>NC_085930.1:11170000-21170000 GCF_028885625.2 Pongo pygmaeus | reverse complement strand
ATAAAAACTAGACAGAAATATTCTCAGAAACCTCTTTGTAAAGAGTGCATTCAACTCAGAGAGTTGAACCTACCAATCGATAGAGAAGTTTCGAAACACTCTTTTTGTAGAACACGCAAGTGAATATTTGGAGGGATTTGAGGCCTGTGATGTAAATGGAAACATCTTCTCATGAAATCTAGACAGAAGCATTCTCAGAAACGTCTTTGTGAGAAGTGCATTCAACTCACAGACTTGAAGCTTCCTTCTGAAAGAGCAGTTTTGAAACACTCTTTTTGTAGCATCTGCAAGTGGATATATGGAGCGCTTTGAGGCCTATGCTGGAAAAGGAAATATCTTCACATAAAAACTGGACAGAAGCATTCTCAGAAACTTCTTTGTGATGTGTGCGTTGAACTCACGGAGTTCAACCTTTCTTTTGATAGAGAAGTTTCGAAACACTCTTTTAGTAGAATCTTCATGTGGATGGATGGAGTGCTTTGAGGCCTAGGCTGGAAAAGGAAATATCTTCACGTAGAAACTGGACAAAAGCTTTCTCAGAAAGTTCCCTGTGCTTTGTGCATTCAACTCACGGAGTTCAACCTGCCTTTTGATAGAGCAGTTTTGAAACCCTCTTTTTGTAGAATCTGCAAGTGGATATGTGGAGCGCTTTGAGGCCTATGCTGCAAAAGGAAATATCATTGCATAAAAGCTAGATGGAAGCATTCACAGAAACTTCTTTGTGATGAGTGCATTCAACTCACAGAGTTGAACCTTCCTTTTGATAGACCAGTTATGAAACACGGTTTTTGTAGAATACGCAAGTGGATATTTGGAGCTCTTTGAGGCTTATGCTGGAAAAGGAGATATCTTCATATACAAACTGGACAGAAGCATTTTCAGAAACTTTTATGTCATGTGGGGATTGAACTCACAGAGATGAACACTCCTTTCCATGGAGCAGTTCTGCAACACTCTTTTCGTGGAAACTGCAAGTGGATATTTGGTGCGATTGCGGCATCTAGTGGAAAAGGAAACACATGCAGATGAAAACTAGATAGAGTCATTCTCGGAAACTTCTCTCTGATGAGTGCTTTCAACTCACAGATTTGAACCTTCCTTTTCAAAGAGCAGTTTTGAAAGACTCTTTTTGTAGGATCTGCAAGTGGATATTTGGAGCGCTTTGAGGCCTATGCTGGGAAATGAAATATCTTCACCTGAAAACTAGACAGAAGCATTCTGAGAAAGTTCTCTCTGATGAGTGCATTCACCTCAGACTTGAACGTTCCTTTTGATAGAACAGTTTTGAATCACTAAGTTTGTAGAATTCGCAAGTGTTTATGCAGAGCACCTTGAGGCCTATGTTGGAAAAGGAAATTGCTTCACATAAAAACTAGAGAGAAGCATTCTCAGAAATTTCATTGTGATGAGTGCATTCACCTAACAGAGTTGAACCTACTAATTGATAGACAAGTTTGGAAACACTCTTTTTGTAGAATCTGCAAGTGGATATTTGGAGCGCTTTGAAGCCTAGGCTGGAAATGGAAATATATTCACATAAAAACTGGACAGAAGCATTCTCAGAAACTTCCTTGTGTTGAGTGCGTTCAACCCATAGACTTGAACCTTCTTTTTGAAAGAGCAGTTTTGAAACACTCTTTTTGTAAAATCTGCAAATGGATATTTGGAGCATTTTGAGGCCCATGCTGGGAAATGGAATATCTTCACCTAAAAACTAGACAGAAGCATTCTCAGAAAGATCTCCTCGATGCGTGCATTCAACTCACAGATTTCAACCCGTCTTTTGATAGAGCAGTTTGGAAACACTCTTTTTGTGAAATCTGCAAGTGGATATTTCCAGCGATTTGAGGTCTATGCAAGGAAAAGGAAATATCTTCACACAAAAACTAGACAGCTGCATTCTCAGAAACTTCTTTGTGAGGAGTGCATTCAACTCACAGACTTGAACGTTCCTTTTCATAGAACAGTTTTGAAACACTCCTTTTGTTCAAACTGCAGGTGTTTATTGGGAGCGCTTTGAGGCCTATGTTGGAAAAGGAAATATCTTCACATAAAAACTAGACAGAAGCATTCTCAGAAACTTCTTTGTGATGAGTGCATTCCAGTCACAGAGTTGAACCTTCCTTTTGATAGAACAGTTTTGAAACACTCTTTTTGTAGAATCTGCAAGTGGATATTTGGAGCACTATGAGGCCTATGCTGTGAAATGAAATCTCTTCAGCTAAGTACTAGACAGAAGCATTCTCAGAAACTTCTTCACCACATGTGCAATCAACTCACAGAGTTGAACCTTTCTTTTCAAAGAGCAGTTTTGAAACACACTTTTGGTAAAATCTGCAAGTGGATATTTAGAGCGATTTCCGGCCTATGCTGGAAAAGGAAATATCTTCACATAAGAACTAAACAGCAGCATTCTCAGAAACTTCTTTGTGATGAGTGCATTCACCTCACAGAGTTGAACCTACTAATTGATAGAGAAGTTTGGAAACACTCTTTTTGTAGAATCTGCAAATGGATATTTGGAGCGCTTTGAGGCCTATGCTGGAAATGGAAATATCTTCACATAAAAACTAGACAGAAGCATTCTCAGAAACTTCCTTGTGTTGAGTGCATTCAACTCACAGACTTGAACCTTCTTTTTGAAAGAGCAGTTTTGAAACACTCTTTTTGTAAAATCTGCAAAAGGATATTTGGAGCACTTTGAGGCCTATGCTGGGAAATGTAATATCTTCACCTAAAAACTAGACAGAAGCATTCTCAGAAAGTTCTTCTCGATGCGTGCATTCAACTCACAGAGTTGAACCTGTCTTTTGATAGAGCAGTTTGGAAACACTCTTCTTGTGAAATCTGCAAGTGGATATTTCCAGCGATTTGAGACCTATGCAAGGAAAAGGAAATATCTTCACACAAAAACTAGACAGCTGCATTCTCAGAAACTTCTTTGTGAGGAGTGCATTCAACTCACAGACTTGAACGTTCCTTTTCATAGAACAGTTTTGAAACACTCCTTTTGTACAATCTGCAAGTGTTTATTCGGAACGCTTTGAGGCCTATGTTGGAAAAGGAAATGTCTTCACATAAAAACTAGACAGAAGCATTCTCAGAAACTTCTTTGTGATGAGTGCATTCTACTCACAGACTTGAACCTTCCTTTTGATAGAACAGTTTTGAAACACTCTTTTTGTAGAATCTGCAAGTGGATATTTGGAGCACTATGAGGCCTATGCTGTGAAATGGAATCTCTTCACCTAAGTACTAGACAGAAGCATTCTCAGAAACTTCTTCACGATATGTGCATTCAACTCACAGTGTTGAACCTTTCTTTTCAAAGAGCAGTTTTGAAGCACACTTTTGGTAAAATCTGCAAGTGGATATTTGTAGCGATTTCCGGCCTATGCTGGAAAAGGAAATATCTTCACATAAGAACTAAACAGCAGCATTCTCAGAAACTTCTTTGTGTGGATTGCATTCAACTCACAGACTTGAACCTACCAATTGATAGAGAAGTTGGGAGACACTCTTTTTGTAGAATCTGCAAGTGGGTATTTGGAGCGCTTTGAGGCCTATGCTGGAAAAGGAAATGTCTTCACCTAAAAACTGGACAGCAGCATTCTCAGAAACCTCTTTGAGAAGAGTGCATTCATCTCACAGACTTGAACGTTCCTTTCGATAGAACAGTTTTGAAGCACTCCTTTTGTAGAATCTGCAATTGTTTAGTCGGAGCGCTTCGAGGCCTATGTTGGAAAAGGATATATCTTCACATAAAAACTAGACAGAAATATTCTCAGAAACCTCTTTGTAAAGAGTGCATTCAACTCAGAGAGTTGAACCTACCAATCGATAGAGAAGTTTCGAAACACTCTTTTTGTAGAACACGCAAGTGAATATTTGGAGGGATTTGAGGCCTGTGATGTAAATGGAAACATCTTCTCATGAAATCTAGACAGAAGCATTCTCAGAAACGTCTTTGTGAGAAGTGCATTCAACTCACAGACTTGAAGCTTCCTTCTGAAAGAGCAGTTTTGAAACACTCTTTTTGTAGCATCTGCAAGTGGATATATGGAGCGCTTTGAGGCCTATGCTGGAAAAGGAAATATCTTCACATAAAAACTGGACAGAAGCATTCTCAGAAACTTCTTTGTGATGTGTGCGTTGAACTCACGGAGTTCAACCTTTCTTTTGATAGAGAAGTTTCGAAACACTCTTTTAGTAGAATCTTCATGTGGATGGATGGAGTGCTTTGAGGCCTAGGCTGGAAAAGGAAATATCTTCACGTAGAAACTGGACAAAAGCTTTCTCAGAAAGTTCCCTGTGCTTTGTGCATTCAACTCACGGAGTTCAACCTGCCTTTTGATAGAGCAGTTTTGAAACCCTCTTTTTGTAGAATCTGCAAGTGGATATTTGGAGCGCTTTGAGGCCTATGCTGCAAAAGGAAATATCATTGCATAAAAGCTAGATGGAAGCATTCACAGAAACTTCTTTGTGATGAGTGCATTCAACTCACAGAGTTGAACCTTCCTTTTGATAGACCAGTTATGAAACACGGTTTTTGTAGGATACGCAAGTGGATATTTGGAGCTCTTTGAGGCTTATGCTGGAAAAGGAGATATCTTCATATACAAACTGGACAGAAGCATTTTCAGAAACTTTTATGTCATGTGGGGATTGAACTCACAGAGTTGAACACTCCTTTCCATGGAGCAGTTCTGCAACACTCTTTTCGTGGAAACTGCAAGTGGATATTTGGTGCGATTGCGGCATCTAGTGGAAAAGGAAACACATGCAGATGAAAACTAGATAGAATCATTCTCGGAAACTTCTCTCTGATGAGTGCTTTCAACTCACAGATTTGAACCTTCCTTTTCAAAGAGCAGTTTTGAAAGACTCTTTTTGTAGGATCTGCAAGTGGATATTTGGAGCGCTTTGAGGCCTATGCTGGGAAATGAAATATCTTCACCTGAAAACTAGACAGAAGCATTCTGAGAAAGTTCTCTCTGATGAGTGCATTCACCTCAGACTTGAACGTTCCTTTTGATAGAACAGTTTTGAATCACTAAGTTTGTAGAATTCGCAAGTGTTTATGCAGAGCACCTTGAGGCCTATGTTGGAAAAGGAAATTGCTTCACATAAAAACTAGAGAGAAGCATTCTCAGAAATTTCATTGTGATGAGTGCATTCACCTAACAGAGTTGAACCTACTAATTGATAGACAAGTTTGGAAACACTCTTTTTGTAGAATCTGCAAGTGGATATTTGGAGCGCTTTGAAGCCTAGGCTGGAAATGGAAATATATTCACATAAAAACTGGACAGAAGCATTCTCAGAAACTTCCTTGTGTTGAGTGCGTTCAACCCATAGACTTGAACCTTCTTTTTGAAAGAGCAGTTTTGAAACACTCTTTTTGTAAAATCTGCAAATGGATATTTGGAGCATTTTGAGGCCCATGCTGGGAAATGGAATATCTTCACCTAAAAACTAGACAGAAGCATTCTCAGAAAGATCTCCTCGATGCGTGCATTCAACTCACAGATTTCAACCCGTCTTTTGATAGAGCAGTTTGGAAACACTCTTTTTGTGAAATCTGCAAGTGGATATTTCCAGCGATTTGAGGTCTATGCAAGGAAAAGGAAATATCTTCACACAAAAACTAGACAGCTGCATTCTCAGAAACTTCTTTGTGAGGAGTGCATTCAACTCACAGACTTGGACGTTCCTTTTCATAGAACAGTTTTGAAACACTCCTTTTGTTCAAACTGCAGGTGTTTATTGGGAGCGCTTTGAGGCCTATGTTGGAAAAGGAAATATCTTCACATAAAAACTAGACAGAAGCATTCTCAGAAACTTCTTTGTGATGAGTGCATTCCAGTCACAGAGTTGAACCTTCCTTTTGATAGAACAGTTTTGAAACACTCTTTTTGTAGAATCTGCAAGTGGATATTTGGAGCACTATGAGGCCTATGCTGTGAAATGAAATCTCTTCAGCTAAGTACTAGACAGAAGCATTCTCAGAAACTTCTTCACCACATGTGCAATCAACTCACAGAGTTGAACCTTTCTTTTCAAAGAGCAGTTTTGAAACACACTTTTGGTAAAATCTGCAAGTGGATATTTAGAGCGATTTCCGGCCTATGCTGGAAAAGGAAATATCTTCACATAAGAACTAAACAGCAGCATTCTCAGAAACTTCTTTGTGATGAGTGCATTCACCTCACAGAGTTGAACCTACTAATTGATAGAGAAGTTTGGAAACACTCTTTTTGTAGAATCTGCAAATGGATATTTGGAGCGCTTTGAGGCCTATGCTGGAAATGGAAATATCTTCACATAAAAACTAGACAGAAGCATTCTCAGAAACTTCCTTGTGTTGAGTGCATTCAACTCACAGACTTGAACCTTCTTTTTGAAAGAGCAGTTTTGAAACACTCTTTTTGTAAAATCTGCAAAAGGATATTTGGAGCACTTTGAGGCCTATGCTGGGAAATGTAATATCTTCACCTAAAAACTAGACAGAAGCATTCTCAGAAAGTTCTTCTCGATGCGTGCATTCAACTCACAGAGTTGAACCTGTCTTTTGATAGAGCAGTTTGGAAACACTCTTCTTGTGAAATCTGCAAGTGGATATTTCCAGCGATTTGAGACCTATGCAAGGAAAAGGAAATATCTTCACACAAAAACTAGACAGCTGCATTCTCAGAAACTTCTTTGTGAGGAGTGCATTCAACTCACAGACTTGAACGTTCCTTTTCATAGAACAGTTTTGAAACACTCCTTTTGTACAATCTGCAAGTGTTTATTCGGAACGCTTTGAGGCCTATGTTGGAAAAGGAAATGTCTTCACATAAAAACTAGACAGAAGCATTCTCAGAAACTTCTTTGTGATGAGTGCATTCTACTCACAGACTTGAACCTTCCTTTTGATAGAACAGTTTTGAAACACTCTTTTTGTAGAATCTGCAAGTGGATATTTGGAGCACTATGAGGCCTATGCTGTGAAATGGAATCTCTTCACCTAAGTACTAGACAGAAGCATTCTCAGAAACTTCTTCACGATATGTGCATTCAACTCACAGTGTTGAACCTTTCTTTTCAAAGAGCAGTTTTGAAGCACACTTTTGGTAAAATCTGCAAGTGGATATTTGTAGCGATTTCCGGCCTATGCTGGAAAAGGAAATATCTTCACATAAGAACTAAACAGCAGCATTCTCAGAAACTTCTTTGTGTGGATTGCATTCAACTCACAGACTTGAACCTACCAATTGATAGAGAAGTTGGGAGACACTCTTTTTGTAGAATCTGCAAGTGGGTATTTGGAGCGCTTTGAGGCCTATGCTGGAAAAGGAAATGTCTTCACCTAAAAACTGGACAGCAGCATTCTCAGAAGCCTCTTTGAGAAGAGTGCATTCATCTCACAGACTTGAACGTTCCTTTCGATAGAACAGTTTTGAAGCACTCCTTTTGTAGAATCTGCAATTGTTTAGTCGGAGCGCTTCGAGGCCTATGTTGGAAAAGGATATATCTTCACATAAAAACTAGACAGAAATATTCTCAGAAACCTCTTTGTAAAGAGTGCATTCAACTCAGAGAGTTGAACCTACCAATCGATAGAGAAGTTTCGAAACACTCTTTTTGTAGAACACGCAAGTGAATATTTGGAGGGATTTGAGGCCTGTGATGTAAATGGAAACATCTTCTCATGAAATCTAGACAGAAGCATTCTCAGAAACGTCTTTGTGAGAAGTGCATTCAACTCACAGACTTGAAGCTTCCTTCTGAAAGAGCAGTTTTGAAACACTCTTTTTGTAGCATCTGCAAGTGGATATATGGAGCGCTTTGAGGCCTATGCTGGAAAAGGAAATATCTTCACATAAAAACTGGACAGAAGCATTCTCAGAAACTTCTTTGTGATGTGTGCGTTGAACTCACGGAGTTCAACCTTTCTTTTGATAGAGAAGTTTCGAAACACTCTTTTAGTAGAATCTTCATGTGGATGGATGGAGTGCTTTGAGGCCTAGGCTGGAAAAGGAAATATCTTCACGTAGAAACTGGACAAAAGCTTTCTCAGAAAGTTCCCTGTGCTTTGTGCATTCAACTCACGGAGTTCAACCTGCCTTTTGATAGAGCAGTTTTGAAACCCTCTTTTTGTAGAATCTGCAAGTGGATATTTGGAGCGCTTTGAGGCCTATGCTGCAAAAGGAAATATCATTGCATAAAAGCTAGATGGAAGCATTCACAGAAACTTCTTTGTGATGAGTGCATTCAACTCACAGAGTTGAACCTTCCTTTTGATAGACCAGTTATGAAACACGGTTTTTGTAGGATACGCAAGTGGATATTTGGAGCTCTTTGAGGCTTATGCTGGAAAAGGAGATATCTTCATATACAAACTGGACAGAAGCATTTTCAGAAACTTTTATGTCATGTGGGGATTGAACTCACAGAGTTGAACACTCCTTTCCATGGAGCAGTTCTGCAACACTCTTTTCGTGGAAACTGCAAGTGGATATTTGGTGCGATTGCGGCATCTAGTGGAAAAGGAAACACATGCAGATGAAAACTAGATAGAATCATTCTCGGAAACTTCTCTCTGATGAGTGCTTTCAACTCACAGATTTGAACCTTCCTTTTCAAAGAGCAGTTTTGAAAGACTCTTTTTGTAGGATCTGCAAGTGGATATTTGGAGCGCTTTGAGGCCTATGCTGGGAAATGAAATATCTTCACCTGAAAACTAGACAGAAGCATTCTGAGAAAGTTCTCTCTGATGAGTGCATTCACCTCAGACTTGAACGTTCCTTTTGATAGAACAGTTTTGAATCACTAAGTTTGTAGAATTCGCAAGTGTTTATGCAGAGCACCTTGAGGCCTATGTTGGAAAAGGAAATTGCTTCACATAAAAACTAGAGAGAAGCATTCTCAGAAATTTCATTGTGATGAGTGCATTCACCTAACAGAGTTGAACCTACTAATTGATAGACAAGTTTGGAAACACTCTTTTTGTAGAATCTGCAAGTGGATATTTGGAGCGCTTTGAAGCCTAGGCTGGAAATGGAAATATATTCACATAAAAACTGGACAGAAGCATTCTCAGAAACTTCCTTGTGTTGAGTGCGTTCAACCCATAGACTTGAACCTTCTTTTTGAAAGAGCAGTTTTGAAACACTCTTTTTGTAAAATCTGCAAATGGATATTTGGAGCATTTTGAGGCCCATGCTGGGAAATGGAATATCTTCACCTAAAAACTAGACAGAAGCATCCTCAGAAAGATCTCCTCGATGCGTGCATTCAACTCACAGATTTCAACCCGTCTTTTGATAGAGCAGTTTGGAAACACTCTTTTTGTGAAATCTGCAAGTGGATATTTCCAGCGATTTGAGGTCTATGCAAGGAAAAGGAAATATCTTCACACAAAAACTAGACAGCTGCATTCTCAGAAACTTCTTTGTGAGGAGTGCATTCAACTCACAGACTTGGACGTTCCTTTTCATAGAACAGTTTTGAAACACTCCTTTTGTACAATCTGCAGGTGTTTATTCGGAGCGCTTTGAGGCCTATGTTGGAAAAGGAAATATCTTCACATAAAAACTAGACAGAAGCATTCTCAGAAACTTCTTTGTGATGAGTGCATTCCAGTCACAGAGTTGAACCTTCCTTTTGATAGAACAGTTTTGAAACACTCTTTTTGTAGAATCTGCAAGTGGATATTTGGAGCACTATGAGGCCTATGCTGTGAAATGAAATCTCTTCAGCTAAGTACTAGACAGAAGCATTCTCAGAAACTTCTTCACCACATGTGCAATCAACTCACAGAGTTGAACCTTTCTTTTCAAAGAGCAGTTTTGAAACACACTTTTGGTAAAATCTGCAAGTGGATATTTAGAGCGATTTCCGGCCTATGCTGGAAAAGGAAATATCTTCACATAAGAACTAAACAGCAGCATTCTCAGAAACTTCTTTGTGATGAGTGCATTCACCTCACAGAGTTGAACCTACTAATTGATAGAGAAGTTTGGAAACACTCTTTTTGTAGAATCTGCAAATGGATATTTGGAGCGCTTTGAGGCCTATGCTGGAAATGGAAATATCTTCACATAAAAACTAGACAGAAGCATTCTCAGAAACTTCCTTGTGTTGAGTGCATTCAACTCACAGACTTGAACCTTCTTTTTGAAAGAGCAGTTTTGAAACACTCTTTTTGTAAAATCTGCAAAAGGATATTTGGAGCACTTTGAGGCCTATGCTGGGAAATGTAATATCTTCACCTAAAAACTAGACAGAAGCATTCTCAGAAAGTTCTTCTCGATGCGTGCATTCAACTCACAGAGTTGAACCTGTCTTTTGATAGAGCAGTTTGGAAACACTCTTCTTGTGAAATCTGCAAGTGGATATTTCCAGCGATTTGAGACCTATGCAAGGAAAAGGAAATATCTTCACACAAAAACTAGACAGCTGCATTCTCAGAAACTTCTTTGTGAGGAGTGCATTCAACTCACAGACTTGAACGTTCCTTTTCATAGAACAGTTTTGAAACACTCCTTTTGTACAATCTGCAAGTGTTTATTCGGAACGCTTTGAGGCCTATGTTGGAAAAGGAAATGTCTTCACATAAAAACTAGACAGAAGCATTCTCAGAAACTTCTTTGTGATGAGTGCATTCTACTCACAGACTTGAACCTTCCTTTTGATAGAACAGTTTTGAAACACTCTTTTTGTAGAATCTGCAAGTGGATATTTGGAGCACTATGAGGCCTATGCTGTGAAATGGAATCTCTTCACCTAAGTACTAGACAGAAGCATTCTCAGAAACTTCTTCACGATATGTGCATTCAACTCACAGTGTTGAACCTTTCTTTTCAAAGAGCAGTTTTGAAGCACACTTTTGGTAAAATCTGCAAGTGGATATTTGTAGCGATTTCCGGCCTATGCTGGAAAAGGAAATATCTTCACATAAGAACTAAACAGCAGCATTCTCAGAAACTTCTTTGTGTGGATTGCATTCAACTCACAGACTTGAACCTACCAATTGATAGAGAAGTTGGGAGACACTCTTTTTGTAGAATCTGCAAGTGGGTATTTGGAGCGCTTTGAGGCCTATGCTGGAAAAGGAAATGTCTTCACCTAAAAACTGGACAGCAGCATTCTCAGAAGCCTCTTTGAGAAGAGTGCATTCATCTCACAGACTTGAACGTTCCTTTCGATAGAACAGTTTTGAAGCACTCCTTTTGTAGAATCTGCAATTGTTTAGTCGGAGCGCTTCGAGGCCTATGTTGGAAAAGGATATATCTTCACATAAAAACTAGACAGAAATATTCTCAGAAACCTCTTTGTAAAGAGTGCATTCAACTCAGAGAGTTGAACCTACCAATCGATAGAGAAGTTTCGAAACACTCTTTTTGTAGAACACGCAAGTGAATATTTGGAGGGATTTGAGGCCTGTGATGTAAATGGAAACATCTTCTCATGAAATCTAGACAGAAGCATTCTCAGAAACGTCTTTGTGATAAGTGCATTCAACTCACAGACTTGAAGCTTCCTTCTGAAAGAGCAGTTTTGAAACACTCTTTTTGTAGCATCTGCAAGTGGATATATGGAGCGCTTTGAGGCCTATGCTGGAAAAGGAAATATCTTCACATAAAAACTGGACAGAAGCATTCTCAGAAACTTCTTTGTGATGTGTGCGTTGAACTCACGGAGTTCAACCTTTCTTTTGATAGAGAAGTTTCGAAACACTCTTTTAGTAGAATCTTCATGTGGATGGATGGAGTGCTTTGAGGCCTAGGCTGGAAAAGGAAATATCTTCACGTAGAAACTGGACAAAAGCTTTCTCAGAAAGTTCCCTGTGCTTTGTGCATTCAACTCACGGAGTTCAACCTGCCTTTTGATAGAGCAGTTTTGAAACCCTCTTTTTGTAGAATCTGCAAGTGGATATTTGGAGCGCTTTGAGGCCTATGCTGCAAAAGGAAATATCATTGCATAAAAGCTAGATGGAAGCATTCACAGAAACTTCTTTGTGATGAGTGCATTCAACTCACAGAGTTGAACCTTCCTTTTGATAGACCAGTTATGAAACACGGTTTTTGTAGGATACGCAAGTGGATATTTGGAGCTCTTTGAGGCTTATGCTGGAAAAGGAGATATCTTCATATACAAACTGGACAGAAGCATTTTCAGAAACTTTTATGTCATGTGGGGATTGAACTCACAGAGTTGAACACTCCTTTCCATGGAGCAGTTCTGCAACACTCTTTTCGTGGAAACTGCAAGTGGATATTTGGTGCGATTGCGGCATCTAGTGGAAAAGGAAACACATGCAGATGAAAACTAGATAGAATCATTCTCGGAAACTTCTCTCTGATGAGTGCTTTCAACTCACAGATTTGAACCTTCCTTTTCAAAGAGCAGTTTTGAAAGACTCTTTTTGTAGGATCTGCAAGTGGATATTTGGAGCGCTTTGAGGCCTATGCTGGGAAATGAAATATCTTCACCTGAAAACTAGACAGAAGCATTCTGAGAAAGTTCTCTCTGATGAGTGCATTCACCTCAGACTTGAACGTTCCTTTTGATAGAACAGTTTTGAATCACTAAGTTTGTAGAATTCGCAAGTGTTTATGCAGAGCACCTTGAGGCCTATGTTGGAAAAGGAAATTGCTTCACATAAAAACTAGAGAGAAGCATTCTCAGAAATTTCATTGTGATGAGTGCATTCACCTAACAGAGTTGAACCTACTAATTGATAGACAAGTTTGGAAACACTCTTTTTGTAGAATCTGCAAGTGGATATTTGGAGCGCTTTGAAGCCTAGGCTGGAAATGGAAATATATTCACATAAAAACTGGACAGAAGCATTCTCAGAAACTTCCTTGTGTTGAGTGCGTTCAACCCATAGACTTGAACCTTCTTTTTGAAAGAGCAGTTTTGAAACACTCTTTTTGTAAAATCTGCAAATGGATATTTGGAGCATTTTGAGGCCCATGCTGGGAAATGGAATATCTTCACCTAAAAACTAGACAGAAGCATCCTCAGAAAGATCTCCTCGATGCGTGCATTCAACTCACAGATTTCAACCCGTCTTTTGATAGAGCAGTTTGGAAACACTCTTTTTGTGAAATCTGCAAGTGGATATTTCCAGCGATTTGAGGTCTATGCAAGGAAAAGGAAATATCTTCACACAAAAACTAGACAGCTGCATTCTCAGAAACTTCTTTGTGAGGAGTGCATTCAACTCACAGACTTGAACGTTCCTTTTCATAGAACAGTTTTGAAACACTCCTTTTGTACAATCTGCAGGTGTTTATTCGGAGCGCTTTGAGGCCTATGTTGGAAAAGGAAATATCTTCACATAAAAACTAGACAGAAGCATTCTCAGAAACTTCTTTGTGATGAGTGCATTCCAGTCACAGAGTTGAACCTTCCTTTTGATAGAACAGTTTTGAAACACTCTTTTTGTAGAATCTGCAAGTGGATATTTGGAGCACTATGAGGCCTATGCTGTGAAATGAAATCTCTTCAGCTAAGTACTAGACAGAAGCATTCTCAGAAACTTCTTCACCACATGTGCAATCAACTCACAGAGTTGAACCTTTCTTTTCAAAGAGCAGTTTTGAAACACACTTTTGGTAAAATCTGCAAGTGGATATTTAGAGCGATTTCCGGCCTATGCTGGAAAAGGAAATATCTTCACATAAGAACTAAACAGCAGCATTCTCAGAAACTTCTTTGTGATGAGTGCATTCACCTCACAGAGTTGAACCTACTAATTGATAGAGAAGTTTGGAAACACTCTTTTTGTAGAATCTGCAAATGGATATTTGGAGCGCTTTGAGGCCTATGCTGGAAATGGAAATATCTTCACATAAAAACTAGACAGAAGCATTCTCAGAAACTTCCTTGTGTTGAGTGCATTCAACTCACAGACTTGAACCTTCTTTTTGAAAGAGCAGTTTTGAAACACTCTTTTTGTAAAATCTGCAAAAGGATATTTGGAGCACTTTGAGGCCTATGCTGGGAAATGTAATATCTTCACCTAAAAACTAGACAGAAGCATTCTCAGAAAGTTCTTCTCGATGCGTGCATTCAACTCACAGAGTTGAACCTGTCTTTTGATAGAGCAGTTTGGAAACACTCTTCTTGTGAAATCTGCAAGTGGATATTTCCAGCGATTTGAGACCTATGCAAGGAAAAGGAAATATCTTCACACAAAAACTAGACAGCTGCATTCTCAGAAACTTCTTTGTGAGGAGTGCATTCAACTCACAGACTTGAACGTTCCTTTTCATAGAACAGTTTTGAAACACTCCTTTTGTACAATCTGCAAGTGTTTATTCGGAACGCTTTGAGGCCTATGTTGGAAAAGGAAATGTCTTCACATAAAAACTAGACAGAAGCATTCTCAGAAACTTCTTTGTGATGAGTGCATTCTACTCACAGACTTGAACCTTCCTTTTGATAGAACAGTTTTGAAACACTCTTTTTGTAGAATCTGCAAGTGGATATTTGGAGCACTATGAGGCCTATGCTGTGAAATGGAATCTCTTCACCTAAGTACTAGACAGAAGCATTCTCAGAAACTTCTTCACGATATGTGCATTCAACTCACAGTGTTGAACCTTTCTTTTCAAAGAGCAGTTTTGAAGCACACTTTTGGTAAAATCTGCAAGTGGATATTTGTAGCGATTTCCGGCCTATGCTGGAAAAGGAAATATCTTCACATAAGAACTAAACAGCAGCATTCTCAGAAACTTCTTTGTGTGGATTGCATTCAACTCACAGACTTGAACCTACCAATTGATAGAGAAGTTGGGAGACACTCTTTTTGTAGAATCTGCAAGTGGGTATTTGGAGCGCTTTGAGGCCTATGCTGGAAAAGGAAATGTCTTCACCTAAAAACTGGACAGCAGCATTCTCAGAAGCCTCTTTGAGAAGAGTGCATTCATCTCACAGACTTGAACGTTCCTTTCGATAGAACAGTTTTGAAGCACTCCTTTTGTAGAATCTGCAATTGTTTAGTCGGAGCGCTTCGAGGCCTATGTTGGAAAAGGATATATCTTCACATAAAAACTAGACAGAAATATTCTCAGAAACCTCTTTGTAAAGAGTGCATTCAACTCAGAGAGTTGAACCTACCAATCGATAGAGAAGTTTCGAAACACTCTTTTTGTAGAACACGCAAGTGAATATTTGGAGGGATTTGAGGCCTGTGATGTAAATGGAAACATCTTCTCATGAAATCTAGACAGAAGCATTCTCAGAAACGTCTTTGTGAGAAGTGCATTCAACTCACAGACTTGAAGCTTCCTTCTGAAAGAGCAGTTTTGAAACACTCTTTTTGTAGCATCTGCAAGTGGATATATGGAGCGCTTTGAGGCCTATGCTGGAAAAGGAAATATCTTCACATAAAAACTGGACAGAAGCATTCTCAGAAACTTCTTTGTGATGTGTGCGTTGAACTCACGGAGTTCAACCTTTCTTTTGATAGAGAAGTTTCGAAACACTCTTTTAGTAGAATCTTCATGTGGATGGATGGAGTGCTTTGAGGCCTAGGCTGGAAAAGGAAATATCTTCACGTAGAAACTGGACAAAAGCTTTCTCAGAAAGTTCCCTGTGCTTTGTGCATTCAACTCACGGAGTTCAACCTGCCTTTTGATAGAGCAGTTTTGAAACCCTCTTTTTGTAGAATCTGCAAGTGGATATTTGGAGCGCTTTGAGGCCTATGCTGCAAAAGGAAATATCATTGCATAAAAGCTAGATGGAAGCATTCACAGAAACTTCTTTGTGATGAGTGCATTCAACTCACAGAGTTGAACCTTCCTTTTGATAGACCAGTTATGAAACACGGTTTTTGTAGGATACGCAAGTGGATATTTGGAGCTCTTTGAGGCTTATGCTGGAAAAGGAGATATCTTCATATACAAACTGGACAGAAGCATTTTCAGAAACTTTTATGTCATGTGGGGATTGAACTCACAGAGTTGAACACTCCTTTCCATGGAGCAGTTCTGCAACACTCTTTTCGTGGAAACTGCAAGTGGATATTTGGTGCGATTGCGGCATCTAGTGGAAAAGGAAACACATGCAGATGAAAACTAGATAGAATCATTCTCGGAAACTTCTCTCTGATGAGTGCTTTCAACTCACAGATTTGAACCTTCCTTTTCAAAGAGCAGTTTTGAAAGACTCTTTTTGTAGGATCTGCAAGTGGATATTTGGAGCGCTTTGAGGCCTATGCTGGGAAATGAAATATCTTCACCTGAAAACTAGACAGAAGCATTCTGAGAAAGTTCTCTCTGATGAGTGCATTCACCTCAGACTTGAACGTTCCTTTTGATAGAACAGTTTTGAATCACTAAGTTTGTAGAATTCGCAAGTGTTTATGCAGAGCACCTTGAGGCCTATGTTGGAAAAGGAAATTGCTTCACATAAAAACTAGAGAGAAGCATTCTCAGAAATTTCATTGTGATGAGTGCATTCACCTAACAGAGTTGAACCTACTAATTGATAGACAAGTTTGGAAACACTCTTTTTGTAGAATCTGCAAGTGGATATTTGGAGCGCTTTGAAGCCTAGGCTGGAAATGGAAATATATTCACATAAAAACTGGACAGAAGCATTCTCAGAAACTTCCTTGTGTTGAGTGCGTTCAACCCATAGACTTGAACCTTCTTTTTGAAAGAGCAGTTTTGAAACACTCTTTTTGTAAAATCTGCAAATGGATATTTGGAGCATTTTGAGGCCCATGCTGGGAAATGGAATATCTTCACCTAAAAACTAGACAGAAGCATCCTCAGAAAGATCTCCTCGATGCGTGCATTCAACTCACAGATTTCAACCCGTCTTTTGATAGAGCAGTTTGGAAACACTCTTTTTGTGAAATCTGCAAGTGGATATTTCCAGCGATTTGAGGTCTATGCAAGGAAAAGGAAATATCTTCACACAAAAACTAGACAGCTGCATTCTCAGAAACTTCTTTGTGAGGAGTGCATTCAACTCACAGACTTGAACGTTCCTTTTCATAGAACAGTTTTGAAACACTCCTTTTGTACAATCTGCAGGTGTTTATTCGGAGCGCTTTGAGGCCTATGTTGGAAAAGGAAATATCTTCACATAAAAACTAGACAGAAGCATTCTCAGAAACTTCTTTGTGATGAGTGCATTCCAGTCACAGAGTTGAACCTTCCTTTTGATAGAACAGTTTTGAAACACTCTTTTTGTAGAATCTGCAAGTGGATATTTGGAGCACTATGAGGCCTATGCTGTGAAATGAAATCTCTTCAGCTAAGTACTAGACAGAAGCATTCTCAGAAACTTCTTCACCACATGTGCAATCAACTCACAGAGTTGAACCTTTCTTTTCAAAGAGCAGTTTTGAAACACACTTTTGGTAAAATCTGCAAGTGGATATTTAGAGCGATTTCCGGCCTATGCTGGAAAAGGAAATATCTTCACATAAGAACTAAACAGCAGCATTCTCAGAAACTTCTTTGTGATGAGTGCATTCACCTCACAGAGTTGAACCTACTAATTGATAGAGAAGTTTGGAAACACTCTTTTTGTAGAATCTGCAAATGGATATTTGGAGCGCTTTGAGGCCTATGCTGGAAATGGAAATATCTTCACATAAAAACTAGACAGAAGCATTCTCAGAAACTTCCTTGTGTTGAGTGCATTCAACTCACAGACTTGAACCTTCTTTTTGAAAGAGCAGTTTTGAAACACTCTTTTTGTAAAATCTGCAAAAGGATATTTGGAGCACTTTGAGGCCTATGCTGGGAAATGTAATATCTTCACCTAAAAACTAGACAGAAGCATTCTCAGAAAGTTCTTCTCGATGCGTGCATTCAACTCACAGAGTTGAACCTGTCTTTTGATAGAGCAGTTTGGAAACACTCTTCTTGTGAAATCTGCAAGTGGATATTTCCAGCGATTTGAGACCTATGCAAGGAAAAGGAAATATCTTCACACAAAAACTAGACAGCTGCATTCTCAGAAACTTCTTTGTGAGGAGTGCATTCAACTCACAGACTTGAACGTTCCTTTTCATAGAACAGTTTTGAAACACTCCTTTTGTACAATCTGCAAGTGTTTATTCGGAACGCTTTGAGGCCTATGTTGGAAAAGGAAATGTCTTCACATAAAAACTAGACAGAAGCATTCTCAGAAACTTCTTTGTGATGAGTGCATTCTACTCACAGACTTGAACCTTCCTTTTGATAGAACAGTTTTGAAACACTCTTTTTGTAGAATCTGCAAGTGGATATTTGGAGCACTATGAGGCCTATGCTGTGAAATGGAATCTCTTCACCTAAGTACTAGACAGAAGCATTCTCAGAAACTTCTTCACGATATGTGCATTCAACTCACAGTGTTGAACCTTTCTTTTCAAAGAGCAGTTTTGAAGCACACTTTTGGTAAAATCTGCAAGTGGATATTTGTAGCGATTTCCGGCCTATGCTGGAAAAGGAAATATCTTCACATAAGAACTAAACAGCAGCATTCTCAGAAACTTCTTTGTGTGGATTGCATTCAACTCACAGACTTGAACCTACCAATTGATAGAGAAGTTGGGAGACACTCTTTTTGTAGAATCTGCAAGTGGGTATTTGGAGCGCTTTGAGGCCTATGCTGGAAAAGGAAATGTCTTCACCTAAAAACTGGACAGCAGCATTCTCAGAAGCCTCTTTGAGAAGAGTGCATTCATCTCACAGACTTGAACGTTCCTTTCGATAGAACAGTTTTGAAGCACTCCTTTTGTAGAATCTGCAATTGTTTAGTCGGAGCGCTTCGAGGCCTATGTTGGAAAAGGATATATCTTCACATAAAAACTAGACAGAAATATTCTCAGAAACCTCTTTGTAAAGAGTGCATTCAACTCAGAGAGTTGAACCTACCAATCGATAGAGAAGTTTCGAAACACTCTTTTTGTAGAACACGCAAGTGAATATTTGGAGGGATTTGAGGCCTGTGATGTAAATGGAAACATCTTCTCATGAAATCTAGACAGAAGCATTCTCAGAAACGTCTTTGTGAGAAGTGCATTCAACTCACAGACTTGAAGCTTCCTTCTGAAAGAGCAGTTTTGAAACACTCTTTTTGTAGCATCTGCAAGTGGATATATGGAGCGCTTTGAGGCCTATGCTGGAAAAGGAAATATCTTCACATAAAAACTGGACAGAAGCATTCTCAGAAACTTCTTTGTGATGTGTGCGTTGAACTCACGGAGTTCAACCTTTCTTTTGATAGAGAAGTTTCGAAACACTCTTTTAGTAGAATCTTCATGTGGATGGATGGAGTGCTTTGAGGCCTAGGCTGGAAAAGGAAATATCTTCACGTAGAAACTGGACAAAAGCTTTCTCAGAAAGTTCCCTGTGCTTTGTGCATTCAACTCACGGAGTTCAACCTGCCTTTTGATAGAGCAGTTTTGAAACCCTCTTTTTGTAGAATCTGCAAGTGGATATTTGGAGCGCTTTGAGGCCTATGCTGCAAAAGGAAATATCATTGCATAAAAGCTAGATGGAAGCATTCACAGAAACTTCTTTGTGATGAGTGCATTCAACTCACAGAGTTGAACCTTCCTTTTGATAGACCAGTTATGAAACACGGTTTTTGTAGGATACGCAAGTGGATATTTGGAGCTCTTTGAGGCTTATGCTGGAAAAGGAGATATCTTCATATACAAACTGGACAGAAGCATTTTCAGAAACTTTTATGTCATGTGGGGATTGAACTCACAGAGTTGAACACTCCTTTCCATGGAGCAGTTCTGCAACACTCTTTTCGTGGAAACTGCAAGTGGATATTTGGTGCGATTGCGGCATCTAGTGGAAAAGGAAACACATGCAGATGAAAACTAGATAGAATCATTCTCGGAAACTTCTCTCTGATGAGTGCTTTCAACTCACAGATTTGAACCTTCCTTTTCAAAGAGCAGTTTTGAAAGACTCTTTTTGTAGGATCTGCAAGTGGATATTTGGAGCGCTTTGAGGCCTATGCTGGGAAATGAAATATCTTCACCTGAAAACTAGACAGAAGCATTCTGAGAAAGTTCTCTCTGATGAGTGCATTCACCTCAGACTTGAACGTTCCTTTTGATAGAACAGTTTTGAATCACTAAGTTTGTAGAATTCGCAAGTGTTTATGCAGAGCACCTTGAGGCCTATGTTGGAAAAGGAAATTGCTTCACATAAAAACTAGAGAGAAGCATTCTCAGAAATTTCATTGTGATGAGTGCATTCACCTAACAGAGTTGAACCTACTAATTGATAGACAAGTTTGGAAACACTCTTTTTGTAGAATCTGCAAGTGGATATTTGGAGCGCTTTGAAGCCTAGGCTGGAAATGGAAATATATTCACATAAAAACTGGACAGAAGCATTCTCAGAAACTTCCTTGTGTTGAGTGCGTTCAACCCATAGACTTGAACCTTCTTTTTGAAAGAGCAGTTTTGAAACACTCTTTTTGTAAAATCTGCAAATGGATATTTGGAGCATTTTGAGGCCCATGCTGGGAAATGGAATATCTTCACCTAAAAACTAGACAGAAGCATCCTCAGAAAGATCTCCTCGATGCGTGCATTCAACTCACAGATTTCAACCCGTCTTTTGATAGAGCAGTTTGGAAACACTCTTTTTGTGAAATCTGCAAGTGGATATTTCCAGCGATTTGAGGTCTATGCAAGGAAAAGGAAATATCTTCACACAAAAACTAGACAGCTGCATTCTCAGAAACTTCTTTGTGAGGAGTGCATTCAACTCACAGACTTGAACGTTCCTTTTCATAGAACAGTTTTGAAACACTCCTTTTGTACAATCTGCAGGTGTTTATTCGGAGCGCTTTGAGGCCTATGTTGGAAAAGGAAATATCTTCACATAAAAACTAGACAGAAGCATTCTCAGAAACTTCTTTGTGATGAGTGCATTCCAGTCACAGAGTTGAACCTTCCTTTTGATAGAACAGTTTTGAAACACTCTTTTTGTAGAATCTGCAAGTGGATATTTGGAGCACTATGAGGCCTATGCTGTGAAATGAAATCTCTTCAGCTAAGTACTAGACAGAAGCATTCTCAGAAACTTCTTCACCACATGTGCAATCAACTCACAGAGTTGAACCTTTCTTTTCAAAGAGCAGTTTTGAAACACACTTTTGGTAAAATCTGCAAGTGGATATTTAGAGCGATTTCCGGCCTATGCTGGAAAAGGAAATATCTTCACATAAGAACTAAACAGCAGCATTCTCAGAAACTTCTTTGTGATGAGTGCATTCACCTCACAGAGTTGAACCTACTAATTGATAGAGAAGTTTGGAAACACTCTTTTTGTAGAATCTGCAAATGGATATTTGGAGCGCTTTGAGGCCTATGCTGGAAATGGAAATATCTTCACATAAAAACTAGACAGAAGCATTCTCAGAAACTTCCTTGTGTTGAGTGCATTCAACTCACAGACTTGAACCTTCTTTTTGAAAGAGCAGTTTTGAAACACTCTTTTTGTAAAGTCTGCAAAAGGATATTTGGAGCACTTTGAGGCCTATGCTGGGAAATGTAATATCTTCACCTAAAAACTAGACAGAAGCATTCTCAGAAAGTTCTTCTCGATGCGTGCATTCAACTCACAGAGTTGAACCTGTCTTTTGATAGAGCAGTTTGGAAACACTCTTCTTGTGAAATCTGCAAGTGGATATTTCCAGCGATTTGAGACCTATGCAAGGAAAAGGAAATATCTTCACACAAAAACTAGACAGCTGCATTCTCAGAAACTTCTTTGTGAGGAGTGCATTCAACTCACAGACTTGAACGTTCCTTTTCATAGAACAGTTTTGAAACACTCCTTTTGTACAATCTGCAAGTGTTTATTCGGAACGCTTTGAGGCCTATGTTGGAAAAGGAAATGTCTTCACATAAAAACTAGACAGAAGCATTCTCAGAAACTTCTTTGTGATGAGTGCATTCTACTCACAGACTTGAACCTTCCTTTTGATAGAACAGTTTTGAAACACTCTTTTTGTAGAATCTGCAAGTGGATATTTGGAGCACTATGAGGCCTATGCTGTGAAATGGAATCTCTTCACCTAAGTACTAGACAGAAGCATTCTCAGAAACTTCTTCACGATATGTGCATTCAACTCACAGTGTTGAACCTTTCTTTTCAAAGAGCAGTTTTGAAGCACACTTTTGGTAAAATCTGCAAGTGGATATTTGTAGCGATTTCCGGCCTATGCTGGAAAAGGAAATATCTTCACATAAGAACTAAACAGCAGCATTCTCAGAAACTTCTTTGTGTGGATTGCATTCAACTCACAGACTTGAACCTACCAATTGATAGAGAAGTTGGGAGACACTCTTTTTGTAGAATCTGCAAGTGGGTATTTGGAGCGCTTTGAGGCCTATGCTGGAAAAGGAAATGTCTTCACCTAAAAACTGGACAGCAGCATTCTCAGAAGCCTCTTTGAGAAGAGTGCATTCATCTCACAGACTTGAACGTTCCTTTCGATAGAACAGTTTTGAAGCACTCCTTTTGTAGAATCTGCAATTGTTTAGTCGGAGCGCTTCGAGGCCTATGTTGGAAAAGGATATATCTTCACATAAAAACTAGACAGAAATATTCTCAGAAACCTCTTTGTAAAGAGTGCATTCAACTCAGAGAGTTGAACCTACCAATCGATAGAGAAGTTTCGAAACACTCTTTTTGTAGAACACGCAAGTGAATATTTGGAGGGATTTGAGGCCTGTGATGTAAATGGAAACATCTTCTCATGAAATCTAGACAGAAGCATTCTCAGAAACGTCTTTGTGAGAAGTGCATTCAACTCACAGACTTGAAGCTTCCTTCTGAAAGAGCAGTTTTGAAACACTCTTTTTGTAGCATCTGCAAGTGGATATATGGAGCGCTTTGAGGCCTATGCTGGAAAAGGAAATATCTTCACATAAAAACTGGACAGAAGCATTCTCAGAAACTTCTTTGTGATGTGTGCGTTGAACTCACGGAGTTCAACCTTTCTTTTGATAGAGAAGTTTCGAAACACTCTTTTAGTAGAATCTTCATGTGGATGGATGGAGTGCTTTGAGGCCTAGGCTGGAAAAGGAAATATCTTCACGTAGAAACTGGACAAAAGCTTTCTCAGAAAGTTCCCTGTGCTTTGTGCATTCAACTCACGGAGTTCAACCTGCCTTTTGATAGAGCAGTTTTGAAACCCTCTTTTTGTAGAATCTGCAAGTGGATATTTGGAGCGCTTTGAGGCCTATGCTGCAAAAGGAAATATCATTGCATAAAAGCTAGATGGAAGCATTCACAGAAACTTCTTTGTGATGAGTGCATTCAACTCACAGAGTTGAACCTTCCTTTTGATAGACCAGTTATGAAACACGGTTTTTGTAGGATACGCAAGTGGATATTTGGAGCTCTTTGAGGCTTATGCTGGAAAAGGAGATATCTTCATATACAAACTGGACAGAAGCATTTTCAGAAACTTTTATGTCATGTGGGGATTGAACTCACAGAGTTGAACACTCCTTTCCATGGAGCAGTTCTGCAACACTCTTTTCGTGGAAACTGCAAGTGGATATTTGGTGCGATTGCGGCATCTAGTGGAAAAGGAAACACATGCAGATGAAAACTAGATAGAATCATTCTCGGAAACTTCTCTCTGATGAGTGCTTTCAACTCACAGATTTGAACCTTCCTTTTCAAAGAGCAGTTTTGAAAGACTCTTTTTGTAGGATCTGCAAGTGGATATTTGGAGCGCTTTGAGGCCTATGCTGGGAAATGAAATATCTTCACCTGAAAACTAGACAGAAGCATTCTGAGAAAGTTCTCTCTGATGAGTGCATTCACCTCAGACTTGAACGTTCCTTTTGATAGAACAGTTTTGAATCACTAAGTTTGTAGAATTCGCAAGTGTTTATGCAGAGCACCTTGAGGCCTATGTTGGAAAAGGAAATTGCTTCACATAAAAACTAGAGAGAAGCATTCTCAGAAATTTCATTGTGATGAGTGCATTCACCTAACAGAGTTGAACCTACTAATTGATAGACAAGTTTGGAAACACTCTTTTTGTAGAATCTGCAAGTGGATATTTGGAGCGCTTTGAAGCCTAGGCTGGAAATGGAAATATATTCACATAAAAACTGGACAGAAGCATTCTCAGAAACTTCCTTGTGTTGAGTGCGTTCAACCCATAGACTTGAACCTTCTTTTTGAAAGAGCAGTTTTGAAACACTCTTTTTGTAAAATCTGCAAATGGATATTTGGAGCATTTTGAGGCCCATGCTGGGAAATGGAATATCTTCACCTAAAAACTAGACAGAAGCATCCTCAGAAAGATCTCCTCGATGCGTGCATTCAACTCACAGATTTCAACCCGTCTTTTGATAGAGCAGTTTGGAAACACTCTTTTTGTGAAATCTGCAAGTGGATATTTCCAGCGATTTGAGGTCTATGCAAGGAAAAGGAAATATCTTCACACAAAAACTAGACAGCTGCATTCTCAGAAACTTCTTTGTGAGG
The DNA here is from genome assembly GCF_028885625.2 of Pongo pygmaeus. Taxonomy (NCBI): domain Eukaryota; kingdom Metazoa; phylum Chordata; class Mammalia; order Primates; family Hominidae; genus Pongo; species Pongo pygmaeus. Next base: position 21,145,512 of record NC_085930.1, on the reverse strand, counting down.
AGTGCATTCAACTCACAGACTTGAACGTTCCTTTTCATAGAACAGTTTTGAAACACTCCTTTTGTACAATCTGCAGGTGTTTATTCGGAGCGCTTTGAGGCCTATGTTGGAAAAGGAAATATCTTCACATAAAAACTAGACAGAAGCATTCTCAGAAACTTCTTTGTGATGAGTGCATTCCAGTCACAGAGTTGAACCTTCCTTTTGATAGAACAGTTTTGAAACACTCTTTTTGTAGAATCTGCAAGTGGATATTTGGAGCACTATGAGGCCTATGCTGTGAAATGAAATCTCTTCAGCTAAGTACTAGACAGAAGCATTCTCAGAAACTTCTTCACCACATGTGCAATCAACTCACAGAGTTGAACCTTTCTTTTCAAAGAGCAGTTTTGAAACACACTTTTGGTAAAATCTGCAAGTGGATATTTAGAGCGATTTCCGGCCTATGCTGGAAAAGGAAATATCTTCACATAAGAACTAAACAGCAGCATTCTCAGAAACTTCTTTGTGATGAGTGCATTCACCTCACAGAGTTGAACCTACTAATTGATAGAGAAGTTTGGAAACACTCTTTTTGTAGAATCTGCAAATGGATATTTGGAGCGCTTTGAGGCCTATGCTGGAAATGGAAATATCTTCACATAAAAACTAGACAGAAGCATTCTCAGAAACTTCCTTGTGTTGAGTGCATTCAACTCACAGACTTGAACCTTCTTTTTGAAAGAGCAGTTTTGAAACACTCTTTTTGTAAAGTCTGCAAAAGGATATTTGGAGCACTTTGAGGCCTATGCTGGGAAATGTAATATCTTCACCTAAAAACTAGACAGAAGCATTCTCAGAAAGTTCTTCTCGATGCGTGCATTCAACTCACAGAGTTGAACCTGTCTTTTGATAGAGCAGTTTGGAAACACTCTTCTTGTGAAATCTGCAAGTGGATATTTCCAGCGATTTGAGACCTATGCAAGGAAAAGGAAATATCTTCACACAAAAACTAGACAGCTGCATTCTCAGAAACTTCTTTGTGAGGAGTGCATTCAACTCACAGACTTGAACGTTCCTTTTCATAGAACAGTTTTGAAACACTCCTTTTGTACAATCTGCAAGTGTTTATTCGGAACGCTTTGAGGCCTATGTTGGAAAAGGAAATGTCTTCACATAAAAACTAGACAGAAGCATTCTCAGAAACTTCTTTGTGATGAGTGCATTCTACTCACAGACTTGAACCTTCCTTTTGATAGAACAGTTTTGAAACACTCTTTTTGTAGAATCTGCAAGTGGATATTTGGAGCACTATGAGGCCTATGCTGTGAAATGGAATCTCTTCACCTAAGTACTAGACAGAAGCATTCTCAGAAACTTCTTCACGATATGTGCATTCAACTCACAGTGTTGAACCTTTCTTTTCAAAGAGCAGTTTTGAAGCACACTTTCGGTAAAATCTGCAAGTGGATATTTGTAGCGATTTCCGGCCTATGCTGGAAAAGGAAATATCTTCACATAAGAACTAAACAGCAGCATTCTCAGAAACTTCTTTGTGTGGATTGCATTCAACTCACAGACTTGAACCTACCAATTGATAGAGAAGTTGGGAGACACTCTTTTTGTAGAATCTGCAAGTGGGTATTTGGAGCGCTTTGAGGCCTATGCTGGAAAAGGAAATGTCTTCACCTAAAAACTGGACAGCAGCATTCTCAGAAACCTCTTTGAGAAGAGTGCATTCATCTCACAGACTTGAACGTTCCTTTCGATAGAACAGTTTTGAAGCACTCCTTTTGTAGAATCTGCAATTGTTTAGTCGGAGCGCTTCGAGGCCTATGTTGGAAAAGGATATATCTTCACATAAAAACTAGACAGAAATATTCTCAGAAACCTCTTTGTAAAGAGTGCATTCAACTCAGAGAGTTGAACCTACCAATCGATAGAGAAGTTTCGAAACACTCTTTTTGTAGAACACGCAAGTGAATATTTGGAGGGATTTGAGGCCTGTGATGTAAATGGAAACATCTTCTCATGAAATCTAGACAGAAGCATTCTCAGAAACGTCTTTGTGAGAAGTGCATTCAACTCACAGACTTGAAGCTTCCTTCTGAAAGAGCAGTTTTGAAACACTCTTTTTGTAGCATCTGCAAGTGGATATATGGAGCGCTTTGAGGCCTATGCTGGAAAAGGAAATATCTTCACATAAAAACTGGACAGAAGCATTCTCAGAAACTTCTTTGTGATGTGTGCGTTGAACTCACGGAGTTCAACCTTTCTTTTGATAGAGAAGTTTCGAAACACTCTTTTAGTAGAATCTTCATGTGGATGGATGGAGTGCTTTGAGGCCTAGGCTGGAAAAGGAAATATCTTCACGTAGAAACTGGACAAAAGCTTTCTCAGAAAGTTCCCTGTGCTTTGTGCATTCAACTCACGGAGTTCAACCTGCCTTTTGATAGAGCAGTTTTGAAACCCTCTTTTTGTAGAATCTGCAAGTGGATATTTGGAGCGCTTTGAGGCCTATGCTGCAAAAGGAAATATCATTGCATAAAAGCTAGATGGAAGCATTCACAGAAACTTCTTTGTGATGAGTGCATTCAACTCACAGAGTTGAACCTTCCTTTTGATAGACCAGTTATGAAACACGGTTTTTGTAGAATACGCAAGTGGATATTTGGAGCTCTTTGAGGCTTATGCTGGAAAAGGAGATATCTTCATATACAAACTGGACAGAAGCATTTTCAGAAACTTTTATGTCATGTGGGGATTGAACTCACAGAGTTGAACACTCCTTTCCATGGAGCAGTTCTGCAACACTCTTTTCGTGGAAACTGCAAGTGGATATTTGGTGCGATTGCGGCATCTAGTGGAAAAGGAAACACATGCAGATGAAAACTAGATAGAATCATTCTCGGAAACTTCTCTCTGATGAGTGCTTTCAACTCACAGATTTGAACCTTCCTTTTCAAAGAGCAGTTTTGAAAGACTCTTTTTGTAGGATCTGCAAGTGGATATTTGGAGCGCTTTGAGGCCTATGCTGGGAAATGAAATATCTTCACCTGAAAACTAGACAGAAGCATTCTGAGAAAGTTCTCTCTGATGAGTGCATTCACCTCAGACTTGAACGTTCCTTTTGATAGAACAGTTTTGAATCACTAAGTTTGTAGAATTCGCAAGTGTTTATGCAGAGCACCTTGAGGCCTATGTTGGAAAAGGAAATTGCTTCACATAAAAACTAGAGAGAAGCATTCTCAGAAATTTCATTGTGATGAGTGCATTCACCTAACAGAGTTGAACCTACTAATTGATAGACAAGTTTGGAAACACTCTTTTTGTAGAATCTGCAAGTGGATATTTGGAGCGCTTTGAAGCCTAGGCTGGAAATGGAAATATATTCACATAAAAACTGGACAGAAGCATTCTCAGAAACTTCCTTGTGTTGAGTGCGTTCAACCCATAGACTTGAACCTTCTTTTTGAAAGAGCAGTTTTGAAACACTCTTTTTGTAAAATCTGCAAATGGATATTTGGAGCATTTTGAGGCCCATGCTGGGAAATGGAATATCTTCACCTAAAAACTAGACAGAAGCATTCTCAGAAAGATCTCCTCGATGCGTGCATTCAACTCACAGATTTCAACCCGTCTTTTGATAGAGCAGTTTGGAAACACTCTTTTTGTGAAATCTGCAAGTGGATATTTCCAGCGATTTGAGGTCTATGCAAGGAAAAGGAAATATCTTCACACAAAAACTAGACAGCTGCATTCTCAGAAACTTCTTTGTGAGGAGTGCATTCAACTCACAGACTTGAACGTTCCTTTTCATAGAACAGTTTTGAAACACTCCTTTTGTACAATCTGCAGGTGTTTATTCGGAGCGCTTTGAGGCCTATGTTGGAAAAGGAAATATCTTCACATAAAAACTAGACAGAAGCATTCTCAGAAACTTCTTTGTGATGAGTGCATTCCAGTCACAGAGTTGAACCTTCCTTTTGATAGAACAGTTTTGAAACACTCTTTTTGTAGAATCTGCAAGTGGATATTTGGAGCACTATGAGGCCTATGCTGTGAAATGAAATCTCTTCAGCTAAGTACTAGACAGAAGCATTCTCAGAAACTTCTTCACCACATGTGCAATCAACTCACAGAGTTGAACCTTTCTTTTCAAAGAGCAGTTTTGAAACACACTTTTGGTAAAATCTGCAAGTGGATATTTAGAGCGATTTCCGGCCTATGCTGGAAAAGGAAATATCTTCACATAAGAACTAAACAGCAGCATTCTCAGAAACTTCTTTGTGATGAGTGCATTCACCTCACAGAGTTGAACCTACTAATTGATAGAGAAGTTTGGAAACACTCTTTTTGTAGAATCTGCAAATGGATATTTGGAGCGCTTTGAGGCCTATGCTGGAAATGGAAATATCTTCACATAAAAACTAGACAGAAGCATTCTCAGAAACTTCCTTGTGTTGAGTGCATTCAACTCACAGACTTGAACCTTCTTTTTGAAAGAGCAGTTTTGAAACACTCTTTTTGTAAAATCTGCAAAAGGATATTTGGAGCACTTTGAGGCCTATGCTGGGAAATGTAATATCTTCACCTAAAAACTAGACAGAAGCATTCTCAGAAAGTTCTTCTCGATGCGTGCATTCAACTCACAGAGTTGAACCTGTCTTTTGATAGAGCAGTTTGGAAACACTCTTCTTGTGAAATCTGCAAGTGGATATTTCCAGCGATTTGAGACCTATGCAAGGAAAAGGAAATATCTTCACACAAAAACTAGACAGCTGCATTCTCAGAAACTTCTTTGTGAGGAGTGCATTCAACTCACAGACTTGAACGTTCCTTTTCATAGAACAGTTTTGAAACACTCCTTTTGTACAATCTGCAAGTGTTTATTCGGAACGCTTTGAGGCCTATGTTGGAAAAGGAAATGTCTTCACATAAAAACTAGACAGAAGCATTCTCAGAAACTTCTTTGTGATGAGTGCATTCTAGTCACAGACTTGAACCTTCCTTTTGATAGAACAGTTTTGAAACACTCTTTTTGTAGAATCTGCAAGTGGATATTTGGAGCACTATGAGGCCTATGCTGTGAAATGGAATCTCTTCACCTAAGTACTAGACAGAAGCATTCTCAGAAACTTCTTCACGATATGTGCATTCAACTCACAGTGTTGAACCTTTCTTTTCAAAGAGCAGTTTTGAAGCACACTTTCGGTAAAATCTGCAAGTGGATATTTGTAGCGATTTCCGGCCTATGCTGGAAAAGGAAATATCTTCACATAAGAACTAAACAGCAGCATTCTCAGAAACTTCTTTGTGTGGATTGCATTCAACTCACAGACTTGAACGTACCAATTGATAGAGAAGTTGGGAGACACTCTTTTTGTAGAATCTGCAAGTGGGTATTTGGAGCGCTTTGAGGCCTATGCTGGAAAAGGAAATGTCTTCACCTAAAAACTGGACAGCAGCATTCTCAGAAACCTCTTTGAGAAGAGTGCATTCATCTCACAGACTTGAACGTTCCTTTCGATAGAACAGTTTTGAAGCACTCCTTTTGTAGAATCTGCAATTGTTTAGTCGGAGCGCTTCGAGGCCTATGTTGGAAAAGGATATATCTTCACATAAAAACTAGACAGAAATATTCTCAGAAACCTCTTTGTAAAGAGTGCATTCAACTCAGAGAGTTGAACCTACCAATCGATAGAGAAGTTTCGAAACACTCTTTTTGTAGAACACGCAAGTGAATATTTGGAGGGATTTGAGGCCTGTGATGTAAATGGAAACATCTTCTCATGAAATCTAGACAGAAGCATTCTCAGAAACGTCTTTGTGAGAAGTGCATTCAACTCACAGACTTGAAGCTTCCTTCTGAAAGAGCAGTTTTGAAACACTCTTTTTGTAGCATCTGCAAGTGGATATATGGAGCGCTTTGAGGCCTATGCTGGAAAAGGAAATATCTTCACATAAAAACTGGACAGAAGCATTCTCAGAAACTTCTTTGTGATGTGTGCGTTGAACTCACGGAGTTCAACCTTTCTTTTGATAGAGAAGTTTCGAAACACTCTTTTAGTAGAATCTTCATGTGGATGGATGGAGTGCTTTGAGGCCTAGGCTGGAAAAGGAAATATCTTCACGTAGAAACTGGACAAAAGCTTTCTCAGAAAGTTCCCTGTGCTTTGTGCATTCAACTCACGGAGTTCAACCTGCCTTTTGATAGAGCAGTTTTGAAACCCTCTTTTTGTAGAATCTGCAAGTGGATATTTGGAGCGCTTTGAGGCCTATGCTGCAAAAGGAAATATCATTGCATAAAAGCTAGATGGAAGCATTCACAGAAACTTCTTTGTGATGAGTGCATTCAACTCACAGAGTTGAACCTTCCTTTTGATAGACCAGTTATGAAACACGGTTTTTGTAGAATACGCAAGTGGATATTTGGAGCTCTTTGAGGCTTATGCTGGAAAAGGAGATATCTTCATATACAAACTGGACAGAAGCATTTTCAGAAACTTTTATGTCATGTGGGGATTGAACTCACAGAGTTGAACACTCCTTTCCATGGAGCAGTTCTGCAACACTCTTTTCGTGGAAACTGCAAGTGGATATTTGGTGCGATTGCGGCATCTAGTGGAAAAGGAAACACATGCAGATGAAAACTAGATAGAATCATTCTCGGAAACTTCTCTCTGATGAGTGCTTTCAACTCACAGATTTGAACCTTCCTTTTCAAAGAGCAGTTTTGAAAGACTCTTTTTGTAGGATCTGCAAGTGGATATTTGGAGCGCTTTGAGGCCTATGCTGGGAAATGAAATATCTTCACCTGAAAACTAGACAGAAGCATTCTGAGAAAGTTCTCTCTGATGAGTGCATTCACCTCAGACTTGAACGTTCCTTTTGATAGAACAGTTTTGAATCACTAAGTTTGTAGAATTCGCAAGTGTTTATGCAGAGCACCTTGAGGCCTATGTTGGAAAAGGAAATTGCTTCACATAAAAACTAGAGAGAAGCATTCTCAGAAATTTCATTGTGATGAGTGCATTCACCTAACAGAGTTGAACCTACTAATTGATAGACAAGTTTGGAAACACTCTTTTTGTAGAATCTGCAAGTGGATATTTGGAGCGCTTTGAAGCCTAGGCTGGAAATGGAAATATATTCACATAAACACTGGACAGAAGCATTCTCAGAAACTTCCTTGTGTTGAGTGCGTTCAACCCATAGACTTGAACCTTCTTTTTGAAAGAGCAGTTTTGAAACACTCTTTTTGTAAAATCTGCAAATGGATATTTGGAGCATTTTGAGGCCCATGCTGGGAAATGGAATATCTTCACCTAAAAACTAGACAGAAGCATTCTCAGAAAGATCTCCTCGATGCGTGCATTCAACTCACAGATTTCAACCCGTCTTTTGATAGAGCAGTTTGGAAACACTCTTTTTGTGAAATCTGCAAGTGGATATTTCCAGCGATTTGAGGTCTATGCAAGGAAAAGGAAATATCTTCACACAAAAACTAGACAGCTGCATTCTCAGAAACTTCTTTGTGAGGAGTGCATTCAACTCACAGACTTGAACGTTCCTTTTCATAGAACAGTTTTGAAACACTCCTTTTGTACAATCTGCAGGTGTTTATTCGGAGCGCTTTGAGGCCTATGTTGGAAAAGGAAATATCTTCACATAAAAACTAGACAGAAGCATTCTCAGAAACTTCTTTGTGATGAGTGCATTCCAGTCACAGAGTTGAACCTTCCTTTTGATAGAACAGTTTTGAAACACTCTTTTTGTAGAATCTGCAAGTGGATATTTGGAGCACTATGAGGCCTATGCTGTGAAATGAAATCTCTTCAGCTAAGTACTAGACAGAAGCATTCTCAGAAACTTCTTCACCACATGTGCAATCAACTCACAGAGTTGAACCTTTCTTTTCAAAGAGCAGTTTTGAAACACACTTTTGGTAAAATCTGCAAGTGGATATTTAGAGCGATTTCCGGCCTATGCTGGAAAAGGAAATATCTTCACATAAGAACTAAACAGCAGCATTCTCAGAAACTTCTTTGTGATGAGTGCATTCACCTCACAGAGTTGAACCTACTAATTGATAGAGAAGTTTGGAAACACTCTTTTTGTAGAATCTGCAAATGGATATTTGGAGCGCTTTGAGGCCTATGCTGGAAATGGAAATATCTTCACATAAAAACTAGACAGAAGCATTCTCAGAAACTTCCTTGTGTTGAGTGCATTCAACTCACAGACTTGAACCTTCTTTTTGAAAGAGCAGTTTTGAAACACTCTTTTTGTAAAATCTGCAAAAGGATATTTGGAGCACTTTGAGGCCTATGCTGGGAAATGTAATATCTTCACCTAAAAACTAGACAGAAGCATTCTCAGAAAGTTCTTCTCGATGCGTGCATTCAACTCACAGAGTTGAACCTGTCTTTTGATAGAGCAGTTTGGAAACACTCTTCTTGTGAAATCTGCAAGTGGATATTTCCAGCGATTTGAGACCTATGCAAGGAAAAGGAAATATCTTCACACAAAAACTAGACAGCTGCATTCTCAGAAACTTCTTTGTGAGGAGTGCATTCAACTCACAGACTTGAACGTTCCTTTTCATAGAACAGTTTTGAAACACTCCTTTTGTACAATCTGCAAGTGTTTATTCGGAACGCTTTGAGGCCTATGTTGGAAAAGGAAATGTCTTCACATAAAAACTAGACAGAAGCATTCTCAGAAACTTCTTTGTGATGAGTGCATTCTACTCACAGACTTGAACCTTCCTTTTGATAGAACAGTTTTGAAACACTCTTTTTGTAGAATCTGCAAGTGGATATTTGGAGCACTATGAGGCCTATGCTGTGAAATGGAATCTCTTCACCTAAGTACTAGACAGAAGCATTCTCAGAAACTTCTTCACGATATGTGCATTCAACTCACAGTGTTGAACCTTTCTTTTCAAAGAGCAGTTTTGAAGCACACTTTCGGTAAAATCTGCAAGTGGATATTTGTAGCGATTTCCGGCCTATGCTGGAAAAGGAAATATCTTCACATAAGAACTAAACAGCAGCATTCTCAGAAACTTCTTTGTGTGGATTGCATTCAACTCACAGACTTGAACGTACCAATTGATAGAGAAGTTGGGAGACACTCTTTTTGTAGAATCTGCAAGTGGGTATTTGGAGCGCTTTGAGGCCTATGCTGGAAAAGGAAATGTCTTCACCTAAAAACTGGACAGCAGCATTCTCAGAAACCTCTTTGAGAAGAGTGCATTCATCTCACAGACTTGAACGTTCCTTTCGATAGAACAGTTTTGAAGCACTCCTTTTGTAGAATCTGCAATTGTTTAGTCGGAGCGCTTCGAGGCCTATGTTGGAAAAGGATATATCTTCACATAAAAACTAGACAGAAATATTCTCAGAAACCTCTTTGTAAAGAGTGCATTCAACTCAGAGAGTTGAACCTACCAATCGATAGAGAAGTTTCGAAACACTCTTTTTGTAGAACACGCAAGTGAATATTTGGAGGGATTTGAGGCCTGTGATGTAAATGGAAACATCTTCTCATGAAATCTAGACAGAAGCATTCTCAGAAACGTCTTTGTGAGAAGTGCATTCAACTCACAGACTTGAAGCTTCCTTCTGAAAGAGCAGTTTTGAAACACTCTTTTTGTAGCATCTGCAAGTGGATATATGGAGCGCTTTGAGGCCTATGCTGGAAAAGGAAATATCTTCACATAAAAACTGGACAGAAGCATTCTCAGAAACTTCTTTGTGATGTGTGCGTTGAACTCACGGAGTTCAACCTTTCTTTTGATAGAGAAGTTTCGAAACACTCTTTTAGTAGAATCTTCATGTGGATGGATGGAGTGCTTTGAGGCCTAGGCTGGAAAAGGAAATATCTTCACGTAGAAACTGGACAAAAGCTTTCTCAGAAAGTTCCCTGTGCTTTGTGCATTCAACTCACGGAGTTCAACCTGCCTTTTGATAGAGCAGTTTTGAAACCCTCTTTTTGTAGAATCTGCAAGTGGATATTTGGAGCGCTTTGAGGCCTATGCTGCAAAAGGAAATATCATTGCATAAAAGCTAGATGGAAGCATTCACAGAAACTTCTTTGTGATGAGTGCATTCAACTCACAGAGTTGAACCTTCCTTTTGATAGACCAGTTATGAAACACGGTTTTTGTAGAATACGCAAGTGGATATTTGGAGCTCTTTGAGGCTTATGCTGGAAAAGGAGATATCTTCATATACAAACTGGACAGAAGCATTTTCAGAAACTTTTATGTCATGTGGGGATTGAACTCACAGAGTTGAACACTCCTTTCCATGGAGCAGTTCTGCAACACTCTTTTCGTGGAAACTGCAAGTGGATATTTGGTGCGATTGCGGCATCTAGTGGAAAAGGAAACACATGCAGATGAAAACTAGATAGAATCATTCTCGGAAACTTCTCTCTGATGAGTGCTTTCAACTCACAGATTTGAACCTTCCTTTTCAAAGAGCAGTTTTGAAAGACTCTTTTTGTAGGATCTGCAAGTGGATATTTGGAGCGCTTTGAGGCCTATGCTGGGAAATGAAATATCTTCACCTGAAAACTAGACAGAAGCATTCTGAGAAAGTTCTCTCTGATGAGTGCATTCACCTCAGACTTGAACGTTCCTTTTGATAGAACAGTTTTGAATCACTAAGTTTGTAGAATTCGCAAGTGTTTATGCAGAGCACCTTGAGGCCTATGTTGGAAAAGGAAATTGCTTCACATAAAAACTAGAGAGAAGCATTCTCAGAAATTTCATTGTGATGAGTGCATTCACCTAACAGAGTTGAACCTACTAATTGATAGACAAGTTTGGAAACACTCTTTTTGTAGAATCTGCAAGTGGATATTTGGAGCGCTTTGAAGCCTAGGCTGGAAATGGAAATATATTCACATAAACACTGGACAGAAGCATTCTCAGAAACTTCCTTGTGTTGAGTGCGTTCAACCCATAGACTTGAACCTTCTTTTTGAAAGAGCAGTTTTGAAACACTCTTTTTGTAAAATCTGCAAATGGATATTTGGAGCATTTTGAGGCCCATGCTGGGAAATGGAATATCTTCACCTAAAAACTAGACAGAAGCATTCTCAGAAAGATCTCCTCGATGCGTGCATTCAACTCACAGATTTCAACCCGTCTTTTGATAGAGCAGTTTGGAAACACTCTTTTTGTGAAATCTGCAAGTGGATATTTCCAGCGATTTGAGGTCTATGCAAGGAAAAGGAAATATCTTCACACAAAAACTAGACAGCTGCATTCTCAGAAACTTCTTTGTGAGGAGTGCATTCAACTCACAGACTTGAACGTTCCTTTTCATAGAACAGTTTTGAAACACTCCTTTTGTACAATCTGCAGGTGTTTATTCGGAGCGCTTTGAGGCCTATGTTGGAAAAGGAAATATCTTCACATAAAAACTAGACAGAAGCATTCTCAGAAACTTCTTTGTGATGAGTGCATTCCAGTCACAGAGTTGAACCTTCCTTTTGATAGAACAGTTTTGAAACACTCTTTTTGTAGAATCTGCAAGTGGATATTTGGAGCACTATGAGGCCTATGCTGTGAAATGAAATCTCTTCAGCTAAGTACTAGACAGAAGCATTCTCAGAAACTTCTTCACCACATGTGCAATCAACTCACAGAGTTGAACCTTTCTTTTCAAAGAGCAGTTTTGAAACACACTTTTGGTAAAATCTGCAAGTGGATATTTAGAGCGATTTCCGGCCTATGCTGGAAAAGGAAATATCTTCACATAAGAACTAAACAGCAGCATTCTCAGAAACTTCTTTGTGATGAGTGCATTCACCTCACAGAGTTGAACCTACTAATTGATAGAGAAGTTTGGAAACACTCTTTTTGTAGAATCTGCAAATGGATATTTGGAGCGCTTTGAGGCCTATGCTGGAAATGGAAATATCTTCACATAAAAACTAGACAGAAGCATTCTCAGAAACTTCCTTGTGTTGAGTGCATTCAACTCACAGACTTGAACCTTCTTTTTGAAAGAGCAGTTTTGAAACACTCTTTTTGTAAAATCTGCAAAAGGATATTTGGAGCACTTTGAGGCCTATGCTGGGAAATGTAATATCTTCACCTAAAAACTAGACAGAAGCATTCTCAGAAAGTTCTTCTCGATGCGTGCATTCAACTCACAGAGTTGAACCTGTCTTTTGATAGAGCAGTTTGGAAACACTCTTCTTGTGAAATCTGCAAGTGGATATTTCCAGCGATTTGAGACCTATGCAAGGAAAAGGAAATATCTTCACACAAAAACTAGACAGCTGCATTCTCAGAAACTTCTTTGTGAGGAGTGCATTCAACTCACAGACTTGAACGTTCCTTTTCATAGAACAGTTTTGAAACACTCCTTTTGTACAATCTGCAAGTGTTTATTCGGAACGCTTTGAGGCCTATGTTGGAAAAGGAAATGTCTTCACATAAAAACTAGACAGAAGCATTCTCAGAAACTTCTTTGTGATGAGTGCATTCTACTCACAGACTTGAACCTTCCTTTTGATAGAACAGTTTTGAAACACTCTTTTTGTAGAATCTGCAAGTGGATATTTGGAGCACTATGAGGCCTATGCTGTGAAATGGAATCTCTTCACCTAAGTACTAGACAGAAGCATTCTCAGAAACTTCTTCACGATATGTGCATTCAACTCACAGTGTTGAACCTTTCTTTTCAAAGAGCAGTTTTGAAGCACACTTTCGGTAAAATCTGCAAGTGGATATTTGTAGCGATTTCCGGCCTATGCTGGAAAAGGAAATATCTTCACATAAGAACTAAACAGCAGCATTCTCAGAAACTTCTTTGTGTGGATTGCATTCAACTCACAGACTTGAACCTACCAATTGATAGAGAAGTTGGGAGACACTCTTTTTGTAGAATCTGCAAGTGGGTATTTGGAGCGCTTTGAGGCCTATGCTGGAAAAGGAAATGTCTTCACCTAAAAACTGGACAGCAGCATTCTCAGAAACCTCTTTGAGAAGAGTGCATTCATCTCACAGACTTGAACGTTCCTTTCGATAGAACAGTTTTGAAGCACTCCTTTTGTAGAATCTGCAATTGTTTAGTCGGAGCGCTTCGAGGCCTATGTTGGAAAAGGATATATCTTCACATAAAAACTAGACAGAAATATTCTCAGAAACCTCTTTGTAAAGAGTGCATTCAACTCAGAGAGTTGAACCTACCAATCGATAGAGAAGTTTCGAAACACTCTTTTTGTAGAACACGCAAGTGAATATTTGGAGGGATTTGAGGCCTGTGATGTAAATGGAAACATCTTCTCATGAAATCTAGACAGAAGCATTCTCAGAAACGTCTTTGTGAGAAGTGCATTCAACTCACAGACTTGAAGCTTCCTTCTGAAAGAGCAGTTTTGAAACACTCTTTTTGTAGCATCTGCAAGTGGATATATGGAGCGCTTTGAGGCCTATGCTGGAAAAGGAAATATCTTCACATAAAAACTGGACAGAAGCATTCTCAGAAACTTCTTTGTGATGTGTGCGTTGAACTCACGGAGTTCAACCTTTCTTTTGATAGAGAAGTTTCGAAACACTCTTTTAGTAGAATCTTCATGTGGATGGATGGAGTGCTTTGAGGCCTAGGCTGGAAAAGGAAATATCTTCACGTAGAAACTGGACAAAAGCTTTCTCAGAAAGTTCCCTGTGCTTTGTGCATTCAACTCACGGAGTTCAACCTGCCTTTTGATAGAGCAGTTTTGAAACCCTCTTTTTGTAGAATCTGCAAGTGGATATTTGGAGCGCTTTGAGGCCTATGCTGCAAAAGGAAATATCATTGCATAAAAGCTAGATGGAAGCATTCACAGAAACTTCTTTGTGATGAGTGCATTCAACTCACAGAGTTGAAACTTCCTTTTGATAGACCAGTTATGAAACACGGTTTTTGTAGAATACGCAAGTGGATATTTGGAGCTCTTTGAGGCTTATGCTGGAAAAGGAGATATCTTCATATACAAACTGGACAGAAGCATTTTCAGAAACTTTTATGTCATGTGGGGATTGAACTCACAGAGTTGAACACTCCTTTCCATGGAGCAGTTCTGCAACACTCTTTTCGTGGAAACTGCAAGTGGATATTTGGTGCGATTGCGGCATCTAGTGGAAAAGGAAACACATGCAGATGAAAACTAGATAGAATCATTCTCGGAAACTTCTCTCTGATGAGTGCTTTCAACTCACAGATTTGAACCTTCCTTTTCAAAGAGCAGTTTTGAAAGACTCTTTTTGTAGGATCTGCAAGTGGATATTTGGAGCGCTTTGAGGCCTATGCTGGGAAATGAAATATCTTCACCTGAAAACTAGACAGAAGCATTCTGAGAAAGTTCTCTCTGATGAGTGCATTCACCTCAGACTTGAACGTTCCTTTTGATAGAACAGTTTTGAATCACTAAGTTTGTAGAATTCGCAAGTGTTTATGCAGAGCACCTTGAGGCCTATGCTGGAAAAGGAAATATCTTCACATAAGAACTAAACAGCAGCATTCTCAGAAACTTCTTTGTGATGAGTGCATTCACCTAACAGAGTTGAACCTACTAATTGATAGACAAGTTTGGAAACACTCTTTTTGTAGAATCTGCAATTGGATATTTGGAGCGCTTTGAGGCCTATGCTGGAAATGGAAATATCTTCACATAAAAACTAGACAGAAGCATTCTCAGAAACTTCCTTGTGTTGAGTGCATTCAACTCACAGACTTGAACCTTCTTTTTGAAAGAGCAGTTTTGAAACACTCTTTTTGTAAAATCTGCAAAAGGATATTTGGAGCACTTTGAGGCCTATGCTGGGAAATGTAATATCTTCACCTAAAAACTAGACAGAAGCATTCTCAGAAAGTTCTTCTCGATGCGTGCATTCAACTCACAGAGTTGAACCTGTCTTTTGATAGAGCAGTTTGGAAACACTCTTCTTGTGAAATCTGCAAGTGGATATTTCCAGCGATTTGAGACCTATGCAAGGAAAAGGAAATATCTTCACACAAAAACTAGACAGCTGCATTCTCAGAAACTTCTTTGTGAGGAGTGCATTCAACTCACAGACTTGAACGTTCCTTTTCATAGAACAGTTTTGAAACACTCCTTTTGTACAATCTGCAAGTGTTTATTCGGAACGCTTTGAGGCCTATGTTGGAAAAGGAAATGTCTTCACATAAAAACTAGACAGAAGCATTCTCAGAAACTTCTTTGTGATGAGTGCATTCTACTCACAGACTTGAACCTTCCTTTTGATAGAACAGTTTTGAAACACTCTTTTTGTAGAATCTGCAAGTGGATATTTGGAGCACTATGAGGCCTATGCTGTGAAATGGAATCTCTTCACCTAAGTACTAGACAGAAGCATTCTCAGAAACTTCTTCACGATATGTGCATTCAACTCACAGTGTTGAACCTTTCTTTTCAAAGAGCAGTTTTGAAGCACACTTTCGGTAAAATCTGCAAGTGGATATTTGTAGCGATTTCCGGCCTATGCTGGAAAAGGAAATATCTTCACATAAGAACTAAACAGCAGCATTCTCAGAAACTTCTTTGTGTGGATTGCATTCAACTCACAGACTTGAACCTACCAATTGATAGAGAAGTTGGGAGACACTCTTTTTGTAGAATCTGCAAGTGGGTATTTGGAGCGCTTTGAGGCCTATGCTGGAAAAGGAAATGTCTTCACCTAAAAACTGGACAGCAGCATTCTCAGAAACCTCTTTGAGAAGAGTGCATTCATCTCACAGACTTGAACGTTCCTTTCGATAGAACAGTTTTGAAGCACTCCTTTTGTAGAATCTGCAATTGTTTAGTCGGAGCGCTTCGAGGCCTATGTTGGAAAAGGATATATCTTCACATAAAAACTAGACAGAAATATTCTCAGAAACCTCTTTGTAAAGAGTGCATTCAACTCAGAGAGTTGAACCTACCAATCGATAGAGAAGTTTCGAAACACTCTTTTTGTAGAACACGCAAGTGAATATTTGGAGGGATTTGAGGCCTGTGATGTAAATGGAAACATCTTCTCATGAAATCTAGACAGAAGCATTCTCAGAAACGTCTTTGTGAGAAGTGCATTCAACTCACAGACTTGAAGCTTCCTTCTGAAAGAGCAGTTTTGAAACACTCTTTTTGTAGCATCTGCAAGTGGATATATGGAGCGCTTTGAGGCCTATGCTGGAAAAGGAAATATCTTCACATAAAAACTGGACAGAAGCATTCTCAGAAACTTCTTTGTGATGTGTGCGTTGAACTCACGGAGTTCAACCTTTCTTTTGATAGAGAAGTTTCGAAACACTCTTTTAGTAGAATCTTCATGTGGATGGATGGAGTGCTTTGAGGCCTAGGCTGGAAAAGGAAATATCTTCACGTAGAAACTGGACAAAAGCTTTCTCAGAAAGTTCCCTGTGCTTTGTGCATTCAACTCACGGAGTTCAACCTGCCTTTTGATAGAGCAGTTTTGAAACCCTCTTTTTGTAGAATCTGCAAGTGGATATTTGGAGCGCTTTGAGGCCTATGCTGCAAAAGGAAATATCATTGCATAAAAGCTAGATGGAAGCATTCACAGAAACTTCTTTGTGATGAGTGCATTCAACTCACAGAGTTGAACCTTCCTTTTGATAGACCAGTTATGAAACACGGTTTTTGTAGAATACGCAAGTGGATATTTGGAGCTCTTTGAGGCTTATGCTGGAAAAGGAGATATCTTCATATACAAACTGGACAGAAGCATTTTCAGAAACTTTTATGTCATGTGGGGATTGAACTCACAGAGTTGAACACTCCTTTCCATGGAGCAGTTCTGCAACACTCTTTTCGTGGAAACTGCAAGTGGATATTTGGTGCGATTGCGTCATCTAGTGGAAAAGGAAACACATGCAGATGAAAACTAGATAGAATCATTCTCGGAAACTTCTCTCTGATGAGTGCTTTCAACTCACAGATTTGAACCTTCCTTTTCAAAGAGCAGTTTTGAAAGACTCTTTTTGTAGGATCTGCAAGTGGATATTTGGAGCGCTTTGAGGCCTATGCTGGGAAATGAAATATCTTCACCTGAAAACTAGACAGAAGCATTCTGAGAAAGTTCTCTCTGATGAGTGCATTCACCTCAGACTTGAACGTTCCTTTTGATAGAACAGTTTTGAATCACTAAGTTTGTAGAATTCGCAAGTGTTTATGCAGAGCACCTTGAGGCCTATGTTGGAAAAGGAAATTGCTTCACATAAAAACTAGAGAGAAGCATTCTCAGAAATTTCATTGTGATGAGTGCATTCACCTAACAGAGTTGAACCTACTAATTGATAGACAAGTTTGGAAACACTCTTTTTGTAGAATCTGCAAGTGGATATATGGAGCGCTTTGAAGCCTAGGCTGGAAATGGAAATATATTCACATAAAAACTAGACAGAAGCATTCTGAGAAACTTCCTTGTGTTGAGTGCGTTCAACCCATAGACTTGAACCTTCTTTTTGAAAGAGCAGTTTTGAAACACTCTTTTTGTAAAATCTGCAAATGGATATTTGGAGCATTTTGAGGCCCATGCTGGGAAATGGAATATCTTCACCTAAAAACTAGACAGAAGCATCCTCAGAAAGATCTCCTCGATGCGTGCATTCAACTCACAGATTTCAACCCGTCTTTTGATAGAGCAGTTTGGAAACACTCTTTTTGTGAAATCTGCAAGTGGATATTTCCAGCGATTTGAGGTCTATGCAAGGAAAAGGAAATATCTTCACACAAAAACTAGACAGCTGCATTCTCAGAAACTTCTTTGTGAGGAGTGCATTCAACTCACAGACTTGAACGTTCCTTTTCATAGAACAGTTTTGAAACACTCCTTTTGTACAATCTGCAGGTGTTTATTCGGAGCGCTTTGAGGCCTATGTTGGAAAAGGAAATATCTTCACATAAAAACTAGACAGAAGCATTCTCAGAAACTTCTTTGTGATGAGTGCATTCCAGTCACAGAGTTGAACCTTCCTTTTGATAGAACAGTTTTGAAACACTCTTTTTGTAGAATCTGCAAGTGGATATTTGGAGCACTATGAGGCCTATGCTGTGAAATGAAATCTCTTCAGCTAAGTACTAGACAGAAGCATTCTCAGAAACTTCTTCACCACATGTGCAATCAACTCACAGAGTTGAACCTTTCTTTTCAAAGAGCAGTTTTGAAACACACTTTTGGTAAAATCTGCAAGTGGATATTTAGAGCGATTTCCGGCCTATGCTGGAAAAGGAAATATGTTCACATAAGAACTAAACAGCAGCATTCTCAGAAACTTCTTTGTGATGAGTGCATTCACCTCACAGAGTTGAACCTACTAATTGATAGACAAGTTTGGAAACACTCTTTTTGTAGAATCTGCAAATGGATATTTGGAGCGCTTTGAGGCCTATGCTGGAAATGGAAATATCTTCACATAAAAACTAGACAGAAGCATTCTCAGAAACTTCCTTGTGTTGAGTGCATTCAACTCACAGACTTGAACCTTCTTTTTGAAAGAGCAGTTTTGAAACACTCTTTTTGTAAAATCTGCAAAAGGATATTTGGAGCACTTTGAGGCCTATGCTGGGAAATGTAATATCTTCACCTAAAAACTAGACAGAAGCATTCTCAGAAAGTTCTTCTCGATGCGTGCATTCAACTCACAGAGTTGAACCTGTCTTTTGATAGAGCAGTTTGGAAACACTCTTCTTGTGAAATCTGCAAGTGGATATTTCCAGCGATTTGAGACCTATGCAAGGAAAAGGAAATATCTTCACACAAAAACTAGACAGCTGCATTCTCAGAAACTTCTTTGTGAGGAGTGCATTCAACTCACAGACTTGAACGTTCCTTTTCATAGAACAGTTTTGAAACACTCCTTTTGTACAATCTGCAAGTGTTTATTCGGAACGCTTTGAGGCCTATGTTGGAAAAGGAAATGTCTTCACATAAAAACTAGACAGAAGCATTCTCAGAAACTTCTTTGTGATGAGTGCATTCTACTCACAGACTTGAACCTTCCTTTTGATAGAACAGTTTTGAAACACTCTTTTTGTAGAATCTGCAAGTGGATATTTGGAGCACTATGAGGCCTATGCTGTGAAATGGAATCTCTTCACCTAAGTACTAGACAGAAGCATTCTCAGAAACTTCTTCACGATATGTGCATTCAACTCACAGTGTTGAACCTTTCTTTTCAAAGAGCAGTTTTGAAGCACACTTTCGGTAAAATCTGCAAGTGGATATTTGTAGCGATTTCCGGCCTATGCTGGAAAAGGAAATATCTTCACATAAGAACTAAACAGCAGCATTCTCAGAAACTTCTTTGTGTGGATTGCATTCAACTCACAGACTTGAACCTACCAATTGATAGAGAAGTTGGGAGACACTCTTTTTGTAGAATCTGCAAGTGGGTATTTGGAGCGCTTTGAGGCCTATGCTGGAAAAGGAAATGTCTTCACCTAAAAACTGGACAGCAGCATTCTCAGAAACCTCTTTGAGAAGAGTGCATTCATCTCACAGACTTGAACGTTCCTTTCGATAGAACAGTTTTGAAGCACTCCTTTTGTAGAATCTGCAATTGTTTAGTCGGAGCGCTTCGAGGCCTATGTTGGAAAAGGATATATCTTCACATAAAAACTAGACAGAAATATTCTCAGAAACCTCTTTGTAAAGAGTGCATTCAACTCAGAGAGTTGAACCTACCAATCGATAGAGAAGTTTCGAAACACTCTTTTTGTAGAACACGCAAGTGAATATTTGGAGGGATTTGAGGCCTGTGATGTAAATGGAAACATCTTCTCATGAAATCTAGACAGAAGCATTCTCAGAAACGTCTTTGTGAGAAGTGCATTCAACTCACAGACTTGAAGCTTCCTTCTGAAAGAGCAGTTTTGAAACACTCTTTTTGTAGCATCTGCAAGTGGATATATGGAGCGCTTTGAGGCCTATGCTGGAAAAGGAAATATCTTCACATAAAAACTGGACAGAAGCATTCTCAGAAACTTCTTTGTGATGTGTGCGTTGAACTCACGGAGTTCAACCTTTCTTTTGATAGAGAAGTTTCGAAACACTCTTTTAGTAGAATCTTCATGTGGATGGATGGAGTGCTTTGAGGCCTAGGCTGGAAAAGGAAATATCTTCACGTAGAAACTGGACAAAAGCTTTCTCAGAAAGTTCCCTGTGCTTTGTGCATTCAACTCACGGAGTTCAACCTGCCTTTTGATAGAGCAGTTTTGAAACCCTCTTTTTGTAGAATCTGCAAGTGGATATTTGGAGCGCTTTGAGGCCTATGCTGCAAAAGGAAATATCATTGCATAAAAGCTAGATGGAAGCATTCACAGAAACTTCTTTGTGATGAGTGCATTCAACTCACAGAGTTGAACCTTCCTTTTGATAGACCAGTTATGAAACACGGTTTTTGTAGAATACGCAAGTGGATATTTGGAGCTCTTTGAGGCTTATGCTGGAAAAGGAGATATCTTCATATACAAACTGGACAGAAGCATTTTCAGAAACTTTTATGTCATGTGGGGATTGAACTCACAGAGTTGAACACTCCTTTCCATGGAGCAGTTCTGCAACACTCTTTTCGTGGAAACTGCAAGTGGATATTTGGTGCGATTGCGGCATCTAGTGGAAAAGGAAACACATGCAGATGAAAACTAGATAGAATCATTCTCGGAAACTTCTCTCTGATGAGTGCTTTCAACTCACAGATTTGAACCTTCCTTTTCAAAGAGCAGTTTTGAAAGACTCTTTTTGTAGGATCTGCAAGTGGATATTTGGAGCGCTTTGAGGCCTATGCTGGGAAATGAAATATCTTCACCTGAAAACTAGACAGAAGCATTCTGAGAAAGTTCTCTCTGATGAGTGCATTCACCTCAGACTTGAACGTTCCTTTTGATAGAACAGTTTTGAATCACTAAGTTTGTAGAATTCGCAAGTGTTTATGCAGAGCACCTTGAGGCCTATGTTGGAAAAGGAAATTGCTTCACATAAAAACTAGAGAGAAGCATTCTCAGAAATTTCATTGTGATGAGTGCATTCACCTAACAGAGTTGAACCTACTAATTGATAGACAAGTTTGGAAACACTCTTTTTGTAGAATCTGCAAGTGGATATATGGAGCGCTTTGAAGCCTAGGCTGGAAATGGAAATATATTCACATAAAAACTAGACAGAAGCATTCTGAGAAACTTCCTTGTGTTGAGTGCGTTCAACCCATAGACTTGAACCTTCTTTTTGAAAGAGCAGTTTTGAAACACTCTTTTTGTAAAATCTGCAAATGGATATTTGGAGCATTTTGAGGCCCATGCTGGGAAATGGAATATCTTCACCTAAAAACTAGACAGAAGCATCCTCAGAAAGATCTCCTCGATGCGTGCATTCAACTCACAGATTTCAACCCGTCTTTTGATAGAGCAGTTTGGAAACACTCTTTTTGTGAAATCTGCAAGTGGATATTTCCAGCGATTTGAGGTCTATGCAAGGAAAAGGAAATATCTTCACACAAAAACTAGACAGCTGCATTCTCAGAAACTTCTTTGTGAGGAGTGCATTCAACTCACAGACTTGAACGTTCCTTTTCATAGAACAGTTTTGAAACACTCCTTTTGTACAATCTGCAGGTGTTTATTCGGAGCGCTTTGAGGCCTATGTTGGAAAAGGAAATATCTTCACATAAAAACTAGACAGAAGCATTCTCAGAAACTTCTTTGTGATGAGTGCATTCCAGTCACAGAGTTGAACCTTCCTTTTGATAGAACAGTTTTGAAACACTCTTTTTGTAGAATCTGCAAGTGGATATTTGGAGCACTATGAGGCCTATGCTGTGAAATGAAATCTCTTCAGCTAAGTACTAGACAGAAGCATTCTCAGAAACTTCTTCACCACATGTGCAATCAACTCACAGAGTTGAACCTTTCTTTTCAAAGAGCAGTTTTGAAACACACTTTTGGTAAAATCTGCAAGTGGATATTTAGAGCGATTTCCGGCCTATGCTGGAAAAGGAAATATCTTCACATAAGAACTAAACAGCAGCATTCTCAGAAACTTCTTTGTGATGAGTGCATTCACCTCACAGAGTTGAACCTACTAATTGATAGAGAAGTTTGGAAACACTCTTTTTGTAGAATCTGCAAATGGATATTTGGAGCGCTTTGAGGCCTATGCTGGAAATGGAAATATCTTCACATAAAAACTAGACAGAAGCATTCTCAGAAACTTCCTTGTGTTGAGTGCATTCAACTCACAGACTTGAACCTTCTTTTTGAAAGAGCAGTTTTGAAACACTCTTTTTGTAAAATCTGCAAAAGGATATTTGGAGCACTTTGAGGCCTATGCTGGGAAATGTAATATCTTCACCTAAAAACTAGACAGAAGCATTCTCAGAAAGTTCTTCTCGATGCGTGCATTCAACTCACAGAGTTGAACCTGTCTTTTGATAGAGCAGTTTGGAAACACTCTTCTTGTGAAATCTGCAAGTGGATATTTCCAGCGATTTGAGACCTATGCAAGGAAAAGGAAATATCTTCACACAAAAACTAGACAGCTGCATTCTCAGAAACTTCTTTGTGAGGAGTGCATTCAACTCACAGACTTGAACGTTCCTTTTCATAGAACAGTTTTGAAACACTCCTTTTGTACAATCTGCAAGTGTTTATTCGGAACGCTTTGAGGCCTATGTTGGAAAAGGAAATGTCTTCACATAAAAACTAGACAGAAGCATTCTCAGAAACTTCTTTGTGATGAGTGCATTCTACTCACAGACTTGAACCTTCCTTTTGATAGAACAGTTTTGAAACACTCTTTTTGTAGAATCTGCAAGTGGATATTTGGAGCACTATGAGGCCTATGCTGTGAAATGGAATCTCTTCACCTAAGTACTAGACAGAAGCATTCTCAGAAACTTCTTCACGATATGTGCATTCAACTCACAGTGTTGAACCTTTCTTTTCAAAGAGCAGTTTTGAAGCACACTTTCGGTAAAATCTGCAAGTGGATATTTGTAGCGATTTCCGGCCTATGCTGGAAAAGGAAATATCTTCACATAAGAACTAAACAGCAGCATTCTCAGAAACTTCTTTGTGTGGATTGCATTCAACTCACAGACTTGAACCTACCAATTGATAGAGAAGTTGGGAGACACTCTTTTTGTAGAATCTGCAAGTGGGTATTTGGAGCGCTTTGAGGCCTATGCTGGAAAAGGAAATGTCTTCACCTAAAAACTGGACAGCAGCATTCTCAGAAACCTCTTTGAGAAGAGTGCATTCATCTCACAGACTTGAACGTTCCTTTCCATAGAACAGTTTTGAAGCACTCCTTTTGTAGAATCTGCAATTGTTTAGTCGGAGCGCTTCGAGGCCTATGTTGGAAAAGGATATATCTTCACATAAAAACTAGACAGAAATATTCTCAGAAACCTCTTTGAAAAGAGTGCATTCAACTCAGAGAGTTGAACCTACCAATCGATAGAGAAGTTTCGAAACACTCTTTTTGTAGAACACGCAAGTGAATATTTGGAGGGATTTGAGGCCTGTGATGTAAATGGAAACATCTTCTCATGAAATCTAGACAGAAGCATTCTCAGAAACGTCTTTGTGAGAAGTGCATTCAACTCACAGACTTGAAGCTTCCTTCTGAAAGAGCAGTTTTGAAACACTCTTTTTGTAGCATCTGCAAGTGGATATATGGAGCGCTTTGAGGCCTATGCTGGAAAAGGAAATATCTTCACATAAAAACTGGACAGAAGCATTCTCAGAAACTTCTTTGTGATGTGTGCGTTGAACTCACGGAGTTCAACCTTTCTTTTGATAGAGAAGTTTCGAAACACTCTTTTAGTAGAATCTTCATGTGGATGGATGGAGTGCTTTGAGGCCTAGGCTGGAAAAGGAAATATCTTCACGTAGAAACTGGACAAAAGCTTTCTCAGAAAGTTCCCTGTGCTTTGTGCATTCAACTCACGGAGTTCAACCTGCCTTTTGATAGAGCAGTTTTGAAACCCTCTTTTTGTAGAATCTGCAAGTGGATATTTGGAGCGCTTTGAGGCCTATGCTGCAAAAGGAAATATCATTGCATAAAAGCTAGATGGAAGCATTCACAGAAACTTCTTTGTGATGAGTGCATTCAACTCACAGAGTTGAACCTTCCTTTTGATAGACCAGTTATGAAACACGGTTTTTGTAGAATACGCAAGTGGATATTTGGAGCTCTTTGAGGCTTATGCTGGAAAAGGAGATATCTTCATATACAAACTGGACAGAAGCATTTTCAGAA
This sequence comes from Pongo pygmaeus, assembly GCF_028885625.2. Lineage (NCBI taxonomy): Eukaryota > Metazoa > Chordata > Mammalia > Primates > Hominidae > Pongo > Pongo pygmaeus. Next base: position 21,121,250 of record NC_085930.1, on the reverse strand, counting down.
ACTTTTATGTCATGTGGGGATTGAACTCACAGAGTTGAACACTCCTTTCCATGGAGCAGTTCTGCAACACTCTTTTCGTGGAAACTGCAAGTGGATATTTGGTGCGATTGCGGCATCTAGTGGAAAAGGAAACACATGCAGATGAAAACTAGATAGAATCATTCTCGGAAACTTCTCTCTGATGAGTGCTTTCAACTCACAGATTTGAACCTTCCTTTTCAAAGAGCAGTTTTGAAAGACTCTTTTTGTAGGATCTGCAAGTGGATATTTGGAGCGCTTTGAGGCCTATGCTGGGAAATGAAATATCTTCACCTGAAAACTAGACAGAAGCATTCTGAGAAAGTTCTCTCTGATGAGTGCATTCACCTCAGACTTGAACGTTCCTTTTGATAGAACAGTTTTGAATCACTAAGTTTGTAGAATTCGCAAGTGTTTATGCAGAGCACCTTGAGGCCTATGTTGGAAAAGGAAATTGCTTCACATAAAAACTAGAGAGAAGCATTCTCAGAAATTTCATTGTGATGAGTGCATTCACCTAACAGAGTTGAACCTACTAATTGATAGACAAGTTTGGAAACACTCTTTTTGTAGAAACTGCAAGTGGATATTTGGAGCGCTTTGAAGCCTAGGCTGGAAATGGAAATATATTCACATAAAAACTGGACAGAAGCATTCTCAGAAACTTCCTTGTGTTGAGTGCGTTCAACCCATAGACTTGAACCTTCTTTTTGAAAGAGCAGTTTTGAAACACTCTTTTTGTAAATCTGCAAATGGATATTTGGAGCATTTTGAGGCCCATGCTGGGAAATGGAATATCTTCACCTAAAAACTAGACAGAAGCATTCTCAGAAAGATCTCCTCGATGCGTGCATTCAACTCACAGATTTCAACCCGTCTTTTGATAGAGCAGTTTGGAAACACTCTTTTTGTGAAATCTGCAAGTGGATATTTCCAGCGATTTGAGGTCTATGCAAGGAAAAGGAAATATCTTCACACAAAAACTAGACAGCTGCATTCTCAGAAACTTCTTTGTGAGGAGTGCATTCAACTCACAGACTTGAACGTTCCTTTTCATAGAACAGTTTTGAAACACTCCTTTTGTACAATCTGCAGGTGTTTATTCGGAGCGCTTTGAGGCCTATGTTGGAAAAGGAAATATCTTCACATAAAAACTAGACAGAAGCATTCTCAGAAACTTCTTTGTGATGAGTGCATTCCAGTCACAGAGTTGAACCTTCCTTTTGATAGAACAGTTTTGAAACACTCTTTTTGTAGAATCTGCAAGTGGATATTTGGAGCACTATGAGGCCTATGCTGTGAAATGAAATCTCTTCAGCTAAGTACTAGACAGAAGCATTCTCAGAAACTTCTTCACCACATGTGCAATCAACTCACAGAGTTGAACCTTTCTTTTCAAAGAGCAGTTTTGAAACACACTTTTGGTAAAATCTGCAAGTGGATATTTAGAGCGATTTCCGGCCTATGCTGGAAAAGGAAATATCTTCACATAAGAACTAAACAGCAGCATTCTCAGAAACTTCTTTGTGATGAGTGCATTCACCTCACAGAGTTGAACCTACTAATTGATAGAGAAGTTTGGAAACACTCTTTTTGTAGAATCTGCAAATGGATATTTGGAGCGCTTTGAGGCCTATGCTGGAAATGGAAATATCTTCACATAAAAACTAGACAGAAGCATTCTCAGAAACTTCCTTGTGTTGAGTGCATTCAACTCACAGACTTGAACCTTCTTTTTGAAAGAGCAGTTTTGAAACACTCTTTTTGTAAAATCTGCAAAAGGATATTTGGAGCACTTTGAGGCCTATGCTGGGAAATGTAATATCTTCACCTAAAAACTAGACAGAAGCATTCTCAGAAAGTTCTTCTCGATGCGTGCATTCAACTCACAGAGTTGAACCTGTCTTTTGATAGAGCAGTTTGGAAACACTCTTCTTGTGAAATCTGCAAGTGGATATTTCCAGCGATTTGAGACCTATGCAAGGAAAAGGAAATATCTTCACACAAAAACTAGACAGCTGCATTCTCAGAAACTTCTTTGTGAGGAGTGCATTCAACTCACAGACTTGAACGTTCCTTTTCATAGAACAGTTTTGAAACACTCCTTTTGTACAATCTGCAAGTGTTTATTCGGAACGCTTTGAGGCCTATGTTGGAAAAGGAAATGTCTTCACATAAAAACTAGACAGAAGCATTCTCAGAAACTTCTTTGTGATGAGTGCATTCTACTCACAGACTTGAACCTTCCTTTTGATAGAACAGTTTTGAAACACTCTTTTTGTAGAATCTGCAAGTGGATATTTGGAGCACTATGAGGCCTATGCTGTGAAATGGAATCTCTTCACCTAAGTACTAGACAGAAGCATTCTCAGAAACTTCTTCACGATATGTGCATTCAACTCACAGTGTTGAACCTTTCTTTTCAAAGAGCAGTTTTGAAGCACACTTTCGGTAAAATCTGCAAGTGGATATTTGTAGCGATTTCCGGCCTATGCTGGAAAAGGAAATATCTTCACATAAGAACTAAACAGCAGCATTCTCAGAAACTTCTTTGTGTGGATTGCATTCAACTCACAGACTTGAACCTACCAATTGATAGAGAAGTTGGGAGACACTCTTTTTGTAGAATCTGCAAGTGGGTATTTGGAGCGCTTTGAGGCCTATGCTGGAAAAGGAAATGTCTTCACCTAAAAACTGGACAGCAGCATTCTCAGAAACCTCTTTGAGAAGAGTGCATTCATCTCACAGACTTGAACGTTCCTTTCGATAGAACAGTTTTGAAGCACTCCTTTTGTAGAATCTGCAATTGTTTAGTCGGAGCGCTTCGAGGCCTATGTTGGAAAAGGATATATCTTCACATAAAAACTAGACAGAAATATTCTCAGAAACCTCTTTGTAAAGAGTGCATTCAACTCAGAGAGTTGAACCTACCAATCGATAGAGAAGTTTCGAAACACTCTTTTTGTAGAACACGCAAGTGAATATTTGGAGGGATTTGAGGCCTGTGATGTAAATGGAAACATCTTCTCATGAAATCTAGACAGAAGCATTCTCAGAAACGTCTTTGTGAGAAGTGCATTCAACTCACAGACTTGAAGCTTCCTTCTGAAAGAGCAGTTTTGAAACACTCTTTTTGTAGCATCTGCAAGTGGATATATGGAGCGCTTTGAGGCCTATGCTGGAAAAGGAAATATCTTCACATAAAAACTGGACAGAAGCATTCTCAGAAACTTCTTTGTGATGTGTGCGTTGAACTCACGGAGTTCAACCTTTCTTTTGATAGAGAAGTTTCGAAACACTCTTTTAGTAGAATCTTCATGTGGATGGATGGAGTGCTTTGAGGCCTAGGCTGGAAAAGGAAATATCTTCACGTAGAAACTGGACAAAAGCTTTCTCAGAAAGTTCCCTGTGCTTTGTGCATTCAACTCACGGAGTTCAACCTGCCTTTTGATAGAGCAGTTTTGAAACCCTCTTTTTGTAGAATCTGCAAGTGGATATTTGGAGCGCTTTGAGGCCTATGCTGCAAAAGGAAATATCATTGCATAAAAGCTAGATGGAAGCATTCACAGAAACTTCTTTGTGATGAGTGCATTCAACTCACAGAGTTGAACCTTCCTTTTGATAGACCAGTTATGAAACACGGTTTTTGTAGAATACGCAAGTGGATATTTGGAGCTCTTTGAGGCTTATGCTGGAAAAGGAGATATCTTCATATACAAACTGGACAGAAGCATTTTCAGAAACTTTTATGTCATGTGGGGATTGAACTCACAGAGTTGAACACTCCTTTCCATGGAGCAGTTCTGCAACACTCTTTTCGTGGAAACTGCAAGTGGATATTTGGTGCGATTGCGGCATCTAGTGGAAAAGGAAACACATGCAGATGAAAACTAGATAGAATCATTCTCGGAAACTTCTCTCTGATGAGTGCTTTCAACTCACAGATTTGAACCTTCCTTTTCAAAGAGCAGTTTTGAAAGACTCTTTTTGTAGGATCTGCAAGTGGATATTTGGAGCGCTTTGAGGCCTATGCTGGGAAATGAAATATCTTCACCTGAAAACTAGACAGAAGCATTCTGAGAAAGTTCTCTCTGATGAGTGCATTCACCTCAGACTTGAACGTTCCTTTTGATAGAACAGTTTTGAATCACTAAGTTTGTAGAATTCGCAAGTGTTTATGCAGAGCACCTTGAGGCCTATGTTGGAAAAGGAAATTGCTTCACATAAAAACTAGAGAGAAGCATTCTCAGAAATTTCATTGTGATGAGTGCATTCACCTAACAGAGTTGAACCTACTAATTGATAGACAAGTTTGGAAACACTCTTTTTGTAGAATCTGCAAGTGGATATTTGGAGCGCTTTGAAGCCTAGGCTGGAAATGGAAATATATTCACATAAAAACTGGACAGAAGCATTCTCAGAAACTTCCTTGTGTTGAGTGCGTTCAACCCATAGACTTGAACCTTCTTTTTGAAAGAGCAGTTTTGAAACACTCTTTTTGTAAAATCTGCAAATGGATATTTGGAGCATTTTGAGGCCCATGCTGGGAAATGGAATATCTTCACCTAAAAACTAGACAGAAGCATTCTCAGAAAGATCTCCTCGATGCGTGCATTCAACTCACAGATTTCAACCCGTCTTTTGATAGAGCAGTTTGGAAACACTCTTTTTGTGAAATCTGCAAGTGGATATTTCCAGCGATTTGAGGTCTATGCAAGGAAAAGGAAATATCTTCACACAAAAACTAGACAGCTGCATTCTCAGAAACTTCTTTGTGAGGAGTGCATTCAACTCACAGACTTGAACGTTCCTTTTCATAGAACAGTTTTGAAACACTCCTTTTGTACAATCTGCAGGTGTTTATTCGGAGCGCTTTGAGGCCTATGTTGGAAAAGGAAATATCTTCACATAAAAACTAGACAGAAGCATTCTCAGAAACTTCTTTGTGATGAGTGCATTCCAGTCACAGAGTTGAACCTTCCTTTTGATAGAACAGTTTTGAAACACTCTTTTTGTAGAATCTGCAAGTGGATATTTGGAGCACTATGAGGCCTATGCTGTGAAATGAAATCTCTTCAGCTAAGTACTAGACAGAAGCATTCTCAGAAACTTCTTCACCACATGTGCAATCAACTCACAGAGTTGAACCTTTCTTTTCAAAGAGCAGTTTTGAAACACACTTTTGGTAAAATCTGCAAGTGGATATTTAGAGCGATTTCCGGCCTATGCTGGAAAAGGAAATATCTTCACATAAGAACTAAACAGCAGCATTCTCAGAAACTTCTTTGTGATGAGTGCATTCACCTCACAGACTTGAACCTACCAATTGATAGAGAAGTTGGGAGACACTCTTTTTGTAGAATCTGCAAGTGGGTATTTGGAGCGCTTTGAGGCCTATGCTGGAAAAGGAAATGTCTTCACCTAAAAACTGGACAGCAGCATTCTCAGAAACCTCTTTGAGAAGAGTGCATTCATCTCACAGACTTGAACGTTCCTTTCCATAGAACAGTTTTGAAGCACTCCTTTTGTAGAATCTGCAATTGTTTAGTCGGAGCGCTTCGAGGCCTATGTTGGAAAAGGATATATCTTCACATAAAAACTAGACAGAAATATTCTCAGAAACCTCTTTGTAAAGAGTGCATTCAACTCAGAGAGTTGAACCTACCAATCGATAGAGAAGTTTCGAAACACTCTTTTTGTAGAACACGCAAGTGAATATTTGGAGGGATTTGAGGCCTGTGATGTAAATGGAAACATCTTCTCATGAAATCTAGACAGAAGCATTCTCAGAAACGTCTTTGTGAGAAGTGCATTCAACTCACAGACTTGAAGCTTCCTTCTGAAAGAGCAGTTTTGAAACACTCTTTTTGTAGCATCTGCAAGTGGATATATAGAGCGCTTTGAGGCCTATGCTGGAAAAGGAAATATCTTCACATAAAAACTGGACAGAAGCATTCTCAGAAACTTCTTTGTGATGTGTGCGTTGAACTCACGGAGTTCAACCTTTCTTTTGATAGAGAAGTTTCGAAACACTCTTTTAGTAGAATCTTCATGTGGATGGATGGAGTGCTTTGAGGCCTAGGCTGGAAAAGGAAATATCTTCACGTAGAAACTGGACAAAAGCTTTCTCAGAAAGTTCCCTGTGCTTTGTGCATTCAACTCACGGAGTTCAACCTGCCTTTTGATAGAGCAGTTTTGAAACCCTCTTTTTGTAGAATCTGCAAGTGGATATTTGGAGCGCTTTGAGGCCTATGCTGCAAAAGGAAATATCATTGCATAAAAGCTAGATGGAAGCATTCACAGAAACTTCTTTGTGATGAGTGCATTCAACTCACAGAGTTGAAACTTCCTTTTGATAGACCAGTTATGAAACACGGTTTTTGTAGAATACGCAAGTGGATATTTGGAGCTCTTTGAGGCTTATGCTGGAAAAGGAGATATCTTCATATACAAACTGGACAGAAGCATTTTCAGAAACTTTTATGTCATGTGGGGATTGAACTCACAGAGTTGAACACTCCTTTCCATGGAGCAGTTCTGCAACACTCTTTTCGTGGAAACTGCAAGTGGATATTTGGTGCGATTGCGGCATCTAGTGGAAAAGGAAACACATGCAGATGAAAACTAGATAGAATCATTCTCGGAAACTTCTCTCTGATGAGTGCTTTCAACTCACAGATTTGAACCTTCCTTTTCAAAGAGCAGTTTTGAAAGACTCTTTTTGTAGGATCTGCAAGTGGATATTTGGAGCGCTTTGAGGCCTATGCTGGGAAATGAAATATCTTCACCTGAAAACTAGACAGAAGCATTCTGAGAAAGTTCTCTCTGATGAGTGCATTCACCTCAGACTTGAACGTTCCTTTTGATAGAACAGTTTTGAATCACTAAGTTTGTAGAATTCGCAAGTGTTTATGCAGAGCACCTTGAGGCCTATGTTGGAAAAGGAAATTGCTTCACATAAAAACTAGAGAGAAGCATTCTCAGAAATTTCATTGTGATGAGTGCATTCACCTAACAGAGTTGAACCTACTAATTGATAGACAAGTTTGGAAACACTCTTTTTGTAGAATCTGCAAGTGGATATATGGAGCGCTTTGAAGCCTAGGCTGGAAATGGAAATATATTCACATAAAAACTAGACAGAAGCATTCTGAGAAACTTCCTTGTGTTGAGTGCGTTCAACCCATAGACTTGAACCTTCTTTTTGAAAGAGCAGTTTTGAAACACTCTTTTTGTAAAATCTGCAAATGGATATTTGGAGCATTTTGAGGCCCATGCTGGGAAATGGAATATCTTCACCTAAAAACTAGACAGAAGCATCCTCAGAAAGATCTCCTCGATGCGTGCATTCAACTCACAGATTTCAACCCGTCTTTTGATAGAGCAGTTTGGAAACACTCTTTTTGTGAAATCTGCAAGTGGATATTTCCAGCGATTTGAGGTCTATGCAAGGAAAAGGAAATATCTTCACACAAAAACTAGACAGCTGCATTCTCAGAAACTTCTTTGTGAGGAGTGCATTCAACTCACAGACTTGAACGTTCCTTTTCATAGAACAGTTTTGAAACACTCCTTTTGTACAATCTGCAGGTGTTTATTCGGAGCGCTTTGAGGCCTATGTTGGAAAAGGAAATATCTTCACATAAAAACTAGACAGAAGCATTCTCAGAAACTTCTTTGTGATGAGTGCATTCCAGTCACAGAGTTGAACCTTCCTTTTGATAGAACAGTTTTGAAACACTCTTTTTGTAGAATCTGCAAGTGGATATTTGGAGCACTATGAGGCCTATGCTGTGAAATGAAATCTCTTCAGCTAAGTACTAGACAGAAGCATTCTCAGAAACTTCTTCACCACATGTGCAATCAACTCACAGAGTTGAACCTTTCTTTTCAAAGAGCAGTTTTGAAACACACTTTTGGTAAAATCTGCAAGTGGATATTTAGAGCGATTTCCGGCCTATGCTGGAAAAGGAAATATCTTCACATAAGAACTAAACAGCAGCATTCTCAGAAACTTCTTTGTGATGAGTGCATTCACCTCACAGAGTTGAACCTACTAATTGATAGAGAAGTTTGGAAACACTCTTTTTGTAGAATCTGCAAATGGATATTTGGAGCGCTTTGAGGCCTATGCTGGAAATGGAAATATCTTCACATAAAAACTAGACAGAAGCATTCTCAGAAACTTCCTTGTGTTGAGTGCATTCAACTCACAGACTTGAACCTTCTTTTTGAAAGAGCAGTTTTGAAACACTCTTTTTGTAAAATCTGCAAAAGGATATTTGGAGCACTTTGAGGCCTATGCTGGGAAATGTAATATCTTCACCTAAAAACTAGACAGAAGCATTCTCAGAAAGTTCTTCTCGATGCGTGCATTCAACTCACAGAGTTGAACCTGTCTTTTGATAGAGCAGTTTGGAAACACTCTTCTTGTGAAATCTGCAAGTGGATATTTCCAGCGATTTGAGACCTATGCAAGGAAAAGGAAATATCTTCACACAAAAACTAGACAGCTGCATTCTCAGAAACTTCTTTGTGAGGAGTGCATTCAACTCACAGACTTGAACGTTCCTTTTCATAGAACAGTTTTGAAACACTCCTTTTGTACAATCTGCAAGTGTTTATTCGGAACGCTTTGAGGCCTATGTTGGAAAAGGAAATGTCTTCACATAAAAACTAGACAGAAGCATTCTCAGAAACTTCTTTGTGATGAGTGCATTCTACTCACAGACTTGAACCTTCCTTTTGATAGAACAGTTTTGAAACACTCTTTTTGTAGAATCTGCAAGTGGATATTTGGAGCACTATGAGGCCTATGCTGTGAAATGGAATCTCTTCACCTAAGTACTAGACAGAAGCATTCTCAGAAACTTCTTCACGATATGTGCATTCAACTCACAGTGTTGAACCTTTCTTTTCAAAGAGCAGTTTTGAAGCACACTTTCGGTAAAATCTGCAAGTGGATATTTGTAGCGATTTCCGGCCTATGCTGGAAAAGGAAATATCTTCACATAAGAACTAAACAGCAGCATTCTCAGAAACTTCTTTGTGTGGATTGCATTCAACTCACAGACTTGAACCTACCAATTGATAGAGAAGTTGGGAGACACTCTTTTTGTAGAATCTGCAAGTGGGTATTTGGAGCGCTTTGAGGCCTATGCTGGAAAAGGAAATGTCTTCACCTAAAAACTGGACAGCAGCATTCTCAGAAACCTCTTTGAGAAGAGTGCATTCATCTCACAGACTTGAACGTTCCTTTCCATAGAACAGTTTTGAAGCACTCCTTTTGTAGAATCTGCAATTGTTTAGTCGGAGCGCTTCGAGGCCTATGTTGGAAAAGGATATATCTTCACATAAAAACTAGACAGAAATATTCTCAGAAACCTCTTTGTAAAGAGTGCATTCAACTCAGAGAGTTGAACCTACCAATCGATAGAGAAGTTTCGAAACACTCTTTTTGTAGAACACGCAAGTGAATATTTGGAGGGATTTGAGGCCTGTGATGTAAATGGAAACATCTTCTCATGAAATCTAGACAGAAGCATTCTCAGAAACGTCTTTGTGAGAAGTGCATTCAACTCACAGACTTGAAGCTTCCTTCTGAAAGAGCAGTTTTGAAACACTCTTTTTGTAGCATCTGCAAGTGGATATATGGAGCGCTTTGAGGCCTATGCTGGAAAAGGAAATATCTTCACATAAAAACTGGACAGAAGCATTCTCAGAAACTTCTTTGTGATGTGTGCGTTGAACTCACGGAGTTCAACCTTTCTTTTGATAGAGAAGTTTCGAAACACTCTTTTAGTAGAATCTTCATGTGGATGGATGGAGTGCTTTGAGGCCTAGGCTGGAAAAGGAAATATCTTCACGTAGAAACTGGACAAAAGCTTTCTCAGAAAGTTCCCTGTGCTTTGTGCATTCAACTCACGGAGTTCAACCTGCCTTTTGATAGAGCAGTTTTGAAACCCTCTTTTTGTAGAATCTGCAAGTGGATATTTGGAGCGCTTTGAGGCCTATGCTGCAAAAGGAAATATCATTGCATAAAAGCTAGATGGAAGCATTCACAGAAACTTCTTTGTGATGAGTGCATTCAACTCACAGAGTTGAACCTTCCTTTTGATAGACCAGTTATGAAACACGGTTTTTGTAGAATACGCAAGTGGATATTTGGAGCTCTTTGAGGCTTATGCTGGAAAAGGAGATATCTTCATATACAAACTGGACAGAAGCATTTTCAGAAACTTTTATGTCATGTGGGGATTGAACTCACAGAGTTGAACACTCCTTTCCATGGAGCAGTTCTGCAACACTCTTTTCGTGGAAACTGCAAGTGGATATTTGGTGCGATTGCGGCATCTAGTGGAAAAGGAAACACATGCAGATGAAAACTAGATAGAATCATTCTCGGAAACTTCTCTCTGATGAGTGCTTTCAACTCACAGATTTGAACCTTCCTTTTCAAAGAGCAGTTTTGAAAGACTCTTTTTGTAGGATCTGCAAGTGGATATTTGGAGCGCTTTGAGGCCTATGCTGGGAAATGAAATATCTTCACCTGAAAACTAGACAGAAGCATTCTGAGAAAGTTCTCTCTGATGAGTGCATTCACCTCAGACTTGAACGTTCCTTTTGATAGAACAGTTTTGAATCACTAAGTTTGTAGAATTCGCAAGTGTTTATGCAGAGCACCTTGAGGCCTATGTTGGAAAAGGAAATTGCTTCACATAAAAACTAGAGAGAAGCATTCTCAGAAATTTCATTGTGATGAGTGCATTCACCTAACAGAGTTGAACCTACTAATTGATAGACAAGTTTGGAAACACTCTTTTTGTAGAATCTGCAAGTGGATATTTGGAGCGCTTTGAAGCCTAGGCTGGAAATGGAAATATATTCACATAAAAACTGGACAGAAGCATTCTCAGAAACTTCCTTGTGTTGAGTGCGTTCAACCCATAGACTTGAACCTTCTTTTTGAAAGAGCAGTTTTGAAACACTCTTTTTGTAAAATCTGCAAATGGATATTTGGAGCATTTTGAGGCCCATGCTGGGAAATGGAATATCTTCACCTAAAAACTAGACAGAAGCATTCTCAGAAAGATCTCCTCGATGCGTGCATTCAACTCACAGATTTCAACCCGTCTTTTGATAGAGCAGTTTGGAAACACTCTTTTTGTGAAATCTGCAAGTGGATATTTCCAGCGATTTGAGGTCTATGCAAGGAAAAGGAAATATCTTCACACAAAAACTAGACAGCTGCATTCTCAGAAACTTCTTTGTGAGGAGTGCATTCAACTCACAGACTTGAACGTTCCTTTTCATAGAACAGTTTTGAAACACTCCTTTTGTACAATCTGCAGGTGTTTATTCGGAGCGCTTTGAGGCCTAAGTTGGAAAAGGAAATATCTTCACATAAAAACTAGACAGAAGCATTCTCAGAAACTTCTTTGTGATGAGTGCATTCCAGTCACAGAGTTGAACCTTCCTTTTGATAGAACAGTTTTGAAACACTCTTTTTGTAGAATCTGCAAGTGGATATTTGGAGCACTATGAGGCCTATGCTGTGAAATGAAATCTCTTCAGCTAAGTACTAGACAGAAGCATTCTCAGAAACTTCTTCACCACATGTGCAATCAACTCACAGAGTTGAACCTTTCTTTTCAAAGAGCAGTTTTGAAACACACTTTTGGTAAAATCTGCAAGTGGATATTTAGAGCGATTTCCGGCCTATGCTGGAAAAGGAAATATCTTCACATAAGAACTAAACAGCAGCATTCTCAGAAACTTCTTTGTGATGAGTGCATTCACCTCACAGAGTTGAACCTACTAATTGATAGAGAAGTTTGGAAACACTCTTTTTGTAGAATCTGCAAATGGATATTTGGAGCGCTTTGAGGCCTATGCTGGAAATGGAAATATCTTCACATAAAAACTAGACAGAAGCATTCTCAGAAACTTCCTTGTGTTGAGTGCATTCAACTCACAGACTTGAACCTTCTTTTTGAAAGAGCAGTTTTGAAACACTCTTTTTGTAAAATCTGCAAAAGGATATTTGGAGCACTTTGAGGCCTATGCTGGGAAATGTAATATCTTCACCTAAAAACTAGACAGAAGCATTCTCAGAAAGTTCTTCTCGATGCGTGCATTCAACTCACAGAGTTGAACCTGTCTTTTGATAGAGCAGTTTGGAAACACTCTTCTTGTGAAATCTGCAAGTGGATATTTCCAGCGATTTGAGACCTATGCAAGGAAAAGGAAATATCTTCACACAAAAACTAGACAGCTGCATTCTCAGAAACTTCTTTGTGAGGAGTGCATTCAACTCACAGACTTGAACGTTCCTTTTCATAGAACAGTTTTGAAACACTCCTTTTGTACAATCTGCAAGTGTTTATTCGGAACGCTTTGAGGCCTATGTTGGAAAAGGAAATGTCTTCACATAAAAACTAGACAGAAGCATTCTCAGAAACTTCTTTGTGATGAGTGCATTCTACTCACAGACTTGAACCTTCCTTTTGATAGAACAGTTTTGAAACACTCTTTTTGTAGAATCTGCAAGTGGATATTTGGAGCACTATGAGGCCTATGCTGTGAAATGGAATCTCTTCACCTAAGTACTAGACAGAAGCATTCTCAGAAACTTCTTCACGATATGTGCATTCAACTCACAGTGTTGAACCTTTCTTTTCAAAGAGCAGTTTTGAAGCACACTTTCGGTAAAATCTGCAAGTGGATATTTGTAGCGATTTCCGGCCTATGCTGGAAAAGGAAATATCTTCACATAAGAACTAAACAGCAGCATTCTCAGAAACTTCTTTGTGTGGATTGCATTCAACTCACAGACTTGAACCTACCAATTGATAGAGAAGTTGGGAGACACTCTTTTTGTAGAATCTGCAAGTGGGTATTTGGAGCGCTTTGAGGCCTATGCTGGAAAAGGAAATGTCTTCACCTAAAAACTGGACAGCAGCATTCTCAGAAACCTCTTTGAGAAGAGTGCATTCATCTCACAGACTTGAACGTTCCTTTCCATAGAACAGTTTTGAAGCACTCCTTTTGTAGAATCTGCAATTGTTTAGTCGGAGCGCTTCGAGGCCTATGTTGGAAAAGGATATATCTTCACATAAAAACTAGACAGAAATATTCTCAGAAACCTCTTTGTAAAGAGTGCATTCAACTCAGAGAGTTGAACCTACCAATCGATAGAGAAGTTTCGAAACACTCTTTTTGTAGAACACGCAAGTGAATATTTGGAGGGATTTGAGGCCTGTGATGTAAATGGAAACATCTTCTCATGAAATCTAGACAGAAGCATTCTCAGAAACGTCTTTGTGAGAAGTGCATTCAACTCACAGACTTGAAGCTTCCTTCTGAAAGAGCAGTTTTGAAACACTCTTTTTGTAGCATCTGCAAGTGGATATATGGAGCGCTTTGAGGCCTATGCTGGAAAAGGAAATATCTTCACATAAAAACTGGACAGAAGCATTCTCAGAAACTTCTTTGTGATGTGTGCGTTGAACTCACGGAGTTCAACCTTTCTTTTGATAGAGAAGTTTCGAAACACTCTTTTAGTAGAATCTTCATGTGGATGGATGGAGTGCTTTGAGGCCTAGGCTGGAAAAGGAAATATCTTCACGTAGAAACTGGACAAAAGCTTTCTCAGAAAGTTCCCTGTGCTTTGTGCATTCAACTCACGGAGTTCAACCTGCCTTTTGATAGAGCAGTTTTGAAACCCTCTTTTTGTAGAATCTGCAAGTGGATATTTGGAGCGCTTTGAGGCCTATGCTGCAAAAGGAAATATCATTGCATAAAAGCTAGATGGAAGCATTCACAGAAACTTCTTTGTGATGAGTGCATTCAACTCACAGAGTTGAACCTTCCTTTTGATAGACCAGTTATGAAACACGGTTTTTGTAGAATACGCAAGTGGATATTTGGAGCTCTTTGAGGCTTATGCTGGAAAAGGAGATATCTTCATATACAAACTGGACAGAAGCATTTTCAGAAACTTTTATGTCATGTGGGGATTGAACTCACAGAGTTGAACACTCCTTTCCATGGAGCAGTTCTGCAACACTCTTTTCGTGGAAACTGCAAGTGGATATTTGGTGCGATTGCGGCATCTAGTGGAAAAGGAAACACATGCAGATGAAAACTAGATAGAATCATTCTCGGAAACTTCTCTCTGATGAGTGCTTTCAACTCACAGATTTGAACCTTCCTTTTCAAAGAGCAGTTTTGAAAGACTCTTTTTGTAGGATCTGCAAGTGGATATTTGGAGCGCTTTGAGGCCTATGCTGGGAAATGAAATATCTTCACCTGAAAACTAGACAGAAGCATTCTGAGAAAGTTCTCTCTGATGAGTGCATTCACCTCAGACTTGAACGTTCCTTTTGATAGAACAGTTTTGAATCACTAAGTTTGTAGAATTCGCAAGTGTTTATGCAGAGCACCTTGAGGCCTATGTTGGAAAAGGAAATTGCTTCACATAAAAACTAGAGAGAAGCATTCTCAGAAATTTCATTGTGATGAGTGCATTCACCTAACAGAGTTGAACCAACTAATTGATAGACAAGTTTGGAAACACTCTTTTTGTAGAATCTGCAAGTGGATATTTGGAGCGCTTTGAAGCCTAGGCTGGAAATGGAAATATATTCACATAAAAACTGGACAGAAGCATTCTCAGAAACTTCCTTGTGTTGAGTGCGTTCAACCCATAGACTTGAACCTTCTTTTTGAAAGAGCAGTTTTGAAACACTCTTTTTGTAAAATCTGCAAATGGATATTTGGAGCATTTTGAGGCCCATGCTGGGAAATGGAATATCTTCACCTAAAAACTAGACAGAAGCATTCTCAGAAAGATCTCCTCGATGCGTGCATTCAACTCACAGATTTCAACCCGTCTTTTGATAGAGCAGTTTGGAAACACTCTTTTTGTGAAATCTGCAAGTGGATATTTCCAGCGATTTGAGGTCTATGCAAGGAAAAGGAAATATCTTCACACAAAAACTAGACAGCTGCATTCTCAGAAACTTCTTTGTGAGGAGTGCATTCAACTCACAGACTTGAACGTTCCTTTTCATAGAACAGTTTTGAAACACTCCTTTTGTACAATCTGCAGGTGTTTATTCGGAGCGCTTTGAGGCCTAAGTTGGAAAAGGAAATATCTTCACATAAAAACTAGACAGAAGCATTCTCAGAAACTTCTTTGTGATGAGTGCATTCCAGTCACAGAGTTGAACCTTCCTTTTGATAGAACAGTTTTGAAACACTCTTTTTGTAGAATCTGCAAGTGGATATTTGGAGCACTATGAGGCCTATGCTGTGAAATGAAATCTCTTCAGCTAAGTACTAGACAGAAGCATTCTCAGAAACTTCTTCACCACATGTGCAATCAACTCACAGAGTTGAACCTTTCTTTTCAAAGAGCAGTTTTGAAACACACTTTTGGTAAAATCTGCAAGTGGATATTTAGAGCGATTTCCGGCCTATGCTGGAAAAGGAAATATCTTCACATAAGAACTAAACAGCAGCATTCTCAGAAACTTCTTTGTGATGAGTGCATTCACCTCACAGAGTTGAACCTACTAATTGATAGAGAAGTTTGGAAACACTCTTTTTGTAGAATCTGCAAATGGATATTTGGAGCGCTTTGAGGCCTATGCTGGAAATGGAAATATCTTCACATAAAAACTAGACAGAAGCATTCTCAGAAACTTCCTTGTGTTGAGTGCATTCAACTCACAGACTTGAACCTTCTTTTTGAAAGAGCAGTTTTGAAACACTCTTTTTGTAAAATCTGCAAAAGGATATTTGGAGCACTTTGAGGCCTATGCTGGGAAATGTAATATCTTCACCTAAAAACTAGACAGAAGCATTCTCAGAAAGTTCTTCTCGATGCGTGCATTCAACTCACAGAGTTGAACCTGTCTTTTGATAGAGCAGTTTGGAAACACTCTTCTTGTGAAATCTGCAAGTGGATATTTCCAGCGATTTGAGACCTATGCAAGGAAAAGGAAATATCTTCACACAAAAACTAGACAGCTGCATTCTCAGAAACTTCTTTGTGAGGAGTGCATTCAACTCACAGACTTGAACGTTCCTTTTCATAGAACAGTTTTGAAACACTCCTTTTGTACAATCTGCAAGTGTTTATTCGGAACGCTTTGAGGCCTATGTTGGAAAAGGAAATGTCTTCACATAAAAACTAGACAGAAGCATTCTCAGAAACTTCTTTGTGATGAGTGCATTCTACTCACAGACTTGAACCTTCCTTTTGATAGAACAGTTTTGAAACACTCTTTTTGTAGAATCTGCAAGTGGATATTTGGAGCACTATGAGGCCTATGCTGTGAAATGGAATCTCTTCACCTAAGTACTAGACAGAAGCATTCTCAGAAACTTCTTCACGATATGTGCATTCAACTCACAGTGTTGAACCTTTCTTTTCAAAGAGCAGTTTTGAAGCACACTTTCGGTAAAATCTGCAAGTGGATATTTGTAGCGATTTCCGGCCTATGCTGGAAAAGGAAATATCTTCACATAAGAACTAAACAGCAGCATTCTCAGAAACTTCTTTGTGTGGATTGCATTCAACTCACAGACTTGAACCTACCAATTGATAGAGAAGTTGGGAGACACTCTTTTTGTAGAATCTGCAAGTGGGTATTTGGAGCGCTTTGAGGCCTATGCTGGAAAAGGAAATGTCTTCACCTAAAAACTGGACAGCAGCATTCTCAGAAACCTCTTTGAGAAGAGTGCATTCATCTCACAGACTTGAACGTTCCTTTCCATAGAACAGTTTTGAAGCACTCCTTTTGTAGAATCTGCAATTGTTTAGTCGGAGCGCTTCGAGGCCTATGTTGGAAAAGGATATATCTTCACATAAAAACTAGACAGAAATATTCTCAGAAACCTCTTTGTAAAGAGTGCATTCAACTCAGAGAGTTGAACCTACCAATCGATAGAGAAGTTTCGAAACACTCTTTTTGTAGAACACGCAAGTGAATATTTGGAGGGATTTGAGGCCTGTGATGTAAATGGAAACATCTTCTCATGAAATCTAGACAGAAGCATTCTCAGAAACGTCTTTGTGAGAAGTGCATTCAACTCACAGACTTGAAGCTTCCTTCTGAAAGAGCAGTTTTGAAACACTCTTTTTGTAGCATCTGCAAGTGGATATATGGAGCGCTTTGAGGCCTATGCTGGAAAAGGAAATATCTTCACATAAAAACT
The DNA here is from genome assembly GCF_028885625.2 of Pongo pygmaeus. Taxonomy (NCBI): domain Eukaryota; kingdom Metazoa; phylum Chordata; class Mammalia; order Primates; family Hominidae; genus Pongo; species Pongo pygmaeus. Next base: position 21,104,006 of record NC_085930.1, on the reverse strand, counting down.
GGACAGAAGCATTCTCAGAAACTTCTTTGTGATGTGTGCGTTGAACTCACGGAGTTCAACCTTTCTTTTGATAGAGAAGTTTCGAAACACTCTTTTAGTAGAATCTTCATGTGGATGGATGGAGTGCTTTGAGGCCTAGGCTGGAAAAGGAAATATCTTCACGTAGAAACTGGACAAAAGCTTTCTCAGAAAGTTCCCTGTGCTTTGTGCATTCAACTCACGGAGTTCAACCTGCCTTTTGATAGAGCAGTTTTGAAACCCTCTTTTTGTAGAATCTGCAAGTGGATATTTGGAGCGCTTTGAGGCCTATGCTGCAAAAGGAAATATCATTGCATAAAAGCTAGATGGAAGCATTCACAGAAACTTCTTTGTGATGAGTGCATTCAACTCACAGAGTTGAACCTTCCTTTTGATAGACCAGTTATGAAACACGGTTTTTGTAGAATACGCAAGTGGATATTTGGAGCTCTTTGAGGCTTATGCTGGAAAAGGAGATATCTTCATATACAAACTGGACAGAAGCATTTTCAGAAACTTTTATGTCATGTGGGGATTGAACTCACAGAGTTGAACACTCCTTTCCATGGAGCAGTTCTGCAACACTCTTTTCGTGGAAACTGCAAGTGGATATTTGGTGCGATTGCGGCATCTAGTGGAAAAGGAAACACATGCAGATGAAAACTAGATAGAATCATTCTCGGAAACTTCTCTCTGATGAGTGCTTTCAACTCACAGATTTGAACCTTCCTTTTCAAAGAGCAGTTTTGAAAGACTCTTTTTGTAGGATCTGCAAGTGGATATTTGGAGCGCTTTGAGGCCTATGCTGGGAAATGAAATATCTTCACCTGAAAACTAGACAGAAGCATTCTGAGAAAGTTCTCTCTGATGAGTGCATTCACCTCAGACTTGAACGTTCCTTTTGATAGAACAGTTTTGAATCACTAAGTTTGTAGAATTCGCAAGTGTTTATGCAGAGCACCTTGAGGCCTATGTTGGAAAAGGAAATTGCTTCACATAAAAACTAGAGAGAAGCATTCTCAGAAATTTCATTGTGATGAGTGCATTCACCTAACAGAGTTGAACCTACTAATTGATAGACAAGTTTGGAAACACTCTTTTTGTAGCATCTGCAAGTGGATATTTGGAGCGCTTTGAAGCCTAGGCTGGAAATGGAAATATATTCACAGAAAAACTGGACAGAAGCATTCTCAGAAACTTCCTTGTGTTGAGTGCGTTCAACCCATAGACTTGAACCTTCTTTTTGAAAGAGCAGTTTTGAAACACTCTTTTTGTAAAATCTGCAAATGGATATTTGGAGCATTTTGAGGCCCATGCTGGGAAATGGAATATCTTCACCTAAAAACTAGACAGAAGCATTCTCAGAAAGATCTCCTCGATGCGTGCATTCAACTCACAGATTTCAACCCGTCTTTTGATAGAGCAGTTTGGAAACACTCTTTTTGTGAAATCTGCAAGTGGATATTTCCAGCGATTTGAGGTCTATGCAAGGAAAAGGAAATATCTTCACACAAAAACTAGACAGCTGCATTCTCAGAAACTTCTTTGTGAGGAGTGCATTCAACTCACAGACTTGAACGTTCCTTTTCATAGAACAGTTTTGAAACACTCCTTTTGTACAATCTGCAGGTGTTTATTCGGAGCGCTTTGAGGCCTATGTTGGAAAAGGAAATATCTTCACATAAAAACTAGACAGAAGCATTCTCAGAAACTTCTTTGTGATGAGTGCATTCCAGTCACAGAGTTGAACCTTCCTTTTGATAGAACAGTTTTGAAACACTCTTTTTGTAGAATCTGCAAGTGGATATTTGGAGCACTATGAGGCCTATGCTGTGAAATGAAATCTCTTCAGCTAAGTACTAGACAGAAGCATTCTCAGAAACTTCTTCACCACATGTGCAATCAACTCACAGAGTTGAACCTTTCTTTTCAAAGAGCAGTTTTGAAACACACTTTTGGTAAAATCTGCAAGTGGATATTTAGAGCGATTTCCGGCCTATGCTGGAAAAGGAAATATCTTCACATAAGAACTAAACAGCAGCATTCTCAGAAACTTCTTTGTGATGAGTGCATTCACCTCACAGAGTTGAACCTACTAATTGATAGAGAAGTTTGGAAACACTCTTTTTGTAGAATCTGCAAATGGATATTTGGAGCGCTTTGAGGCCTATGCTGGAAATGGAAATATCTTCACATAAAAACTAGACAGAAGCATTCTCAGAAACTTCCTTGTGTTGAGTGCATTCAACTCACAGACTTGAACCTTCTTTTTGAAAGAGCAGTTTTGAAACACTCTTTTTGTAAAATCTGCAAAAGGATATTTGGAGCACTTTGAGGCCTATGCTGGGAAAGGAAATGTCTTCACCTAAAAACTGGACAGCAGCATTCTCAGAAACCTCTTTGAGAAGAGTGCATTCATCTCACAGACTTGAACGTTCCTTTCGATAGAACAGTTTTGAAGCACTCCTTTTGTAGAATCTGCAATTGTTTAGTCGGAGCGCTTCGAGGCCTATGTTGGAAAAGGATATATCTTCACATAAAAACTAGACAGAAATATTCTCAGAAACCTCTTTGTAAAGAGTGCATTCAACTCAGAGAGTTGAACCTACCAATCGATAGAGAAGTTTCGAAACACTCTTTTTGTAGAACACGCAAGTGAATATTTGGAGGGATTTGAGGCCTGTGATGTAAATGGAAACATCTTCTCATGAAATCTAGACAGAAGCATTCTCAGAAACGTCTTTGTGAGAAGTGCATTCAACTCACAGACTTGAAGCTTCCTTCTGAAAGAGCAGTTTTGAAACACTCTTTTTGTAGCATCTGCAAGTGGATATATGGAGCGCTTTGAGGCCTATGCTGGAAAAGGAAATATCTTCACATAAAAACTGGACAGAAGCATTCTCAGAAACTTCTTTGTGATGTGTGCGTTGAACTCACGGAGTTCAACCTTTCTTTTGATAGAGAAGTTTCGAAACACTCTTTTAGTAGAATCTTCATGTGGATGGATGGAGTGCTTTGAGGCCTAGGCTGGAAAAGGAAATATCTTCACGTAGAAACTGGACAAAAGCTTTCTCAGAAAGTTCCCTGTGCTTTGTGCATTCAACTCACGGAGTTCAACCTGCCTTTTGATAGAGCAGTTTTGAAACCCTCTTTTTGTAGAATCTGCAAGTGGATATTTGGAGCGCTTTGAGGCCTATGCTGCAAAAGGAAATATCATTGCATAAAAGCTAGATGGAAGCATTCACAGAAACTTCTTTGTGATGAGTGCATTCAACTCACAGAGTTGAACCTTCCTTTTGATAGACCAGTTATGAAACACGGTTTTTGTAGAATACGCAAGTGGATATTTGGAGCTCTTTGAGGCTTATGCTGGAAAAGGAGATATCTTCATATACAAACTGGACAGAAGCATTTTCAGAAACTTTTATGTCATGTGGGGATTGAACTCACAGAGTTGAACACTCCTTTCCATGGAGCAGTTCTGCAACACTCTTTTCGTGGAAACTGCAAGTGGATATTTGGTGCGATTGCGGCATCTAGTGGAAAAGGAAACACATGCAGATGAAAACTAGATAGAATCATTCTCGGAAACTTCTCTCTGATGAGTGCTTTCAACTCACAGATTTGAACCTTCCTTTTCAAAGAGCAGTTTTGAAAGACTCTTTTTGTAGGATCTGCAAGTGGATATTTGGAGCGCTTTGAGGCCTATGCTGGGAAATGAAATATCTTCACCTGAAAACTAGACAGAAGCATTCTGAGAAAGTTCTCTCTGATGAGTGCATTCACCTCAGACTTGAACGTTCCTTTTGATAGAACAGTTTTGAATCACTAAGTTTGTAGAATTCGCAAGTGTTTATGCAGAGCACCTTGAGGCCTATGTTGGAAAAGGAAATTGCTTCACATAAAAACTAGAGAGAAGCATTCTCAGAAATTTCATTGTGATGAGTGCATTCACCTAACAGAGTTGAACCTACTAATTGATAGACAAGTTTGGAAACACTCTTTTTGTAGAATCTGCAAGTGGATATTTGGAGCGCTTTGAAGCCTAGGCTGGAAATGGAAATATATTCACAGAAAAACTGGACAGAAGCATTCTCAGAAACTTCCTTGTGTTGAGTGCGTTCAACCCATAGACTTGAACCTTCTTTTTGAAAGAGCAGTTTTGAAACACTCTTTTTGTAAAATCTGCAAATGGATATTTGGAGCATTTTGAGGCCCATGCTGGGAAATGGAATATCTTCACCTAAAAACTAGACAGAAGCATTCTCAGAAAGATCTCCTCGATGCGTGCATTCAACTCACAGATTTCAACCCGTCTTTTGATAGAGCAGTTTGGAAACACTCTTTTTGTGAAATCTGCAAGTGGATATTTCCAGCGATTTGAGGTCTATGCAAGGAAAAGGAAATATCTTCACACAAAAACTAGACAGCTGCATTCTCAGAAACTTCTTTGTGAGGAGTGCATTCAACTCACAGACTTGAACGTTCCTTTTCATAGAACAGTTTTGAAACACTCCTTTTGTACAATCTGCAGGTGTTTATTCGGAGCGCTTTGAGGCCTATGTTGGAAAAGGAAATATCTTCACATAAAAACTAGACAGAAGCATTCTCAGAAACTTCTTTGTGATGAGTGCATTCCAGTCACAGAGTTGAACCTTCCTTTTGATAGAACAGTTTTGAAACACTCTTTTTGTAGAATCTGCAAGTGGATATTTGGAGCACTATGAGGCCTATGCTGTGAAATGAAATCTCTTCAGCTAAGTACTAGACAGAAGCATTCTCAGAAACTTCTTCACCACATGTGCAATCAACTCACAGAGTTGAACCTTTCTTTTCAAAGAGCAGTTTTGAAACACACTTTTGGTAAAATCTGCAAGTGGATATTTAGAGCGATTTCCGGCCTATGCTGGAAAAGGAAATATCTTCACATAAGAACTAAACAGCAGCATTCTCAGAAACTTCTTTGTGATGAGTGCATTCACCTCACAGAGTTGAACCTACTAATTGATAGAGAAGTTTGGAAACACTCTTTTTGTAGAATCTGCAAATGGATATTTGGAGCGCTTTGAGGCCTATGCTGGAAATGGAAATATCTTCACATAAAAACTAGACAGAAGCATTCTCAGAAACTTCCTTGTGTTGAGTGCATTCAACTCACAGACTTGAACCTTCTTTTTGAAAGAGCAGTTTTGAAACACTCTTTTTGTAAAATCTGCAAAAGGATATTTGGAGCACTTTGAGGCCTATGCTGGGAAATGTAATATCTTCACCTAAAAACTAGACAGAAGCATTCTCAGAAAGTTCTTCTCGATGCGTGCATTCAACTCACAGAGTTGAACCTGTCTTTTGATAGAGCAGTTTGGAAACACTCTTCTTGTGAAATCTGCAAGTGGATATTTCCAGCGATTTGAGACCTATGCAAGGAAAAGGAAATATCTTCACACAAAAACTAGACAGCTGCATTCTCAGAAACTTCTTTGTGAGGAGTGCATTCAACTCACAGACTTGAACGTTCCTTTTCATAGAACAGTTTTGAAACACTCCTTTTGTACAATCTGCAAGTGTTTATTCGGAACGCTTTGAGGCCTATGTTGGAAAAGGAAATGTCTTCACATAAAAACTAGACAGAAGCATTCTCAGAAACTTCTTTGTGATGAGTGCATTCTACTCACAGACTTGAACCTTCCTTTTGATAGAACAGTTTTGAAACACTCTTTTTGTAGAATCTGCAAGTGGATATTTGGAGCACTATGAGGCCTATGCTGTGAAATGGAATCTCTTCACCTAAGTACTAGACAGAAGCATTCTCAGAAACTTCTTCACGATATGTGCATTCAACTCACAGTGTTGAACCTTTCTTTTCAAAGAGCAGTTTTGAAGCACACTTTCGGTAAAATCTGCAAGTGGATATTTGTAGCGATTTCCGGCCTATGCTGGAAAAGGAAATATCTTCACATAAGAACTAAACAGCAGCATTCTCAGAAACTTCTTTGTGTGGATTGCATTCAACTCACAGACTTGAACCTACCAATTGATAGAGAAGTTGGGAGACACTCTTTTTGTAGAATCTGCAAGTGGGTATTTGGAGCGCTTTGAGGCCTATGCTGGAAAAGGAAATGTCTTCACCTAAAAACTGGACAGCAGCATTCTCAGAAACCTCTTTGAGAAGAGTGCATTCATCTCACAGACTTGAACGTTCCTTTCGATAGAACAGTTTTGAAGCACTCCTTTTGTAGAATCTGCAATTGTTTAGTCGGAGCGCTTCGAGGCCTATGTTGGAAAAGGATATATCTTCACATAAAAACTAGACAGAAATATTCTCAGAAACCTCTTTGTAAAGAGTGCATTCAACTCAGAGAGTTGAACCTACCAATCGATAGAGAAGTTTCGAAACACTCTTTTTGTAGAACACGCAAGTGAATATTTGGAGGGATTTGAGGCCTGTGATGTAAATGGAAACATCTTCTCATGAAATCTAGACAGAAGCATTCTCAGAAACGTCTTTGTGAGAAGTGCATTCAACTCACAGACTTGAAGCTTCCTTCTGAAAGAGCAGTTTTGAAACACTCTTTTTGTAGCATCTGCAAGTGGATATATAGAGCGCTTTGAGGCCTATGCTGGAAAAGGAAATATCTTCACATAAAAACTGGACAGAAGCATTCTCAGAAACTTCTTTGTGATGTGTGCGTTGAACTCACGGAGTTCAACCTTTCTTTTGATAGAGAAGTTTCGAAACACTCTTTTAGTAGAATCTTCATGTGGATGGATGGAGTGCTTTGAGGCCTAGGCTGGAAAAGGAAATATCTTCACGTAGAAACTGGACAAAAGCTTTCTCAGAAAGTTCCCTGTGCTTTGTGCATTCAACTCACGGAGTTCAACCTGCCTTTTGATAGAGCAGTTTTGAAACCCTCTTTTTGTAGAATCTGCAAGTGGATATTTGGAGCGCTTTGAGGCCTATGCTGCAAAAGGAAATATCATTGCATAAAAGCTAGATGGAAGCATTCACAGAAACTTCTTTGTGATGAGTGCATTCAACTCACAGAGTTGAACCTTCCTTTTGATAGACCAGTTATGAAACACGGTTTTTGTAGAATACGCAAGTGGATATTTGGAGCTCTTTGAGGCTTATGCTGGAAAAGGAGATATCTTCATATACAAACTGGACAGAAGCATTTTCAGAAACTTTTATGTCATGTGGGGATTGAACTCACAGAGTTGAACACTCCTTTCCATGGAGCAGTTCTGCAACACTCTTTTCGTGGAAACTGCAAGTGGATATTTGGTGCGATTGCGGCATCTAGTGGAAAAGGAAACACATGCAGATGAAAACTAGATAGAATCATTCTCGGAAACTTCTCTCTGATGAGTGCTTTCAACTCACAGATTTGAACCTTCCTTTTCAAAGAGCAGTTTTGAAAGACTCTTTTTGTAGGATCTGCAAGTGGATATTTGGAGCGCTTTGAGGCCTATGCTGGGAAATGAAATATCTTCACCTGAAAACTAGACAGAAGCATTCTGAGAAAGTTCTCTCTGATGAGTGCATTCACCTCAGACTTGAACGTTCCTTTTGATAGAACAGTTTTGAATCACTAAGTTTGTAGAATTCGCAGGTGTTTATGCAGAGCACCTTGAGGCCTATGTTGGAAAAGGAAATTGCTTCACATAAAAACTAGAGAGAAGCATTCTCAGAAATTTCATTGTGATGAGTGCATTCACCTAACAGAGTTGAACCTACTAATTGATAGACAAGTTTGGAAACACTCTTTTTGTAGAATCTGCAAGTGGATATATGGAGCGCTTTGAAGCCTAGGCTGGAAATGGAAATATATTCACATAAAAACTAGACAGAAGCATTCTGAGAAACTTCCTTGTGTTGAGTGCGTTCAACCCATAGACTTGAACCTTCTTTTTGAAAGAGCAGTTTTGAAACACTCTTTTTGTAAAATCTGCAAATGGATATTTGGAGCATTTTGAGGCCCTTGCTGGGAAATGGAATATCTTCACCTAAAAACTAGACAGAAGCATCCTCAGAAAGATCTCCTCGATGCGTGCATTCAACTCACAGATTTCAACCCGTCTTTTGATAGAGCAGTTTGGAAACACTCTTTTTGTGAAATCTGCAAGTGGATATTTCCAGCGATTTGAGGTCTATGCAAGGAAAAGGAAATATCTTCACACAAAAACTAGACAGCTGCATTCTCAGAAACTTCTTTGTGAGGAGTGCATTCAACTCACAGACTTGAACGTTCCTTTTCATAGAACAGTTTTGAAACACTCCTTTTGTACAATCTGCAGGTGTTTATTCGGAGCGCTTTGAGGCCTATGTTGGAAAAGGAAATATCTTCACATAAAAACTAGACAGAAGCATTCTCAGAAACTTCTTTGTGATGAGTGCATTCCAGTCACAGAGTTGAACCTTCCTTTTGATAGAACAGTTTTGAAACACTCTTTTTGTAGAATCTGCAAGTGGATATTTGGAGCACTATGAGGCCTATGCTGTGAAATGAAATCTCTTCAGCTAAGTACTAGACAGAAGCATTCTCAGAAACTTCTTCACCACATGTGCAATCAACTCACAGAGTTGAACCTTTCTTTTCAAAGAGCAGTTTTGAAACACACTTTTGGTAAAATCTGCAAGTGGATATTTAGAGCGATTTCCGGCCTATGCTGGAAAAGGAAATATCTTCACATAAGAACTAAACAGCAGCATTCTCAGAAACTTCTTTGTGATGAGTGCATTCACCTCACAGAGTTGAACCTACTAATTGATAGAGAAGTTTGGAAACACTCTTTTTGTAGAATCTGCAAATGGATATTTGGAGCGCTTTGAGGCCTATGCTGGAAATGGAAATATCTTCACATAAAAACTAGACAGAAGCATTCTCAGAAACTTCCTTGTGTTGAGTGCATTCAACTCACAGACTTGAACCTTCTTTTTGAAAGAGCAGTTTTGAAACACTCTTTTTGTAAAATCTGCAAAAGGATATTTGGAGCACTTTGAGGCCTATGCTGGGAAATGTAATATCTTCACCTAAAAACTAGACAGAAGCATTCTCAGAAAGTTCTTCTCGATGCGTGCATTCAACTCACAGAGTTGAACCTGTCTTTTGATAGAGCAGTTTGGAAACACTCTTCTTGTGAAATCTGCAAGTGGATATTTCCAGCGATTTGAGACCTATGCAAGGAAAAGGAAATATCTTCACACAAAAACTAGACAGCTGCATTCTCAGAAACTTCTTTGTGAGGAGTGCATTCAACTCACAGACTTGAACGTTCCTTTTCATAGAACAGTTTTGAAACACTCCTTTTGTACAATCTGCAAGTGTTTATTCGGAACGCTTTGAGGCCTATGTTGGAAAAGGAAATGTCTTCACATAAAAACTAGACAGAAGCATTCTCAGAAACTTCTTTGTGATGAGTGCATTCTACTCACAGACTTGAACCTTCCTTTTGATAGAACAGTTTTGAAACACTCTTTTTGTAGAATCTGCAAGTGGATATTTGGAGCACTATGAGGCCTATGCTGTGAAATGGAATCTCTTCACCTAAGTACTAGACAGAAGCATTCTCAGAAACTTCTTCACGATATGTGCATTCAACTCACAGTGTTGAACCTTTCTTTTGAAAGAGCAGTTTTGAAGCACACTTTCGGTAAAATCTGCAAGTGGATATTTGTAGCGATTTCCGGCCTATGCTGGAAAAGGAAATATCTTCACATAAGAACTAAACAGCAGCATTCTCAGAAACTTCTTTGTGTGGATTGCATTCAACTCACAGACTTGAACCTACCAATTGATAGAGAAGTTGGGAGACACTCTTTTTGTAGAATCTGCAAGTGGGTATTTGGAGCGCTTTGAGGCCTATGCTGGAAAAGGAAATGTCTTCACCTAAAAACTGGACAGCAGCATTCTCAGAAACCTCTTTGAGAAGAGTGCATTCATCTCACAGACTTGAACGTTCCTTTCCATAGAACAGTTTTGAAGCACTCCTTTTGTAGAATCTGCAATTGTTTAGTCGGAGCGCTTCGAGGCCTATGTTGGAAAAGGATATATCTTCACATAAAAACTAGACAGAAATATTCTCAGAAACCTCTTTGTAAAGAGTGCATTCAACTCAGAGAGTTGAACCTACCAATCGATAGAGAAGTTTCGAAACACTCTTTTTGTAGAACACGCAAGTGAATATTTGGAGGGATTTGAGGCCTGTGATGTAAATGGAAACATCTTCTCATGAAATCTAGACAGAAGCATTCTCAGAAACGTCTTTGTGAGAAGTGCATTCAACTCACAGACTTGAAGCTTCCTTCTGAAAGAGCAGTTTTGAAACACTCTTTTTGTAGCATCTGCAAGTGGATATATGGAGCGCTTTGAGGCCTATGCTGGAAAAGGAAATATCTTCACATAAAAACTGGACAGAAGCATTCTCAGAAACTTCTTTGTGATGTGTGCGTTGAACTCACGGAGTTCAACCTTTCTTTTGATAGAGAAGTTTCGAAACACTCTTTTAGTAGAATCTTCATGTGGATGGATGGAGTGCTTTGAGGCCTAGGCTGGAAAAGGAAATATCTTCACGTAGAAACTGGACAAAAGCTTTCTCAGAAAGTTCCCTGTGCTTTGTGCATTCAACTCACGGAGTTCAACCTGCCTTTTGATAGAGCAGTTTTGAAACCCTCTTTTTGTAGAATCTGCAAGTGGATATTTGGAGCGCTTTGAGGCCTATGCTGCAAAAGGAAATATCATTGCATAAAAGCTAGATGGAAGCATTCACAGAAACTTCTTTGTGATGAGTGCATTCAACTCACAGAGTTGAACCTTCCTTTTGATAGACCAGTTATGAAACACGGTTTTTGTAGAATACGCAAGTGGATATTTGGAGCTCTTTGAGGCTTATGCTGGAAAAGGAGATATCTTCATATACAAACTGGACAGAAGCATTTTCAGAAACTTTTATGTCATGTGGGGATTGAACTCACAGAGTTGAACACTCCTTTCCATGGAGCAGTTCTGCAACACTCTTTTCGTGGAAACTGCAAGTGGATATTTGGTGCGATTGCGGCATCTAGTGGAAAAGGAAACACATGCAGATGAAAACTAGATAGAATCATTCTCGGAAACTTCTCTCTGATGAGTGCTTTCAACTCACAGATTTGAACCTTCCTTTTCAAAGAGCAGTTTTGAAAGACTCTTTTTGTAGGATCTGCAAGTGGATATTTGGAGCGCTTTGAGGCCTATGCTGGGAAATGAAATATCTTCACCTGAAAACTAGACAGAAGCATTCTGAGAAAGTTCTCTCTGATGAGTGCATTCACCTCAGACTTGAACGTTCCTTTTGATAGAACAGTTTTGAATCACTAAGTTTGTAGAATTCGCAAGTGTTTATGCAGAGCACCTTGAGGCCTATGTTGGAAAAGGAAATTGCTTCACATAAAAACTAGAGAGAAGCATTCTCAGAAATTTCATTGTGATGAGTGCATTCACCTAACAGAGTTGAACCTACTAATTGATAGACAAGTTTGGAAACACTCTTTTTGTAGAATCTGCAAGTGGATATTTGGAGCGCTTTGAAGCCTAGGCTGGAAATGGAAATATATTCACATAAAAACTGGACAGAAGCATTCTCAGAAACTTCCTTGTGTTGAGTGCGTTCAACCCATAGACTTGAACCTTCTTTTTGAAAGAGCAGTTTTGAAACACTCTTTTTGTAAAATCTGCAAATGGATATTTGGAGCATTTTGAGGCCCATGCTGGGAAATGGAATATCTTCACCTAAAAACTAGACAGAAGCATTCTCAGAAAGATCTCCTCGATGCGTGCATTCAACTCACAGATTTCAACCCGTCTTTTGATAGAGCAGTTTGGAAACACTCTTTTTGTGAAATCTGCAAGTGGATATTTCCAGCGATTTGAGGTCTATGCAAGGAAAAGGAAATATCTTCACACAAAAACTAGACAGCTGCATTCTCAGAAACTTCTTTGTGAGGAGTGCATTCAACTCACAGACTTGAACGTTCCTTTTCATAGAACAGTTTTGAAACACTCCTTTTGTACAATCTGCAGGTGTTTATTCGGAGCGCTTTGAGGCCTATGTTGGAAAAGGAAATATCTTCACATAAAAACTAGACAGAAGCATTCTCAGAAACTTCTTTGTGATGAGTGCATTCCAGTCACAGAGTTGAACCTTCCTTTTGATAGAACAGTTTTGAAACACTCTTTTTGTAGAATCTGCAAGTGGATATTTGGAGCACTATGAGGCCTATGCTGTGAAATGAAATCTCTTCAGCTAAGTACTAGACAGAAGCATTCTCAGAAACTTCTTCACCACATGTGCAATCAACTCACAGAGTTGAACCTTTCTTTTCAAAGAGCAGTTTTGAAACACACTTTTGGTAAAATCTGCAAGTGGATATTTAGAGCGATTTCCGGCCTATGCTGGAAAAGGAAATATCTTCACATAAGAACTAAACAGCAGCATTCTCAGAAACTTCTTTGTGATGAGTGCATTCACCTCACAGAGTTGAACCTACTAATTGATAGAGAAGTTTGGAAACACTCTTTTTGTAGAATCTGCAAATGGATATTTGGAGCGCTTTGAGGCCTATGCTGGAAATGGAAATATCTTCACATAAAAACTAGACAGAAGCATTCTCAGAAACTTCCTTGTGTTGAGTGCATTCAACTCACAGACTTGAACCTTCTTTTTGAAAGAGCAGTTTTGAAACACTCTTTTTGTAAAATCTGCAAAAGGATATTTGGAGCACTTTGAGGCCTATGCTGGGAAATGTAATATCTTCACCTAAAAACTAGACAGAAGCATTCTCAGAAAGTTCTTCTCGATGCGTGCATTCAACTCACAGAGTTGAACCTGTCTTTTGATAGAGCAGTTTGGAAACACTCTTCTTGTGAAATCTGCAAGTGGATATTTCCAGCGATTTGAGACCTATGCAAGGAAAAGGAAATATCTTCACACAAAAACTAGACAGCTGCATTCTCAGAAACTTCTTTGTGAGGAGTGCATTCAACTCACAGACTTGAACGTTCCTTTTCATAGAACAGTTTTGAAACACTCCTTTTGTACAATCTGCAAGTGTTTATTCGGAACGCTTTGAGGCCTATGTTGGAAAAGGAAATGTCTTCACATAAAAACTAGACAGAAGCATTCTCAGAAACTTCTTTGTGATGAGTGCATTCTACTCACAGACTTGAACCTTCCTTTTGATAGAACAGTTTTGAAACACTCTTTTTGTAGAATCTGCAAGTGGATATTTGGAGCACTATGAGGCCTATGCTGTGAAATGGAATCTCTTCACCTAAGTACTAGACAGAAGCATTCTCAGAAACTTCTTCACGATATGTGCATTCAACTCACAGTGTTGAACCTTTCTTTTCAAAGAGCAGTTTTGAAGCACACTTTCGGTAAAATCTGCAAGTGGATATTTGTAGCGATTTCCGGCCTATGCTGGAAAAGGAAATATCTTCACATAAGAACTAAACAGCAGCATTCTCAGAAACTTCTTTGTGTGGATTGCATTCAACTCACAGACTTGAACCTACCAATTGATAGAGAAGTTGGGAGACACTCTTTTTGTAGAATCTGCAAGTGGGTATTTGGAGCGCTTTGAGGCCTATGCTGGAAAAGGAAATGTCTTCACCTAAAAACTGGACAGCAGCATTCTCAGAAACCTCTTTGAGAAGAGTGCATTCATCTCACAGACTTGAACGATCCTTTCGATAGAACAGTTTTGAAGCACTCCTTTTGTAGAATCTGCAATTGTTTAGTCGGAGCGCTTCGAGGCCTATGTTGGAAAAGGATATATCTTCACATAAAAACTAGACAGAAATATTCTCAGAAACCTCTTTGTAAAGAGTGCATTCAACTCAGAGAGTTGAACCTACCAATCGATAGAGAAGTTTCGAAACACTCTTTTTGTAGAACACGCAAGTGAATATTTGGAGGGATTTGAGGCCTGTGATGTAAATGGAAACATCTTCTCATGAAATCTAGACAGAAGCATTCTCAGAAACGTCTTTGTGAGAAGTGCATTCAACTCACAGACTTGAAGCTTCCTTCTGAAAGAGCAGTTTTGAAACACTCTTTTTGTAGCATCTGCAAGTGGATATATGGAGCGCTTTGAGGCCTATGCTGGAAAAGGAAATATCTTCACATAAAAACTGGACAGAAGCATTCTCAGAAACTTCTTTGTGATGTGTGCGTTGAACTCACGGAGTTCAACCTTTCTTTTGATAGAGAAGTTTCGAAACACTCTTTTAGTAGAATCTTCATGTGGATGGATGGAGTGCTTTGAGGCCTAGGCTGGAAAAGGAAATATCTTCACGTAGAAACTGGACAAAAGCTTTCTCAGAAAGTTCCCTGTGCTTTGTGCATTCAACTCACGGAGTTCAACCTGCCTTTTGATAGAGCAGTTTTGAAACCCTCTTTTTGTAGAATCTGCAAGTGGATATTTGGAGCGCTTTGAGGCCTATGCTGCAAAAGGAAATATCATTGCATAAAAGCTAGATGGAAGCATTCACAGAAACTTCTTTGTGATGAGTGCATTCAACTCACAGAGTTGAACCTTCCTTTTGATAGACCAGTTATGAAACACGGTTTTTGTAGAATACGCAAGTGGATATTTGGAGCTCTTTGAGGCTTATGCTGGAAAAGGAGATATCTTCATATACAAACTGGACAGAAGCATTTTCAGAAACTTTTATGTCATGTGGGGATTGAACTCACAGAGTTGAACACTCCTTTCCATGGAGCAGTTCTGCAACACTCTTTTCGTGGAAACTGCAAGTGGATATTTGGTGCGATTGCGGCATCTAGTGGAAAAGGAAACACATGCAGATGAAAACTAGATAGAATCATTCTCGGAAACTTCTCTCTGATGAGTGCTTTCAACTCACAGATTTGAACCTTCCTTTTCAAAGAGCAGTTTTGAAAGACTCTTTTTGTAGGATCTGCAAGTGGATATTTGGAGCGCTTTGAGGCCTATGCTGGGAAATGAAATATCTTCACCTGAAAACTAGACAGAAGCATTCTGAGAAAGTTCTCTCTGATGAGTGCATTCACCTCAGACTTGAACGTTCCTTTTGATAGAACAGTTTTGAATCACTAAGTTTGTAGAATTCGCAAGTGTTTATGCAGAGCACCTTGAGGCCTATGTTGGAAAAGGAAATTGCTTCACATAAAAACTAGAGAGAAGCATTCTCAGAAATTTCATTGTGATGAGTGCATTCACCTAACAGAGTTGAACCTACTAATTGATAGACAAGTTTGGAAACACTCTTTTTGTAGAATCTGCAAGTGGATATTTGGAGCGCTTTGAAGCCTAGGCTGGAAATGGAAATATATTCACATAAAAACTGGACAGAAGCATTCTCAGAAACTTCCTTGTGTTGAGTGCGTTCAACCCATAGACTTGAACCTTCTTTTTGAAAGAGCAGTTTTGAAACACTCTTTTTGTAAAATCTGCAAATGGATATTTGGAGCATTTTGAGGCCCATGCTGGGAAATGGAATATCTTCACCTAAAAACTAGACAGAAGCATTCTCAGAAAGATCTCCTCGATGCGTGCATTCAACTCACAGATTTCAACCCGTCTTTTGATAGAGCAGTTTGGAAACACTCTTTTTGTGAAATCTGCAAGTGGATATTTCCAGCGATTTGAGGTCTATGCAAGGAAAAGGAAATATCTTCACACAAAAACTAGACAGCTGCATTCTCAGAAACTTCTTTGTGAGGAGTGCATTCAACTCACAGACTTGAACGTTCCTTTTCATAGAACAGTTTTGAAACACTCCTTTTGTACAATCTGCAGGTGTTTATTCGGAGCGCTTTGAGGCCTATGTTGGAAAAGGAAATATCTTCACATAAAAACTAGACAGAAGCATTCTCAGAAACTTCTTTGTGATGAGTGCATTCCAGTCACAGAGTTGAACCTTCCTTTTGATAGAACAGTTTTGAAACACTCTTTTTGTAGAATCTGCAAGTGGATATTTGGAGCACTATGAGGCCTATGCTGTGAAATGAAATCTCTTCAGCTAAGTACTAGACAGAAGCATTCTCAGAAACTTCTTCACCACATGTGCAATCAACTCACAGAGTTGAACCTTTCTTTTCAAAGAGCAGTTTTGAAACACACTTTTGGTAAAATCTGCAAGTGGATATTTAGAGCGATTTCCGGCCTATGCTGGAAAAGGAAATATCTTCACATAAGAACTAAACAGCAGCATTCTCAGAAACTTCTTTGTGATGAGTGCATTCACCTCACAGAGTTGAACCTACTAATTGATAGAGAAGTTTGGAAACACTCTTTTTGTAGAATCTGCAAATGGATATTTGGAGCGCTTTGAGGCCTATGCTGGAAATGGAAATATCTTCACATAAAAACTAGACAGAAGCATTCTCAGAAACTTCCTTGTGTTGAGTGCATTCAACTCACAGACTTGAACCTTCTTTTTGAAAGAGCAGTTTTGAAACACTCTTTTTGTAAAATCTGCAAAAGGATATTTGGAGCACTTTGAGGCCTATGCTGGGAAATGTAATATCTTCACCTAAAAACTAGACAGAAGCATTCTCAGAAAGTTCTTCTCGATGCGTGCATTCAACTCACAGAGTTGAACCTGTCTTTTGATAGAGCAGTTTGGAAACACTCTTCTTGTGAAATCTGCAAGTGGATATTTCCAGCGATTTGAGACCTATGCAAGGAAAAGGAAATATCTTCACACAAAAACTAGACAGCTGCATTCTCAGAAACTTCTTTGTGAGGAGTGCATTCAACTCACAGACTTGAACGTTCCTTTTCATAGAACAGTTTTGAAACACTCCTTTTGTACAATCTGCAAGTGTTTATTCGGAACGCTTTGAGGCCTATGTTGGAAAAGGAAATGTCTTCACATAAAAACTAGACAGAAGCATTCTCAGAAACTTCTTTGTGATGAGTGCATTCTACTCACAGACTTGAACCTTCCTTTTGATAGAACAGTTTTGAAACACTCTTTTTGTAGAATCTGCAAGTGGATATTTGGAGCACTATGAGGCCTATGCTGTGAAATGGAATCTCTTCACCTAAGTACTAGACAGAAGCATTCTCAGAAACTTCTTCACGATATGTGCATTCAACTCACAGTGTTGAACCTTTCTTTTCAAAGAGCAGTTTTGAAGCACACTTTTGGTAAAATCTGCAAGTGGATATTTGTAGCGATTTCCGGCCTATGCTGGAAAAGGAAATATCTTCACATAAGAACTAAACAGCAGCATTCTCAGAAACTTCTTTGTGTGGATTGCATTCAACTCACAGACTTGAACCTACCAATTGATAGAGAAGTTGGGAGACACTCTTTTTGTAGAATCTGCAAGTGGGTATTTGGAGCGCTTTGAGGCCTATGCTGGAAAAGGAAATGTCTTCACCTAAAAACTGGACAGCAGCATTCTCAGAAACCTCTTTGAGAAGAGTGCATTCATCTCACAGACTTGAACGTTCCTTTCGATAGAACAGTTTTGAAGCACTCCTTTTGTAGAATCTGCAATTGTTTAGTCGGAGCGCTTCGAGGCCTATGTTGGAAAAGGATATATCTTCACATAAAAACTAGACAGAAATATTCTCAGAAACCTCTTTGTAAAGAGTGCATTCAACTCAGAGAGTTGAACCTACCAATCGATAGAGAAGTTTCGAAACACTCTTTTTGTAGAACACGCAAGTGAATATTTGGAGGGATTTGAGGCCTGTGATGTAAATGGAAACATCTTCTCATGAAATCTAGACAGAAGCATTCTCAGAAACGTCTTTGTGAGAAGTGCATTCAACTCACAGACTTGAAGCTTCCTTCTGAAAGAGCAGTTTTGAAACACTCTTTTTGTAGCATCTGCAAGTGGATATATGGAGCGCTTTGAGGCCTATGCTGGAAAAGGAAATATCTTCACATAAAAACTGGACAGAAGCATTCTCAGAAACTTCTTTGTGATGTGTGCGTTGAACTCACGGAGTTCAACCTTTCTTTTGATAGAGAAGTTTCGAAACACTCTTTTAGTAGAATCTTCATGTGGATGGATGGAGTGCTTTGAGGCCTAGGCTGGAAAAGGAAATATCTTCACGTAGAAACTGGACAAAAGCTTTCTCAGAAAGTTCCCTGTGCTTTGTGCATTCAACTCACGGAGTTCAACCTGCCTTTTGATAGAGCAGTTTTGAAACCCTCTTTTTGTAGAATCTGCAAGTGGATATTTGGAGCGCTTTGAGGCCTATGCTGCAAAAGGAAATATCATTGCATAAAAGCTAGATGGAAGCATTCACAGAAACTTCTTTGTGATGAGTGCATTCAACTCACAGAGTTGAACCTTCCTTTTGATAGACCAGTTATGAAACACGGTTTTTGTAGAATACGCAAGTGGATATTTGGAGCTCTTTGAGGCTTATGCTGGAAAAGGAGATATCTTCATATACAAACTGGACAGAAGCATTTTCAGAAACTTTTATGTCATGTGGGGATTGAACTCACAGAGTTGAACACTCCTTTCCATGGAGCAGTTCTGCAACACTCTTTTCGTGGAAACTGCAAGTGGATATTTGGTGCGATTGCGGCATCTAGTGGAAAAGGAAACACATGCAGATGAAAACTAGATAGAATCATTCTCGGAAACTTCTCTCTGATGAGTGCTTTCAACTCACAGATTTGAACCTTCCTTTTCAAAGAGCAGTTTTGAAAGACTCTTTTTGTAGGATCTGCAAGTGGATATTTGGAGCGCTTTGAGGCCTATGCTGGGAAATGAAATATCTTCACCTGAAAACTAGACAGAAGCATTCTGAGAAAGTTCTCTCTGATGAGTGCATTCACCTCAGACTTGAACGTTCCTTTTGATAGAACAGTTTTGAATCACTAAGTTTGTAGAATTCGCAAGTGTTTATGCAGAGCACCTTGAGGCCTATGTTGGAAAAGGAAATTGCTTCACATAAAAACTAGAGAGAAGCATTCTCAGAAATTTCATTGTGATGAGTGCATTCACCTAACAGAGTTGAACCTACTAATTGATAGACAAGTTTGGAAACACTCTTTTTGTAGAATCTGCAAGTGGATATTTGGAGCGCTTTGAAGCCTAGGCTGGAAATGGAAATATATTCACATAAAAACTGGACAGAAGCATTCTCAGAAACTTCCTTGTGTTGAGTGCGTTCAACCCATAGACTTGAACCTTCTTTTTGAAAGAGCAGTTTTGAAACACTCTTTTTGTAAAATCTGCAAATGGATATTTGGAGCATTTTGAGGCCCATGCTGGGAAATGGAATATCTTCACCTAAAAACTAGACAGAAGCATTCTCAGAAAGATCTCCTCGATGCGTGCATTCAACTCACAGATTTCAACCCGTCTTTTGATAGAGCAGTTTGGAAACACTCTTTTTGTGAAATCTGCAAGTGGATATTTCCAGCGATTTGAGGTCTATGCAAGGAAAAGGAAATATCTTCACACAAAAACTAGACAGCTGCATTCTCAGAAACTTCTTTGTGAGGAGTGCATTCAACTCACAGACTTGAACGTTCCTTTTCATAGAACAGTTTTGAAACACTCCTTTTGTACAATCTGCAGGTGTTTATTCGGAGCGCTTTGAGGCCTATGTTGGAAAAGGAAATATCTTCACATAAAAACTAGACAGAAGCATTCTCAGAAACTTCTTTGTGATGAGTGCATTCCAGTCACAGAGTTGAACCTTCCTTTTGATAGAACAGTTTTGAAACACTCTTTTTGTAGAATCTGCAAGTGGATATTTGGAGCACTATGAGGCCTATGCTGTGAAATGAAATCTCTTCAGCTAAGTACTAGACAGAAGCATTCTCAGAAACTTCTTCACCACATGTGCAATCAACTCACAGAGTTGAACCTTTCTTTTCAAAGAGCAGTTTTGAAACACACTTTTGGTAAAATCTGCAAGTGGATATTTAGAGCGATTTCCGGCCTATGCTGGAAAAGGAAATATCTTCACATAAGAACTAAACAGCAGCATTCTCAGAAACTTCTTTGTGATGAGTGCATTCACCTCACAGAGTTGAACCTACTAATTGATAGAGAAGTTTGGAAACACTCTTTTTGTAGAATCTGCAAATGGATATTTGGAGCGCTTTGAGGCCTATGCTGGAAATGGAAATATCTTCACATAAAAACTAGACAGAAGCATTCTCAGAAACTTCCTTGTGTTGAGTGCATTCAACTCACAGACTTGAACCTTCTTTTTGAAAGAGCAGTTTTGAAACACTCTTTTTGTAAAATCTGCAAAAGGATATTTGGAGCACTTTGAGGCCTATGCTGGGAAATGTAATATCTTCACCTAAAAACTAGACAGAAGCATTCTCAGAAAGTTCTTCTCGATGCGTGCATTCAACTCACAGAGTTGAACCTGTCTTTTGATAGAGCAGTTTGGAAACACTCTTCTTGTGAAATCTGCAAGTGGATATTTCCAGCGATTTGAGACCTATGCAAGGAAAAGGAAATATCTTCACACAAAAACTAGACAGCTGCATTCTCAGAAACTTCTTTGTGAGGAGTGCATTCAACTCACAGACTTGAACGTTCCTTTTCATAGAACAGTTTTGAAACACTCCTTTTGTACAATCTGCAAGTGTTTATTCGGAACGCTTTGAGGCCTATGTTGGAAAAGGAAATGTCTTCACATAAAAACTAGACAGAAGCATTCTCAGAAACTTCTTTGTGATGAGTGCATTCTACTCACAGACTTGAACCTTCCTTTTGATAGAACAGTTTTGAAACACTCTTTTTGTAGAATCTGCAAGTGGATATTTGGAGCACTATGAGGCCTATGCTGTGAAATGGAATCTCTTCACCTAAGTACTAGACAGAAGCATTCTCAGAAACTTCTTCACGATATGTGCATTCAACTCACAGTGTTGAACCTTTCTTTTCAAAGAGCAGTTTTGAAGCACACTTTCGGTAAAATCTGCAAGTGGATATTTGTAGCGATTTCCGGCCTATGCTGGAAAAGGAAATATCTTCACATAAGAACTAAACAGCAGCATTCTCAGAAACTTCTTTGTGTGGATTGCATTCAACTCACAGATTTGAACCTACCAATTGATAGAGAAGTTGGGAGACACTCTTTTTGTAGAATCTGCAAGTGGGTATTTGGAGCGCTTTGAGGCCTATGCTGGAAAAGGAAATGTCTTCACCTAAAAACTGGACAGCAGCATTCTCAGAAACCTCTTTGAGAAGAGTGCATTCATCTCACAGACTTGAACGTTCCTTTCGATAGAACAGTTTTGAAGCACTCCTTTTGTAGAATCTGCAATTGTTTAGTCGGAGCGCTTCGAGGCCTATGTTGGAAAAGGATATATCTTCACATAAAAACTAGACAGAAATATTCTCAGAAACCTCTTTGTAAAGAGTGCATTCAACTCAGAGAGTTGAACCTACCAATCGATAGAGAAGTTTCGAAACACTCTTTTTGTAGAACACGCAAGTGAATATTTGGAGGGATTTGAGGCCTGTGATGTAAATGGAAACATCTTCTCATGAAATCTAGACAGAAGCATTCTCAGAAACGTCTTTGTGAGAAGTGCATTCAACTCACAGACTTGAAGCTTCCTTCTGAAAGAGCAGTTTTGAAACACTCTTTTTGTAGCATCTGCAAGTGGATATATGGAGCGCTTTGAGGCCTATGCTGGAAAAGGAAATATCTTCACATAAAAACTGGACAGAAGCATTCTCAGAAACTTCTTTGTGATGTGTGCGTTGAACTCACGGAGTTCAACCTTTCTTTTGATAGAGAAGTTTCGAAACACTCTTTTAGTAGAATCTTCATGTGGATGGATGGAGTGCTTTGAGGCCTAGGCTGGAAAAGGAAATATCTTCACGTAGAAACTGGACAAAAGCTTTCTCAGAAAGTTCCCTGTGCTTTGTGCATTCAACTCACGGAGTTCAACCTGCCTTTTGATAGAGCAGTTTTGAAACCCTCTTTTTGTAGAATCTGCAAGTGGATATTTGGAGCGCTTTGAGGCCTATGCTGCAAAAGGAAATATCATTGCATAAAAGCTAGATGGAAGCATTCACAGAAACTTCTTTGTGATGAGTGCATTCAACTCACAGAGTTGAACCTTCCTTTTGATAGACCAGTTATGAAACACGGTTTTTGTAGAATACGCAAGTGGATATTTGGAGCTCTTTGAGGCTTATGCTGGAAAAGGAGATATCTTCATATACAAACTGGACAGAAGCATTTTCAGAAACTTTTATGTCATGTGGGGATTGAACTCACAGAGTTGAACACTCCTTTCCATGGAGCAGTTCTGCAACACTCTTTTCGTGGAAACTGCAAGTGGATATTTGGTGCGATTGCGGCATCTAGTGGAAAAGGAAACACATGCAGATGAAAACTAGATAGAATCATTCTCGGAAACTTCTCTCTGATGAGTGCTTTCAACTCACAGATTTGAACCTTCCTTTTCAAAGAGCAGTTTTGAAAGACTCTTTTCGTAGGATCTGCAAGTGGATATTTGGAGCGCTTTGAGGCCTATGCTGGGAAATGAAATATCTTCACCTGAAAACTAGACAGAAGCATTCTGAGAAAGTTCTCTCTGATGAGTGCATTCACCTCAGACTTGAACGTTCCTTTTGATAGAACAGTTTTGAATCACTAAGTTTGTAGAATTCGCAAGTGTTTATGCAGAGCACCTTGAGGCCTATGTTGGAAAAGGAAATTGCTTCACATAAAAACTAGAGAGAAGCATTCTCAGAAATTTCATTGTGATGAGTGCATTCACCTAACAGAGTTAAACCTACTAATTGATAGACAAGTTTGGAAACACTCTTTTTGTAGAATCTGCAAGCGGATATTTGGAGCGCTTTGAAGCCTAGGCTGGAAATGGAAATATATTCACATAAAAACTGGACAGAAGCATTCTCAGAAACTTCCTTGTGTTGAGTGCGTTCAACCCATAGACTTGAACCTTCTTTTTGAAAGAGCAGTTTTGAAACACTCTTTTTGTAAAATCTGCAAATGGATATTTGGAGCATTTTGAGGCCCATGCTGGGAAATGGAATATCTTCACCTAAAAACTAGACAGAAGCATTCTCAGAAAGATCTCCTCGATGCGTGCATTCAACTCACAGATTTCAACCCGTCTTTTGATAGAGCAGTTTGGAAACACTCTTTTTGTGAAATCTGCAAGTGGATATTTCCAGCGATTTGAGGTCTATGCAAGGAAAAGGAAATATCTTCACACAAAAACTAGACAGCTGCATTCTCAGAAACTTCTTTGTGAGGAGTGCATTCAACTCACAGACTTGAACGTTCCTTTTCATAGAACAGTTTTGAAACACTCCTTTTGTACAATCTGCAGGTGTTTATTCGGAGCGCTTTGAGGCCTATGTTGGAAAAGGAAATATCTTCACATAAAAACTAGACAGAAGCATTCTCAGAAACTTCTTTGTGATGAGTGCATTCCAGTCACAGAGTTGAACCTTCCTTTTGATAGAACAGTTTTGAAACACTCTTTTTGTAGAATCTGCAAGTGGATATTTGGAGCACTATGAGGCCTATGCTGTGAAATGAAATCTCTTCAGCTAAGTACTAGACAGAAGCATTCTCAGAAACTTCTTCACCACATGTGCAATCAACTCACAGAGTTGAACCTTTCTTTTCAAAGAGCAGTTTTGAAACACACTTTTGGTAAAATCTGCAAGTGGATATTTAGAGCGATTTCCGGCCTATGCTGGAAAAGGAAATATCTTCACATAAGAACTAAACAGCAGCATTCTCAGAAACTTCTTTGTGATGAGTGCATTCACCTCACAGAGTTGAACCTACTAATTGATAGACAAGTTTGGAAACACTCTTTTTGTAGAATCTGCAAATGGATATTTGGAGCGCTTTGAGGCCTATGCTGGAAATGGAAATATCTTCACATAAAAACTAGACAGAAGCATTCTCAGAAACTTCCTTGTGTTGAGTGCATTCAACTCACAGACTTGAACCTTCTTTTTGAAAGAGCAGTTTTGAAACACTCTTTTTGTAAAATCTGCAAAAGGATATTTGGAGCACTTTGAGGCCTATGCTGGGAAATGTAATATCTTCACCTAAAAACTAGACAGAAGCATTCTCAGAAAGTTCTTCTCGATGCGTGCATTCAACTCACAGAGTTGAACCTGTCTTTTGATAGAGCAGTTTGGAAACACTCTTCTTGTGAAATCTGCAAGTGGATATTTCCAGCGATTTGAGACCTATGCAAGGAAAAGGAAATATCTTCACACAAAAACTAGACAGCTGCATTCTCAGAAACTTCTTTGTGAGGAGTGCATTCAACTCACAGACTTGAACGTTCCTTTTCATAGAACAGTTTTGAAACACTCCTTTTGTACAATCTGCAAGTGTTTATTCGGAACGCTTTGAGGCCTATGTTGGAAAAGGAAATGTCTTCACATAAAAACTAGACAGAAGCATTCTCAGAAACTTCTTTGTGATGAGTGCATTCTACTCACAGACTTGAACCTTCCTTTTGATAGAACAGTTTTGAAACACTCTTTTTGTAGAATCTGCAAGTGGATATTTGGAGCACTATGAGGCCTATGCTGTGAAATGGAATCTCTTCACCTAAGTACTAGACAGAAGCATTCTCAGAAACTTCTTCACGATACGTGCATTCAACTCACAGTGTTGAACCTTTCTTTTCAAAGAGCAGTTTTGAAGCACACTTTCGGTAAAATCTGCAAGTGGATATTTGTAGCGATTTCCGGCCTATGCTGGAAAAGGAAATATCTTCACATAAGAACTAAACAGCAGCATTCTCAGAAACTTCTTTGTGTGGATTGCATTCAACTCACAGACTTGAACCTACCAATTGATAGAGAAGTTGGGAGACACTCTTTTTGTAGAATCTGCAAGTGGGTATTTGGAGCGCTTTGAGGCCTATGCTGGAAAAGGAAATGTCTTCACCTAAAAACTGGACAGCAGCATTCTCAGAAACCTCTTTGAGAAGAGTGCATTCATCTCACAGACTTGAACGTTCCTTTCGATAGAACAGTTTTGAAGCACTCCTTTTGTAGAATCTGCAATTGTTTAGTCGGAGCGCTTCGAGGCCTATGTTGGAAAAGGATATATCTTCACATAAAAACTAGACAGAAATATTCTCAGAAACCTCTTTGTAAAGAGTGCATTCAACTCAGAGAGTTGAACCTACCAATCGATAGAGAAGTTTCGAAACACTCTTTTTGTAGAACACGCAAGTGAATATTTGGAGGGATTTGAGGCCTGTGATGTAAATGGAAACATCTTCTCATGAAATCTAGACAGAAGCATTCTCAGAAACGTCTTTGTGAGAAGTGCATTCAACTCACAGACTTGAAGCTTCCTTCTGAAAGAGCAGTTTTGAAACACTCTTTTTGTAGCATCTGCAAGTGGATATATGGAGCGCTTTGAGGCCTATGCTGGAAAAGGAAATATCTTCACATAAAAACTGGACAGAAGCATTCTCAGAAACTTCTTTGTGATGTGTGCGTTGAACTCACGGAGTTCAACCTTTCTTTTGATAGAGAAGTTTCGAAACACTCTTTTAGTAGAATCTTCATGTGGATGGATGGAGTGCTTTGAGGCCTAGGCTGGAAAAGGAAATATCTTCACGTAGAAACTGGACAAAAGCTTTCTCAGAAAGTTCCCTGTGCTTTGTGCATTCAACTCACGGAGTTCAACCTGCCTTTTGATAGAGCAGTTTTGAAACCCTCTTTTTGTAGAATCTGCAAGTGGATATTTGGAGCGCTTTGAGGCCTATGCTGCAAAAGGAAATATCATTGCATAAAAGCTAGATGGAAGCATTCACAGAAACTTCTTTGTGATGAGTGCATTCAACTCACAGAGTTGAACCTTCCTTTTGATAGACCAGTTATGAAACACGGTTTTTGTAGAATACGCAAGTGGATATTTGGAGCTCTTTGAGGCTTATGCTGGAAAAGGAGATATCTTCATATACAAACTGGACAGAAGCATTTTCAGAAACTTTTATGTCATGTGGGGATTGAACTCACAGAGTTGAACACTCCTTTCCATGGAGCAGTTCTGCAACACTCTTTTCGTGGAAACTGCAAGTGGATATTTGGTGCGATTGCGGCATCTAGTGGAAAAGGAAACACATGCAGATGAAAACTAGATAGAATCATTCTCGGAAACTTCTCTCTGATGAGTGCTTTCAACTCACAGATTTGAACCTTCCTTTTCAAAGAGCAGTTTTGAAAGACTCTTTTTGTAGGATCTGCAAGTGGATATTTGGAGCGCTTTGAGGCCTATGCTGGGAAATGAAATATCTTCACCTGAAAACTAGACAGAAGCATTCTGAGAAAGTTCTCTCTGATGAGTGCATTCACCTCAGACTTGAACGTTCCTTTTGATAGAACAGTTTTGAATCACTAAGTTTGTAGAATTCGCAAGTGTTTATGCAGAGCACCTTGAGGCCTATGTTGGAAAAGGAAATTGCTTCACATAAAAACTAGAGAGAAGCATTCTCAGAAATTTCATTGTGATGAGTGCATTCACCTAACAGAGTTGAACCTACTAATTGATAGACAAGTTTGGAAACACTCTTTTTGTAGAATCTGCAAGTGGATATTTGGAGCGCTTTGAAGCCTAGGCTGGAAATGGAAATATATTCACATAAAAACTGGACAGAAGCATTCTCAGAAACTTCCTTGTGTTGAGTGCGTTCAACCCATAGACTTGAACCTTCTTTTTGAAAGAGCAGTTTTGAAACACTCTTTTTGTAAAATCTGCAAATGGATATTTGGAGCATTTTGAGGCCCATGCTGGGAAATGGAATATCTTCACCTAAAAACTAGACAGAAGCATTCTCAGAAAGATCTCCTCGATGCGTGCATTCAACTCACAGATTTCAACCCGTCTTTTGATAGAGCAGTTTGGAAACACTCTTTTTGTGAAATCTGCAAGTGGATATTTCCAGCGATTTGAGGTCTATGCAAGGAAAAGGAAATATCTTCACACAAAAACTAGACAGCTGCATTCTCAGAAACTTCTTTGTGAGGAGTGCATTCAACTCACAGACTTGAACGTTCCTTTTCATAGAACAGTTTTGAAACACTCCTTTTGTACAATCTGCAGGTGTTTATTCGGAGCGCTTTGAGGCCTATGTTGGAAAAGGAAATATCTTCACATAAAAACTAGACAGAAGCATTCTCAGAAACTTCTTTGTGATGAGTGCATTCCAGTCACAGAGTTGAACCTTCCTTTTGATAGAACAGTTTTGAAACACTCTTTTTGTAGAATCTGCAAGTGGATATTTGGAGCACTATGAGGCCTATGCTGTGAAATGAAATCTCTTCAGCTAAGTACTAGACAGAAGCATTCTCAGAAACTTCTTCACCACATGTGCAATCAACTCACAGAGTTGAACCTTTCTTTTCAAAGAGCAGTTTTGAAACACACTTTTGGTAAAATCTGCAAGTGGATATTTAGAGCGATTTCCGGCCTATGCTGGAAAAGGAAATATGTTCACATAAGAACTAAACAGCAGCATTCTCAGAAACTTCTTTGTGATGAGTGCATTCACCTCACAGAGTTGAACCTACTAATTGATAGACAAGTTTGGAAACACTCTTTTTGTAGAATCTGCAAATGGATATTTGGAGCGCTTTGAGGCCTATGCTGGAAATGGAAATATCTTCACATAAAAACTAGACAGAAGCATTCTCAGAAACTTCCTTGTGTTGAGTGCATTCAACTCACAGACTTGAACCTTCTTTTTGAAAGAGCAGTTTTGAAACACTCTTTTTGTAAAATCTGCAAAAGGATATTTGGAGCACTTTGAGGCCTATGCTGGGAAATGTAATATCTTCACCTAAAAACTAGACAGAAGCATTCTCAGAAAGTTCTTCTCGATGCGTGCATTCAACTCACAGAGTTGAACCTGTCTTTTGATAGAGCAGTTTGGAAACACTCTTTTTGTGAAATCTGCAAGTGGATATTTCCAGCGATTTGAGACCTATGCAAGGAAAAGGAAATATCTTCACACAAAAACTAGACAGCTGCATTCTCAGAAACTTCTTTGTGAGGAGTGCATTCAACTCACAGACTTGAACGTTCCTTTTCATAGAACAGTTTTGAAACACTCCTTTTGTACAATCTGCAAGTGTTTATTCGGAACGCTTTGAGGCCTATGTTGGAAAAGGAAATGTCTTCACATAAAAACTAGACAGAAGCATTCTCAGAAACTTCTTTGTGATGAGTGCATTCTACTCACAGACTTGAACCTTCCTTTTGATAGAACAGTTTTGAAACACTCTTTTTGTAGAATCTGCAAGTGGATATTTGGAGCACTATGAGGCCTATGCTGTGAAATGGAATCTCTTCACCTAAGTACTAGACAGAAGCATTCTCAGAAACTTCTTCACGATATGTGCATTCAACTCACAGTGTTGAACCTTTCTTTTCAAAGAGCAGTTTTGAAGCACACTTTCGGTAAAATCTGCAAGTGGATATTTGTAGCGATTTCCGGCCTATGCTGGAAAAGGAAATATCTTCACATAAGAACTAAACAGCAGCATTCTCAGAAACTTCTTTGTGTGGATTGCATTCAACTCACAGACTTGAACCTACCAATTGATAGAGAAGTTGGGAGACACTCTTTTTGTAGAATCTGCAAGTGGGTATTTGGAGCGCTTTGAGGCCTATGCTGGAAAAGGAAATGTCTTCACCTAAAAACTGGACAGCAGCATTCTCAGAAACCTCTTTGAGAAGAGTGCATTCATCTCACAGACTTGAACGTTCCTTTCGATAGAACAGTTTTGAAGCACTCCTTTTGTAGAATCTGCAATTGTTTAGTCGGAGCGCTTCGAGGCCTATGTTGGAAAAGGATATATCTTCACATAAAAACTAGACAGAAATATTCTCAGAAACCTCTTTGTAAAGAGTGCATTCAACTCAGAGAGTTGAACCTACCAATCGATAGAGAAGTTTCGAAACACTCTTTTTGTAGAACACGCAAGTGAATATTTGGAGGGATTTGAGGCCTGTGATGTAAATGGAAACATCTTCTCATGAAATCTAGACAGAAGCATTCTCAGAAACGTCTTTGTGAGAAGTGCATTCAACTCACAGACTTGAAGCTTCCTTCTGAAAGAGCAGTTTTGAAACACTCTTTTTGTAGCATCTGCAAGTGGATATATGGAGCGCTTTGAGGCCTATGCTGGAAAAGGAAATATCTTCACATAAAAACTGGACAGAAGCATTCTCAGAAACTTCTTTGTGATGTGTGCGTTGAACTCACGGAGTTCAACCTTTCTTTTGATAGAGAAGTTTCGAAACACTCTTTTAGTAGAATCTTCATGTGGATGGATGGAGTGCTTTGAGGCCTAGGCTGGAAAAGGAAATATCTTCACGTAGAAACTGGACAAAAGCTTTCTCAGAAAGTTCCCTGTGCTTTGTGCATTCAACTCACGGAGTTCAACCTGCCTTTTGATAGAGCAGTTTTGAAACCCTCTTTTTGTAGAATCTGCAAGTGGATATTTGGAGCGCTTTGAGGCCTATGCTGCAAAAGGAAATATCATTGCATAAAAGCTAGATGGAAGCATTCACAGAAACTTCTTTGTGATGAGTGCATTCAACTCACAGAGTTGAACCTTCCTTTTGATAGACCAGTTATGAAACACGGTTTTTGTAGAATACGCAAGTGGATATTTGGAGCTCTTTGAGGCTTATGCTGGAAAAGGAGATATCTTCATATACAAACTGGACAGAAGCATTTTCAGAAACTTTTATGTCATGTGGGGATTGAACTCACAGAGTTGAACACTCCTTTCCATGGAGCAGTTCTGCAACACTCTTTTCGTGGAAACTGCAAGTGGATATTTGGTGCGATTGCGGCATCTAGTGGAAAAGGAAACACATGCAGATGAAAACTAGATAGAATCATTCTCGGAAACTTCTCTCTGATGAGTGCTTTCAACTCACAGATTTGAACCTTCCTTTTCAAAGAGCAGTTTTGAAAGACTCTTTTTGTAGGATCTGCAAGTGGATATTTGGAGCGCTTTGAGGCCTATGCTGGGAAATGAAATATCTTCACCTGAAAACTAGACAGAAGCATTCTGAGAAAGTTCTCTCTGATGAGTGCATTCACCTCAGACTTGAACGTTCCTTTTGATAGAACAGTTTTGAATCACTAAGTTTGTAGAATTCGCAAGTGTTTATGCAGAGCACCTTGAGGCCTATGTTGGAAAAGGAAATTGCTTCACATAAAAACTAGAGAGAAGCATTCTCAGAAATTTCATTGTGATGAGTGCATTCACCTAACAGAGTTGAACCTACTAATTGATAGACAAGTTTGGAAACACTCTTTTTGTAGAATCTGCAAGTGGATATTTGGAGCGCTTTGAAGCCTAGGCTGGAAATGGAAATATATTCACATAAAAACTGGACAGAAGCATTCTCAGAAACTTCCTTGTGTTGAGTGCGTTCAACCCATAGACTTGAACCTTCTTTTTGAAAGAGCAGTTTTGAAACACTCTTTTTGTAAAATCTGCAAATGGATATTTGGAGCATTTTGAGGCCCATGCTGGGAAATGGAATATCTTCACCTAAAAACTAGACAGAAGCATTCTCAGAAAGATCTCCTCGATGCGTGCATTCAACTCACAGATTTCAACCCGTCTTTTGATAGAGCAGTTTGGAAACACTCTTTTTGTGAAATCTGCAAGTGGATATTTCCAGCGATTTGAGGTCTATGCAAGGAAAAGGAAATATCTTCACACAAAAACTAGACAGCTGCATTCTCAGAAACTTCTTTGTGAGGAGTGCATTCAACTCACAGACTTGAACGTTCCTTTTCATAGAACAGTTTTGAAACACTCCTTTTGTACAATCTGCAGGTGTTTATTCGGAGCGCTTTGAGGCCTATGTTGGAAAAGGAAATATCTTCACATAAAAACTAGACAGAAGCATTCTCAGAAACTTCTTTGTGATGAGTGCATTCCAGTCACAGAGTTGAACCTTCCTTTTGATAGAACAGTTTTGAAACACTCTTTTTGTAGAATCTGCAAGTGGATATTTGGAGCACTATGAGGCCTATGCTGTGAAATGAAATCTCTTCAGCTAAGTACTAGACAGAAGCATTCTCAGAAACTTCTTCACCACATGTGCAATCAACTCACAGAGTTGAACCTTTCTTTTCAAAGAGCAGTTTTGAAACACACTTTTGGTAAAATCTGCAAGTGGATATTTAGAGCGATTTCCGGCCTATGCTGGAAAAGGAAATATCTTCACATAAGAACTAAACAGCAGCATTCTCAGAAACTTCTTTGTGATGAGTGCATTCACCTCACAGAGTTGAACCTACTAATTGATAGAGAAGTTTGGAAACACTCTTTTTGTAGAATCTGCAAATGGATATTTGGAGCGCTTTGAGGCCTATGCTGGAAATGGAAATATCTTCACATAAAAACTAGACAGAAGCATTCTCAGAAACTTCCTTGTGTTGAGTGCATTCAACTCACAGACTTGAACCTTCTTTTTGAAAGAGCAGTTTTGAAACACTCTTTTTGTAAAATCTGCAAAAGGATATTTGGAGCACTTTGAGGCCTATGCTGGGAAATGTAATATCTTCACCTAAAAACTAGACAGAAGCATTCTCAGAAAGTTCTTCTCGATGCGTGCATTCAACTCACAGAGTTGAACCTGTCTTTTGATAGAGCAGTTTGGAAACACTCTTCTTGTGAAATCTGCAAGTGGATATTTCCAGCGATTTGAGACCTATGCAAGGAAAAGGAAATATCTTCACACAAAAACTAGACAGCTGCATTCTCAGAAACTTCTTTGTGAGGAGTGCATTCAACTCACAGACTTGAACGTTCCTTTTCATAGAACAGTTTTGAAACACTCCTTTTGTACAATCTGCAAGTGTTTATTCGGAACGCTTTGAGGCCTATGTTGGAAAAGGAAATGTCTTCACATAAAAACTAGACAGAAGCATTCTCAGAAACTTCTTTGTGATGAGTGCATTCTACTCACAGACTTGAACCTTCCTTTTGATAGAACAGTTTTGAAACACTCTTTTTGTAGAATCTGCAAGTGGATATTTGGAGCACTATGAGGCCTATGCTGTGAAATGGAATCTCTTCACCTAAGTACTAGACAGAAGCATTCTCAGAAACTTCTTCACGATATGTGCATTCAACTCACAGTGTTGAACCTTTCTTTTCAAAGAGCAGTTTTGAAGCACACTTTCGGTAAAATCTGCAAGTGGATATTTGTAGCGATTTCCGGCCTATGCTGGAAAAGGAAATATCTTCACATAAGAACTAAACAGCAGCATTCTCAGAAACTTCTTTGTGTGGATTGCATTCAACTCACAGACTTGAACCTACCAATTGATAGAGAAGTTGGGAGACACTCTTTTTGTAGAATCTGCAAGTGGGTATTTGGAGCGCTTTGAGGCCTATGCTGGAAAAGGAAATGTCTTCACCTAAAAACTGGACAGCAGCATTCTCAGAAACCTCTTTGAGAAGAGTGCATTCATCTCACAGACTTGAACGTTCCTTTCGATAGAACAGTTTTGAAGCACTCCTTTTGTAGAATCTGCAATTGTTTAGTCGGAGCGCTTCGAGGCCTATGTTGGAAAAGGATATATCTTCACATAAAAACTAGACAGAAATATTCTCAGAAACCTCTTTGTAAAGAGTGCATTCAACTCAGAGAGTTGAACCTACCAATCGATAGAGAAGTTTCGAAACACTCTTTTTGTAGAACACGCAAGTGAATATTTGGAGGGATTTGAGGCCTGTGATGTAAATGGAAACATCTTCTCATGAAATCTAGACAGAAGCATTCTCAGAAACGTCTTTGTGAGAAGTGCATTCAACTCACAGACTTGAAGCTTCCTTCTGAAAGAGCAGTTTTGAAACACTCTTTTTGTAGCATCTGCAAGTGGATATATGGAGCGCTTTGAGGCCTATGCTGGAAAAGGAAATATCTTCACATAAAAACTGGACAGAAGCATTCTCAGAAACTTCTTTGTGATGTGTGCGTTGAACTCACGGAGTTCAACCTTTCTTTTGATAGAGAAGTTTCGAAACACTCTTTTAGTAGAATCTTCATGTGGATGGATGGAGTGCTTTGAGGCCTAGGCTGGAAAAGGAAATATCTTCACGTAGAAACTGGACAAAAGCTTTCTCAGAAAGTTCCCTGTGCTTTGTGCATTCAACTCACGGAGTTCAACCTGCCTTTTGATAGAGCAGTTTTGAAACCCTCTTTTTGTAGAATCTGCAAGTGGATATTTGGAGCGCTTTGAGGCCTATGCTGCAAAAGGAAATATCATTGCATAAAAGCTAGATGGAAGCATTCACAGAAACTTCTTTGTGATGAGTGCATTCAACTCACAGAGTTGAACCTTCCTTTTGATAGACCAGTTATGAAACACGGTTTTTGTAGAATACGCAAGTGGATATTTGGAGCTCTTTGAGGCTTATGCTGGAAAAGGAGATATCTTCATATACAAACTGGACAGAAGCATTTTCAGAAACTTTTATGTCATGTGGGGATTGAACTCACAGAGTTGAACACTCCTTTCCATGGAGCAGTTCTGCAACACTCTTTTCGTGGAAACTGCAAGTGGATATTTGGTGCGATTGCGGCATCTAGTGGAAAAGGAAACACATGCAGATGAAAACTAGATAGAATCATTCTCGGAAACTTCTCTCTGATGAGTGCTTTCAACTCACAGATTTGAACCTTCCTTTTCAAAGAGCAGTTTTGAAAGACTCTTTTCGTAGGATCTGCAAGTGGATATTTGGAGCGCTTTGAGGCCTATGCTGGGAAATGAAATATCTTCACCTGAAAACTAGACAGAAGCATTCTGAGAAAGTTCTCTCTGATGAGTGCATTCACCTCAGACTTGAACGTTCCTTTTGATAGAACAGTTTTGAATCACTAAGTTTGTAGAATTCGCAAGTGTTTATGCAGAGCACCTTGAGGCCTATGTTGGAAAAGGAAATTGCTTCACATAAAAACTAGAGGGAAGCATTCTCAGAAATTTCATTGTGATGAGTGCATTCACCTAACAGAGTTAAACCTACTAATTGATAGACAAGTTTGGAAACACTCTTTTTGTAGAATCTGCAAGCGGATATTTGGAGCGCTTTGAAGCCTAGGCTGGAAATGGAAATATATTCACATAAAAACTGGACAGAAGCATTCTCAGAAACTTCCTTGTGTTGAGTGCGTTCAACCCATAGACTTGAACCTTCTTTTTGAAAGAGCAGTTTTGAAACACTCTTTTTGTAAAATCTGCAAATGGATATTTGGAGCATTTTGAGGCCCATGCTGGGAAATGGAATATCTTCACCTAAAAACTAGACAGAAGCATTCTCAGAAAGATCTCCTCGATGCGTGCATTCAACTCACAGATTTCAACCCGTCTTTTGATAGAGCAGTTTGGAAACACTCTTTTTGTGAAATCTGCAAGTGGATATTTCCAGCGATTTGAGGTCTATGCAAGGAAAAGGAAATATCTTCACACAAAAACTAGACAGCTGCATTCTCAGAAACTTCTTTGTGAGGAGTGCATTCAACTCACAGACTTGAACGTTCCTTTTCATAGAACAGTTTTGAAACACTCCTTTTGTACAATCTGCAGGTGTTTATTCGGAGCGCTTTGAGGCCTATGTTGGAAAAGGAAATATCTTCACATAAAAACTAGACAGAAGCATTCTCAGAAACTTCTTTGTGATGAGTGCATTCCAGTCACAGAGTTGAACCTTCCTTTTGATAGAACAGTTTTGAAACACTCTTTTTGTAGAATCTGCAAGTGGATATTTGGAGCACTATGAGGCCTATGCTGTGAAATGAAATCTCTTCAGCTAAGTACTAGACAGAAGCATTCTCAGAAACTTCTTCACCACATGTGCAATCAACTCACAGAGTTGAACCTTTCTTTTCAAAGAGCAGTTTTGAAACACACTTTTGGTAAAATCTGCAAGTGGATATTTAGAGCGATTTCCGGCCTATGCTGGAAAAGGAAATATCTTCACATAAGAACTAAACAGCAGCATTCTCAGAAACTTCTTTGTGATGAGTGCATTCACCTCACAGAGTTGAACCTACTAATTGATAGAGAAGTTTGGAAACACTCTTTTTGTAGAATCTGCAAATGGATATTTGGAGCGCTTTGAGGCCTATGCTGGAAATGGAAATATCTTCACATAAAAACTAGACAGAAGCATTCTCAGAAACTTCCTTGTGTTGAGTGCATTCAACTCACAGACTTGAACCTTCTTTTTGAAAGAGCAGTTTTGAAACACTCTTTTTGTAAAATCTGCAAAAGGATATTTGGAGCACTTTGAGGCCTATGCTGGGAAATGTAATATCTTCACCTAAAAACTAGACAGAAGCATTCTCAGAAAGTTCTTCTCGATGCGTGCATTCAACTCACAGAGTTGAACCTGTCTTTTGATAGAGCAGTTTGGAAACACTCTTCTTGTGAAATCTGCAAGTGGATATTTCCAGCGATTTGAGACCTATGCAAGGAAAAGGAAATATCTTCACACAAAAACTAGACAGCTGCATTCTCAGAAACTTCTTTGTGAGGAGTGCATTCAACTCACAGACTTGAACGTTCCTTTTCATAGAACAGTTTTGAAACACTCCTTTTGTACAATCTGCAAGTGTTTATTCGGAACGCTTTGAGGCCTATGTTGGAAAAGGAAATGTCTTCACATAAAAACTAGACAGAAGCATTCTCAGAAACTTCTTTGTGATGAGTGCATTCTACTCACAGACTTGAACCTTCCTTTTGATAGAACAGTTTTGAAACACTCTTTTTGTAGAATCTGCAAGTGGATATTTGGAGCACTATGAGGCCTATGCTGTGAAATGGAATCTCTTCACCTAAGTACTAGACAGAAGCATTCTCAGAAACTTCTTCACGATACGTGCATTCAACTCACAGTGTTGAACCTTTCTTTTCAAAGAGCAGTTTTGAAGCACACTTTCGGTAAAATCTGCAAGTGGATATTTGTAGCGATTTCCGGCCTATGCTGGAAAAGGAAATATCTTCACATAAGAACTAAACAGCAGCATTCTCAGAAACTTCTTTGTGTGGATTGCATTCAACTCACAGACTTGAACCTACCAATTGATAGAGAAGTTGGGAGACACTCTTTTTGTAGAATCTGCAAGTGGGTATTTGGAGCGCTTTGAGGCCTATGCTGGAAAAGGAAATGTCTTCACCTAAAAACTGGACAACAGCATTCTCAGAAACCTCTTTGAGAAGAGTGCATTCATCTCACAGACTTGAACGTTCCTTTCGATAGAACAGTTTTGAAGCACTCCTTTTGTAGAATCTGCAATTGTTTAGTCGGAGCGCTTCGAGGCCTATGTTGGAAAAGGATATATCTTCACATAAAAACTAGACAGAAATATTCTCAGAAACCTCTTTGTAAAGAGTGCATTCAACTCAGAGAGTTGAACCTACCAATCGATAGAGAAGTTTCGAAACACTCTTTTTGTAGAACACGCAAGTGAATATTTGGAGGGATTTGAGGCCTGTGATGTAAATGGAAACATCTTCTCATGAAATCTAGACAGAAGCATTCTCAGAAACGTCTTTGTGAGAAGTGCATTCAACTCACAGACTTGAAGCTTCCTTCTGAAAGAGCAGTTTTGAAACACTCTTTTTGTAGCATCTGCAAGTGGATATATGGAGCGCTTTGAGGCCTATGCTGGAAAAGGAAATATCTTCACATAAAAACTGGACAGAAGCATTCTCAGAAACTTCTTTGTGATGTGTGCGTTGAACTCACGGAGTTCAACCTTTCTTTTGATAGAGAAGTTTCGAAACACTCTTTTAGTAGAATCTTCATGTGGATGGATGGAGTGCTTTGAGGCCTAGGCTGGAAAAGGAAATATCTTCACGTAGAAACTGGACAAAAGCTTTCTCAGAAAGTTCCCTGTGCTTTGTGCATTCAACTCACGGAGTTCAACCTGCCTTTTGATAGAGCAGTTTTGAAACCCTCTTTTTGTAGAATCTGCAAGTGGATATTTGGAGCGCTTTGAGGCCTATGCTGCAAAAGGAAATATCATTGCATAAAAGCTAGATGGAAGCATTCACAGAAACTTCTTTGTGATGAGTGCATTCATCTCACAGAGTTGAACCTTCCTTTTGATAGACCAGTTATGAAACACGGTTTTTGTAGAATACGCAAGTGGATATTTGGAGCTCTTTGAGGCTTATGCTGGAAAAGGAGATATCTTCATATACAAACTGGACAGAAGCATTTTCAGAAACTTTTATGTCATGTGGGGATTGAACTCACAGAGTTGAACACTCCTTTCCATGGAGCAGTTCTGCAACACTCTTTTCGTGGAAACTGCAAGTGGATATTTGGTGCGATTGCGGCATCTAGTGGAAAAGGAAACACATGCAGATGAAAACTAGATAGAATCATTCTCGGAAACGTCTCTCTGATGAGTGCTTTCAACTCGCAGATTTGAACCTTCCTTTTCAAAGAGCAGTTTTGAAAGACTCTTTTTGTAGGATCTGCAAGTGGATATTTGGAGCGCTTTGAGGCCTATGCTGGGAAATGAAATATCTTCACCTGAAAACTAGACAGAAGCATTCTGAGAAAGTTCTCTCTGATGAGTGCATTCACCTCAGACTTGAACGTTCCTTTTGATAGAACAGTTTTGAATCACTAAGTTTGTAGAATTCGCAAGTGTTTATGCAGAGCACCTTGAGGCCTATGTTGGAAAAGGAAATTGCTTCACATAAAAACTAGAGAGAAGCATTCTCAGAAATTTCATTGTGATGAGTGCATTCACCTAACAGAGTTGAACCTACTAATTGATAGACAAGTTTGGAAACACTCTTTTTGTAGAATCTGCAAGTGGATATTTGGAGCGCTTTGAAGCCTAGGCTGGAAATGGAAATATATTCACATAAAAACTGGACAGAAGCATTCTCAGAAACTTCCTTGTGTTGAGTGCGTTCAACCCATAGACTTGAACCTTCTTTTTGAAAGAGCAGTTTTGAAACACTCTTTTTGTAAAATCTGCAAAAGAATATTTGGAGCACTTTGAGGCCTATGCTGGGAAATGTAATATCTTCACCTAAAAACTAGACAGAAGCATTCTCAGAAAGTTCTTCTCGATGCGTGCATTCAACTCACAGAGTTGAACCTGTCTTTTGATAGAGCAGTTTGGAAACACTCTTCTTGTGAAACCTGCAAGTGGATATTTCCAGCGATTTGAGACCTATGCAAGGAAAAGGAAATATCTTCACACAAAAACTAGACAGCTGCATTCTCAGAAACTTCTTTGTGAGGAGTGCATTCAACTCACAGACTTGAACGTTCCTTTTCATAGAACAGTTTTGAAACACTCCTTTTGTACAATCTGCAAGTGTTTATTCGGAACGCTTTGAGGCCTATGTTGGAAAAGGAAATGTCTTCACATAAAAACTAGACAGAAGCATTCTCAGAAACTTCTTTGTGATGAGTGCATTCTACTCACAGACTTGAACCTTCCTTTTGATAGAACAGTTTTGAAACACTCTTTTTGTAGAATCTGCAAGTGGATATTTGGAGCACTATGAGGCCTATGCTGTGAAATGGAATCTCTTCACCTAAGTACTAGACAGAAGCATTCTCAGAAACTTCTTCACGATATGTGCATTCAACTCACAGTGTTGAACATTTCTTTTCAAAGAGCAGTTTTGAAGCACACTTTTGGTAAAATCTGCAAGTGGATATTTGTAGCGATTTCCGGCCTATGCTGGAAAAGGAAATATCTTCACATAAGAACTAAACAGCAGCATTCTCAGAAACTTCTTTGTGTGGATTGCATTCAACTCACAGACTTGAACCTACCAATTGATAGAGAAGTTGGGAGACACTCTTTTTGTAGAATCTGCTAGTGGGTATTTGTAGCGCTTTGAGGCCTATGCTGGAAAAGGAAATGTCTTCACCTAAAAACTAGACAGCAGCATTCTCAGAAACTTCTTTGAGAAGAGTGCATTCATCTCACAGACTTGAACGTTCCTTTCGATAGAACAGTTTTGAAGCACTCCTTTTGTAGAATCTGCAATTGTTTAGTCGGAGCGCTTCGAGGCCTATGTTGGAAAAGGATATATCTTCACATGAAAACTAGACAGAAATATTCTCAGAAACCTCTTTGTAAAGAGTGCATTCAACTCAGAGGGTTGAACCTACCAATCGATAGAGAAGTTTCGAAACACTCTTTTTGTAGAACACGCAAGTGAATATTTGGAGGGATTTGAGGCCTGTGATGTAAATGGAAACATCTTCTCATGAAATCTAGACAGAAGCATTCTCAGAAACGTCTTTGTGAGAAGTGCATTCAACTCACAGACTTGAAGCTTCCTTCTGAAAGAGCAGTTTTGAAACACTCTTTTTGTAGCATCTGCAAGTGGATATATGGAGCGCTTTGAGGCCTATGCTGGAAAAGGAAATATCTTCACATAAAAACTGGACAGAAGCATTCTCAGAAACTTCTTTGTGATGTGTGCGTTGAACTCACGGAGTTCAACCTTTCTTTTGATAGAGAAGTTTCGAAACACTCTTTTAGTAGAATCTTCATGTGGATGGATGGAGTGCTTTGAGGCCTATGCTGGAAAAGGAAATATCTTCACGTAGAAACTGGACAAAAGCTTTCTCAGAAAGTTCCCTGTGCTTTGTGCATTCAGCTCACGGAGTTCAACCTGCCTTTTGATAGAGCAGTTTTGAAACCCTCTTTTTGTAGAATCTGCAAGTGGATATTTGGAGCGCTTTGAGGCCTATGCTGCAAAAGGAAATATCATTGCATAAAAGCTAGATGGAAGCATTCACAGAAACTTCTTTGTGATGAGTGCATTCAACTCACAGAGTTGAACCTTCCTTTTGATAGACCAGTTATGAAACACGGTTTTTGTAGAATACGCAAGTGGATATTTGGAGCTCTTTGAGGCTTATGCTGGAAAAGGAGATATCTTCATATACAAACTGGACAGAAGCATTTTCAGAAACTTTTATGTCATGTGGGGATTGAACTCACAGAGTTGAACACTCCTTTCCATGGAGCAGTTCTGCAACACTCTTTTCGTGGAAACTGCAAGTGGATATTTGGTGCGATTGCGGCATCTAGTGGAAAAGGAAACACATGCAGATGAAAACTAGATAGAATCATTCTCGGAAACGTCTCTCTGATGAGTGCTTTCAACTCGCAGATTTGAACCTTCCTTTTCAAAGAGCAGTTTTGAAAGACTCTTTTTGTAGGATCTGCAAGTGGATATTTGGAGCGCTTTGAGGCCTATGCTGGGAAATGAAATATCTTCACCTGAAAACTAGACAGAAGCATTCTGAGAAAGTTCTCTCTGATGAGTGCATTCACCTCAGACTTGAACGTTCCTTTTGATAGAACAGTTTTGAATCACTAAGTTTGTAGAATTCGCAAGTGTTTATGCAGAGCACCTTGAGGCCTATGTTGGAAAAGGAAATTGCTTCACATAAAAACTAGAGAGAAGCATTCTCAGAAATTTCATTGTGATGAGTGCATTCACCTAACAGAGTTGAACCTACTAATTGATAGACAAGTTTGGAAACACTCTTTTTGTAGAATCTGCAAGTGGATATTTGGAGCGCTTTGAAGCCTAGGCTGGAAATGGAAATATATTCACATAAAAACTGGACAGAAGCATTCTCAGAAACTTCCTTGTGTTGAGTGCGTTCAACCCATAGACTTGAACCTTCTTTTTGAAAGAGCAGTTTTGAAACACTCTTTTTGTAAAATCTGCAAAAGAATATTTGGAGCACTTTGAGGCCTATGCTGGGAAATGTACTATCTTCACCTAAAAACTAGACAGAAGCATTCTCAGAAAGTTCTTCTCGATGCGTGCATTCAACTCACAGAGTTGAACCTGTCTTTTGATAGAGCAGTTTGGAAACACTCTTCTTGTGAAACCTGCAAGTGGATATTTCCAGCGATTTGAGACCTATGCAAGGAAAAGGAAATATCTTCACACAAAAACTAGACAGCTGCATTCTCAGAAACTTCTTTGTGAGGAGTGCATTCAACTCACAGACTTGAACGTTCCTTTTCATAGAACAGTTTTGAAACACTCCTTTTGTACAATCTGCAAGTGTTTATTCGGAACGCTTTGAGGCCTATGTTGGAAAAGGAAATGTCTTCACATAAAAACTAGACAGAAGCATTCTCAGAAACTTCTTTGTGATGAGTGCATTCTACTCACAGACTTGAACCTTCCTTTTGATAGAACAGTTTTGAAACACTCTTTTTGTAGAATCTGCAAGTGGATATTTGGAGCACTATGAGGCCTATGCTGTGAAATGGAATCTCTTCACCTAAGTACTAGACAGAAGCATTCTCAGAAACTTCTTCACGATATGTGCATTCAACTCACAGTGTTGAACATTTCTTTTCAAAGAGCAGTTTTGAAGCACACTTTTGGTAAAATCTGCAAGTGGATATTTGTAGCGATTTCCGGCCTATGCTGGAAAAGGAAATATCTTCACATAAGAACTAAACAGCAGCATTCTCAGAAACTTCTTTGTGTGGATTGCATTCAACTCACAGACTTGAACCTACCAATTGATAGAGAAGTTGGGAGACACTCTTTTTGTAGAATCTGCTAGTGGGTATTTGTAGCGCTTTGAGGCCTATGCTGGAAAAGGAAATGTCTTCACCTAAAAACTAGACAGCAGCATTCTCAGAAACCTCTTTGAGAAGAGTGCATTCATCTCACAGACTTGAACGTTCCTTTCGATAGAACAGTTTTGAAGCACTCCTTTTGTAGAATCTGCAATTGTTTAGTCGGAGCGCTTCGAGGCCTATGTTGGAAAAGGATATATCTTCACAGAAAAACTAGACAGAAATATTCTCAGAAACCTCTTTGTAAAGAGTGCATTCAACTCAGAAGGTTGAACCTACCAATCGATAGAGAAGTTTCGAAACACTCTTTTTGTAGAACACGCAAGTGAATATTTGGAGGGATTTGAGGCCTGTGATGTAAATGGAAACATCTTCTCATGAAATCTAGACAGAAGCATTCTCAGAAACGTCTTTGTGAGAAGTGCATTCAACTCACAGACTTGAAGCTTCCTTCTGAAAGAGCAGTTTTGAAACACTCTTTTTGTAGCATCTGCAAGTGGATATATGGAGCGCTTTGAGGCCTATGCTGGAAAAGGAAATATCTTCACATAAAAACTGGACAGAAGCATTCTCAGAAACTTCTTTGTGATGTGTGCGTTGAACTCACGGAGTTCAACCTTTCTTTTGATAGAGAAGTTTCGAAACACTCTTTTAGTAGAATCTTCATGTGGATGGATGGAGTGCTTTGAGGCCTATGCTGGAAAAGGAAATATCTTCACGTAGAAACTGGACAAAAGCTTTCTCAGAAAGTTCCCTGTGCTTTGTGCATTCAACTCACGGAGTTCAACCTGCCTTTTGATAGAGCAGTTTTGAAACCCTCTTTTTGTAGAATCTGCAAGTGGATATTTGGAGCGCTTTGAGGCCTATGCTGCAAAAGGAAATATCATTGCATAAAAGCTAGATGGAAGCATTCACAGAAACTTCTTTGTGATGAGTGCATTCAACTCACAGAGTTGAACCTTCCTTTTGATAGACCAGTTATGAAACACGGTTTTTGTAGAATACGCAAGTGGATATTTGGAGCTCTTTGAGGCTTATGCTGGAAAAGGAGATATCTTCATATACAAACTGGACAGAAGCATTTTCAGAAACTTTTATGTCATGTGGGGATTGAACTCACAGAGTTGAACACTCCTTTCCATGGAGCAGTTCTGCAACACTCTTTTCGTGGAAACTGCAAGTGGATATTTGGTGCGATTGCGGCATCTAGTGGAAAAGGAAACACATGCAGATGAAAACTAGATAGAATCATTCTCGGAAACGTCTCTCTGATGAGTGCTTTCAACTCGCAGATTTGAACCTTCCTTTTCAAAGAGCTGTTTTGAAAGACTCTTTTTGTAGGATCTGCAAGTGGATATTTGGAGCGCTTTGAGGCCTATGCTGGGAAATGAAATATCTTCACCTGAAAACTAGACAGAAGCATTCTGAGAAAGTTCTCTCTGATGAGTGCATTCACCTCTGACTTGAACGTTCCTTTTGATAGAACAGTTTTGAATCACTAAGTTTGTAGAATTCGCAAGTGTTTATGCAGAGCACCTTGAGGCCTATGTTGGAAAAGGAAATTGCTTCACATAAAAACTAGAGAGAAGCATTCTCAGAAATTTCATTGTGATGAGTGCATTCACCTAACAGAGTTGAACCTACTAATTGATAGACAAGTTTGGAAACACTCTTTTTG
Source organism: Pongo pygmaeus (assembly GCF_028885625.2). Lineage (NCBI taxonomy): Eukaryota > Metazoa > Chordata > Mammalia > Primates > Hominidae > Pongo > Pongo pygmaeus. Next base: position 21,060,663 of record NC_085930.1, on the reverse strand, counting down.
TAGAATCTGCAAGTGGATATTTGGAGCGCTTTGAAGCCTAGGCTGGAAATGGAAATATATTCACATAAAAACTGGACAGAAGCATTCTCAGAAACTTCCTTGTGTTGAGTGCGTTCAACCCATAGACTTGAACCTTCTTTTTGAAAGAGGAGTTTTGAAACACTCTTTTTGTAAAATCTGCAAAAGAATATTTGGAGCACTTTGAGGCCTATGCTGGGAAATGTAATATCTTCACCTAAAAACTAGACAGAAGCATTCTCAGAAAGTTCTTCTCGATGCGTGCATTCAACTCACAGAGTTGAACCTGTCTTTTGATAGAGCAGTTTGGAAACACTCTTCTTGTGAAACCTGCAAGTGGATATTTCCAGCGATTTGAGACGTATGCAAGGAAAAGGAAATATCTTCACACAAAAACTAGACAGCTGCATTCTCAGAAACTTCTTTGTGAGGAGTGCATTCAACTCACAGACTTGAACGTTCCTTTTCATAGAACAGTTTTGAAACACTCCTTTTGTACAATCTGCAAGTGTTTATTCGGAACGCTTTGAGGCCTATGTTGGAAAAGGAAATGTCTTCACATAAAAACTAGACAGAAGCATTCTCAGAAACTTCTTTGTGATGAGTGCATTCTACTCACAGACTTGAACCTTCCTTTTGATAGAACAGTTTTGAAACACTCTTTTTGTAGAATCTGCAAGTGGATATTTGGAGCACTATGAGGCCTATGCTGTGAAATGGAATCACTTCACCTAAGTACTAGACAGAAGCATTCTCAGAAACTTCTTCACGATATGTGCATTCAACTCACAGTGTTGAACATTTCTTTTCAAAGAGCAGTTTTGAAGCACACTTTTGGTAAAATCTGCAAGTGGATATTTGTAGCGATTTCCGGCCTATGCTGGAAAAGGAAATATCTTCACATAAGAACTAAACAGCAGCATTCTCAGAAACTTCTTTGTGTGGATTGCATTCAACTCACAGACTTGAACCTACCAATTGATAGAGAAGTTGGGAGACACTCTTTTTGTAGAATCTGCAAGTGGGTATTTGTAGCGCTTTGAGGCCTATGCTGGAAAAGGAAATGTCTTCACCTAAAAACTAGACAGCAGCATTCTCAGAAACCTCTTTGAGAAGAGTGCATTCATCTCACAGACTTGAACGTTCCTTTCGATAGAACAGTTTTGAAGCACTCCTTTTGTAGAATCTGCAATTGTTTAGTCGGAGTGCTTCGAGGCCTATGTTGGAAAAGGATATATCTTCACATAAAAACTAGACAGAAATATTCTCAGAAACCTCTTTGTAAAGAGTGCATTCAACTCAGAGGGTTGAACCTACCAATCGATAGAGAAGTTTCGAAACACTCTTTTTGTAGAACACGCAAGTGAATATTTGGAGGGATTTGAGGCCTGTGATGTAAATGGAAACATCTTCTCATGAAATCTAGACAGAAGCATTCTCAGAAACGTCTTTGTGAGAAGTGCATTCAACTCACAGACTTGAAGCTTCCTTCTGAAAGAGCAGTTTTGAAACACTCTTTTTGTAGCATCTGCAAGTGGATATATGGAGCGCTTTGAGGCCTATGCTGGAAAAGGAAATATCTTCACATAAAAACTGGACAGAAGCATTCTCAGAAACTTCTTTGTGATGTGTGCGTTGAACTCACGGAGTTCAACCTTTCTTTTGATAGAGAAGTTTCGAAACACTCTTTTAGTAGAATCTTCATGTGGATGGATGGAGTGCTTTGAGGCCTAGGCTGGAAAAGGAAATATCTTCACGTAGAAACTGGACAAAAGCTTTCTCAGAAAGTTCCCTGTGCTTTGTGCATTCAACTCACGGAGTTCAACCTGCCTTTTGATAGAGCAGTTTTGAAACCCTCTTTTTGTAGAATCTGCAAGTGGATATTTGGAGCGCTTTGAGGCCTATGCTGCAAAAGGAAATATCATTGCATAAAAGCTAGATGGAAGCATTCACAGAAACTTCTTTGTGATGAGTGCATTCAACTCACAGAGTTGAACCTTCCTTTTGATAGACCAGTTATGAAACACGGTTTTTGTAGAATACGCAAGTGGATATTTGGAGCTCTTTGAGGCTTATGCTGGAAAAGGAGATATCTTCATATACAAACTGGACAGAAGCATTTTCAGAAACTTTTATGTCATGTGGGGATTGAACTCACAGAGTTGAACACTCCTTTCCATGGAGCAGTTCTGCAACACTCTTTTCGTGGAAACTGCAAGTGGATATTTGGTGCGATTGCGGCATCTAGTGGAAAAGGAAACACATGCAGATGAAAACTAGATAGAATCATTCTCGGAAACTTCTCTCTGATGAGTGCTTTCAACTCACAGATTTGAACCTTCCTTTTCAAAGAGCAGTTTTGAAAGACTCTTTTCGTAGGATCTGCAAGTGGATATTTGGAGCGCTTTGAGGCCTATGCTGGGAAATGAAATATCTTCACCTGAAAACTAGACAGAAGCATTCTGAGAAAGTTCTCTCTGATGAGTGCATTCACCTCAGACTTGAACGTTCCTTTTGATAGAACAGTTTTGAATCACTAAGTTTGTAGAATTCGCAAGTGTTTATGCAGAGCACCTTGAGGCCTATGTTGGAAAAGGAAATTGCTTCACATAAAAACTAGAGAGAAGCATTCTCAGAAATTTCATTGTGATGAGTGCATTCACCTAACAGAGTTGAACCTACTAATTGATAGACAAGTTTGGAAACACTCTTTTTGTAGAATCTGCAAGTGGATATTTGGAGCGCTTTGAAGCCTAGGCTGGAAATGGAAATATATTCACATAAAAACTGGACAGAAGCATTCTCAGAAACTTCCTTGTGTTGAGTGCGTTCAACCCATAGACTTGAACCTTCTTTTTGAAAGAGCAGTTTTGAAACACTCTTTTTGTAAAATCTGCAAAAGAATATTTGGAGCACTTTGAGGCCTATGCTGGGAAATGTAATATCTTCACCTAAAAACTAGACAGAAGCATTCTCAGAAAGTTCTTCTCGATGCGTGCATTCAACTCACAGAGTTGAACCTGTCTTTTGATAGAGCAGTTTGGAAACACTCTTCTTGTGAAACCTGCAAGTGGATATTTCCAGCGATTTGAGACCTATGCAAGGAAAAGGAAATATCTTCACACAAAAACTAGACAGCTGCATTCTCAGAAACTTCTTTGTGAGGAGTGCATTCAACTCACAGACTTGAACGTTCCTTTTCATAGAACAGTTTTGAAACACTCCTTTTGTACAATCTGCAAGTGTTTATTCGGAACGCTTTGAGGCCTATGTTGGAAAAGGAAATGTCTTCACATAAAAACTAGACAGAAGCATTCTCAGAAACTTCTTTGTGATGAGTGCATTCTACTCACAGACTTGAACCTTCCTTTTGATAGAACAGTTTTGAAACACTCTTTTTGTAGAATCTGCAAGTGGATATTTGGAGCACTATGAGGCCTATGCTGTGAAATGGAATCTCTTCACCTAAGTACTAGACAGAAGCATTCTCAGAAACTTCTTCACGATATGTGCATTCAACTCACAGTGTTGAACATTTCTTTTCAAAGAGCAGTTTTGAAGCACACTTTTGGTAAAATCTGCAAGTGGATATTTGTAGCGATTTCCGGCCTATGCTGGAAAAGGAAATATCTTCACATAAGAACTAAACAGCAGCATTCTCAGAAACTTCTTTGTGTGGATTGCATTCAACTCACAGACTTGAACCTACCAATTGATAGAGAAGTTGGGAGACACTCTTTTTGTAGAATCTGCTAGTGGGTATTTGTAGCGCTTTGAGGCCTATGCTGGAAAAGGAAATGTCTTCACCTAAAAACTAGACAGCAGCATTCTCAGAAACCTCTTTGAGAAGAGTGCATTCATCTCACAGACTTGAACGTTCCTTTCGATAGAACAGTTTTGAAGCACTCCTTTTGTAGAATCTGCAATTGTTTAGTCGGAGCGCTTCGAGGCCTATGTTGGAAAAGGATATATCTTCACAGAAAAACTAGACAGAAATATTCTCAGAAACCTCTTTGTAAAGAGTGCATTCAACTCAGAGGGTTGAACCTACCAATCGATAGAGAAGTTTCGAAACACTCTTTTTGTAGAACACGCAAGTGAATATTTGGAGGGATTTGAGGCCTGTGATGTAAATGGAAACATCTTCTCATGAAATCTAGACAGAAGCATTCTCAGAAACGTCTTTGTGAGAAGTGCATTCAACTCACAGACTTGAAGCTTCCTTCTGAAAGAGCAGTTTTGAAACACTCTTTTTGTAGCATCTGCAAGTGGATATATGGAGCGCTTTGAGGCCTATGCTGGAAAAGGAAATATCTTCACATAAAAACTGGACAGAAGCATTCTCAGAAACTTCTTTGTGATGTGTGCGTTGAACTCACGGAGTTCAACCTTTCTTTTGATAGAGAAGTTTCGAAACACTCTTTTAGTAGAATCTTCATGTGGATGGATGGAGTGCTTTGAGGCCTATGCTGGAAAAGGAAATATCTTCACGTAGAAACTGGACAAAAGCTTTCTCAGAAAGTTCCCTGTGCTTTGTGCATTCAACTCACGGAGTTCAACCTGCCTTTTGATAGAGCAGTTTTGAAACCCTCTTTTTGTAGAATCTGCAAGTGGATATTTGGAGCGCTTTGAGGCCTATGCTGCAAAAGGAAATATCATTGCATAAAAGCTAGATGGAAGCATTCACAGAAACTTCTTTGTGATGAGTGCATTCAACTCACAGAGTTGAACCTTCCTTTTGATAGACCAGTTATGAAACACGGTTTTTGTAGAATACGCAAGTGGATATTTGGAGCTCTTTGAGGCTTATGCTGGAAAAGGAGATATCTTCATATACAAACTGGACAGAAGCATTTTCAGAAACTTTTATGTCATGTGGGGATTGAACTCACAGAGTTGAACACTCCTTTCCATGGAGCAGTTCTGCAACACTCTTTTCGTGGAAACTGCAAGTGGATATTTGGTGCGATTGCGGCATCTAGTGGAAAAGGAAACACATGCAGATGAAAACTAGATAGAATCATTCTCGGAAACGTCTCTCTGATGAGTGCTTTCAACTCGCAGATTTGAACCTTCCTTTTCAAAGAGCTGTTTTGAAAGACTCTTTTTGTAGGATCTGCAAGTGGATATTTGGAGCGCTTTGAGGCCTATGCTGGGAAATGAAATATCTTCACCTGAAAACTAGACAGAAGCATTCTGAGAAAGTTCTCTCTGATGAGTGCATTCACCTCTGACTTGAACGTTCCTTTTGATAGAACAGTTTTGAATCACTAAGTTTGTAGAATTCGCAAGTGTTTATGCAGAGCACCTTGAGGCCTATGTTGGAAAAGGAAATTGCTTCACATAAAAACTAGAGAGAAGCATTCTCAGAAATTTCATTGTGATGAGTGCATTCACCTAACAGAGTTGAACCTACTAATTGATAGACAAGTTTGGAAACACTCTTTTTGTAGAATCTGCAAGTGGATATTTGGAGCGCTTTGAAGCCTAGGCTGGAAATGGAAATATATTCACATAAAAACTGGACAGAAGCATTCTCAGAAACTTCCTTGTGTTGAGTGCGTTCAACCCATAGACTTGAACCTTCTTTTTGAAAGAGCAGTTTTGAAACACTCTTTTTGTAAAATCTGCAAAAGAATATTTGGAGCACTTTGAGGCCTATGCTGGGAAATGTAATATCTTCACCTAAAAACTAGACAGAAGCATTCTCAGAAAGTTCTTCTCGATGCGTGCATTCAACTCACAGAGTTGAACCTGTCTTTTGATAGAGCAGTTTGGAAACACTCTTCTTGTGAAACCTGCAAGTGGATATTTCCAGCGATTTGAGACGTATGCAAGGAAAAGGAAATATCTTCACACAAAAACTAGACAGCTGCATTCTCAGAAACTTCTTTGTGAGGAGTGCATTCAACTCACAGACTTGAACGTTCCTTTTCATAGAACAGTTTTGAAACACTCCTTTTGTACAATCTGCAAGTGTTTATTCGGAACGCTTTGAGGCCTATGTTGGAAAAGGAAATGTCTTCACATAAAAACTAGACAGAAGCATTCTCAGAAACTTCTTTGTGATGAGTGCATTCTACTCACAGACTTGAACCTTCCTTTTGATAGAACAGTTTTGAAACACTCTTTTTGTAGAATCTGCAAGTGGATATTTGGAGCACTATGAGGCCTATGCTGTGAAATGGAATCTCTTCACCTAAGTACTAGACAGAAGCATTCTCAGAAACTTCTTCACGATATGTGCATTCAACTCACAGTGTTGAACATTTCTTTTCAAAGAGCAGTTTTGAAGCACACTTTTGGTAAAATCTGCAAGTGGATATTTGTAGCGATTTCCGGCCTATGCTGGAAAAGGAAATATCTTCACATAAGAACTAAACAGCAGCATTCTCAGAAACTTCTTTGTGTGGATTGCATTCAACTCACAGACTTGAACCTACCAATTGATAGAGAAGTTGGGAGACACTCTTTTTGTAGAATCTGCAAGTGGGTATTTGTAGCGCTTTGAGGCCTATGCTGGAAAAGGAAATGTCTTCACCTAAAAACTAGACAGCAGCATTCTCAGAAACCTCTTTGAGAAGAGTGCATTCATCTCACAGACTTGAACGTTCCTTTCGATAGAACAGTTTTGAAGCACTCCTTTTGTAGAATCTGCAATTGTTTAGTCGGAGCGCTTCGAGGCCTATGTTGGAAAAGGATATATCTTCACATAAAAACTAGACAGAAATATTCTCAGAAACCTCTTTGTAAAGAGTGCATTCAACTCAGAGGGTTGAACTTACCAATCGATAGAGAAGTTTCGAAACACTCTTTTTGTAGAACACGCAAGTGAATATTTGGAGGGATTTGAGGCCTGTGATGTAAATGGAAACATCTTCTCATGAAATCTAGACAGAAGCATTCTCAGAAACGTCTTTGTGAGAAGTGCATTCAACTCACAGACTTGAAGCTTCCTTCTGAAAGAGCAGTTTTGAAACACTCTTTTTGTAGCATCTGCAAGTGGATATATGGAGCGCTTTGAGGCCTATGCTGGAAAAGGAAATATCTTCACATAAAAACTGGACAGAAGCATTCTCAGAAACTTCTTTGTGATGTGTGCGTTGAACTCACGGAGTTCAACCTTTCTTTTGATAGAGAAGTTTCGAAACACTCTTTTAGTAGAATCTTCATGTGGATGGATGGAGTGCTTTGAGGCCTAGGCTGGAAAAGGAAATATCTTCACGTAGAAACTGGACAAAAGCTTTCTCAGAAAGTTCCCTGTGCTTTGTGCATTCAACTCACGGAGTTCAACCTGCCTTTTGATAGAGCAGTTTTGAAACCCTCTTTTTGTAGAATCTGCAAGTGGATATTTGGAGCGCTTTGAGGCCTATGCTGCAAAAGGAAATATCATTGCATAAAAGCTAGATGGAAGCATTCACAGAAACTTCTTTGTGATGAGTGCATTCAACTCACAGAGTTGAACCTTCCTTTTGATAGACCAGTTATGAAACACGGTTTTTGTAGAATACGCAAGTGGATATTTGGAGCTCTTTGAGGCTTATGCTGGAAAAGGAGATATCTTCATATACAAACTGGACAGAAGCATTTTCAGAAACTTTTATGTCATGTGGGGATTGAACTCACAGAGTTGAACACTCCTTTCCATGGAGCAGTTCTGCAACACTCTTTTCGTGGAAACTGCAAGTGGATATTTGGTGCGATTGCGGCATCTAGTGGAAAAGGAAACACATGCAGATGAAAACTAGATAGAATCATTCTCGGAAACTTCTCTCTGATGAGTGCTTTCAACTCACAGATTTGAACCTTCCTTTTCAAAGAGCAGTTTTGAAAGACTCTTTTCGTAGGATCTGCAAGTGGATATTTGGAGCGCTTTGAGGCCTATGCTGGGAAATGAAATATCTTCACCTGAAAACTAGACAGAAGCATTCTGAGAAAGTTCTCTCTGATGAGTGCATTCACCTCAGACTTGAACGTTCCTTTTGATAGAACAGTTTTGAATCACTAAGTTTGTAGAATTCGCAAGTGTTTATGCAGAGCACCTTGAGGCCTATGTTGGAAAAGGAAATTGCTTCACATAAAAACTAGAGGGAAGCATTCTCAGAAATTTCATTGTGATGAGTGCATTCACCTAACAGAGTTAAACCTACTAATTGATAGACAAGTTTGGAAACACTCTTTTTGTAGAATCTGCAAGCGGATATTTGGAGCGCTTTGAAGCCTAGGCTGGAAATGGAAATATATTCACATAAAAACTGGACAGAAACATTCTCAGAAACTTCCTTGTGTTGAGTGCGTTCAACCCATAGACTTGAACCTTCTTTTTGAAAGAGCAGTTTTGAAACACTCTTTTTGTAAAATCTGCAAATGGATATTTGGAGCATTTTGAGGCCCATGCTGGGAAATGGAATATCTTCACCTAAAAACTAGACAGAAGCATTCTCAGAAAGATCTCCTCGATGCGTGCATTCAACTCACAGATTTCAACCCGTCTTTTGATAGAGCAGTTTGGAAACACTCTTTTTGTGAAATCTGCAAGTGGATATTTCCAGCGATTTGAGGTCTATGCAAGGAAAAGGAAATATCTTCACACAAAAACTAGACAGCTGCATTCTCAGAAACTTCTTTGTGAGGAGTGCATTCAACTCACAGACTTGAACGTTCCTTTTCATAGAACAGTTTTGAAACACTCCTTTTGTACAATCTGCAGGTGTTTATTCGGAGCGCTTTGAGGCCTATGTTGGAAAAGGAAATATCTTCACATAAAAACTAGACAGAAGCATTCTCAGAAACTTCTTTGTGATGAGTGCATTCCAGTCACAGAGTTGAACCTTCCTTTTGATAGAACAGTTTTGAAACACTCTTTTTGTAGAATCTGCAAGTGGATATTTGGAGCACTATGAGGCCTATGCTGTGAAATGAAATCTCTTCAGCTAAGTACTAGACAGAAGCATTCTCAGAAACTTCTTCACCACATGTGCAATCAACTCACAGAGTTGAACCTTTCTTTTCAAAGAGCAGTTTTGAAACACACTTTTGGTAAAATCTGCAAGTGGATATTTAGAGCGATTTCCGGCCTATGCTGGAAAAGGAAATATCTTCACATAAGAACTAAACAGCAGCATTCTCAGAAACTTCTTTGTGATGAGTGCATTCACCTCACAGAGTTGAACCTACTAATTGATAGAGAAGTTTGGAAACACTCTTTTTGTAGAATCTGCAAATGGATATTTGGAGCGCTTTGAGGCCTATGCTGGAAATGGAAATATCTTCACATAAAAACTAGACAGAAGCATTCTCAGAAACTTCCTTGTGTTGAGTGCATTCAACTCACAGACTTGAACCTTCTTTTTGAAAGAGCAGTTTTGAAACACTCTTTTTGTAAAATCTGCAAAAGGATATTTGGAGCACTTTGAGGCCTATGCTGGGAAATGTAATATCTTCACCTAAAAACTAGACAGAAGCATTCTCAGAAAGTTCTTCTCGATGCGTGCATTCAACTCACAGAGTTGAACCTGTCTTTTGATAGAGCAGTTTGGAAACACTCTTCTTGTGAAATCTGCAAGTGGATATTTCCAGCGATTTGAGACCTATGCAAGGAAAAGGAAATATCTTCACACAAAAACTAGACAGCTGCATTCTCAGAAACTTCTATGTGAGGAGTGCATTCAACTCACAGACTTGAACGTTCCTTTTCATAGAACAGTTTTGAAACACTCCTTTTGTACAATCTGCAAGTGTTTATTCGGAACGCTTTGAGGCCTATGTTGGAAAAGGAAATGTCTTCACATAAAAACTAGACAGAAGCATTCTCAGAAACTTCTTTGTGATGAGTGCATTCTACTCACAGACTTGAACCTTCCTTTTGATAGAACAGTTTTGAAACACTCTTTTTGTAGAATCTGCAAGTGGATATTTGGAGCCCTATGAGGCCTATGCTGTGAAATGGAATCTCTTCACCTAAGTACTAGACAGAAGCATTCTCAGAAACTTCTTCACGATATGTGCATTCAACTCACAGTGTTGAACCTTTCTTTTCAAAGAGCAGTTTTCAAGCACACTTTTGGTAAAATCTGCAAGTGGATATTTGTAGCGATTTCCGGCCTATGCTGGAAAAGGAAATATCTTCACATAAGAACTAAACAGCAGCATTCTCAGAAACTTCTTTGTGTGGATTGCATTCAACTCACAGACTTGAACCTACCAATTGATAGAGAAGTTGGGAGACACTCCTTTTGTAGAATCTGCAAGTGGGTATTTGGAGCGCTTTGAGGCCTATGCTGGAAAAGGAAATGTCTTCACCTAAAAACTAGACAGCAGCATTCTCAGAAACCTCTTTGAGAAGAGTGCATTCATCTCACAGACTTGAACGTTCCTTTCGATAGAACAGTTTTGAAGCACTCCTTTTGTAGAATCTGCAATTGTTTAGTCGGAGCGCTTCGAGGCCTATGTTGGAAAAGGATATATCTTCACATAAAAACTAGACAGAAATATTCTCAGAAACCTCTTTGTAAAGAGTGCATTCAACTCAGAGAGTTGAACCTACCAATCGATAGAGAAGTTTCGAAACACTCTTTTTGTAGAACACGCAAGTGAATATTTGGAGGGATTTGAGGCCTGTGATGTAAATGGAAACATCTTCTCATGAAATCTAGACAGAAGCATTCTCAGAAACGTCTTTGTGAGAAGTGCATTCAACTCACAGACTTGAAGCTTCCTTCTGAAAGAGCAGTTTTGAAACACTCTTTTTGTAGCATCTGCAAGTGGATATATGGAGCGCTTTGAGGCCTATGCTGGAAAAGGAAATATCTTCACATAAAAACTGGACAGAAGCATTCTCAGAAACTTCTTTGTGATGTGTGCGTTGAACTCACGGAGTTCAACCTTTCTTTTGATAGAGAAGTTTCGAAACACTCTTTTAGTAGAATCTTCATGTGGATGGATGGAGTGCTTTGAGGCCTATGCTGGAAAAGGAAATATCTTCACGTAGAAACTGGACAAAAGCTTTCTCAGAAAGTTCCCTGTGCTTTGTGCATTCAACTCACGGAGTTCAACCTGCCTTTTGATAGAGCAGTTTTGAAACCCTCTTTTTGTAGAATCTGCAAGTGGATATTTGGAGCGCTTTGAGGCCTATGCTGCAAAAGGAAATATCATTGCATAAAAGCTAGATGGAAGCATTCACAGAAACTTCTTTGTGATGAGTGCATTCAACTCACAGAGTCGAACCTTCCTTTTGATAGACCAGTTATGAAACACGGTTTTTGTAGAATACGCAAGTGGATATTTGGAGCTCTTTGAGGCTTATGCTGGAAAAGGAGATATCTTCATATACAAACTGGACAGAAGCATTTTCAGAAACTTTTATGTCATGTGGGGATTGAACTCACAGAGTTGAACACTCCTTTCCATGGAGCAGTTCTGCAACACTCTTTTCGTGGAAACTGCAAGTGGATATTTGGTGCGATTGCGGCATCTAGTGGAAAAGGAAACACATGCAGATGAAAACTAGATAGAATCATTCTCGGAAACTTCTCTCTGATGAGGGCTTTCAACTCACAGATTTGAACCTTCCTTTTCAAAGAGCAGTTTTGAAAGACTCTTTTTGTAGGATCTGCAAGTGGATATTTGGAGCGCTTTGAGGCCTATGCTGGGAAATGAAATATCTTCACCTGAAAACTAGACAGAAGCATTCTGAGAAAGTTCTCTCTGATGAGTGCATTCACCTCAGACTTGAACGTTCCTTTTGATAGAACAGTTTTGAATCACTAAGTTTGTAGAATTCGCAAGTGTTTATGCAGAGCACCTTGAGGCCTATGTTGGAAAAGGAAATTGCTTCACATAAAAACTAGAGAGAAGCATTCTCAGAAATTTCATTGTGATGAGTGCATTCACCTAACAGAGTTGAACCTACTAATTGATAGACAAGTTTGGAAACACTCTTTTTGTAGAATCTGCAAGTGGATATTTGGAGCGCTTTGAAGCCTAGGCTGGAAATGGAAATATATTCACATAAAAACTGGACAGAAGCATTCTCAGAAACTTCCTTGTGTTGAGTGCGTTCAACCCATAGACTTGAACCTTCTTTTTGAAAGAGCAGTTTTGAAACACTCTTTTTGTAAAATCTGCAAATGGATATTTGGAGCATTTTGAGGCCCATGCTGGGAAATGGAATATCTTCACCTAAAAACTAGACAGAAGCATCCTCAGAAAGATCTCCTCGATGCGTGCATTCAACTCACGGATTTCAACCCGTCTTTTGATAGAGCAGTTTGGAAACACTCTTTTTGTGAAATCTGCAAGTGGATATTTCCAGCGATTTGAGGTCTATGCAAGGAAAAGGAAATATCTTCACACAAAAACTAGACAGCTGCATTCTCAGAAACTTCTTTGTGAGGAGTGCATTCAACTCACAGACTTGAACGTTCCTTTTCATAGAACAGTTTTGAAACACTCCTTTTGTACAATCTGCAGGTGTTTATTCGGAGCGCTTTGAGGCCTATGTTGGAAAAGGAAATATCTTCACATAAAAACTAGACAGAAGCATTCTCAGAAACTTCTTTGTGATGAGTGCATTCTAGTCACAGAGTTGAACCTTCCTTTTGATAGAACAGTTTTGAAACACTCTTTTTGTAGAATCTGCAAGTGGATATTTGGAGCACTATGAGGCCTATGCTGTGAAATGAAATCTCTTCAGCTAAGTACTAGACAGAAGCATTCTCAGAAACTTCTTCACCACATGTGCAATCAACTCACAGAGTTGAACCTTTCTTTTCAAAGAGCAGTTTTGAAACACACTTTTGGTAAAATCTGCAAGTGGATATTTAGAGCGATTTCCGGCCTATGCTGGAAAAGGAAATATCTTCACATAAGAACTAAACAGCAGCATTCTCAGAAACTTCTTTGTGATGAGTGCATTCACCTCACAGAGTTGAACCTACTAATTGATAGAGAAGTTTGGAAACACTCTTTTTGTAGAATCTGCAAATGGATATTTGGAGCGCTTTGAGGCCTATGCTGGAAATGGAAATATCTTCACATAAAAACTAGACAGAAGCATTCTCAGAAACTTCTTTGTGATGAGTGCATTCTAGTCACAGAGTTCAACCTTCCTTTTGATAGAACAGTTTTGAAACACTCTTTTTGTAGAATCTGCAAGTGGATATTTGGAGCACTATGAGGCCTATGCTGGGAAATGTAATATCTTCACCTAAAAACTAGACAGAAGCATTCTCAGAAAGTTCTTCTCGATGCGTGCATTCAACTCACAGAGTTGAACCTGTCTTTTGATAGAGCAGTTTGGAAACACTCTTCTTGTGAAATCTGCAAGTGGATATTTCCAGCGATTTGAGACCTATGCAAGGAAAAGGAAATATCTTCACACAAAAACTAGACAGCTGCATTCTCAGAAACTTCTTTGTGAGGAGTGCATTCAACTCACAGACTTGAACGTTCCTTTTCATAGAACAGTTTTGAAACACTCCTTTTGTACAATCTGCAAGTGTTTATTCGGAACGCTTTGAGGCCTATGTTGGAAAAGGAAATGTCTTCACATAAAAACTAGACAGAAGCATTCTCAGAAACTTCTTTGTGATGAGTGCATTCTACTCACAGACTTGAACCTTCCTTTTGATAGAACAGTTTTGAAACACTCTTTTTGTAGAATCTGCAAGTGGATATTTGGAGCACTATGAGGCCTATGCTGTGAAATGGAATCTCTTCACCTAAGTACTAGACAGAAGCATTCTCAGAAACTTCTTCACGATATGTGCATTCAACTCACAGTGTTGAACCTTTCTTTTCAAAGAGCAGTTTTCAAGCACACTTTTGGTAAAATCTGCAAGTGGATATTTGTAGCGATTTCCGGCCTATGCTGGAAAAGGAAATATCTTCACATAAGAACTAAACAGCAGCATTCTCAGAAACTTCTTTGTGTGGATTGCATTCAACTCACAGACTTGAACCTACCAATTGATAGAGAAGTTGGGAGACACTCCTTTTGTAGAATCTGCAAGTGGGTATTTGGAGCGCTTTGAGGCCTATGCTGGAAAAGGAAATGTCTTCACCTAAAAACTAGACAGCAGCATTCTCAGAAACCTCTTTGAGAAGAGTGCATTCATCTCACAGACTTGAACGTTCCTTTCGATAGAACAGTTTTGAAGCACTCCTTTTGTAGAATCTGCAATTGTTTAGTCGGAGCGCTTCGAGGCCTATGTTGGAAAAGGATATATCTTCACATAAAAACTAGACAGAAATATTCTCAGAAACCTCTTTGTAAAGAGTGCATTCAACTCAGAGAGTTGAACCTACCAATCGATAGAGAAGTTTCGAAACACTCTTTTTGTAGAACACGCAAGTGAATATTTGGAGGGATTTGAGGCCTGTGATGTAAATGGAAACATCTTCTCATGAAATCTAGACAGAAGCATTCTCAGAAACGTCTTTGTGAGAAGTGCATTCAACTCACAGACTTGAAGCTTCCTTCTGAAAGAGCAGTTTTGAAACACTCTTTTCGTAGCATCTGCAAGTGGATATATGGAGCGCTTTGAGGCCTATGCTGGAAAAGGAAATATCTTCACATAAAAACTGGACAGAAGCATTCTCAGAAACTTCTTTGTGATGTGTGCGTTGAACTCACGGAGTTCAACCTTTCTTTTGATAGAGAAGTTTCGAAACACTCTTTTAGTAGAATCTTCATGTGGATGGATGGAGTGCTTTGAGGCCTATGCTGGAAAAGGAAATATCTTCACGTAGAAACTGGACAAAAGCTTTCTCAGAAAGTTCCCTGTGCTTTGTGCATTCAACTCACGGAGTTCAACCTGCCTTTTGATAGAGCAGTTTTGAAACCCTCTTTTTGTAGAATCTGCAAGTGGATATTTGGAGCGCTTTGAGGCCTATGCTGCAAAAGGAAATATCATTGCATAAAAGCTAGATGGAAGCATTCACAGAAACTTCTTTGTGATGAGTGCATTCAACTCACAGAGTTGAACCTTGCTTTTGATAGACCAGTTATGAAACACGGTTTTTGTAGAATACGCAAGTGGATATTTGGAGCTCTTTGAGGCTTATGCTGGAAAAGGAGATATCTTCATATACAAACTGGACAGAAGCATTTTCAGAAACTTTTATGTCATGTGGGGATTGAACTCACAGAGTTGAACACTCCTTTCCATGGAGCAGTTCTGCAACACTCTTTTCGTGGAAACTGCAAGTGGATATTTGGTGCGATTGCGGCATCTAGTGGAAAAGGAAACACATGCAGATGAAAACTAGATAGAATCATTCTCGGAAACTTCTCTCTGATGAGGGCTTTCAACTCACAGATTTGAACCTTCCTTTTCAAAGAGCAGTTTTGAAAGACTCTTTTTGTAGGATCTGCAAGTGGATATTTGGAGCGCTTTGAGGCCTATGCTGGGAAATGAAATATCTTCACCTGAAAACTAGACAGAAGCATTCTGAGAAAGTTCTCTCTGATGAGTGCATTCACCTCAGACTTGAACGTTCCTTTTGATAGAACAGTTTTGAATCACTAAGTTTGTAGAATTCGCAAGTGTTTATGCAGAGCACCTTGAGGCCTATGTTGGAAAAGGAAATTGCTTCACATAAAAACTAGAGAGAAGCATTCTCAGAAATTTCATTGTGATGAGTGCATTCACCTAACAGAGTTGAACCTACTAATTGATAGACAAGTTTGGAAACACTCTTTTTGTAGAATCTGCAAGTGGATATTTGGAGCGCTTTGAAGCCTAGGCTGGAAATGGAAATATATTCACATAAAAACTGGACAGAAGCATTCTCAGAAACTTCCTTGTGTTGAGTGCGTTCAACCCATAGACTTGAACCTTCTTTTTGAAAGAGCAGTTTTGAAACACTCTTTTTGTAAAATCTGCAAATGGATATTTGGAGCATTTTGAGGCCCATGCTGGGAAATGGAATATCTTCACCTAAAAACTAGACAGAAGCATCCTCAGAAAGATCTCCTCGATGCGTGCATTCAACTCACGGATTTCAACCCGTCTTTTGATAGAGCAGTTTGGAAACACTCTTTTTGTGAAATCTGCAAGTGGATATTTCCAGCGATTTGAGGTCTATGCAAGGAAAAGGAAATATCTTCACACAAAAACTAGACAGCTGCATTCTCAGAAACTTCTTTGTGAGGAGTGCATTCAACTCACAGACTTGAACGTTCCTTTTCATAGAACAGTTTTGAAACACTCCTTTTGTACAATCTGCAGGTGTTTATTCGGAGGGCTTTGAGGCCTATGTTGGAAAAGGAAATATCTTCACATAAAAACTAGACAGAAGCATTCTCAGAAACTTCTTTGTGATGAGTGCATTCTAGTCACAGAGTTGAACCTTCCTTTTGATAGAACAGTTTTGAAACACTCTTTTTGTAGAATCTGCAAGTGGATATTTGGAGCACTATGAGGCCTATGCTGTGAAATGAAATCTCTTCAGCTAAGTACTAGACAGAAGCATTCTCAGAAACTTCTTCACCACATGTGCAATCAACTCACAGAGTTGAACCTTTCTTTTCAAAGAGCAGTTTTGAAACACACTTTTGGTAAAATCTGCAAGTGGATATTTAGAGCGATTTCCGGCCTATGCTGGAAAAGGAAATATCTTCACATAAGAACTAAACAGCAGCATTCTCAGAAACTTCTTTGTGATGAGTGCATTCACCTCACAGAGTTGAACCTACTAATTGATAGAGAAGTTTGGAAACACTCTTTTTGTAGAATCTGCAAATGGATATTTGGAGCGCTTTGAGGCCTATGCTGGAAATGGAAATATCTTCACATAAAAACTAGACAGAAGCATTCTCAGAAACTTCTTTGTGATGAGTGCATTCTAGTCACAGAGTTGAACCTACTAATTGATAGAGAAGTTTGGAAACACTCTTTTTGTAGAATCTGCAAATGGATATTTGGAGCGCTTTGAGGCCTATGCTGGAAATGGAAATATCTTCACATAAAAACTAGACAGAAGCATTCTCAGAAACTTCTTTGTGATGAGTGCATTCTAGTCACAGAGTTGAACCTTCCTTTTGATAGAACAGTTTTGAAACACTCTTTTTGTAGAATCTGCAAGTGGATATTTGGAGCACTATGAGGCCTATGCTGGGAAATGTAATATCTTCACCTAAAAACTAGACAGAAGCATTCTCAGAAAGTTCTTCTCGATGCGTGCATTCAACTCACAGAGTTGAACCTGTCTTTTGATAGAGCAGTTTGGAAACACTCTTTTTGTGAAATCTGCAAGTGGATATTTCCAGCGAATTGAGACCTATGCAAGGAAAAGGAAATATCTTCACACAAAAACTAGACAGCTGCATTCTCAGAAACTTCTTTGTGAGGAGTGCATTCAACTCACAGACTTGAACGTTCCTTTTCATAGAACAGTTTTGAAACACTCCTTTTGTACAATCTGCAGGTGTTTATTCAGAGCGCTTTGAGGCCTATGTTGGAAAAGGAAATATCTTCACATAAAAACTAGACAGAAGCATTCTCAGAAACTTCTTTGTGATGAGTGCATTCTAGTCACAGAGTTGAACCTTCCTTTTGATAGAACAGTTTTGAAACACTCTTTTTGTAGAATCTGCAAGTGGATATTTGGAGCACTATGAGGCCTATGCTGTGAAATGAAATCTCTTCAGCTAAGTACTAGACAGAAGCATTCTCAGAAACTTCTTCACGATATGTGCATTCAACTCACAGTGTTGAACCTTTCTTTTCAAAGAGCAGTTTTGAAGCACACTTTTGGTAAAATCTGCAAGTGGATATTTGTAGCGATTTCCGGCCTATGCTGGAAAAGGAAATATCTGCACATAAGAACTAAACAGCAGCATTCTCAGAAACTTCTTTGTGTGGATTGCATTCAACTCACAGACTTGAACCTACCAATTGATAGAGAAGTTGGGAGACACTCTTTGTGTAGAATCTGCAAGTGGGTATTTGGAGCGCTTTGAGGCCTATGCTGGAAAAGGAAATGTCTTCACCTAAAAACTAGACAGTAGCATTCTCAGAAACCTCTTTGAGAAGAGTGCATTCATCTCACAGACTTGAACGTTCCTTTCGATAGAACAGCTTTGAAGCACTCCTTTTGTAGAATCTGCAATTGTTTAGTCGGAGCGCTTCGAGGCCTATGTTGGAAAAGGATATATCTTCACATTAAAACTAGACAGAAATATTCTCAGAAACCTCTTTGTAAAGAGTGCATTCAACTCAGAGAGTTGAACCTACCAATCGATAGAGAAGTTTCGAAACACTCTTTTTGTAGAACACGCAAGTGAATATTTGGAGGGATTTGAGGCCTGTGATGTAAATGGAAACATCTTCTCATGAAATCTAGACAGAAGCATTCTCAGAAACGTCTTTGTGATAAGTGCATTCAACTCACAGACTTGAAGCTTCCTTCTGAAAGAGCAGTTTTGAAACACTCTTTTTGTAGCATCTGCAAGTGGATATATGGAGCGCTTTGAGGCCTATGCTGGAAAAGGAAATATCTTCACATAAAAACTGGACAGAAGCATTCTCAGAAACTTCTTTGTGATGTGTGCGTTGAACTCACGGAGTTCAACCTTTCTTTTGATAGAGAAGTTTCGAAACACTCTTTTAGTAGAATCTTCATGTGGATGGATGGAGTGCTTTGAGGCCTATGCTGGAAAAGGAAATATCTTCACGTAGAAACTGGACAAAAGCTTTCTCAGAAAGTTCCCTGTGCTTTGTGCATTCAACTCACGGAGTTCAACCTGCCTTTTGATAGAGCAGTTTTGAAACCCTCTTTTTGTAGAATCTGCAAGTGGATATTTGGAGCGCTTTGAGGCCTATGCTGCAAAAGGAAATATCATTGCATAAAAGCTAGATGGAAGCATTCACAGAAACTTCTTTGTGATGAGTGCATTCAACTCACAGAGTTGAACCTTGCTTTTGATAGACCAGTTATGAAACACGGTTTTTGTAGAATACGCAAGTGGATATTTGGAGCTCTTTGAGGCTTATGCTGGAAAAGGAGATATCTTCATATACAAACTGGACAGAAGCATTTTCAGAAACTTTTATGTCATGTGGGGATTGAACTCACAGAGTTGAACACTCCTTTCCATGGAGCAGTTCTGCAACACTCTTTTCGTGGAAACTGCAAGTGGATATTTGGTGCGATTGCGGCATCTAGTGGAAAAGGAAACACATGCAGATGAAAACTAGATAGAATCATTCTCGGAAACTTCTCTCTGATGAGGGCTTTCAACTCACAGATTTGAACCTTCCTTTTCAAAGAGCAGTTTTGAAAGACTCTTTTTGTAGGATCTGCAAGTGGATATTTGGAGCGCTTTGAGGCCTATGCTGGGAAATGAAATATCTTCACCTGAAAACTAGACAGAAGCATTCTGAGAAAGTTCTCTCTGATGAGTGCATTCACCTCAGACTTGAACGTTCCTTTTGATAGAACAGTTTTGAATCACTAAGTTTGTAGAATTCGCAAGTGTTTATGCAGAGCACCTTGAGGCCTATGTTGGAAAAGGAAATTGCTTCACATAAAAACTAGAGAGAAGCATTCTCAGAAATTTCATTGTGATGAGTGCATTCACCTAACAGAGTTGAACCTACTAATTGATAGACAAGTTTGGAAACACTCTTTTTGTAGAATCTGCAAGTGGATATTTGGAGCGCTTTGAAGTCTAGGCTGGAAATGGAAATATATTAACATAAAAACTGGACAGAAGCATTCTCAGAAACTTCCTTGTGTTGAGTGCGTTCAACCCATAGACTTGAACCTTCTTTTTGAAAGAGCAGTTTTGAAACACTCTTTTTGTAAAATCTGCAAATGGATATTTGGAGCATTTTGAGGCCCATGCTGGGAAATGGAATATCTTCACCTAAAAACTAGACAGAAGCATTCTCAGAAAGATCTCCTAGATGCGTGCATTCAACTCACGGATTTCAACCCGTCTTTTGATAGAGCAGTTTGGAAACACTCTTTTTGTGAAATCTGCAAGTGGATATTTCCAGCGATTTGAGGTCTATGCAAGGAAAAGGAAATATCTTCACACAAAAACTAGACAGCTGCATTCTCAGAAACTTCTTTGTGAGGAGTGCATTCAACTCACAGACTTGAACGTTCCTTTTCATAGAACAGTTTTGAAACACTCCTTTTGTACAATCTGCAGGTGTTTATTCGGAGCGCTTTGAGGCCTATGTTGGAAAAGGAAATATCTTCACATAAAAACTAGACAGAAGCATTCTCAGAAACTTCTTTGTGATGAGTGCATTCTAGTCACAGAGTTGAACCTTCCTTTTGATAGAACAGTTTTGAAACACTCTTTTTGTAGAATCTGCAAGTGGATATTTGGAGCACTATGAGGCCTATGCTGTGAAATGAAATCTCTTCAGCTAAGTACTAGACAGAAGCATTCTCAGAAACTTCTTCACCACATGTGCAATCAACTCACAGAGTTGAACCTTTCTTTTCAAAGAGCAGTTTTGAAACACACTTTTGGTAAAATCTGCAAGTGGATATTTAGAGCGATTTCCGGCCTATGCTGGAAAAGGAAATATCTTCACATAAGAACTAAACAGCAGCATTCTCAGAAACTTCTTTGTGATGAGTGCATTCACCTCACAGAGTTGAACCTACTAATTGATAGAGAAGTTTGGAAACACTCTTTTTGTAGAATCTACAAATGGATATTTGGAGCGCTTTGAGGCCTATGCTGGAAATGGAAATATCTTCACATAAAAACTAGACAGAAGCATTCTCAGAAACTTCTTTGTGATGAGTGCATTCTAGTCACAGAGTTCAACCTTCCTTTTGATAGAACAGTTTTGAAACACTCTTTTTGTAGAATCTGCAAGTGGATATTTGGAGCACTATGAGGCCTATGCTGGGAAATGTAATATCTTCACCTAAAAACTAGACAGAAGCATTCTCAGAAAGTTCTTCTCGATGCGTGCATTCAACTCACAGAGTTGAACCTGTCTTTTGATAGAGCAGCTTGGAAACACTCTTCTTGTGAAATCTGCAAGTGGATATTTCCAGCGATTTGAGACCTATGCAAGGAAAAGGAAATATCTTCACACAAAAACTAGACAGCTGCATTCTCAGAAACTTCTTTGTGAGGAGTGCATTCAACTCACAGACTTGAACGTTCCTTTTCATAGAACAGTTTTGAAACACTCCTTTTGTACAATCTGCAAGTGTTTATTCGGAACGCTTTGAGGCCTATGTTGGAAAAGGAAATGTCTTCACATAAAAACTAGACAGAAGCATTCTCAGAAACTTCTTTGTGATGAGTGCATTCTACTCACAGACTTGAACCTTCCTTTTGATAGAACAGTTTTGAAACACTCTTTTTGTAGAATCTGCAAGTGGATATTTGGAGCACTATGAGGCCTATGCTGTGAAATGGAATCTCTTCACCTAAGTACTAGACAGAAGCATTCTCAGAAACTTCTTCACGATATGTGCATTCAACTCACAGTGTTGAACCTTTCTTTTCAAAGAGCAGTTTTCAAGCACACTTTTGGTAAAATCTGCAAGTGGATATTTGTAGCGATTTCCGGCCTATGCTGGAAAAGGAAATATCTTCACATAAGAACTAAACAGCAGCATTCTCAGAAACTTCTTTGTGTGGATTGCATTCAACTCACAGACTTGAACCTACCAATTGATAGAGAAGTTGGGAGACACTCTTTGTGTAGAATCTGCAAGTGGGTATTTGGAGCGCTTTGAGGCCTATGCTGGAAAAGGAAATGTCTTCACCTAAAAACTAGACAGCAGCATTCTCAGAAACCTCTTTGACAAGAGTGCATTCATCTCACAGACTTGAACGTTCCTTTCGATAGAACAGTTTTGAAGCACTCCTTTTGTAGAATCTGCAATTGTTTAGTCGGAGCGCTTCGAGGCCTATGTTGGAAAAGGATATATCTTCACATTAAAACTAGACAGGAATATTCTCAGAAACCTCTTTGTAAAGAGTGCATTCAACTCAGAGAGTTGAACCTACCAATCGATAGAGAAGTTTCGAAACACTCTTTTTGTAGAACACGCAAGTGAATATTTGGAGGGATTTGAGGCCTGTGATGTAAATGGAAACATCTTCTCATGAAATCTAGACAGAAGCATTCTCAGAAACGTCTTTGTGAGATGTGCATTCAACTCACAGACTTGAAGCTTCCTTCTGAAAGAGCAGTTTTGAAACACTCTTTTTGTAGCATCTGCAAGTGGATATATGGAGCGCTTTGAGGCCTATGCTGGAAAAGGAAATATCTTCACATAAAAACTGGACAGAAGCATTCTCAGAAACTTCTTTGTGATGTGTGCGTTGAACTCACGGAGTTCAACCTTTCTTTTGATAGAGAAGTTTCGAAACACTCTTTTAGTAGAATCTTCATGTGAATGGATGGAGTGCTTTGAGGCCTATGCTGGAAAAGGAAATATCTTCACGTAGAAACTGGACAAAAGCTTTCTCAGAAAGTTCCCTGTGCTTTGTGCATTCAACTCACGGAGTTCAACCTGCCTTTTGATAGAGCAGTTTTGAAACCCTCTTTTTGTAGAATCTGCAAGTGGATATTTGGAGCGCTTTGAGGCCTATGCTGCAAAAGGAAATATCATTGCATAAAAGCTAGATGGAAGCATTCACAGAAACTTCTTTGTGATGAGTGCATTCAACTCACAGAGTTGAACCTTGCTTTTGATAGACCAGTTATGAAACACGGTTTTTGTAGAATACGCAAGTGGATATTTGGAGCTCTTTGAGGCTTATGCTGGAAAAGGAGATATCTTCATATACAAACTGGACAGAAGCATTTTCAGAAACTTTTATGTCATGTGGGGATTGAACTCACAGAGTTGAACACTCCTTTCCATGGAGCAGTTCTGCAACACTCTTTTCGTGGAAACTGCAAGTGGATATTTGGTGCGATTGCGGCATCTAGTGGAAAAGGAAACACATGCAGATGAAAACTAGATAGAATCATTCTCGGAAACTTCTCTCTGATGAGTGCTTTCAACTCACAGATTTGAACCTTCCTTTTCAAAGAGCAGTTTTGAAAGACCCTTTTTGTAGAATCTGCAAGTGGATATTTGGAGCGCTTTGAGGCCTATGCTGGGAAATGAAATATCTTCACCTGAAAACTAGACAGAAGCATTCTGAGAAAGTTCTCTCTGATGAGTGCCTTCACCTCAGACTTGAACGTTCCTTTTGATAGAACAGTTTTGAATCACTAAGTTTGTAGAATTCGCAAGTGTTTATGCAGAGCACCTTGAGGCCTATGTTGGAAAAGGAAATTGCTTCACATAAAAACTAGAGAGAAGCATTCTCAGAAATTTCATTGTGATGAGTGCATTCACCTAACACAGTTGAACCTACTAATTGATAGACAAGTTTGGAAACACTCTTTTTGTAGAATCTGCAAGTGGATATTTGGAGCGCTTTGAAGCCTAGGCTGGAAATGGAAATATATTCACAGAAAAACTGGACAGAAGCATTCTCAGAAACTTCCTTGTGTTGAGTGCGTTCAACCCATAGACTTGAACCTTCTTTTTGAAAGAGCAGTTTTGAAACACTCTTTTTGTAAAATCTGCAAATGGATATTTGGAGCATTTTGAGGCCCAAGCTGGGAAATGGAATATCTTCACCTAAAAACTAGACAGAAGCATTCTCAGAAAGATCTCCTCGATGCGTGCATTCAACTCACAGATTTCAACCCGTCTTTTGATAGAGCAGTTTGGAAACACTCTTTTTGTGAAATCTGCAAGTGGATATTTCCAGCGATTTGAGGTCTATGCAAGGAAAAGGAAATATCTTCACACAAAAACTAGACAGCTGCATTCTCAGAAACTTCTTTGTGAGGAGTGCATTCAACTCACAGACTTGAACGTTCCTTTTCATAGAACAGTTTTGAAACACTCCTTTTGTACAATCTGCAGGTGTTTATTCGGAGCGCTTTGAGGCCTATGTTGGAAAAGGAAATGTCTTCACATAAAAACTAGACAGAAGCATTCTCAGAAACTTCTTTGTGATGAGTGCATTCTAGTCACAGAGTTGAACCTTCCTTTTGATAGAACAGTTTTGAAACACTCTTTTTGTAGAATCTGCAAGTGGATATTTGGAGCACTATGAGGCCTATGCTGTGAAATGAAATCTCTTCAGCTAAGTACTAGACAGAAGCATTCTCAGAAACTTCTTCATGATATGTGCATTCAACTCACAGTGTTGAACCTTTCTTTTCAAAGAGTAGTTTTGAAGCACACTTTTGGTAAAATCTGCAAGTGGACATTTGTAGCGATTTCCGGCCTATGCTGGAAAAGGAAATATCTTCACATAAGAACTAAACAGCAGCATTCTCAGAAACTTCTTTGTGATGAGTGCATTCACCTCACAGAGTTGAACCTACTAATTGATAGAGAAGTTTGGAAACACTCTTTTTGTAGAATCTGCAAATGGATATTTGGAGCGCTTTGAGGCCTATGCTGGAAATGGAAATATCTTCACATAAAAACTAGACAGAAGCATTCTCAGAAACTTCTTTGTGATGAGTGCATTCTAGTCACAGAGTTGAACCTTCCTTTTGATAGAACAGTTTTGAAACACTCTTTTTGTAGAATCTGCAAGTGGATATTTGGAGCACTATGAGGCCTATGCTGGGAAATGTAATATCTTCACCTAAAAACTAGACAGAAGCATTCTCAGAAAGTTCTTCTCGATGCGTGCATTCAACTCACAGAGTTGAACCTGTCTTTTGATAGAGCAGTTTGGAAACACTCTTCTTGTGAAATCTGGAAGTGGATATTTCCAGCGATTTGAGACCTATGCAAGGAAAAGGAAATATCTTCACACAAAAACTAGACAGCTGCATTCTCAGAAACTTCTTTGTGAGGAGTGCATTCAACTCACAGACTTGAACGTTCCTTTTCATAGAACAGTTTTGAAACACTCCTTTTGTACAATCTGCAGGTGTTTATTCGGAGCGCTTTGAGGCCTTTGTTGGAAAAGGAAATATCTTCACATAAAAACTAGACAGAAGCATTCTCAGAAACTTCTTTGTGATGAGTGCATTCTAGTCACAGAGTTGAACCTTCCTTTTGATAGAACAGTTTTGAAACACTCTTTTTGTAGAATCTGCAAGTGGATATTTGGAGCACTATGAGGCCTATGCTGTGAAATGAAATCTCTTCAGCTAAGTACTAGACAGAAGCATTCTCAGAAACTTCTTCACGATATGTGCATTCAACTCACAGTGTTGAACCTTTCTTTTCAAAGAGCAGTTTTGAAGCACACTTTTGGTAAAATCTGCAAGTGGACATTTGTAGCGATTTCCGGCCTATGCTGGAAAAGGAAATATCTTCACATAAGAACTAAACAGCAGCATTCTCAGAAACTTCTTTGTGTGGATTGCATTCAACTCACAGACTTGAACCTACCAATTGATAGAGAAGTTGGGAGACACTCTTTGTGTAGAATCTGCAAGTGGGTATTTGGAGCGCTTTGAGGCCTATGCTGGAAAAGGAAATGTCTTCACCTAAAAACTAGACAGCAGCATTCTCAGAAACCTCTTTGACAAGAGTGCATTCATCTCACAGACTTGAACGTTCCTTTCGATAGAACAGTTTTGAAGCACTCCTTTTGTAGAATCTGCAATTGTTTAGTCGGAGCGCTTCGAGGCCTATGTTGGAAAAGGATATATCTTCACATTAAAACTAGACAGGAATATTCTCAGAAACCTCTTTGTAAAGAGTGCATTCAACTCAGAGAGTTGAACCTACCAATCGATAGAGAAGTTTCGAAACACTCTTTTTGTAGAACACGCAAGTGAATATTTGGAGGGATTTGAGGCCTGTGATGTAAATGGAAACATCTTCTCATGAAATCTAGACAGAAGCATTCTCAGAAACGTCTTTGTGAGATGTGCATTCAACTCACAGACTTGAAGCTTCCTTCTGAAAGAGCAGTTTTGAAACACTCTTTTTGTAGCATCTGCAAGTGGATATATGGAGCGCTTTGAGGCCTATGCTGGAAAAGGAAATATCTTCACATAAAAACTGGACAGAAGCATTCTCAGAAACTTCTTTGTGATGTGTGCGTTGAACTCACGGAGTTCAACCTTTCTTTTGATAGAGAAGTTTCGAAACACTCTTTTAGTAGAATCTTCATGTGAATGGATGGAGTGCTTTGAGGCCTATGCTGGAAAAGGAAATATCTTCACGTAGAAACTGGACAAAAGCTTTCTCAGAAAGTTCCCTGTGCTTTGTGCATTCAACTCACGGAGTTCAACCTGCCTTTTGATAGAGCAGTTTTGAAACCCTCTTTTTGTAGAATCTGCAAGTGGATATTTGGAGCGCTTTGAGGCCTATGCTGCAAAAGGAAATATCATTGCATAAAAGCTAGATGGAAGCATTCACAGAAACTTCTTTGTGATGAGTGCATTCAACTCACAGAGTTGAACCTTGCTTTTGATAGACCAGTTATGAAACACGGTTTTTGTAGAATACGCAAGTGGATATTTGGAGCTCTTTGAGGCTTATGCTGGAAAAGGAGATATCTTCATATACAAACTGGACAGAAGCATTTTCAGAAACTTTTATGTCATGTGGGGATTGAACTCACAGAGTTGAACACTCCTTTCCATGGAGCAGTTCTGCAACACTCTTTTCGTGGAAACTGCAAGTGGATATTTGGTGCGATTGCGGCATCTAGTGGAAAAGGAAACACATGCAGATGAAAACTAGATAGAATCATTCTCGGAAACTTCTCTCTGATGAGTGCTTTCAACTCACAGATTTGAACCTTCCTTTTCAAAGAGCAGTTTTGAAAGACCCTTTTTGTAGAATCTGCAAGTGGATATTTGGAGCGCTTTGAGGCCTATGCTGGGAAATGAAATATCTTCACCTGAAAACTAGACAGAAGCATTCTGAGAAAGTTCTCTCTGATGAGTGCCTTCACCTCAGACTTGAACGTTCCTTTTGATAGAACAGTTTTGAATCACTAAGTTTGTAGAATTCGCAAGTGTTTATGCAGAGCACCTTGAGGCCTATGTTGGAAAAGGAAATTGCTTCACATAAAAACTAGAGAGAAGCATTCTCAGAAATTTCATTGTGATGAGTGCATTCACCTAACACAGTTGAACCTACTAATTGATAGACAAGTTTGGAAACACTCTTTTTGTAGAATCTGCAAGTGGATATTTGGAGCGCTTTGAAGCCTAGGCTGGAAATGGAAATATATTCACAGAAAAACTGGACAGAAGCATTCTCAGAAACTTCCTTGTGTTGAGTGCGTTCAACCCATAGACTTGAACCTTCTTTTTGAAAGAGCAGTTTTGAAACACTCTTTTTGTAAAATCTGCAAATGGATATTTGGAGCATTTTGAGGCCCAAGCTGGGAAATGGAATATCTTCACCTAAAAACTAGACAGAAGCATTCTCAGAAAGATCTCCTCGATGCGTGCATTCAACTCACAGATTTCAACCCGTCTTTTGATAGAGCAGTTTGGAAACACTCTTTTTGTGAAATCTGCAAGTGGATATTGCCAGCGATTTGAGGTCTATGCAAGGAAAAGGAAATATCTTCACACAAAAACTAGACAGCTGCATTCTCAGAAACTTCTTTGTGAGGAGTGCATTCAACTCACAGACTTGAACGTTCCTTTTCATAGAACAGTTTTGAAACACTCCTTTTGTACAATCTGCAGGTGTTTATTCGGAGCGCTTTGAGGCCTATGTTGGAAAAGGAAATGTCTTCACATAAAAACTAGACAGAAGCATTCTCAGAAACTTCTTTGTGATGAGTGCATTCTAGTCACAGAGTTGAACCTTCCTTTTGATAGAACAGTTTTGAAACACTCTTTTTGTAGAATCTGCAAGTGGATATTTGGAGCACTATGAGGCCTATGCTGTGAAATGAAATCTCTTCAGCTAAGTACTAGACAGAAGCATTCTCAGAAACTTCTTCATGATATGTGCATTCAACTCACAGTGTTGAACCTTTCTTTTCAAAGAGTAGTTTTGAAGCACACTTTTGGTAAAATCTGCAAGTGGACATTTGTAGCGATTTCCGGCCTATGCTGGAAAAGGAAATATCTTCACATAAGAACTAAACAGCAGCATTCTCAGAAACTTCTTTGTGATGAGTGCATTCACCTCACAGAGTTGAACCTACTAATTGATAGAGAAGTTTGGAAACACTCTTTTTGTAGAATCTGCAAATGGATATTTGGAGCGCTTTGAGGCCTATGCTGGAAATGGAAATATCTTCACATAAAAACTAGACAGAAGCATTCTCAGAAACTTCTTTGTGATGAGTGCATTCTAGTCACAGAGTTGAACCTTCCTTTTGATAGAACAGTTTTGAAACACTCTTTTTGTAGAATCTGCAAGTGGATATTTGGAGCACTATGAGGCCTATGCTGGGAAATGTAATATCTTCACCTAAAAACTAGACAGAAGCATTCTCAGAAAGTTCTTCTCGATGCGTGCATTCAACTCACAGAGTTGAACCTGTCTTTTGATAGAGCAGTTTGGAAACACTCTTCTTGTGAAATCTGGAAGTGGATATTTCCAGCGATTTGAGACCTATGCAAGGAAAAGGAAATATCTTCACACAAAAACTAGACAGCTGCATTCTCAGAAACTTCTTTGTGAGGAGTGCATTCAACTCACAGACTTGAACGTTCCTTTTCATAGAACAGTTTTGAAACACTCCTTTTGTACAATCTGCAGGTGTTTATTCGGAGCGCTTTGAGGCCTTTGTTGGAAAAGGAAATATCTTCACATAAAAACTAGACAGAAGCATTCTCAGAAACTTCTTTGTGATGAGTGCATTCTAGTCACAGAGTTGAACCTTCCTTTTGATAGAACAGTTTTGAAACACTCTTTTTGTAGAATCTGCAAGTGGATATTTGGAGCACTATGAGGCCTATGCTGTGAAATGAAATCTCTTCAGCTAAGTACTAGACAGAAGCATTCTCAGAAACTTCTTCACGATATGTGCATTCAACTCACAGTGTTGAACCTTTCTTTTCAAAGAGCAGTTTTGAAGCACACTTTTGGTAAAATCTGCAAGTGGACATTTGTAGCGATTTCCGGCCTATGCTGGAAAAGGAAATATCTTCACATAAGAACTAAACAGCAGCATTCTCAGAAACTTCTTTGTGTGGATTGCATTCAACTCACAGACTTGAACCTACCAATTGATAGAGAAGTTGGGAGACACTCTTTGTGTAGAATCTGCAAGTGGGTATTTGGAGCGCTTTGAGGCCTATGCTGGAAAAGGAAATGTCTTCACCTAAAAACTAGACAGCAGCATTCTCAGAAACCTCTTTGAGAGGAGTGCATTCATCTCACAGACTTGAACGTTCCTTTCGATAGAACAGTTTTGAAGCACTCCTTTTGTAGAATCTGCAATTGTTTAGTCGGAGCGCTTCGAGGCCTATGTTGGAAAAGGATATATCTTCACATAAAAACTAGACAGAAATATTCTCAGAAACCTCTTTGTAAAGAGTGCATTGAACTCAGAGAGTTGAACCTACCAATCGATAGAGAAGTTTCGAAACACTCTTTTTGTAGAACACGCAAGTGAATATTTGGAGGGATTTGAGGCCTGTGATGTAAATGGAAACATCTTCTCATGAAATCTAGACAGAAGCATTCTCAGAAACGTCTTTGTGAGAAGTGCATTCAACTCACAGACTTGAAGCTTCCTTCTGAAAGAGCAGTTTTGAAACACTCTTTTTGTAGCATCTGCAAGTGGATATATGGAGCGCTTTGAGGCCTATGCTGGAAAAGGAAATATCTTCACATAAAAACTGGACAGAAGCATTCTCAGAAACTTCTTTGTGATGTGTGCGTTGAACTCACGGAGTTCAACCTTTCTTTTGATAGAGAAGTTTCGAAACACTCTTTTAGTAGAATCTTCATGTGGATGGATGGAGTGCTTTGAGGCCTAGGCTGGAAAAGGAAATATCTTCTCGTAGAAACTGGACAAAAGCTTTCTCAGAAAGTTCCCTGTGCTTTGTGCATTCAACACACGGAGTTCAACCTGCCTTTTGATAGAGCAGTTTTGAAACCCTCTTTTTGTAGAATCTGCAAGTGGATATTTGGAGCGCTTTGAGGCCTATGCTGCAAAAGGAAATATCATTGCATAAAAGCTAGATGGAAGCATTCACAGAAACTTCTTTGTGATGAGTTCATTCAACTCACAGAGTTGAACCTTGCTTTTGATAGACCAGTTATGAAACACGGTTTTTGTAGAATACGCAAGTGGATATTTGGAGCTCTTTGAGGCTTATGCTGGAAAAGGAGATATCTTCATATACAAACTGGACAGAAGCATTTTCAGAAACTTTTATGTCATGTGGGGATTGAACTCACAGAGTTGAACACTCCTTTCCATGGAGCAGTTCTGCAACACTCTTTTCCTGGAAACTGCAAGTGGATATTTGGTGCGATTGCGGCATCTAGTGGAAAAGGAAACACATGCAGATGAAAACTAGATAGAATCATTCTCGGAAACTTCTCTCTGATGAGTGCTTTCAACTCACAGATTTGAACCTTCCTTTTCAAAGAGCAGTTTTGAAAGACTCTTTTTGTAGGATCTGCAAGTGGATATTTGGAGCGCTTTGAGGCCTATGCTGGGAAATGAAATATCTTCACCTGAAAACTAGACAGAAGCATTCTGAGAAAGTTCTCTCTGATGAGTGCATTCACCTCAGACTTGAACGTTCCTTTTGATAGAACAGTTTTGAATCACTAAGTTTGTAGAATTCGCAAGTGTTTATGCAGAGCACCTTGAGGCCTATGTTGGAAAAGGAAATTGCTTCACATAAAAACTAGAGAGAAGCATTCTCAGAAATTTCATTGTGATGAGTGCATTCACCTAACAGAGTTGAACCTACTAATTGATAGACAAGTTTGGAAACACTCTTTTTATAGAATCTGCAAGTGGATATTTGGAGCGCTTTGAAGCCTAGGCAGTAAATGGAAATATATTCACAGAAAAACTGGACAGAAGCATTCTCAGAAACTTCCTTGTGTTGAGTGCGTTCAACCCATAGACTTGAACCTTCTTTTTGAAAGAGCAGTTTTGAAACACTCTTTTTGTAAAATCTGCAAATGGATATTTGGAGCATTTTGAGGCCCATGCTGGGAAATGGAATATCTTCACCTAAAAACTAGACAGAAGCATTCTCAGAAAGATCTCCTCGATGCGTGCATTCAACTCACAGATTTCAACCCGTCTTTTGATAGAGCAGTTTGGAAACACTCTTTTTGTGAAATCTGCAAGTGGATATTTCCAGCGATTTGAGGTCTATGCAAGGAAAAGGAAATATCTTCACACAAAAACTAGACAGCTGCATTCTCAGAAACTTCTTTGTGAGGAGTGCATTCAACTCACAGACTTGAACGTTCCTTTTCATAGAACAGTTTTGAAACACTCCTTTTGTACAATCTGCAGGTGTTTATTCGGAGTGCTTAGAGGCCTATGTTGGAAAAGGAAATATCTTCACATAAAAACTAGACAGAAGCATTCTCAGAAACTTCTTTGTGAGGAGTGCATTCTAGTCACAGAGTTGAACCTTCCTTTTGATAGAACAATTTTGAAACACTCTTTTTGTAGAATCTGCAAGTGGATATTTGGAGCACTATGAGGCCTATGCCGTGAAATGAAATCTCTTCAGCTAAGTACTAGACAGAAGCATTCTCAGAAACTTCTTCACCACATGTGCAATCAACTCACAGAGTTGAACCTTTCTTTTCAAAGAGCAGTTTTGAAACACACTTTTGGTAAAATCTGCAAGTGGATATTTAGAGCGATTTCCGGCCTATGCTGGAAAAGGAAATATCTTCACATAAGAACTAAACAGCAGCATTCTCAGAAACTTCTTTGTGATGAGTGCATTCACCTCACGGAGGCGAACCTACTAATTGATAGAGAAGTTTGGAAACACTGTTTTTGTAGAATCTGCAAATGGATATTTGGAGCGCTTTGAGGCCTATGCTGGAAATGGAAATATCTTCACATAAAAACTAGACAGAAGCATTCTCAGAAACTTCTTTGTGATGAGTGCATTCTAGTCACAGAGTTGAACCTTCCTTTTGATAGAACAGTTTTGAAACACTCTTTTTGTAGAATCTGCAAGTGGATATTTGGAGCACTATGAGGCCTATGCTGGAAATGGAAATATCTTCACATAAAAACTAGACAGAAGCATTCTCAGAAACTTCCTTGTGTTGAGTGCATTCAACTCACAGACTTGAACCTTCTTTTTGAAAGAGCAGTTTTGAAACACTCTTTTTGTAAAATCTGCAAAAGGATATTTGGAGCACTTTGAGGCCTATGCTGGGAAATGTAATATCTTCACCTAAAAACTAGACAGAAGCATTCTCAGAAAGTTCTTCTCGATGCGTGCATTCAACTCACAGAGTTGAACCTGTCTTTTGATAGAGCAGTTTGGAAACACTCTTCTTGTGAAATCTGCAAGTGGATATTTCCAGCGATTTGAGACCTATGCAAGGAAAAGGAAATATCTTCACACGAAAACTAGACAGCTGCATTCTCAGAAACTTCTTTGTGAGGAGTGCATTCAACTCACAGACTTGAGCGTTCCTTTTCATAGAACAGTTTTGAAACACTCCTTTTGTACAATCTGCAAGTGTTTATTCGGAACGCTTTGAGGCCTATGTTGGAAAAGGAAATGTCTTCACATAAAAACTAGACAGAAGCATTCTCAGAAACTTCTTTGTGATGAGTGCATTCTAGTCACAGACTTGAACCTTCCTTTTGATAGAACAGTTTTGAAACACTCTTTTTGTAGAATCTGCAAGTGGATATTTGGAGCACTATGAGGCCTATGCTGTGAAATGGAATCTCTTCACCTAAGTACTAGACAGAAGCATTCTCAGAAACTTCTTCACGATATGTGCATTCAACTCACAGTGTTGAACCTTTCTTTTCAAAGAGCAGTTTTGAAGCACACTTTTGGTAAAATCTGCAAGTGGATATTTGTAGCGATTTCCGGCCTATGCTGGAAAAGGAAATATCTTCACATAAGAACTAAACAGCAGCATTCTCAGAAACTTCTTTGTGTGGATTGCATTCAACTCACAGACTTGAACCTACCAATTGATAGAGAAGTTGGGAGACACTCTTTTTGTAGAATCTGCAAGTGGGTATTTGGAGCGCTTTGAGGCCTATGCTGGAAAAGGAAATGTCTTCACCTAAAAACTAGACAGCAGCATTCTCAGAAACCTCTTTGAGAAGAGTGCATTCATCTCACAGACTTGAACGTTCCTTTCGATAGAACAGTTTTGAAGCACTCCTTTTGTAGAATCTGCAATTGTTTATTCGGAGCGCTTCGAGGCCTATGTTGGAAAAGGATATATCTTCACATAAAAACTAGACAGAAATATTCTCAGAAACCTCTTTGTAAAGAGTGCATTGAACTCAGAGAGTTGAACCTACCAATCGATAGAGAAGTTTTGAAACACTCTTTTTGTAGAACACGCAAGTGAATATTTGGAGGGATTTGAGGCCTGTGATGTAAATGGAAACATCTTCTCATGAAATCTAGACAGAAGCATTCTCAGAAACGTCTTTGTGAGAAGTGCATTCAACTCACAGACTTGAAGCTTCCTTCTGAAAGAGCAGTTTTGAAACACTCTTTTTGTAGCATCTGCAAGTAGATATATGGAGCGCTTTGAGGCCTATGCTGGAAAAGGAAATATCTTCACATAAAAACTGGACAGAAGCATTCTCAGAAACTTCTTTGTGATGTGTGCGTTGAACTCACGGAGTTCAACCTTTCTTTTGATAGAGAAGTTTCGAAACACTCTTTTAGTAGAATCTTCATGTGGATGGATGGAGTGCTTTGAGGCCTATGCTGGAAATGGAAATATCTTCACGTAGAAACTGGACAAAAGCTTTCTCAGAAAGTTCCCTGTGCTTTGTGCATTCAACTCACGGAGTTCAACCTGCCTTTTGATAGAGCAGTTTTGAAACCCTCTTTTTGTAGAATCTGCAAGTGGATATTTGGAGCGCTTTGAGGCCTATGCTGCAAAAGGAAATATCATTGCATAAAAGCTAGATGGAAGCATTCACAGAAACTTCTTTGTGATGAGTGCATTCAACTCACAGAGTTGAACCTTGCTTTTGATAGACCAGTTATGAAACACGGTTTTTGTAGAATACGCAAGTGGATATTTGGAGCTCTTTGAGGCTTATGCTGGAAAAGGAGATATCTTCATATACAAACTGGACAGAAGCATTTTCAGAAACTTTTATGTCATGTGGGGATTGAACTCACAGAGTTGAACACTCCTTTCCATGGAGCAGTTCTGCAACACTCTTTTCGTGGAAACTGCAAGTGGATATTTGGTGCGATTGCGGCATCTAGTGGAAAAGGAAACACATGCAGATGAAAACTAGATAGAATCATTCTCGGAAACTTCTCTCTGATGAGTGCTTTCAACTCACAGATTTGAACCTTCCTATTCAAAGAGCAGTTTTGAAAGACTCTTTTTGTAGGATCTGCAAGTGGATATTTGGAGCGCTTTGAGGCCTATGCTGGGAAATGAAATATCTTCACCTGAAAACTAGACAGAAGCATTCTGAGAAAGTTCTCTCTGATGAGTGCATTCACCTCAGACTTGAACGTTCCTTTTGATAGAACAGTTTTGAATCACTAAGTTTGTAGAATTCGCAAGTGTTTATGCAGAGCACCTTGAGGCCTATGTTGGAAAAGGAAATTGCTTCACATAAAAACTAGAGAGAAGCATTCTCAGAAATTTCATTGTGATGAGTGCATTCACCTAACAGAGTTGAACCTACTAATTGATAGGCAAGTTTGGAAACACTCTTTTTGTAGAATCTGCAAGTGGATATTTGGAGCGCTTTGAAGCCTAGGCTGGAAATGGAAATATATTCACAGAAAAACTGGACAGAAGCATTCTCAGAAACTTCCTTGTGTTGAGTGCGTTCAACCCATAGACTTGAACCTTCTTTTTGAAAGAGCAGTTTTGAAACACTCTTTTTGTAAAATCTGCAAATGGATATTTGGAGCATTTTGAGGCCCATGCTGGGAAATGGAATATCTTCACCTAAAAACTAGACAGAAGCATTCTCAGAAAGATCTCCTCGATGCGTGCATTCAACTCACAGATTTCAACCCGTCTTTTGATAGAGCAGTTTGGAAACACTCTTTTTGTGAAATCTGCAAGTGGATATTTCCAGCGATTTGAGGTCTATGCAAGGAAAAGGAAATATCTTCACACAAAAACTAGACAGCTGCATTCTCAGAAACTTCTTTGTGAGGAGTGCATTCAACTCACAGACTTGAACGTTCCTTTTCATAGAACAGTTTTGAAACACTCCTTTTGTACAATCTGCAGGTGTTTATTCGGAGCGCTTTGAGGCCTATGTTGGAAAAGGAAATATCTTCACATAAAAACTAGACAGAAGCATTCTCAGAAACTTCTTTGTGATGAGTGCATTCTAGTCACAGAGTTGAACCTTCCTTTTGATAGAACAGTTTTGAAACACTCTTTTTGTAGAATCTGCAAGTGGATATTTGGAGCACTATGAGGCTTATGCTGTGAAATGAAATCTCTTCAGCTAAGTACTAGACAGAAGCATTCTCAGAAACTTCTTCACCACATGTGCAATCAACTCACAGAGTTGAACCTTTCTTTTCAAAGAGCAGTTTTGAAACACACTTTTGGTAAAATCTGCAAGTGGATATTTAGAGCGATTTCCGGCCTATGCTGGAAAAGGAAATATCTTCACATAAGAACTAAACAGCAGCATTCTCAGAAACTTCTTTGTGATGAGTGCATTCACCTCACAGAGTTGAACCTACTAATTGATAGGGAAGTTTGGAAACACTCTTTTTGTAGAATCTGCAAATGGATATTTGGAGCGCTTTGAGGCCTATGCTGGAAATGGAAATATCTTCACATAAAAACTAGACAGAAGCATTCTCAGAAACTTCCTTGTGTTGAGTGCATTCAACTCACAGACTTGAACCTTCTTTTTGAAAGAGCAGTTTTGAAACACTCTTTTTGTAAAATCTGCAAAAGGATATTTGGAGCACTTTGAGGCCTATGCTGGGAAATGTAATATCTTCACCTAAAAACTAGACAGAAGCATTCTCAGAAAGTTCTTCTCGATGCGTGCATTCAACTCACAGAGTTGAACCTGTCTTTTGATAGAGCAGTTTGGAAACACTCTTCTTGTGAAATCTGCAAGTGGATATTTCCAGCGATTTGAGACCTATGCAAGGAAAAGGAAATATCTTCACACGAAAACTAGACAGCTGCATTCTCAGAAACTTCTTTGTGAGGAGTGCATTCAACTCACAGACTTGAACGTTCCTTTTCATAGAACAGTTTTGAAACACTCCTTTTGTACAATCTGCAGGTGTTTATTCGGAACGCTTTGAGGCCTATGTTGGAAAAGGAAATGTCTTCACATAAAAACTAGACAGAAGCATTCTCAGAAACTTCTTTGTGATGAGTGCATTCTAGTCACAGACTTGAACCTTCCTTTTGATAGAACAGTTTTGAAACACTCTTTTTGTAGAATCTGCAAGTGGATATTTGGAGCACTATGAGGCTTATGCTGTGAAATGGAATCTCTTCACCTAAGTACTAGACAGAAGCATTCTCAGAAACTTCTTCACGATATGTGCATTCAACTCACAGTGTTGAACCTTTCTTTTCAAAGAGCAGTTTTGAAGCACACTTTTGGTAAAATCTGCAAGTGGATATTTGTAGCGATTTCCGGCCTATGCTGGAAAAGGAAATATCTTCACATAAGAACTAAACAGCAGCATTCTCAGAAACTTCTTTGTGTGGATTGCATTCAACTCACAGACTTGAACCTACCAATTGATAGAGAAGTTGGGAGACACTCTTTTTGTAGAATCTGCAAGTGGGTATTTGGAGCGCTTTGAGGCCTATGCTGGAAAAGGAAATGTCTTCACCTAAAAACCAGACAGCAGCATTCTCAGAAACCTCTTTGAGAAGAGTGCATTCATCTCACAGACTTGAACGTTCCTTTCGATAGAACAGTTTTGAAGCACTCCTTTTGTAGAATCTGCAATTGTTTAGTCGGAGCGCTTCGAGGCCTATGTTGGAAAAGGATATATCTTCACATAAAAACTAGACAGAAATATTCTCAGAAACCTCTTTGTAAAGAGTGCATTCAACTCAGAGAGTTGAACCTACCAATCGATAGAGAAGTTTCGAAACACTCTTTTTGTAGAACACGCAAGTGAATATTTGGAGGGATTTGAGGCCTGTGATGTAAATGGAAACATCTTCTCATGAAATCTAGACAGAAGCATTCTCAGAAACGTCTTCGTGAGAAGTGCATTCAACTCACAGACTTGAAGCTTCCTTCTGAAAGAGCAGTTTTGAAACACTCTTTTTGTAGCATCTGCAAGTGGATATATGGAGCGCTTTGAGGCCTATGCTGGAAAAGGAAATATCTTCACATAAAAACTGGACAGAAGCATTCTCAGAAACTTCTTTGTGATGTGTGCGTTGAACTCACGGAGTTCAACCTTTCTTTTGATAGAGAAGTTTCGAAACACTCTTTTAGTAGAATCTTCATGTGGATGGATGGAGTGCTTTGAGGCCTATGCTGGAAATGGAAATATCTTCACGTAGAAACTGGACAAAAGCTTTCTCAGAAAGTTCTCTGTGCTTTGTGCATTCAACTCACGGAGTTCAACCTGCCTTTTGATAGAGCAGTTTTGAAACCCTCTTTTTGTAGAATCTGCAAGTGGATATTTGGAGCGCTTTGAGGCCTATGCTGCAAAAGGAAATATCATTGCATAAAAGCTAGATGGAAGCATTCACAGAAACTTCTTTGTGATGAGTGCATTCAACTCACAGAGTTGAACCTTGCTTTTGATAGACCAGTTAGGAAACACGGTTTTTGTAGAATACGCAAGTGGATATTTGGAGCTCTTTGAGGCTTATGCTGGAAAAGGAGATATCTTCATATACAAACTGGACAGAAGCATTTTCAGAAACTTTTATGTCATGTGGGGATTGAACTCACAGAGTTGAACACTCCTTTCCATGGAGCAGTTCTGCAACACTCTTTTCGTGGAAACTGCAAGTGGATATTTGGTGCGATTGCGGCATCTAGTGGAAAAGGAAACACATGCAGATGAAAACTAGATAGAATCATTCTCGGAAACTTCTCTCTGATGAGTGCTTTCAACTCACAGATTTGAACCTTCCTTTTCAAAGAGCAGTTTTGAAAGACTCTTTTTGTAGGATCTGCAAGTGGATATTTGGAGCGCTTTGAGGCCTATGCTGGGAAATGAAATATCTTCACCTGAAAACTAGACAGAAGCATTCTGAGAAAGTTCTCTCTGATGAGTGCATTCACCTCAGACTTGAACGTTCCTTTTGATAGAACAGTTTTCAATCACTAAGTTTGTAGAATTCGCAAGTGTTTATGCAGAGCACCTTGAGGCCTATGTTGGAAAAGGAAATTGCTTCACATAAAAACTAGAGAGAAGCATTCTCAGAAATTTCATTGTGATGAGTGCATTCACCTAACACAGTTGAACCTACTAATTGATAGACAAGTTTGGAAACACTCTTTTTGTAGAATCTGCAATTGGATATTTGGAGCGCTTTGAAGCCTAGGCTGGAAATGGAAATATATTCACATAAAAACTGGACAGAAGCATTCTCAGAAACTTCCTTGTGTTCAGTGCGTTCAACCCATAGACTTGAACCTTCTTTTTGAAAGAGCAGTTTTGAAACACTCTTTTTGTATAATCTGCAAATGGATATTTGGAGCATTTTGAGGCCCATGCTGGGAAATGGAATATCTTCACCTAAAAACTAGACAGAAGCATTCTCAGAAAGATCTCCTCGATGCGTGCATTCAACTCACAGATTTCAACCCGTCTTTTGATAGAGCAGTTTGGAAACACTCTTTTTGTGAAATCTGCAAGTGGATATTTCCAGCGATTTGAGGTCTATGCAAGGAAAAGGAAATATATTCACACAAAAACTAGACAGCTGCATTCTCAGAAACTTCTTTGTGAGGAATGCATTCAACCCACAGACTTGAACGTTCCTTTTCATAGAACAGTTTTGAAACACTCCTTTTGTACAATCTGCCGGTGTTTATTCGGAGCGCTTTGAGGCCTATGTTGGAAAAGGAAATATCTTCACATAAAAACTAGACAGAAGCATTCTCAGAAACTTCTTTGTGATGAGTGCATTCTAGTCACAGAGTTGAACCTTCCTTTTGATAGAACAGTTTTGAAACACTCTTTTTGTAGAATCTGCAAGTGGATATTTGGAGCACTATGAGGCCTATGCTGTGAAATGAAATCTCTTCAGCTAAGTACTAGACAGAAGCATTCTCAGAAACTTCTTCACCACATGTGCAATCAACTCACAGAGTTGAACCTTTCTTTTCAAAGAGCAGTTTTGAAACACACTTTTGGTAAAATCTGCAAGTGGATATTTAGAGCCATTTCCGGCCTATGCTGGAAAAGGAAATATCTTCACATAAGAACTAAACAGCAGCATTGTCAGAAACTTCTTTGTGATGAGTGCATTCACCTCACAGAGTTGAACCTACTAATTGATAGAGAAGTTTGGAAACACTCTTTTTGTAGAATCTGCAAATGGATATTTGGAGCGCTTTGAGGCCTATGCTAGAAATGGAAATATCTTCACATAAAAACTAGACAGAAGCATTCTCAGAAACTTCTTTGTGATGAGTGCATTCTAGTCACAGAGTTGAACCTTCCTTTTGATAGAACAGTTTGAAACACTCTTTTTGTAGAATCTGCAAGTGGATATTTGGAGCACTATGAGGCCTATGCTGGAAATGGAAATATCTTCACATAAAAACTAGACAGAAGCATTCTCAGAAACTTCCTTGTGTTGAGTGCATTCAACTCACAGACTTGAACCTTCTTTTTGAAAGAGCAGTTTTGAAACACTCTTTTTGTAAAATCTGCAAAAGGATATTTGGAGAACTTTGAGGCCTATGCTGGGAAACGTAATATCTTCACCTAAAAACTAGACAGAAGCATTCTCAGAAAGTTCTTCTCGATGCGTGCATTCAACTCACAGAGTTGAACCTGTCTTTTGATAGAGCAGTTTGGAAACACTCTTCTTGTGAATTCTGCAAGTGGATATTTCCAGCCATTTGAGACCTATGCAAGGAAAAGGAAATATCTTCACACGAAAACTAGACAGCTGCATTCTCAGAAACTTCTTTGTGAGGAGTGCATTCAACTCACAGACTTGAACGTTCCTTTTCATAGAACAGTTTTGAAATACTCCTTTTGTACAATCTGCAAGTGTTTATTCGGAACGCTTTGAGGCCTATGTTGGAAAAGGAAATGTCTTCACATAAAAACTAGACAGAAGCATTCTCAGAAACTTCTTTGTGATGAGTGCATTCTAGTCACAGACTTGAACCTTCCTTTTGATAGAACAGTTTTGAAACACTCTTTTTGTAGAATCTGCAAGTGGATATTTGCAGCACTATGAGGCCTATGCTGTGAAATGGAATCTCTTCACCTAAGTACTAGACAGAAGCATTCTCAGAAACTTCTTCACGATATGTGCATTCAACTCACAGTGTTGAACCTTTCTTTTCAAAGAGCAGTTTTGAAGCACACTTTTGGTAAAATCTGCAAGTGGATATTTGTAGCGATTTCCGGCCTATGCTGGAAAAGGAAATATCTTCATATAAGAACTAAACAGCAGCATTCTCAGAAACTTCTTTGTGTGGATTGCATTCAACTCACAGACTTGAACCTACCAATTGATAGAGAAGTTGGGAGACACTCTTTTTGTAGAATCTGCAAGTGGGTATTTGGAGCGCTTTGAGGCCTATGCTGGAAAAGGAAATGTCTTCACCTAAAAACTAGACAGCAGCATTCTCAGAAACCTCTTTGAGAAGAGTTCATTCATCTCACAGACTTGAACGTTCCTTTCGATAGAACAGTTTTGAAGCACTCCTTTTGTAGAATCTGCAATTGTTTATTCGGAGCGCTTCGAGGCCTATGTTGGAAAAGGATATATCTTCACATAAAAACTAGACAGAAATATTCTCAGAAACCTCTTTGTAAAGAGTGCATTGAACTCAGAGAGTTGAACCTACCAATCGATAGAGAAGTTTCGAAACACTCTTTTTGTAGAACACGCAAGTGAATATTTGGAGGGATTTGAGGCCTGTGATGTAAATGGAAACATCTTCACATGAAATCTAGACAGAAGCATTCTCAGAAACGTCTTTGTGAGAAGTGCATTCAACTCACAGACTTGAAGCTTCCTTCTGAAAGAGCAGTTTTGAAACACTCTTTTTGTAGCATCTGCAAGTAGATATATGGAGCGCTTTGAGGCCTATGCTGGAAAAGGAAATATCTTCACATAAAAACTGGACAGAAGCATTCTCAGAAACTTCTTTGTGATGTGTGCGTTGAACTCACGGAGTTCAACCTTTCTTTTGATAGAGAAGTTTCGAAACACTCTTTTAGTAGAATCTTCATGTGGATGGATGGAGTGCTTTGAGGCCTATGCTGGAAATGGAAATATCTTCACGTAGAAACTGGACAAAAGCTTTCTCAGAAAGTTCTCTGTGCTTTGTGCATTCAACTCACGGAGTTCAACCTGCCTTTTGATAGAGCAGTTTTGAAACCCTCTTTTTGTAGAATCTGCAAGTGGATATTTGGAGCGCTTTGAGGCCTATGCTGCAAAAGGAAATATCATTGCATAAAAGCTAGATGGAAGCATTCACAGAAACTTCTTTGTGATGAGTGCATTCAACTCACAGAGTTGAACCTTGCTTTTGATAGACCAGTTATGAAACACGGTTTTTGTAGAATACGCAAGTGGATATTTGGAGCTCTTTGAGGCTTATGCTGGAAAAGGAGATATCTTCATATACAAACTGGACAGAAGCATTTTCAGAAACTTTTATGTCATGTGGGGATTGAACTCACAGAGTTGAACACTCCTTTCCATGGAGCAGTTCTGCAACACTCTTTTCGTGGAAACTGCAAGTGGATATTTGGTGCGATTGCGGCATCTAGTGGAAAAGGAAACACATGCAGATGAAAACTAGATAGAATCATTCTCGGAAACTTCTCTCTGATGAGTGCTTTCAACTCACAGATTTGAACCTTCCTTTTCAAAGAGCAGTTTTGAAAGACTCTTTTTGTAGGATCTGCAAGTGGATATTTGGAGCGCTTTGAGGCCTATGCTGGGAAATGAAATATCTTCACCTGAAAACTAGACAGAAGCATTCTGAGAAAGTTCTCTCTGATGAGTGCATTCACCTCAGACTTGAACGTTCCTTTTGATAGAACAGTTTTCAATCACTAAGTTTGTAGAATTCGCAAGTGTTTATGCAGAGCACCTTGAGGCCTATGTTGGAAAAGGAAATTGCTTCACATAAAAACTAGAGAGAAGCATTCTCAGAAATTTCATTGTGATGAGTGCATTCACCTAACAGAGTTGAACCTACTAATTGATAGACAAGTTTGGAAACACTCTTTTTGTAGAATCTGCAATTGGATATTTGGAGCGCTTTGAAGCCTAGGCAGTAAATGGAAATATATTCACAGAAAAACTGGACAGAAGCATTCTCAGAAACTTCCTTGTGTTGAGTGCGTTCAACCCATAGACTTGAACCTTCTTTTTGAAAGAGCAGTTTTGAAACACTCTTTTTGTATAATCTGCAAATGGATATTTGGAGCATTTTGAGGCCCATGCTGGGAAATGGAATATCTTCACCTAAAAACTAGACAGAAGCATTCTCAGAAAGATCTCCTCGATGCGTGCATTCAACTCACAGATTTCAACCCGTCTTTTGATAGAGCAGTTTGGAAACACTCTTTTTGTGAAATCTGCAAGTGGATATTTCCAGCGATTTGAGGTCTATGCAAGGAAAAGGAAATATATTCACACAAAAACTAGACAGCTGCATTCTCAGAAACTTCTTTGTGAGGAATGCATTCAACCCACAGACTTGAACGTTCCTTTTCATAGAACAGTTTTGAAACACTCCTTTTGTACAATCTGCCGGTGTTTATTCGGAGCGCTTTGAGGCCTATGTTGGAAAAGGAAATATCTTCACATAAAAACTAGACAGAAGCATTCTCAGAAACTTCTTTGTGATGAGTGCATTCTAGTCACAGAGTTGAACCTTCCTTTTGATAGAACAGTTTTGAAACACTCTTTTTGTAGAATCTGCAAGTGGATATTTGGAGCACTATGAGGCCTATGCTGTGAAATGAAATCTCTTCAGCTAAGTACTAGACAGAAGCATTCTCAGAAACTTCTTCACCACATGTGCAATCAACTCACAGAGTTGAACCTTTCTTTTCAAAGAGCAGTTTTGAAACACACTTTTGGTAAAATCTGCAAGTGGATATTTAGAGCCATTTCCGGCCTATGCTGGAAAAGGAAATATCTTCACATAAGAACTAAACAGCAGCATTCTGAGAAACTTCTTTGTGATGAGTGCATTCACCTCACAGAGTTGAACCTACTAATTGATAGAGAAGTTTGGAAACACTCTTTTTGTAGAATCTGCAAATGGATATTTGGAGCGCTTTGAGGTCTATGCTAGAAATGGAAATATCTTCACATAAAAACTAGACAGAAGCATTCTCAGAAACTTCTTTGTGATGAGTGCATTCTAGTCACAGAGTTGAACCTTCCTTTTGATAGAACAGTTTGAAACACTCTTTTTGTAGAATCTGCAAGTGGATATTTGGAGCACTATGAGGCCTATGCTGGAAATGGAAATATCTTCACATAAAAACTAGA
Organism: Pongo pygmaeus; assembly: GCF_028885625.2. Classification (NCBI taxonomy): domain Eukaryota; kingdom Metazoa; phylum Chordata; class Mammalia; order Primates; family Hominidae; genus Pongo; species Pongo pygmaeus. The sequence continues at coordinate 21,016,827 of NC_085930.1, read as the reverse complement.
CAGAAGCATTCTCAGAAACTTCCTTGTGTTGAGTGCATTCAACTCACAGACTTGAACCTTCTTTTTGAAAGAGCAGTTTTGAAACACTCTTTTTGTAAAATCTGCAAAAGGATATTTGGAGCACTTTGAGGCCTATGCTGGGAAACGTAATATCTTCACCTAAAAACTAGACAGAAGCATTCTCAGAAAGTTCTTCTCGATGCGTGCATTCAACTCACAGAGTTGAACCTGTCTTTTGATAGAGCAGTTTGGAATCACTCTTCTTGTGAATTCTGCAAGTGGATATTTCCAGCGATTTGAGACCTATGCAAGGAAAAGGAAATATCTTCACACGAAAACTAGACAGCTGCATTCTCAGAAACTTCTTTGTGAGGAGTGCATTCAACTCACAGACTTGAACGTTCCTTTTCATAGAACAGTTTTGAAACACTCCTTTTGTACAATCTGCAAGTGTTTATTCGGAACGCTTTGAGGCCTATGTTGGAAAAGGAAATGTCTTCACATAAAAACTAGACAGAAGCATTCTCAGAAACTTCTTTGTGATGAGTGCATTCTAGTCACAGACTTGAACCTTCCTTTTGATAGAACAGTTTTGAAACACTCTTTTTGTAGAATCTGCAAGTGGATATTTGGAGCACTATGAGGCCTATGCTGTGAAATGGAATCTCTTCACCTAAGTACTAGACAGAAGCATTCTCAGAAACTTATTCACGATATGTGCATTCAACTCACAGTGTTGAACCTTTCTTTTCAAAGAGCAGTTTTGAAGCACACTTTTGGTAAAATCTGCAAGTGGATATTTGTAGCGATTTCCGGCCTATGCTGGAAAAGGAAATATCTTCACATAAGAACTAAACAGCAGCATTCTCAGAAACTTCTTTGTGTGGATTGCATTCAACTCACAGACTTGAACCTACCAATTGATAGAGAAGTTGGGAGACACTCTTTTTGTAGAATCTGCAAGTGGGTATTTGGAGCGCTTTGAGGCCTATGCTGGAAAAGGAAATGTCTTCACCTAAAAACTAGACAGCAGCATTCTCAGAAACCTCTTTGAGAAGAGTGCATTCATCTCACAGACTTGAACGTTCCTTTCGATAGAACAGTTTTGAAGCACTCCTTTTGTAGAATCTGCAATTGTTTATTCGGAGCGCTTCGAGGCCTATGTTGGAAAAGGATATATCTTCACATAAAAACTAGACAGAAATATTCTCAGAAACCTCTTTGTAAAGAGTGCATTGAACTCAGAGAGTTGAACCTACCAATCGATAGAGAAGTTTCGAAACACTCTTTTTGTAGAACACGCAAGTGAATATTTGGAGGGATTTGAGGCCTGTGATGTAAATGGAAACATCTTCTCATGAAATCTAGACAGAAGCATTCTCAGAAACGTCTTTGTGAGAAGTGCATTCAACTCACAGACTTGAAGCTTCCTTCTGAAAGAGCAGTTTTGAAACACTCTTTTTGTAGCATCTGCAAGTAGATATATGGAGCGCTTTGAGGCCTATGCTGGAAAAGGAAATATCTTCACATAAAAACTGGACAGAAGCATTCTCAGAAACTTCTTTGTGATGTGTGCGTTGAACTCACGGAGTTCAACCTTTCTTTTGATAGAGAAGTTTCGAAACACTCTTTTAGTAGAATCTTCATGTGGATGGATGGAGTGCTTTGAGGCCTATGCTGGAAATGGAAATATCTTCACGTAGAAACTGGACAAAAGCTTTCTCAGAAAGTTCCCTGTGCTTTGTGCATTCAACTCACGGAGTTCAACCTGCCTTTTGATAGAGCAGTTTTGAAACCCTCTTTTTGTAGAATCTGCAAGTGGATATTTGGAGCGCTTTGAGGCCTATGCTGCAAAAGGAAATATCATTGCATAAAAGCTAGATGGAAGCATTCACAGAAACTTCTTTGTGATGAGTGCATTCAACTCACAGAGTTGAACCTTGCTTTTGATAGACCAGTTATGAAACACGGTTTTTGTAGAATACGCAAGTGGATATTTGGAGCTCTTTGAGGCTTATGCTGGAAAAGGAGATATCTTCATATACAAACTGGACAGAAGCATTTTCAGAAACTTTTATGTCATGTGGGGATTGAACTCACAGAGTTGAACACTCCTTTCCATGGAGCAGTTCTGCAACACTCTTTTCGTGGAAACTGCAAGTGGATATTTGGTGCGATTGCGGCATCTAGTGGAAAAGGAAACACATGCAGATGAAAACTAGATAGAATCATTCTCGGAAACTTCTCTCTGATGAGTGCTTTCAACTCACAGATTTGAACCTTCCTATTCAAAGAGCAGTTTTGAAAGACTCTTTTTGTAGGATCTGCAAGTGGATATTTGGAGCGCTTTGAGGCCTATGCTGGGAAATGAAATATCTTCACCTGAAAACTAGACAGAAGCATTCTGAGAAAGTTCTCTCTGATGAGTGCATTCACCTCAGACTTGAACGTTCCTTTTGATAGAACAGTTTTGAATCACTAAGTTTGTAGAATTCGCAAGTGTTTATGCAGAGCACCTTGAGGCCTATGTTGGAAAAGGAAATTGCTTCACATAAAAACTAGAGAGAAGCATTCTCAGAAATTTCATTGTGATGAGTGCATTCACCTAACAGAGTTGAACCTACTAATTGATAGGCAAGTTTGGAAACACTCTTTTTGTAGAATCTGCAAGTGGATATTTGGAGCGCTTTGAAGCCTAGGCTGGAAATGGAAATATATTCACAGAAAAACTGGACAGAAGCATTCTCAGAAACTTCCTTGTGTTGAGTGCGTTCAACCCATAGACTTGAACCTTCTTTTTAAAAGAGCAGTTTTGAAACACTCTTTTTGTAAAATCTGCAAATGGATATTTGGAGCATTTTGAGGCCCATGCTGGGAAATGGAATATCTTCACCTAAAAACTAGACAGAAGCATTCTCAGAAAGATCTCCTCGATGCGTGCATTCAACTCACAGATTTCAACCCGTCTTTTGATAGAGCAGTTTGGAAACACTCTTTTTGTGAAATCTGCAAGTGGATATTTCCAGCGATTTGAGGTCTATGCAAGGAAAAGGAAATATCTTCACACAAAAACTAGACAGCTGCATTCTCAGAAACTTCTTTGTGAGGAGTGCATTCAACTCACAGACTTGAACGTTCCTTTTCATAGAACAGTTTTGAAACACTCCTTTTGTACAATCTGCAGGTGTTTATTCGGAGCGCTTTGAGGCCTATGTTGGAAAAGGAAATATCTTCACATAAAAACTAGACAGAAGCATTCTCAGAAACTTCTTTGTGATGAGTGCATTCTAGTCACAGAGTTGAACCTTCCTTTTGATAGAACAGTTTTGAAACACTCTTTTTGTAGAATCTGCAAGTGGATATTTGGAGCACTATGACGCTTATGCTGTGAAATGAAATCTCTTCAGCTAAGTACTAGACAGAAGCATTCTCAGAAACTTCTTCACCACATGTGCAATCAACTCACAGAGTTGAACCTTTCTTTTCAAAGAGCAGTTTTGAAACACACTTTTGGTAAAATCTGCAAGTGGATATTTAGAGCGATTTCCGGCCTATGCTGGAAAAGGAAATATCTTCACATAAGAACTAAAAAGCAGCATTCTCAGAAACTTCTTTGTGATGAGTGCATTCACCTCACAGAGTTGAACCTACTAATTGATAGGGAAGTTTGGAAACACTCTTTTTGTAGAATCTGCAAATGGATATTTGGAGCGCTTTGAGGCCTATGCTGGAAATGGAAATATCTTCACATAAAAACTAGACAGAAGCATTCTCAGAAACTTCCTTGTGTTGAGTGCATTCAACTCACAGACTTGAACCTTCTTTTTGAAAGAGCAGTTTTGAAACACTCTTTTTGTAAAATCTGCAAAAGGATATTTGGAGCACTTTGAGGCCTATGCTGGGAAATGTAATATCTTCACCTAAAAACTAGACAGAAGCATTCTCAGAAAGTTCTTCTCGATGCGTGCATTCAACTCACAGAGTTGAACCTGTCTTTTGATAGAGCAGTTTGGAAACACTCTTCTTGTGAAATCTGCAAGTGGATATTTCCAGCGATTTGGGACCTATGCAAGGAAAAGGAAATATCTTCACACAAAATCTAGACAGCTGCATTCTCAGAAACTTCTTTGTGTGGATTGCATTCAACTCACAGACTTGAACCTACCAATTGATAGAGAAGTTGGGAGACACTCTTTTTGTAGAATCTGCAAGTGGGTATTTGGAGCGCTTTGAGGCCTATGCTGGAAAAGGAAATGTCTTCACCTAAAAACTAGACAGCAGCATTCTCAGAAACCTCTTTGAGAAGAGTGCATTTATCTCACAGACTTGAACGTTCCTTTCGATAGAACAGTTTTGAAGCACTCCTTTTGTAGAATCTGCAATTGTTTATTCGGAGCGCTTCGAGGCCTATGTTGGAAAAGGATATATCTTCACATAAAAACTAGACAGAAATATTCTCAGAAACCTCTTTGTAAAGAGTGCATTCAACTCAGAGAGTTGAACCTACCAATCGATAGAGAAGTTTCGAAACACTCTTTTTGTAGAACACGCAAGTGAATATTTGGAGGGATTTGAGGCCTGTGATGTAAATGGAAACATCTTCACATGAAATCTAGACAGAAGCATTCTCAGAAACGTCTTTGTGAGAAGTGCATTCAACTCACAGACTTGAAGCTTCCTTCTGAAAGAGCAGTTTTGAAACACTCTTTTTGTAGCATCTGCAAGTAGATATATGGAGCGCTTTGAGGCCTATGCTGGAAAAGGAAATATCTTCACATAAAAACTGGACAGAAGAATTCTCAGAAACTTCTTTGTGATGTGTGCGTTGAACTCACGGAGTTCAACCTTTCTTTTGATAGAGAAGTTTCGAAACACTCTTTTAGTAGAATCTTCATGTGGATGGATGGAGTGCTTTGAGGCCTATGCTGGAAATGGAAATATCTTCACGTAGAAACTGGACAAAAGCTTTCTCAGAAAGTTCTCTGTGCTTTGTGCATTCAACTCACGGAGTTCAACCTGCCTTTTGATAGAGCAGTTTTGAAACCCTCTTTTTGTAGAATCTGCAAGTGGATATTTGGAGCGCTTTGAGGCCTATGCTGCAAAAGGAAATATCATTGCATAAAAGCTAGATGGAAGCATTCACAGAAACTTCTTTGTGATGAGTGCATTCAACTCACAGAGTTGAACCTTGCTTTTGATAGACCAGTTATGAAACACGGTTTTTGTAGAATACGCAAGTGGATATTTGGAGCTCTTTGAGGCTTATGCTGGAAAAGGAGATATCTTCATATACAAACTGGACAGAAGCATTTTCAGAAACTTTTATGTCATGTGGGGATTGAACTCACAGAGTTGAACACTCCTTTCCATGGAGCAGTTCTGCAACACTCTTTTCGTGGAAACTGCAAGTGGATATTTGGTGCGATTGCGGCATCTAGTGGAAAAGGAAACACATGCAGATGAAAACTAGATAGAATCATTCTCGGAAACTTCTCTCTGATGAGTGCTTTCAACTCACAGATTTGAACCTTCCTTTTCAAAGAGCAGTTTTGAAAGACTCTTTTTGTAGGATCTGCAAGTGGATATTTGGAGCGCTTTGAGGCCTATGCTGGGAAATGAAATATCTTCACCTGAAAACTAGACAGAAGCATTCTGAGAAAGTTCTCTCTGATGAGTGCATTCACCTCAGACTTGAACGTTCCTTTTGATAGAACAGTTTTGAATCACTAAGTTTGTAGAATTCGCAAGTGTTTATGCAGAGCACCTTGAGGCCTATGTTGGAAAAGGAAATTGCTTCACATAAAAACTAGAGAGAAGCATTCTCAGAAATTTCATTGTGATGAGTGCATTCACCTAACACAGTTGAACCTACTAATTGATAGACAAGTTTGGAAACACTCTTTTTGTAGAATCTGCAAGTGGATATTTGGAGCGCTTTGAAGCCTAGGCTGGAAATGGAAATATATTCACAGAAAAACTGGACAGAAGCATTCTCAGAAACTTCCTTGTGTTGAGTGCGTTCAACCCATAGACTTGAACCTTCTTTTTGAAAGAGCAGTTTTGAAACACTCTTTTTGTAAAATCTGGAAATGGATATTTGGAGCATTTTGAGGCCCATGCTGGGAAATGGAATATCTTCACCTAAAAACTAGACAGAAGCATTCTCAGAAAGATCTCCTCGATGCGTGCATTCAACTCACAGATTTCAACCCGTCTTTTGATAGAGCAGTTTGGAAACACTCTTTTTGTGAAATCTGCAAGTGGATATTTCCAGCGATTTGAGGTCTATGCAAGGAAAAGGAAATATCTTCACACAAAAACTAGACAGCTGCATTCTCAGAAACTTCTTTGTGAGGAATGCATTCAACTCACAGACTTGAACGTTCCTTTTCATAGAACAGTTTTGAAACACTCCTTTTGTACAATCTGCAGGTGTTTATTCGGAGCGCTTTGAGGCCTATGTTGGAAAAGGAAATATCTTCACATAAAAACTAGACAGAAGCATTCTCAGAAACTTCTTTGTGATGAGTGCATTCTAGTCACAGAGTTGAACCTTCCTTTTGATAGAACAGTTTTGAAACACTCTTTTTGTAGAATCTGCAAGTGGATATTTGGAGCACTATGAGGCCTATGCTGTGAAATGAAATCTCTTCAGCTAAGTACTAGACAGAAGCATTCTCAGAAACTTCTTCACCACATGTGCAATCAACTCACAGAGTTGAACCTTTCTTTTCAAAGAGCAGTTTTGAAACACACTTTTGGTAAAATCTGCAAGTGGATATTTAGAGCGATTTCCGGCCTATGCTGGAAAAGGAAATATCTTCACATAAGAACTAAACAGCAGCATTCTCAGAAACTTCTTTGTGATGAGTGCATTCACCTCACAGAGTTGAACCTACTAATTGATAGAGAAGTTTGGAAACACTCTTTTTGTAGAATCTGCAAATGGATATTTGGAGCGCTTTGAGGCCTATGCTGGAAATGGAAATATCTTCACATAAAAACTAGACAGAAGCATTCTCAGAAACTTCCTTGTGTTGAGTGCATTCAACTCACAGACTTGAACCTTCTTTTTGAAAGAGCAGTTTTGAAACACTCTTTTTGTAAAATCTGCAAAAGGATATTTGGAGCACTTTGAGGCCTATGCTGGGAAATGTAATATCTTCACCTAAAAACTAGACAGAAGCATTCTCAGAAAGTTCTTCTCGATGCGTGCATTCAACTCACAGAGTTGAACCTGTCTTTTGATAGAGCAGTTTGGAAACACTCTTCTTGTGAAATCTGCAAGTGGATATTTCCAGCGATTTGAGACCTATGCAAGGAAAAGGAAATATCTTCACACAAAAACTAGACAGCTGCATTCTCAGAAACTTCTTTGTGAGGAGTGCATTCAACTCACAGACTTGAACGTTCCTTTTCATAGAACAGTTTTGAAACACTCCTTTTGTACAATCTGCAAGTGTTTATTCGGAACGCTTTGAGGCCTATGTTGGAAAAGGAAATGTCTTCACATAAAAACTAGACAGAAGCATTCTCAGAAACTTCTTTGTGATGAGTGCATTCTACTCACAGACTTGAACCTTCCTTTTGATAGAACAGTTTTGAAACACTCTTTTTGTAGGATCTGCAAGTGGATATTTGGAGCACTATGAGGCCTATGCTGTGAAATGGAATCTCTTCACCTAAGTACTAGACAGAAGCATTCTCAGAAACTTCTTCACGATATGTGCATTCAACTCACAGTGTTGAACCTTTCTTTTCAAAGAGCAGTTTTGAAGCACACTTTTGGTAAAATCTGCAAGTGGATATTTGTAGCGATTTCCGGCCTATGCTGGAAAAGGAAATATCTTCACATAAGAACTAAACAGCAGCATTCTCAGAAACTTCTTTGTGTGGATTGCATTCAACTCACAGACTTGAACCTACCAATTGATAGAGAAGTTGGGAGACACTCTTTTTGTAGAATCTGCAAGTGGGTATTTGGAGCGCTTGGAGGCCTACGCTGGAAAAGGAAATGTCTTCACCTAAAAACTAGACAGCAGCATTCTCAGAAACCTCTTTGAGAAGAGTGCATTCATCTCACAGACTTGAACGTTCCTTTCGATAGAACAGTTTTGAAGCACTCCTTTTGTAGAATCTGCAATTGTTTATTCGGAGCGCTTCGAGGCCTATGTTGGAAAAGGATATATCTTCACATAAAAACTAGACAGAAATATTCTCAGAAACCTCTTTGTAAAGAGTGCATTCAACTCAGAGAGTTGAACCTACCAATCGATAGAGAAGTTTCGAAACACTCTTTTTGTAGAACACGCAAGTGAATATTTGGAGGGATTTGAGGCCTGTGATGTAAATGGAAACATCTTCTCATGAAATCTAGACAGAAGCATTCTCAGAAACGTCTTTGTGAGAAGGGCATTCAACTCACAGACTTGAAGCTTCCTTCTGAAAGAGCAGTTTTGAAACACTCTTTTTGTAGCATCTGCAAGTGGATATATGGAGCGCTTTGAGGCCTATGCTGGAAAAGGAAATATCTTCACATAAAAACTGGACAGAAGCATTCTCAGAAACTTCTTTGTGATGTGTGCGTTGAACTCACGGAGTTCAACCTTTCTTTTGATAGAGAAGTTTCGAAACACTCTTTTAGTAGAATCTTCATGTGGATGGATGGAGTGCTTTGAGGCCTATGCAGGAATAGGAAATATCTTCACGTAGGAACTGGACAAAAGCTTTCTCAGAAAGTTCCCTGTGCTTTGTGCATTCAACTCACGGAGTTCAACCTGCCTTTTGATAGAGCAGTTTTGAAACCCTCTTTTTGTAGAATCTGCAAGTGGATATTTGGAGCGCTTTGAGGCCTATGCTGCAAAAGGAAATATCATTGCATAAAAGCTAGATGGAAGCATTCACAGAAACTTCTTTGTGATGAGTGCATTCAACTCACAGAGTTGAACCTCCCTTTTGATAGACCAGTTATGAAACACGGTTTTTGTAGAATACGCAAGTGGATATTTGGAGCTCTTTGAGGCTTATGCTGGAAAAGGAGATATCTTCATATACAAACTGGACAGAAGCATTTTCAGAAACTTTTATGTCATGTGGGGATTGAACTCACAGAGTTGAACACTCCTTTCCATGGAGCAGTTCTGCAACACTCTTTTCGTGGAAACTGCAAGTGGATATTTGGTGCGATTGCGGCATCTAGTGGAAAAGGAAACACATGCAGATGAAAACTAGATAGAATCATTCTCGGAAACTTCTCTCTGATGAGTGCTTTCAACTCACAGATTTGAACCTTCCTTTTCAAAGAGCAGTTTTGAAAGACTCTTTTTGTAGAATCTGCAAGTGGATATTTGGAGCGCTTTGAGGCCTATGCTGGGAAGTGAAATATCTTCACCTGAAAACTAGACAGAAGCATTCTGAGAAAGTTCTCTCTGATGAGTGCATTCACCTCAGACTTGAACGTTCCTTTTGATAGAACAGTTTTGAATCACTAAGTTTGTAGAATTCGCAAGTGTTTATGCAGAGCACCTTGAGGCCTATGTTGGAAAAGGAAATTGCTTCACATAAAAACTAGAGAGAAGCATTCTCAGAAATTTCATTGTGATGAGTGCATTCACCTAACAGAGTTGAACCTACTAATTGATAGACAAGTTTGGAAACACTCTTTTTGTAGAATCTGCAAGTGGATATTTGGAGCGCTTTGAAGCCTAGGCTGGAAATGGAAATATATTCACAGAAAAACTGGACAGAAGCATTCTCAGAAACTTCCTTGTGTTGAGTGCGTTCAACCCATAGACTTGAACCTTCTTTTTGAAAGAGCAGTTTTGAAACACTCTTTTTGTAAAATCTGGAAATGGATATTTGGAGCATTTTGAGGCCCATGCTGGGAAATGGAATATCTTCACCTAAAAACTAGACAGAAGCATTCTCAGAAAGATCTCCTCGATGCGTGCATTCAACTCACAGATTTCAACCCGTCTTTTGATAGAGCAGTTTGGAAACACTCTTTTTGTGAAATCTGCAAGTGGATATTTCCAGCGATTTGAGGTCTATGCAAGGAAAAGGAAATATCTTCACACAAAAACTAGACAGCTGCATTCTCAGAAACTTCTTTGTGAGGAGTGCATTCAACTCACAGACTTGAACGTTCCTTTTCATAGAACAGTTTTGAAACACTCCTTTTGTACAATCTGCAGGTGTTTATTCGGAGCGCTTTGAGGCCTATGTTGGAAAAGGAAATATCTTCACATAAAAACTAGACAGAAGCATTCTCAGAAACTTCTTTGTGATGAGTGCATTCTAGTCACAGAGTTGAACCTTCCTTTTGATAGAACAGTTTTGAAACACTCTTTTTGTAGAATCTGCAAGTGGATATTTGGAGCACTATGAGGCCTATGCTGTGAAATGAAATCTCTTCAGCTAAGTACTAGACAGAAGCATTCTCAGAAACTTCTTCACCACATGTGCAATCAACTCACAGAGTTGAACCTTTCTTTTCAAAGAGCAGTTTTGAAACACACTTTTGGTAAAATCTGCAAGTGGATATTTAGAGCGATTTCCGGCCTATGCTGGAAAAGGAAATATCTTCACATAAGAACTAAACAGCAGCATTCTCAGAAACTTCTTTGTGATGAGTGCATTCACCTCACAGAGTTGAACCTACTAATTGATAGAGAAGTTTGGAAACACTCTTTTTGTAGAATCTGCAAATGGATATTTGGAGCGCTTTGAGGCCTATGCTGGAAATGGAAATATCTTCACATAAAAACTAGACAGAAGCATTCTCAGAAACTTCCTTGTGTTGAGTGCATTCAACTCACAGACTTGAACCTTCTTTTTGAAAGAGCAGTTTTGAAACACTCTTTTTGTAAAATCTGCAAAAGGATATTTGGAGCACTTTGAGGCCTATGCTGGGAAATGTAATATCTTCACCTAAAAACTAGACAGAAGCATTCTCAGAAAGTTCTTCTCGATGCGTGCATTCAACTCACAGAGTTGAACCTGTCTTTTGATAGAGCAGTTTGGAAACACTCTTCTTGTGAAATCTGCAAGTGGATATTTCCAGCGATTTGAGACCTATGCAAGGAAAAGGAAATATCTTCACACAAAAACTAGACAGCTGCATTCTCAGAAACTTCTTTGTGAGGAGTGCATTCAACTCACAGACTTGAACGTTCCTTTTCATAGAACAGTTTTGAAACACTCCTTTTGTACAATCTGCAAGTGTTTATTCGGAACGCTTTGAGGCCTATGTTGGAAAAGGAAATGTCTTCACATAAAAACTAGACAGAAGCATTCTCAGAAACTTCTTTGTGATGAGTGCATTCTACTCACAGACTTGAACCTTCCTTTTGATAGAACAGTTTTGAAACACTCTTTTTGTAGGATCTGCAAGTGGATATTTGGAGCACTATGAGGCCTATGCTGTGAAATGGAATCTCTTCACCTAAGTACTAGACAGAAGCATTCTCAGAAACTTCTTCACGATATGTGCATTCAACTCACAGTGTTGAACCTTTCTTTTCAAAGAGCAGTTTTGAAGCACACTTTTGGTAAAATCTGCAAGTGGATATTTGTAGCGATTTCCGGCCTATGCTGGAAAAGGAAATATCTTCACATAAGAACTAAACAGCAGCATTCTCAGAAACTTCTTTGTGTGGATTGCATTCAACTCACAGACTTGAACCTACCAATTGATAGAGAAGTTGGGAGACACTCTTTTTGTAGAATCTGCAAGTGGGTATTTGGAGCGCTTGGAGGCCTACGCTGGAAAAGGAAATGTCTTCACCTAAAAACTAGACAGCAGCATTCTCAGAAACCTCTTTGAGAAGAGTGCATTCATCTCACAGACTTGAACGTTCCTTTCGATAGAACAGTTTTGAAGCACTCCTTTTGTAGAATCTGCAATTGTTTATTCGGAGCGCTTCGAGGCCTATGTTGGAAAAGGATATATCTTCACATAAAAACTAGACAGAAATATTCTCAGAAACCTCTTTGTAAAGAGTGCATTCAACTCAGAGAGTTGAACCTACCAATCGATAGAGAAGTTTCGAAACACTCTTTTTGTAGAACACGCAAGTGAATATTTGGAGGGATTTGAGGCCTGTGATGTAAATGGAAACATCTTCTCATGAAATCTAGACAGAAGCATTCTCAGAAACGTCTTTGTGAGAAGGGCATTCAACTCACAGACTTGAAGCTTCCTTCTGAAAGAGCAGTTTTGAAACACTCTTTTTGTAGCATCTGCAAGTGGATATATGGAGCGCTTTGAGGCCTATGCTGGAAAAGGAAATATCTTCACATAAAAACTGGACAGAAGCATTCTCAGAAACTTCTTTGTGATGTGTGCGTTGAACTCACGGAGTTCAACCTTTCTTTTGATAGAGAAGTTTCGAAACACTCTTTTAGTAGAATCTTCATGTGGATGGATGGAGTGCTTTGAGGCCTATGCAGGAATAGGAAATATCTTCACGTAGGAACTGGACAAAAGCTTTCTCAGAAAGTTCCCTGTGCTTTGTGCATTCAACTCACGGAGTTCAACCTGCCTTTTGATAGAGCAGTTTTGAAACCCTCTTTTTGTAGAATCTGCAAGTGGATATTTGGAGCGCTTTGAGGCCTATGCTGCAAAAGGAAATATCATTGCATAAAAGCTAGATGGAAGCATTCACAGAAACTTCTTTGTGATGAGTGCATTCAACTCACAGAGTTGAACCTCCCTTTTGATAGACCAGTTATGAAACACGGTTTTTGTAGAATACGCAAGTGGATATTTGGAGCTCTTTGAGGCTTATGCTGGAAAAGGAGATATCTTCATATACAAACTGGACAGAAGCATTTTCAGAAACTTTTATGTCATGTGGGGATTGAACTCACAGAGTTGAACACTCCTTTCCATGGAGCAGTTCTGCAACACTCTTTTCGTGGAAACTGCAAGTGGATATTTGGTGCGATTGCGGCATCTAGTGGAAAAGGAAACACATGCAGATGAAAACTAGATAGAATCATTCTCGGAAACTTCTCTCTGATGAGTGCTTTCAACTCACAGATTTGAACCTTCCTTTTCAAAGAGCAGTTTTGAAAGACTCTTTTTGTACAATCTGCAAGTGAATATTTGGAGCGCTTTGAGGCCTATGCTGGGAAGTGAAATATCTTCACCTGAAAACTAGACAGAAGCATTCTGAGAAAGTTCTCCCTGATGAGTGCATTCACCTCAGACTTGAACGTTCCTTTTGATAGAACAGTTTTGAATCACTAAGTTTGTAGAATTCGCAAGTGTTTATGCAGAGCACCTTGAGGCCTATGTTGGAAAAGGAAATTGCTTCACATAAAAACTAGAGAGAAGCATTCTCAGAAATTTCATTGTGATGAGTGCATTCACCTAACAGAGTTGAACCTACTAATTGATAGACAAGTTTGGAAACACTCTTTTTGTAGAATCTGCAAGTGGATATTTGGAGCGCTTTGAAGCCTAGGCTGGAAATGGAAATATATTCACAGAAAAACTGGACAGAAGCATTCTCAGAAACTTCCTTGTGTTGAGTGCGTTCAACCCATAGACTTGAACCTTCTTTTTGAAAGAGCAGTTTTGAAACACTCTTTTTGTAAAATCTGGAAATGGATATTTGGAGCATTTTGAGGCCCATGCTGGGAAATGGAATATCTTCACCTAAAAACTAGACAGAAGCATTCTCAGAAAGATCTCCTCGATGCGTGCATTCAACTCACAGATTTCAACCCGTCTTTTGATAGAGCAGTTTGGAAACACTCTTTTTGTGAAATCTGCAAGTGGATATTTCCAGCGATTTGAGGTCTATGCAAGGAAAAGGAAATATCTTCACACAAAAACTAGACAGCTGCATTCTCAGAAACTTCTTTGTGAGGAGTGCATTCAACTCACAGACTTGAACGTTCCTTTTCATAGAACAGTTTTGAAACACTCCTTTTGTACAATCTGCAGGTGTTTATTCGGAGCGCTTTGAGGCCTATGTTGGAAAAGGAAATATCTTCACATAAAAACTAGACAGAAGCATTCTCAGAAACTTCTTTGTGATGAGTGCATTCTAGTCACAGAGTTGAACCTTCCTTTTGATAGAACAGTTTTGAAACACTCTTTTTGTAGAATCTGCAAGTGGATATTTGGAGCACTATGAGGCCTATGCTGTGAAATGAAATCTCTTCAGCTAAGTACTAGACAGAAGCATTCTCAGAAACTTCTTCACCACATGTGCAATCAACTCACAGAGTTGAACCTTTCTTTTCAAAGAGCAGTTTTGAAACACACTTTTGGTAAAATCTGCAAGTGGATATTTAGAGCGATTTCCGGCCTATGCTGGAAAAGGAAATATCTTCACATAAGAACTAAACAGCAGCATTCTCAGAAACTTCTTTGTGATGAGTGCATTCACCTCACAGAGTTGAACCTACTAATTGATAGAGAAGTTTGGAAACACTCTTTTTGTAGAATCTGCAAATGGATATTTGGAGCGCTTTGAGGCCTATGCTGGAAATGGAAATATCTTCACATAAAAACTAGACAGAAGCATTCTCAGAAACTTCCTTGTGTTGAGTGCATTCAACTCACAGACTTGAACCTTCTTTTTGAAAGAGCAGTTTTGAAACACTCTTTTTGTAAAATCTGCAAAAGGATATTTGGAGCACTTTGAGGCCTATGCTGGGAAATGTAATATCTTCACCTAAAAACTAGACAGAAGCATTCTCAGAAAGTTCTTCTCGATGCGTGCATTCAACTCACAGAGTTGAACCTGTCTTTTGATAGAGCAGTTTGGAAACACTCTTCTTGTGAAATCTGCAAGTGGATATTTCCAGCGATTTGAGACCTATGCAAGGAAAAGGAAATATCTTCACACAAAATCTAGACAGCTGCATTCTCAGAAACTTCTTTGTGTGGATTGCATTCAGCTCACAGACTTGAACCTACCAATTGATAGAGGAGTTGGGAGACACTCTTTTTGTAGAATCTGCAAGTGGGTATTTGGAGCGCTTTGAGGCCTATGCTGGAAAAGGAAATGTCTTCACCTAAAAACTAGACAGAAGCATTCTCAGAAACTTCTTTGTGATGAGTGCATTCTACTCACAGACTTGAACCTTCCTTTTGATAGAACAGTTTTGAAACACTCTTTTTGTAGGATCTGCAAGTGGATATTTGGAGCACTATGAGGCCTATGCTGTGAAATGGAATCTCTTCACCTAAGTACTAGACAGAAGCATTCTCAGAAACTTCTTCACGATATGTGCATTCAACTCACAGTGTTGAACCTTTCTTTTCAAAGAGCAGTTTTGAAGCACACTTTTGGTAAAATCTGCAAGTGGATATTTGTAGCGATTTCCGGCCTATGCTGGAAAAGGAAATATCTTCACATAAGAACTAAACAGCAGCATTCTCAGAAACTTCTTTGTGTGGATTGCATTCAACTCACAGACTTGAACCTACCAATTGATAGAGAAGTTGGGAGACACTCTTTTTGTAGAATCTGCAAGTGGGTATTTGGAGCGCTTGGAGGCCTACGCTGGAAAAGGAAATGTCTTCACCTAAAAACTAGACAGCAGCATTCTCAGAAACCTCTTTGAGAAGAGTGCATTCATCTCACAGACTTGAACGTTCCTTTCGATAGAACAGTTTTGAAGCACTCCTTTTGTAGAATCTGCAATTGTTTATTCGGAGCGCTTCGAGGCCTATGTTGGAAAAGGATATATCTTCACATAAAAACTAGACAGAAATATTCTCAGAAACCTCTTTGTAAAGAGTGCATTCAACTCAGAGAGTTGAACCTACCAATCGATAGAGAAGTTTCGAAACACTCTTTTTGTAGAACACGCAAGTGAATATTTGGAGGGATTTGAGGCCTGTGATGTAAATGGAAACATCTTCTCATGAAATCTAGACAGAAGCATTCTCAGAAACGTCTTTGTGATAAGTGCATTCAACTCACAGACTTGAAGCTTCCTTCTGAAAGAGCAGTTTTGAAACACTCTTTTTGTAGCATCTGCAAGTGGATATATGGAGCGCTTTGAGGCCTATGCTGGAAAAGGAAATATCTTCACATAAAAACTGGACAGAAGCATTCTCAGAAACTTCTTTGTGATGTGTGCGTTGAACTCACGGAGTTCAACCTTTCTTTTGATAGAGAAGTTTCGAAACACTCTTTTAGTAGAATCTTCATGTGGATGGATGGAGTGCTTTGAGGCCTATGCAGGAATAGGAAATATCTTCACGTAGAAACTGGACAAAAGCTTTCTCAGAAAGTTCCCTGTGCTTTGTGCATTCAACTCACGGAGTTCAACCTGCCTTTTGATAGAGCAGTTTTGAAACCCTCTTTTTGTAGAGTCTGCAAGTGGATATTTGGAGCGCTTTGAGGCCTATGCTGCAAAAGGAAATATCATTGCATAAAAGCTAGATGGAAGCATTCACAGAAACTTCTTTGTGATGAGTGCATTCAACTCACAGAGTTGAACCTCCCTTTTGATAGACCAGTTATGAAACACGGTTTTTGTAGAATACGCAAGTGGATATTTGGAGCTCTTTGAGGCTTATGCTGGAAAAGGAGATATCTTCATATACAAACTGGACAGAAGCATTTTCAGAAACTTTTATGTCATGTGGGGATTGAACTCACAGAGTTGAACACTCCTTTCCATGGAGCAGTTCTGCAACACTCTTTTCGTGGAAACTGCAAGTGGATATTTGGTGCGATTGCGGCATCTAGTGGAAAAGGAAACACATGCAGATGAAAACTAGATAGAATCATTCTCGGAAACTTATCTCTGATGAGTGCTTTCAACTCACAGATTTGAACCTTCCTTTTCAAAGAGCAGTTTTGAAAGACTCTTTTTGTACAATCTGCAAGTGAATATTTGGAGCGCTTTGAGGCCTATGCTGGGAAGTGAAATATCTTCACCTGAAAACTAGACAGAAGCATTCTGAGAAAGTTCTCCCTGATGAGTGCATTCACCTCAGACTTGAACGTTCCTTTTGATAGAACAGTTTTGAATCACTAAGTTTGTAGAATTCGCAAGTGTTTATGCAGAGCACCTTGAGGCCTATGTTGGAAAAGGAAATTGCTTCACATAAAAACTAGAGAGAAGCATTCTCAGAAATTTCATTGTGATGAGTGCATTCACCTAACAGAGTTGAACCTACTAATTGATAGACAAGTTTGGAAACACTCTTTTTGTAGAATCTGCAAGTGGATATTTGGAGCGCTTTGAAGCCTAGGCTGGAAATGGAAATATATTCACAGAAAAACTGGACAGAAGCATTCTCAGAAACTTCCTTGTGTTGAGTGCGTTCAACCCATAGACTTGAACCTTCTTTTTGAAAGAGCAGTTTTGAAACACTCTTTTTGTAAAATCTGCAAATGGATATTTGGAGCATTTTGAGGCCCATGCTGGGAAATGGAATATCTTCACCTAAAAACTAGACAGAAGCATTCTCAGAAAGATCTCCTCGATGCGTGCATTCAACTCACAGATTTCAACCCGTCTTTTGATAGAGCAGTTTGGAAACACTCTTTTTGTGAAATCTGCAAGTGGATATTTCCAGCGATTTGAGGTCTATGCAAGGAAAAGGAAATATCTTCACACAAAAACTAGACAGCTGCATTCTCAGAAACTTCTTTGCGAGGAGTGCATTCAACTCACAGACTTGAACGTTCCTTTTCATAGAACAGTTTTGAAACACTCCTTTTCTACAATCTGCCGGTGTTTATTCGGAGGGCTTTGAGGCCTATGTTGGAAAAGGAAATATCTTCACATAAAAACTAGACAGAAGCATTCTCAGAAACTTCTTTGTGATGAGTGCATTCTAGTCACAGAGTTGAACCTTCCTTTTGATAGAACAGTTTTGAAACACTCTTTTTGTAGAATCTGCAAGTGGATATTTGGAGCACTATGAGGCCTATGCTGTGAAATGAAATCTCTTCAGCTAAGTACTAGACAGAAGCATTCTCAGAAACTTCTTCACCACATGTGCAATCAACTCACAGAGTTGAACCTTTCTTTTCAAAGAGCAGTTTTGAAACACACTTTTGGTAAAATCTGCAAGTGGATATTTAGAGCGATTTCCGGCCTATGCTGGAAAAGGAAATATCTTCACATAAGAACTAAACAGCAGCATTCTCAGAAACTTCTTTGTGATGAGTGCATTCACCTCACAGAGTTGAACCTACTAATTGATAGAGAAGTTTGGAAACACTCTTTTTGTAGAATCTGCAAATGGATATTTGGAGCGCTTTGAGGCCTATGCTGGAAATGGAAATATCTTCACATAAAAACTAGACAGAAGCATTCTCAGAAACTTCCTTGTGTTGAGTGCATTCAACTCACAGACTTGAACCTTCTTTTTGAAAGAGCAGTTTTGAAACACTCTTTTTGTAAAATCTGCAAAAGGATATTTGGAGCACTTTGAGGCCTATGCTGGGAAATGTAATATCTTCACCTAAAAACTAGACAGAAGCATTCTCAGAAAGTTCTTCTCGATGCGTGCATTCAACTCACAGAGTTGAACCTGTCTTTTGATAGAGCAGTTTGGAAACACTCTTCTTGTGAAATCTGCAAGTGGATATTTCCAGCGATTTGAGACCTATGCAAGGAAAAGGAAATATCTTCACACAAAAACTAGACAGCTGCATTCTCAGAAACTTCTTTGTGAGGAGTGCATTCAACTCACAGACTTGAACGTTCCTTTTCATAGAACAGTTTTGAAACACTCCTTTTGTACAATCTGCAAGTGTTTATTCGGAACGCTTTGAGGCCTATGTTGGAAAAGGAAATGTCTTCACATAAAAACTAGACAGAAGCATTCTCAGAAACTTCTTTGTGATGAGTGCATTCTACTCACAGACTTGAACCTTCCTTTTGATAGAACAGTTTTGAAACACTCTTTTTGTAGGATCTGCAAGTGGATATTTGGAGCACTATGAGGCCTATGCTGTGAAATGGAATCTCTTCACCTAAGTACTAGACAGAAGCATTCTCAGAAACTTCTTCACGATATGTGCATTCAACTCACAGTGTTGAACCTTTCTTTTCAAAGAGCAGTTTTGAAGCACACTTTTGGTAAAATCTGCAAGTGGATATTTGTAGCGATTTCCGGCCTATGCTGGAAAAGGAAATATCTTCACATAAGAACTAAACAGCAGCATTCTCAGAAACTTCTTTGTGTGGATTGCATTCAACTCACAGACTTGAACCTACCAATTGATAGAGAAGTTGGGAGACACTCTTTTTGTAGAATCTGCAAGTGGGTATTTGGAGCGCTTGGAGGCCTACGCTGGAAAAGGAAATGTCTTCACCTAAAAACTAGACAGCAGCATTCTCAGAAACCTCTTTGAGAAGAGTGCATTCATCTCACAGACTTGAACGTTCCTTTCGATAGAACAGTTTTGAAGCACTCCTTTTGTAGAATCTGCAATTGTTTATTCGGAGCGCTTCGAGGCCTATGTTGGAAAAGGATATATCTTCACATAAAAACTAGACAGAAATATTCTCAGAAACCTCTTTGTAAAGAGTGCATTCAACTCAGAGAGTTGAACCTACCAATCGATAGAGAAGTTTCGAAACACTCTTTTTGTAGAACACGCAAGTGAATATTTGGAGGGATTTGAGGCCTGTGATGTAAATGGAAACATCTTCTCATGAAATCTAGACAGAAGCATTCTCAGAAACGTCTTTGTGAGAAGTGCATTCAACTCACAGACTTGAAGCTTCCTTCTGAAAGAGCAGTTTTGAAACACTCTTTTTGTAGCATCTGCAAGTGGATATATGGAGCGCTTTGAGGCCTATGCTGGAAAAGGAAATATCTTCACATAAAAACTGGACAGAAGCATTCTCAGAAACTTCTTTGTGATGTGTGCGTTGAACTCACGGAGTTCAACCTTTCTTTTGATAGAGAAGTTTCGAAACACTCTTTTAGTAGAATCTTCATGTGGATGGATGGAGTGCTTTGAGGCCTATGCAGGAATAGGAAATATCTTCACGTAGGAACTGGACAAAAGCTTTCTCAGAAAGTTCCCTGTGCTTTGTGCATTCAACTCACGGAGTTCAACCTGCCTTTTGATAGAGCAGTTTTGAAACCCTCTTTTTGTAGAATCTGCAAGTGGATATTTGGAGCGCTTTGAGGCCTATGCTGCAAAAGGAAATATCATTGCATAAAAGCTAGATGGAAGCATTCACAGAAACTTCTTTGTGATGAGTGCATTCAACTCACAGAGTTGAACCTCCCTTTTGATAGACCAGTTATGAAACACGGTTTTTGTAGAATACGCAAGTGGATATTTGGAGCTCTTTGAGGCTTATGCTGGAAAAGGAGATATCTTCATATACAAACTGGACAGAAGCATTTTCAGAAACTTTTATGTCATGTGGGGATTGAACTCACAGAGTTGAACACTCCTTTCCATGGAGCAGTTCTGCAACACTCTTTTCGTGGAAACTGCAAGTGGATATTTGGTGCGATTGCGGCATCTAGTGGAAAAGGAAACACATGCAGATGAAAACTAGATAGAATCATTCTCGGAAACTTCTCTCTGATGAGTGCTTTCAACTCACAGATTTGAACCTTCCTTTTCAAAGAGCAGTTTTGAAAGACTCTTTTTGTAGAATCTGCAAGTGGATATTTGGAGCGCTTTGAGGCCTATGCTGGGAAGTGAAATATCTTCACCTGAAAACTAGACAGAAGCATTCTGAGAAAGTTCTCTCTGATGAGTGCATTCACCTCAGACTTGAACGTTCCTTTTGATAGAACAGTTTTGAATCACTAAGTTTGTAGAATTCGCAAGTGTTTATGCAGAGCACCTTGAGGCCTATGTTGGAAAAGGAAATTGCTTCACATAAAAACTAGAGAGAAGCATTCTCAGAAATTTCATTGTGATGAGTGCATTCACCTAACAGAGTTGAACCTACTAATTGATAGACAAGTTTGGAAACACTCTTTTTGTAGAATCTGCAAGTGGATATTTGGAGCGCTTTGAAGCCTAGGCTGGAAATGGAAATATATTCACAGAAAAACTGGACAGAAGCATTCTCAGAAACTTCCTTGTGTTGAGTGCGTTCAACCCATAGACTTGAACCTTCTTTTTGAAAGAGCAGTTTTGAAACACTCTTTTTGTAAAATCTGGAAATGGATATTTGGAGCATTTTGAGGCCCATGCTGGGAAATGGAATATCTTCACCTAAAAACTAGACAGAAGCATTCTCAGAAAGATCTCCTCGATGCGTGCATTCAACTCACAGATTTCAACCCGTCTTTTGATAGAGCAGTTTGGAAACACTCTTTTTGTGAAATCTGCAAGTGGATATTTCCAGCGATTTGAGGTCTATGCAAGGAAAAGGAAATATCTTCACACAAAAACTAGACAGCTGCATTCTCAGAAACTTCTTTGTGAGGAGTGCATTCAACTCACAGACTTGAACGTTCCTTTTCATAGAACAGTTTTGAAACACTCCTTTTGTACAATCTGCAGGTGTTTATTCGGAGCGCTTTGAGGCCTATGTTGGAAAAGGAAATATCTTCACATAAAAACTAGACAGAAGCATTCTCAGAAACTTCTTTGTGATGAGTGCATTCTAGTCACAGAGTTGAACCTTCCTTTTGATAGAACAGTTTTGAAACACTCTTTTTGTAGAATCTGCAAGTGGATATTTGGAGCACTATGAGGCCTATGCTGTGAAATGAAATCTCTTCAGCTAAGTACTAGACAGAAGCATTCTCAGAAACTTCTTCACCACATGTGCAATCAACTCACAGAGTTGAACCTTTCTTTTCAAAGAGCAGTTTTGAAACACACTTTTGGTAAAATCTGCAAGTGGATATTTAGAGCGATTTCCGGCCTATGCTGGAAAAGGAAATATCTTCACATAAGAACTAAACAGCAGCATTCTCAGAAACTTCTTTGTGATGAGTGCATTCACCTCACAGAGTTGAACCTACTAATTGATAGAGAAGTTTGGAAACACTCTTTTTGTAGAATCTGCAAATGGATATTTGGAGCGCTTTGAGGCCTATGCTGGAAATGGAAATATCTTCACATAAAAACTAGACAGAAGCATTCTCAGAAACTTCCTTGTGTTGAGTGCATTCAACTCACAGACTTGAACCTTCTTTTTGAAAGAGCAGTTTTGAAACACTCTTTTTGTAAAATCTGCAAAAGGATATTTGGAGCACTTTGAGGCCTATGCTGGGAAATGTAATATCTTCACCTAAAAACTAGACAGAAGCATTCTCAGAAAGTTCTTCTCGATGCGTGCATTCAACTCACAGAGTTGAACCTGTCTTTTGATAGAGCAGTTTGGAAACACTCTTCTTGTGAAATCTGCAAGTGGATATTTCCAGCGATTTGAGACCTATGCAAGGAAAAGGAAATATCTTCACACAAAAACTAGACAGCTGCATTCTCAGAAACTTCTTTGTGAGGAGTGCATTCAACTCACAGACTTGAACGTTCCTTTTCATAGAACAGTTTTGAAACACTCCTTTTGTACAATCTGCAAGTGTTTATTCGGAACGCTTTGAGGCCTATGTTGGAAAAGGAAATGTCTTCACATAAAAACTAGACAGAAGCATTCTCAGAAACTTCTTTGTGATGAGTGCATTCTACTCACAGACTTGAACCTTCCTTTTGATAGAACAGTTTTGAAACACTCTTTTTGTAGGATCTGCAAGTGGATATTTGGAGCACTATGAGGCCTATGCTGTGAAATGGAATCTCTTCACCTAAGTACTAGACAGAAGCATTCTCAGAAACTTCTTCACGATATGTGCATTCAACTCACAGTGTTGAACCTTTCTTTTCAAAGAGCAGTTTTGAAGCACACTTTTGGTAAAATCTGCAAGTGGATATTTGTAGCGATTTCCGGCCTATGCTGGAAAAGGAAATATCTTCACATAAGAACTAAACAGCAGCATTCTCAGAAACTTCTTTGTGTGGATTGCATTCAACTCACAGACTTGAACCTACCAATTGATAGAGAAGTTGGGAGACACTCTTTTTGTAGAATCTGCAAGTGGGTATTTGGAGCGCTTGGAGGCCTACGCTGGAAAAGGAAATGTCTTCACCTAAAAACTAGACAGCAGCATTCTCAGAAACCTCTTTGAGAAGAGTGCATTCATCTCACAGACTTGAACGTTCCTTTCGATAGAACAGTTTTGAAGCACTCCTTTTGTAGAATCTGCAATTGTTTATTCGGAGCGCTTCGAGGCCTATGTTGGAAAAGGATATATCTTCACATAAAAACTAGACAGAAATATTCTCAGAAACCTCTTTGTAAAGAGTGCATTCAACTCAGAGAGTTGAACCTACCAATCGATAGAGAAGTTTCGAAACACTCTTTTTGTAGAACACGCAAGTGAATATTTGGAGGGATTTGAGGCCTGTGATGTAAATGGAAACATCTTCTCATGAAATCTAGACAGAAGCATTCTCAGAAACGTCTTTGTGATAAGTGCATTCAACTCACAGACTTGAAGCTTCCTTCTGAAAGAGCAGTTTTGAAACACTCTTTTTGTAGCATCTGCAAGTGGATATATGGAGCGCTTTGAGGCCTATGCTGGAAAAGGAAATATCTTCACATAAAAACTGGACAGAAGCATTCTCAGAAACTTCTTTGTGATGTGTGCGTTGAACTCACGGAGTTCAACCTTTCTTTTGATAGAGAAGTTTCGAAACACTCTTTTAGTAGAATCTTCATGTGGATGGATGGAGTGCTTTGAGGCCTATGCAGGAATAGGAAATATCTTCACGTAGAAACTGGACAAAAGCTTTCTCAGAAAGTTCCCTGTGCTTTGTGCATTCAACTCACGGAGTTCAACCTGCCTTTTGATAGAGCAGTTTTGAAACCCTCTTTTTGTAGAGTCTGCAAGTGGATATTTGGAGCGCTTTGAGGCCTATGCTGCAAAAGGAAATATCATTGCATAAAAGCTAGATGGAAGCATTCACAGAAACTTCTTTGTGATGAGTGCATTCAACTCACAGAGTTGAACCTCCCTTTTGATAGACCAGTTATGAAACACGGTTTTTGTAGAATACGCAAGTGGATATTTGGAGCTCTTTGAGGCTTATGCTGGAAAAGGAGATATCTTCATATACAAACTGGACAGAAGCATTTTCAGAAACTTTTATGTCATGTGGGGATTGAACTCACAGAGTTGAACACTCCTTTCCATGGAGCAGTTCTGCAACACTCTTTTCGTGGAAACTGCAAGTGGATATTTGGTGCGATTGCGGCATCTAGTGGAAAAGGAAACACATGCAGATGAAAACTAGATAGAATCATTCTCGGAAACTTCTCTCTGATGAGTGCTTTCAACTCACAGATTTGAACCTTCCTTTTCAAAGAGCAGTTTTGAAAGACTCTTTTTGTACAATCTGCAAGTGAATATTTGGAGCGCTTTGAGGCCTATGCTGGGAAGTGAAATATCTTCACCTGAAAACTAGACAGAAGCATTCTGAGAAAGTTCTCCCTGATGAGTGCATTCACCTCAGACTTGAACGTTCCTTTTGATAGAACAGTTTTGAATCACTAAGTTTGTAGAATTCGCAAGTGTTTATGCAGAGCACCTTGAGGCCTATGTTGGAAAAGGAAATTGCTTCACATAAAAACTAGAGAGAAGCATTCTCAGAAATTTCATTGTGATGAGTGCATTCACCTAACAGAGTTGAACCTACTAATTGATAGACAAGTTTGGAAACACTCTTTTTGTAGAATCTGCAAGTGGATATTTGGAGCGCTTTGAAGCCTAGGCTGGAAATGGAAATATATTCACAGAAAAACTGGACAGAAGCATTCTCAGAAACTTCCTTGTGTTGAGTGCGTTCAACCCATAGACTTGAACCTTCTTTTTGAAAGAGCAGTTTTGAAACACTCTTTTTGTAAAATCTGCAAATGGATATTTGGAGCATTTTGAGGCCCATGCTGGGAAATGGAATATCTTCACCTAAAAACTAGACAGAAGCATTCTCAGAAAGATCTCCTCGATGCGTGCATTCAACTCACAGATTTCAACCCGTCTTTTGATAGAGCAGTTTGGAAACACTCTTTTTGTGAAATCTGCAAGTGGATATTTCCAGCGATTTGAGGTCTATGCAAGGAAAAGGAAATATCTTCACACAAAAACTAGACAGCTGCATTCTCAGAAACTTCTTTGCGAGGAGTGCATTCAACTCACAGACTTGAACGTTCCTTTTCATAGAACAGTTTTGAAACACTCCTTTTCTACAATCTGCCGGTGTTTATTCGGAGGGCTTTGAGGCCTATGTTGGAAAAGGAAATATCTTCACATAAAAACTAGACAGAAGCATTCTCAGAAACTTCTTTGTGATGAGTGCATTCTAGTCACAGAGTTGAACCTTCCTTTTGATAGAACAGTTTTGAAACACTCTTTTTGTAGAATCTGCAAGTGGATATTTGGAGCACTATGAGGCCTATGCTGTGAAATGAAATCTCTTCAGCTAAGTACTAGACAGAAGCATTCTCAGAAACTTCTTCACCACATGTGCAATCAACTCACAGAGTTGAACCTTTCTTTTCAAAGAGCAGTTTTGAAACACACTTTTGGTAAAATCTGCAAGTGGATATTTAGAGCGATTTCCGGCCTATGCTGGAAAAGGAAATATCTTCACATAAGAACTAAACAGCAGCATTCTCAGAAACTTCTTTGTGATGAGTGCATTCACCTCACAGAGTTGAACCTACTAATTGATAGAGAAGTTTGGAAACACTCTTTTTGTAGAATCTGCAAATGGATATTTGGAGCGCTTTGAGGCCTATGCTGGAAATGGAAATATCTTCACATAAAAACTAGACAGAAGCATTCTCAGAAACTTCCTTGTGTTGAGTGCATTCAACTCACAGACTTGAACCTTCTTTTTGAAAGAGCAGTTTTGAAACACTCTTTTTGTAAAATCTGCAAAAGGATATTTGGAGCACTTTGAGGCCTATGCTGGGAAATGTAATATCTTCACCTAAAAACTAGACAGAAGCATTCTCAGAAAGTTCTTCTCGATGCGTGCATTCAACTCACAGAGTTGAACCTGTCTTTTGATAGAGCAGTTTGGAAACACTCTTTTTGTGAAATCTGCAAGTGGATATTTCCAGCGATTTGAGACCTATGCAAGGAAAAGGAAATATCTTCACACAAAAACTAGACAGCTGCATTCTCAGAAACTTCTTTGTGAGGAGTGCATTCAACTCACAGACTTGAACGTTCCTTTTCATAGAACAGTTTTGAAACACTCCTTTTGTACAATCTGCAAGTGTTTATTCGGAACGCTTTGAGGCCTATGTTGGAAAAGGAAATGTCTTCACATAAAAACTAGACAGAAGCATTCTCAGAAACTTCTTTGTGATGAGTGCATTCTACTCACAGACTTGAACCTTCCTTTTGATAGAACAGTTTTGAAACACTCTTTCTGTAGGATCTGCAAGTGGATATTTGGAGCACTATGAGGCCTATGCTGTGAAATGGAATCTCTTCACCTAAGTACTAGACAGAAGCATTCTCAGAAACTTCTTCACGATATGTGCATTCAACTCACAGTGTTGAACCTTTCTTTTCAAAGAGCAGTTTTGAAGCACACTTTTGGTAAAATCTGCAAGTGGATATTTGTAGCGATTTCCGGCCTATGCTGGAAAAGGAAATATCTTCACATAAGAACTAAACAGCAGCATTCTCAGAAACTTCTTTGTGTGGATTGCATTCAACTCACAGACTTGAACCTACCAATTGATAGAGAAGTTGGGAGACACTCTTTTTGTAGAATCTGCAAGTGGGTATTTGGAGCGCTTGGAGGCCTACGCTGGAAAAGGAAATGTCTTCACCTAAAAACTAGACAGCAGCATTCTCAGAAACCTCTTTGAGAAGAGTGCATTCATCTCACAGACTTGAACGTTCCTTTCGATAGAACAGTTTTGAAGCACTCCTTTTGTAGAATCTGCAATTGTTTATTCGGAGCGCTTCGAGGCCTATGTTGGAAAAGGATATATCTTCACATAAAAACTAGACAGAAATATTCTCAGAAACCTCTTTGTAAAGAGTGCATTCAACTCAGAGAGTTGAACCTACCAATCGATAGAGAAGTTTCGAAACACTCTTTTTGTAGAACACGCAAGTGAATATTTGGAGGGATTTGAGGCCTGTGATGTAAATGGAAACATCTTCTCATGAAATCTAGACAGAAGCATTCTCAGAAACGTCTTTGTGATAAGTGCATTCAACTCACAGACTTGAAGCTTCCTTCTGAAAGAGCAGTTTTGAAACACTCTTTTTGTAGCATCTGCAAGTGGATATATGGAGCGCTTTGAGGCCTATGCTGGAAAAGGAAATATCTTCACATAAAAACTGGACAGAAGCATTCTCAGAAACTTCTTTGTGATGTGTGCGTTGAACTCACGGAGTTCAACCTTTCTTTTGATAGAGAAGTTTCGAAACACTCTTTTAGTAGAATCTTCATGTGGATGGATGGAGTGCTTTGAGGCCTATGCAGGAATAGGAAATATCTTCACGTAGAAACTGGACAAAAGCTTTCTCAGAAAGTTCCCTGTGCTTTGTGCATTCAACTCACGGAGTTCAACCTGCCTTTTGATAGAGCAGTTTTGAAACCCTCTTTTTGTAGAGTCTGCAAGTGGATATTTGGAGCGCTTTGAGGCCTATGCTGCAAAAGGAAATATCATTGCATAAAAGCTAGATGGAAGCATTCACAGAAACTTCTTTGTGATGAGTGCATTCAACTCACAGAGTTGAACCTCCCTTTTGATAGACCAGTTATGAAACACGGTTTTTGTAGAATACGCAAGTGGATATTTGGAGCTCTTTGAGGCTTATGCTGGAAAAGGAGATATCTTCATATACAAACTGGACAGAAGCATTTTCAGAAACTTTTATGTCATGTGGGGATTGAACTCACAGAGTTGAACACTCCTTTCCATGGAGCAGTTCTGCAACACTCTTTTCGTGGAAACTGCAAGTGGATATTTGGTGCGATTGCGGCATCTAGTGGAAAAGGAAACACATGCAGATGAAAACTAGATAGAATCATTCTCGGAAACTTCTCTCTGATGAGTGCTTTCAACTCACAGATTTGAACCTTCCTTTTCAAAGAGCAGTTTTGAAAGACTCTTTTTGTACAATCTGCAAGTGAATATTTGGAGCGCTTTGAGGCCTATGCTGGGAAGTGAAATATCTTCACCTGAAAACTAGACAGAAGCATTCTGAGAAAGTTCTCCCTGATGAGTGCATTCACCTCAGACTTGAACGTTCCTTTTGATAGAACAGTTTTGAATCACTAAGTTTGTAGAATTCGCAAGTGTTTATGCAGAGCACCTTGAGGCCTATGTTGGAAAAGGAAATTGCTTCACATAAAAACTAGAGAGAAGCATTCTCAGAAATTTCATTGTGATGAGTGCATTCACCTAACAGAGTTGAACCTACTAATTGATAGACAAGTTTGGAAACACTCTTTTTGTAGAATCTGCAAGTGGATATTTGGAGCGCTTTGAAGCCTAGGCTGGAAATGGAAATATATTCACAGAAAAACTGGACAGAAGCATTCTCAGAAACTTCCTTGTGTTGAGTGCGTTCAACCCATAGACTTGAACCTTCTTTTTGAAAGAGCAGTTTTGAAACACTCTTTTTGTAAAATCTGCAAATGGATATTTGGAGCATTTTGAGGCCCATGCTGGGAAATGGAATATCTTCACCTAAAAACTAGACAGAAGCATTCTCAGAAAGATCTCCTCGATGCGTGCATTCAACTCACAGATTTCAACCCGTCTTTTGATAGAGCAGTTTGGAAACACTCTTTTTGTGAAATCTGCAAGTGGATATTTCCAGCGATTTGAGGTCTATGCAAGGAAAAGGAAATATCTTCACACAAAAACTAGACAGCTGCATTCTCAGAAACTTCTTTGCGAGGAGTGCATTCAACTCACAGACTTGAACGTTCCTTTTCATAGAACAGTTTTGAAACACTCCTTTTCTACAATCTGCCGGTGTTTATTCGGAGGGCTTTGAGGACTATGTTGGAAAAGGAAATATCTTCACATAAAAACTAGACAGAAGCATTCTCAGAAACTTCTTTGTGATGAGTGCATTCTAGTCACAGAGTTGAACCTTCCTTTTGATAGAACAGTTTTGAAACACTCTTTTTGTAGAATCTGCAAGTGGATATTTGGAGCACTATGAGGCCTATGCTGTGAAATGAAATCTCTTCAGCTAAGTACTAGACAGAAGCATTCTCAGAAACTTCTTCACCACATGTGCAATCAACTCACAGAGTTGAACCTTTCTTTTCAAAGAGCAGTTTTGAAAAACACTTTTGGTAAAATCTGCAAGTGGATATTTAGAGCGATTTCCGGCCTATGCTGGAAAAGGAAATATCTTCACATAAGAACTAAACAGCAGCATTCTCAGAAACTTCTTTGTGATGAGTGCATTCACCTCACAGAGTTGAACCTACTAATTGATAGAGAAGTTTGGAAACACTCTTTTTGTAGAATCTGCAAATGGATATTTGGAGCGCTTTGAGGCCTATGCTGGAAATGGAAATATCTTCACATAAAAACTAGACAGAAGCATTCTCAGAAACTTCCTTGTGTTGAGTGCATTCAACTCACAGACTTGAACCTTCTTTTTGAAAGAGCAGTTTTGAAACACTCTTTTTGTAAAATCTGCAAAAGGATATTTGGAGCACTTTGAGGCCTATGCTGGGAAATGTAATATCTTCACCTAAAAACTAGACAGAAGCATTCTCAGAAAGTTCTTCTCGATGCGTGCATTCAACTCACAGAGTTGAACCTGTCTTTTGATAGAGCAGTTTGGAAACACTCTTTTTGTGAAATCTGCAAGTGGATATTTCCAGCGATTTGAGACCTATGCAAGGAAAAGGAAATATCTTCACACAAAAACTAGACAGCTGCATTCTCAGAAACTTCTTTGTGAGGAGTGCATTCAACTCACAGACTTGAACGTTCCTTTTCATAGAACAGTTTTGAAACACTCCTTTTGTACAATCTGCAAGTGTTTATTCGGAACGCTTTGAGGCCTATGTTGGAAAAGGAAATGTCTTCACATAAAAACTAGACAGAAGCATTCTCAGAAACTTCTTTGTGATGAGTGCATTCTACTCACAGACTTGAACCTTCCTTTTGATAGAACAGTTTTGAAACACTCTTTCTGTAGGATCTGCAAGTGGATATTTGGAGCACTATGAGGCCTATGCTGTGAAATGGAATCTCTTCACCTAAGTACTAGACAGAAGCATTCTCAGAAACTTCTTCACGATATGTGCATTCAACTCACAGTGTTGAACCTTTCTTTTCAAAGAGCAGTTTTGAAGCACACTTTTGGTAAAATCTGCAAGTGGATATTTGTAGCGATTTCCGGCCTATGCTGGAAAAGGAAATATCTTCACATAAGAACTAAACAGCAGCATTCTCAGAAACTTCTTTGTGTGGATTGCATTCAACTCACAGACTTGAACCTACCAATTGATAGAGAAGTTGGGAGACACTCTTTGTGTAGAATCTGCAAGTGGGTATTTGGAGCGCTTTGAGGCCTATGCTGGAAAAGGAAATGTCTTCACCTAAAAACTAGACAGCAGCATTCTCAGAAACCTCTTTGAGAAGAGTGCATTCATCTCACAGACTTGAACGTTCCTTTCGATAGAACAGTTTTGAAGCACTCCTTTTGTAGAATCTGCAATTGTTTAGTCGGAGCGCTTCGAGGCCTATGTTGGAAAAGGATATATCTTCACATTAAAACTAGACAGAAATATTCTCAGAAACCTCTTTGTAAAGAGTGCATTCAACTCAGAGAGTTGAACCTACCAATCGATAGAGAAGTTTCGAAACACTCTTTTTGTAGAACACGCAAGTGAATATTTGGAGGGATTTGAGGCCTGTGATGTAAATGGAAACATCTTCTCATGAAATCTAGACAGAAGCATTCTCAGAAACGTCTTTGTGAGAAGTGCATTCAACTCACAGACTTGAAGCTTCCTTCTGAAAGAGCAGTTTTGAAACACTCTTTTTGTAGCATCTGCAAGTGGATATATGGAGCGCTTTGAGGCCTATGCTGGAAAAGGAAATATCTTCACATAAAAACTGGACAGAAGCATTCTCAGAAACTTCTTTGTGATGTGTGCGTTGAACTCACGGAGTTCAACCTTTCTTTTGATAGAGAAGTTTCGAAACACTCTTTTAGTAGAATCTTCATGTGGATGGATGGAGTGCTTTGAGGCCTATGCTGGAAATGGAAATATCTTCACGTAGAAACTGGACAAAAGCTTTCTCAGAAAGTTCTCTGTGCTTTGTGCATTCAACTCACGGAGTTCAACCTGCCTTTTGATAGAGCAGTTTTGAAACCCTCTTTTTGTAGAATCTGCAAGTGGATATTTGGAGCGCTTTGAGGCCTATGCTGCAAAAGGAAATATCATTGCATAAAAGCTAGATGGAAGCATTCACAGAAACTTCTTTGTGATGAGTGCATTCAACTCACAGACTTGAACCTCCCTTTTGATAGACCAGTTATGAAACACGGTTTTTGTAGAATACGCAAGTGGATATTTGGAGCTCTTTGAGGCTTATGCTGGAAAAGGAGATATCTTCATATACAAACTGGACAGAAGCATTTTCAGAAACTTTTATGTCATGTGGGGATTGAACTCACAGAGTTGAACACTCCTTTCCATGGAGCAGTTCTGCAACACTCTTTTCGTGGAAACTGCAAGTGGATATTTGGTGCGATTGCGGCATCTAGTGGAAAAGGAAACACATGCAGATGAAAACTAGATAGAATCATTCTCGGAAACTTCTCTCTGATGAGTGCTTTCAACTCACAGATTTGAACCTTCCTTTTCAAAGAGCAGTTTTGAAAGACTCTTTTTGTAGGATCTGCAAGTGGATATTTGGAGCGCTTTGAGGCCTATGCTGGGAAATGAAATATCTTCACCTGAAAACTAGACAGAAGCATTCTGAGAAAGTTCTCTCTGATGAGTGCATTCACCTCAGACTTGAACGTTCCTTTTGATAGAACAGTTTTGAATCACTAAGTTTGTAGAATTCGCAAGTGTTTATGCAGAGCACCTTGAGGCCTATGTTGGAAAAGGAAATTGCTGCACATAAAAACTAGAGAGAAGCATTCTCAGAAATTTCATTGTGATGAGTGCATTCACCTAACAGAGTTGAACCTACTAATTGATAGACAAGTTTGGAAACACTCTTTTTGTAGAATCTGCAATTGGATATTTGGAGCGCTTTGAAGCCTAGGCTGGAAATGGAAATATATTCACATAAAAACTGGACAGAAGCATTCTCAGAAACTTCCTTGTGTTCAGTGCGTTCAACCCATAGACTTGAACCTTCTTTTTGAAAGAGCAGTTTTGAAACACTCTTTTTGTAAAATCTGCAAATGGATATTTGGAGCATTTTGAGGCCCATGCTGGGAAATGGAATATCTTCACCTAAAAACTAGACAGAAGCATTCTCAGAAAGATCTCCTCGATGCGTGCATTCAACTCACAGATTTCAACCCGTCTTTTGATAGAGCAGTTTGGAAACACTCTTTTTGTGAAATCTGCAAGTGGATATTTCCAGGGATTTGAGGTCTATGCAAGGAAAAGGAAATATATTCACACAAAAACTAGACAGCTGCATTCTCAGAAACTTCTTTGTGAGGAATGCATTCAACCCACAGACTTGAACGTTCCTTTTCATAGAACAGTTTTGAAACACTCCTTTTGTACAATCTGCCGGTGTTTATTCGGAGCGCTTTGAGGCCTATGTTGGAAAAGGAAATATCTTCACATAAAAACTAGACAGAAGCATTCTCAGAAACTTCTTTGTGATGAGTGCATTCTAGTCACAGAGTTGAACCTTCCTTTTGATAGAACAGTTTTGAAACACTCTTTTTGTAGAATCTGCAAGTGGATATTTGGAGCACTATGAGGCCTATGCTGTGAAATGAAATCTCTTCAGCTAAGTACTAGACAGAAGCATTCTCAGAAACTTCTTCACCACATGTGCAATCAACTCACAGAGTTGAACCTTTCTTTTCAAAGAGCAGTTTTGAAACACACTTTTGGTAAAATCTGCAAGTGGATATTTAGAGCGATTTCCGGCCTATGCTGGAAAAGGAAATATCTTCACATAAGAACTAAACAGCAGCATTCTCAGAAACTTCTTTGTGATGAGTGCATTCACCTCACAGAGTTGAACCTACTAATTGATAGAGAAGTTTGGAAACACTCTTTTTGTAGAATCTGCAAATGGATATTTGGAGCGCTTTGAGGCCTATGCTGGAAATGGAAATATCTTCACATAAAAACTAGACAGAAGCATTCTCAGAAACTTCTTTGTGATGAGTGCATTCTAGTCACAGAGTTGAACCTTCCTTTTGATAGAACAGTTTTGAAACACTCTTTTTGTAGAATCTGCAAGTGGATATTTGGAGCACTATGAGGCCTATGCTGGAAATGGAAATATCTTCACATAAAAACTAGACAGAAGCATTCTCAGAAACTTCCTTGTGTTGAGTGCATTCAACTCACAGACTTGAACCTTCTTTTTGAAAGAGCAGTTTTGAAACACTCTTTTTGTAAAATCTGCAAAAGGATATTTGGAGCACTTTGAGGCGTATGCTGGGAAACGTAATATCTTCACCTAAAAACTAGACAGAAGCATTCTCAGAAAGTTCTTCTCGATGCGTGCATTCAACTCACAGAGTTGAACCTGTCTTTTGATAGAGCAGTTTGGAAACACTCTTCTTGTGAATTCTGCAAGTGGATATTTCCAGCGATTTGAGACCTATGCAAGGAAAAGGAAATATCTTCACACGAAAACTAGACAGCTGCATTCTCAGAAACTTCTTTGTGAGGAGTGCATTCAACTCACAGACTTGAACGTTCCTTTTCATAGAACAGTTTTGAAACACTCCTTTTGTACAATCTGCAAGTGTTTATTAGGAACGCTTTGAGGCCTATGTTGGAAAAGGAAATGTCTTCACATAAAAACTAGACAGAAGCATTCTCAGAAACTTCTTTGTGATGAGTGCATTCTACTCACAGACTTGAACCTTCCTTTTGATAGAACAGTTTTGAAACACTCTTTTTGTAGAATCTGCAAGTGGATATTTGGAGCACTATGAGGCCTATGCTGTGAAATGGAATCTCTTCACCTAAGTACTAGACAGAAGCATTCTCAGAAACTTCTTCACGATATGTGCATTCAACTCACAGTGTTGAACCTTTCTTTTCAAAGAGCAGTTTTGAAGCACACTTTTGGTAAAATCTGCAAGTGGATATTTGTAGCGATTTCCGGCCTATGCTGGAAAAGGAAATATCTTCATATAAGAACTAAACAGCAGCATTCTCAGAAACTTCTTTGTGTGGATTGCATTCAACTCACAGACTTGAACCTACCGATTGATAGAGAAGTTGGGAGACACTCTTTTTGTAGAATCTGCAAGTGGGTATTTGGAGCGCTTGGAGGCCTACGCTGGAAAAGGAAATGTCTTCACCTAAAAACTAGACAGCAGCATTCTCAGAAACCTCTTTGAGAAGAGTGCATTCATCTCACAGACTTGAACGTTCCTTTCGATAGAACAGTTTTGAAGCACTCCTTTTGTAGAATCTGCAATTGTTTATTCGGAGCGCTTCGAGGCCTATGTTGGAAAAGGATATATCTTCACATAAAAACTAGACAGAAATATTCTCAGAAACCTCTTTGTAAAGAGTGCATTCAACTCAGAGAGTTGAACCTACCAATCGATAGAGAAGTCTCGAAACACTCTTTTTGTAGAACACGCAAGTGAATATTTGGAGGGATTTGAGGCCTGTGATGTAAATGGAAACATCTTCTCATGAAATCTAGACAGAAGCATTCTCAGAAACGTCTTTGTGATAAGTGCATTCAACTCACAGACTTGAAGCTTCCTTCTGAAAGAGCAGTTTTGAAACACTCTTTTTGTAGCATCTGCAAGTGGATATATGGAGCGCTTTGAGGCCTATGCTGGAAAAGGAAATATCTTCACATAAAAACTGGACAGAAGCATTCTCAGAAACTTCTTTGTGATGTGTGCGTTGAACTCACGGAGTTCAACCTTTCTTTTGATAGAGAGGTTTCGAAACACTCTTTTAGTAGAATCTTCATGTGGATGGATGGAGTGCTTTGAGGCCTATGCAGGAATAGGAAATATCTTCACGTAGGAACTGGACAAAAGCTTTCTCAGAAAGTTCCCTGTGCTTTGTGCATTCAACTCACGGAGTTCAACCTGCCTTTTGATAGAGCAGTTTTGAAACCCTCTTTTTGTAGAATCTGCAAGTGGATATTTGGAGCGCTTTGAGGCCTATGCTGCAAAAGGAAATATCATTGCATAAAAGCTAGATGGAAGCATTCACAGAAACTTCTTTGTGATGAGTGCATTCAACTCACAGAGTTGAACCTCCCTTTTGATAGACCAGTTATGAAACACGGTTTTTGTAGAATACGCAAGTGGATATTTGGAGCTCTTTGAGGCTTATGCTGGAAAAGGAGATATCTTCATATACAAACTGGACAGAAGCATTTTCAGAAACTTTTATGTCATGTGGGGATTGAACTCACAGAGTTGAACACTCCTTTCCATGGAGCAGTTCTGCAACACTCTTTTCGTGGAAACTGCAAGTGGATATTTGGTGCGATTGCGGCATCTAGTGGAAAAGGAAACACATGCAGATGAAAACTAGATAGAATCATTCTCGGAAACTTCTCTCTGATGAGTGCTTTCAACTCACAGATTTGAACCTTCCTTTTCAAAGAGCAGTTTTGAAAGACTCTTTTTGTACAATCTGCAAGTGAATATTTGGAGCGCTTTGAGGCCTATGCTGGGAAGTGAAATATCTTCACCTGAAAACTAGACAGAAGCATTCTGAGAAAGTTCTCCCTGATGAGTGCATTCACCTCAGACTTGAACGTTCCTTTTGATAGAACAGTTTTGAATCACTAAGTTTGTAGAATTCGCAAGTGTTTATGCAGAGCACCTTGAGGCCTATGTTGGAAAAGGAAATTGCTTCACATAAAAACTAGAGAGAAGCATTCTCAGAAATTTCATTGTGATGAGTGCATTCACCTAACAGAGTTGAACCTACTAATTGATAGACAAGTTTGGAAACACTCTTTTTGTAGAATCTGCAAGTGGATATTTGGAGCGCTTTGAAGCCTAGGCTGGAAATGGAAATATATTCACAGAAAAACTGGACAGAAGCATTCTCAGAAACTTCCTTGTGTTGAGTGCGTTCAACCCATAGACTTGAACCTTCTTTTTGAAAGAGCAGTTTTGAAACACTCTTTTTGTAAAATCTGGAAATGGATATTTGGAGCATTTTGAGGCCCATGCTGGGAAATGGAATATCTTCACCTAAAAACTAGACAGAAGCATTCTCAGAAAGATCTCCTCGATGCGTGCATTCAACTCACAGATTTCAACCCGTCTTTTGATAGAGCAGTTTGGAAACACTCTTTTTGTGAAATCTGCAAGTGGATATTTCCAGCGATTTGAGGTCTATGCAAGGAAAAGGAAATATCTTCACACAAAAACTAGACAGCTGCATTCTCAGAAACTTCTTTGTGAGGAGTGCATTCAACTCACAGACTTGAACGTTCCTTTTCATAGAACAGTTTTGAAACACTCCTTTTGTACAATCTGCAGGTGTTTATTCGGAGCGCTTTGAGGCCTATGTTGGAAAAGGAAATATCTTCACATAAAAACTAGACAGAAGCATTCTCAGAAACTTCTTTGTGATGAGTGCATTCTAGTCACAGAGTTGAACCTTCCTTTTGATAGAACAGTTTTGAAACACTCTTTTTGTAGAATCTGCAAGTGGATATTTGGAGCACTATGAGGCCTATGCTGTGAAATGAAATCTCTTCAGCTAAGTACTAGACAGAAGCATTCTCAGAAACTTCTTCACCACATGTGCAATCAACTCACAGAGTTGAACCTTTCTTTTCAAAGAGCAGTTTTGAAACACACTTTTGGTAAAATCTGCAAGTGGATATTTAGAGCGATTTCCGGCCTATGCTGGAAAAGGAAATATCTTCACATAAGAACTAAACAGCAGCATTCTCAGAAACTTCTTTGTGATGAGTGCATTCACCTCACAGAGTTGAACCTACTAATTGATAGAGAAGTTTGGAAACACTCTTTTTGTAGAATCTGCAAATGGATATTTGGAGCGCTTTGAGGCCTATGCTGGAAATGGAAATATCTTCACATAAAAACTAGACAGAAGCATTCTCAGAAACTTCCTTGTGTTGAGTGCATTCAACTCACAGACTTGAACCTTCTTTTTGAAAGAGCAGTTTTGAAACACTCTTTTTGTAAAATCTGCAAAAGGATATTTGGAGCACTTTGAGGCCTATGCTGGGAAATGTAATATCTTCACCTAAAAACTAGACAGAAGCATTCTCAGAAAGTTCTTCTCGATGCGTGCATTCAACTCACAGAGTTGAACCTGTCTTTTGATAGAGCAGTTTGGAAACACTCTTCTTGTGAAATCTGCAAGTGGATATTTCCAGCGATTTGAGACCTATGCAAGGAAAAGGAAATATCTTCACACAAAATCTAGACAGCTGCATTCTCAGAAACTTCTTTGTGTGGATTGCATTCAGCTCACAGACTTGAACCTACCAATTGATAGAGGAGTTGGGAGACACTCTTTTTGTAGAATCTGCAAGTGGGTATTTGGAGCGCTTTGAGGCCTATGCTGGAAAAGGAAATGTCTTCACCTAAAAACTAGACAGAAGCATTCTCAGAAACTTCTTTGTGATGAGTGCATTCTACTCACAGACTTGAACCTTCCTTTTGATAGAACAGTTTTGAAACACTCTTTTTGTAGGATCTGCAAGTGGATATTTGGAGCACTATGAGGCCTATGCTGTGAAATGGAATCTCTTCACCTAAGTACTAGACAGAAGCATTCTCAGAAACTTCTTCACGATATGTGCATTCAACTCACAGTGTTGAACCTTTCTTTTCAAAGAGCAGTTTTGAAGCACACTTTTGGTAAAATCTGCAAGTGGATATTTGTAGCGATTTCCGGCCTATGCTGGAAAAGGAAATATCTTCACATAAGAACTAAACAGCAGCATTCTCAGAAACTTCTTTGTGTGGATTGCATTCAACTCACAGACTTGAACCTACCAATTGATAGAGAAGTTGGGAGACACTCTTTTTGTAGAATCTGCAAGTGGGTATTTGGAGCGCTTGGAGGCCTACGCTGGAAAAGGAAATGTCTTCACCTAAAAACTAGACAGCAGCATTCTCAGAAACCTCTTTGAGAAGAGTGCATTCATCTCACAGACTTGAACGTTCCTTTCGATAGAACAGTTTTGAAGCACTCCTTTTGTAGAATCTGCAATTGTTTATTCGGAGCGCTTCGAGGCCTATGTTGGAAAAGGATATATCTTCACATAAAAACTAGACAGAAATATTCTCAGAAACCTCTTTGTAAAGAGTGCATTCAACTCAGAGAGTTGAACCTACCAATCGATAGAGAAGTTTCGAAACACTCTTTTTGTAGAACACGCAAGTGAATATTTGGAGGGATTTGAGGCCTGTGATGTAAATGGAAACATCTTCTCATGAAATCTAGACAGAAGCATTCTCAGAAACGTCTTTGTGATAAGTGCATTCAACTCACAGACTTGAAGCTTCCTTCTGAAAGAGCAGTTTTGAAACACTCTTTTTGTAGCATCTGCAAGTGGATATATGGAGCGCTTTGAGGCCTATGCTGGAAAAGGAAATATCTTCACATAAAAACTGGACAGAAGCATTCTCAGAAACTTCTTTGTGATGTGTGCGTTGAACTCACGGAGTTCAACCTTTCTTTTGATAGAGAAGTTTCGAAACACTCTTTTAGTAGAATCTTCATGTGGATGGATGGAGTGCTTTGAGGCCTATGCAGGAATAGGAAATATCTTCACGTAGAAACTGGACAAAAGCTTTCTCAGAAAGTTCCCTGTGCTTTGTGCATTCAACTCACGGAGTTCAACCTGCCTTTTGATAGAGCAGTTTTGAAACCCTCTTTTTGTAGAGTCTGCAAGTGGATATTTGGAGCGCTTTGAGGCCTATGCTGCAAAAGGAAATATCATTGCATAAAAGCTAGATGGAAGCATTCACAGAAACTTCTTTGTGATGAGTGCATTCAACTCACAGAGTTGAACCTCCCTTTTGATAGACCAGTTATGAAACACGGTTTTTGTAGAATACGCAAGTGGATATTTGGAGCTCTTTGAGGCTTATGCTGGAAAAGGAGATATCTTCATATACAAACTGGACAGAAGCATTTTCAGAAACTTTTATGTCATGTGGGGATTGAACTCACAGAGTTGAACACTCCTTTCCATGGAGCAGTTCTGCAACACTCTTTTCGTGGAAACTGCAAGTGGATATTTGGTGCGATTGCGGCATCTAGTGGAAAAGGAAACACATGCAGATGAAAACTAGATAGAATCATTCTCGGAAACTTATCTCTGATGAGTGCTTTCAACTCACAGATTTGAACCTTCCTTTTCAAAGAGCAGTTTTGAAAGACTCTTTTTGTACAATCTGCAAGTGAATATTTGGAGCGCTTTGAGGCCTATGCTGGGAAGTGAAATATCTTCACCTGAAAACTAGACAGAAGCATTCTGAGAAAGTTCTCCCTGATGAGTGCATTCACCTCAGACTTGAACGTTCCTTTTGATAGAACAGTTTTGAATCAC
Organism: Pongo pygmaeus; assembly: GCF_028885625.2. Lineage (NCBI taxonomy): Eukaryota > Metazoa > Chordata > Mammalia > Primates > Hominidae > Pongo > Pongo pygmaeus. Next base: position 20,977,080 of record NC_085930.1, on the reverse strand, counting down.
TAAGTTTGCAGAATTCGCAAGTGTTTATGCAGAGCACCTTGAGGCCTATGTTGGAAAAGGAAATTGCTTCACATAAAAACTAGAGAGAAGCATTCTCAGAAATTTCATTGTGATGAGTGCATTCACCTAACAGAGTTGAACCTACTAATTGATAGACAAGTTTGGAAACACTCTTTTTGTAGAATCTGCAAGTGGATATTTGGAGCGCTTTGAAGCCTAGGCTGGAAATGGAAATATATTCACAGAAAAACTGGACAGAAGCATTCTCAGAAACTTCCTTGTGTTGAGTGCGTTCAACCCATAGACTTGAACCTTCTTTTTGAAAGAGCAGTTTTGAAACACTCTTTTTGTAAAATCTGGAAATGGATATTTGGAGCATTTTGAGGCCCATGCTGGGAAATGGAATATCTTCACCTAAAAACTAGACAGAAGCATTCTCAGAAAGATCTCCTCGATGCGTGCATTCAACTCACAGATTTCAACCCGTCTTTTGATAGAGCAGTTTGGAAACACTCTTTTTGTGAAATCTGCAAGTGGATATTTCCAGCGATTTGAGGTCTATGCAAGGAAAAGGAAATATCTTCACACAAAAACTAGACAGCTGCATTCTCAGAAACTTCTTTGCGAGGAGTGCATTCAACTCACAGACTTGAACGTTCCTTTTCATAGAACAGTTTTGAAACACTCCTTTTGTACAATCTGCAGGTGTTTATTCGGAGCGCTTTGAGGCCTATGTTGGAAAAGGAAATATCTTCACATAAAAACTAGACAGAAGCATTCTCAGAAACTTCTTTGTGATGAGTGCATTCTAGTCACAGAGTTGAACCTTCCTTTTGATAGAACAGTTTTGAAACACTCTTTTTGTAGAATCTGCAAGTGGATATTTGGAGCACTATGAGGCCTATGCTGTGAAATGAAATCTCTTCAGCTAAGTACTAGACAGAAGCATTCTCAGAAACTTCTTCACCACATGTGCAATCAACTCACAGAGTTGAACCTTTCTTTTCAAAGAGCAGTTTTGAAACACACTTTTGGTAAAATCTGCAAGTGGATATTTAGAGCGATTTCCGGCCTATGCTGGAAAAGGAAATATCTTCACATAAGAACTAAACAGCAGCATTCTCAGAAACTTCTTTGTGATGAGTGCATTCACCTCACAGAGTTGAACCTACTAATTGATAGAGAAGTTTGGAAACACTCTTTTTGTAGAATCTGCAAATGGATATTTGGAGCGCTTTGAGGCCTATGCTGGAAATGGAAATATCTTCACATAAAAACTAGACAGAAGCATTCTCAGAAACTTCCTTGTGTTGAGTGCATTCAACTCACAGACTTGAACCTTCTTTTTGAAAGAGCAGTTTTGAAACACTCTTTTTGTAAAATCTGCAAAAGGATATTTGGAGCACTTTGAGGCCTATGCTGGGAAATGTAATATCTTCACCTAAAAACTAGACAGAAGCATTCTCAGAAAGTTCTTCTCGATGCGTGCATTCAACTCACAGAGTTGAACCTGTCTTTTGATAGAGCAGTTTGGAAACACTCTTCTTGTGAAATCTGCAAGTGGATATTTCCAGCGATTTGAGACCTATGCAAGGAAAAGGAAATATCTTCACACAAAATCTAGACAGCTGCATTCTCAGAAACTTCTTTGTGTGGATTGCATTCAGCTCACAGACTTGAACCTACCAATTGATAGAGGAGTTGGGAGACACTCTTTTTGTAGAATCTGCAAGTGGGTATTTGGAGCGCTTTGAGGCCTATGCTGGAAAAGGAAATGTCTTCACCTAAAAACTAGACAGAAGCATTCTCAGAAACTTCTTTGTGATGAGTGCATTCTACTCACAGACTTGAACCTTCCTTTTGATAGAACAGTTTTGAAACACTCTTTTTGTAGGATCTGCAAGTGGATATTTGGAGCACTATGAGGCCTATGCTGTGAAATGGAATCTCTTCACCTAAGTACTAGACAGAAGCATTCTCAGAAACTTCTTCACGATATGTGCATTCAACTCACAGTGTTGAACCTTTCTTTTCAAAGAGCAGTTTTGAAGCACACTTTTGGTAAAATCTGCAAGTGGATATTTGTAGCGATTTCCGGCCTATGCTGGAAAAGGAAATATCTTCACATAAGAACTAAACAGCAGCATTCTCAGAAACTTCTTTGTGTGGATTGCATTCAACTCACAGACTTGAACCTACCAATTGATAGAGAAGTTGGGAGACACTCTTTTTGTAGAATCTGCAAGTGGGTATTTGGAGCGCTTGGAGGCCTACGCTGGAAAAGGAAATGTCTTCACCTAAAAACTAGACAGCAGCATTCTCAGAAACCTCTTTGAGAAGAGTGCATTCATCTCACAGACTTGAACGTTCCTTTCGATAGAACAGTTTTGAAGCACTCCTTTTGTAGAATCTGCAATTGTTTATTCGGAGCGCTTCGAGGCCTATGTTGGAAAAGGATATATCTTCACATAAAAACTAGACAGAAATATTCTCAGAAACCTCTTTGTAAAGAGTGCATTCAACTCAGAGAGTTGAACCTACCAATCGATAGAGAAGTTTCGAAACACTCTTTTTGTAGAACACGCAAGTGAATATTTGGAGGGATTTGAGGCCTGTGATGTAAATGGAAACATCTTCTCATGAAATCTAGACAGAAGCATTCTCAGAAACGTCTTTGTGATAAGTGCATTCAACTCACAGACTTGAAGCTTCCTTCTGAAAGAGCAGTTTTGAAACACTCTTTTTGTAGCATCTGCAAGTGGATATATGGAGCGCTTTGAGGCCTATGCTGGAAAAGGAAATATCTTCACATAAAAACTGGACAGAAGCATTCTCAGAAACTTCTTTGTGATGTGTGCGTTGAACTCACGGAGTTCAACCTTTCTTTTGATAGAGAAGTTTCGAAACACTCTTTTAGTAGAATCTTCATGTGGATGGATGGAGTGCTTTGAGGCCTATGCAGGAATAGGAAATATCTTCACGTAGAAACTGGACAAAAGCTTTCTCAGAAAGTTCCCTGTGCTTTGTGCATTCAACTCACGGAGTTCAACCTGCCTTTTGATAGAGCAGTTTTGAAACCCTCTTTTTGTAGAGTCTGCAAGTGGATATTTGGAGCGCTTTGAGGCCTATGCTGCAAAAGGAAATATCATTGCATAAAAGCTAGATGGAAGCATTCACAGAAACTTCTTTGTGATGAGTGCATTCAACTCACAGAGTTGAACCTCCCTTTTGATAGACCAGTTATGAAACACGGTTTTTGTAGAATACGCAAGTGGATATTTGGAGCTCTTTGAGGCTTATGCTGGAAAAGGAGATATCTTCATATACAAACTGGACAGAAGCATTTTCAGAAACTTTTATGTCATGTGGGGATTGAACTCACAGAGTTGAACACTCCTTTCCATGGAGCAGTTCTGCAACACTCTTTTCGTGGAAACTGCAAGTGGATATTTGGTGCGATTGCGGCATCTAGTGGAAAAGGAAACACATGCAGATGAAAACTAGATAGAATCATTCTCGGAAACTTATCTCTGATGAGTGCTTTCAACTCACAGATTTGAACCTTCCTTTTCAAAGAGCAGTTTTGAAAGACTCTTTTTGTACAATCTGCAAGTGAATATTTGGAGCGCTTTGAGGCCTATGCTGGGAAGTGAAATATCTTCACCTGAAAACTAGACAGAAGCATTCTGAGAAAGTTCTCCCTGATGAGTGCATTCACCTCAGACTTGAACGTTCCTTTTGATAGAACAGTTTTGAATCACTAAGTTTGTAGAATTCGCAAGTGTTTATGCAGAGCACCTTGAGGCCTATGTTGGAAAAGGAAATTGCTTCACATAAAAACTAGAGAGAAGCATTCTCAGAAATTTCATTGTGATGAGTGCATTCACCTAACAGAGTTGAACCTACTAATTGATAGACAAGTTTGGAAACACTCTTTTTGTAGAATCTGCAAGTGGATATTTGGAGCGCTTTGAAGCCTAGGCTGGAAATGGAAATATATTCACAGAAAAACTGGACAGAAGCATTCTCAGAAACTTCCTTGTGTTGAGTGCGTTCAACCCATAGACTTGAACCTTCTTTTTGAAAGAGCAGTTTTGAAACACTCTTTTTGTAAAATCTGCAAATGGATATTTGGAGCATTTTGAGGCCCATGCTGGGAAATGGAATATCTTCACCTAAAAACTAGACAGAAGCATTCTCAGAAAGATCTCCTCGATGCGTGCATTCAACTCACAGATTTCAACCCGTCTTTTGATAGAGCAGTTTGGAAACACTCTTTTTGTGAAATCTGCAAGTGGATATTTCCAGCGATTTGAGGTCTATGCAAGGAAAAGGAAATATCTTCACACAAAAACTAGACAGCTGCATTCTCAGAAACTTCTTTGCGAGGAGTGCATTCAACTCACAGACTTGAACGTTCCTTTTCATAGAACAGTTTTGAAACACTCCTTTTCTACAATCTGCCGGTGTTTATTCGGAGGGCTTTGAGGCCTATGTTGGAAAAGGAAATATCTTCACATAAAAACTAGACAGAAGCATTCTCAGAAACTTCTTTGTGATGAGTGCATTCTAGTCACAGAGTTGAACCTTCCTTTTGATAGAACAGTTTTGAAACACTCTTTTTGTAGAATCTGCAAGTGGATATTTGGAGCACTATGAGGCCTATGCTGTGAAATGAAATCTCTTCAGCTAAGTACTAGACAGAAGCATTCTCAGAAACTTCTTCACCACATGTGCAATCAACTCACAGAGTTGAACCTTTCTTTTCAAAGAGCAGTTTTGAAACACACTTTTGGTAAAATCTGCAAGTGGATATTTAGAGCGATTTCCGGCCTATGCTGGAAAAGGAAATATCTTCACATAAGAACTAAACAGCAGCATTCTCAGAAACTTCTTTGTGATGAGTGCATTCACCTCACAGAGTTGAACCTACTAATTGATAGAGAAGTTTGGAAACACTCTTTTTGTAGAATCTGCAAATGGATATTTGGAGCGCTTTGAGGCCTATGCTGGAAATGGAAATATCTTCACATAAAAACTAGACAGAAGCATTCTCAGAAACTTCCTTGTGTTGAGTGCATTCAACTCACAGACTTGAACCTTCTTTTTGAAAGAGCAGTTTTGAAACACTCTTTTTGTAAAATCTGCAAAAGGATATTTGGAGCACTTTGAGGCCTATGCTGGGAAATGTAATATCTTCACCTAAAAACTAGACAGAAGCATTCTCAGAAAGTTCTTCTCGATGCGTGCATTCAACTCACAGAGTTGAACCTGTCTTTTGATAGAGCAGTTTGGAAACACTCTTCTTGTGAAATCTGCAAGTGGATATTTCCAGCGATTTGAGACCTATGCAAGGAAAAGGAAATATCTTCACACAAAAACTAGACAGCTGCATTCTCAGAAACTTCTTTGTGAGGAGTGCATTCAACTCACAGACTTGAACGTTCCTTTTCATAGAACAGTTTTGAAACACTCCTTTTGTACAATCTGCAAGTGTTTATTCGGAACGCTTTGAGGCCTATGTTGGAAAAGGAAATGTCTTCACATAAAAACTAGACAGAAGCATTCTCAGAAACTTCTTTGTGATGAGTGCATTCTACTCACAGACTTGAACCTTCCTTTTGATAGAACAGTTTTGAAACACTCTTTTTGTAGGATCTGCAAGTGGATATTTGGAGCACTATGAGGCCTATGCTGTGAAATGGAATCTCTTCACCTAAGTACTAGACAGAAGCATTCTCAGAAACTTCTTCACGATATGTGCATTCAACTCACAGTGTTGAACCTTTCTTTTCAAAGAGCAGTTTTGAAGCACACTTTTGGTAAAATCTGCAAGTGGATATTTGTAGCGATTTCCGGCCTATGCTGGAAAAGGAAATATCTTCACATAAGAACTAAACAGCAGCATTCTCAGAAACTTCTTTGTGTGGATTGCATTCAACTCACAGACTTGAACCTACCAATTGATAGAGAAGTTGGGAGACACTCTTTTTGTAGAATCTGCAAGTGGGTATTTGGAGCGCTTGGAGGCCTACGCTGGAAAAGGAAATGTCTTCACCTAAAAACTAGACAGCAGCATTCTCAGAAACCTCTTTGAGAAGAGTGCATTCATCTCACAGACTTGAACGTTCCTTTCGATAGAACAGTTTTGAAGCACTCCTTTTGTAGAATCTGCAATTGTTTATTCGGAGCGCTTCGAGGCCTATGTTGGAAAAGGATATATCTTCACATAAAAACTAGACAGAAATATTCTCAGAAACCTCTTTGTAAAGAGTGCATTCAACTCAGAGAGTTGAACCTACCAATCGATAGAGAAGTTTCGAAACACTCTTTTTGTAGAACACGCAAGTGAATATTTGGAGGGATTTGAGGCCTGTGATGTAAATGGAAACATCTTCTCATGAAATCTAGACAGAAGCATTCTCAGAAACGTCTTTGTGAGAAGTGCATTCAACTCACAGACTTGAAGCTTCCTTCTGAAAGAGCAGTTTTGAAACACTCTTTTTGTAGCATCTGCAAGTGGATATATGGAGCGCTTTGAGGCCTATGCTGGAAAAGGAAATATCTTCACATAAAAACTGGACAGAAGCATTCTCAGAAACTTCTTTGTGATGTGTGCGTTGAACTCACGGAGTTCAACCTTTCTTTTGATAGAGAAGTTTCGAAACACTCTTTTAGTAGAATCTTCATGTGGATGGATGGAGTGCTTTGAGGCCTATGCAGGAATAGGAAATATCTTCACGTAGGAACTGGACAAAAGCTTTCTCAGAAAGTTCCCTGTGCTTTGTGCATTCAACTCACGGAGTTCAACCTGCCTTTTGATAGAGCAGTTTTGAAACCCTCTTTTTGTAGAATCTGCAAGTGGATATTTGGAGCGCTTTGAGGCCTATGCTGCAAAAGGAAATATCATTGCATAAAAGCTAGATGGAAGCATTCACAGAAACTTCTTTGTGATGAGTGCATTCAACTCACAGAGTTGAACCTCCCTTTTGATAGACCAGTTATGAAACACGGTTTTTGTAGAATACGCAAGTGGATATTTGGAGCTCTTTGAGGCTTATGCTGGAAAAGGAGATATCTTCATATACAAACTGGACAGAAGCATTTTCAGAAACTTTTATGTCATGTGGGGATTGAACTCACAGAGTTGAACACTCCTTTCCATGGAGCAGTTCTGCAACACTCTTTTCGTGGAAACTGCAAGTGGATATTTGGTGCGATTGCGGCATCTAGTGGAAAAGGAAACACATGCAGATGAAAACTAGATAGAATCATTCTCGGAAACTTCTCTCTGATGAGTGCTTTCAACTCACAGATTTGAACCTTCCTTTTCAAAGAGCAGTTTTGAAAGACTCTTTTTGTAGAATCTGCAAGTGGATATTTGGAGCGCTTTGAGGCCTATGCTGGGAAGTGAAATATCTTCACCTGAAAACTAGACAGAAGCATTCTGAGAAAGTTCTCTCTGATGAGTGCATTCACCTCAGACTTGAACGTTCCTTTTGATAGAACAGTTTTGAATCACTAAGTTTGTAGAATTCGCAAGTGTTTATGCAGAGCACCTTGAGGCCTATGTTGGAAAAGGAAATTGCTTCACATAAAAACTAGAGAGAAGCATTCTCAGAAATTTCATTGTGATGAGTGCATTCACCTAACAGAGTTGAACCTACTAATTGATAGACAAGTTTGGAAACACTCTTTTTGTAGAATCTGCAAGTGGATATTTGGAGCGCTTTGAAGCCTAGGCTGGAAATGGAAATATATTCACAGAAAAACTGGACAGAAGCATTCTCAGAAACTTCCTTGTGTTGAGTGCGTTCAACCCATAGACTTGAACCTTCTTTTTGAAAGAGCAGTTTTGAAACACTCTTTTTGTAAAATCTGCAAATGGATATTTGGAGCATTTTGAGGCCCATGCTGGGAAATGGAATATCTTCACCTAAAAACTAGACAGAAGCATTCTCAGAAAGATCTCCTCGATGCGTGCATTCAACTCACAGATTTCAACCCGTCTTTTGATAGAGCAGTTTGGAAACACTCTTTTTGTGAAATCTGCAAGTGGATATTTCCAGCGATTTGAGGTCTATGCAAGGAAAAGGAAATATCTTCACACAAAAACTAGACAGCTGCATTCTCAGAAACTTCTTTGTGAGGAGTGCATTCAACTCACAGACTTGAACGTTCCTTTTCATAGAACAGTTTTGAAACACTCCTTTTGTACAATCTGCCGGTGTTTATTCGGAGCGCTTTGAGGCCTATGTTGGAAAAGGAAATATCTTCACATAAAAACTAGACAGAAGCATTCTCAGAAACTTCTTTGTGATGAGTGCATTCTAGTCACAGAGTTGAACCTTCCTTTTGATAGAACAGTTTTGAAACACTCTTTTTGTAGAATCTGCAAGTGGATATTTGGAGCACTATGAGGCCTATGCTGTGAAATGAAATCTCTTCAGCTAAGTACTAGACAGAAGCATTCTCAGAAACTTCTTCACCACATGTGCAATCAACTCACAGAGTTGAACCTTTCTTTTCAAAGAGCAGTTTTGAAACACACTTTTGGTAAAATCTGCAAGTGGATATTTAGAGCGATTTCCGGCCTATGCTGGAAAAGGAAATATCTTCACATAAGAACTAAACAGCAGCATTCTCAGAAACTTCTTTGTGATGAGTGCATTCACCTCACAGAGTTGAACCTACTAATTGATAGAGAAGTTTGGAAACACTCTTTTTGTAGAATCTGCAAATGGATATTTGGAGCGCTTTGAGGCCTATGCTGGAAATGGAAATATCTTCACATAAAAACTAGACAGAAGCATTCTCAGAAACTTCCTTGTGTTGAGTGCATTCAACTCACAGACTTGAACCTTCTTTTTGAAAGAGCAGTTTTGAAACACTCTTTTTGTAAAATCTGCAAAAGGATATTTGGAGCACTTTGAGGCCTATGCTGGGAAATGTAATATCTTCACCTAAAAACTAGACAGAAGCATTCTCAGAAAGTTCTTCTCGATGCGTGCATTCAACTCACAGAGTTGAACCTGTCTTTTGATAGAGCAGTTTGGAAACACTCTTCTTGTGAAATCTGCAAGTGGATATTTCCAGCGATTTGAGACCTATGCAAGGAAAAGGAAATATCTTCACACAAAAACTAGACAGCTGCATTCTCAGAAACTTCTTTGTGAGGAGTGCATTCAACTCACAGACTTGAACGTTCCTTTTCATAGAACAGTTTTGAAACACTCCTTTTGTACAATCTGCAAGTGTTTATTCGGAACGCTTTGAGGCCTATGTTGGAAAAGGAAATGTCTTCACATAAAAACTAGACAGAAGCATTCTCAGAAACTTCTTTGTGATGAGTGCATTCTACTCACAGACTTGAACCTTCCTTTTGATAGAACAGTTTTGAAACACTCTTTTTGTAGGATCTGCAAGTGGATATTTGGAGCACTATGAGGCCTATGCTGTGAAATGGAATCTCTTCACCTAAGTACTAGACAGAAGCATTCTCAGAAACTTCTTCACGATATGTGCATTCAACTCACAGTGTTGAACCTTTCTTTTCAAAGAGCAGTTTTGAAGCACACTTTTGGTAAAATCTGCAAGTGGATATTTGTAGCGATTTCCGGCCTATGCTGGAAAAGGAAATATCTTCACATAAGAACTAAACAGCAGCATTCTCAGAAACTTCTTTGTGTGGATTGCATTCAACTCACAGACTTGAACCTACCAATTGATAGAGAAGTTGGGAGACACTCTTTTTGTAGAATCTGCAAGTGGGTATTTGGAGCGCTTGGAGGCCTACGCTGGAAAAGGAAATGTCTTCACCTAAAAACTAGACAGCAGCATTCTCAGAAACCTCTTTGAGAAGAGTGCATTCATCTCACAGACTTGAACGTTCCTTTCGATAGAACAGTTTTGAAGCACTCCTTTTGTAGAATCTGCAATTGTTTATTCGGAGCGCTTCGAGGCCTATGTTGGAAAAGGATATATCTTCACATAAAAACTAGACAGAAATATTCTCAGAAACCTCTTTGTAAAGAGTGCATTCAACTCAGAGAGTTGAACCTACCAATCGATAGAGAAGTTTCGAAACACTCTTTTTGTAGAACACGCAAGTGAATATTTGGAGGGATTTGAGGCCTGTGATGTAAATGGAAACATCTTCTCATGAAATCTAGACAGAAGCATTCTCAGAAACGTCTTTGTGAGAAGTGCATTCAACTCACAGACTTGAAGCTTCCTTCTGAAAGAGCAGTTTTGAAACACTCTTTTTGTAGCATCTGCAAGTGGATATATGGAGCGCTTTGAGGCCTATGCTGGAAAAGGAAATATCTTCACATAAAAACTGGACAGAAGCATTCTCAGAAACTTCTTTGTGATGTGTGCGTTGAACTCACGGAGTTCAACCTTTCTTTTGATAGAGAAGTTTCGAAACACTCTTTTAGTAGAATCTTCATGTGGATGGATGGAGTGCTTTGAGGCCTATGCAGGAATAGGAAATATCTTCACGTAGGAACTGGACAAAAGCTTTCTCAGAAAGTTCCCTGTGCTTTGTGCATTCAACTCACGGAGTTCAACCTGCCTTTTGATAGAGCAGTTTTGAAACCCTCTTTTTGTAGAATCTGCAAGTGGATATTTGGAGCGCTTTGAGGCCTATGCTGCAAAAGGAAATATCATTGCATAAAAGCTAGATGGAAGCATTCACAGAAACTTCTTTGTGATGAGTGCATTCAACTCACAGAGTTGAACCTCCCTTTTGATAGACCAGTTATGAAACACGGTTTTTGTAGAATACGCAAGTGGATATTTGGAGCTCTTTGAGGCTTATGCTGGAAAAGGAGATATCTTCATATACAAACTGGACAGAAGCATTTTCAGAAACTTTTATGTCATGTGGGGATTGAACTCACAGAGTTGAACACTCCTTTCCATGGAGCAGTTCTGCAACACTCTTTTCGTGGAAACTGCAAGTGGATATTTGGTGCGATTGCGGCATCTAGTGGAAAAGGAAACACATGCAGATGAAAACTAGATAGAATCATTCTCGGAAACTTCTCTCTGATGAGTGCTTTCAACTCACAGATTTGAACCTTCCTTTTCAAAGAGCAGTTTTGAAAGACTCTTTTTGTAGAATCTGCAAGTGGATATTTGGAGCGCTTTGAGGCCTATGCTGGGAAGTGAAATATCTTCACCTGAAAACTAGACAGAAGCATTCTGAGAAAGTTCTCTCTGATGAGTGCATTCACCTCAGACTTGAACGTTCCTTTTGATAGAACAGTTTTGAATCACTAAGTTTGTAGAATTCGCAAGTGTTTATGCAGAGCACCTTGAGGCCTATGTTGGAAAAGGAAATTGCTTCACATAAAAACTAGAGAGAAGCATTCTCAGAAATTTCATTGTGATGAGTGCATTCACCTAACAGAGTTGAACCTACTAATTGATAGACAAGTTTGGAAACACTCTTTTTGTAGAATCTGCAAGTGGATATTTGGAGCGCTTTGAAGCCTAGGCTGGAAATGGAAATATATTCACAGAAAAACTGGACAGAAGCATTCTCAGAAACTTCCTTGTGTTGAGTGCGTTCAACCCATAGACTTGAACCTTCTTTTTGAAAGAGCAGTTTTGAAACACTCTTTTTGTAAAATCTGCAAATGGATATTTGGAGCATTTTGAGGCCCATGCTGGGAAATGGAATATCTTCACCTAAAAACTAGACAGAAGCATTCTCAGAAAGATCTCCTCGATGCGTGCATTCAACTCACAGATTTCAACCCGTCTTTTGATAGAGCAGTTTGGAAACACTCTTTTTGTGAAATCTGCAAGTGGATATTTCCAGCGATTTGAGGTCTATGCAAGGAAAAGGAAATATCTTCACACAAAAACTAGACAGCTGCATTCTCAGAAACTTCTTTGCGAGGAGTGCATTCAACTCACAGACTTGAACGTTCCTTTTCATAGAACAGTTTTGAAACACTCCTTTTCTACAATCTGCCGGTGTTTATTCGGAGGGCTTTGAGGCCTATGTTGGAAAAGGAAATATCTTCACATAAAAACTAGACAGAAGCATTCTCAGAAACTTCTTTGTGATGAGTGCATTCTAGTCACAGAGTTGAACCTTCCTTTTGATAGAACAGTTTTGAAACACTCTTTTTGTAGAATCTGCAAGTGGATATTTGGAGCACTATGAGGCCTATGCTGTGAAATGAAATCTCTTCAGCTAAGTACTAGACAGAAGCATTCTCAGAAACTTCTTCACCACATGTGCAATCAACTCACAGAGTTGAACCTTTCTTTTCAAAGAGCAGTTTTGAAACACACTTTTGGTAAAATCTGCAAGTGGATATTTAGAGCGATTTCCGGCCTATGCTGGAAAAGGAAATATCTTCACATAAGAACTAAACAGCAGCATTCTCAGAAACTTCTTTGTGATGAGTGCATTCACCTCACAGAGTTGAACCTACTAATTGATAGAGAAGTTTGGAAACACTCTTTTTGTAGAATCTGCAAATGGATATTTGGAGCGCTTTGAGGCCTATGCTGGAAATGGAAATATCTTCACATAAAAACTAGACAGAAGCATTCTCAGAAACTTCCTTGTGTTGAGTGCATTCAACTCACAGACTTGAACCTTCTTTTTGAAAGAGCAGTTTTGAAACACTCTTTTTGTAAAATCTGCAAAAGGATATTTGGAGCACTTTGAGGCCTATGCTGGGAAATGTAATATCTTCACCTAAAAACTAGACAGAAGCATTCTCAGAAAGTTCTTCTCGATGCGTGCATTCAACTCACAGAGTTGAACCTGTCTTTTGATAGAGCAGTTTGGAAACACTCTTCTTGTGAAATCTGCAAGTGGATATTTCCAGCGATTTGAGACCTATGCAAGGAAAAGGAAATATCTTCACACAAAAACTAGACAGCTGCATTCTCAGAAACTTCTTTGTGAGGAGTGCATTCAACTCACAGACTTGAACGTTCCTTTTCATAGAACAGTTTTGAAACACTCCTTTTGTACAATCTGCAAGTGTTTATTCGGAACGCTTTGAGGCCTATGTTGGAAAAGGAAATGTCTTCACATAAAAACTAGACAGAAGCATTCTCAGAAACTTCTTTGTGATGAGTGCATTCTACTCACAGACTTGAACCTTCCTTTTGATAGAACAGTTTTGAAACACTCTTTTTGTAGGATCTGCAAGTGGATATTTGGAGCACTATGAGGCCTATGCTGTGAAATGGAATCTCTTCACCTAAGTACTAGACAGAAGCATTCTCAGAAACTTCTTCACGATATGTGCATTCAACTCACAGTGTTGAACCTTTCTTTTCAAAGAGCAGTTTTGAAGCACACTTTTGGTAAAATCTGCAAGTGGATATTTGTAGCGATTTCCGGCCTATGCTGGAAAAGGAAATATCTTCACATAAGAACTAAACAGCAGCATTCTCAGAAACTTCTTTGTGTGGATTGCATTCAACTCACAGACTTGAACCTACCAATTGATAGAGAAGTTGGGAGACACTCTTTTTGTAGAATCTGCAAGTGGGTATTTGGAGCGCTTGGAGGCCTACGCTGGAAAAGGAAATGTCTTCACCTAAAAACTAGACAGCAGCATTCTCAGAAACCTCTTTGAGAAGAGTGCATTCATCTCACAGACTTGAACGTTCCTTTCGATAGAACAGTTTTGAAGCACTCCTTTTGTAGAATCTGCAATTGTTTATTCGGAGCGCTTCGAGGCCTATGTTGGAAAAGGATATATCTTCACATAAAAACTAGACAGAAATATTCTCAGAAACCTCTTTGTAAAGAGTGCATTCAACTCAGAGAGTTGAACCTACCAATCGATAGAGAAGTTTCGAAACACTCTTTTTGTAGAACACGCAAGTGAATATTTGGAGGGATTTGAGGCCTGTGATGTAAATGGAAACATCTTCTCATGAAATCTAGACAGAAGCATTCTCAGAAACGTCTTTGTGATAAGTGCATTCAACTCACAGACTTGAAGCTTCCTTCTGAAAGAGCAGTTTTGAAACACTCTTTTTGTAGCATCTGCAAGTGGATATATGGAGCGCTTTGAGGCCTATGCTGGAAAAGGAAATATCTTCACATAAAAACTGGACAGAAGCATTCTCAGAAACTTCTTTGTGATGTGTGCGTTGAACTCACGGAGTTCAACCTTTCTTTTGATAGAGAAGTTTCGAAACACTCTTTTAGTAGAATCTTCATGTGGATGGATGGAGTGCTTTGAGGCCTATGCAGGAATAGGAAATATCTTCACGTAGAAACTGGACAAAAGCTTTCTCAGAAAGTTCCCTGTGCTTTGTGCATTCAACTCACGGAGTTCAACCTGCCTTTTGATAGAGCAGTTTTGAAACCCTCTTTTTGTAGAGTCTGCAAGTGGATATTTGGAGCGCTTTGAGGCCTATGCTGCAAAAGGAAATATCATTGCATAAAAGCTAGATGGAAGCATTCACAGAAACTTCTTTGTGATGAGTGCATTCAACTCACAGAGTTGAACCTCCCTTTTGATAGACCAGTTATGAAACACGGTTTTTGTAGAATACGCAAGTGGATATTTGGAGCTCTTTGAGGCTTATGCTGGAAAAGGAGATATCTTCATATACAAACTGGACAGAAGCATTTTCAGAAACTTTTATGTCATGTGGGGATTGAACTCACAGAGTTGAACACTCCTTTCCATGGAGCAGTTCTGCAACACTCTTTTCGTGGAAACTGCAAGTGGATATTTGGTGCGATTGCGGCATCTAGTGGAAAAGGAAACACATGCAGATGAAAACTAGATAGAATCATTCTCGGAAACTTCTCTCTGATGAGTGCTTTCAACTCACAGATTTGAACCTTCCTTTTCAAAGAGCAGTTTTGAAAGACTCTTTTTGTACAATCTGCAAGTGAATATTTGGAGCGCTTTGAGGCCTATGCTGGGAAGTGAAATATCTTCACCTGAAAACTAGACAGAAGCATTCTGAGAAAGTTCTCCCTGATGAGTGCATTCACCTCAGACTTGAACGTTCCTTTTGATAGAACAGTTTTGAATCACTAAGTTTGTAGAATTCGCAAGTGTTTATGCAGAGCACCTTGAGGCCTATGTTGGAAAAGGAAATTGCTTCACATAAAAACTAGAGAGAAGCATTCTCAGAAATTTCATTGTGATGAGTGCATTCACCTAACAGAGTTGAACCTACTAATTGATAGACAAGTTTGGAAACACTCTTTTTGTAGAATCTGCAAGTGGATATTTGGAGCGCTTTGAAGCCTAGGCTGGAAATGGAAATATATTCACAGAAAAACTGGACAGAAGCATTCTCAGAAACTTCCTTGTGTTGAGTGCGTTCAACCCATAGACTTGAACCTTCTTTTTGAAAGAGCAGTTTTGAAACACTCTTTTTGTAAAATCTGCAAATGGATATTTGGAGCATTTTGAGGCCCATGCTGGGAAATGGAATATCTTCACCTAAAAACTAGACAGAAGCATTCTCAGAAAGATCTCCTCGATGCGTGCATTCAACTCACAGATTTCAACCCGTCTTTTGATAGAGCAGTTTGGAAACACTCTTTTTGTGAAATCTGCAAGTGGATATTTCCAGCGATTTGAGGTCTATGCAAGGAAAAGGAAATATCTTCACACAAAAACTAGACAGCTGCATTCTCAGAAACTTCTTTGCGAGGAGTGCATTCAACTCACAGACTTGAACGTTCCTTTTCATAGAACAGTTTTGAAACACTCCTTTTCTACAATCTGCCGGTGTTTATTCGGAGGGCTTTGAGGCCTATGTTGGAAAAGGAAATATCTTCACATAAAAACTAGACAGAAGCATTCTCAGAAACTTCTTTGTGATGAGTGCATTCTAGTCACAGAGTTGAACCTTCCTTTTGATAGAACAGTTTTGAAACACTCTTTTTGTAGAATCTGCAAGTGGATATTTGGAGCACTATGAGGCCTATGCTGTGAAATGAAATCTCTTCAGCTAAGTACTAGACAGAAGCATTCTCAGAAACTTCTTCACCACATGTGCAATCAACTCACAGAGTTGAACCTTTCTTTTCAAAGAGCAGTTTTGAAACACACTTTTGGTAAAATCTGCAAGTGGATATTTAGAGCGATTTCCGGCCTATGCTGGAAAAGGAAATATCTTCACATAAGAACTAAACAGCAGCATTCTCAGAAACTTCTTTGTGATGAGTGCATTCACCTCACAGAGTTGAACCTACTAATTGATAGAGAAGTTTGGAAACACTCTTTTTGTAGAATCTGCAAATGGATATTTGGAGCGCTTTGAGGCCTATGCTGGAAATGGAAATATCTTCACATAAAAACTAGACAGAAGCATTCTCAGAAACTTCCTTGTGTTGAGTGCATTCAACTCACAGACTTGAACCTTCTTTTTGAAAGAGCAGTTTTGAAACACTCTTTTTGTAAAATCTGCAAAAGGATATTTGGAGCACTTTGAGGCCTATGCTGGGAAATGTAATATCTTCACCTAAAAACTAGACAGAAGCATTCTCAGAAAGTTCTTCTCGATGCGTGCATTCAACTCACAGAGTTGAACCTGTCTTTTGATAGAGCAGTTTGGAAACACTCTTTTTGTGAAATCTGCAAGTGGATATTTCCAGCGATTTGAGACCTATGCAAGGAAAAGGAAATATCTTCACACAAAAACTAGACAGCTGCATTCTCAGAAACTTCTTTGTGAGGAGTGCATTCAACTCACAGACTTGAACGTTCCTTTTCATAGAACAGTTTTGAAACACTCCTTTTGTACAATCTGCAAGTGTTTATTCGGAACGCTTTGAGGCCTATGTTGGAAAAGGAAATGTCTTCACATAAAAACTAGACAGAAGCATTCTCAGAAACTTCTTTGTGATGAGTGCATTCTACTCACAGACTTGAACCTTCCTTTTGATAGAACAGTTTTGAAACACTCTTTCTGTAGGATCTGCAAGTGGATATTTGGAGCACTATGAGGCCTATGCTGTGAAATGGAATCTCTTCACCTAAGTACTAGACAGAAGCATTCTCAGAAACTTCTTCACGATATGTGCATTCAACTCACAGTGTTGAACCTTTCTTTTCAAAGAGCAGTTTTGAAGCACACTTTTGGTAAAATCTGCAAGTGGATATTTGTAGCGATTTCCGGCCTATGCTGGAAAAGGAAATATCTTCACATAAGAACTAAACAGCAGCATTCTCAGAAACTTCTTTGTGTGGATTGCATTCAACTCACAGACTTGAACCTACCAATTGATAGAGAAGTTGGGAGACACTCTTTTTGTAGAATCTGCAAGTGGGTATTTGGAGCGCTTGGAGGCCTACGCTGGAAAAGGAAATGTCTTCACCTAAAAACTAGACAGCAGCATTCTCAGAAACCTCTTTGAGAAGAGTGCATTCATCTCACAGACTTGAACGTTCCTTTCGATAGAACAGT
Organism: Pongo pygmaeus; assembly: GCF_028885625.2. Taxonomy (NCBI): domain Eukaryota; kingdom Metazoa; phylum Chordata; class Mammalia; order Primates; family Hominidae; genus Pongo; species Pongo pygmaeus. The sequence continues at coordinate 20,959,650 of NC_085930.1, read as the reverse complement.
TTTGAAGCACTCCTTTTGTAGAATCTGCAATTGTTTATTCGGAGCGCTTCGAGGCCTATGTTGGAAAAGGATATATCTTCACATAAAAACTAGACAGAAATATTCTCAGAAACCTCTTTGTAAAGAGTGCATTCAACTCAGAGAGTTGAACCTACCAATCGATAGAGAAGTTTCGAAACACTCTTTTTGTAGAACACGCAAGTGAATATTTGGAGGGATTTGAGGCCTGTGATGTAAATGGAAACATCTTCTCATGAAATCTAGACAGAAGCATTCTCAGAAACGTCTTTGTGATAAGTGCATTCAACTCACAGACTTGAAGCTTCCTTCTGAAAGAGCAGTTTTGAAACACTCTTTTTGTAGCATCTGCAAGTGGATATATGGAGCGCTTTGAGGCCTATGCTGGAAAAGGAAATATCTTCACATAAAAACTGGACAGAAGCATTCTCAGAAACTTCTTTGTGATGTGTGCGTTGAACTCACGGAGTTCAACCTTTCTTTTGATAGAGAAGTTTCGAAACACTCTTTTAGTAGAATCTTCATGTGGATGGATGGAGTGCTTTGAGGCCTATGCAGGAATAGGAAATATCTTCACGTAGAAACTGGACAAAAGCTTTCTCAGAAAGTTCCCTGTGCTTTGTGCATTCAACTCACGGAGTTCAACCTGCCTTTTGATAGAGCAGTTTTGAAACCCTCTTTTTGTAGAGTCTGCAAGTGGATATTTGGAGCGCTTTGAGGCCTATGCTGCAAAAGGAAATATCATTGCATAAAAGCTAGATGGAAGCATTCACAGAAACTTCTTTGTGATGAGTGCATTCAACTCACAGAGTTGAACCTCCCTTTTGATAGACCAGTTATGAAACACGGTTTTTGTAGAATACGCAAGTGGATATTTGGAGCTCTTTGAGGCTTATGCTGGAAAAGGAGATATCTTCATATACAAACTGGACAGAAGCATTTTCAGAAACTTTTATGTCATGTGGGGATTGAACTCACAGAGTTGAACACTCCTTTCCATGGAGCAGTTCTGCAACACTCTTTTCGTGGAAACTGCAAGTGGATATTTGGTGCGATTGCGGCATCTAGTGGAAAAGGAAACACATGCAGATGAAAACTAGATAGAATCATTCTCGGAAACTTCTCTCTGATGAGTGCTTTCAACTCACAGATTTGAACCTTCCTTTTCAAAGAGCAGTTTTGAAAGACTCTTTTTGTACAATCTGCAAGTGAATATTTGGAGCGCTTTGAGGCCTATGCTGGGAAGTGAAATATCTTCACCTGAAAACTAGACAGAAGCATTCTGAGAAAGTTCTCCCTGATGAGTGCATTCACCTCAGACTTGAACGTTCCTTTTGATAGAACAGTTTTGAATCACTAAGTTTGTAGAATTCGCAAGTGTTTATGCAGAGCACCTTGAGGCCTATGTTGGAAAAGGAAATTGCTTCACATAAAAACTAGAGAGAAGCATTCTCAGAAATTTCATTGTGATGAGTGCATTCACCTAACAGAGTTGAACCTACTAATTGATAGACAAGTTTGGAAACACTCTTTTTGTAGAATCTGCAAGTGGATATTTGGAGCGCTTTGAAGCCTAGGCTGGAAATGGAAATATATTCACAGAAAAACTGGACAGAAGCATTCTCAGAAACTTCCTTGTGTTGAGTGCGTTCAACCCATAGACTTGAACCTTCTTTTTGAAAGAGCAGTTTTGAAACACTCTTTTTGTAAAATCTGCAAATGGATATTTGGAGCATTTTGAGGCCCATGCTGGGAAATGGAATATCTTCACCTAAAAACTAGACAGAAGCATTCTCAGAAAGATCTCCTCGATGCGTGCATTCAACTCACAGATTTCAACCCGTCTTTTGATAGAGCAGTTTGGAAACACTCTTTTTGTGAAATCTGCAAGTGGATATTTCCAGCGATTTGAGGTCTATGCAAGGAAAAGGAAATATCTTCACACAAAAACTAGACAGCTGCATTCTCAGAAACTTCTTTGCGAGGAGTGCATTCAACTCACAGACTTGAACGTTCCTTTTCATAGAACAGTTTTGAAACACTCCTTTTCTACAATCTGCCGGTGTTTATTCGGAGGGCTTTGAGGACTATGTTGGAAAAGGAAATATCTTCACATAAAAACTAGACAGAAGCATTCTCAGAAACTTCTTTGTGATGAGTGCATTCTAGTCACAGAGTTGAACCTTCCTTTTGATAGAACAGTTTTGAAACACTCTTTTTGTAGAATCTGCAAGTGGATATTTGGAGCACTATGAGGCCTATGCTGTGAAATGAAATCTCTTCAGCTAAGTACTAGACAGAAGCATTCTCAGAAACTTCTTCACCACATGTGCAATCAACTCACAGAGTTGAACCTTTCTTTTCAAAGAGCAGTTTTGAAAAACACTTTTGGTAAAATCTGCAAGTGGATATTTAGAGCGATTTCCGGCCTATGCTGGAAAAGGAAATATCTTCACATAAGAACTAAACAGCAGCATTCTCAGAAACTTCTTTGTGATGAGTGCATTCACCTCACAGAGTTGAACCTACTAATTGATAGAGAAGTTTGGAAACACTCTTTTTGTAGAATCTGCAAATGGATATTTGGAGCGCTTTGAGGCCTATGCTGGAAATGGAAATATCTTCACATAAAAACTAGACAGAAGCATTCTCAGAAACTTCCTTGTGTTGAGTGCATTCAACTCACAGACTTGAACCTTCTTTTTGAAAGAGCAGTTTTGAAACACTCTTTTTGTAAAATCTGCAAAAGGATATTTGGAGCACTTTGAGGCCTATGCTGGGAAATGTAATATCTTCACCTAAAAACTAGACAGAAGCATTCTCAGAAAGTTCTTCTCGATGCGTGCATTCAACTCACAGAGTTGAACCTGTCTTTTGATAGAGCAGTTTGGAAACACTCTTTTTGTGAAATCTGCAAGTGGATATTTCCAGCGATTTGAGACCTATGCAAGGAAAAGGAAATATCTTCACACAAAAACTAGACAGCTGCATTCTCAGAAACTTCTTTGTGAGGAGTGCATTCAACTCACAGACTTGAACGTTCCTTTTCATAGAACAGTTTTGAAACACTCCTTTTGTACAATCTGCAAGTGTTTATTCGGAACGCTTTGAGGCCTATGTTGGAAAAGGAAATGTCTTCACATAAAAACTAGACAGAAGCATTCTCAGAAACTTCTTTGTGATGAGTGCATTCTACTCACAGACTTGAACCTTCCTTTTGATAGAACAGTTTTGAAACACTCTTTCTGTAGGATCTGCAAGTGGATATTTGGAGCACTATGAGGCCTATGCTGTGAAATGGAATCTCTTCACCTAAGTACTAGACAGAAGCATTCTCAGAAACTTCTTCACGATATGTGCATTCAACTCACAGTGTTGAACCTTTCTTTTCAAAGAGCAGTTTTGAAGCACACTTTTGGTAAAATCTGCAAGTGGATATTTGTAGCGATTTCCGGCCTATGCTGGAAAAGGAAATATCTTCACATAAGAACTAAACAGCAGCATTCTCAGAAACTTCTTTGTGTGGATTGCATTCAACTCACAGACTTGAACCTACCAATTGATAGAGAAGTTGGGAGACACTCTTTGTGTAGAATCTGCAAGTGGGTATTTGGAGCGCTTTGAGGCCTATGCTGGAAAAGGAAATGTCTTCACCTAAAAACTAGACAGCAGCATTCTCAGAAACCTCTTTGAGAAGAGTGCATTCATCTCACAGACTTGAACGTTCCTTTCGATAGAACAGTTTTGAAGCACTGCTTTTGTAGAATCTGCAATTGTTTAGTCGGAGCGCTTCGAGGCCTATGTTGGAAAAGGATATATCTTCACATTAAAACTAGACAGAAATATTCTCAGAAACCTCTTTGTAAAGAGTGCATTCAACTCAGAGAGTTGAACCTACCAATCGATAGAGAAGTTTCGAAACACTCTTTTTGTAGAACACGCAAGTGAATATTTGGAGGGATTTGAGGCCTGTGATGTAAATGGAAACATCTTCTCATGAAATCTAGACAGAAGCATTCTCAGAAACGTCTTTGTGAGAAGTGCATTCAACTCACAGACTTGAAGCTTCCTTCTGAAAGAGCAGTTTTGAAACACTCTTTTTGTAGCATCTGCAAGTGGATATATGGAGCGCTTTGAGGCCTATGCTGGAAAAGGAAATATCTTCACATAAAAACTGGACAGAAGCATTCTCAGAAACTTCTTTGTGATGTGTGCGTTGAACTCACGGAGTTCAACCTTTCTTTTGATAGAGAAGTTTCGAAACACTCTTTTAGTAGAATCTTCATGTGGATGGATGGAGTGCTTTGAGGCCTATGCTGGAAATGGAAATATCTTCACGTAGAAACTGGACAAAAGCTTTCTCAGAAAGTTCTCTGTGCTTTGTGCATTCAACTCACGGAGTTCAACCTGCCTTTTGATAGAGCAGTTTTGAAACCCTCTTTTTGTAGAATCTGCAAGTGGATATTTGGAGCGCTTTGAGGCCTATGCTGCAAAAGGAAATATCATTGCATAAAAGCTAGATGGAAGCATTCACAGAAACTTCTTTGTGATGAGTGCATTCAACTCACAGACTTGAACCTCCCTTTTGATAGACCAGTTAGGAAACACGGTTTTTGTAGAATACGCAAGTGGATATTTGGAGCTCTTTGAGGCTTATGCTGGAAAAGGAGATATCTTCATATACAAACTGGACAGAAGCATTTTCAGAAACTTTTATGTCATGTGGGGATTGAACTCACAGAGTTGAACACTCCTTTCCATGGAGCAGTTCTGCAACACTCTTTTCGTGGAAACTGCAAGTGGATATTTGGTGCGATTGCGGCATCTAGTGGAAAAGGAAACACATGCAGATGAAAACTAGATAGAATCATTCTCGGAAACTTCTCTCTGATGAGTGCTTTCAACTCACAGATTTGAACCTTCCTTTTCAAAGAGCAGTTTTGAAAGACTCTTTTTGTAGGATCTGCAAGTGGATATTTGGAGCGCTTTGAGGCCTATGCTGGGAAATGAAATATCTTCACCTGAAAACTAGACAGAAGCATTCTGAGAAAGTTCTCTCTGATGAGTGCATTCACCTCAGACTTGAACGTTCCTTTTGATAGAACAGTTTTGAATCACTAAGTTTGTAGAATTCGCAAGTGTTTATGCAGAGCACCTTGAGGCCTATGTTGGAAAAGGAAATTGCTGCACATAAAAACTAGAGAGAAGCATTCTCAGAAATTTCATTGTGATGAGTGCATTCACCTAACAGAGTTGAACCTACTAATTGATAGACAAGTTTGGAAACACTCTTTTTGTAGAATCTGCAATTGGATATTTGGAGCGCTTTGAAGCCTAGGCTGGAAATGGAAATATATTCACATAAAAACTGGACAGAAGCATTCTCAGAAACTTCCTTGTGTTCAGTGCGTTCAACCCATAGACTTGAACCTTCTTTTTGAAAGAGCAGTTTTGAAACACTCTTTTTGTAAAATCTGCAAATGGATATTTGGAGCATTTTGAGGCCCATGCTGGGAAATGGAATATCTTCACCTAAAAACTAGACAGAAGCATTCTCAGAAAGATCTCCTCGATGCGTGCATTCAACTCACAGATTTCAACCCGTCTTTTGATAGAGCAGTTTGGAAACACTCTTTTTGTGAAATCTGCAAGTGGATATTTCCAGGGATTTGAGGTCTATGCAAGGAAAAGGAAATATATTCACACAAAAACTAGACAGCTGCATTCTCAGAAACTTCTTTGTGAGGAATGCATTCAACCCACAGACTTGAACGTTCCTTTTCATAGAACAGTTTTGAAACACTCCTTTTGTACAATCTGCCGGTGTTTATTCGGAGCGCTTTGAGGCCTATGTTGGAAAAGGAAATATCTTCACATAAAAACTAGACAGAAGCATTCTCAGAAACTTCTTTGTGATGAGTGCATTCTAGTCACAGAGTTGAACCTTCCTTTTGATAGAACAGTTTTGAAACACTCTTTTTGTAGAATCTGCAAGTGGATATTTGGAGCACTATGAGGCCTATGCTGTGAAATGAAATCTCTTCAGCTAAGTACTAGACAGAAGCATTCTCAGAAACTTCTTCACCACATGTGCAATCAACTCACAGAGTTGAACCTTTCTTTTCAAAGAGCAGTTTTGAAACACACTTTTGGTAAAATCTGCAAGTGGATATTTAGAGCGATTTCCGGCCTATGCTGGAAAAGGAAATATCTTCACATAAGAACTAAACAGCAGCATTCTCAGAAACTTCTTTGTGATGAGTGCATTCACCTCACAGAGTTGAACCTACTAATTGATAGAGAAGTTTGGAAACACTCTTTTTGTAGAATCTGCAAATGGATATTTGGAGCGCTTTGAGGCCTATGCTGGAAATGGAAATATCTTCACATAAAAACTAGACAGAAGCATTCTCAGAAACTTCTTTGTGATGAGTGCATTCTAGTCACAGAGTTGAACCTTCCTTTTGATAGAACAGTTTTGAAACACTCTTTTTGTAGAATCTGCAAGTGGATATTTGGAGCACTATGAGGCCTATGCTGGAAATGGAAATATCTTCACATAAAAACTAGACAGAAGCATTCTCAGAAACTTCCTTGTGTTGAGTGCATTCAACTCACAGACTTGAACCTTCTTTTTGAAAGAGCAGTTTTGAAACACTCTTTTTGTAAAATCTGCAAAAGGATATTTGGAGCACTTTGAGGCGTATGCTGGGAAACGTAATATCTTCACCTAAAAACTAGACAGAAGCATTCTCAGAAAGTTCTTCTCGATGCGTGCATTCAACTCACAGAGTTGAACCTGTCTTTTGATAGAGCAGTTTGGAAACACTCTTCTTGTGAATTCTGCAAGTGGATATTTCCAGCGATTTGAGACCTATGCAAGGAAAAGGAAATATCTTCACACGAAAACTAGACAGCTGCATTCTCAGAAACTTCTTTGTGAGGAGTGCATTCAACTCACAGACTTGAACGTTCCTTTTCATAGAACAGTTTTGAAACACTCCTTTTGTACAATCTGCAAGTGTTTATTAGGAACGCTTTGAGGCCTATGTTGGAAAAGGAAATGTCTTCACATAAAAACTAGACAGAAGCATTCTCAGAAACTTCTTTGTGATGAGTGCATTCTACTCACAGACTTGAACCTTCCTTTTGATAGAACAGTTTTGAAACACTCTTTTTGTAGAATCTGCAAGTGGATATTTGGAGCACTATGAGGCCTATGCTGTGAAATGGAATCTCTTCACCTAAGTACTAGACAGAAGCATTCTCAGAAACTTCTTCACGATATGTGCATTCAACTCACAGTGTTGAACCTTTCTTTTCAAAGAGCAGTTTTGAAGCACACTTTTGGTAAAATCTGCAAGTGGATATTTGTAGCGATTTCCGGCCTATGCTGGAAAAGGAAATATCTTCATATAAGAACTAAACAGCAGCATTCTCAGAAACTTCTTTGTGTGGATTGCATTCAACTCACAGACTTGAACCTACCGATTGATAGAGAAGTTGGGAGACACTCTTTTTGTAGAATCTGCAAGTGGGTATTTGGAGCGCTTGGAGGCCTACGCTGGAAAAGGAAATGTCTTCACCTAAAAACTAGACAGCAGCATTCTCAGAAACCTCTTTGAGAAGAGTGCATTCATCTCACAGACTTGAACGTTCCTTTCGATAGAACAGTTTTGAAGCACTCCTTTTGTAGAATCTGCAATTGTTTATTCGGAGCGCTTCGAGGCCTATGTTGGAAAAGGATATATCTTCACATAAAAACTAGACAGAAATATTCTCAGAAACCTCTTTGTAAAGAGTGCATTCAACTCAGAGAGTTGAACCTACCAATCGATAGAGAAGTCTCGAAACACTCTTTTTGTAGAACACGCAAGTGAATATTTGGAGGGATTTGAGGCCTGTGATGTAAATGGAAACATCTTCTCATGAAATCTAGACAGAAGCATTCTCAGAAACGTCTTTGTGATAAGTGCATTCAACTCACAGACTTGAAGCTTCCTTCTGAAAGAGCAGTTTTGAAACACTCTTTTTGTAGCATCTGCAAGTGGATATATGGAGCGCTTTGAGGCCTATGCTGGAAAAGGAAATATCTTCACATAAAAACTGGACAGAAGCATTCTCAGAAACTTCTTTGTGATGTGTGCGTTGAACTCACGGAGTTCAACCTTTCTTTTGATAGAGAGGTTTCGAAACACTCTTTTAGTAGAATCTTCATGTGGATGGATGGAGTGCTTTGAGGCCTATGCAGGAATAGGAAATATCTTCACGTAGGAACTGGACAAAAGCTTTCTCAGAAAGTTCCCTGTGCTTTGTGCATTCAACTCACGGAGTTCAACCTGCCTTTTGATAGAGCAGTTTTGAAACCCTCTTTTTGTAGAATCTGCAAGTGGATATTTGGAGCGCTTTGAGGCCTATGCTGCAAGAGGAAATATCATTGCATAAAAGCTAGATGGAAGCATTCACAGAAACTTCTTTGTGATGAGTGCATTCAACTCACAGAGTTGAACCTCCCTTTTGATAGACCAGTTATGAAACACGGTTTTTGTAGAATACGCAAGTGGATATTTGGAGCTCTTTGAGGCTTATGCTGGAAAAGGAGATATCTTCATATACAAACTGGACAGAAGCATTTTCAGAAACTTTTATGTCATGTGGGGATTGAACTCACAGAGTTGAACACTCCTTTCCATGGAGCAGTTCTGCAACACTCTTTTCGTGGAAACTGCAAGTGGATATTTGGTGCGATTGCGGCATCTAGTGGAAAAGGAAACACATGCAGATGAAAACTAGATAGAATCATTCTCGGAAACTTCTCTCTGATGAGTGCTTTCAACTCACAGATTTGAACCTTCCTTTTCAAAGAGCAGTTTTGAAAGACTCTTTTTGTAGAATCTGCAAGTGGATATTTGGAGCGCTTTGAGGCCTATGCTGGGAAGTGAAATATCTTCACCTGAAAACTAGACAGAAGCATTCTGAGAAAGTTCTCTCTGATGAGTGCATTCACCTCAGACTTGAACGTTCCTTTTGATAGAACAGTTTTGAATCACTAAGTCTGTAGAATTCGCAAGTGTTTAGGCAGAGCACCTTGGGCCTATGTTGGAAAAGGAAATTGCTTCACATAAAAACTAGAGAGAAGCATTCTCAGAAATTTCATTGTGATGAGTGCATTCACCTAACAGAGTTGAACCTACTAATTGATAGACAAGTTTGGAAACACTCTTTTTGTAGAATCTGCAAGTGGATATTTGGAGCGCTTTGAAGCCTAGGCTGGAAATGGAAATATATTCACAGAAAAACTGGACAGAAGCATTCTCAGAAACTTCCTTGTGTTGAGTGCGTTCAACCCATAGACTTGAACCTTCTTTTTGAAAGAGCAGTTTTGAAACACTCTTTTTGTAAAATCTGCAAATGGATATTTGGAGCATATTGAGGCCCATGCTGGGAAATGGAATATCTTCACCTAAAAACTAGACAGAAGCATTCTCAGAAAGATCTCCTCGATGCGTGCATTCAACTCACAGATTTCAACCCGTCTTTTGATAGAGCAGTTTGGAAACACTCTTTTTGTGAAATCTGCAAGTGGATATTTCCAGCGATTTGAGGTCTATGCAAGGAAAAGGAAATATCTTCACACAAAAACTAGACAGCTGCATTCTCAGAAACTTCTTTGTGAGGATTGCATTCAACTCACAGACTTGAACGTTCCTTTTCATAGAACACTTTTGAAACACTCCTTTTGTACAATCTGCCGCTGTTTATTCGGAGGGCTTTGAGGCCTATGTTGGAAAAGGAAATATCTTCACATAAAAACTAGACAGAAGCATTCTCAGAAACTTCTTTGTGATGAGTGCATTCTAGTCACAGAGTCGAACCTTCCTTTTGATAGAACAGTTTTGAAACACTCTTTTTGTAGGATCTGCCAGTGGATATTTGGAGCACTATGAGGCCTATGCTGTGAAATGAAATCTCTTCAGCTAAGTACTAGACAGAAGCATTCTCAGAAACTTCTTCACCACATGTGCAATCAACTCACAGAGTTGAACCTTTCTTTTCAAAGAGCAGTTTTGAAACAGACTTTTGGTAAAATCTGCAAGTGGATATTTAGAGCGATTTCCGGCCTATGCTGGAAAAGGAAATATCTTCACATAAGAACTAAACAGCAGCATTCTCAGAAACTTCTTTGTGATGAGTGCATTCACCTCACAGAGTTGAACCTACTAATTGATAGAGAAGTTTGGAAACACTCTTTTTGTAGAATCTGCAAATGGATATTTGGAGCGCTTTGAGGCCTATGCTGGAAATGGAAATATCTTCACATAAAAACTAGACAGAAGCATTCTCAGAAACTTCCTTGTGTTGAGTGCATTCAACTCACAGACTTGAACCTTCTTTTTGAAAGAGCAGTTTTGAAACACTCTTTTTGTAAAATCTGCAAAAGGATATTTGGAGCACTTTGAGGCCTATGCTGGGAAATGTAATATCTTCACCTAAAAACTAGACAGAAGCATTCTCAGAAAGTTCTTCTCGATGCGTGCATTCAACTCACAGAGTTGAACCTGTCTTTTGATAGAGCAGTTTGGAAACACTCTTCTTGTGAAATCTGCAAGTGGATATTTCCAGCGATTTGAGACCTATGCAAGGAAAAGGAAATATCTTCACACAAAATCTAGACAGCTGCATTCTCAGAAACTTCTTTGTGTGGATTGCATTCAGCTCACAGACTTGAACCTACCAATTGATAGAGGAGTTGGGAGACACTCTTTTTGTAGAATCTGCAAGTGGGTATTTGGAGCGCTTTGAGGCCTATGCTGGAAAAGGAAATGTCTTCACCTAAAAACTAGACAGCAGCATTCTCAGAAACCTCTTTGAGAAGAGTGCATTCATCTCACAGACTTGAACGTTAATTTCTGTAGGACAGTTTTGAAGCACTCCTTTTGTAGAATCTGCAATTGTTTAGTCGGAGCGCTTCGAGGCCTATGTTGGAAAAGGATATATCTTCACATAAAAACTAGACAGAAATATTCTGAGAAACCTCTTTGTAAAGAGTGCATTCAACTCAGAGAGTTGAACCTACCAATCGATAGAGAAGTTTCGAAACACTCTTTTTGTAGAACACGCAAGTGAATATTTGGAGGGATTTGAGGCCTGTGATGTAAATGGAAACATCTTCTCATGAAATCTAGACAGAAGCATTCTCAGAAACGTCTTTGTGATAAGTGCATTCAACTCACAGACTTGAAGCTTCCTTCTGAAAGAGCAGTTTTGAAACACTCTTTTTGTAGCATCTGCAAGTGGATATATGGAGCGCTTTGAGGCCTATGCTGGAAAAGGAAATATCTTCACATAAAAACTGGACAGAAGCATTCTCAGAAACTTCTTTGTGATGTGTGCGTTGAACTCACGGAGTTCAACCTTTCTTTTGATAGAGAAGTTTCGAAACACTCTTTTAGTAGAATCTTCATGTGGATGGATGGAGTGCTTTGAGGCCTATGCTGGAAAAGGAAATATCTTCACGTAGAAACTGGACAAAAGCTTTCTCAGAAAGTTCCCTGTGCTTTGTGCATTCAACTCACGGAGTTCAACCTGCCTTTTGATAGAGCAGTTTTGAAACCCTCTTTTTGTAGAATCTGCAAGTGGATATTTGGAGCGCTTTGAGGCCTATGCTGCAAAAGGAAATATCATTGCATAAAAGCTAGATGGAAGCATTCACAGAAACTTCTTTGTGATGAGTGCATTCAACTCACAGAGTTGAACCTCCCTTTTGATAGACCAGTTATGAAACACGGTTTTTGTAGAATACGCAAGTGGATATTTGGAGCTCTTTGAGGCTTATGCTGGAAAAGGAGATATCTTCATATACAAACTGGACAGAAGCATTTTCAGAAACTTTTATGTCATGTGGGGATTGAACTCACAGAGTTGAACACTCCTTTCCATGGAGCAGTTCTGCAACACTCTTTTCGTGGAAACTGCAAGTGGATATTTGGTGCGATTGCGGCATCTAGTGGAAAAGGAAACACATGCAGATGAAAACTAGATAGAATCATTCTCGGAAACTTCTCTCTGATGAGTGCTTTCAACTCACAGATTTGAACCTTCCTTTTCAAAGAGCAGTTTTGAAAGACTCTTTTTGTAGAATCTGCAAGTGGATATTTGGAGCGCTTTGAGGCCTATGCTGGGAAGTGAAATATCTTCACCTGAAAACTAGACAGAAGCATTCTGAGAAAGTTCTCTCTGATGAGTGCATTCACCTCAGACTTGAACGTTCCTTTTGATAGAACAGTTTTGAATCACTAAGTCTGTAGAATTCGCAAGTGTTTAGGCAGAGCACCTTGGGCCTATGTTGGAAAAGGAAATTGCTTCACATAAAAACTAGAGAGAAGCATTCTCAGAAATTTCATTGTGATGAGTGCATTCACCTAACAGAGTTGAACCTACTAATTGATAGACAAGTTTGGAAACACTCTTTTTGTAGAATCTGCAAGTGGATATTTGGAGCGCTTTGAAGCCTAGGCTGGAAATGGAAATATATTCACAGAAAAACTGGACAGAAGCATTCTCAGAAACTTCCTTGTGTTGAGTGCGTTCAACCCATAGACTTGAACCTTCTTTTTGAAAGAGCAGTTTTGAAACACTCTTTTTGTAAAATCTGCAAATGGATATTTGGAGCATATTGAGGCCCATGCTGGGAAATGGAATATCTTCACCTAAAAACTAGACAGAAGCATTCTCAGAAAGATCTCCTCGATGCGTGCATTCAACTCACAGATTTCAACCCGTCTTTTGATAGAGCAGTTTGGAAACACTCTTTTTGTGAAATCTGCAAGTGGATATTTCCAGCGATTTGAGGTCTATGCAAGGAAAAGGAAATATCTTCACACAAAAACTAGACAGCTGCATTCTCAGAAACTTCTTTGTGAGGATTGCATTCAACTCACAGACTTGAACGTTCCTTTTCATAGAACACTTTTGAAACACTCCTTTTGTACAATCTGCCGCTGTTTATTCGGAGGGCTTTGAGGCCTATGTTGGAAAAGGAAATATCTTCACATAAAAACTAGACAGAAGCATTCTCAGAAACTTCTTTGTGATGAGTGCATTCTAGTCACAGAGTCGAACCTTCCTTTTGATAGAACAGTTTTGAAACACTCTTTTTGTAGGATCTGCAAGTGGATATTTGGAGCACTATGAGGCCTATGCTGTGAAATGAAATCTCTTCAGCTAAGTACTAGACAGAAGCATTCTCAGAAACTTCTTCACCACATGTGCAATCAACTCACAGAGTTGAACCTTTCTTTTCAAAGAGCAGTTTTGAAACACACTTTTGGTAAAATCTGCAAGTGGATATTTAGAGCGATTTCCGGCCTATGCTGGAAAAGGAAATATCTTCACATAAGAACTAAACAGCAGCATTCTCAGAAACTTCTTTGTGATGAGTGCATTCACCTCACAGAGTTGAACCTACTAATTGATAGAGAAGTTTGGAAACACTCTTTTTGTAGAATCTGCAAATGGATATTTGGAGCGCTTTGAGGCCTATGCTGGAAATGGAAATATCTTCACATAAAAACTAGACAGAAGCATTCTCAGAAACTTCCTTGTGTTGAGTGCATTCAACTCACAGACTTGAACCTTCTTTTTGAAAGAGCAGTTTTGAAACACTCTTTTTGTAAAATCTGCAAAAGGATATTTGGAGCACTTTGAGGCCTATGCTGGGAAATGTAATATCTTCACCTAAAAACTAGACAGAAGCATTCTCAGAAAGTTCTTCTCGATGCGTGCATTCAACTCACAGAGTTGAACCTGTCTTTTGATAGAGCAGTTTGGAAACACTCTTCTTGTGAAATCTGCAAGTGGATATTTCCAGCGATTTGAGACCTATGCAAGGAAAAGGAAATATCTTCACACAAAATCTAGACAGCTGCATTCTCAGAAACTTCTTTGTGTGGATTGCATTCAGCTCACAGACTTGAACCTACCAATTGATAGAGGAGTTGGGAGACACTCTTTTTGTAGAATCTGCAAGTGGGTATTTGGAGCGCTTTGAGGCCTATGCTGGAAAAGGAAATGTCTTCACCTAAAAACTAGACAGCAGCATTCTCAGAAACCTCTTTGAGAAGAGTGCATTCATCTCACAGACTTGAACGTTCCTTTCGATAGAACAGTTTTGAAGCACTCCTTTTGTAGAATCTGCAATTGTTTAGTCGGAGTGCTTCGAGGCCTATGTTGGAAAAGGAAATATCTTCACATAAAAACTAGACAGAAGCATTCTCAGAAACTTCTTTGTGATGAGTGCATTCTAGTCACAGAGTTGAACCTTCCTTTTGATAGAACAGTTTTGAAACACTCTTTTTGTAGAACCTGCAAGTGGATATTTGGAGCACTATGAGGCCTATGCTGTGAAATGAAATCTCTTCAGCTAAGTACTAGACAGAAGCATTCTCAGAAACTTCTTCACCACATGTGCAATCAACTCACAGAGTTGAACCTTTCTTTTCAAAGAGCAGTTTTGAAACACACTTTTGGTAAAATCTGCAAGTGGATATTTAGAGCGATTTCCGGCCTATGCTGGAAAAGGAAATATCTTCACATAAGAACTAAACAGCAGCATTCTCAGAAACTTCTTTGTGATGAGTGCATTCACCTCACAGAGTTGAACCTACTAATTGATAGAGAAGTTTGGAAACACTCTTTTTGTAGAATCTGCAAATGGATATTTGGAGCGCTTTGAGGCCTATGCTGGAAATGGAAATATCTTCACATAAAAACTAGACAGAAGCATTCTCAGAAACTTCTTTGTGATGAGTGCATTCTAGTCACAGAGTTGAACCTTCCTTTTGATAGAACAGTTTTGAAACACTCTTTTTGTAGAATCTGCAAGTGGATATTTGGAGCACTATGAGGCCTATGCTGGAAATGGAAATATCTTCACATAAAAACTAGACAGAAGCATTCTCAGAAACTTCCTTGTGTTGAGTGCATTCAACTCACAGACTTGAACCTTCTTTTTGAAAGAGCAGTTTTGAAACACTCTTTTTGTAAAATCTGCAAAAGGATATTTGGAGCACTTTGAGGCGTATGCTGGGAAACGTAATATCTTCACCTAAAAACTAGACAGAAGCATTCTCAGAAAGTTCTTCTCGATGCGTGCATTCAACTCACAGAGTTGAACCTGTCTTTTGATAGAGCAGTTTGGAAACACTCTTCTTGTGAATTCTGCAAGTGGATATTTCCAGCGATTTGAGACCTATGCAAGGAAAAGGAAATATCTTCACACGAAAACTAGACAGCTGCATTCTCAGAAACTTCTTTGTGAGGAGTGCATTCAACTCACAGACTTGAACGTTCCTTTTCATAGAACAGTTTTGAAACACTCCTTTTGTACAATCTGCAAGTGTTTATTAGGAACGCTTTGAGGCCTATGTTGGAAAAGGAAATGTCTTCACATAAAAACTAGACAGAAGCATTCTCAGAAACTTCTTTGTGATGAGTGCATTCTACTCACAGACTTGAACCTTCCTTTTGATAGAACAGTTTTGAAACACTCTTTTTGTAGAATCTGCAAGTGGATATTTGGAGCACTATGAGGCCTATGCTGTGAAATGGAATCTCTTCACCTAAGTACTAGACAGAAGCATTCTCAGAAACTTCTTCACGATATGTGCATTCAACTCACAGTGTTGAACCTTTCTTTTCAAAGAGCAGTTTTGAAGCACACTTTTGGTAAAATCTGCAAGTGGATATTTGTAGCGATTTCCGGCCTATGCTGGAAAAGGAAATATCTTCATATAAGAACTAAACAGCAGCATTCTCAGAAACTTCTTTGTGTGGATTGCATTCAACTCACAGACTTGAACCTACCAATTGATAGAGAAGTTGGGAGACACTCTTTTTGTAGAATCTGCAAGTGGGTATTTGGAGCGCTTGGAGGCCTACGCTGGAAAAGGAAATGTCTTCACCTAAAAACTAGACAGCAGCATTCTCAGAAACCTCTTTGAGAAGAGTGCATTCATCTCACAGACTTGAACGTTCCTTTCGATAGAACAGTTTTGAAGCACTCCTTTTGTAGAATCTGCAATTGTTTATTCGGAGCGCTTCGAGGCCTATGTTGGAAAAGGATATATCTTCACATAAAAACTAGACAGAAATATTCTCAGAAACCTCTTTGTAAAGAGTGCATTCAACTCAGAGAGTTGAACCTACCAATCGATAGAGAAGTTTCGAAACACTCTTTTTGTAGAACACGCAAGTGAATATTTGGAGGGATTTGAGGCCTGTGATGTAAATGGAAACATCTTCTCATGAAATCTAGACAGAAGCATTCTCAGAAACGTCTTTGTGATAAGTGCATTCAACTCACAGACTTGAAGCTTCCTTCTGAAAGAGCAGTTTTGAAACACTCTTTTTGTAGCATCTGCAAGTGGATATATGGAGCGCTTTGAGGCCTATGCTGGAAAAGGAAATATCTTCACATAAAAACTGGACAGAAGCATTCTCAGAAACTTCTTTGTGATGTGTGCGTTGAACTCACGGAGTTCAACCTTTCTTTTGATAGAGAGGTTTCGAAACACTCTTTTAGTAGAATCTTCATGTGGATGGATGGAGTGCTTTGAGGCCTATGCAGGAATAGGAAATATCTTCACGTAGGAACTGGACAAAAGCTTTCTCAGAAAGTTCCCTGTGCTTTGTGCATTCAACTCACGGAGTTCAACCTGCCTTTTGATAGAGCAGTTTTGAAACCCTCTTTTTGTAGAATCTGCAAGTGGATATTTGGAGCGCTTTGAGGCCTATGCTGCAAAAGGAAATATCATTGCATAAAAGCTAGATGGAAGCATTCACAGAAACTTCTTTGTGATGAGTGCATTCAACTCACAGAGTTGAACCTCCCTTTTGATAGACAAGTTATGAAACACGGTTTTTGTAGAATACGCAAGTGGATATTTGGAGCTCTTTGAGGCTTATGCTGGAAAAGGAGATATCTTCATATACAAACTGGACAGAAGCATTTTCAGAAACTTTTATGTCATGTGGGGATTGAACTCACAGAGTTGAACACTCCTTTCCATGGAGCAGTTCTGCAACACTCTTTTCGTGGAAACTGCAAGTGGATATTTGGTGCGATTGCGGCATCTAGTGGAAAAGGAAACACATGCAGATGAAAACTAGATAGAATCATTCTCGGAAACTTCTCTCTGATGAGTGCTTTCAACTCACAGATTTGAACCTTCCTTTTCAAAGAGCAGTTTTGAAAGACTCTTTTTGTAGAATCTGCAAGTGGATATTTGGAGCGCTTTGAGGCCTATGCTGGGAAGTGAAATATCTTCACCTGAAAACTAGACAGAAGCATTCTGAGAAAGT
Organism: Pongo pygmaeus; assembly: GCF_028885625.2. Taxonomy (NCBI): domain Eukaryota; kingdom Metazoa; phylum Chordata; class Mammalia; order Primates; family Hominidae; genus Pongo; species Pongo pygmaeus. The sequence goes on along the minus strand of NC_085930.1, from coordinate 20,942,271 downwards.
TCTCTCTGATGAGTGCATTCACCTCAGACTTGAACGTTCCTTTTGATAGAACAGTTTTGAATCACTAAGTCTGTAGAATTCGCAAGTGTTTAGGCAGAGCACCTTGGGCCTATGTTGGAAAAGGAAATTGCTTCACATAAAAACTAGAGAGAAGCATTCTCAGAAATTTCATTGTGATGAGTGCATTCACCTAACAGAGTTGAACCTACTAATTGATAGACAAGTTTGGAAACACTCTTTTTGTAGAATCTGCAAGTGGATATTTGGAGCGCTTTGAAGCCTAGGCTGGAAATGGAAATATATTCACAGAAAAACTGGACAGAAGCATTCTCAGAAACTTCCTTGTGTTGAGTGCGTTCAACCCATAGACTTGAACCTTCTTTTTGAAAGAGCAGTTTTGAAACACTCTTTTTGTAAAATCTGCAAATGGATATTTGGAGCATTTTGAGGCCCATGCTGGGAAATGGAATATCTTCACCTAAAAACTAGACAGAAGCATTCTCAGAAAGATCTCCTCGATGCGTGCATTCAACTCACAGATTTCAACCCGTCTTTTGATAGAGCAGTTTGGAAACACTCTTTTTGTGAAATCTGCAAGTGGATATTTCCAGCGATTTGAGGTCTATGCAAAGAAAAGGAAATATCTTCACACAAAAACTAGACAGCTGCATTCTCAGAAACTTCTTTGTGAGGATTGCATTCAACTCACAGACTTGAACGTTCCTTTTCATAGAACACTTTTGAAACACTCCTTTTGTACAATCTGCCGCTGTTTATTCGGAGGGCTTTGAGGCCTATGTTGGAAAAGGAAATATCTTCACATAAAAACTAGACAGAAGCATTCTCAGAAACTTCTTTGTGATGAGTGCATTCTAGTCACAGAGTCGAACCTTCCTTTTGATAGAACAGTTTTGAAACACTCTTTTTGTAGGATCTGCCAGTGGATATTTGGAGCACTATGAGGCCTATGCTGTGAAATGAAATCTCTTCAGCTAAGTACTAGACAGAAGCATTCTCAGAAACTTCTTCACCACATGTGCAATCAACTCACAGAGTTGAACCTTTCTTTTCAAAGAGCAGTTTTGAAACAGACTTTTGGTAAAATCTGCAAGTGGATATTTAGAGCGATTTCCGCCCTATGCTGGAAAAGGAAATATCTTCACATAAGAACTAAACAGCAGCATTCTCAGAAACTTCTTTGTGATGAGTGCATTCACCTCACAGAGTTGAACCTACTAATTGATAGAGAAGTTTGGAAACACTCTTTTTGTAGAATCTGCAAATGGATATTTGGAGCGCTTTGAGGCCTATGCTGGAAATGGAAATATCTTCACATAAAAACTAGACAGAAGCATTCTCAGAAACTTCCTTGTGTTGAGTGCATTCAACTCACAGACTTGAACCTTCTTTTTGAAAGAGCAGTTTTGAAACACTCTTTTTGTAAAATCTGCAAAAGGATATTTGGAGCACTTTGAGGCCTATGCTGGGAAATGTAATATCTTCACCTAAAAACTAGACAGAAGCATTCTCAGAAAGTTCTTCTCGATGCGTGCATTCAACTCACAGAGTTGAACCTGTCTTTTGATAGAGCAGTTTGGAAACACTCTTCTTGTGAAATCTGCAAGTGGATATTTCCAGCGATTTGAGACCTATGCAAGGAAAAGGAAATATCTTCACACAAAATCTAGACAGCTGCATTCTCAGAAACTTCTTTGTGTGGATTGCATTCAGCTCACAGACTTGAACCTACCAATTGATAGAGGAGTTGGGAGACACTCTTTTTGTAGAATCTGCAAGTGGGTATTTGGAGCGCTTTGAGGCCTATGCTGGAAAAGGAAATGTCTTCACCTAAAAACTAGACAGCAGCATTCTCAGAAACCTCTTTGAGAAGAGTGCATTCATCTCACAGACTTGAACGTTAATTTCTGTAGGACAGTTTTGAAGCACTCCTTTTGTAGAATCTGCAATTGTTTAGTCGGAGCGCTTCGAGGCCTATGTTGGAAAAGGATATATCTTCACATAAAAACTAGACAGAAATATTCTGAGAAACCTCTTTGTAAAGAGTGCATTCAACTCAGAGAGTTGAACCTACCGATCGATAGAGAAGTTTCGAAACACTCTTTTTGTAGAACACGCAAGTGAATATTTGGAGGGATTTGAGGCCTGTGATGTAAATGGAAACATCTTCTCATGAAATCTAGACAGAAGCATTCTCAGAAACGTCTTTGTGAGAAGTGCATTCAACTCACAGACTTGAAGCTTCCTTCTGAAAGAGCAGTTTTGAAACACTCTTTTTGTAGCATCTGCAAGTGGATATATGGAGCGCTTTGAGGCCTATGCTGGAAAAGGAAATATCTTCACATAAAAACTGGACAGAAGCATTCTCAGAAACTTCTTTGTGATGTGTGCGTTGAACTCACGGAGTTCAACCTTTCTTTTGATAGAGAAGTTTCGAAACACTCTTTTAGTAGAATCTTCATGTGGATGGATGGAGTGCTTTGAGGCCTATGCTGGAAAAGGAAATATCTTCACGTAGAAACTGGACAAAAGCTTTCTCAGAAAGTTCCCTGTGCTTTGTGCATTCAACTCACGGAGTTCAACCTGCCTTTTGATAGAGCAGTTTTGAAACCCTCTTTTTGTAGAATCTGCAAGTGGATATTTGGAGCGCTTTGAGGCCTATGCTGTAAAAGGAAATATCATTGCATAAAAGCTAGATGGAAGCATTCACAGAAACTTCTTTGTGATGAGTGCATTCAACTCACAGAGTTGAACCTTGCTTTTGATAGACCAGTTATGAAACACTTTTTTTGTAGAATACGCAAGTGGATATTTGGAGCTCTTTGAGGCTTATGCTGGAAAAGGAGATATCTTCATATACAAACTGGACAGAAGCATTTTCAGAAACTTTTATGTCATGTGGGGATTGAACTCACAGAGTTGAACACTCCTTTCCATGGAGCAGTTCTGCAACACTCTTTTCGTGGAAACTGCAAGTGGATATTTGGTGCGATTGCGGCATCTAGTGGAAAAGGAAACACATGCAGATGAAAAGTAGATAGAATCATTCTCGGAAACTTATCTCTGATGAGTGCTTTCAACTCACAGATTTGAACCTTCCTTTTCAAAGAGCAGTTTTGAAAGACTCTTTTTGTAGAATCTGCAAGTGGATATTTGGAGCGCTTTGAGGCCTATGCTGGGAAATGAAATATCTTCACCTGAAAACTAGACAGAAGCATTCTGAGAAAGTTCTCTCTGATGAGTGCATTCACCTCAGACTTGAACGTTCCTTTTGATAGAACAGTTTTGAATCACTAAGTTTGTAGAATTCGCAAGTGTTTATGCAGAGCACCTTGAGGCCTATGTTGGAAAAGGAAATTGCTTCACATAAAAACTAGAGAGAAGCATTCTCAGAAATTTCATTGTGATGAGTGCATTCAGCTAACAGAGTTGAACCTACTAATTGATAGACAACTTTGGAAACACTCTTTTTGTAGAATCTGCAATTGGATATTTGGAGCGCTTTGAAGCCTAGGCTGGAAATGGAAATATATTCACAGAAAAACTGGACAGAAGCATTCTCAGAAACTTCCTTGTGTTGAGTGCGTTCAACCCATAGACTTGAACCTTCTTTTTGAAAGAGCAGTTTTGAAACACTCTTTTTGTAAAATCTGCAAATGGATATTTGGAGCATTTTGAGGCCCATGCTGGGAAATGGAATATCTTCACCTAAAAACTAGACAGAAGCATTCTCAGAAAGATCTCCTCGATGCGTGCATTCAACTCACAGATTTCAACCCGTCTTTTGATAGAGCAGTTTGGAAACACTCTTTTTGTGAAATCTGCAAGTGGATATTTCCAGCGATTTGAGGTCTATGCAAGGAAAAGGAAATATCTTCACACAAAAACTAGACAGCTGCATTCTCAGAAACTTCTTTGTGAGGAGTGCATTCAACTCACAGACTTGAACGTTCCTTTTCATAGAACAGTTTTGAAACACTCCTTTTGTACAATCTGCCGGTGTTTATTCGGAGCGCTTTGAGGCCTATGTTGGAAAAGGAAATATCTTCACATAAAAACTAGACAGAAGCATTCTCAGAAACTTCTTTGTGATGAGTGCATTCTAGTCACAGAGTTGAACCTTCCTTTTGATAGAACAGTTTTGAAACACTCTTTTTGTAGAATCTGCAAGTGGATATTTGGAGCACTATGAGGCCTATGCTGTGAAATGAAATCTCTTCAGCTAAGTACTAGACAGAAGCATTCTCAGAAACTTCTTCACCACATGTGCAATCAACTCACAGAGTTGAACCTTTCTTTTCAAAGAGCAGTTTTGAAACACACTTTTCGTAAAATCTGCAAGTGGATAATTAGAGCGATTTCCGGCCTATGCTGGAAAAGGAAATATCTTCACATAAGAACTAAACAGCAGCATTCTCAGAAACTTCTTTGTGATGAGTGCATTCACCTCACAGAGTTGAACCTACTAATTGATAGAGAAGTTTGGAAACACTCTTTTTGTAGAATCTGCAAATGGATATTTGGAGCGCTTTGAGGCCTATGCTGGAAATGGAAATATCTTCACATAAAAACTAGACAGAAGCATTCTCAGAAACTTCTTTGTGATGAGTGCATTCTAGTCACAGAGTTGAACCTTCCTTTTGATAGAACAGTTTTGAAACACTCTTTTTGTAGAATCTGCAAGTGGATATTTGGAGCACTATGAGGCCTATGCTATGAAATGAAATCTCTTCGTCTAAGTACTAGACAGAAGCATTCTCAGAAACTTCTTCACCACATGTGCAATCAACTCACAGAGTTGAACCTTTCTTTTCAAAGAGCAGTTTTGAAACACCCTTTTGGAAAAATCTGCAAGTGGATATTTAGAGCGATTTCCGGCCCAAGCTGGAAAAGGAAATATCTTCACATAAGAACTAAACAGCAGCATTCTCAGAAACTTCTTTGTGATGAGTGCATTCACCTCACAGAGTTGAACCTACTAATTGATAGAGAAGTTTGGAAACACTCTTTTTGTAGAATCTGCAAATGGATATTTGGAGCGCTTTGAGGTCTATGCTGGAAATGGAAATATCTTCACATAAAAGCTAGACAGAAGCATTCTCAGAAACTTCCTTGTGTTGAGTGCATTCAACTCACAGACTTGAACCTTCTTTTTGAAAGAGCAGTTTTGAAACACTCTTTTTGTAAAATCTGCAAAAGGATATTTGGAGCACTTTGAGGCCTATGCTGGGAAATGTAATATCTTCACCTAAAAACTAGACAGAAGCATTCTCAGAAAGTTCTTCTCGATGCGTGCATTCAACTCACAGAGTTGAACCTGTCTTTTGATAGAGCAGTTTGGAAACACTCTTTTTGTAGGATCTGCAAGTGGATATTTGGAGCACTATGAGGCCTATGCTGTGAAATGGAATCTCTTCACCTAAGTACTAGACAGAAGCATTCTCAGAAACTTCTTCACGATATGTGCATTCAACTCACAGTGTTGAACCTTTCTTTTCAAAGAGCAGTTTTGAAGCACACTTTTGGGAAAATCTGCAAGTGGATATTTGTAGCGATTTCCGGCCTATGCTGGAAAAGGAAATATCTTCACATAAGAACTAAACAGCAGCATTCTCAGAAACTTCTTTGTCTGGATTGCATTCAACTCACAGACTTGAACCTACCAATTGATAGAGAAGTTGGGAGACACTCTTTGTGTAGAATCTGCAAGTGGGTATTTGGAGCGCTTTGAGGCCTATGCTGGAAAAGGAAATGTCTTCACCTAAAAACTAGACAGCAGCATTCTCAGAAACCTCTTTGAGAAGAGTGCATTCATCTCACAGACTTGAACGTTCCTTTCGATAGAACAGTTTTGAAGCACTCCTTTTGTAGAATCTGCAATTGTTTAGTCGGAGCGCTTCGAGGCCTATGTTGGAAAAGGATATATCTTCACATTAAAACTAGACAGAAATATTCTCAGAAACCTCTTTGTAAAGAGTGCATTCAACTCAGAGAGTTGAACCTACCAATCGATAGAGAAGTTTCGAAAAACTCTTTTTGTAGAACACGCAAGTGAATATTTGGAGGGATTTGAGGCCTGTGATGTAAATGGAAACATCTTCTCATGAAATCTAGACAGAAGCATTCTCAGAAACGTCTTTGTGAGAAGTGCATTCAACTCACAGACTTGAAGCTTCCTTCTGAAAGAGCAGTTTTGAAACACTCTTTTTGTAGCATCTGCAAGTGGATATATGGAGCGCTTTGAGGCCTATGCTGGAAAAGGAAATATCTTCACATAAAAACTGGACAGAAGCATTCTCAGAAACTTCTTTGTGATGTGTGCGTTGAACTCACGGAGTTCAACCTTTCTTTTGATAGAGAAGTTTCGAAACACTCTTTTAGTAGAATCTTCATGTGGATGGATGGAGTGCTTTGAGGCCTATGCTGGAAATGGAAATATCTTCACGTAGAAACTGGACAAAAGCTTTCTCAGAAAGTTCTCTGTGCTTTGTGCATTCAACTCACGGAGTTCAACCTGCCTTTTGATAGAGCAGTTTTGAAACCCTCTTTTTGTAGAATCTGCAAGTGGATATTTGGAGCGCTTTGAGGCCTATGCTGCAAAAGGAAATATCATTGCATAAAAGCTAGATGGAAGCATTCACAGAAACTTCTTTGTGATGAGTGCATTCAACTCACAGAGTTGAACCTTGCTTTTGATAGACCAGTTATGAAACACGGTTTTTGTAGAATACGCAAGTGGATATTTGGAGCTCTTTGAGGCTTATGCTGGAAAAGGAGATATCTTCATATACAAACTGGACAGAAGCATTTTCAGAAACTTTTATGTCATGTGGGGATTGAACTCACAGAGTTGAACACTCCTTTCCATGGAGCAGTTCTGCAACACTCTTTTCGTGGAAACTGCAAGTGGATATTTGGTGCGATTGCGGCATCTAGTGGAAAAGGAAACACATGCAGATGAAAACTAGATAGAATCATTCTCGGAAACTTCTCTCTGATGAGTGCTTTCAACTCACAGATTTGAACCTTCCTTTTCAAAGAGCAGTTTTGAAAGACTCTTTTTGTAGGATCTGCAAGTGGATATTTGGAGCGCTTTGAGGCCTATGCTGGGAAATGAAATATCTTCACCTGAAAACTAGACAGAAGCATTCTGAGAAAGTTCTCTCTGATGAGTGCATTCACCTCAGACTTGAACGTTCCTTTTGATAGAACAGTTTTGAATCACTAAGTTTGTAGAATTCGCAAGTGTTTATGCAGAGCACCTTGAGGCCTATGTTGGAAAAGGAAATTGCTGCACATAAAAACTAGAGAGAAGCATTCTCAGAAATTTCATTGTGATGAGTGCATTCACCTAACAGAGTTGAACCTACTAATTGATAGACAAGTTTGGAAACACTCTTTTTGTAGAATCTGCAATTGGATATTTGGAGCGCTTTGAAGCCTAGGCTGGAAATGGAAATATATTCACAGAAAAACTGGACAGAAGCATTCTCAGAAACTTCCTTGTGTTCAGTGCGTTCAACCCATAGACTTGAACCTTCTTTTTGAAAGAGCAGTTTTGAAACACTCTTTTTGTAAAATCTGCAAATGGATATTTGGAGCATTTTGAGGCCCATGCTGGGAAATGGAATATCTTCACCTAAAAACTAGACAGAAGCATTCTCAGAAAGATCTCCTCGATGCGTGCATTCAACTCACAGATTTCAACCCGTCTTTTGATAGAGCAGTTTGGAAACACTCTTTTTGTGAAATCTGCAAGTGGATATTTCCAGGGATTTGAGGTCTATGCAAGGAAAAGGAAATATATTCACACAAAAACTAGACAGCTGCATTCTCAGAAACTTCTTTGTGAGGAATGCATTCAACCCACAGACTTGAACGTTCCTTTTCATAGAACAGTTTTGAAACACTCCTTTTCTACAATCTGCCGGTGTTTATTCGGAGCGCTTTGAGGCCTATGTTGGAAAAGGAAATATCTTCACATAAAAACTAGACAGAAGCATTCTCAGAAACTTCTTTGTGATGAGTGCATTCTAGTCACAGAGTTGAACCTTCCTTTTGATAGAACAGTTTTGAAACACTCTTTTTGTAGAATCTGCAAGTGGATATTTGGAGCACTATGAGGCCTATGCTGTGAAATGAAATCTCTTCAGCTAAGTACTAGACAGAAGCATTCTCAGAAACTTCTTCACCACATGTGCAATCAACTCACAGAGTTGAACCTTTCTTTTCAAAGAGCAGTTTTGAAACACACTTTTGGTAAAATCTGCAAGTGGATATTTAGAGCCATTTCCGGCCTATGCTGGAAAAGGAAATATCTTCACATAAGAACTAAACAGCAGCATTCTCAGAAACTTCTTTGTGATGAGTGCATTCACCTCACAGAGTTGAACCTACTAATTGATAGAGAAGTTTGGAAACACTCTTTTTGTAGAATCTGCAAATGGATATTTGGAGCGCTTTGAGGCCTATGCTGGAAATGGAAATATCTTCACATAAAAACTAGACAGAAGCATTCTCAGAAACTTCTTTGTGATGAGTGCATTCTAGTCACAGAGTTGAACCTTCCTTTTGATAGAACAGTTTTGAAACACTCTTTTTGTAGAATCTGCAAGTGGATATTTGGAGCACTATGAGGCCTATGCTGGAAATGGAAATATCTTCACATAAAAACTAGACAGAAGCATTCTCAGAAACTTCCTTGTGTTGAGTGCATTCAACTCACAGACTTGAACCTTCTTTTTGAAAGAGCAGTTTTGAAACACTCTTTTTGTAAAATCTGCAAAAGGATATTTGGAGCACTTTGAGGCGTATGCTGGGAAACGTAATATCTTCACCTAAAAACTAGACAGAAGCATTCTCAGAAAGTTCTTCTCGATGCGTGCATTCAACTCACAGAGTTGAACCTGTCTTTTGATAGAGCAGTTTGGAAACACTCTTCTTGTGAATTCTGCAAGTGGATATTTCCAGCGATTTGAGACCTATGCAAGGAAAAGGAAATATCTTCACACGAAAACTAGACAGCTGCATTCTCAGAAACTTCTTTGTGAGGAGTGCATTCAACTCACAGACTTGAACGTTCCTTTTCATAGAACAGTTTTGAAACACTCCTTTTGTACAATCTGCAAGTGTTTATTCGGAACGCTTTGAGGCCTATGTTGGAAAAGGAAATGTCTTCACATAAAAACTAGACAGAAGCATTCTCAGAAACTTCTTTGTGATGAGTGCATTCTAGTCACAGACTTGAACCTTCCTTTTGATAGAACAGTTTTGAAACACTCTTTTTGTAGAATCTGCAAGTGGATATTTGGAGCACTATGAGGCCTATGCTGTGAAATGGAATCTCTTCACCTAAGTACTAGACAGAAGCATTCTCAGAAACTTCTTCACGATATGTGCATTCAACTCACAGTGTTGAACCTTTCTTTTCAAAGAGCAGTTTTGAAGCACACTTTTGGTAAAATCTGCAAGTGGATATTTGTAGCGATTTCCGGCCTATGCTGGAAAAGGAAATATCTTCACATAAGAACTAAACAGCAGCATTCTCAGAAACTTCTTTGTGTGGATTGCATTCAACTCACAGACTTGAACCTACCAATTGATAGAGAAGTTGGGAGACACTCTTTTTGTAGAATCTGCAAGTGGGTATTTGGAGCGCTTTGAGGCCTACGCTGGAAAAGGAAATGTCTTCACCTAAAAACTAGACAGCAGCATTCTCAGAAACCTCTTTGAGAAGAGTGCATTCATCTCACAGACTTGAACGTTCCTTTCGATAGAACAGTTTTGAAGCACTCCTTTTGTAGAATCTGCAATTGTTTATTCGGAGCGCTTCGAGGCCTATGTTGGAAAAGGATATATCTTCACATAAAAACTAGACAGAAATATTCTCAGAAACCTCTTTGTAAAGAGTGCATTCAACTCAGAGAGTTGAACCTACCAATCGATAGAGAAGTTTCGAAACACTCTTTTTGTAGAACACGCAAGTGAATATTTGGAGGGATTTGAGGCCTGTGATGTAAATGGAAACATCTTCTCATGAAATCTAGACAGAAGCATTCTCAGAAACGTCTTTGTGAGAAGTGCATTCAACTCACAGACTTGAAGCTTCCTTCTGAAAGAGCAGTTTTGAAACACTCTTTTTGTAGCATCTGCAAGTGGATATATGGAGCGCTTTGAGGCCTATGCTGGAAAAGGAAATATCTTCACATAAAAACTGGACAGAAGCATTCTCAGAAACTTCTTTGTGATGTGTGCGTTGAACTCACGGAGTTCAACCTTTCTTTTGATAGAGAGGTTTCGAAACACTCTTTTAGTAGAATCTTCATGTGGATGGATGGAGTGCTTTGAGGCCTATGCAGGAATAGGAAATATCTTCACGTAGGAACTGGACAAAAGCTTTCTCAGAAAGTTCCCTGTGCTTTGTGCATTCAACTCACGGAGTTCAACCTGCCTTTTGATAGAGCAGTTTTGAAACCCTCTTTTTGTAGAATCTGCAAGTGGATATTTGGAGCGCTTTGAGGCCTATGCTGCAAAAGGAAATATCATTGCATAAAAGCTAGATGGAAGCATTCACAGAAACTTCTTTGTGATGAGTGCATTCAACTCACAGAGTTGAACCTCCCTTTTGATAGACCAGTTATGAAACACGGTTTTTGTAGAATACGCAAGTGGATATTTGGAGCTCTTTGAGGCTTATGCTGGAAAAGGAGATATCTTCATATACAAACTGGACAGAAGCATTTTCAGAAACTTTTATGTCATGTGGGGATTGAACTCACAGAGTTGAACACTCCTTTCCATGGAGCAGTTCTGCAACACTCTTTTCGTGGAAACTGCAAGTGGATATTTGGTGCGATTGCGGCATCTAGTGGAAAAGGAAACACATGCAGATGAAAACTAGATAGAATCATTCTCGGAAACTTCTCTCTGATGAGTGCTTTCAACTCACAGATTTGAACCTTCCTTTTCAAAGAGCAGTTTTGAAAGACTCTTTTTGTAGAATCTGCAAGTGGATATTTGGAGCGCTTTGAGGCCTATGCTGGGAAGTGAAATATCTTCACCTGAAAACTAGACAGAAGCATTCTGAGAAAGTTCTCTCTGATGAGTGCATTCACCTCAGACTTGAACGTTCCTTTTGATAGAACAGTTTTGAATCACTAAGTCTGTAGAATTCGCAAGTGTTTAGGCAGAGCACCTTGGGCCTATGTTGGAAAAGGAAATTGCTTCACATAAAAACTAGAGAGAAGCATTCTCAGAAATTTCATTGTGATGAGTGCATTCACCTAACAGAGTTGAACCTACTAATTGATAGACAAGTTTGGAAACACTCTTTTTGTAGAATCTGCAAGTGGATATTTGGAGCGCTTTGAAGCCTAGGCTGGAAATGGAAATATATTCACAGAAAAACTGGACAGAAGCATTCTCAGAAACTTCCTTGTGTTGAGTGCGTTCAACCCATAGACTTGAACCTTCTTTTTGAAAGAGCAGTTTTGAAACACTCTTTTTGTAAAATCTGCAAATGGATATTTGGAGCATATTGAGGCCCATGCTGGGAAATGGAATATCTTCACCTAAAAACTAGACAGAAGCATTCTCAGAAAGATCTCCTCGATGCGTGCATTCAACTCACAGATTTCAACCCGTCTTTTGATAGAGCAGTTTGGAAACACTCTTTTTGTGAAATCTGCAAGTGGATATTTCCAGCGATTTGAGGTCTATGCAAGGAAAAGGAAATATCTTCACACAAAAACTAGACAGCTGCATTCTCAGAAACTTCTTTGTGAGGATTGCATTCAACTCACAGACTTGAACGTTCCTTTTCATAGAACACTTTTGAAACACTCCTTTTGTACAATCTGCCGCTGTTTATTCGGAGGGCTTTGAGGCCTATGTTGGAAAAGGAAATATCTTCACATAAAAACTAGACAGAAGCATTCTCAGAAACTTCTTTGTGATGAGTGCATTCTAGTCACAGAGTCGAACCTTCCTTTTGATAGAACAGTTTTGAAACACTCTTTTTGTAGGATCTGCCAGTGGATATTTGGAGCACTATGAGGCCTATGCTGTGAAATGAAATCTCTTCAGCTAAGTACTAGACAGAAGCATTCTCAGAAACTTCTTCACCACATGTGCAATCAACTCACAGAGTTGAACCTTTCTTTTCAAAGAGCAGTTTTGAAACAGACTTTTGGTAAAATCTGCAAGTGGATATTTAGAGCGATTTCCGGCCTATGCTGGAAAAGGAAATATCTTCACATAAGAACTAAACAGCAGCATTCTCAGAAACTTCTTTGTGATGAGTGCATTCACCTCACAGAGTTGAACCTACTAATTGATAGAGAAGTTTGGAAACACTCTTTTTGTAGAATCTGCAAATGGATATTTGGAGCGCTTTGAGGCCTATGCTGGAAATGGAAATATCTTCACATAAAAACTAGACAGAAGCATTCTCAGAAACTTCCTTGTGTTGAGTGCATTCAACTCACAGACTTGAACCTTCCTTTTGAAAGAGCAGTTTTGAAACACTCTTTTTGTAAAATCTGCAAAAGGATATTTGGAGCACTTTGAGGCCTATGCTGGGAAATGTAATATCTTCACCTAAAAACTAGACAGAAGCATTCTCAGAAAGTTCTTCTCGATGCGTGCATTCAACTCACAGAGTTGAACCTGTCTTTTGATAGAGCAGTTTGGAAACACTCTTCTTGTGAAATCTGCAAGTGGATATTTCCAGCGATTTGAGACCTATGCAAGGAAAAGGAAATATCTTCACACAAAATCTAGACAGCTGCATTCTCAGAAACTTCTTTGTGTGGATTGCATTCAGCTCACAGACTTGAACCTACCAATTGATAGAGGAGTTGGGAGACACTCTTTTTGTAGAATCTGCAAGTGGGTATTTGGAGCGCTTGGAGGCCTACGCTGGAAAAGGAAATGTCTTCACCTAAAAACTAGACAGCAGCATTCTCAGAAACCTCTTTGAGAAGAGTGCATTCATCTCACAGACTTGAACGTTCCTTTCGATAGAACAGTTTTGAAGCACTCCTTTTGTAGAATCTGCAATTGTTTATTCGGAGCGCTTCGAGGCCTATGTTGGAAAAGGATATATCTTCACATAAAAACTAGACAGAAATATTCTCAGAAACCTCTTTGTAAAGAGTGCATTCAACTCAGAGAGTTGAACCTACCAATCGATAGAGAAGTTTCGAAACACTCTTTTTGTAGAACACGCAAGTGAATATTTGGAGGGATTTGAGGCCTGTGATGTAAATGGAAACATCTTCTCATGAAATCTAGACAGAAGCATTCTCAGAAACGTCTTTGTGATAAGTGCATTCAACTCACAGACGTGAAGCTTCCTTCTGAAAGAGCAGTTTTGAAACACTCTTTTTGTAGCATCTGCAAGTGGATATATGGAGCGCTTTGAGGCCTATGCTGGAAAAGGAAATATCTTCACATAAAAACTGGACAGAAGCATTCTCAGAAACTTCTTTGTGATGTGTGCGTTGAACTCACGGAGTTCAACCTTTCTTTTGATAGAGAAGTTTCGAAACACTCTTTTAGTAGAATCTTCATGTGGATGGATGGAGTGCTTTGAGGCCTATGCAGGAATAGGAAATATCTTCACGTAGAAACTGGACAAAAGCTTTCTCAGAAAGTTCCCTGTGCTTTGTGCATTCAACTCACGGAGTTCAACCTGCCTTTTGATAGAGCAGTTTTGAAACCCTCTTTTTGTAGAGTCTGCAAGTGGATATTTGGAGCGCTTTGAGGCCTATGCTGCAAAAGGAAATATCATTGCATAAAAGCTAGATGGAAGCATTCACAGAAACTTCTTTGTGATGAGTGCATTCAACTCACAGAGTTGAACCTCCCTTTTGATAGACCAGTTAGGAAACACGGTTTTTGTAGAATACGCAAGTGGATATTTGGAGCTCTTTGAGGCTTATGCTGGAAAAGGAGATATCTTCATATACAAACTGGACAGAAGCATTTTCAGAAACTTTTCTGTCATGTGGGGATTGAACTCACAGAGTTGAACACTCCTTTCCATGGAGCAGTTCTGCAACACTCTTTTCGTGGAAACTGCAAGTGGATATTTGGTGCGATTGCGGCATCTAGTGGAAAAGGAAACACATGCAGATGAAAACTAGATAGAATCATTCTCGGAAACTTCTCTCTGATGAGTGCTTTCAACTCACAGATTTGAACCTTCCTTTTCAAAGAGCAGTTTTGAAAGACTCTTTTTGTAGAATCTGCAAGTGGATATTTGGAGCGCTTTGAGGCCTATGCTGGGAAGTGAAATATCTTCACCTGAAAACTAGACAGAAGCATTCTGAGAAAGTTCTCTCTGATGAGTGCATTCACCTCAGACTTGAACGTTCCTTTTGATAGAACAGTTTTGAATCACTAAGTTTGTAGAATTCGCAAGTGTTTATGCAGAGCACCTTGAGGCCTATGTTGGAAAAGGAAATTGCTTCACATAAAAACTAGAGAGAAGCATTCTCAGAAATTTCATTGTGATGAGTGCATTCACCTAACAGAGTTGAACCTACTAATTGATAGACAAGTTTGGAAACACTCTTTTTGTAGAATCTGCAAGTGGATATTTGGAGCGCTTTGAAGCCTAGGCTGGAAATGGAAATATATTCACAGAAAAACTGGACAGAAGCATTCTCAGAAACTTCCTTGTGTTGAGTGCGTTCAACCCATAGACTTGAACCTTCTTTTTGAAAGAGCAGTTTTGAAACACTCTTTTTGTAAAATCTGCAAATGGATATTTGGAGCATTTTGAGGCCCATGCTGGGAAATGGAATATCTTCACCTAAAAACTAGACAGAAGCATTCTCAGAAAGATCTCCTCGAGGCGTGCATTCAACTCACAGATTTCAACCCGTCTTTTGATAGAGCAGTTTGGAAACACTCTTTTTGTGAAATCTGCAAGTGGATATTTCCAGCGATTTGAGGTCTATGCAAGGAAAAGGAAATATCTTCACACAAAAACTAGACAGCTGCATTCTCAGAAACTTCTTTGTGAGGAATGCATTCAACCCACAGACTTGAACGTTCCTTTTCATAGAACAGTTTTGAAACACTCCTTTTCTACAATCTGCCGGTGTTTATTCGGAGCGCTTTGAGGCCTAGGTTGGAAAAGGAAATATCTTCACATAAAAACTAGACAGAAGCATTCTCAGAAACTTCTTTGTGATGAGTGCATTCTAGTCACAGAGTTGAACCTTCCTTTTGATAGAACAGTTTTGGAACACTCTTTTTGTAGAATCTGCAAGTGGATATTTGGAGCACTATGAGGCCTATGCTGTGAAATGAAATCTCTTCAGCTAAGTACTAGACAGAAGCATTCTCAGAAACTTCTTCACCACATGTGCAATCAACTCACAGAGTTGAACCTTTCTTTTCAAAGAGCAGTTTTGAAACACACTTTTGGTAAAATCTGCAAGTGGATATTTAGAGCCATTTCCGGCCTATGCTGGAAAAGGAAATATCTTCACATAAGAACTAAACAGCAGCATTCTCAGAAACTTCTTTGTGATGAGTGCATTCACCTCACAGAGTTGAACCTACTAATTGATAGAGAAGTTTGGAAACACTCTTTTTGTAGAATCTGCAAATGGATATTTGGAGCGCTTTGAGGCCTATGCTGGAAATGGAAATATCTTCACATAAAAACTAGACAGAAGCATTCTCAGAAACTTCTTTGTGATGAGTGCATTCTAGTCACAGAGTTGAACCTTCCTTTTGATAGAACAGTTTTGAAACACTCTTTTTGTAGAATCTGCAAGTGGATATTTGGAGCACTATGAGGCCTATGCTGGAAATGGAAATATCTTCACATAAAAACTAGACAGAAGCATTCTCAGAAACTTCCTTGTGTTGAGTGCATTCAACTCACAGACTTGAACCTTCTTTTTGAAAGAGCAGTTTTGAAACACTCTTTTTGTAAAATCTGCAAAAGGATATTTGGAGCACTTTGAGGCGTATGCTGGGAAACGTAATATCTTCACCTAAAAACTAGACAGAAGCATTCTCAGAAAGTTCTTCTCGATGCGTGCATTCAACTCACAGAGTTGAACCTGTCTTTTGATAGAGCAGTTTGGAAACACTCTTCTTGTGAATTCTGCAAGTGGATATTTCCAGCGATTTGAGACCTATGCAAGGAAAAGGAAATATCTTCACACGAAAACTAGACAGCTGCATTCTCAGAAACTTCTTTGTGAGGAGTGCATTCAACTCACAGACTTGAACGTTCCTTTTCATAGAACAGTTTTGAAACACTCCTTTTGTACAATCTGCAAGTGTTTATTCGGAACGCTTTGAGGCCTATGTTGGAAAAGGAAATGTCTTCACATAAAAACTAGACAGAAGCATTCTCAGAAACTTCTTTGTGATGAGTGCATTCTAGTCACAGACTTGAACCTTCCTTTTGATAGAACAGTTTTGAAACACTCTTTTTGTAGAATCTGCAAGTGGATATTTGGAGCACTATGAGGCCTATGCTGTGAAATGGAATCTCTTCACCTAAGTACTAGACAGAAGCATTCTCAGAAACTTCTTCACGATATGTGCATTCAACTCACAGTGTTGAACCTTTCTTTTCAAAGAGCAGTTTTGAAGCACACTTTTGGTAAAATCTGCAAGTGGATATTTGTAGCGATTTCCGGCCTATGCTGGAAAAGGAAATATCTTCACATAAGAACTAAACAGCAGCATTCTCAGAAACTTCTTTGTGTGGATTGCATTCAACTCACAGACTTGAACCTACCAATTGATAGAGAAGTTGGGAGACACTCTTTTTGTAGAATCTGCAAGTGGGTATTTGGAGCGCTTTGAGGCCTACGCTGCAAAAGGAAATGTCTTCACCTAAAAACTAGACAGCAGCATTCTCAGAAACCTCTTTGAGAAGAGTGCATTCATCTCACAGACTTGAACGTTCCTTTCGATAGAACAGTTTTGAAGCACTCCTTTTGTAGAATCTGCAATTGTTTATTCGGAGCGCTTCGAGGCCTATGTTGGAAAAGGATATATCTTCACATAAAAACTAGACAGAAATATTCTCAGAAACCTCTTTGTAAAGAGTGCATTCAACTCAGAGAGTTGAACCTACCAATCGATAGAGAAGTTTCGAAACACTCTTTTTGTAGAACACGCAAGTGAATATTTGGAGGGATTTGAGGCCTGTGATGTAAATGGAAACATCTTCTCATGAAATCTAGACAGAAGCATTCTCAGAAACGTCTTTGTGAGAAGTGCATTCAACTCACAGACTTGAAGCTTCCTTCTGAAAGAGCAGTTTTGAAACACTCTTTTTGTAGCATCTGCAAGTGGATATATGGAGCGCTTTGAGGCCTATGCTGGAAAAGGAAATATCTTCACATAAAAACTGGACAGAAGCATTCTCAGAAACTTCTTTGTGATGTGTGCGTTGAACTCACGGAGTTCAACCTTTATTTTGATAGAGAGGTTTCGAAACACTCTTTTAGTAGAATCTTCATGTGGATGGATGGAGTGCTTTGAGGCCTATGCAGGAATAGGAAATATCTTCACGTAGGAACTGGACAAAAGCTTTCTCAGAAAGTTCCCTGTGCTTTGTGCATTCAACTCACGGAGTTCAACCTGCCTTTTGATAGAGCAGTTTTGAAACCCTCTTTTTGTAGAATCTGCAAGTGGATATTTGGAGCGCTTTGAGGCCTATGCTGCAAAAGGAAATATCATTGCATAAAAGCTAGATGGAAGCATTCACAGAAACTTCTTTGTGATGAGTGCATTCAACTCACAGAGTTGAACCTCCCTTTTGATAGACCAGTTATGAAACACGGTTTTTGTAGAATACGCAAGTGGATATTTGGAGCTCTTTGAGGCTTATGCTGGAAAAGGAGATATCTTCATATACAAACTGGACAGAAGCATTTTCAGAAACTTTTCTGTCATGTGGGGATTGAACTCACAGAGTTGAACACTCCTTTCCATGGAGCAGTTCTGCAACACTCTTTTCGTGGAAACTGCAAGTGGATATTTGGTGCGATTGCGGCATCTAGTGGAAAAGGAAACACATGCAGATGAAAACTAGATAGAATCATTCTCGGAAACTTCTCTCTGATGAGTGCTTTCAACTCACAGATTTGAACCTTCCTTTTCAAAGAGCAGTTTTGAAAGACTCTTTTTGTAGAATCTGCAAGTGGATATTTGGAGCGCTTTGAGGCCTATGCTGGGAAGTGAAATATCTTCACCTGAAAACTAGACAGAAGCATTCTGAGAAAGTTCTCTCTGATGAGTGCATTCACCTCAGACTTGAACGTTCCTTTTGATAGAACAGTTTTGAATCACTAAGTCTGTAGAATTCGCAAGTGTTTAGGCAGAGCACCTTGGGCCTATGTTGGAAAAGGAAATTGCTTCACATAAAAACTAGAGAGAAGCATTCTCAGAAATTTCATTGTGATGAGTGCATTCACCTAACAGAGTTGAACCTACTAATTGATAGACAAGTTTGGAAACACTCTTTTTGTAGAATCTGCAAGTGGATATTTGGAGCGCTTTGAAGCCTAGGCTGGAAATGGAAATATATTCACAGAAAAACTGGACAGAAGCATTCTCAGAAACTTCCTTGTGTTGAGTGCGTTCAACCCATAGACTTGAACCTTCTTTTTGAAAGAGCAGTTTTGAAACACTCTTTTTGTAAAATCTGCAAATGGATATTTGGAGCATATTGAGGCCCATGCTGGGAAATGGAATATCTTCACCTAAAAACTAGACAGAAGCATTCTCAGAAAGATCTCCTCGATGCGTGCATTCAACTCACAGATTTCAACCCGTCTTTTGATAGAGCAGTTTGGAAACACTCTTTTTGTGAAATCTGCAAGTGGATATTTCCAGCGATTTGAGGTCTATGCAAGGAAAAGGAAATATCTTCACACAAAAACTAGACAGCTGCATTCTCAGAAACTTCTTTGTGAGGATTGCATTCAACTCACAGACTTGAACGTTCCTTTTCATAGAACACTTTTGAAACACTCCTTTTGTACAATCTGCCGCTGTTTATTCGGAGGGCTTTGAGGCCTATGTTGGAAAAGGAAATATCTTCACATAAAAACTAGACAGAAGCATTCTCAGAAACTTCTTTGTGATGAGTGCATTCTAGTCACAGAGTCGAACCTTCCTTTTGATAGAACAGTTTTGAAACACTCTTTTTGTAGGATCTGCCAGTGGATATTTGGAGCACTATGAGGCCTATGCTGTGAAATGAAATCTCTTCAGCTAAGTACTAGACAGAAGCATTCTCAGAAACTTCTTCACCACATGTGCAATCAACTCACAGAGTTGAACCTTTCTTTTCAAAGAGCAGTTTTGAAACAGACTTTTGGTAAAATCTGCAAGTGGATATTTAGAGCGATTTCCGGCCTATGCTGGAAAAGGAAATATCTTCACATAAGAACTAAACAGCAGCATTCTCAGAAACTTCTTTGTGATGAGTGCATTCACCTCACAGAGTTGAACCTACTAATTGATAGAGAAGTTTGGAAACACTCTTTTTGTAGAATCTGCAAATGGATATTTGGAGCGCTTTGAGGCCTATGCTGGAAATGGAAATATCTTCACATAAAAACTAGACAGAAGCATTCTCAGAAACTTCCTTGTGTTGAGTGCATTCAACTCACAGACTTGAACCTTCCTTTTGAAAGAGCAGTTTTGAAACACTCTTTTTGTAAAATCTGCAAAAGGATATTTGGAGCACTTTGAGGCCTATGCTGGGAAATGTAATATCTTCACCTAAAAACTAGACAGAAGCATTCTCAGAAAGTTCTTCTCGATGCGTGCATTCAACTCACAGAGTTGAACCTGTCTTTTGATAGAGCAGTTTGGAAACACTCTTCTTGTGAAATCTGCAAGTGGATATTTCCAGCGATTTGAGACCTATGCAAGGAAAAGGAAATATCTTCACACAAAATCTAGACAGCTGCATTCTCAGAAACTTCTTTGTGTGGATTGCATTCAGCTCACAGACTTGAACCTACCAATTGATAGAGGAGTTGGGAGACACTCTTTTTGTAGAATCTGCAAGTGGGTATTTGGAGCGCTTGGAGGCCTACGCTGGAAAAGGAAATGTCTTCACCTAAAAACTAGACAGCAGCATTCTCAGAAACCTCTTTGAGAAGAGTGCATTCATCTCACAGACTTGAACGTTCCTTTCGATAGAACAGTTTTGAAGCACTCCTTTTGTAGAATCTGCAATTGTTTATTCGGAGCGCTTCGAGGCCTATGTTGGAAAAGGATATATCTTCACATAAAAACTAGACAGAAATATTCTCAGAAACCTCTTTGTAAAGAGTGCATTCAACTCAGAGAGTTGAACCTACCAATCGATAGAGAAGTTTCGAAACACTCTTTTTGTAGAACACGCAAGTGAATATTTGGAGGGATTTGAGGCCTGTGATGTAAATGGAAACATCTTCTCATGAAATCTAGACAGAAGCATTCTCAGAAACGTCTTTGTGATAAGTGCATTCAACTCACAGACGT
This sequence comes from Pongo pygmaeus, assembly GCF_028885625.2. Taxonomy (NCBI): domain Eukaryota; kingdom Metazoa; phylum Chordata; class Mammalia; order Primates; family Hominidae; genus Pongo; species Pongo pygmaeus. The sequence goes on along the minus strand of NC_085930.1, from coordinate 20,921,727 downwards.
GAAGCTTCCTTCTGAAAGAGCAGTTTTGAAACACTCTTTTTGTAGCATCTGCAAGTGGATATATGGAGCGCTTTGAGGCCTATGCTGGAAAAGGAAATATCTTCACATAAAAACTGGACAGAAGCATTCTCAGAAACTTCTTTGTGATGTGTGCGTTGAACTCACGGAGTTCAACCTTTCTTTTGATAGAGAAGTTTCGAAACACTCTTTTAGTAGAATCTTCATGTGGATGGATGGAGTGCTTTGAGGCCTATGCAGGAATAGGAAATATCTTCACGTAGAAACTGGACAAAAGCTTTCTCAGAAAGTTCCCTGTGCTTTGTGCATTCAACTCACGGAGTTCAACCTGCCTTTTGATAGAGCAGTTTTGAAACCCTCTTTTTGTAGAGTCTGCAAGTGGATATTTGGAGCGCTTTGAGGCCTATGCTGCAAAAGGAAATATCATTGCATAAAAGCTAGATGGAAGCATTCACAGAAACTTCTTTGTGATGAGTGCATTCAACTCACAGAGTTGAACCTCCCTTTTGATAGACCAGTTAGGAAACACGGTTTTTGTAGAATACGCAAGTGGATATTTGGAGCTCTTTGAGGCTTATGCTGGAAAAGGAGATATCTTCATATACAAACTGGACAGAAGCATTTTCAGAAACTTTTCTGTCATGTGGGGATTGAACTCACAGAGTTGAACACTCCTTTCCATGGAGCAGTTCTGCAACACTCTTTTCGTGGAAACTGCAAGTGGATATTTGGTGCGATTGCGGCATCTAGTGGAAAAGGAAACACATGCAGATGAAAACTAGATAGAATCATTCTCGGAAACTTCTCTCTGATGAGTGCTTTCAACTCACAGATTTGAACCTTCCTTTTCAAAGAGCAGTTTTGAAAGACTCTTTTTGTAGAATCTGCAAGTGGATATTTGGAGCGCTTTGAGGCCTATGCTGGGAAGTGAAATATCTTCACCTGAAAACTAGACAGAAGCATTCTGAGAAAGTTCTCTCTGATGAGTGCATTCACCTCAGACTTGAACGTTCCTTTTGATAGAACAGTTTTGAATCACTAAGTTTGTAGAATTCGCAAGTGTTTATGCAGAGCACCTTGAGGCCTATGTTGGAAAAGGAAATTGCTTCACATAAAAACTAGAGAGAAGCATTCTCAGAAATTTCATTGTGATGAGTGCATTCACCTAACAGAGTTGAACCTACTAATTGATAGACAAGTTTGGAAACACTCTTTTTGTAGAATCTGCAAGTGGATATTTGGAGCGCTTTGAAGCCTAGGCTGGAAATGGAAATATATTCACAGAAAAACTGGACAGAAGCATTCTCAGAAACTTCCTTGTGTTGAGTGCGTTCAACCCATAGACTTGAACCTTCTTTTTGAAAGAGCAGTTTTGAAACACTCTTTTTGTAAAATCTGCAAATGGATATTTGGAGCATTTTGAGGCCCATGCTGGGAAATGGAATATCTTCACCTAAAAACTAGACAGAAGCATTCTCAGAAAGATCTCCTCGAGGCGTGCATTCAACTCACAGATTTCAACCCGTCTTTTGATAGAGCAGTTTGGAAACACTCTTTTTGTGAAATCTGCAAGTGGATATTTCCAGCGATTTGAGGTCTATGCAAGGAAAAGGAAATATCTTCACACAAAAACTAGACAGCTGCATTCTCAGAAACTTCTTTGCGAGGAGTGCATTCAACTCACAGACTTGAACGTTCCTTTTCATAGAACAGTTTTGAAACACTCCTTTTCTACAATCTGCCGGTGTTTATTCGGAGGGCTTTGAGGCCTATGTTGGAAAAGGAAATATCTTCACATAAAAACTAGAGAGAAGCATTCTCAGAAACTTGTTTGTGATGAGTGCATTCTAGTCACAGAGTTGAACCTTCCTTTTGATAGAACAGTTTTGAAACACTCTTTTTGTAGAATCTGCAAGTGGATATTTGGAGCAATATGAGGCCTATGCTGTGAAATGAAATCTCTTCAGCTAAGTACTAGGCAGAAGCATTCTCAGAAACTTCTTCACCACATGTGCAATCAACTCACAGAGTTGAACCTTTCTTTTCAAAGAGCAGTTTTGAAACACACTTTTGGTAAAATCTGCAAGTGGATATTTAGAGCGATTTCCGGCCTATGCTGGAAAAGGAAATATCTTCACATAAGAACTAAACAGCAGCATTCTCAGAAACTTCTTTGTGATGAGTGCATTCACCTCACAGAGTTGAACCTACTAATTGATAGAGAAGTTTGGAAACACTCTTTTTGTAGAACCTGCAAATGGATATTTGGAGCGCTTTGAGGCCTATGCTGGAAATGGAAATATCTTCACATAAAAACTAGACAGAAGCATTCTCAGAAACTTCCTTGTGTTGAGTGCATTCAACTCACAGACTTGAACCTTCTTTTTGAAAGAGCAGTTTAGAAACACTCTTTTTGTTAAATCTGCAAAAGGATATTTGGAGCACTTTGAGGCCTATGCTGGGAAATGTAATATCTTCACCTAAAAACTAGACAGAAGCATTCTCAGAAAGTTCTTCTCGATGCGTGCATTCAACACACAGAGTTGAACCTGTCTTTTGATAGAGCAGTTTGGAAACACTCTTCTTGTGAAATCTGCAAGTGGATATTTCCAGCGATTTGAGACCTATGCAAGGAAAAGGAAATATCTTCACACAAAAACTAGACAGCTGCATTCTCAGAAACTTCTTTGTGAGGAGTGCATTCAACTCACAGACTTGAACGTTCCTTTTCATAGAACAGTTTTGAAACACTCCTTTTGTACAATCTGCAAGTGTTTATTCGGAACGCTTTGAGGCCTATGTTGGAAAAGGAAATGTCTTCACATAAAAACTAGACAGAAGCATTCTCAGAAACTTCTTTGTGATGAGTGCATTCTACTCACAGACTTGAACCTTCCTTTTGATAGAACAGTTTTGAAACACTCTTTTTGTAGAAGCTGCAAGTGGATATTTGGAGCACTGTGAGGCCTATGCTGTGAAATGAAATCTCTTCAGCTAAGTACTAGACAGAAGCATTCTCAGAAACTTCTTCACCACATGTGCAATCAACTCACAGAGTTGAACCTTTCTTTTCAAAGAGCAGTTTTGAAACACACTTTTGGTAAAATCTGCAAGTGGATATTTAGAGCGATTTCCGGCCTATGCTGGAAAAGGAAATATCTTCACATAAGAACTAAACAGCAGCATTCTCAGAAACTTCTTTGTGATGAGTGCATTCACCTCACAGAGTTGAACCTACTAATTGATAGAGAAGTTTGGAAACACTCTTTTTGTTGAATCTACAAATGGATATTTGGAGCGCTTTGAGGCCTATGCTGGAAATGGAAATATCTTCACATAAAAACTAGACAGAAGCATTCTCAGAAACTTCTTTGTGATGAGTGCATTCTAGTCACAGAGTTGAACCTTCCTTTTGATAGAACAGTTTTGAAACACTCTTTTTGTAGAATCTGCAAGTGGATATTTGGAGCACTATGAGGCCTATGCTGGGAAATGTAATATCTTCACCTAAAAACTAGACAGAAGCATTCTCAGAAAGTTCTTCTCGATGCGTGCATTCAACTCACAGAGTTGAACCTGTCTTTTGATAGAGCAGTTTGGAAACACTCTTTTTGTGAAATCTGCAAGTGGATATTTCCAGCGAATTGAGACCTATGCAAGGAAAAGGAAATATCTTCACACAAAAACTAGACAGCTGCATTCTCAGAAACTTCTTTGTGAGGAGTGCATTCAACTCACAGACTTGAACGTTCCTTTTCATAGAACAGTTTTGAAACACTCCTTTTGTACAATCTGCAGGTGTTTATTCGGAGCGCTTTGAGGCCTATGTTGGAAAAGGAAATATCTTCACATAAAAACTAGACAGAAGCATTCTCAGAAACTTCTTTGTGAGAAGTGCATTCTAGTCACAGAGTTGAACCTTCCTTTTGATAGAACAATTTTGAAACACTCTTTTTGTAGAATCTGCAAGTGGATATTTGGAGCACTATGAGGCCTATGCTGTGAAATGAAATCTCTTCAGCTAAGTACTAGACAGAAGCATTCTCAGAAACTTCTTCACCACATGTGCAATCAACTCACAGAGTTGAACCTTTCTTTTCAAAGAGCAGTTTTGAAACACACTTTTGGTAAAATCTGCAAGTGGATATTTAGAGCGATTTCCGGCCTATGCTGGAAAAGGAAATATCTTCACATAAGAACTAAACAGCAGCATTCTCAGAAACTTCTTTGTGATGAGTGCATTCACCTCACAGAGTTGAACCTACTAATTGATAGAGAAGTTTGGAAACACTCTTTTTGTAGAATCTGCAAATGGATATTTGGAGCGCTTTGAGGCCTATGCTGGAAATGGAAATATCTTCACATAAAAACTAGACAGAAGCATTCTCAGAAACTTCTTTGTGATGAGTGCATTCTAGTCACAGAGTTGAACCTTCCTTTTGATAGAACAGTTTTGAAACACTCTTTTTGTAGAATCTGCAAGTGGATATTTGGAGCACTATGAGGCCTATGCTGGAAATGGAAATATCTTCACATAAAAACTAGACAGAAGCATTCTCAGAAACTTCCTTGTGTTGAGTGCATTCAACTCACAGACTTGAACCTTCTTTTTGAAAGAGCAGTTTTGAAACACTCTTTTTGTAAAATCTGCAAAAGGATATTTGGAGCACTTTGAGGCCTATGCTGGGAAATGTAATATCTTCACCTAAAAACTAGACAGAAGCATTCTCAGAAAGTTCTTCTCGATGCGTGCATTCAACTCACAGAGTTGAACCTGTCTTTTGATAGAGCAGTTTGGAAACACTCTTCTTGTGAAATCTGCAAGTGGATATTTCCAGCGATTTGAGACCTATGCAAGGAAAAGGAAATATCTTCACACGAAAACTAGACAGCTGCATTCTCAGAAACTTCTTTGTGAGGAGTGCATTCAACTCACAGACTTGAACGTTCCTTTTCATAGAACAGTTTTGAAACACTCCTTTTGTACAATCTGCAAGTGTTTATTCGGAACGCTTTGAGGCCTATGTTGGAAAAGGAAATGTCTTCACATAAAAACTAGACAGAAGCATTCTCAGAAAGTTCTTCTCGATGCGTGCATTCAACTCACAGAGTTGAACCTGTCTTTTGATAGAGCAGTTTGGAAACACTCTTTTTGTAGGATCTGCAAGTGGATATTTGGAGCACTATGAGGCCTATGCTGTGAAATGGAATCTCTTCACCTAAGTACTAGACAGAAGCATTCTCAGAAACTTCTTCACGATATGTGCATTCAACTCACAGTGTTGAACCTTTCTTTTCAGAGAGCAGTTTTGAAGCACACTTTTGGTAAAATCTGCAAGTGGATATTTGTAGCGATTTCCGGCCTATGCTGGAAAAGGAAATATCTTCACATAAGAACTAAACAGCAGCATTCTCAGAAACTTCTTTGTGTGGATTGCATTCAACTCACAGACTTGAACCTACCAATTGATAGAGAAGTTGGGAGACACTCTTTTTGTAGAATCTGCAAGTGGGTATTTGGAGCGCTTTGAGGCCTATGCTGGAAAAGGAAATGTCTTCACCTAAAAACTAGACAGCAGCATTCTCAGAAACCTCTTTGAGAAGAGTGCATTCATCTCACAGACTTGAACGTTCCTTTCGATAGAACAGTTTTGAAGCACTCCTTTTGTAGAATCTGCAATTGTTTAGTCGGAGCGCTTCGAGGCCTATGTTGGAAAAGGATATATCTTCACATAAAAACTAGACAGAAATATTCTCAGAAACCTCTTTGTAAAGAGTGCATTCAACTCAGAGAGTTGAACCTACCAATCGATAGAGAAGTTTCGAAACACTCTTTTTGTAGAACACGCAAGTGAATATTTGGAGGGATTTGAGGCCTGTGATGTAAATGGAAACATCTTCTCATGAAATCTAGACAGAAGCATTCTCAGAAACGTCTTTGTGAGAAGTGCATTCAACTCACAGACTTGAAGCTTCCTTCTGAAAGAGCAGTTTTGAAACACTCTTTTTGTAGCATCTGCAAGTGGATATATGGAGCGCTTTGAGGCCTATGCTGGAAAAGGAAATATCTTCACATAAAAACTGGACAGAAGCATTCTCAGAAACTTCTTTGTGATGTGTGCGTTGAACTCACGGAGTTCAACCTTTCTTTTGATAGAGAAGTTTCGAAACACTCTTTTAGTAGAATCTTCATGTGGATGGATGGAGTGCTTTGAGGCCTATGCTGGAAAAGGAAATATCTTCACGTAGAAACTGGACAAAAGCTTTCTCAGAAAGTTCCCTGTGCTTTGTGCATTCAACTCACGGAGTTCAACCTGCCTTTTGATAGAGCAGTTTTGAAACCCTCTTTTTGTAGAATCTGCAAGTGGATATTTGGAGCGCTTTGAGGCCTATGCTGTAAAAGGAAATATCATTGCATAAAAGCTAGATGGAAGCATTCACAGAAACTTCTTTGTGATGAGTGCATTCAACTCACAGACTTGAACCTCCCTTTTGATAGACCAGTTATGAAACACGGTTTTTGTAGAATACGCAAGTGGATATTTGGAGCTCTTTGAGGCTTATGCTGGAAAAGGAGATATCTTCATATACAAACTGGACAGAAGCATTTTCAGAAACTTTTATGTCATGTGGGGATTGAACTCACAGAGTTGAACACTCCTTTCCATGGAGCAGTTCTGCAACACTCTTTTCGTGGAAACTGCAAGTGGATATTTGGTGCGATTGCGGCATCTAGTGGAAAAGGAAACACATGCAGATGAAAACTAGATAGAATCATTCTCGGAAACTTCTCTCTGATGAGTGCTTTCAACTCACAGATTTGAACCTTCCTTTTCAAAGAGCAGTTTTGAAAGACTCTTTTTGTAGGATCTGCAAGTGGATATTTGGAGCGCTTTGAGGCCTATGCTGGGAAATGAAATATCTTCACCTGAAAACTAGACAGAAGCATTCTGAGAAAGTTCTCTCTGATGAGTGCATTCACCTCAGACTTGAACGTTCCTTTTGATAGAACAGTTTTGAATCACTAAGTTTGTAGAATTCGCAAGTGTTTATGCAGAGCACCTTGAGGCCTATGTTGGAAAAGGAAATTGCTGCACATAAAAACTAGAGAGAAGCATTCTCAGAAATTTCATTGTGATGAGTGCATTCACCTAACAGAGTTGAACCTACTAATTGATAGACAAGTTTGGAAACACTCTTTTTGTAGAATCTGCAATTGGATATTTGGAGCGCTTTGAAGCCTAGGCTGGAAATGGAAATATATTCACATAAAAACTGGACAGAAGCATTCTCAGAAACTTCCTTGTGTTCAGTGCGTTCAACCCATAGACTTGAACCTTCTTTTTGAAAGAGCAGTTTTGAAACACTCTTTTTGTAAAATCTGCAAATGGATATTTGGAGCATTTTGAGGCCCATGCTGGGAAATGGAATATCTTCACCTAAAAACTAGACAGAAGCATTCTCAGAAAGATCTCCTCGATGCGTGCATTCAACTCACAGATTTCAACCCGTCTTTTGATAGAGCAGTTTGGAAACACTCTTTTTGTGAAATCTGCAAGTGGATATTTCCAGGGATTTGAGGTCTATGCAAGGAAAAGGAAATATATTCACACAAAAACTAGACAGCTGCATTCTCAGAAACTTCTTTGTGAGGAATGCATTCAACCCACAGACTTGAACGTTCCTTTTCATAGAACAGTTTTGAAACACTCCTTTTGTACAATCTGCCGGTGTTTATTCGGAGCGCTTTGAGGCCTATGTTGGAAAAGGAAATATCTTCACATAAAAACTAGACAGAAGCATTCTCAGAAACTTCTTTGTGATGAGTGCATTCTAGTCACAGAGTTGAACCTTCCTTTTGATAGAACAGTTTTGAAACACTCTTTTTGTAGAATCTGCAAGTGGATATTTGGAGCACTATGAGGCCTATGCTGTGAAATGAAATCTCTTCAGCTAAGTACTAGACAGAAGCATTCTCAGAAACTTCTTCACCACATGTGCAATCAACTCACAGAGTTGAACCTTTCTTTTCAAAGAGCAGTTTTGAAACACACTTTTGGTAAAATCTGCAAGTGGATATTTAGAGCGATTTCCGGCCTATGCTGGAAAAGGAAATATCTTCACATAAGAACTAAACAGCAGCATTCTCAGAAACTTCTTTGTGATGAGTGCATTCACCTCACAGAGTTGAACCTACTAATTGATAGAGAAGTTTGGAAACACTCTTTTTGTAGAATCTGCAAATGGATATTTGGAGCGCTTTGAGGCCTATGCTGGAAATGGAAATATCTTCACATAAAAACTAGACAGAAGCATTCTCAGAAACTTCTTTGTGATGAGTGCATTCTAGTCACAGAGTTGAACCTTCCTTTTGATAGAACAGTTTTGAAACACTCTTTTTGTAGAATCTGCAAGTGGATATTTGGAGCACTATGAGGCCTATGCTGGAAATGGAAATATCTTCACATAAAAACTAGACAGAAGCATTCTCAGAAACTTCCTTGTGTTGAGTGCATTCAACTCACAGACTTGAACCTTCTTTTTGAAAGAGCAGTTTTGAAACACTCTTTTTGTAAAATCTGCAAAAGGATATTTGGAGCACTTTGAGGCGTATGCTGGGAAACGTAATATCTTCACCTAAAAACTAGACAGAAGCATTCTCAGAAAGTTCTTCTCGATGCGTGCATTCAACTCACAGAGTTGAACCTGTCTTTTGATAGAGCAGTTTGGAAACACTCTTCTTGTGAATTCTGCAAGTGGATATTTCCAGCGATTTGAGACCTATGCAAGGAAAAGGAAATATCTTCACACGAAAACTAGACAGCTGCATTCTCAGAAACTTCTTTGTGAGGAGTGCATTCAACTCACAGACTTGAACGTTCCTTTTCATAGAACAGTTTTGAAACACTCCTTTTGTACAATCTGCAAGTGTTTATTAGGAACGCTTTGAGGCCTATGTTGGAAAAGGAAATGTCTTCACATAAAAACTAGACAGAAGCATTCTCAGAAACTTCTTTGTGATGAGTGCATTCTACTCACAGACTTGAACCTTCCTTTTGATAGAACAGTTTTGAAACACTCTTTTTGTAGAATCTGCAAGTGGATATTTGGAGCACTATGAGGCCTATGCTGTGAAATGGAATCTCTTCACCTAAGTACTAGACAGAAGCATTCTCAGAAACTTCTTCACGATATGTGCATTCAACTCACAGTGTTGAACCTTTCTTTTCAAAGAGCAGTTTTGAAGCACACTTTTGGTAAAATCTGCAAGTGGATATTTGTAGCGATTTCCGGCCTATGCTGGAAAAGGAAATATCTTCATATAAGAACTAAACAGCAGCATTCTCAGAAACTTCTTTGTGTGGATTGCATTCAACTCACAGACTTGAACCTACCAATTGATAGAGAAGTTGGGAGACACTCTTTTTGTAGAATCTGCAAGTGGGTATTTGGAGCGCTTGGAGGCCTACGCTGGAAAAGGAAATGTCTTCACCTAAAAACTAGACAGCAGCATTCTCAGAAACCTCTTTGAGAAGAGTGCATTCATCTCACAGACTTGAACGTTCCTTTCGATAGAACAGTTTTGAAGCACTCCTTTTGTAGAATCTGCAATTGTTTATTCGGAGCGCTTCGAGGCCTATGTTGGAAAAGGATATATCTTCACATAAAAACTAGACAGAAATATTCTCAGAAACCTCTTTGTAAAGAGTGCATTCAACTCAGAGAGTTGAACCTACCCATCGATAGAGAAGTTTCGAAACACTCTTTTTGTAGAACACGCAAGTGAATATTTGGAGGGATTTGAGGCCTGTGATGTAAATGGAAACATCTTCTCATGAAATCTAGACAGAAGCATTCTCAGAAACGTCTTTGTGATAAGTGCATTCAACTCACAGACTTGAAGCTTCCTTCTGAAAGAGCAGTTTTGAAACACTCTTTTTGTAGCATCTGCAAGTGGATATATGGAGCGCTTTGAGGCCTATGCTGGAAAAGGAAATATCTTCACATAAAAACTGGACAGAAGCATTCTCAGAAACTTCTTTGTGATGTGTGCGTTGAACTCACGGAGTTCAACCTTTCTTTTGATAGAGAGGTTTCGAAACACTCTTTTAGTAGAATCTTCATGTGGATGGATGGAGTGCTTTGAGGCCTATGCAGGAATAGGAAATATCTTCACGTAGGAACTGGACAAAAGCTTTCTCAGAAAGTTCCCTGTGCTTTGTGCATTCAACTCACGGAGTTCAACCTGCCTTTTGATAGAGCAGTTTTGAAACCCTCTTTTTGTAGAATCTGCAAGTGGATATTTGGAGCGCTTTGAGGCCTATGCTGCAAAAGGAAATATCATTGCATAAAAGCTAGATGGAAGCATTCACAGAAACTTCTTTGTGATGAGTGCATTCAACTCACAGAGTTGAACCTCCCTTTTGATAGACCAGTTATGAAACACGGTTTTTGTAGAATACGCAAGTGGATATTTGGAGCTCTTTGAGGCTTATGCTGGAAAAGGAGATATCTTCATATACAAACTGGACAGAAGCATTTTCAGAAACTTTTATGTCATGTGGGGATTGAACTCACAGAGTTGAACACTCCTTTCCATGGAGCAGTTCTGCAACACTCTTTTCGTGGAAACTGCAAGTGGATATTTGGTGCGATTGCGGCATCTAGTGGAAAAGGAAACACATGCAGATGAAAACTAGATAGAATCATTCTCGGAAACTTCTCTCTGATGAGTGCTTTCAACTCACAGATTTGAACCTTCCTTTTCAAAGAGCAGTTTTGAAAGACTCTTTTTGTAGAATCTGCAAGTGGATATTTGGAGCGCTTTGAGGCCTATGCTGGGAAGTGAAATATCTTCACCTGAAAACTAGACAGAAGCATTCTGAGAAAGTTCTCTCTGATGAGTGCATTCACCTCAGACTTGAACGTTCCTTTTGATAGAACAGTTTTGAATCACTAAGTCTGTAGAATTCGCAAGTGTTTAGGCAGAGCACCTTGGGCCTATGTTGGAAAAGGAAATTGCTTCACATAAAAACTAGAGAGAAGCATTCTCAGAAATTTCATTGTGATGAGTGCATTCACCTAACAGAGTTGAACCTACTAATTGATAGACAAGTTTGGAAACACTCTTTTTGTAGAATCTGCAAGTGGATATTTGGAGCGCTTTGAAGCCTAGGCTGGAAATGGAAATATATTCACAGAAAAACTGGACAGAAGCATTCTCAGAAACTTCCTTGTGTTGAGTGCGTTCAACCCATAGACTTGAACCTTCTTTTTGAAAGAGCAGTTTTGAAACACTCTTTTTGTAAAATCTGCAAATGGATATTTGGAGCATATTGAGGCCCATGCTGGGAAATGGAATATCTTCACCTAAAAACTAGACAGAAGCATTCTCAGAAAGATCTCCTCGATGCGTGCATTCAACTCACAGATTTCAACCCGTCTTTTGATAGAGCAGTTTGGAAACACTCTTTTTGTGAAATCTGCAAGTGGATATTTCCAGCGATTTGAGGTCTATGCAAGGAAAAGGAAATATCTTCACACAAAAACTAGACAGCTGCATTCTCAGAAACTTCTTTGTGAGGATTGCATTCAACTCACAGACTTGAACGTTCCTTTTCATAGAACACTTTTGAAACACTCCTTTTGTACAATCTGCCGCTGTTTATTCGGAGGGCTTTGAGGCCTATGTTGGAAAAGGAAATATCTTCACATAAAAACTAGACAGAAGCATTCTCAGAAACTTCTTTGTGATGAGTGCATTCTAGTCACAGAGTCGAACCTTCCTTTTGATAGAACAGTTTTGAAACACTCTTTTTGTAGGATCTGCCAGTGGATATTTGGAGCACTATGAGGCCTATGCTGTGAAATGAAATCTCTTCAGCTAAGTACTAGACAGAAGCATTCTCAGAAACTTCTTCACCACATGTGCAATCAACTCACAGAGTTGAACCTTTCTTTTCAAAGAGCAGTTTTGAAACAGACTTTTGGTAAAATCTGCAAGTGGATATTTAGAGCGATTTCCGGCCTATGCTGGAAAAGGAAATATCTTCACATAAGAACTAAACAGCAGCATTCTCAGAAACTTCTTTGTGATGAGTGCATTCACCTCACAGAGTTGAACCTACTAATTGATAGAGAAGTTTGGAAACACTCTTTTTGTAGAATCTGCAAATGGATATTTGGAGCGCTTTGAGGCCTATGCTGGAAATGGAAATATCTTCACATAAAAACTAGACAGAAGCATTCTCAGAAACTTCCTTGTGTTGAGTGCATTCAACTCACAGACTTGAACCTTCTTTTTGAAAGAGCAGTTTTGAAACACTCTTTTTGTAAAATCTGCAAAAGGATATTTGGAGCACTTTGAGGCCTATGCTGGGAAATGTAATATCTTCACCTAAAAACTAGACAGAAGCATTCTCAGAAAGTTCTTCTCGATGCGTGCATTCAACTCACAGAGTTGAACCTGTCTTTTGATAGAGCAGTTTGGAAACACTCTTCTTGTGAAATCTGCAAGTGGATATTTCCAGCGATTTGAGACCTATGCAAGGAAAAGGAAATATCTTCACACAAAATCTAGACAGCTGCATTCTCAGAAACTTCTTTGTGTGGATTGCATTCAGCTCACAGACTTGAACCTACCAATTGATAGAGGAGTTGGGAGACACTCTTTTTGTAGAATCTGCAAGTGGGTATTTGGAGCGCTTTGAGGCCTATGCTGGAAAAGGAAATGTCTTCACCTAAAAACTAGACAGCAGCATTCTCAGAAACCTCTTTGAGAAGAGTGCATTCATCTCACAGACTTGAACGTTAATTTCTGTAGGACAGTTTTGAAGCACTCCTTTTGTAGAATCTGCAATTGTTTAGTCGGAGCGCTTCGAGGCCTATGTTGGAAAAGGATATATCTTCACATAAAAACTAGACAGAAATATTCTGAGAAACCTCTTTGTAAAGAGTGCATTCAACTCAGAGAGTTGAACCTACCAATCGATAGAGAAGTTTCGAAACACTCTTTTTGTAGAACACGCAAGTGAATATTTGGAGGGATTTGAGGCCTGTGATGTAAATGGAAACATCTTCTCATGAAATCTAGACAGAAGCATTCTCAGAAACGTCTTTGTGAGAAGTGCATTCAACTCACAGACTTGAAGCTTCCTTCTGAAAGAGCAGTTTTGAAACACTCTTTTTGTAGCATCTGCAAGTGGATATATGGAGCGCTTTGAGGCCTATGCTGGAAAAGGAAATATCTTCACATAAAAACTGGACAGAAGCATTCTCAGAAACTTCTTTGTGATGTGTGCGTTGAACTCACGGAGTTCAACCTTTCTTTTGATAGAGAAGTTTCGAAACACTCTTTTAGTAGAATCTTCATGTGGATGGATGGAGTGCTTTGAGGCCTATGCTGGAAAAGGAAATATCTTCACGTAGAAACTGGACAAAAGCTTTCTCAGAAAGTTCCCTGTGCTTTGTGCATTCAACTCACGGAGTTCAACCTGCCTTTTGATAGAGCAGTTTTGAAACCCTCTTTTTGTAGAATCTGCAAGTGGATATTTGGAGCGCTTTGAGGCCTATGCTGTAAAAGGAAATATCATTGCATAAAAGCTAGATGGAAGCATTCACAGAAACTTCTTTGTGATGAGTGCATTCAACTCACAGACTTGAACCTCCCTTTTGATAGACCAGTTAGGAAACACGGTTTTTGTAGAATACGCAAGTGGATATTTGGAGCTCTTTGAGGCTTATGCTGGAAAAGGAGATATCTTCATATACAAACTGGACAGAAGCATTTTCAGAAACTTTTATGTCATGTGGGGATTGAACTCACAGAGTTGAACACTCCTTTCCATGGAGCAGTTCTGCAACACTCTTTTCCTGGAAACTGCAAGTGGATATTTGGTGCGATTGCGGCATCTAGTGGAAAAGGAAACACATGCAGATGAAAACTAGATAGAATCATTCTCGGAAACTTATCTCTGATGAGTGCTTTCAACTCACAGATTTGAACCTTCCTTTTCAAAGAGCAGTTTTGAAAGACTCTTTTTGTAGGATCTGCAAGTGGATATTTGGAGCGCTTTGAGGCCTATGCTGGGAAATGAAATATCTTCACCTGAAAACTAGACAGAAGCATTCTGAGAAAGTTCTCTCTGATGAGTGCATTCACCTCAGACTTGAACGTTCCTTTTGATAGAACAGTTTTGAATCACTAAGTTTGTAGAATTCGCAAGTGTTTATGCAGAGCACCTTGAGGCCTATGTTGGAAAAGGAAATTGCTGCACATAAAAACTAGAGAGAAGCATTCTCAGAAATTTCATTGTGATGAGTGCATTCACCTAACAGAGTTGAACCTACTAATTGATAGACAACTTTGGAAACACTCTTTTTGTAGAATCTGCAATTGGATATTTGGAGCGCTTTGAAGCCTAGGCTGGAAATGGAAATATATTCACAGAAAAACTGGACAGAAGCATTCTCAGAAACTTCCTTGTGTTGAGTGCGTTCAACCCATAGACTTGAACCTTCTTTTTGAAAGAGCAGTTTTGAAACACTCTTTTTGTAAAATCTGCAAATGGATATTTGGAGCATTTTGAGGCCCATGCTGGGAAATGGAATATCTTCACCTAAAAACTAGACAGAAGCATTCTCAGAAAGATCTCCTCGATGCGTGCATTCAACTCACAGATTTCAACCCGTCTTTTGATAGAGCAGTTTGGAAACACTCTTTTTGTGAAATCTGCAAGTGGATATTTCCAGCGATTTGAGGTCTATGCAAGGAAAAGGAAATATCTTCACACAAAAACTAGACAGCTGCATTCTCAGAAACTTCTTTGTGAGGAGTGCATTCAACTCACAGACTTGAACGTTCCTTTTCATAGAACAGTTTTGAAACACTCCTTTTGTACAATCTGCCGGTGTTTATTCGGAGCGCTTTGAGGCCTATGTTGGAAAAGGAAATATCTTCACATAAAAACTAGACAGAAGCATTCTCAGAAACTTCTTTGTGATGAGTGCATTCTAGTCACAGAGTTGAACCTTCCTTTTGATAGAAAAGTTTTGAAACACTCTTTTTGTAGAATCTGCAAGTGGATATTTGGAGCACTATGAGGCCTATGCTGTGAAATGAAATCTCTTCAGCTAAGTACTAGACAGAAGCATTCTCAGAAACTTCTTCACCACATGTGCAATCAACTCACAGAGTTGAACCTTTCTTTTCAAAGAGCAGTTTTGAAACACACTTTTCGTAAAATCTGCAAGTGGATAATTAGAGCGATTTCCGGCCTATGCTGGAAAAGGAAATATCTTCACATAAGAACTAAACAGCAGCATTCTCAGAAACTTCCTTGTGATGAGTGCATTCACCTCACAGAGTTGAACCTACTAATTGATAGAGAAGTTTGGAAACACTCTTTTTGTAGAATCTGCAAATGGATATTTGGAGCGCTTTGAGGCCTATGCTGGAAATGGAAATATCTTCACATAAAAACTAGACAGAAGCATTCTCAGAAACTTCTTTGAGATGAGTGCATTCTAGTCACAGAGTTGAACCTTCCTTTTGATAGAACAGTTTTGAAACACTCTTTTTGTAGAATCTGCAAGTGGATATTTGGAGCACTATGAGGCCTATGCTATGAAATGAAATCTCTTCGTCTAAGTACTAGACAGAAGCATTCTCAGAAACTTCTTCACCACATGTGCAATCAACTCACAGAGTTGAACCTTTCTTTTCAAAGAGCAGTTTTGAAACACCCTTTTGGAAAAATCTGCAAGTGGATATTTAGAGCGATTTCCGGCCCAAGCTGGAAAAGGAAATATCTTCACATAAGAACTAAACAGCAGCATTCTCAGAAACTTCTTTGTGATGAGTGCATTCACCTCACAGAGTTGAACCTACTAATTGATAGAGAAGTTTGGAAACACTCTTTTTGTAGAATCTGCAAATGGATATTTGGAGCGCTTTGAGGTCTATGCTGGAAATGGAAATATCTTCACATAAAAGCTAGACAGAAGCATTCTCAGAAACTTCCTTGTGTTGAGTGCATTCAACTCACAGACTTGAACCTTCTTTTTGAAAGAGCAGTTTTGAAACACTCTTTTTGTAAAATCTGCAAAAGGATATTTGGAGCACTTTGAGGCCTATGCTGGGAAATGTAATATCTTCACCTAAAAACTAGACAGAAGCATTCTCAGAAAGTTCTTCTCGATGCGTGCATTCAACTCACAGAGTTGAACCTGCCTTTTGATAGAGCAGTTTGGAAACACTCTTTTTGTAGGATCTGCAAGTGGATATTTGGAGCACTATGAGGCCTATGCTGTGAAATGGAATCTCTTCACCTAAGTACTAGACAGAAGCATTCTCAGAAACTTCTTCACGATATGTGCATTCAACTCACAGTGTTGAACCTTTCTTTTCAAAGAGCAGTTTTGAAGCACACTTTTGGGAAAATCTGCAAGTGGATATTTGTAGCGATTTCCGGCCTATGCTGGAAAAGGAAATATCTTCACATAAGAACTAAACAGCAGCATTCTCAGAAACTTCTTTGTCTGGATTGCATTCAACTCACAGACTTGAACCTACCAATTGATAGAGAAGTTGGGAGACACTCTTTGTGTAGAATCTGCAAGTGGGTATTTGGAGCGCTTTGAGGCCTATGCTGGAAAAGGAAATGTCTTCACCTAAAAACTAGACAGCAGCATTCTCAGAAACCTCTTTGAGAAGAGTGCATTCATCTCACAGACTTGAACGTTCCTTTCGATAGAACAGTTTTGAAGCACTCCTTTTGTAGAATCTGCAATTGTTTAGTCGGAGCGCTTCGAGGCCTATGTTGGAAAAGGATATATCTTCACATTAAAACTAGACAGAAATATTCTCAGAAACCTCTTTGTAAAGAGTGCATTCAACTCAGAGAGTTGAACCTACCAATCGATAGAGAAGTTTCGAAAAACTCTTTTTGTAGAACACGCAAGTGAATATTTGGAGGGATTTGAGGCCTGTGATGTAAATGGAAACATCTTCTCATGAAATCTAGACAGAAGCATTCTCAGAAACGTCTTTGTGAGAAGTGCATTCAACTCACAGACTTGAAGCTTCCTTCTGAAAGAGCAGTTTTGAAACACTCTTTTTGTAGCATCTGCAAGTGGATATATGGAGCGCTTTGAGGCCTATGCTGGAAAAGGAAATATCTTCACATAAAAACTGGACAGAAGCATTCTCAGAAACTTCTTTGTGATGTGTGCGTTGAACTCACGGAGTTCAACCTTTCTTTTGATAGAGAAGTTTCGAAACACTCTTTTAGTAGAATCTTCATGTGGATGGATGGAGTGCTTTGAGGCCTATGCTGGAAATGGAAATATCTTCACGTAGAAACTGGACAAAAGCTTTCTCAGAAAGTTCTCTGTGCTTTGTGCATTCAACTCACGGAGTTCAACCTGCCTTTTGATAGAGCAGTTTTGAAACCCTCTTTTTGTAGAATCTGCAAGTGGATATTTGGAGCGCTTTGAGGCCTATGCTGCAAAAGGAAATATCATTGCATAAAAGCTAGATGGAAGCATTCACAGAAACTTCTTTGTGATGAGTGCATTCAACTCACAGAGTTGAACCTTGCTTTTGATAGACCAGTTATGAAACACGGTTTTTGTAGAATACGCAAGTGGATATTTGGAGCTCTTTGAGGCTTATGCTGGAAAAGGAGATATCTTCATATACAAACTGGACAGAAGCATTTTCAGAAACTTTTATGTCATGTGGGGATTGAACTCACAGAGTTGAACACTCCTTTCCATGGAGCAGTTCTGCAACACTCTTTTCGTGGAAACTGCAAGTGGATATTTGGTGCGATTGCGGCATCTAGTGGAAAAGGAAACACATGCAGATGAAAACTAGATAGAATCATTCTCGGAAACTTCTCTCTGATGAGTGCTTTCAACTCACAGATTTGAACCTTCCTTTTCAAAGAGCAGTTTTGAAAGACTCTTTTTGAAGGATCTGCAAGTGGATATTTGGAGCGCTTTGAGGCCTATGCTGGGAAATGAAATATCTTCACCTGAAAACTAGACAGAAGCATTCTGAGAAAGTTCTCTCTGATGAGTGCATTCACCTCAGACTTGAACGTTCCTTTTGATAGAACAGTTTTGAATCACTAAGTTTGTAGAATTCGCAAGTGTTTATGCAGAGCACCTTGAGGCCTATGTTGGAAAAGGAAATTGCTGCACATAAAAACTAGAGAGAAGCATTCTCAGAAATTTCATTGTGATGAGTGCATTCACCTAACAGAGTTGAACCTACTAATTGATAGACAAGTTTGGAAACACTCTTTTTGTAGAATCTGCAATTGGATATTTGGAGCGCTTTGAAGCCTAGGCTGGAAATGGAAATATATTCACAGAAAAACTGGACAGAAGCATTCTCAGAAACTTCCTTGTGTTCAGTGCGTTCAACCCATAGACTTGAACCTTCTTTTTGAAAGAGCAGTTTTGAAACACTCTTTTTGTAAAATCTGCAAATGGATATTTGGAGCATTTTGAGGCCCATGCTGGGAAATGGAATATCTTCACCTAAAAACTAGACAGAAGCATTCTCAGAAAGATCTCCTCGATGCGTGCATTCAACTCACAGATTTCAACCCGTCTTTTGATAGAGCAGTTTGGAAACACTCTTTTTGTGAAATCTGCAAGTGGATATTTCCAGGGATTTGAGGTCTATGCAAGGAAAAGGAAATATATTCACACAAAAACTAGACAGCTGCATTCTCAGAAACTTCTTTGTGAGGAATGCATTCAACCCACAGACTTGAACGTTCCTTTTCATAGAACAGTTTTGAAACACTCCTTTTCTACAATCTGCCGGTGTTTATTCGGAGCGCTTTGAGGCCTATGTTGGAAAAGGAAATATCTTCACATAAAAACTAGACAGAAGCATTCTCAGAAACTTCTTTGTGATGAGTGCATTCTAGTCACAGAGTTGAACCTTCCTTTTGATAGAACAGTTTTGAAACACTCTTTTTGTAGAATCTGCAAGTGGATATTTGGAGCACTATGAGGCCTATGCTGTGAAATGAAATCTCTTCAGCTAAGTACTAGACAGAAGCATTCTCAGAAACTTCTTCACCACATGTGCAATCAACTCACAGAGTTGAACCTTTCTTTTCAAAGAGCAGTTTTGAAACACACTTTTGGTAAAATCTGCAAGTGGATATTTAGAGCCATTTCCGGCCTATGCTGGAAAAGGAAATATCTTCACATAAGAACTAAACAGCAGCATTCTCAGAAACTTCTTTGTGATGAGTGCATTCACCTCACAGAGTTGAACCTACTAATTGATAGAGAAGTTTGGAAACACTCTTTTTGTAGAATCTGCAAATGGATATTTGGAGCGCTTTGAGGCCTATGCTGGAAATGGAAATATCTTCACATAAAAACTAGACAGAAGCATTCTCAGAAACTTCTTTGTGATGAGTGCATTCTAGTCACAGAGTTGAACCTTCCTTTTGATAGAACAGTTTTGAAACACTCTTTTTGTAGAATCTGCAAGTGGATATTTGGAGCACTATGAGGCCTATGCTGGAAATGGAAATATCTTCACATAAAAACTAGACAGAAGCATTCTCAGAAACTTCCTTGTGTTGAGTGCATTCAACTCACAGACTTGAACCTTCTTTTTGAAAGAGCAGTTTTGAAACACTCTTTTTGTAAAATCTGCAAAAGGATATTTGGAGCACTTTGAGGCGTATGCTGGGAAACGTAATATCTTCACCTAAAAACTAGACAGAAGCATTCTCAGAAAGTTCTTCTCGATGCGTGCATTCAACTCACAGAGTTGAACCTGTCTTTTGATAGAGCAGTTTGGAAACACTCTTCTTGTGAATTCTGCAAGTGGATATTTCCAGCGATTTGAGACCTATGCAAGGAAAAGGAAATATCTTCACACGAAAACTAGACAGCTGCATTCTCAGAAACTTCTTTGTGAGGAGTGCATTCAACTCACAGACTTGAACGTTCCTTTTCATAGAACAGTTTTGAAACACTCCTTTTGTACAATCTGCAAGTGTTTATTCGGAACGCTTTGAGGCCTATGTTGGAAAAGGAAATGTCTTCACATAAAAACTAGACAGAAGCATTCTCAGAAACTTCTTTGTGATGAGTGCATTCTAGTCACAGACTTGAACCTTCCTTTTGATAGAACAGTTTTGAAACACTCTTTTTGTAGAATCTGCAAGTGGATATTTGGAGCACTATGAGGCCTATGCTGTGAAATGGAATCTCTTCACCTAAGTACTAGACAGAAGCATTCTCAGAAACTTCTTCACGATATGTGCATTCAACTCACAGTGTTGAACCTTTCTTTTCAAAGAGCAGTTTTGAAGCACACTTTTGGTAAAATCTGCAAGTGGATATTTGTAGCGATTTCCGGCCTATGCTGGAAAAGGAAATATCTTCACATAAGAACTAAACAGCAGCATTCTCAGAAACTTCTTTGTGTGGATTGCATTCAACTCACAGACTTGAACCTACCAATTGATAGAGAAGTTGGGAGACACTCTTTTTGTAGAATCTGCAAGTGGGTATTTGGAGCGCTTGGAGGCCTACGCTGGAAAAGGAAATGTCTTCACCTAAAAACTAGACAGCAGCATTCTCAGAAACCTCTTTGAGAAGAGTGCATTCATCTCACAGACTTGAACGTTCCTTTCGATAGAACAGTTTTGAAGCACTCCTTTTGTAGAATCTGCAATTGTTTATTCGGAGCGCTTCGAGGCCTATGTTGGAAAAGGATATATCTTCACATAAAAACTAGACAGAAATATTCTCAGAAACCTCTTTGTAAAGAGTGCATTCAACTCAGAGAGTTGAACCTACCAATCGATAGAGAAGTTTCGAAACACTCTTTTAGTAGAATCTTCATGTGGATGGATGGAGTGCTTTGAGGCCTATGCAGGAATAGGAAATATCTTCACGTAGGAACTGGACAAAAGCTTTCTCAGAAAGTTCCCTGTGCTTTGTGCATTCAACTCACGGAGTTCAACCTGCCTTTTGATAGAGCAGTTTTGAAACCATCTTTTTGTAGAATCTGCAAGTGGATATTTGGAGCGCTTTGAGGCCTATGCTGCAAAAGGAAATATCATTGCATAAAAGCTAGACGGAAGCATTCACAGAAACTTCTTTGTGATGAGTGCATTCAACTCACAGAGTTGAACCTCCCTTTTGATAGACCAGTTATGAAACACGGTTTTTGTAGAATACGCAAGTGGATATTTGGAGCTCTTTGAGGCTTATGCTGGAAAAGGAGATATCTTCATATACAAACTGGACAGAAGCATTTTCAGAAACTTTTATGTCATGTGGGGATTGAACTCACAGAGTTGAACACTCCTTTCCATGGAGCAGTTCTGCAACACTCTTTTCGTGGAAACTGCAAGTGGATATTTGGTGCGATTGCGGCATCTAGTGGAAAAGGAAACACATGCAGATGAAAACTAGATAGAATCATTCTCGGAAACTTCTCTCTGATGAGTGCTTTCAACTCACAGATTTGAAACTTCCTTTTCAAAGAGCAGTTTTGAAAGACTCTTTTTGTAGAATCTGCAAGTGGATATTTGGAGCGCTTTGAGGCCTATGCTGGGAAGTGAAATATCTTCACCTGAAAACTAGACAGAAGCATTCTGAGAAAGTTCTCTCTGATGAGTGCATTCACCTCAGACTTGAACGTTCCTTTTGATAGAGCAGTTTTGAATCACTAAGTCTGTAGAATTCGCAAGTGTTTAGGCAGAGCACCTTGGGCCTATGTTGGAAAAGGAAATTGCTTCACATAAAAACTAGAGAGAAGCATTCTCAGAAATTTCATTGTGATGAGTGCATTCACCTAACAGAGTTGAACCTACTAATTGATAGACAAGTTTGGAAACACTCTTTTTGTAGAATCTGCAAGTGGATATTTGGAGCGCTTTGAAGCCTAGGCTGGAAATGGAAATATATTCACAGAAAAACTGGACAGAAGCATTCTCAGAAACTTCCTTGTGTTGAGTGCGTTCAACCCATAGACTTGAACCTTCTTTTTGAAAGAGCAGTTTTGAAACACTCTTTTTGTAAAATCTGCAAATGGATATTTGGAGCATATTGAGGCCCATGCTGGGAAATGGAATATCTTCACCTAAAAACTAGACAGAAGCATTCTCAGAAAGATCTCCTCGATGCGTGCATTCAACTCACAGATTTCAACCCGTCTTTTGATAGAGCAGTTTGGAAACACTCTTTTTGTGAAATCTGCAAGTGGATATTTCCAGCGATTTGAGGTCTATGCAAGGAAAAGGAAATATCTTCACACAAAAACTAGACAGCTGCATTCTCAGAAACTTCTTTGTGAGGATTGCATTCAACTCACAGACTTGAACGTTCCTTTTCATAGAACACTTTTGAAACACTCCTTTTGTACAATCTGCCGCTGTTTATTCGGAGGGCTTTGAGGCCTATGTTGGAAAAGGAAATATCTTCACATAAAAACTAGACAGAAGCATTCTCAGAAACTTCTTTGTGATGAGTGCATTCTAGTCACAGAGTCGAACCTTCCTTTTGATAGAACAGTTTTGAAACACTCTTTTTGTAGGATCTGCCAGTGGATATTTGGAGCACTATGAGGCCTATGCTGTGAAATGAAATCTCTTCAGCTAAGTACTAGGCAGAAGCATTCTCAGAAACTTCTTCACCACATGTGCAATCAACTCACAGAGTTGAACCTTTCTTTTCAAAGAGCAGTTTTGAAACAGACTTTTGGTAAAATCTGCAAGTGGATATTTAGAGCGATTTCCGGCCTATGCTGGAAAAGGAAATATCTTCACATAAGAACTAAACAGCAGCATTCTCAGAAACTTCTTTGTGATGAGTGCATTCACCTCACAGAGTTGAACCTACTAATTGATAGAGAAGTTTGGAAACACTCTTTTTGTAGAATCTGCAAATGGATATTTGGAGCGCTTTGAGGCCTATGCTGGAAATGGAAATATCTTCACATAAAAACTAGACAGAAGCATTCTCAGAAACTTCCTTGTGTTGAGTGCATTCAACTCACAGACTTGAACCTTCCTTTTGAAAGAGCAGTTTTGAAACACTCTTTTTGTAAAATCTGCAAAAGGATATTTGGAGCACTTTGAGGCCTATGCTGGGAAATGTAATATCTTCACCTAAAAACTAGACAGAAGCATTCTCAGAAAGTTCTTCTCGATGCGTGCATTCAACTCACAGAGTTGAACCTGTCTTTTGATAGAGCAGTTTGGAAACACTCTTCTTGTGAAATCTGCAAGTGGATATTTCCAGCGATTTGAGACCTATGCAAGGAAAAGGAAATATCTTCACACAAAATCTAGACAGCTGCATTCTCAGAAACTTCTTTGTGTGGATTGCATTCAGCTCACAGACTTGAACCTACCAATTGATAGAGGAGTTGGGAGACACTCTTTTTGTAGAATCTGCAAGTGGGTATTTGGAGCGCTTGGAGGCCTACGCTGGAAAAGGAAATGTCTTCACCTAAAAACTAGACAGCAGCATTCTCAGAAACCTCTTTGAGAAGAGTGCATTCATCTCACAGACTTGAACGTTCCTTTCGATAGAACAGTTTTGAAGCACTCCTTTTGTAGAATCTGCAATTGTTTATTCGGAGCGCTTCGAGGCCTATGTTGGAAAAGGATATATCTTCACATAAAAACTAGACAGAAATATTCTCAGAAACCTCTTTGTAAAGAGTGCATTCAACTCAGAGAGTTGAACCTACCAATCGATAGAGAAGTTTCGAAACACTCTTTTTGTAGAACACGCAAGTGAATATTTGGAGGGATTTGAGGCCTGTGATGTAAATGGAAACATCTTCTCATGAAATCTAGACAGAAGCATTCTCAGAAACGTCTTTGTGATAAGTGCATTCAACTCACAGACGTGAAGCTTCCTTCTGAAAGAGCAGTTTTGAAACACTCTTTTTGTAGCATCTGCAAGTGGATATATGGAGCGCTTTGAGGCCTATGCTGGAAAAGGAAATATCTTCACATAAAAACTGGACAGAAGCATTCTCAGAAACTTCTTTGTGATGTGTGCGTTGAACTCACGGAGTTCAACCTTTCTTTTGATAGAGAAGTTTCGAAACACTCTTTTAGTAGAATCTTCATGTGGATGGATGGAGTGCTTTGAGGCCTATGCAGGAATAGGAAATATCTTCACGTAGAAACTGGACAAAAGCTTTCTCAGAAAGTTCCCTGTGCTTTGTGCATTCAACTCACGGAGTTCAACCTGCCTTTTGATAGAGCAGTTTTGAAACCCTCTTTTTGTAGAGTCTGCAAGTGGATATTTGGAGCGCTTTGAGGCCTATGCTGCAAAAGGAAATATCATTGCATAAAAGCTAGATGGAAGCATTCACAGAAACTTCTTTGTGATGAGTGCATTCAACTCACAGAGTTGAACCTCCCTTTTGATAGACCAGTTAGGAAACACGGTTTTTGTAGAATACGCAAGTGGATATTTGGAGCTCTTTGAGGCTTATGCTGGAAAAGGAGATATCTTCATATACAAACTGGACAGAAGCATTTTCAGAAACTTTTCTGTCATGTGGGGATTGAACTCACAGAGTTGAACACTCCTTTCCATGGAGCAGTTCTGCAACACTCTTTTCGTGGAAACTGCAAGTGGATATTTGGTGCGATTGCGGCATCTAGTGGAAAAGGAAACACATGCAGATGAAAACTAGATAGAATCATTCTCGGAAACTTCTCTCTGATGAGTGCTTTCAACTCACAGATTTGAACCTTCCTTTTCAAAGAGCAGTTTTGAAAGACTCTTTTTGTAGAATCTGCAAGTGGATATTTGGAGCGCTTTGAGGCCTATGCTGGGAAGTGAAATATCTTCACCTGAAAACTAGACAGAAGCATTCTGAGAAAGTTCTCTCTGATGAGTGCATTCACCTCAGACTTGAACGTTCCTTTTGATAGAACAGTTTTGAATCACTAAGTTTGTAGAATTCGCAAGTGTTTATGCAGAGCACCTTGAGGCCTATGTTGGAAAAGGAAATTGCTTCACATAAAAACTAGAGAGAAGCATTCTCAGAAATTTCATTGTGATGAGTGCATTCACCTAACAGAGTTGAACCTACTAATTGATAGACAAGTTTGGAAACACTCTTTTTGTAGAATCTGCAAGTGGATATTTGGAGCGCTTTGAAGCCTAGGCTGGAAATGGAAATATATTCACAGAAAAACTGGACAGAAGCATTCTCAGAAACTTCCTTGTGTTGAGTGCGTTCAACCCATAGACTTGAACCTTCTTTTTGAAAGAGCAGTTTTGAAACACTCTTTTTGTAAAATCTGCAAATGGATATTTGGAGCATTTTGAGGCCCATGCTGGGAAATGGAATATCTTCACCTAAAAACTAGACAGAAGCATTCTCAGAAAGATCTCCTCGAGGCGTGCATTCAACTCACAGATTTCAACCCGTCTTTTGATAGAGCAGTTTGGAAACACTCTTTTTGTGAAATCTGCAAGTGGATATTTCCAGCGATTTGAGGTCTATGCAAGGAAAAGGAAATATCTTCACACAAAAACTAGACAGCTGCATTCTCAGAAACTTCTTTGTGAGGAATGCATTCAACCCACAGACTTGAACGTTCCTTTTCATAGAACAGTTTTGAAACACTCCTTTTCTACAATCTGCCGGTGTTTATTCGGAGCGCTTTGAGGCCTAGGTTGGAAAAGGAAATATCTTCACATAAAAACTAGACAGAAGCATTCTCAGAAACTTCTTTGTGATGAGTGCATTCTAGTCACAGAGTTGAACCTTCCTTTTGATAGAACAGTTTTGGAACACTCTTTTTGTAGAATCTGCAAGTGGATATTTGGAGCACTATGAGGCCTATGCTGTGAAATGAAATCTCTTCAGCTAAGTACTAGACAGAAGCATTCTCAGAAACTTCTTCACCACATGTGCAATCAACTCACAGAGTTGAACCTTTCTTTTCAAAGAGCAGTTTTGAAACACACTTTTGGTAAAATCTGCAAGTGGATATTTAGAGCCATTTCCGGCCTATGCTGGAAAAGGAAATATCTTCACATAAGAACTAAACAGCAGCATTCTCAGAAACTTCTTTGTGATGAGTGCATTCACCTCACAGAGTTGAACCTACTAATTGATAGAGAAGTTTGGAAACACTCTTTTTGTAGAATCTGCAAATGGATATTTGGAGCGCTTTGAGGCCTATGCTGGAAATGGAAATATCTTCACATAAAAACTAGACAGAAGCATTCTCAGAAACTTCTTTGTGATGAGTGCATTCTAGTCACAGAGTTGAACCTTCCTTTTGATAGAACAGTTTTGAAACACTCTTTTTGTAGAATCTGCAAGTGGATATTTGGAGCACTATGAGGCCTATGCTGGAAATGGAAATATCTTCACATAAAAACTAGACAGAAGCATTCTCAGAAACTTCCTTGTGTTGAGTGCATTCAACTCACAGACTTGAACCTTCTTTTTGAAAGAGCAGTTTTGAAACACTCTTTTTGTAAAATCTGCAAAAGGATATTTGGAGCACTTTGAGGCGTATGCTGGGAAACGTAATATCTTCACCTAAAAACTAGACAGAAGCATTCTCAGAAAGTTCTTCTCGATGCGTGCATTCAACTCACAGAGTTGAACCTGTCTTTTGATAGAGCAGTTTGGAAACACTCTTCTTGTGAATTCTGCAAGTGGATATTTCCAGCGATTTGAGACCTATGCAAGGAAAAGGAAATATCTTCACACGAAAACTAGACAGCTGCATTCTCAGAAACTTCTTTGTGAGGAGTGCATTCAACTCACAGACTTGAACGTTCCTTTTCATAGAACAGTTTTGAAACACTCCTTTTGTACAATCTGCAAGTGTTTATTCGGAACGCTTTGAGGCCTATGTTGGAAAAGGAAATGTCTTCACATAAAAACTAGACAGAAGCATTCTCAGAAACTTCTTTGTGATGAGTGCATTCTAGTCACAGACTTGAACCTTCCTTTTGATAGAACAGTTTTGAAACACTCTTTTTGTAGAATCTGCAAGTGGATATTTGGAGCACTATGAGGCCTATGCTGTGAAATGGAATCTCTTCACCTAAGTACTAGACAGAAGCATTCTCAGAAACTTCTTCACGATATGTGCATTCAACTCACAGTGTTGAACCTTTCTTTTCAAAGAGCAGTTTTGAAGCACACTTTTGGTAAAATCTGCAAGTGGATATTTGTAGCGATTTCCGGCCTATGCTGGAAAAGGAAATATCTTCACATAAGAACTAAACAGCAGCATTCTCAGAAACTTCTTTGTGTGGATTGCATTCAACTCACAGACTTGAACCTACCAATTGATAGAGAAGTTGGGAGACACTCTTTTTGTAGAATCTGCAAGTGGGTATTTGGAGCGCTTTGAGGCCTACGCTGCAAAAGGAAATGTCTTCACCTAAAAACTAGACAGCAGCATTCTCAGAAACCTCTTTGAGAAGAGTGCATTCATCTCACAGACTTGAACGTTCCTTTCGATAGAACAGTTTTGAAGCACTCCTTTTGTAGAATCTGCAATTGTTTATTCGGAGCGCTTCGAGGCCTATGTTGGAAAAGGATATATCTTCACATAAAAACTAGACAGAAATATTCTCAGAAACCTCTTTGTAAAGAGTGCATTCAACTCAGAGAGTTGAACCTACCAATCGATAGAGAAGTTTCGAAACACTCTTTTTGTAGAACACGCAAGTGAATATTTGGAGGGATTTGAGGCCTGTGATGTAAATGGAAACATCTTCTCATGAAATCTAGACAGAAGCATTCTCAGAAACGTCTTTGTGAGAAGTGCATTCAACTCACAGACTTGAAGCTTCCTTCTGAAAGAGCAGTTTTGAAACACTCTTTTTGTAGCATCTGCAAGTGGATATATGGAGCGCTTTGAGGCCTATGCTGGAAAAGGAAATATCTTCACATAAAAACTGGACAGAAGCATTCTCAGAAACTTCTTTGTGATGTGTGCGTTGAACTCACGGAGTTCAACCTTTATTTTGATAGAGAGGTTTCGAAACACTCTTTTAGTAGAATCTTCATGTGGATGGATGGAGTGCTTTGAGGCCTATGCAGGAATAGGAAATATCTTCACGTAGGAACTGGACAAAAGCTTTCTCAGAAAGTTCCCTGTGCTTTGTGCATTCAACTCACGGAGTTCAACCTGCCTTTTGATAGAGCAGTTTTGAAACCCTCTTTTTGTAGAATCTGCAAGTGGATATTTGGAGCGCTTTGAGGCCTATGCTGCAAAAGGAAATATCATTGCATAAAAGCTAGATGGAAGCATTCACAGAAACTTCTTTGTGATGAGTGCATTCAACTCACAGAGTTGAACCTCCCTTTTGATAGACCAGTTATGAAACACGGTTTTTGTAGAATACGCAAGTGGATATTTGGAGCTCTTTGAGGCTTATGCTGGAAAAGGAGATATCTTCATATACAAACTGGACAGAAGCATTTTCAGAAACTTTTCTGTCATGTGGGGATTGAACTCACAGAGTTGAACACTCCTTTCCATGGAGCAGTTCTGCAACACTCTTTTCGTGGAAACTGCAAGTGGATATTTGGTGCGATTGCGGCATCTAGTGGAAAAGGAAACACATGCAGATGAAAACTAGATAGAATCATTCTCGGAAACTTCTCTCTGATGAGTGCTTTCAACTCACAGATTTGAACCTTCCTTTTCAAAGAGCAGTTTTGAAAGACTCTTTTTGTAGAATCTGCAAGTGGATATTTGGAGCGCTTTGAGGCCTATGCTGGGAAGTGAAATATCTTCACCTGAAAACTAGACAGAAGCATTCTGAGAAAGTTCTCTCTGATGAGTGCATTCACCTCAGACTTGAACGTTCCTTTTGATAGAACAGTTTTGAATCACTAAGTCTGTAGAATTCGCAAGTGTTTAGGCAGAGCACCTTGGGCCTATGTTGGAAAAGGAAATTGCTTCACATAAAAACTAGAGAGAAGCATTCTCAGAAATTTCATTGTGATGAGTGCATTCACCTAACAGAGTTGAACCTACTAATTGATAGACAAGTTTGGAAACACTCTTTTTGTAGAATCTGCAAGTGGATATTTGGAGCGCTTTGAAGCCTAGGCTGGAAATGGAAATATATTCACAGAAAAACTGGACAGAAGCATTCTCAGAAACTTCCTTGTGTTGAGTGCGTTCAACCCATAGACTTGAACCTTCTTTTTGAAAGAGCAGTTTTGAAACACTCTTTTTGTAAAATCTGCAAATGGATATTTGGAGCATATTGAGGCCCATGCTGGGAAATGGAATATCTTCACCTAAAAACTAGACAGAAGCATTCTCAGAAAGATCTCCTCGATGCGTGCATTCAACTCACAGATTTCAACCCGTCTTTTGATAGAGCAGTTTGGAAACACTCTTTTTGTGAAATCTGCAAGTGGATATTTCCAGCGATTTGAGGTCTATGCAAGGAAAAGGAAATATCTTCACACAAAAACTAGACAGCTGCATTCTCAGAAACTTCTTTGTGAGGATTGCATTCAACTCACAGACTTGAACGTTCCTTTTCATAGAACACTTTTGAAACACTCCTTTTGTACAATCTGCCGCTGTTTATTCGGAGGGCTTTGAGGCCTATGTTGGAAAAGGAAATATCTTCACATAAAAACTAGACAGAAGCATTCTCAGAAACTTCTTTGTGATGAGTGCATTCTAGTCACAGAGTCGAACCTTCCTTTTGATAGAACAGTTTTGAAACACTCTTTTTGTAGGATCTGCCAGTGGATATTTGGAGCACTATGAGGCCTATGCTGTGAAATGAAATCTCTTCAGCTAAGTACTAGACAGAAGCATTCTCAGAAACTTCTTCACCACATGTGCAATCAACTCACAGAGTTGAACCTTTCTTTTCAAAGAGCAGTTTTGAAACACACTTTTGGTAAAATCTGCAAGTGGATATTTAGAGCGATTTCCGGCCTATGCTGGAAAAGGAAATATCTTCACATAAGAACTAAACAGCAGCATTCTCAGAAACTTCTTTGTGATGAGTGCATTCACCTCACAGAGTTGAACCTACTAATTGATAGAGAAGTTTGGAAACACTCTTTTTGTAGAATCTGCAAATGGATATTTGGAGCGCTTTGAGGCCTATGCTGGAAATGGAAATATCTTCACATAAAAACTAGACAGAAGCATTCTCAGAAACTTCCTTGTGTTGAGTGCATTCAACTCACAGACTTGAACCTTCCTTTTGAAAGAGCAGTTTTGAAACACTCTTTTTGTAAAATCTGCAAAAGGATATTTGGAGCACTTTGAGGCCTATGCTGGGAAATGTAATATCTTCACCTAAAAACTAGACAGAAGCATTCTCAGAAAGTTCTTCTCGATGCGTGCATTCAACTCACAGAGTTGAACCTGTCTTTTGATAGAGCAGTTTGGAAACACTCTTCTTGTGAAATCTGCAAGTGGATATTTCCAGCGATTTGAGACCTATGCAAGGAAAAGGAAATATCTTCACACAAAATCTAGACAGCTGCATTCTCAGAAACTTCTTTGTGTGGATTGCATTCAGCTCACAGACTTGAACCTACCAATTGATAGAGGAGTTGGGAGACACTCTTTTTGTAGAATCTGCAAGTGGGTATTTGGAGCGCTTGGAGGCCTACGCTGGAAAAGGAAATGTCTTCACCTAAAAACTAGACAGCAGCATTCTCAGAAACCTCTTTGAGAAGAGTGCATTCATCTCACAGACTTGAACGTTCCTTTCGATAGAACAGTTTTGAAGCACTCCTTTTGTAGAATCTGCAATTGTTTATTCGGAGCGCTTCGAGGCCTATGTTGGAAAAGGATATATCTTCACATAAAAACTAGACAGAAATATTCTCAGAAACCTCTTTGTAAAGAGTGCATTCAACTCAGAGAGTTGAACCTACCAATCGATAGAGAAGTTTCGAAACACTCTTTTTGTAGAACACGCAAGTGAATATTTGGAGGGATTTGAGGCCTGTGATGTAAATGGAAACATCTTCTCATGAAATCTAGACAGAAGCATTCTCAGAAACGTCTTTGTGATAAGTGCATTCAACTCACAGACGTGAAGCTTCCTTCTGAAAGAGCAGTTTTGAAACACTCTTTTTGTAGCATCTGCAAGTGGATATATGGAGCGCTTTGAGGCCTATGCTGGAAAAGGAAATATCTTCACATAAAAACTGGACAGAAGCATTCTCAGAAACTTCTTTGTGATGTGTGCGTTGAACTCACGGAGTTCAACCTTTCTTTTGATAGAGAAGTTTCGAAACACTCTTTTAGTAGAATCTTCATGTGGATGGATGGAGTGCTTTGAGGCCTATGCAGGAATAGGAAATATCTTCACGTAGAAACTGGACAAAAGCTTTCTCAGAAAGTTCCCTGTGCTTTGTGCATTCAACTCACGGAGTTCAACCTGCCTTTTGATAGAGCAGTTTTGAAACCCTCTTTTTGTAGAGTCTGCAAGTGGATATTTGGAGCGCTTTGAGGCCTATGCTGCAAAAGGAAATATCATTGCATAAAAGCTAGATGGAAGCATTCACAGAAACTTCTTTGTGATGAGTGCATTCAACTCACAGAGTTGAACCTCCCTTTTGATAGACCAGTTAGGAAACACGGTTTTTGTAGAATACGCAAGTGGATATTTGGAGCTCTTTGAGGCTTATGCTGGAAAAGGAGATATCTTCATATACAAACTGGACAGAAGCATTTTCAGAAACTTTTCTGTCATGTGGGGATTGAACTCACAGAGTTGAACACTCCTTTCCATGGAGCAGTTCTGCAACACTCTTTTCGTGGAAACTGCAAGTGGATATTTGGTGCGATTGCGGCATCTAGTGGAAAAGGAAACACATGCAGATGAAAACTAGATAGAATCATTCTCGGAAACTTCTCTCTGATGAGTGCTTTCAACTCACAGATTTGAACCTTCCTTTTCAAAGAGCAGTTTTGAAAGACTCTTTTTGTAGAATCTGCAAGTGGATATTTGGAGCGCTTTGAGGCCTATGCTGGGAAGTGAAATATCTTCACCTGAAAACTAGACAGAAGCATTCTGAGAAAGTTCTCTCTGATGAGTGCATTCACCTCAGACTTGAACGTTCCTTTTGATAGAACAGTTTTGAATCACTAAGTTTGTAGAATTCGCAAGTGTTTATGCAGAGCACCTTGAGGCCTATGTTGGAAAAGGAAATTGCTTCACATAAAAACTAGAGAGAAGCATTCTCAGAAATTTCATTGTGATGAGTGCATTCACCTAACAGAGTTGAACCTACTAATTGATAGACAAGTTTGGAAACACTCTTTTTGTAGAATCTGCAAGTGGATATTTGGAGCGCTTTGAAGCCTAGGCTGGAAATGGAAATATATTCACAGAAAAACTGGACAGAAGCATTCTCAGAAACTTCCTTGTGTTGAGTGCGTTCAACCCATAGACTTGAACCTTCTTTTTGAAAGAGCAGTTTTGAAACACTCTTTTTGTAAAATCTGCAAATGGATATTTGGAGCATTTTGAGGCCCATGCTGGGAAATGGAATATCTTCACCTAAAAACTAGACAGAAGCATTCTCAGAAAGATCTCCTCGAGGCGTGCATTCAACTCACAGATTTCAACCCGTCTTTTGATAGAGCAGTTTGGAAACACTCTTTTTGTGAAATCTGCAAGTGGATATTTCCAGCGATTTGAGGTCTATGCAAGGAAAAGGAAATATCTTCACACAAAAACTAGACAGCTGCATTCTCAGAAACTTCTTTGCGAGGAGTGCATTCAACTCACAGACTTGAACGTTCCTTTTCATAGAACAGTTTTGAAACACTCCTTTTCTACAATCTGCCGGTGTTTATTCGGAGGGCTTTGAGGCCTATGTTGGAAAAGGAAATATCTTCACATAAAAACTAGAGAGAAGCATTCTCAGAAACTTGTTTGTGATGAGTGCATTCTAGTCACAGAGTTGAACCTTCCTTTTGATAGAACAGTTTTGAAACACTCTTTTTGTAGAATCTGCAAGTGGATATTTGGAGCAATATGAGGCCTATGCTGTGAAATGAAATCTCTTCAGCTAAGTACTAGGCAGAAGCATTCTCAGAAACTTCTTCACCACATGTGCAATCAACTCACAGAGTTGAACCTTTCTTTTCAAAGAGCAGTTTTGAAACACACTTTTGGTAAAATCTGCAAGTGGATATTTAGAGCGATTTCCGGCCTATGCTGGAAAAGGAAATATCTTCACATAAGAACTAAACAGCAGCATTCTCAGAAACTTCTTTGTGATGAGTGCATTCACCTCACAGAGTTGAACCTACTAATTGATAGAGAAGTTTGGAAACACTCTTTTTGTAGAACCTGCAAATGGATATTTGGAGCGCTTTGAGGCCTATGCTGGAAATGGAAATATCTTCACATAAAAACTAGACAGAAGCATTCTCAGAAACTTCCTTGTGTTGAGTGCATTCAACTCACAGACTTGAACCTTCTTTTTGAAAGAGCAGTTTAGAAACACTCTTTTTGTTAAATCTGCAAAAGGATATTTGGAGCACTTTGAGGCCTATGCTGGGAAATGTAATATCTTCACCTAAAAACTAGACAGAAGCATTCTCAGAAAGTTCTTCTCGATGCGTGCATTCAACACACAGAGTTGAACCTGTCTTTTGATAGAGCAGTTTGGAAACACTCTTCTTGTGAAATCTGCAAGTGGATATTTCCAGCGATTTGAGACCTATGCAAGGAAAAGGAAATATCTTCACACAAAAACTAGACAGCTGCATTCTCAGAAACTTCTTTGTGAGGAGTGCATTCAACTCACAGACTTGAACGTTCCTTTTCATAGAACAGTTTTGAAACACTCCTTTTGTACAATCTGCAAGTGTTTATTCGGAACGCTTTGAGGCCTATGTTGGAAAAGGAAATGTCTTCACATAAAAACTAGACAGAAGCATTCTCAGAAACTTCTTTGTGATGAGTGCATTCTACTCACAGACTTGAACCTTCCTTTTGATAGAACAGTTTTGAAACACTCTTTTTGTAGAAGCTGCAAGTGGATATTTGGAGCACTGTGAGGCCTATGCTGTGAAATGAAATCTCTTCAGCTAAGTACTAGACAGAAGCATTCTCAGAAACTTCTTCACCACATGTGCAATCAACTCACAGAGTTGAACCTTTCTTTTCAAAGAGCAGTTTTGAAACACACTTTTGGTAAAATCTGCAAGTGGATATTTAGAGCGATTTCCGGCCTATGCTGGAAAAGGAAATATCTTCACATAAGAACTAAACAGCAGCATTCTCAGAAACTTCTTTGTGATGAGTGCATTCACCTCACAGAGTTGAACCTACTAATTGATAGAGAAGTTTGGAAACACTCTTTTTGTAGAATCTACAAATGGATATTTGGAGCGCTTTGAGGCCTATGCTGGAAATGGAAATATCTTCACATAAAAACTAGACAGAAGCATTCTCAGAAACTTCTTTGTGATGAGTGCATTCTAGTCACAGAGTTGAACCTTCCTTTTGATAGAACAGTTTTGAAACACTCTTTTTGTAGAATCTGCAAGTGGATATTTGGAGCACTATGAGGCCTATGCTGGGAAATGTAATATCTTCACCTAAAAACTAGACAGAAGCATTCTCAGAAAGTTCTTCTCGATGCGTGCATTCACCTCACAGAGTTGAACCTGTCTTTTGATAGAGCAGTTTGGAAACACTCTTTTTGTGAAATCTGCAAGTGGATATTTCCAGCGAATTGAGACCTATGCAAGGAAAAGGAAATATCTTCACACAAAAACTAGACAGCTGCATTCTCAGAAACTTCTTTGTGAGGAGTGCATTCAACTCACAGACTTGAACGTTCCTTTTCATAGAACAGTTTTGAAACACTCCTTTTGTACAATCTGCAGGTGTTTATTCGGAGCGCTTTGAGGCCTATGTTGGAAAAGGAAATATCTTCACATAAAAACTAGACAGAAGCATTCTCAGAAACTTCTTTGTGAGGAGTGCATTCTAGTCACAGAGTTGAACCTTCCTTTTGATAGAACAATTTTGAAACACTCTTTTTGTAGAATCTGCAAGTGGATATTTGGAGCACTATGAGGCCTATGCTGTGAAATGAAATCTCTTCAGCTAAGTACTAGACAGAAGCATTCTCAGAAACTTCTTCACCACATGTGCAATCAACTCACAGAGTTGAACCTTTCTTTTCAAAGAGCAGTTTTGAAACACACTTTTGGTAAAATCTGCAAGTGGATATTTAGAGCGATTTCCGGCCTATGCTGGAAAAGGAAATATCTTCACATAAGAACTAAACAGCAGCATTCTCAGAAACTTCTTTGTGATGAGTGCATTCACCTCACAGAGTTGAACCTACTAATTGATAGAGAAGTTTGGAAACACTCTTTTTGTAGAATCTGCAAATGGATATTTGGAGCGCTTTGAGGCCTATGCTGGAAATGGAAATATCTTCACATAAAAACTAGACAGAAGCATTCTCAGAAACTTCTTTGTGATGAGTGCATTCTAGTCACAGAGTTGAACCTTCCTTTTGATAGAACAGTTTTGAAACACTCTTTTTGTAGAATCTGCAAGTGGATATTTGGAGCACTATGAGGCCTATGCTGGAAATGGAAATATCTTCACATAAAAACTAGACAGAAGCATTCTCAGAAACTTCCTTGTGTTGAGTGCATTCAACTCACAGACTTGAACCTTCTTTTTGAAAGAGCAGTTTTGAAACACTCTTTTTGTAAAATCTGCAAAAGGATATTTGGAGCACTTTGAGGCCTATGCTGGGAAATGTAATATCTTCACCTAAAAACTAGACAGAAGCATTCTCAGAAAGTTCTTCTCGATGCGTGCATTCAACTCACAGAGTTGAACCTGTCTTTTGATAGAGCAGTTTGGAAACACTCTTCTTGTGAAATCTGCAAGTGGATATTTCCAGCGATTTGAGACCTATGCAAGGAAAAGGAAATATCTTCACACGAAAACTAGACAGCTGCATTCTCAGAAACTTCTTTGTGAGGAGTGCATTCAACTCACAGACTTGAACGTTCCTTTTCATAGAACAGTTTTGAAACACTCCTTTTGTACAATCTGCAAGTGTTTATTCGGAACGCTTTGAGGCCTATGTTGGAAAAGGAAATGTCTTCACATAAAAACTAGACAGAAGCATTCTCAGAAAGTTCTTCTCGATGCGTGCATTCAACTCACAGAGTTGAACCTGTCTTTTGATAGAGCAGTTTGGAAACACTCTTTTTGTAGGATCTGCAAGTGGATATTTGGAGCACTATGAGGCCTATGCTGTGAAATGGAATCTCTTCACCTAAGTACTAGACAGAAGCATTCTCAGAAACTTCTTCACGATATGTGCATTCAACTCACAGTGTTGAACCTTTCTTTTCAAAGAGCAGTTTTGAAGCACACTTTTGGTAAAATCTGCAAGTGGATATTTGTAGCGATTTCCGGCCTATGCTGGAAAAGGAAATATCTTCACATAAGAACTAAACAGCAGCATTCTCAGAAACTTCTTTGTGTGGATTGCATTCAACTCACAGACTTGAACCTACCAATTGATAGAGAAGTTGGGAGACACTCTTTTTGTAGAATCTGCAAGTGGGTATTTGGAGCGCTTTGAGGCCTATGCTGGAAAAGGAAATGTCTTCACCTAAAAACTAGACAGCAGCATTCTCAGAAACCTCTTTGAGAAGAGTGCATTCATCTCACAGACTTGAACGTTCCTTTCGATAGAACAGTTTTGAAGCACTCCTTTTGTAGAATCTGCAATTGTTTAGTCGGAGCGCTTCGAGGCCTATGTTGGAAAAGGATATATCTTCACATAAAAACTAGACAGAAATATTCTCAGAAACCTCTTTGTAAAGAGTGCATTCAACTCAGAGAGTTGAACCTACCAATCGATAGAGAAGTTTCGAAACACTCTTTTTGTAGAACACGCAAGTGAATATTTGGAGGGATTTGAGGCCTGTGATGTAAATGGAAACATCTTCTCATGAAATCTAGACAGAAGCATTCTCAGAAACGTCTTTGTGAGAAGTGCATTCAACTCACAGACTTGAAGCTTCCTTCTGAAAGAGCAGTTTTGAAACACTCTTTTTGTAGCATCTGCAAGTGGATATATGGAGCGCTTTGAGGCCTATGCTGGAAAAGGAAATATCTTCACATAAAAACTGGACAGAAGCATTCTCAGAAACTTCTTTGTGATGTGTGCGTTGAACTCACGGAGTTCAACCTTTCTTTTGATAGAGAAGTTTCGAAACACTCTTTTAGTAGAATCTTCATGTGGATGGATGGAGTGCTTTGAGGCCTATGCTGGAAAAGGAAATATCTTCACGT
The DNA here is from genome assembly GCF_028885625.2 of Pongo pygmaeus. Taxonomy (NCBI): domain Eukaryota; kingdom Metazoa; phylum Chordata; class Mammalia; order Primates; family Hominidae; genus Pongo; species Pongo pygmaeus. The sequence goes on along the minus strand of NC_085930.1, from coordinate 20,884,350 downwards.
AGAAACTGGACAAAAGCTTTCTCAGAAAGTTCCCTGTGCTTTGTGCATTCAACTCACGGAGTTCAACCTGCCTTTTGATAGAGCAGTTTTGAAACCCTCTTTTTGTAGAATCTGCAAGTGGATATTTGGAGCGCTTTGAGGCCTATGCTGTAAAAGGAAATATCATTGCATAAAAGCTAGATGGAAGCATTCACAGAAACTTCTTTGTGATGAGTGCATTCAACTCACAGACTTGAACCTCCCTTTTGATAGACCAGTTATGAAACACGGTTTTTGTAGAATACGCAAGTGGATATTTGGAGCTCTTTGAGGTTTATGCTGGAAAAGGAGATATCTTCATATACAAACTGGACAGAAGCATTTTCAGAAACTTTTATGTCATGTGGGGATTGAACTCACAGAGTTGAACACTCCTTTCCATGGAGCAGTTCTGCAACACTCTTTTCGTGGAAACTGCAAGTGGATATTTGGTGCGATTGCGGCATCTAGTGGAAAAGGAAACACATGCAGATGAAAACTAGATAGAATCATTCTCGGAAACTTCTCTCTGATGAGTGCTTTCAACTCACAGATTTGAACCTTCCTTTTCAAAGAGCAGTTTTGAAAGACTCTTTTTGTAGGATCTGCAAGTGGATATTTGGAGCGCTTTGAGGCCTATGCTGGGAAATGAAATATCTTCACCTGAAAACTAGACAGAAGCATTCTGAGAAAGTTCTCTCTGATGAGTGCATTCACCTCAGACTTGAACGTTCCTTTTGATAGAACAGTTTTGAATCACTAAGTTTGTAGAATTCGCAAGTGTTTATGCAGAGCACCTTGAGGCCTATGTTGGAAAAGGAAATTGCTGCACATAAAAACTAGAGAGAAGCATTCTCAGAAATTTCATTGTGATGAGTGCATTCACCTAACAGAGTTGAACCTACTAATTGATAGACAAGTTTGGAAACACTCTTTTTGTAGAATCTGCAATTGGATATTTGGAGCGCTTTGAAGCCTAGGCTGGAAATGGAAATATATTCACATAAAAACTGGACAGAAGCATTCTCAGAAACTTCCTTGTGTTCAGTGCGTTCAACCCATAGACTTGAACCTTCTTTTTGAAAGAGCAGTTTTGAAACACTCTTTTTGTAAAATCTGCAAATGGATATTTGGAGCATTTTGAGGCCCATGCTGGGAAATGGAATATCTTCACCTAAAAACTAGACAGAAGCATTCTCAGAAAGATCTCCTCGATGCGTGCATTCAACTCACAGATTTCAACCCGTCTTTTGATAGAGCAGTTTGGAAACACTCTTTTTGTGAAATCTGCAAGTGGATATTTCCAGGGATTTGAGGTCTATGCAAGGAAAAGGAAATATATTCACACAAAAACTAGACAGCTGCATTCTCAGAAACTTCTTTGTGAGGAATGCATTCAACCCACAGACTTGAACGTTCCTTTTCATAGAACAGTTTTGAAACACTCCTTTTGTACAATCTGCCGGTGTTTATTCGGAGCGCTTTGAGGCCTATGTTGGAAAAGGAAATATCTTCACATAAAAACTAGACAGAAGCATTCTCAGAAACTTCTTTGTGATGAGTGCATTCTAGTCACAGAGTTGAACCTTCCTTTTGATAGAACAGTTTTGAAACACTCTTTTTGTAGAATCTGCAAGTGGATATTTGGAGCACTATGAGGCCTATGCTGTGAAATGAAATCTCTTCAGCTAAGTACTAGACAGAAGCATTCTCAGAAACTTCTTCACCACATGTGCAATCAACTCACAGAGTTGAACCTTTCTTTTCAAAGAGCAGTTTTGAAACACACTTTTGGTAAAATCTGCAAGTGGATATTTAGAGCGATTTCCGGCCTATGCTGGAAAAGGAAATATCTTCACATAAGAACTAAACAGCAGCATTCTCAGAAACTTCTTTGTGATGAGTGCATTCACCTCACAGAGTTGAACCTACTAATTGATAGAGAAGTTTGGAAACACTCTTTTTGTAGAATCTGCAAATGGATATTTGGAGCGCTTTGAGGCCTATGCTGGAAATGGAAATATCTTCACATAAAAACTAGACAGAAGCATTCTCAGAAACTTCTTTGTGATGAGTGCATTCTAGTCACAGAGTTGAACCTTCCTTTTGATAGAACAGTTTTGAAACACTCTTTTTGTAGAATCTGCAAGTGGATATTTGGAGCACTATGAGGCCTATGCTGGAAATGGAAATATCTTCACATAAAAACTAGACAGAAGCATTCTCAGAAACTTCCTTGTGTTGAGTGCATTCAACTCACAGACTTGAACCTTCTTTTTGAAAGAGCAGTTTTGAAACACTCTTTTTGTAAAATCTGCAAAAGGATATTTGGAGCACTTTGAGGCGTATGCTGGGAAACGTAATATCTTCACCTAAAAACTAGACAGAAGCATTCTCAGAAAGTTCTTCTCGATGCGTGCATTCAACTCACAGAGTTGAACCTGTCTTTTGATAGAGCAGTTTGGAAACACTCTTCTTGTGAATTCTGCAAGTGGATATTTCCAGCGATTTGAGACCTATGCAAGGAAAAGGAAATATCTTCACACGAAAACTAGACAGCTGCATTCTCAGAAACTTCTTTGTGAGGAGTGCATTCAACTCACAGACTTGAACGTTCCTTTTCATAGAACAGTTTTGAAACACTCCTTTTGTACAATCTGCAAGTGTTTATTAGGAACGCTTTGAGGCCTATGTTGGAAAAGGAAATGTCTTCACATAAAAACTAGACAGAAGCATTCTCAGAAACTTCTTTGTGATGAGTGCATTCTACTCACAGACTTGAACCTTCCTTTTGATAGAACAGTTTTGAAACACTCTTTTTGTAGAATCTGCAAGTGGATATTTGGAGCACTATGAGGCCTATGCTGTGAAATGGAATCTCTTCACCTAAGTACTAGACAGAAGCATTCTCAGAAACTTCTTCACGATATGTGCATTCAACTCACAGTGTTGAACCTTTCTTTTCAAAGAGCAGTTTTGAAGCACACTTTTGGTAAAATCTGCAAGTGGATATTTGTAGCGATTTCCGGCCTATGCTGGAAAAGGAAATATCTTCATATAAGAACTAAACAGCAGCATTCTCAGAAACTTCTTTGTGTGGATTGCATTCAACTCACAGACTTGAACCTACCAATTGATAGAGAAGTTGGGAGACACTCTTTTTGTAGAATCTGCAAGTGGGTATTTGGAGCGCTTGGAGGCCTACGCTGGAAAAGGAAATGTCTTCACCTAAAAACTAGACAGCAGCATTCTCAGAAACCTCTTTGAGAAGAGTGCATTCATCTCACAGACTTGAACGTTCCTTTCGATAGAACAGTTTTGAAGCACTCCTTTTGTAGAATCTGCAATTGTTTATTCGGAGCGCTTCGAGGCCTATGTTGGAAAAGGATATATCTTCACATAAAAACTAGACAGAAATATTCTCAGAAACCTCTTTGTAAAGAGTGCATTCAACTCAGAGAGTTGAACCTACCCATCGATAGAGAAGTTTCGAAACACTCTTTTTGTAGAACACGCAAGTGAATATTTGGAGGGATTTGAGGCCTGTGATGTAAATGGAAACATCTTCTCATGAAATCTAGACAGAAGCATTCTCAGAAACGTCTTTGTGAGAAGTGCATTCAACTCACAGACTTGAAGCTTCCTTCTGAAAGAGCAGTTTTGAAACACTCTTTTTGTAGCATCTGCAAGTGGATATATGGAGCGCTTTGAGGCCTATGCTGGAAAAGGAAATATCTTCACATAAAAACTGGACAGAAGCATTCTCAGAAACTTCTTTGTGATGTGTGCGTTGAACTCACGGAGTTCAACCTTTCTTTTGATAGAGAGGTTTCGAAACACTCTTTTAGTAGAATCTTCATGTGGATGGATGGAGTGCTTTGAGGCCTATGCAGGAATAGGAAATATCTTCACGTAGGAACTGGACAAAAGCTTTCTCAGAAAGTTCCCTGTGCTTTGTGCATTCAACTCACGGAGTTCAACCTGCCTTTTGATAGAGCAGTTTTGAAACCCTCTTTTTGTAGAATCTGCAAGTGGATATTTGGAGCGCTTTGAGGCCTATGCTGCAAAAGGAAATATCATTGCATAAAAGCTAGATGGAAGCATTCACAGAAACTTCTTTGTGATGAGTGCATTCAACTCACAGAGTTGAACCTCCCTTTTGATAGACCAGTTATGAAACACGGTTTTTGTAGAATACGCAAGTGGATATTTGGAGCTCTTTGAGGCTTATGCTGGAAAAGGAGATATCTTCATATACAAACTGGACAGAAGCATTTTCAGAAACTTTTATGTCATGTGGGGATTGAACTCACAGAGTTGAACACTCCTTTCCATGGAGCAGTTCTGCAACACTCTTTTCGTGGAAACTGCAAGTGGATATTTGGTGCGATTGCGGCATCTAGTGGAAAAGGAAACACATGCAGATGAAAACTAGATAGAATCATTCTCGGAAACTTCTCTCTGATGAGTGCTTTCAACTCACAGATTTGAACCTTCCTTTTCAAAGAGCAGTTTTGAAAGACTCTTTTTGTAGAATCTGCAAGTGGATATTTGGAGCGCTTTGAGGCCTATGCTGGGAAGTGAAATATCTTCACCTGAAAACTAGACAGAAGCATTCTGAGAAAGTTCTCTCTGATGAGTGCATTCACCTCAGACTTGAACGTTCCTTTTGATAGAACAGTTTTGAATCACTAAGTCTGTAGAATTCGCAAGTGTTTAGGCAGAGCACCTTGGGCCTATGTTGGAAAAGGAAATTGCTTCACATAAAAACTAGAGAGAAGCATTCTCAGAAATTTCATTGTGATGAGTGCATTCACCTAACAGAGTTGAACCTACTAATTGATAGACAAGTTTGGAAACACTCTTTTTGTAGAATCTGCAAGTGGATATTTGGAGCGCTTTGAAGCCTAGGCTGGAAATGGAAATATATTCACAGAAAAACTGGACAGAAGCATTCTCAGAAACTTCCTTGTGTTGAGTGCGTTCAACCCATAGACTTGAACCTTCTTTTTGAAAGAGCAGTTTTGAAACACTCTTTTTGTAAAATCTGCAAATGGATATTTGGAGCATATTGAGGCCCATGCTGGGAAATGGAATATCTTCACCTAAAAACTAGACAGAAGCATTCTCAGAAAGATCTCCTCGATGCGTGCATTCAACTCACAGATTTCAACCCGTCTTTTGATAGAGCAGTTTGGAAACACTCTTTTTGTGAAATCTGCAAGTGGATATTTCCAGCGATTTGAGGTCTATGCAAGGAAAAGGAAATATCTTCACACAAAAACTAGACAGCTGCATTCTCAGAAACTTCTTTGTGAGGATTGCATTCAACTCACAGACTTGAACGTTCCTTTTCATAGAACACTTTTGAAACACTCCTTTTGTACAATCTGCCGCTGTTTATTCGGAGGGCTTTGAGGCCTATGTTGGAAAAGGAAATATCTTCACATAAAAACTAGACAGAAGCATTCTCAGAAACTTCTTTGTGATGAGTGCATTCTAGTCACAGAGTCGAACCTTCCTTTTGATAGAACAGTTTTGAAACACTCTTTTTGTAGGATCTGCCAGTGGATATTTGGAGCACTATGAGGCCTATGCTGTGAAATGAAATCTCTTCAGCTAAGTACTAGACAGAAGCATTCTCAGAAACTTCTTCACCACATGTGCAATCAACTCACAGAGTTGAACCTTTCTTTTCAAAGAGCAGTTTTGAAACAGACTTTTGGTAAAATCTGCAAGTGGATATTTAGAGCGATTTCCGGCCTATGCTGGAAAAGGAAATATCTTCACATAAGAACTAAACAGCAGCATTCTCAGAAACTTCTTTGTGATGAGTGCATTCACCTCACAGAGTTGAACCTACTAATTGATAGAGAAGTTTGGAAACACTCTTTTTGTAGAATCTGCAAATGGATATTTGGAGCGCTTTGAGGCCTATGCTGGAAATGGAAATATCTTCACATAAAAACTAGACAGAAGCATTCTCAGAAACTTCCTTGTGTTGAGTGCATTCAACTCACAGACTTGAACCTTCTTTTTGAAAGAGCAGTTTTGAAACACTCTTTTTGTAAAATCTGCAAAAGGATATTTGGAGCACTTTGAGGCCTATGCTTGGAAATGTAATATCTTCACCTAAAAACTAGACAGAAGCATTCTCAGAAAGTTCTTCTCGATGCGTGCATTCAACTCACAGAGTTGAACCTGTCTTTTGATAGAGCAGTTTGGAAACACTCTTCTTGTGAAATCTGCAAGTGGATATTTCCAGCGATTTGAGACCTATGCAAGGAAAAGGAAATATCTTCACACAAAATCTAGACAGCTGCATTCTCAGAAACTTCTTTGTGTGGATTGCATTCAGCTCACAGACTTGAACCTACCAATTGATAGAGGAGTTGGGAGACACTCTTTTTGTAGAATCTGCAAGTGGGTATTTGGAGCGCTTTGAGGCCTATGCTGGAAAAGGAAATGTCTTCACCTAAAAACTAGACAGCAGCATTCTCAGAAACCTCTTTGAGAAGAGTGCATTCATCTCACAGACTTGAACGTTAATTTCTGTAGGACAGTTTTGAAGCACTCCTTTTGTAGAATCTGCAATTGTTTAGTCGGAGCGCTTCGAGGCCTATGTTGGAAAAGGATATATCTTCACATAAAAACTAGACAGAAATATTCTGAGAAACCTCTTTGTAAAGAGTGCATTCAACTCAGAGAGTTGAACCTACCAATCGATAGAGAAGTTTCGAAACACTCTTTTTGTAGAACACGCAAGTGAATATTTGGAGGGATTTGAGGCCTGTGATGTAAATGGAAACATCTTCTCATGAAATCTAGACAGAAGCATTCTCAGAAACGTCTTTGTGAGAAGTGCATTCAACTCACAGACTTGAAGCTTCCTTCTGAAAGAGCAGTTTTGAAACACTCTTTTTGTAGCATCTGCAAGTGGATATATGGAGCGCTTTGAGGCCTATGCTGGAAAAGGAAATATCTTCACATAAAAACTGGACAGAAGCATTCTCAGAAACTTCTTTGTGATGTGTGCGTTGAACTCACGGAGTTCAACCTTTCTTTTGATAGAGAAGTTTCGAAACACTCTTTTAGTAGAATCTTCATGTGGATGGATGGAGTGCTTTGAGGCCTATGCTGGAAAAGGAAATATCTTCACGTAGAAACTGGACAAAAGCTTTCTCAGAAAGTTCCCTGTGCTTTGTGCATTCAACTCACGGAGTTCAACCTGCCTTTTGATAGAGCAGTTTTGAAACCCTCTTTTTGTAGAATCTGCAAGTGGATATTTGGAGCGCTTTGAGGCCTATGCTGTAAAAGGAAATATCATTGCATAAAAGCTAGATGGAAGCATTCACAGAAACTTCTTTGTGATGAGTGCATTCAACTCACAGACTTGAACCTCCCTTTTGATAGACCAGTTAGGAAACACGGTTTTTGTAGAATACGCAAGTGGATATTTGGAGCTCTTTGAGGCTTATGCTGGAAAAGGAGATATCTTCATATACAAACTGGACAGAAGCATTTTCAGAAACTTTTATGTCATGTGGGGATTGAACTCACAGAGTTGAACACTCCTTTCCATGGAGCAGTTCTGCAACACTCTTTTCCTGGAAACTGCAAGTGGATATTTGGTGCGATTGCGGCATCTAGTGGAAAAGGAAACACATGCAGATGAAAACTAGATAGAATCATTCTCGGAAACTTATCTCTGATGAGTGCTTTCAACTCACAGATTTGAACCTTCCTTTTCAAAGAGCAGTTTTGAAAGACTCTTTTTGTAGGATCTGCAAGTGGATATTTGGAGCGCTTTGAGGCCTATGCTGGGAAATGAAATATCTTCACCTGAAAACTAGACAGAAGCATTCTGAGAAAGTTCTCTCTGATGAGTGCATTCACCTCAGACTTGAACGTTCCTTTTGATAGAACAGTTTTGAATCACTAAGTTTGTAGAATTCGCAAGTGTTTATGCAGAGCACCTTGAGGCCTATGTTGGAAAAGGAAATTGCTGCACATAAAAACTAGAGAGAAGCATTCTCAGAAATTTCATTGTGATGAGTGCATTCACCTAACAGAGTTGAACCTACTAATTGATAGACAACTTTGGAAACACTCTTTTTGTAGAATCTGCAATTGGATATTTGGAGCGCTTTGAAGCCTAGGCTGGAAATGGAAATATATTCACAGAAAAACTGGACAGAAGCATTCTCAGAAACTTCCTTGTGTTGAGTGCGTTCAACCCATAGACTTGAACCTTCTTTTTGAAAGAGCAGTTTTGAAACACTCTTTTTGTAAAATCTGCAAATGGATATTTGGAGCATTTTGAGGCCCATGCTGGGAAATGGAATATCTTCACCTAAAAACTAGACAGAAGCATTCTCAGAAAGATCTCCTCGATGCGTGCATTCAACTCACAGATTTCAACCCGTCTTTTGATAGAGCAGTTTGGAAACACTCTTTTTGTGAAATCTGCAAGTGGATATTTCCAGCGATTTGAGGTCTATGCAAGGAAAAGGAAATATCTTCACACAAAAACTAGACAGCTGCATTCTCAGAAACTTCTTTGTGAGGAGTGCATTCAACTCACAGACTTGAACGTTCCTTTTCATAGAACAGTTTTGAAACACTCCTTTTGTACAATCTGCCGGTGTTTATTCGGAGCGCTTTGAGGCCTATGTTGGAAAAGGAAATATCTTCACATAAAAACTAGACAGAAGCATTCTCAGAAACTTCTTTGTGATGAGTGCATTCTAGTCACAGAGTTGAACCTTCCTTTTGATAGAACAGTTTTGAAACACTCTTTTTGTAGAATCTGCAAGTGGATATTTGGAGCACTATGAGGCCTATGCTGTGAAATGAAATCTCTTCAGCTAAGTACTAGACAGAAGCATTCTCAGAAACTTCTTCACCACATGTGCAATCAACTCACAGAGTTGAACCTTTCTTTTCAAAGAGCAGTTTTGAAACACACTTTTCGTAAAATCTGCAAGTGGATAATTAGAGCGATTTCCGGCCTATGCTGGAAAAGGAAATATCTTCACATAAGAACTAAACAGCAGCATTCTCAGAAACTTCTTTGTGATGAGTGCATTCACCTCACAGAGTTGAACCTACTAATTGATAGAGAAGTTTGGAAACACTCTTTTTGTAGAATCTGCAAATGGATATTTGGAGCGCTTTGAGGCCTATGCTGGAAATGGAAATATCTTCACATAAAAACTAGACAGAAGCATTCTCAGAAACTTCTTTGTGATGAGTGCATTCTAGTCACAGAGTTGAACCTTCCTTTTGATAGAACAGTTTTGAAACACTCTTTTTGTAGAATCTGCAAGTGGATATTTGGAGCACTATGAGGCCTATGCTATGAAATGAAATCTCTTCGTCTAAGTACTAGACAGAAGCATTCTCAGAAACTTCTTCACCACATGTGCAATCAACTCACAGAGTTGAACCTTTCTTTTCAAAGAGCAGTTTTGAAACACCCTTTTGGAAAAATCTGCAAGTGGATATTTAGAGCGATTTCCGGCCCAAGCTGGAAAAGGAAATATCTTCACATAAGAACTAAACAGCAGCATTCTCAGAAACTTCTTTGTGATGAGTGCATTCACCTCACAGAGTTGAACCTACTAATTGATAGAGAAGTTTGGAAACACTCTTTTTGTAGAATCTGCAAATGGATATTTGGAGCGCTTTGAGGTCTATGCTGGAAATGGAAATATCTTCACATAAAAGCTAGACAGAAGCATTCTCAGAAACTTCCTTGTGTTGAGTGCATTCAACTCACAGACTTGAACCTTCTTTTTGAAAGAGCAGTTTTGAAACACTCTTTTTGTAAAATCTGCAAAAGGATATTTGGAGCACTTTGAGGCCTATGCTGGGAAATGTAATATCTTCACCTAAAAACTAGACAGAAGCATTCTCAGAAAGTTCTTCTCGATGCGTGCATTCAACTCACAGAGTTGAACCTGCCTTTTGATAGAGCAGTTTGGAAACACTCTTTTTGTAGGATCTGCAAGTGGATATTTGGAGCACTATGAGGCCTATGCTGTGAAATGGAATCTCTTCACCTAAGTACTAGACAGAAGCATTCTCAGAAACTTCTTCACGATATGTGCATTCAACTCACAGTGTTGAACCTTTCTTTTCAAAGAGCAGTTTTGAAGCACACTTTTGGGAAAATCTGCAAGTGGATATTTGTAGCGATTTCCGGCCTATGCTGGAAAAGGAAATATCTTCACATAAGAACTAAACAGCAGCATTCTCAGAAACTTCTTTGTCTGGATTGCATTCAACTCACAGACTTGAACCTACCAATTGATAGAGAAGTTGGGAGACACTCTTTGTGTAGAATCTGCAAGTGGGTATTTGGAGCGCTTTGAGGCCTATGCTGGAAAAGGAAATGTCTTCACCTAAAAACTAGACAGCAGCATTCTCAGAAACCTCTTTGAGAAGAGTGCATTCATCTCACAGACTTGAACGTTCCTTTCGATAGAACAGTTTTGAAGCACTCCTTTTGTAGAATCTGCAATTGTTTAGTCGGAGCGCTTCGAGGCCTATGTTGGAAAAGGATATATCTTCACATTAAAACTAGACAGAAATATTCTCAGAAACCTCTTTGTAAAGAGTGCATTCAACTCAGAGAGTTGAACCTACCAATCGATAGAGAAGTTTCGAAAAACTCTTTTTGTAGAACACGCAAGTGAATATTTGGAGGGATTTGAGGCCTGTGATGTAAATGGAAACATCTTCTCATGAAATCTAGACAGAAGCATTCTCAGAAACGTCTTTGTGAGAAGTGCATTCAACTCACAGACTTGAAGCTTCCTTCTGAAAGAGCAGTTTTGAAACACTCTTTTTGTAGCATCTGCAAGTGGATATATGGAGCGCTTTGAGGCCTATGCTGGAAAAGGAAATATCTTCACATAAAAACTGGACAGAAGCATTCTCAGAAACTTCTTTGTGATGTGTGCGTTGAACTCACGGAGTTCAACCTTTCTTTTGATAGAGAAGTTTCGAAACACTCTTTTAGTAGAATCTTCATGTGGATGGATGGAGTGCTTTGAGGCCTATGCTGGAAATGGAAATATCTTCACGTAGAAACTGGACAAAAGCTTTCTCAGAAAGTTCTCTGTGCTTTGTGCATTCAACTCACGGAGTTCAACCTGCCTTTTGATAGAGCAGTTTTGAAACCCTCTTTTTGTAGAATCTGCAAGTGGATATTTGGAGCGCTTTGAGGCCTATGCTGCAAAAGGAAATATCATTGCATAAAAGCTAGATGGAAGCATTCACAGAAACTTCTTTGTGATGAGTGCATTCAACTCACAGAGTTGAACCTTGCTTTTGATAGACCAGTTATGAAACACGGTTTTTGTAGAATACGCAAGTGGATATTTGGAGCTCTTTGAGGCTTATGCTGGAAAAGGAGATATCTTCATATACAAACTGGACAGAAGCATTTTCAGAAACTTTTATGTCATGTGGGGATTGAACTCACAGAGTTGAACACTCCTTTCCATGGAGCAGTTCTGCAACACTCTTTTCGTGGAAACTGCAAGTGGATATTTGGTGCGATTGCGGCATCTAGTGGAAAAGGAAACACATGCAGATGAAAACTAGATAGAATCATTCTCGGAAACTTCTCTCTGATGAGTGCTTTCAACTCACAGATTTGAACCTTCCTTTTCAAAGAGCAGTTTTGAAAGACTCTTTTTGAAGGATCTGCAAGTGGATATTTGGAGCGCTTTGAGGCCTATGCTGGGAAATGAAATATCTTCACCTGAAAACTAGACAGAAGCATTCTGAGAAAGTTCTCTCTGATGAGTGCATTCACCTCAGACTTGAACGTTCCTTTTGATAGAACAGTTTTGAATCACTAAGTTTGTAGAATTCGCAAGTGTTTATGCAGAGCACCTTGAGGCCTATGTTGGAAAAGGAAATTGCTGCACATAAAAACTAGAGAGAAGCATTCTCAGAAATTTCATTGTGATGAGTGCATTCACCTAACAGAGTTGAACCTACTAATTGATAGACAAGTTTGGAAACACTCTTTTTGTAGAATCTGCAATTGGATATTTGGAGCGCTTTGAAGCCTAGGCTGGAAATGGAAATATATTCACAGAAAAACTGGACAGAAGCATTCTCAGAAACTTCCTTGTGTTCAGTGCGTTCAACCCATAGACTTGAACCTTCTTTTTGAAAGAGCAGTTTTGAAACACTCTTTTTGTAAAATCTGCAAATGGATATTTGGAGCATTTTGAGGCCCATGCTGGGAAATGGAATATCTTCACCTAAAAACTAGACAGAAGCATTCTCAGAAAGATCTCCTCGATGCGTGCATTCAACTCACAGATTTCAACCCGTCTTTTGATAGAGCAGTTTGGAAACACTCTTTTTGTGAAATCTGCAAGTGGATATTTCCAGGGATTTGAGGTCTATGCAAGGAAAAGGAAATATATTCACACAAAAACTAGACAGCTGCATTCTCAGAAACTTCTTTGTGAGGAATGCATTCAACCCACAGACTTGAACGTTCCTTTTCATAGAACAGTTTTGAAACACTCCTTTTCTACAATCTGCCGGTGTTTATTCGGAGCGCTTTGAGGCCTATGTTGGAAAAGGAAATATCTTCACATAAAAACTAGACAGAAGCATTCTCAGAAACTTCTTTGTGATGAGTGCATTCTAGTCACAGAGTTGAACCTTCCTTTTGATAGAACAGTTTTGAAACACTCTTTTTGTAGAATCTGCAAGTGGATATTTGGAGCACTATGAGGCCTATGCTGTGAAATGAAATCTCTTCAGCTAAGTACTAGACAGAAGCATTCTCAGAAACTTCTTCACCACATGTGCAATCAACTCACAGAGTTGAACCTTTCTTTTCAAAGAGCAGTTTTGAAACACACTTTTGGTAAAATCTGCAAGTGGATATTTAGAGCCATTTCCGGCCTATGCTGGAAAAGGAAATATCTTCACATAAGAACTAAACAGCAGCATTCTCAGAAACTTCTTTGTGATGAGTGCATTCACCTCACAGAGTTGAACCTACTAATTGATAGAGAAGTTTGGAAACACTCTTTTTGTAGAATCTGCAAATGGATATTTGGAGCGCTTTGAGGCCTATGCTGGAAATGGAAATATCTTCACATAAAAACTAGACAGAAGCATTCTCAGAAACTTCTTTGTGATGAGTGCATTCTAGTCACAGAGTTGAACCTTCCTTTTGATAGAACAGTTTTGAAACACTCTTTTTGTAGGATCTGCCAGTGGATATTTGGAGCACTATGAGGCCTATGCTGTGAAATGAAATCTCTTCAGCTAAGTACTAGACAGAAGCATTCTCAGAAACTTCTTCACCACATGTGCAATCAACTCACAGAGTTGAACCTTTCTTTTCAAAGAGCAGTTTTGAAACACACTTTTGGTAAAATCTGCAAGTGGATATTTAGAGCGATTTCCGGCCTATGCTGGAAAAGGAAATATCTTCACATAAGAACTAAACAGCAGCATTCTCAGAAACTTCTTTGTGATGAGTGCATTCACCTCACAGAGTTGAACCTACTAATTGATAGAGAAGTTTGGAAACACTCTTTTTGTAGAACCTGCAAATGGATATTTGGAGCGCTTTGAGGCCTATGCTGGAAATGGAAATATCTTCACATAAAAACTAGACAGAAGCATTCTCAGAAACTTCCTTGTGTTGAGTGCATTCAACTCACAGACTTGAACCTTCTTTTTGAAAGAGCAGTTTTGAAACACTCTTTTTGTAAAATCTGCAAAAGGATATTTGGAGCACTTTGAGGCGTATGCTGGGAAACGTAATATCTTCACCTAAAAACTAGACAGAAGCATTCTCAGAAAGTTCTTCTCGATGCGTGCATTCAACTCACAGAGTTGAACCTGTCTTTTGATAGAGCAGTTTGGAAACACTCTTCTTGTGAATTCTGCAAGTGGATATTTCCAGCGATTTGAGACCTATGCAAGGAAAAGGAAATATCTTCACACGAAAACTAGACAGCTGCATTCTCAGAAACTTCTTTGTGAGGAGTGCATTCAACTCACAGACTTGAACGTTCCTTTTCATAGAACAGTTTTGAAACACTCCTTTTGTACAATCTGCAAGTGTTTATTCGGAACGCTTTGAGGCCTATGTTGGAAAAGGAAATGTCTTCACATAAAAACTAGACAGAAGCATTCTCAGAAACTTCTTTGTGATGAGTGCATTCTAGTCACAGACTTGAACCTTCCTTTTGATAGAACAGTTTTGAAACACTCTTTTTGTAGGATCTGCAAGTGGATATTTGGAGCACTATGAGGCCTATGCTGTGAAATGGAATCTCTTCACCTAAGTACTAGACAGAAGCATTCTCAGAAACTTCTTCACGATATGTGCATTCAACTCACAGTGTTGAACCTTTCTTTTCAAAGAGCAGTTTTGAAGCACACTTTTGGTAAAATCTGCAAGTGGATATTTGTAGCGATTTCCGGCCTATGCTGGAAAAGGAAATATCTTCACATAAGAACTAAACAGCAGCATTCTCAGAAACTTCTTTGTGTGGATTGCATTCAACTCACAGACTTGAACCTACCAATTGATAGAGAAGTTGGGAGACACTCTTTTTGTAGAATCTGCAAGTGGGTATTTGGAGCGCTTTGAGGCCTACGCTGGAAAAGGAAATGTCTTCACCTAAAAACTAGACAGCAGCATTCTCAGAAACCTCTTTGAGAAGAGTGCATTCATCTCACAGACTTGAACGTTCCTTTCGATAGAACAGTTTTGAAGCACTCCTTTTGTAGAATCTGCAATTGTTTATTCGGAGCGCTTCGAGGCCTATGTTGGAAAAGGATATATCTTCACATAAAAACTAGACAGAAATATTCTCAGAAACCTCTTTGTAAAGAGTGCATTCAACTCAGAGAGTTGAACCTACCAATCGATAGAGAAGTTTCGAAACACTCTTTTTGTAGAACACGCAAGTGAATATTTGGAGGGATTTGAGGCCTGTGATGTAAATGGAAACATCTTCTCATGAAATCTAGACAGAAGCATTCTCAGAAACGTCTTTGTGAGAAGTGCATTCAACTCACAGACTTGAAGCTTCCTTCTGAAAGAGCAGTTTTGAAACACTCTTTTTGTAGCATCTGCAAGTGGATATATGGAGCGCTTTGAGGCCTATGCTGGAAAAGGAAATATCTTCACATAAAAACTGGACAGAAGCATTCTCAGAAACTTCTTTGTGATGTGTGCGTTGAACTCACGGAGTTCAACCTTTATTTTGATAGAGAGGTTTCGAAACACTCTTTTAGTAGAATCTTCATGTGGATGGATGGAGTGCTTTGAGGCCTATGCAGGAATAGGAAATATCTTCACGTAGGAACTGGACAAAAGCTTTCTCAGAAAGTTCCCTGTGCTTTGTGCATTCAACTCACGGAGTTCAACCTGCCTTTTGATAGAGCAGTTTTGAAACCCTCTTTTTGTAGAATCTGCAAGTGGATATTTGGAGCGCTTTGAGGCCTATGCTGCAAAAGGAAATATCATTGCATAAAAGCTAGATGGAAGCATTCACAGAAACTTCTTTGTGATGAGTGCATTCAACTCACAGAGTTGAACCTCCCTTTTGATAGACCAGTTATGAAACACGGTTTTTGTAGAATACGCAAGTGGATATTTGGAGCTCTTTGAGGCTTATGCTGGAAAAGGAGATATCTTCATATACAAACTGGACAGAAGCATTTTCAGAAACTTTTCTGTCATGTGGGGATTGAACTCACAGAGTTGAACACTCCTTTCCATGGAGCAGTTCTGCAACACTCTTTTCGTGGAAACTGCAAGTGGATATTTGGTGCGATTGCGGCATCTAGTGGAAAAGGAAACACATGCAGATGAAAACTAGATAGAATCATTCTCGGAAACTTCTCTCTGATGAGTGCTTTCAACTCACAGATTTGAACCTTCCTTTTCAAAGAGCAGTTTTGAAAGACTCTTTTTGTAGAATCTGCAAGTGGATATTTGGAGCGCTTTGAGGCCTATGCTGGGAAGTGAAATATCTTCACCTGAAAACTAGACAGAAGCATTCTGAGAAAGTTCTCTCTGATGAGTGCATTCACCTCAGACTTGAACGTTCCTTTTGATAGAACAGTTTTGAATCACTAAGTCTGTAGAATTCGCAAGTGTTTAGGCAGAGCACCTTGGGCCTATGTTGGAAAAGGAAATTGCTTCACATAAAAACTAGAGAGAAGCATTCTCAGAAATTTCATTGTGATGAGTGCATTCACCTAACAGAGTTGAACCTACTAATTGATAGACAAGTTTGGAAACACTCTTTTTGTAGAATCTGCAAGTGGATATTTGGAGCGCTTTGAAGCCTAGGCTGGAAATGGAAATATATTCACAGAAAAACTGGACAGAAGCATTCTCAGAAACTTCCTTGTGTTGAGTGCGTTCAACCCATAGACTTGAACCTTCTTTTTGAAAGAGCAGTTTTGAAACACTCTTTTTGTAAAATCTGCAAATGGATATTTGGAGCATATTGAGGCCCATGCTGGGAAATGGAATATCTTCACCTAAAAACTAGACAGAAGCATTCTCAGAAAGATCTCCTCGATGCGTGCATTCAACTCACAGATTTCAACCCGTCTTTTGATAGAGCAGTTTGGAAACACTCTTTTTGTGAAATCTGCAAGTGGATATTTCCAGCGATTTGAGGTCTATGCAAGGAAAAGGAAATATCTTCACACAAAAACTAGACAGCTGCATTCTCAGAAACTTCTTTGTGAGGATTGCATTCAACTCACAGACTTGAACGTTCCTTTTCATAGAACACTTTTGAAACACTCCTTTTGTACAATCTGCCGCTGTTTATTCGGAGGGCTTTGAGGCCTATGTTGGAAAAGGAAATATCTTCACATAAAAACTAGACAGAAGCATTCTCAGAAACTTCTTTGTGATGAGTGCATTCTAGTCACAGAGTCGAACCTTCCTTTTGATAGAACAGTTTTGAAACACTCTTTTTGTAGGATCTGCCAGTGGATATTTGGAGCACTATGAGGCCTATGCTGTGAAATGAAATCTCTTCAGCTAAGTACTAGGCAGAAGCATTCTCAGAAACTTCTTCACCACATGTGCAATCAACTCACAGAGTTGAACCTTTCTTTTCAAAGAGCAGTTTTGAAACAGACTTTTGGTAAAATCTGCAAGTGGATATTTAGAGCGATTTCCGGCCTATGCTGGAAAAGGAAATATCTTCACATAAGAACTAAACAGCAGCATTCTCAGAAACTTCTTTGTGATGAGTGCATTCACCTCACAGAGTTGAACCTACTAATTGATAGAGAAGTTTGGAAACACTCTTTTTGTAGAATCTGCAAATGGATATTTGGAGCGCTTTGAGGCCTATGCTGGAAATGGAAATATCTTCACATAAAAACTAGACAGAAGCATTCTCAGAAACTTCCTTGTGTTGAGTGCATTCAACTCACAGACTTGAACCTTCTTTTTGAAAGAGCAGTTTTGAAACACTCTTTTTGTAAAATCTGCAAAAGGATATTTGGAGCACTTTGAGGCCTATGCTGGGAAATGTAATATCTTCACCTAAAAACTAGACAGAAGCATTCTCAGAAAGTTCTTCTCGATGCGTGCATTCAACTCACAGAGTTGAACCTGTCTTTTGATAGAGCAGTTTGGAAACACTCTTTTTGTGAAATCTGCAAGTGGATATTTCCAGCGATTTGAGACCTATGCAAGGAAAAGGAAATATCTTCACACAAAAACTAGACAGCTGCATTCTCAGAAACTTCTTTGTGAGGAGTGCATTCAACTCACAGACTTGAACGTTCCTTTTCATAGAACAGTTTTGAAACACTCCTTTTGTACAATCTGCAAGTGTTTATTCGGAACGCTTTGAGGCCTATGTTGGAAAAGGAAATGTCTTCACATAAAAACTAGACAGAAGCATTCTCAGAAACTTCTTTGTGATGAGTGCATTCTACTCACAGACTTGAACCTTCCTTTTGATAGAACAGTTTTGAAACACTCTTTTTGTAGGATCTGCAAGTGGATATTTGGAGCACTATGAGGCCTATGCTGTGAAATGGAATCTCTTCACCTAAGTACTAGACAGAAGCATTCTCAGAAACTTCTTCACGATATGTGCATTCAACTCACAGTGTTGAACCTTTCTTTTCAAAGAGCAGTTTTGAAGCACACTTTTGGTAAAATCTGCAAGTGGATATTTGTAGCGATTTCCGGCCTATGCTGGAAAAGGAAATATCTTCACATAAGAACTAAACAGCAGCATTCTCAGAAACTTCTTTGTGTGGATTGCATTCAACTCACAGACTTGAACCTACCAATTGATAGAGAAGTTGGGAGACACTCTTTTTGTAGAATCTGCAAGTGGGTATTTGGAGCGCTTGGAGGCCTACGCTGGAAAAGGAAATGTCTTCACCTAAAAACTAGACAGCAGCATTCTCAGAAACCTCTTTGAGAAGAGTGCATTCATCTCACAGACTTGAACGTTCCTTTCGATAGAACAGTTTTGAAGCACTCCTTTTGTAGAATCTGCAATTGTTTATTCGGAGCGCTTCGAGGCCTATGTTGGAAAAGGGTATATCTTCACATAAAAACTAGACAGAAATATTCTCAGAAACCTCTTTGTAAAGAGTGCATTCAACTCAGAGAGTTGAACCTACCAATCGATAGAGAAGTTTCGAAACACTCTTTTAGTAGAATCTTCATGTGGATGGATGGAGTGCTTTGAGGCCTATGCAGGAATAGGAAATATCTTCACGTAGGAACTGGACAAAAGCTTTCTCAGAAAGTTCCCTGTGCTTTGTGCATTCAACTCACGGAGTTCAACCTGCCTTTTGATAGAGCAGTTTTGAAACCATCTTTTTGTAGAATCTGCAAGTGGATATTTGGAGCGCTTTGAGGCCTATGCTGCAAAAGGAAATATCATTGCATAAAAGCTAGACGGAAGCATTCACAGAAACTTCTTTGTGATGAGTGCATTCAACTCACAGAGTTGAACCTCCCTTTTGATAGACCAGTTATGAAACACGGTTTTTGTAGAATACGCAAGTGGATATTTGGAGCTCTTTGAGGCTTATGCTGGAAAAGGAGATATCTTCATATACAAACTGGACAGAAGCATTTTCAGAAACTTTTATGTCATGTGGGGATTGAACTCACAGAGTTGAACACTCCTTTCCATGGAGCAGTTCTGCAACACTCTTTTCGTGGAAACTGCAAGTGGATATTGGTGCGATTGCGGCATCTAGTGGAAAAGGAAACACATGCAGATGAAAACTAGATAGAATCATTCTCGGAAACTTCTCTCTGATGAGTGCTTTCAACTCACAGATTTGAAACTTCCTTTTCAAAGAGCAGTTTTGAAAGACTCTTTTTGTAGAATCTGCAAGTGGATATTTGGAGCGCTTTGAGGCCTATGCTGGGAAGTGAAATATCTTCACCTGAAAACTAGACAGAAGCATTCTGAGAAAGTTCTCTCTGATGAGTGCATTCACCTCAGACTTGAACGTTCCTTTTGATAGAGCAGTTTTGAATCACTAAGTCTGTAGAATTCGCAAGTGTTTAGGCAGAGCACCTTGGGCCTATGTTGGAAAAGGAAATTGCTTCACATAAAAACTAGAGAGAAGCATTCTCAGAAATTTCATTGTGATGAGTGCATTCACCTAACAGAGTTGAACCTACTAATTGATAGACAAGTTTGGAAACACTCTTTTTGTAGAATCTGCAAGTGGATATTTGGAGCGCTTTGAAGCCTAGGCTGGAAATGGAAATATATTCACAGAAAAACTGGACAGAAGCATTCTCAGAAACTTCCTTGTGTTGAGTGCGTTCAACCCATAGACTTGAACCTTCTTTTTGAAAGAGCAGTTTTGAAACACTCTTTTTGTAAAATCTGCAAATGGATATTTGGAGCATATTGAGGCCCATGCTGGGAAATGGAATATCTTCACCTAAAAACTAGACAGAAGCATTCTCAGAAAGATCTCCTCGATGCGTGCATTCAACTCACAGATTTCAACCCGTCTTTTGATAGAGCAGTTTGGAAACACTCTTTTTGTGAAATCTGCAAGTGGATATTTCCAGCGATTTGAGGTCTATGCAAGGAAAAGGAAATATCTTCACACAAAAACTAGACAGCTGCATTCTCAGAAACTTCTTTGTGAGGATTGCATTCAACTCACAGACTTGAACGTTCCTTTTCATAGAACACTTTTGAAACACTCCTTTTGTACAATCTGCCGCTGTTTATTCGGAGGGCTTTGAGGCCTATGTTGGAAAAGGAAATATCTTCACATAAAAACTAGACAGAAGCATTCTCAGAAACTTCTTTGTGATGAGTGCATTCTAGTCACAGAGTCGAACCTTCCTTTTGATAGAACAGTTTTGAAACACTCTTTTTGTAGGATCTGCCAGTGGATATTTGGAGCACTATGAGGCCTATGCTGTGAAATGAAATCTCTTCAGCTAAGTACTAGGCAGAAGCATTCTCAGAAACTTCTTCACCACATGTGCAATCAACTCACAGAGTTGAACCTTTCTTTTCAAAGAGCAGTTTTGAAACAGACTTTTGGTAAAATCTGCAAGTGGATATTTAGAGCGATTTCCGGCCTATGCTGGAAAAGGAAATATCTTCACATAAGAACTAAACAGCAGCATTCTCAGAAACTTCTTTGTGATGAGTGCATTCACCTCACAGAGTTGAACCTACTAATTGATAGAGAAGTTTGGAAACACTCTTTTTGTAGAATCTGCAAATGGATATTTGGAGCGCTTTGAGGCCTATGCTGGAAATGGAAATATCTTCACATAAAAACTAGACAGAAGCATTCTCAGAAACTTCCTTGTGTTGAGTGCATTCAACTCACAGACTTGAACCTTCTTTTTGAAAGAGCAGTTTTGAAACACTCTTTTTGTAAAATCTGCAAAAGGATATTTGGAGCACTTTGAGGCCTATGCTGGGAAATGTAATATCTTCACCTAAAAACTAGACAGAAGCATTCTCAGAAAGTTCTTCTCGATGCGTGCATTCAACTCACAGAGTTGAACCTGTCTTTTGATAGAGCAGTTTGGAAACACTCTTTTTGTGAAATCTGCAAGTGGATATTTCCAGCGATTTGAGACCTATGCAAGGAAAAGGAAATATCTTCACACAAAAACTAGACAGCTGCATTCTCAGAAACTTCTTTGTGAGGAGTGCATTCAACTCACAGACTTGAACGTTCCTTTTCATAGAACAGTTTTGAAACACTCCTTTTGTACAATCTGCAAGTGTTTATTCGGAACGCTTTGAGGCCTATGTTGGAAAAGGAAATGTCTTCACATAAAAACTAGACAGAAGCATTCTCAGAAACTTCTTTGTGATGAGTGCATTCTACTCACAGACTTGAACCTTCCTTTTGATAGAACAGTTTTGAAACACTCTTTTTGTAGGATCTGCAAGTGGATATTTGGAGCACTATGAGGCCTATGCTGTGAAATGGAATCTCTTCACCTAAGTACTAGACAGAAGCATTCTCAGAAACTTCTTCACGATATGTGCATTCAACTCACAGTGTTGAACCTTTCTTTTCAAAGAGCAGTTTTGAAGCACACTTTTGGTAAAATCTGCAAGTGGATATTTGTAGCGATTTCCGGCCTATGCTGGAAAAGGAAATATCTTCACATAAGAACTAAACAGCAGCATTCTCAGAAACTTCTTTGTGTGGATTGCATTCAACTCACAGACTTGAACCTACCAATTGATAGAGAAGTTGGGAGACACTCTTTGTGTAGAATCTGCAAGTGGGTATTTGGAGCGCTTTGAGGCCTATGCTGGAAAAGGAAATGTCTTCACCTAAAAACTAGACAGCAGCATTCTCAGAAACCTCTTTGAGAAGAGTGCATTCATCTCACAGACTTGAACGTTCCTTTCGATAGAACAGTTTTGAAGCACTCCTTTTGTAGAATCTGCAATTGTTTATTCGGAGCGCTTCGAGGCCTATGTTGGAAAAGGATATATCTTCACATAAAAACTAGACAGAAATATTCTCAGAAACCTCTTTGTAAAGAGTGCATTCAACTCAGAGAGTTGAACCTACCAATCGATAGAGAAGTTTCGAAACACTCTTTTTGTAGAACACGCAAGTGAATATTTGGAGGGATTTGAGGCCTGTGATGTAAATGGAAACATCTTCTCATGAAGTCTAGACAGAAGCATTCTCAGAAACGTCTTTGTGAGAAGTGCATTCAACTCACAGACTTGAAGCTTCCTTCTGAAAGAGCAGTTTTGAAACACTCTTTTTGTAGCATCTGCAAGTGGATATATGGAGCGCTTTGAGGCCTATGATGGAAAAGGAAATATCTTCACATAAAAACTGGACAGAAGCATTCTCAGAAACTTCTTTGTCATGTGTGCGTTGAACTCACGGAGTTCAACCTTTCTTTTGATAGAGAAGTTTCGAAACACACTTTTAGTAGAATCTTCATGTGGATGGATGGAGTGCTTTGAGTCCTATGCTGGAAATGGAAATATCTTCACTTAGAAACTGGACAAAAGCTTTCTCAGAAAGTTCCCTGTGCTTTGTGCATTCAACTCACGGAGTTCAACCTGCCTTTTGATAGAGCAGTTTTGAAACCCTCTTTTTGTAGAATCTGCAAGTGGATATTTGGAGCGCTTTGAGGCCTATGCTGCAAAAGGAAATATCATTGCATAAAAGCTAGATGGAAGCATTCACAGAAACTTCTTTGTGATGAGTGCATTCAACTCACAGAGTTGAACCTTGCTTTTGATAGACCAGTTACGAAACACGGTTTTTGTAGAATACGCAAGTGGATATTTGGAGCTCTTTGAGGCTTATGCTGGAAAAGGAGATATCTTCATATACAAACTGGACAGAAGCATTTTCAGAAACTTTTATGTCATGTGGGGATTGAACTCACAGTGTTGAACACTCCTTTCCATGGAGCAGTTCTGCAACACTCTTTTCGTGGAAACTGCAAGTGGATATTTGGTGCGATTGCGGCATCTAGTGGAAAAGGAAACACATGCAGATGAAAACTAGATAGAATCATTCTCGGAAACTTCTCTCTGATGAGTGCTTTCAACTCACAGATTTGAAACTTCCTTTTCAAAGAGCAGTTTTGAAAGACTCTTTTTGTAGAATCTACAAGTGGATATTTGGAGCGCTTTGAGGCCTATGCTGGGAAATGAAATATCTTCACCTGAAAACTAGACAGAAGCATTCTGAGAAAGTTCTCTCTGATGAGTGCATTCACCTCAGACTTGAACGTTCCTTTTGATAGAACAGTTTTGAATCACTAAGTTTGTAGAATTCGCAAGTGTTTAGGCAGAGCACCTTGAGGCCTATGTTGGAAAAGGAAATTGCTTCACATAAAAACTAGAGAGAAGCATTCTCAGAAATTTCATTGTGATGAGTGCATTCACCTAACAGAGTTGAACCTACTAATTGATAGACAAGTTTGGAAACACTCTTTTTGTAGAATCTGCAAGTGGATATTTGGAGCGCTTTGAAGCCTAGGCTGGAAATGGAAATATATTCACAGAAAAACTGGACAGAAGCATTCTCAGAAACTTCCTTGTGTTGAGTGCGTTCAACCCATAGACTTGAACCTTCTTTTTGAAAGAGCAGTTTTGAAACACTCTTTTTGTAAAATCTGCAAATGGATATTTGGAGCATTTTGAGGCCCATGCTGGGAAATGGAATATCTTCACCTAAAAACTAGACAGAAGCATTCTCAGAAAGATCTCCTCGATGCGTGCATTCAACTCACAGATTTCAACCCGTCTTTTGATAGAGCAGTTTGGAAACACTCTTTTTGTGAAATCTGCAAGTGGATATTTCCAGCGATTTGAGGTCTATGCAAGGAAAAGGAAATATCTTCACACAAAAACTAGACAGCTGCATTCTCAGAAACTTCTTTGTGAGGAGTGCATTCAACTCACAGACTTGAACGTTCCTTTTCATAGAACAGTTTTGAAACACTCCTTTTGTACAATCTGCAGGTGTTTATTCGGAGCGCTTTGAGGCCTATGTTGGAAAAGGAAATATCTTCACATAAAAACTAGACAGAAGCATTCTCAGAAACTTCTTTGTGATGAGTGCATTCTAGTCACAGAGTTGAACCTTCCTTTTGGTAGAACAGTTTTGAAACACTCTTTTTGTAGAAGCTGCAAGTGGATATTTGGAGCACTATGAGGCCTATGCTGTGAAATGAAATCTCTTCAGCTAAGTACTAGACAGAAGCATTCTCAGAAACTTCTTCACCACATGTGCAATCAACTCACAGAGTTGAACCTTTCTTTTCAAAGAGCAGTTTTGAAACACACTTTTGGTAAAATCTGCAAGTGGATATTTGTAGCGATTTCCGGCCTATGCTGGAAAAGGAAATATCTTCACATAAGAACTAAACAGCAGCATTCTCAGAAACTTCTTTGTGATGAGTGCATTCACCTCACAGAGTTGAACCTACTAATTGATAGAGAAGTTTGGAAACACTCTTTTTGTAGAATCTGCAAATGGATATTTGGAGCGCTTTGAGGCCTATGCTGGAAATGGAAATATCTTCACATAAAAACTAGACAGAAGCATTCTCAGAAACTTCTTTGTGATGAATGCATTCTAGTCACAGAGTTGAACCTTCCTTTTGATAGAACAGTTTTGAAACACTCTTTTTGTAGAATCTGCAAGTGGATATTTGGAGCACTATGAGGCCTATGCTGGGAAATGTAATATCTTCACCTAAAAACTAGACAGAAGCATTCTCAGAAAGTTCTTCTCGATGCGTGCATTCAACTCACAGAGTTGAACCTGTCTTTTGATAGAGCAGTTTGGAAACACTCTTCTTGTGAAATCTGCAAGTGGATATTTCCAGCGATTTGAGACCTATGTAAGGAAAAGGAAATATCTTCACACAAAAACTAGACAGCTGCATTCTCAGAAACTTCTTTGTGAGGAGTGCATTCAACTCACAGACTTGAACGTTCCTTTTCGTAGAACAGTTTTGAAACACTCCTTTTGTACAATCTGCAAGTGTTTATTCGGAACGCTTTGAGGCCTATGTTGGAAAAGGAAATGTCTTCACATAAAAACTAGACAGAAGCATTCTCAGAAACTTCTTTGTGATGAGTGCATTCTACTCACAGACTTGAACCTTCCTTTTGATAGAACAGTTTTGAAACACTCTTTTTGTAGAATCTGCAAGTGGATATTTGGAGCACTATGAGGCCTATGCTGTGAAATGGAATCTCTTCACCTAAGTACTAGACAGAAGCATTCTCAGAAACTTCTTCACGATATGTGCATTCAACTCACAGTGTTGAACCTTTCTTTTCAAAGAGCAGTTTTGAAGCACACTTTTGGTAAAATCTGCAAGTGGATATTTAGAGCGATTTCCGGCCTATGCTGGAAAAGGAAATATCTTCACATAAGAACTAAACAGCAGCATTCTCAGAAACTTCTTTGTGTGGATTGCATTCAACTCACAGACTTGAACCTACCAATTGATAGAGAAGTTGGGAGACACTCTTTGTGTAGAATCTGCAAGTGGGTATTTGGAGCGCTTGGAGGCCTATGCTGGAAAAGGAAATGTCTTCACCTAAAAACTAGACAGCAGCATTCTCAGAAACCTCTTTGAGAAGAGTGCATTCATCTCACAGACTTGAACGTTCCTTTCGATAGAACAGTT
This sequence comes from Pongo pygmaeus, assembly GCF_028885625.2. Taxonomy (NCBI): domain Eukaryota; kingdom Metazoa; phylum Chordata; class Mammalia; order Primates; family Hominidae; genus Pongo; species Pongo pygmaeus. The sequence continues at coordinate 20,858,624 of NC_085930.1, read as the reverse complement.
TTGAAGCACTCCTTTTGTAGAATCTGCAATTGTTTAGTCGGAGCGCTTCGAGGCCTATGTTGGAAAAGAATATATCTTCACATAAAAACTAGACAGAAATATTCTCAGAAACCTCTTTGTAAAGAGTGCATTCAACTCAGAGAGTTGAACCTACCAATCGATAGAGAAGTTTCGAAACACTCTTTTTGTAGAACACGCAAGTGAATATTTGGAGGGATTTGAGGCCTGTGATGTAAATGGAAACATCTTCTCATGAAGTCTAGACAGAAGCATTCTCAGAAACGTCTTTGTGAGAAGTGCATTCAACTCACAGACTTCAAGCTTCCTTCTGAAAGAGCAGTTTTGAAACACTCTTTTTGTAGCATCTGCAAGTGGATATATGGAGCGCTTTGAGGCCTATGATGGAAAAGGAAATATCTTCACATAAAAACTGGACAGAAGCATTCTCAGAAACTTCTTTGTCATGTGTGCGTTGAACTCACGGAGTTCAACCTTTCTTTTGATAGAGAAGTTTCGAAACACACTTTTAGTAGAATCTTCATGTGGATGGATGGAGTGCTTTGAGTCCTATGCTGGAAATGGAAATATCTTCACTTAGAAACTCGACAAAAGCTTTCTCAGAAAGTTCCCTGTGCTTTGTGCATTCAACTCACGGAGTTCAACCTGCCTTTTGATAGAGCAGTTTTGAAACCCTCTTTTTGTAGAATCTGCAAGTGGATATTTGGAGCGCTTTGAGGCCTATGCTGCAAAAGGAAATATCATTGCATAAAAGCTAGATGGAAGCATTCACAGAAACTTCTTTGTGATGAGTTCATTCAACTCACAGAGTTGAACCTTGCTTTTGATAGACCAGTTACGAAACACGGTTTTTGTAGAATACGCAAGTGGATATTTGGAGCTCTTTGAGGCTTATGCTGGAAAAGGAGATATCTTCATATACAAACTGGACAGAAGCATTTTCAGAAACTTTTCTGTCATGTGGGGATTGAACTCACAGAGTTGAACACTCCTTTCCATGGAGCAGTTCTGCAACACTCTTTTCGTGGAAACTGCAAGTGGATATTTGGTGCGATTGCGGCATCTAGTGGAAAAGGAAACACATGCAGATGAAAACTAGATAGAATCATTCTCGGAAACTTCTCTCTGATGAGTGCTTTCAACTCACAGATTTGAACCTTCCTTTTCAAAGAGCAGTTTTGAAAGACTCTTTTTGTAGAATCTGCAAGTGGATATTTGGAGCGCTTTGAGGCCTATGCTGGGAAGTGAAATATCTTCACCTGAAAACTAGACAGAAGCATTCTGAGAAAGTTCTCTCTGATGAGTGCATTCACCTCAGACTTGAACGTTCCTTTTGATAGAACAGTTTTGAATCACTAAGTCTGTAGAATTCGCAAGTGTTTAGGCAGAGCACCTTGGGCCTATGTTGGAAAAGGAAATTGCTTCACATAAAAACTAGAGAGAAGCATTCTCAGAAATTTCATTGTGATGAGTGCATTCACCTAACAGAGTTGAACCTACTAATTGATAGACAAGTTTGGAAACACTCTTTTTGTAGAATCTGCAAGTGGATATTTGGAGCGCTTTGAAGCCTAGGCTGGAAATGGAAATATATTCACAGAAAAACTGGACAGAAGCATTCTCAGAAACTTCCTTGTGTTGAGTGCGTTCAACCCATAGACTTGAACCTTCTTTTTGAAAGAGCAGTTTTGAAACACTCTTTTTGTAAAATCTGCAAATGGATATTTGGAGCATATTGAGGCCCATGCTGGGAAATGGAATATCTTCACCTAAAAACTAGACAGAAGCATTCTCAGAAAGATCTCCTCGATGCGTGCATTCAACTCACAGATTTCAACCCGTCTTTTGATAGAGCAGTTTGGAAACACTCTTTTTGTGAAATCTGCAAGTGGATATTTCCAGCGATTTGAGGTCTATGCAAGGAAAAGGAAATATCTTCACACAAAAACTAGACAGCTGCATTCTCAGAAACTTCTTTGTGAGGATTGCATTCAACTCACAGACTTGAACGTTCCTTTTCATAGAACACTTTTGAAACACTCCTTTTGTACAATCTGCCGCTGTTTATTCGGAGGGCTTTGAGGCCTATGTTGGAAAAGGAAATATCTTCACATAAAAACTAGACAGAAGCATTCTCAGAAACTTCTTTGTGATGAGTGCATTCTAGTCACAGAGTCGAACCTTCCTTTTGATAGAACAGTTTTGAAACACTCTTTTTGTAGGATCTGCCAGTGGATATTTGGAGCACTATGAGGCCTATGCTGTGAAATGAAATCTCTTCAGCTAAGTACTAGGCAGAAGCATTCTCAGAAACTTCTTCACCACATGTGCAATCAACTCACAGAGTTGAACCTTTCTTTTCAAAGAGCAGTTTTGAAACAGACTTTTGGTAAAATCTGCAAGTGGATATTTAGAGCGATTTCCGGCCTATGCTGGAAAAGGAAATATCTTCACATAAGAACTAAACAGCAGCATTCTCAGAAACTTCTTTGTGATGAGTGCATTCACCTCACAGAGTTGAACCTACTAATTGATAGAGAAGTTTGGAAACACTCTTTTTGTAGAATCTGCAAATGGATATTTGGAGCGCTTTGAGGCCTATGCTGGAAATGGAAATATCTTCACATAAAAACTAGACAGAAGCATTCTCAGAAACTTCCTTGTGTTGAGTGCATTCAACTCACAGACTTGAACCTTCTTTTTGAAAGAGCAGTTTTGAAACACTCTTTTTGTAAAATCTGCAAAAGGATATTTGGAGCACTTTGAGGCCTATGCTGGGAAATGTAATATCTTCACCTAAAAACTAGACAGAAGCATTCTCAGAAAGTTCTTCTCGATGCGTGCATTCAACTCACAGAGTTGAACCTGTCTTTTGATAGAGCAGTTTGGAAACACTCTTTTTGTGAAATCTGCAAGTGGATATTTCCAGCGATTTGAGACCTATGCAAGGAAAAGGAAATATCTTCACACAAAAACTAGACAGCTGCATTCTCAGAAACTTCTTTGTGAGGAGTGCATTCAACTCACAGACTTGAACGTTCCTTTTCATAGAACAGTTTTGAAACACTCCTTTTGTACAATCTGCAAGTGTTTATTCGGAACGCTTTGAGGCCTATGTTGGAAAAGGAAATGTCTTCACATAAAAACTAGACAGAAGCATTCTCAGAAACTTCTTTGTGATGAGTGCATTCTACTCACAGACTTGAACCTTCCTTTTGATAGAACAGTTTTGAAACACTCTTTTTGTAGGATCTGCAAGTGGATATTTGGAGCACTATGAGGCCTATGCTGTGAAATGGAATCTCTTCACCTAAGTACTAGACAGAAGCATTCTCAGAAACTTCTTCACGATATGTGCATTCAACTCACAGTGTTGAACCTTTCTTTTCAAAGAGCAGTTTTGAAGCACACTTTTGGTAAAATCTGCAAGTGGATATTTGTAGCGATTTCCGGCCTATGCTGGAAAAGGAAATATCTTCACATAAGAACTAAACAGCAGCATTCTCAGAAACTTCTTTGTGTGGATTGCATTCAACTCACAGACTTGAACCTACCAATTGATAGAGAAGTTGGGAGACACTCTTTTTGTAGAATCTGCAAGTGGGTATTTGGAGCGCTTGGAGGCCTACGCTGGAAAAGGAAATGTCTTCACCTAAAAACTAGACAGCAGCATTCTCAGAAACCTCTTTGAGAAGAGTGCATTCATCTCACAGACTTGAACGTTCCTTTCGATAGAACAGTTTTGAAGCACTCCTTTTGTAGAATCTGCAATTGTTTATTCGGAGCGCTTCGAGGCCTATGTTGGAAAAGGATATATCTTCACATAAAAACTAGACAGAAATATTCTCAGAAACCTCTTTGTAAAGAGTGCATTCAACTCAGAGAGTTGAACCTACCAATCGATAGAGAAGTTTCGAAACACTCTTTTAGTAGAATCTTCATGTGGATGGATGGAGTGCTTTGAGGCCTATGCAGGAATAGGAAATATCTTCACGTAGGAACTGGACAAAAGCTTTCTCAGAAAGTTCCCTGTGCTTTGTGCATTCAACTCACGGAGTTCAACCTGCCTTTTGATAGAGCAGTTTTGAAACCATCTTTTTGTAGAATCTGCAAGTGGATATTTGGAGCGCTTTGAGGCCTATGCTGCAAAAGGAAATATCATTGCATAAAAGCTAGACGGAAGCATTCACAGAAACTTCTTTGTGATGAGTGCATTCAACTCACAGAGTTGAACCTCCCTTTTGATAGACCAGTTATGAAACACGGTTTTTGTAGAATACGCAAGTGGATATTTGGAGCTCTTTGAGGCTTATGCTGGAAAAGGAGATATCTTCATATACAAACTGGACAGAAGCATTTTCAGAAACTTTTATGTCATGTGGGGATTGAACTCACAGAGTTGAACACTCCTTTCCATGGAGCAGTTCTGCAACACTCTTTTCGTGGAAACTGCAAGTGGATATTGGTGCGATTGCGGCATCTAGTGGAAAAGGAAACACATGCAGATGAAAACTAGATAGAATCATTCTCGGAAACTTCTCTCTGATGAGTGCTTTCAACTCACAGATTTGAAACTTCCTTTTCAAAGAGCAGTTTTGAAAGACTCTTTTTGTAGAATCTGCAAGTGGATATTTGGAGCGCTTTGAGGCCTATGCTGGGAAGTGAAATATCTTCACCTGAAAACTAGACAGAAGCATTCTGAGAAAGTTCTCTCTGATGAGTGCATTCACCTCAGACTTGAACGTTCCTTTTGATAGAGCAGTTTTGAATCACTAAGTCTGTAGAATTCGCAAGTGTTTAGGCAGAGCACCTTGGGCCTATGTTGGAAAAGGAAATTGCTTCACATAAAAACTAGAGAGAAGCATTCTCAGAAATTTCATTGTGATGAGTGCATTCACCTAACAGAGTTGAACCTACTAATTGATAGACAAGTTTGGAAACACTCTTTTTGTAGAATCTGCAAGTGGATATTTGGAGCGCTTTGAAGCCTAGGCTGGAAATGGAAATATATTCACAGAAAAACTGGACAGAAGCATTCTCAGAAACTTCCTTGTGTTGAGTGCGTTCAACCCATAGACTTGAACCTTCTTTTTGAAAGAGCAGTTTTGAAACACTCTTTTTGTAAAATCTGCAAATGGATATTTGGAGCATATTGAGGCCCATGCTGGGAAATGGAATATCTTCACCTAAAAACTAGACAGAAGCATTCTCAGAAAGATCTCCTCGATGCGTGCATTCAACTCACAGATTTCAACCCGTCTTTTGATAGAGCAGTTTGGAAACACTCTTTTTGTGAAATCTGCAAGTGGATATTTCCAGCGATTTGAGGTCTATGCAAGGAAAAGGAAATATCTTCACACAAAAACTAGACAGCTGCATTCTCAGAAACTTCTTTGTGAGGATTGCATTCAACTCACAGACTTGAACGTTCCTTTTCATAGAACACTTTTGAAACACTCCTTTTGTACAATCTGCCGCTGTTTATTCGGAGGGCTTTGAGGCCTATGTTGGAAAAGGAAATATCTTCACATAAAAACTAGACAGAAGCATTCTCAGAAACTTCTTTGTGATGAGTGCATTCTAGTCACAGAGTCGAACCTTCCTTTTGATAGAACAGTTTTGAAACACTCTTTTTGTAGGATCTGCCAGTGGATATTTGGAGCACTATGAGGCCTATGCTGTGAAATGAAATCTCTTCAGCTAAGTACTAGGCAGAAGCATTCTCAGAAACTTCTTCACCACATGTGCAATCAACTCACAGAGTTGAACCTTTCTTTTCAAAGAGCAGTTTTGAAACAGACTTTTGGTAAAATCTGCAAGTGGATATTTAGAGCGATTTCCGGCCTATGCTGGAAAAGGAAATATCTTCACATAAGAACTAAACAGCAGCATTCTCAGAAACTTCTTTGTGATGAGTGCATTCACCTCACAGAGTTGAACCTACTAATTGATAGAGAAGTTTGGAAACACTCTTTTTGTAGAATCTGCAAATGGATATTTGGAGCGCTTTGAGGCCTATGCTGGAAATGGAAATATCTTCACATAAAAACTAGACAGAAGCATTCTCAGAAACTTCCTTGTGTTGAGTGCATTCAACTCACAGACTTGAACCTTCTTTTTGAAAGAGCAGTTTTGAAACACTCTTTTTGTAAAATCTGCAAAAGGATATTTGGAGCACTTTGAGGCCTATGCTGGGAAATGTAATATCTTCACCTAAAAACTAGACAGAAGCATTCTCAGAAAGTTCTTCTCGATGCGTGCATTCAACTCACAGAGTTGAACCTGTCTTTTGATAGAGCAGTTTGGAAACACTCTTTTTGTGAAATCTGCAAGTGGATATTTCCAGCGATTTGAGACCTATGCAAGGAAAAGGAAATATCTTCACACAAAAACTAGACAGCTGCATTCTCAGAAACTTCTTTGTGAGGAGTGCATTCAACTCACAGACTTGAACGTTCCTTTTCATAGAACAGTTTTGAAACACTCCTTTTGTACAATCTGCAAGTGTTTATTCGGAACGCTTTGAGGCCTATGTTGGAAAAGGAAATGTCTTCACATAAAAACTAGACAGAAGCATTCTCAGAAACTTCTTTGTGATGAGTGCATTCTACTCACAGACTTGAACCTTCCTTTTGATAGAACAGTTTTGAAACACTCTTTTTGTAGGATCTGCAAGTGGATATTTGGAGCACTATGAGGCCTATGCTGTGAAATGGAATCTCTTCACCTAAGTACTAGACAGAAGCATTCTCAGAAACTTCTTCACGATATGTGCATTCAACTCACAGTGTTGAACCTTTCTTTTCAAAGAGCAGTTTTGAAGCACACTTTTGGTAAAATCTGCAAGTGGATATTTGTAGCGATTTCCGGCCTATGCTGGAAAAGGAAATATCTTCACATAAGAACTAAACAGCAGCATTCTCAGAAACTTCTTTGTGTGGATTGCATTCAACTCACAGACTTGAACCTACCAATTGATAGAGAAGTTGGGAGACACTCTTTGTGTAGAATCTGCAAGTGGGTATTTGGAGCGCTTTGAGGCCTATGCTGGAAAAGGAAATGTCTTCACCTAAAAACTAGACAGCAGCATTCTCAGAAACCTCTTTGAGAAGAGTGCATTCATCTCACAGACTTGAACGTTCCTTTCGATAGAACAGTTTTGAAGCACTCCTTTTGTAGAATCTGCAATTGTTTATTCGGAGCGCTTCGAGGCCTATGTTGGAAAAGGATATATCTTCACATAAAAACTAGACAGAAATATTCTCAGAAACCTCTTTGTAAAGAGTGCATTCAACTCAGAGAGTTGAACCTACCAATCGATAGAGAAGTTTCGAAACACTCTTTTTGTAGAACACGCAAGTGAATATTTGGAGGGATTTGAGGCCTGTGATGTAAATGGAAACATCTTCTCATGAAGTCTAGACAGAAGCATTCTCAGAAACGTCTTTGTGAGAAGTGCATTCAACTCACAGACTTGAAGCTTCCTTCTGAAAGAGCAGTTTTGAAACACTCTTTTTGTAGCATCTGCAAGTGGATATATGGAGCGCTTTGAGGCCTATGATGGAAAAGGAAATATCTTCACATAAAAACTGGACAGAAGCATTCTCAGAAACTTCTTTGTCATGTGTGCGTTGAACTCACGGAGTTCAACCTTTCTTTTGATAGAGAAGTTTCGAAACACACTTTTAGTAGAATCTTCATGTGGATGGATGGAGTGCTTTGAGTCCTATGCTGGAAATGGAAATATCTTCACTTAGAAACTGGACAAAAGCTTTCTCAGAAAGTTCCCTGTGCTTTGTGCATTCAACTCACGGAGTTCAACCTGCCTTTTGATAGAGCAGTTTTGAAACCCTCTTTTTGTAGAATCTGCAAGTGGATATTTGGAGCGCTTTGAGGCCTATGCTGCAAAAGGAAATATCATTGCATAAAAGCTAGATGGAAGCATTCACAGAAACTTCTTTGTGATGAGTGCATTCAACTCACAGAGTTGAACCTTGCTTTTGATAGACCAGTTACGAAACACGGTTTTTGTAGAATACGCAAGTGGATATTTGGAGCTCTTTGAGGCTTATGCTGGAAAAGGAGATATCTTCATATACAAACTGGACAGAAGCATTTTCAGAAACTTTTATGTCATGTGGGGATTGAACTCACAGTGTTGAACACTCCTTTCCATGGAGCAGTTCTGCAACACTCTTTTCGTGGAAACTGCAAGTGGATATTTGGTGCGATTGCGGCATCTAGTGGAAAAGGAAACACATGCAGATGAAAACTAGATAGAATCATTCTCGGAAACTTCTCTCTGATGAGTGCTTTCAACTCACAGATTTGAAACTTCCTTTTCAAAGAGCAGTTTTGAAAGACTCTTTTTGTAGAATCTACAAGTGGATATTTGGAGCGCTTTGAGGCCTATGCTGGGAAATGAAATATCTTCACCTGAAAACTAGACAGAAGCATTCTGAGAAAGTTCTCTCTGATGAGTGCATTCACCTCAGACTTGAACGTTCCTTTTGATAGAACAGTTTTGAATCACTAAGTTTGTAGAATTCGCAAGTGTTTAGGCAGAGCACCTTGAGGCCTATGTTGGAAAAGGAAATTGCTTCACATAAAAACTAGAGAGAAGCATTCTCAGAAATTTCATTGTGATGAGTGCATTCACCTAACAGAGTTGAACCTACTAATTGATAGACAAGTTTGGAAACACTCTTTTTGTAGAATCTGCAAGTGGATATTTGGAGCGCTTTGAAGCCTAGGCTGGAAATGGAAATATATTCACAGAAAAACTGGACAGAAGCATTCTCAGAAACTTCCTTGTGTTGAGTGCGTTCAACCCATAGACTTGAACCTTCTTTTTGAAAGAGCAGTTTTGAAACACTCTTTTTGTAAAATCTGCAAATGGATATTTGGAGCATTTTGAGGCCCATGCTGGGAAATGGAATATCTTCACCTAAAAACTAGACAGAAGCATTCTCAGAAAGATCTCCTCGATGCGTGCATTCAACTCACAGATTTCAACCCGTCTTTTGATAGAGCAGTTTGGAAACACTCTTTTTGTGAAATCTGCAAGTGGATATTTCCAGCGATTTGAGGTCTATGCAAGGAAAAGGAAATATCTTCACACAAAAACTAGACAGCTGCATTCTCAGAAACTTCTTTGTGAGGAGTGCATTCAACTCACAGACTTGAACGTTCCTTTTCATAGAACAGTTTTGAAACACTCCTTTTGTACAATCTGCAGGTGTTTATTCGGAGCGCTTTGAGGCCTATGTTGGAAAAGGAAATATCTTCACATAAAAACTAGACAGAAGCATTCTCAGAAACTTCTTTGTGATGAGTGCATTCTAGTCACAGAGTTGAACCTTCCTTTTGGTAGAACAGTTTTGAAACACTCTTTTTGTAGAAGCTGCAAGTGGATATTTGGAGCACTATGAGGCCTATGCTGTGAAATGAAATCTCTTCAGCTAAGTACTAGACAGAAGCATTCTCAGAAACTTCTTCACCACATGTGCAATCAACTCACAGAGTTGAACCTTTCTTTTCAAAGAGCAGTTTTGAAACACACTTTTGGTAAAATCTGCAAGTGGATATTTGTAGCGATTTCCGGCCTATGCTGGAAAAGGAAATATCTTCACATAAGAACTAAACAGCAGCATTCTCAGAAACTTCTTTGTGATGAGTGCATTCACCTCACAGAGTTGAACCTACTAATTGATAGAGAAGTTTGGAAACACTCTTTTTGTAGAATCTGCAAATGGATATTTGGAGCGCTTTGAGGCCTATGCTGGAAATGGAAATATCTTCACATAAAAACTAGACAGAAGCATTCTCAGAAACTTCTTTGTGATGAATGCATTCTAGTCACAGAGTTGAACCTTCCTTTTGATAGAACAGTTTTGAAACACTCTTTTTGTAGAATCTGCAAGTGGATATTTGGAGCACTATGAGGCCTATGCTGGGAAATGTAATATCTTCACCTAAAAACTAGACAGAAGCATTCTCAGAAAGTTCTTCTCGATGCGTGCATTCAACTCACAGAGTTGAACCTGTCTTTTGATAGAGCAGTTTGGAAACACTCTTCTTGTGAAATCTGCAAGTGGATATTTCCAGCGATTTGAGACCTATGTAAGGAAAAGGAAATATCTTCACACAAAAACTAGACAGCTGCATTCTCAGAAACTTCTTTGTGAGGAGTGCATTCAACTCACAGACTTGAACGTTCCTTTTCGTAGAACAGTTTTGAAACACTCCTTTTGTACAATCTGCAAGTGTTTATTCGGAACGCTTTGAGGCCTATGTTGGAAAAGGAAATGTCTTCACATAAAAACTAGACAGAAGCATTCTCAGAAACTTCTTTGTGATGAGTGCATTCTACTCACAGACTTGAACCTTCCTTTTGATAGAACAGTTTTGAAACACTCTTTTTGTAGAATCTGCAAGTGGATATTTGGAGCACTATGAGGCCTATGCTGTGAAATGGAATCTCTTCACCTAAGTACTAGACAGAAGCATTCTCAGAAACTTCTTCACGATATGTGCATTCAACTCACAGTGTTGAACCTTTCTTTTCAAAGAGCAGTTTTGAAGCACACTTTTGGTAAAATCTGCAAGTGGATATTTAGAGCGATTTCCGGCCTATGCTGGAAAAGGAAATATCTTCACATAAGAACTAAACAGCAGCATTCTCAGAAACTTCTTTGTGTGGATTGCATTCAACTCACAGACTTGAACCTACCAATTGATAGAGAAGTTGGGAGACACTCTTTGTGTAGAATCTGCAAGTGGGTATTTGGAGCGCTTGGAGGCCTATGCTGGAAAAGGAAATGTCTTCACCTAAAAACTAGACAGCAGCATTCTCAGAAACCTCTTTGAGAAGAGTGCATTCATCTCACAGACTTGAACGTTCCTTTCGATAGAACAGTTTTGAAGCACTCCTTTTGTAGAATCTGCAATTGTTTAGTCGGAGCGCTTCGAGGCCTATGTTGGAAAAGAATATATCTTCACATAAAAACTAGACAGAAATATTCTCAGAAACCTCTTTGTAAAGAGTGCATTCAACTCAGAGAGTTGAACCTACCAATCGATAGAGAAGTTTCGAAACACTCTTTTTGTAGAACACGCAAGTGAATATTTGGAGGGATTTGAGGCCTGTGATGTAAATGGAAACATCTTCTCATGAAGTCTAGACAGAAGCATTCTCAGAAACGTCTTTGTGAGAAGTGCATTCAACTCACAGACTTGAAGCTTCCTTCTGAAAGAGCAGTTTTGAAACACTCTTTTTGTAGCATCTGCAAGTGGATATATGGAGCGCTTTGAGGCCTATGCTGGAAAAGGAAATATCTTCACATAAAAACTGGACAGAAGCATTCTCAGAAACTTCTTTGTGATGTGTGCGTTGAACTCACGGAGTTCAACCTTTCTTTTGATAGAGAAGTTTCGAAACACTCTTTTAGTAGAATCTTCATGTGGATGGATGGAGTGCTTTGAGGCCTATGCTGGAAAAGGAAATATCTTCACGTAGAAACTGGACAAAAGCTTTCTCAGAAAGTTCCCTGTGCTTTGTGCATTCAACTCACGGAGTTCAACCTGCCTTTTGATAGAGCAGTTTTGAAACCCTCTTTTTGTAGAATCTGCAAGTGGATATTTGGAGCGCTTTGAGGCCTATGCTGCAAAAGGAAATATCATTGCATAAAAGCTAGATGGAAGCATTCACAGAAACTTCTTTGTGATGAGTGCATTCAACTCACAGAGTTGAACCTTGCTTTTGATAGACCAGTTATGAAACACGGTTTTTGTAGAATACGCAAGTGGATATTTGGAGCTCTTTGAGGCTTATGCTGGAAAAGGAGATATCTTCATATACAAACTGGACAGAAGCATTTTCAGAAACTTTTATGTCATGTGGGGATTGAACTCACAGAGTTGAACACTCCTTTCCATGGAGCAGTTCTGCAACACTCTTTTCGTGGAAACTGCAAGTGGATATTTGGTGCGATTGCGGCATCTAGTGGAAAAGGAAACACATGCAGATGAAAACTAGATAGAATCATTCTCGGAAACTTCTCTCTGATGAGTGCTTTCAACTCACAGATTTGAACCTTCCTTTTCAAAGAGCAGTTTTGAAAGACTCTTTTTGTAGGATCTGCAAGTGGATATTTGGAGCGCTTTGAGGCCTATGCTGGGAAATGAAATATCTTCACCTGAAAACTAGACAGAAGCATTCTGAGAAAGTTCTCTCTGATGAGTGCATTCACCTCAGACTTGAACGTTCCTTTTGATAGAACAGTTTTGAATCACTAAGTTTGTAGAATTCGCAAGTGTTTATGCAGAGCACCTTGAGGCCTATGTTGGAAAAGGAAATTGCTTCACATAAAAACTAGAGAGAAGCATTCTCAGAAATTTCATTGTGATGAGTGCATTCACCTAACAGAGTTGAACCTACTAATTGATAGACAAGTTTGGAAACACTCTTTTTGTAGAATCTGCAAGTGGATATTTGGAGCGCTTTGAAGCCTAGGCTGGAAATGGAAATATATTCACATAAAAACTGGACAGAAGCATTCTCAGAAACTTCCTTGTGTTGAGTGCGTTCAACCCATAGACTTGAACCTTCTTTTTGAAAGAGCAGTTTTGAAACACTCTTTTTGTAAAATCTGCAAATGGATATTTGGAGCATTTTGAGGCCCATGCTGGGAAATGGAATATCTTCACCTAAAAACTAGACAGAAGCATTCTCAGAAAGATCTCCTCGATGCGTGCATTCAACTCACGGATTTCAACCCGTCTTTTGATAGAGCAGTTTGGAAACACTCTTTTTGTGAAATCTGCAAGTGGATATTTCCAGCGATTTGAGGTCTATGCAAGGAAAAGGAAATATCTTCACACAAAAACTAGACAGCTGCATTCTCAGAAACTTCTTTGTGAGGAGTGCATTCAACTCACAGACTTGAACGTTCCTTTTCATAGAACAGTTTTGAAACACTCCTTTTGTACAATCTGCAGGTGTTTATTCGGAGCGCTTTGAGGCCTATGTTGGAAAAGGAAATATCTTCACATAAAAACTAGACAGAAGCATTCTCAGAAACTTCTTTGTGATGAGTGCATTCTAGTCACAGAGTTGAACCTTCCTTTTGATAGAACAGTTTTGAAACACTCTTTTTGTAGAAGCTGCAAGTGGATATTTGGAGCACTATGAGGCCTATGCTGTGAAATGAAATCTCTTCAGCTAAGTACTAGACAGAAGCATTCTCAGAAACTTCTTCACCACATTTGCAATCAACACACAGAGTTGAACCTTTCTTTTCAAAGAGCAGTTTTGAAACACACTTTTGGTAAAATCTGCAAGTGGATATTTAGAGCCATTTCCGGCCTATGCTGGAAAAGGAAATATCTTCACATAAGAACTAAACAGCAGCATTCTCAGAAACTTCTTTGTGATGAGTGCATTCACCTCACAGAGTTGAACCTACTAATTGATAGAGAAGTTTGGAAACACTCTTTTTGTAGAATCTGCAAATGGATATTTGGAGCGCTTTGAGGCCTATGCTGGAAATGGAAATATCTTCACATAAAAACTAGACAGAAGCATTCTCAGAAACTTCTTTGTGATGAGTGCATTCTAGTCACAGAGTTCAACCTTCCTTTTGATAGAACAGTTTTGAAACACTCTTTTTGTAGAATCTGCAAGTGGATATTTGGAGCACTATGAGGCCTATGCTGGGAAATGTAATATCTTCACCTAAAAACTAGACAGAAGCATTCTCAGAAAGTTCTTCTCGATGCGTGCATTCAACTCACAGAGTTGAACCTGTCTTTTGATAGAGCAGTTTGGAAACACTCTTCTTGTGAAATCTGCAAGTGGATATTTCCAGCGATTTGAGACCTATGCAAGGAAAAGGAAATATCTTCACACAAAAACTAGACAGCTGCATTCTCAGAAACTTCTTTGTGAGGAGTGCATTCAACTCACAGACTTGAACGTTCCTTTTCATAGAACAGTTTTGAAACACTCCTTTTGTACAATCTGCAAGTGTTTATTCGGAACGCTTTGAGGCCTATGTTGGAAAAGGAAATGTCTTCACATAAAAACTAGACAGAAGCATTCTCAGAAACTTCTTTGTGATGAGTGCATTCTACTCACAGACTTGAACCTTCCTTTTGATAGAACAGTTTTGAAACACTCTTTTTGTAGGATCTGCAAGTGGATATTTGGAGCACTATGAGGCCTATGCTGTGAAATGGAATCTCTTCACCTAAGTACTAGACAGAAGCATTCTCAGAAACTTCTTCACGATATGTGCATTCAACTCACAGTGTTGAACCTTTCTTTTCAAAGAGCAGTTTTCAAGCACACTTTTGGTAAAATCTGCAAGTGGATATTTGTAGCGATTTCCGGCCTATGCTGGAAAAGGAAATATCTTCACATAAGAACTAAACAGCAGCATTCTCAGAAACTTCTTTGTGTGGATTGCATTCAACTCACAGACTTGAACCTACCAATTGATAGAGAAGTTGGGAGACACTCTTTTTGTAGAATCTGCAAGTGGGTATTTGGAGCGCTTTGAGGCCTATGCTGGAAAAGGAAATGTCTTCACCTAAAAACTAGACAGCAGCATTCTCAGAAACCTCTTTGAGAAGAGTGCATTCATCTCACAGACTTGAACGTTCCTTTCGATAGAACAGTTTTGAAGCACTCCTTTTGTAGAATCTGCAATTGTTTAGTCGGAGCGCTTCGAGGCCTATGTTGGAAAAGGATATATCTTCACATAAAAACTAGACAGAAATATTCTCAGAAACCTCTTTGTAAAGAGTGCATTCAACTCAGAGAGTTGAACCTACCAATCGATAGAGAAGTTTCGAAACACTCTTTTTGTAGAACACGCAAGTGAATATTTGGAGGGATTTGAGGCCTGTGATGTAAATGGAAACATCTTCTCATGAAATCTAGACAGAAGCATTCTCAGAAACGTCTTTGTGAGAAGTGCATTCAACTCACAGACTTGAAGCTTCCTTCTGAAAGAGCAGTTTTGAAACACTCTTTTTGTAGCATCTGCAAGTGGATATATGGAGCGCTTTGAGGCCTATGCTGGAAAAGGAAATATCTTCACATAAAAACTGGACAGAAGCATTCTCAGAAACTTCTTTGTGATGTGTGCGTTGAACTCACGAAGTTCAACCTTTCTTTTGATAGAGAAGTTTCGAAACACTCTTTTAGTAGAATCTTCATGTGGATGGATGGAGTGCTTTGAGGCCTATGCTGGAAAAGGAAATATCTTCACGTAGAAACTGGACAAAAGCTTTCTCAGAAAGTTCCCTGTGCTTTGTGCATTCAACTCACGGAGTTCAACCTGCCTTTTGATAGAGCAGTTTTGAAACCCTCTTTTTGTAGAATCTGCAAGTGGATATTTGGAGCGCTTTGAGACCTATGCTGCAAAAGGAAGTATCATTGCATAAAAGCTAGATGGAAGCATTCACAGAAACTTCTTTGTGATGAGTGCATTCAACTCACAGAGTTGAACCTTCCTTTTGATAGACCAGTTATGAAACACGGTTTTTGTAGAAAACGCAAGTGGATATTTGGAGCTCTTTGAGGCTTATGCTGGAAAAGGAGATATCTTCATATACAAACTGGACAGAAGCATTTTCAGAAACTTTTATGTCATGTGGGGATTGAACTCACAGAGTTGAACACTCCTTTCCATGGAGCAGTTCTGCAACACTCTTTTCGTGGAAACTGCAAGTGGATATTTGGTGCGATTGCGGCATCTAGTGGAAAAGGAAACACATGCAGATGAAAACTAGATAGAATCATTCTCGGAAACTTCTCTCTGATGAGTGCTTTCAACTCACAGATTTGAACCTTCCTTTTCAAAGATCAGTTTTGAAAGACTCTTTTTGTAGAATCTGCAAGTGGATATTTGGAGCGCTTTGAGGCCTATGCTGGGAAATGAAATATCTTCACCTGAAAACTAGACAGAAGCATTCTGAGAAAGTTCTCTCTGATGAGTGCATTCACCTCAGACTTGAACGTTCCTTTTGATAGAACAGTTTTGAATCACTAAGTTTGTAGAATTCGCAAGTGTTTAGGCAGAGCACCTTGAGGCCTATGTTGGAAAAGGAAATTGCTTCACATAAAAACTAGAGAGAAGCATTCTCAGAAATTTCATTGTGATGAGTGCATTCACCTAACAGAGTTGAACCTACTAATTGATAGACAAGTTTGGAAACACTCTTTTTGTAGAATCTGCAAGTGGATATTTGGAGCGCTTTGAAGCCTAGGCTGGAAATGGAAATATATTCACAGAAAAACTGGACAGAAGCATTCTCAGAAACTTCCTTGTGTTGAGTGCGTTCAACCCATAGACTTGAACCTTCTTTTTGAAAGAGCAGTTTTGAAACACTCTTTTTGTAAAATCTGCAAATGGATATTTGGAGCATTTTGAGGCCCATGCTGGGAAATGGAATATCTTCACCTAAAAACTAGACAGAAGCATTCTCAGAAAGATCTCCTCGATGCGTGCATTCAACTCACGGATTTCAACCCGTCTTTTGATAGAGCAGTTTGGAAACACTCTTTTTGTGAAATCTGCAAGTGGATATTTCCAGCGATTTGAGGTCTATGCAAGGAAAAGGAAATATCTTCACACAAAAACTAGACAGCTGCATTCTCAGAAACTTCTTTGTGAGGAGTGCATTCAACTCACAGACTTGAACGTTCCTTTTCATAGAACAGTTTTGAAACACTCCTTTTGTACAATCTGCAGGTGTTTATTCGGAGCGCTTTGAGGCCTATGTTGGAAAAGGAAATATCTTCACATAAAAACTAGACAGAAGCATTCTCAGAAATTTCTTTGTGATGAGTGCATTCTAGTCACAGAGTTGAACCTTCCTTTTGATAGAACAGTTTTGAAACACTCTTTTTGTAGAAGCTGCAAGTGGATATTTGGAGCACTATGAGGCCTATGCTGTGAAATGAAATCTCTTCAGCTAAGTACTAGACAGAAGCATTCTCAGAAACTTCTTCACCACATTTGCAATCAACACACAGAGTTGAACCTTTCTTTTCAAAGAGCAGTTTTGAAACACACTTTTGGTAAAATCTGCAAGTGGATATTTAGAGCCATTTCCGGCCTATGCTGGAAAAGGAAATATCTTGACATAAGAACTAAACAGCAGCATTCTCAGAAACTTCTTTGTGATGAGTGCATTCACCTCACAGAGTTGAACCTACTAATTGATAGAGAAGTTTGGAAACACTCTTTTTGTAGAATCTGCAAATGGATATTTGGAGCGCTTTGAGGCCTATGCTGGAAATGGAAATATCTTCACATAAAAACTAGACAGAAGCATTCTCAGAAACTTCTTTGTGATGAGTGCATTCTAGTCACAGAGTTCAACCTTCCTTTTGATAGAACAGTTTTGAAACACTCTTTTTGTAGAATCTGCAAGTGGATATTTGGAGCACTATGAGGCCTATGCTGGGAAATGTAATATCTTCACCTAAAAACTAGACAGAAGCATTCTCAGAAAGTTCTTCTCGATGCGTGCATTCAACTCACAGAGTTGAACCTGTCTTTTGATAGAGCAGTTTGGAAACACTCTTCTTGTGAAATCTGCAAGTGGATATTTCCAGCGATTTGAGACCTATGCAAGGAAAAGGAAATATCTTCACACAAAAACTAGACAGCTGCATTCTCAGAAACTTCTTTGTGAGGAGTGCATTCAACTCACAGACTTGAACGTTCCTTTTCATAGAACAGTTTTGAAACACTCCTTTTGTACAATCTGCAAGTGTTTATTCGGAACGCTTTGAGGCCTATGTTGGAAAAGGAAATGTCTTCACATAAAAACTAGACAGAAGCATTCTCAGAAACTTCTTTGTGATGAGTGCATTCTACTCACAGACTTGAACCTTCCTTTTGATAGAACAGTTTTGAAACACTCTTTTTGTAGGATCTGCAAGTGGATATTTGGAGCACTATGAGGCCTATGCTGTGAAATGGAATCTCTTCACCTAAGTACTAGACAGAAGCATTCTCAGAAACTTCTTCACGATATGTGCATTCAACTCACAGTGTTGAACCTTTCTTTTCAAAGAGCAGTTTTCAAGCACACTTTTGGTAAAATCTGCAAGTGGATATTTGTAGCGATTTCCGGCCTATGCTGGAAAAGGAAATATCTTCACATAAGAACTAAACAGCAGCATTCTCAGAAACTTCTTTGTGTGGATTGCATTCAACTCACAGACTTGAACCTACCAATTGATAGAGAAGTTGGGAGACACTCTTTTTGTAGAATCTGCAAGTGGGTATTTGGAGCGCTTTGAGGCCTATGCTGGAAAAGGAAATGTCTTCACCTAAAAACTAGACAGCAGCATTCTCAGAAACCTCTTTGAGAAGAGTGCATTCATCTCACAGACTTGAACGTTCCTTTCGATAGAACAGTTTTGAAGCACTCCTTTTGTAGAATCTGCAATTGTTTAGTCGGAGCGCTTCGAGGCCTATGTTGGAAAAGGATATATCTTCACATAAAAACTAGACAGAAATATTCTCAGAAACCTCTTTGTAAAGAGTGCATTCAACTCAGAGAGTTGAACCTACCAATCGATAGAGAAGTTTCGAAACACTCTTTTTGTAGAACACGCAAGTGAATATTTGGAGGGATTTGAGGCCTGTGATGTAAATGGAAACATCTTCTCATGAAATCTAGACAGAAGCATTCTCAGAAACGTCTTTGTGAGAAGTGCATTCAACTCACAGACTTGAAGCTTCCTTCTGAAAGAGCAGTTTTGAAACACTCTTTTTGTAGCATCTGCAAGTGGATATATGGAGCGCTTTGAGGCCTATGCTGGAAAAGGAAATATCTTCACATAAAAACTGGACAGAAGCATTCTCAGAAACTTCTTTGTGATGTGTGCGTTGAACTCACGGAGTTCAACCTTTCTTTTGATAGAGAAGTTTCGAAACACTCTTTTAGTAGAATCTTCATGTGGATGGATGGAGTGCTTTGAGGCCTATGCTGGAAAAGGAAATATCTTCACGTAGAAACTGGACAAAAGCTTTCTCAGAAAGTTCCCTGTGCTTTGTGCATTCAACTCACGGAGTTCAACCTGCCTTTTGATAGAGCAGTTTTGAAACCCTCTTTTTGTAGAATCTGCAAGTGGATATTTGGAGCGCTTTGAGGCCTATGCTGCAAAAGGAAATATCATTGCATAAAAGCTAGATGGAAGCATTCACAGAAACTTCTTTGTGATGAGTGCATTCAACTCACAGAGTTGAACCTTCCTTTTGATAGACCAGTTATGAAACACGGTTTTTGTAGAATACGCAAGTGGATATTTGGAGCTCTTTGAGGCTTATGCTGGAAAAGGAGATATCTTCATATACAAACTGGACAGAAGCATTTTCAGAAACTTTTATGTCATGTGGGGATTGAACTCACAGAGTTGAACACTCCTTTCCATGGAGCAGTTCTGCAACACTCTTTTCGTGGAAACTGCAAGTGGATATTTGGTGCGATTGCGGCATCTAGTGGAAAAGGAAACACATGCAGATGAAAACTAGATAGAATCATTCTCGGAAACTTCTCTCTGATGAGTGCTTTCAACTCACAGATTTGAACCTTCCTTTTCAAAGAGCAGTTTTGAAAGACTCTTTTTGTAGAATCTGCAAGTGGATATTTGGAGCGCTTTGAGGCCTATGCTGGGAAATGAAATATCTTCACCTGAAAACTAGACAGAAGCATTCTGAGAAAGTTCTCTCTGATGAGTGCATTCACCTCAGACTTGAACGTTCCTTTTGATAGAACAGTTTTGAATCACTAAGTTTGTAGAATTCGCAAGTGTTTAGGCAGAGCACCTTGAGGCCTATGTTGGAAAAGGAAATTGCTTCACATAAAAACTAGAGAGAAGCATTCTCAGAAATTTCATTGTGATGAGTGCATTCACCTAACAGAGTTGAACCTACTAATTGATAGACAAGTTTGGAAACACTCTTTTTGTAGAATCTGCAAGTGGATATTTGGAGCGCTTTGAAGCCTAGGCTGGAAATGGAAATATATTCACAGAAAAACTGGACAGAAGCATTCTCAGAAACTTCCTTGTGTTGAGTGCGTTCAACCCATAGACTTGAACCTTCTTTTTGAAAGAGCAGTTTTGAAACACTCTTTTTGTAAAATCTGCAAATGGATATTTGGAGCATTTTGAGGCCCATGCTGGGAAATGGAATATCTTCACCTAAAAACTAGACAGAAGCATTCTCAGAAAGATCTCCTCGATGCGTGCATTCAACTCACGGATTTCAACCCGTCTTTTGATAGAGCAGTTTGGAAACACTCTTTTTGTGAAATCTGCAAGTGGATATTTCCAGCGATTTGAGGTCTATGCAAGGAAAAGGAAATATCTTCACACAAAAACTAGACAGCTGCATTCTCAGAAACTTCTTTGTGAGGAGTGCATTCAACTCACAGACTTGAACGTTCCTTTTCATCGAGCAGTTTTGAAACACTCCTTTTGTACAATCTGCAGGTGTTTATTCGGAGCGCTTTGAGGCCTATGTTGGAAAAGGAAATATCTTCACATAAAAACTAGACAGAAGCATTCTCAGAAACTTCCTTGTGTTGAGTGCATTCAACTCACAGACTTGAACCTTCTTTTTGAAACAGCAGTTTTGAAACACTCTTTTTGTAAAATCTGCAAAAGCATATTTGGAGCACTTTGAGGCCTATGATGGGAAATGTAATATCTTCACCTAAAAACTAGACAGAAGCATTCTCAGAAAGTTCTTCTCGATGCGTGCATTCAACTCACAGATTTGAACCAGTCTTTTGATAGAGCAGTTTGGAAACACTCTTCTTGTGAAATCTGCAAGTGGATATTTCCAGCGATTTGAGACCTATGCAAGGAAAAGGAAATATCTTCACACAAAAACTAGACAGCTGCATTCTCAGAAACTTCTTTGTGAGGAGTGCATTCAACTCACAGACTTGAACGTTCCTTTTCATAGAACAGTTTTGAAACACTCCTTTTGTACAATCTGCAAGTGTTTATTAGGAACGCTTTGAGGCCTATGTTGGAAAAGGAAATGTCTTCACATAAAAACTAGACAGAAGCATTCTCAGAAACTTCTTTGTGATGAGTGCATTCTACTCACAGACTTGAACCTTCCTTTTGATAGAACAGTTTTGAAACACTCCTTTTGTAGAATCTGCAAGTGGATATTTGGAGCACTATGAGGCCTATGCTGTGAAATGGAATCTCTTCACCTAAGTACTAGACAGAAGCATTCTCAGAAACTTCTTCACGATATGTGCATTCAACTCACAGTGTTGAACCTTTCTTTTCAAAGAGCAGTTTTGAAGCACACTTTTGGTAAAATCTGCAAGTGGATATTTGTAGCGATTTCCGGCCTATGCTGGAAAAGGAAATATCTTCACATAAGAACTAAACAGCAGCATTCTCAGAAACTTCTTTGTGTGGATTGCATTCAACTCACAGACTTGAACCTACCAATTGATAGAGAAGTTGGGAGACACTCTTTTTGTAGAATCTGCAAGTGGGTATTTGGAGCGCTTTGAGGCCTATGCTGGAAAAGGAAATGTCTTCACCTAAAAACTAGACAGCAGCATTCTCAGAAACCTCTTTGAGAAGAGTGCATTCATCTCACAGACTTGAACGTTCCTTTCGATAGAACAGTTTTGAAGCACTCCTTTTGCAGAATCTGCAATTGTTTAGTCGGAGCGCTTCGAGGCCTATGTTGGAAAAGGAAATATCTTCACATAAAAACTAGACAGAAATATTCTCAGAAACCTCTTTGTAAAGAGTGCATTCAACTCAGAGAGTTGAACCTACCAATCGATAGAGAAGTTTCGAAACACTCTTTTTGTAGAACACGCAAGTGAATATTTGGAGGGATTTGAGGCCTGTGATGTAAATGGAAACATCTTCTCATGAAGTCTAGACAGAAGCATTCTCAGAAACGTCTTTGTGAGAAGTGCATTCAACTCACAGACTTGAAGCTTCCTTCTGAAAGAGCAGTTTTGAAACACTCTTTTTGTAGCATCTGCAAGTGGATATATGGAGCGCTTTGAGGCCTATGCTGGAAAAGGAAATATCTTCACATAAAAACTGGACAGAAGCATTCTCAGAAATTTCTTTGTCATGTGTGCGTTGAACTCACGGAGTTCAACCTTTCTTTTGATAGAGAAGTTTCGAAACACACTTTTAGTAGAATCTTCATGTGGATGGATGGAGTGCTTTGAGGCCTATGCTGGAAATGGAAATATCTTCACGTAGAAACTGGACAAAAGCTTTCTCAGAAAGTTCCCTGTGCTTTGTGCATTCAACTCACGGAGTTCAACCTGCCTTTTGATAGAGCAGTTTTGAAACCCTCTTTTTGTAGAATCTGCAAGTGGATATTTGGAGCGCTTTGAGGCCTATGCTGCAAAAGGAAATATCATTGCATAAAAGCTAGATGGAAGCATTCACAGAAACTTCTTTGTGATGAGTGCATTCAACTCACAGTGTTGAACCTTGCTTTTGATAGACCAGTTACGAAACACGGTTTTTGTAGAATACGCAAGTGGATATTTGGAGCTCTTTGAGGCTTATGCTGGAAAAGGAGATATCTTCATATACAAACTGGACAGAAGCATTTTCAGAAACTTTTATGTCATGTGGGGATTGAACTCACAGAGTTGAACACTCCTTTCCATGTAGCAGTTCTGCAACACTCTTTTCGTGGAAACTGCAAGTGGATATTTGGTGCGATTGCGGCATCTAGTGGAAAAGGAAACACATGCAGATGAAAACTAGATAGAATCATTCTCGGAAACTTCTCTCTGATGAGTGCTTTCAACTCACAGATTTGAACCTTCCTTTTCAAAGAGCAGTTTTGAAAGACTCTTTTTGTAGAATCTGCAAGTGGATATTTGGAGCGCTTTGAGGCCTATGCTGGGAAATGAAATATCTTCACCTGAAAACTAGACAGAAGCATTCTGAGAAAGTTCTCTCTGATGAGTGCATTCACCTCAGACTTGAACGTTCCTTTTGATAGAACAGTTTTGAATCACTAAGTTTGTAGAATTCGCAAGTGTTTATGCAGAGCACCTTGAGGCCTATGTTGGAAAAGGAAATTGCTTCACATAAAAACTAGAGAGAAGCATTCTCAGAAATTTCATTGTGATGAGTGCATTCACCTAACAGAGTTGAACCTACTAATTGATAGACAAGTTTGGAAACACTCTTTTTGTAGAATCTGCAAGTGGATATTTGGAGCGCTTTGAAGCCTATCCTGGAAATGGAAATATATTCACAGAAAAACTGGACAGAAGCATTCTCAGAAACTTCCTTGTGTTGAGTGCGTTCAACCCATAGACTTGAACCTTCTTTTTGAAAGAGCAGTTTTGAAACACTGTTTTTGTAAAATCTGCAAATGGATATTTGGAGCATTTTGAGGCCCATGCTGGGAAATGGAATATCTTCACCTAAAAACTAGACAGAAGCATTCTCAGAAAGATCTCCTCGATGCGTGCATTCAACTCACGGATTTCAACCGTCTTTTGATAGAGCAGTTTGGAAACACTCTTTTTGTGAAATCTGCAAGTGGATATTTCCAGCGATTTGAGGTCTATGCAAGGAAAAGGAAATATCTTCACACAAAAACTAGACAGCTGCATTCTCAGAAACTTATTTGTGAGGAGTGCATTCAACTCACAGACTTGAACGTTCCTTTTCATAGAACAGTTTTGAAACACTCCTTTTGTACAATCTGCAGGTGTTTATTCGGAGCGCTTTGAGGCCTATGTTGGAAAAGGAAATATCTTCACATAAAAACTAGACAGAAGCATTCTCAGAAACTTCTTTGTGATGAGTGCATTCTAGTTCCAGAGTTGAACCTTCCTTTTGATAGAACAGTTTTGAAACACTCTTTTTGTAGAATCTGCAAGTGGATATTTGGAGCACTATGAGGCCTATGCTGTGAAATGAAATCTCTTCAGCTAAGTAGTAGACAGAAGCATTCTCAGAAACTTCTTCACCACATGTGCAATCAACTCACAGAGTTGAACCTTTCTTTTCAAAGAGCAGTTTTGAAACACACTTTTGGTAAAATCTGCAAGTGGATATTTAGAGTGATTTCCGGCCTATGCTGGAAAAGGAAATATCTTCACATAAGAACTAAACAGCAGCATTCTCAGAAACTTCTTTGTGATGAGTGCATTCACCTCACAGAGTTGAACCTACTAATTGATAGAGAAGTTTGGAAACACTCTTTTTGTAGAATCTGCAAATGGATATTTGGAGCGCTTTGAGGCCTATGCTGGAAATGGAAATATCTTCACATAAAAACTAGACAGAAGCATTCTCAGAAACTTCTTTGTGATGAGTGCATTCTAGTCACAGAGTTCAACCTTCCTTTTGATAGAACAGTTTTGAAACACTCTTTTTGTAGAATCTGCAAGTGGATATTTGGAGCACTATGAGGCCTATGCTGGGAAATGTAATATCTTCACCTAAAAACGAGACAGAAGCATTCTCAGAAAGTTCTTCTCGATGCGTGCATTCAACTCACAGAGTTGAACCTGTCTTTTGATAGAGCAGTTTGGAAACACTCTTCTTGTGAAATCTGCAAGTGGATATTTCCAGCGATTTGAGACCTATGCAAGGAAAAGGAAATATCTTCACACAAAAACTAGACAGCTGCATTCTCAGAAACTTCTTTGTGAGGAGTGCATTCAACTCACAGACTTGAACGTTCCTTTTCATAGAACAGTTTTGAAACACTCCTTTTGTACAATCTGCAAGTGTTTATTCGGAACGCTTTGAGGCCTATGTTGGAAAAGGAAATGTCTTCACATAAAAACTAGACAGAAGCATTCTCAGAAACTTCTTTGTGATGAGTGCATTCTACTCACAGACTTCAACCTTCCTTTTGATAGAACAGTTTTGAAACACTCTTTTTGTAGAATCTGCAAGTGGATATTTGGAGCACTATGAGGCCTATGCTGTGAAATGGAATCTCTTCACCTAAGTACTAGACAGAAGCATTCTCAGAAACTTCTTCACGATATGTGCATTCAACTCACAGTGTTGAACCTTTCTTTTCAAAGAGCAGTTTTGAAGCACACTTTTGGTAAAATCTGCAAGTGGATATTTGTAGCGATTTCCGGCCTATGCTGGAAAAGGAAATATCTTCACATAAGAACTAAACAGCAGCATTCTCAGAAACTTCTTTGTGTGGATTGCATTCAACTCACAGACTTGAACCTACCAATTGATAGAGAAGTTGGGAGACACTCTTTTTGTAGAATCTGCAAGTGGGTATTTGGAGCGCTTTGAGGCCTATGCTGGAAAAGGAAATGTCTTCACCTAAAAACTAGACAGCAGCATTCTCAGAAACCTCTTTGAGAAGAGTGCATTCATCTCACAGACTTGAACGTTCCTTTCGATAGAACAGTTTTGAAGCACTCCTTTTGTAGAATCTGCAATTGTTTAGTCGGAGCGCTTCGAGGCCTATGTTGGAAAAGGATATATCTTCACATAAAAACTAGACAGAAATATTCTCAGAAACCTCTTTGTAAAGAGTGCATTCAACTCAGAGAGTTGAACCTACCAATCGATAGAGAAGTTTCGAAACACTCTTTTTGTAGAACACACAAGTGAATATTTGGAAGGATTTGAGGCCTGTGATGTAAATGGAAACATCTTCTCATGAAATCTAGACAGAAGCATTCTCAGAAACGTCTTTGTGAGAAGTGCATTCAACTCACAGACTTGAAGCTTCCTTCTGAAAGAGCAGTTTTGAAACACTCTTTTTGTAGCATCTGCAAGTGGATATATGGAGCGCTTTGAGGCCTATGCTGGAAAAGGAAATATCTTCACATAAAAACTGGACAGAAGCATTCTCAGAAACTTCTTTGTGATGTGTGCGTTGAACTCACGGAGTTCAACGTTTCTTTTGATAGAGAAGTTTCGAAACACTCTTTTAGTAGAATCTTCATGTGGATGGATGGAGTGCTTTGAGGCCTATGCTGGAATAGGAAATATCTTCACGTAGAAACTGGACAAAAGCTTTCTCAGAAAGTTCCCTGTGCTTTGTGCATTCAACTCACGGAGTTCAACCTGCCTTTTGATAGAGCAGTTTTGAAACCCTCTTTTTGTAGAATCTGCAAGTGGATATTTGGAGCGCTTTGAGGCCTATGCTGCAAAAGGAAATATCATTGCATAAAAGCTAGATGGAAGCATTCACAGAAACTTCTTTGTGATGAGTGCATTCAACTCACAGAGTTGAACCTTGCTTTTGATAGACCAGTTATGAAACACGGTTTTTGTAGAATACGCAAGTGGATATTTGGAGCTCTTTGAGGCTTATGCTGGAAAAGGAGATATCTTCATATACAAACTGGACAGAAGCATTTTCAGAAACTTTTATGTCATGTGGGGATTGAACTCACAGAGTTGAACACTCCTTTCCATGGAGCAGTTCTGCAACACTCTTTTCGTGGAAACTGCAAGTGGATATTTGGTGCGATTGCGGCATCTAGTGGAAAAGGAAACACATGCAGATGAAAACTAGATAGAATCATTCTCGGAAACTTCTCTCTGATGAGGGCTTTCAACTCGCAGATTTGAACCTTCCTTTTCAAAGAGCAGTTTTGAAAGACTCTTTTTGTAGGATCTGCAAGTGGATATTTGGAGCGCTTTGAGGCCTATGCTGGGAAATGAAATATCTTCACCTGAAAACTAGACAGAAGCATTCTGAGAAAGTTCTCTCTGATGAGTGCATTCACCTCAGACTTGAACGTTCCTTTTGATAGAACAGTTTTGAATCACTAAGTTTGTAGAATTCGCAAGTGTTTATGCAGAGCACCTTGAGGCCTATGTTGGAAAAGGAAATTGCTTCACATAAAAACTAGAGAGAAGCATTCTCAGAAATTTCATTGTGATGAGTGCATTCACCTAACAGAGTTGAACCTACTAATTGATAGACAAGTTTGGAAACACTCTTTTTGTAGAATCTTCAAGTGGATATTTGGAGCGCTTTGAAGCCTAGGCTGGAAATGGAAATATATTCACAGAAATACTGGACAGAAGCATTCTCAGAAACTTCCTTGTGTTGAGTGCGTTCAACCCATAGACTTGAACCTTCTTTTTGAAAGAGCAGTTTTGAAACACTCTTTTTGTAAAATCTGCAAATGGATATTTGGAGCATTTTGAGGCCCATGCTGGGAAATGGAATATCTTCACCTAAAAACTAGACAGAAGCATTCTCAGAAAGATCTCCTCGATGCGTGCATTCAACTCACAGATTTCAACCCGTCTTTTGATAGAGCAGTTTGGAAACACTCTTTTTGTGAAATCTGCAAGTGGATATTTCCAGCGATTTGAGGTCTATGCAAGGAAAAGGAAATATCTTCACACAAAAACTAGACAGCTGCATTCTCAGAAACTTCTTTGTGAGGAGTGCATTCAACTCACAGACTTGAACGTTCCTTTTCATAGAACAGTTTTGAAACACTCCTTTTGTACAATCTGCAGGTGTTTATTCGGAGCGCTTTGAGGCCTATGTTGGAAAAGGAAATATCTTCACATAAAAACTAGACAGAAGCATTCTCAGAAACTTCTTTGTGATGAGTGCATTCTAGTCACAGAGTTGAACCTTCCTTTTGATAGAACAGTTTTGAAACACTCTTTTTGTAGAATCTGCAAGTGGATATTTGGAGCACTATGAGGCCTATGCTGTGAAATGAAATCTCTTCAGCTAAGTACTAGACAGAAGCATTCCCAGAAACTTCTTCACCACATGTGCAATCAACTCACAGAGTTGAACCTTTCTTTTCAAAGAGCAGTTTTGAAACACACTTTTGGTAAAATCTGCAAGTGGATATTTAGAGCGATTTCCGGCCTATGCTGGAAAAGGAAATATCTTCACATAAGAACTAAACAGCAGCATTCTCAGAAACTTCTTTGTGATGAGTGCATTCACCTCACAGAGTTGAACCTACTAATTGATAGAGAAGTTTGGAAACACTCTTTTTGTAGAATCTGCAAATGGATATTTGGAGCGCTTTGAGGCCTATGCTGGAAATGGAAATATCTTCACATAAAAACTAGACAGAAGCATTCTCAGAAACTTCCTTGTGTTGAGTGCATTCAACTCACAGACTTGAACCTTCTTTTTGAAAGAGCAGTTTTGAAACACTCTTTTTGTAAAATCTGCAAAAGTATATTTGGAGCACTTTGAGGCCTATGCTGGGAAATGTAATATCTTCACCTAAAAACTAGACAGAAGCATTCTCAGAAAGTTCTTCTCGATGCGTGCATTCAACTCACAGAGTTGAACCTGTCTTTTGATAGAGCAGTTTGGAAACACTCTTCTTGTGAAATCTGCAAGTGGATATTTCCAGCGATTTGAGACCTATGCAAGGAAAAGGAAATATCTTCACACAAAAACTAGACAGCTGCATTCTCAGAAACTTCTTTGTGAGGAGTGCATTCAACTCACAGACTTGAACGTTCCTTTTCATAGAACAGTTTTGAAACACTCCTTTTGTACAATCTGCAAGTGTTTATTAGGAACGCTTTGAGGCCTATGTTGGAAAAGGAAATGTCTTCACATAAAAACTAGACAGAAGCATTCTCAGAAACTTCTTTGTGATGAGTGCATTCTACTCACAGACTTGAACCTTCCTTTTGATAGAACAGTTTTGAAACACTCTTTTTGTAGAATCTGCAAGTGGATATTTGGAGCACTATGAGGCCTATGCTGTGAAATGGAATCTCTTCACCTAAGTACTAGACAGAAGCATTCTCAGAAACTTCTTCACGATATGTGCATTCAACTCACAGTGTTGAACCTTTCTTTTCAAAGAGCAGTTTTGAAGCACACTTTTGGTAAAATCTGCAAGTGGATATTTGTAGCGATTTCCGGCCTATGCTGGAAAAGGAAATATCTTCACATAAGAACTAAACAGCAGCATTCTCAGAAACTTCTTTGTGTGGATTGCATTCAACTCACAGACTTGAACCTACCAATTGATAGAGAAGTTGGGAGACACTCTTTTTGTAGAATCTGCAAGTGGGTATTTGGAGCGCTTTGAGGCCTATGCTGGAAAAGGAAATGTCTTCACCTAAAAACTAGACAGCAGCATTCTCAGAAACCTCTTTGAGAAGAGTGCATTCATCTCACAGACTTGAACGTTCCTTTCGATAGAACAGTTTTGAAGCACTCCTTTTGTAGAATCTGCAATTGTTTAGTCGGAGCGCTTCGAGGCCTATGTTGGAAAAGGATATATCTTCACATAAAAACTAGACAGAAATATTCTCAGAAACCTCTTTGTAAAGAGTGCATTCAACTCAGAGAGTTGAACCTACCAATCGATAGAGAAGTTTCGAAACACTCTTTTTGTAGAACACGCAAGTGAATATTTGGAGGGATTTGAGGCCTGTGATGTAAATGGAAACATCTTCTCATGAAATCTAGACAGAAGAATTCTCAGAAACGTCTTTGTGAGAAGTGCATTCAACTCACAGACTTGAAGCTTCCTTCTGAAAGAGCAGTTTTGAAACACTCTTTTTGTAGCATCTGCAAGTGGATATATGGAGCGCTTTGAGGCCTATGCTGGAAAAGGAAATATCTTCACATAAAAACTGGACAGAAGCATTCTCAGAAACTTCTTTGTGATGTGTGCGTTGAACTCACGGAGTTCAACCTTTCTTTTGATAGAGAAGTTTCGAAACACTCTTTTAGTAGAATCTTCATGTGAATGGATGGAGTGCTTTGAGGCCTATGCTGGAAATTGAAATATCATTGCATAAAAGCTAGATGGAGGCATTCACAGAAACTTCTTTGTGATGAGTGCATTCAACTCACAGAGTTGAACCTTCCTTTTGATAGACCAGTTATGAAACACGGTTTTTGTAGAATACGCAAGTGGATATTTGGAGCTCTTTGAGGCTTATGCTGGAAAAGGAGATATCTTCATATACAAACTGGACAGAAGCATTTTCAGAAACTTTTATGTCATGTGGGGATTGAACTCACAGAGTTGAACACTCCTTTCCATGGAGCAGTTCTGCAACACTCTTTTCGTGGAAACTGCAAGTGGATATTTGGTGCGATTGCGGCATCTAGTGGAAAAGGAAACACATGCAGATGAAAACTAGATAGAATCATTCTCGGAAACTTCTCTCTGATGAGTGCTTTCAACTCACAGATTTGAACCTTCCTTTTCAAAGAGCAGTTTTGAAAGACTCTTTTTGTAGAATCTGCAAGTGGATATTTGGAGCGCTTTGAGGCCTATGCTGGGAAATGAAATATCTTCACCTGAAAACTAGACAGAAGCATTCTGAGAAAGTTCTCTCTGATGAGTGCATTCACCTCAGACTTGAACGTTCCTTTTGATAGAACAGTTTTGAATCACTAAGTTTGTAGAATTCGCAAGTGTTTATGCAGAGCACCTTGAGGCCTATGTTGGAAAAGGAAATTGCTTCACATAAAAACTAGAGAGAAGCATTCTCAGAAATTTCATTGTGATGAGTGCATTCACCTAACAGAGTTGAACCTACTAATTGATAGACAAGTTTGGAAACACTCTTTTTGTAGAATCTGCAAGTGGATATTTGGAGCGCTTTGAAGCCTATCCTGGAAATGGAAATATATTCACAGAAAAACTGGACAGAAGCATTCTCAGAAACTTCCTTGTGTTGAGTGCGTTCAACCCATAGACTTGAACCTTCTTTTTGAAAGAGCAGTTTTGAAACACTGTTTTTGTAAAATCTGCAAATGGATATTTGGAGCATTTTGAGGCCCATGCTGGGAAATGGAATATCTTCACCTAAAAACTAGACAGAAGCATTCTCAGAAAGATCTCCTCGATGCGTGCATTCAACTCACGGATTTCAACCGTCTTTTGATAGAGCAGTTTGGAAACACTCTTTTTGTGAAATCTGCAAGTGGATATTTCCAGCGATTTGAGGTCTATGCAAGGAAAAGGAAATATCTTCACACAAAAACTAGACAGCTGTATTCTCAGAAACTTCTTTCTGAGGAGTGCATTCAACTCACAGACTTGAACGTTCCTTTTCATAGAACAGTTTTGAAACACTCCTTTTGTACAATCTGCAGGTGTTTATTCGGAGCGCTTTGAGGCCTATGTTGGAAAAGGAAATATCTTCACATAAAAACTAGACAGAAGCATTCTCAGAAACTTCTTTGTGATGAGTGCATTCTAGTTCCAGAGTTGAAACTTCCTTTTGATAGAACAGTTTTGAAACACTCTTTTTGTAGAATCTGCAAGTGGATATTTGGAGCACTATGAGGCCTATGCTGTGAAATGAAATCTCTTCAGCTAAGTACTAGACAGAAGCATTCTCAGAAACTTCTTCACCACATGTGCAATCAACTCACAGAGTTGAACCTTTCTTTTCAAAGAGCAGTTTTGAAACACACTTTTGGTAAAATCTGCAAGTGGATATTTAGAGCGATTTCCGGCCTATGCTGGAAAAGGAAATATCTTCACATAAGAACTAAACAGCAGCATTCTCAGAAACTTCTTTGTGATGAGTGCATTCACCTCACAGAGTTGAACCTACTAATTGATAGAGAAGTTTGGAAACACTCTTTTTGTAGAATCTGCAAATGGATATTTGGAGCGCTTTGAGGCCTATGCTGGAAATGGAAATATCTTCACATAAAAACTAGACAGAAGCATTCTCAGAAACTTCTTTGTGATGAGTGCATTCTAGTCACAGAGTTCAACCTTCCTTTTGATAGAACAGTTTTGAAACACTCTTTTTGTAGAATCTGCAAGTGGATATTTGGAGCACTATGAGGCCTATGCTGGGAAATGTAATATCTTCACCTAAAAACTAGACAGAAGCATTCTCAGAAAGTTCTTCTCGATGCGTGCATTCAACTCACAGAGTTGAACCTGTCTTTTGATAGAGCAGTTTGGAAACACTCTTCTTGTGAAATCTGCAAGTGGATATTTCCAGCGATTTGAGACCTATGCAAGGAAAAGGAAATATCTTCACACAAAAACTAGACAGCTGCATTCTCAGAAACTTCTTTGTGAGGAGTGCATTCAACTCACAGACTTGAACGTTCCTTTTCATAGAACAGTTTTGAAACACTCCTTTTGTACAATCTGCAAGTGTTTATTCGGAACGCTTTGAGGCCTATGTTGGAAAAGGAAATGTCTTCACATAAAAACTAGACAGAAGCATTCTCAGAAACTTCTTTGTGATGAGTGCATTCTACTCACAGACTTCAACCTTCCTTTTGATAGAACAGTTTTGAAACACTCTTTTTGTAGAATCTGCAAGTGGATATTTGGAGCACTATGAGGCCTATGCTGTGAAATGGAATCTCTTCACCTAAGTACTAGACAGAAGCATTCTCAGAAACTTCTTCACGATATGTGCATTCAACTCACAGTGTTGAACCTTTCTTTTCAAAGAGCAGTTTTGAAGCACACTTTTGGTAAAATCTGCAAGTGGATATTTGTAGCGATTTCCGGCCTATGCTGGAAAAGGAAATATCTTCACATAAGAACTAAACAGCAGCATTCTCAGAAACTTCTTTGTGTGGATTGCATTCAACTCACAGACTTGAACCTACCAATTGATAGAGAAGTTGGGAGACACTCTTTTTGTAGAATCTGCAAGTGGGTATTTGGAGCGCTTTGAGGCCTATGCTGGAAAAGGAAATGTCTTCACCTAAAAACTAGACAGCAGCATTCTCAGAAACCTCTTTGAGAAGAGTGCATTCATCTCACAGACTTGAACGTTCCTTTCGATAGAACAGTTTTGAAGCACTCCTTTTGTAGAATCTGCAATTGTTTAGTCGGAGCGCTTCGAGGCCTATGTTGGAAAAGGATATATCTTCACATAAAAACTAGACAGAAATATTCTCAGAAACCTCTTTGTAAAGAGTGCATTCAACTCAGAGAGTTGAACCTACCAATCGATAGAGAAGTTTCGAAACACTCTTTTTGTAGAACACACAAGTGAATATTTGGAAGGATTTGAGGCCTGTGATGTAAATGGAAACATCTTCTCATGAAATCTAGACAGAAGCATTCTCAGAAACGTCTTTGTGAGAAGTGCATTCAACTCACAGACTTGAAGCTTCCTTCTGAAAGAGCAGTTTTGAAACACTCTTTTTGTAGCATCTGCAAGTGGATATATGGAGCGCTTTGAGGCCTATGCTGGAAAAGGAAATATCTTCACATAAAAACTGGACAGAAGCATTCTCAGAAACTTCTTTGTGATGTGTGCGTTGAACTCACGGAGTTCAACGTTTCTTTTGATAGAGAAGTTTCGAAACACTCTTTTAGTAGAATCTTCATGTGGATGGATGGAGTGCTTTGAGGCCTATGCTGGAATAGGAAATATCTTCACGTAGAAACTGGACAAAAGCTTTCTCAGAAAGTTCCCTGTGCTTTGTGCATTCAACTCACGGAGTTCAACCTGCCTTTTGATAGAGCAGTTTTGAAACCCTCTTTTTGTAGAATCTGCAAGTGGATATTTGGAGCGCTTTGAGGCCTATGCTGCAAAAGGAAATATCATTGCATAAAAGCTAGATGGAAGCATTCACAGAAACTTCTTTGTGATGAGTGCATTCA
Source organism: Pongo pygmaeus (assembly GCF_028885625.2). Lineage (NCBI taxonomy): Eukaryota > Metazoa > Chordata > Mammalia > Primates > Hominidae > Pongo > Pongo pygmaeus. The sequence goes on along the minus strand of NC_085930.1, from coordinate 20,824,988 downwards.
ACTCACAGAGTTGAACCTTGCTTTTGATAGACCAGTTATGAAACACGGTTTTTGTAGAATACGCAAGTGGATATTTGGAGCTCTTTGAGGCTTATGCTGGAAAAGGAGATATCTTCATATACAAACTGGACAGAAGCATTTTCAGAAACTTTTATGTCATGTGGGGATTGAACTCACAGAGTTGAACACTCCTTTCCATGGAGCAGTTCTGCAACACTCTTTTCGTGGAAACTGCAAGTGGATATTTGGTGCGATTGCGGCATCTAGTGGAAAAGGAAACACATGCAGATGAAAACTAGATAGAATCATTCTCGGAAACTTCTCTCTGATGAGGGCTTTCAACTCGCAGATTTGAACCTTCCTTTTCAAAGAGCAGTTTTGAAAGACTCTTTTTGTAGGATCTGCAAGTGGATATTTGGAGCGCTTTGAGGCCTATGCTGGGAAATGAAATATCTTCACCTGAAAACTAGACAGAAGCATTCTGAGAAAGTTCTCTCTGATGAGTGCATTCACCTCAGACTTGAACGTTCCTTTTGATAGAACAGTTTTGAATCACTAAGTTTGTAGAATTCGCAAGTGTTTATGCAGAGCACCTTGAGGCCTATGTTGGAAAAGGAAATTGCTTCACATAAAAACTAGAGAGAAGCATTCTCAGAAATTTCATTGTGATGAGTGCATTCACCTAACAGAGTTGAACCTACTAATTGATAGACAAGTTTGGAAACACTCTTTTTGTAGAATCTTCAAGTGGATATTTGGAGCGCTTTGAAGCCTAGGCTGGAAATGGAAATATATTCACAGAAATACTGGACAGAAGCATTCTCAGAAACTTCCTTGTGTTGAGTGCGTTCAACCCATAGACTTGAACCTTCTTTTTGAAAGAGCAGTTTTGAAACACTCTTTTTGTAAAATCTGCAAATGGATATTTGGAGCATTTTGAGGCCCATGCTGGGAAATGGAATATCTTCACCTAAAAACTAGACAGAAGCATTCTCAGAAAGATCTCCTCGATGCGTGCATTCAACTCACAGATTTCAACCCGTCTTTTGATAGAGCAGTTTGGAAACACTCTTTTTGTGAAATCTGCAAGTGGATATTTCCAGCGATTTGAGGTCTATGCAAGGAAAAGGAAATATCTTCACACAAAAACTAGACAGCTGCATTCTCAGAAACTTCTTTGTGAGGAGTGCATTCAACTCACAGACTTGAACGTTCCTTTTCATAGAACAGTTTTGAAACACTCCTTTTGTACAATCTGCAGGTGTTTATTCGGAGCGCTTTGAGGCCTATGTTGGAAAAGGAAATATCTTCACATAAAAACTAGACAGAAGCATTCTCAGAAACTTCTTTGTGATGAGTGCATTCTAGTCACAGAGTTGAACCTTCCTTTTGATAGAACAGTTTTGAAACACTCTTTTTGTAGAATCTGCAAGTGGATATTTGGAGCACTATGAGGCCTATGCTGTGAAATGAAATCTCTTCAGCTAAGTACTAGACAGAAGCATTCCCAGAAACTTCTTCACCACATGTGCAATCAACTCACAGAGTTGAACCTTTCTTTTCAAAGAGCAGTTTTGAAACACACTTTTGGTAAAATCTGCAAGTGGATATTTAGAGCGATTTCCGGCCTATGCTGGAAAAGGAAATATCTTCACATAAGAACTAAACAGCAGCATTCTCAGAAACTTCTTTGTGATGAGTGCATTCACCTCACAGAGTTGAACCTACTAATTGATAGAGAAGTTTGGAAACACTCTTTTTGTAGAATCTGCAAATGGATATTTGGAGCGCTTTGAGGCCTATGCTGGAAATGGAAATATCTTCACATAAAAACTAGACAGAAGCATTCTCAGAAACTTCCTTGTGTTGAGTGCATTCAACTCACAGACTTGAACCTTCTTTTTGAAAGAGCAGTTTTGAAACACTCTTTTTGTAAAATCTGCAAAAGTATATTTGGAGCACTTTGAGGCCTATGCTGGGAAATGTAATATCTTCACCTAAAAACTAGACAGAAGCATTCTCAGAAAGTTCTTCTCGATGCGTGCATTCAACTCACAGAGTTGAACCTGTCTTTTGATAGAGCAGTTTGGAAACACTCTTCTTGTGAAATCTGCAAGTGGATATTTCCAGCGATTTGAGACCTATGCAAGGAAAAGGAAATATCTTCACACAAAAACTAGACAGCTGCATTCTCAGAAACTTCTTTGTGAGGAGTGCATTCAACTCACAGACTTGAACGTTCCTTTTCATAGAACAGTTTTGAAACACTCCTTTTGTACAATCTGCAAGTGTTTATTAGGAACGCTTTGAGGCCTATGTTGGAAAAGGAAATGTCTTCACATAAAAACTAGACAGAAGCATTCTCAGAAACTTCTTTGTGATGAGTGCATTCTACTCACAGACTTGAACCTTCCTTTTGATAGAACAGTTTTGAAACACTCTTTTTGTAGAATCTGCAAGTGGATATTTGGAGCACTATGAGGCCTATGCTGTGAAATGGAATCTCTTCACCTAAGTACTAGACAGAAGCATTCTCAGAAACTTCTTCACGATATGTGCATTCAACTCACAGTGTTGAACCTTTCTTTTCAAAGAGCAGTTTTGAAGCACACTTTTGGTAAAATCTGCAAGTGGATATTTGTAGCGATTTCCGGCCTATGCTGGAAAAGGAAATATCTTCACATAAGAACTAAACAGCAGCATTCTCAGAAACTTCTTTGTGTGGATTGCATTCAACTCACAGACTTGAACCTACCAATTGATAGAGAAGTTGGGAGACACTCTTTTTGTAGAATCTGCAAGTGGGTATTTGGAGCGCTTTGAGGCCTATGCTGGAAAAGGAAATGTCTTCACCTAAAAACTAGACAGCAGCATTCTCAGAAACCTCTTTGAGAAGAGTGCATTCATCTCACAGACTTGAACGTTCCTTTCGATAGAACAGTTTTGAAGCACTCCTTTTGTAGAATCTGCAATTGTTTAGTCGGAGCGCTTCGAGGCCTATGTTGGAAAAGGATATATCTTCACATAAAAACTAGACAGAAATATTCTCAGAAACCTCTTTGTAAAGAGTGCATTCAACTCAGAGAGTTGAACCTACCAATCGATAGAGAAGTTTCGAAACACTCTTTTTGTAGAACACGCAAGTGAATATTTGGAGGGATTTGAGGCCTGTGATGTAAATGGAAACATCTTCTCATGAAATCTAGACAGAAGAATTCTCAGAAACGTCTTTGTGAGAAGTGCATTCAACTCACAGACTTGAAGCTTCCTTCTGAAAGAGCAGTTTTGAAACACTCTTTTTGTAGCATCTGCAAGTGGATATATGGAGCGCTTTGAGGCCTATGCTGGAAAAGGAAATATCTTCACATAAAAACTGGACAGAAGCATTCTCAGAAACTTCTTTGTGATGTGTGCGTTGAACTCACGGAGTTCAACCTTTCTTTTGATAGAGAAGTTTCGAAACACTCTTTTAGTAGAATCTTCATGTGAATGGATGGAGTGCTTTGAGGCCTATGCTGGAAATTGAAATATCATTGCATAAAAGCTAGATGGAGGCATTCACAGAAACTTCTTTGTGATGAGTGCATTCAACTCACAGAGTTGAACCTTCCTTTTGATAGACCAGTTATGAAACACGGTTTTTGTAGAATACGCAAGTGGATATTTGGAGCTCTTTGAGGCTTATGCTGGAAAAGGAGATATCTTCATATACAAACTGGACAGAAGCATTTTCAGAAACTTTTATGTCATGTGGGGATTGAACTCACAGAGTTGAACACTCCTTTCCATGGAGCAGTTCTGCAACACTCTTTTCGTGGAAACTGCAAGTGGATATTTGGTGCGATTGCGGCATCTAGTGGAAAAGGAAACACATGCAGATGAAAACTAGATAGAATCATTCTCGGAAACTTCTCTCTGATGAGTGCTTTCAACTCACAGATTTGAACCTTCCTTTTCAAAGAGCAGTTTTGAAAGACTCTTTTTGTAGAATCTGCAAGTGGATATTTGGAGCGCTTTGAGGCCTATGCTGGGAAATGAAATATCTTCACCTGAAAACTAGACAGAAGCATTCTGAGAAAGTTCTCTCTGATGAGTGCATTCACCTCAGACTTGAACGTTCCTTTTGATAGAACAGTTTTGAATCACTAAGTTTGTAGAATTCGCAAGTGTTTATGCAGAGCACCTTGAGGCCTATGTTGGAAAAGGAAATTGCTTCACATAAAAACTAGAGAGAAGCATTCTCAGAAATTTCATTGTGATGAGTGCATTCACCTAACAGAGTTGAACCTACTAATTGATAGACAAGTTTGGAAACACTCTTTTTGTAGAATCTGCAAGTGGATATTTGGAGCGCTTTGAAGCCTATCCTGGAAATGGAAATATATTCACAGAAAAACTGGACAGAAGCATTCTCAGAAACTTCCTTGTGTTGAGTGCGTTCAACCCATAGACTTGAACCTTCTTTTTGAAAGAGCAGTTTTGAAACACTGTTTTTGTAAAATCTGCAAATGGATATTTGGAGCATTTTGAGGCCCATGCTGGGAAATGGAATATCTTCACCTAAAAACTAGACAGAAGCATTCTCAGAAAGATCTCCTCGATGCGTGCATTCAACTCACGGATTTCAACCGTCTTTTGATAGAGCAGTTTGGAAACACTCTTTTTGTGAAATCTGCAAGTGGATATTTCCAGCGATTTGAGGTCTATGCAAGGAAAAGGAAATATCTTCACACAAAAACTAGACAGCTGTATTCTCAGAAACTTCTTTCTGAGGAGTGCATTCAACTCACAGACTTGAACGTTCCTTTTCATAGAACAGTTTTGAAACACTCCTTTTGTACAATCTGCAGGTGTTTATTCGGAGCGCTTTGAGGCCTATGTTGGAAAAGGAAATATCTTCACATAAAAACTAGACAGAAGCATTCTCAGAAACTTCTTTGTGATGAGTGCATTCTAGTTCCAGAGTTGAAACTTCCTTTTGATAGAACAGTTTTGAAACACTCTTTTTGTAGAATCTGCAAGTGGATATTTGGAGCACTATGAGGCCTATGCTGTGAAATGAAATCTCTTCAGCTAAGTACTAGACAGAAGCATTCTCAGAAACTTCTTCACCACATGTGCAATCAACTCACAGAGTTGAACCTTTCTTTTCAAAGAGCAGTTTTGAAACACACTTTTGGTAAAATCTGCAAGTGGATATTTAGAGCGATTTCCGGCCTATGCTGGAAAAGGAAATATCTTCACATAAGAACTAAACAGCAGCATTCTCAGAAACTTCTTTGTGATGAGTGCATTCACCTCACAGAGTTGAACCTACTAATTGATAGAGAAGTTTGGAAACACTCTTTTTGTAGAATCTGCAAATGGATATTTGGAGCGCTTTGAGGCCTATGCTGGAAATGGAAATATCTTCACATAAAAACTAGACAGAAGCATTCTCAGAAACTTCTTTGTGATGAGTGCATTCTAGTCACAGAGTTCAACCTTCCTTTTGATAGAACAGTTTTGAAACACTCTTTTTGTAGAATCTGCAAGTGGATATTTGGAGCACTATGAGGCCTATGCTGGGAAATGTAATATCTTCACCTAAAAACTAGACAGAAGCATTCTCAGAAAGTTCTTCTCGATGCGTGCATTCAACTCACAGAGTTGAACCTGTCTTTTGATAGAGCAGTTTGGAAACACTCTTCTTGTGAAATCTGCAAGTGGATATTTCCAGCGATTTGAGACCTATGCAAGGAAAAGGAAATATCTTCACACAAAAACTAGACAGCTGCATTCTCAGAAACTTCTTTGTGAGGAGTGCATTCAACTCACAGACTTGAACGTTCCTTTTCATAGAACAGTTTTGAAACACTCCTTTTGTACAATCTGCAAGTGTTTATTCGGAACGCTTTGAGGCCTATGTTGGAAAAGGAAATGTCTTCACATAAAAACTAGACAGAAGCATTCTCAGAAACTTCTTTGTGATGAGTGCATTCTACTCACAGACTTGAACCTTCCTTTTGATAGAACAGTTTTGAAACACTCTTTTTGTAGGATCTGCAAGTGGATATTTGGAGCACTATGAGGCCTATGCTGTGAAATGGAATCTCTTCACCTAAGTACTAGACAGAAGCATTCTCAGAAACTTCTTCACGATATGTGCATTCAACTCACAGTGTTGAACCTTTCTTTTCAAAGAGCAGTTTTGAAGCACACTTTTGGTAAAATCTGCAAGTGGATATTTGTAGCGATTTCCGGCCTATGCTGGAAAAGGAAATATCTTCACATAAGAACTAAACAGCAGCATTCTCAGAAACTTCTTTGTGTGGATTGCATTCAACTCACAGACTTGAACCTACCAATTGATAGAGAAGTTGGGAGACACTCTTTTTGTAGAATCTGCAAGTGGGTATTTGGAGCGCTTGGAGGCCTACGCTGGAAAAGGAAATGTCTTCACCTAAAAACTAGACAGCAGCATTCTCAGAAACCTCTTTGAGAAGAGTGCATTCATCTCACAGACTTGAACGTTCCTTTCGATAGAACAGTTTTGAAGCACTCCTTTTGTAGAATCTGCAATTGTTTATTCGGAGCGCTTCGAGGCCTATGTTGGAAAAGGATATATCTTCACATAAAAACTAGACAGAAATATTCTCAGAAACCTCTTTGTAAAGAGTGCATTCAACTCAGAGAGTTGAACCTACCAATCGATAGAGAAGTTTCGAAACACTCTTTTTGTAGAACACGCAAGTGAATATTTGGAGGGATTTGAGGCCTGTGATGTAAATGGAAACATCTTCTCATGAAATCTACACAGAAGCATTCTCAGAAACGTCTTTGTGATAAGTGCATTCAACTCACAGACTTGAAGCTTCCTTCTGAAAGAGCAGTTTTGAAACACTCTTTTTGTAGCATCTGCAAGTGGATATATGGAGCGCTTTGAGGCCTATGCTGGAAAAGGAAATATCTTCACATAAAAACTGGACAGAAGCATTCTCAGAAACTTCTTTGTGATGTGTGCGTTGAACTCACGGAGTTCAACCTTTCTTTTGATAGAGAAGTTTCGAAACACTCTTTTAGTAGAATCTTCATGTGGATGGATGGAGTGCTTTGAGGCCTATGCAGGAATAGGAAATATCTTCACGTAGGAACTGGACAAAAGCTTTCTCAGAAAGTTCCCTGTGCTTTGTGCATTCAACTCACGGAGTTCAACCTGCCTTTTGATAGAGCAGTTTTGAAACCCTCTTTTTGTAGAATCTGCAAGTGGATATTTGGAGCGCTTTGAGGCCTATGCTGCAAAAGGAAATATCATTGCATAAAAGCTAGATGGAAGCATTCACAGAAACTTCTTTGTGATGAGTGCATTCAACTCACAGAGTTGAACCTCCCTTTTGATAGACCAGTTAGGAAACATGGTTTTTGTAGAATACGCAAGTGGATATTTGGAGCTCTTTGAGGCTTATGCTGGAAAAGGAGATATCTTCATATACAAACTGGACAGAAGCATTTTCAGAAACTTTTATGTCATGTGGGGATTGAACTCACAGAGTTGAACACTCCTTTCCATGGAGCAGTTCTGCAACACTCTTTTCGTGGAAACTGCAAGTGGATATTTGGTGCGATTGCGGCATCTAGTGGAAAAGGAAACACATGCAGATGAAAACTAGATAGAATCATTCTCGGAAACTTCTCTCTGATGAGTGCTTTCAACTCACAGATTTGAACCTTCCTTTTCAAAGAGCAGTTTTGAAAGACTCTTTTTGTAGAATCTGCAAGTGGATATTTGGAGCGCTTTGAGGCCTATGCTGGGAAGTGAAATATCTTCACCTGAAAACTAGACAGAAGCATTCTGAGAAAGTTCTCTCTGATGAGTGCATTCACCTCAGACTTGAACGTTCCTTTTGATAGAACAGTTTTGAATCACTAAGTTTGTAGAATTCGCAAGTGTTTATGCAGAGCACCTTGAGGCCTATGTTGGAAAAGGAAATTGCTTCACATAAAAACTAGAGAGAAGCATTCTCAGAAATTTCATTGTGATGAGTGCATTCACCTAACAGAGTTGAACCTACTAATTGATAGACAAGTTTGGAAACACTCTTTTTGTAGAATCTGCAAGTGGATATTTGGAGCGCTTTGAAGCCTAGGCTGGAAATGGAAATATATTCACAGAAAAACTGGACAGAAGCATTCTCAGAAACTTCCTTGTGTTGAGTGCGTTCAACCCATAGACTTGAACCTTCTTTTTGAAAGAGCAGTTTTGAAACACTCTTTTTGTAAAATCTGCAAATGGATATTTGGAGCATTTTGAGGCCCATGCTGGGAAATGGAATATCTTCACCTAAAAACTAGACAGAAGCATTCTCAGAAAGATCTCCTCGATGCGTGCATTCAACTCACAGATTTCAACCCGTCTTTTGATAGAGCAGTTTGGAAACACTCTTTTTGTGAAATCTGTAAGTGGATATTTCCAGCGATTTGAGGTCTATGCAAGGAAAAGGAAATATCTTCACACAAAATCTAGACAGCTGCATTCTCAGAAACTTCTTTGTGAGGATTGCATTCAACTCACAGACTTGAACGTTCCTTTTCATAGAACACTTTTGAAACACTCCTTTTGTACAATTGCCGGTGTTTATTCGGAGGGCTTTGAGGCCTATGTTGGAAAAGGAAATATCTTCACATAAAAACTAGACAGAAGCATTCTCAGAAACTTCTTTGTGATGAGGTCATTCTAGTCACAGAGTTGAACCTTCCTATTGATAGAACAGTTTTGAAACACTCTTTTTGTAGAATCTGCAAGTGGATATTTGGAACACTATGAGGCCTTTGCTGTGAAATGAAATCTCTTCGGCTAAGTACTAGACAGAAGCATTCTCAGAAATTTCTTCACCACATGTGCAATCAACTCACAGAGTTGAACCTTTCTTTTCAAAGAGCAGTTTTGAAACACCCTTTTGGAAAAATCTGCAAGTGGATATTTAGAGCGATTTCCGGCCTATGCTGGAAAAGGAAATATCTTCACATAAGAACTAAACAGCAGCATTCTCAGAAACTTCTTTGTGATGAGTGCATTCACCTCACAGAGTTGAACCTACTAATTGATAGAGAAGTTTGGAAACACTCTTTTTGTAGAATCTGCAAATGGATATTTGGAGCGCTTTGAGGCCTATGCTGGAAATGGAAATATCTTCACATAAAAACTAGACAGAAGCATTCTCAGAAACTTCCTTCTGTTGAGTGCATTCAACTCACAGACTTGAACCTTCTTTTTGAAACAGCAGTTTTGAAACACTCGTTTGGTAAAATCTGCAAAAGCATATTTGGAGCACTTTGAGGCCTATGCTGGGAAATGTAATATCTTCACCTAAAAACTAGACAGAAGCATTCTCAGAAAGTTCTTCTCGATGCGTGCATTCAACTCACAGAGTTGAACCTGTCTTTTGATAGAGCAGTTTGGAAACACTCTTCTTGTGAAATCTGCAAGTGGATATTTCCAGCGATTTGAGACCTATGCAAGGAAAAGGAAATATCTTCACACAAAAACTAGACAGCTGCATTCTCAGAAACTTCTTTGTGAGGAGTGCATTCAACTCACAGACTTGAACGTTCCTTTTCATAGAACAGTTTTGAAACACTCCTTTTGTACAATCTGCAAGTGTTTATTAGGAACGCTTTGAGGCCTGTGTTGGAAAAGGAAATGTCTTCACATAAAAACTAGACAGAAGCATTCTCAGAAACTTCTTTGTGATGAGTGCATTCTAGTTCCAGAGTTGAACCTTCCTTTTGATAGAACAGTTTTGAAACACTCTTTTTGTAGAATCTGCAAGTGGATATTTGGAGCACTATGAGGCCTATGCTGTGAAATGGAATCTCTTCACCTAAGTACTAGACAGAAGCATTCTCAGAAACTTCTTCACGATATGTGCATTCAACTCACAGTGTTGAACCTTTCTTTTCAAAGAGCAGTTTTGAAGCACACTTTTGGTAAAATCTGCAAGTGGATATTTGTAGCGATTTCCGGCCTATGCTGGAAAAGGAAATATCTTCACATAAGAACTAAACAGCAGCATTCTCAGAAACTTCTTTGTGTGGATTGCATTCAACTCACAGACTTGAACCTACCAATTGATAGAGAAGTTGGGAGACACTCTTTTTGTAGAATCTGCAAGTGGGTATTTGGAGGGCTTTGAGGCCTATGCCGGAAAAGGAAATGTCTTCACCTAAAAACTAGACAGCAGCATTCTCAGAAACCTCTTTGAGAAGAGTGCATTCATCTCACAGACTTGAACGTTCCTTTCGATAGAACAGTTTTGAAGCACTCCTTTTGTAGAATCTGCAATTGTTTAGTCGGAGCGCTTCGAGGCCTATGTTGGAAAAGGATATATCTTCACATAAAAACTAGACAGAAATATTCTCAGAAACCTCTTTGTAAAGAGTGCATTCAACTCAGAGAGTTGAACCTACCAATCGATAGAGAAGTTTCGAAACACTCTTTTTGTAGAACACGCAAGTGAATATTTGGAGGGATTTGAGGCCTGTGATGTAAATGGAAACATCTTCTCATGAAATCTAGACAGAAGCATTCTCAGAAACGTCTTTGTGAGAAGTGCATTCAACTCACAGACTTGAAGCTTCCTTCTGAAAGAGCAGTTTTGAAACACTCTTTTTGTAGCATCTGCAAGTGGATATATGGAGCGCTTTGAGGCCTATGCTGGAAAAGGAAATATCTTCACATAAAAACTGGACAGAAGCATTCTCAGAAACTTCTTTGTGATGTGTGCGTTGAACTCACGGAGTTCAACGTTTCTTTTGATAGAGAAGTTTCGAAACACTCTTTTAGTAGAATCTTCATGTGGATGGATGGAGTGCTTTGAGGCCTATGCTGGAAATGGAAATATCTTCACGTAGAAACTGGACAAAAGCTTTCTCAGAAAGTTCCCTGTGCTTTGTGCATTCAACTCACGGAGTTCAACCTGCCTTTTGATAGAGCAGTTTTGAAACCCTCTTTTTGTAGAATCTGCAAGTGGATATTTGGAGCGCTTTGAGGCCTATGCTGCAAAAGGAAATATCATTGCATAAAAGCTAGATGGAAGCATTCACAGAAACTTCTTTGTGATGAGTGCATTCAACTCACAGAGTTGAACCTTCCTTTTGATAGACCAGTTATGAAACACGGTTTTTGTAGAATACGCAAGTGGATATTTGGAGCTCTTTGAGGCTTATGCTGGAAAAGGAGATATCTTCATATACAAACTGGACAGAAGCATTTTCAGAAACTTTTCTGTCATGTGGGGATTGAACTCACAGAGTTGAACACTCCTTTCCATGGAGCAGTTCTGCAACACTCTTTTCGTGGAAACTGCAAGTGGATATTTGGTGCGATTGCGGCATCTAGTGGAAAAGGAAACACATGCAGATGAAAACTAGATAGAATCATTCTCGGAAACTTCTCTCTGATGAGGGCTTTCAACTCGCAGATTTGAACCTTCCTTTTCAAAGAGCAGTTTTGAAAGACTCTTTTTGTAGGATCTGCAAGTGGATATTTGGAGCGCTTTGAGGCCTATGCTGGGAAATGAAATATCTTCACCTGAAAACTAGACAGAAGCATTCTGAGAAAGTTCTCTCTGATGAGTGCATTCACCTCAGACTTGAACGTTCCTTTTGATAGAACAGTTTTGAATCACTAAGTTTGTAGAATTCGCAAGTGTTTAGGCAGAGCACCTTGAGGCCTATGTTGGAAAAGGAAATTGCTTCACATAAAAACTAGAGAGAAGCATTCTCAGAAATTTCATTGTGATGAGTGCATTCACCTAACAGAGTTGAACCTACGAATTGATAGACAAGTTTGGAAACACTCTTTTTGTAGAATCTGCAAGTGGATATTTGGAGCGCTTTGAAGCCTAGGCTGGAAATGGAAATATATTCACAGAAAAACTGGACAGAAGCATTCTCAGAAACTTCCTTGTGTTGAGTGCGTTCAACCCATAGACTTGAACCTTCTTTTTGAAAGAGCAGTTTTGAAACACTCTTTTTGTAAAATCTGCAAATGGATATTTGGAACATTTTGAGGCCCATGCTGGGAAATGGAATATCTTCACCTAAAAACTAGACAGAAGCATTCTCAGAAAGATCTCCTCGATGCGTGCATTCAACTCACAGATTTCAACCCGTCTTTTGATAGAGCAGTTTGGAAACACTCTTTTTGTGAAATCTGCAAGTGGATATTTCCAGCGATTTGAGGTCTATGCAAGGAAAAGGAAATATCTTCACACAAAAACTAGACAGCTGCATTCTCAGAAACTTCTTTGTGAGGAGTGCATTCAACTCACAGACTTGAACGTTCCTTTTCATAGAACAGTTTTGAAACACTCCTTTTGTACAATCTGCAGGTGTTTATTCGGAGCGCTTTGAGGCCTATGTTGGAAAAGGAAATATCTTCACATAAAAACTAGACAGAAGCATTCTCAGAAACTTCTTTGTGATGAGTGCATTCTAGTCACAGAGTTGAACCTTCCTTTTGATAGAACAGTTTTGAAACACTCTTTTTGTAGAATCTGCAAGTGGATATTTGGAGCACTATGAGGCCTATGCTGTGAAATGAAATCTCTTCAGCTAAGTACTAGACAGAAGCATTCTCAGAAACTTCTTCACCACATGTGCAATCAACTCACAGAGTTGAACCTTTCTTTTCAAAGAGCAGTTTTGAAACACACTTTTGGTAAAATCTGCAAGTGGATATTTAGAGCGATTTCCGGCCTATGCTGGAAAAGGAAATATCTTCACATAAGAACTAAACAGCAGCATTCTCAGAAACTTCTTTGTGATGAGTGCATTCACCTCACAGAGTTGAACCTACTAATTGATAGAGAAGTTTGGAAACACTCTTTTTGTAGAATCTGCAAATGGATATTTGGAGCGCTTTGAGGCCTATGCTGGAAATGGAAATATCTTCACATAAAAACTAGACAGAAGCATTCTCAGAAACTTCTTTGTGATGAGTGCATTCTAGTCACAGAGTTCAACCTTCCTTTTGATAGAACAGTTTTGAAACACTCTTTTTGTAGAATCTGCAAGTGGATATTTGGAGCACTATGAGGCCTATGCTGGGAAATGTAATATCTTCACCTAAAAACTAGACAGAAGCATTCTCAGAAAGTTCTTCTCGATGCGTGCATTCAACTCACAGAGTTGAACCTGTCTTTTGATAGAGCAGTTTGGAAACACTCTTCTTGTGAAATCTGCAAGTGGATATTTCCAGCGATTTGAGACCTATGCAAGGAAAAGGAAATATCTTCACACAAAAACTAGACAGCTGCATTCTCAGAAACTTCTTTGTGAGGAGTGCATTCAACTCACAGACTTGAACGTTCCTTTTCATAGAACAGTTTTGAAACACTCCTTTTGTACAATCTGCAAGTGTTTATTCGGAACGCTTTGAGGCCTATGTTGGAAAAGGAAATGTCTTCACATAAAAACTAGACAGAAGCATTCTCAGAAACTTCTTTGTGATGAGTGCATTCTACTCACAGACTTGAACCTTCCTTTTGATAGAACAGTTTTGAAACACTCTTTTTGTAGGATCTGCAAGTGGATATTTGGAGCACTATGAGGCCTATGCTGTGAAATGGAATCTCTTCACCTAAGTACTAGACAGAAGCATTCTCAGAAACTTCTTCACGATATGTGCATTCAACTCACAGTGTTGAACCTTTCTTTTCAAAGAGCAGTTTTGAAGCACACTTTTGGTAAAATCTGCAAGTGGATATTTGTAGCGATTTCCGGCCTATGCTGGAAAAGGAAATATCTTCACATAAGAACTAAACAGCAGCATTCTCAGAAACTTCTTTGTGTGGATTGCATTCAACTCACAGACTTGAACCTACCAATTGATAGAGAAGTTGGGAGACACTCTTTTTGTAGAATCTGCAAGTGGGTATTTGGAGCGCTTGGAGGCCTACGCTGGAAAAGGAAATGTCTTCACCTAAAAACTAGACAGCAGCATTCTCAGAAACCTCTTTGAGAAGAGTGCATTCATCTCACAGACTTGAACGTTCCTTTCGATAGAACAGTTTTGAAGCACTCCTTTTGTAGAATCTGCAATTGTTTATTCGGAGCGCTTCGAGGCCTATGTTGGAAAAGGATATATCTTCACATAAAAACTAGACAGAAATATTCTCAGAAACCTCTTTGTAAAGAGTGCATTCAACTCAGAGAGTTGAACCTACCAATCGATAGAGAAGTTTCGAAACACTCTTTTTGTAGAACACGCAAGTGAATATTTGGAGGGATTTGAGGCCTGTGATGTAAATGGAAACATCTTCTCATGAAATCTACACAGAAGCATTCTCAGAAACGTCTTTGTGATAAGTGCATTCAACTCACAGACTTGAAGCTTCCTTCTGAAAGAGCAGTTTTGAAACACTCTTTTTGTAGCATCTGCAAGTGGATATATGGAGCGCTTTGAGGCCTATGCTGGAAAAGGAAATATCTTCACATAAAAACTGGACAGAAGCATTCTCAGAAACTTCTTTGTGATGTGTGCGTTGAACTCACGGAGTTCAACGTTTCTTTTGATAGAGAAGTTTCGAAACACTCTTTTAGTAGAATCTTCATGTGGATGGATGGAGTGCTTTGAGGCCTATGCTGGAAATGGAAATATCTTCACGTAGAAACTGGACAAAAGCTTTCTCAGAAAGTTCCCTGTGCTTTGTGCATTCAACTCACGGAGTTCAACCTGCCTTTTGATAGAGCAGTTTTGAAACCCTCTTTTTGTAGAATCTGCAAGTGGATATTTGGAGCGCTTTGAGGCCTATGCTGCAAAAGGAAATATCATTGCATAAAAGCTAGATGGAAGCATTCACAGAAACTTCTTTGTGATGAGTGCATTCAACTCACAGAGTTGAACCTTCCTTTTGATAGACCAGTTATGAAACACGGTTTTTGTAGAATACGCAAGTGGATATTTGGAGCTCTTTGAGGCTTATGCTGGAAAAGGAGATATCTTCATATACAAACTGGACAGAAGCATTTTCAGAAACTTTTCTGTCATGTGGGGATTGAACTCACAGAGTTGAACACTCCTTTCCATGGAGCAGTTCTGCAACACTCTTTTCGTGGAAACTGCAAGTGGATATTTGGTGCGATTGCGGCATCTAGTGGAAAAGGAAACACATGCAGATGAAAACTAGATAGAATCATTCTCGGAAACTTCTCTCTGATGAGGGCTTTCAACTCGCAGATTTGAACCTTCCTTTTCAAAGAGCAGTTTTGAAAGACTCTTTTTGTAGGATCTGCAAGTGGATATTTGGAGCGCTTTGAGGCCTATGCTGGGAAATGAAATATCTTCACCTGAAAACTAGACAGAAGCATTCTGAGAAAGTTCTCTCTGATGAGTGCATTCACCTCAGACTTGAACGTTCCTTTTGATAGAACAGTTTTGAATCACTAAGTTTGTAGAATTCGCAAGTGTTTAGGCAGAGCACCTTGAGGCCTATGTTGGAAAAGGAAATTGCTTCACATAAAAACTAGAGAGAAGCATTCTCAGAAATTTCATTGTGATGAGTGCATTCACCTAACAGAGTTGAACCTACGAATTGATAGACAAGTTTGGAAACACTCTTTTTGTAGAATCTGCAAGTGGATATTTGGAGCGCTTTGAAGCCTAGGCTGGAAATGGAAATATATTCACAGAAAAACTGGACAGAAGCATTCTCAGAAACTTCCTTGTGTTGAGTGCGTTCAACCCATAGACTTGAACCTTCTTTTTGAAAGAGCAGTTTTGAAACACTCTTTTTGTAAAATCTGCAAATGGATATTTGGAGCATTTTGAGGCCCATGCTGGGAAATGGAATATCTTCACCTAAAAACTAGACAGAAGCATTCTCAGAAAGATCTCCTCGATGCGTGCATTCAACTCACAGATTTCAACCCGTCTTTTGATAGAGCAGTTTGGAAACACTCTTTTTGTGAAATCTGCAAGTGGATATTTCCAGCGATTTGAGGTCTATGCAAGGAAAAGGAAATATCTTCACACAAAAACTAGACAGCTGCATTCTCAGAAACTTCTTTGTGAGGAGTGCATTCAACTCACAGACTTGAACGTTCCTTTTCATAGAACAGTTTTGAAACACTCCTTTTGTACAATCTGCAGGTGTTTATTCGGAGCGCTTTGAGGCCTATGTTGGAAAAGGAAATATCTTCACATAAAAACTAGACAGAAGCATTCTCAGAAACTTCTTTGTGATGAGTGCATTCTAGTCACAGAGTTGAACCTTCCTTTTGATAGAACAGTTTTGAAACACTCTTTTTGTAGAATCTGCAAGTGGATATTTGGAGCACTATGAGGCCTATGCTGTGAAATGAAATCTCTTCAGCTAAGTACTAGACAGAAGCATTCTCAGAAACTTCTTCACCACATGTGCAATCAACTCACAGAGTTGAACCTTTCTTTTCAAAGAGCAGTTTTGAAACACACTTTTGGTAAAATCTGCAAGTGGATATTTAGAGCGATTTCCGGCCTATGCTGGAAAAGGAAATATCTTCACATAAGAACTAAACAGCAGCATTCTCAGAAACTTCTTTGTGATGAGTGCATTCACCTCACAGAGTTGAACCTACTAATTGATAGAGAAGTTTGGAAACACTCTTTTTGTAGAATCTGCAAATGGATATTTGGAGCGCTTTGAGGCCTATGCTGGAAATGGAAATATCTTCACATAAAAACTAGACAGAAGCATTCTCAGAAACTTCTTTGTGATGAGTGCATTCTAGTCACAGAGTTCAACCTTCCTTTTGATAGAACAGTTTTGAAACACTCTTTTTGTAGAATCTGCAAGTGGATATTTGGAGCACTATGAGGCCTATGCTGGGAAATGTAATATCTTCACCTAAAAACTAGACAGAAGCATTCTCAGAAAGTTCTTCTCGATGCGTGCATTCAACTCACAGAGTTGAACCTGTCTTTTGATAGAGCAGTTTGGAAACACTCTTCTTGTGAAATCTGCAAGTGGATATTTCCAGCGATTTGAGACCTATGCAAGGAAAAGGAAATATCTTCACACAAAAACTAGACAGCTGCATTCTCAGAAACTTCTTTGTGAGGAGTGCATTCAACTCACAGACTTGAACGTTCCTTTTCATAGAACAGTTTTGAAACACTCCTTTTGTACAATCTGCAAGTGTTTATTCGGAACGCTTTGAGGCCTATGTTGGAAAAGGAAATGTCTTCACATAAAAACTAGACAGAAGCATTCTCAGAAACTTCTTTGTGATGAGTGCATTCTACTCACAGACTTGAACCTTCCTTTTGATAGAACAGTTTTGAAACACTCTTTTTGTAGGATCTGCAAGTGGATATTTGGAGCACTATGAGGCCTATGCTGTGAAATGGAATCTCTTCACCTAAGTACTAGACAGAAGCATTCTCAGAAACTTCTTCACGATATGTGCATTCAACTCACAGTGTTGAACCTTTCTTTTCAAAGAGCAGTTTTGAAGCACACTTTTGGTAAAATCTGCAAGTGGATATTTGTAGCGATTTCCGGCCTATGCTGGAAAAGGAAATATCTTCACATAAGAACTAAACAGCAGCATTCTCAGAAACTTCTTTGTGTGGATTGCATTCAACTCACAGACTTGAACCTACCAATTGATAGAGAAGTTGGGAGACACTCTTTTTGTAGAATCTGCAAGTGGGTATTTGGAGCGCTTGGAGGCCTACGCTGGAAAAGGAAATGTCTTCACCTAAAAACTAGACAGCAGCATTCTCAGAAACCTCTTTGAGAAGAGTGCATTCATCTCACAGACTTGAACGTTCCTTTCGATAGAACAGTTTTGAAGCACTCCTTTTGTAGAATCTGCAATTGTTTATTCGGAGCGCTTCGAGGCCTATGTTGGAAAAGGATATATCTTCACATAAAAACTAGACAGAAATATTCTCAGAAACCTCTTTGTAAAGAGTGCATTCAACTCAGAGAGTTGAACCTACCAATCGATAGAGAAGTTTCGAAACACTCTTTTTGTAGAACACGCAAGTGAATATTTGGAGGGATTTGAGGCCTGTGATGTAAATGGAAACATCTTCTCATGAAATCTACACAGAAGCATTCTCAGAAACGTCTTTGTGATAAGTGCATTCAACTCACAGACTTGAAGCTTCCTTCTGAAAGAGCAGTTTTGAAACACTCTTTTTGTAGCATCTGCAAGTGGATATATGGAGCGCTTTGAGGCCTATGCTGGAAAAGGAAATATCTTCACATAAAAACTGGACAGAAGCATTCTCAGAAACTTCTTTGTGATGTGTGCGTTGAACTCATGGAGTTCAACCTTTCTTTTGATAGAGAAGTTTCGAAACACTCTTTTAGTAGAATCTTCATGTGGATGGATGGAGTGCTTTGAGGCCTATGCAGGAATAGGAAATATCTTCACGTAGAAACTGGACAAAAGCTTTCTCAGAAAGTTCCCTGTGCTTTGTGCATTCAACTCACGGAGTTCAACCTGCCTTTTGATAGAGCAGTTTTGAAACCCTCTTTTTGTAGAGTCTGCAAGTGGATATTTGGAGCGCTTTGAGGCCTAAGCTGCAAAAGGAAATATCATTGCATAAAAGCTAGATGGAGGCATTCACAGAAACTTCTTTGTGATGAGTGCATTCAACTCACAGAGTTGAACCTCCCTTTTGATAGACCAGTTAGGAAACACGGTTTTTGTAGAATACGCAAGTGGATATTTGGAGCTCTTTGAGGCTTATGCTGGAAAAGGAGATATCTTCATATACAAACTGGACAGAAGCATTTTCAGAAACTTTTATGTCATGTGGGGATTGAACTCACAGAGTTGAACACTCCTTTCCATGGAGCAGTTCTGCAACACTCTTTTCGTGGAAACTGCAAGTGGATATTTGGTGCGATTGCGGCATCTAGTGGAAAAGGAAACACATGCAGATGAAAACTAGATAGAATCATTCTCGGAAACTTCTCTCTGATGAGTGCTTTCAACTCACAGATTTGAACCTTCCTTTTCAAAGAGCAGTTTTGAAAGACTCTTTTTGTAGAATCTGCAAGTGAATATTTGGAGCGCTTTGAGGCCTATGCTGGGAAGTGAAATATCTTCACCTGAAAACTAGACAGAAGCATTCTGAGAAAGTTCTCTCTGATGAGTGCATTCACCTCAGACTTGAACGTTCCTTTTGATAGAACAGTTTTGAATCACTAAGTTTGTAGAATTCGCAAGTGTTTAGGCAGAGCACCTTGAGGCCTATGTTGGAAAAGGAAATTGCTTCACATAAAAACTAGAGAGAAGCATTCTCAGAAATTTCATTGTGATGAGTGCATTCACCTAACAGAGTTGAACCTACTAATTGATAGACAAGTTTGGGAACACTCTTTTTGTAGAATCTGCAAGTGGATATTTGGAGCGCTTTGAAGCCTAGGCTGGAAATGGAAATATATTCACAGAAAAACTGGACAGAAGCATTCTCAGAAACTTCCTTGTGTTGAGTGCGTTCAACCCATAGACTTGAACCTTCTTTTTGAAAGAGCAGTTTTGAAACACTCTTTTTGTAAAATCTGCAAATGGATATTTGGAGCATTTTGAGGCCCATGCTGGGAAATGGAATATCTTCACCTAAAAACTAGACAGAAGCATTCTCAGAAAGATCTCCTCGATGCGTGCATTCAACTCACAGATTTCAACCCGTCTTTTGATAGAGCAGTTTGGAAACACTCTTTTTGTGAAATCTGTAAGTGGATATTTCCAGCGATTTGAGGTCTATGCAAGGAAAAGGAAATATCTTCACACAAAATCTAGACAGCTGCATTCTCAGAAACTTCTTTGTGAGGATTGCATTCAACTCACAGACTTGAACGTTCCTTTTCATAGAACAATTTTGAAACACTCCTTTTGTACAATTGCCGGTGTTTATTCGGAGGGCTTTGAGGCCTATGTTGGAAAAGGAAATATCTTCACATAAAAACTAGACAGAAGCATTCTCAGAAACTTCTTTGTGATGAGGTCATTCTAGTCACAGAGTTGAACCTTCCTATTGATAGAACAGTTTTGAAACACTCTTTTTGTAGAATCTGCAAGTGGATATTTGGAACACTATGAGGCCTTTGCTGTGAAATGAAATCTCTTCGGCTAAGTACTAGACAGAAGCATTCTCAGAAATTTCTTCACCACATGTGCAATCAACTCACAGAGTTGAACCTTTCTTTTCAAAGAGCAGTTTTGAAACACCCTTTTGGAAAAATCTGCAAGTGGATATTTAGAGCGATTTCCGGCCTATGCTGGAAAAGGAAATATCTTCACATAAGAACTAAACAGCAGCATTCTCAGAAACTTCTTTGTGATGAGTGCATTCACCTCACAGAGTTGAACCTACTAATTGATAGAGAAGTTTGGAAACACTCTTTTTGTAGAATCTGCAAATGGATATTTGGAGCGCTTTGAGGCCTATGCTGGAAATGGAAATATCTTCACATAAAAACTAGACAGAAGCATTCTCAGAAACTTCCTTGTGTTGAGTGCATTCAACTCACAGACTTGAACCTTCTTTTTGAAACAGCAGTTTTGAAACACTCGTTTGGTAAAATCTGCAAAAGCATATTTGGAGCACTTTGAGGCCTATGCTGGGAAATGTAATATCTTCACCTAAAAACTAGACAGAAGCATTCTCAGAAAGTTCTTCTCGATGCGTGCATTCAACTCACAGAGTTGAACCTGTCTTTTGATAGAGCAGTTTGGAAACACTCTTCTTGTGAAATCTGCAAGTGGATATTTCCAGCGATTTGAGACCTATGCAAGGAAAAGGAAATATCTTCACACAAAAACTAGACAGCTGCATTCTCAGAAACTTCTTTGTGAGGAGTGCATTCAACTCACAGACTTGAACGTTCCTTTTCATAGAACAGTTTTGAAACACTCCTTTTGTACAATCTGCAAGTGTTTATTAGGAACGCTTTGAGGCCTGTGTTGGAAAAGGAAATGTCTTCACATAAAAACTAGACAGAAGCATTCTCAGAAACTTCTTTGTGATGAGTGCATTCTACTCACAGACTTGAACCTTCCTTTTGATAGAACAGTTTTGAAACACTCTTTTTGTAGAATCTGCAAGTGGATATTTGGAGCACTATGAGGCCTATGCTGTGAAATGGAATCTCTTCACCTAAGTACTAGACAGAAGCATTCTCAGAAACTTCTTCACGATATGTGCATTCAACTCACAGTGTTGAACCTTTCTTTTCAAAGAGCAGTTTTGAAGCACACTTTTGGTAAAATCTGCAAGTGGATATTTAGAGCGATTTCCGGCCTATGCTGGAAAAGGAAATATCTTCACATAAGAACTAAACAGCAGCATTCTCAGAAACTTCTTTGTGTGGATTGCATTCAACTCACAGACTTGAACCTACCAATTGATAGAGAAGTTGGGAGACACTCTTTGTGTAGAATCTGCAAGTGGGTATTTGGAGCGCTTTGAGGCCTATGCTGGAAAAGGAAATGTCTTCACCTAGAAACTAGACAGCAGCATTCTCAGAAACCTCTTTGAGAAGAGTGCATTCATCTCACAGACTTGAACGTTCCTTTCGATAGAACAGTTTTGAAGCACTCCTTTTGTAGAATCTGCAATTGTTTAGTCGGAGCGCTTCGAGGCCTATGTTGGAAAAGGATATATCTTCACATAAAAACTAGACAGAAATATTCTCAGAAACCTCTTTGTAAAGAGTGCATTCAACTCAGAGAGTTGAACCTACCAATCGATAGAGAAGTTTCGAAACACTCTTTTTGTAGAACACGCAAGTGAATATTTGGAGGGATTTGAGGCCTGTGATGTAAATGGAAACATCTTCTCATGAAGTCTAGACAGAAGCATTCTCAGAAACGTCTTTGTGAGAAGTGCATTCAACTCACAGACTTGAAGCTTCCTTCTGAAAGAGCAGTTTTGAAACACTCTTTTTGTAGCATCT
This sequence comes from Pongo pygmaeus, assembly GCF_028885625.2. Classification (NCBI taxonomy): domain Eukaryota; kingdom Metazoa; phylum Chordata; class Mammalia; order Primates; family Hominidae; genus Pongo; species Pongo pygmaeus. The sequence continues at coordinate 20,803,047 of NC_085930.1, read as the reverse complement.
GCAAGTGGATATATGGAGCGCTTTGAGGCCTATGATGGAAAAGGAAATATCTTCACATAAAAACTGGACAGAAGCATTCTCAGAAACTTCTTTGTCATGTGTGCGTTGAACTCACGGAGTTCAACCTTTCTTTTGATAGAGAAGTTTCGAAACACACTTTTAGTAGAATCTTCATGTGGATGGATGGAGTGCTTTGAGTCCTATGCTGGAAATGGAAATATCTTCACTTAGAAACTGGACAAAAGCTTTCTCAGAAAGTTCCCTGTGCTTTGTGCATTCAACTCACGGAGTTCAACCTGCCTTTTGATAGAGCAGTTTTGAAACCCTCTTTTTGTAGAATCTGCAAGTGGATATTTGGAGCGCTTTGAGGCCTATGCTGCAAAAGGAAATATCATTGCATAAAAGCTAGATGGAAGCATTCACAGAAACTTCTTTGTGATGAGTGCATTCAACTCACAGAGTTGAACCTTCCTTTTGATAGACCAGTTATGAAACACGGTTTTTGTAGAATACGCAAGTGGATATTTGGAGCTCTTTGAGGCTTATGCTGGAAAAGGAGATATCTTCATATACAAACTGGACAGAAGCATTTTCAGAAACTTTTATGTCATGTGGGGATTGAACTCACAGAGTTGAACACTCCTTTCCATGGAGCAGTTCTGCAACACTCTTTTCGTGGAAACTGCAAGTGGATATTTGGTGCGATTGCGGCATCTAGTGGAAAAGGAAACACATGCAGATGACAACTAGATAGAATCATTCTCGGAAACTTCTCTCTGATGAGTGCTTTCAACTCACAGATTTGAACCTTCCTTTTCAAAGAGCAGTTTTGAAAGACTCTTTTTGTAGGATCTGCAAGTGGATATTTGGAGCGCTTTGAGGCCTATGCTGGGAAATGAAATATCTTCACCTGAAAACTAGACAGAAGCATTCTGAGAAAGTTCTCTCTGATGAGTGCATTCACCTCAGACTTGAACGTTCCTTTTGATAGAACAGTTTTGAATCACTAAGTTTGTAGAATTCGCAAGTGTTTATGCAGAGCACCTTGAGGCCTATGTTGGAAAAGGAAATTGCTTCACATAAAAACTAGAGAGAAGCATTCTCAGAAATTTCATTGTGATGAGTGCATTCACCTAACAGAGTTGAACCTACGAATTGATAGACAAGTTTGGAAACACTCTTTTTGTAGAATCTGCAAGTGGATATTTGGAGCGCTTTGAAGCCTAGGCTGGAAATGGAAATATATTCACAGAAAAACTGGACAGAAGCATTCTCAGAAACTTCCTTGTGTTGAGTGCGTTCAACCCATAGACTTGAACCTTCTTTTTGAAAGAGCAGTTTTGAAACACTCTTTTTGTAAAATCTGCAAATGGATATTTGGAGCATTTTGAGGCCCATGCTGGGAAATGGAATATCTTCACCTAAAAACTAGACAGAAGCATTCTCAGAAAGATCTCCTCGATGCGTGCATTCAACTCACAGATTTCAACCCGTCTTTTGATAGAGCAGTTTGGAAACACTCTTTTTGTGAAATCTGCAAGTGGATATTTCCAGCGATTTGAGGTCTATGCAAGGAAAAGGAAATATCTTCACACAAAAACTAGACAGCTGCATTCTCAGAAACTTCTTTGTGAGGAGTGCATTCAACTCACAGACTTGAACGTTCCTTTTCATAGAACAGTTTTGAAACACTCCTTTTCTACAATCTGCCGGTGTTTATTCGGAGGGCTTTGAGGCCTATGTTGGAAAAGGAAATATCTTCACATAAAAACTAGACAGAAGCATTCTCAGAAACTTCTTTGTGATGAGTGCATTCTAGTCACAGAGTTGAACCTTCCTTTTGATAGAACAGTTTTGAAACACTCTTTTTGTAGAATCTGCAAGTGGATATTTGGAGCACTATGAGGCCTATGCTGTGAAATGAAATCTCTTCAGCTAAGTACTAGACAGAAGCATTCTCAGAAACTTCTTCACCACATGTGCAATCAACTCACAGAGTTGAACCTTTCTTTTCAAAGAGCAGTTTTGAAACACACTTTTGGTAAAATCTGCAAGTTGATATTTAGAGCGATTTCCGGCCTATGCTGGAAAAGGAAATATCTTCACATAAGAACTAAACAGCAGCATTCTCAGAAACTTCTTTGTGATGAGTGCATTCACCTCACAGAGTTGAACCTACTAATTGATAGAGAAGTTTGGAAACACTCTTTTTGTAGAATCTGCAAATGGATATTTGGAGCGCTTTGAGGCCTATGCTGGAAATGGAAATATCTTCACATAAAAACTAGATAGAAGCATTCTCAGAAACTTCCTTGTGTTGAGTGCATTCAACTCACAGACTTGAACCTTCTTTTTGAAAGAGCAGTTTTGAAACACTCTTTTTGTAAAATCTGCAAAAGGATATTTGGAGCACTTTGAGGCCTATGCTGGGAAATGTAATATCTTCACCTAAAAAATTGACAGAAGCATTCTCAGAAAGTTCTTCTCGATGCGTGCATTCAACTCACAGAGTTGAACCTGTCTTTTGATAGAGCAGTTTGGAAACACTCTTTTTGTGAAATCTGCAAGTGGATATTTCCAGCGATTTGAGACCTATGCAAGGAAAAGGAAATATCTTCACACAAAAACTAGACAGCTGCATTCTCAGAAACTTCTTTGTGAGGAGTGCATTCAACTCACAGACTTGAACGTTCCTTTTCATAGAACAGTTTTGAAACACTCCTTTTGTACAATCTGCAAGTGTTTATTCGGAACGCTTTGAGGCCTATGTTGGAAAAGGAAATGTCTTCACATAAAAACTAGACAGAAGCATTCTCAGAAACTTCTTTGTGATGAGTGCATTCTACTCACAGACTTGAACCTTCCTTTTGATAGAACAGTTTTGAAACACTCTTTCTGTAGGATCTGCAAGTGGATATTTGGAGCACTATGAGGCCTATGCTGTGAAATGGAATCTCTTCACCTAAGTACTAGACAGAAGCATTCTCAGAAACTTCTTCACGATATGTGCATTCAACTCACAGTGTTGAACCTTTCTTTTCAAAGAGCAGTTTTGAAGCACACTTTTGGTAAAATCTGCAAGTGGATATTTGTAGCGATTTCCGGCCTATGCTGGAAAAGGAAATATCTTCACATAAGAACTAAACAGCAGCATTCTCAGAAACTTCTTTGTGTGGATTGCATTCAACTCACAGACTTGAACCTACCAATTGATAGAGAAGTTGGGAGACACTCTTTTTGTAGAATCTGCAAGTGGGTATTTGGAGCGCTTGGAGGCCTACGCTGGAAAAGGAAATGTCTTCACCTAAAAACTAGACAGCAGCATTCTCAGAAACCTCTTTGAGAAGAGTGCATTCATCTCACAGACTTGAACGTTCCTTTCGATAGAACAGTTTTGAAGCACTCCTTTTGTAGAATCTGCAATTGTTTATTCGGAGCGCTTCGAGGCCTATGTTGGAAAAGGTTATATCTTCACATAAAAACTAGACAGAAATATTCTCAGAAACCTCTTTGTAAAGAGTGCATTCAACTCAGAGAGTTGAACCTACCAATCGATAGAGAAGTTTCGAAACACTCTTTTTGTAGAACACGCAAGTGAATATTTGGAGGGATTTGAGGCCTGTGATGTAAATGGAAACATCTTCTCATGAAATCTAGACAGAAGCATTCTCAGAAACGTCTTTGTGAGAAGTGCATTCAACTCACAGACTTGAAGCTTCCTTCTGAAAGAGCAGTTTTGAAACACTCTTTTTGTAGCATCTGCAAGTGGATATATGGAGCGCTTTGAGGCCTATGCTGGAAAAGGAAATATCTTCACATAAAAACTGGACAGAAGCATTCTCAGAAACTTCTTTGTGATGTGTGCGTTGAACTCACGGAGTTCAACCTTTCTTTTGATAGAGAAGTTTCGAAACACTCTTTTAGTAGAATCTTCATGTGGATGGATGGAGTGCTTTGAGGCCTATGCAGGAATAGGAAATATCTTCACGTAGAAACTGGACAAAAGCTTTCTCAGAAAGTTCCCTGTGCTTTGTGCATTCAACTCACGGAGTTCAACCTGCCTTTTGATAGAGCAGTTTTGAAACCCTCTTTTTGTAGAGTCTGCAAGTGGATATTTGGAGCGCTTTGAGGCCTATGCTGCAAAAGGAAATATCATTGCATAAAAGCTAGATGGAAGCATTCACAGAAACTTCTTTGTGATGAGTGCATTCAACTCACAGAGTTGAACCTCCCTTTTGATAGACCAGTTAGGAAACACGGTTTTTGTAGAATACGCAAGTGGATATTTGGAGCTCTTTGAGGCTTATGCTGGAAAAGGAGATATCTTCATATACAAACTGGACAGAAGCATTTTCAGAAACTTTTCTGTCATGTGGGGATTGAACTCACAGAGTTGAACACTCCTTTCCATGGAGCAGTTCTGCAACACTCTTTTCGTGGAAACTGCAAGTGGATATTTGGTGCGATTGCGGCATCTAGTGGAAAAGGAAACACATGCAGATGAAAACTAGATAGAATCATTCTCGGAAACTTCTCTCTGATGAGTGCTTTCAACTCACAGATTTGAACCTTCCTTTTCAAAGAGCAGTTTTGAAAGACTCTTTTTGTAGAATCTGCAAGTGGATATTTGGAGCGCTTTGAGGCCTATGCTGGGAAGTGAAATATCTTCACCTGAAAACTAGACAGAAGCATTCTGAGAAAGTTCTCTCTGATGAGTGCATTCACCTAAGACTTGAACGTTCCTTTTGATAGAACAGTTTTGAATCACTAAGTTTGTAGAATTCGCAAGTGTTTATGCAGAGCACCTTGAGGCCTATGTTGGAAAAGGAAATTGCTTCACATAAAAACTAGAGAGAAGCATTCTCAGAAATTTCATTGTGATGAGTGCATTCACCTAACAGAGTTGAACCTACTAATTGATAGACAAGTTTGGAAACACTCTTTTTGTAGAATCTGCAAGTGGATATTTGGAGCGCTTTGAAGCCTAGGCTGGAAATGGAAATATATTCACAGAAAAACTGGACAGAAGCATTCTCAGAAACTTCCTTGTGTTGAGTGCGTTCAACCCATAGACTTGAACCTTCTTTTTGAAAGAGCAGTTTTGAAACACTCTTTTTGTAAAATCTGCAAATGGATATTTGGAGAATTTTGAGGCCCATGCTGGGAAATGGAATATCTTCACCTAAAAACTAGACAGAAGCATTCTCAGAAAGATCTCCTCGATGCGTGCATTCAACTCACAGATTTCAACCCGTCTTTTGATAGAGCAGTTTGGAAACACTCTTTTTGTGAAATCTGCAAGTGGATATTTCCAGCGATTTGAGGTCTATGCAAGGAAAAGGAAATATCTTCACACAAAAACTAGACAGCTGCATTCTCAGAAACTTCTTTGCGAGGAGTGCATTCAACTCACAGACTTGAACGTTCCTTTTCATAGAACAGTTTTGAAACACTCCTTTTGTACAATCTGCCGGTGTTTATTCGGAGGGCTTTGAGGCCTATGTTGGAAAACGAAATATCTTCACATAAAAACTAGACAGAAGCATTCTCAGAAACTTCTTTGTGATGAGTGCATTCTAGTCACAGACTTGAACCTTCCTTTTGATAGAACAGTTTGGAACACTCTTTTTGTAGAATCTGCAAGTGGATATTTGGAGCACTATGAGGCCTATGCTGTGAAATGAAATCTCTTCAGCTAAGTACTAGACAGAAGCATTCTCAGAAACTTCTTCACCACATGTGCAATCAACTCACAGAGTTGAACCTTTCTTTTCAAAGAGCAGTTTTGAAACACACTTTTGGTAAAATCTGCAAGTGGATATTTAGAGCGATTTCCGGCCTATGCTGGAAAAGGAAATATCTTCACATAAGAACTAAACAGCAGCATTCTCAGAAACTTCTTTGTGATGAGTGCATTCACCTCACAGAGTTGAACCTACTAATTGATAGAGAAGTTTGGAAACACTCTTTTTGTAGAATCTGCAAATGGATATTTGGAGCGCTTTGAGGCCTATGCTGGAAATGGAAATATCTTCACATAAAAACTAGACAGAAGCATTCTCAGAAACTTCCTTGTGTTGAGTGCATTCAACTCACAGACTTGAACCTTCTTTTTGAAAGAGCAGTTTTGAAACACTCTTTTTGTAAAATCTGCAAAAGGATATTTGGAGCACTTTGAGGCCTATGCTGGGAAATGTAATATCTTCACCTAAAAACTAGACAGAAGCATTCTCAGAAAGTTCTTCTCGATGCGTGCATTCAACTCACAGAGTTGAACCTGTCTTTTGATAGAGCAGTTTGGAAACACTCTTTTTGTGAAATCTGCAAGTGGATATTTCCAGCGATTTGAGACCTATGCAAGGAAAAGGAAATATCTTCACACAAAAACTAGACAGCTGCATTCTCAGAAACTTCTTTGTGAGGAGTGCATTCAACTCGCAGACTTGAACGTTCCTTTTCATAGAACAGTTTTGAAACACTCCTTTTGTACAATCTGCAAGTGTTTATTCGGAACGCTTTGAGGCCTATGTTGGAAAAGGAAATGTCTTCACATAAAAACTAGACAGAAGCATTCTCAGAAACTTCTTTGTGATGAGTGCATTCTACTCACAGACTTGAACCTTCCTTTTGATAGAACAGTTTTGAAACACTCTTTCTGTAGGATCTGCAAGTGGATATTTGGAGCACTATGAGGCCTATGCTGTGAAATGGAATCTCTTCACCTAAGTACTAGACAGAAGCATTCTCAGAAACTTCTTCACGATATGTGCATTCAACTCACAGTGTTGAACCTTTCTTTTCAAAGAGCAGTTTTGAAGCACACTTTTGGTAAAATCTGCAAGTGGATATTTGTAGCGATTTCCGGCCTATGCTGGAAAAGGAAATATCTTCACATAAGAACTAAACAGCAGCATTCTCAGAAACTTCTTTGTGTGGATTGCATTCAACTCACAGACTTGAACCTACCAATTGATAGAGAAGTTGGGAGACACTCTTTTTGTAGAATCTGCAAGTGGGTATTTGGAGCGCTTTGAGGCCTACGCTGGAAAAGGAAATGTCTTCACCTAAAAACTAGACAGCAGCATTCTCAGAAACCTCTTTGAGAAGAGTGCATTCATCTCACAGACTTGAACGTTCCTTTCGATAGAACAGTTTTGAAGCACTCCTTTTGTAGAATCTGCAATTGTTTATTCGGAGCGCTTCGAGGCCTATGTTGGAAAAGGATATATCTTCACATAAAAACTAGACAGAAATATTCTCAGAAACCTCTTTGTAAAGAGTGCATTCAACTCAGAGAGTTGAACCTACCAATCGATAGAGAAGTTTCGAAACACTCTTTTTGTAGAACACGCAAGTGAATATTTGGAGGGATTTGAGGCCTGTGATGTAAATGGAAACATCTTCTCATGAAATCTAGACAGAAGCATTCTCAGAAACGTCTTTGTGATAAGTGCATTCAACTCACAGACGTGAAGCTTCCTTCTGAAAGAGCAGTTTTGAAACACTCTTTTTGTAGCATCTGCAAGTGGATATATGGAGCGCTTTGAGGCCTATGCTGGAAAAGGAAATATCTTCACATAAAAACTGGACAGAAGCATTCTCAGAAACTTCTTTGTGATGTGTGCGTTGAACTCACGGAGTTCAACCTTTCTTTTGATAGAGAAGTTTCGAAACACTCTTTTAGTAGAATCTTCATGTGGATGGATGGAGTGCTTTGAGGCCTATGCAGGAATAGGAAATATCTTCACGTAGAAACTGGACAAAAGCTTTCTCAGAAAGTTCCCTGTGCTTTGTGCATTCAACTCACGGAGTTCAACCTGCCTTTTGATAGAGCAGTTTTGAAACCCTCTTTTTGTAGAGTCTGCAAGTGGATATTTGGAGCGCTTTGAGGCCTATGCTGCAAAAGGAAATATCATTGCATAAAAGCTAGATGGAAGCATTCACAGAAACTTCTTTGTGATGAGTGCATTCAACTCACAGAGTTGAACCTCCCTTTTGATAGACCAGTTAGGAAACACGGTTTTTGTAGAATACGCAAGTGGATATTTGGAGCTCTTTGAGGCTTATGCTGGAAAAGGAGATATCTTCATATACAAACTGGACAGAAGCATTTTCAGAAACTTTTATGTCATGTGGGGATTGAACTCACAGAGTTGAACACTCCTTTCCATGGAGCAGTTCTGCAACACTCTTTTCGTGGAAACTGCAAGTGGATATTTGGTGCGATTGCGGCATCTAGTGGAAAAGGAAACACATGCAGATGAAAACTAGATAGAATCATTCTCGGAAACTTCTCTCTGATGAGTGCTTTCAACTCACAGATTTGAACCTTCCTTTTCAAAGAGCAGTTTTGAAAGACTCTTTTTGTAGAATCTGCAAGTGGATATTTGGAGCGCTTTGAGGCCTATGCTGGGAAGTGAAATATCTTCACCTGAAAACTAGACAGAAGCATTCTGAGAAAGTTCTCTCTGATGAGTGCATTCACCTCAGACTTGAACGTTCCTTTTGATAGAACAGTTTTGAATCACTAAGTTTGTAGAATTCGCAAGTGTTTATGCAGAGCACCTTGAGGCCTATGTTGGAAAAGGAAATTGCTTCACATAAAAACTAGAGAGAAGCATTCTCAGAAATTTCATTGTGATGAGTGCATTCACCTAACAGAGTTGAACCTACTAATTGATAGACAAGTTTGGAAACACTCTTTTTGTAGAATCTGCAAGTGGATATTTGGAGCGCTTTGAAGCCTAGGCTGGAAATGGAAATATATTCACAGAAAAACTGGACAGAAGCATTCTCAGAAACTTCCTTGTGTTGAGTGCGTTCAACCCATAGACTTGAACCTTCTTTTTGAAAGAGCAGTTTTGAAACACTCTTTTTGTAAAATCTGCAAATGGATATTTGGAGCATTTTGAGGCCCATGCTGGGAAATGGAATATCTTCACCTAAAAACTAGACAGAAGCATTCTCAGAAAGATCTCCTCGATGCGTGCATTCAACTCACAGATTTCAACCCGTCTTTTGATAGAGCAGTTTGGAAACACTCTTTTTGTGAAATCTGCAAGTGGATATTTCCAGCGATTTGAGGTCTATGCAAGGAAAAGGAAATATCTTCACACAAAAACTAGACAGCTGCATTCTCAGAAACTTCTTTGCGAGGAGTGCATTCAACTCACAGACTTGAACGTTCCTTTTCATAGAACAGTTTTGAAACACTCCTTTTCTACAATCTGCCGGTGTTTATTCGGAGGGCTTTGAGGCCTATGTTGGAAAAGGAAATATCTTCACATAAAAACTAGACAGAAGCATTCTCAGAAACTTGTTTGTGATGAGTGCATTCTAGTCACAGAGTTGAACCTTCCTTTTGATAGAACAGTTTTGAAACACTCTTTTTGTAGAATCTGCAAGTGGATATTTGGAGCAATATGAGGCCTATGCTGTGAAATGAAATCTCTTCAGCTAAGTACTAGGCAGAAGCATTCTCAGAAACTTCTTCACCACATGTGCAATCAACTCACAGAGTTGAACCTTTCTTTTCAAAGAGCAGTTTTGAAACACACTTTTGGTAAAATCTGCAAGTGGATATTTAGAGCGATTTCCGGCCTATGCTGGAAAAGGAAATATCTTCACATAAGAACTAAACAGCAGCATTCTCAGAAACTTCTTTGTGATGAGTGCATTCACCTCACAGAGTTGAACCTACTAATTGATAGAGAAGTTTGGAAACACTCTTTTTGTAGAACCTGCAAATGGATATTTGGAGCGCTTTGAGGCCTATGCTGGAAATGGAAATATCTTCACATAAAAACTAGACAGAAGCATTCTCAGAAACTTCCTTGTGTTGAGTGCATTCAACTCACAGACTTGAACCTTCTTTTTGAAAGAGCAGTTTTGAAACACTCTTTTTGTAAAATCTGCAAAAGGATATTTGGAGCACTTTGAGGCGTATGCTGGGAAACGTAATATCTTCACCTAAAAACTAGACAGAAGCATTCTCAGAAAGTTCTTCTCGATGCGTGCATTCAACTCACAGAGTTGAACCTGTCTTTTGATAGAGCAGTTTGGAAACACTCTTCTTGTGAATTCTGCAAGTGGATATTTCCAGCGATTTGAGACCTATGCAAGGAAAAGGAAATATCTTCACACGAAAACTAGACAGCTGCATTCTCAGAAACTTCTTTGTGAGGAGTGCATTCAACTCACAGACTTGAACGTTCCTTTTCATAGAACAGTTTTGAAACACTCCTTTTGTACAATCTGCAAGTGTTTATTCGGAACGCTTTGAGGCCTATGTTGGAAAAGGAAATGTCTTCACATAAAAACTAGACAGAAGCATTCTCAGAAACTTCTTTGTGATGAGTGCATTCTAGTCACAGACTTGAACCTTCCTTTTGATAGAACAGTTTTGAAACACTCTTTTTGTAGAATCTGCAAGTGGATATTTGGAGCACTATGAGGCCTATGCTGTGAAATGGAATCTCTTCACCTAAGTACTAGACAGAAGCATTCTCAGAAACTTATTCACGATATGTGCATTCAACTCACAGTTTTGAACCTTTCTTTTCAAAGAGCAGTTTTGAAGCACACTTTTGGTAAAATCTGCAAGTGGATATTTGTAGCGATTTCCGGCCTATGCTGGAAAAGGAAATATCTTCACATAAGAACTAAACAGCAGCATTCTCAGAAACTTCTTTGTGTGGATTGCATTCAACTCACAGACTTGAACCTACCAATTGATAGAGAAGTTGGGAGACACTCTTTTTGTAGAATCTGCAAGTGGGTATTTGGAGCGCTTTGAGGCCTATGCTGGAAAAGGAAATGTCTTCACCTAAAAACTAGACAGCAGCATTCTCAGAAACCTCTTTGAGAAGAGTGCATTCATCTCACAGACTTGAACGTTCCTTTCGATAGAACAGTTTTGAAGCACTCCTTTTGTAGAATCTGCAATTGTTTAGTCGGAGCGCTTCGAGGCCTATGTTGGAAAAGGATATATCTTCACATTAAAACTAGACAGAAATATTCTGAGAAACCTCTTTGTAAAGAGTGCATTCAACTCAGAGAGTTGAACCTACCAATCGATAGAGAAGTTTCGAAACACTCTTTTTGTAGAACACGCAAGTGAATATTTGGAGGGATTTGAGGCCTGTGATGTAACTGGAAACATCTTCTCATGAAATCTAGACAGAAGCATTCTCAGAAACGTCTTTGTGAGAAGTGCATTCAACTCACAGACTTGAAGCTTCCTTCTGAAAGAGCAGTTTTGAAACACTCTTTTTGTAGCATCTGCAAGTGGATATATGGAGCGCTTTGAGGCCTATGCTGGAAAAGGAAATATCTTCACATAAAAACTGGACAGAAGCATTCTCAGAAACTTCTTTGTGATGTGTGCGTTGAACTCACGGAGTTCAACCTTTCTTTTGATAGAGAAGTTTCGAAACACTCTTTTAGTAGAATCTTCATGTGGATGGATGGAGTGCTTTGAGGCCTATGCTGGAAATGGAAATATCTTCACGTAGAAACTGGACAAAAGCTTTCTCAGAAAGTTCTCTGTGCTTTGTGCATTCAACTCACGGAGTTCAACCTGCCTTTTGATAGAGCAGTTTTGAAACCCTCTTTTTGTAGAATCTGCAAGTGGATATTTGGAGCAATATGAGGCCTATGCTGTGAAATGAAATCTCTTCAGCTAAGTACTAGGCAGAAGCATTCTCAGAAACTTCTTCACCACATGTGCAATCAACTCACAGAGTTGAACCTTTCTTTTCAAAGAGCAGTTTGGAAACACACTTTTGGTAAAATCTGCAAGTGGATATTTAGAGCGATTTCCGGCCTATGCTGGAAAAGGAAATATCTTCACATAAGAACTAAACAGCAGCATTCTCAGAAACTTCTTTGTGATGAGTGCATTCACCTCACAGAGTTGAACCTACTAATTGATAGAGAAGTTTGGAAACACTCTTTTTGTAGAACCTGCAAATGGATATTTGGAGCGCTTTGAGGCCTATGCTGGAAATGGAAATATCTTCACATAAAAACTAGACAGAAGCATTCTCAGAAACTTCCTTGTGTTGAGTGCATTCAACTCACAGACTTGAACCTTCTTTTTGAAAGAGCAGTTTAGAAACACTCTTTTTGTTAAATCTGCAAAAGGATATTTGGAGCACTTTGAGGCCTATGCTGGGAAATGTAATATCTTCACCTAAAAACTAGACAGAAGCATTCTCAGAAAGTTCTTCTCGATGCGTGCATTCAACACACAGAGTTGAACCTGTCTTTTGATAGAGCAGTTTGGAAACACTCTTCTTGTGAAATCTGCAAGTGGATATTTCCAGCGATTTGAGACCTATGCAAGGAAAAGGAAATATCTTCACACAAAAACTAGACAGCTGCATTCTCAGAAACTTCTTTGTGAGGAGTGCATTCAACTCACAGACTTGAACGTTCCTTTTCATAGAACAGTTTTGAAACACTCCTTTTGTACAATCTGCAAGTGTTTATTCGGAACGCTTTGAGGCCTATGTTGGAAAAGGAAATGTCTTCACATAAAAACTGGACAGAAGCATTCTCAGAAACTTCTTTGTGATGAGTGCATTCTACTCACAGACTTGAACCTTCCTTTTGATAGAACAGTTTTGAAACACTCTTTTTGTAGAAGCTGCAAGTGGATATTTGGAGCACTGTGAGGCCTATGCTGTGAAATGAAATCTCTTCAGCTAAGTACTAGACAGAAGCATTCTCAGAAACTTCTTCACCACATGTGCAATCAACTCACAGAGTTGAACCTTTCTTTTCAAAGAGCAGTTTTGAAACACACTTTTGGTAAAATCTGCAAGTGGATATTTAGAGCGATTTCCGGCCTATGCTGGCAAAGGAAATATCTTCACATAAGAACTAAACAGCAGCATTCTCAGAAACTTCTTTGTGATGAGTGCATTCACCTCACAGAGTTGAACCTACTAATTGATAGAGAAGTTTGGAAACACTCTTTTTGTAGAATCTACAAATGGATATTTGGAGCGCTTTGAGGCCTATGCTGGAAATGGAAATATCTTCACATAAAAACTAGACAGAAGCATTCTCAGAAACTTCTTTGTGATGAGTGCATTCTAGTCACAGAGTTGAACCTTCCTTTTGATAGAACAGTTTTGAAACACTCTTTTTGTAGAATCTGCAAGTGGATATTTGGAGCACTATGAGGCCTATGCTGGGAAATGTAATATCTTCACCTAAAAACTAGACAGAAGCATTCTCAGAAAGTTCTTCTCGATGCGTGCATTCAACTCACAGAGTTGAACCTGTCTTTTGATAGAGCAGTTTGGAAACACTCTTTTTGTGAAATCTGCAAGTGGATATTTCCAGCGAATTGAGACCTATGCAAGGAAAAGGAAATATCTTCACACAAAAACTAGACAGCTGCATTCTCAGAAACTTCTTTGTGAGGAGTGCATTCAACTCACAGACTTGAACGTTCCTTTTCATAGAACAGTTTTGAAACACTCCTTTTGTACAATCTGCAGGTGTTTATTCGGAGCGCTTTGAGGCCTATGTTGGAAAAGGAAATATCTTCACATAAAAACTAGACAGAAGCATTCTCAGAAACTTCTTTGTGAGGAGTGCATTCTAGTCACAGAGTTGAACCTTCCTTTTGATAGAACAATTTTGAAACACTCTTTTTGTAGAATCTGCAAGTGGATATTTGGAGCACTATGAGGCCTATGCTGTGAAATGAAATCTCTTCAGCTAAGTACTAGACAGAAGCATTCTCAGAAACTTCTTCACCACATGTGCAATCAACTCACAGAGTTGAACCTTTCTTTTCAAAGAGCAGTTTTGAAACACACTTTTGGTAAAATCTGCAAGTGGATATTTAGAGCGATTTCCGGCCTATGCTGGAAAAGGAAATATCTTCACATAAGAACTAAACAGCAGCATTCTCAGAAACTTCTTTGTGATGAGTGCATTCACCTCACAGAGTTGAACCTACTAATTGATAGAGAAGTTTGGAAACACTCTTTTTGTAGAATCTGCAAATGGATATTTGGAGCGCTTTGAGGCCTATGCTGGAAATGGAAATATCTTCACATAAAAACTAGACAGAAGCATTCTCAGAAACTTCTTTGTGATGAGTGCATTCTAGTCACAGAGTTGAACCTTCCTTTTGATAGAACAGTTTTGAAACACTCTTTTTGTAGAATCTGCAAGTGGATATTTGGAGCACTATGAGGCCTATGCTGGAAATGGAAATATCTTCACATAAAAACTAGACAGAAGCATTCTCAGAAACTTCCTTGTGTTGAGTGCATTCAACTCACAGACTTGAACCTTCTTTTTGAAAGAGCAGTTTTGAAACACTCTTTTTGTAAAATCTGCAAAAGGATATTTGGAGCACTTTGAGGCGTATGCTGGGAAACGTAATATCTTCACCTAAAAACTAGACAGAAGCATTCTCAGAAAGTTCTTCTCGATGCGTGCATTCAACTCACAGAGTTGAACCTGTCTTTTGATAGAGCAGTTTGGAAACACTCTTCTTGTGAATTCTGCAAGTGGATATTTCCAGCGATTTGAGACCTATGCAAGGAAAAGGAAATATCTTCACACGAAAACTAGACAGCTGCATTCTCAGAAACTTCTTTGTGAGGAGTGCATTCAACTCACAGACTTGAACGTTCCTTTTCATAGAACAGTTTTGAAACACTCCTTTTGTACAATCTGCAAGTGTTTATTCGGAACGCTTTGAGGCCTATGTTGGAAAAGGAAATGTCTTCACATAAAAACTAGACAGAAGCATTCTCAGAAACTTCTTTGTGATGAGTGCATTCTAGTCACAGACTTGAACCTTCCTTTTGATAGAACAGTTTTGAAACACTCTTTTTGTAGAATCTGCAAGTGGATATTTGGAGCACTATGAGGCCTATGCTGTGAAATGGAATCTCTTCACCTAAGTACTAGACAGAAGCATTCTCAGAAACTTATTCACGATATGTGCATTCAACTCACAGTTTTGAACCTTTCTTTTCAAAGAGCAGTTTTGAAGCACACTTTTGGTAAAATCTGCAAGTGGATATTTGTAGCGATTTCCGGCCTATGCTGGAAAAGGAAATATCTTCACATAAGAACTAAACAGCAGCATTCTCAGAAACTTCTTTGTGTGGATTGCATTCAACTCACAGACTTGAACCTACCAATTGATAGAGAAGTTGGGAGACACTCTTTTTGTAGAATCTGCAAGTGGGTATTTGGAGCGCTTTGAGGCCTATGCTGGAAAAGGAAATGTCTTCACCTAAAAACTAGACAGCAGCATTCTCAGAAACCTCTTTGAGAAGAGTGCATTCATCTCACAGACTTGAACGTTCCTTTCGATAGAACAGTTTTGAAGCACTCCTTTTGTAGAATCTGCAATTGTTTAGTCGGAGCGCTTCGAGGCCTATGTTGGAAAAGGATATATCTTCACATTAAAACTAGACAGAAATATTCTGAGAAACCTCTTTGTAAAGAGTGCATTCAACTCAGAGAGTTGAACCTACCAATCGATAGAGAAGTTTCGAAACACTCTTTTTGTAGAACACGCAAGTGAATATTTGGAGGGATTTGAGGCCTGTGATGTAAATGGAAACATCTTCTCATGAAATCTAGACAGAAGCATTCTCAGAAACGTCTTTGTGAGAAGTGCATTCAACTCACAGACTTGAAGCTTCCTTCTGAAAGAGCAGTTTTGAAACACTCTTTTTGTAGCATCTGCAAGTGGATATATGGAGCGCTTTGAGGCCTATGCTGGAAAAGGAAATATCTTCACATAAAAACTGGACAGAAGCATTCTCAGAAACTTCTTTGTGATGTGTGCGTTGAACTCACGGAGTTCAACCTTTCTTTTGATAGAGAAGTTTCGAAACACTCTTTTAGTAGAATCTTCATGTGGATGGATGGAGTGCTTTGAGGCCTATGCTGGAAATGGAAATATCTTCACGTAGAAACTGGACAAAAGCTTTCTCAGAAAGTTCTCTGTGCTTTGTGCATTCAACTCACGGAGTTCAACCTGCCTTTTGATAGAGCAGTTTTGAAACCCTCTTTTTGTAGAATCTGCAAGTGGATATTTGGAGCAATATGAGGCCTATGCTGTGAAATGAAATCTCTTCAGCTAAGTACTAGGCAGAAGCATTCTCAGAAACTTCTTCACCACATGTGCAATCAACTCACAGAGTTGAACCTTTCTTTTCAAAGAGCAGTTTTGAAACACACTTTTGGTAAAATCTGCAAGTGGATATTTAGAGCGATTTCCGGCCTATGCTGGAAAAGGAAATATCTTCACATAAGAACTAAACAGCAGCATTCTCAGAAACTTCTTTGTGATGAGTGCATTCACCTCACAGAGTTGAACCTACTAATTGATAGAGAAGTTTGGAAACACTCTTTTTGTAGAACCTGCAAATGGATATTTGGAGCGCTTTGAGGCCTATGCTGGAAATGGAAATATCTTCACATAAAAACTAGACAGAAGCATTCTCAGAAACTTCCTTGTGTTGAGTGCATTCAACTCACAGACTTGAACCTTCTTTTTGAAAGAGCAGTTTAGAAACACTCTTTTTGTTAAATCTGCAAAAGGATATTTGGAGCACTTTGAGGCCTATGCTGGGAAATGTAATATCTTCACCTAAAAACTAGACAGAAGCATTCTCAGAAAGTTCTTCTCGATGCGTGCATTCAACACACAGAGTTGAACCTGTCTTTTGATAGAGCAGTTTGGAAACACTCTTCTTGTGAAATCTGCAAGTGGATATTTCCAGCGATTTGAGACCTATGCAAGGAAAAGGAAATATCTTCACACAAAAACTAGACAGCTGCATTCTCAGAAACTTCTTTGTGAGGAGTGCATTCAACTCACAGACTTGAACGTTCCTTTTCATAGAATAGTTTTGAAACACTCCTTTTGTACAATCTGCAAGTGTTTATTCGGAACGCTTTGAGGCCTATGTTGGAAAAGGAAATGTCTTCACATAAAAACTAGACAGAAGCATTCTCAGAAACTTCTTTGTGATGAGTGCATTCTACTCACAGACTTGAACCTTCCTTTTGATAGAACAGTTTTGAAACACTCTTTTTGTAGAAGCTGCAAGTGGATATTTGGAGCACTGTGAGGCCTATGCTGTGAAATGAAATCTCTTCAGCTAAGTACTAGACAGAAGCATTCTCAGAAACTTCTTCACCACATGTGCAATCAACTCACAGAGTTGAACCTTTCTTTTCAAAGAGCAGTTTTGAAACACACTTTTGGTAAAATCTGCAAGTGGATATTTAGAGCGATTTCCGGCCTATGCTGGAAAAGGAAATATCTTCACATAAGAACTAAACAGCAGCATTCTCAGAAACTTCTTTGTGATGAGTGCATTCACCTCACAGAGTTGAACCTACTAATTGATAGAGAAGTTTGGAAACACTCTTTTTGTAGAATCTACAAATGGATATTTGGAGCGCTTTGAGGCCTATGCTGGAAATGGAAATATCTTCACATAAAAACTAGACAGAAGCATTCTCAGAAACTTCTTTGTGATGAGTGCATTCTAGTCACAGAGTTGAACCTTCCTTTTGATAGAACAGTTTTGAAACACTCTTTTTGTAGAATCTGCAAGTGGATATTTGGAGCACTATGAGGCCTATGCTGGGAAATGTAATATCTTCACCTAAAAACTAGACAGAAGCATTCTCAGAAAGTTCTTCTCGATGCGTGCATTCAACTCACAGAGTTGAACCTGTCTTTTGATAGAGCAGTTTGGAAACACTCTTTTTGTGAAATCTGCAAGTGGATATTTCCAGCGAATTGAGACCTATGCAAGGAAAAGGAAATATCTTCACACAAAAACTAGACAGCTGCATTCTCAGAAACTTCTTTGTGAGGAGTGCATTCAACTCACAGACTTGAACGTTCCTTTTCATAGAACAGTTTTGAAACACTCCTTTTGTACAATCTGCAGGTGTTTATTCGGAGCGCTTTGAGGCCTATGTTGGAAAAGGAAATATCTTCACATAAAAACTAGACAGAAGCATTCTCAGAAACTTCTTTGTGAGGAGTGCATTCTAGTCACAGAGTTGAACCTTCCTTTTGATAGAACAATTTTGAAACACTCTTTTTGTAGAATCTGCAAGTGGATATTTGGAGCACTATGAGGCCTATGCTGTGAAATGAAATCTCTTCAGCTAAGTACTAGACAGAAGCATTCTCAGAAACTTCTTCACCACATGTGCAATCAACTCACAGAGTTGAACCTTTCTTTTCAAAGAGCAGTTTTGAAACACACTTTTGGTAAAATCTGCAAGTGGATATTTAGAGCGATTTCCGGCCTATGCTGGAAAAGGAAATATCTTCACATAAGAACTAAACAGCAGCATTCTCAGAAACTTCTTTGTGATGAGTGCATTCACCTCACAGAGTTGAACCTACTAATTGATAGAGAAGTTTGGAAACACTCTTTTTGTAGAATCTGCAAATGGATATTTGGAGCGCTTTGAGGCCTATGCTGGAAATGGAAATATCTTCACATAAAAACTAGACAGAAGCATTCTCAGAAACTTCTTTGTGATGAGTGCATTCTAGTCACAGAGTTGAACCTTCCTTTTGATAGAACAGTTTTGAAACACTCTTTTTGTAGAATCTGCAAGTGGATATTTGGAGCACTATGAGGCCTATGCTGGAAATGGAAATATCTTCACATAAAAACTAGACAGAAGCATTCTCAGAAACTTCCTTGTGTTGAGTGCATTCAACTCACAGACTTGAACCTTCTTTTTGAAAGAGCAGTTTTGAAACACTCTTTTTGTAAAATCTGCAAAAGGATATTTGGAGCACTTTGAGGCGTATGCTGGGAAACGTAATATCTTCACCTAAAAACTAGACAGAAGCATTCTCAGAAAGTTCTTCTCGATGCGTGTATTCAACTCACAGAGTTGAACCTGTCTTTTGATAGAGCAGTTTGGAAACACTCTTCTTGTGAATTCTGCAAGTGGATATTTCCAGCGATTTGAGACCTATGCAAGGAAAAGGAAATATCTTCACACGAAAACTAGACAGCTGCATTCTCAGAAACTTCTTTGTGAGGAGTGCATTCAACTCACAGACTTGAACGTTCCTTTTCATAGAACAGTTTTGAAACACTCCTTTTGTACAATCTGCAAGTGTTTATTCGGAACGCTTTGAGGCCTATGTTGGAAAAGGAAATGTCTTCACATAAAAACTAGACAGAAGCATTCTCAGAAACTTCTTTGTGATGAGTGCATTCTAGTCACAGACTTGAACCTTCCTTTTGATAGAACAGTTTTGAAACACTCTTTTTGTAGAATCTGCAAGTGGATATTTGGAGCACTATGAGGCCTATGCTGTGAAATGGAATCTCTTCACCTAAGTACTAGACAGAAGCATTCTCAGAAACTTATTCACGATATGTGCATTCAACTCACAGTTTTGAACCTTTCTTTTCAAAGAGCAGTTTTGAAGCACACTTTTGGTAAAATCTGCAAGTGGATATTTGTAGCGATTTCCGGCCTATGCTGGAAAAGGAAATATCTTCACATAAGAACTAAACAGCAGCATTCTCAGAAACTTCTTTGTGTGGATTGCATTCAACTCACAGACTTGAACCTACCAATTGATAGAGAAGTTGGGAGACACTCTTTTTGTAGAATCTGCAAGTGGGTATTTGGAGCGCTTTGAGGCCTATGCTGGAAAAGGAAATGTCTTCACCTAAAAACTAGACAGCAGCATTCTCAGAAACCTCTTTGAGGAGAGTGCATTCATCTCACAGACTTGAACGTTCCTTTCGATAGAACAGTTTTGAAGCACTCCTTTTGTAGAATCTGCAATTGTTTAGTCGGAGCGCTTCGAGGCCTATGTTGGAAAAGGATATATCTTCACATTAAAACTAGACAGAAATATTCTGAGAAACCTCTTTGTAAAGAGTGCATTCAACTCAGAGAGTTGAACCTACCAATCGATAGAGAAGTTTCGAAACACTCTTTTTGTAGAACACGCAAGTGAATATTTGGAGGGATTTGAGGCCTGTGATGTAAATGGAAACATCTTCTCATGAAATCTAGACAGAAGCATTCTCAGAAACGTCTTTGTGAGAAGTGCATTCAACTCACAGACTTGAAGCTTCCTTCTGAAAGAGCAGTTTTGAAACACTCTTTTTGTAGCATCTGCAAGTGGATATATGGAGCGCTTTGAGGCCTATGCTGGAAAAGGAAATATCTTCACATAAAAACTGGACAGAAGCATTCTCAGAAACTTCTTTGTGATGTGTGCGTTGAACTCACGGAGTTCAACCTTTCTTTTGATAGAGAAGTTTCGAAACACTCTTTTAGTAGAATCTTCATGTGGATGGATGGAGTGCTTTGAGGCCTATGCTGGAAATGGAAATATCTTCACGTAGAAACTGGACAAAAGCTTTCTCAGAAAGTTCTCTGTGCTTTGTGCATTCAACTCACGGAGTTCAACCTGCCTTTTGATAGAGCAGTTTTGAAACCCTCTTTTTGTAGAATCTGCAAGTGGATATTTGGAGCAATATGAGGCCTATGCTGTGAAATGAAATCTCTTCAGCTAAGTACTAGGCAGAAGCATTCTCAGAAACTTCTTCACCACATGTGCAATCAACTCACAGAGTTGAACCTTTCTTTTCAAAGAGCAGTTTTGAAACACACTTTTGGTAAAATCTGCAAGTGGATATTTAGAGCGATTTCCGGCCTATGCTGGAAAAGGAAATATCTTCACATAAGAACTAAACAGCAGCATTCTCAGAAACTTCTTTGTGATGAGTGCATTCACCTCACAGAGTTGAACCTACTAATTGATAGAGAAGTTTGGAAACACTCTTTTTGTAGAACCTGCAAATGGATATTTGGAGCGCTTTGAGGCCTATGCTGGAAATGGAAATATCTTCACATAAAAACTAGACAGAAGCATTCTCAGAAACTTCCTTGTGTTGAGTGCATTCAACTCACAGACTTGAACCTTCTTTTTGAAAGAGCAGTTTAGAAACACTCTTTTTGTTAAATCTGCAAAAGGATATTTGGAGCACTTTGAGGCCTATGCTGGGAAATGTAATATCTTCACCTAAAAACTAGACAGAAGCATTCTCAGAAAGTTCTTCTCGATGCGTGCATTCAACACACAGAGTTGAACCTGTCTTTTGATAGAGCAGTTTGGAAACACTCTTCTTGTGAAATCTGCAAGTGGATATTTCCAGCGATTTGAGACCTATGCAAGGAAAAGGAAATATCTTCACACAAAAACTAGACAGCTGCATTCTCAGAAACTTCTTTGTGAGGAGTGCATTCAACTCACAGACTTGAACGTTCCTTTTCATAGAACAGTTTTGAAACACTCCTTTTGTACAATCTGCAAGTGTTTATTCGGAACGCTTTGAGGCCTATGTTGGAAAAGGAAATGTCTTCACATAAAAACTAGACAGAAGCATTCTCAGAAACTTCTTTGTGATGAGTGCATTCTACTCACAGACTTGAACCTTCCTTTTGATAGAACAGTTTTGAAACACTCTTTTTGTAGAAGCTGCAAGTGGATATTTGGAGCACTGTGAGGCCTATGCTGTGAAATGAAATCTCTTCAGCTAAGTACTAGACAGAAGCATTCTCAGAAACTTCTTCACCACATGTGCAATCAACTCACAGAGTTGAACCTTTCTTTTCAAAGAGCAGTTTTGAAACACACTTTTGGTAAAATCTGCAAGTGGATATTTAGAGCGATTTCCGGCCTATGCTGGCAAAGGAAATATCTTCACATAAGAACTAAACAGCAGCATTCTCAGAAACTTCTTTGTGATGAGTGCATTCACCTCACAGAGTTGAACCTACTAATTGATAGAGAAGTTTGGAAACACTCTTTTTGTAGAATCTACAAATGGATATTTGGAGCGCTTTGAGGCCTATGCTGGAAATGGAAATATCTTCACATAAAAACTAGACAGAAGCATTCTCAGAAACTTCTTTGTGATGAGTGCATTCTAGTCACAGAGTTGAACCTTCCTTTTGATAGAACAGTTTTGAAACACTCTTTTTGTAGAATCTGCAAGTGGAT
Source organism: Pongo pygmaeus (assembly GCF_028885625.2). Taxonomy (NCBI): domain Eukaryota; kingdom Metazoa; phylum Chordata; class Mammalia; order Primates; family Hominidae; genus Pongo; species Pongo pygmaeus. The sequence goes on along the minus strand of NC_085930.1, from coordinate 20,780,975 downwards.
ATTTGGAGCACTATGAGGCCTATGCTGGGAAATGTAATATCTTCACCTAAAAACTAGACAGAAGCATTCTCAGAAAGTTCTTCTCGATGCGTGCATTCAACTCACAGAGTTGAACCTGTCTTTTGATAGAGCAGTTTGGAAACACTCTTTTTGTGAAATCTGCAAGTGGATATTTCCAGCGAATTGAGACCTATGCAAGGAAAAGGAAATATCTTCACACAAAAACTAGACAGCTGCATTCTCAGAAACTTCTTTGTGAGGAGTGCATTCAACTCACAGACTTGAACGTTCCTTTTCATAGAACAGTTTTGAAACACTCCTTTTGTACAATCTGCAGGTGTTTATTCGGAGCGCTTTGAGGCCTATGTTGGAAAAGGAAATATCTTCACATAAAAACTAGACAGAAGCATTCTCAGAAACTTCTTTGTGAGGAGTGCATTCTAGTCACAGAGTTGAACCTTCCTTTTGATAGAACAATTTTGAAACACTCTTTTTGTAGAATCTGCAAGTGGATATTTGGAGCACTATGAGGCCTATGCTGTGAAATGAAATCTCTTCACATAAAAACTAGACAGAAGCATTCTCAGAAACTTCCTTGTGTTGAGTGCATTCAACTCACAGACTTGAACCTTCTTTTTGAAAGAGCAGTTTTGAAACACTCTTTTTGTAAAATCTGCAAAAGGATATTTGGAGCACTTTGAGGCGTATGCTGGGAAACGTAATATCTTCACCTAAAAACTAGACAGAAGCATTCTCAGAAAGTTCTTCTCGATGCGTGCATTCAACTCACAGAGTTGAACCTGTCTTTTGATAGAGCAGTTTGGAAACACTCTTCTTGTGAATTCTGCAAGTGGATATTTCCAGCGATTTGAGACCTATGCAAGGAAAAGGAAATATCTTCACACGAAAACTAGACAGCTGCATTCTCAGAAACTTCTTTGTGAGGAGTGCATTCAACTCACAGACTTGAACGTTCCTTTTCATAGAACAGTTTTGAAACACTCCTTTTGTACAATCTGCAAGTGTTTATTCGGAACGCTTTGAGGCCTATGTTGGAAAAGGAAATGTCTTCACATAAAAACTAGACAGAAGCATTCTCAGAAACTTCTTTGTGATGAGTGCATTCTAGTCACAGACTTGAACCTTCCTTTTGATAGAACAGTTTTGAAACACTCTTTTTGTAGAATCTGCAAGTGGATATTTGGAGCACTATGAGGCCTATGCTGTGAAATGGAATCTCTTCACCTAAGTACTAGACAGAAGCATTCTCAGAAACTTATTCACGATATGTGCATTCAACTCACAGTTTTGAACCTTTCTTTTCAAAGAGCAGTTTTGAAGCACACTTTTGGTAAAATCTGCAAGTGGATATTTGTAGCGATTTCCGGCCTATGCTGGAAAAGGAAATATCTTCACATAAGAACTAAACAGCAGCATTCTCAGAAACTTCTTTGTGTGGATTGCATTCAACTCACAGACTTGAACCTACCAATTGATAGAGAAGTTGGGAGACACTCTTTTTGTAGAATCTGCAAGTGGGTATTTGGAGCGCTTTGAGGCCTATGCTGGAAAAGGAAATGTCTTCACCTAAAAACTAGACAGCAGCATTCTCAGAAACCTCTTTGAGAAGAGTGCATTCATCTCACAGACTTGAACGTTCCTTTCGATAGAACAGTTTTGAAGCACTCCTTTTGTAGAATCTGCAATTGTTTAGTCGGAGCGCTTCGAGGCCTATGTTGGAAAAGGATATATCTTCACATTAAAACTAGACAGAAATATTCTGAGAAACCTCTTTGTAAAGAGTGCATTCAACTCAGAGAGTTGAACCTACCAATCGATAGAGAAGTTTCGAAACACTCTTTTTGTAGAACACGCAAGTGAATATTTGGAGGGATTTGAGGCCTGTGATGTAAATGGAAACATCTTCTCATGAAATCTAGACAGAAGCATTCTCAGAAACGTCTTTGTGAGAAGTGCATTCAACTCACAGACTTGAAGCTTCCTTCTGAAAGAGCAGTTTTGAAACACTCTTTTTGTAGCATCTGCAAGTGGATATATGGAGCGCTTTGAGGCCTATGCTGGAAAAGGAAATATCTTCACATAAAAACTGGACAGAAGCATTCTCAGAAACTTCTTTGTGATGTGTGTGTTGAACTCACGGAGTTCAACCTTTCTTTTGATAGAGAAGTTTCGAAACACTCTTTTAGTAGAATCTTCATGTGGATGGATGGAGTGCTTTGAGGCCTATGCTGGAAATGGAAATATCTTCACGTAGAAACTGGACAAAAGCTTTCTCAGAGAGTTCTCTGTGCTTTGTGCATTCAACTCACGGAGTTCAACCTGCCTTTTGATAGAGCAGTTTTGAAACCCTCTTTTTGTAGAATCTGCAAGTGGATATTTGGAGCGCTTTGAGGCCTAGGCTGCAAAAGGAAATATCATTGCATAAAAGCTAGATGGAAGCATTCACAGAAACTTCTTTGTGATGAGTGCATTCAACTCACAGAGTTGAACCTCCCTTTTGATAGACCAGTTAGGAAACACGGTTTTTGTAGAATACGCAAGTGGATATTTGGAGCTCTTTGAGGCTTATGCTGGAAAAGGAGATATCTTCATATACAAACTGGACAGAAGCATTTTCAGAAACTTTTATGTCATGTGGGGATTGAACTCACAGAGTTGAACACTCCTTTCCATGGAGCAGTTCTGCAACACTCTTTTCGTGGAAACTGCAAGTGGATATTTGGTGCGATTGCGGCATCTAGTGGAAAAGGAAACACATGCAGATGAAAACTAGATAGAATCATTCTCGGAAACTTCTCTCTGATGAGTGCTTTCAACTCACAGATTTGAACCTTCCTTTTCAAAGAGCAGTTTTGAAAGACTCTTTTTGTAGGATCTGCAAGTGGATATTTGGAGCGCTTTGAGGCCTATGCTGGGAAATGAAATATCTTCACCTGAAAACTAGACAGAAGCATTCTGAGAAAGTTCTCTCTGATGAGTGCATTCACCTCAGACTTGAACGTTCCTTTTGATAGAACAGTTTTGAATCACTAAGTTTGTAGAATTCGCAAGTGTTTATGCAGAGCACCTTGAGGCCTATGTTGGAAAAGGAAATTGCTGCACATAAAAACTAGAGAGAAGCATTCTCAGAAATTTCATTGTGATGAGTGCATTCACCTAACAGAGTTGAACCTACTAATTGATAGACAAGTTTGGAAACACTCTTTTTGTAGAATCTGCAATTGGATATTTGGAGCGCTTTGAAGCCTAGGCTGGAAATGGAAATATATTCACATAAAAACTGGACAGAAGCATTCTCAGAAACTTCCTTGTGTTCAGTGCGTTCAACCCATAGACTTGAACCTTCTTTTTGAAAGAGCAGTTTTGAAACACTCTTTTTGTAAAATCTGCAAATGGATATTTGGAGCATTTTGAGGCCCATGCTGGGAAATGGAATATCTTCACCTAAAAACTAGACAGAAGCATTCTCAGAAAGATCTCCTCGATGCGTGCATTCAACTCACAGATTTCAACCCGTCTTTTGATAGAGCAGTTTGGAAACACTCTTTTTGTGAAATCTGCAAGTGGATATTTCCAGGGATTTGAGGTCTATGCAAGGAAAAGGAAATATATTCACACAAAAACTAGACAGCTGCATTCTCAGAAACTTCTTTGTGAGGAATGCATTCAACCCACAGACTTGAACGTTCCTTTTCATAGAACAGTTTTGAAACACTCCTTTTGTACAATCTGCCGGTGTTTATTCGGAGGGCTTTGAGGCCTATGTTGGAAAAGGAAATATCTTCACATAAAAACTAGACAGAAGCATTCTCAGAAACTTCTTTGTGATGAGTGCATTCTAGTCACAGAGTCGAACCTTCCTTTTGATAGAACAGTTTTGAAACACTCTTTTTGTAGGATCTGCCAGTGGATATTTGGAGCACTATGAGGCCTATGCTGTGAAATGAAATCTCTTCAGCTAAGTACTAGGCAGAAGCATTCTCAGAAACTTCTTCACCACATGTGCAATCAACTCACAGAGTTGAACCTTTCTTTTCAAAGAGCAGTTTTGAAACACACTTTTGGTAAAATCTGCAAGTGGATATTTAGAGCGATTTCCGGCCTATGCTGGAAAAGGAAATATCTTCACATAAGAACTAAACAGCAGCATTCTCAGAAACTTCTTTGTGATGAGTGCATTCACCTCACAGAGTTGAACCTACTAATTGATAGAGAAGTTTGGAAACACTCTTTTTGTAGAATCTGCAAATGGATATTTGGAGCGCTTTGAGGCCTATGCTGGAAATGGAAATATCTTCACATAAAAACTAGACAGAAGCATTCTCAGAAACTTCCTTGTGTTGAGTGCATTCAACTCACAGACTTGAACCTTCTTTTTGAAAGAGCAGTTTTGAAACACTCTTTTTGTAAAATCTGCAAAAGGATATTTGGAGCACTTTGAGGCCTATGCTGGGAAATGTAATATCTTCACCTAAAAACTAGACAGAAGCATTCTCAGAAAGTTCTTCTCGATGCGTGCATTCAACTCACAGAGTTGAACCTGTCTTTTGATAGAGCAGTTTGGAAACACTCTTCTTGTGAAATCTGCAAGTGGATATTTCCAGCGATTTGAGACCTATGCAAGGAAAAGGAAATATCTTCACACAAAATCTAGACAGCTGCATTCTCAGAAACTTCTTTGTGTGGATTGCATTCAGCTCACAGACTTGAACCTACCAATTGATAGAGGAGTTGGGAGACACTCTTTTTGTAGAATCTGCAAGTGGGTATTTGGAGCGCTTTGAGGCCTATGCTGGAAAAGGAAATGTCTTCACCTAAAAACTAGACAGCAGCATTCTCAGAAACCTCTTTGAGAAGAGTGCATTCATCTCACAGACTTGAACGTTAATTTCTGTAGGACAGTTTTGAAGCACTCCTTTTGTAGAATCTGCAATTGTTTAGTCGGAGCGCTTCGAGGCCTATGTTGGAAAAGGATATATCTTCACATAAAAACTAGACAGAAATATTCTGAGAAACCTCTTTGTAAAGAGTGCATTCAACTCAGAGAGTTGAACCTACCAATCGATAGAGAAGTTTCGAAACACTCTTTTTGTAGAACACGCAAGTGAATATTTGGAGGGATTTGAGGCCTGTGATGTAAATGGAAACATCTTCTCATGAAATCTAGACAGAAGCATTCTCAGAAACGTCTTTGTGAGAAGTGCATTCAACTCACAGACTTGAAGCTTCCTTCTGAAAGAGCAGTTTTGAAACACTCTTTTTGTAGCATCTGCAAGTGGATATATGGAGCGCTTTGAGGCCTATGCTGGAAAAGGAAATATCTTCACATAAAAACTGGACAGAAGCATCCTCAGAAACTTCTTTGTGATGTGTGCGTTGAACTCACGGAGTTCAACCTTTCTTTTGATAGAGAAGTTTCGAAACACTCTTTTAGTAGAATCTTCATGTGGATGGATGGAGTGCTTTGAGGCCTAGGCTGGAAAAGGAAATATCTTCACGTAGAAACTGGACAAAAGCTTTCTCAGAAAGTTCCCTGTGCTTTGTGCATTCAACTCACGGAGTTCAACCTGCCTTTTGATAGAGCAGTTTTGAAACCCTCTTTTTGTAGAATCTGCAAGTGGATATTTGGAGCGCTTTGAGGCCTATGCTGCAAAAGGAAATATCATTGCATAAAAGCTAGATGGAAGCATTCACAGAAACTTCTTTGTGATGAGTGCATTCAACTCACAGAGTTGAACCTTGCTTTTGATAGACCAGTTATGAAACACGGTTTTTGTACAATACGCAAGTGGATATTTGGAGCTCTTTGAGGCTTATGCTGGAAAAGGAGATATCTTCATATACAAACTGGACAGAAGCATTTTCAGAAACTTTTATGTCATGTGGGGATTGAACTCACAGAGTTGAACACTCCTTTCCATGGAGCAGTTCTGCAACACTCTTTTCGTGGAAACTGCAAGTGGATATTTGGTGCGATTGCGGCATCTAGTGGAAAAGGAAACACATGCAGATGAAAACTAGATAGAATCATTCTCGGAAACTTCTCTCTGATGAGTGCTTTCAACTCACAGATTTGAACCTTCCTTTTCAAAGAGCAGTTTTGAAAGACTCTTTTTGTAGGATCTGCAAGTGGATATTTGGAGCGCTTTGAGGCCTATGCTGGGAAATGAAATATCTTCACCTGAAAACTAGACAGAAGCATTCTGAGAAAGTTCTCTCTGATGAGTGCATTCACCTCAGACTTGAACGTTCCTTTTGATAGAACAGTTTTGAATCACTAAGTTTGTAGAATTCGCAAGTGTTTATGCAGAGCACCTTGAGGCCTATGTTGGAAAAGGAAATTGCTTCACATAAAAACTAGAGAGAAGCATTCTCAGAAATTTCATTGTGATGAGTGCATTCACCTAACAGAGTTGAACCTACTAATTGATAGACAAGTTTGGAAACACTCTTTTTGTAGAATCTGCAAGTGGATATTTGGAGCGCTTTGAAGCCTAGGCTGGAAATGGAAATATATTCACAGAAAAACTGGACAGAAGCATTCTCAGAAACTTCCTTGCGTTGAGTGCGTTCAACCCATAGACTTGAACCTTCTTTTTGAAAGAGCAGTTTTGAAACACTCTTTTTGTAAAATCTGCAAATGGATATTTGGAGCATTTTGAGGCCCATGCTGGGAAATGGAATATCTTCACCTAAAAACTAGACAGAAGCATTCTCAGAAAGATCTCCTCGATGCGTGCATTCAACTCACAGATTTCAACCCGTCTTTTGATAGAGCAGTTTGGAAACACTCTTTTTGTGAAATCTGCAAGTGGATATTTCCAGCGATTTGAGGTCTATGCAAGGAAAAGGAAATATCTTCACACAAAAACTAGACAGCTGCATTCTCAGAAACTTCTTTGTGAGGAGTGCATTCAACTCACAGACTTGAACGTTCCTTTTCATAGAACAGTTTTGAAACACTCCTTTTGTACAATCTGCAGGTGTTTATTCGGAGCGCTTTGAGGCCTATGTTGGAAAAGGAAATATCTTCACATAAAAACTAGACAGAAGCATTCTCAGAAACTTCTTTGTGATGAGTGCATTCTAGTCACAGAGTTGAACCTTCCTTTTGATAGAACAGTTTTGAAACACTCTTTTTGTAGAATCTGCAAGTGGATATTTGGAGCACTATGAGGCCTATGCTGTGAAATGAAATCTCTTCAGCTAAGTACTAGACAGAAGCATTCTCAGAAACTTCTTCACCACATGTGCAATCAACTCACAGAGTTGAACCTTTCTTTTCAAAGAGCAGTTTTGAAACACACTTTTGGTAAAATCTGCAAGTGGATATTTAGAGCGATTTCCGGCCTATGCTGGAAAAGGAAATATCTTCACATAAGAACTAAACAGCAGCATTCTCAGAAACTTCTTTGTGATGAGTGCATTCACCTCACAGAGTTGAACCTACTAATTGATAGAGAAGTTTGGAAACACTCTTTTTGTAGAATCTGCAAATGGATATTTGGAGCGCTTTGAGGCCTATGCTGGAAATGGAAATATCTTCACATAAAAACTAGACAGAAGCATTCTCAGAAACTTCCTTGTGTTGAGTGCATTCAACTCACAGATTTGAACCTTCTTTTTGAAAGAGCAGTTTTGAAACACTCTTTTTGTAAAATCTGCAAAAGGATATTTGGAGCACTTTGAGGCCTATGCTGGGAAATGTAATATCTTCACCTAAAAACTAGACAGAAGCATTCTCAGAAAGTTCTTCTCGATGCGTGCATTCAACTCACAGAGTTGAACCTGTCTTTTGATAGAGCAGTTTGGAAACACTCTTCTTGTGAAATCTGCAAGTGGATATTTCCAGCGATTTGAGACCTATGCAAGGAAAAGGAAATATCTTCACACAAAAACTAGACAGCTGCATTCTCAGAAACTTCTTTGTGAGGAGTGCATTCAACTCACAGACTTGAACGTTCCTTTTCATAGAACAGTTTTGAAACACTCCTTTTGTACAATCTGCAAGTGTTTATTCGGAACGCTTTGAGGCCTATGTTGGAAAAGGAAATGTCTTCACATAAAAACTAGACAGAAGTATTCTCAGAAACTTCTTTGTGATGAGTGCATTCTACTCACAGACTTGAACCTTCCTTTTGATAGAACAGTTTTGAAACACTCTTTTTGTAGAATCTGCAAGTGGATATTTGGAGCACTATGAGGCCTATGCTGTGAAATGGAATCTCTTCACCTAAGTACTAGACAGAAGCATTCTCAGAAACTTCTTCACGATATGTGCATTCAACTCACAGTGTTGAACCTTTCTTTTCAAAGAGCAGTTTTGAAGCACACTTTTGGTAAAATCTGCAAGTGGATATTTGTAGCGATTTCCGGCCTATGCTGGAAAAGGAAATATCTTCACATAAGAACTAAACAGCAGCATTCTCAGAAACTTCTTTGTGTGGATTGCATTCAACTCACAGACTTGAACCTACCAATTGATAGAGAAGTTGGGAGACACTCTTTTTGTACAATCTGCAAGTGGGTATTTGGAGCGCTTTGAGGCCTATGCTGGAAAAGGAAATGTCTTCACCTAAAAACTAGACAGCAGCATTCTCAGAAACCTCTTTGAGAAGAGTGCATTCATCTCACAGACTTTAACGTTCCTTTCGATAGAACAGTTTTGAAGCACTCCTTTTGTAGAATCTGCAATTGTTTAGTCGGAGCGCTTCGAGGCCTGTGTTGGAAAAGGATATATCTTCACATAAAAACTAGACAGAAATATTCTCAGAAACCTCTTTGTAAAGAGTGCATTCAACTCAGAGGGTTGAACCTACCAATCGATAGAGAAGTTTCGAAACACTCTTTTTGTAGAACACGCAAGTGAATATTTGGAGGGATTTGAGGCCTGTGATGTAAATGGAAACATCTTCTCATGAAATCTAGACAGAAGCATTCTCAGAAACGTCTTTGTGAGAAGTGCATTCAACTCACAGACTTGAAGCTTCCTTCTGAAAGAGCAGTTTTGAAACACTCTTTTTGTAGCATCTGCAAGTGGATATATGGAGCGCTTTGAGGCCTATGCTGGAAAAGGAAATATCTTCACATAAAAACTGGACAGAAGCATCCTCAGAAACTTCTTTGTGATGTGTGCGTTGAACTCACGGAGTTCAACCTTTCTTTTGATAGAGAAGTTTCGAAACACTCTTTTAGTAGAATCTTCATGTGGATGGATGGAGTGCTTTGAGGCCTAGGCTGGAAAAGGAAATATCTTCACGTAGAAACTGGACAAAAGCTTTCTCAGAAAGTTCCCTGTGCTTTGTGCATTCAACTCACGGAGTTCAACCTGCCTTTTGATAGAGCAGTTTTGAAACCCTCTTTTTGTAGAATCTGCAAGTGGATATTTGGAGCGCTTTGAGGCCTATGCTGCAAAAGGAAATATCATTGCATAAAAGCTAGATGGAAGCATTCACAGAAACTTCTTTGTGATGAGTGCATTCAACTCACAGAGTTGAACCTTGCTTTTGATAGACCAGTTATGAAACACGGTTTTTGTAGAATACGCAAGTGGATATTTGGAGCTCTTTGAGGCTTATGCTGGAAAAGGAGATATCTTCATATACAAACTGGACAGAAGCATTTTCAGAAACTTTTATGTCATGTGGGGATTGAACTCACAGAGTTGAACACTCCTTTCCATGGAGCAGTTCTGCAACACTCTTTTCGTGGAAACTGCAAGTGGATATTTGGTGCGATTGCGGCATCTAGTGGAAAAGGAAACACATGCAGATGAAAACTAGATAGAATCATTCTCGGAAACTTCTCTCTGATGAGTGCTTTCAACTCACAGATTTGAACCTTCCTTTTCAAACAGCAGTTTTGAAAGACTCTTTTTGTAGGATCTGCAAGTGGATATTTGGAGCGCTTTGAGGCCTATGCTGGGAAATGAAATATCTTCACCTGAAAACTACACAGAAGCATTCTGAGAAAGTTCTCTCTGATGAGTGCATTCACCTCAGACTTGAACGTTCCTTTTGATAGAACAGTTTTGAATCACTAAGTTTGTAGAATTCGCAAGTGTTTATGCAGAGCACCTTGAGGCCTATGTTGGAAAAGGAAATTGCTTCACATAAAAACTAGAGAGAAGCATTCTCAGAAATTTCATTGTGATGAGTGCATTCACCTAACAGAGTTGAACCTACTAATTGATAGACAAGTTTGGAAACACTCTTTTTGTAGAATCTGCAAGTGGATATTTGGAGCGCTTTGAAGCCTAGGCTGGAAATGGAAATATATTCACAGAAAAACTGGACAGAAGCATTCTCAGAAACTTCCTTGCGTTGAGTGCGTTCAACCCATAGACTTGAACCTTCTTTTTGAAAGAGCAGTTTTGAAACACTCTTTTTGTAAAATCTGCAAATGGATATTTGGAGCATTTTGAGGCCCATGCTGGGAAATGGAATATCTTCACCTAAAAACTAGACAGAAGCATGCTCAGAAAGATCTCCTCGATGCGTGCATTCAACTCACGGATTTCAACCCGTCTTTTGATAGAGCAGTTTGGAAACACTCTTTTTGTGAAATCTGCAAGTGGATATTTCCAGCGATTTGAGGTCTATGCAAGGAAAAGGAAATATCTTCACACAAAAACTAGACAGCTGCATTCTCAGAAACTTCTTTGTGAGGAGTGCATTCAACTCACAGACTTGAACGTTCCTTTTCATAGAACAGTTTTGAAACACTCCTTTTGTACAATCTGCAGGTGTTTATTCGGAGCGCTTTGAGGCCTATGTTGGAAAAGGAAATATCTTCACATAAAAACTAGACAGAAGCATTCTCAGAAACTTCTTTGTGATGAGTGCATTCTAGTCACAGAGTTGAACCTTCCTTTTGATAGAACAGTTTTGAAACACTCTTTTTGTAGAATCTGCAAGTGGATATTTGGAGCACTATGAGGCCTATGCTGTGAAATGAAATCCCTTCAGCTAAGTACTAGACAGAAGCATTCTCAGAAACTTCTTCACCACATGTGCAATCAACTCACAGAGTTGAACGTTTCTTTTCAAAGAGCAGTTTTGAAACACACTTTTGGTAAAATCTGCAAGTGGATATTTAGAGCGATTTCCGGCCTATGCTGGAAAAGGAAATATCTTCACATAAGAACTAAACAGCAGCATTCTCAGAAACTTCTTTGTGATGAGTGCATTCACCTCACAGAGTTGAACCTACTAATTGATAGAGAAGTTTGGAAACACTCTTTTTGTAGAATCTGCAAATGGATATTTGGAGCGCTTTGAGGCCTATGCTGGAAATGGAAATATCTTCACATAAAAACTAGACAGAAGCATTCTCAGAAACTTCTTTGGGTTGAGTGCATTCTAGTCACCGAGTTGAACCTTCCTTTTGATAGAACAGTTTTGAAACACTCTTTTTGTAGAATCTGCAAGTGGATATTTGGAGCACTATGAGGCCTATGCTGGGAAATGTAATATCTTCACCTAAAAACTAGACAGAAGCATTCTCAGAAAGTTCTTCTCGATGCGTGCATTCAACTCACAGAGTTGAACCTGTCTTTTGATAGAGCAGTTTGGAAACACTCTTCTTGTGAAATCTGCAAGTGGCTATTTCCAGCGTTTTGAGACCTATGCAAGGAAAAGGAAATATCTTCACACAAAAACTAGACAGCTGCATTCTCAGAAACTTCTTTGTGAGGAGTGCATTCAACTCACAGACTTGAACGTTCCTTTTCATAGAACAGTTTTGAAACACTCCTTTTGTACAATCTGCAAGTGTTTATTCGGAACGCTTTGAGGCCTATGTTGGAAAAGGAAATGTCTTCACATAAAAACTAGACAGAAGCATTCTCAGAAACTTCTTTGTGATGAGTGCATTCTACTCACAGACTTGAACCTTCCTTTAGATACAACAGTTTTGAAACACTCTTTTTGTAGAATCTGCAAGTGGATATTTGGAGCACTATGAGGCCTATGCTGTGAAATGGAATCTCTTCACCTAAGTACTAGACAGAAGCATTCTCAGAAACTTCTTCACGATATGTGCATTCAACTCACAGTGTTGAACCTTTCTTTTCAAAGAGCAGTTTTGAAGCACACTTTTGGTAAAATCTGCAAGTGGATATTTGTAGCGATTTCCGGCCTATGCTGGAAAAGGAAATATCTTCACATAAGAACCAAACAGCAGCATTCTCAGAAACTTCTTTGTGTGGATTGCATTCAACTCACAGACTTGAACCTACCAATTGATAGAGAAGTTGGGAGACACTCTTTGTGTAGAATCTGCAAGTGGGTATTTGGAGCGCTTGGAGGCCTATGCTGGAAAAGGAAATGTCTTCACCTAAAAACTAGACAGCAGCATTCTCAGAAACCACTTTGAGAAGAGTTCATTCATCTCACAGACTTGAACGTTCCTTTCGATAGAACAGTTTTGAAGCACTCCTTTTGTAGAATCTGCAATTGTTTAGTCGGAGCGCTTCGAGGCCTATGTTGGAAAAGGATATATCTTCACATAAAAACTAGACAGAAATATTCTCAGAAACCTCTTTGTAAAGAGTGCATTCAACTCAGAGAGTTGAACCGACCAATCGATAGAGAAGTTTCGAAACACTTTTTTGTAGAACACGCAAGTGAATATTTGGAGGGATTTGAGGCCTGTGATGTAAATGGAAACATCTTCTCATGAAATCTAGACAGAAGCATTCTCAGAAACGTCTTTGTGAGAAGTGCATTCAACTCACAGACTTGAAGCTTCCTTCTGAAAGAGCAGTTTTGAAACACTCTTTTTGTAGCATCTGCAAGTGGATATATGGAGCGCTTTGAGGCCTATGCTGGAAAAGGAAATATCTTCACATAAAAACTGGACAGAAGCATCCTCAGAAACTTCTTTGTGATGTGTGCGTTGAACTCACGGAGTTCAACCTTTCTTTTGATAGAGAAGTTTCGAAACACTCTTTTAGTAGAATCTTCATGTGGATGGATGGAGTGCTTTGAGGCCTATGCTGGAAAAGGAAATATCTTCACGTAGAAACTGGACAAAAGCTTTCTCAGAAAGTTCCCTGTGCTTTGTGCATTCAACTCACGGAGTTCAACCTGCCTTTTGATAGAGCAGTTTTGAAACCCTCTTTTTGTAGAATCTGCAAGTGGATATTTGGAGCGCTTTGAGGCCTATGCTGCAAAAGGAAATATCATTGCATAAAAGCTAGATGGAAGCATTCACAGAAACTTCTTTGTGATGAGTGCATTCAACTCACAGAGTTGAACCTTCCTTTTGATAGACCAGTTATGAAACACGGTTTTTGTAGAATACGCAAGTGGATATTTGGAGCTCTTGGAGGCTTATGCTGGAAAAGGAGATATCTTCATATACAAACTGGACAGAAGCATTTTCAGAAACTTTTATGTCATGTGGGGATTGAACTCACAGAGTTGAACACTCCTTTCCATGGAGCAGTTCTGCAACACTCTTTTCGTGGAAACTGCAAGTGGATATTTGGTGCGATTGCGGCATCTAGTGGAAAAGGAAACACATGCAGATGAAAACTAGATAGAATCATTCTCGGAAACTTCTCTCTGATGAGTGCTTTCAACTCACAGATTTGAACCTTCCTTTTCAAAGAGCAGTTTTGAAAGACTCTTTTTGTAGGATCTGCAAGTGGATATTTGGAGCGCTTTGAGGCCTATGCTGGGAAATGAAATATCTTCACCTGAAAACTAGACAGAAGCATTCTGAGAAAGTTCTCTCTGATGAGTGCATTCACCTCAGACTTGAACGTTCCTTTTGATAGAACAGTTTTGAATCACTAAGTTTGTAGAATTCGCAAGTGTTTATGCAGAGCACCTTGAGGCCTATGTTGGAAAAGGAAATTGCTTCACATAAAAACTAGAGAGAAGCATTCTCAGAAATTTCATTGTGATGAGTGCATTCACCTAACAGAGTTGAACCTACTAATTGATAGACAAGTTTGGAAACACTCTTTTTGTAGAATCTGCAAGTGGATATTTGGAGCGCTTTGAAGCCTAGGCTGGAAATGGAAATATATTCACAGAAAAACTGGACAGAAGCATTCTCAGAAACTTCCTTGTGTTGAGTGCGTTCAACCCATAGACTTGAACCTTCTTTTTGAAAGAGCAGTTTTGAAACACTCTTTTTGTAAAATCTGCAAATGGATATTTGGAGCATTTTGAGGCCCATGCTGGGAAATGGAATATCTTCACCTAAAAACTAGACAGAAGCATTCTCAGAAAGATCTCCTCGATGCGTGCATTCAATTCACAGATTTCAACCCGTCTTTTGATAGAGCAGTTTGGAAACACTCTTTTTGTGAAATCTGCAAGTGGATATTTCCAGCGATTTGAGGTCTATGCAAGGAAAAGGAAATATCTTCACACAAAAACTAGACAGCTGCATTCTCAGAAACTTCTTTGTGAGGAGTGCATTCAACTCACAGACTTGAACGTTCCTTTTCATAGAACAGTTTTGAAACACTCCTTTTGTACAATCTGCAGGTGTTTATTCGGAGCGCTTTGAGGCCTATGTTGGAAAAGGAAATATCTTCACATAAAAACTAGACAGAAGCATTCTCAGAAACTTCTTTGTGATGAGTGCATTCTAGTCACAGAGTTGAACCTTCCTTTTGATAGAACAGTTTTGAAACACTCTTTTTGTAGAATCTGCAAGTGGATATTGGAGCACTATGAGGCCTATGCTGTGAAATGAAATCTCTTCAGCTAAGTACTAGACAGAAGCATTCTCAGAAAGTTCTTCACCATATGTGCAATCAACTCACAGAGTTGAACCTTTCTTTTCAAAGAGCAGTTTTGAAACACACTTTTGGTAAAATCTGCAAGTGGATATTTAGAGCGATTTCCGGCCTATGCTGGAAAAGGAAATATCTTCACATAAGAACTAAACAGCAGCATTCTCAGAAACTTCTTTGTGATGAGTGCATTCACCTCACAGAGTTGAACCTACTAATTGATAGAGAAGTTTGGAAACACTCTTTGTGTAGAATCTGCAGGTGGGTATTTGGAGCGCTTTGAGGCCTATGCTGGAAAAGGAAATGTCTTCACCTAAAAACTAGACAGAAGCATTCTCAGAAACCTCTTTGAGAAGAGTGCATTCATCTCACAGACTTGAACGTTCCTTTCGATAGAACAGTTTTGAAGCACTCCTTTTGTAGAATCTGCAATTGTTTAGTCGGAGCGCTTCGGGGCCTATGTTGGAAAAGGATATATCTTCACATAAAAACTAGACAGAAATATTCTCAGAAACCACTTTGTAAAGAGTGCATTCAACTCAGAGAGTTGAACCTACCAATCGATAGAGAAGTTTCGAAACACTCTTTTTGTAGAACACGCAAGTGAATATTTGGAGGGATTTGAGGCCTGTGATGTAAATGGAAACATCTTCTCATGAAATCTAGACAGAAGCATTCTCAGAAACGTCTTTGTGAGAAGTGCATTCAACTCACAGACTTGAAGCTTCCTTCTGAAAGAGCAGTTTTGAAACACTCTTTTTGTAGCATCTGCAAGTGGATATATGGAGCGCTTTGAGGCCTATGCTGGAAAAGGAAATATCTTCACATAAAAACTGGACAGAAGCATCCTCAGAAACTTCTTTGTGATGTGTGCGTTGAACTCACGGAGTTCAACCTTTCTTTTGATAGAGAAGTTTCGAAACACTCTTTTAGTAGAATCTTCATGTGGATGGATGGAGTGCTTTGAGGCCTATGCTGGAAAAGGAAATATATTCACGTAGAAACTGGACAAAAGCTTTCTCAGAAAGTTCCCTGTGCTTTGTGCATTCAACTCACGGAGTTCAACCTGCCTTTTGATAGAGCAGTTTTGAAACCCTCTTTTTGTAGAATCTGCAAGTGGATATTTGGAGCGCTTTGAGGCCTATGCTGCAAAAGGAAATATCATTGAATAAAAGCTAGATGGAAGCATTCACAGAAACTTCTTTGTGATGAGTGCATTCAACTCACAGAGTTGAACCTTCCTTTTGATAGACCAGTTATGAAACACGGTTTTTGTAGAATACGCAAGTGGATATTTGGAGCTCTTTGAGGCTTATGCTGGAAAAGGAGATATCTTCATATACAAACTGGACAGAAGCATTTTCAGAAACTTTTATGTCATGTGGGGATTGAACTCACAGAGTTGAACACTCCTTTCCATGGAGCAGTTCTGCAACACTCTTTTCGTGGAAACTGCAAGTGGATATTTGGTGCGATTGCGGCATCTAGTGGAAAAGGAAACACATGCAGATGAAAACTAGATAGAATCATTCTCGGAAACTTCTCTCTGATGAGTGCTTTCAACTCACAGATTTGAAACTTCCTTTTCAAAGAGCAGTTTTGAAAAACTCTTTTTGTAGAATCTGCAAGTGGATATTTGGAGCGCTTTGAGGCCTATGCTGGGAAATGAAATATCTTCACCTGAAAACTAGACAGAAGCATTCTGAGAAAGTTCTCTCTGATGAGTGCATTCACCTCAGACTTGAACGTTCCTTTTGATAGAACAGTTTTGAATCACTAAGTTTGTAGAATTCGCAAGTGTTTATGCAGAGCACCTTGAGGCCTATGTTGGAAAAGGAAATTGCTTCACATAAAAACTAGAGAGAAGCATTCTCAGAAATTTCATTGTGATGAGTGCATTCACCTAACAGAGTTGAACCTACTAATTGATAGACAAGTTTGGAAACACTCTTTTTGTAGAATCTGCAAGTGGATATTTGGAGCGCTTTGAAGCCTAGGCTGGAAATGGAAATATATTCACATAAAAACTGGACAGAAGCATTCTCAGAAACGTCCTTGTGTTGAGTGCGTTCAACCCATAGACTTCAACCTTCTTTTTGAAAGAGCAGTTTTGAAACACTCTTTTTGTAAAATCTGCAAATGGATATTTGGAGCATTTTGAGGCCCATGCTGGGAAATGGAATATCTTCACCTAAAAACTAGACAGAAGCATTCTCAGAAAGATCTCCTCGATGCGTGCATTCAACTCACAGATTTCAACCCGTCTTTTGATAGAGCAGTTTGGAAACACTCTCTTTGTGAAATCTGAAAGTGGATATTTCCAGCGATTTGAGGTCTATGCAAGGAAAAGGAAATATCTTCACACAAAAACTAGACAGCTGCATTCTCAGAAACTTCTTTGTGAGGAGTGCATTCAACTCACAGACTTGAACGTTCCTTTTCATAGAACAGTTTTGAAACACTCCTTTTGTACAATCTGCAGGTGTTTATTCGGAGCGCTTTGAGGCCTATGTTGGAAAAGGAAATATCTTCACATAAAAACTAGACAGAAGCATTCTCAGAAACTTCTTTGTGATGAGTGCATTCTAGTCACAGAGTTGAACCTTCCTTTTGATAGAACAGTTTTGAAACACTCTTTTTGTAGAATCTGCAAGTGGATATTTGGAGCACTATGAGGCCTATGCTGTGAAATGAAATCTCTTCAGCTAAGTACTAGACAGAAGCATTCTCAGAAACTTCTTCACCATATGTGCATTCAACTCACAGTGTTGAACCTTTCTTTTCAAAGAGCAGTTTTGAAGCACACTTTTGGTAAAATCTGCAAGTGGATATTTGTAGCGATTTCCGGCCTATGCTGGAAAAGGAAATACCTTCACATAAGAACTAAACAGCAGCATTCTCAGAAACTTCTTTGTGTGGATTGCATTCAACTCACAGACTTGAACCTACCAATTGATAGAGAAGTTGGGAGACACTCTTTGTGTAGAATCTGCAAGTGGGTATTTGGAGCGCTTTGAGGCCTATGCTGGAAAAGGAAATGTCTTCACCTAAAAACTAGACAGCAGCATTCTCAGAAACCTCTTTGAGAAGAGTTCATTCATCTCACAGACTTGAACGTTCCTTTCGACAGAACAGTTTTGAAGCACTCCTTTTGTAGAATCTGCAATTGTTTAGTCGGAGCGCTTCGAGGCCTATGTTGGAAAAGGATATATATTCACATAAAAACTAGACAGAAATATTCTCAGAAACCTCTTTGTAAAGAGTGCATTCAACTCAGAGAGTTGAACCTACCAATCGATAGAGAAGTTTCGAAACACTCTTTTTGTAGAACACGCAAGTGAATATTTGGAGGGATTTGAGGCCTGTGATGTAAATGGAAACATCTTCTCATGAAATCTAGACAGAAGCATTCTCAGAAACGTCTTTGTGAGAAGTGCATTCAACTCACAGACTTGAAGCTTCCTTCTGAAAGAGCAGTTTTGAAACACTCTTTTTGTAGCATCTGCAAGTGGATATATGGAGCGCTTTGAGGCCTATGCTGGAAAAGGAAATATCTTCACATAAAAACTGGACAGAAGCATTCTCAGAAACTTCTTTGTGATGTGTGCGTTGAACTCACGGAGTTCAACCTTTCTTTTGATAGAGAAGTTTCGAAACACTCTTTTAGTAGAATCTTCATGTGGATGGATGGAGTGCTTTGAGGCCTATGCTGGAAATGGAAATATCTTCACGTAGAAACTGGACAAAAGCTTTCTCAGAAAGTTCCCTGTGCTTTGTGCATTCAACTCACGGAGTTCAACCTGCCTTTTGATAGAGCAGTTTTGAAACCCTCTTTTTGTAGAATCTGCAAGTGGATATTTGGAGCGCTTTGAGGCCTATGCTGCAAAAGGAAATATCATTGCATAAAAGCTAGATGGAAGCATTCACAGAAACTTCTTTGTGATGAGTGCATTCAACTCACAGAGTTGAACCTTCCTTTTGATAGACCAGTTATGAAACACGGTTTTTGTAGAATACGCAAGTGGATATTTGGAGCTCTTTGAGGCTTATGCTGGAAAAGGAGATATCTTCATATACAAACTGGACAGAAGCATTTTCAGAAACTTTTATGTCATGTGGGGATTGAACTCACAGAGTTGAACACTCCTTTCCATGGAGCAGTTCTGCAACACTCTTTTCGTGGAAACTGCAAGTGGATATTTGGTGCGATTGCGGCATCTAGTGGAAAAGGAAACACATGCAGATGAAAACTAGATAGAATCATTCTCGGAAACTTCTCTCTGATGAGTGCTTTCAACTCACAGATTTGAACCTTCCTTTTCAAAGAGCAGTTTTGAAAGACTCTTTTTGTAGGATCTGCAAGTGGATATTTGGAGCGCTTTGAGGCCTATGCTGGGAAATGAAATATCTTCACCTGAAAACTAGACAGAAGCATTCTGAGAAAGTTCTCTCTGATGAGTGCATTCACCTCAGACTTGAACGTTCCTTTTGATAGAACAGTTTTGAATCACTAAGTTTGTAGAATTCGCAAGTGTTTATGCAGAGCACCTTGAGGCCTATGTTGGAAAAGGAAATTGCTTCACATAAAAACTAGAGAGAAGCATTCTCAGAAATTTCATTGTGATGAGTGCATTCACCTAACAGAGTTGAACCTACTAATTGATAGACAAGTTTGGAAACACTCTTTTTGTAGAATCTGCAAGTGGATATTTGGAGCGCTTTGAAGCCTAGGCTGGAAATGGAAATATATTCACAGAAAAACTGGACAGAAGCATTCTCAGAAACTTCCTTGTGTTGAGTGCGTTCAACCCATAGACTTGAACCTTCTTTTTGAAAGAGCAGTTTTGAAACACTCTTTTTGTAAAATCTGCAAATGGATATTTGGAGCATTTTGAGGCCCATGCTGGGAAAT
Organism: Pongo pygmaeus; assembly: GCF_028885625.2. Lineage (NCBI taxonomy): Eukaryota > Metazoa > Chordata > Mammalia > Primates > Hominidae > Pongo > Pongo pygmaeus. Next base: position 20,761,287 of record NC_085930.1, on the reverse strand, counting down.
GGAATATCTTCACCTAAAAACTAGACAGAAGCATTCTCAGAAAGATCTCCTCGATGCGTGCATTCAACTCACAGATTTCAACCCGTCTTTTGATAGAGCAGTTTGGAAACACTCTTTTTGTGAAATCTGCAAGTGGATATTTCCAGCGATTTGAGGTCTATGCAAGGAAAAGGAAATATCTTCACACAAAAACTAGACAGCTGCATTCTCAGAAACTTCTTTGTGAGGAGTGCATTCAACTCACAGACTTGAACGTTCCTTTTCATAGAACAGTTTTGAAACACTCCTTTTGTACAATCTGCAGGTGTTTATTCGGAGCGCTTTGAGGCCTATGTTGGAAAAGGAAATATCTTCACATAAAAACTAGACAGAAGCATTCTCAGAAACTTCTTTGTGATGAGTGCATTCTAGTCACAGAGTTGAACCTTCCTTTTGATAGAACAGTTTTGAAACACTCTTTTTGTAGAATCTGCAAGTGGATATTTGGAGCACTATGAGGCCTATGCTGTGAAATGAAATCTCTTCAGCTAAGTACTAGACAGAAGCATTCTCAGAAACTTCTTCACCACATGTGCAATCAACTCACAGAGTTGAACCTTTCTTTTCAAAGAGCAGTTTTGAAACACACTTTTGGTAAAATCTGCAAGTGGATATTTAGAGCGATTTCCGGCCTATGCTGGAAAAGGAAATATCTTCACATAAGAACTAAACAGCAGCATTCTCAGAAACTTCTTTGTGATGAGTGCATTCACCTCACAGAGTTGAACCTACTAATTGATAGAGAAGTTTGGAAACACTCTTTTTGTAGAATCTGCAAATGGATATTTGGAGCGCTTTGAGGCCTATGCTGGAAATGGAAATATCTTCACATAAAAACTAGACAGAAGCATTCTCAGAAACTTCCTTGTGTTGAGTGCATTCAACTCACAGACTTGAACCTTCTTTTTGAAAGAGCAGTTTTGAAACACTCTTTTTGTAAAATCTGCAAAAGGATATTTGGAGCACTTTGAGGCCTATGCTGGGAAATGTAATATCTTCACCTAAAAACTAGACAGAAGCATTCTCAGAAAGTTCTTCTCGATGCGTGCATTCAACTCACAGAGTTGAACCTGTCTTTTGATAGAGCAGTTTGGAAACACTCTTCTTGTGAAATCTGCAAGTGGATATTTCCAGCGATTTGAGACCTATGCAAGGAAAAGGAAATATCTTCACACAAAAACTAGACAGCTGCATTCTCAGAAACTTCTTTGTGAGGAGTGCATTCAACTCACAGACTTGAACGTTCCTTTTCATAGAACAGTTTTGAAACACTCCTTTTGTACAATCTGCAAGTGTTTATTCGGAACACTTTGAGGCCTCTGTTGGAAAAGGAAATGTCTTCACATAAAAACTAGACAGAAGCATTCTCAGAAACTTCTTTGTGATGAGTGCATTCTACTCACAGACTTGAACCTTCCTTTTGATAGAACAGTTTTGAAACACTCTTTTTGTAGAATCTGCAAGTGGATATTTGGAGCACTATGAGGCCTATGCTGTGAAATGGAATCTCTTCACCTAAGTACTAGACAGAAGCATTCTCAGAAACTTCTTCACGATATGTGCATTCAACTCACAGTGTTGAACCTTTCTTTTCAAAGAGCAGTTTTGAAGCACACATTTGGTAAAATCTGCAAGTGGATATTTGTAGCGATTTCCGGCCTATGCTGGAAAAGGAAATATCTTCACATAAGAACTAAACAGCAGCATTCTCAGAAACTTCTTTGTGTGGATTGCATTCAACTCACAGACTTGAACCTACCAATTGATAGAGAAGTTGGGAGACACTCCTTTTGTAGAATCTGCAAGTGGGTATTTGGAGCGCTTTGAGGCCTATGCTGGAAAAGGAAATGTCTTCACCTAAAAACTAGACAGCAGCATTCTCAGAAACCTCTTTGAGAAGAGTGCATTCATCTCACAGACTTGAACGTTCCTTTCGATAGAACAGTTTTGAAGCACTCCTTTTGTAGAATCTGCAATTGTTTAGTCGGAGCGCTTCGAGGCCTATGTTGGAAAAGGATATATCTTCACATAAAAACTAGACAGAAATATTCTCAGAAACCTCTTTGTAAAGAGTGCATTCAACTCAGAGAGTTGAACCTACCAATCCATAGAGAAGTTTCGAAACACTCTTTTTGTAGAACACGCAAGTGAATATTTGGAGGGATTTGAGGCCTGTGATGTAAATGGAAACATCTTCTCATGAAATCTAGACAGAAGCATTCTCAGAAACGTCTTTGTGAGAAGTCCATTCAACTCACAGAGTTGAAGCTTCCTTCTGAAAGAGCAGTTTTGAAACACTCTTTTTGTAGCATCTGCAAGTGGATATATGGAGCGCTTTGAGGCCTATGTTGGAAAAGGAAATATCTTCACATAAAAACTGGACAGAAGCATTCTCAGAAACTTCTTTGTGATGTGTGCGTTGAACTCACGGAGTTCAAAATTTCTTTTGATAGAGAAGTTTCGAAACACTCTTTTAGTAGAATCTTCATGTGGATGGATGGAGTGCTTTGAGGCCTAGGCTGGAAATGGAAATATCTTCACGTAGAAACTGGACAAAAGCTTTCTCAGAAAGTTCCCTGTGCTTTGTGCATTCAACTCACGGAGTTCAACCTGCCTTTTGATAGAGCAGTTTTGAAACCCTCTTTTTGTAGAATCTGCAAGTGGATATTTGGAGCGCTTTGAGGCCTATGCTGCAAAAGGAAATATCATTGCATAAAAGCTAGATGGAAGCATTCACAGAAACTTCTTTGTGATGAGTGCATTCAACTCACAGAGTTGAACCTTGCTTTTGATAGACCAGTTATGAAACACGGTTTTTGTAGAATACGCAAGTGGATATTTGGAGCTCTTTGAGGCTTATGCTGGAAAAGGAGATATCTTCATATACAAACTGGACAGAAGCATTTTCAGAAACTTTTATGTCATGTGGGGATTGAACTCACAGAGTTGAACACTCCTTTCCATGGAGCAGTTCTGCAACACTCTTTTCGTGGAAACTGCAAGTGGATATTTGGTGCGATTGCGGCATCTAGTGGAAAAGGAAACACATGCAGATGAAAACTAGATAGAATCATTCTCGGAAACTTCTCTCTGATGAGTGCTTTCAACTCACAGATTTGAACCTTCCTTTTCAAAGAGCAGTTTTGAAAGACTCTTTTTGTAGGATCTGCAAGTGGATATTTGGAGCGCTTTGAGGCCTATGCTGGGAAATGAAATATCTTCACCTGAAAACTAGACAGAAGCATTCTGAGAAAGTTCTCTCTGATGAGTGCATTCACCTCAGACTTGAACGTTCCTTTTGATAGAACAGTTTTGAATCACTAAGTTTGTAGAATTCGCAAGTGTTTATGCAGAGCACCTTGAGGCCTATGTTGGAAAAGGAAATTGCTTCACATAAAAACTAGAGAGAAGCATTCTCAGAAATTTCATTGTGATGAGTGCATTCACCTAACAGAGTTGAACCTACTAATTGATAGACAAGTTTGGAAACACTCTTTTTGTAGAATCTGCAAGTGGATATTTGGAGCGCTTTGAAGCCTAGGCTGGAAATGGAAATATATTCACATAAAAACTGGACAGAAGCATTCTCAGAAACTTCCTTGTGTTGAGTGCGTTCAACCCATAGACTTGAACCTTCTTTTTGAAAGAGCAGTTTTGAAACACTCTTTTTGTAAAATCTGCAAATGGATATTTGGAGCATTTTGAGGCCCATGCTGGGAAATGGAATATCTTCACCTAAAAACTAGACAGAAGCATCCTCAGAAAGATCTCCTCGATGCGTGCATTCAACTCACGGATTTCAACCCGTCTTTTGATAGAGCAGTTTGGAAACACTCTTTTTGTGAAATCTGCAAGTGGATATTTCCAGCGATTTGAGGTCTATGCAAGGAAAAGGAAATATCTTCACACAAAAACTAGACAGCTGCATTCTCAGAAACTTCTTTGTGAGGAGTGCATTCAACTCACAGACTTGAACGTTCCTTTTCATAGAACAGTTTTGAAACACTCCTTTTGTACAATCTGCAGGTGTTTATTCGGAGCGCTTTGAGGCCTATGTTGGAAAAGGAAATATCTTCACATAAAAACTAGACAGAAGCATTCTCAGAAACTTCTTTGTGATGAGTGCATTCTAGTCACAGAGTTGAACCTTCCTTTTGATAGAACAGTTTTGAAACACTCTTTTTGTAGAATCTGCAAGTGGATATTTGGAGCACTATGAGGCCTATGCTGTGAAATGAAATCTCTTCAGCTAAGTACTAGACAGAAGCATTCTCAGAAACTTCTTCACCACATGTGCAATCAACTCACAGAGTTGAACCTTTCTTTTCAAAGAGCAGTTTTGAAACACACTTTTGGTAAAATCTGCAAGTGGATACTTAGAGCGATTTCCGGCCTATGCTGGAAAAGGAAATATGTTCACATAAGAACTAAACAGCAGCATTCTCAGAAACTTCTTTGTGATGAGTGCATTCACCTCACAGAGTTGAACCTACTAATTGATAGAGAAGTTTGGAAACACTCTTTTTGTAGAATCTGCAAATGGATATTTGGAGCGCTTTGAGGCCTATGCTGGAAATGGAAATATCTTCACATAAAAACTAGACAGAAGCATTCTCAGAAACTTCCTTGTGTTGAGTGCATTCAACTCACAGACTTGAACCTTCTTTTTGAAAGAGCAGTTTTGAAACACTCTTTTTGTAAAATCTGCAAAAGGATATTTGGAGCACTTTGAGGCCTATGCTGGGAAATGTAATATCTTCACCTAAAAACTAGACAGAAGCATTCTCAGAAAGTTCTTCTCGATGCGTGCATTCAACTCACAGAGTTGAACCTGTCTTTTGATAGAGCAGTTTGGAAACACTCTTTTTGTGAAATCTGCAAGTGGATATTTCCAGCGATTTGAGGTCTATGCAAGGAAAAGGAAATATCTTCACACAAAAACTAGACAGCTGCATTCTCAGAAACTACTTTGTGAGGAGTGCATTCAACTCACAGACTTGAACGTTCCTTTTCATAGAACAGTTTTGAAACACTCCTTTTGTACAATCTGCAGGTGTTTATTCGGAGCGCTTTGAGGCCTATGTTGGAAAAGGAAATATCTTCACATAAAAACTAGACAGAAGCATTCTCAGAAACTTCTTTGTGATGAGTGCATTCTAGTCACAGAGTTGAACCTTCCTTTTGATAGAACAGTTTTGAAACACTCTTTTTGTAGAATCTGCAAGTGGATATTTGGAGCACTATGAGGCCTATGCTGTGAAATGAAATCTCTTCAGCTAAGTACTAGACAGAAGCATTCTCAGAAACTTCTTCACCATATGTGCATTCAACTCACAGTGTTGAACCTTTCTTTTCAAAGAGCAGTTTTGAAGCACACTTTTGGTAAAATCTGCAAGTGGATATTTGTAGCGATTTCCGGCCTATGCTGGAAAAGGAAATACCTTCACATAAGAACTAAACAGCAGCATTCTCAGAAACTTCTTTGTGTGGATTGCATTCAACTCACAGACTTGAACCTACCAATTGATAGAGAAGTTGGGAGACACTCTTTGTGTAGAATCTGCAAGTGGGTATTTGGAGCGCTTTGAGGCCTATGCTGGAAAAGGAAATGTCTTCACCTAAAAACTAGACAGCAGCATTCTCAGAAACCTCTTTGAGAAGAGTTCATTCATCTCACAGACTTGAACGTTCCTTTCGACAGAACAGTTTTGAAGCACTCCTTTTGTAGAATCTGCAATTGTTTAGTCGGAGCGCTTCGAGGCCTATGTTGGAAAAGGATATATCTTCACATAAAAACTAGACAGAAATATTCTCAGAAACCTCTTTGTAAAGAGTGCATTCAACTCAGAGAGTTGAACCTACCAATCGATAGAGAAGTTTCGAAACACTCTTTTTGTAGAACACGCAAGTGAATATTTGGAGGGATTTGAGGCCTGTGATGTAAATGGAAACATCTTCTCATGAAATCTAGACAGAAGCATTCTCAGAAACGTCTTTGTGAGAAGTGCATTCAACTCACAGACTTGAAGCTTCCTTCTGAAAGAGCAGTTTTGAAACACTCTTTTTGTAGCATCTGCAAGTGGATATATGGAGCGCTTTGAGGCCTATGCTGGAAAAGGAAATATCTTCACATAAAAACTGGACAGAAGCATTCTCAGAAACTTCTTTGTGATGTGTGCGTTGAACTCACGGAGTTCAACCTTTCTTTTGATAGAGAAGTTTCGAAACACTCTTTTAGTAGAATCTTCATGTGGATGGATGGAGTGCTTTGAGGCCTATGCTGGAAATGGAAATATCTTCACGTAGAAACTGGACAAAAGCTTTCTCAGAAAGTTCCCTGTGCTTTGTGCATTCAACTCACGGAGTTCAACCTGCCTTTTGATAGAGCAGTTTTGAAACCCTCTTTTTGTAGAATCTGCAAGTGGATATTTGGAGCGCTTTGAGGCCTATGCTGCAAAAGGAAATATCATTGCATAAAAGCTAGATGGAAGCATTCACAGAAACTTCTTTGTGATGAGTGCATTCAACTCACAGAGTTGAACCTTCCTTTTGATAGACCAGTTATGAAACACGGTTTTTGTAGAATACGCAAGTGGATATTTGGAGCTCTTTGAGGCTTATGCTGGAAAAGGAGATATCTTCATATACAAACTGGACAGAAGCATTTTCAGAAACTTTTATGTCATGTGGGGATTGAACTCACAGAGTTGAACACTCCTTTCCATGGAGCAGTTCTGCAACACTCTTTTCGTGGAAACTGCAAGTGGATATTTGGTGCGATTGCGGCATCTAGTGGAAAAGGAAACACATGCAGATGAAAACTAGATAGAATCATTCTCGGAAACTTCTCTCTGATGAGTGCTTTCAACTCACAGATTTGAACCTTCCTTTTCAAAGAGCAGTTTTGAAAGACTCTTTTTGTAGGATCTGCAAGTGGATATTTGGAGCGCTTTGAGGCCTATGCTGGGAAATGAAATATCTTCACCTGAAAACTAGACAGAAGCATTCTGAGAAAGTTCTCTCTGATGAGTGCATTCACCTCAGACTTGAACGTTCCTTTTGATAGAACAGTTTTGAATCACTAAGTTTGTAGAATTCGCAAGTGTTTATGCAGAGCACCTTGAGGCCTATGTTGGAAAAGGAAATTGCTTCACATAAAAACTAGAGAGAAGCATTCTCAGAAATTTCATTGTGATGAGTGCATTCACCTAACAGAGTTGAACCTACTAATTGATAGACAAGTTTGGAAACACTCTTTTTGTAGAATCTGCAAGTGGATATTTGGAGCGCTTTGAAGCCTAGGCTGGAAATGGAAATATATTCACAGAAAAACTGGACAGAAGCATTCTCAGAAACTTCCTTGTGTTGAGTGCGTTCAACCCATAGACTTGAACCTTCTTTTTGAAAGAGCAGTTTTGAAACACTCTTTTTGTAAAATCTGCAAATGGATATTTGGAGCATTTTGAGGCCCATGCTGGGAAATGGAATATCTTCACCTAAAAACTAGACAGAAGCATCCTCAGAAAGATCTCCTCGATGCGTGCATTCAACTCACGGATTTCAACCCGTCTTTTGATAGAGCAGTTTGGAAACACTCTTTTTGTGAAATCTGCAAGTGGATATTTCCAGCGATTTGAGGTCTATGCAAGGAAAAGGAAATATCTTCACACAAAAACTAGACAGCTGCATTCTCAGAAACTTCTTTGTGAGGAGTGCATTCAACTCACAGACTTGAACGTTCCTTTTCATAGAGCAGTTTTGAAACACTCCTTTTGTACAATCTGCAGGTGTTTATTCGGAGCGCTTTGAGGCCTATGTTGGAAAAGGAAATATCTTCACATAAAAACTAGACAGAAGCATTCTCAGAAACTTCTTTGTGATGAGTGCATTCTAGTCACAGAGTTGAACCTTCCTTTTGATAGAACAGTTTTGAAACACTCTTTTTGTAGAATCTGCAAGTGGATATTTGGAGCACTATGAGGCCTATGCTGTGAAATGAAATCTCTTCAGCTAAGTACTAGACAGAAGCATTCTCAGAAACTTCTTCACCACATGTGCAATCAACTCACAGAGTTGAACCTTTCTTTTCAAAGAGCAGTTTTGAAACACACTTTTGGTAAAATCTGCAAGTGGATATTTAGAGCGATTTCCGGCCTATGCTGGAAAAGGAAATATCTTCACATAAGAACTAAACAGCAGCATTCTCAGAAACTTCTTTGTGATGAGTGCATTCACCTCACAGAGTTGAACCTACTAATTGATAGAGAAGTTTGGAAACACTCTTTTTGTAGAATCTGCAAATGGATATTTGGAGCGCTTTGAGGCCTATGCTGGAAATGGAAATATCTTCACATAAAAACTAGACAGAAGCATTCTCAGAAACTTCCTTGTGTTGAGTGCATTCAACTCACAGACTTGAACCTTCTTTTTGAAAGAGCAGTTTTGAAACACTCTTTTTGTAAAATCTGCAAAAGGATATTTGGAGCACTTTGAGGCCTATGCTGGGAAATGTAATATCTTCACCTAAAAACTAGACAGAAGCATTCTCAGAAAGTTCTTCTCGATGCGTGCATTCAACTCACAGAGTTGAACCTGTCTTTTGATAGAGCAGTTTGGAAACACTCTTCTTGTGAAATCTGCAAGTGGATATTTCCAGCGATTTGAGACCTATGCAAGGAAAAGGAAATATCTTCACACAAAAACTAGACAGCTGCATTCTCAGAAACTTCTTTGTGAGGAGTGCATTCAACTCACAGACTTGAACGTTCCTTTTCATAGAACAGTTTTGAAACACTCCTTTTGTACAATCTGCAAGTGTTTATTCGGAACGCTTTGAGGCCTCTGTTGGAAAAGGAAATGTCTTCACATAAAAACTAGACAGAAGCATTCTCAGAAACTTCTTTGTGATGAGTGCATTCTACTCACAGACTTGAACCTTCCTTTTGATAGAACAGTTTTGAAACACTCTTTTTGTAGAATCTGCAAGTGGATATTTGGAGCACTATGAGGCCTATGCTGTGAAATGGAATCTCTTCACCTAAGTACTAGACAGAAGCATTCTCAGAAACTTCTTCACGATATGTGCATTCAACTCACAGTGTTGAACCTTTCTTTTCAAAGAGCAGTTTTGAAGCACACATTTGGTAAAATCTGCAAGTGGATATTTGTAGCGATTTCCGGCCTATGCTGGAAAAGGAAATATCTTCACATAAGAACTAAACAGCAGCATTCTCAGAAACTTCTTTGTGTGGATTGCATTCAACTCACAGACTTGAACCTACCAATTGATAGAGAAGTTGGGAGACACTCCTTTTGTAGAATCTGCAAGTGGGTATTTGGAGCGCTTTGAGGCCTATGCTGGAAAAGGAAATGTCTTCACCTAAAAACTAGACAGCAGCATTCTCAGAAACCTCTTTGAGAAGAGTGCATTCATCTCACAGACTTGAACGTTCCTTTCGATAGAACAGTTTTGAAGCACTCCTTTTGTAGAATCTGCAATTGTTTAGTCGGAGCGCTTCGAGGCCTATGTTGGAAAAGGATATATCTTCACATAAAAACTAGACAGAAATATTCTCAGAAACCTCTTTGTAAAGAGTGCATTCAACTCAGAGAGTTGAACCTACCAATCCATAGAGAAGTTTCGAAACACTCTTTTTGTAGAACACGCAAGTGAATATTTGGAGGGATTTGAGGCCTGTGATGTAAATGGAAACATCTTCTCATGAAATCTAGACAGAAGCATTCTCAGAAACGTCTTTGTGAGAAGTCCATTCAACTCACAGGCTTGAAGCTTCCTTCTGAAAGAGCAGTTTTGAAACACTCTTTTTGTAGCATCTGCAAGTGGATATATGGAGCGCTTTGAGGCCTATGTTGGAAAAGGAAATATCTTAACATAAAAACTGGACAGAAGCATTCTCAGAAACTTCTTTGTGATGTGTGCGTTGAACTCACGGAGTTCAAAATTTCTTTTGATAGAGAAGTTTCGAAACACTCTTTTAGTAGAATCTTCATGTGGATGGATGGAGTGCTTTGAGGCCTAGGCTGGAAATGGAAATATCTTCACGTAGAAACTGGACAAAAGCTTTCTCAGAAAGTTCCCTGTGCTTTGTGCATTCAACTCACGGAGTTCAACCTGCCTTTTGATAGAGCAGTTTTGAAACCCTCTTTTTGTAGAATCTGCAAGTGGATATTTGGAGCGCTTTGAGGCCTATGCTGCAAAAGGAAATATCATTGCATAAAAGCTAGATGGAAGCATTCACAGAAACTTCTTTGTGATGAGTGCATTCAACTCACAGAGTTGAACCTTGCTTTTGATAGACCAGTTATGAAACACGGTTTTTGTAGAATACGCAAGTGGATATTTGGAGCTCTTTGAGGCTTATGCTGGAAAAGGAGATATCTTCATATACAAACTGGACAGAAGCATTTTCAGAAACTTTTATGTCATGTGGGGATTGAACTCACAGAGTTGAACACTCCTTTCCATGGAGCAGTTCTGCAACACTCTTTTCGTGGAAACTGCAAGTGGATATTTGGTGCGATTGCGGCATCTAGTGGAAAAGGAAACACATGCAGATGAAAACTAGATAGAATCATTCTCGGAAACTTCTCTCTGATGAGTGCTTTCAACTCACAGATTTGAACCTTCCTTTTCAAAGAGCAGTTTTGAAAGACTCTTTTTGTAGGATCTGCAAGTGGATATTTGGAGCGCTTTGAGGCCTATGCTGGGAAATGAAATATCTTCACCTGAAAACTAGACAGAAGCATTCTGAGAAAGTTCTCTCTGATGAGTGCATTCACCTCAGACTTGAACGTTCCTTTTGATAGAACAGTTTTGAATCACTAAGTTTGTAGAATTCGCAAGTGTTTATGCAGAGCACCTTGAGGCCTATGTTGGAAAAGGAAATTGCTTCACATAAAAACTAGAGAGAAGCATTCTCAGAAATTTCATTGTGATGAGTGCATTCACCTAACAGAGTTGAACCTACTAATTGATAGACAAGTTTGGAAACACTCTTTTTGTAGAATCTGCAAGTGGATATTTGGAGCGCTTTGAAGCCTAGGCTGGAAATGGAAATATATTCACAGAAAAACTGGACAGAAGCATTCTCAGAAACTTCCTTGTGTTGAGTGCGTTCAACCCATAGACTTCAACCTTCTTTTTGAAAGAGCAGTTTTGAAACACTCTTTTTGTAAAATCTGCAAATGGATATTTGGAGCATTTTGAGGCCCATGCTGGGAAATGGAATATCTTCACCTAAAAACTAGACAGAAGCATCCTCAGAAAGATCTCCTCGATGCGTGCATTCAACTCACAGATTTCAACCCGTCTTTTGATAGAGCAGTTTGGAAACACTCTTTTTGTGAAATCTGCAAGTGGATATTTCCAGCGATTTGAGGTCTATGCAAGGAAAAGGAAATATCTTCACACAAAAACTAGACAGCTGCATTCTCAGAAACTTCTTTGTGAGGAGTGCATTCAACTCACAGACTTGAACGTTCCTTTTCATAGAACAGTTTTGAAACACTCCTTTTGTACAATCTGCAGGTGTTTATTCGGAGCGCTTTGAGGCCTATGTTGGAAAAGGAAATATCTTCACATAAAAACTAGACAGAAGCATTCTCAGAAACTTCTTTGTGATGAGTGCATTCCAGTCACAGAGTTGAACCTTCCTTTTGATAGAACAGTTTTGAAACACTCTTTTTGTAGAATCTGCAAGTGGATATTTGGAGCACTATGAGGCCTATGCTGTGAAATGAAATCTCTTCAGCTAAGTACTAGACAGAAGCATTCTCAGAAACTTCTTCACCACATGTGCAATCAACTCACAGAGTTGAACCTTTCTTTTCAAAGAGCAGTTTTGAAACACACTTTTGGTAAAATCTGCAAGTGGATATTTAGAGCGATTTCCGGCCTATGCTGGAAAAGGAAATATCTTCACATAAGAACTAAACAGCAGCATTCTCAGAAACTTCTTTGTGATGAGTGCATTCACCTCACAGAGTTGAACCTACTAATTGATAGACAAGTTTGGAAACACTCTTTTTGTAGAATCTGCAAATGGATATTTGGAGCGCTTTGAGGCCTATGCTGGAAATGGAAATATCTTCACATAAAAACTAGACAGAAGCATTCTCAGAAACTTCCTTGTGTTGAGTGCATTCAACTCACAGACTTGAACCTTCTTTTTGAAAGAGCAGTTTTGAAACACTCTTTTTGTAAAATCTGCAAAAGGATATTTGGAGCACTTTGAGGCCTATGCTGGGAAATGTAATATCTTCACCTAAAAACTAGACAGAAGCATTCTCAGAAAGTTCTTCTCGATGCGTGCATTCAACTCACAGAGTTGAACCTGTCTTTTGATAGAGCAGTTTGGAAACACTCTTCTTGTGAAATCTGCAAGTGGATATTTCCAGCGATTTGAGACCTATGCAAGGAAAAGGAAATATCTTCACACAAAAACTAGACAGCTGCATTCTCAGAAACTTCTTTGTGAGGAGTGCATTCAACTCACAGACTTGAACGTTCCTTTTCATAGAACAGTTTTGAAACACTCCTTTTGTACAATCTGCAAGTGTTTATTCGGAACGCTTTGAGGCCTATGTTGGAAAAGGAAATGTCTTCACATAAAAACTAGACAGAAGCATTCTCAGAAACTTCTTTGTGATGAGTGCATTCTACTCACAGACTTGAACCTTCCTTTTGATAGAACAGTTTTGAAACACTCTTTTTGTAGAATCTGCAAGTGGATATTTGGAGCACTATGAGGCCTATGCTGTGAAATGGAATCTCTTCACCTAAGTACTAGACAGAAGCATTCTCAGAAACTTCTTCACGATATGTGCATTCAACTCACAGTGTTGAACCTTTCTTTTCAAAGAGCAGTTTTGAAGCACACTTTCGGTAAAATCTGCAAGTGGATATTTGTAGCGATTTCCGGCCTATGCTGGAAAAGGAAATATCTTCACATAAGAACTAAACAGCAGCATTCTCAGAAACTTCTTTGTGTGGATTGCATTCAACTCACAGACTTGAACCTACCAATTGATAGAGAAGTTGGGAGACACTCTTTTTGTAGAATCTGCAAGTGGGTATTTGGAGCGCTTTGAGGCCTATGCTGGAAAAGGAAATGTCTTCACCTAAAAACTGGACAGCAGCATTCTCAGAAACCTCTTTGAGAAGAGTGCATTCATCTCACAGACTTGAACGTTCCTTTCGATAGAACAGTTTTGAAGCACTCCTTTTGTAGAATCTGCAATTGTTTAGTCGGAGCGCTTCGAGGCCTATGTTGGAAAAGGATATATCTTCACATAAAAACTAGACAGAAATATTCTCAGAAACCTCTTTGTAAAGAGTGCATTCAACTCAGAGAGTTGAACCTACCAATCGATAGAGAAGTTTCGAAACACTCTTTTTGTAGAACACGCAAGTGAATATTTGGAGGGATTTGAGGCCTGTGATGTAAATGGAAACATCTTCTCATGAAATCTAGACAGAAGCATTCTCAGAAACGTCTTTGTGAGAAGTGCATTCAACTCACAGACTTGAAGCTTCCTTCTGAAAGAGCAGTTTTGAAACACTCTTTTTGTAGCATCTGCAAGTGGATATATGGAGCGCTTTGAGGCCTATGCTGGAAAAGGAAATATCTTCACATAAAAACTGGACAGAAGCATTCTCAGAAACTTCTTTGTGATGTGTGCGTTGAACTCACGGAGTTCAACCTTTCTTTTGATAGAGAAGTTTCGAAACACTCTTTTAGTAGAATCTTCATGTGGATGGATGGAGTGCTTTGAGGCCTAGGCTGGAAAAGGAAATATCTTCACGTAGAAACTGGACAAAAGCTTTCTCAGAAAGTTCCCTGTGCTTTGTGCATTCAACTCACGGAGTTCAACCTGCCTTTTGATAGAGCAGTTTTGAAACCCTCTTTTTGTAGAATCTGCAAGTGGATATTTGGAGCGCTTTGAGGCCTATGCTGCAAAAGGAAATATCATTGCATAAAAGCTAGATGGAAGCATTCACAGAAACTTCTTTGTGATGAGTGCATTCAACTCACAGAGTTGAACCTTCCTTTTGATAGACCAGTTATGAAACACGGTTTTTGTAGAATACGCAAGTGGATATTTGGAGCTCTTTGAGGCTTATGCTGGAAAAGGAGATATCTTCATATACAAACTGGGCAGAAGCATTTTCAGAAACTTTTATGTCATGTGGGGATTGAACTCACAGAGTTGAACACTCCTTTCCATGGAGCAGTTCTGCAACACTCTTTTCGTGGAAACTGCAAGTGGATATTTGGTGCGATTGCGTCATCTAGTGGAAAAGGAAACACATGCAGATGAAAACTAGATAGAATCATTCTCGGAAACTTCTCTCTGATGAGTGCTTTCAACTCACAGATTTGAACCTTCCTTTTCAAAGAGCAGTTTTGAAAGACTCTTTTTGTAGGATCTGCAAGTGGATATTTGGAGCGCTTTGAGGCCTATGCTGGGAAATGAAATATCTTCACCTGAAAACTAGACAGAAGCATTCTGAGAAAGTTCTCTCTGATGAGTGCATTCACCTCAGACTTGAACGTTCCTTTTGATAGAACAGTTTTGAATCACTAAGTTTGTAGAATTCGCAAGTGTTTATGCAGAGCACCTTGAGGCCTATGTTGGAAAAGGAAATTGCTTCACATAAAAACTAGAGAGAAGCATTCTCAGAAATTTCATTGTGATGAGTGCATTCACCTAACAGAGTTGAACCTACTAATTGATAGACAAGTTTGGAAACACTCTTTTTGTAGAATCTGCAAGTGGATATTTGGAGCGCTTTGAAGCCTAGGCTGGAAATGGAAATATATTCACAGAAAAACTAGACAGAAGCATTCTCAGAAACTTCCTTGTGTTGAGTGCGTTCAACCCATAGACTTGAACCTTCTTTTTGAAAGAGCAGTTTTGAAACACTCTTTTTGTAAAATCTGCAAATGGATATTTGGAGCATTTTGAGGCCCATGCTGGGAAATGGAATATCTTCACCTAAAAACTAGACAGAAGCATTCTCAGAAAGATCTCCTCGATGCGTGCATTCAACTCACAGATTTCAACCCGTCTTTTGATAGAGCAGTTTGGAAACACTCTTTTTGTGAAATCTGCAAGTGGATATTTCCAGCGATTTGAGGTCTATGCAAGGAAAAGGAAATATCTTCACACAAAAACTAGACAGCTGCATTCTCAGAAACTTCTTTGTGAGGAGTGCATTCAACTCACAGACTTGAACGTTCCTTTTCATAGAACAGTTTTGAAACACTCCTTTTGTACAATCTGCAGGTGTTTATTCGGAGCGCTTTGAGGCCTATGTTGGAAAAGGAAAAATTTACACATAAAAACTAGACAGAAGCATTCTCAGAAACTTCTTTGTGATGAGTGCATTCCAGTCACAGAGTTGAACCTTCCTTTTGATAGAACAGTTTTGAAACACTCTTTTTGTAGAATCTGCAAGTGGATATTTGGAGCACTATGAGTCCTATGCTGTGAAATGAAATCTCTTCAGCTAAGTACTAGACAGAAGCATTCTCAGAAACTTCTTCACCACATGTGCAATCAACTCACAGAGTTGAACCTTTCTTTTCAAAGAGCAGTTTTGAAGCACACTTTTGGTAAAATCTGCAAGTGGATATTTAGAGCGATTTCCGGCCTATGCTGGAAAAGGAAATATCTTCACATAAGAACTAAACAGCAGCATTCTCAGAAACTTCTTTGTGATGAGTGCATTCACCTCACAGAGTTGAACCTACTAATTGATAGAGAAGTTTGGAAACACTCTTTTTGTAGAATCTGCAAATGGATATTTGGAGCGCTTTGAGGCCTATGCTGGAAATGGAAATATCTTCACATAAAAACTAGACAGAAGCATTCTCAGAAACTTCCTTGTGTTGAGTGCATTCAACTCACAGACTTGAACCTTCTTTTTGAAAGAGCAGTTTTGAAACACTCTTTTTGTAAAATCTGCAAAAGGATATTTGGAGCACTTTGAGGCCTATGCTGGGAAATGTAATATCTTCACCTAAAAACTAGACAGAAGCATTCTCAGAAAGTTCTTCTCGATGCGTGCATTCAACTCACAGAGTTGAACCTGTCTTTTGATAGAGCAGTTTGGAAACACTCTTCTTGTGAAATCTGCAAGTGGATATTTCCAGCGATTTGAGACCTATGCAAGGAAAAGGAAATATCTTCACACAAAAACTAGACAGCTGCATTCTCAGAAACTTCTTTGTGAGGAGTGCATTCAACTCACAGACTTGAACGTTCCTTTTCATAGAACAGTTTTGAAACACTCCTTTTGTACAATCTGCAAGTGTTTATTCGGAACACTTTGAGGCCTATGTTGGAAAAGGAAATGTCTTCACATAAAAACTAGACAGAAGCATTCTCAGAAACTTCTTTGTGATGAGTGCATTCTACTCACAGACTTGAACCTTCCTTTTGATAGAACAGTTTTGAAACACTCTTTTTGTAGAATCTGCAAGTGGATATTTGGAGCACTATGAGGCCTATGCTGTGAAATGGAATCTCTTCACCTAAGTACTAGACAGAAGCATTCTCAGAAACTTCTTCACGATATGTGCATTCAACTCACAGTGTTGAACCTTTCTTTTCAAAGAGCAGTTTTGAAGCACACTTTTGGTAAAATCTGCAAGTGGATATTTGTAGCGATTTCCGGCCTATGCTGGAAAAGGAAATATCTTCACATAAGAACTAAACAGCAGCATTCTCAGAAACTTCTTTGTGTGGATTGCATTCAACTCACAGACTTGAACCTACCAATTGATAGAGAAGTTGGGAGACACTCCTTTTGTAGAATCTGCAAGTGGGTATTTGGAGCGCTTTGAGGCCTATGCTGGAAAAGGAAATGTCTTCACCTAAAAACTAGACAGCAGCATTCTCAGAAACCTCTTTGAGAAGAGTGCATTCATCTCACAGACTTGAACGTTCCTTTCGATAGAACAGTTTTGAAGCACTCCTTTTGTAGAATCTGCAATTGTTTAGTCGGAGCGCTTCGAGGCCTATGTTGGAAAAGGATATATCTTCACATAAAAACTAGACAGAAATATTCTCAGAAACCTCTTTGTAAAGAGTGCATTCAACTCAGAGAGTTGAACCTACCAATCGATAGAGAAGTTTCGAAACACTCTTTTTGTAGAACACGCAAGTGAATATTTGGAGGGATTTGAGGCCTGTGATGTAAATGGAAACATCTTCTCATGAAATCTAGACAGAAGCATTCTCAGAAACGTCTTTGTGAGAAGTCCATTCAACTCACAGACTTGAAGCTTCCTTCTGAAAGAGCAGTTTTGAAACACTCTTTTTGTAGCATCTGCAAGTGGATATATGGAGCGCATTGAGGCCTATGTTGGAAAAGGAAATATCTTCACATAAAAACTGGACAGAAGCATTCTCAGAAACTTCTTTGTGATGTGTGCGCTGAACTCACGGAGTTCAACCTTTCTTTTGATAGAGAAGTTTCGAAACACTCTTTTAGTAGAATCTTCATGTGAATGGATGGAGTGCTTTGAGGCCTAGGCTGGAAATGGAAATATCTTCACGTAGAAACTGGACAAAAGCTTTCTCAGAAAGTTCCCTGTGCTTTGTGCATTCAACTCACGGAGTTCAACCTGCCTTTTGATAGAGCAGTTTTGAAACCCTCTTTTTGTAGAATCTGCAAGTGGATATTTGGAGCGCTTTGAGGCCTATGCTGCAAAAGGAAATATCATTGCATAAAAGCTAGATGGAAGCATTCACAGAAACTTCTTTGTGATGAGTGCATTCAACTCACAGAGTTGAACCTTGCTTTTGATAGACCAGTTATGAAACACGGTTTTTGTAGAATACGCAAGTGGATATTTGGAGCTCTTTGAGGCTTATGCTGGAAAAGGAGATATCTTCATATACAAACTGGACAGAAGCATTTTCAGAAACTTTTATGTCATGTGGGGATTGAACTCACAGAGTTGAACACTCCTTTCCATGGAGCAGTTCTGCAACACTCTTTTCGTGGAAACTGCAAGTGGATATTTGGTGCGATTGCGTCATCTAGTGGAAAAGGAAACACATGCAGATAAAAACTAGATAGAATCATTCTCGGAAACTTCTCTCTGATGAGTGCTTTCAACTCACAGATTTGAACCTTACTTTTCAAAGAGCAGTTTTGAAAGACTCTTTTTGTAGGATCTGCAAGTGGATATTTGGAGCGCTTTGAGGCCTATGCTGGGAAATGAAATATCTTCACCTGAAAACTAGACAGAAGCATTCTGAGAAAGTTCTCTCTGATGAGTGCATTCACCTCAGACTTGAACGTTCCTTTTGATAGAACAGTTTTGAATCACTAAGTTTGTAGAATTCGCAAGTGTTTATGCAGAGCACCTTGAGGCCTATGTTGGAAAAGGAAATTGCTTCACATAAAAACTAGAGAGAAGCATTCTCAGAAATTTCATTGTGATGAGTGCATTCACCTAACAGAGTTGAACCTACTAATTGATAGACAAGTTTGGAAACACTCTTTTTGTAGAATCTGCAAGTGGATATTTGGAGCGCTTTGAAGCCTAGGCTGGAAATGGAAATATATTCACAGAAAAACTGGACAGAAGCATTCTCAGAAACTTCCTTGTGTTGAGTGCGTTCAACCCATAGACTTGAACCTTCTTTTTGAAAGAGCAGTTTTGAAACACTCTTTTTGTAAAATCTGCAAATGGATATTTGGAGCATTTTGAGGCCCATGCTGGGAAATGGAATATCTTCACCTAAAAACTAGACAGAAGCATCCTCAGAAAGATCTCCTCGATGCGTGCATTCAACTCACGGATTTCAACCCGTCTTTTGATAGAGCAGTTTGGAAACACTCTTTTTGTGAAATCTGCAAGTGGATATTTCCAGCGATTTGAGGTCTATGCAAGGAAAAGGAAATATCTTCACACAAAAACTAGACAGCTGCATTCTCAGAAACTTCTTTGTGAGGAGTGCATTCAACTCACAGACTTGAACGTTCCTTTTCATAGAGCAGTTTTGAAACACTCCTTTTGTACAATCTGCAGGTGTTTATTCGGAGCGCTTTGAGGCCTATGTTGGAAAAGGAAATATCTTCACATAAAAACTAGACAGAAGCATTCTCAGAAACTTCTTTGTGATGAGTGCATTCTAGTCACAGAGTTGAACCTTCCTTTTGATAGAACAGTTTTGAAACACTCTTTTTGTAGAATCTGCAAGTGGATATTTGGAGCACTATGAGGCCTATGCTGTGAAATGAAATCTCTTCAGCTAAGTACTAGACAGAAGCATTCTCAGAAACTTCTTCACCACATGTGCAATCAACTCACAGAGTTGAACCTTTCTTTTCAAAGAGCAGTTTTGAAACACACTTTTGGTAAAATCTGCAAGTGGATACTTAGAGCGATTTCCGGCCTATGCTGGAAAAGGAAATATGTTCACATAAGAACTAAACAGCAGCATTCTCAGAAACTTCTTTGTGATGAGTGCATTCACCTCACAGAGTTGAACCTACTAATTGATAGAGAAGTTTGGAAACACTCTTTTTGTAGAATCTGCAAATGGATATTTGGAGCGCTTTGAGGCCTATGCTGGAAATGGAAATATCTTCACATAAAAACTAGACAGAAGCATTCTCAGAAACTTCCTTGTGTTGAGTGCATTCAACTCACAGACTTGAACCTTCTTTTTGAAAGAGCAGTTTTGAAACACTCTTTTTGTAAAATCTGCAAAAGGATATTTGGAGCACTTTGAGGCCTATGCTGGGAAATGTAATATCTTCACCTAAAAACTAGACAGAAGCATTCTCAGAAAGTTCTTCTCGATGCGTGCATTCAACTCACAGAGTTGAACCTGTCTTTTGATAGAGCAGTTTGGAAACACTCTTCTTGTGAAATCTGCAAGTGGATATTTCCAGCGATTTGAGACCTATGCAAGGAAAAGGAAATATCTTCACACAAAAACTAGACAGCTGCATTCTCAGAAACTTCTTTGTGAGGAGTGCATTCAACTCACAGTCTTGAACGTTCCTTTTCATAGAACAGTTTTGAAACACTCCTTTTGTACAATCTGCAAGTGTTTATTCGGAACGCTTTGAGGCCTATGTTGGAAAAGGAAATGTCTTCACATAAAAACTAGACAGAAGCATTCTCAGAAACTTCTTTGTGATGAGTGCATTCTACTCACAGACTTGAACCTTCCTTTTGATAGAACAGTTTTGAAACACTCTTTTTGTAGAATCTGCAAGTGGATATTTGGAGCACTATGAGGCCTATGCTGTGAAATGGAATCTCTTCACCTAAGTACTAGACAGAAGCATTCTCAGAAACTTCTTCACGATATGTGCATTCAACTCACAGTGTTGAACCTTTCTTTTCAAAGAGCAGTTTTGAAGCACACTTTTGGTAAAATCTGCAAGTGGATATTTGTAGCGATTTCCGGCCTATGCTGGAAAAGGAAATATCTTCACATAAGAACTAAACAGCAGCATTCTCAGAAACTTCTTTGTGTGGATTGCATTCAACTCACAGACTTGAACCTACCAATTGATAGAGAAGTTGGGAGACACTCCTTTTGTAGAATCTGCAAGTGGGTATTTGGAGCGCTTTGAGGCCTATGCTGGAAAAGGAAATGTCTTCACCTAAAAACTAGACAGCAGCATTCTCAGAAACCTCTTTGAGAAGAGTGCATTCATCTCACAGACTTGAACGTTCCTTTCGATAGAACAGTTTTGAAGCACTCCTTTTGTAGAATCTGCAATTGTTTAGTCGGAGCGCTTCGAGGCCTATGTTGGAAAAGGATATATCTTCACATAAAAACTAGACAGAAATATTCTCAGAAACCTCTTTGTAAAGAGTGCATTCAACTCAGAGAGTTGAACCTACCAATCGATAGAGAAGTTTCGAAACACTCTTTTTGTAGAACACGCAAGTGAATATTTGGAGGGATTTGAGGCCTGTGATGTAAATGGAAACATCTTCTCATGAAATCTAGACAGAAGCATTCTCAGAAACGTCTTTGTGAGAAGTGCATTCAACTCACAGACTTGAAGCTTCCTT
The DNA here is from genome assembly GCF_028885625.2 of Pongo pygmaeus. Taxonomy (NCBI): domain Eukaryota; kingdom Metazoa; phylum Chordata; class Mammalia; order Primates; family Hominidae; genus Pongo; species Pongo pygmaeus. The sequence goes on along the minus strand of NC_085930.1, from coordinate 20,740,168 downwards.
CTGAAAGAGCAGTTTTGAAACACTCTTTTTGTAGCATCTGCAAGTGGATATATGGAGCGCTTTGAGGCCTATGCTGGAAAAGGAAATATCTTCACATAAAAACTGGACAGAAGCATTCTCAGAAACTTCTTTGTGATGTGTGCGTTGAACTCACGGAGTTCAACCTTTCTTTTGATAGAGAAGTTTCGAAACACTCTTTTAGTAGAATCTTCATGTGGATGGATGGAGTGCTTTGAGGCCTAGGCTGGAAAAGGAAATATCTTCACGTAGAAACTGGACAAAAGCTTTCTCAGAAAGTTCCCTGTGCTTTGTGCATTCAACTCACGGAGTTCAACCTGCCTTTTGATAGAGCAGTTTTGAAACCCTCTTTTTGTAGAATCTGCAAGTGGATATTTGGAGCGCTTTGAGGCCTATGCTGCAAAAGGAAATATCATTGCATAAAAGCTAGATGGAAGCATTCACAGAAACTTCTTTGTGATGAGTGCATTCAACTCACAGAGTTGAACCTTGCTTTTGATAGACCAGTTATGAAACACGGTTTTTGTAGAATACGCAAGTGGATATTTGGAGCTCTTTGAGGCTTATGCTGGAAAAGGAGATATCTTCATATACAAACTGGACAGAAGCATTTTCAGAAACTTTTATGTCATGTGGGGATTGAACTCACAGAGTTGAACACTCCTTTCCATGGAGCAGTTCTGCAACACTCTTTTCGTGGAAACTGCAAGTGGATATTTGGTGCGATTGCGGCATCTAGTGGAAAAGGAAACACATGCAGATGAAAACTAGATAGAATCATTCTCGGAAACTTCTCTCTGATGAGTGCTTTCAACTCACAGATTTGAACCTTCCTTTTCAAAGAGCAGTTTTGAAAGACTCTTTTTGTAGGATCTGCAAGTGGATATTTGGAGCGCTTTGAGGCCTATGCTGGGAAATGAAATATCTTCACCTGAAAACTAGACAGAAGCATTCTGAGAAAGTTCTCTCTGATGAGTGCATTCACCTCAGACTTGAACGTTCCTTTTGATAGAACAGTTTTGAATCACTAAGTTTGTAGAATTCGCAAGTGTTTATGCAGAGCACCTTGAGGCCTATGTTGGAAAAGGAAATTGCTTCACATAAAAACTAGAGAGAAGCATTCTCAGAAATTTCATTGTGATGAGTGCATTCACCTAACAGAGTTGAACCTACTAATTGATAGACAAGTTTGGAAACACTCTTTTTGTAGAATCTGCAAGTGGATATTTGGAGCGCTTTGAAGCCTAGGCTGGAAATGGAAATATATTCACAGAAAAACTGGACAGAAGCATTCTCAGAAACTTCCTTGTGTTGAGTGCGTTCAACCCATAGACTTGAACCTTCTTTTTGAAAGAGCAGTTTTGAAACACTCTTTTTGTAAAATCTGCAAATGGATATTTGGAGCATTTTGAGGCCCATGCTGGGAAATGGAATATCTTCACCTAAAAACTAGACAGAAGCATCCTCAGAAAGATCTCCTCGATGCGTGCATTCAACTCACGGATTTCAACCCGTCTTTTGATAGAGCAGTTTGGAAACACTCTTTTTGTGAAATCTGCAAGTGGATATTTCCAGCGATTTGAGGTCTATGCAAGGAAAAGGAAATATCTTCACACAAAAACTAGACAGCTGCATTCTCAGAAACTTCTTTGTGAGGAGTGCATTCAACTCACAGACTTGAACGTTCCTTTTCATAGAACAGTTTTGAAACACTCCTTTTGTACAATCTGCAGGTGTTTATTCGGAGCGCTTTGAGGCCTATGTTGGAAAAGGAAATATCTTCACATAAAAACTAGACAGAAGCATTCTCAGAAACTTCTTTGTGATGAGTGCATTCTAGTCACAGAGTTGAACCTTCCTTTTGATAGAACAGTTTTGAAACACTCTTTTTGTAGAATCTGCAAGTGGATATTTGGAGCACTATGAGGCCTATGCTGTGAAATGAAATCTCTTCAGCTAAGTACTAGACAGAAGCATTCTCAGAAACTTCTTCACCACATGTGCAATCAACTCACAGAGTTGAACCTTTCTTTTCAAAGAGCAGTTTTGAAACACACTTTTGGTAAAATCTGCAAGTGGATATTTAGAGCGATTTCCGGCCTATGCTGGAAAAGGAAATATCTTCACATAAGAACTAAACAGCAGCATTCTCAGAAACTTCTTTGTGATGAGTGCATTCACCTCACAGAGTTGAACCTACTAATTGATAGAGAAGTTTGGAAACACTCTTTTTGTAGAATCTGCAAATGGATATTTGGAGCGCTTTGAGGCCTATGCTGGAAATGGAAATATCTTCACATAAAAACTAGACAGAAGCATTCTCAGAAACTTCCTTGTGTTGAGTGCATTCAACTCACAGACTTGAACCTTCTTTTTGAAAGAGCAGTTTTGAAACACTCTTTTTGTAAAATCTGCAAAAGGATATTTGGAGCACTTTGAGGCCTATGCTGGGAAATGTAATATCTTCACCTAAAAACTAGACAGAAGCATTCTCAGAAAGTTCTTCTCGATGCGTGCATTCAACTCACAGAGTTGAACCTGTCTTTTGATAGAGCAGTTTGGAAACACTCTTCTTGTGAAATCTGCAAGTGGATATTTCCAGCGATTTGAGACCTATGCAAGGAAAAGGAAATATCTTCACACAAAAACTAGACAGCTGCATTCTCAGAAACTTCTTTGTGAGGAGTGCATTCAACTCACAGTCTTGAACGTTCCTTTTCATAGAACAGTTTTGAAACACTCCTTTTGTACAATCTGCAAGTGTTTATTCGGAACGCTTTGAGGCCTATGTTGGAAAAGGAAATGTCTTCACATAAAAACTAGACAGAAGCATTCTCAGAAACTTCTTTGTGATGAGTGCATTCTACTCACAGACTTGAACCTTCCTTTTGATAGAACAGTTTTGAAACACTCTTTTTGTAGAATCTGCAAGTGGATATTTGGAGCACTATGAGGCCTATGCTGTGAAATGGAATCTTTTCACCTAAGTACTAGACAGAAGCATTCTCAGAAACTTCTTCACGATATGTGCATTCAACTCACAGTGTTGAACCTTTCTTTTCAAAGAGCAGTTTTGAAGCACACTTTTGGTAAAATCTGCAAGTGGATATTTGTAGCGATTTCCGGCCTATGCTGGAAAAGGAAATATCTTCACATAAGAACTAAACAGCAGCATTCTCAGAAACTTCTTTGTGTGGATTGCATTCAACTCACAGACTTGAACCTACCAATTGATAGAGAAGTTGGGAGACACTCCTTTTGTAGAATCTGCAAGTGGGTATTTGGAGCGCTTTGAGGCCTATGCTGGAAAAGGAAATGTCTTCACCTAAAAACTAGACAGCAGCATTCTCAGAAACCTCTTTGAGAAGAGTGCATTCATCTCACAGACTTGAACGTTCCTTTCGATAGAACAGTTTTGAAGCACTCCTTTTGTAGAATCTGCAATTGTTTAGTCGGAGCGCTTCGAGGCCTATGTTGGAAAAGGATATATCTTCACATAAAAACTAGACAGAAATATTCTCAGAAACCTCTTTGTAAAGAGTGCATTCAACTCAGAGAGTTGAACCTACCAATCGATAGAGAAGTTTCGAAACACTCTTTTTGTAGAACACGCAAGTGAATATTTGGAGGGATTTGAGGCCTGTGATGTAAATGGAAACATCTTCTCATGAAATCTAGACAGAAGCATTCTCAGAAACGTCTTTGTGAGAAGTGCATTCAACTCACAGACTTGAAGCTTCCTTCTGAAAGAGCAGTTTTGAAACACTCTTTTTGTAGCATCTGCAAGTGGATATATGGAGCGCTTTGAGGCCTATGCTGGAAAAGGAAATATCTTCACATAAAAACTGGACAGAAGCATTCTCAGAAACTTCTTTGTGATGTGTGCGTTGAACTCACGGAGTTCAACCTTTCTTTTGATAGAGAAGTTTCGAAACACTCTTTTAGTAGAATCTTCATGTGGATGGATGGAGTGCTTTGAGGCCTAGGCTGGAAAAGGAAATATCTTCACGTAGAAACTGGACAAAAGCTTTCTCAGAAAGTTCCCTGTGCTTTGTGCATTCAACTCACGGAGTTCAACCTGCCTTTTGATAGAGCAGTTTTGAAACCCTCTTTTTGTAGAATCTGCAAGTGGATATTTGGAGCGCTTTGAGGCCTATGCTGCAAAAGGAAATATCATTGCATAAAAGCTAGATGGAAGCATTCACAGAAACTTCTTTGTGATGAGTGCATTCAACTCACAGAGTTGAACCTTGCTTTTGATAGACCAGTTATGAAACACGGTTTTTGTAGAATACGCAAGTGGATATTTGGAGCTCTTTGAGGCTTATGCTGGAAAAGGAGATATCTTCATATACAAACTGGACAGAAGCATTTTCAGAAACTTTTATGTCATGTGGGGATTGAACTCACAGAGTTGAACACTCCTTTCCATGGAGCAGTTCTGCAACACTCTTTTCGTGGAAACTGCAAGTGGATATTTGGTGCGATTGCGGCATCTAGTGGAAAAGGAAACACATGCAGATGAAAACTAGATAGAATCATTCTCGGAAACTTCTCTCTGATGAGTGCTTTCAACTCACAGATTTGAACCTTCCTTTTCAAAGAGCAGTTTTGAAAGACTCTTTTTGTAGGATCTGCAAGTGGATATTTGGAGCGCTTTGAGGCCTATGCTGGGAAATGAAATATCTTCACCTGAAAACTACACAGAAGCATTCTGAGAAAGTTCTCTCTGATGAGTGCATTCACCTCAGACTTGAACGTTCCTTTTGATAGAACAGTTTTGAATCACTAAGTTTGTAGAATTCGCAAGTGTTTATGCAGAGCACCTTGAGGCCTATGTTGGAAAAGGAAATTGCTTCACATAAAAACTAGAGAGAAGCATTCTCAGAAATTTCATTGTGATGAGTGCATTCACCTAACAGAGTTGAACCTACTAATTGATAGACAAGTTTGGAAACACTCTTTTTGTAGAATCTGCAAGTGGATATTTGGAGCGCTTTGAAGCCTAGGCTGGAAATGGAAATATATTCACAGAAAAACTGGACAGAAGCATTCTCAGAAACTTCCTTGTGTTGAGTGCGTTCAACCCATAGACTTGAAACTTCTTTTTGAAAGAGCAGTTTTGAAACACTCTTTTTGTAAAATCTGCAAATGGATATTTGGAGCATTTTGAGGCCCATGCTGGGAAATGGAATATCTTCACCTAAAAACTAGACAGAAGCATCTTCAGAAAGATCTCCTCGTTGCGTGCATTCAACTCACAGATTTCAACCCGTCTTTTGATAGAGCAGTTTGGAAACACTCTTTTTGTGAAATCTGCAAGTGGATATTTCCAGCGATTTGAGGTCTATGCAAGGAAAAGGAAATATCTTCACACAAAAACTAGACAGCTGCATTCTCAGAAACTTCTTTGTGAGGAGTGCATTCAACTCACAGACTTGAACGTTCCTTTTCATAGAACAGTTTTGAAACACTCCTTTTGTACAATCTGCAGGTGTTTATTCGGAGCGCTTTGAGGCCTATGTTGGAAAAGGAAATATCTTCACATAAAAACTAGACAGAAGCATTCTCAGAAACTTCTTTGTGATGAGTGCATTCCAGTCACAGAGTTGAACCTTCCTTTTGATAGAACAGTTTTGAAACACTCTTTTTGTAGAATCTGCAAGTGGATATTTGGAGCACTATGAGGCCTATGCTGTGAAATGAAATCTCTTCAGCTAAGTACTAGACAGAAGCATTCTCAGAAACTTCTTCACCACATGTGCAATCAACTCACAGAGTTGAACCTTTCTTTTCAAAGAGCAGTTTTGAAACACACTTTTGGTAAAATCTGCAAGTGGATATTTAGAGCGATTTCCGGCCTATGCTGGAAAAGGAAATATGTTCACATAAGAACTAAACAGCAGCATTCTCAGAAACTTCTTTGTGATGAGTGCATTCACCTCACAGAGTTGAACCTACTAATTGATAGAGAAGTTTGGAAACACTCTTTTTGTAGAATCTGCAAATGGATATTTGGAGCGCTTTGAGGCCTATGCTGGAAATGGAAATATCTTCACATAAAAACTAGACAGAAGCATTCTCAGAAACTTCCTTGTGTTGAGTGCATTCAACTCACAGACTTGAACCTTCTTTTTGAAAGAGCAGTTTTGAAACACTCTTTTTGTAAAATCTGCAAAAGGATATTTGGAGCACTTTGAGGCCTATGCTGGGAAATGTAATATCTTCACCTAAAAACTAGACAGAAGCATTCTCAGAAAGTTCTTCTCGATGCGTGCATTCAACTCACAGAGTTGAACCTGTCTTTTGATAGAGCAGTTTGGAAACACTCTTCTTGTGAAATCTGCAAGTGGATATTTCCAGCGATTTGAGACCTATGCAAGGAAAAGGAAATATCTTCACACAAAAACTAGACAGCTGCATTCTCAGAAACTTCTTTGTGAGGAGTGCATTCAACTCACAGACTTGAACGTTCCTTTTCATAGAACAGTTTTGAAACACTCCTTTTGTACAATCTGCAAGTGTTTATTCGGAACGCTTTGAGGCCTATGTTGGAAAAGGAAATGTCTTCACATAAAAACTAGACAGAAGCATTCTCAGAAACTTCTTTGTGATGAGTGCATTCTACTCACAGACTTGAACCTTCCTTTAGATACAACAGTTTTGAAACACTCTTTTTGTAGAATCTGCAAGTGGATATTTGGAGCACTATGAGGCCTATGCTGTGAAATGGAATCTCTTCACCTAAGTACTAGACAGAAGCATTCTCAGAAACTTCTTCACGATACGTGCATTCAACTCACAGTGTTGAACCTTTCTTTTCAAAGAGCAGTTTTGAAGCACACTTTCGGTAAAATCTGCAAGTGGATATTTGTAGCGATTTCCGGCCTATGCTGGAAAAGGAAATATCTTCACATAAGAACTAAACAGCAGCATTCTCAGAAACTTCTTTGTGTGGATTGCATTCAACTCACAGACTTGAACCTACCAATTGATAGAGAAGTTGGGAGACACTCTTTTTGTAGAATCTGCAAGTGGGTATTTGGAGCGCTTTGAGGCCTATGCTGGAAAAGGAAATGTCTTCACCTAAAAACTGGACAGCAGCATTCTCAGAAACCTCTTTGAGAAGAGTGCATTCATCTCACAGACTTGAACGTTCCTTTCGATAGAACAGTTTTGAAGCACTCCTTTTGTAGAATCTGCAATTGTTTAGTCGGAGCGCTTCGAGGCCTATGTTGGAAAAGGATATATCTTCACATAAAAACTAGACAGAAATATTCTCAGAAACCTCTTTGTAAAGAGTGCATTCAACTCAGAGAGTTGAACCTACCAATCGATAGAGAAGTTTCGAAACACTCTTTTTGTAGAACACGCAAGTGAATATTTGGAGGGATTTGAGGCCTGTGATGTAAATGGAAACATCTTCTCATGAAATCTAGACAGAAGCATTCTCAGAAACGTCTTTATGAGAAGTGCATTCAACTCACAGACTTGAAGCTTCCTTCTGAAAGAGCAATTTTGAAACACTCTTTTTGTAGCATCTGCAAGTGGATATATGGAGCGCTTTGAGGCCTATGCTGGAAAAGGAAATATCTTCACATAAAAACTGGACAGAAGCATTCTCATAAACTTCTTTGTGATGTGTGCGTTGAACTCACGGAGTTCAACCTTTCTTTTGATAGAGAAGTTTCGAAACACTCTTTTAGTAGAATCTTCATGTGGATGGATGGAGTGCTTTGAGGCCTAGGCTGGAAAAGGAAATATCTTCACGTAGAAACTGGACAAAAGCTTTCTCAGAAAGTTCCCAGTGCTTTGTGCATTCAACTCACGGAGTTCAACCTGCCTTTTGATAGAGCAGTTTTGAAACCCTCTTTTTGTAGAATCTGCAAGTGGATATTTGGAGCGCTTTGAGGCCTATGCTGCAAAAGGAAATATCATTGCATAAAAGCTAGATGGAAGCATTCACAGAAACTTCTTTGTGATGAGTGCATTCAACTCACAGAGTTGAACCTTCCTTTTGATAGACCAGTTATGAAACACGGTTTTTGTAGAATACGCAAGTGGATATTTGGAGCTCTTTGAGGCTTATGCTGGAAAAGGAGATATCTTCATATACAAACTGGACAGAAGCATTTTCAGAAACTTTTCTGTCATGTGGGGATTGAACTCACAGAGTTGAACACTCCTTTCCATGGAGCAGTTCTGCAACACTCTTTTCGTGGAAACTGCAAGTGGATATTTGGTGCGATTGCGGCATCTAGTGGAAAAGGAAACACATGCAGATGAAAACTAGATAGAATCATTCTCGGAAACTTCTCTCTGATGAGTGCTTTCAACTCACAGATTTGAACCTTCCTTTTCAAAGAGCAGTTTTGAAAGACTCTTTTTGTAGGATCTGCAAGTGGATATTTGGAGCGCTTTGAGGCCTATGCTGGGAAATGAAATATCTTCACCTGAAAACTAGACAGAAGCATTCTGAGAAAGTTCTCTCTGATGAGTGCATTCACCTCAGACTTGAACGTTCCTTTTGATAGAACAGTTTTGAATCACTAAGTTTGTAGAATTCGCAAGTGTTTATGCAGAGCACCTTGAGGCCTATGTTGGAAAAGGAAATTGCTTCACATAAAAACTAGAGAGAAGCATTCTCAGAAATTTCATTGTGATGAGTGCATTCACCTAACAGAGTTGAACCTACTAATTGATAGACAAGTTTGGAAACACTCTTTTTGTAGAATCTGCAAGTGGATATTTGGAGCGCTTTGAAGCCTAGGCTGGAAATGGAAATATATTCACAGAAAAACTAGACAGAAGCATTCTCAGAAACTTCCTTGTGTTGAGTGCGTTCAACCCATAGACTTGAACCTTCTTTTTGAAAGAGCAGTTTTGAAACACTCTTTTTGTAAAATCTGCAAATGGATATTTGGAGCATTTTGAGGCCCATGCTGGGAAATGGAATATCTTCACCTAAAAACTAGACAGAAGCATCCTCAGAAAGATCTCCTCGATGCGTGCATTCAACTCACAGATTTCAACCCGTCTTTTGATAGAGCAGTTTGGAAACACTCTTTTTGTGAAATCTGCAAGTGGATATTTCCAGCGATTTGAGGTCTATGCAAGGAAAAGGAAATATCTTCACACAAAAACTAGACAGCTGCATTCTCAGAAACTTCTTTGTGAGGAGTGCATTCAACTCACAGACTTGAACGTTCCTTTTCATAGAACAGTTTTGAAACACTCCTTTTGTACAATCTGCAGGTGTTTATTCGGAGCGCTTTGAGGCCTATGTTGGAAAAGGAAATATCTTCACATAAAAACTAGACAGAAGCATTCTCAGAAACTTCTTTGTGATGAGTGCATTCCAGTCACAGAGTTGAACCTTCCTTTTGATAGAACAGTTTTGAAACACTCTTTTTGTAGAATCTGCAAGTGGATATTTGGAGCACTATGAGGCCTATGCTGTGAAATGAAATCTCTTCAGCTAAGTACTAGACAGAAGCATTCTCAGAAACTTCTTCACCACATGTGCAATCAACTCACAGAGTTGAACCTTTCTTTTCAAAGAGCAGTTTTGAAACACACTTTTGGTAAAATCTGCAAGTGGATATTTAGAGCGATTTCCGGCCTATGCTGGAAAAGGAAATATGTTCACATAAGAACTAAACAGCAGCATTCTCAGAAACTTCTTTGTGATGAGTGCATTCACCTCACAGAGTTGAACCTACTAATTGATAGAGAAGTTTGGAAACACTCTTTTTGTAGAATCTGCAAATGGATATTTGGAGCGCTTTGAGGCCTATGCTGGAAATGGAAATATCTTCACATAAAAACTAGACAGAAGCATTCTCAGAAACTTCCTTGTGTTGAGTGCATTCAACTCACAGACTTGAACCTTCTTTTTGAAAGAGCAGTTTTGAAACACTCTTTTTGTAAAATCTGCAAAAGGATATTTGGAGCACTTTGAGGCCTATGCTGGGAAATGTAATATCTTCACCTAAAAACTAGACAGAAGCATTCTCAGAAAGTTCTTCTCGATGCGTGCATTCAACTCACAGAGTTGAACCTGTCTTTTGATAGAGCAGTTTGGAAACACTCTTCTTGTGAAATCTGCAAGTGGATATTTCCAGCGATTTGAGACCTATGCAAGGAAAAGGAAACATCTTCACACAAAAACTAGACAGCTGCATTCTCAGAAACTTCTTTGTGAGGAGTGCATTCAACTCACAGACTTGAACGTTCCTTTTCATAGAACAGTTTTGAAACACTCCTTTTGTACAATCTGCAAGTGTTTATTCGGAACGCTTTGAGGCCTATGTTGGAAAAGGAAATGTCTTCACATAAAAACTAGACAGAAGCATTCTCAGAAACTTCTTTGTGATGAGTGCATTCTACTCACAGACTTGAACCTTCCTTTAGATACAACAGTTTTGAAACACTCTTTTTGTAGAATCTGCAAGTGGATATTTGGAGCACTATGAGGCCTATGCTGTGAAATGGAATCTCTTCACCTAAGTACTAGACAGAAGCATTCTCAGAAACTTCTTCACGATACGTGCATTCAACTCACAGTGTTGAACCTTTCTTTTCAAAGAGCAGTTTTGAAGCACACTTTCGGTAAAATCTGCAAGTGGATATTTGTAGCGATTTCCGGCCTATGCTGGAAAAGGAAATATCTTCACATAAGAACTAAACAGCAGCATTCTCAGAAACTTCTTTGTGTGGATTGCATTCAACTCACAGACTTGAACCTACCAATTGATAGAGAAGTTGGGAGACACTCTTTTTGTAGAATCTGCAAGTGGGTATTTGGAGCGCTTTGAGGCCTATGCTGGAAAAGGAAATGTCTTCACCTAAAAACTGGACAGCAGCATTCTCAGAAACCTCTTTGAGAAGAGTGCATTCATCTCACAGGCTTGAACGTTCCTTTCGATAGAACAGTTTTGAAGCACTCCTTTTGTAGAATCTGCAATTGTTTAGTCGGAGCGCTTCGAGGCCTATGTTGGAAAAGGATATATCTTCACATAAAAACTAGACAGAAATATTCTCAGAAACCTCTTTGTAAAGAGTGCATTCAACTCAGAGAGTTGAACCTACCAATCGATAGAGAAGTTTCGAAACACTCTTTTTGTAGAACACGCAAGTGAATATTTGGAGGGATTTGAGGCCTGTGATGTAAATGGAAACATCTTCTCATGAAATCTAGACAGAAGCATTCTCAGAAACGTCTTTGTGAGAAGTGCATTCAACTCACAGACTTGAAGCTTCCTTCTGAAAGAGCAGTTTTGAAACACTCTTTTTGTAGCATCTGCAAGTGGATATATGGAGCGCTTTGAGGCCTATGCTGGAAAAGGAAATATCTTCACATAAAAACTGGACAGAAGCATTCTCAGAAACTTCTTTGTGATGTGTGCGTTGAACTCACGGAGTTCAACCTTTCTTTTGATAGAGAAGTTTCGAAACACTCTTTTAGTAGAATCTTCATGTGGATGGATGGAGTGCTTTGAGGCCTAGGCTGGAAAAGGAAATATCTTCACGTAGAAACTGGACAAAAGCTTTCTCAGAAAGTTCCCTGTGCTTTGTGCATTCAACTCACGGAGTTCAACCTGCCTTTTGATAGAGCAGTTTTGAAACCCTCTTTTTGTAGAATCTGCAAGTGGATATTTGGAGCGCTTTGAGGCCTATGCTGCAAAAGGAAATATCATTGCATAAAAGCTAGATGGAAGCATTCACAGAAACTTCTTTGTGATGAGTGCATTCAACTCACAGAGTTGAACCTTCCTTTTGATAGACCAGTTATGAAACACGGTTTTTGTAGAATACGCAAGTGGATATTTGGAGCTCTTTGAGGCTTATGCTGGAAAAGGAGATATCTTCATATACAAACTGGACAGAAGCATTTTCAGAAACTTTTATGTCATGTGGGGATTGAACTCACAGAGTTGAACACTCCTTTCCATGGAGCAGTTCTGCAACACTCTTTTCGTGGAAACTGCAAGTGGATATTTGGTGCGATTGCGGCATCTAGTGGAAAAGGAAACACATGCAGATGAAAACTAGATAGAATCATTCTCGGAAACTTCTCTCTGATGAGTGCTTTCAACTCACAGATTTGAACCTTCCTTTTCAAAGAGCAGTTTTGAAAGACTCTTTTTGTAGGATCTGCAAGTGGATATTTGGAGCGCTTTGAGGCCTATGCTGGGAAATGAAATATCTTCACCTGAAAACTAGACAGAAGCATTCTGAGAAAGTTCTCTCTGATGAGTGCATTCACCTCAGACTTGAACGTTCCTTTTGATAGAACAGTTTTGAATCACTAAGTTTGTAGAATTCGCAAGGGTTTATGCAGAGCACCTTGAGGCCTATGTTGGAAAAGGAAATTGCTTCACATAAAAACTAGAGAGAAGCATTCTCAGAAATTTCATTGTGATGAGTGCATTCACCTAACAGAGTTGAACCTACTAATTGATAGACAAGTTTGGAAACACTCTTTTTGTAGAATCTGCAAGTGGATATTTGGAGCGCTTTGAAGCCTAGGCTGGAAATGGAAATATATTCACAGAAAAACTGGACAGAAGCATTCTCAGAAACTTCCTTGTGTTGAGTGCGTTCAACCCATAGACTTGAACCTTCTTTTTGAAAGAGCAGTTTTGAAACACTCTTTTTGTAAAATCTGCAAATGGATATTTGGAGCATTTTGAGGCCCATGCTGGGAAATGGAATATCTTCACCTAAAAACTAGACAGAAGCATCCTCAGAAAGATCTCCTCGATGCGTGCATTCAACTCACGGATTTCAACCCGTCTTTTGATAGAGCAGTTTGGAAACACTCTTTTTGTGAAATCTGCAAGTGGATATTTCCAGCGATTTGAGGTCTATGCAAGGAAAAGGAAATATCTTCACACAAAAACTAGACAGCTGCATTCTCAGAAACTTCTTTGTGAGGAGTGCATTCAACTCACAGACTTGAACGTTCCTTTTCATAGAGCAGTTTTGAAACACTCCTTTTGTACAATCTGCAGGTGTTTATTCGGAGCGCTTTGAGGCCTATGTTGGAAAAGGAAATATCTTCACATAAAAACTAGACAGAAGCATTCTCAGAAACTTCTTTGTGATGAGTGCATTCTAGTCACAGAGTTGAACCTTCCTTTTGATAGAACAGTTTTGAAACACTCTTTTTGTAGAATCTGCAAGTGGATATTTGGAGCACTATGAGGCCTATGCTGTGAAATGAAATCTCTTCAGCTAAGTACTAGACAGAAGCATTCTCAGAAACTTCTTCACCACATGTGCAATCAACTCACAGAGTTGAACCTTTCTTTTCAAAGAGCAGTTTTGAAACACACTTTTGGTAAAATCTGCAAGTGGATATTTAGAGCGATTTCCGGCCTATGCTGGAAAAGGAAATATCTTCACATAAGAACTAAACAGCAGCATTCTCAGAAACTTCTTTGTGATGAGTGCATTCACCTCACAGAGTTGAACCTACTAATTGATAGAGAAGTTTGGAAACACTCTTTTTGTAGAATCTGCAAATGGATATTTGGAGCGCTTTGAGGCCTATGCTGGAAATGGAAATATCTTCACATAAAAACTAGACAGAAGCATTCTCAGAAACTTCCTTGTGTTGAGTGCATTCAACTCACAGACTTGAACCTTCTTTTTGAAAGAGCAGTTTTGAAACACTCTTTTTGTAAAATCTGCAAAAGGATATTTGGAGCACTTTGAGGCCTATGCTGGGAAATGTAATATCTTCACCTAAAAACTAGACAGAAGCATTCTCAGAAAGTTCTTCTCGATGCGTGCATTCAACTCACAGAGTTGAACCTGTCTTTTGATAGAGCAGTTTGGAAACACTCTTCTTGTGAAATCTGCAAGTGGATATTTCCAGCGATTTGAGACCTATGCAAGGAAAAGGAAATATCTTCACACAAAAACTAGACAGCTGCATTCTCAGAAACTTCTTTGTGAGGAGTGCATTCAACTCACAGTCTTGAACGTTCCTTTTCATAGAACAGTTTTGAAACACTCCTTTTGTACAATCTGCAAGTGTTTATTCGGAACGCTTTGAGGCCTATGTTGGAAAAGGAAATGTCTTCACATAAAAACTAGACAGAAGCATTCTCAGAAACTTCTTTGTGATGAGTGCATTCTACTCACAGACTTGAACCTTCCTTTTGATAGAACAGTTTTGAAACACTCTTTTTGTAGAATCTGCAAGTGGATATTTGGAGCACTATGAGGCCTATGCTGTGAAATGGAATCTCTTCACCTAAGTACTAGACAGAAGCATTCTCAGAAACTTCTTCACGATATGTGCATTCAACTCACAGTGTTGAACCTTTCTTTTCAAAGAGCAGTTTTGAAGCACACTTTTGGTAAAATCTGCAAGTGGATATTTGTAGCGATTTCCGGCCTATGCTGGAAAAGGAAATATCTTCACATAAGAACTAAACAGCAGCATTCTCAGAAACTTCTTTGTGTGGATTGCATTCAACTCACAGACTTGAACCTACCAATTGATAGAGAAGTTGGGAGACACTCCTTTTGTAGAATCTGCAAGTGGGTATTTGGAGCGCTTTGAGGCCTATGCTGGAAAAGGAAATGTCTTCACCTAAAAACTAGACAGCAGCATTCTCAGAAACCTCTTTGAGAAGAGTGCATTCATCTCACAGACTTGAACGTTCCTTTCGATAGAACAGTTTTGAAGCACTCCTTTTGTAGAATCTGCAATTGTTTAGTCGGAGCGCTTCGAGGCCTATGTTGGAAAAGGATATATCTTCACATAAAAACTAGACAGAAATATTCTCAGAAACCTCTTTGTAAAGAGTGCATTCAACTCAGAGAGTTGAACCTACCAATCGATAGAGAAGTTTCGAAACACTCTTTTTGTAGAACACGCAAGTGAATATTTGGAGGGATTTGAGGCCTGTGATGTAAATGGAAACATCTTCTCATGAAATCTAGACAGAAGCATTCTCAGAAACGTCTTTGTGAGAAGTGCATTCAACTCACAGACTTGAAGCTTCCTTCTGAAAGAGCAGTTTTGAAACACTCTTTTTGTAGCATCTGCAAGTGGATATATGGAGCGCTTTGAGGCCTATGCTGGAAAAGGAAATATCTTCACATAAAAACTGGACAGAAGCATTCTCAGAAACTTCTTTGTGATGTGTGCGTTGAACTCACGGAGTTCAACCTTTCTTTTGATAGAGAAGTTTCGAAACACTCTTTTAGTAGAATCTTCATGTGGATGGATGGAGTGCTTTGAGGCCTAGGCTGGAAAAGGAAATATCTTCACGTAGAAACTGGACAAAAGCTTTCTCAGAAAGTTCCCTGTGCTTTGTGCATTCAACTCACGGAGTTCAACCTGCCTTTTGATAGAGCAGTTTTGAAACCCTCTTTTTGTAGAATCTGCAAGTGGATATTTGGAGCGCTTTGAGGCCTATGCTGCAAAAGGAAATATCATTGCATAAAAGCTAGATGGAAGCATTCACAGAAACTTCTTTGTGATGAGTGCATTCAACTCACAGAGTTGAACCTTGCTTTTGATAGACCAGTTATGAAACACGGTTTTTGTAGAATACGCAAGTGGATATTTGGAGCTCTTTGAGGCTTATGCTGGAAAAGGAGATATCTTCATATACAAACTGGACAGAAGCATTTTCAGAAACTTTTATGTCATGTGGGGATTGAACTCACAGAGTTGAACACTCCTTTCCATGGAGCAGTTCTGCAACACTCTTTTCGTGGAAACTGCAAGTGGATATTTGGTGCGATTGCGGCATCTAGTGGAAAAGGAAACACATGCAGATGAAAACTAGATAGAATCATTCTCGGAAACTTCTCTCTGATGAGTGCTTTCAACTCACAGATTTGAACCTTCCTTTTCAAAGAGCAGTTTTGAAAGACTCTTTTTGTAGGATCTGCAAGTGGATATTTGGAGCGCTTTGAGGCCTATGCTGGGAAATGAAATATCTTCACCTGAAAACTAGACAGAAGCATTCTGAGAAAGTTCTCTCTGATGAGTGCATTCACCTCAGACTTGAACGTTCCTTTTGATAGAACAGTTTTGAATCACTAAGTTTGTAGAATTCGCAAGTGTTTATGCAGAGCACCTTGAGGCCTATGTTGGAAAAGGAAATTGCTTCACATAAAAACTAGAGAGAAGCATTCTCAGAAATTTCATTGTGATGAGTGCATTCACCTAACAGAGTTGAACCTACTAATTGATAGACAAGTTTGGAAACACTCTTTTTGTAGAATCTGCAAGTGGATATTTGGAGCGCTTTGAAGCCTAGGCTGGAAATGGAAATATATTCACAGAAAAACTGGACAGAAGCATTCTCAGAAACTTCCTTGTGTTGAGTGCGTTCAACCCATAGACTTGAACCTTCTTTTTGAAAGAGCAGTTTTGAAACACTCTTTTTGTAAAATCTGCAAATGGATATTTGGAGCATTTTGAGGCCCATGCTGGGAAATGGAATATCTTCACCTAAAAACTAGACAGAAGCATCCTCAGAAAGATCTCCTCGATGCGTGCATTCAACTCACGGATTTCAACCCGTCTTTTGATAGAGCAGTTTGGAAACACTCTTTTTGTGAAATCTGCAAGTGGATATTTCCAGCGATTTGAGGTCTATGCAAGGAAAAGGAAATATCTTCACACAAAAACTAGACAGCTGCATTCTCAGAAACTTCTTTGTGAGGAGTGCATTCAACTCACAGACTTGAACGTTCCTTTTCATAGAACAGTTTTGAAACACTCCTTTTGTACAATCTGCAGGTGTTTATTCGGAGCGCTTTGAGGCCTATGTTGGAAAAGGAAATATCTTCACATAAAAACTAGACAGAAGCATTCTCAGAAACTTCTTTGTGATGAGTGCATTCTAGTCACAGAGTTGAACCTTCCTTTTGATAGAACAGTTTTGAAACACTCTTTTTGTAGAATCTGCAAGTGGATATTTGGAGCACTATGAGGCCTATGCTGTGAAATGAAATCTCTTCAGCTAAGTACTAGACAGAAGCATTCTCAGAAACTTCTTCACCACATGTGCAATCAACTCACAGAGTTGAACCTTTCTTTTCAAAGAGCAGTTTTGAAACACACTTTTGGTAAAATCTGCAAGTGGATATTTAGAGCGATTTCCGGCCTATGCTGGAAAAGGAAATATCTTCACATAAGAACTAAACAGCAGCATTCTCAGAAACTTCTTTGTGATGAGTGCATTCACCTCACAGAGTTGAACCTACTAATTGATAGAGAAGTTTGGAAACACTCTTTTTGTAGAATCTGCAAATGGATATTTGGAGCGCTTTGAGGCCTATGCTGGAAATGGAAATATCTTCACATAAAAACTAGACAGAAGCATTCTCAGAAACTTCCTTGTGTTGAGTGCATTCAACTCACAGACTTGAACCTTCTTTTTGAAAGAGCAGTTTTGAAACACTCTTTTTGTAAAATCTGCAAAAGGATATTTGGAGCACTTTGAGGCCTATGCTGGGAAATGTAATATCTTCACCTAAAAACTAGACAGAAGCATTCTCAGAAAGTTCTTCTCGATGCGTGCATTCAACTCACAGAGTTGAACCTGTCTTTTGATAGAGCAGTTTGGAAACACTCTTCTTGTGAAATCTGCAAGTGGATATTTCCAGCGATTTGAGACCTATGCAAGGAAAAGGAAATATCTTCACACAAAAACTAGACAGCTGCATTCTCAGAAACTTCTTTGTGAGGAGTGCATTCAACTCACAGTCTTGAACGTTCCTTTTCATAGAACAGTTTTGAAACACTCCTTTTGTACAATCTGCAAGTGTTTATTCGGAACGCTTTGAGGCCTATCTTGGAAAAGGAAATGTCTTCACATAAAAACTAGACAGAAGCATTCTCAGAAACTTCTTTGTGATGAGTGCATTCTACTCACAGACTTGAACCTTCCTTTTGATAGAACAGTTTTGAAACACTCTTTTTGTAGAATCTGCAAGTGGATATTTGGAGCACTATGAGGCCTATGCTGTGAAATGGAATCTTTTCACCTAAGTACTAGACAGAAGCATTCTCAGAAACTTCTTCACGATATGTGCATTCAACTCACAGTGTTGAACCTTTCTTTTCAAAGAGCAGTTTTGAAGCACACTTTTGGTAAAATCTGCAAGTGGATATTTGTAGCGATTTCCGGCCTATGCTGGAAAAGGAAATATCTTCACATAAGAACTAAACAGCAGCATTCTCAGAAACTTCTTTGTGTGGATTGCATTCAACTCACAGACTTGAACCTACCAATTGATAGAGAAGTTGGGAGACACTCCTTTTGTAGAATCTGCAAGTGGGTATTTGGAGCGCTTTGAGGCCTATGCTGGAAAAGGAAATGTCTTCACCTAAAAACTAGACAGCAGCATTCTCAGAAACCTCTTTGAGAAGAGTGCATTCATCTCACAGACTTGAACGTTCCTTTCGATAGAACAGTTTTGAAGCACTCCTTTTGTAGAATCTGCAATTGTTTAGTCGGAGCGCTTCGAGGCCTATGTTGGAAAAGGATATATCTTCACATAAAAACTAGACAGAAATATTCTCAGAAACCTCTTTGTAAAGAGTGCATTCAACTCAGAGAGTTGAACCTACCAATCGATAGAGAAGTTTCGAAACACTCTTTTTGTAGAACACGCAAGTGAATATTTGGAGGGATTTGAGGCCTGTGATGTAAATGGAAACATCTTCTCATGAAATCTAGACAGAAGCATTCTCAGAAACGTCTTTGTGAGAAGTGCATTCAACTCACAGACTTGAAGCTTCCTTCTGAAAGAGCAGTTTTGAAACACTCTTTTTGTAGCATCTGCAAGTGGATATATGGAGCGCTTTGAGGCCTATGCTGGAAAAGGAAATATCTTCACATAAAAACTGGACAGAAGCATTCTCAGAAACTTCTTTGTGATGTGTGCGTTGAACTCACGGAGTTCAACCTTTCTTTTGATAGAGAAGTTTCGAAACACTCTTTTAGTAGAATCTTCATGTGGATGGATGGAGTGCTTTGAGGCCTAGGCTGGAAAAGGAAATATCTTCACGTAGAAACTGGACAAAAGCTTTCTCAGAAAGTTCCCTGTGCTTTGTGCATTCAACTCACGGAGTTCAACCTGCCTTTTGATAGAGCAGTTTTGAAACCCTCTTTTTGTAGAATCTGCAAGTGGATATTTGGAGCGCTTTGAGGCCTATGCTGCAAAAGGAAATATCATTGCATAAAAGCTAGATGGAAGCATTCACAGAAACTTCTTTGTGATGAGTGCATTCAACTCACAGAGTTGAACCTTCCTTTTGATAGACCAGTTATGAAACACGGTTTTTGTAGAATACGCAAGTGGATATTTGGAGCTCTTTGAGGCTTATGCTGGAAAAGGAGATATCTTCATATACAAACTGGACAGAAGCATTTTCAGAAACTTTTATGTCATGTGGGGATTGAACTCACAGAGTTGAACACTCCTTTCCATGGAGCAGTTCTGCAACACTCTTTTCGTGGAAACTGCAAGTGGATATTTGGTGCGATTGCGGCATCTAGTGGAAAAGGAAACACATGCAGATGAAAACTAGATAGAATCATTCTCGGAAACTTCTCTCTGATGAGTGCTTTCAACTCACAGATTTGAACCTTCCTTTTCAAAGAGCAGTTTTGAAAGACTCTTTTTGTAGGATCTGCAAGTGGATATTTGGAGCGCTTTGAGGCCTATGCTGGGAAATGAAATATCTTCACCTGAAAACTACACAGAAGCATTCTGAGAAAGTTCTCTCTGATGAGTGCATTCACCTCAGACTTGAACGTTCCTTTTGATAGAACAGTTTTGAATCACTAAGTTTGTAGAATTCGCAAGTGTTTATGCAGAGCACCTTGAGGCCTATGTTGGAAAAGGAAATTGCTTCACATAAAAACTAGAGAGAAGCATTCTCAGAAATTTCATTGTGATGAGTGCATTCACCTAACAGAGTTGAACCTACTAATTGATAGACAAGTTTGGAAACACTCTTTTTGTAGAATCTGCAAGTGGATATTTGGAGCGCTTTGAAGCCTAGGCTGGAAATGGAAATATATTCACAGAAAAACTGGACAGAAGCATTCTCAGAAACTTCCTTGTGTTGAGTGCGTTCAACCCATAGACTTGAAACTTCTTTTTGAAAGAGCAGTTTTGAAACACTCTTTTTGTAAAATCTGCAAATGGATATTTGGAGCATTTTGAGGCCCATGCTGGGAAATGGAATATCTTCACCTAAAAACTAGACAGAAGCATCCTCAGAAAGATCTCCTCGTTGCGTGCATTCAACTCACAGATTTCAACCCGTCTTTTGATAGAGCAGTTTGGAAACACTCTTTTTGTGAAATCTGCAAGTGGATATTTCCAGCGATTTGAGGTCTATGCAAGGAAAAGGAAATATCTTCACACAAAAACTAGACAGCTGCATTCTCAGAAACTTCTTTGTGAGGAGTGCATTCAACTCACAGACTTGAACGTTCCTTTTCATAGAACAGTTTTGAAACACTCCTTTTGTACAATCTGCAGGTGTTTATTCGGAGCGCTTTGAGGCCTATGTTGGAAAAGGAAATATCTTCACATAAAAACTAGACAGAAGCATTCTCAGAAACTTCTTTGTGATGAGTGCATTCCAGTCACAGAGTTGAACCTTCCTTTTGATAGAACAGTTTTGAAACACTCTTTTTGTAGAATCTGCAAGTGGATATTTGGAGCACTATGAGGCCTATGCTGTGAAATGAAATCTCTTCAGCTAAGTACTAGACAGAAGCATTCTCAGAAACTTCTTCACCACATGTGCAATCAACTCACAGAGTTGAACCTTTCTTTTCAAAGAGCAGTTTTGAAACACACTTTTGGTAAAATCTGCAAGTGGATATTTAGAGCGATTTCCGGCCTATGCTGGAAAAGGAAATATGTTCACATAAGAACTAAACAGCAGCATTCTCAGAAACTTCTTTGTGATGAGTGCATTCACCTCACAGAGTTGAACCTACTAATTGATAGAGAAGTTTGGAAACACTCTTTTTGTAGAATCTGCAAATGGATATTTGGAGCGCTTTGAGGCCTATGCTGGAAATGGAAATATCTTCACATAAAAACTAGACAGAAGCATTCTCAGAAACATCCTTGTGTTGAGTGCATTCAACTCACAGACTTGAACCTTCTTTTTGAAAGAGCAGTTTTGAAACACTCTTTTTGTAAAATCTGCAAAAGGATATTTGGAGCACTTTGAGGCCTATGCTGGGAAATGTAATATCTTCACCTAAAAACTAGACAGAAGCATTCTCAGAAAGTTCTTCTCGATGCGTGCATTCAACTCACAGAGTTGAACCTGTCTTTTGATAGAGCAGTTTGGAAACACTCTTCTTGTGAAATCTGCAAGTGGATATTTCCAGCGATTTGAGACCTATGCAAGGAAAAGGAAATATCTTCACACAAAAACTAGACAGCTGCATTCTCAGAAACTTCTTTGTGAGGAGTGCATTCAACTCACAGACTTGAACGTTCCTTTTCATAGAACAGTTTTGAAACACTCCTTTTGTACAATCTGCAAGTGTTTATTCGGAACGCTTTGAGGCCTATGTTGGAAAAGGAAATGTCTTCACATAAAAACTAGACAGAAGCATTCTCAGAAACTTCTTTGTGATGAGTGCATTCTACTCACAGACTTGAACCTTCCTTTAGATACAACAGTTTTGAAACACTC
Organism: Pongo pygmaeus; assembly: GCF_028885625.2. Lineage (NCBI taxonomy): Eukaryota > Metazoa > Chordata > Mammalia > Primates > Hominidae > Pongo > Pongo pygmaeus. The sequence continues at coordinate 20,718,432 of NC_085930.1, read as the reverse complement.
TTTTTGTAGAATCTGCAAGTGGATATTTGGAGCACTATGAGGCCTATGCTGTGAAATGGAATCTCTTCACCTAAGTACTAGACAGAAGCATTCTCAGAAACTTCTTCACGATACGTGCATTCAACTCACAGTGTTGAACCTTTCTTTTCAAAGAGCAGTTTTGAAGCACACTTTCGGTAAAATCTGCAAGTGGATATTTGTAGCGATTTCCGGCCTATGCTGGAAAAGGAAATATCTTCACATAAGAACTAAACAGCAGCATTCTCAGAAACTTCTTTGTGTGGATTGCATTCAACTCACAGACTTGAACCTACCAATTGATAGAGAAGTTGGGAGACACTCTTTTTGTAGAATCTGCAAGTGGGTATTTGGAGCGCTTTGAGGCCTATGCTGGAAAAGGAAATGTCTTCACCTAAAAACTGGACAGCAGCATTCTCAGAAACCTCTTTGAGAAGAGTGCATTCATCTCACAGACTTGAACGTTCCTTTCGATAGAACAGTTTTGAAGCACTCCTTTTGTAGAATCTGCAATTGTTTAGTCGGAGCGCTTCGAGGCCTATGTTGGAAAAGGATATATCTTCACATAAAAACTAGACAGAAATATTCTCAGAAACCTCTTTGTAAAGAGTGCATTCAACTCAGAGAGTTGAACCTACCAATCGATAGAGAAGTTTCGAAACACTCTTTTTGTAGAACACGCAAGTGAATATTTGGAGGGATTTGAGGCCTGTGATGTAAATGGAAACATCTTCTCATGAAATCTAGACAGAAGCATTCTCAGAAACGTCTTTATGAGAAGTGCATTCAACTCACAGACTTGAAGCTTCCTTCTGAAAGAGCAGTTTTGAAACACTCTTTTTGTAGCATCTGCAAGTGGATATATGGAGCGCTTTGAGGCCTATGCTGGAAAAGGAAATATCTTCACATAAAAACTGGACAGAAGCATTCTCATAAACTTCTTTGTGATGTGTGCGTTGAACTCACGGAGTTCAACCTTTCTTTTGATAGAGAAGTTTCGAAACACTCTTTTAGTAGAATCTTCATGTGGATGGATGGAGTGCTTTGAGGCCTAGGCTGGAAAAGGAAATATCTTCACGTAGAAACTGGACAAAAGCTTTCTCAGAAAGTTCCCAGTGCTTTGTGCATTCAACTCACGGAGTTCAACCTGCCTTTTGATAGAGCAGTTTTGAAACCCTCTTTTTGTAGAATCTGCAAGTGGATATTTGGAGCGCTTTGAGGCCTATGCTGCAAAAGGAAATATCATTGCATAAAAGCTAGATGGAAGCATTCACAGAAACTTCTTTGTGATGAGTGCATTCAACTCACAGAGTTGAACCTTCCTTTTGATAGACCAGTTATGAAACACGGTTTTTGTAGAATACGCAAGTGGATATTTGGAGCTCTTTGAGGCTTATGCTGGAAAAGGAGATATCTTCATATACAAACTGGACAGAAGCATTTTCAGAAACTTTTCTGTCATGTGGGGATTGAACTCACAGAGTTGAACACTCCTTTCCATGGAGCAGTTCTGCAACACTCTTTTCGTGGAAACTGCAAGTGGATATTTGGTGCGATTGCGGCATCTAGTGGAAAAGGAAACACATGCAGATGAAAACTAGATAGAATCATTCTCGGAAACTTCTCTCTGATGAGTGCTTTCAACTCACAGATTTGAACCTTCCTTTTCAAAGAGCAGTTTTGAAAGACTCTTTTTGTAGGATCTGCAAGTGGATATTTGGAGCGCTTTGAGGCCTATGCTGGGAAATGAAATATCTTCACCTGAAAACTAGACAGAAGCATTCTGAGAAAGTTCTCTCTGATGAGTGCATTCACCTCAGACTTGAACGTTCCTTTTGATAGAACAGTTTTGAATCACTAAGTTTGTAGAATTCGCAAGTGTTTATGCAGAGCACCTTGAGGCCTATGTTGGAAAAGGAAATTGCTTCACATAAAAACTAGAGAGAAGCATTCTCAGAAATTTCATTGTGATGAGTGCATTCACCTAACAGAGTTGAACCTACTAATTGATAGACAAGTTTGGAAACACTCTTTTTGTAGAATCTGCAAGTGGATATTTGGAGCGCTTTGAAGCCTAGGCTGGAAATGGAAATATATTCACAGAAAAACTAGACAGAAGCATTCTCAGAAACTTCCTTGTGTTGAGTGCGTTCAACCCATAGACTTGAACCTTCTTTTTGAAAGAGCAGTTTTGAAACACTCTTTTTGTAAAATCTGCAAATGGATATTTGGAGCATTTTGAGGCCCATGCTGGGAAATGGAATATCTTCACCTAAAAACTAGACAGAAGCATCCTCAGAAAGATCTCCTCGATGCGTGCATTCAACTCACAGATTTCAACCCGTCTTTTGATAGAGCAGTTTGGAAACACTCTTTTTGTGAAATCTGCAAGTGGATATTTCCAGCGATTTGAGGTCTATGCAAGGAAAAGGAAATATCTTCACACAAAAACTAGACAGCTGCATTCTCAGAAACTTCTTTGTGAGGAGTGCATTCAACTCACAGACTTGAACGTTCCTTTTCATAGAACAGTTTTGAAACACTCCTTTTGTACAATCTGCAGGTGTTTATTCGGAGCGCTTTGAGGCCTATGTTGGAAAAGGAAATATCTTCACATAAAAACTAGACAGAAGCATTCTCAGAAACTTCTTTGTGATGAGTGCATTCCAGTCACAGAGTTGAACCTTCCTTTTGATAGAACAGTTTTGAAACACTCTTTTTGTAGAATCTGCAAGTGGATATTTGGAGCACTATGAGGCCTATGCTGTGAAATGAAATCTCTTCAGCTAAGTACTAGACAGAAGCATTCTCAGAAACTTCTTCACCACATGTGCAATCAACTCACAGAGTTGAACCTTTCTTTTCAAAGAGCAGTTTTGAAACACACTTTTGGTAAAATCTGCAAGTGGATATTTAGAGCGATTTCCGGCCTATGCTGGAAAAGGAAATATGTTCACATAAGAACTAAACAGCAGCATTCTCAGAAACTTCTTTGTGATGAGTGCATTCACCTCACAGAGTTGAACCTACTAATTGATAGAGAAGTTTGGAAACACTCTTTTTGTAGAATCTGCAAATGGATATTTGGAGCGCTTTGAGGCCTATGCTGGAAATGGAAATATCTTCACATAAAAACTAGACAGAAGCATTCTCAGAAACTTCCTTGTGTTGAGTGCATTCAACTCACAGACTTGAACCTTCTTTTTGAAAGAGCAGTTTTGAAACACTCTTTTTGTAAAATCTGCAAAAGGATATTTGGAGCACTTTGAGGCCTATGCTGGGAAATGTAATATCTTCACCTAAAAACTAGACAGAAGCATTCTCAGAAAGTTCTTCTCGATGCGTGCATTCAACTCACAGAGTTGAACCTGTCTTTTGATAGAGCAGTTTGGAAACACTCTTCTTGTGAAATCTGCAAGTGGATATTTCCAGCGATTTGAGACCTATGCAAGGAAAAGGAAATATCTTCACACAAAAACTAGACAGCTGCATTCTCAGAAACTTCTTTGTGAGGAGTGCATTCAACTCACAGACTTGAACGTTCCTTTTCATAGAACAGTTTTGAAACACTCCTTTTGTACAATCTGCAAGTGTTTATTCGGAACGCTTTGAGGCCTATGTTGGAAAAGGAAATGTCTTCACATAAAAACTAGACAGAAGCATTCTCAGAAACTTCTTTGTGATGAGTGCATTCTACTCACAGACTTGAACCTTCCTTTAGATACAACAGTTTTGAAACACTCTTTTTGTAGAATCTGCAAGTGGATATTTGGAGCACTATGAGGCCTATGCTGTGAAATGGAATCTCTTCACCTAAGTACTAGACAGAAGCATTCTCAGAAACTTCTTCACGATACGTGCATTCAACTCACAGTGTTGAACCTTTCTTTTCAAAGAGCAGTTTTGAAGCACACTTTCGGTAAAATCTGCAAGTGGATATTTGTAGCGATTTCCGGCCTATGCTGGAAAAGGAAATATCTTCACATAAGAACTAAACAGCAGCATTCTCAGAAACTTCTTTGTGTGGATTGCATTCAACTCACAGACTTGAACCTACCAATTGATAGAGAAGTTGGGAGACACTCTTTTTGTAGAATCTGCAAGTGGGTATTTGGAGCGCTTTGAGGCCTATGCTGGAAAAGGAAATGTCTTCACCTAAAAACTGGACAGCAGCATTCTCAGAAACCTCTTTGAGAAGAGTGCATTCATCTCACAGGCTTGAACGTTCCTTTCGATAGAACAGTTTTGAAGCACTCCTTTTGTAGAATCTGCAATTGTTTAGTCGGAGCGCTTCGAGGCCTATGTTGGAAAAGGATATATCTTCACATAAAAACTAGACAGAAATATTCTCAGAAACCTCTTTGTAAAGAGTGCATTCAACTCAGAGAGTTGAACCTACCAATCGATAGAGAAGTTTCGAAACACTCTTTTTGTAGAACACGCAAGTGAATATTTGGAGGGATTTGAGGCCTGTGATGTAAATGGAAACATCTTCTCATGAAATCTAGACAGAAGCATTCTCAGAAACGTCTTTGTGAGAAGTGCATTCAACTCACAGACTTGAAGCTTCCTTCTGAAAGAGCAGTTTTGAAACACTCTTTTTGTAGCATCTGCAAGTGGATATATGGAGCGCTTTGAGGCCTATGCTGGAAAAGGAAATATCTTCACATAAAAACTGGACAGAAGCATTCTCAGAAACTTCTTTGTGATGTGTGCGTTGAACTCACGGAGTTCAACCTTTCTTTTGATAGAGAAGTTTCGAAACACTCTTTTAGTAGAATCTTCATGTGGATGGATGGAGTGCTTTGAGGCCTAGGCTGGAAAAGGAAATATCTTCACGTAGAAACTGGACAAAAGCTTTCTCAGAAAGTTCCCTGTGCTTTGTGCATTCAACTCACGGAGTTCAACCTGCCTTTTGATAGAGCAGTTTTGAAACCCTCTTTTTGTAGAATCTGCAAGTGGATATTTGGAGCGCTTTGAGGCCTATGCTGCAAAAGGAAATATCATTGCATAAAAGCTAGATGGAAGCATTCACAGAAACTTCTTTGTGATGAGTGCATTCAACTCACAGAGTTGAACCTTCCTTTTGATAGACCAGTTATGAAACACGGTTTTTGTAGAATACGCAAGTGGATATTTGGAGCTCTTTGAGGCTTATGCTGGAAAAGGAGATATCTTCATATACAAACTGGACAGAAGCATTTTCAGAAACTTTTATGTCATGTGGGGATTGAACTCACAGAGTTGAACACTCCTTTCCATGGAGCAGTTCTGCAACACTCTTTTCGTGGAAACTGCAAGTGGATATTTGGTGCGATTGCGGCATCTAGTGGAAAAGGAAACACATGCAGATGAAAACTAGATAGAATCATTCTCGGAAACTTCTCTCTGATGAGTGCTTTCAACTCACAGATTTGAACCTTCCTTTTCAAAGAGCAGTTTTGAAAGACTCTTTTTGTAGGATCTGCAAGTGGATATTTGGAGCGCTTTGAGGCCTATGCTGGGAAATGAAATATCTTCACCTGAAAACTAGACAGAAGCATTCTGAGAAAGTTCTCTCTGATGAGTGCATTCACCTCAGACTTGAACGTTCCTTTTGATAGAACAGTTTTGAATCACTAAGTTTGTAGAATTCGCAAGTGTTTATGCAGAGCACCTTGAGGCCTATGTTGGAAAAGGAAATTGCTTCACATAAAAACTAGAGAGAAGCATTCTCAGAAATTTCATTGTGATGAGTGCATTCACCTAACAGAGTTGAACCTACTAATTGATAGACAAGTTTGGAAACACTCTTTTTGTAGAATCTGCAAGTGGATATTTGGAGCGCTTTGAAGCCTAGGCTGGAAATGGAAATATATTCACATAAAAACTGGACAGAAGCATTCTCAGAAACTTCCTTGTGTTGAGTGCGTTCAACCCATAGACTTGAAAATTCTTTTTGAAAGAGCAGTTTTGAAACACTCTTTTTGTAAAATCTGCAAATGGATATTTGGAGCATTTTGAGGCCCATGCTGGGAAATGGAATATCTTCACCTAAAAACTAGACAGAAGCATTCTCAGAAAGATCTCCTCGATGCGTGCATTCAACTCACAGATTTCAACCCGTCTTTTGATAGAGCAGTTTGGAAACACTCTTTTTGTGAAATCTGCAAGTGGATATTTCCAGCGATTTGAGGTCTATGCAAGGAAAAGGAAATATCTTCACACAAAAACTAGACAGCTGCATTCTCAGAAACTTCTTTGTGAGGAGTGCATTCAACTCACAGACTTGAACGTTCCTTTTCATAGAACAGTTTTGAAACACTCCTTTTGTACAATCTGCAGGTGTTTATTCGGAGCGCTTTGAGGCCTATGTTGGAAAAGGAAATATCTTCACATAAAAACTAGACAGAAGCATTCTCAGAAACTTCTTTGTGATGAGTGCATTCCAGTCACAGAGTTGAACCTTCCTTTTGATAGAACAGTTTTGAAACACTCTTTTTGTAGAATCTGCAAGTGGATATTTGGAGCACTATGAGGCCTATGCTGTGAAATGAAATCTCTTCAGCTAAGTACTAGACAGAAGCATTCTCAGAAACTTCTTCACCACATGTGCAATCAACTCACAGAGTTGAACCTTTCTTTTCAAAGAGCAGTTTTGAAACACACTTTTGGTAAAATCTGCAAGTGGATATTTAGAGCGATTTCCGGCCTATGCTGGAAAAGGAAATATCTTCACATAAGAACTAAACAGCAGCATTCTCAGAAACTTCTTTGTGATGAGTGCATTCACCTCACAGAGTTGAACCTACTAATTGATAGAGAAGTTTGGAAACACTCTTTTTGTAGAATCTGCAAATGGATATTTGGAGCGCTTTGAGGCCTATGCTGGAAATGGAAATATCTTCACATAAAAACTAGACAGAAGCATTCTCAGAAACTTCCTTGTGTTGAGTGCATTCAACTCACAGACTTGAACCTTCTTTTTGAAAGAGCAGTTTTGAAACACTCTTTTTGTAAAATCTGCAAAAGGATATTTGGAGCACTTTGAGGCCTATGCTGGGAAATGTAATATCTTCACCTAAAAACTAGACAGAAGCATTCTCAGAAAGTTCTTCTCGATGCGTGCATTCAACTCACAGAGTTGAACCTGTCTTTTGATAGAGCAGTTTGGAAACACTCTTCTTGTGAAATCTGCAAGTGGATATTTCCAGCGATTTGAGACCTATGCAAGGAAAAGGAAATATCTTCACACAAAAACTAGACAGCTGCATTCTCAGAAACTTCTTTGTGAGGAGTGCATTCAACTCACAGACTTGAACGTTCCTTTTCATAGAACAGTTTTGAAACACTCCTTTTGTACAATCTGCAAGTGTTTATTCGGAACGCTTTGAGGCCTATGTTGGAAAAGGAAATGTCTTCACATAAAAACTAGACAGAAGCATTCTCAGAAACTTCTTTGTGATGAGTGCATTCTACTCACAGACTTGAACCTTCCTTTTGATAGAACAGTTTTGAAACACTCTTTTTGTAGAATCTGCAAGTGGATATTTGGAGCACTATGAGGCCTATGCTGTGAAATGGAATCTCTTCACCTAAGTACTAGACAGAAGCATTCTCAGAAACTTCTTCACGATATGTGCATTCAACTCACAGTGTTGAACCTTTCTTTTCAAAGAGCAGTTTTGAAGCACACTTTCGGTAAAATCTGCAAGTGGATATTTGTAGCGATTTCCGGCCTATGCTGGAAAAGGAAATATCTTCACATAAGAACTAAACAGCAGCATTCTCAGAAACTTCTTTGTGTGGATTGCATTCAACTCACAGACTTGAACCTACCAATTGATAGAGAAGTTGGGAGACACTCTTTTTGTAGAATCTGCAAGTGGGTATTTGGAGCGCTTTGAGGCCTATGCTGGAAAAGGAAATGTCTTCACCTAAAAACTGGACAGCAGCATTCTCAGAAACCTCTTTGAGAAGAGTGCATTCATCTCACAGACTTGAACGTTCCTTTCCATAGAACAGTTTTGAAGCACTCCTTTTGTAGAATCTGCAATTGTTTAGTCGGAGCGCTTCGAGGCCTATGTTGGAAAAGGATATATCTTCACATAAAAACTAGACAGAAATATTCTCAGAAACCTCTTTGTAAAGAGTGCATTCAACTCAGAGAGTTGAACCTACCAATCGATAGAGAAGTTTCGAAACACTCTTTTTGTAGAACACGCAAGTGAATATTTGGAGGGATTTGAGGCCTGTGATGTAAATGGAAACATCTTCTCATGAAATCTAGACAGAAGCATTCTCAGAAACGTCTTTGTGAGAAGTGCATTCAACTCACAGACTTGAAGCTTCCTTCTGAAAGAGCAGTTTTGAAACACTCTTTTTGTAGCATCTGCAAGTGGATATATGGAGCGCTTTGAGGCCTATGCTGGAAAAGGAAATATCTTCACATAAAAACTGGACAGAAGCATTCTCAGAAACTTCTTTGTGATGTGTGCGTTGAACTCACGGAGTTCAACCTTTCTTTTGATAGAGAAGTTTCGAAACACTCTTTTAGTAGAATCTTCATGTGGATGGATGGAGTGCTTTGAGGCCTAGGCTGGAAAAGGAAATATCTTCACGTAGAAACTGGACAAAAGCTTTCTCAGAAAGTTCCCTGTGCTTTGTGCATTCAACTCACGGAGTTCAACCTGCCTTTTGATAGAGCAGTTTTGAAACCCTCTTTTTGTAGAATCTGCAAGTGGATATTTGGAGCGCTTTGAGGCCTATGCTGCAAAAGGAAATATCATTGCATAAAAGCTAGATGGAAGCATTCACAGAAACTTCTTTGTGATGAGTGCATTCAACTCACAGAGTTGAACCTTCCTTTTGATAGACCAGTTATGAAACACGGTTTTTGTAGAATACGCAAGTGGATATTTGGAGCTCTTTGAGGCTTATGCTGGAAAAGGAGATATCTTCATATACAAACTGGACAGAAGCATTTTCAGAAACTTTTATGTCATGTGGGGATTGAACTCACAGAGTTGAACACTCCTTTCCATGGAGCAGTTCTGCAACACTCTTTTCGTGGAAACTGCAAGTGGATATTTGGTGCGATTGCGGCATCTAGTGGAAAAGGAAACACATGCAGATGAAAACTAGATAGAATCATTCTCGGAAACTTCTCTCTGATGAGTGCTTTCAACTCACAGATTTGAACCTTCCTTTTCAAAGAGCAGTTTTGAAAGACTCTTTTTGTAGGATCTGCAAGTGGATATTTGGAGCGCTTTGAGGCCTATGCTGGGAAATGAAATATCTTCACCTGAAAACTAGACAGAAGCATTCTGAGAAAGTTCTCTCTGATGAGTGCATTCACCTCAGACTTGAACGTTCCTTTTGATAGAACAGTTTTGAATCACTAAGTTTGTAGAATTCGCAAGTGTTTATGCAGAGCACCTTGAGGCCTATGTTGGAAAAGGAAATTGCTTCACATAAAAACTAGAGAGAAGCATTCTCAGAAATTTCATTGTGATGAGTGCATTCACCTAACAGAGTTGAACTTACTAATTGATAGACAAGTTTGGAAACACTCTTTTTGTAGCATCTGCAAGTGGATATTTGGAGCGCTTTGAAGCCTAGGCTGGAAATGGAAATATATTCACATAAAAACTGGACAGAAGCATTCTCAGAAACTTCCTTGTGTTGAGTGCGTTCAACCCATAGACTTGAACCTTCTTTTTGAAAGAGCAGTTTTGAAACACTCTTTTTGTAAAATCTGCAAATGGATATTTGGAGCATTTTGAGGCCCATGCTGGGAAATGGAATATCTTCACCTAAAAACTAGACAGAAGCATTCTCAGAAAGATCTCCTCGATGCGTGCATTCAACTCACAGATTTCAACCCGTCTTTTGATAGAGCAGTTTGGAAACACTCTTTTTGTGAAATCTGCAAGTGGATATTTCCAGCGATTTGAGGTCTATGCAAGGAAAAGGAAATATCTTCACACAAAAACTAGACAGCTGCATTCTCAGAAACTTCTTTGTGAGGAGTGCATTCAACTCACAGACTTGAACGTTCCTTTTCATAGAACAGTTTTGAAACACTCCTTTTGTACAATCTGCAGGTGTTTATTCGGAGCGCTTTGAGGCCTATGTTGGAAAAGGAAATATCTTCACATAAAAACTAGACAGAAGCATTCTCAGAAACTTCTTTGTGATGAGTGCATTCCAGTCACAGAGTTGAACCTTCCTTTTGATAGAACAGTTTTGAAACACTCTTTTTGTAGAATCTGCAAGGGGATATTTGGAGCACTATGAGGCCTATGCTGTGAAATGAAATCTCTTCAGCTAAGTACTAGACAGAAGCATTCTCAGAAACTTCTTCACCACATGTGCAATCAACTCACAGAGTTGAACCTTTCTTTTCAAAGAGCAGTTTTGAAACACACTTTTGGTAAAATCTGCAAGTGGATATTTAGAGCGATTTCCGGCCTATGCTGGAAAAGGAAATATCTTCACATAAGAACTAAACAGCAGCATTCTCAGAAACTTCTTTGTGATGAGTGCATTCACCTCACAGAGTTGAACCTACTAATTGATAGAGAAGTTTGGAAACACTCTTTTTGTAGAATCTGCAAATGGATATTTGGAGCGCTTTGAGGCCTATGCTGGAAATGGAAATATCTTCACATAAAAACTAGACAGAAGCATTCTCAGAAACTTCCTTGTGTTGAGTGCATTCAACTCACAGACTTGAACCTTCTTTTTGAAAGAGCAGTTTTGAAACACTCTTTTTGTAAAATCTGCAAAAGGATATTTGGAGCACTTTGAGGCCTATGCTGGGAAATGTAATATCTTCACCTAAAAACTAGACAGAAGCATTCTCAGAAAGTTCTTCTCGATGCGTGCATTCAACTCACAGAGTTGAACCTGTCTTTTGATAGAGCAGTTTGGAAACACTCTTCTTGTGAAATCTGCAAGTGGATATTTCCAGCGATTTGAGACCTATGCAAGGAAAAGGAAATATCTTCACACAAAAACTAGACAGCTGCATTCTCAGAAACTTCTTTGTGAGGAGTGCATTCAACTCACAGACTTGAACGTTCCTTTTCATAGAACAGTTTTGAAACACTCCTTTTGTACAATCTGCAAGTGTTTATTCGGAACGCTTTGAGGCCTATGTTGGAAAAGGAAATGTCTTCACATAAAAACTAGACAGAAGCATTCTCAGAAACTTCTTTGTGATGAGTGCATTCTACTCACAGACTTGAACCTTCCTTTTGATAGAACAGTTTTGAAACACTCTTTTTGTAGAATCTGCAAGTGGATATTTGGAGCACTATGAGGCCTATGCTGTGAAATGGAATCTCTTCACCTAAGTACTAGACAGAAGCATTCTCAGAAACTTCTTCACGATATGTGCATTCAACTCACAGTGTTGAACCTTTCTTTTCAAAGAGCAGTTTTGAAGCACACTTTCGGTAAAATCTGCAAGTGGATATTTGTAGCGATTTCCGGCCTATGCTGGAAAAGGAAATATCTTCACATAAGAACTAAACAGCAGCATTCTCAGAAACTTCTTTGTGTGGATTGCATTCAACTCACAGACTTGAACCTACCAATTGATAGAGAAGTTGGGAGACACTCTTTTTGTAGAATCTGCAAGTGGGTATTTGGAGCGCTTTGAGGCCTATGCTGGAAAAGGAAATGTCTTCACCTAAAAACTGGACAGCAGCATTCTCAGAAACCTCTTTGAGAAGAGTGCATTCATCTCACAGACTTGAACGTTCCTTTCCATAGAACAGTTTTGAAGCACTCCTTTTGTAGAATCTGCAATTGTTTAGTCGGAGCGCTTCGAGGCCTATGTTGGAAAAGGATATATCTTCACATAAAAACTAGACAGAAATATTCTCAGAAACCTCTTTGAAAAGAGTGCATTCAACTCAGAGAGTTGAACCTACCAATCGATAGAGAAGTTTCGAAACACTCTTTTTGTAGAACACGCAAGTGAATATTTGGAGGGATTTGAGGCCTGTGATGTAAATGGAAACATCTTCTCATGAAATCTAGACAGAAGCATTCTCAGAAACGTCTTTGTGAGAAGTGCATTCAACTCACAGACTTGAAGCTTCCTTCTGAAAGAGCAGTTTTGAAACACTCTTTTTGTAGCATCTGCAAGTGGATATATGGAGCGCTTTGAGGCCTATGCTGGAAAAGGAAATATCTTCACATAAAAACTGGACAGAAGCATTCTCAGAAACTTCTTTGTGATGTGTGCGTTGAACTCACGGAGTTCAACCTTTCTTTTGATAGAGAAGTTTCGAAACACTCTTTTAGTAGAATCTTCATGTGGATGGATGGAGTGCTTTGAGGCCTAGGCTGGAAAAGGAAATATCTTCACGTAGAAACTGGACAAAAGCTTTCTCAGAAAGTTCCCTGTGCTTTGTGCATTCAACTCACGGAGTTCAACCTGCCTTTTGATAGAGCAGTTTTGAAACCCTCTTTTTGTAGAATCTGCAAGTGGATATTTGGAGCGCTTTGAGGCCTATGCTGCAAAAGGAAATATCATTGCATAAAAGCTAGATGGAAGCATTCACAGAAACTTCTTTGTGATGAGTGCATTCAACTCACAGAGTTGAACCTTCCTTTTGATAGACCAGTTATGAAACACGGTTTTTGTAGAATACGCAAGTGGATATTTGGAGCTCTTTGAGGCTTATGCTGGAAAAGGAGATATCTTCATATACAAACTGGACAGAAGCATTTTCAGAAACTTTTATGTCATGTGGGGATTGAACTCACAGAGTTGAACACTCCTTTCCATGGAGCAGTTCTGCAACACTCTTTTCGTGGAAACTGCAAGTGGATATTTGGTGCGATTGCGGCATCTAGTGGAAAAGGAAACACATGCAGATGAAAACTAGATAGAATCATTCTCGGAAACTTCTCTCTGATGAGTGCTTTCAACTCACAGATTTGAACCTTCCTTTTCAAAGAGCAGTTTTGAAAGACTCTTTTTGTAGGATCTGCAAGTGGATATTTGGAGCGCTTTGAGGCCTATGCTGGGAAATGAAATATCTTCACCTGAAAACTAGACAGAAGCATTCTGAGAAAGTTCTCTCTGATGAGTGCATTCACCTCAGACTTGAACGTTCCTTTTGATAGAACAGTTTTGAATCACTAAGTTTGTAGAATTCGCAAGTGTTTATGCAGAGCACCTTGAGGCCTATGTTGGAAAAGGAAATTGCTTCACATAAAAACTAGAGAGAAGCATTCTCAGAAATTTCATTGTGATGAGTGCATTCACCTAACAGAGTTGAACCTACTAATTGATAGACAAGTTTGGAAACACTCTTTTTGTAGAATCTGCAAGTGGATATTTGGAGCGCTTTGAAGCCTAGGCTGGAAATGGAAATATATTCACAGAAAAACTGGACAGAAGCATTCTCAGAAACTTCCTTGTGTTGAGTGCGTTCAACCCATAGACTTGAACCTTCTTTTTGAAAGAGCAGTTTTGAAACACTCTTTTTGTAAAATCTGCAAATGGATATTTGGAGCATTTTGAGGCCCATGCTGGGAAATGGAATATCTTCACCTAAAAACTAGACAGAAGCATTCTCAGAAAGATCTCCTCGATGCGTGCATTCAACTCACAGATTTCAACCCGTCTTTTGATAGAGCAGTTTGGAAACACTCTTTTTGTGAAATCTGCAAGTGGATATTTCCAGCGATTTGAGGTCTATGCAAGGAAAAGGAAATATCTTCACACAAAAACTAGACAGCTGCATTCTCAGAAACTTCTTTGTGAGGAGTGCATTCAACTCACAGACTTGAACGTTCCTTTTCATAGAACAGTTTTGAAACACTCCTTTTGTACAATCTGCAGGTGTTTATTCGGAGCGCTTTGAGGCCTATGTTGGAAAAGGAAATATCTTCACATAAAAACTAGACAGAAGCATTCTCAGAAACTTCTTTGTGATGAGTGCATTCCAGTCACAGAGTTGAACCTTCCTTTTGATAGAACAGTTTTGAAACACTCTTTTTGTAGAATCTGCAAGTGGATATTTGGAGCACTATGAGGCCTATGCTGTGAAATGAAATCTCTTCAGCTAAGTACTAGACAGAAGCATTCTCAGAAACTTCTTCACCACATGTGCAATCAACTCACAGAGTTGAACCTTTCTTTTCAAAGAGCAGTTTTGAAACACACTTTTGGTAAAATCTGCAAGTGGATATTTAGAGCGATTTCCGGCCTATGCTGGAAAAGGAAATATCTTCACATAAGAACTAAACAGCAGCATTCTCAGAAACTTCTTTGTGATGAGTGCATTCACCTCACAGAGTTGAACCTACTAATTGATAGAGAAGTTTGGAAACACTCTTTTTGTAGAATCTGCAAATGGATATTTGGAGCGCTTTGAGGCCTATGCTGGAAATGGAAATATCTTCACATAAAAACTAGACAGAAGCATTCTCAGAAACTTCCTTGTGTTGAGTGCATTCAACTCACAGACTTGAACCTTCTTTTTGAAAGAGCAGTTTTGAAACACTCTTTTTGTAAAATCTGCAAAAGGATATTTGGAGCACTTTGAGGCCTATGCTGGGAAATGTAATATCTTCACCTAAAAACTAGACAGAAGCATTCTCAGAAAGTTCTTCTCGATGCGTGCATTCAACTCACAGAGTTGAACCTGTCTTTTGATAGAGCAGTTTGGAAACACTCTTCTTGTGAAATCTGCAAGTGGATATTTCCAGCGATTTGAGACCTATGCAAGGAAAAGGAAATATCTTCACACAAAAACTAGACAGCTGCATTCTCAGAAACTTCTTTGTGAGGAGTGCATTCAACTCACAGACTTGAACGTTCCTTTTCATAGAACAGTTTTGAAACACTCCTTTTGTACAATCTGCAAGTGTTTATTCGGAACGCTTTGAGGCCTATGTTGGAAAAGGAAATGTCTTCACATAAAAACTAGACAGAAGCATTCTCAGAAACTTCTTTGTGATGAGTGCATTCTACTCACAGACTTGAACCTTCCTTTTGATAGAACAGTTTTGAAACACTCTTTTTGTAGAATCTGCAAGTGGATATTTGGAGCACTATGAGGCCTATGCTGTGAAATGGAATCTCTTCACCTAAGTACTAGACAGAAGCATTCTCAGAAACTTCTTCACGATATGTGCATTCAACTCACAGTGTTGAACCTTTCTTTTCAAAGAGCAGTTTTGAAGCACACTTTCGGTAAAATCTGCAAGTGGATATTTGTAGCGATTTCCGGCCTATGCTGGAAAAGGAAATATCTTCACATAAGAACTAAACAGCAGCATTCTCAGAAACTTCTTTGTGTGGATTGCATTCAACTCACAGACTTGAACCTACCAATTGATAGAGAAGTTGGGAGACACTCTTTTTGTAGAATCTGCAAGTGGGTATTTGGAGCGCTTTGAGGCCTATGCTGGAAAAGGAAATGTCTTCACCTAAAAACTGGACAGCAGCATTCTCAGAAACCTCTTTGAGAAGAGTGCATTCATCTCACAGACTTGAACGTTCCTTTCCATAGAACAGTTTTGAAGCACTCCTTTTGTAGAATCTGCAATTGTTTAGTCGGAGCGCTTCGAGGCCTATGTTGGAAAAGGATATATCTTCACATAAAAACTAGACAGAAATATTCTCAGAAACCTCTTTGAAAAGAGTGCATTCAACTCAGAGAGTTGAACCTACCAATCGATAGAGAAGTTTCGAAACACTCTTTTTGTAGAACACGCAAGTGAATATTTGGAGGGATTTGAGGCCTGTGATGTAAATGGAAACATCTTCTCATGAAATCTAGACAGAAGCATTCTCAGAAACGTCTTTGTGAGAAGTGCATTCAACTCACAGACTTGAAGCTTCCTTCTGAAAGAGCAGTTTTGAAACACTCTTTTTGTAGCATCTGCAAGTGGATATATGGAGCGCTTTGAGGCCTATGCTGGAAAAGGAAATATCTTCACATAAAAACTGGACAGAAGCATTCTCAGAAACTTCTTTGTGATGTGTGCGTTGAACTCACGGAGTTCAACCTTTCTTTTGATAGAGAAGTTTCGAAACACTCTTTTAGTAGAATCTTCATGTGGATGGATGGAGTGCTTTGAGGCCTAGGCTGGAAAAGGAAATATCTTCACGTAGAAACTGGACAAAAGCTTTCTCAGAAAGTTCCCTGTGCTTTGTGCATTCAACTCACGGAGTTCAACCTGCCTTTTGATAGAGCAGTTTTGAAACCCTCTTTTTGTAGAATCTGCAAGTGGATATTTGGAGCGCTTTGAGGCCTATGCTGCAAAAGGAAATATCATTGCATAAAAGCTAGATGGAAGCATTCACAGAAACTTCTTTGTGATGAGTGCATTCAACTCACAGAGTTGAACCTTGCTTTTGATAGACCAGTTATGAAACACGGTTTTTGTAGAATACGCAAGTGGATATTTGGAGCTCTTTGACGCTTATGCTGGAAAAGGAGATATCTTCATATACAAACTGGACAGAAGCATTTTCAGAAACTTTTATGTCATGTGGGGATTGAACTCACAGAGTTGAACACTCCTTTCCATGGAGCAGTTCTGCAACACTCTTTTCGTGGAAACTGCAAGTGGATATTTGGTGCGATTGCGGCATCTAGTGGAAAAGGAAACACATGCAGATGAAAACTAGATAGAATCATTCTCGGAAACTTCTCTCTGATGAGTGCTTTCAACTCACAGATTTGAACCTTCCTTTTCAAAGAGCAGTTTTGAAAGAGTCTTTTTGTAGAATCTGCAAGTGGATATTTGGAGCGCTTTGAGGCCTATGCTGGGAAATGAAATATCTTCACCTGAAAACTAGACAGAAGCATTCTGAGAAAGTTCTCTCTGATGAGTGCCTTCACCTCAGACTTGAACGTTCCTTTTGATAGAACAGTTTTGAATCACTAAGTTTGTAGAATTCGCAAGTGTTTATGCAGAGCACCTTGAGGCCTATGTTGGAAAAGGAAATTGCTTCACATAAAAACTAGAGAGAAGCATTCTCAGAAATTTCATTGTGATGAGTGCATTCACCTAACAGAGTTGAACCTACTAATTGATAGACAAGTTTGGAAACACTCTTTTTGTAGAATCTGCAAGTGGATATTTGGCGCGCTTTGAAGCCTAGGCTGGAAATGGAAATATATTCACAGAAAAACTGGACAGAAGCATTCTCAGAAACTTCCTTGTGTTGAGTGCGTTCAACCCATAGACTTGAACCTTCTTTTTGAAAGAGCAGTTTTGAAACACTCTTTTTGTAAAATCTGCAAATGGATATTTGGAGCATTTTGAGGCCCATGCTGGGAAATGGAATATCTTCACCTAAAAACTAGACAGAAGCATTCTCAGAAAGATCTCCTCGATGCGTGCATTCAACTCACGGATTTCAACCCGTCTTTTGATAGAGCAGTTTGGAAACACTCTTTTTGTGAAATCTGCAAGTGGATATTTCCAGCGATTTGAGGTCTATGCAAGGAAAAGGAAATATCTTCACACAAAAAATAGACAGCTGCATTCTCAGAAACTTCTTTGTGAGGAGTGCATTCAACTCACAGACTTGAACGTTCCTTTTCATAGAACAGTTTTGAAACACTCCTTTTGTACAATCTGCAGGTGTTTATTCGGAGCGCTTTGAGGCCTATTTTGGAAAAGGAAATATCTTCACATAAAAACTAGACAGAAGCATTCTCAGAAACTTCTTTGTGATGAGTGCATTCTAGTCACAGAGTTGAACCTTCCTTTTGATAGAACAGTTTTGAAACACTCTTTTTGTAGAAGCT
The DNA here is from genome assembly GCF_028885625.2 of Pongo pygmaeus. Taxonomy (NCBI): domain Eukaryota; kingdom Metazoa; phylum Chordata; class Mammalia; order Primates; family Hominidae; genus Pongo; species Pongo pygmaeus. The sequence continues at coordinate 20,700,640 of NC_085930.1, read as the reverse complement.
GCAAGTGGATATTTGGAGCACTGTGAGGCCTATGCTGTGAAATGAAATCTCTTCAGCTAAGTACTAGACAGAAGCATTCTCAGAAACTTCTTCACCACATGTGCAATCAACTCACAGAGTTGAACCTTTCTTTTCAAAGAGCAGTTTTGAAACACACTTTTGGTAAAATCTGCAAGTGGATATTTAGAGCGATTTCCGGCCTATGCTGGAAAAGGAAATATCTTCACATAAGAACTAAACAGCAGCATTCTCAGAAACTTCTTTGTGATGAGTGCATTCACCTCACAGAGTTGAACCTACTAATTGATAGAGAAGTTTGGAAACACTCTTTTTGTAGAATCTGCAAATGGATATTTGGAGCGCTTTGAGGCCTATGCTGGAAATGGAAATATCTTCACATAAAAACTAGACAGAAGCATTCTCAGAAACTTCTTTGTGATGAGTGCATTCTAGTCACAGAGTTGAACCTTCCTTTTGATAGAACAGTTTTGAAACACTCTTTTTGTAGAATCTGCAAGTGGATATTTGGAGCACTATGAGGCCTATGCTGGGAAATGTAATATCTTCACCTAAAAACTAGACAGAAGCATTCTCAGAAAGTTCTTCTCGATGCGTGCATTCAACTCACAGAGTTGAACCTGTCTTTTGATAGAGCAGTTTGGAAACACTCTTTTTGTGAAATCTGCAAGTGGATATTTCCAGCGAATTGAGACCTATGCAAGGAAAAGGAAATATCTTCACACAAAAACTAGACAGCTGCATTCTCAGAAACTTCTTTGTGAGGAGTGGATTCAACTCACAGACTTGAACGTTCCTTTTCATAGAACAGTTTTGAAACACTCCTTTTGTACAATCTGCAGGTGTTTATTCGGAGCGCTTTGAGGCCTATGTTGGAAAAGGAAATATCTTCACATAAAAACTAGACAGAAGCATTCTCAGAAACTTCTTTGTGAGGAGTGCATTCTAGTCACAGAGTTGAACCTTCCTTTTGATAGAACAATTTTGAAACACTCTTTTTGTAGAATCTGCAAGTGGATATTTGGAGCACTATGAGGCCTATGCTGTGAAATGAAATCTCTTCAGCTAAGTACTAGACAGAAGCATTCTCAGAAACTTCTTCACCACATGTGCAATCAACTCACAGAGTTGAACCTTTCTTTTCAAAGAGCAGTTTTGAAACACACTTTTGGTAAAATCTGCAAGTGGATATTTAGAGCGATTTCCGGCCTATGCTGGAAAAGGAAATATCTTCACATAAGAACTAAACAGCAGCATTCTCAGAAACTTCTTTGTGATGAGTGCATTCACCTCACAGAGTTGAACCTACTAATTGATAGAGAAGTTTGGAAACACTCTTTTTGTAGAATCTGCAAATGGATATTTGGAGCGCTTTGAGGCCTATGCTGGAAATGGAAATATCTTCACATAAAAACTAGACAGAAGCATTCTCAGAAACTTCTTTGTGATGAGTGCATTCTAGTCACAGAGTTGAACCTTCCTTTTGATAGAACAGTTTTGAAACACTCTTTTTGTAGAATCTGCAAGTGGATATTTGGAGCACTATGAGGCCTATGCTGGAAATGGAAATATCTTCACATAAAAACTAGACAGAAGCATTCTCAGAAACTTCCTTGTGTTGAGTGCATTCAACTCACAGACTTGAACCTTCTTTTTGAAAGAGCAGTTTTGAAACACTCTTTTTGTAAAATCTGCAAAAGTATATTTGGAACACTTTGAGGCCTATGCTGGGAAATGTAATATCTTCACCTAAAAACTAGACAGAAGCATTCTCAGAAAGTTCTTCTCGATGCGTGCATTCAACTCACAGAGTTGAACCTGTCTTTTGATAGAGCAGTTTGGAAACACTCTTCTTGTGAAATCTGCAAGTGGATATTTCCAGCGATTTGAGACCTATGCAAGGAAAAGGAAATATCTTCACACGAAAACTAGACAGCTGCATTCTCAGAAACTTCTTTGTGAGGAGTGCATTCAACTCACAGACTTGAACGTTCCTTTTCATAGAACAGTTTTGAAACACTCCTTTTGTACAATCTGCAAGTGTTTATTCGGAACGCTTTGAGGCCTATGTTGGAAAAGGAAATGTCTTCACATAAAAACTAGACAGAAGCATTCTCAGAAACTTCTTTGTGATGAGTGCATTCTAGTCACAGACTTGAACCTTCCTTTTGATAGAACAGTTTTGAAACACTCTTTTTGTAGAATCTGCAAGTGGATATTTGGAGCACTATGAGGCCTATGCTGGGAAATGGAATCTCTTCACCTAAGTACTAGACAGAAGCATTCTCAGAAACTTATTCACGATATGTGCATTCAACTCACAGTGTTGAACCTTTCTTTTCAAAGAGCAGTTTTGAAGCACACTTTTGGTAAAATCTGCAAGTGGATATTTGTAGCGATTTCCGGCCTATGCTGGAAAAGGAAATATCTTCACATAAGAACTAAACAGCAGCATTCTCAGAAACTTCTTTGTGTGGATTGCATTCAACTCACAGACTTGAACCTACCAATTGATAGAGAAGTTGGGAGACACTCTTTTTGTAGAATCTGCAAGTGGGTATTTGGAGCGCTTTGAGGCCTATGCTGGAAAAGGAAATGTCTTCACCTAAAAACTAGACAGCAGCATTCTCAGAAACCTCTTTGAGAAGAGTGCATTCATCTCACAGACTTGAACGTTCCTTTCGATAGAACAGTTTTGAAGCACTCCTTTTGTAGAATCTGCAATTGTTTAGTCGGAGCGCTTCGAGGCCTATGTTGGAAAAGGATATATCTTCACATTAAAACTAGACAGAAATATTCTCAGAAACCTCTTTGTAAAGAGTGCATTCAACTCAGAGAGTTGAACCTACCAATCGATAGAGAAGTTTCGAAACACTCTTTTTGTAGAACACGCAAGTGAATATTTGGAGGGATTTGAGGCCTGTGATGTAAATGGAAACATCTTCTCATGAAATCTAGACAGAAGCATTCTCAGAAACGTCTTTGTGAGAAGTGCATTCAACTCACAGACTTGAAGCTTCCTTCTGAAAGAGCAGTTTTGAAACACTCTTTTTGTAGCATCTGCAAGTGGATATATGGAGCGCTTTGAGGCCTATGCTGGAAAAGGAAATATCTTCACATAAAAACTGGACAGAAGCATTCTCAGAAACTTCTTTGTGATGTGTGCGTTGAACTCACGGAGTTCAACCTTTCTTTTGATAGAGAAGTTTCGAAACACTCTTTTAGTAGAATCTTCATGTGGATGGATGGAGTGCTTTGAGGCCTATGCTGGAAATGGAAATATCTTCACGTAGAAACTGGACAAAAGCTTTCTCAGAAAGTTCTCTGTGCTTTGTGCATTCAACTCACGGAGTTCAACCTGCCTTTTGATAGAGCAGTTTTGAAACCCTCTTTTTGTAGAATCTGCAAGTGGATATTTGGAGCGCTTTGAGGCCTATGCTGCAAAAGGAAATATCATTGCATAAAAGCTAGATGGAAGCATTCACAGAAACTTCTTTGTGATGAGTGCATTCAACTCACAGAGTTGAACCTTGCTTTTGATAGACCAGTTATGAAACACGGTTTTTGTAGAATACGCAAGTGGATATTTGGAGCTCTTTGAGGCTTATGCTGGAAAAGGAGATATCTTCATATACAAACTGGACAGAAGCATTTTCAGAAACTTTTATGTCATGTGGGGATTGAACTCACAGAGTTGAACACTCCTTTCCATGGAGCAGTTCTGCAACACTCTTTTCGTGGAAACTGCAAGTGGATATTTGGTGCGATTGCGGCATCTAGTGGAAAAGGAAACACATGCAGATGAAAACTAGATAGAATCATTCTCGGAAACTTCTCTCTGATGAGTGCTTTCAACTCACAGATTTGAACCTTCCTTTTCAAAGAGCAGTTTTGAAAGACTCTTTTTGTAGGATCTGCAAGTGGATATTTGGAGCGCTTTGAGGCCTATGCTGGGAAATGAAATATCTTCACCTGAAAACTAGACAGAAGCATTCTGAGAAAGTTCTCTCTGATGAGTGCATTCACCTCAGACTTGAACGTTCCTTTTGATAGAACAGTTTTGAATCACTAAGTTTGTAGAATTCGCAAGTGTTTATGCAGAGCACCTTGAGGCCTATGTTGGAAAAGGAAATTGCTTCACATAAAAACTAGAGAGAAGCATTCTCAGAAATTTCATTGTGATGAGTGCATTCACCTAACAGAGTTGAACCTACTAATTGATAGACAAGTTTGGAAACACTCTTTTTGTAGAATCTGCAATTGGATATTTGGAGCGCTTTGAAGCCTAGGCTGGAAATGGAAATATATTCACATAAAAACTGGACAGAAGCATTCTCAGAAACTTCCTTGTGTTCAGTGCGTTCAACCCATAGACTTGAACCTTCTTTTTGAAAGAGCAGTTTTGAAACACTCTTTTTGTAAAATCTGCAAATGGATATTTGGAGCATTTTGAGGCCCATGCTGGGAAATGGAATATCTTCACCTAAAAACTAGACAGAAGCATTCTCAGAAAGATCTCCTCGATGCGTGCATTCAACTCACAGATTTCAACCCGTCTTTTGATAGAGCAGTTTGGAAACACTCTTTTTGTGAAATCTGCAAGTGGATATTTCCAGGGATTTGAGGTCTATGCAAGGAAAAGGAAATATATTCACACAAAAACTAGACAGCTGCATTCTCAGAAACTTCTTTGTGAGGAATGCATTCAACCCACAGACTTGAACGTTCCTTTTCATAGAACAGTTTTGAAACACTCCTTTTGTACAATCTGCCGGTGTTTATTCGGAGCGCTTTGAGGCCTATGTTGGAAAAGGAAATATCTTCACATAAAAACTAGACAGAAGCATTCTCAGAAACTTCTTTGTGATGAGTGCATTCTAGTCACAGAGTTGAACCTTCCTTTTGATAGAACAGTTTTGAAACACTCTTTTTGTAGAATCTGCAAGTGGATATTTGGAGCACTATGAGGCCTATGCTGTGAAATGAAATCTCTTCAGCTAAGTACTAGACAGAAGCATTCTCAGAAACTTCTTCACCACATGTGCAATCAACTCACAGAGTTGAACCTTTCTTTTCAAAGAGCAGTTTTGAAACACACTTTTGGTAAAATCTGCAAGTGGATATTTAGAGCCATTTCCGGCCTATGCTGGAAAAGGAAATATCTTCACATAAGAACTAAACAGCAGCATTCTCAGAAACTTCTTTGTGATGAGTGCATTCACCTCACAGAGTTGAACCTACTAATTGATAGAGAAGTTTGGAAACACTCTTTTTGTAGAATCTGCAAATGGATATTTGGAGCGCTTTGAGGCCTATGCTGGAAATGGAAATATCTTCACATAAAAACTAGACAGAAGCATTCTCAGAAACTTCTTTGTGATGAGTGCATTCTAGTCACAGAGTTGAACCTTCCTTTTGATAGAACAGTTTTGAAACACTCTTTTTGTAGAATCTGCAAGTGGATATTTGGAGCACTATGAGGCCTATGCTGGAAATGGAAATATCTTCACATAAAAACTAGACAGAAGCATTCTCAGAAACTTCCTTGTGTTGAGTGCATTCAACTCACAGACTTGAACCTTCTTTTTGAAAGAGCAGTTTTGAAACACTCTTTTTGTAAAATCTGCAAAAGGATATTTGGAGCACTTTGAGGCCTATGCTGGGAAATGTAATATCTTCACCTAAAAACTAGACAGAAGCATTCTCAGAAAGTTCTTCTCGATGCGTGCATTCAACTCACAGAGTTGAACCTGTCTTTTGATAGAGCAGTTTGGAAACACTCTTCTTGTGAAATCTGCAAGTGGATATTTCCAGCGATTTGAGACCTATGCAAGGAAAAGGAAATATCTTCACACGAAAACTAGACAGCTGCATTCTCAGAAACTTCTTTGTGAGGAGTGCATTCAACTCACAGACTTGAACGTTCCTTTTCATAGAACAGTTTTGAAACACTCCTTTTGTACAATCTGCAAGTGTTTATTCGGAACGCTTTGAGGCCTATGTTGGAAAAGGAAATGTCTTCACATAAAAACTAGACAGAAGCATTCTCAGAAACTTCTTTGTGATGAGTGCATTCTAGTCACAGACTTGAACCTTCCTTTTGATAGAACAGTTTTGAAACACTCTTTTTGTAGAATCTGCAAGTGGATATTTGGAGCACTATGAGGAATATGCTGGGAAATGGAATCTCTTCACCTAAGTACTAGACAGAAGCATTCTCAGAAACTTATTCACGATATGTGCATTCAACTCACAGTGTTGAACCTTTCTTTTCAAAGAGCAGTTTTGAAGCACACTTTTGGTAAAATCTGCAAGTGGATATTTGTAGCGATTTCCGGCCTATGCTGGAAAAGGAAATATCTTCACATAAGAACTAAACAGCAGCATTCTCAGAAACTTCTTTGTGTGGATTGCATTCAACTCACAGACTTGAACCTACCAATTGATAGAGAAGTTGGGAGACACTCTTTTTGTAGAATCTGCAAGTGGGTATTTGGAGCGCTTTGAGGCCTATGCTGGAAAAGGAAATGTCTTCACCTAAAAACTAGACAGCAGCATTCTCAGAAACCTCTTTGAGAAGAGTGCATTCATCTCACAGACTTGAACGTTCCTTTCGATAGAACAGTTTTGAAGCACTCCTTTTGTAGAATCTGCAATTGTTTAGTCAGAGCGCTTCGAGGCCTATGTTGGAAAAGGATATATCTTCACATTAAAACTAGACAGAAATATTCTCAGAAACCTCTTTGTAAAGAGTGCATTCAACTCAGAGAGTTGAACCTACCAATCGATAGAGAAGTTTCGAAACACTCTTTTTGTAGAACACGCAAGTGAATATTTGGAGGGATTTGAGGCCTGTGATGTAAATGGAAACATCTTCTCATGAAATCTAGACAGAAGCATTCTCAGAAACGTCTTTGTGAGAAGTGCATTCAACTCACAGACTTGAAGCTTCCTTCTGAAAGAGCAGTTTTGAAACACTCTTTTTGTAGCATCTGCAAGTGGATATATGGAGCGCTTTGAGGCCTATGCTGGAAAAGGAAATATCTTCACATAAAAACTGGACAGAAGCATTCTCAGAAACTTCTTTGTGATGTGTGCGTTGAACTCACGGAGTTCAACCTTTCTTTTGATAGAGAAGTTTCGAAACACTCTTTTAGTAGAATCTTCATGTGGATGGATGGAGTGCTTTGAGGCCTATGCTGGAAATGGAAATATCTTCACGTAGAAACTGGACAAAAGCTTTCTCAGAAAGTTCTCTGTGCTTTGTGCATTCAACTCACGGAGTTCAACCTGCCTTTTGATAGAGCAGTTTTGAAACCCTCTTTTTGTAGAATCTGCAAGTGGATATTTGGAGCGCTTTGAGGCCTATGCTGCAAAAGGAAATATCATTGCATAAAAGCTAGATGGAAGCATTCACAGAAACTTCTTTGTGATGAGTGCATTCAACTCACAGAGTTGAACCTTGCTTTTGATAGACCAGTTATGAAACACGGTTTTTGTAGAATACGCAAGTGGATATTTGGAGCTCTTTGAGGCTTATGCTGGAAAAGGAGATATCTTCATATACAAACTGGACAGAAGCATTTTCAGAAACTTTTATGTCATGTGGGGATTGAACTCACAGAGTTGAACACTCCTTTCCATGGAGCAGTTCTGCAACACTCTTTTCGTGGAAACTGCAAGTGGATATTTGGTGCGATTGCGGCATCTAGTGGAAAAGGAAACACATGCAGATGAAAACTAGATAGGATCATTCTCGGAAACTTCTCTCTGATGAGTGCTTTCAACTCACAGATTTGAACCTTCCTTTTCAAAGAGCAGTTTTGAAAGACTCTTTTTGTAGGATCTGCAAGTGGATATTTGGAGCGCTTTGAGGCCTATGCTGGGAAATGAAATATCTTCACCTGAAAACTAGACAGAAGCATTCTGAGAAAGTTCTCTCTGATGAGTGCATTCACCTCAGACTTGAACGTTCCTTTTGATAGAACAGTTTTGAATCACTAAGTTTGTAGAATTCGCAAGTGTTTATGCAGAGCACCTTGAGGCCTATGTTGGAAAAGGAAATTGCTTCACATAAAAACTAGAGAGAAGCATTCTCAGAAATTTCATTGTGATGAGTGCATTCACCTAACAGAGTTGAACCTACTAATTGATAGACAAGTTTGGAAACACTCTTTTTGTAGAATCTGCAATTGGATATTTGGAGCGCTTTGAAGCCTAGGCTGGAAATGGAAATATATTCACATAAAAACTGGACAGAAGCATTCTCAGAAACTTCCTTGTGTTCAGTGCGTTCAACCCATAGACTTGAACCTTCTTTTTGAAAGAGCAGTTTTGAAACACTCTTTTTGTAAAATCTGCAAATGGATATTTGGAGCATTTTGAGGCCCATGCTGGGAAATGGAATATCTTCACCTAAAAACTAGACAGAAGCATTCTCAGAAAGATCTCCTCGATGCGTGCATTCAACTCACAGATTTCAACCCGTCTTTTGATAGAGCAGTTTGGAAACACTCTTTTTGTGAAATCTGCAAGTGGATATTTCCAGGGATTTGAGGTCTATGCAAGGAAAAGGAAATATATTCACACAAAAACTAGACAGCTGCATTCTCAGAAACTTCTTTGTGAGGAATGCATTCAACCCACAGACTTGAACGTTCCTTTTCATAGAACAGTTTTGAAACACTCCTTTTGTACAATCTGCCGGTGTTTATTCGGAGCGCTTTGAGGCCTATGTTGGAAAAGGAAATATCTTCACATAAAAACTAGACAGAAGCATTCTCAGAAACTTCTTTGTGATGAGTGCATTCTAGTCACAGAGTTGAACCTTCCTTTTGATAGAACAGTTTTGAAACACTCTTTTTGTAGAATCTGCAAGTGGATATTTGGAGCACTATGAGGCCTATGCTGTGAAATGAAATCTCTTCAGCTAAGTACTAGACAGAAGCATTCTCAGAAACTTCTTCACCACATGTGCAATCAACTCACAGAGTTGAACCTTTCTTTTCAAAGAGCAGTTTTGAAACACACTTTTGGTAAAATCTGCAAGTGGATATTTAGAGCCATTTCCGGCCTATGCTGGAAAAGGAAATATCTTCACATAAGAACTAAACAGCAGCATTCTCAGAAACTTCTTTGTGATGAGTGCATTCACCTCACAGAGTTGAACCTACTAATTGATAGAGAAGTTTGGAAACACTCTTTTTGTAGAATCTGCAAATGGATATTTGGAGCGTTTTGAGGCCTATGCTGGAAATGGAAATATCTTCACATAAAAACTAGACAGAAGCATTCTCAGAAACTTCTTTGTGATGAGTGCATTCTAGTCACAGAGTTGAACCTTCCTTTTGATAGAACAGTTTTGAAACACTCTTTTTGTAGAATCTGCAAGTGGATATTTGGAGCACTATGAGGCCTATGCTGGAAATGGAAATATCTTCACATAAAAACTAGACAGAAGCATTCTCAGAAACTTCCTTGTGTTGAGTGCATTCAACTCACAGACTTGAACCTTCTTTTTGAAAGAGCAGTTTTGAAACACTCTTTTTGTAAAATCTGCAAAAGGATATTTGGAGCACTTTGAGGCGTATGCTGGGAAACGTAATTTCTTCACCTAAAAACTAGACAGAAGCATTCTCAGAAAGTTCTTCTCGATGCGTGCATTCAACTCACAGAGTTGAACCTGTCTTTTGATAGAGCAGTTTGGAAACACTCTTCTTGTGAATTCTGCAAGTGGATATTTCCAGCGATTTGAGACCTATGCAAGGAAAAGGAAATATCTTCACACGAAAACTAGACAGCTGCATTCTCAGAAACTTCTTTGTGAGGAGTGCATTCAACTCACAGACTTGAACGTTCCTTTTCATAGAACAGTTTTGAAACACTCCTTTTGTACAATCTGCAAGTGTTTATTCGGAACGCTTTGAGGCCTATGTTGGAAAAGGAAATGTCTTCACATAAAAACTAGACAGAAGCATTCTGAGAAACTTCTTTGTGATGAGTGCATTCTAGTCACAGACTTGAACCTTCCTTTTGATAGAACAGTTTTGAAACACTCTTTTTGTAGAATCTGCAAGTGGATATTTGGAGCACTATGAGGCCTATGCTGTGAAATGGAATCTCTTCACCTAAGTACTAGACAGAAGCATTCTCAGAAACTTCTTCACGATATGTGCATTCAACTCACAGTGTTGAACCTTTCTTTTCAAAGAGCAGTTTTGAAGCACACTTTTGGTAAAATCTGCAAGTGGATATTTGTAGCGATTTCCGGCCTATGCTGGAAAAGGAAATATCTTCACATAAGAACTAAACAGCAGCATTCTCAGAAACTTCTTTGTGTGGATTGCATTCAACTCACAGACTTGAACCTACCAATTGATAGAGAAGTTGGGAGACACTCTTTTTGTAGAATCTGCAAGTGGGTATTTGGAGCGCTTTGAGGCCTACGCTGGAAAAGGAAATGTCTTCACCTAAAAACTAGACAGCAGCATTCTCAGAAACCTCTTTGAGAAGAGTGCATTCATCTCACAGACTTGAACGTTCCTTTCGATAGAACAGTTTTGAAGCACTCCTTTTGTAGAATCTGCAATTGTTTATTCGGAGCGCTTCGAGGCCTATGTTGGAAAAGGATATATCTTCACATAAAAACTAGACAGAAATATTCTCAGAAACCTCTTTGTAAAGAGTGCATTGAACTCAGAGAGTTGAACCTACCAATCGATAGAGAAGTTTCGAAACACTCTTTTTGTAGAACACGCAAGTGAATATTTGGAGGGATTTGAGGCCTGTGATGTAAATGGAAACATCTTCTCATGAAATCTAGACAGAAGCATTCTCAGAAACGTCTTTGTGATAAGTGCATTCAACTCACAGACTTGAAGCTTCCTTCTGAAAGAGCAGTTTTGAAACACTCTTTTTGTAGCATCTGCAAGTGGATATATGGAGCGCTTTGAGGCCTATGCTGGAAAAGGAAATATCTTCACATAAAAACTGGACAGAAGCATTCTCAGAAACTTCTTTGTGATGTGTGCGTTGAACTCACGGAGTTCAACCTTTCTTTTGATAGAGAGGTTTCGAAACACTCTTTTAGTAGAATCTTCATGTGGATGGATGGAGTGCTTTGAGGCCTATGCAGGAATAGGAAATATCTTCACGTAGGAACTGGACAAAAGCTTTCTCAGAAAGTTCCCTGTGCTTTGTGCATTCAACTCACGGAGTTCAACCTGCCTTTTGATAGAGCAGTTTTGAAACCCTCTTTTTGTAGAATCTGCAAGTGGATATTTGGAGCGCTTTGAGGCCTATGCTGCAAAAGGAAATATCATTGCATAAAAGCTAGATGGAAGCATTCACAGAAACTTCTTTGTGATGAGTGCATTCAACTCACAGAGTTGAACCTCCCTTTTGATAGACCAGTTATGAAACACGGTTTTTGTAGAATACGCAAGTGGATATTTGGAGCTCTTTGAGGCTTATGCTGGAAAAGGAGATATCTTCATATACAAACTGGACAGAAGCATTTTCAGAAACTTTTATGTCATGTGGGGATTGAACTCACAGAGTTGAACACTCCTTTCCATGGAGCAGTTCTGCAACACTCTTTTCGTGGAAACTGCAAGTGGATATTTGGTGCGATTGCGGCATCTAGTGGAAAAGGAAACACATGCAGATGAAAACTAGATAGAATCATTCTCGGAAACTTCTCTCTGATGAGTGCTTTCAACTCACAGATTTGAACCTTCCTTTTCAAAGAGCAGTTTTGAAAGACTCTTTTTGTAGAATCTGCAAGTGGATATTTGGAGCGCTTTGAGGCCTATGCTGGGAAATGAAATATCTTCACCTGAAAACTAGACAGAAGCATTCTGAGAAAGTTCTCTCTGATGAGTGCATTCACCTCAGACTTGAACGTTCCTTTTGATAGAACAGTTTTGAATCACTAAGTTTGTAGAATTCGCAAGTGTTTATGCAGAGCACCTTGAGGCCTATGTTGGAAAAGGAAATTGCTTCACATAAAAACTAGAGAGAAGCATTCTCAGAAATTTCATTGTGATGAGTGCATTCACCTAACAGAGTTGAACCTACTAATTGATAGACAAGTTTGGAAACACTCTTTTTGTAGAATCTGCAAGTGGATATTTGGAGCGCTTTGAAGCCTATCCTGGAAATGGAAATATATTCACAGAAAAACTGGACAGAAGCATTCTCAGAAACTTCCTTGTGTTGAGTGCGTTCAACCCATAGACTTGAACCTTCTTTTTGAAAGAGCAGTTTTGAAACACTGTTTTTGTAAAATCTGCAAATGGATATTTGGAGCATTTTGAGGCCCATGCTGGGAAATGGAATATCTTCACCTAAAAACTAGACAGAAGCATTCTCAGAAAGATCTCCTCGATGCGTGCATTCAACTCACGGATTTCAACCGTCTTTTGATAGAGCAGTTTGGAAACACTCTTTTTGTGAAATCTGCAAGTGGATATTTCCAGCGATTTGAGGTCTATGCAAGGAAAAGGAAATATCTTCACACAAAAACTAGACAGCTGCATTCTCAGAAACTTCTTTGTGAGGAGTGCATTCAACTCACAGACTTGAACGTTCCTTTTCATAGAACAGTTTTGAAACACTCCTTTTGTACAATCTGCAGGTGTTTATTCGGAGCGCTTTGAGGCCTATGTTGGAAAAGGAAATATCTTCACATAAAAACTAGACAGAAGCATTCTCAGAAACTTCTTTGTGATGAGTGCATTCTAGTTCCAGAGTTGAACCTTCCTTTTGATAGAACAGTTTTGAAACACTCTTTTTGTAGAATCTGCAAGTGGATATTTGGAGCACTATGAGGCCTATGCTGTGAAATGAAATCTCTTCAGCTAAGTAGTAGACAGAAGCATTCTCAGAAACTTCTTCACCACATGTGCAATCAACTCACAGAGTTGAACCTTTCTTTTCAAAGAGCAGTTTTGAAACACACTTTTGGTAAAATCTGCAAGTGGATATTTAGAGCGATTTCCGGCCTATGCTGGAAAAGGAAATATCTTCACATAAGAACTAAACAGCAGCATTCTCAGAAACTTCTTTGTGATGAGTGCATTCACCTCACAGAGTTGAACCTACTAATTGATAGAGAAGTTTGGAAACACTCTTTTTGTAGAATCTGCAAATGGATATTTGGAGCGCTTTGAGGCCTATGCTGGAAATGGAAATATCTTCACATAAAAACTAGACAGAAGCATTCTCAGAAACTTCTTTGTGATGAGTGCATTCTAGTCACAGAGTTCAACCTTCCTTTTGATAGAACAGTTTTGAAACACTCTTTTTGTAGAATCTGCAAGTGGATATTTGGAGCACTATGAGGCCTATGCTGGGAAATGTAATATCTTCACCTAAAAACTAGACAGAAGCATTCTCAGAAAGTTCTTCTCGATGCGTGCATTCAACTCACAGAGTTGAACCTGTCTTTTGATAGAGCAGTTTGGAAACACTCTTCTTGTGAAATCTGCAAGTGGATATTTCCAGCGATTTGAGACCTATGCAAGGAAAAGGAAATATCTTCACACAAAAACTAGACAGCTGCATTCTCAGAAACTTCTTTGTGAGGAGTGCATTCAACTCACAGACTTGAACGTTCCTTTTCATAGAACAGTTTTGAAACACTCCTTTTGTACAATCTGCAAGTGTTTATTCGGAACGCTTTGAGGCCTATGTTGGAAAAGGAAATGTCTTCACATAAAAACTAGACAGAAGCATTCTCAGAAACTTCTTTGTGATGAGTGCATTCTACTCAAAGACTTCAACCTTCCTTTTGATAGAACAGTTTTGAAACACTCTTTTTGTAGAATCTGCAAGTGGATATTTGGAGCACTATGAGGCCTATGCTGTGAAATGGAATCTCTTCACCTAAGTACTAGACAGAAGCATTCTCAGAAACTTCTTCACGATATGTGCATTCAACTCACAGTGTTGAACCTTTCTTTTCAAAGAGCAGTTTTGAAGCACACTTTTGGTAAAATCTGCAAGTGGATATTTGTAGCGATTTCCGGCCTATGCTGGAAAAGGAAATATCTTCACATAAGAACTAAACAGCAGCATTCTCAGAAACTTCTTTGTGTGGATTGCATTCAACTCACAGACTTGAACCTACCAATTGATAGAGAAGTTGGGAGACACTCTTTTTGTAGAATCTGCAAGTGGGTATTTGGAGCGCTTTGAGGCCTATGCTGGAAAAGGAAATGTCTTCACCTAAAAACTAGACAGCAGCATTCTCAGAAACCTCTTTGAGAAGAGTGCATTCATCTCACAGACTTGAACGTTCCTTTCGATAGAACAGTTTTGAAGCACTCCTTTTGTAGAATCTGCAATTGTTTAGTCGGAGCGCTTCGAGGCCTATGTTGGAAAAGGATATATCTTCACATAAAAACTAGACAGAAATATTCTCAGAAACCTCTTTGTAAAGAGTGCATTCAACTCAGAGAGTTGAACCTACCAATCGATAGAGAAGTTTCGAAACACTCTTTTTGTAGAACACACAAGTGAATATTTGGAAGGATTTGAGGCCTGTGATGTAAATGGAAACATCTTCTCATGAAATCTAGACAGAAGCATTCTCAGAAACGTCTTTGTGAGAAGTGCATTCAACTCACAGACTTGAAGCTTCCTTCTGAAAGAGCAGTTTTGAAACACTCTTTTTGTAGCATCTGCAAGTGGATATATGGAGCGCTTTGAGGCCTATGCTGGAAAAGGAAATATCTTCACATAAAAACTGGACAGAAGCATTCTCAGAAACTTCTTTGTGATGTGTGCGTTGAACTCACGGAGTTCAACGTTTCTTTTGATAGAGAAGTTTCGAAACACTCTTTTAGTAGAATCTTCATGTGGATGGATGGAGTGCTTTGAGGCATATGCTGGAATAGGAAATATCTTCACGTAGAAACTGGACAAAAGCTTTCTCAGAAAGTTCCCTGTGCTTTGTGCATTCAACTCACGGAGCTCAACCTGCCTTTTGATAGAGCAGTTTTGAAACCCTCTTTTTGTAGAATCTGCAAGTGGATATTTGGAGCGCTTTGAGGCCTATGCTGCAAAAGGAAATATCATTGCATAAAAGCTAGATGGAAGCATTCACAGAAACTTCTTTGTGATGAGTGCATTCAACTCACAGAGTTGAACCTTGCTTTTGATAGACCAGTTATGAAACACGGTTTTTGTAGAATACGCAAGTGGATATTTGGAGCTCTTTGAGGCTTATGCTGGAAAAGGAGATATCTTCATATACAAACTGGACAGAAGCATTTTCAGAAACTTTTATGTCATGTGGGGATTGAACTCACAGAGTTGAACACTCCTTTCCATGGAGCAGTTCTGCAACACTCTTTTCGTGGAAACTGCAAGTGGATATTTGGTGCGATTGCGGCATCTAGTGGAAAAGGAAACACATGCAGATGAAAACTAGATAGAATCATTCTCGGAAACTTCTCTCTGATGAGGGCTTTCAACTCGCAGATTTGAACCTTCCTTTTCAAAGAGCAGTTTTGAAAGACTCTTTTTGTAGGATCTGCAAGTGGATATTTGGAGCGCTTTGAGGCCTATGCTGGGAAATGAAATATCTTCACCTGAAAACTAGACAGAAGCATTCTGAGAAAGTTCTCTCTGATGAGTGCATTCACCTCAGACTTGAACGTTCCTTTTGATAGAACAGTTTTGAATCACTAAGTTTGTAGAATTCGCAAGTGTTTAGGCAGAGCACCTTGAGGCCTATGTTGGAAAAGGAAATTGCTTCACATAAAAACTAGAGAGAAGCATTCTCAGAAATTTCATTGTGATGAGTGCATTCACCTAACAGAGTTGAACCTACTAATTGATAGACAAGTTTGGAAACACTCTTTTTGTAGAATCTGCAAGTGGATATTTGGAGCGCTTTGAAGCCTAGGCTGGAAATGGAAATATATTCACAGAAATACTGGACAGAAGCATTCTCAGAAACTTCCTTGTGTTGAGTGCGTTCAACCCATAGACTTGAACCTTCTTTTTGAAAGAGCAGTTTTGAAACACTCTTTTTGTAAAATCTGCAAATGGATATTTGGAGCATTTTGAGGCCCATGCTGGGAAATGGAATATCTTCACCTAAAAACTAGACAGAAGCATTCTCAGAAAGATCTCCTCGATGCGTGCATTCAACTCACAGATTTCAACCCGTCTTTTGATAGAGCAGTTTGGAAACACTCTTTTTGTGAAATCTGCAAGTGGATATTTCCAGCGATTTGAGGTCTATGCAAGGAAAAGGAAATATCTTCACACAAAAACTAGACAGCTGCATTCTCAGAAACTTCTTTGTGAGGAGTGCATTCAACTCACAGACTTGAACGTTCCTTTTCATAGAACAGTTTTGAAACACTCCTTTTGTACAATCTGCAGGTGTTTATTCGGAGCGCTTTGAGGCCTATGTTGGAAAAGGAAATATCTTCACATAAAAACTAGACAGAAGCATTCTCAGAAACTTCTTTGTGATGAGTGCATTCTAGTCACAGAGTTGAACCTTCCTTTTGATAGAACAGTTTTGAAACACTCTTTTTGCAGAATCTGCAAGTGGATATTTGGAGCACTATGAGGCCTATGCTGTTAAATGAAATCTCTTCAGCTAAGTACTAGACAGAAGCATTCCCAGAAACTTCTTCACCACATGTGCAATCAACTCACAGAGTTGAACCTTTCTTTTCAAAGAGCAGTTTTGAAACACACTTTTGGTAAAATCTGCAAGTGGATATTTAGAGCGATTTCCGGCCTATGCTGGAAAAGTAAATATCTTCACATAAGAACTAAACAGCAGCATTCTCAGAAACTTCTTTGTGATGAGTGCATTCACCTCACAGATTTGAACCTACTAATTGATAGAGAAGTTTGGAAACACTCTTTTTGTAGAATCTGCAAATGGATATTTGGAGCGCTTTGAGGCCTATGCTGGAAATGGAAATATCTTCACATAAAAACTAGACAGAAGCATTCTCAGAAACTTCTTTGTGATGAGTGCATTCTAGTCACAGAGTTCAACCTTCCTTTTGATAGAACAGTTTTGAAACACTCTTTTTGTAGAATCTGCAAGTGGATATTTGGAGCACTATGAGGCCTATGCTGGGAAATGTAATATCTTCACCTAAAAACTAGACAGAAGCATTCTCAGAAAGTTCTTCTCGATGCGTGCATTCAACTCACAGAGTTGAACCTGTCTTTTGATAGAGCAGTTTGGAAACACTCTTCTTGTGAAATCTGCAAGTGGATATTTCCAGCGATTTGAGGTCTATGCAAGGAAAAGGAAATATCTTCACACAAAAACTAGACAGCTGCATTCTCAGAAACTTCTTTGTGAGGAGTGCATTCAACTCACAGACTTGAACGTTCCTTTTCATAGAACAGTTTTGAAACACTCCTTTTGTACAATCTGCAAGTGTTTATTCGGAACGCTTTGAGGCCTATGTTGGAAAAGGAAATGTCTTCACATAAAAACTAGACAGAAGCATTCTCAGAAACTTCTTTGTGATGAGTGCATTCTACTCACAGACTTGAACCTTCCTTTTGATAGAACAGTTTTGAAACACTCTTTTTGTAGAATCTGCAAGTGGATATTTGGAGCACTATGAGGCCTATGCTGTGAAATGGAATCTCTTCACCTAAGTACTAGACAGAAGCATTCTCAGAAACTTCTTCACGATATGTGCATTCAACTCACAGTGTTGAACCTTTCTTTTCAAAGAGCAGTTTTGAAGCACACTTTTGGTAAAATCTGCAAGTGGATATTTGTAGCGATTTCCGGCCTATGCTGGAAAAGGAAATATCTTCACATAAGAACTAAACAGCAGCATTCTCAGAAACTTCTTTGTGTGGATTGCATTCAACTCACAGACTTGAACCTACCAATTGATAGAGAAGTTGGGAGACACTCTTTTTGTAGAATCTGCAAGTGGGTATTTGGAGCGCTTTGAGGCCTATGCTGGAAAAGGAAATGTCTTCACCTAAAAACTAGACAGCAGCATTCTCAGAAACCTCTTTGAGAAGAGTGCATTCATCTCACAGACTTGAACGTTCCTTTCGATAGAACAGTTTTGAAGCACTCCTTTTGTAGAATCTGCAATTGTTTAGTCGGAGCGCTTCGAGGCCTATGTTGGAAAAGGATATATCTTCACATAAAAACTAGACAGAAATATTCTCAGAAACCTCTTTGTAAAGAGTGCATTCAACTCAGAGAGTTGAACCTACCAATCGATAGAGAAGTTTCGAAACACTCTTTTTGTAGAACACGCAAGTGAATATTTGGAGGGATTTGAGGCCTGTGATGTAAATGGAAACATCTTCTCATGAAATCTAGACAGAAGCATTCTCAGAAACGTCTTTGTGAGAAGTGCATTCAACTCACAGACTTGAAGCTTCCTTCTGAAAGAGCAGTTTTGAAACACTCTTTTTGTAGCATCTGCAAGTGGATATATGGAGCGCTTTGAGGCCTATGCTGGAAAAGGAAATATCTTCACATAAAAACTGGACAGAAGCATTCTCAGAAACTTCTTTGTGATGTGTGCGTTGAACTCACGGAGTTCAACCTTTCTTTTGATAGAGAAGTTTCGAAACACTCTTTTAGTAGAATCTTCATGTGGATGGATGGAGTGCTTTGAGGCCTAGGCTGGAAAAGGAAATATCTTCACGTAGAAACTGGACAAAAGCTTTCTCAGAAAGTTCCCTGTGCTTTGTGCATTCAACTCACGGAGTTCAACCTGCCTTTTGATAGAGCAGTTTTGAAACCCTCTTTTTGTAGAATCTGCAAGTGGATATTTGGAGCGCTTTGAGGCCTATGCTGCAAAAGGAAATATCATTGCATAAAAGCTAGATGGAAGCATTCACAGAAACTTCTTTGTGATGAGTGCATTCAACTCACAGAGTTGAACCTTCCTTTTGATAGACCAGTTATGAAACACGGTTTTTGTAGAATACGCAAGTGGATATTTGGAGCTCTTTGAGGCTTATGCTGGAAAAGGAGATATCTTCATATACAAACTGGACAGAAGCATTTTCAGAAACTTTTATGTCATGTGGGGATTGAACTCACAGAGTTGAACACTCCTTTCCATGGAGCAGTTCTGCAACACTCTTTTCGTGGAAACTGCAAGTGGATATTTGGTGCGATTGCGGCATCTAGTGGAAAAGGAAACACATGCAGATGAAAACTAGATAGAATCATTCTCGGAAACTTCTCTCTGATGAGGGCTTTCAACTCGCAGATTTGAACCTTCCTTTTCAAAGAGCAGTTTTGAAAGACTCTTTTTGTAGGATCTGCAAGTGGATATTTGGAGCGCTTTGAGGCCTATGCTGGGAAATGAAATATCTTCACCTGAAAACTAGACAGAAGCATTCTGAGAAAGTTCTCTCTGATGAGTGCATTCACCTCAGACTTGAACGTTCCTTTTGATAGAACAGTTTTGAATCACTAAGTTTGTAGAATTCGCAAGTGTTTAGGCAGAGCACCTTGAGGCCTATGTTGGAAAAGGAAATTGCTTCACATAAAAACTAGAGAGAAGCATTCTCAGAAATTTCATTGTGATGAGTGCATTCACCTAACAGAGTTGAACCTACTAATTGATAGACAAGTTTGGAAACACTCTTTTTGTAGAATCTGCAAGTGGATATTTGGAGCGCTTTGAAGCCTAGGCTGGAAATGGAAATATATTCACAGAAATACTGGACAGAAGCATTCTCAGAAACTTCCTTGTGTTGAGTGCGTTCAACCCATAGACTTGAACCTTCTTTTTGAAAGAGCAGTTTTGAAACACTCTTTTTGTAAAATCTGCAAATGGATATTTGGAGCATTTTGAGGCCCATGCTGGGAAATGGAATATCTTCACCTAAAAACTAGACAGAAGCATTCTCAGAAAGATCTCCTCGATGCGTGCATTCAACTCACAGATTTCAACCCGTCTTTTGATAGAGCAGTTTGGAAACACTCTTTTTGTGAAATCTGCAAGTGGATATTTCCAGCGATTTGAGGTCTATGCAAGGAAAAGGAAATATCTTCACACAAAAACTAGACAGCTGCATTCTCAGAAACTTCTTTGTGAGGAGTGCATTCAACTCACAGACTTGAACGTTCCTTTTCATAGAACAGTTTTGAAACACTCCTTTTGTACAATCTGCAGGTGTTTATTCGGAGCGCTTTGAGGCCTATGTTGGAAAAGGAAATATCTTCACATAAAAACTAGACAGAAGCATTCTCAGAAACTTCTTTGTGATGAGTGCATTCTAGTCACAGAGTTGAACCTTCCTTTTGATAGAACAGTTTTGAAACACTCTTTTTGTAGAATCTGCAAGTGGATATTTGGAGCACTATGAGGCCTATGCTGTTAAATGAAATCTCTTCAGCTAAGTACTAGACAGAAGCATTCCCAGAAACTTCTTCACCACATGTGCAATCAACTCACAGAGTTGAACCTTTCTTTTCAAAGAGCAGTTTTGAAACACACTTTTGGTAAAATCTGCAAGTGGATATTTAGAGCGATTTCCGGCCTATGCTGGAAAAGTAAATATCTTCACATAAGAACTAAACAGCAGCATTCTCAGAAACTTCTTTGTGATGAGTGCATTCACCTCACAGATTTGAACCTACTAATTGATAGAGAAGTTTGGAAACACTCTTTTTGTAGAATCTGCAAATGGATATTTGGAGCGCTTTGAGGCCTATGCTGGAAATGGAAATATCTTCACATAAAAACTAGACAGAAGCATTCTCAGAAACTTCTTTGTGATGAGTGCATTCTAGTCACAGAGTTCAACCTTCCTTTTGATAGAACAGTTTTGAAACACTCTTTTTGTAGAATCTGCAAGTGGATATTTGGAGCACTATGAGGCCTATGCTGGGAAATGTAATATCTTCACCTAAAAACTAGACAGAAGCATTCTCAGAAAGTTCTTCTCGATGCGTGCATTCAACTCACAGAGTTGAACCTGTCTTTTGATAGAGCAGTTTGGAAACACTCTTCTTGTGAAATCTGCAAGTGGATATTTCCAGCGATTTGAGGTCTATGCAAGGAAAAGGAAATATCTTCACACAAAAACTAGACAGCTGCATTCTCAGAAACTTCTTTGTGAGGAGTGCATTCAACTCACAGACTTGAACGTTCCTTTTCATAGAACAGTTTTGAAACACTCCTTTTGTACAATCTGCAAGTGTTTATTCGGAACGCTTTGAGGCCTATGTTGGAAAAGGAAATGTCTTCACATAAAAACTAGACAGAAGCATTCTCAGAAACTTCTTTGTGATGAGTGCATTCTACTCACAGACTTGAACCTTCCTTTTGATAGAACAGTTTTGAAACACTCTTTTTGTAGAATCTGCAAGTGGATATTTGGAGCACTATGAGGCCTATGCTGTGAAATGGAATCTCTTCACCTAAGTACTAGACAGAAGCATTCTCAGAAACTTCTTCACGATATGTGCATTCAACTCACAGTGTTGAACCTTTCTTTTCAAAGAGCAGTTTTGAAGCACACTTTTGGTAAAATCTGCAAGTGGATATTTGTAGCGATTTCCGGCCTATGCTGGAAAAGGAAATATCTTCACATAAGAACTAAACAGCAGCATTCTCAGAAACTTCTTTGTGTGGATTGCATTCAACTCACAGACTTGAACCTACCAATTGATAGAGAAGTTGGGAGACACTCTTTTTGTAGAATCTGCAAGTGGGTATTTGGAGCGCTTTGAGGCCTATGCTGGAAAAGGAAATGTCTTCACCTAAAAACTAGACAGCAGCATTCTCAGAAACCTCTTTGAGAAGAGTGCATTCATCTCACAGACTTGAACGTTCCTTTCGATAGAACAGTTTTGAAGCACTCCTTTTGTAGAATCTGCAATTGTTTAGTCGGAGCGCTTCGAGGCCTATGTTGGAAAAGGATATATCTTCACATAAAAACTAGACAGAAATATTCTCAGAAACCTCTTTGTAAAGAGTGCATTCAACTCAGAGAGTTGAACCTACCAATCGATAGAGAAGTTTCGAAACACTCTTTTTGTAGAACACGCAAGTGAATATTTGGAGGGATTTGAGGCCTGTGATGTAAATGGAAACATCTTCTCATGAAATCTAGACAGAAGCATTCTCAGAAACGTCTTTGTGAGAAGTGCATTCAACTCACAGACTTGAAGCTTCCTTCTGAAAGAGCAGTTTTGAAACACTCTTTTTGTAGCATCTGCAAGTGGATATATGGAGCGCTTTGAGGCCTATGCTGGAAAAGGAAATATCTTCACATAAAAACTGGACAGAAGCATTCTCAGAAACTTCTTTGTGATGTGTGCGTTGAACTCACGGAGTTCAACCTTTCTTTTGATAGAGAAGTTTCGAAACACTCTTTTAGTAGAATCTTCATGTGGATGGATGGAGTGCTTTGAGGCCTAGGCTGGAAAAGGAAATATCTTCACGTAGAAACTGGACAAAAGCTTTCTCAGAAAGTTCCCTGTGCTTTGTGCATTCAACTCACGGAGTTCAACCTGCCTTTTGATAGAGCAGTTTTGAAACCCTCTTTTTGTAGAATCTGCAAGTGGATATTTGGAGCGCTTTGAGGCCTATGCTGCAAAAGGAAATATCATTGCATAAAAGCTAGATGGAAGCATTCACAGAAACTTCTTTGTGATGAGTGCATTCAACTCACAGAGTTGAACCTTCCTTTTGATAGACCAGTTATGAAACACGGTTTTTGTAGAATACGCAAGTGGATATTTGGAGCTCTTTGAGGCTTATGCTGGAAAAGGAGATATCTTCATATACAAACTGGACAGAAGCATTTTCAGAAACTTTTATGTCATGTGGGGATTGAACTCACAGAGTTGAACACTCCTTTCCATGGAGCAGTTCTGCAACACTCTTTTCGTGGAAACTGCAAGTGGATATTTGGTGCGATTGCGGCATCTAGTGGAAAAGGAAACACATGCAGATGAAAACTAGATAGAATCATTCTCGGAAACTTCTCTCTGATGAGTGCTTTCAACTCACAGGTTTGAACCTTCCTTTTCAAAGAGCAGTTTTGAAAGACTCTTTTTGTAGAATCTGCAAGTGGATATTTGGAGCGCTTTGAGGCCTATGCTGGGAAATGAAATATCTTCACCTGAAAACTAGACAGAAGCATTCTGAGAAAGTTCTCTCTGATGAGTGCATTCACCTCAGACTTGAACGTTCCTTTTGATAGAACAGTTTTGAATCACTAAGTTTGTAGAATTCGCAAGTGTTTATGCAGAGCACCTTGAGGCCTATGTTGGAAAAGGAAATTGCTTCACATAAAAACTAGAGAGAAGCATTCTCAGAAATTTCATTGTGATGAGTGCATTCACCTAACAGAGTTGAACCTACTAATTGATAGACAAGTTTGGAAACACTCTTTTTGTAGAATCTGCAAGTGGATATTTGGAGCGCTTTGAAGCCTATCCTGGAAATGGAAATATATTCACAGAAAAACTGGACAGAAGCATTCTCAGAAACTTCCTTGTGTTGAGTGCGTTCAACCCATAGACTTGAACCTTCTTTTTGAAAGAGCAGTTTTGAAACACTCTTTTTGTAAAATCTGCAAATGGATATTTGGAGCATTTTGAGGCCCATGCTGGGAAATGGAATATCTTCACCTAAAAACTAGACAGAAGCATTCTCAGAAAGATCTCCTCGATGCGTGCATTCAACTCACGGATTTCAACCGTCTTTTGATAGAGCAGTTTGGAAACACTCTTTTTGTGAAATCTGCAAGTGGATATTTCCAGCGATTTGAGGTCTATGCAAGGAAAAGGAAATATCTTCACACAAAAACTAGACAGCTGCATTCTCAGAAACTTCTTTGTGAGGAGTGCATTCAACTCACAGACTTGAACGTTCCTTTTCATAGAACAGTTTTGAAACACTCCTTTTGTACAATCTGCAGGTGTTTATTCGGAGCGCTTTGAGGCCTATGTTGGAAAAGGAAATATCTTCACATAAAAACTAGACAGAAGCATTCTCAGAAACTTCTTTGTGATGAGTGCATTCTAGTCACAGAGTTGAACCTTCCTTTTGATAGAACAGTTTTGAAACACTCTTTTTGTAGAATCTGCAAGTGGATATTTGGAGCACTATGAGGCCTATGCTGTGAAATGAAATCTCTTCAGCTAAGTAGTAGACAGAAGCATTCTCAGAAACTTCTTCACCACATGTGCAATCAACTCACAGAGTTGAACCTTTCTTTTCAAAGAGCAGTTTTGAAACACACTTTTGGTAAAATCTGCAAGTGGATATTTAGAGCGATTTCCGGCCTATGCTGGAAAAGGAAATATCTTCACATAAGAACTAAACAGCAGCATTCTCAGAAACTTCTTTGTGATGAGTGCATTCACCTCACAGAGTTGAACCTACTAATTGATAGAGAAGTTTGGAAACACTCTTTTTGTAGAATCTGCAAATGGATATTTGGAGCGCTTTGAGGCCTATGCTGGAAATGGAAATATCTTCACATAAAAACTAGACAGAAGCATTCTCAGAAACTTCTTTGTGATGAGTGCATTCTAGTCACAGAGTTCAACCTTCCTTTTGATAGAACAGTTTTGAAACACTCTTTTTGTAGAATCTGCAAGTGGATATTTGGAGCACTATGAGGCCTATGCTGGGAAATGTAATATCTTCACCTAAAAACTAGACAGAAGCATTCTCAGAAAGTTCTTCTCGATGCGTGCATTCAACTCACAGAGTTGAACCTGTCTTTTGATAGAGCAGTTTGGAAACACTCTTCTTGTGAAATCTGCAAGTGGATATTTCCAGCGATTTGAGACCTATGCAAGGAAAAGGAAATATCTTCACACAAAAACTAGACAGCTGCATTCTCAGAAACTTCTTTGTGAGGAGTGCATTCAACTCACAGACTTGAACGTTCCTTTTCATAGAACAGTTTTGAAACACTCCTTTTGTACAATCTGCAAGTGTTTATTCGGAACGCTTTGAGGCCTATGTTGGAAAAGGAAATGTCTTCACATAAAAACTAGACAGAAGCATTCTCAGAAACTTCTTTGTGATGAGTGCATTCTACTCACAGACTTGAACCTTCCTTTTGATAGAACAGTTTTGAAACACTCTTTTTGTAGAATCTGCAAGTGGATATTTGGAGCACTATGAGGCCTATGCTGTGAAATGGAATCTCTTCACCTAAGTACTAGACAGAAGCATTCTCAGAAACTTCTTCACGATATGTGCATTCAACTCACAGTGTTGAACCTTTCTTTTCAAAGAGCAGTTTTGAAGCACACTTTTGGTAAAATCTGCAAGTGGATATTTGTAGCGATTTCCGGCCTATGCTGGAAAAGGAAATATCTTCACATAAGAACTAAACAGCAGCATTCTCAGAAACTTCTTTGTGTGGATTGCATTCAACTCACAGACTTGAACCTACCAATTGATAGAGAAGTTGGGAGACACTCTTTTTGTAGAATCTGCAAGTGGGTATTTGGAGCGCTTTGAGGCCTATGCTGGAAAAGGAAATGTCTTCACCTAAAAACTAGACAGCAGCATTCTCAGAAACCTCTTTGAGAAGAGTGCATTCATCTCACAGACTTGAACGTTCCTTTCGATAGAACAGTTTTGAAGCACTCCTTTTGTAGAATCTGCAATTGTTTAGTCGGAGCGCTTCGAGGCCTATGTTGGAAAAGGATATATCTTCACATAAAAACTAGACAGAAATATTCTCAGAAACCTCTTTGTAAAGAGTGCATTCAACTCAGAGAGTTGAACCTACCAATCGATAGAGAAGTTTCGAAACACTCTTTTTGTAGAACACACAAGTGAATATTTGGAAGGATTTGAGGCCTGTGATGTAAATGGAAACATCTTCTCATGAAATCTAGACAGAAGCATTCTCAGAAACGTCTTTGTGAGAAGTGCATTCAACTCACAGACTTGAAGCTTCCTTCTGAAAGAGCAGTTTTGAAACACTCTTTTTGTAGCATCTGCAAGTGGATATATGGAGTGCTTTGAGGCCTATGCTGGAAAAGGAAATATCTTCACATAAAAACTGGACAGAAGCATTCTCAGAAACTTCTTTGTGATGTGTGCGTTGAACTCACGGAGTTCAACCTTTCTTTTGATAGAGAAGTTTCGAAACACTCTTTTAGTAGAATCTTCATGTGGATGGATGGAGTGCTTTGAGGCATATGCTGGAATAGGAAATATCTTCACGTAGAAACTGGACAAAAGCTTTCTCAGAAAGTTCCCTGTGCTTTGTGCATTCAACTCACGGAGTTCAACCTGCCTTTTGATAGAGCAGTTTTGAAACCCTCTTTTTGTAGAATCTGCAAGTGGATATTTGGAGCGCTTTGAGGCCTATGCTGCAAAAGGAAATATCATTGCATAAAAGCTAGATGGAAGCATTCACAGAAACTTCTTTGTGATGAGTGCATTCAACTCACAGAGTTGAACCTTGCTTTTGATAGACCAGTTATGAAACACGGTTTTTGTAGAATACGCAAGTGGATATTTGGAGCTCTTTGAGGCTTATGCTGGAAAAGGAGATATCTTCATATACAAACTGGACAGAAGCATTTTCAGAAACTTTTATGTCATGTGGGGATTGAACTCACAGAGTTGAACACTCCTTTCCATGGAGCAGTTCTGCAACACTCTTTTCGTGGAAACTGCAAGTGGATATTTGGTGCGATTGCGGCATCTAGTGGAAAAGGAAACACATGCAGATGAAAACTAGATAGAATCATTCTCGGAAACTTCTCTCTGATGAGGGCTTTCAACTCGCAGATTTGAACCTTCCTTTTCAAAGAGCAGTTTTGAAAGACTCTTTTTGTAGGATCTGCAAGTGGATATTTGGAGCGCTTTGAGGCCTATGCTGGGAAATGAAATATCTTCACCTGAAAACTAGACAGAAGCATTCTGAGAAAGTTCTCTCTGATGAGTGCATTCACCTCAGACTTGAACGTTCCTTTTGATAGAACAGTTTTGAATCACTAAGTTTGTAGAATTCGCAAGTGTTTATGCAGAGCACCTTGAGGCCTATGTTGGAAAAGGAAATTGCTTCACATAAAAACTAGAGAGAAGCATTCTCAGAAATTTCATTGTGATGAGTGCATTCACCTAACAGAGTTGAACCTACTAATTGATAGACAAGTTTGGAAACACTCTTTTTGTAGAATCTGCAAGTGGATATTTGGAGCGCTTTGAAGCCTAGGCTGGAAATGGAAATATATTCACAGAAAAACTGGACAGAAGCATTCTCAGAAACTTCCTTGTGTTGAGTGCGTTCAACCCATAGACTTGAACCTTCTTTTTGAAAGAGCAGTTTTGAAACACTCTTTTTGTAAAATCTGCAAATGGATATTTGGAGCATTTTGAGGCCCATGCTGGGAAATGGAATATCTTCACCTAAAAACTAGACAGAAGCATTCTCAGAAAGATCTCCTCGATGCGTGCATTCAACTCACAGATTTCAACCCGTCTTTTGATAGAGCAGTTTGGAAACACTCTTTTTGTGAAATCTGCAAGTGGATATTTCCAGCGATTTGAGGTCTATGCAAGGAAAAGGAAATATCTTCACACAAAAACTAGACAGCTGCATTCTCAGAAACTTCTTTGTGAGGAGTGCATTCAACTCACAGACTTGAACGTTCCTTTTCATAGAACAGTTTTGAAACACTCCTTTTGTACAATCTGCAGGTGTTTATTCGGAGCGCTTTGAGGCCTATGTTGGAAAAGGAAATATCTTCACATAAAAACTAGACAGAAGCATTCTCAGAAACTTCTTTGTGATGAGTGCATTCTAGTCACAGAGTTGAACCTTCCTTTTGATAGAACAGTTTTGAAACACTCTTTTTGTAGAATCTGCAAGTGGATATTTGGAGCACTATGAGGCCTATGCTGTGAAATGAAATCTCTTCAGCTAAGTACTAGACAGAAGCATTCCCAGAAACTTCTTCACCACATGTGCAATCAACTCACAGAGTTGAACCTTTCTTTTCAAAGAGCAGTTTTGAAACACACTTTTGGTAAAATCTGCAAGTGGATATTTAGAGCGATTTCCGGCCTATGCTGGAAAAGGAAATATCTTCACATAAGAACTAAACAGCAGCATTCTCAGAAACTTCTTTGTGATGAGTGCATTCACCTCACAGAGTTGAACCTACTAATTGATAGAGAAGTTTGGAAACACTCTTTTTGTAGAATCTGCAAATGGATATTTGGAGCGCTATGAGGCCT
The DNA here is from genome assembly GCF_028885625.2 of Pongo pygmaeus. NCBI lineage: Eukaryota > Metazoa > Chordata > Mammalia > Primates > Hominidae > Pongo > Pongo pygmaeus. The sequence continues at coordinate 20,672,402 of NC_085930.1, read as the reverse complement.
ATGCTGGAAGTGGAAATATCTTCACATAAAAACTAGACAGAAGCATTCTCAGAAACTTCCTTGTGTTGAGTGCATTCAACTCACAGACTTGAACCTTCTTTTTGAAAGAGCAGTTTTGAAACACTCTTTTTGTAAAATCTGCAAAAGCATATTTGGAGCACTTTGAGGCCTATGCTGGGAAATGTAATATCTTCACCTAAAAACTAGACAGAAGCATTCTCAGAAAGTTCTTCTCGATGCGTGCATTCAACTCACAGAGTTGAACCTGTCTTTTGATAGAGCAGTTTGGAAACACTCTTCTTGTGAAATCTGCAAGTGGATATTTCCAGCGATTTGAGACCTATGCAAGGAAAAGGAAATATCTTCACACAAAAACTAGACAGCTGCATTCTCAGAAACTTCTTTGTGAGGAGTGCATTCAACTCACAGACTTGAACGTTCCTTTTCATAGAACAGTTTTGAAACACTCCTTTTGTACAATCTGCAAGTGTTTATTAGGAACGCTTTGAGGCCTATGTTGGAAAAGGAAATGTCTTCACATAAAAACTAGACAGAAGCATTCTCAGAAACTTCTTTGTGATGAGTGCATTCTACTCACAGACTTGAACCTTCCTTTTGATAGAACAGTTTTGAAACACTCTTTTTGTAGAATCTGCAAGTGGATATTTGGAGCACTATGAGGCCTATGCTGTGAAATGGAATCTCTTCACCTAAGTACTAGACAGAAGCATTCTCAGAAACTTCTTCACGATATGTGCATTCAACTCACAGTGTTGAACCTTTCTTTTCAAAGAGCAGTTTTGAAGCACACTTTTGGTAAAATCTGCAAGTGGATATTTGTAGCGATTTCCGGCCTATGCTGGAAAAGGAAATATCTTCACATAAGAACTAAACAGCAGCATTCTCAGAAACTTCTTTGTGTGGATTGCATTCAACTCACAGACTTGAACCTACCAATTGATAGAGAAGTTGGGAGACACTCTTTTTGTAGAATCTGCAAGTGGGTATTTGGAGCGCTTTGAGGCCTATGCTGGAAAAGGAAATGTCTTCACCTAAAAACTAGACAGCAGCATTCTCAGAAACCTCTTTGAGAAGAGTGCATTCATCTCACAGACTTGAACGTTCCTTTCGATAGAACAGTTTTGAAGCACTCCTTTTGTAGAATCTGCAATTGTTTTGTCGGAGCGCTTCGAGGCCTATGTTGGAAAAGGATATATCTTCACATAAAAACTAGACAGAAATATTCTCAGAAACCTCTTTGTAAAGAGTGCATTGAACTCAGAGAGTTGAACCTACCAATCGATAGAGAAGTTTCGAAACACTCTTTTTGTAGAACACGCAAGTGAATATTTGGAGGGATTTGAGGCCTGTGATGTAAATGGAAACATCTTCTCATGAAATCTAGACAGAAGCATTCTCAGAAACGTCTTTGTGAGAAGTGCATTCAACTCACAGACTTGAAGCTTCCTTCTGAAAGAGCAGTTTTGAAACACTCTTTTTGTAGCATCTGCAAGTGGATATATGGAGCGCTTTGAGGCCTATGCTGGAAAAGGAAATATCTTCACATAAAAACTGGACAGAAGCATTCTCAGAAACTTCTTTGTGATGTGTGCGTTGAACTCACGGAGTTCAACCTTTCTTTTGATAGAGAAGTTTCGAAACACTCTTTTAGTAGAATCTTCATGTGAATGGATGGAGTGCTTTGATGCCTATGCTGGAAAAGGAAATATCATTGCATAAAAGCTAGATGGAGGCATTCACAGAAACTTCTTTGTGATGAGTGCATTCAACTCACAGAGTTGAACCTTCCTTTTGATAGACCAGTTATGAAACACGGTTTTTGTAGAATACGCAAGTGGATATTTGGAGCTCTTTGAGGCTTATGCTGGAAAAGGAGATATCTTCATATACAAACTGGACAGAAGCATTTTCAGAAACTTTTATGTCATGTGGGGATTGAACTCACAGAGTTGAACACTCCTTTCCATGGAGCAGTTCTGCAACACTCTTTTCGTGGAAACTGCAAGTGGATATTTGGTGCGATTGCGGCATCTAGTGGAAAAGGAAACACATGCAGATGAAAACTAGATAGAATCATTCTCGGAAACTTCTCTCTGATGAGTGCTTTCAACTCACAGATTTGAACCTTCCTTTTCAAAGAGCAGTTTTGAAAGACTCTTTTTGTAGAATCTGCAAGTGGATATTTGGAGCGCTTTGAGGCCTATGCTGGGACATGAAATATCTTCACCTGAAAACTAGACAGAAGCATTCTGAGAAAGTTCTCTCTGATGAGTGCATTCACCTCAGACTTGAACGTTCCTTTTGATAGAACAGTTTTGAATCACTAAGTTTGTAGAATTCGCAAGTGTTTATGCAGAGCACCTTGAGGCCTATGTTGGAAAAGGAAATTGCTTCACATAAAAACTAGAGAGAAGCATTCTCAGAAATTTCATTGTGATGAGTGCATTCACCTAACAGAGTTGAACCTACTAATTGATAGACAAGTTTGGAAACACTCTTTTTGTAGAATCTGCAAGTGGATATTTGGAGCGCTTTGAAGCCTATCCTGGAAATGGAAATATATTCACAGAAAAACTGGACAGAAGCATTCTCAGAAACTTCCTTGTGTTGAGTGCGTTCAACCCATAGACTTGAACCTTCTTTTTGAAAGAGCAGTTTTGAAACACTGTTTTTGTAAAATCTGCAAATGGATATTTGGAGCATTTTGAGGCCCATGCTGGGAAATGGAATATCTTCACCTAAAAACTAGACAGAAGCATTCTCAGAAAGATCTCCTCGATGCGTGCATTCAACTCACGGATTTCAACCGTCTTTTGATAGAGCAGTTTGGAAACACTCTTTTTGTGAAATCTGCAAGTGGATATTTCCAGCGATTTGAGGTCTATGCAAGGAAAAGGAAATATCTTCACACAAAAACTAGACAGCTGTATTCTCAGAAACTTCTTTGTGAGGAGTGCATTCAACTCACAGACTTGAACGTTCCTTTTCATAGAACAGTTTTGAAACACTCCTTTTGTACAATCTGCAGGTGTTTATTCGGAGCGCTTTGAGGCCTATGTTGGAAAAGGAAATATCTTCACATAAAAACTAGACAGAAGCATTCTCAGAAACTTCTTTGTGATGAGTGCATTCTAGTTCCAGAGTTGAACCTTCCTTTTGATAGAACAGTTTTGAAACACTCTTTTTGTAGAATCTGCAAGTGGATATTTGGAGCACTATGAGGCCTATGCTGTGAAATGAAATCTCTTCAGCTAAGTACTAGACAGAAGCATTCTCAGAAACTTCTTCACCACATGTGCAATCAACTCACAGAGTTGAACCTTTCTTTTCAAAGAGCAGTTTTGAATCACACTTTTGGTAAAATCTGCAAGTGGATATTTAGAGCGATTTCCGGCCTATGCTGGAAAAGGAAATATCTTCACATAAGAACTAAACAGCAGCATTCTCAGAAACTTCTTTGTGATGAGTGCATTCACCTCACAGAGTTGAACCTACTAATTGATAGAGAAGTTTGGAAACACTCTTTTTGTAGAATCTGCAAATGGATATTTGGAGCGCTTTGAGGCCTATGCTGGAAATGGAAATATCTTCACATAAAAACTAGACAGAAGCATTCTCAGAAACTTCCTTGTGTTGAGTGCATTCAACTCACAGACTTGAACTTTCTTTTTGAAAGAGCAGTTTTGAAACACTCTTTTTGTAAAATCTGCAAAAGGATATTTGGAGCACTTTGAGGCCTATGCTGGGAAATGTAATATCTTCACCTAAAAACTAGACAGAAGCATTCTCAGAAAGTTCTTCTCGATGCGTGCATTCAACTCACAGAGTTGAACCTGTCTTTTGATAGAGCAGTTTGGAAACACTCTTTTTGTGAAATCTGCAAGTGATTATTTCCAGCGATTTGAGACCTATGCAAGGAAAAGGAAATACCTTCACACAAAAACTAGACAGCTGCACTCTCAGAAACTTCTTTGTGAGGAGTGCATTCAACTCACAGACTTGAACGTTCCTTTTCATAGAACAGTTTTGAAACACTCCTTTTGTACAATCTGCAAGTGTTTATTCGGAACGCTTTGAGGCCTATGTTGGAAAAGGAAATGTCTTCACATAAAAACTAGACAGAAGCATTCTCAGAAACTTCTTTGTGATGAGTGCATTCTACTCACAGACTTGAACCTTCCTTTTGATAGAACAGTTTTGAAACACTCTTTTTGTAGGATCTGCAAGTGGATATTTGGAGCACTATGAGGCCTATGCTGTGAAATGGAATCTCTTCACCTAAGTACTAGACAGAAGCATTCTCAGAAACTTCTTCACGATATGTGCATTCAACTCACAGTGTTGAACCTTTCTTTTCAAAGAGCAGTTTTGAAGCACACTTTTGGTAAAATCTGCAAGTGGATATTTGTAGCGATTTCCGGCCTATGCTGGAAAAGGAAATATCTTCACATAAGAACTAAACAGCAGCATTCTCAGAAACTTCTTTGTGTGGATTGCATTCAACTCACAGACTTGAACCTACCAATTGATAGAGAAGTTGGGAGACACTCTTCTTGTAGAATCTGCAAGTGGGTATTTGGAGCGCTTTGAGGCCTACGCTGGAAAAGGAAATGTCTTCACCTAAAAACTAGACAGCAGCATTCTCAGAAACCTCTTTGAGAAGAGTGCATTCATCTCACAGACTTGAACGTTCCTTTCGATAGAACAGTTTTGAAGCACTCCTTTGGTAGAATCTGCAATTGTTTATTCGGAGCGCTTCGAGGCCTATGTTGGAAAAGGATATATCTTCACATAAAAACTAGACAGAAATATTCTCAGAAACCTCTTTGTAAAGAGTGCATTCAACTCAGAGAGTTGAACCTACCAATCGATAGAGAAGTTTCGAAACACTCTTTTTGTAGAACACGCAAGTGAATATTTGGAGGGATTTGAGGCCTGTGATGTAAATGGAAACATCTTCTCATGAAATCTAGACAGAAGCATTCTCAGAAACGTCTTTGTGATAAGTGCATTCAACTCACAGACTTGAAGCTTCCTTCTGAAAGAGCAGTTTTGAAACACTCTTTTTGTAGCATCTGCAAGTGGATATATGGAGCGCTTTGAGGCCTATGCTGGAAAAGGAAATATCTTCACATAAAAACTGGACAGAAGCATTCTCAGAAACTTCTTTGTGATGTGTGCGTTGAACTCATGGAGTTCAACCTTTCTTTTGATAGAGAAGTTTCGAAACACTCTTTTAGTAGAATCTTCATGTGGATGGATGGAGTGCTTTGAGGCCTATGCAGGAATAGGAAATATCTTCACGTAGAAACTGGACAAAAGCTTTCTCAGAAAGTTCCCTGTGCTTTGTGCATTCAACTCACGGAGTTCAACCTGCCTTTTGATAGAGCAGTTTTGAAACCCTCTTTTTGTAGAATCTGCAAGTGGATATTTGGAGCGCTTTGAGGCCTATGCTGCAAAAGGAAATATCATTGCATAAAAGCTAGATGGAGGCATTCACAGAAACTTCTTTGTGATGAGTGCATTCAACTCACAGAGTTGAACCTCCCTTTTGATAGACCAGTTATGAAACACGGTTTTTGTAGAATACGCAAGTGGATATTTGGAGCTCTTTGAGGCTTATGCTGGAAAAGGAGATATCTTCATATACAAACTGGACAGAAGCATTTTCAGAAACTTTTATGTCATGTGGGGATTGAACTCACAGAGTTGAACACTCCTTTCCATGGAGCAGTTCTGCAACACTCTTTTCGTGGAAACTGCAAGTGGATATTTGGTGCGATTGCGGCATCTAGTGGAAAAGGAAACACATGCAGATGAAAACTAGATAGAATCATTCTCGGAAACTTCTCTCTGATGAGTGCTTTCAACTCACAGATTTGAACCTTCCTTTTCAAAGAGCAGTTTTGAAAGACTCTTTTTGTAGAATCTGCAAGTGGATATTTGGAGCGCTTTGAGGCCTATGCTGGGAAGTGAAATATCTTCACCTGAAAACTAGACAGAAGCATTCTGAGAAAGTTCTCTCTGATGAGTGCATTCACCTCAGACTTGAACGTTCCTTTTGATAGAACAGTTTTGAATCACTAAGTTTGTAGAATTCGCAAGTGTTTATGCAGAGCACCTTGAGGCCTATGTTGGAAAAGGAAATTGCTTCACATAAAAACTAGAGAGAAGCATTCTCAGAAATTTCATTGTGATGAGTGCATTCACCTAACAGAGTTGAACCTACTAATTGATAGACAAGTTTGGAAACACTCTTTTTGTAGAATCTGCAAGTGGATATTTGGAGCGCTTTGAAGCCTAGGCTGGAAATGGAAATATATTCACAGAAAAACTGGACAGAAGCATTCTCAGAAACTTCCTTGTGTTGAGTGCGTTCAACCCATAGACTTGAACCTTCTTTTTGAAAGAGCAGTTTTGAAACACTCTTTTTGTAAAATCTGCAAATGGATATTTGGAGCATTTTGAGGCCCATGCTGGGAAATGGAATATCTTCACCTAAAAACTAGACAGAAGCATTCTCAGAAAGATCTCCTCGATGCGTGCATTCAACTCACAGATTTCAACCCGTCTTTTGATAGAGCAGTTTGGAAACACTCTTTTTGTGAAATCTGCAAGTGGATATTTCCAGCGATTTGAGGTCTATGCAAGGAAAAGGAAATATCTTCACACAAAAACTAGACAGCTGCATTCTCAGAAACTTCTTTGTGAGGAGTGCATTCAACTCACAGACTTGAACGTTCCTTTTCATAGAACAGTTTTGAAACACTCCTTTGTACAATCTGCCGGTGTTTATTCGGAGAGCTTTGAGGCCTATGTTGGAAAAGGAAATATCTTCACATAAAAACTAGACAGAAGCATTCTCAGAAACTTCTTTGTGATGAGTGCCTTCTAGTCACAGAGTTGAACCTTCCTTTTGATAGAACAGTTTTGAAACACTCTTTTTGTAGAATCTGCAAGTGGATATTTGGAGCAATATGAGGCCTATGCTGTGAAATGAAATCTCTTCAGCTAAGTACTAGACAGAAGCATTCTCAGAAACTTCTTCACCACATGTGCAATCAACTCACAGAGTTGAACCTTTCTTTTCAAAGAGCAGTTTTGAAACACACTTTTCGTAAAATCTGCAAGTGGATAATTAGAGCGATTTCCGGCCTATGCTGGAAAAGGAAATATCTTCACATAAGAACTAAACAGCAGCATTCTCAGAAACTTCTTTGTGATGAGTGCATTCACCTCACAGAGTTGAACCTACTAATTGATAGAGAAGTTTGGAAACACTCTTTTTGTAGAATCTGCAAATGGATATTTGGAGCGCTTTGAGGCCTATGCTGGAAATGGAAATATCTTCACATAAAAGCTAGACAGAAGCATTCTCAGAAACTTCCTTGTGTTGAGTGCATTCAACTCACAGACTTGAACCTTCTTTTTGAAAGAGCAGTTTTGAAACACTCTTTTTGTAAAATCTGCAAAAGGATATTTGGAGCACTTTGAGGCCTATGCTGGGAAATGTAATATCTTCACCTAAAAACTAGACAGAAGCATTCTCAGAAAGTTCTTCTCGATGCGTGCATTCAACTCACAGAGTTGAACCTGTCTTTTGATAGAGCAGTTTGGAAACACTCTTTTTGTAGGATCTGCAAGTGGATATTTGGAGCACTATGAGGCCTATGCTGTGAAATGGAATCTCTTCACCTAAGTACTAGACAGAAGCATTCTCAGAAACTTCTTCACGATATGTGCATTCAACTCACAGTGTTGAACCTTTCTTTTCAAAGAGCAGTTTTGAAGCACACTTTTGGTAAAATCTGCAAGTGGATATTTGTAGCGATTTCCGGCCTATGCTGGAAAAGGAATTATCTTCACATAAGAACTAAACAGCAGCATTCTCAGAAACTGCTTTGTGTGGATTGCATTCAACTCACAGACTTGAACCTACCAATTGATAGAGAAGTTGGGAGACACTCTTTTTGTAGAATCTGCAAGTGGGTATTTGGAGCGCTTTGAGGCCTACGCTGGAAAAGGAAATGTCTTCACCTAAAAACTAGACAGCAGCATTCTCAGAAACCTCTTTGAGAAGAGTGCATTCATCTCACAGACTTGAACGTTCCTTTCGATAGAACAGTTTTGAAGCACTCCTTTTGTAGAATCTGCAATTGTTTATTCGGAGCGCTTCGAGGCCTATGTTGGAAAAGGATATATCTTCACATAAAAACTAGACAGAAATATTCTCAGAAACCTCTTTGTAAAGAGTGCATTCAACTCAGAGAGTTGAACCTACCAATCGATAGAGAAGTTTCGAAACACTCTTTTTGTAGAACACGCAAGTGAATATTTGGAGGGATTTGAGGCCTGTGATGTAAATGGAAACATCTTCTCATGAAATCTAGACAGAAGCATTCTCAGAAACGTCTTTGTGATAAGTGCATTCAACTCACAGACTTCAAGCTTCCTTCTGAAAGAGCAGTTTTGAAACACTCTTTTTGTAGCATCTGCAAGTGGATATATGGAGCGCTTTGAGGCCTATGCTGGAAAAGGAAATATCTTCACATAAAAACTGGACAGAAGCATTCTCAGAAACTTCTTTGTGATGTGTGCGTTGAACTCACGGAGTTCAACCTTTCTTTTGATAGAGAGGTTTCGAAACACTCTTTTAGTAGAATCTTCATGTGGATGGATGGAGTGCTTTGAGGCCTATGCAGGAATAGGAAATATCTTCACGTAGGAACTGGACAAAAGCTTTCTCAGAAAGTTCCCTGTGCTTTGTGCATTCAACTCACGGAGTTCAACCTGCCTTTTGATAGAGCAGTTTTGAAACCCTCTTTTTGTAGAATCTGCAAGTGGATATTTGGAGCGCTTTGAGGCCTATGCTGCAAAAGGAAATATCATTGCATAAAAGCTAGATGGAAGCATTCACAGAAACTTCTTTGTGATGAGTGCATTCAACTCACAGAGTTGAACCTCCCTTTTGATAGACCAGTTATGAAACACGGTTTTTGTAGAATACGCAAGTGGATATTTGGAGCTCTTTGAGGCTTATGCTGGAAAAGGAGATATCTTCATATACAAACTGGACAGAAGCATTTTCAGAAACTTTTATGTCATGTGGGGATTGAACTCACAGAGTTGAACACTCCTTTCCATGGAGCAGTTCTGCAACACTCTTTTCGTGGAAACTGCAAGTGGATATTTGGTGCGATTGCGGCATCTAGTGGAAAAGGAAACACATGCAGATGAAAACTAGATAGAATCATTCTCGGAAACTTCTCTCTGATGAGTGCTTTCAACTCACAGATTTGAACCTTCCTTTTCAAAGAGCAGTTTTGAAAGACTCTTTTTGTAGAATCTGCAAGTGGATATTTGGAGCGCTTTGAGGCCTATGCTGGGAAGTGAAATATCTTCACCTGAAAACTAGACAGAAGCATTCTGAGAAAGTTCTCTCTGATGAGTGCATTCACCTCAGACTTGAACGTTCCTTTTGATAGAACAGTTTTGAATCACTAAGTTTGTAGAATTCGCAAGTGTTTATGCAGAGCACCTTGAGGCCTATGTTGGAAAAGGTAATTGCTTCACATAAAAACTAGAGAGAAGCATTCTCAGAAATTTCATTGTGATGAGTGCATTCACCTAACAGAGTTGAACCTACTAATTGATAGACAAGTTTGGAAACACTCTTTTTGTAGAATCTGCAAGTGGATATTTGGAGCGCTTTGAAGCCTAGGCTGGAAATGGAAATATATTCACAGAAAAACTGGACAGAAGCATTCTCAGAAACTTCCTTGTGTTGAGTGCGTTCAACCCATAGACTTGAACCTTCTTTTTGAAAGAGCAGTTTTGAAACACTCTTTTTGTAAAATCTGCAAATGGATATTTGGAGCATTTTGAGGCCCATGCTGGGAAATGGAATATCTTCACCTAAAAACTAGACAGAAGCATTCTCAGAAAGATCTCCTCGATGCGTGCATTCAACTCACAGATTTCAACCCGTCTTTTGATAGAGCAGTTTGGAAACACTCTTTTTGTGAAATCTGCAAGTGGATATTTCCAGCGATTTGAGGTCTATGCAAGGAAAAGGAAATATCTTCACACAAAAACTAGACAGCTGCATTCTCAGAAACTTCTTTGCGAGGAGTGCATTCAACTCACAGACTTGAACGTTCCTTTTCATAGAACAGTTTTGAAACACTCCTTTTGTACAATCTGACGGTGTTTATTCGGAGGGCTTTCAGGCCTATGTTGGAAAAGGAAATATCTTCACATAAAAACTAGACAGAAGCATTCTCAGAAACTTCTTTGTGATGAGTGCGTTCTAGTCACAGAGTTGAACCTTCCTTTTGATAGAACAGTTTTGAAACACTCTTTTTGTAGAATCTGCAAGTGGATATTTGGAGCACTATGAGGCCTATGCTGTGAAATGAAATCTCTTCAGCTAAGTACTAGACAGAAGCATTCTCAGAAACTTCTTCACCACATGTGCAATCAACTCACAGAGTTGAACCTTTCTTTTCAAAGAGCAGTTTTGAATCACACTTTTGGTAAAATCTGCAAGTGGATATTTAGAGCGATTTCCGGCCTATGCTGGAAAAGGAAATATCTTCACATAAGAACTAAACAGCAGCATTCTCAGAAACTTCTTTGTGATGAGTGCATTCACCTCACAGAGTTGAACCTACTAATTGATAGAGAAGTTTGGAAACACTCTTTTTGTAGAATCTGCAAATGGATATTTGGAGCGCTTTGAGGCCTATGCTGGAAATGGAAATATCTTCACATAAAAACTAGACAGAAGCATTCTCAGAAACTTCCTTGTGTTGAGTGCATTCAACTCACAGACTTGAACTTTCTTTTTGAAAGAGCAGTTTTGAAACACTCTTTTTGTAAAATCTGCAAAAGGATATTTGGAGCACTTTGAGGCCTATGCTGGGAAATGTAATATCTTCACCTAAAAACTAGACAGAAGCATTCTCAGAAAGTTCTTCTCGATGCGTGCATTCAACTCACAGAGTTGAACCTGTCTTTTGATAGAGCAGTTTGGAAACACTCTTTTTGTGAAATCTGCAAGTGATTATTTCCAGCGATTTGAGACCTATGCAAGGAAAAGGAAATACCTTCACACAAAAACTAGACAGCTGCACTCTCAGAAACTTCTTTGTGAGGAGTGCATTCAACTCACAGACTTGAACGTTCCTTTTCATAGAACAGTTTTGAAACACTCCTTTTGTACAATCTGCAAGTGTTTATTCGGAACGCTTTGAGGCCTATGTTGGAAAAGGAAATGTCTTCACATAAAAACTAGACAGAAGCATTCTCAGAAACTTCTTTGTGATGAGTGCATTCTACTCACAGACTTGAACCTTCCTTTTGATAGAACAGTTTTGAAACACTCTTTTTGTAGGATCTGCAAGTGGATATTTGGAGCACTATGAGGCCTATGCTGTGAAATGGAATCTCTTCACCTAAGTACTAGACAGAAGCATTCTCAGAAACTTCTTCACGATATGTGCATTCAACTCACAGTGTTGAACCTTTCTTTTCAAAGAGCAGTTTTGAAGCACACTTTTGGTAAAATCTGCAAGTGGATATTTGTAGCGATTTCCGGCCTATGCTGGAAAAGGAAATATCTTCACATAAGAACTAAACAGCAGCATTCTCAGAAACTTCTTTGTGTGGATTGCATTCAACTCACAGACTTGAACCTACCAATTGATAGAGAAGTTGGGAGACACTCTTCTTGTAGAATCTGCAAGTGGGTATTTGGAGCGCTTTGAGGCCTACGCTGGAAAAGGAAATGTCTTCACCTAAAAACTAGACAGCAGCATTCTCAGAAACCTCTTTGAGAAAAGTGCATTCATCTCACAGACTTGAACGTTCCTTTCGATAGAACAGTTTTGAAGCACTCCTTTTGTAGAATCTGCAATTGTTTATTCGGAGCGCTTCGAGGCCTATGTTGGAAAAGGATATATCTTCACATAAAAACTAGACAGAAATATTCTCAGAAACCTCTTTGTAAAGAGTGCATTCAACTCAGAGAGTTGAACCTACCAATCGATAGAGAAGTTTCGAAACACTCTTTTTGTAGAACACGCAAGTGAATATTTGGAGGGATTTGAGGCCTGTGATGTAAATGGAAACATCTTCTCATGAAATCTAGACAGAAGCATTCTCAGAAACGTCTTTGTGATAAGTGCATTCAACTCACAGACTTGAAGCTTCCTTCTGAAAGAGCAGTTTTGAAACACTCTTTTTGTAGCATCTGCAAGTGGATATATGGAGCGCTTTGAGGCCTATGCTGGAAAAGGAAATATCTTCACATAAAAACTGGACAGAAGCATTCTCAGAAACTTCTTTGTGATGTGTGCGTTGAACTCATGGAGTTCAACCTTTCTTTTGATAGAGAAGTTTCGAAACACTCTTTTAGTAGAATCTTCATGTGGATGGATGGAGTGCTTTGAGGCCTATGCAGGAATAGGAAATATCTTCACGTAGAAACTGGACAAAAGCTTTCTCAGAAAGTTCCCTGTGCTTTGTGCATTCAACTCACGGAGTTCAACCTGCCTTTTGATAGAGCAGTTTTGAAACCCTCTTTTTGTAGAATCTGCAAGTGGATATTTGGAGCGCTTTGAGGCCTATGCTGCAAAAGGAAATATCATTGCATAAAAGCTAGATGGAAGCATTCACAGAAACTTCTTTGTGATGAGTGCATTCAACTCACAGAGTTGAACCTCCCTTTTGATAGACAAGTTAGGAAACACGGTTTTTGTAGAATACGCAAGTGGATATTTGGAGCTCTTTGAGGCTTATGCTGGAAAAGGAGATATCTTCATATACAAACTGGACAGAAGCATTTTCAGAAACTTTTATGTCATGTGGGGATTGAACTCACAGAGTTGAACACTCCTTTCCATGGAGCAGTTCTGCAACACTCTTTTCGTGGAAACTGCAAGTGGATATTTGGTGCGATTGCGGCATCTAGTGGAAAAGGAAACACATGCAGATGAAAACTAGATAGAATCATTCTCGGAAACTTCTCTCTGATGAGTGCTTTCAACTCACAGATTTGAACCTTCCTTTTCAAAGAGCAGTTTTGAAAGACTCTTTTTGTAGAATCTGCAAGTGGATATTTGGAGCGCTTTGAGGCCTATGCTGGGAAGTGAAATATCTTCACCTGAAAACTAGACAGAAGCATTCTGAGAAAGTTCTCTCTGATGAGTGCATTCACCTCAGACTTGAACGTTCCTTTTGATAGAACAGTTTTGAATCACTAAGTTTGTAGAATTCGCAAGTGTTTATGCAGAGCACCTTGAGGCCTATGTTGGAAAAGGAAATTGCTTCACATAAAAACTAGAGAGAAGCATTCTCAGAAATTTCATTGTGATGAGTGCATTCACCTAACAGAGTTGAACCTACTAATTGATAGACAAGTTTGGAAACACTCTTTTTGTAGAATCTGCAAGTGGATATTTGGAGCGCTTTGAAGCCTAGGCTGGAAATGGAAATATATTCACAGAAAAACTGGACAGAAGCATTCTCAGAAACTTCCTTGTGTTGAGTGCGTTCAACCCATAGACTTGAACCTTCTTTTTGAAAGAGCAGTTTTGAAACACTCTTTTTGTAAAATCTGCAAATGGATATTTGGAGCATTTTGAGGCCCATGCTGGGAAATGGAATATCTTCACCTAAAAACTAGACAGAAGCATTCTCAGAAAGATCTCCTCGATGCGTGCATTCAACTCACAGATTTCAACCCGTCTTTTGATAGAGCAGTTTGGAAACACTCTTTTTGTGAAATCTGCAAGTGGATATTTCCAGCGATTTGAGGTTTATGCAAGGAAAAGGAAATATCTTCACACAAAAACTAGACAGCTGCATTCTCAGAAACTTCTTTGTGAGGAGTGCATTCAACTCACAGACTTGAACGTTCCTTTTCATAGAACAGTTTTGAAACACTCCTTTTGTACAATCTGCCGGTGTTTATTCGGAGGGCTTTGAGGCCTATGTTGGAAAAGGAAATATCTTCACATAAAAACTAGACAGAAGCATTCTCAGAAACTTCTTTGTGATGAGTGCATTCTAGTCACAGAGTTGAACCTTCCTTTTGATAGAACAGTTTTGAAACACTCTTTTTGTAGAATCTGCAAGTGGATATTTGGAGCACTATGAGGCCTATGCTGTGAAATGAAATCTCTTCAGCTAAGTACTAGACAGAAGCATTCTCAGAAACTTCTTCACCACATGTGCAATCAACTCACAGAGTTGAACCTTTCTTTTCAAAGAGCAGTTTTGAAACACACTTTTGGTAAAATCTGCAAGTGGATAATTAGAGCGATTTCCGGCCTATGCTGGAAAAGGAAATATCTTCACATAAGAACTAAACAGCAGCATTCTCAGAAACTTCTTTGTGATGAGTGCATTCACCTCACAGAGTTGAACCTACTAATTGATAGAGAAGTTTGGAAACACTCTTTTTGTAGAATCTGCAAATGGATATTTGGAGCGCTTTGAGGCCTATGCTGGAAATGGAAATATCTTCACATAAAAACTAGACAGAAGCATTCTCGGAAACTTCTTTGTGATGAGTGCATTCTAGTCACAGAGTTGAACCTTCTTTTTGAAAGAGCAGTTTTGAAACACTCTTTTTGTAAAATCTGCAAAAGGATATTTGGAGCACTTTGAGGCCTATGCTGGGAAATGTAATATCTTCACCTAAAAACTAGACAGAAGCATTCTCAGAAAGTTCTTCTCGATGCGTGCATTCAACTCACAGAGTTGAACCTGTCTTTTGATAGAGCAGTTTGGAAACACTCTTCTTGTGAAATCTGCAAGTGGATATTTCCAGCGATTTGAGACCTATGCAAGGAAAAGGAAATATCTTCACACAAAATCTAGACAGCTGCATTCTCAGAAACTTCTTTGTGTGGATTGCATTCAACTCACAGACTTGAACCTATCAATTGATAGAGAAGTTGGGAGACACTCTTTTTGTAGAATCTGCAAGTGGGTATTTGGAGCGCTTTGAGGCCTACGCTGGAAAAGGAAATGTCTTCACCTAAAAACTAGACAGCAGCATTCTGAGAAACCTCTTTGAGAAGAGTTCATTCATCTCACAGACTTGAACGTTCCTTTCGATAGAACAGTTTTGAAGCACTCCTTTTGTAGAATCTGCAATTGTTTATTCGGAGCGCTTCGAGGCCTATGTTGGAAAAGGATATATCTTCACATAAAAACTAGACAGAAGTATTCTCAGAAACCTCTTTGTAAAGAGTGCATTCAACTCAGAGAGTTGAACCTACCAATCGATAGAGAAGTTTCGAAACACTCTTTTTGTAGAACACGCAAGTGAATATTTGGAGGGATTTGAGGCCTGTGATGTAAATGGAAACATCTTCTCATGAAATCTAGACAGAAGCATTCTCAGAAACGTCTTTGTGATAAGTGCATTCAACTCACAGACTTGAAGCTTCCTTCTGAAAGAGCAGTTTTGAAACACTCTTTTTGTAGCATCTGCAAGTGGATATATGGAGCGCTTTGAGGCCTATGCTGGAAAAGGAAATATCTTCACATAAAAACTGGACAGAAGCATTCTCAGAAACTTCTTTGTGATGTGTGCGTTGAACTCACGGAGTTCAACCTTTCTTTTGATAGAGAAGTTTCGAAACACTCTTTTAGTAGAATCTTCATGTGGATGGATGGAGTGCTTTGAGGCCTATGCAGGAATAGGAAATATCTTCACGTAGGAACTGGACAAAAGCTTTCTCAGAAAGTTCCCTGTGCTTTGTGCATTCAACTCACGGAGTTCAACCTGCCTTTTGATAGAGCAGTTTTGAAACCCTCTTTTTGTAGAATCTGCAAGTGGATATTTGGAGCGCTTTGAGGCCTATGCTGCAAAAGGAAATATCATTGCATAAAAGCTAGATGGAAGCATTCACAGAAACTTCTTTGTGATGAGTGCATTCAACTCACAGAGTTGAACCTCCCTTTTGATAGACCAGTTAGGAAACACGGTTTTTGTAGAATACGCAAGTGGATATTTGGAGCTCTTTGAGGCTTATGCTGGAAAAGGAGATATCTTCATATACAAACTGGACAGAAGCATTTTCAGAAACTTTTATGTCATGTGGGGATTGAACTCACAGAGTTGAACACTCCTTTCCATGGAGCAGTTCTGCAACACTCTTTTCGTGGAAACTGCAAGTGGATATTTGGTGCGATTGCGGCATCTAATGGAAAAGGAAACACATGCAGATGAAAACTAGATAGAATCATTCTCGGAAACTTCTCCCTGATGAGTGCTTTCAACTCACAGATTTGAACCTTCCTTTTCAAAGAGCAGTTTTGAAAGACTCTTTTTGTAGGATCTGCAAGTGGATATTTGGAGCGCTTTGAGGCCTTTGCTGGGAAATGAAATATCTTCACCTGAAAACTAGACAGAAGCATTCTGAGAAAGTTCTCTCTGATGAGTGCATTCACCTCAGACTTGAACGTTCCTTTTGATAGAACAGTTTTGAATCACTAAGTTTGTAGAATTCGCAAGTGTTTATGCAGAGCACCTTGAGGCCTATGTTGGAAAAGGAAATTGCTTCACATAAAAACTAGAGAGAAGCATTCTCAGAAATTTCATTGTGATGAGTGCATTCACCTAACAGAGTTGAACCTACTAATTGATAGACAAGTTTGGAAACACTCTTTTTGTAGAATCTGCAAGTGGATATTTGGAGCGCTTTGAAGCCTAGGCTGGAAATGGAAATATATTCACAGAAAAACTGGACAGAAGCATTCTCAGAAACTTCCTTGTGTTGAGTGCGTTCAACCCATAGACTTCAACCTTCTTTTTGAAAGAGCAGTTTTGAAACACTCTTTTTGTAAAATCTGCAAATGGATATTTGGAGCATTTTGAGGCCCATGCTGGGAAATGGAATATCTTCACCTAAAAACTAGACAGAAGCATTCTCAGAAAGATCTCCTCGATGCGTGCATTCAACTCACAGATTTCAACCCGTCTTTTGATAGAGCAGTTTGGAAACACTCTTTTTGTGAAATCTGCAAGTGGATATTTCCAGCGATTTGAGGTTTATGCAAGGAAAAGGAAATATCTTCACACAAAAACTAGACAGCTGCATTCTCAGAAACTTCTTTGTGAGGAGTGCATTCAACTCACAGACTTGAACGTTCCTTTTCATAGAACAGTTTTGAAACACTCCTTTTGTACAATCTGCCGGTGTTTATTCGGAGCGCTTTGAATCCTATGTTGGAAAAGGAAATATCTTCACATAAAAACTAGACAGAAGCATTCTCAGAAACTTCTTTGTGATGAGTGCATTCTAGTCACAGAGTTGAACCTTCCTTTTGATAGAACAGTTTTGAAACACTCTTTTTGTAGAATCTGCAAGTGGATATTTGGAGCACTATGAGGCCTATGCTGTGAAATGAAATCTCTTCAGCTAAGTACTAGACAGAAGCATTCTCAGAAACTTCTTCACCACATGTGCAATCAACTCACAGAGTTGAACCTTTCTTTTCAAAGAGCAGTTTTGAAACACACTTTTGGTAAAATCTGCAAGTGGATAATTAGAGCGATTTCCGGCCTATGCTGGAAAAGGAAATATCTTCACATAAGAACTAAACAGCAGCATTCTCAGAAACTTCTTTGTGATGAGTGCATTCACCTCACAGAGTTGAACCTACTAATTGATAGAGAAGTTTGGAAACACTCTTTTTGTAGAATCTGCAAATGGATATTTGGAGCGCTTTGAGGCCTATGCTGGAAATGGAAATATCTTCACATAAAAACTAGACAGAAGCATTCTCAGAAACTTCTTTGTGATGAGTGCATTCTAGTCACAGAGTTGAACCTTCCTTTTGATAGAACAGTTTTGAAACACTCTTTTTGTAGAATCTGCAAGTGGATATTTGGAGCACTATGAGGCCTATGCTGTGAAATGAAATCTCTTCGGCTAAGTACTAGACAGAAGCATTCTCAGAAACTTCTTCACCACATGTGCAATCAAATCACAGAGTTGAACCTTTCTTTTCAAAGAGCAGTTTTGAAACACCCTTTTGGAAAAATCTGCAAGTGGATATTTAGAGCGATTTCCGGCCTAAGCTGGAAAAGGAAATATCTTCACATAAGAACTAAACAGCAGCATTCTCAGAAACTTCTTTGTGATGAGTGCATTCACCTCACAGAGTTGAACCTACTAATTGATAGAGAAGTTTGGAAACACTCTTTTTGTAGAATCTGCAAATGGATATTTGGAGCGCTTTGAGGCCTATGCTGGAAATGGAAATATCTTCACATAAAAACTAGACAGAAGCATTCTCAGAAACTTCCTTGTGTTGAGTGCATTCAACTCACAGACTTGAACCTTCTTTTTGAAAGAGCAGTTTTGAAACACTCTTTTTGTAAAATCTGCAAAAGGATATTTGGAGCACTTTGAGGCCTATGATGGGAAATGTAATATCTTCACCTAAAAACTAGACAGAAGCATTATCAGAAAGTTCTTCTCGATGCGTGCATTCAACTCACAGAGTTGAACCTGTCTTTTGATAGAGCAGTTTGGAAACACTCTTCTTGTGAAATCTGCAAGTGGATATTTCCAGCGATTTGAGACCTATGCAAGGAAAAGGAAATATCTTCACACAAAATCTAGACAGCTGCATTCTCAGAAACTTCTTTGTGTGGATTGCATTCAACTCACAGACTTGAACCTACCAATTGATAGAGAAGTTGGGAGACACTCTTTTTGTAGAATCTGCAAGTGGGTATTTGGAGCGCTTTGAGGCCTACGCTGGAAAAGGAAATGTCTTCACCTAAAAACTAGACAGCAGCATTCTCAGAAACCTCTTTGAGAAGAGTTCATTCATCTCACAGACTTGAACGTTCCTTTCGATAGAACAGTTTTGAAGCACTCCTTTTGTAGAATCTGCAATTGTTTATTCGGAGCGCTTCGAGGCCTATGTTGGAAAAGGATATATCTTCACATAAAAACTAGACAGAAGTATTCTCAGAAACCTCTTTGTAAAGAGTGCATTCAACTCAGAGAGTTGAACCTACCAATCGATAGAGAAGTTTCGAAACACTCTTTTTGTAGAACACGCAAGTGAATATTTGGAGGGATTTGAGGCCTGTGATGTAAATGGAAACATCTTCTCATGAAATCTAGACAGAAGCATTCTCAGAAACGTCTTTGTGATAAGTGCATTCAACTCACAGACTTGAAGCTTCCTTCTGAAAGAGCAGTTTTGAAACACTCTTTTTGTAGCATCTGCAAGTGGATATATGGAGCGCTTTGAGGCCTATGCTGGAAAAGGAAATATCTTCACATAAAAACTGGACAGAAGCATTCTCAGAAACTTCTTTGTGATGTGTGCGTTGAACTCACGGAGTTCAACCTTTCTTTTGATAGAGAAGTTTCGAAACACTCTTTTAGTAGAATCTTCATGTGGATGGATGGAGTGCTTTGAGGCCTATGCAGGAATAGGAAATATCTTCACGTAGGAACTGGACAAAAGCTTTCTCAGAAAGTTCCCTGTGCTTTGTGCATTCAACTCACGGAGTTCAACCTGCCTTTTGATAGAGCAGTTTTGAAACCCTCTTTTTGTAGAATCTGCAAGTGGATATTTGGAGCGCTTTGAGGCCTATGCTGCAAAAGGAAATATCATTGCATAAAAGCTAGATGGAAGCATTCACAGAAACTTCTTTGTGATGAGTGCATTCAACTCACAGAGTTGAACCTCCCTTTTGATAGACCAGTTAGGAAACACGGTTTTTGTAGAATACGCAAGTGGATATTTGGAGCTCTTTGAGGCTTATGCTGGAAAAGGAGATATCTTCATATACAAACTGGACAGAAGCATTTTCAGAAACTTTTATGTCATGTGGGGATTGAACTCACAGAGTTGAACACTCCTTTCCATGGAGCAGTTCTGCAACACTCTTTTCGTGGAAACTGCAAGTGGATATTTGGTGCGATTGCGGCATCTAATGGAAAAGGAAACACATGCAGATGAAAACTAGATAGAATCATTCTCGGAAACTTCTCCCTGATGAGTGCTTTCAACTCACAGATTTGAACCTTCCTTTTCAAAGAGCAGTTTTGAAAGACTCTTTTTGTAGGATCTGCAAGTGGATATTTGGAGCGCTTTGAGGCCTTTGCTGGGAAATGAAATATCTTCACCTGAAAACTAGACAGAAGCATTCTGAGAAAGTTCTCTCTGATGAGTGCATTCACCTCAGACTTGAACGTTCCTTTTGATAGAACAGTTTTGAATCACTAAGTTTGTAGAATTCGCAAGTGTTTATGCAGAGCACCTTGAGGCCTATGTTGGAAAAGGAAATTGCTTCACATAAAAACTAGAGAGAAGCATTCTCAGAAATTTCATTGTGATGAGTGCATTCACCTAACAGAGTTGAACCTACTAATTGATAGACAAGTTTGGAAACACTCTTTTTGTAGAATCTGCAAGTGGATATTTGGAGCGCTTTGAAGCCTAGGCTGGAAATGGAAATATATTCACAGAAAAACTGGACAGAAGCATTCTCAGAAACTTCCTTGTGTTGAGTGCGTTCAACCCATAGACTTCAACCTTCTTTTTGAAAGAGCAGTTTTGAAACACTCTTTTTGTAAAATCTGCAAATGGATATTTGGAGCATTTTGAGGCCCATGCTGGGAAATGGAATATCTTCACCTAAAAACTAGACAGAAGCATTCTCAGAAAGATCTCCTCGATGCGTGCATTCAACTCACAGATTTCAACCCGTCTTTTGATAGAGCAGTTTGGAAACACTCTTTTTGTGAAATCTGCAAGTGGATATTTCCAGCGATTTGAGGTTTATGCAAGGAAAAGGAAATATCTTCACACAAAAACTAGACAGCTGCATTCTCAGAAACTTCTTTGTGAGGAGTGCATTCAACTCACAGACTTGAACGTTCCTTTTCATAGAACAGTTTTGAAACACTCCTTTTGTACAATCTGCCGGTGTTTATTCGGAGCGCTTTGAATCCTATGTTGGAAAAGGAAATATCTTCACATAAAAACTAGACAGAAGCATTCTCAGAAACTTCTTTGTGATGAGTGCATTCTAGTCACAGAGTTGAACCTTCCTTTTGATAGAACAGTTTTGAAACACTCTTTTTGTAGAATCTGCAAGTGGATATTTGGAGCACTATGAGGCCTATGCTGTGAAATGAAATCTCTTCAGCTAAGTACTAGACAGAAGCATTCTCAGAAACTTCTTCACCACATGTGCAATCAACTCACAGAGTTGAACCTTTCTTTTCAAAGAGCAGTTTTGAAACACACTTTTGGTAAAATCTGCAAGTGGATAATTAGAGCGATTTCCGGCCTATGCTGGAAAAGGAAATATCTTCACATAAGAACTAAACAGCAGCATTCTCAGAAACTTCTTTGTGATGAGTGCATTCACCTCACAGAGTTGAACCTACTAATTGATAGAGAAGTTTGGAAACACTCTTTTTGTAGAATCTGCAAATGGATATTTGGAGCGCTTTGAGGCCTATGCTGGAAATGGAAATATCTTCACATAAAAACTAGACAGAAGCATTCTCAGAAACTTCTTTGTGATGAGTGCATTCTAGTCACAGAGTTGAACCTTCCTTTTGATAGAACAGTTTTGAAACACTCTTTTTGTAGAATCTGCAAGTGGATATTTGGAGCACTATGAGGCCTATGCTGTGAAATGAAATCTCTTCGGCTAAGTACTAGACAGAAGCATTCTCAGAAACTTCTTCACCACATGTGCAATCAAATCACAGAGTTGAACCTTTCTTTTCAAAGAGCAGTTTTGAAACACCCTTTTGGAAAAATCTGCAAGTGGATATTTAGAGCGATTTCCGGCCTAAGCTGGAAAAGGAAATATCTTCACATAAGAACTAAACAGCAGCATTCTCAGAAACTTCTTTGTGATGAGTGCATTCACCTCACAGAGTTGAACCTACTAATTGATAGAGAAGTTTGGAAACACTCTTTTTGTAGAATCTGCAAATGGATATTTGGAGCGCTTTGAGGCCTATGCTGGAAATGGAAATATCTTCACATAAAAACTAGACAGAAGCATTCTCAGAAACTTCCTTGTGTTGAGTGCATTCAACTCACAGACTTGAACCTTCTTTTTGAAAGAGCAGTTTTGAAACACTCTTTTTGTAAAATCTGCAAAAGGATATTTGGAGCACTTTGAGGCCTATGATGGGAAATGTAATATCTTCACCTAAAAACTAGACAGAAGCATTATCAGAAAGTTCTTCTCGATGCGTGCATTCAACTCACAGAGTTGAACCTGTCTTTTGATAGAGCAGTTTGGAAACACTCTTCTTGTGAAATCTGCAAGTGGATATTTCCAGCGATTTGAGACCTATGCAAGGAAAAGGAAATATCTTCACACAAAATCTAGACAGCTGCATTCTCAGAAACTTCTTTGTGTGGATTGCATTCAACTCACAGACTTGAACCTACCAATTGATAGAGAAGTTGGGAGACACTCTTTTTGTAGAATCTGCAAGTGGGTATTTGGAGCGCTTTGAGGCCTACGCTGGAAAAGGAAATGTCTTCACCTAAAAACTAGACAGCAGCATTCTCAGAAACCTCTTTGAGAAGAGTTCATTCATCTCACAGACTTGAACGTTCCTTTCGATAGAACAGTTTTGAAGCACTCCTTTTGTAGAATCTGCAATTGTTTATTCGGAGCGCTTCGAGGCCTATGTTGGAAAAGGATATATCTTCACATAAAAACTAGACAGAAGTATTCTCAGAAACCTCTTTGTAAAGAGTGCATTCAACTCAGAGAGTTGAACCTACCAATCGATAGAGAAGTTTCGAAACACTCTTTTTGTAGAACACGCAAGTGAATATTTGGAGGGATTTGAGGCCTGTGATGTAAATGGAAACATCTTCTCATGAAATCTAGACAGAAGCATTCTCAGAAACGTCTTTGTGATAAGTGCATTCAACTCACAGACTTGAAGCTTCCTTCTGAAAGAGCAGTTTTGAAACACTCTTTTTGTAGCATCTGCAAGTGGATATATGGAGCGCTTTGAGGCCTATGCTGGAAAAGGAAATATCTTCACATAAAAACTGGACAGAAGCATTCTCAGAAACTTCTTTGTGATGTGTGCGTTGAACTCACGGAGTTCAACCTTTCTTTTGATAGAGAAGTTTCGAAACACTCTTTTAGTAGAATCTTCATGTGGATGGATGGAGTGCTTTGAGGCCTATGCAGGAATAGGAAATATCTTCACGTAGGAACTGGACAAAAGCTTTCTCAGAAAGTTCCCTGTGCTTTGTGCATTCAACTCACGGAGTTCAACCTGCCTTTTGATAGAGCAGTTTTGAAACCCTCTTTTTGTAGAATCTGCAAGTGGATATTTGGAGCGCTTTGAGGCCTATGCTGCAAAAGGAAATATCATTGCATAAAAGCTAGATGGAAGCATTCACAGAAACTTCTTTGTGATGAGTGCATTCAACTCACAGAGTTGAACCTCCCTTTTGATAGACCAGTTAGGAAACACGGTTTTTGTAGAATACGCAAGTGGATATTTGGAGCTCTTTGAGGCTTATGCTGGAAAAGGAGATATCTTCATATACAAACTGGACAGAAGCATTTTCAGAAACTTTTATGTCATGTGGGGATTGAACTCACAGAGTTGAACACTCCTTTCCATGGAGCAGTTCTGCAACACTCTTTTCGTGGAAACTGCAAGTGGATATTTGGTGCGATTGCGGCATCTAGTGGAAAAGGAAACACATGCAGATGAAAACTAGATAGAATCATTCTCGGAAACTTCTCTCTGATGAGTGCTTTCAACTCACAGATTTGAACCTTCCTTTTCAAAGAGCAGTTTTGAAAGACTCTTTTTGTAGGATCTGCAAGTGGATATTTGGAGCGCTTTGAGGCCTTTGCTGGGAAATGAAATATCTTCACCTGAAAACTAGACAGAAGCATTCTGAGAAAGTTCTCTCTGATGAGTGCATTCACCTCAGACTTGAACGTTCCTTTTGATAGAACAGTTTTGAATCACTAAGTTTGTAGAATTCGCAAGTGTTTATGCAGAGCACCTTGAGGCCTATGTTGGAAAAGGAAATTGCTTCACATAAAAACTAGAGAGAAGCATTCTCAGAAATTTCATTGTGATGAGTGCATTCACCTAACAGAGTTGAACCTACTAATTGATAGACAAGTTTGGAAACACTCTTTTTGTAGAATCTGCAAGTGGATATTTGGAGCGCTTTGAAGCCTAGGCTGGAAATGGAAATATATTCACAGAAAAACTGGACAGAAGCATTCTCAGAAACTTCCTTGTGTTGAGTGCGTTCAACCCATAGACTTGAACCTTCTTTTTGAAAGAGCAGTTTGAAACACTCTTTTTGTAAAATCTGCAAATGGATATTTGGAGCATTTTGAGGCCCATGCTGGGAAATGGAATATCTTCACCTAAAAACTAGACAGAAGCATTCTCAGAAAGTTCTTCTCAATGCGTGCATTCAACTCACAGAGTTGAACCTGTCTTTTGATAGAGCAGTTTGGAAACACTCTTTTTGTGAAATCTGCAAGTGGATATTTCCAGCGATTTGAGACCTATGCAAGGAAAAGGAAATATCTTCACACAAAAACTAGACAGCTGCATTCTCAGAAACTTCTTTGTGAGGAGTGCATTCAACTCACAGACTTGAACGTTCCTTTTCATAGAACAGTTTTGAAACACTCCTTTTGTACAATCTGCAAGTGTTTATTCGGAACGCTTTGAGGCCTATGTTGGAAAAGGAAATGTCTTCACATAAAAACTAGACAGAAGCATTCTCAGAAACTTCTTTGTGATGAGTGCATTCTACTCACAGACTTGAACCTTCCTTTTGATAGAACAGTTTTGAAACACTCTTTCTGTAGGATCTGCAAGTGGATATTTGGAGCACTATGAGGCCTATGCTGTGAAATGGAATCTCTTCACCTAAGTACTAGACAGAAGCATTCTCAGAAACTTCTTCACGATATGTGCATTCAACTCACAGTGTTGAACCTTTCTTTTCAAAGAGCAGTTTTGAAGCACACTTTTGGTAAAATCTGCAAGTGGATATTTGTAGCGATTTCCGGCCTATGCTGGAAAAGGAAATATCTTCACATAAGAACTAAACAGCAGCATTCTCAGAAACTTCTTTGTGTGGATTGCATTCAACTCACAGACTTGAACCTACCAATTGATAGAGAAGTTGGGAGACACTCTTTTTGTAGAATCTGCAAGTGGGTATTTGGAGCGCTTTGAGGCCTACGCTGGAAAAGGAAATGTCTTCACCTAAAAACTAGACAGCAGCATTCTCAGAAACCTCTTTGAGAAGAGTGCATTCATCTCACAGACTTGAACGTTCCTTTCGATAGAACAGTTTTGAAGCACTCCTTTTGTAGAATCTGCAATTGTTTATTCGGAGCGCTTCGAGGCCTATGTTGGAAAAGGATATATCTTCACATAAAAACTAGACAGAAATATTCTCAGAAACCTCTTTGTAAAGAGTGCATTCAACTCAGAGAGTTGAACCTACCAATCGATAGAGAAGTTTCGAAACACTCTTTTTGTAGAACACGCAAGTGAATATTTGGAGGGATTTGAGGCCTGTGATGTAAATGGAAACATCTTCTCATGAAATCTAGACAGAAGCATTCTCAGAAACGTCTTTGTGATAAGTGCATTCAACTCACAGACTTGAAGCTTCCTTCTGAAAGAGCAGTTTTGAAACACTCTTTTTGTAGCATCTGCAAGTGGATATATGGAGCGCTTTGAGGCCTATGCTGGAAAAGGAAATATCTTCACATAAAAACTGGACAGAAGCATTCTCAGAAACTTCTTTGTGATGTGTGCGTTGAACTCACGGAGTTCAACCTTTCTTTTGATAGAGAAGTTTCGAAACACTCTTTTAGTAGAATCTTCATGTGGATGGATGGAGTGCTTTGAGGCCTATGCAGGAATAGGAAATATCTTCACGTAGGAACTGGACAAAAGCTTTCTCAGAAAGTTCCCTGTGCTTTGTGCATTCAACTCACGGAGTTCAACCTGCCTTTTGATAGAGCAGTTTTGAAACCCTCTTTTTGTAGAATCTGCAAGTGGATATTTGGAGCGCTTTGAGGCCTATGCTGCAAAAGGAAATATCATTGCATAAAAGCTAGATGGAAGCATTCACAGAAACTTCTTTGTGATGAGTGCATTCAACTCACAGAGTTGAACCTCCCTTTTGATAGACCAGTTAGGAAACATGGTTTTTGTAGAATACGCAAGTGGATATTTGGAGCTCTTTGAGGCTTATGCTGGAAAAGGAGATATCTTCATATACAAACTGGACAGAAGCATTTTCAGAAACTTTTATGTCATGTGGGGATTGAACTCACAGAGTTGAACACTCCTTTCCATGGAGCAGTTCTGCAACACTCTTTTCGTGGAAACTGCAAGTGGATATTTGGTGCGATTGCGGCATCTAGTGGAAAAGGAAACACATGCAGATGAAAACTAGATAGAATCATTCTCGGAAACTTCTCTCTGATGAGTGCTTTCAACTCACAGATTTGAACCTTCCTTTTCAAAGAGCAGTTTTGAAAGACTCTTTTTGTAGAATCTGCAAGTGGATATTTGGAGCGCTTTGAGGCCTATGCTGGGAAGTGAAATATCTTCACCTGAAAACTAGACAGAAGCATTCTGAGAAAGTTCTCTCTGATGAGTGCATTCACCTCAGACTTGAACGTTCCTTTTGATAGAACAGTTTTGAATCACTAAGTTTGTAGAATTCGCAAGTGTTTATGCAGAGCACCTTGAGGCCTATGTTGGAAAAGGAAATTGCTTCACATAAAAACTAGAGAGAAGCATTCTCAGAAATTTCATTGTGATGAGTGCATTCACCTAACAGAGTTGAACCTACTAATTGATAGACAAGTTTGGAAACACTCTTTTTGTAGAATCTGCAAGTGGATATTTGGAGCGCTTTGAAGCCTAGGCTGGAAATGGAAATATATTCACAGAAAAACTGGACAGAAGCATTCTCAGAAACTTCCTTGTGTTGAGTGCGTTCAACCCATAGACTTGAACCTTCTTTTTGAAAGAGCAGTTTTGAAACACTCTTTTTGTAAAATCTGCAAATGGATATTTGGAGCATTTTGAGGCCCATGCTGGGAAATGGAATATCTTCACCTAAAAACTAGACAGAAGCATTCTCAGAAAGATCTCCTCGATGCGTGCATTCAACTCACAGATTTCAACCCGTCTTTTGATAGAGCAGTTTGGAAACACTCTTTTTGTGAAATCTGCAAGTGGATATTTCCAGCGATTTGAGGTCTATGCAAGGAAAAGGAAATATCTTCACACAAAAACTAGACAGCTGCATTCTCAGAAACTTCTTTGTGAGGAGTGCATTCAACTCACAGACTTGAACGTTCCTTTTCATAGAACAGTTTTGAAACACTCCTTTTGTACAATCTGCCGGTGTTTATTCGGAGGGCTTTGAGGCCTATGTTGGAAAAGGAAATATCTTCACATGAAAACTAGACAGAAGCATTCTCAGAAACTTCTTTGTGATGAGTGCATTCTAGTCACAGAGTTGAACCTTCCTTTTGATAGAACAGTTTTGAAACACTCTTTTTGTAGAATCTGCAAGTGGATATTTGGAGCACTATGAGGCCTATGCTGTGAAATGAAATCTCTTCAGCTAAGTACTAGACAGAAGCATTCTCAGAAACTTCTTCACCACATGTGCAATCAACTCACAGAGTTGAACCTTTCTTTTCAAAGAGCAGTTTTGAAACACACTTTTGGTAAAATCTGCAAGTGGATATTTAGAGCGATTTCCGGCCTATGCTGGAAAAGGAAATATCTTCACATAAGAACTAAACAGCAGCATTCTCAGAAACTTCTTTGTGATGAGTGCATTCACCTCACAGAGTTGAACCTACTAATTGATAGAGAAGTTTGGAAACACTC
Organism: Pongo pygmaeus; assembly: GCF_028885625.2. NCBI lineage: Eukaryota > Metazoa > Chordata > Mammalia > Primates > Hominidae > Pongo > Pongo pygmaeus. The sequence goes on along the minus strand of NC_085930.1, from coordinate 20,644,416 downwards.
TTTTTGTAGAATCTGCAAATGGATATTTGGAGCGCTTTGAGGCCTATGCTGGAAATGGAAATATCTTCACATAAAAACTAGACAGAAGCATTCTCAGAAACTTCCTTGTGTTGAGTGCATTCAATTCACAGATTTGAACCTCCTTTTTGAAAGAGCAGTTTTGAAACACTCTTTTTGTAAAATCTGCAAAAGGATATTTGGAGCACTTTGAGGCCTATGCTGGGAAATGTAATATCTTCACCTAAAAACTAGACAGAAGCATTCTCAGAAAGTTCTTCTCGATGCGTGCATTCAACTCACAGAGTTGAACCTGTCTTTTGATAGAGCAGTTTGGAAACACTCTTTTTGTGAAATCTGCAAGTGGATATTTCCAGCGATTTGAGACCTATGCAAGGAAAAGGAAATATCTTCACACAAAAACTAGACAGCTGCATTCTCAGAAACTTCTTTGTGAGGAGTGCATTCAACTCACAGACTTGAACGTTCCTTTTCATAGAACAGTTTTGAAACACTCCTTTTGTACAATCTGCAAGTGTTTATTCGGAACGCTTTGAGGCCTATGTTGGAAAAGGAAATGTCTTCACATAAAAACTAGACAGAAGCATTCTCAGAAACTTCTTTGTGATGAGTGCATTCTACTCACAGACTTGAACCTTCCTTTTGATAGAACAGTTTTGAAACACTCTTTCTGTAGGATCTGCAAGTGGATATTTGGAGCACTATGAGGCCTATGCTGTGAAATGGAATCTCTTCACCTAAGTACTAGACAGAAGCATTCTCAGAAACTTCTTCACGATATGTGCATTCAACTCACAGTGTTGAACCTTTCTTTTCAAAGAGCAGTTTTGAAGCACACTTTTGGTAAAATCTGCAAGTGGATATTTGTAGCGATTTCCGGCCTATGCTGGAAAAGGAAATATCTTCACATAAGAACTAAACAGCAGCATTCTCAGAAACTTCTTTGTGTGGATTGCATTCAACTCACAGACTTGAACCTACCAATTGATAGAGAAGTTGGGAGACACTCTTTTTGTAGAATCTGCAAGTGGGTATTTGGAGCGCTTTGAGGCCTACGCTGGAAAAGGAAATGTCTTCACCTAAAAACTAGACAGCAGCATTCTCAGAAACCTCTTTGAGAAGAGTGCATTCATCTCACAGACTTGAACGTTCCTTTCGATAGAACAGTTTTGAAGCACTCCTTTTGTAGAATCTGCAATTGTTTATTCGGAGCGCTTCGAGGCCTATGTTGGAAAAGGATATATCTTCACATAAAAACTAGACAGAAATATTCTCAGAAACCTCTTTGTAAAGAGTGCATTCAACTCAGAGAGTTGAACCTACCAATCGATAGAGAAGTTTCGAAACACTCTTTTTGTAGAACACGCAAGTGAATATTTGGAGGGATTTGAGGCCTGTGATGTAAATGGAAACATCTTCTCATGAAATCTAGACAGAAGCATTCTCAGAAACGTCTTTGTGATAAGTGCATTCAACTCACAGACTTGAAGCTTCCTTCTGAAAGAGCAGTTTTGAAACACTCTTTTTGTAGCATCTGCAAGTGGATATATGGAGCGCTTTGAGGCCTATGCTGGAAAAGGAAATATCTTCACATAAAAACTGGACAGAAGCATTCTCAGAAACTTCTTTGTGATGTGTGCGTTGAACTCACGGAGTTCAACCTTTCTTTTGATAGAGAAGTTTCGAAACACTCTTTTAGTAGAATCTTCATGTGGATGGATGGAGTGCTTTGAGGCCTATGCAGGAATAGGAAATATCTTCACGTAGGAACTGGACAAAAGCTTTCTCAGAAAGTTCCCTGTGCTTTGTGCATTCAACTCACGGAGTTCAACCTGCCTTTTGATAGAGCAGTTTTGAAACCCTCTTTTTGTAGAATCTGCAAGTGGATATTTGGAGCGCTTTGAGGCCTATGCTGCAAAAGGAAATATCATTGCATAAAAGCTAGATGGAAGCATTCACAGAAACTTCTTTGTGATGAGTGCATTCAACTCACAGAGTTGAACCTCCCTTTTGATAGACCAGTTAGGAAACACGGTTTTTGTAGAATACGCAAGTGGATATTTGGAGCTCTTTGAGGCTTATGCTGGAAAAGGAGATATCTTCATATACAAACTGGACAGAAGCATTTTCAGAAACTTTTATGTCATGTGGGGATTGAACTCACAGAGTTGAACACTCCTTTCCATGGAGCAGTTCTGCAACACTCTTTTCGTGGAAACTGCAAGTGGATATTTGGTGCGATTGCGGCATCTAGTGGAAAAGGAAACACATGCAGATGAAAACTAGATAGAATCATTCTCGGAAACTTCTCTCTGATGAGTGCTTTCAACTCACAGATTTGAACCTTCCTTTTCAAAGAGCAGTTTTGAAAGACTCTTTTTGTAGGATCTGCAAGTGGATATTTGGAGCGCTTTGAGGCCTATGCTGGGAAGTGAAATATCTTCACCTGAAAACTAGACAGAAGCATTCTGAGAAAGTTCTCTCTGATGAGTGCATTCACCTCAGACTTGAACGTTCCTTTTGATAGAACAGTTTTGAATCACTAAGTTTGTAGAATTCGCAAGTGTTTATGCAGAGCACCTTGAGGCCTATGTTGGAAAAGGAAATTGCTTCACATAAAAACTAGAGAGAAGCATTCTCAGAAATTTCATTGTGATGAGTGCATTCACCTAACAGAGTTGAACCTACTAATTGATAGACAAGTTTGGAAACACTCTTTTTGTAGAATCTGCAAGTGGATATTTGGAGCGCTTTGAAGCCTAGGCTGGAAATGGAAATATATTCACAGAAAAACTGGACAGAAGCATTCTCAGAAACTTCCTTGTGTTGAGTGCGTTCAACCCATAGACTTGAACCTTCTTTTTGAAAGAGCAGTTTTGAAACACTCTTTTTGTAAAATCTGCAAATGGATATTTGGAGCATTTTGAGGCCCATGCTGGGAAATGGAATATCTTCACCTAAAAACTAGACAGAAGCATTCTCAGAAAGATCTCCTCGATGCGTGCATTCAACTCACAGATTTCAACCCGTCTTTTGATAGAGCAGTTTGGAAACACTCTTTTTGTGAAATCTGCAAGTGGATATTTCCAGCGATTTGAGGTCTATGCAAGGAAAAGGAAATATCTTCACACAAAAACTAGACAGCTGCATTCTCAGAAACTTCTTTGCGAGGAGTGCATTCAACTCACAGACTTGAACGTTCCTTTTCATAGAACAGTTTTGAAACACTCCTTTTGTACAATCTGCCGGTGTTTATTCGGAGGGCTTTGAGGCCTATGTTGGAAAAGGAAATATCTTCACATAAAAACTAGACAGAAGCATTCTCAGAAACTTCTTTGTGATGAGTGCATTCTAGTCACAGAGTTGAACCTTCCTTTTGATAGAACAGTTTTGAAACACTCTTTTTGTAGAATCTGCAAGTGGATATTTGGAGCACTATGAGGCCTATGCTGTGAAATGAAATCTCTTCAGCTAAGTACTAGGCAGAAGCATTCTCAGAAACTTCTTCACCACATGTGCAATCAACTCACAGAGTTGAACCTTTCTTTTCAAAGAGCAGTTTTGAAACACACTTTTGGTAAAATCTGCAAGTGGATATTTAGAGCGATTTCCGGCCTATGCTGGAAAAGGAAATATCTTCACATAAGAACTAAACAGCAGCATCCTCAGAAACTTCTTTGTGATGAGTGCATTCACCTCACAGAGTTGAACCTACTAATTGATAGAGAAGTTTGGAAACACTCTTTTTGTAGAATCTGCAAATGGATATTTGGAGCGCTTTGAGGCCTATGCTGGAAATGGAAATATCTTCACATAAAAACTAGACAGAAGCATTCTCAGAAACTTCCTTGTGTTGAGTGCATTCAATTCACAGATTTGAACCTCCTTTTTGAAAGAGCAGTTTTGAAACACTCTTTTTGTAAAATCTGCAAAAGGATATTTGGAGCACTTTGAGGCCTATGCTGGGAAATGTAATATCTTCACCTAAAAACTAGACAGAAGCATTCTCAGAAAGTTCTTCTCGATGCGTGCATTCAACTCACAGAGTTGAACCTGTCTTTTGATAGAGCAGTTTGGAAACACTCTTTTTGTGAAATCTGCAAGTGGATATTTCCAGCGATTTGAGACCTATGCAAGGAAAAGGAAATATCTTCACACAAAAACTAGACAGCTGCATTCTCAGAAACTTCTTTGTGAGGAGTGCATTCAACTCACAGACTTGAACGTTCCTTTTCATAGAACAGTTTTGAAACACTCCTTTTGTACAATCTGCAAGTGTTTATTCGGAACGCTTTGAGGCCTATGTTGGAAAAGGAAATGTCTTCACATAAAAACTAGACAGAAGCATTCTCAGAAACTTCTTTGTGATGAGTGCATTCTACTCACAGACTTGAACCTTCCTTTTGATAGAACAGTTTTGAAACACTCTTTCTGTAGGATCTGCAAGTGGATATTTGGAGCACTATGAGGCCTATGCTGTGAAATGGAATCTCTTCACCTAAGTACTAGACAGAAGCATTCTCAGAAACTTCTTCACGATATGTGCATTCAACTCACAGTGTTGAACCTTTCTTTTCAAAGAGCAGTTTTGAAGCACACTTTTGGTAAAATCTGCAAGTGGATATTTGTAGCGATTTCCGGCCTATGCTGGAAAAGGAAATATCTTCACATAAGAACTAAACAGCAGCATTCTCAGAAACTTCTTTGTGTGGATTGCATTCAACTCACAGACTTGAACCTACCAATTGATAGAGAAGTTGGGAGACACTCTTTTTGTAGAATCTGCAAGTGGGTATTTGGAGCGCTTTGAGGCCTACGCTGGAAAAGGAAATGTCTTCACCTAAAAACTAGACAGCAGCATTCTCAGAAACCTCTTTGAGAAGAGTGCATTCATCTCACAGACTTGAACGTTCCTTTCGATAGAACAGTTTTGAAGCACTCCTTTTGTAGAATCTGCAATTGTTTATTCGGAGCGCTTCGAGGCCTATGTTGGAAAAGGATATATCTTCACATAAAAACTAGACAGAAATATTCTCAGAAACCTCTTTGTAAAGAGTGCATTCAACTCAGAGAGTTGAACCTACCAATCGATAGAGAAGTTTCGAAACACTCTTTTTGTAGAACACGCAAGTGAATATTTGGAGGGATTTGAGGCCTGTGATGTAAATGGAAACATCTTCTCATGAAATCTAGACAGAAGCATTCTCAGAAACGTCTTTGTGATAAGTGCATTCAACTCACAGACTTGAAGCTTCCTTCTGAAAGAGCAGTTTTGAAACACTCTTTTTGTAGCATCTGCAAGTGGATATATGGAGCGCTTTGAGGCCTATGCTGGAAAAGGAAATATCTTCACATAAAAACTGGACAGAAGCATTCTCAGAAACTTCTTTGTGATGTGTGCGTTGAACTCACGGAGTTCAACCTTTCTTTTGATAGAGAAGTTTCGAAACACTCTTTTAGTAGAATCTTCATGTGGATGGATGGAGTGCTTTGAGGCCTATGCAGGAATAGGAAATATCTTCACGTAGGAACTGGACAAAAGCTTTCTCAGAAAGTTCCCTGTGCTTTGTGCATTCAACTCACGGAGTTCAACCTGCCTTTTGATAGAGCAGTTTTGAAACCCTCTTTTTGTAGAATCTGCAAGTGGATATTTGGAGCGCTTTGAGGCCTATGCTGCAAAAGGAAATATCATTGCATAAAAGCTAGATGGAAGCATTCACAGAAACTTCTTTGTGATGAGTGCATTCAACTCACAGAGTTGAACCTCCCTTTTGATAGACCAGTTAGGAAACACGGTTTTTGTAGAATACGCAAGTGGATATTTGGAGCTCTTTGAGGCTTATGCTGGAAAAGGAGATATCTTCATATACAAACTGGACAGAAGCATTTTCAGAAACTTTTATGTCATGTGGGGATTGAACTCACAGAGTTGAACACTCCTTTCCATGGAGCAGTTCTGCAACACTCTTTTCGTGGAAACTGCAAGTGGATATTTGGTGCGATTGCGGCATCTAGTGGAAAAGGAAACACATGCAGATGAAAACTAGATAGAATCATTCTCGGAAACTTCTCTCTGATGAGTGCTTTCAACTCACAGATTTGAACCTTCCTTTTCAAAGAGCAGTTTTGAAAGACTCTTTTTGTAGGATCTGCAAGTGGATATTTGGAGCGCTTTGAGGCCTATGCTGGGAAGTGAAATATCTTCACCTGAAAACTAGACAGAAGCATTCTGAGAAAGTTCTCTCTGATGAGTGCATTCACCTCAGACTTGAACGTTCCTTTTGATAGAACAGTTTTGAATCACTAAGTTTGTAGAATTCGCAAGTGTTTATGCAGAGCACCTTGAGGCCTATGTTGGAAAAGGAAATTGCTTCACATAAAAACTAGAGAGAAGCATTCTCAGAAATTTCATTGTGATGAGTGCATTCACCTAACAGAGTTGAACCTACTAATTGATAGACAAGTTTGGAAACACTCTTTTTGTAGAATCTGCAAGTGGATATTTGGAGCGCTTTGAAGCCTAGGCTGGAAATGGAAATATATTCACAGAAAAACTGGACAGAAGCATTCTCAGAAACTTCCTTGTGTTGAGTGCGTTCAACCCATAGACTTGAACCTTCTTTTTGAAAGAGCAGTTTTGAAACACTCTTTTTGTAAAATCTGCAAATGGATATTTGGAGCATTTTGAGGCCCATGCTGGGAAATGGAATATCTTCACCTAAAAACTAGACAGAAGCATTCTCAGAAAGATCTCCTCGATGCGTGCATTCAACTCACAGATTTCAACCCGTCTTTTGATAGAGCAGTTTGGAAACACTCTTTTTGTGAAATCTGCAAGTGGATATTTCCAGCGATTTGAGGTCTATGCAAGGAAAAGGAAATATCTTCACACAAAAACTAGACAGCTGCATTCTCAGAAACTTCTTTGCGAGGAGTGCATTCAACTCACAGACTTGAACGTTCCTTTTCATAGAACAGTTTTGAAACACTCCTTTTGTACAATCTGCAGGTGTTTATTCGGAGCGCTTTGAGGCCTATGTTGGAAAAGGAAATATCTTCACATAAAAACTAGACAGAAGCATTCTCAGAAACTTCTTTGTGATGAGTGCATTCTAGTCACAGAGTTGAACCTTCCTTTTGATAGAACAGTTTTGAAACACTCTTTTTGTAGAATCTGCAAGTGGATATTTGGAGCACTATGAGGCCTATGCTGTGAAATGAAATCTCTTCAGCTAAGTACTAGGCAGAAGCATTCTCAGAAACTTCTTCACCACATGTGCAATCAACTCACAGAGTTGAACCTTTCTTTTCAAAGAGCAGTTTTGAAACACACTTTTGGTAAAATCTGCAAGTGGATATTTAGAGCGATTTCCGGCCTATGCTGGAAAAGGAAATATCTTCACATAAGAACTAAACAGCAGCATTCTCAGAAACTTCTTTGTGATGAGTGCATTCACCTCACAGAGTTGAACCTACTAATTGATAGAGAAGTTTGGAAACACTCTTTTTGTAGAATCTGCAAATGGATATTTGGAGCGCTTTGAGGCCTATGCTGGAAATGGAAATATCTTCACATAAAAACTAGACAGAAGCATTCTCAGAAACTTCCTTGTGTTGAGTGCATTCAACTCACAGACTTGAACCTCCTTTTTGAAAGAGCAGTTTTGAAACACTCTTTTTGTAAAATCTGCAAAAGGATATTTGGAGCACTTTGAGGCCTATGCTGGGAAATGTAATATCTTCACCTAAAAACTAGACAGAAGCATTCTCAGAAAGTTCTTCTCGATGCGTGCATTCAACTCACAGAGTTGAACCTGTCTTTTGATAGAGCAGTTTGGAAACACTCTTTTTGTGAAATCTGCAAGTGGATATTTCCAGCGATTTGAGACCTATGCAAGGAAAAGGAAATATCTTCACACAAAAACTAGACAGCTGCATTCTCAGAAACTTCTTTGTGAGGAGTGCATTCAACTCACAGACTTGAACGTTCCTTTTCATGGAACAGTTTTGAAACACTCCTTTTGTACAATCTGCAAGTGTTTATTCGGAACGCTTTGAGGCCTATGTTGGAAAAGGAAATGTCTTCACATAAAAACTAGACAGAAGCATTCTCAGAAACTTCTTTGTGATGAGTGCATTCTACTCACAGACTTGAACCTTCCTTTTGATAGAACAGTTTTGAAACACTCTTTCTGTAGGATCTGCAAGTGGATATTTGGAGCACTATGAGGCCTATGCTGTGAAATGGAATCTCTTCACCTAAGTACTAGACAGAAGCATTCTCAGAAACTTCTTCACGATATGTGCATTCAACTCACAGTGTTGAACCTTTCTTTTCAAAGAGCAGTTTTGAAGCACACTTTTGGTAAAATCTGCAAGTGGATATTTGTAGCGATTTCCGGCCTATGCTGGAAAAGGAAATATCTTCACATAAGAACTAAACAGCAGCATTCTCAGAAACTTCTTTGTGTGGATTGCATTCAACTCACAGACTTGAACCTACCAATTGATAGAGAAGTTGGGAGACACTCTTTTTGTAGAATCTGCAAGTGGGTATTTGGAGCGCTTTGAGGCCTACGCTGGAAAAGGAAATGTCTTCACCTAAAAACTAGACAGCAGCATTCTCAGAAACCTCTTTGAGAAGAGTGCATTCATCTCACAGACTTGAACGTTCCTTTCGATAGAACAGTTTTGAAGCACTCCTTTTGTAGAATCTGCAATTGTTTATTCGGAGCGCTTCGAGGCCTATGTTGGAAAAGGATATATCTTCACATAAAAACTAGACAGAAATATTCTCAGAAACCTCTTTGTAAAGAGTGCATTCAACTCAGAGAGTTGAACCTACCAATCGATAGAGAAGTTTCGAAACACTCTTTTTGTAGAACACGCAAGTGAATATTTGGAGGGATTTGAGGCCTGTGATGTAAATGGAAACATCTTCTCATGAAATCTAGACAGAAGCATTCTCAGAAACGTCTTTGTGATAAGTGCATTCAACTCACAGACTTGAAGCTTCCTTCTGAAAGAGCAGTTTTGAAACACTCTTTTTGTAGCATCTGCAAGTGGATATATGGAGCGCTTTGAGGCCTATGCTGGAAAAGGAAATATCTTCACATAAAAACTGGACAGAAGCATTCTCAGAAACTTCTTTGTGATGTGTGCGTTGAACTCACGGAGTTCAACCTTTCTTTTGATAGAGAAGTTTCGAAACACTCTTTTAGTAGAATCTTCATGTGGATGGATGGAGTGCTTTGAGGCCTATGCAGGAATAGGAAATATCTTCACGTAGGAACTGGACAAAAGCTTTCTCAGAAAGTTCCCTGTGCTTTGTGCATTCAACTCACGGAGTTCAACCTGCCTTTTGATAGAGCAGTTTTGAAACCCTCTTTTTGTAGAATCTGCAAGTGGATATTTGGAGCGCTTTGAGGCCTATGCTGCAAAAGGAAATATCATTGCATAAAAGCTAGATGGAAGCATTCACAGAAACTTCTTTGTGATGAGTGCATTCAACTCACAGAGTTGAACCTCCCTTTTGATAGACCAGTTAGGAAACACGGTTTTTGTAGAATACGCAAGTGGATATTTGGAGCTCTTTGAGGCTTATGCTGGAAAAGGAGATATCTTCATATACAAACTGGACAGAAGCATTTTCAGAAACTTTTATGTCATGTGGGGATTGAACTCACAGAGTTGAACACTCCTTTCCATGGAGCAGTTCTGCAACACTCTTTTCGTGGAAACTGCAAGTGGATATTTGGTGCGATTGCGGCATCTAGTGGAAAAGGAAACACATGCAGATGAAAACTAGATAGAATCATTCTCGGAAACTTCTCTCTGATGAGTGCTTTCAACTCACAGATTTGAACCTTCCTTTTCAAAGAGCAGTTTTGAAAGACTCTTTTTGTAGGATCTGCAAGTGGATATTTGGAGCGCTTTGAGGCCTATGCTGGGAAGTGAAATATCTTCACCTGAAAACTAGACAGAAGCATTCTGAGAAAGTTCTCTCTGATGAGTGCATTCACCTCAGACTTGAACGTTCCTTTTGATAGAACAGTTTTGAATCACTAAGTTTGTAGAATTCGCAAGTGTTTATGCAGAGCACCTTGAGGCCTATGTTGGAAAAGGAAATTGCTTCACATAAAAACTAGAGAGAAGCATTCTCAGAAATTTCATTGTGATGAGTGCATTCACCTAACAGAGTTGAACCTACTAATTGATAGACAAGTTTGGAAACACTCTTTTTGTAGAATCTGCAAGTGGATATTTGGAGCGCTTTGAAGCCTAGGCTGGAAATGGAAATATATTCACAGAAAAACTGGACAGAAGCATTCTCAGAAACTTCCTTGTGTTGAGTGCGTTCAACCCATAGACTTGAACCTTCTTTTTGAAAGAGCAGTTTTGAAACACTCTTTTTGTAAAATCTGCAAATGGATATTTGGAGCATTTTGAGGCCCATGCTGGGAAATGGAATATCTTCACCTAAAAACTAGACAGAAGCATTCTCAGAAAGATCTCCTCGATGCGTGCATTCAACTCACAGATTTCAACCCGTCTTTTGATAGAGCAGTTTGGAAACACTCTTTTTGTGAAATCTGCAAGTGGATATTTCCAGCGATTTGAGGTCTATGCAAGGAAAAGGAAATATCTTCACACAAAAACTAGACAGCTGCATTCTCAGAAACTTCTTTGCGAGGAGTGCATTCAACTCACAGACTTGAACGTTCCTTTTCATAGAACAGTTTTGAAACACTCCTTTTGTACAATCTGCAGGTGTTTATTCGGAGCGCTTTGAGGCCTATGTTGGAAAAGGAAATATCTTCACATAAAAACTAGACAGAAGCATTCTCAGAAACTTCTTTGTGATGAGTGCATTCTAGTCACAGAGTTGAACCTTCCTTTTGATAGAACAGTTTTGAAACACTCTTTTTGTAGAATCTGCAAGTGGATATTTGGAGCACTATGAGGCCTATGCTGTGAAATGAAATCTCTTCAGCTAAGTACTAGGCAGAAGCATTCTCAGAAACTTCTTCACCACATGTGCAATCAACTCACAGAGTTGAACCTTTCTTTTCAAAGAGCAGTTTTGAAACACACTTTTGGTAAAATCTGCAAGTGGATATTTAGAGCGATTTCCGGCCTATGCTGGAAAAGGAAATATCTTCACATAAGAACTAAACAGCAGCATTCTCAGAAACTTCTTTGTGATGAGTGCATTCACCTCACAGAGTTGAACCTACTAATTGATAGAGAAGTTTGGAAACACTCTTTTTGTAGAATCTGCAAATGGATATTTGGAGCGCTTTGAGGCCTATGCTGGAAATGGAAATATCTTCACATAAAAACTAGACAGAAGCATTCTCAGAAACTTCCTTGTGTTGAGTGCATTCAACTCACAGACTTGAACCTCCTTTTTGAAAGAGCAGTTTTGAAACACTCTTTTTGTAAAATCTGCAAAAGGATATTTGGAGCACTTTGAGGCCTATGCTGGGAAATGTAATATCTTCACCTAAAAACTAGACAGAAGCATTCTCAGAAAGTTCTTCTCGATGCGTGCATTCAACTCACAGAGTTGAACCTGTCTTTTGATAGAGCAGTTTGGAAACACTCTTTTTGTGAAATCTGCAAGTGGATATTTCCAGCGATTTGAGACCTATGCAAGGAAAAGGAAATATCTTCACACAAAAACTAGACAGCTGCATTCTCAGAAACTTCTTTGTGAGGAGTGCATTCAACTCACAGACTTGAACGTTCCTTTTCATAGAACAGTTTTGAAACACTCCTTTTGTACAATCTGCAAGTGTTTATTCGGAACGCTTTGAGGCCTATGTTGGAAAAGGAAATGTCTTCACATAAAAACTAGACAGAAGCATTCTCAGAAACTTCTTTGTGATGAGTGCATTCTACTCACAGACTTGAACCTTCCTTTTGATAGAACAGTTTTGAAACACTCTTTCTGTAGGATCTGCAAGTGGATATTTGGAGCACTATGAGGCCTATGCTGTGAAATGGAATCTCTTCACCTAAGTACTAGACAGAAGCATTCTCAGAAACTTCTTCACGATATGTGCATTCAACTCACAGTGTTGAACCTTTCTTTTCAAAGAGCAGTTTTGAAGCACACTTTTGGTAAAATCTGCAAGTGGATATTTGTAGCGATTTCCGGCCTATGCTGGAAAAGGAAATATCTTCACATAAGAACTAAACAGCAGCATTCTCAGAAACTTCTTTGTGTGGATTGCATTCAACTCACAGACTTGAACCTACCAATTGATAGAGAAGTTGGGAGACACTCTTTTTGTAGAATCTGCAAGTGGGTATTTGGAGCGCTTTGAGGCCTACGCTGGAAAAGGAAATGTCTTCACCTAAAAACTAGACAGCAGCATTCTCAGAAACCTCTTTGAGAAGAGTGCATTCATCTCACAGACTTGAACGTTCCTTTCGATAGAACAGTTTTGAAGCACTCCTTTTGTAGAATCTGCAATTGTTTATTCGGAGCGCTTCGAGGCCTATGTTGGAAAAGGATATATCTTCACATAAAAACTAGACAGAAATATTCTCAGAAACCTCTTTGTAAAGAGTGCATTCAACTCAGAGAGTTGAACCTACCAATCGATAGAGAAGTTTCGAAACACTCTTTTTGTAGAACACGCAAGTGAATATTTGGAGGGATTTGAGGCCTGTGATGTAAATGGAAACATCTTCTCATGAAATCTAGACAGAAGCATTCTCAGAAACGTCTTTGTGATAAGTGCATTCAACTCACAGACTTGAAGCTTCCTTCTGAAAGAGCAGTTTTGAAACACTCTTTTTGTAGCATCTGCAAGTGGATATATGGAGCGCTTTGAGGCCTATGCTGGAAAAGGAAATATCTTCACATAAAAACTGGACAGAAGCATTCTCAGAAACTTCTTTGTGATGTGTGCGTTGAACTCACGGAGTTCAACCTTTCTTTTGATAGAGAAGTTTCGAAACACTCTTTTAGTAGAATCTTCATGTGGATGGATGGAGTGCTTTGAGGCCTATGCAGGAATAGGAAATATCTTCACGTAGGAACTGGACAAAAGCTTTCTCAGAAAGTTCCCTGTGCTTTGTGCATTCAACTCACGGAGTTCAACCTGCCTTTTGATAGAGCAGTTTTGAAACCCTCTTTTTGTAGAATCTGCAAGTGGATATTTGGAGCGCTTTGAGGCCTATGCTGCAAAAGGAAATATCATTGCATAAAAGCTAGATGGAAGCATTCACAGAAACTTCTTTGTGATGAGTGCATTCAACTCACAGAGTTGAACCTCCCTTTTGATAGACCAGTTAGGAAACACGGTTTTTGTAGAATACGCAAGTGGATATTTGGAGCTCTTTGAGGCTTATGCTGGAAAAGGAGATATCTTCATATACAAACTGGACAGAAGCATTTTCAGAAACTTTTATGTCATGTGGGGATTGAACTCACAGAGTTGAACACTCCTTTCCATGGAGCAGTTCTGCAACACTCTTTTCGTGGAAACTGCAAGTGGATATTTGGTGCGATTGCGGCATCTAGTGGAAAAGGAAACACATGCAGATGAAAACTAGATAGAATCATTCTCGGAAACTTCTCTCTGATGAGTGCTTTCAACTCACAGATTTGAACCTTCCTTTTCAAAGAGCAGTTTTGAAAGACTCTTTTTGTAGGATCTGCAAGTGGATATTTGGAGCGCTTTGAGGCCTATGCTGGGAAGTGAAATATCTTCACCTGAAAACTAGACAGAAGCATTCTGAGAAAGTTCTCTCTGATGAGTGCATTCACCTCAGACTTGAACGTTCCTTTTGATAGAACAGTTTTGAATCACTAAGTTTGTAGAATTCGCAAGTGTTTATGCAGAGCACCTTGAGGCCTATGTTGGAAAAGGAAATTGCTTCACATAAAAACTAGAGAGAAGCATTCTCAGAAATTTCATTGTGATGAGTGCATTCACCTAACAGAGTTGAACCTACTAATTGATAGACAAGTTTGGAAACACTCTTTTTGTAGAATCTGCAAGTGGATATTTGGAGCGCTTTGAAGCCTAGGCTGGAAATGGAAATATATTCACAGAAAAACTGGACAGAAGCATTCTCAGAAACTTCCTTGTGTTGAGTGCGTTCAACCCATAGACTTGAACCTTCTTTTTGAAAGAGCAGTTTTGAAACACTCTTTTTGTAAAATCTGCAAATGGATATTTGGAGCATTTTGAGGCCCATGCTGGGAAATGGAATATCTTCACCTAAAAACTAGACAGAAGCATTCTCAGAAAGATCTCCTCGATGCGTGCATTCAACTCACAGATTTCAACCCGTCTTTTGATAGAGCAGTTTGGAAACACTCTTTTTGTGAAATCTGCAAGTGGATATTTCCAGCGATTTGAGGTCTATGCAAGGAAAAGGAAATATCTTCACACAAAAACTAGACAGCTGCATTCTCAGAAACTTCTTTGCGAGGAGTGCATTCAACTCACAGACTTGAACGTTCCTTTTCATAGAACAGTTTTGAAACACTCCTTTTGTACAATCTGACGGTGTTTATTCGGAGGGCTTTCAGGCCTATGTTGGAAAAGGAAATATCTTCACATAAAAACTAGACAGAAGCATTCTCAGAAACTTCTTTGTGATGAGTGCATTCTAGTCACAGAGTTGAACCTTCCTTTTGATAGAACAGTTTTGAAACACTCTTTTTGTAGAATCTGCAAGTGGATATTTGGAGCACTATGAGGCCTATGCTGTGAAATGAAATCTCTTCAGCTAAGTACTAGGCAGAAGCATTCTCAGAAACTTCTTCACCACATGTGCAATCAACTCACAGAGTTGAACCTTTCTTTTCAAAGAGCAGTTTTGAAACACACTTTTGGTAAAATCTGCAAGTGGATATTTAGAGCGATTTCCGGCCTATGCTGGAAAAGGAAATATCTTCACATAAGAACTAAACAGCAGCATTCTCAGAAACTTCTTTGTGATGAGTGCATTCACCTCACAGAGTTGAACCTACTAATTGATAGAGAAGTTTGGAAACACTCTTTTTGTAGAATCTGCAAATGGATATTTGGAGCGCTTTGAGGCCTATGCTGGAAATGGAAATATCTTCACATAAAAACTAGACAGAAGCATTCTCAGAAACTTCCTTGTGTTGAGTGCATTCAATTCACAGATTTGAACCTCCTTTTTGAAAGAGCAGTTTTGAAACACTCTTTTTGTAAAATCTGCAAAAGGATATTTGGAGCACTTTGAGGCCTATGCTGGGAAATGTAATATCTTCACCTAAAAACTAGACAGAAGCATTCTCAGAAAGTTCTTCTCGATGCGTGCATTCAACTCACAGAGTTGAACCTGTCTTTTGATAGAGCAGTTTGGAAACACTCTTTTTGTGAAATCTGCAAGTGGATATTTCCAGCGATTTGAGACCTATGCAAGGAAAAGGAAATATCTTCACACAAAAACTAGACAGCTGCATTCTCAGAAACTTCTTTGTGAGGAGTGCATTCAACTCACAGACTTGAACGTTCCTTTTCATAGAACAGTTTTGAAACACTCCTTTTGTACAATCTGCAAGTGTTTATTCGGAACGCTTTGAGGCCTATGTTGGAAAAGGAAATGTCTTCACATAAAAACTAGACAGAAGCATTCTCAGAAACTTCTTTGTGATGAGTGCATTCTACTCACAGACTTGAACCTTCCTTTTGATAGAACAGTTTTGAAACACTCTTTCTGTAGGATCTGCAAGTGGATATTTGGAGCACTATGAGGCCTATGCTGTGAAATGGAATCTCTTCACCTAAGTACTAGACAGAAGCATTCTCAGAAACTTCTTCACGATATGTGCATTCAACTCACAGTGTTGAACCTTTCTTTTCAAAGAGCAGTTTTGAAGCACACTTTTGGTAAAATCTGCAAGTGGATATTTGTAGCGATTTCCGGCCTATGCTGGAAAAGGAAATATCTTCACATAAGAACTAAACAGCAGCATTCTCAGAAACTTCTTTGTGTGGATTGCATTCAACTCACAGACTTGAACCTACCAATTGATAGAGAAGTTGGGAGACACTCTTTTTGTAGAATCTGCAAGTGGGTATTTGGAGCGCTTTGAGGCCTACGCTGGAAAAGGAAATGTCTTCACCTAAAAACTAGACAGCAGCATTCTCAGAAACCTCTTTGAGAAGAGTGCATTCATCTCACAGACTTGAACGTTCCTTTCGATAGAACAGTTTTGAAGCACTCCTTTTGTAGAATCTGCAATTGTTTATTCGGAGCGCTTCGAGGCCTATGTTGGAAAAGGATATATCTTCACATAAAAACTAGACAGAAATATTCTCAGAAACCTGTTTGTAAAGAGTGCATTCAACTCAGAGAGTTGAACCTACCAATCGATAGAGAAGTTTCGAAACACTCTTTTTGTAGAACACGCAAGTGAATATTTGGAGGGATTTGAGGCCTGTGATGTAAATGGAAACATCTTCTCATGAAATCTAGACAGAAGCATTCTCAGAAACGTCTTTGTGATAAGTGCATTCAACTCACAGACTTCAAGCTTCCTTCTGAAAGAGCAGTTTTGAAACACTCTTTTTGTAGCATCTGCAAGTGGATATATGGAGCGCTTTGAGGCCTATGCTGGAAAAGGAAATATCTTCACATAAAAACTGGACAGAAGCATTCTCAGAAACTTCTTTGTGATGTGTGCGTTGAACTCACGGAGTTCAACCTTTCTTTTGATAGAGAGGTTTCGAAACACTCTTTTAGTAGAATCTTCATGTGGATGGATGGAGTGCTTTGAGGCCTATGCAGGAATAGGAAATATCTTCACGTAGGAACTGGACAAAAGCTTTCTCAGAAAGTTCCCTGTGCTTTGTGCATTCAACTCACGGAGTTCAACCTGCCTTTTGATAGAGCAGTTTTGAAACCCTCTTTTTGTAGAATCTGCAAGTGGATATTTGGAGCGCTTTGAGGCCTATGCTGCAAAAGGAAATATCATTGCATAAAAGCTAGATGGAAGCATTCACAGAAACTTCTTTGTGATGAGTGCATTCAACTCACAGAGTTGAACCTCCCTTTTGATAGACCAGTTAGGAAACACGGTTTTTGTAGAATACGCAAGTGGATATTTGGAGCTCTTTGAGGCTTATGCTGGAAAAGGAGATATCTTCATATACAAACTGGACAGAAGCATTTTCAGAAACTTTTATGTCATGTGGGGATTGAACTCACAGAGTTGAACACTCCTTTCCATGGAGCAGTTCTGCAACACTCTTTTCGTGGAAACTGCAAGTGGATATTTGGTGCGATTGCGGCATCTAGTGGAAAAGGAAACACATGCAGATGAAAACTAGATAGAATCATTCTCGGAAACTTCTCTCTGATGAGTGCTTTCAACTCACAGATTTGAACCTTCCTTTTCAAAGAGCAGTTTTGAAAGACTCTTTTTGTAGGATCTGCAAGTGGATATTTGGAGCGCTTTGAGGCCTATGCTGGGAAGTGAAATATCTTCACCTGAAAACTAGACAGAAGCATTCTGAGAAAGTTCTCTCTGATGAGTGCATTCACCTCAGACTTGAACGTTCCTTTTGATAGAACAGTTTTGAATCACTAAGTTTGTAGAATTCGCAAGTGTTTATGCAGAGCACCTTGAGGCCTATGTTGGAAAAGGAAATTGCTTCACATAAAAACTAGAGAGAAGCATTCTCAGAAATTTCATTGTGATGAGTGCATTCACCTAACAGAGTTGAACCTACTAATTGATAGACAAGTTTGGAAACACTCTTTTTGTAGAATCTGCAAGTGGATATTTGGAGCGCTTTGAAGCCTAGGCTGGAAATGGAAATATATTCACAGAAAAACTGGACAGAAGCATTCTCAGAAACTTCCTTGTGTTGAGTGCGTTCAACCCATAGACTTGAACCTTCTTTTTGAAAGAGCAGTTTTGAAACACTCTTTTTGTAAAATCTGCAAATGGATATTTGGAGCATTTTGAGGCCCATGCTGGGAAATGGAATATCTTCACCTAAAAACTAGACAGAAGCATTCTCAGAAAGATCTCCTCGATGCGTGCATTCAACTCACAGATTTCAACCCGTCTTTTGATAGAGCAGTTTGGAAACACTCTTTTTGTGAAATCTGCAAGTGGATATTTCCAGCGATTTGAGGTCTATGCAAGGAAAAGGAAATATCTTCACACAAAAACTAGACAGCTGCATTCTCAGAAACTTCTTTGCGAGGAGTGCATTCAACTCACAGACTTGAACGTTCCTTTTCATAGAACAGTTTTGAAACACTCCTTTTGTACAATCTGCCGGTGTTTATTCGGAGCGCTTTGAGGCCTATGTTGGAAAAGGAAATATCTTCACATGAAAACTAGACAGAAGCATTCTCAGAAACTTCTTTGTGATGAGTGCATTCTAGTCACAGAGTTGAACCTTCCTTTTGATAGAACAGTTTTGAAACACTCTTTTTGTAGAATCTGCAAGTGGATATTTGGAGCACTATGAGGCCTATGCTGTGAAATGAAATCTCTTCAGCTAAGTACTAGGCAGAAGCATTCTCAGAAACTTCTTCACCACATGTGCAATCAACTCACAGAGTTGAACCTTTCTTTTCAAAGAGCAGTTTTGAAACACACTTTTGGTAAAATCTGCAAGTGGATATTTAGAGCGATTTCCGGCCTATGCTGGAAAAGGAAATATCTTCACATAAGAACTAAACAGCAGCATTCTCAGAAACTTCTTTGTGATGAGTGCATTCACCTCACAGAGTTGAACCTACTAATTGATAGAGAAGTTTGGAAACACTCTTTTTGTAGAATCTGCAAATGGATATTTGGAGCGCTTTGAGGCCTATGCTGGAAATGGAAATATCTTCACATAAAAACTAGACAGAAGCATTCTCAGAAACTTCCTTGTGTTGAGTGCATTCAACTCACAGACTTGAACCTTCTTTTTGAAAGAGCAGTTTTGAAACACTCTTTTTGTAAAATCTGCAAAAGGATATTTGGAGCACTTTGAGGCCTATGCTGGGAAATGTAATATCTTCACCTAAAAACTAGACAGAAGCATTCTCAGAAAGTTCTTCTCGATGCGTGCATTCAACTCACGGAGTTGAACCTGTCTTTTGATAGAGCAGTTTGGAAACACTCTTTTTGTGAAATCTGCAAGTGGATATTTCCAGCGATTTGAGACCTATGCAAGGAAAAGGAAATATCTTCACACAAAAACTAGACAGCTGCATTCTCAGAAACTTCTTTGTGAGGAGTGCATTCAACTCACAGACTTGAACGTTCCTTTTCATAGAACAGTTTTGAAACACTCCTTTTGTACAATCTGCAAGTGTTTATTCGGAACGCTTTGAGGCCTATGTTGGAAAAGGAAATGTCTTCACATAAAAACTAGACAGAAGCATTCTCAGAAACTTCTTTGTGATGAGTGCATTCTACTCACAGACTTGAACCTTCCTTTTGATAGAACAGTTTTGAAACACTCTTTCTGTAGGATCTGCAAGTGGATATTTGGAGCACTATGAGGCCTATGCTGTGAAATGGAATCTCTTCACCTAAGTACTAGACAGAAGCATTCTCAGAAACTTCTTCACGATATGTGCATTCAACTCACAGTGTTGAACCTTTCTTTTCAAAGAGCAGTTTTGAAGCACACTTTTGGTAAAATCTGCAAGTGGATATTTGTAGCGATTTCCGGCCTATGCTGGAAAAGGAAATATCTTCACATAAGAACTAAACAGCAGCATTCTCAGAAACTTCTTTGTGTGGATTGCATTCAACTCACAGACTTGAACCTACCAATTGATAGAGAAGTTGGGAGACACTCTTTTTGTAGAATCTGCAAGTGGGTATTTGGAGCGCTTTGAGGCCTACGCTGGAAAAGGAAATGTCTTCACCTAAAAACTAGACAGCAGCATTCTCAGAAACCTCTTTGAGAAGAGTGCATTCATCTCACAGACTTGAACGTTCCTTTCGATAGAACAGTTTTGAAGCACTCCTTTTGTAGAATCTGCAATTGTTTATTCGGAGCGCTTCGAGGCCTATGTTGGAAAAGGATATATCTTCACATAAAAACTAGACAGAAATATTCTCAGAAACCTGTTTGTAAAGAGTGCATTCAACTCAGAGAGTTGAACCTACCAATCGATAGAGAAGTTTCGAAACACTCTTTTTGTAGAACACGCAAGTGAATATTTGGAGGGATTTGAGGCCTGTGATGTAAATGGAAACATCTTCTCATGAAATCTAGACAGAAGCATTCTCAGAAACGTCTTTGTGATAAGTGCATTCAACTCACAGACTTGAAGCTTCCTTCTGAAAGAGCAGTTTTGAAACACTCTTTTTGTAGCATCTGCAAGTGGATATATGGAGCGCTTTGAGGCCTATGCTGGAAAAGGAAATATCTTCACATAAAAACTGGACAGAAGCATTCTCAGAAACTTCTTTGTGATGTGTGCGTTGAACTCACGGAGTTCAACCTTTCTTTTGATAGAGAAGTTTCGAAACACTCTTTTAGTAGAATCTTCATGTGGATGGATGGAGTGCTTTGAGGCCTATGCAGGAATAGGAAATATCTTCACGTAGGAACTGGACAAAAGCTTTCTCAGAAAGTTCCCTGTGCTTTGTGCATTCAACTCACGGAGTTCAACCTGCCTTTTGATAGAGCAGTTTTGAAACCCTCTTTTTGTAGAATCTGCAAGTGGATATTTGGAGCGCTTTGAGGCCTATGCTGCAAAAGGAAATATCATTGCATAAAAGCTAGATGGAAGCATTCACAGAAACTTCTTTGTGATGAGTGCATTCAACTCACAGAGTTGAACCTCCCTTTTGATAGACCAGTTAGGAAACATGGTTTTTGTAGAATACGCAAGTGGATATTTGGAGCTCTTTGAGGCTTATGCTGGAAAAGGAGATATCTTCATATACAAACTGGACAGAAGCATTTTCAGAAACTTTTATGTCATGTGGGGATTGAACTCACAGAGTTGAACACTCCTTTCCATGGAGCAGTTCTGCAACACTCTTTTCGTGGAAACTGCAAGTGGATATTTGGTGCGATTGCGGCATCTAGTGGAAAAGGAAACACATGCAGATGAAAACTAGATAGAATCATTCTCGGAAACTTCTCTCTGATGAGTGCTTTCAACTCACAGATTTGAACCTTCCTTTTCAAAGAGCAGTTTTGAAAGACTCTTTTTGTAGGATCTGCAAGTGGATATTTGGAGCGCTTTGAGGCCTATGCTGGGAAGTGAAATATCTTCACCTGAAAACTAGACAGAAGCATTCTGAGAAAGTTCTCTCTGATGAGTGCATTCACCTCAGACTTGAACGTTCCTTTTGATAGAACAGTTTTGAATCACTAAGTTTGTAGAATTCGCAAGTGTTTATGCAGAGCACCTTGAGGCCTATGTTGGAAAAGGAAATTGCTTCACATAAAAACTAGAGAGAAGCATTCTCAGAAATTTCATTGTGATGAGTGCATTCACCTAACAGAGTTGAACCTACTAATTGATAGACAAGTTTGGAAACACTCTTTTTGTAGAATCTGCAAGTGGATATTTGGAGCGCTTTGAAGCCTAGGCTGGAAATGGAAATATATTCACAGAAAAACTGGACAGAAGCATTCTCAGAAACTTCCTTGTGTTGAGTGCGTTCAACCCATAGACTTGAACCTTCTTTTTGAAAGAGCAGTTTTGAAACACTCTTTTTGTAAAATCTGCAAATGGATATTTGGAGCATTTTGAGGCCCATGCTGGGAAATGGAATATCTTCACCTAAAAACTAGACAGAAGCATTCTCAGAAAGATCTCCTCGATGCGTGCATTCAACTCACAGATTTCAACCCGTCTTTTGATAGAGCAGTTTGGAAACACTCTTTTTGTGAAATCTGCAAGTGGATATTTCCAGCGATTTGAGGTCTATGCAAGGAAAAGGAAATATCTTCACACAAAAACTAGACAGCTGCATTCTCAGAAACTTCTTTGCGAGGAGTGCATTCAACTCACAGACTTGAACGTTCCTTTTCATAGAACAGTTTTGAAACACTCCTTTTGTACAATCTGCCGGTGTTTATTCGGAGGGCTTTGAGGCCTATGTTGGAAAAGGAAATATCTTCACATGAAAACTAGACAGAAGCATTCTCAGAAACTTCTTTGTGATGAGTGCATTCTAGTCACAGAGTTGAACCTTCCTTTTGATAGAACAGTTTTGAAACACTCTTTTTGTAGAATCTGCAAGTGGATATTTGGAGCACTATGAGGCCTATGCTGTGAAATGAAATCTCTTCAGCTAAGTACTAGACAGAAGCATTCTCAGAAACTTCTTCACCACATGTGCAATCAACTCACAGAGTTGAACCTTTCTTTTCAAAGAGCAGTTTTGAAACACACTTTTGGTAAAATCTGCAAGTGGATATTTAGAGCGATTTCCGGCCTATGCTGGAAAAGGAAATATCTTCACATAAGAACTAAACAGCAGCATTCTCAGAAACTTCTTTGTGATGAGTGCATTCACCTCACAGAGTTGAACCTACTAATTGATAGAGAAGTTTGGAAACACTCTTTTTGTAGAATCTGCAAATGGATATTTGGAGCGCTTTGAGGCCTATGCTGGAAATGGAAATATCTTCACATAAAAACTAGACAGAAGCATTCTCAGAAACTTCCTTGTGTTGAGTGCATTCAATTCACAGATTTGAACCTCCTTTTTGAAAGAGCAGTTTTGAAACACTCTTTTTGTAAAATCTGCAAAAGGATATTTGGAGCACTTTGAGGCCTATGCTGGGAAATGTAATATCTTCACCTAAAAACTAGACAGAAGCATTCTCAGAAAGTTCTTCTCGATGCGTGCATTCAACTCACAGAGTTGAACCTGTCTTTTGATAGAGCAGTTTGGAAACACTCTTTTTGTGAAATCTGCAAGTGGATATTTCCAGCGATTTGAGACCTATGCAAGGAAAAGGAAATATCTTCACACAAAAACTAGACAGCTGCATTCTCAGAAACTTCTTTGTGAGGAGTGCATTCAACTCACAGACTTGAACGTTCCTTTTCATAGAACAGTTTTGAAACACTCCTTTTGTACAATCTGCAAGTGTTTATTCGGAACGCTTTGAGGCCTATGTTGGAAAAGGAAATGTCTTCACATAAAAACTAGACAGAAGCATTCTCAGAAACTTCTTTGTGATGAGTGCATTCTACTCACAGACTTGAACCTTCCTTTTGATAGAACAGTTTTGAAACACTCTTTCTGTAGGATCTGCAAGTGGATATTTGGAGCACTATGAGGCCTATGCTGTGAAATGGAATCTCTTCACCTAAGTACTAGACAGAAGCATTCTCAGAAACTTCTTCACGATATGTGCATTCAACTCACAGTGTTGAACCTTTCTTTTCAAAGAGCAGTTTTGAAGCACACTTTTGGTAAAATCTGCAAGTGGATATTTGTAGCGATTTCCGGCCTATGCTGGAAAAGGAAATATCTTCACATAAGAACTAAACAGCAGCATTCTCAGAAACTTCTTTGTGTGGATTGCATTCAACTCACAGACTTGAACCTACCAATTGATAGAGAAGTTGGGAGACACTCTTTTTGTAGAATCTGCAAGTGGGTATTTGGAGCGCTTTGAGGCCTACGCTGGAAAAGGAAATGTCTTCACCTAAAAACTAGACAGCAGCATTCTCAGAAACCTCTTTGAGAAGAGTGCATTCATCTCACAGACTTGAACGTTCCTTTCGATAGAACAGTTTTGAAGCACTCCTTTTGTAGAATCTGCAATTGTTTATTCGGAGCGCTTCGAGGCCTATGTTGGAAAAGGATATATCTTCACATAAAAACTAGACAGAAATATTCTCAGAAACCTCTTTGTAAAGAGTGCATTCAACTCAGAGAGTTGAACCTACCAATCGATAGAGAAGTTTCGAAACACTCTTTTTGTAGAACACGCAAGTGAATATTTGGAGGGATTTGAGGCCTGTGATGTAAATGGAAACATCTTCTCATGAAATCTAGACAGAAGCATTCTCAGAAACGTCTTTGTGATAAGTGCATTCAACTCACAGACTTGAAGCTTCCTTCTGAAAGAGCAGTTTTGAAACACTCTTTTTGTAGCATCTGCAAGTGGATATATGGAGCGCTTTGAGGCCTATGCTGGAAAAGGAAATATCTTCACATAAAAACTGGACAGAAGCATTCTCAGAAACTTCTTTGTGATGTGTGCGTTGAACTCACGGAGTTCAACCTTTCTTTTGATAGAGAAGTTTCGAAACACTCTTTTAGTAGAATCTTCATGTGGATGGATGGAGTGCTTTGAGGCCTATGCAGGAATAGGAAATATCTTCACGTAGGAACTGGACAAAAGCTTTCTCAGAAAGTTCCCTGTGCTTTGTGCATTCAACTCACGGAGTTCAACCTGCCTTTTGATAGAGCAGTTTTGAAACCCTCTTTTTGTAGAATCTGCAAGTGGATATTTGGAGCGCTTTGAGGCCTATGCTGCAAAAGGAAATATCATTGCATAAAAGCTAGATGGAAGCATTCACAGAAACTTCTTTGTGATGAGTGCATTCAACTCACAGAGTTGAACCTCCCTTTTGATAGACCAGTTAGGAAACACGGTTTTTGTAGAATACGCAAGTGGATATTTGGAGCTCTTTGAGGCTTATGCTGGAAAAGGAGATATCTTCATATACAAACTGGACAGAAGCATTTTCAGAAACTTTTATGTCATGTGGGGATTGAACTCACAGAGTTGAACACTCCTTTCCATGGAGCAGTTCTGCAACACTCTTTTCGTGGAAACTGCAAGTGGATATTTGGTGCGATTGCGGCATCTAGTGGAAAAGGAAACACATGCAGATGAAAACTAGATAGAATCATTCTCGGAAACTTCTCTCTGATGAGTGCTTTCAACTCACAGATTTGAACCTTCCTTTTCAAAGAGCAGTTTTGAAAGACTCTTTTTGTAGGATCTGCAAGTGGATATTTGGAGCGCTTTGAGGCCTATGCTGGGAAGTGAAATATCTTCACCTGAAAACTAGACAGAAGCATTCTGAGAAAGTTCTCTCTGATGAGTGCATTCACCTCAGACTTGAACGTTCCTTTTGATAGAACAGTTTTGAATCACTAAGTTTGTAGAATTCGCAAGTGTTTATGCAGAGCACCTTGAGGCCTATGTTGGAAAAGGAAATTGCTTCACATAAAAACTAGAGAGAAGCATTCTCAGAAATTTCATTGTGATGAGTGCATTCACCTAACAGAGTTGAACCTACTAATTGATAGACAAGTTTGGAAACACTCTTTTTGTAGAATCTGCAAGTGGATATTTGGAGCGCTTTGAAGCCTAGGCTGGAAATGGAAATATATTCACAGAAAAACTGGACAGAAGCATTCTCAGAAACTTCCTTGTGTTGAGTGCGTTCAACCCATAGACTTGAACCTTCTTTTTGAAAGAGCAGTTTTGAAACACTCTTTTTGTAAAATCTGCAAATGGATATTTGGAGCATTTTGAGGCCCATGCTGGGAAATGGAATATCTTCACCTAAAAACTAGACAGAAGCATTCTCAGAAAGATCTCCTCGATGCGTGCATTCAACTCACAGATTTCAACCCGTCTTTTGATAGAGCAGTTTGGAAACACTCTTTTTGTGAAATCTGCAAGTGGATATTTCCAGCGATTTGAGGTCTATGCAAGGAAAAGGAAATATCTTCACACAAAAACTAGACAGCTGCATTCTCAGAAACTTCTTTGCGAGGAGTGCATTCAACTCACAGACTTGAACGTTCCTTTTCATAGAACAGTTTTGAAACACTCCTTTTGTACAATCTGCCGGTGTTTATTCGGAGGGCTTTGAGGCCTATGTTGGAAAAGGAAATATCTTCACATGAAAACTAGACAGAAGCATTCTCAGAAACTTCTTTGTGATGAGTGCATTCTAGTCACAGAGTTGAACCTTCCTTTTGATAGAACAGTTTTGAAACACTCTTTTTGTAGAATCTGCAAGTGGATATTTGGAGCACTATGAGGCCTATGCTGTGAAATGAAATCTCTTCAGCTAAGTACTAGACAGAAGCATTCTCAGAAACTTCTTCACCACATGTGCAATCAACTCACAGAGTTGAACCTTTCTTTTCAAAGAGCAGTTTTGAAACACACTTTTGGTAAAATCTGCAAGTGGATATTTAGAGCGATTTCCGGCCTATGCTGGAAAAGGAAATATCTTCACATAAGAACTAAACAGCAGCATTCTCAGAAACTTCGTGATGAGTGCATTCACCTCACAGAGTTGAACCTACTAATTGATAGAGAAGTTTGGAAACACTCTTTTTGTAGAATCTGCAAATGGATATTTGGAGCGCTTTGAGGCCTATGCTGGAAATGGAAATATCTTCACATAAAAACTAGACAGAAGCATTCTCAGAAACTTCCTTGTGTTGAGTGCATTCAATTCACAGATTTGAACCTCCTTTTTGAAAGAGCAGTTTTGAAACACTCTTTTTGTAAAATCTGCAAAAGGATATTTGGAGCACTTTGAGGCCTATGCTGGGAAATGTAATATCTTCACCTAAAAACTAGACAGAAGCATTCTCAGAAAGTTCTTCTCGATGCGTGCATTCAACTCACAGAGTTGAACCTGTCTTTTGATAGAGCAGTTTGGAAACACTCTTTTTGTGAAATCTGCAAGTGGATATTTCCAGCGATTTGAGACCTATGCAAGGAAAAGGAAATATCTTCACACAAAAACTAGACAGCTGCATTCTCAGAAACTTCTTTGTGAGGAGTGCATTCAACTCACAGACTTGAACGTTCCTTTTCATAGAACAGTTTTGAAACACTCCTTTTGTACAATCTGCAAGTGTTTATTCGGAACGCTTTGAGGCCTATGTTGGAAAAGGAAATGTCTTCACATAAAAACTAGACAGAAGCATTCTCAGAAACTTCTTTGTGATGAGTGCATTCTACTCACAGACTTGAACCTTCCTTTTGATAGAACAGTTTTGAAACACTCTTTCTGTAGGATCTGCAAGTGGATATTTGGAGCACTATGAGGCCTATGCTGTGAAATGGAATCTCTTCACCTAAGTACTAGACAGAAGCATTCTCAGAAACTTCTTCACGATATGTGCATTCAACTCACAGTGTTGAACCTTTCTTTTCAAAGAGCAGTTTTGAAGCACACTTTTGGTAAAATCTGCAAGTGGATATTTGTAGCGATTTCCGGCCTATGCTGGAAAAGGAAATATCTTCACATAAGAACTAAACAGCAGCATTCTCAGAAACTTCTTTGTGTGGATTGCATTCAACTCACAGACTTGAACCTACCAATTGATAGAGAAGTTGGGAGACACTCTTTTTGTAGAATCTGCAAGTGGGTATTTGGAGCGCTTTGAGGCCTACGCTGGAAAAGGAAATGTCTTCACCTAAAAACTAGACAGCAGCATTCTCAGAAACCTCTTTGAGAAGAGTGCATTCATCTCACAGACTTGAACGTTCCTTTCGATAGAACAGTTTTGAAGCACTCCTTTTGTAGAATCTGCAATTGTTTATTCGGAGCGCTTCGAGGCCTATGTTGGAAAAGGATATATCTTCACATAAAAACTAGACAGAAATATTCTCAGAAACCTGTTTGTAAAGAGTGCATTCAACTCAGAGAGTTGAACCTACCAATCGATAGAGAAGTTTCGAAACACTCTTTTTGTAGAACACGCAAGTGAATATTTGGAGGGATTTGAGGCCTGTGATGTAAATGGAAACATCTTCTCATGAAATCTAGACAGAAGCATTCTCAGAAACGTCTTTGTGATAAGTGCATTCAACTCACAGACTTGAAGCTTCCTTCTGAAAGAGCAGTTTTGAAACACTCTTTTTGTAGCATCTGCAAGTGGATATATGGAGCGCTTTGAGGCCTATGCTGGAAAAGGAAATATCTTCACATAAAAACTGGACAGAAGCATTCTCAGAAACTTCTTTGTGATGTGTGCGTTGAACTCACGGAGTTCAACCTTTCTTTTGATAGAGAAGTTTCGAAACACTCTTTTAGTAGAATCTTCATGTGGATGGATGGAGTGCTTTGAGGCCTATGCAGGAATAGGAAATATCTTCACGTAGGAACTGGACAAAAGCTTTCTCAGAAAGTTCCCTGTGCTTTGTGCATTCAACTCACGGAGTTCAACCTGCCTTTTGATAGAGCAGTTTTGAAACCCTCTTTTTGTAGAATCTGCAAGTGGATATTTGGAGCGCTTTGTGGCCTATGCTGCAAAAGGAAATATCATTGCATAAAAGCTAGATGGAAGCATTCACAGAAACTTCTTTGTGATGAGTGCATTCAACTCACAGAGTTGAACCTCCCTTTTGATAGACCAGTTAGGAAACACGGTTTTTGTAGAATACGCAAGTGGATATTTGGAGCTCTTTGAGGCTTATGCTGGAAAAGGAGATATCTTCATATACAAACTGGACAGAAGCATTTTCAGAAACTTTTATGTCATGTGGGGATTGAACTCACAGAGTTGAACACTCCTTTCCATGGAGCAGTTCTGCAACACTCTTTTCGTGGAAACTGCAAGTGGATATTTGGTGCGATTGCGGCATCTAGTGGAAAAGGAAACACATGCAGATGAAAACTAGATAGAATCATTCTCGGAAACTTCTCTCTGATGAGTGCTTTCAACTCACAGATTTGAACCTTCCTTTTCAAAGAGCAGTTTTGAAAGACTCTTTTTGTAGGATCTGCAAGTGGATATTTGGAGCGCTTTGAGGCCTATGCTGGGAAGTGAAATATCTTCACCTGAAAACTAGACAGAAGCATTCTGAGAAAGTTCTCTCTGATGAGTGCATTCACCTCAGACTTGAACGTTCCTTTTGATAGAACAGTTTTGAATCACTAAGTGTGTAGAATTCGCAAGTGTTTATGCAGAGCACCTTGAGGCCTATGTTGGAAAAGGAAATTGCTTCACATAAAAACTAGAGAGAAGCATTCTCAGAAATTTCATTGTGATGAGTGCATTCACCTAACAGAGTTGAACCTACTAATTGATAGACAAGTTTGGAAACACTCTTTTTGTAGAATCTGCAAGTGGATATTTGGAGCGCTTTGAAGCCTAGGCTGGAAATGGAAATATATTCACAGAAAAACTGGACAGAAGCATTCTCAGAAACTTCCTTGTGTTGAGTGCGTTCAACCCATAGACTTGAACCTTCTTTTTGAAAGAGCAGTTTTGAAACACTCTTTTTGTAAAATCTGCAAATGGATATTTGGAGCATTTTGAGGCCCATGCTGGGAAATGGAATATCTTCACCTAAAAACTAGACAGAAGCATTCTCAGAAAGATCTCCTCGATGCGTGCATTCAACTCACAGATTTCAACCCGTCTTTTGATAGAGCAGTTTGGAAACACTCTTTTTGTGAAATCTGCAAGTGGATATTTCCAGCGATTTGAGGTCTATGCAAGGAAAAGGAAATATCTTCACACAAAAACTAGACAGCTGCATTCTCAGAAACTTCTTTGCGAGGAGTGCATTCAACTCACAGACTTGAACGTTCCTTTTCATAGAACAGTTTTGAAACACTCCTTTTGTACAATCTGCCGGTGTTTATTCGGAGGGCTTTGAGGCCTATGTTGGAAAAGGAAATATCTTCACATGAAAACTAGACAGAAGCATTCTCAGAAACTTCTTTGTGATGAGTGCATTCTAGTCACAGAGTTGAACCTTCCTTTTGATAGAACAGTTTTGAAACACTCTTTTTGTAGAATCTGCAAGTGGATATTTGGAGCACTATGAGGCCTATGCTGTGAAATGAAATCTCTTCAGCTAAGTACTAGACAGAAGCATTCTCAGAAACTTCTTCACCACATGTGCAATCAACTCACAGAGTTGAACCTTTCTTTTCAAAGAGCAGTTTTGAAACACACTTTTGGTAAAATCTGCAAGTGGATATTTAGAGCGATTTCCGGCCTATGCTGGAAAAGGAAATATCTTCACATAAGAACTAAACAGCAGCATTCTCAGAAACTTCTTTGTGATGAGTGCATTCACCTCACAGAGTTGAACCTACTAATTGATAGAGAAGTTTGGAAACACTCTTTTTGTAGAATCTGCAAATGGATATTTGGAGCGCTTTGAGGCCTATGCTGGAAATGGAAATATCTTCACATAAAAACTAGACAGAAGCATTCTCAGAAACTTCCTTGTGTTGAGTGCATTCAATTCACAGATTTGAACCTCCTTTTTGAAAGAGCAGTTTTGAAACACTCTTTTTGTAAAATCTGCAAAAGGATATTTGGAGCACTTTGAGGCCTATGCTGGGAAATGTAATATCTTCACCTAAAAACTAGACAGAAGCATTCTCAGAAAGTTCTTCTCGATGCGTGCATTCAACTCACAGAGTTGAACCTGTCTTTTGATAGAGCAGTTTGGAAACACTCTTTTTGTGAAATCTGCAAGTGGATATTTCCAGCGATTTGAGACCTATGCAAGGAAAAGGAAATATCTTCACACAAAAACTAGACAGCTGCATTCTCAGAAACTTCTTTGTGAGGAGTGCATTCAACTCACAGACTTGAACGTTCCTTTTCATAGAACAGTTTTGAAACACTCCTTTTGTACAATCTGCAAGTGTTTATTCGGAACGCTTTGAGGCCTATGTTGGAAAAGGAAATGTCTTCACATAAAAACTAGACAGAAGCATTCTCAGAAACTTCTTTGTGATGAGTGCATTCTACTCACAGACTTGAACCTTCCTTTTGATAGAACAGTTTTGAAACACTCTTTCTGTAGGATCTGCAAGTGGATATTTGGAGCACTATGAGGCCTATGCTGTGAAATGGAATCTCTTCACCTAAGTACTAGACAGAAGCATTCTCAGAAACTTCTTCACGATATGTGCATTCAACTCACAGTGTTGAACCTTTCTTTTCAAAGAGCAGTTTTGAAGCACACTTTTGGTAAAATCTGCAAGTGGATATTTGTAGCGATTTCCGGCCTATGCTGGAAAAGGAAATATCTTCACATAAGAACTAAACAGCAGCATTCTCAGAAACTTCTTTGTGTGGATTGCATTCAACTCACAGACTTGAACCTACCAATTGATAGAGAAGTTGGGAGACACTCTTTTTGTAGAATCTGCAAGTGGGTATTTGGAGCGCTTTGAGGCCTACGCTGGAAAAGGAAATGTCTTCACCTAAAAACTAGACAGCAGCATTCTCAGAAACCTCTTTGAGAAGAGTGCATTCATCTCACAGACTTGAACGTTCCTTTCGATAGAACAGTTTTGAAGCACTCCTTTTGTAGAATCTGCAATTGTTTATTCGGAGCGCTTCGAGGCCTATGTTGGAAAAGGATATATCTTCACATAAAAACTAGACAGAAATATTCTCAGAAACCTGTTTGTAAAGAGTGCATTCAACTCAGAGAGTTGAACCTACCAATCGATAGAGAAGTTTCGAAACACTCTTTTTGTAGAACACGCAAGTGAATATTTGGAGGGATTTGAGGCCTGTGATGTAAATGGAAACATCTTCTCATGAAATCTAGACAGAAGCATTCTCAGAAACGTCTTTGTGATAAGTGCATTCAACTCACAGACTTGAAGCTTCCTTCTGAAAGAGCAGTTTTGAAACACTCTTTTTGTAGCATCTGCAAGTGGATATATGGAGCGCTTTGAGGCCTATGCTGGAAAAGGAAATATCTTCACATAAAAACTGGACAGAAGCATTCTCAGAAACTTCTTTGTGATGTGTGCGTTGAACTCACGGAGTTCAACCTTTCTTTTGATAGAGAAGTTTCGAAACACTCTTTTAGTAGAATCTTCATGTGGATGGATGGAGTGCTTTGAGGCCTATGCAGGAATAGGAAATATCTTCACGTAGGAACTGGACAAAAGCTTTCTCAGAAAGTTCCCTGTGCTTTGTGCATTCAACTCACGGAGTTCAACCTGCCTTTTGATAGAGCAGTTTTGAAACCCTCTTTTTGTAGAATCTGCAAGTGGATATTTGGAGCGCTTTGAGGCCTATGCTGCAAAAGGAAATATCATTGCATAAAAGCTAGATGGAAGCATTCACAGAAACTTCTTTGTGATGAGTGCATTCAACTCACAGAGTTGAACCTCCCTTTTGATAGACCAGTTAGGAAACACGGTTTTTGTAGAATACGCAAGTGGATATTTGGAGCTCTTTGAGGCTTATGCTGGAAAAGGAGATATCTTCATATACAAACTGGACAGAAGCATTTTCAGAAACTTTTATGTCATGTGGGGATTGAACTCACAGAGTTGAACACTCCTTTCCATGGAGCAGTTCTGCAACACTCTTTTCGTGGAAACTGCAAGTGGATATTTGGTGCGATTGCGGCATCTAGTGGAAAAGGAAACACATGCAGATGAAAACTAGATAGAATCATTCTCGGAAACTTCTCTCTGATGAGTGCTTTCAACTCACAGATTTGAACCTTCCTTTTCAAAGAGCAGTTTTGAAAGACTCTTTTTGTAGGATCTGCAAGTGGATATTTGGAGCGCTTTGAGGCCTATGCTGGGAAGTGAAATATCTTCACCTGAAAACTAGACAGAAGCATTCTGAGAAAGTTCTCTCTGATGAGTGCATTCACCTCAGACTTGAACGTTCCTTTTGATAGAACAGTTTTGAATCACTAAGTTTGTAGAATTCGCAAGTGTTTATGCAGAGCACCTTGAGGCCTATGTTGGAAAAGGAAATTGCTTCACATAAAAACTAGAGAGAAGCATTCTCAGAAATTTCATTGTGATGAGTGCATTCACCTAACAGAGTTGAACCTACTAATTGATAGACAAGTTTGGAAACACTCTTTTTGTAGAATCTGCAAGTGGATATTTGGAGCGCTTTGAAGCCTAGGCTGGAAATGGAAATATATTCACAGAAAAACTGGACAGAAGCATTCTCAGAAACTTCCTTGTGTTGAGTGCGTTCAACCCATAGACTTGAACCTTCTTTTTGAAAGAGCAGTTTTGAAACACTCTTTTTGTAAAATCTGCAAATGGATATTTGGAGCATTTTGAGGCCCATGCTGGGAAATGGAATATCTTCACCTAAAAACTAGACAGAAGCATTCTCAGAAAGATCTCCTCGATGCGTGCATTCAACTCACAGATTTCAACCCGTCTTTTGATAGAGCAGTTTGGAAACACTCTTTTTGTGAAATCTGCAAGTGGATATTTCCAGCGATTTGAGGTCTATGCAAGGAAAAGGAAATATCTTCACACAAAAACTAGACAGCTGCATTCTCAGAAACTTCTTTGCGAGGAGTGCATTCAACTCACAGACTTGAACGTTCCTTTTCATAGAACAGTTTTGAAACACTCCTTTTGTACAATCTGCCGGTGTTTATTCGGAGGGCTTTGAGGCCTATGTTGGAAAAGGAAATATCTTCACATGAAAACTAGACAGAAGCATTCTCAGAAACTTCTTTGTGATGAGTGCATTCTAGTCACAGAGTTGAACCTTCCTTTTGATAGAACAGTTTTGAAACACTCTTTTTGTAGAATCTGCAAGTGGATATTTGGAGCACTATGAGGCCTATGCTGTGAAATGAAATCTCTTCAGCTAAGTACTAGACAGAAGCATTCTCAGAAACTTCTTCACCACATGTGCAATCAACTCACAGAGTTGAACCTTTCTTTTCAAAGAGCAGTTTTGAAACACACTTTTGGTAAAATCTGCAAGTGGATATTTAGAGCGATTTCCGGCCTATGCTGGAAAAGGAAATATCTTCACATAAGAACTAAACAGCAGCATTCTCAGAAACTTCTTTGTGATGAGTGCATTCACCTCACAGAGTTGAACCTACTAATTGATAGAGAAGTTTGGAAACACTCTTTTTGTAGAATCTGCAAATGGATATTTGGAGCGCTTTGAGGCCTATGCTGGAAATGGAAATATCTTCACATAAAAACTAGACAGAAGCATTCTCAGAAACTTCCTTGTGTTGAGTGCATTCAATTCACAGATTTGAACCTCCTTTTTGAAAGAGCAGTTTTGAAACACTCTTTTTGTAAAATCTGCAAAAGGATATTTGGAGCACTTTGAGGCCTATGCTGGGAAATGTAATATCTTCACCTAAAAACTAGACAGAAGCATTCTCAGAAAGTTCTTCTCGATGCGTGCATTCAACTCACAGAGTTGAACCTGTCTTTTGATAGAGCAGTTTGGAAACACTCTTTTTGTGAAATCTGCAAGTGGATATTTCCAGCGATTTGAGACCTATGCAAGGAAAAGGAAATATCTTCACACAAAAACTAGACAGCTGCATTCTCAGAAACTTCTTTGTGAGGAGTGCATTCAACTCACAGACTTGAACGTTCCTTTTCATAGAACAGTTTTGAAACACTCCTTTTGTACAATCTGCAAGTGTTTATTCGGAACGCTTTGAGGCCTATGTTGGAAAAGGAAATGTCTTCACATAAAAACTAGACAGAAGCATTCTCAGAAACTTCTTTGTGATGAGTGCATTCTACTCACAGACTTGAACCTTCCTTTTGATAGAACAGTTTTGAAACACTCTTTCTGTAGGATCTGCAAGTGGATATTTGGAGCACTATGAGGCCTATGCTGTGAAATGGAATCTCTTCACCTAAGTACTAGACAGAAGCATTCTCAGAAACTTCTTCACGATATGTGCATTCAACTCACAGTGTTGAACCTTTCTTTTCAAAGAGCAGTTTTGAAGCACACTTTTGGTAAAATCTGCAAGTGGATATTTGTAGCGATTTCCGGCCTATGCTGGAAAAGGAAATATCTTCACATAAGAACTAAACAGCAGCATTCTCAGAAACTTCTTTGTGTGGATTGCATTCAACTCACAGACTTGAACCTACCAATTGATAGAGAAGTTGGGAGACACTCTTTTTGTAGAATCTGCAAGTGGGTATTTGGAGCGCTTTGAGGCCTACGCTGGAAAAGGAAATGTCTTCACCTAAAAACTAGACAGCAGCATTCTCAGAAACCTCTTTGAGAAGAGTGCATTCATCTCACAGACTTGAACGTTCCTTTCGATAGAACAGTTTTGAAGCACTCCTTTTGTAGAATCTGCAATTGTTTATTCGGAGCGCTTCGAGGCCTATGTTGGAAAAGGATATATCTTCACATAAAAACTAGACAGAAATATTCTCAGAAACCTCTTTGTAAAGAGTGCATTCAACTCAGAGAGTTGAACCTACCAATCGATAGAGAAGTTTCGAAACACTCTTTTTGTAGAACACGCAAGTGAATATTTGGAGGGATTTGAGGCCTGTGATGTAAATGGAAACATCTTCTCATGAAATCTAGACAGAAGCATTCTCAGAAACGTCTTTGTGATAAGTGCATTCAACTCACAGACTTGAAGCTTCCTTCTGAAAGAGCAGTTTTGAAACACTCTTTTTGTAGCATCTGCAAGTGGATATATGGAGCGCTTTGAGGCCTATGCTGGAAAAGGAAATATCTTCACATAAAAACTGGACAGAAGCATTCTCAGAAACTTCTTTGTGATGTGTGCGTTGAACTCACGGAGTTCAACCTTTCTTTTGATAGAGAAGTTTCGAAACACTCTTTTAGTAGAATCTTCATGTGGATGGATGGAGTGCTTTGAGGCCTATGCAGGAATAGGAAATATCTTCACGTAGGAACTGGACAAAAGCTTTCTCAGAAAGTTCCCTGTGCTTTGTGCATTCAACTCACGGAGTTCAACCTGCCTTTTGATAGAGCAGTTTTGAAACCCTCTTTTTGTAGAATCTGCAAGTGGATATTTGGAGCGCTTTGAGGCCTATGCTGCAAAAGGAAATATCATTGCATAAAAGCTAGATGGAAGCATTCACAGAAACTTCTTTGTGATGAGTGCATTCAACTCACAGAGTTGAACCTCCCTTTTGATAGACCAGTTAGGAAACACGGTTTTTGTAGAATACGCAAGTGGATATTTGGAGCTCTTTGAGGCTTATGCTGGAAAAGGAGATATCTTCATATACAAACTGGACAGAAGCATTTTCAGAAACTTTTATGT
This sequence comes from Pongo pygmaeus, assembly GCF_028885625.2. Taxonomy (NCBI): domain Eukaryota; kingdom Metazoa; phylum Chordata; class Mammalia; order Primates; family Hominidae; genus Pongo; species Pongo pygmaeus. Next base: position 20,608,408 of record NC_085930.1, on the reverse strand, counting down.
CATGTGGGGATTGAACTCACAGAGTTGAACACTCCTTTCCATGGAGCAGTTCTGCAACACTCTTTTCGTGGAAACTGCAAGTGGATATTTGGTGCGATTGCGGCATCTAGTGGAAAAGGAAACACATGCAGATGAAAACTAGATAGAATCATTCTCGGAAACTTCTCTCTGATGAGTGCTTTCAACTCACAGATTTGAACCTTCCTTTTCAAAGAGCAGTTTTGAAAGACTCTTTTTGTAGGATCTGCAAGTGGATATTTGGAGCGCTTTGAGGCCTATGCTGGGAAGTGAAATATCTTCACCTGAAAACTAGACAGAAGCATTCTGAGAAAGTTCTCTCTGATGAGTGCATTCACCTCAGACTTGAACGTTCCTTTTGATAGAACAGTTTTGAATCACTAAGTGTGTAGAATTCGCAAGTGTTTATGCAGAGCACCTTGAGGCCTATGTTGGAAAAGGAAATTGCTTCACATAAAAACTAGAGAGAAGCATTCTCAGAAATTTCATTGTGATGAGTGCATTCACCTAACAGAGTTGAACCTACTAATTGATAGACAAGTTTGGAAACACTCTTTTTGTAGAATCTGCAAGTGGATATTTGGAGCGCTTTGAAGCCTAGGCTGGAAATGGAAATATATTCACAGAAAAACTGGACAGAAGCATTCTCAGAAACTTCCTTGTGTTGAGTGCGTTCAACCCATAGACTTGAACCTTCTTTTTGAAAGAGCAGTTTTGAAACACTCTTTTTGTAAAATCTGCAAATGGATATTTGGAGCATTTTGAGGCCCATGCTGGGAAATGGAATATCTTCACCTAAAAACTAGACAGAAGCATTCTCAGAAAGATCTCCTCGATGCGTGCATTCAACTCACAGATTTCAACCCGTCTTTTGATAGAGCAGTTTGGAAACACTCTTTTTGTGAAATCTGCAAGTGGATATTTCCAGCGATTTGAGGTCTATGCAAGGAAAAGGAAATATCTTCACACAAAAACTAGACAGCTGCATTCTCAGAAACTTCTTTGCGAGGAGTGCATTCAACTCACAGACTTGAACGTTCCTTTTCATAGAACAGTTTTGAAACACTCCTTTTGTACAATCTGCCGGTGTTTATTCGGAGGGCTTTGAGGCCTATGTTGGAAAAGGAAATATCTTCACATAAAAACTAGACAGAAGCATTCTCAGAAACTTCTTTGTGATGAGTGCATTCTAGTCACAGAGTTGAACCTTCCTTTTGATAGAACAGTTTTGAAACACTCTTTTTGTAGAATCTGCAAGTGGATATTTGGAGCACTATGAGGCCTATGCTGTGAAATGAAATCTCTTCAGCTAAGTACTAGGCAGAAGCATTCTCAGAAACTTCTTCACCACATGTGCAATCAACTCACAGAGTTGAACCTTTCTTTTCAAAGAGCAGTTTTGAAACACACTTTTGGTAAAATCTGCAAGTGGATATTTAGAGCGATTTCCGGCCTATGCTGGAAAAGGAAATATCTTCACATAAGAACTAAACAGCAGCATTCTCAGAAACTTCTTTGTGATGAGTGCATTCACCTCACAGAGTTGAACCTACTAATTGATAGAGAAGTTTGGAAACACTCTTTTTGTAGAATCTGCAAATGGATATTTGGAGCGCTTTGAGGCCTATGCTGGAAATGGAAATATCTTCACATAAAAACTAGACAGAAGCATTCTCAGTAACTTCCTTGTGTTGAGTGCATTCAACTCACAGACTTGAACCTTCTTTTTGAAAGAGCAGTTTTGAAACACTCTTTTTGTAAAATCTGCAAAAGGATATTTGGAGCACTTTGAGGCCTATGCTGGGAAATGTAATATCTTCACCTAAAAACTAGACAGAAGCATTCTCAGAAAGTTCTTCTCGATGCGTGCATTCAACTCACAGAGTTGAACCTGTCTTTTGATAGAGCAGTTTGGAAACACTCTTTTTGTGAAATCTGCAAGTGGATATTTCCAGCGATTTGAGACCTATGCAAGGAAAAGGAAATATCTTCACACAAAAACTAGACAGCTGCATTCTCAGAAACTTCTTTGTGAGGAGTGCATTCAACTCACAGACTTGAACGTTCCTTTTCATAGAACAGTTTTGAAACACTCCTTTTGTACAATCTGCAAGTGTTTATTCGGAACGCTTTGAGGCCTATGTTGGAAAAGGAAATGTCTTCACATAAAAACTAGACAGAAGCATTCTCAGAAACTTCTTTGTGATGAGTGCATTCTACTCACAGACTTGAACCTTCCTTTTGATAGAACAGTTTTGAAACACTCTTTCTGTAGGATCTGCAAGTGGATATTTGGAGCACTATGAGGCCTATGCTGTGAAATGGAATCTCTTCACCTAAGTACTAGACAGAAGCATTCTCAGAAACTTCTTCACGATATGTGCATTCAACTCACAGTGTTGAACCTTTCTTTTCAAAGAGCAGTTTTGAAGCACACTTTTGGTAAAATCTGCAAGTGGATATTTGTAGCGATTTCCGGCCTATGCTGGAAAAGGAAATATCTTCACATAAGAACTAAACAGCAGCATTCTCAGAAACTTCTTTGTGTGGATTGCATTCAACTCACAGACTTGAACCTACCAATTGATAGAGAAGTTGGGAGACACTCTTTTTGTAGAATCTGCAAGTGGGTATTTGGAGCGCTTTGAGGCCTACGCTGGAAAAGGAAATGTCTTCACCTAAAAACTAGACAGCAGCATTCTCAGAAACCTCTTTGAGAAGAGTGCATTCATCTCACAGACTTGAACGTTCCTTTCGATAGAACAGTTTTGAAGCACTCCTTTTGTAGAATCTGCAATTGTTTATTCGGAGCGCTTCGAGGCCTATGTTGGAAAAGGATATATCTTCACATAAAAACTAGACAGAAATATTCTCAGAAACCTCTTTGTAAAGAGTGCATTCAACTCAGAGAGTTGAACCTACCAATCGATAGAGAAGTTTCGAAACACTCTTTTTGTAGAACACGCAAGTGAATATTTGGAGGGATTTGAGGCCTGTGATGTAAATGGAAACATCTTCTCATGAAATCTAGACAGAAGCATTCTCAGAAACGTCTTTGTGATAAGTGCATTCAACTCACAGACTTGAAGCTTCCTTCTGAAAGAGCAGTTTTGAAACACTCTTTTTGTAGCATCTGCAAGTGGATATATGGAGCGCTTTGAGGCCTATGCTGGAAAAGGAAATATCTTCACATAAAAACTGGACAGAAGCATTCTCAGAAACTTCTTTGTGATGTGTGCGTTGAACTCACGGAGTTCAACCTTTCTTTTGATAGAGAAGTTTCGAAACACTCTTTTAGTAGAATCTTCATGTGGATGGATGGAGTGCTTTGAGGCCTATGCAGGAATAGGAAATATCTTCACGTAGGAACTGGACAAAAGCTTTCTCAGAAAGTTCCCTGTGCTTTGTGCATTCAACTCACGGAGTTCAACCTGCCTTTTGATAGAGCAGTTTTGAAACCCTCTTTTTGTAGAATCTGCAAGTGGATATTTGGAGCGCTTTGAGGCCTATGCTGCAAAAGGAAATATCATTGCATAAAAGCTAGATGGAAGCATTCACAGAAACTTCTTTGTGATGAGTGCATTCAACTCACAGAGTTGAACCTCCCTTTTGATAGACCAGTTAGGAAACACGGTTTTTGTAGAATACGCAAGTGGATATTTGGAGCTCTTTGAGGCTTATGCTGGAAAAGGAGATATCTTCATATACAAACTGGACAGAAGCATTTTCAGAAACTTTTATGTCATGTGGGGATTGAACTCACAGAGTTGAACACTCCTTTCCATGGAGCAGTTCTGCAACACTCTTTTCGTGGAAACTGCAAGTGGATATTTGGTGCGATTGCGGCATCTAGTGGAAAAGGAAACACATGCAGATGAAAACTAGATAGAATCATTCTCGGAAACTTCTCTCTGATGAGTGCTTTCAACTCACAGATTTGAACCTTCCTTTTCAAAGAGCAGTTTTGAAAGACTCTTTTTGTAGGATCTGCAAGTGGATATTTGGAGCGCTTTGAGGCCTATGCTGGGAAGTGAAATATCTTCACCTGAAAACTAGACAGAAGCATTCTGAGAAAGTTCTCTCTGATGAGTGCATTCACCTCAGACTTGAACGTTCCTTTTGATAGAACAGTTTTGAATCACTAAGTTTGTAGAATTCGCAAGTGTTTATGCAGAGCACCTTGAGGCCTATGTTGGAAAAGGAAATTGCTTCACATAAAAACTAGAGAGAAGCATTCTCAGAAATTTCATTGTGATGAGTGCATTCACCTAACAGAGTTGAACCTACTAATTGATAGACAAGTTTGGAAACACTCTTTTTGTAGAATCTGCAAGTGGATATTTGGAGCGCTTTGAAGCCTAGGCTGGAAATGGAAATATATTCACAGAAAAACTGGACAGAAGCATTCTCAGAAACTTCCTTGTGTTGAGTGCGTTCAACCCATAGACTTGAACCTTCTTTTTGAAAGAGCAGTTTTGAAACACTCTTTTTGTAAAATCTGCAAATGGATATTTGGAGCATTTTGAGGCCCATGCTGGGAAATGGAATATCTTCACCTAAAAACTAGACAGAAGCATTCTCAGAAAGATCTCCTCGATGCGTGCATTCAACTCACAGATTTCAACCCGTCTTTTGATAGAGCAGTTTGGAAACACTCTTTTTGTGAAATCTGCAAGTGGATATTTCCAGCGATTTGAGGTCTATGCAAGGAAAAGGAAATATCTTCACACAAAAACTAGACAGCTGCATTCTCAGAAACTTCTTTGCGAGGAGTGCATTCAACTCACAGACTTGAACGTTCCTTTTCATAGAACAGTTTTGAAACACTCCTTTTGTACAATCTGCCGGTGTTTATTCGGAGGGCTTTGAGGCCTATGTTGGAAAAGGAAATATCTTCACATAAAAACTAGACAGAAGCATTCTCAGAAACTTCTTTGTGATGAGTGCATTCTAGTCACAGAGTTGAACCTTCCTTTTGATAGAACAGTTTTGAAACACTCTTTTTGTAGAATCTGCAAGTGGATATTTGGAGCACTATGAGGCCTATGCTGTGAAATGAAATCTCTTCAGCTAAGTACTAGGCAGAAGAATTCTCAGAAACTTCTTCACCACATGTGCAATCAACTCACAGAGTTGAACCTTTCTTTTCAAAGAGCAGTTTTGAAACACACTTTTGGTAAAATCTGCAAGTGGATATTTAGAGCGATTTCCGGCCTATGCTGGAAAAGGAAATATCTTCACATAAGAACTAAACAGCAGCATTCTCAGAAACTTCTTTGTGATGAGTGCATTCACCTCACAGAGTTGAACCTACTAATTGATAGAGAAGTTTGGAAACACTCTTTTTGTAGAATCTGCAAATGGATATTTGGAGCGCTTTGAGGCCTATGCTGGAAATGGAAATATCTTCACATAAAAACTAGACAGAAGCATTCTCAGAAACTTCCTTGTGTTGAGTGCATTCAACTCACAGACTTGAACCTTCTTTTTGAAAGAGCAGTTTTGAAACACTCTTTTTGTAAAATCTGCAAAAGGATATTTGGAGCACTTTGAGGCCTATGCTGGGAAATGTAATATCTTCACCTAAAAACTAGACAGAAGCATTCTCAGAAAGTTCTTCTCGATGCGTGCATTCAACTCACAGAGTTGAACCTGTCTTTTGATAGAGCAGTTTGGAAACACTCTTTTTGTGAAATCTGCAAGTGGATATTTCCAGCGATTTGAGACCTATGCAAGGAAAAGGAAATATCTTCACACAAAAACTAGACAGCTGCATTCTCAGAAACTTCTTTGTGAGGAGTGCATTCAACTCACAGACTTGAACGTTCCTTTTCATAGAACAGTTTTGAAACACTCCTTTTGTACAATCTGCAAGTGTTTATTCGGAACGCTTTGAGGCCTATGTTGGAAAAGGAAATGTCTTCACATAAAAACTAGACAGAAGCATTCTCAGAAACTTCTTTGTGATGAGTGCATTCTACTCACAGACTTGAACCTTCCTTTTGATAGAACAGTTTTGAAACACTCTTTCTGTAGGATCTGCAAGTGGATATTTGGAGCACTATGAGGCCTATGCTGTGAAATGGAATCTCTTCACCTAAGTACTAGACAGAAGCATTCTCAGAAACTTCTTCACGATATGTGCATTCAACTCACAGTGTTGAACCTTTCTTTTCAAAGAGCAGTTTTGAAGCACACTTTTGGTAAAATCTGCAAGTGGATATTTGTAGCGATTTCCGGCCTATGCTGGAAAAGGAAATATCTTCACATAAGAACTAAACAGCAGCATTCTCAGAAACTTCTTTGTGTGGATTGCATTCAACTCACAGACTTGAACCTACCAATTGATAGAGAAGTTGGGAGACACTCTTTTTGTAGAATCTGCAAGTGGGTATTTGGAGCGCTTTGAGGCCTACGCTGGAAAAGGAAATGTCTTCACCTAAAAACTAGACAGCAGCATTCTCAGAAACCTCTTTGAGAAGAGTGCATTCATCTCACAGACTTGAACGTTCCTTTCGATAGAACAGTTTTGAAGCACTCCTTTTGTAGAATCTGCAATTGTTTATTCGGAGCGCTTCGAGGCCTATGTTGGAAAAGGATATATCTTCACATAAAAACTAGACAGAAATATTCTCAGAAACCTGTTTGTAAAGAGTGCATTCAACTCAGAGAGTTGAACCTACCAATCGATAGAGAAGTTTCGAAACACTCTTTTTGTAGAACACGCAAGTGAATATTTGGAGGGATTTGAGGCCTGTGATGTAAATGGAAACATCTTCTCATGAAATCTAGACAGAAGCATTCTCAGAAACGTCTTTGTGATAAGTGCATTCAACTCACAGACTTGAAGCTTCCTTCTGAAAGAGCAGTTTTGAAACACTCTTTTTGTAGCATCTGCAAGTGGATATATGGAGCGCTTTGAGGCCTATGCTGGAAAAGGAAATATCTTCACATAAAAACTGGACAGAAGCATTCTCAGAAACTTCTTTGTGATGTGTGCGTTGAACTCACGGAGTTCAACCTTTCTTTTGATAGAGAAGTTTCGAAACACTCTTTTAGTAGAATCTTCATGTGGATGGATGGAGTGCTTTGAGGCCTATGCAGGAATAGGAAATATCTTCACGTAGGAACTGGACAAAAGCTTTCTCAGAAAGTTCCCTGTGCTTTGTGCATTCAACTCACGGAGTTCAACCTGCCTTTTGATAGAGCAGTTTTGAAACCCTCTTTTTGTAGAATCTGCAAGTGGATATTTGGAGCGCTTTGAGGCCTATGCTGCAAAAGGAAATATCATTGCATAAAAGCTAGATGGAAGCATTCACAGAAACTTCTTTGTGATGAGTGCATTCAACTCACAGAGTTGAACCTCCCTTTTGATAGACCAGTTAGGAAACATGGTTTTTGTAGAATACGCAAGTGGATATTTGGAGCTCTTTGAGGCTTATGCTGGAAAAGGAGATATCTTCATATACAAACTGGACAGAAGCATTTTCAGAAACTTTTATGTCATGTGGGGATTGAACTCACAGAGTTGAACACTCCTTTCCATGGAGCAGTTCTGCAACACTCTTTTCGTGGAAACTGCAAGTGGATATTTGGTGCGATTGCGGCATCTAGTGGAAAAGGAAACACATGCAGATGAAAACTAGATAGAATCATTCTCGGAAACTTCTCTCTGATGAGTGCTTTCAACTCACAGATTTGAACCTTCCTTTTCAAAGAGCAGTTTTGAAAGACTCTTTTTGTAGAATCTGCAAGTGGATATTTGGAGCGCTTTGAGGCCTATGCTGGGAAGTGAAATATCTTCACCTGAAAACTAGACAGAAGCATTCTGAGAAAGTTCTCTCTGATGAGTGCATTCACCTCAGACTTGAACGTTCCTTTTGATAGAACAGTTTTGAATCACTAAGTTTGTAGAATTCGCAAGTGTTTATGCAGAGCACCTTGAGGCCTATGTTGGAAAAGGAAATTGCTTCACATAAAAACTAGAGAGAAGCATTCTCAGAAATTTCATTGTGATGAGTGCATTCACCTAACAGAGTTGAACCTACTAATTGATAGACAAGTTTGGAAACACTCTTTTTGTAGAATCTGCAAGTGGATATTTGGAGCGCTTTGAAGCCTAGGCTGGAAATGGAAATATATTCACAGAAAAACTGGACAGAAGCATTCTCAGAAACTTCCTTGTGTTGAGTGCGTTCAACCCATAGACTTGAACCTTCTTTTTGAAAGAGCAGTTTTGAAACACTCTTTTTGTAAAATCTGCAAATGGATATTTGGAGCATTTTGAGGCCCATGCTGGGAAATGGAATATCTTCACCTAAAAACTAGACAGAAGCATTCTCAGAAAGATCTCCTCGATGCGTGCATTCAACTCACAGATTTCAACCCGTCTTTTGATAGAGCAGTTTGGAAACACTCTTTTTGTGAAATCTGCAAGTGGATATTTCCAGCGATTTGAGGTCTATGCAAGGAAAAGGAAATATCTTCACACAAAAACTAGACAGCTGCATTCTCAGAAACTTCTTTGCGAGGAGTGCATTCAACTCACAGACTTGAACGTTCCTTTTCATAGAACAGTTTTGAAACACTCCTTTTGTACAATCTGCCGGTGTTTATTCGGAGGGCTTTGAGGCCTATGTTGGAAAAGGAAATATCTTCACATGAAAACTAGACAGAAGCATTCTCAGAAACTTCTTTGTGATGAGTGCATTCTAGTCACAGAGTTGAACCTTCCTTTTGATAGAACAGTTTTGAAACACTCTTTTTGTAGAATCTGCAAGTGGATATTTGGAGCACTATGAGGCCTATGCTGTGAAATGAAATCTCTTCAGCTAAGTACTAGACAGAAGCATTCTCAGAAACTTCTTCACCACATGTGCAATCAACTCACAGAGTTGAACCTTTCTTTTCAAAGAGCAGTTTTGAAACACACTTTTGGTAAAATCTGCAAGTGGATATTTAGAGCGATTTCCGGCCTATGCTGGAAAAGGAAATATCTTCACATAAGAACTAAACAGCAGCATTCTCAGAAACTTCTTTGTGATGAGTGCATTCACCTCACAGAGTTGAACCTACTAATTGATAGAGAAGTTTGGAAACACTCTTTTTGTAGAATCTGCAAATGGATATTTGGAGCGCTTTGAGGCCTATGCTGGAAATGGAAATATCTTCACATAAAAACTAGACAGAAGCATTCTCAGAAACTTCCTTGTGTTGAGTGCATTCAACTCACAGACTTGAACCTTCTTTTTGAAAGAGCAGTTTTGAAACACTCTTTTTGTAAAATCTGCAAAAGGATATTTGGAGCACTTTGAGGCCTATGCTGGGAAATGTAATATCTTCACCTAAAAACTAGACAGAAGCATTCTCAGAAAGTTCTTCTCGATGCGTGCATTCAACTCACAGAGTTGAACCTGTCTTTTGATAGAGCAGTTTGGAAACACTCTTTTTGTGAAATCTGCAAGTGGATATTTCCAGCGATTTGAGACCTATGCAAGGAAAAGGAAATATCTTCACACAAAAACTAGACAGCTGCATTCTCAGAAACTTCTTTGTGAGGAGTGCATTCAACTCACAGACTTGAACGTTCCTTTTCATAGAACAGTTTTGAAACACTCCTTTTGTACAATCTGCAAGTGTTTATTCGGAACGCTTTGAGGCCTATGTTGGAAAAGGAAATGTCTTCACATAAAAACTAGACAGAAGCATTCTCAGAAACTTCTTTGTGATGAGTGCATTCTACTCACAGACTTGAACCTTCCTTTTGATAGAACAGTTTTGAAACACTCTTTCTGTAGGATCTGCAAGTGGATATTTGGAGCACTATGAGGCCTATGCTGTGAAATGGAATCTCTTCACCTAAGTACTAGACAGAAGCATTCTCAGAAACTTCTTCACGATATGTGCATTCAACTCACAGTGTTGAACCTTTCTTTTCAAAGAGCAGTTTTGAAGCACACTTTTGGTAAAATCTGCAAGTGGATATTTGTAGCGATTTCCGGCCTATGCTGGAAAAGGAAATATCTTCACATAAGAACTAAACAGCAGCATTCTCAGAAACTTCTTTGTGTGGATTGCATTCAACTCACAGACTTGAACCTACCAATTGATAGAGAAGTTGGGAGACACTCTTTTTGTAGAATCTGCAAGTGGGTATTTGGAGCGCTTTGAGGCCTACGCTGGAAAAGGAAATGTCTTCACCTAAAAACTAGACAGCAGCATTCTCAGAAACCTCTTTGAGAAGAGTGCATTCATCTCACAGACTTGAACGTTCCTTTCGATAGAACAGTTTTGAAGCACTCCTTTTGTAGAATCTGCAATTGTTTATTCGGAGCGCTTCGAGGCCTATGTTGGAAAAGGATATATCTTCACATAAAAACTAGACAGAAATATTCTCAGAAACCTCTTTGTAAAGAGTGCATTCAACTCAGAGAGTTGAACCTACCAATCGATAGAGAAGTTTCGAAACACTCTTTTTGTAGAACACGCAAGTGAATATTTGGAGGGATTTGAGGCCTGTGATGTAAATGGAAACATCTTCTCATGAAATCTAGACAGAAGCATTCTCAGAAACGTCTTTGTGATAAGTGCATTCAACTCACAGACTTGAAGCTTCCTTCTGAAAGAGCAGTTTTGAAACACTCTTTTTGTAGCATCTGCAAGTGGATATATGGAGCGCTTTGAGGCCTATGCTGGAAAAGGAAATATCTTCACATAAAAACTGGACAGAAGCATTCTCAGAAACTTCTTTGTGATGTGTGCGTTGAACTCACGGAGTTCAACCTTTCTTTTGATAGAGAAGTTTCGAAACACTCTTTTAGTAGAATCTTCATGTGGATGGATGGAGTGCTTTGAGGCCTATGCAGGAATAGGAAATATCTTCACGTAGGAACTGGACAAAAGCTTTCTCAGAAAGTTCCCTGTGCTTTGTGCATTCAACTCACGGAGTTCAACCTGCCTTTTGATAGAGCAGTTTTGAAACCCTCTTTTTGTAGAATCTGCAAGTGGATATTTGGAGCGCTTTGAGGCCTATGCTGCAAAAGGAAATATCATTGCATAAAAGCTAGATGGAAGCATTCACAGAAACTTCTTTGTGATGAGTGCATTCAACTCACAGAGTTGAACCTCCCTTTTGATAGACCAGTTAGGAAACATGGTTTTTGTAGAATACGCAAGTGGATATTTGGAGCTCTTTGAGGCTTATGCTGGAAAAGGAGATATCTTCATATACAAACTGGACAGAAGCATTTTCAGAAACTTTTCTGTCATGTGGGGATTGAACTCACAGAGTTGAACACTCCTTTCCATGGAGCAGTTCTGCAACACTCTTTTCGTGGAAACTGCAAGTGGATATTTGGTGCGATTGCGGCATCTAGTGGAAAAGGAAACACATGCAGATGAAAACTAGATAGAATCATTCTCGGAAACTTCTCTCTGATGAGTGCTTTCAACTCACAGATTTGAACCTTCCTTTTCAAAGAGCAGTTTTGAAAGACTCTTTTTGTAGGATCTGCAAGTGGATATTTGGAGCGCTTTGAGGCCTATGCTGGGAAGTGAAATATCTTCACCTGAAAACTAGACAGAAGCATTCTGAGAAAGTTCTCTCTGATGAGTGCATTCACCTCAGACTTGAACGTTCCTTTTGATAGAACAGTTTTGAATCACTAAGTTTGTAGAATTCGCAAGTGTTTATGCAGAGCACCTTGAGGCCTATGTTGGAAAAGGAAATTGCTTCACATAAAAACTAGAGAGAAGCATTCTCAGAAATTTCATTGTGATGAGTGCATTCACCTAACAGAGTTGAACCTACTAATTGATAGACAAGTTTGGAAACACTCTTTTTGTAGAATCTGCAAGTGGATATTTGGAGCGCTTTGAAGCCTAGGCTGGAAATGGAAATATATTCACAGAAAAACTGGACAGAAGCATTCTCAGAAACTTCCTTGTGTTGAGTGCGTTCAACCCATAGACTTGAACCTTCTTTTTGAAAGAGCAGTTTTGAAACACTCTTTTTGTAAAATCTGCAAATGGATATTTGGAGCATTTTGAGGCCCATGCTGGGAAATGGAATATCTTCACCTAAAAACTAGACAGAAGCATTCTCAGAAAGATCTCCTCGATGCGTGCATTCAACTCACAGATTTCAACCCGTCTTTTGATAGAGCAGTTTGGAAACACTCTTTTTGTGAAATCTGCAAGTGGATATTTCCAGCGATTTGAGGTCTATGCAAGGAAAAGGAAATATCTTCACACAAAAACTAGACAGCTGCATTCTCAGAAACTTCTTTGCGAGGAGTGCATTCAACTCACAGACTTGAACGTTCCTTTTCATAGAACAGTTTTGAAACACTCCTTTTGTACAATCTGCCGGTGTTTATTCGGAGGGCTTTGAGGCCTATGTTGGAAAAGGAAATATCTTCACATAAAAACTAGACAGAAGCATTCTCAGAAACTTCTTTGTGATGAGTGCATTCTAGTCACAGAGTTGAACCTTCCTTTTGATAGAACAGTTTTGAAACACTCTTTTTGTAGAATCTGCAAGTGGATATTTGGAGCACTATGAGGCCTATGCTGTGAAATGAAATCTCTTCAGCGAAGTACTAGGCAGAAGCATTCTCAGAAACTTCTTCACCACATGTGCAATCAACTCACAGAGTTGAACCTTTCTTTTCAAAGAGCAGTTTTGAAACACACTTTTGGTAAAATCTGCAAGTGGATATTTAGAGCGATTTCCGGCCTATGCTGGAAAAGGAAATATCTTCACATAAGAACTAAACAGCAGCATTCTCAGAAACTTCTTTGTGATGAGTGCATTCACCTCACAGAGTTGAACCTACTAATTGATAGAGAAGTTTGGAAACACTCTTTTTGTAGAATCTGCAAATGGATATTTGGAGCGCTTTGAGGCCTATGCTGGAAATGGAAATATCTTCACATAAAAACTAGACAGAAGCATTCTCAGAAACTTCCTTGTGTTGAGTGCATTCAATTCACAGACTTGAACCTTCTTTTTGAAAGAGCAGTTTTGAAACACTCTTTTTGTAAAATCTGCAAAAGGATATTTGGAGCACTTTGAGGCCTATGCTGGGAAATGTAATATCTTCACCTAAAAACTAGACAGAAGCATTCTCAGAAAGTTCTTCTCGATGCGTGCATTCAACTCACAGAGTTGAACCTGTCTTTTGATAGAGCAGTTTGGAAACACTCTTCTTGTGAAATCTGCAAGTGGATATTTCCAGCGATTTGAGACCTATGCAAGGAAAAGGAAATATCTTCACACAAAAACTAGACAGCTGCATTCTCAGAAACTTCTTTGTGAGGAGTGCATTCAACTCACAGACTTGAACGTTCCTTTTCATAGAACAGTTTTGAAACACTCCTTTTGTACAATCTGCAAGTGTTTATTCGGAACGCTTTGAGGCCTATGTTGGAAAAGGAAATGTCTTCACATAAAAACTAGACAGAAGCATTCTCAGAAACTTCTTTGTGATGAGTGCATTCTACTCACAGACTTGAACCTTCCTTTTGATAGAACAGTTTTGAAACACTCTTTTTGTAGGATCTGCAAGTGGATATTTGGAGCACTATGAGGCCTATGCTGTGAAATGGAATCTCTTCACCTAAGTACTAGACAGAAGCATTCTCAGAAACTTCTTCACGATATGTGCATTCAACTCACAGTGTTGAACCTTTCTTTTCAAAGAGCAGTTTTGAAGCACACTTTTGGTAAAATCTGCAAGTGGATATTTGTAGCGATTTCCGGCCTATGCTGGAAAAGGAAATATCTTCACATAAGAACTAAACAGCAGCATTCTCAGAAACTTCTTTGTGTGGATTGCATTCAACTCACAGACTTGAACCTACCAATTGATAGAGAAGTTGGGAGACACTCTTTTTGTAGAATCTGCAAGTGGGTATTTGGAGCGCTTTGAGGCCTACGCTGGAAAAGGAAATGTCTTCACCTAAAAACTAGACAGCAGCATTCTCAGAAACCTCTTTGAGAAGAGTGCATTCATCTCACAGACTTGAACGTTCCTTTCGATAGAACAGTTTTGAAGCACTCCTTTTGTAGAATCTGCAATTGTTTATTCGGAGCGCTTCGAGGCCTATGTTGGAAAAGGATATATCTTCACATAAAAACTAGACAGAAATATTCTCAGAAACCTCTTTGTAAAGAGTGCATTCAACTCAGAGAGTTGAACCTACCAATCGATAGAGAAGTTTCGAAACACTCTTTTTGTAGAACACGCAAGTGAATATTTGGAGGGATTTGAGGCCTGTGATGTAAATGGAAACATCTTCTCATGAAATCTAGACAGAAGCATTCTCAGAAACGTCTTTGTGATAAGTGCATTCAACTCACAGACTTGAAGCTTCCTTCTGAAAGAGCAGTTTTGAAACACTCTTTTTGTAGCATCTGCAAGTGGATATATGGAGCGCTTTGAGGCCTATGCTGGAAAAGGAAATATCTTCACATAAAAACTGGACAGAAGCATTCTCAGAAACTTCTTTGTGATGTGTGCGTTGAACTCACGGAGTTCAACCTTTCTTTTGATAGAGAAGTTTCGAAACACTCTTTTAGTAGAATCTTCATGTGGATGGATGGAGTGCTTTGAGGCCTATGCAGGAATAGGAAATATCTTCACGTAGGAACTGGACAAAAGCTTTCTCAGAAAGTTCCCTGTGCTTTGTGCATTCAACTCACGGAGTTCAACCTGCCTTTTGATAGAGCAGTTTTGAAACCCTCTTTTTGTAGAATCTGCAAGTGGATATTTGGAGCGCTTTGTGGCCTATGCTGCAAAAGGAAATATCATTGCATAAAAGCTAGATGGAAGCATTCACAGAAACTTCTTTGTGATGAGTGCATTCAACTCACAGAGTTGAACCTCCCTTTTGATAGACCAGTTAGGAAACACGGTTTTTGTAGAATACGCAAGTGGATATTTGGAGCTCTTTGAGGCTTATGCTGGAAAAGGAGATATCTTCATATACAAACTGGACAGAAGCATTTTCAGAAACTTTTATGTCATGTGGGGATTGAACTCACAGAGTTGAACACTCCTTTCCATGGAGCAGTTCTGCAACACTCTTTTCGTGGAAACTGCAAGTGGATATTTGGTGCGATTGCGGCATCTAGTGGAAAAGGAAACACATGCAGATGAAAACTAGATAGAATCATTCTCGGAAACTTCTCTCTGATGAGTGCTTTCAACTCACAGATTTGAACCTTCCTTTTCAAAGAGCAGTTTTGAAAGACTCTTTTTGTAGGATCTGCAAGTGGATATTTGGAGCGCTTTGAGGCCTATGCTGGGAAGTGAAATATCTTCACCTGAAAACTAGACAGAAGCATTCTGAGAAAGTTCTCTCTGATGAGTGCATTCACCTCAGACTTGAACGTTCCTTTTGATAGAACAGTTTTGAATCACTAAGTGTGTAGAATTCGCAAGTGTTTATGCAGAGCACCTTGAGGCCTATGTTGGAAAAGGAAATTGCTTCACATAAAAACTAGAGAGAAGCATTCTCAGAAATTTCATTGTGATGAGTGCATTCACCTAACAGAGTTGAACCTACTAATTGATAGACAAGTTTGGAAACACTCTTTTTGTAGAATCTGCAAGTGGATATTTGGAGCGCTTTGAAGCCTAGGCTGGAAATGGAAATATATTCACAGAAAAACTGGACAGAAGCATTCTCAGAAACTTCCTTGTGTTGAGTGCGTTCAACCCATAGACTTGAACCTTCTTTTTGAAAGAGCAGTTTTGAAACACTCTTTTTGTAAAATCTGCAAATGGATATTTGGAGCATTTTGAGGCCCATGCTGGGAAATGGAATATCTTCACCTAAAAACTAGACAGAAGCATTCTCAGAAAGATCTCCTCGATGCGTGCATTCAACTCACAGATTTCAACCCGTCTTTTGATAGAGCAGTTTGGAAACACTCTTTTTGTGAAATCTGCAAGTGGATATTTCCAGCGATTTGAGGTCTATGCAAGGAAAAGGAAATATCTTCACACAAAAACTAGACAGCTGCATTCTCAGAAACTTCTTTGCGAGGAGTGCATTCAACTCACAGACTTGAACGTTCCTTTTCATAGAACAGTTTTGAAACACTCCTTTTGTACAATCTGCCGGTGTTTATTCGGAGGGCTTTGAGGCCTATGTTGGAAAAGGAAATATCTTCACATAAAAACTAGACAGAAGCATTCTCAGAAACTTCTTTGTGATGAGTGCATTCTAGTCACAGAGTTGAACCTTCCTTTTGATAGAACAGTTTTGAAACACTCTTTTTGTAGAATCTGCAAGTGGATATTTGGAGCACTATGAGGCCTATGCTGTGAAATGAAATCTCTTCAGCTAAGTACTAGACAGAAGCATTCTCAGAAACTTCTTCACCACATGTGCAATCAACTCACAGAGTTGAACCTTTCTTTTCAAAGAGCAGTTTTGAAACACACTTTTGGTAAAATCTGCAAGTGGATATTTAGAGCGATTTCCGGCCTATGCTGGAAAAGGAAATATCTTCACATAAGAACTAAACAGCAGCATTCTCAGAAACTTCTTTGTGATGAGTGCATTCACCTCACAGAGTTGAACCTACTAATTGATAGAGAAGTTTGGAAACACTCTTTTTGTAGAATCTGCAAATGGATATTTGGAGCGCTTTGAGGCCTATGCTGGAAATGGAAATATCTTCACATAAAAACTAGACAGAAGCATTCTCAGAAACTTCCTTGTGTTGAGTGCATTCAATTCACAGACTTGAACCTTCTTTTTGAAAGAGCAGTTTTGAAACACTCTTTTTGTAAAATCTGCAAAAGGATATTTGGAGCACTTTGAGGCCTATGCTGGGAAATGTAATATCTTCACCTAAAAACTAGACAGAAGCATTCTCAGAAAGTTCTTCTCGATGCGTGCATTCAACTCACAGAGTTGAACCTGTCTTTTGATAGAGCAGTTTGGAAACACTCTTTTTGTGAAATCTGCAAGTGGATATTTCCAGCGATTTGAGACCTATGCAAGGAAAAGGAAATATCTTCACACAAAAACTAGACAGCTGCATTCTCAGAAACTTCTTTGTGAGGAGTGCATTCAACTCACAGACTTGAACGTTCCTTTTCATAGAACAGTTTTGAAACACTCCTTTTGTACAATCTGCAAGTGTTTATTCGGAACGCTTTGAGGCCTATGTTGGAAAAGGAAATGTCTTCACATAAAAACTAGACAGAAGCATTCTCAGAAACTTCTTTGTGATGAGTGCATTCTACTCACAGACTTGAACCTTCCTTTTGATAGAACAGTTTTGAAACACTCTTTCTGTAGGATCTGCAAGTGGATATTTGGAGCACTATGAGGCCTATGCTGTGAAATGGAATCTCTTCACCTAAGTACTAGACAGAAGCATTCTCAGAAACTTCTTCACGATATGTGCATTCAACTCACAGTGTTGAACCTTTCTTTTCAAAGAGCAGTTTTGAAGCACACTTTTGGTAAAATCTGCAAGTGGATATTTGTAGCGATTTCCGGCCTATGCTGGAAAAGGAAATATCTTCACATAAGAACTAAACAGCAGCATTCTCAGAAACTTCTTTGTGTGGATTGCATTCAACTCACAGACTTGAACCTACCAATTGATAGAGAAGTTGGGAGACACTCTTTTTGTAGAATCTGCAAGTGGGTATTTGGAGCGCTTTGAGGCCTACGCTGGAAAAGGAAATGTCTTCACCTAAAAACTAGACAGCAGCATTCTCAGAAACCTCTTTGAGAAGAGTGCATTCATCTCACAGACTTGAACGTTCCTTTCGATAGAACAGTTTTGAAGCACTCCTTTTGTAGAATCTGCAATTGTTTATTCGGAGCGCTTCGAGGCCCATGTTGGAAAAGGATATATCTTCACATAAAAACTAGACAGAAATATTCTCAGAAACCTCTTTGTAAAGAGTGCATTCAACTCAGAGAGTTGAACCTACCAATCGATAGAGAAGTTTCGAAACACTCTTTTTGTAGAACACGCAAGTGAATATTTGGAGGGATTTGAGGCCTGTGATGTAAATGGAAACATCTTCTCATGAAATCTAGACAGAAGCATTCTCAGAAACGTCTTTGTGATAAGTGCATTCAACTCACAGACTTGAAGCTTCCTTCTGAAAGAGCAGTTTTGAAACACTCTTTTTGTAGCATCTGCAAGTGGATATATGGAGCGCTTTGAGGCCTATGCTGGAAAAGGAAATATCTTCACATAAAAACTGGACAGAAGCATTCTCAGAAACTTCTTTGTGATGTGTGCGTTGAACTCACGGAGTTCAACCTTTCTTTTGATAGAGAAGTTTCGAAACACTCTTTTAGTAGAATCTTCATGTGGATGGATGGAGTGCTTTGAGGCCTATGCAGGAATAGGAAATATCTTCACGTAGGAACTGGACAAAAGCTTTCTCAGAAAGTTCCCTGTGCTTTGTGCATTCAACTCACGGAGTTCAACCTGCCTTTTGATAGAGCAGTTTTGAAACCCTCTTTTTGTAGAATCTGCAAGTGGATATTTGGAGCGCTTTGAGGCCTATGCTGCAAAAGGAAATATCATTGCATAAAAGCTAGATGGAAGCATTCACAGAAACTTCTTTGTGATGAGTGCATTCAACTCACAGAGTTGAACCTCCCTTTTGATAGACCAGTTAGGAAACACGGTTTTTGTAGAATACGCAAGTGGATATTTGGAGCTCTTTGAGGCTTATGCTGGAAAAGGAGATATCTTCATATACAAACTGGACAGAAGCATTTTCAGAAACTTTTATGTCATGTGGGGATTGAACTCACAGAGTTGAACACTCCTTTCCATGGAGCAGTTCTGCAACACTCTTTTCGTGGAAACTGCAAGTGGATATTTGGTGCGATTGCGGCATCTAGTGGAAAAGGAAACACATGCAGATGAAAACTAGATAGAATCATTCTCGGAAACTTCTCTCTGATGAGTGCTTTCAACTCACAGATTTGAACCTTCCTTTTCAAAGAGCAGTTTTGAAAGACTCTTTTTGTAGAATCTGCAAGTGGATATTTGGAGCGCTTTGAGGCCTATGCTGGGAAGTGAAATATCTTCACCTGAAAACTAGACAGAAGCATTCTGAGAAAGTTCTCTCTGATGAGTGCATTCACCTCAGACTTGAACGTTCCTTTTGATAGAACAGTTTTGAATCACTAAGTTTGTAGAATTCGCAAGTGTTTATGCAGAGCACCTTGAGGCCTATGTTGGAAAAGGAAATTGCTTCACATAAAAACTAGAGAGAAGCATTCTCAGAAATTTCATTGTGATGAGTGCATTCACCTAACAGAGTTGAACCTACTAATTGATAGACAAGTTTGGAAACACTCTTTTTGTAGAATCTGCAAGTGGATATTTGGAGCGCTTTGAAGCCTAGGCTGGAAATGGAAATATATTCACAGAAAAACTGGACAGAAGCATTCTCAGAAACTTCCTTGTGTTGAGTGCGTTCAACCCATAGACTTGAACCTTCTTTTTGAAAGAGCAGTTTTGAAACACTCTTTTTGTAAAATCTGCAAATGGATATTTGGAGCATTTTGAGGCCCATGCTGGGAAATGGAATATCTTCACCTAAAAACTAGACAGAAGCATTCTCAGAAAGATCTCCTCGATGCGTGCATTCAACTCACAGATTTCAACCCGTCTTTTGATAGAGCAGTTTGGAAACACTCTTTTTGTGAAATCTGCAAGTGGATATTTCCAGCGATTTGAGGTCTATGCAAGGAAAAGGAAATATCTTCACACAAAAACTAGACAGCTGCATTCTCAGAAACTTCTTTGCGAGGAGTGCATTCAACTCACAGACTTGAACGTTCCTTTTCATAGAACAGTTTTGAAACACTCCTTTTGTACAATCTGCCGGTGTTTATTCGGAGGGCTTTGAGGCCTATGTTGGAAAAGGAAATATCTTCACATAAAAACTAGACAGAAGCATTCTCAGAAACTTCTTTGTGATGAGTGCATTCTAGTCACAGAGTTGAACCTTCCTTTTGATAGAACAGTTTTGAAACACTCTTTTTGTAGAATCTGCAAGTGGATATTTGGAGCACTATGAGGCCTATGCTGTGAAATGAAATCTCTTCAGCTAAGTACTAGGCAGAAGCATTCTCAGAAACTTCTTCACCACATGTGCAATCAACTCACAGAGTTGAACCTTTCTTTTCAAAGAGCAGTTTTGAAACACACTTTTGGTAAAATCTGCAAGTGGATATTTAGAGCGATTTCCGGCCTATGCTGGAAAAGGAAATATCTTCACATAAGAACTAAACAGCAGCATTCTCAGAAACTTCTTTGTGATGAGTGCATTCACCTCACAGAGTTGAACCTACTAATTGATAGAGAAGTTTGGAAACACTCTTTTTGTAGAATCTGCAAATGGATATTTGGAGCGCTTTGAGGCCTATGCTGGAAATGGAAATATCTTCACATAAAAACTAGACAGAAGCATTCTCAGAAACTTCCTTGTGTTGAGTGCATTCAACTCACAGACTTGAACCTTCTTTTTGAAAGAGCAGTTTTGAAACACTCTTTTTGTAAAATCTGCAAAAGGATATTTGGAGCACTTTGAGGCCTATGCTGGGAAATGTAATATCTTCACCTAAAAACTAGACAGAAGCATTCTCAGAAAGTTCTTCTCGATGCGTGCATTCAACTCACAGAGTTGAACCTGTCTTTTGATAGAGCAGTTTGGAAACACTCTTCTTGTGAAATCTGCAAGTGGATATTTCCAGCGATTTGAGACCTATGCAAGGAAAAGGAAATATCTTCACACAAAAACTAGACAGCTGCATTCTCAGAAACTTCTTTGTGAGGAGTGCATTCAACTCACAGACTTGAACGTTCCTTTTCATAGAACAGTTTTGAAACACTCCTTTTGTACAATCTGCAAGTGTTTATTCGGAACGCTTTGAGGCCTATGTTGGAAAAGGAAAGGTCTTCACATAAAAACTAGACAGAAGCATTCTCAGAAACTTCTTTGTGATGAGTGCATTCTACTCACAGACTTGAACCTTCCTTTTGATAGAACAGTTTTGAAACACTCTTTCTGTAGGATCTGCAAGTGGATATTTGGAGCACTATGAGGCCTATGCTGTGAAATGGAATCTCTTCACCTAAGTACTAGACAGAAGCATTCTCAGAAACTTCTTCACGATATGTGCATTCAACTCACAGTGTTGAACCTTTCTTTTCAAAGAGCAGTTTTGAAGCACACTTTTGGTAAAATCTGCAAGTGGATATTTGTAGCGATTTCCGGCCTATGCTGGAAAAGGAAATATCTTCACATAAGAACTAAACAGCAGCATTCTCAGAAACTTCTTTGTGTGGATTGCATTCAACTCACAGACTTGAACCTACCAATTGATAGAGAACTTGGGAGACACTCTTTTTGTAGAATCTGCAAGTGGGTATTTGGAGCGCTTTGAGGCCTACGCTGGAAAAGGAAATGTCTTCACCTAAAAACTAGACAGCAGCATTCTCAGAAACCTCTTTGAGAAGAGTGCATTCATCTCACAGACTTGAACGTTCCTTTCGATAGAACAGTTTTGAAGCACTCCTTTTGTAGAATCTGCAATTGTTTATTCGGAGCGCTTCGAGGCCTATGTTGGAAAAGGATATATCTTCACATAAAAACTAGACAGAAATATTCTCAGAAACCTCTTTGTAAAGAGTGCATTCAACTCAGAGAGTTGAACCTACCAATCGATAGAGAAGTTTCGAAACACTCTTTTTGTAGAACACGCAAGTGAATATTTGGAGGGATTTGAGGCCTGTGATGTAAATGGAAACATCTTCTCATGAAATCTAGACAGAAGCATTCTCAGAAACGTCTTTGTGATAAGTGCATTCAACTCACAGACTTGAAGCTTCCTTCTGAAAGAGCAGTTTTGAAACACTCTTTTTGTAGCATCTGCAAGTGGATATATGGAGCGCTTTGAGGCCTATGCTGGAAAAGGAAATATCTTCACATAAAAACTGGACAGAAGCATTCTCAGAAACTTCTTTGTGATGTGTGCGTTGAACTCACGGAGTTCAACCTTTCTTTTGATAGAGAAGTTTCGAAACACTCTTTTAGTAGAATCTTCATGTGGATGGATGGAGTGCTTTGAGGCCTATGCAGGAATAGGAAATATCTTCACGTAGGAACTGGACAAAAGCTTTCTCAGAAAGTTCCCTGTGCTTTGTGCATTCAACTCACGGAGTTCAACCTGCCTTTTGATAGAGCAGTTTTGAAACCCTCTTTTTGTAGAATCTGCAAGTGGATATTTGGAGCGCTTTGAGGCCTATGCTGCAAAAGGAAATATCATTGCATAAAAGCTAGATGGAAGCATTCACAGAAACTTCTTTGTGATGAGTGCATTCAACTCACAGAGTTGAACCTCCCTTTTGATAGACCAGTTAGGAAACACGGTTTTTGTAGAATACGCAAGTGGATATTTGGAGCTCTTTGAGGCTTATGCTGGAAAAGGAGATATCTTCATATACAAACTGGACAGAAGCATTTTCAGAAACTTTTCTGTCATGTGGGGATTGAACTCACAGAGTTGAACACTCCTTTCCATGGAGCAGTTCTGCAACACTCTTTTCGTGGAAACTGCAAGTGGATATTTGGTGCGATTGCGGCATCTAGTGGAAAAGGAAACACATGCAGATGAAAACTAGATAGAATCATTCTCAGAAACTTCTCTCTGATGAGTGCTTTCAACTCACAGATTTGAACCTTCCTTTTCAAAGAGCAGTTTTGAAAGACTCTTTTTGTAGAATCTGCAAGTGGATATTTGGAGCGCTTTGAGGCCTATGCTGGGAAGTGAAATATCTTCACCTGAAAACTAGACAGAAGCATTCTGAGAAAGTTCTCTCTGATGAGTGCATTCACCTCAGACTTGAACGTTCCTTTTGATAGAACAGTTTTGAATCACTAAGTTTGTAGAATTCGCAAGTGTTTATGCAGAGCACCTTGAGGCCTATGTTGGAAAAGGAAATTGCTTCACATAAAAACTAGAGAGAAGCATTCTCAGAAATTTCATTGTGATGAGTGCATTCACCTAACAGAGTTGAACCTACTAATTGATAGACAAGTTTGGAAACACTCTTTTTGTAGAATCTGCAAGTGGATATTTGGAGCGCTTTGAAGCCTAGGCTGGAAATGGAAATATATTCACAGAAAAACTGGACAGAAGCATTCTCAGAAACTTCCTTGTGTTGAGTGCGTTCAACCCATAGACTTGAACCTTCTTTTTGAAAGAGCAGTTTTGAAACACTCTTTTTGTAAAATCTGCAAATGGATATTTGGAGCATTTTGAGGCCCATGCTGGGAAATGGAATATCTTCACCTAAAAACTAGACAGAAGCATTCTCAGAAAGATCTCCTCGATGCGTGCATTCAACTCACAGATTTCAACCCGTCTTTTGATAGAGCAGTTTGGAAACACTCTTTTTGTGAAATCTGCAAGTGGATATTTCCAGCGATTTGAGGTCTATGCAAGGAAAAGGAAATGTCTTCACATAAAAACTAGACAGAAGCATTCTCAGAAACTTCTTTGTGATGAGTGCATTCTACTCACAGACTTGAACCTTCCTTTTGATAGAACAGTTTTGAAACACTCTTTCTGTAGGATCTGCAAGTGGATATTTGGAGCACTATGAGGCCTATGCTGTGAAATGGAATCTCTTCACCTAAGTACTAGACAGAAGCATTCTCAGAAACTTCTTCACGATATGTGCATTCAACTCACAGTGTTGAACCTTTCTTTTCAAAGAGCAGTTTTGAAGCACACTTTTGGTAAAATCTGCAAGTGGATATTTGTAGCGATTTCCGGCCTATGCTGGAAAAGGAAATATCTTCACATAAGAACTAAACAGCAGCATTCTCAGAAACTTCTTTGTGTGGATTGCATTCAACTCACAGACTTGAACCTACCAATTGATAGAGAAGTTGGGAGACACTCTTTTTGTAGAATCTGCAAGTGGGTATTTGGAGCGCTTTGAGGCCTACGCTGGAAAAGGAAATGTCTTCACCTAAAAACTAGACAGCAGCATTCTCAGAAACCTCTTTGAGAAGAGTGCATTCATCTCACAGACTTGAACGTTCCTTTCGATAGAACAGTTTTGAAGCACTCCTTTTGTAGAATCTGCAATTGTTTATTCGGAGCGCTTCGAGGCCTATGTTGGAAAAGGATATATCTTCACATAAAAACTAGACAGAAATATTCTCAGAAACCTCTTTGTAAAGAGTGCATTCAACTCAGAGAGTTGAACCTACCAATCGATAGAGAAGTTTCGAAACACTCTTTTTGTAGAACACGCAAGTGAATATTTGGAGGGATTTGAGGCCTGTGATGTAAATGGAAACATCTTCTCATGAAATCTAGACAGAAGCATTCTCAGAAACGTCTTTGTGATAAGTGCATTCAACTCACAGACTTGAAGCTTCCTTCTGAAAGAGCAGTTTTGAAACACTCTTTTTGTAGCATCTGCAAGTGGATATATGGAGCGCTTTGAGGCCTATGCTGGAAAAGGAAATATCTTCACATAAAAACTGGACAGAAGCATTCTCAGAAACTTCTTTGTGATGTGTGCGTTGAACTCACGGAGTTCAACCTTTCTTTTGATAGAGAAGTTTCGAAACACTCTTTTAGTAGAATCTTCATGTGGATGGATGGAGTGCTTTGAGGCCTATGCAGGAATAGGAAATATCTTCACGTAGGAACTGGACAAAAGCTTTCTCAGAAAGTTCCCTGTGCTTTGTGCATTCAACTCACGGAGTTCAACCTGCCTTTTGATAGAGCAGTTTTGAAACCCTCTTTTTGTAGAATCTGCAAGTGGATATTTGGAGCGCTTTGAGGCCTATGCTGCAAAAGGAAATATCATTGCATAAAAGCTAGATGGAAGCATTCACAGAAACTTCTTTGTGATGAGTGCATTCAACTCACAGAGTTGAACCTCCCTTTTGATAGACCAGTTATGAAACACGGTTTTTGTAGAATACGCAAGTGGATATTTGGAGCTCTTTGAGGCTTATGCTGGAAAAGGAGATATCTTCATATACAAACTGGACAGAAGCATTTTCAGAAACTTTTCTGTCATGTGGGGATTGAACTCACAGAGTTGAACACTCCTTTCCATGGAGCAGTTCTGCAACACTCTTTTCGTGGAAACTGCAAGTGGATATTTGGTGCGATTGCGGCATCTAGTGGAAAAGGAAACACATGCAGATGAAAACTAGATAGAATCATTCTCGGAAACTTCTCTCTGATGAGTGCTTTCAACTCACAGATTTGAACCTTCCTTTTCAAAGAGCAGTTTTGAAAGACTCTTTTTGTAGAATCTGCAAGTGGATATTTGGAGCGCTTTGAGGCCTATGCTGGGAAGTGAAATATCTTCACCTGAAAACTAGACAGAAGCATTCTGAGAAAGTTCTCTCTGATGAGTGCATTCACCTCAGACTTGAACGTTCCTTTTGATAGAACAGTTTTGAATCACTAAGTTTGTAGAATTCGCAAGTGTTTATGCAGAGCACCTTGAGGCCTATGTTGGAAAAGGAAATTGCTTCACATAAAAACTAGAGAGAAGCATTCTCAGAAATTTCATTGTGATGAGTGCATTCACCTAACAGAGTTGAACCTACTAATTGATAGACAAGTTTGGAAACACTCTTTTTGTAGAATCTGCAAGTGGATATTTGGAGCGCTTTGAAGCCTAGGCTGGAAATGGAAATATATTCACAGAAAAACTGGACAGAAGCATTCTCAGAAACTTCCTTGTGTTGAGTGCGTTCAACCCATAGACTTGAACCTTCTTTTTGAAAGAGCAGTTTTGAAACACTCTTTTTGTAAAATCTGCAAATGGATATTTGGAGCATTTTGAGGCCCATGCTGGGAAATGGAATATCTTCACCTAAAAACTAGACAGAAGCATTCTCAGAAAGATCTCCTCGATGCGTGCATTCAACTCACAGATTTCAACCCGTCTTTTGATAGAGCAGTTTGGAAACACTCTTTTTGTGAAATCTGCAAGTGGATATTTCCAGCGATTTGAGGTCTATGCAAGGAAAAGGAAATATCTTCACACAAAAACTAGACAGCTGCATTCTCAGAAACTTCTTTGCGAGGAGTGCATTCAACTCACAGACTTGAACGTTCCTTTTCATAGAACAGTTTTGAAACACTCCTTTTGTACAATCTGCCGGTGTTTATTCGGAGGGCTTTGAGGCCTATGTTGGAAAAGGAAATATCTTCACATAAAAACTAGACAGAAGCATTCTCAGAAACTTCTTTGTGATGAGTGCATTCTAGTCACAGAGTTGAACCTTCCTTTTGATAGAACAGTTTTGAAACACTCTTTTTGTAGAATCTGCAAGTGGATATTTGGAGCACTATGAGGCCTATGCTGTGAAATGAAATCTCTTCAGCTAAGTACTAGGCAGAAGCATTCTCAGAAACTTCTTCACCACATGTGCAATCAACTCACAGAGTTGAACCTTTCTTTTCAAAGAGCAGTTTTGAAACACACTTTTGGTAAAATCTGCAAGTGGATATTTAGAGCGATTTCCGGCCTATGCTGGAAAAGGAAATATCTTCACATAAGAACTAAACAGCAGCATTCTCAGAAACTTCTTTGTGATGAGTGCATTCACCTCACAGAGTTGAACCTACTAATTGATAGAGAAGTTTGGAAACACTCTTTTTGTAGAATCTGCAAATGGATATTTGGAGCGCTTTGAGGCCTATGCTGGAAATGGAAATATCTTCACATAAAAACTAGACAGAAGCATTCTCAGAAACTTCCTTGTGTTGAGTGCATTCAACTCACAGACTTGAACCTTCTTTTTGAAAGAGCAGTTTAGAAACACTCTTTTTGTTAAATCTGCAAAAGGATATTTGGAGCACTTTGAGGCCTATGCTGGGAAATGTAATATCTTCACCTAAAAACTAGACAGAAGCATTCTCAGAAAGTTCTTCTCGATGCGTGCATTCAACTCACAGAGTTGAACCTGTCTTTTGATAGAGCAGTTTGGAAACACTCTTCTTGTGAAATCTGCAAGTGGATATTTCCAGCGATTTGGGACCTATGCAAGGAAAAGGAAATATCTTCACACAAAAACTAGACAGCTGCATTCTCAGAAACTTCTTTGTGAGGAGTGCATTCAACTCACAGACTTGAACGTTCCTTTTCATAGAACAGTTTTGAAACACTCCTTTTGTACAATCTGCAAGTGTTTATTCGGAACGCTTTGAGGCCTATGTTGGAAAAGGAAATGTCTTCACATAAAAACTAGACAGAAGCATTCTCAGAAACTTCTTTGTGATGAGTGCATTCTACTCACAGACTTGAACCTTCCTTTTGATAGAACAGTTTTGAAACACTCTTTCTGTAGGATCTGCAAGTGGATATTTGGAGCACTATGAGGCCTATGCTGTGAAATGGAATCTCTTCACCTAAGTACTAGACAGAAGCATTCTCAGAAACTTCTTCACGATATGTGCATTCAACTCACAGTGTTGAACCTTTCTTTTCAAAGAGCAGTTTTGAAGCACACTTTTGGTAAAATCTGCAAGTGGATATTTGTAGCGATTTCCGGCCTATGCTGGAAAAGGAAATATCTTCACATAAGAACTAAACAGCAGCATTCTCAGAAACTTCTTTGTGTGGATTGCATTCAACTCACAGACTTGAACCTACCAATTGATAGAGAAGTTGGGAGACACTCTTTTTGTAGAATCTGCAAGTGGGTATTTGGAGCGCTTTGAGGCCTACGCTGGAAAAGGAAATGTCTTCACCTAAAAACTAGACAGCAGCATTCTCAGAAACCTCTTTGAGAAGAGTGCATTCATCTCACAGACTTGAACGTTCCTTTCGATAGAACAGTTTTGAAGCACTCCTTTTGTAGAATCTGCAATTGTTTATTCGGAGCGCTTCGAGGCCTATGTTGGAAAAGGATATATCTTCACATAAAAACTAGACAGAAATATTCTCAGAAACCTGTTTGTAAAGAGTGCATTCAACTCAGAGAGTTGAACCTACCAATCGATAGAGAAGTTTCGAAACACTCTTTTTGTAGAACACGCAAGTGAATATTTGGAGGGATTTGAGGCCTGTGATGTAAATGGAAACATCTTCTCATGAAATCTAGACAGAAGCATTCTCAGAAACGTCTTTGTGATAAGTGCATTCAACTCACAGACTTGAAGCTTCCTTCTGAAAGAGCAGTTTTGAAACACTCTTTTTGTAGCATCTGCAAGTGGATATATGGAGCGCTTTGAGGCCTATGCTGGAAAAGGAAATATCTTCACATAAAAACTGGACAGAAGCATTCTCAGAAACTTCTTTGTGATGTGTGCGTTGAACTCACGGAGTTCAACCTTTCTTTTGATAGAGAAGTTTCGAAACACTCTTTTAGTAGAATCTTCATGTGGATGGATGGAGTGCTTTGAGGCCTATGCAGGAATAGGAAATATCTTCACGTAGGAACTGGACAAAAGCTTTCTCAGAAAGTTCCCTGTGCTTTGTGCATTCAACTCACGGAGTTCAACCTGCCTTTTGATAGAGCAGTTTTGAAACCCTCTTTTTGTAGAATCTGCAAGTGGATATTTGGAGCGCTTTGAGGCCTATGCTGCAAAAGGAAATATCATTGCATAAAAGCTAGATGGAAGCATTCACAGAAACTTCTTTGTGATGAGTGCATTCAACTCACAGAGTTGAACCTCCCTTTTGATAGACCAGTTAGGAAACACGGTTTTTGTAGAATACGCAAGTGGATATTTGGAGCTCTTTGAGGCTTATGCTGGAAAAGGAGATATCTTCATATACAAACTGGACAGAAGCATTTTCAGAAACTTTTCTGTCATGTGGGGATTGAACTCACAGAGCTGAACACTCCTTTCCATGGAGCAGTTCTGCAACACTCTTTTCGTGGAAACTGCAAGTGGATATTTGGTGCGATTGCGGCATCTAGTGGAAAAGGAAACACATGCAGATGAAAACTAGATAGAATCATTCTCGGAAACTTCTCTCTGATGAGTGCTTTCAACTCACAGATTTGAACCTTCCTTTTCAAAGAGCAGTTTTGAAAGACTCTTTTTGTAGGATCTGCAAGTGGATATTTGGAGCGCTTTGAGGCCTATGCTGGGAAGTGAAATATCTTCACCTGAAAACTAGACAGAAGCATTCTGAGAAAGTTCTCTCTGATGAGTGCATTCACCTCAGACTTGAACGTTCCTTTTGATAGAACAGTTTTGAATCACTAAGTTTGTAGAATTCGCAAGTGTTTATGCAGAGCACCTTGAGGCCTATGTTGGAAAAGGAAATTGCTTCACATAAAAACTAGAGAGAAGCATTCTCAGAAATTTCATTGTGATGAGTGCATTCACCTAACAGAGTTGAACCTACTAATTGATAGACAAGTTTGGAAACACTCTTTTTGTAGAATCTGCAAGTGGATATTTGGAGCGCTTTGAAGCCTAGGCTGGAAATGGAAATATATTCACAGAAAAACTGGACAGAAGCATTCTCAGAAACTTCCTTGTGTTGAGTGCGTTCAACCCATAGACTTGAACCTTCTTTTTGAAAGAGCAGTTTTGAAACACTCTTTTTGTAAAATCTGCAAATGGATATTTGGAGCATTTTGAGGCCCATGCTGGGAAATGGAATATCTTCACCTAAAAGCTAGACAGAAGCATTCTCAGAAAGATCTCCTCGATGCGTGCATTCAACTCACAGATTTCAACCCGTCTTTTGATAGAGCAGTTTGGAAACACTCTTTTTGTGAAATCTGCAAGTGGATATTTCCAGCGATTTGAGGTCTATGCAAGGAAAAGGAAATATCTTCACACAAAAACTAGACAGCTGCATTCTCAGAAACTTCTTTGCGAGGAGTGCATTCAACTCACAGACTTGAACGTTCCTTTTCATAGAACAGTTTTGAAACACTCCTTTTGTACAATCTGCCGGTGTTTATTCGGAGGGCTTTGAGGCCTATGTTGGAAAAGGAAATATCTTCACATAAAAACTAGACAGAAGCATTCTCAGAAACTTCTTTGTGATGAGTGCATTCTAGTCACAGAGTTGAACCTTCCTTTTGATAGAACAGTTTTGAAACACTCTTTTTGTAGAATCTGCAAGTGGATATTTGGAGCACTATGAGGCCTATGCTGTGAAATGAAATCTCTTCAGCTAAGTACTAGGCAGAAGCATTCTCAGAAACTTCTTCACCACATGTGCAATCAACTCACAGAGTTGAACCTTTCTTTTCAAAGAGCAGTTTTGAAACACACTTTTGGTAAAATCTGCAAGTGGATATTTAGAGCGATTTCCGGCCTATGCTGGAAAAGGAAATATCTTCACATAAGAACTAAACAGCAGCATTCTCAGAAACTTCTTTGTGATGAGTGCATTCACCTCACAGAGTTGAACCTACTAATTGATAGAGAAGTTTGGAAACACTCTTTTTGTAGAATCTGCAAATGGATATTTGGAGCGCTTTGAGGCCTATGCTGGAAATGGAAATATCTTCACATAAAAACTAGACAGAAGCATTCTCAGAAACTTCCTTGTGTTGAGTGCATTCAACTCACAGACTTGAACCTTCTTTTTGAAAGAGCAGTTTAGAAACACTCTTTTTGTTAAATCTGCAAAAGGATATTTGGAGCACTTTGAGGCCTATGCTGGGAAATGTAATATCTTCACCTAAAAACTAGACAGAAGCATTCTCAGAAAGTTCTTCTCGATGCGTGCATTCAACTCACAGAGTTGAACCTGTCTTTTGATAGAGCAGTTTGGAAACACTCTTCTTGTGAAATCTGCAAGTGGATATTTCCAGCGATTTGGGACCTATGCAAGGAAAAGGAAATATCTTCACACAAAAACTAGACAGCTGCATTCTCAGAAACTTCTTTGTGAGGAGTGCATTCAACTCACAGACTTGAACGTTCCTTTTCATAGAACAGTTTTGAAACACTCCTTTTGTACAATCTGCAAGTGTTTATTCGGAACGCTTTG
Source organism: Pongo pygmaeus (assembly GCF_028885625.2). Lineage (NCBI taxonomy): Eukaryota > Metazoa > Chordata > Mammalia > Primates > Hominidae > Pongo > Pongo pygmaeus. The sequence continues at coordinate 20,577,366 of NC_085930.1, read as the reverse complement.
AGGCCTATGTTGGAAAAGGAAATGTCTTCACATAAAAACTAGACAGAAGCATTCTCAGAAACTTCTTTGTGATGAGTGCATTCTACTCACAGACTTGAACCTTCCTTTTGATAGAACAGTTTTGAAACACTCTTTCTGTAGGATCTGCAAGTGGATATTTGGAGCACTATGAGGCCTATGCTGTGAAATGGAATCTCTTCACCTAAGTACTAGACAGAAGCATTCTCAGAAACTTCTTCACGATATGTGCATTCAACTCACAGTGTTGAACCTTTCTTTTCAAAGAGCAGTTTTGAAGCACACTTTTGGTAAAATCTGCAAGTGGATATTTGTAGCGATTTCCGGCCTATGCTGGAAAAGGAAATATCTTCACATAAGAACTAAACAGCAGCATTCTCAGAAACTTCTTTGTGTGGATTGCATTCAACTCACAGACTTGAACCTACCAATTGATAGAGAAGTTGGGAGACACTCTTTTTGTAGAATCTGCAAGTGGGTATTTGGAGCGCTTTGAGGCCTACGCTGGAAAAGGAAATGTCTTCACCTAAAAACTAGACAGCAGCATTCTCAGAAACCTCTTTGAGAAGAGTGCATTCATCTCACAGACTTGAACGTTCCTTTCGATAGAACAGTTTTGAAGCACTCCTTTTGTAGAATCTGCAATTGTTTATTCGGAGCGCTTCGAGGCCTATGTTGGAAAAGGATATATCTTCACATAAAAACTAGACAGAAATATTCTCAGAAACCTGTTTGTAAAGAGTGCATTCAACTCAGAGAGTTGAACCTACCAATCGATAGAGAAGTTTCGAAACACTCTTTTTGTAGAACACGCAAGTGAATATTTGGAGGGATTTGAGGCCTGTGATGTAAATGGAAACATCTTCTCATGAAATCTAGACAGAAGCATTCTCAGAAACGTCTTTGTGATAAGTGCATTCAACTCACAGACTTCAAGCTTCCTTCTGAAAGAGCAGTTTTGAAACACTCTTTTTGTAGCATCTGCAAGTGGATATATGGAGCGCTTTGAGGCCTATGCTGGAAAAGGAAATATCTTCACATAAAAACTGGACAGAAGCATTCTCAGAAACTTCTTTGTGATGTGTGCGTTGAACTCACGGAGTTCAACCTTTCTTTTGATAGAGAAGTTTCGAAACACTCTTTTAGTAGAATCTTCATGTGGATGGATGGAGTGCTTTGAGGCCTATGCAGGAATAGGAAATATCTTCACGTAGGAACTGGACAAAAGCTTTCTCAGAAAGTTCCCTGTGCTTTGTGCATTCAACTCACGGAGTTCAACCTGCCTTTTGATAGAGCAGTTTTGAAACCCTCTTTTTGTAGAATCTGCAAGTGGATATTTGGAGCGCTTTGAGGCCTATGCTGCAAAAGGAAATATCATTGCATAAAAGCTAGATGGAAGCATTCACAGAAACTTCTTTGTGATGAGTGCATTCAACTCACAGAGTTGAACCTCCCTTTTGATAGACCAGTTAGGAAACACGGTTTTTGTAGAATACGCAAGTGGATATTTGGAGCTCTTTGAGGCTTATGCTGGAAAAGGAGATATCTTCATATACAAACTGGACAGAAGCATTTTCAGAAACTTTTCTGTCATGTGGGGATTGAACTCACAGAGCTGAACACTCCTTTCCATGGAGCAGTTCTGCAACACTCTTTTCGTGGAAACTGCAAGTGGATATTTGGTGCGATTGCGGCATCTAGTGGAAAAGGAAACACATGCAGATGAAAACTAGATAGAATCATTCTCGGAAACTTCTCTCTGATGAGTGCTTTCAACTCACAGATTTGAACCTTCCTTTTCAAAGAGCAGTTTTGAAAGACTCTTTTTGTAGGATCTGCAAGTGGATATTTGGAGCGCTTTGAGGCCTATGCTGGGAAGTGAAATATCTTCACCTGAAAACTAGACAGAAGCATTCTGAGAAAGTTCTCTCTGATGAGTGCATTCACCTCAGACTTGAACGTTCCTTTTGATAGAACAGTTTTGAATCACTAAGTTTGTAGAATTCGCAAGTGTTTATGCAGAGCACCTTGAGGCCTATGTTGGAAAAGGAAATTGCTTCACATAAAAACTAGAGAGAAGCATTCTCAGAAATTTCATTGTGATGAGTGCATTCACCTAACAGAGTTGAACCTACTAATTGATAGACAAGTTTGGAAACACTCTTTTTGTAGAATCTGCAAGTGGATATTTGGAGCGCTTTGAAGCCTAGGCTGGAAATGGAAATATATTCACAGAAAAACTGGACAGAAGCATTCTCAGAAACTTCCTTGTGTTGAGTGCGTTCAACCCATAGACTTGAACCTTCTTTTTGAAAGAGCAGTTTTGAAACACTCTTTTTGTAAAATCTGCAAATGGATATTTGGAGCATTTTGAGGCCCATGCTGGGAAATGGAATATCTTCACCTAAAAACTAGACAGAAGCATTCTCAGAAAGATCTCCTCGATGCGTGCATTCAACTCACAGATTTCAACCCGTCTTTTGATAGAGCAGTTTGGAAACACTCTTTTTGTGAAATCTGCAAGTGGATATTTCCAGCGATTTGAGGTCTATGCAAGGAAAAGGAAATATCTTCACACAAAAACTAGACAGCTGCATTCTCAGAAACTTCTTTGCGAGGAGTGCATTCAACTCACAGACTTGAACGTTCCTTTTCATAGAACAGTTTTGAAACACTCCTTTTGTACAATCTGCCGGTGTTTATTCGGAGGGCTTTGAGGCCTATGTTGGAAAAGGAAATATCTTCACATAAAAACTAGACAGAAGCATTCTCAGAAACTTCTTTGTGATGAGTGCATTCTAGTCACAGAGTTGAACCTTCCTTTTGATAGAACAGTTTTGAAACACTCTTTTTGTAGAATCTGCAAGTGGATATTTGGAGCACTATGAGGCCTATGCTGTGAAATGAAATCTCTTCAGCTAAGTACTAGGCAGAAGCATTCTCAGAAACTTCTTCACCACATGTGCAATCAACTCACAGAGTTAAACCTTTCTTTTCAAAGAGCAGTTTTGAAACACACTTTTGGTAAAATCTGCAAGTGGATATTTAGAGCGATTTCCGGCCTATGCTGGAAAAGGAAATATCTTCACATAAGAACTAAACAGCAGCATTCTCAGAAACTTCTTTGTGATGAGTGCATTCACCTCACAGAGTTGAACCTACTAATTGATAGAGAAGTTTGGAAACACTCTTTTTGTAGAATCTGCAAATGGATATTTGGAGCGCTTTGAGGCCTATGCTGGAAATGGAAATATCTTCACATAAAAACTAGACAGAAGCATTCTCAGAAACTTCCTTGTGTTGAGTGCATTCAACTCACAGACTTGAACCTTCTTTTTGAAAGAGCAGTTTAGAAACACTCTTTTTGTTAAATCTGCAAAAGGATATTTGGAGCACTTTGAGGCCTATGCTGGGAAATGTAATATCTTCACCTAAAAACTAGACAGAAGCATTCTCAGAAAGTTCTTCTCGATGCGTGCATTCAACTCACAGAGTTGAACCTGTCTTTTGATAGAGCAGTTTGGAAACACTCTTCTTGTGAAATCTGCAAGTGGATATTTCCAGCGATTTGGGACCTATGCAAGGAAAAGGAAATATCTTCACACAAAAACTAGACAGCTGCATTCTCAGAAACTTCTTTGTGAGGAGTGCATTCAACTCACAGACTTGAACGTTCCTTTTCATAGAACAGTTTTGAAACACTCCTTTTGTACAATCTGCAAGTGTTTATTCGGAACGCTTTGAGGCCTATGTTGGAAAAGGAAATGTCTTCACATAAAAACTAGACAGAAGCATTCTCAGAAACTTCTTTGTGATGAGTGCATTCTACTCACAGACTTGAACCTTCCTTTTGATAGAACAGTTTTGAAACACTCTTTCTGTAGGATCTGCAAGTGGATATTTGGAGCACTATGAGGCCTATGCTGTGAAATGGAATCTCTTCACCTAAGTACTAGACAGAAGCATTCTCAGAAACTTCTTCACGATATGTGCATTCAACTCACAGTGTTGAACCTTTCTTTTCAAAGAGCAGTTTTGAAGCACACTTTTGGTAAAATCTGCAAGTGGATATTTGTAGCGATTTCCGGCCTATGCTGGAAAAGGAAATATCTTCACATAAGAACTAAACAGCAGCATTCTCAGAAACTTCTTTGTGATGAGTGCATTCACCTCACAGAGTTGAACCTACCAATTGATAGAGAAGTTGGGAGACACTCTTTTTGTAGAATCTGCAAGTGGGTATTTGGAGCGCTTTGAGGCCTACGCTGGAAAAGGAAATGTCTTCACCTAAAAACTAGACAGCAGCATTCTCAGAAACCTCTTTGAGAAGAGTGCATTCATCTCACAGACTTGAACGTTCCTTTCGATAGAACAGTTTTGAAGCACTCCTTTTGTAGAATCTGCAATTGTTTATTCGGAGCGCTTCGAGGCCTATGTTGGAAAAGGATATATCTTCACATAAAAACTAGACAGAAATATTCTCAGAAACCTCTTTGTAAAGAGTGCATTCAACTCAGAGAGTTGAACCTACCAATCGATAGAGAAGTTTCGAAACACTCTTTTTGTAGAACACGCAAGTGAATATTTGGAGGGATTTGAGGCCTGTGATGTAAATGGAAACATCTTCTCATGAAATCTAGACAGAAGCATTCTCAGAAACGTCTTTGTGATAAGTGCATTCAACCCACAGACTTGAAGCTTCCTTCTGAAAGAGCAGTTTTGAAACACTCTTTTTGTAGCATCTGCAAGTGGATATATGGAGCGCTTTGAGGCCTATGCTGGAAAAGGAAATATCTTCACATAAAAACTGGACAGAAGCATTCTCAGAAACTTCTTTGTGATGTGTGCGTTGAACTCACGGAGTTCAACCTTTCTTTTGATAGAGAAGTTTCGAAACACTCTTTTAGTAGAATCTTCATGTGGATGGATGGAGTGCTTTGAGGCCTATGCAGGAATAGGAAATATCTTCACGTAGGAACTGGACAAAAGCTTTCTCAGAAAGTTCCCTGTGCTTTGTGCATTCAACTCACGGAGTTCAACCTGCCTTTTGATAGAGCAGTTTTGAAACCCTCTTTTTGTAGAATCTGCAAGTGGATATTTGGAGCGCTTTGAGGCCTATGCTGCAAAAGGAAATATCATTGCATAAAAGCTAGATGGAAGCATTCACAGAAACTTCTTTGTGATGAGTGCATTCAACTCACAGAGTTGAACCTCCCTTTTGATAGACCAGTTAGGAAACACGGTTTTTGTAGAATACGCAAGTGGATATTTGGAGCTCTTTGAGGCTTATGCTGGAAAAGGAGATATCTTCATATACAAACTGGACAGAAGCATTTTCAGAAACTTTTCTGTCATGTGGGGATTGAACTCACAGAGCTGAACACTCCTTTCCATGGAGCAGTTCTGCAACACTCTTTTCGTGGAAACTGCAAGTGGATATTTGGTGCGATTGCGGCATCTAGTGGAAAAGGAAACACATGCAGATGAAAACTAGATAGAATCATTCTCGGAAACTTCTCACTGATGAGTGCTTTCAACTCACAGATTTGAACCTTCCTTTTCAAAGAGCAGTTTTGAAAGACTCTTTTTGTAGGATCTGCAAGTGGATATTTGGAGCGCTTTGAGGCCTATGCTGGGAAGTGAAATATCTTCACCTGAAAACTAGACAGAAGCATTCTGAGAAAGTTCTCTCTGATGAGTGCATTCACCTCAGACTTGAACGTTCCTTTTGATAGAACAGTTTTGAATCACTAAGTTTGTAGAATTCGCAAGTGTTTATGCAGAGCACCTTGAGGCCTATGTTGGAAAAGGAAATTGCTTCACATAAAAACTAGAGAGAAGCATTCTCAGAAATTTCATTGTGATGAGTGCATTCACCTAACAGAGTTGAACCTACTAATTGATAGACAAGTTTGGAAACACTCTTTTTGTAGAATCTGCAAGTGGATATTTGGAGCGCTTTGAAGCCTAGGCTGGAAATGGAAATATATTCACAGAAAAACTGGACAGAAGCATTCTCAGAAACTTCCTTGTGTTGAGTGCGTTCAACCCATAGACTTGAACCTTCTTTTTGAAAGAGCAGTTTTGAAACACTCTTTTTGTAAAATCTGCAAATGGATATTTGGAGCATTTTGAGGCCCATGCTGGGAAATGGAATATCTTCACCTAAAAACTAGACAGAAGCATTCTCAGAAAGATCTCCTCGATGCGTGCATTCAACTCACAGATTTCAACCCGTCTTTTGATAGAGCAGTTTGGAAACACTCTTTTTGTGAAATCTGCAAGTGGATATTTCCAGCGATTTGAGGTCTATGCAAGGAAAAGGAAATATCTTCACACAAAAACTAGACAGCTGCATTCTCAGAAACTTCTTTGCGAGGAGTGCATTCAACTCACAGACTTGAACGTTCCTTTTCATAGAACAGTTTTGAAACACTCCTTTTGTACAATCTGCCGGTGTTTATTCGGAGGGCTTTGAGGCCTATGTTGGAAAAGGAAATATCTTCACATAAAAACTAGACAGAAGCATTCTCAGAAACTTCTTTGTGATGAGTGCATTCTAGTCACAGAGTTGAACCTTCCTTTTGATAGAACAGTTTTGAAACACTCTTTTTGTAGAATCTGCAAGTGGATATTTGGAGCACTATGAGGCCTATGCTGTGAAATGAAATCTCTTCAGCTAAGTACTAGGCAGAAGCATTCTCAGAAACTTCTTCACCACATGTGCAATCAACTCACAGAGTTGAACCTTTCTTTTCAAAGAGCAGTTTTGAAACACACTTTTGGTAAAATCTGCAAGTGGATATTTAGAGCGATTTCCGGCCTATGCTGGAAAAGGAAATATCTTCACATAAGAACTAAACAGCAGCATTCTCAGAAACTTCTTTGTGATGAGTGCATTCACCTCACAGAGTTGAACCTACTAATTGATAGAGAAGTTTGGAAACACTCTTTTTGTAGAATCTGCAAATGGATATTTGGAGCGCTTTGAGGCCTATGCTGGAAATGGAAATATCTTCACATAAAAACTAGACAGAAGCATTCTCAGAAACTTCCTTGTGTTGAGTGCATTCAACTCACAGACTTGAACCTTCTTTTTGAAAGAGCAGTTTAGAAACACTCTTTTTGTTAAATCTGCAAAAGGATATTTGGAGCACTTTGAGGCCTATGCTGGGAAATGTAATATCTTCACCTAAAAACTAGACAGAAGCATTCTCAGAAAGTTCTTCTCGATGCGTGCATTCAACTCACAGAGTTGAACCTGTCTTTTGATAGAGCAGTTTGGAAACACTCTTCTTGTGAAATCTGCAAGTGGATATTTCCAGCGATTTGGGACCTATGCAAGGAAAAGGAAATATCTTCACACTAAAACTAGACAGCTGCATTCTGAGAAACTTCTTTGTGAGGAGTGCATTCAACTCACAGACTTGAACGTTCCTTTTCATAGAACAGTTTTGAAACACTCCTTTTGTACAATCTGCAAGTGTTTATTCGGAACGCTTTGAGGCCTATGTTGGAAAAGGAAATGTCTTCACATAAAAACTAGACAGAAGCATTCTCAGAAACTTCTTTGTGATGAGTGCATTCTACTCACAGACTTGAACCTTCCTTTTGATAGAACAGTTTTGAAACACTCTTTCTGTAGGATCTGCAAGTGGATATTTGGAGCACTATGAGGCCTATGCTGTGAAATGGAATCTCTTCACCTAAGTACTAGACAGAAGCATTCTCAGAAACTTCTTCACGATATGTGCATTCAACTCACAGTGTTGAACCTTTCTTTTCAAAGAGCAGTTTTGAAGCACACTTTTGGTAAAATCTGCAAGTGGATATTTGTAGCGATTTCCGGCCTATGCTGGAAAAGGAAATATCTTCACATAAGAACTAAACAGCAGCATTCTCAGAAACTTCTTTGTGTGGATTGCATTCAACTCACAGACTTGAACCTACCAATTGATAGAGAAGTTGGGAGACACTCTTTTTGTAGAATCTGCAAGTGGGTATTTGGAGCGCTTTGAGGCCTACGCTGGAAAAGGAAATGTCTTCACCTAAAAACTAGACAGCAGCATTCTCAGAAACCTCTTTGAGAAGAGTGCATTCATCTCACAGACTTGAACGTTCCTTTCGATAGAACAGTTTTGAAGCACTCCTTTTGTAGAATCTGCAATTGTTTATTCGGAGCGCTTCGAGGCCTATGTTGGAAAAGGATATATCTTCACATAAAAACTAGACAGAAATATTCTCAGAAACCTCTTTGTAAAGAGTGCATTCAACTCAGAGAGTTGAACCTACCAATCGATAGAGAAGTTTCGAAACACTCTTTTTGTAGAACACGCAAGTGAATATTTGGAGGGATTTGAGGCCTGTGATGTAAATGGAAACATCTTCTCATGAAATCTAGACAGAAGCATTCTCAGAAACGTCTTTGTGATAAGTGCATTCAACTCACAGACTTGAAGCTTCCTTCTGAAAGAGCAGTTTTGAAACACTCTTTTTGTAGCATCTGCAAGTGGATATATGGAGCGCTTTGAGGCCTATGCTGGAAAAGGAAATATCTTCACATAAAAACTGGACAGAAGCATTCTCAGAAACTTCTTTGTGATGTGTGCGTTGAACTCACGGAGTTCAACCTTTCTTTTGATAGAGAAGTTTCGAAACACTCTTTTAGTAGAATCTTCATGTGGATGGATGGAGTGCTTTGAGGCCTATGCAGGAATAGGAAATATCTTCACGTAGGAACTGGACAAAAGCTTTCTCAGAAAGTTCCCTGTGCTTTGTGCATTCAACTCACGGAGTTCAACCTGCCTTTTGATAGAGCAGTTTTGAAACCCTCTTTTTGTAGAATCTGCAAGTGGATATTTGGAGCGCTTTGAGGCCTATGCTGCAAAAGGAAATATCATTGCATAAAAGCTAGATGGAAGCATTCACAGAAACTTCTTTGTGATGAGTGCATTCAACTCACAGAGTTGAACCTCCCTTTTGATAGACCAGTTATGAAACACGGTTTTTGTAGAATACGCAAGTGGATATTTGGAGCTCTTTGAGGCTTATGCTGGAAAAGGAGATATCTTCATATACAAACTGGACAGAAGCATTTTCAGAAACTTTTCTGTCATGTGGGGATTGAACTCACAGAGCTGAACACTCCTTTCCATGGAGCAGTTCTGCAACACTCTTTTCGTGGAAACTGCAAGTGGATATTTGGTGCGATTGCGGCATCTCGTGGAAAAGGAAACACATGCAGATGAAAACTAGATAGAATCATTCTCGGAAACTTCTCTCTGATGAGTGCTTTCAACTCACAGATTTGAACCTTCCTTTTCAAAGAGCAGTTTTGAAAGACTCTTTTTGTAGGATCTGCAAGTGGATATTTGGAGCGCTTTGAGGCCTATGCTGGGAAGTGAAATATCTTCACCTGAAAACTAGACAGAAGCATTCTGAGAAAGTTCTCTCTGATGAGTGCATTCACCTCAGACTTGAACGTTCCTTTTGATAGAACAGTTTTGAATCACTAAGTTTGTAGAATTCGCAAGTGTTTATGCAGAGCACCTTGAGGCCTATGTTGGAAAAGGAAATTGCTTCACATAAAAACTAGAGAGAAGCATTCTCAGAAATTTCATTGTGATGAGTGCATTCACCTAACAGAGTTGAACCTACTAATTGATAGACAAGTTTGGAAACACTCTTTTTGTAGAATCTGCAAGTGGATATTTGGAGCGCTTTGAAGCCTAGGCTGGAAATGGAAATATATTCACAGAAAAACTGGACAGAAGCATTCTCAGAAACTTCCTTGTGTTGAGTGCGTTCAACCCATAGACTTGAACCTTCTTTTTGAAAGAGCAGTTTTGAAACACTCTTTTTGTAAAATCTGCAAATGGATATTTGGAGCATTTTGAGGCCCATGCTGGGAAATGGAATATCTTCACCTAAAAACTAGACAGAAGCATTCTCAGAAAGATCTCCTCGATGCGTGCATTCAACTCACAGATTTCAACCCGTCTTTTGATAGAGCAGTTTGGAAACACTCTTTTTGTGAAATCTGCAAGTGGATATTTCCAGCGATTTGAGGTCTATGCAAGGAAAAGGAAATATCTTCACACAAAAACTAGACAGCTGCATTCTCAGAAACTTCTTTGCGAGGAGTGCATTCAACTCACAGACTTGAACGTTCCTTTTCATAGAACAGTTTTGAAACACTCCTTTTGTACAATCTGCCGGTGTTTATTCGGAGGGCTTTGAGGCCTATGTTGGAAAAGGAAATATCTTCACATAAAAACTAGACAGAAGCATTCTCAGAAACTTCTTTGTGATGAGTGCATTCTAGTCACAGAGTTGAACCTTCCTTTTGATAGAACAGTTTTGAAACACTCTTTTTGTAGAATCTGCAAGTGGATATTTGGAGCACTATGAGGCCTATGCTGTGAAATGAAATCTCTTCAGCTAAGTACTAGGCAGAAGCATTCTCAGAAACTTCTTCACCACATGTGCAATCAACTCACAGAGTTGAACCTTTCTTTTCAAAGAGCAGTTTTGAAACACACTTTTGGTAAAATCTGCAAGTGGATATTTAGAGCGATTTCCGGCCTATGCTGGAAAAGGAAATATCTTCACATAAGAACTAAACAGCAGCATTCTCAGAAACTTCTTTGTGATGAGTGCATTCACCTCACAGAGTTGAACCTACTAATTGATAGAGAAGTTTGGAAACACTCTTTTTGTAGAATCTGCAAATGGATATTTGGAGCGCTTTGAGGCCTATGCTGGAAATGGAAATATCTTCACATAAAAACTAGACAGAAGCATTCTCAGAAACTTCCTTGTGTTGAGTGCATTCAACTCACAGACTTGAACCTTCTTTTTGAAAGAGCAGTTTAGAAACACTCTTTTTGTTAAATCTGCAAAAGGATATTTGGAGCACTTTGAGGCCTATGCTGGGAAATGTAATATCTTCACCTAAAAACTAGACAGAAGCATTCTCAGAAAGTTCTTCTCGATGCGTGCATTCAACTCACAGAGTTGAACCTGTCTTTTGATAGAGCAGTTTGGAAACACTCTTCTTGTGAAATCTGCAAGTGGATATTTCCAGCGATTTGGGACCTATGCAAGGAAAAGGAAATATCTTCACACAAAAACTAGACAGCTGCATTCTCAGAAACTTCTTTGTGAGGAGTGCATTCAACTCACAGACTTGAACGTTCCTTTTCATAGAACAGTTTTGAAACACTCCTTTTGTACAATCTGCAAGTGTTTATTCGGAACGCTTTGAGGCCTATGTTGGAAAAGGAAATGTCTTCACATAAAAACTAGACAGAAGCATTCTCAGAAACTTCTTTGTGATGAGTGCATTCTACTCACAGACTTGAACCTTCCTTTTGATAGAACAGTTTTGAAACACTCTTTCTGTAGGATCTGCAAGTGGATATTTGGAGCACTATGAGGCCTATGCTGTGAAATGGAATCTCTTCACCTAAGTACTAGACAGAAGCATTCTCAGAAACTTCTTCACGATATGTGCATTCAACTCACAGTGTTGAACCTTTCTTTTCAAAGAGCAGTTTTGAAGCACACTTTTGGTAAAATCTGCAAGTGGATATTTGTAGCGATTTCCGGCCTATGCTGGAAAAGGAAATATCTTCACATAAGAACTAAACAGCAGCATTCTCAGAAACTTCTTTGTGTGGATTGCATTCAACTCACAGACTTGAACCTACCAATTGATAGAGAAGTTGGGAGACACTCTTTTTGTAGAATCTGCAAGTGGGTATTTGGAGCGCTTTGAGGCCTACGCTGGAAAAGGAAATGTCTTCACCTAAAAACTAGACAGCAGCATTCTCAGAAACCTCTTTGAGAAGAGTGCATTCATCTCACAGACTTGAACGTTCCTTTCGATAGAACAGTTTTGAAGCACTCCTTTTGTAGAATCTGCAATTGTTTATTCGGAGCGCTTCGAGGCCTATGTTGGAAAAGGATATATCTTCACATAAAAACTAGACAGAAATATTCTCAGAAACCTCTTTGTAAAGAGTGCATTCAACTCAGAGAGTTGAACCTACCAATCGATAGAGAAGTTTCGAAACACTCTTTTTGTAGAACACGCAAGTGAATATTTGGAGGGATTTGAGGCCTGTGATGTAAATGGAAACATCTTCTCATGAAATCTAGACAGAAGCATTCTCAGAAACGTCTTTGTGATAAGTGCATTCAACTCACAGACTTGAAGCTTCCTTCTGAAAGAGCAGTTTTGAAACACTCTTTTTGTAGCATCTGCAAGTGGATATATGGAGCGCTTTGAGGCCTATGCTGGAAAAGGAAATATCTTCACATAAAAACTGGACAGAAGCATTCTCAGAAACTTCTTTGTGATGTGTGCGTTGAACTCACGGAGTTCAACCTTTCTTTTGATAGAGAAGTTTCGAAACACTCTTTTAGTAGAATCTTCATGTGGATGGATGGAGTGCTTTGAGGCCTATGCAGGAATAGGAAATATCTTCACGTAGGAACTGGACAAAAGCTTTCTCAGAAAGTTCCCTGTGCTTTGTGCATTCAACTCACGGAGTTCAACCTGCCTTTTGATAGAGCAGTTTTGAAACCCTCTTTTTGTAGAATCTGCAAGTGGATATTTGGAGCGCTTTGAGGCCTATGCTGCAAAAGGAAATATCATTGCATAAAAGCTAGATGGAAGCATTCACAGAAACTTCTTTGTGATGAGTGCATTCAACTCACAGAGTTGAACCTCCCTTTTGATAGACCAGTTATGAAACACGGTTTTTGTAGAATACGCAAGTGGATATTTGGAGCTCTTTGAGGCTTATGCTGGAAAAGGAGATATCTTCATATACAAACTGGACAGAAGCATTTTCAGAAACTTTTCTGTCATGTGGGGATTGAACTCACAGAGCTGAACACTCCTTTCCATGGAGCAGTTCTGCAACACTCTTTTCGTGGAAACTGCAAGTGGATATTTGGTGCGATTGCGGCATCTCGTGGAAAAGGAAACACATGCAGATGAAAACTAGATAGAATCATTCTCGGAAACTTCTCTCTGATGAGTGCTTTCAACTCACAGATTTGAACCTTCCTTTTCAAAGAGCAGTTTTGAAAGACTCTTTTTGTAGGATCTGCAAGTGGATATTTGGAGCGCTTTGAGGCCTATGCTGGGAAGTGAAATATCTTCACCTGAAAACTAGACAGAAGCATTCTGAGAAAGTTCTCTCTGATGAGTGCATTCACCTCAGACTTGAACGTTCCTTTTGATAGAACAGTTTTGAATCACTAAGTTTGTAGAATTCGCAAGTGTTTATGCAGAGCACCTTGAGGCCTATGTTGGAAAAGGAAATTGCTTCACATAAAAACTAGAGAGAAGCATTCTCAGAAATTTCATTGTGATGAGTGCATTCACCTAACAGAGTTGAACCTACTAATTGATAGACAAGTTTGGAAACACTCTTTTTGTAGAATCTGCAAGTGGATATTTGGAGCGCTTTGAAGCCTAGGCTGGAAATGGAAATATATTCACAGAAAAACTGGACAGAAGCATTCTCAGAAACTTCCTTGTGTTGAGTGCGTTCAACCCATAGACTTGAACCTTCTTTTTGAAAGAGCAGTTTTGAAACACTCTTTTTGTAAAATCTGCAAATGGATATTTGGAGCATTTTGAGGCCCATGCTGGGAAATGGAATATCTTCACCTAAAAACTAGACAGAAGCATTCTCAGAAAGATCTCCTCGATGCGTGCATTCAACTCACAGATTTCAACCCGTCTTTTGATAGAGCAGTTTGGAAACACTCTTTTTGTGAAATCTGCAAGTGGATATTTCCAGCGATTTGAGGTCTATGCAAGGAAAAGGAAATATCTTCACACAAAAACTAGACAGCTGCATTCTCAGAAACTTCTTTGCGAGGAGTGCATTCAACTCACAGACTTGAACGTTCCTTTTCATAGAACAGTTTTGAAACACTCCTTTTGTACAATCTGCCGGTGTTTATTCGGAGGGCTTTGAGGCCTATGTTGGAAAAGGAAATATCTTCACATAAAAACTAGACAGAAGCATTCTCAGAAACTTCTTTGTGATGAGTGCATTCTAGTCACAGACTTGAACCTTCCTTTTGATAGAACAGTTTTGAAACACTCTTTTTGTAGAATCTGCAAGTGGATATTTGGAGCACTATGAGGCCTATGCTGTGAAATGAAATCTCTTCAGCGAAGTACTAGGCAGAAGCATTCTCAGAAACTTCTTCACCACATGTGCAATCAACTCACAGAGTTGAACCTTTCTTTTCAAAGAGCAGTTTTGAAACACACTTTTGGTAAAATCTGCAAGTGGATATTTAGAGCGATTTCCGGCCTATGCTGGAAAAGGAAATATCTTCACATAAGAACTAAACAGCAGCATTCTCAGAAACTTCTTTGTGATGAGTGCATTCACCTCACAGAGTTGAACCTACTAATTGATAGAGAAGTTTGGAAACACTCTTTTTGTAGAATCTGCAAATGGATATTTGGAGCGCTTTGAGGCCTATGCTGGAAATGGAAATATCTTCACATAAAAACTAGACAGAAGCATTCTCAGAAACTTCCTTGTGTTGAGTGCATTCAACTCACAGACTTGAACCTTCTTTTTGAAAGAGCAGTTTAGAAACACTCTTTTTGTTAAATCTGCAAAAGGATATTTGGAGCACTTTGAGGCCTATGCTGGGAAATGTAATATCTTCACCTAAAAACTAGACAGAAGCATTCTCAGAAAGTTCTTCTCGATGCGTGCATTCAACTCACAGAGTTGAACCTGTCTTTTGATAGAGCAGTTTGGAAACACTCTTCTTGTGAAATCTGCAAGTGGATATTTCCAGCGATTTGGGACCTATGCAAGGAAAAGGAAATATCTTCACACAAAAACTAGACAGCTGCATTCTCAGAAACTTCTTTGTGAGGAGTGCATTCAACTCACAGACTTGAACGTTCCTTTTCATAGAACAGTTTTGAAACACTCCTTTTGTACAATCTGCAAGTGTTTATTCGGAACGCTTTGAGGCCTATGTTGGAAAAGGAAATGTCTTCACATAAAAACTAGACAGAAGCATTCTCAGAAACTTCTTTGTGATGAGTGCATTCTACTCACAGACTTGAACCTTCCTTTTGATAGAACAGTTTTGAAACACTCTTTCTGTAGGATCTGCAAGTGGATATTTGGAGCACTATGAGGCCTATGCTGTGAAATGGAATCTCTTCACCTAAGTACTAGACAGAAGCATTCTCAGAAACTTCTTCACGATATGTGCATTCAACTCACAGTGTTGAACCTTTCTTTTCAAAGAGCAGTTTTGAAGCACACTTTTGGTAAAATCTGCAAGTGGATATTTGTAGCGATTTCCGGCCTATGCTGGAAAAGGAAATATCTTCACATAAGAACTAAACAGCAGCATTCTCAGAAACTTCTTTGTGTGGATTGCATTCAACTCACAGACTTGAACCTACCAATTGATAGAGAAGTTGGGAGACACTCTTTTTGTAGAATCTGCAAGTGGGTATTTGGAGCGCTTTGAGGCCTACGCTGGAAAAGGAAATGTCTTCACCTAAAAACTAGACAGCAGCATTCTCAGAAACCTCTTTGAGAAGAGTGCATTCATCTCACAGACTTGAACGTTCCTTTCGATAGAACAGTTTTGAAGCACTCCTTTTGTAGAATCTGCAATTGTTTATTCGGAGCGCTTCGAGGCCTATGTTGGAAAAGGATATATCTTCACATAAAAACTAGACAGAAATATTCTCAGAAACCTCTTTGTAAAGAGTGCATTCAACTCAGAGAGTTGAACCTACCAATCGATAGAGAAGTTTCGAAACACTCTTTTTGTAGAACACGCAAGTGAATATTTGGAGGGATTTGAGGCCTGTGATGTAAATGGAAACATCTTCTCATGAAATCTAGACAGAAGCATTCTCAGAAACGTCTTTGTGAGAAGTGCATTCAACTCACAGACTTGAAGCTTCCTTCTGAAAGAGCAGTTTTGAAACACTCTTTTTGTAGCATCTGCAAGTGGATATATGGAGCGCTTTGAGGCCTATGCTGGAAAAGGAAATATCTTCACATAAAAACTGGACAGAAGCATTCTCAGAAACTTCTTTGTGATGTGTGCGTTGAACTCACGGAGTTCAACCTTTCTTTTGATAGAGAAGTTTCGAAACACTCTTTTAGTAGAATCTTCATGTGGATGGATGGAGTGCTTTGAGGCCTATGCAGGAATAGGAAATATCTTCACGTAGGAACTGGACAAAAGCTTTCTCAGAAAGTTCCCTGTGCTTTGTGCATTCAACTCACGGAGTTCAACCTGCCTTTTGATAGAGCAGTTTTGAAACCCTCTTTTTGTAGAATCTGCAAGTGGATATTTGGAGCGCTTTGAGGCCTATGCTGCAAAAGGAAATATCATTGCATAAAAGCTAGATGGAAGCATTCACAGAAACTTCTTTGTGATGAGTGCATTCAACTCACAGAGTTGAACCTCCCTTTTGATAGACCAGTTAGGAAACACGGTTTTTGTAGAATACGCAAGTGGATATTTGGAGCTCTTTGAGGCTTATGCTGGAAAAGGAGATATCTTCATATACAAACTGGACAGAAGCATTTTCAGAAACTTTTCTGTCATGTGGGGATTGAACTCACAGAGCTGAACACTCCTTTCCATGGAGCAGTTCTGCAACACTCTTTTCGTGGAAACTGCAAGTGGATATTTGGTGCGATTGCGGCATCTAGTGGAAAAGGAAACACATGCAGATGAAAACTAGATAGAATCATTCTCGGAAACTTCTCTCTGATGAGTGCTTTCAACTCACAGATTTGAACCTTCCTTTTCAAAGAGCAGTTTTGAAAGACTCTTTTTGTAGGATCTGCAAGTGGATATTTGGAGCGCTTTGAGGCCTATGCTGGGAAGTGAAATATCTTCACCTGAAAACTAGACAGAAGCATTCTGAGAAAGTTCTCTCTGATGAGTGCATTCACCTCAGACTTGAACGTTCCTTTTGATAGAACAGTTTTGAATCACTAAGTTTGTAGAATTCGCAAGTGTTTATGCAGAGCACCTTGAGGCCTATGTTGGAAAAGGAAATTGCTTCACATAAAAACTAGAGAGAAGCATTCTCAGAAATTTCATTGTGATGAGTGCATTCACCTAACAGAGTTGAACCTACTAATTGATAGACAAGTTTGGAAACACTCTTTTTGTAGAATCTGCAAGTGGATATTTGGAGCGCTTTGAAGCCTAGGCTGGAAATGGAAATATATTCACAGAAAAACTGGACAGAAGCATTCTCAGAAACTTCCTTGTGTTGAGTGCGTTCAACCCATAGACTTGAACCTTCTTTTTGAAAGAGCAGTTTTGAAACACTCTTTTTGTAAAATCTGCAAATGGATATTTGGAGCATTTTGAGGCCCATGCTGGGAAATGGAATATCTTCACCTAAAAACTAGACAGAAGCATTCTCAGAAAGATCTCCTCGATGCGTGCATTCAACTCACAGATTTCAACCCGTCTTTTGATAGAGCAGTTTGGAAACACTCTTTTTGTGAAATCTGCAAGTGGATATTTCCAGCGATTTGAGGTCTATGCAAGGAAAAGGAAATATCTTCACACAAAAACTAGACAGCTGCATTCTCAGAAACTTCTTTGCGAGGAGTGCATTCAACTCACAGACTTGAACGTTCCTTTTCATAGAACAGTTTTGAAACACTCCTTTTGTACAATCTGCCGGTGTTTATTCGGAGGGCTTTGAGGCCTATGTTGGAAAAGGAAATATCTTCACATAAAAACTAGACAGAAGCATTCTCAGAAACTTCTTTGTGATGAGTGCATTCTAGTCACAGAGTTGAACCTTCCTTTTGATAGAACAGTTTTGAAACACTCTTTTTGTAGAATCTGCAAGTGGATATTTGGAGCACTATGAGGCCTATGCTGTGAAATGAAATCTCTTCAGCGAAGTACTAGGCAGAAGCATTCTCAGAAACTTCTTCACCACATGTGCAATCAACTCACAGAGTTGAACCTTTCTTTTCAAAGAGCAGTTTTGAAACACACTTTTGGTAAAATCTGCAAGTGGATATTTAGAGCGATTTCCGGCCTATGCTGGAAAAGGAAATATCTTCACATAAGAACTAAACAGCAGCATTCTCAGAAACTTCTTTGTGATGAGTGCATTCACCTCACAGAGTTGAACCTACTAATTGATAGAGAAGTTTGGAAACACTCTTTTTGTAGAATCTGCAAATGGATATTTGGAGCGCTTTGAGGCCTATGCTGGAAATGGAAATATCTTCACATAAAAACTAGACAGAAGCATTCTCAGAAACTTCCTTGTGTTGAGTGCATTCAACTCACAGACTTGAACCTTCTTTTTGAAAGAGCAGTTTTGAAACACTCTTTTTGTTAAATCTGCAAAAGGATATTTGGAGCACTTTGAGGCCTATGCTGGGAAATGTAATATCTTCACCTAAAAACTAGACAGAAGCATTCTCAGAAAGTTCTTCTCGATGTGTGCATTCAACTCACAGAGTTGAACCTGTCTTTTGATAGAGCAGTTTGGAAACACTCTTCTTGTGAAATCTGCAAGTGGATATTTCCAGCGATTTGGGACCTATGCAAGGAAAAGGAAATATCTTCACACAAAAACTAGACAGCTGCATTCTCAGAAACTTCTTTGTGAGGAGTGCATTCAACTCACAGACTTGAACGTTCCTTTTCATAGAACAGTTTTGAAACACTCCTTTTGTACAATCTGCAAGTGTTTATTCGGAACGCTTTGAGGCCTATGTTGGAAAAGGAAATGTCTTCACATAAAAACTAGACAGAAGCATTCTCAGAAACTTCTTTGTGATGAGTGCATTCTACTCACAGACTTGAACCTTCCTTTTGATAGAACAGTTTTGAAACACTCTTTTTGTAGGATCTGCAAGTGGATATTTGGAGCACTATGAGGCCTATGCTGTGAAATGGAATCTCTTCACCTAAGTACTAGACAGAAGCATTCTCAGAAACTTCTTCACGATATGTGCATTCAACTCACAGTGTTGAACCTTTCTTTTCAAAGAGCAGTTTTGAAGCACACTTTTGGTAAAATCTGCAAGTGGATATTTGTAGCGATTTCCGGCCTATGCTGGAAAAGGAAATATCTTCACATAAGAACTAAACAGCAGCATTCTCAGAAACTTCTTTGTGTGGATTGCATTCAACTCACAGACTTGAACCTACCAATTGATAGAGAAGTTGGGAGACACTCTTTTTGTAGAATCTGCAAGTGGGTATTTGGAGCGCTTTGAGGCCTACGCTGGAAAAGGAAATGTCTTCACCTAAAAACTAGACAGCAGCATTCTCAGAAACCTCTTTGAGAAGAGTGCATTCATCTCACAGACTTGAACGTTCCTTTCGATAGAACAGTTTTGAAGCACTCCTTTTGTAGAATCTGCAATTGTTTATTCGGAGCGCTTCGAGGCCTATGTTGGAAAAGGATATATCTTCACATAAAAACTAGACAGAAATATTCTCAGAAACCTCTTTGTAAAGAGTGCATTCAACTCAGAGAGTTGAACCTACCAATCGATAGAGAAGTTTCGAAACACTCTTTTTGTAGAACACGCAAGTGAATATTTGGAGGGATTTGAGGCCTGTGATGTAAATGGAAACATCTTCTCATGAAATCTAGACAGAAGCATTCTCAGAAACGTCTTTGTGATAAGTGCATTCAACTCACAGACTTGAAGCTTCCTTCTGAAAGAGCAGTTTTGAAACACTCTTTTTGTAGCATCTGCAAGTGGATATATGGAGCGCTTTGAGGCCTATGCTGGAAAAGGAAATATCTTCACATAAAAACTGGACAGAAGCATTCTCAGAAACTTCTTTGTGATGTGTGCGTTGAACTCACGGAGTTCAACCTTTCTTTTGATAGAGAAGTTTCGAAACACTCTTTTAGTAGAATCTTCATGTGGATGGATGGAGTGCTTTGAGGCCTATGCAGGAATAGGAAATATCTTCACGTAGGAACTGGACAAAAGCTTTCTCAGAAAGTTCCCTGTGCTTTGTGCATTCAACTCACGGAGTTCAACCTGCCTTTTGATAGAGCAGTTTTGAAACCCTCTTTTTGTAGAATCTGCAAGTGGATATTTGGAGCGCTTTGAGGCCTATGCTGCAAAAGGAAATATCATTGCATAAAAGCTAGATGGAAGCATTCACAGAAACTTCTTTGTGATGAGTGCATTCAACTCACAGAGTTGAACCTCCCTTTTGATAGACCAGTTAGGAAACACGGTTTTTGTAGAATACGCAAGTGGATATTTGGAGCTCTTTGAGGCTTATGCTGGAAAAGGAGATATCTTCATATACAAACTGGACAGAAGCATTTTCAGAAACTTTTCTGTCATGTGGGGATTGAACTCACAGAGCTGAACACTCCTTTCCATGGAGCAGTTCTGCAACACTCTTTTCGTGGAAACTGCAAGTGGATATTTGGTGCGATTGCGGCATCTAGTGGAAAAGGAAACACATGCAGATGAAAACTAGATAGAATCATTCTCGGAAACTTCTCTCTGATGAGTGCTTTCAACTCACAGATTTGAACCTTCCTTTTCAAAGAGCAGTTTTGAAAGACTCTTTTTGTAGGATCTGCAAGTGGATATTTGGAGCGCTTTGAGGCCTATGCTGGGAAGTGAAATATCTTCACCTGAAAACTAGACAGAAGCATTCTGAGAAAGTTCTCTCTGATGAGTGCATTCACCTCAGACTTGAACGTTCCTTTTGATAGAACAGTTTTGAATCACTAAGTTTGTAGAATTCGCAAGTGTTTATGCAGAGCACCTTGAGGCCTATGTTGGAAAAGGAAATTGCTTCACATAAAAACTAGAGAGAAGCATTCTCAGAAATTTCATTGTGATGAGTGCATTCACCTAACAGAGTTGAACCTACTAATTGATAGACAAGTTTGGAAACACTCTTTTTGTAGAATCTGCAAGTGGATATTTGGAGCGCTTTGAAGCCTAGGCTGGAAATGGAAATATATTCACAGAAAAACTGGACAGAAGCATTCTCAGAAACTTCCTTGTGTTGAGTGCGTTCAACCCATAGACTTGAACCTTCTTTTTGAAAGAGCAGTTTTGAAACACTCTTTTTGTAAAATCTGCAAATGGATATTTGGAGCATTTTGAGGCCCATGCTGGGAAATGGAATATCTTCACCTAAAAACTAGACAGAAGCATTCTCAGAAAGATCTCCTCGATGCGTGCATTCAACTCACAGATTTCAACCCGTCTTTTGATAGAGCAGTTTGGAAACACTCTTTTTGTGAAATCTGCAAGTGGATATTTCCAGCGATTTGAGGTCTATGCAAGGAAAAGGAAATATCTTCACACAAAAACTAGACAGCTGCATTCTCAGAAACTTCTTTGCGAGGAGTGCATTCAACTCACAGACTTGAACGTTCCTTTTCATAGAACAGTTTTGAAACACTCCTTTTGTACAATCTGCCGGTGTTTATTCGGAGGGCTTTGAGGCCTATGTTGGAAAAGGAAATATCTTCACATAAAAACTAGACAGAAGCATTCTCAGAAACTTCTTTGTGATGAGTGCATTCTAGTCACAGAGTTGAACCTTCCTTTTGATAGAACAGTTTTGAAACACTCTTTTTGTAGAATCTGCAAGTGGATATTTGGAGCACTATGAGGCCTATGCTGTGAAATGAAATCTCTTCAGCGAAGTACTAGGCAGAAGCATTCTCAGAAGCTTCTTCACCACATGTGCAATCAACTCACAGAGTTGAACCTTTCTTTTCAAAGAGCAGTTTTGAAACACACTTTTGGTAAAATCTGCAAGTGGATATTTAGAGCGATTTCCGGCCTATGCTGGAAAAGGAAATATCTTCACATAAGAACTAAACAGCAGCATTCTCAGAAACTTCTTTGTGATGAGTGCATTCACCTCACAGAGTTGAACCTACTAATTGATAGAGAAGTTTGGAAACACTCTTTTTGTAGAATCTGCAAATGGATATTTGGAGCGCTTTGAGGCCTATGCTGGAAATGGAAATATCTTCACATAAAAACTAGACAGAAGCATTCTCAGAAACTTCCTTGTGTTGAGTGCATTCAACTCACAGACTTGAACCTTCTATTTGAAAGAGCAGTTTTGAAACACTCTTTTTGTAAAATCTGCAAAAGGATATTTGGAGCACTTTGAGGCCTATGCTGGGAAATGTAATATCTTCACCTAAAAACTAGACAGAAGCATTCTCAGAAAGTTCTTCTCGATGCGTGCATTCAACTCACAGAGTTGAACCTGTCTTTTGATAGAGCAGTTTGGAAACACTCTTCTTGTGAAATCTGCAAGTGGATATTTCCAGCGATTTGGGACCTATGCAAGGAAAAGGAAATATCTTCACACAAAAACTAGACAGCTGCATTCTCAGAAACTTCTTTGTGAGGAGTGCATTCAACTCACAGACTTGAACGTTCCTTTTCATAGAACAGTTTTGAAACACTCCTTTTGTACAATCTGCAAGTGTTTATTCGGAACGCTTTGAGGCCTATGTTGGAAAAGGAAATGTCTTCACATAAAAACTAGACAGAAGCATTCTCAGAAACTTCTTTGTGATGAGTGCATTCTACTCACAGACTTGAACCTTCCTTTTGATAGAACAGTTTTGAAACACTCTTTTTGTAGGATCTGCAAGTGGATATTTGGAGCACTATGAGGCCTATGCTGTGAAATGGAATCTCTTCACCTAAGTACTAGACAGAAGCATTCTCAGAAACTTCTTCACGATATGTGCATTCAACTCACAGTGTTGAACCTTTCTTTTCAAAGAGCAGTTTTGAAGCACACTTTTGGTAAAATCTGCAAGTGGATATTTGTAGCGATTTCCGGCCTATGCTGGAAAAGGAAATATCTTCACATAAGAACTAAACAGCAGCATTCTCAGAAACTTCTTTGTGTGGATTGCATTCAACTCACAGACTTGAACCTACCAATTGATAGAGAAGTTGGGAGACACTCTTTTTGTAGAATCTGCAAGTGGGTATTTGGAGCGCTTTGAGGCCTACGCTGGAAAAGGAAATGTCTTCACCTAAAAACTAGACAGCAGCATTCTCAGAAACCTCTTTGAGAAGAGTGCATTCATCTCACAGACTTGAACGTTCCTTTCGATAGAACAGTTTTGAAGCACTCCTTTTGTAGAATCTGCAATTGTTTATTCGGAGCGCTTCGAGGCCTATGTTGGAAAAGGATATATCTTCACATAAAAACTAGACAGAAATATTCTCAGAAACCTCTTTGTAAAGAGTGCATTCAACTCAGAGAGTTGAACCTACCAATCGATAGAGAAGTTTCGAAACACTCTTTTTGTAGAACACGCAAGTGAATATTTGGAGGGATTTGAGGCCTGTGATGTAAATGGAAACATCTTCTCATGAAATCTAGACAGAAGCATTCTCAGAAACGTCTTTGTGATAAGTGCATTCAACTCACAGACTTGAAGCTTCCTTCTGAAAGAGCAGTTTTGAAACACTCTTTTTGTAGCATCTGCAAGTGGATATATGGAGCGCTTTGAGGCCTATGCTGGAAAAGGAAATATCTTCACATAAAAACTGGACAGAAGCATTCTCAGAAACTTCTTTGTGATGTGTGCGTTGAACTCACGGAGTTCAACCTTTCTTTTGATAGAGAAGTTTCGAAACACTCTTTTAGTAGAATCTTCATGTGGATGGATGGAGTGCTTTGAGGCCTATGCAGGAATAGGAAATATCTTCACGTAGAAACTGGACAAAAGCTTTCTCAGAAAGTTCCCTGTGCTTTGTGCATTCAACTCACGGAGTTCAACCTGCCTTTTGATAGAGCAGTTTTGAAACCCTCTTTTTGTAGAATCTGCAAGTGGATATTTGGAGCGCTTTGAGGCCTATGCTGCAAAAGGAAATATCATTGCATAAAAGCTAGATGGAAGCATTCACAGAAACTTCTTTGTGATGAGTGCATTCAACTCACAGAGTTGAACCTCCCTTTTGATAGACCAGTTAGGAAACACGGTTTTTGTAGAATACGCAAGTGGATATTTGGAGCTCTTTGAGGCTTATGCTGGAAAAGGAGATATCTTCATATACAAACTGGACAGAAGCATTTTCAGAAACCTTTCTGTCATGTGGGGATTGAACTCACAGAGCTGAACACTCCTTTCCATGGAGCAGTTCTGCAACACTCTTTTCGTGGAAACTGCAAGTGGATATTTGGTGCGATTGCGGCATCTAGTGGAAAAGGAAACACATGCAGATGAAAACTAGATAGAATCATTCTCGGAAACTTCTCTCTGATGAGTGCTTTCAACTCACAGATTTGAACCTTCCTTTTCAAAGAGCAGTTTTGAAAGACTCTTTTTGTAGAATCTGCAAGTGGATATTTGGAGCGCTTTGAGGCCTATGCTGGGAAGTGAAATATCTTCACCTGAAAACTAGACAGAAGCATTCTGAGAAAGTTCTCTCTGATGAGTGCATTCACCTCAGACTTGAACGTTCCTTTTGATAGAACAGTTTTGAATCACTAAGTTTGTAGAATTCGCAAGTGTTTATGCAGAGCACCTTGAGGCCTATGTTGGAAAAGGAAATTGCTTCACATAAAAACTAGAGAGAAGCATTCTCAGAAATTTCATTGTGATGAGTGCATTCACCTAACAGAGTTGAACCTACTAATTGATAGACAAGTTTGGAAACACTCTTTTTGTAGAATCTGCAAGTGGATATTTGGAGCGCTTTGAAGCCTAGGCTGGAAATGGAAATATATTCACAGAAAAACTGGACAGAAGCATTCTCAGAAACTTCCTTGTGTTGAGTGCGTTCAACCCATAGACTTGAACCTTCTTTTTGAAAGAGCAGTTTTGAAACACTCTTTTTGTAAAATCTGCAAATGGATATTTGGAGCATTTTGAGGCCCATGCTGGGAAATGGAATATCTTCACCTAAAAACTAGACAGAAGCATTCTCAGAAAGATCTCCTCGATGCGTGCATTCAACTCACAGATTTCAACCCGTCTTTTGATAGAGCAGTTTGGAAACACTCTTTTTGTGAAATCTGCAAGTGGATATTTCCAGCGATTTGAGGTCTATGCAAGGAAAAGGAAATATCTTCACACAAAAACTAGACAGCTGCATTCTCAGAAACTTCTTTGCGAGGAGTGCATTCAACTCACAGACTTGAACGTTCCTTTTCATAGAACAGTTTTGAAACACTCCTTTTGTACAATCTGCCGGTGTTTATTCGGAGGGCTTTGAGGCCTATGTTGGAAAAGGAAATATCTTCACATAAAAACTAGACAGAAGCATTCTCAGAAACTTCTTTGTGATGAGTGCATTCTAGTCACAGAGTTGAACCTTCCTTTTGATAGAACAGTTTTGAAACACTCTTTTTGTAGAATCTGCAAGTGGATATTTGGAGCACTATGAGGCCTATGCTGTGAAATGAAATCTCTTCAGCGAAGTACTAGGCAGAAGCATTCTCAGAAGCTTCTTCACCACATGTGCAATCAACTCACAGAGTTGAACCTTTCTTTTCAAAGAGCAGTTTTGAAACACACTTTTGGTAAAATCTGCAAGTGGATATTTAGAGCGATTTCCGGCCTATGCTGGAAAAGGAAATATCTTCACATAAGAACTAAACAGCAGCATTCTCAGAAACTTCTTTGTGATGAGTGCATTCACCTCACAGAGTTGAACCTACTAATTGATAGAGAAGTTTGGAAACACTCTTTTTGTAGAATCTGCAAATGGATATTTGGAGCGCTTTGAGGCCTATGCTGGAAATGGAAATATCTTCACATAAAAACTAGACAGAAGCATTCTCAGAAACTTCCTTGTGTTGAGTGCATTCAACTCACAGACTTGAACCTTCTATTTGAAAGAGCAGTTTTGAAACACTCTTTTTGTAAAATCTGCAAAAGGATATTTGGAGCACTTTGAGGCCTATGCTGGGAAATGTAATATCTTCACCTAAAAACTAGACAGAAGCATTCTCAGAAAGTTCTTCTCGATGCGTGCATTCAACTCACAGAGTTGAACCTGTCTTTTGATAGAGCAGTTTGGAAACACT
Source organism: Pongo pygmaeus (assembly GCF_028885625.2). NCBI lineage: Eukaryota > Metazoa > Chordata > Mammalia > Primates > Hominidae > Pongo > Pongo pygmaeus. Next base: position 20,551,251 of record NC_085930.1, on the reverse strand, counting down.
CTTCTTGTGAAATCTGCAAGTGTATATTTCCAGCGATTTGAGACCTATGCAAGGAAAAGGAAATATCTTCACACAAAAACTAGACAGCTGCATTCTCAGAAACTTCTTTGTGAGGAGTGCATTCAACTCACAGACTTGAACGTTCCTTTTCATAGAACAGTTTTGAAACACTCCTTTTGTACAATCTGCAAGTGTTTATTCGGAACGCTTTGAGGCCTATGTTGGAAAAGGAAATGTCTTCACATAAAAACTAGACAGAAGCATTCTCAGAAACTTCTTTGTGATGAGTGCATTCTACTCACAGACTTGAACCTTCCTTTTGATAGAACAGTTTTGAAACACTCTTTTTGTAGGATCTGCAAGTGGCTATTTGGAGCACTATGAGGCCTATGCTGTGAAATGGAATCTCTTCACCTAAGTACTAGACAGAAGCATTCTCAGAAACTTCTTCACGATATGTGCATTCAACTCACAGTGTTGAACCTTTCTTTTCAAAGAGCAGTTTTGAAGCACACTTTTGGTAAAATCTGCAAGTGGATATTTGTAGCGATTTCCGGCCTATGCTGGAAAAGGAAATATCTTCACATAAGAACTAAACAGCAGCATTCTCAGAAACTTCTTTGTGTGGATTGCATTCAACTCACAGACTTGAACCTACCAATTGATAGAGAAGTTGGGAGACACTCTTTTTGTAGAATCTGCAAGTGGGTATTTGGAGCGCTTTGAGGCCTACGCTGGAAAAGGAAATGTCTTCACCTAAAAACTAGACAGCAGCATTCTCAGAAACCTCTTTGAGAAGAGTGCATTCATCTCACAGACTTGAACGTTCCTTTCGATAGAACAGTTTTGAAGCACTCCTTTTGTAGAATCTGCAATTGTTTATTCGGAGCGCTTCGAGGCCTATGTTGGAAAAGGATATATCTTCACATAAAAACTAGACAGAAATATTCTCAGAAACCTCTTTGTAAAGAGTGCATTCAACTCAGAGAGTTGAACCTACCAATCGATAGAGAAGTTTCGAAACACTCTTTTTGTAGAACACGCAAGTGAATATTTGGAGGGATTTGAGGCCTGTGATGTAAATGGAAACATCTTCTCATGAAATCTAGACAGAAGCATTCTCAGAAACGTCTTTGTGATAAGTGCATTCAACCCACAGACTTGAAGCTTCCTTCTGAAAGAGCAGTTTTGAAACACTCTTTTTGTAGCATCTGCAAGTGGATATATGGAGCGCTTTGAGGCCTATGCTGGAAAAGGAAATATCTTCACATAAAAACTGGACAGAAGCATTCTCAGAAACTTCTTTGTGATGTGTGCGTTGAACTCACGGATTTCAACCTTTCTTTTGATAGAGAAGTTTCGAAACACTCTTTTAGTAGAATCTTCATGTGGATGGATGGAGTGCTTTGAGGCCTATGCAGGAATAGGAAATATCTTCACGTAGAAACTGGACAAAAGCTTTCTCAGAAAGTTCCCTGTGCTTTGTGCATTCAACTCACGGAGTTCAACCTGCCTTTTGATAGAGCAGTTTTGAAACCCTCTTTTTGTAGAATCTGCAAGTGGATATTTGGAGCGCTTTGAGGCCTATGCTGCAAAAGGAAATATCATTGCATAAAAGCTAGATGGAAGCATTCACAGAAACTTCTTTGTGATGAGTGCATTCAACTCACAGAGTTGAACCTCCCTTTTGATAGACCAGTTATGAAACACGGTTTTTGTAGAATACGCAAGTGGATATTTGGAGCTCTTTGAGGCTTATGCTGGAAAAGGAGATATCTTCATATACAAACTGGACAGAAGCATTTTCAGAAACCTTTCTGTCATGTGGGGATTGAACTCACAGAGTTGAACACTCCTTTCCATGGAGCAGTTCTGCAACACTCTTTTCGTGGAAACTGCAAGTGGATATTTGGTGCGATTGCGGCATCTCGTGGAAAAGGAAACACATGCAGATGAAAACTAGATAGAATCATTCTCGGAAACTTCTCTCTGATGAGTGCTTTCAACTCACAGATTTGAACCTTCCTTTTCAAAGAGCAGTTTTGAAAGACTCTTTTTGTAGAATCTGCAAGTGGATATTTGGAGCGCTTTGAGGCCTATGCTGGGAAGTGAAATATCTTCACCTGAAAACTAGACAGAAGCATTCTGAGAAAGTTCTCCCTGATGAGTGCATTCACCTCAGACTTGAACGTTCCTTTTGGTAGAACAGTTTTGAATCACTAAGTTTGTAGAATTCGCAAGTGTTTATGCAGAGCACCTTGAGGCCTATGTTGGAAAAGGAAATTGCTTCACATAAAAACTAGAGAGAAGCATTCTCAGAAATTTCATTGTGATGAGTGCATTCACCTAACAGAGTTGAACCTACTAATTGATAGACAAGTTTGGAAACACTCTTTTTGTAGAATCTGCAAGTGGATATTTGGAGCGCTTTGAAGCCTAGGCTGGAAATGGAAATATATTCACAGAAAAACTGGACAGAAGCATTCTCAGAAACTTCCTTGTGTTGAGTGCGTTCAACCCATAGACTTGAACCTTCTTTTTGAAAGAGCAGTTTTGAAACACTCTTTTTGTAAAATCTGCAAATGGATATTTGGAGCATTTTGAGGCCCATGCTGGGAAATGGAATATCTTCACCTAAAAACTAGACAGAAGCATTCTCAGAAAGATCTCCTCGATGCGTGCATTCAACTCACAGATTTCAACCCGTCTTTTGATAGAGCAGTTTGGAAACACTCTTTTTGTGAAATCTGCAAGTGGATATTTCCAGCGATTTGAGGTCTATGCAAGGAAAAGGAAATATCTTCACACAAAAACTAGACAGCTGCATTCTCAGAAACTTCTTTGCGAGGAGTGCATTCAACTCACAGACTTGAACGTTCCTTTTCATAGAACAGTTTTGAAACACTCCTTTTGTACAATCTGCCGGTGTTTATTCGGAGGGCTTTGAGGCCTATGTTGGAAAAGGAAATATCTTCACATAAAAACTAGACAGAAGCATTCTCAGAAACTTCTTTGTGATGAGTGCATTCTAGTCACAGAGTTGAACCTTCCTTTTGATAGAACAGTTTTGAAACACTCTTTTTGTAGAATCTGCAAGTGGATATTTGGAGCACTATGAGGCCTATGCTGTGAAATGAAATCTCTTCAGCGAAGTACTAGGCAGAAGCATTCTCAGAAGCTTCTTCACCACATGTGCAATCAACTCACAGAGTTGAACCTTTCTTTTCAAAGAGCAGTTTTGAAACACACTTTTGGTAAAATCTGCAAGTGGATATTTAGAGCGATTTCCGGCCTATGCTGGAAAAGGAAATATCTTCACATAAGAACTAAACAGCAGCATTCTCAGAAACTTCTTTGTGATGAGTGCATTCACCTCACAGAGTTGAACCTACTAATTGATAGAGAAGTTTGGAAACACTCTTTTTGTAGAATCTGCAAATGGATATTTGGAGCGCTTTGAGGCCTATGCTGGAAATGGAAATATCTTCACATAAAAACTAGACAGAAGCATTCTCAGAAACTTCCTTGTGTTGAGTGCATTCAACTCACAGACTTGAACCTTCTTTTTGAAAGAGCAGTTTTGAAACACTCTTTTTGTAAAATCTGCAAAAGGATATTTGGAGCACTTTGAGGCCTATGCTGGGAAATGTAATATCTTCACCTAAAAACTAGACAGAAGCATTCTCAGAAAGTTCTTCTCGATGCGTGCATTCAACTCACAGTGTTGAACCTGTCTTTTGATAGAGCAGTTTGGAAACACTCTTTTTGTGAAATCTGCAAGTGGATATTTCCAGCGATTTGAGACCTATGCAAGGAAAAGGAAATATCTTCACACAAAAACTAGACAGCTGCATTCTCAGAAACTTCTTTGTGAGGAGTGCATTCAACTCACAGACTTGAACGTTCCTTTTCATAGAACAGTTTTGAAACACTCCTTTTGTACAATCTGCAAGTGTTTATTCGGAACGCTTTGAGGCCTATGTTGGAAAAGGAAATGTCTTCACATAAAAACTAGACAGAAGCATTCTCAGAAACTTCTTTGTGATGAGTGCATTCTACTCACAGACTTGAACCTTCCTTTTGATAGAACAGTTTTGAAACACTCTTTTTGTAGGATCTGCAAGTGGCTATTTGGAGCACTATGAGGCCTATGCTGTGAAATGGAATCTCTTCACCTAAGTACTAGACAGAAGCATTCTCAGAAACTTCTTCACGATATGTGCATTCAACTCACAGTGTTGAACCTTTCTTTTCAAAGAGCAGTTTTGAAGCACACTTTTGGTAAAATCTGCAAGTGGATATTTGTAGCGATTTCCGGCCTATGCTGGAAAAGGAAATATCTTCACATAAGAACTAAACAGCAGCATTCTCAGAAACTTCTTTGTGTGGATTGCATTCAACTCACAGACTTGAACCTACCAATTGATAGAGAACTTGGGAGACACTCTTTTTGTAGAATCTGCAAGTGGGTATTTGGAGCGCTTTGAGGCCTACGCTGGAAAAGGAAATGTCTTCACCTAAAAACTAGACAGCAGCATTCTCAGAAACCTCTTTGAGAAGAGTGCATTCATCTCACAGACTTGAACGTTCCTTTCGATAGAACAGTTTTGAAGCACTCCTTTTGTAGAATCTGCAATTGTTTATTCGGAGCGCTTCGAGGCCTATGTTGGAAAAGGATATATCTTCACATAAAAACTAGACAGAAATATTCTCAGAAACCTCTTTGTAAAGAGTGCATTCAACTCAGAGAGTTGAACCTACCAATCGATAGAGAAGTTTCGAAACACTCTTTTTGTAGAACACGCAAGTGAATATTTGGAGGGATTTGAGGCCTGTGATGTAAATGGAAACATCTTCTCATGAAATCTAGACAGAAGCATTCTCAGAAACGTCTTTGTGATAAGTGCATTCAACCCACAGACTTGAAGCTTCCTTCTGAAAGAGCAGTTTTGAAACACTCTTTTTGTAGCATCTGCAAGTGGATATATGGAGCGCTTTGAGGCCTATGCTGGAAAAGGAAATATCTTCACATAAAAACTGGACAGAAGCATTCTCAGAAACTTCTTTGTGATGTGTGCGTTGAACTCACGGATTTCAACCTTTCTTTTGATAGAGAAGTTTCGAAACACTCTTTTAGTAGAATCTTCATGTGGATGGATGGAGTGCTTTGAGGCCTATGCAGGAATAGGAAATATCTTCACGTAGAAACTGGACAAAAGCTTTCTCAGAAAGTTCCCTGTGCTTTGTGCATTCAACTCACGGAGTTCAACCTGCCTTTTGATAGAGCAGTTTTGAAACCCTCTTTTTGTAGAATCTGCAAGTGGATATTTGGAGCGCTTTGAGGCCTATGCTGCAAAAGGAAATATCATTGCATAAAAGCTAGATGGAAGCATTCACAGAAACTTCTTTGTGATGAGTGCATTCAACTCACAGAGTTGAACCTCCCTTTTGATAGACCAGTTATGAAACACGGTTTTTGTAGAATACGCAAGTGGATATTTGGAGCTCTTTGAGGCTTATGCTGGAAAAGGAGATATCTTCATATACAAACTGGACAGAAGCATTTTCAGAAACCTTTCTGTCATGTGGGGATTGAACTCACAGAGTTGAACACTCCTTTCCATGGAGCAGTTCTGCAACACTCTTTTCGTGGAAACTGCAAGTGGATATTTGGTGCGATTGCGGCATCTCGTGGAAAAGGAAACACATGCAGATGAAAACTAGATAGAATCATTCTCGGAAACTTCTCTCTGATGAGTGCTTTCAACTCACAGATTTGAACCTTCCTTTTCAAAGAGCAGTTTTGAAAGACTCTTTTTGTAGAATCTGCAAGTGGATATTTGGAGCGCTTTGAGGCCTATGCTGGGAAGTGAAATATCTTCACCTGAAAACTAGACAGAAGCATTCTGAGAAAGTTCTCTCTGATGAGTGCATTCACCTCAGACTTGAACGTTCCTTTTGGTAGAACAGTTTTGAATCACTAAGTTTGTAGAATTCGCAAGTGTTTATGCAGAGCACCTTGAGGCCTATGTTGGAAAAGGAAATTGCTTCACATAAAAACTAGAGAGAAGCATTCTCAGAAATTTCATTGTGATGAGTGCATTCACCTAACAGAGTTGAACCTACTAATTGATAGACAAGTTTGCAAACACTCTTTTTGTAGAATCTGCAAGTGGATATTTGGAGCGCTTTGAAGCCTAGGCTGGAAATGGAAATATATTCACAGAAAAACTGGACAGAAGCATTCTCAGAAACTTCCTTGTGTTGAGTGCGTTCAACCCATAGACTTGAACCTTCTTTTTGAAAGAGCAGTTTTGAAACACTCTTTTTGTAAAATCTGCAAATGGATATTTGGAGCATTTTGAGGCCCATGCTGGGAAATGGAATATCTTCACCTAAAAACTAGACAGAAGCATTCTCAGAAAGATCTCCTCGATGCGTGCATTCAACTCACAGATTTCAACCCGTCTTTTGATAGAGCAGTTTGGAAACACTCTTTTTGTGAAATCTGCAAGTGGATATTTCCAGCGATTTGAGGTCTATGCAAGGAAAAGGAAATATCTTCACACAAAAACTAGACAGCTGCATTCTCAGAAACTTCTTTGCGAGGAGTGCATTCAACTCACAGACTTGAACGTTCCTTTTCATAGAACAGTTTTGAAACACTCCTTTTGTACAATCTGCCGGTGTTTATTCGGAGGGCTTTGAGGCCTATGTTGGAAAAGGAAATATCTTCACATAAAAACTAGACAGAAGCATTCTCAGAAACTTCTTTGTGATGAGTGCATTCTAGTCACAGAGTTGAATCTTCCTTTTGATAGAACAGTTTTGAAACACTCTTTTTGTAGAATCTGCAAGTGGATATTTGGAGCACTATGAGGCCTATGCTGTGAAATGAAATCTCTTCAGCTAAGTACTAGACAGAAGCATTCTCAGAAACTTCTTCACCACATGTGCAATCAACTCTCAGAGTTGAACCTTTCTTTTCAAAGAGCAGTTTTGAAACACACTTTTGGTAAAATCTGCAAGTGGATATTTAGAGCGATTTCCGGCCTATGCTGGAAAAGGAAATATCTTCACATAAGAACTAAACAGCAGCATTCTCAGAAACTTCTTTGTGATGAGTGCATTCACCTCACAGAGTTGAACCTACTAATTGATAGAGAAGTTTGGAAACACTCTTTTTGTAGAATCTGCAAATGGATATTTGGAGCGCTTTGAGGCCTATGCTGGAAATGGAAATATCTTCACATAAAAACTAGACAGAAGCATTCTCAGAAATTTCCTTGTGTTGAGTGCATTCAACTCACAGACTTGAACTTTCTTTTTGAAAGAGCAGTTTTGAAACACTCTTTTGGTAAAATCTGCAAAAGGATATTTGGAGGACTTTGAGGCCTATGCTGGGAAATGTAATATCTTCACCTAAAAACTAGACAGAAGCATTCTCAGAAAGTTCTTCTCGATGCGTGCATTCAACTCACAGAGTTGAACCTGTCTTTTGATAGAGCAGTTTGGAAACACTCTTTTTGTGAAATCTGCAAGTGGATATTTCCAGCGATTTGAGACCTATGCAAGGAAAAGGAAATATCTTCACACTAAAACTAGACAGCTGCATTCTCAGAAACTTCTTTGTGAGGAGTGCATTCAACTCACAGACTTGAACGTTCCTTTTCATAGAACAGTTTTGAAACACTCCTTTTGTACAATCTGCAAGTGTTTATTCGGAACGCTTTGAGGCCTATGTTGGAAAAGGAAATGTCTTCACATAAAAACTAGACAGAAGCATTCTCAGAAACTTCTTTGTGATGAGTGCATTCTACTCACAGACTTGAACCTTCCTTTTGATAGAACAGTTTTGAAACACTCTTTTTGTAGGATCTGCAAGTGGATATTTGGAGCACTATGAGGCCTATGCTGTGAAATGGAATCTCTTCACCTAAGTACTAGACAGAAGCATTCTCAGAAACTTCTTCACGATATGTGCATTCAACTCACAGTGTTGAACCTTTCTTTTCAAAGAGCAGTTTTGAAGCACACTTTTGGTAAAATCTGCAAGTGGATATTTGTAGCGATTTCCGGCCTATGCTGGAAAAGGAAATATCTTCACATAAGAACTAAACAGCAGCATTCTCAGAAACTTCTTTGTGTGGATTGCATTCAACTCACAGACTTGAACCTACCAATTGATAGAGAACTTGGGAGACACTCTTTTTGTAGAATCTGCAAGTGGGTATTTGGAGCGCTTTGAGGCCTACGCTGGAAAAGGAAATGTCTTCACCTAAAAACTAGACAGCAGCATTCTCAGAAACCTCTTTGAGAAGAGTGCATTCATCTCCCAGCCTTGAACGTTCCTTTCGATAGAACAGTTTTGAAGCACTCCTTTTGTAGAATCTGCAATTGTTTATTCGGAGCGCTTCGAGGCCTATGTTGGAAAAGGATATATCTTCACATAAAAACTAGACAGAAATATTCTCAGAAACCTCTTTGTAAAGAGTGCATTCAACTCAGAGAGTTGAACCTACCAATCGATAGAGAAGTTTCGAAACACTCTTTTTGTAGAACACGCAAGTGAATATTTGGAGGGATTTGAGGCCTGTGATGTAAATGGAAACATCTTCTCATGAAATCTAGACAGAAGCATTCTCAGAAACGTCTTTGTGATAAGTGCATTCAACTCACAGACTTGAAGCTTCCTTCTGAAAGAGCAGTTTTGAAACACTCTTTTTGTAGCATCTGCAAGTGGATATATGGAGCGCTTTGAGGCCTATGCTGGAAAAGGAAATATCTTCACATAAAAACTGGACAGAAGCATTCTCAGAAACTTCTTTGTGATGTGTGCGTTGAACTCACGGAGTTCAACCTTTCTTTTGATAGAGAAGTTTCGAAACACTCTTTTAGTAGAATCTTCATGTGGATGGATGGAGTGCTTTGAGGCCTATGCAGGAATAGGAAATATCTTCACGTAGAAACTGGACAAAAGCTTTCTCAGAAAGTTCCCTGTGCTTTGTGCATTCAACTCACGGAGTTCAACCTGCCTTTTGATAGAGCAGTTTTGAAACCCTCTTTTTGTAGAATCTGCAAGTGGATATTTGGAGCGCTTTGAGGCCTATGCTGCAAAAGGAAATATCATTGCATAAAAGCTAGATGGAAGCATTCACAGAAACTTCTTTGTGATGAGTGCATTCAACTCACAGAGTTGAACCTCCCTTTTGATAGACCAGTTATGAAACACGGTTTTTGTAGAATACGCAAGTGGATATTTGGAGCTCTTTGAGGCTTATGCTGGAAAAGGAGATATCTTCATATACAAACTGGACAGAAGCATTTTCAGAAACCTTTCTGTCATGTGGGGATTGAACTCACAGAGTTGAACACTCCTTTCCATGGAGCAGTTCTGCAACACTCTTTTCGTGGAAACTGCAAGTGGATATTTGGTGCGATTGCGGAATCTAGTGGAAAAGGAAACACATGCAGATGAAAACTAGATAGAATCATTCTCGGAAACTTCTCTCTGATGAGTGCTTTCAACTCACAGATTTGAACCTTCCTTTTCAAAGAGCAGTTTTGAAAGACTCTTTTTGTAGAATCTGCAAGTGGATATTTGGAGCGCTTTGAGGCCTATGCTGGGAAGTGAAATATCTTCACCTGAAAACTAGACAGAAGCATTCTGAGAAAGTTCTCTCTGATGAGTGCATTCACCTCAGACTTGAACGTTCCTTTTGATAGAACAGTTTTGAATCACTAAGTTTGTAGAATTCGCAAGTGTTTATGCAGAGCACCTTGAGGCCTATGTTGGAAAAGGAAATTGCTTCACATAAAAACTAGAGAGAAGCATTCTCAGAAATTTCATTGTGATGAGTGCATTCACCTAACAGAGTTGAACCTACTAATTGATAGACAAGTTTGCAAACACTCTTTTTGTAGAATCTGCAAGTGGATATTTGGAGCGCTTTGAAGCCTAGGCTGGAAATGGAAATATATTCACAGAAAAACTGGACAGAAGCATTCTCAGAAACTTCCTTGTGTTGAGTGCGTTCAACCCATAGACTTGAACCTTCTTTTTGAAAGAGCAGTTTTGAAACACTCTTTTTGTAAAATCTGCAAATGGATATTTGGAGCATTTTGAGGCCCATGCTGGGAAATGGAATATCTTCACCTAAAAACTAGACAGAAGCATTCTCAGAAAGATCTCCTCGATGCGTGCATTCAACTCACAGATTTCAACCCGTCTTTTGATAGAGCAGTTTGGAAACACTCTTTTTGTGAAATCTGCAAGTGGATATTTCCAGCGATTTGAGGTCTATGCAAGGAAAAGGAAATATCTTCACACAAAAACTAGACAGCTGCATTCTCAGAAACTTCTTTGCGAGGAGTGCATTCAACTCACAGACTTGAACGTTCCTTTTCATAGAACAGTTTTGAAACACTCCTTTTGTACAATCTGCCGGTGTTTATTCGGAGGGCTTTGAGGCCTATGTTGGAAAAGGAAATATCTTCACATAAAAACTAGACAGAAGCATTCTCAGAAACTTCTTTGTGATGAGTGCATTCTAGTCACAGAGTCGAACCTTCCTTTTGAGAGAACAGTTTTGAAACACTCTTTTTGTAGGATCTGCCAGTGGATATTTGGAGCACTATGAGGCCTATGCTGTGAAATGAAATCTCTTCAGCTAAGTACTAGACAGAAGCATTCTCAGAAACTTCTTCACCACATGTGCAATCAACTCACAGAGTTGAACCTTTCTTTTCAAAGAGCAGTTTTGAAACACACTTTTGGTAAAATCTGCAAGTGGATATTTAGAGCGATTTCCGGCCTATGCTGGAAAAGGAAATATCTTCACATAAGAACTAAACAGCAGCATTCTCAGAAACTTCTTTGTGATGAGTGCATTCACCTCACAGAGTTGAACCTACTAAATGATAGAGAAGTTTGGAAACACTCTTTTTGTAGAATCTGCAAATGGATATTTGGAGCGCTTTTAGGCCTATGCTGGAAATGGAAATATCTTCACATAAAAACTAGACAGAAGCATTCTCAGAAACTTCCTTGGGTTGAGTGCATTCAACTCACAGACTTGAACCTTCTTTTTGAAAGAGCAGTTTTGAAACACTCTTTTTGTAAAATCTGCAAAAGGATATTTGGAGGACTTTGAGGCCTATGCTGGGAAATGTAATATCTTCACCTAAAAACTAGACAGAAGCATTCTCAGAAAGTTCTTCTCGATGCGTGCATTCAACTCACAGAGTTGAACCTGTCTTTTGATAGAGCAGTTTGGAAACACTCTTTTTGTGAAATCTGCAAGTGGATATTTCCAGCGATTTGAGACCTATGCAAGGAAAAGGAAATATTTTCACACAAAAACTAGACAGCTGCATTCTCAGAAACTTCTTTGTGAGGAGTGCATTCAACTCACAGACTTGAACGTTCCTTTTCATAGAACAGTTTTGAAACACTCCTTTTGTACAATCTGCAAGTGTTTATTCGGAACGCTTTGAGGCCTATGTTGGAAAAGGAAATGTCTTCACATAAAAACTAGACAGAAGCATTCTCAGAAACTTCTTTGTGATGAGTGCATTCTACTCACAGACTTGAACCTTCCTTTTGATAGAACAGTTTTGAAACACTCTTTTTGTAGAATCTGCAAGTGGATATTTGGAGCACTATGAGGCCTATGCTGTGAAATGGAATCTCTTCACCTAAGTACTAGACAGAAGCATTCTCAGAAACTTCTTCACGATATGTGCATTCAACTCACAGTGTTGAACCTTTCTTTTCAAAGAGCAGTTTTGAAGCACACTTTTGGTAAAATCTGCAAGTGGATATTTGTAGCGATTTCCGGCCTATGCTGGAAAAGGAAATATCTTCACATAAGAACTAAACAGCAGCATTCTCAGAAACTTCTTTGTGTGGATTGCATTCAACTCACAGACTTGAACCTACCAATTGATAGAGAAGTTGGGAGACACTCTTTTTGTAGAATCTGCAAGTGGGTATTTGGAGCGCTTTGAGGCCTACGCTGGAAAAGGAAATGTCTTCACCTAAAAACTAGACAGCAGCATTCTCAGAAACCTCTTTGAGAAGAGTGCATTCATCTCACAGACTTGAACGTTCCTTTCGATAGAACAGTTTTGAAGCACTCCTTTTGTAGAATCTGCAATTGTTTATTCGGAGCGCTTCGAGGCCTATGTTGGAAAAAGATATATCTTCACATAAAAACTAGACAGAAATATTCTCAGAAACCTCTTTGTAAAGAGTGCATTCAACTCAGAGAGTTGAACCTACCAATCGATAGAGAAGTTTCGAAACACTCTTTTTGTAGAACACGCAAGTGAATATTTGGAGGGATTTGAGGCCTGTGATGTAAATGGAAACATCTTCTCATGAAATCTAGACAGAAGCATTCTCAGAAACGTCTTTGTGATAAGTGCATTCAACCCACAGACTTGAAGCTTCCTTCTGAAAGAGCAGTTTTGAAACACTCTTTTTGTAGCATCTGCAAGTGGATATATGGAGCGCTTTGAGGCCTATGCTGGAAAAGGAAATATCTTCACATAAAAACTGGACAGAAGCATTCTCAGAAACTTCTTTGTGATGTGTGCGTTGAACTCACGGAGTTCAACCTTTCTTTTGATAGAGAAGTTTCGAAACACTCTTTTAGTAGAATCTTCATGTGGATGGATGGAGTGCTTTGAGGCCTATGCAGGAATAGGAAATATCTTCACGTAGAAACTGGACAAAAGCTTTCTCAGAAAGTTCCCTGTGCTTTGTGCATTCAACTCACGGAGTTCAACCTGCCTTTTGATAGAGCAGTTTTGAAACCCTCTTTTTGTAGAATCTGCAAGTGGATATTTGGAGCGCTTTGAGGCCTATGCTGCAAAAGGAAATATCATTGCATAAAAGCTAGATGGAAGCATTCACAGAAACTTCTTTGTGATGAGTGCATTCAACTCACAGAGTTGAACCTCCCTTTTGATAGACCAGTTATGAAACACGGTTTTTGTAGAATACGCAAGTGGATATTTGGAGCTCTTTGAGGCTTATGCTGGAAAAGGAGATATCTTCATATACAAACTGGACAGAAGCATTTTCAGAAACCTTTCTGTCATGTGGGGATTGAACTCACAGAGTTGAACACTCCTTTCCATGGAGCAGTTCTGCAACACTCTTTTCGTGGAAACTGCAAGTGGATATTTGGTGCGATTGCGGCATCTCGTGGAAAAGGAAACACATGCAGATGAAAACTAGATAGAATCATTCTCGGAAACTTCTCTCTGATGAGTGCTTTCAACTCACAGATTTGAACCTTCCTTTTCAAAGAGCAGTTTTGAAAGACTCTTTTTGTAGAATCTGCAAGTGGATATTTGGAGCGCTTTGAGGCCTATGCTGGGAAGTGAAATATCTTCACCTGAAAACTAGACAGAAGCATTCTGAGAAAGTTCTCTCTGATGAGTGCATTCACCTCAGACTTGAACGTTCCTTTTGGTAGAACAGTTTTGAATCACTAAGTTTGTAGAATTCGCAAGTGTTTATGCAGAGCACCTTGAGGCCTATGTTGGAAAAGGAAATTGCTTCACATAAAAACTAGAGAGAAGCATTCTCAGAAATTTCATTGTGATGAGTGCATTCACCTAACAGAGTTGAACCTACTAATTGATAGACAAGTTTGCAAACACTCTTTTTGTAGAATCTGCAAGTGGATATTTGGAGCGCTTTGAAGCCTAGGCTGGAAATGGAAATATATTCACAGAAAAACTGGACAGAAGCATTCTCAGAAACTTCCTTGTGTTGAGTGCGTTCAACCCATAGACTTGAACCTTCTTTTTGAAAGAGCAGTTTTGAAACACTCTTTTTGTAAAATCTGCAAATGGATATTTGGAGCATTTTGAGGCCCATGCTGGGAAATGGAATATCTTCACCTAAAAACTAGACAGAAGCATTCTCAGAAAGATCTCCTCGATGCGTGCATTCAACTCACAGATTTCAACCCGTCTTTTGATAGAGCAGTTTGGAAACACTCTTTTTGTGAAATCTGCAAGTGGATATTTCCAGCGATTTGAGGTCTATGCAAGGAAAAGGAAATATCTTCACACAAAAACTAGACAGCTGCATTCTCAGAAACTTCTTTGCGAGGAGTGCATTCAACTCACAGACTTGAACGTTCCTTTTCATAGAACAGTTTTGAAACACTCCTTTTGTACAATCTGCCGGTGTTTATTCGGAGGGCTTTGAGGCCTATGTTGGAAAAGGAAATATCTTCACATAAAAACTAGACAGAAGCATTCTCAGAAACTTCTTTGTGATGAGTGCATTCTAGTCACAGAGTTGAATCTTCCTTTTGATAGAACAGTTTTGAAACACTCTTTTTGTAGAATCTGCAAGTGGATATTTGGAGCACTATGAGGCCTATGCTGTGAAATGAAATCTCTTCAGCTAAGTACTAGACAGAAGCATTCTCAGAAACTTCTTCACCACATGTGCAATCAACTCTCAGAGTTGAACCTTTCTTTTCAAAGAGCAGTTTTGAAACACACTTTTGGTAAAATCTGCAAGTGGATATTTAGAGCGATTTCCGGCCTATGCTGGAAAAGGAAATATCTTCACATAAGAACTAAACAGCAGCATTCTCAGAAACTTCTTTGTGATGAGTGCATTCACCTCACAGAGTTGAACCTACTAATTGATAGAGAAGTTTGGAAACACTCTTTTTGTAGAATCTGCAAATGGATATTTGGAGCGCTTTGAGGCCTATGCTGGAAATGGAAATATCTTCACATAAAAACTAGACAGAAGCATTCTCAGAAATTTCCTTGTGTTGAGTGCATTCAACTCACAGACTTGAACTTTCTTTTTGAAAGAGCAGTTTTGAAACACTCTTTTGGTAAAATCTGCAAAAGGATATTTGGAGGACTTTGAGGCCTATGCTGGGAAATGTAATATCTTCACCTAAAAACTAGACAGAAGCATTCTCAGAAAGTTCTTCTCGATGCGTGCATTCAACTCACAGAGTTGAACCTGTCTTTTGATAGAGCAGTTTGGAAACACTCTTTTTGTGAAATCTGCAAGTGGATATTTCCAGCGATTTGAGACCTATGCAAGGAAAAGGAAATATCTTCACACTAAAACTAGACAGCTGCATTCTCAGAAACTTCTTTGTGAGGAGTGCATTCAACTCACAGACTTGAACGTTCCTTTTCATAGAACAGTTTTGAAACACTCCTTTTGTACAATCTGCAAGTGTTTATTCGGAACGCTTTGAGGCCTATGTTGGAAAAGGAAATGTCTTCACATAAAAACTAGACAGAAGCATTCTCAGAAACTTCTTTGTGATGAGTGCATTCTACTCACAGACTTGAACCTTCCTTTTGATAGAACAGTTTTGAAACACTCTTTTTGTAGGATCTGCAAGTGGATATTTGGAGCACTATGAGGCCTATGCTGTGAAATGGAATCTCTTCACCTAAGTACTAGACAGAAGCATTCTCAGAAACTTCTTCACGATATGTGCATTCAACTCACAGTGTTGAACCTTTCTTTTCAAAGAGCAGTTTTGAAGCACACTTTTGGTAAAATCTGCAAGTGGATATTTGTAGCGATTTCCGGCCTATGCTGGAAAAGGAAATATCTTCACATAAGAACTAAACAGCAGCATTCTCAGAAACTTCTTTGTGTGGATTGCATTCAACTCACAGACTTGAACCTACCAATTGATAGAGAACTTGGGAGACACTCTTTTTGTAGAATCTGCAAGTGGGTATTTGGAGCGCTTTGAGGCCTACGCTGGAAAAGGAAATGTCTTCACCTAAAAACTAGACAGCAGCATTCTCAGAAACCTCTTTGAGAAGAGTGCATTCATCTCCCAGCCTTGAACGTTCCTTTCGATAGAACAGTTTTGAAGCACTCCTTTTGTAGAATCTGCAATTGTTTATTCGGAGCGCTTCGAGGCCTATGTTGGAAAAGGATATATCTTCACATAAAAACTAGACAGAAATATTCTCAGAAACCTCTTTGTAAAGAGTGCATTCAACTCAGAGAGTTGAACCTACCAATCGATAGAGAAGTTTCGAAACACTCTTTTTGTAGAACACGCAAGTGAATATTTGGAGGGATTTGAGGCCTGTGATGTAAATGGAAACATCTTCTCATGAAATCTAGACAGAAGCATTCTCAGAAACGTCTTTGTGATAAGTGCATTCAACCCACAGACTTGAAGCTTCCTTCTGAAAGAGCAGTTTTGAAACACTCTTTTTGTAGCATCTGCAAGTGGATATATGGAGCGCTTTGAGGCCTATGCTGGAAAAGGAAATATCTTCACATAAAAACTGGACAGAAGCATTCTCAGAAACTTCTTTGTGATGTGTGCGTTGAACTCACGGAGTTCAACCTTTCTTTTGATAGAGAAGTTTCGAAACACTCTTTTAGTAGAATCTTCATGTGGATGGATGGAGTGCTTTGAGGCCTATGCAGGAATAGGAAATATCTTCACGTAGAAACTGGACAAAAGCTTTCTCAGAAAGTTCCCTGTGCTTTGTGCATTCAACTCACGGAGTTCAACCTGCCTTTTGATAGAGCAGTTTTGAAACCCTCTTTTTGTAGAATCTGCAAGTGGATATTTGGAGCGCTTTGAGGCCTATGCTGCAAAAGGAAATATCATTGCATAAAAGCTAGATGGAAGCATTCACAGAAACTTCTTTGTGATGAGTGCATTCAACTCACAGAGTTGAACCTCCCTTTTGATAGACCAGTTATGAAACACGGTTTTTGTAGAATACGCAAGTGGATATTTGGAGCTCTTTGAGGCTTATGCTGGAAAAGGAGATATCTTCATATACAAACTGGACAGAAGCATTTTCAGAAACCTTTCTGTCATGTGGGGATTGAACTCACAGAGTTGAACACTCCTTTCCATGGAGCAGTTCTGCAACACTCTTTTCGTGGAAACTGCAAGTGGATATTTGGTGCGATTGCGGCATCTCGTGGAAAAGGAAACACATGCAGATGAAAACTAGATAGAATCATTCTCGGAAACTTCTCTCTGATGAGTGCTTTCAACTCACAGATTTGAACCTTCCTTTTCAAAGAGCAGTTTTGAAAGACTCTTTTTGTAGAATCTGCAAGTGGATATTTGGAGCGCTTTGAGGCCTATGCTGGGAAGTGAAATATCTTCACCTGAAAACTAGACAGAAGCATTCTGAGAAAGTTCTCTCTGATGAGTGCATTCACCTCAGACTTGAACGTTCCTTTTGGTAGAACAGTTTTGAATCACTAAGTTTGTAGAATTCGCAAGTGTTTATGCAGAGCACCTTGAGGCCTATGTTGGAAAAGGAAATTGCTTCACATAAAAACTAGAGAGAAGCATTCTCAGAAATTTCATTGTGATGAGTGCATTCACCTAACAGAGTTGAACCTACTAATTGATAGACAAGTTTGCAAACACTCTTTTTGTAGAATCTGCAAGTGGATATTTGGAGCGCTTTGAAGCCTAGGCTGGAAATGGAAATATATTCACAGAAAAACTGGACAGAAGCATTCTCAGAAACTTCCTTGTGTTGAGTGCGTTCAACCCATAGACTTGAACCTTCTTTTTGAAAGAGCAGTTTTGAAACACTCTTTTTGTAAAATCTGCAAATGGATATTTGGAGCATTTTGAGGCCCATGCTGGGAAATGGAATATCTTCACCTAAAAACTAGACAGAAGCATTCTCAGAAAGATCTCCTCGATGCGTGCATTCAACTCACAGATTTCAACCCGTCTTTTGATAGAGCAGTTTGGAAACACTCTTTTTGTGAAATCTGCAAGTGGATATTTCCAGCGATTTGAGGTCTATGCAAGGAAAAGGAAATATCTTCACACAAAAACTAGACAGCTGCATTCTCAGAAACTTCTTTGCGAGGAGTGCATTCAACTCACAGACTTGAACGTTCCTTTTCATAGAACAGTTTTGAAACACTCCTTTTGTACAATCTGCCGGTGTTTATTCGGAGGGCTTTGAGGCCTATGTTGGAAAAGGAAATATCTTCACATAAAAACTAGACAGAAGCATTCTCAGAAACTTCTTTGTGATGAGTGCATTCTAGTCACAGAGTTGAATCTTCCTTTTGATAGAACAGTTTTGAAACACTCTTTTTGTAGAATCTGCAAGTGGATATTTGGAGCACTATGAGGCCTATGCTGTGAAATGAAATCTCTTCAGCTAAGTACTAGACAGAAGCATTCTCAGAAACTTCTTCACCACATGTGCAATCAACTCTCAGAGTTGAACCTTTCTTTTCAAAGAGCAGTTTTGAAACACACTTTTGGTAAAATCTGCAAGTGGATATTTAGAGCGATTTCCGGCCTATGCTGGAAAAGGAAATATCTTCACATAAGAACTAAACAGCAGCATTCTCAGAAACTTCTTTGTGATGAGTGCATTCACCTCACAGAGTTGAACCTACTAATTGATAGAGAAGTTTGGAAACACTCTTTTTGTAGAATCTGCAAATGGATATTTGGAGCGCTTTGAGGCCTATGCTGGAAATGGAAATATCTTCACATAAAAACTAGACAGAAGCATTCTCAGAAATTTCCTTGTGTTGAGTGCATTCAACTCACAGACTTGAACTTTCTTTTTGAAAGAGCAGTTTTGAAACACTCTTTTGGTAAAATCTGCAAAAGGATATTTGGAGGACTTTGAGGCCTATGCTGGGAAATGTAATATCTTCACCTAAAAACTAGACAGAAGCATTCTCAGAAAGTTCTTCTCGATGCGTGCATTCAACTCACAGAGTTGAACCTGTCTTTTGATAGAGCAGTTTGGAAACACTCTTTTTGTGAAATCTGCAAGTGGATATTTCCAGCGATTTGAGACCTATGCAAGGAAAAGGAAATATCTTCACACTAAAACTAGACAGCTGCATTCTCAGAAACTTCTTTGTGAGGAGTGCATTCAACTCACAGACTTGAACGTTCCTTTTCATAGAACAGTTTTGAAACACTCCTTTTGTACAATCTGCAAGTGTTTATTCGGAACGCTTTGAGGCCTATGTTGGAAAAGGAAATGTCTTCACATAAAAACTAGACAGAAGCATTCTCAGAAACTTCTTTGTGATGAGTGCATTCTACTCACAGACTTGAACCTTCCTTTTGATAGAACAGTTTTGAAACACTCTTTTTGTAGGATCTGCAAGTGGATATTTGGAGCACTATGAGGCCTATGCTGTGAAATGGAATCTCTTCACCTAAGTACTAGACAGAAGCATTCTCAGAAACTTCTTCACGATATGTGCATTCAACTCACAGTGTTGAACCTTTCTTTTCAAAGAGCAGTTTTGAAGCACACTTTTGGTAAAATCTGCAAGTGGATATTTGTAGCGATTTCCGGCCTATGCTGGAAAAGGAAATATCTTCACATAAGAACTAAACAGCAGCATTCTCAGAAACTTCTTTGTGTGGATTGCATTCAACTCACAGACTTGAACCTACCAATTGATAGAGAACTTGGGAGACACTCTTTTTGTAGAATCTGCAAGTGGGTATTTGGAGCGCTTTGAGGCCTACGCTGGAAAAGGAAATGTCTTCACCTAAAAACTAGACAGCAGCATTCTCAGAAACCTCTTTGAGAAGAGTGCATTCATCTCCCAGCCTTGAACGTTCCTTTCGATAGAACAGTTTTGAAGCACTCCTTTTGTAGAATCTGCAATTGTTTATTCGGAGCGCTTCGAGGCCTATGTTGGAAAAGGATATATCTTCACATAAAAACTAGACAGAAATATTCTCAGAAACCTCTTTGTAAAGAGTGCATTCAACTCAGAGAGTTGAACCTACCAATCGATAGAGAAGTTTCGAAACACTCTTTTTGTAGAACACGCAAGTGAATATTTGGAGGGATTTGAGGCCTGTGATGTAAATGGAAACATCTTCTCATGAAATCTAGACAGAAGCATTCTCAGAAACGTCTTTGTGATAAGTGCATTCAACTCACAGACTTGAAGCTTCCTTCTGAAAGAGCAGTTTTGAAACACTCTTTTTGTAGCATCTGCAAGTGGATATATGGAGCGCTTTGAGGCCTATGCTGGAAAAGGAAATATCTTCACATAAAAACTGGACAGAAGCATTCTCAGAAACTTCTTTGTGATGTGTGCGTTGAACTCACGGAGTTCAACCTTTCTTTTGATAGAGAAGTTTCGAAACACTCTTTTAGTAGAATCTTCATGTGGATGGATGGAGTGCTTTGAGGCCTATGCAGGAATAGGAAATATCTTCACGTAGAAACTGGACAAAAGCTTTCTCAGAAAGTTCCCTGTGCTTTGTGCATTCAACTCACGGAGTTCAACCTGCCTTTTGATAGAGCAGTTTTGAAACCCTCTTTTTGTAGAATCTGCAAGTGGATATTTGGAGCGCTTTGAGGCCTATGCTGCAAAAGGAAATATCATTGCATAAAAGCTAGATGGAAGCATTCACAGAAACTTCTTTGTGATGAGTGCATTCAACTCACAGAGTTGAACCTCCCTTTTGATAGACCAGTTATGAAACACGGTTTTTGTAGAATACGCAAGTGGATATTTGGAGCTCTTTGAGGCTTATGCTGGAAAAGGAGATATCTTCATATACAAACTGGACAGAAGCATTTTCAGAAACCTTTCTGTCATGTGGGGATTGAACTCACAGAGTTGAACACTCCTTTCCATGGAGCAGTTCTGCAACACTCTTTTCGTGGAAACTGCAAGTGGATATTTGGTGCGATTGCGGAATCTAGTGGAAAAGGAAACACATGCAGATGAAAACTAGATAGAATCATTCTCGGAAACTTCTCTCTGATGAGTGCTTTCAACTCACAGATTTGAACCTTCCTTTTCAAAGAGCAGTTTTGAAAGACTCTTTTTGTAGAATCTGCAAGTGGATATTTGGAGCGCTTTGAGGCCTATGCTGGGAAGTGAAATATCTTCACCTGAAAACTAGACAGAAGCATTCTGAGAAAGTTCTCTCTGATGAGTGCATTCACCTCAGACTTGAACGTTCCTTTTGATAGAACAGTTTTGAATCACTAAGTTTGTAGAATTCGCAAGTGTTTATGCAGAGCACCTTGAGGCCTATGTTGGAAAAGGAAATTGCTTCACATAAAAACTAGAGAGAAGCATTCTCAGAAATTTCATTGTGATGAGTGCATTCACCTAACAGAGTTGAACCTACTAATTGATAGACAAGTTTGCAAACACTCTTTTTGTAGAATCTGCAAGTGGATATTTGGAGCGCTTTGAAGCCTAGGCTGGAAATGGAAATATATTCACAGAAAAACTGGACAGAAGCATTCTCAGAAACTTCCTTGTGTTGAGTGCGTTCAACCCATAGACTTGAACCTTCTTTTTGAAAGAGCAGTTTTGAAACACTCTTTTTGTAAAATCTGCAAATGGATATTTGGAGCATTTTGAGGCCCATGCTGGGAAATGGAATATCTTCACCTAAAAACTAGACAGAAGCATTCTCAGAAAGATCTCCTCGATGCGTGCATTCAACTCACAGATTTCAACCCGTCTTTTGATAGAGCAGTTTGGAAACACTCTTTTTGTGAAATCTGCAAGTGGATATTTCCAGCGATTTGAGGTCTATGCAAGGAAAAGGAAATATCTTCACACAAAAACTAGACAGCTGCATTCTCAGAAACTTCTTTGCGAGGAGTGCATTCAACTCACAGACTTGAACGTTCCTTTTCATAGAACAGTTTTGAAACACTCCTTTTGTACAATCTGCCGGTGTTTATTCGGAGGGCTTTGAGGCCTATGTTGGAAAAGGAAATATCTTCACATAAAAACTAGACAGAAGCATTCTCAGAAACTTCTTTGTGATGAGTGCATTCTAGTCACAGAGTCGAACCTTCCTTTTGAGAGAACAGTTTTGAAACACTCTTTTTGTAGGATCTGCCAGTGGATATTTGGAGCACTATGAGGCCTATGCTGTGAAATGAAATCTCTTCAGCTAAGTACTAGACAGAAGCATTCTCAGAAACTTCTTCACCACATGTGCAATCAACTCACAGAGTTGAACCTTTCTTTTCAAAGAGCAGTTTTGAAACACACTTTTGGTAAAATCTGCAAGTGGATATTTAGAGCGATTTCCGGCCTATGCTGGAAAAGGAAATATCTTCACATAAGAACTAAACAGCAGCATTCTCAGAAACTTCTTTGTGATGAGTGCATTCACCTCACAGAGTTGAACCTACTAAATGATAGAGAAGTTTGGAAACACGCTTTTTGTAGAATCTGCAAATGGATATTTGGAGCGCTTTTAGGCCTATGCTGGAAATGGAAATATCTTCACATAAAAACTAGACAGAAGCATTCTCAGAAACTTCCTTGTGTTGAGTGCATTCAACTCACAGACTTGAACCTTCTTTTTGAAAGAGCAGTTTTGAAACACTCTTTTTGTAAAATCTGCAAAAGGATATTTGGAGGACTTTGAGGCCTATGCTGGGAAATGTAATATCTTCACCTAAAAACTAGACAGAAGCATTCTCAGAAAGTTCTTCTCGATGCGTGCATTCAACTCACAGAGTTGAACCTGTCTTTTGATAGAGCAGTTTGGAAACACTCTTTTTGTGAAATCTGCAAGTGGATATTTCCAGCGATTTGAGACCTATGCAAGGAAAAGGAAATATCTTCACACAAAAACTAGACAGCTGCATTCTCAGAAACTTCTTTGTGAGGAGTGCATTCAACTCACAGACTTGAACGTTCCTTTTCATAGAACAGTTTTGAAACACTCCTTTTGTACAATCTGCAAGTGTTTATTCGGAACGCTTTGAGGCCTATGTTGGAAAAGGAAATGTCTTCACATAAAAACTAGACAGAAGCATTCTCAGAAACTTCTTTGTGATGAGTGCATTCTACTCACAGACTTGAACCTTCCTTTTGATAGAACAGTTTTGAAACACTCTTTTTGTAGAATCTGCAAGTGGATATTTGGAGCACTATGAGGCCTATGCTGTGAAATGGAATCTCTTCACCTAAGTACTAGACAGAAGCATTCTCAGAAACTTCTTCACGATATGTGCATTCAACTCACAGTGTTGAACCTTTCTTTTCAAAGAGCAGTTTTGAAGCACACTTTTGGTAAAATCTGCAAGTGGATATTTGTAGCGATTTCCGGCCTATGCTGGAAAAGGAAATATCTTCACATAAGAACTAAACAGCAGCATTCTCAGAAACTTCTTTGTGTGGATTGCATTCAACTCACAGACTTGAACCTACCAATTGATAGAGAAGTTGGGAGACACTCTTTTTGTAGAATCTGCAAGTGGGTATTTGGAGCGCTTTGAGGCCTACGCTGGAAAAGGAAATGTCTTCACCTAAAAACTAGACAGCAGCATTCTCAGAAACCTCTTTGAGAAGAGTGCATTCATCTCACAGACTTGAACGTTCCTTTCGATAGAACAGTTTTGAAGCACTCCTTTTGTAGAATCTGCAATTGTTTATTCGGAGCGCTTCGAGGCCTATGTTGGAAAAAGATATATCTTCACATAAAAACTAGACAGAAATATTCTCAGAAACCTCTTTGTAAAGAGTGCATTCAACTCAGAGAGTTGAACCTACCAATCGATAGAGAAGTTTCGAAACACTCTTTTTGTAGAACACGCAAGTGAATATTTGGAGGGATTTGAGGCCTGTGATGTAAATGGAAACATCTTCTCATGAAATCTAGACAGAAGCATTCTCAGAAACGTCTTTGTGATAAGTGCATTCAACCCACAGACTTGAAGCTTCCTTCTGAAAGAGCAGTTTTGAAACACTCTTTTTGTAGCATCTGCAAGTGGATATATGGAGCGCTTTGAGGCCTATGCTGGAAAAGGAAATATCTTCACATAAAAACTGGACAGAAGCATTCTCAGAAACTTCTTTGTGATGTGTGCGTTGAACTCACGGAGTTCAACCTTTCTTTTGATAGAGAAGTTTCGAAACACTCTTTTAGTAGAATCTTCATGTGGATGGATGGAGTGCTTTGAGGCCTATGCAGGAATAGGAAATATCTTCACGTAGAAACTGGACAAAAGCTTTCTCAGAAAGTTCCCTGTGCTTTGTGCATTCAACTCACGGAGTTCAACCTGCCTTTTGATAGAGCAGTTTTGAAACCCTCTTTTTGTAGAATCTGCAAGTGGATATTTGGAGCGCTTTGAGGCCTATGCTGCAAAAGGAAATATCATTGCATAAAAGCTAGATGGAAGCATTCACAGAAACTTCTTTGTGATGAGTGCATTCAACTCACAGAGTTGAACCTCCCTTTTGATAGACCAGTTATGAAACACGGTTTTTGTAGAATACGCAAGTGGATATTTGGAGCTCTTTGAGGCTTATGCTGGAAAAGGAGATATCTTCATATACAAACTGGACAGAAGCATTTTCAGAAACCTTTCTGTCATGTGGGGATTGAACTCACAGAGTTGAACACTCCTTTCCATGGAGCAGTTCTGCAACACTCTTTTCGTGGAAACTGCAAGTGGATATTTGGTGCGATTGCGGCATCTCGTGGAAAAGGAAACACATGCAGATGAAAACTAGATAGAATCATTCTCGGAAACTTCTCTCTGATGAGTGCTTTCAACTCACAGATTTGAACCTTCCTTTTCAAAGAGCAGTTTTGAAAGACTCTTTTTGTAGAATCTGCAAGTGGATATTTGGAGCGCTTTGAGGCCTATGCTGGGAAGTGAAATATCTTCACCTGAAAACTAGACAGAAGCATTCTGAGAAAGTTCTCTCTGATGAGTGCATTCACCTCAGACTTGAACGTTCCTTTTGGTAGAACAGTTTTGAATCACTAAGTTTGTAGAATTCGCAAGTGTTTATGCAGAGCACCTTGAGGCCTATGTTGGAAAAGGAAATTGCTTCACATAAAAACTAGAGAGAAGCATTCTCAGAAATTTCATTGTGATGAGTGCATTCACCTAACAGAGTTGAACCTACTAATTGATAGACAAGTTTGCAAACACTCTTTTTGTAGAATCTGCAAGTGGATATTTGGAGCGCTTTGAAGCCTAGGCTGGAAATGGAAATATATTCACAGAAAAACTGGACAGAAGCATTCTCAGAAACTTCCTTGTGTTGAGTGCGTTCAACCCATAGACTTGAACCTTCTTTTTGAAAGAGCAGTTTTGAAACACTCTTTTTGTAAAATCTGCAAATGGATATTTGGAGCATTTTGAGGCCCATGCTGGGAAATGGAATATCTTCACCTAAAAACTAGACAGAAGCATTCTCAGAAAGATCTCCTCGATGCGTGCATTCAACTCACAGATTTCAACCCGTCTTTTGATAGAGCAGTTTGGAAACACTCTTTTTGTGAAATCTGCAAGTGGATATTTCCAGCGATTTGAGGTCTATGCAAGGAAAAGGAAATATCTTCACACAAAAACTAGACAGCTGCATTCTCAGAAACTTCTTTGCGAGGAGTGCATTCAACTCACAGACTTGAACGTTCCTTTTCATAGAACAGTTTTGAAACACTCCTTTTGTACAATCTGCCGGTGTTTATTCGGAGGGCTTTGAGGCCTATGTTGGAAAAGGAAATATCTTCACATAAAAACTAGACAGAAGCATTCTCAGAAACTTCTTTGTGATGAGTGCATTCTAGTCACAGAGTTGAATCTTCCTTTTGATAGAACAGTTTTGAAACACTCTTTTTGTAGAATCTGCAAGTGGATATTTGGAGCACTATGAGGCCTATGCTGTGAAATGAAATCTCTTCAGCTAAGTACTAGACAGAAGCATTCTCAGAAACTTCTTCACCACATGTGCAATCAACTCTCAGAGTTGAACCTTTCTTTTCAAAGAGCAGTTTTGAAACACACTTTTGGTAAAATCTGCAAGTGGATATTTAGAGCGATTTCCGGCCTATGCTGGAAAAGGAAATATCTTCACATAAGAACTAAACAGCAGCATTCTCAGAAACTTCTTTGTGATGAGTGCATTCACCTCATAGAGTTGAACCTACTAATTGATAGAGAAGTTTGGAAACACTCTTTTTGTAGAATCTGCAAATGGATATTTGGAGCGCTTTGAGGCCTATGCTGGAAATGGAAATATCTTCACATAAAAACTAGACAGAAGCATTCTCAGAAATTTCCTTGTGTTGAGTGCATTCAACTCACAGACTTGAACTTTCTTTTTGAAAGAGCAGTTTTGAAACACTCTTTTGGTAAAATCTGCAAAAGGATATTTGGAGGACTTTGAGGCCTATGCTGGGAAATGTAATATCTTCACCTAAAAACTAGACAGAAGCATTCTCAGAAAGTTCTTCTCGATGCGTGCATTCAACTCACAGAGTTGAACCTGTCTTTTGATAGAGCAGTTTGGAAACACTCTTTTTGTGAAATCTGCAAGTGGATATTTCCAGCGATTTGAGACCTATGCAAGGAAAAGGAAATATCTTCACACTAAAACTAGACAGCTGCATTCTCAGAAACTTCTTTGTGAGGAGTGCATTCAACTCACAGACTTGAACGTTCCTTTTCATAGAACAGTTTTGAAACACTCCTTTTGTACAATCTGCAAGTGTTTATTCGGAACGCTTTGAGGCCTATGTTGGAAAAGGAAATGTCTTCACATAAAAACTAGACAGAAGCATTCTCAGAAACTTCTTTGTGATGAGTGCATTCTACTCACAGACTTGAACCTTCCTTTTGATAGAACAGTTTTGAAACACTCTTTTTGTAGGATCTGCAAGTGGATATTTGGAGCACTATGAGGCCTATGCTGTGAAATGGAATCTCTTCACCTAAGTACTAGACAGAAGCATTCTCAGAAACTTCTTCACGATATGTGCATTCAACTCACAGTGTTGAACCTTTCTTTTCAAAGAGCAGTTTTGAAGCACACTTTTGGTAAAATCTGCAAGTGGATATTTGTAGCGATTTCCGGCCTATGCTGGAAAAGGAAATATCTTCACATAAGAACTAAACAGCAGCATTCTCAGAAACTTCTTTGTGTGGATTGCATTCAACTCACAGACTTGAACCTACCAATTGATAGAGAACTTGGGAGACACTCTTTTTGTAGAATCTGCAAGTGGGTATTTGGAGCGCTTTGAGGCCTACGCTGGAAAAGGAAATGTCTTCACCTAAAAACTAGACAGCAGCATTCTCAGAAACCTCTTTGAGAAGAGTGCATTCATCTCACAGACTTGAACGTTCCTTTCGATAGAACAGTTTTGAAGCACTCCTTTTGTAGAATCTGCAATTGTTTATTCGGAGCGCTTCGAGGCCTATGTTGGAAAAGGATATATCTTCACATAAAAACTAGACAGAAATATTCTCAGAAACCTCTTTGTAAAGAGTGCATTCAACTCAGAGAGTTGAACCTACCAATCGATAGAGAAGTTTCGAAACACTCTTTTTGTAGAACACGCAAGTGAATATTTGGAGGGATTTGAGGCCTGTGATGTAAATGGAAACATCTTCTCATGAAATCTAGACAGAAGCATTCTCAGAAACGTCTTTGTGATAAGTGCATTCAACTCACAGACTTGAAGCTTCCTTCTGAAAGAGCAGTTTTGAAACACTCTTTTTGTAGCATCTGCAAGTGGATATATGGAGCGCTTTGAGGCCTATGCTGGAAAAGGAAATATCTTCACATAAAAACTGGACAGAAGCATTCTCAGAAACTTCTTTGTGATGTGTGCGTTGAACTCACGGAGTTCAACCTTTCTTTTGATAGAGAAGTTTCGAAACACTCTTTTAGTAGAATCTTCATGTGGATGGATGGAGTGCTTTGAGGCCTATGCAGGAATAGGAAATATCTTCACGTAGAAACTGGACAAAAGCTTTCTCAGAAAGTTCCCTGTGCTTTGTGCATTCAACTCACGGAGTTCAACCTGCCTTTTGATAGAGCAGTTTTGAAACCCTCTTTTTGTAGAATCTGCAAGTGGATATTTGGAGCGCTTTGAGGCCTATGCTGCAAAAGGAAATATCATTGCATAAAAGCTAGATGGAAGCATTCACAGAAACTTCTTTGTGATGAGTGCATTCAACTCACAGAGTTGAACCTCCCTTTTGATAGACCAGTTATGAAACACGGTTTTTGTAGAATACGCAAGTGGATATTTGGAGCTCTTTGAGGCTTATGCTGGAAAAGGAGATATCTTCATATACAAACTGGACAGAAGCATTTTCAGAAACCTTTCTGTCATGTGGGGATTGAACTCACAGAGTTGAACACTCCTTTCCATGGAGCAGTTCTGCAACACTCTTTTCGTGGAAACTGCAAGTGGATATTTGGTGCGATTGCGGAATCTAGTGGAAAAGGAAACACATGCAGATGAAAACTAGATAGAATCATTCTCGGAAACTTCTCTCTGATGAGTGCTTTCAACTCACAGATTTGAACCTTCCTTTTCAAAGAGCAGTTTTGAAAGACTCTTTTTGTAGAATCTGCAAGTGGATATTTGGAGCGCTTTGAGGCCTATGCTGGGAAGTGAAATATCTTCACCTGAAAACTAGACAGAAGCATTCTGAGAAAGTTCTCTCTGATGAGTGCATTCACCTCAGACTTGAACGTTCCTTTTGATAGAACAGTTTTGAATCACTAAGTTTGTAGAATTCGCAAGTGTTTATGCAGAGCACCTTGAGGCCTATGTTGGAAAAGGAAATTGCTTCACATAAAAACTAGAGAGAAGCATTCTCAGAAATTTCATTGTGATGAGTGCATTCACCTAACAGAGTTGAACCTACTAATTGATAGACAAGTTTGCAAACACTCTTTTTGTAGAATCTGCAAGTGGATATTTGGAGCGCTTTGAAGCCTAGGCTGGAAATGGAAATATATTCACAGAAAAACTGGACAGAAGCATTCTCAGAAACTTCCTTGTGTTGAGTGCGTTCAACCCATAGACTTGAACCTTCTTTTTGAAAGAGCAGTTTTGAAACACTCTTTTTGTAAAATCTGCAAATGGATATTTGGAGCATTTTGAGGCCCATGCTGGGAAATGGAATATCTTCACCTAAAAACTAGACAGAAGCATTCTCAGAAAGATCTCCTCGATGCGTGCATTCAACTCACAGATTTCAACCCGTCTTTTGATAGAGCAGTTTGGAAACACTCTTTTTGTGAAATCTGCAAGTGGATATTTCCAGCGATTTGAGGTCTATGCAAGGAAAAGGAAATATCTTCACACAAAAACTAGACAGCTGCATTCTCAGAAACTTCTTTGCGAGGAGTGCATTCAACTCACAGACTTGAACGTTCCTTTTCATAGAACAGTTTTGAAACACTCCTTTTGTACAATCTGCCGGTGTTTATTCGGAGGGCTTTGAGGCCTATGTTGGAAAAGGAAATATCTTCACATAAAAACTAGACAGAAGCATTCTCAGAAACTTCTTTGTGATGAGTGCATTCTAGTCACAGAGTCGAACCTTCCTTTTGAGAGAACAGTTTTGAAACACTCTTTTTGTAGGATCTGCAAGTGGATATTTGGAGCACTATGAGGCCTATGCTGTGAAATGAAATCTCTTCAGCTAAGTACTAGACAGAAGCATTCTCAGAAACTTCTTCACCACATGTGCAATCAACTCACAGAGTTGAACCTTTCTTTTCAAAGAGCAGTTTTGAAACACACTTTTGGTAAAATCTGCAAGTGGATATTTAGAGCGATTTCCGGCCTATGCTGGAAAAGGAAATATCTTCACATAAGAACTAAACAGCAGCATTCTCAGAAACTTCTTTGTGATGAGTGCATTCACCTCACAGAGTTGAACCTACTAAATGATAGAGAAGTTTGGAAACACTCTTTTTGTAGAATCTGCAAATGGATATTTGGAGCGCTTTTAGGCCTATGCTGGAAATGGAAATATCTTCACATAAAAACTAGACAGAAGCATTCTCAGAAACTTCCTTGTGTTGAGTGCATTCAACTCACAGACTTGAACCTTCTTTTTGAAAGAGCAGTTTTGAAACACTCTTTTTGTAAAATCTGCAAAAGGATATTTGGAGGACTTTGAGGCCTATGCTGGGAAATGTAATATCTTCACCTAAAAACTAGACAGAAGCATTCTCAGAAAGTTCTTCTCGATGCGTGCATTCAACTCACAGAGTTGAACCTGTCTTTTGATAGAGCAGTTTGGAAACACTCTTTTTGTGAAATCTGCAAGTGGATATTTCCAGCGATTTGAGACCTATGCAAGGAAAAGGAAATATCTTCACACAAAAACTAGACAGCTGCATTCTCAGAAACTTCTTTGTGAGGAGTGCATTCAACTCACAGACTTGAACGTTCCTTTTCATAGAACAGTTTTGAAACACTCCTTTTGTACAATCTGCAAGTGTTTATTCGGAACGCTTTGAGGCCTATGTTGGAAAAGGAAATGTCTTCACATAAAAACTAGACAGAAGCATTCTCAGAAACTTCTTTGTGATGAGTGCATTCTACTCACAGACTTGAACCTTCCTTTTGATAGAACAGTTTTGAAACACTCTTTTTGTAGAATCTGCAAGTGGATATTTGGAGCACTATGAGGCCTATGCTGTGAAATGGAATCTCTTCACCTAAGTACTAGACAGAAGCATTCTCAGAAACTTCTTCACGATATGTGCATTCAACTCACAGTGTTGAACCTTTCTTTTCAAAGAGCAGTTTTGAAGCACACTTTTGGTAAAATCTGCAAGTGGATATTTGTAGCGATTTCCGGCCTATGCTGGAAAAGGAAATATCTTCACATAAGAACTAAACAGCAGCATTCTCAGAAACTTCTTTGTGTGGATTGCATTCAACTCACAGACTTGAACCTACCAATTGATAGAGAAGTTGGGAGACACTCTTTTTGTAGAATCTGCAAGTGGGTATTTGGAGCGCTTTGAGGCCTACGCTGGAAAAGGAAATGTCTTCACCTAAAAACTAGACAGCAGCATTCTCAGAAACCTCTTTGAGAAGAGTGCATTCATCTCACAGACTTGAACGTTCCTTTCGATAGAACAGTTTTGAAGCACTCCTTTTGTAGAATCTGCAATTGTTTATTCGGGGCGCTTCGAGGCCTATGTTGGAAAAAGATATATCTTCACATAAAAACTAGACAGAAATATTCTCAGAAACCTCTTTGTAAAGAGTGCATTCAACTCAGAGAGTTGAACCTACCAATCGATAGAGAAGTTTCGAAACACTCTTTTTGTAGAACACGCAAGTGAATATTTGGAGGGATTTGAGGCCTGTGATGTAAATGGAAACATCTTCTCATGAAATCTAGACAGAAGCATTCTCAGAAACGTCTTTGTGATAAGTGCATTCAACCCACAGACTTGAAGCTTCCTTCTGAAAGAGCAGTTTTGAAACACTCTTTTTGTAGCATCTGCAAGTGGATATATGGAGCGCTTTGAGGCCTATGCTGGAAAAGGAAATATCTTCACATAAAAACTGGACAGAAGCATTCTCAGAAACTTCTTTGTGATGTGTGCGTTGAACTCACGGAGTTCAACCTTTCTTTTGATAGAGAAGTTTCGAAACACTCTTTTAGTAGAATCTTCATGTGGATGGATGGAGTGCTTTGAGGCCTATGCAGGAATAGGAAATATCTTCACGTAGAAACTGGACAAAAGCTTTCTCAGAAAGTTCCCTGTGCTTTGTGCATTCAACTCACGGAGTTCAACCTGCCTTTTGATAGAGCAGTTTTGAAACCCTCTTTTTGTAGAATCTGCAAGTGGATATTTGGAGCGCTTTGAGGCCTATGCTGCAAAAGGAAATATCGTTGCATAAAAGCGAGATGGAAGCATTCACAGAAACTTCTTTGTGATGAGTGCATTCAACTCACAGAGTTGAACCTCCCTTTTGATAGACCAGTTAGGAAACACGGTTTTTGTAGAATACGCAAGTGGATATTTGGAGCTCTTTGAGGCTTATGCTGGAAAAGGAGATATCTTCATATACAAACTGGACAGAAGCATTTTCAGAAACTTTTATGTCATGTGGGGATTGAACTCACAGAGTTGAACACTCCTTTCCATGGAGCAGTTCTGCAACACTCTTTTCGTGGAAACTGCAAGTGGATATTTGGTGCGATTGCGGCATCTAGTGGAAAACGAAACACATGCAGATGAAAACTAGATAGAATCATTCTCGGAAACTTCTCTCTGATGAGTGCTTTCAACTCACAGATTTGAACATTCCTTTTCAAAGAGCAGTTTTGAAAGTCTCTTTTTGTAGAATCTGCAAGTGGATATTTGGAGCGCTTTGAGGCCTATGCTGGGAAGTGAAATATCTTCACCTGAAAACTAGACAGAAGCATTCTGAGAAAGTTCTCCCTGATGAGTGCATTCACCTCAGACTTGAACGTTCCTTTTGATAGTACAGTTTTGAATCACTAAGTTTGTAGAATTCGCAAGTGTTTATGCAGAGCACCTTGAGGCCTATGTTGGAAAAGGAAATTGCATCACATTAAAACTAGAGAGAAGCATTCTCAGAAATTTCATTGTGATGAGTGCATTCACCTAACAGAGTTGAACCTACTAATTGATAGACAAGTTTGGAAACAATCTTTTTGTAAAATCTGCAAGTGGATATTTGGAGCGCTTTGAAGCCTAGGCTGGAAATGGAAATATATTCACAGAAAAACTGGACAGAAGCATTCTCAGAAACTTCCTTGTGTTGAGTGCGTTCAACCCATAGACTTGAACCTTCTTTTTGAAAGAGCAGTTTTGAAACACTCTTTTTGTAAAATCTGCAAATGGATATTTGGAGCATTTTGAGGCCCATGCTGGGAAATGGAATATCTTCACCTAAAAACTAGACAGAAGCATTCTCAGAAAGATCTCCTCGATGCGTGCATTCAACTCACAGATTTCAACCCGTCTTTTGATAGAGCAGTTTGGAAACACTCTTTTTGTGAAATCTGCAAGTGGATATTTCCAGCGATTTCAGGTCTATGCAAGGAAAAGGAAATATCTTCACACAAAAACTAGACAGCTGCATTCTCAGAAACTTCTTTGCGAGGAGTGCATTCAACTCACAGACTTGAACGTTCCTTTTCATAGAACAGTTTTGAAACACTCCTTTTGTACAATCTGCCGGTGTTTATTCGGAGGGCTTTGAGGCCTATGTTGGAAAAGGAAATATCTTCACATAAAAACTAGACAGAAGCATTCTCAGAAACTTCTTTGTGATGAGTGCATTCTAGTCACAGAGTTGAACCTTCCTTTTGATAGAACAGTTTTGAAACACTCTTTTTGTAGAATCTGCAAGTGGATATTTGGAGCACTATGAGGCCTATGCTGTGAAATGAAATCTCTTCAGCTAAGTACTAGACAGAAGCATTCTCAGAAACTTCTTCACCACATGCGCAATCAACTCACAGAGTTGAACCTTTCTTTTCAAAGAGCAGTTTTGAAACACACTTTTGGTAAAATCTGCAAGTGGATATTTAGAGCGATTTCCGGCCTATGCTGGAAAAGGAAATATCTTCACATAAGAACTAAACAGCAGCATTCTCAGAAACTTCTTTGTGATGAGTGCATTCACCTCACAGAGTTGAACCTACTAATTGATAGAGAAGTTTGGAAACACTCTTTTTGTAGAATCTGCAAATGGATATTTGGAGCGCTTTGAGGCCTATGCTGGAAATGGAAATATCTTCACCTAAAAACTAGACAGCAGCATTCTCAGAAACCTCTTTGAGAAGAGTGCATTCATCTCACAGACTTGAACGTTCCTTTCGATAGAACAGTTTTGAAGCACTCCTTTTGTAGAATCTGCAATTGTTTATTCGGAGCGCTTCGAGGCCTATGTTGGAAAAGGATATATCTTCACATAAAAACTAGACAGAAATATTCTCAGAAACCTCTTTGTAAAGAGTGCATTCAACTCAGAGAGTTGAACCTACCAATCGATAGAGAAGTTTCGAAACACTCTTTTTGTAGAACACGCAAGTGAATATTTGGAGGGATTTGAGGCCTGTGATGTAAATGGAAACATCTTCTCATGAAATCTAGACAGAAGCATTCTCAGAAACGTCTTTGTGATAAGTGCATTCAACTCACAGACTTGAAGCTTCCTTCTGAAAGAGCAGTTTTGAAACACTCTTTTTGTAGCATCTGCAAGTGGATATATGGAGCGCTTTGAGGCCTATGCTGGAAAAGGAAATATCTTCACATAAAAACTGGACAGAAGCATTCTCAGAAACTTCTTTGTGATGTGTGCGTTGAACTCACGGAGTTCAACCTTTCTTTTGATAGAGAGGTTTCGAAACACTCTTTTAGTAGAATCTTCATGTGGATGGATGGAGTGCTTTGAGGCCTATGCAGGAATAGGAAATATCTTCACGTAGGAACTGGACAAAAGCTTTCTCAGAAAGTTCCCTGTGCTTTGTGCATTCAACTCACGGAGTTCAACCTGCCTTTTGATAGAGCAGTTTTGAAACCCTCTTTTTGTAGAATCTGCAAGTGGATATTTGGAGCGCTTTGAGGCCTATGCTGCAAAAGGAAATATCATTGCATAAAAGCTAGATGGAAGCATTCACAGAAACTTCTTTGTGATGAGTGCATTCAACTCACAGAGTTGAACCTCCCTTTTGATAGACCAGTTATGAAACACGGTTTTTGTAGAATACGCAAGTGGATATTTGGAGCTCTTTGAGGCTTATGCTGGAAAAGGAGATATCTTCATATACAAACTGGACAGAAGCATTTTCAGAAACTTTTATGTCATGTGGGGATTGAACTCACAGAGTTGAACACTCCTTTCCATGGAGCAGTTCTGCAACACTCTTTTCGTGGAAACTGCAAGTGGATATTTGGTGCGATTGCGGCATCTCGTGGAAAAGGAAACACATGCAGATGAAAACTAGATAGAATCATTCTCGGAAACTTCTCTCTGATGAGTGCTTTCAACTCACAGATTTGAACCTTCCTTTTCAAAGAGCAGTTTTGAAAGACTCTTTTTGTAGAATCTGCAAGTGGATATTTGGAGCGCTTTGAGGCCTATGCTGGGAAGTGAAATATCTTCACCTGAAAACTAGACAGAAGCATTCTGAGAAAGTTCTCCCTGATGAGTGCATTCACCTCAGACTTGAACGTTCCTTTTGATAGAACAGTTTTGAATCACTAAGTCTGTAGAATTCGCAAGTGTTTAGGCAGAGCACCTTGGGCCTATGTTGGAAAAGGAAATTGCTTCACATAAAAACTAGAGAGAAGCATTCTCAGAAATTTCATTGTGATGAGTGCATTCACCTAACAGAGTTGAACCTACTAATTGATAGACAAGTTTGGAAACACTCTTTTTGTAGAATCTGCAAGTGGATATTTGGAGCGCTTTGAAGCCTAGGCTGGAAATGGAAATATATTCACAGAAAAACTGGACAGAAGCATTCTCAGAAACTTCCTTGTGTTGAGTGCGTTCAACCCATAGACTTGAACCTTCTTTTTGAAAGAGCAGTTTTGAAACACTCTTTTTGTAAAATCTGCAAATGGATATTTGGAGCATATTGAGGCCCATGCTGGGAAATGGAATATCTTCACCTAAAAACTAGACAGAAGCATTCTCAGAAAGATCTCCTCGATGCGTGCATTCAACTCACAGATTTCAACCCGTCTTTTGATAGAGCAGTTTGGAAACACTCTTTTTGTGAAATCTGCAAGTGGATATTTCCAGCGATTTGAGGTCTATGCAAGGAAAAGGAAATATCTTCACACAAAAACTAGACAGCTGCATTCTCAGAAACTTCTTTGCGAGGATTGCATTCAACTCACAGACTTGAACGTTCCTTTTCATAGAACACTTTTGAAACACTCCTTTTGTACAATCTGCCGCTGTTTATTCGGAGGGCTTTGAGGCCTATGTTGGAAAAGGAAATATCTTCACATAAAAACTAGACAGAAGCATTCTCAGAAACTTCTTTGTGATGAGTGCATTCTAGTCACAGAGTCGAACCTTCCTTTTGATAGAACAGTTTTGAAACACTCTTTTTGTAGGATCTGCCAGTGGATATTTGGAGCACTATGAGGCCTATGCTGTGAAATGAAATCTCTTCAGCTAAGTACTAGGCAGAAGCATTCTCAGAAACTTCTTCACCACATGTGCAATCAACTCACAGAGTTGAACCTTTCTTTTCAAAGAGCAGTTTTGAAACAGACTTTTGGTAAAATCTGCAAGTGGATATTTAGAGCGATTTCCGGCCTATGCTGGAAAAGGAAATATCTTCACATAAGAACTAAACAGCAGCATTCTCAGAAACTTCTTTGTGATGAGTGCATTCACCTCACAGAGTTGAACCTACTAATTGATAGAGAAGTTTGGAAACACTCTTTTTGTAGAATCTGCAAATGGATATTTGGAGCGCTTTGAGGCCTATGCTGGAAATGGAAATATCTTCACATAAAAACTAGACAGAAGCATTCTCAGAAACTTCCTTGTGTTGAGTGCATTCAACTCACAGACTTCAACCTTCTTTTTGAAAGAGCAGTTTTGAAACACTCTTTTTGTAAAATCTGCAAAAGGATATTTGGAGCACTTTGAGGCCTATGCTGGGAAATGTAATATCTTCACCTAAAAACTAGACAGAAGCATTCTCAGAAAGTTCTACTCGATGCGTGCATTCAACTCACAGAGTTGAACCTGTCTTTTGATAGAGCAGTTTGGAAACACTCTTTTTGTGAAATCTGCAAGTGGATATTTCCAGCGATTTGAGACCTATGCAAGGAAAAGGAAATATCTTCACACAAAAACTAGACAGCTGCATTCTCAGAAACTTCTTTGTGAGGAGTGCATTCAACTCACAGACTTGAACGTTCCTTTTCATAGAACAGTTTTGAAACACTCCTTTTGTACAATCTGCAAGTGTTTATTCGGAACGCTTTGAGGCCTATGTTGGAAAAGGAAATGTCTTCACATAAAAACTAGACAGAAGCATTCTCAGAAACTTCTTTGTGATGAGTGCATTCTACTCACAGACTTGAACCTTCCTTTTGATAGAACAGTTTTGAAACACTCTTTTTGTAGGATCTGCAAGTGGATATTTGGAGCACTATGAGGCCTATGCTGTGAAATGGAATCTCTTCACCTAAGTACTAGACAGAAGCATTCTCAGAAACTTCTTCACGATATGTGCATTCAACTCACAGTGTTGAACCTTTCTTTTCAAAGAGCAGTTTTGAAGCACACTTTTGGTAAAATCTGCAAGTGGATATTTGTAGCGATTTCCGGCCTATGCTGGAAAAGGAAATATCTTCACATAAGAACTAAACAGCAGCATTCTCAGAAACTTCTTTGTGTGGATTGCATTCAACTCACAGACTTGAACCTACCAATTGATAGAGAAGTTGGGAGACACTCTTTTTGTAGAATCTGCAAGTGGGTATTTGGAGCGCTTGGAGGCCTACGCTGGAAAAGGAAATGTCTTCACCTAAAAACTAGACAGCAGCATTCTCAGAAACCTCTTTGAGAAGAGTGCATTCATCTCACAGACTTGAACGTTCCTTTCGATAGAACAGTTTTGAAGCACTCCTTTTGTAGAATCTGCAATTGTTTATTCGGAGCGCTTCGAGGCCTATGTTGGAAAAGGATATATCTTCACATAAAAACTAGACAGAAATATTCTCAGAAACCTCTTTGTAAAGAGTGCATTCAACTCAGAGAGTTGAACCTACCAATCGATAGAGAAGTTTCGAAACACTCTTTTTGTAGAACACGCAAGTGAATATTTGGAGGGATTTGAGGCCTGTGATGTAAATGGAAACATCTTCTCATGAAATCTAGACAGAAGCATTCTCAGAAACGTCTTTGTGATAAGTGCATTCAACTCACAGACTTGAAGCTTCCTTCTGAAAGAGCAGTTTTGAAACACTCTTTTTGTAGCATCTGCAAGTGGATATATGGAGCGCTTTGAGGCCTATGCTGGAAAAGGAAATATCTTCACATAAAAACTGGACAGAAGCATTCTCAGAAACTTCTTTGTGATGTGTGCGTTGAACTCACGGAGTTCAACCTTTCTTTTGATAGAGAAGTTTCGAAACACTCTTTTAGTAGAATCTTCATGTGGATGGATGGAGTGCTTTGAGGCCTATGCAGGAATAGGAAATATCTTCACGTAGAAACTGGACAAAAGCTTTCTCAGAAAGTTCCCTGTGCTTTGTGCATTCAACTCACGGAGTTCAACCTGCCTTTTGATAGAGCAGTTTTGAAACCCTCTTTTTGTAGAATCTGCAAGTGGATATTTGGAGCGCTTTGAGGCCTATGCTGCAAAAGGAAATATCATTGCATAAAAGCTAGATGGAAGCATTCACAGAAACTTCTTTGTGATGAGTGCATTCAACTCACAGAGTTGAACCTCCCTTTTGATAGACCAGTTATGAAACACGGTTTTTGTAGAATACGCAAGTGGATATTTGGAGCTCTTTGAGGCTTATGCTGGAAAAGGAGATATCTTCATATACAAACTGGACAGAAGCATTTTCAGAAACCTTTCTGTCATGTGGGGATTGAACTCACAGAGTTGAACACTCCTTTCCATGGAGCAGTTCTGCAACACTCTTTTCGTGGAAACTGCAAGTGGATATTTGGTGCGATTGCGGCATCTCGTGGAAAAGGAAACACATGCAGATGAAAACTAGATAGAATCATTCTCGGAAACTTCTCTCTGATGAGTGCTTTCAACTCACAGATTTGAACCTTCCTTTTCAAAGAGCAGTTTTGAAAGACTCTTTTTGTAGAATCTGCAAGTGGATATTTGGAGCGCTTTGAGGCCTATGCTGGGAAGTGAAATATCTTCACCTGAAAACTAGACAGAAGCATTCTGAGAAAGTTCTCTCTGATGAGTGCATTCACCTCAGACTTGAACGTTCCTTTTGGTAGAACAGTTTTGAATCACTAAGTTTGTAGAATTCGCAAGTGTTTATGCAGAGCACCTTGAGGCCTATGTTGGAAAAGGAAATTGCTTCACATAAAAACTAGAGAGAAGCATTCTCAGAAATTTCATTGTGATGAGTGCATTCACCTAACAGAGTTGAACCTACTAATTGATAGACAAGTTTGCAAACACTCTTTTTGTAGAATCTGCAAGTGGATATTTGGAGCGCTTTGAAGCCTAGGCTGGAAATGGAAATATATTCACAGAAAAACTGGACAGAAGCCTTCTCAGAAACTTCCTTGTGTTGAGTGCGTTCAACCCATAGACTTGAACCTTCTTTTTGAAAGAGCAGTTTTGAAACACTCTTTTTGTAAAATCTGCAAATGGATATTTGGAGCATTTTGAGGCCCATGCTGGGAAATGGAATATCTTCACCTAAAAACTAGACAGAAGCATTCTCAGAAAGATCTCCTCGATGCGTGCATTCAACTCACAGATTTCAACCCGTCTTTTGATAGAGCAGTTTGGAAACACTCTTTTTGTGAAATCTGCAAGTGGATATTTCCAGCGATTTGAGGTCTATGCAAGGAAAAGGAAATATCTTCACACAAAAACTAGACAGCTGCATTCTCAGAAACTTCTTTGCGAGGAGTGCATTCAACTCACAGACTTGAACGTTCCTTTTCATAGAACAGTTTTGAAACACTCCTTTTGTACAATCTGCCGGTGTTTATTCGGAGGGCTTTGAGGCCTATGTTGGAAAAGGAAATATCTTCACATAAAAACTAGACAGAAGCATTCTCAGAAACTTCTTTGTGATGAGTGCATTCTAGTCACAGAGTTGAATCTTCCTTTTGATAGAACAGTTTTGAAACACTCTTTTTGTAGAATCTGCAAGTGGATATTTGGAGCACTATGAGGCCTATGCTGTGAAATGAAATCTCTTCAGCTAAGTACTAGACAGAAGCATTCTCAGAAACTTCTTCACCACATGTGCAATCAACTCTCAGAGTTGAACCTTTCTTTTCAAAGAGCAGTTTTGAAACACACTTTTGGTAAAATCTGCAAGTGGATATTTAGAGCGATTTCCGGCCTATGCTGGAAAAGGAAATATCTTCACATAAGAACTAAACAGCAGCATTCTCAGAAACTTCTTTGTGATGAGTGCATTCACCTCACAGAGTTGAACCTACTAATTGATAGAGAAGTTTGGAAACACTCTTTTTGTAGAATCTGCAAATGGATATTTGGAGCGCTTTGAGGCCTATGCTGGAAATGGTAATATCTTCACATAAAAACTAGACAGAAGCATTCTCAGAAATTTCCTTGTGTTGAGTGCATTCAACTCACAGACTTGAACTTTCTTTTTGAAAGAGCAGTTTTGAAACACTCTTTTGGTAAAATCTGCAAAAGGATATTTGGAGCACTTTGAGGCCTATGCTGGGAAATGTAATATCTTCACCTAAAAACTAGACAGAAGCATTCTCAGAAAGTTCTTCTCGATGCGTGCATTCAACTCACAGAGTTGAACCTGTCTTTTGATAGAGCAGTTTGGAAACACTCTTTTTGTGAAATCTGCAAGTGGATATTTCCAGCGATTTGAGACCTATGCAAGGAAAAGGAAATATCTTCACACTAAAACTAGACAGCTGCATTCTCAGAAACTTCTTTGTGAGGAGTGCATTCAACTCACAGACTTGAACGTTCCTTTTCATAGAACAGTTTTGAAACACTCCTTTTGTACAATCTGCAAGTGTTTATTCGGAACGCTTTGAGGCCTATGTTGGAAAAGGAAATGTCTTCACATAAAAACTAGACAGAAGCATTCTCAGAAACTTCTTTGTGATGAGTGCATTCTACTCACAGAGTTGAACCTCCCTTTTGATAGACCAGTTATGAAACACGGTTTTTGTAGAATACGCAAGTGGATATTTGGAGCTCTTTGAGGCTTATGCTGGAAAAGGAGATATCTTCATATACAAACTGGACAGAAGCATTTTCAGAAACTTTTATGTCATGTGGGGATTGAACTCACAGAGTTGAACACTCCTTTCCATGGAGCAGTTCTGCAACACTCTTTTCGTGGAAACTGCAAGTGGATATTTGGTGCGATTGCGGAATCTAGTGGAAAAGGAAACACATGCAGATGAAAACTAGATAGAATCATTCTCGGAAACTTCTCTCTGATGAGTGCTTTCAACTCACAGATTTGAACCTTCCTTTTCAAAGAGCAGTTTTGAAAGACTCTTTTTGTAGAATCTGCAAGTGGATATTTGGAGCGCTTTGAGGCCTATGCTGGGAAGTGAAATATCTTCACCTGAAAACTAGACAGAAGCATTCTGAGAAAGTTCTCTCTGATGAGTGCATTCACCTCAGACTTGAACGTTCCTTTTGATAGAACAGTTTTGAATCACTAAGTTTGTAGAATTCGCAAGTGTTTATGCAGAGCACCTTGAGGCCTATGTTGGAAAAGGAAATTGCTTCACATAAAAACTAGAGAGAAGCATTCTCAGAAATTTCATTGTGATGAGTGCATTCACCTAACAGAGTTGAACCTACTAATTGATAGACAAGTTTGCAAACACTCTTTTTGTAGAATCTGCAAGTGGATATTTGGAGCGCTTTGAAGCCTAGGCTGGAAATGGAAATATATTCACAGAAAAACTGGACAGAAGCATTCTCAGAAACTTCCTTGTGTTGAGTGCGTTCAACCCATAGACTTGAACCTTCTTTTTGAAAGAGCAGTTTTGAAACACTCTTTTTGTAAAATCTGCAAATGGATATTTGGAGCATTTTGAGGCCCATGCTGGGAAATGGAATATCTTCACCTAAAAACTAGACAGAAGCATTCTCAGAAAGATCTCCTCGATGCGTGCATTCAACTCACAGATTTCAACCCGTCTTTTGATAGAGCAGTTTGGAAACACTCTTTTTGTGAAATCTGCAAGTGGATATTTCCAGCGATTTGAGGTCTATGCAAGGAAAAGGAAATATCTTCACACAAAAACTAGACAGCTGCATTCTCAGAAACTTCTTTGCGAGGAGTGCATTCAACTCACAGACTTGAACGTTCCTTTTCATAGAACAGTTTTGAAACACTCCTTTTGTACAATCTGCCGGTGTTTATTCGGAGGGCTTTGAGGCCTATGTTGGAAAAGGAAATATCTTCACATAAAAACTAGACAGAAGCATTCTCAGAAACTTCTTTGTGATGAGTGCATTCTAGTCACAGAGTCGAACCTTCCTTTTGAGAGAACAGTTTTGAAACACTCTTTTTGTAGGATCTGCCAGTGGATATTTGGAGCACTATGAGGCCTATGCTGTGAAATGAAATCTCTTCAGCTAAGTACTAGACAGAAGCATTCTCAGAAACTTCTTCACCACATGTGCAATCAACTCACAGAGTTGAACCTTTCTTTTCAAAGAGCAGTTTTGAAACACACTTTTGGTAAAATCTGCAAGTGGATATTTAGAGCGATTTCCGGCCTATGCTGGAAAAGGAAATATCTTCACATAAGAACTAAACAGCAGCATTCTCAGAAACTTCTTTGTGATGAGTGCATTCACCTCACAGAGTTGAACCTACTAAATGATAGAGAAGTTTGGAAACACTCTTTTTGTAGAATCTGCAAATGGATATTTGGAGCGCTTTTAGGCCTATGCTGGAAATGGAAATATCTTCACATAAAAACTAGACAGAAGCATTCTCAGAAACTTCCTTGGGTTGAGTGCATTCAACTCACAGACTTGAACCTTCTTTTTGAAAGAGCAGTTTTGAAACACTCTTTTTGTAAAATCTGCAAAAGGATATTTGGAGGACTTTGAGGCCTATGCTGGGAAATGTAATATCTTCACCTAAAAACTAGACAGAAGCATTCTCAGAAAGTTCTTCTCGATGCGTGCATTCAACTCACAGAGTTGAACCTGTCTTTTGATAGAGCAGTTTGGAAACACTCTTTTTGTGAAATCTGCAAGTGGATATTTCCAGCGATTTGAGACCTATGCAAGGAAAAGGAAATATTTTCACACAAAAACTAGACAGCTGCATTCTCAGAAACTTCTTTGTGAGGAGTGCATTCAACTCACAGACTTGAACGTTCCTTTTCATAGAACAGTTTTGAAACACTCCTTTTGTACAATCTGCAAGTGTTTATTCGGAACGCTTTGAGGCCTATGTTGGAAAAGGAAATGTCTTCACATAAAAACTAGACAGAAGCATTCTCAGAAACTTCTTTGTGATGAGTGCATTCTACTCACAGACTTGAACCTTCCTTTTGATAGAACAGTTTTGAAACACTCTTTTTGTAGAATCTGCAAGTGGATATTTGGAGCACTATGAGGCCTATGCTGTGAAATGGAATCTCTTCACCTAAGTACTAGACAGAAGCATTCTCAGAAACTTCTTCACGATATGTGCATTCAACTCACAGTGTTGAACCTTTCTTTTCAAAGAGCAGTTTTGAAGCACACTTTTGGTAAAATCTGCAAGTGGATATTTGTAGCGATTTCCGGCCTATGCTGGAAAAGGAAATATCTTCACATAAGAACTAAACAGCAGCATTCTCAGAAACTTCTTTGTGTGGATTGCATTCAACTCACAGACTTGAACCTACCAATTGATAGAGAAGTTGGGAGACACTCTTTTTGTAGAATCTGCAAGTGGGTATTTGGAGCGC
Source organism: Pongo pygmaeus (assembly GCF_028885625.2). Taxonomy (NCBI): domain Eukaryota; kingdom Metazoa; phylum Chordata; class Mammalia; order Primates; family Hominidae; genus Pongo; species Pongo pygmaeus. The sequence continues at coordinate 20,507,794 of NC_085930.1, read as the reverse complement.
TTTGAGGCCTACGCTGGAAAAGGAAATGTCTTCACCTAAAAACTAGACAGCAGCATTCTCAGAAACCTCTTTGAGAAGAGTGCATTCATCTCACAGACTTGAACGTTCCTTTCGATAGAACAGTTTTGAAGCACTCCTTTTGTAGAATCTGCAATTGTTTATTCGGAGCGCTTCGAGGCCTATGTTGGAAAAAGATATATCTTCACATAAAAACTAGACAGAAATATTCTCAGAAACCTCTTTGTAAAGAGTGCATTCAACTCAGAGAGTTGAACCTACCAATCGATAGAGAAGTTTCGAAACACTCTTTTTGTAGAACACGCAAGTGAATATTTGGAGGGATTTGAGGCCTGTGATGTAAATGGAAACATCTTCTCATGAAATCTAGACAGAAGCATTCTCAGAAACGTCTTTGTGATAAGTGCATTCAACCCACAGACTTGAAGCTTCCTTCTGAAAGAGCAGTTTTGAAACACTCTTTTTGTAGCATCTGCAAGTGGATATATGGAGCGCTTTGAGGCCTATGCTGGAAAAGGAAATATCTTCACATAAAAACTGGACAGAAGCATTCTCAGAAACTTCTTTGTGATGTGTGCGTTGAACTCACGGAGTTCAACCTTTCTTTTGATAGAGAAGTTTCGAAACACTCTTTTAGTAGAATCTTCATGTGGATGGATGGAGTGCTTTGAGGCCTATGCAGGAATAGGAAATATCTTCACGTAGAAACTGGACAAAAGCTTTCTCAGAAAGTTCCCTGTGCTTTGTGCATTCAACTCACGGAGTTCAACCTGCCTTTTGATAGAGCAGTTTTGAAACCCTCTTTTTGTAGAATCTGCAAGTGGATATTTGGAGCGCTTTGAGGCCTATGCTGCAAAAGGAAATATCATTGCATAAAAGCTAGATGGAAGCATTCACAGAAACTTCTTTGTGATGAGTGCATTCAACTCACAGAGTTGAACCTCCCTTTTGATAGACCAGTTATGAAACACGGTTTTTGTAGAATACGCAAGTGGATATTTGGAGCTCTTTGAGGCTTATGCTGGAAAAGGAGATATCTTCATATACAAACTGGACAGAAGCATTTTCAGAAACCTTTCTGTCATGTGGGGATTGAACTCACAGAGTTGAACACTCCTTTCCATGGAGCAGTTCTGCAACACTCTTTTCGTGGAAACTGCAAGTGGATATTTGGTGCGATTGCGGCATCTCGTGGAAAAGGAAACACATGCAGATGAAAACTAGATAGAATCATTCTCGGAAACTTCTCTCTGATGAGTGCTTTCAACTCACAGATTTGAACCTTCCTTTTCAAAGAGCAGTTTTGAAAGACTCTTTTTGTAGAATCTGCAAGTGGATATTTGGAGCGCTTTGAGGCCTATGCTGGGAAGTGAAATATCTTCACCTGAAAACTAGACAGAAGCATTCTGAGAAAGTTCTCTCTGATGAGTGCATTCACCTCAGACTTGAACGTTCCTTTTGGTAGAACAGTTTTGAATCACTAAGTTTGTAGAATTCGCAAGTGTTTATGCAGAGCACCTTGAGGCCTATGTTGGAAAAGGAAATTGCTTCACATAAAAACTAGAGAGAAGCATTCTCAGAAATTTCATTGTGATGAGTGCATTCACCTAACAGAGTTGAACCTACTAATTGATAGACAAGTTTGCAAACACTCTTTTTGTAGAATCTGCAAGTGGATATTTGGAGCGCTTTGAAGCCTAGGCTGGAAATGGAAATATATTCACAGAAAAACTGGACAGAAGCATTCTCAGAAACTTCCTTGTGTTGAGTGCGTTCAACCCATAGACTTGAACCTTCTTTTTGAAAGAGCAGTTTTGAAACACTCTTTTTGTAAAATCTGCAAATGGATATTTGGAGCATTTTGAGGCCCATGCTGGGAAATGGAATATCTTCACCTAAAAACTAGACAGAAGCATTCTCAGAAAGATCTCCTCGATGCGTGCATTCAACTCACAGATTTCAACCCGTCTTTTGATAGAGCAGTTTGGAAACACTCTTTTTGTGAAATCTGCAAGTGGATATTTCCAGCGATTTGAGGTCTATGCAAGGAAAAGGAAATATCTTCACACAAAAACTAGACAGCTGCATTCTCAGAAACTTCTTTGCGAGGAGTGCATTCAACTCACAGACTTGAACGTTCCTTTTCATAGAACAGTTTTGAAACACTCCTTTTGTACAATCTGCCGGTGTTTATTCGGAGGGCTTTGAGGCCTATGTTGGAAAAGGAAATATCTTCACATAAAAACTAGACAGAAGCATTCTCAGAAACTTCTTTGTGATGAGTGCATTCTAGTCACAGAGTTGAATCTTCCTTTTGATAGAACAGTTTTGAAACACTCTTTTTGTAGAATCTGCAAGTGGATATTTGGAGCACTATGAGGCCTATGCTGTGAAATGAAATCTCTTCAGCTAAGTACTAGACAGAAGCATTCTCAGAAACTTCTTCACCACATGTGCAATCAACTCTCAGAGTTGAACCTTTCTTTTCAAAGAGCAGTTTTGAAACACACTTTTGGTAAAATCTGCAAGTGGATATTTAGAGCGATTTCCGGCCTATGCTGGAAAAGGAAATATCTTCACATAAGAACTAAACAGCAGCATTCTCAGAAACTTCTTTGTGATGAGTGCATTCACCTCACAGAGTTGAACCTACTAATTGATAGAGAAGTTTGGAAACACTCTTTTTGTAGAATCTGCAAATGGATATTTGGAGCGCTTTGAGGCCTATGCTGGAAATGGAAATATCTTCACATAAAAACTAGACAGAAGCATTCTCAGAAATTTCCTTGTGTTGAGTGCATTCAACTCACAGACTTGAACTTTCTTTTTGAAAGAGCAGTTTTGAAACACTCTTTTGGTAAAATCTGCAAAAGGATATTTGGAGGACTTTGAGGCCTATGCTGGGAAATGTAATATCTTCACCTAAAAACTAGACAGAAGCATTCTCAGAAAGTTCTTCTCGATGCGTGCATTCAACTCACAGAGTTGAACCTGTCTTTTGATAGAGCAGTTTGGAAACACTCTTTTTGTGAAATCTGCAAGTGGATATTTCCAGCGATTTGAGACCTATGCAAGGAAAAGGAAATATCTTCACACTAAAACTAGACAGCTGCATTCTCAGAAACTTCTTTGTGAGGAGTGCATTCAACTCACAGACTTGAACGTTCCTTTTCATAGAACAGTTTTGAAACACTCCTTTTGTACAATCTGCAAGTGTTTATTCGGAACGCTTTGAGGCCTATGTTGGAAAAGGAAATGTCTTCACATAAAAACTAGACAGAAGCATTCTCAGAAACTTCTTTGTGATGAGTGCATTCTACTCACAGACTTGAACCTTCCTTTTGATAGAACAGTTTTGAAACACTCTTTTTGTAGGATCTGCAAGTGGATATTTGGAGCACTATGAGGCCTATGCTGTGAAATGGAATCTCTTCACCTAAGTACTAGACAGAAGCATTCTCAGAAACTTCTTCACGATATGTGCATTCAACTCACAGTGTTGAACCTTTCTTTTCAAAGAGCAGTTTTGAAGCACACTTTTGGTAAAATCTGCAAGTGGATATTTGTAGCGATTTCCGGCCTATGCTGGAAAAGGAAATATCTTCACATAAGAACTAAACAGCAGCATTCTCAGAAACTTCTTTGTGTGGATTGCATTCAACTCACAGACTTGAACCTACCAATTGATAGAGAACTTGGGAGACACTCTTTTTGTAGAATCTGCAAGTGGGTATTTGGAGCGCTTTGAGGCCTACGCTGGAAAAGGAAATGTCTTCACCTAAAAACTAGACAGCAGCATTCTCAGAAACCTCTTTGAGAAGAGTGCATTCATCTCCCAGCCTTGAACGTTCCTTTCGATAGAACAGTTTTGAAGCACTCCTTTTGTAGAATCTGCAATTGTTTATTCGGAGCGCTTCGAGGCCTATGTTGGAAAAGGATATATCTTCACATAAAAACTAGACAGAAATATTCTCAGAAACCTCTTTGTAAAGAGTGCATTCAACTCAGAGAGTTGAACCTACCAATCGATAGAGAAGTTTCGAAACACTCTTTTTGTAGAACACGCAAGTGAATATTTGGAGGGATTTGAGGCCTGTGATGTAAATGGAAACATCTTCTCATGAAATCTAGACAGAAGCATTCTCAGAAACGTCTTTGTGATAAGTGCATTCAACCCACAGACTTGAAGCTTCCTTCTGAAAGAGCAGTTTTGAAACACTCTTTTTGTAGCATCTGCAAGTGGATATATGGAGCGCTTTGAGGCCTATGCTGGAAAAGGAAATATCTTCACATAAAAACTGGACAGAAGCATTCTCAGAAACTTCTTTGTGATGTGTGCGTTGAACTCACGGAGTTCAACCTTTCTTTTGATAGAGAAGTTTCGAAACACTCTTTTAGTAGAATCTTCATGTGGATGGATGGAGTGCTTTGAGGCCTATGCAGGAATAGGAAATATCTTCACGTAGAAACTGGACAAAAGCTTTCTCAGAAAGTTCCCTGTGCTTTGTGCATTCAACTCACGGAGTTCAACCTGCCTTTTGATAGAGCAGTTTTGAAACCCTCTTTTTGTAGAATCTGCAAGTGGATATTTGGAGCGCTTTGAGGCCTATGCTGCAAAAGGAAATATCATTGCATAAAAGCTAGATGGAAGCATTCACAGAAACTTCTTTGTGATGAGTGCATTCAACTCACAGAGTTGAACCTCCCTTTTGATAGACCAGTTATGAAACACGGTTTTTGTAGAATACGCAAGTGGATATTTGGAGCTCTTTGAGGCTTATGCTGGAAAAGGAGATATCTTCATATACAAACTGGACAGAAGCATTTTCAGAAACCTTTCTGTCATGTGGGGATTGAACTCACAGAGTTGAACACTCCTTTCCATGGAGCAGTTCTGCAACACTCTTTTCGTGGAAACTGCAAGTGGATATTTGGTGCGATTGCGGCATCTCGTGGAAAAGGAAACACATGCAGATGAAAACTAGATAGAATCATTCTCGGAAACTTCTCTCTGATGAGTGCTTTCAACTCACAGATTTGAACCTTCCTTTTCAAAGAGCAGTTTTGAAAGACTCTTTTTGTAGAATCTGCAAGTGGATATTTGGAGCGCTTTGAGGCCTATGCTGGGAAGTGAAATATCTTCACCTGAAAACTAGACAGAAGCATTCTGAGAAAGTTCTCTCTGATGAGTGCATTCACCTCAGACTTGAACGTTCCTTTTGGTAGAACAGTTTTGAATCACTAAGTTTGTAGAATTCGCAAGTGTTTATGCAGAGCACCTTGAGGCCTATGTTGGAAAAGGAAATTGCTTCACATAAAAACTAGAGAGAAGCATTCTCAGAAATTTCATTGTGATGAGTGCATTCACCTAACAGAGTTGAACCTACTAATTGATAGACAAGTTTGCAAACACTCTTTTTGTAGAATCTGCAAGTGGATATTTGGAGCGCTTTGAAGCCTAGGCTGGAAATGGAAATATATTCACAGAAAAACTGGACAGAAGCATTCTCAGAAACTTCCTTGTGTTGAGTGCGTTCAACCCATAGACTTGAACCTTCTTTTTGAAAGAGCAGTTTTGAAACACTCTTTTTGTAAAATCTGCAAATGGATATTTGGAGCATTTTGAGGCCCATGCTGGGAAATGGAATATCTTCACCTAAAAACTAGACAGAAGCATTCTCAGAAAGATCTCCTCGATGCGTGCATTCAACTCACAGATTTCAACCCGTCTTTTGATAGAGCAGTTTGGAAACACTCTTTTTGTGAAATCTGCAAGTGGATATTTCCAGCGATTTGAGGTCTATGCAAGGAAAAGGAAATATCTTCACACAAAAACTAGACAGCTGCATTCTCAGAAACTTCTTTGCGAGGAGTGCATTCAACTCACAGACTTGAACGTTCCTTTTCATAGAACAGTTTTGAAACACTCCTTTTGTACAATCTGCCGGTGTTTATTCGGAGGGCTTTGAGGCCTATGTTGGAAAAGGAAATATCTTCACATAAAAACTAGACAGAAGCATTCTCAGAAACTTCTTTGTGATGAGTGCATTCTAGTCACAGAGTTGAATCTTCCTTTTGATAGAACAGTTTTGAAACACTCTTTTTGTAGAATCTGCAAGTGGATATTTGGAGCACTATGAGGCCTATGCTGTGAAATGAAATCTCTTCAGCTAAGTACTAGACAGAAGCATTCTCAGAAACTTCTTCACCACATGTGCAATCAACTCTCAGAGTTGAACCTTTCTTTTCAAAGAGCAGTTTTGAAACACACTTTTGGTAAAATCTGCAAGTGGATATTTAGAGCGATTTCCGGCCTATGCTGGAAAAGGAAATATCTTCACATAAGAACTAAACAGCAGCATTCTCAGAAACTTCTTTGTGATGAGTGCATTCACCTCACAGAGTTGAACCTACTAATTGATAGAGAAGTTTGGAAACACTCTTTTTGTAGAATCTGCAAATGGATATTTGGAGCGCTTTGAGGCCTATGCTGGAAATGGAAATATCTTCACATAAAAACTAGACAGAAGCATTCTCAGAAATTTCCTTGTGTTGAGTGCATTCAACTCACAGACTTGAACTTTCTTTTTGAAAGAGCAGTTTTGAAACACTCTTTTGGTAAAATCTGCAAAAGGATATTTGGAGGACTTTGAGGCCTATGCTGGGAAATGTAATATCTTCACCTAAAAACTAGACAGAAGCATTCTCAGAAAGTTCTTCTCGATGCGTGCATTCAACTCACAGAGTTGAACCTGTCTTTTGATAGAGCAGTTTGGAAACACTCTTTTTGTGAAATCTGCAAGTGGATATTTCCAGCGATTTGAGACCTATGCAAGGAAAAGGAAATATCTTCACACTAAAACTAGACAGCTGCATTCTCAGAAACTTCTTTGTGAGGAGTGCATTCAACTCACAGACTTGAACGTTCCTTTTCATAGAACAGTTTTGAAACACTCCTTTTGTACAATCTGCAAGTGTTTATTCGGAACGCTTTGAGGCCTATGTTGGAAAAGGAAATGTCTTCACATAAAAACTAGACAGAAGCATTCTCAGAAACTTCTTTGTGATGAGTGCATTCTACTCACAGACTTGAACCTTCCTTTTGATAGAACAGTTTTGAAACACTCTTTTTGTAGGATCTGCAAGTGGATATTTGGAGCACTATGAGGCCTATGCTGTGAAATGGAATCTCTTCACCTAAGTACTAGACAGAAGCATTCTCAGAAACTTCTTCACGATATGTGCATTCAACTCACAGTGTTGAACCTTTCTTTTCAAAGAGCAGTTTTGAAGCACACTTTTGGTAAAATCTGCAAGTGGATATTTGTAGCGATTTCCGGCCTATGCTGGAAAAGGAAATATCTTCACATAAGAACTAAACAGCAGCATTCTCAGAAACTTCTTTGTGTGGATTGCATTCAACTCACAGACTTGAACCTACCAATTGATAGAGAACTTGGGAGACACTCTTTTTGTAGAATCTGCAAGTGGGTATTTGGAGCGCTTTGAGGCCTACGCTGGAAAAGGAAATGTCTTCACCTAAAAACTAGACAGCAGCATTCTCAGAAACCTCTTTGAGAAGAGTGCATTCATCTCCCAGCCTTGAACGTTCCTTTCGATAGAACAGTTTTGAAGCACTCCTTTTGTAGAATCTGCAATTGTTTATTCGGAGCGCTTCGAGGCCTATGTTGGAAAAGGATATATCTTCACATAAAAACTAGACAGAAATATTCTCAGAAACCTCTTTGTAAAGAGTGCATTCAACTCAGAGAGTTGAACCTACCAATCGATAGAGAAGTTTCGAAACACTCTTTTTGTAGAACACGCAAGTGAATATTTGGAGGGATTTGAGGCCTGTGATGTAAATGGAAACATCTTCTCATGAAATCTAGACAGAAGCATTCTCAGAAACGTCTTTGTGATAAGTGCATTCAACTCACAGACTTGAAGCTTCCTTCTGAAAGAGCAGTTTTGAAACACTCTTTTTGTAGCATCTGCAAGTGGATATATGGAGCGCTTTGAGGCCTATGCTGGAAAAGGAAATATCTTCACATAAAAACTGGACAGAAGCATTCTCAGAAACTTCTTTGTGATGTGTGCGTTGAACTCACGGAGTTCAACCTTTCTTTTGATAGAGAAGTTTCGAAACACTCTTTTAGTAGAATCTTCATGTGGATGGATGGAGTGCTTTGAGGCCTATGCAGGAATAGGAAATATCTTCACGTAGAAACTGGACAAAAGCTTTCTCAGAAAGTTCCCTGTGCTTTGTGCATTCAACTCACGGAGTTCAACCTGCCTTTTGATAGAGCAGTTTTGAAACCCTCTTTTTGTAGAATCTGCAAGTGGATATTTGGAGCGCTTTGAGGCCTATGCTGCAAAAGGAAATATCATTGCATAAAAGCTAGATGGAAGCATTCACAGAAACTTCTTTGTGATGAGTGCATTCAACTCACAGAGTTGAACCTCCCTTTTGATAGACCAGTTATGAAACACGGTTTTTGTAGAATACGCAAGTGGATATTTGGAGCTCTTTGAGGCTTATGCTGGAAAAGGAGATATCTTCATATACAAACTGGACAGAAGCATTTTCAGAAACCTTTCTGTCATGTGGGGATTGAACTCACAGAGTTGAACACTCCTTTCCATGGAGCAGTTCTGCAACACTCTTTTCGTGGAAACTGCAAGTGGATATTTGGTGCGATTGCGGAATCTAGTGGAAAAGGAAACACATGCAGATGAAAACTAGATAGAATCATTCTCGGAAACTTCTCTCTGATGAGTGCTTTCAACTCACAGATTTGAACCTTCCTTTTCAAAGAGCAGTTTTGAAAGACTCTTTTTGTAGAATCTGCAAGTGGATATTTGGAGCGCTTTGAGGCCTATGCTGGGAAGTGAAATATCTTCACCTGAAAACTAGACAGAAGCATTCTGAGAAAGTTCTCTCTGATGAGTGCATTCACCTCAGACTTGAACGTTCCTTTTGATAGAACAGTTTTGAATCACTAAGTTTGTAGAATTCGCAAGTGTTTATGCAGAGCACCTTGAGGCCTATGTTGGAAAAGGAAATTGCTTCACATAAAAACTAGAGAGAAGCATTCTCAGAAATTTCATTGTGATGAGTGCATTCACCTAACAGAGTTGAACCTACTAATTGATAGACAAGTTTGCAAACACTCTTTTTGTAGAATCTGCAAGTGGATATTTGGAGCGCTTTGAAGCCTAGGCTGGAAATGGAAATATATTCACAGAAAAACTGGACAGAAGCATTCTCAGAAACTTCCTTGTGTTGAGTGCGTTCAACCCATAGACTTGAACCTTCTTTTTGAAAGAGCAGTTTTGAAACACTCTTTTTGTAAAATCTGCAAATGGATATTTGGAGCATTTTGAGGCCCATGCTGGGAAATGGAATATCTTCACCTAAAAACTAGACAGAAGCATTCTCAGAAAGATCTCCTCGATGCGTGCATTCAACTCACAGATTTCAACCCGTCTTTTGATAGAGCAGTTTGGAAACACTCTTTTTGTGAAATCTGCAAGTGGATATTTCCAGCGATTTGAGGTCTATGCAAGGAAAAGGAAATATCTTCACACAAAAACTAGACAGCTGCATTCTCAGAAACTTCTTTGCGAGGAGTGCATTCAACTCACAGACTTGAACGTTCCTTTTCATAGAACAGTTTTGAAACACTCCTTTTGTACAATCTGCCGGTGTTTATTCGGAGGGCTTTGAGGCCTATGTTGGAAAAGGAAATATCTTCACATAAAAACTAGACAGAAGCATTCTCAGAAACTTCTTTGTGATGAGTGCATTCTAGTCACAGAGTCGAACCTTCCTTTTGAGAGAACAGTTTTGAAACACTCTTTTTGTAGGATCTGCCAGTGGATATTTGGAGCACTATGAGGCCTATGCTGTGAAATGAAATCTCTTCAGCTAAGTACTAGACAGAAGCATTCTCAGAAACTTCTTCACCACATGTGCAATCAACTCACAGAGTTGAACCTTTCTTTTCAAAGAGCAGTTTTGAAACACACTTTTGGTAAAATCTGCAAGTGGATATTTAGAGCGATTTCCGGCCTATGCTGGAAAAGGAAATATCTTCACATAAGAACTAAACAGCAGCATTCTCAGAAACTTCTTTGTGATGAGTGCATTCACCTCACAGAGTTGAACCTACTAAATGATAGAGAAGTTTGGAAACACGCTTTTTGTAGAATCTGCAAATGGATATTTGGAGCGCTTTTAGGCCTATGCTGGAAATGGAAATATCTTCACATAAAAACTAGACAGAAGCATTCTCAGAAACTTCCTTGTGTTGAGTGCATTCAACTCACAGACTTGAACCTTCTTTTTGAAAGAGCAGTTTTGAAACACTCTTTTTGTAAAATCTGCAAAAGGATATTTGGAGGACTTTGAGGCCTATGCTGGGAAATGTAATATCTTCACCTAAAAACTAGACAGAAGCATTCTCAGAAAGTTCTTCTCGATGCGTGCATTCAACTCACAGAGTTGAACCTGTCTTTTGATAGAGCAGTTTGGAAACACTCTTTTTGTGAAATCTGCAAGTGGATATTTCCAGCGATTTGAGACCTATGCAAGGAAAAGGAAATATCTTCACACAAAAACTAGACAGCTGCATTCTCAGAAACTTCTTTGTGAGGAGTGCATTCAACTCACAGACTTGAACGTTCCTTTTCATAGAACAGTTTTGAAACACTCCTTTTGTACAATCTGCAAGTGTTTATTCGGAACGCTTTGAGGCCTATGTTGGAAAAGGAAATGTCTTCACATAAAAACTAGACAGAAGCATTCTCAGAAACTTCTTTGTGATGAGTGCATTCTACTCACAGACTTGAACCTTCCTTTTGATAGAACAGTTTTGAAACACTCTTTTTGTAGAATCTGCAAGTGGATATTTGGAGCACTATGAGGCCTATGCTGTGAAATGGAATCTCTTCACCTAAGTACTAGACAGAAGCATTCTCAGAAACTTCTTCACGATATGTGCATTCAACTCACAGTGTTGAACCTTTCTTTTCAAAGAGCAGTTTTGAAGCACACTTTTGGTAAAATCTGCAAGTGGATATTTGTAGCGATTTCCGGCCTATGCTGGAAAAGGAAATATCTTCACATAAGAACTAAACAGCAGCATTCTCAGAAACTTCTTTGTGTGGATTGCATTCAACTCACAGACTTGAACCTACCAATTGATAGAGAAGTTGGGAGACACTCTTTTTGTAGAATCTGCAAGTGGGTATTTGGAGCGCTTTGAGGCCTACGCTGGAAAAGGAAATGTCTTCACCTAAAAACTAGACAGCAGCATTCTCAGAAACCTCTTTGAGAAGAGTGCATTCATCTCACAGACTTGAACGTTCCTTTCGATAGAACAGTTTTGAAGCACTCCTTTTGTAGAATCTGCAATTGTTTATTCGGAGCGCTTCGAGGCCTATGTTGGAAAAAGATATATCTTCACATAAAAACTAGACAGAAATATTCTCAGAAACCTCTTTGTAAAGAGTGCATTCAACTCAGAGAGTTGAACCTACCAATCGATAGAGAAGTTTCGAAACACTCTTTTTGTAGAACACGCAAGTGAATATTTGGAGGGATTTGAGGCCTGTGATGTAAATGGAAACATCTTCTCATGAAATCTAGACAGAAGCATTCTCAGAAACGTCTTTGTGATAAGTGCATTCAACCCACAGACTTGAAGCTTCCTTCTGAAAGAGCAGTTTTGAAACACTCTTTTTGTAGCATCTGCAAGTGGATATATGGAGCGCTTTGAGGCCTATGCTGGAAAAGGAAATATCTTCACATAAAAACTGGACAGAAGCATTCTCAGAAACTTCTTTGTGATGTGTGCGTTGAACTCACGGAGTTCAACCTTTCTTTTGATAGAGAAGTTTCGAAACACTCTTTTAGTAGAATCTTCATGTGGATGGATGGAGTGCTTTGAGGCCTATGCAGGAATAGGAAATATCTTCACGTAGAAACTGGACAAAAGCTTTCTCAGAAAGTTCCCTGTGCTTTGTGCATTCAACTCACGGAGTTCAACCTGCCTTTTGATAGAGCAGTTTTGAAACCCTCTTTTTGTAGAATCTGCAAGTGGATATTTGGAGCGCTTTGAGGCCTATGCTGCAAAAGGAAATATCATTGCATAAAAGCTAGATGGAAGCATTCACAGAAACTTCTTTGTGATGAGTGCATTCAACTCACAGAGTTGAACCTCCCTTTTGATAGACCAGTTATGAAACACGGTTTTTGTAGAATACGCAAGTGGATATTTGGAGCTCTTTGAGGCTTATGCTGGAAAAGGAGATATCTTCATATACAAACTGGACAGAAGCATTTTCAGAAACCTTTCTGTCATGTGGGGATTGAACTCACAGAGTTGAACACTCCTTTCCATGGAGCAGTTCTGCAACACTCTTTTCGTGGAAACTGCAAGTGGATATTTGGTGCGATTGCGGCATCTCGTGGAAAAGGAAACACATGCAGATGAAAACTAGATAGAATCATTCTCGGAAACTTCTCTCTGATGAGTGCTTTCAACTCACAGATTTGAACCTTCCTTTTCAAAGAGCAGTTTTGAAAGACTCTTTTTGTAGAATCTGCAAGTGGATATTTGGAGCGCTTTGAGGCCTATGCTGGGAAGTGAAATATCTTCACCTGAAAACTAGACAGAAGCATTCTGAGAAAGTTCTCTCTGATGAGTGCATTCACCTCAGACTTGAACGTTCCTTTTGGTAGAACAGTTTTGAATCACTAAGTTTGTAGAATTCGCAAGTGTTTATGCAGAGCACCTTGAGGCCTATGTTGGAAAAGGAAATTGCTTCACATAAAAACTAGAGAGAAGCATTCTCAGAAATTTCATTGTGATGAGTGCATTCACCTAACAGAGTTGAACCTACTAATTGATAGACAAGTTTGCAAACACTCTTTTTGTAGAATCTGCAAGTGGATATTTGGAGCGCTTTGAAGCCTAGGCTGGAAATGGAAATATATTCACAGAAAAACTGGACAGAAGCATTCTCAGAAACTTCCTTGTGTTGAGTGCGTTCAACCCATAGACTTGAACCTTCTTTTTGAAAGAGCAGTTTTGAAACACTCTTTTTGTAAAATCTGCAAATGGATATTTGGAGCATTTTGAGGCCCATGCTGGGAAATGGAATATCTTCACCTAAAAACTAGACAGAAGCATTCTCAGAAAGATCTCCTCGATGCGTGCATTCAACTCACAGATTTCAACCCGTCTTTTGATAGAGCAGTTTGGAAACACTCTTTTTGTGAAATCTGCAAGTGGATATTTCCAGCGATTTGAGGTCTATGCAAGGAAAAGGAAATATCTTCACACAAAAACTAGACAGCTGCATTCTCAGAAACTTCTTTGCGAGGAGTGCATTCAACTCACAGACTTGAACGTTCCTTTTCATAGAACAGTTTTGAAACACTCCTTTTGTACAATCTGCCGGTGTTTATTCGGAGGGCTTTGAGGCCTATGTTGGAAAAGGAAATATCTTCACATAAAAACTAGACAGAAGCATTCTCAGAAACTTCTTTGTGATGAGTGCATTCTAGTCACAGAGTTGAATCTTCCTTTTGATAGAACAGTTTTGAAACACTCTTTTTGTAGAATCTGCAAGTGGATATTTGGAGCACTATGAGGCCTATGCTGTGAAATGAAATCTCTTCAGCTAAGTACTAGACAGAAGCATTCTCAGAAACTTCTTCACCACATGTGCAATCAACTCTCAGAGTTGAACCTTTCTTTTCAAAGAGCAGTTTTGAAACACACTTTTGGTAAAATCTGCAAGTGGATATTTAGAGCGATTTCCGGCCTATGCTGGAAAAGGAAATATCTTCACATAAGAACTAAACAGCAGCATTCTCAGAAACTTCTTTGTGATGAGTGCATTCACCTCATAGAGTTGAACCTACTAATTGATAGAGAAGTTTGGAAACACTCTTTTTGTAGAATCTGCAAATGGATATTTGGAGCGCTTTGAGGCCTATGCTGGAAATGGAAATATCTTCACATAAAAACTAGACAGAAGCATTCTCAGAAATTTCCTTGTGTTGAGTGCATTCAACTCACAGACTTGAACTTTCTTTTTGAAAGAGCAGTTTTGAAACACTCTTTTGGTAAAATCTGCAAAAGGATATTTGGAGGACTTTGAGGCCTATGCTGGGAAATGTAATATCTTCACCTAAAAACTAGACAGAAGCATTCTCAGAAAGTTCTTCTCGATGCGTGCATTCAACTCACAGAGTTGAACCTGTCTTTTGATAGAGCAGTTTGGAAACACTCTTTTTGTGAAATCTGCAAGTGGATATTTCCAGCGATTTGAGACCTATGCAAGGAAAAGGAAATATCTTCACACTAAAACTAGACAGCTGCATTCTCAGAAACTTCTTTGTGAGGAGTGCATTCAACTCACAGACTTGAACGTTCCTTTTCATAGAACAGTTTTGAAACACTCCTTTTGTACAATCTGCAAGTGTTTATTCGGAACGCTTTGAGGCCTATGTTGGAAAAGGAAATGTCTTCACATAAAAACTAGACAGAAGCATTCTCAGAAACTTCTTTGTGATGAGTGCATTCTACTCACAGACTTGAACCTTCCTTTTGATAGAACAGTTTTGAAACACTCTTTTTGTAGGATCTGCAAGTGGATATTTGGAGCACTATGAGGCCTATGCTGTGAAATGGAATCTCTTCACCTAAGTACTAGACAGAAGCATTCTCAGAAACTTCTTCACGATATGTGCATTCAACTCACAGTGTTGAACCTTTCTTTTCAAAGAGCAGTTTTGAAGCACACTTTTGGTAAAATCTGCAAGTGGATATTTGTAGCGATTTCCGGCCTATGCTGGAAAAGGAAATATCTTCACATAAGAACTAAACAGCAGCATTCTCAGAAACTTCTTTGTGTGGATTGCATTCAACTCACAGACTTGAACCTACCAATTGATAGAGAACTTGGGAGACACTCTTTTTGTAGAATCTGCAAGTGGGTATTTGGAGCGCTTTGAGGCCTACGCTGGAAAAGGAAATGTCTTCACCTAAAAACTAGACAGCAGCATTCTCAGAAACCTCTTTGAGAAGAGTGCATTCATCTCACAGACTTGAACGTTCCTTTCGATAGAACAGTTTTGAAGCACTCCTTTTGTAGAATCTGCAATTGTTTATTCGGAGCGCTTCGAGGCCTATGTTGGAAAAGGATATATCTTCACATAAAAACTAGACAGAAATATTCTCAGAAACCTCTTTGTAAAGAGTGCATTCAACTCAGAGAGTTGAACCTACCAATCGATAGAGAAGTTTCGAAACACTCTTTTTGTAGAACACGCAAGTGAATATTTGGAGGGATTTGAGGCCTGTGATGTAAATGGAAACATCTTCTCATGAAATCTAGACAGAAGCATTCTCAGAAACGTCTTTGTGATAAGTGCATTCAACTCACAGACTTGAAGCTTCCTTCTGAAAGAGCAGTTTTGAAACACTCTTTTTGTAGCATCTGCAAGTGGATATATGGAGCGCTTTGAGGCCTATGCTGGAAAAGGAAATATCTTCACATAAAAACTGGACAGAAGCATTCTCAGAAACTTCTTTGTGATGTGTGCGTTGAACTCACGGAGTTCAACCTTTCTTTTGATAGAGAAGTTTCGAAACACTCTTTTAGTAGAATCTTCATGTGGATGGATGGAGTGCTTTGAGGCCTATGCAGGAATAGGAAATATCTTCACGTAGAAACTGGACAAAAGCTTTCTCAGAAAGTTCCCTGTGCTTTGTGCATTCAACTCACGGAGTTCAACCTGCCTTTTGATAGAGCAGTTTTGAAACCCTCTTTTTGTAGAATCTGCAAGTGGATATTTGGAGCGCTTTGAGGCCTATGCTGCAAAAGGAAATATCATTGCATAAAAGCTAGATGGAAGCATTCACAGAAACTTCTTTGTGATGAGTGCATTCAACTCACAGAGTTGAACCTCCCTTTTGATAGACCAGTTATGAAACACGGTTTTTGTAGAATACGCAAGTGGATATTTGGAGCTCTTTGAGGCTTATGCTGGAAAAGGAGATATCTTCATATACAAACTGGACAGAAGCATTTTCAGAAACCTTTCTGTCATGTGGGGATTGAACTCACAGAGTTGAACACTCCTTTCCATGGAGCAGTTCTGCAACACTCTTTTCGTGGAAACTGCAAGTGGATATTTGGTGCGATTGCGGAATCTAGTGGAAAAGGAAACACATGCAGATGAAAACTAGATAGAATCATTCTCGGAAACTTCTCTCTGATGAGTGCTTTCAACTCACAGATTTGAACCTTCCTTTTCAAAGAGCAGTTTTGAAAGACTCTTTTTGTAGAATCTGCAAGTGGATATTTGGAGCGCTTTGAGGCCTATGCTGGGAAGTGAAATATCTTCACCTGAAAACTAGACAGAAGCATTCTGAGAAAGTTCTCTCTGATGAGTGCATTCACCTCAGACTTGAACGTTCCTTTTGATAGAACAGTTTTGAATCACTAAGTTTGTAGAATTCGCAAGTGTTTATGCAGAGCACCTTGAGGCCTATGTTGGAAAAGGAAATTGCTTCACATAAAAACTAGAGAGAAGCATTCTCAGAAATTTCATTGTGATGAGTGCATTCACCTAACAGAGTTGAACCTACTAATTGATAGACAAGTTTGCAAACACTCTTTTTGTAGAATCTGCAAGTGGATATTTGGAGCGCTTTGAAGCCTAGGCTGGAAATGGAAATATATTCACAGAAAAACTGGACAGAAGCATTCTCAGAAACTTCCTTGTGTTGAGTGCGTTCAACCCATAGACTTGAACCTTCTTTTTGAAAGAGCAGTTTTGAAACACTCTTTTTGTAAAATCTGCAAATGGATATTTGGAGCATTTTGAGGCCCATGCTGGGAAATGGAATATCTTCACCTAAAAACTAGACAGAAGCATTCTCAGAAAGATCTCCTCGATGCGTGCATTCAACTCACAGATTTCAACCCGTCTTTTGATAGAGCAGTTTGGAAACACTCTTTTTGTGAAATCTGCAAGTGGATATTTCCAGCGATTTGAGGTCTATGCAAGGAAAAGGAAATATCTTCACACAAAAACTAGACAGCTGCATTCTCAGAAACTTCTTTGCGAGGAGTGCATTCAACTCACAGACTTGAACGTTCCTTTTCATAGAACAGTTTTGAAACACTCCTTTTGTACAATCTGCCGGTGTTTATTCGGAGGGCTTTGAGGCCTATGTTGGAAAAGGAAATATCTTCACATAAAAACTAGACAGAAGCATTCTCAGAAACTTCTTTGTGATGAGTGCATTCTAGTCACAGAGTCGAACCTTCCTTTTGAGAGAACAGTTTTGAAACACTCTTTTTGTAGGATCTGCCAGTGGATATTTGGAGCACTATGAGGCCTATGCTGTGAAATGAAATCTCTTCAGCTAAGTACTAGACAGAAGCATTCTCAGAAACTTCTTCACCACATGTGCAATCAACTCACAGAGTTGAACCTTTCTTTTCAAAGAGCAGTTTTGAAACACACTTTTGGTAAAATCTGCAAGTGGATATTTAGAGCGATTTCCGGCCTATGCTGGAAAAGGAAATATCTTCACATAAGAACTAAACAGCAGCATTCTCAGAAACTTCTTTGTGATGAGTGCATTCACCTCACAGAGTTGAACCTACTAAATGATAGAGAAGTTTGGAAACACTCTTTTTGTAGAATCTGCAAATGGATATTTGGAGCGCTTTTAGGCCTATGCTGGAAATGGAAATATCTTCACATAAAAACTAGACAGAAGCATTCTCAGAAACTTCCTTGTGTTGAGTGCATTCAACTCACAGACTTGAACCTTCTTTTTGAAAGAGCAGTTTTGAAACACTCTTTTTGTAAAATCTGCAAAAGGATATTTGGAGGACTTTGAGGCCTATGCTGGGAAATGTAATATCTTCACCTAAAAACTAGACAGAAGCATTCTCAGAAAGTTCTTCTCGATGCGTGCATTCAACTCACAGAGTTGAACCTGTCTTTTGATAGAGCAGTTTGGAAACACTCTTTTTGTGAAATCTGCAAGTGGATATTTCCAGCGATTTGAGACCTATGCAAGGAAAAGGAAATATCTTCACACAAAAACTAGACAGCTGCATTCTCAGAAACTTCTTTGTGAGGAGTGCATTCAACTCACAGACTTGAACGTTCCTTTTCATAGAACAGTTTTGAAACACTCCTTTTGTACAATCTGCAAGTGTTTATTCGGAACGCTTTGAGGCCTATGTTGGAAAAGGAAATGTCTTCACATAAAAACTAGACAGAAGCATTCTCAGAAACTTCTTTGTGATGAGTGCATTCTACTCACAGACTTGAACCTTCCTTTTGATAGAACAGTTTTGAAACACTCTTTTTGTAGAATCTGCAAGTGGATATTTGGAGCACTATGAGGCCTATGCTGTGAAATGGAATCTCTTCACCTAAGTACTAGACAGAAGCATTCTCAGAAACTTCTTCACGATATGTGCATTCAACTCACAGTGTTGAACCTTTCTTTTCAAAGAGCAGTTTTGAAGCACACTTTTGGTAAAATCTGCAAGTGGATATTTGTAGCGATTTCCGGCCTATGCTGGAAAAGGAAATATCTTCACATAAGAACTAAACAGCAGCATTCTCAGAAACTTCTTTGTGTGGATTGCATTCAACTCACAGACTTGAACCTACCAATTGATAGAGAAGTTGGGAGACACTCTTTTTGTAGAATCTGCAAGTGGGTATTTGGAGCGCTTTGAGGCCTACGCTGGAAAAGGAAATGTCTTCACCTAAAAACTAGACAGCAGCATTCTCAGAAACCTCTTTGAGAAGAGTGCATTCATCTCACAGACTTGAACGTTCCTTTCGATAGAACAGTTTTGAAGCACTCCTTTTGTAGAATCTGCAATTGTTTATTCGGGGCGCTTCGAGGCCTATGTTGGAAAAAGATATATCTTCACATAAAAACTAGACAGAAATATTCTCAGAAACCTCTTTGTAAAGAGTGCATTCAACTCAGAGAGTTGAACCTACCAATCGATAGAGAAGTTTCGAAACACTCTTTTTGTAGAACACGCAAGTGAATATTTGGAGGGATTTGAGGCCTGTGATGTAAATGGAAACATCTTCTCATGAAATCTAGACAGAAGCATTCTCAGAAACGTCTTTGTGATAAGTGCATTCAACCCACAGACTTGAAGCTTCCTTCTGAAAGAGCAGTTTTGAAACACTCTTTTTGTAGCATCTGCAAGTGGATATATGGAGCGCTTTGAGGCCTATGCTGGAAAAGGAAATATCTTCACATAAAAACTGGACAGAAGCATTCTCAGAAACTTCTTTGTGATGTGTGCGTTGAACTCACGGAGTTCAACCTTTCTTTTGATAGAGAAGTTTCGAAACACTCTTTTAGTAGAATCTTCATGTGGATGGATGGAGTGCTTTGAGGCCTATGCAGGAATAGGAAATATCTTCACGTAGAAACTGGACAAAAGCTTTCTCAGAAAGTTCCCTGTGCTTTGTGCATTCAACTCACGGAGTTCAACCTGCCTTTTGATAGAGCAGTTTTGAAACCCTCTTTTTGTAGAATCTGCAAGTGGATATTTGGAGCGCTTTGAGGCCTATGCTGCAAAAGGAAATATCGTTGCATAAAAGCGAGATGGAAGCATTCACAGAAACTTCTTTGTGATGAGTGCATTCAACTCACAGAGTTGAACCTCCCTTTTGATAGACCAGTTAGGAAACACGGTTTTTGTAGAATACGCAAGTGGATATTTGGAGCTCTTTGAGGCTTATGCTGGAAAAGGAGATATCTTCATATACAAACTGGACAGAAGCATTTTCAGAAACTTTTATGTCATGTGGGGATTGAACTCACAGAGTTGAACACTCCTTTCCATGGAGCAGTTCTGCAACACTCTTTTCGTGGAAACTGCAAGTGGATATTTGGTGCGATTGCGGCATCTAGTGGAAAACGAAACACATGCAGATGAAAACTAGATAGAATCATTCTCGGAAACTTCTCTCTGATGAGTGCTTTCAACTCACAGATTTGAACATTCCTTTTCAAAGAGCAGTTTTGAAAGTCTCTTTTTGTAGAATCTGCAAGTGGATATTTGGAGCGCTTTGAGGCCTATGCTGGGAAGTGAAATATCTTCACCTGAAAACTAGACAGAAGCATTCTGAGAAAGTTCTCCCTGATGAGTGCATTCACCTCAGACTTGAACGTTCCTTTTGATAGTACAGTTTTGAATCACTAAGTTTGTAGAATTCGCAAGTGTTTATGCAGAGCACCTTGAGGCCTATGTTGGAAAAGGAAATTGCATCACATTAAAACTAGAGAGAAGCATTCTCAGAAATTTCATTGTGATGAGTGCATTCACCTAACAGAGTTGAACCTACTAATTGATAGACAAGTTTGGAAACAATCTTTTTGTAAAATCTGCAAGTGGATATTTGGAGCGCTTTGAAGCCTAGGCTGGAAATGGAAATATATTCACAGAAAAACTGGACAGAAGCATTCTCAGAAACTTCCTTGTGTTGAGTGCGTTCAACCCATAGACTTGAACCTTCTTTTTGAAAGAGCAGTTTTGAAACACTCTTTTTGTAAAATCTGCAAATGGATATTTGGAGCATTTTGAGGCCCATGCTGGGAAATGGAATATCTTCACCTAAAAACTAGACAGAAGCATTCTCAGAAAGATCTCCTCGATGCGTGCATTCAACTCACAGATTTCAACCCGTCTTTTGATAGAGCAGTTTGGAAACACTCTTTTTGTGAAATCTGCAAGTGGATATTTCCAGCGATTTCAGGTCTATGCAAGGAAAAGGAAATATCTTCACACAAAAACTAGACAGCTGCATTCTCAGAAACTTCTTTGCGAGGAGTGCATTCAACTCACAGACTTGAACGTTCCTTTTCATAGAACAGTTTTGAAACACTCCTTTTGTACAATCTGCCGGTGTTTATTCGGAGGGCTTTGAGGCCTATGTTGGAAAAGGAAATATCTTCACATAAAAACTAGACAGAAGCATTCTCAGAAACTTCTTTGTGATGAGTGCATTCTAGTCACAGAGTTGAACCTTCCTTTTGATAGAACAGTTTTGAAACACTCTTTTTGTAGAATCTGCAAGTGGATATTTGGAGCACTATGAGGCCTATGCTGTGAAATGAAATCTCTTCAGCTAAGTACTAGACAGAAGCATTCTCAGAAACTTCTTCACCACATGCGCAATCAACTCACAGAGTTGAACCTTTCTTTTCAAAGAGCAGTTTTGAAACACACTTTTGGTAAAATCTGCAAGTGGATATTTAGAGCGATTTCCGGCCTATGCTGGAAAAGGAAATATCTTCACATAAGAACTAAACAGCAGCATTCTCAGAAACTTCTTTGTGATGAGTGCATTCACCTCACAGAGTTGAACCTACTAATTGATAGAGAAGTTTGGAAACACTCTTTTTGTAGAATCTGCAAATGGATATTTGGAGCGCTTTGAGGCCTATGCTGGAAATGGAAATATCTTCACCTAAAAACTAGACAGCAGCATTCTCAGAAACCTCTTTGAGAAGAGTGCATTCATCTCACAGACTTGAACGTTCCTTTCGATAGAACAGTTTTGAAGCACTCCTTTTGTAGAATCTGCAATTGTTTATTCGGAGCGCTTCGAGGCCTATGTTGGAAAAGGATATATCTTCACATAAAAACTAGACAGAAATATTCTCAGAAACCTCTTTGTAAAGAGTGCATTCAACTCAGAGAGTTGAACCTACCAATCGATAGAGAAGTTTCGAAACACTCTTTTTGTAGAACACGCAAGTGAATATTTGGAGGGATTTGAGGCCTGTGATGTAAATGGAAACATCTTCTCATGAAATCTAGACAGAAGCATTCTCAGAAACGTCTTTGTGATAAGTGCATTCAACTCACAGACTTGAAGCTTCCTTCTGAAAGAGCAGTTTTGAAACACTCTTTTTGTAGCATCTGCAAGTGGATATATGGAGCGCTTTGAGGCCTATGCTGGAAAAGGAAATATCTTCACATAAAAACTGGACAGAAGCATTCTCAGAAACTTCTTTGTGATGTGTGCGTTGAACTCACGGAGTTCAACCTTTCTTTTGATAGAGAGGTTTCGAAACACTCTTTTAGTAGAATCTTCATGTGGATGGATGGAGTGCTTTGAGGCCTATGCAGGAATAGGAAATATCTTCACGTAGGAACTGGACAAAAGCTTTCTCAGAAAGTTCCCTGTGCTTTGTGCATTCAACTCACGGAGTTCAACCTGCCTTTTGATAGAGCAGTTTTGAAACCCTCTTTTTGTAGAATCTGCAAGTGGATATTTGGAGCGCTTTGAGGCCTATGCTGCAAAAGGAAATATCATTGCATAAAAGCTAGATGGAAGCATTCACAGAAACTTCTTTGTGATGAGTGCATTCAACTCACAGAGTTGAACCTCCCTTTTGATAGACCAGTTATGAAACACGGTTTTTGTAGAATACGCAAGTGGATATTTGGAGCTCTTTGAGGCTTATGCTGGAAAAGGAGATATCTTCATATACAAACTGGACAGAAGCATTTTCAGAAACTTTTATGTCATGTGGGGATTGAACTCACAGAGTTGAACACTCCTTTCCATGGAGCAGTTCTGCAACACTCTTTTCGTGGAAACTGCAAGTGGATATTTGGTGCGATTGCGGCATCTCGTGGAAAAGGAAACACATGCAGATGAAAACTAGATAGAATCATTCTCGGAAACTTCTCTCTGATGAGTGCTTTCAACTCACAGATTTGAACCTTCCTTTTCAAAGAGCAGTTTTGAAAGACTCTTTTTGTAGAATCTGCAAGTGGATATTTGGAGCGCTTTGAGGCCTATGCTGGGAAGTGAAATATCTTCACCTGAAAACTAGACAGAAGCATTCTGAGAAAGTTCTCCCTGATGAGTGCATTCACCTCAGACTTGAACGTTCCTTTTGATAGAACAGTTTTGAATCACTAAGTCTGTAGAATTCGCAAGTGTTTAGGCAGAGCACCTTGGGCCTATGTTGGAAAAGGAAATTGCTTCACATAAAAACTAGAGAGAAGCATTCTCAGAAATTTCATTGTGATGAGTGCATTCACCTAACAGAGTTGAACCTACTAATTGATAGACAAGTTTGGAAACACTCTTTTTGTAGAATCTGCAAGTGGATATTTGGAGCGCTTTGAAGCCTAGGCTGGAAATGGAAATATATTCACAGAAAAACTGGACAGAAGCATTCTCAGAAACTTCCTTGTGTTGAGTGCGTTCAACCCATAGACTTGAACCTTCTTTTTGAAAGAGCAGTTTTGAAACACTCTTTTTGTAAAATCTGCAAATGGATATTTGGAGCATATTGAGGCCCATGCTGGGAAATGGAATATCTTCACCTAAAAACTAGACAGAAGCATTCTCAGAAAGATCTCCTCGATGCGTGCATTCAACTCACAGATTTCAACCCGTCTTTTGATAGAGCAGTTTGGAAACACTCTTTTTGTGAAATCTGCAAGTGGATATTTCCAGCGATTTGAGGTCTATGCAAGGAAAAGGAAATATCTTCACACAAAAACTAGACAGCTGCATTCTCAGAAACTTCTTTGCGAGGATTGCATTCAACTCACAGACTTGAACGTTCCTTTTCATAGAACACTTTTGAAACACTCCTTTTGTACAATCTGCCGCTGTTTATTCGGAGGGCTTTGAGGCCTATGTTGGAAAAGGAAATATCTTCACATAAAAACTAGACAGAAGCATTCTCAGAAACTTCTTTGTGATGAGTGCATTCTAGTCACAGAGTCGAACCTTCCTTTTGATAGAACAGTTTTGAAACACTCTTTTTGTAGGATCTGCCAGTGGATATTTGGAGCACTATGAGGCCTATGCTGTGAAATGAAATCTCTTCAGCTAAGTACTAGGCAGAAGCATTCTCAGAAACTTCTTCACCACATGTGCAATCAACTCACAGAGTTGAACCTTTCTTTTCAAAGAGCAGTTTTGAAACAGACTTTTGGTAAAATCTGCAAGTGGATATTTAGAGCGATTTCCGGCCTATGCTGGAAAAGGAAATATCTTCACATAAGAACTAAACAGCAGCATTCTCAGAAACTTCTTTGTGATGAGTGCATTCACCTCACAGAGTTGAACCTACTAATTGATAGAGAAGTTTGGAAACACTCTTTTTGTAGAATCTGCAAATGGATATTTGGAGCGCTTTGAGGCCTATGCTGGAAATGGAAATATCTTCACATAAAAACTAGACAGAAGCATTCTCAGAAACTTCCTTGTGTTGAGTGCATTCAACTCACAGACTTCAACCTTCTTTTTGAAAGAGCAGTTTTGAAACACTCTTTTTGTAAAATCTGCAAAAGGATATTTGGAGCACTTTGAGGCCTATGCTGGGAAATGTAATATCTTCACCTAAAAACTAGACAGAAGCATTCTCAGAAAGTTCTACTCGATGCGTGCATTCAACTCACAGAGTTGAACCTGTCTTTTGATAGAGCAGTTTGGAAACACTCTTTTTGTGAAATCTGCAAGTGGATATTTCCAGCGATTTGAGACCTATGCAAGGAAAAGGAAATATCTTCACACAAAAACTAGACAGCTGCATTCTCAGAAACTTCTTTGTGAGGAGTGCATTCAACTCACAGACTTGAACGTTCCTTTTCATAGAACAGTTTTGAAACACTCCTTTTGTACAATCTGCAAGTGTTTATTCGGAACGCTTTGAGGCCTATGTTGGAAAAGGAAATGTCTTCACATAAAAACTAGACAGAAGCATTCTCAGAAACTTCTTTGTGATGAGTGCATTCTACTCACAGACTTGAACCTTCCTTTTGATAGAACAGTTTTGAAACACTCTTTTTGTAGGATCTGCAAGTGGATATTTGGAGCACTATGAGGCCTATGCTGTGAAATGGAATCTCTTCACCTAAGTACTAGACAGAAGCATTCTCAGAAACTTCTTCACGATATGTGCATTCAACTCACAGTGTTGAACCTTTCTTTTCAAAGAGCAGTTTTGAAGCACACTTTTGGTAAAATCTGCAAGTGGATATTTGTAGCGATTTCCGGCCTATGCTGGAAAAGGAAATATCTTCACATAAGAACTAAACAGCAGCATTCTCAGAAACTTCTTTGTGTGGATTGCATTCAACTCACAGACTTGAACCTACCAATTGATAGAGAAGTTGGGAGACACTCTTTTTGTAGAATCTGCAAGTGGGTATTTGGAGCGCTTGGAGGCCTACGCTGGAAAAGGAAATGTCTTCACCTAAAAACTAGACAGCAGCATTCTCAGAAACCTCTTTGAGAAGAGTGCATTCATCTCACAGACTTGAACGTTCCTTTCGATAGAACAGTTTTGAAGCACTCCTTTTGTAGAATCTGCAATTGTTTATTCGGAGCGCTTCGAGGCCTATGTTGGAAAAGGATATATCTTCACATAAAAACTAGACAGAAATATTCTCAGAAACCTCTTTGTAAAGAGTGCATTCAACTCAGAGAGTTGAACCTACCAATCGATAGAGAAGTTTCGAAACACTCTTTTTGTAGAACACGCAAGTGAATATTTGGAGGGATTTGAGGCCTGTGATGTAAATGGAAACATCTTCTCATGAAATCTAGACAGAAGCATTCTCAGAAACGTCTTTGTGATAAGTGCATTCAACTCACAGACTTGAAGCTTCCTTCTGAAAGAGCAGTTTTGAAACACTCTTTTTGTAGCATCTGCAAGTGGATATATGGAGCGCTTTGAGGCCTATGCTGGAAAAGGAAATATCTTCACATAAAAACTGGACAGAAGCATTCTCAGAAACTTCTTTGTGATGTGTGCGTTGAACTCACGGAGTTCAACCTTTCTTTTGATAGAGAAGTTTCGAAACACTCTTTTAGTAGAATCTTCATGTGGATGGATGGAGTGCTTTGAGGCCTATGCAGGAATAGGAAATATCTTCACGTAGAAACTGGACAAAAGCTTTCTCAGAAAGTTCCCTGTGCTTTGTGCATTCAACTCACGGAGTTCAACCTGCCTTTTGATAGAGCAGTTTTGAAACCCTCTTTTTGTAGAATCTGCAAGTGGATATTTGGAGCGCTTTGAGGCCTATGCTGCAAAAGGAAATATCATTGCATAAAAGCTAGATGGAAGCATTCACAGAAACTTCTTTGTGATGAGTGCATTCAACTCACAGAGTTGAACCTCCCTTTTGATAGACCAGTTATGAAACACGGTTTTTGTAGAATACGCAAGTGGATATTTGGAGCTCTTTGAGGCTTATGCTGGAAAAGGAGATATCTTCATATACAAACTGGACAGAAGCATTTTCAGAAACCTTTCTGTCATGTGGGGATTGAACTCACAGAGTTGAACACTCCTTTCCATGGAGCAGTTCTGCAACACTCTTTTCGTGGAAACTGCAAGTGGATATTTGGTGCGATTGCGGCATCTCGTGGAAAAGGAAACACATGCAGATGAAAACTAGATAGAATCATTCTCGGAAACTTCTCTCTGATGAGTGCTTTCAACTCACAGATTTGAACCTTCCTTTTCAAAGAGCAGTTTTGAAAGACTCTTTTTGTAGAATCTGCAAGTGGATATTTGGAGCGCTTTGAGGCCTATGCTGGGAAGTGAAATATCTTCACCTGAAAACTAGACAGAAGCATTCTGAGAAAGTTCTCTCTGATGAGTGCATTCACCTCAGACTTGAACGTTCCTTTTGGTAGAACAGTTTTGAATCACTAAGTTTGTAGAATTCGCAAGTGTTTATGCAGAGCACCTTGAGGCCTATGTTGGAAAAGGAAATTGCTTCACATAAAAACTAGAGAGAAGCATTCTCAGAAATTTCATTGTGATGAGTGCATTCACCTAACAGAGTTGAACCTACTAATTGATAGACAAGTTTGCAAACACTCTTTTTGTAGAATCTGCAAGTGGATATTTGGAGCGCTTTGAAGCCTAGGCTGGAAATGGAAATATATTCACAGAAAAACTGGACAGAAGCCTTCTCAGAAACTTCCTTGTGTTGAGTGCGTTCAACCCATAGACTTGAACCTTCTTTTTGAAAGAGCAGTTTTGAAACACTCTTTTTGTAAAATCTGCAAATGGATATTTGGAGCATTTTGAGGCCCATGCTGGGAAATGGAATATCTTCACCTAAAAACTAGACAGAAGCATTCTCAGAAAGATCTCCTCGATGCGTGCATTCAACTCACAGATTTCAACCCGTCTTTTGATAGAGCAGTTTGGAAACACTCTTTTTGTGAAATCTGCAAGTGGATATTTCCAGCGATTTGAGGTCTATGCAAGGAAAAGGAAATATCTTCACACAAAAACTAGACAGCTGCATTCTCAGAAACTTCTTTGCGAGGAGTGCATTCAACTCACAGACTTGAACGTTCCTTTTCATAGAACAGTTTTGAAACACTCCTTTTGTACAATCTGCCGGTGTTTATTCGGAGGGCTTTGAGGCCTATGTTGGAAAAGGAAATATCTTCACATAAAAACTAGACAGAAGCATTCTCAGAAACTTCTTTGTGATGAGTGCATTCTAGTCACAGAGTTGAATCTTCCTTTTGATAGAACAGTTTTGAAACACTCTTTTTGTAGAATCTGCAAGTGGATATTTGGAGCACTATGAGGCCTATGCTGTGAAATGAAATCTCTTCAGCTAAGTACTAGACAGAAGCATTCTCAGAAACTTCTTCACCACATGTGCAATCAACTCTCAGAGTTGAACCTTTCTTTTCAAAGAGCAGTTTTGAAACACACTTTTGGTAAAATCTGCAAGTGGATATTTAGAGCGATTTCCGGCCTATGCTGGAAAAGGAAATATCTTCACATAAGAACTAAACAGCAGCATTCTCAGAAACTTCTTTGTGATGAGTGCATTCACCTCACAGAGTTGAACCTACTAATTGATAGAGAAGTTTGGAAACACTCTTTTTGTAGAATCTGCAAATGGATATTTGGAGCGCTTTGAGGCCTATGCTGGAAATGGTAATATCTTCACATAAAAACTAGACAGAAGCATTCTCAGAAATTTCCTTGTGTTGAGTGCATTCAACTCACAGACTTGAACTTTCTTTTTGAAAGAGCAGTTTTGAAACACTCTTTTGGTAAAATCTGCAAAAGGATATTTGGAGCACTTTGAGGCCTATGCTGGGAAATGTAATATCTTCACCTAAAAACTAGACAGAAGCATTCTCAGAAAGTTCTTCTCGATGCGTGCATTCAACTCACAGAGTTGAACCTGTCTTTTGATAGAGCAGTTTGGAAACACTCTTTTTGTGAAATCTGCAAGTGGATATTTCCAGCGATTTGAGACCTATGCAAGGAAAAGGAAATATCTTCACACTAAAACTAGACAGCTGCATTCTCAGAAACTTCTTTGTGAGGAGTGCATTCAACTCACAGACTTGAACGTTCCTTTTCATAGAACAGTTTTGAAACACTCCTTTTGTACAATCTGCAAGTGTTTATTCGGAACGCTTTGAGGCCTATGTTGGAAAAGGAAATGTCTTCACATAAAAACTAGACAGAAGCATTCTCAGAAACTTCTTTGTGATGAGTGCATTCTACTCACAGACTTGAACCTTCCTTTTGATAGAACAGTTTTGAAACACTCTTTTTGTAGGATCTGCAAGTGGATATTTGGAGCACTATGAGGCCTATGCTGTGAAATGGAATCTCTTCACCTAAGTACTAGACAGAAGCATTCTCAGAAACTTCTTCACGATATGTGCATTCAACTCACAGTGTTGAACCTTTCTTTTCAAAGAGCAGTTTTGAAGCACACTTTTGGTAAAATCTGCAAGTGGATATTTGTAGCGATTTCCGGCCTATGCTGGAAAAGGAAATATCTTCACATAAGAACTAAACAGCAGCATTCTCAGAAACTTCTTTGTGTGGATTGCATTCAACTCACAGACTTGAACCTACCAATTGATAGAGAACTTGGGAGACACTCTTTTTGTAGAATCTGCAAGTGGGTATTTGGAGCGCTTGGAGGCCTACGCTGGAAAAGGAAATGTCTTCACCTAAAAACTAGACAGCAGCATTCTCAGAAACCTCTTTGAGAAGAGTGCATTCATCTCACAGACTTGAACGTTCCTTTCGATAGAACAGTTTTGAAGCACTCCTTTTGTAGAATCTGCAATTGTTTATTCGGAGCGCTTCGAGGCCTATGTTGGAAAAGGATATATCTTCACATAAAAACTAGACAGAAATATTCTCAGAAACCTCTTTGTAAAGAGTGCATTCAACTCAGAGAGTTGAACCTACCAATCGATAGAGAAGTTTCGAAACACTCTTTTTGTAGAACACGCAAGTGAATATTTGGAGGGATTTGAGGCCTGTGATGTAAATGGAAACATCTTCTCATGAAATCTAGACAGAAGCATTCTCAGAAACGTCTTTGTGATAAGTGCATTCAACCCACAGACTTGAAGCTTCCTTCTGAAAGAGCAGTTTTGAAACACTCTTTTTGTAGCATCTGCAAGTGGATATATGGAGCGCTTTGAGGCCTATGCTGGAAAAGGAAATATCTTCACATAAAAACTGGACAGAAGCATTCTCAGAAACTTCTTTGTGATGTGTGCGTTGAACTCACGGAGTTCAACCTTTCTTTTGATAGAGAAGTTTCGAAACACTCTTTTAGTAGAATCTTCATGTGGATGGATGGAGTGCTTTGAGGCCTATGCAGGAATAGGAAATATCTTCACGTAGAAACTGGACAAAAGCTTTCTCAGAAAGTTCCCTGTGCTTTGTGCATTCAACTCACGGAGTTCAACCTGCCTTTTGATAGAGCAGTTTTGAAACCCTCTTTTTGTAGAATCTGCAAGTGGATATTTGGAGCGCTTTGAGGCCTATGCTGCAAAAGGAAATATCGTTGCATAAAAGCTAGATGGAAGCATTCACAGAAACTTCTTTGTGATGAGTGCATTCAACTCACAGAGTTGAACCTCCCTTTTGATAGACCAGTTATGAAACACGGTTTTTGTAGAATACGCAAGTGGATATTTGGAGCTCTTTGAGGCTTATGCTGGAAAAGGAGATATCTTCATATACAAACTGGACAGAAGCATTTTCAGAAACCTTTCTGTCATGTGGGGATTGAACTCACAGAGTTGAACACTCCTTTCCATGGAGCAGTTCTGCAACACTCTTTTCGTGGAAACTGCAAGTGGATATTTGGTGCGATTGCGGCATCTCGTGGAAAAGGAAACACATGCAGATGAAAACTAGATAGAATCATTCTCGGAAACTTCTCTCTGATGAGTGCTTTCAACTCACAGATTTGAACCTTCCTTTTCAAAGAGCAGTTTTGAAAGACTCTTTTTGTAGAATCTGCAAGTGGATATTTGGAGCGCTTTGAGGCCTATGCTAGGAAGTGAAATATCTTCACCTGAAAACTAGACAGAAGCATTCTGAGAAAGTTCTCTCTGATGAGTGCATTCACCTCAGACTTGAACGTTCCTTTTGGTAGAACAGTTTTGAATCACTAAGTTTGTAGAATTCGCAAGTGTTTATGCAGAGCACCTTGAGGCCTATGTTGGAAAAGGAAATTGCTTCACATAAAAACTAGAGAGAAGCATTCTCAGAAATTTCATTGTGATGAGTGCATTCACCTAACAGAGTTGAACCTACTAATTGATAGACAAGTTTGCAAACACTCTTTTTGTAGAATCTGCAAGTGGATATTTGGAGCGCTTTGAAGCCTAGGCTGGAAATGGAAATATATTCACAGAAAAACTGGACAGAAGCATTCTCAGAAACTTCCTTGTGTTGAGTGCGTTCAACCCATAGACTTGAACCTTCTTTTTGAAAGAGCAGTTTTGAAACACTCTTTTTGTAAAATCTGCAAATGGATATTTGGAGCATTTTGAGGCCCATGCTGGGAAATGGAATATCTTCACCTAAAAACTAGACAGAAGCATTCTCAGAAAGATCTCCTCGATGCGTGCATTCAACTCACAGATTTCAACCCGTCTTTTGATAGAGCAGTTTGGAAACACTCTTTTTGTGAAATCTGCAAGTGGATATTTCCAGCGATTTGAGGTCTATGCAAGGAAAAGGAAATATCTTCACACAAAAACTAGACAGCTGCATTCTCAGAAACTTCTTTGCGAGGAGTGCATTCAACTCACAGACTTGAACGTTCCTTTTCATAGAACAGTTTTGAAACACTCCTTTTGTACAATCTGCCGGTGTTTATTCGGAGGGCTTTGAGGCCTATGTTGGAAAAGGAAATATCTTCACATAAAAACTAGACAGAAGCATTCTCAGAAACTTCTTTGTGATGAGTGCATTCTAGTCACAGAGTTGAATCTTCCTTTTGATAGAACAGTTTTGAAACACTCTTTTTGTAGAATCTGCAAGTGGATATTTGGAGCACTATGAGGCCTATGCTGTGAAATGAAATCTCTTCAGCTAAGTACTAGACAGAAGCATTCTCAGAAACTTCTTCACCACATGTGCAATCAACTCTCAGAGTTGAACCTTTCTTTTCAAAGAGCAGTTTTGAAACACACTTTTGGTAAAATCTGCAAGTGGATATTTAGAGCGATTTCCGGCCTATGCTGGAAAAGGAAATATCTTCACATAAGAACTAAACAGCAGCATTCTCAGAAACTTCTTTGTGATGAGTGCATTCACCTCACAGAGTTGAACCTACTAATTGATAGAGAAGTTTGGAAACACTCTTTTTGTAGAATCTGCAAATGGATATTTGGAGCGCTTTGAGGCCTATGCTGGAAATGGAAATATCTTCACATAAAAACTAGACAGAAGCATTCTCAGAAATTTCCTTGTGTTGAGTGCATTCAACTCACAGACTTGAACTTTCTTTTTGAAAGAGCAGTTTTGAAACACTCTTTTGGTAAAATCTGCAAAAGGATATTTGGAGCACTTTGAGGCCTATGCTGGGAAATGTAATATCTTCACCTAAAAACTAGACAGAAGCATTCTCAGAAAGTTCTTCTCGATGCGTGCATTCAACTCACAGAGTTGAACCTGTCTTTTGATAGAGCAGTTTGGAAACACTCTTTTTGTGAAATCTGCAAGTGGATATTTCCAGCGATTTGAGACCTATGCAAGGAAAAGGAAATATCTTCACACTAAAACTAGACAGCTGCATTCTCAGAAACTTCTTTGTGAGGAGTGCATTCAACTCACAGACTTGAACGTTCCTTTTCATAGAACAGTTTTGAAACACTCCTTTTGTACAATCTGCAAGTGTTTATTCGGAACGCTTTGAGGCCTATGTTGGAAAAGGAAATGTCTTCACATAAAAACTAGACAGAAGCATTCTCAGAAACTTCTTTGTGATGAGTGCATTCTACTCACAGACTTGAACCTTCCTTTTGATAGAACAGTTTTGAAACACTCTTTTTGTAGGATCTGCAAGTGGATATTTGGAGCACTATGAGGCCTATGCTGTGAAATGGAATCTCTTCACCTAAGTACTAGACAGAAGCATTCTCAGAAACTTCTTCACGATATGTGCATTCAACTCACAGTGTTGAACCTTTCTTTTCAAAGAGCAGTTTTGAAGCACACTTTTGGTAAAATCTGCAAGTGGATATTTGTAGCGATTTCCGGCCTATGCTGGAAAAGGAAATATCTTCACATAAGAACTAAACAGCAGCATTCTCAGAAACTTCTTTGTGTGGATTGCATTCAACTCACAGACTTGAACCTACCAATTGATAGAGAACTTGGGAGACACTCTTTTTGTAGAATCTGCAAGTGGGTATTTGGAGCGCTTTGAGGCCTACGCTGGAAAAGGAAATGTCTTCACCTAAAAACTAGACAGCAGCATTCTCAGAAACCTCTTTGAGAAGAGTGCATTCATCTCCCAGACTTGAACGTTCCTTTCGATAGAACAGTTTTGAAGCACTCCTTTTGTAGAATCTGCAATTGTTTATTCGGAGCGCTTCGAGGCCTATGTTGGAAAAGGATATATCTTCACATAAAAACTAGACAGAAATATTCTCAGAAACCTCTTTGTAAAGAGTGCATTCAACTCAGAGAGTTGAACCTACCAATCGATAGAGAAGTTTCGAAACACTCTTTTTGTAGAACACGCAAGTGAATATTTGGAGGGATTTGAGGCCTGTGATGTAAATGGAAACATCTTCTCATGAAATCTAGACAGAAGCATTCTCAGAAACGTCTTTGTGATAAGTGCATTCAACCCACAGACTTGAAGCTTCCTTCTGAAAGAGCAGTTTTGAAACACTCTTTTTGTAGCATCTGCAAGTGGATATATGGAGCGCTTTGAGGCCTATGCTGGAAAAGGAAATATCTTCACATAAAAACTGGACAGAAGCATTCTCAGAAACTTCTTTGTGATGTGTGCGTTGAACTCACGGAGTTCAACCTTTCTTTTGATAGAGAAGTTTCGAAACACTCTTTTAGTAGAATCTTCATGTGGATGGATGGAGTGCTTTGAGGCCTATGCAGGAATAGGAAATATCTTCACGTAGAAACTGGACAAAAGCTTTCTCAGAAAGTTCCCTGTGCTTTGTGCATTCAACTCACGGAGTTCAACCTGCCTTTTGATAGAGCAGTTTTGAAACCCTCTTTTTGTAGAATCTGCAAGTGGATATTTGGAGCGCTTTGAGGCCTATGCTGCAAAAGGAAATATCGTTGCATAAAAGCTAGATGGAAGCATTCACAGAAACTTCTTTGTGATGAGTGCATTCAACTCACAGAGTTGAACCTCCCTTTTGATAGACCAGTTATGAAACACGGTTTTTGTAGAATACGCAAGTGGATATTTGGAGCTCTTTGAGGCTTATGCTGGAAAAGGAGATATCTTCATATACAAACTGGACAGAAGCATTTTCAGAAACCTTTCTGTCATGTGGGGATTGAACTCACAGAGTTGAACACTCCTTTCCATGGAGCAGTTCTGCAACACTCTTTTCGTGGAAACTGCAAGTGGATATTTGGTGCGATTGCGGCATCTCGTGGAAAAGGAAACACATGCAGATGAAAACTAGATAGAATCATTCTCGGAAACTTCTCTCTGATGAGTGCTTTCAACTCACAGATTTGAACCTTCCTTTTCAAAGAGCAGTTTTGAAAGACTCTTTTTGTAGAATCTGCAAGTGGATATTTGGAGCGCTTTGAGGCCTATGCTGGGAAGTGAAATATCTTCACCTGAAAACTAGACAGAAGCATTCTGAGAAAGTTCTCTCTGATGAGTGCATTCACCTCAGACTTGAACGTTCCTTTTGGTAGAACAGTTTTGAATCACTAAGTTTGTAGAATTCGCAAGTGTTTATGCAGAGCACCTTGAGGCCTATGTTGGAAAAGGAAATTGCTTCACATAAAAACTAGAGAGAAGCATTCTCAGAAATTTCATTGTGATGAGTGCATTCACCTAACAGAGTTGAACCTACTAATTGATAGACAAGTTTGCAAACACTCTTTTTGTAGAATCTGCAAGTGGATATTTGGAGCGCTTTGAAGCCTAGGCTGGAAATGGAAATATATTCACAGAAAAACTGGACAGAAGCATTCTCAGAAACTTCCTTGTGTTGAGTGCGTTCAACCCATAGACTTGAACCTTCTTTTTGAAAGAGCAGTTTTGAAACACTCTTTTTGTAAAATCTGCAAATGGATATTTGGAGCATTTTGAGGCCCATGCTGGGAAATGGAATATCTTCACCTAAAAACTAGACAGAAGCATTCTCAGAAAGATCTCCTCGATGCGTGCATTCAACTCACAGATTTCAACCCGTCTTTTGATAGAGCAGTTTGGAAACACTCTTTTTGTGAAATCTGCAAGTGGATATTTCCAGCGATTTGAGGTCTATGCAAGGAAAAGGAAATATCTTCACACAAAAACTAGACAGCTGCATTCTCAGAAACTTCTTTGCGAGGAGTGCATTCAACTCACAGACTTGAACGTTCCTTTTCATAGAACAGTTTTGAAACACTCCTTTTGTACAATCTGCCGGTGTT
This sequence comes from Pongo pygmaeus, assembly GCF_028885625.2. Lineage (NCBI taxonomy): Eukaryota > Metazoa > Chordata > Mammalia > Primates > Hominidae > Pongo > Pongo pygmaeus. The sequence goes on along the minus strand of NC_085930.1, from coordinate 20,472,764 downwards.
TATTCGGAGGGCTTTGAGGCCTATGTTGGAAAAGGAAATATCTTCACATAAAAACTAGACAGAAGCATTCTCAGAAACTTCTTTGTGATGAGTGCATTCTAGTCACAGAGTTGAATCTTCCTTTTGATAGAACAGTTTTGAAACACTCTTTTTGTAGAATCTGCAAGTGGATATTTGGAGCACTATGAGGCCTATGCTGTGAAATGAAATCTCTTCAGCTAAGTACTAGACAGAAGCATTCTCAGAAACTTCTTCACCACATGTGCAATCAACTCTCAGAGTTGAACCTTTCTTTTCAAAGAGCAGTTTTGAAACACACTTTTGGTAAAATCTGCAAGTGGATATTTAGAGCGATTTCCGGCCTATGCTGGAAAAGGAAATATCTTCACATAAGAACTAAACAGCAGCATTCTCAGAAACTTCTTTGTGATGAGTGCATTCACCTCACAGAGTTGAACCTACTAATTGATAGAGAAGTTTGGAAACACTCTTTTTGTAGAATCTGCAAATGGATATTTGGAGCGCTTTGAGGCCTATGCTGGAAATGGAAATATCTTCACATAAAAACTAGACAGAAGCATTCTCAGAAATTTCCTTGTGTTGAGTGCATTCAACTCACAGACTTGAACTTTCTTTTTGAAAGAGCAGTTTTGAAACACTCTTTTGGTAAAATCTGCAAAAGGATATTTGGAGCACTTTGAGGCCTATGCTGGGAAATGTAATATCTTCACCTAAAAACTAGACAGAAGCATTCTCAGAAAGTTCTTCTCGATGCGTGCATTCAACTCACAGAGTTGAACCTGTCTTTTGATAGAGCAGTTTGGAAACACTCTTTTTGTGAAATCTGCAAGTGGATATTTCCAGCGATTTGAGACCTATGCAAGGAAAAGGAAATATCTTCACACTAAAACTAGACAGCTGCATTCTCAGAAACTTCTTTGTGAGGAGTGCATTCAACTCACAGACTTGAACGTTCCTTTTCATAGAACAGTTTTGAAACACTCCTTTTGTACAATCTGCAAGTGTTTATTCGGAACGCTTTGAGGCCTATGTTGGAAAAGGAAATGTCTTCACATAAAAACTAGACAGAAGCATTCTCAGAAACTTCTTTGTGATGAGTGCATTCTACTCACAGACTTGAACCTTCCTTTTGATAGAACAGTTTTGAAACACTCTTTTTGTAGGATCTGCAAGTGGATATTTGGAGCACTATGAGGCCTATGCTGTGAAATGGAATCTCTTCACCTAAGTACTAGACAGAAGCATTCTCAGAAACTTCTTCACGATATGTGCATTCAACTCACAGTGTTGAACCTTTCTTTTCAAAGAGCAGTTTTGAAGCACACTTTTGGTAAAATCTGCAAGTGGATATTTGTAGCGATTTCCGGCCTATGCTGGAAAAGGAAATATCTTCACATAAGAACTAAACAGCAGCATTCTCAGAAACTTCTTTGTGTGGATTGCATTCAACTCACAGACTTGAACCTACCAATTGATAGAGAACTTGGGAGACACTCTTTTTGTAGAATCTGCAAGTGGGTATTTGGAGCGCTTTGAGGCCTACGCTGGAAAAGGAAATGTCTTCACCTAAAAACTAGACAGCAGCATTCTCAGAAACCTCTTTGAGAAGAGTGCATTCATCTCCCAGACTTGAACGTTCCTTTCGATAGAACAGTTTTGAAGCACTCCTTTTGTAGAATCTGCAATTGTTTATTCGGAGCGCTTCGAGGCCTATGTTGGAAAAGGATATATCTTCACATAAAAACTAGACAGAAATATTCTCAGAAACCTCTTTGTAAAGAGTGCATTCAACTCAGAGAGTTGAACCTACCAATCGATAGAGAAGTTTCGAAACACTCTTTTTGTAGAACACGCAAGTGAATATTTGGAGGGATTTGAGGCCTGTGATGTAAATGGAAACATCTTCTCATGAAATCTAGACAGAAGCATTCTCAGAAACGTCTTTGTGATAAGTGCATTCAACCCACAGACTTGAAGCTTCCTTCTGAAAGAGCAGTTTTGAAACACTCTTTTTGTAGCATCTGCAAGTGGATATATGGAGCGCTTTGAGGCCTATGCTGGAAAAGGAAATATCTTCACATAAAAACTGGACAGAAGCATTCTCAGAAACTTCTTTGTGATGTGTGCGTTGAACTCACGGAGTTCAACCTTTCTTTTGATAGAGAAGTTTCGAAACACTCTTTTAGTAGAATCTTCATGTGGATGGATGGAGTGCTTTGAGGCCTATGCAGGAATAGGAAATATCTTCACGTAGAAACTGGACAAAAGCTTTCTCAGAAAGTTCCCTGTGCTTTGTGCATTCAACTCACGGAGTTCAACCTGCCTTTTGATAGAGCAGTTTTGAAACCCTCTTTTTGTAGAATCTGCAAGTGGATATTTGGAGCGCTTTGAGGCCTATGCTGCAAAAGGAAATATCGTTGCATAAAAGCGAGATGGAAGCATTCACAGAAACTTCTTTGTGATGAGTGCATTCAACTCACAGAGTTGAACCTCCCTTTTGATAGACCAGTTAGGAAACACGGTTTTTGTAGAATACGCAAGTGGATATTTGGAGCTCTTTGAGGCTTATGCTGGAAAAGGAGATATCTTCATATACAAACTGGACAGAAGCATTTTCAGAAACTTTTATGTCATGTGGGGATTGAACTCACAGAGTTGAACACTCCTTTCCATGGAGCAGTTCTGCAACACTCTTTTCGTGGAAACTGCAAGTGGATATTTGGTGCGATTGCGGCATCTAGTGGAAAACGAAACACATGCAGATGAAAACTAGATAGAATCATTCTCGGAAACTTCTCTCTGATGAGTGCTTTCAACTCACAGATTTGAACATTCCTTTTCAAAGAGCAGTTTTGAAAGTCTCTTTTTGTAGAATCTGCAAGTGGATATTTGGAGCGCTTTGAGGCCTATGCTGGGAAGTGAAATATCTTCACCTGAAAACTAGACAGAAGCATTCTGAGAAAGTTCTCCCTGATGAGTGCATTCACCTCAGACTTGAACGTTCCTTTTGATAGTACAGTTTTGAATCACTAAGTTTGTAGAATTCGCAAGTGTTTATGCAGAGCACCTTGAGGCCTATGTTGGAAAAGTAAATTGCATCACATTAAAACTAGAGAGAAGCATTCTCAGAAATTTCATTGTGATGAGTGCATTCACCTAACAGAGTTGAACCTACTAATTGATAGACAAGTTTGCAAACACTCTTTTTGTAGAATCTGCAAGTGGATATTTGGAGCGCTTTGAAGCCTAGGCTGGAAATGGAAATATATTCACAGAAAAACTGGACAGAAGCCTTCTCAGAAACTTCCTTGTGTTGAGTGCGTTCAACCCATAGACTTGAACCTTCTTTTTGAAAGAGCAGTTTTGAAACACTCTTTTTGTAAAATCTGCAAATGGATATTTGGAGCATTTTGAGGCCCATGCTGGGAAATGGAATATCTTCACCTAAAAACTAGACAGAAGCATTCTCAGAAAGATCTCCTCGATGCGTGCATTCAACTCACAGATTTCAACCCGTCTTTTGATAGAGCAGTTTGGAAACACTCTTTTTGTGAAATCTGCAAGTGGATATTTCCAGCGATTTGAGGTCTATGCAAGGAAAAGGAAATATCTTCACACAAAAACTAGACAGCTGCATTCTCAGAAACTTCTTTGCGAGGAGTGCATTCAACTCACAGACTTGAACGTTCCTTTTCATAGAACAGTTTTGAAACACTCCTTTTGTACAATCTGCCGGTGTTTATTCGGAGGGCTTTGAGGCCTATGTTGTTAAAGGAAATATCTTCACATAAAAACTAGACAGAAGCATTCTCAGAAACTTCTTTGTGATGAGTGCATTCTAGTCACAGAGTTGAATCTTCCTTTTGATAGAACAGTTTTGAAACACTCTTTTTGTAGAATCTGCAAGTGGATATTTGGAGCACTATGAGGCCTATGCTGTGAAATGAAATCTCTTCAGCTAAGTACTAGACAGAAGCATTCTCAGAAACTTCTTCACCACATGTGCAATCAACTCTCAGAGTTGAACCTTTCTTTTCAAAGAGCAGTTTTGAAACACACTTTTGGTAAAATCTGCAAGTGGATATTTAGAGCGATTTCCGGCCTATGCTGGAAAAGGAAATATCTTCACATAAGAACTAAACAGCAGCATTCTCAGAAACTTCTTTGTGATGAGTGCATTCACCTCACAGAGTTGAACCTACTAATTGATAGAGAAGTTTGGAAACACTCTTTTTGTAGAATCTGCAAATGGATATTTGGAGCGCTTTGAGGCCTATGCTGGAAATGGAAATATCTTCACATAAAAACTAGACAGAAGCATTCTCAGAAATTTCCTTGTGTTGAGTGCATTCAACTCACAGACTTGAACTTTCTTTTTGAAAGAGCAGTTTTGAAACACTCTTTTGGTAAAATCTGCAAAAGGATATTTGGAGCACTTTGAGGCCTATGCTGGGAAATGTAATATCTTCACCTAAAAACTAGACAGAAGCATTCTCAGAAAGTTCTTCTCGATGCGTGCATTCAACTCACAGAGTTGAACCTGTCTTTTGATAGAGCAGTTTGGAAACACTCTTTTTGTGAAATCTGCAAGTGGATATTTCCAGCGATTTGAGACCTATGCAAGGAAAAGGAAATATCTTCACACTAAAACTAGACAGCTGCATTCTCAGAAACTTCTTTGTGAGGAGTGCATTCAACTCACAGACTTGAACGTTCCTTTTCATAGAACAGTTTTGAAACACTCCTTTTGTACAATCTGCAAGTGTTTATTCGGAACGCTTTGAGGCCTATGTTGGAAAAGGAAATGTCTTCACATAAAAACTAGACAGAAGCATTCTCAGAAACTTCTTTGTGATGAGTGCATTCTACTCACAGACTTGAACCTTCCTTTTGATAGAACAGTTTTGAAACACTCTTTTTGTAGGATCTGCAAGTGGATATTTGGAGCACTATGAGGCCTATGCTGTGAAATGGAATCTCTTCACCTAAGTACTAGACAGAAGCATTCTCAGAAACTTCTTCACGATATGTGCATTCAACTCACAGTGTTGAACCTTTCTTTTCAAAGAGCAGTTTTGAAGCACACTTTTGGTAAAATCTGCAAGTGGATATTTGTAGCGATTTCCGGCCTATGCTGGAAAAGGAAATATCTTCACATAAGAACTAAACAGCAGCATTCTCAGAAACTTCTTTGTGTGGATTGCATTCAACTCACAGACTTGAACCTACCAATTGATAGAGAACTTGGGAGACACTCTTTTTGTAGAATCTGCAAGTGGGTATTTGGAGCGCTTTGAGGCCTACGCTGGAAAAGGAAATGTCTTCACCTAAAAACTAGACAGCAGCATTCTCAGAAACCTCTTTGAGAAGAGTGCATTCATCTCCCAGACTTGAACGTTCCTTTCGATAGAACAGTTTTGAAGCACTCCTTTTGTAGAATCTGCAATTGTTTATTCGGAGCGCTTCGAGGCCTATGTTGGAAAAGGATATATCTTCACATAAAAACTAGACAGAAATATTCTCAGAAACCTCTTTGTAAAGAGTGCATTCAACTCAGAGAGTTGAACCTACCAATCGATAGAGAAGTTTCGAAACACTCTTTTTGTAGAACACGCAAGTGAATATTTGGAGGGATTTGAGGCCTGTGATGTAAATGGAAACATCTTCTCATGAAATCTAGACAGAAGCATTCTCAGAAACGTCTTTGTGATAAGTGCATTCAACCCACAGACTTGAAGCTTCCTTCTGAAAGAGCAGTTTTGAAACACTCTTTTTGTAGCATCTGCAAGTGGATATATGGAGCGCTTTGAGGCCTATGCTGGAAAAGGAAATATCTTCACATAAAAACTGGACAGAAGCATTCTCAGAAACTTCTTTGTGATGTGTGCGTTGAACTCACGGAGTTCAACCTTTCTTTTGATAGAGAAGTTTCGAAACACTCTTTTAGTAGAATCTTCATGTGGATGGATGGAGTGCTTTGAGGCCTATGCAGGAATAGGAAATATCTTCACGTAGAAACTGGACAAAAGCTTTCTCAGAAAGTTCCCTGTGCTTTGTGCATTCAACTCACGGAGTTCAACCTGCCTTTTGATAGAGCAGTTTTGAAACCCTCTTTTTGTAGAATCTGCAAGTGGATATTTGGAGCGCTTTGAGGCCTATGCTGCAAAAGGAAATATCGTTGCATAAAAGCGAGATGGAAGCATTCACAGAAACTTCTTTGTGATGAGTGCATTCAACTCACAGAGTTGAACCTCCCTTTTGATAGACCAGTTAGGAAACACGGTTTTTGTAGAATACGCAAGTGGATATTTGGAGCTCTTTGAGGCTTATGCTGGAAAAGGAGATATCTTCATATACAAACTGGACAGAAGCATTTTCAGAAACTTTTATGTCATGTGGGGATTGAACTCACAGAGTTGAACACTCCTTTCCATGGAGCAGTTCTGCAACACTCTTTTCGTGGAAACTGCAAGTGGATATTTGGTGCGATTGCGGCATCTAGTGGAAAACGAAACACATGCAGATGAAAACTAGATAGAATCATTCTCGGAAACTTCTCTCTGATGAGTGCTTTCAACTCACAGATTTGAACATTCCTTTTCAAAGAGCAGTTTTGAAAGTCTCTTTTTGTAGAATCTGCAAGTGGATATTTGGAGCGCTTTGAGGCCTATGCTGGGAAGTGAAATATCTTCACCTGAAAACTAGACAGAAGCATTCTGAGAAAGTTCTCCCTGATGAGTGCATTCACCTCAGACTTGAACGTTCCTTTTGATAGTACAGTTTTGAATCACTAAGTTTGTAGAATTCGCAAGTGTTTATGCAGAGCACCTTGAGGCCTATGTTGGAAAAGTAAATTGCATCACATTAAAACTAGAGAGAAGCATTCTCAGAAATTTCATTGTGATGAGTGCATTCACCTAACAGAGTTGAACCTACTAATTGATAGACAAGTTTGCAAACACTCTTTTTGTAGAATCTGCAAGTGGATATTTGGAGCGCTTTGAAGCCTAGGCTGGAAATGGAAATATATTCACAGAAAAACTGGACAGAAGCCTTCTCAGAAACTTCCTTGTGTTGAGTGCGTTCAACCCATAGACTTGAACCTTCTTTTTGAAAGAGCAGTTTTGAAACACTCTTTTTGTAAAATCTGCAAATGGATATTTGGAGCATTTTGAGGCCCATGCTGGGAAATGGAATATCTTCACCTAAAAACTAGACAGAAGCATTCTCAGAAAGATCTCCTCGATGCGTGCATTCAACTCACAGATTTCAACCCGTCTTTTGATAGAGCAGTTTGGAAACACTCTTTTTGTGAAATCTGCAAGTGGATATTTCCAGCGATTTGAGGTCTATGCAAGGAAAAGGAAATATCTTCACACAAAAACTAGACAGCTGCATTCTCAGAAACTTCTTTGCGAGGAGTGCATTCAACTCACAGACTTGAACGTTCCTTTTCATAGAACAGTTTTGAAACACTCCTTTTGTACAATCTGCCGGTGTTTATTCGGAGGGCTTTGAGGCCTATGTTGGAAAAGGAAATATCTTCACATAAAAACTAGACAGAAGCATTCTCAGAAACTTCTTTGTGATGAGTGCATTCTAGTCACAGAGTTGAATCTTCCTTTTGATAGAACAGTTTTGAAACACTCTTTTTGTAGAATCTGCAAGTGGATATTTGGAGCACTATGAGGCCTATGCTGTGAAATGAAATCTCTTCAGCTAAGTACTAGACAGAAGCATTCTCAGAAACTTCTTCACCACATGTGCAATCAACTCTCAGAGTTGAACCTTTCTTTTCAAAGAGCAGTTTTGAAACACACTTTTGGTAAAATCTGCAAGTGGATATTTAGAGCGATTTCCGGCCTATGCTGGAAAAGGAAATATCTTCACATAAGAACTAAACAGCAGCATTCTCAGAAACTTCTTTGTGATGAGTGCATTCACCTCACAGAGTTGAACCTACTAATTGATAGAGAAGTTTGGAAACACTCTTTTTGTAGAATCTGCAAATGGATATTTGGAGCGCTTTGAGGCCTATGCTGGAAATGGTAATATCTTCACATAAAAACTAGACAGAAGCATTCTCAGAAATTTCCTTGTGTTGAGTGCATTCAACTCACAGACTTGAACTTTCTTTTTGAAAGAGCAGTTTTGAAACACTCTTTTGGTAAAATCTGCAAAAGGATATTTGGAGCACTTTGAGGCCTATGCTGGGAAATGTAATATCTTCACCTAAAAACTAGACAGAAGCATTCTCAGAAAGTTCTTCTCGATGCGTGCATTCAACTCACAGAGTTGAACCTGTCTTTTGATAGAGCAGTTTGGAAACACTCTTTTTGTGAAATCTGCAAGTGGATATTTCCAGCGATTTGAGACCTATGCAAGGAAAAGGAAATATCTTCACACTAAAACTAGACAGCTGCATTCTCAGAAACTTCTTTGTGAGGAGTGCATTCAACTCACAGACTTGAACGTTCCTTTTCATAGAACAGTTTTGAAACACTCCTTTTGTACAATCTGCAAGTGTTTATTCGGAACGCTTTGAGGCCTATGTTGGAAAAGGAAATGTCTTCACATAAAAACTAGACAGAAGCATTCTCAGAAACTTCTTTGTGATGAGTGCATTCTACTCACAGACTTGAACCTTCCTTTTGATAGAACAGTTTTGAAACACTCTTTTTGTAGGATCTGCAAGTGGATATTTGGAGCACTATGAGGCCTATGCTGTGAAATGGAATCTCTTCACCTAAGTACTAGACAGAAGCATTCTCAGAAACTTCTTCACGATATGTGCATTCAACTCACAGTGTTGAACCTTTCTTTTCAAAGAGCAGTTTTGAAGCACACTTTTGGTAAAATCTGCAAGTGGATATTTGTAGCGATTTCCGGCCTATGCTGGAAAAGGAAATATCTTCACATAAGAACTAAACAGCAGCATTCTCAGAAACTTCTTTGTGTGGATTGCATTCAACTCACAGACTTGAACCTACCAATTGATAGAGAAGTTGGGAGACACTCTTTTTGTAGAATCTGCAAGTGGGTATTTGGAGCGCTTGGAGGCCTACGCTGGAAAAGGAAATGTCTTCACCTAAAAACTAGACAGCAGCATTCTCAGAAACCTCTTTGAGAAGAGTGCATTCATCTCACAGACTTGAACGTTCCTTTCGATAGAACAGTTTTGAAGCACTCCTTTTGTAGAATCTGCAATTGTTTATTCGGAGCGCTTCGAGGCCTATGTTGGAAAAGGATATATCTTCACATAAAAACTAGACAGAAATATTCTCAGAAACCTCTTTGTAAAGAGTGCATTCAACTCAGAGAGTTGAACCTACCAATCGATAGAGAAGTTTCGAAACACTCTTTTTGTAGAACACGCAAGTGAATATTTGGAGGGATTTGAGGCCTGTGATGTAAATGGAAACATCTTCTCATGAAATCTAGACAGAAGCATTCTCAGAAACGTCTTTGTGATAAGTGCATTCAACCCACAGACTTGAAGCTTCCTTCTGAAAGAGCAGTTTTGAAACACTCTTTTTGTAGCATCTGCAAGTGGATATATGGAGCGCTTTGAGGCCTATGCTGGAAAAGGAAATATCTTCACATAAAAACTGGACAGAAGCATTCTCAGAAACTTCTTTGTGATGTGTGCGTTGAACTCACGGAGTTCAACCTTTCTTTTGATAGAGAAGTTTCGAAACACTCTTTTAGTAGAATCTTCATGTGGATGGATGGAGTGCTTTGAGGCCTATGCAGGAATAGGAAATATCTTCACGTAGAAACTGGACAAAAGCTTTCTCAGAAAGTTCCCTGTGCTTTGTGCATTCAACTCACGGAGTTCAACCTGCCTTTTGATAGAGCAGTTTTGAAACCCTCTTTTTGTAGAATCTGCAAGTGGATATTTGGAGCGCTTTGAGGCCTATGCTGCAAAAGGAAATATCGTTGCATAAAAGCTAGATGGAAGCATTCACAGAAACTTCTTTGTGATGAGTGCATTCAACTCACAGAGTTGAACCTCCCTTTTGATAGACCAGTTATGAAACACGGTTTTTGTAGAATACGCAAGTGGATATTTGGAGCTCTTTGAGGCTTATGCTGGAAAAGGAGATATCTTCATATACAAACTGGACAGAAGCATTTTCAGAAACCTTTCTGTCATGTGGGGATTGAACTCACAGAGTTGAACACTCCTTTCCATGGAGCAGTTCTGCAACACTCTTTTCGTGGAAACTGCAAGTGGATATTTGGTGCGATTGCGGCATCTCGTGGAAAAGGAAACACATGCAGATGAAAACTAGATAGAATCATTCTCGGAAACTTCTCTCTGATGAGTGCTTTCAACTCACAGATTTGAACCTTCCTTTTCAAAGAGCAGTTTTGAAAGACTCTTTTTGTAGAATCTGCAAGTGGATATTTGGAGCGCTTTGAGGCCTATGCTAGGAAGTGAAATAACTTCACCTGAAAACTAGACAGAAGCATTCTGAGAAAGTTCTCTCTGATGAGTGCATTCACCTCAGACTTGAACGTTCCTTTTGGTAGAACAGTTTTGAATCACTAAGTTTGTAGAATTCGCAAGTGTTTATGCAGAGCACCTTGAGGCCTATGTTGGAAAAGGAAATTGCTTCACATAAAAACTAGAGAGAAGCATTCTCAGAAATTTCATTGTGATGAGTGCATTCACCTAACAGAGTTGAACCTACTAATTGATAGACAAGTTTGCAAACACTCTTTTTGTAGAATCTGCAAGTGGATATTTGGAGCGCTTTGAAGCCTAGGCTGGAAATGGAAATATATTCACAGAAAAACTGGACAGAAGCATTCTCAGAAACTTCCTTGTGTTGAGTGCGTTCAACCCATAGACTTGAACCTTCTTTTTGAAAGAGCAGTTTTGAAACACTCTTTTTGTAAAATCTGCAAATGGATATTTGGAGCATTTTGAGGCCCATGCTGGGAAATGGAATATCTTCACCTAAAAACTAGACAGAAGCATTCTCAGAAAGATCTCCTCGATGCGTGCATTCAACTCACAGATTTCAACCCGTCTTTTGATAGAGCAGTTTGGAAACACTCTTTTTGTGAAATCTGCAAGTGGATATTTCCAGCGATTTGAGGTCTATGCAAGGAAAAGGAAATATCTTCACACAAAAACTAGACAGCTGCATTCTCAGAAACTTCTTTGCGAGGAGTGCATTCAACTCACAGACTTGAACGTTCCTTTTCATAGAACAGTTTTGAAACACTCCTTTTGTACAATCTGCCGGTGTTTATTCGGAGGGCTTTGAGGCCTATGTTGGAAAAGGAAATATCTTCACATAAAAACTAGACAGAAGCATTCTCAGAAACTTCTTTGTGATGAGTGCATTCTAGTCACAGAGTTGAATCTTCCTTTTGATAGAACAGTTTTGAAACACTCTTTTTGTAGAATCTGCAAGTGGATATTTGGAGCACTATGAGGCCTATGCTGTGAAATGAAATCTCTTCAGCTAAGTACTAGACAGAAGCATTCTCAGAAACTTCTTCACCACATGTGCAATCAACTCTCAGAGTTGAACCTTTCTTTTCAAAGAGCAGTTTTGAAACACACTTTTGGTAAAATCTGCAAGTGGATATTTAGAGCGATTTCCGGCCTATGCTGGAAAAGGAAATATCTTCACATAAGAACTAAACAGCAGCATTCTCAGAAACTTCTTTGTGATGAGTGCATTCACCTCACAGAGTTGAACCTACTAATTGATAGAGAAGTTTGGAAACACTCTTTTTGTAGAATCTGCAAATGGATAGTTGGAGCGCTTTGAGGCCTATGCTGGAAATGGAAATATCTTCACATAAAAACTAGACAGAAGCATTCTCAGAAATTTCCTTGTGTTGAGTGCATTCAACTCACAGACTTGAACTTTCTTTTTGAAAGAGCAGTTTTGAAACACTCTTTTGGTAAAATCTGCAAAAGGATATTTGGAGCACTTTGAGGCCTATGCTGGGAAATGTAATATCTTCACCTAAAAACTAGACAGAAGCATTCTCAGAAAGTTCTTCTCGATGCGTGCATTCAACTCACAGAGTTGAACCTGTCTTTTGATAGAGCAGTTTGGAAACACTCTTTTTGTGAAATCTGCAAGTGGATATTTCCAGCGATTTGAGACCTATGCAAGGAAAAGGAAATATCTTCACACTAAAACTAGACAGCTGCATTCTCAGAAACTTCTTTGTGAGGAGTGCATTCAACTCACAGACTTGAACGTTCCTTTTCATAGAACAGTTTTGAAACACTCCTTTTGTACAATCTGCAAGTGTTTATTCGGAACGCTTTGAGGCCTATGTTGGAAAAGGAAATGTCTTCACATAAAAACTAGACAGAAGCATTCTCAGAAACTTCTTTGTGATGAGTGCATTCTACTCACAGACTTGAACCTTCCTTTTGATAGAACAGTTTTGAAACACTCTTTTTGTAGGATCTGCAAGTGGATATTTGGAGCACTATGAGGCCTATGCTGTGAAATGGAATCTCTTCACCTAAGTACTAGACAGAAGCATTCTCAGAAACTTCTTCACGATATGTGCATTCAACTCACAGTGTTGAACCTTTCTTTTCAAAGAGCAGTTTTGAAGCACACTTTTGGTAAAATCTGCAAGTGGATATTTGTAGCGATTTCCGGCCTATGCTGGAAAAGGAAATATCTTCACATAAGAACTAAACAGCAGCATTCTCAGAAACTTCTTTGTGTGGATTGCATTCAACTCACAGACTTGAACCTACCAATTGATAGAGAACTTGGGAGACACTCTTTTTGTAGAATCTGCAAGTGGGTATTTGGAGCGCTTTGAGGCCTACGCTGGAAAAGGAAATGTCTTCACCTAAAAACTAGACAGCAGCATTCTCAGAAACCTCTTTGAGAAGAGTGCATTCATCTCCCAGACTTGAACGTTCCTTTCGATAGAACAGTTTTGAAGCACTCCTTTTGTAGAATCTGCAATTGTTTATTCGGAGCGCTTCGAGGCCTATGTTGGAAAAGGATATATCTTCACATAAAAACTAGACAGAAATATTCTCAGAAACCTCTTTGTAAAGAGTGCATTCAACTCAGAGAGTTGAACCTACCAATCGATAGAGAAGTTTCGAAACACTCTTTTTGTAGAACACGCAAGTGAATATTTGGAGGGATTTGAGGCCTGTGATGTAAATGGAAACATCTTCTCATGAAATCTAGACAGAAGCATTCTCAGAAACGTCTTTGTGATAAGTGCATTCAACTCACAGACTTGAAGCTTCCTTCTGAAAGAGCAGTTTTGAAACACTCTTTTTGTAGCATCTGCAAGTGGATATATGGAGCGCTTTGAGGCCTATGCTGGAAAAGGAAATATCTTCACATAAAAACTGGACAGAAGCATTCTCAGAAACTTCTTTGCGATGTGTGCGTTGAACTCACGGAGTTCAACCTTTCTTTTGATAGAGAAGTTTCGAAACACTCTTTTAGTAGAATCTTCATGTGGATGGATGGAGTGCTTTGAGGCCTATGCAGGAATAGGAAATATCTTCACGTAGAAACTGGACAAAAGCTTTCTCAGAAAGTTCCCTGTGCTTTGTGCATTCAACTCACGGAGTTCAACCTGCCTTTTGATAGAGCAGTTTTGAAACCCTCTTTTTGTAGAATCTGCAAGTGGATATTTGGAGCGCTTTGAGGCCTATGCTGCAAAAGGAAATATCGTTGCATAAAAGCTAGATGGAAGCATTCACAGAAACTTCTTTGTGATGAGTGCATTCAACTCACAGAGTTGAACCTCCCTTTTGATAGACCAGTTATGAAACACGGTTTTTGTAGAATACGCAAGTGGATATTTGGAGCTCTTTGAGGCTTATGCTGGAAAAGGAGATATCTTCATATACAAACTGGACAGAAGCATTTTCAGAAACCTTTCTGTCATGTGGGGATTGAACTCACAGAGTTGAACACTCCTTTCCATGGAGCAGTTCTGCAACACTCTTTTCGTGGAAACTGCAAGTGGATATTTGGTGCGATTGCGGCATCTCGTGGAAAAGGAAACACATGCAGATGAAAACTAGATAGAATCATTCTCGGAAACTTCTCTCTGATGAGTGCTTTCAACTCACAGATTTGAACCTTCCTTTTCAAAGAGCAGTTTTGAAAGACTCTTTTTGTAGAATCTGCAAGTGGATATTTGGAGCGCTTTGAGGCCTATGCTGGGAAGTGAAATATCTTCACCTGAAAACTAGACAGAAGCATTCTGAGAAAGTTCTCTCTGATGAGTGCATTCACCTCAGACTTGAACGTTCCTTTTGGTAGAACAGTTTTGAATCACTAAGTTTGTAGAATTCGCAAGTGTTTATGCAGAGCACCTTGAGGCCTATGTTGGAAAAGGAAATTGCTTCACATAAAAACTAGAGAGAAGCATTCTCAGAAATTTCATTGTGATGAGTGCATTCACCTAACAGAGTTGAACCTACTAATTGATAGACAAGTTTGCAAACACTCTTTTTGTAGAATCTGCAAGTGGATATTTGGAGCGCTTTGAAGCCTAGGCTGGAAATGGAAATATATTCACAGAAAAACTGGACAGAAGCATTCTCAGAAACTTCCTTGTGTTGAGTGCGTTCAACCCATAGACTTGAACCTTCTTTTTGAAAGAGCAGTTTTGAAACACTCTTTTTGTAAAATCTGCAAATGGATATTTGGAGCATTTTGAGGCCCATGCTGGGAAATGGAATATCTTCACCTAAAAACTAGACAGAAGCATTCTCAGAAAGATCTCCTCGATGCGTGCATTCAACTCACAGATTTCAACCCGTCTTTTGATAGAGCAGTTTGGAAACACTCTTTTTGTGAAATCTGCAAGTGGATATTTCCAGCGATTTGAGGTCTATGCAAGGAAAAGGAAATATCTTCACACAAAAACTAGACAGCTGCATTCTCAGAAACTTCTTTGCGAGGAGTGCATTCAACTCACAGACTTGAACGTTCCTTTTCATAGAACAGTTTTGAAACACTCCTTTTGTACAATCTGCCGGTGTTTATTCGGAGGGCTTTGAGGCCTATGTTGTTAAAGGAAATATCTTCACATAAAAACTAGACAGAAGCATTCTCAGAAACTTCTTTGTGATGAGTGCATTCTAGTCACAGAGTTGAATCTTCCTTTTGATAGAACAGTTTTGAAACACTCTTTTTGTAGAATCTGCAAGTGGATATTTGGAGCACTATGAGGCCTATGCTGTGAAATGAAATCTCTTCAGCTAAGTACTAGACAGAAGCATTCTCAGAAACTTCTTCACCACATGTGCAATCAACTCTCAGAGTTGAACCTTTCTTTTCAAAGAGCAGTTTTGAAACACACTTTTGGTAAAATCTGCAAGTGGATATTTAGAGCGATTTCCGGCCTATGCTGGAAAAGGAAATATCTTCACATAAGAACTAAACAGCAGCATTCTCAGAAACTTCTTTGTGATGAGTGCATTCACCTCACAGAGTTGAACCTACTAATTGATAGAGAAGTTTGGAAACACTCTTTTTGTAGAATCTGCAAATGGATATTTGGAGCGCTTTGAGGCCTATGCTGGAAATGGAAATATCTTCACATAAAAACTAGACAGAAGCATTCTCAGAAATTTCCTTGTGTTGAGTGCATTCAACTCACAGACTTGAACTTTCTTTTTGAAAGAGCAGTTTTGAAACACTCTTTTGGTAAAATCTGCAAAAGGATATTTGGAGCACTTTGAGGCCTATGCTGGGAAATGTAATATCTTCACCTAAAAACTAGACAGAAGCATTCTCAGAAAGTTCTTCTCGATGCGTGCATTCAACTCACAGAGTTGAACCTGTCTTTTGATAGAGCAGTTTGGAAACACTCTTTTTGTGAAATCTGCAAGTGGATATTTCCAGCGATTTGAGACCTATGCAAGGAAAAGGAAATATCTTCACACTAAAACTAGACAGCTGCATTCTCAGAAACTTCTTTGTGAGGAGTGCATTCAACTCACAGACTTGAACGTTCCTTTTCATAGAACAGTTTTGAAACACTCCTTTTGTACAATCTGCAAGTGTTTATTCGGAACGCTTTGAGGCCTATGTTGGAAAAGGAAATGTCTTCACATAAAAACTAGACAGAAGCATTCTCAGAAACTTCTTTGTGATGAGTGCATTCTACTCACAGACTTGAACCTTCCTTTTGATAGAACAGTTTTGAAACACTCTTTTTGTAGGATCTGCAAGTGGATATTTGGAGCACTATGAGGCCTATGCTGTGAAATGGAATCTCTTCACCTAAGTACTAGACAGAAGCATTCTCAGAAACTTCTTCACGATATGTGCATTCAACTCACAGTGTTGAACCTTTCTTTTCAAAGAGCAGTTTTGAAGCACACTTTTGGTAAAATCTGCAAGTGGATATTTGTAGCGATTTCCGGCCTATGCTGGAAAAGGAAATATCTTCACATAAGAACTAAACAGCAGCATTCTCAGAAACTTCTTTGTGTGGATTGCATTCAACTCACAGACTTGAACCTACCAATTGATAGAGAACTTGGGAGACACTCTTTTTGTAGAATCTGCAAGTGGGTATTTGGAGCGCTTTGAGGCCTACGCTGGAAAAGGAAATGTCTTCACCTAAAAACTAGACAGCAGCATTCTCAGAAACCTCTTTGAGAAGAGTGCATTCATCTCCCAGACTTGAACGTTCCTTTCGATAGAACAGTTTTGAAGCACTCCTTTTGTAGAATCTGCAATTGTTTATTCGGAGCGCTTCGAGGCCTATGTTGGAAAAGGATATATCTTCACATAAAAACTAGACAGAAATATTCTCAGAAACCTCTTTGTAAAGAGTGCATTCAACTCAGAGAGTTGAACCTACCAATCCATAGAGAAGTTTCGAAACACTCTTTTTGTAGAACACGCAAGTGAATATTTGGAGGGATTTGAGGCCTGTGATGTAAATGGAAACATCTTCTCATGAAATCTAGACAGAAGCATTCTCAGAAACGTCTTTGTGATAAGTGCATTCAACCCACAGACTTGAAGCTTCCTTCTGAAAGAGCAGTTTTGAAACACTCTTTTTGTAGCATCTGCAAGTGGATATATGGAGCGCTTTGAGGCCTATGCTGGAAAAGGAAATATCTTCACATAAAAACTGGACAGAAGCATTCTCAGAAACTTCTTTGTGATGTGTGCGTTGAACTCACGGAGTTCAACCTTTCTTTTGATAGAGAAGTTTCGAAACACTCTTTTAGTAGAATCTTCATGTGGATGGATGGAGTGCTTTGAGGCCTATGCAGGAATAGGAAATATCTTCACGTAGAAACTGGACAAAAGCTTTCTCAGAAAGTTCCCTGTGCTTTGTGCATTCAACTCACGGAGTTCAACCTGCCTTTTGATAGAGCAGTTTTGAAACCCTCTTTTTGTAGAATCTGCAAGTGGATATTTGGAGCGCTTTGAGGCCTATGCTGCAAAAGGAAATATCGTTGCATAAAAGCGAGATGGAAGCATTCACAGAAACTTCTTTGTGATGAGTGCATTCAACTCACAGAGTTGAACCTCCCTTTTGATAGACCAGTTATGAAACACGGTTTTTGTAGAATACGCAAGTGGATATTTGGAGCTCTTTGAGGCTTATGCTGGAAAAGGAGATATCTTCATATACAAACTGGACAGAAGCATTTTCAGAAACTTTTATGTCATGTGGGGATTGAACTCACAGAGTTGAACACTCCTTTCCATGGAGCAGTTCTGCAACACTCTTTTCGTGGAAACTGCAAGTGGATATTTGGTGCGATTGCGGCATCTAGTGGAAAACGAAACACATGCAGATGAAAACTAGATAGAATCATTCTCGGAAACTTCTCTCTGATGAGTGCTTTCAACTCACAGATTTGAACATTCCTTTTCAAAGAGCAGTTTTGAAAGTCTCTTTTTGTAGAATCTGCAAGTGGATATTTGGAGCGCTTTGAGGCCTATGCTGGGAAGTGAAATATCTTCACCTGAAAACTAGACAGAAGCATTCTGAGAAAGTTCTCCCTGATGAGTGCATTCACCTCAGACTTGAACGTTCCTTTTGATAGTACAGTTTTGAATCACTAAGTTTGTAGAATTCGCAAGTGTTTATGCAGAGCACCTTGAGGCCTATGTTGGAAAAGTAAATTGCATCACATTAAAACTAGAGAGAAGCATTCTCAGAAATTTCATTGTGATGAGTGCATTCACCTAACAGAGTTGAACCTACTAATTGATAGACAAGTTTGGAAACAATCTTTTTGTAGAATCTGCAAGTGGATATTTGGAGCGCTTTGAAGCCTAGGCTGGAAATGGAAATATATTCACAGAAAAACTGGACAGAAGCATTCTCAGAAACTTCCTTGTGTTGAGTGCGTTCAACCCATAGACTTGAACCTTCTTTTTGAAAGAGCAGTTTTGAAACACTGTTTTTGTAAAATCTGCAAATGGATATTTGGAGCATTTTGAGGCCCATGCTGGGAAATGGAATATCTTCACCTAAAAACTAGACAGAAGCATTCTCAGAAAGATCTCCTCGATGCGTGCATTCAACTCACAGATTTCAACCCGTCTTTTGATAGAGCAGTTTGGAAACACTCTTTTTGTGAAATCTGCAAGTGGATATTTCCAGCGATTTGAGGTCTATGCAAGGAAAAGGATATATCTTCACACAAAAACTAGACAGCTGCATTCTCAGAAACTTCTTTGCGAGGAGTGCATTCAACTCACAGACTTGAACGTTCCTTTTCATAGAACAGTTTTGAAACACTCCTTTTGTACAATCTGCCGGTGTTTATTCGGAGGGCTTTGAGGCCTATGTTGGAAAAGGAAATATCTTCACATAAAAACTAGACAGAAGCATTCTCAGAAACTTCTTTGTGATGAGTGCATTCTAGTCACAGAGTTGAACCTTCCTTTTGATAGAACAGTTTTGAAACACTCTTTTTGTAGAATCTGCAAGTGGATATTTGGAGCACTATGAGGCCTATGCTGTGAAATGAAATCTCTTCAGCTAAGTACTAGACAGAAGCATTCTCAGAAACTTCTTCACCACATGCGCAATCAACTCACAGAGTTGAACCTTTCTTTTCAAAGAGCAGTTTTGAAACACACTTTTGGTAAAATCTGCAAGTGGATATTTAGAGCGATTTCCGGCCTATGCTGGAAAAGGAAATATCTTCACATAAGAACTAAACAGCAGCATTCTCAGAAACTTCTTTGTGATGAGTGCATTCACCTCACAGAGTTGAACCTACTAATTGATAGAGAAGTTTGGAAACACTCTTTTTGTAGAATCTGCAAATGGATATTTGGAGCGCTTTGAGGCCTATGCTGGAAATGGAAATATCTTCACATAAAAACTAGACAGAAGCATTCTCAGAAACTTCCTTGTGTTGAGTGCATTCAACTCACAGACTTGAACTTTCTTTTTGAAAGAGCAGTTTTGAAACACTCTTTTGGTAAAATCTGCAAAAGGATATTTGGAGCACTTTGAGGCCTATGCTGGGAAATGTAATATCTTCACCTAGAAACTAGACAGAAGCATTCTCAGAAAGTTCTTCTCGATGCGTGCATTCAACTCACAGAGTTGAACCTGTCTTTTGATAGAGCAGTTTGGAAACACTCTTTTTGTGAAATCTGCAAGTGGATATTTCCAGCGATTTGAGACCTATGCAAGGAAAAGGAAATATCTTCACACTAAAACTAGACAGCTGCATTCTCAGAAACTTCTTTGTGAGGAGTGCATTCAACTCACAGACTTGAACGTTCCTTTTCATAGAACAGTTTTGAAACACTCCTTTTCTACAATCTGCAAGTGTTTATTCGGAACGCTTTGAGGCCTATGTTGGAAAAGGAAATGTCTTCACATAAAAACTAGACAGAAGCATTCTCAGAAACTTCTTTGTGATGAGTGCATTCTACTCACAGACTTGAACCTTCCTTTTGATAGAACAGTTTTGAAACACTCTTTTTGTAGGATCTGCAAGTGGATATTTGGAGCACTATGAGGCCTATGCTGTGAAATGGAATCTCTTCACCTAAGTACTAGACAGAAGCATTCTCAGAAACTTCTTCACGATATGTGCATTCAACTCACAGTGTTGAACCTTTCTTTTCAAAGAGCAGTTTTGAAGCACACTTTTGGTAAAATCTGCAAGTGGATATTTGTAGCGATTTCCGGCCTATGCTGGAAAAGGAAATATCTTCACATAAGAACTAAACAGCAGCATTCTCAGAAACTTCTTTGTGTGGATTGCATTCAACTCACAGACTTGAACCTACCAATTGATAGAGAACTTGGGAGACACTCTTTTTGTAGAATCTGCAAGTGGGTATTTGGAGCGCTTTGAGGCCTACGCTGGAAAAGGAAATGTCTTCACCTAAAAACTAGACAGCAGCATTCTCAGAAACCTCTTTGAGAAGAGTGCATTCATCTCCCAGACTTGAACGTTCCTTTCGATAGAACAGTTTTGAAGCACTCCTTTTGTAGAATCTGCAATTGTTTATTCGGAGCGCTTCGAGGCCTATGTTGGAAAAGGATATATCTTCACATAAAAACTAGACAGAAATATTCTCAGAAACCTCTTTGTAAAGAGTGCATTCAACTCAGAGAGTTGAACCTACCAATCGATAGAGAAGTTTCGAAACACTCTTTTTGTAGAACACGCAAGTGAATATTTGGAGGGATTTGAGGCCTGTGATGTAAATGGAAACATCTTCTCATGAAATCTAGACAGAAGCATTCTCAGAAACGTCTTTGTGATAAGTGCATTCAACTCACAGACTTGAAGCTTCCTTCTGAAAGAGCAGTTTTGAAACACTCTTTTTGTAGCATCTGCAAGTGGATATATGGAGCGCTTTGAGGCCTATGCTGGAAAAGGAAATATCTTCACATAAAAACTGGACAGAAGCATTCTCAGAAACTTCTTTGCGATGTGTGCGTTGAACTCACGGAGTTCAACCTTTCTTTTGATAGAGAAGTTTCGAAACACTCTTTTAGTAGAATCTTCATGTGGATGGATGGAGTGCTTTGAGGCCTATGCAGGAATAGGAAATATCTTCACGTAGAAACTGGACAAAAGCTTTCTCAGAAAGTTCCCTGTGCTTTGTGCATTCAACTCACGGAGTTCAACCTGCCTTTTGATAGAGCAGTTTTGAAACCCTCTTTTTGTAGAATCTGCAAGTGGATATTTGGAGCGCTTTGAGGCCTATGCTGCAAAAGGAAATATCGTTGCATAAAAGCTAGATGGAGGCATTCACAGAAACTTCTTTGTGATGAGTGCATTCAACTCACAGAGTTGAACCTCCCTTTTGATAGACCAGTTATGAAACACGGTTTTTGTAGAATACGCAAGTGGATATTTGGAGCTCTTTGAGGCTTATGCTGGAAAAGGAGATATCTTCATATACAAACTGGACAGAAGCATTTTCAGAAACTTTTATGTCATGTGGGGATTGAACTCACAGAGTTGAACACTCCTTTCCATGGAGCAGTTCTGCAACACTCTTTTCGTGGAAACTGCAAGTGGATATTTGGTGCGATTGCGGCATCTAGTGGAAAAGGAAACACATGCAGATGAAAACTAGATAGAATCATTCTCGGAAACTTCTCTCTGATGAGTGCTTTCAACTCACAGATTTGAACCTTCCTTTTCAAAGAGCAGTTTTGAAAGACTCTTTTTGTAGAATCTGCAAGTGGATATTTGGAGCGCTTTGAGGCCTATGCTGGGAAGTGAAATATCTTCACCTGAAAACTAGACAGAAGCATTCTGAGAAAGTTCTCCCTGATGAGTGCATTCACCTCAGACTTGAACGTTCCTTTTGATAGAACAGTTTTGAATCACTAAGTTTGTAGAATTCGCAAGTGTTTATGCAGAGCACCTTGAGGCCTATGTTGGAAAAGGAAATTGCTTCACATAAAAACTAGAGAGAAGCATTCTCAGAAATTTCATTGTGATGAGTGCATTCACCTAACAGAGTTGAACCTACTAATTGATAGACAAGTTTGGAAACAATCTTTTTGTAGAATCTGCAAGTGGATATTTGGAGCGCTTTGAAGCCTAGGCTGGAAATGGAAATATATTCACAGAAAAACTGGACAGAAGCATTCTCAGAAACTTCCTTGTGTTGAGTGCGTTCAACCCATAGACTTGAACCTTCTTTTTGAAAGAGCAGTTTTGAAACACTCTTTTTGTAAAATCTGCAAATGGATATTTGGAGCATTTTGAGGCCCATGCTGGGAAATGGAATATCTTCACCTAAAAACTAGACAGAAGCATTCTCAGAAAGATCTCCTCGATGCGTGCATTCAACTCACAGATTTCAACCCGTCTTTTGATAGAGCAGTTTGGAAACACTCTTTTTGTGAAATCTGCAAGTGGATATTTCCAGCGATTTGAGGTCTATGCAAGGAAAAGGAAATATCTTCACACAAAAACTAGACAGCTGCATTCTCAGAAACTTCTTTGCGAGGATTGCATTCAACTCACAGACTTGAACGTTCCTTTTCATAGAACACTTTTGAAACACTCCTTTTGTACAATCTGCCGCTGTTTATTCGGAGGGCTTTGAGGCCTATGTTGGAAAAGGAAATATCTTCACATAAAAACTAGACAGAAGCATTCTCAGAAACTTCTTTGTGATGAGTGCATTCTAGTCACAGAGTCGAACCTTCCTTTTGATAGAACAGCTTTGAAACACTCTTTTTGTAGGATCTGCCAGTGGATATTTGGAGCACTATGAGGCCTATGCTGTGAAATGAAATCTCTTCAGCTAAGTACTAGACAGAAGCATTCTCAGAAACTTCTTCACCACATGTGCAATCAACTCACAGAGTTGAACCTTTCTTTTCAAAGAGCAGTTTTGAAACACACTTTTGGTAAAATCTGCAAGTGGATATTTAGAGCGATTTCCGGCCTATGCTGGAAAAGGAAATATCTTCACATAAGAACTAAACAGCAGCATTCTCAGAAACTTCTTTGTGATGAGTGCATTCACCTCACAGAGTTGAACCTACTAATTGATAGAGAAGTTTGGAAACACTCTTTTTGTAGAATCTGCAAATGGATATTTGGAGCGCTTTGAGGCCTATGCTGGAAATGGAAATATCTTCACATAAAAACTAGACAGAAGCATTCTCAGAAACTTCCTTGTGTTGAGTGCATTCAACTCACAGACTTGAACCTTCTTTTTGAAAGAGCAGTTTTGAAACACTCTTTTTGTAAAATCTGCAAAAGGATATTTGGAGGACTTTGAGGCCTATGCTGGGAAATGTAATATCTTCACCTAAAAACTAGACAGAAGCATTCTCAGAAAGTTCTTCTCGATGCGTGCATTCAACTCACAGATTTCAACCCGTCTTTTGATAGGGCAGTTTGGAAACACTCTTTTTGTGAAATCTGCAAGTGGATATTTCCAGCGATTTGAGGTCTATGCAAGGAAAAGGAAATATCTTCACACAAAAACTAGACAGCTGCATTCTCAGAAACTTCTTTGTGAGGAGTGCATTCAACTCACAGACTTGAACGTTCCTTTTCATAGAACAGTTTTGAAACACTCCTTTTGTACAATCTGCAAGTGTTTATTCGGAACGCTTTGAGGCCTATGTTGGAAAAGGAAATGTCTTCACATAAAAACTAGACAGAAGCATTCTCAGAAACTTCTTTGTGATGAGTGCATTCTACTCACAGACTTGAACCTTCCTTTTGATAGAACAGTTTTGAAACACTCTTTTTGTAGGATCTGCAAGTGAATATTTGGAGCACTATGAGGCCTATGCTGTGAAATGGAATCTCTTCACCTAAGTACTAGACAGAAGCATTCTCAGAAACTTCTTCACGATATGTGCATTCAACTCACAGTGTTGAAACTTTCTTTTCAAAGAGCAGTTTTGAAGCACACTTTTGGTAAAATCTGCAAGTGGATATTTGTAGCGATTTCCGGCCTATGCTGGAAAAGGAAATATCTTCACATAAGAACTAAACAGCAGCATTCTCAGAAACTTCTTTGTGTGGATTGCATTCAACTCACAGACTTGAACCTACCAATTGATAGAGAACTTGGGAGACACTCTTTTTGTAGAATCTGCAAGTGGGTATTTGGAGCGCTTTGAGGCCTACGCTGGAAAAGGAAATGTCTTCACCTAAAAACTAGACAGCAGCATTCTCAGAAACCTCTTTGAGAAGAGTGCATTCATCTCACAGACTTGAACGTTCCTTTCGATAGAACAGTTTTGAAGCACTCCTTTTGTAGAATCTGCAATTGTTTATTCGGAGCGCTTCGAGGCCTATGTTGGAAAAGGATATATCTTCACATAAAAACTAGACAGAAATATTCTCAGAAACCTCTTTGTAAAGAGTGCATTCAACTCAGAGAGTTGAACCTACCAATCGATAGAGAAGTTTCGAAACACTCTTTTTGTAGAACACGCAAGTGAATATTTGGAGGGATTTGAGGCCTGTGATGTAAATGGAAACATCTTCTCATGAAATCTAGACAGAAGCATTCTCAGAAACGTCTTTGTGATAAGTGCATTCAACTCACAGACTTGAAGCTTCCTTCTGAAAGAGCAGTTTTGAAACACTCTTTTTGTAGCATCTGCAAGTGGATATATGGAGCGCTTTGAGGCCTATGCTGGAAAAGGAAATATCTTCACATAAAAACTGGACAGAAGCATTCTCAGAAACTTCTTTGTGATGTGTGCGTTGAAATCACACATCAAAACTTTCTTTTGATAGAGAAGTTTCGAAACACTCTTTTAGTAGAATCTTCATGTGGATGGATGGATGGAGTGCTTTGAGGCCTATGCAGGAATAGGAAATATCTTCACGTAGAAACTGGACAAAAGCTTTCTCAGAAAGTTCCCTGTGCTTTGTGCATTCAACTCACGGAGTTCAACCTGCCTTTTGATAGAGCAGTTTTGAAACCCTCTTTTTGTAGAATCTGCAAGTGGATATTTGGAGCGCTTTGAGGCCTATGCTGCAAAAGGAAATATCATTGCATAAAAGCTAGATGGAGGCATTCACAGAAACTTCTTTGTGATGAGTGCATTCAACTCACAGAGTTGAACCTCCCTTTTGATAGACCAGTTATGAAACACGGTTTTTGTAGAATACGCAAGTGGATATTTGGAGCTCTTTGAGGCTTATGCTGGAAAAGGAGATATCTTCATATACAAACTGGACAGAAGCATTTTCAGAAACTTTTATGTCATGTGGGGATTGAACTCACAGAGTTGAACACTCCTTTCCATGGAGCAGTTCTGCAACACTCTTTTCGTGGAAACTGCAAGTGGATATTTGGTGCGATTGCGGCATCTCGTGGAAAAGGAAACACATGCAGATGAAAACTAGATAGAATCATTCTCGGAAACTTCTCTCTGATGAGTGCTTTCAACTCACAGATTTGAACCTTCCTTTTCAAAGAGCAGTTTTGAAAGACTCTTTTTGTAGAATCTGCAAGTGAATATTTGGAGCGCTTTGAGGCCTATGCTGGGAAGTGAAATATCTTCACCTGAAAACTAGACAGAAGCATTCTGAGAAAGTTCTCTCTGATGAGTGCATTCACCTCAGACTTGAACGTTCCTTTTGATAGAACAGTTTTGAATCACTAAGTTTGTAGAATTCGCAAGTGTTTAGGCAGAGCACCTTGAGGCCTATGTTGGAAAAGGAAATTGCTTCACATAAAAACTAGAGAGAAGCATTCTCAGAAATTTCATTGTGATGAGTGCATTCAACTAACAGAGTTGAACCTACTAATTGATAGACAAGTTTGCAAACACTCTTTTTGTAGAATCTGCAAGTGGATATTTGGAGCGCTTTGAAGCCTAGGCTGGAAATGGAAATATATTCACAGAAAAACTGGACAGAAGCATTCTCAGAAACTTCCTTGTGTTGAGTGCGTTCAACCCATAGACTTGAACCTTCTTTTTGAAAGAGCAGTTTTGAAACACTCTTTTTGTAAAATCTGCAAATGGATATTTGGAGCATTTTGAGGCCCATGCTGGGAAATGGAATATCTTCACCTAAAAACTAGACAGAAGCATTCTCAGAAAGATCTCCTCGATGCGTGCATTCAACTCACAGATTTCAACCCGTCTTTTGATAGAGCAGTTTGGAAACACTCTTTTTGTGAAATCTGCAAGTGGATATTTCCAGCGATTTGAGGTCTATGCAAGGAAAAGGAAATATCTTCACACAAAAACTAGACAGCTGCATTCTCAGAAACTTCTTTGCGAGGAGTGCATTCAACTCACAGACTTGAACGTTCCTTTTCATAGAACAGTTTTGAAACACTCCTTTTGTACAATCTGCCGGTGTTTATTCGGAGGGCTTTGAGGCCTATGTTGTTAAAGGAAATATCTTCACATAAAAACTAGACAGAAGCATTCTCAGAAACTTCTTTGTGATGAGTGCATTCTAGTCACAGAGTTGAATCTTCCTTTTGATAGAACAGTTTTGAAACACTCTTTTTGTAGAATCTGCAAGTGGATATTTGGAGCACTATGAGGCCTATGCTGTGAAATGAAATCTCTTCAGCTAAGTACTAGACAGAAGCATTCTCAGAAACTTCTTCACCACATGTGCAATCAACTCTCAGAGTTGAACCTTTCTTTTCAAAGAGCAGTTTTGAAACACACTTTTGGTAAAATCTGCAAGTGGATATTTAGAGCGATTTCCGGCCTATGCTGGAAAAGGAAATATCTTCACATAAGAACTAAACAGCAGCATTCTCAGAAACTTCTTTGTGATGAGTGCATTCACCTCACAGAGTTGAACCTACTAATTGATAGAGAAGTTTGGAAACACTCTTTTTGTAGAATCTGCAAATGGATATTTGGAGCGCTTTGAGGCCTATGCTGGAAATGGAAATATCTTCACATAAAAACTAGACAGAAGCATTCTCAGAAATTTCCTTGTGTTGAGTGCATTCAACTCACAGACTTGAACTTTCTTTTTGAAAGAGCAGTTTTGAAACACTCTTTTGGTAAAATCTGCAAAAGGATATTTGGAGCACTTTGAGGCCTATGCTGGGAAATGTAATATCTTCACCTAAAAACTAGACAGAAGCATTCTCAGAAAGTTCTTCTCGATGCGTGCATTCAACTCACAGAGTTGAACCTGTCTTTTGATAGAGCAGTTTGGAAACACTCTTTTTGTGAAATCTGCAAGTGGATATTTCCAGCGATTTGAGACCTATGCAAGGAAAAGGAAATATCTTCACACTAAAACTAGACAGCTGCATTCTCAGAAACTTCTTTGTGAGGAGTGCATTCAACTCACAGACTTGAACGTTCCTTTTCATAGAACAGTTTTGAAACACTCCTTTTGTACAATCTGCAAGTGTTTATTCGGAACGCTTTGAGGCCTATGTTGGAAAAGGAAATGTCTTCACATAAAAACTAGACAGAAGCATTCTCAGAAACTTCTTTGTGATGAGTGCATTCTACTCACAGACTTGAACCTTCCTTTTGATAGAACAGTTTTGAAACACTCTTTTTGTAGGATCTGCAAGTGGATATTTGGAGCACTATGAGGCCTATGCTGTGAAATGGAATCTCTTCACCTAAGTACTAGACAGAAGCATTCTCAGAAACTTCTTCACGATATGTGCATTCAACTCACAGTGTTGAAACTTTCTTTTCAAAGAGCAGTTTTGAAGCACACTTTTGGTAAAATCTGCAAGTGGATATTTGTAGCGATTTCCGGCCTATGCTGGAAAAGGAAATATCTTCACATAAGAACTAAACAGCAGCATTCTCAGAAACTTCTTTGTGTGGATTGCATTCAACTCACAGACTTGAACCTACCAATTGATAGAGAACTTGGGAGACACTCTTTTTGTAGAATCTGCAAGTGGGTATTTGGAGCGCTTTGAGGCCTACGCTGGAAAAGGAAATGTCTTCACCTAAAAACTAGACAGCAGCATTCTCAGAAACCTCTTTGAGAAGAGTGCATTCATCTCCCAGACTTGAACGTTCCTTTCGATAGAACAGTTTTGAAGCACTCCTTTTGTAGAATCTGCAATTGTTTATTCGGAGCGCTTCGAGGCCTATGTTGGAAAAGGATATATCTTCACATAAAAACTAGACAGAAATATTCTCAGAAACCTCTTTGTAAAGAGTGCATTCAACTCAGAGAGTTGAACCTACCAATCCATAGAGAAGTTTCGAAACACTCTTTTTGTAGAACACGCAAGTGAATATTTGGAGGGATTTGAGGCCTGTGATGTAAATGGAAACATCTTCTCATGAAATCTAGACAGAAGCATTCTCAGAAACGTCTTTGTGATAAGTGCATTCAACCCACAGACTTGAAGCTTCCTTCTGAAAGAGCAGTTTTGAAACACTCTTTTTGTAGCATCTGCAAGTGGATATATGGAGCGCTTTGAGGCCTATGCTGGAAAAGGAAATATCTTCACATAAAAACTGGACAGAAGCATTCTCAGAAACTTCTTTGTGATGTGTGCGTTGAACTCACGGAGTTCAACCTTTCTTTTGATAGAGAAGTTTCGAAACACTCTTTTAGTAGAATCTTCATGTGGATGGATGGAGTGCTTTGAGGCCTATGCAGGAATAGGAAATATCTTCACGTAGAAACTGGACAAAAGCTTTCTCAGAAAGTTCCCTGTGCTTTGTGCATTCAACTCACGGAGTTCAACCTGCCTTTTGATAGAGCAGTTTTGAAACCCTCTTTTTGTAGAATCTGCAAGTGGATATTTGGAGCGCTTTGAGGCCTATGCTGCAAAAGGAAATATCGTTGCATAAAAGCGAGATGGAAGCATTCACAGAAACTTCTTTGTGATGAGTGCATTCAACTCACAGAGTTGAACCTCCCTTTTGATAGACCAGTTATGAAACACGGTTTTTGTAGAATACGCAAGTGGATATTTGGAGCTCTTTGAGGCTTATGCTGGAAAAGGAGATATCTTCATATACAAACTGGACAGAAGCATTTTCAGAAACTTTTATGTCATGTGGGGATTGAACTCACAGAGTTGAACACTCCTTTCCATGGAGCAGTTCTGCAACACTCTTTTCGTGGAAACTGCAAGTGGATATTTGGTGCGATTGCGGCATCTAGTGGAAAACGAAACACATGCAGATGAAAACTAGATAGAATCATTCTCGGAAACTTCTCTCTGATGAGTGCTTTCAACTCACAGATTTGAACATTCCTTTTCAAAGAGCAGTTTTGAAAGTCTCTTTTTGTAGAATCTGCAAGTGGATATTTGGAGCGCTTTGAGGCCTATGCTGGGAAGTGAAATATCTTCACCTGAAAACTAGACAGAAGCATTCTGAGAAAGTTCTCCCTGATGAGTGCATTCACCTCAGACTTGAACGTTCCTTTTGATAGTACAGTTTTGAATCACTAAGTTTGTAGAATTCGCAAGTGTTTATGCAGAGCACCTTGAGGCCTATGTTGGAAAAGTAAATTGCATCACATTAAAACTAGAGAGAAGCATTCTCAGAAATTTCATTGTGATGAGTGCATTCACCTAACAGAGTTGAACCTACTAATTGATAGACAAGTTTGGAAACAATCTTTTTGTAGAATCTGCAAGTGGATATTTGGAGCGCTTTGAAGCCTAGGCTGGAAATGGAAATATATTCACAGAAAAACTGGACAGAAGCATTCTCAGAAACTTCCTTGTGTTGAGTGCGTTCAACCCATAGACTTGAACCTTCTTTTTGAAAGAGCAGTTTTGAAACACTGTTTTTGTAAAATCTGCAAATGGATATTTGGAGCATTTTGAGGCCCATGCTGGGAAATGGAATATCTTCACCTAAAAACTAGACAGAAGCATTCTCAGAAAGATCTCCTCGATGCGTGCATTCAACTCACAGATTTCAACCCGTCTTTTGATAGAGCAGTTTGGAAACACTCTTTTTGTGAAATCTGCAAGTGGATATTTCCAGCGATTTGAGGTCTATGCAAGGAAAAGGAAATATCTTCACACAAAAACTAGACAGCTGCATTCTCAGAAACTTCTTTGCGAGGAGTGCATTCAACTCACAGACTTGAACGTTCCTTTTCATAGAACAGTTTTGAAACACTCCTTTTGTACAATCTGCCGGTGTTTATTCGGAGGGCTTTGAGGCCTATGTTGGAAAAGGAAATATCTTCACATAAAAACTAGACAGAAGCATTCTCAGAAACTTCTTTGTGATGAGTGCATTCTAGTCACAGAGTTGAACCTTCCTTTTGATAGAACAGTTTTGAAACACTCTTTTTGTAGAATCTGCAAGTGGATATTTGGAGCACTATGAGGCCTATGCTGTGAAATGAAATCTCTTCAGCTAAGTACTAGACAGAAGCATTCTCAGAAACTTCTTCACCACATGCGCAATCAACTCACAGAGTTGAACCTTTCTTTTCAAAGAGCAGTTTTGAAACACACTTTTGGTAAAATCTGCAAGTGGATATTTAGAGCGATTTCCGGCCTATGCTGGAAAAGGAAATATCTTCACATAAGAACTAAACAGCAGCATTCTCAGAAACTTCTTTGTGATGAGTGCATTCACCTCACAGAGTTGAACCTACTAATTGATAGAGAAGTTTGGAAACACTCTTTTTGTAGAATCTGCAAATGGATATTTGGAGCGCTTTGAGGCCTATGCTGGAAATGGAAATATCTTCACATAAAAACTAGACAGAAGCATTCTCAGAAACTTCCTTGTGTTGAGTGCATTCAACTCACAGACTTGAACTTTCTTTTTGAAAGAGCAGTTTTGAAACACTCTTTTGGTAAAATCTGCAAAAGGATATTTGGAGCACTTTGAGGCCTATGCTGGGAAATGTAATATCTTCACCTAGAAACTAGACAGAAGCATTCTCAGAAAGTTCTTCTCGATGCGTGCATTCAACTCACAGAGTTGAACCTGTCTTTTGATAGAGCAGTTTGGAAACACTCTTTTTGTGAAATCTGCAAGTGGATATTTCCAGCGATTTGAGACCTATGCAAGGAAAAGGAAATATCTTCACACTAAAACTAGACAGCTGCATTCTCAGAAACTTCTTTGTGAGGAGTGCATTCAACTCACAGACTTGAACGTTCCTTTTCATAGAACAGTTTTGAAACACTCCTTTTCTACAATCTGCAAGTGTTTATTCGGAACGCTTTGAGGCCTATGTTGGAAAAGGAAATGTCTTCACATAAAAACTAGACAGAAGCATTCTCAGAAACTTCTTTGTGATGAGTGCATTCTACTCACAGACTTGAACCTTCCTTTTGATAGAACAGTTTTGAAACACTCTTTTTGTAGGATCTGCAAGTGGATATTTGGAGCACTATGAGGCCTATGCTGTGAAATGGAATCTCTTCACCTAAGTACTAGACAGAAGCATTCTCAGAAACTTCTTCACGATATGTGCATTCAACTCACAGTGTTGAACCTTTCTTTTCAAAGAGCAGTTTTGAAGCACACTTTTGGTAAAATCTGCAAGTGGATATTTGTAGCGATTTCCGGCCTATGCTGGAAAAGGAAATATCTTCACATAAGAACTAAACAGCAGCATTCTCAGAAACTTCTTTGTGTGGATTGCATTCAACTCACAGACTTGAACCTACCAATTGATAGAGAACTTGGGAGACACTCTTTTTGTAGAATCTGCAAGTGGGTATTTGGAGCGCTTTGAGGCCTACGCTGGAAAAGGAAATGTCTTCACCTAAAAACTAGACAGCAGCATTCTCAGAAACCTCTTTGAGAAGAGTGCATTCATCTCCCAGACTTGAACGTTCCTTTCGATAGAACAGTTTTGAAGCACTCCTTTTGTAGAATCTGCAATTGTTTATTCGGAGCGCTTCGAGGCCTATGTTGGAAAAGGATATATCTTCACATAAAAACTAGACAGAAATATTCTCAGAAACCTCTTTGTAAAGAGTGCATTCAACTCAGAGAGTTGAACCTACCAATCGATAGAGAAGTTTCGAAACACTCTTTTTGTAGAACACGCAAGTGAATATTTGGAGGGATTTGAGGCCTGTGATGTAAATGGAAACATCTTCTCATGAAATCTAGACAGAAGCATTCTCAGAAACGTCTTTGTGATAAGTGCATTCAACTCACAGACTTGAAGCTTCCTTCTGAAAGAGCAGTTTTGAAACACTCTTTTTGTAGCATCTGCAAGTGGATATATGGAGCGCTTTGAGGCCTATGCTGGAAAAGGAAATATCTTCACATAAAAACTGGACAGAAGCATTCTCAGAAACTTCTTTGCGATGTGTGCGTTGAACTCACGGAGTTCAACCTTTCTTTTGATAGAGAAGTTTCGAAACACTCTTTTAGTAGAATCTTCATGTGGATGGATGGAGTGCTTTGAGGCCTATGCAGGAATAGGAAATATCTTCACGTAGAAACTGGACAAAAGCTTTCTCAGAAAGTTCCCTGTGCTTTGTGCATTCAACTCACGGAGTTCAACCTGCCTTTTGATAGAGCAGTTTTGAAACCCTCTTTTTGTAGAATCTGCAAGTGGATATTTGGAGCGCTTTGAGGCCTATGCTGCAAAAGGAAATATCGTTGCATAAAAGCTAGATGGAGGCATTCACAGAAACTTCTTTGTGATGAGTGCATTCAACTCACAGAGTTGAACCTCCCTTTTGATAGACCAGTTATGAAACACGGTTTTTGTAGAATACGCAAGTGGATATTTGGAGCTCTTTGAGGCTTATGCTGGAAAAGGAGATATCTTCATATACAAACTGGACAGAAGCATTTTCAGAAACTTTTATGTCATGTGGGGATTGAACTCACAGAGTTGAACACTCCTTTCCATGGAGCAGTTCTGCAACACTCTTTTCGTGGAAACTGCAAGTGGATATTTGGTGCGATTGCGGCATCTAGTGGAAAAGGAAACACATGCAGATGAAAACTAGATAGAATCATTCTCGGAAACTTCTCTCTGATGAGTGCTTTCAACTCACAGATTTGAACCTTCCTTTTCAAAGAGCAGTTTTGAAAGACTCTTTTTGTAGAATCTGCAAGTGGATATTTGGAGCGCTTTGAGGCCTATGCTGGGAAGTGAAATATCTTCACCTGAAAACTAGACAGAAGCATTCTGAGAAAGTTCTCCCTGATGAGTGCATTCACCTCAGACTTGAACGTTCCTTTTGATAGAACAGTTTTGAATCACTAAGTTTGTAGAATTCGCAAGTGTTTATGCAGAGCACCTTGAGGCCTATGTTGGAAAAGGAAATTGCTTCACATAAAAACTAGAGAGAAGCATTCTCAGAAATTTCATTGTGATGAGTGCATTCACCTAACAGAGTTGAACCTACTAATTGATAGACAAGTTTGGAAACAATCTTTTTGTAGAATCTGCAAGTGGATATTTGGAGCGCTTTGAAGCCTAGGCTGGAAATGGAAATATATTCACAGAAAAACTGGACAGAAGCATTCTCAGAAACTTCCTTGTGTTGAGTGCGTTCAACCCATAGACTTGAACCTTCTTTTTGAAAGAGCAGTTTTGAAACACTCTTTTTGTAAAATCTGCAAATGGATATTTGGAGCATTTTGAGGCCCATGCTGGGAAATGGAATATCTTCACCTAAAAACTAGACAGAAGCATTCTCAGAAAGATCTCCTCGATGCGTGCATTCAACTCACAGATTTCAACCCGTCTTTTGATAGAGCAGTTTGGAAACACTCTTTTTGTGAAATCTGCAAGTGGATATTTCCAGCGATTTGAGGTCTATGCAAGGAAAAGGAAATATCTTCACACAAAAACTAGACAGCTGCATTCTCAGAAACTTCTTTGCGAGGATTGCATTCAACTCACAGACTTGAACGTTCCTTTTCATAGAACACTTTTGAAACACTCCTTTTGTACAATCTGCCGCTGTTTATTCGGAGGGCTTTGAGGCCTATGTTGGAAAAGGAAATATCTTCACATAAAAACTAGACAGAAGCATTCTCAGAAACTTCTTTGTGATGAGTGCATTCTAGTCACAGAGTCGAACCTTCCTTTTGATAGAACAGCTTTGAAACACTCTTTTTGTAGGATCTGCCAGTGGATATTTGGAGCACTATGAGGCCTATGCTGTGAAATGAAATCTCTTCAGCTAAGTACTAGACAGAAGCATTCTCAGAAACTTCTTCACCACATGTGCAATCAACTCACAGAGTTGAACCTTTCTTTTCAAAGAGCAGTTTTGAAACACACTTTTGGTAAAATCTGCAAGTGGATATTTAGAGCGATTTCCGGCCTATGCTGGAAAAGGAAATATCTTCACATAAGAACTAAACAGCAGCATTCTCAGAAACTTCTTTGTGATGAGTGCATTCACCTCACAGAGTTGAACCTACTAATTGATAGAGAAGTTTGGAAACACTCTTTTTGTAGAATCTGCAAATGGATATTTGGAGCGCTTTGAGGCCTATGCTGGAAATGGAAATATCTTCACATAAAAACTAGACAGAAGCATTCTCAGAAACTTCCTTGTGTTGAGTGCATTCAACTCACAGACTTGAACCTTCTTTTTGAAAGAGCAGTTTTGAAACACTCTTTTTGTAAAATCTGCAAAAGGATATTTGGAGGACTTTGAGGCCTATGCTGGGAAATGTAATATCTTCACCTAAAAACTAGACAGAAGCATTCTCAGAAAGTTCTTCTCGATGCGTGCATTCAACTCACAGATTTCAACCCGTCTTTTGATAGGGCAGTTTGGAAACACTCTTTTTGTGAAATCTGCAAGTGGATATTTCCAGCGATTTGAGGTCTATGCAAGGAAAAGGAAATATCTTCACACAAAAACTAGACAGCTGCATTCTCAGAAACTTCTTTGTGAGGAGTGCATTCAACTCACAGACTTGAACGTTCCTTTTCATAGAACAGTTTTGAAACACTCCTTTTGTACAATCTGCAAGTGTTTATTCGGAACGCTTTGAGGCCTATGTTGGAAAAGGAAATGTCTTCACATAAAAACTAGACAGAAGCATTCTCAGAAACTTCTTTGTGATGAGTGCATTCTACTCACAGACTTGAACCTTCCTTTTGATAGAACAGTTTTGAAACACTCTTTTTGTAGGATCTGCAAGTGAATATTTGGAGCACTATGAGGCCTATGCTGTGAAATGGAATCTCTTCACCTAAGTACTAGACAGAAGCATTCTCAGAAACTTCTTCACGATATGTGCATTCAACTCACAGTGTTGAAACTTTCTTTTCAAAGAGCAGTTTTGAAGCACACTTTTGGTAAAATCTGCAAGTGGATATTTGTAGCGATTTCCGGCCTATGCTGGAAAAGGAAATATCTTCACATAAGAACTAAACAGCAGCATTCTCAGAAACTTCTTTGTGTGGATTGCATTCAACTCACAGACTTGAACCTACCAATTGATAGAGAACTTGGGAGACACTCTTTTTGTAGAATCTGCAAGTGGGTATTTGGAGCGCTTTGAGGCCTACGCTGGAAAAGGAAATGTCTTCACCTAAAAACTAGACAGCAGCATTCTCAGAAACCTCTTTGAGAAGAGTGCATTCATCTCACAGACTTGAACGTTCCTTTCGATAGAACAGTTTTGAAGCACTCCTTTTGTAGAATCTGCAATTGTTTATTCGGAGCGCTTCGAGGCCTATGTTGGAAAAGGATATATCTTCACATAAAAACTAGACAGAAATATTCTCAGAAACCTCTTTGTAAAGAGTGCATTCAACTCAGAGAGTTGAACCTACCAATCGATAGAGAAGTTTCGAAACACTCTTTTTGTAGAACACGCAAGTGAATATTTGGAGGGATTTGAGGCCTGTGATGTAAATGGAAACATCTTCTCATGAAATCTAGACAGAAGCATTCTCAGAAACGTCTTTGTGATAAGTGCATTCAACTCACAGACTTGAAGCTTCCTTCTGAAAGAGCAGTTTTGAAACACTCTTTTTGTAGCATCTGCAAGTGGATATATGGAGCGCTTTGAGGCCTATGCTGGAAAAGGAAATATCTTCACATAAAAACTGGACAGAAGCATTCTCAGAAACTTCTTTGTGATGTGTGCGTTGAAATCACACATCAAAACTTTCTTTTGATAGAGAAGTTTCGAAACACTCTTTTAGTAGAATCTTCATGTGGATGGATGGATGGAGTGCTTTGAGGCCTATGCAGGAATAGGAAATATCTTCACGTAGAAACTGGACAAAAGCTTTCTCAGAAAGTTCCCTGTGCTTTGTGCATTCAACTCACGGAGTTCAACCTGCCTTTTGATAGAGCAGTTTTGAAACCCTCTTTTTGTAGAATCTGCAAGTGGATATTTGGAGCGCTTTGAGGCCTATGCTGCAAAAGGAAATATCATTGCATAAAAGCTAGATGGAGGCATTCACAGAAACTTCTTTGTGATGAGTGCATTCAACTCACAGAGTTGAACCTCCCTTTTGATAGACCAGTTATGAAACACGGTTTTTGTAGAATACGCAAGTGGATATTTGGAGCTCTTTGAGGCTTATGCTGGAAAAGGAGATATCTTCATATACAAACTGGACAGAAGCATTTTCAGAAACTTTTATGTCATGTGGGGATTGAACTCACAGAGTTGAACACTCCTTTCCATGGAGCAGTTCTGCAACACTCTTTTCGTGGAAACTGCAAGTGGATATTTGGTGCGATTGCGGCATCTCGTGGAAAAGGAAACACATGCAGATGAAAACTAGATAGAATCATTCTCGGAAACTTCTCTCTGATGAGTGCTTTCAACTCACAGATTTGAACCTTCCTTTTCAAAGAGCAGTTTTGAAAGACTCTTTTTGTAGAATCTGCAAGTGAATATTTGGAGCGCTTTGAGGCCTATGCTGGGAAGTGAAATATCTTCACCTGAAAACTAGACAGAAGCATTCTGAGAAAGTTCTCTCTGATGAGTGCATTCACCTCAGACTTGAACGTTCCTTTTGATAGAACAGTTTTGAATCACTAAGTTTGTAGAATTCGCAAGTGTTTAGGCAGAGCACCTTGAGGCCTATGTTGGAAAAGGAAATTGCTTCACATAAAAACTAGAGAGAAGCATTCTCAGAAATTTCATTGTGATGAGTGCATTCAACTAACAGAGTTGAACCTACTAATTGATAGACAAGTTTGCAAACACTCTTTTTGTAGAATCGGCAAGTGGATATTTGGAGCGCTTTGAAGCCTAGGCTGGAAATGGAAATATATTCACAGAAAAACTGGACAGAAGCATTCTCAGAAACTTCCTTGTGTTGAGTGCGTTCAACCCATAGACTTGAACCTTCTTTTTGAAAGAGCAGTTTTGAAACACTCTTTTTGTAAAATCTGCAAATGGATATTTGGAGTATTTTGAGGCCCATGCTGGGAAATGGAATATCTTCACCTAAAAACTAGACAGAAGCATTCTCAGAAAGATCTCCTCGATGCGTGCATTCAACTCACAGATTTCAACCCGTCTTTTGATAGAGCAGTTTGGAAACACTCTTTTTGTGAAATCTGCAAGTGGATATTTCCAGCGATTTGAGGTCTATGCAAGGAAAAGGAAATATCTTCACACAAAAACTAGACAGCTGCATTCTCAGAAACTTCTTTGCGAGGAGTGCATTCAACTCACAGACTTGAACGTTCCTTTTCATAGAACAGTTTTGAAACACTCCTTTTGTACAATCTGCCGGTGTTTATTCGGAGGGCTTTGAGGCCTATGTTGGAAAAGGAAATATCTTCACATAAAAACTAGACAGAAGCATTCTCAGAAACTTCTTTGTGATGAGTGCATTCTAGTCACAGAGTTGAACCTTCCTTTTGATAGAACAGTTTTGAAACACTCTTTTTGTAGAATCTGCAAGTGGATATTTGGAGCACTATGAGGCCTATGCTGTGAAATGAAATCTCTTCAGCTAAGTACTAGACAGAAGCATTCTCAGAAACTTCTTCACCACATGCGCAATCAACTCACAGAGTTGAACCTTTCTTTTCAAAGAGCAGTTTTGAAACACACTTTTGGTAAAATCTGCAAGTGGATATTTAGAGCGATTTCCGGCCTATGCTGGAAAAGGAAATATCTTCACATAAGAACTAAACAGCAGCATTCTCAGAAACTTCTTTGTGATGAGTGCATTCACCTCACAGAGTTGAACCTACTAATTGATAGAGAAGTTTGGAAACACTCTTTTTGTAGAATCTGCAAATGGATATTTGGAGCGCTTTGAGGCCTATGCTGGAAATGGAGATATCTTCACATAAAAACTAGACAGAAGCATTCTCAGAAACTTCCTTGTGTTGAGTGCATTCAACTCACAGACTTGAACTTTCTTTTTGAAAGAGCAGTTTTGAAACACTCTTTTGGTAAAATCTGCAAAAGGATATTTGGAGCACTTTGAGGCCTATGCTGGGAAATGTAATATCTTCACCTAGAAACTAGACAGAAGCATTCTCAGAAAGTTCTTCTCGATGCGTGCATTCAACTCACAGAGTTGAACCTGTCTTTTGATAGAGCAGTTTGGAAACACTCTTTTTGTGAAATCTGCAAGTGGATATTTCCAGCGATTTGAGACCTATGCAAGGAAAAGGAAATATCTTCACACTAAAACTAGACAGCTGCATTCTCAGAAACTTCTTTGTGAGGAGTGCATTCAACTCACAGACTTGAACGTTCCTTTTCATAGAACAGTTTTGAAACACTCCTTTTGTACAATCTGCAAGTGTTTATTCGGAACGCTTTGAGGCCTATGTTGGAAAAGGAAATGTCTTCACATAAAAACTAGACAGAAGCATTCTCAGAAACTTCTTTGTGATGAGTGCATTCTACTCACAGACTTGAACCTTCCTTTTGATAGAACAGTTTTGAAACACTCTTTTTGTAGGATCTGCAAGTGGATATTTGGAGCACTATGAGGCCTATGCTGTGAAATGGAATCTCTTCACCTAAGTACTAGACAGAAGCATTCTCAGAAACTTCTTCACGATATGTGCATTCAACTCACAGTGTTGAACCTTTCTTTTCAAAGAGCAGTTTTGAAGCACACTTTTGGTAAAATCTGCAAGTGGATATTTGTAGCGATTTCCGGCCTATGCTGGAAAAGGAAATATCTTCACATAAGAACTAAACAGCAGCATTCTCAGAAACTTCTTTGTGTGGATTGCATTCAACTCACAGACTTGAACCTACCAATTGATAGAGAACTTGGGAGACACTCTTTTTGTAGAATCTGCAAGTGGGTATTTGGAGCGCTTTGAGGCCTACGCTGGAAAAGGAAATGTCTTCACCTAAAAACTAGACAGCAGCATTCTCAGAAACCTCTTTGAGAAGAGTGCATTCATCTCACAGACTTGAACGTTCCTTTCGATAGAACAGTTTTGAAGCACTCCTTTTGTAGAATCTGCAATTGTTTATTCGGAGCGCTTCGAGGCCTATGTTGGAAAAGGATATATCTTCACATAAAAACTAGACAGAAATATTCTCAGAAACCTCTTTGTAAAGAGTGCATTCAACTCAGAGAGTTGAACCTACCAATCGATAGAGAAGTTTCGAAACACTCTTTTTGTAGAACACGCAAGTGAATATTTGGAGGGATTTGAGGCCTGTGATGTAAATGGAAACATCTTCTCATGAAATCTAGACAGAAGCATTCTCAGAAACGTCTTTGTGATAAGTGCATTCAACTCACAGACTTGAAGCTTCCTTCTGAAAGAGCAGTTTTGAAACACTCTTTTTGTAGCATCTGCAAGTGGATATATGGAGCGCTTTGAGGCCTATGCTGGAAAAGGAAATATCTTCACATAAAAACTGGACAGAAGCATTCTCAGAAACTTCTTTGTGATGTGTGCGTTGAACTCACGGAGTTCAACCTTTCTTTTGATAGAGAAGTTTCGAAACACTCTTTTAGTAGAATCTTCATGTGGATGGATGGAGTGCTTTGAGGCCTATGCAGGAATAGGAAATATCTTCACGTAGAAACTGGACAAAAGCTTTCTCAGAAAGTTCCCTGTGCTTTGTGCATTCAACTCACGGAGTTCAACCTGCCTTTTGATAGAGCAGTTTTGAAACCCTCTTTTTGTAGAATCTGCAAGTGGATATTTGGAGCGCTTTGAGGCCTATGCTGCAAAAGGAAATATCATTGCATAAAAGCTAGATGGAAGCATTCACAGAAACTTCTTTGTGATGAGTGCATTCAACTCACAGAGTTGAACCTCCCTTTTGATAGACCAGTTATGAAACACGGTTTTTGTAGAATACGCAAGTGGATATTTGGAGCTCTTTGAGGCTTACGCTGGAAAAGGAGATATCTTCATATACAAACTGGACAGAAGCATTTTCAGAAACCTTTCTGTCATGTGGGGATTGAACTCACAGAGTTGAACACTCCTTTCCATGGAGCAGTTCTGCAACACTCTTTTCGTGGAAACTGCAAGTGGATATTTGGTGCGATTGCGGCATCTCGTGGAAAAGGAAACACATGCAGATGAAAACTAGATAGAATCATTCTCGGAAACTTCTCTCTGATGAGTGCTTTCAACTCACAGATTTGAACCTTCCTTTTCAAAGAGCAGTTTTGAAAGACTCTTTTTGTAGAATCTGCAAGTGGATATTTGGAGCGCTTTGAGGCCTATGCTGGGAAGTGAAATATCTTCACCTGAAAACTAGACAGAAGCATTCTGAGAAAGTTCTCTCTGATGAGTGCATTCACCTCAGACTTGAACGTTCCTTTTGGTAGAACAGTTTTGAATCACTAAGTTTGTAGAATTCGCAAGTGTTTATGCAGAGCACCTTGAGGCCTATGTTGGAAAAGGAAATTGCTTCACATAAAAACTAGAGAGAAGCATTCTCAGAAATTTCATTGTGATGAGTGCATTCACCTAACAGAGTTGAACCTACTAATTGATAGACAAGTTTGCAAACACTCTTTTTGTAGAATCTGCAAGTGGATATTTGGAGCGCTTTGAAGCCTAGGCTGGAAATGGAAATATATTCACAGAAAAACTGGACAGAAGCATTCTCAGAAACTTCCTTGTGTTGAGTGCGTTCAACCCATAGACTTGAACCTTCTTTTTGAAAGAGCAGTTTTGAAACACTCTTTTTGTAAAATCTGCAAATGGATATTTGGAGCATTTTGAGGCCCATGCTGGGAAATGGAATATCTTCACCTAAAAACTAGACAGAAGCATTCTCAGAAAGATCTCCTCGATGCGTGCATTCAACTCACAGATTTCAACCCGTCTTTTGATAGAGCAGTTTGGAAACACTCTTTTTGTGAAATCTGCAAGTGGATATTTCCAGCGATTTGAGGTCTATGCAAGGAAAAGGAAATACCTTCACACAAAAACTAGACAGCTGCATTCTCAGAAACTTCTTTGCGAGGAGTGCATTCAACTCACAGACTTGAACGTTCCTTTTCATAGAACAGTTTTGAAACACTCCTTTTGTACAATCTGCCGGTGTTTATTCGGAGGGCTTTGAGGCCTATGTTGGAAAAGGAAATATCTTCACATAAAAACTAGACAGAAGCATTCTCAGAAACTTCTTTGTGATGAGTGCATTCTAGTCACAGAGTTGAATCTTCCTTTTGATAGAACAGTTTTGAAACACTCTTTTTGTAGAATCTGCAAGTGGATATTTGGAGCACTATGAGGCCTATGCTGTGAAATGAAATCTCTTCAGCTAAGTACTAGACAGAAGCATTCTCAGAAACTTCTTCACCACATGTGCAATCAACTCACAGAGTTGAACCTTTCTTTTCAAAGAGCAGTTTTGAAACACACTTTTGGTAAAATCTGCAAGTGGATATTTAGAGCGATTTCCGGCCTATGCTGGAAAAGGAAATATCTTCACATAAGAACTAAACAGCAGCATTCTCAGAAACTTCTTTGTGATGAGTGCATTCACCTCACAGAGTTGAACCTACTAATTGATAGAGAAGTTTGGAAACACTCTTTTTGTAGAATCTGCAAATGGATATTTGGAGCGCTTTGAGGCCTATGCTGGAAATGGAAATATCTTCACATAAAAACTAGACAGAAGCATTCTCAGAAATTTCCTTGTGTTGAGTGCATTCAACTCACAGACTTGAACTTTCTTTTTGAAAGAGCAGTTTTGAAACACTCTTTTGGTAAAATCTGCAAAAGGATATTTGGAGCACTTTGAGGCCTATGCTGGGAAATGTAATATCTTCACCTAAAAACTAGACAGAAGCATTCTCAGAAAGTTCTTCTCGATGCGTGCATTCAACTCACAGAGTTGAACCTGTCTTTTGATAGAGCAGTTTGGAAACACTCTTTTTGTGAAATCTGCAAGTGGATATTTCCAGCGATTTGAGACCTATGCAAGGAAAAGGAAATATCTTCACACAAAAACTAGACAGCTGCATTCTCAGAAACTTCTTTGTGAGGAGTGCATTCAACTCACAGACTTGAACGTTCCTTTTCATAGAACAGTTTTGAAACACTCCTTTTGTACAATCTGCAAGTGTTTATTCGGAACGCTTTGAGGCC
The DNA here is from genome assembly GCF_028885625.2 of Pongo pygmaeus. NCBI lineage: Eukaryota > Metazoa > Chordata > Mammalia > Primates > Hominidae > Pongo > Pongo pygmaeus. The sequence goes on along the minus strand of NC_085930.1, from coordinate 20,430,339 downwards.
TATGTTGGAAAAGGAAATGTCTTCACATAAAAACTAGACAGAAGCATTCTCAGAAACTTCTTTGTGATGAGTGCATTCTACTCACAGACTTGAACCTTCCTTTTGATAGAACAGTTTTGAAACACTCTTTTTGTAGGATCTGCAAGTGGATATTTGGAGCACTATGAGGCCTATGCTGTGAAATGGAATCTCTTCACCTAAGTACTAGACAGAAGCATTCTCAGAAACTTCTTCACGATATGTGCATTCAACTCACAGTTTTGAACCTTTCTTTTCAAAGAGCAGTTTTGAAGCACACTTTTGGTAAAATCTGCAAGTGGATATTTGTAGCGATTTCCGGCCTATGCTGGAAAAGGAAATATCTTCACATAAGAACTAAACAGCAGCATTCTCAGAAACTTCTTTGTGTGGATTGCATTCAACTCACAGACTTGAACCTACCAATTGATAGAGAACTTGGGAGACACTCTTTTTGTAGAATCTGCAAGTGGGTATTTGGAGCGCTTTGAGGCCTACGCTGGAAAAGGAAATGTCTTCACCTAAAAACTAGACAGCAGCATTCTCAGAAACCTCTTTGAGAAGAGTGCATTCATCTCACAGACTTGAACGTTCCTTTCGATAGAACAGTTTTGAAGCACTCCTTTTGTAGAATCTGCAATTGTTTATTCGGAGCGCTTCGAGGCCTATGTTGGAAAAGGATATATCTTCACATAAAAACTAGACAGAAATATTCTCAGAAACCTCTTTGTAAAGAGTGCATTCAACTCAGAGAGTTGAACCTACCAATCGATAGAGAAGTTTCGAAACACTCTTTTTGTAGAACACGCAAGTGAATATTTGGAGGGATTTGAGGCCTGTGATGTAAATGGAAACATCTTCTCATGAAATCTAGACAGAAGCATTCTCAGAAACGTCTTTGTGATAAGTGCATTCAACTCACAGACTTGAAGCTTCCTTCTGAAAGAGCAGTTTTGAAACACTCTTTTTGTAGCATCTGCAAGTGGATATATGGAGCGCTTTGAGGCCTATGCTGGAAAAGGAAATATCTTCACATAAAAACTGGACAGAAGCATTCTCAGAAACTTCTTTGTGATGTGTGCGTTGAACTCACGGAGTTCAACCTTTCTTTTGATAGAGAAGTTTCGAAACACTCTTTTAGTAGAATCTTCATGTGGATGGATGGAGTGCTTTGAGGCCTATGCAGGAATAGGAAATATCTTCACGTAGAAACTGGACAAAAGCTTTCTCAGAAAGTTCCCTGTGCTTTGTGCATTCAACTCACGGAGTTCAACCTGCCTTTTGATAGAGCAGTTTTGAAACCCTCTTTTTGTAGAATCTGCAAGTGGATATTTGGAGCGCTTTGAGGCCTATGCTGCAAAAGGAAATATCATTGCATAAAAGCTAGATGGAAGCATTCACAGAAACTTCTTTGTGATGAGTGCATTCAACTCACAGAGTTGAACCTCCCTTTTGATAGACCAGTTATGAAACACGGTTTTTGTAGAATACGCAAGTGGATATTTGGAGCTCTTTGAGGCTTATGCTGGAAAAGGAGATATCTTCATATACAAACTGGACAGAAGCATTTTCAGAAACCTTTCTGTCATGTGGGGATTGAACTCACAGAGTTGAACACTCCTTTCCATGGAGCAGTTCTGCAACACTCTTTTCGTGGAAACTGCAAGTGGATATTTGGTGCGATTGCGGAATCTAGTGGAAAAGGAAACACATGCAGATGAAAACTAGATAGAATCATTCTCGGAAACTTCTCTCTGATGAGTGCTTTCAACTCACAGATTTGAACCTTCCTTTTCAAAGAGCAGTTTTGAAAGACTCTTTTTGTAGAATCTGCAAGTGGATATTTGGAGCGCTTTGAGGCCTATGCTGGGAAGTGAAATATCTTCACCTGAAAACTAGACAGAAGCATTCTGAGAAAGTTCTCTCTGATGAGTGCATTCACCTCAGACTTGAACGTTCCTTTTGATAGAACAGTTTTGAATCACTAAGTTTGTAGAATTCGCAAGTGTTTATGCAGAGCACCTTGAGGCCTATGTTGGAAAAGGAAATTGCTTCACATAAAAACTAGAGAGAAGCATTCTCAGAAATTTCATTGTGATGAGTGCATTCACCTAACAGAGTTGAACCTACTAATTGATAGACAAGTTTGCAAACACTCTTTTTGTAGAATCTGCAAGTGGATATTTGGAGCGCTTTGAAGCCTAGGCTGGAAATGGAAATATATTCACAGAAAAACTGGACAGAAGCATTCTCAGAAACTTCCTTGTGTTGAGTGCGTTCAACCCATAGACTTGAACCTTCTTTTTGAAAGAGCAGTTTTGAAACACTCTTTTTGTAAAATCTGCAAATGGATATTTGGAGCATTTTGAGGCCCATGCTGGGAAATGGAATATCTTCACCTAAAAACTAGACAGAAGCATTCTCAGAAAGATCTCCTCGATGCGTGCATTCAACTCACAGATTTCAACCCGTCTTTTGATAGAGCAGTTTGGAAACACTCTTTTTGTGAAATCTGCAAGTGGATATTTCCAGCGATTTGAGGTCTATGCAAGGAAAAGGAAATATCTTCACACAAAAACTAGACAGCTGCATTCTCAGAAACTTCTTTGCGAGGAGTGCATTCAACTCACAGACTTGAACGTTCCTTTTCATAGAACAGTTTTGAAACACTCCTATTGTACAATCTGCCGGTGTTTATTCGGAGGGCTTTGAGGCCTATGTTGGAAAAGGAAATATCTTCACATAAAAACTAGACAGAAGCATTCTCAGAAACTTCTTTGTGATGAGTGCATTCTAGTCACAGAGTCGAACCTTCCTTTTGAGAGAACAGTTTTGAAACACTCTTTTTGTAGGATCTGCCAGTGGATATTTGGAGCACTATGAGGCCTATGCTGTGAAATGAAATCTCTTCAGCTAAGTACTAGACAGAAGCATTCTCAGAAACTTCTTCACCACATGTGCAATCAACTCACAGAGTTGAACCTTTCTTTTCAAAGAGCAGTTTTGAAACACACTTTTGGTAAAATCTGCAAGTGGATATTTAGAGCGATTTCCGGCCTATGCTGGAAAAGGAAATATCTTCACATAAGAACTAAACAGCAGCATTCTCAGAAACTTCTTTGTGATGAGTGCATTCACCTCACAGAGTTGAACCTACTAAATGATAGAGAAGTTTGGAAACACTCTTTTTGTAGAATCTGCAAATGGATATTTGGAGCGCTTTTAGGCCTATGCTGGAAATGGAAATATCTTCACATAAAAACTAGACAGAAGCATTCTCAGAAACTTCCTTGTGTTGAGTGCATTCAACTCACAGACTTGAACCTTCTTTTTGAAAGAGCAGTTTTGAAACACTCTTTTTGTAAAATCTGCAAAAGGATATTTGGAGGACTTTGAGGCCTATGCTGGGAAATGTAATATCTTCACCTAAAAACTAGACAGAAGCATTCTCAGAAAGTTCTTCTCGATGCGTGCATTCAACTCACAGAGTTGAACCTGTCTTTTGATAGAGCAGTTTGGAAACACTCTTTTTGTGAAATCTGCAAGTGGATATTTCCAGCGATTTGAGACCTATGCAAGGAAAAGGAAATATCTTCACACAAAAACTAGACAGCTGCATTCTCAGAAACTTCTTTGTGAGGAGTGCATTCAACTCACAGACTTGAACGTTCCTTTTCATAGAACAGTTTTGAAACACTCCTTTTGTACAATCTGCAAGTGTTTATTCGGAACGCTTTGAGGCCTATGTTGGAAAAGGAAATGTCTTCACATAAAAACTAGACAGAAGCATTCTCAGAAACTTCTTTGTGATGAGTGCATTCTACTCACAGACTTGAACCTTCCTTTTGATAGAACAGTTTTGAAACACTCTTTTTGTAGAATCTGCAAGTGGATATTTGGAGCACTATGAGGCCTATGCTGTGAAATGGAATCTCTTCACCTAAGTACTAGACAGAAGCATTCTCAGAAACTTCTTCACGATATGTGCATTCAACTCACAGTGTTGAACCTTTCTTTTCAAAGAGCAGTTTTGAAGCACACTTTTGGTAAAATCTGCAAGTGGATATTTGTAGCGATTTCCGGCCTATGCTGGAAAAGGAAATATCTTCACATAAGAACTAAACAGCAGCATTCTCAGAAACTTCTTTGTGTGGATTGCATTCAACTCACAGACTTGAACCTACCAATTGATAGAGAACTTGGGAGACACTCTTTTTGTAGAATCTGCAAGTGGGTATTTGGAGCGCTTTGAGGCCTACGCTGGAAAAGGAAATGTCTTCACCTAAAAACTAGACAGCAGCATTCTCAGAAACCTCTTTGAGAAGAGTGCATTCATCTCACAGACTTGAACGTTCCTTTCGATAGAACAGTTTTGAAGCACTCCTTTTGTAGAATCTGCAATTGTTTATTCGGAGCGCTTCGAGGCCTATGTTGGAAAAAGATATATCTTCACATAAAAACTAGACAGAAATATTCTCAGAAACCTCTTTGTAAAGAGTGCATTCAACTCAGAGAGTTGAACCTACCAATCGATAGAGAAGTTTCGAAACACTCTTTTTGTAGAACACGCAAGTGAATATTTGGAGGGATTTGAGGCCTGTGATGTAAATGGAAACATCTTCTCATGAAATCTAGACAGAAGCATTCTCAGAAACGTCTTTGTGATAAGTGCATTCAACCCACAGACTTGAAGCTTCCTTCTGAAAGAGCAGTTTTGAAACACTCTTTTTGTAGCATCTGCAAGTGGATATATGGAGCGCTTTGAGGCCTATGCTGGAAAAGGAAATATCTTCACATAAAAACTGGACAGAAGCATTCTCAGAAACTTCTTTGTGATGTGTGCGTTGAACTCACGGAGTTCAACCTTTCTTTTGATAGAGAAGTTTCGAAACACTCTTTTAGTAGAATCTTCATGTGGATGGATGGAGTGCTTTGAGGCCTATGCAGGAATAGGAAATATCTTCACGTAGAAACTGGACAAAAGCTTTCTCAGAAAGTTCCCTGTGCTTTGTGCATTCAACTCACGGAGTTCAACCTGCCTTTTGATAGAGCAGTTTTGAAACCCTCTTTTTGTAGAATCTGCAAGTGGATATTTGGAGCGCTTTGAGGCCTATGCTGCAAAGGGAAATATCATTGCATAAAAGCTAGATGGAGGCATTCACAGAAACTTCTTTGTGATGAGTGCATTCAACTCACAGAGTTGAACCTCCCTTTTGATAGACCAGTTATGAAACACGGTTTTTGTAGAATACGCAAGTGGATATTTGGAGCTCTTTGAGGCTTATGCTGGAAAAGGAGATATCTTCATATACAAACTGGACAGAAGCATTTTCAGAAACTTTTATGTCATGTGGGGATTGAACTCACAGAGTTGAACACTCCTTTCCATGGAGCAGTTCTGCAACACTCTTTTCGTGGAAACTGCAAGTGGATATTTGGTGCGATTGCGGCATCTCGTGGAAAAGGAAACACATGCAGATGAAAACTAGATAGAATCATTCTCGGAAACTTCTCTCTGATGAGTGCTTTCAACTCACAGATTTGAACCTTCCTTTTCAAAGAGCAGTTTTGAAAGACTCTTTTTGTAGAATCTGCAAGTGAATATTTGGAGCGCTTTGAGGCCTATGCTGGGAAGTGAAATATCTTCACCTGAAAACTAGACAGAAGCATTCTGAGAAAGTTCTCTCTGATGAGTGCATTCACCTCAGACTTGAACGTTCCTTTTGATAGAACAGTTTTGAATCACTAAGTTTGTAGAATTCGCAAGTGTTTAGGCAGAGCACCTTGAGGCCTATGTTGGAAAAGGAAATTGCTTCACATAAAAACTAGAGAGAAGCATTCTCAGAAATTTCATTGTGATGAGTGCATTCAACTAACAGAGTTGAACCTACTAATTGATAGACAAGTTTGCAAACACTCTTTTTGTAGAATCTGCAAGTGGATATTTGGAGCGCTTTGAAGCCTAGGCTGGAAATGGAAATATATTCACAGAAAAACTGGACAGAAGCATTCTCAGAAACTTCCTTGTGTTGAGTGCGTTCAACCCATAGACTTGAACCTTCTTTTTGAAAGAGCAGTTTTGAAACACTCTTTTTGTAAAATCTGCAAATGGATATTTGGAGTATTTTGAGGCCCATGCTGGGAAATGGAATATCTTCACCTAAAAACTAGACAGAAGCATTCTCAGAAAGATCTCCTCGATGCGTGCATTCAACTCACAGATTTCAACCCGTCTTTTGATAGAGCAGTTTGGAAACACTCTTTTTGTGAAATCTGCAAGTGGATATTTCCAGCGATTTGAGGTCTATGCAAGGAAAAGGAAATATCTTCACACAAAAACTAGACAGCTGCATTCTCAGAAACTTCTTTGCGAGGAGTGCATTCAACTCACAGACTTGAACGTTCCTTTTCATAGAACAGTTTTGAAACACTCCTTTTGTACAATCTGCCGGTGTTTATTCGGAGGGCTTTGAGGCCTATGTTGGAAAAGGAAATATCTTCACATAAAAACTAGACAGAAGCATTCTCAGAAACTTCTTTGTGATGAGTGCATTCTAGTCACAGAGTTGAACCTTCCTTTTGATAGAACAGTTTTGAAACACTCTTTTTGTAGAATCTGCAAGTGGATATTTGGAGCACTATGAGGCCTATGCTGTGAAATGAAATCTCTTCAGCTAAGTACTAGACAGAAGCATTCTCAGAAACTTCTTCACCACATGCGCAATCAACTCACAGAGTTGAACCTTTCTTTTCAAAGAGCAGTTTTGAAACACACTTTTGGTAAAATCTGCAAGTGGATATTTAGAGCGATTTCCGGCCTAAGCTGGAAAAGGAAATATCTTCACATAAGAACTAAACAGCAGCATTCTCAGAAACTTCTTTGTGATGAGTGCATTCACCTCACAGAGTTGAACCTACTAATTGATAGAGAAGTTTGGAAACACTCTTTTTGTAGAATCTGCAAATGGATATTTGGAGCGCTTTGAGGCCTATGCTGGAAATGGAAATATCTTCACATAAAAACTAGACAGAAGCATTCTCAGAAACTTCCTTGTGTTGAGTGCATTCAACTCACAGACTTGAACTTTCTTTTTGAAAGAGCAGTTTTGAAACACTCTTTTGGTAAAATCTGCAAAAGGATATTTGGAGCACTTTGAGGCCTATGCTGGGAAATGTAATATCTTCACCTAGAAACTAGACAGAAGCATTCTCAGAAAGTTCTTCTCGATGCGTGCATTCAACTCACAGAGTTGAACCTGTCTTTTGATAGAGCAGTTTGGAAACACTCTTTTTGTGAAATCTGCAAGTGGATATTTCCAGCGATTTGAGACCTATGCAAGGAAAAGGAAATATCTTCACACTAAAACTAGACAGCTGCATTCTCAGAAACTTCTTTGTGAGGAGTGCATTCAACTCACAGACTTGAACGTTCCTTTTCATAGAACAGTTTTGAAACACTCCTTTTGTACAATCTGCAAGTGTTTATTCGGAACGCTTTGAGGCCTATGTTGGAAAAGGAAATGTCTTCACATAAAAACTAGACAGAAGCATTCTCAGAAACTTCTTTGTGATGAGTGCATTCTACTCACAGACTTGAACCTTCCTTTTGATAGAACAGTTTTGAAACACTCTTTTTGTAGGATCTGCAAGTGGATATTTGGAGCACTATGAGGCCTATGCTGTGAAATGGAATCTCTTCACCTAAGTACTAGACAGAAGCATTCTCAGAAACTTCTTCACGATATGTGCATTCAACTCACAGTGTTGAACCTTTCTTTTCAAAGAGCAGTTTTGAAGCACACTTTTGGTAAAATCTGCAAGTGGATATTTGTAGCGATTTCCGGCCTATGCTGGAAAAGGAAATATCTTCACATAAGAACTAAACAGCAGCATTCTCAGAAACTTCTTTGTGTGGATTGCATTCAACTCACAGACTTGAACCTACCAATTGATAGAGAAGTTGGGAGACACTCTTTTTGTAGAATCTGCAAGTGGGTATTTGGAGCGCTTTGAGGCCTACGCTGGAAAAGGAAATGTCTTCACCTAAAAACTAGACAGCAGCATTCTCAGAAACCTCTTTGAGAAGAGTGCATTCATCTCCCAGACTTGAACGTTCCTTTCGATAGAACAGTTTTGAAGCACTCCTTTTGTAGAATCTGCAATTGTTTATTCGGAGCGCTTCGAGGCCTATGTTGGAAAAGGATATATCTTCACATAAAAACTAGACAGAAATATTCTCAGAAACCTCTTTGTAAAGAGTGCATTCAACTCAGAGAGTTGAACCTACCAATCGATAGAGAAGTTTCGAAACACTCTTTTTGTAGAACACGCAAGTGAATATTTGGAGGGATTTGAGGCCTGTGATGTAAATGGAAACATCTTCTCATGAAATCTAGACAGAAGCATTCTCAGAAACGTCTTTGTGATAAGTGCATTCAACTCACAGACTTGAAGCTTCCTTCTGAAAGAGCAGTTTTGAAACACTCTTTTTGTAGCATCTGCAAGTGGATATATGGAGCGCTTTGAGGCCTATGCTGGAAAAGGAAATATCTTCACATAAAAACTGGACAGAAGCATTCTCAGAAACTTCTTTGTGATGTGTGCGTTGAACTCACGGATTTCAACCTTTCTTTTGATAGAGAAGTTTCGAAACACTCTTTTAGTAGAATCTTCATGTGGATGGATGGAGTGCTTTGAGGCCTATGCAGGAATAGGAAATATCTTCACGTAGAAACTGGACAAAAGCTTTCTCAGAAAGTTCCCTGTGCTTTGTGCATTCAACTCACGGAGTTCAACCTGCCTTTTGATAGAGCAGTTTTGAAACCCTCTTTTTGTAGAATCTGCAAGTGGATATTTGGAGCGCTTTGAGGCCTATGCTGCAAAAGGAAATATCATTGCATAAAAGCTAGATGGAAGCATTCACAGAAACTTCTTTGTGATGAGTGCATTCAACTCACAGAGTTGAACCTCCCTTTTGATAGACCAGTTATGAAACACGGTTTTTGTAGAATACGCAAGTGGATATTTGGAGCTCTTTGAGGCTTACGCTGGAAAAGGAGATATCTTCATATACAAACTGGACAGAAGCATTTTCAGAAACCTTTCTGTCATGTGGGGATTGAACTCACAGAGTTGAACACTCCTTTCCATGGAGCAGTTCTGCAACACTCTTTTCGTGGAAACTGCAAGTGGATATTTGGTGCGATTGCGGCATCTCGTGGAAAAGGAAACACATGCAGATGAAAACTAGATAGAATCATTCTCGGAAACTTCTCTCTGATGAGTGCTTTCAACTCACAGATTTGAACCTTCCTTTTCAAAGAGCAGTTTTGAAAGACTCTTTTTGTAGAATCTGCAAGTGGATATTTGGAGCGCTTTGAGGCCTATGCTGGGAAGTGAAATATCTTCACCTGAAAACTAGACAGAAGCATTCTGAGAAAGTTCTCTCTGATGAGTGCATTCACCTCAGACTTGAACGTTCCTTTTGGTAGAACAGTTTTGAATCACTAAGTTTGTAGAATTCGCAAGTGTTTATGCAGAGCACCTTGAGGCCTATGTTGGAAAAGGAAATTGCTTCACATAAAAACTAGAGAGAAGCATTCTCAGAAATTTCATTGTGATGAGTGCATTCACCTAACAGAGTTGAACCTACTAATTGATAGACAAGTTTGCAAACACTCTTTTTGTAGAATCTGCAAGTGGATATTTGGAGCGCTTTGAAGCCTAGGCTGGAAATGGAAATATATTCACAGAAAAACTGGACAGAAGCATTCTCAGAAACTTCCTTGTGTTGAGTGCGTTCAACCCATAGACTTGAACCTTCTTTTTGAAAGAGCAGTTTTGAAACACTCTTTTTGTAAAATCTGCAAATGGATATTTGGAGCATTTTGAGGCCCATGCTGGGAAATGGAATATCTTCACCTAAAAACTAGACAGAAGCATTCTCAGAAAGATCTCCTCGATGCGTGCATTCAACTCACAGATTTCAACCCGTCTTTTGATAGAGCAGTTTGGAAACACTCTTTTTGTGAAATCTGCAAGTGGATATTTCCAGCGATTTGAGGTCTATGCAAGGAAAAGGAAATATCTTCACACAAAAACTAGACAGCTGCATTCTCAGAAACTTCTTTGCGAGGAGTGCATTCAACTCACAGACTTGAACGTTCCTTTTCATAGAACAGTTTTGAAACACTCCTTTTGTACAATCTGCCGGTGTTTATTCGGAGGGCTTTGAGGCCTATGTTGGAAAAGGAAATATCTTCACATAAAAACTAGACAGAAGCATTCTCAGAAACTTCTTTGTGATGAGTGCATTCTAGTCACAGAGTTGAATCTTCCTTTTGATAGAACAGTTTTGAAACACTCTTTTTGTAGAATCTGCAAGTGGATATTTGGAGCACTATGAGGCCTATGCTGTGAAATGAAATCTCTTCAGCTAAGTACTAGACAGAAGCATTCTCAGAAACTTCTTCACCACATGTGCAATCAACTCACAGAGTTGAACCTTTCTTTTCAAAGAGCAGTTTTGAAACACACTTTTGGTAAAATCTGCAAGTGGATATTTAGAGCGATTTCCGGCCTATGCTGGAAAAGGAAATATCTTCACATAAGAACTAAACAGCAGCATTCTCAGAAACTTCTTTGTGATGAGTGCATTCACCTCACAGAGTTGAACCTACTAATTGATAGAGAAGTTTGGAAACACTCTTTTTGTAGAATCTGCAAATGGATATTTGGAGCGCTTTGAGGCCTATGCTGGAAATGGAAATATCTTCACATAAAAACTAGACAGAAGCATTCTCAGAAATTTCCTTGTGTTGAGTGCATTCAACTCACAGACTTGAACTTTCTTTTTGAAAGAGCAGTTTTGAAACACTCTTTTGGTAAAATCTGCAAAAGGATATTTGGAGCACTTTGAGGCCTATGCTGGGAAATGTAATATCTTCACCTAGAAACTAGACAGAAGCATTCTCAGAAAGTTCTTCTCGATGCGTGCATTCAACTCACAGAGTTGAACCTGTCTTTTGATAGAGCAGTTTGGAAACACTCTTTTTGTGAAATCTGCAAGTGGATATTTCCAGCGATTTGAGACCTATGCAAGGAAAAGGAAATATCTTCACACTAAAACTAGACAGCTGCATTCTCAGAAACTTCTTTGTGAGGAGTGCATTCAACTCACAGACTTGAACGTTCCTTTTCATAGAACAGTTTTGAAACACTCCTTTTGTACAATCTGCAAGTGTTTATTCGGAACGCTTTGAGGCCTATGTTGGAAAAGGAAATGTCTTCACATAAAAACTAGACAGAAGCATTCTCAGAAACTTCTTTGTGATGAGTGCATTCTACTCACAGACTTGAACCTTCCTTTTGATAGAACAGTTTTGAAACACTCTTTTTGTAGGATCTGCAAGTGGATATTTGGAGCACTATGAGGCCTATGCTGTGAAATGGAATCTCTTCACCTAAGTACTAGACAGAAGCATTCTCAGAAACTTCTTCACGATATGTGCATTCAACTCACAGTGTTGAACCTTTCTTTTCAAAGAGCAGTTTTGAAGCACACTTTTGGTAAAATCTGCAAGTGGATATTTGTAGCGATTTCCGGCCTATGCTGGAAAAGGAAATATCTTCACATAAGAACTAAACAGCAGCATTCTCAGAAACTTCTTTGTGTGGATTGCATTCAACTCACAGACTTGAACCTACCAATTGATAGAGAACTTGGGAGACACTCTTTTTGTAGAATCTGCAAGTGGGTATTTGGAGCGCTTTGAGGCCTACGCTGGAAAAGGAAATGTCTTCACCTAAAAACTAGACAGCAGCATTCTCAGAAACCTCTTTGAGAAGAGTGCATTCATCTCACAGACTTGAACGTTCCTTTCGATAGAACAGTTTTGAAGCACTCCTTTTGTAGAATCTGCAATTGTTTATTCGGAGCGCTTCGAGGCCTATGTTGGAAAAGGATATATCTTCACATAAAAACTAGACAGAAATATTCTCAGAAACCTCTTTGTAAAGAGTGCATTCAACTCAGAGAGTTGAACCTACCAATCGATAGAGAAGTTTCGAAACACTCTTTTTGTAGAACACGCAAGTGAATATTTGGAGGGATTTGAGGCCTGTGATGTAAATGGAAACATCTTCTCATGAAATCTAGACAGAAGCATTCTCAGAAACGTCTTTGTGATAAGTGCATTCAACTCACAGACTTGAAGCTTCCTTCTGAAAGAGCAGTTTTGAAACACTCTTTTTGTAGCATCTGCAAGTGGATATATGGAGCGCTTTGAGGCCTATGCTGGAAAAGGAAATATCTTCACATAAAAACTGGACAGAAGCATTCTCAGAAACTTCTTTGTGATGTGTGCGTTGAACTCACGGAGTTCAACCTTTCTTTTGATAGAGAAGTTTCGAAACACTCTTTTAGTAGAATCTTCATGTGGATGGATGGAGTGCTTTGAGGCCTATGCAGGAATAGGAAATATCTTCACGTAGAAACTGGACAAAAGCTTTCTCAGAAAGTTCCCTGTGCTTTGTGCATTCAACTCACGGAGTTCAACCTGCCTTTTGATAGAGCAGTTTTGAAACCCTCTTTTTGTAGAATCTGCAAGTGGATATTTGGAGCGCTTTGAGGCCTATGCTGCAAAAGGAAATATCATTGCATAAAAGCTAGATGGAAGCATTCACAGAAACTTCTTTGTGATGAGTGCATTCAACTCACAGAGTTGAACCTCCCTTTTGATAGACCAGTTATGAAACACGGTTTTTGTAGAATACGCAAGTGGATATTTGGAGCTCTTTGAGGCTTATGCTGGAAAAGGAGATATCTTCATATACAAACTGGACAGAAGCATTTTCAGAAACCTTTCTGTCATGTGGGGATTGAACTCACAGAGTTGAACACTCCTTTCCATGGAGCAGTTCTGCAACACTCTTTTCGTGGAAACTGCAAGTGGATATTTGGTGCGATTGCGGAATCTAGTGGAAAAGGAAACACATGCAGATGAAAACTAGATAGAATCATTCTCGGAAACTTCTCTCTGATGAGTGCTTTCAACTCACAGATTTGAACCTTCCTTTTCAAAGAGCAGTTTTGAAAGACTCTTTTTGTAGAATCTGCAAGTGGATATTTGGAGCGCTTTGAGGCCTATGCTGGGAAGTGAAATATCTTCACCTGAAAACTAGACAGAAGCATTCTGAGAAAGTTCTCTCTGATGAGTGCATTCACCTCAGACTTGAACGTTCCTTTTGATAGAACAGTTTTGAATCACTAAGTTTGTAGAATTCGCAAGTGTTTATGCAGAGCACCTTGAGGCCTATGTTGGAAAAGGAAATTGCTTCACATAAAAACTAGAGAGAAGCATTCTCAGAAATTTCATTGTGATGAGTGCATTCACCTAACAGAGTTGAACCTACTAATTGATAGACAAGTTTGCAAACACTCTTTTTGTAGAATCTGCAAGTGGATATTTGGAGCGCTTTGAAGCCTAGGCTGGAAATGGAAATATATTCACAGAAAAACTGGACAGAAGCATTCTCAGAAACTTCCTTGTGTTGAGTGCGTTCAACCCATAGACTTAAACCTTCTTTTTGAAAGAGCAGTTTTGAAACACTCTTTTTGTAAAATCTGCAAATGGATATTTGGAGCATTTTGAGGCCCATGCTGGGAAATGGAATATCTTCACCTAAAAACTAGACAGAAGCATTCTCAGAAAGATCTCCTCGATGCGTGCATTCAACTCACAGATTTCAACCCGTCTTTTGATAGAGCAGTTTGGAAACACTCTTTTTGTGAAATCTGCAAGTGGATATTTCCAGCGATTTGAGGTCTATGCAAGGAAAAGGAAATATCTTCACACAAAAACTAGACAGCTGCATTCTCAGAAACTTCTTTGCGAGGAGTGCATTCAACTCACAGACTTGAACGTTCCTTTTCATAGAACAGTTTTGAAACACTCCTTTTGTACAATCTGCCGGTGTTTATTCGGAGGGCTTTGAGGCCTATGTTGGAAAAGGAAATATCTTCACATAAAAACTAGACAGAAGCATTCTCAGAAACTTCTTTGTGATGAGTGCATTCTAGTCACAGAGTCGAACCTTCCTTTTGAGAGAACAGTTTTGAAACACTCTTTTTGTAGGATCTGCCAGTGGATATTTGGAGCACTATGAGGCCTATGCTGTGAAATGAAATCTCTTCAGCTAAGTACTAGACAGAAGCATTCTCAGAAACTTCTTCACCACATGTGCAATCAACTCACAGAGTTGAACCTTTCTTTTCAAAGAGCAGTTTTGAAACACACTTTTGGTAAAATCTGCAAGTGGATATTTAGAGCGATTTCCGGCCTATGCTGGAAAAGGAAATATCTTCACATAAGAACTAAACAGCAGCATTCTCAGAAACTTCTTTGTGATGATTGCATTCACCTCACAGAGTTGAACCTACTAAATGATAGAGAAGTTTGGAAACACTCTTTTTGTAGAATCTGCAAATGGATATTTGGAGCGCTTTTAGGCCTATGCTGGAAATGGAAATATCTTCACATAAAAACTAGACAGAAGCATTCTCAGAAACTTCCTTGTGTTGAGTGCATTCAACTCACAGACTTGAACCTTCTTTTTGAAAGAGCAGTTTTGAAACACTCTTTTTGTAAAATCTGCAAAAGGATATTTGGAGGACTTTGAGGCCTATGCTGGGAAATGTAATATCTTCACCTAAAAACTAGACAGAAGCATTCTCAGAAAGTTCTTCTCGATGCGTGCATTCAACTCACAGAGTTGAACCTGTCTTTTGATAGAGCAGTTTGGAAACACTCTTTTTGTGAAATCTGCAAGTGGATATTTCCAGCGATTTGAGACCTATGCAAGGAAAAGGAAATATCTTCACACAAAAACTAGACAGCTGCATTCTCAGAAACTTCTTTGTGAGGAGTGCATTCAACTCACAGACTTGAACGTTCCTTTTCATAGAACAGTTTTGAAACACTCCTTTTGTACAATCTGCAAGTGTTTATTCGGAACGCTTTGAGGCCTATGTTGGAAAAGGAAATGTCTTCACATAAAAACTAGACAGAAGCATTCTCAGAAACTTCTTTGTGATGAGTGCATTCTACTCACAGACTTGAACCTTCCTTTTGATAGAACAGTTTTGAAACACTCTTTTTGTAGAATCTGCAAGTGGATATTTGGAGCACTATGAGGCCTATGCTGTGAAATGGAATCTCTTCACCTAAGTACTAGACAGAAGCATTCTCAGAAACTTCTTCACGATATGTGCATTCAACTCACAGTGTTGAACCTTTCTTTTCAAAGAGCAGTTTTGAAGCACACTTTTGGTAAAATCTGCAAGTGGATATTTGTAGCGATTTCCGGCCTATGCTGGAAAAGGAAATATCTTCACATAAGAACTAAACAGCAGCATTCTCAGAAACTTCTTTGTGTGGATTGCATTCAACTCACAGACTTGAACCTACCAATTGATAGAGAAGTTGGGAGACACTCTTTTTGTAGAATCTGCAAGTGGGTATTTGGAGCGCTTTGAGGCCTACGCTGGAAAAGGAAATGTCTTCACCTAAAAACTAGACAGCAGCATTCTCAGAAACCTCTTTGAGAAGAGTGCATTCATCTCACAGACTTGAACGTTCCTTTCGATAGAACAGTTTTGAAGCACTCCTTTTGTAGAATCTGCAATTGTTTATTCGGAGCGCTTCGAGGCCTATGTTGGAAAAAGATATATCTTCACATAAAAACTAGACAGAAATATTCTCAGAAACCTCTTTGTAAAGAGTGCATTCAACTCAGAGAGTTGAACCTACCAATCGATAGAGAAGTTTCGAAACACTCTTTTTGTAGAACACGCAAGTGAATATTTGGAGGGATTTGAGGCCTGTGATGTAAATGGAAACATCTTCTCATGAAATCTAGACAGAAGCATTCTCAGAAACGTCTTTGTGATAAGTGCATTCAACCCACAGACTTGAAGCTTCCTTCTGAAAGAGCAGTTTTGAAACACTCTTTTTGTAGCATCTGCAAGTGGATATATGGAGCGCTTTGAGGCCTATGCTGGAAAAGGAAATATCTTCACATAAAAACTGGACAGAAGCATTCTCAGAAACTTCTTTGTGATGTGTGCGTTGAACTCACGGAGTTCAACCTTTCTTTTGATAGAGAAGTTTCGAAACACTCTTTTAGTAGAATCTTCATGTGGATGGATGGAGTGCTTTGAGGCCTATGCAGGAATAGGAAATATCTTCACGTAGAAACTGGAGAAAAGCTTTCTCAGAAAGTTCCCTGTGCTTTGTGCATTCAACTCACGGAGTTCAACCTGCCTTTTGATAGAGCAGTTTTGAAACCCTCTTTTTGTAGAATCTGCAAGTGGATATTTGGAGCGCTTTGAGGCCTATGCTGCAAAAGGAAATATCGTTGCATAAAAGCGAGATGGAAGCATTCACAGAAACTTCTTTGTGATGAGTGCATTCAACTCACAGAGTTGAACCTCCCTTTTGATAGACCAGTTATGAAACACGGTTTTTGTAGAATACGCAAGTGGATATTTGGAGCTCTTTGAGGCTTATGCTGGAAAAGGAGATATCTTCATATACAAACTGGACAGAAGCATTTTCAGAAACTTTTATGTCATGTGGGGATTGAACTCACAGAGTTGAACACTCCTTTCCATGGAGCAGTTCTGCAACACTCTTTTCGTGGAAACTGCAAGTGGATATTTGGTGCGATTGCGGCATCTAGTGGAAAAGGAAACACATGCAGATGAAAACTAGATAGAATCATTCTCGGAAACTTCTCTCTGATGAGTGCTTTCAACTCACAGATTTGAACATTCCTTTTCAAAGAGCAGTTTTGAAAGTCTCTTTTTGTAGAATCTGCAAGTGGATATTTGGAGCGCTTTGAGGCCTATGCTGGGAAGTGAAACATCTTCACCTGAAAACTAGACAGAAGCATTCTGAGAAAGTTCTCCCTGATGAGTGCATTCACCTCAGACTTGAACGTTCCTTTTGATAGTACAGTTTTGAATCACTAAGTTTGTAGAATTCGCAAGTGTTTATGCAGAGCACCTTGAGGCCTATGTTGGAAAAGGAAATTGCATCACATTAAAACTAGAGAGAAGCATTCTCAGAAATTTCATTGTGATGAGTGCATTCACCTAACAGAGTTGAACCTACTAATTGATAGACAAGTTTGGAAACAATCTTTTTGTAGAATCTGCAAGTGGATATTTGGAGCGCTTTGAAGCCTAGGCTGGAAATAGAAATATATTCACAGAAAAACTGGACAGAAGCATTCTCAGAAACTTCCTTGTGTTGAGTGCGTTCAACCCATAGACTTGAACCTTCTTTTTGAAAGAGCAGTTTTGAAACACTGTTTTTGTAAAATCTGCAAATGGATATTTGGAGCATTTTGAGGCCCATGCTGGGAAATGGAATATCTTCACCTAAAAACTAGACAGAAGCATTCTCAGAAAGATCTCCTCGATGCGTGCATTCAACTCACAGATTTCAACCCGTCTTTTGATAGAGCAGTTTGGAAACACTCTTTTTGTGAAATCTGCAAGTGGATATTTCCAGCGATTTGAGGTCTATGCAAGGAAAAGGAAATATCTTCACACAAAAACTAGACAGCTGCATTCTCAGAAACTTCTTTGCGAGGAGTGCATTCAACTCACAGACTTGAACGTTCCTTTTCATAGAACACTTTTGAAACACTCCTTTTGTACAATCTGCCGCTGTTTATTCGGAGGGCTTTGAGGCCTATGTTGGAAAAGGAAATATCTTCACATTAAAACTAGACAGAAGCATTCTCAGAAACTTCTTTGTGATGAGTGCATTCTAGTCACAGAGTTGAATCTTCCTTTTGATAGAACAGTTTTGAAACACTCTTTTTGTAGAATCTGCAAGTGGATATTTGGAGCACTATGAGGCCTATGCTGTGAAATGAAATCTCTTCAGCTAAGTACTAGACAGAAGCATTCTCAGAAACTTCTTCACCACATGTGCAATCAACTCACAGAGTTGAACCTTTCTTTTCAAAGAGCAGTTTTGAAACACACTTTTGGTAAAATCTGCAAGTGGATATTTAGAGCGATTTCCGGCCTATGCTGGAAAAGGAAATATCTTCACATAAGAACTAAACAGCAGCATTCTCAGAAACTTCTTTGTGATGAGTGCATTCACCTCACAGAGTTGAACCTACTAATTGATAGAGAAGTTTGGAAACACTCTTTTTGTAGAATCTGCAAATGGATATTTGGAGCGCTTTGAGGCCTATGCTGGAAATGGAAATATCTTCACATAAAAACTAGACAGAAGCATTCTCAGAAATTTCCTTGTGTTGAGTGCATTCAACTCACAGACTTGAACTTTCTTTTTGAAAGAGCAGTTTTGAAACACTCTTTTGGTAAAATCTGCAAAAGGATATTTGGAGCACTTTGAGGCCTATGCTGGGAAATGTAATATCTTCACCTAGAAACTAGACAGAAGCATTCTCAGAAAGTTCTTCTCGATGCGTGCATTCAACTCACAGAGTTGAACCTGTCTTTTGATAGAGCAGTTTGGAAACACTCTTTTTGTGAAATCTGCAAGTGGATATTTCCAGCGATTTGAGACCTATGCAAGGAAAAGGAAATATCTTCACACTAAAACTAGACAGCTGCATTCTCAGAAACTTCTTTGTGAGGAGTGCA
This sequence comes from Pongo pygmaeus, assembly GCF_028885625.2. Classification (NCBI taxonomy): domain Eukaryota; kingdom Metazoa; phylum Chordata; class Mammalia; order Primates; family Hominidae; genus Pongo; species Pongo pygmaeus. The sequence goes on along the minus strand of NC_085930.1, from coordinate 20,411,630 downwards.
TTCAACTCACAGACTTGAACGTTCCTTTTCATAGAACAGTTTTGAAACACTCCTTTTGTACAATCTGCAAGTGTTTATTCGGAACGCTTTGAGGCCTATGTTGGAAAAGGAAATGTCTTCACATAAAAACTAGACAGAAGCATTCTCAGAAACTTCTTTGTGATGAGTGCATTCTACTCACAGACTTGAACCTTCCTTTTGATAGAACAGTTTTGAAACACTCTTTTTGTAGGATCTGCAAGTGGATATTTGGAGCACTATGAGGCCTATGCTGTGAAATGGAATCTCTTCACCTAAGTACTAGACAGAAGCATTCTCAGAAACTTCTTCACGATATGTGCATTCAACTCACAGTGTTGAACCTTTCTTTTCAAAGAGCAGTTTTGAAGCACACTTTTGGTAAAATCTGCAAGTGGATATTTGTAGCGATTTCCGGCCTATGCTGGAAAAGGAAATATCTTCACATAAGAACTAAACAGCAGCATTCTCAGAAACTTCTTTGTGTGGATTGCATTCAACTCACAGACTTGAACCTACCAATTGATAGAGAACTTGGGAGACACTCTTTTTGTAGAATCTGCAAGTGGGTATTTGGAGCGCTTTGAGGCCTACGCTGGAAAAGGAAATGTCTTCACCTAAAAACTAGACAGCAGCATTCTCAGAAACCTCTTTGAGAAGAGTGCATTCATCTCACAGACTTGAACGTTCCTTTCGATAGAACAGTTTTGAAGCACTCCTTTTGTAGAATCTGCAATTGTTTATTCGGAGCGCTTCGAGGCCTATGTTGGAAAAGGATATATCTTCACATAAAAACTAGACAGAAATATTCTCAGAAACCTCTTTGTAAAGAGTGCATTCAACTCAGAGAGTTGAACCTACCAATCGATAGAGAAGTTTCGAAACACTCTTTTTGTAGAACACGCAAGTGAATATTTGGAGGGATTTGAGGCCTGTGATGTAAATGGAAACATCTTCTCATGAAATCTAGACAGAAGCATTCTCAGAAACGTCTTTGTGATAAGTGCATTCAACTCACAGACTTGAAGCTTCCTTCTGAAAGAGCAGTTTTGAAACACTCTTTTTGTAGCATCTGCAAGTGGATATATGGAGCGCTTTGAGGCCTATGCTGGAAAAGGAAATATCTTCACATAAAAACTGGACAGAAGCATTCTCAGAAACTTCTTTGTGATGTGTGCGTTGAACTCACGGAGTTCAACCTTTCTTTTGATAGAGAACTTTCGAAACACTCTTTTAGTAGAATCTTCATGTGGATGGATGGAGTGCTTTGAGGCCTATGCAGGAATAGGAAATATCTTCACGTAGAAACTGGACAAAAGCTTTCTCAGAAAGTTCCCTGTGCTTTGTGCATTCAACTCACGGAGTTCAACCTGCCTTTTGATAGAGCAGTTTTGAAACCCTCTTTTTGTAGAATCTGCAAGTGGATATTTGGAGCGCTTTGAGGCCTATGCTGCAAAAGGAAATATCATTGCATAAAAGCTAGATGGAAGCATTCACAGAAACTTCTTTGTGATGAGTGCATTCAACTCACAGAGTTGAACCTCCCTTTTGATAGACCAGTTATGAAACACGGTTTTTGTAGAATACGCAAGTGGATATTTGGAGCTCTTTGAGGCTTATGCTGGAAAAGGAGATATCTTCATATACAAACTGGACAGAAGCATTTTCAGAAACCTTTCTGTCATGTGGGGATTGAACTCACAGAGTTGAACACTCCTTTCCATGGAGCAGTTCTGCAACACTCTTTTCGTGGAAACTGCAAGTGGATATTTGGTGCGATTGCGGAATCTAGTGGAAAAGGAAACACATGCAGATGAAAACTAGATAGAATCATTCTCGGAAACTTCTCTCTGATGAGTGCTTTCAACTCACAGATTTGAACCTTCCTTTTCAAAGAGCAGTTTTGAAAGACTCTTTTTGTAGAATCTGCAAGTGGATATTTGGAGCGCTTTGAGGCCTATGCTGGGAAGTGAAATATCTTCACCTGAAAACTAGACAGAAGCATTCTGAGAAAGTTCTCTCTGATGAGTGCATTCACCTCAGACTTGAACGTTCCTTTTGATAGAACAGTTTTGAATCACTAAGTTTGTAGAATTCGCAAGTGTTTATGCAGAGCACCTTGAGGCCTATGTTGGAAAAGGAAATTGCTTCACATAAAAACTAGAGAGAAGCATTCTCAGAAATTTCATTGTGATGAGTGCATTCACCTAACAGAGTTGAACCTACTAATTGATAGACAAGTTTGCAAACACTCTTTTTGTAGAATCTGCAAGTGGATATTTGGAGCGCTTTGAAGCCTAGGCTGGAAATGGAAATATATTCACAGAAAAACTGGACAGAAGCATTCTCAGAAACTTCCTTGTGTTGAGTGCGTTCAACCCATAGACTTAAACCTTCTTTTTGAAAGAGCAGTTTTGAAACACTCTTTTTGTAAAATCTGCAAATGGATATTTGGAGCATTTTGAGGCCCATGCTGGGAAATGGAATATCTTCACCTAAAAACTAGACAGAAGCATTCTCAGAAAGATCTCCTCGATGCGTGCATTCAACTCACAGATTTCAACCCGTCTTTTGATAGAGCAGTTTGGAAACACTCTTTTTGTGAAATCTGCAAGTGGATATTTCCAGCGATTTGAGGTCTATGCAAGGAAAAGGAAATATCTTCACACAAAAACTAGACAGCTGCATTCTCAGAAACTTCTTTGCGAGGAGTGCATTCAACTCACAGACTTGAACGTTCCTTTTCATAGAACAGTTTTGAAACACTCCTTTTGTACAATCTGCCGGTGTTTATTCGGAGGGCTTTGAGGCCTATGTTGGAAAAGGAAATATCTTCACATAAAAACTAGACAGAAGCATTCTCAGAAACTTCTTTGTGATGAGTGCATTCTAGTCACAGAGTCGAACCTTCCTTTTGAGAGAACAGTTTTGAAACACTCTTTTTGTAGGATCTGCCAGTGGATATTTGGAGCACTATGAGGCCTATGCTGTGAAATGAAATCTCTTCAGCTAAGTACTAGACAGAAGCATTCTCAGAAACTTCTTCACCACATGTGCAATCAACTCACAGAGTTGAACCTTTCTTTTCAAAGAGCAGTTTTGAAACACACTTTTGGTAAAATCTGCAAGTGGATATTTAGAGCGATTTCCGGCCTATGCTGGAAAAGGAAATATCTTCACATAAGAACTAAACAGCAGCATTCTCAGAAACTTCTTTGTGATGATTGCATTCACCTCACAGAGTTGAACCTACTAAATGATAGAGAAGTTTGGAAACACTCTTTTTGTAGAATCTGCAAATGGATATTTGGAGCGCTTTTAGGCCTATGCTGGAAATGGAAATATCTTCACATAAAAACTAGACAGAAGCATTCTCAGAAACTTCCTTGTGTTGAGTGCATTCAACTCACAGACTTGAACCTTCTTTTTGAAAGAGCAGTTTTGAAACACTCTTTTTGTAAAATCTGCAAAAGGATATTTGGAGGACTTTGAGGCCTATGCTGGGAAATGTAATATCTTCACCTAAAAACTAGACAGAAGCATTCTCAGAAAGTTCTTCTCGATGCGTGCATTCAACTCACAGAGTTGAACCTGTCTTTTGATAGAGCAGTTTGGAAACACTCTTTTTGTGAAATCTGCAAGTGGATATTTCCAGCGATTTGAGACCTATGCAAGGAAAAGGAAATATCTTCACACAAAAACTAGACAGCTGCATTCTCAGAAACTTCTTTGTGAGGAGTGCATTCAACTCACAGACTTGAACGTTCCTTTTCATAGAACAGTTTTGAAACACTCCTTTTGTACAATCTGCAAGTGTTTATTCGGAACGCTTTGAGGCCTATGTTGGAAAAGGAAATGTCTTCACATAAAAACTAGACAGAAGCATTCTCAGAAACTTCTTTGTGATGAGTGCATTCTACTCACAGACTTGAACCTTCCTTTTGATAGAACAGTTTTGAAACACTCTTTTTGTAGAATCTGCAAGTGGATATTTGGAGCACTATGAGGCCTATGCTGTGAAATGGAATCTCTTCACCTAAGTACTAGACAGAAGCATTCTCAGAAACTTCTTCACGATATGTGCATTCAACTCACAGTGTTGAACCTTTCTTTTCAAAGAGCAGTTTTGAAGCACACTTTTGGTAAAATCTGCAAGTGGATATTTGTAGCGATTTCCGGCCTATGCTGGAAAAGGAAATATCTTCACATAAGAACTAAACAGCAGCATTCTCAGAAACTTCTTTGTGTGGATTGCATTCAACTCACAGACTTGAACCTACCAATTGATAGAGAAGTTGGGAGACACTCTTTTTGTAGAATCTGCAAGTGGGTATTTGGAGCGCTTTGAGGCCTACGCTGGAAAAGGAAATGTCTTCACCTAAAAACTAGACAGCAGCATTCTCAGAAACCTCTTTGAGAAGAGTGCATTCATCTCACAGACTTGAACGTTCCTTTCGATAGAACAGTTTTGAAGCACTCCTTTTGTAGAATCTGCAATTGTTTATTCGGAGCGCTTCGAGGCCTATGTTGGAAAAAGATATATCTTCACATAAAAACTAGACAGAAATATTCTCAGAAACCTCTTTGTAAAGAGTGCATTCAACTCAGAGAGTTGAACCTACCAATCGATAGAGAAGTTTCGAAACACTCTTTTTGTAGAACACGCAAGTGAATATTTGGAGGGATTTGAGGCCTGTGATGTAAATGGAAACATCTTCTCATGAAATCTAGACAGAAGCATTCTCAGAAACGTCTTTGTGATAAGTGCATTCAACCCACAGACTTGAAGCTTCCTTCTGAAAGAGCAGTTTTGAAACACTCTTTTTGTAGCATCTGCAAGTGGATATATGGAGCGCTTTGAGGCCTATGCTGGAAAAGGAAATATCTTCACATAAAAACTGGACAGAAGCATTCTCAGAAACTTCTTTGTGATGTGTGCGTTGAACTCACGGAGTTCAACCTTTCTTTTGATAGAGAAGTTTCGAAACACTCTTTTAGTAGAATCTTCATGTGGATGGATGGAGTGCTTTGAGGCCTATGCAGGAATAGGAAATATCTTCACGTAGAAACTGGAGAAAAGCTTTCTCAGAAAGTTCCCTGTGCTTTGTGCATTCAACTCACGGAGTTCAACCTGCCTTTTGATAGAGCAGTTTTGAAACCCTCTTTTTGTAGAATCTGCAAGTGGATATTTGGAGCGCTTTGAGGCCTATGCTGCAAAAGGAAATATCGTTGCATAAAAGCGAGATGGAAGCATTCACAGAAACTTCTTTGTGATGAGTGCATTCAACTCACAGAGTTGAACCTCCCTTTTGATAGACCAGTTATGAAACACGGTTTTTGTAGAATACGCAAGTGGATATTTGGAGCTCTTTGAGGCTTATGCTGGAAAAGGAGATATCTTCATATACAAACTGGACAGAAGCATTTTCAGAAACTTTTATGTCATGTGGGGATTGAACTCACAGAGTTGAACACTCCTTTCCATGGAGCAGTTCTGCAACACTCTTTTCGTGGAAACTGCAAGTGGATATTTGGTGCGATTGCGGCATCTAGTGGAAAAGGAAACACATGCAGATGAAAACTAGATAGAATCATTCTCGGAAACTTCTCTCTGATGAGTGCTTTCAACTCACAGATTTGAACATTCCTTTTCAAAGAGCAGTTTTGAAAGTCTCTTTTTGTAGAATCTGCAAGTGGATATTTGGAGCGCTTTGAGGCCTATGCTGGGAAGTGAAACATCTTCACCTGAAAACTAGACAGAAGCATTCTGAGAAAGTTCTCCCTGATGAGTGCATTCACCTCAGACTTGAACGTTCCTTTTGATAGTACAGTTTTGAATCACTAAGTTTGTAGAATTCGCAAGTGTTTATGCAGAGCACCTTGAGGCCTATGTTGGAAAAGGAAATTGCATCACATTAAAACTAGAGAGAAGCATTCTCAGAAATTTCATTGTGATGAGTGCATTCACCTAACAGAGTTGAACCTACTAATTGATAGACAAGTTTGGAAACAATCTTTTTGTAGAATCTGCAAGTGGATATTTGGAGCGCTTTGAAGCCTAGGCTGGAAATAGAAATATATTCACAGAAAAACTGGACAGAAGCATTCTCAGAAACTTCCTTGTGTTGAGTGCGTTCAACCCATAGACTTGAACCTTCTTTTTGAAAGAGCAGTTTTGAAACACTGTTTTTGTAAAATCTGCAAATGGATATTTGGAGCATTTTGAGGCCCATGCTGGGAAATGGAATATCTTCACCTAAAAACTAGACAGAAGCATTCTCAGAAAGATCTCCTCGATGCGTGCATTCAACTCACAGATTTCAACCCGTCTTTTGATAGAGCAGTTTGGAAACACTCTTTTTGTGAAATCTGCAAGTGGATATTTCCAGCGATTTGAGGTCTATGCAAGGAAAAGGAAATATCTTCACACAAAAACTAGACAGCTGCATTCTCAGAAACTTCTTTGCGAGGAGTGCATTCAACTCACAGACTTGAACGTTCCTTTTCATAGAACACTTTTGAAACACTCCTTTTGTACAATCTGCCGCTGTTTATTCGGAGGGCTTTGAGGCCTATGTTGGAAAAGGAAATATCTTCACATTAAAACTAGACAGAAGCATTCTCAGAAACTTCTTTGTGATGAGTGCATTCTAGTCACAGAGTTGAACCTTCCTTTTGATAGAACAGTTTTGAAACACTCTTTTTGTAGAATCTGCAAGTGGATATTTGGAGCACTATGAGGCCTATGCTGTGAAATGAAATCTCTTCAGCTAAATACTAGACAGAAGCATTCTCAGAAACTTCTTCACCACATGTGCAGTCAACTCACAGAGTTGAACCTTTCTTTTCAAAGAGCAGTTTTGAAACACACTTTTGGTAAAATCTGCAAGTGGATATTTAGAGCGATTTCCGGCCTATGCTGGAAAAGGAAATATCTTCACATAAGAACTAAACAGCAGCATTCTCTGAAACTTCTTTGTGATGAGTGCATTCACCTCACAGAGTTGAACCTACTAATTGATAGAGAAGTTTGGAAACACTCTTTTTGTAGAATCTGCAAATGGATATTTGGAGCGCTTTGAGGCCTATGCTGGAAATGGAAATATCTTCACATAAAAACTAGACAGAAGCATTCTCAGAAACTTCCTTGTGTTGAGTGCATTCAACTCACAGACTTGAACCTTCTTTTTGAAAGAGCAGTTTTGAAACACTCTTTTTGTAAAATCTGCAAAAGGATATTTGGAGCACTTTGAGGCCTATGCTGGGAAATGTAATATCTTCACCTAAAAACTAGACAGAAGCATTCTCAGAAAGTTCTTCTCGATGCGTGCATTCAACTCACAGAGTTGAACCTGTCTTTTGATAGAGCAGTTTGGAAACACTCTTCTTGTGAAATCTGCAAGTGGATATTTCCAGCGATTTGAGACCTATGCAAGGAAAAGGAAATATCTTCACACTAAAACTAGACAGCTGCATTCTCAGAAACTTCTTTGTGAGGAGTGCATTCAACTCACAGACTTGAACGTTCCTTTTCATAGAACAGTTTTGAAACACTCCTTTTGTACAATCTGCAAGTGTTTATTCGGAACGCTTTGAGGCCTATGTTGGAAAAGGAAATGTCTTCACATAAAAACTAGACAGAAGCATTCTCAGAAACTTCTTTGTGATGAGTGCATTCTACTCACAGACTTGAACCTTCCTTTTGATAGAACAGTTTTGAAACACTCTTTTTGTAGAATCTGCAAGTGGATATTCGGAGCACTATGAGGCCTATGCTGTGAAATGGAATCTCTTCACCTAAGTACTAGACAGAAGCATTCTCAGAAACTTCTTCACGATATGTGCATTCAACTCACAGTGTTGAACCTTTCTTTTCAAAGAGCAGTTTTGAAGCACACTTTTGGTAAAATCTGCAAGTGGATATTTGTAGCGATTTCCGGCCTATGCTGGAAAAGGAAATATCTTCACATAAGAACTAAACAGCAGCATTCTCAGAAACTTCTTTGTGTGGATTGCATTCAACTCACAGACTTGAACCTACCAATTGATAGAGAACTTGGGAGACACTCTTTTTGTAGAATCTGCAAGTGGGTATTTGGAGCGCTTTGAGGCCTACGCTGGAAAAGGAAATGTCTTCACCTAAAAACTAGACAGCAGCATTCTCAGAAACCTCTTTGAGAAGAGTGCATTCATCTCACAGACTTGAACGTTCCTTTCGATAGAACAGTTTTGAAGCACTCCTTTTGTAGAATCTGCAATTGTTTATTCGGAGCGCTTCGAGGCCTATGTTGGAAAAGGATATATCTTCACATAAAAACTAGACAGAAATATTCTCAGAAACCTCTTTGTAAAGAGTGCATTCAACTCAGAGAGTTGAATCTGCCAATCGATAGAGAAGTTTCGAAACACTCTTTTTGTAGAACACGCAAGTGAATATTTGGAGGGATTTGAGGCCTGTGATGTAAATGGAAACATCTTCTCATGAAATCTAGACAGAAGCATTCTCAGAAACGTCTTTGTGATAAGTGCATTCAACTCACAGACTTGAAGCTTCCTTCTGAAAGAGCAGTTTTGAAACACTCTTTTTGTAGCATCTGCAAGTGGATATATGGAGCGCTTTGAGGCCTATGCTGGAAAAGGAAATATCTTCACATAAAAACTGGACAGAAGCATTCTCAGAAACTTCTTTGTGATGTGTGCGTTGAACTCACGGAGTTCAACCTTTCTTTTGATAGAGAAGTTTCGAAACACTCTTTTAGTAGAATCTTCATGTGGATGGATGGAGTGCTTTGAGGCCTATGCAGGAATAGGAAATATCTTCACGTAGAAACTGGACAAAAGCTTTCTCAGAAAGTTCCCTGTGCTTTGTGCATTCAACTCACGGAGTTCAACCTGCCTTTTGATAGAGCAGTTTTGAAACCCTCTTTTTGTAGAATCTGCAAGTGGATATTTGGAGCGCTTTGAGGCCTATGCTGCAAAAGGAAATATCGTTGCATAAAAGCTAGATGGAAGCATTCACACAAACTTCTTTGTGATGAGTGCATTCAACTCACAGAGTTGACCCTCCCTTTTGATAGACCAGTTATGAAACACGGTTTTTGTAGAATACGCAAGTGGATATTTGGAGCTCTTTGAGGCTTATGCTGGAAAAGGAGATATCTTCATATACAAACTGGACAGAAGCATTTTCAGAAACTTTTATGTCATGTGGGGATTGAACTCACAGAGTTGAACACTCCTTTCCATGGAGCAGTTCTGCAACACTCTTTTCGTGGAAACTGCAAGTGGATATTTGGTGCGATTGCGGCATCTAGTGGAAAAGGAAACACATGCAGATGAAAACTAGATAGAATCATTCTCGGAAACTTCTCTCTGATGAGTGCTTTCAACTCACAGATTTGAACCTTCCTTTTCAAAGAGCAGTTTTGAAAGACTCTGTTTGTAGAATCTGCAAGTGGATATTTGGAGCGCTTTGAGGCCTATGCTGGGAAGTGAAATATCTTCACCTGAAAACTAGACAGAAGCATTCTGAGAAAGTTCTCTCTGATGAGTGCATTCACCTCAGACTTGAACGTTCCTTTTGATAGAACAGTTTTGAATCACTAAGTTTGTAGAATTCGCAAGTGTTTACGCAGAGCACCTTGAGGCCTATGTTGGAAAAGGAAATTGCTTCACATAAAAACTAGAGAGAAGCATTCTCAGAAATTTCACTGTGATGAGTGCATTCACCTAACAGAGTTGAACCTACTAATTGATAGACAAGTTTGGAAACACTCTTTTTGTAGAATCTGCAAGTGGATATTTGGAGCGCTTTGAAGCCTAGGCTGGAAATGGAAATATATTCACAGAAAAACTGGACAGAAGCATTCTCAGAAACTTCCTTGTGTTGAGTGCGTTCAACCCATAGACTTGAACCTTCTTTTTGAAAGAGCAGTTTTGAAACACTCTTTTTGTAAAATCTGCAAATGGATATTTGGAGCATTTTGAGGCCCATGCTGGGAAATGGAATATCTTCACCTAAAAACTAGACAATAGCATTCTCAGAAAGATCTCCTCGATGCGTGCATTCAACTCACAGATTTCAACCCGTCTTTTGATAGAGCAGTTTGGAAACACTCTTTTTGTGAAATCTGCAAGTGGATATTTCCAGCGATTTGAGGTCTATGCAAGGAAAAGGAAATATCTTCACACAAAAACTAGACAGCTGCATTCTCAGAAACTTCTTTGTGAGGAGTGCATTCAACTCACAGACTTGAACGTTCCTTTTCATAGAACACTTTTGAAACACTCCTTTTGTACAATCTGCAGGTGTTTATTCGGAGGGCTTTGAGGCCTATGTTGGAAAAGGAAATATCTTCACATTAAAACTAGACAGAAGCATTCTCAGAAACTTCTTTGTGATGAGTGCATTCTAGTCACAGAGTTGAACCTTCCTTTTGATAGAACAGTTTTGAAACACTCTTTTTGTAGAATCTGCAAGTGGATATTTGGAGCACTATGAGGCCTATGCTGTGAAATGAAATCTCTTCAGCTAAATACTAGACAGAAGCATTCTCAGAAACTTCTTCACCACATGTGCAGTCAACTCACAGAGTTGAACCTTTCTTTTCAAAGAGCAGTTTTGAAACACACTTTTGGTAAAATCTGCAAGTGGATATTTAGAGCGATTTCCGGCCTATGCTGGAAAAGGAAATATCTTCACATAAGAACTAAACAGCAGCATTCTCTGAAACTTCTTTGTGATGAGTGCATTCACCTCACAGAGTTGAACCTACTAATTGATAGAGAAGTTTGGAAACACTCTTTTTGTAGAATCTGCAAATGGATATTTGGAGCGCTTTGAGGCCTATGCTGGAAATGGAAATATCTTCACATAAAAACTAGACAGAAGCATTCTCAGAAACTTCCTTGTGTTGAGTGCATTCAACTCACAGACTTGAACCTTCTTTTTGAAAGAGCAGTTTTGAAACACTCTTTTTGTAAAATCTGCAAAAGGATATTTGGAGCACTTTGAGGCCTATGCTGGGAAATGTAATATCTTCACCTAAAAACTAGACAGAAGCATTCTCAGAAAGTTCTTCTCGATGCGTGCATTCAACTCACAGAGTTGAACCTGTCTTTTGATAGAGCAGTTTGGAAACACTCTTCTTGTGAAATCTGCAAGTGGATATTTCCAGCGATTTGAGACCTATGCAAGGAAAAGGAAATATCTTCACACAAAAACTAGACAGCTGCATTCTCAGAAACTTCTTTGTGAGGAGTGCATTCAACTCACAGACTTGAACGTTCCTTTTCATAGAACAGTTTTGAAACACTCCTTTTGTACAATCTGCAAGTGTTTATTCGGAACGCTTTGAGGCCTATGTTGGAAAAGGAAAGGTCTTCACATAAAAACTAGACAGAAGCATTCTCAGAAACTTCTTTGTGATGAGTGCATTCTACTCACAGACTTGAACCTTCCTTTTGATAGAACAGTTTTGAAACACTCTTTTTGTAGAATCTGCAAGTGGATATTTGGAGCACTATGAGGCCTATGCTGTGAAATGGAATCTCTTCACCTAAGTACTAGACAGAAGCATTCTCAGAAACTTCTTCACGATATGTGCATTCAACTCACAGTGTTGAACCTTTCTTTTCAAAGAGCAGTTTTGAAGCACACTTTTGGTAAAATCTGCAAGTGGATATTTGTAGCGATTTCCGGCCTATGCTGGAAAAGGAAATATCTTCACATAAGAACTAAACAGCAGCATTCTCAGAAACTTCTTTGTGTGGATTGCATTCAACTCACAGACTTGAACCTACCAATTGATAGAGAAGTTGGGAGACACTCTTTTTGTAGAATCTGCAAGTGGGTATTTGGAGCGCTTTGAGGCCTACGCTGGAAAAGGAAATGTCTTCACCTAAAAACTAGACAGCAGCATTCTCAGAAACCTCTTTGAGAAGAGTGCATTCATCTCACAGACTTGAACGTTCCTTTCGATAGAACAGTTTTGAAGCACTCCTTTTGTAGAATCTGCAATTGTTTATTCGGAGCGCTTCGAGGCCTATGTTGGAAAAGGATATATCTTCACATAAAAACTAGACAGAAATATTCTCAGAAACCTCTTTGTAAAGAGTGCATTCAACTCAGAGAGTTGAATCTGCCAATCGATAGAGAAGTTTCGAAACACTCTTTTTGTAGAACACGCAAGTGAATATTTGGAGGGATTTGAGGCCTGTGATGTAAATGGAAACATCTTCTCATGAAATCTAGACAGAAGCATTCTCAGAAACGTCTTTGTGATAAGTGCATTCAACTCACAGACTTGAAGCTTCCTTCTGAAAGAGCAGTTTTGAAACACTCTTTTTGTAGCATCTGCAAGTGGATATATGGAGCGCTTTGAGGCCTATGCTGGAAAAGGAAATATCTTCACATAAAAACTGGACAGAAGCATTCTCAGAAACTTCTTTGTGATGTGTGCGTTGAACTCACGGAGTTCAACCTTTCTTTTGATAGAGAAGTTTCGAAACACTCTTTTAGTAGAATCTTCATGTGGATGGATGGAGTGCTTTGAGGCCTATGCAGGAATAGGAAATATCTTCACGTAGAAACTGGACAAAAGCTTTCTCAGAAAGTTCCCTGTGCTTTGTGCATTCAACTCACGGAGTTCAACCTGCCTTTTGATAGAGCAGTTTTGAAACCCTCTTTTTGTAGAATCTGCAAGTGGATATTTGGAGCGCTTTGAGGCCTATGCTGCAAAAGGAAATATCGTTGCATAAAAGCTAGATGGAAGCATTCACACAAACTTCTTTGTGATGAGTGCATTCAACTCACAGAGTTGACCCTCCCTTTTGATAGACCAGTTATGAAACACGGTTTTTGTAGAATACGCAAGTGGATATTTGGAGCTCTTTGAGGCTTATGCTGGAAAAGGAGATATCTTCATATACAAACTGGACAGAAGCATTTTCAGAAACTTTTATGTCATGTGGGGATTGAACTCACAGAGTTGAACACTCCTTTCCATGGAGCAGTTCTGCAACACTCTTTTCGTGGAAACTGCAAGTGGATATTTGGTGCGATTGCGGCATCTAGTGGAAAAGGAAACACATGCAGATGAAAACTAGATAGAATCATTCTCGGAAACTTCTCTCTGATGAGTGCTTTCAACTCACAGATTTGAACCTTCCTTTTCAAAGAGCAGTTTTGAAAGACTCTGTTTGTAGAATCTGCAAGTGGATATTTGGAGCGCTTTGAGGCCTATGCTGGGAAGTGAAATATCTTCACCTGAAAACTAGACAGAAGCATTCTGAGAAAGTTCTCTCTGATGAGTGCATTCACCTCAGACTTGAACGTTCCTTTTGATAGAACAGTTTTGAATCACTAAGTTTGTAGAATTCGCAAGTGTTTACGCAGAGCACCTTGAGGCCTATGTTGGAAAAGGAAATTGCTTCACATAAAAACTAGAGAGAAGCATTCTCAGAAATTTCACTGTGATGAGTGCATTCACCTAACAGAGTTGAACCTACTAATTGATAGACAAGTTTGGAAACACTCTTTTTGTAGAATCTGCAAGTGGATATTTGGAGCGCTTTGAAGCCTAGGCTGGAAATGGAAATATATTCACAGAAAAACTGGACAGAAGCATTCTCAGAAACTTCCTTGTGTTGAGTGCGTTCAACCCATAGACTTGAACCTTCTTTTTGAAAGAGCAGTTTTGAAACACTCTTTTTGTAAAATCTGCAAATGGATATTTGGAGCATTTTGAGGCCCATGCTGGGAAATGGAATATCTTCACCTAAAAACTAGACAATAGCATTCTCAGAAAGATCTCCTCGATGCGTGCATTCAACTCACAGATTTCAACCCGTCTTTTGATAGAGCAGTTTGGAAACACTCTTTTTGTGAAATCTGCAAGTGGATATTTCCAGCGATTTGAGGTCTATGCAAGGAAAAGGAAATATCTTCACACAAAAACTAGACAGCTGCATTCTCAGAAACTTCTTTGTGAGGAGTGCATTCAACTCACAGACTTGAACGTTCCTTTTCATAGAACACTTTTGAAACACTCCTTTTGTACAATCTGCAGGTGTTTATTCGGAGGGCTTTGAGGCCTATGTTGGAAAAGGAAATATCTTCACATTAAAACTAGACAGAAGCATTCTCAGAAACTTCTTTGTGATGAGTGCATTCTAGTCACAGAGTTGAACCTTCCTTTTGATAGAACAGTTTTGAAACACTCTTTTTGTAGAATCTGCAAGTGGATATTTGGAGCACTATGAGGCCTATGCTGTGAAATGAAATCTCTTCAGCTAAATACTAGACAGAAGCATTCTCAGAAACTTCTTCACCACATGTGCAGTCAACTCACAGAGTTGAACCTTTCTTTTCAAAGAGCAGTTTTGAAACACACTTTTGGTAAAATCTGCAAGTGGATATTTAGAGCGATTTCCGGCCTATGCTGGAAAAGGAAATATCTTCACATAAGAACTAAACAGCAGCATTCTCAGAAACTTCTTTGTGATGAGTGCATTCACCTCACAGAGTTGAACCTACTAATTGATAGAGAAGTTTGGAAACACTCTTTTTGTAGAATCTGCAAATGGATATTTGGAGCGCTTTGAGGCCTATGCTGGAAATGGAAATATCTTCACATAAAAACTAGACAGAAGCATTCTCAGAAACTTCCTTGTGTTGAGTGCATTCAACTCACAGACTTGAACCTTCTTTTTGAAAGAGCAGTTTTGAAACACTCTTTTTGTAAAATCTGCAAAAGGATATTTGGAGCACTTTGAGGCCTATGCTGGGAAATGGAATATCTTCACCTAAAAACTAGACAGAAGCATTCTCAGAAAGTTCTTCTCGATGCGTGCATTCAACTCACAGAGTTGAACCTGTCTTTTGATAGAGCAGTTTGGAAACACTCTTCTTGTGAAATCTGCAAGTGGATATTTCCAGCGATTTGAGACCTATGCAAGGAAAAGGAAATATCTTCACACAAAAACTAGACAGCTGCATTCTCAGAAACTTCTTTGTGAGGAGTGCATTCAACTCACAGACTTGAACGTTCCTTTTCATAGAACAGTTTTGAAACACTCCTTTTGTACAATCTGCAAGTGTTTATTCGGAACGCTTTGAGGCCTATGTTGGAAAAGGAAAGGTCTTCACATAAAAACTAGACAGAAGCATTCTCAGAAACTTCTTTGTGATGAGTGCATTCTACTCACAGACTTGAACCTTCCTTTTGATAGAACAGTTTTGAAACACTCTTTTTGTAGAATCTGCAAGTGGATATTTGGAGCACTATGAGGCCTATGCTGTGAAATGGAATCTCTTCACCTAAGTACTAGACAGAAGCATTCTCAGAAACTTCTTCACGATATGTGCATTCAACTCACAGTGTTGAACCTTTCTTTTCAAAGAGCAGTTTTGAAGCACACTTTTGGTAAAATCTGCAAGTGGATATTTGTAGCGATTTCCGGCCTATGCTGGAAAAGGAAATATCTTCACATAAGAACTAAACAGCAGCATTCTCAGAAACTTCTTTGTGTGGATTGCATTCAACTCACAGACTTGAACCTACCAATTGATAGAGAAGTTGGGAGACACTCTTTTTGTAGAATCTGCAAGTGGGTATTTGGAGCGCTTTGAGGCCTACGCTGGAAAAGGAAATGTCTTCACCTAAAAACTAGACAGCAGCATTCTCAGAAACCTCTTTGAGAAGAGTGCATTCATCTCACAGACTTGAACGTTCCTTTCGATAGAACAGTTTTGAAGCACTCCTTTTGTAGAATCTGCAATTGTTTATTCGGAGCGCTTCGAGGCCTATGTTGGAAAAGGATATATCTTCACATAAAAACTAGACAGAAATATTCTCAGAAACCTCTTTGTAAAGAGTGCATTCAACTCAGAGAGTTGAATCTGCCAATCGATAGAGAAGTTTCGAAACACTCTTTTTGTAGAACACGCAAGTGAATATTTGGAGGGATTTGAGGCCTGTGATGTAAATGGAAACATCTTCTCATGAAATCTAGACAGAAGCATTCTCAGAAACGTCTTTGTGATAAGTGCATTCAACTCACAGACTTGAAGCTTCCTTCTGAAAGAGCAGTTTTGAAACACTCTTTTTGTAGCATCTGCAAGTGGATATATGGAGCGCTTTGAGGCCTATGCTGGAAAAGGAAATATCTTCACATAAAAACTGGACAGAAGCATTCTCAGAAACTTCTTTGTGATGTGTGCGTTGAACTCACGGAGTTCAACCTTTCTTTTGATAGAGAAGTTTCGAAACACTCTTTTAGTAGAATCTTCATGTGGATGGATGGAGTGCTTTGAGGCCTATGCAGGAATAGGAAATATCTTCACGTAGAAACTGGACAAAAGCTTTCTCAGAAAGTTCCCTGTGCTTTGTGCATTCAACTCACGGAGTTCAACCTGCCTTTTGATAGAGCAGTTTTGAAACCCTCTTTTTGTAGAATCTGCAAGTGGATATTTGGAGCGCTTTGAGGCCTATGCTGCAAAAGGAAATATCGTTGCATAAAAGCTAGATGGAAGCATTCACACAAACTTCTTTGTGATGAGTGCATTCAACTCACAGAGTTGACCCTCCCTTTTGATAGACCAGTTATGAAACACGGTTTTTGTAGAATACGCAAGTGGATATTTGGAGCTCTTTGAGGCTTATGCTGGAAAAGGAGATATCTTCATATACAAACTGGACAGAAGCATTTTCAGAAACTTTTATGTCATGTGGGGATTGAACTCACAGAGTTGAACACTCCTTTCCATGGAGCAGTTCTGCAACACTCTTTTCGTGGAAACTGCAAGTGGATATTTGGTGCGATTGCGGCATCTAGTGGAAAAGGAAACACATGCAGATGAAAACTAGATAGAATCATTCTCGGAAACTTCTCTCTGATGAGTGCTTTCAACTCACAGATTTGAACCTTCCTTTTCAAAGAGCAGTTTTGAAAGACTCTTTTTGTAGAATCTGCAAGTGGATATTTGGAGCGCTTTGAGGCCTATGCTGGGAAGTGAAATATCTTCACCTGAAAACTAGACAGAAGCATTCTGAGAAAGTTCTCTCTGATGAGTGCATTCACCTCAGACTTGAACGTTCCTTTTGATAGAACAGTTTTGAATCACTAAGTTTGTAGAATTCGCAAGTGTTTATGCAGAGCACCTTGAGGCCTATGTTGGAAAAGGAAATTGCTTCACATAAAAACTAGAGAGAAGCATTCTCAGAAATTTCACTGTGATGAGTGCATTCACCTAACAGAGTTGAACCTACTAATTGATAGACAAGTTTGGAAACACTCTTTTTGTAGAATCTGCAAGTGGATATTTGGAGCGCTTTGAAGCCTAGGCTGGAAATGGAAATATATTCACAGAAAAACTGGACAGAAGCATTCTCAGAAACTTCCTTGTGTTGAGTGCGTTCAACCCATAGACTTGAACCTTCTTTTTGAAAGAGCAGTTTTGAAACACTCTTTTTGTAAAATCTGCAAATGGATATTT
Source organism: Pongo pygmaeus (assembly GCF_028885625.2). Taxonomy (NCBI): domain Eukaryota; kingdom Metazoa; phylum Chordata; class Mammalia; order Primates; family Hominidae; genus Pongo; species Pongo pygmaeus. Next base: position 20,394,115 of record NC_085930.1, on the reverse strand, counting down.
GGAGCATTTTGAGGCCCATGCTGGGAAATGGAATATCTTCACCTAAAAACTAGACAATAGCATTCTCAGAAAGATCTCCTCGATGCGTGCATTCAACTCACAGATTTCAACCCGTCTTTTGATAGAGCAGTTTGGAAACACTCTTTTTGTGAAATCTGCAAGTGGATATTTCCAGCGATTTGAGGTCTATGCAAGGAAAAGGAAATATCTTCACACAAAAACTAGACAGCTGCATTCTCAGAAACTTCTTTGTGAGGAGTGCATTCAACTCACAGACTTGAACGTTCCTTTTCATAGAACACTTTTGAAACACTCCTTTTGTACAATCTGCAGGTGTTTATTCGGAGGGCTTTGAGGCCTATGTTGGAAAAGGAAATATCTTCACATTAAAACTAGACAGAAGCATTCTCAGAAACTTCTTTGTGATGAGTGCATTCTAGTCACAGAGTTGAACCTTTCTTTTGATAGAACAGTTTTGAAACACTCTTTTTGTAGAATCTGCAAGTGGATATTTGGAGCACTATGAGGCCTATGCTGTGAAATGAAATCTCTTCAGCTAAATACTAGACAGAAGCATTCTCAGAAACTTCTTCACCACATGTGCAGTCAACTCACAGAGTTGAACCTTTCTTTTCAAAGAGCAGTTTTGAAACACACTTTTGGTAAAATCTGCAAGTGGATATTTAGAGCGATTTCCGGCCTATGCTGGAAAAGGAAATATCTTCACATAAGAACTAAACAGCAGCATTCTCAGAAACTTCTTTGTGATGAGTGCATTCACCTCACAGAGTTGAACCTACTAATTGATAGAGAAGTTTGGAAACACTCTTTTTGTAGAATCTGCAAATGGATATTTGGAGCGCTTTGAGGCCTATGCTGGAAATGGAAATATCTTCACATAAAAACTAGACAGAAGCATTCTCAGAAACTTCCTTGTGTTGAGTGCATTCAACTCACAGACTTGAACCTTCTTTTTGAAAGAGCAGTTTTGAAACACTCTTTTTGTAAAATCTGCAAAAGGATATTTGGAGCACTTTGAGGCCTATGCTGGGAAATGGAATATCTTCACCTAAAAACTAGACAGAAGCATTCTCAGAAAGTTCTTCTCGATGCGTGCATTCAACTCACAGAGTTGAACCTGTCTTTTGATAGAGCAGTTTGGAAACACTCTTCTTGTGAAATCTGCAAGTGGATATTTCCAGCGATTTGAGACCTATGCAAGGAAAAGGAAATATCTTCACACAAAAACTAGACAGCTGCATTCTCAGAAACTTCTTTGTGAGGAGTGCATTCAACTCACAGACTTGAACGTTCCTTTTCATAGAACAGTTTTGAAACACTCCTTTTGTACAATCTGCAAGTGTTTATTCGGAACGCTTTGAGGCCTATGTTGGAAAAGGAAATGTCTTCACATAAAAACTAGACAGAAGCATTCTCAGAAACTTCTTTGTGATGAGTGCATTCTACTCACAGACTTGAACCTTCCTTTTGATAGAACAGTTTTGAAACACTCTTTTTGTAGAATCTGCAAGTGGATATTTGGAGCACTATGAGGCCTATGCTGTGAAATGGAATCTCTTCACCTAAGTACTAGACAGAAGCATTCTCAGAAACTTCTTCACGATATGTGCATTCAACTCAGTGTTGAACCTTTCTTTTCAAAGAGAAGTTTTGAAGCACACTTTTGGTAAAATCTGCAAGTGGATATTTGTAGCGATTTCCGGCCTATGCTGGAAAAGGAAATATCTTCACATAAGAACTAAACAGCAGCATTCTCAGAAACTTCTTTGTGTGGATTGCATTCAACTCACAGACTTGAACCTACCAATTGATAGAGAAGTTGGGAGACACTCTTTTTGTAGAATCTGCAAGTGGGTATTTGGAGCGCTTTGAGGCCTACGCTGGAAAAGGAAATGTCTTCACCTAAAAACTAGACAGCAGCATTCTCAGAAACCTCTTTGAGAAGAGTGCATTCATCTCACAGACTTGAACGTTCCTTTCGATAGAAGAGTTTTGAAGCACTCCTTTTGTAGAATCTGTAATTGTTTATTCGTAGCGCCTCGAGGCCTATGTTGGAAAAGTATATATCTTCACATAAAAACTAGACAGAAATATTCTCAGAAACCTCTTTGGAAAGTGTGCATTCAACTCAGAGAGTTGAACCTACCAATCGATAGAGAAGTTTCGAAACACTCTTTTTGTAGAACACGCAAGTGAATATTTGGAGGGATTTGAGGCCTGTGATGTAAAGGGAAACATCTTCTCATGAAATCTAGACAGAAGCATTCTCAGAAACGTCTTTGTGATAAGTGCATTCAACTCACAGACTTGAAGCTTCCTTCTGAAAGAGCAGTTTTGAAACACTCTTTTTGTAGCATCTACAAGTGGATATATGGAGCGCTTTGAGGCCTATGCTGGAAAAGGAAATATCTTCACATAAAAACTGGACAGAAGCATTCTCAGAAACTTCTTTGTGATGTGTGCGTTGAACTCACGGAATTCAACCTTTCTTTTGATAGAGAAGTTTCGAAACACTCTTTTAGTAGAATCTTCATGTGGATGGATGGAGTGCTTTGAGGCCTATGCAGGAATAGGAAATATCTTCACGTAGGAACTGGACAAAAGCATTCTCAGAAAGTTCCCTGTGCTTTGTGCATTCAACTCACGGAGTTCAACCTGCCTTTTGATAGAGCAGTTTTGAAACCCTCTTTTTGTAGAATCTGCAAGTGGATATTTGGAGCGCTTTAAGGCCTATGCTGCAAAAGGAAATATCGTTGCATAAAAGCTAGATGGAAGCATTCACAGAAACTTCTTTGTGATGAGTGCATTCAACTCATAGAGTTGAACCTCGCTTTTGATAGACCAGTTACGAAACACGGTTTTTGTAGAATACGCAAGTGGATATTTGGAGCTCTTTCAGGCTTATGCTGGAAAAGGAGATATCTTCATATACAAACTGGACAGAAGCATTTTCAGAAACTTTTATGTCATGTGGGGATTGAACTCACAGAGTTGAACACTCCTTTCCATGGAGCAGTTCTGCAACACTCTTTTCGTGGAAACTGCAAGTGGATATTTGGTGCGATTGCGGCATCTAGTGGAAAAGGAAACACATGCAGATGAAAACTAGATAGAATCATTCTCGGAAACTTCTCTCTGATGAGTGCTTTCAACTCACAGATTTGAACATTCCTTTTCAAAGAGCAGTTTTGAAAGTCTCTTTTTGTAGAATCTGCAAGTGGATATTTGGAGCGCTTTGAGGCCTATGCTGGGAAGTGAAATATCTTCACCTGAAAACTAGACAGAAGCATTCTGAGAAAGTTCTCCATGATGAGTGCATTCACCTCAGACTTGAACGTTCCCTTTGATAGAACAGTTTTGAATCACTAAGTTTGTAGAATTCGCAAGTGTTTATGCAGAGCACCTTGAGGCCTATGTTGGAAAAGGAAATTGCTTCACATAAAAACTAGAGAGAAGCATTCTCAGAAACTTCTTTGTGATGAGTGCATTCTAGTCACAGAGTCGAACCTTCCTTTTGATAGAACAGTTTTGAAACACTCTTTTTGTAGGATCTGCCAGTGGATATTTGGAGCACTATGAGGCCTATGCTGTGAAATGAAATCTCTTCAGCTAAGTACTAGACAGAAGCATTCTCAGAAACTTCTTCACCACATGTGCAATCAACTCACAGAGTTGAACCTTTCTTTTCAAAGAGCAGTTTTGAAACACACTTTTGGTAAAATCTGCAAGTGGATATTTAGAGCGATTTCCGGCCTATGCTGGAAAAGGAAATATCTTCACATAAGAACTAAACAGCAGCATTCTCAGAAACTTCTTTGTGATGAGTGCATTCACCTCACAGAGTTGAACCTACTAATTGATAGAGAAGTTTGGAAACACTCTTTTTGTAGAATCTGCAAATGGATATTTGGAGCGCTTTGAGGCCTATGCTGGAAATGGAAATATCTTCACATAAAAACTAGACAGAAGCATTCTCGGAAACTTCCTTGTGTTGAGTGCATTCAACTCACAGACTTGAACTTTCTTTTTGAAAGAGCAGTTTTGAAACACTCTTTTGGTAAAATCTGCAAAAGGATATTTGGAGCACTTTGAGGCCTATGCTGGGAAATGTAATATCTTCACCTAAAAACTAGACAGAAGCATTCTCAGAAAGTTCTTCTCGATGCGTGCATTCAACTCACAGAGTTGAACCTGTCTTTTGATAGAGCAGTTTGGAAACACTCTTTTTGTGAAATCTGCAAGTGGATATTTCCAGCGATTTGAGACCTATGCAAGGAAAAGGAAATATCTTCACACTAAAACTAGACAGCTGCATTCTCAGAAACTTCTTTGTGAGGAGTGCATTCAACTCACAGACTTGAACGTTCCTTTTCATAGAACAGTTTTGAAACACTCCTTTTGTACAATCTGCAAGTGTTTATTCGGAACGCTTTGAGGCCTATGTTGGAAAAGGAAATGTCTTCACATAAAAACTAGACAGAAGCATTCTCAGAAACTTCTTTGTGATGAGTGCATTCTACTCACAGACTTGAACCTTCCTTTTGATAGAACAGTTTTGAAACACTCTTTTTGTAGGATCTGCAAGTGAATATTTGGAGCACTATGAGGCCTATGCTGTGAAATGGAATCTCTTCACCTAAGTACTAGACAGAAGCATTCTCAGAAACTTCTTCACGATATGTGCATTCAACTCACAGTGTTGAAACTTTCTTTTCAAAGAGGAGTTTTGAAGCACACTTTTGGTAAAATCTGCAAGTGGATATTTGTAGCGATTTCCGGCCTATTCTGGAAAAGGAAATATCTTCACATAAGAACTAAACAGCAGCATTCTCAGAAACTTCTTTGTGTGGATTGCATTCAACTCACAGACTTGAACCTACCAATTGATAGAGAAGTTGGGAGACACTCTTTTTGTAGAATCTGCAAGTGGGTATTTGGAGCGCTTTGAGGCCTACGCTGGAAAAGGAAATGTCTTCACCTAAAAACTAGACAGCAGCATTCTCAGAAACCTCTTTGAGAAGAGTGCATTCATCTCACAGACTTGAACGTTCCTTTCGATAGAACAGTTTTGAAGCACTCCTTTTGTAGAATCTGTAAGTGTTTATTCGGAGCGCCTCGAGGCCTATGTTGGAAAAGGATATATCTTCACATAAAAACTAGACAGAAATATTCTCAGAAACCTCTTTGTAAAGAGTGCATTCAACTCAGAGAGTTGAACCTACCAATCGATAGAGAAGTTTCGAAACACTCTTTTTGTAGAACACGCAAGTGAATATGTGGAGGGATTTGAGGCCTGTGATGTAAATGGAAACATCTTCTCATGAAATCTAGACAGAAGCATTCTCAGAAACGTCTTTGTGATAAGTGCATTCAACTCACAGACTTGAAGCTTCCTTCTGAAAGAGCAGTTTTGAAACACTCTTTTTGTAGCATCTGCAAGTGGATATATGGAGCGCTTTGAGGCCTATGCTGGAAAAGGAAATATCTTCACATAAAAACTGGACAGAAGCATTCTCAGAAACTTCTTTGTGATGTGTGCGTTGAACTCACGGAGTTCAACCTTTCTTTTGATAGAGAAGTTTCGAAACACTCTTTTAGTAGAATCTTCATGTGGATGGATGGAGTGCTTTGAGGCCTATGCAGGAATAGGAAATATCTTCACGTAGAAACTGGACAAAAGCTTTCTCAGAAAGTTCCCTGTGCTTTGTGCATTCAACTCACGGAGTTCAACCTGCCTTTTGATAGAGCAGTTTTGAAACCCTCTTTTTGTAGAATCTGCAAGTGGATATTTGGAGCGCTTTGAGGCCTATGCTGCAAAAGGAAATATCGTTGCATAAAAGCTAGATGGAGGCATTCACAGAAACTTCTTTGTGATGAGTGCATTCAACTCACAGAGTTGAACCTCCCTTTTGATAGACCAGTTATGAAACACGGTTTTTGTAGAATACGCAAGTGGATATTTGGAGCTCTTTGAGGCTTATGCTGGAAAAGGAGATATCTTCATATACAAACTGGACAGAAGCATTTTCAGAAACTTTTATGTCATGTGGGGATTGAACTCACAGAGTTGAACACTCCTTTCCATGGAGCAGTTCTGCAACACTCTTTTCGTGGAAACCGCAAGTGGATATTTGGTGCGATTGCGGCATCTCGTGGAAAAGGAAACACATGCAGATGAAAACTAGATAGAATCATTCTCGGAAACTTCTCTCTGATGAGTGCTTTCAACTCACAGATTTGAACATTCCTTTTCAAAGAGCAGTTTTGAAAGACTCTTTTTGTAGAATCTGCAAGTGAATATTTGGAGCGCTTTGAGGCCTATGCTGGGAAGTGAAATATCTTCACCTGAAAACTAGACAGAAGCATTCTGAGAAAGTTCTCTCTGATGAGTGCATTCACCTCAGACTTGAACGTTCCTTTTGATAGAACAGTTTTGAATCACTAAGTTTGTAGAATTCGCAAGTGTTTAGGCAGAGCACCTTGAGGCCTATGTTGGAAAAGGAAATTGCTTCACATAAAAACTAGAGAGAAGTATTCTCAGAAATTTCATTGTGATGAGTGCATTCACCTAACAGAGTTGAACCTACTAATTGATAGACAAGTTTGGAAACACTCTTTTTGTAGAATCGGCAAGTGGATATTTGGAGCGCTTTGAAGCCTAGGCTGGAAATGGAAATATATTCACAGAAAAACTGGACAGAAGCATTCTCAGAAACTTCCTTGTGTTGAGTGCGTTCAACCCATAGACTTGAACCTTCTTTTTGAAAGAGCAGTTTTGAAACACTCTTTTTGTAAAATCTGCAAATGGATATTTGGAGCATTTTGAGGCCCATGCTGGGAAATGGAATATCTTCACCTAAAAACTAGACAGAAGCATTCTCAGAAAGATCTCCTCGATGCGTGCATTCAACTCACGGATTTCAACCCGTCTTTTGATAGAGCAGTTTGGAAACACTCTTTTTGTGAAATCTGCAAGTGGATATTTCCAGCGATTTGAGGTCTATGCAAGGAAAAGGAAATATCTTCACACAAAAACTAGACAGCTGCATTCTCAGAAACTTCTTTGTGAGGATTGCATTCAACTCACAGACTTGAACGTTCCTTTTCATAGAACAGTTTTGAAACACTCCTTTTGTACAATCTGCAAGTGTTTATTCGGAACGCTTTGAGGCCTATGTTGGAAAAGGAAATGTCTTCACATAAAAACTAGACAGAAGCATTCTCAGAAACTTCTTTGTGATGAGTGCATTCTACTCACAGACTTGAACCTTCCTTTTGATAGAACAGTTTTGAAACACTCTTTTTGTAGAATCTGCAAGTGGATATTTGGAGCACTATGAGGCCTATGCTGTGAAATGGAATCTCTTCACCTAAGTACTAGACAGAAGCATTCTCAGAAACTTCTTCACGATATGTGCATTCAACTCACAGTGTTGAACCTTTCTTTTCAAAGAGCAGTTTTGAAGCACACTTTTGGTAAAATCTGCAAGTGGATATTTGTAGCGATTTCCGGCCTATGCTGGAAAAGGAAATATCTTCCCATAAGAACTAAACAGCAGCATTCTCAGAAACTTCTTTGTGTGGATTGCATTCAACTCACAGACTTGAACCTACCAATTGATAGAGAAGTTGGGAAACACTCTTTTTGTAGAATCTGCAAGTGGGTATTTGGAGCGCTTTGAGGCCTATGCTGGAAAAGGAAATATCTTCACCTAAAAACTAGACAGCAGCACTCTCAGAAACCCCTTTGAGAAGAGTGCATTCATCTCCCAGACTTGAACGTTCCTTTCGATAGAACAGTTTTGAAGCACTCCTTTTGTAGAATCTGCAATTGTTTATTCGGAGCGCTTCGAGGCCTATGTTGGAAAAGGATATATCTTCACATAAAAACTAGACAGAAATATTCTCAGAAACTTCTTTGTAAAGAGTGCATTCAACTCAGAGAGTTGAACCTACCAATCGACAGAGAAGTTTCGAAACACTCTTTTTGTTGAACACGCAAGTGAATATTTGGAGGGATTTGAGGCCTGTGATGTAAATGGAAACATCTTCTCATGAAATCTAGACAGAAGCATTCTCAGAAACGTCTTTGTGATAAGTGCATTCAACTCACAGACTTGAAGCTTCCTTTTGAAAGAGCAGTTTTGAAACACTCTTTTTGTAGCATCTGCAAGTGGATATATGGAGCGCTTTGAGGCCTATGCTGGAAAAGGAACTATCTTCACATAAAAGCTGGACAGAAGCATTCTCAGAAACTTCTTTGCGATGTGTGCGTTGACCTCACGGAGTTCAACCTTTCTTTTGATAGAGAAGTTTCGAAACACTCTTTTAGTAGAATCTTCATGTGGATGGATGGAGTGCTTTGAGGCCTATGCTGGAAAAGGAAATATCTTCACGTAGAAACTGGACAAAAGCTTTCTCAGAAAGTTCCCTGGGCTTTGTGCATTCAACTCACGGAGTTCAACCTGCCTTTTGATAGAGCAGTTTTGAAACCCTCTTTTTGTAGAGTCTGCAAGTGGATATTCGGAGCGCTTTGAGGCCTATGCTGCAAAAGGAAATATCATTGCATAAAAGCAAGATGGAAGCATTCACAGAAACTTCTTTGTGATGAGTGCATTCAAGTCACAGAGTTGAACCTTCCTTTTGATAGACCAGTTATGAAACACGGTTTTTGTAGAATACGCAAGTGGATATTTGGAGCTCTTTGAGGCTTATGCTGGAAAAGGAGATATCTTCATATACAAACTGGACAGAAGCATTTTCAGAAACTTTTATGTCATGTGGGGATTGAACTCACAGAGTTGAACACTCCTTTCCATGGAGCAGTTCTGCAACACTCTTTTCGTGGACACTGCAATTGGATATTTGGTGCGATTGCGGCATCTAGTGGAAAAGGAAACACATGCAGATGAAAACTAGATAGAATCATTCTCAGAAACTTCTCTCTGATGAGTGCTTTCAACTCACAGATTTCAACCTTCCTTTTCAAAGAGCAGTTTTGAAAGACTCTTTTTGTAGAATCTGCAAGTGGATATTTGGAGCGCTTTGAGGCCTATGCTGGGAAATGAAATATCTTCACCTGAAAACTAGACAGAAGCATTCTGAGAAATTTCTCCCTGATGAGTGCATTCACCTCAGACTTGAACGTTCCTTTTGATAGAACAGTTTTGAATCACTAAGTTTGTAGAATTCTCAAGTGTTTAGGCAGAGCACCTTGAGGCCTATGTTGGAAAAGGAAATATCTTCACATAAGAACTAAACAGCAGCATTCTCTGAAACTTCTTTGTGATGAGTGCATTCACCTCACAGAGTTGAACCTACTAATTGATAGAGAAGTTTGGAAACACTCTTTTTGTAGAATCTGCAAATGGATATTTGGGGCGCTTTGAGGCCTATGCTGGAAATGGAAATATCTTCACATAAAAACTAGACAGAAGCATTCTCAGAAACTTCCTTGTGTTGAGTGCATTCAACTCACAGACTTGAACCTTCTTTTTGAAAGAGCAGTTTTGAAACACTCTTTTTGTAAAATCTGCAAAAGGATATTTGGAGCACTTTGAGGCCTATGCTGGGAAATGTAATATCTTCACCTAAAAACTAGACAGAAGCATTCTCAGAAAGTTCTTCTCGATGCGTGCATTCAACTCACAGAGTTGAACCTGTCTTTTGATAGAGCAGTTTGGAAACACTCTTCTTGTGAAATCTGCAAGTGGATATTTCCAGCGATTTGAGACCTATGCAAGGAAAAGGAAATATCTTCACACAAAAACTAGACAGCTGCATTCTCAGAAACTTCTTTGTGAGGAGTGCATTCAACTCACAGACTTGAACGTTCCTTTTCATAGAACAGTTTTGAAACACTCCTTTTGTACAATCTGCAAGTGTTTATTCGGAACGCTTTGAGGCCTATGTTGGAAAAGGAAATGTCTTCACATAAAAACTAGACAGAAGCATTCTCAGAAACATCTTTGTGATGAGTGCATTCTACTCACAGACTTGAACCTTCCTTTTGATAGAACAGTTTTGAAACACTCTTTTTGTAGAATCTGCAAGTGGATATTTGGAGCACTATGAGGCCTATGCTGTGAAATGGAATCTCTTCACCTAAGTACTAGACAGAAGCATTCTCAGAAACTTCTTCACGATATGTGCATTCAACTCACAGTGTTGAACCTTTCTTTTCAAAGAGCAGTTTTGAAGCACACTTTTGGTAAAATCTGCAAGTGGATATTTGTAGCGATTTCCGGCCTATGCTGGAAAAGGAAATATCTTCACATAAGAACTAAACAGCAGCATTCTCAGAAACTTCTTTGTGTGGATTGCATTCAACTCACAGACTTGAACCTACCAATTGATAGAGAAGTTGGGAGACACTCTTTTTGTAGAATCTGCAAGTGGGTATTTGGAGCGCTTTGAGGCCTACGCTGGAAAAGGAAATGTCTTCACCTAAAAACTAGACAGCAGCATTCTCAGAAACCTCTTTGAGAAGAGTGCATTCATCTCACAGACTTGAACGTTCCTTTCGATAGAACAGTTTTGAAGCACTCCTTTTGTAGAATCTGCAATTGTTTATTCGGAGCGCTTCGAGGCCTATGTTGGAAAAGGATATATCTTCACATAAAAACTAGACAGAAATATTCTCAGAAACCTCTTTGTAAAGAGTGCATTCAACTCAGAGAGTTGAATCTGCCAATCGATAGAGAAGTTTCGAAACACTCTTTTTGTAGAACACGCAAGTGAATATTTGGAGGGATTTGAGGCCTGTGATGTAAATGGAAACATCTTCTCATGAAATCTAGACAGAAGCATTCTCAGAAACGTCTTTGTGATAAGTGCATTCAACTCACAGACTTGAAGCTTCCTTCTGAAAGAGCAGTTTTGAAACACTCTTTTTGTAGCATCTGCAAGTGGATATATGGAGCGCTTTGAGGCCTATGCTGGAAAAGGAAATATCTTCACATAAAAACTGGACAGAAGCATTCTCAGAAACTTCTTTGTGATGTGTGCGTTGAACTCACGGAGTTCAACCTTTCTTTTGATAGAGAAGTTTCGAAACACTCTTTTAGTAGAATCTTCATGTGGATGGATGGAGTGCTTTGAGGCCTATGCAGGAATAGGAAATATCTTCACGTAGAAACTGGACAAAAGCTTTCTCAGAAAGTTCCCTGTGCTTTGTGCATTCAACTCACGGAGTTCAACCTGCCTTTTGATAGAGCAGTTTTGAAACCCTCTTTTTGTAGAATCTGCAAGTGGATATTTGGAGCGCTTTGAGGCCTATGCTGCAAAAGGAAATATCGTTGCATAAAAGCTAGATGGAAGCATTCACACAAACTTCTTTGTGATGAGTGCATTCAACTCACAGAGTTGACCCTCCCTTTTGATAGACCAGTTATGAAACACGGTTTTTGTAGAATACGCAAGTGGATATTTGGAGCTCTTTGAGGCTTATGCTGGAAAAGGAGATATCTTCATATACAAACTGGACAGAAGCATTTTCAGAAACTTTTATGTCATGTGGGGATTGAACTCACAGAGTTGAACACTCCTTTCCATGGAGCAGTTCTGCAACACTCTTTTCGTGGAAACTGCAAGTGGATATTTGGTGCGATTGCGGCATCTAGTGGAAAAGGAAACACATGCAGATGAAAACTAGATAGAATCATTCTCGGAAACTTCTCTCTGATGAGTGCTTTCAACTCACAGATTTGAACCTTCCTTTTCAAAGAGCAGTTTTGAAAGACTCTGTTTGTAGAATCTGCAAGTGGATATTTGGAGCGCTTTGAGGCCTATGCTGGGAAGTGAAATATCTTCACCTGAAAACTAGACAGAAGCATTCTGAGAAAGTTCTCTCTGATGAGTGCATTCACCTCAGACTTGAACGTTCCTTTTGATAGAACAGTTTTGAATCACTAAGTTTGTAGAATTCGCAAGTGTTTACGCAGAGCACCTTGAGGCCTATGTTGGAAAAGGAAATTGCTTCACATAAAAACTAGAGAGAAGCATTCTCAGAAATTTCACTGTGATGAGTGCATTCACCTAACAGAGTTGAACCTACTAATTGATAGACAAGTTTGGAAACACTCTTTTTGTAGAATCTGCAAGTGGATATTTGGAGCGCTTTGAAGCCTAGGCTGGAAATGGAAATATATTCACAGAAAAACTGGACAGAAGCATTCTCAGAAACTTCCTTGTGTTGAGTGCGTTCAACCCATAGACTTGAACCTTCTTTTTGAAAGAGCAGTTTTGAAACACTCTTTTTGTAAAATCTGCAAATGGATATTTGGAGCATTTTGAGGCCCATGCTGGGAAATGGAATATCTTCACCTAAAAACTAGACAATAGCATTCTCAGAAAGATCTCCTCGATGCGTGCATTCAACTCACAGATTTCAACCCGTCTTTTGATAGAGCAGTTTGGAAACACTCTTTTTGTGAAATCTGCAAGTGGATATTTCCAGCGATTTGAGGTCTATGCAAGGAAAAGGAAATATCTTCACACAAAAACTAGACAGCTGCATTCTCAGAAACTTCTTTGTGAGGAGTGCATTCAACTCACAGACTTGAACGTTCCTTTTCATAGAACACTTTTGAAACACTCCTTTTGTACAATCTGCAGGTGTTTATTCGGAGGGCTTTGAGGCCTATGTTGGAAAAGGAAATATCTTCACATTAAAACTAGACAGAAGCATTCTCAGAAACTTCTTTGTGATGAGTGCATTCTAGTCACAGAGTTGAACCTTCCTTTTGATAGAACAGTTTTGAAACACTCTTTTTGTAGAATCTGCAAGTGGATATTTGGAGCACTATGAGGCCTATGCTGTGAAATGAAATCTCTTCAGCTAAATACTAGACAGAAGCATTCTCAGAAACTTCTTCACCACATGTGCAGTCAACTCACAGAGTTGAACCTTTCTTTTCAAAGAGCAGTTTTGAAACACACTTTTGGTAAAATCTGCAAGTGGATATTTAGAGCGATTTCCGGCCTATGCTGGAAAAGGAAATATCTTCACATAAGAACTAAACAGCAGCATTCTCTGAAACTTCTTTGTGATGAGTGCATTCACCTCACAGAGTTGAACCTACTAATTGATAGAGAAGTTTGGAAACACTCTTTTTGTAGAATCTGCAAATGGATATTTGGAGCGCTTTGAGGCCTATGCTGGAAATGGAAATATCTTCACATAAAAACTAGACAGAAGCATTCTCAGAAACTTCCTTGTGTTGAGTGCATTCAACTCACAGACTTGAACCTTCTTTTTGAAAGAGCAGTTTTGAAACACTCTTTTTGTAAAATCTGCAAAAGGATATTTGGAGCACTTTGAGGCCTATGCTGGGAAATGTAATATCTTCACCTAAAAACTAGACAGAAGCATTCTCAGAAAGTTCTTCTCGATGCGTGCATTCAACTCACAGAGTTGAACCTGTCTTTTGATAGAGCAGTTTGGAAACACTCTTCTTGTGAAATCTGCAAGTGGATATTTCCAGCGATTTGAGACCTATGCAAGGAAAAGGAAATATCTTCACACAAAAACTAGACAGCTGCATTCTCAGAAACTTCTTTGTGAGGAGTGCATTCAACTCACAGACTTGAACGTTCCTTTTCATAGAACAGTTTTGAAACACTCCTTTTGTACAATCTGCAAGTGTTTATTCGGAACGCTTTGAGGCCTATGTTGGAAAACGAAATGTCTTCACATAAAAACTAGACAGAAGCATTCTCAGAAACTTCTTTGTGATGAGTGCATTCTACTCACAGACTTGAACCTTCCTTTTGATAGAACAGTTTTGAAACACTCTTTTTGTAGGATCTGCAAGTGGATATTTGGAGCACTATGAGGCCTATGCTGTGAAATGGAATCACTTCACCTAAGTACTAGACAGAAGCATTCTCAGAAACTTCTTCACGATATGTGCATTCAACTCAGTGTTGAACCTTTCTTTTCAAAGAGAAGTTTTGAAGCACACTTTTGGTAAAATCTGCAAGTGGATATTTGTAGCGATTTCCGGCCTATGCTGGAAAAGGAAATATCTTCACATAAGAACTAAACAGCAGCATTCTCAGAAACTTCTTTGTGTGGATTGCATTCAACTCACAGACTTGAACCTACCAATTGATAGAGAAGTTGGGAGACACTCTTTTTGTAGAATCTGCAAGTGGGTATTTGGAGCGCTTTGAGGCCTACGCTGGAAAAGGAAATGTCTTCACCTAAAAACTAGACAGCAGCATTCTCAGAAACCTCTTTGAGAAGAGTGCATTCATCTCACAGACTTGAACGTTCCTTTCGATAGAAGAGTTTTGAAGCACTCCTTTTGTAGAATCTGTAATTGTTTATTCGTAGCGCCTCGAGGCCTATGTTGGAAAAGTATATATCTTCACATAAAAACTAGACAGAAATATTCTCAGAAACCTCTTTGTAAAGTGTGCATTCAACTCAGAGAGTTGAACCTACCAATCGATAGAGAAGTTTCGAAACACTCTTTTTGTAGAACACGCAAGTGAATATTTGGAGGGATTTGAGGCCTGTGATGTAAAGGGAAACATCTTCTCATGAAATCTAGACAGAAGCATTCTCAGAAACGTCTTTGTGATAAGTGCATTCAACTCACAGACTTGAAGCTTCCTTCTGAAAGAGCAGTTTTGAAACACTCTTTTTGTAGCATCTACAAGTGGATATATGGAGCGCTTTGAGGCCTATGCTGGAAAAGGAAATATCTTCACATAAAAACTGGACAGAAGCATTCTCAGAAACTTCTTTGTGATGTGTGCGTTGAACTCACGGAATTCAACCTTTCTTTTGATAGAGAAGTTTCGAAACACTCTTTTAGTAGAATCTTCATGTGGATGGATGGAGTGCTTTGAGGCCTATGCAGGAATAGGAAATATCTTCACGTAGGAACTGGACAAAAGCATTCTCAGAAAGTTCCCTGTGCTTTGTGCATTCAACTCACGGAGTTCAACCTGCCTTTTGATAGAGCAGTTTTGAAACCCTCTTTTTGTAGAATCTGCAAGTGGATATTTGGAGCGCTTTAAGGCCTATGCTGCAAAAGGAAATATCGTTGCATAAAAGCTAGATGGAAGCATTCACAGAAACTTCTTTGTGATGAGTGCATTCAACTCATAGAGTTGAACCTCGCTTTTGATAGACCAGTTACGAAACACGGTTTTTGTAGAATACGCAAGTGGATATTTGGAGCTCTTTCAGGCTTATGCTGGAAAAGGAGATATCTTCATATACAAACTGGACAGAAGCATTTTCAGAAACTTTTATGTCATGTGGGGATTGAACTCACAGAGTTGAACACTCCTTTCCATGGAGCAGTTCTGCAACACTCTTTTCGTGGAAACTGCAAGTGGATATTTGGTGCGATTGCGGCATCTAGTGGAAAAGGAAACACATGCAGATGAAAACTAGATAGAATCATTCTCGGAAACTTCTCTCTGATGAGTGCTTTCAACTCACAGATTTGAACATTCCTTTTCAAAGAGCAGTTTTGAAAGTCTCTTTTTGTAGAATCTGCAAGTGGATATTTGGAGCGCTTTGAGGCCTATGCTGGGAAGTGAAATATCTTCACCTGAAAACTAGACAGAAGCATTCTGAGAAAGTTCTCCCTGATGAGTGCATTCACCTCAGACTTGAACGTTCCCTTTGATAGAACAGTTTTGAATCACTAAGTTTGTAGAATTCGCAAGTGTTTATGCAGAGCACCTTGAGGCCTATGTTGGAAAAGGAAATTGCTTCACATAAAAACTAGAGAGAAGCATTCTCAGAAATTTCATTGTGATGAGTGCATTCACCTAACAGAGTTGAACCTACTAATTGATAGACAAGTTTGCAAACACTCTTTTTGTAGAATCTGCAAGTGGATATTTGGAGCGCTTTGAAGCCTAGGCTGGAAATGGAAATGTATTCACAGAAAAACTGGACAGAAGCATTCTCAGAAACTTCCTTGTGTTGAGTGCGTTCAACCCATAGACTTGAACCTTCTTTTTGAAAGAGCAGTTTTGAAACACTCTTTTTGTAAAATCTGCAAATGGATATTTGGAGCATTTTGAGGCCCATGCTGGGAAATGGAATATCTTCACCTAAAAACTAGACAGAAGCATTCTCAGAAAGATCTCCTCGATGCGTGCATTCAACTCACAGATTTCAACCCGTCTTTTGATAGAGCAGTTTGGAAACACTCTTTTTGTGAAATCTGCAAGTGGATATTTCCAGCGATTTGAGGTCTATGCAAGGAAAAGGAAATATCTTCACACAAAAACTAGACAGCTGCATTCTCAGAAACTTCTTTGCGAGGGGTGCATTCAACTCACAGACTTGAACGTTCCTTTTCATAGAACAGTTTTGAAACACTCCTTTTGTACAATCTGCCGGTGTTTATTCGGAGGGCTTTGAGGCCTATGTTGGAAAAGGAAATATCTTCACATAAAAACTAGACAGAAGCATTCTCAGAAACTTCTTTGTGATGAGTGCATTCTAGTCACAGAGTCGAACCTTCCTTTTGATAGAACAGTTTTGAAACACTCTTTTTGTAGGATCTGCCAGTGGATATTTGGAGCACTATGAGGCCTATGCTGTGAAATGAAATCTCTTCAGCTAAGTAGTAGACAGAAGCATTCTCAGAAACTTCTTCACCACATGTGCAATCAACTCACAGAGTTGAACCTTTCTTTTCAAAGAGCAGTTTTGAAACACACTTTTGGTAAAATCTGCAAGTGGATATTTAGAGCGATTTCCGGCCTATGCTGGAAAAGGAAATATCTTCACATAAGAACTAAACAGCAGCATTCTCAGAAACTTCTTTGTGATGAGTGCATTCACCTCACAGAGTTGAACCTACTAATTGATAGAGAAGTTTGGAAACACTCTTTTTGTAGAATCTGCAAATGGATATTTGGAGCGCTTTGAGGCCTATGCTGGAAATGGAAATATCTTCACATAAAAACTAGACAGAAGCATTCTCAGAAACTTCCTTGTGTTGAGTGCATTCAACTCACAGACTTGAACCTTCTTTTTGAAAGAGCAGTTTTGAAACACTCTTTTTGTAAAATCTGCAAAAGGATATTTGGAGCACTTTGAGGCCTATGCTGGGAAATGTAATATCTTCACCTAAAAACTAGACAGAAGCATTCTCAGAAAGTTCTTCTCGATGCGTGCATTCAACTCACAGTGTTGAAACTGTCTTTTGATAGAGCAGTTTGGAAACACTCTTTTTGTGGAATCTGCAAGTGGATATTTCCAGCGATTTGAGACCTATGCAAGGAAAAGGAAATATCTTCACACAAAAACTAGACAGCTGCATTCTCAGAAACTTCTTTGTGAGGAGTGCATTCACCTCACAGAGTTGAACCTACTAATTGATAGAGAAGTTTGGAAACACTCTTTTTGTAGAATCTGCAAATGGATATTTGGAGCGCTTTGAGGCCTATGCTGGAAATGGAAATATCTTCACATAAAAACTAGACAGAAGCATTCTCAGAAACTTCCTTGTGTTGAGTGCATTCAACTCACAGACTTGAACCTTCTTTTTGAAAGAGCAGTTTTGAAACACTCTTTTTGTAAAATCTGCAAAAGGATATTTGGAGCACTTTGAGGCCTATGCTGGGAAATGTAATATCTTCACCTAAAAACTAGACAGAAGCATTCTCAGAAAGTTCTTCTCGATGCGTGCATTCAACTCACAGAGTTGAACCTGTCTTTTGATAGAGCAGTTTGGAAACACTCTTCTTGTGAAATCTGCAAGTGGATATTTCCAGCGATTTGAGACCTATGCAAGGAAAAGGAAATATCTTCACACAAAAACTAGACAGCTGCATTCTCAGAAACTTCTTTGTGAGGAGTGCATTCAACTCACAGACTTGAACGTTCCTTTTCATAGAACAGTTTTGAAACACTCCTTTTGTACAATCTGCAAGTGTTTATTCGGAACGCTTTGAGGCCTATGTTGGAAAACGAAATGTCTTCACATAAAAACTAGACAGAAGCATTCTCAGAAACTTCTTTGTGATGAGTGCATTCTACTCACAGACTTGAACCTTCCTTTTGATAGAACAGTTTTGAAACACTCTTTTTGTAGGATCTGCAAGTGGATATTTGGAGCACTATGAGGCCTATGCTGTGAAATGGAATCACTTCACCTAAGTACTAGACAGAAGCATTCTCAGAAACTTCTTCACGATATGTGCATTCAACTCAGTGTTGAACCTTTCTTTTCAAAGAGAAGTTTTGAAGCACACTTTTGGTAAAATCTGCAAGTGGATATTTGTAGCGATTTCCGGCCTATGCTGGAAAAGGAAATATCTTCACATAAGAACTAAACAGCAGCATTCTCAGAAACTTCTTTGTGTGGATTGCATTCAACTCACAGACTTGAACCTACCAATTGATAGAGAAGTTGGGAGACACTCTTTTTGTAGAATCTGCAAGTGGGTATTTGGAGCGCTTTGAGGCCTACGCTGGAAAAGGAAATGTCTTCACCTAAAAACTAGACAGCAGCATTCTCAGAAACCTCTTTGAGAAGAGTGCATTCATCTCACAGACTTGAACGTTCCTTTCGATAGAAGAGTTTTGAAGCACTCCTTTTGTAGAATCTGTAATTGTTTATTCGTAGCGCCTCGAGGCCTATGTTGGAAAAGTATATATCTTCACATAAAAACTAGACAGAAATATTCTCAGAAACCTCTTTGTAAAGTGTGCATTCAACTCAGAGAGTTGAACCTACCAATCGATAGAGAAGTTTCGAAACACTCTTTTTGTAGAACACGCAAGTGAATATTTGGAGGGATTTGAGGCCTGTGATGTAAAGGGAAACATCTTCTCATGAAATCTAGACAGAAGCATTCTCAGAAACGTCTTTGTGATAAGTGCATTCAACTCACAGACTTGAAGCTTCCTTCTGAAAGAGCAGTTTTGAAACACTCTTTTTGTAGCATCTACAAGTGGATATATGGAGCGCTTTGAGGCCTATGCTGGAAAAGGAAATATCTTCACATAAAAACTGGACAGAAGCATTCTCAGAAACTTCTTTGTGATGTGTGCGTTGAACTCACGGAATTCAACCTTTCTTTTGATAGAGAAGTTTCGAAACACTCTTTTAGTAGAATCTTCATGTGGATGGATGGAGTGCTTTGAGGCCTATGCAGGAATAGGAAATATCTTCACGTAGGAACTGGACAAAAGCATTCTCAGAAAGTTCCCTGTGCTTTGTGCATTCAACTCACGGAGTTCAACCTGCCTTTTGATAGAGCAGTTTTCAAACCCTCTTTTTGTAGAATCTGCAAGTGGATATTTGGAGCGCTTTAAGGCCTATGCTGCAAAAGGAAATATCGTTGCATAAAAGCTAGATGGAAGCATTCACAGAAACTTCTTTGTGATGAGTGCATTCAACTCATAGAGTTGAACCTCGCTTTTGATAGACCAGTTACGAAACACGGTTTTTGTAGAATACGCAAGTGGATATTTGGAGCTCTTTCAGGCTTATGCTGGAAAAGGAGATATCTTCATATACAAACTGGACAGAAGCATTTTCAGAAACTTTTATGTCATGTGGGGATTGAACTCACAGAGTTGAACACTCCTTTCCATGGAGCAGTTCTGCAACACTCTTTTCGTGGAAACTGCAAGTGGATATTTGGTGCGATTGCGGCATCTAGTGGAAAAGGAAACACATGCAGATGAAAACTAGATAGAATCATTCTCGGAAACTTCTCTCTGATGAGTGCTTTCAGCTCACAGATTTGAACATTCCTTTTCAAAGAGCAGTTTTGAAAGTCTCTTTTTGTAGAATCTGCAAGTGGATATTTGGAGCGCTTTGAGGCCTATGCTGGGAAGTGAAATATCTTCACCTGAAAACTAGACAGAAGCATTCTGAGAAAGTTCTCCCTGATGAGTGCATTCACCTCAGACTTGAACGTTCCCTTTGATAGAACAGTTTTGAATCACTAAGTTTGTAGAATTCGCAAGTGTTTATGCAGAGCACCTTGAGGCCTATGTTGGAAAAGGAAATTGCTTCACATAAAAACTAGAGAGAAGCATTCTCAGAAATTTCATTGTGATGAGTGCATTCACCTAACAGAGTTGAACCTACTAATTGATAGACAAGTTTGCAAACACTCTTTTTGTAGAATCTGCAAGTGGATATTTGGAGCGCTTTGAAGCCTAGGCTGGAAATGGAAATGTATTCACAGAAAAACTGGACAGAAGCATTCTCAGAAACTTCCTTGTGTTGAGTGCGTTCAACCCATAGACTTGAACCTTCTTTTTGAAAGAGCAGTTTTGAAACACTCTTTTTGTAAAATCTGCAAATGGATATTTGGAGCATTTTGAGGCCCATGCTGGGAAATGGAATATCTTCACCTAAAAACTAGACAGAAGCATTCTCAGAAAGATCTCCTCGATGCGTGCATTCAACTCACAGATTTCAACCCGTCTTTTGATAGAGCAGTTTGGAAACACTCTTTTTGTGAAATCTGCAAGTGGATATTTCCAGCGATTTGAGGTCTATGCAAGGAAAAGGAAATATCTTCACACAAAAACTAGACAGCTGCATTCTCAGAAACTTCTTTGCGAGGGGTGCATTCAACTCACAGACTTGAACGTTCCTTTTCATAGAACAGTTTTGAAACACTCCTTTTGTACAATCTGCCGGTGTTTATTCGGAGGGCTTTGAGGCCTATGTTGGAAAAGGAAATATCTTCACATAAAAACTAGACAGAAGCATTCTCAGAAACTTCTTTGTGATGAGTGCATTCTAGTCACAGAGTCGAACCTTCCTTTTGATAGAACAGTTTTGAAACACTCTTTTTGTAGGATCTGCCAGTGGATATTTGGAGCACTATGAGGCCTATGCTGTGAAATGAAATCTCTTCAGCTAAGTAGTAGACAGAAGCATTCTCAGAAACTTCTTCACCACATGTGCAATCAACTCACAGAGTTGAACCTTTCTTTTCAAAGAGCAGTTTTGAAACACACTTTTGGTAAAATCTGCAAGTGGATATTTAGAGCGATTTCCGGCCTATGCTGGAAAAGGAAATATCTTCACATAAGAACTAAACAGCAGCATTCTCAGAAACTTCTTTGTGATGAGTGCATTCACCTCACAGAGTTGAACCTACTAATTGATAGAGAAGTTTGGAAACACTCTTTTTGTAGAATCTGCAAATGGATATTTGGAGCGCTTTGAGGCCTATGCTGGAAATGGAAATATCTTCACATAAAAACTAGACAGAAGCATTCTCAGAAACTTCCTTGTGTTGAGTGCATTCAACTCACAGACTTGAACCTTCTTTTTGAAAGAGCAGTTTTGAAACACTCTTTTTGTAAAATCTGCAAAAGGATATTTGGAGCACTTTGAGGCCTATGCTGGGAAATGTAATATCTTCACCTAAAAACTAGACAGAAGCATTCTCAGAAAGTTCTTCTCGATGCGTGCATTCAACTCACAGTGTTGAAACTGTCTTTTGATAGAGCAGTTTGGAAACACTCTTTTTGTGGAATCTGCAAGTGGATATTTCCAGCGATTTGAGACCTATGCAAGGAAAAGGAAATATCTTCACACAAAAACTAGACAGCTGCATTCTCAGAAACTTCTTTGTGAGGAGTGCATTCACCTCACAGAGTTGAACCTACTAATTGATAGAGAAGTTTGGAAACACTCTTTTTGTAGAATCTGCAAATGGATATTTGGAGCGCTTTGAGGCCTATGCTGGAAATGGAAATATCTTCACATAAAAACTAGACAGAAGCATTCTCAGAAACTTCCTTGTGTTGAGTGCATTCAACTCACAGACTTGAACCTTCTTTTTGAAAGAGCAGTTTTGAAACACTCTTTTTGTAAAATCTGCAAAAGGATATTTGGAGCACTTTGAGGCCTATGCTGGGAAATGTAATATCTTCACCTAAAAACTAGACAGAAGCATTCTCAGAAAGTTCTTCTCGATGCGTGCATTCAACTCACAGAGTTGAACCTGTCTTTTGATAGAGCAGTTTGGAAACACTCTTCTTGTGAAATCTGCAAGTGGATATTTCCAGCGATTTGAGACCTATGCAAGGAAAAGGAAATATCTTCACACAAAAACTAGACAGCTGCATTCTCAGAAACTTCTTTGTGAGGAGTGCATTCAACTCACAGACTTGAACGTTCCTTTTCATAGAACAGTTTTGAAACACTCCTTTTGTACAATCTGCAAGTGTTTATTCGGAACGCTTTGAGGCCTATGTTGGAAAAGGAAATGTCTTCACATAAAAACTAGACAGAAGCATTCTCAGAAACTTCTTTGTGATGAGTGCATTCTACTCACAGAGTTGAACCTTCCTTTTGATAGAACAGTTTTGAAACACTCTTTTTGTAGGATCTGCAAGTGGATATTTGGAGCACTATGAGGCCTATGCTGTGAAATGGAATCTCTTCACCTAAGTACTAGACAGAAGCATTCTCAGAAACTTCTTCACGATATGTGCATTCAACTCACAGTGTTGAACCTTTCTTTTCAAAGAGCAGTTTTGAAGCACACTTTTGGTAAAATCTGCAAGTGGATATTTGTAGCGATTTCCGGCCTATGCTGGAAAAGGAAATATCTTCACATAAGAACTAAACAGCAGCATTCTCAGAAACTTCTTTGTGTGGATTGCATTCAACTCACAGACTTGAACCTACCAATTGATAGAGAAGTTGGGAGACACTCTTTTTGTAGAATCTGCAAGTGGGTATTTGGAGCGCTTTGAGGCCTACGCTGGAAAAGGAAATGTCTTCACCTAAAAACTAGACAGCAGCATTCTCAGAAACCTCTTTGAGAAGAGTGCATTCATCTCACAGACTTGAACGTTCCTTTCGATAGAACAGTTTTGAAGCACTCCTTTTGTAGAATCTGCAATTGTTTATTCGGAGCGCTTCGAGGCCTATGTTGGAAAAGGATATATCTTCACATAAAAACTAGACAGAAATATTCTCAGAAACCTCTTTGTAAAGAGTGCATTCAACTCAGAGAGTTGAACCTACCAATCGATAGAGAAGTTTCGAAACACTCTTTTTGTAGAACACGCAAGTGAATATTTGGAGGGATTTGAGGCCTGTGATGTAAATGGAAACATCTTCTCATGAAATCTAGACAGAAGCATTCTCAGAAACGTCTTTGTGATAAGTGCATTCAACTCACAGACTTGAAGCTTCCTTCTGAAAGAGCAGTTTTGAAACACTCTTTTTGTAGCATCTGCAAGTGGATATATGGAGCGCTTTGAGGCCTATGCTGGAAAAGGAAATATCTTCACATAAAAACTGGACAGAAGCATTCTCAGAAACTTCTTTGTGATGTGTGCGTTGAACTCACGGAGTTCAACCTTTCTTTTGTTAGAGAAGTTTCGAAACACTCTTTTAGTAGAATCTTCATGTGGATGGATGGAGTGCTTTGAGGCCTATGCAGGAATAGGAAATATCTTCACGTAGAAACTGGACAAAAGCTTTCTCAGAAAGTTCCCTGTGCTTTGTGCATTCAACTCACGGAGTTCAACCTGCCTTTTGATAGAGCAGTTTTGAAACCCTCTTTTTGTAGAATCTGCAAGTGGATATTTGGAGCGCTTTGAGGCCTATGCTGCAAAAGGAAATATCGTTGCATAAAAGCTAGATGGAGGCATTCACAGAAACTTCTTTGTGATGAGTGCATTCAACTCACAGAGTTGAACCTACCTTTTGATAGACCAGTTATGAAACACGGTTTTTGTAGAATACGCAAGTGGATATTTGGAGCTCTTTGAGGCTTATGCTGGAAAAGGAGATATCTTCATATACAAACTGGACAGAAGCATTTTCAGAAACTTTTATGTCATGTGGGGATTGAACTCACAGAGTTGAACACTACTTTCCATGGAGCAGTTCTGCAACACTCTTTTCGTGGAAACTGCAAGTGGATATTTGGTGCGATTGCGGCATCTAGTGGAAAAGGAAACACATGCAGATGAAAACTAGATAGAATCATTCTCGGAAACTTCTCTCTGATGAGTGCTTTCAACTCACAGATTTGAACCTTCCTTTTCAAAGAGCAGTTTTGAAAGACTCTTTTTGTAGAATCTGCAAGTGAATATTTGGAGCGCTTTGAGGCCTATGCTGGGAAGTGAAATATCTTCACCTGAAAACTAGACAGAAGCATTCTGAGAAAGTTCTCTCTGATGAGTGCATTCACCTCAGACTTGAACGTTCCTTTTGATAGAACAGTTTTGAATCACTAAGTTTGTAGAATTCGCAAGTGTTTAGGCAGAGCACCTTGAGGCCTATGTTGGAAAAGGAAATTGCTTCACATAAAAACTAGAGAGAAGCATTCTCAGAAATTTCATTGTGATGAGTGCATTCACCTAACAGAGTTGAACCTACTAATTGATAGACAAGTTTGCAAACACTCTTTTTGTAGAATCTGCAAGTGGATATTTGGAGCGCTTTGAAGCCTAGGCTGGAAATGGAAATATATTCACAGAAAAACTGGACAGAAGCATTCTCAGAAACTTCCTTGTGTTGAGTGCGTTCAACCCGTAGACATGAACCTTCTTTTTGAAAGAGCAGTTTTGAAACACTCTTTTTGTAAAATCTGCAAATGGATATTTGGAGCATTTTGAGGCCCATGCTGGGAAATGGAATATCTTCACCTAAAAACTAGACAGAAGCATTCTCAGAAAGATCTCCTCGATGCGTGCATTCAACTCACAGATTTCAACCCGTCTTTTGATAGAGCAGTTTGGAAACACTCTTTTTGTGAAATCTGCAAGTGGATATTTCCAGCGATTTGAGGTCTATGCAAGGAAAAGGAAATATCTTCACACAAAAACTAGACAGCTGCATTCTCAGAAACTTCTTTGTGAGGATTGCATTCAACTCACAGACTTGAACGTTCCTTTTCATAGAACAGTTTTGAAACACTCCTTTTGTACAATCTGCAAGTGTTTATTCGGAACGCTTTGAGGCCTATGTTGGAAAAGGAAATGTCTTCACATAAAAACTAGACAGAAGCATTCTCAGAAACTTCTTTGTGATGAGTGCATTCTACTCACAGACTTGAACCTTCCTTTTGATAGAACAGTTTTGAAACACTCTTTTTGTAGAATCTGCAAGTGGATATTTGGAGCACTATGAGGCCTATGCTGTGAAATGGAATCTCTTCACCTAAGTACTAGACAGAAGCATTCTCAGAAACTTCTTCACGATATGTGCATTCAACTCACGGTGTTGAACCTTTCTTTTCAAAGAGCAGTTTTGAAGCACACTTTTGGTAAAATCTGCAAGTGGATATTTGTAGCGATTTCCGGCCTATGCTGGAAAAGGAAATATCTTCCCATAAGAACTAAACAGCAGCATTCTCAGAAACTTCTTTGTGTGGATTGCATTCAACTCACAGACTTGAACCTACCAATTGATAGAGAAGTTGGGAAACACTCTTTTTGTAGAATCTGCAAGTGGGTATTTGGAGCGCTTTGAGGCCTATGCTGGAAAAGGAAATATCTTCACCTAAAAACTAGACAGCAGCACTCTCAGAAACCTCTTTGAGAAGAGTGCATTCATCTCCCAGACTTGAACGTTCCTTTCGATAGAACAGTTTTGAAGCACTCCTTTTGTAGAATCTGCAATTGTTTATTCGGAGCGCTTCGAGGCCTATGTTGGAAAAGGATATATCTTCACATAAAAACTAGACAGAAATATTCTCAGAAACTTCTTTGTAAAGAGTGCATTCAACTCAGAGAGTTGAACCTACCAATCGACAGAGAAGTTTCGAAACACTCTTTTTGTTGAACACGCAAGTGAATATTTGGAGGGATTTGAGGCCTGTGATGTAAATGGAAACATCTTCTCATGAAATCTAGACAGAAGCATTCTCAGAAACGTCTTTGTGATAAGTGCATTCAACTCACAGACTTGAAGCTTCCTTTTGAAAGAGCAGTTTTGAAACACTCTTTTTGTAGCATCTGCAAGTGGATATATGGAGCGCTTTGAGGCCTATGCTGGAAAAGGAACTATCTTCACATAAAAGCTGGACAGAAGCATTCTCAGAAACTTCTTTGCGATGTGTGCGTTGACCTCACGGAGTTCAACCTTTCTTTTGATAGAGAAGTTTCGAAACACTCTTTTAGTAGAATCTTCATGTGGATGGATGGAGTGCTTTGAGGCCTATGCTGGAAAAGGAAATATCTTCACGTAGAAACTGGACAAAAGCTTTCTCAGAAAGTTCCCTGGGCTTTGTGCATTCAACTCACGGAGTTCAACCTGCCTTTTGATAGAGCAGTTTTGAAACCCTCTTTTTGTAGAGTCTGCAAGTGGATATTCGGAGCGCTTTGAGGCCTATGCTGCAAAAGGAAATATCATTGCATAAAAGCAAGATGGAAGCATTCACAGAAACTTCTTTGTGATGAGTGCATTCAAGTCACAGAGTTGAACCTTCCTTTTGATAGACCAGTTATGAAACACGGTTTTTGTAGAATACGCAAGTGGATATTTGGAGCTCTTTGAGGCTTATGCTGGAAAAGGAGATATCTTCATATACAAACTGGACAGAAGCATTTTCAGAAACTTTTCTGTCATGTGGGGATTGAACTCACAGAGTTGAACACTCCTTTCCATGGAGCAGTTCTGCAACACTCTTTTCGTGGACACTGCAAGTGGATATTTGGTGCGATTGCGGCATCTAGTGGAAAAGGAAACACATGCAGATGAAAACTAGATAGAATCATTCTCAGAAACTTCTCTCTGATGAGTGCTTTCAACTCACAGATTTCAACCTTCCTTTTCAAAGAGCAGTTTTGAAAGACTCTTTTTGTAGAATCTGCAAGTGGATATTTGGAGCGCTTTGAGGCCTATGCTGGGAAATGAAATATCTTCACCTGAAAACTAGACAGAAGCATTCTGAGAAATTTCTCCCTGATGAGTGCATTCACCTCAGACTTGAACATTCCTTTTGATAGAACAGTTTTGAATCACTAAGTTTGTAGAATTCGCAAGTGTTTAGGCAGAGCACCTTGAGGCCTATGTTGGAAAAGGAAATATCTTCACATAAGAACTAAACAGCAGCATTCTCTGAAACTTCTTTGTGATGAGTGCATTCACCTCACAGAGTTGAACCTACTAATTGATAGAGAAGTTTGGAAACACTCTTTTTGTAGAATCTGCAAATGGATATTTGGGGCGCTTTGAGGCCTATGCTGGAAATGGAAATATCTTCACATAAAAACTAGACAGAAGCATTCTCAGAAACTTCCTTGTGTTGAGTGCATTCAACTCACAGACTTGAACCTTCTTTTTGAAAGAGCAGTTTTGAAACACTCTTTTTGTAAAATCTGCAAAAGGATATTTGCAGCACTTTGAGGCCTATGCTGGGAAATGTAATATCTTCACCTAAAAACTAGACAGAAGCATTCTCAGAAAGTTCTTCTCGATGCGTGCATTCAACTCACAGAGTTGAACCTGTCTTTTGATAGAGCAGTTTGGAAACACTCTTCTTGTGAAATCTGCAAGTGGATATTTCCAGCGATTTGAGACCTATGCAAGGAAAAGGAAATATCTTCACACAAAAACTAGACAGCTGCATTCTCAGAAACTTCTTTGTGAGGAGTGCATTCAACTCACAGACTTGAACGTTCCTTTTCATAGAACAGTTTTGAAACACTCCTTTTGTACAATCTGCAAGTGTTTATTCGGAACGCTTTGAGGCCTATGTTGGAAAAGGAAATGTCTTCACATAAAAACTAGACAGAAGCATTCTCAGAAACTTCTTTGTGATGAGTGCATTCTACTCACAGACTTGAACCTTCCTTTTGATAGAACAGTTTTGAAACACTCTTTTTGTAGAATCTGCAAGTGGATATTTGGAGCACTATGAGGCCTATGCTGTGAAATGGAATCTCTTCACCTAAGTACTAGACAGAAGCATTCTCAGAAACTTCTTCACGATATGTGCATTCAACTCACAGTGTTGAACCTTTCTTTTCAAAGAGCAGTTTTGAAGCACACTTTTGGTAAAATCTGCAAGTGGATATTTGTAGCGATTTCCGGCCTATGCTGGAAAAGGAAATATCTTCACATAAGAACTAAACAGCAGCATTCTCAGAAACTTCTTTGTGTGGATTGCATTCAACTCACAGACTTGAACCTACCAATTGATAGAGAAGTTGGGAGACACTCTTTTTGTAGAATCTGCAAGTGGGTATTTGGAGCGCTTTGAGGCCTACGCTGGAAAAGGAAATGTCTTCACCTAAAAACTAGACAGCAACATTCTCAGAAACCTCTTTGAGAAGAGTGCATTCATCTCACAGACTTGAACGTTCCTTTCGATAGAACAGTTTTGAAGCACTCCTTTTGTAGAATCTGCAATTGTTTATTCGGAGCGCTTCGAGGCCTATGTTGGAAAAGGATATATCTTCACATAAAAACTAGACAGAAATATTCTCAGAAACCTCTTTGTAAAGAGTGCATTCAACTCAGAGAGTTGAATCTGCCAATCGATAGAGAAGTTTCGAAACACTCTTTTTGTAGAACACGCAAGTGAATATTTGGAGGGATTTGAGGCCTGTGATGTAAATGGAAACATCTTCTCATGAAATCTAGACAGAAGCATTCTCAGAAACGTCTTTGTGATAAGTGCATTCAACTCACAGACTTGAAGCTTCCTTCTGAAAGAGCAGTTTTGAAACACTCTTTTTGTAGCATCTGCAAGTGGATATATGGAGCGCTTTGAGGCCTATGCTGGAAAAGGAAATATCTTCACATAAAAACTGGACAGAAGCATTCTCAGAATCTTCTTTGTGATGTGTGCGTTGAACTCACGGAGTTCAACCTTTCTTTTGATAGAGAAGTTTCGAAACACTCTTTTAGTAGAATCTTCATGTGGATGGATGGAGTGCTTTGAGGCCTATGCAGGAATAGGAAATATCTTCACGTAGAAACTGGACAAAAGCTTTCTCAGAAAGTTCCCTGTGCTTTGTGCATTCAACTCACGGAGTTCAACCTGCCTTTTGATAGAGCAGTTTTGAAACCCTCTTTTTGTAGAATCTGCAAGTGGATATTTGGAGCGCTTTGAGGCCTATGCTGCAAAAGGAAATATCGTTGCATAAAAGCTAGATGGAAGCATTCACACAAACTTCTTTGTGATGAGTGCATTCAACTCACAGAGTTGACCCTCCCTTTTGATAGACCAGTTATGAAACACGGTTTTTGTAGAATACGCAAGTGGATATTTGGAGCTCTTTGAGGCTTATGCTGGAAAAGGAGATATCTTCATATACAAACTGGACAGAAGCATTTTCAGAAACTTTTATGTCATGTGGGGATTGAACTCACAGAGTTGAACACTCCTTTCCATGGAGCAGTTCTGCAACACTCTTTTCGTGGAAACTGCAAGTGGATATTTGGTGCGATTGCGGCATCTAGTGGAAAAGGAAACACATGCAGATGAAAACTAGATAGAATCATTCTCGGAAACTTCTCTCTGATGAGTGCTTTCAACTCACAGATTTGAACCTTCCTTTTCAAAGAGCAGTTTTGAAAGACTCTGTTTGTAGAATCTGCAAGTGGATATTTGGAGCGCTTTGAGGCCTATGCTGGGAAGTGAAATATCTTCACCTGAAAACTAGACAGAAGCATTCTGAGAAAGTTCTCTCTGATGAGTGCATTCACCTCAGACTTGAACGTTCCTTTTGATAGAACAGTTTTGAATCACTAAGTTTGTAGAATTCGCAAGTGTTTACGCAGAGCACCTTGAGGCCTATGTTGGAAAAGGAAATTGCTTCACATAAAAACTAGAGAGAAGCATTCTCAGAAATTTCACTGTGATGAGTGCATTCACCTAACAGAGTTGAACCTACTAATTGATAGACAAGTTTGGAAACACTCTTTTTGTAGAATCTGCAAGTGGATATTTGAAGCGCTTTGAAGCCTAGGCTGGAAATGGAAATATATTCACAGAAAAACTGGACAGAAGCATTCTCAGAAACTTCCTTGTGTTGAGTGCGTTCAACCCATAGACTTGAACCTTCTTTTTGAAAGAGCAGTTTTGAAACACTCTTTTTGTAAAATCTGCAAATGGATATTTGGAGCATTTTGAGGCCCATGCTGGGAAATGGAATATCTTCACCTAAAAACTAGACAATAGCATTCTCAGAAAGATCTCCTCGATGCGTGCATTCAACTCACAGATTTCAACCCGTCTTTTGATAGAGCAGTTTGGAAACACTCTTTTTGTGAAATCTGCAAGTGGATATTTCCAGCGATTTGAGGTCTATGCAAGGAAAAGGAAATATCTTCACACAAAAACTAGACAGCTGCATTCTCAGAAACTTCTTTGTGAGGAGTGCATTCAACTCACAGACTTGAACGTTCCTTTTCATAGAACACTTTTGAAACACTCCTTTTGTACAATCTGCAGGTGTTTATTCGGAGGGCTTTGAGGCCTATGTTGGAAAAGGAAATATCTTCACATTAAAACTAGACAGAAGCATTCTCAGAAACTTCTTTGTGATGAGTGCATTCTAGTCACAGAGTTGAACCTTCCTTTTGATAGAACAGTTTTGAAACACTCTTTTTGTAGAATCTGCAAGTGGATATTTGGAGCACTATGAGGCCTATGCTGTGAAATGAAATCTCTTCAGCTAAATACTAGACAGAAGCATTCTCAGAAACTTCTTCACCACATGTGCAGTCAACTCACAGAGTTGAACCTTTCTTTTCAAAGAGCAGTTTTGAAACACACTTTTGGTAAAATCTGCAAGTGGATATTTAGAGCGATTTCCGGCCTATGCTGGAAAAGGAAATATCTTCACATAAGAACTAAACAGCAGCATTCTCTGAAACTTCTTTGTGATGAGTGCATTCACCTCACAGAGTTGAACCTACTAATTGATAGAGAAGTTTGGAAACACTCTTTTTGTAGAATCTGCAAATGGATATTTGGAGCGCTTTGAGGCCTATGCTGGAAATGGAAATATCTTCACATAAAAACTAGACAGAAGCATTCTCAGAAACTTCCTTGTGTTGAGTGCATTCAACTCACAGACTTGAACCTTCTTTTTGAAAGAGCAGTTTTGAAACACTCTTTTTGTAAAATCTGCAAAAGGATATTTGGAGCACTTTGAGGCCTATGCTGGGAAATGTAATATCTTCACCTAAAAACTAGACAGAAGCATTCTCAGAAAGTTCTTCTCGATGCGTGCATTCAACTCACAGAGTTGAACCTGTCTTTTGATAGAGCAGTTTGGAAACACTCTTCTTGTGAAATCTGCAAGTGGATATTTCCAGCGATTTGAGACCTATGCAAGGAAAAGGAAATATCTTCACACAAAAACTAGACAGCTGCATTCTCAGAAACTTCTTTGTGAGGAGTGCATTCAACTCACAGACTTGAACGTTCCTTTTCATAGAACAGTTTTGAAACACTCCTTTTGTACAATCTGCAAGTGTTTATTCGGAACGCTTTGAGGCCTATGTTGGAAAAGGAAAGGTCTTCACATAAAAACTAGACAGAAGCATTCTCAGAAACTTCTTTGTGATGAGTGCATTCTACTCACAGACTTGAACCTTCCTTTTGATAGAACAGTTTTGAAACACTCTTTTTGTAGAATCTGCAAGTGGATATTTGGAGCACTATGAGGCCTATGCTGTGAAATGGAATCTCTTCACCTAAGTACTAGACGGAAGCATTCTCAGAAACTTCTTCACGATATGTGCATTCAACTCACAGTGTTGAACCTTTCTTTTCAAAGAGCAGTTTTGAAGCACACTTTTGGTAAAATCTGCAAGTGGATATTTGTAGCGATTTCCGGCCTATGCTGGAAAAGGAAATATCTTCACATAAGAACTAAACAGCAGCATTCTCAGAAACTTCTTTGTGTGGATTGCATTCAACTCACAGACTTGAACCTACCAATTGATAGAGAAGTTGGGAGACACTCTTTTTGTAGAATCTGCAAGTGGGTATTTGGAGCGCTTTGAGGCCTACGCTGGAAAAGGAAATGTCTTCACCTAAAAACTAGACAGCAGCATTCTCAGAAACCTCTTTGAGAAGAGTGCATTCATCTCACAGACTTGAACGTTCCTTTCGATAGAACAGTTTTGAAGCACTCCTTTTGTAGAATCTGCAATTGTTTATTCGGAGCGCTTCGAGGCCTATGTTGGAAAAGGATATATCTTCACATAAAAACTAGACAGAAATATTCTCAGAAACCTCTTTGTAAAGAGTGCATTCAACTCAGAGAGTTGAATCTGCCAATCGATAGAGAAGTTTCGAAACACTCTTTTTGTAGAACACGCTAGTGAATATTTGGAGGGATTTGAGGCCTGTGATGTAAATGGAAACATCTTCTCATGAAATCTAGACAGAAGCATTCTCAGAAACGTCTTTGTGATAAGTGCATTCAACTCACAGACTTGAAGCTTCCTTCTGAAAGAGCAGTTTTGAAACACTCTTTTTGTAGCATCTGCAAGTGGATATATGGAGCGCTTTGAGGCCTATGCTGGAAAAGGAAATATCTTCACATAAAAACTGGACAGAAGCATTCTCAGAAACTTCTTTGTGATGTGTGCGTTGAACTCACGGAGTTCAACCTTTCTTTTGATAGAGAAGTTTCGAAACACTCTTTTAGTAGAATCTTCATGTGGATGGATGGAGTGCTTTGAGGCCTATGCAGGAATAGGAAATATCTTCACGTAGAAACTGGACAAAAGCTTTCTCAGAAAGTTCCCTGTGCTTTGTGCATTCAACTCACGGAGTTCAACCTGCCTTTTGATAGAGCAGTTTTGAAACCCTCTTTTTGTAGAATCTGCAAGTGGATATTTGGAGCGCTTTGAGGCCTATGCTGCAAAAGGAAATATCGTTGCATAAAAGCTAGATGGAAGCATTCACACAAACTTCTTTGTGATGAGTGCATTCAACTCACAGAGTTGACCCTCCCTTTTGATAGACCAGTTATGAAACACGGTTTTTGTAGAATACGCAAGTGGATATTTGGAGCTCTTTGAGGCTTATGCTGGAAAAGGAGATATCTTCATATACAAACTGGACAGAAGCATTTTCAGAAACTTTTATGTCATGTGGGGATTGAACTCACAGAGTTGAACACTCCTTTCCATGGAGCAGTTCTGCAACACTCTTTTCGTGGAAACTGCAAGTGGATATTTGGTGCGATTGCGGCATCTAGTGGAAAAGGAAACACATGCAGATGAAAACTAGATAGAATCATTCTCGGAAACTTCTCTCTGATGAGTGCTTTCAACTCACAGATTTGAACCTTCCTTTTCAAAGAGCAGTTTTGAAAGACTCTGTTTGTAGAATCTGCAAGTGGATATTTGGAGCGCTTTGAGGCCTATGCTGGGAAGTGAAATATCTTCACCTGAAAACTAGACAGAAGCATTCTGAGAAAGTTCTCTCTGATGAGTGCATTCACCTCAGACTTGAACGTTCCTTTTGATAGAACAGTTTTGAATCACTAAGTTTGTAGAATTCGCAAGTGTTTACGCAGAGCACCTTGAGGCCTATGTTGGAAAAGGAAATTGCTTCACATAAAAACTAGAGAGAAGCATTCTCAGAAATTTCACTGTGATGAGTGCATTCACCTAACAGAGTTGAACCTACTAATTGATAGACAAGTTTGGAAACACTCTTTTTGTAGAATCTGCAAGTGGATATTTGGAGCGCTTTGAAGCCTAGGCTGGAAATGGAAATATATTCACAGAAAAACTGGACAGAAGCATTCTCAGAAACTTCCTTGTGTTGAGTGCGTTCAACCCATAGACTTGAACCTTCTTTTTGAAAGAGCAGTTTTGAAACACTCTTTTTGTAAAATCTGCAAATGGATATTTGGAGCATTTTGAGGCCCATGCTGGGAAATGGAATATCTTCACCTAAAAACTAGACAATAGCATTCTCAGAAAGATCTCCTCGATGCGTGCATTCAACTCACAGATTTCAACCCGTCTTTTGATAGAGCAGTTTGGAAACACTCTTTTTGTGAAATCTGCAAGTGGATATTTCCAGCGATTTGAGGTCTATGCAAGGAAAAGGAAATATCTTCACACCAAAACTAGACAGCTGCATTCTCAGAAACTTCTTTGTGAGGAGTGCATTCAACTCACAGACTTGAACGTTCCTTTTCATAGAACACTTTTGAAACACTCCTTTTGTACAATCTGCAGGTGTTTATTCGGAGGGCTTTGAGGCCTATGTTGGAAAAGGAAATATCTTCACATTAAAACTAGACAGAAGCATTCTCAGAAACTTCTTTGTGATGAGTGCATTCTAGTCACAGAGTTGAACCTTCCTTTTGATAGAACAGTTTTGAAACACTCTTTTTGTAGAATCTGCAAGTGGATATTTGGAGCACTATGAGGCCTATGCTGTGAAATGAAATCTCTTCAGCTAAGTACTAGACAGAAGCATTCTCAGAAACTTCTTCACCACATGTGCAATCAACTCACAGAGTTGAACCTTTCTTTTCAAAGAGCAGTTTTGAAACACACTTTTGGTAAAATCTGCAAGTGGATATTTAGAGCGATTTCCGGCCTATGCTGGAAAAGGAAATATCTTCACATAAGAACTAAACAGCAGCATTCTCAGAAACTTCTTTGTGATGAGTGCATTCACCTCACAGAGTTGAACCTACTAATTGATAGAGAAGTTTGGAAACACTCTTTTTGTAGAATCTGCAAATGGATATTTGGAGCGCTTTGAGGCCTATGCTGGAAATGGAAATACCTTCACATAAAAACTAGACAGAAGCATTCTCAGAAACTTCCTTGTGTTGAGTGCATTCAACTCACAGACTTGAACCTTCTTTTTGAAAGAGCAGTTTTGAAACACTCTTTTTGTAAAATCTGCAAAAGGATATTTGGAGCACTTTGAGGCCTATGCTGGGAAATGTAATATCTTCACCTAAAAACTAGACAGAAGCATTCTCAGAAAGTTCTTCTCGATGCGTGCATTCAACTCACAGAGTTGAACCTGTCTTTTGATAGAGCAGTTTGGAAACACTCTTCTTGTGAAATCTGCAAGTGGATATTTCCAGCGATTTGAGACCTATGCAAGGAAAAGGAAATATCTTCACACAAAAACTAGACAGCTGCATTCTCAGAAACTTCTTTGTGAGGAGTGCATTCAACTCACAGACTTGAACGTTCCTTTTCATAGAACAGTTTTGAAACACTCCTTTTGTACAATCTGCAAGTGTTTATTCGGAACGCTTTGAGGCCTATGTTGGAAAAGGAAATGTCTTCACATAAAAACTAGACAGAAGCATTCTCAGAAACTTCTTTGTGATGAGTGCATTCTACTCACAGACTTGAACCTTCCTTTTGATAGAACAGTTTTGAAACACTCGTTTTGTAGAATCTGCAAGTGGATATTTGGAGCACTATGAGGCCTATGCTGTGAAATGGAATCTCTTCACCTAAGTACTAGACAGAAGCATTCTCAGAAACTTCTTCACGATATGTGCATTCAACTCACAGTGTTGAACCTTTCTTTTCAAAGAGCAGTTTTGAAGCACACTTTTGGTAAAATCTGCAAGTGGATATTTGTAGCGATTTCCGGCCTATGCTGGAAAAGGAAATATCTTCCCATAAGAACTAAACAGCAGCATTCTCAGAAACTTCTTTGTGTGGATTGCATTCAACTCACAGACTTGAACCTACCAATTGATAGAGAAGTTGGGAAACACTCTTTTTGTAGAATCTGCAAGTGGGTATTTGGAGCGCTTTGAGGCCTATGCTGGAAAAGGAAATATCTTCACCTAAAAACTAGACAGCAGCACTCTCAGAAACCTCTTTGAGAAGAGTGCATTCATCTCACAGACTTGAACGTTCCTTTCGATAGAACAGTTTTGAAGCACTCCTTTTGTAGAATCTGCAATTGTTTATTCGGAGCGCTTCGAGGCCTATGTTGGAAAAGGATATATCTTCACATAAAAACTAGACAGAAATATTCTCAGAAACTTCTTTGTAAAGAGTGCATTCAACTCAGAGAGTTGAACCTACCAATCGACAGAGAAGTTTCGAAACACTCTCTTTGTTGAACACGCAAGTGAATATTTGGAGGGATTTGAGGCCTGTGATGTAAATGGAAACATCTTCTCATGAAATCTAGACAGAAGCATTCTCAGAAACGTCTTTGTGATAAGTGCATTCAACTCACAGACTTGAAGCTTCCTTTTGAAAGAGCAGTTTTGAAACACTCTTTTTGTAGCATCTGCAAGTGGATATATGGAGCGCTTTGAGGCCTATGCTGGAAAAGGAAATATCTTCACATAAAAACTGGACAGAAGCATTCTCAGAAACTTCTTTGTGATGTGTGCGTTGAACTCACGGAGTTCAACCTTTCTTTTGATAGAGAAGTTTCGAAACACTCTTTTAGTAGAATCTTCATGTGGATGGATGGAGTGCTTTGAGGCCTATGCTGGAAAAGGAAATATCTTCACGTAGAAACTGGACAAAAGCTTTCTCAGAAAGTTCCCTGGGCTTTGGGCATTCAACTCACGGAGTTCAACCTGCCTTTTGATAGAGCAGTTTTGAAACCCTCTTTTTGTAGAGTCTGCAAGAGGATATTCGGAGCGCTTTGAGGCCTATGCTGCAAAAGGAAATATCATTGCATAAAAGCTAGATGGAAGCATTCACAGAAACTACTTTGTGATGAGTGCATTCAAGTCACAGAGTTGAACCTTCCTTTTGATAGACCAGTTATGAAACACGGTTTTTGTAGAATACGCAAGTGGATATTTGGAGCTCTTTGAGGCTTATGCTGGAAAAGGAGATATCTTCATATACAAACTGGACAGAAGCATTTTCAGAAACTTTTATGTCATGTGGGGATTGAACTCACAGTGTTGAACACTCCTTTCCATGGAGCAGTTCTGCAACACTCTTTTCGTGGAGACTGCAAGTGGATATTTGGTGCGATTGCGGCATCTAGTGGAAAAGGAAACACATGCAGATGAAAACTAGATAGAATCATTCTCAGAAACTTCTCTCTGATGAGTGCTTTCAACTCACAGATTTGAACCTTCCTTTTCAAAGAGCAGTTTTGAAAGACTCTTTTTGTAGAATCTGCAAGTGGATATTTGGAGCGCTTTGAGGCCTATGCTGGGAAATGAAATATCTTCACCTGAAAACTAGACAGAAGCATTCTGAGAAAGTTCTTCCTGATGAGTGCATTCACCTCAGACTTGAACGTTTCCTTTGATAGAACAGTTTTGAATCACTAAGTTTGTAGAATTCGCAAGTGTTTAGGCAGAGCACCTTGAGGCCTATGTTGGAAAAGGAAATTGCTTCACATAAAAACTAGAGAGAAGCATTCTCAGAAATTTCATTGTGATGAGTGCATTCACCTAACAGAGTTGAACCTACTAATTGATAGACAAGTTTGGAAACACTCTTTTTGTAGAATCTGCAAGTGGATATTTGGAGCGCTTTGAAGCCTATGCTGGAAATGGAAATATATTCACAGAAAAACTGGACAGAAGCATTCTCAGAAACTTCCTTGTGTTGAGTGCGTTCAACCCATAGACTTGAACCTTCTTTTTGAAAGAGCAGTTTTGAAACACTCTTTTTGTAAAATCTGCAAATGGATATTTGGAGCATTTTGAGGCCCATGCTGGGAAATGGAATATCTTCCCCTAAAAACTAGACAGAAGCATTCTCAGAAAGATCTCCTCGATGCGTGCATTCAACTCACAGATTTCAACCCGTCTTTTGATAGAGCAGTTTGGAAACACTCTTTTTGTGAAATCTGCAAGCGGATATTTCCAGCGATTTGAGGTCTATGCAAGGAAAAGGAAATATCTTCACACAAAAACTAGACAGCTGCATTCTCAGAAACTTCTTTGTGAGGAGTGCATTCAACTCACAGACTTGAACGTTCCTTTTCATAGAACAGTTTTGAAACACTCCTTTTGTACAATCTGCAAGTGTTTATTCGGAACGCTTTGAGGCCTATGTTGGAAAAGGAAATGTCTTCACATAAAAACTAGACAGAAGCATTCTCAGAAACTTCTTTGTGATGAGTGCATTCTACTCACAGACTTGAACCTTCCTTTTGATAGAACAGTTTTGAAACACTCTTTTTGTAGAATCTGCAAGTGGATATTTGGAGCACTATGAGGCCTATGCTGTGAAATGGAATCTCTTCACCTAAGTACTAGACAGAAGCATTCTCAGAAACTTCTTCACGATATGTGCATTCAACTCACAGTGTTGAACCTTTCTTTTCAAAGAGCAGTTTTGAAGCACACTTTTGGTAAAATCTGCAAGTGGATATTTGTAGCGATTTCCGGCCTATGCTGGAAAAGGAAATATCTTCCCATAAGAACTAAACAGCAGCATTCTCAGAAACTTCTTTGTGTGGATTGCATTCAACTCACAGACTTGAACCTACCAATTGATAGAGAAGTTGGGAAACACTCTTTTTGTAGAATCTGCAAGTGGGTATTTGGAGCGCTTTGAGGCCTATGCTGGAAAAGGAAATATCTTCACCTAAAAACTAGACAGCAGCACTCTCAGAAACCTCTTTGAGAAGAGTGCATTCATCTCACAGACTTGAACGTTCCTTTCGATAGAACAGTTTTGAAGCACTCCTTTTGTAGAATCTGCAATTGTTTATTCGGAGCGCTTCGAGGCCTATGTTGGAAAAGGATATATCTTCACATAAAAACTAGACAGAAATATTCTCAGAAACTTCTTTGTAAAGAGTGCATTCAACTCAGAGAGTTGAACCTACCAATCGACAGAGAAGTTTCGAAACACTCTTTTTGTTGAACACGCAAGTGAATATTTGGAGGGATTTGAGGCCTGTGATGTAAATGGAAACATCTTCTCATGAAATCTAGACAGAAGCATTCTCAGAAACGTCTTTGTGATAAGTGCATTCAACTCACAGACTTGAAGCTTCCTTTTGAAAGAGCAGTTTTGAAACACTCTTTTTGTAGCATCTGCAAGTGGATATATGGAGCGCTTTGAGGCCTATGCTGGAAAAGGAACTATCTTCACATAAAAGCTGGACAGAAGCATTCTCAGAAACTTCTTTGCGATGTGTGCGTTGACCTCACGGAGTTCAACCTTTCTTTTGATAGAGAAGTTTCGAAACACTCTTTTAGTAGAATCTTCATGTGGATGGATGGAGTGCTTTGAGGCCTATGCTGGAAAAGGAAATATCTTCACGTAGAAACTGGACAAAAGCTTTCTCAGAAAGTTCCCTGGGCTTTGTGCATTCAACTCACGGAGTTCAACCTGCCTTTTGATAGAGCAGTTTTGAAACCCTCTTTTTGTAGAGTCTGCAAGTGGATATTCGGAGCGCTTTGAGGCCTATGCTGCAAAAGGAAATATCATTGCATAAAAGCAAGATGGAAGCATTCACAGAAACTTCTTTGTGATGAGTGCATTCAAGTCACAGAGTTGAACCTCCCTTTTGATAGACCAGTTATGAAACACGGTTTTTGTAGAATACGCAAGTGGATATTTGGAGCTCTTTGAGGCTTATGCTGGAAAAGGAGATATCTTCATATACAAACTGGACAGAAGCATTTTCAGAAACTTTTATGTCATGTGGGGATTGAACTCACAGAGTTGAACACTCCTTTCCATGGAGCAGTTCTGCAACACTCTTTTCGTGGAAACTGCAAGTGGATATTTGGTGCGATTGCGGCATCTAGTGGAAAAGGAAACACATGCAGATGGAAACTAGATAGAATCATTCTCAGAAACTTCTCTCTGATGAGTGCTTTCAACTCACAGATTTGAACCTTCCTTTTCAAAGAGCAGTTTTGAAAGACTCTTTTTGTAGAATCTGCAAGTGGATATTTGGAGCGCTTTGAGGCCTATGCTGGGAAGTGAAATATCTTCACCTGAAAACTAGACAGAAGCATTCTGAGAAAGTTCTCTCTGATGAGTGCATTCACCTCAGACTTGAACGTTCCTTTTGATAGAACAGTTTTGAATCACTAAGTTTGTAGAATTCGCAAGTGTTTACGCAGAGCACCTTGAGGCCTATGTTGGAAAAGGAAATTGCTTCACATAAAAACTAGAGAGAAGCATTCTCAGAAATTTCACTGTGATGAGTGCATTCACCTAACAGAGTTGAACCTACTAATTGATAGACAAGTTTGGAAACACTCTTTTTGTAGAATCTGCAAGTGGATATTTGGAGCGCTTTGAAGCCTAGGCTGGAAATGGAAATATATTCACAGAAAAACTGGACAGAAGCATTCTCAGAAACTTCCTTGTGTTGAGTGCGTTCAACCCATAGACTTGAACCTTCTTTTTGAAAGAGCAGTTTTGAAACACTCTTTTTGTAAAATCTGCAAATGGATATTTGGAGCATTTTGAGGCCCATGCTGGGAAATGGAATATCTTCACCTAAAAACTAGACAATAGCATTCTCAGAAAGATCTCCTCGATGCGTGCATTCAACTCACAGATTTCAACCCGTCTTTTGATAGAGCAGTTTGGAAACACTCTTTTTGTGAAATCTGCAAGTGGATATTTCCAGCGATTTGAGGTCTATGCAAGGAAAAGGAAATATCTTCACACAAAAACTAGACAGCTGCATTCTCAGAAACTTCTTTGTGAGGAGTGCATTCAACTCACAGACTTGAACGTTCCTTTTCATAGAACACTTTTGAAACACTCCTTTTGTACAATCTGCAGGTGTTTATTCGGAGGGCTTTGAGGCCTATGTTGGAAAAGGAAATATCTTCACATTAAAACTAGACAGAAGCATTCTCAGAAACTTCTTTGTGATGAGTGCATTCTAGTCACAGAGTTGAACCTTCCTTTTGATAGAACAGTTTTGAAACACTCTTTTTGTAGAATCTGCAAGTGGATATTTGGAGCACTATGAGGCCTATGCTGTGAAATGAAATCTCTTCAGCTAAATACTAGACAGAAGCATTCTCAGAAACTTCTTCACCACATGTGCAGTCAACTCACAGAGTTGAACCTTTCTTTTCAAAGAGCAGTTTTGAAACACACTTTTGGTAAAATCTGCAAGTGGATATTTAGAGCGATTTCCGGCCTATGCTGGAAAAGGAAATATCTTCACATAAGAACTAAACAGCAGCATTCTCTGAAACTTCTTTGTGATGAGTGCATTCACCTCACAGAGTTGAACCTACTAATTGATAGAGAAGTTTGGAAACACTCTTTTTGTAGAATCTGCAAATGGATATTTGGAGCGCTTTGAGGCCTATGCTGGAAATGGAAATATCTTCACATAAAAACTAGACAGAAGCATTCTCAGAAACTTCCTTGTGTTGAGTGCATTCAACTCACAGACTTGAACCTTCTTTTTGAAAGAGCAGTTTTGAAACACTCTTTTTGTAAAATCTGCAAAAGGATATTTGGAGCACTTTGAGGCCTATGCTGGGAAATGTAATATCTTCACCTAAAAACTAGACAGAAGCATTCTCAGAAAGTTCTTCTCGATGCGTGCATTCAACTCACAGAGTTGAACCTGTCTTTTGATAGAGCAGTTTGGAAACACTCTTCTTGTGAAATCTGCAAGTGGATATTTCCAGCGATTTGAGACCTATGCAAGGAAAAGGAAATATCTTCACACAAAAACTAGACAGCTGCATTCTCAGAAACTTCTTTGTGAGGAGTGCATTCAACTCACAGACTTGAACGTTCCTTTTCATAGAACAGTTTTGAAACACTCCTTTTGTACAATCTGCAAGTGTTTATTCGGAACGCTTTGAGGCCTATGTTGGAAAAGGAAATGTCTTCACATAAAAACTAGACAGAAGCATTCTCAGAAACTTCTTTGTGATGAGTGCATTCTACTCACAGACTTGAACCTTCCTTTTGATAGAACAGTTTTGAAACACTCTTTTTGTAGAATCTGCAAGTGGATATTTGGAGCACTATGAGGCCTATGCTGTGAAATGGAATCTCTTCACCTAAGTACTAGACAGAAGCATTCTCAGAAACTTCTTCACGATATGTGCATTCAACTCACAGTGTTGAACCTTTCTTTTCAAAGAGCAGTTTTGAAGCACACTTTTGGTAAAATCTGCAAGTGGATATTTAGAGCGATTTCCAGCCTATGCTGGAAAAGGAAATATCTTCACATAAGAACTAAACAGCAGCATTCTCTGAAACTTCTTTGTGATTAGTGCATTCACCTCACAGAGTTGAACCTACTAATTGATAGAGAAGTTAGGAAACACTCTTTTGTAGAATCTGCAAATGGATATTTGGAGCGCTTTGAGGCCTATGTTGGAAAAGGAAATGTCTTCACATAAAAACTAGACAGAAGCATTCTCAGAAACTTCTTTGTGATGAGTGCATTCTACTCACAGACTTGAACCTTCCTTTTGATAGAACAGTTTTGAAACACTCTTTTTGTAGAATCTGCAAGTGGATATTTGGATCACTATGAGGCCTATGCTGTGAAATGGAATCTCTTCACCTAAGTACTAGACAGAAGCATTCTCAGAAACTTCTTCACGATATGTGCATTCAACTCACAGTGTTGAACCTTTCTTTTCAAAGAGCAGTTTTGAAGCACACTTTTGGTAAAATGTGCAAGTGGATATTTGTAGCGATTTCCGGCCTATGCTGTAAAAGGAAATATCTTCACATAAGAACTAAACAGCAGCATTCTCAGAAACTTCTTTGTGTGGATTGCATTCAACTCACAGACTTGAACCTACCAATTGATAGAGAAGTTGGGAGACACTCTTTTTGTAGAATCTGCAAGTGGGTATTTGGAGCGCTTTGAGGCCTACGCTGGAAAAGGAAATGTCTTCACCTAAAAACTAGACAGCAGCATTCTCAGAAACCTCTTTGAGAAGAGTGCATTCATCTCACAGACTTGAACGTTCCTTTCGATAGAACAGTTTTGAAGCACTCCTTTTGTAGAATCTGCAATTGTTTATTCGGAGCGCTTCGAGGCCTATGTTGGAAAAGGATCTATCTTCACATAAAAACTAGACCGAAATATTCTCAGAAACCTCTTTGTAAAGAGTGCATTCAACTCAGAGAGTTGAACCTACCAATCGATAGAGAAGTTTCGAAACACTCTTTTTGTAGAACACGCAAGTGAATATTTGGAGGGATTTGAGGCCTGTGATGTAAATGGAAACATCTTCTCATGAAATCTAGACAGAAGCATTCTCAGAAACGTCTTTGTGATAAGTGCATTCAACTCACAGACTTGAAGCTTCCTTCTGAAAGAGCAGTTTTGAAACACTCTTTTTGTAGCATCTGCAAGCGGATATATGGAGCGCTTTGAGGCCTATGCTGGAAAAGGAAATATCTTCACATAAAAACTGGACAGAAGCATTCTCACAAACTTCTTTGTGATGTGTGCGTTGAACTCACGGAGTTCAACCTTTCTTTTGATAGAGAAGTTTCGAAACACTCTTTTAGTAGAATCTTCATGTGGATGGATGGAGTGCTTTGAGGCCTATGCAGGAATAGGAAATATCTTCACGTAGAAACTGGACAAAAGCTTTCTCAGAAAGTTCCCTGTGCTTTGTGCATTCAACTCACGGAGTTCAACCTGCCTTTTGATAGAGCAGTTTTGAAACCCTCTTTTTGTAGAATCTGCAAGTGGATATTTGGAGCGCTTTGAGGCCTATGCTGCAAAAGGAAATATCATTGCATAAAAGCTACATGGAAGCATTCACAGAAACTCCTTTGTGATGAGTGCATTCAACTCACAGAGTTGAACCTCCCTTTTGATAGACCAGTTATGAAACACGGTTTTTGTAGTATACGCAAGTGGATATTTGGAGCTCTTTGAGGCTTATGCTGGAAAAGGAGATATCTTCATATACAAACTGGACAGAAGCATTTTCAGAAACTTTTATGTCATGTGGGGATTGAACTCACAGAGTTGAACACTCCTTTCCATGGAGCAGTTCTGCAGCACTCTTTTCGTGGAAACTGCAAGTGGATATTTGGTGCGATTGCGGCATCTAGTGGAAAAGGAAACACATGCAGATGAAAACTAGATAGAATCATTCTCGGAAACTTCTCTCTGATGAGTGCTTTCAACTCACAGATTTGAACCTTCCTTTTCAAAGAGCAGTTTTGAAAGACTCTTTTTGTAGAATCTGCAAGTGGATATTTGGAGCGCTTTGAGGCCTATGCTGGGAAGTGAAATATCTTCACCTGAAAACTAGACAGAAGCATTCTGAGAAAGTTCTCTCTGATGAGTGCATTCACCTCAGACTTGAACGTTCCTTTTGATAGAACAGTTTTGAATCACTAAGTTTGTAGAATTCGCAAGTGTTTATGCAGAGCACCTTGAGGCCTATGTTGGAAAAGGAAATTGCTTCACATAAAAACTAGAGAGAAGCATTCTCA
The DNA here is from genome assembly GCF_028885625.2 of Pongo pygmaeus. Classification (NCBI taxonomy): domain Eukaryota; kingdom Metazoa; phylum Chordata; class Mammalia; order Primates; family Hominidae; genus Pongo; species Pongo pygmaeus. The sequence continues at coordinate 20,349,782 of NC_085930.1, read as the reverse complement.
GAAATTTCATTGTGATGAGTGCATTCACCTAACAGAGTTGAACCTACTAATTGATAGACAAGTTTGGAAACACTCTTTTTGTAGAATCTGCAAGTGGATATTTGGAGCGCTTTGAAGCCTAGGCTGGAAATGGAAATATATTCACAGAAAAACTGGACAGAAGCATTCTCAGAAACTTCCTTGTGTTGAGTGCGTTCAACCCATAGACTTGAACCTTCTTTTTGAAAGAGCAGTTTTGAAACACTCTTTTTGTAAAATCTGCAAATGGATATTTGGAGCATTTTGAGGCCCATGCTGGGAAATGGAATATCTTCCCCTAAAAACTAGACAGAAGCATTCTCAGAAAGATCTCCTCGATGCGTGCATTCAACTCACAGATTTCAACCCGTCTTTTGATAGAGCAGTTTGGAAACACTCTTTTTGTGAAATCTGCAAGCGGATATTTCCAGCGATTTGAGGTCTATGCAAGGAAAAGGAAATATCTTCACACAAAAACTAGACAGCTGCATTCTCAGAAACTTCTTTGTGAGGAGTGCATTCAACTCACAGACTTGAACGTTCCTTTTCATAGAACAGTTTTGAAACACTCCTTTTGTACAATCTGCAAGTGTTTATTCGGAACGCTTTGAGGCCTATGTTGGAAAAGGAAATGTCTTCACATAAAAACTAGACAGAAGCATTCTCAGAAACTTCTTTGTGATGAGTGCATTCTACTCACAGACTTGAACCTTCCTTTTGATAGAACAGTTTTGAAACACTCTTTTTGTAGAATCTGCAAGTGGATATTTGGAGCACTATGAGGCCTATGCTGTGAAATGGAATCTCTTCACCTAAGTACTAGACAGAAGCATTCTCAGAAACTTCTTCACGATATGTGCATTCAACTCACAGTGTTGAACCTTTCTTTTCAAAGAGCAGTTTTGAAGCACACTTTTGGTAAAATCTGCAAGTGGATATTTGTAGCGATTTCCGGCCTATGCTGGAAAAGGAAATACCTTCACATAAGAACTAAACAGCAGCATTCTCAGAAACTTCTTTGTGTGGATTGCATTCAACTCACAGACTTGAACCTACCAATTGATAGAGAAGTTGGGAAACACTCTTTTTGTAGAATCTGCAAGTGGGTATTTGGAGCGCTTTGAGGCCTATGCTGGAAAAGGAAATATCTTCACCTAAAAACTAGACAGCAGCATTCTCAGAAACCACTTTGAGAAGAGTGCATTCATCTCCCAGACTTGAACGTTCCTTTCGATAGAACAGTTTTGAAGCACTCCTTTTGTAGAATCTGCAATTGTTTATTCGGAGCGCTTCGAGGCCTATGTTGGAAAAGGATATATCTTCACATAAAAACTAGACAGAAATATTCTCATAAACTTCTTTGTAAAGAGTGCATTCAACTCAGAGAGTTGAACCTACCAATCGATAGAGAAGTTTCGAAACACTCTTTTTGTAGAACACGCAAGTGAATATTTGGAGGGATTTGAGGCCTGTGATGTAAATGGAAACATCTTCTCATGAAATCTAGACAGAAGCATTCTCAGAAACGTCTTTGTGATAAGTGCATTCAACTCACAGACTTGAAGCTTCCTTTTGAAAGAGCAGTTTTGAAACACTCTTTTTGTAGCATCTGCAAGTGGATATATGGAGCGCTTTGAGGCCTATGCTGGAAAAGGAAATATCTTCACATAAAAACTGGACAGAAGCATTCTCAGAAACTTCTTTGCGATGTGTGCGTTGAACTCACGGAGTTCAACCTTTCTTTTGATAGAGAAGTTTCGAAACACTCTTTTAGTAGAATCTTCATGTGGATGGATGGAGTGCTTTGAGGCCTATGCTGGAAAAGGAAATATCTTCACGTAGAAACTGGACAAAAGCTTTCTCAGAATGTTCCCTGTGCTTTGTGCATTCAACTCACGGAGTTCAACCTGCCTTTTGATAGAGCAGTTTTGAAACCCTCTTTTTGTAGAGTCTGCAAGTGGATATTCGGAGCGCTTTGAGGCCTATGCTGCAAAAGGAAATATCATTGGATAAAAGCTATATGGAAGCATTCACAGAAACTTCTTTGTGATGAGTGCATTCAAGTCACAGAGTTGAACCTTCCCTTTGATAGACCAGTTATGAAACACGGTTTTTGTAGAATACGCAAGTGGATATTTGGAGCTCTTTGAGGCTTATGCTGGAAAAGGAGATATCTTCATATACAAACTGGACAGAAGCATTTTCAGAAACTTTTATGTCATGTGGGGATTGAACTCACAGAGTTGAACACTCCTTTCCATGGAGCAGTTCTGCAACACTCTTTTCGTGGAAACTGCAAGTGGATATTTGGTGCGATTGCGGCATCTAGTGGAAAAGGAAACACATGCAGATGGAAACTAGATAGAATCATTCTCAGAAACTTCTCTCTGATGAGTGCTTTCAACTCACAGATTTGAACCTTCCTTTTCAAAGAGCAGTTTTGAAAGACTCTTTTTGTAGAATCTGCAAGTGGATATTTGGAGCGCTTTGAGGCCTATGCTGGGAAGTGAAATATCTTCACCTGAAAACTAGACAGAAGCATTCTGAGAAAGTTCTCTCTGATGAGTGCATTCACCTCAGACTTGAACGTTCCTTTTGATAGAACAGTTTTGAATCACTAAGTTTGTAGAATTCGCAAGTGTTTACGCAGAGCACCTTGAGGCCTATGTTGGAAAAGGAAATTGCTTCACATAAAAACTAGAGAGAAGCATTCTCAGAAATTTCACTGTGATGAGTGCATTCACCTAACAGAGTTGAACCTACTAATTGATAGACAAGTTTGGAAACACTCTTTTTGTAGAATCTGCAAGTGGATATTTGGAGCGCTTTGAAGCCTAGGCTGGAAATGGAAATATATTCACAGAAAAACTGGACAGAAGCATTCTCAGAAACTTCCTTGTGTTGAGTGCGTTCAACCCATAGACTTGAACCTTCTTTTTGAAAGAGCAGTTTTGAAACACTCTTTTTGTAAAATCTGCAAATGGATATTTGGAGCATTTTGAGGCCCATGCTGGGAAATGGAATATCTTCACCTAAAAACTAGACAATAGCATTCTCAGAAAGATCTCCTCGATGCGTGCATTCAACTCACAGATTTCAACCCGTCTTTTGATAGAGCAGTTTGGAAACACTCTTTTTGTGAAATCTGCAAGTGGATATTTCCAGCGATTTGAGGTCTATGCAAGGAAAAGGAAATATCTTCACACAAAAACTAGACAGCTGCATTCTCAGAAACTTCTTTGTGAGGAGTGCATTCAACTCACAGACTTGAACGTTCCTTTTCATAGAACACTTTTGAAACACTCCTTTTGTACAATCTGCAGGTGTTTATTCGGAGGGCTTTGAGGCCTATGTTGGAAAAGGAAATATCTTCACATTAAAACTAGACAGAAGCATTCTCAGAAACTTCTTTGTGATGAGTGCATTCTAGTCACAGAGTTGAACCTTCCTTTTGATAGAACAGTTTTGAAACACTCTTTTTGTAGAATCTGCAAGTGGATATTTGGAGCACTATGAGGCCTATGCTGTGAAATGAAATCTCTTCAGCTAAATACTAGACAGAAGCATTCTCAGAAACTTCTTCACCACATGTGCAGTCAACTCACAGAGTTGAACCTTTCTTTTCAAAGAGCAGTTTTGAAACACACTTTTGGTAAAATCTGCAAGTGGATATTTAGAGCGATTTCCGGCCTATGCTGGAAAAGGAAATATCTTCACATAAGAACTAAACAGCAGCATTCTCTGAAACTTCTTTGTGATGAGTGCATTCACCTCACAGAGTTGAACCTACTAATTGATAGAGAAGTTTGGAAACACTCTTTTTGTAGAATCTGCAAATGGATATTTGGAGCGCTTTGAGGCCTATGCTGGAAATGGAAATATCTTCACATAAAAACTAGACAGAAGCATTCTCAGAAACTTCCTTGTGTTGAGTGCATTCAACTCACAGACTTGAACCTTCTTTTTGAAAGAGCAGTTTTGAAACACTCTTTTTGTAAAATCTGCAAAAGGATATTTGGAGCACTTTGAGGCCTATGCTGGGAAATGTAATATCTTCACCTAAAAACTAGACAGAAGCATTCTCAGAAAGTTCTTCTCGATGCGTGCATTCAACTCACAGAGTTGAACCTGTCTTTTGATAGAGCAGTTTGGAAACACTCTTCTTGTGAAATCTGCAAGTGGATATTTCCAGCGATTTGAGACCTATGCAAGGAAAAGGAAATATCTTCACACAAAAACTAGACAGCTGCATTCTCAGAAACTTCTTTGTGAGGAGTGCATTCAACTCACAGACTTGAACGTTCCTTTTCATAGAACAGTTTTGAAACACTCCTTTTGTACAATCTGCAAGTGTTTATTCGGAACGCTTTGAGGCCTATGTTGGAAAAGGAAATGTCTTCACATAAAAACTAGACAGAAGCATTCTCAGAAACTTCTTTGTGATGAGTGCATTCTACTCACAGACTTGAACCTTCCTTTTGATAGAACAGTTTTGAAACACTCTTTTTGTAGAATCTGCAAGTGGATATTTGGAGCACTATGAGGCCTATGCTGTGAAATGGAATCTCTTCACCTAAGTACTAGACAGAAGCATTCTCAGAAACTTCTTCACGATATGTGCATTCAACTCACAGTGTTGAACCTTTCTTTTCAAAGAGCAGTTTTGAAGCACACTTTTGGTAAAATCTGCAAGTGGATATTTAGAGCGATTTCCGGCCTATGCTGGAAAAGGAAATATCTTCACATAAGAACTAAACAGCAGCATTCTCTGAAACTTCTTTGTGATGAGTGCATTCACCTCACAGAGTTGAACCTACTAATTGATAGAGAAGTTAGGAAACACTCTTTTGTAGAATCTGCAAATGGATATTTGGAGCGCTTTGAGGCCTATGTTGGAAAAGGAAATGTCTTCACATAAAAACTAGACAGAAGCATTCTCAGAAACTTCTTTGTGATGAGTGCATTCTACTCACAGACTTGAACCTTCCTTTTGATAGAACAGTTTTGAAACACTCTTTTTGTAGAATCTGCAAGTGGATATTTGGATCACTATGAGGCCTATGCTGTGAAATGGAATCTCTTCACCTAAGTACTAGACAGAAGCATTCTCAGAAACTTCTTCACGATATGTGCATTCAACTCACAGTGTTGAACCTTTCTTTTCAAAGAGCAGTTTTGAAGCACACTTTTGGTAAAATGTGCAAGTGGATATTTGTAGCGATTTCCGGCCTATGCTGTAAAAGGAAATATCTTCACATAAGAACTAAACAGCAGCATTCTCAGAAACTTCTTTGTGTGGATTGCATTCAACTCACAGACTTGAACCTACCAATTGATAGAGAAGTTGGGAGACACTCTTTTTGTAGAATCTGCAAGTGGGTATTTGGAGCGCTTTGAGGCCTACGCTGGAAAAGGAAATGTCTTCACCTAAAAACTAGACAGCAGCATTCTCAGAAACCTCTTTGAGAAGAGTGCATTCATCTCACAGACTTGAACGTTCCTTTCGATAGAACAGTTTTGAAGCACTCCTTTTGTAGAATCTGCAATTGTTTATTCGGAGCGCTTCGAGGCCTATGTTGGAAAAGGATCTATCTTCACATAAAAACTAGACCGAAATATTCTCAGAAACCTCTTTGTAAAGAGTGCATTCAACTCAGAGAGTTGAACCTACCAATCGATAGAGAAGTTTCGAAACACTCTTTTTGTAGAACACGCAAGTGAATATTTGGAGGGATTTGAGGCCTGTGATGTAAATGGAAACATCTTCTCATGAAATCTAGACAGAAGCATTCTCAGAAACGTCTTTGTGATAAGTGCATTCAACTCACAGACTTGAAGCTTCCTTCTGAAAGAGCAGTTTTGAAACACTCTTTTTGTAGCATCTGCAAGCGGATATATGGAGCGCTTTGAGGCCTATGCTGGAAAAGGAAATATCTTCACATAAAAACTGGACAGAAGCATTCTCACAAACTTCTTTGTGATGTGTGCGTTGAACTCACGGAGTTCAACCTTTCTTTTGATAGAGAAGTTTCGAAACACTCTTTTAGTAGAATCTTCATGTGGATGGATGGAGTGCTTTGAGGCCTATGCTGGAAAAGGAAATATCTTCACGTAGAAACTGGACAAAAGCTTTCTCAGAATGTTCCCTGTGCTTTGTGCATTCAACTCACGGAGTTCAACCTGCCTTTTGATAGAGCAGTTTTGAAACCCTCTTTTTGTAGAGTCTGCAAGTGGATATTCGGAGCGCTTTGAGGCCTATGCTGCAAAAGGAAATATCATTGGATAAAAGCTATATGGAAGCATTCACAGAAACTTCTTTGTGATGAGTGCATTCAAGTCACAGAGTTGAACCTTCCCTTTGATAGACCAGTTATGAAACACGGTTTTTGTAGAATACGCAAGTGGATATTTGGAGCTCTTTGAGGCTTATGCTGGAAAAGGAGATATCTTCATATACAAACTGGACAGAAGCATTTTCAGAAACTTTTATGTCATGTGGGGATTGAACTCACAGAGTTGAACACTCCTTTCCATGGAGCAGTTCTGCAACACTCTTTTCGTGGAAACTGCAAGTGGATATTTGGTGCGATTGCGGCATCTAGTGGAAAAGGAAACACATGCAGATGGAAACTAGATAGAATCATTCTCAGAAACTTCTCTCTGATGAGTGCTTTCAACTCACAGATTTGAACCTTCCTTTTCAAAGAGCAGTTTTGAAAGACTCTTTTTGTAGAATCTGCAAGTGGATATTTGGAGCGCTTTGAGGCCTATGCTGGGAAATGAAATATCTTCACCTGAAAACTAGACAGAAGCATTCTGAGAAAGTTCTCCCTGATGAGTGCATTCACCTCAGACTTGAACGTTCCTTTTGATAGAACAGTTTTGAATCACTAAGTTTGTAGAATTCGCAAGTGTTTAGGCAGAGCACCTTGAGGCCTATGTTGGAAAAGGAAATTGCTTCACATAAAAACTAGAGAGAAGCATTCTCAGAAATTTCACTGTGATGAGTGCATTCACCTAACAGAGTTGAACCTACTAATTGATAGACAAGTTTGGAAACACTCTTTTTGTAGAATCTGCAAGTGGATATTTGGAGCGCTTTGAAGCCTAGGCTGGAAATGGAAATATATTCACAGAAAAACTGGACAGAAGCATTCTCAGAAACTTCCTTGTGTTGAGTGCGTTCAACCCATAGACTTGAACCTTCTTTTTGAAAGAGCAGTTTTGAAACACTCTTTTTGTAAAATCTGCAAATGGATATTTGGAGCATTTTGAGGCCCATGCTGGGAAATGGAATATCTTCCCCTAAAAACTAGACAGAAGCATTCTCAGAAAGATCTCCTCGATGCGTGCATTCAACTCACAGATTTCAACCCGTCTTTTGATAGAGCAGTTTGGAAACACTCTTTTTGTGAAATCTGCAAGCGGATATTTCCAGCGATTTGAGGTCTATGCAAGGAAAAGGAAATATCTTCACACAAAAACTAGACAGCTGCATTCTCAGAAACTTCTTTGTGAGGAGTGCATTCAACTCACAGACTTGAACGTTCCTTTTCATAGAACAGTTTTGAAACACTCCTTTTGTACAATCTGCAAGTGTTTATTCGGAACGCTTTGAGGCCTATGTTGGAAAAGGAAATGTCTTCACATAAAAACTAGACAGAAGCATTCTCAGAAACTTCTTTGTGATGAGTGCATTCTACTCACAGACTTGAACCTTCCTTTTGATAGAACAGTTTTGAAACACTCTTTTTGTAGAATCTGCAAGTGGATATTTGGAGCACTATGAGGCCTATGCTGTGAAATGGAATCTCTTCACCTAAGTACTAGACAGAAGCATTCTCAGAAACTTCTTCACGATATGTGCATTCAACTCACAGTGTTGAACCTTTCTTTTCAAAGAGCAGTTTTGAAGCACACTTTTGGTAAAATCTGCAAGTGGATATTTGTAGCGATTTCCGGCCTATGCTGGAAAAGGAAATATCTTCACATAAGAACTAAACAGCAGCATTCTCAGAAACTTCTTTGTGTGGATTGCATTCAACTCACAGACTTGAACCTACCAATTGATAGAGAAGTTGGGAAACACTCTTTTTGTAGAATCTGCAAGTGGGTATTTGGAGCGCTTTGAGGCCTATGCTGGAAAAGGAAATATCTTCACCTAAAAACTAGACAGCAGCATTCTCAGAAACCACTTTGAGAAGAGTGCATTCATCTCCCAGACTTGAACGTTCCTTTCGATAGAACAGTTTTGAAGCACTCCTTTTGTAGAATCTGCAATTGTTTATTCGGAGCGCTTCGAGGCCTATGTTGGAAAAGGATATATCTTCACATAAAAACTAGACAGAAATATTCTCAGAAACTTCTTTGTAAAGAGTGCATTCAACTCAGAGAGTTGAACCTACCAATCGATAGAGAAGTTTCGAAACACTCTTTTTGTAGAACACGCAAGTGAATATTTGGAGGGATTTGAGGCCTGTGATGTAAATGGAAACATCTTCTCATGAAATCTAGACAGAAGCATTCTCAGAAACGTCTTTGTGATAAGTGCATTCAACTCACAGACTTGAAGCTTCCTTTTGAAAGAGCAGTTTTGAAACACTCTTTTTGTAGCATCTGCAAGTGGATATATGGAGCGCTTTGAGGCCTATGCTGGAAAAGGAAATATCTTCACATAAAAACTGGACAGAAGCATTCTCAGAAACTTCTTTGCGATGTGTGCGTTGACCTCACGGAGTTCAACCTTTCTTTTGATAGAGAAGTTTCGAAACACTCTTTTAGTAGAATCTTCATGTGGATGGATGGAGTGCTTTGAGGCCTAGGCAGGAATAGGAAATATCTTCACGAAGAAACTGGACAAAAGCTTTCTCAGAATGTTCCCTGTGCTTTGTGCATTCAACTCACGGAGTTCAACCTGCCTTTTGATAGAGCAGTTTTGAAACCCTCTTTTTGTAGAATCTGCAAGTGGATATTTGGAGCGCTTTGAGGCCTATGCTGCAAAAGGAAATATCATTGCATAAAAGCTAGATGGAAGCATTCACAGAAACTTCTTTGTGATGAGTGCATTCAAGTCACAGAGTTGAACCTTCCCTTTGATAGACCAGTTATGAAACACGGTTTTTGTAGAATACGCAAGTGGATATTTGGAGCTCTTTGAGGCTTATGCTGGAAAAGGAGATATCTTCATATACAAACTGGACAGAAGCATTTTCAGAAACTTTTATGTCATGTGGGGATTGAACTCACAGAGTTGAACACTCCTTTCCATGGAGCAGTTCTGCAACACTCTTTTCGTGGAAACTGCAAGTGGATATTTGGTGCGATTGCGGCATCTAGTGGAAAAGGAAACACATGCAGATGGAAACTAGATAGAATCATTCTCAGAAACTTCTCTCTGATGAGTGCTTTCAACTCACAGATTTGAACCTTCCTTTTCAAAGAGCAGTTTTGAAAGACTCTTTTTGTAGAATCTGCAAGTGGATATTTGGAGCGCTTTGAGGCCTATGCTGGGAAATGAAATATCTTCACCTGAAAACTAGACAGAAGCATTCTGAGAAAGTTCTCCCTGATGAGTGCATTCACCTCAGACTTGAACGTTCCCTTTGATAGAACAGTTTTGAATCACTAAGTTTGTAGAATTCGCAAGTGTTTAGGCAGAGCACCTTGAGGCCTATGTTGGAAAAGGAAATTGCTTCACATAAAAACTAGAGAGAAGCATTCTCAGAAATTTCACTGTGATGAGTGCATTCACCTAACAGAGTTGAACCTACTAATTGATAGACAAGTTTGGAAACACTCTTTTTGTAGAATCTGCAAGTGGATATTTGGAGCGCTTTGAAGCCTAGGCTGGAAATGGAAATATATTCACAGAAAAACTGGACAGAAGCATTCTCAGAAACTTCCTTGTGTTGAGTGCGTTCAACCCATAGACTTGAACCTTCTTTTTGAAAGAGCAGTTTTGAAACACTCTTTTTGTAAAATCTGCAAATGGATATTTGGAGCATTTTGAGGCCCATGCTGGGAAATGGAATATCTTCCCCTAAAAACTAGACAGAAGCATTCTCAGAAAGATCTCCTCGATGCGTGCATTCAACTCACAGATTTCAACCCGTCTTTTGATAGAGCAGTTTGGAAACACTCTTTTTGTGAAATCTGCAAGCGGATATTTCCAGCGATTTGAGGTCTATGCAAGGAAAAGGAAATATCTTCACACAAAAACTAGACAGCTGCATTCTCAGAAACTTCTTTGTGAGGAGTGCATTCAACTCACAGACTTGAACGTTCCTTTTCATAGAACAGTTTTGAAACACTCCTTTTGTACAATCTGCAAGTGTTTATTCGGAACGCTTTGAGGCCTATGTTGGAAAAGGAAATGTCTTCACATAAAAACTAGACAGAAGCATTCTCAGAAACTTCTTTGTGATGAGTGCATTCTACTCACAGACTTGAACCTTCCTTTTGATAGAACAGTTTTGAAACACTCTTTTTGTAGAATCTGCAAGTGGATATTTGGAGCACTATGAGGCCTATGCTGTGAAATGGAATCTCTTCACCTAAGTACTAGACAGAAGCATTCTCAGAAACTTCTTCACGATATGTGCATTCAACTCACAGTGTTGAACCTTTCTTTTCAAAGAGCAGTTTTGAAGCACACTTTTGGTAAAATCTGCAAGTGGATATTTGTAGCGATTTCCGGCCTATGCTGGAAAAGGAAATATCTTCACATAAGAACTAAACAGCAGCATTCTCAGAAACTTCTTTGTGTGGATTGCATTCAACTCACAGACTTGAACCTACCAATTGATAGAGAAGTTGGGAAACACTCTTTTTGTAGAATCTGCAAGTGGGTATTTGGAGCGCTTTGAGGCCTATGCTGGAAAAGGAAATATCTTCACCTAAAAACTAGACAGCAGCATTCTCAGAAACCACTTTGAGAAGAGTGCATTCATCTCCCAGACTTGAACGTTCCTTTCGATAGAACAGTTTTGAAGCACTCCTTTTGTAGAATCTGCAATTGTTTATTCGGAGCGCTTCGAGGCCTATGTTGGAAAAGGATATATCTTCACATAAAAACTAGACAGAAATATTCTCAGAAACTTCTTTGTAAAGAGTGCATTCAACTCAGAGAGTTGAACCTACCAATCGATAGAGAAGTTTCGAAACACTCTTTTTGTAGAACACGCAAGTGAATATTTGGAGGGATTTGAGGCCTGTGATGTAAATGGAAACATCTTCTCATGAAATCTAGACAGAAGCATTCTCAGAAACGTCTTTGTGATAAGTGCATTCAACTCACAGACTTGAAGCTTCCTTTTGAAAGAGCAGTTTTGAAACACTCTTTTTGTAGCATCTGCAAGTGGATATATGGAGCGCTTTGAGGCCTATGCTGGAAAAGGAAATATCTTCACATAAAAACTGGACAGAAGCATTCTCAGAAACTTCTTTGCGATGTGTGCGTTGACCTCACGGAGTTCAACCTTTCTTTTGATAGAGAAGTTTCGAAACACTCTTTTAGTAGAATCTTCATGTGGATGGATGGAGTGCTTTGAGGCCTAGGCAGGAATAGGAAATATCTTCACGAAGAAACTGGACAAAAGCTTTCTCAGAATGTTCCCTGTGCTTTGTGCATTCAACTCACGGAGTTCAACCTGCCTTTTGATAGAGCAGTTTTGAAACCCTCTTTTTGTAGAATCTGCAAGTGGATATTTGGAGCGCTTTGAGGCCTATGCTGCAAAAGGAAATATCATTGCATAAAAGCTAGATGGAAGCATTCACAGAAACTTCTTTGTGATGAGTGCATTCAAGTCACAGAGTTGAACCTTCCTTTTGATAGACCAGTTATGAAACACGGTTTTTGTAGAATACGCAAGTGGATATTTGGAGCTCTTTGAGGCTTATGCTGGAAAAGGAGATATCTTCATATACAAACTGGACAGAAGCATTTTCAGAAACTTTTCTGTCATGTGGGGATTGAACTCACAGAGTTGAACACTCCTTTCCATGGAGCAGTTCTGCAACACTCTTTTCGTGGAAACTGCAAGTGGATATTTGGTGCGATTGCGGCATCTAGTGGAAAAGGAAACACATGCAGATGAAAACTAGATAGAATCATTCTCGGAAACTTCTCTCTGATGAGTGCTTTCAACTCACAGATTTGAACCTTCCTTTTCAAAGAGCAGTTTTGAAAGACTCTTTTTGTAGAATCTGCAAGTGGATATTTGGAGCGCTTTGAGGCCTATGCTGGGAAGTGAAATATCTTCACCTGAAAACTAGACAGAAGCATTCTGAGAAAGTTCTCTCTGATGAGTGCATTCACCTCAGACTTGAACGTTCCTTTTGATAGAACAGTTTTGAATCACTAAGTTTGTAGAATTCGCAAGTGTTTACGCAGAGCACCTTGAGGCCTATGTTGGAAAAGGAAATTGCTTCACATAAAAACTAGAGAGAAGCATTCTCAGAAATTTCACTGTGATGAGTGCATTCACCTAACAGAGTTGAACCTACTAATTGATAGACAAGTTTGGAAACACTCTTTTTGTAGAATCTGCAAGTGGATATTTGGAGCGCTTTGAAGCCTAGGCTGGAAATGGAAATATATTCACAGAAAAACTGGACAGAAGCATTCTCAGAAACTTCCTTGTGTTGAGTGCGTTCAACCCATAGACTTGAACCTTCTTTTTGAAAGAGCAGTTTTGAAACACTCTTTTTGTAAAATCTGCAAATGGATATTTGGAGCATTTTGAGGCCCATGCTGGGAAATGGAATATCTTCCCCTAAAAACTAGACAGAAGCATTCTCAGAAAGATCTCCTCGATGCGTGCATTCAACTCACAGATTTCAACCCGTCTTTTGATAGAGCAGTTTGGAAACACTCTTTTTGTGAAATCTGCAAGCGGATATTTCCAGCGATTTGAGGTCTATGCAAGGAAAAGGAAATATCTTCACACAAAAACTAGACAGCTGCATTCTCAGAAACTTCTTTGTGAGGAGTGCATTCAACTCACAGACTTGAACGTTCCTTTTCATAGAACAGTTTTGAAACACTCCTTTTGTACAATCTGCAAGTGTTTATTCGGAACGCTTTGAGGCCTATGTTGGAAAAGGAAATGTCTTCACATAAAAACTAGACAGAAGCATTCTCAGAAACTTCTTTGTGATGAGTGCATTCTACTCACAGACTTGAACCTTCCTTTTGATAGAACAGTTTTGAAACACTCTTTTTGTAGAATCTGCAAGTGGATATTTGGAGCACTATGAGGCCTATGCTGTGAAATGGAATCTCTTCACCTAAGTACTAGACAGAAGCATTCTCAGAAACTTCTTCACGATATGTGCATTCAACTCACAGTGTTGAACCTTTCTTTTCAAAGAGCAGTTTTGAAGCACACTTTTGGTAAAATCTGCAAGTGGATATTTGTAGCGATTTCCGGCCTATGCTGGAAAAGGAAATATCTTCACATAAGAACTAAACAGCAGCATTCTCAGAAACTTCTTTGTGTGGATTGCATTCAACTCACAGACTTGAACCTACCAATTGATAGAGAAGTTGGGAAACACTCTTTTTGTAGAATCTGCAAGTGGGTATTTGGAGCGCTTTGAGGCCTATGCTGGAAAAGGAAATATCTTCACCTAAAAACTAGACAGCAGCATTCTCAGAAACCACTTTGAGAAGAGTGCATTCATCTCCCAGACTTGAACGTTCCTTTCGATAGAACAGTTTTGAAGCACTCCTTTTGTAGAATCTGCAATTGTTTATTCGGAGCGCTTCGAGGCCTATGTTGGAAAAGGATATATCTTCACATAAAAACTAGACAGAAATATTCTCAGAAACTTCTTTGTAAAGAGTGCATTCAACTCAGAGAGTTGAACCTACCAATCGATAGAGAAGTTTCGAAACACTCTTTTTGTAGAACACGCAAGTGAATATTTGGAGGGATTTGAGGCCTGTGATGTAAATGGAAACATCTTCTCATGAAATCTAGACAGAAGCATTCTCAGAAACGTCTTTGTGATAAGTGCATTCAACTCACAGACTTGAAGCTTCCTTTTGAAAGAGCAGTTTTGAAACACTCTTTTTGTAGCATCTGCAAGTGGATATATGGAGCGCTTTGAGGCCTATGCTGGAAAAGGAAATATCTTCACATAAAAACTGGACAGAAGCATTCTCAGAAACTTCTTTGCGATGTGTGCGTTGACCTCACGGAGTTCAACCTTTCTTTTGATAGAGAAGTTTCGAAACACTCTTTTAGTAGAATCTTCATGTGGATGGATGGAGTGCTTTGAGGCCTAGGCAGGAATAGGAAATATCTTCACGAAGAAACTGGACAAAAGCTTTCTCAGAATGTTCCCTGTGCTTTGTGCATTCAACTCACGGAGTTCAACCTGCCTTTTGATAGAGCAGTTTTGAAACCCTCTTTTTGTAGAATCTGCAAGTGGATATTTGGAGCGCTTTGAGGCCTATGCTGCAAAAGGAAATATCATTGCATAAAAGCTAGATGGAAGCATTCACAGAAACTTCTTTGTGATGAGTGCATTCAAGTCACAGAGTTGAACCTTCCCTTTGATAGACCAGTTATGAAACACGGTTTTTGTAGAATACGCAAGTGGATATTTGGAGCTCTTTGAGGCTTATGCTGGAAAAGGAGATATCTTCATATACAAACTGGACAGAAGCATTTTCAGAAACTTTTATGTCATGTGGGGATTGAACTCACAGAGTTGAACACTCCTTTCCATGGAGCAGTTCTGCAACACTCTTTTCGTGGAAACTGCAAGTGGATATTTGGTGCGATTGCGGCATCTAGTGGAAAAGGAAACACATGCAGATGGAAACTAGATAGAATCATTCTCAGAAACTTCTCTCTGATGAGTGCTTTCAACTCACAGATTTGAACCTTCCTTTTCAAAGAGCAGTTTTGAAAGACTCTTTTTGTAGAATCTGCAAGTGGATATTTGGAGCGCTTTGAGGCCTATGCTGGGAAATGAAATATCTTCACCTGAAAACTAGACAGAAGCATTCTGAGAAAGTTCTCCCTGATGAGTGCATTCACCTCAGACTTGAACGTTCCCTTTGATAGAACAGTTTTGAATCACTAAGTTTGTAGAATTCGCAAGTGTTTAGGCAGAGCACCTTGAGGCCTATGTTGGAAAAGGAAATTGCTTCACATAAAAACTAGAGAGAAGCATTCTCAGAAATTTCACTGTGATGAGTGCATTCACCTAACAGAGTTGAACCTACTAATTGATAGACAAGTTTGGAAACACTCTTTTTGTAGAATCTGCAAGTGGATATTTGGAGCGCTTTGAAGCCTAGGCTGGAAATGGAAATATATTCACAGAAAAACTGGACAGAAGCATTCTCAGAAACTTCCTTGTGTTGAGTGCGTTCAACCCATAGACTTGAACCTTCTTTTTGAAAGAGCAGTTTTGAAACACTCTTTTTGTAAAATCTGCAAATGGATATTTGGAGCATTTTGAGGCCCATGCTGGGAAATGGAATATCTTCCCCTAAAAACTAGACAGAAGCATTCTCAGAAAGATCTCCTCGATGCGTGCATTCAACTCACAGATTTCAACCCGTCTTTTGATAGAGCAGTTTGGAAACACTCTTTTTGTGAAATCTGCAAGCGGATATTTCCAGCGATTTGAGGTCTATGCAAGGAAAAGGAAATATCTTCACACAAAAACTAGACAGCTGCATTCTCAGAAACTTCTTTGTGAGGAGTGCATTCAACTCACAGACTTGAACGTTCCTTTTCATAGAACAGTTTTGAAACACTCCTTTTGTACAATCTGCAAGTGTTTATTCGGAACGCTTTGAGGCCTATGTTGGAAAAGGAAATGTCTTCACATAAAAACTAGACAGAAGCATTCTCAGAAACTTCTTTGTGATGAGTGCATTCTACTCACAGACTTGAACCTTCCTTTTGATAGAACAGTTTTGAAACACTCTTTTTGTAGAATCTGCAAGTGGATATTTGGAGCACTATGAGGCCTATGCTGTGAAATGGAATCTCTTCACCTAAGTACTAGACAGAAGCATTCTCAGAAACTTCTTCACGATATGTGCATTCAACTCACAGTGTTGAACCTTTCTTTTCAAAGAGCAGTTTTGAAGCACACTTTTGGTAAAATCTGCAAGTGGATATTTGTAGCGATTTCCGGCCTATGCTGGAAAAGGAAATATCTTCACATAAGAACTAAACAGCAGCATTCTCAGAAACTTCTTTGTGTGGATTGCATTCAACTCACAGACTTGAACCTACCAATTGATAGAGAAGTTGGGAAACACTCTTTTTGTAGAATCTGCAAGTGGGTATTTGGAGCGCTTTGAGGCCTATGCTGGAAAAGGAAATATCTTCACCTAAAAACTAGACAGCAGCATTCTCAGAAACCACTTTGAGAAGAGTGCATTCATCTCCCAGACTTGAACGTTCCTTTCGATAGAACAGTTTTGAAGCACTCCTTTTGTAGAATCTGCAATTGTTTATTCGGAGCGCTTCGAGGCCTATGTTGGAAAAGGATATATCTTCACATAAAAACTAGACAGAAATATTCTCAGAAACTTCTTTGTAAAGAGTGCATTCAACTCAGAGAGTTGAACCTACCAATCGATAGAGAAGTTTCGAAACACTCTTTTTGTAGAACACGCAAGTGAATATTTGGAGGGATTTGAGGCCTGTGATGTAAATGGAAACATCTTCTCATGAAATCTAGACAGAAGCATTCTCAGAAACGTCTTTGTGATAAGTGCATTCAACTCACAGACTTGAAGCTTCCTTTTGAAAGAGCAGTTTTGAAACACTCTTTTTGTAGCATCTGCAAGTGGATATATGGAGCGCTTTGAGGCCTATGCTGGAAAAGGAAATATCTTCACATAAAAACTGGACAGAAGCATTCTCAGAAACTTCTTTGCGATGTGTGCGTTGACCTCACGGAGTTCAACCTTTCTTTTGATAGAGAAGTTTCGAAACACTCTTTTAGTAGAATCTTCATGTGGATGGATGGAGTGCTTTGAGGCCTAGGCAGGAATAGGAAATATCTTCACGAAGAAACTGGACAAAAGCTTTCTCAGAATGTTCCCTGTGCTTTGTGCATTCAACTCACGGAGTTCAACCTGCCTTTTGATAGAGCAGTTTTGAAACCCTCTTTTTGTAGAATCTGCAAGTGGATATTTGGAGCGCTTTGAGGCCTATGCTGCAAAAGGAAATATCATTGCATAAAAGCTAGATGGAAGCATTCACAGAAACTTCTTTGTGATGAGTGCATTCAAGTCACAGAGTTGAACCTTCCTTTTGATAGACCAGTTATGAAACACGGTTTTTGTAGAATACGCAAGTGGATATTTGGAGCTCTTTGAGGCTTATGCTGGAAAAGGAGATATCTTCATATACAAACTGGACAGAAGCATTTTCAGAAACTTTTCTGTCATGTGGGGATTGAACTCACAGAGTTGAACACTCCTTTCCATGGAGCAGTTCTGCAACACTCTTTTCGTGGAAACTGCAAGTGGATATTTGGTGCGATTGCGGCATCTAGTGGAAAAGGAAACACATGCAGATGAAAACTAGATAGAATCATTCTCGGAAACTTCTCTCTGATGAGTGCTTTCAACTCACAGATTTGAACCTTCCTTTTCAAAGAGCAGTTTTGAAAGACTCTTTTTGTAGAATCTGCAAGTGGATATTTGGAGCGCTTTGAGGCCTATGCTGGGAAGTGAAATATCTTCACCTGAAAACTAGACAGAAGCATTCTGAGAAAGTTCTCTCTGATGAGTGCATTCACCTCAGACTTGAACGTTCCTTTTGATAGAACAGTTTTGAATCACTAAGTTTGTAGAATTCGCAAGTGTTTACGCAGAGCACCTTGAGGCCTATGTTGGAAAAGGAAATTGCTTCACATAAAAACTAGAGAGAAGCATTCTCAGAAATTTCACTGTGATGAGTGCATTCACCTAACAGAGTTGAACCTACTAATTGATAGACAAGTTTGGAAACACTCTTTTTGTAGAATCTGCAAGTGGATATTTGGAGCGCTTTGAAGCCTAGGCTGGAAATGGAAATATATTCACAGAAAAACTGGACAGAAGCATTCTCAGAAACTTCCTTGTGTTGAGTGCGTTCAACCCATAGACTTGAACCTTCTTTTTGAAAGAGCAGTTTTGAAACACTCTTTTTGTAAAATCTGCAAATGGATATTTGGAGCATTTTGAGGCCCATGCTGGGAAATGGAATATCTTCACCTAAAAACTAGACAATAGCATTCTCAGAAAGATCTCCTCGATGCGTGCATTCAACTCACAGATTTCAACCCGTCTTTTGATAGAGCAGTTTGGAAACACTCTTTTTGTGAAATCTGCAAGTGGATATTTCCAGCGATTTGAGGTCTATGCAAGGAAAAGGAAATATCTTCACACAAAAACTAGACAGCTGCATTCTCAGAAACTTCTTTGTGAGGAGTGCATTCAACTCACAGACTTGAACGTTCCTTTTCATAGAACACTTTTGAAACACTCCTTTTGTACAATCTGCAGGTGTTTATTCGGAGGGCTTTGAGGCCTATGTTGGAAAAGGAAATATCTTCACATTAAAACTAGACAGAAGCATTCTCAGAAACTTCTTTGTGATGAGTGCATTCTAGTCACAGAGTTGAACCTTCCTTTTGATAGAACAGTTTTGAAACACTCTTTTTGTAGAATCTGCAAGTGGATATTTGGAGCACTATGAGGCCTATGCTGTGAAATGAAATCTCTTCAGCTAAATACTAGACAGAAGCATTCTCAGAAACTTCTTCACCACATGTGCAGTCAACTCACAGAGTTGAACCTTTCTTTTCAAAGAGCAGTTTTGAAACACACTTTTGGTAAAATCTGCAAGTGGATATTTAGAGCGATTTCCGGCCTATGCTGGAAAAGGAAATATCTTCACATAAGAACTAAACAGCAGCATTCTCTGAAACTTCTTTGTGATGAGTGCATTCACCTCACAGAGTTGAACCTACTAATTGATAGAGAAGTTTGGAAACACTCTTTTTGTAGAATCTGCAAATGGATATTTGGAGCGCTTTGAGGCCTATGCTGGAAATGGAAATATCTTCACATAAAAACTAGACAGAAGCATTCTCAGAAACTTCCTTGTGTTGAGTGCATTCAACTCACAGACTTGAACCTTCTTTTTGAAAGAGCAGTTTTGAAACACTCTTTTTGTAAAATCTGCAAAAGGATATTTGGAGCACTTTGAGGCCTATGCTGGGAAATGTAATATCTTCACCTAAAAACTAGACAGAAGCATTCTCAGAAAGTTCTTCTCGATGCGTGCATTCAACTCACAGAGTTGAACCTGTCTTTTGATAGAGCAGTTTGGAAACACTCTTCTTGTGAAATCTGCAAGTGGATATTTCCAGCGATTTGAGACCTATGCAAGGAAAAGGAAATATCTTCACACAAAAACTAGACAGCTGCATTCTCAGAAACTTCTTTGTGAGGAGTGCATTCAACTCACAGACTTGAACGTTCCTTTTCATAGAACAGTTTTGAAACACTCCTTTTGTACAATCTGCAAGTGTTTATTCGGAACGCTTTGAGGCCTATGTTGGAAAAGGAAATGTCTTCACATAAAAACTAGACAGAAGCATTCTCAGAAACTTCTTTGTGATGAGTGCATTCTACTCACAGACTTGAACCTTCCTTTTGATAGAACAGTTTTGAAACACTCTTTTTGTAGAATCTGCAAGTGGATATTTGGAGCACTATGAGGCCTATGCTGTGAAATGGAATCTCTTCACCTAAGTACTAGACAGAAGCATTCTCAGAAACTTCTTCACGATATGTGCATTCAACTCACAGTGTTGAACCTTTCTTTTCAAAGAGCAGTTTTGAAGCACACTTTTGGTAAAATCTGCAAGTGGATATTTAGAGCGATTTCCGGCCTATGCTGGAAAAGGAAATATCTTCACATAAGAACTAAACAGCAGCATTCTCTGAAACTTCTTTGTGATGAGTGCATTCACCTCACAGACTTGAACCTACCAATTGATAGAGAAGTTGGGAGACACTCTTTTTGTAGAATCTGCAAGTGGGTATTTGGAGCGCTTTGAGGCCTACGCTGGAAAAGGAAATGTCTTCACCTAAAAACTAGACAGCAGCATTCTCAGAAACCTCTTTGAGAAGAGTGCATTCATCTCACAGACTTGAACGTTCCTTTCGATAGAACAGTTTTGAAGCACTCCTTTTGTAGAATCTGCAATTGTTTATTCGGAGCGCTTCGAGGCCTATGTTGGAAAAGGATCTATCTTCACATAAAAACTAGACCGAAATATTCTCAGAAACCTCTTTGTAAAGAGTGCATTCAACTCAGAGAGTTGAACCTACCAATCGATAGAGAAGTTTCGAAACACTCTTTTTGTAGAACACGCAAGTGAATATTTGGAGGGATTTGAGGCCTGTGATGTAAATGGAAACATCTTCTCATGAAATCTAGACAGAAGCATTCTCAGAAACGTCTTTGTGATAAGTGCATTCAACTCACAGACTTGAAGCTTCCTTCTGAAAGAGCAGTTTTGAAACACTCTTTTTGTAGCATCTGCAAGCGGATATATGGAGCGCTTTGAGGCCTATGCTGGAAAAGGAAATATCTTCACATAAAAACTGGACAGAAGCATTCTCACAAACTTCTTTGTGATGTGTGCGTTGAACTCACGGAGTTCAACCTTTCTTTTGATAGAGAAGTTTCGAAACACTCTTTTAGTAGAATCTTCATGTGGATGGATGGAGTGCTTTGAGGCCTATGCAGGAATAGGAAATATCTTCACGTAGAAACTGGACAAAAGCTTTCTCAGAAAGTTCCCTGTGCTTTGTGCATTCAACTCACGGAGTTCAACCTGCCTTTTGATAGAGCAGTTTTGAAACCCTCTTTTTGTAGAATCTGCAAGTGGATATTTGGAGCGCTTTGAGGCCTATGCTGCAAAAGGAAATATCATTGCATAAAAGCTACATGGAAGCATTCACAGAAACTCCTTTGTGATGAGTGCATTCAACTCACAGAGTTGAACCTCCCTTTTGATAGACCAGTTATGAAACACGGTTTTTGTAGTATACGCAAGTGGATATTTGGAGCTCTTTGAGGCTTATGCTGGAAAAGGAGATATCTTCATATACAAACTGGACAGAAGCATTTTCAGAAACTTTTATGTCATGTGGGGATTGAACTCACAGAGTTGAACACTCCTTTCCATGGAGCAGTTCTGCAGCACTCTTTTCGTGGAAACTGCAAGTGGATATTTGGTGCGATTGCGGCATCTAGTGGAAAAGGAAACACATGCAGATGAAAACTAGATAGAATCATTCTCGGAAACTTCTCTCTGATGAGTGCTTTCAACTCACAGATTTGAACCTTCCTTTTCAAAGAGCAGTTTTGAAAGACTCTTTTTGTAGAATCTGCAAGTGGATATTTGGAGCGCTTTGAGGCCTATGCTGGGAAGTGAAATATCTTCACCTGAAAACTAGACAGAAGCATTCTGAGAAAGTTCTCTCTGATGAGTGCATTCACCTCAGACTTGAACGTTCCTTTTGATAGAACAGTTTTGAATCACTAAGTTTGTAGAATTCGCAAGTGTTTATGCAGAGCACCTTGAGGCCTATGTTGGAAAAGGAAATTGCTTCACATAAAAACTAGAGAGAAGCATTCTCAGAAATTTCATTGTGATGAGTGCATTCACCTAACAGAGTTGAACCTACTAATTGATAGACAAGTTTGGAAACACTCTTTTTGTAGAATCTGCAAGTGGATATTTGGAGCGCTTTGAAGCCTAGGCTGGAAATGGAAATATATTCACAGAAAAACTGGACAGAAGCATTCTCAGAAACTTCCTTGTGTTGAGTGCGTTCAACCCATAGACTTGAACCTTCTTTTTGAAAGAGCAGTTTTGAAACACTCTTTTTGTAAAATCTGCAAATGGATATTTGGAGCATTTTGAGGCCCATGCTGGGAAATGGAATATCTTCCCCTAAAAACTAGACAGAAGCATTCTCAGAAAGATCTCCTCGATGCGTGCATTCAACTCACAGATTTCAACCCGTCTTTTGATAGAGCAGTTTGGAAACACTCTTTTTGTGAAATCTGCAAGCGGATATTTCCAGCGATTTGAGGTCTATGCAAGGAAAAGGAAATATCTTCACACAAAAACTAGACAGCTGCATTCTCAGAAACTTCTTTGTGAGGAGTGCATTCAACTCACAGACTTGAACGTTCCTTTTCATAGAACAGTTTTGAAACACTCCTTTTGTACAATCTGCAAGTGTTTATTCGGAACGCTTTGAGGCCTATGTTGGAAAAGGAAATGTCTTCACATAAAAACTAGACAGAAGCATTCTCAGAAACTTCTTTGTGATGAGTGCATTCTACTCACAGACTTGAACCTTCCTTTTGATAGAACAGTTTTGAAACACTCTTTTTGTAGAATCTGCAAGTGGATATTTGGAGCACTATGAGGCCTATGCTGTGAAATGGAATCTCTTCACCTAAGTACTAGACAGAAGCATTCTCAGAAACTTCTTCACGATATGTGCATTCAACTCACAGTGTTGAACCTTTCTTTTCAAAGAGCAGTTTTGAAGCACACTTTTGGTAAAATCTGCAAGTGGATATTTGTAGCGATTTCCGGCCTATGCTGGAAAAGGAAATACCTTCACATAAGAACTAAACAGCAGCATTCTCAGAAACTTCTTTGTGTGGATTGCATTCAACTCACAGACTTGAACCTACCAATTGATAGAGAAGTTGGGAAACACTCTTTTTGTAGAATCTGCAAGTGGGTATTTGGAGCGCTTTGAGGCCTATGCTGGAAAAGGAAATATCTTCACCTAAAAACTAGACAGCAGCATTCTCAGAAACCACTTTGAGAAGAGTGCATTCATCTCCCAGACTTGAACGTTCCTTTCGATAGAACAGTTTTGAAGCACTCCTTTTGTAGAATCTGCAATTGTTTATTCGGAGCGCTTCGAGGCCTATGTTGGAAAAGGATATATCTTCACATAAAAACTAGACAGAAATATTCTCATAAACTTCTTTGTAAAGAGTGCATTCAACTCAGAGAGTTGAACCTACCAATCGATAGAGAAGTTTCGAAACACTCTTTTTGTAGAACACGCAAGTGAATATTTGGAGGGATTTGAGGCCTGTGATGTAAATGGAAACATCTTCTCATGAAATCTAGACAGAAGCATTCTCAGAAACGTCTTTGTGATAAGTGCATTCAACTCACAGACTTGAAGCTTCCTTTTGAAAGAGCAGTTTTGAAACACTCTTTTTGTAGCATCTGCAAGTGGATATATGGAGCGCTTTGAGGCCTATGCTGGAAAAGGAAATATCTTCACATAAAAACTGGACAGAAGCATTCTCAGAAACTTCTTTGCGATGTGTGCGTTGAACTCACGGAGTTCAACCTTTCTTTTGATAGAGAAGTTTCGAAACACTCTTTTAGTAAAATCTTCATGTGGATGGATGGAGTGCTTTGAGGCCTATGCTGGAAAAGGAAATATCTTCACGTAGAAACTGGACAAAAGCTTTCTCAGAATGTTCCCTGTGCTTTGTGCATTCAACTCACGGAGTTCAACCTGCCTTTTGATAGAGCAGTTTTGAAACCCTCTTTTTGTAGAGTCTGCAAGTGGATATTCGGAGCGCTTTGAGGCCTATGCTGCAAAAGGAAATATCATTGGATAAAAGCTAGATGGAAGCATTCACAGAAACTTCTTTGTGATGAGTGCATTCAAGTCACAGAGTTGAACCTTCCCTTTGATAGACCAGTTATGAAACACGGTTTTTGTAGAATACGCAAGTGGATATTTGGAGCTCTTTGAGGCTTATGCTGGAAAAGGAGATATCTTCATATACAAACTGGACAGAAGCATTTTCAGAAACTTTTATGTCATGTGGGGATTGAACTCACAGAGTTGAACACTCCTTTCCATGGAGCAGTTCTGCAACACTCTTTTCGTGGAAACTGCAAGTGGATATTTGGTGCGATTGCGGCATCTAGTGGAAAAGGAAACACATGCAGATGGAAACTAGATAGAATCATTCTCAGAAACTTCTCTCTGATGAGTGCTTTCAACTCACAGATTTGAACCTTCCTTTTCAAAGAGCAGTTTTGAAAGACTCTTTTTGTAGAATCTGCAAGTGGATATTTGGAGCGCTTTGAGGCCTATGCTGGGAAATGAAATATCTTCACCTGAAAACTAGACAGAAGCATTCTGAGAAAGTTCTCCCTGATGAGTGCATTCACCTCAGACTTGAACGTTCCTTTTGATAGAACAGTTTTGAATCACTAAGTTTGTAGAATTCGCAAGTGTTTAGGCAGAGCACCTTGAGGCCTATGTTGGAAAAGGAAATTGCTTCACATAAAAACTAGAGAGAAGCATTCTCAGAAATTTCACTGTGATGAGTGCATTCACCTAACAGAGTTGAACCTACTAATTGATAGACAAGTTTGGAAACACTCTTTTTGTAGAATCTGCAAGTGGATATTTGGAGCGCTTTGAAGCCTAGGCTGGAAATGGAAATATATTCACAGAAAAACTGGACAGAAGCATTCTCAGAAACTTCCTTGTGTTGAGTGCGTTCAACCCATAGACTTGAACCTTCTTTTTGAAAGAGCAGTTTTGAAACACTCTTTTTGTAAAATCTGCAAATGGATATTTGGAGCATTTTGAGGCCCATGCTGGGAAATGGAATATCTTCCCCTAAAAACTAGACAGAAGCATTCTCAGAAAGATCTCCTCGATGCGTGCATTCAACTCACAGATTTCAACCCGTCTTTTGATAGAGCAGTTTGGAAACACTCTTTTTGTGAAATCTGCAAGCGGATATTTCCAGCGATTTGAGGTCTATGCAAGGAAAAGGAAATATCTTCACACAAAAACTAGACAGCTGCATTCTCAGAAACTTCTTTGTGAGGAGTGCATTCAACTCACAGACTTGAACGTTCCTTTTCATAGAACAGTTTTGAAACACTCCTTTTGTACAATCTGCAAGTGTTTATTCGGAACGCTTTGAGGCCTATGTTGGAAAAGGAAATGTCTTCACATAAAAACTAGACAGAAGCATTCTCAGAAACTTCTTTGTGATGAGTGCATTCTACTCACAGACTTGAACCTTCCTTTTGATAGAACAGTTTTGAAACACTCTTTTTGTAGAATCTGCAAGTGGATATTTGGAGCACTATGAGGCCTATGCTGTGAAATGGAATCTCTTCACCTAAGTACTAGACAGAAGCATTCTCAGAAACTTCTTCACGATATGTGCATTCAACTCACAGTGTTGAACCTTTCTTTTCAAAGAGCAGTTTTGAAGCACACTTTTGGTAAAATCTGCAAGTGGATATTTGTAGCGATTTCCGGCCTATGCTGGAAAAGGAAATATCTTCACATAAGAACTAAACAGCAGCATTCTCAGAAACTTCTTTGTGTGGATTGCATTCAACTCACAGACTTGAACCTACCAATTGATAGAGAAGTTGGGAAACACTCTTTTTGTAGAATCTGCAAGTGGGTATTTGGAGCGCTTTGAGGCCTATGCTGGAAAAGGAAATATCTTCACCTAAAAACTAGACAGCAGCATTCTCAGAAACCACTTTGAGAAGAGTGCATTCATCTCCCAGACTTGAACGTTCCTTTCGATAGAACAGTTTTGAAGCACTCCTTTTGTAGAATCTGCAATTGTTTATTCGGAGCGCTTCGAGGCCTATGTTGGAAAAGGATATATCTTCACATAAAAACTAGACAGAAATATTCTCAGAAACTTCTTTGTAAAGAGTGCATTCAACTCAGAGAGTTGAACCTACCAATCGATAGAGAAGTTTCGAAACACTCTTTTTGTAGAACACGCAAGTGAATATTTGGAGGGATTTGAGGCCTGTGATGTAAATGGAAACATCTTCTCATGAAATCTAGACAGAAGCATTCTCAGAAACGTCTTTGTGATAAGTGCATTCAACTCACAGACTTGAAGCTTCCTTTTGAAAGAGCAGTTTTGAAACACTCTTTTTGTAGCATCTGCAAGTGGATATATGGAGCGCTTTGAGGCCTATGCTGGAAAAGGAAATATCTTCACATAAAAACTGGACAGAAGCATTCTCAGAAACTTCTTTGCGATGTGTGCGTTGACCTCACGGAGTTCAACCTTTCTTTTGATAGAGAAGTTTCGAAACACTCTTTTAGTAGAATCTTCATGTGGATGGATGGAGTGCTTTGAGGCCTAGGCAGGAATAGGAAATATCTTCACGAAGAAACTGGACAAAAGCTTTCTCAGAATGTTCCCTGTGCTTTGTGCATTCAACTCACGGAGTTCAACCTGCCTTTTGATAGAGCAGTTTTGAAACCCTCTTTTTGTAGAATCTGCAAGTGGATATTTGGAGCGCTTTGAGGCCTATGCTGCAAAAGGAAATATCATTGCATAAAAGCTAGATGGAAGCATTCACAGAAACTTCTTTGTGATGAGTGCATTCAAGTCACAGAGTTGAACCTTCCTTTTGATAGACCAGTTATGAAACACGGTTTTTGTAGAATACGCAAGTGGATATTTGGAGCTCTTTGAGGCTTATGCTGGAAAAGGAGATATCTTCATATACAAACTGGACAGAAGCATTTTCAGAAACTTTTCTGTCATGTGGGGATTGAACTCACAGAGTTGAACACTCCTTTCCATGGAGCAGTTCTGCAACACTCTTTTCGTGGAAACTGCAAGTGGATATTTGGTGCGATTGCGGCATCTAGTGGAAAAGGAAACACATGCAGATGGAAACTAGATAGAATCATTCTCAGAAACTTCTCTCTGATGAGTGCTTTCAACTCACAGATTTGAACCTTCCTTTTCAAAGAGCAGTTTTGAAAGACTCTTTTTGTAGAATCTGCAAGTGGATATTTGGAGCGCTTTGAGGCCTATGCTGGGAAATGAAATATCTTCACCTGAAAACTAGACAGAAGCATTCTGAGAAAGTTCTCCCTGATGAGTGCATTCACCTCAGACTTGAACGTTCCTTTTGATAGAACAGTTTTGAATCACTAAGTTTGTAGAATTCGCAAGTGTTTAGGAAGAGCACCTTGAGGCCTATGTTGGAAAAGGAAATTGCTTCACATAAAAACTAGAGAGAAGCATTCTCAGAAATTTCATTGTGATGAGTGCATTCACCTAACAGAGTTGAACCTACTAATTGATAGACAAGTTTGGAAACACTCTTTTTGTAGAATCTGCAAGTGGATATTTGGAGCGCTTTGAAGCCTAGGCTGGAAATGGAAATATATTCACATAAAAACTGGACAGAAGCATTCTCAGAAACTTCCTTGTGTTGAGTGCGTTCAACCCATAGACTTGAACCTTCTTTTTGAAAGAGCAGTTTTGAAACACTCTTTTTGTAAAATCTGCAAATGGATATTTGGAGCATTTTGAGGCCCATGCTGGGAAATGGAATATCTTCCCCTAAAAACTAGACAGAAGCATTCTCAGAAAGATCTCCTCGATGCGTGCATTCAACTCACAGATTTCAACCCGTCTTTTGATAGAGCAGTTTGGAAACACTCTTTTTGTGAAATCTGCAAGCGGATATTTCCAGCGATTTGAGGTCTATGCAAGGAAAAGGAAATATCTTCACACAAAAACTAGACAGCTGCATTCTCAGAAACTTCTTTGTGAGGAGTGCATTCAACTCACAGACTTGAACGTTCCTTTTCATAGAACAGTTTTGAAACACTCCTTTTGTACAATCTGCAAGTGTTTATTCGGAACGCTTTGAGGCCTATGTTGGAAAAGGAAATGTCTTCACATAAAAACTAGACAGAAGCATTCTCAGAAACTTCTTTGTGATGAGTGCATTCTACTCACAGACTTGAACCTTCCTTTTGATAGAACAGTTTTGAAACACTCTTTTTGTAGAATCTGCAAGTGGATATTTGGAGCACTATGAGGCCTATGCTGTGAAATGGAATCTCTTCACCTAAGTACTAGACAGAAGCATTCTCAGAAACTTCTTCACGATATGTGCATTCAACTCACAGTGTTGAACCTTTCTTTTCAAAGAGCAGTTTTGAAGCACACTTTTGGTAAAATCTGCAAGTGGATATTTGTAGCGATTTCCGGCCTATGCTGGAAAAGGAAATATCTTCACATAAGAACTAAACAGCAGCATTCTCAGAAACTTCTTTGTGTGGATTGCATTCAACTCACAGACTTGAACCTACCAATTGATAGAGAAGTTGGGAAACACTCTTTTTGTAGAATCTGCAAGTGGGTATTTGGAGCGCTTTGAGGCCTATGCTGGAAAAGGAAATATCTTCACCTAAAAACTAGACAGCAGCATTCTCAGAAACCACTTTGAGAAGAGTGCATTCATCTCCCAGACTTGAACGTTCCTTTCGATAGAACAGTTTTGAAGCACTCCTTTTGTAGAATCTGCAATTGTTTATTCGGAGCGCTTCGAGGCCTATGTTGGAAAAGGATATATCTTCACATAAAAACTAGACAGAAATATTCTCAGAAACTTCTTTGTAAAGAGTGCATTCAACTCAGAGAGTTGAACCTACCAATCGATAGAGAAGTTTCGAAACACTCTTTTTGTAGAACACGCAAGTGAATATTTGGAGGGATTTGAGGCCTGTGATGTAAATGGAAACATCTTCTCATGAAATCTAGACAGAAGCATTCTCAGAAACGTCTTTGTGATAAGTGCATTCAACTCACAGACTTGAAGCTTCCTTTTGAAAGAGCAGTTTTGAAACACTCTTTTTGTAGCATCTGCAAGTGGATATATGGAGCGCTTTGAGGCCTATGCTGGAAAAGGAAATATCTTCACATAAAAACTGGACAGAAGCATTCTCAGAAACTTCTTTGCGATGTGTGCGTTGACCTCACGGAGTTCAACCTTTCTTTTGATAGAGAAGTTTCGAAACACTCTTTTAGTAGAATCTTCATGTGGATGGATGGAGTGCTTTGAGGCCTAGGCAGGAATAGGAAATATCTTCACGAAGAAACTGGACAAAAGCTTTCTCAGAATGTTCCCTGTGCTTTGTGCATTCAACTCACGGAGTTCAACCTGCCTTTTGATAGAGCAGTTTTGAAACCCTCTTTTTGTAGAATCTGCAAGTGGATATTTGGAGCGCTTTGAGGCCTATGCTGCAAAAGGAAATATCATTGCATAAAAGCTAGATGGAAGCATTCACAGAAACTTCTTTGTGATGAGTGCATTCAAGTCACAGAGTTGAACCTTCCTTTTGATAGACCAGTTATGAAACACGGTTTTTGTAGAATACGCAAGTGGATATTTGGAGCTCTTTGAGGCTTATGCTGGAAAAGGAGATATCTTCATATACAAACTGGACAGAAGCATTTTCAGAAACTTTTCTGTCATGTGGGGATTGAACTCACAGAGTTGAACACTCCTTTCCATGGAGCAGTTCTGCAACACTCTTTTCGTGGAAACTGCAAGTGGATATTTGGTGCGATTGCGGCATCTAGTGGAAAAGGAAACACATGCAGATGGAAACTAGATAGAATCATTCTCAGAAACTTCTCTCTGATGAGTGCTTTCAACTCACAGATTTGAACCTTCCTTTTCAAAGAGCAGTTTTGAAAGACTCTTTTTGTAGAATCTGCAAGTGGATATTTGGAGCGCTTTGAGGCCTATGCTGGGAAATGAAATATCTTCACCTGAAAACTAGACAGAAGCATTCTGAGAAAGTTCTCCCTGATGAGTGCATTCACCTCAGACTTGAACGTTCCTTTTGATAGAACAGTTTTGAATCACTAAGTTTGTAGAATTCGCAAGTGTTTAGGCAGAGCACCTTGAGGCCTATGTTGGAAAAGGAAATTGCTTCACATAAAAACTAGAGAGAAGCATTCTCAGAAATTTCATTGTGATGAGTGCATTCACCTAACAGAGTTGAACCTACTAATTGATAGACAAGTTTGGAAACACTCTTTTTGTAGAATCTGCAAGTGGATATTTGGAGCGCTTTGAAGCCTAGGCTGGAAATGGAAATATATTCACATAAAAACTGGACAGAAGCATTCTCAGAAACTTCCTTGTGTTGAGTGCGTTCAACCCATAGACTTGAACCTTCTTTTTGAAAGAGCAGTTTTGAAACACTCTTTTTGTAAAATCTGCAAATGGATATTTGGAGCATTTTGAGGCCCATGCTGGGAAATGGAATATCTTCCCCTAAAAACTAGACAGAAGCATTCTCAGAAAGATCTCCTCGATGCGTGCATTCAACTCACAGATTTCAACCCGTCTTTTGATAGAGCAGTTTGGAAACACTCTTTTTGTGAAATCTGCAAGCGGATATTTCCAGCGATTTGAGGTCTATGCAAGGAAAAGGAAATATCTTCACACAAAAACTAGACAGCTGCATTCTCAGAAACTTCTTTGTGAGGAGTGCATTCAACTCACAGACTTGAACGTTCCTTTTCATAGAACAGTTTTGAAACACTCCTTTTGTACAATCTGCAATTGTTTATTCGGAACGCTTTGAGGCCTATGTTGGAAAAGGAAATGTCTTCACATAAAAACTAGACAGAAGCATTCTCAGAAACTTCTTTGTGATGAGTGCATTCTACTCACAGACTTGAACCTTCCTTTTGATAGAACAGTTTTGAAACACTCTTTTTGTAGAATCTGCAAGTGGATATTTGGAGCACTATGAGGCCTATGCTGTGAAATGGAATCTCTTCACCTAAGTACTAGACAGAAGCATTCTCAGAAACTTCTTCACGATATGTGCATTCAACTCACAGTGTTGAACCTTTCTTTTCAAAGAGCAGTTTTGAAGCACACTTTTGGTAAAATCTGCAAGTGGATATTTGTAGCGATTTCCGGCCTATGCTGGAAAAGGAAATACCTTCACATAAGAACTAAACAGCAGCATTCTCAGAAACTTCTTTGTGTGGATTGCATTCAACTCACAGACTTGAACCTACCAATTGATAGAGAAGTTGGGAAACACTCTTTTTGTAGAATCTGCAAGTGGGTATTTGGAGCGCTTTGAGGCCTATGCTGGAAAAGGAAATATCTTCACCTAAAAACTAGACAGCAGCATTCTCAGAAACCACTTTGAGAAGAGTGCATTCATCTCCCAGACTTGAACGTTCCTTTCGATAGAACAGTTTTGAAGCACTCCTTTTGTAGAATCTGCAATTGTTTATTCGGAGCGCTTCGAGGCCTATGTTGGAAAAGGATATATCTTCACATAAAAACTAGACAGAAATATTCTCATAAACTTCTTTGTAAAGAGTGCATTCAACTCAGAGAGTTGAACCTACCAATCGATAGAGAAGTTTCGAAACACTCTTTTTGTAGAACACGCAAGTGAATATTTGGAGGGATTTGAGGCCTGTGATGTAAATGGAAACATCTTCTCATGAAATCTAGACAGAAGCATTCTCAGAAACGTCTTTGTGATAAGTGCATTCAACTCACAGACTTGAAGCTTCCTTTTGAAAGAGCAGTTTTGAAACACTCTTTTTGTAGCATCTGCAAGTGGATATATGGAGCGCTTTGAGGCCTATGCTGGAAAAGGAAATATCTTCACATAAAAACTGGACAGAAGCATTCTCAGAAACTTCTTTGCGATGTGTGCGTTGAACTCACGGAGTTCAACCTTTCTTTTGATAGAGAAGTTTCGAAACACTCTTTTAGTAGAATCTTCATGTGGATGGATGGAGTGCTTTGAGGCCTATGCTGGAAAAGGAAATATCTTCACGTAGAAACTGGACAAAAGCTTTCTCAGAATGTTCCCTGTGCTTTGTGCATTCAACTCACGGAGTTCAACCTGCCTTTTGATAGAGCAGTTTTGAAACCCTCTTTTTGTAGAGTCTGCAAGTGGATATTCGGAGCGCTTTGAGGCCTATGCTGCAAAAGGAAATATCATTGGATAAAAGCTATATGGAAGCATTCACAGAAACTTCTTTGTGATGAGTGCATTCAAGTCACAGAGTTGAACCTTCCCTTTGATAGACCAGTTATGAAACACGGTTTTTGTAGAATACGCAAGTGGATATTTGGAGCTCTTTGAGGCTTATGCTGGAAAAGGAGATATCTTCATATACAAACTGGACAGAAGCATTTTCAGAAACTTTTATGTCATGTGGGGATTGAACTCACAGAGTTGAACACTCCTTTCCATGGAGCAGTTCTGCAACACTCTTTTCGTGGAAACTGCAAGTGGATATTTGGTGCGATTGCGGCATCTAGTGGAAAAGGAAACACATGCAGATGGAAACTAGATAGAATCATTCTCAGAAACTTCTCTCTGATGAGTGCTTTCAACTCACAGATTTGAACCTTCCTTTTCAAAGAGCAGTTTTGAAAGACTCTTTTTGTAGAATCTGCAAGTGGATATTTGGAGCGCTTTGAGGCCTATGCTGGGAAATGAAATATCTTCACCTGAAAACTAGACAGAAGCATTCTGAGAAAGTTCTCCCTGATGAGTGCATTCACCTCAGACTTGAACGTTCCTTTTGATAGAACAGTTTTGAATCACTAAGTTTGTAGAATTCGCAAGTGTTTAGGCAGAGCACCTTGAGGCCTATGTTGGAAAAGGAAATTGCTTCACATAAAAACTAGAGAGAAGCATTCTCAGAAATTTCACTGTGATGAGTGCATTCACCTAACAGAGTTGAACCTACTAATTGATAGACAAGTTTGGAAACACTCTTTTTGTAGAATCTGCAAGTGGATATTTGGAGCGCTTTGAAGCCTAGGCTGGAAATGGAAATATATTCACAGAAAAACTGGACAGAAGCATTCTCAGAAACTTCCTTGTGTTGAGTGCGTTCAACCCATAGACTTGAACCTTCTTTTTGAAAGAGCAGTTTTGAAACACTCTTTTTGTAAAATCTGCAAATGGATATTTGGAGCATTTTGAGGCCCATGCTGGGAAATGGAATATCTTCCCCTAAAAACTAGACAGAAGCATTCTCAGAAAGATCTCCTCGATGCGTGCATTCAACTCACAGATTTCAACCCGTCTTTTGATAGAGCAGTTTGGAAACACTCTTTTTGTGAAATCTGCAAGCGGATATTTCCAGCGATTTGAGGTCTATGCAAGGAAAAGGAAATATCTTCACACAAAAACTAGACAGCTGCATTCTCAGAAACTTCTTTGTGAGGAGTGCATTCAACTCACAGACTTGAACGTTCCTTTTCATAGAACAGTTTTGAAACACTCCTTTTGTACAATCTGCAAGTGTTTATTCGGAACGCTTTGAGGCCTATGTTGGAAAAGGAAATGTCTTCACATAAAAACTAGACAGAAGCATTCTCAGAAACTTCTTTGTGATGAGTGCATTCTACTCACAGACTTGAACCTTCCTTTTGATAGAACAGTTTTGAAACACTCTTTTTGTAGAATCTGCAAGTGGATATTTGGAGCACTATGAGGCCTATGCTGTGAAATGGAATCTCTTCACCTAAGTACTAGACAGAAGCATTCTCAGAAACTTCTTCACGATATGTGCATTCAACTCACAGTGTTGAACCTTTCTTTTCAAAGAGCAGTTTTGAAGCACACTTTTGGTAAAATCTGCAAGTGGATATTTGTAGCGATTTCCGGCCTATGCTGGAAAAGGAAATATCTTCACATAAGAACTAAACAGCAGCATTCTCAGAAACTTCTTTGTGTGGATTGCATTCAACTCACAGACTTGAACCTACCAATTGATAGAGAAGTTGGGAAACACTCTTTTTGTAGAATCTGCAAGTGGGTATTTGGAGCGCTTTGAGGCCTATGCTGGAAAAGGAAATATCTTCACCTAAAAACTAGACAGCAGCATTCTCAGAAACCACTTTGAGAAGAGTGCATTCATCTCCCAGACTTGAACGTTCCTTTCGATAGAACAGTTTTGAAGCACTCCTTTTGTAGAATCTGCAATTGTTTATTCGGAGCGCTTCGAGGCCTATGTTGGAAAAGGATATATCTTCACATAAAAACTAGACAGAAATATTCTCAGAAACTTCTTTGTAAAGAGTGCATTCAACTCAGAGAGTTGAACCTACCAATCGATAGAGAAGTTTCGAAACACTCTTTTTGTAGAACACGCAAGTGAATATTTGGAGGGATTTGAGGCCTGTGATGTAAATGGAAACATCTTCTCATGAAATCTAGACAGAAGCATTCTCAGAAACGTCTTTGTGATAAGTGCATTCAACTCACAGACTTGAAGCTTCCTTTTGAAAGAGCAGTTTTGAAACACTCTTTTTGTAGCATCTGCAAGTGGATATATGGAGCGCTTTGAGGCCTATGCTGGAAAAGGAAATATCTTCACATAAAAACTGGACAGAAGCATTCTCAGAAACTTCTTTGCGATGTGTGCGTTGACCTCACGGAGTTCAACCTTTCTTTTGATAGAGAAGTTTCGAAACACTCTTTTAGTAGAATCTTCATGTGGATGGATGGAGTGCTTTGAGGCCTAGGCAGGAATAGGAAATATCTTCACGAAGAAACTGGACAAAAGCTTTCTCAGAATGTTCCCTGTGCTTTGTGCATTCAACTCACGGAGTTCAACCTGCCTTTTGATAGAGCAGTTTTGAAACCCTCTTTTTGTAGAATCTGCAAGTGGATATTTGGAGCGCTTTGAGGCCTATGCTGCAAAAGGAAATATCATTGCATAAAAGCTAGATGGAAGCATTCACAGAAACTTCTTTGTGATGAGTGCATTCAAGTCACAGAGTTGAACCTTCCTTTTGATAGACCAGTTATGAAACACGGTTTTTGTAGAATACGCAAGTGGATATTTGGAGCTCTTTGAGGCTTATGCTGGAAAAGGAGATATCTTCATATACAAACTGGACAGAAGCATTTTCAGAAACTTTTATGTCATGTGGGGATTGAACTCACAGAGTTGAACACTCCTTTCCATGGAGCAGTTCTGCAACACTCTTTTCGTGGAAACTGCAAGTGGATATTTGGTGCGATTGCGGCATCTAGTGGAAAAGGAAACACATGCAGATGGAAACTAGATAGAATCATTCTCAGAAACTTCTCTCTGATGAGTGCTTTCAACTCACAGATTTGAACCTTCCTTTTCAAAGAGCAGTTTTGAAAGACTCTTTTTGTAGAATCTGCAAGTGGATATTTGGAGCGCTTTGAGGCCTATGCTGGGAAATGAAATATCTTCACCTGAAAACTAGACAGAAGCATTCTGAGAAAGTTCTCCCTGATGAGTGCATTCACCTCAGACTTGAACGTTCCTTTTGATAGAACAGTTTTGAATCACTAAGTTTGTAGAATTCGCAAGTGTTTAGGCAGAGCACCTTGAGGCCTATGTTGGAAAAGGAAATTGCTTCACATAAAAACTAGAGAGAAACATTCTCAGAAATTTCATTGTGATGAGTGCATTCACCTAACAGAGTTGAACCTACTAATTGATAGACAAGTTTGGAAACACTCTTTTTGTAGAATCTGCAAGTGGATATTTGGAGCGCTTTGAAGCCTAGGCTGGAAATGGAAATATATTCACATAAAAACTGGACAGAAGCATTCTCAGAAACTTCCTTGTGTTGAGTGCGTTCAACCCATAGACTTGAACCTTCTTTTTGAAAGAGCAGTTTTGAAACACTCTTTTTGTAAAATCTGCAAATGGATATTTGGAGCATTTTGAGGCCCATGCTGGGAAATGGAATATCTTCCCCTAAAAACTAGACAGAAGCATTCTCAGAAAGATCTTCTCGATGCGTGCATTCAACTCACAGATTTCAACCCGTCTTTTGATAGAGCAGTTTGGAAACACTCTTTTTGTGAAATCTGCAAGTGGATATTTCCAGCGATTTGAGGTCTATGCAAGGAAAAGGAAATATCTTCACACAAAAACTAGACAGCTGCATTCTCAGAAACTTCTTAGTGAGGAGTGCATTCAACTCACAGACTTGAACGTTCCTTTTCATAGAACAGTTTTGAAACACTCCTTTTGTACAATCTGCAAGTGTTTATTCGGAACGCTTTGAGGCCTATGTTGGAAAAGGAAATGTCTTCACATAAAAACTAGACAGAAGCATTCTCAGAAACTTCTTTGTGATGAGTGCATTCTACTCACAGACTTGAACCTTCCTTTTGATAGAACAGTTTTGAAACACTCGTTTTGTAGAATCTGCAAGTGGATATTTGGAGCACTATGAGGCCTATGCTGTGAAATGGAATCTCTTCACCTAAGTACTAGACAGAAGCATTCTCAGAAACTTCTTCACGATATGTGCATTCAACTCACAGTGTTGAACCTTTCTTTTCAAAGAGCAGTTTTGAAGCACACTTTTGGTAAAATCTGCAAGTGGATATTTGTAGCGATTTCCGGCCTATGCTGGAAAAGGAAATACCTTCACATAAGAACTAAACAGCAGCATTCTCAGAAACTTCTTTGTGTGGATTGCGTTCAACTCACAGACTTCAACCTACCAATTGATAGAGAAGTTGGGAAACACTCTTTTTGTAGAATCTGCAAGTGGGTATTTGGAGCGCTTTGAGGCCTATGCTGGAAAAGGAAATATCTTCACCTAAAAACTAGACAGCAGCACTCTCAGAAACCTCTTTGAGAAGAGTGCATTCATCTCACAGACTTGAACGTTCCTTTCGATAGAACAGTTTTGAAGCACTCCTTTTGTAGAATCTGCAATTGTTTATTCGGAGCGCTTCGAGGCCTATGTTGGAAAAGGATATATCTTCACATAAAAACTAGACAGAAATATTCTCAGAAACTTCTTTGTAAAGAGTGCATTCAACTCAGAGAGTTGAACCTACCAATCGATAGAGAAGTTTCGAAACACTCTTTTTGTTGAACACGCAAGTGAATATTTGGAGGGATTTGAGGCCTGTGATGTAAATGGAAACATCTTCTCATGAAATCTAGACAGAAGCATTCTCAGAAACGTCTTTGTGATAAGTGCATTCAACTCACAGACTTGAAGCTTCCTTTTGAAAGAGCAGTTTTGAAACACTCTTTTTGTAGCATCTGCAAGTGGATATATGGAGCGCTTTGAGGCCTATGCTGGAAAAGGAAATATCTTCACATAAAAACTGGACAGAAGCATTCTCAGAAACTTCTTTGCGATGTGTGCGTTGAACTCACGGAGTTCAACCTTTCTTTTGATAGAGAAGTTTCGAAACACTCTTTTAGTAGAATCTTCATGTGGATGGATGGAGTGCTTTGAGGCCTATGCTGGAAAAGGAAATATCTTCACGTAGAAACTGGACAAAAGCTTTCTCAGAAAGTTCCCTGGGCTTTGTGCATTCAACTCACGGAGTTCAACCTGCCTTTTGATAGAGCAGTTTTGAAACCCTCTTTTTGTAGAGTCTGCAAGTGGATATTCGGAGCGCTTTGAGGCCTATGCTGCAAAAGGAAATATCATTGCATAAAAGCTAGATGGAAGCATTCACAGAAACTACTTTGTGATGAGTGCATTCAAGTCACAGAGTTGAACCCTCCTTTTGATAGACCAGTTATGAAACACGGTTTTTGTAGAATACGCAAGTGGATATTTGGAGCTCTTTGAGGCTTATGCTGGAAAAGGAGATATCTTCATATACAAACTGGACAGAAGCATTTTCAGAAACTTTTATGTCATGTGGGGATTGAACTCACAGTGTTGAACACTCCTTTCCATGGAGCAGTTCTGCAACACTCTTTTCGTGGAAACTGCAAGTGGATATTTGGTGCGATTGCGGCATCTAGTGGAAAAGGAAACACATGCAGATGGAAACTAGATAGAATCATTCTCAGAAACTTCTCTCTGATGAGTGCTTTCAACTCACAGATTTGAACCTTCCTTTTCAAAGAGCAGTTTTGAAAGACTCTTTTTGTAGAATCTGCAAGTGGATATTTGGAGCGCTTTGAGGCCTATGCTGGGAAATGAAATATCTTCACCTGAAAACTAGACAGAAGCATTCTGAGAAAGTTCTCCCTGATGAGTGCATTCACCTCAGACTTGAACGTTCCTTTTGATAGAACAGTTTTGAATCACTAAGTTTGTAGAATTCGCAAGTGTTTAGGCAGAGCACCTTGAGGCCTATGTTGGAAAAGGAAATTGCTTCACATAAAAACTAGAGAGAAGCATTCTCAGAAATTTCATTGTGATGAGTGCATTCACCTAACAGAGTTGAACCTACTAATTGATAGACAAGTTTGGAAACACTCTTTTTGTAGAATCTGCAAGTGGATATTTGGAGCGCTTTGAAGCCTAGGCTGGAAATGGAAATATATTCACATAAAAACTGGACAGAAGCATTCTCAGAAACTTCCTTGTGTTGAGTGCGTTCAACCCATAGACTTGAACCTTCTTTTTGAAAGAGCAGTTTTGAAACACTCTTTTTGTAAAATCTGCAAATGGATATTTGGAGCATTTTGAGGCCCATGCTGGGAAATGGAATATCTTCCCCTAAAAACTAGACAGAAGCATTCTCAGAAAGATCTTCTCGATGCGTGCATTCAACTCACAGATTTCAACCCGTCTTTTGATAGAGCAGTTTGGAAACACTCTTTTTGTGAAATCTGCAAGTGGATATTTCCAGCGATTTGAGGTCTATGCAAGGAAAAGGAAATATCTTCACACAAAAACTAGACAGCTGCATTCTCAGAAACTTCTTAGTGAGGAGTGCATTCAACTCACAGACTTGAACGTTCCTTTTCATAGAACAGTTTTGAAACACTCCTTTTGTACAATCTGCAAGTGTTTATTCGGAACGCTTTGAGGCCTATGTTGGAAAAGGAAATGTCTTCACATAAAAACTAGACAGAAGCATTCTCAGAAACTTCTTTGTGATGAGTGCATTCTACTCACAGACTTGAACCTTCCTTTTGATAGAACAGTTTTGAAACACTCGTTTTGTAGAATCTGCAAGTGGATATTTGGAGCACTATGAGGCCTATGCTGTGAAATGGAATCTCTTCACCTAAGTACTAGACAGAAGCATTCTCAGAAACTTCTTCACGATATGTGCATTCAACTCACAGTGTTGAACCTTTCTTTTCAAAGAGCAGTTTTGAAGCACACTTTTGGTAAAATCTG
Organism: Pongo pygmaeus; assembly: GCF_028885625.2. Taxonomy (NCBI): domain Eukaryota; kingdom Metazoa; phylum Chordata; class Mammalia; order Primates; family Hominidae; genus Pongo; species Pongo pygmaeus. The sequence continues at coordinate 20,310,728 of NC_085930.1, read as the reverse complement.
CAAGTGGATATTTGTAGCGATTTCCGGCCTATGCTGGAAAAGGAAATACCTTCACATAAGAACTAAACAGCAGCATTCTCAGAAACTTCTTTGTGTGGATTGCGTTCAACTCACAGACTTCAACCTACCAATTGATAGAGAAGTTGGGAAACACTCTTTTTGTAGAATCTGCAAGTGGGTATTTGGAGCGCTTTGAGGCCTATGCTGGAAAAGGAAATATCTTCACCTAAAAACTAGACAGCAGCACTCTCAGAAACCTCTTTGAGAAGAGTGCATTCATCTCACAGACTTGAACGTTCCTTTCGATAGAACAGTTTTGAAGCACTCCTTTTGTAGAATCTGCAATTGTTTATTCGGAGCGCTTCGAGGCCTATGTTGGAAAAGGATATATCTTCACATAAAAACTAGACAGAAATATTCTCAGAAACTTCTTTGTAAAGAGTGCATTCAACTCAGAGAGTTGAACCTACCAATCGATAGAGAAGTTTCGAAACACTCTTTTTGTTGAACACGCAAGTGAATATTTGGAGGGATTTGAGGCCTGTGATGTAAATGGAAACATCTTCTCATGAAATCTAGACAGAAGCATTCTCAGAAACGTCTTTGTGATAAGTGCATTCAACTCACAGACTTGAAGCTTCCTTTTGAAAGAGCAGTTTTGAAACACTCTTTTTGTAGCATCTGCAAGTGGATATATGGAGCGCTTTGAGGCCTATGCTGGAAAAGGAAATATCTTCACATAAAAACTGGACAGAAGCATTCTCAGAAACTTCTTTGCGATGTGTGCGTTGAACTCACGGAGTTCAACCTTTCTTTTGATAGAGAAGTTTCGAAACACTCTTTTAGTAGAATCTTCATGTGGATGGATGGAGTGCTTTGAGGCCTATGCTGGAAAAGGAAATATCTTCACGTAGAAACTGGACAAAAGCTTTCTCAGAAAGTTCCCTGGGCTTTGTGCATTCAACTCACGGAGTTCAACCTGCCTTTTGATAGAGCAGTTTTGAAACCCTCTTTTTGTAGAGTCTGCAAGTGGATATTCGGAGCGCTTTGAGGCCTATGCTGCAAAAGGAAATATCATTGCATAAAAGCTAGATGGAAGCATTCACAGAAACTACTTTGTGATGAGTGCATTCAAGTCACAGAGTTGAACCTTCCTTTTGATAGACCAGTTATGAAACACGGTTTTTGTAGAATACGCAAGTGGATATTTGGAGCTCTTTGAGGCTTATGCTGGAAAAGGAGATATCTTCATATACAAACTGGACAGAAGCATTTTTAGAAACTTTTATGTCATGTGGGGATTGAACTCACAGTGTTGAACACTCCTTTCCATGGAGCAGTTCTGCAACACTCTTTTCGTGGAGACTGCAAGTGGATATTTGGTGCGATTGCGGCATCTAGTGGAAAAGGAAACACATGCAGATGAAAACTAGATAGAATCATTCTCAGAAACTTCTCTCTGATGAGTGCTTTCAACTCACAGATTTGAACCTTCCTTTTCAAAGAGCAGTTTTGAAAGACTCTTTTTGTAGAATCTGCAAGTGGATATTTGGAGCGCTTTGAGGCCTATGCTGGGAAATGAAATATCTTCACCTGAAAACTAGACAGAAGCATTCTGAGAAAGTTCTTCCTGATGAGTGCATTCACCTCAGACTTGAACGTTTCCTTTGGTAGAACAGTTTTGAATCACTAAGTTTGTAGAATTCGCAAGTGTTTAGGCAGAGCACCTTGAGGCCTATGTTGGAAAAGGAAATTGCTTCACATAAAAACTAGAGAGAAGCATTCTCAGAAATTTCATTGTGATGAGTGCATTCACCTAACAGAGTTGAACCTACTAATTGATAGACAAGTTTGGAAACACTCTTTTTGTAGAATCTGCAAGTGGATATTTGGAGCGCTTTGAAGCCTATGCTGGAAATGGAAATATATTCACAGAAAAACTGGACAGAAGCATTCTCAGAAACTTCCTTGTGTTGAGTGCGTTCAACCCATAGACTTGAACCTTCTTTTTGAAAGAGCAGTTTTGAAACACTCTTTTTGTAAAATCTGCAAATGGATATTTGGAGCATTTTGAGGCCCATGCTGGGAAATGGAATATCTTCCCCTAAAAACTAGACAGAAGCATTCTCAGAAAGATCTCCTCGATGCGTGCATTCAACTCACAGATTTCAACCCGTCTTTTGATAGAGCAGTTTGGAAACACTCTTTTTGTGAAATCTGCAAGTGGATATTTCCAGCGATTTGAGACCTATGCAAGGAAAAGGAAATATCTTCACACAAAAACTAGACAGCTGCATTCTCAGAAACTTCTTTGTGAGGAGTGCATTCAATTCACAGACTTCAACGTTCCTTTTCATAGAACAGTTTTGAAACACTCCTTTTGTACAATCTGCAAGTGTTTATTCGGAACGCTTTGAGGCCTATGTTGGAAAAGGAAATGTCTTCACATAAAAACTAGACAGAAGCATTCTCAGAAACTTCTTTGTGATGAGTGCATTCTACTCACAGACTTGAACCTTCCTTTTGATAGAACAGTTTTGAAACACTCTTTTTGTAGAATCTGCAAGTGGATATTTGGAGCACTATGAGGCCTATGCTGTGAAATGGAATCTCTTCACCTAAGTACTACACAGAAGCATTCTCAGAAACTTCTTCACGATATGTGCATTCAACTCACAGTGTTGAACCTTTCTTTTCAAAGAGCAGTTTTGAAGCACACTTTTGGTAAAATCTGCAAGTGGATATTTGTAGCGATTTCCGGCCTATGCTGGAAAAGGAAATATCTTCACATAAGAACTAAACAGCAGCATTCTCAGAAACTTCTTTGTGTGGATTGCGTTCAACTCACAGACTTGAACCTACCAATTGATAGAGAAGTTGGGAAACACTCTTTTTGTAGAATCTGCAAGTGGGTATTTGGAGCGCTTTGAGGCCTATGCTGGAAAAGGAAATATCTTCACCTAAAAACTAGACAGCAGCATTCTCAGAAACCACTTTGAGAAGAGTGCATTCATCTCCCAGACTTGAACGTTCCTTTCGATAGAACAGTTTTGAAGCACTCCTTTTGTAGAATCTGCAATTGTTTATTCGGAGCGCTTCGAGGCCTATGTTGGAAAAGGATATATCTTCACATAAAAACTAGACAGAAATATTCTCATAAACTTCTTTGTAAAGAGTGCATTCAACTCAGAGAGTTGAACCTACCAATCGATAGAGAAGTTTCGAAACACTCTTTTTGTAGAACACGCAAGTGAATATTTGGAGGGATTTGAGGCCTGTGATGTAAATGGAAACATCTTCTCATGAAATCTAGACAGAAGCATTCTCAGAAACGTCTTTGTGATAAGTGCATTCAACTCACAGACTTGAAGCTTCCTTTTGAAAGAGCAGTTTTGAAACACTCTTTTTGTAGCATCTGCAAGTGGATATATGGAGCGCTTTGAGGCCTATGCTGGAAAAGGAAATATCTTCACATAAAAACTGGACAGAAGCATCCTCAGAAACTTCTTTGCGATGTGTGCGTTGAACTCACGGAGTTCAACCTTTCTTTTGATAGAGAAGTTTCGAAACACTCTTTTAGTAGAATCTTCATGTGGATGGATGGAGTGCTTTGAGGCCTATGCTGGAAAAGGAAATATCTTCACGTAGAAACTGGACAAAAGCTTTCTCAGAATGTTCCCTGTGCTTTGTGCATTCAACTCACGGAGTTCAACCTGCCTTTTGATAGAGCAGTTTTGAAACCCTCTTTTTGTAGAGTCTGCAAGTGGATATTCGGAGCGCTTTGAGGCCTATGCTGCAAAAGGAAATATCATTGGATAAAAGCTATATGGAAGCATTCACAGAAACTTCTTTGTGATGAGTGCATTCAAGTCACAGAGTTGAACCTTCCCTTTGATAGACCAGTTATGAAACACGGTTTTTGTAGAATACGCAAGTGGATATTTGGAGCTCTTTGAGGCTTATGCTGGAAAAGGAGATATCTTCATATACAAACTGGACAGAAGCATTTTCAGAAACTTTTATGTCATGTGGGGATTGAACTCACAGAGTTGAACACTCCTTTCCATGGAGCAGTTCTGCAACACTCTTTTCGTGGAAACTGCAAGTGGATATTTGGTGCGATTGCGGCATCTAGTGGAAAAGGAAACACATGCAGATGGAAACTAGATAGAATCATTCTCAGAAACTTCTCTCTGATGAGTGCTTTCAACTCACAGATTTGAACCTTCCTTTTCAAAGAGCAGTTTTGAAAGACTCTTTTTGTAGAATCTGCAAGTGGATATTTGGAGCGCTTTGAGGCCTATGCTGGGAAATGAAATATCTTCACCTGAAAACTAGACAGAAGCATTCTGAGAAAGTTCTCCCTGATGAGTGCATTCACCTCAGACTTGAACGTTCCTTTTGATAGAACAGTTTTGAATCACTAAGTTTGTAGAATTCGCAAGTGTTTAGGCAGAGCACCTTGAGGCCTATGTTGGAAAAGGAAATTGCTTCACATAAAAACTAGAGAGAAGCATTCTCAGAAATTTCACTGTGATGAGTGCATTCACCTAACAGAGTTGAACCTACTAATTGATAGACAAGTTTGGAAACACTCTTTTTGTAGAATCTGCAAGTGGATATTTGGAGCGCTTTGAAGCCTAGGCTGGAAATGGAAATATATTCACAGAAAAACTGGACAGAAGCATTCTCAGAAACTTCCTTGTGTTGAGTGCGTTCAACCCATAGACTTGAACCTTCTTTTTGAAAGAGCAGTTTTGAAACACTCTTTTTGTAAAATCTGCAAATGGATATTTGGAGCATTTTGAGGCCCATGCTGGGAAATGGAATATCTTCCCCTAAAAACTAGACAGAAGCATTCTCAGAAAGATCTCCTCGATGCGTGCATTCAACTCACAGATTTCAACCCGTCTTTTGATAGAGCAGTTTGGAAACACTCTTTTTGTGAAATCTGCAAGCGGATATTTCCAGCGATTTGAGGTCTATGCAAGGAAAAGGAAATATCTTCACACAAAAACTAGACAGCTGCATTCTCAGAAACTTCTTTGTGAGGAGTGCATTCAACTCACAGACTTGAACGTTCCTTTTCATAGAACAGTTTTGAAACACTCCTTTTGTACAATCTGCAAGTGTTTATTCGGAACGCTTTGAGGCCTATGTTGGAAAAGGAAATGTCTTCACATAAAAACTAGACAGAAGCATTCTCAGAAACTTCTTTGTGATGAGTGCATTCTACTCACAGACTTGAACCTTCCTTTTGATAGAACAGTTTTGAAACACTCTTTTTGTAGAATCTGCAAGTGGATATTTGGAGCACTATGAGGCCTATGCTGTGAAATGGAATCTCTTCACCTAAGTACTAGACAGAAGCATTCTCAGAAACTTCTTCACGATATGTGCATTCAACTCACAGTGTTGAACCTTTCTTTTCAAAGAGCAGTTTTGAAGCACACTTTTGGTAAAATCTGCAAGTGGATATTTGTAGCGATTTCCGGCCTATGCTGGAAAAGGAAATATCTTCACATAAGAACTAAACAGCAGCATTCTCAGAAACTTCTTTGTGTGGATTGCATTCAACTCACAGACTTGAACCTACCAATTGATAGAGAAGTTGGGAAACACTCTTTTTGTAGAATCTGCAAGTGGGTATTTGGAGCGCTTTGAGGCCTATGCTGGAAAAGGAAATATCTTCACCTAAAAACTAGACAGCAGCATTCTCAGAAACCACTTTGAGAAGAGTGCATTCATCTCCCAGACTTGAACGTTCCTTTCGATAGAACAGTTTTGAAGCACTCCTTTTGTAGAATCTGCAATTGTTTATTCGGAGCGCTTCGAGGCCTATGTTGGAAAAGGATATATCTTCACATAAAAACTAGACAGAAATATTCTCAGAAACTTCTTTGTAAAGAGTGCATTCAACTCAGAGAGTTGAACCTACCAATCGATAGAGAAGTTTCGAAACACTCTTTTTGTAGAACACGCAAGTGAATATTTGGAGGGATTTGAGGCCTGTGATGTAAATGGAAACATCTTCTCATGAAATCTAGACAGAAGCATTCTCAGAAACGTCTTTGTGATAAGTGCATTCAACTCACAGACTTGAAGCTTCCTTTTGAAAGAGCAGTTTTGAAACACTCTTTTTGTAGCATCTGCAAGTGGATATATGGAGCGCTTTGAGGCCTATGCTGGAAAAGGAAATATCTTCACATAAAAACTGGACAGAAGCATTCTCAGAAACTTCTTTGCGATGTGTGCGTTGACCTCACGGAGTTCAACCTTTCTTTTGATAGAGAAGTTTCGAAACACTCTTTTAGTGGAATCTTCATGTGGATGGATGGAGTGCTTCGAGGCCTATGCAGGAATAGGAAATATCTTCACGTAGAAACTGGACCAAAGCTTTCTCAGAAAGTTCCCTGTGCTTTGTGCATTCAACTCTCGGAGTTCAACCTGCCTTTTGATAGAGCAGTTTTGAAACCCTCTTTTTGTAGAATCTGCAAGTGGATATTTGGAGCGCTTTGAGGCCTATGCTGCAAAAGGAAATATCCTTGCATAAAAGCTAGATGGAAGCATTCACAGAAACTTCTTTGTGATGAGTGCATTCAAGTCACAGAGTTGAACCTTCCTTTTGATAGACCAGTTATGAAACACGGTTTTTGTAGAATACGCAAGTGGATATTTGGAGCTCTTTGAGGCTTATGCTGGAAAAGGAGATATCTTCATATACAAACTGGACAGAAGCATTTTCAGAAACTTTTATGTCATGTGGGGATTGAACTCACAGAGTTGAACACTCCTTTCCATGGAGCAGTTCTGCAACACTCTTTTCGTGGAAACTGCAAGTGGATATTTGGTGCGATTGCGGCATCTAGTGGAAAAGGAAACACATGCAGATGAAAACTAGATAGAATCATTCTCAGAAACTTCTCTCTGATGAGTGATTTCAACACACAGATTTGAACATTCCTTTTCAAAGAGCAGTTTTGAAAGAGTCTTTTTGTAGAATCTGCAAGTGGATATTTGGAGCGCTTTGAGGCCTATGCTGGGAAATGAAATATCTTCACCTGAAAACTAGACAGAAGCATTCTGAGAAAGTTCTCCCTGATGAGTTCATTCACCTCAGACTTGAACGTTCCTTTTGATAGAACAGTTTTGAATCACTAAGTTTGTAGAATTCGCAAGTGTTTAGGCAGAGCACCTTGAGGCCTATGTTGGAAAAGGAAATTGCTTCACATAAAAACTAGACAGAAGCATTCTCAGAAATTTCATTGTGATGAGTGCATTCACCTAACAGAGTTGAACCTACTAATTGATAGACAAGTTTGGAAACACTCTTTTTGTAGAATCTGCAAGTGGATATTTGGAGCGCTTTGAAGCCTAGGCTGGAAATGGAAATATATTCACAGAAAAACTGGACAGAAGCATTCTCAGAAACTTCCTTGTGTTGAGTGCGTTCAACCCATAGACTTCAACCTTCTTTTTGAAAGAGCAGTTTTGAAACACTCTTTTTGTAAAATCTGCAAATGGATATTTGGAGCATTTTGAGGCCCATGCTGGGAAATGGAATATCTTCCCCTAAAAACTAGACAGAAGCATTCTCAGAAAGATCTTCTCGATGCGTGCATTCAACTCACAGATTTCAACCCGTCTTTTGATAGAGCAGTTTGGAAACACTCTTTTTGTGAAATCTGCAAGCGGATATTTCCAGCGATTTGAGGTCTATGCAAGGAAAAGGAAATATCTTCACACAAAAACTAGACAGCTGCATTCTCAGAAACTTCTTTGTGAGGAGTGCATTCAACTCACAGACTTGAACGTTCCTGTTCATAGAACAGTTTTGAAACACTCCTTTTGTACAATCTGCAAGTGTTTATTCGGAACGCTTTGAGGCCTATGTTGGAAAAGGAAATGTCTTCACATAAAAACTAGACAGAAGCATTCTCAGAAACTTCTTTGTGATGAGTGCATTCTACTCACAGACTTGAACCTTCCTTTTGTTAGAACAGTTTTGAAACACTCTTTTTGTAGGATCTGCCAGTGGATATTTGGAGCACTATGAGGCCTATGCTGTGAAATGGAATCTCTTCACCTAAGTACTAGACAGAAGCATTCTCAGAAACTTCTTCACGATATGTGCATTCAACTCACAGTGTTGAACCTTTCTTTTCAAAGAGCAGTTTTGAAGCACACTTTTGGTAAAATCTGCAAGTGGATATTTGTAGCGATTTCCGGCCTATGCTGGAAAAGGAAATATCTTCACATAAGAACTAAACAGCAGCATTCTCAGAAACTTCTTTGTGTGGATTGCATTCAACTCACAGACTTGAACCTACCAATTGATAGAGAAGTTGGGAAACACTCTTTTTGTAGAATCTGCAAGTGGGTATTTGGAGCGCTTTGAGGCCTATGCTGGAAAAGAAAATATCTTCACCTAAAAACTAGACAGCAGCACTCTCAGAAACCTCTTTGAGAAGAGTGCATTCATCTCACAGACTTGAACGTTCCTTTCGATAGAACAGTTTTGAAGCACTCCTTTTGTAGAATCTGCAATTGTTTATTCGGAGCGCTTCGAGGCCTATGTTGGAAAAGGATATATCTTCACATAAAAACTAGACAGAAATATTCTCAGAAACTTCTTTGTAAAGAGTGCATTCAACTCAGAGAGTTGAACCTACCAATCGATAGAGAAGTTTCGAAACACTCTTTTTGTAGAACACGCAAGTGAATATTTGGAGGGATTTGAGGCCTGTGATGTAAATGGAAACATCTTCTCATGAAATCTAGACAGAAGCATTCTCAGAAACGTCTTTGTGATAAGTGCATTCAACTCACAGACTTGAAGCTTCCTTTTGAAAGAGCAGTTTTGAAACACTCTTTTTGTAGCATCTGCAAGTGGATATATGGAGCGCTTTGAGGCCTATGCTGGAAAAGGAAATATCTTCACATAAAAACTGGACAGAAGCATTCTCAGAAACTTCTTAGCGATGTGTGCGTTGAACTCACGGAGTTCAACCTTTCTTTTGATAGAGAAGTTTCGAAACACTCTTTTAGTAGAATCTTCATGTGGATGGATGGAGTGCTTTGAGGCCTATGCAGGAATAGGAAATATCTTCACGTAGAAACTGGACAAAAGCATTCTCAGAAAGTTCCCTGTGCTTTGTGCATTCAACTCACGGAGTTCAACCTGCCTTTTGATAGAGCAGTTTTCAAACCCTCTTTTTGTAGAATCTGCAAGTGGATATTTGGAGCGCTTTGAGGCCTATGCTGCAAAAGGAAATATCATTGCATAAAAGCTAGATGGAAGCATTCACAGAAACTTCTTTGTGATGAGTGCATTCAAGTCACAGAGTTGAACCTTCCTTTTGATAGACCAGTTATGAAACACGGTTTTTGTAGGATACGCAAGTGGATATTTGGAGCTCTTTGAGGCTTATGCTGGAAAAGGAGATATCTTCATATACAAACTGGACAGAAGCATTTTCAGAAACTTTTCTGTCATGTGGGGATTGAACTCACAGAGTTGAACACTCCTTTCCATGGAGCAGTTCTGCAACACTCTTTTCGTGGAAACTGCAAGTGGATATTTGGTGCGATTGCGGCATCTAGTGGAAAAGGAAACACATGCAGATGAAAACTAGATAGAATCATTCTCAGAAACTTCTCTCTGATGATTGCTTTCAACTCACAGATTTGAACCTTCCTTTTCAAAGAGCAGTTTTGAAAGAGTCTTTTTGTAGAATCTGCAAGTGGATATTTGGAGCGCTTTGAGGCCTATGCTGGGAAATGAAATATCTTCACCTGAAAACTAGACAGAAGCATTCTGAGAAAGTTCTCCCTGATGAGTGCATTCACCTCAGACTTGAACGTTCCCTTTGATAGAACAGTTTTGAATCACTAAGTTTGTAGAATTCGCAAGTGTTTAGGCAGAGCACCTTGAGGCCTATGTTGGAAAAGGAAATTGCTTCACATAAAAACTAGAGAGAAGCATTCTCAGAAATTTCATTGTGATGAGTGCATTCACCTAACAGAGTTGAACCTACTAATTGATAGACAAGTATGGAAACACTCTTTTTGTAGAATCTGCAAGTGGATATTTGGAGCGCTTTGAAGCCTAGGCTGGAAATGGAAATATATTCACATAAAAACTGGACAGAAGCATTCTCAGAAACTTCCTTGTGTTGACTGCGTTCAACCCACAGACTTGAACCTTCTTTTTGAAAGAGCAGTTTTGAAACACTCTTTTTGTAAAATCTGCAAATGGATATTTGGAGCATTTTGAGGCCCATGCTGGGAAATGGAATATCTTCCCCTAAAAACTAGACAGAAGCATTCTCAGAAAGATCTTCTCGATGCGTGCATTCAACTCACAGATTTCAACCCGTCTTTTGATAGAGCAGTTTGGAAACACTCTTTTTGTGAAATCTGCAAGTGGATATTTCCAGCGATTTGAGGTCTATGCAAGGAAAAGGAAATATCTTCACACAAAAACTAGACAGCTGCATTCTCAGAAACTTCTTTGTGAGGAGTGCATTCAACTCACAGACTTGAACGTTCCTTTTCATAGAACAGTTTTGAAACACTCCTTTTGTACAATCTGCAAGTGTTTATTCGGAACGCTTTGAGGCCTATGTTGGAAAAGGAAATGTCTTCACATAAAAACTAGACAGAAGCATTCTCAGAAACTTCTTTGTGATGAGTGCATTCTACTCACAGACTTGAACCTTCCTTTTGTTAGAACAGTTTTGAAACACTCTTTTTGTAGAAACTGAAAGTGGATATTTGGAGCACTATGAGGCCTATGCTGTGAAATGGAATCTCTTCACCTAAGTACTAGACAGAAGCATTCTCAGAAACTTCTTCACGATATGTGCATTCAACTCACAGTGTTGAACCTTTCTTTTCAAAGAGCAGTTTTGAAGCACACTTTTGGTAAAATCTGCAAGTGGATATTTGTAGCGATTTCCGGCCTATGCTGGAAAAGGAAATATCTTCACATAAGAACTAAACAGCAGCATTCTCAGAAACTTCTTTGTGTGGATTGCATTCAACTCACAGACTTGAACCTACCAATTGATAGAGAAGTTGGGAAACACTCTTTTTGTAGAATCTGCAAGTGGGTATTTGGAGCGCTTTGAGGCCTATGCTGGAAAAGGAAATATCTTCACCTAAAAACTAGACAGCAGCATTCTCAGAAACCACTTTGAGAAGAGTGCATTCATCTCCCAGACTTGAACGTTCCTTTCGATAGAACAGTTTTGAAGCACTCCTTTTGTAGAATCTGCAATTGTTTATTCGGAGCGCTTCGAGGCCTATGTTGGAAAAGGATATATCTTCACATAAAAACTAGACAGAAATATTCTCATAAACTTCTTTGTAAAGAGTGCATTCAACTCAGAGAGTTGAACCTACCAATCGATAGAGAAGTTTCGAAACACTCTTTTTGTAGAACACGCAAGTGAATATTTGGAGGGATTTGAGGCCTGTGATGTAAATGGAAACATCTTCTCATGAAATCTAGACAGAAGCATTCTCAGAAACGTCTTTGTGATAAGTGCATTCAACTCACAGACTTGAAGCTTCCTTCTGAAAGAGCAGTTTTGAAACACTCTTTTTGTAGCATCTGCAAGTGGATATATGGAGCGCTTTGAGGCCTATGCTGGAAAAGGAAATATCTTCACATAAAAACTGGACAGAAGCATTCTCAGAAACTTCTTTGTGATGTGTGCGTTGAACTCACGGAGTTCAACCTTTCTTTTGATAGAGAAGTTTCGAAACACTCTTTTAGTAGAATCTTCATGTGGATGGATGGAGTGCTTTGAGGCCTATGCAGGAATAGGAAATATCTTCACGTAGAAACTGGACAAAAGCTTTCTCAGAAAGTTCCCTGTGCTTTGTGCATTCAACTCACGGAGTTCAACCTGCCTTTTGATAGAGCAGTTTTGAAACCCTCTTTTTGTAGAATCTGCAAGTGGATATTTGGAGCGCTTTGAGGCCTATGCTGCAAAAGGAAATATCGTTGCATAAAAGCTAGATGGAGGCATTCACAGAAACTTCTTTGTGATGAGTGCATTCAACTCACAGAGTTGAACCTCCCTTTTGATAGACCAGTTATGAAACACGGTTTTTGTAGAATACGCAAGTGGATATTTGGAGCTCTTTGAGGCTTATGCTGGAAAAGGAGATATCTTCATATACAAACTGGACAGAAGCATTTTCAGAAACTTTTATGTCATGTGGGGATTGAACTCACAGAGTTGAACACTCCTTTCCATGGAGCAGTTCTGCAACACTCTTTTCGTGGAAACTGCAAGTGGATATTTGGTGCGATTGCGGCATCTCGTGGAAAAGGAAACACATGCAGATGAAAACTAGATAGAATCATTCTCAGAAACTTCTCTCTGATGAGTGCTTTCAACTCACAGATTTGAACCTTCCTTTTCAAAGAGCAGTTTTGAAAGACTCTTTTTGTAGAATCTGCAAGTGAATATTTGGAGCGCTTTGAGGCCTATGCTGGGAAGTGAAATATCTTCACCTGAAAACTAGACAGAAGCATTCTGAGAAAGTTCTCTCTGATGAGTGCATTCACCTCAGACTTGAACGTTCCTTTTGATAGAACAGTTTTGAATCACTAAGTTTGTAGAATTCGCAAGTGTTTAGGCAGAGCACCTTGAGGCCTATGTTGGAAAAGGAAATTGCTTCACATAAAAACTAGAGAGAAGCATTCTCAGAAATTTCATTGTGATGAGTGCATTCACCTAACAGAGTTGAACCTACTAATTGATAGACAAGTTTGGAAACACTCTTTTTGTAGAATCGGCAAGTGGATATTTGGAGCGCTTTGAAGCCTAGGCTGGAAATGGAAATATATTCACAGAAAAACAGGACAGAAGCATTCTCAGAAACTTCCTTGTGTTGAGTGCGTTCAACCCATAGACTTGAACCTTCTTTTTGAAAGAGCAGTTTTGAAACACTCTTTTTGTAAAATCTGCAAATGGATATTTGGAGCATTTTGAGGCCCATGCTGGGAAATGGAATATCTTCACCTAAAAACTAGACAGAAGCATTCTCAGAAAGATCTCCTCGATGCGTGCATTCAACTCACGGATTTCAACCCGTCTTTTGATAGAGCAGTTTGGAAACACTCTTTTTGTGAAATCTGCAAGTGGATATTTCCAGCGATTTGAGGTCTATGCAAGGAAAAGGAAATATCTTCACACAAAAACTAGACAGCTGCATTCTCAGAAACTTCTTTGTGAGGATTGCATTCAACTCACAGACTTGAACGTTCCTTTTCATAGAACACTTTTGAAACACTCCTTTTGTACAATCTGCCGCTGTTTATTCGGAGGGCTTTGAGGCCTATGTTGGAAAAGGAAATATCTTCACATTAAAACTAGACAGAAGCATTCTCAGAAACTTCTTTGTGATGAGTGCATTGTAGTCACAGAGTCGAACCTTCCTTTTGATAGAACAGTTTTGAAACACTCTTTTTGTAGGATCTGCCAGTGGATATTTGGAGCACTATGAGGCCTATGCTGTGAAATGAAATCTCTTCAGCTAAGTACTAGACAGAAGCATTCTCAGAAACCTCTTCACCACATGTGCAATCAACTCACAGAGTTGAACCTTTCTTTTCAAAGAGCAGTTTTGAAACACACTTTTGGTAAAATCTGCAAGTGGATATTTAGAGCGATTTCCGGCCTTTGCTGGAAAAGGAAATATCTTCACATAAGAACTAAACAGCAGCATTCTCAGAAACTTCTTTGTGATGAGTGCATTCACCTCACAGAGTTGAACCTACTAATTGATAGAGAAGTTTGGAAACACTCTTTTTGTAGAATCTGCAAATGGATATTTGGGGCGCTTTGAGGCCTATGCTGGAAATGGAAATATCTTCACATAAAAACTAGACAGAAGCATTCTCAGAAACTTCCTTGTGTTGAGTGCATTCAACTCACAGACTTGAACCTTCTTTTTGAAAGAGCAGTTTTGAAACACTCTTTTTGTAAAATCTGCAAAAGGATATTTGGAGCACTTTGAGGCCTATGCTGGGAAATGTAATATCTACACCTAAAAACTAGACAGAAGCATTCTCAGAAAGTTCTTCTCGATGCGTGCATTCAACTCACAGAGTTGAACCTGTCTTTTGATAGAGCAGTTTGGAAACACTCTTCTTGTGAAATCTGCAAGTGGATATTTCCAGCGATTTGAGACCTATGCAAGGAAAAGGAAATATCTTCACACAAAAACTAGACAGCTGCATTCTCAGAAACTTCTTTGTGAGGAGTGCATTCAACTCACAGACTTGAACGTTCCTTTTCATAGAACAGTTTTGAAACACTCCTTTTGTACAATCTGCAAGTGTTTATTCGGAACGCTTTGAGGCCTATGTTGGAAAAGGAAATGTCTTCACATAAAAACTAGACAGAAGCATTCTCAGAAACTTCTTTGTGATGAGTGCATTCTACTCACAGACTTGAACCTTCCTTTTGATAGAACAGTTTTGAAACACTCGTTTTGTAGAATCTGCAAGTGGATATTTGGAGCACTATGAGGCCTATGCTGTGAAATGGAATCTCTTCACCTAAGTACTAGACAGAAGCATTCTCAGAAACTTCTTCACGATATGTGCATTCAACTCACAGTGTTGAACCTTTCTTTTCAAAGAGCAGTTTTGAAGCACACTTTTGGTAAAATCTGCAAGTGGATATTTGTAGCGATTTCCGGCCTATGCTGGAAAAGGAAATATCTTCCCATAAGAACTAAACAGCAGCATTCTCAGAAACTTCTTTGTGTGGATTGCATTCAACTCACAGACTTGAACCTACCAATTGATAGAGAAGTTGGGAAACACTCTTTTTGTAGAATCTGCAAGTGGGTATTTGGAGCGCTTTGAGGCCTATGCTGGAAAAGGAAATATCTTCACCTAAAAACTAGACAGCAGCACTCTCAGAAACCTCTTTGAGAAGAGTGCATTCATCTCACAGACTTGAACGTTCCTTTCGATAGAACAGTTTTGAAGCACTCCTTTTGTAGAATCTGCAATTGTTTATTCGGAGCGCTTCGAGGCCTATGTTGGAAAAGGATATATCTTCACATAAAAACTAGACAGAAATATTCTCAGAAACTTCTTTGTAAAGAGTGCATTCAACTCAGAGAGTTGAACCTACCAATCGACAGAGAAGTTTCGAAACACTCTCTTTGTTGAACACGCAAGTGAATATTTGGAGGGATTTGAGGCCTGTGATGTAAATGGAAACATCTTCTCATGAAATCTAGACAGAAGCATTCTCAGAAACGTCTTTGTGATAAGTGCATTCAACTCACAGACTTGAAGCTTCCTTTTGAAAGAGCAGTTTTGAAACACTCTTTTTGTAGCATCTGCAAGTGGATATATGGAGCGCTTTGAGGCCTATGCTGGAAAAGGAAATATCTTCACATAAAAACTGGACAGAAGCATTCTCAGAAACTTCTTTGCGATGTGTGCGTTGAACTCACGGAGTTCAACCTTTCTTTTGATAGAGAAGTTTCGAAACACTCTTTTAGTAGAATCTTCATGTGGATGGATGGAGTGCTTTGAGGCCTATGCTGGAAAAGGAATATCTTCACGTAGAAACTGGACAAAAGCTTTCTCAGAAAGTTCCCTGGGCTTTGGGCATTCAACTCACGGAGTTCAACCTGCCTTTTGATAGAGCAGTTTTGAAACCCTCTTTTTGTAGAGTCTGCAAGTGGATATTCGGAGCGCTTTGAGGCCTATGCTGCAAAAGGAAATATCATTGCATAAAAGCTAGATGGAAGCATTCACAGAAACTACTTTGTGATGAGTGCATTCAAGTCACAGAGTTGAACCTTCCTTTTGATAGACCAGTTATGAAACACGGTTTTTGTAGAATACGCAAGTGGATATTTGGAGCTCTTTGAGGCTTATGCTGGAAAAGGAGATATCTTCATATACAAACTGGACAGAAGCATTTTTAGAAACTTTTATGTCATGTGGGGATTGAACTCACAGTGTTGAACACTCCTTTCCATGGAGCAGTTCTGCAACACTCTTTTCGTGGAGACTGCAAGTGGATATTTGGTGCGATTGCGGCATCTAGTGGAAAAGGAAACACATGCAGATGAAAACTAGATAGAATCATTCTCAGAAACTTCTCTCTGATGAGTGCTTTCAACTCACAGATTTGAACCTTCCTTTTCAAAGAGCAGTTTTGAAAGACTCTTTTTGTAGAATCTGCAAGTGGATATTTGGAGCGCTTTGAGGCCTATGCTGGGAAATGAAATATCTTCACCTGAAAACTAGACAGAAGCATTCTGAGAAAGTTCTTCCTGATGAGTGCATTCACCTCAGACTTGAACGTTTCCTTTGGTAGAACAGTTTTGAATCACTAAGTTTGTAGAATTCGCAAGTGTTTAGGCAGAGCACCTTGAGGCCTATGTTGGAAAAGGAAATTGCTTCACATAAAAACTAGAGAGAAGCATTCTCAGAAATTTCATTGTGATGAGTGCATTCACCTAACAGAGTTGAACCTACTAATTGATAGACAAGTTTGGAAACACTCTTTTTGTAGAATCTGCAAGTGGATATTTGGAGCGCTTTGAAGCCTATGCTGGAAATGGAAATATATTCACAGAAAAACTGGACAGAAGCATTCTCAGAAACTTCCTTGTGTTGAGTGCGTTCAACCCATAGACTTGAACCTTCTTTTTGAAAGAGCAGTTTTGAAACACTCTTTTTGTAAAATCTGCAAATGGATATTTGGAGCATTTTGAGGCCCATGCTGGGAAATGGAATATCTTCCCCTAAAAACTAGACAGAAGCATTCTCAGAAAGATCTCCTCGATGCGTGCATTCAACTCACAGATTTCAACCCGTCTTTTGATAGAGCAGTTTGGAAACACTCTTTTTGTGAAATCTGCAAGTGGATATTTCCAGCGATTTGAGACCTATGCAAGGAAAAGGAAATATCTTCACACAAAAACTAGACAGCTGCATTCTCAGAAACTTCTTTGTGAGGAGTGCATTCAATTCACAGACTTCAACGTTCCTTTTCATAGAACAGTTTTGAAACACTCCTTTTGTACAATCTGCAAGTGTTTATTCGGAACGCTTTGAGGCCTATGTTGGAAAAGGAAATGTCTTCACATAAAAACTAGACAGAAGCATTCTCAGAAACTTCTTTGTGATGAGTGCATTCTACTCACAGACTTGAACCTTCCTTTTGATAGAACAGTTTTGAAACACTCTTTTTGTAGAATCTGCAAGTGGATATTTGGAGCACTATGAGGCCTATGCTGTGAAATGGAATCTCTTCACCTAAGTACTACACAGAAGCATTCTCAGAAACTTCTTCACGATATGTGCATTCAACTCACAGTGTTGAACCTTTCTTTTCAAAGAGCAGTTTTGAAGCACACTTTTGGTAAAATCTGCAAGTGGATATTTGTAGCGATTTCCGGCCTATGCTGGAAAAGGAAATATCTTCACATAAGAACTAAACAGCAGCATTCTCAGAAACTTCTTTGTGTGGATTGCGTTCAACTCACAGACTTGAACCTACCAATTGATAGAGAAGTTGGGAAACACTCTTTTTGTAGAATCTGCAAGTGGGTATTTGGAGCGCTTTGAGGCCTATGCTGGAAAAGGAAATATCTTCACCTAAAAACTAGACAGCAGCATTCTCAGAAACCACTTTGAGAAGAGTGCATTCATCTCCCAGACTTGAACGTTCCTTTCGATAGAACAGTTTTGAAGCACTCCTTTTGTAGAATCTGCAATTGTTTATTCGGAGCGCTTCGAGGCCTATGTTGGAAAAGGATATATCTTCACATAAAAACTAGACAGAAATATTCTCATAAACTTCTTTGTAAAGAGTGCATTCAACTCAGAGAGTTGAACCTACCAATCGATAGAGAAGTTTCGAAACACTCTTTTTGTAGAACACGCAAGTGAATATTTGGAGGGATTTGAGGCCTGTGATGTAAATGGAAACATCTTCTCATGAAATCTAGACAGAAGCATTCTCAGAAACGTCTTTGTGATAAGTGCATTCAACTCACAGACTTGAAGCTTCCTTTTGAAAGAGCAGTTTTGAAACACTCTTTTTGTAGCATCTGCAAGTGGATATATGGAGCGCTTTGAGGCCTATGCTGGAAAAGGAAATATCTTCACATAAAAACTGGACAGAAGCATCCTCAGAAACTTCTTTGCGATGTGTGCGTTGAACTCACGGAGTTCAACCTTTCTTTTGATAGAGAAGTTTCGAAACACTCTTTTAGTAGAATCTTCATGTGGATGGATGGAGTGCTTTGAGGCCTATGCTGGAAAAGGAAATATCTTCACGTAGAAACTGGACAAAAGCTTTCTCAGAATGTTCCCTGTGCTTTGTGCATTCAACTCACGGAGTTCAACCTGCCTTTTGATAGAGCAGTTTTGAAACCCTCTTTTTGTAGAGTCTGCAAGTGGATATTCGGAGCGCTTTGAGGCCTATGCTGCAAAAGGAAATATCATTGGATAAAAGCTATATGGAAGCATTCACAGAAACTTCTTTGTGATGAGTGCATTCAAGTCACAGAGTTGAACCTTCCCTTTGATAGACCAGTTATGAAACACGGTTTTTGTAGAATACGCAAGTGGATATTTGGAGCTCTTTGAGGCTTATGCTGGAAAAGGAGATATCTTCATATACAAACTGGACAGAAGCATTTTCAGAAACTTTTATGTCATGTGGGGATTGAACTCACAGAGTTGAACACTCCTTTCCATGGAGCAGTTCTGCAACACTCTTTTCGTGGAAACTGCAAGTGGATATTTGGTGCGATTGCGGCATCTAGTGGAAAAGGAAACACATGCAGATGGAAACTAGATAGAATCATTCTCAGAAACTTCTCTCTGATGAGTGCTTTCAACTCACAGATTTGAACCTTCCTTTTCAAAGAGCAGTTTTGAAAGACTCTTTTTGTAGAATCTGCAAGTGGATATTTGGAGCGCTTTGAGGCCTATGCTGGGAAATGAAATATCTTCACCTGAAAACTAGACAGAAGCATTCTGAGAAAGTTCTCCCTGATGAGTGCATTCACCTCAGACTTGAACGTTCCTTTTGATAGAACAGTTTTGAATCACTAAGTTTGTAGAATTCGCAAGTGTTTAGGCAGAGCACCTTGAGGCCTATGTTGGAAAAGGAAATTGCTTCACATAAAAACTAGAGAGAAGCATTCTCAGAAATTTCACTGTGATGAGTGCATTCACCTAACAGAGTTGAACCTACTAATTGATAGACAAGTTTGGAAACACTCTTTTTGTAGAATCTGCAAGTGGATATTTGGAGCGCTTTGAAGCCTAGGCTGGAAATGGAAATATATTCACAGAAAAACTGGACAGAAGCATTCTCAGAAACTTCCTTGTGTTGAGTGCGTTCAACCCATAGACTTGAACCTTCTTTTTGAAAGAGCAGTTTTGAAACACTCTTTTTGTAAAATCTGCAAATGGATATTTGGAGCATTTTGAGGCCCATGCTGGGAAATGGAATATCTTCCCCTAAAAACTAGACAGAAGCATTCTCAGAAAGATCTCCTCGATGCGTGCATTCAACTCACAGATTTCAACCCGTCTTTTGATAGAGCAGTTTGGAAACACTCTTTTTGTGAAATCTGCAAGCGGATATTTCCAGCGATTTGAGGTCTATGCAAGGAAAAGGAAATATCTTCACACAAAAACTAGACAGCTGCATTCTCAGAAACTTCTTTGTGAGGAGTGCATTCAACTCACAGACTTGAACGTTCCTTTTCATAGAACAGTTTTGAAACACTCCTTTTGTACAATCTGCAAGTGTTTATTCGGAACGCTTTGAGGCCTATGTTGGAAAAGGAAATGTCTTCACATAAAAACTAGACAGAAGCATTCTCAGAAACTTCTTTGTGATGAGTGCATTCTACTCACAGACTTGAACCTTCCTTTTGATAGAACAGTTTTGAAACACTCTTTTTGTAGAATCTGCAAGTGGATATTTGGAGCACTATGAGGCCTATGCTGTGAAATGGAATCTCTTCACCTAAGTACTAGACAGAAGCATTCTCAGAAACTTCTTCACGATATGTGCATTCAACTCACAGTGTTGAACCTTTCTTTTCAAAGAGCAGTTTTGAAGCACACTTTTGGTAAAATCTGCAAGTGGATATTTGTAGCGATTTCCGGCCTATGCTGGAAAAGGAAATATCTTCACATAAGAACTAAACAGCAGCATTCTCAGAAACTTCTTTGTGTGGATTGCATTCAACTCACAGACTTGAACCTACCAATTGATAGAGAAGTTGGGAAACACTCTTTTTGTAGAATCTGCAAGTGGGTATTTGGAGCGCTTTGAGGCCTATGCTGGAAAAGGAAATATCTTCACCTAAAAACTAGACAGCAGCATTCTCAGAAACCACTTTGAGAAGAGTGCATTCATCTCCCAGACTTGAACGTTCCTTTCGATAGAACAGTTTTGAAGCACTCCTTTTGTAGAATCTGCAATTGTTTATTCGGAGCGCTTCGAGGCCTATGTTGGAAAAGGATATATCTTCACATAAAAACTAGACAGAAATATTCTCAGAAACTTCTTTGTAAAGAGTGCATTCAACTCAGAGAGTTGAACCTACCAATCGATAGAGAAGTTTCGAAACACTCTTTTTGTAGAACACGCAAGTGAATATTTGGAGGGATTTGAGGCCTGTGATGTAAATGGAAACATCTTCTCATGAAATCTAGACAGAAGCATTCTCAGAAACGTCTTTGTGATAAGTGCATTCAACTCACAGACTTGAAGCTTCCTTTTGAAAGAGCAGTTTTGAAACACTCTTTTTGTAGCATCTGCAAGTGGATATATGGAGCGCTTTGAGGCCTATGCTGGAAAAGGAAATATCTTCACATAAAAACTGGACAGAAGCATTCTCAGAAACTTCTTTGCGATGTGTGCGTTGACCTCACGGAGTTCAACCTTTCTTTTGATAGAGAAGTTTCGAAACACTCTTTTAGTGGAATCTTCATGTGGATGGATGGAGTGCTTTGAGGCCTATGCAGGAATAGGAAATATCTTCACGTAGAAACTGGACCAAAGCTTTCTCAGAAAGTTCCCTGTGCTTTGTGCATTCAACTCTCGGAGTTCAACCTGCCTTTTGATAGAGCAGTTTTGAAACCCTCTTTTTGTAGAATCTGCAAGTGGATATTTGGAGCGCTTTGAGGCCTATGCTGCAAAAGGAAATATCCTTGCATAAAAGCTAGATGGAAGCATTCACAGAAACTTCTTTGTGATGAGTGCATTCAAGTCACAGAGTTGAACCTTCCTTTTGATAGACCAGTTATGAAACACGGTTTTTGTAGAATACGCAAGTGGATATTTGGAGCTCTTTGAGGCTTATGCTGGAAAAGGAGATATCTTCATATACAAACTGGACAGAAGCATTTTCAGAAACTTTTATGTCATGTGGGGATTGAACTCACAGAGTTGAACACTCCTTTCCATGGAGCAGTTCTGCAACACTCTTTTCGTGGAAACTGCAAGTGGATATTTGGTGCGATTGCGGCATCTAGTGGAAAAGGAAACACATGCAGATGAAAACTAGATAGAATCATTCTCAGAAACTTCTCTCTGATGAGTGATTTCAACACACAGATTTGAACATTCCTTTTCAAAGAGCAGTTTTGAAAGAGTCTTTTTGTAGAATCTGCAAGTGGATATTTGGAGCGCTTTGAGGCCTATGCTGGGAAATGAAATATCTTCACCTGAAAACTAGACAGAAGCATTCTGAGAAAGTTCTCCCTGATGAGTTCATTCACCTCAGACTTGAACGTTCCTTTTGATAGAACAGTTTTGAATCACTAAGTTTGTAGAATTCGCAAGTGTTTAGGCAGAGCACCTTGAGGCCTATGTTGGAAAAGGAAATTGCTTCACATAAAAACTAGACAGAAGCATTCTCAGAAATTTCATTGTGATGAGTGCATTCACCTAACAGAGTTGAACCTACTAATTGATAGACAAGTTTGGAAACACTCTTTTTGTAGAATCTGCAAGTGGATATTTGGAGCGCTTTGAAGCCTAGGCTGGAAATGGAAATATATTCACAGAAAAACTGGACAGAAGCATTCTCAGAAACTTCCTTGTGTTGAGTGCGTTCAACCCATAGACTTCAACCTTCTTTTTGAAAGAGCAGTTTTGAAACACTCTTTTTGTAAAATCTGCAAATGGATATTTGGAGCATTTTGAGGCCCATGCTGGGAAATGGAATATCTTCCCCTAAAAACTAGACAGAAGCATTCTCAGAAAGATCTTCTCGATGCGTGCATTCAACTCACAGATTTCAACCCGTCTTTTGATAGAGCAGTTTGGAAACACTCTTTTTGTGAAATCTGCAAGCGGATATTTCCAGCGATTTGAGGTCTATGCAAGGAAAAGGAAATATCTTCACACAAAAACTAGACAGCTGCATTCTCAGAAACTTCTTTGTGAGGAGTGCATTCAACTCACAGACTTGAACGTTCCTGTTCATAGAACAGTTTTGAAACACTCCTTTTGTACAATCTGCAAGTGTTTATTCGGAACGCTTTGAGGCCTATGTTGGAAAAGGAAATGTCTTCACATAAAAACTAGACAGAAGCATTCTCAGAAACTTCTTTGTGATGAGTGCATTCTACTCACAGACTTGAACCTTCCTTTTGTTAGAACAGTTTTGAAACACTCTTTTTGTAGGATCTGCCAGTGGATATTTGGAGCACTATGAGGCCTATGCTGTGAAATGGAATCTCTTCACCTAAGTACTAGACAGAAGCATTCTCAGAAACTTCTTCACGATATGTGCATTCAACTCACAGTGTTGAACCTTTCTTTTCAAAGAGCAGTTTTGAAGCACACTTTTGGTAAAATCTGCAAGTGGATATTTGTAGCGATTTCCGGCCTATGCTGGAAAAGGAAATATCTTCACATAAGAACTAAACAGCAGCATTCTCAGAAACTTCTTTGTGTGGATTGCATTCAACTCACAGACTTGAACCTACCAATTGATAGAGAAGTTGGGAAACACTCTTTTTGTAGAATCTGCAAGTGGGTATTTGGAGCGCTTTGAGGCCTATGCTGGAAAAGAAAATATCTTCACCTAAAAACTAGACAGCAGCACTCTCAGAAACCTCTTTGAGAAGAGTGCATTCATCTCACAGACTTGAACGTTCCTTTCGATAGAACAGTTTTGAAGCACTCCTTTTGTAGAATCTGCAATTGTTTATTCGGAGCGCTTCGAGGCCTATGTTGGAAAAGGATATATCTTCACATAAAAACTAGACAGAAATATTCTCAGAAACTTCTTTGTAAAGAGTGCATTCAACTCAGAGAGTTGAACCTACCAATCGATAGAGAAGTTTCGAAACACTCTTTTTGTAGAACACGCAAGTGAATATTTGGAGGGATTTGAGGCCTGTGATGTAAATGGAAACATCTTCTCATGAAATCTAGACAGAAGCATTCTCAGAAACGTCTTTGTGATAAGTGCATTCAACTCACAGACTTGAAGCTTCCTTTTGAAAGAGCAGTTTTGAAACACTCTTTTTGTAGCATCTGCAAGTGGATATATGGAGCGCTTTGAGGCCTATGCTGGAAAAGGAAATATCTTCACATAAAAACTGGACAGAAGCATTCTCAGAAACTTCTTAGCGATGTGTGCGTTGAACTCACGGAGTTCAACCTTTCTTTTGATAGAGAAGTTTCGAAACACTCTTTTAGTAGAATCTTCATGTGGATGGATGGAGTGCTTTGAGGCCTATGCAGGAATAGGAAATATCTTCACGTAGAAACTGGACAAAAGCATTCTCAGAAAGTTCCCTGTGCTTTGTGCATTCAACTCACGGAGTTCAACCTGCCTTTTGATAGAGCAGTTTTCAAACCCTCTTTTTGTAGAATCTGCAAGTGGATATTTGGAGCGCTTTGAGGCCTATGCTGCAAAAGGAAATATCATTGCATAAAAGCTAGATGGAAGCATTCACAGAAACTTCTTTGTGATGAGTGCATTCAAGTCACAGAGTTGAACCTTCCTTTTGATAGACCAGTTATGAAACACGGTTTTTGTAGGATACGCAAGTGGATATTTGGAGCTCTTTGAGGCTTATGCTGGAAAAGGAGATATCTTCATATACAAACTGGACAGAAGCATTTTCAGAAACTTTTCTGTCATGTGGGGATTGAACTCACAGAGTTGAACACTCCTTTCCATGGAGCAGTTCTGCAACACTCTTTTCGTGGAAACTGCAAGTGGATATTTGGTGCGATTGCGGCATCTAGTGGAAAAGGAAACACATGCAGATGAAAACTAGATAGAATCATTCTCAGAAACTTCTCTCTGATGATTGCTTTCAACTCACAGATTTGAACCTTCCTTTTCAAAGAGCAGTTTTGAAAGAGTCTTTTTGTAGAATCTGCAAGTGGATATTTGGAGCGCTTTGAGGCCTATGCTGGGAAATGAAATATCTTCACCTGAAAACTAGACAGAAGCATTCTGAGAAAGTTCTCCCTGATGAGTGCATTCACCTCAGACTTGAACGTTCCCTTTGATAGAACAGTTTTGAATCACTAAGTTTGTAGAATTCGCAAGTGTTTAGGCAGAGCACCTTGAGGCCTATGTTGGAAAAGGAAATTGCTTCACATAAAAACTAGAGAGAAGCATTCTCAGAAATTTCATTGTGATGAGTGCATTCACCTAACAGAGTTGAACCTACTAATTGATAGACAAGTATGGAAACACTCTTTTTGTAGAATCTGCAAGTGGATATTTGGAGCGCTTTGAAGCCTAGGCTGGAAATGGAAATATATTCACATAAAAACTGGACAGAAGCATTCTCAGAAACTTCCTTGTGTTGACTGCGTTCAACCCACAGACTTGAACCTTCTTTTTGAAAGAGCAGTTTTGAAACACTCTTTTTGTAAAATCTGCAAATGGATATTTGGAGCATTTTGAGGCCCATGCTGGGAAATGGAATATCTTCCCCTAAAAACTAGACAGAAGCATTCTCAGAAAGATCTTCTCGATGCGTGCATTCAACTCACAGATTTCAACCCGTCTTTTGATAGAGCAGTTTGGAAACACTCTTTTTGTGAAATCTGCAAGTGGATATTTCCAGCGATTTGAGGTCTATGCAAGGAAAAGGAAATATCTTCACACAAAAACTAGACAGCTGCATTCTCAGAAACTTCTTTGTGAGGAGTGCATTCAACTCACAGACTTGAACGTTCCTTTTCATAGAACAGTTTTGAAACACTCCTTTTGTACAATCTGCAAGTGTTTATTCGGAACGCTTTGAGGCCTATGTTGGAAAAGGAAATGTCTTCACATAAAAACTAGACAGAAGCATTCTCAGAAACTTCTTTGTGATGAGTGCATTCTACTCACAGACTTGAACCTTCCTTTTGTTAGAACAGTTTTGAAACACTCTTTTTGTAGAAACTGAAAGTGGATATTTGGAGCACTATGAGGCCTATGCTGTGAAATGGAATCTCTTCACCTAAGTACTAGACAGAAGCATTCTCAGAAACTTCTTCACGATATGTGCATTCAACTCACAGTGTTGAACCTTTCTTTTCAAAGAGCAGTTTTGAAGCACACTTTTGGTAAAATCTGCAAGTGGATATTTGTAGCGATTTCCGGCCTATGCTGGAAAAGGAAATATCTTCACATAAGAACTAAACAGCAGCATTCTCAGAAACTTCTTTGTGTGGATTGCATTCAACTCACAGACTTGAACCTACCAATTGATAGAGAAGTTGGGAAACACTCTTTTTGTAGAATCTGCAAGTGGGTATTTGGAGCGCTTTGAGGCCTATGCTGGAAAAGGAAATATCTTCACCTAAAAACTAGACAGCAGCATTCTCAGAAACCACTTTGAGAAGAGTGCATTCATCTCCCAGACTTGAACGTTCCTTTCGATAGAACAGTTTTGAAGCACTCCTTTTGTAGAATCTGCAATTGTTTATTCGGAGCGCTTCGAGGCCTATGTTGGAAAAGGATATATCTTCACATAAAAACTAGACAGAAATATTCTCATAAACTTCTTTGTAAAGAGTGCATTCAACTCAGAGAGTTGAACCTACCAATCGATAGAGAAGTTTCGAAACACTCTTTTTGTAGAACACGCAAGTGAATATTTGGAGGGATTTGAGGCCTGTGATGTAAATGGAAACATCTTCTCATGAAATCTAGACAGAAGCATTCTCAGAAACGTCTTTGTGATAAGTGCATTCAACTCACAGACTTGAAGCTTCCTTCTGAAAGAGCAGTTTTGAAACACTCTTTTTGTAGCATCTGCAAGTGGATATATGGAGCGCTTTGAGGCCTATGCTGGAAAAGGAAATATCTTCACATAAAAACTGGACAGAAGCATTCTCAGAAACTTCTTTGTGATGTGTGCGTTGAACTCACGGAGTTCAACCTTTCTTTTGATAGAGAAGTTTCGAAACACTCTTTTAGTAGAATCTTCATGTGGATGGATGGAGTGCTTTGAGGCCTATGCAGGAATAGGAAATATCTTCACGTAGAAACTGGACAAAAGCTTTCTCAGAAAGTTCCCTGTGCTTTGTGCATTCAACTCACGGAGTTCAACCTGCCTTTTGATAGAGCAGTTTTGAAACCCTCTTTTTGTAGAATCTGCAAGTGGATATTTGGAGCGCTTTGAGGCCTATGCTGCAAAAGGAAATATCGTTGCATAAAAGCTAGATGGAGGCATTCACAGAAACTTCTTTGTGATGAGTGCATTCAACTCACAGAGTTGAACCTCCCTTTTGATAGACCAGTTATGAAACACGGTTTTTGTAGAATACGCAAGTGGATATTTGGAGCTCTTTGAGGCTTATGCTGGAAAAGGAGATATCTTCATATACAAACTGGACAGAAGCATTTTCAGAAACTTTTATGTCATGTGGGGATTGAACTCACAGAGTTGAACACTCCTTTCCATGGAGCAGTTCTGCAACACTCTTTTCGTGGAAACTGCAAGTGGATATTTGGTGCGATTGCGGCATCTCGTGGAAAAGGAAACACATGCAGATGAAAACTAGATAGAATCATTCTCAGAAACTTCTCTCTGATGAGTGCTTTCAACTCACAGATTTGAACCTTCCTTTTCAAAGAGCAGTTTTGAAAGACTCTTTTTGTAGAATCTGCAAGTGAATATTTGGAGCGCTTTGAGGCCTATGCTGGGAAGTGAAATATCTTCACCTGAAAACTAGACAGAAGCATTCTGAGAAAGTTCTCTCTGATGAGTGCATTCACCTCAGACTTGAACGTTCCTTTTGATAGAACAGTTTTGAATCACTAAGTTTGTAGAATTCGCAAGTGTTTAGGCAGAGCACCTTGAGGCCTATGTTGGAAAAGGAAATTGCTTCACATAAAAACTAGAGAGAAGCATTCTCAGAAATTTCATTGTGATGAGTGCATTCACCTAACAGAGTTGAACCTACTAATTGATAGACAAGTTTGGAAACACTCTTTTTGTAGAATCGGCAAGTGGATATTTGGAGCGCTTTGAAGCCTAGGCTGGAAATGGAAATATATTCACAGAAAAACAGGACAGAAGCATTCTCAGAAACTTCCTTGTGTTGAGTGCGTTCAACCCATAGACTTGAACCTTCTTTTTGAAAGAGCAGTTTTGAAACACTCTTTTTGTAAAATCTGCAAATGGATATTTGGAGCATTTTGAGGCCCATGCTGGGAAATGGAATATCTTCACCTAAAAACTAGACAGAAGCATTCTCAGAAAGATCTCCTCGATGCGTGCATTCAACTCACGGATTTCAACCCGTCTTTTGATAGAGCAGTTTGGAAACACTCTTTTTGTGAAATCTGCAAGTGGATATTTCCAGCGATTTGAGGTCTATGCAAGGAAAAGGAAATATCTTCACACAAAAACTAGACAGCTGCATTCTCAGAAACTTCTTTGTGAGGATTGCATTCAACTCACAGACTTGAACGTTCCTTTTCATAGAACACTTTTGAAACACTCCTTTTGTACAATCTGCCGCTGTTTATTCGGAGGGCTTTGAGGCCTATGTTGGAAAAGGAAATATCTTCACATTAAAACTAGACAGAAGCATTCTCAGAAACTTCTTTGTGATGAGTGCATTGTAGTCACAGAGTCGAACCTTCCTTTTGATAGAACAGTTTTGAAACACTCTTTTTGTAGGATCTGCCAGTGGATATTTGGAGCACTATGAGGCCTATGCTGTGAAATGAAATCTCTTCAGCTAAGTACTAGACAGAAGCATTCTCAGAAACCTCTTCACCACATGTGCAATCAACTCACAGAGTTGAACCTTTCTTTTCAAAGAGCAGTTTTGAAACACACTTTTGGTAAAATCTGCAAGTGGATATTTAGAGCGATTTCCGGCCTTTGCTGGAAAAGGAAATATCTTCACATAAGAACTAAACAGCAGCATTCTCAGAAACTTCTTTGTGATGAGTGCATTCACCTCACAGAGTTGAACCTACTAATTGATAGAGAAGTTTGGAAACACTCTTTTTGTAGAATCTGCAAATGGATATTTGGGGCGCTTTGAGGCCTATGCTGGAAATGGAAATATCTTCACATAAAAACTAGACAGAAGCATTCTCAGAAACTTCCTTGTGTTGAGTGCATTCAACTCACAGACTTGAACCTTCTTTTTGAAAGAGCAGTTTTGAAACACTCTTTTTGTAAAATCTGCAAAAGGATATTTGGAGCACTTTGAGGCCTATGCTGGGAAATGTAATATCTACACCTAAAAACTAGACAGAAGCATTCTCAGAAAGTTCTTCTCGATGCGTGCATTCAACTCACAGAGTTGAACCTGTCTTTTGATAGAGCAGTTTGGAAACACTCTTCTTGTGAAATCTGCAAGTGGATATTTCCAGCGATTTGAGACCTATGCAAGAAAAAGGAAATATCTTCACACAAAAACTAGACAGCTGCATTCTCAGAAACTTCTTTGTGAGGAGTGCATTCAACTCACAGACTTGAACGTTCCTTTTCATAGAACAGTTTTGAAACACTCCTTTTGTACAATCTGCAAGTGTTTATTCGGAACGCTTTGAGGCCTATGTTGGAAAAGGAAATGTCTTCACATAAAAACTAGACAGAAGCATTCTCAGAAACTTCTTTGTGATGAGTGCATTCTACTCACAGACTTGAACCTTCCTTTTGATAGAACAGTTTTGAAACACTCGTTTTGTAGAATCTGCAAGTGGATATTTGGAGCACTATGAGGCCTATGCTGTGAAATGGAATCTCTTCACCTAAGTACTAGACAGAAGCATTCTCAGAAACTTCTTCACGATATGTGCATTCAACTCACAGTGTTGAACCTTTCTTTTCAAAGAGCAGTTTTGAAGCACACTTTTGGTAAAATCTGCAAGTGGATATTTGTAGCGATTTCCGGCCTATGCTGGAAAAGGAAATATCTTCCCATAAGAACTAAACAGCAGCATTCTCAGAAACTTCTTTGTGTGGATTGCATTCAACTCACAGACTTGAACCTACCAATTGATAGAGAAGTTGGGAAACACTCTTTTTGTAGAATCTGCAAGTGGGTATTTGGAGCGCTTTGAGGCCTATGCTGGAAAAGGAAATATCTTCACCTAAAAACTAGACAGCAGCACTCTCAGAAACCTCTTTGAGAAGAGTGCATTCATCTCACAGACTTGAACGTTCCTTTCGATAGAACAGTTTTGAAGCACTCCTTTTGTAGAATCTGCAATTGTTTATTCGGAGCGCTTCGAGGCCTATGTTGGAAAAGGATATATCTTCACATAAAAACTAGACAGAAATATTCTCAGAAACTTCTTTGTAAAGAGTGCATTCAACTCAGAGAGTTGAACCTACCAATCGACAGAGAAGTTTCGAAACACTCTCTTTGTTGAACACGCAAGTGAATATTTGGAGGGATTTGAGGCCTGTGATGTAAATGGAAACATCTTCTCATGAAATCTAGACAGAAGCATTCTCAGAAACGTCTTTGTGATAAGTGCATTCAACTCACAGACTTGAAGCTTCCTTTTGAAAGAGCAGTTTTGAAACACTCTTTTTGTAGCATCTGCAAGTGGATATATGGAGCGCTTTGAGGCCTATGCTGGAAAAGGAAATATCTTCACATAAAAACTGGACAGAAGCATTCTCAGAAACTTCTTTGTGATGTGTGCGTTGAACTCACGGAGTTCAACCTTTCTTTTGATAGAGAAGTTTCGAAACACTCTTTTAGTAGAATCTTCATGTGGATGGATGGAGTGCTTTGAGGCCTATGCTGGAAAAGGAATATCTTCACGTAGAAACTGGACAAAAGCTTTCTCAGAAAGTTCCCTGGGCTTTGGGCATTCAACTCACGGAGTTCAACCTGCCTTTTGATAGAGCAGTTTTGAAACCCTCTTTTTGTAGAGTCTGCAAGTGGATATTCGGAGCGCTTTGAGGCCTATGCTGCAAAAGGAAATATCATTGCATAAAAGCTAGATGGAAGCATTCACAGAAACTACTTTGTGATGAGTGCATTCAAGTCACAGAGTTGAACCTTCCTTTTGATAGACCAGTTATGAAACACGGTTTTTGTAGAATACGCAAGTGGATATTTGGAGCTCTTTGAGGCTTATGCTGGAAAAGGAGATATCTTCATATACAAACTGGACAGAAGCATTTTCAGAAACTTTTATGTCATCTGGGGATTGAACTCACAGTGTTGAACACTCCTTTCCATGGAGCAGTTCTGCAACACTCTTTTCGTGGAGACTGCAAGTGGATATTTGGTGCGATTGCGGCATCTAGTGGAAAAGGAAACACATGCAGATGAAAACTAGATAGAATCATTCTCAGAAACTTCTCTCTGATGAGTGCTTTCAACTCACAGATTTGAACCTTCCTTTTCAAAGAGCAGTTTTGAAAGACTCTTTTTGTAGAATCTGCAAGTGGATATTTGGAGCGCTTTGAGGCCTATGCTGGGAAATGAAATATCTTCACCTGAAAACTAGACAGAAGCATTCTGAGAAAGTTCTTCCTGATGAGTGCATTCACCTCAGACTTGAACGTTTCCTTTGATAGAACAGTTTTGAATCACTAAGTTTGTAGAATTCGCAAGTGTTTAGGCAGAGCACCTTGAGGCCTATGTTGGAAAAGGAAATTGCTTCACATAAAAACTAGAGAGAAGCATTCTCAGAAATTTCATTGTGATGAGTGCATTCACCTAACAGAGTTGAACCTACTAATTGATAGACAAGTTTGGAAACACTCTTTTTGTAGAATCTGCAAGTGGATATTTGGAGCGCTTTGAAGCCTATGCTGGAAATGGAAATATATTCACAGAAAAACTGGACAGAAGCATTCTCAGAAACTTCCTTGTGTTGAGTGCGTTCAACCCATAGACTTGAACCTTCTTTTTGAAAGAGCAGTTTTGAAACACTCTTTTTGTAAAATCTGCAAATGGATATTTGGAGCATTTTGAGGCCCATGCTGGGAAATGGAATATCTTCCCCTAAAAACTAGACAGAAGCATTCTCAGAAAGATCTCCTCGATGCGTGCATTCAACTCACAGATTTCAACCCGTCTTTTGATAGAGCAGTTTGGAAACACTCTTTTTGTGAAATCTGCAAGCGGATATTTCCAGCGATTTGAGGTCTATGCAAGGAAAAGGAAATATCTTCACACAAAAACTAGACAGCTGCATTCTCAGAAACTTCTTTGTGAGGAGTGCATTCAACTCACAGACTTGAACGTTCCTTTTCATAGAACAGTTTTGAAACACTCCTTTTGTACAATCTGCAAGTGTTTATTCGGAACGCTTTGAGGCCTATGTTGGAAAAGGAAATGTCTTCACATAAAAACTAGACAGAAGCATTCTCAGAAACTTCTTTGTGATGAGTGCATTCTACTCACAGACTTGAACCTTCCTTTTGATAGAACAGTTTTGAAACACTCTTTTTGTAGAATCTGCAAGTGGATATTTGGAGCACTATGAGGCCTATGCTGTGAAATGGAATCTCTTCACCTAAGTACTAGACAGAAGCATTCTCAGAAACTTCTTCACGATATGTGCATTCAACTCACAGTGTTGAACCTTTCTTTTCAAAGAGCAGTTTTGAAGCACACTTTTGGTAAAATCTGCAAGTGGATATTTGTAGCGATTTCCGGCCTATGCTGGAAAAGGAAATATCTTCCCATAAGAACTAAACAGCAGCATTCTCAGAAACTTCTTTGTGTGGATTGCATTCAACTCACAGACTTGAACCTACCAATTGATAGAGAAGTTGGGAGACACTCTTTTTGTAGAATCTGCAAGTGGGTATTTGGAGCGCTTTGAGGCCTACGCTGGAAAAGGAAATGTCTTCACCTAAAAACTAGACAGCAGCATTCTCAGAAACCTCTTTGAGAAGAGTGCATTCATCTCACAGACTTGAACGTTCCTTTCGATAGAACAGTTTTGAAGCACTCCTTTTGTAGAATCTGCAATTGTTTATTCGGAGCGCTTCGAGGCCTATGTTGGAAAAGGATATATCTTCACATAAAAACTAGACAGAAATATTCTCAGAAACTTCTTTGTAAAGAGTGCATTCAACTCAGAGAGTTGAACCTACCAATCGACAGAGAAGTTTCGAAACACTCTTTTTGTTGAACACGCAAGTGAATATTTGGAGGGATTTGAGGCCTGTGATGTAAATGGAAACATCTTCTCATGAAATCTAGACAGAAGCATTCTCAGAAACGTCTTTGTGATAAGTGCATTCAACTCACAGACTTGAAGCTTCCTTTTGAAAGAGCAGTTTTGAAACACTCTTTTTGTAGCATCTGCAAGTGGATATATGGAGCGCTTTGAGGCCTATGCTGGAAAAGGAACTATCTTCACATAAAAGCTGGACAGAAGCATTCTCAGAAACTTCTTTGCGATGTGTGCGTTGACCTCACGGAGTTCAACCTTTCTTTTGATAGAGAAGTTTCGAAACACTCTTTTAGTAGAATCTTCATGTGGATGGATGGAGTGCTTTGAGGCCTATGCTGGAAAAGGAAATATCTTCACGTAGAAACTGGACAAAAGCTTTCTCAGAAAGTTCCCTGGGCTTTGTGCATTCAACTCACGGAGTTCAACCTGCCTTTTGATAGAGCAGTTTTGAAACCCTCTTTTTGTAGAGTCTGCAAGTGGATATTCGGAGCGCTTTGAGGCCTATGCTGCAAAAGGAAATATCATTGCATAAAAGCAAGATGGAAGCATTCACAGAAACTTCTTTGTGATGAGTGCATTCAAGTCACAGAGTTGAACCTTCCTTTTGATAGACCAGTTATGAAACACGGTTTTTGTAGAATACGCAAGTGGATATTTGGAGCTCTTTGAGGCTTATGCTGGAAAAGGAGATATCTTCATATACAAACTGGACAGAAGCATTTTCAGAAACTTTTATGTCATGTGGGGATTGAACTCACAGAGTTGAACACTCCTTTCCATGGAGCAGTTCTGCAACACTCTTTTCGTGGAAACTGCAAGTGGATATTTGGTGCGATTGCGGCATCTAGTGGAAAAGGAAACACATGCAGATGAAAACTAGATAGAATCATTCTCAGAAACTTCTCTCTGATGAGTGCTTTCAACTCACAGATTTGAACCTTCCTTTTCAAAGAGCAGTTTTGAAAGACTCTTTTTGTAGAATCTGCAAGTGGATATTTGGAGCGCTTTGAGGCCTATGCTGGGAAATGAAATATCTTCACCTGAAAACTAGACAGAAGCATTCTGAGAAATTTCTCCCTGATGAGTGCATTCACCTCAGACTTGAACGTTCCTTTTGATAGAACAGTTTTGAATCACTAAGTTTGTAGAATTCGCAAGTGTTTAGGCAGAGCACCTTGAGGCCTATGTTGGAAAAGGAAATATCTTCACATAAGAACTAAACAGCAGCATTCTCTGAAACTTCTTTGTGATGAGTGCATTCACCTCACAGAGTTGAACCTACTAATTGATAGAGAAGTTTGGAAACACTCTTTTTGTAGAATCTGCAAATGGATATTTGGGGCGCTTTGAGGCCTATGCTGGAAATGGAAATATCTTCACATAAAAACTAGACAGAAGCATTCTCAGAAACTTCCTTGTGTTGAGTGCATTCAACTCACAGACTGGAACCTTCTTTTTGAAAGAGCAGTTTTGAAACACTCTTTTTGTAAAATCTGCAAAAGGATATTTGGAGCACTTTGAGGCCTATGCTGGGAAATGTAATATCTTCACCTAAAAACTAGACAGAAGCATTCTCAGAAAGTTCTTCTCGATGCGTGCATTCAACTCACAGAGTTGAACCTGTCTTTTGATAGAGCAGTTTGGAAACACTCTTCTTGTGAAATCTGCAAGTGGATATTTCCAGCGATTTGAGACCTATGCAAGGAAAAGGAAATATCTTCACACAAAAACTAGACAGCTGCATTCTCAGAAACTTCTTTGTGAGGAGTGCATTCAACTCACAGACTTGAACGTTCCTTTTCATAGAACAGTTTTGAAACACTCCTTTTGTACAATCTGCAAGTGTTTATTCGGAACGCTTTGAGGCCTATGTTGGAAAAGGAAATGTCTTCACATAAAAACTAGACAGAAGCATTCTCAGAAACTTCTTTGTGATGAGTGCATTCTACTCACAGACTTGAACCTTCCTTTTGATAGAACAGTTTTGAAACACTCTTTTTGTAGAATCTGCAAGTGGATATTTGGAGCACTATGAGGCCTATGCTGTGAAATGGAATCTCTTCACCTAAGTACTAGACAGAAGCATTCTCAGAAACTTCTTCACGATATGTGCATTCAACTCACAGTGTTGAACCTTTCTTTTCAAAGAGCAGTTTTGAAGCACACTTTTGGTAAAATCTGCAAGTGGATATTTGTAGCGATTTCCGGCCTATGCTGGAAAAGGAAATATCTTCACATAAGAACTAAACAGCAGCATTCTCAGAAACTTCTTTGTGTGGATTGCATTCAACTCACAGACTTGAACCTACCAATTGATAGAGAAGTTGGGAGACACTCTTTTTGTAGAATCTGCAAGTGGGTATTTGGAGCGCTTTGAGGCCTACGCTGGAAAAGGAAATGTCTTCACCTAAAAACTAGACAGCAGCATTCTCAGAAACCTCTTTGAGAAGAGTGCATTCATCTCCCAGACTTGAACGTTCCTTTCGATAGAACAGTTTTGAAGCACTCCTTTTGTAGAATCTGCAATTGTTTATTCGGAGCGCTTCGAGGCCTATGTTGGAAAAGGATATATCTTCACATAAAAACTAGACAGAAATATTCTCAGAAACCTCTTTGTAAAGAGTGCATTCAACTCAGAGAGTTGAATCTGCCAATCGATAGAGAAGTTTCGAAACACTCTTTTTGTAGAACACGCAAGTGAATATTTGGAGGGATTTGAGGCCTGTGATGTAAATGGAAACATCTTCTCATGAAATCTAGACAGAAGCATTCTCAGAAACGTCTTTGTGATAAGTGCATTCAACTCACAGACTTGAAGCTTCCTTCTGAAAGAGCAGTTTTGAAACACTCTTTTTGTAGCATCTGCAAGTGGATATATGGAGCGCTTTGAGGCCTATGCTGGAAAAGGAAATATCTTCACATAAAAACTGGACAGAAGCATTCTCAGAAACTTCTTTGTGATGTGTGCGTTGAACTCACGGAGTTCAACCTTTCTTTTGATAGAGAAGTTTCGAAACACTCTTTTAGTAGAATCTTCATGTGGATGGATGGAGTGCTTTGAGGCCTATGCAGGAATAGGAAATATCTTCACGTAGAAACTGGACAAAAGCTTTCTCAGAAAGTTCCCTGTGCTTTGTGCATTCAACTCACTGAGTTCAACCTGCCTTTTGATACAGCAGTTTTGAAACCCTCTTTTTGTAGAATCTGCAAGTGGATATTTGGAGCGCTTTGAGGCCTATGCTGCAAAAGGAAATATCGTTGCATAAAAGCTAGATGGAAGCATTCACACAAACTTCTTTGTGATGAGTGCATTCAACTCACAGAGTTGACCCTCCCTTTTGATAGACCAGTTATGAAACACGGTTTTTGTAGAATACGCAAGTGGATATTTGGAGCTCTTTGAGGCTTATGCTGGAAAAGGAGATATCTTCATATACAAACTGGACAGAAGCATTTTCAGAAACTTTTATGTCATGTGGGGATTGAACTCACAGAGTTGAACACTCCTTTCCATGGAGCAGTTCTGCAACACTCTTTTCGTGGAAACTGCAAGTGGATATTTGGTGCGATTGCGGCATCTAGTGGAAAAGGAAACACATGCAGATGAAAACTAGATAGAATCATTCTCGGAAACTTCTCTCTGATGAGTGCTTTCAACTCACAGATTTGAACCTTCCTTTTCAAAGAGCAGTTTTGAAAGACTCTTTTTGTAGAATCTGCAAGTGGATATTTGGAGCGCTTTGAGGCCTATGCTGGGAAGTGAAATATCTTCACCTGAAAACTAGACAGAAGCATTCTGAGAAAGTTCTCTCTGATGAGTGCATTCACCTCAGACTTGAACGTTCCTTTTGATAGAACAGTTTTGAATCACTAAGTTTGTAGAATTCGCAAGTGTTTATGCAGAGCACCTTGAGGCCTATGTTGGAAAAGGAAATTGCTTCACATAAAAACTAGAGAGAAGCATTCTCAGAAATTTCACTGTGATGAGTGCATTCACCTAACAGAGTTGAACCTACTAATTGATAGACAAGTTTGGAAACACTCTTTTTGTAGAATCTGCAAGTGGATATTTGGAGCGCTTTGAAGCCTAGGCTGGAAATGGAAATATATTCACAGAAAAACTGGACAGAAGCATTCTCAGAAACTTCCTTGTGTTGAGTGCGTTCAACCCATAGACTTGAACCTTCTTTTTGAAAGAGCAGTTTTGAAACACTCTTTTTGTAAAATCTGCAAATGGATATTTGGAGCATTTTGAGGCCCATGCTGGGAAATGGAATATCTTCACCTAAAAACTAGACAATAGCATTCTCAGAAAGATCTCCTCGATGCGTGCATTCAACTCACAGATTTCAACCCGTCTTTTGATAGAGCAGTTTGGAAACACTCTTTTGTGAAATCTGCAAGTGGATATTTCCAGCGATTTGAGGTCTATGCAAGGAAAAGGAAATATCTTCACACAAAAACTAGACAGCTGCATTCTCAGAAACTTCTTTGTGAGGAGTGCATTCAACTCACAGACTTGAACGTTCCTTTTCATAGAACACTTTTGAAACACTCCTTTTGTACAATCTGCAGGTGTTTATTCGGAGGGCTTTGAGGCCTATGTTGGAAAAGGAAATATCTTCACATTAAAACTAGACAGAAGCATTCTCAGAAACTTCTTTGTGATGAGTGCATTCTAGTCACAGAGTTGAACCTTCTTTTTGATAGAACAGTTTTGAAACACTCTTTTTGTAGAATCTGCAAGTGGATATTTGGAGCACTATGAGGCCTATGCTGTGAAATGAAATCTCTTCAGCTAAATACTAGACAGAAGCATTCTCAGAAACTTCTTCACCACATGTGCAGTCAACTCACAGAGTTGAACCTTTCTTTTCAAAGAGCAGTTTTGAAACACACTTTTGGTAAAATCTGCAAGTGGATATTTAGAGCGATTTCCGGCCTATGCTGGAAAAGGAAATATCTTCACATAAGAACTAAACAGCAGCATTCTCTGAAACTTCTTTGTGATGAGTGCATTCACCTCACAGAGTTGAACCTACTAATTGATAGAGAAGTTTGGAAACACTCTTTTTGTAGAATCTGCAAATGGATATTTGGAGCGCTTTGAGGCCTATGCTGGAAATGGAAATATCTTCACATAAAAACTAGACAGAAGCATTCTCAGAAACTTCCTTGTGTTGAGTGCATTCAACTCACAGACTTGAACCTTCTTTTTGAAAGAGCAGTTTTGAAACACTCTTTTTGTAAAATCTGCAAAAGGATATTTGGAGCACTTTGAGGCCTATGCTGGGAAATGTAATATCTTCACCTAAAAACTAGACAGAAGCATTCTCAGAAAGTTCTTCTCGATGCGTGCATTCAACTCACAGAGTTGAACCTGTCTTTTGATAGAGCAGTTTGGAAACACTCTTCTTGTGAAATCTGCAAGTGGATATTTCCAGCGATTTGAGACCTATGCAAGGAAAAGGAAATATCTTCACACAAAAACTAGACAGCTGCATTCTCAGAAACTTCTTTGTGAGGAGTGCATTCAACTCACAGACTTGAACGTTCCTTTTCATAGAACAGTTTTGAAACACTCCTTTTGTACAATCTGCAAGTGTTTATTCGGAACGCTTTGAGGCCTATGTTGGAAAAGGAAATGTCTTCACATAAAAACTAGACAGAAGCATTCTCAGAAACTTCTTTGTGATGAGTGCATTCTACTCACAGACTTGAACCTTCCTTTTGATAGAACAGTTTTGAAACACTCTTTTTGTAGAATCTGCAAGTGGATATTTGGAGCACTATGAGGCCTATGCTGTGAAATGGAATCTCTTCACCTAAGTACTAGACAGAAGCATTCTCAGAAACTTCTTCACGATATGTGCATTCAACTCACAGTGTTGAACCTTTCTTTTCAAAGAGCAGTTTTGAAGCACACTTTTGGTAAAATCTGCAAGTGGATATTTAGAGCGATTTCCGGCCTATGCTGGAAAAGGAAATATCTTCACATAAGAACTAAACAGCAGCATTCTCTGAAACTTCTTTGTGATGAGTGCATTCACCTCACAGAGTTGAAACTACTAATTGATAGAGAAGTTAGGAAACACTCTTTTGTAGAATCTGCAAATGGATATTTGGAGCGCTTTGAGGCCTATGTTGGAAAAGGAAATGTCTTCACATAAAAACTAGACAGAAGCATTCTCAGAAACTTCTTTGTGATGAGTGCATTCTACTCACAGACTTGAACCTTCCTTTTGATAGAACAGTTTTGAAACACTCTTTTTGTAGAATCTGCAAGTGGATATTTGGAGCACTATGAGGCCTATGCTGTGAAATGGAATCTCTTCACCTAAGTACTAGACAGAAGCATTCTCAGAAACTTCTTCACGATATGTGCATTCAACTCACAGTGTTGAACCTTTCTTTTCAAAGAGCAGTTTTGAAGCACACTTTTGGTAAAATCTGCAAGTGGATATTTGTAGCGATTTCCGGCCTATGCTGTAAAAGGAAATATCTTCACATAAGAACTAAACAGCAGCATTCTCAGAAACTTCTTTGTGTGGATTGCATTCAACTCACAGACTTGAACCTACCAATTGATAGAGAAGATGGGAGACACTCTTTTTGTAGAATCTGAAAGTGGGTATTTGGAGCGCTTTGAGGCCTACGCTGGAAAAGGAAATGTCTTCACCTAAAAACTAGACAGCAGCATTCTCAGAAACCTCTTTGAGAAGAGTGCATTCATCTCACAGACTTGAACGTTCCTTTCGATAGAACAGTTTTGAAGCACTCCTTTTGTAGAATCTGCAATTGTTTATTCGGAACGCTTCGAGGCCTATGTTGGAAAAGGATCTATCTACACATAAAAACTAGACCGAAATATTCGCAGAAACCTCTTTGTAAAGAGTGCATTCAACTCAGAGAGTTGAACCTACCAATCGATAGAGAAGTTTCGAAACACTCTTTTTGTAGAACACGCAAGTGAATATTTGGAGGGATTTGAGGCCTGTGATGTAAATGGAAACATCTTCTCATGAAATCTAGACAGAAGCATTCTCAGAAACGTCTTTGTGATAAGTGCATTCAACTCACAGACTTGAAGCTTCCTTCTGAAAGAGCAGTTTTGAAACACTCTTTTTGTAGCATCTGCAAGTGGATATATGGAGCGCTTTGAGGCCTATGCTGGAAAAGGAAATATCTTCACATAAAAACTGGACAGAAGCATTCTCACAAACTTCTGTGTGATGTGTGCGTTGAACTCACGGAGTTCACCTTTCTTTTGATAGAGAAGTTTCGAAACACTCTTTTAGTAGAATCTTCATGTGGATGGATGGAGTGCTTTGAGGCCTATGCAGGAATAGGAAATATCTTCACGTAGAAACTGGACAAAAGCTTTCTCAGAAAGTTCCCTGTGCTTTGTGCATTCAACTCACGGAGTTCAACCTGCCTTTTGATAGAGCAGTTTTGAAACCCTCTTTTTGTAGAATCTGCAAGTGGATATTTGGAGCGCTTTGAGGCCTATGCTGCAAAAGGAAATATCATTGCATAAAAGCTAGATGGAAGCATTCACAGAAACTCCTTTGTGATGAGTGCATTCAACTCACAGAGTTGAACCTCCCTTTTGATAGACCAGTTATGAAACACGGTTTTTGTAGTATACGCAAGTGGATATTTGGAGCTCTTTGAGGCTTATGCTGGAAAAGGAGATATCTTCATATACAAACTGGACAGAAGCATTTTCAGAAACTTTTATGTCATGTGGGGATTGAACTCACAGAGTTGAACACTCCTTTCCATGGAGCAGTTCTGCAGCACTCTTTTCGTGGAAACTGCAAGTGGATATTTGGTGCGATTGCGGCATCTAGTGGAAAAGGAAACACATGCAGATGAAAACTAGATAGAATCATTCTCGGAAACTTCTCTCTGATGAGTGCTTTCAACTCACAGATTTGAACCTTCCTTTTCAAAGAGCAGTTTTGAAAGACTCTTTTTGTAGAATCTGCAAGTGGATATTTGGAGCGCTTTGAGGCCTATGCTGGGAAGTGAAATATCTTCACCTGAAAACTAGACAGAAGCATTCTGAGAAAGTTCTCTCTGATGAGTGCATTCACCTCAGACTTGAACGTTCCTTTTGATAGAACAGTTTTGAATCACTAAGTTTGTAGAATTCGCAAGTGTTTATGCAGAGCACCTTGAGGCCTATGTTGGAAAAGGAAATTGCTTCACATAAAAACTAGAGAGAAGCATTCTCAGAAATTTCATTGTGATGAGTGCATTCACCTAACAGAGTTGAA
Organism: Pongo pygmaeus; assembly: GCF_028885625.2. Taxonomy (NCBI): domain Eukaryota; kingdom Metazoa; phylum Chordata; class Mammalia; order Primates; family Hominidae; genus Pongo; species Pongo pygmaeus. The sequence continues at coordinate 20,269,767 of NC_085930.1, read as the reverse complement.
CCTACTAATTGATAGACAAGTTTGGAAACACTCTTTTTGTAGAATCTGCAAGTGGATATTTGGAGCGCTTTGAAGCCTAGGCTGGAAATGGAAATATATTCACAGAAAAACTGGACAGAAGCATTCTCAGAAACTTCCTTGTGTTGAGTGCGTTCAACCCATAGACTTGAACCTTCTTTTTGAAAGAGCAGTTTTGAAACACTCTTTTTGTAAAATCTGCAAATGGATATTTGGAGCATTTTGAGGCCCATGCTGGGAAATGGAATATCTTCACCTAAAAACTAGACAATAGCATTCTCAGAAAGATCTCCTCGATGCGTGCATTCAACTCACAGATTTCAACCCGTCTTTTGATAGAGCAGTTTGGAAACACTCTTTTGTGAAATCTGCAAGTGGATATTTCCAGCGATTTGAGGTCTATGCAAGGAAAAGGAAATATCTTCACACAAAAACTAGACAGCTGCATTCTCAGAAACTTCTTTGTGAGGAGTGCATTCAACTCACAGACTTGAACGTTCCTTTTCATAGAACACTTTTGAAACACTCCTTTTGTACAATCTGCAGGTGTTTATTCGGAGGGCTTTGAGGCCTATGTTGGAAAAGGAAATATCTTCACATTAAAACTAGACAGAAGCATTCTCAGAAACTTCTTTGTGATGAGTGCATTCTAGTCACAGAGTTGAACCTTCCTTTTGATAGAACAGTTTTGAAACACTCTTTTTGTAGAATCTGCAAGTGGATATTTGGAGCACTATGAGGCCTATGCTGTGAAATGAAATCTCTTCAGCTAAATACTAGACAGAAGCATTCTCAGAAACTTCTTCACCACATGTGCAGTCAACTCACAGAGTTGAACCTTTCTTTTCAAAGAGCAGTTTTGAAACACACTTTTGGTAAAATCTGCAAGTGGATATTTAGAGCGATTTCCGGCCTATGCTGGAAAAGGAAATATCTTCACATAAGAACTAAACAGCAGCATTCTCTGAAACTTCTTTGTGATGAGTGCATTCACCTCACAGAGTTGAACCTACTAATTGATAGAGAAGTTTGGAAACACTCTTTTTGTAGAATCTGCAAATGGATATTTGGAGCGCTTTGAGGCCTATGCTGGAAATGGAAATATCTTCACATAAAAACTAGACAGAAGCATTCTCAGAAACTTCCTTGTGTTGAGTGCATTCAACTCACAGACTTGAACCTTCTTTTTGAAAGAGCAGTTTTGAAACACTCTTTTTGTAAAATCTGCAAAAGGATATTTGGAGCACTTTGAGGCCTATGCTGGGAAATGTAATATCTTCACCTAAAAACTAGACAGAAGCATTCTCAGAAAGTTCTTCTCGATGCGTGCATTCAACTCACAGAGTTGAACCTGTCTTTTGATAGAGCAGTTTGGAAACACTCTTCTTGTGAAATCTGCAAGTGGATATTTCCAGCGATTTGAGACCTATGCAAGGAAAAGGAAATATCTTCACACAAAAACTAGACAGCTGCATTCTCAGAAACTTCTTTGTGAGGAGTGCATTCAACTCACAGACTTGAACGTTCCTTTTCATAGAACAGTTTTGAAACACTCCTTTTGTACAATCTGCAAGTGTTTATTCGGAACGCTTTGAGGCCTATGTTGGAAAAGGAAATGTCTTCACATAAAAACTAGACAGAAGCATTCTCAGAAACTTCTTTGTGATGAGTGCATTCTACTCACAGACTTGAACCTTCCTTTTGATAGAACAGTTTTGAAACACTCTTTTTGTAGAATCTGCAAGTGGATATTTGGAGCACTATGAGGCCTATGCTGTGAAATGGAATCTCTTCACCTAAGTACTAGACAGAAGCATTCTCAGAAACTTCTTCACGATATGTGCATTCAACTCACAGTGTTGAACCTTTCTTTTCAAAGAGCAGTTTTGAAGCACACTTTTGGTAAAATCTGCAAGTGGATATTTAGAGCGATTTCCGGCCTATGCTGGAAAAGGAAATATCTTCACATAAGAACTAAACAGCAGCATTCTCTGAAACTTCTTTGTGATGAGTGCATTCACCTCACAGAGTTGAAACTACTAATTGATAGAGAAGTTAGGAAACACTCTTTTGTAGAATCTGCAAATGGATATTTGGAGCGCTTTGAGGCCTATGTTGGAAAAGGAAATGTCTTCACATAAAAACTAGACAGAAGCATTCTCAGAAACTTCTTTGTGATGAGTGCATTCTACTCACAGACTTGAACCTTCCTTTTGATAGAACAGTTTTGAAACACTCTTTTTGTAGAATCTGCAAGTGGATATTTGGAGCACTATGAGGCCTATGCTGTGAAATGGAATCTCTTCACCTAAGTACTAGACAGAAGCATTCTCAGAAACTTCTTCACGATATGTGCATTCAACTCACAGTGTTGAACCTTTCTTTTCAAAGAGCAGTTTTGAAGCACACTTTTGGTAAAATCTGCAAGTGGATATTTGTAGCGATTTCCGGCCTATGCTGTAAAAGGAAATATCTTCACATAAGAACTAAACAGCAGCATTCTCAGAAACTTCTTTGTGTGGATTGCATTCAACTCACAGACTTGAACCTACCAATTGATAGAGAAGATGGGAGACACTCTTTTTGTAGAATCTGAAAGTGGGTATTTGGAGCGCTTTGAGGCCTACGCTGGAAAAGGAAATGTCTTCACCTAAAAACTAGACAGCAGCATTCTCAGAAACCTCTTTGAGAAGAGTGCATTCATCTCACAGACTTGAACGTTCCTTTCGATAGAACAGTTTTGAAGCACTCCTTTTGTAGAATCTGCAATTGTTTATTCGGAACGCTTCGAGGCCTATGTTGGAAAAGGATCTATCTTCACATAAAAACTAGACCGAAATATTCGCAGAAACCTCTTTGTAAAGAGTGCATTCAACTCAGAGAGTTGAACCTACCAATCGATAGAGAAGTTTCGAAACACTCTTTTTGTAGAACACGCAAGTGAATATTTGGAGGGATTTGAGGCCTGTGATGTAAATGGAAACATCTTCTCATGAAATCTAGACAGAAGCATTCTCAGAAACGTCTTTGTGATAAGTGCATTCAACTCACAGACTTGAAGCTTCCTTCTGAAAGAGCAGTTTTGAAACACTCTTTTTGTAGCATCTGCAAGTGGATATATGGAGCGCTTTGAGGCCTATGCTGGAAAAGGAAATATCTTCACATAAAAACTGGACAGAAGCATTCTCACAAACTTCTTTGTGATGTGTGCGTTGAACTCACGGAGTTCAACCTTTCTTTTGATAGAGAAGTTTCGAAACACTCTTTTAGTAGAATCTTCATGTGGATGGATGGAGTGCTTTGAGGCCTATGCAGGAATAGGAAATATCTTCACGTAGAAACTGGACAAAAGCTTTCTCAGAAAGTTCCCTGTGCTTTGTGCATTCAACTCACGGAGTTCAACCTGCCTTTTGATAGAGCAGTTTTGAAACCCTCTTTTTGTAGAATCTGCAAGTGGATATTTGGAGCGCTTTGAGGCCTATGCTGCAAAAGGAAATATCATTGCATAAAAGCTAGATGGAAGCATTCACAGAAACTCCTTTGTGATGAGTGCATTCAACTCACAGAGTTGAACCTCCCTTTTGATAGACCAGTTATGAAACACGGTTTTTGTAGTATACGCAAGTGGATATTTGGAGCTCTTTGAGGCTTATGCTGGAAAAGGAGATATCTTCATATACAAACTGGACAGAAGCATTTTCAGAAACTTTTATGTCATGTGGGGATTGAACTCACAGAGTTGAACACTCCTTTCCATGGAGCAGTTCTGCAGCACTCTTTTCGTGGAAACTGCAAGTGGATATTTGGTGCGATTGCGGCATCTAGTGGAAAAGGAAACACATGCAGATGAAAACTAGATAGAATCATTCTCGGAAACTTCTCTCTGATGAGTGCTTTCAACTCACAGATTTGAACCTTCCTTTTCAAAGAGCAGTTTTGAAAGACTCTTTTTGTAGAATCTGCAAGTGGATATTTGGAGCGCTTTGAGGCCTATGCTGGGAAGTGAAATATCTTCACCTGAAAACTAGACAGAAGCATTCTGAGAAAGTTCTCTCTGATGAGTGCATTCACCTCAGACTTGAACGTTCCTTTTGATAGAACAGTTTTGAATCACTAAGTTTGTAGAATTCGCAAGTGTTTATGCAGAGCACCTTGAGGCCTATGTTGGAAAAGGAAATTTCTTCACATAAAAACTAGAGAGAAGCATTCTCAGAAATTTCATTGTGATGAGTGCATTCACCTAACAGAGTTGAACCTACTAATTGATAGACAAGTTTGGAAACACTCTTTTTGTAGAATCTGCAAGTGGATATTTGGAGCGCTTTGAAGCCTAGGCTGGAAATGGAAATATATTCACAGAAAAACTGGACAGAAGCATTCTCAGAAACTTCCTTGTGTTGAGTGCGTTCAACCCATAGACTTGAACCTTCTTTTTGAAAGAGCAGTTTTGAAACACTCTTTTTGTAAAATCTGCAAATGGATATTTGGAGCATGTTGAGGCCCATGCTGGGAAATGGAATATCTTCCCCTAAAAACTAGACAGAAGCATTCTCAGAAAAATCTCCTCGATGCGTGCATTCAACTCACAGATTTCAACCCGTCTTTTGATAGAGCAGTTTGGAAACACTCTTTTTGTGAAATCTGCAAGTGGATATTTCCAGCGATTTGAGGTCTATGCAAGGAAAAGGAAATATCTTCACACAAAAACTAGACAGCTGCATTCTCAGAAACTTCTTTGTGAGGAGTGCATTCAACTCACAGACTTGAACGTTCCTTTTCATAGAACAGTTTTGAAACACTCCTTTTGTACAATCTGCAAGTGTTTATTCGGAGCGCTTTGAGGCCAATGTTGGAAAAGGAAATGTCTTCACATAAAAACTAGACAGAAGCATTCTCAGAAACTTCTTTGTGATGAGTGCATTCTACTCACAGACTTGAACCTTCCTTTTGTTAGAACAGTTTTGAAACACTCTTTTTGTAGAATCTGCAAGTGGATATTTGGAGCACTATGAGGCCTATGCTGTGAAATGGAATCTCTTCACCTAAGTACTAGACAGAAGCATTCTCAGAAACTTCTTCACGATATGTGCATTCAACTCACAGTGTTGAACCTTTCTTTTCAAAGAGCAGTTTTGAAGCACACTTTTGGTAAAATCTGCAAGTGGATATTTGTAGCGATTTCCGGCCTATGCTGGAAAAGGAAATATCTTCACATAAGAACTAAACAGCAGCATTCTCAGAAACTTCTTTGTGTGGATTGCATTCAACTCACAGACTTGAACCTACCAATTGATAGAGAAGTTGGGAAACACTCTTTTTGTAGAATCTGCAAGTGGGTATTTGGAGCGCTTTGAGGCCTATGCTGGAAAAGGAAATATCTTCACCTAAAAACTAGACAGCAGCATTCTCAGAAACCACTTTGAGAAGAGTGCATTCATCTCCCAGACTTGAACGTTCCTTTCGATAGAACAGTTTTGAAGCACTCCTTTTGTAGAATCTGCAATTGTTTATTCGGAGCGCTTCGAGGCCTATGTTGGAAAAGGATATATCTTCACATAAAAACTAGACAGAAATATTCTCATAAACTTCTTTGTAAAGAGTGCATTCAACTCAGAGAGTTGAACCTACCAATCGATAGAGAAGTTTCGAAACACTCTTTTTGTAGAACACGCAAGTGAATATTTGGAGGGATTTGAGGCCTGTGATGTAAATGGAAACATCTTCTCATGAAATCTAGACAGAAGCATTCTCAGAAACGTCTTTGTGATAAGTGCATTCAACTCACAGACTTGAAGCTTCCTTTTGAAAGAGCAGTTTTGAAACACTCTTTTTGTAGCATCTGCAAGTGCATATATGGAGCGCTTTGAGGCCTATGCTGGAAAAGGAAATATCTTCACATAAAAACTGGACAGAAGCATTCTCAGAAACTTCTTTGCGATGTGTGCGTTGACCTCACGGAGTTCAACCTTTCTTTTGATAGAGAAGTTTCGAAACACTCTTTTAGTAGAATCTTCATGTGGATGGATGGAGTGCTTTGAGGCCTATGCAGGAATAGGAAATATCTTCACGAAGAAACTGGACAAAACCTTTCTCAGAATGTTCCCTGTGCTTTGTGCATTCAACTCACGGAGTTCAACCTGCCTTTTGATAGAGCAGTCTTGAAACCCTCTTTTTGTAGAATCTGCAAGTGGATATTTGGAGCGCTTTGAGGCCTATGCTGCAAAAGGAAATATCATTGCATAAAAGCTAGATGGAAGCATTCACAGAAACTTCTTTGTGATGAGTGCATTCAAGTCACAGAGTTGAACCTTCCTTTTGATAGACCAGTTATGAAACACGGTTTTTGTAGAATACGCAAGTGGATATTTGGAGCTCTTTGAGGCTTATGCTGGAAAAGGAGATATCTTCATATACAAACTGGACAGAAGCATTTTCAGAAACTTTTATGTCATGTGGGGATTGAACTCACAGAGTTGAACACTCCTTTCCATGGAGCAGTTCTGCAACACTCTTTTCGTGGAAACTGCAAGTGGATATTTGGTGCGATTGCGGCATCTAGTGGAAAAGGAAACACATGCAGATGGAAACTAGATAGAATCATTCTCAGAAACTTCTCTCTGATGAGTGCTTTCAACTCACAGATTTGAACCTTCCTTTTCAAAGAGCTGTTTTGAAAGACTCTTTTTGTAGAATCTGCAAGTGGATATTTGGAGCGCTTTGAGGCCTATGCTGGGAAATGAAATATCTTCACCTGAAAACTAGACAGAAGCATTCTGAGAAAGTTCTCCCTGATGAGTGCATTCACCTCAGACTTGAACGTTCCTTTTGATAGAACAGTTTTGAATCACTAAGTTTGTAGAATTCGCAAGTGTTTAGGCAGAGCACCTTGAGGCCTATGTTGGAAAAGGAAATTGCTTCACATAAAAACTAGAGAGAAGCATTCTCAGAAATTTCATTGTGATGAGTGCATTCACCTAACAGAGTTGAACCTACTAATTGATAGACAAGTTTGGAAACACTCTTTTTGTAGAATCTGCAAGTGGATATTTGGAGCGCTTTGAAGCCTAGGCTGGAAATGGAAATATATTCACAGAAAAACTGGACAGAAGCATTCTCAGAAACTTCCTTGTGTTGAGTGCGTTCAACCCATAGACTTGAACCTTCTTTTTGAAAGAGCAGTTTTGAAACACTCTTTTTGTAAAATCTGCAAATGGATATTTGGAGCATTTTGAGGCCCATGCTGGGAAATGGAATATCTTCCCCTAAAAACTAGACAGAAGCATTCTCAGAAAGATCTCCTCGATGCGTGCATTCAACTCACAGATTTCAACCCGTCTTTTGATAGAGCAGTTTGGAAACACTCTTTTTGTGAAATCTGCAAGCGGATATTTCCAGCGATTTGAGGTCTATGCAAGGAAAAGGAAATATCTTCACACAAAAACTAGACAGCTGCATTCTCAGAAACTTCTTTGTGAGGAGTGCATTCACCTCACAGACTTGAACGTTCCTTTTCATAGAACAGTTTTGAAACACTCCTTTTGTACAATCTGCAAGTGTTTATTCGGAACGCTTTGAGGCCTATGTTGGAAAAGGAAATGTCTTCACATAAAAACTAGACAGAAGCATTCTCAGAAACTTCTTTGTGATGAGTGCATTCTACTCACAGACTTGAACCTTCCTTTTGATAGAACAGTTTTGAAACACTCTTTTTGTAGAATCTGCAAGTGGATATTTGGAGCACTATGAGGCCTATGCTGTGAAATGGAATCTCTTCACCTAAGTACTAGACAGAAGCATTCTCAGAAACTTCTTCACGATATGTGCATTCAACTCATAGTGTTGAACCTTTCTTTTCAAAGAGCAGTTTTGAAGCACACTTTTGGTAAAATCTGCAAGTGGATATTTGTAGCGATTTCCGGCCTATGCTGGAAAAGGAAATATCTTCACATAAGAACTAAACAGCAGCATTCTCAGAAACTTCTTTGTGTGGATTGCATTCAACTCACAGACTTGAACCTACCAATTGATAGAGAAGTTGGGAAACACTCTTTTTGTAGAATCTGCAAGTGGGTATTTGGAGCGCTTTGAGGCCTATGCTGGAAAAGGAAATATCTTCACCTAAAAACTAGACAGCAGCATTCTCAGAAACCACTTTGAGAAGAGTGCATTCATCTCCCAGACTTGAACGTTCCTTTCGATAGAACAGTTTTGAAGCACTCCTTTTGTAGAATCTGCAATTGTTTATTCGGAGCGCTTCGAGGCCTATGTTGGAAAAGGATATATCTTCACATAAAAACTAGACAGAAATATTCTCAGAAACTTCTTTGTAAAGAGTGCATTCAACTCAGAGAGTTGAACCTACCAATCGATAGAGAAGTTTCGAAACACTCTTTTTGTAGAACACGCAAGTGAATATTTGGAGGGATTTGAGGCCTGTGATGTAAATGGAAACATCTTCTCATGAAATCTAGACAGAAGCATTCTCAGAAACGTCTTTGTGATAAGTGCATTCAACTCACAGACTTGAAGCTTCCTTTTGAAAGAGCAGTTTTGAAACACTCTTTTTGTAGCATCTGCAAGTGGATATATGGAGCGCTTTGAGGCCTATGCTGGAAAAGGAAATATCTTCACATAAAAACTGGACAGAAGCATTCTCAGAAACTTCTTTGCGATGTGTGCGTTGAACTCACGGAGTTCAACCTTTCTTTTGATAGAGAAGTTTCGAAACACTCTTTTAGTAGAATCTTCATGTGGATGGATGGAGTGCTTTGAGGCCTAGGCAGGAATAGGAAATATCTTCACGAAGAAACTGGACAAAAGCTTTCTCAGAATGTTCCCTGTGCTTTGTGCATTCAACTCACGGAGTTCAACCTGCCTTTTGATAGAGCAGTTTTGAAACCCTCTTTTTGTAGAATCTGCAAGTGGATATTTGGAGCGCTTTGAGGCCTATGCTGCAAAAGGAAATATCATTGCATAAAAGCTAGATGGAAGCATTCACAGAAACTTCTTTGTGATGAGTGCATTCAAGTCACAGAGTTGAACCTTCCTTTTGATAGACCAGTTATGAAACACGGTTTTTGTAGAATACGCAAGTGGATATTTGGAGCTCTTTGAGGCTTATGCTGGAAAAGGAGATATCTTCATATACAAACTGGACAGAAGCATTTTCAGAAACTTTTCTGTCATGTGGGGATTGAACTCACAGAGTTGAACACTCCTTTCCATGGAGCAGTTCTGCAACACTCTTTTCGTGGAAACTGCAAGTGGATATTTGGTGCGATTGCGGCATCTAGTGGAAAAGGAAACACATGCAGATGGAAACTAGATAGAATCATTCTCAGAAACTTCTCTCTGATGAGTGCTTTCAACTCACAGATTTGAACCTTCCTTTTCAAAGAGCAGTTTTGAAAGACTCTTTTTGTAGAATCTGCAAGTGGATATTTGGAGCGCTTTGAGGCCTATGCTGGGAAATGAAATATCTTCACCTGAAAACTAGACAGAAGCATTCTGAGAAAGTTCTCCCTGATGAGTGCATTCACCTCAGACTTGAACGTTCCTTTTGATAGAACAGTTTTGAATCACTAAGTTTGTAGAATTCGCAAGTGTTTAGGCAGAGCACCTTGAGGCCTATGTTGGAAAAGGAAATTGCTTCACATAAAAACTAGAGAGAAGCATTCTCAGAAATTTCACTGTGATGAGTGCATTCACCTAACAGAGTTGAACCTACTAATTGATAGACAAGTTTGGAAACACTCTTTTTGTAGAATCTGCAAGTGGATATTTGGAGCGCTTTGAAGCCTAGGCTGGAAATGGAAATATATTCACAGAAAAACTGGACAGAAGCATTCTCAGAAACTTCCTTGTGTTGAGTGCGTTCAACCCATAGACTTGAACCTTCTTTTTGAAAGAGCAGTTTTGAAACACTCTTTTTGTAAAATCTGCAAATGGATATTTGGAGCATTTTGAGGCCCATGCTGGGAAATGGAATATCTTCCCCTAAAAACTAGACAGAAGCATTCTCAGAAAGATCTCCTCGATGCGTGCATTCAACTCACAGATTTCAACCCGTCTTTTGATAGAGCAGTTTGGAAACACTCTTTTTGTGAAATCTGCAAGCGGATATTTCCAGCGATTTGAGGTCTATGCAAGGAAAAGGAAATATCTTCACACAAAAACTAGACAGCTGCATTCTCAGAAACTTCTTTGTGAGGAGTGCATTCAACTCACAGACTTGAACGTTCCTTTTCATAGAACAGTTTTGAAACACTCCTTTTGTACAATCTGCAAGTGTTTATTCGGAACGCTTTGAGGCCTATGTTGGAAAAGGAAATGTCTTCACATAAAAACTAGACAGAAGCATTCTCAGAAACTTCTTTGTGATGAGTGCATTCTACTCACAGACTTGAACCTTCCTTTTGATAGAACAGTTTTGAAACACTCTTTTTGTAGAATCTGCAAGTGGATATTTGGAGCACTATGAGGCCTATGCTGTGAAATGGAATCTCTTCACCTAAGTACTAGACAGAAGCATTCTCAGAAACTTCTTCACGATATGTGCATTCAACTCACAGTGTTGAACCTTTCTTTTCAAAGAGCAGTTTTGAAGCACACTTTTGGTAAAATCTGCAAGTGGATATTTGTAGCGATTTCCGGCCTATGCTGGAAAAGGAAATATCTTCACATAAGAACTAAACAGCAGCATTCTCAGAAACTTCTTTGTGTGGATTGCATTCAACTCACAGACTTGAACCTACCAATTGATAGAGAAGTTGGGAAACACTCTTTTTGTAGAATCTGCAAGTGGGTATTTGGAGCGCTTTGAGGCCTATGCTGGAAAAGGAAATATCTTCACCTAAAAACTAGACAGCAGCATTCTCAGAAACCACTTTGAGAAGAGTGCATTCATCTCCCAGACTTGAACGTTCCTTTCGATAGAACAGTTTTGAAGCACTCCTTTTGTAGAATCTGCAATTGTTTATTCGGAGCGCTTCGAGGCCTATGTTGGAAAAGGATATATCTTCACATAAAAACTAGACAGAAATATTCTCATAAACTACTTTGTAAAGAGTGCATTCAACTCAGAGAGTTGAACCTACCAATCGATAGAGAAGTTTCGAAACACTCTTTTTGTAGAACACGCAAGTGAATATTTGGAGGGATTTGAGGCCTGTGATGTAAATGGAAACATCTTCTCATGAAATCTAGACAGAAGCATTCTCAGAAACGTCTTTGTGATAAGTGCATTCAACTCACAGACTTGAAGCTTCCTTTTGAAAGAGCAGTTTTGAAACACTCTTTTTGTAGCATCTGCAAGTGGATATATGGAGCGCTTTGAGGCCTATGCTGGAAAAGGAAATATCTTCACATAAAAACTGGACAGAAGCATTCTCAGAAACTTCTTTGCGATGTGTGCGTTGACCTCACGGAGTTCAACCTTTCTTTTGATAGAGAAGTTTCGAAACACTCTTTTAGTAGAATCTTCATGTGGATGGATGGAGTGCTTTGAGGCCTAGGCAGGAATAGGAAATATCTTCACGAAGAAACTGGACAAAAGCTTTCTCAGAATGTTCCCTGTGCTTTGTGCATTCAACTCACGGAGTTCAACCTGCCTTTTGATAGAGCAGTTTTGAAACCCTCTTTTTGTAGAATCTGCAAGTGGATATTTGGAGCGCTTTGAGGCCTATGCTGCAAAAGGAAATATCATTGCATAAAAGCTAGATGGAAGCATTCACAGAAACTTCTTTGTGATGAGTGCATTTAAGTCACAGAGTTGAACCTTCCTTTTGATAGACCAGTTATGAAACACGGTTTTTGTAGAATACGCAAGTGGATATTTGGAGCTCTTTGAGGCTTATGCTGGAAAAGGAGATATCTTCATATACAAACTGGACAGAAGCATTTTCAGAAACTTTTCTGTCATGTGGGGATTGAACTCACAGAGTTGAACACTCCTTTCCATGGAGCAGTTCTGCAACACTCTTTTCGTGGAAACTGCAAGTGGATATTTGGTGCGATTGCGGCATCTAGTGGAAAAGGAAACACATGCAGATGGAAACTAGATAGAATCATTCTCAGAAACTTCTCTCTGATGAGTGCTTTCAACTCACAGATTTGAACCTTCCTTTTCAAAGAGCAGTTTTGAAAGACTCTTTTTGTAGAATCTGCAAGTGGATATTTGGAGCGCTTTGAGGCCTATGCTGGGAAATGAAATATCTTCACCTGAAAACTAGACAGAAGCATTCTGAGAAAGTTCTCCCTGATGAGTGCATTCACCTCAGACTTGAACGTTCCTTTTGATAGAACAGTTTTGAATCACTAAGTTTGTAGAATTCGCAAGTGTTTAGGCAGAGCACCTTGAGGCCTATGTTGGAAAAGGAAATTGCTTCACATAAAAACTAGAGAGAAGCATTCTCAGAAATTTCATTGTGATGAGTGCATTCACCTAACAGAGTTGAACCTACTAATTGATAGACAAGTTTGGAAACACTCTTTTTGTAGAATCTGCAAGTGGATATTTGGAGCGCTTTGAAGCCTAGGCTGGAAATGGAAATATATTCACATAAAAACTGGACAGAAGCATTCTCAGAAACTTCCTTGTGTTGAGTGCGTTCAACCCATAGACTTGAACCTTCTTTTTGAAAGAGCAGTTTTGAAACACTCTTTTTGTAAAATCTGCAAATGGATATTTGGAGCATTTTGAGGCCCATGCTGGGAAATGGAATATCTTCCCCTAAAAACTAGACAGAAGCATTCTCAGAAAGATCTTCTCGATGCGTGCATTCAACTCACAGATTTCAACCCGTCTTTTGATAGAGCAGTTTGGAAACACTCTTTTTGTGAAATCTGCAAGTGGATATTTCCAGCGATTTGAGGTCTATGCAAGGAAAAGGAAATATGTTCACACAAAAACTAGACAGCTGCATTCTCAGAAACTTCTTTGTGAGGAGTGCATTCAACTCACAGACTTGAACGTTCCTTTTCATAGAACAGTTTTGAAACACTCCTTTTGTACAATCTGCAAGTGTTTATTCGGAACGCTTTGAGGCCTATGTTGGAAAAGGAAATGTCTTCACATAAAAACTAGACAGAAGCATTCTCAGAAACTTCTTTGTGATGAGTGCATTCTACTCACAGACTTGAACCTTCCTTTTGATAGAACAGTTTTGAAACACTCGTTTTGTAGAATCTGCAAGTGGATATTTGGAGCACTATGAGGCCTATGCTGTGAAATGGAATCTCTTCACCTAAGTACTAGACAGAAGCATTCTCAGAAACTTCTTCACGATATGTGCATTCAACTCACAGTGTTGAACCTTTCTTTTCAAAGAGCAGTTTTGAAGCACACTTTTGGTAAAATCTGCAAGTGGATATTTGTAGCGATTTCCGGCCTATGCTGGAAAAGGAAATACCTTCACATAAGAACTAAACAGCAGCATTCTCAGAAACTTCTTTGTGTGGATTGCGTTCAACTCACAGACTTCAACCTACCAATTGATAGAGAAGTTGGGAAACACTCTTTTTGTAGAATCTGCAAGTGGGTATTTGGAGCGCTTTGAGGCCTATGCTGGAAAAGGAAATATCTTCACCTAAAAACTAGACAGCAGCACTCTCAGAAACCTCTTTGAGAAGAGTGCATTCATCTCACAGACTTGAACGTTCCTTTCGATAGAACAGTTTTGAAGCACTCCTTTTGTAGAATCTGCAATTGTTTATTCGGAGCGCTTCGAGGCCTATGTTGGAAAAGGGTATATCTTCACATAAAAACTAGACAGAAATATTCTCAGAAACTTCTTTGTAAAGAGTGCATTCAACTCAGAGAGTTGAACCTACCAATCGATAGAGAAGTTTCGAAACACTCTTTTTGTTGAACACGCAAGTGAATATTTGGAGGGATTTGAGGCCTGTGATGTAAATGGAAACATCTTCTCATGAAATCTAGACAGAAGCATTCTCAGAAACGTCTTTGTGATAAGTGCATTCAACTCACAGACTTGAAGCTTCCTTTTGAAAGAGCAGTTTTGAAACACTCTTTTTGTAGCATCTGCAAGTGGATATATGGAGCTCTTTGAGGCCTATGCTGGAAAAGGAAATATCTTCACATAAAAACTGGACAGAAGCATTCTCAGAAACTTCTTTGCGATGTGTGCGTTGAACTCACGGAGTTCAACCTTTCTTTTGATAGAGAAGTTTCGAAACACTCTTTTAGTAGAATCTTCATGTGGATGGATGGAGTGCTTTGAGGCCTATGCTGGAAAAGGAAATATCTTCACGTAGAAACTGGACAAAAGCTTTCTCAGAAAGTTCCCTGCGCTTTGTGCATTCAACTCACGGAGTTCAACCTGCCTTTTGATAGAGCAGTTTTGAAACCCTCTTTTTGTAGAGTCTGCAAGTGGATATTCGGAGCGCTTTGAGGCCTATGCTGCAAAAGGAAATATCATTGCATAAAAGCTAGATGGAAGCATTCACAGAAACTACTTTGTGATGAGTGCATTCAAGTCACAGAGTTGAACCTTCCTTTTGATAGACCAGTTATGAAACACGGTTTTTGTAGAATACGCAAGTGAATATTTGGAGCTCTTTGAGGCTTATGCTGGAAAAGGAGATATCTTCATATACAAACTGGACAGAAGCATTTTCAGAAACTTTTATGTCATGTGGGGATTGAACTCACAGTGTTGAACACTCCTTTCCATGGAGCAGTTCTGCAACACTCTTTTCGTGGAGACTGCAAGTGGATATTTGGTGCGATTGCGGCATCTAGTGGAAAAGGAAACACATGCAGATGAAAACTAGATAGAATCATTCTCAGAAACTTCTCTCTGATGAGTGCTTTCAACTCACAGATTTGAACCTTCCTTTTCAAAGAGCAGTTTTGAAAGACTCTTTTTGTAGAATCTGCAAGTGGATATTTGGAGCGCTTTGAGGCCTATGCTGGGAAATGAAATATCTTCACCTGAAAACTAGACAGAAGCATTCTGAGAAAGTTCTTCCTGATGAGTGCATTCACCTCAGACTTGAACGTTTCCTTTGGTAGAACAGTTTTGAATCACTAAGTTTGTAGAATTCGCAAGTGTTTAGGCAGAGCACCTTGAGGCCTATGTTGGAAAAGGAAATTGCTTCACATAAAAACTAGAGAGAAGCATTCTCAGAAATTTCATTGTGATGAGTGCATTCACCTAACAGAGTTGAACCTACTAATTGATAGACAAGTTTGGAAACACTCTTTTTGTAGAATCTGCAAGTGGATATTTGGAGCGCTTTGAAGCCTATGCTGGAAATGGAAATATATTCACAGAAAAACTGGACAGAAGCATTCTCAGAAACTTCCTTGTGTTGAGTGCGTTCAACCCATAGACTTGAACCTTCTTTTTGAAAGAGCAGTTTTGAAACACTCTTTTTGTAAAATCTGCAAATGGATATTTGGAGCATTTTGAGGCCCATGCTGGGAAATGGAATATCTTCCCCTAAAAACTAGACAGAAGCATTCTCAGAAAGATCTCCTCGATGCGTGCATTCAACTCACAGATTTCAACCCGTCTTTTGATAGAGCAGTTTGGAAACACTCTTTTTGTGAAATCTGCAAGCGGATATTTCCAGCGATTTGAGGTCTATGCAAGGAAAAGGAAATATCTTCACACAAAAACTAGACAGCTGCATTCTCAGAAACTTCTTTGTGAGGAGTGCATTCAACTCACAGACTTGAACGTTCCTTTTCATAGAACAGTTTTGAAACACTCCTTTTGTACAATCTGCAAGTGTTTATTCGGAACGCTTTGAGGCCTATGTTGGAAAAGGAAATGTCTTCACATAAAAACTAGACAGAAGCATTCTCAGAAACTTCTTTGTGATGAGTGCATTCTACTCACAGACTTGAACCTTCCTTTTGATAGAACAGTTTTGAAACACTCTTTTTGTAGAATCTGCAAGTGGATATTTGGAGCACTATGAGGCCTATGCTGTGAAATGGAATCTCTTCACCTAAGTACTAGACAGAAGCATTCTCAGAAACTTCTTCACGATATGTGCATTCAACTCACAGTGTTGAACCTTTCTTTTCAAAGAGCAGTTTTGAAGCACACTTTTGGTAAAATCTGCAAGTGGATATTTGTAGCGATTTCCGGCCTATGCTGGAAAAGGAAATATCTTCACATAAGAACTAAACAGCAGCATTCTCAGAAACTTCTTTGTGTGGATTGCATTCAACTCACAGACTTGAACCTACCAATTGATAGAGAAGTTGGGAAACACTCTTTTTGTAGAATCTGCAAGTGGGTATTTGGAGCGCTTTGAGGCCTATGCTGGAAAAGGAAATATCTTCACCTAAAAACTAGACAGCAGCATTCTCAGAAACCACTTTGAGAAGAGTGCATTCATCTCCCAGACTTGAACGTTCCTTTCGATAGAACAGTTTTGAAGCACTCCTTTTGTAGAATCTGCAATTGTTTATTCGGAGCGCTTCGAGGCCTATGTTGGAAAAGGATATATCTTCACATAAAAACTAGACAGAAATATTCTCATAAACTACTTTGTAAAGAGTGCATTCAACTCAGAGAGTTGAACCTACCAATCGATAGAGAAGTTTCGAAACACTCTTTTTGTAGAACACGCAAGTGAATATTTGGAGGGATTTGAGGCCTGTGATGTAAATGGAAACATCTTCTCATGAAATCTAGACAGAAGCATTCTCAGAAACGTCTTTGTGATAAGTGCATTCAACTCACAGACTTGAAGCTTCCTTTTGAAAGAGCAGTTTTGAAACACTCTTTTTGTAGCATCTGCAAGTGGATATATGGAGCGCTTTGAGGCCTATGCTGGAAAAGGAAATATCTTCACATAAAAACTGGACAGAAGCATTCTCAGAAACTTCTTTGTGATGAGTGCATTCTACTCACAGACTTGAACCTTCCTTTTGATAGAACAGTTTTGAAACACTCGTTTTGTAGAATCTGCAAGTGGATATTTGGAGCACTATGAGGCCTATGCTGTGAAATGGAATCTCTTCACCTAAGTACTAGACAGAAGCATTCTCAGAAACTTCTTCACGATATGTGCATTCAACTCACAGTGTTGAACCTTTCTTTTCAAAGAGCAGTTTTGAAGCACACTTTTGGTAAAATCTGCAAGTGGATATTTGTAGCGATTTCCGGCCTATGCTGGAAAAGGAAATACCTTCACATAAGAACTAAAGAGCAGCATTCTCAGAAACTTCTTTGTGTGGATTGCGTTCAACTCACAGACTTCAACCTACCAATTGATAGAGAAGTTGGGAAACACTCTTTTTGTAGAATCTGCAAGTGGGTATTTGGAGCGCTTTGAGGCCTATGCTGGAAAAGGAAATATCTTCACCTAAAAACTAGACAGCAGCACTCTCAGAAACCTCTTTGAGAAGAGTGCATTCATCTCACAGACTTGAACGTTCCTTTCGATAGAACAGTTTTGAAGCACTCCTTTTGTAGAATCTGCAATTGTTTATTCGGAGCGCTTCGAGGCCTATGTTGGAAAAGGATATATCTTCACATAAAAACTAGACAGAAATATTCTCAGAAACTTCTTTGTAAAGAGTGCATTCAACTCAGAGAGTTGAACCTACCAATCGATAGAGAAGTTTCGAAACACTCTTTTTGTTGAACACGCAAGTGAATATTTGGAGGGATTTGAGGCCTGTGATGTAAATGGAAACATCTTCTCATGAAATCTAGACAGAAGCATTCTCAGAAACGTCTTTGTGATAAGTGCATTCAACTCACAGACTTGAAGCTTCCTTTTGAAAGAGCAGTTTTGAAACACTCTTTTTGTAGCATCTGCAAGTGGATATATGGAGCGCTTTGAGGCCTATGCTGGAAAAGGAAATATCTTCACATAAAAACTGGACAGAAGCATTCTCAGAAACTTCTTTGCGATGTGTGCGTTGAACTCACGGAGTTCAACCTTTCTTTTGATAGAGAAGTTTCGAAACACTCTTTTAGTAGAATCTTCATGTGGATGGATGGAGTGCTTTGAGGCCCATGCTGGAAAAGGAAATATCTTCACGTAGAAACTGGACAAAAGCTTTCTCAGAAAGTTCCCTGCGCTTTGTGCATTCAACTCACGGAGTTCAACCTGCCTTTTGATAGAGCAGTTTTGAAACCCTCTTTTTGTAGAGTCTGCAAGTGGATATTCGGAGCGCTTTGAGGCCTATGCTGCAAAAGGAAATATCATTGCATAAAAGCTAGATGGAAGCATTCACAGAAACTACTTTGTGATGAGTGCATTCAAGTCACAGAGTTGAACCTTCCTTTTGATAGACCAGTTATGAAACACGGTTTTTGTAGAATACGCAAGTGGATATTTGGAGCTCTTTGAGGCTTATGCTGGAAAAGGAGATATCTTCATATACAAACTGGACAGAAGCATTTTCAGAAACTTTTATGTCATGTGGGGATTGAACTCACAGTGTTGAACACTCCTTTCCATGGAGCAGTTCTGCAACACTCTTTTCGTGGAGACTGCAAGTGGATATTTGGTGCGATTGCGGCATCTAGTGGAAAAGGAAACACATGCAGATGAAAACTAGATAGAATCATTCTCAGAAACTTCTCTCTGATGAGTGCTTTCAACTCACAGATTTGAACCTTCCTTTTCAAAGAGCAGTTTTGAAAGACTCTTTTTGTAGAATCTGCAAGTGGATATTTGGAGCGCTTTGAGGCCTATGCTGGGAAATGAAATATCTTCACCTGAAAACTAGACAGAAGCATTCTGAGAAAGTTCTTCCTGATGAGTGCATTCACCTCAGACTTGAACGTTTCCTTTGGTAGAACAGTTTTGAATCACTAAGTTTGTAGAATTCGCAAGTGTTTAGGCAGAGCACCTTGAGGCCTATGTTGGAAAAGGAAATTGCTTCACATAAAAACTAGAGAGAAGCATTCTCAGAAATTTCATTGTGATGAGTGCATTCACCTAACAGAGTTGAACCTACTAATTGATAGACAAGTTTGGAAACACTCTTTTTGTAGAATCTGCAAGTGGATATTTGGAGCGCTTTGAAGCCTATGCTGGAAATGGAAATATATTCACAGAAAAACTGGACAGAAGCATTCTCAGAAACTTCCTTGTGTTGAGTGCGTTCAACCCATAGACTTGAACCTTCTTTTTGAAAGAGCAGTTTTGAAACACTCTTTTTGTAAAATCTGCAAATGGATATTTGGAGCATTTTGAGGCCCATGCTGGGAAATGGAATATCTTCCCCTAAAAACTAGACAGAAGCATTCTCAGAAAGATCTCCTCGATGCGTGCATTCAACTCACAGATTTCAACCCGTCTTTTGATAGAGCAGTTTGGAAACACTCTTTTTGTGAAATCTGCAAGCGGATATTTCCAGCGATTTGAGGTCTATGCAAGGAAAAGGAAATATCTTCACACAAAAACTAGACAGCTGCATTCTCAGAAACTTCTTTGTGAGGAGTGCATTCAACTCACAGACTTGAACGTTCCTTTTCATAGAACAGTTTTGAAACACTCCTTTTGTACAATCTGCAAGTGTTTATTCGGAACGCTTTGAGGCCTATGTTGGAAAAGGAAATGTCTTCACATAAAAACTAGACAGAAGCATTCTCAGAAACTTCTTTGTGATGAGTGCATTCTACTCACAGACTTGAACCTTCCTTTTGATAGAACAGTTTTGAAACACTCTTTTTGTAGAATCTGCAAGTGGATATTTGGAGCACTATGAGGCCTATGCTGTGAAATGGAATCTCTTCACCTAAGTACTAGACAGAAGCATTCTCAGAAACTTCTTCACGATATGTGCATTCAACTCACAGTGTTGAACCTTTCTTTTCAAAGAGCAGTTTTGAAGCACACTTTTGGTAAAATCTGCAAGTGGATATTTGTAGCGATTTCCGGCCTATGCTGGAAAAGGAAATATCTTCACATAAGAACTAAACAGCAGCATTCTCAGAAACTTCTTTGTGTGGATTGCATTCAACTCACAGACTTGAACCTACCAATTGATAGAGAAGTTGGGAAACACTCTTTTTGTAGAATCTGCAAGTGGGTATTTGGAGCGCTTTGAGGCCTATGCTGGAAAAGGAAATATCTTCACCTAAAAACTAGACAGCAGCATTCTCAGAAACCACTTTGAGAAGAGTGCATTCATCTCCCAGACTTGAACGTTCCTTTCGATAGAACAGTTTTGAAGCACTCCTTTTGTAGAATCTGCAATTGTTTATTCGGAGCGCTTCGAGGCCTATGTTGGAAAAGGATATATCTTCACATAAAAACTAGACAGAAATATTCTCATAAACTACTTTGTAAAGAGTGCATTCAACTCAGAGAGTTGAACCTACCAATCGATAGAGAAGTTTCGAAACACTCTTTTTGTAGAACACGCAAGTGAATATTTGGAGGGATTTGAGGCCTGTGATGTAAATGGAAACATCTTCTCATGAAATCTAGACAGAAGCATTCTCAGAAACGTCTTTGTGATAAGTGCATTCAACTCACAGACTTGAAGCTTCCTTTTGAAAGAGCAGTTTTGAAACACTCTTTTTGTAGCATCTGCAAGTGGATATATGGAGCGCTTTGAGGCCTATGCTGGAAAAGGAAATATCTTCACATAAAAACTGGACAGAAGCATTCTCAGAAACTTCTTTGCGATGTGTGCGTTGACCTCACGGAGTTCAACCTTTCTTTTGATAGAGAAGTTTCGAAACACTCTTTTAGTAGAATCTTCATGTGGATGGATGGAGTGCTTTGAGGCCTAGGCAGGAATAGGAAATATCTTCACGAAGAAACTGGACAAAAGCTTTCTCAGAATGTTCCCTGTGCTTTGTGCATTCAACTCACGGAGTTCAACCTGCCTTTTGATAGAGCAGTTTTGAAACCCTCTTTTTGTAGAATCTGCAAGTGGATATTTGGAGCGCTTTGAGGCCTATGCTGCAAAAGGAAATATCATTGCATAAAAGCTAGATGGAAGCATTCACAGAAACTTCTTTGTGATGAGTGCATTCAAGTCACAGAGTTGAACCTTCCTTTTGATAGACCAGTTATGAAACACGGTTTTTGTAGAATACGCAAGTGGATATTTGGAGCTCTTTGAGGCTTATGCTGGAAAAGGAGATATCTTCATATACAAACTGGACAGAAGCATTTTCAGAAACTTTTCTGTCATGTGGGGATTGAACTCACAGAGTTGAACACTCCTTTCCATGGAGCAGTTCTGCAACACTCTTTTCGTGGAAACTGCAAGTGGATATTTGGTGCGATTGCGGCATCTAGTGGAAAAGGAAACACATGCAGATGGAAACTAGATAGAATCATTCTCAGAAACTTCTCTCTGATGAGTGCTTTCAACTCACAGATTTGAACCTTCCTTTTCAAAGAGCAGTTTTGAAAGACTCTTTTTGTAGAATCTGCAAGTGGATATTTGGAGCGCTTTGAGGCCTATGCTGGGAAATGAAATATCTTCACCTGAAAACTAGACAGAAGCATTCTGAGAAAGTTCTCCCTGATGAGTGCATTCACCTCAGACTTGAACGTTCCTTTTGATAGAACAGTTTTGAATCACTAAGTTTGTAGAATTCGCAAGTGTTTAGGCAGAGCACCTTGAGGCCTATGTTGGAAAAGGAAATTGCTTCACATAAAAACTAGAGAGAAGCATTCTCAGAAATTTCATTGTGATGAGTGCATTCACCTAACAGAGTTGAACTTACTAATTGATAGACAAGTTTGGAAACACTCTTTTTGTAGAATCTGCAAGTGGATATTTGGAGCGCTTTGAAGCCTAGGCTGGAAATGGAAATATATTCACAGAAAAACTGGACAGAAGCATTCTCAGAAACTTCCTTGTGTTGAGTGCGTTCAACCCATAGACTTGAACCTTCTTTTTGAAAGAGCAGTTTTGAAACACTCTTTTTGTAAAATCTGCAAATGGATATTTGGAGCATTTTGAGGCCCATGCTGGGAAATGGAATATCTTCCCCTAAAAACTAGACAGAAGCATTCTCAGAAAGATCTTCTCGATGCGTGCATTCAACTCACAGATTTCAACCCGTCTTTTGATAGAGCAGTTTGGAAACACTCTTTTTGTGAAATCTGCAAGTGGATATTTCCAGCGATTTGAGGTCTATGCAAGGAAAAGGAAATATCTTCACACAAAAACTAGACAGCTGCATTCTCAGAAACTTCTTAGTGAGGAGTGCATTCAACTCACAGACTTGAACGTTCCTTTTCATAGAACAGTTTTGAAACACTCCTTTTGTACAATCTGCAAGTGTTTATTCGGAACGCTTTGAGGCCTATGTTGGAAAAGGAAATGTCTTCACATAAAAACTAGACAGAAGCATTCTCAGAAACTTCTTTGTGATGAGTGCATTCTACTCACAGACTTGAACCTTCCTTTTGATAGAACAGTTTTGAAACACTCGTTTTGTAGAATCTGCAAGTGGATATTTGGAGCACTATGAGGCCTATGCTGTGAAATGGAATCTCTTCACCTAAGTACTAGACAGAAGCATTCTCAGAAACTTCTTCACGATATGTGCATTCAACTCACAGTGTTGAACCTTTCTTTTCAAAGAGCAGTTTTGAAGCACACTTTTGGTAAAATCTGCAAGTGGATATTTGTAGCGATTTCCGGCCTATGCTGGAAAAGGAAATACCTTCACATAAGAACTAAACAGCAGCATTCTCAGAAACTTCTTTGTGTGGATTGCGTTCAACTCACAGACTTCAACCTACCAATTGATAGAGAAGTTGGGAAACACTCTTTTTGTAGAATCTGCAAGTGGGTATTTGGAGCGCTTTGAGGCCTATGCTGGAAAAGGAAATATCTTCACCTAAAAACTAGACAGCAGCACTCTCAGAAACCTCTTTGAGAAGAGTGCATTCATCTCACAGACTTGAACGTTCCTTTCGATAGAACAGTTTTGAAGCACTCCTTTTGTAGAATCTGCAATTGTTTATTCGGAGCGCTTCGAGGCCTATGTTGGAAAAGGATATATCTTCACATAAAAACTAGACAGAAATATTCTCAGAAACTTCTTTGTAAAGAGTGCATTCAACTCAGAGAGTTGAACCTACCAATCGATAGAGAAGTTTCGAAACACTCTTTTTGTTGAACACGCAAGTGAATATTTGGAGGGATTTGAGGCCTGTGATGTAAATGGAAACATCTTCTCATGAAATCTAGACAGAAGCATTCTCAGAAACGTCTTTGTGATAAGTGCATTCAACTCACAGACTTGAAGCTTCCTTTTGAAAGAGCAGTTTTGAAACACTCTTTTTGTAGCATCTGCAAGTGGATATATGGAGCGCTTTGAGGCCTATGCTGGAAAAGGAAATATCTTCACATAAAAACTGGACAGAAGCATTCTCAGAAACTTCTTTGCGATGTGTGCGTTGAACTCACGGAGTTCAACCTTTCTTTTGATAGAGAAGTTTCGAAACACTCTTTTAGTAGAATCTTCATGTGGATGGATGGAGAGCTTTGAGGCCTATGCTGGAAAAGGAAATATCTTCACGTAGAAACTGGACAAAAGCTTTCTCAGAATGTTCCCTGTGCTTTGTGCATTCAACTCACGGAGTTCAACCTGCCTTTTGATAGAGCAGTTTTGAAACCCTCTTTTTGTAGAGTCTGCAAGTGGATATTCGGAGCGCTTTGAGGCCTATGCTGCAAAAGGAAATATCATTGCATAAAAGCTAGATGGAAGCATTCACAGAAACTTCTTTGTGATGAGTGCATTCAAGTCACAGAGTTGAACCTTCCTTTTGATAGACCAGTTATGAAACACGGTTTTTGTAGAATACGCAAGTGGATATTTGGAGCTCTTTGAGGCTTATGCTGGAAAAGGAGATATCTTCATATACAAACTGGACAGAAGCATTTTCAGAAACTTTTCTGTCATGTGGGGATTGAACTCACAGAGTTGAACACTCCTTTCCATGGAGCAGTTCTGCAACACTCTTTTCGTGGAAACTGCAAGTGGATATTTGGTGCGATTGCGGCATCTAGTGGAAAAGGAAACACATGCAGATGGAAACTAGATAGAATCATTCTCAGAAACTTCTCTCTGATGAGTGCTTTCAACTCACAGATTTGAACCTTCCTTTTCAAAGAGCAGTTTTGAAAGACTCTTTTTGTAGAATCTGCAAGTGGATATTTGGAGCGCTTTGAGGCCTATGCTGGGAAATGAAATATCTTCACCTGAAAACTAGACAGAAGCATTCTGAGAAAGTTCTCCCTGATGAGTGCATTCACCTCAGACTTGAACGTTCCTTTTGATAGAAGAGTTTTGAATCACTAAGTTTGTAGAATTCGCAAGTGTTTAGGCAGAGCACCTTGAGGCCTATGTTGGAAAAGGAAATTGCTTCACATAAAAACTAGAGAGAAGCATTCTCAGAAATTTCACTGTGATGAGTGCATTCACCTAACAGAGTTGAACCTACTAATTGATAGACAAGTTTGGAAACACTCTTTTTGTAGAATCTGCAAGTGGATATTTGGAGCGCTTTGAAGCCTATGCTGGAAATGGAAATATATTCACAGAAAAACTGGACAGAAGCATTCTCAGAAACTTCCTTGTGTTGAGTGCGTTCAACCCATAGACTTGAACCTTCTTTTTGAAAGAGCAGTTTTGAAACACTCTTTTTGTAAAATCTGCAAATGGATATTTGGAGCATTTTGAGGCCCATGCTGGGAAATGGAATATCTTCCCCTAAAAACTAGACAGAAGCATTCTCAGAAAGATCTCCTCGATGCGTGCATTCAACTCACAGATTTCAACCCGTCTTTTGATAGAGCAGTTTGGAAACACTCTTTTTGTGAAATCTGCAAGCGGATATTTCCAGCGATTTGAGGTCTATGCAAGGAAAAGGAAATATCTTCACACAAAAACTAGACAGCTGCATTCTCAGAAACTTCTTTGTGAGGAGTGCATTCAACTCACAGACTTGAACGTTCCTTTTCATAGAACAGTTTTGAAACACTCCTTTTGTACAATCTGCAAGTGTTTATTCGGAACGCTTTGAGGCCTATGTTGGAAAAGGAAATGTCTTCACATAAAAACTAGACAGAAGCATTCTCAGAAACTTCTTTGTGATGAGTGCATTCTACTCACAGACTTGAACCTTCCTTTTGATAGAACAGTTTTGAAACACTCTTTTTGTAGAATCTGCAAGTGGATATTTGGAGCACTATGAGGCCTATGCTGTGAAATGGAATCTCTTCACCTAAGTACTAGACAGAAGCATTCTCAGAAACTTCTTCACGATATGTGCATTCAACTCACAGTGTTGAACCTTTCTTTTCAAAGAGCAGTTTTGAAGCACACTTTTGGTAAAATCTGCAAGTGGATATTTGTAGCGATTTCCGGCCTATGCTGGAAAAGGAAATATCTTCACATAAGAACTAAACAGCAGCATTCTCAGAAACTTCTTTGTGTGGATTGCATTCAACTCACAGACTTGAACCTACCAATTGATAGAGAAGTTGGGAAACACTCTTTTTGTAGAATCTGCAAGTGGGTATTTGGAGCGCTTTGAGGCCTATGCTGGAAAAGGAAATATCTTCACCTAAAAACTAGACAGCAGCATTCTCAGAAACCACTTTGAGAAGAGTGCATTCATCTCCCAGACTTGAACGTTCCTTTCGATAGAACAGTTTTGAAGCACTCCTTTTGTAGAATCTGCAATTGTTTATTCGGAGCGCTTCGAGGCCTATGTTGGAAAAGGATATATCTTCACATAAAAACTAGACAGAAATATTCTCATAAACTACTTTGTAAAGAGTGCATTCAACTCAGAGAGTTGAACCTACCAATCGATAGAGAAGTTTCGAAACACTCTTTTTGTAGAACACGCAAGTGAATATTTGGAGGGATTTGAGGCCTGTGATGTAAATGGAAACATCTTCTCATGAAATCTAGACAGAAGCATTCTCAGAAACGTCTTTGTGATAAGTGCATTCAACTCACAGACTTGAAGCTTCCTTTTGAAAGAGCAGTTTTGAAACACTCTTTTTGTAGCATCTGCAAGTGGATATATGGAGCGCTTTGAGGCCTATGCTGGAAAAGGAAATATCTTCACATAAAAACTGGACAGAAGCATTCTCAGAAACTTCTTTGCGATGTGTGCGTTGACCTCACGGAGTTCAACCTTTCTTTTGATAGAGAAGTTTCGAAACACTCTTTTAGTAGAATCTTCATGTGGATGGATGGAGTGCTTTGAGGCCTAGGCAGGAATAGGAAATATCTTCACGAAGAAACTGGACAAAAGCTTTCTCAGAATGTTCCCTGTGCTTTGTGCATTCAACTCACGGAGTTCAACCTGCCTTTTGATAGAGCAGTTTTGAAACCCTCTTTTTGTAGAATCTGCAAGTGGATATTTGGAGCGCTTTGAGGCCTATGCTGCAAAAGGAAATATCATTGCATAAAAGCTAGATGGAAGCATTCACAGAAACTTCTTTGTGATGAGTGCATTCAAGTCACAGAGTTGAACCTTCCTTTTGATAGACCAGTTATGAAACACGGTTTTTGTAGAATACGCAAGTGGATATTTGGAGCTCTTTGAGGCTTATGCTGGAAAAGGAGATATCTTCATATACAAACTGGACAGAAGCATTTTCAGAAACTTTTCTGTCATGTGGGGATTGAACTCACAGAGTTGAACACTCCTTTCCATGGAGCAGTTCTGCAACACTCTTTTCGTGGAAACTGCAAGTGGATATTTGGTGCGATTGCGGCATCTAGTGGAAAAGGAAACACATGCAGATGGAAACTAGATAGAATCATTCTCAGAAACTTCTCTCTGATGAGTGCTTTCAACTCACAGATTTGAACCTTCCTTTTCAAAGAGCAGTTTTGAAAGACTCTTTTTGTAGAATCTGCAAGTGGATATTTGGAGCGCTTTGAGGCCTATGCTGGGAAATGAAATATCTTCACCTGAAAACTAGACAGAAGCATTCTGAGAAAGTTCTCCCTGATGAGTGCATTCACCTCAGACTTGAACGTTCCTTTTGATAGAACAGTTTTGAATCACTAAGTTTGTAGAATTCGCAAGTGTTTAGGCAGAGCACCTTGA
Organism: Pongo pygmaeus; assembly: GCF_028885625.2. NCBI lineage: Eukaryota > Metazoa > Chordata > Mammalia > Primates > Hominidae > Pongo > Pongo pygmaeus. The sequence goes on along the minus strand of NC_085930.1, from coordinate 20,242,695 downwards.
GGCCTATGTTGGAAAAGGAAATTGCTTCACATAAAAACTAGAGAGAAGCATTCTCAGAAATTTCATTGTGATGAGTGCATTCACCTAACAGAGTTGAACTTACTAATTGATAGACAAGTTTGGAAACACTCTTTTTGTAGAATCTGCAAGTGGATATTTGGAGCGCTTTGAAGCCTAGGCTGGAAATGGAAATATATTCACAGAAAAACTGGACAGAAGCATTCTCAGAAACTTCCTTGTGTTGAGTGCGTTCAACCCATAGACTTGAACCTTCTTTTTGAAAGAGCAGTTTTGAAACACTCTTTTTGTAAAATCTGCAAATGGATATTTGGAGCATTTTGAGGCCCATGCTGGGAAATGGAATATCTTCCCCTAAAAACTAGACAGAAGCATTCTCAGAAAGATCTTCTCGATGCGTGCATTCAACTCACAGATTTCAACCCGTCTTTTGATAGAGCAGTTTGGAAACACTCTTTTTGTGAAATCTGCAAGTGGATATTTCCAGCGATTTGAGGTCTATGCAAGGAAAAGGAAATATCTTCACACAAAAACTAGACAGCTGCATTCTCAGAAACTTCTTAGTGAGGAGTGCATTCAACTCACAGACTTGAACGTTCCTTTTCATAGAACAGTTTTGAAACACTCCTTTTGTACAATCTGCAAGTGTTTATTCGGAACGCTTTGAGGCCTATGTTGGAAAAGGAAATGTCTTCACATAAAAACTAGACAGAAGCATTCTCAGAAACTTCTTTGTGATGAGTGCATTCTACTCACAGACTTGAACCTTCCTTTTGATAGAACAGTTTTGAAACACTCGTTTTGTAGAATCTGCAAGTGGATATTTGGAGCACTATGAGGCCTATGCTGTGAAATGGAATCTCTTCACCTAAGTACTAGACAGAAGCATTCTCAGAAACTTCTTCACGATATGTGCATTCAACTCACAGTGTTGAACCTTTCTTTTCAAAGAGCAGTTTTGAAGCACACTTTTGGTAAAATCTGCAAGTGGATATTTGTAGCGATTTCCGGCCTATGCTGGAAAAGGAAATACCTTCACATAAGAACTAAACAGCAGCATTCTCAGAAACTTCTTTGTGTGGATTGCGTTCAACTCACAGACTTCAACCTACCAATTGATAGAGAAGTTGGGAAACACTCTTTTTGTAGAATCTGCAAGTGGGTATTTGGAGCGCTTTGAGGCCTATGCTGGAAAAGGAAATATCTTCACCTAAAAACTAGACAGCAGCACTCTCAGAAACCTCTTTGAGAAGAGTGCATTCATCTCACAGACTTGAACGTTCCTTTCGATAGAACAGTTTTGAAGCACTCCTTTTGTAGAATCTGCAATTGTTTATTCGGAGCGCTTCGAGGCCTATGTTGGAAAAGGATATATCTTCACATAAAAACTAGACAGAAATATTCTCAGAAACTTCTTTGTAAAGAGTGCATTCAACTCAGAGAGTTGAACCTACCAATCGATAGAGAAGTTTCGAAACACTCTTTTTGTTGAACACGCAAGTGAATATTTGGAGGGATTTGAGGCCTGTGATGTAAATGGAAACATCTTCTCATGAAATCTAGACAGAAGCATTCTCAGAAACGTCTTTGTGATAAGTGCATTCAACTCACAGACTTGAAGCTTCCTTTTGAAAGAGCAGTTTTGAAACACTCTTTTTGTAGCATCTGCAAGTGGATATATGGAGCGCTTTGAGGCCTATGCTGGAAAAGGAAATATCTTCACATAAAAACTGGACAGAAGCATTCTCAGAAACTTCTTTGCGATGTGTGCGTTGAACTCACGGAGTTCAACCTTTCTTTTGATAGAGAAGTTTCGAAACACTCTTTTAGTAGAATCTTCATGTGGATGGATGGAGAGCTTTGAGGCCTATGCTGGAAAAGGAAATATCTTCACGTAGAAACTGGACAAAAGCTTTCTCAGAATGTTCCCTGTGCTTTGTGCATTCAACTCACGGAGTTCAACCTGCCTTTTGATAGAGCAGTTTTGAAACCCTCTTTTTGTAGAGTCTGCAAGTGGATATTCGGAGCGCTTTGAGGCCTATGCTGCAAAAGGAAATATCATTGCATAAAAGCTAGATGGAAGCATTCACAGAAACTTCTTTGTGATGAGTGCATTCAAGTCACAGAGTTGAACCTTCCTTTTGATAGACCAGTTATGAAACACGGTTTTTGTAGAATACGCAAGTGGATATTTGGAGCTCTTTGAGGCTTATGCTGGAAAAGGAGATATCTTCATATACAAACTGGACAGAAGCATTTTCAGAAACTTTTCTGTCATGTGGGGATTGAACTCACAGAGTTGAACACTCCTTTCCATGGAGCAGTTCTGCAACACTCTTTTCGTGGAAACTGCAAGTGGATATTTGGTGCGATTGCGGCATCTAGTGGAAAAGGAAACACATGCAGATGGAAACTAGATAGAATCATTCTCAGAAACTTCTCTCTGATGAGTGCTTTCAACTCACAGATTTGAACCTTCCTTTTCAAAGAGCAGTTTTGAAAGACTCTTTTTGTAGAATCTGCAAGTGGATATTTGGAGCGCTTTGAGGCCTATGCTGGGAAATGAAATATCTTCACCTGAAAACTAGACAGAAGCATTCTGAGAAAGTTCTCCCTGATGAGTGCATTCACCTCAGACTTGAACGTTCCTTTTGATAGAAGAGTTTTGAATCACTAAGTTTGTAGAATTCGCAAGTGTTTAGGCAGAGCACCTTGAGGCCTATGTTGGAAAAGGAAATTGCTTCACATAAAAACTAGAGAGAAGCATTCTCAGAAATTTCACTGTGATGAGTGCATTCACCTAACAGAGTTGAACCTACTAATTGATAGACAAGTTTGGAAACACTCTTTTTGTAGAATCTGCAAGTGGATATTTGGAGCGCTTTGAAGCCTATGCTGGAAATGGAAATATATTCACAGAAAAACTGGACAGAAGCATTCTCAGAAACTTCCTTGTGTTGAGTGCGTTCAACCCATAGACTTGAACCTTCTTTTTGAAAGAGCAGTTTTGAAACACTCTTTTTGTAAAATCTGCAAATGGATATTTGGAGCATTTTGAGGCCCATGCTGGGAAATGGAATATCTTCCCCTAAAAACTAGACAGAAGCATTCTCAGAAAGATCTCCTCGATGCGTGCATTCAACTCACAGATTTCAACCCGTCTTTTGATAGAGCAGTTTGGAAACACTCTTTTTGTGAAATCTGCAAGCGGATATTTCCAGCGATTTGAGGTCTATGCAAGGAAAAGGAAATATCTTCACACAAAAACTAGACAGCTGCATTCTCAGAAACTTCTTTGTGAGGAGTGCATTCAACTCACAGACTTGAACGTTCCTTTTCATAGAACAGTTTTGAAACACTCCTTTTGTACAATCTGCAAGTGTTTATTCGGAACGCTTTGAGGCCTATGTTGGAAAAGGAAATGTCTTCACATAAAAACTAGACAGAAGCATTCTCAGAAACTTCTTTGTGATGAGTGCATTCTACTCACAGACTTGAACCTTCCTTTTGATAGAACAGTTTTGAAACACTCTTTTTGTAGAATCTGCAAGTGGATATTTGGAGCACTATGAGGCCTATGCTGTGAAATGGAATCTCTTCACCTAAGTACTAGACAGAAGCATTCTCAGAAACTTCTTCACGATATGTGCATTCAACTCACAGTGTTGAACCTTTCTTTTCAAAGAGCAGTTTTGAAGCACACTTTTGGTAAAATCTGCAAGTGGATATTTGTAGCGATTTCCGGCCTATGCTGGAAAAGGAAATATCTTCACATAAGAACTAAACAGCAGCATTCTCAGAAACTTCTTTGTGTGGATTGCATTCAACTCACAGACTTGAACCTACCAATTGATAGAGAAGTTGGGAAACACTCTTTTTGTAGAATCTGCAAGTGGGTATTTGGAGCGCTTTGAGGCCTATGCTGGAAAAGGAAATATCTTCACCTAAAAACTAGACAGCAGCATTCTCAGAAACCACTTTGAGAAGAGTGCATTCATCTCCCAGACTTGAACGTTCCTTTCGATAGAACAGTTTTGAAGCACTCCTTTTGTAGAATCTGCAATTGTTTATTCGGAGCGCTTCGAGGCCTATGTTGGAAAAGGATATATCTTCACATAAAAACTAGACAGAAATATTCTCATAAACTACTTTGTAAAGAGTGCATTCAACTCAGAGAGTTGAACCTACCAATCGATAGAGAAGTTTCGAAACACTCTTTTTGTAGAACACGCAAGTGAATATTTGGAGGGATTTGAGGCCTGTGATGTAAATGGAAACATCTTCTCATGAAATCTAGACAGAAGCATTCTCAGAAACGTCTTTGTGATAAGTGCATTCAACTCACAGACTTGAAGCTTCCTTTTGAAAGAGCAGTTTTGAAACACTCTTTTTGTAGCATCTGCAAGTGGATATATGGAGCGCTTTGAGGCCTATGCTGGAAAAGGAAATATCTTCACATAAAAACTGGACAGAAGCATTCTCAGAAACTTCTTTGCGATGTGTGCGTTGACCTCACGGAGTTCAACCTTTCTTTTGATAGAGAAGTTTCGAAACACTCTTTTAGTAGAATCTTCATGTGGATGGATGGAGTGCTTTGAGGCCTAGGCAGGAATAGGAAATATCTTCACGAAGAAACTGGACAAAAGCTTTCTCAGAATGTTCCCTGTGCTTTGTGCATTCAACTCACGGAGTTCAACCTGCCTTTTGATAGAGCAGTTTTGAAACCCTCTTTTTGTAGAATCTGCAAGTGGATATTTGGAGCGCTTTGAGGCCTATGCTGCAAAAGGAAATATCATTGCATAAAAGCTAGATGGAAGCATTCACAGAAACTTCTTTGTGATGAGTGCATTCAAGTCACAGAGTTGAACCTTCCTTTTGATAGACCAGTTATGAAACACGGTTTTTGTAGAATACGCAAGTGGATATTTGGAGCTCTTTGAGGCTTATGCTGGAAAAGGAGATATCTTCATATACAAACTGGACAGAAGCATTTTCAGAAACTTTTCTGTCATGTGGGGATTGAACTCACAGAGTTGAACACTCCTTTCCATGGAGCAGTTCTGCAACACTCTTTTCGTGGAAACTGCAAGTGGATATTTGGTGCGATTGCGGCATCTAGTGGAAAAGGAAACACATGCAGATGGAAACTAGATAGAATCATTCTCAGAAACTTCTCTCTGATGAGTGCTTTCAACTCACATATTTGAACCTTCCTTTTCAAAGAGCAGTTTTGAAAGACTCTTTTTGTAGAATCTGCAAGTGGATATTTGGAGCGCTTTGAGGCCTATGCTGGGAAATGAAATATCTTCACCTGAAAACTAGACAGAAGCATTCTGAGAAAGTTCTCCCTGATGAGTGCATTCACCTCAGACTTGAACGTTCCTTTTGATAGAACAGTTTTGAATCACTAAGTTTGTAGAATTCGCAAGTGTTTAGGCAGAGCACCTTGAGGCCTATGTTGGAAAAGGAAATTGCTTCACATAAAAACTAGAGAGAAGCATTCTCAGAAATTTCATTGTGATGAGTGCATTCACCTAACAGAGTTGAACCTACTAATTGATAGACAAGTTTGGAAACACTCTTTTTGTAGAATCTGCAAGTGGATATTTGGAGCGCTTTGAAGCCTAGGCTGGAAATGGAAATATATTCACAGAAAAACTGGACAGAAGCATTCTCAGAAACTTCCTTGTGTTGAGTGCGTTCAACCCATAGACTTGAACCTTCTTTTTGAAAGAGCAGTTTTGAAACACTCTTTTTGTAAAATCTGCAAATGGATATTTGGAGCATTTTGAGGCCCATGCTGGGAAATGGAATATCTTCCCCTAAAAACTAGACAGAAGCATTCTCAGAAAGATCTTCTCGATGCGTGCATTCAACTCACAGATTTCAACCCGTCTTTTGATAGAGCAGTTTGGAAACACTCTTTTTGTGAAATCTGCAAGTGGATATTTCCAGCGATTTGAGGTCTATGCAAGGAAAAGGAAATATCTTCACACAAAAACTAGACAGCTGCATTCTCAGAAACTTCTTAGTGAGGAGTGCATTCAACTCACAGACTTGAACGTTCCTTTTCATAGAACAGTTTTGAAACACTCCTTTTGTACAATCTGCAAGTGTTTATTCGGAACGCTTTGAGGCCTATGTTGGAAAAGGAAATGTCTTCACATAAAAACTAGACAGAAGCATTCTCAGAAACTTCTTTGTGATGAGTGCATTCTACTCACAGACTTGAACCTTCCTTTTGATAGAACAGTTTTGAAACACTCGTTTTGTAGAATCTGCAAGTGGATATTTGGAGCACTATGAGGCCTATGCTGTGAAATGGAATCTCTTCACCTAAGTACTAGACAGAAGCATTCTCAGAAACTTCTTCACGATATGTGCATTCAACTCACAGTGTTGAACCTTTCTTTTCAAAGAGCAGTTTTGAAGCACACTTTTGGTAAAATCTGCAAGTGGATATTTGTAGCGATTTCCGGCCTATGCTGGAAAAGGAAATACCTTCACATAAGAACTAAACAGCAGCATTCTCAGAAACTTCTTTGTGTGGATTGCGTTCAACTCACAGACTTCAACCTACCAATTGATAGAGAAGTTGGGAAACACTCTTTTTGTAGAATCTGCAAGTGGGTATTTGGAGCGCTTTGAGGCCTATGCTGGAAAAGGAAATATCTTCACCTAAAAACTAGACAGCAGCACTCTCAGAAACCTCTTTGAGAAGAGTGCATTCATCTCACAGACTTGAACGTTCCTTTCGATAGAACAGTTTTGAAGCACTCCTTTTGTAGAATCTGCAATTGTTTATTCGGAGCGCTTCGAGGCCTATGTTGGAAAAGGATATATCTTCACATAAAAACTAGACAGAAATATTCTCAGAAACTTCTTTGTAAAGAGTGCATTCAACTCAGAGAGTTGAACCTACCAATCGATAGAGAAGTTTCGAAACACTCTTTTTGTTGAACACGCAAGTGAATATTTGGAGGGATTTGAGGCCTGTGATGTAAATGGAAACATCTTCTCATGAAATCTAGACAGAAGCATTCTCAGAAACGTCTTTGTGATAAGTGCATTCAACTCACAGACTTGAAGCTTCCTTTTGAAAGAGCAGTTTTGAAACACTCTTTTTGTAGCATCTGCAAGTGGATATATGGAGCGCTTTGAGGCCTATGCTGGAAAAGGAAATATCTTCACATAAAAACTGGACAGAAGCATTCTCAGAAACTTCTTTGCGATGTGTGCGTTGAACTCACGGAGTTCAACCTTTCTTTTGATAGAGAAGTTTCGAAACACTCTTTTAGTAGAATCTTCATGTGGATGGATGGAGTGCTTTGAGGCCTATGCTGGAAAAGGAAATATCTTCACGTAGAAACTGGACAAAAGCTTTCTCAGAAAGTTCCCTGGGCTTTGTGCATTCAACTCACGGAGTTCAACCTGCCTTTTGATAGAGCAGTTTTGAAACCCTCTTTTTGTAGAGTCTGCAAGTGGATATTCGGAGCGCTTTGAGGCCTATGCTGCAAAAGGAAATATCATTGCATAAAAGCTAGATGGAAGCATTCACAGAAACTTCTTTGTGATGAGTGCATTCAAGTCACAGAGTTGAACCTTCCTTTTGATAGACCAGTTATGAAACACGGTTTTTGTAGAATACGCAAGTGGATATTTGGAGCTCTTTGAGGCTTATGCTGGAAAAGGAGATATCTTCATATACAAACTGGACAGAAGCATTTTCAGAAACTTTTATGTCATGTGGGGATTGAACTCACAGTGTTGAACACTCCTTTCCATGGAGCAGTTCTGCAACACTCTTTTCGTGGAGACTGCAAGTGGATATTTGGTGCGATTGCGGCATCTAGTGGAAAAGGAAACACATGCAGATGAAAACTAGATAGAATCATTCTCAGAAACTTCTCTCTGATGAGTGCTTTCAACTCACAGATTTGAACCTTCCTTTTCAAAGAGCAGTTTTGAAAGACTCTTTTTGTAGAATCTGCAAGTGGATATTTGGAGCGCTTTGAGGCCTATGCTGGGAAATGAAATATCTTCACCTGAAAACTAGACAGAAGCATTCTGAGAAAGTTCTCCCTGATGAGTGCATTCACCTCAGACTTGAACGTTCCTTTTGATAGAACAGTTTTGAATCACTAAGTTTGTAGAATTCGCAAGTGTTTAGGCAGAGCACCTTGAGGCCTATGTTGGAAAAGGAAATTGCTTCACATAAAAACTAGAGAGAAGCATTCTCAGAAATTTCATTGTGATGAGTGCATTCACCTAACAGAGTTGAACCTACTAATTGATAGACAAGTTTGGAAACACTCTTTTTGTAGAATCTGCAAGTGGATATTTGGAGCGCTTTGAAGCCTAGGCTGGAAATGGAAATATATTCACAGAAAAACTGGACAGAAGCATTCTCAGAAACTTCCTTGTGTTGAGTGCGTTCAACCCATAGACTTGAACCTTCTTTTTGAAAGAGCAGTTTTGAAACACTCTTTTTGTAAAATCTGCAAATGGATATTTGGAGCATTTTGAGGCCCATGCTGGGAAATGGAATATCTTCCCCTAAAAACTAGACAGAAGCATTCTCAGAAAGATCTCCTCGATGCGTGCATTCAACTCACAGATTTCAACCCGTCTTTTGATAGAGCAGTTTGGAAACACTCTTTTTGTGAAATCTGCAAGCGGATATTTCCAGCGATTTGAGGTCTATGCAAGGAAAAGGAAATATCTTCACACAAAAACTAGACAGCTGCATTCTCAGAAACTTCTTTGTGAGGAGTGCATTCAACTCACAGACTTGAACGTTCCTTTTCATAGAACAGTTTTGAAACACTCCTTTTGTACAATCTGCAAGTGTTTATTCGGAACGCTTTGAGGCCTATGTTGGAAAAGGAAATGTCTTCACATAAAAACTAGACAGAAGCATTCTCAGAAACTTCTTTGTGATGAGTGCATTCTACTCACAGACTTGAACCTTCCTTTTGATAGAAAAGTTTTGAAACACTCTTTTTGTAGAATCTGCAAGTGGATATTTGGAGCACTATGAGGCCTATGCTGTGAAATGGAATCTCTTCACCTAAGTACTAGACAGAAGCATTCTCAGAAACTTCTTCACGATATGTGCATTCAACTCACAGTGTTGAACCTTTCTTTTCAAAGAGCAGTTTTGAAGCACACTTTTGGTAAAATCTGCAAGTGGATATTTGTAGCGATTTCCGGCCTATGCTGGAAAAGGAAATATCTTCACATAAGAACTAAACAGCAGCATTCTCAGAAACTTCTTTGTGTGGATTGCATTCAACTCACAGACTTGAACCTACCAATTGATAGAGAAGTTGGGAAACACTCTTTTTGTAGAATCTGCAAGTGGGTATTTGGAGCGCTTTGAGGCCTATGCTGGAAAAGGAAATATCTTCACCTAAAAACTAGACAGCAGCATTCTCAGAAACCACTTTGAGAAGAGTGCATTCATCTCCCAGACTTGAACGTTCCTTTCGATAGAACAGTTTTGAAGCACTCCTTTTGTAGAATCTGCAATTGTTTATTCGGAGCGCTTCGAGGCCTATGTTGGAAAAGGATATATCTTCACATAAAAACTAGACAGAAATATTCTCATAAACTTCTTTGTAAAGAGTGCATTCAACTCAGAGAGTTGAACCTACCAATCGATAGAGAAGTTTCGAAACACTCTTTTTGTAGAACACGCAAGTGAATATTTGGAGGGATTTGAGGCCTGTGATGTAAATGGAAACATCTTCTCATGAAATCTAGACAGAAGCATTCTCAGAAACGTCTTTGTGATAAGTGCATTCAACTCACAGACTTGAAGCTTCCTTTTGAAAGAGCAGTTTTGAAACACTCTTTTTGTAGCATCTGCAAGTGGATATATGGAGCGCTTTGAGGCCTATGCTGGAAAAGGAAATATCTTCACATAAAAACTGGACAGAAGCATTCTCAGAAACTTCTTTGCGATGTGTGCGTTGAACTCACGGAGTTCAACCTTTCTTTTGATAGAGAAGTTTCGAAACACTCTTTTAGTAGAATCTTCATGTGGATGGATGGAGTGCTTTGAGGCCTATGCTGGAAAAGGAAATATCTTCACGTAGAAACTGGACAAAAGCTTTCTCAGAATGTTCCCTGTGCTTTGTGCATTCAACTCACGGAGTTCAACCTGCCTTTTGATAGAGCAGTTTTGAAACCCTCTTTTTGTAGAGTCTGCAAGTGGATATTCGGAGCGCTTTGAGGCCTATGCTGCAAAATTAAATATCATTGCATAAAAGCTATATGGAAGCATTCACAGAAACTTCTTTGTGATGAGTGCATTCAAGTCACAGAGTTGAACCTTCCCTTTGATAGACCAGTTGTGAAACACGGTTTTTGTAGAATACGCAAGTGGATATTTGGAGCTCTTTGAGGCTTATGCTGGAAAAGGAGATATCTTCATATACAAACTGGACAGAAGCACTTTCAGAAACTTTTATGTCATGTGGGGATTGAACTCACAGAGTTGAACACTCCTTTCCATGGAGCAGTTCTGCAACACTCTTTTCGTGGAAACTGCAAGTGGATATTTGGTGCGATTGCGGCATCTAGTGGAAAAGGAAACACATGCAGATGGAAACTAGATAGAATCATTCTCAGAAACTTCTCTCTGATGAGTGCTTTCAACTCACATATTTGAACCTTCCTTTTCAAAGAGCAGTTTTGAAAGACTCTTTTTGTAGAATCTGCAAGTGGATATTTGGAGCGCTTTGAGGCCTATGCTGGGAAATGAAATATCTTCACCTGAAAACTAGACAGAAGCATTCTGAGAAAGTTCTCCCTGATGAGTGCATTCACCTCAGACTTGAACGTTCCTTTTGATAGAACAGTTTTGAATCACTAAGTTTGTAGAATTCGCAAGTGTTTAGGCAGAGCACCTTGAGGCCTATGTTGGAAAAGGAAATTGCTTCACATAAAAACTAGAGAGAAGCATTCTCAGAAATTTCATTGTGATGAGTGCATTCACCTAACAGAGTTGAACCTACTAATTGATAGACAAGTTTGGAAACACTCTTTTTGTAGAATCTGCAAGTGGATATTTGGAGCGCTTTGAAGCCTAGGCTGGAAATGGAAATATATTCACAGAAAAACTGGACAGAAGCATTCTCAGAAACTTCCTTGTGTTGAGTGCGTTCAACCCATAGACTTGAACCTTCTTTTTGAAAGAGCAGTTTTGAAACACTCTTTTTGTAAAATCTGCAAATGGATATTTGGAGCATTTTGAGGCCCATGCTGGGAAATGGAATATCTTCCCCTAAAAACTAGACAGAAGCATTCTCAGAAAGATCTTCTCGATGCGTGCATTCAACTCACAGATTTCAACCCGTCTTTTGATAGAGCAGTTTGGAAACACTCTTTTTGTGAAATCTGCAAGTGGATATTTCCAGCGATTTGAGGTCTATGCAAGGAAAAGGAAATATCTTCACACAAAAACTAGACAGCTGCATTCTCAGAAACTTCTTTGTGAGGAGTGAATTCAACTCACAGACTTGAACGTTCCTTTTCATAGAACAGTTTTGAAACACTCCTTTTGTACAATCTGCAAGTGTTTATTCGGAACGCTTTGAGGCCTATGTTGGAAAAGGAAATGTCTTCACATAAAAACTAGACAGAAGCATTCTCAGAAACTTCTTTGTGATGAGTGCATTCTACTCACAGACTTGAACCTTCCTTTTGATAGAACAGTTTTGAAACACTCGTTTTGTAGAATCTGCAAGTGGATATTTGGAGCACTATGAGGCCTATGCTGTGAAATGGAATCTCTTCACCTAAGTACTAGACAGAAGCATTCTCAGAAACTTCTTCACGATATGTGCATTCAACTCACAGTGTTGAACCTTTCTTTTCAAAGAGCAGTTTTGAAGCACACTTTTGGTAAAATCTGCAAGTGGATATTTGTAGCGATTTCCGGCCTATGCTGGAAAAGGAAATATCTTCACATAAGAACTAAACAGCAGCATTCTCAGAAACTTCTTTGTGTGGATTGCATTCAACTCACAGACTTGAACCTACCAATTGATAGAGAAGTTGGGAAACACTCTTTTTGTAGAATCTGCAAGTGGGTATTTGGAGCGCTTTGAGGCCTATGCTGGAAAAGGAAATATCTTCACCTAAAAACTAGACAGCAGCATTCTCAGAAACCACTTTGAGAAGAGTGCATTCATCTCCCAGACTTGAACGTTCCTTTCGATAGAACAGTTTTGAAGCACTCCTTTTGTAGAATCTGCAATTGTTTATTCGGAGCGCTTCGAGGCCTATGTTGGAAAAGGATATATCTTCACATAAAAACTAGACAGAAATATTCTCAGAAACTTCTTTGTAAAGAGTGCATTCAACTCAGAGAGTTGAACCTACCAATCGATAGAGAAGTTTCGAAACACTCTTTTTGTAGAACACGCAAGTGAATATTTGGAGGGATTTGAGGCCTGTGATGTAAATGGAAACATCTTCTCATGAAATCTAGACAGAAGCATTCTCAGAAACGTCTTTGTGATAAGTGCATTCAACTCACAGACTTGAAGCTTCCTTTTGAAAGAGCAGTTTTGAAACACTCTTTTTGTAGCATCTGCAAGTGGATATATGGAGCGCTTTGAGGCCTATGCTGGAAAAGGAAATATCTTCACATAAAAACTGGACAGAAGCATTCTCAGAAACTTCTTTGCGATGTGTGCGTTGAACTCACGGAGTTCAACCTTTCTTTTGATAGAGAAGTTTCGAAACACTCTTTTAGTAGAATCTTCATCTGGATGGATGGAGTGCTTTGAGGCCTATGCTGGAAAAGGAAATATCTTCACGTAGAAACTGGACAAAAGCTTTCTCAGAAAGTTCCCTGTGCTTTGTGCATTCAACTCACGGAGTTCAACCTGCCTTTTGATAGAGCAGTTTTGAAACCCTCTTTTTGTAGAGTCTGCAAGTGGATATTTGGAGCGCTTTGAGGCCTATGCTGCAAAAGGAAATATCATTGCATAAAAGCTAGATGGAAGCATTCACAGAAACTTCTTTGTGATGAGTGCATTCAAGTCACAGAGTTGAACCTTCCTTTTGGTAGACCGGTTATGAAACACGGTTTTTGTAGAATACGCAAGTGGATATTTGGAGCTCTTTGAGGCTTATGCTGGAAAAGGAGATATCTTCATATACAAACTGGACAGAAGCATTTTCAGAAACTTTTATGTCATGTGGGGATTGAACTCACAGAGTTGAACACTCCTTTCCATGGAGCAGTTCTGCAACACTCTTTTCGTGGAAACTGCAAGTGGATATTTGGTGCGATTGCGGCATCTAGTGGAAAAGGAAACACATGCAGATGAAAGCTAGATAGAATCATTCTCAGAAACTTCTCTCTGATGAGTGCTTTCAACTCACAGATTTGAACCTTCCTTTTCAAAGAGCAGTTTTGAAAGACTCTTTTTGTAGAATCTGCAAGTGGATATTTGGAGCGCTTTGAGGCCTATGCTGGGAAATGAAATATCTTCACCTGAAAACTAGACAGAAGCATTCTGAGAAAGTTCTCCCTGATGAGTGCATTCACCTCAGACTTGACCGTTCCTTTTGATAGAACAGTTTTGAATCACTAAGTTTGTAGAATTCGCAAGTGTTTAGGCAGAGCACCTTGAGGCCTATGTTGGAAAAGGAAATTGCTTCACATAAAAACTAGAGAGAAGCATTCTCAGAAATTTCATTGTGATGAGTGCATTCACCTAACAGAGTTGAACCTACTAATTGATAGACAATTTGGAAACACTCTTTTTGTAGAATCTGCAAGTGGATATTTGGAGCGCTTTGAAGCCTATGCTGGAAATGGAAATATATTCACATAAAAACTGGACAGAAGCATTCTCAGAAACTTCCTTGTGTTGAGTGCGTTCAACCCATAGACTTGAACCTTCTTTTTGAAAGAGCAGTTTTGAAACACTCTTTTTGTAAAATCTGCAAATGGATATTTGGAGCATTTTGAGGCCCATGCTGGGAAATGGAATATCTTCCCCTAAAAACTAGACAGAAGCATTCTCAGAAAGATCTTCTCGATGCGTGCATTCAACTCACAGATTTCAACCCGTCTTTTGATAGAGCAGTTTGGAAACACTCTTTTTGTGAAATCTGCAAGTGGATATTTCCAGCGATTTGAGGTCTATGCAAGGAAAAGGAAATATCTTCACACAAAAACTAGACAGCTGCATTCTCAGAAACTTCTTTGTGAGGAGTGCATTCAACTCACAGACTTGAACGTTCCTTTTCATAGAACAGTTTTGAAACACTCCTTTTGTACAATCTGCAAGTGTTTATTCGGAACGCTTTGAGGCCTATGTTGGAAAAGGAAATGTCTTCACATAAAAACTAGACAGAAGCATTCTCAGAAACTTCTTTGTGATGAGTGCATTCTACTCACAGACTTGAACCTTCCTTTTGATAGAACAGTTTTGAAACACTCTTTTTGTAGAATCTGCAATTGGATATTTGGAGCACTATGAGGCCTATGCTGTGAAATGGAATCTCTTCACCTAAGTACTAGACAGAAGCATTCTCAGAAACTTCTTCACGATATGTGCATTCAACTCACAGTGTTGAACCTTTCTTTTCAAACAGCAGTTTTGAAGCACACTTTTGGTAAAATCTGCAAGTGGATATTTGTAGCGATTTCCGGCCTATGCTGGAAAAGGAAATATCTTCACATAAGAACTAAACAGCAGCATTCTCAGAAACTTCTTTGTGTGGATTGCATTCAACTCACAGACTTGAACCTACCAATTGATGGAGAAGTTGGGAAACACTCTTTTTGTAGAATCTGCAAGTGGGTATTTGGAGCGCTTTGAGGCCTATGCTGGAAAAGGAAATATCTTCACCTAAAAACTAGACAGCAGCATTCTCAGAAACCTCTTTGAGAAGAGTGCATTCATCTCACAGACTTGAACGTTCCTTTCGATAGAACAGTTTTGAAGCACTCCTTTTGTAGAATCTGCAATTGTTTATTCGGAGCGCTTCGAGGCCTATGTTGGAAAAGGATATATCTTCACATAAAAACTAGACAGAAATATTCTCAGACACCTCTTTGTAAAGAGTGCATTCAACTCAGAGAGTTGAACCTACCAATCGACAGAGAAGTTTCGAAACACTCTTTTTGTAGAACACGCAAGTGAATATTTGGAGGGATTTGAGGCCTGTGATGTAAATGGAAACATCTTCTCATGAAATCTAGACAGAAGCATTCTCAGAAACGTCTTTGTGAGAAGTGCATTCAACTCACAGACTTGAAGCTTCCTTTTGAAAGAGCAGTTTTGAAACACTCTTTTTGTAGCATCTGCAAGTGGATATATGGAGCGCTTTGAGGCCTATGCTGGAAAAGGAAATATCTTCACCTAAAAACTAGACAGCAGCATTCTCAGAAACCTCTTTGAGAAGAGTGCATTCATCTCACAGACTTGAACGTTCCTTTCGATAGAACAGTTTTGAAGCACTTCTTTTGTAGAATCTGCAATTGTTTATTCGGAGCGCTTCGAGGCCTATGTTGGAAAAGGATATATCTTCACATAAAAACTAGACAGAAGCATTCTCAGAAACGTCTTTGTGATGAGTGCATTCTAGTCACAGAGTTGAACCTTCCTTTTGATAGAACAGTTTTGTAACACTCTTTTTGTAGAATCTGCAAGTGGATATTTGGAGCACTATGAGGCCTATGCTGTGAAATGAAATCTCTTCAGCTAAGTACTAGACAGAAGCATTCTCAGAAACTTCTTCACCACATGTGCAATCAACTCACAGAGTTAAACCTTTCTTTTCAAAGAGCAGTTTTGAAACACACTTTTGGAAAAATCTGCAAGTGGATATTTAGAGCGATTTCCGGCCTATGCTGGAAAAGGAAATATCTTCACATAAGAACTAAACAGCAGCATTCTCAGAAACTTCTTTGTGAGGAGTGCACTCAACTCACAGACTTGAACGTTCCTTTTCATAGAACAGTTTTGAAACACTCCTTTTGTACAATCTGCAAGTGTTTATTCGGAACGCTTTGAGGCCTATGTTGGAAAAGGAAATGTCTTCACATAAAAACTAGACAGAAGCATTCTCAGTACCTTCTGTGTGATGAGTGTTTTCAACTCACATACTTGAACCTCCCTTTTGATAGAGCAGTTTTGAAACACTCCTTTTGTAGAATCTGCAATTGTTTATTTGGAACGCTTTGAGGCTTATGCTGGAAAAGGAAATATTTTCTTATACAAACTAGACAAAAGCATTATCAGAAACTTCTTTGTCATGTGGGGATGGAACTCACAGAGTTGAACATTCCTTTTCATGGATGAGTTCTTCAACTCTCTTTTTGTGGTAACTGCATGTGGATATTTGGTGCGATTGCGGCACCTAGTGGAAAAGGAAATACATGCAGATGAAAACTAGATAGAGTCATTCTCAGAAAACCCTTTCTGATGAGTGCGTTCAACTCTCAGACTTCAGCCTTCCTTTTCAAAGAGCAGTTTTGAAACACTCTTTTTGTAGAATCTGCAAGTGGATATTTGGATGGCTTTCAGGCCTATGTTGGGAAATGAAATATATTCTTCTAGAAATTGGACAGAAGCATTCTCAGAAACTTCTTCATGATGCGTGCCTTCAACACACAGAGTTGAACATTCCTTTTGATAGGACAGTTTTGAAACCCTCTTTTTGTAGAATGTGCAAGTGGATATTTGGTGCGCTTTGAGGCCCATGCTTGGAAACGAAATATCTTCACATAAAAACTAGACAGAAGCATTCTCATAAACTGCTGTCTGATGAGTGCATTCAATTCAGAGACTTGAGCGTAACTTTTGATAGAACAGTTTTGAAATACTCCCTTTGTAGAATCTGTAAGTGTTTATTTGGAGAGCTTTGAGGCGCATGTTGGAAAAGGAAATTTCTTTACATAAAAACTAGAGAGAAGCATTCTCAGAAACTTCTTTGTGATGAGTGCCTTCTACTCACAGAGTTGAACCTTCCTTTTGATAGAACAGTTTTGAAACAGTCTGTAGAATCTGCAATGGGATATTTGGAGAGCTTTGAGGCCCATGCTGGAAAAGGAAATATCTTCACTTAAAACTACACAGGAGCGTTCTCAGAAACTTCTTTTTGATGAGTGCATTCAAGTCAAAGCTTGAGTCTCCCTTTTGAAAGAGCACTTTTGAAACAGTTTCTGTAGAATATGTAAGTGGATATTTGGAGCGCTTTGAAGTCTATGTTGGGAAATGAAATATCTGCTTCTAAAAACTAGACAAAAGCATTCTCAGAAACATCTTTGTGATGCATGCCTTCAACTCACAGAGTTGAACCGGCGTTTTGGTAGAGCAGTTTGGAAACACTCTTTTTGTGAAATGTGCAACTCGATATTTGGAGGGATTTCAGACCTATGCAAGGAAAGGATATATCTTCACATAAAAACTACACAGAAGCATTCTCAGAAACTTCTGTATTAACAGTGCATTCAACACACAGACGTGAACTTTCCTTTTGATACGCCAGTTTTTAAACACTCTTTGTAGAATGTGCAAGTCGATATTTGGAGCGCTTTGATGCCTATGTTGGGAAATGGAAACGTCTTCACATGAAAACTAGACAGAAGAATTCTGAGAAACATCTTTGTGATGAGTGCATTCAACTCACAGACTTGAAGCTTCCTTTTGAAAGAGCAGTTTTGAAACACTCCTTTTGTAGTATCTGCAAGTAGATATACGGAGCCCTTTGAGGCCTTTGCTGGAAAAGGAAATCTCTTCACATAAAAACTAGACAGAAGCATTCTCAGAAACTTCTTTGTGATGTGTGAGTTGAACTCACAGACTTGAACCCTCCCTTTGAAATAGCAGTTTTGAAACACTCTTTTTTTAGGATCTCCCAGTGGATATTGGAGCGCTTTGAAGCCAATGCTGGGAAATGAAATATCTTCACCTAAAAACTAGACAGAAGTAATTTCAGAAAGTTCGTTGCGATGCGTGCATTCAACTCACAGAGTTAAACCTGCCTTTTGATAGAGCAGTTTGGAAACACACTTTTTCTAAATTCTGCAAGTGGATATTTGGAGCGATTTGGGGCCTATGCAAGGGAAAGGAAATATCTTCTCATAAAAACTAGACAGAAGCATTCTCAGAACCTTCTCTTTGATGAGTGCATTCATCTCACAGACTTGAACCTTCCTTTTCATAGTGCAGTTTTGAAACTCCCTTTCAGTACCATCTGAAGGTGGATATTTGGAGCGCTTTTAGGTCCATGCTGGAAAACGAAGTATCATCACACAAAAACTAGACAGAAGCATTCTCAGAAACTTCTTTGTGATGAGTGTATTCAATTCACAGAGTTGAACGTTTCTTTTGATCGAACAGATTTGAAACACTCCTTTTGTAGAATCTGCAAGTGTTTATTCGGAGCGCTTTGAGGCCTATGTTGGGAAAGGAAATATCTTCACATAAAAACTAGACAGAAGCATTCTCACAAACTACTTTGTGACGAGTGCATTCAACTCACAGAATTGAACTTACCAATTGATAGAGAAGTTCTGGAACACCCTTTTTGTAGAATCTGCAAGGGAATATCTGGATCGATTTCAGGCCTATACTGGAAATGGAAACATCTTCACATGAAAACTATACAGAACAATTTTCAGAAACGTCTTTGTGATTAGTGCATTCAACTCACAGAGTTTAACGTCCTTTTTCAAAGAGCAGTTTTGAAACACATTTATTCTAGAATCCGCAAGTGGATATTTGGAGCACTGTGAGGCTTATGCTGGGAAATGAAATATCTTCCCATAAAAACTAGACAGAAGCATTCTCAGAAACTTCTTTGTGGTAAGTGCATTCTTCTCACAGAGTTGAACCTTTCTTTTGATAGAACAGTTTTGAAACACTCGTTTTGTAGGATCTGCAAGTGGATGTTTGGAGCCCTTTGAGGCCTAGGCTGGGAAATGAAATATGTTCACATAAAAACTAGACAGAAGCATTCTCAGAAACTTCTGTTTGATGAGTGTATTCAACTAACGGACTTGAACGTACCTTTTGATAGAATAGTTTTGAAACACTCCTTTTGTGGAATCTGCAAGTGTTTATTTGGAGCTCTTTGAGGCTTATGTTGGAAAGGGAAATATCTTCACATAAAAACTAGACAGAAGCATTCTCAGAAACTTCTTTGTGATGAGTGCATTCAACTCGCAGACTTGAACCTTGCTTTTGAAAGATCACTTTTGAAACACTATTTTTCTAGAATGGGCAAGTGGATATTTGGAGCGCTTTGATGTCTATGGTGGGAAATGAAATATCTTCATCTAAAAATTAGACAGAAGCATTCTCAGAAAGTTCCCTGTGCTTGTGCATTCAGCTCACACAGTTCAACCTTCCTTTTGATAGCGCAGTTTTGAAACACTCTTTTTGTAGAATCTGCAAGTGGATATTTGGAGTGCTTTGAGGCCTATGCTGCAAAAGGAAATATCATTGCATAAAAACTAGATGGAACCATTCTCAGAAACTCCTTACTGATGACTGCATTCAACTCACGGATTTGAACCTTCCTTTTGAAAGAAAAGTTTTGAAACACTCTTTTTGTATATTCCGGAATTGGATATTTGGAGCTCTTTGAGGCTTATGCTGGAAAAGGAAATATCATCATATACAAACTAGATAGAAGTATTATCAGAAACTTGTTTGTCATGTGGGGATGGAACTCAAACAGTTGAACATTCATTTTCATGGAGCAGTTCTGCAACAATCTTTTTGTGGAAACTGCAAGTGAATATTTGGTGCGATTGCGGCAACTAGTGGAAAGAGAAATACACGCAGATGATAACTAGATAGAAGCATTCTCAGAAACTTCTTTCTGATGAGTGCATTCAACTCACAGTCTTGAACTTACCTTTTGATAGAACTGTTTTGAAACACTCCTTTTGTAAGATCTACAATTGTTTATTTGGAGCGCTTTGAGGCCTGTGCTGGAAAAGGAAATATCTTCACATAAAAACTAGACAGAAGCATTCTCGAAAACTTCTTTGTGATGAGTGCACTCAACTCACAGACTTGAACCTTCCTTTTGAAAAAGCACTTTTGAAACACTCTTTTTGTAAAATCTGCAAGTGGATATTTGGAGCACTTTGAGGCCTATGCTGGGAAATGGAATATCTTCACCTAAAAACTAGACAGAAGCATTCTCAGAAAGCTCGTCTCGATGCGTGCATTCAACTCACAGAGTTGAACCGGCCTTTTGATAAATCAGTTTGGAAACACTCTTTTTGTAAAATCTGCAAGTGGATATTTGGAGCCATTTGAGGCGTATGCAAGGATAAGGAAATATCTTCACATAAAAACTAGACAGAAGCTTTCTCAGAACCTTCTGTCTGATGAGTGCATTCAACTCACAGACTTGAACCTTCCTTTTGATATGCCAGTTTTGAAACACTCTTTTTGTAGAATCTGCAAGTGGATATTTGGAGCGCTTTGAGGCCAATGCTGGGAAATGAAATATCTTCACCTAAAAACTAGACGGAAGCATTCTCAGGAACTTCCCCGTGATGTGTGCATTCCACTATCACAGTTGAACGTTCCTTTTCATAGAGGAGTTTTGAAACACACATTTGTGGATCTGCATGTGGATATTTGGAGCGCTTTCAGGCCTATGCTTTCAAAGGATATATCTTCACATAAACACTAGACAAAACATTCTCAGAAACTTCCTCGTGATATGCGCACTGAAGTCCTAGAGTTGAAGCTGCCTTTTGATAGGGCAGTATGGAAACACCCTTTTTGTAACATCTGCAAGTGTATATTTGGAGCGATTTGAGGCCTGGAAAAGGAAATATCTACACATAAACACTAGACAGAAGTATTCTCAGAAACTTCTGTGTGATAAGTGCCTTTAACTCACAGACTGGAACCTTCCATTTGATAGAGCAGTTTTGAAACATTCTTTTAGTAGCATCTGAAAGTGGATACTTGGAGCGCTTTTAGGCCAATGCTGGAAAACGAAATATCATCACATAAAAACTAGACAGAAGTATTCTCAGAAACTTCTTTGTCATGAGTGAATTAAACTCACAGACTTGAACGTTCCTTTTGATAGAGCAGTTTTGAAACAATCCTTTTGTAGAATCTGCAAGTGGATATTCTGATCACTTTGATTTCTACGCTGCAGAAGGAAATATCTTCACATTAAAATAAGACAGCAGAATTCTGGGAAACTTCTTTGTGATGTTTGCATTCATCTCAGAGGGTTGAACGTTTCTTTTGATAGATCAGTTTTGAAACACTCTTTTAGTAGAATCTTGAAGTGGATGTATGGTTTGCTTTGCGGCCTATGATGGAAAAAGAAATATCTTCAGGTAGGAACTACACAAAAGCATTCTCAGAAAGTTCCCTGTGTTTTGTGCATTCAACTCACAGAGTTCAATCTTCCTTTTGATAGGGCAGTTTTGAAACACTGTTTTTGTAGTATCTTCAAGTGGATATTTGGAGCGCTTTGAGGCCTATACTGCGAAAGGTAATAACATTTCATAAAAACTAAATGGAAGCATTCTCAGAAACTTCTTTGTGATGAATGCATTCAGGTCACAGTGATGAACCTTCCTTTTGATAGAGCAGTTTTGAAACACTCTTTTTGTAGTATCTGTCAGTGGATACTTGGAGTGCTTTCAGTCCTATGCTGGAAAAGGAAATATCTTCACTTAGAACCTAGACAGAAACATTCTCAGAGACTTCCCTGTGCTTTCCGCATTCAACTCACAGAGTGGAACCTTACTTTTGATAGAACAGTTTTGAAACCCTCTTTTTGTAGAATCTGCAAGTCGATATTTGGAACGCATTGAGGCCTATCCTGGAAAAGGAAATATCTTCACATAAAAACAAGGTAGACGCATTCTCAGAAAATACTTTGTGATGATCGCATTCAACGCACAGAGTTGAAGCTTCCTTTTGATAGAGCAGTTTTGAAACACTCTTTTAGTAGAATCTGCCAGTGTATATTAGGAGGGCTAAGAGGCCAACACTGTATAAGGAATTATCTTCGCATAAAAACTTGATAGAAGCATTCTCAGAAACTTCCCTGTGCTTCATGCATTCAACACACAGAGAGGAATCTTCCTTTTGATAGCGCAGTTTCGAAACACTCTTTTTGCAGAATTTGCTGGTGGGGGTTTTCAGCTATTTGAGGCCTATTCTGGAAATGGAAATATCTTCACATAAAAATTAAACAGAAGCATTCTCAGAAACTTCTGTGTGATGAGTGCATTCAAGTCAGAGACTTCAAACTTCCTGTTGATAGAGCAGTTTTGGAACACTCTTTTAGTAGCATCTGAATGTGGATATTTGGAGCACTGTTAGGCCAATCCTGGAAAAGGAAATATCATCCCATAAAAATTAGACAGAAGCATTCTCAGAAACTTCTTTGTGATAAGTGCATTAAACTCACAGACTTGGACGTTCGTTTTCAGAGAACAGTTTTGAAACACTACTTTTGTAGGATCGGCAAGTGTTTATTAGGAACGATTTGCAGTCTTTGTTGGAAAAGGAAATATCTTCACATAAAATCTAGACAGAAGCATTCCCGGAAACTTCTTTGTGATGTGCGCATTGAACTCGCAGAGTTGTACCTTCCTTTTCATAGAGCAGAGCAGTTTTCAAATACTCTTTTTGTAGAATCTGCAGGTGGATATTTGGAGTACTGAGAGGCCAACACTTGAAAAGGAAATATCTTCACATAAAATCTAGACGGAAGGTACCTGAGAAACTTACCTGTGCTTTATGCATTCAACTCGCATAGTGGAATCTTCCTTTTGATAGAGCAGTTTTGAGACACTCTTTTTGTAGAATTTGCCAGAGGATGTTTGGAGCGATTTGAGGCCTATGCAGGGAAATGAAATATCATCACATAAAAACTAGACAGAAGAATTCTTAGAAACTTCTGTGTGATGAGTGCATTCAACACCAAGGCTTGAACGTTCCTTTTGATAGAAAAGTTTTGAAACACTCCTTTTGTAGATTCTGCAAGTGTTTATTTGGAGAACTTTGAGGCCTGTGCTGGAAAAGGAAACATCTTCACATAAAAACTTGACAGAAGACTTCTCAGAAACTACTTCGTGATGAGTGCATTCAACTCACTCAGTTGAACCTACCTATTGATAGACAAGTTTTGAAACACTCTTTTTGTAGAATCTGTATGTGGATATTTGGAGCAATTTGAGGCCAATGCTGGAAAAGGAAACATCTTCACCTGAACACAACACAGAATAATTCTCAGAAAAGCCTTTGTGATGAGTGCATTGAACACACAGACTTGAAGCTTTCTTTTGAAAGAGCAGTTTTGAAACACTCTTTTTGTAGAATCTGCAAGGGGATATTTGGAGTGCTAAGAGGCCACCACTGGAAAAGGAAATATCTTCTCATAGAAACTAGACGGAAGCATTCTCAGAAACTTCCCTGTGCTTTATGCATTCAACTCACACAGTGGAATCTCCCTTTTGGTAGCGCAGTTTTGAAACACTCTTTTTGTAGAATTTGCTACTGGAAGTTTGGAAAGATTCGAGGCCTATGCTAGGAAAGGAAATAGCTTCACATAAAAACTAGACAGAAGCATTCTCAGAAACATCTTTGTGATGTGTGCATTGAACTCGCAGAGTTGAAAATTTCTTTTGAGAGGGAAGATTTGAAACACTCTTTTAGCAGAATCTTGAAGTGGATGTATGGAGTGCTTTCAGGCCTATGCTGGAAAAGGAAATATCTTCACCTTGAAACTAGACGAAAGCACTCTGAGAAAGTTCTCTGTGCTTTGTGCATTCAACTCAGAGAGTTCAACCTTCTTTTGATAGAGCAGTTTTGAAACTCTCTTTTGGTAGAATCTGCAAGTGGATATTTGGAGCGCTTGGAGGCCTATGCTGGGAAAAGAAATATCTTCACATTAAAACTACACGGAAGCATTCTCAGCAACTTCTTTGTGATGAGTGCTTCCTACTCACAGAGTTGAACCTTCCTTTTGATAGTCCAGTTTTGAAACACTGTTTTTGTAGAATCCGCAAGTGCATACTTGGTGCTCTGTGAGTCTTAGGCTGGAAAAGGAAATATCTTCATATACAAACTAGACAGAAGCATCCTGATAAACTTTTTTGTCATGTGGGGATTGAGCTCACAGGGTTGAACATTCCTTTTCATCGAGCAGTTCTGCCACACTATTTTTGTGGAAACTGAAAGTGGATACTTGTTGCGGTGATGGCATCTAGTGGAAAAGGAAATACATTCAGATGAAAACTAGGTAGAATGATTCTCAGAAACTTCTTTTTGTTGAGTGCATTCTACTCACAGAAATGAACCTTCCTTTTGATAGAACAGTTTTGAAACACTCTTTTTGTTGAATCTGCAGGTCGATATTGGGAGTGCTTTGAGGCCTAAGCAGGAAAAGGAAACATCTTCACATAAAAACCAGACAGAAGGATTCTCAGAAACTTTTTCTGATGTGCGCATTCAACTCACCGAGTTGAACCTTCCTTTTGATAGAAGAGTTTTGAAACACACTTTCTGTAGAATCTGCAAGTGGATATTTGGAGTGCTTTGTGTCCTACACTGGAAAAGGAAATATCTTCATTTGGAAGCTAGACAGAAGCATTCTCAGAGACTTCCCTGTTCTTTCTGCATTCAACTCACAGAGTTGAATGTTCCTTTTGATAGAACAGTTTTGAAACACTCTTATTGTAGAATGTGCAATTCGATATTTGGAACACATTGAGGCCTATGCTGGAAAAGGAAATATCTTCACATAAAAACTAGACAGAAGCATTTTCAGAAACTTCTTTGTGATGTGTGCATTCAACTCACAGAGTTGAAGCTTCCTTTTGATATAGTGGTTTAAAAACACCTTTCAGTAGAATCTTCAAGTGGATATTTGGAGTGCTAAGAGGCCAACACAGGAAAGGGAAATATCTTCACATAAAAACTGGACGGAAGAATCTTGGAAACTTCCCTGTTCTTTATGCATTCAACTCACATAGTGGAATCTTCCTTTTGATAGCGCAGTTTTGAAACACACTTTTTGTAGAGTTTGCTAGTGGATGTTTGGAGCGATTTGAGGCCTATGCTGGAAAAGGAAATATCTTCACATAAAAACTAGACAGAAGCATTCTCAGAAACTTCTTTGTGATGAGTGCATTCAACTCACAGACTTGAACCTTCCTTTTGAAAGAGCAATTTTGAAACACTCTTTTTGTAGAATCTGCAGGTGGACATTTGGAGCGTTTTGAGGCCTTTGCTGGGAAATGAAATATCTTCAACTAAAAACTAGACAGAATCATTCTCAGAAACTTGTTTGATATGTGTGCCCTCAAGTCACAGGGTTGAACATTCCTTTTCACAAAGCAGTTTTGAAACACACTTTTTCCAGAATCTGCAAGTGGATGTTTGGAGCGCTTTGAGGCCTATGCTGGAAAAGGAAATATCTTCATCTAAAAACTAGACAGAAGCATTCTCAGAAACTTCTTCACGATGTGTGCATTCAACTCACAGAGTTGAACCTGCCTTTTGATAGAGCAGTTTTGAAACACTCATTTTTAGAATCTGCAAGTCGATATTTGGAGCGCTTTGAGGCCTGTGCTTGCAAAGGAAATATATTTACATAAACACTAGACAAAAGCATTCTGAGAAACTTCTTCGGATGGGTGCATTCAACCCAAAGAGTTGAACCTGCCTTTTGATAGGGCAATTTGGAAACACCCTTTTTGTGAAATCTGCAACTGGATATTTGGAGCGATCTGAGGCCTACGCTGGAAAAGGAAATATCTTCACATAAACACTAGACAGAAGCCTTCTCAGAAACTTCTGTGTGATGAGTGCATTCAACTCACAGACTTGAACGTTCCTTTTGAAAGAACAGTATTGAAACTCTCTTTTTATAGAATCTGCAAGTTTTTATTAGGAGCGCTTTGAGGCCTATGATGTAAATGGAAATATCTTCACATAAAAACTAGACAGAAGATTTCTCAGAAAATTTTTTGTGATGAGTGAATTCAACTAGCAAACTTGAACCTTCCTTTTGTTAGAGAAGTTTTGAAACTCTCTTTTAGTAGCATCTGAAAGTGGATATTTGTGCATATATGGAGCGATTTTAGGCGAATGCTGGAAAACGAAATATCATCACATAAAAACTAGACAGTAGCATTCTCAGAAACTTGTTTGTTATGAGTGCATTAAACTCACAGACTTGAACGTTACTTTTGATAGAACAGTTTTGAAACACTCCTTTTCTAGAATCTGCAACTGTTTATTAGTAGCGCTTAGAGGTATATGTTGGAAAAGGAAATATCTTCACATAAAAACTAGACAGAAGCATTCTCAGAAACTTCTTTGTGATGAATGCATTCAACTCACAGATTTGAACCTACATATTGATACAGAAGTTTTGAAACACCCTTTTTGTAGAATCTGCAAGTGGATATTTGGAGCCATTTGAGGCCTGTGCTGGAAATGGGAATATATTCACATTAAAACTAGACAGAAGAATTCTCAGAAACGTCTTTGTGAGGAGTGGATTGAACTCAGAGACTTGAAGCTTCCTTTTGAAAGAGCAGTTTTGAAACACTCTTTTTGTAGAATCTGCAAGTGGATATATGGAGCGTTTTTAGGCTTATGCAGGAAAAGGAAATATCTTCAAATAAAAACTAGACAGAAGCATTTTCAGAAACTTCTTTTTGATGTGTGCATTGAACTCAGAGAGTTGAACCCTTCTTTTAATAGAGAAGATTTTAAACACTCTGTTAGTAGAATCTTCAAGTGGATGTATGGAGCGCTTTGAGGCGTATGCTGTAAAAGGAAATATCTTCCCGTAGAAACTAGACAAAAGCATTCTCAGAAAGTTCTCTGTGCTTTCTGCATTGAACTCACGGAGTTCAACCTTCCTTTTGATAAAGCAGTTTTGAAACACTCTATTTGTAGAATCTGCAAGTGGATATTTGGAGTGCTAAAAGACCAACAAGGGAAAAGGAAATATCTTCACATAAAAACTAGACGGAAGCATTCTCTGAAACTTCCCTGTGCTTTATGCATTCATCTTACATAGTGAAATCCTCGCTTTGGTGGCACAGTTTTGAAACACTCTATTTGAAGTATTTGCTAGTTTATGTTTGGAGCGATCTGAGGCCGATGCTGGA
Source organism: Pongo pygmaeus (assembly GCF_028885625.2). Lineage (NCBI taxonomy): Eukaryota > Metazoa > Chordata > Mammalia > Primates > Hominidae > Pongo > Pongo pygmaeus. Next base: position 20,215,514 of record NC_085930.1, on the reverse strand, counting down.
AGAGGAAATATCTTCATATAAAAACTAGACAAAAGCATTCTGAGAAACTTCTGTGTGATGAGTGCATTCACCTCACAGAATTGAACCTTCCTTTTGATAGAGCAGTTTTGAAACACTCTTTTGGTGGAATCTGAAAGTGGATATTTGGAGCGCATTTAGGCCAATGTTGGAAAACGAAATATCATCACATAAAAACTAGACAGAAGCATTCTCAGAAACCTCTTAGTGATGAGTGCATTCAACTCATAGACTTGAGCGTTCCTTTTGATAGAACAGTATTGAAACACTCCTTTTGTAGAATCTGCAAGTGTTTATTAGGAGCGCTTTGAGGCCTATGATGTAAAAGGAAATATCTTCACATAAAAACCAGACGGAAGCATTCTCAGAACATTTTGTGTGATGAGTGCATTCAATTCACAGACTTGAACCTTCCTTTTGATATAGCAATTTTGAAACACTCTTTTAGTAGGATCTGAATGTGGATATTTGGAGCGCTTTTAGTCCAATGCTGGAAAACGAATTATTATCACATAAAAACTAGACAGAAGCATTCTCAGAAACTTCTTTGTGATGAGTGCATTAAACTCATAGACTTGAACGTGCCTTTTGATTGAGCAGTTTTGAAACCCTCCTTTTGTAGAATCTGCAAGAGTTTATTTGGGGCGCTTTGAGGCCTATGTTGGGAAATGAAATATCTTCCCGTAAAAACTAGAGAGAAGCATTCTCAGAAACTTTTTCACGACGTGTGCATTCAACTCACCGAGTTGAACATTCCTTTCCATAGAGCAGATTAGAAGCACACATTTGTAGAATCTACATGTGTTTATTCGGAGCGCTTTGATGCCTATGTTTGAAAAGGGAGTATCTTCCCATAAAAACTAGACAGAAGTATTCTCAGAAACTTCTTTGTGATGAGTGAATTCAACTCACAGAGTTGAACCTACTTATTGATCGAGAAGTTTTGAAACACTCTTTTTGTAGAATGTGCAAGTGAATATTTGGAGTGATTTGAGGCCTATGCTGGAAATGGAAATATCTTCACATGAGAACTAGACAGAAGAATTCTCAGAAACGTCTTTGTGATGATTGCATTCAACTTAGAGACTCGAAGCTTCCTTTTGAAAGAGGAGTTTTGAAACACTCTTTTTGTAGAATCTGCCAGTTGATATATGGAGCACTTTGAGGCCTATGCTGAAAAAGGAAATATTTTCACGTAAAAACCAGACAGAAGCATTCTCAGAAACGTCCTTGTGATGTGTACTTTGAACTCACAGAGTTGCATCCTTCTTTTGATAGAGAAGTTTTGAAACACTTTTTAAGTAGAATCTTCAAGTGGATGTATGGAGTGCTTTGAGGCCTATGCTGGAAAAGGAAATATCTTCACGTAGAAATTAGACAAAAGCATTCTCAGAGAATTCCCTGTGATTTGTGCATTCAACTCACAGAGGTCAACCTTCCTTTGGATAGAGCAGTTTTGAAACACTCTTTTGTGGAATCTGCAAGTGGATATTTGGAGTGCTTTGAGGCCTAAGCTGCAAAAGGAAATATCATTGCATAAAAACTAGATGGAAGCATTCTCCGAAACTTCTTTGTGATGAGTGCATTCAACTCACTGAGTTGAACCTTCCTTTTGATAGACCAGTTTTGAAACACTGTTTTTGTAGAATCCACAAGTGGATATTTGGTGCTCTTCGAAGCTTATGCTGGAAAAGGAAATATCTTCATATACAAACTAGACAGAAGCATTCTCAGAAACTTCTTTGTCATGTGGGGATTGAACTCACAGAGTTGAACATTCGTTTTCATAGAGTAGTCCTGCAACACTTTTTGTGGAAACTGCAAGTGGATATTTGGAGCGATTGCGGCATCTAGTGGAAAAGGAAATACGTACAGATGAAAGCTTGATAGAAGCATTTTCAGAAACTTCTTTCTGATGAGTGCATTCTATTCACGGAGTTCAACCTTTTGATAGAACAGTTTTGAAACACTCTATTTGTGGAATCTGCAAGTGGATATTTGGAGCGTTTTAAGGCCTATGCTGGAAAATGACATATCTTCAAATAAAACTAGGCTGAAGCATTCTCAGATATTTTCTAATGTGCGCATTCAACTCATCGAGTTGAACCTTCCTTTTGATAGAGCAGTTTTGAAACACTCTTTTTGTAGAATCTGCAAGTGGATATTTGGAGTGCTAAGAGGCCAACACTGGAAAAGGAAATATCTTCACATAAAAAGTAGACGGAAGCATTCTCAGAGACTTCCCTGTGCTTTCTGCATTCAACTCACAGAGTGGAATATTCCTTTTGATAGCGCAGTTTTGAACCACTCTTTTTGTAGAATTTGCTAGTGGATATTTGGATGGATTTGAGGCCTATGCTGGAAAAGGAAATATCTTCAGATAAACACTAGACAGAAGCATTCTCAGAAACTACTGTGCGATGAGAGTATTCAACTGACAGACTTGAACTTTTCTTTTGAAAGAGCAGTGTTGAAACACTGTTTTAGTAGCATCTGGTAGTGGATATTTGGAGCGATTTTAGGCCAATGCTGAAAAGCGAAATATCATCACATAAAAACTAGACAGAAGCATTCTCAGAAACTTCTTTGTGATGACTGCATTGAACTCACAGACTTGAACGTTCCTTTTGATAGAACAGTTTTGAAACACTCCTTTTGTAGAATCTGCAAGTGTTTATTTGGTGCGCTTTGAGACCAATGTTTGAAAAGGAAATATCTACACATAAAAACTAGGCAGAAGCATTCTCAGAAACATTTTCGTGATGAGTGCATTCAACTCACACATTTGAACCTACCTATTGTTAGAGAAGTTTTGAAAAACCCTTTTTGTAGAATCTGCAAACGGATATTTCGAGGGATTTAAGGCCTATGCTGAAAATGGAAATATCTTCACATGAAAACTAGAGAGAAGAATTCTCACAAACGTCTTTGTGAGGAGTGGATTGAACTCAGAGACTTGAAGCTTCCTTTTGAAAGAGCAGTTTTGAAACACTCTTTTTGTAGAATATGCAAGTGGATATATGGAGCGCTATGCGGCCTATGCTGCAAAAGGAAATATCTTAACATAAAAACTAGACAGAAGCATTCTCACAAACCTCTTCGTGATGTGTGCATTGAACTCACAGAGTTGAACCTTTCTTTTGATAGAGAAGTTTTGAAACACTCTTTTAGTAGACTCTTGAAGTGGATGTATGGAGTGCTTTGAGGCCTTTGAAGGAAAAGGAAATATCTTCACCTAAAAACTAGACAAAAGCATTCTCAGAAAGTTCCCTGTGCTTTGTGCATTCAACTCACAGAGTTCAACCTTCCTTTTGATAGAGCAGTATTGAAACACTCCTTTTGTAGGATCTGCAAGTGGATATTTGGAGCGCTTTGAGGTCTATGCTGCAAAAGGAAATATCATTGCATAAAAACTAGATGGCAGCATTCTCTGAAACATCTTTGTGATGAGTGCATTCAACTCACAGATTCAAACCTTCCCTTTGTTAGACCAGTTTTGAAACATTGTTTTTGTAGAATCCACAAGTGGTTATTTGGAGCTCTTTGAGGCATATGCTGGAAAAGGAAGTATCTTCTTATACGAACTAGATAGAAGCATTCTCAGAAACTTCTTTGTCATGTGGGTATTGACCTCACAGGGTTGAATATTCCTTTTCTTACAGCAGTTCTGCAACACTCTTTTTCTGGAAACTGCAGGTAGATATTTGGTGCGGTTGCAGTATCTAGTGGAAAAGGAATCACATTCACATGAAAACTGTACAGAAGCATTCTCCGAAACTTCTTTGTGATAAGTGCATTCTACTCACCGTGTTGAACCTTTCTTTTGATAGAACAGATTTGAAACGCTCTTTTGTGGAATCAGCAAGTGGATATGTGGAGCGCTTTGTGGCCTATGCTGGAAAAGGAAATATGTTCACATAAAAACTAGACAGAAGCATTCTCAGAAACTTTTTCTGATGCGCGCATTCAACTCACCGAGTAGAATATTCCGTTTGATAGAGCAGTTTTGAAACACTCTTTTTGTAGAATCTGCAAGTGGATATTTGGATTGCTTTGAGTCCTACACTGGAAAAGGAAATATCTTCACTTAGAACGTAGACAGAAGCATTCTCAGAGACATACTTGTGCTTTCCGCATTCAACTCACAGAGTTGAACCTTCCTTTTCATAGAATAGTTTTGAAACACTCCTTTTGTAGTATCTGCAAGTGTTTATTTGGAGGGCTTTGAGGCCCATGATGGAAAAGGAAATATCTTCACCTAAAAACTAGCCAGAAGCATTCTCAGAAACTTCTTTGCGATGAGTGCATTCAACTCACAGAGTTGAACCTACCTATTTTTAGAGAAGTTTTGAAACACCCTTTTTGTAGAATGTGCAGTTGAATACTTGGAGAGATTTGAAACCTCTGAAGGAAATGGAAATATCTTCACATGAAAACTAGACAGAAGAATTCTCAGAAACGTCTTTGTGATGAGTGCATTCAACTCACAGGCTTGAAGATTGCTTTTGAAAGAGTAGTTTCGAAACACTCTTTTTGTATAATCTGCAAGTGGATATTTGGATCGCTTTGAGGCCTATGCTGGAAAAGGAAATATCTTCACATAAAAACTAGATAGAAGCATTCTCAGAAACTTCTTCGGGATGGGTGCATTGAACTCACAGGGTTGAACCTTTCTTTCCATAAGTTTTGAAATACCCTATTAGTAGACTCTTCATGTGGATGTATGTAGTGTTTTGTGGCCTATGCTGGAAAAGGAAATATCTTCACATAGAAACTATACAAAAGCATTCTCAGAAAGTTCCCTGTGCTTTGTGCATTCAACACACAGAGTTCAACCTTCCTTTTGATAGAGCAGTTTCGAAACACTCCTTTTGTAGAATCTGCAAGTGGATATTTGGAGCGCTTTGAGGCCTATGCTGCAAAAGGAAATATCATTGCATAAAAACTAGATGGAGCATTCTCAGAAACTTCTTTGTGATGAGTGCATTCTACACACAGAGTTGAACCTTCCTTTTGATAGAACAGTTTTGAAACACTCTTTTTGTGGAATCTGCAAGTGGATATTTTGAGTGCTTTGAGGCCTATGCTGGAAAACGCAATATCTTCACATATAAAGTAGACAGAATCAGTCGCAGAAACTTCTGTGTTATGAGTACATTCAAATCACAGACTTGAAACTTCCTTTTGATAGAGCAGTTGTGAATCACTCTTTTAGTTGCATCTTAAAGTGGATAATTTGAGAGCTTTTAGGCCAATGCTAGAAAAGGAGATATCTCCATATAAATACTAGACAGAAGCATTCTCAGAAACTTCTTTGTGATGTGTACATTGAACTCACATTGTTGAATGTTCCTTTTGATAGAACAGTTTTGAAACATTCCTTTTGTAGAATCTGCAACTGTTTATTTGTAGCGCTTTGAGGCCTATGTTGGAAAAGGAAATACCTTCACATAAAAACTAGACAAAAGCATTCTGAGAAAGTTCTCTGTGCTTTGTGCATTCGACTCACAAAGCTCAACGTTCCTTTTGATAGAGCAGTTTTGAGACACTCTTTTTGTAGAATCTGCAAGTGGATATTTGGAGCAGTTTGAGGCCTGTGCTTCAAAAGCAAATGTCACTGCGTAAATACTAGATGGACGCATTCTCAGAAACTTCTTTTTTTTTTTTTGACTAACAATTGATTTTTATTTCCTCAGAATATATCCCATGAATGAGATTTATTTGTCAAAAGGAATTAACATCCTTAGGGTTCTTCATATATAGCTCCCAATTTTTTTTCCAAAAGGTTATCTTAATTTGCAAATCTTTTTTTTATTTTTCTTTTTTTCTTTTTATTATTTTTATTATACTTTAGGTTATATGGTACATGTCCGCAATGTGCAGGTAAGTTACATATGTCTACATGTGCCATGCTGGTGCGCTGCACCCGCTAAATCGTCATGTAGCTTTAGGTATATCTCCCATTGCTATCCCTTCCTCCTCCCCCCACCCCACAACAGTCCCCTAAGTGTGATGTTCCCCTTCTTGTGTCCATGTGTTCTCATTGTTCAATTCCCACCTATGAGTGAGAATATGCGGTGCTTGGTTTTTTGTTCTTGCGATAGTTTACTGAGAATGATGATTTCCACTTTCATCCATGTCCCTACAAAGGACATGAACTCATCGTTTTTTATGGCTGCATAGTATTCCATGGTGTACATGTGCCACATTTTCTTAATCCAGTCTATCATTGTTGGACATTTGGGTTGGTTCCAAGTCTTTGCTATTGTGAAAAATGCTGCAAGAAACACACATGTGCATGTGTCTTCACAGCAGCATGATTTATAGACCTTTGAGTATATACCCAGTAATGGGATGGCTGGATCGAATGGAATTTCTAGCTCTAGATCCCTGAGGAATCGCCACACTGACTTCCACAAGGGTTGAAGCTACTATATGATGAGTGCATTCAACCCACAGAGTTCAACCTTTCTTTTGATAGATCAGTTTTGAAACACTATTTTTGTAGAATCCGCAAGTGGATATGTGGAACTCTTTGAGACTTATGCTGGAAAAGGAAATATCTGCATATACAAACTAGACAGAAACATTCTCAGAAACTTCTTTGCATGTGGGGATTGAACTCACAGAGTTGAATATTGGTTTTCATAGAGCAGTTCTGCATCACTTTTTCTGTGGAAACTGGAAGTGGATATTTGATGCGATTCCGGCATCTAGTGGAAAACGAAATACAGTCAGATGAAATCTAGATAGAACGATTCTCAGAAACTTCTTTGAGATGAGTGCATTCTACTCACAGAGTCGAACCTTCCTTTTGATAGAACAGTTTTGAAACAATCTTTTTGTAGAATCTGCAAGTCGATATTTCGAACCCTTTGAGGGCTATGATGGAAAAGGAAATATCTTCACATAAAAACTAGATAGAAGCATTCTGAGAAACTTCTTTGTGATGTGCGCATTCTACTGACAGAGTTGAAGCTTCATTTTGATATAGCAGTTTTGAAACATTCTTTTAGTAGTATTTGCAAGTGGATATTTGGAGGGCTAAGGGGCCAACACTGGAAAGGGAAATATCTTGACATAAAAACTAGACGGAAGCATTCTCAGAAACTTCCCTGTGCTTTATGCATTCAACTCACGGAGTGGAATCTTCCCTTTGATAGCACAGTTTTGAAACACTGCTTTTGTAGTATTTGCTAGTGGATTTTTGGAGCGATATGAGACCAATTCTGGAAAAGGAAATATCTTCACATAAAAACTAGACAGAAGCATTCTCAGAAACTTCTTTTAGACGAGTGCATTGAACTGAGAGACTTGAACCTTCTTTTTGAAAGAGCAGGTTTGAAACACTCTTTTTGCAGAATCTGCAAGTGGATATTTCAAGCGCTTTTAGGCGAATGGTGGGAAATGAAATATCTTCAACTAAAAACTAGACAGAAGGATTCGCAGAAACTTCTTCGTGATGGGTGAATTCAACTCACAGAGTTGAACCTTCCTTTTCATAGAGCAGTTTTGAAACACACATTTGTAGAATCTGTAAGTGGATATTTGGAGCGCTTTGAGGCCTATGCTGGAAAAGGAAATATCTTCACATAAACACCATACACAAGCATTCTTAGAAGCTTCTTTGTGATGTGTGCATTCAACTCACAGAGTTGAACCTGCCTTTTGATAGAGCAGTTTTGAAACTCTCTTTTGGTTGAAAGTGGATATTTGGAGCGCATTTAGGCCAATGCTGGCAAAGGAAATATCTCCACATAAAAACTAGACAGAAGCATTATCAGAAAGTACTTTGTGATGTGTGCATTGAACTCACAGAGTTGAACGTTCCTTTTGATAGAACAGTTTTGAAACACTACTTTTGTAGAATCTGCAAGTGTTTATTTGGAGCGCTTTGAGGCCTATGTTGGAAAGGAAATATCTTCACATAAAAAATAGACAAAAGCATTCTCAGAAAGTTCCCTCTGCTTTGTGCATTCAACTCACAGAGGTCAAACTTCCTTTTGATAGGGCAGTTTTGAGACACTCTTTTTGTAGAATCTGCAAGTGGATATTTGGAGGGCTATGAGGCCCATGCTGCAAAAGGATATATCATTGCATAAAAACTAGAGGGAAGCATTCTCCGAAACTTCTTTGTGATGAGTGCATTCAACTCACAGTCTTCAACCTTCCTTTTGATAGACCAGTTTTGAAACACTGTTTTTGTAGAATCCGCAAGTGCTTATTTGGTGCTCTCTGAGGCTTATGCTAGAAAAGGAGATATCTTCATATAAAAACTAGACGGAAGCATTCTCAGAAACTTCTTTGTCATGTGGGGATTGAACTCACAGAGTTGAACCTTCTTTTTCATAGAGCAGTTCTGCAACGCTCTTTTTGTGGAAACTGCAAGTGGATATTTGGTGCGATGGCAGCATCTAGTGGAAAAGGAAATATATTCAGATGAAAACTAGATAGAACCATTCTCAGAAACTTCTTTGTGATGAGTGCATTCTTCTCACAGAGCTGAACCTTCCTTTTGATAGAACAGTTCCGAAACACTCTTTTTGTGGAATCTGCAAGTGGATATTTGGAGCGCTTTGAGGCTTATGCTGGAAAAGGAAATATCTTCACACAAAAACTAGAAAGAAGATATCTCAGGAAGTTTTTCTGATGTGCGCATTCAACTCACCGAGTTGAACCTTCCTTTTGATAGAGCAGTTTTGAAGCACTCTTTTTGTAGAATCTGTAAATGGATATTTGGAGTGCTGTCATTTCTACACAGGAAAAGGAAATGGCCTCACTTCGAACCGAGACAGAAGCATTCTCAGAGACTTTCCTGTGTTTTCTGCATTCAAATCACAGAGTTGTAGATTCTTTTCGATAGAACAGTTTTGAAACACTCTTTTTGTAGAATCTGCAAGTCGATATTTCCAACCGTTTGAGGGCTATGATGGATAAGGAATTATCTTCACAGAAAAACTTGACAGAAGCATTCTCAGCAACTTCTTTGTGATGAGTGCATTGAACTGAGAGACTTGAACCTTCCTTTTGAAAGAGAAGTTTTGAAACACTCTTTTTGTAGAATCTGCAAGTGGATATTTCGAGTGCTTTGTGGCCTATGGTGGGAAATGAAATATCTTCAACTAAAAACTAGACAGAAGCATTCTAAGAAACTTGTTCGTGATGTGTGAATTCAACCCTCAGAGTTGAACCTTCCTTTTCATAGAGCAGTTTTGAAACGCACATTTGTGGAATCTGTAAGTGGATATTTGGAGCACTTTGAGGCCTATGCTTGAAAAGGAAATATCTTCATATAAACACCATACACAAGCATTCTCAGAAACTTCTTTGTGATGTGTGCATTCAACTCACAGAGTTGAACCTGCCTTTTGATAGAGCAGTTTTGAAATACCCTTTTTGTAAAATCTGCAAGTGGATATTTGGAGCGATTTGAGGCCTATACTGGAAAAGGAAGTATCTTCATATAAAAACTAGACAGAAGCATTCTCAGAAACTTCTCGGTGATGAGTACATTCAAGTCACAGACTTGAACCTTCCTTTTGATAGAGCAGTATAGAAACACACTTTTTGTAGAATCTGAAAGTTGATAATTGGGACCATTTGAGGCCCATGCTGGAAAAGGAAATATCTTCACATACAATCTAGACAGAAGCATTCTCAGAAACTTTTATGTTATGAGTGTATTCAGGTGACAGACTTTAACCCTCCTTTCGATAGAACAGTTTTCAAACACTCTTAGTGGCATCTGAAAGTGGATAGTTGGAGCGTTTTCAGGCCAATGCTGGAAAACGAAATATCTCCACATGAAAACTAGACAGTAGCATTCTCAGAAAGTTCTTTGTGATGTGTGTATTGAATTCAGAGTTGAACGTTCCTTTTGATAGAACAGTTTTGAAACACTGCTTTTTTAGAATCTGAAAGTGCTTATTTGGAGCGCTTTGTGGCCTACGTTGGAAAAGGAAATATCTTCACATAAAAACTAGACAGAAGAAATCATAGGAAGTTTTTCTTAAGTGTGCATTCAACTCACCGAGCGGAACTTTTCTTTTGATATAGAAGTTTTGAAACACTCTTTTTGTAGAATATGTAAGTGGATATTTGGAGTGCTTTCAGTCCTACACAGGAAAGGAAATAGCTTCACTTAGAACCGAGACAGAAGCATTCTCAGAGACTTCCCTGTGTTTTCTGCATTCAAATCACAGAGTTGAACCTTCCTTTTGATAAAACAGTTTTGAAACACGCTTTTTGTAGAATCTGCAAGTTGATATTTCGAACCCTTTGAGGGCTATGATGGAAAAGGAAATATCTTCACATAAAAACTAGATAGAAGCATTCTGAGAAACTTCTTTGTGATGTGCGCATTCTACTGACAGAGTTAAAGCTTCATTTTGATATAGCAGTTTTGAAACATTCTTTTAGTAGAATCTGCAAGTGGATATTTGGAGGGCTAAGGGGCCAACACTGGAAACGGAAATATCTTGACATAAAAACTAGACGGAAGCATTCTCAGAAACTTCCCTGTGCTTTATGCATTCAACTCACGGAGTGGAATCTTCCTTTTGATAGCACAGTTTTGAAACACTGCTTTTGTAGTATTTGCTAGTGGATTTTTGGAGCGATTTGAGACCTATGCTGGAAAAGGAAATATCTTCACATAAAAACTAGACAGAAGCATTCTCAGAAACTCCTTTGTGATGAGTGCATTGAACTGAGAGACTTGAACCTTCTTTTTGAAAGAGCAGTTTTGAAACACTCTTTTTGCAGCATCTGCAAGTGGATATTTCGAGCGCTTTTAGGCCAACAGTGGGAAATGAAATATCTTCACCTAAAATCTAGACAGAAGGATTCGCAGAAATTCTTCACGATGTGTGAATTCAACTTACAGAGTTGAACCTTCCTTTTCATAGAGCAGTTTTGAAACACACATTTGTAGAATCTGTAAGTGGATATTTGGATCGCTTTGAGGCCTATGCTTGAAAAGGAAATATCTTCACATAAACACCATATGCAAGCATTCTCAGAAACTTCTTTGTGATGTGTGCTTTCAACTGACAGAGTTGAACCTGCCCTTTGATAGACCAGTTTTGAAACATCCTTTTTGTAAAATCTGCAAGTGGATATTTGTAGCGATTTGAGGCCTATGCTGGAAAAGGAAATATCTTCATATAAAACCTAGACAGATGCATTCTCAGAAACTTCTGTGTGATAAGTGCATTCAACTCACAGACTTGAACCTTCCTTTTGATACAGCAGTTTTGAAACTCTCTTTTTGTTGAATCTGAATGTGGATATTTGGAGCGCTTTTAGGCTAATGCTGGCAAAGGAAATATCTCCACATAAAAACTAGACAGAAGCATTCTTAGAAAGTACTTTGTGATGTGTACATTGAACTCACAGAGTTGAACGTTCCTTTTGATAGAACAGTTTTGAAACACTACTTTTCTAGAATCTGCAAGTGTTTATTTGGAGCGCTTTGAGGCCTATGTTGGAAAGGAAATATCTTCACATAAAAAATAGACAAAAGCATTCTCAGAAAGTTCCCTCTGCTTTGTGCATTCAACTCACAGAGGTCAACCTTCCTTTTGATAGGGCAGTTTTGAGACACTCTTTTTGTAGAATCTGCAAGTGGATATTTGGAGGGCTATGAGGCCCATGCTGCAAAAGGATATATAATTGCATAAAAACTAGAGGGAAGCATTCTCCAAAACTTCTTTGTGATGAGTGCATTCAACTCACAGGCTTCAACCTTCCTTTTGATAGACCAGTTTTGAAACACTGTTTTTGTAGAATCCGCAAGTGCTTATTTGGTGCTCTCTGAGGCTTATGCTGGAAAAGGAGGTGTCTTCATATACAAATTAGACAGAAGCATTCTCAGAAACTTCTTTGTCATGTGGGGATTGAACTCACAGGGTTGAACCTTCTTTTTCATAGAGCAGTTCTGCAACACTCTTTTTGTGGCAACTCCAAGTGTATATTTTGTGCGATTGTGGCTTCTAGTGGAAAAGGAAATATATTCAGATGAAAACTAGATAGAACCATTCTCAGAAACTTCCTTGTGATGAGTGCATTATTCTCACAGAGTTGAACCTTCCTTTTGATAGAACAGTTCTGAAACACTCTTTTTGTGGAATCTGCAAGTGGGTATTTGGAGCGCTTTGAGGCTTATGCTGGAAAAGGAAATATCTTTACACAAAAACTAGAAAGAAGATGTCTCAGGAAGTTTTTCTGATGTGCGCATTCAACTCACCGAGTTGAACCTTCCTTTTGATAGACCAGTTTTGAAACACTCTTTTTGTAGAATCTGCAAGTGGATATTTGGAGCGCTTTGTGGCCTATGGTGGGAAATGAAATATCTTCAACTAAAAACTAGACAGAAGCATTCTCAGAAACTTCTGAGTGTTGAGTACATTCACCTCACAGGCTTGAACCTTCCTTTTGATAGAGCAGTTTTGAAACACTCTTTTGTAGAATCTGTAAGTTGGTAATTGGGACCATTTGAGGCCTAAGCTGGAAAAGGAAATATCTTCACATACAATCTAGACAGAAGCATTCTCAGAAATTTTTGCGTTATGAGTGTATTCATGTGACAGACTTTAACCCTCCTTTCGATAGAACAGTTTTGAAACACTCTTTTAGTTTCATCTGAAAGTGGATATTTGGAGCGCTTTCAGGCCAATGCTGGAAAACAAAATATCTCCACATGAAAACTAGACAGAAGCATTCTCAGAAAGTACTTTGTGATATGTGTATTGAATACACAGAGTTGAACGTTCCTTTTGATAGAACAGTTTTGAAACACTGCTTTTTTAGAATCTGCAAGTGTTTATTTGGAGTGCTTTCTGGCCTATGTTGGAAAAGGAAATATCTTCACATAAAAACTAGCAAAAGCATTCTCAGGAAGTTCCCTGTGCTTTGTGTGTTCAACTCACAGAGTACAACCTTGCTTTTGACAGAACAGTTTTGAAACACTCATTTTGTAGAATCTGAAAGTGGATATTTGGAGCGCTTTCAGGCCTATGCTGCAAAAGGAAATATCATTGCATAAAAAATAGATGGAAACATTCTCAGAAAATTCTTTCGATTAGTGCATTCAACACACAGTGTTGAGCCTTCCTTTTGATAGACCAAATTTGAAACATTGTTTTTGTAGAATCCGCAAGTGGATATTTGGAGCTCTTTGAAGCTTATGCTGGAAAAGGAAATATCTTCATATACAAACTAGACAGAAGCATTCTCAGAAACTGCTTTGTCATGTGGGGATTGAACTCACAGAGTTGAACATTCCTTTTCATGGAGCAGTTCTGCAACACTCTTTTTGTGGAAACTGCTAGTGGTTATTTCTTGCGATTTCGGCATCTAGTGAAAAAGGAAATATATTCAGAGGAAAACTAGATAGAACCATTCTCAAAACATCTTTGTGATGAGTGCATTCTACACACAGAGTTGAACCGTTCTTTTGATAGAATAGTTTTGAAACACTCTTTTTGCGGAATCTGCAAGTGGATATTTGGAGCGCTTTGAGGCCTATGCTGGAAAAGGAAATTCCTTCACATAAAAACTAGACAGAATCATTCTCAGAGAATTTTTCTGGGGTGCACATTCAACTCACCGACTTGAACCTTTGTTTTGATAGAGCAGTTTTGCAACACTTTTTTTGTAGGATCTGCAAGTCGATATTTGGAGTTATAAGAGGCCAACACTGGAAAAGGCAATATCTTCACATGAAAATTAGACAGAAGCATTTTCAGAAAATTCCCTGTCATTTCTGCATTCAACTCACCTAGTGGAATTTTCCTTTTGATAGCACAGTTTTGAAACACTCTTTTCATAGAATTTGCTAGTGCATGTTTGGAACGCTTTGAGGCCTATGCTGGAAAAGGAAATATCTTCACATAAAAAGTAGACAGAAGCACTCTCAGAAACTTCTTTGTGATGAGTGCATTCAACTCACAGGCTTGAAGATTCCTTTTGAAAGCGCAATTTTGAAACCCTCTTTTTGTAGAAACTGCAAGTGGATATATGGAGCTATTTGAGGCCTATGCTGGAAAAGGAAATATCTTCACATTAAAACTAGACAGAAGCATTCTCAGAAACTTCTTTGTGATGTGTGCATTGAACTCACAGAGTTGAACCTTTCTTTTGATAGAGAAGTTTTGAAACAGTCTTTTAGTAGAATCTTTAAGTGGGTGTATGGAGTGCTCCGAGGCCTATGCTGAAAAACGAAATATGTTCACGTAGCAAGTAGACAGAAACATTCTCAGAAAGTTCCCTGTGCTTTGTGTGTTCAACTCACAGATTTCAACCTTCCTTTTGATAGAACAGTTATGAAACACTCCTTTTGTAGAAAATGCAAGTGAATATTTGGAGCGCATTGACGCCTATGCTGCAAAAGGAAATATCATTGCGTAAAACTAGATGGAAGCATTTTCAGAAACTTCTTTGTGCTGAGTGCATTCAACTCACCGAGATGAACCTTTCTTTTCATAGACCAGTTTTGAAACACTGTTTTTGTAGAATCCGCAAGTGGATATTTCGTGGTCTTTGAGGGTTAAGCTGAAAAAGGAAATATCTTCGTATACAAACTAGACAGAAACATTCTTAGAAACTTCTTTGTCATGTTGGGATTGAACTCACAGTGTTCAACCTTCCTTTTCATAGAGGAGTTCTGCAACACTCTTTATGTGGTAACTGCAAGTGGATATTTCGTGCGACTTCGGCCTCTAGTGGAAAAGGAAATACATTCAGATGAAAATGAAATAGAACCATTCTCGGAAACTTCTTTGGGATGAGTGCATTTTACCCACAGAGTTGAAACTACCTTTTGATAGAACAGTTTTGAAACACTCTTTATGTGGAATCTGCAAATGGATATTTGGAGCGCTTTGAGGCTTATGCTGGAAAAGGAAATATCTTCACATAAAAACTAGACAGAAGCATTCTCAGAAACTTTTTCTAATGTGCACATTCAACTCACCGAGTTGAACCTTCCTTTTGATAGAGCAGTTTTGAAACACACTTTTTGTAGAATCTGCAAGTGGATGTTTGGAGTGCTTTGAGTCCTACACTGGAAAAGGAAATATCTTCGCTTAGAACCTAGACAGAGGCATTCTCAGAGACTTTCCTGTGCTTTCTGCATTCCACTCACAGAGTTGAACTTTCCTTTTGATAGAATAGTTATGAAACGCTCTTTTTGCAGAATTTGCCAGTGGATGTTTGGAGCGATTTGAGGCCTATGCTGGAAAAGGAAATATCTTCACATAAAAACTAGACAGAAGCATTCTCAGAAACTTCTTTGTGATGTGCCCATTCAGGTCAGAGAGTTGAAGTTTCCTTTTGATGTGGCAGTTTTGAAACACTCTTTTTGTAAAATCTGCAAGTGGATATTAGGAGTGCTAAGAGGCCAAAACTGGAAAAGGAAATATCTTCACATAATAACTAGGCGGAAGCATTCTCAGGAACTTCTCTATGATTTATGCATTCAACTCACAAAGAGGAAACTTCATTTTGATAGCGCAGTTTTTGAAACCCTCTTTTTGTAGAATTTGCTTGTGGATGTTTGGAGCGATTTAAGGCCTATGCTGGAAAAGGAAGTATCTTCACACAAAAACTAGACAGAAGCATTCTCAGAAACTTCTTTGTGATGAGTGCATTGAACTGAGAGACTTGAACCTTCCTTTTGAAGGAGAAGTTTTGAAACACTCTTTTTGTAGACTCTGCAAGTGGATATTTGGAGCGTTTTGAGGCCTTTGCTGGGAAATGAAATATCTTCACATAAAAACTAGACAGAAGCAATATCAGAAACTTCTTCGTGATGTGTGTATTCAACACACAGAGTTGAACCTTCCTTTTCATAGAGCAGTTTTGAAACACTCTTTTCGTAGAATCTGCAAGAGGATATTTGGAGCGCTTTGAGGCCTATGCTGGAAAAGGAAATATCTTCACATAAACACTAGACAGCAGCATTCTCAGAAACTTCTTTGTGATGTGTGCATTTACCCATAGAGTTGAGCCCGTCTTTTTATAGAGCAGTTTGGAAACAGCCTTTTTGTAAAATCTACAAGTGGCTATTTGGAGCGATTTGAGGCCTATGCTTGAAAAGGAAATATCTTCACATAAAAATTAGACAGAAGCATTCTCAGAAACTTCTGTGTGATGAGTGCATTCAACTCACAGACTTGAAACTTTCTTTTGTTATAGCAGTTTTAAAACCCTCTTTTAGTAGCATCTGAATGTGGATATTTGCAGCGCTTTAAGGCAAATGCTTGAAAACGAAATATTATCATATAAAAACCTGACAGAAGCATTCTCAGAAACTTCTTTATAATGAGGCATTCAACTTACAGACTTGAACCTGCCTTTTCATAGAAGAGTATTGAAACACTCCTTTTGTAGAATCTGCAAGTGTTTATTTGGAGAGATTAGAGGCCTATGTTGGAAAAGGAAATATCTTCACATAAAAACTAGACAGAAGCATTTTCAGAAACTTCTTTGTGATGAGTGCATTCAACTCCCAGAGTTGACCCTACCTATTGATAGAGAAGTTTTGAAACACCCTTTATGTAGAATCTGAAAGTGAATATTTGGAGCGATTTGAGGCCTATGTTGGGAGAGGAAATATCTTCACATGAAAACTAGACAGAAGAATTCTCAGAAACGCCTCCATGATGAGTGCATTCCACTTACAGACTTGAATCTTCATTTTGAAAGAGCAGGTTTGAAATACTCTTTTTGTAGAATCTGTAAGAGGATATTTTGAGCGTTTTGAGGCCTTTGCTGGGAAAAGAAATAAGTTCAAATTAAAACTAGACAGAAGCATTCTCAGAAACTTCTTCGTGATGTGTGTATTAAACTCACAGAGTTGAACCTTCCTTTTCATAGAGCAGTTTTGAAACAAACTTTTTGTAGAATCTGCAAGTGGATATTTGGAGCGCTTTGAGGCCTATGCTGCAAAAGGAAATATCTTCACATAAACAATAGAGAGCAGCATTCTCAGAAACTACTTTTTGATGTGTGCATTTAACCCAAAGAGTTGAGCCTGTCTTTTGATAGAGCAGTTTGGAAACAGCCTTTTTGTAAAATCTGCAAGTGGATATTTGGAGTGATTTGAGGCCTATGCTGGAAAAGGAAATATCTTCACGTAAAAATTAGACAGAAGCATTCTCAGAAACTTATCTGCGATGAGTGCATTCAACTCACAGAATTGAACATTCCTTTTGATATAGCAGTTTTAAAACATTCTTTTAGTAGCATCTGAATGTGGATATTTGCAGCGCTTTAAGGCAAATGCTTGAAAACTAAATATTACCATATAAAAACTAGACACAAGCATTCTCAGAAACTTGTTTATAATGAGCACATTCAACTGACAGACTTGAACCTGCCTTTTGATAGAGCAGTTTTGAAACACACCTTTTGCAGAATCTGCAAGTGTTTATTTGGAGCGCTTAGAGGCCATTGTTGGAAAAGGAAATACCTTCACATAAAAACTAGACAGAAACATTCTCAGAAACTTCTTTGTGATGAGTGCATTCAACTCACAGAGTTGACCCTACCCATTGATAGAGAAGTTTTGAAACACCCTTTTTGTAGAATTTGCAAGTGGATATTTGGAGCGATTTGAGGCTTATGCTGGAAGTGGAAATACCTTCACATGAAAACTAGACAGAAGAATACTCAGAAACGCCTTCGTGATGAGTGCATTCAACTGACAGAGTTGAAGCTTCCTTTTGAAACAGCAGTTTTGAGACACTCTTTTTGTAGAATCTGCAAGTGGATATATGGAACGCTTTGAGGCCTATGATGGAAAAGGAAATACCTTCACATAAAAACCAGACAGAAGCATTCTCAGAAACTTCTTTATGAGGTGCACATTGAACACACAGAGTTGAACCTTTCTTTTGATAGAGAAGATTTGAAACACTCTTTTAGTAGAATCTTCAACTGGATGGATGGAGTGCTTTGAGGCCTATGCTGGAAAAGGAAATATCTTCACATTGAAACAAGACAAAAGCACTCTTTCAAAACTGTTCTATCAAAGTCTGTGAGTTGAATGCACTCAAATAAGTTTCTGAGAATGCTTCTGTCTAGTTTTTATGTGATGATATTTCGTTTTCCAGTATTGGCCTAAAAGTGCTCCATATATCCACATTCAGATGTTACTAAAAGAGTGTTTCAAAACTGTTCTATCAAAAGGAAGGTTCAAGTCTGTGAGCTGAATGCACTCATCACACAGAAGTTTCTGATAATGCTTCTGTCTAGTTTTTATGTGAAGATATTTCCTTTCCAGGATAGGCCTCAAGTCGCTCCAAATATCAACATGAAGATTTTCCAAAAAGGGTGTTTCCAAACTGCTCTATCAAAAGGCAGGTTCAACTCTGTGATTTGAATGCACACATCTTCAAGAGGGTTCTGCGAATCCTTCTGTCTAGTTTTTAGGTGAAGATATTTCGTTTCCCAGCATAGGTCTCAAAGCGCTCCAAATATCCTCTTGCAGATTCTTCAAAAAGAGTGTTTCAGAACTGTTATTTTAAAAGGAAGATTCAAGTCTGTGAGTTGAATGCACTCAATACAAAGAAGTTTCTGAGAATGCTTCTGTCTAGTTTGTATATGAAGATATTCCCTTTTCCAGCATAAACCTCAAAGAGCTCCAAATATCCACATGCGGATCCTGCAAAAACTGAGTTTCAAAACTGGTGTGTCAAAAGGAAGGTTCAACTCTGTGAGTTGAATGCACCCATCACAAAGAAGTTTCTGAGAATGTTTCCATCTAGTTTTTATGCAATGATATTTCCTTTTGCAGCATAGGCCTCAAAGGGCTCTAAATATGCACTTGCTGATTCTACAAAAGAGTGTTTCAAAACTGCTGTATGAAAAGGAAGGTTGAAATCTGTGAGTTGATTACACAAAGCACAGGGAAATTTCTGACAATGCTTTTGTCTCGTTTCTACGTGAAGAGATTTCCTTTTCCAACATAGGTCTCTATGCACTCCATATATCCAGTTGAAGATTCCACTAAAACAGTGTTTCCAAACCTCTCTATCAAAAGAAAGGTTCAACTCTCTGAGTTCAATGCACACATCACAAAGAAGTTTCTGAGAATGCTTCTGTCTAGTTTTTATGTGAAGATATTCCCTTTTCCAGCATAGGCTTCAAAGCGCTCTGTGTATCCACTTGCAGATTCTACAAAAAGAGTGTTTCAAAACTACTCTTTCAAAAGGAAGCTTGAAGTCTGTGCGTTGTATGCACTCATCACAAAGAAGTTTGTGAGAATTCTTCTGTCTAGTTTTAATGTGAACATATCTCCATTTCCAGCATAGGCCTCAAATTGCTCTAAATATCCCCTTGAAGATTTTTAAAAAAGGGGGTTTCCAAACTGCTCTGTCAAAAGGCCGGTTCAACACTGTGAGTTGAATGCACACATCGAGATGAAGTTTCTGAGAATGCTTCTGTCTAATTTTAAGTGAAGATGTTTCATTTGCCAGCAATAGCCTAAAAGCGCTCCAAATTTCCACTTGCAGATTCTACAAAAAGAGTGTTTCAAAACTGCTCTTTCAGAAGGAAGTTTCAAGTCTGTGAGTTGAATGCACTCATCACAAGGACGTTTGTGAGAATGCTTCTGTGTAGTTCCCATGTGAAGATATTTCCATTTCCAGCATAGGCCTCAAATCGCTCCAAATATTCACTTGCAGACTCTACAATAAGTGTGTTTCAAAACTTCTCTGTGAGTTGAATGCACTCATCATAAAGAAGTTTCTGAGAATGCTTCTGTCTAGCTTTTATGTGGACATAATTCCTTTTCCAACATAGGAATCAAGGCACTCCAAACAAGCACTTGCAGATTCTACAAAAGGAGTGTTTCAAATCTGTTTTATCAAAAGCAACGTTAAAGTGTGTTAGTTGAATGCACTCATCAGATAGTAGTTTCTGAGAATGCTTCTGTCTAGTTTTTATGTGATGATATTTCATTTTCCAGAATTGGCCTAAAAGCGCTCCATATATCCACATTCAGATGTTACTAAAAGAGTGTTTCAAAACTGCTCTATCAGAAGGAAGGTTTAAGTCTGTGAGTTGAATGCACTCATCACACAGAAGCTTCTAAGAATGCTTCTGTCTAGTTTTCATGTGAAGATATTTCCTTTTCCAGCATAGGCCTCAAATCGCTCGAAATATCCACTTGCAGATTTTTCAGAAAGGGTGATTCCAAACTGCTGTATCAAAAGGCAAGTTCAACTCTGTGAGATGAATGCACACATCACAAAGAAGTTTCTGTGAATGTTGCTGTCTAGTGTTTATGTGAAGATATTTCCTTTTCAAGCATAGGCCTCAAATCCCTCCAAACATCCACTTGCAGATTCTACAAAAAGTGTGTTTCAAAACCGCTCAATGAAAAGAAATGTTCAACCCTGTGAGTTGAATGCACACATCACGAAGAAGTTTCTGAGAATGCTTCTGTCTAGTTTTCTGGTGTAGATATTTCATTTCCCAGCATAGGCCTCAAAGCGCTCCAAATATCCACTTGCAGATTCTACAAAAATAGTGTTTCAAAACCGCAATTTCAAAACGAAGCTGCAAGTCTGTTGGTTGAATGCACTCATCACAAAGAAGTTTCTGAGAATTCTTCGGTCTAGTTTTTAGGTGAAGATATTTCGTTTTCCAGCCTAGGCCTCAATTCTCTCCAAAACTCCAGTAGCAAATTCTAAAAAAAGAGTTTTTCAAAACTGCGCTACCAAAAGTAAGATTCCACTATGTGAGTTGAAAGCATAAAGCACAGGGAAGTTTCTGAGAAACTTCCGTCTAATTTTTATGTGAAGATATTTCCTTTTCCATTGTTGGCATCTTAGCACCCAAGATAACCACTTGCAGATTCTACCAAGAGTGTTTCAAAACTGCTATATCAAAAGGAAGCTTCAACACTGTGAGTTGAATGTGCACATCACAAAGAGGTTTCTGAGAATGCTTCTATCTTGTTTTTATGTGAAGATATTACCATTTCCAGCTTAGGCCTCAAAGCGCTGCAAATATCCACTTGCAGATTTTACAAGAAGGGTGTTTCCAAACTGCTCTATCGAAAGTCATGTTCAACTCTCCGAGTTGAAAGCACACATCAAAAAGAATTTTCTGAGAATGCTTCTGCCTAATATTTATGTGAAGATATCTCCTTTTCAAGCACAGACCCCAAATCGCTCCAAATATCCACTTGCAGATATTTAAAAAAGAGTGTTTCAAAACTGCTCTATGAAAAGGAATTTTCAGGTCGGTGTGTTGAATGCACACATCCCAAAGATGTTTCTGAGAGTGCTTCTGTCTAGTTTTTATGTGAAGATATTTCTTTTCCCAGCATAGTTCTCAAAGCGCTCCAAATATCCACTTGCAGATTCTGCAAAAAGAGTATTTCAAAACTGCTCTTTCAAAAGGAAGGTTCAAGTCTGTGAGTTGAATGCATTCATCCAAAGAAGTTTCTGAGAATCCTTCTGTCTAGTTTTTATGTGAAGATATTTCCTTTTCCAGCATAGGCCTCAAATCGCTGCAAACATCCACTAGCGAATTCTACAAAAAGAGTGTTTGAAAACTGCGCTATCAAAAGGAAGATTCCACTCTGTGAGTTGAATGCATAAAGCGTAGGGAAGTTTCTGAGAATGCTTCCGTATAGTTTTTATGTGATGATACTTACTTTTCCAGTATTGGCATCTTACCACTCCAAATATACACTTGCAGATTCTACTAAAAGAGTGTTTCGTAACTGCTATGTCAAAAGGAAGGTTCAACTCTTTGAGTTGAATGCGCACATCCCAAAGAAGTTTCTGAGAATGCTTCTATCTAGTTTTTATGTGAAGATATTACCTTTTCCAGCTTAGGCCTGAAAGCGCTGCAAATATCCACTTGCAGTTTCCACAAAAAGAGTATTTCAAAACTGTTCTATCAAAAGGAAGGTTCAACACTGTGAGTAGAATGCACTCATCACAATGAAGTTTCTGAAAATGCTTCCATGTAGTTTTTATGCAATGATATTTCCTTTTGCAGCATTGGCCTCAAAGTAATCCATACATCCACTTCAGCATTCTACTAAAAGAGTGTTTCAAAATTGCTGTATCAAAAGTAAGGTTGAACTCTGTGAGTTGAATGCACAAAGCACAGGGAACTTTCTGAGAATGCTTCTCTCTAGTTTCTACGTGAAGATATTTACTTTTCCTGCATAGGCCTCAAAGCACTCCATACATCCACTTGAAGATTCTACTAAAAGAGGGTTTCAAAACTTCTCTATTAAAAGAAAGGTTCAAATTTGTGAGTTCAATGCACACATCACAAAGAAGTTTCTGAGAATGCTTCTGTCTAGTTTTTATGTGAAGAGATTTCCTTTTCAGCATAGGCCTCAAAGCGCTCCATGTATCCACTTGCAAATTCTACAAAAAGAGTCTTTCAAAACTGCTCTTTCAAAAGGAAGCTTCAAGTCTGTCAGTTGAATGCACTCATCGCAAAGGCGTTTCTGAGAATTCTTCTGTCTAGTCTTCCTGTGAAGTTATTTCCATTTCCAGCATAGGCCTCAAATCACTCCAAATATCCACTTCCAGATTTTACAAAAAGGGTGTTTCCAAACTGCTCTATCAAAAGGCGGGTTCAACTGTGTGAGTTGAATGCACAAATCGCAAAGAAGTTTCTGAGAATGCTTCTGTCTATTGTTTATGTGGAGATATTTCCTTTTCCAGCATAGGCCTCAAAGCGCTCCAAATATCCACTTGCAGATTCTACAAAAAGTGTGTTTCAAAACTGTTTTATCAAAAGGAAGGTTAAACTCTGTGAGTTGAATGCACAGTCCCGAAGTATTTTCTGAGAATGCTTCTCTCTTTTTTTTATATGATGATAATTCGTTTTCCAGCATTGGTCTAAATGCGCTCCAAGTATCCACTTTGAGATGCTACTAAAAGAGTGTTTCAAAACTGCTCTATCAAAAGGAAGGTTCAAGTCTGTGAGTTGAATGTATTCATCACACAGAAGTTTCTGAGAATGCCTCTGTCTAGTTTTTATGTGAAGATCTTTCCTTTTCCAGCGTAGGCCTGAAATCGCTCGAAATATCCACTTGCAGATTTTACAAAAAGGGTGTTTCCAAAGTGCTCTATCAAATGGCAGGTTCAGCTCAGTGAGTTGAATGCACACATCACAAAGAAGTTGCTGAGAATTCTTCTGTATAGTGTTTGTGTGAAGATATTTCCTTTTCAAGCATAGGCCTCAAAGCGATCCATATATTCACTTGCAGATTCTACAATAAGTTTGTTTCAAAACTGCTCTATGAAAAGGAAGGTTCAACTCTGTGAGTTGAATGGACACATCGTGAAGAAGTTTCTGAGAATGCTTCTGTCGAGTTTTTAGGTAAAGATATTTCATTTCCCAGCATAGGCCTCAAAGCGATCGAAATATCCACTTGCAGATTCTACAAAAAGAGTGTTTCAAAACTGCTCTTTCAAAAGGAAGGTTCAACTCGGTGAGTTGAATGCGCACATCAGAAAGAGTTTCTGAGAATGCTTCTGTCTAGTTTTTATGTGAAGATATTTCCTTTTCCAACATAGGGCCCAAAGCGCTCCAAATATCCACTTGCAGATTCCACAAAAAGAGTGTTTCAAAACTCTTCTATTAAAAGGAATGTTGAAATCTATGAGTAGAATTCGCAGATCACAAAGTAGTTTCTGAGAGTGGTTCTATCTAGTTTGCATCTGAGTGTATTTCCTTTTCCACTAGATGCCGAAATCGCACCAAATATCCACTTGCAGTTTCCACATAAAGAGTGTTGCAGAACTACTCTATGAAAAGGAATGTTCAACTCTATGAATTGAATCCCACATGACACAGAAGTTTCTGAGAATGCTTCTGTCTAGTTTGTATATGAAGATATTTCCTTTTTCAGCATAAGCCTCAAGGAGAGCCAAATATCCACTTGCGGATTCTACAAAAACAGGGCTTCAAAACTGGTCTATCAAAAGGAAGGTTCAACTCTGTGAGTTGAATGCGCACATCCCAAAGAAGTTTCTGAGAATGCGTCTATCTAGTTTTTATGGGAAGATTTTTTCTTTTCCAGCATAGGTTTAAAAGCGCTCAAAATATCCACTTGCAGATTCTACAAAAAGAGTGTTTCAAAACTGTTCTATCAAAAGAAAGGTGCAGCTCTGTGAGTAGAATGCAGAAAGCACAGGGAAGTCTCTGAGAATGATTCTGTCTAGGTTCTACGTGAACATATTTCCTTTTCCAGTGTAGGACCCAAAGCACTCCAAATATCCACTTGCAGATTCTCCAAAAAGAGTGTTTCAAAACTGCTCTATCAAAAGGAATGTTCAACTCAATGAGTTGAATGCACACTTCAGAAAATGTTTCTGAGAATGCTTCTGTCTAGTTTTTATGTGAAGATATTTCCTTTTCCAGTTTTGGCCTCTTAGCACTCCAAATACCCACTTTCAGATTCTACTAAAAGAGTGTTTCTTAACTGCTATAACAAAAGGAAGGTTCATTTCTGTGAATTGAATGCGCACATCACAAAGAAGTTTCTGAAAATGCTTCTATCTAATTTTTATGAGAATATATTTCCTTTTCCAGCATAGGCCTCAAAGCTTTCCTAATATCGTCTTGTATATTCTACAAAAAGAGTGTTTCAAAACTGGGCCATGAAAAGAAAGGTTCATGCCTCAAAAGGCTTCAATTATCCACTTGCATATTTTACAAAAAGTATGTTTCAAAACAGTTCTATCAAAAGGAACATTGAACACTTTGAGTTGAATGCGCACATCACATAGAAGGTTCTGAGAATTCTTCTGTCTAGTTTTTATGTGAAGATATTTCCTTTTCCAGCATAGGCCTCAAAGCTCTCCAAATATCTTCTTACAGATTCTGCAAAAGCGGTGTTTCAAAACTGCTCTATCAAAAGGAAGGTTCAACTCTGTGAGTAGAATGCGCACGTCACATAGAAGTTTCTGAGAATGCTTCTGTCTAGTTTTCATCTGAATGTATTTCCTTTTCGACGAGAGGCCACAATCCCTCCAAATATCCTTTTGCCGTTTGCAACAAGAGTGTTTCAGAACTGCTCTGTGAAAAAGAATGCTCAAATCTTTGAGTTGAATGCACACATCAGAAAAGTTTTCTGAAAATGATGCTTTCTAGTTTTTATGTGAAGATATTTCCTTTTCCAGCACAGGCCTCAAAGTCCTCCAAATAACCACTTATATATACTACAAAAAGGGTTTTTCAAAAGTGCTCTATCAAAGGGAATGTTAAACCCTGTGAGTTGAATGCATACATCAGAAAGAAGTTTCTGAGAATGCTTCTGTCTAGTTTTTATGTGAAGGTATTTCCTTTTCCAGCATTTGCCTCAATGTGCTCCAAATATCCACTTGCAGATTCTACAAAAACGGTGTCTCAAAACTGCTCTATCAAAAGAAAGCTTCAACTCTGTGAGTTGAACGCATACATTACAAAGAAGTTTCTGAGAATACTGCTGTCTAGTATTTATGTGAAGGTATTTCCTTTTCCAGCATAGGCCTCAAATCAGTCCAAATATCCACTTGCAGATTCTACTAAAAGAGTGTTCCAAAACTGCTCTATCAAAAGGAAGGTTCACCTCTGTGAGATGAATGCACACTTTACAAAGGAGTTTCTGAGAATGCTTCTGTCTAGTTTTCAAGTGAAGATATTTCCCTTTCCATCCTAGGCCTAAAAGCGCTCCAAATATCCGGTTGCAGATTCTATAAAAAGAGTGTTTCAAAGCTGCTCTATTAAAAGGAACGTTCAATTCTGTGAGTTGAATGCGCACGTCACATAGAAGTTTCTGAGAATTCTTCTGTCTCGTTTTATGTGAAGATATTTTCTTTTCCAGCATAGGCCTCAAAGAGCTCCAAATATCCACTTGCCGTTTCTTCTAAAAGATTGTTAAAACTGCTCTATCAGAAGGAAGGTTCAACTCTTTGAGTTGAATGCACACATCACAATGAAGTTTCTGAGAATTCTGCAATCTAGTTTTTATGTGAAGATATTTCCTTTTCCAGCTTAGGCCTCAAAGCCCTGCAAATATCCAATTGGAGATTTTAAAAAAAGAGTGCTTCAAAACTGTTCTATCAAAAGGAAGGTTCAAGTCTGTGAGATGACTGCCCCCATCACAGAGAAGTTTCTGAGAATTCTTCAGTTTAGTTTTTATTTGAAGATATGTCCTTTTCCCGCATGTGGCTCAAAGCGCTCCAATTATCCACCTGCATATTTTACCAAAAGCGTGTTTAAAAACTGCTCTTTCAAAAGGAAGGTTCAACTCTGTGAGCTGAATGCACACATCTCAAAGAAGTTTCTGAGAATGCTTCTGTCTACTTTTTGTGTGAAATTATTTCCCTTTCTAGCCTAGGACTCAATGCCATCAAACTATCCACTTGCAGATTCTACAAAAAGAGTGTGTCAAAACTGCTTTCCCCAAAGGAAGGTTCAACTTCTTGAGTTGAATGCACTCATCACAAAGAAGTTTCTGAGAATGCTTCCGTCTAGTTTTTATGTGAAGATACTTCCTTTTCCAGCATAGGCCTCAAAGCACTCCAAATATTCACTTGCAGATTCTACTAAAAGAGTGTTTCAATACGGCTGTATCAAAAGGAAGATTCCTCTCTCTGAGTTGAATGCACACATCACAAAGATGTTTCTGGGAATGCTTCTGTTTAGTTTTTATGTGAAGATGTTTCCTTTTCCAAAATAGGCCTCAAAGTGCTCCAAATATCCACTTGCAGATTCTACAAAAAGAGAGTTTTAAAACTGCTCTACAAAAAGGAATTTTCAACTCTCTGAGTTGAATGCATAAAGCACAGGGAAGTTTCTGAGAATGCTTCCCTCTAGTTTTTATGTGAAGATATTTCCTCTTCCAGTGTAGGCCTCAAAGCACTCCAAATATCCACTTGAGATTCTACTAAAAGTGTGTTTCAAAACTTCTCTATCCAAAGTAAGGTTGAAAACTTTGAGTTGAATGCGCACATCACAGAGAAGTTTCTGAGAATGCTTCTGTCTAGTATTTATGTAAAGATATTTCCTTTTCCATCATAGGCCTCAAAGTGCTCCATATACACACTTGCAGATTCTACAAAAGGATGTTTCAAAACTACTCTATCAAAAGGAAGTTTCAACTGTGTGAGTGGAATACACACATCACAAAGAAGTTTCTGAGAATGCTTCCGTCTAATTATTATATGAAGATATTACCTTTTCCAGCATAGGGCTCAAAGCGCTAGAAATATCTAGTTGCAGATTCTACAAAAAGAGTGTTTCAAAACTGGTCTATCAAAAGGAAGGTTCAACTCTGTGAGTTGAATGCACTCATAACAAAGAAGTTTCTGAGAATGCTTCCGTCTAGTTTTGATGTGATGATATTTCCTTTTGCAGCATAGGCCTCAAAGCGCTCCAAATATCCACTTACAGATTCTACAAAAAGAGTGTTTCAAAACTGCTCTTTGAAAAGAAAGGTTGAACTCTATGTGTTGAATGAACAAAGCACTTTTAACTTTCTGAGAATTGTTTGGTCTATTTTCTATGTGAAGATATTTCCTTTTCCAGCATAGTGCTCAAAGCACTCCAAATATCCACATGCAGATACTACAAAAAGAGTGTTTCAAAAATGCTCTACCAAAAGGAGTTTTCAACTCTGTGAGCTGAATGCACTCATCACAAAGAAGTTTCTGAGAATGCTTCTGTCTAGTTTTTAAATGATGATATTTCCTTTTCCAGCATTGGCCTAAAAGAGCTCCAAATATCCAATTTCATATTCTACTAAAAGAGTGTTTCAAAACTGCTCTATCAAAAGGAACGTTCAAGTCTTTGAGTTGAATGCACTCATCACAGAGTAGTTTCTGAGAATGCTTTTTTCTAGTTTTTTTGTGAAGATATTTCCTTTTCCAGCATAGGACTCAAAGCGCTCCAAATATTCACTTACAGTTTCTTCAAAAAGGGTGTTTCCAAACTGCTCTATGAAAAGTAATGTTCAGCTCTGTGAGTTGAGTGCACATATCAGGAAGAAGTTTCTGAGAATGTTTCTGTCTAGTTTTTAGGTGGAGATATTTCATTTCCCAGCATAGGCCTAAAAGCGCTCCAAATATTCCCTTGCAGATTCTACAAAAAGAGGGTTTCAAAACTACTCTTTGAAAATTAAGGTTCAAGTCTGTGAGTTGAATGCACTCATCACAAAGAAGTTTCTGAGAATGCTTCTGTCTTGTTTTTATGTGAATATATTTCCTTATCCAGCATAGGCCTCAAATCGCTCCAAATATCCACTTGCATATCCTACAAAAGGAGTGTTTTAAAACTGCGCTACAAAAAGAAAGTTTCCACTCTGTGAGTTGAATACATAAAGCACAGGGAAGTTTCTGAGAATGCTTCTGTATAGCTTTTATGTGAAAATATTTCCTTTTCCAGTGTTGGCCTCTTAGCACTCTGAATATCCACTTGCAGATTCTACTAAATGAGTGCTTCAAAACTGCTATACGAAAAGGAAGCTTCAACTGTGTGAGTTGAATGCGCACTTCCCAAAGCAGTTTCTGAGAATGCTGCCGTCTAGTTTTTATGAGAAGATGTTTCCTTTTCCAGCATAGGCCCCAAAGCGTTCCAAATATCGACTTGCAGATTCTACAAAAAGAGTGTTTCAAAACTGTTCTATTTAAATGAAGGTTCAACTCTGTGAGTTGAATGCACACATCACAGAAAGTTTCTGGGAATGCTTCTTAGTTTTTATGTGAAGATATTTCCTTTTCCAGCATAGGCCTCAAAGTGCTCCAAATATCCACTTGCAGATTCTACAAAAAGAGAGTTTTAAAACTGCTCTATAAAAAGGAAGTTTCAACTCTCTGAGTTTAATGCATAAAGCACTGGGAAGTTTCTGAGAATGCCTCTGTCTAGTTTTTATGTGAACATATTTCCTTCTCCCGTGCAGGCCTCAAAGCACTCCAAATATCCACATGAGATTCTACTAAAAGAGTGTTTCAGAACGGCTCTATCAAAAGGAAGGTTCATCTCTGTGAGTTGAATGCAGTCATCACAAAGGAAGAAGTTTCTGGGAATGCCTCTGTGTAGTTTATATGTGAAGATATTACCTTTTCCAGCATAGGTCTCAAAGCGCTCCCAATATCCACATGCAGATTCTACAAAAAGAGTGTTTCAAAACTGCTCTATCAAAAGGAGGTTTCAAGTCTATGAGTTGAATGCACTCATCACAAAGAAGTTTCTTAGAATGCTTCTGTCTACTTTTTATGTGAAGATATTTCCTTTTCCAGCATAGGCCTCAAAGCGTTCCAAATATTCACTTGAAGATACTAGAAAAAGGGTGTTTCAGAGCTATTCTATCAGAAGGAAGGATCAACTCCCTGAGTTGAATGCACACATCATAAAGAAGTTTCTGAGAATGCTTCTGTCTAGTTTTTATATGAAGATATTTCCTTTTCCAGCATAGTCCTCAAACCGTTCCAAATATTCACTTGCAGATACTACAAAAAGGGTGTTTCAAAGCTATTCTATCAAAAGGAAGGTTCAACTCTGTGAGTTGAATGCACACATCATAAAGAAGTTTCTGAGAATGCTTCAGTCTAGTTTTTATGTGACGATATTTCCTTTTCCTGTTTAGGCCTCAAAGCACTCCAAATGTCCACTTGCTGATCCTACTAAAGGAGTGTTTCAGAACTGCTCTTTCAAAAGGAAGATTCATGTCTTTGAGTTGAATGCGCACGTCCACAGAAGTTTCTGAGAATGCTTCTGTTTAGTTTTTATGTGATGATATTTCCTTTTCCAGCATAGGCCTCAAAGCGCTCCAAATATCCACTTGCAGACACTACAAAAAGAGGGTTTCAAAACTGCTCTATCAAAAGGAAGGTTCAAATCTGTGAGTTGAATGCACACATCCCAGAGATGTTTCTGAGTATGCTTCTGTCTAGTTTTATGTGAAGATATTTCCTTTTCAAGCATAGGCCTCAAAGCTCTCCAAATATCCACTTGCAGATTCTACAAAAAGAGTGTTTCAAAACTGCTCTATCGAAAGAAAGGTTCAACGCTGGGATTTGAATGCACACATCACAAGGAAGTTTCTGATTATGCTTGTCTAATTTTCATCTGAATGTATTTCCTTTTCCACCAGAGGACGCATTCGCACCAAATATCCAATTATCGCTTCTGCAAGTATCTGAATGTTTGTCCCTCATATAGGATTCCAGAACACAGTGGCTGGGTTCTGAGTGTTTGTCTCTCAGATGGGATTCCAGAACACTGCGGCTGGGTTCAGAGTGTTTGTCCCTCACATACGATTCCATAGCACGGCTATGAGGTTCTGAATGTTTTTCCCTCAAAAAGGATTCCGGAACACTTCTGCTGGGTTCTGAGGGTTTGTCCCTCAGATAGGATTCCAAAACACTGCTGCTGGGTTCTCAGTGTTTGTCTCTGACATAGAATTCCAGAACACTGCTGCTTGCTTCTGAGTTTTTGAACCCTCACATGGGATTCCAGAACACTGCTACGAACTTCTGACTATTTGTGGATCACACAGGTTACCAAAACAATGCTACTGGTTTCTGAGTGTTTGTCCCTCACATAGGATTCCAGATCACTGCCGCTGGGTTCTGAATGTTTTTCCCTCACATAGGATTCCAGAACACTGCTACGACGTTCTGAATATTTGTTGCTCACATATGATTCCAGAACACTGCTGCTGTGTTCTGAGTGTTTGTCCCTCACATAGGATCCAGTACTGTGCTGCCGCGTTCTGAGTGTTTTTCTCTCACATAGGATTCCCAAACGCTGCTTCGAGTGTCTGAATCTTTTTCCCTCGCAAAGTATTACAGAACACTGCTCCTGGGTTCTGAGTGTGTTTCCTTCATATAGAATTCCAGAACAAAGCTGCGAGGGTTTGAATGTTTTTCCCTCACATAGGATTCCAGAACACTGCTAAGAGTGTCTTAATATTTTTCATTCACAAAAGATTCCAGAACACTGCTGCTGGGGTTTGAGGGTTTGTCCCATAAATAGGATTCCAGAACACTGCTGCTGGTTTCTGTTTGTTTGTCCCTCACAAAGGATTCCGGAGCACTGTTGCTGGTTTCTTAGTGTTTGTCCCTCACATAGGATTCCAGAACACTTCGCTAAGGTCTGAATGTTTGTCCCTCAGACAGGATTCCACTACACAGTGGCTGGGTTCTGAGTGTTTGTTCCTCACGTACGATTCCAGAACACTGCTGCTGGGTTCTGAGTGTTTATCCCTTACTTATGATTCCAGAAAACTGCTTCGGGGGTATGAATGTTTGTCCTTCACAAAGGATTCCAGAACACTGCTACAGAATCTAAATGTTAGTCCCTCACATAGGATAACAGAACACTGCTTGGAGGGTCTGAATGTTTGTCCCTCACAAAGGATTCTAGAACACTGCTGCTGGTTTGTGAGTGTTTGTCACTCACATAGGATTGCAGAACACAGCTGCTGAGTTATGAGGGTTTGTTCCTCACATAGTTTTCGAGAACACTGCAATGAGGGTCTTAATGTTTTTCCATCACAGAGCATTCCAGAAGAGTGCTATGAGGGTCTGAGTGCTTTTCCCTCACGCAGGAATCAAGAACACTTCTGCAGGTTTCTGAGTGTTTTTCCTTCACACAGGATTCCAGAGACGTGCTCTGAGTGTCTGAGTGATTGACCCTCACATAGGATTCCAATACACTGCTGCTGGGCTGTGAGTGTTTGTGCCTCACATAGGATTCCAGAACACTGCTGCTGCTTTGTTAGTGTTTGTCGGTCACATATGATTCCAGAGCACTGCTAAGAGGATCTGAATTTTTGTCCCTCACAAAGGATTATAGAACACGGCTGCTGCGTTCTGAGTGTTTGTCCCTCACATTGTTTTCTGGAACACTGTTGCTTGGTTCTGAGGGTTTGTCCCTCACGTAGAATTCCGAAACACTGCCGCTGGGTTTTAAATGTTTGTCCCTCACATAGGATTCCAGAACACTGCTACGATTGACTGAATGTTTGTCCCTCACAAAGTATTCCAGAACACTGCTGCTGGCTTCTGAGTGTTTGTCCCTAACAGAGGATTCCAGAACACTGCTACGAGGGTCAGAAAGTTTGTCCCTCACATAGGATTCTGTGTCACTGCTAAGAGTGCCTGAATGCTTGGCCCACACATAAGATTCCAGAACACAGCTGCTGGTTTCATACTCTTTGTCCCTCACATAGGATTCCAGAGCACTGCTGCAGGGTTCTGAGTGTTTGTCCCTCACATAGGATTCCAGAGCACTGCTGCAGTGTTCTGAGTGTTTGTCCCTCACATAGGATTCCAGAGCACTGCTGCAGGGTTCTGAGTGTTTGTCCCTCACATAGGATTCCAGAGCACTGCTGCTGCGTTCTGAGTCTTTCTCCCTCACATAAGATTCCAGAACACTGTTGTTGGGTTCTGAGTATTTGTCCCTCACTTTGGATTCCAGAACACTGCAGTTAGGTTCTAAGGTTTTCTCCCTCACATAGAATTCCAGAACACTGCTGCTCGGTTCAGAGGTTTTTTACCTGATAATGGATTCCAGAACATTGGTACGAGGGTCTGAATGTTTGTCCCTCACATAGAATTCCAGAAAACTGCTATGACGTTCTGAATGCTTTTCCCGCACATAGGATTCCAGAACACTGCTGCAGCGTTCTGAGGGACTGTCCCTCACATAGGATCCCAGAAAATTGCTGCTGGGTGCTGAGTGTTTGTCCCTCACATTGGATTCCAGAACACTGATGCTGGGTTTTGAGTGTTTGTCCCTCACTTAGGATACCAGAACACAGCTGCTTGTTTCTGAGTGTTTGTCCCTCACAGATGATTTGAGACCACTGCTGCTGGGTTCTCAGTGTTTGTCCCTCACATAGGACTCCAGACCACTGATACAAGGGTATGAAAGTTTGTCTCTCACAAAGCATTGCAGAAAAATGCTGCTGGGTTCTGATTGTATGTCCCTCACATAGGATTCAGAACACTGCTGCTGGGTTCTGAGTGTTTTCCCCTCACATTAGATTCCAGAACACTGTTGCTGGGTTCTGAGTGTTTGTCCCTCACTTAGGATGCCAGAAAATTGCTGCTGGTAACGGAGGGTTTCTCGCTGTTATTGAGTTATAGAACACTGCTGCTGGGTTCTGAGGGTTTGTCCCTCAAATAGGATGGCAGAATACTGCGGCTACATTCTGATGGTTTGTCAATCACATAGAATTCTAGAACTCTGCTGCTGGGTTCTGAGGGTTACCCCATCACATGGGATTCCAGAACACTGCTACAGGGGTCTGAGTGTTTCTCCCTCAAAAAGGATTCCAAAGCACTGCTGGAGGGTTTTGAGTGTTTGTCCCAAACATAGGAATCCGGTACTCTGCTCGGAGAGTCTGGAAGTTTGTTCCTCACCAAGGAATCAAGAACACTGCTGCTGAGTTTGAATGTTTGTCCCTAACATTTATTTCCGGAATATTGCTACGAGGTTCTGAATGTTTGTCCCTCAAAGGGATTCCACAAAACTGCTTTTGAGTTCTGAGTGTTTGTACCTCACAAAGGATTGCAGAACACTGCTGCTGGGTTCTGAGTGTTTTTCCATCACATAGGATTCCAGAACACTGCTATGAGGGTCTGAATGTTTATCCCTCAGAAAGCATTCCTTACCACTGCTACGAGTGTCTGAATGCTTGTCTCTCACATAGGTTTCCAGAACACTACTACTGGGTTCTGATTGTCTGTCCTTCACACAGGATTCCATAACACTGCTCCGAGGGTCTGAATGTTTCTCCCTCACATAGGATTCCAGAACACTGCTGCTGGTTTGTGAGTGTTTGTCCTTCACATAGGATTCCAGAAAACTTCTGCTGGGTTCTCAGTGTTTGTCCCTCATATAGGATACCAGAACAATGTTGCTTGGTTTTCTGTGTTTGTCCCTCACATAGCATTCCCAAACAATGCTGCTGGGTTCTGAGTGTTAGTCCCTCGCATACGATTCTAGAACACTGCTGCTAGGTCCCGAGGTTTTGACCCTCACACAGAATTCCAGAACACTGCTGCTGAGTTCTCAGGGTTTGTACCTCACATAGGATTCCAGAACACTGCTAAGACGGTCTGAATGTTTGCCCTCACAGAGCATTTCAGAGCAATGCTATGAGGGTTTGAATGCTTGTCCCTCACATAGCATTGCAGAACATTGCTGCAGGGTTCTGACTATCCCTCACATAGGATTCCAAAACACTGCTGCTGGGTACTGAGGGTTTGTCCCTCACATAGGATTCCAGAACACTACTTCGAGAGTGTGAATGTTTATCCCTCACAAAGGATTCCAGAACACTGTTACTGGGTTCTGAGTGTTTGTAGCTCACATAGGATTCCAGAAATCTGCTGCTGGGTTCTGTTTGCTTGTTCCTCACAAAGGAATCCAGGGCACTGCTGCTGGTTTCTGAGTGTTTCTCCCTCACATAGGATACCAGAACACTGCTACGACGGTCTGAATGTTTGTCCGACACAAAGGATCCCAGAACACTGCTGCTGGGTTCTGAGTGTTTGTCCCTCACATAGGATTCCAGAACACTGCTTCGAGGGTCTGAATGTTTGTCCTTCACAAAGGATTCTAGAACACTGCTGCTGGGTTCTGATTGTTTGTCACTCACATAGGATTCCAGAACAATGCTGCGGGGTTCTGAGTGTTTGTCACTCACATGGGATTCGAAAACACTGTTGACGGGTTCAGAGTGTTGTCCCTCACACATGATTCCAGAACACTGCTACGAGTTTCTGAAGGTTTGTCCCTCACAAAGGATTTTAGTGCACTGCTGCTGGGTTCTGAGTATTTGACCCTCACATTGGATTCTGGAACACTGCTGCTTGTTTCTGAGGATTGTCCCTCATGTAGAATTCCAGAACACTGCTGCTCGGTTCTCAGTGTTTGTCCCTCACTTATGATACCATAAAACTTCTGCTGGGTTTTGAGTGTTTCTCCCTCACAGAGGAATCGAAACCACTGCTGCTGGGTTCTGAGTGTTTATCCCTCGCATAGGATTCCAGACTACTGGGACAAGGGTATAAAAGTTTGTCTGTCACAAAGGATTGCAGAAAAATGCTGCTGGGTTCTGAGTGTTTGTCCCTCACATAGGATTCAAAACAACTGCTGCTGGGATCTCATGGTTTGTCCCTGTCATTGAGTTCTGGAACACTGCTGCTGTGTTCTGAGGGTTTGTCCCACACTTAGGAATGCAGAATACTGCGGCTACACTCTGAGGCTTTGTCTCTCACATAGAATTCTGGAACTCTGCTGCTGTGTTCTGAGGATTTCTCCATCACAAGGGAATCCGGAACACTCCTACAGAGGTCTGAATATTTGCCCCTCACAAAGGATTCCAGAGCACTGCTTATGGATTTTTAGTGTTTGTTTCTTACATAGGATTGCAGAACACAGCTGCTGGGTTCTGAGTGGTTGTCTGAAACATAGGATTCCAGAACTTTGCTCGGAGGGTCTGAAAGTTTGTTCCTCATCAAGAATTCCAGGACATTGCTGCTGTGTTCTGAATGTTTGTCCCTCACATATGATTTTGGAACACGGCTACGAGGGTCTGAATGTTTCTCCCTCAGAGGGATTCCGGAACACTGCTTTTGAGTTCTGAGTGTTTGTTCCTCACAAAGGATTCCAGAACACTGCTGCTGGGTTCTGAGTGTTTGCCCTCACATAGGAATCCAGAACACTGCTGCTGAGTTCTGAGAGTTTGTCCCTCACATGGGATTCCAGGACACTGCTGCTGGGTTCTGAGTGTTTGCCCTCACATAGGAATCCAGAACACTGCTGCTGAGTTCTGAGAGTTTGTCCCTCACATGGGATTCCAGGACACTGCTGCTGGGTTCTGAGTGTTTGCCCTCACATAGGAATCCAGAACACTGCTGCTGAGTTCTGAGAGTTTGTCACTCACATGGGATTCCAGGACACTGCTTCTAGGTTCTGAGGGTTTGTGCCTCACATAGGATTCGAGAACACTGCTATGAGGTTCTGAATGATTGTCCCCCACATAGCATTCCAGAACACTTCTATGAGGGTCTGAATGCTTGTCCCACACACAGTGTTACATAACACTGCTGCAGGGTTCTGAGTGTTTGTCCCTCACATGGGATTCCAGAACAATGATCCTAGGGTCTGAATTATTGTCCCTTACAAAGGATTCCAGAACACTGCTGCTGGGTTCTGAGTGATTGTCCCTCACGTAGGATTCCAGAACACTACAGCTGGGTTCTGAGTGCTTGTCTCTCACCTAGGATTCCAGAACACTGCTACGATGGTCTGAATGTTAGTTCCTCACCAACGATTCCAGAACACTGTTGCTGAGATCAGTGTTTCTCCCTCACATACGATTCCAGAACACTGCTAGTGTTTTCTGAGTGTTTGTCCTTCACATAGGATTCCAGAACACTGCTACCAGGGTCTGAAGGTTAGTCCCTCTAATAGGATTCCAAAACAATACTGCTGGATCCCAGTATTTGTCCCTCACATAGGATAAGAGAACACTGCTTAAAGGGTCTGAATGTTTGTCCGTCACAAATGACAATACAACACTGTTGCTGGTATATCAGTGTTTCTCACTCACATAGGATTCCAGAACACTGCTGCTGAGTTCTGAGGGTTTATACCTCACGGAGCATTCCAGAACAGTGCTATGAGGGTCTGAATGCTTTTCCTTCACATAGGATTCCAGAACACTGCTGCAGGGTTCTGAGTGTTTGTCCCTCACATGGGATTCCAGAACACTGCTGCAGGGTTCTGAGTGTTTGTCCCTCACATGGGATTCCAAAACACTGCTCTGAGTGTCTGAATGTTTGTCCCTCACATAAGATTACAGAACACTGCTGCTGAGTTCTGAGGGTTTGTCCTTCACATAGAATTCCAGAACACTGCTGCTGGGTTCTGAGGGTTTGTCCCTCACATTTGGTTCCAGAAAACTGCTACAAGGGTCTGAATATTTGTCCATCACAAAGGATTCCAGAACAGTGCTGCTGGATCTGAGTGTTTGTGCCTCACATAGGATAACAGAACACTCTTTCGAGGGTCTGAATGTTTTTCCCTCACAAAGGACACTAGAACACTGCTGCTGATATCTGAATGTTTGTCACTCACATAGGATTCCAGAACACTGCTGCTGAGTTCTGAGGGTTTATACCTCACGGAGCATTCCAGAACAATGCTATGAGGGTCTGAATGCTTTTCCCTCACATAGGATTCCAGAGCACTGCTGCAGGGCTCTGAGTGTTTGTCCCTCACATGGGATTCCAAAACACTGCTCTGAGTGTCTGAATGTTTGTACCTCACATAAGATTACAGAATACTGCTGCTGAGTTGTGAGGGTTTGTCCCTCACATAGAATTCCCGAACACTGCTGCTGGGTTCTGAGTGTTTGTCCCTCACATTTGATTCCAGAAAACAGCTACAAGGGTCTGAATGTTTGTCCATCACAAAGGATTCCAGAACAATACTGCTGGATATGAGTGTTTTTGCCTCACATAGGACAACAAAACACTGTTTTGAGGGTCTGAATGTTTGTCCCTCACAAAGGACACTAGGACACTGCTGCTGGTATCTGAGTGTTTGTCACTCACGTAGGTTTCCAGAGCACTGCTGCTGAGTTCTGAGGGTTTGTACTTCACAGAGTCTTCCAGAACAGTGCTATGAGTGTCTGGATGATTGTCCCTCACATAGGATTCCAGAACACTGCTGCAGGGTTCTGAGTGTTTGTCCCTTACATAGGATTCCAAAACACTTCACTGAGTGTTTGAAAGTTTTTCCCTCACATAGGATTCCCGAACACTGCTGCTGAGTTCTAAGGGTTTGTCCCTTACATAGAATTCCTGAACACTGCTGCTGGGTTCTAAGTATTTGTCCTTCTCATAGGATTACAGAACACTGCTGCTGTTTTCTGAGTGTTTGTTCCTCACATAGGATTTCAGAACACTGCTATGAGGGGCTGAATATTTCCCCTCACATAGCATTACAAAACAGTGCTATGAGTGTCTGAATGTTTGTCCCTCACATAGGGTTCCAGAACAGTGCTATGAGGGTCTGAATGTTTGTCCCTCACACAGGACTCCAGAACACTGCTGTAGGGTTCTGAGTGTTTGACCCTTACACAGGATTTCAGAAAAATGCTGCGAGTGTCTGAATGTTTGTCCTTCACAAAGGTTTCCAGAACACAGCTGCTGGGTTGTGAGTGTTTGTCCCTCACATAGTATTCCAGAACACTGCTATGAGGGTCTGAAAGTTTCTCCCTCAGAAAGCATTCCGTATCACTGCTACGAGTATCTGAATGCTTGTCCCTCACATAGGTTTCCAGAACACTGCTACTGGGTTCTGAGGGTTTGTCCTTGACATAGGATTCCAGAACACTGCTCCGAGGTTCTGAATGTTCGTCCCTCACATAAGAATCCCGAACACTGCTGTTGGTTTGTGAGTGTTTGTCCCTCACATAGGATTCCAGAAAACTTCTGCTGGGTTCTGAGTGTTTGTCCCTCATATAGGATACCAGAACACTGTTGCTTGGTTTTCTGTTTGTCCCTCACATAGCATTCCAAAACAATGCTGCTGGGTTCTGAGTATTAGTCCCTCGCAGACAATTCCAGAACACTGCTGCTAGGTCCTGAGGGTTTGTCCCTCACACAGAATTCCAGAACACTGCTGCTGAGTTCTCAGGGTTTGTACCTCACATAGGATTCCAGAACACTGCTAAGACGGTCTGAATGTTTGTCCCTCACAGAGCATTCCAGAGAAGTGCTATGAAGGTTTGAATGCTTGTCCCTCACATAGCATTGTAGAACACTGCTGCAGGTTACTGAGTGTTTGTCCCTTACAAAGGATTCCAAAACACTGTTCTAAGTGTCTGAATATTTGTCACTCACAAAGGATTCCACAATAATGCTGCTGGTTCTTAGGGTTTGTCCCCCACATAGAAATCCCGAACACTGCTGCTGGGTTCTAAGTGTTTGACCGTCAAATAAGACTACAGAACACTGCTGTTGTTTTCTAAGTGTTTGTCCCTCACATAGGATTTCAGAACACTGCTATGAGGTTCTGAAAGCTTCTGCCTCACATAGCATTACAGAACAGTGCTATGAGTGTCTGTATGTTTGTCCCTCAAAAAGGATTTTGGAGCATGGCTGCTGGGTTCTGACATATGTCCCTCACGTAGACTTCTCGGACACTGCTGCTGTGTTCTGGTTATTTGTCCCTCACATAGGATTCCAGAACGCTGTTGCTGGGTTCTGAGTGTTACTCCCTCACGTTGGATTACAGAACACTGCAACGAGTGTCTGAATGTTTGTCCCTCACATAGGACTCCAGAACACAGCTGCTGGGTTGTGAGTGTTTGTCACTAACACAGGATTCAAGGACATTTCTGCTGGGTTCTGTGTGTTTGTCCATCATGTAGGATACAAGAACACTGCTGCAGGGATTTTAGTGTTTGTCCCTCACATAGGATTCCAGAACACTGCTACGAGGGTCTGAATGTTTGTCCCTCTAATAGGATTCCAGAACACTGCTGCTGGGTTCTGAGTGATTGTCCCTCACATAGGGTTCCAGAACACTGCTGCTTGGTTCTGAGGGTTTGTCCCTCACACAGGATTGCAGAATACTATAGCTATGTTCTGAGACTTTGTCCCTCACTTAGAATCCTGGAATTCTGCTGCTGGGTTCTGAGGTTTTCTCCATCACATGGATTCCGGAACATTGCTACAGGGGTCTGAATATTTGTCCCTCACAAAGGATTCCAGAGCACTACTTGTTTGTTCTGAGTGTTTCTCCCTCACATATGAATGCAGAACACAGCTGCTGGGTTCCGAGTGTTTGTCCCAAATATAAGATTCCAGAATTCCACTCGGAGGGTCTGAAACTTAGTTCCTCACCAAGAATTCCAGAACACTGCTGCTGGGTTCTGAATGATTGTTCCTCACATAAGATTCTGGAACACTGTTACGAGGGTCTGAATGTTCGTCCCTCAAAGGGATTTCAGAACACTGCTTTTGAGTTCTGAGTGTTTGTCCCTCACAAAGGATTCCGAAACACTGCAGCTGTGTTCTGAGTGTTTGTCCCTTACATAGGATTGCAGAACACTGCTGCTAGGTCCTGAGTTATTGTCCCTCACATAGAATTCCAGAACACTGCTGCTGGATTCTGAGTGTTTGTCCCTCATATTTGATTCCAGAAAACGGCTACGACGGTCTGAATGTTTGTCCATCACAAAGGAATCCAGAACAATGCTGCTGGATCTGAGTGTTTGTCCCTCACATAGGATAACAGAACACTGCTTCAAGGTTCTGAATGTTTGTCCCTCACACAGGAATCAGAGCACTGCTGCTGGGTTCTGAGTGTTAATCCCTCACACCGGATTCCAGAACACTGCTGCTAGGTTCCGAGGGTTTGTACCTCACGTAGAATTCCAGAACACGCATGCTGGGTTCTGAGGGTTTGTACCTTACATAGGATTCCAGAACACGGCTACAAGGGTCTCAATTATTGTCCCTCACATAGCACTCGAAAACAGTGCTATTAGGGTCTGAGTGTTTGTCCCTCACATAGAATGCCAGAACACTCTTGTAGGGTTCTGACAGTTTGTCCCTTACATAGGATTCTAGAATAATGCTCCGAGTGTCTGAAAGTTTGTCCCTCACAAAGGATTCCAGAACAATGCTGCTGGGTTCTGAGAGTTTCTCCCTCACATAGGAATCCGGAACACTACAGCTGGGTTCTGAGTGTTTGTCCCTCACCTGGAATTCCAGAACACTGATTAGAGGGTCTAAATGTTAGTCCCTCACAAACGATTCCAGAACACTGCTGCTGGGTTCAGAGTGTTTGTCCCTCATATCGGATTCCACAACATTGCTGCAGGGCTCTGAGTGTTTGTCCCACACATAGGATTCCAGAACACTGCAGCTGGGTTCTGAATGGTTGTCCCTCACATGGGATTCCAGAACACTGCCAGGAGTGTCTGAATGTCAGACCCACACCAACGATTCCAGAACACTGCTGCTGGTTTCAGAGTGTTTGCCCCTCAGATAGGATTCCAGAACACTGCTAATGTTTTCTGAGTGTTTGTCCTTCTCATAGGATTCCAGAACACTGCTACGAGGGTCTGAATGTTTGTCCCTCACATAGAAGTCCAGAACACTGCTGCTGGGTTCTGAGTAATTGTCCCTCACATAGGATTCCAGAACACTACTGCTGAGTTCTGAGTTTTTACCCCTTACATAGGATTCCAGAACACTACTAAGAGAGTCTGAGTGTTTGTCACTCATGAAGTATTCCAGAACACTGCTGATGGTTTCTTAATATTTGTCTGTCACGTAGGATTGCAGAACACTGCTACGATTATCTGAATGTTTGTCCCTCACAAAATATTCCAGAGCACCGCTGCTTCGTTCTGAGTGTTTGTCCCTCACATTGGAGTACAGGACAGTGCTGCTGGGTTCTGAGTGTTTGTCCCTCACATAGGATTCCAGAACACTGCTACGATTGTCTGAATATTTGTCCCTCACCAAGTATTCCAGAACACTGGTGAAGGGTTCTGAGTGTTTGTCCCTCACTTTGGATTCCAGAAAAGTGCTGCTGAGTTCTGAGTGTTTGTCCCTCACATAGGGGTCGAGAACAATGCTACGGAGGTCTGAATGACTGACCCTCTGAAAGGATTACAGAAAACTGCTACGAAGGTCTGAATGGTTGTCCCTCACACAGCATTCTGTATCATTGCTACGAGTGTCTGAATTCTTGTCCCTCACATAGGATTCCAGAACACAGCTATAGGGTTCTGAGTGTTTGTTCTTCACAGAGGATTTCAGAACACGGTGGCTGGGTTCTGAGTGTTTGTCCATCACATAGGATTCCAGAACACTGCTACAGTGTTCTGAGAGTTTTTCCCTCATATAGGATTCCAGAACACTGCTACTGGGTTCTGAGTGTTTGTCTCTAACATAGGATTCCAGATAACAGCTGCTGTGTTCTGAGTGTTTGTCCCTCACACAGGATTCCGGAACACTGTTGCTGGGTCCTGAGTGTTTGTCCCTCACTTTGGATTCCAGAACACTGCTGCTAGGTTGTTCCTCACATAGGATTCCAGAATACTGCTAAAAGGGTATGAAAGATTGTCTCTCTCAAAGGATTCCAGAACACTGCTGCTGGTTTCTGAGTGTTGGTGCCTCACATATGATTCCCGAACACTGCTGCGAGGGTCTGAATGTTTGTCCCTCAAAGGGAATCCAGAACACTGCTTTTGAGTTCTGAGTGTTTGTCCTTCACAAAGGATTCCAGAACCCTGCTGCTGGGTTCTGAGTGTTTGTCCCTCACATAGGATTCCGGAACACTGCTACTAGGTGCTGAATGTTTGACCCTCACAAAGGATTCCATATCACTGCTACAAGTGTCTGAACGCTGGTCCCTCACATAGGATTCCAGAACACTGCTACTGGGTTCTGAGGGCTTGCCCTTCGCATAGGATTCCAGAAAACTGCTCCGAGGGTCTGAATGTTTGTCCCTCACATGGGATTCCAGAGCACTGCTGCTGATTTTTGAGTGTATGTCCCTCACATAGGATTCAAGAACATTTCTGCTGGGTTCTGAGTGTTTCCCTCTCATATAGGATACCAGAACAATGCTGCTGGGTTCTGAGTGTTTGTCCCTCACATAGCATTCCTGAACACCGCTGCTGGGTTCTGAGTGTGTGTCCCTCACATAGGATTCCAGAGCTCTGCTGCTGGGTTCTAAGGGTTTGAACCTCACATCAGACTCCAGAACACTACTACGAGGGTCTGAATGTTTGCCCTCACAGAGCACTCGCGAACAGGGCTATGAGGGTCTGAATGCTTCTCCCTCACATAGGATTCCAGAACACTACTGCAGGTTTCTGAGTGTTTGTTCCTCGCATAGGACTCCGGAACACTGCTCTGAGTGTCTGAGATGTTTGACCCTCACAAAGTATTCCAGAACACTGCTGCTGGGCTCTGAGGGTTTGTTCCTCACATAGGATTCCAGACCACAGCTGCTGGTTTCTTAGTGTTTGTCTCTCACATGGGATTTCAGAACACTGCTACAAGGATATGAATGTTTTTTCATCACAAAGTATTACAGAACTGTTCTTCTGGGTTCTGATTGTTTGTCCCTCACATTGGATTGCAGAACCCTGTTGCTAGGTTCTGAGGGTTTGTCTCTCACATAGGATTCCAAAACAGTGCTGCTGGGTTCTCAGTGTTTGTCCCTCACATAGGAATCCAGATCACTGCTACGTATGTCTGAATGATTGTCCCTCAGATAGGACTAGAGAACACTGCAACGAGGGTCTGAATGTTTGTCCCTCTAATACAGTTCTGTATCACTGCTACGAATGTCTGAATGCTCATCCCTCACATAAGATTCCAGAACACGGCTACTGGGTTCTGAGTGTTTGTCCTTCACATCGGATTCCAGAACACTGCTGCTGGGTTCTGAGTGTTTGTCCCTCACATGAGATTCCATAACACAGCTGCTGGGTTCAGAGAGTTTGTCCCTCATATGGGATTCCAGAACACTGTTTCTGAGTTCTGAATGTTTGTCCCTCACATAGGATTCCAGAACACTGGTGCTGTGTTCTGAGTGTTTATCCCTCACATAAGATTCCAGAACACTGTTGCTGGGTTCTGAGTGTTTGTCCCTCACTTTGGATTCCATAACAATGCTGCTAGGTTCCGAGGATTTCCCCCTCACATAGAATTCCAGAAAGCTACTGCTACGTTCTGAGGATTTGTACCTCATGTAGGATTCCAGAACACTGCTACGAGGGTCTGAATGTCACTCACATAGAAATTCAGAACAGTGCTATGAGGATCTGAATGCTTGTCCTTCACTTAGGATTCCAGAACACTGCTACGAGTCTCTGAATGTTTGTCCCACAAAGGGTTTCCAGAACATTGCTGCTGGGTTCTCAATGTTTTTCCCTCACATATTATTCCCGAGCACTTCTTCAAGGGTCTGAATGTTTGTCTCTCAAAGGAATTCCAGAACACTGCTGCTGTGTTCTCAGTGTTTGTCTCTCACATAGGATTCCAGAGAACTGCTGAATGTCTCTCCCTCAGAAAGCATTCCATATCACTGTTACGAGTGTCTGAATGCTTGTCCCTGGCAGCTGATTCCAGAACACTGCTACTGGGTTCTGACAGTTTGTCCTTCACATAGGATTCCAAAACAATACTCCGAGGGTCTGAATGTTTGTCCCTCACATAGGATTCCAGAACATTTCTGCTGGTTTCTGAGTGGTTTTCCCTCATATAGGATATCAGAACACTGCTGATGGGCTTTGGGTGTTTGTCCCTCACGTAGCATTCCAGAACACTGTTGCTGGGTTCTGAGTGTTAGACCCTCACATACGATTCCAGAACACTGCTGCTAGATTCAGAGGGATTGTCCCTCACATAGAATTCCAGAACACTGCTACTGAGTTCTGAGGGTTTCAACCTCACATAGGATTGCAGAACACTGCTACGAGGGTCTGAATGTTTGTCCCTCACAGGGCATTCCAGAAGAGTGCTATGAGGGTTTGAAGGCTTGTCCGTCACATAGGATTCCAGAACACTCCTGC
This sequence comes from Pongo pygmaeus, assembly GCF_028885625.2. NCBI lineage: Eukaryota > Metazoa > Chordata > Mammalia > Primates > Hominidae > Pongo > Pongo pygmaeus. The sequence continues at coordinate 20,170,897 of NC_085930.1, read as the reverse complement.
AGGGTTCTGAGTGTTTGTCCCTCACATAGGATTCCAGAATACTGCTCTAAGTGTCTGAACATTTGTCCCTCACAAAGGATTCCAGAAGGCTGCTGCTGGTTTCTGAGGGTTTGTTCCTCACATAGAATTCCTGAACACTACTGCTGTTTTCTGAGTGTTCGTCCCTCACATATTATTACAGAACACTGCTGCCGTTTTATGAGTGTTTGTACCTCGCATTGGATTTCAGAACACTGCTACCATGGTCTGAATGTTACAGAACGCTGATATAAGTGTCTCACATAGCGTTACAGAACCCTGATATGAGTGTCTGTGTGTTTGTCCCTCACAAAGGAATCCAGAAGAGTGCTGCAGGGTTCTGAAGGTTTGTCCCTCCCATAGAATTCCGGAACACTGCTGCTGGGTTCTGGGTATTTATCCCTCACATGGGATTCCAGAACACTGCTGCTGGGTTCTGAGTGTTTGTCCCTCACGTAGGATTTCAGAACACTGTTACGAGGGTCTGAATGTTTGTCCCTCACATAAGATTCCAGAACACTCCTGCTGAGATCTGAAAGTTTGTCCCTTATAAAGGGTTCCAGAACACTGTTGCGGGTTTCTTAGTGTTTCTCCCTCACATAGGATTCCAGTACACTGCTACAGGGGTCTGAGTGTTTGTCCCTCAAATAGGATTCCAGAACTCTGCTACGAGGGTCTGAATAATGCTCCTTTACAAAGGATTCCAGAACACTCCTGCTGTGCGCTTAACATTTGTCTCTCACAGCATTCCAGAACACTGCTGTTGAGTTCTGAGGGTTGTCCCTCCCGTATGGTTCCAGAACAATGCTGCTGGTTTTTGAGTGTTTCTTCCTCACACTGTATTCCAGAACACTGCTACGAGGGTCTGAATATTTATCCCTCAAAAAGAGTTCCAGAACACTGCTACTGGATTCTGAGTATTTGTCCCTCATATTGGATTCCAGGACAATGCCATGAGGGTTTGAATGTTTTTCCCTCACATAGGATTCCAGAATAATGTCACGAGGGTGTGAAAGTTTTTCCCTCTCAAAGGATTCCCGAACACTGCTGCTGGGTTCTGAGAGTTTGTCCTTCATATGGGATTCCAGAACACTGCTACGAGGATCTGAATGTTTTTCCCACACACAGGATACCAGAACACCGGTACGAAGGTCTTAATTCTTTTCCCTCACAAAGGTTTGTAGAACACTGTTACTGGGTTCTGTTTGTTTGTCCCTCACAAAGGATTCCAGAGCACTGCTGCAGATTTCTTAATGTTTGTCCCTCACGTAGGATTACAGAGCACTTCTATGAGGTTCTAAATATTTGCCCTCAGATAGGATTCCACTACACAGTGGCTGTATTTTGAGTGTTTGTCCCTCACATAAGATACCAGAACACTGCTACGAGGTTCTGAAAGTTTGTCCCTCACAAAGGATTCTGGAACACTGGTACAGGGTTCTGAGTGTTTGTCCCTCACAAAGGATTCTAGAACACTGCTAATGGTTTCTCAATGTTTGTCCCTCACGTAGGATTCCAGAACACTACTGTTGGGTTCTGAGTGTTTCTCCCTCACTTAGGATTCCAGAGAAATGCTGCTGGGTTCTGAGTGTTTGTGCGTCATATAGGATTCCACAACACTGCTGCTGGGTTCTTAGCGTTTGTCCCTCACATGGGATTGCAGAACACTGCTACGAACTTCTGAATCTTTGTGGATCACACAGGATTCCAAAACACTGCTGCTGGATTCTGAGTGTTTGTCCATCACATAGGACTCTAGAACACTGCTGTTGGGTTCTGAATGTGGCCCTCACATAGGATTCCAGAACACGTCTGCTGGGTTCTGAGTGTTGGTCCCTCATAAAGGATTCCAGAACACTGCTACAAGGGTCTTAATGTTTAGCCCTCAAAAAGTGTTCCAAAAAACTGCTACTGGGTTCTAAGGGTTTGGTCCTCAATTTGAATTCCAGAACAATGCTACAAGGGTCTGAATGTTTTTTCCTCACATAGGATTCCAGAACTCTTTTACGAGGGTGTGAATGCTTTTCCCTCCCAAAAGATTCCAGAACACTGCTGCTGAGTTCTGAGTGTTCGTCCCTTATATAGGATTCCAGAACACCGCTATGAGGGATTGAAAGTTTTTCCCTCACATAGGATTCCAGAACACTGCTATGAGGGTCTGAAAGATTTTCCCTCACAAAGGATTGTAGAACACTGCTACTGGGTTCTGTTTGTGTGTCCCTCAAAAAAGATTCCAGAGCTCTGCTGCAGATTTCTTAGTGTTTGTCCCTCGCATAGGTTTCCGGAACATATCTAAGATGTTCTATATGTGTGTCCCTCAGATAGGATTCCAGTACACCGTGGCTGGTTTCTGAGTGTTTGTCCCTCACATATGATTCCAGAACACTGCTGTTAGATACTGAGTGGTTGTCCCTCACATAGGATTCCAGAACACTGCTGCTGGGTTCGCAGTGTTAGTCCTTCACAGAGGATTCCAGGAGACTGTTACGAGGGTCTGAATGTTTGTCCAACACAAAGGATTACAGAACACTGCTGCTGGGTTCTGAGTGTTTGTCCCTTACATAGGATTCCGTAACAGTGCTAGGATCTTCTGAATCTTTTTCCCTTAGAAAAGATTCCAGAACACTGCTACTGATTTCTGTTTGTTTGTACCTCACAAAGGATTTCAGAGCACTGCTGCTGGTTTCTGAGTCTTTGAGCCTCACATAGGATTCCAGAACAATTCTACGAGTGTCTAAATGTTTGTCCCTCAGATAGGATTCCAGAACACTGCTGCTGGGTTTTGTGTGTTTGTCCCTCACATAGGATTCTAGAACACTGCTGCTGCATTCTCAGTGTTTGTCCCTCACATAGGATTCCAGAACCCTACTGCTGGGTTCTGAGTGTTTGTTCCTCTCATAGGATTCTAGAACACTGCTACTGGGTTCTGAGTGCTTGTCTCTCACATTGGATTCAAAAACACTGCTGCTGGTATCGCTTTGTTTGTCCCTGACAAAGGATTCTGCGTGCTTGTCCCTCACATAGAATTCCAGAACTCTTCTACGAGTGTCTGAATGTTTGTCACTCACACAGGATTCCAGAACACGGTGGCTGGGTTCTGAGTGTTTCTCCCACACATAGGATTCCAGAACCCAACTGCTGGGTTCTGACTGCTTGTCCCTCACATATGTTTCCAAAACACTGCTTCAAGGGTCTGAAGGTTTGTCCCTCACAAAGAATTCTAGAACACTGCTTCTGGGTTCTGAGTGTTTGTCCCTCACATATGATACGAGAACACTGCTAGAGGGTTCTGAGTTTTTGTCACTCACATAGGATTCCAAACAGGGCTGTTGGGTTCTCAGTGTTTGTCTCTCACATGGGATTCCAAAGCACTGCTTCTGAGTTCAGAGTGTTTGTCCGTCACATAAGATTCGAGAACACTCTTACGAGGTTCTGAATTTTTGTCCCTCACGAAGGATTGTAGAACACTGCTGCTGGTTTCTGAGTGTTTGTCCCTCACATACAATTCCAGAACACTGCTATGAGGTTCTGAATATTTGTCCCTCACAAAGGTTTCCAGAACACTGATGCTGGGCAGTTAGTGTTTGTTCCTCACGTAGGATTCCAGAACACTGCTGCTGGGTTCTGAGTGTTGGTCCCTCACAAAGGATTTCAGAAAACTGTTGCTGTGTTCTGAGTGTCCCTCACATAGGAATGTAGAACAGTGGTACGAGGGTCTGAGTGTTTTTCCCTCTGAATGGATTCCAGAACACTGCTACTGGGTTCTCTTTGTTTGTCCCTCCCAAAGGATTCCAGAGCACTGCTGCTGGTTTCTGAGAGTTTGTTGCTCACAGTGGATTCCAGAATACTGCTGCTTGGTAGTGAGTCTTTGCCCTCACATACGATACCAGAACACTACTGCTGGGTTCTCAGTGTTTGTCCCTCACAGAGGATTCCAGAACACTGCTGCTGGGTTCTGAGTGTTTGTCCTTCACATAGGATTCCAGAACACTGCTATGAGTGTCTGAATGTTTGTCCTTCACAAAGGATTCCAGAACACTGCTGCTGGGTTCTGTGTGTTTGTCCCTCAAATAGGATTCCAGAACACTGCTGCTGGTTTCTGAGTGTTTGTCTCTCATCTAGGATTCCAGAACACTGCTGCTGGGTTCTGAGTGTTTGTCCCTCACTTTGGATTCCAGAACAGTGATACGAGGTTCTGAATGTTTTTCCGTCACAAAGGATTCCACAACACTGCTGCTGAGTTCTGAGTGTTTGTCCCTCACATAGAATTCCAGAACACTGCTGTTGGGTTCTGAGTGTTTGTCCCTCAGATAGAATTCCAAAACAATGCTTCGAGTGTCTGAAGATTTGTCCCTCAAAAAGGATTGTAGAACTCTGCTGCTGGGTTCTGAGTATTTCCCCCTCACATGGGATTCCAGAACACTGCTGCTTAGTTCTGTTCGTTTGTCCCACACAAACGATTACAGAGAAGTTCTGCTGGTTTCTGAGTGTTTGTCTCTCACATAGGATTCCAGAAGACTGCCTCGAGTGTCTGAAATTTTGTCCCTCACAAAGGATTCTAGAAAACTGCTGCTGGTTTCTGAGTGTTTGTCCATCACATAAGATTCCAGAACACTGGTAAGAGGTTCTGAATGTTTTTCCCTCACGTAGGATTTCACAACAATTCTACTGGGTTCTGTTTGTACCTCACAAAGGATTCCAGAGCACCGCTGCTGGTATCTGAGTGTTTGTCCCTCACATAGGATTCCAGAATAATTCTACTAGTGTCTGAATGTTTGTCCCTCAGATAGGATTCCAGAGCACTGTGGCTGGGTTCTTAGTGTTTGTCCCTCACATAGGATTCCAGAACACTGCTGCTGGGTTCTAAGTGTGTGTTCCTCACATAGGATTCCAGAACACTGCTGCTAGGTTCTGAGTGCTTGTCCCTCATATAGGATCCCAGAACATTGCTTCTGTGTTCTGAGTGTTTGTCCCTCACACAAGATTCCACAACACTGTTGCTGGATTCTGAGTGTTTGTCCCTCACTTTGGATTCCAGAACACTGCTGCTAGGTTGTTCCTCATATAAGATTCCAGAATAGTGTTACAAGGGTATGAAAGATTGTCTCTCACAAAGGATTCCAGAAAACTGCTGCTGGTTTTTGAGTGTTGGTCCCTCACATATGATTCCCATCACTGCTGCGAGGGTCTTAATGTTTGTCCCTAAAAGAGATTCCAGAACACTGCTTTTGTGTTCTGAGTGTTTGTCTCTCACAAAGGATTCCAGAACCCTGCTTCTGGATTCTGAGATTTGGCCCTTACATAGGATTCCGGAACACTACTACTCGGTTCCGAATGTTTGTCCCTCACAAAGGATTCCATATTACTGCTACTAGTGTCTGAATGCTTGTCCCTCACATAGGATTCCAGAATACTGCTACTGGGTCTTAGTGTTTGCCCTTCACACATGATTCCAGAACACTGCTCCAAGGGTCTGAATGTTTGTCCCTCACATAGGATTCCAGAACGCTTCTGCTGGTTTGTGAGTGTATATCCCTCACATAGGATTCCAGAACATTTCTGCTGGGTTCTGAGTGTTTGTCCCTCATATAGGATACCAGGACAATGTTGCTGGGTTCTGAATGTTTGTCTCTCACATAGCTTTCCTGAACACTGCTGCTGGGCTCTGAGTGCTTGTCCCTCAAATAGGATTCCAGAACTCTGCTGCTGGATTCTGAGGGTTTGTATCTCACTTCAGATTCCAGAACACTACTACAGGGGTCTGAATGTTTGTGCCTCACAGAACATTCCTGAACAGTGCAATGAGGGTCTGAATGCTTGTCCCTCACATAGGATTCTAGAACACTACTGCAGGGTCCTGAGTGTTTTTTCCTCACATAGGATTCCAGAACACTACTCCGAAGGTCTGAATGTTTGTCCTTCACATAGGATTCCAGAACACTGCTGCTGGTTTGTGTTTGTCCCTCACATAGGATTCCAGAACATTTCTCCTGGGCTCTCAGTGTTTGTCCCTCATATAGGATACCTGAACAATGCTGCTGGATTCTGAGTGTTTGTCCCTCACGTAGCATTCTAGAACACTGCTGCTGTGTTATGAGTGTTTATCCCTCACCTAAGATGCCGCAACACTGTTGCTGGGTTCCGAGTGTTTGTCCCTCACTTTGGATTCCATAACAGTGCTGCTAGGTTCTGAGGGTTTCTCCCTCACATAGAATTCCAGAACACTGCTTTTCAGTTCTGAGGATTGGTACCCCATTTAAGATTCCAGAACACTGCTACGATGTTCTGAATGTTTGTCACTCACATGGAAATCCAGAACAGTGCTATGAGGTTCTGAATGCTTGTCCCTCACATAGGATTCCAGAACACTGTTGCAGCATTCTAAGGGTTTGTCCCACACATAGGATTCCAAAATACTGCTGCTGGGTTCTGAGTGTTTGTCCCTCACATTGGATTCCAGAACACTGCTGCTGGGTTCTGAGGGTTTGTACCTCACATAGGATTCCAGAACACTACTACAAGGGTCTGAATGCTTGTCCTTCACAGAACATTCCAGAACAGTGCTGAGGGTCTGAATCCTTGTCCCTCTCATAGCGTTCCAGAACACTTCCGCAGGGTTCTGAGCGTTTGTCTCCCACTTAGGATACCAGAAAACTGCTGCTGGGTTCTGATTGTCTGTCTTTCACAGAGGATTCCAGACCACTGCTAATCGGTTGAGTGTAAGTCCCTCACGTGGGATTCCAGAACACTGCTACAAGGGTATGAATGTATGTTTCTCAGAAAGGATTGCAGAAAAATGCTGCTGGGTTCTGAGTGTTTGTCCCTGAAATTGGATTCCAGAACACTCTTGCTGGTTTCCGAGTGTTTCTCCCTCACTTAGGATTCCAGAAAACTGCAGCTGGGATTTCAGGATTTGTCCCTGTCATTCAGTTCCAAAACACTGCTGCCGGGTTCTGAGGGTTTGTCCCTCACATAGGATTGCAGAATTCTGCTGCCATGTTCTGAGGGTTTTTCCCTCACATAGAATTCTAGAACTCATCTGCTGGTTTCTGAGAGTTTCTGTTTCACATGGGATTCCGGAACACTGCTTCAAGGATCTGAATGTTTGTCCCTCAAAGGGATTTCAGAACACTGCTGCTGTGTTCTGAGTGTTTGTCTGTCACATAGGATTCAAGGGTCTGAATCCCTCACAAAGGATTCCAAAGCACCGCTTGTGGGTTCGGAGTGTTTGTCCCTCACATAGGATTGCAGAACACTGCTGGGAAGGTCTGAAAATTTGTTCCTCACCAAGAATTCCAGAACATTGCTGCTGGTTTCTAAATGCTTGTCCCTCACATATAATTCCAGAACACTGCTACGAGGTTCTGAATGTTTGTCCCTCAAAGGGATTTCAGAACACTGCTGCTGTGTTCTGAGTGTTTGTCTCTCACATAGGATTACAGAGCACTTGCTATGTGCGTCTGAATGTTTCTCCCTCAGAAAGCATTCCTTATCAATGCTACGAGTGTCTGAATGCTTGTCCCTGACATCTGATTCCAGAACACTGCTACTGGGTTCTGACTGACTGTCCTTCACATAGGATTTCAGAACACTGCTTGGGGGTCAGAATGTTTGTCCCTCACATAGGATTTCAGAACACTGCTGCTGGTTTGTGAGTGTTTGTCCCTCACATAGGATTCGAGGACATTTCTGCTGGTTTCTGAGTATTTGTCCCTCATATAGGATACCAGAACACTGCTGATGGGTTTTGTGTGTTTTTCCCTCACATAGCATTCCAGAACACTGCTGCTGAGTTCTAAGTGTTACCCCCTCACATACGATTCCAGAACACTGCTGCTAGATTCAGAGGGATTGTCCCTCACATAGAATTCCAGAACACTGCTGCTGAGTTCTGAGGGTTTCTACCTCACATAGGATTGCAGAACACTGCTACGAGGGTCTGAATATTTGTCCCTCACAGAGCTTTCCAGAAGAGTGCTATGAGGGTCTGAAGGCTTGTCCATCACATAGGATTCCAGAACACTCCTGCAGCGTTCTGAGTGTTTGTCCCTCACATAGGGTTCCAGAACACTGCTCTAAGTGTCTGAATATTTGTCCCTCACAAAGGATTCCAGAACACTGCTTCTGGGTTCCGAGGGTTTGTCCCTCATGTAGAATTCCCAAACACTGCTGCTGGGTTCTGGGTATTTGTCCCTCACAAAGGATTCCAGAACACTGCTGCTGTGTTCTGAGTGTTTGTTCATCACATAGGATTCCGGAACACTACTACGAGGGTGTGAATTTTTTTTGTCTCACAAAGGATTAAAGATCAGTGCTTCTGGGTTCTGTTTGTCCCTCAGAAAGGATTCCAGAGCATCGCGGATGGTTTCTGAGTGGTTGTCTCTCACATAGGATTCCAGAACACTTTTACGAGTTTCTGAATGTTTCTCCCTCAGATAGGATTCCAGAACACAGTGGCTGGTATCTGAATGTTTGTCCCTCAAATAGGATTTCAGAACTCTGCTGGTGGGCTCTGAGTGTTTGTGCCTCACAAAAGATTCCAGAACACTTCTATGAGGGTCTGAATGTTTGTCCCTCAGATAGGGTTCCAGAACACGGTGGCTGGTTTCTGAGAGTTTGTCCCCCACATAGGATTCCAGAACGTTCCTTCAAAGTTCTTAATGTTTATTGCTCACAAAGGATTCCGGAACACTGCTGCTGGGTTCTGAGTGTTTCTCCCACACATACAAATCCAAAAGACTGCTGCTGGCTTCTGAGTGTTTGTCCTTCACATAGGATTCCAGAACACTGTTACGAAGTTCTGAAAGTTTGTCGCTCACATTGGATTCCAGAACACTGCTGCAGGGTTCTGAGTGTTTGTCCCTCACATAGGATTCCAGAGCAATGCTGCTGGGTTCTGAGTGTTTTTCCCTTACAAAGATTCCAGAACACTGCTGCTGGGTTCTGAGTGTTTGTCCCTTATATACGATTCCAGAACAATCCTACGAGAGTCTGAATGTATTTCCCTCACTTAGGATTCCAGAACACTGCTAAGATGGTCTGAATGCTTTTCCCTCACAAAGGATTCCAGAACTCTGCTGCTGGGTTCTGAGAGTTAGTCCCATATAAAAGATTCCAGAACAATGCTACGAGTGTCTGAATGTTTTCTCTCACAAAGGATTGTAGAACACTGCTACTTAGTTCTGTTTGTTTGTACCTCACAATGGATTCCAGAGCACTGCTGCAGATTTCTTAGTGTTTGACCCTCATATAGGATTGCGGAACACTTCTATGAGGTTCGGAATGTTTGCCCTCTGATAGGATTCCAGTACACAGTGTCTGGGTTCTGAGTGTTTGTCCCTCACATAGGATTCCAGAACACTGCTGGTGTATTCTGAGTATTTGTCCCTCACATAGGATTCCAGAAAACTGCTACGAGGTTCGGAATGTTTGTCCATCACAAAGGGTTCCAGAAGTATGCTGCTGCATCTGAGTGTTTGACCCTCACATAGGATTACAGAACACTGATTCGAGCGTCTGAATGTTTGTCCCCCACAAAGGATTCTAGAACACTGCTGCTGGTTTCTGACTGTGTGTCACTCACATAGGATTCCAGACCACTGTGGCTGAGTTCTGAGGGTTTGTACCTCACATAGTATTCCAGAATATTGCTACGAGATTCTGAAAGTTTCTCCCTCACAGAGTATTGCAAAACAGTGCTATGAGGGTCTGCATGCTTGTCCCTCACATAGGAATCCAGATCACTGTTGCAGGGTTCTGAGTGTTTGTCCCTCACATAGGATTCCAGAGCACTGCTCTGAGTGTCTGAGTGTTTGACCCTCACATAGGATTCCATAAAACTGCTTCTGGGCTCTGTGTGTTTGTCCCACACTTAGGATGGTAGAACACTTCTGCTGCTTTCTTTGCGTTTGTCTCTCACATAAGATTCCAGAAAACTGCTACTAGGATCTGAATGTTTGTCCCTCACAAAGGATTCTAGAACACTTCTGCTGGGTTCTGATTATTTGTCACTCATATAGGATTCCAGAACACAGCTACGAGGGTCTGAATGTTTCTCCCTAACTGCTGCTGGGTTCAGAGTGTCACTCACATAGGTTTCCAGAACACTGCTATCCACTCTGCTTCTGGGTCCTTGGTGTTGGTTACTCTCAAAAGATTCCAGAACATTGCTGCTGGGTTCTGAGTCTTTGTCTCTCACATACGATTCCAGAAAACAGATTTGTGGATCTGAATGTTTGTCCCTCACAAAGGATTCTAGAACACTGCTGCTGGGTTCTGAGTGATTGTCCCTTACAAAGGATTGCAGCACACTGGAACGAATGTCTGAATGGTTTTCCCTCACAAAATATTCCAGAACACTGCTGCCGTGTTCTGTTTGTTTTTCCCTCACCTAGGATTCCAGAGCACTGCTGCTGAGTTCTGCATGTTTGTCCCTCACAAGTGATACCAGAACACTTCAACGAGGGTCTGAAAGTTTGTTCATCACAAAGGATTCCAGAACACTGCGGTTTGATTCTGAGTGTTTGTCATTCATATATAATTCCAGAACACTGCTTAGAGGGTATGAAAGTTTGTCCCTCACAAAGGATTATAGAGCACTGCTGCTGGTTTCTGAGTGTTTGTCACTCACATATGATTCCAGAACACTTCTCCTGGGTTCTGAGTATTTGTCCCTCTCATGGGATTCCAGAACACTGTGGCTGGATTCAGAGTGTTTGTCCCTCACATAGAATTCCAGAACACAGCCAAGGGGGTCTGAATGTTTGTCCCTCAGAAGGGATTCCAGGACACTCCCGCTGGTTTCTGAGAGTTTCTCCCTCCAGAACACTGCTCCGGGTTTCTTTTTGTTTTTCCCTCAAGAAGGAATCCAGAGCACTGCTGCGGGTTTCTGAATGTTTGTCCCTCACAAAGGATTCTATAACACTGCTGATGGTTTCTCCGTGTTTGTCCCTCACAAAGGATTCCAGAACACTTCTTCTGGGTTCTTAGTGTTTGTCCCTCACCTAGGATGCCAGAACCCTGCTGCTGGGTTTTGTGTGTTTTTGTCCCTCACGTAGGATTCCAGTACACAGCTACTGGGTTCTGAGTGTTGTCTCCCACATATGAATCTAGAACACTTCTACGAGGTTCTGAATGTTTGTCCCTCACAAAGGATTCCAGGGCACTGCTACTGGTTTCTGAGAGTTTGTCCCTCACGTAGGATTCCAGAACACTGCTCCTGGTTTCTGTTTGTTTTTCCCACACAAAAGAATCCTGAGCAATGCTGCTGGTTTCTGAGTGTTTGTCCCTCACATAGGATTCCAGAAAACTGCTGCGGGAGTCTGAATGTTTATCCCTCACAAAGGATTCCAGAACATTTCTGCTGGGTTCTGAGTACTTGCCCCTCATATTGGATTCCAGAAGAATGCTAAAACTGTCTGAATGTTTTCCTCACATAGGATTCCAGAACACTGCTGCTGGGTTTTGAGGGTTTGTCCCTCATATAGGATTCCAGAACACTGCTACGAGGGTTTGAATATTTTTCCCTCACACAGGATTCCAGAACACTGCTGCGAGGGTCTGAATGTTTCTCCCTCAAAAAGAATCCAGAACACTCTTGCTGGGTTTTGTTTGTCCCTCACAAAGAACTCCAGAGGACTGCTGCTGGTTTCTTCTTGTTTGTTCCTCACATAGGATTCCAGAACACTTCTACAAGGGTCTGAATGTTTCTCCCTCACATAGGATTCCAGAACACTGCTGCTGGGTTCTGTTTGTTTGTCACACACAAAAATTTCCAGAGCACCGATGCAGGTTTCAGAGAGTTTGTTCGTCACATAGGATTTCAGAACACTTCTAAGAGTGTCTGAATGTTTGTCCCTGAGATAGGATTCCAGAACAGAGTGACTGGGTTCTAAGTGTTTGTCTCTGACATAGGATTCCAGAACACTGCTGGTGGGTTCTGACTGTATGTCCGTCACATAGGATTCCAGAACACTGCTGCTTGTGTTCTGAGTGTTTGCCCCTCACAAAGGATTATAGAAAACTGCTGCTGGATTCTGAGAGTTTTTCCCTCACATAAGATTCTAGAACACTGCTGCTCGGTTCTGAGTGCTTCTCAATCACATAGGATCCCACAACACTGCTGCTGGATTCTGAATGTTTGTTCGTCACATAAGATTCCAGAACTCTGCTTCAAGGGTGCGAATGTTTGTCCCACACAAAGGATTCAAGAACACTGCTTATAGTTTCTGAGTGTTTGTCACTCACATAGGATTCCAGTACACTGCTGCTGGGCTCTGAGTGTTTGTCCCTCACATGGGATTCCAGAAGTCTGCTGCTTTGTTCAGAGTGTTTGTCCCTCACATAAGATTCCAGAACACTGCTAAGAGGTTCTGAATGTTTGTCCTTCACAAAGGATTCCAGAATACTACTGCAGGGTTCTGAGTGTTTCTTCCTCACAAGCGATTCCAGAGCACTGCTGCTTGATTCTGAGTGTTTGTCTCTCACGTGGGATTCCTGAACACATCTACGAGTGTCTGAATGCATGTCCCTAAGATAGGATTCCAGAACATAGTGGCTGGGTTCTGAGTGTTTGTCCCTCACATAGGATTACAGAACAATCCCGCTGGAGTCTGAGAGTTTCTACCTCACATAGGATTCCAGATCCCTGTGGCTAGGTTCTGAGTGTTTGTTCTTCACATACTATTCCAGAACATTGCTTCGAGGGTCTGAAGGTTTGTCCCTCACAAAGGATTTTGGAACATTGCTGCAGGGTTCTGAGGGTTTTTCACTCACATATCATTCCAGAACCCTCTTGCTGGGTTCTGAGTGTTTGTCCCACACATGTGATTCCAAAACACTGCTTCTGGGTTCAGAGTGTTTGTCCCTCAAATACGACTCCAGAACACTGACACGAAGTTCTCAATGTTGTCCCTCACAAAGGATTCCAGAACACTGCTGCTGGGTTCTGCATGTTTGTCCCTCACAAAGTATTGTAGAACACTTCTGCTTGGTTCTGTGTGATTTTCCCTCACGTAGGATTCAGAGCACTGCTTCTGGGTTCTGAGTGTTTGTCCCTCACAAAGAATTGTAGAACACTGCTGCTGGCTTCTGAGAGTTTCTCCCTCCCATAGGATTCCAGAACACTCCTCCTGGATTCCGTTTCTTTGTCCCTTACAAAGGCTTTCAGAGCACCTCTGCTGGTTTCTGAGTGTTTGTCCCTCACATGGGATTCCAGAACACTTCTACGAGTGTCTCAATGTTTGTCTCTCAGATGGGAATCCAGAACACAGCGGCTGTGTTCTGAGTGTCTTTCCCTCACATAAGGTTACAGAACACTGCTACAAAGTTCTGAATGTTTGCCGCTCACATAAGATTTCAGAAAACTTCAGCTGGTTTCTGAGAGATCGTCCCCCGCGTAAGATGCCAGAACACTGCTGCTGGTTTCGGAGGGTTTGTCCCACCCATAGGATTACAGATCACTGCTACAAGGGTCTGAATGTTTTTCCCTCACAAAGGATTTCAGGACACTACTGTTGGATTCTGTTTGTTTTTCCCTCACATAGTACTCCTGAGCACTGATGCTGGTCTCTGAGTGTTTTTCCCTCAGATAGGATTCCAGAACTCTTCTACGAGGGTCTGAATATTTTTCCGTCATATAGGATTCCCGAACACAATGGCTGGGATCAGAGCCTTTGTCCCACACATTGAATTCCAGAACACTGCTGCTGGGTTCTGTGTGTTTGTCCCTCACATAGGATTCCAGAACACTGCTGCTGGGTTTTGAATGTTTGTCAATACATAGGATTCCAGAACACTGCTGTTGGGTTCTGCGTGCTTGTCCTTCCCATAGGAATCGAGAACACTCCTATGAGGGTCTGAATGTTTTTTCATTGCAAAGGATTCCAGAACACTGCTGCTGGGTTCCGACTGTTTGTCCTTCCCATAGGATTCCAGACCACTCCTTCCAGGGTCTGAATGTTTGTCCTTCACAAAGGATTCCAGAGCACTGCTGCTGGGTTCTGTGGGTCCCTCACATGGGATTCCAAAACACTGCTGCTGGGTTCAGAGGGTTCGTCCCGCACATGCGGTTCCAGAACACTGCTACAAAGATCTGAATGTTTGCAGCTCACCAAGGAGTCTAAAACAGTGCTGCTGGGTCCTGAGTATTTGTCCCCCACAAAGGACTCTAGAGCACTGCTGCTGGGTTCTGAGTGTTTTTCCCTCACAAAAAATTCCAGAACACTGCTGCTGGTTTCTGAGACTTGGTCCCTCACATAGGATTCCAGAACACTCCTCCTGGATTCTGTTTGTTTTACCCTTACAAAGGATATCAGAGCACCTCTGCTGGTTTCTGAGTGTTTGTCCCTCAGATGGGATTCCAGAAGACTTCTACGAGTGTCTGAATGTTTGTCTCTCAGATAGGATTCCAGAACACAGCGGCTGGATTCTGAGTGTTTTTCCCTCACATAGGATTCCAGAACAATGCTACAAAGTCCTGAATGTTTGCCGCTCACATAGGATTCCGAAAAACTGCTGCTGGGTTCTGAGAGATTGTCCTCACATAGGATTACAGATAACCACTACAAGGGTCTGGAAGTTTTCCCTCACAAAGGATTCCAGGACACTGCTCTTGGGTCTTGTTTGTTTTTCTCTCCCAAAGGATTCCAGAGCACTGCTGCTGGTTTCTGAGTGTTTTTCCCTCACATAGGATTCCAGAACACTTCTAGGAGTGTCTGAAATGTTTCCATCATATAGGATTCCAGAGTACAGTGGCTTGGATCTGAGTCTTCGTCCCACACATAAAATTCCAGAACACTGCTGCTGGGATGCGATTGGTTGTCAATCACATAGGATTCCAGAACACTGCTGTTGGGTTCTGCATGTTTCTCCCTCACATAGGATTCCAGAACACTTCAACGAGGGTCTGCATGTTTGTTCATCATAAAGGATTCCAGAACACTGCTGCTGGGTTCTGAGTCTTTGTCCCTCACATAGGATTCCAGAACACTGCTTCGAGGATCTGAAGGATTGTCCCTCACAAAAGATTCTAAAGCACTGCCGCTGGATTCTGATTGTTTGTCACTCACATAGGATTCCAGAGCCCTGCTGCTGGGTTCTCAGTGTGTGTCCCTCCAATGGGATTCCAGAACAATGCTGCTGAGTTAAGAGTGTTTGTCACCCATAAAATTCTGGAACACTACTGCCGGGTTCTAAGTGTTTGTCGCTCACATACAATTCCAGAACACTGCTAGGAGGTTCTGAATGTTTTTGCCTCACAGAGGATTCGAAAACACTGCTGCTGGGTTCTGTATGTTTGTCCCTCACAAAGGATTCCAGAACACTGCTGCTGGTTTCTGAGTGTTTGTCCCTCACATAGATTTCCAGAACACTTCTACCAGTGTCTGAATGTTTGTCCCTCAGATAGGATTCCAGAAAATTCCTGCTGGGTTCTGTTTGTTTGTCCCTCAAAAAGGATTGCAGAGAACTGCTGCTGGTTTCTTATTGTTTGTTCTACGAGGGTCTGAATGTTTGTCACTCAGGTAGGGTACCTGTACACAGTGGCTGCGTTCTGAGTATTTTTCCCTCAGATAGGATTCCAGAACACAGTGGCTGGGTTCTGAGTGTTTGTTCCTCACATAGGATTCCAGAACACAGTGGCTGGGTTCTGAGTGTTTGTTCCTCACATAGGATTCCAGAAATCTGCTATGAGGGTCTGAATGTTTGTCCATCATAAGGGATTCCAGATCACTGCTGGTGGGATATGAGTGTTTGTCCCTCACAAAGGATTACAGAACACTGCTACAAGTTTGTGAATGTTTGTCCCTCACAAAGGATTCCAGAACACTGCAGCTGGGTTCTGAGTGTTTGTCCCTCACATAGGATTCCAGAACACTGCAGCTGGGTTCTGAGCTTTTGTCCCTCACATAGGATTCCAGAGCACTGCTACGAAGATCTGAATCTTTCTGGCTCACACAGGATTCCAATATATTGCTGCTGGATGCTGTGTGTTTGTCCCTCACATAGGATTCCAGAACACTGCTGCTGTTTTCTGAGTGTTTGTCCCTCAAATAGGATTCCAAAAAACTGCTACGAGGGTCTGAATGTTTGTCCGTCACAGAAGATTCCAGAACACTTCCGCTGGGTTATGAATGTTTGTCCCTCACTTAGATTTCCAGGACACTGCTTCAAGAGTCTGAATGTTTGTCCCTCACAAAGGATTATAGAACACTGCCGCTGGCTTCTGAGTGTTTGTCACTCACATAGCTTTCCAGAAGACTGCTATTGGGTTCTGAGTGTTTGTCCCTCACATAAAAATCCAGAACACTGCTAGGAGATTCTGAATGTTTGTCCCTCACATAGGATTCCAGAACATTGCTGCTGGGTTCTGTTAGTTTGTCCCTCTCAAAGGATTCCAGAGCACTGCTGCTGGTTTCTGAGTGTTTTTCCCTCACATAGGATTCCAGAAGACTTATACGTGTGTCTCAATGTTTGTCCCTCATATCGTATTCCAGAACACAGTGGTTGGGTTCTGAGTGTTTGTCCCTCACATAGGATACCAGAACACTGCCATGAAGTTCTGAATGTTGGTTGCTTACATAGGATTCCAGGACACTGATGCTGGATTCTAAGTCTTTGTCTCTCACATAGGATTCCAGAACACTGCTGCTGGGTTCTGAAAGTTTGTCCCTCACATAGGAATCCAGAACAATGTTAGGAGCATCAGAATATTTTCTCCTCAAAAAGGGATTCCAGAACACTGCTGTTGTGTTCTGTTTGCTTGTTTCTCACATAGGATTCCAGAGCACTGCTGCTGGTTTCTGATTGTTTGTCCCTCACATAGGATTCCAGAACACTGCTGCTGGGTTCTGAGTGTTTGTCCGTCACACAGGATTCCAGAACACTTCTGAAGTGTTCTGAGTGTTTTCCCCTCACATAGGATTCCAGAACACTGCTGTTGTAGTCTCAGTGTTTGTCCCTCACATAGAATTCCAGTGCACTGCCACAAATTTCTGAATGTTTGTCGCTCACTTAGGATTCTAAAACACTGTTGCTGGGTTCTGAGTGTTTACCCCTCACATAGGATTCCAGAACACTGCTACGAAGTTTGGAATGTCTGTCGCTCACATTGGATTCCAGAACACTGCTGTGCTGGGTTCTGAGTGTTTGTCCCACACATAGGATTCGAGAACACTGCTACAAGGGTCTGAATATTTTTCCCTCACAACGTATTCCAGAACACTGCTGCTGTGTTCTTTGTTTTTGTCCCTCATATTGGATTCCAGAACAATGCTACGGGGGTCTTAACGTTTTTCCCTCACGTAGGATTCCAGAACACTGATACGAGGGTCTGAATGTTTTTCCCTCACAAACGATTCCAGAACACTGCTGTTGGGCTCTGAGTGCTTTTCCCTCATATAGGATTGCAGAACACTGCTGGGATGGTCTGAATATTTTTCTGTCACATAGGATTCCAGAACACTGCTTCGAGGTTCTGAATGTTTTTCGCTCAAAAAGTATTCCAGAACACTCCTGCTGGGTTCTGTTTGTTTGTCCTTCACATATGATTACAAGAAACTGCTGCTGGTTTCTTCTTGTTTGTTCCTCACATAGGATTCCAGAACATTTCTCTGAGGATCTGAATGTTTCTCCCTCAGATAGAGTTCCAGTACACAGTGGCTGGGTTCTGAGTGCTCATCCCTCACATAGGACTCCAGAAGACTACTCCTGGGTTCTGGGTTTTTGTCCTTCACATAGGATTCCAGAAAAATGCTGCTGGGATCTGAGTGTTTGTCCCTCACATAGGATTCCAGAAAACTGCTAGGAGGGTGTGAATGTTTGTCCATCGTAAAAGACTCCAGAACACTGCTGTTGGGATCTGAGGGTTTGTCCCTCTCATAGGATTCCAGAACGCTGCTACGAGTTTCTGAATGTTAGTCCCTCACAAAGTTTTCCAGAACACTGTTTCTGGGTTCTCAGTGTTTGTCCCTCACATAGGATTCCAGAACACTGTTACTTGGTTATGAGTGTTTGTTACTCACATAGGATTCCAGAACAATGCTGCTGGGTTCTGAGTGTTTGTCCCTCACATTGGATTCCAGAACACTGCTACGAAGTACTGAATCTCTGTCGGTGACATCGGATTCCAGGACACTGCTGCTGGGTTCTGAGTGTTTGTAACTCACATAGGATTCCAGAACACTGCTGCAGAGTTCTGAGTGTTTGTTCCTCACATAGGATTCCAGAAAACTGCTACAAGGGTCTGAATGTTTGTCCATGGACAAAATATTCCAGAACACTGCCCGTGGGCTCAGATTGTTTGTCCCTCACGTAGATTTGTAGAACACTGCTTCGAAGTTATGAATGTATGTCCCTCACAAAGGATTCCAGAGCACTGCTGCTGGTTTCTGAGTGTTTGTCCCTCAAGTAGGATTCCAGAACACTTCTACGAGTGTCTGAATCTTTGTCCCGCAGACAGGATTCCAGAACACAGTGGCTGGGTTCTGAGTGTTTGTACCTAACCTAGGATTCCAGAACAATGTTAGGAAATTCTGAATGTTTGTCACTCACATAGGATTCCAGAACACTGCTGCTGTGTTCTGAGTGTTTGTCCCTCACATAGGATTCCAGAACACTGCTTCGAGTGTCTGAATGTTTTTCCCTCACAAAGGATTCCAGAACACTGCTACTTGGTTCTGAGTGTTTGTCCCACATATAGGATTCCAGTACAATGCTAAGAGGGTCTGAATGTTTTTCCCTCACATAGGATTCCAGAACACTGCTAAGAGTGAATTGTTCATTCACCAAGCATGCCAGAACACTGCTGCTGGGTTCTGAGGGTTTGTCCTATATATAGGAATCCAGAACACTGCTATGAGGATCTGAATGCTTTTCCCTCACAAAGCCTTCCAGAAAACTGCTGCTGTTTCTGTTTGTTTGTCCCTCACAAAGGAATCAAGAGCACTGCTGCTGGTTTCTTAGTATTTGTCCCGCACATAGGATTCCAGAACACTTCCGTGAAGGTCTGAATGTTTGTCCGTCAGATAGGATTCCAGTACACAGTGGCTGGGTTCTGAGTGTTTGTTCCTCATGTAGGTTTCCAGAAGACTGCTGCTGGGTTCTGAGTCTTTATCCCTCACGTAGGAATCCAGAAAACTGCTACGAGGGTCTGAATGTTTGTCCCTCACAAAGGATTCTATAACAGTGCAGCTGGTTTCTGAGTATTTGCAACTCACATATGATTGTAGAACACTGCAGCTGAGTTCTGAGGGTTTGCTCCTCACATAGTATTCCAGAACACCGCTACGATGGTCTGAAAGTTTGTCCCTCACAGAGCACTCCAGAACTGTGCTATGAAGGTCTGGATGCTTTTCCCTTACAGAGGAATACAGAACACTCCTTTAGGTTTCTGAGTGTTTGTCCCACACACAAGATTCCAGAGACCTGCTCTCAGTGTCTGAATGTTTGACCTTCACATAGGATTACAGAACACTGTTGCTGGGCTCTGAGTGTTTGTCCCTCCCATAGAATTCAAGAACACTGCTGCTGCTTTCTTAGCGTTTGTCTCTCACATAGGATTCCAGAACACTGCTACGAGGATCTGAATGATTGTCCCTCACAAAGGATTCCAGAACACTGCTGCTGGGTTCTGAGTGTTTGTCCCCCATATTGGATTCCAGAATACTGCTGCTAGGTTCTGAGGGTTTCTCCCTCACATATTATTAATATACACTGCTGCTGGGCTCTGAGTGTTTGTCCCGCACATAGGATTCCAGAACACTGCTACCATTGTATGAATGTTTGTGTCTCACAAAGCATTCAAGAACACTGCTGCTGGGTTCTGAGTGATTGTCCCTCACATGGGATTCCAGAACACTGCTGATGGGCGCTGAGGGTTTGTCCCTCACTTAGGATTCCAGAACACTGCTGCGGGTTTCTGCATGTTTGTCCGTCACTTAGGATTCCAGAACACTGCTACTAGGGTCTGAATGTTTGTCCCTCACATAGGATTCTGTATCACTGCTATGGGTGTCTGAATGCTTGACCCTCACATAAGATTCTACAACACTGCTACTGGGTTCTGAGAGTTTGTCCTTCACATAGGTTTCCTGAACACTGCTACTGGGTTCTGAGTGTTTGTCCCTCTCATAGGATTCCAGAACACAGCTGCTGTATTCTGAGTGTTTCTCCCTTACATAAGATACCAGAAGACTGTTGCTGGTTTTTGAGTGTTCGTCGCTCACTTTGGATTCCAGAACACTGCTCCTAGGTTCTGAGGGTTTGTACCTCAGATAGAATTCCAGAACACTGCTACTACGGTCTGAATGTTTGTTCCTCACATAGAATTCAAGAAAACTGCTATGAGATTCTGAATGTTTGTCCATCAAATAGGATTCCAAAACACTGCTGCAGGGGTCTGAGTGTTTGTCCCTCACGTAGGATACCAGAACACTCCTGCTGTGTGCTTAGTCTTTGTCCCTCACATTAGATTCCAGAACACTGTTGCTTTGTTCTGAGGGTTTGTCCCTCACTTAAGATACTAGAACACGGCTGCTGGGTTCTGAGTCTTATTCCCTCACATAGGTTTCCAGACCAATGCTACAAGGGTATGAATGTTGGTCTCTCACAAAGGATTGCAGAAAAATGCTGCTGGGATACGAGTGTTTGTCCCTCACCTAGAATTCCAGAACACTGCTGCTGGATTCTGAGTGTTTGTCCCTCACATAGGATTCCAGAACACTTCTACGAGTGTCTGAATTTTGTCCATCAGATAGGATTCCAGAACACAGTTGCTGGGTTCTGAGTGTTTGTCCCTCACATAGGATTCCAGAACACTGCTGCTGGGTTCTGAGAGTTTTTCCCTCACATAAGATTCCAGAACACTGCTGCTGTGTTCTGAGTGTTTGTCCCTCACATAAGATTCCAGAACACTGTTGCTGGATTCTGAGTGTTTGTCCCTCACTTTGGATTCCAGGACACTGTTGCTAGGTTCTGCGGGTTTGTACCTCACATAGAATTCCAGAACACTGCTGCTCTGTTCTCAGGATTTCTATCACACATAAGATTCCAGAACACTGTTTGAGTGTATGAAGATAAGTCCCTCACAAAGCATTCTAGAACACTGCTGCTGGGTTCTGATTGTTTGTCCCTCACATAGAATTCCAGAACACTGTTGCTGGGTTCCGGATATTTGTCCCTCACATAGGATTCCAGAACACTGCTGCTGGGTTCTGAGTGTTTGTCCCTCACATAGGATTGCAGAATACTGCGGCTACGTTCTGAGGGTGTGTCCCTCATATAGAATTCTGGAACTCTGCTGCTGGGTTCTGAGGGTTCACTATCAGATGTGATTCCGGAGCTCTGTTACAGGGCTCTGAATGTTTGTCCCTCACAAACGATTCCAGAGCACAGTATGAGGGTTCTGAGTGTTTCTCCATCACACACGATTGCAGAACACAGCTGCTGGGTTCTGAGTGTTTGTCCCAAACATAGGATTCCAGAACTCTGCTCAGAGGGTGTGAAAGTTTCTTACTCACCAAGGATTCCAGAACACTGCTGCTGGGTTTGAATGTTTGTCCCTCACGTATGATTCTGGAACACTTCTACGAGGGTCTCAATGTTTGTCCCTGAAAGGGATTCCAGAACACTGCTTTCGAGTTCTGAGTGTTTGTACCTCACAAAGGATTCCAGAACACTCCTGCGGGGTTCTGAGTGATTGTCCCTCACAAAAGATTCCAAAAAAACTGCTATGAGGGTCTGAATGTTTGTCATTCAGAAAGCATTCTGTTTCACTGTTACAAGTATCTGAATGCTTGTCCCTCACATAGGATTCCAGAACACTGCTACTGGCTTCTGATTGTTTGTCCTTCACATAGGAATCTAGAACAATGTTCCGAGGGTCTGAATGTTTCTCCCTCACATAGGATTCGAGAACACTGCTGCTGGTTTGTGAGTGTTTGTCCCTCACATAGCATTCCAGTACACGGCTGGTGGGTACTGAATATTTGTCCCTCACGTAGGATTTCACAACACTGCTGCTAGGTTGTGAGGGTTTGTCTCTCACATAGAATTCCAGAACACTGCTGCTGAGGGTTTGTACCTCACATAGGATTCCAGAACACTGCTACCAGAGTCTGAGGGTTTGTCCCTCACAGAACATTCCAGAGAAGTGCTATGAGGGTCTGAACGCTTGTGCCTCACACAGTATTCCAGAACACTACTGCAGGGTTCTGAGTGTTTGTCCATCACATAAGATTCGAAAACACTGCTCTGAGTGTCTCAATGTTTGTCCCTCACAAAGGATTACAGAACACTGCTTCTGGGTTCTGAGGGTTTGTCTATCACGTAGAATTCTCGAACACTGCTGCTGGGTTCTGAGTGTTTGTCTGTCACATAAAATTACAGAACAATGCTGCTGTTTTCTGAGTGTTTGTCCCTCACATAGGATTTCAGAACACTGCTACGAGGGTATGAATGTTTCCCTTCACATAGCATTACAGAGGAGTGCTGTGAGTGTCTGAATGTTTCACCCTCACATAGGATTCCAGAACACTGCTGCTGGGATCTCTGTGTTTGTCTATAATGTAGGATACAAGAACGCTGCTGCTGGGTTTTTTGTGTTTGTCCCTCACATAGGATTGCAGAACACTGCTGCAGGGTTCTGAGTATTTGTCCCTCACAGGAATCCAAAGCACTGCTGCTGGTTTCTGAGTGTTGGTCCTTCACACAGGATTCCAGAACACTGCTGCTAGGTTCTGAGAGTTTGTCACGCACGTAAAGTTCCAGAACACTGCTCCTGGCATCTGAGGCTTTGTACCTCACATAGGATTCCAGAACACTGCTACGAGGGTCTGAATATAAGTCCCTCACATAGCATTCCAGGACAGTGAAATGAGGGTCTGAATGCTTGTCCCTCACATTGAATTCCAGAACACTGTTGCAGGGTTCTTAGAACTTGTCCCTCACATGGGATTCCAGAACAATGCTCCAAGGGTCTGAATGTTTTTCTTTCAGAAAGGATTCCAGAGCACTGCTGCTGGGATCTGAGGATTTGTCCCTCACATAGGATTCCAGAACACTACAGCTGGGTTCTGAGTGTTTGTCTCTCACCTAGGATTCCAGAACACTCTTACGAAGGTCTGAATGTTAGTCCCTCACAAACGATTCCACAACACTGCTGCTTGCTTCTGAGTATTTGTCACTCACATAGCATTCAAGGACTCTGCTCCTGGGATCTGGGTGTTTGTCCCTCACGTAGTATTCCAGAACACTGCTGCTGTTTTCTGAGTGTTTGTCCCTCACATGGGATTCCAGAATACTGCTGCTGGTTTCACAGTTTTTTCCCTCACATACGATTCCAGAACACTGCTATGAGGTTCTGAATGTTTCTCCCTCACAAAGGATTCCAGAACACTGTTGCTGGGTCCTGAGTGTTTGTCCCTCACATAGGATTCCAGAACTCTGCTGCTGGGTTGTATTTGTTTGTCCCTCACAAAGGAATCCAGAGCACTGCTGCTGGTTTCTGAGTGTTTGTCCCTCACATAGGATACCAGAACACTGTTAAGATTGTCTGAATGTTTGTCCATTAAAAAAAATTCCTGAACAGTGCTACTGGGTTCTGAGTGTTTTTTCCTCACATCAGATTCCAGAACACTACTTCAAGGGTCTGAATGGTTGTCCCTTACAAAGGATTGTAGGGCAATGCTGCTAGGTTCTGAGTGCTTGTCACTCACATAGGATTCCAGAACAAGGTTGTGGGGTTCTGAGTGTTTGTCCCTCACATGAGATTCGAAAACACTTCTGCTGGGTTCAGAGTGTTGTCCCTCACCTACGATTCCAGAACACAGCTACGACTTTCTGAAGGTTTGTTCCTCACAAAGGATTCCAGAACACTGCTGCTGGGTTCTGAGTGTTTGAACCTCACATAGGATTGCAGAACACAGGCACAGGGTTCTGAGTGGTTGCCCCTCACATTGCATTCTAGAACACTGCTACTGGGTTCTGAGTGTTTGTCCCTCACATAGGATTCCAGAACACCGCTGCTGGGTTCTGAGTGTTTATCCCTCACATAGGATTCCAGAACACTGCTGCTGGGATCTGAGTGTTTGTCCCTCACATAGTATACCAGGCCACTGCGAAAACAGTATGAAAATTTGTCTCTCACAAATATTGCAGAAATATGAGGCTGGAATCTGAGTGTTTGTCTCTCACATGGGATTCCAGAACACTGGTGCTTTCTTCTGAGTGTTTGTCTCTCACATTGGATTCCAGAACACTGCTGCTGGATTCTGAGTGTTTGTCCCTCACATAGGATTGCAGAAAACTGCTGCTGGGATCTGAGTGTTTGTCCCTGTCATTGAATTCCAGAGCACTGCTGCTGGTTTCTGAGGGCTTGTCCCTCACATCATATTGCAGAATACTGCGGCTACGTTCTGAGCGTTTCTCCTTCACATAGATTTCTTGAACTCTGCTGCTGGGTTCTGAGGGTTTCTCCATCACATGGGATTCCAGAACACTGCTGCAGGGTTCTGAGCATTTGTCACTCACATAGGATTCCAAAACACTGCTCTGAGAGTCTGAATGTTTGTCCCTCACAAAGGCTTCCAGAACACTGCTGCTGGGTTCTGAGGCTTTGTCCTTCACATAGGATTCCAAAACACTGTTGCAGGGTTCTTAGTATTTGTCACTCACATAGGATTCCAAAACACTGCTCTGAGAGTCTGAATGTTTGTCCCTCACAAAGGCTTCCAGAATACTGCTGCTGGGTTCTGAGGCTTTGTCCCTCACATAGCATTCCAAAACACTGCTGCTGGGTTGTGAGTGTTTATCACTCACTTAGGATTCCAGAACACTTCTGCTGGGTTCTCAGCGTTTGTCCATCATGTAGGATACCAGAACAGTGCAGCTGGGTTTTTAGTGTTTGTCCCTCACATAAGATTCCAGAACACTGGAGGCAGGTTCTGAGGGTTTCTCCCTCAAGCAGAATTCCAGAACACTGCTGCTGGGTTCTGTGGGTTTGTACCTCACTTAGGATGCCAGAACACTGCTACTATGGTGTGAAAGTTTGTCCCTCACATAGCATTCCAGAACAGTGCTAGGAGGGTCTGAATGCTTATCTCTTACAGAAAATTGCAGAACACTGCTGCAGTGTTCTGAGTGTTTGGCCTCACAGGGTATTCCAGAACAATGCTCCAAGGGTCTGAATGTTTGTCCCTCACAAAGGATTCCAAAACACTGCTGCAGGGTTCTGAGTGTTTTTCCCTCACATAGGATTCCAGAACACTACAGCTGTTTTCTGAGTGTTTGTCTCTCACCTACGATTCCAGAACACTGCTAGGAGGGTCTGAATGTCTTTCGATCACATTGGATTCCAGAACACTGCTGCTGGGTTCTGAGTGTTTGTAACTCACATAGGATTCCAGAACACTGCTGCAGAGTTCTGAGTGTTTGTTCCTCACATAGGATTCCAGAAAACTACTACAAGTGTCTGAATGTTTGTCCATGGACAAAAGATTCCAGAACACTGCCCGTGGGTTGAGAGTGTTTGTCCCTCACGTAGATTTGTAGAACACTGCTTCAAAGTTATGAATGTGTGTCCCTCACAAAGGATTCCAGAACACGACTGCTAGTTTCAGAGTGTTTGTCCCTCACATAGGATTCCAGAACACTGCTAGTTTTTTCTGAGTGTTTGTCCTTCACATAGGATTCCAGAACACTGCTATGACGGTCTCAATGTTTGTCCCTCAGATAGGATTCCAGAACACTGCGGCTGGGTTCTAAGTGATTGTCGCTCACATAGGTTTCCAGAACACTGATTCGAGGGTCTGAATCATTGCCCTAGGATAGGATTCCACACCACTGCTGCTTCTCTCTGAGGGTTTCTCCCTCACATAGGACCCCATAACACTGCTGCTAGGTTCTGAGTGTTTGTCCTTCACATATAATTCCAGAACTCTTCTGCTTGGTTCAGAGGGTTTGTCCCTCACATAGGATTTCATAACATTGTTAGGAGGGTCTGAATGCTTGTCCCTCACAAAGGATTCCAGAACACTGCTCCTGGGTTCTGAGTGTTTGTCCCTCAATTAGGATTCCAGAAAACTGCTGCCTAGTTCTGAGGGTTAGTCCCTCACATAGGATTCCAGAACACAGCTAAGAATGAATGCATGTTTTACCCTCACAAAAGATTGCAGAACAGTGCTGCTGGGTTCTTAGAGTTTTCCTTCACGTAGGATTCTAGAACACTGCTACTAGGGTCTGAATGTTTGTCCCAAACATAGGATTCCCGAACAGTGCTTCGAGGGTCTGAATGCTTGTCCCTTATATAGGATTCCAGAACACTGCTGCTGGGTTCTGAGGGTTTGTCCCTCAGATAGGATTCCTCAACAATGCAACGAGGGTTTGAATGTTTGTCCCTCACATAGTATTCCAGAACACTGATGTGAGAGTTGAATATTTGTCGCTCACATAGGATTCCAGAACTCTGCTACGAGTGTGTGAATTATTCTCTCTTAGATAGGATTCCAGAACACGGCAGCTGGGGTCTGAATATTTGTAGCTGACAGAGGATTCCAGAACTCAGCTATTGGGTTCTGAGAGTTTGTCCCTCACCTAAGATTCCAGAATACTGCTACGTGTTTCAAAATGTTTGTCCCTCACATAGGATTCCATATCACTACTGCTGGGTTGTGAGTGTTTGTCTCTCATATAGGATTCCAGATCACTGCTGACGGGTTGTGAGTGTTTCTCCCTCACATAGGTTTCCAGAACACTGCTGCTGGTTTCTGAGTGTTTGTCCCTCACATAGGATTCAAGAACACTGTTGTTAGGTTCTGAGTGTTTGTCCCTCCCACAGGATTCCAGAACACTACTACAAGAGTCTCAATCTTTGTTCCTCACATAAAATTCCAAAACACTGTTACGATGATCTGAATGTTTGTCCCTCACAAACTATTGCAGAACCTGCTGGGTTCCGAGTGTTTGTCCCTCACATAGGATTCCAGAAGACTGCTACGAGGGTCTGAGAGTTTGTCCCTTATGTAGGATTCCAGAACACTGCTATTGGATTCTGAGTGACTGTCCCTCACATAGGATTCCCGAACACAGCTGCTCGGTTCTGAGTGTTCGTCTCTCACAAAGGATTACAGGACACTGTTATGAGGATTTGAGAGTTTGTCCCTCATATAGGACTCCAGAACACTGCTGCTGGGTTGTGAGTGTCTCTCACATAGGATTCCAGAACACTGCTACGAGAGTCTGAATATCTATCCCTCACATTGAATTCACCAACAGTGCTGCTGGGTTCTGAGTGTTTGTCCCTCAGATAGGATTCCAGAACACTGCTGCTGTGTTCTGAGTGTTTGTGCCTCACATAGGATTCGAGAACACTGCTATGAGATTCTGAATGTTTGTCCCTCACAAAGGATTCTAGAACACTGCAGCTGGGTTCTGAGAGTTTGTCCGACATATAGGATTCCAGAACACGGCTGCTGGGTTCTGAGTGTTTGTCCCTCACATGGGATTCCAGAACACTGCTACTGGTTTCATAGTGTTTCTCCCTCACGTTCGATTCCAGGACACTGCTACGAGGTTCTGAATGATTGTCCCTCACAAACGATTCTAGATCACTGCTTCTGGGATCTGAGTGTTTGTCCCTCACGTAGTATTCCAAAACACTGCTGCTGGGATCTGCCTGTTTGTCCCCATAAAGGATTACAGAGCACTGCTGCTGGTTTCTGAGTGGTTGTCCCCCATATAGGATTCCAGAACACTGCTG
Organism: Pongo pygmaeus; assembly: GCF_028885625.2. Classification (NCBI taxonomy): domain Eukaryota; kingdom Metazoa; phylum Chordata; class Mammalia; order Primates; family Hominidae; genus Pongo; species Pongo pygmaeus. Next base: position 20,143,128 of record NC_085930.1, on the reverse strand, counting down.
CTGGGTTCTAAGTGTTTGTCCCTCAAATAGTATTCCAGAACACTGATATGAGGCTGTGAAAGTTTGTCCCTCACAAAGGATTCCAGAACACTGCTGCTGGGTTCAGAGTGTTTGTCCCTCATATTGGATTCCAGAACAATTCAACGAGGGTCTGATAGTTTTTCCCTCACATAGGATTTCAAAACACTGCTATGAGGGTCTGAATGTTTTTCCCTCACAAAGGATTCCAGACCACAGACCACTGCTGCTGTGTTTTGTTTTTTTGACCCTCATAAAGGATTCCAGAGGTCTGCTGCTGGTTTCTTAGTGTCTGTCCCTCAGATAGGATTCCAGGACACTTCTACGTGGGTCTGCATGTTTGTCCCTTAGATAGGATTCCCAAAGACAGCTGCTGGGTTCTGAGTGTTTCTCCCTCATATTGGATTCCAGAACAATGCTACGAGGGTCTGAATGTTTTTCCCTCACATAGGATTCCAGAACACTGTTACAGGGTGTGAATGTCTTTCCCTCCCAATGGATTCCAGAACACGGTTGCAGAGTTCTGTTTGTTTTTCCCTCACAATGGGTTCCAGAGCACTGCTGCTGGTTTCTGACTGCTTGTCTCTCACTTCGAATTCCAGAAGACTTCTACGGGTGTCTGAATGTTTGTCCCTCAGATACGATTCCAGAACACGGTGGCTGTGTTCTGAGTGTTTGTTCCTCACATACGATTCCAGAACACGGCTGCTGTGTTCTGAGTGTTTGTCTCTCACATAGGATTCCAGAACACTGCTACTGATATTTGAGTGTTTGTCCCTCACATGGGATTCCAGAACAGTGTTACGAAGGTCTGAATGTTTTTCCATATCAATGGATTCCAGAACACAACTGCTGGGTTCTGAATGTTTGTCCCTCACATTGGATTCCAGAACACTGCTTCGAGGGTCTCAATGTTTGTCCCTCACAAAGGATTCTAGAGCACTGCTACTGGGTTCTGAGTGTTTGCCACTCACATAGTATTCCAGAAAACTGCTGCTGGGTTCTGAGTGTTTGTCCCTCACATGGGATTCCACAACACTGCTCCTGGGTTCTGAGTGTTAGTAACTCACCTAGGATTACAGAACAGTGCTGCTGGGCTCTGAGTGTTTGTCCCTCACGTAGGATTCCAGAACACTGCTGCTGGGTTCTGAGTGTTTGTCCCTCACATATGATTCCAGAACACTGCTAGGAGGTTCTGAATGTTTGTCTCTCACATAGGATTCCAAAACTCTGCTGGTGCGTTCTGCATGTTTGTACCTCACAAAGGATTCCATAACACTGCTGCTTGTTTCTGAGTGTTTGTTCCTCACATAGCTTTCAAGATCAACTCTACGAATGTCTGAATTTTTGTCGCTAAGATAGGATTCCAGAGCACAGTGACTGGTTTCTGAGTGTTTGTCCCCTACATGAGATTCCAGAGCACTGCTACGAAGTTCTGAAACTTTTTGGCTCACATAGGATTTCAGAACACTGCTTCTGAGTTCTGAAGGTTTGTCCCTCACATAGGATTCCGGAACGCTGCTGTAGGTTTCTCAGTGTCTGTCCCTCACATAGGATTGCAGAACATTGCTACGAGGGTCTCAAAGATTTTCCCTCACAAAGGATTCCAGAACAGTTCTGCTTGGTTCTGTTTGTTTCCCTCACAAAGGTTTCCGGAGCAACGCTGCTCGGTTCTCAGTGTTTCTCCTTCACATAAGTTTCCAGAACACTGCTGCTGGGTACTGAGTGTTTGTCCCTCGCATAGGATTCCAGAACACTGCCGTTGGGTTACTGAGGGTTTGTCCCTCACATAGAATTTTAGAAAACTGCAACTTGTTTCTGAGGGTTTCTCCCTCACTTAGGATTCCAGAACACTGCTACGATTGTCTGAATGTTTGTCCCTTACAAAGTATTCCGGAACACTGCTGCTTGGTTCTGAGTGTTTGGACCTCACATTCGTTTCCAGAACACTGCTATGATGGACAGAATGTTCCTCACATTGGATTCCAGAACACTGCTAAGACGGTCTGAAAGTATGTCCCTCACAAAGGATTCCTATCACTGCTACTGGTTTCTGAGTGTTTGCCCTTCACATGGGATTCCAGAAAACTCCTCCGAGGGTCTGAATGTTTGTCCCTCACATAGGAGTCCAGAATACTGCTGCTGGATTTTGAGTGTTTGTCCCTCATATAGCACTCCAGAACAATTCTGCAGGGTTCTGATTGTTTGTCCCTCATATAGGATACCAGAACACTGCTGCTGGGTTCTGAGTGTTTGTCTCTCACAGCATTTCAGAACACTGCTGTTGGGTTCTGAGTGATTGTCCCTCAGATACAATTCCAGAACACTGCTTCTGAGTTCTGAGTGTTTGTCTTTCAAATAGTATTCCAGAACACTGCTACGAGGGTCTGAATGTTAGTACCTAACTAAGGATTTCAGAAAATTGCTGCTAAGTTCCGACTGTTTGCCCCTCACATAGGATTCCAGAACACTGCTTCGAGAGTCTGAATGTTTGCCCCTCACAAAATATTCTAGAACACTGGTACTGGGTTGTGAGTGTTTGTCCCTCACATAGGATTCCGGAACACTGCTTTTGGGTTCTGAGGGTTTGTCACTCACATAGGATTCCAGAACACTGCTGCCGGGTTCTGAGTGTTTGTCCCTCACAACGGGATCCAGAACACTGCTGCTGGATTCAGAGTGTTTGTCTCTCACATATGATTTCAGAACACAACTACGAGTTTCTGAATGTTTGTCCCTCTCAAAGGACTCCAGAACACTTCTGCTGAGTTCTGAGTGACTTTCCCTCACATAGTACTCCAGAACTCTGCTGCTGGTTTCTCTTTGTTTGTCCCTCACAAAGGAATCCAGAGGACTTCTTCTGGTTTCTGAGTGTTTGTCCCTCACATAGGATACGAGAATACTGCTACGAATGTCTGAGGGTTTGTCCGTCAAAAAGGATTCCAGGACACTGCTGCTGGGTTCTTAGTGATCGTCCCTCACATAGGATTCCAAACACTGCTTTGAGGGTCTCAATGTTTTTCCCTCACAAAGGATTCTAGAACACTGCTGCTGGGTTCTGAGTGTTTGTCCCTCATATAGGATTCCAGAACATTGCTGTTGGGTTCTGAATGCTTTTCCCTCACATGGGATTCCAGAACACTGCTACTGGTTTCATTGTGTTTATACCTCACATAAGATTCCAGAACACTGCTACGAGGTTCTGAATGTTTGTCCCACACAAAGGATTCCGGATAACTGCTGCTGGGTCCTGAGTGTCTCACCCTCACGTAGGATTCCAGAACACTGCTGCTAGGTTCTGAGTGTTTCTCCCTCAGATAGGATTCTAGAACACTACTACGAATTTCTGAATGTTTGTCACTCACATAACATTCCAGAACACTGCTGCTGGGTTCTGAGTGTTTGTCCCTCACATAGGATACCAGAACAATGCTGCAGGTTTCTGAGTGTTTTTCCCTCACATAGGATTACAGAACACTTCTTCGAGGGTCTGAGTGTTGTCCCTCAGATAGTTTTCCAGTACACAGTGGCTGGTTTCTGAGTGTTTGTCCCTCACATGGGATTCCAGAACACTACTTTTGGTTTCTGAGTGTTTTTCCTTCGCAGAGGATTCCAGAACACCGCTGCTGGGATCTGAGTGTTTGTCCCTCATATAGCATTCCATAACACGCCTAAGAGGGTCTGAATGTTTGTCCATCACAAAGGATTCCAGAACACAGCTGTTGAGTTCTGAGTGTGTGTCCCTCACATAGGATTCCATAACAATGCTTCGAGGGTTTGAATGCTTGTCCCTCACAAAGGGTTCTAGAACGCTGCTATGAGATTCTGAATATTTGTCCGTCACAAAGGATTCCAGAGCACAGCTCCTGGGTTCTGAATGTTCATCCCTCACATAGGAATCCAGAACTCTTCTGCTGTGTTCTGTTTGTTTGTCCCTCAGGAAGGAATCCAGAGCACTGCTGCTGGTTTCTGAGTGTCTGTCCCTCACATAGAATACCAGAACACTGCTACGACGGTCTGAATGTTTGTCTCTCACGAGGGATTCTAGAACACTGCTGCTGTTTTGTGAGTGTTTGTCACTCACATAGGATTCCAAAAAATGCTGCTGGGTTCTATGTGTTTGTCCCTCTAATGGGATTCGAAAACACTGCTGCTGGGTTCAGAGTGTTGTCCCTCACAACAATGGCAGAACACTGCTTCGAGGTTCTGAATGTTTGTCCCTCACAAGGGATTCCAGAACACTGCTGCTGTTTTGTGAGTGTTTGTCCCTCACATAGGATTCCAGAACAATTCTCCTGGGTCCTGAGTGTTTGTCCCTCAAATAGGATACCAGAACACTGCTGCTGGGTTTTGTGTGTTTGTCCCTCACATAGCATTCCAGAACACTGCTGCTGGGTTCTGAGTGTTAGTCCCTCACATAAGATTCCAGAATACTGCTGCTAAGTTCTGAGGGTTTGTCCCTCTACATAGAATTCCAGAAATCTACAGCGGAGTTCTGAGGGTTTGTACCTCACATAGGTTTCCAGAACACTGCAAGGAGTTTCTGAATGTTTGTGCCTCACAGAGCATTCCAGAACAGTGCTATGAGGGTCTGAATGCTTGTTCCTCACAAAGGATTCCAGGGCACCGCTGCTCGTTTCTGAGTGTTTGTCACTCACATAGAAATCCAGAACATTTCTATGAGTGTCTGAAAGTTTTTCGCTCAGATGGGATTCCAGAACAAAATGGCTGGGTTCTGAGTGCTTGTCCCTCACATACGTTTTCAAAACACTACTGCAGGTTACTGAGTGTTTCTCCCTTACATAGGATTGCAGAACATTGACGCTGGGATCTGAGTCTTTGTCGCTCACATAGGATTCCAGAACATTGCTGCTGGGTTCTGAGTGTCTGTCAGTCACATAGGATTCCAGAACATTGCTGCTGGGTTCTGAGTGTCTGTCAGTCACATAGGATTCCAGAACACTACTGCTGAGTTCTGAGTGTTTGCCCCTCACTTAGGATTCGAGAACACTGCTAGGAGGGCCTGAAGATTTGTCCATCACAAAGGATTCCAGAACACTGCTGTTGGGTTCTGAGTGTTTGTCCCTCACATGGGAATCTAGAACACTGCTTCGAGTGTCTGAATGTTTGTCTTCACAAAGAATTCTAGAACCCTGCTGCTGGATTTTCAGTGTTTGTCCCTCACATAGAATTCCAGAACACTGTGGCTGGGTTCTGAGTGTTTCTCCCTCACTTAGAATACCAGAACCCTGCTACGACGTTCTGAGGTTTGTCCGTCAAAAATGATTTCAGAACGCTGCTGCTGGGCTCTGAGTATTTGTCCCTCACATAGTTTTCCAGAACACTGTTTCGGGGGTCTGAATCTTTGACCCTCACAATGGATTCTGGAACACTGATTCTGGCTTCTGAGTGTTTTTCCCTGACATAGGCTTCCGGAACACTGTTGCAGGGTTCAGAGTGTTTGTACCTCACGTATGATTCCAGAAGACTACTACGAGTTTCTGAATATTTGTCCCTCACAAAGCTTTCCAGTACACTGCTGCTGGGTTCTGAGGGTTTTCCCTTCACATTAGATTCCAGAAAACGGCTGCTGGGTCCTGAGTGCTTGTCATTTCCATAGGAATCCAGAACACTGCTCAGAGGTTCTGAATGTCTGTCCATTGCAAAGGATTTCAGAACACTGCTGCTGGGTTTTGAGTGTTTGTCCCTTACATAGGATTCAAGAACACTGCTTCGAGAGTCTGAATGTTTGTCCCTCACAGAGGATTCTAGAACACTGCTGCTGGGTTCTGAGTCTTTGTCTCTCACATAGGATTCCGGAACACTGTTACGAAGGTCTGAATGTATTTCCCTCACAAAGGATTCCAGAATACTGCTGCTTGGTTCTGTATGTTTGTCCCTCACAAAGGAATCTAGAGCTCTGCTGCTGGTTTCTGAGTGTTTTTCACTCACATAGGATTCCAGAACATTTCTACGAGTGTCTGAATATTTATCCCTCATATAGAATTCCAGAACATAGTGTATGGGTTCTGAGTGTTTGTCCCTCACATAGGATTCCAGAACACTGCTGCCGTTTTCATAGTGTTTGTCTCTCACATAGGATTGCAGAACACTGCTGCTGGATTCTGAATGTTTGTCCCTCACATAGGATTCCAGAACACTTGCTGAGTTCTGAGTGTTTGTCCCTCAAAAAGGATTCCAGAATACTGCTACTAGGGTCTGAATGTTTGTCCATCACAAAGGATTCCAGAAAGCTGCTGCTGGGTTCTGAGTGTTTGTGCCTCACATAGGATTACAGAACAACGCTTAGAGGGTCTCAATATTTGTCCGTCACAAAGAATTGTAGAGCACTGCTGCTGGATTCTGATGGTTTGTCACTCACATAGGATTCCAGAACACTGCTGCTGGGTTCTTAGTGTTTGTCATCACATAGGATTCCAGAATACATCTGCTGAGTACTGAGAGTTTGTCCCTGTCATACGATTCCAGAACACTGTTAGGAGGTTCTGAATGTTTGCCCCTCAAATAGGATTCCAAATCACATCTCTTGGGTTCTGAGTGTTTGTCACTAACATAGGATTCCAGAACACTGCTGCTGGTTTCTGAGTGTTTGTCCCCCACATAGGATTCCATAAAACTTCAGCGAGTGTCTGAATGTTTCTCCGTCAGAAATGATTCCAGAACACAGTGGCTGGATTCTGAGTGTTTGTTTCCCACATAGGATTCCAGAACATTGCTACGAATTTCTGAATGTTTTTCGCTCACATAGGAATCCAGAACACTGATGCTAGATACTGAGATTTTGTCACTCACATAAGATTAAAGAACACTGCTGGTGAGCTCTGAGTGTTTGTACCTCACATATTGTTCCAGAACACTGCTACGAGGGTCTGAATATTTTTCCCTCACTAGGGATACCATAACACTGCTGGTGGGTTCTATTCGTTTATCCCTCACAAAGGATTCCAGAGCACTGCTGCTGGTTTCTGAGTGTTTGTCCTTCAGAAAGGATTGCAGAACACTTCTATGAGTGTCTGAATATTTATCCCTCAGTTAGGATTCCAGAACACAGTGGCTGGGTTCTGAATGTTTCTCCCTCACATAGGATTTGAGAACACTGCTGTTGGGTTCTGAGTGTTTGTCCCACACTTAGAATTGCAGAACACAGCTGCTGGGTTCTGAGTGTTTGTCCCTCACATTGGATTCCAAAACACTGCTGCTGGGTTCTGAGTGTTTGTCCCTCACATAGGATACCAGAACACTGCTGCTGCGTTCTGAGTGTTTGTCCATCAGATAGGATTCCAAAACACTGCAACGAGGGTCTGAAAGATTGCCTCTCACATAGGATTCTGTATCACTCCTAGGAGTGTCCGAATACTTGTCCCTCACATAGGATTAGCGAACACTGCTACTGGGTTCTGAGTGTTTGTCCCTCATATAGGTTTTGAGAACACTGTTGCTGGATTCTGAGTGTTTGTGCGTCACAAAGGATTCCAGAACACTGCTGCATTCTTCTGAGTTTTTACCCCTCACCTAGGATTCCAGAACAATGTTGCTGGTTTCTGAGTGTTTGTCCCTCACTTTGGATTCCAGAACACTGATGCCAGGTTGTGAGGGTTGTCCGTCACATAGAATTCCAGAACACTGCTGCTCGGCTGTGAGGGTTGTCCCTCACATAGAATTCCAGAACACTACTGTTCAGGTCTGAGGATTTCTACCTCACTTAGGATTCCATAACTCTTCTAAGAGGGGCTGAACCTTTGTCCGTCACATAGGATTCCAGAACACTGCTGCAGGGTTCTGAGAGTTTGTTCCCCACATAGGATTCCAGAACACTGCTGCTGGGTTCTGAGGGTTTCTCCCTCACACAGGATTCCAAATCACTGCTGCTGGGTCTGAGTGTTTGTCCCTCACATAGGATTACAGAACACTGCTGCTGGGTTTTGAGTGTTAGTCACTCACTTCGGGTGCCAAAGCACTGCTGAATGGATTTGTATGTTTGTCCCTCACTAAGGATTCCTGAGTACTGCTGTGCTGGTTTCTGAGAGTTTGTCCCTCACACAGGATTCCAGACCACCTCTACAAGTGTCTGAATGTTTGCCCCTCAGATACGATTCTAGAACACTGTGTCTGTGTTCTGAGTGTTTATCCCTGACATAGGATTCCAGAACACTGCTGCAGATTTCTGTTTGTCCCTCTCATAGGATTCCAGAACACTGCTGCTGGATTCTGAGGGTTTGTTCCTCACATGGGATTCTAGAACAATGCAGATGGGATCAGAGTGTTTTTCCCTCACATAGGATGCCAGAACACTGTTACAAAGTTCTAAATGTTTGTCTCTCACAAAGGATTCCAGAACACTGCTGCTGGGTTCTGAGTGGTTGTTCCACGCAAAGGATTCCAGAACACTGTTGCTGGGTTCTGAGTGTTTGTTCCACACAAAGGATTCCAGAACACTGCTGCTGGGTTCTGAGTGTTTATCCCTCACATAGGATTCCAGAACACTTCTACGAGTGTCTGAATGTTTGTCCCTCAGTTAGGATTCCAGAACACAGTAGCTGGGTTCTGAGTGTTTGCCCCTTACATTGGATTCCAGGACACTTCTACGAGGTTCTGAGTGTTTGTCCATAACATAGGACTCCAGAACACTGCTGCCGGGTTGTGAGTGTTTGTCTCTCACATAGGATTCCAAAACACCGCTCTGAGTGTCTGAATGTTTGTAGCTCAAAAAGGATTCCAGCACGCTGCTGCTGGCTTCTGAGGCTTTGTCCCTCACATAGAATTCCTGAACACTGCTGCTGTGTTCTGAGTGTTTATCCCTCACATAGGACTACAGAACAGTGCTGCTGTTTTCTGAGTGTTTGTCTCTCACACAAGATTTCAAAACTCTGCTACTAGTGTCTGAATGTTTCTCCCTCACATAGCATTACACAACATTGCTATCAGTGTCTGAATTTTTGTAACTCACAAAAGGTTTTAGAACACTGCTGCTGGGTTCTGAGGTTTTGTCCCTCACATATAATTCCCAAACACTGCTACTGGGTTGTGGGTATTTGTCCCTCACATAGGATTGCAGAAAACTGCTGCTGGGTTCTGAGTCTTTGTCCCTCACATAGGATTCCAGAACACGTCTGCTGGGTTCTGTGTGTTTGTCCATCATGTATGATACAAGAACATTGCTGCTGTGTTTTTAGTGGTTGTCCCTCATATAGGATTCCAGAACACTTCTGCTGGGTTCTGAGTGTTCATCCTTCACATAGGAATCCAGAACACTGCTGCTAGGTTCTTGTGTTTGTCCCTCACGTAGAATTCCAGAACACTGCTGCTGGGTTCTGAGGGTTTGTACCTCACAAAGGATTCCAGAACATTGCTACGAGGGTCTGAATGTTTGTCCCTCACAGAGCATTCCAGAACAGTGCTATGAGGGTCTGAATGCTTGTCCCTCCCATAAGATTCCAGAACACTGCTGCAGGGTTCTTAGTGTTTGTCCCTCACAGAGGATAACAGAACAATGCTCCGAGGGTTTGAATGTTTGTCTTTCACAAAGGATTCCAGAACACAGCGGCTGGATTCTGAGTGTTTGTCACTCACATAGGATTCCAGAACACTACATCTGGATTCTGAGTGTTTGTCTCTCACCTAGGATTCCAGAACAGTGCTACAAGTGTCTGAATGTTAGTCCCTCACAAATGATACCAGAACACTGCTGCTGCGTTCAGAGTGTTCGTCCCTCACTGAAGATTCCAACACACTGCTACAGTTTTCTGAGTGTTTGTCCATCACATAGGATTCCAGAACACTGCTAAGTGGTTCTGAATCCTTTTCCCTCACAAAGGATTCCAGAACACTGCAGCTGGGTTCTGTTTGTTTGTCCCTCACAATGGATTCCAGAGCACCGCTACTGGTTTCTTAGTCTTTTCCCTCACATAGGATTCCAGAACACTTCTCCGACTTTCTGAATGTTTGTCCCTCAGATAGGATTCCAGAACAAGGTGGCTGGGTTCTGAGTTTTTGTCCCTCACATAGGATTACAAAACACTACTGCTGGGTTCTGACTGTTTTTCCCTCACATAGGTTCCAGAACACTGCTACGGGGGTCTGAATTATTTTCCCACACAAATGATTCCAGAACACTCCTGCTGGGTTCTGTTTGTGTGTCCCTCAGAAAGATTCCATAGCACCGCTGCTAGTTTCTGAGTGTTTGTCCCTCACATAGGATTCCAGACACTTCTACGAGTGTCTGCACGTTTTTCCCTCAGAAAGGATTCCTTAGCACTGCTGCTGGGATCTGAGTGTCCCTCACATGGGATTCTAGAACACTGCTTCGAGGATCGGAATCTTTGTCCTTCACAAAGTATTCTATAACACTGCTCCTGGGTTCTGAGTGTTTGTCCCTAACATACGATTCCAGAACACTGCCACTGGGTTCTGAGTGTTTGTGCCACACAGGAGATTCCAGAACACTGCTGGTGGATTCAGAGATTTTGTCCTTCACATAAGATTCCAGAACACTGCTATGAGATTCTGAATGTTTACCCCTCACAAAGGATTCCAAAACACTGCTGCAGATTCCTGAGTGTTTGGTCCTCATATAGGATTTCAGAACACTGCTGCTGTATTCTCTATATTTGTCCCTCACAAAGGATTCCGGAGCAGTGCTACTGGTTACCGAGTGTTGCTCCTTCACATAGATTCCAGAACTCTTCTACGAGTGTCTGAATGTTTGTCTCACAGATAGGATTCCAAAACACAGTGGCCGGATTCTGAGTGAATATCCTTCACATAGGATTCCCGACCCCTGTTGCTGGATTCTGTGTGTTTGTCCCTCACATTGTATTCTAGAACACTGCTGCTGGGTTCTGAGTGTTTCTCATTCACATAGGATTCCAGAACACTCTTGCTGGGTTCTGAGTGTTTGTTTCTCACATGGGATTCCAAGACACTGTTGCTGGGTTCAGATTGTTACTCCCTCACATAAGATTCCAGAACACTGCTAACAGATTCTGAATGATTGTCCCTCACAAAGTATTCTAGAACACTGCTGCTGGGTTCTTACAGTTTGTCCCTCACCTAGGATTCCAGAATATTGCTGCTGGGTTCTCAGAGTTTGTCCCTCACATAGGGAGGGACTACTGCTGGGTTCTGGGTGTTTGTCTCTCAGATATAATTCCAGAACACTACTACGAGGGTGTGAATGTTTTTCCCTCACAAAGGATTTCAGAACACTGCTGTTGGGTTATGAGTGTTTGTCCTTCACATTGGATTCCAGAACATTCCTTCGAGGGTCTGAATATTTGTCCATCACAAAGGATTCCAGAAAACTGCTGCTGGGTTCTTACAGTTTGTCCCTCACATAGGATTCCAGAACACAGCTACGAGGGTCTGAATGTTTTTCCCTCAGAAGGAATTCCAGAACACTGCTACTGGATTCTGTTTGTTTGTCCCACACAAAGTATTCCAGAACACTGCTGCTGGTTTCTGAGTGTTTGTCCCTCATATAGGATTCCAGAACACATCTACAAGTATCTGAATATTAGTCCGTCAGATAGGACTCCAGAACACAGTGGCTGGGTTCTGAGTGTATGTCCCTCACATAGGATTCCAGAACACTGCTGCTGGGTTTGGAGTGTTTGTCCCTCATATTGGATTCCAGAACAATGCTATGAGGGTCTGAATGTTTTTCCCTCACATAGGATTCCAGAACACTGCTTCGAATGTCTGAATCTTTTTCCCTAACATAGGATTCCATAGCACCGTTAGGAGGGTCTGAATGTTTTTCCCTCACAAAGGATTCCAGAACACTCATCCAGGGTTTTTTTTCTTTGTCCCTCACAAAGGATTCCAGAGCACTGCTGCTGGTTTCTTAATGTCTGTCCCTCACATAAGATTCCAGGACACTTCTACGTGGGTCTACATCTTTGTCCCTCAATTAGGATTACAGTACACAGTGGTTGGGTGCGGAGGGTTTGTCCCTCAGATAGGATTCCAGAACACTGCTGCTGGGTTCTGAGTGTCTGTCCTTCACAATGGATTCCAGAACATTGCTTTGAGGGTCTGAATATTTGTCCATCACAAAGGAATCCAGAAAACTGTTTCCCGGTTCTGAGCGTTTGTCCCACACGTAGGATTCCAGAACAAAGCTACGAGGATCTGAATGTTTTTCCCTCATAAGATATTCCAGAACGCTGCTACTGGATTCTGTTTGTTTGTCCCTCACAAAGGATTTCAGAGTATTGCTGCTGGTTTCTGAGAGTTTCTCCCACATATAGCATTCCAAAACACTTCTACGAGTGTCTGAATATTAGTCCCTCAGATAGGACTCCAGAACACAGTGGCTGGGTTCTGAGTGTTTATCCCTCACATAGTATTACAGAACACTGCTGCTGGATTCTGAGCGTTTGTCCCTCAAATAGGATTCCAGACAACTACATCTGGGTTCTGAATGTTTGTCCCTGACAGAGCATTCCAGAACACTGCTGTTGGGTTGAGTGTTTGTCCCTCACATAGGATTCCAGAACACTGCTTCGAGGGACTGAAAGTCTGTCCCACACAAAGGATTCAAGAACACTGTATCTGGGTTCTGAGTGTTTGTCCCTCACATGGGATTCCAGAACACTGCTGCTGGGTTCAGAGTGTTTGTCCCTCACATAAGTTTCGAAAACACTGCTATGAGATTCTGAATATTTGTACCGCACAAAGGATTGCAGAACACTGCTGTTGAGTTCTTAGTCTTTCTCCCTCACATAGGATTCCAGAACACTGCTGATGTGTTCTGTATGTTTGTCCCTCAAAATTGATTCCAGAACACTTCTACGAGTTTCTGAATGATTGTCCCGCAGATACGATTCCAGAACACAGTGGCTGGGTTCTGAGTGCTTGTCCCTCACATAGGATTCTGGAACCCTGTTGCTGGGTTCTGAGTGTTTGTCCCTTACCTAGAATTCCAGAACACTACTGCTGGATTATGAGTGTTTGCCTCTCACATAGGATTCCAGAACACTGCTACGAGCGTCTGAATGTTTTTCCATGAAAACGGCTTCCATAACACTGCTACTGGGTTCTGAGAGTTTGTCCCTCACATATGATTGCATGACACTGCTTCAAGCGTGTGAATGGTTGTCCCTCACAAAGGATTCTAGAACACTGCTGCTGCGTTATGAGACTTTGTCACTTACGTAGGATTCCAGAACAGTGCTGCTGGGTTCAGAGTGTTTGTCCCACACATGGGATTGCAGAACACTCTTGCTGGGTTCACAAGTTTTGTCCCTCACATACCATTAAAGAACTCTGCTACGAGGTTCTGAATGTTTTTCCCTCAGAAACAATTGCAGAATACTGCTGCTTATTTCTGAGGTTTTGTCCCTCACATAGGATTCCAGAACACTGCTCCTGGATTCCTTATGTTTGTTCCACACAGATGATTGTAGAGCACTGCTGCTGGTTTCTGAATGTTTGCCACTCAGATAGGATTCCAGAACACAGTGGCTGGCTTCTGAGTGTTTGACCCCCCGATTGGATTCCAGAAGACTGCTACGTAGTTCTGAATGCTTGTCGCTTACATAGAATTTCAGAATACTGCTGCGCGGTTCTGAGTGTTTGTCCCTCACACAGGATTCCAGAAAAATGCTGCTGAGTCCTGAGTGATTTTCACTCACATAGGATTCCAGAACACTGCTACGGAGGTCTGAATCTTTTTCCCTCACATAAGATTCCACAACACTGCTACGAGGGTCTGAATGTTTTTCCCACACAAAGGATTACAGAGCTCAGCTGCTGGATTCTTAGTGTTTGTCCTTCACGTAGGATTCCAGAACACTTCCACGTGGGTCTCCATGTTTGTCCTTCAGAGAGGATTCCATTACACAGTGGTTGGGTTCTGAGGATTTGTCCCTCAGATAATTTACAGAACACTGCTGCTGGGTTCTGAGTGTTTGTCCCTCACATAGAATTCCAGAAAACTGCTACAAGGGTCTCAATGTTTGTCCATCACAAAGGATTCCAGCACACTGCTGCTGGGATCTGAGTGTTTCTCCCTCACATAGGATTCCAGAATATTGCTTCAAGGGTCTGAATGTTTGTCCTTCACAAAGCTTTCTGCAGCACTGCTGATGGTTTCTCAGTGTTTGTCAGTCATATGGGATTCGAGAACACTGCTGCTTGTTTCTCAGAGCTTGTCTTTCTCATAGGACTGCAGAATACTGCTACGAGTTTCTGAATGTTTGTCCCTCACAAAGGATTCCAGAACACTGCTGCTCCGTTCTGAGTGTTTATCTCTCACATAGGATTCCAGAACACTGCGGCTGAGTTCTGAGTGTTTGTTACTCACATAGGTTTACAGAACACTACTGCTTTGTTCTGAGTGTTTGTGCCTTACATGGGATTCCAGAAGAATGCTAAGTTCTGAATCATTGCCACTCACACTGGATTCTAGAACACTGGTGTTGGGTTCTGAGTGTTTGTCCCTCACATAGGATTCCAGAACACTGCTACGAGGGTCTGAATGATTTTCCCTCACAAAGAATTCCAGAACACTGCTTCGAGGGTCTCAATGTATGTCACTCACAAAGTATTCTAGAGCATTGCTGCTGGCTTCTACATGTTTGAAACTCACATAGGTTTCTAGAACACTGCTGCGGGGTTCTGATTGTTTGTCCCTCACATAGGGTTCAAGAACACTGCTACGAGTGTCTGAATATTTGTCCCTCACTTAGAATTCCAGAACAGTGCTATGAGTTTCTGAATGCTTGACCCTCACATAGGATTCCAGAATACTGCTACAGTGTTCTGAGTGTTTGTCCCTCACATAAGATTCCAGAACACTGTTGCAGGGTTCTGAGTGTTTGTCCCTCACTTTGGATTCCCGAACACTGCTGCTAGGTTCTGAGTGTTGTCCCTCACATAGAATTCCGGAACACTGCTGCTTGGTTCTGAGAATTTGTACCTCACATAGAATTTCAGAACACTGCTACGAGGGTCTCAATGTTTGTCCCTCATATAGAATTCCAGAACAGTGCTGCGAGTTCTTGAGTGCTTGTCCCTCACTTAGGATTCCAGAACACTGTTTCAGGATTCTGAGTGTTTGTCCCTCACTTAGGATTCCAGAACACTGTTGCTGGGTTCTGAGTGTTTGTCCCTCACATTCGATTCCAGAATACTTCTGCTGGGTTCCGAGAATTTGTTCCTCACTTAGGATACCAGAACACTGCTGCTGGGTTGGGAGTCTTTGTCCCTCACATAGGATTCCAGAATACTTCTGCTGGGTTCTGAGAATTTGTTCCTCACTTAGGATACCAGAACACTGCTGCTGGGTTGGGAGTCTTTGTCCCTCACATAGGATTCCAGAACACTGCTACAAGGGCCTGAAAGTTTAATCCTAACAAAGGGTTCCAGAACACTGCTACTGGTTTCTGACTGTTTGCCCTCGTATTGGAATCCAGAACAATGCTACGACTGTCTGAATTTTTTTCCCTCGCATAGGATTCCAGAACACTGTTACAAGGGTGTGAATGTTTTTCCCTTCTAAAGGATTCCAGAACACTTCTGCTGGCTTCTGACTGTTTGTCCCTTATATAGGATTCCAGAGCATTGCTACGAGGGTCTGAATGTTTTCCCTCAAATATGATCCCAGTACTCAGTGGCTGGATTCTGAGTGTATGTCACTTACATAGGATTCCAGAACACTTCTGCTGGGTTCTGAATATTTGCCCTCAGAGAGGATTCCAGAATACAGTGGCTGGATTCTGAGTGTATGTCACTTACATAGGATTCCAGAACACTTCTGCTGGGTTCTGAATATTTGCCCTCAGAGAGGATTCCAGAACACAGTGGCTGGATAATGAGTGTTTGTCCCTCACATAGGATTCCAGAACACTGCTACGAGGTTCTGAATGTTTGTCCCTCACAAAGGATTCTAGAACACTACTGCTGAGTTCTGAGTGGTTGTCCCTCACGTAGGATTCCAGACCACTGCTGCTGTTTTCTGAGTGTTTGTCCCTCACTTAGGATTCCAAAGCACTGCTGCTGAGATTTGAGTATTTCTCCCTCACATAGAATTCCAAAACACTGCTACGAAGTTCTGAAAGTTTGTCACTCACATAGGCTTCCAGAACACTGCTGATGGGTTCTGAGCGTTTGTCCCTCACATAGGATTCCAGAAGACTGTTGCTGGTTTCTGAGTGTTTGTCCGTCAGATAGGATTACACAATATATCTACGAGCGTCTGAATGTTTATCCCTCACAAAGGGATCCAGAACACTGCTACTGCGTTCTGAGTGTTTTTCCCTCACATTGGATTCCAGAACAATGCTACGAGTGTCCGAATGTTCTTCCCTCACATAGGTTTCTACAACACTGTAAGGAGGGTGTGAATGTTTTTCAGCCCTAAGGATTCCAGAGTACTGCTGCTGGGTTCTGAGTGTTTGTCCCTCATATAGGAATCCAGTACACTGCTTCGAGGGCCTGAATCTTTCTCCCTCACATAGATTCCAGAACACTGCTATGAGGGTCTGAATGTTTTTCCCTTACCAAGGATTGTAGAACACTGCTACTGAGTTCAGTTTGTCCCTCACAAAAGATTCCAGAACATTGCTGCAGATTTCTTAGTGTTTGTCCCCCACATAGGATTCCAGGAAACTTCTAGGAGGTTCTGAATGTTTGCCCTCAGATGGGATCCCAGTACATAGTGGCTGGATTCTGAGTGTTTCTGCCTCACATAGGATTCGAGAACACTGCTATGAGGTTCTGAATATTTGCCCTCAGATAGGATTACAGTAGACAGTGACTGGATAATCAGTGTTTGTCCCTCACATAGGATTACAGAACACTGCTACGAGGTTCTGAATGTTTTTCCCTCACAAAAGAATCTAGAACACTGCTGCTGGGTTCTGAGTGTTTGTCCCTCAAATAGGATTCCAGAGCACTGCTCCTGTGTTCTGAGTATTTGTCCCTCACTTAGGATTCCACTACACTGCTACTGGGATCTGAGTGGTTGTCCGTCACATAGAATTCCAGAACACTGCTGCTGTGTTCAAGGTGTTTGTCCCTCACATAAGATTGCTGAACACTGCTGCTGGGTTCTGAGTGTTTGTCCCTCACATAGGTTTCCAGAACACTGCCACAAGGGTCTGAATGTTTTCACTCACATAGGATTCCAGAACACTGCTACTAGGGTCTCAATGTTTGTCCTCAGATAGGACTCCAATACACAGGGCCTGGATTCTGGGTGTTTCTCCCTCACATAGGATTCAAGAACATTGCTACGAGGTTCTGAATATTTGTCCCTCACAGAGGATGCTAGAACACACCTGCTGGGTTCTTAGCGTTTGTCCCTCACAACAGACTGTAGAACACTGCTGCTGGATTCTGAGTGTTTATCCCTCACATAGGATTCCAGAACACTGCTGCTGGCTTCTGCATGTTTGTCCGTCACTTAGGATTCCAGAACACTGCTCCTGGGCTCTGAGTGTTTGTCCATCACATTGGATTCCAGAACATTGCTGCTTTGTTCTGAGAATTTGTCCCTCACATAGGATTCCAGAACACTGCTGCTGGGATCTGAGTGTTTGTCCCTTCCATAGGTTTCCAGAACACTGCTAAGAGGGTCTGAGCATTTTTCCCTCACCTAGGATTCCAGAGCACTGCTGCGAGGGTTTGAATATTTTTTTCTCACCAAGATTGTAGAACACTACGACTCAGTTCTGTTTGTTTGTCCTCACAAAGGACTCCTGAGAGCTGCTGCAGATTTCTTAGTGTTTGTCCCTCACATAGCATTCCAGAACACATCTACGAGGTTCTGAATGTTTGCCCTCAGATAGGATTCCAGTACACAGTGGCTGGGTTCTGAGTGTTTGTCCCTCACTTAGGATTCCAGAACATTGTTACGAGGTTCTGAATGTTTGCCTCTCTCACATTATTCTAGAACACTGTTGTTGGTTTCTGAGTGTTTGTCCCTCATAAAGCATTCTAGAACACTGCTGCTGGGTTCTGAATGTTTGTCCCTCACATAGGATTCCAGACCACTACTGCTGTGTTCTGATTGTTGGTCCCTCACTTAGGTTTCCAAAACACTGCTGCTGGGTCCTGAGTGTTTCTCCCTCACATAGATTTCCAGAACACTGCTACAAGGTTCGGAAATTTGTCGCTCACATAGGTTTCCAGAACACTGCTACTGGGTTCTGAGTCTTTGTCCCTCACATAAGATTCCAGAACACTGCTACGAGGTTCTGAATGATTGTCCCTCACAAAGGATTCTGGAACACTTCTGCTGGGTTCTGAGTGTTTGTCCCTCACAAAGATTTTAGAACACTGCTGCTGTGTTCCCTGTGTTTGTCCCTCACATAGGATGCCAGAAAACTGCTGCTGGGTTCTGAGCGTTTGTCCCTCACTTACCATTGCAGAACACTGCTGCTGGCTTCTGAGTGTTTGTCCCTCACCTAGAATTCCAGAACACTGCTACGAAGTTCTAAAAGTTTGTTATTCACATAGGATTCCAGAACATTGCTGCTAGGTTCTGAGGGTTTGTCCCTCGCATAGGATTCCAGAACACTGCTGCTGGGTTCTCAGTGTTTGTCCCTCACATAGGATTCCAGAACACTGCTGCTGGGTTCTTAGTGTTTGTACCTCACATAGGATTCCAATAAACTGCTATGTGGGTCTCAAAGTTTCTCCATCACAAAGGATTCCAGAACAGTTCTGCTGGATCTGAGTGTTTCTCCCTCACAAAGGATAACAGAACACTGCTGCTAAGTTCTGAGGTTTTGTACATCACATAGTATTCCAGAACACTGCGAAGAGGGTCTGAATGTTTATCCCTCACAGAGCATTTCAGAACGGTGCTATGAGGGTCTGAACCGTTGTCCCTCACATAGGAACCCAGAACACTGCTGCAAGATTCTGAATCTTTGTCTCTCACATAGAATTCCAGAGCACTGCTCTGAGTGTCTGAGTGTTTGACTCTCACAAAGGATTCCAGAACACTGTTGCCGAGCTCTGAGTGTTTGTCACTCAAATAGGATTCCAGAACACAGCTGCAGCTTTCTTAGTGTTTGTCTCTCACATAGGATTCCAGAACACTGCTGTGAAGATCAGAATGTTTGTCCCTCACAAAGGATTACAGACCACTACTACTGGGTTCTGAGTGTTTGTCCCTCAGATTGGATTCCAGAACACTGCTGCTAGGTTCTGAGGGTTTGTCACACACATAGTAATCAAAAACACTGCTGCTGGGTTCTGAGTGTCCCTCACATAGGATTCCAGAACACTGCTACAATTGTCTTAACTTTGTCCCTCAAATAGAATTCCAGAAAACTGCTGCTGCGTTCTGAGTGTTTGTCCATCACATAGGATTCCAGAACACTGCTGCTGGTTTCTGAGTGCATGGCCCTCACATGTGATTATACAACACTGCTGTTTGGTTCAGCGTGTTTGCCCTTCACGTACGATTCCAGAACACTGCTAGGAGGTTCTGAATGCTTGTCCTTCAAAAAGGATTCCAGAACACTGCTTCTGGGTTCTGAGTGTTTCTCCCTCATATAGGATTCCAGAACACTGCAGCTAGATTGTGAGTGTTTGGCCCTCATGTAGGATCCCAGAACACTGCTAAGAACTTCTGAAACTTTGTGGATCACACAGGATTCCAAAACACTGCTGCTGGGTTCTGAGTGTTTGTCCCTCAAATAGGATTCCAGAACACTGCTGCTGGGTTGTGAGTGTTTGTCCCTCACATAGGATTGCAGAACACTGCTACGAGGTTCCGAAAGTTTTCCTTCCGAAAGGATTCCAGAACACTGCTTCTGGGTTCAGAGTGTTTGTCCGTCACTTAAAATTCCAGAACCCTGCTACAAGGCTCTGAATGTTTGTCCCTCACAAGGGATTCCAGAACACTGCTGCTGGTTTCTGACTGTTTGTCCCTCACGTAGGATTCCAGAACACTTCTACGAGTGTCTAAATGTGTGTCCCTCAGAAAGGATTTCAGAACACAGTGACTGGGTTCTGAGAGATTTTCCCACACATAGGATTCCAGAACACTGCTAATGGATTCTGAGTGTTTGTCCCTCTCACAGGATACCAGAACAAGGCTACAACGGTCTAAATGTTTGTACAACACAAAGGAATCCAGAAAACTTCTGCTGGGTTATGAGTGTTTGTCCCTCTCATAGGATGCCAGAACACTGATTCGAGGTTCTTAAGGTTTTCCCTCACAAAGGATTCTAGAACACTGCTGTTGAGATTTGTGTTTGTCACTCACAAAGGATTTCACAACACTGCTGCTGGATTCTTAATGTCTGAGCCTCACCTCGGATTCCAAAACACTGCCTCTGGGTTCAGAGGGTTTGTCCCTCACTTATTATTCCAGAACACTGCTGAGAGCTTCGGAACGTTTGTCCCTCACTAGAGACTCTACAACACTGCTACTGGGTTCTGAGTATTTGTCCATCACAGAGATTCTAGAAGACTGCTGCTGTTTTCTGAGTGTTTATTACTCACATAGGATTCCAGATCATTGCTGATGTATTCTGAGACTTTACCCCTCACTTACGATTCCAGAACAGAGCTGCTGGGTTCTGAGGGTTAGTCCCTCACTTACGATTCCGGAACACTGCTGCTGTGTTCTGAGTGTTTGCCCTCACATAGAGTATCAGAACACTGCTATGAACTTCTGAATGTTTGCGCTCACATAGGATTCCAGAACACTGCTGCTGGATTTTGAGTGTTTGTCACTCACACAGGATTCCAGATCACTGCTACGAGTGTCTGAATGTATTTCACTCACGATTATTCCAGAACACTGCTGCTGGGTTCCTTTTTTTTTGTCCCCCACAAAGGATTTCAGAGCACTCATGCTGGTTTCTTAGTGTTTTTCCCTCACATAGGATTCCAGAACACTTCCACGGATATCTGAATGTTTGTCCCTGAGATACGATTCCAGTTCACAGTGACTGGGTTCTGAGTGGTTGTCCCTCAGATAGGATTCCAGAACACTGCTGCTGGGTTCTGAGTCTTTGTGCCTCACATGGGATTCCAGAATACAGCTGCTGGGTTCTGAGTTTTTGTCCCTCATATTGGATTCCAGAGCAACGCTACGAAGGTCTGCACGTTTTTCCCTCACATATGATTCCAGAACAGTGCTACAAGGGTCTGAAAGTTTTTCCCTCACATAGAATTCCAGAATAATGCTACGAGGGACTGAATGTTTTTCCCTCACAAAGGATTTGAGAACACTGCTGCTGGGTTCTGAGTGTATGTCCCTCATGTAGGATTCCAGAACACAGCTACGAGGATCTAAATGATTTTCCCTCACATAGGATCCCAGAAAACTGCTAGGGGGTTCTGAGTGTTTTTCCCTCCCAAAGGATTCCAGAGCACTGCTGCTGGTTTCTTAGAGATCGTCCCTCACATTGGATTCCAGAACACTTCAATGAGGATGTGAATGTTTGTACCTCAGATAGGATTCCAGTAACAGTGGCTGGGCTGTGAGTGTTTGTCATTCACATGGAATTCAAGAACACTGTTGCTGGGTTCTGAGTTTTTGTCCCTCAAATAGGATTCCAGAACATTGCTTCTGGGTTCTGACTGTTTGTCATTCACATAGAATTCCCGAAAATTGCTTTGAGGGTCTGTATATTTGTCCGTCACAAAGAATTTCAGAACTCTCCTGCTTGGATGGGAGTGTTTGTCCCTCACATAGAATTCCAGAACACAGCATCTAAGGTGTGAGTGTTTGTCACTCACATAGGATTAGAGAACACTGCTGCTGTGTTCTGAGTGTTTGTCCCTCACATAGGATTCCAGAACACTGCTGCTGGATTCTCAGTGTTTGTCCCTCACATAGGATTCCAGACCACTGCTGCTGGGTTCTGAGTGTTTGTCCCTCACATAGGATTCCAGAACACTGCTGCTGTGTTCTGTGTGTTTGTCCCTCACTTAGGATTGTAGAACACTGCTAGGAGGGTCTGAATGTATTTCCCTCCGAAAGGATTCCAGAACACTGCTACTGGTTTCTGTTTGCTTGTCCCTCACAAAGGATTCCAGAAAGTTTCTACGAGTGTCTGAAATTTTGTCGCTCAGATAGGATTCCATAGCACAGTGGCCGGGTTCTGAGTGTTTGTACCTCACATAGGATTCCAGAAAACTACTGCTGAGTTCTGAGTGTTTGTCCATCACAGAGGATTGCAGAACTCTGCTGCTGGGTTCTGAGTGTTGGCCCTTCACTTAGGATTCCAGAACACTGCTACGAGGTTCTGAATGTTTGTCCATCACGAAGGATGCCAGAAAACTGCTACTGGGTCCTGAGTGTTTATCCCTCACATAGGATTCCAGAACACTGCTGCTGGGTGCTGAGTGTTTGATCCTCACCTAAGATTCCAGAACACTGCTGCTGGGTTCTGAGTACTTGTGCCTCACATAGGATTCCAGAACACTGCTGCTGTGTTCTAAGTGTTTGTCTCTCACTTAGGATTCCAGAACAGTGATACGAGGGTCTGAATGCTTCTCCATCACAAAGGATTCCAGAACACTGCTGCTGGGTTCAGAGTGTTTGTCCCTCACATAAGATTGCAGAACTCTTTTTCGGGGGTCTGAATTTTATCTCTCACAAGGAATTCTAGAACACTGCAGCTGGGTTCTGAGTGTTTCTCCCTCACATGGGATTCCAGAACACTGCTGCTTGATTCAAAGTGTTTTTCCTTCTCATAGAATGGCAGAACACCGCCACGAGGTTCTGAATGCTTGTCCCTCACAAAGGATTCCAGCACACTGCTTCTGGGTTCTAAGTCCTTATCCCTATCATATGATTCAAAAACAATGCTGCTTCGTTCTGTTTGTTTGACCCTCACAAAGGATTCCAAAGCAATGCTGCTGTTTTCTGAGTGTTTGTCCCTCCCATAGGATTCTAGAACATTGCTGTTGGGTTCTGAGTGTTTGTTCCTCACAAAGGATTCTAGAACACTACTGCTGGGTTCTGAGTGTTTGTTCCTAACATAGGAATCCAGAACACGGCTGCTGTGTTCTGAGTGTTTGTCCCTCACATAGGATTCTTGAAAACTGCTATGAGGGTCTCAATGCTGGTCCACCACAAATGATTCCAGAACACTGCTGCTGGGTTAATAGTGTTTGTCCCTCACATGGGATTCCGGGACACTTCTACGAGGTTCTGAATGTTTGTCCTACACAAAGCATTCCAGAAGACGGCGGCTGTATTCTGAGAGTTTTTCCCTCACGTAGGATACAAGAACACTGCTGCTGGGTTCTGAGTGTTTCTCCCTCACCTGGCATTCCGGAACTCTGCTGCTGGGTTCTGAGTGTTTCTCACTCACATACAATTCCAGATCACTGCTACGAGGTTCTGAATGTATGTCTCTCCCAAAGGATTGCAGAACATTGCTGCTGGATTCTGATTGTTTGTCCCTCATATAGAATTCCAGAACGCTGCTACGAGTGCCTGAATATTTTTCCCTCACATGGGATCACAGAACACTCTTAGGAAGGTCTGAATGTTTTTAACTCACAAAGGATTCCAGAGCTCTGGTGCTGGTTTCTGGAGATTATCCCTCACACAGGAATCCAGAACAATTCTACGAGGGTCTGAATATTTGTCCCTCAGATAGTATTCCAGTACACAGTGGTTGCATTCTGAGTGGTTTTCCCTCACGTAGGATTCAAGAACACTGCTGCAGGGTTCTGAGTGTTTGTCCCTCACATAGGATTCCAGAACACTGCTGCTGGGTTCTGAGTGCTTGTTCCTCACATAGGTTTCTAGAACAATGCTGCTGTGTTCTGGTTGTTTTTCCCTCACATAGGATTCCAGAACACTGACGCTGGATTCTGAGTGTTTCTACTTCACATAGGATTCCAGAACACTGCTGCTGGGTTCTGAGTGTCTGTCCCTCACATAGGATTCTAGAACACTACTACGAGGGTCTGAATGTATTTCCCTCAGAAAGGATTCCAGAACACTGCTACTGGGTTCTGTTTGTTTGTCCCTCACAATGGATTCCATAGCACTGCTTCTCTTTTCGGAGAGTTTGTCCGTCACATAGGATTCCAGAACAGTTGTACGAGTGTCTGAAATTTTGTCACTCAGTTAGGATTCCAGAGCACAGTGGCTGGGTTCTGAATGTTTGTCCCTCACATAGGATTCCAGAACACTGCTGCTGGGTTCTGAGTGTTTGTCCCTCACATAGGATTGCAGAACACTACAGCTGAGTTCTGAGTGTTTGTCCCTCGCAGAGGATTGCAGAACACTGCTGCTGGGTTTTGAGTGTCTGTCCTTCACATAGGATTCTAGAACACTGCTACGAGGTTCTGAATGTTTGTCCTTCATGAAGGATTCCAGAACACTGCTGCTGGGTACTGAGTGTTTGAACCTCACCTAGGATTCCAGAACACTGCTGCTGGGTTCTGAGTGTCCCTCACATAGGATTCTAGAACACTGCTACTGTGTTCTGAGTGTTTGCCTCTGACTTAGGATTCCAGAACAGTGATACGAGGGTCTGAATGTTTTTCCACCACAAAGGATTCCAGAACACTGCTGCTGGGTTCTGAGTGTCTTTTCCTTACGTGGGTTTCTAGAACAATGCTGCTGTGTTCTGTTTGTTTTTCCCTCACATAGGATTCCAGAACACTGACGCCGGGTTCTGAGTGTTTCTACTTCACATAGGATTCCAGAACACTGCTGCTGTGTTCTGAGTGTCTGTCCCTCACGTAGGATTCTAGAACCCTACTACGAGGGTCTGAATGTATTTCCCTCAGAAAGGATTCCAGAACACTGCTACTGGATTCTGTTTGTCCCTCACAATGGATTCCATAGCACTGCTTCTCTTTTCGGAGACTTTGTCCGTCACATAGGATTCCAGAACAGTTGTACGAGTGTCTTAAATTTTGTCGCTCAGTTAGGACTCCAGAGCACAGTGGCTGGGTTCTGAATGTTTGTCCCTCATATAGGATTCTAGAACACTGCTGCTGGGTTCTGAGTGTTTGTCCCTCACATAGGATTCAAGAACATTACAGCTGAGTTCTGAGTGTTTGTCCCTCACAGAGGATTCCAGAACACTGCTGCTGTGTTTTGAGGGTTTGTCCTTCACATAGGATTCTAGAACACTGCTACGAGGTTCTGAATGTTTGTCCTTCACGAAGGATTCCAGAACACTGCTGCTGGGTACTAAGTGTTTGAACCTCACCTAGGATTCCAGAACACTGCTGCTGGGTTCTGAGTGATTGTCCCTCACAAAGGATTCCAGAACACTGCTACTGTGTTCTGAGTGTTTGCCTCTGACTTAGGATTCCAGAACACTGATACGAGGGTCTGAATGTTTTTCCACCACAAAGGATTCCAGAACACTGCTGCTGGGTGCAGAGTGTTTGTCCCTCACATAGGATTCCAGAACTCTGCTTCGGGGGTCCGAATTTTGTCCCTTACAAGGTATTCTAAAACACTGCTGCTGGGTCCTGAGTGTTTGTCACTCACATAGGATTCCAGAACACTGCTGCTTGGTTCAAAGTGTTTTTCCTTCTCATAGGATTCCAGAACATTTCCATGAGTTACTGAATGTCAGTCCCTCACAAAGGATTCCGGAACACTGCTGCTGGGTTCTGAGTCTTTGTCCCTAAAATAGGATTCCAAAACAATGCTGCTGGGTTCTATTGTGTGACCCTCAGAACGGATTCCAGAGCACTGCTGATGGTTTCTGAGTCTTTGTGTCTCACTTAGGATTCCAGAACCCTTCTACTAGTGTCTGAATGTTTTCCCCTCGCATAGGATTCCAGAACACAGTTGCTGGGTTCTGAGTATTTGTCCGTCACATAGGATTCCAGAACACTGCTGCTGGGTTCTGAGTTTTTCTGCCACTCATCGAATTCCTGAACCCTGCTGCTGGGTATTTTTCCCTCACATAGGATCAGAGAACACTGCTGGGAGGGTCTGAATGTTTTTACTTAACAAAGTATTCCAGAACACTGCTGCTAGTTTCTTAGAGTATGTCCCTCACATAGGATTCCAGTACACTTCTACGAGGGTCTGAATGTTTGCACCTCAGATAGAATTCCAGAACACACTGGCTGGGTTCTGAGTGTTTGTCCCTTACTTAGGATTCCAGGACACTGCTAGGAGTGTCTGAATATTTGGCCCTCACATAGGATTCCCCAACACTGCTGCTGCGTTCTGAGTGTTTGTCCCTCACATAGGATTCAAGAACACTACGGCTGGGTTCTGAGTGTTGGTCACTCACAAAGGATTCCAGAACAATGTTACTTGGTTCGGAGTGTTTGTCCCTCACGAAGGATTCCAGAACACTGTTGCTGGGTTCTGAGTATGTGTCCCGCATAAAGGATTCCAGAACAGTGGTTCGAGGGTATGAAACTTTCTCCCTCATTTAGAATTCCAGAACACTACTAGAGGGTCTGAATGTTTCTCCCTCATTTAGAATTCCAGAACACTATTATGAGGGTCTGAATGTTTGTCAAACACAAAGGATTCTAGAACAGAGCTGCTGGGTTCTGAGTGTTTGTCCCTCACATAGGATTCAAGAACACTGCCACGTGGGCCAGAATGTTAGTACCTCACGTAGGATTCCAGAACACTGCTGCTACATTGTGAGTGTTTCTCGCTCATATAGGATTCCAGAAACCTGCTCCTGGGTTCTGATTATTTGTCCCTTGCATAGGATGCCAGAACATAGCTAAGAGGGTCTGAAAGTTTTTCCCTCACATAGGGTTCCAGAACAGACCTTCTGGGTCCTCAGTGTTTCTCCCTCACAATGATTCCAGGACAGTGCATCGAGGGTCTGAATGTCCCTCACATATGATTCCAGAACACTGCTGCTGGGTTCTGAGTGTTGGTCCTTCACATAGGATTCCAGAACACAGTGGCTGGGTTCTGAGCATTTGTCCCTCACATAGAATTCCAGAACACTGCTGCTGGTTTCTGCGTGTTTGCACCTCACATAGGATTCCAGAGCACTGCTACGAGGCTCTGAATGTTTGTCCCTCACATAGGATTCCAGAACACTGGTTCGAGAGTCTGAATATGTGTTCCTCATGAAAGATTGCAGACAACTGCTGCTGGGATCTGACAACTTGTTCCTCACTTAGGATTCCAGAACACTGATTTTGGGTTCTGAATGTCTGTCCTTCACATAGGATTCCATACGAGTGCTACTGGCTTCTAAGTGATTGTCCCGCACATAGGACTCCAGAACACTTCTAAGAGGGTCTGAATGCTTTTACCTCACAAAGGCTTCTTGAACGCTGCTGCTATTTTCTCTTTGTTTGTCCCTCTCAAAGGAATCCAGAAAACTACTGCTTGTTTCTTAGTGTTTGTCCCACGAAAAGGATTCCAGAACACATCTGTCAATTTCTGAATGTTTGTCTCTCAGATAGGATTCCAGTACACTGTGGCTGGGTTCTGAGTGTTTGTCCCTCACGTAGGATTCCAGAACACTTCTGCTTGGTTCCGAATGTCTGTCAATCACTTAGAATTCCAGCAAACTGCTAAAAGGGTCTGAATGTTTGCATGTCCCAAAGGATTCCAGAACAATGCTGCTGGATCTGAGTGTTCGTCCCTCACATAGGAAAACAGAACACTGCTTCGATGGTGTGATTGTTTGTCCCTCACAAAGGATTCTAGAACACTGCTGCTGGTTTCTGTGTATTTGTCACTCACATAGGATTCCAGAACACTGCTGCTGAGTTCTAAGGTTTGTACCTAAGTATTCCAGAACACTGCTATGAATGTCTGAATGTTTGTCCCTCACATAGGAATCCAGAACACTGCTGCAGAGTTGTGAGTGTTTCTTCATCACATGGGATTCCAGAGCACTGCTCTGAGTGTCTGAGTGTTTGACCCTCACAAAGGATTCCAGAACACTGCTGCGGAGCTCTGAGTGTTTGTCCCTCCCATAGGATTCCAGAACACTGTTGCAGCTTTCTTAGTGTTTGACTCTCACATAGGATTCCAGAACGCTGCTGCAGGGTTCTCAATGTTTGTCCCTTACAAAGGATTCCAGAACACTTCTGCTGGGTTCTGAGTGTTTGTCCCTCACATAGAATTCCAGAACACTGCTGCCGGGTTCTGAGTGTTTGCTCCTCACATAGAATTCCAGAACACTGCTGCTGGGTTCTGAGTGTTTGTTCCTCACATAGGATTCCAGAACACTGCTACTGGGTTCTGAATGTCTTTCCCTCATATGGGATCCCAGAACACTACTACTAGGGTCTAAATGTTTGTCCATCACAAAGCAATCCAGAACACCGCTGCTGGGTTCTGAGTGTTTGTCCCTCACAAAGAATTCCAGAGCATCTCTGCTGATTTCTGAGTTTTTGTCCCTCACAGAGGATTCCAGAACACTTCTACGAATCCTGAATGTTTTTCCCTCAGATAGGATACCAGAACACAGTGGCTGGGTTTTGAGTGTTTGTCCCTCACATAGGATTCTAGAACACTGTTATGAAGTTCTGAGCGTCACTCACATAGGATTCCAGAAGACGGCTACCATGTTCTGTGTGTTTGTCCTTCACATAGGATTCCAGAGCACTGCTGCTTGTTTCTGAGAGTTTGTCTCTCACATAGGAATCCAGAACACTGTTGCTGAATTCTGTCTGTTTGTCCCGCACAAAGGATTACGGAACAATGTTGATGGTTTCTGAGTGTTTTTCCCTCACATAGGATTCCAGAACACTTCTATGAGTGTCTGAATATTTGTCCCTCAGATAGTATTCCAAAACAAAGTGGCTGGGTTGTGAGTGTTTGTCCCTCACCTAGGATTCCAGAACACTGCTGCTGGGTTCTGAGTGTTTGTCCCTCACACAGGATTTCAGAACACTGTTGCTGGGTTCTGAGTGTTTGTCCCTCACACAGGATTTCAGAACACTGTTGCTGGGTTCTGAGTGTTTGTCCCTCACATGGGATTCTACAACACGGCCACGATGTTTTGAATCTTTGTCGATCACACAGGATTCCAAAACACTGCTGCTGGTTTGTGAGTGTGTGTCCCTCACATAGGATTCCAGAACACTGCTACGAGGGTCTGAATGTTTTTCCCTCAGAAAGAATTTCAGAACACTGCTGCTGGGTTCTGTTTGTTTGTCCCGCACAAAGGATTTCAGAGCACTCCTGTTTGTTTCTGATTGTTTGTCCCTCAAATAGGATTCCAGCACAAGGATGATGGGTTCTGAGTGTTTGTCCCTCACATGGGATTCCAGAACTCTGCTGCTGGGTTAGTAATGTCTGTCTCTCACATAGGATTCCAGAACACTGCTACGAAATTCGGAATGTTTGTCCCTCACAAAGGATAGCAGAACACTACTGCTGGGTTCTGAGAGTTTGTACCTCACATAGGATTCCAGAACACTGCTACTGGGTACTGTTTGTTTATCCCTCACAAAGGATTACAGAGCACTGCTACTGGGTTATGTTTGTCCCTCACAAAGGATTCTGGAGCACCGTTGCTGGTTTCTGAGTGGTTGTCTCTCACACAGCTTTCCAGAACTCTTCTACACGTGTCTGATTGATTGTCCCACAGACAGTGTTCCAGAGCACATTGGCTGGGTTCTTAGTGTTTGTCTCTTACATAGGATTGCAGAAAACTGCTGCTGGGTTATGTGTGTTTGTCCCTCACATAGGATTCCTGAACACTGCTGCTTTTATCTGTTTGCTTGTCCCTCACAAACGATCACAGAGCACTGCTGGTGTTTTCTTTTTTTTTTTTTTTTTGAGCTTTATATAATTTTTATTTTAATTAGAATAACATACAAATTCTGGTTTGAATACTCAAAGACAAAAAAAGCATGCATGCAGATGGTCTGAACTAAATAAATCATGTGCACTTGAGAATGCACGCCATCTTATGACAGTGAATGTGTCAATGGTTACAGTGGATTTACTGTGTGAGTGGTTTCCGCGTGACACTGCAGACCACGAGCAATGACAGGGCAGTTTCGCCCCTCTAGAGTGCATATGGGTAGAGGGCATGGGTGAGAAAGCAGGAAAGAACGCTCACTTATTGTTAGATACAGTATACTTTAAAAATTATGTAGTTTAGATTTCTTACTCTCAATTTTTTTTCTTTTATTGTAATTATTATTATTATTATTATTATACTTTAGGTTTTATGGTACATGTGCCCAATGTGCAGGTAAGTTACATATGTATACATGTGCCATGCTGGTGCACTGCACCCACTGCTGGTGTTTTCTGAGTGTTTGTCCCTCACGTAGGATTCCAGAACACTGCTTTGAGTGTCTGAAGGTTTGTCCCTCACAAAGGATTCTAGAACACTGATGCTGGTTTCTGAGTGCTTGCCCCTCACATGGGATTCCAGAACACTGCTGCTGGGTTATGAGAGTTTGTCGCTCACCTAGGATTCCAGAACAGTGCTGCGAAGGTATGAATGTTTTTCCCTCACAAGGAATTCCAGAACATTTCTGCTGGGTTCTGTTTTTTTATCCCTCGCAAAGGATTCCAGAGAACCACTGCTGGTTTGTGAGTATTTGCCCCTTGCGTAGGATTCCAGAAACCTACGAGTGTCTGAATGTTTGTCTCTCAGAAAGGATTCCAGAACACAGAAGCTGGGTTCTGAGTGTTTGTCCCTCCCATAGGTTTCCAGAACACTGCTGCTGGGTTCTGGGTGTTTGTCCCTCACATAGTATTCCAGAACACTGCTGCTGGGTTCTGAGTGTTTGTCCCTCTCATGAGATTCCAGAACACTGCTGACGGGTTCTGAGTGTTTGTCCCTCAAATAGAATTCCAGAACACTGCTGCTGGTTTCTGAGTGTTTGTCTCTTAAATAGGATTCCAGAACACTGCTACTGGGTTATGAGTGTTTGTCCCTCACATGGGATCCCAAAACACTGCTACGAGGGTGTAAATGTTTGTCCATCACAAAGGAATCCAGAACACCGCTGCTGGGTTCTGAGTATTTGTCACTCACAAAGGTCTCCAGAGCACCTGTGCTGATTTCTGAGTTTTTGTCCCTCTTTCAGGATTCCAGAACACTTCTTCGATTTCTGAATGTTTTTCCCTCAGAAAAGACTCCAGAACAGAGTGGCTGGGTTTTGATTGTTTGTCCCTCACAAAGGATTCCATAACACTGCTGCTGGGTGCTGAGAATTTGTCCCTCACTTAGGAATACAGAACACTGCTGCTGGGTTCTGTTTGCTTGTCCTGCACAAAGGATTAAGGAGCACTGCTGAAGGTTTCTGAGTGTTACTCGCTCACCTAGGATTCCAGAACACAGCTTCAAGTAGTTTGAGGTTTGTCCCTCACAAAGGATTCTAGAACACTGCTGATGGGTTCTAAGTGTTTTTCCCTCACATGGGATTCCAGAACCCTGCTACTGGGTTCTGAGTGTTTGTCCCTCACATGGGATCCCAGAACACTGCTATGAGGGTGTAAATGTTTGTCCATCACAAAGGAATCCAGAACACCGCTGCTGGGTTCTGAGTGTATGTCCCTCACAAAGGTCTCCAGAGCACCTCTGCTGATTTCTGAGTGTTTGCCCCTCATTAAGGATTCCAGAACACTTATTCGATTTCTGAATGCTTTTCCCTCAGAAAAGACTCCAGAACAGAGTGGCTGGGTTTTGATTGTTTGTCCCACACAAAGGATTTCTGAACACTGCTGCTGGGTGCTGAGAGTTTGTCCCTCACTTAGGAATACAGAACACTGCTTCTGGGTTCTGTTTGCTTCTCCTGCACAAAGGATTAAGGAGCACAGCTGAAGGTTTCTGAGTGTTATTCGCTCACACAGGATTCCAGAACACAGCTTCGAGTGTCTGAGGTTTCTCCCTCACAAAGGACTCTAGAACACTGCTGCTGGGTTCTAAGAGTTTGTCCCTCACATGGGATTCCAGAAAACTGCTGCTGGGTTATGAGTGTTTGTCCCTCACATAGTATTCCAGAGCACTGCTGCTGGTTTCTGAGTGGTTGTCCCTAACATGGGATTCCGGAACACTGCTTCGAGTGTCTGAAAGTTTGTCTCTCACAAAGGATTCTAGCACACTGCTGCTGGGTTCTGAGTGTCTTTCCCTCACATAGGATTACAGAACACTGCTGCTGGGTTCTCAGGGTTTGTCCCTTACATAGGATTCCAGAATACTGCTGCTGGCTTCTGAGTGTTTGTCCCTCACATAGGATTCCAGAAAACTGCTGCTGGGTTCTGAGTGTTTTTCCCTCACATAGGATTACAGAACACTGCTGCTGGGTTCTCAGGGTTTGTCCCTTACATAGGATTCCAGAATACTGCTGCTGGCTTCTGAATTTTGTCCCTCACATAGGATTCCAGAACACTGCTGCTGGGTTCTGAGTGTTTGTTCCTCACATAGGATTCCAGAACACTGCTGCTGGGTTCTGTTTCTTTGTCCATCATATAGGATATAAGAACACTTCTGATGGGTTTTCAGTGTTTGTCCCTCACATAGGATTCCAGAACACTGCTGCAGGGTTCTCAGTGTTTGTCCCTCACAAAGGATTCCAAAACAATGCTGCTGGGCTTTGTTTGGTTGACCATCACAAAAGATTCCAGAGCACTGCTGCTGGTTTCTGAGTGTTTGTCCCACAAATAGGATTCCAGAACATTTCTACGACTGTCTGAATGTTTGTCCCTCACATAGGATTCCAGATCACAGTGGCTGGGTTCTGAGTGTTTGTTCCTCACATAGGATTCGAGAACACTGCTACTGGGTTCTGAATGTTTCTCCCACACCTAGGATTCCAGAACACTGCTGCTGGGATCTGACTGTTTGTCCCTCACATACAATTCCAGAACACAGCTTCAAGGGTCTGAAGGTTTGTCCCTCACAAAGGATTCTAGAACACTGCTGCTGGGTTCTGAGTGTTTGTCACTCACATAGGATTCCAGAACATGGCTGCTGGGTTCTGAGTGTTTGTCTCTTATATTGGATTCCACAACAATGCTACGAGAGACTGAATGTTTTTCCCCCACATAATATTCCAGAACACTTCTACGTGTTTCTGAAAATTTTATCCTCACAAAGGATTCCAGAACACTGCTGCTGAGTCCTCAGTGATTATTCTTCACATACGATTCCAGATTGCTGCTGCTGTGTTCTGAGTGTTTATACCTCACCTAGGATTCCAGAACACTGCTGCTGGGTTCTGTGTGTTTGTCCCCCACATAGGATTCCAGAACAGTGCTACTGTGATCTGAGTGTTTGTCTCTCACTTAGGATGCCAGAACACTCATATGACGGTCCGAATGTTTTTCCATCACAAAGGATTCCAGAACACTGCTGCTGGGTTCAGAGTGTTTGTCCCTCACATAAGATTCCAGAACTCTGCTTCGGGGGTCTGAATTTTGTCCCTCACAAGGGAATCTAGAACACTGCTGCTGGGTTCTGAGTGTTTGTCACTCTCATAGGATTCCAAATCAATGCTCCTGGGTTCTGTATGTTTGACCCTGACAAAGGATTCCAGAGCACTGCTGCTGGTTTCTGAATGTTTGTCCCTCAGATAGCATTCCAGATCACTTCTACAAGTCCCTGAATGTTTGTCCCTCACATAGGATTCCAGAACACAGTGGCTGGGTTCTGAGTGTTTGTTCCTCACATAGGATTCCAGAACACTGCTGCTGGATTCTGAGTGTTTCTCACTCACATAGGATTCCAGAACACGGCTGCTGGGTTCTGAATGTTTGTCTCTCATATTGGATTCCACAACAATGCTACAAGGTTCTGAATGTTTTTCACTCACATAAGATTCCAGAACACTGCTACGAGGGTCTGAAAGTTTTCCTTTCACAGAGGATTCCAGAACACTGCGGATGGGTTCCGAGTGTTCGTCCCTCATGTAGGATTTCAGAACGCTGCTTCAAGGGTCTGATTTTATTCTCTCACTTAGGATTCCAGAACACTGCTACGATGGTCTGAATGTTTTTCTCTCAGATACGATTCCAGTAAAAAGTGGCTGGGTTCTGAGTGTTTGTTCCTCACGGAGGATTCCAGAACATTGCCCCTGGGTTCTGAGTGTTTGTCCCTCACATAGGATTCCAGAACACCGCTGCTGGTTTCTGAATGTTTGCCCCTCCCAAAGGATTCTACAACACGGCTGCTGGTTTCTGAGTGTTTGTACCTCCCAAAGGATTCTAGAACACTGCTGCTGGGTTCTGAGCTTCTGTCCCTCACATCGGAATCCAGAACACGGCTGCTGTATTCTGAGTGTTTGTCCCCCACATAGAATTCCAGAACACTGCTGCTGGGTTCTGAATGTTTATCCATCACATAGGATTCTGGAACAGTGCTGCTGGGTTCTGAGTGTTTTTCCCTCACATGGGATTCCAGAACACTGCTGCTTGGCTCAAAGTGTTTTTCCCTCTCATAGGATTCCAGAACACTACAACGAGGTTCTGAAAGTTTGTCCGTCAAAAAGGATTCCAGAACACTGCTGCTGGGTTCTGAGTCTTTGTCCCTAATATTGGATTCAAAATCAATGCTCCTGGGTTCTGTTTGTTTGACCCACACAAAGGATTCCAGAGCACTCCTGCTGGTTTCTGAGTGTTTGTCCCTCAGATAGGATTCCAGGTCACTTCTACGAGTCTCTGAATGTTTGCCCCTCACATAGGATTCCAGAGCACAGTCGCTGGGTTCTGAGTGTTTGTTCCTCACATAGGATTCCAGAACACTACTGCTGGATTCTGAGAGTTTGTCACACACGTGGGATTCCAGAACATGGCTGCTGGATTCTGAGTGTGTGTAACCAATATTGGAATCCACAACAATGCCACAAGGGTCTGAATGTTTTTCCCTCACATAAGATTCCAGAACATTGCTTCGAGTGTCTATAAGTTTTCCCTCACAAAGGATTCCAGAACACTGCGGATGGGTTCCGAGTGTTCGTCCCTCATGTAGGATTCCAGAACACTGCTTCGAGGGTCTGATTTGGTTCCCTCACTTAGCATTCCAGAACACTGCTACGAATTTCTGAATGTTTTTCCATCAGATAGGATTCCAATAACATGTGGCTGGGTTCTGAGTGTTTGTTCCTCACAGAGGATTCCAGAACACTGCCGCTGGGTTCTGAATGTTTGTCCCTCACATAGGATTCCAGAACACCGCTGCTGGTTTCTGAATGTTTGCCCCTCACAAAGTATTCTACAACACTGCGGCTGGTTTCTTAGTGTTTGCACCTCCAAAAAAATTCAAGAACACTGCTGCTAGGTTCTGAGTGTTTGTCCCTCACGTAGAATTCCAGAACAATGGTAAGAAGGTCTGAATGTTTGCCCCTCAGATAGGATTCCAGAACACTGCAACGAGGTTCTGAATGTTTTTCCCTCACATAGGATTCTGTATCACTCCTACGAGTGTCTGAATGCTTGTCCCTCACATAGGATTCCAGAACACAGCTTCTGGGTTCACAGTGTTTGTCCTTCACATAGAATTCCAGAACACTGCTGCTGGGTTCTGAGTGTTTGTCCTTTCCAAAGGATTCTAGAACACTGCTGCTGGTTTCTGAGTGTTTGTCCCTCACATAGGATTCCAGGACACTGCTGTTGGGTTCTGACTGTTTGTCCATCACATAGGATTCCAGAACACTGCTGCTTTCTTCTGAGTGTTTGTCCCTCATCTAAGATTCCAGAACACTGTTACTGGGTTCTGAGTGTTTGTCCCTCACTTTTGATTCCAGTACACTGCTGCTAGGTTGTGAGGGTTGTCCCTCACATAGGATTCAAGAAAATTGCTTACAGGGTCTGAATGTTCGTCCCTCACAAAGGATACTAGAACACTGCTGCTGGATTCTGGGTGTTTGTCCCTCACACAGGATTCTAGAAAAATGCTGCTGCGTTCTGAGTGTTTGTCCGGCGAATAGGATTCCAGAACACTGCTGCTGGGTTCTGAATGTTTATCACTCAGATAGGATTCCAGAACACTACAGCTGGGTCCTCTCTGTTTGTCCCTCACATAGGATTCCAGAACACTGCTACTTGGTTCTGTGTGTTTGTCTCTCACTTAGGATTCCAGAACACTGCTGCTGGGTTCTGAGTGTTTGTACCTCATATAGGATTCCAGAACCCTGCTTCAGGGATCTGAATTTTTGTCCCTCACATACAATTCCAGAGCACTGCTAGAGGGTCTGAAGGTTTGTGCCTCACAAAGGATTCTAGAACACTGGTGCTGGGTTCTGAGGGTTTGTCCCTCACATGGGAGTCCAAAACACTGCTGCTGGGTTCTGAGTGTTTATCCCTCAGGAAGGATTCCAGAAAACTACAACGAGGGTCTGAATGCTTTTCCTTCACAAAAGATTCCAGAACACTGTTGCCGGGTTCTGTTTGTTTTTCCCTCATAGAGGATTTCAGAGCGCTGCTGCTGGTTTGTGAGTGTTTTTTCCTTAGATAGGATTCCGGAACATTTCCACAAGTGTCTGAAAGTTTGCCCTCATATAGGTTTCCAGAACTCAGTGGCTGGGTTCTGAGTGTTTGTCCCTCACTTAGGATTCCAGTACACATCCATGAGGTTCTGAATGTTTATCCCACAGAAAGGATTTGCCCCTCATATAGGTTTCCAGAACAACGCTACTGGGTTTGAGTGTTTATCCTTCACATAGGATTCCAGAACACTGCTGCTTGGTTCTGAGTGTTTGTCCTTCACGTATAATTCCAAAACACTACTTAGAGGGTCTGAAGGTTTGTCCTCACAAAGGAGTCTAGAGCACTGTTGCCAGCTTCTGAGTGTTTGTCACTCACATAGGATTCCAGAACCCTTCTCCTGGGTTCTGAGTGTGTGTCCCTCACATGGGATTCCAGAACACTGCTGCTGGTTTCAGAGTATTGGTCCCTCACATAGAATTCCAGAACACTCCTACGAGGTTCTGAATGCTTGTCCCACACAAAGGATTCCAGAACACTGCTGCTTGTTTCTCCGTGTTTGTCCCTTACTTAGGTTTCTAGAACACTGTTGCTAGGTTCTGAGTGTTTGTTCCTCACATAGGATGACAGAACACTGCTGCTGGGTTCTCTGTGTTTTTGTCCCTCACGTAGGATTCCAGATCACAGCTACTGCGTTCTGACTGTTTGCCCCTCACTTACGAATCCAGAACACTGCTGCAGTTTTCTGAGTGTTTGTCCCCCACTTAGGATTCCAGAACACTTCCACAAGGGTCTGAAAGTTTGTCCACCAGAAAGGATTCCAGATCACTGCTGTTAGGTTCTGAGTGTTTGACACTCTCATAGGATTCCAGAACTCATCTTCTAGGGTCTTAATGTTTGTACCTGGAAAGGATTCCACAGCACTGCTGCTGGCTTCTGAGTGTTTGTCCCTAACATAAGAAATCAGGACAGTGCTAAGACGGCCTGAATGTTTGTCCCTCAAAAAGGATTCCAGAACACTGCTGCTGGGTTCTCAGTGTTTGTCCCTCATGTAGGATTTGGGAACAGTGGTACTGCGATCAGAGTGTTTGTCCCTCACGTGCGATTCCAGAACACTGCTAGGAGTTTCTGAATGCTTGTTCCTCACATATGATTTCAAAACATTGCTGCTGGGTTTTGTATGTTTGTCCCTCACAAAGGATTCCAGAACACTGCTGCTGGTTTCTGAATGTTTGTCCCTCACATAGATTCCCAGAACACTTCTACGAGTGTCTGAATGTTTGTCCCTCAGATACGATTCCAGAAAACTGCAGCAGGGTTCTGTTTGTTTGTCCTTCACAAAGGATTCCAGAACACCACTGCTGGTTTCTGAGTGTTTGTCCCTTACTTTGGATTCCAGAACACTTAAACAGGATTTCTGAACACTGCTGCGAGGGTCTGAATGTTTTTCCCTAACAAAGATTCCTGAACACTCCTTCTGGGTTCTGTTTGTTTGTCCCTCACAAAGGATTTCAGAGCACTGCTGCTTGTTTCTTCTTGTTTGTTCCTCACATAGGATTCCAGAAGACTTCTACGAGGGTTTGAATATTTCTCCCTCAGATAGGGTTCCAGTACTCAGTGCCTGGGTTCTGAGTGTTTGTCCCTCACATAGGATTCCAGAACACTGCTGCTGGTTTCTGTTTGTTTGTCCCTCACAAAGATTTCCAGAGCACTGCTGCAGGTTTCTGAGTGTCCTTCACATAGGATTCCAGAACACTTCTACGAGTGTCTGATTGATTGTCCCTCAAATAAGATTACAGAACACAGTGGCCGGGTTCTCAGTGTCTGTCCCTCACATAGGATTTCAGAACACTGCTGTTGGGTTCAGAGTGTTTGTCCCTAACATAGGATTCCAGAATACTTCTGCTGGGTTCTGAATGTTTGTCCCTCATATAGGATACCAGAACACTGCTGCTGGGTTTTGTGTTTTTGTCCCACACATGGCATTCCAAACACTGCTGCGGGGTTCTGAGTGTTAGTCTCTCACATACGACTCCAGAACACTGCAGCTAGGTTCTGAGGGTTTGTCCCTCACATAGATTTCTGGAACACTGCTGCTGAGTTCTGAGTGTTTGTACCTCACATAAGATTCTAGAACACTGTTATGAGGGTCTGAATGTTTGTCAATCACAGAGCACTCCAAACCAGTGCTATGAGGCTCTGAATGCTTGTCCCTCACATAGGATTCCAGAACACTGCTGCAGGGTTCTGAGTGTTTGTCCCTAATATAGGATTCCAGAACACTGCTGCTGGGTTCTGAGTGTTTGTCCCTCACATAGGATTCCGGAACACTGCTGCTGGGATGTGAGTGTTTGTCCCCCACAGAGGATTCCAGGCCACTGCTGCTGGGTTCTGAGTGTTTGTTCCTCAGATAGGATTACAGAACACTGCTACGAAGGTATGAAATTTTGTCTCTCACAAAAGTTTGCAGAAAAATGGTGCTGGATTCTGAGTGTTTGTCCCTCACATAGGATTCCAGAACAGTGCTGCTGCATTCTGAGTGTTTGTCCCTCACATAGGATTCCAGACCACTGCTGCTCAGTTCTGAGTGTTTGTCGGTCACATGGGATTCCTGAACACTGCTGCTGGGTTCTGAGTGTTGTCCCTCACATAGGATTCCAGAACACAGCGGCTGGGTTCTGAGTGTTTGTCCCTCACATAGTATTCCAGAAGACTGCTACTGTTTTCTGAGTGTTTCTCCTCACATAGGATTCCAGAGCACTTTTACGAGTGTCTGAATATTTATCTCTCAATTAAGATTCCAGAACACCGTGACTGGGTTCTGAGTGTTTGTCTCTCACGTGGGATTCCAGGACACTGCTGCTGGGTACAGAGGGTTTGTCCCTCACATAGGATTCCAGAACATTGCCAGGAGGGTCTGCATGCTTGATCCTCACAGAGGATTCCTGAACACTGCTGCTGGGTTCGGAGTGTTTCTCCTTAGCATAGGATTCCAGAATACTGCCACAATGGATGTAAGTTTGTCTCTCACATAGGATTGCAGGACACTGCTTCTGGGTTCCGAGCGTCTGCCCCTCACATAGGATTCCAGAACACTGCTGCTGGGTTCTGAGTGTTTGTCCCTAACATTGGATTCAAGAACACTGCTGCTGGCTTCTGAGTGTTTGTCCCTCATATAAGATTCCAGAAAACTGGTGCTGGCATCTGAGAGTTTGTCCCAGTCTATGTGTTCCAGAACACTGCTGTTGTGTTCTCAGTGTTTTTCCCTCACATAGGATTGCAGAATACTGTTGCTAGGGTCTGAGGGTTTGTCCCTCACATAGAATTCTAAAACTCTCCTGCTGGGTTCTGAGGGTTTCTCCATCACATGGGAATCTGGAACATTGCTACAGTAGTCTGAAGGTTTGTCCCTTACAAATGATTCCAGAGCACCGCTAGTGGTTTCTTACTGTTTGTCCCTCACACGGGATTGCAGAACACAGCTGCTGGGTTCTGAGTGTTTACCCCAAACGTAGGATACCAGAACTCTGCTCAGAGTGTCTGAAAGTCTGTTTCTTACCAACGATTCCAGAACACTGCTGGATTCTGAATGTTTGTCCCTCACATATGATTCTGGAACACTGCTATGAGGTTCTGAATGTTTGTCCCTCAAAGGGATTCCAGAACACTGCTTTTGAGTTCTGAGTGTTTGTCCCTCACAAAGGATTCCAGAACACTGCTGCTGGTTTCTGAGTGTTTGTCCCTCACATACGATTCCAGAGCAATGCTACGAGGGTCTGAATGTTTGTTCCTCAGAAAGCATTCTGTATCATTGCTGCAAGTGTCTGAATGCTTGTATCTCACATGGGATTCCAGAACACTGCCACTGGGTTTTGATTGTTTGTCCTTCACATAGGATTCCAGAACACTGCTCCAAGGGTCTGAATATTTGTCCTTCACATAGGATTCCAGAACACTGCTGCTCAATTTTGAGTGTTTGTCCCTCACATGGGATTCCTGAACACTGCTGCTGGGTTCTTAGTTTTTGTCTCTCACGTAGGATTCCAGAACACTACTGCTGGGTTCTGAGTGTTTGTCACTCACATAGTATTCCAGAAGACTACTATTGTTTTCTTAGTGTTTGTTCTCACATAGGATTCCAGAGCACTTTTACGAGTGTCTGAATATTTGTCCCTCAATTAAGATTCCAGAACACAGTGGCTGGGTTCTGAGTGTTTGTCCCTCACATGGGATTCCAGAACACTGCTGCTGGGTACAGAGGGTTTGTCCCTCACCTAGGATTCCAGAATATTGCCAGGAGAGTCTGAATGCTTGACCCTCACAGACGATTCCAGAACACTGCTACTGGGTTCTGAGTGTTTGTCCCTCACATAGGATTCCAGAACACTGCTGCAATGGATGTAAGTTTGTCTCTCTCAAAGGATTGCAAAACACTGCTTCTGGGTTCTGAGCGTTTGTCCCTCACATAGGATTCCAAAACACTGCTGCTGGGTTCTGAGTGTTTGTCCCCAACATTAGATTCAAGAACACTGCTGCTGGTTTCTGACTGTTTGTCCCTCACATAGGATTCCAGAAAACTGGTGCTGGGATCTGATAATTTGTCCCGGTCAATGTGTTCCAGAACACTGCTGCTGTGTTCTGAGTGTTTGTCCCTCACATAAGATTCTAGAATACTGCTGCTAGGGTCTGAGGGTTTGTCCCTCACATAGAATTCCAAAACTCTCCTGCTGGGTTCTGAGGGTTTCTCCATCACTTGGCAATCTGGAACACTGCTATAGTGGTCTGAATGTCCCTTACAAAGGATTCTAGAGCACCGCTAGTTGTTTCTTAGTGTTTGTCCCTCACACAGGATTGCAAAACACAGCTGCTGGGTTCTGAGTGTTTATCCTAAACTTAGGATTCCAGAACTCTGCTCAGAGGGTCTGAAAGTCTGTTTCTCACCAAGGATTCCAGAACACTGCTGGGTCCTGAATGTTTGCCTTTCACATATGATTCTAGAACACTGTTATGAGGGTCTGAATGTTTGTCCCTCAAAGGGATTCGAGAACACTGCTGCTTGATTCTGAGTGTTCCTCACATACGATTCCAGAGCAATGCTACGAGGGTCTGAATGTTTGTTCCTCAGAAAGCATACCGTATCACTGCTATGAGGGTCTCAATGCCTGTCTCTCACCTAGGACTCCAGAACACTGCTACTGGGTTATGAGTGTTTGTCCTTCACATAGGATTCCAGAACACTGCTGCTGGGTTCTGATTCTTTGTCCCTCACATAGTGTTCCAGAACACTGCTGCTGGGTTATGAGTGTTTGTCCCTCACATAGGATTCCAGAACACTGCTGCGAGGGTCTGAATGTTTATCTCTCACAAAGGTTTCCAGATAACTGCTCCTGGTTTCTATTTGCTTGTCCCTCATATTGGATTCCAGAACAATGCTACCAGGGTCTGAATGTTTTTCCCTCACATAGGATTCCAGAACACTGTTACGAGGTTGTGAATGTTTTTCACTTCCAAGGATTCCAGAAGACTGCTGCTGTGTTCTGAGTGTTTGCCCCTCATATAGGATTTGAGAACCCTGCTACGAGGGTTTGAAAGTTTTTCCCTCACATAGGATTCCATAACACTGCTTTGAGGGTCTGAAAAGTTTTCCCTCACAAATGATTGTAGAACACTTCTACTGGGTTCTGTTTGTTTGTCCCTCACAAAGTATTCCAGAGCACTGCTGCTGATTTGTTACTGTTTGTCTGTCACATAGGATTCCAGAACATTTCTATGAGCTTCTGAATATTTGCCCTCATATAGGATTCCAGTACACAGTGGCTGGATACTGAGTGTTTGTCCCTCACATAGGATTTCAGAACACTGCTTCTGGGTTCTGGGTGTTTTTCCATCATATAGGATTCTAGAACACTTCTACGAGAGTCTGAATGTTTTTCCCTCACTTAGGATTCCAGAACACTGCCACGAGGGTCTGAATGTTTATCCCTCACAAAGGATTGTAGAACACTGCTACAGGTTTCTGTTTGTTTGTCCCTCACAAAGCATTCCAGAGCACTGCTGCAGATTTCTTAGTGTTGGTCCCTCACAGAGGATTCCAGAACACATCTCCGTCGTTCTGAATTTTTGCCCTCAGATAGGATTCCAGTACACAGTGGCCAGATTCTGAATGTTTCTCCCTTACATAGGATTCCAAAACACTGCTACGAGGTTCTGAATGTTTGTTCCACACTAGGGATTCTAGTACACTGCTGCTGGGTTCCGAGTGTTTGTCCCTCTAAAAGGATTCTAGAACACTGCTGCTGGTTTCTGAGTGTTTGTCCCTCACCTAGGATTCCAGAACACGGCTGCTGGGTTCTGAGTGTTTGTCCCTCACTCAGAATTCCGGAACACTGCTGCTGGGTTCTGAGTGTTGGTCCCTCACTTAGAATTCCAGAACACTGCTACGAAGTTCTGAAAGTTTGTTGCTCACATAGGATTCCAGAACACTGCTGCTGGGTTCTGAGTGTTTGTCCCTCACATAGGATTCCAGAACACTGTTACGAGGGTCTGAATGTTTATGCCTCACAAAGGGTTCCAGAACACTGCTACTGGGTTCTGAGTGTTTGTCTCTCATATTGTATTGCAGAAAAATGCTACGAGGGTCTGAATGTTTTTCCCTCACATAGGATTCCAGGATACTGTTAGGAGGGTGTGAATGTTTTTCCCTCCCGAAGGATTCCTGAATACAGCTGCTAGGTTCTGAGAGTTTGTCCCTCATGTAGGATTCCAGAACACTGTTACAAGGGTCTGAATGTTTTTCCCTCCCATAGGATTCCAGAACACGGCTACGAGTGTCTGAATGTTTCTTCCCCACATATAATTGTAGAACACTGCTAATGGGTTCTGTTTGTTTGTCCCTCACAAAGGATTCCAGAGCACTGCTGCTGATTTCTTAGTGTTTGTTCCTCCCATAGGATTCCGGAACCCTTCTACGAGGTTCTGAATGTTTGCCCTCAGATAGGATTCCAGTACACAATGGCTGGATTCTGAGAGTTTGTCCATCACATAGGATTCCAGAACACTGCTACGAGGTTCTGAATGTTTGTCCCTCAAAAGGGATTCTAGAAAACTGCTGCTGGGTTCTGAGTGTTTGTCCCTCACAAAGGCTTCTACCACACTGCTGCTGGATTCTGAGTGTTTGTCCCTCACATAGAATTCCAGAACACTGCTACAAAATTCTGAAAGTTTGTCGCTCACATGGGATTCCAGAACACTGCTGCTGCGTTCTTAGTGTTTGTCCCACACATGGGATTCCAGAACAAGGCTATGAAAGTCAGAATGTTTATTCCTCACAAAGGGTTACAAAATACTGCTAATGTGTTCTGACTTTTTGTGCCTGATAACGGATTCCAGAACAATGCTACGAATGTCCTAATGTATTTCCCTCACATAGGATTCCAGAACACTGTCAGGAGCTTGTGAATGTTTTTCCCTCCCAAAGGATTATAGAACACGGCTGCTGGGTTCTGAGTGTTTTCCCCTTATATAGGATTCCAGAACACTGCTACGAGGGTCTGAATGCTTTTCTCTCACACAGGATTCCAGAACACTGCCACGAAGGTCTGAATGTTTTTCCATCACAAAGGATTGTAGAACACTGCTACTGGGTTCTTTTTGTTAGTCCCTCACAAAGCATTCCAGAGCACCGCTGCAGATGTCTTAGAGTTTGTCCCCCACATAATATTCCAGAACACTTCTATGAGGTTCTGAATGTTTGCCCTTAGAAAGGAATCCAGTACACAGTGGCTGCATTCTGAGTGTTTGTCCCTCACATAAGGATTCCAGAACACTGCTACGAGGTTCTGAATATGTGTCCCTCACAAAGTTTTC
Source organism: Pongo pygmaeus (assembly GCF_028885625.2). NCBI lineage: Eukaryota > Metazoa > Chordata > Mammalia > Primates > Hominidae > Pongo > Pongo pygmaeus. The sequence continues at coordinate 20,098,937 of NC_085930.1, read as the reverse complement.
TATAACACTGCAGGGTTCTGAGTGTTTGTCCCTCACAAAGGATTCTAGATCACTGCTGCTGTGTTCTGTGTGTTTGTCCCTCACATAGGATTCCGGAACACTGCACTGGGTTCTGAGTGTTTGTCCCTTGCTTTGGATTCCAGAACACTGCTATTGGGTTCAGAGTGTTTGTCCCTCATATTGGATTCCAGAACAATGCTACGAGGTTTTGAATGTTTTTCCCTCACTTAGGATTCCAGAACACTGTTACGGGGGTCTGAATGTTTTTCCCCCACAAGGGATTCCAGAACACTGTTGCTGAGTTCTGAATGATGGTCCCTCATATGGGATTCGAGAACACTGCTACGAGGGTATGTTTTTCTCTCAAAGAGGATTCCAGAACAATGCTACTAGGGTCTGAAAGTTTTTCCCTCACAAAGGATTTTAGAACACTGCTACGGGGTTCTGTTTGTTTGTCCCTCACAAAGAATTCCAGAGCACTGCTGCAGATTTCTTAGTGATTGTCCCTCACATAGGATTGCAGAACACTTCTACGAGGTTCTGAATATTAGCCCTCTTATAGGATCCCAGTACACAGTGGCTGGATTCTGAGTTTTTTATTCCCTCACGTAGGATTCCAGAACACTGCTACAAGGATCTGAATGTTTGTCCCTTACAAAGGATTCTAGAACACTTCTGCTGGGCTCTGAGTGTTTGTCCCTCACAAAGGATTCTAGAACACTGCTGCTGGTTTCTCAGTGTTTGTCCCTTATGTAGGACTCCAGAACACTGCTGCCAGGTTCTGAGTGTTTGTCGCTTTCTTAGGATTCCAGAAAACTGCTGCTGGGTTCTGATTATTTGTCCCTCACTTAGAATTCCAGAACTCTGCTATGAAATTCTGAAAGTTTGTCACTCACATAGGATTCCAGAACACTGCTTCTGGGTTCTGAGTGTTTGTCCGTCACGTAGGATTCCAGAACTCTGCTGTGGGGTTCTGAGTGTTTGTCCCTCACATAGGATTGCAGAACACTGCTATAAGGGTCTGAATGTTTATCCCTCACAAAGGGTTCTAGAACACTACTGCTGGGTTCTGAGTGTTTGTCCCTCATATTGAATTCCAGAACCATGCTAAGAGGGTCTGAATGTTTTTCCCTCACATAGGATTCCAGAACACTGTTACGAGGGTGTGAATGTTTTTCCCTCACATAGGATTCCACAACACTGCTCCTGGGTTCTGAGTGTTTGTCCCTCATATAGGATTCCAGAACACTGCTATGAGGGTCTGAATGTTTTTCTCTCACATAGGATTCCAGAACACTGCTACGAGGTTCTGAGTGCTTTTCCCTCACAAAGGATTGTAGAACACTGCTACTGTGTTCTGTATGTTTGTCCCTCCCAAAGGATTCCAGAATACTGCTCCTGGGTTCTCAGTGTTTGGCCCACATATAAGATTCCAGAACACTGGTACGAAGGTCTGAAAGTTTTTCCCTCACTTAGGATTCCAGAACACTTTTACGAGTGTCTCAATGTTATTCCCTCACAAAGCATTGTAGAACACTGCTACTGGGTTCTGTTTGTTAGTCCCTCACAAAGGATTCCAGAGCAGTGCTACTGATTTCTTAGTGCTTGTCCCTCACATAGGATTCCAGAACACTTGGACGAGGTTCTGAATGTTTCCCCTCAGATAAGATTCCAGTACACAGTGCCTGGATAATGAGTGTTTGTCCCTCACATAGGATTCCAGAACACTGCTGCTGGGTTCTGAATGTTTCTCCTATACATACGATTCCAGAACACTGCTGCTGGGTACTGAGTGTTTGTCACTCAAATAGGATTCAAGAACAGTGTGGCTGGGTTCTGAGTGTTTGTCCCTCACTTATGATTCCAGAACACTGCTGATGAATTCTGAGTGTTTCTCCCTCACATAGAATTCCAGAACATTGATACGAGGTTCTGAAATTTTGTCGCTCACTTAGGATTCCAGAACTCTGCTGCTGGGTTCTGAGTGTTTGTCCCTCACGTAGGATTCCAGAACACTGCTACGAGGGTCTAAATGTTTTTCCCTCACATCGGATTCCAGAACACTGTTAAGAGGCTGTGAATGTTTTTCAGTCCCAAAAGATTCCAGAATACAGCTGCTGAGTTCTGAGTGTTTGTCCCTCATATAGGGTTCGAGAGCACTGCTAATAGGCTCTGAATGTTTTTCCTTCACATGGGATTCCAGAACAGTGCTTCGATGATCTGAAAGCTTTTTCTCCCAAATGATTGTAGAGCACTGCTACTGGGTTCTGTTTGTTTGTCCCTCACAAAGGATTGCAGAGCACTGCTGCTGATTTCTTAGTGTTTGTCCGTCACATAGGATTCCAGAACACTTCTACGAGGTTCTGAATATTTGCCCTCAGATAGGATTCCAGAACACAGTGGGTGGGTTCTGAGTGCTTGTCCCTCAGATGGGATTCCAGAAAACTGCTGTTGGGTTCTGAATGTTTGTCCATCACATAGGATTTCAGAAAACTGCTGCTGGATTCTGTGTGTTTGTCCCTCACATACGATTCCAGAACAATGCTACGAGAATCTGAATATTTGCCCATCACAAAGGATTGCACAGCACTACTGCTGGGTTCTGAGTGTTTGTCCCTCACATAGGATTCCAGAACACTGCTGTTGGATTCTGAGTGTTTCTCCCTCACATACGATTCCAGAACACTGCTGCTGTGTTCTGAGTGTTTGGCACTCACACTGGATTGCAGAACACTGCTGCTGAGTTCTGAGTGTTTGTCCATCACAAAGGATTGCACAACACTGCTGCTGGGTTCTGAATGTTTGTCCCTCACATAGGATTCCAGAACACTTCTGCTGGATTCTGAATGTTTGTCCTATACATACGATTCCACAATGCTGCTGCTGGGTACTGAGTGTTTGTCACTCAAATAGGATTCAAGAACACTGCTACGAGTTTCTGAATGTGTGTCCCTCAGAAAGGATTCTAGTGCACCACTGCTGATTTCTGAGTGTTTGTCCATTACAAAGGATTCTAGTACACTGCTACTCTGCTCCAAGTGTTTGTCCCTCACGTAGGATACCAGAACACTGCCGCTGGGTTCTGAGTGTTTATCCCTCACTCAGGATTCCATAACACTGCTGCTGGGTTCCAAGTGTTTGACACTCACATAGAATTCCAGAACACTGCTACGAAGTTCTGAAATTTTGTCGCTCACATAGGATTCCAGAACACTACTTCTGGATTCTTAGTGTTTGTCCCTCACATAGGATTCCAGAACACTGCTACTGGGTTCTGAGTGTTTGTCCTTTACATAGGATTCCAGAACACGGCTACGAAGGTCTCAATGTTTATCCCTCACAAAGGGATCCAGAAAACTGCTACTGGGTTCTGAGTGTTCGTCCCTCATATTGGATTCCAGAACAATACTACGAGGGTCTGAATGTTTTTCCCTCACATAGGACTCCAGAACACCTTTAGGAGGGTGTGAGGGTTTTTCTCTCCCAAAGGATTCCAGAACACTGTTGCTGGGTTCTGAGTGTTTGTCCCTCATATAGGATTCCAGAACACTGCTATGGGGGTCTGAATGTTTTTCCCTCACATAGGATTCCAGAACACTGCTACGAGGGTCTGAATGTTTTTCCCTCACAAAGGATTGTAGAACACTGCTACTGTGTTCTGTTTGTTTGTCCCTCACAAAGGATTCCAGAGCACTGCAGCAGATTTCTTAGTGTTTGTCCCTCACATAGGATTCCAGAACACTTCTACAAGTTTCTGAATGTTTGCCCTCAGATAGGATTCCAGTATACAGTGGCTGGATTCTGAGAGTTTGTCCCTCACAAAGGATTCCAAAACACTGCTACTAGGTTATGAATGTTTGCCCCTCACAAAGGATTCTAAAACACTGCTGCTGGTTTCTCAGTGTTTTTCCTTCACTAAGCTTTCCAGAACACTGCTGCTGGGTTCTGTGTGTTTGTCCCTCACATAAGATTCCAGAACACTGTTGCTGGGTTCTGAGTGTCTGTCCCTCACTTAGAATTCCAGACCGCTGTTGTGTTCTGAGTGTTAGTCCTTCACATAGATTTCCAGAACACTGCTAAGAAGTTCCAAAAGTTTGTCGCTTAGATAGGATTCCAGAACACTGCTACTGGGTTCTGAGTGTTTGTCCCTCACATACGATTCCAGAACACTGCTACGAGGGTCTGAATGTTTATCCCTCACAAAGGATTCCAGAACACTGCTACTGGGTTCTGCATGTTTGTCCCTCATATTGGATTCGAGAACAATGCTACGAGGGTCTGAATGTTTTTCCCTCGCATAAGATTCCAGAACACTATTAAGGGGGAATGAATATTTTTCCCTCCCAAAGGATGCCATAACATGCCGTTGGGTTCTGTGTGTTTGTCCCTCCATTAGGATTCCAGAACACTGCTACGAGTGTCTGAATGATTTCCCTCACAAAGGATTGCAGAACACTGCTACTGGGTTCTGTTTCATTTTCCCTCACAAAGGATTCCAGAGCACTGCTGCAGATTTCTTAGTGTTTTTCCCTCACATAGGATTCCAGAACAGTTCTTCGAGGTTCTGAATGTTTGCACTCAGATAGGATCCCAGTACGCAGTGGCTGGTGTCTGAATTTTTGTTGCTCACATAGGATTCCAGAACACTGCTACGAGGTTCTGAATGTTTGTCCCTCACAAAGAATTCTAGAATACTGCTGCTGGGTTCTGAATGTTTATCCCTCACAAAGGATTCTAGAACACTGCTGCTGGGTTCTGAGTGTTTGTCACTCACATAGGATTCCAGAAGACTGCTACCAGGGTCTGAATGTTTGTCTCTCAAAAAGGGTACAAGAAAACTGCTACTGGATTCTGAGTGTTTGTCCCTCACATAGGACTCCAGAACACTGGTACGAGTGTCTGAATGTATGTCCCTCAGGCAGGATTCCAGAACACAGTGGCTAGGATTTGAGTGTCTGTCCCTCACGTAGGATTCCAGAACACTGCTGCTGGGACTTGAGTGTTTTTCCTGCACGTGGGATTCCAGAGCACCGCTTCGAGGGTCTGAATGTTTGTCCCTCACAAAGAAATGTAGAACACAGCTGCTGAGTTCTGAGTCTATGGCCCTAACAAAGGATTCCAGAACACTGCTGCTGGGTTCTGAGTGTTTGACCCTCACATATGATTCCAGAACACTGCTGCTGGGTTCTGAGGGTTGTCCCTCACATAGGATTCCAGAACACTGCTCCTGGGTTCTGAGTATTCCTCCCTCATAGGGGATTCCCGAACACTGCTACTGGGTTCTGAGTGTTTTTCCCTCACATAGGATTCCAGAACCCTGCTACGAGGTTCTGAATGTTTTTCCCTCACAAAGGATTCCAGAACACTGCTTTTTGGTTCTGAGTGTTCATCCCTCATATACGATTCCAGAACCCTGCTACGAGGTTCTGAATATTTTTCCCTCACAGAGGATTCCAGAACACTGCTGCTCGGTTCTCTTTGTCCCTCACAAAGGATTCCAGAGGATTGCTGCAGGTTTCCTAGTGTTTGTCCCTCCCATAGGAATCCAGAACAATTCTACGAGGGTCTGAATGTTTGTCCCTCATATAGGATTCCAGTACGCAGTGGCTGGGTTCTGAGTGTTTGTTGCTCACATAGGATTGCAGAAGACTGCTGCTGGATTGTGAGTGTTTGTCTCTCACATAGGATTCCAGAACACTGCTGCTGGGTTCTGAGTGTTTGTCACTCACATAGTATTCCAGAACACTGTTGCAGGGTTCTGTGTGTTTGTTCCTCACTTAGGATTCCAGAAAACTGCTATGAGGTTCTGAATGTTTGTCCCTGACAAAGGATTCCAGAACACTGCTGCTGAGTTCAGAATGTTTGTCCCTCACAAGAGATTCCAGAGCACTGCTTCGACGTTCTCAATGTTTGTCACTCACATGAGATTTCAGAACACTGCTGTTGGGTTCTGAGGATTTGTCTCTCACATAGGTTACCAGAAGACTGCTGCTGGGTTCTGAGTGTTTGTCCCTTACATAGGATTTCAAAACACTCCTACGAGGGTCTGAAAGTTTTTCCCTCACAAAGGATTCCAGAACACTGTTGCTGGTTTCTGTTTGTTTGTTCCTCACAAAGGTTTCCAGAGCACCGCTGTTGGTTTCTGTGTCTTTGTCCCACACATACGATTCCTGAACACTTCTACGAGTGTCTGAATATTTGTCCCTCAGATAGGATTACAGAACACAGTGGCTGGGTTCTGAGTGTTTGTCCCTCACATAGGACTCCAGAAAAATGCTGTTGGATTCTGAATGTTTGTCCATCACATAGGATTCCAGAAGACTGCTGCTGGGTTCTGAGTGTTTCTACATCACATAGGATTCCAGAACACGGCTACGAGGCTGAATGTTTGTCCATCACAAAGTATTGCACAACACTGCTGCTGGGTTCTATGTGTTTCTCCCTCACATAGGATTCCAGAACACTGCTGCTGGATTCTGAGTGTTTCTCCTTCACATACGATTCCAGAACACTGCTGCCGGGTTCTGAGTGTTTGTCACTCACATAGGTCTCCAGAACACTGCTGCTGGTTTCTGAATGTTTGTCCCTCACATAGGATTCCAGAACAATTCTATGAGTGTCTGAATGTTTGTCTCTCAGATAGGATTCCAGAACACAGTGGCAGGGTTCTGAGTGTTTGTCTCCCACATAGGATTCCAGAATACTGCTACGAATATCTGAATGTTTTTCGCTCATGTAGGATTTCAGAACACTACTGCTAGGTTTTGAAGGCTTCTCACTCACATAGGATTCTGGAAAACTGCTATGAGGGTCAGAATGTTTGTCCATCACAAAAGATTCCAGAACACTGCTGCTGGGATCTGAGTTTTTGTCCCATATATAGGATTCCAGAAGCCTGCCTCGAGTTTCTGAATATTTGTCCCACACAGAGGATTCTAGAACATGCTGCTGGTTTCTGAGGGTTTGTCACTCACATAGGATTCCAGATCACGGCTGCTGGGTTCTGAGTGTTTTTCCCTTAGATAGGATTCCAGAGTATTGCTTCTGGGTTCTGAGTGTTTGATCCTCAAATAGAATTCCAGAACACTTCTACGAAGTTCTGAATGTTTGCCTTCAGATAGGAATCCAGTACTTGGTGGCTGGATTCTGACTGTTTGACCCTCACGTAGGATTCCAGAACACTGCTACGAGGGTCTGAATGTATTTCCCCCACATAGGATTCCAGAACACTGCTACGAGGATGTGAATGTATTTCCCTTACAAAGGATTCCAGAGCACTGTTGCTGGGTTCTGAGTGTTTGTCCCTCATATGGGATTCCAGAACACTGCTACAAGGGTCTGAATATTTTTCCCTCACATAGGATCAGAGAACAATGCTAGGAGGGTCTGAGTGTTTTTCCCTCCCAAAGGATTCCAGACACTGCTGCTGGTTTCGCAGACTTTGTCCCTCACATAGGATTCCAGAGCACTTCCACGATGGTCTGAATGCTTGTCCCTCAGATAGGATTCCAGTAGACAGTGGGTGATTTCTGAGTGTTTGTCACTCACATAGGATTCCCGAAAACTACTACAAGGGTCTGAATATTTGTTCGTCACAAAGAATTGCAGAACACTGCTGCTGGAATCAGAGTGTTAGGCCCTCACATAGGATTCCAGAAAACATCTTCGAGGGTCTGATTGTTTGTCTCTCACAAAAGACTCTAGAACACTCCTGCTGGTTTCGGAATGTTTCTCACTCACATAGAATTCCAGAACACTGTTGCTGGGTTCTGAGTGTTTGTCCCTCACATGGAATTCCAGAGCACTGCTGCTGGGTTCAGAGTGTTTGTCCCTCACATATGATTCCAGAACACTGCTACAAGGTTCCGAATGTTTGTCCCTCACAAAGGATTCCAGAACACTGCTGCTGTGTTCTGAGTGTCTGTCCCTCACATAGGATTCCAGAACACTGCTGTTGGGTTTTGAGTGTTTGTCCCTCACATAGGATTCCGTAACACTGCTGCTGGTTTCCGACTGTTTGTCCTTCACATAGGATTCCAGAACACTGCTGCTGGGTTCAGAGTGTTTGTCCCTCACATATGATGCCAGAACACTGCTACAAGGTTCTGAATGTTATTGCCTCACAAAGGATTCTATAACACTGCTGGGTTCTGAGTGTTTCTCCCTCACACAGGATTCCAGAACACTGCTATGAGCATCTGAATGTTTATCCCTCACAAAGGATTCTGTAACACTGCTGCTGGGTTCTGAGTGATTGTCTCCCACCAAGGATTCTAGAACACTGCTGCTGGGTTCTGAGTGTTTGTCCCTCACATAGGATTCCAGAACACTGTTGCTGCGTTCTCAGTGTTTGTCCCTCACATTGAATTCCAGAACACACTTCGATGGTCTCAATGTTTGTCCCTCACAAAGGATTCTAGAACACTGCTGCTAGATTCTGATTGTTTGTCCCTCATATGGGATTCCAGAACACTGCTGCTGGTTTCAGATTGTTCTTCCCTCACTTAGGATTCTGGAACACTGCTACGAGGATCTGAATATTTTACCCTCATAACGGATTCCACAACACTGCTGTGGGTTTCTGGGTGTTTGTCCCTTACAAAGGATTCCAGGACACTGCAGCTCGTTTCTGAGTGTCTGTCCCTCACATAGGATTCCTGAAGACGTCTACGAATGTCTTAATGTTTGTCCCTCAGATAGGATTCCAGAACACAGTGGCTGGGTTCTGAGTTTATGTCCCCCACATAGGATTCCAGAATACTGCTACGAATATCTGAATGTTTGTCACTCATGTAGGATTTCAGAACACTGCTGCTGGTTTCTGAAGGTTTCTCACTTACATAGGATTCTAGACAACTGCTATGAGGGTCAGAATGTTTGTCCATCACAAAGGATTCCAGAAAACTTCTGCTGGGATCTGAGTGTTTGTTCCAAACAGGATTCCAGAACCCTGCTTCGAGGTTCTGAATATTTGTCCCATACAGAGGTTTCTAGAACTTGCTGCTGGTTTCTGAGGTTTTCTCACTCACATAGGATTCCAGATTACGGCTGCTGGGGTCTGAGTGTTTGTCCCTCACATAGGATTCCAGAACATTGCTGCTGGGTTCTGAGTGTTTGATCCTCACATGGGATTCCAGAACACTGCTAAGAAGTTCTGAATCTTTGTCACTCACACCGGATTCCAAATCACTGCTGCTGGGTTCTGAGTGTCTGTCCCTCACATAGAATTCCAGAACACGTCTACGAGGTTCTGAATGTTTGCCCTCTTATAGGATTCCAGTACGCAGTGGCTGGATTCTCAGTGTTTGACCCTCACGTAGGGTTCCAGAACACTGCTACAGGAGTCTGAATGTTTTACCCTCACATGGGATTCCAGAACAGTGCTGCTGAACACTGCTACAGGAGTCTGAATGTTTTTCCCTCACATGGGATTCCAGAACAATGCTGCTGTGTTCTGAGTGTTTGTCCCTCATATGGGATTCCAGAACATTGCTACAAGGGTCTGAATGTTTTTCCCTCACATGGGATCAGAGAACACTTCTAGGAGGGTCTGAGTGTTTTTCCCTCCCAAAGGACTCCAGACACTGCTGCTGGTTTCTTAGAGTTTGTCCCTCACATAGGATTCCAGAGCACTTCTACGAGGGCCTGAATGCTTGTCCCTCAGATAGGATTCCAGTACACAGTGGCTGGGTTCTGAGTGTTTGTCACTCACATAGGATTCTCAAAAACAGCTAAGGGTCTGAATATTTGTTCGTCACAAAGAATTGCAGAACACTGCTGCTGGAATCGGAGTGTTTTTCCCTCACATAGGATTCCAGAAAGCAGCTTCGAGGGTCTGATTGTTCGTCCCTCACAAAAGACTCCAGAACACTCCTCGTGGTTTCAGAATGTATCTCACTCACATAGAATTCCAGAACATTGCTGCTGGGTTCTGAGTGTTAGTCCCTCACGTACGATTCCAGAACACTGCTACGAGGTTCTGAATGTTTGTTCTTCTCAAAGGATTCCAGAACACTGCTGCTGGGTTCTGAGTGTTTGTCCCTCACATAGGATTCCACAACACTGCTGCTGTGTTCTGAGTGTTTTCCCTCACATAGGATTCCAGAACACTGCTGCTGAGTATGGAGCGTTTGTCCCTCACGTAGGATTCCGTATCACTGCTGCTGGTTTCTGGGTGTTTGTTCTTCACATGGGATTCCAGAACACTGCTGCTGGGTTCTGAGTGTTTGTCCCTCACATAGGATTCTAGAACACTGCTATGAGGGTGTGAATGTTTTTTCCTCAGAAAGCATTCCACAACACTGCTACTGGATTCTGTTTGTTTGTCCCTCACAAAGGATCCCAGAACACTGCTGCTGGGTTGTGAGTGTTTGTCCCTCACATAGGATTCCAGAACATTTCTATGAGTGTCTGAATGTTTGTCGCTCAGACAGGATTCCAGAATACAGTGGCTGGGTTCTGAGTGTTTGTCACTCACATAGGATTCCAGAACACTGCTGCTGGCTTCTGAGTGTTTGTACCTCACATAAGATTCCAGAACGCTACTGCTCGGTTCTGAGTGTCTGTACCTCACATATGATTCAAGAACACCTCTCCAAGGGTCTGAAGTTTTGTCCCCCATAAAGGATTCTAGAACACTGCTGCTGGTTCTGATTGTTTTTCACTCACATAGGATTCCAGAACCCTGCGGCTGGGTTCTCAGTGTTTGCCCCTCACGTGGGATTCCAAAACACTGCTGCTGGGTTCAGAGTGTTTGTCCCTCACATATGATACCAGAACAGTGCTACGAAGATCTGAATGTTAGTCCCTCACAAAGGATTCCAGAACTCTGCTGCTGGGTTCTGAGTGTTTATCCCTCACATACGATTCCAGAACAATGCTATGAAGTTCTGAATGTTTGTCCATCACAAAGGATTCCAGAACACTGCTGTTGGGTTCTGAGTGTTTGTCCCTAGCATAGGATTCTAGAACAAAGCTTCGATGGTCTCAATGTTTGTCCCTCACAAAGGATTCCAGAGCACTGCTGCTGGAATCTGAGTGTTTGTCACTCACATAAGTTTCCAGAAACTGCTTCAGGGTTCTGAGCGTTTGTCTCTCACATGGTATTCCAAAACACTGCTGATGGCTTCTGAGCGATTGTCAGTCACATTAGTTTCCAGAACACTGCTGCTGGATTCTGAGTGTTCGTCCCTCATATAGGATTCCAGAACACTGCTACGAGGGTCTGAATATTTTTCCCTCACATAGGGTTCCAGAGCAAGGCTAAGAATTTCTGACAGTTTTTCTGTCACAAAGGATTCCAGATCACTGCTGCTAGGTTCTGTCTGTTTGTCCCTCACAAAGGATTCCAGAGCACTGCTTCCGATTTCTGAGTGTTTGTCCCTCACATAGGATTCCAGAGCACATTAACGAGTGTGTGAATGTTTGTCATCCACATAGGATTCCAGAACACAGTGGCAGGTTTCTGAGTGTTTGTCCCTCAAATAAGATTCCAGAACATAGTTGCTGGGTTCTGAGTGTTTGTCACTCATATAGGATTCCAGAACACTGCTGCTGGCTTCTGAGTGTTTCTCCCTTACTTAGGATTCCAGAACACTTCTAAGGGGGTCTGAATGTTTGTCCCTCACAAAGGAATCCAGAGCACTGCTGCTGAGTTCACAATGTTTATCCCTCACAAAGGATTCCAGAGCACTGCTAAAAAGTTCTGAATGTTTGTTGCTCACATATTATGTCAGAACACTGCTGCTGGGTTCTGAGCTTTTGTCCCTCACATAGGAGTTCAGAAGACTGCTGCTGGGTTTTGAGTGTTTGTCCCTCACATAGGATTCCAGAACACTGCTGCTGGGTTCTGTTTGTTTTTCCCTCACAAAGGTTTCCAGAGCACCACTGCTGGTTTCTGAGTGTTTGTCCCTCACATACGATTCTAGAACTCTTCTATGAGTGTCTGAATATTTGTACCTCAAATACGATTCCACAACACAGTGGCTGGTTTCCGAGTGTTTGTCCCTCAGATAGGATTCCAGAACACTGCAGCTGGGTTCTGAGTGTTTGTCTGTCACATAGGATTACAGAACACTGCTGCTGGGTTATGAGTGTTTGTCCCTGACTTAGGATTACAAAACTCTGCCACAAGGATCTGAATGTTTGTGCATCACAAAGGATTGCATAACACTGCTGCTGGGATCTGAGTGTTTGTCCCTCACATAGTATTACAGAACACTGCTTCAAGGGTGTGAATGTTTGTCCCTCAAAAAGGGTTCTAGAACACTGCTGCTGTATTCTGAGTGTTTGTGACTCACATAGGATTCCAGAACACTGTTGTGGGTTCTGAGAGTTTGTCCCTCACTTGGTATTCCAGAACACTGCTACGAGGTTCTGAATGTTTGTCCCTCACAAAGGATTCCCATGCACTGCTGTTGGGTTCGCACTGTTTGTCCCTCACAAAGGATTCCAGAGCACTGCTGCTGTTTTCCAAGTGTTTGTCCAGCACATAAGATTCGAGAACACTTCCACGAGTGTCTGAATGTTTCCCCCTAAGATAGAATTCCAGACACAGTGGCTGGGTTCAGAGTGTCTGCCCCTCACACAGGATTCCAGAACACTGCTGCTGGGTTCTGAGTGTTTGTCCCTCACATGGGATTCCAGAAGACTGCTAAGAAGTTTTGAATCTTTGTCGATCACACCGGATTCCAAAACACTGCTACTGTGTTCTGAGTGTTTGTCCCTCACATAGGATTCCAGAACACTGCTGCTGGGTTCTGAGTGTTTGTCCCTCAAATAGTATTCCAGAACACCACTGCGATGGTCTGAATGTTTCCTCATCAAAAAGGATTCCAGAACACTGCTCGGGCGTTCTGAATGTTTGTACCTCAAAAAGGATTCCAGAGAACCCCTGCTGGTTTCTCAGTGTTTTCCCTCACATAGGATTCCAGAACACTGCTACGAGTGTCTGAATGTTTGTCCCACAGATAGGATTCCGAAACACAGCGACTGAGATCTGAGTTTTTGTCCCTCACGTAGGATTCCAGAACACTGCTAAGATGGTCTGAATGATTATCATTCCCATACGATTCCGGAACACTGCTGCTGGGATCTGAGTGTTTGTCTGTCACGTGGGATTCCAGAACACTGCTTTGAGGGTCTGAATGTTTGTCCCTCACAAAGAATTCTAGAACACAGCTTCTGGGTTCTGAGTCTTTGTCCCTAACACAGGATTCCAGAACAATGCTGCTGGGTTCTTTGCCCCTCACATGGGATTCCAGAACAATGCTGCTTGTTTCTGAGTTTTTTGTCCCTCACATATGATTCCACAACACTGCTGCTGGGTTCTGAGTGTTTGTCCCTCACATATGATTCCAGAACACTGCTGCTAGGTTCTCAATGTTCATCCCTCATATAGGATTCCAGAACACTGCTGCTGGGTTCTGAGTGTCTGTCCCTCACATAGGATTCCGGAACACTGCTACGAGGTTCTGAAAGCTTTTCCCTCACATAGGATTCCAGAACACGGCTACGTACTTCTTAACGTTTTTCCCTCACAAAGGTTTCCGGAACACTGTTGCTGGGTTCTGTTTGTTTGTCCCTCACAAAGGATTCTAGGGCACTGCTGCAGGTTTCATAGTGTTTGTCCTTCACATAGGATTCCAGAACACTTCTACGAGGGTCTGACTGTTTGTCCCTCATATAAGATTCCAGTACGTAGTGGCTGGGTTCTAAGTGTTTGTCGCTCAGATACGATTGCAGAAGACCGCTGCTGGATTCTGAGGGTTTGTCCATCACTTAGGATTCCGGAACACTGCTGCTGGCTTGTGAGTGTTTGTCCCTCACATAGGGTTCCAGAACACTGCTGCTGGATTCTGAGTGTTTGTCCCTCAAACAGTATTCCAGAACACTGCTCAGGCGTTCTGAGTGTTTGTTCCTCAAAAAGGATTCCAGAGAACCCCTGCTGTTTACTCAGTGTTTTTCCCTCACATAGGATTCCAGAACACTGCTACCGGTGTCTGATGTTTGTCCCACAGATAGGATTCCAGAACACAGTGGCTGAGATCTGAGATTTTGTCCCTCACGTAGGATTCCAGAACACTGCTACGATGGTCTGAATGATTGATTGTATGTCACATAGGATTCCAGAACACTGCTGCTGGTATCTGAGTGTTTGTCCCTCACTTGGAATTCCAGAACACTGCTTTGAGGGTCTGAATGTTTGTCCCTCACAAAGAATTATAGAACACAGCTTCTGGGTTCTGGGTATTTGTCCCTAAAATAGGATTCCAGAACAATGCTGCTGGGTTCTTTGCCCCTCACATGGGATTCAAGAACACTGCTGCTGGTTTCTGAGTGTTTGTCCCTCACATAAGACTCCAGAACACTGCTATGAAGTTCTGAATGTTTATCACTCACATAGGATTCCTGAACAGTGCTGCTTGCTTTTAAGTGTTTGTCCCTCACATAGGACTCCAGAACAATGCTGCTGGGTTCTGAGTGTTTTCCCTCACATAAGATTCCAGAACACTGCTTCGATGGTCCTAATACTTTTCCCTCACGTAGGATTCCAGAACATTGCCCTGGGTTCTGAGTGTTTGTCCCTCATATAGGATTGCGGAACAATGCTATGAGGGTCTGAATGTTTTTCCCTGAAATAGGATTCCAGAACACTGCTAAGAGGGTCTGAATGTTTTTCCCTCACAAAGGATTCCAGAACACTGCTGTTGGCTTTTGAGTGTTTGTCCCATATATAGGATTCCAGAACACTGCTACAAGGGTCTGAAAGTTTTTCCCTCACAAAGGCTTCCAGTACACTGCTGCTGGTTTCTGTTTGTTTGTCCCTTACAAAGGATTCCAGAACACTGCTGCTGGTTTCTGTTTGTTTGTCCCTTACAAAGGATTCCAGAGCACTGCTGCTGGTTACTTAGTGTTTGTCCCGCACACGGGATTCCAAGTCACTTCTGCAAAAGTCTGAATGTTTCTCTTTCAGATAGGATTCCAGTACACAGTGACTGGGTTCTGAGTTTTTGTCTCTCACATAGGATTCCAGAACACTGTTGCTGGGTTCTGAGTGTTTGTCCCTCACATAGGATTGCAGAAAACTGCTACAAGGGTCTGAATGCTTGTCCATCACAAAGGATTCCAGAACACTGCTGCTGAGTTCTGAGGGATTGTACCTCACATAGGATAACAGAACATTGCTACGAGGGTCTGAATGTTTGTCCCTCACAGAGCATTCCAGAAGATTGCTAGGAGGGTCTGAATGATTTTCACTGACATAGGAATCCAGAACACTGCTGCAGGGTTCTGAGTGTTTGTCTCTCACATAGTATTGCAGTGCACTGCTCTGAGTGTGTGAGTGTTTGACCCTCACAAAGGATTCCAGAACACTGCTGCTGGGCTCTGAGTGTTTGGCCCTCACATAGGATTCCAGAATACTGCTACTGTTTCTCAGTGTTTGTCTCTCACCTAGGATTCCAGAACACTGCTATGAGGATGTGAATATTTGTCCCTCACAAAGGATTACACAACACTGCTGCTAGGTTCTGAATGTTTGTCCCTCACAATGGATTCCATAACACTGCTGCTAGGTTCTGAGCGCTTGACCCTCACAATGGATTCCAAAACACTGTTACTGGATTCTGAGTGTTTGTCCCTCACATAGGTTTCCAGAACACTGCTGCTGTGTTCTGAGTGTTTCTCCCTTACATAGAATTCCAGAACACTGCCACGAAGTTCTGAAAGTTTGTTGCTCACATAGGATTCGAGAACACTGCTGCTGGGTTCTGAGGGTTTGTCCCTCACATAGCATAACAGAACACTGTTACGAGTGTCTGAATGTTTATCCCTCACAAAGGGTTCCAGAACACTTGTACTGTGTTCTGAGTGTTTGTCCCTCATATTGGATTCCAGAACAATGCTACGAGAGTCTGAATGTTTTTCCCTCACATAGGATTCCAGAACACTGTTACGAGGGTGTGAATGTTTTTCCCTGCCAAACGATTCCGGAACACTCCTGCTGGGTTCTGAATGTTTGTTCCTCATATACAATTCCAGAACACTGGTATGAGGCTCCAAATGCTTTTCCTTCAAAAAGGATTCCAGAACACTGCTACGAGGGTCTGAATGTTTTTCCCTCAAAAAAGATTGTAGAACACTGCTACTGGGTTCTGTTTGTTTGTCCCTCACAAAGGATTCCAGAGGACTGCTGCAAATTTCTTAGTGTTTGTCCCTCACAAAAGATTCCAGAACAATTCTACGAGGTTCTGAATGTTTGCCCTCAGATAGGATTCCAGTACTCACTGGCTGGATTCTGAGTGTTTATCCCTCACATAGCATTCCAGAACACTGCTACGAGGTTCTGAATGTTTGTCCCTCACAAAGGACTCTGGAACACTGCTACTGGGTTCTGAGTGTTCGTCCCTCACTTAGGATTCCAGAACATTACTGCTGGATTCTGAGTGTTTCTCCCTCACATAGAATTCCAGAACACTACCACGAAGTTCTGAAAGTTTGTCACTCACATAGGATTGGAGAACACTGCTACAAGGTTCTGAGTGTTTGTCCCTCACATAGGATTCCAGAACACTGCTTTTGGGTTCTGGGTCTTTTTCCCATACATAAGATTCCAGAATACTGCTACGAGGGTCTGAATGTTTTTGCCTCACATAGGCTTCCAGCACACTGCTGCTGGCTTCTGTTTGTTTGTCCCTCACAAAGGATTCCAGAGCACTAATAGTGGTTTCCTAGTGTTTGTCCCGCACATAGGATTCAAAATCACTTCTGCGAAAGTCTGAATGTTTCTCCCTCAGATAGGATTCCAGTACACAGTGACTGCGTTCTGAGTGTTTGTCTCTCACATAGGATTCCAGAAAAATGCTGCTGGGTTCTGAGTGTATGTCCCTCACGTAGGATTGCAGAAAACTGCTACAAGGGTCTGAATGTTTGTCCATCACAAAGGATTCCAGAACAATGTTGCTGGATCTGAGTGTTTGTCCCTCCCATAGGATAACAGAACACTGCTACGAGTGTCTGATATTGGTCCCTCACAAAGGATTCTAGAACACTTCTCCTGCTTTCTGAGTGTTTGCAACTCACATAGAATTCCAGAACACTGCTGCTGAGTTCTGAGGGTTTGTACCTCACATAGTATTCCAGAACACTGCTACGAAGGTCTGAATGTTTGTCCCTCACAGAGCATTCCAGAAGATTGCTAGGAGGGTCTGAATGATTTTCACTAACATAGGAATCCAGAACACTGTTGCAGGGTTCTGAGTGCTTGTCCCTCACATAGTGTTCCAGAGCACTTCTCTGTGTGTGTGAGTGTTTGACCCTCACAAAGGATTCCAGAACACTGCTGCTGGGCTCTGAGTGTTTGGCCCTCACATAGGATTCCAGAACACTGCTACTGTTTCTCAGTGTTTGTCTCTCACCTAGGATTCCAGAACACTGCTACGAGGATATGAATGTTTGTCCCTCACAAAGGATTACACAACACTGCTGCCGGGTTCTGAGTGTTTGTCCCTCACATTGGATTCCATAACACTGCTGCTAGGTTCTGAGAGCTTGACCCTCATAATGGATTCCAAAACACTGCTACTGGATTCTGAGTGTTTGTCCCTCACTTAGGATTCCAGAACACTGCTGCTGGGTTCTGAGTGTTTTTCCCAAACATACGGTTTCAGAACTCTGCTCGGATGGTCTGAAAGTTTGTTCCTCACCAAGGATTCTAGAAAAATGCTGCTGGATTCTGAATGTTTGTCCCTCACATATGATTCCAGAACACTGCTATGAGGGTCTGAATGATTGTCCCTCAAAGGGATTCCAGAACACTGCTTTTGAGTTCTGAGTGTTTGTCACTCACAAAGGATTCCAGGACACTACTGCTGGATTCGGAATGTTTGTCTCTCACATAGGATTCCAGAACACTGCTTCTTTGTTCTGAGTGTTTGACTCTCACATAGGATACACGAACACTGCTGCTGGGTTCTGGGTGTTTGTCCCTCACATACGTCTCGAGAACACTGCTACGATGATCTCAATGTTTGTCCCTCACAAAGGATTCTAGAACACTGCTGAATGGGTTCTGGGTGTTTGTCCCTCACATAGGATTCCAAAACACTGTGCTGGTTGCTGTGTGTTTCTCCCTCACTTAGGATTCCAGAACACTGCTGCTGGGTCCTTCAGTGTCTCTCACATAGAATTCCACAACACTGCTACGAAGTTCTGAAAATTTGTCACTCACATAGCATTCCAGATCATTCTTGCTGGGTTCTGAGTATTTGTCTTTCACATGGGATTCCAGAACACTGCTGCTGCATTCTGAGTGTATGTCCCTCACATAGGATTTCAGAACACTGCTAAGCGGGTCTGAATGTTTATCCCTTACAAAGGGTTCCAGAGTACTGCTACTGGGTTCTGAGTGTTTGTCCCTCATATTGGATTCCAGAACAATGCTACGAGGATCTGAATGTTTTTAACTAAGATGGGATTCCAGAACACTGTTACGAGGGTGTGAATGTTTTTCCCTCCCAAAGTATTCCAGAACACTTCTGCTGGGTTCTGAATGTTTATCCCTCACAAAGGATTATAGAGCAATGTTGCTGGGTTCTGAAACTTTGTCGCTCACACAGGATTCCACAACACTGCTGATGAGTTGTAAGTGTTTGTCCCTCACATAAGATTCCAGAACACTGCTGCTGGATTCTGAGGGTTTTTCCCTCACATAGGATTCCAGAACACTGATAGAGGCTCTGAATGTTTGTCCCTCACAAAAGATTCTAGAACTCTTCTGCTGGGTTCTGAGTGTTTGTCCCTCACAAAAAATTCTAGAGCACTGTTCCTGGGTTATTAGTGTTTGTCCATCACGTAGGATACCAGAACACTGCTCCTGCGTTCTGAGTGTTTGTCCCTCACTTTGAATTCCAGAACACTGCTGCTGGTTCTGAGTGTTTGTCCCTCACATAGAATTCCAGAACACTGCTATGCAATTCTGAAAGTTTGTCGCTCACATAGGATTCCAGAATACTGCCGCTGGGTTCTGAGTGTTTGTCCCTCACATAGGATTCCAGAACACTGCTACGAGGGTCTGAATGTTTATCCCTCACAAAGGGCAACAGAGCACTGCTGTTGAGTTCTGAGTGTTTGTCCCTCATGTTGGATTCCAGAACAATGCTATGAGGGTCTGAATGTTTTTCCCTTGCAAAGGATTCCAGAACACTGCTGCTGGGTTCGGTGTGTTTGTCCCTCATATAGCATTCGAGAACAATGCTACAAGGGTCTGAATGTTTTTCCCTCACAAAGGATTGTAGAACACTGCTACTGGGTTCTGTTTGTTTGTCCCTCACAAAAGATTGCAGATCACTGCTGCAGATTTCTTATTGTTTGTCCCTCACATAGGATTCCAGCACACTTCTAAGAGGTTGTGAATGTTTGCCCTCAGATAGGATTCCAGTACACAGTGGCTAGATAATGACTGTTTGTCCCTCACATAGTATTCCAGAACACGGCTACGAGGTTCTGAATGTTTGTACTTCACAAAGGATTCTAGAACACTGCTGCTGGGTTCTGAATGGTTGTCCCTCAAAAAGCATTCTAGAACACTGCGGCTGGGTTCTGAGTGTTTGTCCCTCACCTAAGATTCCAGAACACTGCTGCTGGGTTCTGATTGTTTGACCCTCACTTAGGATTCCAGAACACTGCTGCTGGCTTCTGAGTGTTAGTCCCTCACTTAGAAATCCAGAACACTCCCACAAAGTTCTGAAAGCTTGTGAGTCACATAGGATTTCTGAACAATGCTGCTGGGTTCTGAGTGTTTGTCTCTAACTTAGGATTCCAGAACAGTGCTACAAAGGTCTGAAAGTTTATCCCTCACAAAGGGTTCCAGAACACTGCTACTGGGTTCTGATTGTTTTTCCCTCATATTGGATTCCAGAACAATGCTACGGGGGTCTGAATGTTTTTCCCTCATATAGGATTCCAGAGCACTGAGATGACGGTGTGAATGTTTTTCCCTCCCAAATGATTCCAGAACACTGCTGCTGGGTTCTGTGTGTTTTGTCCCTCATATAGGATTTGAGAACCCTGCTACAGGGGTCTGAATGATTTTCCCTCACAAAGGATTGTAGAACACTGCTACTGGGTTCTGTTTGTTTGTCCCTCAAAAAGGATTCCAGAGCACTGCTGCAGATTTCTTAGTGTTTGTCACTCACATAGGATTCCAGAACCCTTCTACGACTTTCTGAATGTTTGCCCTCAGATAGGATTCCAGTACACAGTGGCTGGATTCAGAGTGTTTGTCCCTCACATAGTATTCCAGAACACTGCTATGAGGTTCTGAATGTTTGTCCCTCACAAAGGATTCTAGAACACTGCTGCAGGGTTCTGAGTGTTTGTCCCTCACATAGGATTCTAGAACACTGCTTCTGGGTTCTGAGAGTTTGTCCCTCACTTAGGATTCCAGAACACTGCTGCTGGGCTCTGCATTTTTTTCCCTCACATAGGATTCCGGAACACTGCTATGAAGTTCTGAAAGTTAGTTGCTCACATAGGATTCCAGAACACTGCTGTTGGGTTCTGAGTGTTTGTCCCTCACACTGGATTCCAGAACACTGTTGCTGGGTTCTGAGTGTATGTCCTTCACATAGGATTGCAGAACACTGCGGCTGGGTTCTGAGTGTTTGCCCCTCACATAGGATTCTATAAGACGTCTACGGTGGTCTGAATGGTTTTCCCTCAGAATGGATTCCAGAACACTGCTGTTGGTTACTGTTTGTTTGTCCCTCACAAAGGATTCTGGAGCACTGTTGCAGGTTTCTGAGAGTTTGTCCCTCACATAGGATTCCAGAACACTATTACGAGTGTCTGAATTTTTGTCCTCAGATAAGATTCCAGAACACAGTGGATGGGTTCTGAGTGTTTGTCCCTCACATGGGATTCCAGAACACTGTCGCTGGGTTCACAGTGTTTGTAGCTCACGTACGATTCCAGAACACTGCTTCGAGGTTCTGAATGTTTTTCCCTCACAAACGATTCCAGTACGCTGCTGTTGGGTTCTGAGTGTTTCTCCCTCACATAGGATTCCAGAACACTGCTGCTGGGTTCTGAGTGTTTGTCCCTCACGTAGGATTCGAGAACACTGCTGCTGGGTTCTGAGTGTTTGTCCCTCACATACGATTCGAGAACACTGCTGCTGTGTTCTGAGTATTTGTCCCTCACAAGGGACTCCAGAACACTGCTACGAACTTCTGAATCTTTGTGGATCACACAGGATTCAAAAACACTTCTTTTGAGTCCTGAGTGTTTGTCCCTCAGATAGGATTCCAGAACACTGCTGCTGGGTTCTGAGCGTTTGTCCCTCAGATAGAATTCCAGAACACTGCTGCTGAGATTTTAGTGTTTGCCCCTCATATAGGTTTCCAGAACACTGCTACGAGAGTCTCAATATTTTCCTTCACATAGGATTCCAGAACACTGCGATTGTCTGAAAATTTTTCCTCGCAAAGGATTGTAGAACAATGATACTGAGCTCTCTTTTTTTGTCACACACAAAACATTCCAGAGCACTGCTGCTGATTTCTTAGCGTTTGTCCCTCACATACAGTTCCAGAACATTTCTACGAGGTTCTAAATATTTATCCCTCAAGTAGGATTCCAGTACACAGTGGCTGGTTTTTGAGTGTTTGTCACTCACATGGGATTACAGAACAATGCTGCTGGGTTCTGAGTGTTTGCACCTCACAAAGGTTTCCAGAACACTGCTGCTGGGTTCTGAGTGTTTGTCCCTCACATGGGATTCCAGAACACTGCTGCTGGGGTCTGAGAGTTTGTCCTTCACATAGAATTCCAGAATAGTGCTATGAAGTTCTGAATGTTTGTCACTGTCATAGGATTCCAGAACACTGCTGCTGGTTTCTGAGTGTTTGTCCCTCACATTGGATTCCAGAACACTGCTACAATGGGGTGAATACTTATCCCTTACAAAGGATTCCAGAACACTGCTGCTGGGTTCGGAGTGTTTGTCCCTCACAAAGGATTCCTGAACAATGTTATGAGGGTCTGAATGCTTTTCCCTCACATAAAATACCAGAATACTGTCACGAGGTTCTGAATGTTTGTCCCTCACAAAGGATTCCAGAACACTGCTTGTGGGTTCTGAGTGTTTGTGCCTCACGTAGGATTGCAGACCACAGCTGCTGGGTTCTGAGTGTTTGTCCCAAGTTTAGGATTCCAGAACTCTGCTCGGAGGGTCTGAGAGTTTGTTCCTCACCAAGGATTCCAGAACACTGCTGTTGGGTTCTGAATGTTTGTCCCAAACATATGATTCCGGAACATTGCTACGACGGTCTGAATGTTTTTCACTCAAAAAGATTCCAGAACACTGCTTTTGCGTTCTTAGTGTTTGTGCATTACGAAGGACTCCAGAACAATGCTGCTGGATCTGAGTGTTTGTCCCTCACATAGGATAACAGAACAGTGGTTCGAGGTTCTGAATGTTTGCCCTCACAAAGGATTCTAGAACACTGCTGCTGGGTTCTGAGTGTTTGTTACTCACATAGGATTCCAGAACCCTTCTACGACTTTCTGAATGTTTGCCCTCAGATAGGATTCCAGTACACAGTGGCTGGATTCAGAGTGTTTGTCCCTCACATAGTATTCCAGAACACTGCTATGAGGTTCTGAATGTTTTTCCCTCAAAAAAGATGCTAGAACACTGCTGCAGGGTTCTGAGTGTTTGACCCTCACATAGGATTCTAGAACACTGCTTCTGGGTTCTGAGTTTGTCCCTCACTTAGGATTCCAGAACACTGCTGCTGGGTTCTGCATTTTTTCCCCTCACATAGAATTCCGGAACACTGCTACGAAATTCTGAAAGTTTGTTGCTCTCGTAGGATTCCAGAACACTGCTGCTGGGTTCTGAGTGTTTGTGCCTCACATAGGATTCGAGAACACTGCTACGAACTTCTGAGTCTTTGTGGATCACACAGGATTCAAAAACACTTCTTCTGCGTCCTGAGTGTTTGTCCCTCAGATAGGATTCCAGAGCACAGCTGCTGGGTTTTGAGTGTTTGTCCCTCACATAGGATTCCTGAACACTTCTGCTGAACTCTGAGTATTTGTCCCTCACATAGGATTCCAGAACACTGCTGCTGTGTTCTGAGTGTTTATTCCTCACATAGGATTCCAGAACACTGCTGCTGTGTTCTGAGTGTTTGTTCCTCACATGCGATTCCAGAACACTGCTGCTGCGGTCTGAGTTTTTGTTCCTCACATAGGATTCCAGAACACTGCTGCTGTGTTCTGAGTGTTTGTTCCTTACATGGGATTCCAGAACACTGCTGCTGGGGTCTGAGGGTTTGTCCTTCACATAGAATTCCAGAATAGTGCTACGAAGCTCTGAATGTTTGTTACTCTCATAGGATTCCAGAACACTGTTGCTGGTTTCTGAGTGTTTGTCTCTCACATTGGATTCCAGAACACTGCTACAAGGGGGTGAATATTTATCCGTTACAAAGGATTCCAGAACACTGCTGCTGGGTTCGGAGTGTTTGTCCCTCACAAAGGAATCCTGAACAATGTTATGAGGGTCTGATTGTTTTTCCCTCACATAGAATTCCAGAATACTGTTACGAGTTTCTGAATGTTTTTCCCTCACACAGGATTCCATATCACTGCTATGAGTGTCCGAATGTTTTTCCCCCACAAAGGATTCCAGAACACTGCTGCTGAGTTCTGTTTGTTTGTCCCTTACAAAGGATTCCAGAGCACCGCAGCTTGTATTTTGTGTTTGTCCTTCACATAGGATTCCAGAACACTTCTACGTGGGTCTGCATGTTTGTCCCTCTGATAGGATTCCAGTACACAGTGGTTGGGTTCTGTGCGTTTGTCCCTCAGATAGGATTACAGAACACTGCTGCTGGGTTCTCTGTTTCTCCCTCACATAGGATTCCAAAGCATTGCTTCGAGGGTATGAATGTTTGTCCATCACAAAGGTTTCTGTAAAGGTGCTGAAGGTTTCTGAGTGTTTGTAAGTCATATGGGATTCGAGAACACTGCTGCTTGTTTCTGAGAGTTTGTCCCTCACATACGATTGCAGAACACTGCTAAGAGGTTCAGAATGTTTATCCCTCACAAAGGATTCCAGAACACTGCTACAGGGTTCTGAGTGTTTTACCCTCAGATAGGATTCCAGAACACTGCTGTTGGGTTCTGAGTGTTTGTCACTCACATGGGATTCCAGAACACGGTTGCACGGTTCTGAGTGTTTGTCCCACACATATGATTCCAGAACACTGCTAGGAGGTTCTGAATGTTTGTCTCTCACATAGGATTCCAAAACACTGCTGCTGGGTTCTGTATGCTTTCCCTCAGAAAGGATCCCAGAACACTTCAACTGGATTCTGAGTGTTTTTCCCACACATATGATTCCAGAACACTGATAGGATGTTCTGAATGTTTGTCCCTCACATAGAATTCTGGAACTCCGCTGCTGGGTTCTAAGCGTTTCTCCATCACATGGGATTCCGGAACACTGCTACAGGTGTCTGAATATTTGTCCCTCAAAAAGGATTCCAGAGCACTCCTTGTTGGTTCTGAGTGTTTGTGCCTCACGTAGGATTGCAGACCACAGCTGCTGGGTTCTGAGTGTTTGTCCTAAGCTTCGGATTCCAGAACTCTGCTCAGAGGGTCTGAGAGTTTGTTCCTCACCAAGGATTCCAGAACACTGCTGCTGGGTTCTGAATGTTTGTCCCAAACATATGATTCTGGAACATTGCTACGACGGTCTGAATGTTTTTCACTCAAAAAGATTCCAGAACACTGCTTTTGCGTTCTGAGTGTTTGTGCATCATGAAGGACTCCAGAATAATGCTGCTGGATCTGAGTGTTTGTCCCTCACATAGGATAACAGAACACTGGTTCAAGGGTCTGAATGTTTGTCCCTCACAAAGGTTTCCAGAACACTGCTGCTGGGTTCTGAGTGTTTGTTACTCACATAGGATTCCAGAACACTGCTGCTGGGTTCTGAGTGTTTGTCACTCACATAGGATTCCAGAACACTGCTGTTGAGTTCTGAGGGTTTGTATCACACAGAGCATTCCAGAACAGCGCTATGAGGGTATGAATGCTTGTCCCTCACATAGGATTCCAGAACACTGCTGCTGGGTTCTCAGTGTTTTTCCCTCACATAGGATTGCAAAACACTGCTCTGAGTGTCTGAATGTTTGTCCCTCATAAAGGATTCCAGAACACTGCTGCTGGGTTCTGAGGGTTTGTCCTTCACTTAGAAATCCCGAACACTGCTGCTGGGTTCTGAGTGTGTGTCCTTCACAAAGGATTCCAGAACACTGCTGCTGGGTTCTAGGTGACTGTCCCTCACATGGGATTCGAAAACACTACAGCAGGGTTCTGAGTGTTTTCCTGTCACCTAGGATACCTGAACACTGCTACGAGTGTCTGAATGTTAGTCGTTCACAAACGATTCCAGAATGCTGCTGCTGGGTTCAGTTTGTTAGTCCCTCACATAGGATTCCAAAACACTGCTAGTGTTTTCTGAGTGTTTGTCCTTCACATAGGATTCCAGAACACTGCTACGAGGGTCTGAATGATTGTTCCTCACATAGGATTCCAGAACACTACTGCTGGTTTCCGAGTGATTGTCCCTCTCATAGGATTCCAGAAAACTGCTGCTGGGTTCTGAGTGTTTGTTCCTTACATAGGATTCCAGAACTCTGCTGTGGGGTACTGAGTATATGTCCCTCATATGGGATTCCAGAACACTGCTGCTGTGTTCTGTTTGTTTGTCCCTCACATAGGTTTCCAGAACACTGATTCGAGCTTCTGAATCTTTGCTGTCAGATAGGATTCCAGAACACTGCTGCTGGGCTCTGAGGGTTGGTCCCTTATATAGGATTCCATAACACTCATGCTAGGTTCTGAGTGTTTGTCCTTCACATATAATTCCAGAACACTGCTGCTTGGTTGAGAGGGTTTTTCCCTCACATAGGATTCCAGAACATTGTTAGGAGGGTCTGAATCCTTGTCCCTCACAAAGGATTCCAGAACACTGCTGCTGGGTTCCGAGTGTTTCTCCCTCACATAGGATTCCATAACACTGCTACA
This sequence comes from Pongo pygmaeus, assembly GCF_028885625.2. Taxonomy (NCBI): domain Eukaryota; kingdom Metazoa; phylum Chordata; class Mammalia; order Primates; family Hominidae; genus Pongo; species Pongo pygmaeus. Next base: position 20,072,834 of record NC_085930.1, on the reverse strand, counting down.
AGGGATGAAAGTTTGTGTCTCACAAAGGATTTCAGAACACTGCTGCTGGGTTCTGAGGGTTTGTCCCTCACATAGGATTCCAGAACACTGCTACTCGGTTCTGAGTGTTTGTCCCTCACATATGATTACAGAAAACTGCTGCTGGGATCTGAGCTTTTGTTCCTGTCATTAAGGTCCAGAACACTGCTGCTGGGTTCCGAGTGTTTGTCCCTCACATAGGATTGCAAAATACTGCTGCTAGGTTTTGAGGTTTTGTCCCTTACAAGGAAATCTATAAGTCTGCTTCTGGGTTCTGAGGGTTTCTCCATCACATGGGATCCCGGAACACTGTTACAGGGGTCTGAATGTTTGTCCCTCAGAAAGGATTCCAGAGCACAGCTTGTGGGTTCTTCGTGTTTCTCCCTCACATAGGATTGCAGAATACAGCTGCTGGGTTCTGAGTGTTTGTCACAAACTTAGGATTACAGAACTCTGCTCGGAGGGTCTAAAAGTCTGTTCCTCTCCAAGGATTCCAGAACACTGCTGCTGGGTTCTGAATGTTTTTCCTTCACATATGATTCTGGAACACTCCTATGATGGTCTGAATGTTTCTCTCTCAAAGGGATTCCAGAACACTGCTTTTGAGTTCTTAGTGTTTATCCCTCACAAAGGATTCCAGAAGACTGCTGCTCGGTTCTGACTGTTTGTCTGTCACATAGGATTCTAGGACAATGCTATGAGGGTCTGAATGTTTGTCCTTCAGAAAACATTACGTTTCACTGCTGCGAGTGTCTGAATGCTTCTCTCTCACATAGGATTACAGAACACTGCTGCCGGGTACTGAGTTTTTGTCCCTCACATAGGATTCCAGAACAGTGCAAGGAGGGTCTGAATATTTGTCCCTTACATACGATTCCAGAATACGGCTGCTGGGTTGTGAGAGTTTGTCACTCAAGTAGGATTCCAGAACAATTCTGCTGGGTTCTGTGTGTTTGTCCATCATGTAGGATACAGGAACACTGCTGCTGGGTTTTTAGTGTTCATCCCTCACATAGGATTCCAGAACACTGCTGCAGGATTCTGAGTGTTTGTCACTCACACAGGAATCCAGAACACTGCTGCTGGGTTCTGAGTGTTCGTGCTCCACATAGGATTCCAGAACACTGCTGCTGGGTTCTGAGGGTTTGTACCTCACATAGGATTCCAGAACACTGCTGCGAGGGTCAGAATGTTTGTCCCTCACAGAGCATTCCAGAACAGTGCTATGAGGGTCTGAATGCTTGTCCTTCACATAGGATTCCAGAACACTCCTGCAGGGTTCTGACTGTGTGTCCCTCACATTGGATTCCAGAACAATGCTCCAAGGGTTTGAATGTTTGTCCTTCGCAAAGGATTCCAGAACACTGCTGCTGGGTTCTGAGTGTTTGTCCCTCACATAAGATTCCAGAACACTACAGCTGGGTTCTGAGGGTTTGTCTCTCACCTAGGATTCCAGAACACTGCTACGAAGGTCTCAATGTTAGTCCCTCCCAAACGATTCCAGAACACTGCTACTGGGTTTAGAGTGTTTGTTCCAAATGTAGGATTCCAGGACACTGCTACTGTTTTCTGAGAGTATGTCCTTCACATAGTATTGCAGAACACTGCTACGAGGGTGTGAATGTTTATCCCTCATGTAGGATTCCAGAACACTGCTGATGGGTACTGAGTGTATGTACCTCATATAGGATTCCAGAACACTGATGTTGGGTTCTGAGTGATTGTAACTCACATAGGTATCCAGAACACTGATCCGAAGGTCTGAATCTTTGCCCTTAGATAGGATTCCAGAACACTGCCCTTGGACTCTGAGGATTTGTCCCTCACATAGGATGCCATAACTCTGCCGCTAGGTTCTGAGTGTTTGTCCTTCGCATATAATTCCAGAACACTGCTGCTGGGTTCAGAGTGTTTGTCCCTCACATAGGATTCCAGAACATTGCTAGGAGGGTCTGAATGCTTGTCCCTGACAAAGGATTCCAGAACACTGCTGCTGGGTTCTGAGTGTTTGTCCTTCACATAGGATTCCAGAACACTGCTAAAAGGGATGAAAGTTTGTCTCTCAGAAAGAAGTGCAGAGCACTGCTGCTGAGTTCTGTGGGTTTGTCCCTCACATAGGGTTCCAGAACACTGCTGCTGGGTTCTGAGTGTTTGTCCCCCACAGAGGATTCCAGACCACTGTTGCTGGGTTCCGAGTGTTTGTCCATCACATAGGATTACAGAACAGTGCTATAATTGTATGAAAGTTTGTCTCTTACAAATGATTGCTGAAAAGTTCTGCTGAGTTCTGAGTGTCTATCCCTCACATAGAATTCCAGAGCACTGCTGCTTGCTTCTGAATGTTTGTCCCTCACATTGGATTACAGAACACTGCTGCTGGGTTCTGAATGTTTGTCCCTCACTTAGGATTCCAGAACACTGCTACGAGGTTCTGAATGTTTGTTCCTCAAATAGGATTCCAGAACACAGTGGCTGGATTCTGAGTGATTGTCTCTCATATAGGATTCCATAACACTGCTACAAATTTCTGAATGTTTGTCGCTCACAGAGGATTCCAGAACTCTGCTGCTGGATTCTGAGTGTTTCTCCCTCCCATAGGATTCCAGAATACTCCTGGATTCTGAGTGTTTATCCCTGAGTGTTTGTAAGGGAATATTTTTCCCTTACAAAGGATTCCAAAACACTGCTACTCTGATGTGTTTGTTTGTCCCTCACAAAAATTCCAGAGCACTGCTGCTGGTTTCTGAGAGTTTTTCCCTCACGTACGATTCCAGAACACTTCTTCTAGGGTCAGAGTTTTTGTATCTCACAAAGGAATCTAGAACACCGCAGCAGGATCTCAGTGTTTGTCACCCTCAAAGGATTCCAGATACTGCTGCTGGGTTCTGAGAGTTTGTCCCTCACTTAGGATTCCAGAACACTGCTGGGGGGTCAGAATGTTTGTCCATCACAAAGGATTCCAGAACATTGCTGCTGGGTTCTGACCTTTTGTCCCTCACGTAGGATTCCAGAACACTACTTTGAGGGTCTGAATGTTTGTCACTCACAACAGATTCTAGAACACAGTTGCTGGGTTCTGAGTGTTTGTCACCACATAGGATTCCAGAACACTGCTGCTGGGTTCTGAGTGTTTGTCCCTCACATAGGATTCCAGAACACTGTGGCAGGTTTGAGAGTGTTTGTCCCTCACATACGATTCCAGAACACTGTGGCTGGTTTAAGAGGGTTTGTCCCTCAAAAAGGATTCCAGAACACTGCTACGAGGTTCTGATTGTTTGTCCCTCACAAAGGATTCCAGAACACCGCTGCTGAGTTCTGAGGGTTTGTCCCTCACAAAGGATTCCAGAACTCTGCTGATGGGTTCTGTATGTATGTACCTCACAAAGGAATCCAGAGCACTGCTTCTAACTTCTTACTGTTGGTAACTCACATATAATACCAGAACACTGCTACGATATCTGAATGTTTGTCCGTCACAACGGAATCCAGAATACTGCTGCTGGGTTCCGAGTATTTGTCCCTCACATAGGATTCCAGAAAACTGCAGCGGGGTTCTGAGGGTTTCTCCCTCACATGGGATTCGAAAACAATGCTGCTAGATTCAGAGTGTTGTCCCTCACAGATGATTCCAGATCACTGCTACGAATTTCTGAATGCTTGTCCCTCACAAAGGATTCCAGACCACTGCTGCTGGGTTCTGAGACTTTGACACTCAAAAAGGATTCCAGAGCACTGCAGCTGGTTTCTGTTTGCTTGTCCCTCACATAGAATTCAAAAACACGGCTGCTGGGTTCTGAGTGTCTTCCCCTCACATAGGATTCCAGAACACTGCTGATGAGTTCTGCGTGTTTGTCCCTCACAGAGGATTCCAGAACACTGCTGCTGGGTTCTGAGTGTTTGTCCCTCACATAGGATTCCAGAACACTGCTAAGTGGGTCTGAATGTTTGTGCATCACAAAGGATTCCAGAACACTGTTGCTGCTATCTGAGTGTTTGTCCCTCACAGAAGATTCTAGAACACGGCTGCTGGGTTCTGAGTGTTTGTCCCTCACATAGGATTCCAGAACACTGCTGCTGATTTATGAGTGTTTGTCCCTCACAAAGGATTCTAGAACACTGCTGCTGGGTTCGGAGTGTTTGACCCTAACAGAGGATTCCAGAATATTGCATCAAAGGTCTAAATGCTGGTCCCTCACAGAGGATTCTAGAACACTGCTGCTGGGTTTTGAGTGTTAGTCCCTAACATAAGATTCCAGAACACTGCTGCTGGGTTCTAAGCGTTTGTCCCTCACATGGGATTCCAGAACACTGCTGCTGGGTTGAGAGTGTTTGTCTCTCACATAAAATTCCAGAACACCGCTACAAGGCTCTGAATGTTGGTCCTCACACATGACTCCAGAACACTGCTGCTGGGTTGTGAGTGTTTGTCCTTCACATAGGATTCCAGAACACTGCTGCTGTGTTCTGTATATTTACCCTCACAAAGGATTCCAGAGCGCTGCTGCTGAATTCTGAGTGTTTGTCCCTCACATTGGATTCCAGAACCCTTCTACGAGTGTCAGAATTTTTGTCCCTCAGAGAGGATTCCAGAACACAGCCACTGTGTTCTGAGTGTTTGTCCCCCAACTAGGATTCCAGAACACTGCTACGAATTTCTGAATGTTTGTCACTCACATAGGATTTCAGAACACTGCTCCTGGGTTCTAAAGGTTTGTTCCTCAGATAGGAGTCCGGAACACGGCTGCTGGGTTCTGAGTGTTTGTCCCTCACATGGGATTCCAGAACACTATATGGAGGGTATGAATGTTTGTCCCTCACAAAAGATTCTAGAACATTGTTGCTGAGTTCTGAGTGTTTGTCACTCACTTAGGCTTTCAGAACACTGCTGCTGGGTTCTGAGTTTTTTTCCCTCACTTATGATTCCAGAACACTGCTACGAGGTTCTCTATATTTGTCCCTCACAAAGGATTCCACAACACTGCTGCTGGGTTCAGAGTGTTTGTCCCTCATGTGGGATTCCAGAATACTGCTTCGAGCGTCTGAATGACTATCCCTCACAAAGCATTCTAGAACACCGCTGCAGGGTTCTGAGTGTTTGTCACTCACATATGATTCCAGAACACTGCTCCTGGTTTCTGAGTGCTTGTCACTCACTTAGGAATCAAGAATACTGCTACGAGGCTCTGAATGTTTGTCCCTCACAAATGATTCCAGAACAGTGCTGCTTGCTTCTGAGTGTTTGTCCCTCAGATAGGATTCCAGAGCAGTGTTGTTGGTATCCGAAGGTTTGTCCCTCTCATAGTATTCCAGAACACATCTACGAGTGTCTGAATGTTTGTCTCTCAGATAGGATTCCAGATCACAGTGGCTGGGTTCTGAGTCTTTGTCCCTCACATGAGATTCCAAAACACTTCTGCTGGGTTCAGAGTGTTTGACGCTCACATACGATTCCAGAACACTGCTACGAGCTTCTGAATATTTGTCCTTCACAAAGGATTCTAGAACACTCTTGCTGGGTTCTGAGTGATTGTCCCTCACAAAGGATTCTAAAACACTCCTGCTGGGTTCTGAGTGATTGTCCCTCACAAAGGATTCTAAAACATTGCTGTTGGGTTCTGAGTGCTTGTCACTCACACAGGATTCCAGAACACTCCTGCTGGATTCTTAGGCTTTGTCCTCACATAGGATTCCAGAACACTGCTTCTGGGTCCTAGTGTTTGTCCCTCACATAGGATTCCGGAACAATGCTGCTTGGTTCTGAGTGTTTGTCACTCACATAGGATTCCAAAGCACTGCTGCTGTGTTCTGTATGTTTGTCCCTCACAAAGGATTCCTGAGCACGGCTTCTGGTTTCTGAGTGTTTTTCCCTTACGTAGGTTTCCAGAACACTTCTGCGAGTGTCTGAATGTTTGTTCCTCAGATAGGATTCCAAAACACAGTGGCAGGTTTCTGAGTGTTTGTCCCCCAGATAGGACTCCAGAATACTGCTACGAATATCTGAATATTTGTCACTCACATAGGATTTCACAACACAGCTGCTGGGTTCTGAAGGTTTGTCACTCACATAGGATTCTAGAAAACTGCTAAGAGGTTCTGAATGTTTGTCCATCACAAAGGATTCCAGAACACTGCTGCAGGGATCTGAGTGTTTGCCCCTCACATAGGATTCCAGAACCCTGCTTCCATGTTCTGAATATTTGTCCCTCACAGAGGATTCTAGAACACTGTTACTGGTTTCCAAGGGTTTTTCACGCACAAAGAATTCCAGAATACTGCTTCTGGGTTCTGAGTATTTGTCCCTCACTTTGGATTCCAGAACACTGCTGCTGGGTTCAGAGTAATTTCCCCTTACACACGATTCCAGAACATTGCTACGAGGTTCTGAATGTTTGTCCCTCACAAAGGATTCCAGAACACTGCTGCTTGGTTCTGAGTGTTTGTCCGACACTTGGGATTCCAGAACGCTGCTACGAAGTTCTGAATCTTTGTCAATCACGCAGGATTCCAAAACATTGCTGCTGGGTTCTGAGTGTTTGTCCCTCACATAGGATTCCAGAACACTGCTGCTGGGTTCTGAGTGTTTGTCCCTAACATAGGATTCCAGAACAGTGCTAGGAGGGTCTGAATGTTTGCCCATCACAAAGGATTCCAGAGCACTGCTGCTGGGTTCTGAGTGTTTGTCCCTCAAAAAGGATTCCAGAGCACTGCTGCTGGTTTCTGAGTGTTTGTCCCTCACATAGTATTCCTGAACACTTCTATGAGTGTCTGAATGTTTGTCCCTGAGATAGGATTCCAGAACACAGTGGCTGGGTTCTGAGTATTTGTCCCTCACATAGGATTACAGAACACTGCTACGAGGGTCTGAACGTTTGTCCATCACAAAGGATTCCAGAACACTGCTGCTGGGATCTGAGTGTTTGTTCCTCACGTGGGATTCCAGAACACTGCTTTGAAGGTCTGAATGTTTGTCCCTCAAAAGGCATCTAGAACACTGCTGCTGGGTTCTCAGTGTTTATCCCTCACATAGGATTCCATAACACTGCTGCTGTGTTCTGTATGTTTGTCCCTCACAAAGGATTACAGAGCAGTGCTGCTGGTTTCTGAGTATTTGTCCCTCACATAGGATTCCAGACCACTTCTAGGAGTGTCTGAATGTTTGTCCCTCAGATAGAATTCCAGAACACAGTGGCTGGGTTCTGAGTATTTGTCCCCAACCTAGCTTTCCAGAACAACGCTACGAAGTTCTGAATGTTTGTGGCTCACATAGGATTTCAGAACACTGCTGCTGGTTTCTGAGGGTTTGTCCATCAGATCAGAGTCCGGAACACTGCTGCTGGTTTCTGAGTGTTTGCCCTCACGTAGGATTCCAGAACAATGCTAAGAGGTTCTGAAAGTTCCTCCCTCACAAAGGATTTCAGAACAAAGCTGCTTGTTTCTGTTTGTTTGTCCCACACATAGGTTTCCAGAGCACTGCTGCTAGTATCTGAGTGTTTGTCCCTCACATTCGATTCCAGAACACTTCCAGGAGTGTCTGAATATTTGTTACTTATATAGGATTCTAGAACACTCCTGGTGGGTTCTGACTGTTTGTCTCTCACACGGGATTCCAGAACACTGCTGCTGGGTTCAGAGTGTTTGCCCCTCGCATAGGATTCAAGAACATTGCTGCTGGGTTCTGAGTGTTTGTCCCTCATAAAGGATTCCAGAGCATTGCTCCTGGTTTCTGAGGGATTGTCTCTTACATAGGATGCCAGAAAACTTTCACGAGTGTCTGAATGTTTGTCCCTGAGATAGGATTCCAGAACACAGTGGCTGGGTTCTGAGTGCTTGTCACTCACACAGAATTCCAAAACACTGCCGTTGGGTCTGATTGTTTGTTCCTCACATAAGAATACAGAACACTGCTGCTGCTTTCTGAGTGTTTGTCCATCACATAGGATTCCAGAACACTTCTACGAGTGTCTGAATGTTTGTCCCTCAGACAGGATTCCAGAATACACTGGCTGGGTTCTGAGTGTTTGTCCCTCACATAGAATTCCAGAACACTGCTGCTGGGTTCTGTTTGTCCCTCACATACGATTCCAGAACCCTGCTGCTTGGTTCTGAGTGTTTGTCCCTCACATACGATTCCTGAACACTTCTTCGAGGGTCTGAAGTTTTGTCCCTCGTAAAGGATGGTAGAACACTGCTGCTGGGTTCTGATTGTTTTTTACTCACATAGGATTGCAGAAACTAGCTGCTGGGTTCTGAGTGTTGGTAACCACATGGGATTCCAAAAAACTGCTATTGGGTTCATAGTGTTTGTTCCTCACATACGATGACAGGACAATGCTATGAGGTTCTGAATATTAGTCCCTCACAAAGGATTCTATAACACTGCTGCTGGGTTCTGAATGTTTGTCCCTCACAAAGGATTCTAGAACACTGCTGCTGTGTTCTGAATGTTTGTCCCTCACAAAGAATTCTAGAACACTGCTGCTGGGTTCTGAGTGTTTTTCACTCACATAGGATTCTGGAACACTGCTACCATGTTCTGAGTGCTTGTCCCTCACAAAGGATTCCAGAAAACTGCTGCTGGTTTCTGAGGATTTGTCCCTCACATAGGATTCCAGAAAACTGCTACTGCGTTGTGTTTGTCCCCCACATGTAATTCCAGAACACTGCTACGAGTGTCTGAATGTTTGTCCATTGCAAATGATTCCAGAACACTGCTCCTGGGTTCTGAGGGTTTGTACCTCACATAGGATTCCAGAACACAGCTACGACGGTCTTAATGTTCCATCACAAAGGATTCCAGAACACTGCTGCTGGGTTCTGAGTGCTTGACCCTCACATAGGATTCCAGAACACAGCTTCGAGAATCTCCTTATTTCTCCCTCAGAAAGGAATCTAGAGCAGTGCTGCAGGCTTCTGTGTGTCACTCACATAGAATTCCAGAAAACTAATGCTGGGTTCTGAATGTTTCTCCCTCACAAGGGATTCCAGAACACTGCTGCTGGTTTCTGAGTGTTTGTCCCTTACATAGGATTCCAGAACACTGCTGCAGATTTCTGAGTGTTTGTCCCTCACGTACGATTCCAGAACACTGCTGCTGGGTTCTGAGGGTTTGTCCCACACATAGGCTTCCAGAACATTGCTGCTGGTTTCTGAGTGTTTCTCCCTCATATAGGATTCCAGAACACTGCTGCTGGGTTCTGAGTGTTTGCCCCTCACATATGATTCCAGTACACTGCTATGAGGGTCTGAATGTTTCTCCTACACAAAGGATTCCAGAACACTGCTGCTGGGTTCTGAGTGTTTGTGCCTCACATGGGATTCCAGATCGCTGCTTCGAGGGGATCCATGTTTGTCCCTCACAAAGGATTCTAGAGCACTGCTGCTGGATCCTGAGTGTTTGTCCCTCACATAGGATTCCAGAGAACTGCTGCTGGGTTCTGGGTGTTTGTCCCTCACATGGGATTCCAGAACACTGCTGCTGGGTTCTGAGAGTTTATCACTCACCTAGTATTCCAGAACACTGCTGCTGCTTTCTGAGTGTTTGACCCTCATATAGGATTCTCCAACACTGCTGCTGGATTCTGAGTGTTGTCCCTCAGATAGGGTTCCAGAACAATGCTACTGGAATCTGAGTGTTTTCCCTCAGATAGTGTTCCAGCACACTGCTGATTGGTTCTGTGGGTTTGTTCCTCACATAGGTTTCCAGAAGACTGCTACTCTGTTCTGAGTATTTGTCCCTCACTTAGGACTCCAGAACACTGCTAAGAATGTCTGAACGTTTGCCCATCACAAAGGATTCCAGAAAACTGCTGTTGGGTTCTGAGTGTTTGTTCCCTCACATAAGATTCCAGAACACTGCTGCTTTGTTCTGAGTGTTTGTCCCTCACATGGGATTCCCAAAAACTGCTACGAGGTTCTGAATTTTTGTCCATCACACAGAATTGCAGAACACTGCTGCTGGGAACGGAGTGTTTGTCCCTCACATAGGATTCCAGAACACAGCTTCGAGGGTCTGAATGTTTGTCCCTCAGAAAAGATTCTAGAACACTACTACTGGTTTCTGAGTGTTTGTCGCTCACATAGGATTGCAGAACACTCCTGCTTGGTTCTGAGTGTTTGTCCCTCAAATGGGATTCCAGAACAAGGCTGCTGGGTTCTGAGTGTTTGTCCCTCACATAGGATTCTAGAACACTGCTACTGGGTTCTTAGTGTTTGTCCCTCACAAAGGATTCTAGAACACTGCTGCTGGGTCCTGAGTGTTGGTCCCACACATAAGATTCCAGAACACTGCTGCTGTGTCCTGAGTGTTTGTCTCTCACATAGGATTCCAGAATACTGCTATGAGGGTCTGAATGTCTGTCCATCACAAAGGATTCCAGAAAACTGCTGCTCGTATCTGAGAGTTTTTCCCTCACAAAGGATTCCAGAACACTGCTACTACAGTCTGTGTGTTTGTCCATCACAAAGGATTCCAGAACACTGCTGGTGGGTTCTGAGTGTTTGTCCCTCACGTAGGATTCCAGAACACATTTTCCAGGGTCTCAATGTTTGTCCCTCACAAAGGATTCCAGAGCACTGCTGCTGGGTTTTGAGTGTTTGTCACTCACATAGGATTCCAGAAAAATCCTAGTGGGTTCTGAGTGTTTGTCCCTCACATGGGATTCCAGAACACTGATGCTGGGTTCTCAGTGTTTGCCCCTCACACAGGATTCCAGGACACTGCTGCTGGGTTCTGAGTGTTTGCACCTCACATACGATTACAGAACCCTGCTGCGGGGTTCTAAGCGTTTGGCCCTCACATACGATTCCAGAACACTTCGAGATTCTGAAGGTTTGTCCCTCAGAAAGGATTCTAGAACACTGCTGTGCGGTTCTGATTGTTTTTCACTCACATAGGATTCCGGAACCGTGCTGCTGGGTTGTGAGTGTTTGTCCCTCACATGGGATTCCAAAACACTGCTGCTGGGTTCTGAGTGTTTTTCCCTCACAAAGGATTCTAGAACCATGCTGCTGGGTTCTGGGTGTTTGTCCCTCACATAGGATTCCAGAACACTGCTGCTTGGTTCTGAGTGTTTGTCACTCACCTAGGATTACAGAACACTGCTGCGGGGTTCTGAGGGTTTGTCCCTCACGTAGGATTCCAGAAGACTCTTACTATGTTCTGAGTGTTTGTCCCTCACAAAGGATTCTTGGTCACTCCTGCTGGGTTCTGAGTGTTTGTCCCTCAGTTAGGATTCCAGAACACTGTGGCTGATTTCTGAGTGATTGTCCCTCACGTAGGATTCCAGAACCCAGCTGCTGGGTTCTGAGTGTTTGTCCCTCACATAGGACAAAACAATGCTGCTGGGATCTCAGTGTTTGTCCCTCACATATGATTCCAGAACACTGCTACGAGGGTCTTAATGATTGTCCATCACAAAGGAATCTGGAACCCTGCTGCTGTGTTCTGAGTATTTGTCCCTCAAATAGGATTCCAGAACAATGCTTCGAGGGTCTTGATGTTTGTCCCTCACATAGGATTCAAGAGCACTGCTGCTGGCTTCTGAGTGTTTGTCACTCACATAGGATTTCAGAAAACTGCTGCTGGGTTCTGAGTGTTTGTCCCTCACATGGGATTCCAGAACACTGCTGCTGGATTCTGAGTGTTTTTCACTCACATAGGATTCCAGAACACTGCTGCTGGGATCTGTATGTTTCTCCCTCATAGAGGATTCATAAGCACTGCTGCTGGTTTCTGAGTGTTTTTTTCACATAGCATTCAAGAAAACTTCTATGAGTGTCTGAATGTTCGTCCCAGAGATAGGATTCCAGCACACAGTAGCAGGGTTCTGAGTCTTTGTCCGCCACATAGAATTCCAGAATACTGCCAGGAAGTTCTGAATATTTGTCCCTCACATAGGATTTTAGAATGCTGCTGCTGGGTTCTGAGGGTTTGTCCTTCACATTGGATCCCAGAATGTTCCTGCTGGGTTCTGAGTGTTGTCCCTCACATAGGATTCCAGAACACTGCTACAAGTGTCTGAATGTTTTTCCCTCAAAAAGGACTCCAGAACACTGCTACTGAGTTCTGTTTTTTTGTCCCTCATAAAGGATTCCTGAGCACTGCTGCTGGTTTCTGAGAGTTTGTCCCTCATATAGGATTCCAGAACACTTCTACGTGGGTCTGAATGTTTGTCCCTCAGATAGGATTCCAGAGCACAGTGGCTGGGTTCTGAGTGTTTGTCCCTCACATAGAATTTCAGAACACTGCTGCAGGGTTGTGAGTGTTTGTCCCTCACATAAGATTCCAGAAAACTACTGCTGGTTTCTGAGTGTTTGTCCCTCACACAGGATTCCAGAACTCTGCTGCTGGGTTCTGAGTGTCCTTCACATAGGATTCCAGAACACTGCTATAAGGGTCTGAAAATTTGTCCATCACAAAGCATTCCAGAACATTGCTGCTTTGTTCTGAATGTTTGTCCCTCACCTAAGAGTCCATAACACTGCTGCTGGGATCTGAGTGTTTGTCCCTCACCTAGGATTCCAGAACACTGCTTCTGGGTTCTGAGTGTTTGTCCCTCACATGAGATTCCAGAACACTGCTACTGGGTTCTGAGTGTTTGTCCCTCACTTAGGATTCCAGAACGCTGATACGAGGGTCTGAAAGTTTTTCCATAACAGAGGATTCTAGAACACTGCTGCTGGGTTCAGAGTGTTTGTCCCTCACATAGGATTCCAGAACACTGCTATGAGGGTCTGAAAGTTTGTCCATCACAAGGGATTCCAGAACACTGCTGCTGGGTTCTGAGTGTTTGTCACTCACATGGGATTCCAGAACACTGCTGCGAGGTTCAGAGTGTTTGTCCCTCTCATAGGATTCCTGACCACTGCAAAGAGATTCTGAATGTTTGTCCCTCACAAAGGATTCCAGAACACTGCTGCTGGGTTTTGAGTGTTTGTCACTAACGTAGGATTGCAGAACACTGTTGCTGGGTTCTGAGTGTTTGTCCCTCACAAACGATTCCAGAATACTGCTAGGTGTTTCTGAATGTTTGTCCCTCACATAGGATTCCAAAACACTGCTGCTGAATTCTGTATGTTTCTCCCTCACAAAGGATTCCTGAGCACTGCTGCTGGTCTCTGAATGTTCCTCACATAGCTTTCCAGAAAACTTCTATGAGTGTCTGAATGTTTGTCCCACAGATAGGATTCCAGTACACAGTGGCAGGACTCTGAGTCTTTGTCCGCCACATAGAATTCCAGAATACTGCTAGGAAGTTGTGAATGTTTGTGCCTCACATCGGATTTCAGAACACAGCTGCTGGGTTCTGAGGGTTTGTCCCTCACATAGGATTCCAGAACGTTCCTGCTGGGTTCTGAGTGTTGTCCCTCACATAGGATTCCAGAACACGCCTGCTGCGTTCTGAGTGTTTGTACCTCACATAGGATTCCAGAATACTGCTACTGTGTTCTGAGTGTTTGTCCCTCACTTAGCCTTCCAGAACACTCCTACGAGGGTCTGAATGTTTCCTCATCACAAAGGAATCCAGAACACTGCTGCTAGGTTCTGAGAGTTTGTCCCTCACATATGATTGCAGAACACTGCTTCGAGGGTCTGAATGTTTGTCCCTCAGATAGGATTCCAGAACAAAGTGGGTGGGTTCTGAGTGTTTGTCCCCCACATAGGATTCCAGAACACCGCTCTGAATTTCTGAATGTTTGTCACTCACATAGGATTTCATAACACTGCTGCTGTGTTCTTGGGGTTTATCCCTCACATAGGAGTCCGGAACACTGCCGCTGGTTTCTGAGTGTTAGTGCCTCACTTAGGATTCCAGAACACTGCTACGTGATTCTGAATGTTTGTTCCTCACATAGGATTCCAGAACACTGCTGCTGGGTTCTGAGTGTTTGTCCCTCACAATGGATTTCAGAACACTGCTGCTGGGCTGTGAGTGTTTCTCCCTCACATGGGTTCCCAAAACATGCTGCTGGTTTCAGAGTGTTTGTACTTCACATACGATTCCAGAACACTGTTACGAAGTTCTGAATGTTTGTCCCTCACAAAGGATTCTAGAACACTGCAGCTGGGTTCTGAGTGTTTGTCCCACACATAGGATTCCAGAACACTGCTGCTGGGATCTGAGAGTTTGTCACTCACATAGGCTTCCAGAACAGAGCTGCTGGTTTCTGAGTGTTTGTCCCTCTGATAGGATTCCAGAACCCTGCTACTGGGTTGTGAGTGTTTGTCCCTCACATATGATTTCTGAACACTGCTATGAGGGTCTGAATGTTTCTCCATCACAGAGGATTCCAGAACACTGCTGCTGGGTTCTGAGAGTTTGTGCCTCACATACGATTCCAGAACACTGCTTTGGGTGTATCAATATTTGTCCCTCACAAAGGATTCTAGAGCACTACTGCTGGATCCTGAATGTTTGTCCTTCACATGAGATTCCAGAAAACTGCTGCTGGGTTCTGAGTGTTTGTCCCTCACCTGGGGTTCCAGAACACTGCTGCTGGATTCTGGGTGTTTGTCACTAACCTAGTATTCCAGATCACTGTTGCTGCTTTCTGAGTGTTTGGTGTTTGTCCCTCATATAGGATTCCCCAACACTGCTACTGGATTCTGCGTGTTGTCCCTCAGATAGGGTTCCAGGACAATGCTGCTGGAATCTGAGTGTTGTCCCTCAGATAGAGTTACAGAACACTGCTGATTGGTTCTGTGTGTTTGTCCCTCACATAAGTTTCCAGAACACTGCTACGCTGTTCTGAGAGTTTGTCCCTCACTTAGGCCTCCAGAACACTGCTAAGAGTGTCTGAATGTTTGCCCATCACAAAGGATTCCAGAAAACTGCTGCTGGGTTCTGAGTGTTTGTCCCTCACATAGGATTCCAGAACACTGATGCTTTGTTCTGAGTGTTTGTCCCTCACTTGGGATTTGCGAAAACTGCTACGAAGTTCTAAATTTTTGTCTATCACAAAGGATTGCAGAACACTGCTGCTGGGAACGGAGTGTTTGTCCCTTACATAGGATTCCAGAACACAGCTTCGAGGGTCTGAATGTTTGTCCCTCACAAAGGATTCTAGAACACTGCTTCAGGTTTCTAGTGTTTGTCACTCACATAGGATTCCAGAACACTCCTGCTTGGTTCTGAGTGTTTGTCCCTCAAATGCGATACCAGAACACTGCTAATAGAATCAGAGCGTTTCTTCCGCCCATATGATTCCAGCACACTGCTACGAGGTTCAGAGTGTTTGCCCCTCACAAAGGATTCCAGAACAATGCTGCTGGTTTCTGAGTGTTTGTCCATCACGTAGGATTCCAGAACACGGCTTCTGGGTTCTGAGTGTCCTTCACATAAGATTCCAGAACACTGCTGCTGGGTTCTGAGTGTTTGCCCCTCACATAGGATTCTAGAACACTGCTACGAATGTCTGAATGTTTTTCCCTCAAAAAGGACTCCAGAGCTACTGGGTTCTGTTTGTTTTTCCCTCAGAAAGGATTCCAGAACAATACTGCTGGCTTCTGAGAGTTTCTCCCTCACATAGGATTACAGAACACTTCTACGACTGTCTGAATATTTGTCCCTCAGATAGGGTTCCAGAACACTGCGGCTTGATTCTCATGTTTGTCTCCCACATAGGATCCCAGAACACTGCTACGACGTTCTGAATGTTTGTCACTCACATAGGATTTCAGAACACTCCTGCTGGGTTCTGACGGTTTGGCCCTCACATAGGAGTCCAGAACACTGCTGCTGGGTTCTGAGTGTTTGTCCCTCATATAGGATTCCAGACCTCTCCTAGAGGGTCTCAATGTTTTTCCCTCACAAAGGATTCCAGAACACTGCTGCTGCGTTCTGTATGTTTGTCCCTCACAAAGTTTTCCAGAACACCGCTGCTGGTTTCTGAGTGTTTTTCCCCCACATTGTATTCCAGAACACGTCTATGAGTGTCTGAATATTTGTCACTCAGATAGGATTCCAGAACACAATGGTTGTTTCCCTCACACCGGTTTCCAGAACACTGCTGCTGGTTTCTGAGTGTTTGTCACTCACATAGGATTCCATAACACTCCTGCTGGGTTCTGAGTGTTTTTCACTCCCATAGGATTCCAGAACACTACTGCAGATTTCTTAGTGTTTGTCACTCACATAGGATTCCAGAACCCTGCTGCTGGGTACTCAGTGTTTCTCCCTCAAATGGGACATCAAATCACTGCTACAGGGTTCAGAGTGTTTGTCCCTCACATACGATTCCAGAGCACTGCTATGAGGTTCTGATTGTTTGTCCCTCACAAAGGATTCCAGAACACTGCTGCTGGGTTCTGACTGTTTGTCCCTTACAAAGGATTTCAGAACACTGCTGCTGGGTTCTGAGTATTTGTCCCTCACATAGGATTGCAGAACACTGCTACGAGGGTCTGAATGTTTGTCCTTCAGATAGGATTCCAGAACACAGTGGCTGGGTTCTGAGTGTTTTTCCCTCACTTAGGATTCCAGAACACTGCTGCTGGGTTATGAGTGTTTGTCCCTCACATAAGATTCCAGAACCCTGCTGCTGGGTTTGTAGTATTTGGCCCTCACATACTATTACAGGTCACTTCTTCGATTGTAAGAAGGTTTATCCCTCACAAAGGATTCTAGAAAACTGCTGCTGGGTTCTGAGTGTTTGTCCCTCACGAAGCATTCTCGAACACTGCCGCTGGGTTCTGAGTGTTTGTCCCACACTTAGGATTCCAGAAAACTGCTGCTGGGCTCTGAGTGCTCACATATTATTCCCGAACACTGCTACGAGATTCTGAATGTTTGTCCATCACAAAGGATTCCAGAACACTGCTGCTCGGTTCTGAGTGTTTGTCCCTCACATAGGATTCCAGAACACAACTACTACGGTCTGAATGTTTCTCCATCACAATGAATTCCAGAACACTGCTGCTGGGTTCTGAGTGTTTGTTCCTCACATAGGATTCCAGAAGACTACTTCAGGGGTCTCAATGTTTGTCCCTTACAAAGGATTATAGAGCACTGCTGCTAGCTTCTGATAGTTTGTCAGTCACATAGGATTCCAGAAAACTACTGGTGGGCTCTGAGTGTTTATCCGTCACGTGGGATTCCAGAACACCACTCCTGGGGTCTGAGTGTTTGTCCCTTACATAGGATTCTAGATCACTGCTGCTGGATTCTGAGTGTTGTCCCTCACATAGGATTCCAGAACACTGCTGCTGGGTTCTGAGTGTTTCTCCCTCACATAGGATTACAGAAGACTGCTACTGTCTTCTTAGTGTTTGTCCCTCACATAGGATTCCAGAACACTTCTACGAGTGTCTGAATGTTTGTCCCTCAGATGGGATTCCAGAACACAGTGCCTGCATTCTGAGTGTTTGTTCTGCACATAGGATCCCAGAACACTGCTGATGGCTTCTGAGTGTTTGTCACTCACATAGGATTCCCGAACACTGCTGCTTGATTCTGAGTATTTGTCTCTCACCTAGGATTCCAGAACACTGCTGCTTGGTTCTGAGTGTTTGTCCCTCTCGTAGGATTCCAGAACACTACTGTTGAGTTCTGAGTGTTTTTACCTCACATAGGATTCCAGAACACTGATGCGGGTTTCTGAATGTTTGCCCCTCACAAAGAATTCCAGAACACTGTTTCTGGGTTCTGAGTGTTTATCCTTCACAAAGGATTCCAGAGCACTCCTGCTGGGTTGTGAGTGTTTGTCCCTCACATAGGATTCCAGAACAGTGCTTCTGGGGTCTGAAGGTTTGTCCATCACAAAGGATTCTAGAACACTTCTGTTGGATTTTCAGTGTTTGTCACTCACATAGGATTCCAGAACACTGCTTCTTTGTTCTGTGTGTTTGTCCCTCACATGGGATTCCAAAACACTGCTGCTGGGTTCAGAGTGTTTGTCCCTCACATACGATTCCAGAACACTGCTACTGTTTCTGAATATTTGTGCCTCACAAAGGATTCTTGAACACGGCTGCTGATTTCTGTGTGTTTGTCCCTCACATAGGATTCCAGAATACTGCTGCTGGGTTTTGAGTGTTTGTCCCTCACATAGGATTCCAATACACTGCTGCTGGGTTCAGAGTGTTTGTCCCTCACATATGATTCCAGAACATTGCTACTAGTTTCTGAATGTTTGTGCCTCACAAACGATTCTTGAACACTGCTGCTCATTTCTGAGAGTTTGTCCCTCACATAGGATTCGAGAACACTGCTGCCGCATTCTCTCTGTCCCTCACATTGAATTCCAGAACACTGCTACGAGTTTCTGAATGTTTGTCCCTCACAAAGGATTCTAGAACACTGCTGCTCCTTTCTGAGTGTTTGTCCCTCACAAAGTATTCTAGAACAGTGCTGCTGAATTCTGACTGTTTGTACCGCAAATAGGATTCCATAACACTGCTGCTGGGTTCTGAGTGTTTGTCACTCACATAGGATTCCATAACACTGCTACTGGGTTCTGAGTGTTTGTCACTCACATAGGATTCCAGAACACTGCTGCTGTGTTCTGAATGTTTATCCCTCACATAGGATTCCAGAACACTGCTGCTTGGTTCTGAGTGTTTGTCTTTCACTTAGTATTCCAGAACACTGCTGCTGGTTTCTGAGTGTTTTTCCCTCACATCGGATTCCAGAACACTGCTGCTGAGTTCTGAGTGTATGTCCCTCACATGGGATTCCATAACACTGCTGCAGATTTCTTAGTGTTTGTCGCTCACATAGGATTCTGGAACCCTGCTGCTGGGTTCTGCGTGTTTCTCCCTCACATGGGATTCCAAAACACTGCTGCTGGGTTCAGAATTTTTGTCCATCACATACGATTCCTGAACACTGCTACAAGGTTCTGAATGGTATTCACTCACAGAGGATTATATAACACTGCTGCTGTCTCCCAAAGTCCTGGGATTTCAGGCATGAGCCACGTGACCGGCCATTCACTTATTCTTAGGGTTTTTTTTCTATCAATGCGTATTGTGTGCCAGGCCCTATGGATGCAGATTACAGAAGATATATGTACACTTATGAATGTGATAGGAGAAATACTGGATTTAAAAGAGGGAGTGCATGGAAATGATATGAAATACATAGGAATCGTGCTAAACCCAAAGGTGGGCAGGTGGAGAATATTGAAGAAAAATGTACAGAGGAAGTATCATATAAGTGGAGACCTCATGGTGGAGTTTGACGGAACCAGAAGGGCACAATAATTGGGAGATGTGTCGGGGGTGGGATGTGAAAAAGAAATGATTTCCGTACACTGAAGGGCATGTAAAGTCCCATAAAGGAAAACTTTAAGTTTGAAGATGTAAAAACGTAAAACCAGCCTCAGAATGGGTGGCTTGCAAAGGAGGAAGTGGTAACAGTTTGGAGCCTTTTGAGTAGGGTTTGTCCAGGACAGTCCGTTTCATGCCTGCAGCTCCAGCATTATTACAAATAAATAGCCTTTCTCCCACTTTCAGTTGTTTCCCTATTTGGGGGATAAATTATATGGCCAAATTGTGAGCTTATTAAATAGTGGAAAGCCATTCAAAGGATTTGAAGGAGGAAGTGACATGTCACTCCATATGTAGTCTACAGACCAGCCTTTTGAGGCGTTGGGAGGTATTGAATGGCAGAAATGCAATACTGAATGGAGGAAGGCCAATAGGAGCCTGTAGAAATAATTCAGATAGAACACTAGCACTTTGGTCTGCAAGGTGGGCTGATCACCTGAGGTCAGGAGTTTGAGAGCAGCCTGGCCAACATGGCAAAACCCTGTCTCTACTAAAAATACAAAAATTACCCAGGCATGGTGGCAGGTGCCTGTACTCCCAGTTACTCGGGAGGCTGAGGCAGGAGAATCACTTGAACCTGGGAGAAGGAAGTTACAGTGATCTGAGATTGTGCTCTTCACTCCAGCCTTGGTGAAAGAGTAAAACTTCATCAAACACACACACACACACACAAAAGCGCACGATTGAGGTCCTAATGAAAGAGTATGGGATGGGTGGAAGGAAGCATGGGGGATGGGCAGCTTGAGGGACAACTTCAATATGTGGTCTTGGAATAACTAATACTTTAGGATAAAAACAGAACAGTTGCCACTAGAGTGAACTCCAAATATATTAAAAATTTAAGTGTAAAATGTTGAACCATAAGAATATTATTGGGCCGGGCGCTGTGACTCACGTCTGTAATCCCAGCACTTTGGGAGGCCAAGGCGGGCAGATCACGAGGTCAGGAGATCGAGACCATCCTGGCTGACATGGTGAAACCCCATCTCTACTAAAAATATAAAAAAAATAGCTGGACGTGGTGGCAGGAGCATGAGGTCCCAGCTACATGGGAGGCTGAGGCAGGAGAATGGCATGAACCCGGGAGGCGGAGGTTGCAGTAAGCAGAGATCGCGCCACTGCACTCCAGCCTGAGCTACAGACCGAGACTCTATCTCATAAGAAGAAAAGAAAAAAAAAAGAATATTTTTAATTGAAAAATATATATTAGAAGAAAATTTGAAAGTTATGTGATCATTGGCCGGGAGCGGAGGCTCACGCCTGTAATCCCAGCACTTTGGGAGGCCAAGGTGGGCAGATTATGAGGTCAGCAGATCGAGAACATCCTGGCTAACATGGTGAAACCCTATCTCTACAAAAAATACAAAAATTTAGCCGGGCTTGGTGGCATGCACCTGTAGTCCCAGCTATTCGGGAGGCTGAGGCAGGAGAATGGCATGAACCGGGGAGGAGGAGCTTGCAGTGAGCCGAGATTGCGCCACTGCACTCCAGACTGGGGGACAGAGTGAGACGCCATCTCAAAAAAAACAAAAAAGAAAAAAGAAACTTATGTGATCATGGAATAGAAAAGCATTTGAAACACAAAGACAGGAATACACACATACAGACACACAAACACGCACCCATAAAGGAAAGAATATTTTAAAATCCGTAAGTGAGGTTAGAAAGAATCGTTTATTAATATACATGATTTATAATATTTGTCCCTAGTAAGATGTCATAATTTATTATGTTACCTTTAGTTTTCCTTTTACAAAGTGACTTGATACTTAAAAGGAAATAGAAATATTCATTTTTGATAATACATAATTGTATTTTTCATTCAAATTAAAAAGAAAGCAATAGCCCTTATCCTCCTTGCTTTATTAGTGAGGACGAGTATCTTTTCCTAAAGTTACATGTTTTTCTTCTTCTTGGCTGGCTGCATTACCTTGCAACCCTTTCTGGGTGTGTGTATATGTATATATATACATATATATATACACACACACATATACATATATAATAGAATGCACTACTTACTCTGATTTTTTTTGGCTTTTAATATTTTTGGCATTTTGTAGCCTTCTATTTGTGTCAACAAAATTATCTATTTAACTTTTTCCTTATAGATGAACCTTTGTTATTTCTGCTTTTCTGCTATTTAAATAACACTATGATGCAAATCTTTTGTATATTAGACAATTGTATGGATTTTGTCAAAATATACTTTAATTAGGACAGTAAATTATTGGGGCATACATAATGTTTGTACATTTTACAGTTTTGATCATTATTTCCAGCTGGTTGTTAAGACAGACCTTCTCGAGCACCTGCAGTATAGTGCATGAGAAGGCGTGTTTCCCTATGCTGTTGCAATCTGCATAAGCTCTTTTTAATTAATATACCTTTTTTTTTTGAGACAGAGTCTCACTCTGTTGCCCAGGTTGGAGTGCAGTGGCACCATCTCAGCTCACTGTAACCTCTACCTTCTGGGATCAAGCGATTCTCCTGCCTCAGCCTCCCAACTAGCTGGGACTACAGGTGCACGCCACCACACCTGGCTAATTTTTGTATTTTTTGTGAAGTCGGGATTTTGACATGTTGGCCAGGCTTGTCTCAAACTCCTGGCCTCAAGTGATCCATTCACCTAGTCCTCCCAAATTGCTGGTATTACAAAGGTGAGTCACCATACACAGCCTCAAGTAATATTCTTTTTTAGCTTTGCTAGTTGATCGCCACTAGAATGTAAGCTACATGAGAGTAGGGAATAAAAATTGCAGACATATAGCAAGCTTTCGGTGAGTACTGCATGATTAAATAATGGTTAGTAAAAATTTTGTGTTATTCCTAATGAATTGTGATTGATATAAGAATATAAAATCATTATTACATATATATCCTCAGTTATTTTTCTTTAATCTTACATGCATTTTCTAAGACTGTGTAGAAATATGTACTTTTATGTAGTACAATTTGGTGTGCTCTTTCTTTATGACTTCTGGGCACTGAGTTAGCTTAGAAAGGACTGCCATTCTTCATGACAAGTTCAGGAAAATTTTCTTTCCTATTTTCTTTCGGCTTTTTAAAAAATTGAATTTTAAAGTTTGAAATCATTAATCTGTATGAAAGTTTGGTGTATGGTATAAGATGTGGTTCTGTTTTTTTTAATTTAAGTGGATAGCAATTTTCTCAGTCTGATTTGTCTTTATTATATACATGAATCTTCTTTGAACTCTTGATTTGGTTGTTGTTAATTTGGTTATCTTATCATTTTAGTAATTATAGCATGATACCTGCTAAGGCCAAATTTCTATCATTATTCTTGCAAATGTATTTTTCCAGAAGAAATTTAGAATTCTCTCTTCATGTCATTAAAAAAACCCTTTGGGATGCAGTTGAATTTTCCAATGAAAGAACATGACAATTTATTTATTTAGGTCAAATTGTTTCTTATATAAACCTGGAATATTTCCTGCTAATTCTGTTCCCAGGCCTGATGTGTATGTGTGTGTGCATGCACTCATATATTTATATGTATACACACATATGCATGTGTATAAATTAATTTTCCCCAATGTATACTATTTATTATTTTCTAACAAGTATAGTTTCTATACAGTAAATATGTTAATTTTTATAATATTTGTTTTATGTCACTTTACTGAGATATCCTATTTTTTAAAATTTTCAATGTTATTTTATTGACAAGATTTTTTTAAATCTTTTCCTTTTTAGTAATTATAGATCATTTCCCCCCTTACCTTATTGCCTTGATATGACTTGCACAAAAAAAATGCTCAAAACTTGTAGTAAATAAAGAATATGTTTTTGTTTTTCTGTACTTTTATGGGGATACTTCTGTGCTTCTGTTATTATACTTCTGTGCTTCCTGTTATTATCATCAAACATCCTGTATAACGTTTGTTGCTGGTTTCTGATAGAATATTTCACAAAATTTTGTTCTGTCATTTTTTTAAAAAATCAAGATTATATTACATTTTGTGAAATGCCTTTATGGTACTTATCAAAGTGATCATAGAAGCTTTTTTAGTTGTTAGCATAAACAATAATATGCAGATATTTATATTGACAAAACATTAAATTCTTGGGATTAAATCTTCTTTCTTTTTGATAAAAGATTATTTTTTATTATACATTAAGTTCTGGGGTACATATGCAGAATGTGCCGGTTTGTTACATGGGTATACACGTGGCATGGTGGTTTGCTGCACCCATCAACCCGTCACCTACATTAGATATTTCTTCTAATCCTATCCCTCCACTAGCCCCTCATTCCCCAACAGGCCCTGGTGTGGGATATTCCCCTCCCTGTGTCCGTGTGTTCTCGTTGTTCAACTCCTACTTCTGAGTGAGAACATGCGGTGTTTGGTTTTCTGTTCTCGTGTTAGTTTGCTGAAAATGATGTTTTCCAACTTCATCCATGTCCCTGCAAAGGACATGAACTCATCCTTTTTAATGGCTGCATAATATTCCATGGTGTATATGTGCCACATTTTCTTTATCCAGTCTATCATTGATGGACATTTGGGTTGGTTCCCAGTCTTTGCTATTGTGAACAGTGCAGCAATAAACATCCACTTGCATGTGTCTTTGTAGTAGAATGATTTATAATCCTTTGGGTATATACCCAGTAATGGGATTGCTGGGTCAAATGGTATTTCTGATTCTAGATCCTTGAGGAATTGCCATACTGTCTTCCACAATGGTTGAGCTAATTTACACTCCCACCCATGGTGTAAAAGCGTTCCTATTTCTGCACATCCTCTCCAGCATCTGTGGTTTCCTGACTTTTTAATGATCACCATTCTAACTTGCATGAGATGGTGTGTCATTGCAGTTTTGATTTTCATTTCTCTAATGACCAGTAATGATGATATTTTTTTCATATTTTTGTTGGCTGCATAAATGTCTTCTATAAAAGAAGATTTTTATATCTGATTTTGTAATATATTACTTTGGTATTTTAAAAAATCCTCCTGAGACCAAAGTTGTGCTGTCATCTTTTCATACTTTCTGGTTAGGTTTTGCATTTGGGTTGTGAGACCTTTGAAAAAGAAACGTTATGCTTTACTATGTGTTGGAATGCTGTAAATAAAACAGAAAACTTTAATACAACCCTTCATTTTGTTCAAATGCCATTTCTGGGGAAAGTTTTTTCATAGTGCTTTCAATTTCTTCTGTAGTTATCGAGTTAGTCCAGCTTTCAGGCTCTTCTAGAATTGCTTCATTATTTATTTTTTCCTAGGAAACTTAACATTTTATTAAGATTTCAAGCATGTTGCAACGGTGTTCAATGTATTCTGTTGATTTGTATCTGAAGTTCTGTCTGGTTTCTCAGTGCTATTAATATAAAATTTTTTCTCTAGTTTCTTGCTGTGCATACCAGAAATGCCTAATTATCTCATCTCTCAAAAGAACTGGCTCTTTATTATCAATTCTATTTTTCTTTCTTTCTTTTTTTCTTTTTCTTTTCCTTTCTCATTTTTTTCTTTTTTTTGAAACTAAGTCTCCCTCTGTCACCCAGGCTGAAGTGCAGTGGCGTGATCTCTGCTCCCTGAAACCTCAGCCTCTGAGGTTCAAGCAATTCTCCTGCCTCAGCCTACCAAGTAGCTGGGATTACAGGCACATGCCACCATGGCTGACTAATTTTTGTAGTGTTAGTAGAGATGGGGTTTCACCATTTTGGCCAGGCTCATCTCAACCTTCTGACCTCAGGTGATCCACCTGCCTCATCCCCCCAAAGTATAGGGATTACAGACGGTAGCCACTGCACCTGGTCTAAGTCTTTTCTTTATATCTATCTTTGATTTCATTTTATGGAATACTTACCTTTCACACTTGTTTAATTACAAATGCATTTAAGAGTATGTGGCTTTCTTTTAAATTTCTTTCACCTTCCATGGACATCATGTATGTCATATTGTCATTGATATTAATTTCTTGATTGTCTATAATAAACTTTGATAACATCAATATCCTGACTTATTTAAATTTGGGAGGTAGTCTGGGTTTCATTTTTTATTTTTTATATTTACAGATGTAAATATTTTATATTTACAGATGCTAATTTCTAGTTTGATCCATTTTTATCACAATATACAACCTGTTAACCTTTTTAGTGTAAAATTTGTTAAAGATGTTTGTTTGCTAGTTTGGCCAACTTTTGCAAATATATGAAGGAAAAGAATAGCTATATGGAAAGGATTTTTTAAAATGTACATACTGTCCTCTACAAGTTTATAGATAAACTTAAATATTCAAAGTGATTATTCCTGAAAATAAGATAATCATTAAAGTTAATTGTAATAGCTAGTAAACCAATAATATGAAGTCTTTACTACGGAGCAGGCTTTTGCTGTGCACTTTCATGTATTATCTCTTTAATCATTGTGAAGCCCTATTAAGAAGTAGGTACTAATATTAACTTTTTTTTTTTTTTGAGATGGGGTCTCACTCTGTTGCCCAGGCTGCAGTTCAGTGGCCTGATCTTGGCTCACTGCAAGCTCCACCACCTGGGTTTACACCATTCTCCTGCCTCAGCCTCCCGAGTAGCTGGGACTACAGGTGCCTGCCACCATGCCCAGCTAATTTTTTGTATTTTTAGTAGAGACGGGGTTTCACCATGTTAGCCAGGATGGTCTTGATCTCCTGACCTCGTGATTCACCCACCTAGGTCTCCCAAAGTGCTGGGATTACAGGCGTGAGCCAGGGTGCCTGACTAATATTAACTCTTTTTAAAGATTAGGAAAACTAAAACTCAAAAACTTGTATCCAGAAACTAAACAGGACATTTAACAGGTGTGTGTGTGTGTGTGTGTGTGTGTGTGTGTGTGTGTGTGTGTATTTCAGGGATTTTCTGTGTTCTATACCTAATAAAGAACACAAGTATGTCTTTCTTACTGATGCACAGGATGGTCTTCTTATTTTTGTTTCTAGCACATAGCACTGTGCTTGCAACATTGGGATTCCCCGTAAACTGAACTCAATGTAAATTATTGAATGTTTGGTGGAATTTTTATTCCATTATAGCCTTCTTTGTCTCTTCATATACGATAATTCTCTATGTTTATATGACATTCAAACTTTTCTTTCATATTCTTTAAGTCATAATAGTATAAGATTGTGATTTTGTTCATTTTACTCTTTAGGAATCTCTTGCTCTGTTCAGAAGAATGTCAACACTTCTTTTGTATAACCTGTTACCATCAAGTCTTTGATAGTTAGGAAATGACTTGTTATTCTGTAACAATACTGTCACCTGAGAACTGTCAAAAATTGAAAGATTATACCCAGAATGAATTGATTGGTCAATTGCCATATTAAAAAATAGACTATTCTTATTAGTCAATAATGTCAGCAAAATCCAATTCAGGAAAATAAATGCAGTATAAAAAAAGATGTCTGAAAATGTAAAAAAGTAACTAGCCAAAGGCCTAACTAGATTAATTGAATGTGAATACTCCCTGCAGCAATGAAATAGACAAAAGCAATAATGTTCATAACATTTAGGAGCATTGATGGAGGGATGCTGTTCTATACACAGACTTTGTTTCTAGGGGAAGCAAAGATAGTCATTAATAAAACAGACCCATTTCTAACCATCAAATTGCCATATTAAAGACAAATTAACCTGTATGAGTCATCATTCCAGGGGCTCACTTTTGATGAAACAATGAAGTGACATCATCTCTAGAATACAGCATTATAATTTTGGAAGTCAGGGAAAATTTGGTAGATTTTTTTAAAAGGCAATAAAATAAGAAGATTTGTTGTAACTTTTAGCTTCCAAATATTCACTTAACAGAAATTACTCACTGCCTGAGCATGCAAGATGCATGAGGCTTCATTAAAGCAAACTGAAGGAAAAAGTTAAGCTTCCTTCTGGAGGATAAATCAATGTTACTCATCTTTATAAGCTGGACACTTAGTTCTGTGAATCTGAAAGATACTTAGGACATAAAGTTGACCCCAGGGGGTCCAGTGAAGTGAGTGCTTGTGAGTCCGATGAGTTACAAGGCCTAGTGTTCAATTTCCTGCAGATTCTTCTGAGAAACAGGTAAACTGTCAGTTGTGATTGGTGGTTCTGGCATTTGGAAATAAAATTTCCATTTAAGTAATGCCTTTTGAAAGGCAAGTCTGTATATTAAAGAATAAAATCACCTCAGTTAAAACAGGATAATGGAAAGCAAAATTTGTTTCAGTTGTCCAAAATTAAAAATGTTGCTATTCAACACTAATTGTAAAATAAACCTATTAAAATTATGAAAACAATTTCTATGAAATTGTTTTGGAATGTAGACATGGAACAAAGCTAAGGAGAAAAAAATATTTAGCTGATGTTCTTAATATTGCCTGTCAATTATCAAAATTGCTTTATTTAAAAACATTTTATTCAGCTATCTCTATTTTACAATGTGCAAGATAGTTGCCATAGATACACAGATAGTAGACATTCCCAGTGTTCTTTATTCCTCTGTATGTACTCACATTTCCATCTGCCAACATTTTCCTCCCATCTGAAAGACTTTCTGTGACATCTCTTGCAATGCAAGTCTGCTGGTGATTAATTCTTTTAGCTTTTGCATATCTTTAAAAAGTCTTCAATACCCCTTCATTTCTAAAAGATATTTTTGCTGGGTATAGGATTCTAAGTCAACAGTATTTTTCTCTGAATATTTTAAAGATATTGCTCCATTGTTTCATGGCCCGCATTGTTTCTGTTGAGAAGTGTGCTGTCGTTTTTAATCCTTATTCTTTAATATATAATGTGTTTTTTTCCTTTGGATGGTTTTAATATTTTCTTCCTGGTTTTAAGCAATTTGGTGGTATTGTATGTTTTCTGTGTGTTTCGGTACATTGAGTTTCTTGAACATGTGGTTCTATACTTTTTTCATCATATTTGGACTATTTTCTGCCATATTTCTTTAAATAGTTTTCAGCAACTGCCCCCTTTCTTTGGAGATGCCAGTTAACATATATATTAGGCCACTTAAAGTAGTTCCCCAGATCACTAAGTCTGGTTCATAATTTCTCAGTATATTTTCTCCTCGTGTTTCATTGTAGACAGCTTATGTTGCTTACTCTACAAGATTACTTTTCCTTCTGCAGTAGCTATATTAATCTCATCCACTGTACTCTTTTCTTATTTCATACTTTGCATCTCTGGAAGTTTGATTTGAGTATTTTTTATATATTCTGTACCTCATGTTTAGTCTTTTCTTTAACTTTTTTGAGCATTTGAAATATAGTTATAATAATAAGTTTTAGTATTTTTGTCTGCTATCTGTGTAACTTTAGGGTTTGGTTTTATCTGGTTTTATCATTGTAATTTCAGGATTTGGTTTCATTGTGTTTTTTTTTCCTTCATTAGGAGCAGTATTTTCTGTTTTCTTTGCATACCTAGTAATTCTGTGTCACTGTGAGTTTGATATTGATCGACTACCAGTAACTGTGAGTTTTATCTTGTTGGATGCTGGGTATTTTTGTGTTTCTGTATATTAGCCTTCTCCAACTTTTTTGGCACCAGGGACCAGCTTCATGGAAGACAATTTTTCCACATATGTGGGGCTCGGAGTGATTTCAGTGTGACTCAAGTGCATTACATTTATTATGTACTTTATTTCTTTTATTATTACATAATCACCATAATGTAGGATCAATGGGAGCCCTGAGCTTGTTTCCCTGCAACTAGATGATCCCATGTAGTTGTGATGGGAGACAGTGACAGATCATCAGGCATTAGATTCTCATAAGGAGCATGCAACCTAGATCCTCACAAACTTAGTTCACAATAGGGTTCATGCTCCTATGAGAATTTAATCCTGCTTCTGATCTGACAGGAGGCGGAGCTCAGGCAGTAATGCAAGTGATGGGGAACAACTATAAATATAGATGAAGCTTTGCTTTCTCACCACTACTTACCTCCTGCTGTGCAGCCTGGTTCCTAACAGGCCATTAATGGGTACTGCTCTGTGGCCTGGGGTTGAAGACCCCTGCTATAGATAGTATTGTTGAGCTTCATTTTGTTATACAGTTAAATTACTTGGAAATATTTTGATCTTTCAGAGGCTTATTTTTAAGCTTTTTTTTCTTTTCTTTTTTTTTTTTTTTTTTTTTGAGACAGAGTCTCACTCTGTCACCCAGGCTGGAGTGTGGTGGTGTGATCTCGGCTCACTGCAACTTCTGCCTCCTGGGTTGAAGTGATTCCCCTGCCTCAGCCTCCTGAGTAGCTGGGACTACAGGTGCCCGGTTCCATGCCTGGCTAATTTTTTTGTATTTTTAGTAGACACGGGGTTTTACCATGTGCCCAGGCTTGTCTTGAACTCCTGAGCTCAGGCAATCCACCTGCCTCAGTCTCCCAAAATGCTAGGATTACAGGTGTGAGCCACTGTGCTTGGTCCTAAGCCTTTTTTTTAGGTGAGATCATAGCAGCATTAAATCTTGGGCTTATTTTTTCCACTATTGAGATAATACTCATCCCATAACTCTTCTCAGTGCCTATGAATTATGAAGTTTTTCCTGCTAACTGATGATAAAAGCAGCTATTTCTTGCCTATGCTAACTTCAGGGATTATTCCTTGTAATGTAGTTTCTCAACTTTAGAACTATTGATATTTATGGGCTGGATAATTGTTTCTGGAGGGGAGGGGACTGTCTTGTATATGATCAGATGCTTAGGAGCATCCCTGGCCTCAATGCTGTAGATGGTGGTGACATCCTTTAAATTGTGACAATCAAAAAATGTCTCCAGATATTGCCAGTGGCTCCAAGGGAGTACAGTTGCTCTCAGTTGAGAACCACTGCTCTAATCCTTTCTGATAATTTTCTTATATGCATGCCATGGCTAAAGACTGCTCAGGACTCAACAGAGACCTCCTATCATCTCCTGAATTCTGTATCTGCCACCCTTTCCTCTTCTATAGGCTTCCCTGAGAACTTTAGTCAGTTGACCTCCCTAGATTCTCAGCTCTGTTTTCTCAACTCAAGGAGACCACAGAGTTTTGCCTGTGTTTCTTTTTCCCCATTACAGCCTGGAGACTCTAGGCTGTAATGCTGGTGCAATCATAGGTTCACATTGCTTCCTGTCTCTCAAAAATCTCTGCCCCTTATTGCTTAATGTCCATCATCTTTGAAAACTATTGTTTCATTATCCTTTATTTTTATTTATTTTTAGTTTTTAGTTTTTTCAGGTGGATCCCTGTTAACCTCATCTTGGTCCTCATCCTTATTCTTGAAAGATAATTTTGCTGGATGCACAATTTTGGAATGGCTTTTATTTTTTCTAAGCACTTTGAAAGTATTTGAACTATCTTCTGGTGTCCACTGCTGCTGTTATTCAACTGTCAATCAATTTTCTTCTTACCTTTCTGATGATCTGTCTTTTTTGCTCTGAGCACTTTTAAGATCTTCTCTTTGCCTTTGCCATTTTGCAGTTCTGCTACCATGTAGTAAGCATAGGTTTCTTTTTATTTTTCCTTGTTCCTGCAGGATATATCAGGCTTCCTGCTATATTTTTCCTTAACCTTTAGAGTCTTTCTCTCATCATTTCTCAAAAATTTGCAGCCATTATCTTCTTAGGTATTTTATCACCTTGATGTTGTTTACTTTTTCCACTTTGAAAGTCTTATTCGATACAAAAAGCATAAACCACAAAGGAAAAAATATTAATTGAGGTCATTAAAATTAGAATCCTTTATTGAGCAAAGATCACCAAGAAGGAGAGTGAAAGGGCAAGCTACCAAAAAGGAGAATGTATTCGTAGTACATATAACAGAAAAAGACTTGGGTCTAGTGTATTATAAATAGTTCTTACAAATTAATAAAAAAAAGACAGATGCAACAGAAAAACATGCAAATATCTTGAGGAGGCATCTCACAAAGAGACACACATGCCCAATAAACACAAAATGGTTTCAGTCTCATTCATTATAAGACAAATGAACACTTCAACCACAGAAGATACCACTATACACTCAGAATGGCCAAATTTAAATGAATAATGTAAAATGTCTGGGATCATGTTAGACAGCTAGAACTCACATATGTTGCTGGTGGAAGTATAATTGAAAAACACTACTAATGTTGAATGTGCTTACTATGTAATCCATGACCCAGATGTTCTACTCTTAAATAAGTAACTAACATTGTATATATATCTATGTTCATCAAAAGATATGAAACATTTATGCCAGCATTATTTATATTAGCCAAGACCTAAAAACAACCCAGATGCCCCTCAAAGGCACAATGGGTAAACTAAGATATTTATCTGTTGGAATACTATATAAGAAGAAAAATTAATTACTTCTACCATCAGTAACAGCATGTGTGAATTTCACTAACTTAATATTGGAATAAATGAATACACATTTTTTTAGATAGAGTTTCACTCTTGTTGCCCAGGCCAAAGTGCAATGGTGCGATCTCAGCTCACTGCAACCTTCGTCTCATGGGTTCAAGCAATTCTCTTGCCTCAGCCTCCCAAATAGCTGGGATTACAGGCGCATGCCACCATGCCAGCTAATTTTTTTGTATTTTTAGTAGAGACAGGGTTTCTCCATATTGGTCAGGCTGGTCTTGAACTCCCAACCTCAGGTGATCCACCCACCTAGGCCTCCCAAAGTGCTGGGATTACAAGCATTAGGCACCATGCCTGGGCAATGAATACACATTTTTATATATTTATATAATATACATTATACAATTGCTGAGACCAGCTCAGTTGGGGAGACCCTAACCCAGCAGCACTGGATGAATTAAAGACACCCACACAGAAATATAGAGGTGTGAATTGGGAAATCAGGGGTCTCACAGCCTTCAGAGCTGACAGCCCCAAACAAAGATTTACCCACATATTTATTAACAGCAAGCCAGTCATTAGCATTGTTTCTACAGATATTAAATTAACTAAAATTATCTCTTATGGGGAACAAAGGGATGGGCTGAATTAAAGGAATAGGTTGGGCTAGTTAACGGCAGCAGGAGCATGTCCTTAAGGCACAGATCACTCATGCTGTCGTTTGTGGCTTAAGAATGCCTTTAAGCGGTTTTCCACCCTGGGCAAGACAGGTGTTCCTTGCCCTCATTCCAGTAAACCCACAACCTTCCAGCGTGGGCCTTATGGCCATCATGAACATGTCATGGTGCTGCAGGGATTTTGTTTATGGCCAGTTTTGGGGCCAGGTTATGGCGAGATTTTGGGGGGCTTGTTCCCAACAGCAATGATATAATGAATTATATAATTAGAATCCTAATTATATAATTTTCAAATAGAGGCAAAGATTGAGACCTTGTTGGGTATAGAGGGCATGATGACTAGGAAGGAGCATAAGTGGGGGCCGCTGGAGTTTGGTTAATGTTGTATTTCTTGTTTGGGGAGTGTTTATGTGGGCATATTCATGTTTGAAATTGAAATTTTATACTGTACACTTATGATTTGTACTTTTTGTATATATGTTATAGTCAATTCAAAAGTTTGATTTAAAGCTGACACTATTTGCCATTTTAGAACTTCCATTTCAGTAAACAGCAAATATTAATGATAGAAACATAAAAATGCACATACGATTATAAATTACGGACATGGATGAAGGCAAAGAACAAGGTGCTATGGGATCGAGTCACTAAGAGATCTGCTTTTATGAGACGTTTTGGCCAGACCTCTATGAGAAAGAGTTATTCAAGTTGAGTGAGGTGGAGCACAGTGTAAAATAAGGTTGGAGAGGCATGGAGGACTTTTAGGACATCCTGGAGAGGTTGGTCTTCATCTCAAGATAGATGGGCAACTTTAGAAGGGCTGTTAAGGGGTTAATTGTGTAATTAAGTTTTAAAAATAATTATTCTGGCTACACTGTGAATTGTGGACTTGAAAATGGGCCAGAATTGAATTCCGGTGAGCCATTTAAAGACTACTGCAGTGCTCCAGGCAAAAAATGATGGCATCCATGATCTGGACCAGGGATCCGCCAGCTTTTTATGTAAAAAGTGTGTGTTCCACCTACTAAACTTCACCATTGTAACATGACAGTGGCCATAAACAATGCATGAATGAACGAGCATGGCTGTGTTCCAGTAAAACCTGATTTACAAAAACAGATATTGTAGTTACCAATCTCTGATCTAGAGTAAAGAAAAAATTTAAGTATATTTTGGAAGTAGATTTAATAGGATATGGACTAGGTGCAGTGGCTCATGCCTGTAGTCCCAGCATTTTGGGAGGCCGAGGTGGGTGGATCATGATGTCAGGAGTTCAAGACCAGCTTGGTCAAGATGATGAAACCCTTTATCTACTAAAAATACAAAAAATTAGCTGGGCGTGGTGGCAGGCCCCTGTAATCCCAGCTACTTGGGAGGCTGAGGTAGAGAATTGCTTAAACCCAGGAGGTGGAGGTTGCAGTGAGCCGAGATTATGCCACTGCACTCCAGCCTGCGTGACAGAGTGAGACTCTATCTCTAAGAAAAAAAAGAAAAGAAAAGAAAATTAAAAAATTAGCTGGGCATTGGGGCATGGATTTGTAATCCTGGCTACTCAGGAGGCTGGGGAAATAGGATCGCTTGAGCCTGGGAGTTTGAAGTTGCAGTGAGCTATGATCCCACCACTGAACTCCAGCCTACGTAACGGAGCTAGATCTTGTATCTAAAAAAAGGTTTTTTAAAAATAGAATATGTATTGGATGTTAAGAATGTCAGTAAGAGGAGAGGAATCAAGGATGATTTCTAGGTTTTTTGTTTGAGTAATTTATGAAAAATGAGTGGTGTTGCTTATTAGGGGTCAAGTTCATTGAAAGTCCAAAAGCCACTCATCTAAAATAGTGAATAGTGACATGTGAAAGTTCTGGTGTTCTCCTCATCTTTGGTCCAGAATTACTTTTATTCTTTTATACACATAGTAGTCACCAATTACACAAACAATTAAAGTGAGGGAAAATAAAGAATCCATCATATTGATCATTGTGTTTTCTGCTAATAGGAGAAAAAATAGTAGGAAAGAAAAAAATATAGAATATTCTCAGACTCTTATTGACAGTGCATCTTTAGCCCTCATGTTCTCCCTTCCTCCAAAAGTAACATCCACTGAACTCTTGCCCCAAATTGATACCCTTATAAGGATAAACCTTATCCTTATAATAGAGAAAGTACAGGTTAGAGGAGATCATATTTTGATTCTTTACATACATCAGTGACATTGGGGACAGAGGTGGCTGCTACGTAGAGCTGCCATCTGCTCTCTGGACAAGCACTATTTCCCATTCCATTTGTAAGAGGCACCTTCAAGTAACTGCCTTATTACCACTACTATGTGAAAACCGTAACGCTGTTTTGATTTTCTTTATAGTTTGATGTGTTTGAAGTGATACGTTTCATATATATTATATATATATATATATATATATATATATAAATCAACCTTTGAATGTTACAGGCTTTGTTTTCTGTACATAATAGTGTGGCTCAGAAGAATTATGACCCTATGTTGCCTCCTATGCCTGAAGATATTGACGATGAGGAAGACTCAGTAAAAATAACCTGTCTGTTCAAAAATAGAAAACCATTGGTGAGTTTTGGTGCTCAGATATGAGTAGATATCATGATAAGGGTCAATCTGATGATGCATACCATGTATAACTCTCTTTGAAATATGCTTCCTCTATGTTCTCAAACTTTAAAAGAAAGGGAACATTGATGTCTAAAGAACATTCTTTTGAAAAATGAAAATGGACCGAATGCAGTGGCTCACGCCTGTTAATCCCAGCAGTTTGAGAGGCCAAGGTGGGTGGATCACAAGACCAGGATTTCAAGACCAACATGACCAACATAATAAAACCCCGTCTCTACTAAAAATACAAAAATTAGCTGAGCATGGTGGTGCACATCTGTTGTCCCAGCTACTCGGGAGGCTGAGGCAGGAAAATTGCTTGAACCCAGGAGGTGGAGGTTGTGGTGAGCCAAGACCACACCACTGCACTCCAGCCTGGGCAACAGAACGAAACTCCATCTAAAAAAAAAAAAAGGAAGCCAAATAAAATAATAGGCATTTCGTTGGCTACATTTGAATAGCAATACTTTTGAAAACGTGACCTGTTGACATTTATGAAAGAAAGTGTAACATGTACCAAGCATGACTGATTTGAGAGTAAATGGTACAATTTTTAAAAAATGGCCTTTGTCTATGGGACCACAACTTTAAGTTATTTTATATACTTCATTCAACTGCTTTTTAAATTTAAACTAATTTACAGCAGATCCAACAAAACTTTTAAGAAGTCTCAATGAAGTAAACATCTAATTTCTTAGATAAACATCTTTTGAAGATCTTATTTGGTCAGGAGGCGTGCAACTTAAATTTGTTTAATTTGGCTGGGTGCGGTGGCTCATGTCTGTAATCCCAGCACTTTGGGAGGCCGAGGCAGTCAGATCACATGGTCAAGAGATTGAGACCATCTGGCCAATATGATGAAACCTTGTCTCTATTAAAAGTACAAAATATTAGCCGGGCGTGGTGGCTGAAGCCTGTAGTCCCAGCTAGTCGGGAGGCTGAAGAAGGAGAATCACTTGAACCGGGGAGGTGGAGGTTGCAGTGAGCCAAGATTGTGCCACTGCCCTCCAGCCTAGTGACAGAGTGAGACTCTATCTCAAAAAAAAAAAAAACACAAAAAACAGCAAACAAACAAACAAGCAATGAGGAGTTTCGATATCTGATTTCTTTCATTGGCTGATAAATTTTTTTCCTTCTTTCCACTAACAATAAGGGATTAGTAACCTGTGTCATCATTATACCTCTAACTCTTCTGGCCACCAGACTTGCCTCTCCACTTACTAGACTTTTTTCCCACAAACCTACACCTGTTTAGGTGTTCTCCTTATTAATTAACAGCATTCACCCAAGCTAAAAACCTGGCTATCAACCTACATTTGTCCATCTTGCCTCACCTCCCACATCCATTAACCACTAAAGTCCTGTTGACCCAACCTCCTAAATCTTTCTTAAATCTGTCCCACTGCCATAGATAGGCTATAACCATTTGTTGCCTAAATTACTCTAATGAATACTTGTTTAGTCTCCTTGCTTCTAGTCTTGCTGCATTCAGTCGCACCTCCAGACTGCCACCCATCAGTCCTTCTAAAATGATGATCTAGTTACATTACTTTGCCTTATTGTTTACCTCTACCTGATACACTGGGAATTTCATCATTTGGTCTCTACCTGCCATGATTCTTTTCTCGCCATTCAATATGCCCCTCCGTTTCTTGCTCTTCTCTTTGCATTGAAGTCTTTTGTAAGATTGCTGGTAGTTCTGGAGCACTGAAGGCTAATTGTTTCATACCCCTGTCAAATTGTTCATGGTGTTTATTTTCTCTCTTGAGAAAGGGAAACCACCAGCAGAATCTCCATTTCTACATAGATTAAGTTACAAATATAGTGGAATTTGTATAGTGGTGTTTCAGATGTCCTATTCTCTATAAGGCCTTTCCAGTCTTCCTGAGGTATTATACATAATACTTCTAACATAATATCGAAATGATTTAAGAAACTTAGCTATTTACATATGTTTCTCCAATAGACTGAAAACTTTAAGACCAGTGGCTTATTTATATTTACATCTTCAAAACCTTTTTTTTTTTTTTTTTTTTTTGAGACGGAGTCTTGCGCTATCTCCCAGGCTGGAGTGCAGTGGCTCGATTTCAGCTCACTGCAAGCTCTGCCTCCCAGGTTCACGCTATTCTCCTGCCTCAGCCCCCTGAGTAGCTGGGACTACAGGTGCCTGCCACCATACCCGGCTAACTTTTTGTATTTTTAGTAGAGACGGGGTTTCACCATGTTAGCCAGGATGGTCTCGATCTCCTGGCCTCGTGATCTGCCCACCTTGGCCTCCCAGAGTGCTGGGATTACAAGTGTGAGCCACCACGCCTGGCCACATCTTCAGAACTTATATAAGGCCAAGTATGTGAATGGTGCTTAGTAGACATTTAGTAAATTAATGAAATTTTTCCTCTAGCATAGATAAAAGGATGTGAACATTAAGCCAATCAAACCCTAAGATAATATGTGAGCTGCTTTCAGTATAGTATTCTTGTAGAGAATAATGCCACTTTCTTGATACTATTAATTGATTAATGCAGGAATAGGATCTAGTGTTAGTTTCCTAGTTATTGATTAATTCATTGTTGAGTCTTAATCCATTTCTTCACATTGATGTAAAAATTATAGAATTTTAGTGAATTTTTTTGAGTGGTCACAATATTGTTGGGGAGTGTCACTGTGTCATTAACCAGTATTGATGTGTTGTTAGTGTATTCAGGGGTTTCTTTTGTGGGAATGAGGATCAGATGTGGAGAGTTTGGAAAAACTCATGAAAACCAAAAACATACCTGAAGCTCATCAAGATGCATTGAAAACTGGTTTTGCAGAAGGTTTTCTGAAAGCTCAGGCACTCTCAAAAAAAAAACCAGTGGTAAGTTGATTTGAAACTGTCCATGTTTGAGAAGAATAACTGAAAGGAAGTCATAGTCCTACAGTTAAGTTTTAAGTAACTTTTCTAAGACCATCTATCTTTCTATTGATTGAATTCCACTATATTTGTAACTTTATGTAGAAATGGAGATTCTGCTGATGGTTTCCCTTTCTCAAGAGAGAAAACAAATTGAAGAACAGGAAGTGTGAGTGGCTTAATAAAGGTTTTTGTTTCTTTGTTTTGTGTGTGTGTTTGTGTGTGTGTGTGTGTGTGTGTGTGTGTTTTGAGACACAGTCTTGCTTCATCACCCAAGCCAGGAGTGCAGTGGTGTAATCACGGCTCATAGAAGACTTAAATTTCTGGGCTCAAGTGATTCTCTCACCTCAGCCTCCTGAGTAGCTAGGACCACAGGCGTGTGCCACCACGTCCAGCTAATTTTTGTAGAGATGTAATCTTGCCATGTTGTCCAGGCTGGTCTTGAACTCCAGGGCTCAAGTGATCCTCCTGCCTTGATCTCTTAAAGTGCTGGAATTACAGGCATGAGCCACCATGCTCAGCCTTAATGAAGTTTTTGATAATAGGGTACTTACAGGAAATCATAGCAGTTATGAAAAAGAATGCCAGATTCCAAAATTGCATGTGATGAAATATGATTATCAATAACCTAATATTTGCATTTCATTGAGTTGTCATATTTCATTAATGTTATTTGATGTAAGGCTTTTTCTTTCTCTCCTAGATTCCCTAAGATGAACCTGTCTGATTCTCTTCGTTCTGCTGCTATTCGGGATTTATGGACTTTTAAAAAACCCATTTTACCTGGTAAAAGTTTTTTTTATTAATCTAAATTGTTAGTTTCTTATTCCCTTAAATACATTATTCTATTTAATGCTTAATCTAAACCTTAAAGAAAGAACATATTAACGTTTATAGTTCTAGAAGCTAGGCTTTCATTCCTAGTAGTGGTTAGTTTCTCAGATTTTTAGAAAATAATACCTGTCCAGTTATAAAATTTAAAAATTATCCTGATCAATAGAGTGAAAGGAAAATTAATTAATTAATTAATTAATTTAAAAATTATGTGGAAGAATTTTAGAATAGCAATACAAGCTGAAATAGCCTTCTATTTCAAACATAAACTAATAAATTCAATTTATTCAGAAAATCACATCAAATGTTTCCATTTTTTATAGTTTACTTATCTGAAATGAAGTAATAGTGTCAGACTTAAGTGTTTCCAATTACCTTTTCAGCCACCATGCAGTTTTCACCCTGTGTCTCTATTCTCTTTATAATTAAGGATATGTACAGATTCTTCAAAAAATACTTTAGTGGGCTAAAACGATTAGTGTTCATTCTAGAATTACTATTTTAAATTTGCTCTCCCAACTTCTGTGTTCTTGATTTATTAAGGATTTCTTCTTAACCCTGTATTTGCCAACTCATTTTTCAGCCTATCTTAAAAGTATTTTTGGGCTTCTTTTGAGGAAATTAGAAATTGTTCAATTTAATCATTTATAACTGCTCTAGTTTGGAAGTTTCTATTAAGAAATCCTTGTAATAGTTCTCCAAAATTGATCTGAAATATTTTACTGTCCTATCAGACTTTTTCTGTCCTGGTTGTACTTAATGATGTCATAACTGATAGGTCATTTGAGGGCAAGTAATAACAGCTGTCAGAGGAAGAAGACTACATGGAAAGTGTAATAATGTGTTAAACCTCAATTTTTTGTTAGTGTGTGTCAGTATTTTCTGCTAACTTTAAGGCAATATATTTCAAAGTGTAGATCTGTGACCAGTTATATCAGAATAATCTAAGTTTTTGTTAAAAATGCAAATTATCCTGGGCCTTTTCTCAAATTTACAAACATAGTTCTGTGCTATGGCCTGAGAACCTGCATTTTAACATATTTCTCAAGTGAGTTGTATTCACACCAAAGACTGAGAAATGCTGATTGAAGATTTCTATCATTAGATACTACAATGAGAAGTGGAAAATAAATTTCGATTTTATTAACTGGAAAGTACAAATATGTCTTATTATTTTTTAATTTTTATTTTTTCAAGTTTATTAAGAAGGTAAAGGAATAAAAGAATGGAATGGCTACTCCATAGGCAGAGCAGCTGAAATATGCCTTTTTAATGTGAATCACTTACTCTTTGAAAATGGTTTAGAAATCCAGAAGACCTAGTTTATATTCCTCATTCTGATTTGATATGTGAAGTTAGTTCCCTTAGACATTTAATTTTTCTAGGCTTTGCTTTCTTGAATCTAAAAAGCAAGGTGATTGGAATGTTATTAATCAATCTATCAAATATAAGCATTTCTTTTCTTCCCTTTAGTCTGCTTCCAGACAACAATGGGGCTTGATTCTGCAATAGATCCTTTCCAGATGAAAAATGTCACCTTTGAAAGTGTTAAAGGCATAAGTTGAGAAGATTGCCTCGCCTTCTTCATACATTCTCTAATTGATACCCTGTATAAAGTCCATATTTGATTCTGCAATGTATTCTGGAATAGGTAAAATTGTATCCCAAAGTATTAGAAACATTTGTATTTTGGGATAAATAATAATAGTCAAATTTTGCTTTGTGACAGGGATTAGTATAATTTATGAAGGAGAAGCCTGGTATAGTGGAGTGAATGTGGACTTCAGAGTCAAGCTGACTAACTTTTGAAATTCATTTTTATACTTATTAGCTATGTAACCTTGAAGAAATTACTTTAGATTCTGACAAATAATGTGTGTGCTTGGCATATAGTAGATAGTTAATAAATGGTCCTTCTTTGCCTGTTCCCCTTATTGATCTTTCTAACTCCAGTAGCCTCCCAAAGTGCTGGGATTACAGATGTGAGCCGCTGTGCCCAGCTGACAATGTATATTTCTTGAATGAATGAATAGAATGGATAAATGCTAGTCTATAGTCAAATAATTTGTTAAATATTTAATGGAACCTTTTTATTTTATTTATTTATTTATCTATCTACTTATTTATTTATTTATTTATTTATTTATTTATTTATTTATTCTTATGATGGAGTCTCGCACTGTCATCCAGGAAGGAGTGCAGTGGAGCAATCTTGGCTCACTGCAACCTCCGACTCCCGTGTTCATGGCATTCTCCTGCCTCAGCCTCCCGAGTACTGGGACTACAGGCACCCGCCACCATGCCTGGCTAATATTTTGTATTTTTAGTAGAGACAAGATTACATCGTGTTATCCAGGTTGGTCTCAGTCTCCTGACCTCATGATCCACCCACCTCAGCCTCCCAAAGTATTGGAATTACAGGCATGAGCCACCACACTCTGCCTAAATATTTAATAGTATCTGTTAAGTGTTAGACCCTATTTTAGCTGCTGGAATAGAATAATCTCTGCCTTCAGAGTTTAAATTCTAAAAGCAGAAACTGGACATTGATATGTCATATTAGAATTTAGTAGAGTATGTTAAAAGGTAATAAAAATGTATGGAGGAAAAAATAGAGCAAGGTAAACAGGATTAGGAGATCTGGGAGAAGGATTATAGTTTTAAATGGAATGTTCAGGGTGTGATTGATGGAGAAGGTGACATTTGAGAGAAAATCTGAAGGAGAAGATGGAATAAACTGCACTTATCTTAGAAAAGAACATTTCTGGCAAAAGGAACAGATTGAGCACAGGCTCTGAGGTAGTAGGGTGTCTGTTTTGTTCATTTTTGAAAGTAGGACAAATAGGATTTCTTTTCTTTATCTTTTTTTTGAGACAGAGTATCCCCCTGTCACCCAGGCTGGAGTGCAGTGGCACAATCTCAGCTCACTGCAACCTCTGCCTCCCAGGTTGAAGTGATTATCCTGCCTCAGCCTCCCGAGTAGTGGGGATTACAGGAGCCTGCCATCATGCCTGGCTAATTTTTGTATTTTTAGTAGAGATGAGGTTTCATCATGTTGGCCAAGCTGGTCTTCAACTCCTGACCTCGTGATCCACCCATCTCAGCCTCTGAAAGTGCAGGGATTACAGCCATGAGCACCACACCTGACTTTTACTGAGGTATTAAAAGGCTGTGAGTGGAACAGATTTGGGGGACAAAGGTTAGAAATTAATTTTAGGTATGTTAAGTGTGAGAGATACAAACGAAAGTTTTGAGTGACTTGGATACACCACTTTGGAGATATGGGAGAGATCTTAGCTAGAACTAAAAATATGAGATTGGAGGGCAGTTCCAAGATGGCCGAATAGGAACAGCTCCAGTCTATAGCTCCCAGAGTGAGTGACGCAGAAGATGGGTGATTTCTGCATTT
Organism: Pongo pygmaeus; assembly: GCF_028885625.2. NCBI lineage: Eukaryota > Metazoa > Chordata > Mammalia > Primates > Hominidae > Pongo > Pongo pygmaeus. Next base: position 20,030,815 of record NC_085930.1, on the reverse strand, counting down.
ACAACTGAGGTACCAGGTTCATCTCACTGGGGCTCATCAGACAGTGGGAGCAGGACAGTGGGTGCAGCCCACCGAGTGTGAGCTGAAGCATGGCAAGGCAACTACTCACCCGGGAAGTGCAAGGAGTCAGGGAATTCCCCTTCCTAGCCAAGGGAAGGGATGACAAATGGCACCTGGAAGATCGGGTCACTCCCACCCTAATACTGCACTTTTCCAATGGTCTTAGCAAAAGGCACAACAGGAGATTATATCCTGCGCCTGGCTTGGAGGGTCCCACACCCACGGAGCCTCGCTCACTGCTAGCACAGCATTCTGAGATCAAACTGCAAGGTGGCAGCGAGGCTGGGGGAGGGGTGCCCACCATTGCCAAGGCTTGAGTAAGTAAACAAAGTGTCCAGGAAGCTCGAACTGGGTGGAGCCCACCGCAGCTCAAGGAGGCCTGCCTGCCTCTGTAGACTCCACCTCTGGGGGTAGGGCATAGCTGAACAAAAGGCAGCAGAAACCTCTGCAGACTTAGATGTCCCTGTCTGACAGCTTTGAAGAGAGTAGTTGTTCTCCCAGCATGGAGTTTGAGATCTGAGAATGGACAGACTGCCTCCACAAGTGGGCCCCTGACCCCCGAGTACCATAACTGAGAGGCACCCCCCAGCAGGGGCAGACGGATGCCTCACAAAGCTGGGTACCCCTCTGAGACAAAGCTTCCAGAGGAAAGATTAGGCAGCAACAATTGCTGTTCAGCAATACTCGCTGTTCTGCAGCCCCTGCTGCTGATACCCAGGCAAACAGCGTCTGGAGTGGACCTCCAGCAAACTCCAACAGACGTGCAGCTGAGAATCCTGACAGTTAGAAGGAAAACTAACAAACAGAAAGGACATCCACACCAAAACCCCATCTGACGGTCACCATCATCAAAGACCAAAGGGAGTTAAAACCACAAAGATGGGGAAAAAACAGAGCAGAAAAACTGAAAATTCTAAAAATCAGAGCACCTCTCCCCACCAAAGCAATGCAGCCCCTCACCAGCAATGGAACAAAGCTGGATGAACTTTGACAAGTTGAGAGAAGAAGGCTTCAGACGATCAAACTTCTCCGAGATAAAGAGGAAATTCGAAACCAACACAAAGAAGCTAAAAATCTTGAAAAAAGATTAGACAAATAGCTAACTCAGTGTAGAGAAGTCCTTAAATGACCTCATGGTGAAGAAAACCATGGCATGAGAACTACATGATGAATGCACAAGCTTCAGTAGCCAATTCAATCAACTGGAAGAAAGGTTATCATGAATGAGATGAAGGGAGAAGAGAAGTTTAGAGAAAAAAGAGTAAAAAGAAATAAACAAAGCCTCCAAGAAATATGGGACTATGTGAAAAGGCCAAATCTACGTCTGATTGGTGTACCTGAAAGTGACAGGGAGAATGGAATCAAGTCGGAAAACACTCTGCAGGATATTATCCAGGAGAACTTCCCCAACCTAGTAGGCAGGCCAACATTCAAATTCAGGAAATACAGAGAATGTCACAAAGATACTCCTCGAGAAGAGAAACTCTAAGACACATAATTGTCAGATTCACCAAAGTAGAAATGAAGGAAAAAACGTTAAGGGCAGCCAGAGAGAAAGGTTGGGTTTCCCACAAAGGGAAGCCCATCAGACTAACAGCGGATCTCTCCACAGAAACTCTACAAGCCAGAAGAGAGTGGGGGCCAATATTCAACATTCTTAAAGAAAAGAATTTTCAAGCCAGAATTTCATATCCAGCCAAACTAAGCTTCATAAGGGAAGGAGAAATAAAATCCTTTACAAACAAGCAAATGCTGAGAGATTTTGCCACCACCAGGCCGGCCCTACAAGAGCTCCTGAAGGAAGCACTAAACATGGAAAGGAAAAACTGGTAACAGCCACTGCAAAAACATGCCAAATTGTAAAGACCATCGAGGCTAGGAAGAAACTGCATCAAGTAACAAGCAAAATAACCAGCTAACATCATAATGACAGGATAAAATTCACACATAACAATATTTACCTTAAATGTAAATGGGCTAAATGCTGCAATTAAAAGACAGAGATTGGCAAATTGGATAAAGAGTCAAGACTCATCAGTGTGCTGTATTCAGGAGACACATCTCACTAACAGAGACACACATAAGCTCAAAATAAAGGGATGGAGGAAGGTCTACCAAGCAAATGGAAAACAAACAAAGGCAGAGGTTGCAATCCTAGTCTTTGGTAAAACAGACTTTAAACCAACAAAGATCAAAAGGGACAAAGAAGGCCATTATATAATAGTAAAGGGATCAATTCAACAAGAAGAGCTAACTATCTTAAATATATATGCACCCAATACAGGAGCACCTAGATTCATAAAGCAATTCCTTAGAGACCTACAAAGAGAGACACCCACACAATAATAATGGGAGACTTTAACACCCCACTGTCAACATTAGACAGATCAACGAGACAGAAAGTTAACAGGGATATCCAGGAATTCAACTCAGCTCTGCACCAAGTGGACCTAATAGACATCTACAGAACTCTCCACCCCAAATCAACAGAATATACATTCCTCTCAGCACCACACCACACCTACTCCAAAATTGACCACATAGTTGGAAGTAAAGCACTCCACAACAAATATAAAAGAACAGAAATTATAACAAACTGTCCCTCAGGCCACAGTGCAATCAAACTAGAACTCAGGATTAAGAAACTCACTCAAAACCACTCGACTACATGGAAACTGAACAACCTACTCCAGAACGACTACTGGGGTACATAACAGTAAATAAAGGCAGAAATAAAGATATTCTTTGAAACCAATGAGAACAAAGACACAACATATCAGAATCTCTGGGACACATTTAAAGCAGTGTGTAGAGGGAAATTTACAGCACTAAATGCCCACAAGAGAAAGCAGGAAAGATCTAAAATTGACACCCTAACATCAAAATTAAAAGAACTAGAGAAGCAAGAGCAATCACATTCAAAAGCCAGCAGAAAGCAAGAAATAACTAAGATCAGAGCAGAACTGAAGGAGATAGAGACACAAAAAACCCTTCAAAAAATAAGTGAATCCAGGAGCTGGTTTTTTGAAAAGATCAACAAAATTGATAAACTGCTAGCAAGACTAATAAAGAAGAAAAGAGAGAAGAATCAAATAGACACAATAAAAAATGATAAAGGGGATATCACCATGGATCACGCAGAAATACAAAATACCATCAGAGAATACTGTAAACATCTCTACACAAATAAACTAGAAAATCTAGAAGAAATGGATAAATTCCTCGACACATACACCCTGCCAAGACTAAACCAGGAAGAAGTTCAATCCCTGAATAGACCAATAACAGGATCTGAAATTGAGGCAATAATTAATAGCCTACCAACCAAAGAAAGACCAGGACCAGATGGATTCACAGCCAAATTCTACCAGAGGTATAAGGAGGAGCTGGTACCATTACCTCTGAAATTATTCCCATAAATAGATAAAGAGGGAATCCTTCTTAACTCATTTTATGAGGCCAGCATCATCCTGATACCAAAGCCTGGCAGAGACACAACAAAAAAAGAGAATTTTAGACGAATATCCCTGATGAATACTGATGCAAAAATCCTCAATAAAATACTGGCCAACCGAATCCAGCAGCACATCAAAAAGCTTATCCACCATGATCAAGTGGGCGTCATCCCTGGGATGCAAGGTTGGTTCAACATATGCAAATCCATAAACGTAATTGAGCACATAAACAGAACCAATGACAAAAACCACATGATTATCTCAATAGATGCAGAAAAGGCCTTTGAGAAAATTCAACAGTCCTTCATGCTAAAAACTCTCAATAAATTAGGCATTGATGGGACATATCTCAAAATAATAAAAGTCATTTATGACAAACCCACAGCCAATATCATACTGAATGGGCAAAAACTGGAAGCATTCCATTTGAAAACTGGCACAAGACAGTGATGGCCTCTCTCACCACTCCTATTCAACATAGTGTTGGACGTTCCAGCCAGGGCAGTCACGCAGGAGAAAGAAATAAAGGGTATTCAATTAGGAAAAGAGGAAGTCAAATTGTCCCTGTTTGAAGATGACATGATTGTATATCTAGAAAACCCCATCATCTCAGCCCAAATCTCCTTAAGCTGATAAGCAACTTCACCTATGTCTCAGGATACAAAATCAATGTGCAAATATCACAAGCATTCTTATACACCAATAACAGACAAATGCAGAACCAAAACATGAGTGAACTCTCATTCACAATTACTTCAAAGAGAATAAAATACCTAAGGAATCCAACTTACAAGGGATGTGATGGACCACTTCAAGGAGAACTACAAACCGCTGCTTAACGAAATAAAGAGGATACAAACAAATGGAAGAACATGCCATGGTCATGGATAGGAAGACTCAATATCGTGAAAATGGCCATACTGCCCAAGGTAATTTATAGATTCAATGCCATCCCCATCAAGCTACCAATGACTTTCTTCACAGAATTGGAAAAAACTACTTTAAAGTTCATATGGAATGAAAAAAGAGTGAGCCTGCATTGCCAAGTCAATCCTAAGCCAAAAGAACAAAGTTGGAGGCATGACGCTACCTAACTTCAAACTATATTACAAGGCTACAGTAATGAATACAGCATGGTACTGGTACCAAAACAGAGATATAGACCAATGAAACAGAAAGGAGCCCTCAGAAATAACACCACATATCTACAACCACCTGATCTTTGACAAACTTGACAAAAACAAGAAATGGGGAAAGGATTCCCTATTTAATAAATGGTGCTGTGAAAACTGGCTAGCCATATGTAGAAAGCTGAAACTGGATCCCTTCCTTACATCTTACACAAAAATTAATTCAAGATGGATTAAAGACTTAAATATTAGACCTAAAACCATAAAAACTCTAGAAGAAAATTTAAGCAGTACCATTCAGGACATAGGCATGGGCAAGGACTTCATATTTAAAACATGAAAAGCAATGGCAACAGAAGCCAGAATTGACCAATGGGATCTAATTAAACTAAAGAGCTTCTGCACAGCAAAAGAAACTACCATCAGAGTGAACAGGCAACCTACAGAATAGGATAAAATTTTTGCAATCTACTCATCTGACAAAGGGCTAATATCCAGAATCTACAATGAACTCAAACAAATTTACAAGAAAAAAACAAACAACCCCATCGAAAAGTGGGAAAAGGATATGAACAGACACTTATCAAAAGAAGACATTTATGCAGCCAAGAGACACTGAAAAAATCCTCTTATTAATATAAGATCCGCAATCCCCTCACAGCCATGCAGTCCTAAGACGCGATCATAATAATCAACATTGACATAGTCAATACAAACGTAGTAACGAATCTAGGGTTAAGGTTGGTGTTAGGGTTAGGGGTTAGCGGTTAAGTTTAGGGTTAGGGGTTGGAGATAGGGGTTGGGGTCAGAGTTAGGGTTTAAGAGTCAACGTTTAGAGTTAGGGGTTAAGAGAGGTTAGGGGTTAGGGATTAGGGATTAGAGTTGGGTTAGGGTAAGGATGAGAGTTAGGGTTAGGGTTTTGGGTTAGGGGTTAGGGTTAAGGGGTAGGGGTTAGGGGTCAGGGTCAGGGGTTAGGGGTCAGGGTCAGGGGTTAGGGGTCAGGGACAGGGATCAGGGTCAGGGGTCAGGGTCAGGGTCAGGGGTCCCACTCTGTGGGTTGTCTATTTACTGTGCTGACTGTTCTCTTTGCCATGCAAAAGCTCTTTAGTTTAATTAAGTCCCAGCTATTTATCTTTGTTTTTATTGCGTTTGCATTTGGGTTCTTGGTCATGAAATCCTTGCCTATGCCAATGTCTAGAAGGGTTTATCCAGTGTTATCTTCTAGAATTTTTATAGTTCAGGAATTAGGTTTAAGTTCTTAATACATCTTGAGTAGATTTTTGTATAAGGTGAGAGGTGAAAATCCAGTTTTATTTCCCTACATGTGGCTGGCCAACATCATGTGTTGAAAAGGGTGTCCTTTCCCCACTTTATGTTTTTGTTTACTTTGTCGAAGATCAGTTGGCTGTAAGTATTTGGGTTAATTTCTGGGTTCTCTCCTCTGTTCCATTGGTCTATGTGCCTATTTTTAAACCTGTGGACAGGAGGGTCCAATGGAGGTCTAACCACCCCTCCCAGGTTGGTGCTCACAGCCCCTGCCTGGTCCACTGACTCTACACCTGCACCTGCTGATCTCTGGGAGAGGAGCATCCATCCATCTTGTTCGCATAGCTTTCTGCTCCATTTTCATGAGTTTGGTCTCCTTAGCAGAAATGCCTATTAGGTGATCCTGCGCCTGTGCTAGCTGTTCTCAAAGTGCCAAAGTCAGTGAGAGGGACTTGAAAACTCAAGACTTATTAACATTATTTTCTGCATTTTATGCTTTCAGGGTTGTTTTTTCCTTAAAATTTGTAAAAACAAATATTGAGATTTCTATCTTTTATATGATTTGGATTCGGTCATCACACAGACTTTTCATTTCCCTGAAATTTATTTTTATGTATGTATATCAAACACTGAATTTCTCTTTTCTTCTTTACTGGAATTGTTAACTGTTTTAGAAGCCAAATTTTTTTTTAAACCATCTCTCTAATTTCTGTAAACATTTCTAATTACATATATATTTTCTACACCTAATACACTACTTTGGAATTCCTTGAGGCCTAATTGCATCGGGGTGCTCTGGTTTTGCTGTTGTTATTTCTGAATGACATTGACTTTGGTGCTCTTTATTTTGCATATTTAAAACTATTAGATAGTGTGATTATATTTGACAGGTCTTCATTGATGAGCTGTTCAGCGCTTTGAGTTCTGTTGAGTTTTGGGTTGGATAATATTCTTCCACAGGGGATTGTCTTGGATTTTTCTGTTTCTCCCTCAATACCCACCTGGAAAACATTTCAATTAATTTATATTCACTTAAATATTTCTGTGCAAAAACTGTGTACGAAAGCCCCAAAGTATAATTTGGGCATTTGAGCACATATTCTGTTGTCCAGCATTTTTGGTGGTTTGTAGTGGAAAAGACTTTTAGAATATGTGGATTTTCAGGATATTCCCAGAAGCCCAGATAGCCACACTTTACCTTTGGGTGAATTAATTCTCAGAATATTGCACACAATCAATTGCCTTTGGAAGGAGCACATATCCCCAGCAAAAGCTCTGGTTTTTTGAAGTCTGTATTATGTGTTATTTCCAGGAGAATATGCAATGGTGACAATGTTATTAAATGATTCAAATATGAAATGCTGTTATGCCAAACAATGAATCTTTGTGTTATACATTATGCCTAACTATAAATCTTTGTGTTACACATTTTAATGTCATTTGAGAGTACTCGTGTCTTCTTGGCATTATTGATAATTAGATTCTAATTGGTAATAAGTCAGAAAAATTAGGAACACCAAATTTCAGTCTTCTCAAAAGCACGCCTCTTATTAAATTTGGATTTTTACCTTTATCATATCAAAAGAAATATTGTTAGAAAGGTGTTTAATGTTTTCCAGATGGATAGATTGTTATTAGTTCTCATTTAATTGTTAATTTTTAACACCATAAAGTTGGAAGTATCAATAGCCCTTTCAATGTACCTTAGTGGAATTTATTAAATTTTCATGGTTGTCATTTAGGAGGTTCAGGAAGTTATTTCTATTGCTAGATTTCCGGAAGATTCATCAGGAATGAGTGTCACACATTGTCAGACGTCCATTGAAATCATCATGGTCTTTTCCTTTATTCTATTAATACGGTGTATTACACTGATTGATTTTTAAATTTGTATTTGTGGGATAATTCCACTTGGTTATATTGTCTAATTTTTTCTAATTTTCTTTAATTTTTATTAGAGGTGAGGCCTCACTCTGTCACCCAGGTTGGGGTGGAGTGGCACAGTCACAGCTCACTATAACCTCAAACTCCTGGGCTCAAGTGATCCTGCCACCACAGCCTCCTAAGTAGCTGGGACTACAGTTGTGCACCGCCATGCCAGGCTTGTATAACATTTTTATGTGTTGCTTCATCCAGTTTGCTAGAGTTTTTGGAGATTTCTGCCTTCCTCCATGAGGGATAATAGTCTGCACATTTATTTTCTTGTGATGCTTTTGTCTGATTTGTTATCTGGGTACGACTGGCCTCAAAAATGAATACATGTTTTCCTGCTTCTCTGCTTTGCAAGTGTTTGTGAAGGATTGGTTATTCATTAAGTGTTTAATAGAATTCACTAGTGAAGCTATCTGAGCCTGGGGTAGACTGATGAAGAGTTCTCATTAGTCTAATCTATTTTCTTGCTGTATGAGTATGCATATATTCTCTTTCTTCTTGGTTTACTTTTACAATTTGTGTATAGCAGGGAATTTGTTTCTAATTTGTAGTATTTCATGCTTCTAGGCTTTCATGGCAGTTGAGTCATAAGAATAAAAGTAATGTTGGGAGAAGGAAGTTGTGGACAATCCGTGAATATCCCAACATCTGTTGTAGGAAGGTTAAGATTATTTTTTTTCTGTACTTAACTGAATACTCATATTTATAGTGTGAGACAAATGTAATGTTGTATATAAATAGAACTAGGAAAATGTGCCATTTGTCTTAGTATTTAATCAAGATGGAAGTCTGGGCCTACATCCTCTCTTTTATTAATATGTAGACAGGACACCAACACACATTTGAATGAGTACAAACAAAATGTTAGCAAATGAAGAATGGTATGAATTGGTTAACATGTGATGAAATAGAGTGGCAAACATTTACATAGAATCAATGATATGTTAGGTGCTATTTCAAGCTATTTGCACATATAGTTTTAATACCAATGACATTAAAATGTATAACACAAAGATTTATATAAATAAAAGTTACAACAATGGAAATAATATTAGGTGACATTAAAACTGCCATAGAAATACACATTTATATAAAATATAAAGTAACATCAAGTATTAAATAAATTTTAGAAACTTTGATTACTAATCATATGAACAAGTGATTAGCCTTTTTATCCAGTAAACAAGGCATACATATTATTTTCAAATTCCAGAGACAAATGTTTCAAATATTGAAGTTTAAGACCTAAAAATGTGTCACGGACTTCATGGAAGTAGATATTCACTAGTTGATATTTTCTAGGCTCTCTGAAATTACATCAGAAAAATGTGAGTTAGAATATAACACATAAATAATATCTGGCCACATACAAAGTAACTGAAGATAAATTGAAACAGCTATTGGATTAAGAAATAGAGACAGAGGTAAATTTACAGGGTCAGGGAGGATCTAAGGAGAAAGCATTGACACTGGAGCCCAAGGACCTGGGATTACAGAACAGATTCTACCAGTGCTAACTTGCTTCTCCAGAGAAAACATCAGTTCTGCTCATGTGCAGGAACTATTCATCAAGAAAGGGATTACAACTTCAGAAATGTGTTCAAAATGTATCCATACTTTGACATATTCATGAAGTAATCACATTCTACACACAACTACACCATATGGAATATTGGGGAGGGGGTGTTCCAAATAAAGAGGCTGAGGATTTCTCATGAGAACTCAGTGGCTGCTAGAAAATATCTAAGTAAAATATTTTACTTATGTGGAAAGTGTGGATGTTTGTGCATCAAAAGTTTCAAGAATCCCTAAAATGTACAATGGAGATGAGGAGAAAATATCAGAATTTCCCAGCTTCAGAAACGAGGCAAGAAAAAATTCAGAGGAGTTGTAAATGTGAAAAGCCAATGGCTGGTCACACAGCAACATTGATAACCTTGTGCCAGGACAACTAGAATAAATACATAAACGTACAGATTGAAAATATTTCCAATATTAGACCTCCCTCATGTGAGAACTAAATTATAAAGATTGAAGCATATAAGAAAATAAGCTACCAGAATTTAAGCTACCAGAATAAATTCGATTACACATAAATTTCTGATACTGAAATTGTCACAAATGTTTAAGTCAGTAGTGGAAGACAAAGGACATATAATCTTGGGAGTCCTAGGGCCCTGCCCACTGCCAGTCCCTCCACACTACTACAGCTGATGCTTTCTGCAAAGCACCACCTCCTGGCAGGAGGCCAACTAGCACAAATATAGAGCATTAAACCACTAAACCTAAGGACCCTCACAGAGTCTATTACACCCTTAACCCACTCCATCGGAACAGGCACTGGCATCCATGGCTGACAGACCCACAGATGGTTCACATCACAGGGCTCTATGCAGACAACCCCTAGTACCAGCCCAAAGCCAGGCAGACCTGCTGGGTGGCTAGACCCAGACAAGAGACAACAATCAAGGCACTTTGGCTCACAGGAAGTCATGCCCATAGGAAAAGGGGGAGAGTACTACATCAAGGGAACACCCCGAGGGACAAAAGAGTCTGAACAACAGTCTTCAGCCCTAGACCTTTACTCTGACAGAGTCTACCAAAATGAGAAGGAACCAGAAAACCAACCCTGGCAATCTGACAAAACAAGACTCTTCAACACTCCCCAAAAAATCACACCAGTTCATCACCAATGGATCCAAACAAAGAAGAAATCATTGATTTATCTGAAAAAGAATTCAGGTTAGTTATTAAGCTAATCAGGGAGGGGTCAGAGAAAGGTGAAGCCCAATGCAAGAAAATCCAAAAAACGATACAATCAGTGAAGGGAGAAACATTCAAGGAAATAGATAGCTTAAATAAAAAAATAAAAAAAAATCAGGACACTTTGGACTCACTTTTAGAAATGTGAAATGCTTTGGAAAGTCTCAGCAATAGAATTGAACAAGTAGAAGAAAGAAATTCAGAATTCAAAAACAAGGTCTTTGATTTAACCCAATCCAACAAAGACAAAGAAAAAAGAATAAAAAAATAAGAGCAAAGCCTCCAAGGTGTCTGGCATTCTGTTAAACGATGAAACCTAAGACTAATTGGTTTACCTGAGGAAGAAGTGAATTCTAAAAGCCAGGAAAACATATTTGGGGGAATAATCAAGGAAATCTTCCATGGCCTTGTGAGGGACCTAGACATCCAAATACAAGAAGCACAAATAACACCTGGGAAATTCATCACAAAAAGATCTTAGCCTAGGCACATTGTCATTAGGTTTTCCAAAGTTAAGACAAAGGAAAGAATCTTAAGAGCTGTGAGACAGAAGCACTAGGTAACCTAAAAAGGAAAACCTATCAAACTAACAGCAGATTTTGCAGCAGAAACCTTACAAGCTAGATGGGATTGGGGTCCTTTCTTCAGCCTCCACAAACAAAACAATTATCAGCCAAGAATTTTGTATCCAGCAAAACTAAACCCCACATATGAAGGAAAGATACAGTCATTTTCAGACAAACAAATGCTGACAGAATTTGCCATTACCAAACCAGCACTGTAATAACTCTTAAAAGGGGCTCTAAATCATGAAACAAATCCTGGAAACACATCAAAACAGAACTTCATTAAAGCATAAATCACACAAGACGTATAAAATAAAAATACAAGTTAAAAAGCAAAAACAAAAAACAAAAACAAAGTACAGAGGCAACAAAGAGCATGAGAAAAGCAATGGTACCTCACTTTTTAATACTAATGTTGGTTGTAAATGGCTTACATGCTCCACTTACAAGATACAGAACGGCAGAATGTATAAGAACTCACCAACTAACTATCTGCTGCCTTCAGGAGACTCACCTAACACATAACAACTTACATAAACTTAAGGAAAGTGGTAGAAAAAGGCATTTCATGCAAATGGACACCAACAGCAAGCAGCGGTAGCTGTTCTTATATGAGACAAAACAAACTTTAAAGCAACAGTAGCTAAAAGACACAAAAAGAGACAGTACACAATGGTAAAGGTCTCATCCAACAGAAAAATATGACAATCCTAAACACACATGAACCTAAAACTGGAGCTCCCAAATTTATAAAACAATTAATAGTAGACATAAGAGCCGGGGGATGTGCGGTCTGTGAACCACGCGGGTGAAAACACGACGGCAACCCGGGTCCCGGTCTTTTGTCTCTGAGGAAGCCGTCCGTTCCTTGGGCCACGGAATCGGGGCGAATGGGTGCCCCGCCGGCCCGACGCGGCGGCCGTGGGCCCAGCCCTCAGCCCGCGCCGGGCGCTTACCCTTTTCCCGGAGCGCGGGGGTCCCGTTGCTCCCGGAGGCCGGAGACCGCTTTTTCTCTCTGCCTTCCTCCCTCTGTCCCTGGCTCCCTCCCGCACGCCCTCTGTCCCTGCGTCGCTCTGTCTCTCCTTCCATTCCTCACTGCCTCCCTCTCTCCCCCTCACTCCCTCCCTCCCTCCCTCCCTCCCAACTTCCCTCCGCCCATCCTTCGGCCCCTCTGGGTCTCCCGTTCGTCTCTCCATCTCTGCCCGCCTTCCCTCCCGCCTGGAACGGTCGGCAACGCCGGCGTGGGCGGGGCCTGGGGTCTGCGTTCAGCCGCCAGGCGCTCCACGGTGGCAGCTGGGAGGCTGCAGGGGCACGGGCGGGCGACGGTGGAGCGGAGGCGCAGAGGAGGCGAGCCGCCGCCGGAGGGATGGCGGGCCGGGACGCTGCGCGGGCCCGGTGTTTCGCGGGACGGGGGTCTCCACCCAGCCCAGGGGAGGACGCATTTTCGGGGGTGGGGGGTGGGGGTGGCGAGGGGTTGGTCAGGCCGGGGTGGGGTGGCGGAAAGGCACGAGAGCTCTGCCCGGGCTGCTCCCAGAGCCTAGGCGGCTGCCCGCGAACCCGCGCGTGCGCAGTAGACGGCCCACCTGCTGGTAACTGGGCCGGCGCTGGGATCCCCGGGATGCCCAGGAAAGAATAGCACCTCTCCGCTCTGTGGAGTCTCTCACCGGGCCTAGACCTGGAAGACAGGAATCCCAGGCGGGTCGGCCCGGAGGGAAGACACGCCCCTCCACGCCGAGCCAGGTGTTCCCCGCGAAAGAGAGGCCACCGGCCACCGCCCTGCCCCGACCCCGTCCCAGCCCCGCGTCCTTTTAAAGCTCCTCCAGCAGAGCCCGGTATTCTTCCTCGCTGAGGGGTGGTTCCAGAGAGGCGGCCTCTTCCGAGGCCTCCAGCTCCCCGGGGCCTCCGTTTCTAGGAAAGGTTGCGCCCGCTGCAGAAACTCCGGGCTCACCAGGAGCTCATCCAGCAGGCCTGAGGAGAGTGCAGACGAGCGCCCCGGCTCCTGGAGGAGCCCCGCCTGGGGGGGCGCCCGGATGGCTTGCACCTGCCCCTGCCGCGCGGAGGCCTCCGGGGGCGCGGGCTGGAGAGGTGGGACTGCCCCGGCTTGGGGTTCCCACGCCGCCCCGGCGACCTGGGGACCCTGGCCCCAGCCCCACCACGGGCTCCCCTGGGACGCGGGTGGCGCAAGCCCACCTTGGCCCTGTGGCCCCGCTTGAGCCGGCCCAGGCTGTCCCACCGCGCAAGGGCCCGGCAGGCCGTCGCGCTGCGGGTCCCGGTCCTCCCGGCCTTTGCTCGGGTGCGCAGGCCACCGAGGAGCCTGAGGGTGGGAGAGCGCCCCGTCCGCGGGAGCCAGGGCAGCGTAGGCAAAATCCGCGCGTGCCGGGGCCGCTTGGGAGATCCCTCCTGCCGGCGCGGCCTGGCTGGGCTGGAGCACGGGGACGGCCCTCGCTCCCTGGCTCACGAAAGCTCCCTGGGGGAGAGCCCCAGGCGCGCAGGGCACGCGGGGTGCGGGAAGCGCCGTTCCCCACGCCCCGGCGTGGGCGAAGGCGACCCACGAGGGAGCAGGGTGACACCCGCCGGGGGCCGCGTTGCACAGGCCGCCTGCGTGCGCGGGCGCCCTGCCACCCTGTCCCGGGTGCCTGGCCCGTCGATTCTGAAACCAGATCTGAATGCTGGACTCCGGGAGGCCCGTCTCTCTGGCCAGTTCTTCCCTGGCGGCGATGCCTGGAAAGCGATCCTTCTCAAAGGCGCGGAGGAGCAGGGCGGTCTGGGATCCGGTGACGGCGGTCCGCTTTCGCCTGCCTTCTTGCGGGCCGCGTCTCCCGGGCCAGGGCCGAGATTCCCGCCAGTGCTGCCTCAGCTGGCGTGACCTCTCATTCTGAAACCAAATCTGGACCCTGGGCTCCGGAACGCCGATGGCCTGGGCCAGCCCTTCTCTGGTGGCGATGCCCGGATACGGGTTCCGCTCAAAGCAGGCTCGCAGGGCCTCGCTTTGGCTCGGGGTCCAGACGAGTCTCCTTCGCCGTCCTCGTCCTCGGGCTCCCGCGGGGAGGGTGCCGTCCGAAGGTGTCGGGAGAGCCATCGCGGGGAGCCCCGGCCGGAATTTCACGGACGGACACGGGCAGAGAGAGGCCCGCGGGCTCCCGGGCACCTCAGCCGGCCTGTGCACTGGGCGCAGGTGCAGCCAGGAGGCCGCCCCGGACAGCCAGCCAGCCGCTCTTATAAAGGCCCACAGGCAGGCAGGCTCTACCCCTTCATGAATGGCGGTGAGCCCTGGGACAGCCCGCCCTCAGGAAGGGTCCCAGGGCGTGGAGGCCCCCTGGGGCCGGAGGGAGGGGGGGCGGTGGTGGTGGTGGTGGTGGTGGTGACGCTGGTGGTGGGGGCGGGGGGGCGGGAGGGACGAAGCGGAAGGGGGAGGGGGGAACGGGTGAGGGGAGCGGGTTTCGGGGGCTGCCTCTCCGGACCTCTCCAGGAATCCCGCGGGAACTGGAGCCCGCTCTCTGGGCTCCCACGCGCCTTCAGCAGGGAGAATCCAGCCTGGAAGGGTGGAGGGGAGTGTGGAACTGAACCTCCGTGGGAGTCTTGAGTTTTCCAGGCCCTCTCTCCGTGGAGGCATTGCCTGAGGGTGTCGCCGTGGCCGTGACATTCTCACACACGCACAGGCATGTGGCTCTGGTTCATTCCCACGCAGAAGACCAGAGCGAGACCCCAGGGAAAGGATGCATCCCCGGCGTGATGGCCTGACGATGGATTCCTGTGTCCCACAACATGGGGAGTCTGCAGTGTGGCCGGTTTGGAAATTGGCAAGGAGAGCGAAGAGACACCATGCCGGTCTTCCACCCTTCCCTGGATGCCTGTGGGTGCCCGCAGAGCTCCGGAAGCAAACAGTGAACATGCTCAGCCTTTCGGGGGCCGGAGAGACGTGAGCAACAGGCCCCCTTGCAGAGGGCACAGCACCGTGGAATCCCAAATCACGCTTCAGTCGTCCTGAGTGTGGCTCCTCTGTGGTCGAGGCTGTCGGCCTGGCGCTCCGTTGCGAGGCTCAGCCGGGGGATGTGCGGTCTGTGAACCACGCGGGTGAAAACCCGACGGCAACCCGGGTCCCGGTCTTTTGTCTCTGAGGAAGCCGTCCGTTCCTTGGGCCACGGAATCGGGGCGAATGGGTGCCCCGCCGGCCCGACGCGGCGGCCGTGGGCCCAGCACTCAGCCCGCGCCGGGCGCTTACCCTTTTCCCGGAGCGCGGGGGTCCCGTTGCTCCCGGAGGCCGGAGACCGTTTTTTCTCTCTGCCTTCCTCCCTCTGTCCCTGGCTCCCTCCCGCCCGCCCTCTGTCCCTGCGTCGCTCTGTCTCTCCCTCCTTTCCTCACTGCCTCCCTCTCTCTCTCTCCCTCCCTCCCTCCCTCCCTCCCTCCCAACTTCCCTCCGCCCATCCTTCAGCCCCTCTGGGTCTCCCGTTCGTCTCTCCATCTCTGCCCGCCTTCCCTCCCGCCTGGAACGGTCGGCATCGCCGGCGTGCGCGGGGCCTGGGGTCTGCGTTCAGCCGCCAGGCGCTCCACGGTGGCAGCTGGGAGGCTGCAGGGGCACGGGCGGGCGGGCGGGCGGGCGGGCGGTCGACGGTGGAGCGGAGGCGCAGAGGAGGCGAGCCGCCGCCGGAGGGATGGCGGGCCCGGACGCTGCGCGGGCCCGGTGTTTCGCGGGACGGGGGTCTCCACCCAGCCCAGGGGAGGACGCATTTTCCGGGGGTGGGGGGTGGGGGTGGCGAGGGGTTGGTCAGGCCGGGGTGGGGTGGCGGAAAGGCACGAGAGCTCTGCCCGGGCTGCTCCCAGAGCCTAGGCGGCTGCCCGCGAACCCGCGCGTGCGCAGTAGACGGCCCACCTGCTGGTACCTGGGCCGGCGCTGGGATCCCCGGGATGCCCAGGAAAGAATGGCAGCTCTCCGCTCTGTGGAGTCTCTCACCGGGCCTAGACCTGGAAGGCAGGAATCCCAGGCGGGTAGGCCCGGAGGGAAGACACGCCCCTCCACGCCGAGCCAGGTGTTCCCCGCGAAAGAGAGGCCACCGGCCACCGCCCTGCCCCGACCCCGTCCCAGCCCCGCGTCCTTTTAAAGCTCCTCCAGCAGAGCCCGGTATTCTTCCTCGCTGAGGGGTGGTTCCAGCGAGGCGGCCTCTTCCGAGGCCTCCAGCTCCCCCGGGGCCTCCGTTTCTAGGAAAGGTTGCGCCCGCTGCAGAAACTCCGGGCTCGCCAGGAGCTCATCCAGCAGGCCGGAGGGGAGTGCAGACGAGCGCCCCGGCTCCTGGAGGAGCCCCGCCTGGGGGGGCGCCCGGATGGCTTGCACCTGCCCCTGCCGCGCGGAGGCCTCCGGGGGCGCGGGCTGGGGAGGTGGGGCTGCCCCGGCTTGGGGTTCCCACGCCGCCCCGGCGACCTGGGGACCCTGGCCCCAGCCCCACCACGGGCTCCCCTGGGACGCGGGTGGCGCAAGCCCACCTTGGCCCTGTGGCCCCGCTTGAGCCGGCCCAGGCTGTCCCACCGCGCAAGGGCCCGGCAGGCCGTCGCGCTGCGGGTCCCGGTCCTCCCGGCCTTTGCTCGGGTGCGCAGGCCACCGAGGAGCCTGAGGGTGGGAGAGCGCCCCGTCCGCGGGAGCCAGGGCAGCGTAGGCAAAATCCGCGCGTGCCGGGGCCGCTTGGGAGATCCCTCCTGCCGGCGCGGCCTGGCTGGGCTGGAGCACGGGGACGGCCCTCGCTCCCTGGCTCACGAAAGCCCCCTGGGGGAGAGCCCCAGGCGCGCAGGGCACGCGGGGTGCAGGAAGCGCCGTTCCCCACGCCCCGGCGTGGGCGAAGGCGACCCACGAGGGAGCAGGGTGACACCCGCCGGGGGCCGCGTTGCACAGGCCGCCTGCGTGCGCGGGCGCCCTGCCACCCTGTCCCGGGTGCCTGGCCCATCGATTCTGAAACCAGATCTGAATGCTGGACTCCGGGAGGCCCGTCTCTCTGGCCAGTTCTTCCCTGGCGGCGATGCCTGGAAAGCGATCCTTCTCAAAGGCGCGGAGGAGCAGGGCGGTCTGGGATCCGGTGACGGCGGTCCGCTTTCGCCTGCCTTCTTGCGGGCCGCGTCTCCCGGGCCAGGGCCGAGATTCCCGCCAGTGCTGCCTCAGCTGGCGTGACCTCTCATTCTGAAACCAAATCTGGACCCTGGGCTCCGGAACGCCGATGGCCTGGGCCAGCCCTTCTCTGGTGGCGATGCCCGGGTACGGGTTCCGCTCAAAGCAGGCTCGCAGGGCCTCGCTTTGGCTCGGGGTCCAGACGAGTCTCCTTCGCCGTCCTCGTCCTCGGGCTCCCGCGGGGAGGGTGCCGTCCGAAGGTGTCGGGAGAGCCATCGCGGGGAGCCCCGGCCGGAATTTCACGGACGGACACGGGCAGAGAGAGGCCCGCGGGCTCCCGGGCACCTCAGCCGGCCTGTGCACTGGGCGCAGGTGCAGCCAGGAGGCCGCCCCGGACAGCCAGCCAGCCGCTCTTATAAAGGCCCACAGGCAGGCAGGCTCCACCCCTTCATGAATGGCGGTGAGCCCTGGGACAGCCCGCCCTCAGGAAGGGTCCCAGGGCGTGGAGGCCCCCTGGGGCCGGGGGGAGGGGGGGCGGTGGTGGTGGTGGTGGTGGTGGTGACGCTGGTGGTGGGGGCGGGGGGGGCGGGGGGGGGCGGGAGGGACGAAGCGGAAGGGGGAGAGGGGGAAGGGGTGAGGGGGGCGGGTTTCGGGGGCTGGCTCTCCGGACCTCCCCAGGAATCTCGCGGGAACTGGAGCCCGCTCTCTGGGCTCCCACGCGCCTTCAGCAGGGAGAATCCAGCCTGGAAGGGTGGAGGGGAGTGTGGAACTGAACCTCCGTGGGAGTCTTGAGTTTTCCAGGCCCTCTCTCCGTGAAAGAGGCAATGCCTGTGGGTGTCGCCGTGGCCGTGACATTCTCACACACGCACAGGCGTGTGGCTCTCGTTCATTCCCACGCAGAAGACCAGAGGGAGACCCCAGGGAAAGGATGCATCCCCGGCGTGATGGCCTGACGATGGATTCCTGTGTCCCGCAACATGGGGAGTCTGCAGTGTGGCCGGTTTGGAAACTGGCAAGGAGAGTCAATATGCATTGCACCATGATCAAGTCGGCTTCATTCCTGGCATGCAAGGCTGTTTCTACATACACAAATCAATGAACGTATTCCATCTCTTTAATAGATTCAGCGATAAAAACCACATGAGTATCTCAGTGTATGCAGAATAGGCCTTGGATAAAATTCAACAGTCTTTCATGCTAAATAGTGTCAGTAAACTAGGTACTGATGAAACGTATCTCAAAATAATAAGAGCTGTTTATGATAAACCCATAGTCTATATCATACTGTCTAGGTAAAACCCGGAAGCATTCCCTTTGTAAACGTACACAAGACAAGAATGCCTTCTCTCACCTCTGGTATTCAACATTGTGTTGGAAGTTCTGTCCAAGGCAATCTGTCAGGGGAAATAAAGAGTGGTTGTCCAATTAGGGAAAGACAATTCAAATTGTCTCTGTTTTCAAATGACATGATCGTATATTTAGGAAACCTCATCATCTAAACGGTAAATCTCCTTAAGCTGATAAGCAACTTTAGCACATTCTCAGGATACAAAATCAATGTTCAAAAATCACAGCATTTCTATACACCAATAACAGACAAGCAGAGAGCCAAGTCATGAGTGAATTCTCATTCACAGTTGCTACAAAGAGAATAAAATACCTAGGAATACAATTTACAAGGGAAGTGAAGGACCTCCTTAAGTAAAAGTACAAACCACTGCTCAATGAAATAAAAGAAGACACAACCAAATGGAAGAACATTTCATGCTCATGGACAGGAAGAATCAGTACTGTGAAAATGGTCATACTGCCCTGAGTAATTTATAGATTCAATGCCATCCCCATCAAGCTACCAATGACTTTCTTCACAGAATTAGAAAAAACTACTTTAAAGTTCATATGGAACCAACAAAGAGCCCATAGTGCCAAGACAATCCTAAGCCAAAAGAACAAAGCTGGAGGCATCACACTAACTGACTTCAAACTATTCTACAAGTCTACAGTAACCAAAACAGCATGGTTCTTGTACCAAAACAGAGATATAGACTAGTGGAACAGAACAGAGGCCTCAGAAATAACACCACACATCTACAACCATCTGATCTTTGACAAACTCAACAAAAACAAGCAATGTGGAAAGGATTTCCGATTTAATAAATGGTGCTGAGAAAACTGGCTAGCCATATTTAGAAAAATGAGACTGGATCACTTCCTTACACATTATACTCAAATTAATTCAAGATGGATTAAAGACTTAAATGTTAGACTTAAAACCATAAAAACCCTAGAAGAAAACCTAGGCAATACCATTCAGGACATAGGCATGGGCAAAGACTTCAAGAATAAAACACCAAGAAAGCAATGGCAACAAAAGCCAAAATAGACAAATCAGATCTAAATTAAACCAAAGAGCTTCTGCAGAGCAAAATAAACTACCATCAGCATGAACTGGCAACCTATAGAATGGGAGAAAATTGTCTGCAATCTACCCATCTGACAAAGGACTAATATCCAGAATCTACAAAGAACTTAAACAAATTTACGAGAAAAAATCAAACAACCCCATCACAAAGTGGGTGAAGGATATGAACAGACACTTCTCAAAAGAAGACATTTATGCAGCCGACGGACACAGGAAAAAATGCTCATCATCACTAGTCATCAGAGAAATGCAAATCAAAACCACAATGAGATACCATCTCACGCCAGTTAGAATGGCAATTATTAGAAAGCCAGGAAACAATAGATGCTGGAGAGGATGTGGAAAAATAGGAACGCTTTTACACTGTTGGTTGGAGTGTAAATTGGTTCCACCATTCTGGAAGACAGAGTGGCCATTGCTCTAGGATCTAGAACTAGAAATACCATTTGACCCAGTGATCCCGTTACTGGGTATATACCCAAAGGATTATAAATCATGCCACTATAAAGACACATGCACACGTATGTTTATTGCAGCGCTATTCACTATTTACAATAGCAAAGTCTTGGAACCAACCCAAATGTCCACCAATGATAGACTGGATTCAGAAAATGTGGCACATATACACCATGGAATACCATGGAGCCATAAAAAAAGATGAATTTATGTCCTTTGCAGGGAAATGGATGAAGCTTGAGACCATAATTCTCAGCAAACTATCACAAAGACAGAAAAGCAAACACCGCATGTTCTCACTCATAGGTGGAAATTGACCAATGAGAACACTTGGACACAGAGCGCGGAACGTCACACACCGGGGCCTGTCGGGGGTTGGGGGGCTGGGGCGAGATCGCAGTAGGAGAAATACCTAATGTAAATGACGAGTTGATGGACGCAGTAAACCAACATGGCACATGTAAACCTATGTAACAAACCTGCACGTTGTCCACATGTACCCTAGAACTTAAAAGTATAATAAAAAAATAAAAAATAAATTGATTGATTTACATGTGTTGAACAATACTTGTATTGGGGAGATAACTCCCCCTTTGTCATAGTGTATAATCCTTGCAATATGTTATTGAATTTGGTGTTCTAATGTTCTAAGGAGAATTTTTACATCAATAGTCATCGGGAAAATTGGTCTGTAGTTGTATTTTCCTTTTAGTGTCTTTGTGGGGTTTGGTGTGTTAATGCTGGGCTCATAAAATAAGTTGGAAATTGTTTTCTCTTTTTCATTTTTCTGAAGTAGCTTTAGAAGAGTTGGTGTTAACTCTACTTTAACATTTTGAAAAAGAAAATTAATGAAGTGATCTGGGCCTGGGCTTTTTGAGGGGAGGTTGTTGTTACTATTATATGCCTATTCAGATTTTTTTATGGTTTATCTTTAGTATAGTCTATATTTCTAGACATTTGTCTATTTCTTTTAGCTTATCACATTTTTTGGTATGTGCTTGGACTTAAACATTTATAATCTCTTCTTTTCCTACTTTTGTGGCATCAGTAGTAATAGCTCCTCTTTTATTTCTGAATTTAGTTATTTGAGATATCTTATTTTTTTCTTTTAATCTGTCAGTTTTCTTAACCTTTTCAATAAAACCAAACTTTATTGATTTTTCTATGGCTTTTAATTGATATTTATTTATAACTGTTGAAATTTTTATTCTTTACTTATGTTTGGTTAAATTTAGTAGTTTATTGAGACAGATTTTTTAAATGTACACATTTACTACTACAATTGAATACAATCTTTAGATGCATTTAATAATTTTGTTATGCTTTTTGTCTCCAGTTACATTGAAATTTTCACTGTGATTTCTTCTTTAACCCATAATGTTGTTTAGGAGCATGTTACTTGATTATTATGTATTTGCAAATTTTTTAATTTTTCTTCTGGTATTCATTTCTAGTTCCATTCCATTTTAGTTGCAAATGATACTTTGTATGATTTTAATTTTCTTGAATTGATTTCTTTCTGATCCAATTTGTGATACAGTCTGAAGAATGTTCCATGTGCACACCAGAAGCCTGTGCATTCTGTTGTTGAGAACACCGTTTCCATATATCTGTTAGATTTGGTTTAATCACTCCTTGCTCAATCCTCTGTCTTCATGTTGGTCTGCCAGGTTGTCCTCTCCATTATTAAAGTCTCCTATCATTTTGGTGGTGGTGTCCATTCCTCCCTATACATATATTTATAGAGACAAAGTGTTGCTATCTTGCTCAGGTTAATCTCAACTCCTGGGCTCCAGCCATCCTCCTGCCTCAGCCCCCACCAAGATGCAGGAATCACAAGCAGGCGTGAGTCACTTTACTCAGCCTATTTCTCCTTTAATTCTGTCATAATTTGTGTTTTATGTTTGGAATAGTGGCTGATACACGTGCATATTTTAATTATGATATCTTCTTGGAGATTTATTTTTATTCTATAATGTCCTTGTTTGTCTTTATTACAGTTTTTTGCTTAAAGTCTAAACATCTAATGTAAATGTGACCAACTTTGTTCTATTCTGGCTTTTAGGATGATTTGGTTACCATATAGAATATGATTTTCCATCCCTTCACTTTCAGCCCATGTTTTTCCTTAAATAAAAGGTGAGACTCTTATAAACAGAATTTGGTTACCATATAGAACATAATTTTCCATCCCAGCACTTTCAGGCCATGTTTCTCCTTAAATAAAAGGTGAGCCTCTTATAAACATAATTTATTTGATTTTATATTTTTATTTTTTCAATGACTTGTATCTGTTATTGGAGAATTTAACATTGTTACATATAAGGTTATTATTTGTAGTTAAGGAGTTACTATTGTCATTTTGTTAATTGTTTTGTGTTTCTTTTGTAGATCTTTTTATTTCTTTTATTTCTTGCTATCTTCCTTTCTGACTAATTAATTTTTGTACTAATATGTTTTTATTTTTTTCTTTTGTGTATATTCTACATGTGTTATCTTTGTGATTACTATACAGATTACATGAAACATCTCAAAGTTATAGCAATCTATTTTAATCTGATGTTATCTCCAGTAGCATATAAAACTCCAGTCTTTTATTTGACTGTCTTTCTCAACACGCGCTTTGTTGATGTTACAAGTTAGGCCTTTTTATATAGTGTATTCTTTAACATACATGTATAATATTTTTGTATATTTTTCTGTCAAATTCTGTAAGGGAATTAAAATTACTTACCAACATCACAATAATACACGATGCTATATTTGTCTATATA
The DNA here is from genome assembly GCF_028885625.2 of Pongo pygmaeus. Classification (NCBI taxonomy): domain Eukaryota; kingdom Metazoa; phylum Chordata; class Mammalia; order Primates; family Hominidae; genus Pongo; species Pongo pygmaeus. The sequence goes on along the minus strand of NC_085930.1, from coordinate 20,007,900 downwards.
TTTACTTTACAACAGAGCTTTATAGTTCTGTATGGTTTTTCCAGTACTCTCATTTTTTAATCTCAAAGGACTTTGTAGCATTTCTTGAAGAACAAACCTCGTGGTCATAAACTCCTTCAGCTTTAGTTTATCTGAAAAAATCTTAATTTCACCTTCAGATTTCAAAGAAAGTTTTGCCATATTTTGCACTTGAATGTATCATCCCACACTCTGATCTGCAAAATATCTTTAAAGACATCTGTTAATAGTATTAGTGGGACTAAATTTTATGTGTTTAATCTTTTTTCTCTTGAAATTTTTGAATTTTTTTCTATGAGATATTTAAGTTTTATAATGTCTCACTTTGATTGTCTTTAAATTTATACTGTTCAAAGTCCATTGAAGTTCTTGAGTTTGTCCATTTCTTTTTTCAGTTTTGAGCAGTTTTTGTCCTATTTATTTATTCATTTATTTTGAGATGGATTCTCACTCGGTTGCCCAGGCTAGAGTGCAATGGCGCGATCTCAGCTCATTGCAACCTGTCTCCTGGGCTAGAGTGATTCTCTTGCCTCAGCCTCCCAATTAGCTGGGACCAAAGGTGCGTGCCACCATGCTCGGCTAATTTTTGTATTTTCTTTTTTTTTTTTTTTTTTTTTTGAGTAGAGACGGGGTTTCACTATATTGCCGGGCTGATCTTGAACTCTTGACCTCAAGTGATGCACCTGCCTTGGCCTCCCAAAGTGCTGGGATTGCAGGTATGAGCCACCCAGCATAGCCTGCCTGTTTTTTTTTTTTTAATAAGACACTTAGGACCTGTTATTTATTTCTTCTTGCCTGTTTCTCCCTTTTGAAACAGCAATGTCTGTCTTTTGCCTTTCCCACTGTTGCATTTCAAAAACACATAACATGTTAGATTTCATAGATTCACAGCTAAAGAAAAAATTGCATTAAAGTGAATTATACCTTGAATTTCAGCCATATGAGGTTTGGACAAGACTTTGAACTTAGATTTTAAAGTTGATTCTGGAGTGAGCTAAGAATTATAGAAGCTAGCAGATGGAATGATTGTATTTTGTGTGGAAGAAAAAATAAATTGGGGACACGAGGCATGGTTTTCATGTTTTTGTTTCCCTTACAAATTTATGTTGAAACTTAATCCTCACAGCAACAGTATTGGGAGGTGTGGCCTTTCGGGATGTGTTTAGGTCAGGAGTGTTCTATCCTCATAAACAGATTACTGCTCTTATTAAAAAGTTTGGTGGGGCGGCTGGGGTGGCTCACACCTGTAATCCCAGCACTTTGGCAGGCCGAAGCGGGTGAGTCATGAGGTCAGAAGATCGAGACCATCTTGGCTAACAGGGTGAAACCCCGTCTCTACTAAAAATACAAAAAATTAGCTGGGCGTGGTAGGGGCGCCCGTAGTCCCAGCTACTCGGGAGGCTGAGGCAGGAGAATGGCATGAAACCGGGAGGCGGAGCTTGCAGTGAGCCGAGATCGCGCCACTGCACTCCAGCCTGGAGGACAGAGCAAGACTCCATCTCAAAAAAAAAGAAAAAAAGAAAAAAAAAGTTTGATGAGGAAAGTTTGGTCAATTACACATTACAACTTCCCTCCACCTCATAATAATTAGTAGAGTAAAAAAAACTGATCAATGGATTATCTGCTTATCTCCATTCACCTTTTTGAAAAACATTAACCTAACACTGTACCAAGTGTGCAGACACAAATGTTCGTAAGTCATTGTCCATGATCTTGTGGAATTTAAGAGAAGATAAACAAATAAACTAAAAACTTCCAGGACATATGGCACTTATAATTGTTCAGGAAATGTGAGATAATAAATGCACAAAAAGAGGGGCCTTCAGTGGCATCATTGCAGATTTGATGCTTATAGGAAGTGAAGGAAAGAGCAGGCTGAGGGATGGTGCCCATGGGGTTGCTAGGGACGACTCGGGAATTTTTGATTGATGTAACCATGATGGTTGACACTGAGGAGAGTGGTAGTCCTGGTTGACATAATCAAAGAGATTTCCTAAGAAGAGATTTTGTTCTGTTTTTCCAGATATGCATTTACTTTTCTGATAAAGAGCACATCTTCAAGCAATAGTGCCATAAAAGTGCTTTTTAATCCATAGCATTGGAATCTCTGTCATGTTCCTTCCTGTCTTCTGGATTTTTGCATGCTTTTTAGGTTGCAGGCCCAAGTCCTGTGACCAGAGCGTCAGAAACTTGGCCTTCATCTGCATAGTGATGCTCCTACCATGGCAAACTTGTTCTCTACATAGATTGGGAAGATGTTCTCTAGAGTGGTCTCAAATAGAAGCCTGCTGTCTACCTTAACGTGATAACGAGCAGCTTCTTCACATGCACCACCTGCTCTGTGAGCATACTACAAGCCATTGCCATTAGTCCCAGATCCTACTGGTTGGCCAATTTCAAAGTCACCCATTTTAATTATACACTATGTTTTGTCTTCCTCTCATGGATCATCAACTTCTGTATTAGTAGTGACTGGCTCTACCCCACTAAAGTTAAATCAAATGTAACCTGGGCAAGAATTATTTTCTTGTTTATTACTGATTTTCTTCCTCCAGGGGCTATGTGAACATAAGCTTGTTTTTCACACTAGCAGCATTTAGAAATGTCTCTTCTGGAGGAGCATTGATATTCTCAAATGCACACATGGTAATTCTCTCCTCCAGGCACAAAAGGCAGTCTCAGCATCTCTATAGCAGTAGCCACTCTCTAAGAGTCTCTCCAGAGAAATAAGCTACCCAGACCATCCAGCTGCTGGTGAGTTGCTTTGTGGTCGTGTACTGGGTAGATACTTTTATTGTTCCAGAAGCTGTGGTCAGTGGCTATGCAGGAGTCAGTCTTTCAGTGCTGATCTTTGCTGAGAAAATAATAGTATTGTTCAAACAAGATATAGGATTTGCACTCAATATTTAAGAATTTAGTGACAGAAATCTCTTAAATACACATTATATTGATATAAAATAAGTTACTCATCTATTAACAAATTTACTCTTTTATTTATTATAACCCTTGGGATAACATTTTCTTTTATGCTTCCATAAATGTGCTTCATATGGATATATCACACATTGCGTATAATTTGACACAGTGTTAATAAAGTTTAGATTTATTTAGATGTTTGCACATTTATTTTATCTCAATGTTTGTTTTCAGGAAGAGTATTTTTCTTCATAAACTAAATTTTCAGAAAATTTTATTGGGGCATTTTATTGGGGTAAATATACTCAATTTACATTTTTTTGTGTATCAAGTTAAATTTTGTCCTCAATCCTGAAAATAACTTTTGAAATGTATGTAATTTTAAATTTACATGTTTTTTCCCTCAGACCTTTGAATACCATAATCTATTGGATTCTTGATTTCATTCACATATTGAGAAATAGGTTTGTTTTCATTGCTTTTTAATTAATTTGAATTTTATCTTAGATGGCTTTCATGATTTTCTCTGTTTTGGTATTATGCTTTTTACTATTGTTTTTCTTTGGATCAGCATGGCTTTAAGCTATTATAATTAATTATTTTTAATAATTACATATTTTTCCACATCTGACATTCACTCCATTTTATTTATTTAAACTTATACTTAACACCACCACTTATTCTAGTTTTTTATGTATTTTAATTTTTCATATTGTCTATTTGTTTTATCCCTATTGTGACTTCTAAATATTCACTTCATCCTACTCTTCTAATTCATAATTCCTTTTTTCATCTAGGTAATTTTTCTATTTATTCTGTCCTTTACATTTTAAGTATTTTTCATATAGAAAATTTTCACCTAATTATTTTGATAATATGCTTTATTTTGATCTTACTTTTAAACTATTCCTCTAATATATTTAAACACTATAACTACTTATATTATTTCTACACTATGTATACAATTTTGGGATTTATTAAGATCTAATGGTACAGCCGTGTTTGATTATTATTTTATTTCTGAATAACTTTGATCTTGATGACTTTTACTTAGTATATTTTAAAAAGAATAGGAGATTTTATTTGATTATAAATGACTGACCTCAATTGATAGGACCATTGGAGATTCTGAGTCGAGGTATTTTATCCCAGTGAAAAGTTATCTGTAATGTTAATAACGCTCCCTTTACAGACACCTGAAAACGATTAAGTCAATGTGTTTACCTAAATTGTCCTGATTAAAACACATAGTGTACATATGAACCAGAAACTAACATGAGGATTGGTGTTAATTCCCAAATCAACCAAAGAGGAGAAATACCACCTCCACTAACTACTCTAACCTATTTTTTCTTAACTTTTGAAAATGTAAGGATTCTAGCTTTAGATAGCATAGTCAGATCTGAATACTCCTGCATCTATGCTGCTGTGACATTATATTCACCAATCAGACATGTTAGATTCTAACAACCTGTGCTTCCATTATTAGCAATTCCCACAAGTAGCATCAACTTCTAGTCTAGTTTCACTCTACAGTTGTGCTTCTTTAGCTCTTTCCTGAAAAATTATTTGTGGATATACATGCCTTTGAAGATTCTCAGCATACATGATTATTTGAGGTTGAAAGGCTCACATGGAGATTTTCATTCCCAGTCCAGGCACCTAGATTCAGGGGCACCTTCCTGAGGTGCTTTTGGTGGAGGCCTTCCTCAGAAACTTTTTTTCAGATCCCTGTTTCTGGAGAAGGAATGGAACTTAGATAATAATTTTTATACCTTCTTACTCAATATGCAATATTTTTTACTCTTGCTCACGCATTCTCCTCTAACCTCGCCCTCTCCTGCCCCCGTTTCCACAAAATTACAGGCCTGTTTTTTATGAGGGGGCTACCTCGGCGGTGAGAATGTGCCCTATGTTTGTGCTGATCCATCTGACCCTTTCCTGGTGCTTTTCCATGAGGAAAAAATGGAACGATGAGGAGTCGGTGCTTCATCTGATTTTGCCTATTGCTTAACGCAATCACAGAAAGGAAGACAAAAAGGCTTAACTGTTACTTTGATGTGGGGCTCTTGCTTTAATTTAAAACTCTGATACCAAGCACTTTAGCTGTTCCCAGCTCAGCTCAGCTCTTGAAATTTCATGGAAGAAATTCTGTTTTTATTGGTCTAAATTTTGTGTCATTTACATAGAACAAATGGTAGTAAAATTGCATCATATATTTAAAAATTGAATGTCTTCTGTTTTGCCATTTTACTGAAGAAAAAATTTGTGTAGCCTATTGGAACTATTAACAGTGAAGCTCCAAGTACTAATAATTCAGAAAAATTAGTGAATCAAAATCCAACTATTTCTCAATAGCTTTTCCATTTTTATAAACTTTCTATTTTATTATCTGTAATTTTAAACCTTCTGTAGAAAAGAGTTTAAAATTTTCAAAGTTAATATAAAATTATTTTTAGAATTTCTTTTTGAGTAACCATTTGTTGTAAATAGTTAATATTAATTAATTATAATCATCAACTATTTTCTAAGCTGCATATTTAAAAATGTGTTAATATTTGATGCTGCCTAAAATATAATAAATATTTACATAATCTCAGTTACTAAAAATAATATAATTTTGCACAGTAATATACACACATATAAATAATCAACATACACAGGTCTTTTTTTTCTATTTCTTACTTACATTTCTTGTTTGATATTTGTATCAGAACAAAGTGTTTATGTCCTACTATCATACATGGAAATTTGCCTATTTTGCATTTTGTTATATTAAATAATCAGACATATGCTTAGCTTCTCCTAGGTTAAATTTTTTACATAATTATTATTAACATAAATAATCCAGGAATTGTTTAAAGTTTTTAAAAAACTTTGCCAGTGCCCTCACTGTTCATAATATAGATCTATTTGCCAAAGTGTTGGTGCTCTTTGCATTATATACAACAATATTTTAGTGATATCAACTAACTACATCCCTGTAGGCATGACTTACTTTTTCATTAGTATATATTTTTGGTTGTACTCTGCTATTTTTCTAAAAGTGTTTGCAAATCAGCTCTAGGCCACAGGGCTTTGTCTTTAACAAAATAAGAATGTCTCAGAGACCCACAGAAATAACTGTGACAAGTACTCTTATAAACAGGCTTCTGGGAGTTTGGTTCTTTCTGCCACATAGTGCACAAGTTCTGGAGAGATTATAAGGGTGAAGAATAATAAAAGACGTTATTTTTGAAACATCTTGCATGGTTGCCCAGGTTGGAGGGCAGTAGCATGATCATAGCTCACTGCAGCCTAGAACTCCTGAGCTCAAGTGATCCTCTGCCTCAATATCCCACATATCTGGGACTATAGTTGGGAATCATCACACCTGGCTAAATGTTTTTAATGCTTAAAGTTTTTTTATATCAACGGGGTCTCACTATGTTGACAAGGCTGGTATCAAATTCCTGGCCTCAAGCAGTTCTCTCTCCTCAGGCTATCAATATGTCAGGAATACAGGTATGAGCCACCGTGCCTGGCCAGGACCTTTTTAATGTTTCTGTCTCCCAAGTTCTTCTCAAAAAAGTCAACATGCACCAAGTATCAGCTGAGATTTGAACTTCAACCCTGTGATGAGCTCAGTTGCAAAACTCTCCAATCCCAACAAGTGACAAATGGAGAAAAAAATGGTGAGAGGGTGCAGCTTGATTCTGGCCATGCTAATTGGGCACCTATTGTGTGCTGGGAAGACCCACAGAGCTCCTTCCAAGCTCCAGCTCTAGCCACAGCAGGACTCCCATGGTGTAGAAGGCCTAGCCCAGAGGAAGGAGTCTTAGCACGCGGAACACCCTTCCATGGAGTATTGACACTCAGTCAATTATTTCCATCAATGCTGGTTTCTTTCTGCACAAGGGAATACTTTTGGGATGTCAGGAGCATCACATTAAATGTTCTGAAAACTAGTAGAAGTTATGAGATATTGCACTGAACCACTGTGAGCAAGAAAATCCATTCAGTCTTCTTTGATTTGGTTAAAACAAACCTTTACTAAAAGGCAGCATAGAGTAATGCTTGCTTGTAATATTTTAAAAACATCTTAGAAAACCACTCCTTTCTCAGTTTAGGAGGAAAGGCTATAGGCATGTATGGGATAATCAGAAAAAATCATATTTATGTAATACTTTGAGTTTCCATTCCTCCTAACCACAATTGCTACATAATTATTCCAAAATATAGCTCTTATTTACCCACCCTACTGTTCAAAAGTACCTCACTGATTCTGTTACCCCCAACTAACCCACCCCATAGTCCCTAGATGACCACAGAGGCCTATTATTCTCTGCTTTTTACTGTCACTCTCCCCAGTCCAGCAAACTCATTCCTCTTCCTGCATAAGCCTCCTGGGTTTCTGCCCTTTTTTTCTGCAGGGTCTGCTGACACTCTTGTCTTCACCCATCCCAAACTTATCCATACTTCCAGTGCATTAGCAGGGGTAATTATCTCATCCACCCAGCTTAATTTTTAACCTTAGCTTCCTGCCCCCAGCCACTCTCCACTCTGAACAAGTTTTTACTAGGTAGTTGTTAAGTTCTGGGGTTCAGAGGCTCTGACTAGTGTGTTTCCCAAAATAAAGGTAATGCCTTAATAATTTTCACTTTAATTGCTCTTTGCACAGTGTTTTGCACATAATTTAACACAATAAATGCTCCCTGGGTAAATGCATAAATCTTTGCAATGTCCTATTTGACTCCCTTAGAGTTTGGCTCTTTTCCCATACAGCCATCCGGAGTCCTGTCTAACCAGAGTGAAAATGCTTGTGGTTGTCACCTAACAGGGCTTAGAATTCCCCTAGGTTTCATCTAGACTAGTTTTCAAAATGCGGAAACGGGATGCATACAAGTACTTTATTCTCACTTTTTGGTCCTGGGACTTATTAACTAGGTGAAATTGCACAGAAAAATAAATTCATTTAGCTAAAAGATAAAAAAAAATATAGGTAACTGAGGGAAGAAATTGAAAATGCAATAAAAATAGAAAATGTTCAGGAATTCAATGTTACTGGTGCATAGAAATGCTACTGATTTTTGTACATTGATTTTGTGTCCTAAAACTTTAGTTGTTTATCCATTTCAGGAGGCCTTTCAAGTTTTCTCCAAAAGGAGTTTTGGAGAGGCTTTAGGATCTTCTACGTAGAGACTCATATTGCAAGTGGAGAGAGAGAATTTAACTTTTTTTTTCCTATTGTCTGATTGTTCTGGCTAGGACTTTTAAATCTAATTAAATTGTGTTTGTGAGATTTTTATATATTTTAATATGTCTAATTAATTTTATATCTGTATAATGTTCCCTTATAAGGGAACATGTAGCTGTTTTATTTATTTATTTTATTATTGATGCAACTTTGATTTTTTTTCAGTTTGGAAAAGTACCAAATAATGCTGCTTCGAGCACTTTTCTGCATTGCACAAGATGCTGGCATTTCTATTGGGTGTATATACCTAACCGTGGAGTTGCTGGGTTTTAGAGTGTGCTTACGTACATCGTGTATGTAAGGAGATACTACTCAAGAGGTTATAACAGGTTACATACGAAATGGTATAAGAAAGTTCCAGTTGCTTGACATCATCACTAGTACTTAATTTTGTCAGTTTTCAAAAATGTTAACTATTGCATAGTGGTATTAAATTGTATTTGTAATATGCATTTTTCTCATGCATAAGGATGTGGATATGTTTATCTACTTGTTGGCCATTTGGTTCTGTATGTGGAACTCCTAGTCACATGTTTGCCAATTTTGTTCAATGCATTGCATCTTTGTCTATTAATTGATGGGAGTTAGTTAAATAATCTAGATATAAGGCTTTTGCCACATAAATATATGGCAAATGTTGATTTCCACTGTGTTCTCACCTTTCTACTCTCCTGAAGGTTTTTTTTTTTTATGAAGAGAAGGTTTTAATCCTAATAAGGTCCAATTTGTCATAATTTTGTCTTGAAGGTTAATGCACTTTGTGTCCTAAGAAATCCTTGCCTGTGCCAAGGTCACAAACATATTTATCTATGTTATCTACTAGAAATATTGTTTTCAACTTCACCTTAAAATTTAAAATCTGCCTGTCATTGAAATCCGTTAAAAATGTAAGATAGGAGTATTTCTTTCTCACATAAATAACCAGTTGACCCAAGGCTATTTGCGGAGATGACTGTCTTCTCTCCACTTCTCTTCTGTGCCTCTTTTGTAATATACAAAATGTCCAAATGTGTGGGTCTGAGTTGGACTCGAGTTTTTCCAGTTTCCTTTGTGCTTATTTTTGCATTGCTACCATATATAGCTTTGATTACTATAGCTTTAATCTAAGTCTGAATATCTGGCATTTTAAGCTCACAAACTTTGTTATTCTTCAGGATAGTTTTTACAGTTCTTGGCTTTTTTATATGTGTTTACATTTTTAAATTGATTAGACAGTTTTCACAAGATTTCTGCCAAAATATTGTGTTGTGAAAATAGAAATCTGTAAATCAATTTGGGGAGAAGTTACATAGAAACAAACCAAAACAATACAACAATCACCTCCAAATCAAATTTAAAGAGAGCACCACAATAAGAAAAGAAGTTCGAAACCTGGAATAAATATTTGCAATTCATGAAATTACAAAGGGGCTCACATTTCTGCTATATAAAGAGTTTTTGTTTTGTTTTGTTTTTTGTGTTTTTGATACAGTCTTGCTCTGTCACCCAGGCTGGAGTGCAGTGGCGCGATCTTGGCTCACTGCAACTTCCGCTTCCCGAGTTTCAGCAATTCGTCTGCCTGAGCTCCTGAGTAGCTGGGACTACAGGCATGTGCCACCATACCCGTCTGATTTTTTTGTATTTTTAGTAGATACTGGGTTTTACCATGTTGGCAAGGCTGGTCTTGAACTCCTGACCTCAAATGATCCACCTGCATCAGCCTCTCAAACTGTTGAAGTTAAAGGCGTGAGCCACCATGCCCAACCTGTAAAGACCTCTTAAAAATTAGGGGGAAAAAAACACAGAAAAAGAGAAAAAAGTAACATCCAGTCAGTTAAAATTTGTAAAAAGGCAAAAGACATTATCCTACTGATCCAGTGTCCTGTGCCCCTCTCTGTAATGGGGGTGGACATGGGCTTCACAGGACATGAAATTCATCAAACATGGAATTCATCAAACAGTTGGTGGCTGGACCTGGGCAAACCTTGTGGGACCAGCCTCAAGAGCAAAGCCCGTGGTACATTGTTTTATCCCGTAGCCCTGGAAAGAAAACTTGGCTACGCCGTGCTTTATGTTCACCTGCATTGGCCTGAGCACCCATGGGCACCTAAGTCTGCCCAAACTCACCCCATCCCAATATTCTATTTGGTATTGAGCATGACACCATGTCTTCACTGAACATGTGCTTACACAGTTTTGTGTTCAACTCCTCATTTTACAACAGGGAGACTGAGGCCCCAAAAAAGCCAAAGACTGGTCCAGATCCCAGAAATTGGGCAAAGCACAGAGTATTAGGGAGGGAGCCAGCTTCCTAGGCCTTGCATGCACCCCAGCAATCAGATTTGCTTTGGAAATGAGCGCTCCTAAGTCCTGGAAAACTCTGTGCTCTACTTTCTACCTGGGCTTTCTACTATTCCACATTCTCACATAGGTGAGCATGCATGCACACACACACACACGCACACACACACACCGCACGCTTCTAAGGTGGAGATCATGGAGGTGAGGTTAGGGAAGAGGAAACCAGAGAAGTGAGAAAAGGGGAAGAAATATTAGAGGCAGCTTTGCCATGAGGCAGAGGCATCCACTCCCCCAGCTACATGACAAGGAGCTGACAGCATGGGCTGAAGGATCCTCCAGGTTCCTGGGTTCTGCCGGGCCTGGGGACCTCCCCAGCTGTTTCAAGAGGACAGGACTGGGGTTGTGACTGCCACCTCTGTGGGCACCTGGAACTAAAATGAGCTCTGCCCTCCCCCCACCACCCCGCGTGATATAAAGAGAGGCTACGGGAAAGAAAGTCTCCGTTTTCCCCCTCATAAATAGGGGTAATTGAAAGGAATAATATCAAGGATTCCAGATAATCTTAAGCGTCTGCTGCCCTTGGCTCTTCATTGGTAACTCACTGCGCTTTCAGACTCTGGGAAGAGGCTTTTCAATTTCGAGAGGTCTTTCAGAGAAGAGAGAGGCCTAGAGACTTGGGCAGACGAGGACTTGGAATGAAGCAGAATGTGACAATGCACTGGGCTATGGAGTGTGGGGCCCAGAAAAAAAATACTAGTTTTTTGGGGGGGTCCTTCAGGTCCTCATTTGGAAGTGGAACAAAATAATGTGTCTGAATGCTGTGAAAATGTTTCATGAATGCACAGCACACCCCAAGAGGCTGAGGAAAATAGGAATCACGGGAGGCTTCTGAGGTCGCTTGTATGGCCCTTGGAGTCTTCAGACACTGCTCCTTTTCCCCAGGGGTCCGTGAAGAGCCACTGCCTTGAGAATCCCCCAATACAGTACCTGTTCTGTGATGCTTCTGCCTGGGGCTTCAGTGCTCGTGATGGCCGCTAGGTGGCGGCAGAACCCCCGTGTTTCTTGGGCCCACCGGGCTTGACTGGAGCAGCTGGAGGCAGGGGGAGAGTCACGCTGAGGTCCTGCACCTCCTGTTATCATTCACGATCTCCACATTCGGTGGCCAAAAGCAGGAAGAAGGGCTTTGTGACTTTCCATGTTATTTTACTCAGGGACTCTTCCCCTAGCACTCACCCTGTGGCCACTACCTTGGTAGGCTCACAACGTGGTACCGAAAATGATTATGTCATCCCTGCCTCCCCGCGAGGAGCTCACCGTCTGAGGACTGCTGGACAAAAACACTAAAGCAAGTACATGTGAAAGAAAAGAGCATTTTATAATGGAAATAAAGTAGCATGTTGGGAGGCAGGGCTGTGGAGACATTGCATGGAGGGGACATGAATGCCTCGCTAAGGTGACATAATGTTGTGACCAGAATGAGACCAGAGAGCCAGTCCTTCGCAGGTGTGGAAAGTGTGTCAGGGAGAAGCCACTCCTTGTGAAGAGACTCACAGGCACAGGTGAGTTCAGCAGATGAGTTTAGAAAGGGACCAGTGAGGCTGCAGGCAGCCTGAGAAAGAAAAGAACAGAGGGGAGGGAGGATCTTGGGGCCTGAAAGAGGGGGTTAGTCATTTTCTCCTCTCTGACAACATTGCCCTGAATTTTAGCACCTTTCGACAACAAATACTATCTCACAATTTTTGTGAACCAGAATCCGGACATAGCTTAGATGGGTGCCTCTGCCTCAAGGTTTCTTATGAGGCTGGGGCTGTGATTTCAACTGAAGCTGGACTTGGAAAAGATCAGCCTCCAATCTGCCTCATGGAAATTGGCACAATTCAGTGTGAACTGAGAGCCCGAGTTTCTTCCTCTCGATTGGCATGGGCATCTCCTCAGTTCTCTATCATGTGGGTCTGTGCCTAGAGCATCTTAGGACACTGGAGATCACTTCCTCAGCTTGAGGAATATAATAGAGGGATGGAAAATGAAAGAGATAGAAGTGTGCACAGAAAAAGAGAGAAAGGAAGACAGATTGAGAGAGGAAGCATTAGACAGAGCAAGTAGGAGGAAAATAATAGCTTTGAAAAAATTATAACCTTGGAAGTTGCAATAGACTATGTGCTTCCCGCCCCTATTCACATGCCAGAACCTTAATCCCCAGTGTAATGTCCTTAGGAGGTGAGAGGTAATTAAGTCCTAAGAATGAGGCCCTCATGATAGAGATTACTGGCTTTTTAGAAGAAACCGCAGAAGACAGTCTCTCCCTCTCTCTGCTAAATGAGAATACAACCTGAAGTCTGGAGTTTGAAACTCAGAAAAGAGTCCTTACCAGACCCCAACCATGCTGGAACCCCAATCTCAAATTTCTAGCTTCCAGAACTAAAGTCTTTTGTTTATAAGTTCCCTAGTCTATGCTTTTTGGTATAGAACCCTGAAATAAGACAGAAGTGTTACCCTATCATTTTTGTTGTATTCTCTTTGACAGGAGCTAGAACCATGTCCCCAAAGAGGTAAACCAATGACTAGCAGAAATTCTCTAGTTTGCAGAATGACAGATAAGAAAAGATGCAACTTGTTGAAAGATTGAAATTTTTTCCACTTAGGAGATTTTTAAAAACTGGCTAAAGTTGGTCAGAACCCATATGGTCAACTGGAGCCCATGTTAAATAAGCTCACTAATGTCAGAGCCCAACTTTCTATCACATATTTTATATTAACTCTCCCCAAATTTGCACAGGTGACCTGTGATTAAGCAAGAAAAGATGGCTGTTCATGCCCGATGACTTTCCATACACTTTTTCTTTCAGCAATTCCCTACTAATCCAGAACTCACCTCCTAAACCTTTTCTAAGAATATTACTACTTTAAGCAGTATGGCCATTTTCACGATATTGATTCTTCCTACCCATGAGCACGGAATGTTCTTCCATTTGTTCATGCCCTTTTATTTCCTTGAGCAATGGTTTGCAGCTCTCCTTGAAGAGGTCCTTCACATCCCTTGTAAGTTGGATTCCTAGGTATTTTATTCTCTTTGAAGCAATTGTGAATGGGAGTCCACTCATGATTTGGCTCTCTGTTTGTCTGTAATTGGTGTATAAGAATGCTTGTGATTTTTGCACATTGATTTTGTATCTTGAGACTTTTCTGAAGTTGCCTATCAGCTTAAGGAGATTTTGGGCTGAGACGATGGGGTTTTCTAGATATGCAATCATGTCATCTGCAAACAGGGACAATTTGACTTCCTCTTTTCCTAATTGAATACCCTTTATTTCTTTCTCCTGACTGACTGCCCTGGCCAGAACTTCCAACACTGTGTTGAATAGGAATGGTGAGAGAGGGCATCCCTGTGTTGTGCCAGTTTTCAAAGGGAATGCTTCCAGCTTTTGCCCATTCAGTATGATATTGGCTGTGGGTTTGTCATAGATAGCTCTTATTATTTTGAGTTACGTCCCATCAACACCTAATTTATTGAGAGGTTTTGGCATGAAGCGCTGTTGAATTTTGTCGAAGGCCTTTTCTGCATCTATTGAGATAAACGTGTTTTTTGTCTTTGGTTCTGTTTATGTGATGGATTACGTTTATTGATTTGTGTATGTTGAACCAGCCTTGCATCCCAGGGATGAAGCCCACTTGATCATGGTGAATAAGCTTTTTAATGTGCTGCTGGATTCGGTGTGCCAGTATTTTATTGAGGATTTTTGCATCGATGTTCATCAGGGATATTGGTCTACAATTCTCTTTTTTTATTGGGTCTTTGCCAGGCTTTGGTATCAGGAAGATGCTGGCTCCATAAAATGAGTTAGGGAGGATTCCCTCTTTTTCTATTGATTGGAATAGTTTCAGAAGGAATGGTACCAGCTCCTCCTTGTACCTCTGGTAAAATTGGGCTGTGAATCCATCTGGTCTTGGACTTTTTTTGGTTGGTAAGCTACTAATTATTGCCTCAAATTCAGAGCCTGTTATTGGCCTATTAAGAGATTCAAATTCTTCCTGGTTTAGTCTTGGGATGGTGTATGTGTTGAAGAATTTATCCATTTCTTCTAGATTTTCTAGTTTATTTGCATAGAGATGTTTAGAGTATTCTCTATGGTAATTTGTATTTCTGTGGGATCAGTGGTGATATACCCTTTATCATTTTTTATTGTGTCTATTTGATTCTTCCCAATTTTCTTCTTTATTAGTCTTGGTAGCGGTCTATCAATTTTGTTTATCTTTTCAAGAAACCATCTCCTGGATTCATTGATTTTTTGCAGGGTTTTTTGAGTCTTTATTTCCTTCAGTTCTGCTCTGATCCATCAAGCTACCAATGACTTTCTTCACAGAATTGGAAAAAAATACTTTAAAGTTCATATGGAACCAAAAAAGAGCCTGCATTGCCAAGTCAATCCTAAGCAAAAAGAACAAAGCTGGAGGCATCACACTACCTGACTTCAAACTATACTACAAGGCTACAGTAACCAAAACAGCATGGTACTGGTACCAAAACAGAGATATACATCAATGGAACAGAACAGAGCCTTCAGAAATAATACCACACATCTACAACTATCTGATCTTTGACAAACCTGACAAAAACAAGAAATGGGGGAAGGATTCCCTACTTAATAAATGGTTCTGGGAAAACTGGCTAGCCATATAGAGAAAGCTGAAACTGGATCCCTTCCTTACACCTTATACAAAAATTAATTCAAGATGGATTAAAGATTTAAGTGTTAGACCTAAAACCATAAAAACCCTAGAAGAAAACCTAGGCAATAACATTTAGGACATAGGCATGGTCAAGGACTTCACGTCTAAAATACCAAAAGCAATGGCAACAAAAGCCAAAATTGACAAATGGGATCTAATTAAACTCAAGAGCTTCTGCACAGCAGAAGAAACTACTATCAGAGTGAGCAGGCAACCTACAGAATGGGAGAAAATTTTTGCAATCTACTCATCTGACAAATATCCAGAATCTACAAAGAACTCAAATAAATTTACAAGAGAAACACAAACAACCGCATCACAAAGTGGGCAAAGGATATGAACAGACACTTCTCAAAAGAAGACATTTATGCAGCCAACAGACACATGAAAAAACTCATCCTCACTGGCCATCAGAAAAATACAAATCAAAAGCACAATGAGATATCATCTCACACCAGTTAGAATGGCGATCATTAAAAAGTCAGGAAACAACAAGTGCTGGAGAGGATGTGGAGAAATAGGAACACTTTTACACTGTTGGTGGGACTGTAAACTAGTTCAACCATTGTGGAAGTCATTGTGGCGATTCCTCAGGGATCTAGAACTAGAAATACCATTTGACCCAGCCATCCCATTACTGGGTATATACCCAAAGGAATATAAATCATGCTGTTATAAAGACACATGCCCATGTATGTTTATTGTGGCACTATTCACAATAGCAAAGACTTGGAACAAACCCAAACGTCCACCAATGATAGACGGGATTAAGAAAACGTGGCACATATACACCATGGAATACTATGCAGCCATAAAAAATGATGAGTTCATGTCCTTTGTAGGGACACGGATGAAGCTGGAAACCATCATTCTCAGCAAACTATCACAAGGACAAAAAACCAGACACCGCATGTTCTCACTCATAGGTAAGAATTGAAAAATGAGAACACTTGGACACAGGAAGGGGAACATCACACACCGAGGCCTGTTGTGGGGTGCGGGGAGTGGGGAGGGATAGCATTAGGAGATATACCTAATGTAAATGATGAGCTAATGGGTGCAGCACACCAACATGGCACATGCATACATATGTAACAAACCTGCATATATATGTATGCTCAAAAACCCAGTGTTATAATACTGGCTTCTGAGGCACTGAGCTGTGTGCCACTTTTTAAAATAACAAACTGATTCACTCACAACTTAGTGTCGTTGTGAGACTTTGTGGGGACGCCCACCACACAGGCTGAGATAAGGCATATAGACATGATTCTAAATATAATGAACAGGCACTGGAATATTTAATGCCAGAGGACAGTATCTAATTTTCTTTTAATTTCAACCTCTTTCTGGTGTAGAATGGAAAAGTAAGGCCAGTGGGGAAGTGCCTTTCCCAAGATCACACTGCTGGACCCCAGGCCTGTTTGAGTTGCAGGCCATACTTCCTCCACCCCTCCATGTAATGCTTCCATCTCTAAGTTTATGCATTATTTTATTATTTATGCATTATTTTATTATTTAAATAAGACATTATTTTATTATTTAAATAGGACATTATTTTATTATTTAAATAGGACACCAGGCCGTGATTTTTATGTATATATACATATATACACACATATATACATATGTGTGTATATAGACACATATATTTGTCTATATATACATATATGTGTCTATATATACATATAGACACATATATACATATATGTATGTGTGTATATACATATATACATATATACATATATGTATGTGTGTATATACATATATACTTTTATACATATATGTATGTGTGTATATACATATAAACATGTATGTATGTGTGTATATACGTATATACATATATACATGTATGTATGTGTGTATATACGTATATACATGTATGTGTGTATATACGTATATACATGTATGTGTGTATATACGTATATACATGTATGTATGTATCTATATATACATATATGTGTCTATCTATGTGTCTATACCTATATGTGTCTATATATACATATATATGTGTGTACATATATATGTGTGTATATATGTATGTGTGTGTATATATATATATATTTATTTATTTATTTTTGAGATGGAGTCTTGCTCTGTCACCCAGGCTGCAGTACAGTGGCGCGATCTCGGCTCACTGTAAGCTCCGCCTGCCGGGTTCACGCCATTCTCCTGCCTCAGCCTCCGGAGTAGCTGGGACTACAGGCACCCGCCACCACACCCAGCTAATTTTTTTGTATTTTTAGTAGAGATAGGGTTTCACCATTTTAGCCAGGATGGTCTCGATCTCCTGACTTCGTGATCCACCCACCTTGGCCTCCCAAAGTGCTGGGATTACAGGCGTGAGCCACCGTGCCCAGCCTATATATATATATTTTCTAGACAGCATCTCGCTCTGTCATCCAGGCTGGAGTGCAGTGGCACAATCATGGCTCAATGCAATCTCTGCCTCCTAGGTTCAAGTGATTATTACACCTCAGCCTCCTGAGTGGCTGGGATTACAGGGATGCATCACCATATCTGGCTAATTTTTGCATTTTTAGTAGAGAAGTGTTTTTGACATGTTGGCCATGGCTGGTTTCAAACTCCTGGCCTTAAGTGATTCACCTGCCTTGGCCTCCCAGTACGCTAAGATTACAGGCATGAGCCACTGCACCCAACCGATTTTTATTCATTCTATCTCATATGTCTCCAATGAATGGCTTTGGGAGTTGATGCTGGCATAATCCCATTATGCATACTTCAGGTATGGGGAGACCTGAAGCACACAATGACTTTTTATATGGTCACAGAAATGAAAAGAAAAAGAAGGTTTTAACCCAAATCTGTTTCCTCAAACCTGCGGCCCTGGCTGCATTTAGATCTTTTTGAGGAGTAAGGAGTATAATTGTGTTTGCATAACTGCGTACAGGTAAAGAGTGGACATGGGAGAGGAGGGTGAGCAATCAGCAGCCCAGCAGTGCCTTTGCATAGATTTGTGGAAGAAAAGGGCTCAAAGGATGGAAGCTTGAAGAAGTTAACAGGCTTCCCTTGTGACAGAACCTGACAGAATTTAGAACTTTGGGAACCAGACACCCACATGCTAGAGACAGCCCTGTATGTAGCTCATTTCATGGGAGATGCTTAAGAGAGCACTGTGTTCTCATTGTATGCTACATTCCTAATTTGCTGCCTGAGAAAGGCTCAAAGTGAGAGACTTTTCTGATAATATACACATTGGCTCAGCCCGCATCCTTGATACCTCTTAGCATTTGGCAAGAGGCGCCCACAGGTAACACAGTGTAGCCCGGGGCAGGTCCGTCCATGCCAGGCCTCCGTTGTCATCTCATCTGGGCAACCCCACGTGGCCCACCATTACCATGTATTGCAGGGGGAGCAGGAAAGGAGGAAGCTCTTCTTGACAGGGGCAAGTTGTCAGGTGTTGGAACCCTGGTGGGTCTGTTATGTTCATGCCCAGGGCATGTCTGGTAGAATAAAAAGTTGAGCATTGAGGACCAAGTGTGTCTACTCAGATGTGAATCCCAGGCCTTAAGCTGTCCTCTGGTTTCCTCAATGGCTGGGGGTCTATGAGGATGTTCCTATGTTCCTGATCTAGGAAGCAGAATTTCTAATGGGGATGTCACCTGGTGGTAAAAACAAAGCCGACTATTACCTTGCTCTTTTTTTTTTTTTTTTTTTTTGACGGAGCCTTACTCTGCCACCCAGGCTGGAGTGCAGTGGCGCGATCTTGGCTCACTGCATGCTCTGCCTCGTGGGTTCACGCCATTCTCTTGCCTCACCCTCCCGAGTAGCTGGGACTACAGGTTCCCCCACTATGCCCAGCTAATTTTTTGTACTTTTAGTAGAGACAGGGTTTCACCCTGTTAGGCAAGATGGTCTCGATCTCCTGACCTCGTGATCCACCCGCCTCGGCCTCCCAAAGTGCTGGGATTACAGGCATGAGCCACGGCGCCAGGTCGGGAACTCTCTTTATTAAAATCAGTGAGCATTGAAATCAGTGAGCAGCTGTTTGATGGGTTCAACTCCCCCATTTCCTTGGACAAGGGGCAGGTTCAACACACCCCCCAAGCATGGCATACAGTGAGCTATGGTGAGAGAAGGCCAACGGTAGTCTCTACAGACAGGGGCCTGACAAAACCAGGATGGGCCCAGGATCCAGACCCAAATGTGGAATTTCTCTGGGCTCTCTCTTAAGGCTTTTCCATGAGTGACTCAAAGTTCTCCCCCCCAAAAATCTGGCCTTCATTAGTCCCAATGACAACTTGGTTAGATGTAAAGTTCCTTTTTACACACTTGAAGAAATATCAGAGAAGGCCTTTGTGTTGTTTTTACTCTACACTAGGCTGTATTTATTCATGCTGCTACAGTTTGTATTGTTTTAATTATTCACCGCTGGTACCATCTGTAGCAGACAGCTTCAGTGTACTACCAGACCCTCTCCAAGAATTGAAAGCCACCACTATCACTATTACTCTACAAAAATAGGGAAGAGGTTACATGAAAAGAGGGTTACATTTTTCCCTGCATTTGTCTGCAATGTGTCATCTCAGAGAGCTCACCCCTGCAGCCCATCAGGGCAAGCAGTGCCCTCACATGTCTTTTTAATGTTCTATAATGGAGGTCACTTCCCAGAGTGGTTTAGCCTTTCAATGACTATTATTTCTGATCAAAATGGAATAAAACTAAAAATCAATAACAGAAGAAAACAAAAATATCAACATATGCATGGAAATTAAACAACTCACTTTTGAGCATGCTCATGTTTAAGGGTTGTAAGACTTAGTATTGTGAAGATGTTCATGATGCCTAAAGCAAGCTACGGATTCAATGCAATCCCTTTTAAATTAACAATTTTTTAAAAAAATAGAAAAAAACCCAAAAAATTATATGGAATCTCAAGCGACCATAAAGAGCCCAAAAATGTTTAAAAAAAACAACGTTAATGACCTCACCTTCTCTGATTTCAAAGCACATTACAAAGCAACAGTAATGAAAACAGTTTGCTTCTGGCATAAAAGACAGACATTTCCCCCCCAAAAAACAGAAGGTAGCACAGATGTAAACCTCGCACATATGAGCAAATAGTTATTTACACACCCATATTCATTGCAGCATTATTCACAAAGGCCAATAGGTGAAAGCAACACAAACTTTCCTCACAGAATGAATAAATAAATACAATTTGTAACATAAAAGTAATGGAATATTACTCAGCTTTTAAAGGCAGAAAATCTTGTTAACATCCACAATAAAGATAAATCTTGAGAACATGATGCTAAGTACAATTAGTCACAATAAAACAGATACTCTATGATTCTACTTATATGTAATATCTAAAGTATTAAAACTCTTAGAAACAGAAAATAGAATGATTTTTATCAGGAACCAGGTGGTAAGGAAAATGAGTAGTTGTCATTTCATGTGTATTGAGTTTTAGTTTTGCAAGAGAAAAAAGTTTTACAAATATGTTGCATAACAATATAAATACACTTACTATGATTGAATTGTATAAGAAAAAATATTAAAGATTCTAAATTTTATGTTATATATTTTTACCACAATCAAAATTAAAAATGACACCCAAGGGCCAAGAGCGATGGCTCATGCTTGTAATCCCAGCACTCTGGAAAGCTGAGGCACGCAGATCACTTGAGGCCATGAGTTCAAGACCCGCCTGGCCAACATGGGGAAACCCCAACTCTACGAAAAATACAAAAATTAGCCAGGCGTGGTGGTGCACACCTTTAATGCCAGCTACTCAGGAGGCAGCAGCAGTAGAATTGCTTTAACCTGGGAGGTGGAGGGTGCAGTGATCCAAGATTGTGCCACTGCACTTTGGGTGACAGGGTGAGATTCTGTCAAAAAAAAAAAAAAAAGACACCTGAAAGAGAATTACAAAGTTTTGAAAAATTGCCTTAAAATCACATAAGTCTTTCTTTCACACGAAGATAATATAAACAACAGATGTTGAAATTAAGACAATTTCCATGACTACTCACTTAGAATCAATTATTGGCCATCAACCAAGAAGAAAATATACAAGTCATAAACGAAATAGGGGCAATATTTATACAAGCAAACAAACAGATCATTATATTGACAAAAGACATAGGGCTGGTTCATATTTGACTTTTGCCCCACACTGTCTTAAGGTGTACAGAGTTGAATGTTGTCATACAAAATTATATTATATAAATTAAAACTAAAAGCAATAAACGGATGTAAGGTGCCCTACCCTAAGAAAGGGAACAGAAATATAAAATTGCAAAACAAAGTTAAAAGAAACATTAACCCCCAGAATTCTGATTAGAATAATGTAATTCAAAATCATAATAAATAGGTAGAAAGTAAAAACACAATTGACTAATGTGAGAGAGCCTACTCTAAAAAAAATGCAGAAACATAAAATTATAAAACATAATTGAGAGAAATTTTAATCCATAAAATCCCGAATAAACACAGTGTCCTACTGAAAAAGAATCCTAGGTAACTACAATTTTCAACTCTTCCTGTGAATCCATGAAAAGTGTAAATTTTGAATCATTTGGATACAGTTAGGGCAACGACATTTTAGAGAAAACACATTATTATTATCATAAAGAGTTGTGATGAGAAAGTTTTAAGGAACAAGCATTTAAGCAATACTAGAGAAATTTTTTATTTTTATTTATTTATTTTTTTTTTTCTGAGACGGAGTCTCACTCTGTCGCCCAGGCTGGAGTGCAGTGGCGTGATCTCGGCTCACTGCAAGCTCTGCCTCCCGGGTTCACGCCATTCTCCTGCCTCAGCCTCCTGAGTAGCTGGGACTACAGGCGCCCGCCACCATGCCCGGGTAATTTTTCATATTTTTAGTAGAGACGGAGTTTCACCGTGTTAGCCAGGATCGTCTCGATCTCCACCTCGTGATCCGCCTGCCTCGGTCTCCCAAAGTGCTGGGATTACAGGCATGAGCCACCGCACACAGCCGAAACTTTTAAATTATGCGACTGATGCATTGCTGCTTTTCTTACACAAAATGGTAAGGCTGTAATCTAGCCTTTAGGAGAAAAGTCTTACATTTTCAAATACAGTAACAATATAAATATTGTAAATACAGTATAAAACATTGATATATAAAATAAAACTTGGGAATAAATTGTACTATTATTTAAATAAAAGTTGAAGAAACTGAAAGCAAATGCTAATAGTAACACTGTGCCTACAGTGAATTAAACATACAAGCCAAATATTTTAATAAATTTTTAATTATATAATTTATACATAACATCTACTTTGGAGCATCCTATTTTAGAACCTCTGAAACTGAAATTACAGACAATTGTGACATATAACAATTCAGAAAGTGAAAACACAGTCATAGTAATCTTCATATTAAAGAAGACAGAATCATTAAATAAAAAGTGAGAAATAAAGTAACAATTGGGAATTCAATATATGTTGAACAACGTTCTAATTTCCCTTACAGAAAAAGTTTTTGTAAGAAATCTGTAAAATGAGTACATACAATAAACCACCCTACAGTAGAGGCTGTTGGCATGTGGAGTTTAAATTTCTATGATTAGGTCCCACTAAGAAAAAGAAAATTTTAAAATAAAATAATTAGATTTTCCTATTTAATAAGATACTTTTTGCCTATAAAGTTTTTCAGTCTAATTTTTTTGTAGAATTATGTTTTTGCCTTCATAGGACTTGACATTATAAAGCAGAAAACAGGTGTCATCTGTCTCTGGTGTTCCTGGAATTTCTAAAACAAATCCCAATGCCTCCACATCTCCCCTCACACACTTCTGATTTGAGGCACAACAGATTTATAAAAAATGGCATAACAAAGGTCTCCAGAAGTGTGCACAGATTTTCCCAGATCCCCAAAAGCAATGACAAACTAGTCAGATCATTTAGGTTCTCACAAGATTCTGGGAGGACTTTGGCTCTCAGTGCGAATGCACTGGAAGATTCTGGGAGGGAGAGAAAAAGCCTTAGAGGATTGCAGAGTAGAATAAGCATAAGACAAGAAATGTTCCTCTGTAACAGCAAGAAAAATAAAAGTAGGCTTTTCCAAAACAACTTCCTTTGGAGCAGAGATGACCACACCATATTCAAACTCTAGCCTTGTCCGTGACTTTTAATAGGGTTTTTTGTTTTTCTCTTGTAAATTTTTTTCATTGCTGCAGAAAGGTGATCAAGTCTGGCTTACAGACTGTCCACTACAGTTTCTTTTTTTACCCAGAACAGCAATTGGGCTAATCAGAAAATGCCCAACTCCGAGTATCTCCTTCAGGAGAGAATTAAAACAGTAGAATATGTGTTCAAATGTTTGGCTTTTTGATAAATTGTCTAATGACTAGATTCTGTCTCTCCTGATGTGGAGTGCTCAAGGACATGATGTGGAGTGCTCAAGGACATGTCATCCACAAACTATGGATGACAGTTTGTGTCTGCTGAGAAGAAAGATGAGTGCTTGTTACAGCACTAGAGAAACTGCAATACCACGGACAGTCAACTGGGGAAGAAAATAGACAATAGAATCTAGAATACATTGAGAAAAAATTCTCTTTAACTTGGAAACACACCCAAGTCCACAGAAAATATATTTGGGAACATGTTTGTGAAGCACCTAGAATCTATAGCCTGAACTATTGCTGTCAGTATCCCTCTTTTCTGAGCCAGTCTTTAAATGCTAGATTTGATGAGTGCTGTATAGATCCCCAGATCTCATAAAAAAAAAAAAAATCACGAGGCACAAAGAGAAGGCAGGAAATATTCCCCATTGGAAGAAAAACATAAATATCCAGAAACTGAATCTTAACAAATAAAGATTTTTGCATATCTGAAGAGAACTTAAAATGATAATCTTAAGCATTCTCAATGAACAAAAATATAACAGAAAGAGACAACTGAGTGAAATTTAAAAATAATGAATGAGCAAAATAAGATATACACAAAGAGATAAAAACTATTTTTAAAAACCCAACAGAAATCATAGAGTTGAAGAATATAATAACTGAGTTTTATAAATTCACTACAGAGACACAAGAGCAAACAATGGAGCAGAAAAAAGAAAACTGAACATATATTATTCACAAATATTGAGTCCTGGAAACTAATATTTTAAAGAATGGGAAAAATACGGGTGAAATATAAGACTTACTGGACACCATCAAGTAGACCAATACATTCAGAGGTAGAGTCTTTTAAAAAGAATAGAGGGAGAAAATGGCATAAACATTATTTTGGAGAAAAAGCAGGGATGCTAAGAACTTTCCACATTTCAAAGCGATGAAACAAAAAATACTAGCAACTAAGAATAATTGATCTGGGAAATATTGTATTTCAAAAATTAGAAAAAAATAAAGACATTCAAAGATTAAAATAAAAAAGCTAAGGTTGTTAACTACTAGAATAACCCTAGGAAAAAAAAATGCTAAAGAGAGTTAATTATGTTGAAAAATTAAATGATGCTGGACAGCATCATAAAACCACATGAAAATATAAAGCTCTCTGTTCAATGTAAATATATACACAGATATACAATTTTCTACTATAATGGTGCATTAAATTCTTAAATCTCTGTGAAAATACACATCATTTATAAAGATACAATTTGTAACGTTAAGAAAGTGAGGGAAGTAAAAATGAATATATTTTGTATGTTTTTAAGGTGAAGTTGAAGGCAAAAGCCATTTGCCCTGGGGACCTTAGCGCTGGGCAAGGGAGGAGGCAAGGCTGCCATTTTCTCTCCCTCATTTCTTCCATCTCCTCTTACTTTGCATAGGGATTTTTCTTGGTCTACAGGAATAGTCAATGGGCCAGGCTCTGTCCTGCACACACACACACACACACACACACACACACATGTGCAGGTGGGCATGGCATGTATACACGGAACCTGGGATTTTAATTTTTAAATTTTCAAAAAGTGAGAAACCAAGGATTTTTGGCATGATTCTCAGGACTTTGGGCTGGGGAAAGGGTAAGTCTTTGCTTTCTGCCATGTGGTGTGCCATCAGTTGTTGAGGCTTTCTCCCTGAAGGTGTCCCCCAAGGAGATGGTGCAGGAGATTTACCCGGTGCTCATGGTCTGTGAATACATGTGTCACTGCACCTGCTTCTCACTGCCCCTGGACAGCAACATGCTGGACCACTTCTGAGAGATGTGCAACATTGAGGAGCTGCAGGAGGGCTCAGGGCTGTGCGTGAGGGAAGGCTTGTTTGGAAGTTGGGTGGACTGCCTTGGGGAGGGCCCCCAGAAGCAGGGCCAGGCAGCACTTCCCCACTCCTCTGAGGGCTCTGCGTCACAGATGAGCACATGAAGTGGGATTGGAGCGCAGCTCTGCTTCTCAGGCTGTCACACCAGCACCTTCTAACTTCACAACCCATGAGTTAAAGAACAGGGTTCTGATTCTAACAAAAATCAGGCAGTACCAAGCCAGGCTTGATATCAGCCCAATCAAATTCTATAAAGAAAAATAATGTATTAAAAAAAGAAAGAAAAGCTTCACAGCCTTTGAGTAGGGAAGTCTGCCCAGTGCAGCACTGCCAACTGCTGAGGTGAGATTGGCATGGCTGTAAAGCAAAAGTTCTCATGCACTCAAGTTACCTGCGGGGAAGCTACTCATGTTCTCAGGGCCTACCTGCTTGTTAAGAGCAATTGTAAAAAAGATCTGTAGCTCAATGTGTCCCAGAATTGATCACAGAACCTTCTCTTTTTCCCAAAAGAACCACCATTAAAATATCGTGAAACACACATTGGAAGACAGTGCTGAACTTGGGGGTCCTGAAAAGTTCTTAGGACACCCCTGCATGAGGGCTGTCCCTGGACAGCAGGTCAAGGTTGTGGAGGCCCCAAAGCTCTGAAGGCTATGCCTACCCAAGACACTAGTGCACAAAGAGGGAGTGGCCTTGTGGCTCCCCAAGACCTGTCTGTGCTTCAGAGGCATTTGGCAGAAGGTTTCTTGTTAACAAGGATCCTTGCCCACTAGCAGGAAGGAGAGAGAGAGAGACAGAAAGAGACATACAGAGAGAGAGAGAATGTGTGTGTGTGTGTTTGTGTGTGTGTGTTGAAACCAGAACCCCACCTTATGTGTTTATTGTGGAATTTGAAAATGAAAGCCTAAAGTTGAAAACTAAAATCACACATGACCGCACTCTGCCAACTATTTACTGTCTGAGAAGGGTCGTTCCAGGTTGTAGGACCCTGGTAACACCCTTTTCCCTTCCTTCCTGAAAGAGTTACACACACTGCTCAAAGCCTGCATCCACATGTACCATGTCCAAGACGAGCTCAAGAGCCTGGACCCATCTGCCACCTTCAGCAGGGTTAACTGCAGCTGCTTGTTCTTCATGAGCATCTTCTCCAATGGTGACCTGAGAGTTGAGGGAGGCATTGGGGTCAGGATTGAACAGAGGAAAAGGCAGCACGGAGGCCAGGTGGTGAGGACCAGGCCATCTCACCTGGAGGGTTCTGGCCCCGAGACATCCAGACAAGCATCACATTTAGGTGCAGACAGCTGGCCTTGGGTGTCTCAGTGCTTGTCACCTGCCTTGGGTCCCTCAAACAGTGGGAAATGGAAGAACGGCTTGGAAATGGGCCCCATCGACTGTGTGTCACCTAAGCACATTCTCCCAGGGGTCCAGGAGGGGCCATCATGCCTCCAGAACCAGAATTGGAAGGTCAAACTTCCAGGGGGAGGAAGGAAGAGTGTCCTTAGTGAAGTGGAGGGCCTCACAGCAAGATGCCTGGCTTAATCAAGCTTGGACATACCTGAAGCACGTTCAGTGACTAAAAGTGCCTATCATGAGCAGCTGGAACCCACTCCCTGAGAGCTTCAAGATGCATGGGTACCTCATGTACCTGTTTGTAATTACAGCCAAGGACCAGCAGGCAGCATTACTGCATCCACATGGGGCTTTTACTGGAATCAGTGTCTCTGCCAGCCCCTCACAGGCTCCTGGGATGCCACTCATTCTGGGTCTGTGGACAGATAATGCAGGACACTTGCTCAGTGCCCACCCACTCCTTGTGGCCCACAGCCCATCACTCAACCCCAGCCCCACCATCCCCTGCTTCCTAAGCCGTTCCTCATGCCAAGAGAAAAGGCAATGCCTTTGTCCCACAGCCTCTGCCTTGTGTCATGTCATGTGGGGGTATGGAATGAACTGGCCAGCCTAAACTCCAGGGCTTCTGCCTGAAGAATCTGTCCCCGCTGTCTGAGTCCCCTTCTAGGGAGCTGTCAGTGGGGGAGAGAGCAGCCCTGGAAGAAAGGCCCACCTGCTTCTGTGTGACTTCAGGGCAGCCTCTCAGGGCAAGAACCCAGAGCAGATGGAGGCCTCACAGAAGGCTGTGGCAGGGCTCTGGGCTTGGTGGCTGAGCATCTCCCTCTCTGCTGCCAGCCATGGGGCCCAGAACCACCCATTCAAGAGGGTCACCACCACATTGCAGGTGTGCAGCTGGACGGCTCCCCAGGCAGAGCCTGCCATGGACTCCATGCACACAGAGGACGCACACCTTGAGGCTGGACTATGAGTAGAACATTCATGAAGAGGTGCATGCAGCCTGGTCCTGCCCTCACTGGGAAACCCCTTCCCTCTGGGTACCAGACAGAATTCTATGCACTTTCCTGGAGGCTCCATGCTGGTCTGTTCATTTGGAAGTTTGAGGCTGTCCATGAGGAAGTAACAAAAGAGATCTCTCAGAGCAGCTTGTGGGGCACAGGCTGAGCCCTTGCCTAGTCCCTCCCTAGTCCCTTTGCAGAGCCGGGTCTGGAACAAGGACCTGTGGATAATGAGGGAACTGCTCTGCAATAACCGGCCTGAGCAGCTGCTTCAAGAAACAGCCACAATCAAGGCGCCTATAGCCCCTGGTGAGTGACTGGCAGCCTCAGGCCCACTGCCATCTGTGAGCAGGTTTTCTTGCTAACAGGATGAAAGCAAAGAAAGCTGGAATAAGCCCAGCCCTCTCAGGTACCTTAAAGGCTGTTGGGGTTCCTTGCAAAGCCTTCTAGCCTTCTGCTTCTTGGCAGCGCACCCAAGCACCTTTTTCTAGCCTCTAAGACTTTGATGCTCTGGAAGGAGAGGGCCCTACTTTTCACTAGGCTATGGGGCCAGGCCCATCCAGCTCCCTACTTCCACTACCTACTTCCACTAACAACCATAGGGCACACACTGCCCAACCGTGGCCCTTCTAAGGCAGAAGATCATTTGTCTTGCAGTTTCACCTTGCTAGGGCTTAAAAGTTATCAGTGCTGTTTTTAAGATAGAGAAGTGAGATCATCAGCACAGGTGACAGCACAGGCCGGGCTGCTGGGGAGGCTGAGGGAGAGTGTCCAGCCTATTCTGCCAGTGGGGCCTTGCCAGAGGTGTCTCGTGACCCAGTCCCTCAGAGAAGCATGCAGACTTCTCAGCAAGGAGCTGGAAGGTGCAGATCAGGGCAGCCCAGCACCACTGATGGTGGAGTGGGGCTACCTCCCATCAAGCTGTGTCTCCACAGCTGACCCGTGGAGCCAGGAGGTGATTTACAACACTTGCAAGGCAGTCAGCTCCATCAGCTGTATGCCCTTCAATGTTCACTTCAACTCAAACATCCCACCAGAAAGCAGTGGGGACTGACCAGTGCAGAAACCCAGCAAAGTGGAATAGAGCATCCTGGGGTGGGGGATCTGGGGCCTGCCTGCTCATCTGAGCACTGCCCCCTGGGGGTGTGCTCTGCAGGCTCCCTGAAGAGCTCATCAGGGAGACCCTGAGCCTGTGGAACATGCCTGAGGCCATGCCCAGGGGGATTTGTGCCTTCTTGCACCTCCTTGCTCATCTCACTACGCGATTGGTGACTGTGCTGAGGTGGGCCTCGAGCATCTCCTGGGCTGTGTCAGCACAGGGCTCTGGGCCTGGCCTGGCATTGAGGGATGGCAAATAAGGGGCCTGGGTTTGCATTGTCACCTGCTATGGTTCCAGAAAATAAGGAAGTCCAGACCTGCAGGACTGGAACCCTATCAAAGGGGTTAGGAGGCTGCTCACTTTCCCTTAGGGCCCCATGTGGAAGAGCTGAGGGAGGTTAAGGAGACCCTGGGGACTCACTTGTTCTGCCTGGGCTTCCCCCAGCTCCACCCTTTGAAAACCATTTTCTGGGAAGAGCTCAGGAACCTCTTGTGCTCTAGTGAGGTGGGGCCTTCCCTCACAGGGTATTGGTGAGGAGGCATTCTGAGACTCTGTGAGTGAGAAGCTAACATAGTGCCTGAGAATACTCATGGGAGCTGTCATCCTCTGTGACCATCAGGTGACCTTGTAGTGTTCAGACTGCCTGGCCTGGCCTTGGGCTTGGTGAGGCTGTTTTGGGGTCAGCTGCTTTAGACTCCCACTTTCTCTGCATTCAAACAGTGACTGTTTTAGTGTTTGTTTATGGGTTTAAAAAATCCTAATATTTCATTTATAGTAGTTTCAGATTGTATGTGTGTATTTGTATAAATTTTATTAGAAGAAAGAGGGCTTAAGACAACAGCATTTTAAGGAGGTCTTAATGGGGCATAGACTTTTATGTCATAACAGCTAATACTGACCTCTTTTTCTACCTCTGCATAAAGTATACATAGAAAGTGTAGCCAGAGGTGGTGAGGCTAAGTGTCTAGAGCTGAGCTGCTTGGGCTTGCTTGCTGGCCTGCAGTCAGGTGGACTCTGGCTGCGAGGCGGTGTCCAACCTGGATCTATACCCCCCACCCCCTCTCCTTGGTCCCTGAGTAACCAACACAAGGCAGTGCTAATGAGCAGGAGAGTGATGGGTATCGGGAACCCCAATACTATCCGGGAAGATTTGAAGGCCATCTGGGCTGGGGCTGTTGGGGGTAGGGGCTGTGGCTGCCTTGGCTTGTCATGGTGCCACCCACAGATGTGCTTGCCCTGTGCTGCTTCTCCAGCAGCTGACTGCCTATGGCCCTGAGCCTGTCATACCATGCTTGCTACCTCATGCTACTTGTGTTTGAAAAACCATCCCGAGATGGTGCTGCTGGAGGTGAGTGCTGAAAAGGGGGCAGCACCTTTGTCCTGGGGGATTAGGAGCTGACCAGATTCTTCCTGACTCCCTCCCAAAACAAGTGGGGCTGGTGCTGAAATTAATGATGCCCCCCAGAAGATGTGTTTGCACTGGCTGAACAAATACACGATGCACAGCCCTAAATGAAGACACATGAATGGGGTGTGTGGACATCAGTCAGCAGCTGGGAAACAGGTGCCTCTCAGGCCTCTCATTCTTCAGCAAGTGTGGAATGTGCCTATGCCCTTGAGTGTATGCATCTGGCTGTTGCTTTTGCTGCCGCTATACCCAGGCCCAATCTGGCTTCAAGTCCAGGTTTTCAGTAAAAAAGATAAGAGGCTTTTCTGTGTTCTGGGATAGGAAGCCAGAGATCTGTGTAGGGCTGAGGTTGGGTGCACATTAGTTTGTGACAGGATGAGAGCTGCAGTGGTTTTATTAATCGTGAGAGCCTGGCCTGGTTGTAGCTCCCGGTGAGGGGGAGGGAGTCAGCATTGTTGGTCCGGGAGACATCCATGTGCCCAGCCCTGGCCTTCCTGCCCTCAGGCACAGCAAAAGACACCACCACAGGCCCCGACTTCCTTCCCTGCTCTCTGCAGCCCAGATGGGAATACTTGGAGGCCACAATCTGAAAGCATTTTTCTCCCATTTTAACCCGAGCTGCCTAAAACACAGTGGGGGCAGGGTGGGTGAAGGGCCTGGGGGAAAGCAGGGCTGGATCATGGATCCTGGGGGAAATTTAGAGATACAGAAGTGGTTGTCACCTCTCTGTGGAACCCAGCTCCATACCTGGTCCTTGCCACACAGCCCTTTCTACAGAGAATAGCTCTGGGGCGTTTGGGGATCCCTATGGCCCCCGGTGGCTTCCTTTCCCCCGCTGCCTGTGCTGCTTCCCTTGCCTGCTGTCAGAGCCCAACACGGAGGAGGAGGTTGCCGCCCTGAGAGCCTGAGGGAGCTGTGTCTGACTGGGGCTTCTGCCTGGGGTTTTGCAAAGAGCTACCTATGAATATAGTCGTTCCAGATACCTTGTTTCAAAGGAATTGAGCATGAGCTAGCAAGTGTAGCAAACCCACAGCTGATAAACAACTTTGTCTTGGTTTTAAACCATCACATCTTCATTTCACATTGGAATAAAGTAAGTGAAACCTTCTACCCCAGCCTCGCCCGTGTGTTCTGTAACCCAGTCTCCTTTGGTTGTGAGGGCTGTTGTCAGAAATGTTATAAGAAAAGATTATGCATAAATTAAATCAAATGTAAAATTATGCTTATAATGTCACTTGAGTGAAAGCTAAGAGGGTAGAGTCACAGGCACTCAGCTGGGGTTTACCCACCTATCATTTACCAGGCTCATGAGTGCGGCACAGGTGAATGTCACCAGACATTGGTGACAGAAGAGAAAAGGCCAGCATGAAGGCTAGGTAGGGGAGAGGTGCCAGGCTGTGGGGCCAGGCCCTGAGCATGCTGGACCTGTGAGGTCACTGAACATCTAACTGCCCAGGCACCGGCCCTTTTCACATCAGTTGAGGTAAGAGGATGGGAGAGCACTCTCTGGAAGTCACACTGCGCTGGGAGAATGAAGGAGAGTCTACAACTCACCATCCTAGGGTAGGTTTTAGAGTGAGATGGACTGTCTTGGAGAGCTAATGAGACGGGAGGAAGGCAGTCCCCCAGGTGCATCTGAGGGCCACAGCCTATGAAGTAAAAGGTGTGTGTGGGAGTGTCCTGTCCCTGTGAGAGGAGAAGTTTAAAGCTATTACAGCTGGTGGCTGCTGCTCAGCCTTCCCTCTGCAGAGCAGGCAGGTCTCAGCTGCATGTATATCTGAATGTCTTTTGGAGTGTTTAGAGAGTCCTCTATGTCTTGGAAATTTTGAAAAGAAAAACAAATTTCAATTCTAATGTTTATTAGTTTCCCTGAGCCAATTGGAAAAAAAAAAGTCCTTCACCTCGAAGTTTTAAGTGACACCCAAGGGTAGCCACCAGTGTCTCGGCCACTGAAGCCTTGTGCATGCTCCCACTACCAGTTTGATTTGCAGCCTCATGGTTGCGTTGTGCTACATATTCTTTCTTCTGGCCTTGTCCAGTGAAAACGGTTCACCTGGCTAACACCAATTCCTGAGATACGGGCACCATGTAAAGGTGAGAATGGATTGGGTTTAGTTACTATTGTGCCTCTTCCTCACCCGAGAGGCCCATTTTTCCTGGTTGATTCATTTAGTGCATTAGTGCTGTCAGTCGCCTTTGGACAACTCAAATGACAAGAGGCTGTTGTTTCATAAAGAAAATGAAGGCTTTATATGTGAAACCCTCCTTTTCTCTTCTGCTTCTCTTAGGTGAAAGATTTTATTTTTTTAAAAAGGGTACATAGTGGTATCCCAGAAGGTGTAGTGTGATAACGGGCATGTGCTAGGCTATGGTTTCGTTGTGGATGGGTAATTCTTCAAGATGGAAAACCAAGTTTCACTGAGTTGCTGGAGCCGCACTCATCTTTCTCCACATCCCCCAGCATGGGCTTTCACTTTTCTCCCGGGCTTGAATTTTTTTCACATCCATATTGTTCACACACACACACACACACACAAACACACACACATCTGTCTGTCAGTGCAGTGGCTGAATCAGGGGTCAGTGCAGCCTCAAACTCTTAGGCTCAAGTGATCCTTTCACATCAGCTTCTCAAAGAGCTAGGATTACACTACAGGCATGCAATGCTACACCCAGCCAATTTTAAAATTTTTTTGTAGAGGCTGAGCCTACTTATGTTGCCCAAACTGGTCTTGAACTCATAGGATCCAGCGATCATCTCACCTTGGCCTCCCAAATTGTTTACATTCCAGGTGTGAGCTACCAAACTCAGCCAAAAATATTTTTTAAAGAACAGTTACAACCAAATTATGAGTTACGATTGCGCCACTGCCCTCCAGCCTGAGCACCAGAGCAAGGCCTTGTATCCAAAAACAAACAAAACAAAACAAGAACAAAAAACCTTATAACCAAATTAAACTTCGAAGATTGTGTCATCTGTGTCCCTCTCTGCCCTCCAGTTATCACTGTTAAATATAATGGTTATTGAGAAAATGGTTAGATATTATTAAGAAATTTCTATATCTACTCCAGCTGAGAATAGGTATTCTGATGTGGCCGAAACATTTTCTCACTGCTACATTCAGGGTCTAAACTAGCAAACCAAATCAGGACACCTGCAGAGGACAGCTGGCCATTTTCAAATAGAAAGAGAAATACCCCCACTAATGAAAGTAATCCAGTGATTTTCAAAAAGACAAGTCAGACTGAGATGCAGCACAGTCAGGGCACAATTACCCTGGAATAATCACTTCGCACAGAATGGTTGTGGAGCCTTTCTAAGATGAGCAAATTTGGGCAACATCATTCTTGCTTATTTATTCCCAGCCCCCGCTGCCCGCCTGATTCCTAACGGCCACCCCACGATGTGGTCAGCAGTGAGGTGCAGCATGGTGACAGAGGGGCTCAGGGATGGGATGAGGGTCTTTCCTGCGTCATGAAAATGCCTAATAAGTTGTTAAAAAGATGTCCAAATGTTCTATTTCCTGCCCTTAAATAGCTGTTAAGATGCATGACACAACAGATCCTGGTAAGGGAAAGAGCATGCGCATTTCAAGTCTCAGCTCACTTCTTAATTAGCTGTGATACTCTGGGCATATGACCCCAACTATTCGAGCCTGTTTGCCTGTCCACCCAAGACAATCCTAAGCAAAAACAACAAATCTGGAGGTATCATGCTACCAGACTTCAAACTATACTTCAAGGCTACAGTAACCAAAACGCCATGGTACTGGTACCAAAACAGATATATAGACGAATGGAACAGAACAAAGACCTCAGAAATAACACCACACATCTACAACCATCTGATCTTCGACAAACCTGACAAAAACAAGCAATGGGGAAAGATTTTCTATTTAACAAATGGTGCTGAAAAAACTGGCTAGCCATATGCAGAAAACAGAAACTGCACCCCTTCCTTACACCTTATACAAATATTATCTCAAGATGGATTAAAGTCTTAAATGTAAAACCCCAAACCATAAAAACCCTAGAAGAAAACCTAGGCAATACCATTCAGGACATATGCATGAGCAAAGACTTCATGACTAAAATACCAAAAGCAATTGCAACAAAAGCCAAAATTGACCAATGAGATCTAATTAAAGAGCTTCTGCACAGCAAAAGAAGCTATCATCAGAGTGAAAGCAACCTACAGAATGAGAAAATTTTTGCAATCTATCCATCTGACAAAGGTCTAACATCTGGAATCTACAAGGAACTTAAACAAATTCACAAGAAAAAAAACCCCATCAAAAAGTGGGCAGAGGATATGAACAGACTCTTCTCAAAAGAAGATATTTGACTGAGTGTGGTGGCTCACGCCTGTAATCCCAGCACTTTGGAATGTGGAGGCAGGTGGATCATGAGGTCAGGAGTTTGAGACCAGCCTGGCCAACATGGTGAAATCCTGTCTCTACTGAAAACACAAAAAATTAGCCAGGCATATTGGCAGGTGCCTGTAATCCCAGCTTCTCGGGAGGCTGAAGCAGGAGAATCACTTGAACCCGGGAAGCAAATGTTGCAGCGAACCAAGATCCTGCCACTGCATTCCAGCCTGGGTGACAGAGCAAGACTTTGTCTCAAAGAAGAAGAAGAAGGAGAAGAAAAAGGAGAAGAAGGAGAAGAAGAAGACATTGATGTGGCCAACAAATATTAAAAAAAAAATCTCATCATCACTGGTTATTAGAGAAATGCAAATCAAAACCACAATGAGATACTATCTCACGCCAGTTGGAATGGCAATTATTAAAAAGTCAGGAAACAACAGATGCTGGTGAGGCTGTGGAGAAATAGAAACGTTTTACACTGCTGGAGGGAGTGTAAATTAGTTCAACCATTGTGGAAGACAGTGTGGTGATTCCTCAAGGATCTACAAGCAGAAATACCATTTGACCCAGCAATCCCATTACTGGGTATATACCCAAAGGAATATAAATTTTTCTACTATAAAGACACATGCACATTTACGTTTATTGCAGCACTGTTTACAATAGCAAAGACTTGGAACCAACCCAAATGCCCATCAATGATAGACTGGAAAAAGAAAATGTGGCACATATACACCATGGAATACTATGCAGCCATAAAAAAGAATGAGTTCATGTCCTTTGCAGGGACGTGAGTGAAGCTGGAAACCATTATCCTCAGCAAACTAACACAGGAACACGAAACCAAACACCATATGTTCTCACTCATATGTGGGAGTTGAACAATGAGAACACATGTACACCGGGAAGGAAACATCACACACTGGGACCTGTTAGGGGGTTGGGGTCAAGGGGAGGGAGAGCATTAGGACAAATATCCAATGCATGTGGGGCTTAAAACCTAGATGGCAGGTTGATAGGTGCAGAAAACCACCATGGCACATGTAAACCTATGTAACAAACCTGCACGTTCTGCACATGTATCCCAAAACTTAAAGTAAAACAAAGAAACAAACAAAAATGCACTAACGCTCAGGGTGAGTGGGGGTAGGGGCTGGGGTGGGGCATGGGTGGGTGGGTCCTGGTGTTTTATTCAATCAGTGGCACTGGTGTGGGAACCACCCAATCAGGCGCACAGTTTGAGAGGAGAGGAGGGTGTGGCTTCTGCCGTTTGGCGGGGCCTTTGTCTCTTGCTGGTGCTGGTGCAGGAGCTTGGGATGCATCTCCTCTTTTGCTCCTCCACCTTGGGAAATCCGGACAACTCCCTCACAGCCCCTGTTGCCCTGTGATCTGTAGGTCCTTGGGGACGCATAGTTAAGGTGCTGTTACCATGGGGCGGTCCTTGCTCCCAGAGCTCCCAAGATGGTGGCGGGCTGCTCCCATAATTTTGGCAGGCCACTTCCATCATGGTGGCAAGCCTCCTGTTTTCTGACCTGGGGCTCTTGGCCTCACGGATTCCAAGGAATGGAATCTTGAGCCATGCGGTGAGTGCTATAGCTCTATTAGAAGCTGTGGGTCACGGAAGAGAACCGTGGAACCCAGTGACTAGTGTTCAGCTTGATTAGGATGAACCGAGGCACTTAGCTGTGCAGGAACAATGACAAGCCTTTAGCCCTATTGGGAGTGGCAATGGGTGCCTTGCTGGATCAGGAGCACAGCGGACACCTTGCTAGCCAGGATGGTCTTGATCTCCTGACCTCGTGATCCGCCCGCCTCAGCCTCCAAAAGTGCTGGGATTACAGGCGTGAGCCATCGTGCCCAGCCAATAACTGTCTTCACAACAATTGGTGCTGGGGAAATTGGGTACCCACATGTAAAAGAATGAACCTGGGCCCTTCACTTATACTGTAAGAAAAAATTAACTAACTGGATCAAATACCTAAATGTAAGAGCTAAAACTACAAAATTCTTAGAATAAAATATAGGGGAAACACATCATAACACTGGATTTGGCAGTTTTTTTTTTTAAAACAGGACACCCAAAACACAAGAAACAAAAGAAAAATAGATGAATAGGACTCTATCCAGAATATGCAAAGAACAATTCAGCAACAATAAAACAAACTACTTGTTACATAGGCATGGGCAAGGACTTCATGTCTAAAACACCAAAAGCAATGGCAACAAAAGCCAAAATTGACAAATGGGATCTAATTAAACTAAAGAGCTTCTGCACAGCAAAGGAAACTACCATCAGAGTGAACAGGCAACCTACAAAATGGGAGAAAATTTTCGCAACCTACTCATCTGACAAAGGGCTAATATCCAGAATCTACAATGAACTCCAACAAATTTACAAGAAAAAAACAAACAACCCCATCAAAAAGTGGGCGAAGGATATGAACAGACACTTCTCAAAAGAAGACATTTATGCAGCCAAAAAACACATGAAAAAATGCTCACCATCACTGGCCATCAGAGAAATGCAAATCAAAACCACAATGAGATACCATCTCACACCAGTTAGAATGGCGATCATTAAAAAGTCAGGAAACAACAGGTGCTGGAGAGGATGTGGAGAAATAGGAACACTTTTACACTGTTGGTGGGACTGTAAACTAGTTCAACCATCGTGGAAGTCAGTGTGGTGATTCCTCAGGGATCTAGAACTAGAAATTCCATTTGACCCAGCCATCCAATTACTGGGTATATACCCAAAGGACTATAAATCATACTGCTATAAAGACAAATGCACACGTATGTTTATTGAGGCACTATTCACAATAGCAAAGACTTGGAACCAACCCAAATGTCCACCAATGATAGACTGGATTAAGAAAATGTGACACATATACAGCATGGAATACTATGCAGCCATAAAAAATGATGAGTTCATGTCCTTTGTAGGGACATGGATGAAATTGGAAATCATCATTCTCAGTAAACTATCGCAAAAACAAAAAACCAAACACCGTATATTCTCACTCATAGGTGGGAATTGAACAATGAGAACACATGGACACAGGAAGGGGAACATCACACTCTGGGGACTGTTGTGGGATGGTAGGAGGGGGGAGGGATAGCTTTAGGAGATATATCTAATGCTAAGTGACGAGTTAATGGGTGCAGCATACCAGCATGGCACATGTATACATACGTAACTAACCTGCAGATTGTGCACATGTACCCTAAAACTTAAAGTATAATAATAATAAAATAAAATATTGGCAAAAACTTAAGCAGACATTTCTCTAAAAATTATGTAAAGTGGCTAATAAGCACATGAAAAGACGCTCAACAAAACTCATCATTAGTGAAATGCAAATCTAACCCCAAATGACATATCATTTAATACCCATCAGCATAGCTACTACCAAAAGAAAAAAAAACAGAAAATCACAAGTGTTGGTGAGGACGTGGAGCAATTAGAATCCTTGTACACTGTTGGTGGAAATGTAACATGCTGCAGCTGCTATAAAATAACAACACAGTAACTAAAAAATTTACACATAAAATCACCATACGATCCAGCAATTTCACATCTGGGTATGCAGCAAAAGATATGAAAGCAAAGACACAAAATAATACACATACACCTAGGTTCATAGCAGCATTACTCACATCACCAAAAAGGTGTTTGAATTACTCAAGTGTTGTTTGAATTACCATCAATGAATAAATAGATAAAATGTGATGTATACATACAGTGGAATGTTATTCAGCTATGTAAAATAAGGAAATTCTGACACATGGTACGTCATGCATGAATCTTAAGGACATTGTGCAAAGTGACATAAGCCAGTCATAAAAGGGCAAATACTGAATCATTCCACTTATGAGATACTTAGAGTAGTTAAATTCTAGAAACCCAAATAGAAGAGTGGTTCCTAGGAACTAGAGGGGGAGTAACATTGAACTTATTTAATGGGTATAGAGTTTTGTCTCTGCAAGTTGAAAGAAGGTCCCTATGAATGGTAATGACAGTTGCAAAACAATGTGAAAGTAGTTAATTTTTCTGAGCTGCACACTTAAAATAGCTTAAATGGTTAATTTTATGTATACTTTACCACAATGTAAAAAATAATTTTTAAATAAACTATAGCTATCTGCAATATCATGAATTAATATCATAAATATAATGTTGCACAGAAGAAAGTAGTTGTAAAAGTACACATATTACACAATCTCACTTATATGAAATCCAAAAAGTGATCAGAACTGAGGTTCTGGCTTCCAGTAATAATGAAGTAAAGTAGTTTGTTGAATACTTCACAGATAACTATAACAAAGCTCTTTGGTCACAGGGCTGCAGCACTGCAATCCCAGCATGCACCAGGCTCAGAGAGAGTGCGCTAATCACTGCAGGAACGGACGAGGCTCCGCGCGTCTCGCTGGTCTTGCTGGGAGATGCAGTCTCATAAACGCTCCCAGCCCTTTGGTCACAGGGCTGCAGCACTACAGTCCTGGCATGCACCGGACTCCGGGAAAGTGCGTGTCACTGGAGGAAGAGGCAGGGCTGTGCGCGCCTCCCTAGAATTGTTGGAAGATGTATTCTCATAAACACTCCCAACCCTTTGGTCAAAGGGCTACAGGACTACAATCCCAGCATGCACCAGGCTCCAGGGCGAGGCGCAGCCCTGGAAGAAGGGGCAGAGTGGTACCCGCCCCACCTAATATGCTGGGAGCTGTAGTCCGTTAGCTACTCTCAGCCTGTTTGTCGGTAGGCTTCAGAACTATAATCCGAGCATGTACCGGGATCCGGGGTGCACAGCCCTGGAGGGAGGGGCAGAGCGGTGTGGACTTCCCGGTGTCCAAAGCACTGCTGAGTTCTGATGCTATGCCGGCTCTTTGCAAGGAGAGTGAGTACAGAGGTGCACATGGAGGACAGGTCTGCACTAAGCGTTGAGGAGGGTATTACCCTATGAAGACACCTTCCATTTTCCCAAATCGGGCGGGTTGTCCTCACCCGATTGGCCCTATCCTTCTCAGGTTCCTCTTTCAGTTGCACTCAGGGTTCTTTCCAGAGCATTACCTCTTCTGCAGCCCAGGGCGCTGCCTTCTTTCCTAAACTGCTGTGGAAACTTTCCTGATGTCCGAGACACTGTCCATTGTGCCGCAGCCCTCTTTTTTCTCTAGCCAGAGCACGCACTCAACCGTTTTTGAGAGAAATCTTCCACCTGGCCTGCTTGTGAGCAGCTTCAGAGCTCTGCAGGGGTGACAAGGGCTGTGGCTTCCTGGAAATGTCACTCTCAATGGCGCCTTTATCACGAATGTGAAAGTCTAGGCATCAGAAAGGTTAATTATTGGGTTGCACAAAACCAGCTAAGAGCAAAGGAAAAAAACCCATTTCCGAGGCGTTAGTCTTGTGAGCCATTTTCATCAACCCATTTAAGTGGACAAGCTCCAAAATGCAACCTGAAGCTGCTGACTATTTAGGCATTTTACACTTGAAATCATTGGTCTCATCTCAAGTCAGGCCTGGCCTGCCAGTGTCTCAGAGACACAAATGGGACCTGATACCTCAGGAACAGATAGTGTTCCAGCTTTATGGGAGCAGATTTTAAGATGTGGAGCCCTTGGGGTCATTTGAAACCCACTATCCTCAGTAGGGACTTTTACTTCTAGAGAGCATGTGCATTTTGATTTTATCTGTCCTCAAGCTGACCCTTTGTTCATTTTAATAGTAAAAACATATTCCTGGGTGGAGATTTAAGATGCTAATGAGACATGCAATGTATGCACAAATATGTACAGCTACTGTACATGTGTACCCAGAAGACCAGTCAGAACATGCTTACTGTAACACTTCTTTCCACCTTCTTATGAAATAATCATGCAAAACTCCCATAAAGTGGATTTCTCCAGCAATAATTAATGCTGTCTCACTTTTATGAGCAGGCTGCCCTGGAATCTCTTTCTCAGACTGTACCATCTATTCTGCACTTAATTTTCAAAATACTCTTTTTTTTTGTAATAAATTATGATGTACTTCTTTTGTTGTGTGTCTCTTGTTTAAATTCTTTTAAACTAAGAAGATAAGAACCAAGGTATGACATCAGCCATCAACATTTCTGGTGCCATGACCTGGGGAGAGGTTTGTCTGCTTCATTAATTTCAGTTTCCCTTTACTTGCAGTGAATACTATGGCAGTTCCAGACTACCTGTTTAACTATCGCTGCTTGTTCCAGCGCTGTTTCAGTAAAGTTCTGGGGGAAACGTTTTTAAGTCGCCTGTATTCTTTAGAGAGAGAATATATGTCCGCTCTCCTTTTGGCTGCTGCTTCTGTAGTATCGGTAAATATGCTAACCACATGAGTTGCCCTCAACATTTCATATTTGGGCTATTTGCCGCTTAGTTTCACATCTTTCTGGCCACAGTTTAGACTCGGCTTACCGTTTGTTGACCGTTCAGCAATACTCGATCGCCACCTAGTGGCTATTGTAATTTATTTTCTGGTCAGGTTTTCTGTTTACAAAATTTTTGTTTTGTTTTGAGCAGCACATTAAGAGAACCCTGTCCCTTCAGGCTTTATGCATTTCCCAGCTCCTTGAAATCGTTCTTCAACAGGCTTTCTTTGCTGAACAAAAGATGCACAGTCATGTAGATGCCCAGTCGTAGGGATTGAATCTGAGCATTCCAGGTGTTGTAATTGGGCATCACAAATGGCAAACCAGTGAATTAGGGCAAGGCTTGTCAGCCAGACATCTGCCCCCCAGCCAGCAGTGGGGGTCATCTCGGTAGGGCTGGAGATGTCCACCGCTGGGGGGAGCTAGGACGGTGTATGGCAAATGCCTATGACCTCCTAAAGCTTCAGTTAATGGGGTTTCCAGGGGATGTGCTGGACACCTTGGTGTTTCCACTTGGCCCATGAGGATGCCCACAGCCTCCTGGATTTCACTAAATGTTCTGTCGTTGCAGGATTCTCTCGGCACCGTGGAAGCCGCTTCCTCTACTGTCACTGAAACACCCCTGGGATGTATATCTAAAAATTAGAACAGCTTTTGGCTAAATGAACTTAGAAAAAAGAAAACCTTATCTTCTTTTGTAACACTATTTAGCCTGCCTACAGATTAGCTGACAAAACATGGCTGGAGAATGAGACTGTGAACTTTGACTCCATCCTACAGCTAGATCTTTTCTGTAGTAATCAGGGAAAATGGTCTGAAGTATCCTATGTGCAAGCCTTTCTGGCCTGACATCAAAACCCAGCTCTATGCAGCACCTGTGGGCTAAAGCCTAGTAAGCCAGAAAGTCCCTCAGAACCATTAGAAGACCATCTCTTATTAAGGGGAAGGGACCCCAGACCCCACAGCCCAACACCAGCTCCAGACAGGGGCCCTCAGGGGCCCACACCTTCTTTAGAATCCCCAGCATCCCCACACTATCAGAGTCTTCTGTAGAATCTAAGCTTGTTTCACCTCCTCCTTATGCTCCTTTCTATTGGCCTTTGCCGGATACAATAGAGACCAGCCCAGCTGCAGTTACTCACGGTGGGACTTCACACCATTCAGGGCCAGAGAAATTGCTCCCCTTACAGAAAGTCCCAAATGGAGAGAGGACCATCAGAGTGCTTGTTCTACTCTCAATAAATGATCTTATCCAATATAAGCAACAACTCTGATGGCCCTCAGACAACTTCAGCGCATTTACTGAAGGCTTCCAGGCTCTAACTTTGACCACCATTCAACTGCACCATCCATAAATGGACCGAATGACTGCTGCCAACTTAGCTGCACAAAATTTTGCTTATTAGCAAAAAATAGAAAACACTTAAAACATTTGTTGCTTTCACCATTTTAATGCAAAATACTTTTGCAGCATAAATGTCACCATAAGGTGGAGCCTTGGGAATCCAGTATAAACTATCTCAGAAAACCTCAATGTTTCCGCAACAAGCAGCAGAAGGCCTCAATAGACTTCAACAATGTCTGGACTCCATGGCCACTGTAGTCCGAGAAAAGCAAAGAGCCTGGGATCTTCTCCCAGCCGGGCAAAGAGGAGCATGTTTGTATCTAAAAGAAGAATGCTGTTTTTGAGATCAATCAGCCTGGTCTAGTCCAAGAAAATATTAATAATATCATCACCCAGGCAGACAAAATTGAATCTCTAGGAACTTCCATGGGAATATGAAAGCAATGTCTATTACCTGCCTTACTCTCTTTAATAGTAACAGTCACTACTATACTTTCAGCTTTTACTTTTGTTCCAATTTTGTTTAAAATGTTTACTGATTTCTTGCTCTCTTGCTTATGGCAACTCCATGTTTGCATGATGGTTTTGCAAGGCTTTCAACCTTTGGCTGCCAACATCTTGCCCACTGGTTCCACGAATGACATGGTTTACACCTGGTTAGATCACACAGGAAGAAACTTTAGGGCCCAGACTAGGCAGAAATTACACCCACTCAGCAGGAAACAGCTCCAGAAAAAATGACCTAGCCCCTCAACCTCCAATATGATTATGACCCTAAGATCTCTTAGGGGGAAACTGAGGCAGAATAGATCAGAATAGGTATTCAAGAAAATGACCATGATCTTGGGATACAGAAATGTGGGGAAAAGAAAGAGAGATCAGACTGTTACTGTGTCTATGTAGAAAGAAGTAGACATAAGAGACTCCATTTTGCTCTGTACTAAGAAAAATCCTTCTGCCTTGAGACGCTGTTAATCTGTAACCCTAGCCCCAACCCTGTGCTCACAGAGACTTGTGCTGTGTTGACTCAAGGTTTAATGGATTTAGGGTTATGCAGGATGTGGTTTGTTAAAAAAGTGCTTGAAGGCAGTATGCTTGTTAAAATTCATCACCACTCTCTAATCTCAAATACCCAGGGACACAATACACTGCGGAAGGCCACAGGGACCTCTGCCTAGGAAAGCCAGGTATTGTCCAAGGTTTCTCCCCATGTGATAGTCTGAAATATGGCCTCCTGGACTTGACCATCCTCCAGCCCAACACCTATAAAAGGTCTGTGCTGAGGAAGATTAGTAAAAGAGGAAGGCCTATTTGCAGTTGAGATAAGAGGAAGGCATCTGTCTCCTGCTTATCCCCGGGGAATGGAATGTCTCAGTGTAAAACCCAATTGTATGTTCTATTTACTGAGATAGGAGAAAACCGCCTTAGGGCTGGAGTTGAGACATGCTGGTGGCAATACTGTTCTTTAATGCACCGAGATGTTTGTATACACGCACATCAAGGCACAGCACATTTCTAACCTTGTTTATGACACAGAGACATTTGTTCACGTTTTCCTGCTGACCCTCTCCCCACTATTACCCTATTGTCCTGCCACATCCCCCTCTCCAAGATGGTAGAAATAGTGATCAATAAATACTGAGGGAACTCAGAGACCAGTGCCGGCGTGGGTCCTCTGTATGCTGAGCGCCAGTCCCCTGGGCTCACTTTTCTTTCTCTATACTTTGTC
This sequence comes from Pongo pygmaeus, assembly GCF_028885625.2. Lineage (NCBI taxonomy): Eukaryota > Metazoa > Chordata > Mammalia > Primates > Hominidae > Pongo > Pongo pygmaeus. The sequence goes on along the minus strand of NC_085930.1, from coordinate 19,963,835 downwards.
TCTGTGTCTCTTTCTTTTCTCAGTCTCTCATTCCACCTGATGAGAAACACCCACAGGTGTGGAGGGGTAGGCCACCCCTTCATTGAAACTGTGGTGACTGTACAGCCAACACAATGAGCCTTAGCATTCGCATTGTAATTGGGCTCATTCAAGCTAAGCTATCTTCATTAAGGACTTTCTGTTCTAAAGAGCATGTGCATTTTGATTTTCCCTGTCCTCAAACTTAACTTTTGCTTATTTTAATAGCAAAAAATACACCCCCCAGCTGGGCACGGTGGCTCACACCTGTACTCCCAGCAATTTGGGAGGCTGAGAAGAATGGATCACTTGAAACCAGAAGCTCAAGACTAGACTGGCCAACATAGTGAAACCCCATCTCAACTGAAAATACAAAAATTAGCCAGGTATGGTGGTGCATGCCTGTAATCCCAGCTACTCAGGAGGCCGAGGCATGAGAATGGCTTGAATTCGGGAGGCAGAGGTTGCAGTGAGCAGAGATTGCACCACCACACTCCAGCCTGGGCAACAGAGCGAGACTCTGTCTCAAGCAAACAAACAAAAATACACTACTGGCTAGAGGTCTAAGATGCCAATGAGACATGCAAAATATGAATAAGCATGTACAGCTACTGCACATGTGCACTCAGAAGACCACTCAGAACAGGCTTACTAGCAGCTCCTCTTCCCCCTCCTTATTAATAATAATGTAAAACTCCCATAAGGGGGTTTCTCCAGCGACAATCCACGCTGTCTCACTCTTATGAGCAGCCCGCCCTGGAATACCTCTCTCACGGTGTACTGTATTCTGCACTTAACTTTCAAAATTTTTTTTCTTTTCCAATAAATTATGTTGTAATTCTTTTCTGTGTGTCTCTTGTTTACATTATTACAAACCTAGAAGACAAAGATCGAGGTATTACATCAGCTCTCAACACAGCAATAAATCAGCCTCCTTCTTGTGGGCGTAGTCCATGCACAAAAGGAGTCACATCACCTAGGTGCTGGACCCAGAGATACATCACAATTTATCCTATGCACAAAGTTAAGGTAATAGAGGAGAGTCATATTAAATAGTTTCTGGGCCCAGGGATATGTCACAATGGCTCCTGTGAGCACAGATCAGGCAGAAGAATCACACAACCGGTGTGCTGGACACAGCGATAAGCCACCCTTTCATCTCTGGGAATGACCCAGGCAAGAAAGAAGAGTCACAGCATTTAGGTGCTTGCTGCTGAGGTACGTAACAATCTCTCTTATGGGCAAAGCCCAAGTAAGAGAGGAGAGTCACATCTCCAAGGTGATTAATGTAGAAATATGTCACAAGAAACTTTTTAGGCAGGGGCCCATGCTGGATCTTCTTATCTTCCAGATGTTAGGTCCGGGGATATGTCAGAATACCCAAAATACACAGGGCTCAGTCAAAAAAGGAGAGCCACATCACCTCGGTGCTGGGTCTAGACATATGTCACATCTCTTTTATGGGGAAAGCTCAGGTGAAAAAGCAGGTCACATCAAATAGTTGTTACGCAAAGAGATATGTCACAATGCCTCCTGCTTGAGTTGTCTAGGCCAAAGACTCACATCATCTTGGTGCTAGGCCCATGTTCATATATAAACATTCAACCAGAGTTAAAATGGTGGCTTATTTCTAAACCCAGCTTATAGGCAAGGGAGGACTGTCCTATCCTGACCTAGTTAATTGTAATGACGTTGACTCTCAAACCCGGGCTTAATGTCACAGGTACGACCATGGGTCCCTACCAGCAGGAAGGTCTCAAAGTTGATTGCAACTGTCATTCAGACTGTATAGTGCCATTGGGTAGTACACAGAGATTGCTAACTGCGCCGAGCACACAGGTGAGATTGTGGCACTCATATGCACACCCAGCCAACAGTAAATATTCTCATCCTCTCACATGAACACAGGTCACTGTTGAGGTTCTGAATTTCACACCTGTAGTCAGTCAAAGGTGGGAAAAATTGACATATATGGATACTCATGGGTTGGTGACTCTCAGGCCAAGATTCAGCACAACTGTGAGGCTGTGACTTCACTAAGGTGACACAGTCTGCAGAGGAATTGAGGCTCTCATGCACAAATCCAGTCTGGTGTTGAGATGGTTACTCATGGGCTTAGACCCAACATACAAGAGGTGTTGAATGTCATGCCTACAACTGTGACAGTTGTGGGATTGTTAATCTCATTCCCGGACCATTCTGCAGGTTTCATGGTGAAATTTCCCAGTGCCTAGCACCTGAGTGACTTGACGCTTTTGCATGGACCCAGCCCACAGATGGGATACTAACATATTGCTGGATCCAGCACCTTGAGAGTGTAACTCTATTCTCCTTCCTTGGCACTGCCCACAGTGAGCATTTTGACATATCACTAGAGCTTGCACCCAGGTGATGTGAGTCTCCTCTTCCACCTTGGCGCTGCCCACAGGAAGCATTGTTCTATATAGCTTGGCCTGGCACCCAAGTTATGTGACTCTCAGGCTTGTGCCCATATGGGACACTGTGGTATATTGCTGGGTCCACTACCCAGGTGATGTAACTCCTCTGCCTGGGCCCTGCCTACAAGGGGCATTGTGACAGATCTCTGTGCTCATTGGCCAGGTAATGTGATTCTCTTTTCCTGTCTGGTCCCTTTACACAGAAGTGATTGTGACATGTTGCTGGGCTTAGCACCAAGTTGATGTGAATCTTCTGCCTGGATCAAGTTCACAGAAGGCCTTGTGACATACCTCTGGGTCCATTAACTATTTGATGTGACTCTCCTCTCTTACCTGAGCATTGCCCATAAGATAGATTGTGACATATCTTTGGGCCAAGCACCGGGATGATGTGACTCTTCTCCCTGCCTCGGTCATGCCCACAGAGGGAAGTGTGACTTATAACCGGGCACAGCACACGGGTGAAGTGATTCTTCTGCCCAGTCCCTACCTACAGTAGTCATTGTCAAATACCTCTGGGCCCATCATCTAGACTATGTGACTCTCTACTTCTTCCTAGGGCCTGCTCACAGTAAGGATTGTGACATATTACTTTGCCCAGTACCTACATGATGTGACTTTTCTCTCATGTCTGGGCTCCGTCTTGGAGATGAATGTGACACACAGCTAGGCCTGGCCCCTAGGTTATGTAACTTCTCCTTTTTCAAAATCCTACTCACCAGGGGCATTGAAACATCTCTCTGGGCATGTCACTTAGGTAATGTTACCCTGTTGCCTGGAGCCTCCCCTCAGCAGGTATTGTGACACATTGCTGGACCCAGTATCTATGTGATATGCTCTCCTTTCTTGCCTGGGCCTTGTATACATTGTGTATTGTAATATATGGCTGGGTTCAATGACTAGGTGATGCAATTCTTATGCGTAGGCCCTACCTACAGGGACATTGTGACATTTCTTTAGCTCTGACTCTCCTCTTCTGCCTTAACCCTGCCAAAAATGGAGGTGGTGAAATATAACTGGACCTAGCAACCAGCTAATATGACTCTCCTCTTTTGCCTGCACCCAGCATATTTTGGGTATTGTGACATATCACTTATCTCAACACCTACAGGATGAGAGGCTCCTGCCTGAGCCCAGCCATCAGTAAAAATTGTCATTTTCCCACATGAACACAGCCCACAATTGAGGTTCTGAATTTCACACCCAGAGGCAGTCAAAAGTTGGAAAGTTGGCTCTCATAAGTGGATGTTGTCCACAAGCGGGTTTGTGACTCCCTGACCAAGATCCAAAACACTTGTGAGGCTGTGACTCCACTAAGATAACTCAATTTTCAAAAGACATTAAGCCTCTTATGGAAAAATCCATTCCACCATTGAGATTGTGACTTATGTACATAGATCCAACATACAGGAGGCTTTGGCTCTCATACCCACAACTGGCACTTATGTGGGATTGTTAATCTCACCCAGGGACCTTCCTGAAGGTGTGATTCTGACGTACACCTCTATGTGGGATTGTTAATCTCACCCAGGGACCTTCCTGCAGGTGTGATTCTGACATACACCTCTATGTGGGATTGTTAATCTCACCCAGGGACCTTACTGAAGGTGTGATTCTGACGTACACCTCTATGTGGGATTGTTAATCTCACCCAGGGACCTTCCTGCAGGTGTGATTCTGAAGTATACCTCTATGTACATTGCAGCGAGCCGAGATTGTACCACTGCACTCCAGCCTGGGTGATAGAGTGAGATTCTCTCTCAAAAAAAAAAAAAGGAGGCAATGACCTTGCTTCCTGCCTCTGCCTGAAGTTAGGGGTCCCTGACCTCTGCTGGCACCTAGCAGTCAAAGTGGATGGGGTCAGGGGTCAACTCTCAGCCGAGCACAGGGCCCTTCCCCTCTCGCTACCCCACACAGGTGAAGCTGCTGGTCATGGCTAATCTGGAGCTGCTCTGTGTCCTACAGTTCCCTGCTGAACCAGTAATATTTATGGGGTACAGTGTGATGTTTCACTGCAGCATACTACATGGTACAGTGTGATGCAGTGAAACATCACGCTGTACTCTGTAAACATGTATAATTATCATGTTAATTATATGATGTTCCACTGCATCATACTACACGGTACAGTGAGATGCAGTGAAACATCACATTGTACTCTGTAAACATATATAACTATCATGTGTTAATTACATGATGTTTCACTGCATCATACTACACGGTACAGTGTGATGCAGTGAAACATAACATTGTACTCCGTAAACATTTATAACTATCATGTGTTAATTACGTGATGCTTCACTGCATCATACTACACGGTACAGTGAGATGCAGTGAAACATCACATTGTACTCCATAAACATATATAACTATCACGTGTTAATTACATGATGCTTCACTGCATCATACTACATGGTACAGTGTGATGCAGTGAAACATAACACTGTACTCCGTAAACATATATAACTATCATGTGTTAATTATGTGATGCTTCACTGCATCATACTACACGGTACAGTGTGATGCAGTGAAACATCACACTGTACTCTGCAAACATGTATAATTATGTTAATTATGTTTCACTGCATCACATTGTACCATATACACTGTACAGTGATCCAACCAGAGTAATTAGCATATTTAACACTTTAAACATTTATTTCCTTGTGCTAGTAAAGTTCAAAATCCTCGCTTCAAGTTATTATAGAATAAACGGTACATTATTATTAGCTATAGTCATCGTGCTGTGTAACAGAACACCAGGATTTATTCTTCCTAACTGTAACTTTGTACCCAGTGACAAAGCTCTCCCCACTCCCTCATCCTTCTGCCATCGCTAACCTCTGGTAACCACCATCCTACTGTCTACTTCTATGAGATGGACTTCTTCAGATTTCACGTGAGTGAGAGCACGTGGTCTTTTTCTTTCTGTGCCTGGCTTATTCCACTTAACATAATGTCCTCTAGGCTCATCCATGTTGACACAAATGACAGAACTTCATTCTATTTTATGACTGAACATTATTCCTGTGTGTGTGTGCCTGTGTGTGCGTGTGTGTGTGTATAACATTTTCTCTATTCATTCTGTAGATGGGCACTTATACACTGTTGGTAGGAATGTAAGTTAGTACAATCATTTCCCATTTCTATAGGGAGAACAGTATGGAGGTTTTTCAATAAATTCTAAATAGAACTACCATATGATCCAGCAATCTCATTGCTGGGTTTATATCAAAAGGAAACAAAATAAGCATGTCAAAAAAGATAACTGCACTCTCATGTTTATTAAGCAGTATTCACAAGAACCCAAACCACTATTTCTTCTAAGTATTTCTTAATTTACCTTTTTTTCATATATTACACCCTAAACTTTTAAAGGATTCATGTCTGGTTTCCAATTTCTGAAACTTACGAGTCACTGATTCTTTGACTGTTGCCTTCCTATTTAGAGAGTCTGGTAAAACAATTAAATTCTTTTTATTTCTTCTCAATCTAATCTTCATATATAAATATATTTATATTTTCTATTAATTTGCCTTCTATAACATATATGACTACATTAATTGTGATCAGCATTTCACTTTACTAGTCCTCTTTTTGGCTCAGCCTATTTTAATACGTAATCTGTATGTTGTACATTAAATTGTTTTACAACACTTTCAATACTTTATTTTTCATTTGCCTCTTTTCCAAAGATAGCTTGACAAGCTCGTAGTTTCTTTCCACATTATTTTGTTTTTTTGTTTTTCCATTATATTGACTTAAATATTTAAATATAAATTCAATATCTGAGATTTATGTGCCATATAATTTCTTCTGACGCTTCACCCCAGTAGCTCATCTCCTTGTGTGCAACATAATTTATAATTTAATCCTCACATATGGGAGACACCACATTCCAATGCCTGCAGGCAGTGTCTCTTTGTTTATTCCATTTGCCTTGTCAGAAGGGAACAACCCACATGGACCTGACATTCTTGTAATCAGATGCATCTGAGTGGAGCCCTGGCCTCTTAGGTTGATTACTACTCTGGATCATTACCTTTATTTACTTCCAGTCCTGGGAAGTTTTCTTAATTTCCTTTCAACTATATTAGGCATTCTGTGAATTCTTGTAACTTCTTGGTGATTTTAATTGTCTGCATTAAGTGTTTATATTATTTTTCTGAAAAGCAGAAATATCAATAATTGCATATATGAGTGAAATATTTTACATAGATTTTCTATAGCATCTATCACCATGAGAAATTCCAAGTTTTTTTTCATTTGAAACACCCCTCTCATCAATAGACCATATTGTAATAATTTGTAGAGTGTGATTACTTTATATTATTAGAAAATTAATTATATATTATGTACATATTTTTGAAATACTCCACTGCAATAAATAGTATATGGTCAGAAGTATTGTTTTCTCTAACATAAAACTAATATGAGTAAAATTATTTTCCTGAATTCAGACCTTTTGGCTTCAATGGCCATTCTGTCTCATTAGGACTTCCCGGATCCATAAAAGACATTTGTATTTTTTGTTAATTCATAATTTATTGAAATGAATAATTTAACGTTATAATGTTTTATGGCAATTTAGGACATTTTCAATAAATATATTGAGCTTGAGGCCCTTGCTAAGTATTCCTTTTGTACTCGAAATCAGATTTTTCTGGCACAACTTCATTGCCTGCAATGGTATTTATAAGAAGTATGAATGCCAGCACATGGACTATTTCAATACTGTACTCATTTGTTCATGTATAAACATTTCATTAGCTATGAAACAAACCAAATGCAAATGCTGAATGTACAGTATATATCAACATATTCAGATTCTTCACCGAAGAAAACAATAAAAGACGAATTTTCTGTGACATGTCACCTGTTCATTAGTTCTTTAATATGATTTAGGCTATTCCAAATATAAGAAAATGTATGCATCACTATTCATGTTGTCTCAACATTTTTTATCTAGGTCCTGAAGGGCATAAAAAAGAATGTATATTGTCAGATTTATTTTTATAGATTTTAGATGTTTCTTTTGCTGTATTTTCTGTGCATACTAGTATGAATATATGGAGACAAGGACAAATGAACATTTAAGTGGTTATATGAATTTTGCTTATATGGCTAATTGCTTATATGGATGTTGTAAATGACAAGATAAAATAGTAAAGTTTGATAAACTTATCTGTGCCCTGTGAACTTTAGTTCACTTACTGTATAATTTAATTCAGTCACTAATAATTAGTTTAAAAAGTGTTTTTTAACAGCTGCAAACCACATTTTATTACACATTTCTGAATCAGGAAGGGGTAAACTGTGACACAGCTTTCTTGTGGCACTGACTTTTTTGGGGAGAAACATTCTGCAATAAAATAAGAGTTTCCAAACTCTATTTATAAAAAAGCTTGAGTTTTCTTCTGTGATTAACCTTCACTCCTCAGTCCCTTTTACCCAAGGAATGGTTCCTAGGTCATCTTTTGGAAGTTTAGTTTCTGGAAAGTTTTCAGCAAACCTCTCCTGTGCTTTGTCCCAGTTGTTGTTGTTGTTGTTGTTCTTGTTTTGGAGAAGGTGAGTCTCTTTAATTGAGGATGGTTTGTCTGTCTCCAATCCTGCATGTGTTTGCCAAAGCTGAAGCTGTATTGGAATTTTTATTCTCCCACCATCCCTCCTCAGGCCTTCTCCTGTTTTCAACGCATCTTTTTCAACATCTTCTGACCTTTGTCGCTATCAGTAATTTCAGAACGAACAGATGCAGGAGCATCATCTCTTTGGAAATTTCCTTCACTTCCAATCTGCTCCCTATGTTTTCCAACTCTATCTTTATATTTTTGATTCTCCAATATCTTATCATTTTTGTAGTCTGTATTCTGTAAACCATATTTTACTCGTATATTTTTAAAATCCTTTTCTTCTTTCCAACTCGTTTCCTTCTTAGTTAATGATGGACCAACAAATGATTCATCTTTCTTATCAAGGAAAAGGTGAGCTCTAACCTGCCCTGGTTCACATCCAACACAGCTATTACTGCCAGGGTGAATGTAATAAGATAACACAGTGTCTACAACTTTCACTTTATCTCCATGCTCAGGTTCATAAGGGTCACATTTAGTTTTCAGCTGAACAATCCATTTTCCATTAACAATTGTTCCATTTTGACTGCCTGATCCAAAAGGACATAACTTTGTAAGTCATGGTCAAAATAGATTTCTGCATGAAACTTACACCAACTTCAGGGATTTGAAGAGTATGCTCCATATCATTTTCTCTTCCAATTGTAGCAGGTTTTACAGCAGTAATGATGAAGAATGATCCTGTCTGTAACACAGGTGATCTAACGACAATTACTGTCATATATGAGGGCCACACTTTTTCCTAATCTTCCTCCTCAGTATCTTTTGCAGTTGCATTGCCTTTACTGGTAATGCCTTCATCATAACTACCCTCGGTCTGAGAGTCGTAATTTCACCTTCTTCTGGTTCACTATCAGTCTCTGTGATTTTCTCATCCTTAAAGATGAATTGAGATGTTTTCATTAAGAGGAGATTCCATAGCATTTCCACTAACTGGAACAGTGAATTTTGGGGGATTATTTTTGTGATGAATGCCTATTTTGGCTTTTTTTGCACATTTGTGAAATTGTTTTTCCCGTTGCAGCTTGTATGTTCAACACTGAAGGCTTCTTGATCCTCTGAATTCAAATCCTTTTCCTCACTTTTTTTTTTTTGTAGAAGAATCTGGATCCTTTCTTTTCTCAATTTTTCATTTTTCTTTTGTGCTATAAGTCTGAAAATGTTGCAAATCTACTCGAGAATGAAATCCATAGCGACCACTTCCCACATCACAGTAGTAATAAATTAAATCATAATATATTTCATTCTCAGAATCTTAATAGAAACCAGTGCTGTGGTCAAAATACAGTCCAGTATTTTCATCATAACTTAATCCAGTCTGTGATAAAGCCGCTTCTGCTGCACCTCTCAAACTTCCATCTAATGACGAACCTTCTAAGGACGTATCTTGTGCTGCTAATACAGATGCTGGCTCCTGTGAATTTGAGGCAAATGACCCTCTTGTCTACATTTAACATTTAGTGTCTTATCAGTACCAGGGTGAGCATCATTTTCTATTTATAACTGGTCGTTAGAATTCAAAGCAAGAGTTTCAATATCCTGATCTTGCTGATTTGACAGTTCAGTCACTCACTTTGTTTGGAAGACTAACATCATTAGAGTAGGTCTGATAATAATAATCTGAGATTGACCAAGGAGCATGGTTCTCTGCGAGTACTTCTACATCAGACTTTTATTATCTCCATTTCTCCCACAGCGGAGTACGTGACTGAGTTCTTCCAGCTGCGTGCGGAGCTCCTGGCGGTTGCTCGAGTCGCTCTGAGCAGCCGTCCTGTGCGAGGCCATAGCGTCTCCCGTTTCCGCACCTGCCGCCTGCAGCTCCGCGTTCTGGTTCCAGCTGCTCCGCCCTCCTTCTCCGCTGGGCCAGCTCGGGCTCGGAGAGTGGGAGGAGCGACCACAGCGAAGGCGCTGGCGGCGGGTACGGGCCCGAGGCCGTGAGTTCGGGCGCCGGACGGCTGCGGCCTCGGAGGGGCTGCTCGGGTCCGAAGCGGGGGCCGGCGGAGCCACAGCCACGGGGGCCGCGGGAGGAGCGTCGAAGTCCAGGGGCAAGAAGCGCTCCGGCTGTTCCCGAGTTGAGCTGCAAACAGTGGCCAAGCGTGTTTTAAATCGAGTTTCCGTGTGGCTAGATATGACCAGCTGCTTACTCTTATTTTTTTTCTCCATTCGTTGAGCTATGATTGACAAATTGAAAAGTGTGTATTTTTAGGGTGTGCAATAGAGTGTTTTGAGATGTCAGTAGTCTTTACATTACCTCAGTTAAGCTAGTTAGCATATCTATCCCCTCACACAGTTAATACGTTTCTGTGGGTGTGGTGAGAGCACCTGAGATCTACTCTTGTAGCAAATTTCAAGTACACAGTGTTGTTAACTATAGTCACTGTTCTGTACATTAGGTCCCAGCAGTTACTCACCTTGTAACAGAAGGTGCCCCCCTTCCATGGAAATCTTCCCACTTTCCCCACTTCCTAGCCCATGGGAACCACCGTTCTACTGTTTCCATGGCTTTTTTATTTTTATTTTTATTTACTTTTTTAGATTTTACATACAAACGAGATCATGCAGTAGTTGTCCTGTATTCGGCTTATTTCACTTAGCATAATGTCTTCAAGATTTATCAATATTGTAGTAGATGAAAGAGTTTCATTTTTATTGAAGCTGAAATTATGTATCAGTTTATTTATCTGTATCAGAGGAGTGCACATACCCTTGCTGATCCTGATTTTATGTCCTTTGGCTATATACTCCAAATTGGGATTAATGGTAGTTCTAGTTTAAAAATTTTAAGGAACCTCCATACTGTTTTTCATAATAGCTGCACCAATTGACATCCTCAGCAACAGTGGACAAGTGTTCTCTTTTTCTACACCCTAACACTTTTTATCTTTTGACTGTTTGATAATAGGTATCCAAACACCATGATAAGGTGATACCTCATTGTGATTTTGATTTTAATTACTCTTATAATTAGTGATGTCGAGCATTTTTTATATACCTGCTGGCCATTTGTATATCTTTGGAAAAATTGCTATTTATATATTTTGCCCAATTATTAATCAAGAAATTGCTTTTAATTCTGCTGTGGGTTCTTTTTTTGTATTGATTAGTATGACATATATTTTAGATAGTAACATATTATCCTATATATGGTTTACAAATATTTTCTCCCATTTCCTATAATGCCTTTATATTTTGTTGATTGTTTCCTTTATTGTGCAGAAAATTTTTACTTTGACATAGTTCCACTTGTTCATTTTTGCTTTTGTTGACTGTGTTCTTTGTGTCATATCCAAAACATCATTGCCGTGACCAGTGTCAAGGAGGTTTTTCTCCATTTTTTTTTAGAGGATTCATGATTTCAGTTCTTGTGTTTAAGTCTTTATTTCATTTCAAATTCATTTTGTGATGATATGAGAGAAACATTCACTTTTTTCTGTGCATATCTAGTTTTTCCTACACCACTCCTTGATGTGTTTATCCTTTCTCCATTCTGTGGGATTGGTTGACTGTATATCCGTGAGTTTATTTCTGGGTCCTCTATTCTGTTCTATTGGTTTTTATGTAGGTACTATACTATATTGATGACTACAGCTTTGTAATATAGTTTGAAATCAGCAAGTGTGAGGCTTTCAGCCTTTTTGTTCTTCTCAGCATTTGGCTATTTGAGTTCTTTTGTGGTTCCATACTAATTTTAAAATTGTTGTTCTACATTTTAATAAAATGGCATTAAAATTTTGATAGAAATTTAACTCTGTAGATCACTTTGTGTAGTATGGATATTTTAACATTATTAATTTTTAGAATCCATGAACACATATTTCTCATTTTGTATTCTTCATTTTCTTTCCTCAACATTTTACAGTTTTCAGTATGCAGATCTTCCATATTCTTTGTTAACTCATTCCTAAGTATTTCATTCTACTTGATAATATTGTAAATGGAACTATCTTTATTCCTGTTTCAGATATTTTTTTGTTACTGTAAAAAAATGCAACTGATGTTCATATGTTAATATTGTATCCTGAGAATTTACTGACTTGGTTAGTTATAACAGGTTTTTTTTTTTTTTTTTTCCTGGTAAAATGGTGGTTATTCTGAATTCTGGTTAAACTTTAAATTGATAATTGCTATTATCATTTCACAATTATTTAAAATATGACCAGATGGATTCCTGCTTTCATGAATTCAATGGAATTCAAACCTTCCCATTTAAAATAATTTTGTCTGGTTGACCTAGGCCCCGGGGATTGAGGGCACCCCGTGGGAGCCCAGAGATTCGCTTGGGGGTGGGAGGGAGAAGCCATCAGAGAGGGGGCTGAGCTGGGGAAGCAAAGAGGGGCTCCGGGGACAGCCGGGAGGAGAGAGGGTTGTGTCGGAGACCCAGTGGGGAGAGAGAATGGGCCAGAAAAGGAGGAAGGGTGAGAGTGGGCAACGGGACGGCTTCCCGGCGCGGCAGGGAACTTTGCTGAAACTGCGGGCCCCAGGGAACAGCGCGGGCAGAGTGGGAGGGAGTGGAGAGGACCCGGCACACCCCAAGGTCAGTGTGGAGAAAGGGACATTTCCCGGTTCCTTCGCCTCTGCCCAGCGTTCTGCGGGCATGGCCCCCCCAGGGGCAGGGCAGGGGAGGAGGTGGCTCCCGGCGGGCTCGGAGAACTAAGGGGCGCACACCCGCTTCGCAGCGTCGGGGTGACAGGGGAAGCCTGAGACGGCTGCGGATCTCGCTGGCCCCGTGGGTGGGCGCGGGGGGCGCGGGGGGTGCCGAGCACAGGCGGCCAGCGCCGGGGCCTGCAGGTGGCCCTGGAGGAATCTGCTGCAAGCACCCGCCCATGCAGCGGGCCTTCCGGGAGACCAGTGTGGACAGCGCCCTGGACACGCCCTTCCCAGCTGGAACATTGGTGAGGCTGGAATTTAAGCTCCGGCAGACAGAGAAGCGGCGGGAGGAAGGACTGGAAGAAACCCAAGTGCAAAGACCTGCCTGAGAGGAGGAAGCAGAAATGCCTGACCTGCGTCAAACTGGACTGTGAGGATAAGGTTCTGGGCACGATGGTTCGCTGCCCTCCAGAGACGCAGACTCGGCGGGAGCCTGAGGAGCACCAGGGGGCCCGGTGCAGCCGGGCGGAGCGGGCGGTGAGGACCCCACAGCTGCTGGTTCCCCGCACAGTTCGCCTTCTCTGAGGCCCGGCCCCCAGCGGAGCTCAGCACTGAATCGCATGGCGCCCCCTGGAGCCCTGGCGGGGGTAACCAGTGGAAGACCCACCTCCCAGGGAAAGGACCCCACTGTATCCCCAGATAATAAAACTGTTCTCTCCCCCCAAAAAATAAATAAATAATTTTGTCTGGTGTTTGAAAATGTGTATGTGTACTGGTCAAAATGCTGCCCATTTATCTATATGCCTAATTAGTCAAACTTTTTAGTGAAGTTATTTAACATTCTTTTTTATTATGAAACAAAACAGTAAATTTGTTAATGGTTTTAATATCATCTAATATGATTGAAAATATGTCAGTTTGTCATTGCCAATGAATCTTTGTGTTATTTATTTTACCCTATTACATATTCTGTCCATAAAGGTCTAAGTGGCTTAGAATCTTGCCTAACATATTGTATGTGCTAAGTACTAACTACTCTAATTCATCAAATTATCTTTCTATACCATTCTCAAAATACAATATTATTTTTTATTTATTTTTGTTAAAATGTTTTTGCCTAATCTAATTATTTATGAAAATTATGAGGTCTATTCAGTTTGTCCTCTTGATAAAAGCCAAAGTTTTTTTTTCTCTCTTTTTTTTTTTTTGAGACGGAGTCTCCCTCTATTCCCCAGGCTGGAGTGCAGTGATACAATCTCGGCTCACCACAACCTCCGCTTCCCGGGTTCAGGTGATTCTCCTGCCTCAGCCTCCTGAGTAGCTGGGACTACAGGCGTGCTCCACCATGCCCGGCTAATTTTTGTATTTTTAGTAGAGACGGGGTTTCACCATATTGGCCAGGCTGGTCTTGAACTCCTGACCACGTGATCTGCCCGCCTCAGCCTCCCAAAGTGCTGGGATTATAGGCTTGAGCCACCGCGCCAGGCCTTTTTTTTTTTTTTAATCTCTTTATCAATACGTTAGAGAGTACAAATGCAGCTCCCTTACAGAAGCATGTTGCATAGGGATGAAGTATGGGCTTTTGGTGTGACAATCATCTGAATGTTGTTTATTGTCCCAATTAGTTATTTTCTCATTCCTAAACCCTCTCCAACCTCCTATCTTTCTGAGTCTCCAGTGTCTATTTTTCTAGTCTCTATATCCAAGTGTATGCATAATTGAGTTCCCCCTTGCAAGTGAGAAAATACAGAATTTGATTTTCTATTTCTGAGTTTTTTCACTTACAATAATGGCCTCTGGTTTTATTCATGTTGTTGCAAAAGACATGATTTTCTTCTTCTTCATGGCTGAATAGCATTCCATGGTATACTTGTATAGCACATTTTCTTTATTCAATTATTGATTGATAAATTTAAATTGATTTCATGTATTGGCTATTGTGAATAGTGCTGTGATAAACATGTGAGCATGGGTATTTTCTTTATGTAACAAATTATTTTTCTTTGGGTAGATACCAAGTAGTGGGAATGCTGAATCAAATGGAAGTTCTGTTTTTAGTCTATATGGAAATCTCCATACTGTTTTCCATAGAGGCTGTAGAAAGTTACTTTCCCACAAACAATGTATAAGTGTTCTCTTTTCTCTATATCCTTGCTGATAGCTCATTTTTCTGCTTTTTAGTAATAGCCATTCTGCATGGTGTAAGTTGGTATTTCATTGTGGTTTTTAATTGGCATTTCTCTGATCATTGACAACATTGAGCATCTTTTACATGCTTGTTGACCATTGACCATCAGTGTCTTTTTTTTTAATGTTCATGTTCTTTGCTTGCTTTTTAATGAGGTTACTTGTTTTATTTTTGTTGAGCTGTTTGAGTTCCTTGTATATTCTGGACATTAGATCTTTGTCACATGCAAAACTTGGAAACGTTTATCTCATTCCATGGGTTTTCTGTTCACTGTGTTAATTAAAAAGCTCATTTTCAGGAGCTTTTTAGTTTGAGTTCCTTTTGTCTATTTTTGTTATTGTTACATCTGCTTTTGAGATCTTAGTCATAAATTCTTTGTCCAAGTCAATGTCTAGAAGAGTTTATCCTAGAGTTTCTTCCAGCATTTTTATAGTTTCAGGTCTTACATTTTAGTCTTTTAATCCATACTGAGTGATTTTTGTAAATGGTGGAACATAGGGGTCCCATTCCATACTTCTGCATACAGCGATATAATTTTTCCAGCACAATTTGTTGAATAGGATGTCATTTCTCCAGTGTATGTTTTTGTTGACTTTGTAAAAGATCAGTTGTTTGTAGGTATGTGGCTTTATTTCTAGGTTCTCTATTCTGTACCATTGATCTATGTGTCAATTTATATCAGTACCATGCTGTTTTGGTTACTACAGCCTTCTAGCATAATTTTAAGTCAGATAATGTAATATCTCCAGCTTTATTCTCTTTGCTTAGATTTGCTTTGGCTATTCGGTCTCTTTTTGTGGTTCCATGTGAATTTTAGTGCTTTTTTTCTAATTTTATAAAAAATAACGTTGGCATTTTTGTAGGAATTGCATTTAATATGTAGATTGCTTTGGGCAGTAGAGTCATTTTAATGATCATAATTCTTCCAATCCATGAGCATGGGATGTTTTTCTCATTTGTGTCATGTACAATTTCTTTCATCAGTGTTTTGTAGTTTTCCTTGTAGGGATGGTTCATCTCTTTGACTAATTGTATTTCTAAGCATTTTATCTTTTTTGTAGCTATTGTAAAAGGAAGTGACTTTTTAATTCAGTTCTCAGCTTGATCATCATTAGTGTATAAAAATGCTACCAATTTTTGTACATTGATTTTTGCATGCTGAAACATTATTAAATTTATTTATCAAATCTAAGAGCTTTTTTGGTGGTCTTTAGAATTTTTGTATTTATGATATTATATAATTATCAAAGAGGGACAATTTGACTTTCCAATTACAACCACATAGATGCTCCCACCAAGACCGATAGACAGAGTCTCTAGGGAGGGCACAGGTGATGGTATTTCTTTAAGCTGGCCATATGATTATGGCTGGAAGCATGGGCCGAGAGCCACTTAGCTAAGCATTGCCTCTCAAGTTTTTCTTTCTTTTCTTTTCTTTCGACAGAGTTTTCACTCATTGTCCAGGCAGGAGTGCAGTGGCACTATCTTGGCCCATGGCAACCTCCAACTCCCAGGTTCGAGTGATTCTGCAGTCTCAGCCACCCGAGTAGCTAGGATTACAGGAACCAACCTCCACACCTGGCTAATTTTTGTATGTTTTAGTAGAGACATGGTTTGGCCATGTTGCCCAGGCTGGTCTTGAACTCCTGACCTCAGATGATCTGCCCACTTCAGCCTCCCATAGTGTTGGGATTATAGGCGTGAGTCACCTTGCCCGACTCTCAAGTTTCAATGTGCCTATGAATTATTTCTGATTCCAAGCTCTCTCTTAGTGATGTGATTCTGCAGGTTTGGAAGGGATCCATGAATTGGCTTCTTTAAAAATTCTCCTCTTAATGCTGATGTTTCTTCCACTACATCCAATATAGTAGCACTCCGCTAGAGCAAGTAGGCACAGCACAGAGCTCCTGACACCCAACACTGTTACCACAACACAAATACTTTTGGCCAAAAGTGGAAGCCACCAATCACCATTTTCAAACATGTCATTTTCCACTGGCTCTTTATAGTTTAGAAAGCCTAGAGAAGGCATCAATGTTTGAGTAAGTCTGCATTTGGAAAACATGTACACATGAGTTAATACAATGTTTATTGATCATATACTATGTGTTCAGAAGTCTGTTACAGAGCAATGTTCAGGAAACATTACATGATGTGAGTTAATCCTCATAGCACCCTGGGGGTTGGGTACTAAGTTTTCTGTAATTTTCAGGATTTAAATGAAGGGCCTAGCGTTTCTATTTTTTCTTCCATTTTAAAAATTATTTACCTGGAAAATAACATGTGCAGAATAAAAGCTATATCGACAGATGAGAGGGATAGAGAAAAAAGGGTGAACTGTTCAGAGAGATGTTTTATATTTATATTTACCTTTTTGTGCCTTGTGGAGCAGCTACTGAATTTGCAGGAATGGAAAACAAGTTGCTAGGTGGGGTGTCTTTAGAAGCACTGTCTTCAATGAAAAAGAAATTATAGCCCCCAAATAAAGAATTATTTGCTTCCATTTATCTGCTCTTTCATTTTAGGAAATTGTGGGCACCAGCTCAGGAGAGGCCGCAGGAGCCCCAGCCCAAATCTCTGGTCTCCTTTAATCAGTTCTGTGAGAGAAGATTCTAGGGTGAGGCCAGACCTAGATGAGGCCATAGAAGAGGGTGGATCTGGGCAGGGCTGGAACAGAAAGTGGACCCCATGTTTCTGATGTTCACGCTGGTGGAGAATTTCCAGTTCTGTCTTTCCTAAGCCTGCCCAACAGAGACTTGACTCTTAGAGCTTGTGTAATTTTAATCTGTTTTAGCCACTTCCCTGTCAATTTTTAGAACACATGATGACAAGAAACTTAAGCAAAACTCTTAGGGTTTTTTAGGACAATTATATGAGAAGCTAAAAACTTATTTTTACCAAGATAAAATAAATAGAAATAATCACAACAATAACAATAACTCTTCTGTCCATGAATAGCCCTTCAGGTGGAGACATCGGAACCCAAGGAACAGCATAAGGGAAATGGAGCAAATGCAGCCAAGGCCCCCTGTGCAGCTCCCTTCTCCCTTCCGACTACAGGATGCTGAATTCAGCCTTTAATCCGTTTGCTGTAGATGAAAAGTTTCTGGACAGTAGAAACCATGAATTCTTCATCTGTTTTTCTGATGGTCATGTGATATAGTTTAGATGTCCCCTCCAAATCTCATATTGAATTTTAATCCCCAATGTGGCAGGTGGGGCCTGGGGAGGAGGTGGTTGAACCACCAGGTGAGTCCCTCATGGCTCCGTGCTGTCCTTGTGATAGTGAGTACTCTCGAGATCTGGTTGTTTAGAAGTGTGGCCCATCCCTCCCCCATCTTTCTTGTTTCTGCTTCTACCATGTGAGATACCTGCTTCTCTTTCACCATGATTGTAAGCTTCCCCAGGCCTTCCCAGAAGGAGACCCTGGTGCTATGCTTCCTGTGCAGCCTGCAGAACCATGAGCCAATCAAACTCTTTTCTTATAAATTACCCAGTCTCAGTTTTTTAAATAGCAATGCAAAATAGCTTAATACATCATATGAAAAGAAAGCAATTGATATATTTACCAGTTTGAGTATTTACCAGTTTCAGTCTCCAGACCTCTGCCTTGCTTCAACTCAAAGAACAGGAAGGGAGCAACCCCCATCTGCTGCTCCTGATTATGGGAGAATCTTCAGTTCATCTTAAAACATTTCAGTCAAAAGCCTCGTGTTTTATGTAGAAGAATGAGGGTGTCTGAAAGAATGGGTCTCTTTAATTGTTTATTTTTTCTGAGACAGAGTCTCTTTCCCTGTCATTCTGGCTGGGGTGCAGTGGCTCACTGCAGCTTTGACATTCTGTGCTCCAGCAATTCTCCCACCTCAGCCTCCCAAGTAGCTGGGACCACACGTGCACACTACCACAACCAGATAATATTTGTATTTTTGGCAGAGATGAGGTTTTGTTACGTTGAGCAGGCTGGTCTTGAACTCCTGAGCTCAAGTGATCCTCCAGCCTCTGCCTTTCAAAGTGCTGGGATTACAGGTGTGAGCCACCACACCGGGCAGATGGGTCTTAACTGATTTTAATCAGGATACCTGAGCATGGAAGACATGCCCTTTATTTTTTTCCTAATACAATATTTGACAGTTATATAACTATGATTTTTTTATTCCTGTGATTCATAAGGATATGACAGTAAAAGGCCTTGAAAGCCTGTAGGAAAAAAAGTGCTATATTGTGCTTGAAACCATCTTTTACACTGAAAGCAAGTGCCATCCAGATACACCTGTTGAGAAGATATTTTCTCCTGCTGCATTTTAGTCAAACAGCTGAGTGTGTCTTGAAGTTGTTTTTTGATTTTTAACAGGACAAGTGTATTTTCTAAGACCCCAAACTCAGGAGTGGCCATCGGGTAAATCACCGCTGCACACATGGAATGCATGCGCAGCAAATACATTTCTCACCCTGAACCAGGGGTTGTTTCCCCTGGGTGCACACGGGAATCACCAGGGAGGCTTTTAAAATTACCTAAACTCAAAAGGCAATAGATAAATGAATTCAGAATCCCTGCGGTGGGACCTGAGCCACAGTGCTCTTTAAAGCTCTCTGGGTGACTATGGGGTACAACCAAGCCCCCAAACTGCTGCTTTAAATCAGCCTCTTCGGGTGAACTAGTGGCAAATGGTTTCCGGAAATGAATGGTTTAAATCAGCCTCTTCCGGTAAACTAGTGGCAAATGGTTTCCTGAAATGAATGGTTTAAATCAGCCTCTTCCGGTGAACTAGTGGCAAATGGGTTCCTGAAATAAATGGAAAGATTTGCTGCTGGGTTGTGCTCTTCTGATCTTACCTGCATTACCTACTTTTCCTTGCCAAACTGACCTCTGCTACATATTTTATTCCTGATTCAATCCAGTTCTACTCATACCAAATGCATAGTATGCACTAGGTGCCCTTGCATTGCTGAACCTCACTCTGGGGAGAGGACTTTGTTGAACAATAATTGCATCCTAAAAAAACTCAAAATACTGGACTCGAATGATCCTCCTGCCTTGGCCTCCCAAAGAGCTGAGACTGTAGGCATGAGCCACCATGCTTGGCCTACACTCTAAAAACTTAAAACTATCTTACTTACTAAATTGATGTAAACATGGGAAGACCTAGAAGATCACCGAAGTGTTACAACATAAGTAAATACCTTGGAATATTAATATCCATCTGATGATGCCCTGAGCAAACATGTCCCACTTTAAAACAACACAAAACAGTGCTATTATTCTGAGATATAAAGTTAAAATTTTGTGCAAATAGGTAATATTTAAATTTTTATATATGTATAATATTCATGCAGAAAGACGTATACAAAGAAATCATGTAAAGTTCAATGAATTATTACAAGTGAACACGTGTGTAACCTAGAAATAGAACCAGCTTCACTGATGTCCTGGCAACCACTTTCTCTCTTTTTGCTCCCCCAAAGTCACTAAGATCTTAACAGCTAACATTGTAGATCAACTTTGTATTATTATACATGTTTTATTACAGAAAATTTAAAACATACACAAAATAAAAGAAACAGTACAATAGGCCTGTTACCCAGGCTCAACAACAACTAATAACATGTCAATTTTGTATTATCTATACTTCAACTCATTTCTCACATAGACTTTGTTATTTATTATTATTTTTTGTGGTATAAAATGTGTGCTTATTGAAGGTAAAATCTTGGCTGAGCACAATGGCTTAAGCCTGTGTAATCCCATCACTTTGGAATGACAAGGCAGGAGGATCATTTGAGGTCAGGAGTTTGAGAGCAGCCTGGGCTGCATAGTGAGACCACATCTTTATTAATTTTTTTTTAATTAATCAGGGGCAGTGGTGCATGCCTGTAGTTCCAGCTACTTGGGATGTTGACATAGCAGGATCCCTTGATTCTACGAGTTTGAGGCTACAGTAAGTTGTGATTGTGCCACTGCACATCAGCCTGGGTGACAGAGTGAGACTCTGTCTCAAAAAAATAAATAAATAAAGGTTCGACCTTAACTAGCTTTTTACACATAAACACACCCATATAAACAATCCCTCTTTTAACAATAGAAGTACCAAATTAAAAATCATTAATGTGAACCCATTTTTAACGCAGACTTTATCTTTTAATAAGATTCTTTTTTTTTTTTTTTTTTTGAGGTAAGATGTGCACTCATTGAAAGGTCTAATCTTGGCTGGGCACGGTGGCTCACATTCATAACCTCCTCACTTTGGAAGCCAGAGCTCAGGAGTTTGAGACCAGCCTAGGCAACATAACAGGACCTCACTGGGACAAGATAGTGAGACCTCATCTCTACAACAATTTTTTAAAAGTTAGTTGGGCATAGTGGTGCACACTTGTAGTCACAGCTATTTGGGAGGCTGACTTGGGAGGATAACTGGAGTCTGGGAGGTCAAGGCTGCAGTGAGCTGTGATTGCACCACTGCACTCCATCCAGAGGGACAGAGTGAGGGTCTGTCAAAAAAAGGTACAATTTTAACTGTACGTGTTTGACACATCAACACATCCATATAAACAATCCCTCTCTTAAAAATAAAAGTACCCAATTTAACAGTTATTAATATTCATGGGAATTACCTAGAAATTTTTTGTTTGTTTTGGTTTGGATTTTTATTGAAAGGGGACACCTAGAAATGTTACTTAAAATCTAGATTTTGATAAAAATAAGCCTGAGTTTTTTCTTTTTTTGAGAAGGAGTTTTGCTCTGTCGCCCAGCTGGAGTGCAGTGGCGTGATCTCGGCTCACCAAAACCTCTGCCTACTGGGTTCAAGCAATCCTCCTGCCTCCCAGGTAGCTGGGATTACAGGCGTGAGCCACCACATTCAGTTATTTTTTTATTTTTTGTATTTTTAGTACAGATGGGGTTTCCTTATGTTGGCTAGGCTAGCCTTGAGCTCCTGACCTAAGGTGATCCACCCGCCTTGGCCTCTCAAAGTGCTGGGATTACAGGCATGAGCCACCATGCCCAGCCAAGCCTGAGTTTTGCCTGATAATTTCTCTTTCTAAGAAAGTACATCATATGGCAGTTACAAGGTCTCTTTTATCTAAAATAAATAGAATTTAATAAATAAAAATTTAAAAAATTTACCTGAGATTAAAGGACAAATCAAAACACATGTGTAATATGCTGTCTGTAGGAGTATATTTTAACAATGACATAAATTATTAATAATCACTAAATGTTATAATAATTTATTAACTAAAATGAACAAAATTTCTATTACGATATCTATGAAAATACTTTCTTAGAGTAAAATATTCTCATATCTTGAGAGGTTAAAAGCAGCAAAGATGTGGAAGCCGAAGTCTTATCAAGTACTTACGTATCAAGTAAGTAGCAGACCCCTCTTCATACCTTTTACAGAGTTATCCAACAAGCAGTCATTTACATAGAGCAGACAATTTTCCTAGCTTTCTATTGAGTTTATGTGTCAATGTTGTTACAAAATTTAACTCAATTTTCTTATAAAATTACCTGACCAAATTTTATATATCATAATATATAAAAATGTATTCAGATGTCAAATAAATTTTATATCATAATATTATAATATATAATGATATCATATTATGATAAGTTCCATTTACATTCAGACAATTTCACTAGGCAGTGTCTACCACTAATTCTTTTTTCGTTCCACTATTTGCACAGGCAGCACAGCTGGGAAAACACAGACTCACCCAACACAGTCTCTTCCCCGTGTCTTTCTCCTCCTCAAGGAATCAGTTCATCAGTCAATCAAGTCATTTGGGACTGGAGGCTGAGTACTCCCTAACATAGAAGGTCTCATTCCTGCATGCTTTCCTCAGCAGAGGGGGAGACAAGAAGGTCCTTTTAGGGGACACTTGCTTGGACATAGACTAGGCTAGTTGGAGGGCTCTGACCAGCAGAGACAGACTCCGCCACAGTAGGAAGGGATGAGGAAGCTGTTCTGAACCTGGAGCTCTGCCACATCTTGTTCCGTCTCACTGAAGCAATTTTGAGAGGCTGCCCTGGAATGCGTCTTGCTGGTGGATGTTGAGAAACAACGTGGGCTTTGATGGGATTCAGGTGGTGTCTGCGGTGTGAAGACAGGAGCTGATGTTCAGAATCTAGGCTGTTTTTCTTGTGATCAGTTGATGGTTTACCTGTTTGAAACCAAGTCCATTTTCAGTAGGGAGCTTGAATAAATTCCACAGAACACAATGGCGCTCCCAGGATGACTGAGGAAGTGTGAGAAAGGGGGAAAGTTTTTCCACCTAGACTTTTTGCTGCCTCAGGAATCAGGGGCTGATTAGTTTAGCACTGGCTCAACCTAATCAATTCAGTTTTATTGCATTTGATCTAATTATCTTCCCATTTTTAAGGTAGGAAGGGCCATTTCATTTGGTATTTATTTTTTCTCTGCATTTTTATTTCATCATATAGGTGTGGATCTAATACAATCAACCATAATTTAACATTTGTTGTTTCCAAGCATTTAAGAAGTTATAATATCTATGCATACAATGTTAACACTATGTATAATAAATTCTCCTTCTGGGCAAAATATATAACATATGTCAATATAGGCATGTTTAATTGTGCATCTTGAAAGGTGAACAGGATCATAAAACCTTCCAGGTAGGAACTGAAACAGAAATTGGAAGAAAAGATTCCCCGATCTTCTGATCCCTGTGCTCCCAGTTCTTTGTTTTCTTGACACTGTAAGAGGACCCTGAAAATGTCTCCCCTTAACTGTGTCTAGGTCCCCAGTAGAACTACAGCAAGAAACTTCTGATTGAGGCTCTAAGAAGCGGCAGAAATGAGAAAACTCTTCAGCCAATAAGAGTAAGCCACGCCCAGCCGAGGGAGGTATAAAAGACAGGTCTTTCAGAATAACCCCCACTCTGCCTTTGGACGTGTGAGAGAGCGCACCTTTGACTTGAGCTTCAACATGGGAAAGGGAAATGAAGACGCCGATCTCCACTGCTCCTCCATCCAGTGCTCCACTGACCAGCCCCCTTTCCAGCAGATCTCCTTTACAGAAAAGGGCTCAGATGAGAAGAAACCATTCAAAGGAAAAGGCAAGACCGCCTTCTCCCATTCCAGTGAGAAGCACACACAAAGGCAAGGTAAGGCCTTGGGCTGCTCCTGTGGAGGCTGGAAGGAGGGTTGGAATCAGGGATACTGAGCTATATGTCTTTAGTAGGGTTTTATTTTGAGATTTGGGCATGGGAAATGGCTTGGTGCTCTCAGGGGACTTTGAGAAATGTGTTCACTCGTGACACTGGCAGAAGAGCTTCACATGAAAGACTGATCTGCAAAAATGCATCAGAGATAGACTATGGGACTCTTCCTAGGGAGAGGTGACTCATCTAAACTTTCTTTTGCAGCAGGATCAGAGCCCCATCCAAACAAGGAGAATTCTGAGGAAACCAAGCTCAAGGCCGGGAACAGCACTGCTGGATCAGGTAAGATTTGGTTCTTTCAAGGTGAGAAGGGACAGGGTAGCAACACAGGCTCCCCTGGCAAGGAAACTGGGAGCTCCTTGGCAGCCAGGGCCGTACAGATCCTTGACACTGGAGAACAGAAGAGAGAGGGAGTTTGCTGGTAACCTCAGCTCCTGTGTGTCCAGGATGGACTAGGAATTTCAGGGTGTTCAGTTGGAGGCACTTTCTCAAACTTTCATTGTGCTCACAGAACCAGAGTCCAGCTCATACCGGGAAAACTGCAGGAAAACAAAAATCAGTTCCAAGGACAGCTGCCAAGACAGAGCAGGTAGAATCGTGGTGTTTGTTGTTGTTGTTGGTGGTGGTGGTTTTTTGTTTTTGGTTTGCCCCAAAAAGCAAATAATCAGGAAACTTTTATATGAGGCTGGAGCGGAAAGGGAGTTACTTATTGACAAGTAAATTTTTGAGATCTTGGCACTCTGAGAATATCTGGGGACTCACAAGCGGTTCAGCCTCAATTTATTCCAGTGCTGAGATGGACAGGAAGAAGTGGGAGAAACAAGTGGGGTTCACCTGGGTGCACAAGGGGTTCTGGAAATGAGGGTCTGTGGGGACTGCTCTGATGAGTCTCTCACATGCTTTCTTTGCAGGGAACTGTCCAGAAGAGGAGTGCAGCTTGACGTTGAATAAAAAAATCAAGATCCTCCACCGCTGTGCACAACAGTGAAATCCAGGAGACCTGTGACGTCCACCATAGGGGACATTCCAGGGTTCGCACTGGGCGCAGCGAGCGGCATAGGTCTCGGGCCCTAGGAGTCCAAACACCGTCACTTCGAAAAAGCTTGGTGACCTCTGTGCGAGCTATGTCACAGGCTGTTTATCAAGACCTAGCCCAGGTGTGGGCACAGCAGATCCATTCTCCACTGACCTGTGAGCAGCGGATACTGCTCACTCAGCTCCGGGGGCCTCTGTGTGCCCAGGTGCAGACCTTGTATTCCATGGCCACCCAGGCAGCTTATGTCTTCCCTGCTGAGAGCTGGCTTGTCCCAGCCACACTGCCTGGTCCTGGGGATTCAGCCTTGGAGAGAGAAACCCATCCCTTCCCTGGGCAGTAGATAACTGAGCCTGTCAGTGGATCAGATAAGGCTAAGCTGGGAGCACCCTGACCCTATTCAGCAGAGATGCAGCTCTAGGAATGAGAACAAGGACCTGCTTCTTCTCAGATTCTTCCAGATGACCAGCAGTGACAATTTTAGACACACTGTGTTAATAAATGACAGAACCTGAAGAAGTCATAGGAAAGAAACTTGAGCGGTATACTCAGAATGCTGAGCCCTGCATTTTGCAGACCGCTAAGGCTATAGAAAAATTTTATATTTCATGTTAGACATTTGATGCCTTTTGGATGTCTGATGACAGTCGTGCATTTCTATATAATCAGAAAAATATTAGATTGTAATTGTGAATTTGCATATTTTAGATTGTAGAAAAGTAAATATAAAATTATATGCTCTTTTTTTTTTTTGAGACAGTCTTGCTATGTCACTCAGGCTGGAGTGCAGTGGCACAATCTTAGCCCACTGCAACCTCTGCTTCCTAGGTTCAAACAATTCTCATGCCTCAGCCTCCCAAGTAGCTGGGACTACAGGCATGTACCGCCATGCCTGGCTAAATTTTTTTTCTTGTATTGTTAGTAGAGTTTTGTCACGTTGGCCAGGTTGGCCTCGGACTCAAGTGATCTGCCAGCCTCCGCCTCCCAACGTGCTGGGGTTACAGGCATGAGCAGCTTTACCAAGAAATTGCTTCTCTTTTAATCCAGAAAATGTTGTAGGCTCTCACTCTTCCAGCCTGAACCCATGGAGTACTAATATCCACAAACCATTAGTAGCACTCCCTGTGGGAAAATGTCTATACATTTTTACAGTTTGATATAATTATAGTAAAATTACTATGCAATCTGTTTACTTTTAATATTTCTACATAAAATTTAAGTCAAGATATATTAAATGGTAAATGATTGTACTTATTTATTGACCTGTCTCATGTTTTATTTCATTTTAAACATCCTGAATTTATATTTTATTGTATTTTATACATTTCAATTGATTGTACTGTATTGCAGCATATGACTACAACACAGTGTATTTGTTATATTTGATGTATATTCTACTTGTATTTTGTACTGAGATCATACAATCTTTCATTATCTAAGTGTATTAATGACTTGTTTGGTTGCTTTATAATTTTCATTTTATGTAATGAAATAAACATTAATGTTGTTTGGAATTTTAAATTTATTTCATATGGAATTTGTATTTAATAAAGATGTGAAAAAGAGAATGTCTTATCTTCACTTCTGCATCATCCTAACCCTGACCTCCCCACAGTCCGCAGCTCTTGTCATAGTCCGGGAATAGTGTTCTGTCACTACAGGAAATGGGGCCAATTCAATGGTAATACACAGATACAAATTGGAGATATAGAGATTTTATTCTCAAGCACTGCAATAGAAAAGAATCACAGTAACGCGAGTCACACAATTTTTGGGTTGACACGGCTTATGAGTTATGCTTACACTACGCTGTAGAATAACTCTGAAATAAATTTATGTCTATTAAACAAATGCACATACATAAATAACATGTCTAAATAACAATATACATATCTTAATGAAAATGAACTTCATTGCTAAAATGTTAACACACAGATACACACAATGGGATCATATAATGTTGAAAAATAGAGATGGGGAGAGGAACAGAAACAGAGAGAAAAGGAGGAATGGAGCGAGAAAAGGACAGATGGACAGAGGGACATTGGAAAGGAGAAATTGGGGAGGGGGGAGGAAGGGAGGTAGGGAGGGGGGAGGGAGGAAGGGAAGGACAGAGAGAGAAAGGGAGCAAGAGACAGAGAGAGCAAGGCAGAGAGAAAAGCGGTCTTCTGCCTCCAGGACCAGCAGGACCTCGCACTCCCGGAAAATGTTGGGTGCCCAGTGCAGGCTGAGTGCTTGGCCCACAGCCGCGTCTGCCTGCGGGGCGCTCACGGGCCCTCCGGATCGCCCGCCTGGGTCACTTCATCCCGGAGCGATTCGGACGAATTCCGCCTCCCGAGGAATGAGCGAATTGCCCAGAGAGGTGATTGTCCGTTTTTCATCCACATGGTTCACAGATGAGATAGCCCCACCTTGAGCCTGCAACAGCGCGAGGGGGATAGTCCCGTCCACACAGGAGTCACACTCAGGCCCACCCCTTTGCCCTCTGCAAGGGGGCCTGTTGCTCACGTGTCTCTGGCCCCCGAAAGCGTGACCATGTTGACTGTTTGTTTCCCGAGCTCTGTGGGGACCCAGAAACCTCCAGCGAAGCGTGGAAAAACAGCATCCTGTCTTCGCTCTCCTTTCCAGTTTCCAAACAGGCCACAGTGGAGACTTCCCTTGTTGCAGGAAACAGGAATCCGTGGTCAGGCCGTGATGCACGGGACGTTTCTTTTCTCTGTAGTTTCGCTCTCGTTTTCTACATGAAAATGAACGAGATCCACACCCTTGCGTGTGTGAGACTATCACGGCAACGGCGACATCCACAGGCATTGCCGCCTTCACGGAGAGGGCCTGGAAAACTCAAAACTGTCATGGAAGTTCAGTTCCACACTCCACCCTTCAGGTTGGTTTCTGCCTGAAAACTGGGAGTCAAGACAACGGCTTCCAGTTTCCATAGAATTACTGGAGAACCTCAGAGAGCCAGCCCCCGAGGCCCCTTTTTTCCCCTCCAATCTGGCCCTACATCCACCCACCCCACAAGGCCCTGGTCCCTGTGGTTTTCGGCTTCGGAGGGCGGGCTACCCCGGGACCTTGGGCCCCGAGCTCATGCGTGTTCATAACGGGGTGGAGGTGGTAGGTCTTTCTAAGGGCCTCCTGGCTGCACCTGCGCCCAGTGCACAGGCCGGCTGAGGTGCCCGGGAGCCCGCGGGCCTATCTCTGCCGGTGTCTGCCGTGAAATTCCGGCCGGGGCTCCCCGCGATGGCTCTCCCGACACCTTCGGACGGCACCCTCCCCGCGGAAGCCCGAGGACGAGGACGGCGAAGGAGACTCGTCTGGACCCCGAGCCAAAGCGAGGCCCTGTGAGCCTGCTTTGAGCGGAACCCGTACCCGGGCATCGCCACCAGAGAAGGGCTGGCCCAGGCCATCGGCGTTCCGGAGCCCAGGGTCCAGATTTGGTTTCAGAATGAGAGGTCACGCTAGCTGAGGCAGCACCGGCGGGAATCTCGGCCCTGGCCCGGGAGACGCGGCCCGCAAGAAGGCAGGCGAAAGCGGACCGCCGTCACCGGATCCCAGACCGCCCTGCTCCTCCGCGCCTTTGAGAAGGATCGCTTTCCAGGCATCGCCGCCAGGGAAGAACTGGCCAGAGAGACGGGCCTCCCGGAGTCCAGGATTCAGATCTGGTTTCAGAATCGAAGGGCCAGGCACCCGGGACAGGGTGGCAGGGCGCCCGCGCACGCAGGCGGCCTGTGCAACGCGGCCCCCGGCGGGAGTCACCCTGCTCCCTCGTGGGTCGCCTTCGCCCACGTCGGGGCGTGGGGGACTGGCCTTCCCGCACCCCACGTGCCCTGAGCGCCTGGGGCTCTCCCCCAGGGAGCTTTCGTGAGCCAGGGAGCGAGGGCCGTCCCCGTGCTCCAGCCCAGCCAGGCCGCCAGACAGAAGGGATCTCTCAAGCGGCCCCGGCACGCGGGGCTTTGTGTTCCCTGCCCTGGCTCCTCCGGAAGTGGGGCTCTCCCACCCTCAGGCTCCTGGGAGGCATCCGCACCCCCACAAATGCCGGGAGGACCAGGACCCGCAGCGCGACGGCCTGCTGGGCGCGTGCTCGGTGGGACAGCCTGGGCCCCCTCAAGCTGAGTCACAGGGGCAAGGTGTGCTTGCGACACCCATGTCCCACCGGAGTCCGCGGTGAGGCTGGAGCCGCAGGTCGCCAGGGCGGCGTGGGAACCCGAAGATGGGGCACCTCCACCTCCGAAGCTCGCGACCCCGGAGGCCTCCGCGTCAAGCACAGATGCCAGCCATGCAGGAGCCTCCCAACCGCTCCAGGAGCCGGGGCGCTCCTCTGCACTCACCCCCTGCCTGTTAGATGAGCTCCTGTAGACCCCAGAGTTTCAGCAAAAGGCACAACCTTTCCTAGGTCCGGTGTCACTGCGGGAGCTGAAGGACGTGGAAGAGCCCACTCTGCTGGAACCACTCCTCAGCCAGGCTCTGCTGCAGGAGCTTTAGGACGCGGGGTTGGGGCGGGGCGGGGGCAGAGCGGCGGCCTCTTTCGCGGTGAACCTCTGGCTCGGTATGGACAGGCGTGTCTTCCCTTCCAGCTGACCTGTCTAGGCTCCCTGAGTTCCAGGTCCGGCGGGAGACTCCACACAGCTGTCATTCTTTCCTGAGCATCCCGGGGATCCCAGGGTCCTTCCAGGTACCGGGAGGTGGGCTGTCTACTGCGCATGCGCGGGTTTGTGGGCAGCAGCCTAGGTTTTCTAACCAGCCCAGGCGGAGCTCTCATCCCTTTTTCCCCCGCCTTCTTCAGTCGGGTTGGCGGAGACCTCAGTCCACGAAACACTGGGCCGGGACAGAAGCCAGGCCAGTTCTCCTTTCCGGGTCTCGACTCCTCTGCCCCTTCGCTCACTATCACTTGCCAACCCGTGTCCCGCCAGCCTTCTCGCCAGCACCATGGAGCGCCTTGCAACTAAATAAAGACCCGAGACCCCGCGCAAACCGGGGTGCTGCCATTTCCAGGCAAGAGAGAAGGCAGGCAGAGATGAGGACAGGAACGGAGACAGAGTGGGACAGAAGGATGGAGCTAGGAAAGGATGGATGGACGGAGGGACCCTGGAAGGGAGAGAAAGAGGGAGAGCAGGAGAAAGGGAGGAAAAAACCGGGGGAGGGAGGGAAGAACAGAGGGAAGGATGGACCGAGGGACAAAAGGAGCAAGAAACGAGAACTGAAGGCAGAGAGAAAAACGGTCTTCTGCGTACAGAACCAACAGGACCCAGCACTCCGGGAAATGTTGGGTGCCCAGTGCAGGCTGAGTGCTGGGCCGACAGCCCCGTTGGCCAGCGGGGCGCTCAGCGGCCCTCCGGATCGCCAGCCTTGGTTACTTTATCCAGGAGCGATTCAGACGAATTCCGTTTCCGAAGGAATGAGCGAATTCCCCAGAGAGCGATGAGCCGAGACTCAGGTGGTTGTCTGGTTTTCATCCACATGGTTCACAGATGACATATCCCCACCTTGAGCCCTGCAACAGAGCGCGAGGCGGATAGTCCCATCCACATGGGAGTCACACTCAGGCCAACTGAAGCGTGATTCTGGATTCCACGTTTCTTTGCGCTCTGCAAAGATGCCTGTTACTCAAGTCTCTGCCACCCCCCCGAAAGCGTGACCATGTTGACTGTTTCCCGAGCTCTGTGGGGACCCAGAAACTTCCAGGAATGCGTGGAAGACCAGCATCGTGTCGGTGCTCTCCTTTCCAGTTTTCAAACAGGCTATATGGGAGACTCCCCATTTTGCAGGAAACAGGAATCCAACCTCAGGCCGTGATGCACGGGACGTTCCTTCTCTCTGTGGTTTCGCTCTCAGTGTCTACATGAAAATGAACGAGATCCACACACCTGGGTGTGTGAGACTATCACGGCAACTGTGACACCCACGCGCTGGCAATAGAGTCGGCAGCCTGGTCCCGGGACAAAGGTACTGACGGACATCCAGACACACCTCACCACAATCACTAGCAAACCCACTCCCAAACAGACACACACGGGGGCACGCGCGGGAACACAAGCATACACACAGACACACAAAGACACAGACAGCTTGAAGAAGAGCAAGGGACCGAGGGATGGAGAGATAGAAACGGAAGGAGAGAGAGAAACAGCGATAGAGAGAGAGAGAGGGACGGGGAAATTGCGAGTGAGAGAGAGAGAGAGAGAGAGCGAGAGCGCGGGCAAGGTGGAGAGGGAAGTAGAGAAAGGGAGAGGGTGAGGGAGCTAGAGAGGGAGAGCAACAGAGCCTTGGAGAGGGAGGCTCTGCTCTGGTAGACAGGGGCCCCTTTGGCCAGGGTAGGGTGGAGGGTGCCTGGGCCAGGCTAGAACAGGGAGGCAGGGCCGCCCACGCGGGAAAACCAACGGAGCCCTGAGACGTGTTTTTGCTTGGATTGGTTGGTTGCTTTGGGGGTGCGTTTCCTAGCGTCATTCCTTTGTTGGCTCCTCCCTGTCCTCTTGGTGCTGTGGGCCCTGAAAGTTGTCGAGGGCGCCTGTCCCTGTGGCGGGAGCAGTGGCGCCGAGCGTGCCCACGGCGGCGGCTTGGGTTTCTCTCGCGTTCAGGGTGGTATGGCCGTAGACAATGGCAGTGGCGCCTGGCTGGCCCAAGAGCCCGGTCCAGCTACGCGCGCCTGATTCCAGGCGTCATAACCAACCCGGGGCCGCGAGGCTGGGATCAGGCACCCGGGAGCCGCTTGCCCGTGGCCGGGCTGCTCTCCCCGTCTAGGCCAAGCACCACCAGTCGCGGCGCTGCGCTTTCCGCCGAACTCCCAGAGCGTCCCACCGTCGCCGGCGGCCAGGCCTCGCGCAGGACCAACGTGGCGCCGCCCTGCTGTTGCTGGAGGGCGCCGAAGCCTCCGTCCCTTGCCCAGGCTTCCGGCTCTCGGGGCTGCCGCCCTTCCTCCCACGCTCCAGGCCTTCCCCGGCTCCCGAGCTCCGAGCTTCCACCACAGGACGGCTCAGGACGGGTGTGCTCATCCCTTCACTTTTTAACTTTTTGTTGTTTCTATTGATATTTTATTGTGCTATGTCTTGAAATGTTGTTGTAGTTATTACTTTTGATTGGATATTATTTAGTATTTCTGCTTTGAATAAGAGTAGTTTGCACACCGCACAGCTATAGTGTTATAATATTCTGTTTTGTTTTGTATCCTATTAGCAGTGAGCATTTTTTTTACCTTTAGGTGATCATTTATTGCTCATTAATGTCCTTTTCTTCCTGATTGAAGTACTCTCTTTAGCATTCCTTTAGGACAGACATGGTATTCATAAAATACTTCAGCTTTTGTTTGTCTGGAAAAGTCAGTATTTCTTCTTTTTATTTGAAGAACATTTTCACGGTATATGCTATTCTAAGGTAAAAGTTTTTTTCCTTTAGTACTTTAAA
This sequence comes from Pongo pygmaeus, assembly GCF_028885625.2. Taxonomy (NCBI): domain Eukaryota; kingdom Metazoa; phylum Chordata; class Mammalia; order Primates; family Hominidae; genus Pongo; species Pongo pygmaeus. Next base: position 19,931,360 of record NC_085930.1, on the reverse strand, counting down.
TATTTATTGCTTCTCTCTCCTGGCCGGTAGGGTTTCCGCTGTAAAGTCTGCTGCCAGACATGTTGGAGCTCACCGGTATGTTACTTGTTTCTTTTCTCTTTCTTCCTTTAGAACTTTATCTTTGACTTTTGGAAGATCTATTGAATGCTTTGAAGTAGTCTTTTTTGGGTTAAATCTGCTTAATGTCCTATAACGTTTTTGTATTTGGATATGGATATCTTTCTCTAGATTTGGAAAGTTTTCTGTTATTATCCCTTTGAATAAATTTTTCTACCCCTGCCTCTTTCTCTACATCTTCTTTAAAATCAATAACTCTTAGATGTGTCTTTGTTAGGCTATTTTTCTAGATCCTGTAGGCATGATTTGTTGTTTTTATTCTTTTTCTTTTTTCTCTTCTGACTATGTATTTTCAAATAGCCTGTCTTCGAGCTCACTATTTCTTCTGCTTGATCCATTCTGCTATTAAATGGCTCTAATGCATTCTTCAGCATGCCAATTGCATTTTTCAGCTCCAGAATTTCTGCTTAATTTGTTGTAACTATTTCAATCTCTTTGTTGAGTTCAGCTGATAAAATTTGGAATTTCTTTACTTTGTTATCTTAAATTTCTTTCAGGATTTTTTTTTTTAATACAGCTATGTTGAATTCTCTGTCCGAAAGGTCACATATCTCTTTTTCTCCAGGATTTGTCCCCGGTGCCTTATTTAGTTCACTTGGTCATGTTTTCCTGGTTGGTGTTGATGCTAGTAGATGTTCTTCAGTGTCTGGACATTAAAATCTTGGGCATGCAGCACCATATGAGAGGTTTAAAAAATAAAATTAAAAAAGAGAAAAGGTGAATATTTATTGTAGTCTTCACTGTCTGGGCTTACTTGTAGCTGTCTTTCTTGAGAAGACTTTTCACATATTTGAAAAGACTTCGGTGTTGTGATCTAAGCCATATCTGCTTTATGGGTACCTTGTACCCAATAATGCTGTAATTCTTCCAGACTCAGAGAAGTCCCACCTTGACAGCCTTCAACAAGATCCAGGAGAATTTTCTGGATTATTAGCCAGAGACTCTTTTTCTCTACCGTTATTTTCTCTCAAATATACAGAACCTTCTCTCTGTTCTAAGCCACCTAAAACTGGGAGAAGAAAGACACAAGCACCCCTGGCCACCACCACTATGACTGCCCTGGATCAGACCTGAAGCTAGCATAGCACCGGGTCTTGCTCAAGTCCTGCTGCATGAACTTTCTGACGACTGCCTATGTTCACTCAAGGCCTTTGGTCTCTATAATTAGCAGGTGGCAAAGCCAGCCAGGCCTGTGTTCTTTCCTTTAGGGCAGTGAGTGCCCTCAGTCCCTGACTGGGTCCAGAAGTGCCATTCAGAAGTCAGGGAGTAGAGTGAAAAATTTTAGAAGTCCACTTGGCATTCTATTGCATTGCAGCTGATCTGGCACTCAAACCATAAGACATAGTCCTTCCTATTCCTCCCTTCCTTTCCTAAAGGCAGAGTAGCCACCGCCACTTCAGGCCACAATGAATACTACCAGGCTACCACCAATGTTCCCAGAAGGCCCAAAGCCTCTTAGCTTGTGATGAATGCTGCCTGGCCTGGGACTTGCCGTTTTCAGGGCAATGGGCTCCCTACTGGCCCTGGGCAGCTTCATAAATGCCAACCAAGAATCAAGTCCTAGAATCAGGGATTCCAAAATTTTGCTTGGTGTTCTACCCACCTCTGGCCTTGCTGGTACCTAAGGGGCAAGACAAAGTCCCCTTTAATTTTTCCTCTACTTTTCCCAAGAAGAAGGAGTTTTGCCTTTTAGCCACCACAGCTGGTAATGTGCTGAGTTCACCTAAGTCTAGCAAGTCTATGAGGGTCATCCAAGGCCCTTGATGTAGTACCTGGGTATGGCTGCTGGTTATTCAGAGCCCAAAGGTTTTCAAGTTTGCAGGCGATAAATCCTGCCAGCACATGGTTCTTTTGTTCAAGGCAGCAGGTTTCCTTCTGGCCCATTGTGTGTCTAGGAATGTCTAGGAGCCAGAGACTGGAAAGGAGGCCTCAGGATTCTGACCAGTGCACTAACTTGCTGTGATTGAGCTGGTGTCCAGGATGAAAGACAAAGTACTCCCTACTCTTTTCCCTCCTCTCCTCAAGCAGAAGGATGGTGTCCCTTTTGGAACCATGAGCTGTGTAGTCTGGTGTTAGCGGAGTGATAATGTCAGAACTCCTTTGGCTGCCCCAGCTGGTGTCTCAGTATGTTGCATGCCCTCCCCACCCCAGTCCACTGTCCCTGGGCCCAGCTCAGCCCTAGGCCTCACCTAAGAGTTGCAGTCCTGATGGCCTAGGCTGCCTTTCAAGTTTTCTTAGACACACAGAGTGTGGGAGCCCTTAGTTGCCAGGTTTCCAAACACTCAAGTTCCAACCACTGGAATCTGATTCCCCTCTGGCTAGGGCTGGTTTAATTGATCCCTCTGTGGATGGGCATTAACTGCATTTGGTCTGGTTTTCCTTTCTGCTCTAACAGGACAGCACTGAGTTCAGTGCCTCACAATTGCTGCGTTCTCCCTCCCGCAGAACCCAGAGTTGATCTCCGCACCATGCCATCACTGCTGGGGATGAGGAAATGGTGATTTCAGGACTGTTTTTTCTGTCTCTTCAGTGCCTCTTTCAGTGATCTGAGGTTAAAACCAGGTACTTTGAGTACTCACCTGATTTTTGGTTCTTATGAATGTATTTTCTATGTGGATATTAATAGTTGTTCATCTGGTGTCCTTGCAGGAGGGATAATCAGTAGAGCCTTCTTTCTGCCATCTTGCTTTACTCTTACACCCAAGAATCAGAATGCAGAACTTTTAATAAGAAAAGCTTTCAGAACTCAGGAAGGACAAGGAAGACATTCTGGTTCTCCATGCTTAACATTGGACTGTTTCTTCAACTTAGGTGCTTAGCACTGACTAATCAGGGATTATCATAGATAATTTGATTTGAACTATGCCGTTCATTCAAATTCTTTATCTAGACAATTTAAGTACTAGCTGATTTGGCATGAAAATCTGGCAAAGTATTTTCTTGGTATTCAATTGATTTTTATTCTGCTTGAGTTAGCAGTTTTATTAACCAGTCAGTCTCTTCATTAAAGTTCTGGGAATTCTTACCCAGTTCAAATAATGTAATTCTAAAGTTCTCAAAAACCTGTATTCAAGAGTGCTTCTCAGGACCTTCTCCATCCTTTCATGAACCTCCTTAAAGATACAATATTCCAGGATTTTGCAGGCTTGTAAAGTTTTCAGAAACTGCCTCAGAATTAAGCAATTTACAGTGGAAATGACTTTAAACTATCATAGTTAGACATAATTGGCAAGATAATTTTATTTTTTACAGGCGTGCGCCACCACGTCCAGCCTCTAAAGTTAATTAAATAAAACTTTATAAATAAATTTATCAAATGTTGTCATCTTTTAATCCCAGATTTTTGTGAACCTATGCTGTGCATTTTCCCCCAACTTTCTATATTTATCTAGTTTTATGTAGTTTTTTTTTTTACTTCTTCAATTTGAAATCTTTAACTTCAAACCAAAAAAAATTAAAACACATTTTTATGTCTTTATAAGTTTTATCATCAAAAGCATATGTTCACAAGCCTGTAATCCCAGCACTTTGGGAGGCCGAAGCAGGTGCATCACTTGAGGTCAGGGGTTCAAGATCAGCCTGGCCAACATGGTGAAACTCCGTCTCTATTAAAAATACAAAAATTAGCCAGGTGTGGTTGCGAGCACCTGTAATCCCAGCTACTTGGGAGGCTGAGGCAGGTGAATCCCTTGAACTGGGGAGGCAGAGGTTGCAGTGAGCTGAGATCATGCCACTGCATGCCAGCCTGGGCAACAGAACAAGACTCATTGTCAAAAAAGAAAAAAAAAAGCATATCTTGCTTTTTATACACTCTGTATGCAGAATTGTTTCTCTCATATCTAGTAATTAAGTCTTAGGAGCCCCAATTTTCAATGAAAACCCGAAAAAGTGATTTTGAACTGTCTTGTGTCAGTATTTTTAGATAAAAACCATTTTATAACTTTTAAGAAATATAGTTCTTCAAATTACTGTTTATTAACAGAACTAAAGATATTTAGGTTTTCTATACCATATACAAGTAACATGTCATGGTATATAGACCTAAACTAATTTTTAATGGTTAATATTTCACTATTTTAGCTTACAAATGACTCAAGATTTTTTTTTTGGTTATGTATTACTTAATTTAACGTGATTTTAAGATTTTAAATTAATGAACAGAATTTTGAAACTATGACACAGGTAGCATCCGTAATGTCTTCCCTCAGTAATTCTAGGTCCCAAGTAGCCACATGGCACCCAGGAAAACTATGAATATCAGGGCATGCCTGAGTCCATTAGGACTAAAGACAAAGCTCTGAAGGCTATAACTGGAGGATCCAACCCTGCCTAAAATAGCCAGGAGGCAAAACAGGAAAAGCACAGAAAGAAGGGGCCGATTGCTTGATTCTGGCTTGTAGCTGCTGGTCTAGGCACCGAGAACATGTCTCCGTACTTCATCACGGTCACCTATCAAGACCCGTGAATCTAGAAACTTTCAACAAAAGACATAAGCTCACAGTTAAATCAAGCAAGTATCTAATTATTTTTAAAGGATAATTATAAAGCCATTTCTATTTAACTAACAATTTAAGAATGAGCTTTATTTACAAAATATTATCATATAACATGTAACACATATAGACATACAAACACACAGGAGCAGATCTTACAGCTTTCATAAAGGATTTAAAAAAATTTTTATTTTAGGTTTGGGGGTACATGTGAAGGTTTGTTACATAGATAAACTCATAACACAGGGGCTTGTTATACAGATTATTTCATAATACAAGTATTAAGCCCAGTACCCCATAGTTATCTTTTCTGTTCCTCTCCCTTCTCCCACCTTCCCTGCTCAAGTAGACCCCAGTGTCTGTTGTCTGTTGTTTCCTTCTTTGTGTTCATAAGTTCTCATTATGTAGCTCCCACTTACAAGTGAGAACACGTAGCTGCATAGTATTCCATGGTGCATGTGTTTGTTCTGTGTAGGAAACGTGTGGGGAAAGAAAAGAAACACACAATACTTTTAAAGGTAAATAGACTTTATCCCGAGTATATGGCAATATAGATATAATAAGCAAATGATACAATAAACAAATTTTAATGGGAAGGGGAGAAGGGAAAAGATATATACATACATATATATATATATATTTACACTCACCAGACTATGGAGGATTCATCACCAGACTGGGAAGCAACAGCCTGGGATTCAGAATTGGCCACTAGTCCGTGCACAGATGAGGAGGGGTCCCATGAAGCTTCGGCGCACTCTGGGAACCGCGCTTTTTTTGTAACAAGTTGTTTGTCATGAGGCCCAGTCATGAGGGCCCTTCACAACTGAGCTCAAGGAACACAAAAAGGTCAACTTGTTTTTGCAATTGCCTGTTGTTTTTCAATAACTGTTTTTCAATAACTGTTGTTTTTCAATAACTGTTTCTCCAAAGCAGCACTGGATGAATGCCTCAAGGGGCTCACACAACTCGTTCCAGGACTTAGTGACCATTGTGTCCCTGTTCAATTGAGTTCAAATTTAATGTTTAACTTTTCCTCCACAGTGCGCCATATTATCTGTATCCAATCTGTCATCGTTGGGCATTTAGGTTGATTCCATGTCTTTACTATTGTGAATAGTCCTGCAATAAACGTTTACGTGCTTGTGTCCTTATGACAGAACAATTTATATACCTCTGGGTATATACCCAGTAGTGAGATTGTTGGGTCAAGTGATAGTTCTGCTTTTATCTCTTTCGAGGAAAGCACCGTTGTGCTTTCCACAATGGTGGGACCAATGTACACTCCCACCAACAGTGTACATGTTCTCTTTCTCCACAACATTGCCAGCATCTGTTATTTTTTGACTTTTTCATAATAGCCATTCTGACTGGTGTAAGATGGTGTCTCACTGTGCGTTTGATTTGCATTTCTCTAATGATCAGTGATATTGAGCTTTGTATTCTATGGTTGTTGGTCACATGTGTGTATTCTTTTGAAAATTGTTCATGTCCTTTGCCCACTTTTGAAACATTTTATTTCCATAGGTTTTAGGACAGCAGGCGGCATTTGATCACATTAGTAAGTTATTTATTGATTTGTAAGATTTTGGTGCATCCATCACCTCATCTGTATACACTGAACCCAATTTGTAGCCTTTTATCCCTCACCACCTTCTCCCCTTTCTCCCTGAGTCCCTAAAGTCCATTGTGTCATTCTTATGCTTTTGCATCCTTATAGCTTAGCTCCCAATTATAAGTGAGAATATATGATGTTTGGTTTTCCATTCCTGAGTTACTTCACTCAGAATAATAGTCTTCAATCCCATCCAGGTTGCTGCAACTGCCATTAATTCATTCCTTTTTTATGGCTGAGTGGTATCCCATCGTACATATGTACCACAGTTTCCTCATCCACTCATTGATTGATGGACACTGGGATTGGTTCCACATTTTTGCAATTGCAAGTTGTGCTGCTATAAATATGTGTGTGCAAGTATATTTTTTGTATAATGACTTTTTTTTCCTCTGGGTACATAGCCAGTAGTGGGATTGGTGGATCAAATGGTACTTCTACTTTTAGTTCTTTAAGGAATCACCACACTATTGTCCATAGTGATTGTACTAGCTTGCATTCCCACCAGCACTGCAGAAGTGTTCCCTTTTCACAACATTCACACCAACATCTATTATTTTTTTATTACGTCCATTCTTGTGGGAGTAGGGTGGCATTGCATTGTGGTTGTAATTTGCATTTCCCTGATCATTAGTGATGCTGAGCATTTTTTCATATGTTTGTTGGCCATTTGTTTATCTTCTGAGAATTGTCTATGACCATACTGCCAAAAGCAATCTACAAATTCAATGCAATTGCCATCAAAATACCATCATCATTCTTCACAGAACTAGAAAAAACAATCCTAAAATTCATATGGAACCAAAAAGGAGCCTGCATAGCCAAAGCAATATTAAACAAAAAGAACAAATCAGAAGGCATCACATTACCTGATTTCAAACTATATCATAAGACCATAGTCACCAAAACAGCATGGTTCTGGTATAAAAACAGGCACATAGACAAATGGAACATAATGGAGAACCCAGAAATTAACCCAAATATTTACAGCCATCTGATCTTTGACAAAGCAAACAAAAACAAAGTGGGGAAAGAACACACTACCCAACAAATGGTACGGGGATAATTGGCAAGCCACAAGTAGGAGAATGAAATTGGATCTTTATCTTTCACCTTATACAAAAATCAACTCAAGATGGATCAGGAACTTAAATCTAGGACCTGAAAGTATAAAAATTCTAGATGATGACATCAAAAAAACCCTTCTAGATATTGGCTTAGGCAAAGTTTTCATGACCAAGAACCCAACAGCAAACGCAAGAAAAAAAAAGATAAATAGGTGGGATTTAATTAAACTAAAGAGCTTTTTCACAGCAAAAGGAACAGCAGAGTAAACAGACAATCCACAGAATGGGAGAAAATCTTCACAATCTGTATATCTGACAAAGAACTAATATCCAGAATATACAAATAGCTCAAACAAATTAGCAAGAAAAAAACAAACAATCCCATCAAAAAGTAGGCTACAGACATGAATAGACAATTCTTTGGCCACTTTTTAATAGGGTTGTTTGTTTTTCTCTTGTAAATTTAAGTTCCTTATATTGAATATTAGATCTTTGTCAGAGACATAGTCTGTAAATAGTTTTTCTCATTCTATAGATTGTCTGTTCACTCTATTGATAATTTCTTTTGCTGAGCAGAAGCTTTTAAGTTTAATTAGATCCTGCTTGTCAATAGTTGCATTTGTTGTAATTGTTTTTGGTGTCTTTATCATGAAATCTTTGCCTGTTTCTATGTCCAGGATGGTATTGCCTAGGTTGCCTTCCAGGGCTTTTATAGTTTTGGGTTTTACATTTAAGTATTTAATCCATCTTGGGTTGATTTTTGTGTGTGGCATAAGGAAGAAGTCCAACTTCAATCTTCTGCATATGGCTAGCCAGTTATTCCAGCACCATTTATTGAATAGGGAATCTTTTCCCCATTGCTTGTTTTTGCCAGGTTTGTCAAAGATTAGATAGTTGTACGTATGTGCAGTTATTCCAGCAACATTTATTGAATAGGGAATCTTCTCCCCATTGCTTGTTTTTGCCAGCTTTGTCAAAGATTAGATAGTTGTAGGCATGTGGTCTTATTTCTGGGCTCTCTTTTCTGTTCCATTGGTGTATGTGTCTGTTTTTACACCAGTACCATGCTGTTTTGGTTACTGTAGTGCTGTAGTATAGTTTGAAGTCAAGTAATGTGATGCCTCAAGCTTTGCAGATTGCCTTGGCTACTTAGGTTCTTTCTTGGTTCTATATGAATTTTTAAATAGCTTTTTCTACTTCTGTGAAGCATGTCATTGGTAGTTTAATATAGCTTTGAGCAGTACAACCATTTAAATGATATTACTTCTTTCTCTCCATTAACATGGAATGATTTTTCTTTTGTTTGTGTTTTTTCTGACTTCTTTGAGCAGTGTTTTGTAATTTTCATTATAGAGATTTTTCACCACCCTGGTTAGCTGTATTCCTATGTATTTTATTCTTTTTGTGGAAATTGTGAATAAAATTGCCTCTCTGATTTGGTTTTTAGTTTGGCTGTTCTTGGTGTATAGGAATGTTAGCAAATTTTGTACATTGATTTTGTATCCTGACACTGTGTGGAAGTTGTATCAGCTTAAGGAGCTTTTGGGTCACAACTACAGGGTTCAGATAGAGAATTATGTTGTCTGCAAACAGAAGTAGTTGGACTTCTTTTTCTATTTAAATACACTTCATTTCTTTCTCTTGTCTGATTGCTCCAGCAAGGACTTCTAATACTGTTGAATAGGAGTGGTGAGAGAGGGCATCCTTGTCTTGTGCCAGTTTTCAAGGAGAATGCTTCCAGACTTTGCCCATTTAATATAATGTTGGCTGTGAGTTTATCATAGGTGGCCTTTATTATTTTGAGGTATGTTCCTTCAATACCTCATTTATTGAGACTTTTTAACATGAAGCATTGCTGAATTTTACTGAAGCCTTTTCTGTGTCTTTTGAGACAATCACGTGGTTCTTGTCTTTAGTTTTATTTATGTTATGAATCACATTTTATTGATTTGCCCATGATGGACCAACCTTCCATTCCAGGGAAGAAGCCTACTTCACTGTGGTGAATTAGCCTTTTGATGTGTTGCTGGATTCGGTTTGCAAGGATTTTGTTGTGGATTATTGAATGGATGTTCATCAAGGATACTGGCCTGAAGCTTTCTTTTTTTGTTGTGTCACTGCCAGGCTTTGGTATCAGGATGATGCTGGCCTCATAGAACAAGTTGGGGAGGAGTCCCTCCTCCTCTATTTCTTGAAATAGTTTTAGTAGGAATAGTGCTGGCTCTTGTTCATATATCTGTTAAAATTTGACTATTAATCTATCAGGTCCTGGGCTTTTTTTTTTTTTTTTTTTTTTTTTTTTTTTGATGGTAGGCTATTTACTACTGATTAAATTTTTGGAGCTCATTATTGTTCTGTTCAGGGACTCAGTTTCTTCCTGGTTCAGTCTTCAGACTGTGTATGTGGCCAGGAATTTATCCATCTCTTTTAAGGTTTCTAGTTTGTGTGTGTAGATGTGTTCATAGTAGTTGCTGGTTGTTATTTTTACTTCTCTGGGGTCAGTGGTAACATTCCCTTCATCATTTCTAATTTTGTTTATTTGAATCTTCTCTCTTTTCTTCTTTATTCATCTAGCTAGTACCCTATCTTATTAATTTTTTCAAAAAACTTTGATTAAGTGATTTTTTGATCAGTTTTTCATGTCTCTATTTCTTTCAATTCCGCTCTGATTTTAGTTATTTCTTGTCTTCTATAAGCTTTGTGGTTGAATTCTTCTTGCTTCTCTAATTCTTTCAATTGTGATGTTAGATTGTTAATTTGAGATCTTTCTAACTTTTTGGTGTGGGCATTACTTCTTATGCCCTACCCTAACTTTTCTCCTTCTCCTAGAAAACTCAGAACTATGCTTTCTAAACCAATTCAAACTTTCTCAATGAATCAAGGCAAAGCTAACAATTTTCCATTACACATGGTCCTCTTTCTCTCTAAGAATATCTAATGCAACAATGCAAGTGTTTCATCCCTCCTGGGTATGCGAGGAATTCCTTTTGGCTGAGACCAAGACTTAAAACCTCGTTCTTTCAACATTAATGAAGATCTATTTAGAAAGCCTCCAGTTTTTTGTAGTAGCATGATTTATAATCCTTGGGGTATATACCCAGTAATGGGATGGCTGGGTCAAATGGTATTTCTAGTTCTAGATCCTTGAGGAATCACCACACTGTCTTCCACAATGGTTGAATTAGTTTACAGTCCCACCAACAATGTAAAAGTGTTCCTATTTCTCCACATCCTCTCCAGCACCTGTTGTTTCCTGACTTTTTAATGATCACCATTCTAACTGGTGTGAGATGGTATCTCATTGTGGTTTTGATTTGCATTTCTCTGATGACCAGTGATGATGAGCATTTTTTCATGTGTCTGTTGGCTGCATAAATGTCTTCTTTTGAGAAGTGTCTTTTCATATCCTTCACCCACTGGGGTTTTTTTTTTTCTTGTAAATTTGTTTGAGTTCTTTGCAGAAATAGCTATACTTATACCAGATAAAAATGATTTCAACAAAAGACTGTAAGACTGTAGAAAGAGATTAAAAAGGTCATTATATAATAATAAAGAGATCAATTCATCAAGAGGATATAATAATTGAAAATATATATGCACCCAACACTAAAACACCTAGATAAATGAAGCAAATATTATAAGAGCTAAAGAAAGAGACCTCAATACAATAATGGCTGGACACTTTAACACCCCACTTTAGTCATTGGATAGACCTTTCAGACAGAAAATCAGCAAAGAAACATCAGACAATCTGCACTATAGAACAAATGAACCTAATAGATATTTACAGAAAATTTCAGCAACAGCTGCAGAATAAACATTCTTCTCCTCAGTGCATGGGTTATTCTCAAGGATAGACCATATGTTAAGAAACAATTCTAAAAACATTCCAAAAAATTGAAGTAATATCAAGCATTTTCTCTGACTACAGGGAATAAAACTAGAAATCAATTAAAAAAGGAATTTCAGAAACTATACACACATGGACATTAAACAATAGGCTTCTGAATGATTAGTAGGTCGATAAGAAAGTTAAGAAGAAAAGAGAAAAATGTCTTGAAACAAATGATAATGGAAACATAGCATAGCAAAACCTATGAATATAGTAAAAGAGGTACTATTATAAAAGGAAAATTTGTAACTGTAAGTGCCTACATAAAAAACAGAAAAGCTTCAAATAAATAACCTAATAATACAACTTAATTAACTAGAATAAAAAGGCCAAACCCAACCCAAAATTAGAAGAAAATAACAAAGATTACAGTGGAAGTAAATAAAGATAAAATGAAGAAAATGCAAAAGATTAATGAAACAGAAAGTTGATTTTTTGAAAAGTAAAACAATTGACAAATATTTAGACAGGCTAACTAAAAAACAGAGAAGATACAAATTAGTAAAATCAGAGGTGAAAAGGAGACATTACAAGTAATGCTTCAGAAAATCAAAAGATCATTAGTGGCTACTATCAGCAATTGTATGCCAACAAATTAGAAAATCTAGAGGAAATTAATTCTTAGACACACACAGCTTACCAAGATTGAACTAGGAAAAAATCTAAAACCTGAACAGACCAATAACAATCAACAAAATTAAAGCCTTAATTAAAAAGTCAGTAGGACCAGACTCAAAAATAGAGAAGGAAAGAACATTTCCAAACTCATTCTTTGAGGCTAGTATTACTCTGATATCAAAACCAGACAAAGACACATTAAAAAAGCAAACTACAGGCACATATCTGAGAATATTGGTGCAAAAATTTGCAAAACACCTAGCAAACTCAATTAAACAATACATAAATAGGTAATTCATAATGACCAAGTGGGATTTATCCCAGGGATGCAAGGATGGTTCAACATTCAAATCAATCAATGTAATACATCACAGAAACAGAATGAAGGGGTCGGGCAGAGTGGCTCACGCCTGTAATCCCAGCACTTTGGGAAGCCGAAGTGGGCAGATCACCTGAGTTCAGGAGTTTGAAACCAGTCTGGCCAACATGGCAAAAGCCCGTCTCTACTAAAAATACAAAAATTAACCAGGCACGGTGGTGGGCTCCTGTAATCCCAGCTACTCGGGAAGCTGAAGAAGGAGAATCACTTGAACCCGGGAGGCAGAGGTTGCAGTGAGCTGAGATCACGCCATTGCACTCCAGCCTGTGTGACAGAGGGAGACTTCATCTCAAAATAAATAAATAAATAAAAGGACAAAATCCATATAATCATTTCAATTATGCTAAAAAATTATTTGATAAAATTTAATATTCATTAATTATAAAAAACTCTTAGAAAACTGGGCATGGAATGAACATACCTCAACATAATAAAAGTCATATATGACAGACCCACAGCTAGTATCATGCTAAGTGGGGAAAAACTAAAAGCCTTTCCTCTAAAATCTGGAAGATGACAAGAATGTCCACTTTTACCACTGTTATTCAACATAATTCTGAAAGTCCTATCTGGAACAATTGGACAAGAGAAAGCAATAAAAGGCATCCCCATTGGAAAAGAAGTCAAATTATCTTTTTTTGCCAATGATATAATCTTATATTTGAAAAAACATAAAGACTCCTCTGATAGGGTTTGAATGTATGTCCCCTCCCAAATCTCATATTTTAAATGTAATTCTCAATGTTGGAGGTAGGCATGGTGAAAAGTGATTTAACCATCGGGATGGATTACTCACAAATGGCTTAGCACCATCCCATTTGGTACTATCCTCATAACAGTGAGTGAGTTCCTATAAGATCTGGTTATTTTAAAGTGTGTAACAACTCGCCCCTCTGTTTTTTGCTTCCGCTTTTGCCCTTTGATGTGCAAGATTTTGCTTCAACTTCTGCCATGACTGGAAACTTCCAGAGGCCTCCCCAGAAGCACATGCCAGTGCTGTGTCTTCTCTACAGCCTGTAGAACCATGAGCCACTTAAACCTCCTTTTTAAAAAATAAATTATCCAGTCCCACTCTTATAGTGATGCAAAAATAGCTTAATACAGAAAATTGGCATCAAGGAGTGAAAAATTCTTACAAGAATACCTGAAAATGTGAAATTAGCTTTGTAATTGGGTAAACAGGCAGAGATCGAAAGAGTTTGTAGGATTCAGAGGAAGACAGAAAAATGAGAGAAAGTTGAGATTTTCTTAGAGACTGGTTGAATAGCTGTGACCAAAATGCTGGTAGTGATCTGGACAGTGAAGGCCAGGCTAAGGAAGTCTCAGAGAAAATTAGAAACTTATTAGGACTGAAACAAAGGTCATGCATGTTGTCTTAGCAAAGTAGTTGGCTGAATTTCTGTCATGCCCTAGGGATATATAAAACTTTGATTTGGAAATTGATGATTTAGGGTTTCTGTTGGAAAAATGTCTAAGTGGCAAAGCATTTGAGATGTTGCCTGGCTGCTTCTAACAACCTATGCTCACATGATCTACCAAAAAAATATATATAAGTTGTAACTTACAAGGGAAGCATAGTGCAAAAGCTTGAAAACTTTGCAGCCTAGTCATGTGGCTAAAAAATAAAAAGATTTTATAAGACAGGAACTCAAGCAGGCTATGGAACAATGACTTGTTAGAGATATTTGTAAAACCTAAAAAAAAGCAAGTGTTGATAGCCAAGACAATGGGGAAGAGGAATTGAAGGCATTTTAGAAATCTAAAATGCAGCCCCCCAATCACAGGCCTTGAGGCCTAAAAGAAGTGAATAGTTTCTGGGATCAGGCCCAAGACCTGCTGCCTTGGGTAGCTTTGGAACATGGCTCCCTGCATCCTGGCCACTGCTTCAGCTCCATGTGTAGGTCAAATTGACCCAGTTACAACTCCAGTCACTGCTTCAGAGGGTGCAAGCCATAAGCCTTGGTAGCTTCCATGTGGTGTTAGGCCTGTGGGTGTACAAAATGCAAGAGTTGAGACTTGGGGGCCTCCACCTTTGTTTCAAAGGATGTGTGAACAAGCCAGGTGTGCAGGCAGAAACATGCTGCAGGGGTGGAGCCCACATGGAGAACATCTACTAAAACAATGGAGAAAATAAACGTGGGGTGACAGTCTTCATGCAGGCTCCCCACTGGGGCATGGCCTAGTAGATCTGTGAGGAGAGGATCACTGTCCTCCAGACCCCAGAATGGTAGATCTAGCTACAGCTTGCACCTTGTACCTTGAAAAGCCAGAGACACACAATACCAGCCAGAGGCACACAATGCCAGCCCATGAGAGCAGCTATGGGGGCTGAACCATGCAAAGTCACAGGTTGAACCTTCCCAAGGCATTAATGTGCCCTGGAAATGGGACACCGAGTCAAAAATAATTATTTTGGAGCCTTACAATGCAATAACTTCCCTTCTGGGTTTCAGACTTTTGTGGGTCCTGTGGCCCCTTTCTTTTGGCTGATTTCTTCCTTTTAGAATAGGAGTATTTACCCAATGCCTCTGCCCCATTTGTATCTTGAAAGTGCCTAACTTTTTTTTATTTTACAGGCTTATAGGAGGAATAAACTAGCTTTGTCTTAGATGAGACTTTTGACTTTTGAGTTAAGGCTGAAAGGAGTTAAGACTTTGGGAATTACTGGGAAGTCATGATTGTATTTTGAAATATGAGAAGGATATGAGAATCGGAATGGCCAGGGGCAAAATGATATAGTTTGGGTGTGTGTTCCCACCAAAATCTTATATTGAAATGTAATCCTCAATGTTGGAAGTGGGCCTAGTGGGGAGGTGATTGAATCAAGAGGGCAGGATTTCCATGAACAGTTTGGCATCATTTCCTTTGGTGCCACACCCACAATAGTAAGTTTTCATGAGAGCTGGTTATCTACAACTGTGTAGCACTTACCCTCTGCCCTAGCACTTACCATGTGATGTGCAAGCACCGGATTTATTTTTCACCTTGTCAGTTGCCAGAGGCTTCCCCAGAAGCAGAAGCCAGTGCTATGCTTTCTGTACAGCCTGTAGAACCACGAACAAATTAAATCTATTTTCTTTATAAATTAACCAGTCACTGGTTATTTTTTATAGCAATGTGATAATAGCCTAATACATCCACCAAAAAACTATTAGAAGTAATAACTTGAGTAAATTTGCAGAATACACAATCAGCATATACAAATCAGTAGGATTTCTATATGCCAACAGTCAACAAACTGAAAAAGAGTTCAAAAATGTAATACTATTTGCAGTAGCCACAAATAAAACAGAATGTGTGGGAATTTACCAAAGAAATAAAAGTTCTCAACAATTAAAACTGTAAAACACTGATAAAAGAAATGAAAGAGGACCCAAAAATTGGAAAGATATTTTTATGTTCACAGACTGGAAGAATCAGTATTTTTCTAAAATGTCCATACAATCCAAAGCAATCTACACATTTCATGCCATCTCTATCAAAGTAACAGGCCAGGGGCAGTGGCTCATGCCTGTAATCCCAGCACTTTGGGAGGCCAATGTTGGTGGATCACGAGGTCAGGAGTTCAAGACCAGCCTGGCCAGCTTGTTGAAACCCCATCTCTACTAAAAATACAAAAAAATTAGCCAGGCGTGGTGGTGGGTGCCTTCCCAGTACTCAGGAGGCTGAGGCAGATAATTGCTTGAACCCAGGAGGCAGAGGTTGCAGTGAGCTGAGATCGCATCACTGCACTCCAGTCTAGGTGACACAGTGAGATGCCATCAAAAAAAAAAAAAAGACAGTCATCACAGAAATAGAAAAAAAATTCTGAAATTTATATGGAACTGTCACAAAACACCACAATAGTCAAAGCTATGCTGAGTATATAAAAAAACTGGAGGAATACCATTACCTGGTTTTAAATTATACTGCTAAGTTATAGTAATTAAAACAGCATGACACTAGCATAAAAACAGACATAAAGACAAATGGAACGAAATAGAGACCTTAGAAACAAACTCATACAGCTAAACTAAACTTATTTTCAACAAAAGTGCCAAGAACATACAATAAAAAATAAGACAGTTTTTGTAATAAATAGGGCTGGGAAAACTGGCAAGCCGTAGGCAGAAGAATAAAACTAGAACCCTATTCCTTGCCACATACAAAAATCAAATTAAAATGAATTAAAGACTTAAACCTAATGCCTCAAAGTATCACACTTTTACAATAAAACATTGGGGAAACTCTTTAGGGCATTGGTTTCAGCAAAAATTTCTTAAATAATGCCCCATAAGCACAGACAACCAAAACAAACACGGGCAAATGGGATTACAGCAAGTCAGAAAGCCTTTTTAAAGTGAAGGAAACAATAAACAAAGTGAAGAGAAAATCCACAGAATGGGAGAAAATATTTGTAAATTACCCATCTGAAAAGCAATTAATAGCTGCATGATATGGTTAGGCTTTGTGTCCCCATCCAAATCTCATATTGAATTGTAATCCCCAGGTTTTGAGGGAGAGACCTGGTAGAAGGTGATTGGATCATGGGGGTGGTTTCCCCCATGCTGTTCTTCTGATAATGAGTGAGTTCTCATGAGATCTGATGGTTTTATAAGGGACTCTTCCCCCTTTGCTTCACATACATGCTGTCTCACCTGCTGTCATGTAAGAGCTGCCTGCTTCCCCATCTGCCATGAGTGTAAGTTTCCTGAGGCCTGCCAAGCCATGTGGAACTGTGAGTCAATTAAACACATTTCCTTTATAAATTACCCAGTCTTGCCAGGTGCGGTGGTTCATGCCTGTAATCTCACCACTTTGGGAGGCCGAGGCAGGTAGATCACGAGGTCAGGAGTTCAAGACCAGCCTGGTCATGATGGTGAAACCCCGTCTCTACTAAAAATACAAAAATTAGCCACGCATGGTGGCAGGTGCCTGTAACCCCAGCTACTCAGGAGGCTGAGGCAGAGAGTTGCTTGAACCAGGAGGCGGAGGTTGCAGTGAGCCGAGACTGCACCGCTGCACTTCAGCCTGGGCAACAGATCAAGACTTCATCTCATTAAATAAATAGATAACCCAGTCTTGAGTATTTTTTATAGCAGTGCTGAAACAGACTAATACACTACAATATATTGAGTTCAAAAAATTCTATAAAAAATATAATAATCCAATTAAAGGGTGGACAAAAAATGTAAATAGACATTTATGAAAAGAAGACATACAAATGTCAAACAGGCAAATGAAAAGGTGCTACACATTACTGATCAACATAGAAATGCAAATCAAACCCGAAATGAGATATCATTTCACCCCAGTTAAGGTGGCTTTTATCCAGAAGTCAGTAAAAAACCAATGCTGGTGAGTATGTGGAGTGAAGGGAATCCTTGTACATTGCTGTTGGGAGCACATTTAAGGACAGTTTGGATGTTCCTGATATAACTAAAAATAGAGCTACTATATGGTCTAGCAATCCCACTGTTCAGTATATGCCTAAAAGAAATAAAATTGGTAAATCAAAGACATATTGGCACTCTCATATTTGCTACAGCAGGGTTTATAATAGCCAAGATTTGGAAGCAACTTAAATGTCCCTCAACAGCTGACTGGATAGAGAAAATGTGGTACATATATCCAATGGAGTACTATTCAGCTATAAGAAAGAATGAGAGGCTGCCATTTGCAATAACATAAATGGAACTGAAAGTCTTTATGTTAAGTGAAATAAGTCAGGCACAGAAAGACAAATGTCACATGTTCTCACTTATTTGTGTGTGCTAAAATTCGAAACAATTGGTGTCATAGAGATGGAGAGTATAAGGATGGTTACCAGAGGCTGGGAAGGGCAGTGAGGGAACAGGTGGGTAGTGGGGATGCGAAATCGGTACAAAAAATTGTTAGAAAGAATGAGTAAGACAGTATTTGATAGCACAACAAGGTGATTATAGTCAAAAATAATTTAACTATACATTTTAAAAAACTAAAAGAGTGTAATTAGATTGTTTATAACACAAGCTATAAATGCTTGAGGGGATGGACACCCCATTTTTTATTATGCATTGCTCATTGCATGCCTGTATCAAAGTATGTCATGTACTCCCATAAATATATACACCAACTATGTACCCACAAAAATAAATTAAAAATTGAAATTAAAATTAAAACCAAAGGGAGGAGAATATAATGAGGCCCATGGCTTGAACTAGCTTTTCAGGTTAACTTTGGAATGTCCTTATCCAAGAAGAGGGGTCCATTTAGTCAATAGGGGCTTAGAAATTTATTTTTAGTTTATTTATTTTTAGTTTAGTTTATAGCAATAACCTCTCCATCATTATGACTAGAAGTTGAAATGTGGTACTTAACAACCCTACATGATAAGATCAGATATGCCGGTTTAGTGACAGCCTCTTTTATGACAAAATTTATTTTTAGTTTATAAGCGGAAAAAAGGATTTTTAATCCTGAGCTATATCTTTCAGTCAATCAATCCCTGCAGGGAACCCTGTTCTTTTCCACTGAATAACACCATATTTCAAAGTGAGGGGAAACATCTTGAAACTAAGAGGTACAGCCTTATTAAATTTGATTTTGTTTACATTGTAATTAATTTAATCACATGTGTTCTAGAGTTTGTCCTCAGTCTTCTCCTACTTTAGGCCCACGATCTGTTGAATTTACTCAGCTCCCTGCTCAACAGCAGGAAATCAGTTAGAATTATTTAAAAATCTCACTGTGGCTGGGAGCAGTGGCTCATGCCTCTAATCCCAGCAATTTGGGAGGCCAAGGTGGGCAGATCACTTGTTGTCAGGGGTTTGAGACCAGCCCAGCCAACAGAGTGAAACCCCATCTCTACTAAAGATACAAAAATTAGCTGGGTGTGTTGATGCATGCCTGTAATTGCAGCTACTTGGGAAGCTGAGGCAGGAGAATTGCTTGAACCTGGGAGGCAGAGGTTTCAGTGAGCCAAGATGGTGCACTACACTCCAGCCTGGGCAACAGAGAAGACTCTGTCTCAAAATAATAATAATAATAAATAAATAAAAATAAAAATCTCATCGTGTTTCAAACAAAATTTCTTTTGAATATCAACTGTATCAACTTGCATATTACCTATAATCATTTTGTTTACTTTATATCCAATCTTGAGAAATTTTTGAGGACTAATTTCACTCTTCTCTGCCATTTTGGGAAACATACCAAATTCCATCAAACAAAATGCACAGAATTCCTGAGAAATACATTTTCTCCTTGAGGAGTAGACTTGTTGTGTTAGAGCAGCTCATGGTTACCAAGCTTCTAGTTTAATAAACATGACTAGAATACTCTATCTTAATATGAGTAGCTAGATACTCACAGGGCATCTAGAAGATTAATACTCATGGTCTGAAAATAGCCACACTTTTTAGCTGGCCACAAATTACAATTGCAGAATATTTGTGGTCCAACAAAACATCTTCCACTAAGCCTGAAAAATGTATAAATGTCCTAGGAGTGCAGCATTTTTTTTGTAAGGATAATATTAATGAGCTAGCTTAGGTCAATGGGTTAATGATCATTGTTAAAACCAATAGCCCCAACTTTAGTGAGTACATCTGCACCTTCCAAGTTTAATTATAACTCTTTCTCTTTATGGTTACTTATAAGTAGAGACACTAACAAAAGACAATGCATTCCTGCTCTTGTTTTCTGAGGATGTCCAACTCTAATGGAGTCATTTCTGGTAAACTTACTTCTTTCACTGTGCTCTCTGACTCACCTGAAATTTTTTCCTGCACAAGGTCTAAGAATCCTACTTTGTGGTCTGTATCAGGACCCTCTTTTCCAGCAACATCTTTCAGCAACACCATGAAGGGACACCAAGACAAGACCCCCACTCCAAGGAAAACAATCCACACAGAATCATTCAGCTAACACCTGGCAAGTGGGCTGTCTTTTAGAGTCGTGAAGCCATTCTGGTGGGCAAGAATGATTATCAACTACTACTTAAGTGAGAGGCCCTAGGGCATAATGTTAGGGTGAGAGACTCAGCCCAAAGTTAGAGGCCCGGGGGAGTCATACTCAGATTAGAGGCCAAGCCCACAGGGTTAGAGGCCCTTGGGAATATTGAGAAGAATGGATTTGGCTAAACAAGGTGTTTACCACTTTCTCTTTTTGGACTGTCCACCTTGTACTCTCTGTCCCTCATCTGAGTGCTCTGCATCTTGTCACCTTTCTGCTCACCTCCTCTGTCTTGTAGTAGCCTGGAGGCTGCCCCAGGAAAGAGGCCTCAAACAGTTTAGCTTTTCCTTTCCTCAATGATCGTCTGACTTCTAGCTGATTGCTTATTTAATTTGCCACTGGTCCAAGTGACACTGAAAAAAAGAGATGTCTTGGAACCTAGTATTTTTGTACCTTAATTATCAGAAAAAAAATCAGCAATAACCTCTCCATCATTATGACTAGAAGTTGAAATGTGGTATTTAACAGCCCTACATGATAAGATCAGATATGCCTGTTTAGTGACAGCCTCTTTTATGACAACCCTCTGCAAACAATTAGCCTCAAGATGGAGAACATGAGAATTTTTCTTAAGAGTTTTCTCTCATTTCTTAACCATAAGGTCATCTTTGATGAGCTGGTATAGGGCAGCAGGACCCTACTTTCTAAACCCAGCATGTCACTTTTTTCCTGAGTTTTGTCAGTTTTGTCATAGCAGTGTGAAAATGGACTAATACATTACAATATACAAGTTACAGCTTTCCCATTTCCCCTGTTCGGTCTGACTCCTTTTTTTGCAGCTTCATTTGTTTTATAGAAGAGAAAATAAGTGGGAGGAAATACATTATATACAGGCTTCTCTGATGCTTGGTCAGGATAAAAAATTAAAATGGGCTTCTATATGTTTGATGGAGGAAAAGACAAAATAGGGGTGGCACATAATTGATTACCCTTTTAATGCAAGTGCCTCTTAATATTAGGCTTTTCTTAGCTGGGGCTGAACTCCCCCTGCCAGTCCAAGCACCCCATAAGAACACAGTCAGACTCCTTCCAGTTCTGGTGAGGTGTGCAACATGTTATTAATTTCATCTAGTTTTCCAGGGTTATCTAGTGTCCAGTCATCATCTTCTCCCTGCCCTTCGAGTCCTGTCTTACATACATACCCCACTGTTTGAACACCCGAGCTTCACCAGAACAACATGCAGTGGGGCCTCTTATCAGCTGGCAAAGTTGAATGTTTGCCCACTCTGGGGAGTGACAGATGATAATAGGGACACTGTATAGGTATATGTACCCTTTTCTATGTCTGAATTAGCCATATGCAAGGAAAAACTAAAACAGTTTTCAGAGGTGCCTGGAAAATACATAGACAAATTTAAGAGGCTAATCTTGATGTATGATCTGACAAGACAAGATTTACATATATTTATGTTTACCTGCTGCATGGTAGAAAAGCAGTGTGTTATTCTCTTTGAAGCAATTGTGAATGGGAGTTCACTCATGATTTGGTTCTCTGTTTGTCTGTTATTGGTGTATAAGAATGCTTGTGATATTTGCACATTGATTTTGTATCCTGAGACTTTGCTTAAGTTGCTTATCAGCTTAAGGAGATATTGGGCTGAGACGATGGGGTTTTCTAGATACACAATCATGTCATCTGCAAACAGGGACAATTTGACTTCCCCTTTCCCTAATTGAATACCATTTATTTCCTTCTCCTGCATGATTGCCCTGGTCAGAACTTCCAACACTATGTTGAATAGGAGTGGTGAGAGAAGGCATCCCTGTCTTGTGCCAGTTTTCAAAGGGAATGCTTCCAGTTTTTACCCATTCAGTATGATATTGGCTGTGGGTTTGTCATAGACAGCTCTTATTATTTTGAGATAGGTCAATACCTAATTTATTGAGAGTTTTTAGCATTAAGCATTGTTGAATTTTGTCAAAGGCCTTTTCTGCATCTATTGAGATAATCATGTGGGTTTTGTCTTTGGTTCTGTTTATATGCTGGATTACATTTATTGATTTGCATATGTTGAGCCAGCCTTGCATCCCAGGGATGAAGCCCACTAGATCATGGTGGATAAGCTTTTTGATGTGCTGCTGGATTTGGTTTGCCAGTATTTTATTGAGGATTTTTGCATCGATGTTCATCAGGGATAGTGGTCTAAAATTCTCATTTTTTGTTGTGTCTCTGCCCGGCTTTGGTATCAGGAAGATGCTGGCTCCATAAAATGAGTTACGGAGGATTCCCTCTTTTTCTATTGATTGGAATAGTTTCAGAAGGAATGGTACCAGCTCCCCCTTGTACCTCTGGTAGAATTCAGCTGTGAATCCATCTGGTCCTGGACTTTTTTTGGTTGATAAAATACCTAGGAATCCAACTTACAATGGATGTGAAGAATCTCTTCAAGGAGAACTACAAACAACTGCTCAAAGAAATAAAAGAGGATATAAACAAATGGAAGAACATTCCATGCTCATGGGTAGGAAGAATCAATATTGTGAAAATGGCCATACTGCCCAAGGTAATTTATAGATTCAATGCCATCTCCATCAAGCTACTGATGAGTTTCTTCACTGAATTGGAAAAAACTACTTTAAAGTTCATATGGAAACAAAAAAGAGCCCACATTGCCAAGTCAATCCTAAGCCAAAAGAACAAAGCTGGAGGCATAACGCTACCTGACTTCAAACTATACTACAAGGCTACAGTAACCAAAACAGCATGGTACTGACACCAAAGCAGAGGTATAGACCAATGGAAAAGAAAGAGCCCTCAGAAATAATGCTGCATATCTACAACTATCTGATCTTTGACAAACCTGACAAAAAACAAGAAATGGGGAAAAGATTCCCTATTTAATAAATGGTGCTAGGAAAACTGGCCAGACATATGTGGAAAGCTGAAATTGGATCCCTTCCTTACACCTTATACAAAAATTAATTCAAGATGGATTAAAGACTTAAATGTTAGACCTAAAACCATAAAAACCCTAGAAGAAAACCTAGGCAATACCATTCAGGACATAGGCACGGGCAAGGACTTCATGTCTAAAACACGAAAAGCAATGGCAACAAAAGCCAAAATTGACAAATGAGATCTAATTAAACTAAAGAGCTTCTGCACAGCAAAAGAAACTACCATCAGAGTGAACAGGCAACCTACAGAATGGGAGAAAATTTTTGCAATCTACTCATCTGACAAAGGGCTAATATCCAGAATCTACAATGAACCCAAACAAATTTGCCAGAAAAAAACAAACGAACCCATCAAAAAGTGGGGGAAGGATATGAACAGACACTTCTCAAAAGAAAACATTTATGCAGCCAACAGACACATGAAAAATGCTCATCATCACTGGCCATCAGAGAAATGCAAATCAAAACCACAGTGAGATGCCATCTCACACCAGTTAGAATGGTGGTCATTAAAAAGTCAGGAAACAAGAAGTGCTGGAGAGGATGTGGAGAAATAGGAACACTTTGACACTGTTGGTGGGACTGTAAACTAGTTCAACCATTGCGGAACTCAGTGTGGAGATTCCTCAGGGATCTAGAACTAGAAATACCATTTGACCCAGCCATCCCATTACTGGGTATATACTCAAAGGATTATAAATCACACTGCTATAAAGACACATGCACACGTATGTTTATTGTGGCACTATTCACAATAGCAAAGACTTCGAACCAACCCAAGTGCCTATCAATGATAGACTGGATTAAGAAAATATGGCACGTATATACCATGGAATACTATGCAGCCATAAAAAATGATGAGTTCATGTCATTTGTAGGGACATGGATGAAGCTGGAAGCCATCATTCTCAGCAAACTATCACAAAGACAAAAAACCAAACACAGCATGTTCTCACTCATAGGAGAGAATTGAACAATGAGAACACATGGACACAGGAAGTGGAACATCATGCACCAAGGCCTGTTGTGGGGCGGCGGGAGGGGGAAGGGATAGCATTAGGAGATATATTTAATGCTAAATGACGAGTTAATGGGTGCAGCACACCAACATGGCACATGTATACATATGTAACAAACCTGCACGTGGTGCACATATACCCTAAAACTTAAAGTATAATAAAAAAAAAGAAAAAAGAAAAGCAGTGTGTTATGGGAGTGGTAGAGCACATGCTAATAGGGTGGCAGCCTGCAACCAGGGACATGACACCTATCAAGTAGGAGGCACAGCAGTGCCTGACTAAGACCCAAAAGAGAACTAGAATCTAGAAAAGACAAATGAATTAGGAAGAAAGTGGGATATAGAGAGAAAAAATTATGATCATTTGACTCCTTGAAGGAATAAAAAAAAGTGTGATAAAGCTTTTTAATTTTTATAAAGTCTGGAAAATTACTCAGAAAAGATGAAAACCTAGCCTTATTACAAGGGTGGATAATTTAGACCTTGAGAAAATACACTAACACTGACCCTTACTCCAAGAAGGGACAGGCATTGCTAGGAGTTTACTTTATAGACCAGCCTGCTTCTGATATCTGCAGGAAGCTGCCAAAAGCAGCCTTTGGCTTCCAGACTCCCATGGATCAGATTTTAGATTTGGATTTTGTAGTTTTCCTCACAGGAATAGGGCAGAGAAAACATAAAATAAACGAAATCTGCCAAGAGGCCCAGCTTCTAGCTGCAGCCTTGTGCTCTCCACCACTTCAGAGGCAGCCCCTTAACCCTGGCCCTCACAGAGGAAGTGAGAAGGTGAAAGTCCCAGTCTGTGCCTCTGGGCCACTGTGCCGTGGATATAAATCAATATGCCTTCTGTAAGAAGGTCGGCCACTGCCGAAGGAAATGCACCGTGCTTCCAAGGGAGCCATCCTCAGAGCCCAGCAGACTCGCAAGTGGGAGGGCCTGATACTTCCTGCCACTCCCATTGGACTATTAGCTATGGAGAGATGGAGGAGCCTCAGGTGACTCTTGAAGTGGCAGGTAGGAGTATTAACTTCTTATTTGGTATGGGAGCAGATGACTCTGTCCAGATTCAATACAATGGGCTCCTGTCTCCTCACGATGGACAAGCCCAAAATAACTGCTTTTGGTATCTTCTAAGTTGTCCTCCAGGGCCTCTGGGCTTCTCACCTACCTTTTAGTACTGTCTGAATGCCTGACCTCTTACTGGGGAGAGGTTTATTGACTCAGGAGACCAAGTCATGGTCACCTTCACTGATCATAAAGCATAGCAAGGGTTACTTTTGTTCTTGACCCCTCGGGGGAAAAAAAGAAGTTAAGAATGAGCTGTCACATTTACCACCTGAGTTATTGTCTCAAGTAAATCTTGAGGTTTGGGCCACACAGGCTCTGGGAAATGCACTAAACACCTCCCCCATTCAAATCCAACTTCAGCCTAGTTCTCCTGCCCTCAGAACTGACAATACATTTTAAAGCAAGAAGCATGAGGGGAAATTCAACCCCTTATTGCCAAATTCTTGTCATATGAGTTATGAAGGCCATGAGAGTCTCCTTACAATACTCGCATATTACCAGATAAAAAGCCAAATGGCAAGTACTAATTTGTCAGAACCCTTAGAGCATTAAGAAATGCAGTTGTCTCCATATACCTCATAGTCCCCAAAACTTACCAAGTCACAGTGGATGCAAGCTGGTTTACACTCTTAAATCTGAAAGATGCATTTTTCTGCATCTCAATGCATCAGATTCATAATATGTTTGCCTTTGAATGGACTGATCCAGATATGCATTCAGCCTCAAAACTAACCTGGACAGTCATCCCTGAAGGGTTCTGGGATAGCCCCCACTTATTTGAAAATGCTCTAGCTAAGGACTTAAGAAATCTACAATTGGAAAGGGACACAATTATTCAGTATGTAGGTGACTTGCTCATTGCTAGCCCAACTAAAGAAGACTCAAATAATAATACTGTTGAGTTGGTAAATTTCCTGGGAACTTGCAGATATATGGTATCACCATACAGGGCTCAGATTTTGACTCAAAGACTTAAATATTTGGAATCTATCTTAACCTCTGGAACTGATCAACATCCCTAGAAGATAAAAAAGTTATTTTAGTCATCTAAGGAGTCCTAGTCTGACAAATGACTGTGGGCTTTTTTAGGAGATGGCTGGGTACTGCTGCTTATGGGTGCCCAGATTTGGATATGTAGCCAAGCCGTTATATGATACACTGAAGGGAAAGATTTAGGGCTCCTAGAATGTAAGTATAACTGCAAGCAAACCTTCAATACTCTCAAGGAGAAATTGGGATCTGCTGCAGCCGTGGAAGTCCCCAGGTTGGATGAACCATTTTTTCTTTATGTGACCAAAAATCAAGTCATAGGTCTTGGGTAATCTTGTCCCAAAACTGGGGGACATTCCAAGGCCAGTAGCCTAATTTTCTAAGCAGATAGGCCAGGTGGCCTCAGGATGGCCTTGATGTCTTAGAGCTATTGCTGCTACCACTTTTCTAGTAGGCAAAGCTAATAAACTAAAATTAGAACAGCACCTACAGGTTTTTGAACCCACACCAAAGGAAGAAGGTCTTAGAAACTAAAGGGCACAAGTGGATAATAGGAGAACATTTATGAAAGTGTCAGCCCTTATTGCTAGACACTCCAGACATAACCCTTAAAGCCTGCCAAACCACAAACCCAGCTACTTATCTGCCAGAGTCCGCAGGTGCTCCTAGCCTTTCTGGCATACAGGTTGTATTAGTCTGTTCTCATGCTGCTAATAAAGACATATCTGAGGCTGGGTAACTTATAAAGAAAAGAGGTTTAATTGACTCACAGTTCTACATGGTCGGGGAGGCCTCACACTCATGGCAGAAGGCAAGTGAGGAACAAAGTCACATCTCTTACATGGCAGCAGGCAAAAGAGCTTGTGTAGGGAAACTCCCCTTTATAAAACCATCAGCTGTAATCCCAGCACTTTGGGAGGCCAAGGCAGTGGATGACCTGAGGTGAGGAGATGGAGGCCAGCCTGGCCAACATGGTGAAACCCCGTCTATACTAAAAGTACAAAAATTAAACAGGCATGGTGGTGGGCACCTGTAATCCCAGCTACTCAGGAAGCTGAGAAAGGAGAATCACTTGAACCCAGGAGTCAGAGGTTGCAGTGAGCCAAGATCACGACAATGCACTCCAGCCTGAGCAACAGAGCAAGACTGTCTCAAAAATAAATAAATAAATAAACCATCAGATCTCATGAGGCTTATTCTCTGTCACGAGAACAGCATGGGAAAGACCCATCCCCCGATTCAATTACCTCCCATGGGGCCCCTCCCACGATATATGGAATTATGGGAGCTACAATTCAAGATAAGATTTGACTGGGGATACAGCCAAAGCATGTCACAGGTTATGAAACAAATGTATTCTAGCAGGCCAGACTTAAGAGAGATGAGCCCCTTGACCATCCCAAGGCAGAGTGGTTAACAGATGCAAGTTGTTTTATGCATCAGGAAAACAGGAGGGCTAGATATGCTACTATTAGTCAGCACAAGAGAATCAAGGCACAAGCCTTGCTGGCCTCGACCTCAGCTCAAAAAGCTGAGTTAATTGAACTTCCTAGGCCCCTGCAGTTGGAAAGGATTTAAAAATTAACGTTTACACTGATTCCAAGTATGATTTTTTAGTGCTTCATGCTTATGCTGCAATTTGGAATGGGTAGGGACTCCTGACCCCCAAGGGCTTTCCCATACAACATCATTCAGATTTTGAGTTTGTTAGAATGCTGCTTTGCTGCCAGAAAGTGACTATAATTAATTGCAGAGGACATCAAAAGAGAGACTGACCATGTAAAAGGAAATGCCCTTGTAGATGCCGCAGCCAAGGCCCCTGCACTGAAAGGCCAGTGAAGCTTATGGGCGTGCTGGTCAGCATACACAGAACTGGGCCGGAATACCCTGAAGAAGAACAAAAATGGGCTAGGGATTGCATTTCAGTCCAGGGCCCCTCTGGCTGGCTGAATGATGGTAATAAATTATTAATGTCAAGTACCAATCACAGGAACATAACTCAGCACTTTCATAATTCTTTTCACCCTAGAAGGGATTGTTTCTGTTAATGTCTCATTTGTTTATAGGGGTAAATCTTTTCAAGACACTAAAACAGGTGACTCAGCACTGTGAGCTCTGTGACTGGCATGACCCAAATGGCCAGCAATTTTCTCCTTCTCCAGGTAAACCTGTCCAAAGTTGAGGAACCTATCCAGGTGAGAACTGGCAACTCTAATGTGCCCCAATGCCTTTCTGCAGGAGATTCAAATATTTGCTAATGTTTACTGATACCTTCACTGGTTAGATCGAGGCATTCCCCACCCCATCTGAAAAATGTTTACCAGAAGAAATAACTCCTCAGTTTGGGTAATCTAAAAGCCTGCAAATTGACAATGGCCCATCTTTCACAGCAGGCGTAGCACAACACCTATCCTCAGCTTTAAGAATCCAATATTACCTTCACTCTGCTGGAGACCGCAGTCCTCTGGAAAGGTGAAAGGGCTAATCCTACTATAAAGAAGACTCTAGCTAAATCAGAGGCCTGACTATCTCTAACACCCATAGCTTACTGCGGATTTGAACTGCTCCAAAGTAAAACGTATAATTAAGTCCGTTGAGTTAACATACGGAGGGCCTTTCCTAACCACAGATCTCCTAACAGATGAAAGGATGCATCCATTACAAAAATATGTCATCAATCTAGGACACGTGCAAAGGCACTCTGTGAATATGGAAACAAGAGTCTTCCCCTCCCACATGGGAGGAAAATTCAGTTTCAGCTCAGCTAGGGATTTAGTCTTACTAAAGACGTGGGAGGAATTTCTCCAGCTGAGCAGCTTTCCCCAACGTGGAAAGGACCGCGCAAGGACACCTGAGCTCTCCAACGGACGTTCAACGCCAAGGGATTCACAGGTGGGTGCACCTGTGTGGAAGTAAAGCTGTTGCTTATTCTGGGAGCCCAATCCGAGGCTGGGGGAGGTGAGCGCAGGGCTATTTAAGCGTTGGCGGCGGGCAGGCTGGGTCGCTCCGCGTCTGCTCCTCCTTCTCGCGTTTCTCCTACAGCCCTGATCCCGCCTTGGCCATGAGGGAAATCGTGCTCACGCAGACCGGGCAGTGCGGGAACCAGCTCGGCGCCAAGGTTGGCAGCCGGGGTTCTGAGGGCCCAGCCCGGGCCTGCCGGGGGCCGGGGAAGATGTTGGCAGTGGCGGGGATGGTGTCCCTGCATTACGGCCCCTGGGCTCCCTGCCGGGGACGCGGTGGAACTGGGTGCTGGCGAGGCGGCCGGGGTGGACTCCAGGGATACGGCGGCCTAGGGATGGGGGTGCGGATGAGGGTCGGGGTGGGAGAGGGGCTGGGGCGCCTCCGTGATTCAGCCCTGGCCTGTCTGGTCCCTCCCGTCTCTGGCAGTTCTGGGAGGTGATCTCTGATGAACACGCAATCGACTGCGCTGGCACCTGCCACGGGGACAGCCACCTGCAGCTGGAGCACATCAATGTGTACTACAACGAGGCCAGCGGTGAGATCCCCTCCTTCCCCACCGCCCTCCTGGGAACGCGGCCCTCCCCTCGCTCATGCGCTCCCGCCCCACTCAGGTGGCAGGTACGTGCCCCGCTCTGTGCTCGTGGATCTGGAGCCGGGTACCATGGACTCTGTGAGCTTGGGGTCCTTCGGGCAGGTCTTCAGGCCAGACAACTTCATCTTCGATGAGCTGCGGGAAAGGGCTGGGGCCAGGGCAGCTCAAAATCTAGGAGTGCCCCAAGGTCATCCTGTGGGAACTGTGGAGCCAGGGCCCCTGAACATCCTCCTGTCCTCCCAGTCGAGTCGCTCAGTCCATCTCTCCTAAACGGGCTTTGGGAGGAAGGCCCGGGTGTCTCCTCAAGGTGAGGAGCTACTGATGTAAACTCCCTGCAGGGAGCTGAGTTGGGGCCGTGGCTACTGCCTTCCCTGAAAATGGGCAGGAGCTACCTGCAGCAAGGTCTGTTAGCCCCTCTCAGGTTTGACTCCTGACTTAATTCCTAAAGGGGAAGCTGCTGTCCTGTAACTCTGGGGGAGGGGGTTTCATTTGCTCCACCTGCTGTGAGGTCTGTTAGCCCATCTCAGGTTTGACTCCTGACTTAATTCCTAACGGGAAGATGCTGTCCTGTAACTCCGGGGGAGGGGGTTTCATTTGCTCCACCTGCAGGGCGAATGGTGCTTTCACCTCACAGGTGACACTTGGCCCTTTTTGCATTATGGTGGTGACCACTGATGACCATAAACCTGGACATCGAGTGACTGGCTGTACTGTCTTACAGGTCAGAGTGGGGCTGGAAACAACTGGGCCAAGGGACACTACACAGAAGGCGCGGAGCTGATGGAGTCAGTGATGGACGTCGTCAGAAAGGAGGCTGAGAGCTGTGACTGCCTGCAGGGTTTCCAGCTGACCCTCTCCCTGGGTGGGGGGACTGGGTCTGGGATGGGTACCCTTCTGCTGAGTAAGATCCGGGAGGAGTACCCAGACAGGATCATAAACACATTCAGCATCCTGCCTTCACCCAAGGTGTCGGACACCGTGGTGGAGCCCTACAACGCCACCCTCTCAGTCCACCAGCTCATAGAAAACGCGGATGAGACCTTCTGCATAGATAACGAAGCACTGTATGACGTATATTCCAGGACCCTAAAGCTGCCCACACCCACCTATGGTGACCTCAACCACCTGGTGTCTGCGACCATGAGTGGGGTCACCACGTACCTGCGCTTCCCAGGCCAGCTGAATGCTGACCTGCGGAAGCTGGCCGTGAACATGGTCCCGTTTCCCCGGCTGCATTTCTTCATGCCCGGCTTCGCCCCACTGACCAGCCGGGGCAGCCAGCAGTACCGGGCCTTGACCGTGGCTGAGCTCACCCAGCAGATGTTTGATGCTAAGAACATGATGGCGGCCTGAGACCCCCGCCATGGCCGCTACCTGACGGCGGCCCCATTTTCAGGGGTCGCATGCCCATGAGGGAGGTGGATGAACAAATGTTCAACATTCAAGATAAGAACAGCAGCTACTTTGCTGACTGGCTCTCTCACAACGTAAAAACAGCGATCTGTGACATCCCACACCGGGGGCTGAAAATGTCGGCCACCTTCATTAGGAACAACACAGCCATCCAGGAACTCTTCAGGCGTGTCTCAGAGCAGTTTACAGCAATGTTCAGGCGCAAGGCCTTCCTCCACTGGTACACGGGCGAGGGCATGGATGAGATGGAATTCACCGAGGCCGAGAGCAACATGAACGACCTGGTGTCTGAATATCAGGATGCCACGGCCGAGGAGGAGGTGGCCTAGAACTCTCCTTTCCTAGGTAAAGGGGGGAAGCAGTGTAGATCCTTCACTGTGTTCTGACAGCCATGTGTCACTACGCACTTGTTCATTTGTGTCTTCACGTCTCCTCCTGCTGCATTTTTAAGCACTTTTATAGTATGTGGTTTTGCCCAACAAAGTATTCTCACAGCATCTGGTTTCACCTCCAATTTCTTTCTATGGGCCCTCTGGCCACTGCTGCCAGATGCGCATAGTTGTCCTGCAAGGCTGAAGCTGTCTGGAGTTATCACATGCGCAGGAACAAGCATTCCAGTCGCTTCAGGAGGGGTCGGCATGGGCTGTGGACATGGCAGGCAGGCTTCACACGAACTTGGGGATGCCCTGAGCCTTTGAGCAGCGACGTGGTGGAGAACCTGTTCCTGAAGGAATCCTTGGCTTATCCTATGTACCAAACTTCTAGGAGACCCAGCATGTCTGCAGTTCTTAAAACAAAAATGGCCAGGCGTGGTGTCTGACGCCTGTAATCCCAGCACATTGGAAGGCCAAGGCAGGTGGATCACGAGGTCAGGAGATCGAGAGCAGCCTGGCCAAGATGGGGAACCCAGTCTCTACTAAAAATTAGCCGGGCATATTTGTGGACATCTGTAGTCCCAGCTACTCGGGAGGCTGAGGCAGGAGACTTGCTTGAACCCGGGAGGCGGAGGTTGCAGTGAGCCAAGATAGTGCCACTGCACTCCTGCCTGGAGACAGAGCAAGACTCCATCAAAAAAAAAAAAAAAAAAACTAAAGGAATAAAAGATTTTGAAAAACGTATATATCTACCATTATAGTATCATACAGAATGGTTTTACTGCCGTGAAGATTCTCTGTGCTCTGTGTATCCATCTCTTCCTTCCCCTTGGTCCATGGCAACCACTGATCTTTCTACTGTTCCCATAGTTTCACCGTTTCCAGAACGTCATATAATTGGAATCGAACAGTATGTAGACTTTTCGGATTGGCTTCTTCTTTTAGCAATATGCATTTAAGTTTCCTCCATGTATTTTTTTTGTGGCTTGTTAGATCATCTCCTGTTAGCAGTGAATAATATCCCATTGCCATTATAGTTTTGTCAAGACTCAAAGTACAATGTGAAGAGTAAACATGAATGTGCACTGTAAGCTTTGAATGATAATGAAGGGTCAAGGTAGGTTCCTGGTTGTTACAGGTGTGCTCCTGTGAGGCAGGAAGCTGTAGTGGGGAGGCTGTGTGTGGTGAAAGGGACATAAGAGAAGTCTGTACTCCCTGCTCCATTTAGCTGTGAACCTGCACTTCTCTAAAAAATAAAATTAGTTAAAAGCAAAAAATTAGAAAAATTAAAACATTACAATGTGCCATATAGTTTTCAAATCACAAGACAGAAAAAAAAAACGAAACTATAGAAAACAAGGATAGCAATAAAACATCAGTGATAGAAGGCAGAAGACAGAAACGTGGAGCCAAACACATTAATTTATTTTAATCATTAGTTATACTCATTTATACTAATTTATATTGATTTAACATTAATTTTGACTAAATGGCATTAAAGGAGGTTTGAGGAATTTGCATGTCACATTCTGGATGAGAGGACTCAATATTAAATCTTTAGTTTGCTGTAAATCATTTTCCAATAAAAATTCTAAATATATTTTTGAACAAGAAAATGTGATTTTAAATCCATATATTCAACACACACATGAGACCCAATATTATAAAATTTACTATATTTAAGATTGTTATTACTATTCAAAATTAAACAAATTTGAAATGGTACAAAAATAAACACATTATTGAAAGAGAGTTAAAAGTACAGAAATTGAGTATAATTTCCTTTAGTAACAGGGTAACATTTTAAACCCACAAAACAGCGATTTTTCCATTTATGATATTAAAATATTGGGTAATGATTTGAGAATATAAAATGATAGAATTGAATTATGGTCCCACACCTTACATAAAAGTTAATTACAGTATTAAATGTAAAAAAAAAAAAAAGAAAATTAGATGTGTGTGTGTTTTACGACCTTGAGAATGAATGTCTTCTGAAATCAAAATTTCAAACAGAAACAATATAAAAAGGAATAAACCTAACATACCTAAAACATAAATTCTTACACATTTCAACACCAGGTAAATAGCACGAAACAAACTGGGGACATTTTTACAACAATTATGTTACATGAAAGTTAAAATACTTATGACATATACAATGTATAAAACAGTATTATTACCACTGTTATTAATACCATTATGATTACCTGGTCTTCCCACACACCAGTCCTCTTCTGGTTCCCTGTGGTTAAACAGAGCCCTCCCTCCCTGGCCACAGTGAGGGATCCAGCAGGAAACCTGCCTAAACCCACAGAGGGTGTGAGCCAAGCCAGGACATCACATTCCCTCCTGCAATGACGCAGATGCCCACTCACGACAGAGATTTGGTCCCTCTCGGGAAAAGCTGTGTAACAATTATTGCAGAAACTTGTTTCTTATGTTCCCAGACACATGGAGAAAGCTGGTCTGGAAGACTGATGTCCACATACTAAGAGAAGCAGTCATTCATAACACACACTGCACACACCACACCATGTGCACATGCACACACACCCCACACAGACACCACACAAACAGCACACACACCATGTGCACACGTGAAGAGGTGGCCTGCCCCTCCACACTTGTGGGCATTTCTCGTCGGGTGGAATGAGAGACTTGAGAAAAGAAAGAGACACAGAGACAAAGTATGGACCCGCACTGGCACCAGTCTCTGAGTTCCTTTAGTATTTATTGATCGTTATCGGGAGTTTCTGAGAGAGGGAGATATGGCAGGACAATAGGGTAATAGTGGAGAGAAGGTCAGCAGGAAAACATGAACAAATGTCTCTGCATCATAAACAAGGTAAAGAAAAATGTGCTGTGCTTTTTATGTTCATACACACAAACATCTCAATTTCTTAAAGAGCAGTATTGCTGCCAGCATGTCCCACTTCCAGCCCTAAGGCGGTTTTCCCTTATCTCAGTAGATGGAATATACAATTGGCCTTTACACGGAGACATGCCATTGCCCAGGGACGAGCAGGAGACAGATGCCTTCCTCTTATCTCAACTGCAAAGAGGCCTTCCTCTTTTACTAATCCTCCTCAGCACAGACCCTTTATGGGTGTCAGGCTGGGGGACAGTTAAGTCTTTCCCTTCCCGCGAGGCCATATTTCAGACTATCACATGGGGAGAAACCTTGGACAATACCTGGCTTTCCTAGGCAGAGGTCCCTGTGGCCGGCCTTCCGCAGTGTTTTGTGTCTCTGGGTACTTGAAAGTAGGGAGTGGTGATGACTTAACAAGCATGCTAGCTTCAAGCATTTGTTTAACAAAGCACGTCCTGCACAGCCCTTAATCCATTTAACCTTGACTTGACACATTACATGTCTCAGGGAGCACAGGGTTGGGGGTAGGGTTACAGATTAACAGCCTCTCAAGGCAGAAGAATTTTTCTTAGTACAGAACAAAATGGAGTCTCTTATGTCTACTTCTTTCTACACAGACACAGTAACAGTCTGATCTCTTTCTTCTCCCCACACACACGCATACACACCCCACACGCAGACACCACACACACTGCACACACACCATGTGCACACACACACACACCCCAGACACCACACACACCACACCCACTGCACACACACCATGTGCACACTCACACACACGCCCCCCCGCACTGCACACACCACACCCACTGCACACACACCACGTGCACACGCACACACCCCAGACACCACACACTGCACACACACCATGTGCACATGCATACCCCACACACACACCACACCCACTCCACACACCATGTGCACATGCACACGCACCCCAGACACCACACTGCACACACACCATGTGCACACACCCCAGACACCATACACACTGCACATAACCATCTGCACATGCACACACCCTAGACACACACACACTGCACACACGTGCACATGAACACACCAGACACCACACACTGCACACACACCATGTGCACATGCACACCCCACACACACCACACCCACTCCACACACCATGTGCACATGCACACACACCCCAGACACCACTGCACACACACCATGTGCACACGCACACACCCCAGACACCACACACTGCACACACACCATGTGCACATGCACACCCCACACACACACCACACCCACTCCACACACCATGTGCACATGCACACGCACCCCAGACACCACTGCACACACACCATGTGCTCACACACCAGACACCACACACGCTGCACACAACCATCTGCACATGCACACACCCTAGACACACACACACACTGCACACACATGTGCACATGCACACACCAGACACCACACACTGCACACACACCATGTGCACACACACACCACACACACACCATGTGCACGCATACACACCCCACATACACCACACGCACACACACGTGCACACACCCCACAGACAACACACACTGCACACACATGTGCACACACACCCCACACAGACACCACATACTGCACACACACCCACTTCACACGCCACACCATGTGTACATGCACACACCACACACACTGCATACACACCATGTACGCAAACACATACGCCCCACACATACACACACAGACACCACACACACTGCACGCAGCACACCATGTATACATGCACACACCCTCCCACACACCACACCATGTACACACGCACACACACCCCACAGACACCACACACCCTGCACACACACCATGTATACATGCACACACCCCCCCACATACAGACACCACACATTGCATACACACCATGTGCACACGCACACCCCCCCCCACACACCACACACACTGCACACACACCAGGTGCACACACGCACACCCCTGATACACCACACACACACCATGTGCACACACACACACACACCCACACACACTGCACACACACCAGGTGCACACACGCACACCCCTGATACACCACACACACACCATGTGCACACACACACACACCCACACACCACACACACTGCACACACACCATGTGCACACGTGCACACATCCCCACACACCACACCGCACAATGTGCACACACCCATACCCCCCCACACACTGCACACACACAACACACACGAATCTGCTACACACACAACATACACATACAGCACCACACACATCCCATACTCCCCACACACGTCAAACACACACTCCACACACACTCCCCACACACTGCACACGTATATATAGCATCACACACACACAGAGCACACACACCACACACAGTGTGCACACACACACACCATTCTACACACATCACACATCAAACACTACACAGAGTGCACACACACCCAGCACCACACACACACATCACATACACCACACACTGCACACACACATATCACACGCACACCACACATAGTACACATACACACCACATACACATACATCACAAAACAGCACATATACACACCATGCACCACCCGCAAACTACACACAGTATACACACATAACACCCACAATACACACCACACACACATACATACCCCATGAACCTACTACACACACAGACACACACACACCATACATACACATCACACGCATACACTGCGCACACCTCACAGCATACATACAATCCTCACTTTTAGAAATTAATTTGGCTTTTAAGGGGCCTGGATAGTAAACTATTTTATTGGCGTTTGAATGAGCCAAGAAAATGCGTATAAATACACATGCGTAACTATAAGGGCACAAGTAGTACTTTCGAAATCACAACATTAGATTAAACCATGTAAATTTTTTATTGTTTTTAAAAAATCAAGTCTTTCTCATTTTACTAGAAACTATTTACCAGAGTAAATAAGATTTTTACTCAGGTCAAAAGACTTTCTGGAAAAACTTCTCCTTGATGAAATTGCACTTAAAACATCACTTCCATCGTGAAGTATTTAAGATGTTCTTGGTCCTTTTCCTGTTATGTGGAATCATCAATTCAAATTTTAAAAGTGACTTTGAGATGTTTTTCATCTATTATTTTAAAAATGTTGAAGGCGTTTTTAATTCTGCCTTCAACAGAGATCGACATACCTCTGATTATGATGTAAAACTGAATACGTTACTCTGACAGGCTTTCTTTTCTGCAGCGCAGCTACCATCATTATTAAGGATTGAATGCTTTTAATCCATGCACAATCTGTATTCCTTGCTTTATAAAGAATAGAAATCTAATTCTCACTATGAAGGCAGATAAAAGTAATCCCTTCAACCTATAGATAAATCATTAACCAAAGCACTCAGACTTTAAATAGCATTTATCAAATGTGTCTATATTTCTATGCAGATTCATAGAAAGAACATGTAGTTTAAATCATTGCACATTTTATGCTTTTAAATGAGTTGTGATGTTCATTAGTATTTTTATCACATTTCCCCAAAGGTAGGCTAATTACTGTTATTATTTTCAGCTAGAAATATAAAATGTATTTTCTATTTTTGAAGACTTTGAAACATAACCCTTGGAATATAATATCTGTGTATAATATCTGCAGAAAGCATGAAAGTAATATTTAAACAGTATGCATTTTTTCCAGAATGAAAATTTCCTCTACAATAACATTCACCTTTTTTTCCTGATGGGCTCATAGAAGTCAACATTTCTAACATTGCTGGACGTTATTTACATTAAACTTGCATCAGCTTCGGGTGTTGCAGAAACTGGGCAAGAGGCCACAAGGTACACAATACACACAAACACACACAAAACTTGTATTATTATACTTACCTAAGTGTCTAACGAGGTGGAAAAATATATTAGATTGCTCCAGAACAAGGATTTTTATGGGGCCTATTGGAAAGTATGACTGCAGTTTGAGTGAGATGCCTGTAAGAGATTCAATATGGCCACTAATAGAGAATCCAATTTTAAAAACACTGACAGAAGGCTCATGAGATAAAAATTTTCACCTAAATCTATTGGAAATGTGCTACTAGATGCTGTAGTAAAAAGACTGGTGTGGTAATTGTAAAACACATCTGATATCTAAACCTTTGTTTTTTACCTGAAATCCTTATGGGGGTGATTGTGTATGTCAATTTGAATTTTCCCATCAACAAGATAAATAAATACACAAATAAATAGCCAGCCTGCCTGGATAAATTAGTTCACCTTTTCTATATTTTGAGGGCAGTGCTTCTCCTCCTTTGACAGCCACAAGATTCACCCGGGGATCCCTTAAAATGCAAAACCATAGACCACACTTTGACTAGCCTGGATAAGGGGCCAGAGCATTGAAATGAGTGTGTAGGTGACTGTGCTAAGATTCTCCTGCTCATTTGGGCACTGGCTTACCATATAAACAAACCTTAGGACCTCTAGTCCTTGCTGGAAAAGAAATACACATACATAGGATGTGACTATGGATATGGAATATCTGT
The DNA here is from genome assembly GCF_028885625.2 of Pongo pygmaeus. Taxonomy (NCBI): domain Eukaryota; kingdom Metazoa; phylum Chordata; class Mammalia; order Primates; family Hominidae; genus Pongo; species Pongo pygmaeus. The sequence continues at coordinate 19,892,531 of NC_085930.1, read as the reverse complement.
TGTGTTCTGGACATTGTGCTACACAACAGAGATAAGAAGTCAAAAAATCCCCTGTCTCTATCTGAAAGATAGAGAAATAATCAAATTTATTATTTATTTCAAATGTTGAAATAATCTTATTTCAATTAAAATATTGAAATAATCTTAATTCAAATATTGAAATAATCTTCTCTTATTGAAAGATAGAGAAGTCAGATAATCCCTTGTCTCTATCTGAAAGGAGCTTCCTACACAGTGGCTTCTGAGGTCTTTGAAACTAGATTCACTTTCAGATTTGATTATTATATTTATGATTTGATATTTTCATTGAACCCCATGATATGATGAAGTTTTCTAGAACTTGCTAGAATAATTGACTTTGCTCTCAGCATTATGAAGCCACTGGGGCACATAAGTAATTCATTTATGTTTGTGTTTAACCAGACAGGAACAACTTGAGCTACTTTTCTAGCCACCTTCGTTTAGAGCTGTTTTTGTTTGTTATTTTTGTTTGTTTTTGAGACGGGTCTCACTCTGTCACCTAGGCAGTGACGTGATCAGAGCTCACTGCAGCCTCTGCCTTCTGGGCTCAAGCAATCCTCTCACGTCAGCCTCCTGAAAAGCTGGGACCACAGGCTCATATCACCATACCCAGCTAATTAAAAATAATTTTTTTTTTTTTTGTAGAGACGGTTTTTCCATGTTTCCTGGACTTGTCTCCAATTCTTGAACTTAAGCAATCTGCCGCCTCAGCCTCCTAATGTGTAGAGCTGTGTTTTCAGTCTTTTTTGAGCTGTTTTACAATCCAGTTTTGAACTGGTAAGTTTGGATTCATTCTGATATTTACAGATTTAACATCCTACTTCACAAGATGCTCATAGCCTTAATCCATTACAGCCGCTGCCTCATCCATCTCTGCTCATAGCCTTGATCCATTACAGTAGCCACCTCGTCCATCTCTGCTCATAGCCTTGATCCATTGCAGTAGCCACCTCGTCCATCTCTGCTCATAGCCTTGATCCATTGCAGTAGCCACCTCGTCCATCTCTGCTCATAGCCTTGATCCATTGCAGTAGCCACCTCGTCCATCTCTGCTCATAGCCTTGATCCATTGCAGTAGCCACCTCGTCCATCTCTGCTCATAGCCTTGATCCATTGCAGTAGCCACCTCGTCCATCTCTGCTCATAGCCTTGATCCATTGCAGTAGCCACCTCGTCCATCTCTGCTCATAGCCTAAACTAATAGAAGCCAGAGGGAAGAAATGGAAGCCAACGTGAGTCCAGAACACACATTTTATGAGTATAAGAAATTTAAAAACAGCAAAGTATATCATGAAGTTTGTAATAGATGTGCATGGCTAACATTTATTCTTAATCAATATATTCTATAAATTGGGAGAAAATATTAAACACATGAAAAGTAAGGAACTTGGGCCAGGTGTGGTGGCTCATGCCTGTAATCCCAGCACATTGGGAGGCCGAGGCTGGCGGATCACAAGGTCAGGAGATCAAGACCATCCTGGCTAACATGGTGAAACCCCGTCTCTACTAAAAATATAAAAAAATTAGCCAGGTGTGGTGGCAGGTGCCTGTAGTCCCAGCTACTTGGGAGGCTGAGGCAGGAGAATGGCATGAACCTGGGAGGCGGAGCTTGCAGGGAACCGAGATCGCGCCACTGCACTCCAGCCTGGGGACAGAGTGAGACTCCGTCGCAAGAAAAAAAAAAGAAATAAAAGGAACTTTCATCATTTATAACTAATATGATGAGAATGTGGTTTATGTTTTTATCTTTGCAAGATTTAGGAACATTTGGTGCAAGGAGGAAGAATTTATAATAATGGGGAGCATGTATGATACTGGAGGGAGCCTTTTGACAAGGGGGAAATGGCAACATGAGACATGCTATGGTCATAGCTATGTGGTAGCACAGCCAGCTACGGTCTCCCCCGTCAAACCCACTAGGCAGTGTTCAGTTACCAACGTTGAGATAGAGCTCACCCACCCAGGACAGAAGAGAAAATATACACAGCAGTCAGAAGCCACTGTGTAGGAAGCTCCTTTCAGATACAGGCAAGGGATATTTGACTTTTTATCTCTAGTGTCTAGTACAATGTCGAGAACATAACAGATATTCCATAGGCACAGTCACATCCTATGTATCTGTATTTCTTTTCCAGCATGGACTGGAGGTCCTAAGCTTCATTGATATGGTGAGCCAGTGCCCACATGAACAGTAGGATCTTAGCACTGTCACCCGGACATCCATTTAAATGCTCTTGTCTTAGCTAGTCAAAGTGTGGTCTATGAGTTTGCATTTTAATAAGATCCCTGGGTGAATCTTGTGCGTGTTACAGGGAAGCGATGTCCTACATCATATGTGACAGGTTCTCATAGTCACCATCATCACGGGAATCTTGCACATGTTACAGGGAAGCACTGTCCTACATCATATGTGACAGGCTCTCATAGTCGCCATCATCATGGGAATCTTGTGCATGTTACAGGGAAGCACTGTCTTACATCGTATCTGACAGGTTCTCATAGTCACCATCATCATGGGAATCTTGCACACATTACAGGGAAGCACTGTCCTACATCATATGTGACAGGCTGTCATAGTCACCATCATCATGGGAATCTTGTGCATGTTACAGGGAAACACTGTCCTACATCATATGTGACAGGCTCAGTCACCATCATCACAGGAATCCTGGACATGTTACAGGGAAGCACTGTCCTACATCGTATGTGACAGGCTCTCATAGTCACCATCATCACGGGAATCTTGTGCATGTTACAGGAAAGCACTGTCCTACATCGTATCTGACAGGCTCTCATAGTCACCATCATCACGGGAATCTTGCACACCTTACAGGGAATCACTGTCCTACATCATATGTCACAGGCTCTCAGAATCACCATCATCACGGGAATCCTGTGCACGTTACAGGGAAGCACTGTCCTACATCATATGTGATAGGCTCTCATAGTCACCGTCATCATGGGAATCTTGCACACGTTACAGGGAAGCACTGTCCTACATCATATGTGGCAGGCTCTCATAGTCACCATCACCATGGGAAGCTGCATTTAGAGCATTTAACTATATGGGCTCTGAAATCAGATGACTTAAGTTTAGACTTCCTTCTACTTCTTAGTAAGCAGAGAACTCTGGGGTGAAAATTTTATGAGACCCAGTTTTAACATGTCCAAATTGGAGGCACGGGGAAATTATAGCATTTTGCATAGAATATTGTTTTAAGTATAAAATGAAGTAGTACATAGTAAGCTTCTGCCATACACTAACTGCACAATAAATATTAGTTAATAGTAACTCATTTAATCCTAAGGTCTATAAATTTGTACACAATAATTTTTTGTGACTACACAAATTTTCATAATTAGTCTAGATTTAAAATCAAGGAATGTTCTTACTTGTAGTTGGCAATCAATATGACATGCCAAAATTATATGTAAGTATCTTATTGTTGGTGGGGATATAAGAAGTTTGCCATCAAAAGAGAGACGATAATCTATGTTTGCAGACTCCAGAAAGCTGTCTCTCACATAAGAATTTGCAATTTCTGGGGGAAAAGAAAAAGTTGATTGTGCGAATAAACATTACCATGGAGTCTTCTCTATGGCAACATCAAAAATGAAAGCTGATTCTCATCTTCCTAACAATCTGCAAAGATGAGTGAAATGCAACCTACTGAGCATCAAGTTAAAGAAGGAGATAACTTGAGTGGCACATGAGGAAACCATGTCACTGCTAGGGAAATCAATATGACCAGTGTTCCTCTGCCCTCCTCCAAGGCTAAGGATGGATTAAATATCAGTGGCTGACCTCAGGTAATGGAATGAGAAAAAAAGCTATAAAAATGCATGCATTACATAATTAAGAGGGTGGGAAGTGATTTTTTTAAAAAAGGCAATTCCTAGTTGGGTTCCTTCCTGTTCACCCCATTGGTGAAGAAGCTAGTCTTGCCCTAGAATTCTGGGAATGGCTGCAGACACAACAAACACCAAGCAGACGAAATTCACAGTAATTTACTCATCACACATACTCAGCCTAGCGGGGGATGACACTGCATTTATGCAGGTCTACCCAGGGTTTGCACTCTGGAATAGTGGGTGTGGGAGGCAGACTTGGTAGAAATCAGAGGGTGGGGTAACCCCTGGTCCCTTCAGGGATCTGCTTGACTAATTGAGTTTTGCAGTCTGGTGGGGGCATGAAGCCATTAGGCTGAGGACATGGTGGGGTGCTGCATGAAATTTTAGGTGTCAAAATACAATTGACCCCGATGTTTTAACATCAGACATTTATTTTCATGATGACTAATATTTTGAGAGGCTGAGAGAAAGCTGTTGAGACATTGTAATAAGTGCTTAGGGACATGAGAGATTAGGAAGGCCACAGTTATGAGTAATGTAATGTGGAAGCTGATGCAAAGCTACTGGCCCCATTTATTTAGCAGGACACAGGAAAAGTGATCTGGGGTCCATGGCAGCACAAGTGTGTTGGTAAATATTTGGGTGATGTCATGCATTCCCCATGCATTGGTTTAGAGATCTGGGGCCTCTGGCAGCACAAGCGTGTTCATAAATATTTGGGTGACATCACGCATTCCCCAGGCATTGGTTTTCATGTCTCCAGTGAGTTGTTGGGCAAGTCTGATATTACTGATTCACAAGCAGCAGGCAGCTTCCTGTATGGAGCTACCTCCACCCCTGGACAGTCCAGGACTGAATGGTTGTCAAAAATGTGAACTCCTTGATGTCCAGTAAAGGCAACTGAGGGAACTGTGTAGCATTGGTGTAAAAAGTGCACTTTCCTAAGAAGCATGAACTTAGAGTAATCAAAGCCTGGGGCAACAGTGGAACCCAGCAGGGCACTCACTGCTTTGTAACTTAAATAGGAATTCTTTGAGGAGCTCAGTCTATCTCTCAACTAAAGCAGCTGCCTACAGCGTATAGGGGCAGTGGAAGCTCTACTGGACACTTTCACAAGCCCAGCACTGTGTTTTCTGATGAAATGTTGCCTTGGTCACCATCAGTAGTGTCTGGAACTCTGCAGGGGATAAGGAGTGTCCCTGTGAGATCCGTACTATGTCCTTGGTTAAAAAAAAAAGGCATCTGTTACCTTGATTGTATTCTGAGTATCCATGAGACAAGAAGTTTCTTCAATTCAATGAGGAGGGAAGGTGGACAATTCTTGGCAATTGCCAAAAAGTTTGTAAAAATTTACAAATGGGGCTAATTGTTGGCCCAGCATCAGTGCTGAGATGACCACCTCAAGTTTGGCCGGTCATGCTGAGGCTTGGGTGTCATCCTTTATCAGGGACATCCTAGCTAAGGGAGGGAAGGCAGCAGCATCACACTGAGCTCCATCATGTCTGATGATGGCATTCATTCAGAAGGTGGATGAACTTCACTGCTGGTCACTCAGTCGATCCCGAGGGGCCTCAGAGACGGGTGACTTCCAGCACCACAGCCTGAGGATGAAGCAGGCCAGTGATTCCTGCAGATGAGATGGTAGGGGGTCCAGGTTTGACTCCATCCTGAGGCAAGGAGGTCTCTGCAGCTGTGCCAAGGCTGTGGGGTGCTACTTCCCAAGGCCTGATGACCAGATAGGCATGAAGTCTCGTGGACATGGATGCAGAGCCCTCTGTTTCCAGAGTGTCCAGTATGTGGTCAGCAATCACTGCCCTGCTGCTGTACAGCACAGGGTCAAAAGGGGCAGGTTTGTTTTTTACATCAGAAGCCCATGGACTACTTATGGCCACCATATGCAACCCAGATACTTCAGGAAGCATGAGAAGAGGTTGCTAAAGCATCCACAGTGTGTTCTCTGAGGATATTCATAGGGGCACCTGTTAATTTAAATTTGGACAGATTCCAGACTTGTTGAAGGAGGCTTCTTTCAAGGTGGGTCAGTTTGCCAATGACAGCATCAGTGAGATTAAGTAAGATTTGTAAATAAGAAATATGTTGTCACCTGAACCCCAAGTGAAGAATTAAAGGGCTGGGCACAGTGGCTCACACCTGTAACCCCAGAACTTTGGGAGGCCGAGGCAAGAGGATCGCTTCAGCCCAGGAGTTTGAGACCAGCCTGGGTAACATAGCAAGACCTTTTCTCTACCAAAAAAAAAAAAGAAAACAAAATTAGCTGAGTGTCGTGGCACACACCTGCAGTCTTAGCTACTTGGAAGGCCGAGATGGGAGAATTGCTTGAGCTCAGGAGGTCGAGGCTGCAGTGAGATGAAATCGTGCCACTTCACACCAGTCTGGGTGACAGAGCAAGACTGTGCCTCCAAAAAACAAAACACAAATTAAACACTGCTGGGCTTGTATTAACATTGTGGATGCTGAGAGGATCAATAACTATTTTTTGAAAGTCTCAGGAATAGGGCAGCCCCATGTTTACCAAGGAATTTTCAGGAATTGAAGCAAAGTGGCAGGGCCTTGCACCAGTGTGTTAGGGAAAGGTCCATTCCCTTTGTGTAAGCCTCCTTGTATCTGTGTGTCCTTAGTGTGTAAAATGAATTTTCTCTGAGAATGATGTCATCAGTATAATGTCACACCTGTGCTCCTGTAGAAAGGTGGTTGCAGTGAGATCTTGTCTGTGAAGATTGCATACAATGACAAGGCTGCCGAGGCACTCCGTGGGTCGCCTGGTCCCTTCAGAGATGAAGGCAGGCTATGACTGAGACTCTGTTAAAATAGGCACAAAAAGAACATGGTAGCCAAATCTGTAACAACAAAGTATTTATCAGTTGCATGAATATATATAGGTTTATTGTCAGGAATTGGCTAATGTGGTTATGGAGGCTAAGAAGTCCCAGGACCTGCAGTCAGCAAGCTGAAGAACCAGGACTGCCAATGTTGGAGTCCCAGTCAAAGCCTAAAGTCTTGAGAACCAGGAAAGCTGATGGCATAAGTTACAGTCAACGTCTGACTTCAATCTATGTCTCAGCTCTGAAATCATCAGACAAAGAGAGTGAATTCTCTCTTCCTCTACCTTTGTGTTTTATTTGGGTTTTTAATGGATTGGATGAGGCCCACCCACATTGAGGAGGGCAACTACTTTACTAAGTCTACATATTCAAATGTTCATCTCATCAAGGAACACCCTCGCAGACACATTCAGAGTGTTTAGGCAACCCAACTTGGCAAATAAAATTTACCATCAAAGGCGAAAGATGTATACGATCTGAAGAGAAACCAGAGATTCAGGATGGTTAAACATCGGCAAGTCAATAAATGTGATACACCATATAAACAGAATTAAAAACAAAAATCACATGATCATCTCAATACCTGCAGAAAAAGGATTTGACAAAATCCAGCATCACTTTATGCTTAAAACCCTCAGGAACACTGACATAGGAAAAGCATTTGACAAAATCCAGAATCCCTTTATGTTTAAAACCCTCAGGAAAATCGACATAGAAGGGGCATACCTTAAGGTAATAAAAGCCATATATGACAAACACACAACCAACATTATACTGAATGGGGAAAAGTTGAAAGCATTCCCCCTGAGAACTGGAAAAAGACGATGATGCCCACTTTCACCACTTCTATTCAACACAGTACTAGAAGTCCTCACCAGAGCAATCAGATAAGAGAAATAAACGGCATCCAAATCGGTAAAGATGTCGAACTGTCACTCTTTGCTGATGACATGATCATATACCTAGAAAACCCTAGACTCATCCCAAAAGCTACTAGAATTGGTAAATGAATTCAGCAGTTTCAGGATACAAAATTAATGTTCACAAGCCAGTGGCTCTGCTATACACTAACAATAACCATGCTGAGAATCAAATCAAGAACTCACCCCCTTTTACAATAGCTGCAATAAAAACCTTAGGAATATTATAATTCCTATAATTATAATAGTATATTCCTATAATTGTCAATTGCGTGCAATCTTTGCAGACAAAATCTTAATTACATCTGGAATACTTAAAGAAGCAAAAGATCTCTACAAGGAAAACTACAAAACACTGCTGACAGAAATTACAGACACAAACAAATGGAAACACATCCCATGCTAATGGATAGGTAAAATCAATATTGTGAAAATACCATACTGCCAAAAGCAATCTACAAACTCAATGCAATCCCCATCAAAGTACCAACATCAGTTTTCACAGAACCAGAAAAATTCATATGGAAACAAAAAAGACATAGAAGGGACATACCTTAATGTAATAAAAGCCTAGAACCAAAAAAGAGTCTGATAGCCAAAGCAAGACTAAGCAAAAAGAACAAATCTAGAAGCCCACTTCAAACTATACTATAAGGCCATAGTCACCAAAACAGCATGGTACTGGTATAAAAATGGCACATAGATCACTGGAAGATAATAGAGAACCCAGAAATAAAGCCAAATACTTAACAGTCATCTAATCTTCAACAAAGCAAATGAAAACATAAAGCAGGGAAAGAAAATCCTATTCAACAAATGGTGCTGGGATAAATGGCAAAACCACACGTAGAAGAATGAAAGTGGATCCTCATTTCTCACCCTATACAAAAATCAACTCAAGATGGATCAAGGACTTTAATACTTGAAACCACAAAAATTCTAGAAGATGACATTGGAAAAACCCTTCTAGACATTGGCTTAGGCAAAGACTTCACGACCAATAACCCAAAAAGCAAATTCAACTAAAACAAAGATAAATAGATGGGACTTAATTAAACTAAAAGGCTTCTTCACAGTAAAAGAAATAATCAGCAGAGTAAACAGATAACCTACAGAGTGGGAGAAAATCTTCACAATCTATACTTCTGATTAAAGGACTAATATGTAGAATCTGCAAGGAACTCAAACAAACCAGCAAGAAAAAAAAACCCATCAAAAAGTGGGCTAAGGACATGAATAGACAATTCTCAAAATAAGATATACAACTAGCAAACAAACGCATGTAAAAATGCTCAACATAACTAATTATCAGGGAAATGCAAATCAAAACCACAATACAATACAATAGCACCTCACTCCTACAAGAATGGTCATAATCAAAAAATCAACAAATAATAGCTGTTGGCATGGATGTAGTAAAAAGGGAACACTTTTACACTTTTTGGAGGGAATGTAAACTAGTACAACAGCTATGGAAAACAGTGAAGAGATTTCGGAAAGAACTAAAAGCAGATCTATCATTTGATCCAGGAATCCCACTCCTGGGTATCTACCCAGAGGAAAAGAAGTCATTATATGAAAAAGATACTTGCAAATGCATGTTTATAGCAGCACAATATGCAACTGCAAGAATTTGAAATGAGCCTAAATGCCCATCAATCAATAAATGGATAAAGAATATGTGGCATATATATTTAACATGGAATACTACTCAGCCATAAGATGGAATGAAAGAATGTATTCACAACAACCTGGATGAAACTGGACACCATTATTCTAAGTGAAGTAACTTAGGAATGGAAAACCAAACATTGTATGTTCTCACTCATAAGTGGGAGCTAAGGTATGAGGATGCAAAGGCATAAGAATGATACAATAGTCTTCGGGGACTTAGGGGAAAGGCTAGGAGTGGTGGGGTGGGTGCAGTGAGGGATAAAACACTACATGTTGGGTATAGTGTACACTGCTTGGGTGATGGGTGCACCAAAAATCTCAGAAATCGCCACTAAAGAACTTATTCATGTAACCAAACAGCACCTGTTCCCCAAAAATCTGTTGAAATAAAAAAAGAACCATTGTATTCCCCAAAAACCTACCAAAATAAAAAAAATTAACCACAGTAATATCAGGCACTGGGTATGGGGGCCTTAAAGGATGGGAGCACTGCACTCACAATACAGCAACCCACTATGAAACACCATTTATTATTTGCAGGTTTAAGAACAGACCAAATTCTACTGCTAACTGTTGAAGCAATGAGGATAATCACCCCTTCACTAATTAATTAGGACTTACATAATAAGTTTTATTTATATGAAGTAATGTGGTAATTTATTTGGACCATATATGCCAATTTTTCAAGATGGGGAGGCTAGGCATCATGGCTCACGACTGTAATCCCACACCTGTAACCCTAACCTTAACCACAACAACAACCCTAACCTTTAACCCTAACCCCTAATCCTAACACCTAACTCTAAACCTAACCCTTACCAATAGCCCTAGCCCTAACACCTAACCCCTAAAGTTAACCCCTAACCCTAACCCTTAACCCTAACCCTACCCTGACCCCAACCCTAACCCTCACCCCAACCCCTAACCCTAGCCCTAACCCCTAACCACAACCCTATCCCCATAACCCCCAACCCTAACCCCAGCCCCAAACTCTACCACCAACCCCTAACCCTACCGCCAACCCCTAAACGAAACCACTAACCCCTAATCCTAACCCTCTAACCTCTAACCCCCAAACCCTAACCCTACCCTAACCCTAACCCCAACCCCAATGCCAAACCCAACCCCTAACCCTACCCTAACCCCTAACCTTAACCCTTAACCCTAACCCAACTCTATACCTAACCCTTACCCCTAACCATGACCCTGACCCCAGAACCAGCCCTGAACCTAACACCTAACCCCAACCCTAACCCTAGCATTAACCCTAACTCTAACCCCTAAACCATAACCCTAACCCTAACTCCAACCCCCAACCCTAAACCTTAACCCTAACCCCTATCCATAACCTGAACCTGAACCCACATCCCTAACCCACTAACCCTCATCCTAATTCTAAACCTTAACCCTAACCCCTAACCCTTACCATAACACAAACCCACTAATGGTAGCCCATAACCCTAGCCCAAACCCTAAACCCTAACCCTAATCTGACTGCAACCCCTCACCATAACCACTAATGCTAACCCCAAACATTAACCCTACCCCTCAAATCCTAACCCCCTAACCTTAAAATGTAACCACAACCCAAATCCCAAAGCTGACATATCCTAATCCATAACCCCTAACCCTAATTCTAATCCTAATCACAACCCCTAAACCCTTATGCTAATGCTGTCCCCAACCCCAACATCATACCCTAATCCTAACCCTCACACTGATAGTAACCCTAATTCTCACCATAACAATCATAAACCTATCTTTGGATTCTAAGCCGTAACCCTGAGTGACCCTAAACCCCCTCCCTTGTTAAACATTCCCATTTCACCATGCTGCATTTGGAATTGAGCTGTGTCACTCCACCACTGCAAAATCCTATTCGTCAAGATCCTGTATATGTTACCTTGCCTCAGCAGGTGTCTGTTTCTGTCTTTGACATGTTCTTCAATACTGTTCTTCCCCATTAAACTACTGTACTCGGAAAAAACGTTGCCACACTTGTGTGCGCCACTTGCCATGGATTAACACATGTCCTAAAAGAGTAAGCCAAGGATAGACAATCAGTTCAATGTTTTTATTTTTAATTTTTGTTGGGACATAGTAGGTGTATGTAATTCCTTCAGTCTTAAAGCAGTCACCTTTTCCCACCTATGGCTCCCAAGGCCATCATAGGGGTCATCAGTACTTCAGTACCACAGGATCTGAGAAAATGTGGAAGGCTTTATGTCACTCTGTGTGAGAGCCAGGCCTGTAAGGATCATCACACACATACTTTTTTTTTTTTTTTTTTGAGATGGAGTGTTGCTCTGTCACCCAGGCTGGAGTGCAATGGGACGATTTCAGCTCACTGCAACCTCTGCCTCCTGGGTTCACACCATTCTCCCACCTCAGCCTCCAGAGTAGCTGGGATTACAGGTGCACACCACCATGACTGGCTATTAATTTTTATATTTTTTAGTAGAAACAGGGTTTCACGATGTTGATCAGGCTGGTCTCAAACTCCTGACCTCGTGATCTGCCCACCTCAGCCTCCCAAAGTGCTGGGATTACAGTCGTGAGCTACTGTGCCTGGCTACTTGCATACATATTCTACTACAGAGCTGTTATATAATGCACCCACAATAACAGGGGGCTGAGAAATGCAGTCTGTCTGTCCAACAGATAAAAGGGTGAATTTTGTAGAACACACAGCCAGTCTCTGACACACAGGATTTCTCTCTTGTGTGAATTCCCTAATACCTGCTGAGGTGTTACTTCAGACAAAAGGATTTTGCACACTCATTACACTCTTTTTTTTTTTTTGAGATTGGAGACTCACTTTGTCACTGGAGCGCAGTGGCATGATCTTGGCTCACTGCAATCTCCGCCTCCCAGGTTCATGCCATTCTCCTGCCTCAGCCTCCTGAGTAGCAGGGGCTACAGGCACCCACCACCATGCCCAGCTAATTTTTTTGTATTTTTATTAGAGACACGGTTTCACCATCTTAGCCAGGATGGTCTCGATCTCCTGACCTCACGATCCACCCGCCTAGGCCTCCCAAAGAGCTGGGATTACAGGCGTGAGCCACTGCGCCCAGCCCACATTCATTATACTCTTAAGCTTTCTCCCTTGTATGAATTTCTTGATGTCTCCTGAAGTCTGACTTCTACTAAAAGCTGTTTCCAACACTCATACAGTCATAGGGCTTTCCTTGTGTGACTTCTCTGATGGACAGTAAGGCTTGACTTGTGACTGAAGGATTTCTCACACTGGTTACATGCACAGGGTTTATTTCCTGTATGCATCCACTGATATGCTGTAGGATTTCATTTGCTAATAAGGCTTTTCACACCTTCAGTATGTTAACAGGCCTCTTCACCTGAGTGAGTTCTGTAATGTACAGTGAGCGCTGACTTCTGGTAGAAAGCTTGCCTACATTCTTTGCATTCATATGGTTTCTCACCTGTGTGAGTTCTCTCATGTCTACTGAGGGTTGACTTCTGGCAAAAGCTTTTCCCACATTCTTTACACTGATATGGTTTCTCCCCTGTGTGTATTCTTTCATGTATCATGAGGGATTACTTCTGGTAGAATGTTTTCCCACATTCATTACATTCATGGGATTTCTTCCCTGTGTGAATTCTTTCATGTACAGTGAGGGCTGACTTCTGGAAGAAGGTTTCCCTACATCCATTACATTTATAAGGCTTCTGTCCCATGTGAGTTTTCTGATGCCTGCTGTAGTTTGCCCTCCGATGAAAGGTTTTTCCACATTCGTTACAAACATAGGGTTTTTCTCCTGTGTGAGTTCTCTGATGCATAGTGAGCACTGTCTTCTGGTAGAAGGATTTTCCACATTCACTACATTTGTAGGGTTTCTCCCCTGTGTGAGTACTCTGATACATCCTCAGGTTTGACTTCTGGCTAAAAGTTCTCCCACATTCATTACACTCATAGGGTTTTTCCCCTGCGTGAGTACCCTGATGCATCCTGAGATTTGACTTCTGGCTAAAGGTTTTTCCACATTTATTACATTCATATGGTTTCTCACCTGAGTGAGTTCTTTGATGTATAATGAGAATTGAATTCAGGCAAAATGTTTTTCCACATTCATTACATTCATAGGGTTTTTCCCCTGTGTGAGCTCTCTGATATACAGAAAGTTTTGACTTCTGAGCAGAAGTTTTCCTGCATTCTTTACATTCATATGGATTCTCATCTGTGTGAGTTCTCTGATGTACCGTGAGGGCTGACTTATGGTAGAAAGTTTTCCTACATTCTTTACATTCATATGGTTTCTCACCTGTGTGAATTCTCTGATGTACAGTGAGGACTGACTTCTGATAAAAAGTTTCCCTACATTCATTACACTTACATGGTTTCTCTCCTGTGTGAATTCTCTGATGTACATTGAGGGCTGACCTCTGGTAGAAGGTTTTCCCAAATTCCATACATTCATAGGGTTTTTCTCCTGTGTGTATTCGGTGATGATAAATAATGGCTAACATTTGGCAGAAGGTTTCCCCACATTCATGACACTCATAGGGCTTTTTCCCTGTGTGGATTCTCTGATGAACAATTAGATTTGACTTCTGACAGAAGGATTTCTCACATTTGGTACATGCAAAGGGTTTCTCCTGTGTATGTGTTCTCTGATGATTTGCAAGGTATGATTTCCTAATGAAGGATTTCTCATATTGTATACATTTATAGGGTTTGTCTCCTGTGTGTATTTTCTGATATTTGGTAAGTTTAGACTTTTTACCGAACATTTTCCCACATACATTACATTCAACATTTATCTTCTGGGAAGAGAGTGCTGACTTATCACAGGATTTCCCATATTCATTATAAGTACATGCAGTCTCTCTACCATGAACCTTCTCTGCCTCAGTGCTGAAAGCTTTTCCTTGTCCACTATATTCAAAAAGCTGCTGTCCCATATGACTCTTGTTATGGTGACTAAGATACTCATGACACATGAGAGATTTCCCAGTTATACTTCAATCATCAAGTTTTCCTCCTGCCTGCATTTCATGAGGCTCAATAGAGATAAATATGTTCTGACTTACATTTAACTCCTCAGCCCTCATTCCTGAATCACTTGCATTATTTACCATCATATTTGGAATACAGTTTAAGCTCAAATTAAGTATTTTTCCTAATTCAACTGTTTCCTCAGTTGATGTTTTGCTGTTGATGATTGCAACCTGCCATATATGTCTCTGATGAACTTCCTGGCTTCTTTCAATTATGTCAACTGTCTGGATATCTGAAATGAAAAAACAAAACAAAACAAAGCGAAACAAAAATCCATGAACCACACGTAAGCATTTGTTATGGAATGCTTATGTAAAGACTCAATGAAGTTACTTTCTCTCCTAGTGGCATAAGGTTCTTTAAAAATCAATAATCAGTACTGGTTTTATAAGCACATGGCTGTTCCTACTAACTTAATATAAGAAATTACATTAATAGATTTTCTAATGTGAAATCATGTCTTTCACTGTTTTTTGTTTCATCAAATATATTTGGTAAAAAATATTCACCTACACCTAGTTGTAATTTTCACCTAAGTGCTTATCACCTGCCAACTGTTTTCTCTATTGTTTTTCTCCATTTCATTCTTGTAACAACAGGAGGTATCTTATGCTGCTATTTTTCTCATTCTGCCTTGAAGATGATAAGGTATTCCTGGATCAGCTACCTGCAGGTGCCCATGATGGCCACGTGTCTTCAGGACCAGATTTTATACCAGTGTTTCTTTAGTTTTCATGCTTCCCTGGGAATGTCTATAGGCATCTGGGCATTTTTCAAATACAAAGTCTCTCCTCCAAACTAGATGAAGACTGCTTCTTTCAAATTTCTAATTTAAACTGACTTGCTTCACTTCTCAGAACTGTAATAGGTACATGAAGTGCCACTCCACCACTGTGGGCATCCCCTCCCTGCTGGTCCTAAGGATTCAGTTCTGGAACTCGGGTGGTGTTCACCATCTTTGAAAAGTCATTTATGGGTTCCTTCCGAGATGAACAGCCCTGATATTCTCCCCCCAAATTCCTGGCACATCCATCCCTGCTTCATAATTCAATGCCTCTGAAGGTTTTTATTTTGTGTGTTCAAGTTTCAGCTGTCTCCTAGTTTCAGAGAAAAATGGGGTCTCTTGTACACTTCTCACTGTCTACTGCCAAACAGAAATCCCAGCCCTTCAACATCAAACCTTTGCTTCAATAGGCTTTGGAATCCAGAACCTCCTGGTTCTCTTCCAAAGTCCAGGCCTATCCTGTTCCATGCTCTTATGCTGGGTCTTCCTCACTGTAAGGATTTCTGGTGTCATTATAAAAAAAGCCTCACTCTTAGATTGCTCTTATTTTTTGTTCAACTCCCTAGGTGACCTCCTCTATAATTATGATTCTAAACACCAGCTGTGACTTACCAATTTTTAAGTTGGTATCTCCAATTGTGATGTCCACTCTTACATATATATTTATATTCACCTACTATGTGCCATAATTGGAAAAGAGTGAAATTGAACTGGAGCTATGCCAAAGTTAACAATGCCTCTGACACTGCATTGTCTTAACATCTTTCCTAAATTATATCTTTTTTTCTCACTCTGGTTAAATATTCCACATGGTTCTTTTACAACTACTTAACATATATTATTTTGTTTTTCTCTTATCACAATGTACACTTTATGAAAAAGACATTATTTTGACCATTGCTGTTATAAATGCAAGTATAAAGTTACCACGGCTTACAAGCTCCTCAATTAAGATGTGTTGAAAGAATAAATGGATGTATGAATAAATGTCTGGGGGAAAAAAGCAGTCCATGAAAATGGAGGAAAAGAAGACAACTGAGAAAATGAACAGCAAAGAAAAATGTCTAAGAAGAGCAAGGTAGGGACTAGATTGAGGAAATATTTTTAAATATTCAGCAAAATCAAATTCAGGGATATATGCATGAAAGCCCTCCTTGGAGATGATATAATTCACATGTTTGATGCACAAAGACCAGCTGTCTTCAGGTATGGGACCTGGGAGAAAAACTGGTGAAAACAAGTCAACAATGCAGATATCTGCTGGGCTTTGCTCTTCCTGACTTCCCTGCTCAGGATGCAGTGACCAACCTGAGAGACACTGATTCACTCATTCTTCTCCTAACCATAGCTCTGCTCCTTGCTCCAACTTGAAGATCACCTCAGGTTTGGTAACGCAATGGCCTGGTAATGGGAAATAATGGAGGACTTAGCCAAACTGCAAAGTAAGGTCCTTTTCAGAATGACAACAGCTCGGTTTCAGAAGCTGGATAATGAAGGAGCCTATCTGAATCTTTTGTTAGAGAGGGTTGACACATTCTTCACATGGAATAGCATTAAACCTTATAAATGTGGGGCTGGGCGTGGTGGTTCAAACCTGTAATCCCAGCACTTTGGGAGGCCGAGGTGGGTGGATCATGAGGTCAGGAGATCGAGACCATCCTGGCTAACACAGTCAAACCCCATCTCTACTAAAAATACAAAAAATTAGCTGGGTGTGGTGGTGGACAACTGTAGTCCCAGCTACTCTGGAGGCTGAGGCAGGAGAATGGCATGAACCCAGGAGGCGGAGCTTGCAGTGAGCTGAGATCATGCCACTGCACTCCAGCCTGGGCGATGGAGTGAGACTCCATCTCAATAAAAAAAAAGAAACCTTATAAATGCTTCCTATATTTACCAACGTGGAAGTAAGTGTTGCTTCTGGGGGTTACTGGGAAGCTTCACTCACTCAATGATACCAGGCTGCTGTAGGTCTCCAGAATCATGTCCCTGTACAGGGTCCTCTGAGCATCATCCAGGTCCTGCCACTCCTCCCAGGTGAAGTGCACGGCTACCTCCTCAAAGGACCCCAACCCCTGTAATAGCACATTTCTCCTCAAGTCATCAGCCCAGGGTCACAAGAATAGGAATGTCAGAGTTCATTCTTCTGTAGCTGCATGTCTCTTATGTGTATCTTACATAAACTGTAGCTTCTCTGTACTCTATATGGAGAAAGAACAAGCACAGTAGAAGTATCCTGCCACTATAATGTTTTGTTAATAAAATAGATTACAGAGTTTACCTTGTAGATGTAGAATCATCCTTATTGTGAAAGATAAAAGTAGGAATAAAATTCTGCTGTAATCTGATATGATGACAAAAATTATAAATACATACCTGGAACAATATGATAGATGAACTAGTAGAGATATAAGTTTAATGTTGACTGCAGTAAGAAAAGAGAAAATATAGTTCTATATTGTATTAGAAGGTTGCACTTCATTGAAAAACCAAAGATGCTTAGTACTTCCATGTGAACCGTGTGTTCTCATGACTATGAGGCAACACCGGAGCCTAGTCATAAGGACAGGAAGAACACATATCACATTAACAGAACTGCACCCAGCACCCTGTCTAGGTGAATGACACTGGGCTGTGATGAGAGAGAACACAACACTGAAGGAACTGATTATGGAGTGAGTCTGCATGTAAATATCTGACCTAACTCCAAACCTTATTTTTAAATTATTTATAAATTAAAATAATGTACACAAGCATCTGAACATTTCCTTCCTCATGCCCAATGACTGCTTGTGTCCACCCTAGGGTGAACACTCCTATTTCCCTAACCACCTGGTATAAATAATGTGTAAATCTGTGTAAAATTTACACTCATTTGTGAGTGTAATGTGTGTAATACATACCTGTAAGAACAAGAATGTTACATAACCAAATATGCATTTTAACAGTCACCCAGAGGGAGAATGGGTAAGGACTTTGGGGAGATTCAGAGGGGAAGAAAATAGACTGATAGATGATCACATTCATCCTATCACAGAGCAGTAAGAATACAGAACAGGGAAGTAACCCTTAAAAAGGAAAAGGGGAAAAGAAAAAGAATTTGGTGCTAATTTGCTGTGCAGAGGGTAAAGTGGGGAGTTTCACTTCCAGATGATGCAGAATCATGTCTAGTGAGGTACTGGTACTGCAAATTTAGAAAATTAAAAATATGATTACCAGAAGTGACACAGACTTAGATCATATTGGAAACATCTGAGGTACCGTACGTGGGGATGTCCAACTAGCAACTGGGTATACAATTCGAGTTCAGAAAAGATAT
This sequence comes from Pongo pygmaeus, assembly GCF_028885625.2. Lineage (NCBI taxonomy): Eukaryota > Metazoa > Chordata > Mammalia > Primates > Hominidae > Pongo > Pongo pygmaeus. The sequence goes on along the minus strand of NC_085930.1, from coordinate 19,874,101 downwards.
CTAAGCAGAAGATAAATATGTGGAAAGTATCAGAATTTGTAAGGTACTTGTAGTCATCACAGTTTAAGAGATTGAAAGAAAAAAGTAACAAATGCAGAATCTACAGAAACACTGACCAAGAGAAACTTTCTAAGACTATTCTACAAATAAAGCTCAGTGTTAATAAGTATACTAATGTAATCATATTCATAGTTCTATAAAGAAAAATTCAATTTTGCACATAGACATACACAAGGTCCTTTTAGAACCACATTCCAGGTTTCCATTTCTTCATGTAAGAAGCTTGAAAGTCATCATTCCATCTTAACAACAAATGAAAAGCAGAAGAAACGGAAAAATCAGCAACTCTTCTTGGATCTGTAAGGGAGGGAGAACACAGGACAATCCACTGCCCCAGGATTTGAGATATAGACAGGGAAAAAGAAGAACAGAGATTCACTAGCAAAAACCACCATGGGAACCAGTGCAGGAATAGGAAATTCTGAATTGTAACTGACAAATTGCGAGAGGTTCAGTGTGAACAACTCCAAAAGTTAAAAACTCTGGGGGGACCCAGTCATAGGGGTGACTCCACAGTATTGTGAAATTTACCTCTAGGAGCTTAAACAGGCTCCTACAGTAAATATTGGAGGTAACTCCCCTCCTGCTTCCACCTGCCCTCCTGCTTCGACGTGCAGGCAGGAGCGGAAAAGGCAAATCATTCTGAAATACGAAAGAGCACTGCATTGTTTCTTACCAGGCCTGCCCTGGGGAGAGACTACTTCACCAGAGCCCAGGCCTGCCCTGGGGAGAGACTACTTCACCAGAGCTCAGGCCTGCCCTCGGGAGAGACTACTTCACCAGAGCCCAGGCCTGCCCTCAGGAGAGACTACTTCACCAGAGCCCAGGCCTGCCCTCAGGAGAGACTACTTCATCAGAGCCAAGGCCTGCCCTGGGTAGAGACTACTTCACCAGAGCCAGGCCTGCCTTCAGAGAAAATACTTAACCAGAGCCTAGCCTGGTGTGCTATTGACAGCTTCAACGACCTAGGTGAAGGGAAACACCCAACTCCAACCCACTCTAGCCATCATGTCCCACCTAAAATAGAAGGAAAAAAAAAAGAGCAACACTTGTGAAGTTCACAGTTCAAAAGGAAGAAGAGCTCATGAAAAGAATAAGCCCTATTGATGGGACTACAGCCCACTTTGGCTATGGTCTACAAGTTTTTGTCCTCCAAAATCATTATTTGGAAGCCTGACCTCTAATTTTACTGCAATATTTGGAAGATACAAATTCAAGTGATTGCCAAGGTTGGACTATTGGGAGATACCTGTTTTGATGACAAACACTGAGACCACACAATCAACCACGCCAAAGTTATCTAGAAAAATGAGCTCACACATGGAAAAGTTTGGAACCTAGCTGTTCCTACTGTGTTTTCCAAAACTTAGTGATGTCTGCCTTATAGGTCTCATGCTGCTCTCAAGTACACACATGGTAATCCTTTCGTTTAAGTAGAGACACTCCCAGCACCAAACTCACCCCAGAGAAAAGGGCCACCCAGACCATCCTGCTGCTGGATCTCACTCTGTCACCCAGGATGGAGTATAGTGGCAAAATCATAGACCACTGTAACCTCATGGACTCAAGTAAATCCTCCCTCTTCAGCCTCCTGGGTAGCTAGGACTACAGAAGTGTACCACTATCCCAGCTAATTTTTTGGTTGTTGTTTTGTAGACATGAGGTCTCACTGTGTTACCCAGGCTGGTCTTGAACTCCTGGCCTAAGGCAGTCTTTCTGCCTCAGCCTCCCAAAGTGTTGGGATTGAAGACATGACCTACAGTGTGCAACTATATAACATTTTCTATATTCACTTATATTTCTATGGACATTTAGGTTGTTTTAATATCTTGCCATAATTCATTTTCAATTTACTTTTGTGTATGGTGTAAAATATGGGTCCAATTTTTTGCAGGTAGATAACCAGATTTACTGAAGAGTTTCTTTTCTTGTGTGTATTTGTATGTATTTGTTGAAAATTAGTTCACTCAGGCCAGGTTGACTGATATATTTCTGACCTCTCTATTCTGTTCCATTGGTCTATGTGTCTGTTTTTATGCTAGTATCATTCTGTTTTGATGACTACAGCTTTGGTAGGTAGTTTAAAATCCGGAATTATAATGCCTCCAGCTTTGCCTTTTTACTCAAAATTGCTTTACTCTTTCATGATTCTAAACGAGAATTTTTTTCTATTTTTGTGAAATATGCTGTTGAAATTTTGATAGAGACTGATTTGAATCTGTATATCACTTTGGGCAGTATGGATGTTTAAACAAACCTTTTTCAGGAACACAACATATTTTTGTTTTATTTGTGTTTCCTATAATTGCTTTCATTAATATTTTACAGTATTTGATGTACAGATCCTTGACTTTCTTGGTTATATTTATTCCTAAATACTTTGACATTTGTTAAATGGATTTATTTCTGGATTTTTGTCAGACATATTGTTAGGGTACAGAAATGCAAGTGGTACTTTTGGTACATTGATACAATATCCTGAAATGTTACTTAATTAGTTTATTAGTTCAAAAAGTTATTTGGTGTAATGAGGAGCAAAATGGACTGTCATTACACATTAAATGATAGCTTCTGTTAGTATATCACAGTGCCCCAAAATGTGATCTGCTGTATTTTTGCTGTTACAAAGTCAGTCGCATTTTTTAGTCCTAGTATTTTTTCTTCTAAAATATTTTTGTCTGTCATTTGCTAATAATGTGTATCCTCTGCTTACTGTTCAATTGTGCTACCCATTTATCTTCAAGCCCAGTTAGTGCAACTTTCTAATAAAATTTCTAACAATGGTATGTTCATTTATTGTAAACCTAAATAGTAAATTTGTATGATAGTTTTACAGTTACCAAATAGGATTTAAAACATGTCAATCTGTCACTACTAATGAATCTCTGGGTTCCTAATTTTAAACTCTTATGTATCATGTCTATTAAATATGTATGTACAGTGGCTTAGAATCATGCCTAACATATCATATGCACTAAGTATCAATCAAACCAATTTTTAAAATTATCATCTTCATACTATTAAAAATGATTTAGAGAGAAGAAAAAGATACAGGTCATATACCTGGATCTACATAAAGGAAGAGCAGTAAAGAAACAATAAATGAGGGTATGTTAACCAATCTACATATTATTGTGTACAAATATATACAATTACATACACATGCATGATTATGTGTGCTTATATATAGTTGAAATGAATGATGACAGTGACACAAGGGACAGGAAGATGGAAGAGAAAAATTATGTTAGAAGACAGTCACACTATTTGTGAAGTGGTATAGTATTATTTGAAACTGGACTTGTAAGTGCATATTGAAACCCTAGGGCAACTAGTATAAAAAGTTTAAAAATATACAGCTATAAACAAAATACATGCTAAGAAAGAAGAGAAAATGGAATCATAAAATGCTCAGTTAACATCACAAAAGGCAGAAAGAGTGGAAGACAAAACAATATGGGAATAATAACAATAACAAATATGGCAGATATTAATTCAACTATATCAATAATCACTTTGAATGTCAATGGTCTAAATGCACCAATTAAAACAGATTGTCAGAGTGGATCAAAATACAAGACCCAACTATATGTTGTCTACAAGAAGCCAATTTTAAATATAAAACCACACATTAATTAAAAGTAAATAGAGAAAAATATACAATGCTAACAATAATCAAAAGAAAGCAGGAGTGGCCAGGTGTGGTGGCTCATGCCTGTAATCCCAGCACTTTGGGAGGCTGAGGTGGGTGGATCACTTGAGGTCAGGAGTTCGAAACCTGTCTGGCCAACATGGTGAAACCCCATCTGTATTAAAAAAAAAAAAGTACAAAAATTATCTGGACATGGTGACAGGCACCTGTAATCCCAACTACTTGGGAGGGTGAGGCAGGAGAATCGCTTGAACCCAGGAGGCAGAGGTTGCAGTGAGCTGAGATTGCACCATTGCACTCCAGCCTGGGCAACAAGAGTGAAATTCAGTCTCAAAAAAAAAAAGAGTAACTACATTTCACACAAAGTAGACTTCAAAGAAAGAAAGTTATCATGGATAAAGAATGGTACTTCATCATGACATAGCAGTTAACCCTCCAAAAAGATGACAATCCTTAATGTCCATGCACCTGACAACAGATTGTCAAACGACATGAGGCAAAAACAGAACTAGAAGGAGAAATAGATGGATCCACTGTCACAATTTGAGACATCAGCACCCTCCATCAGAAACAGATCTAGCAGGCAGAAATTAGTAACAATATAGTTGAATTCAATATCAATATACATCAACTGGATACTGACAGAGCAGGAGCACCCGTCACCTCAGACAAACACTACCACTTTAAGTTCCAGCTCCCTTCTTAGCCTCATGAATTTCAAGGAAATCACTTCTCTTCTAACTACAGGCAGCCAGAAAGAGCAGACAGTAAAACACCGATAAGACAGCTCGGGCCCAGACAGAGGTGGAGGGAAAGTCTCTTGGGTAAAGTTTAACTGCCAAACTTCACCCTCATACAATAGGCCCAGTAAAATAGTGGGCCTTAGTAAGCACATTCCTTTCCCTGCAGGTGCACTAAGATAGAAGAGCTAAAAGCAGACTCAGGGGACATGCCTGCAGCTGCAGAAAGATGTATGGGGACAGACACACAACTCTCCCTCCCAGATAAGCGCAACACAGACACAGAAGCAGTCCAAGCCTTAATCAACTCTCCCACCCTGAATCCTTAAAAACTCTTAGTCTGTAAGAGAGTGTGCCTCTGACCTCACTTGGCCAGAAGGCGTCTCTCAGGTTTGTTTTCTCTAAAATAAATCTGTCTTAACTGGCAAGACACCTTTCATGTTTCTCTCCTCTTTCTTTAATTCTTACAAATACAATTCTATTTATAGACTTCATCCAACCACAGTAAAATATACATTCTTTTCAGGCTCAATAATCACCAAGATATATCACATTGTGGACCATCAAATACCCTTTAACCAATTTAAAATAACAAATCTTGCCATTTGCACTCTTAGACCACAATGAAATCAAACTTAAAATTAGCAATAGACAGAGAAGTGGAAAATCTCTAAATACAGTAAAATAAAAGAACCTCTTCTAAATAATGAATGGATCAAAGAAGAAATCTCAAGAGAAATTAATATTTTATTTTATTATTTATATATATTTTTAGAGACAGGGTCTCACTGTCACCACGGCTGGAGTGTAGTGGCATGATCAAAGCTCACTGCAGGCTTGAACTCCTGGGCTTAAGCAATCCTCTCACCTCAGCCTCACAAGTGGCTGAAAATACAGGCACATGTCTCCCTGCTAACTTTTTAAAATTTTCTCGTAGAGACAGGGTTTTGCTATAGCTGCTCAAGCTGGTCTCAAACTCCTGACCTCAAGTAATCCTCCTGCCTTGGCCTCCCAAATCTCAGCCTCCCTGGCTGAGATTACAAATGTGAGCCACGCCTGGCCTAATAAGTATTTTCACTAAAAATGAAAACAAAAACACAACTTATCAAAATTTGTAGAATACAGCAAAAGCATGGCTTAGAAGAAAATTTATGGCATCAAATGCATATGTTAGAAAATAAGAATGATATAAAATAAAGGAAAAAATGAGCAGATTAAACTCAAAGTAAGAAGAAAATAAATTATTGCAGAAATCAATGAAATTGAAAACAGAAAAATCAAGAGAATATTATTAACGACAAAGCTGGTTCTTTTAAAAGGTCAATAAAATTAAAAACCCTATAGCCAGGCTAAGAAAAAAAAGACAGAAACTAATAATATCAGAAATGAAAGAGGGGTTACCACCACACATCCTGTGGACATTAAACAGATAATAAGGAAATACTATGAACAACTCTGTGCACACATCTGATCATCTAGTTCAAATGGATTGCTTCCTTGACAGACACAATTTACTGAAACTCACACAAGAAGAAACACACAATCCGAATAACCTATTATTTTAATAACCTTCAAAACAGAAAGTACCTGACCCAGATATATTCACTGGTAAATAGACCAAATATTTCAGGAAGAAATTATACCCATTTCCCATAATCTATTTGAGAGGATAGAGGCTGTTGAAATACTTCCTAGTTCATTATGTGAGGCCAGCATTATTCCAATGACATTTCAAAATAGAAAATCACAGACCATGATCTCCCATGAAAATATATACAAAAATCCACAAAAACACTAGCACATCAAATCCAACAATATATAGAAAGAATCATACACCATCGCCAAGTGGGATTTATTCTGGAGATACCAGGCTGGTTCAACATTTGCAAATCAATTAATGTAATTCATTACATCAAGAGACTGAAAAGGAAAAATCACATGATCAAGCTAAGAGGGGAACTTCCTGAAATTAATAAAGAATATCTACAGAAAACTACAGGGAACATCATACTTAATAATGAGAAACTCAAAGCTTTTCCACAATATCAGGAGGAAGAAAAGGATGTACTCTCTCATCACCCCTTTCAATATCATACTGAAAATACTAGCTAAAGCAATTAGGCAAGAAAACACAATTAAAGGCATACAGCTTGGGAAGGAATAAATAAAACTTTGTTCACAGATGACAGGATTGTCTATACAGGAAATCTAAAAAATTAACAAAAAAAAAGAAAAAAGAAAAAAGACCAAACCGGAAAAAAAAAAAAAACCCTCCTGGAACTGAAAAGCAAGATTACAGAATACAAGGTTAAAAGAGAAAGTCAATCACTTTCTAATGCACCAGCAACAACCAAGTGCAATTTGCTATGAAAACACAGTACTACTTATATTTAGCACCCAAAAGATGAAATACTTATGTATAAATTTAACAAATGTAACAGGATCTATATGAGGAATACTATAAAACCTTAATAAATAAAACAAAAGTAAACCTGATTCTAAAGTTCACATGGAGAAGCAGAAGACCAAGAATAGTCAATTACTGAAGCACAAAGTTGGAAGACTAACACTACCTAACTTTAAGCCTTATTCATTAATCAAAATGCTGTGGTATTACCCAAAAGTAGGCAAACATAACAATGGAACAGGATAAAGAGCCCAGAAATACACCCACCTAAATACACCAAACTGATACAATAAAGCAAAGTTGCTGTTTTCAACAAATGGCATGGGGACAGCTAGAAATCCACATTTAAAAAAACAAGAAACGAGAATCTAGACATAGCTCTTATGCCATCACAAAAATTAACTCAAAATGGATCATAGACTTTAATGTAAAATACAAAAGTATAAAACTGTAGAAAATAACAAAGGAAAAAACCTAGACAATCCTGGGAGAGGAAATGACTTTTTAGATATAATAACAATGTCAAGATCCATTTTAAAATGATTCATAAACAAGACTTCATTAAAATTGAAAACTTCTGTTCTGCAAAAGCCAATGTCACAAAAATGAGAAGAAAAGCCACAGATTTGGAGGAAATATCTGGAAAAGACACATCTGAGAAAGAGAATGTTCTACAAAACATCGGATAGACTGTTACACAAAACATCTGAGAAAGAGACTGTTCTACAAAACGTCTGATAAAGAGACTGTTACTCAAAACATCTGAGAAAGAGACTGTTATACAAAACATGTGATAGAGACTGTTACACAAATCATCTGAGAAAGAGACTGTTCTACAAAACATCTGAGAAAGAGACTGTTACACAAAACATCTGAGAGACTGTTACACAAAACATCTGAGAGACTGTTAATACCAAACATCTGATAAAGAGACTTACACAAAACATCTGAGAAAGAGACTGTTATACAAAACATCTGATAAAGAGACTGTTACACAAAACTTCTGAGAAAGAGACTGTTCTACAAAACATCTGAGAAAGAGACTGTTACACAAAACATCTGAGAAAGAGACTGTTACACAAAACATCTGAGAAAGAGACTGTTACACAAAACATCTGAGAAAGAGACTGTTACACAAAACATCTGAGAAAGAGACCATTACACAAAACATCTGATAAAGAGGCTGTTACACAAAACATCTGAGAAATAGACTGTTCTACAAAACATCTGAGAAAGAGACTTTTAAACAAAACATCTGATAAAGAGACCAGTACACAAAACATCTGATAAAGAGACTGTTCTACAAAATATCTGATAAAGAGACTGTTATGCAAAACACTCCAAAGACTCTTAAAATTCACATCTGATAAAGAGACTGTTATGCAAAACACACCAAAGAGTCTTAAAACTCACATCTGATAAAGAGACTTTCACAAAACACTCCAAAAACTCTTAAAACTCACATCTGATAAAGAAACTGTTACGCAAAACATTCCAAAAACTCTTAAAACTCACATCTGATAAAGAGACTGTTATGCAAAACATTCCAAAAACTCTTAAAACTCACATCTGATATAGAGACTGTTATGCAAAACATTCCAAAAACTCTTAAAACTCTACAGTAAGAAAACCACCTAATAAAATAGACCAAAGACCTTAACAGATACCTCACCAATGATGAGAAACATATAGGAAATAAATATATAAAATAATGCATTATCTTGTGTAACATTAAAATAACATATTAAAATAATGAGATACCGCTACATACCTAGTAGAATGGCCAAAATTGGGAGCACTGACAACAACTGACAGTGAGAATGCACAGCCACCAGAACTCTCATTCAGATTGTGGAAATGCAAAATGGTACAGTCACTCAGTTGGAGGACCATTTGGTTGTTCTTACAAAAGTAAACATATTCTTACCATATGATCCAGCAACTGCACCCCTTGGTATTTACCCAAAGGAGGTGAAAATAAATGCTAGCATAAAAACCTGTAAACAGGGATTTATAGCAGCTTTATTCAAAATAACTAAAATTTGGAAGCAACCAAGATGCCCTTCAGTAAGTGAATGGATAAACTATGGTACACACAATGGAACATAATTCAGCACTAAAAAGAAATGGGCTATCTTGTCCTCAAAAGATGAGGAAACTTAAATGCATATTACTAAGTAAAAGAAGGCAGTCTGAAAAGGCTGTTTACTATACAACTGCAACTATGTAACATTCTGCAAAATGATGGAGATGGTTTGCAGGTTTAAGGGGATGATATGTAATAAACAGGAAGAGCAGGGATGACTTTTAGAACAAAGTGTTCTGTGAGGTACTATAAGGCTGGATACATGTCATTATACATTTACTCAAACCCATAGCATGTAAAACCACAAGAGTAAACCCTAATGTAAACTATGGCCTTTGGACAACTATGATGTCTCAATGTTGGTTCCTCATTTTAACAAAGGTACTACTATGGTGAGGGGAGGAGTTGAAAAGGGTGAAGGCTACATATATATGTGGATCAGGGTATATGGGAAATCTATGTACTTCTTAATTCTGCTGTGAAATTAAAACTGCCTTAATAAAGTATATTTATTTTTAAAAAGAATCTAACCATCTAAAAACGTTTTTAATAATAAAAATTAAATGAATATTAAAAACCACTTCCCCATTTGTAATAAGAACTCTCAATAATAATGAATGCATAAAGAAAATGTGGTCTATACATGCAATGAAATATTACTCAGCCTTAAAAAGGAAGAAAACCTTGCCATCTGCAAAAACATGCACATACCAGAAAGATATTGTGCTAAGACATAAGCCAAACAGGAACAAAGTATTACATAATCCCATCTGCAATAGTCTACATGTATGTATTCCCCTCAAATTCCTATGTTGAAATCTAATCACCAAGGTGATAGTATTAGAAGGTGAGGCCTCAGGGGAGTGATGAGGTGAGGGCTCTTCCCTCTCGAATGGACACGGAGTGCATTCATTCTCTGCCACTCTTTTGCCTTCCACCATGTAAGGATGCAGGAAGAAGTCTCTCACCAGGCACCAGATGACGGTGCCTTGATCTTGGACTTCCCAGCCTTCAGAACTGTTAAGAATAAATTTCTGTTCTTTATTAATTTCCAAGTCTGAAGTATGTTGTTGTTCCAGCACAAATGAAGCCATGCTTCCTGTACAGCCTGTGGAACTCCACGTATATAAAAATGTAAAACAGTTAAACTTACAAAAGCCTAGAGCTGAATCATGGTTACCAAGGGCTGATGGGGAAGGGTAACTGGGGAAGTATTGGTCACAGGGTATAAGTTTTAGTTATGCAATGAGTAAGTTCTAAATATCGAATCTACAGATCAAAGCATATAGTTAATACGGAATTGCATACTTAAAAATGTGTTAAGAGGATGGTATTGTTTCGATTTGTTTACTTGCCCAAATCTCATGTCAAATTGTAAGCCTCAAGGCTGGCTGGAGGAGGGATCTGGTGGGAGGTGACTGGATCAGGGGGCAGACTTGCCCCTTGCTGTTCTCGTGTTAGTAAATTTTCATGAGGTCTGGTTGTTAAAAGTGTACACCACCTTCCCCTTCATCACCCACTTCCTCCTGCTCCAGACACATAGGACGTGCCTGCTTCCCCTTCATCTTACACCATAACTGTAAGTTTCCTGAGGCCTCCCCAGCCATGCTTCCTGTACAGCCTGTGGAACTGTGAGTCAATTAAACCTCTTTTCTTTATAAATTACCCAGTCCCAGGTAGTTTTTTATAGCAATGGGAGAACAGACTTATACAGAGAATATATCTTATGTCAAATGGTTGTATCCCAAAAGGGGCAGGGAGCAGGGGGAGAAACTCGTGGAGGCAAAGGTTGTTTATCGCACTGTTTGTGGTGATGGTTCCATGAGTGAATACTTATCTCTACAGGTAGGTATGTTTTGCATGTGGAAGGAATGTAAATAATTTGTAGCCCGAGGGAAAACTGTGTTTTATTAAAGACTGCTACAGATTCTCACTATTCCTCTTATTGAGAGGTAGAAGCTAATTAGTCTCTAATCTAATACCGTGTGTAAAGGAAGAGAGAAGGATGTAATTTTATTTTGGATTTGTTAAGCTTGAGGTGCCTTCCGGATAGCTACAAAGAATCATTCAATGGAGAGTTGAACCTGTGGTCTAGAGCAGTGATCCCCAACCTTTTTGGCACCAGGTTTTGTGAAAGACAATTTTTCCATATACCAGGGTGTGAGGGGGATGGTTTTGGGATGAAGCTATTAATCAGGCATTAGATTCTCATAAGGAGCAGGCAACCTAGATCCCTCACATGCATAGTTCACAATAGGGTTCCTGCTCCTATGAGAATTTAATGCTGTCATTCATCTGAGAGGAGGCAGAGTGCAGGCAGTAATGCTTGCTTGCCTGCCACTCATCTCCTGCCGTGCAGCCCAGTTCCTCACAGGCCACAGACTGGACCGGCCCATGGCCTGGGGGTTGGGGATCCCTGGTCTAAAGTCCGGAGAAGTCCATGCTGGAGAGAAACACAACTGCTACACCACAGAGAGCAGAACTGGTAAAAAACGAACAACCAACAACAAAAAAAGAACTGCACAGTGGAAGGGAATTGGATGAAACAATTGGATAAGCTACGTAAAGGAGAAGGAGAAGAATTCAGGAAAAAAAGACAAGCAGCATCAGTGAGATCATGATAGAAACTAACACAGAAGAATTTCCAGGAGAAGATAATGAACAATAATTTGAAATGCAGGAATCCCCCCTTATCCATGGGGGATACATTCCAGGTCCCCTAGCAGATCCCTGAAACTGTTTATAGTACCAAACCTTACATACACTATGTTTCTTCTTATATATACATACCCTTGACAGTTTAATTTATAAATCAGGCACAGTATGATATTAACAACAATAAAATGGAACAATTATAACAACATAGTATACTAAAAGTTATAGGAATGTGGTCTCTCAAAATATCTTATTCTACTGTATTCAACATATTCAAAATATCAAAATATTCAAGATATTCAAAATATCTTACTGTCTTTTCTGTCTGCAGTTGACTACGGGGAACTGAAACCACAGAAAGCAAAACTGTGGATAAGGGGGATTACTGTACGGCACAAGATTCAAGTAAGGCAGACTACAGAACAGCCATTGGGGTTGCATATAATTTAGGTTAATGGTGAGCATTAGAATAAACCAATTAAGACTACACTGAATGAAAATGCAAGTGAGCAGTGGAAATATTTGTCAGAAAATACAATTGTGAACAATCTGCTACAAATTCTCCATGTACAGATGAATTGACAGAAACTTATGGGGGGTTAGTTAAGGACCTGTGGTCAACTCAATCCTCCAGATGTTCTAAGTTTTAGCCATGAATCAAGTAGGGCCTTCCAAAAGCCGTCTGGGACCGCACTGTTTTAGCAACTCCAGAAAAACCTCATTACGGGAGTTATGCTTTAGCACTAAGTGACTGTTTCTACTGCAAAATGCTAAAAGTGTTTATTTCCAGGTTGGTAGTAAAAAAACTTTTCACTACATCATCTCTGTGACCAATGCAGTCAGTGTTCCAGACTTTGGTGACAGCAAGTCTTCCTGTCCCACAAGAATGCAGTATGCACTCCTTACAGGTTCCATTCCAATCATGCAACAAATGTAACTGCCTTTTTGTTGCAGCATCAGAAAGACCAGAGACACATTTGTACTCAAGTTCCATGGCTTATAACCTGCATATGTCTACATGCCAGCATTATTTTATTTATGTGCATTTCCTTTAACCTGAATTTTACTTATTTCTATTTTTTCATTTTAATCCGTGGGTGGACTCCATAAAGGCAAAAAATACAATGTAAAACAAAGTGAGGGAATATATAAACAAATGACTCACCAGAGATTTATTCATCGTTTGTTGATTGTGGAAATGCACAGAGCACTCTGGAAGCATAGCTGGGAGAACAGTCGAATGGAGTGGGTTAAGCAGAGAACCGATGTGGCTTGGTCCTAGATTCTCTTGCCCAAAACGCTCTACACAATAGCTGGAAAAGACTAAAACAACAACAAAACCTCCCTGTGACAGAATAGTCATTCATGCCTCAGTAAGGGACAACAAATATCCCACTGAAGATGTACCCACAAGAACATTAATTAGTAGAGATACATACAATTTATTTTGGGATTAATGAAAACATGTATTACCTACTGATTAAGAGACAATTAATTTATCCAAAGAAACAATGTAATAATTTAAACCAAAGAAATATACCTTTAGTCTTCAATGAAATTAATATTGTAGAAATATAATTCAGCTGCATTATCTATTTCACTACTAATATGGAGATTCTACACGATTCCATATAGGTGTTCCCACTAGAATACATCTTGCTTTTATACCTTCGCATCATTGAAAGGATTCATGTTTTATATATCTATGCATCATTGAAAGGATGCATCTTTTGTATACATAAGCATCACTGAAAGGATGCATCTTTTACATACCTAGGCATCATTGAAAGGATGCATCTTTTATATATCTACGCATCATTGAAAGGATGTATGTTTTATATACCTAAGCATCACTGAAAGGATGCATTTTATATACCTACTCATCACTGAAAGGATGCATCTTTTATATACCTACGCATCATTGAAATGATGCATTTTTTATATACCTAAGCATCATTGAAAGAATGCATCTTGCAACCCAACATTTTTTGCCCACAATTATGTAGGGGGAAAGATGTACATATTGTATATTTCTTGGGATATACTGTTTTAGTAATGCTTCCTAGTGACAAGTCTCCCTGTATCTAAGACCTCATAGAGTGTGTTCTCGTAATGAATGGCGCTCTGGCATTTGACTTGCTTTGGCCAATGGGACATAGAAAATATGATGAAAATATATGTTGGAAAAGTACTTGCCCACTGGTGCTTGCCTTCTTGGACAAGTGTCAGCATGAACCACCAGACATGTGAGTGAAGGCACCAGATGACTAAAGCCTCATTTGTGATCCAGACAACATTAGCAAAGGAAATGCCCAGGTGAACACACGCCAAAATGTGAATCAACAGAACTTCTATCAAATAAAGCGGTCACTTCTTTTTAAGCCATTGAGTTTCGTTGGTTCTTTACACAGAAAACAGTAACTGATACACCTAAGCCACCAGAACTCAATGTTTTTAAGAAAATCATGTGAAGGAGATAATGTGAAATTACTTGTCAAATACAATCACTAGAACATCACAACCTCATGTAGAAGTTTTGCAAATCACAATAAATGCCAACTTGATGGAAATCAGTGAGACTGCTGGTGCTAAATCATAAAAAGCAACTCTTTGCATATTAGTAAATTGTGTTTTAAGGTTCTTTACATCATAAAAATGTCTGTTGACTTTTAAAAAAATACTCAAAAAGGATCTCTTACAAAGTGAGCATTGTACTGTATTTTACTTACATTTTAAGATACTGGTTGGAATAGAAGTGAGAAATGTCTAATCTTCCTTTTTTAAGTATGTAAAATATACTATTGTTTTCCTACAGAATTTATAATTTCCAAGAACAGATTACTGACACTGAGCAGGAAACACTTGTGTTATTTGTCCGTGAGGTCACATAATTCAAAGAAAGAGTTGGGGATAAAAAGGAAAAGAGATGGTTACGGAAATGTTTCTGCTTGGTTGATTGGTTGGTTGGTTGGTTTTGAGACAGAGTCTCATTCTGTCACCCAGGCTGGAGTGCAGTGGCACAACCACAGCTCACTGTAACTTCGCCCTCCTGGGCTCAAGTGATCTTCCCACCTCAGCCCCCCAAGTAGTTGGGGCCACAAGTGGATGCCACCACAACCAGCTAAAATTTTTTTTTTTTTTTGTGAACACATAGGGTCTCCCTATGTGGCCAAGGCCAGTCTCAAACTCCTGGGTGCAAGCGATCCTCCTGTCTGGCCTCCCAAAGTGCTATGATTATAGCTGTGAGATACTACACCCGGCAAGGGAATGTACTTTATTATTATTTTTTCCAGTGGGAGGGGTGAGCAGGCAGGGAGGGGCTGAGGAAGTACTTTAAAGCAATGTTTGTTCTTAGTTGACTTCAGTGTCAGCAAAAATCTAAAAAAAAAAAAAAAAAAAAAAACTTTTGACTTAATTGGGGCAAAATGAGTAACACTAGCCAAAAAGTCAGGATGCATAACATCTGTATATCATGTGACTCTGGCAAGTCACAGCTCCTCAAAGCCAGATTTTTTTCATGTTTCTCATAAGGTAGAAATAGTTTGGCTAACCCTTACTGAACTACCAGGAAGAGCTACCAGGATAGAGGGAGCTTCGGCATATCACTGGAAGCTGAATTTCGTGACAGGCCTTTTTTTTTTTTTTTTTTTGAGAAACAGAGTCTCTCTCTGTTGCCCAGGCTAGAGTAGGGTGGCACAATCTCGGCTCACTACAACCTCCGCCTCCCCAGTACAAGTCATTCTCTTGCTTCAGTTTCCCAAGTAGCTGGGACTATACAGGTGTGCACCACCACGCCCAGCTAATTTTTGTATTTTTTAGTACAGACAAGGTTTCACTATATGTTGGCCAGGCTGGTGTAGAACTCCTGACCTCAGGTGATCCTCCTGCCTTGGCCTAGGCTACTTTTAAGAAAGTTCAGCCACTGGAAACAATGAGAAAAGATTGAAGGAATGAAAGTGTCTCTACAGAGTACTCGAGACAGATCCTCTCAGGTATAACAGGATATTTTTCCACCGAAGACCACACTATTAAGTCCTCTCCAATAAGTAACATCTCTTTGGCCCCTGCCTGTCATTCGCAGCCAAACTCCTCTCTTCCTTCTGAATGTTGGTCCAAACCTTCCGCTACCACCCAGTGTTTGAGAGCTATTGGATAAGGTCTTATCAACCAAATCTGGGCCATTCCGGGGAGTGGGAAAATAACTGCTTAGGTCATACAAACTGGAATCTTCACCTGTGACACTTCCTCTGCTTTGAAGTACCAGTGAGAGGGTTAGTCCAAAGAGGTGTTCTTTTAGGTGCGATTCCTAAAAGGCGCCCTCCTCCAAACTTTGTAACACCTACTTTATTACAAAGAAAACAGGACCATCATCTGGGACCCCCAACTTCCCTAGAAGCCAGATCTTGTATAAACTCCTATAAACTAAAGCCGGGATGGGATGCGTAAGAAGGGGACACAAGCAGAATCTTCACTTGCTGAAAAGACACCGGGAAACCCTACTAATATACTCGCCAAGTAGTAGGACGGTCGGTGTGCACGCGCTTCATACTCCTCGTCTGGGAATGAGGGACATCTCCCTAGAACTTCCCTATGCTGACCTTACAAGGGCGTGCATGGAACGCCGCACAAGGTCCATGCAGTGCGGGAGCGCAGCCTCCCCGCCGACCTCCCAGGCTCGGGTGGCCTGCAGACCCTGTCCCCGCGCCACCGGCTTCGCCCACCCGCTCCGGCGTCTCTGGAACTGGCTTCAGTACCGGGATCCCACGCCCGCCCTCCCAGCAGCGCCGCCCTTTCAGCCCCAGCCTGGGTCTGCGGCCCGCACCTGCGCGTCAGGCCCCGCCCCCCTGAGATGTGCCCGCGCCTCTGCTCCCACCAACTGTGGCACGTCTGCCCCGCCTCCCTATGGTGCCTCCAAGCCCGCTGTCTCCTGTTTCATCCTACCACCGACCTGCAGGGACGAAGAGATCCCAACCCCAGAGCTTCCAGAGAACCCTCTCCATTGCGGCAGAGCCGGAATTCTCTAGCGGAAGATGGCGGGCGTGGGCGGGGCGGCGCATGCGCAAAGAGCCCTTCCCGCCGTCGTGTGCTGGTGACGTCATTGGAAGCCAAGCCTGCATTTCCCACAGACATTGCGGTATTGAAGCGGGAAATTCTGTTCCAAGCGGGAGCCGAGGATGGATCAGGATTGGTGTCTATCCGCCTGACAGACGTGGAATCTGGTTAGTAAATCCTGGTTTGACAACCAGGCACATTGCAGGAATATTGGGAAAATTCGAATGCGGACCAACTAGTCAATTATATTAGCAAGTAATCTTACTCTTTTTTTTTAGTTCTAAATGTTGCTGTCACAGAAAAACTTTTTTTTTTCTTTTTAAACGGATTCTCCCTCTGTCTCCCAGGCTGGAGTGCAGTGGCAGGATCTCAGCTCACTGCAGCCTCCACCTCCCAGGTTCAAGTGATTCTCTTGCCTCAGCCTCCAGAGGAGCTGGGACTACAGAAATGCGCCAACACGCCCAGATAATGTTTGTATTTTTAATAGAGATAGGGTTTCCACATGTTGGCTAGGCTGGTCTTGAATTCGTGGCCTCAAGTGATCTGCCCACCTTGGCCTTCAAAAGTGCTGGACTAGAGGACTAGAGAGACTAGAGAGACCAATATGAAATAGAGGACTCCAGAGACTGGAGAGACCAATATGGAGAACACGACGATTGTTTATTTTAGGGTATGTAGGGTATTCTGCCTGAAGAGACAAGTTTTCTTCTTTAGGCACAGGCTGATATTTATATAGCTCCATTAGCTGAGTGGTAGTTTGCCTAGCTACTGTTGCCTCTATAGCTGACTGAGTGCTTCTAACAAGGAGGGGTAAGAGGCAAGGGAGTATTGGGCAAACTCTTAGTATGGCCAGGACTATTCTTATTAAAATCTTGAATCCACTGAAGGAGGAAAACCAGCCTCCAAAGAGGGAATCTGGAGACTACCTTTTCCAAGTTTGAACTGGAACATGGGGTAATTCTCTCATTCTTGCAGTTATTTCTACAATTGCCTTTCCATTGTCATCAATTTCCAGGCAGAAATTAGTTAGATTGAACTTTCCACATACTCCTCCTTCCTGGGCTGGGAGGTAGTCTAAAGCTAATCTGTTCTGATAAATAGCATTCTTCATTTTGTGGCTTGCTGGGCCATTAAATCTAATGCATTTTCTGTTTCATTAGTGATCATTTCAAGTACTGCCTGCAAACTTATGATGCGGCTAAGCATGTAAATAGGAGTGCAGTACCCTCATGACCAATCTTGTGCCTAGGTAGCTGGCCTATAGTATTGAATTATTCTTTCAGGGGGCCAATCTGTGTCTTTCTAATTTCCTACTTCTATATCTCTTTTTATGTCTGCATCTCTTTTGCTTCTTCTAACTCCATCATAGACGGGATACCTTAAAGTTTGTCCCTGTTGCAGTGGGAGTAGGAAGAAACATGGTCTAATTGTTTCAAACACACAGGACTTTGTCCATTTACCTGGCAACTGTCGATATGCCTGTGGCTTACAGATGCCAATAAAGACCAAGGGGTGCTTGCCAAGTGTTTGGAGCTTCAAGCTGATACCAGGTGTGGTTTAGAGGAGAGAAACAGGAGAACTGATTTGGATGAGGTGCTTTGGAGTCATCTCTGCCTCGCCACAAAATTTTCTTTAGTGTTTCATTATAATATTGCTGTCCTAAGCAGGTTAGTTCTACTGCGTCTGTAAAAGCCTTTCTTCAGGGAGCAACACAGTATCTCCTGATAATAGAAGTTTTTAAGAGCTAGACACTTGAACTTGTGGGGATCCGTTCAGGGGAAGAGTCTATTAGAGTTAAATTATCTTGTGGCATTAACTCTTTTGCTTCCTAAGGCCATTGGTCTCCTAAGTTAGTCTTTCTACAAACGTAACGAAATGCCTAGGCTGCCGGCAGTGTTTTCAGCCAGCTGAGCAAACAGGTTTTTGGCTAAAGGAGTAGGCTCTGGTAACTTCTGGTCTACATTCTTATAGAATGATTTAAAGAGTTGGAACTGTTGCTGGGCTGGATGGGTCCGGGTTCTTTTTTTGATAACATATAGGTAGATTGCTGGGTATGTGTGTATATACATATGTATGGGGTGACCTGCAGTCTACATGGGTAAGTCTAGCTTTAGAATGGTGAAATTTATAGGATTCAGGTTTTTGCTTCCCAATCTGGTTTCACCAGCATTTTGGTAAGCATAATTGACCTTTGTTGTGTGCTAGGGTGCTACGATATGCAATGCCAACAATCTTTTTCTGGGGTCCTAGGGGAACAAGGTGGAGTTACTCTTGGCATGCATACATATTTGTAGTCATTTCTATAGTATCTTTCTAAAGGTAGGTTACCACAGACAGGGGAGTCTTGGTCTGCTGCCTGACAAGCATCAAAATACAGAGAAATAGGCCCTTGGTAAAACGGAGGGACCCTGGTTTGGTTTAAGAGGGGACCTTCCTTTGACCTCTCACGATGAGTCTCTTGGCAATATTTCTTCAGTAGCTGCTTGAGTGTCTGGTTCATGCGTTCTACTTTTCTTGAACTTTGCGGCCGATAGGCTGTGTTTAACTTCTATTTTATTTTTAACAGTCTTGTTAAATCTTGCACTATTTCAGCTACAAATGCTGGCCTATTGTCTGACTTTAAAGTTAGAGGCTGTCAAAACCTAGGGATAATGTCTTTTAGTAGTACTTTAGTCACTTCTCGTGCTTTTTCTGTCCTGATGGGGAAAGCCTCAACCTATCCTGAAAAAGTGCAAATAAACGCTAGCATAGACTGATAGCCTCTGCCATGGGGCATTTTGGTAAAGTCCATAAGCAAGTTTTCACAAGGCATGAAGGCATGGCTCCTTCTCCTGTTCAGTTTCTTAGAGGAGGGGTTCTTTTTTTCTCTCCCTCTCTTTTTTTTTTTTTTTTTTTTTGTAATTTCATATAATGGCTTAGCCATCAGTGAGAAATTTATAATCTAGATACAGCAGAATCTTGCTGCTTTCAACTTCTAATGTGACGATGGGCTCTTGGAGGCCTAATGAGAAGGAGTGTGGTCTGTTTTAGTCCTCACATCTTTCAGCTCCTGCTAGCCTGATCAGATCATTATCTGGTTCCTCTAAGGTGCTGCAGCCTTTGGCCAATGGCCTCTTTGTCTCATGGCCTTGGCCATTTCTTTCATTGTCTTCTGGACATTCATCTTTCTAGTGTCCTTTCTTTTTGCATCTCGCACACCGATACTTCTCTAGCCTTGGTCAACTTTCAAATTCTTGTCTGACTTGACTTCTTCTACATCCACGTCTGCGTCCACGTCATCTTACATTGGTAATCTCTTTTTCTATAAGGGCTGCTGCCAACAGATCTTAAGCCTCCAATCTGCTTCTTTCTTTGCCTCCTGGTCACAGTTAACATACACTTTGGTGGCTACTTCTACAAGCTGGATGACATTCATACCTGCAAAACTTTCTAACTTCTTCTTCTTCTTCTTTTTTTTTTTTT
Organism: Pongo pygmaeus; assembly: GCF_028885625.2. Lineage (NCBI taxonomy): Eukaryota > Metazoa > Chordata > Mammalia > Primates > Hominidae > Pongo > Pongo pygmaeus. The sequence continues at coordinate 19,853,987 of NC_085930.1, read as the reverse complement.
TTTTTTGGACAGAGTTTCACTCTGTCGCCCAGGCTGGAGTGCAGTGGCACGATCTTGGCTCACTGCAACCTCTGCCTACTGGGTTCAAGCAATTCTCTGCCTCTGCCTCCCAAGTAGTTGGGATTACAGGCGCCCACAACGACACCCAGCTAATTTTTTGTATTTTTAGTAGAGATAGGATTTCACCATCTTGGCCAGGCTGATCTTGAACTCCTGACCTCGTGATCCACCTACCTTGGCCTCCCAAAGTGCTGAGATTACAGGCATGAGCCACCGTGCCCAGCCAAAACTTTCTAACTTCTTAAGCTTTCGTTTGGTATCACTTTGGGCCTGTCCTACAAATGATGTATTCACTATACACTGATTTTCAGTGGCCTCAGGGTCAAATGGGGTGAAAGCCGGTATGTCTCACAGAATCTTTCATAAAACTGGCTAGGGCTCTCATCACTTCCTTGAAGCACTTCTGAAATCTTCTTTATCTTAATGGCTTTCTTTCCATCATCTCAGCCTTTGCAGAAGTGCCTCTTGGTACCTCTGCAAATGCTGAAACTGAGTTGCATCCTCTGGGTCCTAGTTAGGATCTTGGTCTGGGAACTGACCTTGAGTGTATGCCTGAGCATGCACTGCGTCTGCATCATGCCTGAGCATGCACTGCGGCTGATGCCTGGGCTCCTAGCCAGCATCTGGGAACGGACCTGGAGTGTGTGCCTGAGCATGCACTGTGTCTGCATCATGCCTGAGCATGTGCTGTGTCTGCGTCATGCCTGAGCATGCACTGCGGCTGATGCCTGGGCTCCTAGCCAGCATCTGGGAACTGACCTTGAGTGTGTGCCTGAGCATGCACTGCATCTGCTGATGCCTGGGCTTCTAGCCAGTGGAGAGCTTCCTGGATTACTCTCCTGCATTCCTCAGTGTTAAATAATGTGAGGAGGAGCTGCTGGCAGTCTGGCCAGACTGGATTGTGTGTCAGAAAGATGGATTGCCTCAGATCTATAAGAGCTTGAGACTTCTCCATGTATGAGGGAGTATGGTGTTTCCAGTTTAAAAGATCAGTGGTTGAAAAGGGCTGACTGATGAAAGTCCATTGCCTTCTTTGGACTTGGCCTTGATCATCATAATAAATGGGTCCTCACGTCTCCTAGAGAGGCATTTGCAGAGCTTGAGCACCACCAGATCTGAGACAGCCTGCTTGACTATCTTGACTTCCTTCCCTGGCCTTTCAAGGCTCTGATCCTCCCCTTTGGGGTGAAACTTGGGGCATGCTGGCTCTTCAGTCTGGCTCCTGGGGGGCTGTTGGACTCAGTAAAGCGGGGTAGGCTGGGACATGTGGAGGAAGAATCTCTGTTCTTTCTGGCAGCTCCTGCAAAACTGACTTTTCTTGCTCTCTTTGGGACTTGTTTAACTCTGTGTCTGCCAGTGAAGCTGCTCTTACTTTCACTCTTGGCTGGGCTCAGGACACACTTGTTTCACAATAAGCTGCTAAACAGGGCTGGATCCAGGTTGGTCTTGTCTATGCTATATTTAACCATGAATCAATATAAGGAAATTGATCTGGATGCCTTGGGTGTCCTCTGACTCTTGTCACCACCTTAAATACACAGCCAATTATTTCCTTATCTATAGTTCCTTCGGTCGGCCATCTAACACTAAAAGAAGGCCATTCTAATTCACAGAGAGTTCTCAACCTCTGTGGGGTTAGCTTAACTCCATAATCCTCTGCAAAACCTTTCTTAAAGTTCTGTAACATGCACTCTAACGGGGTAAGTTTTGATGACTTTCTTCCTATTCTTTCTTTTATGGCACAGCACACTCTTTCCTCTCATTTTGGCCTACTATACCATCTCCTATTAGGGGAGTTTTCAGAGGCTGCTTGGCTTTGGAGAGTTCCTTATTCCTGCTACAACTCTGAGCTTTAGGGCAGTTTTTATTAGTCATATGCAGATCGCTACTGTTCGTAGTCAGCCTTACACTTTGCTCGGAGCACACAGTCCACGCTAAGACATCTGTGACTCCTTACTTCACGGCTGATGAGCTTAATTAGGCCTTTTCATTCACACACTTTCACACACTTCTCTACTCCGAGTTCCTGTGTACCTAACTGGGGAGGCAAGCCACTCTCACCATCTCTAGTTTCTTTTTCTTAACAGACTTAGCAAGCCAGTCTCACATCTTGTGTTTGTTGGGGTGTGAGTTTCATCTGAATTGGTGAGCCTTTCTCACCGCCTTTAGCCTCTCTGGGTTGGAATATTAGGCACACCTCGGGAGGTGATCAGGCTCCTTTTCTGCCCTTATGGGATGGGTCCTGCCTTGGGCCTTAAAACTTTACCGCAGTTCTTGAAGCACACTGTTTCTGGAATCATCCTGGAGCCTTTCTTTAGGTTCTGTTGCACTGCTGGGTAGGGGCACCGGGTCACGTGAAAGCCGATCTGCTCTCTGGGCTGAAGCTCTCCTGGTGGTGCCTGGGGTCACAGGTCTCCTGAGGCCGGGGGCTCCAGCCCCTAGAGGCAAAGGAGACAGTAAACTTTCCATCTCTGCTCCCTTCATGGTTGCCAAAAATGTTGCAGGAAACTGAGGACGAGAGAGGCTGATATGCAGAACAGGAGGGTTGTTTATTTAAGGTACGCACCAGCTCAGCTTTTTTTTTTTCTTTTTTGAGATGGAGTCTGGCTGTGTTGCTCAGGCTGGAGCACAGTAGTGCAGTCTCAGCTCACTGCAACCTCCGCCTCCTGGGTTCAAGTGATTCTTGTGCCTCAGCCTCCTAAGTAGCTGGGTTTACAAGCACGCACCATCACACCTGGCTAATTTTTGTGTTTTTGGTAGAGACGGGTTCTCACCATGTTGGCCATGTTGGTTTCGAGCTCCTGACCTCAGGTGATCCACCCACCTTGGCCTCCCAAAGTGCTGGGATTACAGACATGTGCCACCATGCCTGGCCCACTTCTCCTTTTCTAATCTAGATGGCTTACGTTTATTTCTGTTGCCAAATTGTCCTGGCTAGCACCTCCAGCACAATGATGAATGGATGTAGTGAGAGTGGATTTATCTGTCTTGTTCCTGATCTTAGCATATAAGTATACAGGCTTTCAACATTAAGTATGCTGTTGGCTGTGGTTTTTCATATGTCCTTTATTAGTTTAAAGATGTTCCCTTCTTTCCTTCTTTGTTGAATATTTCATCATGAAAGGATGTTGGATTTTGTTACTGCAACTATTGAGATGACTGTGGTTTTGCTTATTGTGTTGGTATAGTGTATTATATTAAATAATTTTTGGCTGCTATCCAACCTTCTATACTTGGGATGAATCCAACTTGGTCATGAGGTATTATTATTTTTACATGTTGCTGTATTCTGTTTGCTTGTATTTTATTTATTTTATTTTATTTTATTTTATTTATTTTATTTTTTGAGACAGAGTCTTGCTGTGTCACCAAGGCTGGGATGCAGTGGCACGATCTTGGCTCACTGCAAGCTCCACCTCCTTGGTTCATGCCATTCTCTTTCCTGCCTCAGCCTCCTGAGTAGCTGGGACTACAGGTGCCCACCACCATGCCTGGCTAATTTTTTGTATTTTTAGTAGAGACAGGGTTTCACTGTGTCAGCCAGGATGGTTTCGATCTCCTGACCTTGTGATGCCCCCGCCTCAGCCTCCCAAAGTGCTGGGATTACAGGCATGAGCCACCATGCCTGGCCTCTCCATTTGCTTGTATTTTATTGAAGAGTTTAGCATCTGTATCCATAAGATATATTGGTCTGAATTTTTCTTTCCTCGTGATGTCTTTGTATGGCTTTGCTATCATGGTAATACTGGCCTCATAGAATGAGTTGGGACATGTCTCTATCACTTCTATTTTTTAGAGAGTTTAAAAGAATTGATCCTAAATCTTCTTCAAATATTAGACAAAATTCACCAGTGAACTTTCTGGGCTAGGGCTTTTCTTGGTGTGGAGTTGTTTCTTTATTAATAATTCAATCTCTTTGCTTATTATGTCTAGTGAGAGCATTTTTTATTGCATCAGTGTCACTAGTTTGTGTGTAGGAATTTTTCCATTGTATCTAAATTATCTAATATTTTGGCATACTATTGTTCATATTATTTTTCCTTAAATGTTCTTTTCTTTTTGCAATGCTGCTAGTAATATATCCTCTTTCATTTCTGATTTTAGTTACTTGAGTCTTCTATTTTTCCTAGTCAGTCTAGAAAAATGTTAGGAAAACTCCCTGCCAGAACTGAGCTATCCTACATAATGGAGAGGAAGCTCTCAGACCAAAGAAAGAGATAGACCACTCCAGGCTGGTAGATAGTCAAAGATTTATTCAGGAGGAACTTACTGGGATAGTCTTGGCAGCAGAAAGATGACACAGATCTCCACATTTGCAGTTCAGGCCTGTCTAACCTTTTATATCATGAAAATAACAAGGGAAAAAAGAAAAAAAAGCCATCTAAATTGCTTTCTTAATTTATTTGCTTTCTACTTAAAGGAATTGTTCAGGTTTCCTACAATCTGGTCAACATTTTTAGGTGAGGGGATGCAGGCGGATGTTCCTAGCAACAGCAGTTATCTTGGTCCTCCAGTTCCTGTGTCCTACAACTCACTACTTCTTGGTCGTATACCCAGAATACATTTTCATGACAATAAGGTTTGTCAATTGTGTTAAGCTTGTTTGAATGTGCTTCTGGTTTCATTGTTTTTCTCTATTGCTTTTCTGTTCTCTGTTTCATTGGTTTCTGCTATGATCTTTATTATTTCCTTCCTTCTGCTTACTTTAGCTTCCATTTTCTCTTCTTTTCCCAGTGTCCTTATGTCAAAAGTTATGTTATTGATTTGAAATATTTCTCTTTTTTGTTATCTGTATTTACAGCAATAAATTTCCTTGTAAGCATGTCTCTAATTGTCTTTCATTAAGTTTTGTATGTTGTGACTTCATTTTCATTCCTCTAAGTATATTTTCAAATTTCTGTCTTGATTTCTTCTTTGATTAGTAATTTGGATGTGTTGTTTAATATCCATGTATTTGAGTTTCCCTACTTTTTTCTTATTAATTCCTAGTTTCACTCTATTGTGATTGGAGTACATGTTGTTCAGTTCCTTTAATGGCCTAGTGTAGAGTCTATGAGGGACAATGTTGATGAGCCCTTGAGAAGAATGTAGCTTCTCTTGTTGTATGGAATGTGTTGTGCGTGTTTTTCAGGTCTAGTTGGACTATGAAGTTGTTTGAGTCTTCTGTTTCCTTGTTGCTCTTCTGCATAGTTTTTCTATCCGTTAGTTAAATTGCAGTATTGAAGTCTCCAGTCATCATCAATTTTGACTGTCATTTCTGTCAGTTTTTGTTTCATGTACTTTGGTGATGTTTAATTGGATGCATATACGTTTATACTTGTGCTTTCTTTCTTACTGATGGATTGGCCATTTTATTATTGTAAAATATCTCAGATTATCTCTAAAAACAAATTTTTTTTTTTTTTTTTTTAGACAGAGTTTCTCTCTTGTCGCCCAGGCTGGCATACAATGGCATGATCTCAGCTCACTGAGGAAATAACATAACTTTCACTCGACCTCCACCTCCCAGTTTCAAGCAATTCTCCTGCCTCAGCCTCCTGAGTAGCTGGGATTATAGGCACATGCCACCACAACCAACTAATTTTTGTATTTTTAGTAGAGACGGGGTTCCACCATCTTGGCCAGGCTGGTCTAGAACTCCTGACCTCAGGTGATCTGCCCACCTTGGCCTCTCAAAGTCCTGGGATTACAGGCATGAGCCACTGCACCTGGTCAGTTTTTTTTTTTTGTTTTAAAATTCATTGTGTCTGATATTAGTATAGCTACTTTAGAATAGCTTTCTCAGGGTTTCTGTTTGCATGATATGTGTATTTCCATCCTTTTACTCTATTTATGTCTTTGAATCTAAAATGTTACTCTGGTACATGGCATAGAGGATCTTATTTTTTATTGTCTGACAAGAATTAACTTTTGATTAGTTTGTTTAATCAAGTTATATTTAATATTATTATTGATATAGTTGGATCATATCAGACATTTAATTTTTGTTTTTTATTCTTCATATGTCCTTTTAATTCCTCAGTCCTGTTTTCTGCTTCCTTTTGCAAACAGTGAATATTTCCTTTTTTTTTTTCGAGACAGAGTCTCACTCTGTTGCCAGGCTGGAGTGCAGTGGTGCAATCTTGGCTCACTGCAACCTCTGCCTCCCAGGTTCAAGGGATTCTCCTGCCTCAGCCTCCTGAGTAGCTGAGACTGAAGGTGCCTGCCACCAAGCCTGGATAATTTTTGTATTTTTCATAGAGATGGGGTTTCACCATGTTGGCCAGGATGGTCTCAATCTCTTGATCTCATGATCCACCCGCCTTGGCCTCCCAAAGTGCTGGGATTACAGGTGTTAGCCACCACGCCTGGCAACAGTGAATATTTTCTAAAATGACAATTACACTTCTTTAATGATTTTAGTACTCTATTTTTGGCTTATTATCCTAGTCAGTGTTCTTGGGCTTACATTATACATCTTAACCTATCAGAATCAGCTTCAGATTCATGCTAATTCAGAATAGTTTCAGTTAGACACAAAAACATTACCCCTACCTTGCTCCACACCCTTCCGCACATAGCTTTGTACCCTGTGTAGTTCTATACCCTTCTTATTGTACCTTTTAAGGTATTATTCTCATTTATGTTACATCTATAAGTACTAAAACCTCAACAATACATTGTTACAATTATTATGTCCTATAACCGTGTCTTTTAAGAAGCTGAGAGGAAAAAGTAAAGCACATAAATATTTAAAATTTTAAGTTAACCTTCTTATTTATCGTTTATGGTTCTCTTCATTTGTTTTTATAGACTTGAGTTGTCTGTAGTGTGATATATGGAGTTGTTGTCTTAACCCAATACAGCTTTGTTCCCACTCATCTCGGTTAGACTGTTATTGGCAAACATATTAAATTTTGTATGTCACAGGACAAACAATACATTCAATAGACATTGTTTTATAAATTGCTTTCTAAATCCAGAGAAAAAATAGAAAAATGTGCATTTATACTGCCTTTTATTATTTTCATAATATAAAATATATTAGTTTTAGAGTTTCATATTTACCTTTACTGGTGCGTGTGTGTGTGTGTGTGTGTAAATTTGGATTATTGTCTTGGATTATGATTTTCAGCCGAATAACTTCTTTTAATGTTTTAACGTTTGGGAGGCCGAGGCGGGTGGATCACGATGTCAGAGTTCGAGGACAGTCTGGCCAACATGGTGAAATCTCATCTCTGCTAAAAATACAAAAGTTAGCTGGCCGTGGTGGCAGTCCCCTGTAATCCCAGCTACTCCGGAGGCTGAGGCAGGAGAATTGCTTGGACCTGGGAGGCGGAGGAGGTTGCAGTGAGCCGAGATTGAGCTACTGCCCTCCAGCCTGGGTGACACAGTGAGACTCTGTCTCAAAAAAAAAAAAATGTGTAAAAGCAAGCTGTATCCCAACCACCTTGGGCACATGTCATAAGAACCTCCTGAGGCTGTGTCATGGGTATGTTCTTAACCTTGGCAAAATTAAGTTTCTAAACTAAGACCTGTCTCAGATATTTTGGGTTCACACAGGAAACAAAAATATGATCATCATCTACATGTGGTTTCATAACATGTTTTACTCATTTAAGGACATGTCATCAATACTGACTAATTTTCATTGAATTCTTGCTATGTCCCAAGTACACTGTGTCCTGGGCACTTTACATTAAAATCCATTTAGTCTTCCTAAAAATCCGTTTTACAGATGGGGGATGTGGGGCTCAGAGCCCTTGATAATTTACCCAAGGCTACACAGACAGTAAGTATAGAGCTCAGATGTGAGTCCAGGTGAGCTTGCTCCCCAGCTGGAACTGTCAGCCATGGCTCTACACTGCCTCTCTGAGAGAGAAGATCCTTGAAATCCATTTTTATTCTAAAGGTTGTGGAGTTGTCATTTGAATGTATGTGAATGAATTTAAATAATTAATTTCTTACCGATAGACATCCAGATAATTATAGATGAATAACTGCATGCATCTGTGTGCATTCCAAATATTTCCTTTTGATAAGTTCCTGGTAGTGGGATTGCTGCATGAAAATTTATCTTAAGTACAACAAGAAGTTAGAGCTTCCCAGAGATGCCTGAAGGAGGATCTGTGTTCCTAGCCTGCTTTAGGGAGTTAGCACTGATCTTGTGGTTTGATAAGAGTGTGGACTGCAGATGCAACCTCGTAAGCCACAGCTCTGTTCAGAGTGCTCCTCTGCCGTGGTTATTGCATCCCATGGGAGGGTGTGAAAGCACTGGCAATGGTGATGGGAGTGTATCCCAGTTCTTACAGTGCACCCCAGTTCTTACAGACTCTGGCTGCCACTATTGGCTCAACCTGCATCTGGGGTTGCCCTTCAAGCAGCAGTGAAGAAAGTGGTAAAGAAAGAAAAATCTTTAGAAGAAAGGAGCTCCTATGTGGATTATGAGATTAGGGCTAATGAAAAGCATGTCCCCAAAGAAGAAAGAGGTATCCCAGCCCCTCTTCAATCATGAGTAAACTTTTGAATGGTTACCTCATTTCTTGTAATTTCAGGTATATGTTTAATATCTATGAAAGGATTTGGAGCCCAATATTCAAACTGATCTGTGTACATACCTCCATATTTCTAATTCTAATTCAGATTTTCTATAGCTGGTTGTGTTCCTGGACCAAACCAAGAGTCAGGCTGCTTGTTCTCATGGTCCAGTAATGAGATGTAGACAAACTTGGAAAGAAGAGATTTTATTTCTGTAACCAGGTATAGGGAGAAGGCTGGGGAAAACATCACCAGACCAACTAAAAGTTACCAAGTTTTTCCAGTGCTTATATACATTCTAAGCTGTATGTCTATGTGTAAGTGTACATTTTCCTAAGGACAAAAGTGACAGATTCCACCTAATCCATAACTAAGGTCTGGGTCCTGGAGACCTTCCTCCAGAGCCTCAATAAGTTTACCTAATCTAGATGGGGTCCTGGTGCTGGAGGTGATTACCATTATCTTGTCTCCAGCTAAGGTGTGGAGGTCTGGGGGAGTTTCTTCAGACATCCAATAGAAGCTTTTTAATCCTAAACGCATCCTGGTGTGAGGAATATAAGCATTTCTTTGTTATCTTGTTGCACTTCAAGGCCAAGGGAAGGCCTAGGCCAGACTTTTGTTTGGCTATTGTTACATTCCAGCCTTTGTGTAAGGGCAACTCCTTGTTCAGCCTTTAATATTTAGCCTAACCAGTTCAGTCAGTGTGGAAGCAGTTGTCATGGAGGCCTGCCTGTTCAACTGTTAATGAGACCTGGTCTGCCACAGTTTTGCTTCACTTTTCCAGTATTTCTGAGATCAGCTGGAACCATCAACCTAAACAGGAAACAGAGTCTCTCTAAAAGAAAATACACTTGTTTGGGAGTAGAGCATTGAATAGAAACATGTGTGCCATAGTAAACCATGTGCATATGCAGGGAGGTAAAGATTCTGCTAGAACATTTTTATGTTGCTGTAAAGAAATGCCTGAGGCTGAGTTATTCATAAAGGAAAGAGGTTTAATTGGCTTATGGTTCTACAGGCCTTATAGGATGCATGGTTCTGGCATCTGCTTCTGGTGAGAGCCTCAGGAAATATTTATTCATGGCAGAATTTGACGTGGGAGCAGGCACATCATATGATGAGAGCAGAGGCAACAGAGGGATGGGAGAAATGCCACAGCTTTTCTTTTTTTTAAGACGGATTCTCACTCTGTCACCGAGGCTGGAGTGCAGTGGCGTGATCTCGGCTCACTGCAACCTCTGCCTCCTGGGATCAAACGATTCCTGTCTCAGCCTGCTGAGTAGCTTGAATTACAGGCACATGCCACCAAGCCCAGCTATTTTTTGTATTTTTAGTAGAGACGGGGTTTCACCATGTTGGCCAGACTGGTCTCAAACTCCTGATCTCTAGTACTCTGCCCAACTCAGCCTCCCCAAGTGCTGGGATTACAGGCATGAGCCACTGCGCCCGGCCTCCACACACTTTTAAACAATCAGATCTCTCATGAACTCAGGGTGAGAACTTATCACCAAGGGGATGGTGCTAAACCATTCATGAAGACCTTCCCCCATGATCCAGTCACCTCCCCAGGTCCCACCTCCAACCCTGGAGATTACATTTCAACATGAGATTTGGAGAGGGCAAATACCCAAATTACATGAAATTCAAAGGTTTTCAAAGGAAACAATGAGGAAGGTTACATAATTGTTTTGAAATAATTATCCTTGGCTACAAAAATCAATAACAGTCGTGATGCCAGTCCATGGTTGGAAGGCAGTAGTTACTGGGCAGAACGTCCAGTACAGAAATATTTTTTTTGTATAACGTTGTCATGGACTTTGTGCAAGGTTGTAATTTTTGTAGAATCTTTTTCATCATCAGGCATACACGCATGAGAATGCTCTCTTCATGGCCTTCCCCAGCTCGAGCTGTCAGAGTTTTCTTATCACTAGTGACTCCATTTTGATTCTGACAACTTTCACATTTCCCTTTTGTGCTCCAGATCTTTTTTCCAAAAGCATCACTGATCAATCATCTTTTAGTTTGGTTTTGATGGCCCTTGGTACTAGGTTGGACCTGTTTTGGTTTTTGGTCTCATCCCACATTGAGGCAGGGGGTAATTGGCACCTAAGAGTCAGTGTCAAAATCCTTTTAGGCACATTTGGAGCAACAAGGGAGATTTGAAAGGAGTATTTTTCAGGCTAAGTCTACCTGGAGTTCATTATTAAGTTCAAATTTGTCTGTTCTGTAGTCTTTTGCTATCATCTCAAAGTGCTGTACCGGCATTATTCTATTAGGAGTTGTACTTTTGGAAAAAAAAACTTAAGTAATGGATACACAGTTTAAAAAGGGAAATTATGAAGTAAATAGTAATAGGACAATTCTAGTTTGCATAATGGCTTTGAGCCATTAACCTAGGCTTACAGAAAACTAATTGAATAAATCAAATAATCATAGGGAATCAGGTGAAATGGTGTAACCACGTGGCCTGTCTTCTTCTTTTGTGTCTATAAATTTCTAATTTCCTGGAGAAATTTATCCAGGTACTGCATATAGTATTGACAATAACGCAGTCATTTTCTCATTTAACCAAATGATACTTATGAGCAGAAGTTATTGATTGTGAATTTTCATTCACATCATTATTCTGCCAGGTGAAAAATGTAGCATTAAGGAGGAGGAGGGGTAAAAATCTCATCACATGGAGTCTTGTTCTAATGACCTGGGAAAATCTGTTCTACTGACCTGGGAAAATCGCCATGAAAACATTAACTTCTCCTGCTTTGTAGTTTGAATGTCTTTGGTCATCACATCAGTTGGTTTGGTGAACTCTTTCTGTGATCCATACATCAGGCACATGTTTATTCTTTAAAATTTATCTAGTTTCGGCTCATAGGGCTTTAGTAACAGAGCAGCTTTTGCTTTTAGTTGGAGAGTTGTTGCCAAATTAGGAGAAATACATTAGGAAAATTCAGGATCTAGTATAATCTACACGTAGATAACAAGAACTTGAAAAGAATGCACAGGTTTACAATCTACTAACAGGTGCATTATAGTTTTTCTTTAGAAACTGAACTTTTTCTCTACATTAATCTACAGAAAGTTCAGGTTTAAAAACCTCTTGAGGCCAAAGCAAGGGAGGTTTTAGATTTTACTTACAATCTTAAAGTTCTTGAGACTGCCAGGAAGTGACAATTTTTACTCATTCACTGTCAGGGTGGAAGCACTGGAAGCCAGGCTTTTTATGCACATTCTTAAATATGAGATTTCAGTTAAAGCCTTAATAATATAACCAATATTTTCAATGGTATTCTGTTTATGAAGAGAAACAGATATTTATCAAGTAAAAATAAAAGAATACTCACAAATACTTTCCAAATTTTGGAGGAATCAAATAGGGAGACAAAATGAATGCTTCCATCTTTGTTCAAAAAGTATACTTTACTGAATTTTTGTAAACTATAGGTAGCTTAAGAGATAAAGTTTTCTTAAATCTGGAAAACAAAATATTTCAGAATGAATAATGTTTCAAATAAAAGTCATAAAAACATCATCTTCGTGAAACACTTAATTTCATGTAATTGTTTTGTTTTGTTTAATCTTGATTAACAGTTTTATAAACCCATCAGTTTATTTATTTGAGCTCTGGAGATTTTTATTTAGTCTACTGATCTTAAATTATCAAAAATTTTGCCAGGCACAGTGGCTCACATCTGCAATCCCAGCACTTTGGGAGGCTGAGGCAGGTAGATCACTTCAACTTGGGAGTTTGAGACCAGCCTGGGCAATATGGAGAAATCCCATCTCTACAAAAAAATACAAAAATTATCCAGGAGGCTGAGATTAGAGGATTGGGAGGTTGAGGATGCCGTGAGCCAAGACTGTGCCACTGTATACCAGTTTGGGCAACAGAGTGAGACCCTGTCTCAAAAAATTTATCAGAATTCTGTGTTCAAGAGTATTTGTTATTTTCCATGAAAAGCAGTTTTGGAATATAGCAGATTGCAAACGCTTTTGGAGAAATTTTCATGACAACTGTGAATGACAAAAACTTGGAATAGGAATGGTTTAAAATCTGATCAAAGGTCCCAACTGACAATGAAACTTGGTTATTTTTATTTCATGCAACCAGAATCATGACTGACTACACCACATCAGGACAATCAGACTTTTATTAATTTCAAGTTATGTTGGAGTAAAACACTGTTTTTCTAGATTTTTCAGGACATATATTTCAGCATCAGGACATAACAGCAGACTTGGAACCACAGAAAAAAGTTACAAGAGTTGAAAAAAGGGTGAAGGAAAGTTATCACCTCAGTCAAGCACAATGTTATGCCTTTTTAGGCAAAAAAAAAAAGGGGGGGGGAGCTGAATCTCCATCTTCAAACTACACAAATTAAATAGATCTCAGAAAGATATTTGACAGAAATGTAAATTGTCTGTAGTTTAGAAGATGGCTGTACAGGGAACAGATTTCAGAATTAAAACTCAAAACTTCTTGCAACTTTATGAAAACTAATCAATACTTCAAGAAAACCTTGTTGTTCTAACATAGGGGACCACATATTTTCAGTTTTGTATTAGTGTATTTTTAATGCCAAAGTTCAATCCTTACAAAGACTTATAATTTAATTTTCTTCTGATTGTAACCAACTTGGTCACATGCAAAACATCTTGCATAAATTCTCTTTTCACAAATGAGTTACTCAGACCATTGGTGACATGCTTGGGCTTTCCACTTTGTCCTGTACCTTCCCTCTTAAATAACTAGGCATTTTAGTTTAGGATGAAAATTTACCACACAAGATTCTTTGTCATGTGAAATATTTCTTTTCTTTTCAACCTTCTCCTATCTCCATTTCCCTATCAATAACTTTCTTCACATCTCTCTCTTCTACTTACTGGTTCTTCTTTTGCATTTCACTGTCTTTCCTGAATCAATATTTTGAAACAACCTTTAAATAACCTTCAAATTATATAAAATTATTATTTATTTCTCAATAAAGGGCATATTTGTAGGCATTTCTTATACTTTTTTTCTTATTAAAAACTCATCCTACTTTTTAAGGCACACTTTCATATAGAATTATATATATTAGTTAGACCAGGCATGGTGGCTCTCATCTGTAATCCCAGCACTTTTGGAGGCTGAGGCAGGAGGATTGCTGGAGCCCAGGAGTTTGAGGTTGCAGTGAGCTATGATCATGCCACTGCATTCCAGCCTGGGTGACACAGTGGGATCCTGTTCCCTCACCCCACAAAAAGAATTATCCATATTAATTACAATTTTATTATTTTATTTTATTTGAGACAAGTCTCAATCTGCCACCCATGCTGGAGTGCAGTGGCACAATCACAGTTCACTGCAGCCTCAACCTCCTGGGCTCAAGCAACCCTCTCACCTCAGCCTCCCCAGTAGCTGGGACTATAGGCATGTGCCACCATGCCTGGCTAACTTTTGTATTTTTTGTAGAGATGGGGTTTTACCATCTTGCCCAGAGTGGTCTCAAACTCCTGGGCTCAAGCGATCCACCCGCATCGGCCTCACAAAGTGCTGGGATCACAGGCATGAGCCACTGTACCTGGCCTATATTAATTAGAATTTTAAACTTGTAGTAACCTTAAATTATAGTGAAAACTTAGGAAGCAAGAAATCTGTCACATATCAGTATTATCAGTATTTTATGGGTGAGAACAATTTTATAGCAATATAGAAAGTTATATGGGTATAAAAATCCATATAACATATCCACATAAATATAACTCTAGGAAAGTTAACGTAGCAACCAAAATTATGACTAATAATGTAGGGACCAGCCCCACAGGGTTGGTGGGTTTTCTCCTCGTGTGTAGAGATGAGAGACCATAGAAATAAAGACACAGGACAAAGAGAAGAAAAGACAGCTGGGCCCAGGGGACCACTACCACCTAGACACAGAGACCAGTAGTGGCCCCAAATGCCAGGCTGCATTATTATTTATTGGATACAAGACAAGGGGCAGGGTAAGGAGTGTGAGCTATCTTCAATGATAGGTAAGGTCACGTGGGTCACATGTCCACTGGACAGGGGCTCTTCCCTGTTTGGCAGCTGAGGTGGGGAGAGAGAGACAGAGAGGAGACAGCTTATGCCATTATTTCTGCATATCAGAGACTTTTAGTACTTTCACTAATTTTGCTACTGCTATCTAAAATGTGAGCCAGGTGTACAGGATGGAACATGAAAGCGGACTAGGAGCGTGACCACTGAAGCACAGCATCACAGGGAGATGATCAGGCCTCCACAAGAAGTGGTGGAGCAGAGTCTTCTCTAAACTCCCCCGGGGAAAGGGAGACTCCCTTTCCTGGTCTGCTAAGTAGTGGATGCTTTTCCTTGGCACTGACACTACTGCTAGACCACAGTCCGCTTAGGTCACAGGCGTCTTCCCAGACACTGGTGTTACCGCTAGACCAAGGAGCCCTTGTCTTCTGGTCACTTCTCACTATGTCCCCTCAGCTCCTATCTCTGTATTGTCTGGTTTTTCCTAGGTTATGATTGCAGAGTGAGGATTATCATAATATTGGAACAAAGAGTAATTGCTACAAACTAATGATTAATGATATTCATTTATAATCATATCTATGATCTATATCTAGTATAACTATTCTTATTTTATATATTTTCTTTATTACACTGGAAACAGCTCTTGCCCTCCATCTCTTGCCTGGGCACCTGGGTGGCTTGCCACCCACATAATAACAGATTTCTAGAAGAGACAAATATAAAACCATCTGACCAGTAAAACTCGGGTAAAATGTACACTGACCATTTTGAAGATATTTCTATTTTTATTTTACCACTAATTTTAGAATAGTTTATTTATCACAGATTTAATTAAGTCACATGAATTAAAAAGCATTTAGGTTAATTATTGTATATTTCATGAGGCCACTTATCTAAATAGACTTTATTAAGGGATTTCTGGATCACTACACCAGATTTTACCATGTAGACAAAACATATAACAAAATACATGTGTATATGCATAAACACATCTGACCACATATACACACACAAATAACAGATCTTATGGTTTTTTTATTTTAGACTTCTAGTCATGAGATAGTATTACTAATCCACCAGTTTATAAAAGACAGTTGGACCCAAATTATATTTTTTGGCAAAATGTAAAACATGGCTAAAATTTATTTGCCACGATAGGTAATCTAATAAGTGCTGTGAACCACAGTTTGGATAAAGCAGTTTCCATGGCAGTTTGACTTTTTAAAAAACTTTTTTCACCTTTTCTTAAGTTTCAAATGAGTTTAGGGTTATATTTTCAATGTTTACATTTAAGCTGGGACTGGAAATAGCAAATTTTTTGTGCTAGACATACCTTAGATTATTGCTGTAAGGTCAAGGTTTTGACCTGTTTGATCTGAGAGCCTAATTTCATAAATATTTATCTAGTTATTTTTCTCTTATATTAACTTCTAATTAAGTATTCTGTCATTGTACACAATTGTAAGTCAGGTAAATCTAAATTTCTATTTCTTACTTTTTCTTAACACACGGTATTTTAGAATTAAATTTATATTTCTAAAAATTATCTCACTTGTTGATATCATGAAGCTGTTGTAATTTATAAAGCCATTAATTTGAAAACTCTTTAAGATTTGGGGCACAGGCCAGAATTCCATAAACAGTGAATGGGCAGAAGAACAGAGAGAGGTATACAGAGAACTTAGAAAACTCTACATGTTAACTCTATAATTGCAGGTTTTTCAAATAATGACTATTGGAGATCTGAATTTTCCTTGATGTAATTTTTCCAGCAAGTTAAAAATATAACCCATAATATATAACCAGCTGGAGTCCCAGAAAACCTAGCATGCCTTAATGTTTGAGAATGCGATTGTGTTTTGTTTTTTGGTTTTTGGTTTTTTTTTTAGACGGAGTCTTGCTCTGTTGACAGACTCTCATGCAGTGGCACAATCACGGCTTGCTGCAACCTCCACTTCCCAAGTTCAAGTGATTCTCCTGCCTCAGCCTCCCGAGTAGCTGGGACTACAGGCACATGGCACCACAGCTGGCGAATTTTTTTTTTTTTTTTTTGTATTTTAATAGAGATGAGGTTTCACCATGTTGGCCAGGATGGTCTTGATCTCTTGACCTCGTGATCCACCCATCTTGGCCCCCCAAAGTGCTGGCATTACAGGCGTGAGGCACAGCACCGGGCAACCATTCTGTTTTTCATTAATCTTGCAAGAGTAGAGAAAATCCTATAAATCCTGTCATGGAATTTCAGGGTTTTAGGCCATTGTTTTAGAGGGTGACAACTGTCCTGGCAGCTTTTAGTTAGCCATCCTGATCCACCATTTGGAATGTTTACATTTGCTCTTGGGAGAATTTCAGAAACAAGGATAAAGAGTCAAACAAAATCAAAAGAAACCAAGAGAAGATTGTTCACAAAAATTTTAACCTAGACATGCAGATCAAAATATTAAACTAGGCATGCAGATCAATTTGAAAGTAAATTCACTAGAATATATGCCTCACAGACAGAAAGTAAAATCTGTAGAAACCAAGACTAATCCAGAAAGACACTGATCTTTATTCCAGAAAGGACTTACCAGAAAAGACAAAAAGTCTTCTATCATCTCTGGAGGGATGTGTGGTCCTTCATTAAGGTAGCTTATCCAAACCATTCCCAAATGGCATAAAAAGCCTCTGCGAAAAGGAGGGAGTCTTAGCCTGAAAGAAGACAGGAAAAACAGGCAAGAAAAAACAAGCTGTGAAAGAAAGCAAAGCGCTCAAAGGGCTCAAAGGTGAGTATTGCACCCTGGTTCAGGGATTAATTCCTCTCAATCTAGGTTTCCGAAAAAGAACTCAGTGAAAAAATAGTCTGGAAGATTCTTGGGGGGTGCTAAATAATTATACTTTCTGTGGTTAGTTAGGGAGAACATCTGTGGGCTTTCGGGTTAAAGGACCACTGACATCATGAAAACCAGGGCAGCCTCTCCCAAGAATACTATGTTCCTCCTTGTCTTCTTCATTCACAGAAAGGATTCCCTTCATCTGAGGAAGCCAGTTCTCATCCAAAGGATCCACCTCACACAAGTCCAGGGTAATTATAATGTATTGGCAACACCTATTCACTATATTGTACATTTTGAAAAAGCTATTAATTTCACTACATCTGCATTTAACAGTTCAGCACACAATTGCAGACACTGTGTGCAGAGTCTTTTTCTTGGAATGCTGATTTCCTGGACTCAGTGCTTTCTCCAGGGGTTTTGCACAATTTGGGGATTTTCTCTACAGAATGGAGTAGGCTTTTTTTGCTAAATACTAAAGACAAGCTCTTGAGAGGAAAAATCATGTTTCTATATAAAAGTAAATGTGATTCCCAATGGCCTACTTTGAAAGAAAAAGGACAAAACTGAGGTGTCATTCCAGACAGTGTGATAGGTATGTCAACAAATGATAGGTATGTCCAACGGACACATCCAAATACATGCTTCCTAAAAATGGATCAATTTTTATTTATTCAACAAATCTCTTTGTGAGCTGCTTTCCAAAAAGGGAAAATCACTTACTTTGAATGGGTAGAAAATCTTCCAATTTTGAGGGTAAATTGGAAGTTGAGGAACAATCAAGTCATCCATAGCAGGGTCTGATAAGTCAGGAGGATGAATGAATGGAAAGAATGCTGTTGGTGTCCAAAGGTAAACCTGGCTTGCTTCTAGCAGGTGGCATCTAAGGCACATACAATGTGACAGCTTTGAAGGCAGAGGGTCTTGCCATTGACTCTCCACAATGATACGGAGATCAGCGTGAGTGCCCGCATGTTGACTCCTGGGAGACTACTAAGCATTTGCCACCTCCTCCAAGGTGGAGGGCCACAAGAAGGCTCCAGAGTCATTCACAGGTGTTGGCAACTACCAGCATCAGTGCAGCTCTCCTTACCTGATCAGCTAGAGACACAGACAATATTGGCGATACAGGATTCTTCTGGGATTTGTTTGCTTCCAGCATAACAGATGAATTTTTCTCCAATAAACACAACAATTCATTTTCAACAGGAACCAGTTCCTCCTAAGTATGGAAGAATCACCATGTCTTAGTGTGGGTTCCCCCAGGAGCAGACCTTAAGACAGAGATTTCACGGAACGTAGTTTATTTGGGACATGATCCCAAGGAGACTGGAAGCATTAGACAGAGATTTCAGTGCACGTAGTTTATTTGGGACATGATCCCAAGGAGACTGGAAGCATTAGACAGAGATTTCAGTGCACGTAGTTTATTTGGGGCATGATCCCAAGGAGACTGGAAGCATTAGACAGAGATTTCAGTGCACGTAGTTTATTTGGGGCATGATCCCAAGGAGACTGGAAGCATTAGACAGAGATTTCAGTGCACGTAGTTTATTTGGGACACGATCCCAAGGAGACTGGAAGCATTAGACAGAGATTTCAGTGCACGTAGTTTATTTGGGACACGATCCCAAGGAGACTGGAAGCATTAGAGAGAGATTTCAGTGCACGTAGTTTATTTGGGGCACGATCCCAAGGAGACTGGAAGCATTAGACAGAGATTTCAGTGCACGTAGTTTATTTGGGGCACGATCCCAAGGAGACTGGAAGCATTAGAAAGAGATTTCAGTGCACGTAGTTTATTTGGGACATGATCCCAAGGAGACTGGAAGCATTAGACAGAGATTTCAGTGCACGTAGTTTATTTGGGACATGATCCCAAGGAGACTGGAAGCACTAGACAGAGATTTCAGTGCTCGTAGTTTATTTGAGGCATGATCCCAAGGAGACTGGAAGCATTAGACAGAGATTTCAGTGCACGTAGTTTATTTGGGGCATGACCCCAAGGAGACTGGAAGCATTAGACAGAGATTTCAGTGCACGTAGTTTATTTGGGGCATGATCCCAAGGAGACTGGAAGCATTAGACAGAGATTTCAGTGCACGTAGTTTATTTGGGACATGATCCCAAGGAGACTGGAAGCATTAGACAGAGATTTCAGTGCACGTAGTTTATTTGGGGCATCATCCCAAGGAGACTGGTAGCATTAGACAGAGATTTCAGTGCACGTAGTTTATTTGGGAGATGACCCCAAGGAGACTGGAAGCATTAGACAGAGATTTCAATGCACGTAGTTTATGTGGAACATGATCCCAAGGAGACTGGAAGCATTAGACAGAGATTTCAGTGCACGTAGTTTATTTGGGGCATGATCCCAAGGAGACTGGAAGCGTTAGACAGAGATTTCAGTGCACGTAGTTTATTTGGGGCATGATCCCAAGGAGACTGGAAGCGTTAGACAGAGATTTCAGTGCATGTAGTTTATTTGGGGCATGATCCCAAGGAGACTGGAAGCATTAGACAGAGATTTCAGTGCACATAGTTTATTTGGGGCATGATCCCAAGGAGACTGGAAGCATTAGACAGAGATTTCAGTGCACGTAGTTTATTTGGGACACGATCCCAAGGAGACTGGAAGCATTAGATAGAGATTTCAGTGCACGTAGTTTATTTGGGACACGATCCCAAGGAGACTGGAAGCATTAGAAAGAGATTTCAGTGCACGTAGTTTATTTGGGACATGACCCCAAGGAGACTGGAAGCATTAGACAGATATTTCAGTGCATGTAGTTTATTTGGGACATGACCCTAAGGAGACTGGAAGCATTAGACAGATATTTCAGTGCATGTAGTTTATTTGGGACATGATCCCAAGGAGACTGGAAGCATTAGACAGAGATTTCAGTGCACGTAGTTTATTTGGGACATGATCCCAAGGAGACTGGAAGCACTAGACAGAGATTTCAGTGCTCGTAGTTTATTTGAGGCATGATCCCAAGGAGACTGGAAGCATTAGACAGAGATTTCAGTGCACGTAGTTTATTTGGGGCATGACCCCAAGGAGACTGGAAGCATTAGACAGAGATTTCAGTGCACGTAGTTTATTTGGGGCATGATCCCAAGGAGACTGGAAGCATTAGACAGAGATTTCAGTGCACGTAGTTTATTTGGGACATGATCCCAAGGAGACTGGAAGCATTAGACAGAGATTTCAGTGCACGTAGTTTATTTGGGGCATGATCCCAAGGAGACTGGTAGCATTAGACAGAGATTTCAGTGCACGTAGTTTATTTGGGACATGATCCCAAGGAGACTGGAAGCATTAGACAGAGATTTCAGTGCACGTAGTTTATTTGGGGCATGATCCCAAGGAGACTGGAAGCATTAGACAGAGATTTCAGTGCACGTAGTTTATTTGGGGCATGATTCCAAGGAGACTGGAAGCATTAGACAGAGATTTCAGTGCACGTAGTTTATTTGAGACATGATCCCAAGGAGACTGGAAGCATTAGAAAGCATTCAGTGCACGCAGTTTATTTGGGACATGATCCCAAGGAGACTGGAAGCATTAGACAGAGATTTCAGTGCACGTAGTTTATTTGGGGCATGATCTCAAGGAGACTGGAAGCATTAGACAGAGATTTCAGTGCACGTACTTTATTTGGGGCATGATCCCAAGGAGACTGGAAGCATTAGACAGAGATTTCAGTGCACGTAGTTTATTTGGAACATGATCCCAAGGAGACTGGACGCATTAGAAAGCATTCAGTGCACACAGTTTATTTGGGACAGGATCCCAAGGAGACTGGAAGCATTAGACAGAGATTTCAGTGCACGTAGTTTATTTGGGGCATGATCCCAAGGTGACTGGAAGCATTAGACAGAGATTTCAGTGCACGTAGTTTATTTGGGGCATGATCCCAGGGAGACTGGAAGCATGGGTCAAGGAGCGACAGAATGTGACAGGGAACAGGAAGAAGACAAAATAAGGATGTGTTGCCAAGTGAGTTACGCTGCAGACGACTGGTGCTTATTCCCATGACAGAACTCTAGGGAGCCACGTCGAACATGGACCTCAGAGATACACAGCCGGGGGACAACGGAACTGAGGCATGTATTCTCCACTCCAGTCAGTAGTAGAAGGCTTTTCTGCAGTGGGGAATGGAACCCAGGCCAAGTGGGCTCTAGCTGCAGAGAAGGGGATACACAACCTTAGGTAAGAGGGTGCACATCCCAGCCATTGGATGTGGGGCTGGAGGAAGACATTTGGCTGGGCTCCTACCGTGTATACTATTATACTGTTAGGGTTAGTAAGAGACAGGTGGTGATGATGTTGTCAGTTAAGAAGAGCCATCATTTGCTTAGTAAAGTGTGGAATTGTCCTGGGAGTGTAACTTGCTAAGTTAATTTCACACCTAACTCCCACAGCTTGTCCACACCTAATTTCAGGATATATGTCAAAAGGTAAGAATAAGTGTGATATACTGGTATGTAAGTTACATCAGTGGTCCCCAGCCTTTTTTGGCACCAGAAATGGGTTTCCTGGAAGACAATTTTTCCACAGATGGCAGGGAGGATAGTTTCAGGATGAAATTATTCCACCTCAGATCATCAGGCATTAGATTCTCATAACTGCATGCAACCTAGATCGCTCACATATGCAGTTCACATTGGGGTTCGTACTCCTATGAGAATCGAATGCTGCAGCTGATCTGATAGGAGGCGGAGCTCAGGTCATAATGCTTACTCAGCCACCACTCACCTCCTGATGTGCAGCCTGGTTCCTCAGAGGCCACGGACAATACCTGTCCATGGCCCAGGGGTGGGGACCCCTGAGTTATATTATATATACTATTAATATCTGGCTGTACCAAACAGTATTGTGAAAACATTTATAGTCCTGTTTGAGGATCTTTTCTGAAGCTTTCCATTTACAAATAGAAAAGAATATTAAGGCCAGGCACGGTGGTTCATACCTGTAATCACAGCACATTGAGAAGCTGAGGCAGGGGGTTCCTTTGAGCCCAGGAGTTTGAGACCACCGTGGGAAACATGGCAAAACCCTCTGTGTACAAGAAAATACTAAAATACACCAGGTGTGGTGTCACATGCCTGTGGTCTCAGGTACTTGGGAGGCTGAGGTGGGAGGATCGCTTGAGCTCAGGAAGTTGAGGCTGCAGTGAGTTGTGATTGCACTAGCCTGGGTAATAGAGTGTCACCCTGTCTCAAAAAAAAAAAAAAAAAGAATATTGAAACAGATACTGTGGTTTCTATCTTTTTGGTCCTCTCATAGCAAAAATCAACAAAAGAAACTAATGTATAACCTAGCAAAATACAGCAAGCACTAGGGATTTTCTATTTCAGTGCCTTAGGCAATCTGACAGATAACGTAGTTCAAAAAAAATGTTTGCTGTACTGTGAAATGTACATTTAGATATGCAGACAGCCTCTTGACACAGACATTGCTATAGTGGTTTCTAGAATAATTTAAGACTTTTTGTTCTTGATTAACAGTGAGATGCCATCTGCCTCAGTGTGTGCCCTAAGAAATTAAAGAGATGCCAAGAAGGAAAAGTATTAATGAGGAGTATAAAATTCTACTTTTAAAAAACATCTTGGCTGGATGTGGTGGCTCATGCCTGTAATCCCAGCACTTTGGGAGGCTGAGGCAGGTGGATCGCCTGAAGTCAGGAGTTCGAGACCATCCTGGCCAACATGATGAAAATCCCGTCTCTACTAAAAATACAAAAAATTAGCTGGGCATGGTGGTGCATGTCTGTAATCCCAGCTACTCGGGAGGTTGAGGCAGGATAATCGCTTGAACCCGGGAGAATGAGGTTGCAGTGAGCTGAGATCGTGCCATTGCACTCCAGCCTGGGCAATAAGAGTGAAACTCCATCTCAAAATAATAATAATTAATAATAATAATAATAATAATAATAACCACGGATTTTTGCAAGCCTACAGAGAAAAGGGAATGCCTATACACTCTTGGTAGGAATGCAAATTAGTTCAGCCACTGTGGAAAGCGGTTTGAAGATTTCTCAAAAAACAGAACTATGATTAGACCCAGCAATACCATTACTGGGTGTATACCCAAAAGAAATAAATTATAATTATTCTACCCAAAGACACATACACTAATATGTTCACAATAGCAAAGACATGGAATCAACCTAGGTGCACATCAATGATGAATAGGACAAAGAAAATGTGGCATATGTATACCATGGAATACTATGCAGCCATAAAAAAGAATGAAATAATGTTCTTTGTAGCAACATGGATGCATCTGGAGGCCATCATCCCAAGCAACTTAACACAGAAACAGAAAACCAACTATCACAGGTTCTCACTTATAAGTGGGAATTAAATCTTGGGTACACACAGATGTAAACATGGGAACAATAGACACTAGGGACTTCAAAGTAGGGAGGAGGGAACGGGGCAAGACCTGAGCAGCTTACTATTAGGTACTATGTTCGCTATCCGGTTGATGGGATCAATAGAAGCCCAAACTTAAGCACCATGCTATATATCCTTATAACAAATCTGCACATGTACCCCTGAATCTGAAATAATGAACAAAATAAAAATGTTTTATTAGTCAACAACCTGTCAATATGACATAAAAATAATTATCAGGTTGGGCACAGTGGCTCATATCTGTAAACCCAGTGCTTTGAGAAGCCGAGGCAGGAGTATCACTTGAGGCCAGGAGTTCAAGGCCGGCGTAGTCAACATAGCAAGACCCAATTTTTACTAGAAAGAAAAAAAAGTTAAGAAAATACTCAAAATCAAAAGCAATCACCTTTCTTACTCCTTCTTCTGTCTTCATTCCTACACCAGTCTTATTTTTCTAAATGACAATAATTATCAATATTTATTAAGATTGTGAAATTCTAGTACTTTTCAATAATAAATATCAACTGATTGCATTGTTTTTAAAATCAATATTTCAGAAACAAATCAATATTTCACATGGCTATAAAAGCACAAAACATTGATTAAAGTTTAATAAAAACATGAAAATAAATTATTTCAAATAAATATAAAGTTAATATAATTTAATTGAAGGAAAAACTACTTGAAAATAATTAAGGTTGTTCAGATTCAAATCAACAAATTCCATGATCAACAATTTAAAATATTAAGGTCTGGTAAGTGATAGAATTAATACCTAAATATGCCTAAATGACAACATTGCTAACTGATGTTTTTGTTTGTTTATTTATTTATTTTTAAGATGGAATCTTGCTCTATCATCCAGGCTGGATTGCAGTGGCACAATCTCAGCTCACTCCAAACTCTGCCTCCCACGTTCAAGCGATTCTCCTGTCTCAGTGTCCTGAGTAGCTGGGATTACAGGCGAGCGCCGCCACGCCTGGCTAATTTTGTATTTTCAGTAGTGACGGGGTTTCGCAATGTTGACCAGGCTGTTCTCAAACTCCTGACCTCAGGTAATCTGCCCACCTCAGCCTCCCAAAGTGCTGGGATTACAGGCGTGAGCCCCCACGCCTGATGTTATTTAATTTTTATTTTAAAGAACAATCCCTAAGCAATTCATGGTGCTAAGTACGAATAAGTAAAAAATAAAGCACATAACTTTCTTTTTCTGCAGGACTTCATAATTTAGTTGGGATGACAAGATTAAAAATAATAGTGATAAACCCTATGATAGGAGGAAAAAATGGAACTAAAGGAAGGAGTGTGGAGGAATAAGGTCTCTATTTTAATTTATGAGTTTTGCAGCCACTTTGTAGACATGACACTTGAATTTTAAATAAGTTAAAAGGAAAAAACATTGACAACTTCCAAACCTTTCTCTCTCACCCAACTTTATTCATATGTATTATTTCTATTAATGATTATCATAAGAGAAATTAGGACTTCTAAATTAGTAAATATTGGCAGGGTGCGGTGGCTCACATCTGTGATCCCAGCATTTGGGGAGGCCGAAGTGGGTGGATCACAAGGTCAAGAGATCAAGACCATCCTGGCCAACATGGTGAAACCCCATCTCTACTAAAAATACAAAAAAAAAAAAAAAAAAAAAAAAAATTAGCCAGGCGTGGTGGTGGGCGCCTGTAGTCCCAGCTACTCGGGAGGCTGAGGCCAGAGAATCACTTGAACCCAGGAGGTGGAGGTTGCAGTGAGCCAAGGTCGCACCACTGCACTCCAGCCTGGAGACAGAGCAAGATTCCACTTCAAAAAAAAAATTAGTAATATGTTTACAAATAATAAATTCAGTTCATGCTAACAAAATAGTATTTTAAAATAAAACAAGTCTCCAAACAGTTTGAAGAGTTGCAATGTTCTTACATTTTTGCAAAATGTCTGGCTTAACTGAAGACAGCTTGATACTCATATCTGCTTCTGAATTCAATCTGTTGCAATATGTTGTTTTGACTAAGTGTGTGAAGAAAATAGTGCCCCACACAGACATGAAATTGTAGAAAGGAAGAATAATTTAAAAGAATTTTTGGACGAGGTGTAGTGGCACACACCTGTAATCCCAGCACTTTCAGAGGCTGAGGCGGGCGGATCACTTGAGGTCAGGAGTTCGAGACCAGCCTGGCCAACATGGTGAAACCCCGTCTCTACTAAAAATACAAAAATTAGCCATCGTGGTGGTGAGTGCCTGTAATCCCAGCTATTTGGGAGGCGGAGGCAGGAGAATCGCTTGAACCCAGGAGGTGGAGGTTGCAGTGAGCCAAGATTGTGTCCAGCCTGGTGATAGAGTGAAACTCCATCTCAAAAAAAAAAAAAAAAAAATTAAGTATTTTTGGCCAACTATTGTTCTTCTTCTTTGATCTTCAAACAAATGCTTTATTCAGGTTATTGCAATGGGAGGCATGACACCACATCATATGCTTTTTCTGCTATATCACATTAAAACCTATAGGTCTATTTTCAATGTTAATGGGTCTTTTACCAATCATGATTTTTATCATATTGGCATGGCCATTGGGAAAATATTGGTTCATCGAATAATGCAGATGTTCCAAATATTGATACACTTTACTATAAAATATTTTGAAATTCAGTAATATTACCCTTGATCTCCTCAGAAAAATCCGTAAGTTTTGAAAAAATTATCGTGTTCAAGAATGCAGATACGTTTTCCATATTTCAATTTTCACTTGAAAACTTTTTACATTTTCAGTAACAGCTCAGTTATTTTTCTTTAAGACAATCTCACTTTTTTTGTTTTTTCAGACAAGGTCTTGCTCCGTTGCCCAGGCTGGAGTGCAGTGGTGCAATCATAGCTCACTGCAACCTCTGCCTCCCGGGGCCAAGTGATCCTCCCGCCTCAGCCTCCCCGGTAGTAGACTGTGGGCAGCAAGCCACCCAGGTGCCGAGGCAAGAGACTGAGGGCATGAGCTGTTCCAGTGTAATAAAGAAAATATATAGAATAAGAATACTTGTGCTAGAAATATAATATAGATGATGATATGTGAATATTAATAATCATTAGTTTGTAGCATTACTCTTTATTCCAATATCATAATAATCTCTGTTCTACAACTATAACCTAGGAAAAACCAGGCCATACAGAGATAGGAGCTGAAGGGACACGGTGAGAAGCGACCAGGAGACAAGAGTGCGAGCCCTCTGTCACGCCTGGACATGGCCACCAGAGGGCTCCCTGGTCTAGCGGTAACGCCAGCGCCTGGGAAGACGCCCGTTACTTAGCAGACCTTGGTCTAGCGGTAGCGCTAGTGCCTGGGAAGGCACCGGTTACTTAGCAGACCAGGAAAGGGAGTCTCCCTTTCCCCGGGGAGTTAGAGAAGACTCTGCTCCACCACCTCTTGTGGAAGTCGACATCAGTCAAGCTCGCCTGCAGCCATCCGGAGGCCTGTCTCCCTGTGATGCTGTGCTTCAGCGGTCACGCTCCTGGTCTGCTTTCATGTTCCGCCCTGTACACCGGGCTCGGCCTTCTAGATAGCAGTAGCAGAATTGGTGAAAGTACTAAAAGTCTTTGAAATGCATAGAAGAAATAACGGCATAAGCTGTCCTCTCTCTCTCTCCGCCTCGGCTGCCAAACAAGGAAGGGCCCCCGACTGGTGGACACGAGATCCACGTGACCTTACCTGTCACTGGAGATGACTCACACTCCTTATCCTGCCCTCTTGCCTTTTATCCAATAAATAACAGCGCATCCAGGCATTCAGGGCCACTACCAGTCTCCACGTCTTGGTGGTAGTGGTCCCCCGAGCCCAACTGTCTTTTCTTCTATCTCTTTGTCTTGTGTCTTTATTTCTACGATCTCTCATCTCTGCACATGGGGATGAAAACCCACAGACCCTGTAGGGCTCATCCCTACAGTAGACTACAGGCTTACATCATCACCCCTGGCTAATATTTTTTGTAGAGATGGGGTTTCACCATGTTGCTCTAACTGGTCTCAAACTCTTGAGCTCCAAAAGTGCTGGGATTACAGGCGTGAGCCACTGCACCCTGTCACACTTTGTTCATTTTTAAGTAATAAGTGCTCTATGAGTTCTTACCATTTTATCAAATAGAATACTGAAAAGACATACTTGGGGATCTAGATTTAATGAAAATTATATTTTTTACTGCTTCATCAAGGATATTCTTAAGCAACATGAAAATAAAATTGGCATGTTTACTTATTTAGGCAACGATGTGACTGTAAATAATAGAACTGCTGCTATTGTTTGGAGCCACTGTCTTGTTTTGTGCTACGGTTTTACTTACTACTGCATTTGCACCAAAGCAGAGAAACAAAAACAAGCAAAAAGGACAAGTAACATATGGGTATTATGATAGAAAGTCTTATTTTCATGGAGCACTCTGAGATTCACTATTCCAGGTATAGTCCTCTCCCAGACCCATCACACCTGTTCTGTCACAAAGTTTTATTAATTTCTACTTCTTAAGTATTCTTCTACTTACTGCTTCCTCTCCACAACTTTATGACTCAGTGAAACCCTCACTCTCTCTCACCTGAAATATTTCCATTTTCCATCATGTTCCCATCAGCCTGCACTCCTCGACACAGTGAAACCTTCACTCTCTCTCACCTGAAATATTTCCATTTTCTATCATGTTCCCATCAGCCTGCACTCCCCGACTCAGTGAAACCCTCCCTCTCTCTCATCCGAAATATTTCCATTTTCCATGTTTCCTACAGCCTGCACTCGTCGGCTCAGTGAAATCCTCACTCTCTCACCTGAAATATTTCCATTTTCCATCATGTTTCCATCAGCCTGTACTCCCCAACTCAGTGAAACCCTCCCTCTCTCTCACCTGAAATATTTCCATTTTCCATCATGTTTCCATCAGCCTGCTCTCCTCGACTCAGTGAAACCCTCCCTCTCTTTCATCTGAAATATTTCCATTTTCCATCATGTTTCCATCAGCCTGAACTCCTCTTACTTCCCGTTATCTTGTTCGCTTCCAGACATATCTCTAAACAGGTAACTGTGTTCCTCAAGGACTTAAAAGCATTTAACAACAGCTTAAAACTTAGGTTCTCACTCTTTAGCAAGGACTTGAAGACTTTTAATGATTCAGCTCCTGCTCACAAATCTAACCTCATTTTTTCCCACATCAACCTTGAACAGAAGCTAAGTTCCACTCATATACAAAGTCTTTCAATTTTCCTGAATAAAAAAGATTATGTAGCTGTCACCCATAATCTGACTCCAGAACTCTGTTTCTGCACCTTCCTGTCAAACTCATTATTAAAGTCTCCGTATTAGTCTGTTCTCATGCTGCTAATATGGACATGACCAAGGCTGGGTAATTTATAAAGAAAAATAAGTTTAATGGACTCACAGTTCCACGTGGCTGGGGAGACCTCACAATCATGGCCGAAGGCAAAGGTCAGGTCTTACATGGCAGCAGACAAGAGACAGCATATGCAGGGGAACTTCCCTCCATACAACCATCAGATCTCATGAGACTTATTCACTATCATAAGAACAACACAGTCCTCATGATTCAATTACCTCCCACCAGGTCCCTCCCACAATATGTGGGAATTATGGGAATAACAATTCGAGATTTGGGTGAGGACACAGCCAAACCGTATCAGTCTCATAATAAGGACCAAAGGCCAAGCCTTCCCTAAGTCGTCCTTAAGAGACTCATGCAGATTTCATAATTTACTCCCAGTTGGGCCTTTTCTCAAGACCTTGACATTTTGATCTGGACTCAGATGACTTTGTGGCTCATTATGAAATCCATTTGTGTTCTTAAACTGGACTCAGTAAGATAGCTACTCATTCATCAATTTGTGTCATTATTTATTAATTCTTTGCGTAACTGGACTTCAAAATAGGATTTTAAAAAAGGTTTTGACCGTGTGCTCTTCACAATGTAGATCACTAGGCGTTTGTTATGTGATTCTTTCTTCCCTATCATTTGGGAGAAAATAGGATTGGGCTGTGTGCCCTGAGAGGGAGGGCACATTTAGATATTTTAGGAGTTGTAAATAGAAGACCAAATGTCAGAGAGAGAGAGAGACTTTGCTTCACCTGTAGTTGAAATGGTTAGTTAGGACAGGTGCAGTGGCTCATGCCTGTAATTCCAGCACTTTGGGAGGTTGAGGCAGGTGGATCACTTGGGCTCATGAGTTCAAGACAAGCCTGAGCAACATGGTGAAACCCTGTCTACAAAAAGTAGAAAAACTAGTCAGGCATGGTGATGCATGGTATTATGAGGTTGCACTTCACTGAAAAACCAAAGTTGTTTAGCACTTCCATGTGAACCACACCATCTCACAAGTATGAGGTGTAGCAGAAGTCCAGTCCCAAGGACACAAAGAAGACACACCATGTTAATGGAATGACATACTGCAGTGTATCTAGATAAACGATCCTGGGCCTTGATGAGAGAGATAGATGCAGTCTTGAAGGAACTGATTATGCAGTGATTCTGCATTTAAGTATTTGACCTAATTTTAATAACAAAAATGTATGCACCTTTCATTTTCAAAGTACAGTTGTTCCTCAGTATCCGTGGGAAATCAGCTCCAGAATACCCCCCCAGATACCAAAAACCACTGATGCTCAAGTCTTATATAAAATGGTGTATTTGCATATAACCCATGCTTATCCTTCCATATGCAGTCATGTGCCTTATAATGCCCTTTTAATCAATAATGAACCATGTATATTACCATGGTCCCCTAAGATTATAAACACATATAGAAACCTTCTTGTGGGAAGTCAGAGACCCTGAATGGAGGGACTGGCTGGAACCATGGCAGAAGAACATAAATTGTGAAGATTTCATGGACATTTATTAGTTCCCAAAATTAATACTTTTATAATTTCTTATGCCTGTCTTACTTTAATCTTCTAATCCCGTCATCTTTGTAAGCTGAGGATGTATATTGCCTCAAGACCCCGTGATGATTGCGTTAACTGTACAAATTGTTTGTAAAACATGTTTGTTCAAACAATATCAAATCTGATTGTAAAACATGAGTGTTTGAACAATGTGAAATCAGTGCACCCTGAAAAAGAACAGAATAACAGCGATTTTCAGGGAATGAGGGAAGATAACCATAAGATCTTACTGCCTGCAGGGTTGGGCAGAATACAGCCATATTTTTATTCTTGCAGAGAGCCTACAGATGGACGTGTGAGTAAGAGAATATCACTGAATTCTTTTCCCAGCAAGGAATGCTAATAATTAATACCCTGGGAAAGGAATGCATTCCTGGGGGTAGGTCTATAGACAGCCGCTCTGGGATCGTCTGTCTTATGCAGTTGAAATAAGGACTGAAATACACCCTGGTCTCCTGCAGTACCCTCAGGCTTGTTAGGATTGGGAAATTCCAGCCTGGTGAATTCTAGTCAGACTGGTTCTCTGCTCTTGAAACTTCTTTCCTGTTAAGATGTTTATCAAGACAATGTGTGCACCGCAGGACACAGACCCTCATCAGGGGTTCTAATTTTGTCTTTGCCTTTTGATCTTTATGGCCTTTTGAAGCATGTGATCCTTGTGACCTACTCCCTGTTCGTACACCCCCTCCCCTTTCAAAATCCCTAATAAAAACTGGCTGGTTTTGCAGCTCAAGGTCGCCATCATGGTCCTACCAAAGTGATGGCACCACCAGAAGGCCAGCTGTAAAATTTCTCTCTTTGTACTCTTTATTCCTCAGACCAGCCAACACTTAGGGAAACTAGAAAGAACCTACGTTGAAATGGTGGGGGCTGGTTCCCCCATAAAACCTGACATGTGGGACTTGATACTATCACTGCAGATCAAGTAGAGAAAGTGACTGATATTCAGTGATGGTGCTAGAACATATGGTTTCTCATATGAAAAAATATAAATATATATACCATCTAGGGTTATGTAAGAACATTTTATGATGTTCACAAAATAAAAATATTGCTTAGTAATGCATGTCTCAGAACATACACATGTCATTAAGCCATGCATGACTGTACTTTATATCACCTCTGGAACACTTCGGTCAATCAAGAAAAATGACCGAGAAAAATCTCAATCATTTTAGGAGGTTTATTTGCCAACATTAAGGACACACACCCAGGAGACAGTCTATGCCTTTCTTCAAAAATGATTTTGAGGGCTCCAAATTTAAAGGGGAAAGGGTGAAATATTGAGAAATACAGTTTTCATGTAAGACTGAGGTAGGGGGAAAACATTCATTGATACGGTTTGGCTCTGTGTCCCCACCCAAATCTCACCATAAATTGTAATAATCCCCATATTCAAGGGTGGGACCAGGTGGAAGTAACTGGATCATGGGGGCAGTTTCCTCTAGGCTGTTCTCATGATAGTGAGTCACATGAGATCTGATGGTTTTATAAGTGTCTGGCATTTCCCCTGCTTGCACTCATTGCCTCTCCTGCCACCCTGTGAAGAGGTGCTCTCTGCGATTATTGTAAGTTTCCTGAGGCCTCCCCAGCCGTGCAGAGTTGTGAATCAATTAAACCTCTTTCCTTCATAAATGACCCAGTCTTGAGTATTTCTTCAGAGCAGTATGAGAACAGACTGATACAGTCATTCATGCCTTTGGCTCAGTGAATCTGCATTTGTACATAACATAGACAAACAGGGAGGAGAACAATCAGATATGCATTTGTCTCAGGTGGGCAGAGGGGTGACTCTGAGTTCTGTCCTATGCACTGTAAAGATGAGCTATCAGACCAGGCGTGGCAGCTCACATCTGTAATCCCAGCACTCTAAGAAGCTGAGGTGGGTGGATCACCTGATGTCAGGAGTTCGAGACCAGCCTGACCAACATGGAGAAACCCCGTCTCTACTAAAAATACAAAATTAGCCAAGTGTGGTGGTGCATGCCTGTAATCCCAAATACTCAGGAGGCTGAGGCAGGAGAATCACTTGAAACCAGGAGGCAGAGGTTGCAGTGAGCCGAGATCGTGCCATTGCACTCCAGCCTGGGTGACAATAGCGAAACTCCATCTAGGAAAAAAAAAAAAAAAGGATAAGCTATCAATTTACATTGCCATAATTAATTTTAACGAAATACTTTAAAGATCTTAAAGCACACCAGAAATTTCCTTGTGGGAAAAATATGAGGGAGGGGGATACAAGATAAAAAGCTTTTTATCTTGGAGCCATCTTATTTAGGAACCAAAAGAAGGAGGCAGGTTTGCATGACCGAGTTCCCAGCTTGACTTTTCCCTTTAGCTTAATGAGTTTGGAGTCCCAAGATTTATTTTCCTTTCACATTTAGAAGACCAAATACAATATGGATGTAAACAGTGGTGTTGTTTAGGAAAGAATGACAAGAAAAAGTCTGAATATGTTCACTACAGATGCAAGCGTCTGATTTTATTTCAAATATTTTGCATCCAAGTTTATTTACGTACACAGATATTAAACCTACAGATACAAAAAGCTGAGTGTACTTACATATTAATAGCTGTACACAGGCAGCATAAAATTCTGTTTGTACATGCCAGAAACATTCTGTGTCCACCCAGGGTGAACACAGCCACTTCACAAACAGGGTGTAAATACGGAGGTTCACTAAGTACAGGAAAGTTACATGACCATATTGGCATTTTAACAGCCATTCCTGAGAAAGAGAATGGGAAAGGGCTTAAGAGTCAGAGGAGTGGAAAAGAGGAAGACAGATGACCTCCTACATCAGAAGATGGAGCAGTGAGAATACAGAATAGGGAAGCAATAGTTAAAAGGAAAAAAAGTAGAAGCAGGATTTGATGTCAATTTGCTGTGCAGAGGGTAAAAAGGGGAGTTTTATTTCCAGGCTATCTGCCATGATCACAGCTAGTTTGTTACTGGTGATGTGAAATTTGGAAAAATAAAAGAACAATATGATGGCCAGAAGTGATACAGACTTGGACACAGCATGTTTGAAATATCTGAGGTCCCATATGTAGGGATGTCCAACTGGCAATTGGGAATACAGTTCCAGAGTTCACAAGGGAGATCAAAGCTGGAGATAAAGATTTTGAAACTATCAGAATTTCAATGGTACCTGAATCCATCAGACCAAATGAACCTAAGAGAATGAAAGGATAAAAAGGAACAAGTACAGAATCCACAGAAACACTAATATTTACAGAAAGGAATAGACTGTTAAGACCAAGAAGGAACATTCTGAGTTTATTTCACATATTAAGAAAAGCTCAATATTAGAAAGTCTACTAATACAATTCATCACATTCAGAGTCCTGAGGAGAAAAATCTTTAATTGTCCACATAGGCATTAAGAAGATAAGTCTTAGATTCCAGGTTCTGATTTCTGCATGTAAGAAGCTTAGAAGTGGCCAGGTGCAGTGGCTCATGCCTGTAATCCCAACACTTTCGGAGACTGAGGTGGGCAGATCACCTGAAGTCAGAAGTTCAAGACCACCCTGGCCAATATGGCAAAACCCCATCTCTACTAAAAATACAAAAATTAGGCTGGGTGCGGAGGCTCACACCTGTAACTCCAGCACTTTGGGAGCTTCAGGTGGGTGGATCACCTGAAGTCAGGAGTTTGAGACCAACCTGGCCCACATGGCAAAACCCCATCTCTACTAAAAATACAAATATTACCGAAGTGTGGTGGTGTGTGCCAGTAGTACTAGCTACTTGGGAGGCAGAAGCAGAAGAATTGCTTCAACCTCGGAGGTGGAGGTTGCAGTGAGCCAAGATCATGCCACTGCACTACAGCCTGGATGACAGAGTGAGCTGCTTCAAAAAATTAAAAAATAAAATAATAATAATACAAAAATTAGCCAGCATGGTGGTGGGTGCCTGTAATCCCAGCTACTCAGGAGGCTGAGGCAGGGAGAATCATTTGAACCTGGGAGCCAGATGTTGCAGTGAGCTGAGATTGCACCACTGCACTCCAGCCTGAGCAACAAAGTGAGACTCCATCTCAAAAAAAGGAAAAAAAAAAAAAAAAAGAATGGAAGTAATCAGTCCATCTTAACAACACATGAAAAGCTGAAAAGGTCAGGTGTGGTGGCTCATGCCTGTAATCCCAGCACTTTGGGAGGCCAAAGCAGGAGGATCCCTTGAGTCCAGGAGTTTGAGACCAGCCTGGGCAACATAGTGAGACCCCCAACTCTAAAAAAAAAAATTTAAATAAAACAAATAAAAGCTGAAGAGACTGAAAAATCAACAATTCTTTTTGGATTTGAATGTGGAGAGGATATAGGACAAATCACTGCCCCCAAGATTGGAGAGATAGAGAAGTGTATATAGGAATTTATGGCTTACAGGAACAGACTTACTACTGAAACCACCTTAGGAACCAGTGCTGGAGTAGAAAATTTTGAAATATAAGTGGTGAATTGCTGAAGGTTCCATATGGACAACTCAAGGAGGTAAAAACGCCAGGGAGATCCAGTTATGAGGGAGCATAATATTATAAAATTTACCTCCTGGAGCTTCACCAGGCTCCTGTGGCAAATACCTGAGAAAACTCGCTTCCTGCTTCCACCCTTGGGAAGGAGAAAGGAAAACCATCTTAAAATATGCCAGAGCACCCTGCAAGACTTGTCCTCAGGAGAAATTACTGAACCTCAGCCTAACCTGCTCTCATATAATCAGATCCTAAATGACTTGCTGGAAGGGAAATACCCAAATCCAGCCTATTCCAGTCATCCCTAAAGGGGAAGATAAAAACAGAGAAACACGTGAAGTTCATAGTCCAAAAGCAGAGACTCACTTAAACAGCGAGGCCCAGTCATAAGACTCCAGAACACTTCTGCTAGGGTCTGAATATTTGGTCCCTGCCCGAAACCCTGCAAAATGTGCCTGTTGAAACCGAGTCTCCAATGCACTAGAATTAAGGGGTGGGACCTTTGAAAGGTAATGGCAAAGACATCCTGATTGGGATTAGTGCACTTATGAAAGAGACCAAAGGAAGCTTTTTTGTCCATTCCAACATGAGAGGACATATAGCTGGCACCATCTATGAGGAATGGGTCTCATCAAACACTGAATCTCCTGGAACCTTGACCTTGGATTTTCTAGCCTCTAAACCGAGCAATAAACTTCTGTTGTTTACAAATTACTTGCTCTAAGTTATGCTGGTGGA
The DNA here is from genome assembly GCF_028885625.2 of Pongo pygmaeus. Taxonomy (NCBI): domain Eukaryota; kingdom Metazoa; phylum Chordata; class Mammalia; order Primates; family Hominidae; genus Pongo; species Pongo pygmaeus. The sequence continues at coordinate 19,818,046 of NC_085930.1, read as the reverse complement.
TGGACTAAGCTTCCCCTCACCTCCACAGCTTCCCATCATTACTGGATGCACTGTTACAGTAGTTCCTTTTACCTGGTATCTCATATCTAGGAATGAAGAAAAAGCATAAGGCATACTAAAAGGCAAAAAACACAATTTGAAGTGGCAGATCATCAGAACAAGACACAGCTATGATACTGGAATTATCAGACAAGAATTTTTAAAAAAATCTCTGAATAATGCCACATATCTACAACTATCTGACTTTGACAAACCTGAGAAAAACAAGAAATGGGGAAAGGATTCCCTATTTAATAAAAGGTGCTGGGAAAACTGGCTAGCCATATGTAGAAAGCTGAAACTGGATCCCTTCCTTACACCTTATACAAAAATCAATTCAAGATGGATTAAAGACTTAAATGTTAGACCTGAAACCATAAAAACCCTAGAAGAAAACCTAGGCATTACCATTCAGGACATAGGCATGGGCAAGGACTTCATGTCTAAAACACCAAAAGCAATGGCAACAAAAGCCAAAATTGACAAATGGGATCTAATTAAACTCAAGAGCTTCTGCACAGCAAAAGAAACTACCATCAGAGTGAACAGGCAACCTACAAAATGGGAGAAAATTTTCGCAACCTACTCATCTGACAAAGGGCTAATATCCAGAATCTACAATGAACTCAAACAAATTTACAAGAAAAAAACAAACAACCCCATCAAAAAGTGGGCGAAGGACATGAACAGACACTTCTCAAAAGAAGACATTTATGCAGCCAAAAAACACATGAAAAAATGCTCACCATCACTGGCCATCAGAGAAATGCAAATAAAAACCACAATGAGATACCATCGCACACCAGTTAGAATGGCAATCATTCAAAAGTCAGGAAACAACAGGTGCTGGAGAGGATGTGGAGAAATAGGAACACTTTTACACTGTTGGTGGGATTGTAAACTAGTTCAACCCTTGTGGAAGTCAGTGTGGCGATTCCTCAGGGATCTAGAACTAGAAATTCCATTCGACCCAGCCATCCCATTACTGGGTATATACCCAAAGGACTATAAATCATGCTGCTATAAAGACACATGCACACGTATGTTTATTGCCGCATTATTCACAATAGCAAAGACTTGGAACCAACCCAAATGTCCAACAATGATAAGACTGGATTAAGAAAATGTGGCACATATACACCATGGAATACTATGCAGCCATAAAAAATGATGAGTTCATGTCCTTTGTAGGGACATGGATGAAATTGGAAATCATCATTCTCAGTAAACTATCGCAAGAACAAAAAACCAAACACCGCATATTCTCACTCATAGGTGGGAATTGAACAATGAGAACACATGGACACAGGAAGGGGAACATCACACTTCAGGGACTGTTGTGGGGTGGGGGGAGGGGGGAGGGATAGCATTGAGAGATATACCTAATGCTAGATGACGAGTTGGTGGGTGCAGCGCACTAGCATGGCACATGTATACATATGTAACTTACCTGCACATTGCGCACATGTACCATAAAACCTAAAGTATAATAATAATAATAGTAATAATAAAAATCTCTGAGTAGTATGCTAAGGGCTCTGATGAACAAAGGAGACAGCATTCAAGAACAGATAGGCAATGTAAGCAGAGACATAAGTACAAGGAAAGAATAAAAAAGAAACAGATAAAAAAATACTGCAACAGACCTGAAGAATGTCTTTGATTGGCTTATTAGTAGACTGAACACAACAAAGGAAAGAGTCTCTGAGCTCTGGAAACATTGAAAGAAACTTTAAAAACTGAAAACAATGGAAAGTAATATCCAAGAACTGTGGGACAGCTATAAAAGGTGTAACATAGAGTTATGAGAATACCAGAAGGAGAAGAGAGAGAAACAGAAGAAACATTTGCAACAATCATGTCTAACAACTTCCACTGTTAATGTCAGACACCAAAACCAAAGATCCAGGAAGCTCAGAGCACACCAGGCAGGATACATGCCAAAAACCTACACCTAGGCATATTATTCTCCAACTGTATAAAAATCAACTCCAAAAGAAACCAAAGGTGGAGTGGACAACATATAGAGAAACAAAGATAAGAATCACATTCAGGCCAGGCTCGGTGGCTCATGCCTGTAATCCCAGTACTTTGGGAGGCCGAGGTGGGTGGATCATAAGGTCAGGAGATCGAGACCATCCTGGCTAATACAGTGAAACCCCGTCTCCACTAAAAAATACAAAAAATTAGCCAGGCGTGGTGGGAGCCTGTAGTCCTAGCTACTCGGGAGGCTGAGGCAGGAGAATGGTGTGGACCTGGGAGGCAGACCTTGCAGTGAGCCGAGATCGCACCACTGCACTCCAGCCTGGGTGACAGAGCAAGACTCTATCTCCAAAAAAAAAAAAGGAATTACATTCAACATCTCAGAATCACAAAAGTAAAAAGAGAGTGGAATGAAATATTAAACACGCTGAGAGAAAAAAAAAATCAACTAAGATTTCAGTGCCCTGTGAGATCTTCTTTCAAAAGTAAATGAGAAATAAAACATTCCCTGGACAAACAAAAGTTGAGGAAACTTGTTACCAGCAGATGTGTCATGTGAGAAAATATTAAACCTTATCTAGAGAAAAAAAAGATATACATCTGAAAACTGAATCTACATTGTATTTATTTTTATTTATTTATTTTGAGACAGAGTCTCACTCTGTTGCCCAGGCTGGAGTGCAGTGGCACATTCTTGGCTCATTGCAACCTCTGCCTCCCAGGTTCAAGCAATTCTCTGCCTCAGCCTCCCAAGTAGCTGGGATTACAGGAGCCCTCCACCACGCCTGGCTAATTTTTTTGTATTTTTATTAGAGACAGTGTTTCACCATCTTTGCCAGGCTAGTCTTGAACTCCTAACCTCAAGATCCACCCATCTCGGCCTCCCAAAGTGCTGGGATTACAGGTGTGAGCCACCACACCCGGCCTGAATCTACACTTTAAAAAGAACATTAGAGAAGGAATAAGTGGTGGTAAAATACTTTTTTTGAGATGGAGTCTCACTCTGTCACCCAGGCTGGAGTGCAGTAGCATGATCTCAGCTCACTGCAAACTCTGCCTTCCAGGTTCATGCCATTCTCCTGCCTCAGCCTCCCGAGTAGCTGGGACTACAGGCACCCTCCACCACACCCGGCTAATTTTGTTTTTGTATTTATAGTAGAGGTGGGATTTCACCATGTTAGCTAGGATGGTCTCGATCTCCTGACCTCATGATCTGCCCACCTCGGCCTCCCAACGTGCTGGAATTACAGGCATAAGCCACTGTACCCAGCTGCTTTTTATTCTTAATTGACCTAACATATAACAGTTTGTATATAATAACAATGTATGCAATTATATACTTTTTTTTTGAGACAGAGTCTTGCTCTGTCACCCAGGCTGGAGTGCAGTGATGCAATCTCAGCTCACTGCAACCTCCACCTCCTCCCTGGTTCAAGCAATTCTCATGTCCCAGCCTCCCGAGTAGCTGGGACTACAGGCGTGTGCCACCACGTCCAACTAATTTTTTGTATTTTTAGTAGAGATGGGGTTTCACTGTGTTAGCAAGGAGGGTCTCCATCTCCTGACCTCATGATCCACCTGCCTCAGCCTCCCAAAGTATTGGGATTACAGGCTTAAGCCAAGGCACCCAGCCAATTACATACTTAATATATACAAGGCTATGTATGCTTACATGTAAGTGAAACAAATGGCAACAATAACACAACAGATGGGAATATGAGAGAAACTGGTATTACATTTCTATTAGAAGACAGTTGAAGTAACTGAACTGGTATACTGTTATTTGAAGGTGGACTTGGATTTGTTGCAAGTCTATACTGCAAACTCCAGGGCAACTAGTAAAAACCAAAGTATAAAAATGTTAAAAAGAGAAAACAGGCCAGGTATAGTGGCTCATGCCAAGGTAGAAAGATGGCTTGAGTCCAGGAGTTAGAGACTATCCTAAGCAACACAGTGAGACCCTATCCCTACAGAAAAGAAAAGGCCAGGTATGGTGGTGCATACTTGTAGTACTAGCTAATTGCATACCTGTAGTCCTAGCTAATAGCATACTTGTAGTCCTAGCTAATTGCATACTTGTAGTCCTAGCTAATTGCATACTTGTAGTCCTAGCTAATTGCATACTTGTAGTCCTAGCTAATTGCATACCTGTAGTCCTAGCTAATTGCATACTTGTAGTCCTAGCTAATTGCATACTTGTAGTCCTAGCTAACTGGGAGACTGAGGTGGAAGGATCACTTGAACCCACGAGGTTGAGGCTGCAGGGAGCCATGATCACACCACTGCACTCCAGCCTGGGTCAGTGTCTCAATTAAAAAAAAAAAAAAGCAAGAGAGGAAACAAAAATAATAAAATCATCAACTCCATAAAAGGCAGAAAAAGAGTGGAGGACAAAGCAAGAACAAAGAACAATAGGAGTGAATGGAAAATGATATGGCAAAATTAATCCAACTGTACAATCACTTTGAATGTCAATGGTCTAAATGTACCAATGAAAAGACAAATTGTTAGAGCCCATCAAAATAGAGGCACACCTCACTTTATCGAGCTTCACTTTATTTTGCTTGGCAACATCACCTTTTTAACAAATTAAAGATTTGTGGCCATGAAGTGCTCAGCAAGTCTGACCAGCACCATTTTTCCAACACCGTGTGCTCACTTCACATCTGTGTCACATCTTTTGGCAATCCCCACAATCTTTCAAAGATTTTAGTTATCACATCTGTTTTGATGATCTGTGATCAGTGATTTCTGATGTTATTATTGGAATTGTCTCAGGGTGCTGGAACTCTATGGAAGACAACAAACATGATGGAAAAATGTGTTCGACTGCTTCATTGACTAGTCATTTCCCTGTCTCTATTTCTCTCTTCCAGCCCCCCATTCCCCAAGATACAACAATGAAATTAGGCCACTTCACTGTGCAGTGGCCACCATGTGTTCAAGTGAAAAGAAGTGTGCATGTCTGTCACTTCAAATCAGAAGGCAGAAATCATCAAGCTTAGTGAAGAAGGCATGTTGGAAGCTAAGACAGGCCAAAGCTAAGCTTCTTGCATCAGCTACCCAAGTTGTGAATGCAAAGAAAAAGTTCTTGAAGGAAGTTATAGGTGCTACTCCAGTGAACACATGAATGATTTTAAAAAACAAAACAGATTTTTACTGATACACAGAAAGTCTGAGTGGTCTGCATAGAAGATCAAATCAGCCCCAACATTCCCTTGAGACAAAGCCTAATCCTGAGAAAGGCCCTAACTCTCTTCAATTCTATGGAGGAGAAGAGAAGTGGGGAAGTTGCGGAAGAAATGTTTGAAGCTGGCAGAGGTTGGTACATGAGCTTCTAGGAAAACAGCCATATCTGTGACATTAAAGTGTGAAGTGTGCTGTAAAAATGGGAACAAGAAAGCCTGCATGATAGCACATCTGTTACAGCATGGTTAAGACCTTCTTGTTGGTAGGTCAGGAAGTAATAGTCACCATTTGTGTCCATATTCTCCTAGACTGAGCATGGAGAAATCTATAATAGTAGCCGGAGAGGTGTAGGTTGTGTGTTCAAGGGAAAAAAGAGTGATTTTGAGGGAACACATAGCCTGCCTCAGCTACATCAGATTTCTCTCCTATATGGGCTTGTTGATGCCTGCTGAGGTGTGACTTCTGGCAAAAGGTTTTCCCACATTCCTTACATTCATAAGGTTTTTCTCCTGTGTGTGTTCTCCGATGTATATTGAGGCCTGACTTCTGGGAGAAAGTTTTCCTACATTCATTACATCTAAAGGGTTTTTCCCCTGTGTGAGTTCTGTGATGTACAAAGAGTTCTGACTTCTGGGAGAAGGTTTTCCTACATTCTTTACACTCAAATGGCTTCTCACTTGTGTGAGTTATCTGATGTATGGTGAGAACTGTCTTATCGTAAAAAGTTTTCCTACATTCATCACATTCATAGGGTTTCTCTCCTGAGTGAGTTCCCTGATGCGTATTGAGGTTTGACTTGTGACAAAAGATTTTCCCACACTCATTACATTCGTAAGGTTTTTCTCCAGTATGGGTTCTATGATGTACAGTGAGGACTGACTTCTGACTGAAAGTTTTTCCACATTCGCTACATTCATAGGGTTTCTCCCCCATGTGAATACCTTGATGCTTCCGAAGATTTGCCTTCTGATGAAAGGATTTTCCACATTCATTACATTCATAGGGCTTTTCCCCGGTGTGAGTTCTCTGATGTATAATAAGGTATGATTTCTGACAGAAAGTTTTTCCACATTCATTACATCCATACGGTTTTTCCCCTGTGAGTTCTCTGGTGTATGGTGAGGAATGACTTGCGATGAAAGGTTTTTCCACATTCATTACATAAGTAAGGTTTCTCCCCTGTGTGAGTTCCCTGATGGGTGCTGAGATTTGACTTCTGACGAAAGGTTTTTCCACATTCATTACATTCATAGGGTCTTTCCCCTGTGTGAGTTCTCTTGTGTATCCCAAGGTTTAACTTATTGATAAAGGTTTTCTCACATTCATTACATTCATAGGGTTTTTTGCCAGCATGAGTTCTCTGATGTATAGTTAGGAATGACTTACAGTAAAAGGATTTTCCACATTCATTACATTTATAGGGTTTTTCCCCTGTGTGAGTTCTGTGATGTACTGTAAGATATGACTTGTGGCTATATGTTTTTCCACATTCGTTACATGCATATGGTTTTTCCCCAGTATGAGTTCTCTGATGGACAGTGAGGAATGACTTACGGCGAAACGTTTTCCCACATTCATTGCATTCATAGGGTTTTTCCCCTGTGTGAGTCCTTTGATGGACAATGAGGAATGACTTACGGTGAAAGGTTTTCCCACATTCATTGCATTCATAGGGTTTTTCCCCTGTGTGAGTTCTCTGATGTATCCTGAGGTTCGACTTATTGATAAAGGGTTTTCCACACTCATTACATTCATAGGGTTTTTCCCCTGTGTGTGTTCTCTGATGGACAGTAAGCCTTGACTTATGGCTAAATGCTTTTTCACAATGATCACATGCATAGGGCTTTTCCCCAGTGTGAGTTCTATGATGTATTGTGAGGTATGACTTCTGGCTAAAGGTTTTTCCACATTCACTACACTGATAGGGCTTTTCCCCTGAGTGAGTTCTGTGATGTAAAGTGAGAAGTGACTTACGGTGAAAAGTTTTTCCACATTCAATACATTTGTAGGGTTTATCCCCTGTGTGAGTTCTCTGATGTAAAGTGAGGAATGATTTACGGCAAAAGGTTTTTCCACATTCATTGCATCCATAGGGCTTTTCTCCTGTGTGAATTCTCTGATGGATAGTGAGGCTGGACTTATAGCTGAACAATTTTTCACACCAGTTACAGGCATAAGGTTTTTCCTCAGTAGGCATCTTGTGCTGTATCACAAGGTCTGATTTGCTAATGGAGGGTTTCTCACATTCAACACATTCATAGGGTTTCTCTCCTGCGTGTGTTCGCTGATGTTTAGTGATGTCAGACTTTCTACAGCAAGTTGGCTGTCCTACCTGAGTTATCCCTTGGACGATAACAGCTGAATTATTACAGGCTTTCTTATATTCATTATATTTATCAAAGGTCTGTCCTGTATGAACCCACTTATGTATAAAGAACATTGCCTCCGTGTTGAAGGTTTTCCCTTGTTCATTACTTTGAAAAGGCTGCAGCAGAGTTTGAATCTTGTGATGCTGAGTAAGATGTTCATGATGTCTGTGGGATCTCCTAGTTATATCAGGGACATGAGGTTTCTCTCCAGACTGTGTCTCACCAGGCTTAATAGGGAAAATCATGTTCTGGCAAACATTAAACTGCCCAGGCTTCATTCCTGAACTGTTTCCATTATTTATAATCAGATTTAAAACATGGTTTGAGTTCAAATTAAATGTTTTTCCTAATTCAACTCTCTCCTGAATTGATGTGTTGCTGTTGATGATTACAATTTGCCAGAAAAATCTATCATGACTTTCATGGCTCCTTTCAATAAGGTCATCAAGGATCTGGACAGCTGAAATGAGAAAAAGGTATCCATGAACCACACATGAGCATGTCTTACAGAATGCTTGTGTAAAGGTAAAAAAAATTGCTTCCTATCCCAGTGGAGTAAGATTTGATAAAAATAAATAATGGGTATTGGTTTTATACCCATATGGTTCCTGTTCCTACTAACATAATGTAATAAATCAGTATATTTTCTAATGTTCAATTGAGTTTTTCTTTGCATTTGAAGTTTTCCTTTTCTTTTTTATTTCACAAAGAATTATTTGGTAATAATATGCATCTACTTCCTACTCATAGGTTTTAATAAGTGCTCATTATCTGTCATTTGTTTTCTCTTTTTTTCCTATTTATTCATATAATAGTGGCTGTTTTAATAGCTGCTATTTTTTCATTATTCTTCTTTGAAGATAGCCAGTTTTCCCTGGGTCAGCAACTGGCAGGTACAGGAGATGGCCATTTTTCTGTCTCCTAAGCATGGAAGTAGCTTGTGGACAGGATTTTGCCTACATTTAACCTTTCACTCTTCCCTGAGAATGGTTAAATGTGTCTGGAGGTTTTCCAAGCAGAAAATCTCTTATTCCCCATGTTAAACAAAAACAGATCCTGGCAAATTCCTACTTAAACATGACAACCCCTGCTTCCCAGAACCATAATAGGCACAGAAGCTCCAGTCAAAAAACCACACTGGTGATCTGAAGGATTGGTTCTGCAACTCAGGCTGTGCCCGTCATCTTTGAAAAGTGTATTTCTGGTTCCTTCTGAGATCAACAGCCCTGCCCCTCTCCACTCACACACCCCTGCTTGGTAATTCACCATTTTTGAAGGGTTTTATTTTGTGTTTTGGAGTTTCAGATGTCACACAGTTTCATTTAAAAATGAAGTTTCCTGTACATTTCTCATCTTCAAATGGTAACTACAAACTCCACTCTCAAACAGAGATCTGAGCCCTTCAACAGGAAATAATTGGTTTCTTTGGACTTGAGACCCAGAATCTTCTGGTTCTCCTCCCAGGTCCAGCATCACCCCTATCCAGGCCCCTATGATGAGTCCTCTTCAGCTTCATAATTTCTTTCTGAGACAGGATCTTACTCTGTTACCCAGGCTGGAGTGCAGTGTTGCTATCATAGCTCACTGAAGCTTCAAACTCCTGAGCCCAAGCAATCCTTCCACCTCAGCCTCCCAAGTATAAAACTTGGGATTACAAACCCATGTCACCATACTCAGCTACTATTTTTTTTTTCTGTAGGTGGGGGTCTACAAGGATCATTTAAGGCCAGAAGTTCGAGACCAGCCTGGGCAATAGAACAAGACCTCATCTCCACAAACAATAAAAAATTAGCTGGGTGTGGTGGCACACACCTGTAGTCCTAGCTACTTGGGAGGCTAGGGTGTGAGGAACACTTGAGCCCAGGAGTTCATCATTACAGTGAACTATAATCATGCCACTGCACTTCAGTCTGAGAAACAGAGTGAGAACTATCTGTTTAATAAAAAATAAAACAAGAATAAAGCTACAGCTTAAAAAGAAACACTATTTTCATCATCATTGTTATAATGACTGATTCTTAAAAATCGCTTAAGATACATTCAACGGATAAATAAATGCATGAATGTCTAAAAAAATTTTTTAAGATACTACATCAGAATAGAGGAAAAGAGGGAAATAGAGAAAACAAATAGCAAAGAAAAAGGCCTGAGGAGAGGATGGCAGGGATTGGATTTGGGGTAAATAGAAGATACTCACAAAAATAAGAGACTGGGATATATGCATGAGAGTTACCCCTGGGGACTATATAATGCACATTTAATGCAAACCAACAGTCTTCAGGTCAAAGATCTAGGGAAAAAAGTGGTGAAAACAAGATAACACTACAAAAATCTGCTGGGCATTAGTCCTCCAGGCCTCCCTGCCCAGTATTCACCGACTGACCTGAAAGTCTCAGGTTTGGGGCTTCTTCTACTATCCATGGCTCTGCTCCTTGCTCTAGCTTGAAGATCATCTCAGGTTTGGTAATGCAATGCCCTGATAACGAGAAAGAGTGGAAGACTTTGTCAAACCACTAAGTCAAATCCTTTTCAGAATGACAACAGCTGGGCTTCAGGGACTGTGCAATGAAGGAGCCAATTTGAACATTTCATTACAGAGTAGTGACACATTTTTCATCAACTGGAATCTTACAAGTAAATATTATTATACCTTAAAAGGGTTCCTATATTTACCAACAACAAAACACATTCCTGGGAGTTACTGGGAAGTTTTACTCACCCAATGATACCAGGCTGCTGTAGGTCTCCAGCATCACGTCCCTGTAGAGGGTCCTCTGAACATCATCCAGGTCCTGCCACTCCTCCCAGGTGAAGTGCACAGCCACATCTTCAAAGGACACCAACCCCTGTAATGGCACATTTTTCCTCAAGTCAAAGCATCAGCCCAGGGTCAAAAGAACATGAATCTGGGAATTCACTCTTTTGTGTGTCCATGTGTCTTATATGTATTTTACATAAGATGTAGTTTGTTTTGTACTGTTTATGGTGAGAGAAGGAGTAATCACAGTAGAAATATGCTTCCACTGTAATAACTTATGAATTAATAAAATTGTATTACAAAGTTCACCTTGTAGATCTAGAACCATCCTTATTGCTGGGGATAAAAGTATAAACAAAATGCAAAACCCTCTCACTACAAAAATAATAAAAAAAATAGGCATCATGCTGCATGCCTGTAGTCCTGGCTACTCTGGAAACTGAGGCTGAAGGATTGCTTAAGCCCAAGAGTTTGACAGTGCAGTGAGTTATGATCACATCACTGAACTCCAGCCTGGCCAACAGAGAGCCTATCTCTCAAAAAAAAAAAAAAAAAAAAAGGAATAAAATTCTACTCCTCAAAGGAGCTCATGATCTGGTTATGAATATATAAGTATAAACACATACTGGGAATGATGTTTAGGTGAACTCATTGAGACACAAGTTCAATACAGACTAAAATAAGAGAGAAGGAAATAAGTTTTATTTTGCATCATGAGGTTCCACTTTACTGAAAAATCAGGTTTTTGGCTCTTCCACACGAACCATGAATCCTCATGACTATGAGAAAGTATCAGAAGTCTACTCACAAAGGCAAAGAGAACACACACCACTTTAATGGAACTCTGGACAGCACCATGCCTAGATGAATGATCCTGGGCAGTGATGAAAGCTAAAGGCAATATTTAAGGAATTGATTATGCAGTGATTCTGCATTTAAATATTTGACCTAATTTCAAAAATTCTTATGCATCTATCATTTTTACATTACATTACTTCCTCAGTATCCATGGGGACTGATTCCAAGATACTCCCAGATACCAAAATCCACAGATTAGATAACTCTCTTATATAAACTAGTCTCATATTTGCATAAAACTTATGTACATCCTCCTATATACAGTCATGAGCTGCATAATAACATTTCAGTCAATGATGAAACATGTATATCACAATAGTCCCATAAGATGATGATGAAACGTACACAGAAACCTGATATTGGCATTGCAGATGAAGTGCAGAAAACGATATTCAATAATGGCTCTGAGCCATCTGGTTACCTATATACCAAAAACATATAAATAAAAATATACATATCATGTAGGTTTTTGTAACACTACGAAGTTCACAAAACAATGAAATTACCTAAAGATGCATTTCTCAGAAAGTAATCCCATTAGTAAGCCATGCATGACTGAACTTTAACTCTTTAGATTACATATAATACTGAAGACAATGTAATGCTACATAAATGGCTCTTATACTGTACTGTTTAGGAAATAATGACAAGAAAAATTTCTGTAGATGCTCTGCACAGAGACAACCATCTATTTTTGTGGGAATATTTTCAATCTGAAGTTGGCTGAATCCACAGATGCAAAACCAATGGATACAAAAGGGTAAGTATAATTAAAAGCATATACACTAGCATTTCAAAATTTCCTTTCTACGGGACAAAAAATTGCTGTATCCACCCAGGGTGAACATAGTCACTTCATAAACAGGTGTAAATAAGGAGGTCCAGTAAGGACAGAAAAGTTACATGACCATATTGGCATTTTAACAGCCATCCCTGAGAAAGAGAATGGGAAAGGGCTTAAGGGAAAGCCAGAAGGGAGTAAACAGGAAGACAGATGTGACCACCTATATCAGGACATGGAGTGTAAGAATACACAATAGGGAAGCAGTTCTTAAAAGGAAAAAAATGTAGAAACAGGATTTGGTACCAATTTGCTGTGCAGTGGGTAAAAAGGGGAGTTTTGTTTCCAAGTTATCTGCCATGATCCAGCTAGTTTGGTACTGGTGTTGTGAAGTGAAATTTGCAAAAAATAAAAGAATATGATAACCAGAAGTGACACAGACTTGGACATATCATGTGTGAAACATCTGAGGTTCCATATGTGGGAATGTCCAACTGGCAATTGGGAATATGGCTCCAGTGGTTCAGAAGAGAGATCAAAACTAAAGATAAAGATTTAGAAACTACCAGCATTTCAATGGTACCTGAATCCATCAGACCAAATGAAAATAAGAGAATGAAAGAATAAAAGAAACAACTACAGAATCTACAGAAACACTAACATTTACACAGGAAAAGAAATAGACTGTGAAGACCAAGAAGGAACTTTCTGAGTTTATTCCGCGAATAAAGAAAAATTCAATATTCGGAAGTCTACTAATATAATTCATCACGACCATAGTCCTGTGGAAAAAAATCCTTTAACTGTGCATATACGCATTGAGAAGACAGTTTTAGAAACACATTCCAGGTTCCTATTTCTGCATGTAAGAAGCTTGGAAATAATCAATAATTACTTTACAATAATTAATTTTAATAACAATCTTCACAACAAATTAATATGACACAATCTTAACAACAAATAAAAAGCTGAACAGACTAAAAAATCAACAATTCTTTCTAGATTTGAAACTCAGGGGAGGACACAGGGCAAACCACTGCCCCCAGGATTGCAGAGACAGAGAAGTGAATATAGGACTTTATGGCTTACAGGAAAACGGACTCACTACTGAAACCAACTTTCGAATCAGTGCTGGAGTAGAAAAACTCAAACTGTAACTGGTGAATGGCTGGAGGATCCGCGTGGACAACTCTAAGTGGTAAAAACTACAAAGAGATAGAGTTATTGTGAGGGAGGGGCACAATACTGTAAAATTGTCTCATGGAGCTTCACCAGGCTCCTGTGACAAATACCTGAGAAAACTCCCCTCCTGCTTCAACCTTTTGGAAGGAAAAAGGAAAACCATTTCAAAATATGCCAGAGCACCCCATCTTAACAAGGCTTGTCCACAGGAGAATCTACTTAACTTCAGCCTAATCTGCTCTAGTATAATCAGAGACTAAATAACGGAGGGAAAGGGAATTATCCCCTTCCACTGCAGCCCATTCTAATCATGTTCCACCTAAGGTGGAAAATTAATTAAACAGAGGAACACTTCTGAGGTTCACAGTATAGACCCAATCATAGCATTCCAGAACACGGCTGCTGGGGTCTGTGTGTTTGTCCCTCACATACGATACCAAAACGCTGCTCCTGAGGTCTGAATGTTTCTCCCTCACATAGGATTCCAGAACACTGCTAGGAGGGTCTGAATGTTTGTCCCTCACATAGGATTCCAGAACATTGATGCTGGGGTCTGAATGTTTGCCCTTAACCTAGGATTCCAGAACACTGCTGCTGGGGTCTGAATGTTTGTCCCTCACATAGGATTCCAGAAACTGCTGCTGAGGTCTGAATGTCTGTTCCTCACATAGCATTCCAGAACACTGCTACGAGGGTCAGAATGTTTGACCCTCACATAGGATTCCAGAACACTGCTGCTGGGGAGTGAATGTTTGTACCTCACATAGGAGTCCAGATCACTGCTACGAGGTTCTGCATATTTGTCCGTTACATAGGATTCCAGAAGACTGCTGCCATGGTCTGAATGTTTGTCCCTCACATAGGATTCCAGAACACTGCTGCTGGGGTCTAAATGTTTGTACCTCACATAGGATTCCAGAACACTGCTGCTGGGTTCTGAATGTCTGTCCCTCACATAGAACTCCAGAACACTGCTGCAAGGGTCTAAAGGTTTCTCCCTCACATAGGATTCCAGAGCACTGCTGCGAGGGTCTAAATGTCTGTCCCTCACATAGGATTCCAGAACACTGCTACGAAGTTCTGAATGTTTGTCTGTTACATAGAATTCCAGAACACTGCTGCCGTGGTCTGAATGTTAGTCCCTCACATAGGATTCCAGAACACTCCTGCTGTGGTCTGAATGTCTGTTACATAGGATTCCAGAACACTGCTGCCATGGTCTGAATATCTGTCCCTCACATAAGATTCCAGAACACTCTTGCTGTGGTCTGTTTGTCCCTCACATAGGATTCCAGAACACTGCTGCCATGGTCTGAATGTTTGTTCCTCACATAGGATTCCAGAACACTGCTGCTGCGGTCTGAATGTCTGTCCCTCACATAAGATTCCAGAACACTGCTCCTGGGGTCTGAGTGTTTGTCCTTCAAATAGGATTGCAAAACACTAATGCAATGATCTGAATGATTGTCCCTCACGTAGGATTCCAGAACACAGCTGCTGGGGTCTGAATGTTTGTCCCTCACATAGCATTCCAGAACAGTGCTGCTAGGTTATGAATGTTTTTCCCTCACTTAGAATTCCAGAACACTAATGCAATGATCTGAATGATGGTGCCTCACGTAGGATTCCAGAACACTGCTGCTGGGGTCTGAATGTTTCTCCCTCACATAGGATTCCAGAACACTCCTGCTGTAGTCTGAATGTTTGTCCCTCACATAAGATTCCAGAACACTGCTACGAGGGTCTGAATGTTTGTCCGTCACATAGGATTCCAGAACACGGCTGCTGTGGTCTGAAAGTTTTTCCCTCACATACGATTCCAGAACACTGATTCCAGGGTTTGAATGTTTGTACCTCACATAGGATTCCAGAACACTGCTGCTGGGGTCTGAGTGTCTGTCCCACACATAGTATTCCAGAACACTGCTGGGATGGTCTGAATGTTTGTCCGTCACATAGGATCCCAGAACACTGCTGCTGGCGTCTGAATGTTTGTCCCTCACATAGGATTCCAGAACACGGCCGCTGTAGTCCGGTTTTTTTTTTTCTGTCTTTTTAAAATTACTTTATTAATATTCATTTTTAACTGACATATGATATTGCAAGTTTTTGTAATGTAAAACGTGAGGGACAAACATTCAGACCAATGCAGTAGCGTTCTGGAATCCTATGTGAGGGACAAACATTGAGACTCTCACAGTAGTGTTCTGGAATCCTAACTGAGGGACAAACATTCAGAATCCAGCAGCAGTGTTCTGGAATCCTATGTGAGGGACAAAGTATGCATACATTGTGAAAAGGTCAAATCTAGCTAATTAACAAATACATCAACTCACATAGTTATCATTTTTCTGGTGAATACACATAACATTAACTTTCTATTTCTCAAGAATGCAATATGTCATCATCAATTACAATCACCTTGCTCTACATCGCCTGAAATTTATTCCTTCTAACTAACTCTAAGTATGTATCCTCTGATTAACATCACCGCAACTCCCCTTTACCCCTAGCTTTGATACCCACCATTGTACTTTGTAATTCTATGAGATCAACTTTTTTACATACCAGTAGGAGTCATGTCATGATATATTTGTCTTTCTGTGCCTGGCTTATTTCACTTAACATGTTGTCCTCCAGGTTCATCCATGTTGTTCAAAAATGACAGCGTTTTCTTTTTTTTACTGCCAAATAATATACCAGGTTTTCTTTCTTTTTTTAATATATTTTCCGTATTGAATTATTTATATATATATATATTTATTATACTTTAAGTTCTAGGATACATGTGCAAAACGTGCAGGGTTCTTAACATATGTATACACGTGCCATGTTGGTGTGCTGCACCCAGTAACTCGTCATTTACATTAGGTATATCTCCTAGTGCTATCCCACCCCCCTCCCCTCACCCCACAACAGGCCCTGGTGTGTGATGTTCCCCTTTCTGTGTCCATGTGTTCTCATTGTTCAATTCCCACCTATGAGTGAGAACATGCAGTGTTTGGTTTTTTGTCCTTGTGATAGTTTGCTGAGAATGATGGTTTCTAGCTGCATCCATGTCCCTACAAAGGACATGAACTCATCATTTTTTAAGGCTGCATAGTGTTCCATGGTGTATATGTGCCACATTCTCTTA
Organism: Pongo pygmaeus; assembly: GCF_028885625.2. NCBI lineage: Eukaryota > Metazoa > Chordata > Mammalia > Primates > Hominidae > Pongo > Pongo pygmaeus. The sequence goes on along the minus strand of NC_085930.1, from coordinate 19,801,751 downwards.
ATCCACTCTATCATTGTTGGACATTTGGACATTTCAGTTGGTTCCAAGTCTTTGCTATTGTGAGTAGCACTGCAATAAACACACGTGTGCATGTGTCTTTATAGTAGCATGATTTATATACCATTGGGAATAATTCCAGTAATGGGATGGCTGGGTCAAATGGTATTTCTAGCTCTAGATTCCTGAGGAATCACCACACTGTCTTCCACAATGGTTGAACTACTTTACAATCCCACTAACAGTGTAAAAGTGTTCCTATTTTTCCACATCCTCTCCAGCACCTGTTGTTTCCTGACTTTTTAATCATAGCCATTCTAACTAGTGTGAGATGATATCTCATTGTGATTTTGATTTGCATTTCTCTGGCCAGTGATGATGACCATTTTTTCATGTGTCTGTTGGCTGCATAAATGTCTTCTTTTGAGAAGTGTCTGTTCATATCCTTTGCCCACTTGTTGATGGGGTTTTTTCTTGTAAATTTGTTTGAGTTCTTTGTAGATTCTGGATATTAGCCTTTTGTCAGATGAGTAGGTTGCAAAAATTTTCTCCCATTCTGTAGGTTGCCTGTTCAATCTGATGTCTTTTGCTGTGCAGAAGGTCTTTAGTTTAATCAGATCTGATTTGACAATTTTGGCTTTTGTTGCCATTGCTTTTGGTGTTTTAGACATGAAGACCTTACTCATGCCTATGTCCTGAATGGTATTGCCTAGGTTTTCTTCTAGGGTTTTTATGGTTTTAGGTCTAACATTTAAGTCTTTAATACATCTTGAATTAATTTTTGTGTAAGGTGTAAGGAAGGGATCCGGTTTCAGCTTTCTACATATGGCTAGCCAGTTTTCCCAGCACCATTTGTTAAATAGGGAATCCTTTCCCCATTGCTTTTCTCAGGTTTGTCAAAGATCAGATAGTTGTAGATGTGTGGTATTATTTCTGAGGGTTCTGTTCTGTTCCATTGGTCTATATCTCTGTTTTGGTACCAGTACCATGCTGTTTTGGTTACTGTAGCCTTGTAGTATAGTTTGAAGTCAGGTTGTGTGATGCCTCCAGCTTTGTTCTTTTGGCTTAGGACTGACTTGGCAATGTGGGCTCTTTTTTGGTTCCATATGAACTTTAAAGCAGTTTTTTCCAATTCTGCGAAGAAAATCCTTGGTAGCTTGATGGAGATGGCATTGAATCTATAAATTACCTTGGGCAGTATGGTCATTTTCACGATATTGATTCTTCCTATCCATGAGCATGGAGCATGGAATGTTCTTCCATTGGTTTGTGTCCTCTTTTATTTTGTTGAGCAGTGGTTTGTAGTTCTCCTTGAAGAGCTCCTTCACATCCCTTGTAAGTTGGATTCCTAGGTAATTTATTCTACTTGAAGAAATTGTGAATGGGAGTTCACTCATGATTTGACTCTCTGTTTGCCTGTTATTGGTGTATAAGAATGCTTGTGATTTTTGCACATTGATTTTGTAACCTGAGACTTTGCTGAAGTTGCTTATCAGCTTAAGGAGATTTGGGGCTGAAATGATGGGGTTTTCTAGATACACAAACATGTCATCTGCAAACAGGGACAATTTGACTTCCAAGAAATAACTAAGATCAGAGCAGAACTGAAGGAAATAGAGACACAAAACACCCTTCAAAAAATCAATGAATCCAGGGGCTGGTTTTTTGAAAATATCAACAAAATTGATAGACCACTAGCAAGACTGATAAGAAAAGAGAGAAGAATCAAATAGATGCAATAAAAAATGATAAAGGGGATAGCACCCCTGATCCCACAGAAATACAAACTACCATCAGAGAATACTGTAAACACCTCTATGCAAATAAACTAGAAAATCTAGAAGAAATGGATAAATTCCTCGACACATAAACCTTCCCAAAACTAAACCAGGAAGAAGTTGAATCTCTTAATAGACCAATAACAGGCTCTGAAATTCAGGCAATAATAGCTTACCAACCAAAAAGAGTCCAGGACCAGACGGATTCACAGCCGAATTCTACCAGAGTTACAAGGAGGAACTGGTACCATTCCTTCTGAAACTATTCCAATCAATAGAAAAAGAGGGAATCTTCCCTAACTCATTTTATGAGGCCAGCAGCATCATCCTGATACCAAAGCCTGGACGAGACATAACAAAAAAGAGAATTTTAGACCAATATCCCTGATAAACATCAATGCAAAAATCCTCAATAAAATACTTGCAAACCCAATCCAGCAGCACATCAAAAAGCTTATCGACCATGATCAGGATGGCTTCATCCCTGGGATGCAAGGCTGGTTCAACATATGCAAATCAATAAATGTAATCCAGCTTATAAACAGAATAAAAGACAAAAACCGCATGATTATCTCAATACACGCAGAAAAGGCCTTGGACAAAATTCAACAGCCCTTCATACTAAAAAACTCTCAATGAATTAGGTATTGACGAGACTTATCTATAAATAATAAGAGCTATTCATAACAAACGCATAGCCAATATCATACTGAATGGGCAAAAACTGGAAGGATTCCCTTTGAAAACGGGCACAAGACAGGGATGCCCTCTCTCATCACTCCTATTCCTCACATAGGATTCCAGAACACTGCTGCTAAGGTCTGAGTGATTGTCCCTCACATAGGATTCCAAAACACTGCTACGAGGGTCTGAATGGTTTGTCCCCCATATAGGATTCCAGAACACCGCAGCGAGGGTCTGAATGTTTGTCCCTCACATAGGATTAGAGAGAACACTCCTGCTGTGGTCTGAATGTTTGTCCCTCACATAGGATTCCAGAACACTACTGCTGGGTTCTGAATGTTTGACCCTCACATAGGATTCCAGAACACTACTGCTGTGGTCTGAATGTTTGTTCCTCATTTAAGATTCCACAACACTGATTCTGTGGTCTGAACGTTTCTCCTTCACATAGGATTCCAGAACACTGCTGCTGGGGTCTGAAAGTTTGTCCCTCACGAAGGATTCCAGAACACTGCTACGAGGGTCTGAATGTTTGTCCCTCATATAGGCTTCCAGACCACTCTTGCTGTGGTCTGAATGTTTTTCCCTCACATAGGATTACAGAACACTGCTAATGTGGTCTGAATGTTTGACCCTCACATAGGATTCCAGAACACTTCTGCTGGGTTCTGAGTGTCTGTCCTTCGCATAGGATTCCAGAACACTGCTACGAGGGTCTGAATGTTTGTACCTCACATAGGACTCAACAACACTCCTGCTGTGGTCTGAATGTTTGCTCCCCAAAAAGGATTCCAGAACACTCCTGCTGTGGTCAGAATGTTTACCACTCACATAGGATTCCAAAATACTGCTGCTGGGTTCTGAGTATTTCCCCTGACTGAGGATTCCAGAACACTGCTACGAGGGTCTTAATGATTGTCCCTCACTAGGACCCCAGAACACTGCTGCGGGAGTCTGAATGTTGGTACCTCACATAGGATTCCAGAACACTGCTGTTGGGTTCTGAGGGTTTGTCCCTCACATAGGACTCCAGAACACTGCTACAAAGGTCTGAATGTTTGCCCCTCACGCAGGATGCCAGAACACTGCTGCTGGGGTCTGAATATTTGTCTCTCACATAGGATTCCAGAACACTGCTACGAGGGTCTGAATGTTTGTCCCTCAAATAGGATTCGAGAACATTCCTGCTGTGGTCTGATTGTTTGTCCCTCACAAAGGATTCCAGAACACTCCTGCTGTGGTCTCAATGTTTGTCCCTCACATAGGATTCCAGAACAATGCTGCTGGGGTCTGAATCGTTGTCCCTGACATAGGATTCCAGAACACTGTTACGAGAGTCTGAATGTTTGTCCCTCAAATAGGATTGGAGAACACTCCTGCTGTGGTCTGATTGTTTGTCCCTCACAAAGGATTCCAGAACACTCCTGCTGTGGTCTGAATGTTTGTCCCTCACATAGGATTCCAGAACAATGCTGCTGGGGTCTGAATCGTTGTCCCTGACATAGGATTCCAGAACACTGTTACGAGGCTGAATGTTTGTCCATCACATAGGAATCCAGAACACTCCTACTGTTGTCTGAAAGTTTGTTCCTCACATAGGATTCCAGAACACTGCTGCAGTGGTCTGAAAATTTCAATCTCACAAAGGATTCCAGGACACCCCTCCTGTGATCTGAATGTTTGTCCCTCACATAGGATTCCACAACACTGCTGCTGGGTTCTGAGTGTCCCTCACATAGGATTCCCAAACACTGCTACAAGGGTCAGAATGTTTGTCCCTCACATAGGATTCCAGAACACTGCTGCTGGGATCTGAATCTTTGTCCCTCAAACAAGATTCCAGAACACTGCTGGTGTGGTCTGAATGTTTGTTCCTCACAAAGGATTCCAGAACACTCCTGTTGTGGTCTGAATGTTTATCTCTCACATAGGACTCCAGAACAATACTGCTGGGTTCTGAGTGTTTGTCCCTCACATAGGACTCCACAAAACTGCTGCTGTGGTCTGAATGTTTGTTCCTACCATAGGATTCCAGAACAGTGCTATGAGGGTCTGAATATTTGTCCCTCACATAGGATTGCAGAACACTCCTGCTGTGGTCTGAATGTTTCTCCTTCACATAGGATTCCAGAACACTGCTGCTAGGTTCTGTGTGTCTGTCCCTCACATAGGATTCCAGAACACTGCTACGAGGGTCTCAATGTTTGTCCCTCTCATAGGATTCCAGAATACTCCTACGGTGGTCTGATTGTTTCTCCCTCACAAAGGATTCCAGAACACTCCCGCTGTGGTCTGAATGTTTGTCCATCACACAGGATTCCAGAACACTGCTGCTAGGTTCTGAGCATCTGTCCCTCACATAGGATTCCAGAACAATGCTATGAAGGTCTGAAAGTTTGTCCCTCACATAGGATTCCAGAACACTACTGCTGGGGTTTGAATGTTTGTCCCTCATATACGATTCCAGAACACTGTTACAAGGGTCTGAATGTTTGCTCCTCACACAGGATTCCAGAACACTCCTGCTGTGGTCTGAATGTTTGTCCACACATAGGATTCTGAACAATGCTCTTGGGTTCTGAGAGATTGTCCCTCACATAGGACTCCAGAACACTGCTATGAGGGTCTGAATGTCCCTCACGTAGGATTCCAGAACACTGCTGCTGGGGTCTGAATGTCCCTCAGCATTCTAGAACACTCCTGCCGTGGTCTGAATGTTTGTCCCTCACATAAGATTCCATAACACTCCTGCTATAGTCTGAATGTTTGTCCCTCACATAGGATTCCAGAACACTCATGCTATGGTCTGAATGTTTGTCCCTCACATAGCATTCCAGAACACTACTGCTGTGGACTGAATGTCCCTCACATAGGATTCCAGAACACCGCTTCTGGATTCTGAGTTTTTTTCCCTCACATAGGATTCCAGAACACTCATGCTACGGTCTGAATGTTTGTCCCTCACATAACATTCCAGAACACTGCTGCTGTGGACTGAATGTCCCTCAATTAGGATTCCAGAACACTGCTTCTGGATTCTGAGTTTTTTTCCCTCACATAGGATTCCAGAACACTGCTTTGAGGGTATGAATGTTTTTCCCTCACAGAGGATTCGAGAACACTGCTGCTGGGGTCTGAATGTTTGTCCCTCACATAGGATTCGAGAACACTCCTACTGTGGTCTGAATGTTTGTTCTTCACATAGGATTCCAGAACACTCCTGCTGTTGCCTGAATGTCTGACACTCACATAGGACTCCAGAACACTCCTGCTGTGGTTTGAATGTTTGTCCCTCACATAGGATTTCAGAACACTCCTGCTGTGTTCTGAATGTTTGTCCCTCACATAGCATTCCAGAACACTACTGCTGTGGACTGAATGTCCCTCACATAGGATTCCAGAACACCACTTCTGGATTCTGAGTTTTTTTCCCTCACATAGGATTCCAGAACACTCATGCTACGGTCTGAATGTTTGTCCCTCACATAACATTCCAGAACACTGCTGCTGTGGACTGAATGTCCCTCAATTAGGATTCCAGAACACTGCTTCTGGATTCTGAGTTTTTTTCCCTCACATAGGATTCCAGAACACTGCTACGAGGGTATGAATGTTTTTCCCTCACAGAGGATTCGAGAACACTGCTGCTGGGGTCTGAATGTCCCTCACATAGGATTCGAGAACACTCCTACTGTGGTCTGAATGTTTGTTCTTCACATAGGATTCCAGAACACTCCTGCTGTTGCCTGAATGTCTGACACTCACATAGGACTCCAGAACACTCCTGCTGTGGTTTGAATGTTTGCCCCTCACATAGGATTTCAGAACACTCCTGCTGTGTTCTGAATGTTTGTCCCTCACATAGGATTCCAGAACACTGCTACAAAGGCCTGAATGTTTGTCCTTCACAAGGGATTCCAGAACATTCCTGCTGTGGTCTGAATGTTTGTACCTCACATAGGACTTCAGAACACTTCTGCTGTGTTCTAAATGTTTGTCCCTCACATAGGACTCCAGAACACTCCTGCTGTGGTCTGAATGTTTGTCCCTTACATAGCGTTCAAGAACACTGCTGCTGGAGTCTGAATGTTTGTCCCTCACATAGGATTCCAGAACACTCCTACTCTGGTCTGAATGTTTGTCCCTTACATAAGATTGTAGAACAGTGCTGCTGGATTCTGAGCGTTTGTCCCTCACATAGGATTCCAGAACACTGCTACAAGGGTCTGAATATTTGTCCCTCACATAGGAATCCAGAACACTGCTGCTGGATTCTGAGCATTTGTCCCTCACATAGGATTTCAGAACACCGCTACAAGGGTCTGAATATTTGTCCCTCACATACGAATCCAGAACACTGCTGCTGGGTTCTGAGTGTTTGTGCCTCACATAGAATTCCAGAAGACTGCTACAAGGGTCTGAATGTTTGTCCAACACATAAGATTCCAGAACACTGCTGCTGGGGTCTGAATGTTTGTCCCTCAGATAGCATTCCAGAACACTCCTGCTGTGGTCTGAATGTTTGTCCCTCACATAGCATTCCAGAACACTGCTGCTGTGGACTGAATGTTTGTCCCTCACATAGGATTCCAGAACACTGCTCCGGGATTCTGAGTTTTTTTCCCTCACATAGGATTCCAGAACACCGCTACGAGGGTATGAATGTTTTTCCCTCACAGAGGATTCCAGAACACTGCTGCTGGGGTCTGAATGTTTCTCCCTCACATTGGATTCCAGAACACTGTTACAAGGATCTGAATGTTTGTCCCTCACATAGGATTCCAGAACACTCCTACTGTGGTCTGAATGTTTGTTCCTCACATAGGATTCCAGAACACTCCTGCTGTTGTCTGACACTCACATAGGACTCCAGAACACCCCTGCTGTGGTTTGAATGTTTGTCCCTCACATAGGATTTCAGAACACTCCTGCTGTGTTCTGAATGTTTGTCCCTCGCATAGGATTCCAGAACACTGCTACAAGGGTCTGAATGTTTGTCCTTCACAAGGGATTCCAGAACACTCCTGCTGTGGTCTGAATGTTTGTCCCTCACATAGGATTTCAGAACACTCCTGCTGTGTTCTGAATGTTTGTCCTTCACATAGGACTCCAGTACACTCCTGCTGTAGTCTGAATGTTTGTCCCTCATATCGCATTCAAGAACAATGCTGCTGGAGACTGAATGTTTGTCCCTCACATAGGATTCCAGAACACTCCTGCTGTGGTCTGAAATTTGTCCCTCACATAGGATTCCAGAACATTTCTGCTGTGGTCTAAATGTCAGTCACATAGGATTCCAGAACACTGAGGCTGTTCTCTGAATGTCTCTGACATAGGATTCCAGAACACTGCTACGAGGGTCTCAATGTTGGTCCCTGACATAGGATTCCAGAACACTGCTACGACAGTCTGAATGTTTGTCCCTCACATAGGATTCCTGAACACTGCTACGAAGGTCTGAATGTTTGTCATTCACTTAGGATTCCAGAACACTCCTGCTGTGGTCTGAATGTTTGTCCCTCACATAGGATTCCAGAACATTTCTGCTGTGGTCTGAATGTTTGTCTGTCACACAGGATTCCAGAACACTGTGGCTGTTGTCTTAATGTCCTTGACATAGAGGAGTCCAGGAAACTGCTACGAGGGTCTGAATGTTTTTCTGTCACATAGCATTCCAGAAAACTGCTGCTGTGGTCTGAAAGTTTGTCCCTCACATAGGATTCCAGAACACTGCTACAAGGGTCTGAATGTTTGTCCCACACCTAGGATTCCAGAACACTTCCGCTGGTGTCTGAATGTTTGTACCTCACGTAGGATTCCAGAACACTGCTGCTGGGTCTGAATGTCTGTCCCTTACATAGAATTCCAGAACACTGCTGGGAAGGTCTGAATGTTTGTCCCTTATATGGGATTCCAGAACACTGCTTCGAGGGTCTAAATGTCTGTCCCTCACATGAGATTCCAGCACACTGCTACGAGGTTCTGAATGTTTGTCCCTCACATAGGATTACAGAGCACTCCTGCTGTGGTCTGAATATTTGTCCCTCACATAGGATTCCAGAACACTGCTATGAGGGTCTGAATGTCCCTCACATAGGATTCCAGAACACTGCTATGAGGGTCTGAATGTCCCTCACATAGGATTCCAGAACACTCCTGCTATGGTCTGAATGTTTGTCCCTCACATAGGATTCTAGAACATTCACGTTGGGGTCTGAATATTTGCCCTTAAATAGGATTTCAGAACACTGCTCCTGGGGTCTGAATGTTTGCCTTCAAATAGGATTCAAGAACACTCCTGCTGTGGTCTGAAAGTTTGTCCCTCACATAGGATTGCAGATCTCTCGTGCTGTGGTCTGAAAGTTTGTCCCTCACATAGGATTCCAGAACACTTCTGCTGGTGTCTGAATGTCTGTCCATCACATAGGATTCCAGAACACTTCTGCTGGTGTTTGAATGTCTGTTCCTCACATAGAATTCCAGAACACTGCTGCGAGTGCCTGAATGTTTGTCCTTCAGATGGGATTCCAGAACACTGCTGCGAGGGTCTAAATGTCTGTCCCTCACTTAACATTCCAGCACACTGCTACGAGGTTCTGAATGTTTGTCCCTCACACAGGATTACAGAGCACTCCTGCTGTGGTCTGAATGTTTGTCCCTCACATAGGATTCCTGAAGACTGTTACGAGGGTCTGAATGTTTGTCCTTCACATAGGACTCCAGAACACTACTGCTGTGGTCTGAATGTTTGTCCCTCACATAGGATTCCAGAACACTGCTAAGAGGGTCTGAATGTCTGTCCTTCACATAGGATTCCAGAACACTGCTGCTGGGCTCTCAATGTGTGTCCCTCACATAGGATTCCAGAACACTGCTACGAGGGTCTGAATGTTTGTCCCTCACATAGGATTCTAGAACACTCCTGCTGGGGTCTGAATGTTTGTCCCTCACATAGGATTCCAGAACACTCCTGCTGGGGTCTGAATGTTTGTCCCTCACATAGGATTCCAGAACACTGCTGCTGTGGTCTGATAGTTTGTTGCTCACATAGGATTCCAGAACACTGTTGCTGCCTTCTGCGTCTTTGTCCCTCACACAGGATTCCAGAACACTGCTACGAGGGTCTGAATGTCCCTCACATAAAATTCCACAACACTACTGCTGGGGTCTGAATGTTTGTCCCTCACATAGGATTCCAGAACATGGGTATGAGGGTCTGAATGTTTTTCCCTCACACAGGATTCTAGAACACTCCAGCTGGGGTCTGAATGTTTGTCCCTCACATAGGATTCCAGAACATGGGTATGAGGGTCTGAATGTTTTTCCCTCACACAGGATTCTAGAACACTCCAGCTGGGGTCTGAGTGTTTGTCCCTCACATAGGATTCCTGAACACTGCTGCTGCCACTAGAGTCGTTGCGAGTGTCTGAATGTTTGACCTTCACCAAACACCAAATGTCCTGGCACTTTAGTCTTAGACTTTCCAGCCTCCAGATCTGTGAGCAATATTCTCTGTTGTTTATGAATTACTCAGTCTAAAGTATTTTATTATAGCAGCCTAAAGAGACTAAGAGAGCATCACCTGCCCTGACACCTCATCACATTACTGAAGCTATATTAACAGCAGTCACTTTTAGTGGGTACTTCATGCCTGGGAATAAAGGGGAAAAAATTACAAGGCATACTAAGAGGCAAAAAAAAGAAAAAAAAATACAATTTGTAGCAACAGAGCAAGCTTCAGAAGCAGACAAAGCTATGATTTTGGAATTTTTTTTTAAACCACTGGAGAATATGCTAAGGGCTCTAATGAATGAAGTAGACAGCATTCAAGTGTAGATGGGTAATGCAATCAGAAAGACAGACATCGTAAGAACCATCAACATAATGTAGTGAAAAAAATGTGGTAAATAACTGAAGAATACCTCTGATGGCTTATTAGTAGACTAGACTCAGCTGAGTAAAGAATCTCTGGGCTTGAGGATTTATCAACAGAAACTTCGAAAACTAAAAAAGAAAAGAAACACTGAAAAGAACAGAAGATGATATCCAAGACTGTGGGACAACTACAAAAGGTGAATCAGAGTAATAAGAATACCAGGAGGAGAAGAAATAGAAGAAAGATCTGCAACAACCATGTCTGAGAACTTCCAGTATTAATGTCAGACACCAAACCAAAGATCCAGGAAGCTCCAAGAACACCAGGCAGGATAAATGCCAACAACCTACACTTGGACGTATAATTTTCAAACTATATGAAATAAAAGATAAAGGAAAACTCTGAAAGAAACCAGAGGTGGGGCAGAAAACACCTTACCTACAGAGACACAAAGATAAGAACTGCATTCAACAATGCAGAAACTGTGAAAGCAAGAAGACAGTGAAATGAAAAATTCAAAATGTTGACAGAAAAAAACCCACCAACCTAAGTTTCTGTACTCACTGAAACCACCCTTCAAAAGTGAAGGAGAATTAAGGCCTTCCTCAGAAAAATAAAAATTCAAGAAACTTGTTGCCAGGAAACCTGTCTTGCAAGAAATGTTAAATGAAATTCTTTAGAGGGAAACAAAAGATATATAACCGAAACCTGGATCAACTTTTTTTTTAAAAGAGCATTAAAGAAAGAATTGTGGTACAATAAAAACTTATGTATTTATTCTTAATTGATCTGACCAAGAAGTTTATAGATAATAATAAATACACACAGATAAATTATGTATGCTTATACACAAGTGAAGTGAGTAACACTAATACAAGGAATGGAATGGAAGATGGGAGGGAGGAATTGTGGTACAATAAAAACATGAATTTATTCATAATTGATCTGATCAATAAGTTTGTAGATAATAATAAATACACACAGATAGATTATATATGCTTATACACAAGTGAAATAAGGAATAATAATACAAGGAGTGGAATGGAAGGAAGGGAGGGAGAAATCAGGTGTTTTCTTTGTTAAGTAGGTAGTCACCCATGAAGTGGGATAGTGTTATCTGAAAGTGGACTTGAATTGGTTGTAAATGTATATTGAGGAATTAGGTGTTTTCTTTGTTAAGCAGGTAGTCTTATTTGTGGGATAGTGGGATAGCGTTATTTGGAAGTGGACTTGAATTGGTTGTAAATGTATATTGCAAATTCTATGGCAACTAGTTAAAAAAAGTTTTAAAAAAAGAAGTACATGCTAAGAAAGACAATGAAAATGTAGTCATCTAAAATCATCAATGAAAACTGCAAAGGGCAGAAAAAGAGTGGTAGACAAAAGAATGAAGACTAAGGAGAATGAATAGAAAACAGTAACAAATATAGTAGATATTAATCCAATGATATCAATAATCACTTTGGATGTTAATGGTATGAATGTACCAATTCAAAGACAGAGATTGTTAGAGTCTATCAAAAGACAGACAAATCTAGTTTCACTGCACTTTGCTTTATTGTGTTTTGTGACCATGTTTTTTATACATTGAAGGTTTGTGGCCACCCTGCAATAAGCAGGTCTCACTGGCACCATTTTTCCTACAGCATGTGCTCACTTCACGTCTCTGTGTCACATTTTGGTCATTCTCACAGTATTTTAAGCTTTTTATTATTGAACCTGTTATGGTGATCTGTAATCAGTGATCTTTAATGCTACTATTGCCATTGTTTTGGGAACCACAAATCACACCCAGATAAGACAGCAAACAATTGACAAATGCATGTGTTCTGACTACCACACCAACGGGTCATTTCTCTTTCTCTCTTTTTCTCAGGCTTCTTTTTATTAATATTAAAATGTGGTCAATTAATAACCCTACAATAGCCTCTATGTGTTCAAGTGAAAGAAGAGTTGCATGTCTGTCACTTTAAACCAAAAGGAAGAAATAATTAAGCTTAGTGAGGAAGGTATGCTGTAAGCAAGACAGGCCAGTAGCTAGGCCTCATGCAACAAACACTTAGCCAAGTCGTGAATGCAAAGGAAGTGTTCTTGAAAGAAATTTAAAGTACTACTCCAGTGAATACGAGTGATAAAAAGCTAAACAATCTTGCTGCCGTTATGAAGAAAGTTTAATTGGTCTAGATAGAAGACTAAAAAAAAAATCCATTAAGCCTAAGCCTAACTCTCTTTTTTCTTTTTTCTTTTTTTTTTTTTGAGATGGAGTTTCGTTCTTGCCCAAGCTGGAGTGCAATGGCGCGATCTCGGCTCATCGCAACCTCTGCCTCCCAAGCAACCTCTGCCTACCAAATTCAAGCCATTCTCCTGCCTCAGCCTCCCGAGTAGCTGGGATTACAGGCATGCGCCACCACGCCCGGCTAATTTTTTGTATTTTTAGTAGAGATGGGGTTTCTCCATGTTGGTCAGACTGGTGTCGAACTCCCAACCTCAGGTGATCTGCCCACCTCGGCCTCCCAAAATGCTGGGATTACAGGCATGACAGCCACCACACCCGGCCTCTCTTCAATTCTATGAAGGCTCAGAGAGGTGAGGCAGCTGCAGAAGAAAAGTCTGAAGCTAGAAGAGCTTGTTTCATGAGATTTAGGGAAAAAAGTCATCTCCATAACATAAAAATGCAAGATAAAGCAGCAAGTACTGATGGAAAAGCTGCAGAAAGCTATCTAGAAGATAACTGATTAAGATGGCTACACTAAACAGATTTGCAATGGAGACAAAACAGCCTTCTATTAGAAGGAGATGCCATCTAGGATGTTCCCAGCTAGAGAGGAGTTGATGCCTGGCTTTAAGGCTTCAAATGACATGCTGACTCTTTTGTTAAGGGCTAATGCAGCTGGTGATGTTAACTTGAAACCAATGATGATTTACTATTCTGAAAATCCGAGGGCCCTGAAGAATTATGATAAAACAGCTCTGCCTGTACTCTACAAATGGGAACAAAGCCTGGATGACAGACTATCTGTTTACAAATATGGTTTACTAAATATTTTAAGCCCACTGTTGACACCTACTGCTCAAGAAATAAGATTCCTTTCAAAGTATTACCACTCACTGCCAATGCTCCTGGTACTCAAGGGCTTTTACAGAGATGTATAAAGATCTGAATATTGTTTTCATGCCTACTAACCCAACATTCATTCTGCTGCCCTTGGATCAAAGAATAATTTCAACTTTCAAGTCTTATCACTTAAAAAATTTGTATTTCATAAAGCTATAGTTTCTCTAGAAAGTGATTCCTTTGATGGATCTGGGCAAAATAACTGAAAACCCACTGGAAAGGATTCACCATTCTAGATGCCATTGAGAACATTCATGATTTAAAAAAGAATCAAAATAGCAACATTAGAAGAAGTTGGGGCCGGGCGTGGTGGCTCACGCCTGTAATCCCAGCACTTTGGGAGGCCAAGGCGGGTGGATCACGAGGTCAGGAATTTGAGACCAGCCTGGCCAACATAGTGAAACCGTGTCTCTACTAAAAACACACAAAAAATTAGCTGGGTCTGGTGGGGGTGCCTATAATCCCAAATACTTGGGAGGCTGAGGCAGGAGAATTGCTTGAACCCGGGAGGCGGAGGTTGCAGTGAGCTGAGATCGTGTCACTGCACTCCAGCCCAGGCAAGACTCCATCTCAAAAAAAAAAAAAGAGAAGTTGGGAAGATTATTCCAACTCTCACAGATGACACTGAGGGTTCACGACTTCTGTGGAGGAAGTAACTGCAGATATAGTGGAAATAACAAGAGCACTAGAATCAGAGACAGAGCCTGAAGATGTGGCGAGACTGCAGCAGCCTCCGGAGAAAACATGAGTGGATGAGTTGCTTCCACGGATGAGCAAAGAAAGTGGTTTCTTGAGATGAAATCTACTCGTGGTGAAGATAGTGTAAACATTGTTGAGATGACAACAGATTTAGAATAAACTTAGTTGGTACAGCAGAAGGAGGGCTTGACAGAATTGAACCCAGTGATTTACAATAATACATAAACTTAGTTGGTACAGCAGTACGAAGGTTTGACAAAATTGAATCCAATTCTGAAAGTTCTACTGTGGGTAAAAAGCTATTAAACAACGTCGTATGCTACAGATAATTCTTTTGTGAAAGGAAGAGTCAATTGACACAGCAAAACTTCAATGTTGTCTTATTTTAAGAAATTGCCACAGCCACCCCAACCCTCAGCAACCACTATCTTACATTAAGGCAAGACCCTCCATCAGCAAGAAGACTGCAACTTGGCCAGGTGCAGTGGCTCACACCTGTCATCCCAACACTTTGGGAGGCCAAGGTGGGTGGACTGCTTGAGCCCAGGATGTCGAGGCAACATGGCAAAACCCCATCTCTACAAAAAAAAAAAAAATACAAAAATTAGCTGGACATGGTGTCATGCACCTGTAGTCCCAGCTAGTCAGGCGTCTGAGGTCGGGGTTTGATTGAGCAGGAGGTTGAGGCTGCAATTACTCCAGCCTGAGCCACAGAGTAAAACCCTATCACACACATAAAAAAAGACTATAGCTTGCTGAAGGCTCAGATGGCTGTTAGCACTTGTTAACAATAAGGTATCTGTAAATTAAGGTGTGTACACTTTGTGGACATATGCTATTGTACACTTTATACAGCACAGTATAAACATACTTTTACATGCACTGGGAAACCAAAAGAAATTGTATAACTCACTTTATTGCAGTGGTCTGGAACCAAACCCACATCATGTATCTCTGATGCATGGCCGTCCTGTATTGCACACTTAAAAAAAAACTTAAAGAGGGTATATTTTAGGTGAAATAGTCATCTCATTTTTTTTTTTTTTTTTTTTTTTTTGAGATGGAGTTTCATTCTATTGCCCAGGCTGGAGTGCAGTGATGCGATCTCGGCTCACTGCAAGCTCCGCCTCCCGGGTTCGCACCATTCTCCTGCCTCAGCCTCCCGAGTAGCTGGGACTACAGGGGCCCGCCATCATGCGCGGCTAATTTTCTGTATTTTTAGTAGAAACGGGGTTTCACTGTGTTAGCTAGGATGGTTTCGATCTCCTGACCTCGTGATCCACCCGTCTCGGCCTCCCAAAGTGCTGGGATTACAGGCGTGAGCCACCACTCCCGGTCTCATTTTTTAAAAAGAGTGAGAATGAGAAATATTTGGGGAGTGATGGTCATGTTTATGACATTATTTATTTTGATGAGTCCTTGGGTGAATACTTACCTCTAAACTCATTAAGATGTATATATTCAGTGTCACACGCCTGTAATCCCAGTACTTTGGGAGGCCGAGGCAGGCAGATCATCTGAGGTCAGGAGTTCGAGACCAGCCTGGCCAACATGGTGAAACCCTGTCTGGTCTCAAACTCCTGGCCTCATGTGATCTGCCCACCTCAGCCTCCCAAAGTGCTGGGATTACAGGCGTAAGCCATTGCACCTGGCAATTTTTAAATATATATAATTAAAAATTAATAAAAAACAGGTATTTGCAAGTTTCCGTTTTGGTACATGTTTATTTATCTTTATGTCAGGTTGCTATGTCAATACACTTAGGAGATCATAGTTTCTAAATTGAAATACATATAAATATGTCTGAAATTTTTTCTTTCTTTTTGAGATGGAGTCTTGCTCTGTCACCCAGGCTGGAGTGCAGTGGTGCAATCTCAGCTCACTGCAACCTCCGCTTCCCAGATTCAAGTGATTCTCCTGCCTCAGCCTCCAGAGTAGCTGGGATTACAGGCACCCGCCACCACACCCAGCTAACTTTTATTTTTTTTTTTCTATTTTCAGTAAAGACAGGTTTCACCATGTTGGCCATGATGGTCTCCAACTCCTGACCTCAGATGATCCACCCGCCTCAGCCTCCCACAGTGCTGGGATTACAGGTGTGAGCCACTGTGCCTGGCCTGGAATTTTTTTCTAAAGTTTACATTTCTGAGTTAAGAATGCTTAAAATATTATAAAAACAGAAGCACAATTCATTACGTGTTTCACTAATCACCTTTATTAAAAACAATGCAATTATATTACAATAAGACAAAAAAATGTTTAAGCAAATGAAAACAAAACCATGACATACCCAAACTCAGGAGGAGGCAACAAAGGCAGTGCTAAAGGGAAGCTTACAGCTGCAGATGCTTAAATTAAAAAGAAGAAAGATCACAAACCCATGCTAAAGGGAAGCTTACAGCTGCAGATGCTTAAATTAAAAAGAAGAAAGATCTCAAACCCATGCTAAAGGGAAGCTTATAGCTGTAGGTGCTTAAATTAAAAAGAAGAAAGGTCTCAAATCAATACCCTAACATTACACCTGAAGTGAAAAAAACTAATGACGAATCAAGCAAAAGGAAGAAAATAACAGATTAGAGCAGAGATTAGCAGAATAAGACCAGAAAAAAAAAGGAAAAAAAAACCACAATGAGTTTTTTTTTAAAGATCAATAAAAATTTTAAAACTCACAGCTGTATTAAGAAAAAGAGAAATCTCAAATACTAAAATCATAAATAAAAGAGGTGACAGTACAACAGATGCCACAGAAATGAAAAAGATTACAAGAGACTAATGTGAGCAACCATATGCCACAAAACTGGGCAATCTAGAATAAATTTATAAATTCCTAGAAACACAAACCACTATACTGCATCACGGAGAAATAAAAAATCCAAAGAGACCTGTAACTAGTAAGAAGATTCAACCAGTAATCAAAAACCCCCCAAAAAAGAAAATTCCAGGTCCAGATAACTTCACTGGAGAATTTTACCAAACATTTCAAGAAGAATTAATGCCAATCCTCTGCAAAATATTCCAAAAATGTTCAAAAACCAGGAGGGGACATTCCAATCCATTCTATCAGGTCAACATTTATCTGGTTCCAGAGCCAGATGAACACCTTTCATAATAAAAACACTCAAATAATTAGTAATAGATGGAAACTCCGCAGTAAATAAAGATCGTACATGAAAAGCTCACAGCTAACATCATACTCAATGGTGAAAAACTAAAAACTTTTCCTCTAGGATCAGGAACAAGATAGCAACATCTCCTCCTGCCACTTCTATTCACCACAGTACTGGAATTTCTACCCAGAATAATTAGGCAAGAGAAAGAAATAAAAAGCATGCAAATTGGAAAGGAAGAAGTACAAAATTTTGTTCACAGACAACAGGATGTAATGTGTAAAAATCCTGAAATTCCACAAAATATTGGTAGAATAATGAAATTCAACAAAGTTTCAGGATACAGTAACACACACAAGTCAGTTGCATTTCTATAAACTAACAATGAACAATCTGCAAATAAAATTTTAAAAAGAGAGGCCAGGTACGGTGGCTCACGCTTGTAATCCCAGCACTTTGGGAGGCCAAGGCGGGTGGACCACCTGAGGTCAGGAGTTCGTGACCAGCTGGGCCGACCCTATCTCTAATATAAATAGTAAAACTCTGTCTCTATTAAAAATACAAAAATTAGTTGGGCGTAGTGGCAGACACCTGTAGTCCCAGCTACTTGGGAGGCTGAGGCAGGAGAATTGCTTGAACTTGTAAGGTGGAGGTTGCAGTCAGCTGAGATTGTGCCACTGCACTCCAGCCTAGGAAACAGAGTAAGACGCCATCTCAAAAAAAAAGAAAGAAAGGAAAGAAAGAGAAAGAGAAAGAAAAGGAAAAAAAAAAAGAAAGGAAAACAAAGAAAAGAAATTTTTAAAAAGAATGACATTTGGCCAGGCGCAGTGGTTCATGCCTGCAATCCCAGCACTTTGGAAGGCCAAGGCGGGCAGATCACCTGAGGTCACAAGTTCAAGACTAGCCGGGTCAACATGGAGAAACCCTGTCTCTACTAAAAATAGCGAAAAATTAGCTGGGCGCGGTGGCACGCACCTGTGATCCCAGCTACTTGAGAGGCTGAGGTTGGAGAATCGCTTGAATAAGGAAGGCGGAGGTTGCAGTGAGCTGAGACAGTGCCACTGCACTCCAGCCTGGGAGACAGAGCAAGACTCCATCTCAAAAAAAAAAAAAAGAATTACATTTACAACAGCATTTTAAAAATTAGAAATAAGCTTAACCAAGAGGGCAAAAGATTTGAACACGGAAAACTACAAAACACTGTTGAAAGAAATTAAACACAAATAAATGAAAAGAAAAGCTGGGTTTGCAGATTAGATGATTTCATCTCGGAATGATGTCAACACTACTCGAAGTGACCTAGATTCAATACAATCCTTATAAAGATTCCAATGACATTTCTGATAAACAGAAAAACCCATCCTAAAATTCATATGGAATCTCCAGGGCCCATGAATAGGCAAATCAATCTTGAAACAGAACAAAATTAAAGGTCTCAAAACAATTACAAAACTGCAATAAGCCAAAAAAAAAAAAAAAATGTGGTCATGGCATAAAGACACACTTGACACACTTATGGACCAACACAACAGAGACCTCAGAAACCAACCCGGCATATATGGTCCGATGATCTTCCACAAGGATGCCAAGACCACTCAATGATGAAGGAGAGTTTCTAAAATAAATGGTGTTGGGAAAATTGTATATCCACATGCAAAACAATGAAGTTGGACTCTTACCTTACACCACGTTAAAATTAATTCAGAGTGAATTACAAACCTAAATGTAAAACTAGAATTATCAAACTCCTAGGGAAAACAAATTTGGAAAATGCTTTATGACAATGAATTTGTCAATAATTTTTAGGATATGACATTAAAAGCTCAGGCAGTAAAAGCAAAAATATATCAAACCTAAAAGCTTCTGTACCTCAAAGGTCACAACCAACAGGGTAAAAGGCAAACTATAGAATAAAAGAAAATACCAGTTGAGTGTCCCTTATTTGAAATGCTTGGGATGTGTTTCAGATTTTGTAATATTTGCATTATTCTTACTGGTTGAGCATCTCGAATTCAAACACCTGAGTCTGAGATGCTCCAATAAGCATTTCCTTTGAGTGTCATGTTGGCTCTCAAAAAGTTTCAGACTTTGGAGCATTTGGGATTTCAGATTTTTGGATCAGAGACATTCAACCTATAGTTGCACATCATGTATCTCATAAGAAGTGAACATCCAGAATACATAAAGAACTCCTACAGAGAGACTACCAGAAGCAGAGAGGAGCAAACACATTTTCACACTAGGGCACCTCCTATCTCTCCTGGATTCCAATTAGGGCAGAGTAAGTGCTAGTTCTCTGCCAACCCAGGATTAGGTCCTGCAGCTGCAGTGAAAATAATCACAGAAGAAAACTAAGAAATAAAAAATGGAGAAAGTGAGACATCAAACTAAAATTATTAGAAACCCCTAGGAAGAAGGAAAAAGAAACCAAGAAAACAGAAAAACAATCAAACCAGTTAATTAAACCTTGGAGTGACCAGAAGATCAGAGTTTCCTAAAGGAGTGGAAATTTATTGATTTGAAGAGGATTTATTGATTACTGATTTGAAGAGGAAGAAAAACCATGAATGGTCTAAAGCAATAGGGGGTGTCTGAAGAAGTCAGTAGGGTGAAAACAAGAGCTGGCCAGAATGTCCACAGATAGTGACAAGTTTGCAAAACCTTTACTAGACTACTCGTGAGGCTAACTAGAGGCCAAGGAGCCAACCCTGCCCCTGTCCTTACAGAGACACCCTACACAGGATTCCCAGATATAGATGGAAGGACAACATCTTATCAGGTCCTCTCTGTGCAGATGTGGTTATCATTCCAAATAATGAGCTCCAGCCCAAAGCCTGTTCCATCCTCAATTGCTTTGAGTGGGCAATGTGAGCTCTCCACACACGAGCTACATGTAGGTTTCTTGGGTACCCAGATGGGAGCTGTGAAACACAAACCCTCCGTGGTCAGGTCCGTATCTGTTTCCTGCCTTTTTCCCAGTAGTCCCCAGGCCTCAGCAGCAGTGGTCTACCTCTGTTGATTCTCATTCAGAACCTAAACTTAGAGACAATTAGAACCTGGACCCCAATTCTACCTGAAAGTAACAGAATAACATAATCTATACCCTGCAGCATGACTGTTTGCCCAACATAATGAGGATGAACTGTGAGATAATGAATGATCATGACCAAAAAACACCACTACAACCCAACAACAAAATAAAGTGATTAAAAAGTGGACAAAGAACATTTATCCAAAGATGAAAGATGATATACAAATAGCCAACAGATACATGAGATATATGAGAAGATGTGTAACATCACTAATCATTAGAGAAATGCAAATAGAAACCACAATGGGACATCACTTCAAACCCAACAGAAACTAACAAGCGCAGGTGAAACTGAAACCCTTGTACACTGTTGGTGGAAATATGAACTGGCTCCTCAAAAAAAAAAAAATAAAATGACCATATGATCCAGCCATCCAACTTCTACAGAGAGACGGAATAACTAGTAGCAGGACCTCAAACAGATATGTGCACACCTATGCTCACAGCAGCATTACACAGCCACAAGGTGGAAGAAACCAAAACGTCCATCCAGGAAATATATATATACACACACACACACAAAGAAACGTTATTCAGCCATAGAAAGGAACAAAATCCTGACACATCTGACACATAACATGGAACCTACTTACAAAACAACAAATATTATATAACCCCAGGTATATAAGCCAAATTTTTAGAAACACAAAGTAGAATAGTGCTTGCCAGGAGGTGGAAGGAGGGGGAAATTAATAGTTGTTGAATGAGTATAGAATTTTCCAAGATAAAAAAAAAAAAATCTAGAAATCTGCTACGCAACACTGTAAATATTCTTAACTCTACAAAACTGTATACTTACAACTGGTTATGACGGTAAATTTTAAGGTATGTGTTTGTCACCAAAATTCGAAATAATAAATTATTTATAAAAAATAATATTTTTTGACACAGGATCTTACTCTGTTGCCCTGGCAGGAGTGCAATGGCATGATCACAGCTCACTGCAGCCTCAACCTCCCAGGCTCAAGCAACCCTCCCACCTCAGCCTCCCGAATAGTTGGGACTACAGGTGCACACCACGATGTCAGGCTAGTTTTTGGTTTGGTTTTTTTGCAGACAGGGTTTTGCCATGTTGCCCAGGCTGGTCTCAACCTCCTGGGCTCAAGCAATCCACCTCCCTTGGTGGCCTCCCACAGAGCTCAGATTATGAGCATGAGCCACCATGCCCAGCCTATAAAAAATTATTTCAAAAAGCCAAAAGATTAATCAAACTGGAATATTTAGAAATATTTAATTAACCCAAAAGAAGTTAGGAAAGAATATATAGAAGATCAAAAGACAGATGAAGGCCAGGCATGGTGTCTCATGCCTGTAATCCCAACACTTTGGGAGGCCAAGGTGGGTAGACTGCTTGAGCTCAGGAGTTCAAGACCAGCCTGTGCAACATGGCAAAACCCCATCTCTACAAAATATATAAAAATTAGCCAGGTGTGGTGCCATGCACCTGTAGTCCCAGCTACTCAGGGGGCTGAAGTGAGGATTGGTTGGGCCTGGGAGGCAGAAGTTGCAGTGAGCCAAGATTGCACCATTGCACTACAGTCTGGGTGACAGAGCAAGACCCTGTCTTAAAAAAATAAAATAAACAAACAAATAGAAAATAAGTAGAAAAATGGCAGACCTAAATCCAACCTTACTAATGATTAGTTACAATGTAACTGGACAAACACTCTACTTAAGACAGAAACTGCCAGACCTGAGAGGAAAGCAAGACCCAACAATATGGCATCCACAGAGACACAATTTAAACACAAAGACACAAACAAACTATGAGAAAAAATATGCTATGCAAACACTAATCATAAAAATATGCTATCCAGACACTAATCATAAAAAGCTTCAACAGAGATGTTAACACTAGATGAAAGAGGCTTCAGAACAAAATATATCACCAGAAATAAACAGGTACTTTCATAAAAATAAAAGAATCAGAGAGGATGATATTACAATTACAAATTGTGCCTCAAAGTGCACACAAAGTACACACACACACAGAGCTTCAAAGTACATGAATCAAAAACAACAGAAAAAAAGCAGGAAATTGACAATCCACAATTATAGCTAGTGAATTAATACTGCTCTCTCAGTAACTGACAGAACAACCAGATAAAAAATAGGAAAAATACGGATCTAAATGACAAAATCCTGACCCAAATGGTATTTTATGAAGCACACAGTTGAGCACTACCAAGACAGACTGTATGTCGATCTATTGAGGAAAGGTTAAAGCCTGAAAGTATACAAAGTGTGTTGTCTGAACACTTGAAATTAAATTAGAAACCAACAACAAACAGATATCCAGAAAAGGCTCAGATGTCTGAAAACCAAGTAATAAACTTTGAAATACCCTGTGAGTCAGAAAAAGTATTCACAAGGGGAACTGGAATGTATTTGGAACAAACTTGTTATAAAAATCACATTTCTGGTAGACTAAAGGTGACAACTTCTTTCCTGCTCCTCTCTCTGTCAGAACCAATTCCTCTTGAACCTTGCCCAGATTACTGACTTATTTGGCCATCAGAAGGTGACAAAGGTGGTATTTGGGGACTTCAGAAGCCGGGCTGAGAGAACGGAACACTTATCCAGGAGAAAGCCAGTCACCAGGCAGGAAATCTCACTCCCCTGAGACCCCTATGATGGAAACCACACGGCCAGTCCACGACTAGCTACACTCATTGACAGCCCCCACTGAGCCTCCTGCAACACCCACTCCCAACCACTAATGAGCCACCCTGCACACCACCCCACTGTGCTTTCACACAATCCAGCTCGGCTGCTGCCCTGCTGCAACTGTGTGTGAGACGAGCTGGCCACCAAGACTCTCTAAGCCAAAAAACAAGTAATAATGAGTTGTTTTAAGCTGCCAAGTTTTGGAGATGGTTTCTTCAGAATAGATAACTGGAAAAGAATACGGCAGCTGGAAATCAGCTGCTGTGGTAATCAGAAGCTACAACATGTGCCACGACTGTGAGGCTGAGCTGTAACTGGGCTTCAAGGAGACCATTCATGTAAGCTGGAAGAGCATCAAGACTCTTGGTGAGGGCCTGAAGAACGGTGAAAAAATGTCATTGGAAACTGGAGAAAAGGCCTGGGAGTTACGTGCTGAGGGACTGTGGGAAAACTACGGCCACAACATGGAAACTGAAAGGGCACTACACCATCTCAGGGATCTGTCTAAAGAGACATCTAGGAAGAATGTGGAAAGTGCTACCAACCTCCCCTAACTGTCACTGAATAAATATGACAGGAGAGAGACATGAACTAAAGAAGGAGGTTCAGTTTTCAAACAGAATTTAGAGAACATATAAAGAAATAATTTCTTGTCTCAAAAGACCAAAGTAAAAAAAAAAAAAAAAAAAGAAAAGGAAAAAAAAATCAAAAAGAAGCCATTGAATACCCTATTGACCATAAGAAAAAGGCAGAGAAAGTTGGTCAACGGCAACCCAGGCACTGAAAGAAAAAGAACATGGAGAATGACAAAAGCCCAGAGGGAGGAGTAAAAAGACACAAACGCCATTCTCGAGGACCAGGACCGGATGCCATTCTCAGGGACCAGGACTGGGCACTCATTAGAGAACTGCAACAGGTGCCCCATGGGAATGACCAACTGTTAGACGGGGCCTACAGGGCAGCACCTACCTCCTGCCTCCCACCAACCCCATCTAAAGGGAAATGCCGACTGTTTTCACACCGGTCCCCTCACTGCGGCTGAGTGTGTTGTGGGACAGATGACAGGCCACCACAACCTGATTCAGTCCTCACTGCGGCTGAGTGTGTGTGGGACAGATGACAGGCCACCACAACCTGATTCAGTTCTCACTGCGGCTGAGTGTGTCGGGGGGCAGACGACAGGCCACCACAACCTGATTCAGTCCTCACTGCGGCTGAGTGTGTGTTGGGGGAGAGATGACAGACCACCACAACCTGATTCAGTCCTCACTGCGGCTGAGTGTGTGTGGGAGGACAGATGACAGGCCACCACAACCTGATTCAGTCCTCACTGCGGCTGAGTGTGTGTGGGACAGATGACAGGCCACCACAACCTGATTCAGTCCTCACTGCGGCTGAGTGTGTGTGGGATAGATGACAGGCCACCACAACCTGATTCAGTCCTCACTGTGGCTGAGTGTGTGTGGGATAGATGACAGGCCACCACAACCTGATTCAGTCCTCACTGCGGCTCTGTGTGGGGGACAGATGACAGGCCACCACAACCTGATTCAGTCCTCACTGTGGCTGAGTGTGTCGGGGGACAGATGACAGGCCACCACAACCTGATTCAGTCCTCACTGTGGCTGACTGTGTGGGGGGACAGATGACAGGCCACCACAACCTGATTCAGTCCTCACTGTGGCTGAGTGTGTGGGGGACAGATGACAGGCCACCACAACCTGATTCAGTTCTCACTGCGGCTGAGTGTGTGTGGGATAGATGACAGGCCACCACAACCTGATTCAGTCCTCACTGCGGCTGAGTGTGTGTTGGGGGACAGATGACAGGCCACCACAACCTGATTCAGTCCTCACTGCGGCTGAGTGTGTGTGGGACAGATGACAGGCCACCAAACCTGATTCAGTTCTCACTGCGGCTGAGTGTGTGTGGGATAGATGACAGGCCACCACAACCTGATTCAGTCCTCACTGTGGCTGAGTGTGTGTGGGATAGATGACAGGCCACCACAACCTGATTCAGTTCTCACTGCGGCTGAGTGTGTGGGGGACAGATGACAGGCCACCACAACCTGATTCAGTCCTCACTGTGGCTGAGTGTGTCGGGGGACAGATGACAGGCCACCACAACCTGATTCAGTCCTCACTGTGGCTGAGTGTGTGGGGGAACAGATGACAGGCCACCACAACCTGATTCAGTCCTCACTGTGGCTGAGTGTGTGTGGGAGGACAGATGACAGACCACCACAACCTGATTCAGTCCTCACTGCGGCTGAGTGTGTGTGGGAGGACAGATGACAGGCCACCACAACCTGATTCAGTCCTCACTGTGGCTGAGTGTGTGTGGGATAGATGACAGGCCACCACAACCTGATTCAGTTCTCACTGTGGCTGAGTGTGTGGGGGGACAGATGACAGGCCACCACAACCTGATTCAGTCCTCACTGTGGCTGAGTGTGTGTGGGACAGATGACAGGCCACCACAACCTGATTCAGTCCTCACTGTGGCTGAGTGTGTGGGGGAACAGATGACAGGCCACCACAACCTGATTCAGTCCTCACTGTGGCTGAGTGTGTGTGGGAGGACAGATGACAGACCACCACAACCTGATTCAGTCCTCACTGCGGCTGAGTGTGTGTGGGAGGACAGATGACAGGCCACCACAACCTGATTCAGTCCTCACTGTGGCTGAGTGTGTCGGGGGACAGATGACAGGCCACCACAACCTGATTCAGTCCTCACTGCGGCTGAGTGTGTGTGGGATAGATGACAGGCCACCACAACCTGATTCAGTCCTCACTGCGGCTGAGTGTGTGTGGGACAGATGACAGGCCACCACAACCTGATTCAGTCCTCACTGCGGCTGAGTGTGTGGGGGGACAGATGACAGGCCACCACAACCTGATTCAGTTCTCACTGTGGCTGAGTGTGTGGGGGGACAGATAACAGGCCACCACAACCTGATTCAGTTCTCACTGCGGCTGAGTGTGTGGGGGACAGATGACAGGCCACCACAACCTGATTCAGTCCTCACTGTGGCTGAGTGTGTGTGGGGACAGATGACAGGCCACCACAACCTGATTCAGTTCTCACTGCGGCTGAGTGTGTGGGGGACAGATGACAGGCCACCACAAAGTGATTCAGTCCTCACTGCGGCTGAGTGTGTCGGGGGGCAGATGACAGGCCACCACAATCACAGCCTGATTCAGGATTCAGTTGGGCTTCCAGCCAGTGCCATAAGGAAAACCATTCTGGGGCTTTTGAGAGGGGCAAAGCATAATTTGCATGTGGGAGAAATGTTAATAGTTTGTAGCCAGAGGACAAGCTATGGTTTATTAGACTGCTACAGGTTCCTACTATGCTTCTCATCAAAAGGGGAATCTAATCACCTTCCCCCCTTGAATCGTGGCTGGTCTCAGTGATGAGTACGACTGGACAGTGTGGTAGGAGAGATGCTCTGGGACTTCTGAGGGGTGATCATGAGAGGCCTTACAGCTTCTGCCTGGGCCTCTTGGGCACACACCCTGGGAGAAGCCAGACAAACCTGACTACCTGACATTGCCAGGCTGGGAGGAAGTCCATGCTGGCCACAAAAAGAGGGCTGGGTGCCTGCTCCACATCCCCAGCCACTAGAGTCCTTCTGGATCACCTGAGGTCAGGAGTTCAGGGCCAGCCTGACCAACAAGGAAAAACCCTGGCTATACTAAAAACACAGAATTAGCTGGGCATAGTGGTGCATGCCTCTAATCCCAGCTACTCAGGAGGCTGGGGCAGGAGAATCGCTTGAACCTGGGAGGCAGGGGGTTGCAGTGAACCGAGATCGCACCATTGCACTCCAGCCTGGGCAACAAGAGGGAAAATCCATCTCAGAAAAAATAATAATAATAATAGATTTGTCTATAAGGTTTTATGAAAAATTGGGTGACATTTGGCTTTCTTTAAAGAAGATTTTCAGGTAATATTAAAAAGTAATGAAAAATTTGTTTGCCTTGTAAATAAACTACCAAAAAAAAAAAAAGGAAAAACGAGAGGCAGATTGTTCAGGAAAGTAAGTCTTCCCTCTACCAATGATTAAAGATTTTTGCTGTTTGAAAATGTTTTAAGTCATGATTTTAGGTAAATGAATGACTTATGGTGACCTGGAATTCTATTTCATAACATCAAGTGTTTAAACCTTTAATATATTTAATAGGCTTCCCAAAATCAAATTTCAACTTCAAAATTGTCTTTTCTGACCTCTAACTTTGGGATGCTACAGAGGCCCCTGAAGCACCCAAAAGAGAGGTAAACAGGACTATTTAACATGTTAAGTCACATGGGAAGCACTGTCAAAATAAAAAATAACATTGAACCTTCTTCAGGTTATATTTAGTGTATGTCATCAATCCGTTCTCAAATTGTATAGGATTTCTAAAATTCTTGTGTGTTTTTTTTTCTGACACGGAGTCTTGCTCTGTCACCCAGGCTGGAGTACAGTGGCGCGATCTCGGCTCACTGCAAACTCCAACTCCCAGGTTCACGCCATTCTCCTGCCTCAACCTCCCAAGTAGCTGGGACTGCAGGCGCCCACCACCACGCCTGGCTAATTTTTGTATTTTTAGTAGAGACGAGGTTTCACCATGTTAGCCAGGATGGTCTCGATCTCCTGACCTCATGATCCGTCCACCTCGGCCTCTCAAAGTGCTGGGATTACAGGCATGAGCCACTGCACCTGGCCAGGATTTCTAAAATTCTAATATGTCTATATGTATGCTATCTATCACAATTACCTGTTTTGTTTTGTTTTGAGACAGAGTTTCGCTCTTGTCGCCCAGGCTGGAGTGCAATGGAGTGATCTAGGCTCACTGAAGCCTCCACCTCTTGGGTTCAAGCGATTCTCCTGCCTCAGCCTCCCAAGTAGCTGGGATTACAGACACCTGCCACCACACCTGGCTAATTTTTTTATTTTTAGTAGAGACAGGGTTTTACCAGGTTGGCCAGGCTGGTCTCAAACTCCTGACCTCAGGTGATCCACCTACCTTGGCCTCCCAAACAGCTGGGATTACAGGCATGAGCCACCACATCCACCCTAATTATGGTTATTAAGTTATTGTAGACCACAGAAATAATCAAATTTCCTTGTCAATTGTCTTTAACTATTTAAAGTCAATTCCACAGTTAATTGCTTAATGGTGATGCAGTTTCTAAAAACTTCACAAGCATGCAAAATTCTAGAATATGGTGTCTCTTAGAAGATTCATGAAAGAATGAAAAGGACCCTGAAAAACACTCGTGAACACAGGTTTCTAATAACTTTAATATCATGGGTAAAAATTCCCCATAAGTTCCCCGATCCCCAAGAATTGGACTGGTTAAGAACTCCCAAAAGTTAGGCTGGGTGCAGTGGCTCACGTCGGCAATCCCAGCACTTTGGGAGGCCAAGGCAGGTGGATCACTTGAGGTCAGGAGTTTGAGACCAGCCTGGCCAACGGTGAAACCCCGCCTCTACTAAAAATACAAAAATTAGCCGGGCGTGGTGGTGTGCGCCTATAATCCCAGCTACTCAGGAGGCTGAGGCAGGAGAATCGCTTGAACCCAGGAGGCGGAGGTTGCAGTGAGCCAAGATTGTGCCACTGCACTCCAACCTAGGTAGCAGAGTGAGACTGCCTCAAAAAAAAAAAAAAAAAAAAATTCCCAAAATTTAATAAAAAGACCAACTGGTTTATAAAACTGCTAACCCAAGTAAAACAAAAATTGAATACCAAGGAAATATTTTGCCAGATTTGCATGCTAAATCACCAATACTGAAATTGTTTAGATATATAATTTAAATAAACTCCATGGTCTAAGTCAAATTACCTATAACTCATCAGTTACCAGTGCCATGCACCTAATTTGGAGAAACAGCTGGTATTCAAGAGGATGTAAGTCTAATGTTAATTAAGCACGGACTTATGAAGAACCAGGATGGCCACCTTGTCCTTCTCAAGTCCTTAAAGCTTTTGTTATTAAAAGTTCTGCATTCCATAACTCATGAAGAACCAGGATGGCCACCTTGTCCTTCTCAAGTCCTTAAAGCTTTTGTTATTAAAAGTTCTGCATTCCATAACTGATCATGGAAAAGATAAAATGATCCAAATTAAATATATTGGTGTGGTGATTTCTAAATTGCTAAAATAGTTTACAACCAATGTTTGGTTTGTGAAACCTATATTCCTAGGAAAACAATCAAAACTTCAGGTACATTTCATTACCCAATGGGCCATTTAAACATTTTATAAAGGGATTTCATTCAGTTGTCATTTTCAGTGCATGTTTTCTGGTTGTATAAAAGTTCTTCCATGCAAGAGGGTTGATGTTAAAACACTAGATTATTACTCTGAAGTGTATTTTCACCAGCTAAAGAAAGCCTTTTATGGTTCACTGAGGACAGTCAACCCCTTCACAATCTAGAATCTGATGACTGGATCTTCTGAGAACATCAAAGAAGGACTGCCCTTGCCATCCACATGACAGCAAAACTTTAAAACCTTAAACTTTGGGTTCATAGTCTCACAACTCAGAAGGGTCCCTCCACACTCGGAACTGTATACCCATTAGAACCCTTAAGGTAAAGCTAACAAGGACAATTTCCCCCCAGAAGAAGATGGCATCCTTAATGTGAACAGTTTTTCCCAAGATCACAGATCAAGACTTCTCTACTATCATGAAACTCTTAAGTATCTGTGCAGCTGCTAACACTTATGGCATATGGAGAAAACATCAGGTATTATAAAGATTTGGTTGTACGGAATTAACAAAAAACCCACTTAGTTAAGCAAGTAAATTCTTTACCTAACTTATTCTTTAATCTATTTGATTTTAGGTGGTTTGATTTATGGGGACTCTGAGTAAGGAGCATATGCCAAATTCTTAGTGTTATCCCAGTAGTCATAAGAGTCTCCCTGGCGCACTGTACTTCCTCAAATGTTTTAAGAGTTTGCATGCAGCCATCTCTAAAATGTCGAATGGTATCTCTTCAACTGGAATGACAAGAGGTTAAAAAAAAATGTGCAACCATAAGGACACCATAACCTATCAGTGACATGCTAAACTGGAAACCCAAAACAATGGGAGTGACATGCTAAACCAGAAACCCAAAACAATGGGAGTAACGTGCTAAAACCGGAACCAAAAACAATGAGAGTAAGGTGTTAAAAAAAAATGTGCAACCATAAGGACACCATAACCTATGAGTGACATGCTAAACTGGAAACCCAAAACAATGGGAGTGACATGCTAAACCAGAAACCCAAAACAATGGGAGTAAGGTGCTAAAACCGGAACCAAAAACAACGGGAGTGACGTGCTAAAACCGGAAACCCAAAACAATGGGAGTGACGTGTTAAACCAGAAACCCAAAACAATGGGAGTTACCTGCTAAAACCGGAACCCAAAACAATGGGAGTGACCTGTTAAACCAGAAACCCAAAACAATGGGAGTTACCTGCTAAAACCGGAACCCAAAACAACGGGAGTGATGTGCTAAAACCGGAACCCAAAACAATGGGAGTGATGTGCTAAACCCAAAACCCAAAACAATGGGAGTGACGTGCTAAATCTGGAACCCAAAACGATGGTAACTAAGAGTGGTGCTAAGGCCCTACATTTTGGTCACACTCTCAACTAAGTGAGAACTTGACTAAAAAGGAGGAATTTTTTTTTTCTGAGACAGAGTCTCACTCCAGAGTGGAGTGCAGTGGCACAATCTCGGCTCACTGCAAGCTCTGCCTCCTGGGTTCAGGCCATTCTCCTGCCTCAGCCTCCCAAGTAGATGGGACTACAGGTGCCCACCACCATGCCTGGCTAATTTTTTGTATTTTTAGTAGAGATGAGGTTTCACCGTATTAGACAGGATGGTCTCAATCTCCTGACCTTGTGATCCACCCACCCTGGCCTCCCAAAGTGCTGGGAATACAGGCGTGAGCCACCGTGCCCAGCCAAAAGGAGGAATTTTTTAAGCAAAATTATGGGAGACCATTGTTTTAAACTAAGCTCATGCAATAGGTCCCAACAGACCAAAGCAAACAAAAATGGAGTCACTCATGCTAAATGTAACATAATCAAAGTAAGACTTTAAGGAAACACATAAATCCTAGAACAAACCAGGTTTTGTTTTTCTCCTGTAAACAGGACGTTCCAGCATAAGAAGGTACCTTCTACTCAAGTCCTTGTTCCACCTTTTCAAAACTCACTGGTCTATTTCCCAGTGGGTTTCTAAACCAAGTAAGTACATTTGCAATGGTAACAGTGACACCAGTGCCTGAAGTTTTGGCCAATCTCTCAAAATTGAGAAAATAACCAAAGGGAAGGAATTGTTAAAGTGAACTGAGTATGGCCTGAGAAGGACTCCATAATTCTACATATGAGTCCTTGTGGATGAACTGCAACCTACCTTAATAGGTAGACAAGAATGAAAACCTAACCTGAGAGTATGCACCTGGAACAACAGCTGCGTCTTGGCCAATCCCAGTGGCCAAACTTCAACCACTCAGTCACTGCCAAGTGTTCAAACTGTGTTCAAACAAGGCAAACGCTGTGCTGTTTCTGTACCTCACTTCCGATTTCGGTATGCCACTTCCCTTTTGTCTATAAATCTTCCACCACATGACTGCGCTGGAGTCTCTGTGAATCTGCGGTGATTCTGGGGACTGTCCGATTCGTGAATCGTTTATTGCTCAATTAAACTCCTTTAAAGTTTTTCTTTTAACAGAACTAACACAGAAGAATTTCTGGATCATGAACAGATGTTTTGTAATACCCAACGTTGTATTAACATGAATAGACTCTTCCTTAGATACCTAACCTTGTTTTTAATATGAATAGACTCTCCCTTAGCAGAGAAAACCGGACAAACTCCATTTGGCTCCTTCATTTATAAGACATCAAGGGTTCCTTACCCACCCCCTTTCCTCAAGGGCTTTAACTTGTGCAAGCCGACTTTCAACATATCAAAGAGTGCAATTAACTGATAAAGTGCTGAGGCAAGTGATGTCCACAGTTCCCAGCAATTTACTCAGAGATAGTATCATAAAGCCCCCATGTTTGTCCAGCAGATAACACCCAGAGCCCCCTCACCTACCATTTTGTGGTGAATTTAAAGCCCCTGCACTCGGAACAGTTTGTTTTCCTTTAACCATCTGTCTTTTTAACGTTTTTGTCTGTTTTTTCTTCTGTAAAGTTGCTGCAGCTAGAATTCCCCCTCCCCTCTCTAAACCAAAGTATAAAAGAAAATCTCGCCCCTTCTTCGGGGCTGAGAGAATTTCGTGCGTTAGCTGTCTCTCAGTCGCCGGCTAATAAAGGACTCCTGAATTCGTCTCAAAGTGTGGCGTTTCTCTCTAACTCTCTCGGGTACGACCGTTTCAACTACGGTAGAAGACTCGAGTAATGAAAATACAGTCCCCCTAAATTTGACTATTATTTAGGTTAATGGTGAGTTTCGAAGAAATAAGTTAGGACTACACAGAGTGGGCTAAATTGCAAATAAACACTGGTAATATTTCCCAGAAAATATAACTTTGAACAGGCTGCTGCACACCCTGCACGTAGAGATAAACTAAGAAAAAGGTGTGGAGAGTTATTTAAGGACCTGTGGTTAACTCAGTCCTCAAGATGTTCCGGGTTTCATCCACGAATCAAGGAGGACCTCCCAAAAGCTGTTTGGGACCACATTCTTCGAGCAAGGAGCATACCTTATGATGGAAGCTGTGCTTTAGCGGCAGAGGACCCTTTCCACTGCACAACACGCCATGCTTTAGCGGAAGATGACCATTTCCACTGCACAACACGCCATGCTTTAGCGGAAGATGACCGTTTCCACTGCACAACACGCTGTGCTTTAGCAGAAGATGACTGTTTCCACTGCACAACACTACAAGTGTTTACTGCCAGGCCGGTGTGAAATATGTTCCAGCACATAATCTGTCACCAATGAAGGTGGTGGTTCAGACTTGGTGCACACAAGCTTTCCTGTCCCACAAGAACACAGCATGCTCTCTTCTCGGGTTCCATTCCAATCATGTAACAACCACAACTGCCTTTTTTGTCACAGCATCAGAAACGTCAGAGGAAAATTTGCACTCAACTTAGACAACTCTAAGCTCTTATAACCTGCCTATATCTACAGGTCAGCTTTATCTTATTTATGTATATTTCCTTCAACCTGAGTTTTACTTATTTCTACTTTTCCTTTTTAATTCACAGACACCCATAAACTCAGAAAATACAGTGTAAAACAAAGTGAAGAACAAATAAACAACTCACCAGAGATTTATTTGTTTCTTGTAGCTCTTGGAAACACCCAGAGGACACTGGAAACATAGCTGGGAGAGAAGGCAAATGACGTGGATTAAGGAGAGAACTGGTGTGGTGTGATCCCAGATTCTTCTGCCCAACACTCTAGACACATTACCTGGAAAAGCCCTCCTCCCTCCTGAAAAAGAAAAACTTCCCCGTGGGAGAAGAGTCCTTCACGCCTCATTAGGGGCAGCAAAGACTCAAGATAAGATACATCTACAAGTACATTAATTGGTAGACATTAGATGCACAATTTATTTTTGAATAAAAATATGTATTACCTACTAATTTAACAACAATATTACCTAAAGATATAATCTAATAATTTAATACAAAGAAACATTATAAGTTCACTAAAATAAATGTTATAGAAATATACTGGGCTGTATTAACTATTTTCCTATTAATATGGGGACTCCACAAATAACTTCATGAGTGCTCCCATGACAGTACATCTTGCTTTTCTATACCTGAACATCATGTAAAGTGCATCTTGCAACCCAGCAATTTTGGCCTACAATTACGTTTTTTTAAATGTACATAATATGTATTTCCTGCAGTACACCATTCTACTCACATTTCCCAATAACACCTTTCCCTGAATCCAAGCCCTCATATTATGGTCTGACAATAAATTGGGCTTTTCTATCTGACTTGTCCCTGAATGGACAATGGAAAATGTCACGCAACTATCCATTGGTTCTTGCCTTTTTGGACACAGTCATATTGTGAGGAGGTCTGGAGCTACCCTGTTGGAGACACAGGGCCTAGCCAAGAGTCACCACAAACCGCCAGATTGTGAAGGAAACTATCTTCAACCAACCAGGCTCAGTCAAGGCACCAGGTGACCAAGGCCTCTTTTGTGATCCAGGCAACACAAATATATCAACTACCCAGCTGAATCCACCACACCAAAATGCAGATCCACAGAACTTCAAACAAATAAAATGGTGGTTGTTTTTTATAAGCCAGTAAGGTTTAATTAATTCCTTAAACAGCAAGTATTCACTGTTACACCTAAGTGAACAGAATTCAATATGTTTTTAACAAAATTATGTAGGGGGAGAAAGTCTTAAATTACAAATCAAATACAATAAATAGAACTTCACAATCTAACGCTAAGTTTGGTGATGGACTAGGTTTAATATATCTCAGACGCTGGAAACAACGAGCTAAGGTTGAAGGAATGGGACTGTGTTTGGAGAGTATTTTAATCTTCTCAAGTATGACAGGTCACTCCTGCACCCCAGACCACACTTTCAGGCCCCTTCAAATAAGGAATATTTCCTAGGTCCTTGCCTGTTCTTCTCAGCCGAATTCACCTCAACCTTCTGAAAGTTTGTCCAAACCTTCCACTATCATCTAGTCTTTGCAAATCTTGTACGTTCTAGGGAGCAGAATTAATATTTCCTGAGCGAGGAAAACTAGGATCTTCACCTGTGACCTTTTTTCCTCCTCTGAAGCACCAGTGAGAGGTTAGACCAGAGGGCTGTTCTTTCAAGTGCGCTTCTTATTCATAGGGAACCCTCCCCTTCAAACTTTATAACACACGGTTAAGACTGAAGTACCCTTAAGGCTGAAGACCATCATCCAGTACCCCACCTCCCTCGCGGAATCAGTGAGTTCTTCCCTGGAAACTAGGTCTGGTACAAACTTCCGTAAACGCAACCCCGGAGGACTAGGCAGGTCACACAGTGAAGGAAGAAACCAGAAACTTCACTTGCTAAAGAGACACAGGGAAACCCAACTAATACAAACGCCCAGTTTAAGACTCGAGGCGCACGCGTTTCGCACTACTCCTCTGGGAATGGGGAACGTCTCCCGAGAACTGTGTGTTAGCACCGGGACAGATGGGCAAACTGAGCGATATGCGGCTTGATAACCGGGCCCCTCAGCGGCAGGACAGGAGCGCGGCCTGCAGACTCCGGGCCCAGAGCCACCGGCCTCGCCTACGCGCTCCTGCGCCTCTGGAACCCGCTTCACTGCCAGGACCCCACGCCTGTCCTCCCAGCCCCTGCCAGGGTCCGCGGCCCGCACCTGCACGTCAGGCCCTGCCCGCCCGCGATGCGCTCACGCGTCTGCTCCAACAACTGGGGAACACTGGTCCGGCTCCCCGGGATCCCCCGAGGCCCACAGGTTCCTCTTCGCCCGCGCACCGACCCGCATGGACATAGAACCAAGCCCCAGGCCTGCCCAGCTGCAGGACCGCCCCTGGGTTCCGCACTTCCGGAGGAAAATGGCGGAGTGGGCGGGCAGGCGCATGCGCAGAGAGAAAAGCAGGTTTCCAAGGTCCTTGATGGTAACATCATTGGAAGGTGACACTACATTTCCCATGAGGCTCTGCGGCCCCCCGTTAGGAACCCACGCCGGACATTCTGTTTTGCCTAGCAGTGAGTCCAGTTACCCGGAGACCCGGACTTAATGGATCAGGACTGGTCCCTACCCAGGTGACACAGATGTGGCATTCTGCTTCTTTATTAAATCCTGGTTTCACAGCCTGGGACATTGTGAAAATAATGGAGAAATTTCAATAGAGGCCGATTGGTCTATGCTGTTAATGAGTAACTTTTTTGGGGGGGGGGACGGAGTCTCGCTCTGTCGCCCAGGCTGGAGTGCGATGGCGCGATCTCGGCTCACTGCAACCTCCGCCTCCCGGGTTCAAGCGATTCTCCTGCCTCAGCGTCCTGAGTAGCTGGGATTACAGGCGCGCGCCACCACACTCGCCTAATTTTTCTATTTTTAGTAGAGACGGGGTTTCCCCATGTTGGCCAGGCTGGTCTCGAACGCCTGACCTCGTGATCCGCCCTCTTCGGCCTCCTGTAATCACGCTGGGATTACAGGCGTGAGCCACCGCGCCCAGCCCTCATGTCTATTTTTTATAGATGCATTCGAAATCATGAAAAAAATCATGTCTCTATTTTACTTTAAATTTTTAAAAACACAACTAATGAATATGGTAATTCTCTTCCAATCAGTTATCTTTTCTCTCATTAAACTAATTTGTGAGCCTTCAATTTACACAGTTAGAAAAAATGCTCTAGTGCATATACTAGGATAAAATAACAGTGTCATAAGACAGATGCACTCCATAATCTTTGTGACAATTTACACTTCCAGTGTCTGATAAATATTTGCCCATAAACTCCCACGTTTCATCCATCAATCAATCAAATCTACCTATCTTTATTTATTTATTGTGAGAAAGACCTGAACTTTGCCTTTCCTTCCCTGACTTCTGCCACAAACTAGGCAAGGAGTTCTGCCTAGGGGTTTCTCAGAGCTCCGGCTACCACCGAGGTTCCTAACAGGGAAACGCCGGCTTGAATGCTCAGGGTTGATGTGGGGGTGCGTGTGAAACGGGGGTGGGGTGAAAGGGCAGTGAAGTTTGTAGGTGGGCAGATGGGGGTGTGAAGGGCTTTCAGGTAAGAGGCACGCAGGAAACTGGGAGAGGCAGCGAAAGCACCTCACACCTCAGATCACCAGAAGACGCTCCCACCAGCGCCGTGACAGTTTGCCAACGCCATGGCAGCACGGGAAGTCCCCACCCCTTGCCATGGAAACAGCTGGAAGTTACTGCCCATTTCTAGCTATTTCTGAGTAATCTTAATTAGCATGCCATTAAAAGTGAATTATGAAAATGACTACAAGCCACCCCTAGGCTGCTACTCTGGGAGCACAACCCACCGAGGGCTCCTTGCCCTGCAGGAGCAGACGCAGGGCTGTTACACCGCCAGTGCCTCCGTAGAGCTACTTTCTTCCACCACAGGCTTGCTTTTGAATTCCTTCCTGAGCGACTCCAAGAACCTGCCCTTCCTCAGTGTGACTCTTGCCTAAAACCTGTCCCTGGTTTTCTCTTTTCCTAAGCATGCCCTGACTTGTTCTTTCATCTCCTCTGATCTTGCGATTGCTCCTCAGTGACTCTATTCTGCAGATCCAGAAAACTCAACCTTAATCTTCCCAGAGCCATGTTGTCTCCAACATTGGAATCTCTAGCCTTGCTTTCTCGGACGCCTGGATTACAGGCCTCTCTCTTGAATACCTATTGGTATGGTATCTGGGGATCCTTTAAATACACGATGATTGGCAGGGGTTACATAGCGGAAATCAGTGCCTGACAATTCGCCTTCCAGGATATAGACTGTCATTCCCTCTCTTTGTGGGCCTCAGTCTCTTATCCATAAAAGTAGAGATTGTGATACTCATTTGAATTGCAGATACCTCACCCCAAACCCACGTAATATAATGTAAAAGCCAAGAATGCAACCCCTTTCCTCACCCCGTGAAGGTTAAGTCCTCAGAGCCAAGGAGAGAAGGCTCAGGGATGGTACCTGGATGTTTCCAACACTAACTATGTATTGTAGTTTTTAGTGTTCAAGTTTAAGCTTCCCTAGCTTTAATTCTATTGTAACAAGATTTATTTTTGTAATTCCATTTTTGGATTCTTGATTTCTTGGTAAAGAAATACAGTTATTTTTGTATACCAATCTTATATAGTGTTACTTTGCTAAATTTGTTCACGAGTCCTAATACTTTTTAGTAAACTTCTCATGATTTTCTAAATGCAAGATTATGTCATCTGTACATAAAGATAACTGTACTTCCTTTCCAGTCTAGATGCCGTTTATTTATTTAGGTTGCCAAGTTGTCCCAGCTACCACTGTTATCAAGTAAAAGGGTCTCACTGCCCAAAGCACTAGAAGCCGGTACCATGACACTGAGTTTTCGAGAAAAGAAAAACTTTAAAGTCAAACCAAAACCTATGGGGTACAGGCCGGGCGCAGTGGCTCATGCCCGTAATCCCAGCACTTTGGGAGGCCGAGGCGGGCGGATCACGAGGTCAGGAGATCGAGACCATCCTGGCTAAAACGGTGAAAACCCGTCTCTACTAAAAATACAAAAAACAAAAATTAGCTGGGCGTGGTGGCAGGCGCCTGTAGTCCCAGCTACTCGGGAGGCTGAGGCGGGAGAATGGCGTGAACCCAGGAGGCGGAGCTTGCAGTGAGGCAAGATGGTGCCACTGCACTCCATCCTGGGCAACAGAGCGAGACTCCGTCTCAAAAAAAAAAAAAAAAAAAAAAACCTATGGGATACAGTAAAAACAGTACTAAGACGTAAGTTTATAGCAAAAAGCACCTACATCAAAAAAAGTAGAAAAGCTTCAAATAAACAACTTAATAATGCATCTTAAATAATTGGAAAAGCAAGAGCAAACCAAAACTAAAATTAGTAGAAGGAAACATAGCAAAGACCAGAGCAGAAATAAATGAAATTGAAATTTAAAAATATAAAATATCAATGAAATGAAAAGTTAATATTTTTTAAAAGACCAACAAAATCAACAAACATTTAGCCAGACTAAGAAAAAAGAGAGAAGACTCAAATACGTAAAACCAGAGATTAAAAAGGAAACACTACAACTGATACTGCAGAAATTCAAAGAATCATTAGAAACTATTACAACCAACTATATTCCAATAAATTGAAAAACCTGGAAGAAACGGCTGGGCACCGTGGCTCATGCCTGTAATCCCAACACTTTGGGAGGCCAAGGCAGGTGATCACCTGAGGTCAGGAGCTCAAGACCAGCCTGGCCAACATGGTGAAACCCCATCTCTACTAAAAATACAAAAATTAGCCAGGCATGGTGGCATGCACCTATACTCCCAGCTACTCCAGAGGCTGAGGCAGGAGAATCACTTGAACCTGGGAGGCAGAGGTTGCAGTGAGCTGAGATTGTACCACACTCCAGCCTGGGTGACAGAGCAAGACTCCATCTCAAAAAAAAAAAAAAAAACCAACCAAACAACAAACCTAGAAGAAATGGATAAATGAAATTGAAGCCATAATAAAACATCTCCTAGCAAAGAAAAGCCTGGATCCAATGGCTTCACTGATTAATTTTACCAAACATTGTAGGCAGAATTACTATCAATCCTACTCAAACTGTTCCAAAAAACAGAGGAGGCTGTAGTATTTCCAAACTCATTCTATGAAAAAGACCATTCATCATGTCTAAGTGGGATTTATCCCAAGGATGCCAACATGGTTCAACATAGGAAAATCAATCAATGTGACACATCATATCAACAGAATGAAGGACAAAAACCATATGATAATTTCAATTGAAGCTGAAAAGCATTTAATAAAATCCAACATCCCTGTGATAAAAAGAAACCCTCAAAAAAAACTAGATATAGAAGGAACATACCACAACACAATAAAAACCATATGCAACAGACCCACAGCCAGTATCATCCTGAACAGGGAAAAGCTGAAAGCCTTTCTTCTAAGATCTGGAACAAGACAAGAATCTCCACTTCCAACACTGTTACTCAACATAGTACTGGAAGTCCTAGCTAGAGCAATCCAGACAAGAGAAAAACAATAAAAGGCATCCAAATTGGAAAGAAGCAAAATTATTACTGTTTTCTTGTTTGCAGATTATTTGATCTTATATTTGGAAAAACCTAAGGACTCTACCAAAAAACTATTAGAACTGATCAACAAATTCAGAGTCACAGGATAGAAAATCAAACTACAAAAGTCGGTAGCATTTCTAAATGCCAAAAATGAACAATCTAAAGAAGAAAATCAAGAATGTAATCCCATTTACAATAGCTACTAATAAAATAAAATTTCTAGGAATAAACATAACAGAAGAAGTGAAAGATCTCTACAATGAAAACTATAAAACACCAATGCAAAAAAATTAAAGAGGACACCAAAAAAAATAGAAAGATAGTCCATGTTCATTGATTGGAAGAGTAAATATTGTTAAAATACCCATACTTCACAAAGCAATCTACAGATTCAATGCAATCCCTATTGAAATACTAATAACACTCTTCACAGAAATAGAAAAAAAATCCTAAAATTTATATGAAACCATAAAAGACCCAGAATACCAAAAGCCATCCTGAGCAAAAAGAACAAAACTGGAAGACTCACATCACCTGACTTTAAATTATACTACAGAGCAATTGTAAACAAAACAGCATGGTACTGGCATAAAACAGACACATAGACCAATGGAACAGAATAGAGAACCCAGAAATAAATCCATACATTTACAATTAACTCATTTTCAATGAAGGTGCCAAGAATATACATGGGGGAGAGGACAGTCTCTTTAACAAATTGTGCTGGGAAAACTAGATATTCATTGGCAGAATAATTTTTTTTTTTTTTTTTTTGAGATGGAGTCTAGCTCTGTTGCTCAGGCTGGAGTGCAGTGGCGTGATCTGGGCTCACTGCAAGCTCCACCTCCTGGGTTCACACCATTCTCCTCCTCAGCCTCCCAAGTAGCTGGGAGTACAGGTGCCCACCACCATGCCTGGCTAAATTTTTTTTTTGTATTTTTAGTAGAGACGGAGTTTCACAGTGTTAGCCAGGATGGTCTCGATCTCCTGCCCTCATGATCTGCCCACCTCAGCCTCCCAAAGTCATTGGCAGAATAATTAAACTAGAACCCTCTCTTGTGCTATATACAAAAATCAAATCCAAATGGGTTAAAGACTTAAATCAAAGACACAAAACTACTGAAAGAAAACATTAGGGAAACTCTCCAGGAAATTGGTCTGGGCACAGATTTCTTGAGTAATACTCCAAAAGCTCAGACAACCAAAGCAAAAATGAACAAGTGGTATCACATCAAGTTCAAAAGTTTTTGCATAGTAAAGAAAACAATGGGCAAAGTGAAAAGACAATCCACAGAATGGAAGAAAATATTTGCAAACTATATATCTGACAAGGGATTAATAACCAGAATATATAAGGAGCTCAAACAACTCTATAAGAAAAAAACTAATAATCCAATTATTTAAATGGGCAAAAGATCTGAACAGACATTTCTCAAAAGAAGGCACACAGGTCAGGCGCAGTGGCTCACACCTGTAATTCCAGCACTTTGGGGAGCCTAGAAGGGTGGACCACTTGAGCCCAGGAGTTCAAGACCAACCTGAACAACATGGCAAATAATTTTAAAAACTACCTGGGCATGGTGATGCATGCCTGTGGTCCCAGCTACTCAGGAGGCTGAGGTGGGAGTATTGCTTGAACCCTGGCAGTCAACACTACATTAAGCCATGATCATACCACTGCACTCCAGCCTGGGTGGCAGAGTGAGACCCTGTCTCAAAAAATGAGCAAGAACAAAAAAGAAGATATATAAATGTCAAATAGGTATATGAAAAGATGCTCAATATCATTGATCATCAGAGAAATTCAAATCAAAACTACAATAAGATTGATATCTTATCATCTTACCCCATTAAAATGGCTTTTATGCAAAAGACAGGCAAAAACAAATGCTTCGAAGAATGTGGGGAAAAGGGAACACTCTTACTTGTTGGTGGGAATGTAAATTAGTACATTCACTATGGAGAACAATATGGCGGTCCCTCAAAAAATTAAAAATAGAACTATCATATGATCCAGCGATCCCACTGCTGGGTATATACCCAAGAGAGGGAAAATTAGTATATCAAAGAGATATCTGCATTCCCATATTTATTTCAGCATTATTCCTAATAGCCAAGATTTGGAAGCAACCTAAGTGTGCATCAACAGATGAAGGGATAAAGAAAATGTAATACATATACACAATGGAGTACTCTTCGGCCATGAAAAAGAATAAGATTCTGTCATTTGAACATTGATGGAACTAGAGGACGTTATGTTAAGTACAATGAGCCAGGCACAGAAAGACAGTCTTTGCATGTTCTCACTCATTTGTGGGAGCTAAAAATTAAAACAATTGAACTCATCAAGATAGAGAGTAGACTGAGAGTTTCCAGAGGCTGGGAAGAGTAGTGGTGTTATGGGATCCTTGGAGTGTCACTTTTCTGGACAGAAACCTCTATGTCTGGTGGCACTTTTGCCTGAGTTTTGCTGGGCCCCGCACACTCAGCCTGGCAGGCTGTGCTCAGCTCATGCTACCACGTTGGATCCCATGCCTGCCAAGGGAGACTGCATGGAGTGGCAAGAGGTGTGTGAGCGAGCATGGGGTCTGGCCACTGTGCAGTCAGACTTGCTGGCTGCTGCAGTGGGGCAGGTAGCTCCAGGTGCCAACACGGGCACCAGCTCTCCACAAGGCTGTGGCTGGACCACGGGCACCGCAAGCAGCTTCTACAGCTGGCACACTGGGAACACAGTGGCATCCAGAAGCTTGGAGATACCAGGAACCACAGGGCCCCAAAGAGGGAATCACAGCCCTGGCTCGGGGAGCTCCCAGGTCTGGGCTCCCCAAAGGGCCACAGCTCTTCTTTCCTTCTCTTTGCACACAATGTGGTGAGCAAGGGGCATATCTCAGCCCTGTTTGTGTTACAGCTCTTTCAGCCTCTTCCCTAGGATTTGTCATAATTAATTCCATATCGTCTTATTTTTTTACATGTGTTTCAACTTCAGAAGATGTATGGATCTAAACACAACGCGATGTGTTAGCTAGCTGCCATATGAATTTCTCCCTGTTTCACCACTATGTAGCCTAAAGTTATTCTGTCATCCATGACTATCCTGGCTAAAGGGTCTAAAGATCTTTATTTGGTAGCTATGGCTTCAGCTAGTTCATTTGCTAAGTTACCTAGAGTGGTTGACAGGCTTCCAATTATACGTTCATGAGAGGTTATTCCCCATCATTGCAAGAGACTTCTGCCAAACATAGGCCAAAATTCATCTCCTTGGTTTGCAGGTACGGTTTGTCTAATTCTGGAAAATAATTTTGATGAACTACTTCAGCGTTCAGAAACATTGGAGTTATAAATAGAAAGAGGAAGAGCCACATAACCTAATAGACAATTACCTCTCATATGCCAGCAGTCAACACATTCATAAGCCCATGGGTGCTTGATCCAGGGACCACACAGGGTCCCTGACAGATTCTGAAAGTTAAGGCTTTGGCTTACTGGTAATAGGGACAGGTTAAAGTACATGTCTTCAGTCTTGAGTAGAGTGTAATCAGTCTGATTTTTTTTTTTTCTAATGAGACAAACATCAGGTAAAGACCTTGACAAGAAGGAAGAGAAATCCCGAGATTCTATAATCATAATAATCGAATTGTAATTGCTAGTTTAAGTAGTCCTTCAAAAATACATCTCGTTCCTGACAGGATAAAACTAGTTTTTTACAATATATTATATCCAGGTTCACTAGGGAACACTTGGAGCCAGGAAATAATTCAGGATTCAGCCCAAATTATAGGCAAATAATAAAAACTCGAAAACAATGATCAGGGCTGGAATCTAATAGCATATGTCATAGTTTTCTTTTGGAACACAAATTTTCTCTCTCTAGTCAATCATTTTATCAAAGACAAATCATAGTAGGACCAATTTGTGTGCAAAATAAGTTTTAGTCTTATCATACCTGGTCTGATTATTTGCATAAAGTGCAGAAAGAATATTTATTGACCATATAGGCTTCTTAAAATTGGCTTTGTTGGAAATTTTTAATAAGGAATCTTAGACTTTTAAAAGCCTTGAGGCTAGCCAAGTCAAAGATTTGAATCAGACTGTGTCTGTAATACTTTTTTTTAACCTATTTTTTTATTGCACTTTAAGTTCTGGGGTACATGTGCAGAACGTGCAGGTTTGTTACATAGGTATACATGTGCTGTGGTGGTTTGCTGCACTCATCAAGCCATCACCTATATTAGGTATTTGTCCTAATGCTATCCCTCCCCCCGCCCCCACCCCCCAACATGCCCCAGTGTGTGATGTTCCCCTCCCTGTATCCATGTGTTCTCATTGTTCAACTCCCACTTATGAGTGAGAACATGTGGTGTTTTGTTTTCTGTTCTTGTGTTAGTTTGCTGAGAATGACGGTTTCCAGCTTCATCCATGTCCCTACAAAGGACATGAACTCATCCTTTTTTATGGCTGCATAGTATTCCATGGTGTATATGTGCCATATTTTCTTTATCCAGTCTATAATTGATGGGCATTTGGGTTGGTTCCAAGTCTTTGTTATTGTGAACAGTCCTGGAATAAACATACATGTGCATGTGTCTTTATGGTAGAATGATTTATAATCCTTTGGGTATATACCCAGTAGTGGGATTGCTGGACCA
The DNA here is from genome assembly GCF_028885625.2 of Pongo pygmaeus. Taxonomy (NCBI): domain Eukaryota; kingdom Metazoa; phylum Chordata; class Mammalia; order Primates; family Hominidae; genus Pongo; species Pongo pygmaeus. Next base: position 19,757,358 of record NC_085930.1, on the reverse strand, counting down.
AATGGTATTTCTAGTTCTAGATCCTTGAGGAATAGCCACACTGTCTTCCACAACGGTTGAACTAGTTTACAGTCCCACCAACAGTGTAAAAGCATTCCTATTTCTCCACACCCTCTCCAGTATCTGTTATTTCCTGACTTTAATGATCGCCATTCTAACTGGCATGAGATGGTATCTCATGGTATCTAACTGGCATGAGATGGCATGAGATGCATTTCTCTAATGACTAGTGATGATGAGCTTTTTTTCATATGTTTGTTGGTTGCATAATTGTCCTCTTTTGAGAAGTGTCTGTTCATATCCTTCACCCACTTTTTGATGGGGTTGTTTTTTCTAGTAAATTTGTTTAAGTTCTTTGTAGATTCTGGATATTAGCCCTTTGACAGATGGATAGATTGCAAAAATTTTCTCCCATTTTTTACGTTGCCCATTCACTCTGATAGTTTCTTTTGCTGTCCAGAAGCTCTTTAGTTTAATTAGATCCCATTTGTCAATTTTGGCTTTTGTTGCCATTGTTTTTGGTGTTTTAGTCATGGAGTCTTTGCCCATGCCTATGTCCTGAATGGTATTCCCTAGGTTTTCCTCTAGGGTTTTTATGGCTTTAGGTCTGATGTTTAAGTCTTCAATCCATCTTGAGTTAATTTTTGTATAAGGTGTAAGGAAGGGATCCAGTTTCAGCTTTCTGCCTAAGGCTAGCCAGTTTTCCCAACACCATTTATTAAATAGGGAATCCTTTCCCCAGTGCTTGTTTTTCTCAGGTTTGTCAAAGATCAGATGGTTGTAGATGTGTGTTGTTATTTCTGAGGGCTCTGTTCTGTTCCTTTGATCTATATATCTATTTTGGTACCAGTACCATACTGTTTTGGTTACTGTAGCCTTGTAGTATAGTTTGAAGTCAGGTAGCATGATGCTTCCAGCTTTGTTCTTTTTGCTTAGGATTGTCTTGGCTATTTGGGCTCTTTTTTGATACCATATGAAATTTAAAGTATATTTTTCCAATTCCATGGAGAAAGTCAATGGTAGTTTAATGGGGATAGCAGTGAATCTATAAATTACTTTGGGCAGTATGGCCATTTTCACGATATTGATTCTTCCTATCTATGAGCATGGAACGTTTTTCCATTTGTTTGTGTCCTCTCTTATTTCCTTGAGGGGTGTTTTGTAGTTCTCCTTGAAGAGGTCCTTCACGTCCCTTGTAAGTTGTATTCCTAGGTATTTCATTCTTGTTGTAGCAATGGTGAATGGGAGTTCACTCATAGTTTGGCTCTCTGTTTGTCTGTTATTGGTGTATAGGAAAGCTTGTGATTTTTGCACATTGATTTTGTATCCTGAAACTTTGGTGAAGTTTCTTATCAGCTTAAGGAGATTTTGGGCTGAGATGATGGGGTTTTCTAAATATACAATCATGTCATCTGCAAGCAGAGACAATTTGACTTCCTCTTTTCCTAATTGAATACCCTTTCTTTCTTTCTCTTGCCTGATTACCCTGGCCAGAACTTCCAACACTATGTTGAATAGGAGTAGTGAGAGAGGGCATCCTTGTCTTGTGCTGATTTTCAAAGGGAATGCTTCCAGTTTTTGCACATTCAGTATGTTATTGGCTGTGGGTTTGTCATAAATAGCACTTAATATTTTGAGATACTTTCCATCAATACAAGTTTATTGAGAGTTTTTAGCACGAAGGGCTGTTGAATGTTGTCAAAGGCCTTTTCTGCATCTATTGAGATAATCATGTAGTTTTTGTCATTGGTTCCGTTTATGTGATGGATTACATTTATTGATTTGCATATGTTGAACCAGACTTGCATCCCAGCAATGAAGCCAACTTGATCATGGTGGACAAGCTTTTTGATGTGCTGCTGGATTCAGTTTTCCAGTATTTTATTCAGGATTTCTGCATCGATGTTCATCAGGGATATTGGCCTAAAATTTTCTTTTTTTTATTGTGTCCCTGCCAGGTTTTGGTATCAAGATGATGCTGGCCTCATAAAATGAGTTAGGGAGGATTCTTTCTTTTTCTATTGTTTGGAATAGTTTCAGAAGGAATGGTACCAGCTCCTCTTTGTACCTCTGATAGAATTAGGCTGTGAATCCATCTGGTCTTGGACTTTTTTTGGTTGGTAGGCTATTAATTAATGCCTCAATTTCAGAACTTGTTATTGGTCTATTCAGGAATTTGCCTTCTTCCTGGTTTAGACTTGGGAGGGTGTATGTGTCCAGGAATTTATCTATTTCTTCTAGATTTTCTAGTTTATTTGCATAGAGGTGTTTATAGTATTCTCTGATGATAATTTGTATTTCTGTGGGATTGGTGGTGATATCCCCTTTATCATTTTTTATTGCATCTATTTGATTCTTCTCTCTTTTCTTCTTTGTTAGTCTGGCTAGTGGTCTATTTTGTTGATCTTTTCGAAAAACCAGCTCCTGGATTCATTGATTTTTTGAAGGGTTTTTCGTGTCTCTATCTACTTCAGTTCTGCTCTGATCTTATTTATGTCTTGTCTTCTGTTAGCTTTTGAATTTGTTTGCTCTTGCTCCTCTAGTTCTTTTAATTTTGATGTTAAGGTGTCAATTTTAGATCTTTCCTGCTTTCTCTTGTGGGCATTTAGTGCTATAAATTTCCCTGTACACACTGCTTTAAATGTGTCCCAGAGATTCTGGTATGTTGTGTCTTTGTTCTCATTGGTTTCAAAGAACATCTTTATTTCTGCCTTTATTTCGTTATTTACCCAGTAGTCATTCAGGAGTAGGTTGCTCAGTTTCCCTGTAGTTGTGAGGTTTTGAGTGAGTTTCTTAATCCTGCATTCTAATTTGATTGCACTGTGGTCTGAGAGACTGTTTGTTATTATTTCTGTTCTTTTGCATTTCCTGAGGAGTGTTTTACTTCCAATTATGTGGTCAATTTTAGAATAAGGGCAATGTGGTGCTGAGAAGAAGGTATATTTTGTTGATTTGGGGTGGAGAGGTCTGTAGATGTCTATTAAGTCCACTTGGTCCAGAGCTGAGTTCAGGTCCTGGATATTCTTGTTAATTTTCTGTCTCATTGATCTAATATTGACAGTGGAGTGTTAAAGTCTCCCACTATTATTGGGTGGGAGTCTAAGTCTCTTTGTAGGTGTTTAAGAACTTGCTTTATGAATCTGAGTGCTCCTGTATTGGGTGATTATATGTCTAGTATTGATAGCTCTCCTTATTGCATTGATCCCTTTCCCATTATGTAATGCCCTTCTTTGTCTCTTTTGATCTTTGTTGGCTTAAAGTCTGTTTTATCAGAAACTAGGATTGCAACCCCTGCCTTTTGTTGCTTTCCACTTGCTTGGTAAATGTTCCTCCATCCCTTTATTTTGAGTCTATGTGTATGAGATGGGTCTCCTGAATACAGCACATTGATGGGTCTTGACTCTTTATCCAATTTGCCAGTCTGTGTCTTTTAATTGGGGGCATTTAGCTCTTTTACATTTAAGGTTAATATTGTTATATGTGAATTTGATCCTGTCATTATGATACTAGCTGGTTATTTTGCTCGTTAGTTGAGGCAGTTTTTTCATAGTGTCAATGGTCTTTACAATTTGGTACGTTTTTGCAGCAGCTGGTACCAGTTGTTCCTTTCTGTATTTAGCACTTCCTTCAGGAGCTCTTGTAAGGCAGGCCTGGTGGTGACAAAATCTTAAAGCATTTGCTTGTCTGTAAAGGATTTTATTTCTCCTTCACTTATGAAGCTTAGTTTGGCTGGATATGAAATTCTGGCTTGAAAACTCTTTTCTTTAGGAGTGTTGAATATTGGCCCCTACTCTCTTCTGGCTTGTAGGGTTTCTGCCAAGAGATCCACTGTTAGTCTGGTGGGCTTCCCTTTGTGGGTAACTTAACCTTTCTCTCTGACTGCCCTTAACATTTTTTCCTTCATTTCAACCTTGGTGAATCTGAAGATTTTCTGTTTTAGGGTTGCTCTTCTTGAGGAGTATCTTAGTGGTGTTCTCTGTATTTCCTGAATTTGAATGTTGGCCTGTCTTGCTAGGTTGGGGAAGTTCTCCTGGATAATATCCTTAAGATTGTTTTCCAACTTGGTTCCATTCTCCCCGTCACTTTCAGGTACACCAATCAAACGTAGATTCAGTCTTTTCACATAGTCCTCTATTTCTTGGAGGCTTTGTTCATTTCTTTTTACTCTTTTTTCTCTAATCTTGTCTTCTTGCTTTATTTCATTGAGTTGATCTTCAATCTCTGATATCCTTTCTTCTGCTTGATTGATTCAGCTATTGATACTTGTGTATGATTCATGACGTTCTTGTGCTGTGTTTATCAGCTCCATCAGGTCATTTATGTTCTTCTCTAAACCGGTTACTCTAGTTAGCAATTCATCTAACTTTTTTTTCCAGGTTCTTAGCTTCCTTGCCTTGGGTTAGAACATGCTCTTTTAGCTCGGAGGAGTTTATTATTACCCGCCTTCTGAAGCCTAAGTCTGTCAATTCATCAAACTCATTGTCTGTCCAGTTTTTTTCCCTTGCTGGTGGGGAGTTGTGATCCTTTGGAGGAGAAGAGGCATTTTGGCTTTTGGAGTTGCCAGCCTTTTTGCACTGGTTTTTTCCCATCTTTGTGGATTTATCTACCTCTGGTCTTTGATGTTGGTGATGTTGATACTATTCCTTTCTGTTTGTTAGTTTTCCTTCTAACAGTCAGGTCCCTCTGCTGCAGGTCTGCTGGAGTTTGTTGGAGGTCCACTCCAGATGCTATTTGCCTTCACCAGTGGCGGTCCAGTTGGAAATGAATGAATCACCCGCCTTCTGGGTTGATCTCACTGGGAGCTGCAGGCCGGAGCTGTTCCTATTCAGACATCTTGCCAGCTCTCCTGTAATACTTTTATGAATGGGTGTAGTCCTCTCTTCTCAAGGTCCCCAAATATCTTGAGGCTCCTGGGCCCGTCAGAAAGTGGCATTACTTCTTACCACAAGGACAGCAACTTTGTAAAGGACCCTTGTAGACAAGACTCCAAGCCAGTCATTCTAAGGGGCTTTGTATTGGTGCTATAAAGCCAACCTCAATTCCTTAAAGTGGTCTGGTTGTATCTGCCATTCAAGTTAAAGCCTTGATAAAACAAACAGTGTCTCCAATTGAATCCTGTTACCAGAAACAGATTCTTATTGAACTTATGCAAATAATTATATTGCCATAATTTAAGAATGCTCATGAATGGCTTCTGAATTCTGAAGAAATCAGTTAGAGAGACAGATAAATGGCTCAAATTTTTGTTCACAATATAGTTTATCCAATGTATTGTACGTTAAAAATAGCTGAAAAGAAAAAAGAATTTCTTGACTTTGGAAAACAAAACATAAAGAGAATCAACAATGTTTCCAATGAAAGGGCCATGAATAAAATCTTTTCTGTCTTTTATAAGTTGAGTCCCGTGTAACTAAATCTTGTTCTGCTTGATTTCAAATAGCAATTCTCATTCAGCTTTTTGTGTTTTGCTTGATTTCAATTAGAAATTCTCATTCAGCTTTTTAGAGTCCTGGAAGATTTTCCTAGTCCAATGGTATGATCCCCAAAGTTATCAGAAACCATATTTAAAAGAACTTGTCAGAGTCCTTTCCATTAAAAGTAATTTGGATGATAGCTGATTGTAAAGGCTTTTTTTTTTTCTTTTCAAGACATGGTGTGGCTCTATCACTCAGGACGGAGTGCAGTGGCATGGTCTTGGCTTACCGCAATCTCTCCCTCCCAAACTCAAGCCATCCTCCTACCTCAGCCTCCCAAGTAGCTGGGACCATAGGCATGCACCATCATGCCTGGCTAATTTTTGTATTTTTGTAGAGACAGGGTTTTACCATGTTGCCCAGGCCGCTCTCAAACTTCTGAGTTCAAGCAATTCACCCACATTGGCCTTGCAAAGTGCTGGGATTTTTATATGTGTGAGCCACCGCGCCCTGCACCGCGCCCTGCACCGCGTCCAGCACCGCGCCCTGCACAGCACCCAGCACCGTGCCCTCCACCAGGCCCAGCACCACACCCTGCACCACGTCCAGCACCGCGCCCGGCCTGTAAAGGGTTTTAGAGAAGAACTTTAAGCAATCACCGTGGATGACAAAGACTTAGAATAGCCTTTGGTTAAAATCCAGTGGAAGTTCTCAACTGGCAAGAAAATTTAGTTATTTCTACTATATGTAGCATTTTAAGATAACAGCCAGAATCATGACTGATGGCAACACATCAGATCCATCAGACTTCCACAAATTTTATAAAATCCTTAGAATATTTATATTAATAATATATCTATACACATACAACTTTAGAAAAGATTTAACATCATCAAAATTATCACTGATACCATATTAGATTTTTATAATTTATATAACATTTAAAATATTTATATTAATAACATACCTAAAAATGTAACCAAAAGAAGATTTAGGTCACACACAGTGGCTCATGCCTGCAATCTCAACAATTTGGGAGGCCAAGTTGAACAGATTATCTGAGGTCGGGAGCTTGACACCAGCCTGGCCAACATGGCGAAACCTTGTCTCTACTAAAAATACAAAATTAGCCAGGCGTGGTGGCACGTGTCTGTAGTCCCAGCTACTTGGGAGGTTGAGGCAGGAGAATCACTTGAACCTTGGGGCAGAGGTTGCAGTGAATCGAGATCATGCCACTAAGTTTTAGCAAAGATGTCAAAAAATTAAAAACATTTGACCAAAACAGAATGACATGTTTTTTTTTATTTATTTTATTATTTTTTTGAGACAGGGTCTCTCTCTGTTGCCCAGGCTGGAGTGCAGTGGTGCAATCATGGCTTACTGCAGCCTCAACCTCCCAGGCTCAGGTGATCCTCCACCTTAGCCTCCCAAGCAGCCAGGACTATGGGCATGTGCCACCACACCTAGCTAGTTTTTGTGTTTTTAGTAGAGATGGGGTTTTTTCATTTTGCCCAGGCTGGACTTGAACTCCTGGGCTCAAGTGATCCACCCACCTTGGCCTCCCAAAGTGCTGGAATTACAGGCATGAGCCGCTGCACACAGCCACATGTCATTTTTAAATAATAGTCATTCATTTAATTAGCATGACAACCAAAAGACATCAAAAGCAACATAGAAGGTTACATGGATGTGAAAACTGAAAACCCTCAGTTTTCCCAAGTAATTAAAAAAACAATAAAGGCAACACATGGATTACCTTGATAAAACCTAAACTCTTTATTACAGGCCAGTCATTTAAAGGGCAAAACTTCTGTGGCATAATTGTGTCTTCTTATGGGAAGCTAATTTAAATCACTTGGAAGTCAAACCGGATGACAAGGAGACTTGAATTTAATTAGACATAGAAAGAGTGTGTCCAGGGTCATGAGTGAGCATAATATTACAGAGGAATGTAAACAGGAAAACCAGAGCATAGAGCAGTGGGGATCCGTAGCTCACAGTGATAGCATGGAAGTTTCCTGGTTACATGAAGTAATTCAGACATATTTAAAAGCCAAGAGCACAAAATTAGACCTGATGAAAAAGCTGAAGGAGTTATCATCCCAGCCAAGCAGAAAAGCCAAGCCTTCTATTCCTTCTCAAGAAGGAACAGAAGACAATGATGTGATCCGTGAGTCATGTGTAACATGAAAGTACAGGAAAATTTGAACTTCTGATATACAAATCTGAAAAGTTTTTATAGTAACAGATTTCAGGATTAAAAGTCAATATTTATTACCTCTTATTAAGAGCAAATAAATACTTTAAGAAAACCTTGTTGTTTTAACCAAAATTTTTAGTTTTGTATCACTATGTTTTTAATATTACAGCTAATTTAAATAAACTTTACAAACAATCTATCTGATATCAATCAGTTTTGACCTCGAGGTAAGATTTACATAAACTTTTAATAACCTTGTATAATTTTTTCCATCTTTCCCAACTTTTTATACACATTTAGTTTTATCTATCTTTTTTATTCCTTCAATTTAAAATAATCCTTAAAAATCTCCAAGCGAATTTACTTTCTCTGAAACAAAAACCAGTATACATTTTGCATACAGAATTGTTTCTCTTGTATCTAGTAGTCTTAATCACATATATCTACCACAATATTAACACTTAGTAACCCTAATTTTAATAAAAAACCCAGGAAGCAAGAAATCTTGAATTGTCATATAGCAGTATCTTACAGATGAGAATGATTTCATAATTTAGAATTACGTGTTCCTAAAACATATATTTTTTTTTAAGATGGAGTTTCGCTCTTGTTGCCCAGGCTGGAGTGCAATGGCATGATCTCAGCTCACTGCAATCTCTGCCCCCCGGGTTCAAGCAATTCTCCTGCCTCAGCCTCCTGAGTGGCTGGGATTACAGGAACCCACCACCACACCTGGCTAATTTTTTGTATTTTTTAGTAGAGATGGGGTTTCACCATGTTGGTCAGGCTGGTCTTGAACTCCTGACCACGGGTGAGCCACCTGCCTTGGCCTCCCAAAGTGCTAGGATTACAGACATGAGCCACCACAGCCGGGCTAAAATGTAAGTTTTTAAATTGAAACTAACCCAGATATTTATGAGTATCTATTATTTAATTTAACATAACTACAATTTCAAAAATAGGCTGGGCATGGTGTCTCATACCTGTAATCCCAACACTTTAGGAGGCCAAGGCAGGAGTATCGTGAGACCAGCCTGAGCAAAATAGTGAGATGCTGACTGTACAAAAAAAATAAAAATTAGCTGAGCATGTGGTGCATGCCTGTAATTAACAGCTACTTGGGAGGCTGAGGTGGGAGGATCCCTTGAGCACAGGAGGTCAAGGTTGCAGTGAGCTGTGATCATGCCAATGCACTTCAGCCTAGGTGACAGACAGAGACACTGTCTCAAAAAAATTTCAAAAATACATTAAGATGTCTTGTATAGACATTTATCCATTTACATTTACTTATTTTTAACAGTTTATCCAGAGTATTTGTGAGAACTGAGGTATTAGACAAAGCTGGTCATCATTTCTAGGTTATTTTCTTGTTAACCATGTTATAGCCTGTGAATATCAGGTGTTCATGTAAGTGAGGACTTCAAAGTTAAATACCTGGGTATTTTACCAATAACTCAGAAAATTCCATTATTTTTGTTCAACAAACCGTATTAAATTGGTCTCATGTATTTTAAAAATCACATTAACAAATATTCTTTTTTTCCTGTGTTTATAGCTTTATAACCTTCACGCCAAACCCTAGCACCTTAAAATATCTAGCAAATGTAAATATAAAACACAGTCAAAAATGTGCTGACAATTCTGAAGACATTTCTATTTTATCAATACTTTTTAAATTATTTGTATTTATAAAAGAACTCTTTCATCTGGGCACAGTGGTTCATGCCTGTATCCCAGCACTTTGAGAGGCTGAGGCAAGAGGATCACTTGGGCTCAGGAGTTTGAGACCAGCCTGGGCAACATAGTGAGACCCAATCTCTACTAAGAATAAGATTAAAAATTACCAGGCATGGTGGTGCATGCCTATTGTCCCAGCTACTGGAAAGGATGAGGCAGGAGGATTGCTTGAGCCTGGGAGGTTGAGGTAACAGTGAGCTATGATCCCACTACTGCACTCCAGCCTGGGGAACAGAGTGAGACCTTAGAGAGAGAACTTGTCTCAAAAAGACAAAAAAATAAAGAATTGTTTCATTCTTTTGTTTTTCTTCAGCCAAGTAACCTTGAATTGGTAACACCACAGACAGTAAGTTTTGTCTCAACACCGGTAGACAAGTCAGCAGATTCAAAGTAGGCAGGGGAAAAAAATAGATAGGCAAAAGAACTGAGACTTTTTCATTTTAGGGTTTTTAAAAATAGTAACTATTTGAGTTCTGAATTTTCTTTCATGTAATTTGGCCATCAGGTTTAAAGTGTGCACTAGAGGCCAGGTGCAGTGGCTCATGTCTGTAATCCCAACACTTTGGGAGGCTGAGACAGGTGGATCACTTGAGGCCAGGAGTTCGAGACCAGCCTGGCCAACATGACAAAACCCCGTCTCTACTGGAAGTACAAAAATTAACTGGGTGTGGTGGTGTGCACCTGTAATCCCAGCTATTCAGGAGGCTGAGGCAGAAGAATCACTCAAACCTGGGAGGTGGAGGTTGCAGTGAGCCGAGATTGTACCACCGTACTCCAGCCTGGGCAAAAGAGCAAGACTCTGTGTCAAAAAGAAAAAAAAGTATATATATGTATATATGTATATGTATAGGCTGGGTACAGTGGCTCACGCCTATAATGCCAGCAGTTTGGGAGGCCAAGGTGGGTGGATCACTTGAGATGAGGAGTTTGAGACCAGCCTGACAAACATGGTGAAACCTCATCTCTACTAAAACCACAAAAATTAGACAGGCATGGTGGAGCACACCTGTAATCACAGCTACTCAGGAGGCTGAGACAGGAGAATTGCTCGAACCTGGGAAGTGGAGGTTGCAGTGAGCCAAGATCGCACCACTGCACTCCAGCCTGGGAAACAGAGCAAGACTCTGTCTCAAAAAAATGTGTGTGTGTTTGTGTGTGTGACTAGAATGGTCCATAATATATAGCCAGCTCGAGTCCCAGGAAACCGAGCAAGCTTAAGGTTAGAGCTTCTCATTTTGGCCTTTTCAACATTAAATCTCCTTTAGTAAGCCCTTCCCCTCTAGGGAGGTACTTGCCAGAGCGCCGCCTGAAGTTGGTTTTTTGATGCCCCGTTGTTTCTGTTCTGAATGGTTTATTTCTCATTATAAGAGCTCAGCAAAGCAGGCAGAGTTAAAAAGCAGACATGAAAACTTTTTAAAATCGTGGACTTCACTCCTACACTGAAATCAGGTCCCCAGAAAGAGAGAAACACCATGGGACCACAGCAAAGGCAGAAAGAGGAGTGAGAGATGGAGGTGGACAGAACAACAAACAGGAGTTGGCTCTCAATTTTTCACGTGTGCCATTTTCTTTAGGTTTTTCTAGTTTACGGAGTCTTTTTGTTCCAATTGAGCAATCAGATAAACTAGAGATCTCACAAGGCTTTTGCTGAGACCATCAAAGCCTTTAGCCTCTGTTGGGCCAAATATTTTAGACCAAAAATACAGCTAGACACATAAAAGCCAGAACCAGACCAGATTGAGTATCTCAGTGGCTGCAGCCTTTATTCCCTTTATTCTTTAGGATTCGAACTCAAGCCAGATTCAGGGTTCTAACCCAACCAGGATCCCCCTGGGGTGAAACTGAAACCCATAGTCTAGACAAGGTTGGGGGTCTTTTTTAATTTTTTAATTTTTATTTTTTTGAGATGGAGTTTCACTCGTTGTCCAGGCTGGAGTGCAATGGTGCAATATCGCCTCACTGCAACCTCCACCTCTCATGTTTAAGCACTTATCCTGCCTTAGCCTCCCAAGTAGCTGGGATTACAGGCATGTGCCACCACGCCTGGCTAATTTTGTATTTTTAGTACAGACAGGGTTTCTCCATGTTGGTCAGGCTGGTCTCGAACTCCCAACCTCAGGTGATCTGCCCGCCTAAGCCTCCCAAAGTGTTGGGATTACAGGCATGAGCCACCGCATCAGGCCTGCTTGTTCTTTTCATTTCATCCTGATGTGCAAATACAGGAGAGTGGCTGAGTTGGTGTTCACTAACAAGCATGGAAGCTTTGTTACATTTACAGTGTCATTCTTGGCAAAACCTGAAGTTTTGCCTCCCAGGTGCATGCCATTCTCCTGCCTCTGCCTCCTGAGTAGCTGGGACTATATGCACCCGCCACCTCACCTAGTTAATTTTTTGTATTTTTAGTAGAGATGGGGTTTCACCGTGTTAGCCAAGATGGTCTCGATCTCCTGACCTTGTGATCTGCCCACCTCGGCCTCCCAGAGTGCTGGGATTACAGGCATGAGCCACCGCGCTCAGCCAGAAGCTCTGTAATTTCAATGATGATTGTGCTTTTAATCTCTTCCTCAGCATCTGGCTCATGATAAAGTTTCAGGTGTCTTGATGGTATCTAAATCAGCTGTTGATTCCATCCTGGAGAAACACAAGCATAACCTCAATGCCAAGTTATTATTTTATCTATTTCTCAACTTTTTGTTATTGAATTTTTCCACCAAACCAGTTGTTCTGCTTCTGTCTTTGCAGCTGTTTTCTGTAGATGCTGTTCAGCTGCTGATAACATCTGGCCTTTGGGCAGGCTCCAAAAATTGAAAGTTAATAATGGTAGATTCAATGTGTATGGGCTGTCATATAATCCCTGTTTCTCCCCCTTTTTTGTTTTTATTATCAGTTGTTCATCTGTATGAAATCATAAATGAGTATTTTCAATTAACTGTGTGGAATGAACCATGTATGAAGAATCAGAAATCACATTAATAGGCATATAAAAAGCAGTCAATACCTCAATTACAGCTACAAGCTCCACTTTTTGAGCTGAAGTATAGAGCATCTGGAAAACTTTACCTTTTGATCCAGCATAAGAAGCTTTACCATTACTAGACCCATCTGTGAAACAATGAAAACACTTAGCAGGCTGCAGGTTGTTTACTGCAGGAATTGTAAATGCAAACCATTCACAGTCTTGCTCAGCTAAAAGGGTAATAAAGAAACAGTCTTTTAAATCTATGACTATTAAAGGTCATTTTTTTGGAATTATAGTAGGAGAAGGCAATCCTGGCTGTCATGCTCCCAAAGGTTGTATAACTGAATTGATGGCTCTTAATTCAGTTAACATTTTCCATTTACCTGATTTTTTCTTAATTATGAAAACTGGAGAATTCCAAGGGGAAAACGTTGGAGCTATGTGCCCATTTTCTAATTGTTCAGTAACTAATTTCTCTAAAGCCTCCAGTTTCTCTTTGCTTAGCAGCCATTATTCTATCCAAATTGGCTTATCTGTTAACCATTTTAAAGGTATAGGTTCTGGAGGCTTAACAATGGCCACCATCAAAAATGATATCCTAATCTTTGGCAGGAACTTTGTCTTTCCACTTGAAGCAGTTCTTTCAAACCTTGCAAATATTTTCTACTCCCATACCAGGGACACGCCCCATTTTGTGCATCATATGTTGACTTTGAGGGCTGTCTAATTGTTATGGAATTAGAACTTGTGGTCCCCGTTGTTGTAATAAATCTCTTCCCCATAAATTTATAGGTACAGAAGTTATAATTGGTTGAACAGTCCCAGGTTGTCCGTCGGGCCCTTCACAATACAAAATATAGCTACTTTTATATATTTCTAGGGCTTTACCAACTTCAACTATGTTAAATTGAGTGGGTTGAATTGGCCATGTGGATGGCCAGTACTGTAGAGAAATGATTGAAATGTCTGCTCCTACCAAAAAAAAATAGTATCTACCAAACCTTTAAAGTTCTTTCCCTGGATAGTTATTTCACAGGTAGGATGTTTATCAGTAATTTGATTTACCCAATAAGCTGCTTTGCCTTGTTTATTTGTGCTTCCAAATCCTCCTGTTCATTTAATTTCACTTTTTCCCATTCCCACATAAGGCACAATCCAGAGCTGTGCTATGTGCTCTCCTGGCTCTGCTTTCCAGGGAACAGAAGTAAATATAACAATTTGAATTTCCTCATTGTAATCTGAATCAATGACTACAGTGTGTATTTGTACCCCTTTTAAACTTAAACTAGACCTTCCTAAAAGTAATCCTATCATCCCTGCTGGCAAGGGTCCACAGACTCCTGTTGGGACCTTTTGCAGGGGTTCCCCAGGCAGAAGGCTCACAGCTTTTGTGCAGCATAAATCTACTGTGGCACTATGGGCTGTGGTGGGGGTCAGACAATGTATGGGGGTGAGGGAATGGCCTGAGCTGGAAATGCCCTGGTTTAGAATGGAGCCCGGGACAGGCCCCACAGGGAGTTTCCCAAAATCGGGTTCCCATCTTTATCAAACTTAAAGTGACACTGATTAGCCCAATGTTTTCATTTTTTACATTTTGGACATATTTCAGGATCAGCAGTTTTCTTTTTTCCCCTATCTGGTGGCCTGACTTGCTGATTTTTTCTACATTCTTGTTTAGTATGACCATGCTCCCCACAGTTAAAACAAGCTCCAGGAAATGGAGCATTTCCTTTATCCACTCTCAGTCCTGCCATCACCTGTGCCAACAAAGTAGCTTTATGCAGATTGCCTCTGATACCATCACGGGCCTTGATATAATCAACTAAATGTGCTTTCCCTCTGATAGGTCGCAGAGCAGCCTGGCAATCGGGATTAGCATTGTCAAAAGCTAATAACTGCAACACTATATCCTGAGCAGCCAAATCTGCAGTCATCTTTTTAAGAGACTTCTGTAACCCAGCTATAAAATTCACATATGATTCTCTTGGTCCCTGTTTTATAACACTAAAGGAAGGGTATTGTTCCCCACCTGAAGTGATTTTTTCCCAAGCTCTAATGCACACTCCTCTGAGCTGTTCTATGGCATCATCCTGCATGACCAGTTGTGCATCTAAACCAGCCCAGCCACCAACCCCCAAAAGTTGGTCTGCAGTTATATTAATTCAAGGTTGGGCCCAGGCATTGTGAGCAGCCTGAATGGAAGCTTCATCCGCCCACCAAGTTTTAAATTGTAAGAACTGAGCAGGAGTTAGACAAGCTTGAGTAAGAGCATCCCAGTCAGTAGGAATCATCCGACTGGAAACAGTAACATTCTTTAACAGTCCCATTACAACAGGAGAACCTGGTCCATACTGATTTATAGCTTGTTTAAATTTCTTGATTAATTTAAAAGGAAAAGGCTCAAATGTAGCTATAATATTTCCCTGTTGATCTGGAGGGTGTATTCTAACAGGGAATTGCCAAGCCTCTAAATCCCACTCTTGACTAGCTTGCTGAATTCCTGCCTGAATAGAACTAAGAGTGGTCACTCTAGGTGCTGCTTGAATAGTCACCAGGGTAACTACTTTTCACCCAGTGTCCTCCAGAAAAGAAAGATCTGGAGGGTCTTTTTCTTCAAAATAATAATGAGAGGGTGCAGAAGGGTAGGAATGAACCTCTCCCTCCTTTGCTGCTTTAGCTTTAGGTGGCAAATAAACCTGGTCTGTAACCTCTACTGTTATTCTGTTATACTCTCCTTCCTCCTCATCATCAGTGTGAAAAAGTTCCAAGGTAGAATGAACCACAGCCCACACTTGTGCCATTGTTACCCTGATGCTTCTGAGCTCCCCTTCTTACTCACCATGGGGATTGCTTTAAGAGTACTCAGGTGTCCTCCAGCTAGTTCCACATTCTCCAACCATCACTCTGGTGATCCTTCAACCTGTATTCAAGCCCCCACGAATGGGCACCACTTGCCAAGACCAGGTCGGGGAGACCCTAACCCAGTGGTACTGGAGGAATTAAAGACATGCACACAGAAATATAGAGGTGTGAAATGGGAAATCAGGGGTCTCACAGCCTTCAGAACTGAGAGCCCCAGAGATTTACCCACGTATTTTTTAACAACAAGCCAGTCATTAACATTGTTTCTATAGATATTCGATTAACTAAAATTATCCCTTATGGGAAATGAAGCGATGGGCTGAATTAAAGGAATAGGTTGGGCTAGTTAACTGCAGCAGGAGCATGTCCTTAAGGCACAGATTGCTCATGCTATTGTCTGTGGCTTAAGAATGCCTTTAAGCGGTTTTCCACCCTGGGTGGGCCAGGTGTTCCTTGCCCTCGTTCTGGTAAACCCACAACCTTCCAGCACGGATGTTATGGCCATCATGAACATGTCACAGTGCTGCAGAGATTTTGTTTATGGCCAGTTTTTGGGGCCAGTTTATGGCCAGATTTGGGGAGGCTTGTTCCCAACAGTTCCTCAGGGTAAGGGTCCCCTAGCTCCTGTGGGGACCTTCTTTGGTGGCTCCCCAGGAAGTAAGGAGATGGGAATTGTGCTGTAGATGTCTACAGCAGCACTGCTTGCTGAGGTACAAATTGTTGTACATTTGTAAGGGCAGTGTCTGTGCTGGGTATGCCTCGGTTTGTTAAGGGGCTCAAGGCAGGCCCCTCTTCCTATTTCCTGAAAGAGAGTGTCCATCTTTGCTAAATTTAGAATGACACAGACTTGCCTAGTGATTGCCTTTCTTACACCAGGGACATACACTGGGACTTTTCTGTTGATTGATGGTAGTAGTTTTTGTCTTTTGAATTCCTTTCTACATTCCTTTCTTGTGTCCAATTTGCCCACAATTAAGGCAAGAGCCTGAGAAATGAAGCATATTTTTTCTTACTCTTAATCTAGCCATAGCCTGAGCTAAAAGAGTAGCCTTATGTAAGTTACCTCCAATGCCATCACAAGCCTTAATATATTTAGTTAAATAAGACTTCTCTCTCAAGGGTCTAACAGCAGTTTGACACTCTGTATTTGCATTATTGTATGCAAGAAGCTGTATTACAACATCATGAGCTGTTTTTATCATTTATGGCTTTATACACAGCCTCTTGGAACTGAGCAATAAAATTAATATATGGTTCTTTAGGTCCTTGTCAGGCAGAATGGAAATAAGGATACTTTCCCCCTGTAACATTTATCCTTTTCTATGCCTGTAAGCACACGAAGCACAACTGAACAATGGCAACGTCTTTCACTACTGCTTGATTCTCTAATCAACCCCAATTAGAGCCAACTCATATTAACTGATCAAGGAAACAGGTACAGGTGGCTGCACTTGTGTGTTTTCTTTTGCCTGAGTTTGAGCTTCATCAGCCTACCAAGTTTTAAACTGCAAGTACTGAGATAGAGTGAAAACAGGTTTTGTCAAAGTATCCTAATTATATGGTATTAACCTATTATCAGGAGCCATATTTTTTAATAAAGCTTGCACAAAAAGAGAGTTCAGTCCATATTGACTAATGGCTTGCTCAAATTCTTTAGTAATTTAAAAGAAAAAGCAGCCTAATTAGCTATATCCTATCCTACTTGCTGGATTATAGTAATGGGAAATTGCCATGCTTCAAGGTCTCCTTTGGCTTTAGCTTTTTGAATAGAATTTTGTATAGCACCACAAATTGCTCCAGGTTTTAATGTTGCAACTACAGAAGCAGTAAGTTTTTCAGCTAATTTATTTTCTCACCCATTTAGGGGAGAGAGAGGAGGTGGCCACTCACTTAATTCAGCAGGTGGAGCCAACAGGCTAGTAAAACATACTTTTTAAAGTTTTTCTTTCTTTTCTTTAATCTCCTCTGGTAGCTGTTCCTCACACTCAGAATTTGAGGTTAGTTTTTTACATTCATCCTCCTCTTCCTCATCTGAATTTGCCTCATCATCTGTTTGAAATGGCTCAAGGACTGCTTTTATTAGCACCCACACTGAGCATACAGAAACTGGAATTTCTGCTACATCTTTATACGCCTTTTAAAAATTTCTTCCAATTCTCTCCCATTCATCCAACTTCATAGTCCTTTGTTCTGGAAACCATGGGCAAAACTGCTTTACTGTACTAAAGAGTGATAACAAATTCTAAGTACTAACTTTCACTCCCCATCTTTGTAATAAATGCCTTAAGAAATTTAAACAAGCAGAATGTCTGCTTTCACTTTGTCCCATTGTTACCCTGGTTCTTCTGAGCACTCAGCTTTCCCAGTGAGCTTCTTTTAGATGTACTCAGGTGTCCTTTGATGATGTGTCCTCTGCTTTCACATGCTCTAGCCTTCCTTCACCGGGGTCTTTGTCGCCCCATGTTGGGGCAAATGTTGGGGTGATCAGACCCAACACTAGGTCATGGGGGCAACAAAGTCTGGTGGAGTCAAAGGAATGAGAAAAAGACAGTTTGAGAGAGAAAGTGGGACCAGGGGACCATCACAAGTGTGGAGTCTGTGAAGTCCCCAAGCTCTGGGAGCCCATGCTATTTATTGGTGCTCAAACAAAGAAACAGGTGGTGAGGATGTGGGGGTTGAAAGGAAACGGTGTATCAAGTGAATGAGAAACATATGGCCCTGCCTCAGCTTCTCTCCCAACACTCAGCTTTTCTCCCAACACATTCCCCTTAAGAACAGGAATAAAATAGGGATGCCTGTTCTCACCACTCCTGTTCAACAAGTCCTAGTCAGAGCAATCAGGCAAGAGAAAGAGATAAAAGGCATCCAAATGGAAATGAAGTCAAATTATCTCTCTTCTCACTGATGACATGATTCTACACCTAGAAAACCCTAAAGACTGTGCCAAAAGGCTCCTAGAACTGATAAACAACTTCAGCAAAGTTTCAGGATAAAAAAAAAATCAACATACAAAAAGAAGTAGCATTTCTGTACACCAGAAATGTTTAAACTGAGTGGTAAATCAAGAATGCAATCCTGTTTACAATAGCAACCCCCAAAATAAAATAAAATAAAATAAAACAAGAATATGTCTAACCAAGGAGGTAAAGGATATCTAAGAGGAGAACTACAAAACACTGCAGAAAGAAATCATAGATGACAAAACAAATGGAAAAACTATTCCATGCTCATGGATTAGAAAGATCAATATTGTTAAAATGGCTATACTGCCAAAAGCAATCTACACATTCAACACTATTCCTATCAAACAACCAATGTCATTTTTTACAGAATTAGAAAAAAACTATTCTAAATTTCATATGGATTTTTAAAGAGCCCAGACAACCAAAGGAAACCTAAGCAAAAAGAACAAAGCTGGAGACATCACATTACTTGACTTCATGCTATACTCTAAGGCCACAGTAGACAAAATAGCATGGTACTGATATGAAAACAGACACAAAGACCAATGAAACAGAATAGAGAACCCCAAAATAAACACATGCACCTACAGCCATCAGCTTTCCCAGGGTAACACAAAGACAGCCAAATGGCACCTGCACATTACACTGTGGGAGAAAAACCCAAGCTCAAGAAACCCCAATGTGTATTATGGGAAGTTCACTTGGCTGTACCCTTCCCCAGAGGGAGAAATTATCTGCGTTATACTAGACAGTAAATAAACTTTTCCTTTGTTCCAGAAGGAGGTACTGGTTTTCTATTCCAAGGCTGTTTTCTATACAAACATGCTTCAAAACAATCATTTGGAACAAGATAGTCAGTGTCCATACTTGCAAAATGTGCGGAAATTAAAGAGACCCAAAAATTGTTTCTCTACCAATTTCTATTTTTTTAATCATATTTTCCCCATATAATATGCTTTTAATATGTGATCATATTCTGAAATTGTCTTAGCATTTACCCCCTCTTCTGAGTCCAGAAGGATACAATAAATTTAATTTAGTAACACTTCAAATAGTAGTGATTGTAATAGCAGAGCTAGTTTGTAGCATAAAGAAAAAATAATAATATTATTAGGTGACACTTACAAATAATGTTAGTCACCATTTGTAAGTGTCATGGTAAGTGCAGTGATTATTTTCTTTTTTTCTGATGCTTTTTTATTTTATTTCTTATTTTTTTCCATAGGTTATTGGGGTATGGTGGTATTTGGTTCCATGAGTAAGTTCTTTAGTGGTGATTTGTGAGATTTTGGTGCACCCATCACCCGAGCAGTGTACACTGCACCCTATTTGTAATCTTTTATCCCTCGCCCCCTTCCTATTACATAATAGACAAAAAATAATGGGTTTAGAATAAATGAGTTCAAATAAATTGTCAAAAGTATGTGGGAAAAATGGAATCGGTTTCTGAGAAAAAGCAAAAAACTCAACAGAAATGCTGATAAAGCATCATCCCTTCATGGCTAGAGCTGCCAGGACACCAGAACACCAAAATCAGCTAGGGAAATTTTGTGGAAGTCCTAGATGTACTAATCGTTCTGTGAATACACAGATATATAATTATAACTGTTACCTGCATGTAAAGTAAAGATGAGAAGGTGTTGGTCATGGTGGCAGCTACCTCAGGAGTTACAAAGCGGACGTTTCCAGGACAGTATATGTCAGGGCAAAGCTGTCCTCGGAGGCTATTAGGAGCTGGTCATGGCACAGACATTGTAAGACAGATGGTCTCATTACTTTCAATGACAAAACCAAAATTACTTTTGCATCAGCCTAATACAACGGCCTGGCAAGAGCACAGAAAAAGTCCCTGTGCTGTTAGGTGGGGACCTCTGATGCAGCACAATTCCTTCATCCCCTTCTCCAAAACCCCCTCTTCCAATTCCACTGAAGAGAAAATCTGATGGAAGTCCTGTGTAAGCAGGCTCAGATATATCTACCACTACAGATAGTAGAGGTGATTCAAAAATCCAAGCCTATCAAATACATCATAAATAAGTTACGAGTTTAATTTTTTTTTGAAAGTAGGGATCATGCTATGAAAGTTATCAGAATCAAAACTGTCACTAATATTTAAAAAGAAAAGAAAAAACCTGGACGAATAGATTCAGAGAAGGCCTTGAAGAGAGGGTTCTCATGCTTCTAGGCCTGATGGCAAAAACTATCACAAAATACCACAAAAACCACAACCTTGCACAAAGGCCATAGCAATCTTACACAAAATACACTTCTGTGAGGACATCTATCCAACAACCGCCTGCCCAACCTTCAACTGACATCGACCTTGTTGTTGATCTTTATAGTCAAAGATAACTATATCAGAACAATTATATAAGCCTCTTCATTTTTCCTTTATTTATTTTTTCTACTCCCCCATACTTCCAGGTTGATCATTTTTCTTTTAAAGACCTTGTCTTCCTTTACCATTTGAATCTACATAGTTTACTTTGTCATGCATATTCTCATTGCAATGCCCTCCTCCCTAAGATGTGTCTTTTTCCTTTAGAGAGCCTTTCTCTGTTTGTTATTTAGGTTTACAATGAGAAGGGGTCTAAAGTATTTTTGTAAAATTTTTACTGTCTTCCTAGGAAAAAATCACTGACTTACAGTATTTGTATTGACTTACTTACTTTCCTGGGGATGAGGAATTAAAGATTTCACAAATTTTCTTATTGAGAAGATCCAAGTTTTCATGTGAGCAAAATTGAATATGTAAATTGATATGTAAATTATGCTGCAGATAATATAGTCAAATGTTTACTTGTATTTAATTTGTTACACATGAATATTGCATATGTAAGATAATATACTAAGAAATTATCACATTTAATGAAATGCTTTAATCAAATTCCTGATTGAATTTTTGATATCAGTATCTTTTTCATTGTTTAATCCATCTTTAGAGTGAACAGGGCTGTCTAGGCCAAAATCCTCACTTCTATCTAAATTGTCTGAGTTACAGAACTTTTTGAATTTATTATATTGTCACAGGAAGTTTCCTATTGCTTGTTTAAAGGAGTCTCTCTCAATATGATGCACAATCCAAAAGCACTGAAGGGCATATATCCTGAGTTTCTGTTACTGAAGCCAAAGGTTGACAATTTCTTGTAGATCCTGCTAGAGTTAAACTTCATTTAAGTAATTATTAAAAGCTGCATTTATTCCCTCACTTGAAATTTTGATTTCACACTATTAGGACTAATCCTCTAAGTCTTTGCTAAGTTATGTTCCTCCTTTTCTTGTAGCTTGACTCTGATGATCTCTATATGCAAAATCAATTGACATAAATTAAGGTACATTCAGGGCAAGAGGGTTTCCTTAAATATTACTTTGTTATTCAAAATAATCACAAAAGCACTCATCGTAGGAAAACTTGTAAGGATTCAAATATAGGGAAATATTTTTTCTTTCTGAGGCATAATTCTGTAAAGAAATTCACCTTAATCTGAAAATATATGGGAAAATATCCTTGTTCACTAATAGTCCATATTCCCTCCATTTTTTTCCCTCATAGACCAGCCAGTTCACTATTATTCTCCAAATGATGTGTGCCTTTCTAGAGTCCAGGCTATCTGCATACCTAATTTTTCCCACAAATTACTGTTTTGAATTGCACTGAATTCAATTCAAGGGGATGTCATTTATAAACAGTGCAAATATATACTGCATGAGTGATCTTAGAAATCATATGCATGGTTTGATCCATAAGCTCATATGAGCATGCAATGTCAACTTTTTTCATGTTTTTTTTAAATCCACTTAAATTCTATTTTAAGCCACCATCTGTCTGTGCTGTTAGGGCAGTTAGCCTTAAATCATTTTAAGATGATCCCCTCTAAGTACTGTGATAGTGATAGAGATGTCACCAGTCAGGTGTCCTAGGAAGCCAACTCCGAGATGGAGATTTAAATGTGAGGAAGTTGAAATGGATATTCCCAACACCTGTGGAAGAGTGCCAGCAATAGGATTGGGTGGAGCAGGAAGTTGAAATGGATATTCCCAACACCTGTGGAAGAGTGACAGCAATAGGATTGGGCCGAGCAGGAAGTCGGCTGGAATGCAATCACTATCATGGCCACAGCCCACGCTACAGGGATCTTGGTGAGTTTACCTAATGACCTCAAATTGGAGCAAGCGAGCCAGGCCATTATATTTCCGTACCAAGCAGCTCTCGGATGTGGGATGCCTTGAGAAGGGACATGAATGTGGATGAAGGAACTTTACTGTGCTGTGAGTATTGTTGCCAGGAGTCAGCTGTCAACACTCCCAGGAGACGGGGAATTATGCTTTAGTCACTGAGGCGGCATCTAGTGCCAGACCACAGCCTTGTTAAACAGAGCCAGAATTTGGAGGATGGATGGTGGGTTTAACATTTGGGGCTTGACATCTTGTCCCCACAAGCTGCTACTGGCCTCTTCCTTGTGCATTTCTGTGTGGCCTGTTTAGGCCGACCGGCTTCCTGCTTCTTTACCATATTTGGAATGCAAAAATCTACTCGTAATTTGGCCCGTGGTCCCTTCTGCTTAGACATATCCTTGTTGCTATTTTTTTTAAAAGATGACTATGCCTTCTAGAATATTTCTAAGAAACTGCCTAAGTCACCACTGCTCACCAAGAGGCCTTTGCTTTTTCCTCTTCTTAACCATGGGAAAGGAATGTACGAGTGTAGGGAGTGGATATTTTCTAACCTGAAAAAACTCATTTTACCCTATACAATTTTTGTTAGCAAATTCCTTCTTTGCACTTACTCCACAATCTTTCCAAATTCTCCCAAATGCTCAAGCTTTTAAAAGACAGAAATGATAGCAAGTTATTTTTTTTTTTTCCACCAAACCTTTTCTTTCTATTCCTTTACATCAATGAGCTTAGAATAACTCTGCTCCTGGAACTGGGAAAGGGACTTGGGAAAAGAAAGAAAAAAAAGCTCTCAAAGTTTAACATTACAAAACATTATAGTCACTGCTATTTTATTATTTATTTATTTATTTATTTATTTATTTATTTATTTTTGAGATGGAGTCTTGTTCTGCCACCAGGCTGGAGTGCAGTGGTGGGATCTCAGCTCACTGTAACCTCCGCATCTTGGCTTCAAGTGATTCTCCTGCTTCAGTCTTCTGAGTAGCTGAGAGTACAGGCGTATGCCACCACACCCAGCTAATTTTTGTATTTTTAGTAGAGATGGGGTTTCACCGTGTTAGCCAGGATGATCTCTATCTACTGACCTTGTGATCCGCCCGCCTCGGCCTCCTGAAGTGCTGGGATTACAGTCGTAAGCCACTGCGTGCGGCCTTGCTTTGTAATTTTTACATCACATATCCCCTGTGTTAGACCAAGAGCATGTAAAAGCCGGAAGACATACACCATTTATAGTTCAATTACAGATGTTTACTGATAAAACTGATTCTTCAATCTGAACGTGGCATTTGTAGTTACAGTAATGTAGATGACAATCTAACTTATGTTCTATAAACTGTGTCACTGACATCTCAATCTACAGCTAACTTTAATTTTTTAAAAGCAGAGGAGTGGGTTGTATAGGTTTAGAAATACATCCATTAAGCTAGTTAAGTGAGATAGATTCAAACCTTCAACTCACTGGAATATTTACCAAATTGACTATTCATTATCTAAAGGAGCCATATAAACAAGGTACTTTTTAAAATTCAAAATTATGTAAGGTTTTATTTCCTTTTTATGCTGTTATGAATTGGATTGTAGAGGTTATAAGGTAAAATAAAATTACTTTTACGGTAAAACATACAACACATTGTCACAAGAGGGCAGCCTTTGAACATGAATTGCTTCTCAGGCATTCCTTGACATTTTGAGACAGTTACTTTAATTCACACAACTAAATAATAAAACAGAGGATCTAAGAAGATACTTTGACTTACGCATATTGTTACTTTTTTATTGCTGCTAATGGAAGATGTAATCTATAAGGAAGGCAAGGGCTGAATTTGTTTTATGTAAAAAGACAAATTTCTTTGGGTTGTAGCTTTCAAACATCAAGATAGTAGGTCAATGTCTAAATGAGTGTATCAAAGTTCTCACACTAGCACATGTAAATCCACCTCTTATCTACCCAAAATTCTAACCAAGCAAAGGCAAGTTGGAAGAACCAGACAAATGTAAGTGCCTAGGATACATAAATGCCACTGGATTTTATGTTTTTAATTTTCAACCTCCCAAGTTTCACTAAGAGACATGTTATTTGGAGAGGTTGCTAAAGTGTAATTGTATGATGTCTCTGTGTACGGTTGGTCTGGACCTCTCTCTGTCCAGTGGTTGCCCTCAACTGATTAGAGCCACCTCTCTAAAGATCATGCTTATGTCCCTGGAGCAGTCCACAGCACTATCAATGTCTGACCTCCACCTTGTTCCAATTAAGATTTCTGTACTTACTGAATTGGAAAACATACAGGTGTTTTTTACCTGGTCACTTGTGGTTTTACAACACTCCCCCCACTTCCCCACCACTGCCCCAAGTGATTTTGATGCTAGCCAAAGTGTGAGAACTACTGGCAGCTGCTGGCAGAGAGCAACAAAGGCCCAAATCCTCTGTGTGATTTCAAGACCTGTATCTTGCCTTCTCCTCCTCACAGCTGAGCCCACTCCTCCTCCCTCACCACCTGTAGGCTATGCTTTCCAGCCTGTGTCCAGGATTAGTCCTGACGTAAGGCACGTGGGGTTTAAGGCGCTCTCTCTTCAGTCTTATTGCCACACAATCTCTGACAGATGTATTCTAGTTGTAATCATGGGGCTACCTCCTTTTGTTTCCAGTCCCATGCTCATTTTCTCTATCACATTCTACCTTGTAATAACCTAAATCTTCTGGTGGGCAAGCTTCTTCCTCAATCCAATTTGCATTTATGAGTTCCTGCTTTGGGGATTGGCTTAGTAATCCAGGTATTGCTACTGCCTTGAATGCAGAGACTGCCTCCTTCTGTCTGGATTTCTTGAGTTTCTGGCTCGTAAACCTTATTAGGGCCCATTTTTCCTAGAATTGGAGCCTCTACTTTGTTCTTGCTACTTTAGTTCACCCACAAAGCACGAACTCTGCCTGAATTTCAAAGTGTTGGCTAGTTTAAATATCCTTTTGTGAGACTTTTGTCTTCCTGCAGGGTGATTTCTTCATCTTACATACCACTAATCCTTTTATTTTGAATGTAATTGAAATAGTTTTAATCTGTGTTACCAGCAACATGAACCCCTTTTATGAGATGAAGAAAGCAGGTCAGTCTAACATGTGTCCCCCTCCATGTGTTGATTTATGTCAGAGCCAGGCTCTTTCCTATTTGATGTCTCTCACCAAATTCTAGTGTTTATGTCCTAGGAGGTGCCCAATAAATTCTAGAATTGATACAAGCTGTAATTTTAGAGAAATTAAATTAAGTTGCTTAATTTAATTTAAGCAACTTTTTTAAAGTAAGCAACTTAATTTAATTTCTCTAAAATTAAGCCCAAAGCAAGTAGAATTAGATTATATGCAACCTAATCAACTTTTTTTTTTCCTGAGGATGACCAAGATTTGGGCTTCACTGACAGTAGTTGTCCCCTAAATATTTATACTCAAAATCTAGGATCACCAGTACAATGTTGAATAGAGGTGACGAATACACACATCCTTTTCTTGTCCTAATTTCTGTGGTTTAAACATTTACGTTTTCACCATTAAATATAATATTGTTTATATGTTTTGTTGTGGATGCTTTCCATCACTTGGAGAAAATTTCTTTTTCTAGCTTGCTGAGTGTTTTTTTTTTTTAATCAGCAGTAGATATTTCTCCAAAGAAAATATCCAAATAACCAACAGGTACATGAAAGAAATGTTTAACATCACTAATCATCAGGGAAATGCAAATCAAAACCACAAAGAGATATTGCCTCAAACCTGTTAGAATGGTCTTATTGAAAGAAAAAGATAACAAGAGTTAACAATGGGGAGAAATTGGAACACTTGTACAGTGTTTCTGGGAATTTAAAACTGTGCAGCCTCTATGGAAAAGAGTACGGTGATTCCTCAAAAAAATTAAGAAAGTAGAACTACAATATGATCTAGCAATCTCACTTCAGGTTATTTATCTGAAAGAATTGAAATTGGGATGATTCTCAGGCTCATTGCAGCATTAATTACACTAATCAAAATGTGGAAATAAGGTTAATGTCTATTGGCAGATGAATAGATAAAGATAATGTGGTATATTCATACAACGGAATATTATTCAGCTTTAAAACAAGAAAGCCCGGCAATATGCAACATGGGAGAACCTAGAGGACATTAATGCTAAGTAAAGTAAATCAGTCACAGAAGGACAAACCATATGATTCCACTTGTATAAAGTATCTAAGCCAAATTCATTAGAATCACAGATTAGAATGGTGATAGCTCTTTAAGTTGAAATCAATTTTGCATTCCTGTGTTTTGTAGTTTTGGTATCAGGATTCTGACTCATAAAACAAGTTTGGAATTTCCCCCTTCTTTATTTCTGAAATAATTTAAAATTTCTATTTTTTTTAAACATTTGAAAGAATTCACCAGCAAAACTCTTTGGATCTGGAGTTTGCTTATTTTTAAATTTTCTTTAGTTTTATGTTTTTATGTACAGGTATTTGACAATTAATTTAATTACTTTAAGAAATGTCAATTACTACAAATGTTCCATTTAATCTTGTGAATTTTTTTATAAGTTTTTTTTTCAAGGAATTCACCCTTTCATCCAAGTAATGAAAATTGGTATAAAATGTTTCACAATATTCCATTATCTTGTTAATGTCTCTTGTGTCTACAACTGTACAATCTCATTAATCCCTGATATTTATAATTTGAGTTTTCTTTCTTTCTCACAGAACTAACTTTTGGCCATGTTAACTTTCTCCTGTGTCTGTTTTCTGCCTCATTGATTTCTAATTTCTGTTTTATTTCCTTTCTTCTACTTGTTTTGGACTTAATTTGCTCTCTTGTTTTAGATTTTCTTTTTAAGGTAGAAAATTAGTTCACTTGTCTAGATTTTAGAATAAGCATTTATACAAAAAATTTACTCTGGGTCTGCTTAACTTTATCCCACACATTTTGGTATAGTATATTTTTATTTGTATTCAGTTCAATGTATTTTAAGGTGTTTCTTATGATTTCTTCCTTGAGCTAAAGGGCATTTTAAGGTGTATTTAAATCTTCCAATACTGTAGACTTTCCTGGATAGCTTGTTTTTACCCATTTCAACTCATTTTCATTATGGTCAGAAAGCATACTTACTATGATTACAGTGTCTTGAAACTTCTTGAGAGATATTTTGTGGTCTATAGTCTATTGATAAATGTGTCATGTGTCGCATAATAGAAGATATATTCTATCGTCTTGGTCAATATCGATTAGGTCAAGTTGTCAAAATTATTTTATCTTAACTTTCTTTAATTATTCTATCAGTTAGCAATATAGCATTATGTCTTCATAATTACTTGACATTTTATCATTATGAAATAGCTTTCTGTTGTAATATTGCTTGTTTGGCGGTCTACTTCTTCTTAGATTAATATAGCCACATAATATTTCTTGTGCTTGTTGTTTCCATGGTAAACTTGGAAATTATTTTACTCTCAACTTATCTATACCATTATATTTGGCATGCATCTCTTATAGGTACTTTTATTATCCAGTTGGACAATCTGTGTTTTATTTGGAGTATTTAAATTACATTTGAAATAATTATTGATAAGGTTGGATTTAAGCCTACTATTTTGCTTTCTTTTTTTTTTTTTTTGAGATGGAGTCTCGCTCTGTCACCCAGGCTGGAGTGCAGTGGTGCGATCTCAGCTCACTGCAAGCTCTGCCTCCCGGGTTCATGCCATTCTCCTGCCTCAGCCTCCCGAGTAGCTGGGACTACAGGCGCCGCCACCACACCCGGCTAATTTTTTGTATTTTTAGTAGAGACAGGGTTTCACCGTGTTAGCCAGGATGGTCTCGATCTCCTGACCTCGTGATCCACCCGCCTCGGCCTCCCAAAGTGCTGGGATGACAGGCGTGAGCCACTGCACCCGGCCTATTTTGCTCTTATGTTCTATTTGTTCCATCATTTTTTGCTCCTCTGTTCTTTCTTTCATGCCTTTTTATACCAACTGAACAATATTCAGCGTTCCATTTTAATTCCTTTATTGGCATTTTAGAAGAATATCTTCATATAATCTGGTGGTTCTCTAGGGATTATAATAAGCATCCTGGCTTATCGCAGTGCAATTAGTGTTAATAGTCAACGTTTTCATGTAACATGAAGAAATGTTGCAGCCAGATTGTTGCGTTTAGTCTCCTGTCAGAGCTATTAACTTAGAATATTTTACTCTACATACATTATCAATAGTACACTTAATTTTTTATTTAAACCATCAGTTGTTTGTTATAAAACTAAAAGAAAAAAGCCTTAATTTTTCATGTTTATGCACTTGGCATTCCTAGAGCTTCTCCTTGCTTCCTGTAGGTCCGAATTTCCATCTGTTATCTTTCTTTAGCCTAAAACATTTCCGTTTGCATTTCTTGTATTTAGGTCTGCTAATGACAAATATTTGAAGCTTTCTTTTATCTGATTAAATCTTTATTTTCTCAACAATGACTTTTTCTAGTTATAGAATTTGGAGTTGACAGGTTTTTTTTTTTATTTTGAAGATGTAGTTTCATTGCTTTTTAAACTGTCATTTCTGATGACAGGTCATCTATTTGTTTCCATGTATGTAAATTATTTTCTCCCTCCCTTTAGCTACTTTCAAGATTTACTCTTTTTTTGCCCAGTGGTTTGACTATGGTATGTCTACATTTCGTTCTCTTTTTTTATTCTGTTCTTTGAGTTTCTTAAACCTGTAAGTTGATATATGCTGACAATTAGGAAAACTTTTGGTCTTTACTTTTTCGAATAGCTTTTTCTGTCTCATTTTCTTGTTCTCTACTCTTTCTAGGACTCCAATTATATTAGTTCTAGACTGGCCCTATTTTTATTATTTTTCTTCCTCTGTATTCTTAACTGTATTGGGAAATTGTCCTTGATCTGTTTTTAAGTGCACTGATAGTTTTTTCTGCCATCTTTAATTTACTGGTATGTGCATACAATGACATTTTTCTATAAGATATTCTGTCCTTCAGTTCTAAAATTTGTCCTATTATTTCTTTATCATTTTTACTTCCCTGTTGAGATTCTCCATATGTTCCCTCTTATGACCATCTATTCCTTAAATCCTTGAATATGCTTATAATAGCTTATTTTAAATTTCTTATCTTCTAATCCCAGCATGAGGGCCATTTCAATGTCTTAATCCATTGTTTACTTTTTTTCTTATGCGTCATATTTCCTGGTTCTATGTTTAGGCAGGTTAAATTATATGTTAGATTATGTGGATGATATTTTGTAGAGATAGGTTATTTTATTTTCCTTTGAAGAGTGACTCTTTTCTAACATTAGTCTTTCTGTAGTCAAACACCAAACTTTCACTCCTGAGCTATATGCAATGGTTGAAATCTCTGCTCTGTACTAGCAATTTAGCTGTTGTTTTCTTCTGGATTCTATGGAGTCTCTTTTTATGAATGTGAAATGTAGCAGCCATCGTATATCTGAATGAAGTTTAAGTGCTGATTTTAGATTTTTACTCTGTGACATTCTCCTCTGTGACTTTCAGTTGTGTGAGATTTCCTCCCATGTCATACAAATTTCCCAGTTCTTCTTTTCTGTCAGCCTGGAACTCTGTGCTCTTATTCCTCAAGCTAGTAAAACTCACCACTTTACTTGTAGACATCTAATTTTGCACAGACCAGGGAGTGTCATCAGGTGTGAAGTTGCATTGATGCAAATTTAAATCATTGCAATTTTCTTTATTCAATGGTCAAATACTTCATCAGTGTTGAATATTCTAGTATTTCTGCCTGTTTTCTGTTTCTCATCACCATCAAATGTGTATTTAATTTTTTTTAGAGTTTATAGTTTTTTTTCCTGCATTTGAGTTAGACATGAGCTACTACCACATTTTGTAATTCAAACTTTTTGTCTAACAATGTTTTAAAAAACTCTTTATTTAGAGGGAATTCTCAAATTTCTAAATACTCTACAAACATTAGGATCAGGGCTCACATTCCCAGTTTCCCTTGTAGCCAGATGGGCATATGAAACATGGCCTCAGCTAATTAAGCATACCCACATATTTGAAAGTAAGAAAAGTGTTAAGAGGAACTGTAGATATCATTTTAGTTGATGCAAAGGTGGAAAAAAAAATAACCAACTTTCACTGGTGAACTTTGTCTTCAATCATTGTTTTCCTGTGGGTAAGTGGCTAATTTTCTGGCCTAGAGGTGGAATTGGTGTGTTGGTAACAATTGATTTGATGATAACCTGCTTCGGTCTTTTTAAAAATTGCTAATCCACCATTGTTTCTGGTCCTGTTTTATACTTATGCAGTGTATAATCTCTCATACAAAATTTAGTTCTTTGTTTCTCAGCTTAAACTGGATTTTGATGAGCAGTTTTCACCTTCAAATGAAAGAAATGGCTTTGGTTGATGTTAGAAAAAAATAACAAGAGGGAATTAAAGAAATATGTTTGTCATCTTGTAACATTACATAAATGAAACTTTGAAAATTCAACAATTCTGCTTCATAAAAAAATAGAAAGTTTCTACTGTTTTTCATTATTTTCAAAGCTATATCATTAAATGAAATTTCTGCCTCATGGAAGATTTTT
Source organism: Pongo pygmaeus (assembly GCF_028885625.2). Taxonomy (NCBI): domain Eukaryota; kingdom Metazoa; phylum Chordata; class Mammalia; order Primates; family Hominidae; genus Pongo; species Pongo pygmaeus. Next base: position 19,726,471 of record NC_085930.1, on the reverse strand, counting down.
AGAACTATGTAATAATAACATACAGACCATTAGGAAAGAAATGAATAAAGACTGAAAGAAGTAAGCACTGTGTGGTAATGTAGATGACGCAGAGTTGTGAGCATGGAGCCCTAATACATTTTACCATGGAATTTACACAATAAATGTTAGTTTCCTGTGAACCTGCTAATTAATATGACCTTCGCAGATATTTCATTAACCTAAACAGTTTAGGTTTCCTGTAGATAGACTGCATGTATTTTCATCTTTAACCTTTCCATAATGTTCCCTAATTACAGATGTCATTGGTTCTTAATAGCAAAAGAACAGCAGTAACTTATAAAGTTATATTATTTTTTTTTTACTAATATGTGAAGTGATTTTGTCTTTCATTTCACCTCTAGAGCTAATTATGTATTCTAGGTTAACAAATTCCAGATTATACCATCATTAGTTTAAACTTTACAATGAACTCATTATTTCCATTTATTACTAGCCTGCATTATAGCAATATTTAGCTAATGAATTCTCAAAATATTTCTTGAAAGGTGAAAGAGTACCTCAAGTAAATGGTGTAATTAATTTATTTATCAGAATTTTAAATTAAGTTCTGTTTAATCTCAAAGGGGTACCAATGAAGTTAGGGCATAAAGACTCCATGGTTAATAAAATGGCAAGAATTAAAAAGGATTATTACATTTTTTCCTCATACTATGATGGCTATAATTTTTTAAAACAGTGGAAATGTTTAATTTTTAAAGGCTGCTAGTGTCTATTTTATTCAAAGATGTGAGCTCTTCAGTTCAACTTGTTTGAAATTTGAACAGCTTTTTCTTGCTCTTGTTCAATACAGTTATTAAACAGTCCAGGCAGGCCTCCGGAGTTACATATATGCATGTGGCTATGTGTATATATATACATAGAAGTACAAATAGCATATAATCAATTTACATAAGGCTTTTGCTTTTGATGAAAATTCTTCTAAAAGTGAATATAAATTAGTAGCATACGGAGCCTACAAAAATTGTCTAATAGGCAAGTAGGCAAAGATAATCTGTGAACAAAAAGTTTGCTGAAACATACTTTTTTTTACATGTAATAACTTTATATTGAAGGGTTTCCAGAAATATATAATGTTATAGGGCGCTTATCCCAAGACACACGAAGGAGACAAGGGATACAGCTAGGATGGAAGTGAAAATAAAGGACAAATAGAGATAGATACTTAAGTGGAAATGAAACACCACATGTTCTCACTCATAGGTGGGAATTGAACAACGAGAACACATGGACACAGGAAGGGGAACATCACACACCGGGGCCTGTTGTGGGGTGGGGGGAGCAGCGAGACATAGCATTAGGAGATATACCTAATGCTAAATGTCGAGTTAATGGGTGCAGCACACCAACATGGCACATGTATACATATGTAACTAACCTGCACCTTGTGCACATGTACCCTAAAACTTAAAGTATAAAAAAAAAATCATCAAACAGGTGGTAATTTCAAAACATGGCTTCTCCAGGCAGCAAATTTTCTGAATGTATCGCAAAAGAAGATAAATCGTGTGTCTATGTAGATCATGCCAATGAAATAAACAATAAAGGTTACTTATTGGAATATTGAAAGTGGTTGATAATAAATAAATTATTTATATTTATGATAAAAGCAATAAACTTGATTTTTAGGGGGTTCAGTGACTTCCTGAAAATATCCTCTCACAGATTTTCTCAGAGTGTCTAGTTGGCAAAAGCACAGCTCCAAATAGCTATTTCTGTCAATGTCTACAGAACATTTACAGTTCGATTTCCGAAAGTTTCCATTTCTACTGACCTTACAAATTTGTAAAATGAATGCCCAGCAGGACAAAATATTAAGTGATAAAATTAATTGGATCCTACAAGTGAAAATCTAGGCAAGGAAAATCTTCCTTCTTAATGAATGATTTTTATGTCTCTTCATTCATGTCCTTCTAGGTAGAGCAATACTCTGGAGACCTTCTTTTGAGGCATTTCACCACCAGAGTAAGTGTGATGCATGACTAATTAATCTACCCACAGGGGGCTGGTGAAATTAAATTGGAAGTTGTTTCCTAACTGGCATATCTTGGAGTAAAATTAATCTAATAACAGCTTTCATAAGAGAGCATAAGCTTAAAAGACAACATTTTTCATTCAACTTTACCAAACAAAGTGCAAATTTAGGTCTCCAGTTGTGAAGTTTGGTTGTTTGTGGATTGTACAGTGAAGGTACCAGTGGACAACAGTTGCTCATCAAGCAAGTTTATACAAAAGCTTTGGGACAAGTCCAACTCTAGATAAAATTCTAAAGTATTTCATGCTTGTGTTCAGAGTTTTTTTTTCTCTCTCCAAGGTAACCCACATATCAAAAGACATATGGGTTGTGGGTAGAACCTCCTAAAATTGCTGGTGAGAAGTGTGCCATGCATAAACATACTCCACTAGCTTGAATTTTCTATTAGTCTCACAGGCAACAGTTGCAATCCTGTATGTTGTTCTATCTCTACACACTCCTGTACATAGAAAGACCAAGTAACATCCCTGGTTAAAATGTGTACAGATTACAAGGCATGTCTAAACATATTCACCAAGAGGTTTATTATTTTCACAGTGGCATTCACTAAATCGGTTGTCAGTGTAGCAATACTCAAGGAATAAGCAGGGTCTTTATCAAAGTTTGGAGTCCACCCCAAGTTAGATCACTGAAACACATAACTATAGATAAGGTCACTCAAAAGCACAAATCCAGGTTATAAATATTCAGTAGTAGTTTATATGCATTTAGCAATTTGAATGCTGGGAAGTGTAGCCCAGAAAATCAATCGACATGGAACTATTAAAGAGGCATGCATGGCACCTGCACTTTGAATCTCTTCAGACTCAGGTTAAACAGGAGACACGGTAGCTCATGTATACAGCAATAACCCTTCCTCATTGCCTTTTTATCCACGAACCTGCCCTTTTCAATGTTATCTAGGTGCCTGAAGGTATGAATACCCTTGATCTTGGTAAAAAATGGTACCACCCGTCAGCAAAATCTCACCGATCAGTGTCTATGTTACCTCACTGAGTTAGCCTTTTGTGTTGTTGTGGCCCAGGATGACAATGTTGACACAATCCAAACCAGTAGTTGGAAAGTTAGTGTTGGATGCATCTTTGACAATTGATGGAATGACCTAAAATCAAATGTGAGGCAGTGGAGACTCAAGAATGCTATTTGGGCAGTTAGTGATCTGTGGAGATACTAAATGAAATATCTGGAAGGAATTGTAATCTTGCAGCTATGCTTTTATGTGTTTTTTGACATAAACAGTTTCTATTTATGATGGAGCGGCAGAGTCCATTTCCCATGAAGTTCCCACAGTGTTAACTAATACAGTCATGTGTCACTTAATGACAGGGGTATGTCTGAGAAATGCATTCCTGGACAATTTTATTGTTGTATGAACATCACAGAGTTTACTTACACAAACCTAGATGCTATAGCTGATTACATACCTAGGTTATGTGGTATAGCCTATTCCTCCTAGGCTACAAACCTGTGCAGCATGTTACTGTACTGAATACTGTAGGCAATTGTAACACAACAGTTAAGTATATCTATACTTACTTATATCTATACAGTAAGTGTATCTATACATGTCTAAACATAGAAGAGGTACAGTAAAAATACAATGTTATGATTTTATTGCTCAACTGTCATATATGTGCACCATCCTTGACCAAAATGTTGTTATGTGATGCATGACTGTAACAAAAGAATTAAGGATAATATTGAAGTGCCTATTAAGATTTCAATGAAGAAAGGAATATTTGTATATTCTGATTACCTTAAGTGGGAATTGACTTTCTTCCTGTTTCCATGGCTGTTCCTGTGAAAGAGCACAGCTTTCCAAAGACCTGAAATCTCTGACAAATCTTGCAAATCTCTATTGCCTGCGTTATGAAGGTCACCTGGTACCAAATGAGGCAAAATGGTAGATTATGAAGACCTGTACTTTCTTCTCAGTTCCTAAACATAGCAAGCATTGGTCTGCCTTGAACATTTCTGCAGTTATAAACTAGCCTTGGATCATGATTTTCTGCCTTTTTATCGTAGACAAGATTTAATTTAGGAGATGTCCTTTTAATGTGTAATGTGAATAGTAAGTGCCACTTATGAAGCCCAATTTTCTTCTAGCCATTTTAATTATCAAATCTGTCCAGTCAAGATGCATTGTTAGAGGCTTCACTGACAACACCGTCTGTGTGTTTGTGTGTGTGTGTGTGTGTGTGTGTATACATACGTATGATTGAGCAGGATTTAATGTGAGTCAAAACAGTCTCAAGTTTCTTAGGACAATACAGCTTCCTTGGCCATTCCCTTGGAGCTCTGGGTTGAGGAGCTGGTGATGTGTATTTCTTTTGCATGTTCTCCACATTATCCCTATGCAGGCCTTCTTTGGGCTTGGTTTTGGAACCAGTGATGAGGAATATCATTAGAATTGTTGTGCTCAAAAGGATTCCTCCATTCTTCTGTATAAGCAATGGCAATTTTCCCAGACCAATATTTCTTCTTTTGAAATGTAAATTTTGAATATTAACTGGTTAGTATAATCCCATAAAATAACAAAGTTTGAGTCCTATGAACTGTGTTTTATGCTAAAGTTGTGTTTTATGCTAAATCATCATTTACTCCTTGTATGATTTTTTTTTTTTTTTTTTTTTTTTGAGACAGAGTCTCACACTGTCACCCAGGCTGGAGTGCAGTGGCACGATTTTGGCTCACTGCAAGCTTCACCTCCCAGGTTCACACCATTCTCCTGCCTCAGCCTCCTGGGTAGCTGGTACTACAGGTGCCAACCACCATGCCCGGCTAATTGTTTTTTTAAGGTTAAGGGCAAAATCAAAGCTGCTCCCTTATATTACATTCATAAATCAGAATGATTAAAGCAAGCTATTTATTTATTAGAAACACGTACTCCAAATTTAGCATCTAAGACATGACAGCCTTTCAAGAGACATCAATTTACTTTTTAGTGTCCATAGCTATATTTGTATTCATGTTATTGGTGTCCATAATATTTCATTAGATGTTCTGGGTAAATTGATAAATGAAAATAATGTATATGATAAGGAGAACAACCTAGGCCTCCTAGAGGGCCCCTTACAACTCAGCTGGTGTTAGCAGAAATGCCTGGGTGTAACAGTGAGAAATGACTTTTCAAAAGTGTTGAGCAGTTTTTCAGGCAGAGGAATATGTATGCCAATCCAGGCAGCAAGATAAGTGGAGTTCAGTTAAAAGATCAGGTTGTGATTACACGTTTTTTTTTTGTTGTTTTTTTTTTTTTTTTTTTTTTTAGGTTTCTACTGAGAGGAAATATAACACTCAGTTATTATTTTCTCCGTATATCTCTGACTATTTTTTCACAACCTTTTATGTAAGCTACTACCAAACACTGAGTTATCCAAGATCTATGGGTTGTATTCAATATTTGCTTTTCCCTCAACTACTAACATGTTTGATTCCCTTTGTAACTCTCTCCCCTATTTCTCCTTTCAACCTGTTTTCTCCAACCACACTGAGTTAACGAGCCTCCCTATATACTCTCATACCCTGTTTCATCTCTAAGCTCCCTTGATCTAGAGAGATTTCCTTTTTCTACGATTATACTCATCTCATCCCCTAATTTATTTCTTCTTATTTCTCTCTATATTTTTTGTTCTTTTAGGCACAGCTCATGTCTCATGACTTTCAAAAAATTTTTCTTTTGATATTCCCAGCTTGAATTAGGTATATCCTAATCAGTTTCATTAGACTTACCACTCTGCATATTATTTGCTTGCAATCTGTCTTAGGCTGGGAGTTAGCTCCTTGCAGGCAGGGGCTAGAATTTATTTACTCTTATGTCCATAATGCCTGACACAGGAACTATTCTCACATATAAATTGTAGGGCCATAATTCCTGAGAACATATGTATATTGTAGTGACTCATAAAGGCTTGAAATAAATTTTTTAAATGATGAGTTGGGAAGTCCAGGAACTTGACATCTCGATGTAGAAGAAGAGCAAGGGCAGACGAAGAAGTTATACAGGATACTTGAAATACCAGAAGCATATAGTCAGAGAGCAATAAATTAATCCTAGATTTTTAGATGTGAAGAAGTTCTGAGAAATATTTGAAGACATGGCTCTAGGAATGAGTACATAACAGAGACCAGTAGCCAGAGTCAGAGCTTTTCAGAGTGAAGAAATTGCATTGCAGGGGGAAGGGCTGTTGTATACTAAACAGAAATTGTCATTAAATGGAAGACTAAGCAAGAGGCTGATGATCTGTGGATGAGAGATGCAAAAAGGCATGGAGATAGAGGCAAATGCCATCATCTACAAAGAAGATATTTTCATGCCAGGAAGAAAGAATAGGTCTAGAACGTAATAAAAGATAAATAGTTAACTATGTTGTAATGTGGTCTGAGAACTTACTGAAGGCATAGCCATTGATATTAACTTCCACTTTGCTTCCAGACAAAAGATTTTAAATATCTTAAAAACTGCATTTGATATTGTATGATTCTTCAAGACAGAAAGTAAAGCTGTAGTTGCCCTGGGAGGGCAAGGAATGGGGAGTCACTGTTTAATGGGTACAGGATTTCAATTTTACAAGACAAAAAGAATTATGGAGATGGGTGGTGGTGATGCTTGCACAACATTGTGAACACATTTAATAACACTGACTTGTATACTTAACAGTGGTTAAGATGCAAATTGTTGAGTGTATTTTGCCACAATTAAAAAATGGAAAACAATAGTATTTGAAGATAGCCCATTTCATCTGGTAGCTAGCTGTATGTGTCTGCTCAGCTGTGGATAGATATTTATGCTGTCTCTGAACTGGAGGTTACTGGTATTCTCTAAGGTATAGGAAAATTGATCTTATGTGGCTAACTGAGGTGGATATAGTTGTATCAGTCAGGCAGTAATGATATAATCATGATAGTTTACATTTAACACAATTTACATGTGTTATACTTTAGAAAGCACTTCATAGTTATTATTACTTAATACCATTTTCCCCTTACCATATTTGTCTCTCCTTTCTCTGCTGACTTCAGAAAATGTCTCTTCCACACTACTCAATTCATCTCCTTATCTTTGTCAAAATTTTAAGTCTCAGAGTCTCCAAAAAAAATTCCAGACAAGTCTCATCAACTTTCAGTCATTGATTAATCAATGCCCTTAGAGGCTTTCCCTTCCCCTTCTCAATTTAACATAGCTTCCAAATACACTTGCCGGTAAAACAAAGTTGTTTATATGCTTTTGTATTTCTTCCTGTTGAATTATGAACATTTTTTCATATTGACATTGATTTCCATCTGGCCATGAATACTCAAGGTGAAGAAAATGAAACAAAATGGTTAATATTTATCAAGAGCCAGGTACTGTTTTAAGTGTCCTAGAAGCATAAACTAGTGTGATGCTCACCAGCTCATATGAGAGGCAAAAATGGATGAAACTATAAAACCAAGACACAGAGAGTTAAGGGAAATTTCCCAAGATCACACAGCCACTAAGGATGTGAACTAGATTTTGACTTCAGGCTATTTACCCCAGAGCCTGCGCTTTCAACCATCATTTGTACTGCTTCCCTAAATTATACTTGACTAGACTGTGACATCAAATTTCACCTATGACACTGATTATCTGGGGAACTTTGCAACTTATTCTGAATATGACTCAGTTTTCTTTTCTGTACAGAGATAGTCAGTATATACCCCATAGATTCGTTATAAGGATTATATGAAATGACACATGAGAAGGCTTTAAAAGGACTTGGAAAGCAATAAGCTTTTTTGTTTTCAATCATTTTTCAATAGGTTATCAGTGTTGTGAATGGTTCATGAAAAATGACTTTGGGCTCACTGAGTAACTAAAATGTTGATGCTTAATAGTTTGTTTAATATTAATATAAAGGTAATAAATGTTGTTATTGTTGAGTAATAGTTATTTTGCTTTTCACTGTTTTTCTTTTCCAGGGTTTTAGTCAGAGACTTCTTAAGCTTCCTCAAGAGTGTACACATTTCTTAAATTTGTTGGAAATTATCAAATTTAAGATATCTTGCTTTTTTTCTTCCTTAGTAAACACTAAATTCCATCACGCAGCAGATAAAAGGCTCTGTTATTGTCTGTACAATGGTTTAATATTCACTTTTATTCCCTGTATGGTAGTTTTGATTTAATTGCTATTTAGAATAAAACTTGTTCCTTATTATATGCTTTCATAATTATAAAATTTGTTTTAATGCCTTCTATACATATACTGTGCTTTTCTTTATTTCTTTATATCTTTCACTGTTTCATAATCCTGGTATTTGAAATCTCATTAAGTGTTATTTGGGGATTTGCTGGGAATGTCATCTACATAGTAATGTCTCAAGTTTGTAGCATCTTTAAAACATAATAGGAGATGGAATTCACAGCAGAGTAATAAGCCTCCCCCTTTAGGCAATGTATTTGTGATTGGTATGACTTTTTTCCCAGAGGGCAGTTAGCAACACAATATTATGGCTATGTGTACAAGGAAAACAAACAAAATTTTAAAAATCTCCTTTAAAAAAAACAGTGCCCGAGCCTAACCAGTATCATGCACAGAATCCGTTTCCACCTCTTCATATGGAAGCAGCTGTGGGTGGACATCTAGAAAGTTGGATAACTATTTATCACATATGATCTGCCAAGGGAGAGATTTATAAGAAAGTGTTAAATTTAATCCATAGGAATGCAAAATCAAAAATCAGTGAATTTTCCATTTGTAGTTTTCCCTAGGGACTCTACTCTCAAGGTGGCTTAAATGCGTTAGAATTCAATGTCTAGGCACAAGTGTTTGTTAGTGACATCAAAGCAAGGTAAACATTCCTGCTCTGTGAGTCCAAGCACAGGGACACTTGGTTTCCTTTGCAAGGATATCATAAAGGCAATGTTTATGAGTAATCCCTCATTGTTTTTTCTTCTGTAGCATTCAATGGTATGTACTATAATTTAGAAACGAAAACTACTTAAAGACCACTTGCTAAGTTTCATGTATTTCAGATTCTCAGATCCTGAGTGTTTAAATATGCCTATATTTCTTCATGAAAAAAACATAATCTTTGCCAAGTTAGAAAAAGAAAAAGTCATATTCCTATTTTTAACTAAATGTAGTCAGACATTTGGACACTTTTTAGCCTTCAATACATTATGTAATTTGGGTAATAGGTTGAATAAAAGTAAGCAACTTCAGTTAAATTCAGAGAGAAGCTAGTAATTGTTTCTAAGATTCAAATGCATAGAACAGATCTCTGATATTAAGGATAAGACCCTCAAAGGTGATCCAAAATGGGTAATTGTGAGATTATTTTGGGAGGAATCATCATAGATTCTTACTGTTATAAACACAGTCAAATGTCAGATAAATATACTCCACTGAAATGTTTTCTAGGAATGATGTTGGAACCAATGTTGGTAATTTTGAAAGTCATGGAGAGGATTTCAGATGATAGAAGTCTGGCAACTATCCCAGGTTTAATAAATAAGCAAATGGTGAGTTCCAAAAATGCTGTATCAATGAGCCTTATATTGATCCTGAGCACAATTTCAGGAAGGTCCATTAAATGGGTCTTTTGAGAGCACTTAGGATAAAAGGCTGGCAGCAGGGATTCACTAAGAGCATTGGTGCCAAGCTTGCCTCTTTGACATTGTTATCTGACTGATAAAGGTAGGCTATAGCGGTATACAATACAGCTCTTTCCAGGGTAAAGCTGTTGAGCTGCTGTAATTTTCCTTGCCTCTTCGCTATCTTCTCCTATAGTCGATTCCCAAGGAAAAGATAGTTGACTTTTAATCTAGAAATGTATGTTAACTGGCAAAAACAAACAAATGAAACCATAAACTATCCTTTAGGCTTCTCTCTGCTCAGTTATTAGATCATATGAATGTGTCCTTAGGAAACACAGAAGGCCCACACTATTATAGAGACAAATTTCTTACATTCTCTGCTGTTTAATGCTCTTCAAAAGACTTACCGTACTTCAGCAATTTGATTGCCAACTACTTGAACACAGGGACCAAAGTACTTATTAAAAATTTTGCACATTATGAGGGCATTAACTTTTAAGTATTCAGTTGTTAAGACAATGCATATTATTATAAACCATAGAAGGCATACTTATTACCTCCTTAAGAACCAGTCTCTATTTCTCTGGTTCATAGAACTCCCGGGTCCTAGAGGGATTGGACATTTGTGTCTTCAATTGGCCCTCTTCAGCCCTAGGATAAATAGTGATTAATCTAAGCCAACGGTTTTCAGCTCTGTCTGACCCAGTGCCTCTACTTCATAAGAAATTCTTCAAAGACCCCTTCACTATTCTAAACTATTAGTGAGAACACAATGTATGCATTCAAGTTGTTGAAAATATTAATGTTATGCTGCAGCTAACAAAGGAGAAATAATTTATTGTCAATATATAATCCAAAATGTATATAATTGTGCCAGAACATTTACATATAAAATACAATAGAACATGATGAAATTTTCATATCTTCACCCATACCTTGAAACATTGTAAATATAAAGCTACAAATATAGTTTCATTGAATAACCAAATGCCAAAATTGCCATTTCTATTGTTGACATGATTGATCTGCATTGGCAAATGTAATAGATACTTTCTGCTTGCCCCTTGTCCCCTGTTACACTCCCCTATTTACTGGCTTTGGTCCAAGTGGAATGGTCCATATTGAATATGTCAATAGGTTCCCTTGCTCATTGTCTTCTATCATGTTCATGAGATTAAAGGGAAGGAGGAAATGGGTTTGAGGGTTATTGCCTGAACTCCCTCTCTGCTAGGTCTCCTTGACCAATCTTTTTCATAAGAAAATCAGTGTTTCCTTGTGTGATCAGGGCAGTTTACTCCCCAGAACTCTGCCTGCTGCTACTAACCCAGAGTTATTGTGGGGTGTGATTTCTGTGATTCCTTCAACCTTCTCCCCTGACATTTTCATAAGTAGTCTCTTTGGAAATAAACCCATGTTAAATTATCTTAGTTTGGGTGTGTTCTCTTTTTCCTATTGAGACTGTGAAATGAGTATCTAAATGAAAAAATCTACCATCTTTTCTAATGTACATAGTTTCATTCCTGCAAAATTCATGGAATATTAAAACCATGCAAAAGTACTTGGCACTTAGGCAGTTACATTTGGGTTTGTATAATTAGACAAGGCAGGTTATTCACCTTCATTATGTTAGAAAGTCATTCATGACATACAGCAATCCTTGATTAGGAGCGGCTATCCCATGTTACTTGACATTTGGCATCCCTGTTTTCCAATCCTTAAAGTTCTTCCTTAAAGTTCCAAAATGTCTTCACTTATTCTTTCCTGCCATTGAATTTTGTCACATGAAGTTGTAAGGCTGGGAATGCCATAGTCATCTTGAAAACATAGGTAGAAAGATAAGAGAATCACAAAGAAGTGGATCATGTTGAATTAACTAACCATTGATACCATCTATTTGTTGTGCGATTTGGTAAAAGTTGCTCCTAGTTTTTTTCTACAATTAGTTGACTATTCTGTTACTTGAAGTTAAACTTTTTTTTTCTTTCTTTCTTTCTTTTCTTTTTTCTTTTTTTTTTTTTTTTTTTTTTTTTTTGACAGAGTCTTACTCTGTTGCCCAGGCTGGAGTGCAATGGCATGATTTTGGTTCACTGCAAACTCTGCTTGCTTGGTTCAAGCAGTTCTCCCACCTCAGCCTCCCAAGTAGCTGGAATTACAGGCACCGCCACCACACTCGGATAATTTTTGTATTTTTAGTAGAGATGGGGTTTCACCATGTTTGCCAGGCTGGTCTCAAACTCCTGACCTCAAGTGATGCACCCGCCTTGGCCTCCCAAAATGCTGGGATTACAGGCATGAGCCACTGACCCTGGCCAAAAACATTTTAACCAATAGCAAAGCACATTATTTCATTTCATTTTTTCAAAAGTTGCCAGTAATTTCAATTAAAAATATTATATAACATGCTTAATGCAATACAAATGCTTTTCAACGTACAATGGGGTTAAGTCTTGATAAGATGATCATAAATTGAAAATACTGTAAGTTAAAAATGTATTTAATATACCTAACATACTGAACATCACAGCTTAGCCTGGTGTAGCTTTAATGTGCTCAGAACACTTACATCAGCTGACAGTTGGGCAAAATCATTGAATACAAAACCCACTTTATAATAAAGGGTTGGATATTTTATGTAATTTGTTGAATATTGTACTGAAAGTGAAAAGCAGAATAATTATATTCTATTCAAACCTATCACTTTTGCTTCATCATAATGTTAAAAAAATCATAAATTGAACCATTATAAGTTGGTGACCATCTGTATATATGTATGTGCGTGTGTATCTATATAAATATGTATATTTATATATATATTTGTGTGCATATATATCCTCTGTGTGTGTATGTGTATGTGTCTGTGAGAGAGTGTCTGTGTGTGTATGAAATTGTAGGAAAGTAAAATTTCTTATCTTATAGATATAGCATTGTTAACGCGTTGGTACCTATCCTCCTGAGATGTAAAATTTTACATGGATAGACGTGTACATTTACAGTTGTACAGAAAGAGAAACATATTCTGTAGGCTGTTTTTCTGCAGTTTCATTCAACACTATCTGGTTTATATGGATGATTACGTATATAATGCTAGGATGAAGGTTCTTCTCTATAACTTTGAAACTTCCTTGATTATCAGCCCTTGGCAATTCTTAGAATTGGATTTTATTTTAGAATTAAGATCCTTGTTTCAGGACTCTAGCCTGTTAACACACAGAGCCAATAATTATTCAGAATGGTTGGGTTAGTTCACATTCCCACAGATGGGACATCAAATATCCAGGCTGCACAGCCTCATTAACACTAGATTTTCTGGACATTTTATGTAGTATTTCATCTGATATAAAAAGTAAAATTCTAATTTAATTATGTTTGTTAATTTATTTTTCTTTTTAGTCATTATGAAAATGTTTAACTATATGAAAAGCCAGGAAAGGGGTTTTTTTTTAAAGGTAGTACTTCAGAAATATTTGTGATACTTAGTTTTTAAAAATTAACTCTAAAAGAATCTTGAAATGTCTCTTTAATGAAATAGGGCATAAATACTCATCACATTAGTGAAAAATATGTGTTTAAAATTAAAATATCTGTAGCAATGCTGTAAATATTAATAATTTTTTTTTTTTTTTTTTTTTGTTTTTTTTTTTTTGTTTTTTTTTTTAATGTTTTATAACTTTATTAAGCATTCAAACATATAAAATACTGCAACTATACTTAGTATTATCAAATATTACAAAAATAAAGTATATATGAATTTTTTAAAGGGAGGAACTATTATCTACTTAAGAACCAAAATATGAGATATAAAAAGTACATCTGGGGAGATGAAGACCAGTGAAGTCTGGACTTGCTTGTTACTAGAAAGGTAGTTAGGATTTGTATATAAGATCAAGAGTGCAGCAGTTAAGGAGAAAAGACATGAGGAGCAAATGTGCAGAGGGGGCCATTGGTATGACAGGAGAGATTCAATATGAATGTATCAAATCATTGCACAACTCTAACAGTACATTTATCAGTCACTGTTTATGTGTCAGTGGTATAGATACATACATATATTATATGAAATCTCTAGCATTTAATAGCCACACTTCACAGATGAGTAAACCAAGATTCAGCAGATTAAGTGACCTTCACAAAGTGATGTGTTCAGATGAGTAGCAGCACTGGTATCCAAATTCATCTTGGATACTTTGGTCTTTTTAAATAATTGATACATTTATAATTATGAAATGCTCCTCTGTATACAGTGAGTCTCAAACTGTAGCATGAATCAAAGTCACTCGGAGGGCTTACTTGATGAAACAGACTTCTGGACTTCAATTTTAAATTGATTCAGTAAGTCTAAAATGGGACCTGAAATTTGCATTTCTAATAAGTTCCTGATTTATTGATGCTCCTGGATAAGGAACCACATTAGGAAAACCAGTTTCATATCTAATTTAGCTGTAATTAATGTACCCACTCCATCTTTTTTTTTTTTTTTTTTTTTATTATTATTATTATTATTATTATTATTATTATTATACTTTAGGCTCTATGGTACATGTGCACAACGTGCAGGTAAGTTACATATGTATACATGTGCCATGCTGGTGCGCTGCACCCACCAACTCGTCATCTAGCATTAGGTATATCTCCCAATGCTATCCCTCCCCCCTCCCCCCACCCCACAACAGTCCCCGAAGTGTGATGTTCCCCTTCCTGTGTCCATGTGTTCTCATTGTTCAATTCCCACCTATGAGTGAGAATATGCGGTGTTTGGTTTTTTGTTCTTGCGATAGTTTACTGAGAATGATGATTTCCAATTTCATCCATGTCCCTACAAAGGACGTGAACTCATCATTTTTTATGGCTGCATAGTATTCCATGGTGTATATGTGCCACATTTTCTTAATCCAGTCTATCATTGTTGGACATTTGGGTTGGTTCCAAGTCTTTGCTATTGTGAATAATGCCGCAATAAACATACGTGTGCATGTGTCTTTATAGCAGCATGATTTATAGTCCTCTGGGTATATACCCAGTAATGGGATGGCTGGGTCAAATGGAATTTCTAGTTCTAGATCCCTGAGGAATCGCCACACTGACTTCCACAAGGGTTGAACTAGTTTACAGTCCCACCAGCAGTGTAAAAGTGTTCCTATTTCTCCACATCCTCTCCAGCACCTGTTGTTTCCTGACTTTTTAATGATTGCCATTCTAACTGGTGTGAGATGGTATCTCATTGTGGTTTTGATTTGCATTTCTCTGATGGCCAGTGATGGTGAGCATTTTTTCATGTGTTTTTTGGCTGCATAAATGTCTTCTTTTGAGAAGTGTCTGTTCATGTCCTTTGCCCACTTTTTGATGGGGTTGTTTGTTTTTTTCTTGTAAATTTGTTGGAGTTCATTGTAGATTCTGGATACTAGCCCTTTGTCAGATGAGTAGGTTGCGAAAATTTTCTCCCATTTTGTAGGTTGCCTGTTCACTCTGATGGTAGTTTCCTTTGCTGTGCAGAAGCTCTTGAGTTTAATTAGATCCCATTTGTCAATTTTGGCTTTTGTTGCCATTGCTTTTGGAGTTTTAGACATGAAGTCCTTGCCCATGCCTATGTCCTGAATGGTATTGCCTAGGTTTTCTTCTAGGGTTTTTATGGTTTTAGGTCTAACATTTAAGTCTTTAATCCATCTTGAATTAATTTTTGTATAAGGTGTAAGGAAGGGATCCAGTTTCAGCTTTCTACATATTGCTAGCCAGTTTTCCCAGCACCATTTATTAAATAGGGAATCCTTTCCCCATTGCTTGTTTTTCTCAGGTTTGTCAAAGATCAGATAGTTGTAGATATGTGGCGTTATTTCTGACGGCTCTGTTCTGTTCCATTGATCTATATCTCTGTTTTGGTACCAGTACCATGCTGTTTTGGTTACTGTAGCCTTGTAGTATAGTTTGAAGTCAGGTAGCGTGATGCCTCCAGCTTTGTTCTTTTGGCTTAGGATTGACTTGGCGATGCGGGCTCTTTTTTGGTTCCATATGAACTTTAAAGTAGTTTTTTCCAATTCTGTGAAGAAAGTCATTGGTAACTTGATGGGGATGGCATTGAATCTGTAAATTACCTTGGGAAGGATGGCCATTTTCATGATATTGATTCTTCCTACCCATGAGCATGGAATGTTCTTCCATTTGTTTGTATCCTCTTTTATTTCCTTGAGCAGTGGTTTGTAGTTCTCCTTGAAGAGGTCCTTCACATCCCTTGTAAGTTGGATTCCTAGGTATTTTATTCTCTTTGAAGCAATCGTGAATGGGAGTTCACTCATGATTTGGCTCTCTGTTTGTCTGCTATTGATGTATAAGAATGCTTGTGATTTTTGTACATTGATTTTGTATCCTGAGACTTTGCTGAAGTTGCTTATCAGCTTAAGGAGATTTTGGGCTGAGACAATGGGGTTTTCTAGATATACTATCATGTCATCTGCAAACAGGGACAATTTGACTTCCTCTTTTCCTAATTGAATACCCTTGATTTCCTTCTCTTGCCTAATTGCCCTGGCCAGAACTTCCAACACTATGTTGAATAGAAGTGGTGAGAGAGGGCATCCCTGTCTTGTGCCAGTTTTCAAAGGGAATGCTTCCAGTTTTTGCCCATTCAGTATGATATTGGCTGTGGGTTTGTCATAAATAGCTCTTATTATTTTGAGATACGTCCCATCAATACCTAATTTATTGAGAGTTTTTAGCATGAAGGGTTGCTGAATTTTGTCAAAGGCCTTTTCTGCATCTATTGAGATAATCATGTGGTTTTTGACTTTGGTTCTGTTTATATGCTGGATTACATTTATTGATTTGCGTATATTGAACCAGCCTTGCATCCCAGGGATGAAGCCCACTTGATCATGGTGGATAAGCTTTTTGATGTGCTGCTGGATTCTGTTTGCCAGTATTTTATTGAGGATTTTTGCATCAATGTTCATCAAGGATATTGGTCTAAAATTCTCTTTTTTTGTTGTGTCTCTGCCAGGCTTTGGTATCAGGATGATGCTGGCCTCATAAAATGAGTTAGGGAGGATTCCCTCTTTTTCTATTGATTGGAATAGTTTCAGAAGGAATGGTACCAGCTCCTCCTTGTACCTCTGGTAGAATTCGGCTGTGAACCCATCTGGTCCTGGACTTTTTTTGGTTGGTAAGCTATTGATTATTGCCACAATTTCAGATCCTGTTATTGGTCTATTCAGAGATTCAACTTCTTCCTGGTTTAGTCTTGGGAGGGTGTATGTGTTGAGGAATTTATCCATTTCTTCTAGATTTTCTAGTTTATTTGCGTAGAGGTGTTTGTAATATTCTCTGATGGTAGTTTGTATTTCTGTGGGATCAGTGGTGATATCCCCTTTATCATTTTTTATTGCATCTATTTGATTCTTCTCTCTTTTTTTCTTTATTAATCTTGCTAGTGGTCTATCAATTTTGTTGATCCTCTCAAAAAACCAGCTCCTGGATTCATTTATTTTTTGAAGGGTTTTTTGTGTCTCTATTTCCTTCAGTTCTGCTCTGATTTTAGTTATTTCTTGCCTTCTGCTAGCTTTTGAATGTGTTTGCTCTTGCTTTTCTAGTTCTTTTAATTGTGATGTTAGGGTGTCAATTTTGGATCTTTCCTGCTTTCTCTTGTGGGCATTTAGTGCTATAAATTTCCCTCTACACACTGCTTTGAATGCATCCCAGAGATTCTGGTATGTTGTGTCTTGGTTCTCGTTGGTTTCAAAGAACATCTTTATTTCTGCCTTCATTTTGTTATGTACCCAGTAGTCATTCAGGAGCAGGTTGTTCAGTTTCCATGTAGTTGAGCGGTTTTGAGTGAGATTCTTAATCCTGAGTTCTAGCTTGATTGCACTGTGATCTGAGAGATAGTTTGTTATAATTTCTGTTCTTTTACATTTATTGAGGAGAGCTTTACTTCCAAGTATATGGTCAATTTTGGAATAGGTGTGGTGTGGTGCTGAAAAAAATGTATATTGTGTTGATTTGGGGTGGAGAGTTCTGTAGATGTCTATTAGGTCTGCTTGGTGCAGAGCTGAGTTCAATTCCTGGGTATCCTTGTTGATTTTCTGTCTCGTTGATCTGTCTAATGTTGACAGTGGGGTGTTAAAGTCTCCCATTATTAATGTTTGGGAGTCTAAGTCTCTTTGTAGGTCACTCAGGACTTGCTTTATGAATCTGGGTGCTCCTGTATTGGGTGCATATATATTTAGGATAGTTAGCTCTTCTTGTTGAATTAATCCCTTTACCATTATGTAATGGCCTTCTTTGTCTCTTTTGATCTTTGTTGGTTTAAAGTCTGTTTTATCAGAGACTAGGATTGCAACCCCTGCCTTTTTTTGTTTTCCATTTGCTTGGTAGATCTTCCTCCATCCTTTTATTTTGAGCCTATGTGTGTCTCTGCACGTGAGATGGGTTTCCTGAATACAGCACACTGATGGGTCTTGAGTCTTTATCCAATTTGCCAGTCTGTGTCTTTTAATTGGAGCATTTAGTCCATTTACATTTAAAGTTAATATTGTTATGTGTGAATCTGATCCTGTCATTATGACGTTAGCTGGTTATTTTGCTCGTTAGTTGATGAAGTCCCTTCCTAGTCTCGATGGTCTTTACAATTCGGTATGATTTTGCAGTGGCTGGTACCGGTTGTGCCTTTCCATGTTTAGCGCTTCCTTCAGGAGCTCTTTTAGGGCAGGCCTGGTGGTGACAAAATCTCTTAGCATTTGCTTGTCTGTAAAGTATTTTATTTCTCCTTCACTTATGAAGCTTAGTTTGGCAGGATATGAAATTCTGGGTTGAAAATTCTTTTCTTTAAGAATGTTGAATATTGGCCCCCACTCTCTTCTGGCTTGTAGGGTTTCTGCCGAGAGATCCGCTGTTAGTCTGATGGGCTTCCCTTTGATGGTAACCCGACCTTTCTCTCTGGCTGCCCTTAACATTTTTTCCTTCATTTCAACTTTGGTGAATCTGACAATTATGTGTCTTGGAGTTGCTCTTCTCGAGGAGTATCTCTGTGGCGTTCTCTGTATTTCCTGAATCTGAATGTTGGCCTGCCTTGCTAGATTGGGGAAGTTCTCCTGGATAATATCCTGCAGAATGTTTTCCAACTTGTTTCCATTCTCCCTGTCACTTTCAGGTACACCAATCAGACGTAGATTTGGTCTTTTCACATAGTCCCACATTTCTTGGAGGCTTTGCTCATTTCTTTTTATTCTTTTTTCTTTAAACTTCCCTTCTCGCTTCATTTCATTCATTTCATCTTCCAGGGCTGATACCCTTTCTTCCATTTGATCGCATCGGCTCCTGAGGCTTCTGCATTCTTCACGTAGTTCTCGAGCCTTGGTTTTCAGCTCCATCAGCTCCTTTAAGCACTTCTCTGTATTGGTTATTCTAGTTATACATTCTTCTAAATTTTTTTCAAAGTTTTCAACTTCTTTGCCTTTGGTTTGAATATCCTCCCGTAGCTCGGAGTAATTTGATCGTCTGAAGCCTTCTTCTCTCAGCTCGTCAAAGTCATTCTCCGTCCAGCTTTGTTCCGTTGCTGGTGAGGAACTGCGTTCCTTTGGAGGAGGAGAGGTGCTCTGCATTTTAGAGTTTCCAGTTTTTCTGCTCTGTTTTTTCCCCATCTTTGTGGTTTTATCTACTTTTGGTCTTTGATGATGGTGATGTACAGATGGGTTTTTGGTGTGGATGTCCTTTCTGCTAGTTTTCCTTCTAACAGACAGGACCCTCAGCTGCAGGTCTGTTGGAGTACCTGGTCGGCCGTGTGAGGTGTCAGTCTGCCCCTGCTGGGGGGTGCCTCCCAGTTAGGCTGCTCGGGGGTCAGGGGTCAGGGACCCACTTGAGGAGGCAGTCAGCCCGTTCTCAGATCTCCAGCTGCGTGCTGGGAGAACCACTGCTCTCCTCAAAGCTGTCAGACAGGGACATTTAAGTCTGCAGAGGTTACTGCTGTCTTTTTGTTTGTCTGTGCCCTGCCCCCAGAGGTGGAGCCTACAGAGGCAGGCAGGCCTCCTTGAGCTGTGGTGGGCTCCACCCAGTTCAAGCTTCCAGGCTGCTTTGTTTACCTAAGCGAGCCTGGGCAATGGCGGGCGCCCCTCCCCCAGCCTCGCTGCCGACTTGCTGTTTGGTCTCTGACTGCTGTGCTAGCAATCAGCGAGACTCCGTGGGCGTAGGACCCTCTGAGCCAGGTGCGGGCTATACTCTCCTGGGGCACCGTTTCCTAAGCCCGTCGGAAAAGCACAGTATTCGGGTGGGAGTGGCCCGATTTTCCAGGTGCCGTTTGTCACCCCTGGAAAGGGAACTCCCTGACCCCTTGCGCTTCCCGAGTGAGGCAATGCCTCGCCCCTGCTTCGGCTGGCGCACGGTGCGCTCACCCACTGACCTGCGCCCACTGTCTGGCACTCCCTAGTGAGATGAACACGGTACCTCAGATGGAAATGCAGAAATCACCCGTCTTCTGCGTCGCTCGCGCTGGGAGCTGTAGACCGGAGCTGTTCCTATTCGGCCATCTTGGCTCCTAATAATTTTTTTAAAGAATGACATCTTCAAAATATAAATGTTCTAAACTTATAATTAGTTAAATATGTCTCTATTAGTACATATAGATATATATATCTAAATAAATTTGAAGATTTCAAATTCCAGGTACAATGTAATTTTTTTCTATCCTGTGATTTGTCATTCAGGATTTTGTAATTTGAACAGAAATATTTTGCCCTAACCAAATGTCTGTCTTTTCGCTAACCTAAAAATGTTATTTTATGATTGTTTTAAAGGTCAGTTTGCATGCTTGAAAAGCATCTTGTACAATGTTACATAATATATTGCATATTTGGTTATATTGTTTTAACTGTATAAATATGGTTTAAATCTATGATAGTCTTTAGTGCTGATCATGGTGCAAAGCAAACTTATCTGTATAAAAGGCTCCTGCTAATTTTTTTTTATTATACTTTAAGTTTTAGGGTACATGTGCACAATGTGCAGGTTTGTTACATATGTATACATGTGCCATATTGGTGTGCTGCACCCATTAACTCGTCATTTAGGTATATCTCCTAATGCTATCCCTCCCCCCTCCTCCCACCCCACAACAGGCCCCAGTGTGTGATGTTGCCCTTCCTGTGTCCATGTGTTCTCATTGTTCAATTCCCACCTATGAGTGAGAACATGCGGTGTTTGTTTTTTTGTCCTTGCGATAGTTTGCTGAGAATGATGGTTTCCAGCTTCATCCAAGTCCCTACAAAGGACATGAACTCATCATTTTTTATGGCTGCATAGTATTCCATGGTGTATATGTGCCACATTTTCTTAATCCAGTCTATCATTGTTGGACATTTGGGTTGGTTCCAAGTCTTTGCTATTGTGAATAGCGCCACAATAAACATACGTGTGCATGTGTCTTTATAGGGACATGATTTATAATCCTTTGGGTATATACCCAGGAATAGGAGGGCTGGGTCAAATGGTATTTCTAGTTCTAGATCCCTGAGGAATCGCCACACTGACTTCCACAATGGTTGAAATAGTTTACAATCCCACCAACAGTGTAAAAGTGTTCCTATTTCTCCACATGCTCTCCAGCATCTGTTGTTTCTTGACTTGTTAATGAGCACCATTCTAACTGGTGTGAGATGGTATCTCATTGTGGTTTTGATTTGCATATCTCTGATGGCCAGTGATGGTGAGCATTTTTTCATGTGTTTTTTGGCTGCATAAATGTCTTCTTTTGAGAAGTGTCTGTTCATATCCTTCGCCCACTTATTGATGGGGTTGTTTGTTTTTTTTCTTGTAAATTTGAGTTCATTGTAGATTCTGGATATTAGCCTTTTTTCAGACGAGTAGGTTGCAAAAATTTTCTCCCATTCTGTAGGTTGCCTGTTCACTCTTATGGTGGTTTCTTTTGTTGTGCAGAAGCTCTTTAGTTTAATTAGATCCCATTTGTCAATTTTGGCTTTTGTTGCCATTGCTTTTGGTGTTTTAGCCATGAAGTCCTTGCCCATGCCTGTGTCCTGAATGGTATTGCCTAGGTTTTCTTCTAGTGTTTCTATGGTTTTAGGTCTAACATTTAAGTCTTTAATCCATCTTGAATTAATTTTTGTATAAGGTGTAAGGAAGGGATCCAGTTTCAGCTTTCTACATATGGCTAGCCAGTTTTCCCAGCACCATTTATTAAATAGGGAATCCTTTCCCCATTTCTTGTTTTTGTCTGGTTTGTCAAAGATCAGATAGTTGTAGATATGTGGCATTATTTCTGAGGGCTTTGTTCTGTTCCATTGGTCTATATCTCTGTTTTGGTACCAGTACCATGCTGTTTTCGTTTCTGTAGACTTGTAGTATAGTTTGAAGTCAGGTAGCGTGATGCCTCCAGCTTTATTCTTTTGGCTTAGGATTGACTTGGCGATGAGGGCTCTTTTTTGATTCCATACGAACTTTAAAGTATTTTTTTCCAATTCTGTGAAGAAAGTCATTGGTAGCTTGATGGGGATGGCATTGAATCTATAAATTACCTTGGGCAGCATGGCCATTTTCACGATATTGATTCTTCCTACCCATGAGCATGGAATGTTCTTCCATTTGTTTGTATCCTCTTTTATTTCATTGAGCAGTGGTTTGTAGTTCTCCTTGAAGAGGTCCTTCACATCCCTTGTGAGTTGGATTCCTAGGTATTTTATTCTCTTTGAAGCAATTGTGAATGGGAATTCACTCATGATTTGGCTCTCTGTTTGTCTGTTATTGGTGTATAAGAGTGCTTGTGATTTTTGCACATTGATTTTGTATCCTGAGACTTGGCTGAAGTTGCTTACCAGCTTAAGGAGATTTTGGGCTGAGATGATGGGGTTTTCTAGATATACAACCATGTCATCTGCAAACAGGGACAATTTGACTTCCTCTTTTCCTAAGTGAATACACTTTATTTCCTTCTCCTGCCTGATTGCCCTGGCTAGAACTTCTAACACTATGTTGAATAGGAGTGGTGAGAGAGGGCATCCCTGTCTTGTGCCCGTTTTCAAAGGGAATGCTTCCAGTTTTTGCCCATTCAGTATGATATTGGCTGCGGGTTTGTCATAGATAGCTCTTATTATTTTGAGATACGTCCTATCAATACCAAATTTATTGAGAATTTTTAGCATGAAGGGTTGTTGAATTTTGTCAAAGGCCTTTTCTGCATCTATTGAGAAAATCATGTGGTTTTTGTCTTTGGTTCTGTGTATATGCTGGATTACGTTTATTGATTTTCCTATGTTGAACCAGCCTTGCATCCCAGGGATGAAGCCCACTTGATCATGGTGGATAAGCTTTTTGATGTGTTGCTGGATTTGGTTTGCTAGTATTTTATTGAGGATTTTTGCATCAATGGTCATCAAGGATATTGGTCTAAAATTCTCTTTTTTTGTTGTGTCCCTGCCAGGCTTTGGTATCAGGATGATGCTGGCCTCATAAAATGAGTTAGGGAGGATTCCCTCTTTTTCTATCGATTGGAATAATTTCAGAAGGAATGGTACCAGTTCCTCCTTGTACCTCTGGTAGAATTTGGCTGTGAATCCATCTGGTCCTGGACTTTTTTTGGTTGGTAAGCTATTGATTATTGCCACAATTTCAGCTCCTGTTATTGGTCTATTCAGAGGTTCAACTTCTTCCTGGTTTAGTCTTGGGAGAGTATATGTGTCCTGGAATTTATCCATTTCTTCTAGATTTTCTAGTTTGTGTAGAGGTGTTTATAGTATTCTCTGGTGGTAGTTTGTATTTCTGTGGGGTTAGTGGTGATATGCCCTTTGTCATTTTTTATTGCGTCTATTTGATTCTTCTGTCTTTTCTTCTTTATTAGTCTTGCTAGTGGTCTGTCAATTTTGTTGATCTTTTCGAAAAACCAGCTCCTGGATTCATTGATTTTTTTGAAAGGTTTTTTGCGTTTCTATTTCCTTCAGTTCTGCTCTGATTTTAGTTATTTCTTGCCTTCTGCTAGCTTTTGAATGTGTTTGCTCCTGCTTCTCTAGTTCTTTTAATTGTGATGTTAGGGTGTCAATTTTAGATCTTTGTTGCTTTCTCTTCTGGGCATTTAGTGCTATAAATTTCCCTCTACGCACTGTTTTGAATGTGTCCCAGAGATTCTGGTATGTTGTATCTTTGTTCTCATTGGTTTCAAAGAACATCTTCATTTCTGCCTTCATTTCGTTATGTACCCAGTAGTCATTCAGGAGCAGGTTGTTGAGTTTCCATGTAGTTGAGTGGTTTTCAGTGAGTTTCTTAATCCTGAGTTCTAGTTTGATTGCACTGTGGTCTGCGAGACAGTTTGTTATAATTTCTGTTCTTTTACTTTTGCTGAGGAGTGCTTTACTTCCAACTATGTGTTCAATTTTGGAATAGGTGTGGTGTGGTCCTGAAAAGAATGCATATTCTCTTGATTTGGGGTATAGAGTTCTGTAGTTGTCTATTAGGTCTGCTTGGTGCAGAGCTGAGTTCAATTCCTGGATAGCCTTGTTAACTTTCTGTTTCGTTGATCTGTCTAATGTTGACAGTGGGGTGTTAAAGTCTCCCATTTTTACTGTGTGGGAGTCTAAGTCACTTTGTAGGTCACTAAGGACTTGCTTTATGAATCTGGGTGCTCCTGTATTGGGAGCATATATATTTAGAATAGTTAGTTCTTGTTGAATTGATCCCTTTACCATTATGTAATGGCCTTCTTTGTCTCTTTTGATCTTTGTTGGTTTAAAGTCTGTTTTATCAGAGACTAGGATTGCAACCTCTGCCTTTTTTTTTGTTTTCCATTTGCTTGGTAGATCTTCCTCCATCCCTTTATTTTGAGCCTATGTGTGTCTCTGCACGTGAGATGGGTTTCCTGAATACAGCACACTGATGGGTCTTGACTCTTTATCAAATTTGCCAGTCTGTGCCTTTTAATTGGAGCATTTAGCCCATTTACATTTAAGGTTAATATTGTTATGTGTGAATTTGATCCTGTCATTATGATGTTAGCTGGTTATTTTGCTCGTTAGTTGATGCAGTTTCTTCCTAGCCTTGATGGTCTTTACAATTTGGCATGTTTTTGCAGTGGCTGTTACCAGTTGTTCCTTTCCATGTTTAGTGCTTCCTTCAGGAGCTCTTTTAGGGCAAGCCGGTGGTGACAAAATCTCTCAGCATTTGCTTGTCTATAAAGTATTTTATTTCTCCTTCACTTATGAAGCTTAGTTTGGCTGCATATGAAATTCTGGCTTGAAAATTCTTTTCTTTAAGAATGTTGAATATTGGCCCCCACTCTCTTCTGGCTTGTACAGTTTCTGCCAAGAGATCAGTAGTTAGTCCAATGGGTTTCCCTTTGTGGGTAACCTGATCTTTCTCTCTGGCTGCCCTTAACATTTTTTCCTTCATTTCAACTTTGGTGAATCTGACAATTATGTGTCTTGGAGTTGCTCTTCTCAAGGAGTATCTTTGTGGCATTCTCTATATTTCCTGAATTTGAATGTTGGCCTGCCTTGCTAGTTTGGGGAAGTTCTCCTGGATAATATCCTTAAGAGTGTTTTCCAACTTGGTTCCATTCTCCCAGTCACTTTCAGGTACACCAATTAGACATAGATTTGGTCTTTTCACATAGTCCCATATTTCTTGGAGGCTTTGTTCATTTCTTTTTATTCTTTTTTCTCTAAACTTCTCTTCATGCTTCATTTCATTCATTTCATCTTCCATCTCTGATACCCTTTCTTCCAGTTGATCGCATCACTTACTGAGGCTTGTGCATTTGTCGTGTAGATCTTGTGCCGTGGTTTTCAGCTCCATCGGGTCCTTTAAGGACTTCTCTGCATTGGTTATTCTAGTTATCCATTCATCTAATTTTTTTTCAAAGTTTTTAACTTCTTTGCCATTGGTTCGAACTTCCTCCTTTAGCTCGAAGTAGTTTGATCTTCTGAAGCCTTCTTCTCTGAACTCGTCAAAGTAATTCTCCATCCAGCTTTGTTCCGTTGCTGGTGAGGAGCTGCATTTCTTTGGAGGAGGAGAGGCACTCTGATTTTTAGAGTTTCTGGTTTTTCTGCTCTGTTTTTTCCCCATCTTTGTAGTTTTATCTACCTTTGGTCTTTGATGATGGTGACATACACATGGGGTTTTGGTATGGATGTCCTTTCTGTTTGTTAGTTTTCCTTCTAACAGTCAGGTCCCTCAGCTGCAGGTCTGTTGGAGTTTACTGGAGGTCCACTCCAGACCCTGTTTTCCTGGGTATCAGCAGCAGAGGCTGCAGAACAGTGGATATTGGTGAACTGCAAATGCTGCTGCCTGATCGTTCCTCTGGAAGTTTTGTCTCAGAGGAGTACCCGGCTTTGTGAGGTGTCAGTCCATGCTTACTGGGGGGTGCCTCCCAGTTAGGCTACTCAGGGGTCAGGGACCCACTTGAGGAGGCAGCCTGCCTCTTCTCAGATCTCAAGCTGCATGCTGGGAGAACCACTACTCTCTTCAAAGCTGTCAGACAGGGACATTTAAGTCTGTAGAGGTTATTGCTGTCTTTTGATTGTCTGTGCCCTGCCCCCAGAGGTGGAGCCTAATGAGGCAGGCAGGCCTCCTTGAGCTGTGGCGGGATCCACGGAGTTCAAGCTTCCTGGCCGCTTTGTTTAGGTATTCAAGCCTGAGCAATGGTGGGCGCCCCTCCCCCAGCCTTGCTGCTAGCTTGCAGTTTGATCTCAGACTGCTGTGTTTGCAATGAGTGAGGCTCCGTGGGCGTAGGACCCTCCAAGCCAGGTGCGGGATATAATCTCCTGGTGTGCCGTTTGATAAGCCTGTTGGAAAAGCACAGTATTAGGGTGGGCGTGACCCGGTTTTCCAGGTGCCATCTGTCACCCCTTTCTTTGACCAGGAAAGGGAATTCCCTGACCGCTTGTGCTTCCCAGGTGAGGCAATGCCTTGCCCTGCTTTGGCTCATGCATGGTGCACTGCACCCACTGTCCTGCACCCACTGGCACTCCCTAGTGAGATGAACCTGGTACCTCAGTTGGAAATGCAGAAATCACCCATCTTCTGTGTCGCTCACGCTGGGAGCTGTAGACTAGAGCTGTTCCTATTCGGCCATCTTGTCTCCACCCTCTAATTTTTAACTTTCAAAAGACTGGATACATTCACCCTCTTCTGAATTTTAATTCCTGATGGAAAGATTGTAAAATCTCAAGAGGATAATGAATCAGCTTCTGATATATTCTGGAATCATGATTTGCTCACCCATCCAAGAATGAGTATTCACTTTCCTTTACATTACATGCATGCATAATACCATGCTGAGTGATGCTGGAAAAGGTGAGTCTTCAGTAATGCCTTCATGAAATTACAGTCTCACTACACTGATGTATTTTCTTTTTAACCCTTTCTTTATTTTCTGCGGTGAATAAGTGACTTCTAAGAGATGAACAAATGGGAAAAACTGAAAAAGAACCTTCATCTAATTCAGTAACTAGCTTTTGTGTCCTCTAAGAATTTTTGTCTCCAGAAAGCTCTAATTTTCATTCCTTTACAAGATTTATTTCTCTCTCCTTTCCAACACCAGACTTTGCTCTGTTTGTTTTCTCTAACTTTTTTAGAGATGCCTACAATAGAAAAAAACTATGACATATTCAATACATCTGAAAATTTTGCATTGCCATAGATAAGAATGAATTATCTGTTTATAAAGAAAAAAATAAAAATATGAACCAAGAAAGCACAGAAGGTAGTAACCACATTTAGATATTTATCATGGAATCATCTTTATAATCCATCTGTTAAGATTCCACAGTGCAAATTACAAGTAATTGTGAAGTTTCCCCTCATTTTATAGGTTTGATCTTGTAAGGCATACAACACAAATTTTATTTACTTTTCTTTTTGGTATTTGGATCTTAATTTGGTCAAGTGGCCACTGGGTAGATGATGGAGCCTCTTGGGACATGCAGTCTTCTTCTAGCTTTGTTGATGTAAATATTACTGTGTATTTTTCATTCACTTATTATTTTACAAGGCATGCTTCATGAAAAATATGTCAGCATCACATTGACAAATCACAAAATTTAAAAGGCACAAGAAAAAAACAATTTATTTAAAACATTCCTGTGTAAAAGTAGTCACCACTCTTACTATTCTTCAGGTATTTTTATTCTATTTAAATGCAAGCCTAGTTTTATCTCAAGTGTCTGACCTTGATGATATCGTGTACTTTAAACTTAGAAAAAATTGAACTCTTTTGGAAATTTCCTACACATCAGCTTTTCTAGATGCCAATAGTCTTGTTTTAGCCATGGTGATGGCAGCAAAGTGGGTTCTCAGGGATTCTGGCCTCTGGCATCATCTCAGTTGTTTATAACTGAAGTTGGCTCTGATGAGAACTCAGCTTAGATGCATGGTTGGACTGCTGGGCTTAAGGCTGGTCTACCAGGAGGTTTCCTTGAGGTGTAACTAGGCAAAGAAAGAAGGAAGTTGGGCAAAATTACCAACAATCTTCAACGATGAATTTTTGTGAGTAGGGGCTTCCCACACCGTCAGGCACTCCAAGCTGGAGAAACAAGGGATGTTGAATTGAAAGTTTAATTTTTTAGGCTTGATAGTCAGATTAGGGAAGTTTTGGGTACACCTTTCCCATTCTAGAGTCCTCTCCCTAACTCAGGGCCAATTTGGGACATGGGTTCAATGGAAAAGAGTGCCAAGATCAATTAGAAATATCCATCACGAACATAGGAGGCAGGCATTCTGGCCAAAGGGTGCGTCTTCCCACTTTGTAGTCCAGAGTGTGATTTCTTCTTGCTATCTGTCCCTCCATAAATAAGCGCTGGGTGGAGGACAAGCTGGTTACAGTTGAGGATGGAACGAGATTCTAGCAGAATTGCAAAATGAACTGAGAGCCACAAAAGTGTCCCTCTGTAAACCAGCAGAGAGAGCTGTGGAAGGCAAAGGAAGAGGAGCCAAGAGGCCAGATAACATTCCTGCTTCCCCTACATTGTGAGAGTGAAATCGTCAGCAACCTATATCAGTAATTAACGAGAGGCTTTTTAGAGAGTAAGACTTCTGCTAGATACCTCAATAGCTGAAGTCGCTCTTCAGTGCTGCACATAACCTGTGGACAGATTTTCATCATTATTAATTCATTTATTCAACAGACAGATATTAAATTCAAGGCATAGTTCTAAACTATGCAGTCAATTACAAAAAATAAATAATAATGAAGGGCATTAGCTCTGCCACATAGGATGTTAAAACTCTAGCTGCTAAATGAGACAAATAGGGTTCCCACATCAAGTGCCTGCACTCCTGTTATAACCTCGACTCTGCTTCCAATGGCTTCTCTTGTTTCTGTTTTGGTAAACCCATCATTTGGCTTAGTCCCTATCCTTGCCATGGTCACCTACCAGTGGGTGGACCTCCTTGACGGTAACTACAGGCATAGATCTTTGTTTCTTTTCAAATGTTTGCTTACTTTAGAGCTGCAGTCAAATATTTGGACCATCAGACTCTGAGGCTGTGTGTGGTTGAAACTGTCTTGAGACTCAAAGAGCTATTGAGGAAGGGATTTGCTAGCCGAACTCTTTTGAAATTTTTCTCTGTCTCTCACACATCCGGGGCTGAATAGCTGAATATGTTGTTTAATTTCTACATCAATGATAGTTTAATAGGCATTCATGCAAATCAGTTCTGCTGGGAGTTTATTATCCTACTCCAATAACAAGTAATGCATTCCTTAAATTTAGTGTAGGTATAAATTCTACATGGAAAGTGAAGCTGTCTTTATGAATTGCTGTTATGGAATATACTAGATTGTGTAGGTTTTAGTACAATCCAGGTAATTATCAAGCCTGGTAATATTTTCAGGAACTTGGAAATTTTTCATTTGCCACCCACTAGTTAGATCATAAACTTAATTCTATGTATCTGAATTTATTTTTCTATTTATAAATTTATCTGGATGCTTTCTCAAAGGTTTCCCAGATTAAAAACCTATGGCTTTGTAAAATTAAAACAGAAGTAATAAGAATTCTGTTAAAAAACAGAATCAGGCCAAGCATGGTGGCTTATGCCTGTAATGCCAGCCCTTAGGGAGGCCGAGGCAGGAGGATCATTTGAGGTCAGGAGTTCGAGACCAGCCTGGCCAACATGGCAAAACCCCACCTGTAATTAAAAAAAATACACAGATTAGCTGGGCATGGTGGTGAATGCCTTTAGTCCTAGCTACTCAGGAGGCCAAGGCAGGAGAATCGCTTGAACCCGGGAGGCTGAGGTTGCAGTGAGCCAAGACAGTGCCACTGCACTCCAGCCTGGGTGACAGAGTGAGATCCTGTCTTAAAAAAAAAAAGAAAAGAAAAAGAAAGAAAACCAGAATCATACAATGAGAGAGGTTGTATAGCCCTTTTAATTGTCCATAATGGATACGTTTCTTTTTCTGTGTAATAGTTTATCAGCATGAAAAAAGAGTCCCTGAACACTGATAATTTTCTTTCTCTCTTTTTTTTTCCTTTTTTTTTTGAGATGAAGTCTCGCTCTGTTGCCCAGGCTGGAGTGCAATGGCAACATCTCTGATCACTGCAACCTTCACATCCTGGGTTCAGGCGATTCTCCTGCCTCAGCCTCCCAAGTAGCTGGGATTACAGGTGCAGCCCGCCATGCCTGGATACGTTTTTGTATTTTCAGTAGAGACGGGGTTTCATCATGTTGGCTAGGCTGGTCTCAAACTCCCGACCTCAAATGATCTGCCCGCCTTAGCCTCCCAAAGTGCTGGTGATGATTTTCATTTAATGGTGTTCTACAAAGTGAGTTTAGGCAGTGAAACGGCACATGTCATCCACAGTTTACCAGAAAGTAGTACCGGTCACCAGCGTAGAAGCATACTCCTAACCCTGGAAAATTTATTCAGCTGCCAGAATTAATCTCAGATTTTGAGACTGGAGTGAAGACTAATTTGGTATGTGTTCATTCAGATTAGTAAATCTGCATGGTGTTCGAACTGTATAATATCAAATTTAAAATCAGCCAAGAGAGTTGGACAATTTCTCATCTCTCAGAAAAAAGTGCATCATTTTTAAGAGATTTAAGATTGAATTTAAAATCCAACTGCCTATTCCAGTGTATGTTTCTCTAGAATAAGGTCAAGCCCTACAAATTGTGGATAGTGTCCTCTAAGTTGTGTTTTAGGCGATAATTGATAAATCTATGGTTTAGATACGTATGAAATTCCATATAACTCTAGCTCCAGCCTTTGCAAGTAAAAATTGGCAGTAATCATGGTCTTAATGGAGGCACGTGGCTACTTGGAATTTTCAGTACCAAAAGTCTTCTTGTTACTAGGTTATCAGGTTACCCTATAATAGTATCCATAACTCATTGCCCACTTGTCTATTTTGATTTCTTTTTTAAAAGGACAATTTTAAACTTAGAGGTTTTGTACCTCAATTTACATATGCAGCACATTTATAAAATAATCGTGCCTTTGCATATTTTTCCTTTGCTATCTTAACTATATATCCAAGCCATTGATGTTTTTTAATTGCCACAAATATCGCACTGAAATAGAGCACTAGGTACAAAAATGTTGGGTATAACATTTCTTCTTGTTCTTGAAAGTTATTTTAATCCCTATGTTTAATATATTCCTAGACAATTATATGTAACTATAATTATTTATGCTAGGTAGAAACATTTTTGTGGTCAACATTTGTGAAGTGCCTTGTAAATAAAAATATGCTTGAGTAGAAATAGTATTTTGCAAATATAGCCCTAAATAGAGCTACTGATTTTACCAAGAATTAAAGACTCCAAACTCTTTGTCTTTCAACTTTGGTTTATAGGAACATCTCATTACAATGAGCCAAAAGCCTATCTGATCATCAATGAGGTAATTTTGACACTTCCAAATGACACAGCTAATTTGTAATAGGTTTTTGAAGTGTAAATTGCATGTTTCTGTTTAAATAATGACAGTAAAATATGGACACTGTCTATTCACACTCTATATACACTACTAACTGCAACTTATCTCTAGAAGAAAGGTTTAATTTTTCAGGTCTCATCCACAAAATGAAGTGTTAATAAGCTGTATCTTTATTCTCACTTTTAAGTAATTTCTTCTTAACCATTGTATAACACTACTACAGTTTGTATGGAGATAAAATAACTCATGGTGAGAAATCCAGTTCTTTAAAGAAATCATTTTACCTTCAATCACTTTTAGGATATCTATGCTTTTAGAGTAAGGATGAAAATTTATAAACATTTGTTAAATTATACAACTGTTTTTGAAGATGTTTTGAAATTACATTTTCCTTATCGTACAACTAGTTTTCATGGATTCACAAATGAGACACATGAGAATTATTAATGCAAAAGCATAGCATATCAACAAAGTTTATAATGTAAATAGTTTAGTTAGGAAAGAATGTAATGAGTGAATTATCAAAGCTATTTTATTGGTTCCTAGATTTACCATAGAAGAAAATAAAGCACCCTTATAAAAATTTCTCAACACTGAGTCCATTTAAGGTCTATTTTGTATGCCATAAGTTCTAAAAAATGTTATTGCCGATAAAAATAGAGTGCCTATCTAAAATTGTCTTTTTAAAGGTTCTCTCTTATTCTTCTTCCCTTCCTATGTGTGCACAGAATACTGTCATCGTCTTGATTGGAACACTGTCTCTCTTTCTCAGAGGGTGTACAGTTGTAGAAGGGAGAAAATATTTGTTAATTTTGCTTCCTATAAGATAAGGTCTCAATGGTTGAAGGTCAGTTAACAAACTTTTTGTTTGTCTTCATACTATTATTTTGGAATTACCAACTGGCTTCTATTTAGATTTTGAATAATGAAAGAAAAGAACTAGCATTTGTTAGAACTTACTGTATTCCAGAAACTTTATTGATACCATTTCTTCTCATTATCACATTCATTCTTTCAATTAGTATTATTTTTTCCACCTTAAGAAGGTGGGACCAGAGGCTTTGTAATGTCCACTAACCCACTGTGGATTTCATGGCTTGCAAGAGGAAGAAAGCATCGTGGAACTCAGGTTTGTCTGATTCCAAATTCACATCCTTTCATGTCTCCATGAAAAATAGAAAAGATAAACTGGGCTCTATTCTAACAAGAGAAACACAATTTTCCATCAGATAAATGAATAATTCTTAAACCTCAAAAATAAAACATGTAGCAAAAGCTCAATTCAAGAGTAGACATAAAGGTTGTGACGTGGGTAGCAGGGACATATGTCTAGTGACATAGATTTGCTATGCATATCTGACCAAAAATCTCCCTCGTGATTTTCAAATCAGATGCACAACTGCATTTAATGAGTTTCATGAATCATTAATATCAGGCTCTGAAAACAGGATCATTAAAAAAGATTAAGATTTTCAACAACAAAGATCTTATCTAAATAGTAAGGAAATTATATTAGATGGCTCCATTCCCTGGGCAGTCTAGTTAACAATTCAACTTGTTCAAAGCTGTAAAATATGGCAACTTAAAAAATTATGAAAGTTTTTCTAACTTTATGCTTAAGGCAGTTGGCCATTCTTCCTCTTGGGAATAAAAAGGGCAGATTTTCTGTCGAAGCATTTTGCTATTGCTTTTCAATTTCCGTTTATGGGAAATAGATAAAATAGCAATTTTTTAGTTATAAATTTAAAGTCAAAATGGAGGTAATTAAGTAATTATCTCCATTAATTAAGTAAAGATTAATTTTTTAGAAAATAGCATTTACTAAATTCTAATCAATCAGTTGATTGACTATTTTTATCCCTGGCTCAATGTAACTCTCTTTGACATACTCTTCTCTTAATTCTAGTTTATGTCAATAATGTGTAATCATAGATGACTCTTTGTCATCTTGATCTCTCAGTTCTATGAACACCTTTGATCTAATGATAATGTTTTCCAACAGAATTGTTTCTACTCAAACTTCTGAGATCAAATTTGTGGATTTAGTCTCACCCCAACCAATTCTTCAACTCTCAGGACACCAACTGGTGTCCTACAATTCAATTCAATCCTGAGACTATCTGGAGATAGCCTCAGATCCCACAAGTTCAGGGTTCAGGCCCACAGGACTGCCCCCCTACAACCATTAGAGATGAGTTGTGGGCCTCCCATACTCCTGACCAACTGGCTATAAATTAGGACTTCCATGGATTCCTTCCCCAGGTTCTATAATTTGCTAAGATGTCTCACAGAACCCACAAAAGCACTTTGCTTACATTTACTGTCTGATACAAATCAGGAACAGTCAAACAGAAGAGACACATAGGGCCAGGTATGGTGAAAAGGGACACAGAGCTGCCATATGCCCTCTGGGTATATCATTGTATCACCCTCCCAGCACCTCAGAGGTGATGGAGGAGAGGGCTGACAGTTCCAAACGTCTAGTTATGCCTTCATCTTTCTGGTGTCCAGTACCCACCCTGAAGCTATACGGGTCTCTAGCCACCAGTCATGTCATGTCAATAGCATAAACTCAGGTATGGCTAAAAGGAACTTATGAATAGTAAAGGATGGTCCTCTCATCTCTATCAGGAAATTTCAAGTTTTAGGAACTCTGTACCGTGAACTGGGGAGGAAGACCAAATAGGACATACCCTAGACCAGTTGTGCTAACTACTGTGTGCCTCAAAATTGCCTACAGTTGTGTTAAAATAAGAGCTTGCTGAGGCCTGCTATTGGAATTTCAGATTTGGTAGCTCTGGGGGTGTAACCTGAGAATATGCAGTTCTAGTAATTTCCCAGGTGATGCTGATGCTGCTAGCACAGGGACCACACTTCCAGAAGGACTGAGTGAAGCATCGTCATTACTTATAATAGCAACTTCTCTGTAGTCACAATTTCATTCATCCCATTCTCTGAGCTCCTCCTTTAATCATTCCCTTTCATACCCTGACATAAAATATTTCAATCTCTCTGAGACCTCCAAACTATTATTTTATCATATTCACAATGACCCTTACCTCCTTGATGTACTCTGTTGCCTGTTCTCCTGCCTAAATTCCACGGCCAACCGTTCCCAGGAAACTTCAACTTCCTTGTTTCTCTTTCACTTTGCTGAATCTAACCAGGAAAATAACCCGGGTTAGATCCAAATTTCCACCAAATCCCCACATATATTTGAGCAACTAGCTATATGGAGCAAACTGAAAAATATCCCACTTGAAACTGAGACTCTCAGTGCCGCCTATCAATCAATCATACTACATATGTTCCAATCTATTCACTCTCTAATTTACCTAGTTTTGTATCTTATCCTGTCTCTAACCCCTAACACTTCCCCAGAAATCCTCATTCTCTTTTTGGTTGTGCTTCCCTGAGAATGTTGAATCACACAAGGACAACTTCCACAGACTCCTGAAACCATTTAAACTCACTTTCCCATGTCTATACCCACATACTCTCCCTTTTCACCTATTATTATCGTGAACTGCTGGCCCCTATCTGTATATTGTCTGATGATGATTTCTATATTACAGATGAAAATGAGAATAGGGTTAGAGCTACTTTCTCATTATAGCATAGCTTAGAATCAAATCCACACAGTCCACCACTGAAACTGGGGTTCCAAGTCAATGTATTTGGAGAAAGAGAGCTAGTAGAAAAACAAGGATGAAAAGATCCAGGATGAAGCTTCTGATGGAAGAAAAGGACATTTTTACTATTATGAACCCCTTGAAGTAGACCTTAAGCATTCTCATCTGGACAAATATCCATTCATCCACTCCAGTGAGCTGATTAAGTTTTAGGATTTTAAGGGTCAATGAACAATTATTCCTCATTCAGCAATTAAAGAAGTATTAATATGAATATTATCTTGAAGAAGTTTAATTTAAAACATATTTCATTGATCTTTGGCAATTGTCTTCTATCAGATCATTACCAATCCATGAGTTGGGAGGAAGGGAGAAAACCCAAAACTTAATCAGATGCCTGAAGTTAGGGAACATTTTATAACCAACCCAGGGGGGAAAAAAGGCTCAAAAAGGGAAAGATGAGGACATAGAAAATACATTTCAAAGATTTTAACTTTTTGACAAAATGTCAATTCTGTGCAAGAAAAACTGATGATTGTGTGAATATAACTTTGTCATTTACATCTGCCAATGTGTTCAGAAATATATAACCTATAAGTTTTTTTAATAGTAGTTTAACACAAAATTTATTCATCAAAGTATCTAAAACATTCTGAAAATACTAAAAATTTTCAATTTAAGTATTAAGCTAAACAGCTCTGTATATATAAATAAGCTCAAACAAACGTGCATGCTCCTAAACAATAACACTGCTACAGATATTGACTGGTGGTTTTGGTTTCATTTCATTTTAAAATGGCAAATCTAGTTAAAACCCAGATTCTGGGCTAGGTGGGGTGGCTCACGCCTGTGATCCCAGCACTTTGGGAGGCCGAGGCAGGCAAATCACAAGGTCAACAGATCGGGACCATCCTGGCCAACATGGTGAAACCCCATCTCTACTAAAGGAATACACAAAAATTAGCTGGGCGTAGCGGCACGTGCCTGTAGTCCCAGCTACTTGGGAGGCTGAGGCAGGAGAATCGCTTGGACCCGGGAGGCGGAGGTTGCAGTGAGCCGAGATTGTGCACGGTACTCCAGCCTGGCGACAGAGAGAGACTCCATCTCCAAACAAAACAAAACAAAACCCGATTCTGAACTGAATCTCAGAATAAGGATCTCAAAGAGGTCAATATGTATGTAATCTATTCTTAAAGAAAAATTTTCTCCAATTGTTTATTGAAATATCACACAGGCTCTGACTTTGTTTATACCCTTAAAAATTATCTAGATTTACGTGTAGCTTTTGTAAAGTGAAAGCTCAGAATGTCTACTCTGTTCTGGTACCACTTTAGTTTAATTGCTGGAAAATATTTAATAAAAATGAATTGGTCAACAAATGGAAAATTTGAACTTTGCATACTAAATTTTTACTTCATATTATCAACTCTTGAAAAATAAGTGTGTATATTAGAAATGACACTCGTTTGACTATACCATAATAGATTTCAGACTTTTTATCTTTACAGAATTTCTCCATCCTTTGAATTAAGTTAGCGGGCTTCAGTTGGCCAGTATTGGTGATCTGCCTCCACTAATTCACAGATCTATTGTATTACCCCCGGGGATGTATTTCCATAGTTCTGCCTTATCATGAGTGTTATGTTTTTCTTCTATTTTGTTGACTGCCATTCAAATATTTTTGGCTTTATCAGAGATTTTCACTTTATTGTTTGTCACCTCCTCATTTTTATAGCTTTTCATAATTTACTGTGTTATATCTGCCTGGGCTTTTGGTTCCTTTACAGATCTGTTTCATTTTATTTTTAGCTTATGATACTTCTAAAGTCTGTACCCTTTTAATTTTCACTTGCTTCATCGTCACATTCTTGTTTTGTTTTCATTTCAAAATACCAGAAAGTAAAATGTCTCAGCAGTTTGGTGAGTGGAATAGTTTATTTATAATCCAAAAAAACCCCATACTTTTTT
This sequence comes from Pongo pygmaeus, assembly GCF_028885625.2. Lineage (NCBI taxonomy): Eukaryota > Metazoa > Chordata > Mammalia > Primates > Hominidae > Pongo > Pongo pygmaeus. The sequence goes on along the minus strand of NC_085930.1, from coordinate 19,689,374 downwards.
TGAGCTATCTGCTTATAAGTAAAAATTTTATATATTAAATTCTTGAAAAAAAATCTTAAATTTCTGGGGGATTGACTGAGATTTTAAAAATCATTCTATACAACAACAGGTGCAAAATTTGTATTCCTCTACTCAAGAGAAATAATGAACATTTGTTATTAGTTTACTAACATCTAAATGTGAATGTATTCAATTATACATTATTAAAACACAATTAAGCTTAAGAGGTGGAAAAGTATAAAACAAACAAGTGTATAATTTACCTTTATTCATATGAAACATCTTTTTCTCTCCTGAAAATAAAGATTAACCAGTGGTAATGCTGGGGCAGGAGGGGGTGTGTTGGAGGGAGAAAAGCCATGATTTGTACAACTTGCGCATTTCCATGTTTTAAATACTCCCATCCTGGCCAGTTTCAAGCTACCAGCAATTTGATAACCAGTTCACAACATTTTTGACAATTTAATAATCAGCTCTCAAAAGCTGGTATAGGCCAGGATAAGCCAGCTTCAGCACAAAACTGAAAATGATTATTAATCTTTACTAGCTCCAGATATCTTTTAACATATATTGACATCTATGACCCTTAAAAAGAAAACATATATACAGATTTTGACAAAACTTTGCAGTTCCACTCATGGATCCCTGTATAAGAATCCCCTTTCTATGTGTGTTTGCAATTTAAAGAGTTCAGACTTTATGATTCACAGGTGACAACTAATGATTTAATCTCAACACCTGGGCTTTTATAATTTGGGAGTCAGGTGTTTAACTGCTAGTAACTGCTGCTTCTCAGAGAAACTTAGGAGCTAAGACCAGGGAAATGTCCCTTGGTCTGCAACACACCTCTTCTTTCTGAACATATCGTATAAGAAGCTAACTTTGTCCAACGTTTATATGACTTTTGCATTTTCAATTACAAGCTATTTTCTTTTGGAACTGTAGGACTGGGAGAACTTTCCCTCTACCCTCTGAAGGTATGATAACTGAGTCTATGAAATAAATGGATAACAGGAATGTCAAAAGAAGAAAAGGTATACACATTTATTACATGCATGGGGGAATCACAGGAAAGAAAAGTGGATGCAAAAACAAAACAAAACACCACCAAGAAAAAACCCAGTGAGACTTAGGAGCTTATAGGGAAGGCAGGAGGGAGAATGTAGGAAACTTAGGGGAGAGCAAATGACTTTTGGGAAAGATGACCAGACCCTTAGCAGAATAGATGATAGTTTGTGACAGTCTGTCTTGGTGTGGTATGGACTCTTAGTCTTGTCTCCTGTGATATGAGGAGTCAATTTTCCCTGGCTGATGAAACTCCTAGGAAGGAGATGAATCTCTTTGTGCTGACAAGACAGTATCTTGAAGCTTTGTTTTCCAATTCAGTTCTCAATCTGCAGTATATCAAAATCTCCTCATTATGCTTTGGATGTTATGGTAGATAAATGGTATCTTCACAAAGATACATTCATTCTGGTACTGAAAGTTCATTTTGGAGGGTCTCTTGAGGAAGGTAAAGGGAGTGCAGAGAAAGCATGTCCCGCATTTGTTGTTTTTCAAATATTTTCAGTTCGATGGAATCAGTACACCAAAGCAATCCACTTAAGGCTGGCATTTCCTGAACACCTTCAGAACTCTTTTGGATCCCACGTTATTTCTATCAGATCATGTGATTTAAGAATAACTTTTACTTGCCACTTACATATATATTGAAAAGGCAAACTTTCCTTTCATAGTTTCCTAATTTTGGCAAAGTACATTAACAAAAGTTAAATTGAGTAAGTGAAATTTTCTTTTCTATTGTTTTGAAAACAATTCTAGAAACTGTCCTTGTAAGAACAGCAAAAAGAGAAAAAGATAATTCTCAACTGCTGCTTCAACCATTCTTTGCTTAACAATGTATCTAATTAAAAGGCAAAACTCTCTATTTCAGGTTTATATGTATCAATTGCTTGATTAGAAAGTAAATTATCTACCCCATATAATCTGGTGTCAAAAAACTTATAATAAAATTACTTTGATTTTATTGCTGATAAGTTTGTGAATTTAAATCTCAACTTACAGTGATGAATTTATTTGCTTTGTGCTGACAAGACAGTATCCTGAAGTTTTGTTTTCCAACTCAGTTCTCAATCTGCAGTGTATCAAAATCTCCTCATTATGCTTTGGATGTTATGGTAGATAAATGGTATCTTCACAAAGATACATTCATTCTGGTATTGAAAGTGCCTACTTAAAATTCTGCACGAACAGTTTTATTGAAAAAATATGTAGACAAACCATTAATTATACACAGTGACTTGGAACAAATTCTTATAAGAAGCATAGCGTGTCTTCCATTAAATGTATACATTTTATAAAAAGTTACTGAAAGTCTTCCTGAGGTTAAACAATAAATCTTTTAAATTTAACCACTGTGCTCCATCAAAGGTAATTTTTTCTTTATGACACTCGGCATACAGTCGGATCTCAGCCTACTTTAAACAACTAGGCAGTATTTTTAGTGCATTTTTCTGTTTGTTAAAAAGCTAGTTGTTGAGAATAAGTTGCTCAATTATCTTCCTCAATTACTTTTTGTTTTGTTTTGTAATTATTATCCTATTTTGGTTTTCCTTTAGAATTGTGAAATATCTTGAATCAGAAATTGCAGAGAATATATAAATGAGTAAGCATGCACTCTGCAATCAAACTAGATCTCGAAAGTGTTTTGTTGTAGTTTATACCTTGAATTCGAAGTGCCATTTTATACAAGGCACTTGAAAAATTTTCAAGCTCATATATTTCATAATAGTACAGAATTTATTGTTCTTTTATTTGCAAGGAGATAGACCAGATAAAGGATCACTTTTTCTTACAGTGTTGACTTTGATATTCTGAACTTGTCAGTTTATACAGATTAATGGAGACTCCATGCATGTAAAATTCACTATAATTTTTTTTCTGGTATGAGAGTCCAAACAAGTAGTAACTACATTTCAAACAGGTAAAGTAAAAATATACAATAGCTTGACAAAAAAAAAAAGAAGAAAAAAGAAACCCCTATGCATGCCTTAACATTCTTAAACTCTGAGGACCAAATTGGATTCAAAAGAAACATTTCTGGTGGGCAGGGAAAGGGCTAAAAAGCTGAAGTATATAATAAGTAAATTCCTCATTGCTATCAAATATATGACCAGCATGACATTTCAATACATGTTAAGGTTTTCTGAAAAAAGTTCTAGGATAATAGGATTTCAACTTTTGATTCTATGAATATCATTCTTGTTATTGGTATGGGAGAATCATCCTCTTCATGTATCAGTGGATTCAAATGAAAAAAAAATCAGGCAGCTAGTTCCTTTCCAAGAAGCCTTAGAGCTTCTTGTACATAAAAATATGAGCCATGTTTCTGATTCAAATTTTAAGTAGAGAATTCTCTTTATTCCCTCTTCTGCATAAAATTATGCACTGGCACTCTGCTCTCCAGACAAGTAAAACTTCTTACCTGTTATCATTTGAGACACCCAAGACTCAGAACATATTATTTCCTAGCTGAAAGTCCCAACAAAGTTTCTCAGAACAAAAACAACAAAAGGTTAAATACACAGAGATAGGGTATTAAACAGTGGTTTCCAGGGGCTGAGGGTGAGGAGAGAAAATGGAGATAGAGAATTCAAAGGATGCAAAGTTGCAGATATGTACAATTAACAAGTTGAGGGATCTAATGTACAACATGAGGACTGTAGGTATTAATATTTATTGTATTTGGCATTTTACTAAAAGGGTAGTTTGTAGGTACTCTTTCCTCACACACATATCCAGAAGAAAGGTAACTGAGATTTTCAAAGGGAATGCTTCCAGTTTTTGCCCATTCCATATGATATTGGCTGTGGGTTTGTCATAGATAGCTCTTATTATTTTGAGATACGTCTCATCAATACCTAATTTATTGACAGTTTTTAGCATGAAGGTTCTTGAATTTTGTCAAAGGCCTTTTCTGCATCTACTGAGATAATCATGTGGTTTTTGTCTTTTGTTCTGTTTATATACTGGATTACATTTATTGATTTGCATATGTTGAACCAGCCTTGCATCCCAGGGATGAAGCCCACTTGATCATGGTGGATAAGCTTTTTGATGTGCTGCTGGATTCAGTTTGCCAGTATTTTATTGAGGATTTTTGCATCGATCTTCATCGGGGATATTGGGCTAAAATTCTCTTTTTTGGTTGTGTCTCAGGCTTTGTATCAGGATGATGCTGGCCTCATAAAATGAGTTAGGGAGGATTCCCTCTTTTTCTATTGATTGGAATAGTTTCAGAAGGAATTATACCAGTTCCTCCTTGTACCTCTGGTAGAATTCGGCTGTGAATCCATCTGGTCCTGGACTTTTTTTGGTTGGTAAGCTATTAATTATTGCCTCAATTTCAGAGCCTGTTATTGATCTATTCAGAGATTCAACTTCTTCCTGGTTTAGTCTTGGGAGGGTGTATGTATCGAGGAATTTATCCATTTCTTCTAGATTTTCTAGTTTATTTGCATAGTGGTGTTTATAGTATTCTCTGATGGTAGTTTGTATTTCTGTGGGATCGGTGGTCATATCCCCTTTATCATTTTTTGTTGTGTCTATTTGATTCTTCTGTCTTTTCTTCTTTATTAGTCTTGCTAGCAGTCTATCAATTTTGTTGATCTTTTCAAAAAACCAGCTCCTGGATTCATTGATTTTTTGAAGACAGGGATGCCCTCTCTCACCACTCCTATTCAACATAGTGTTGGAAGTTCTGGCCAGGACAATCAGGCAGAAGGAAATAAAGCATATTCACTTAGGAAAAGAGGAAGTCAAATTGTCCATTTGCAGATGACATGATTGTATATCTAGAAAACCCATCATCTCAGCCCAAAATCTCCTTAAGCTGATAAGCAACTTCAGTAAAGTCTCAGGATACAAAATCAATGTGCAAAAATCACAAGCATTCTTATACACCAATAACAGACAAACAGAGAGCCAAATCATGAGTGAACTCCCATTCACAATTGCTTCAAAGAGAATAAAATACCTAGGAATCCAACTTACAAGGGATATGAAGGATCTCTTCAAGGAGAACTACAAACCACTGCTCAATGAAATAAAAGAGGATACAAACAAATGGAAGAACATTCCATGCTCATGGGTAGGAAGAATCAATATCGTGAAAGTGGCCATACTGCCCAAGGTAATTTATAGATTCAATGCCATCCCCATCAAGCTACCAATGACTTTCTTCACAGAATTGGAAAAAACTACTTTAAAGTTCATATGGAACCAAAAAAGAGCCTGCATTGCCAAGTCAATCCTAAGCCAAAAGTACAAAGCTGGAGGCATCACGCTACCTGACTTCAAACTATACTTCAAGGCTACAGTAACCAAAACAGCATGGTACTGGTACCAAAACAGAGATATAGACCAAAGGAACAGAACAGAGCCCTCAGAAATAATGCCACATATCTACAACTATCTGATCTTTGACAAATCTGACAAAAACAAGAAATGGGGAAAGGATTCCCTATTTAATAAATGGTGCTGGGAAAACTGGCTAGTCATATAGAAAGCTGAAACTGGATCCCTTCCTTCCACCTTACACAAAAATTAATTCAAGATGGATTAAAGACTTAAACGTTAGACCTAAAACCATAAAAACCCTAGAAGAAAACCTAGGCAATACCATTCAGGACATAGGCATGGGCAAGGACTTCATGGCTAAAACACCAAAAGCAATGGCAACAAAAGCCAAAATTGACAAATGGGATCTAATTAAACTAAAGAGCTTCTGCACAGCAAAAGAAACTACCATAAGAGTGAACAGGCAACCTACAGAATGGGAGAAAATTTTTGCAATCTACTCATCTGACAAAGGGCTAATATCCAGAATCTACAATGAACTCAAACAAATTTACAAGAAAAAACAAACAACCCCATCAAGTGGGCGAAGGATATGAACAGACACTTCTCAAAAGAAGACATTTATGTAGCCAAAAGACACATGAAAAAATGCTCATCATCACTGGCCATCAGAGAAATGCAAATCAAAACCACAATGAGATACCATCTCACACCAGTTAGAATGGCAATCATTAAAAAGTCAGGAAACAACAGGTGCTGGAGAGGATGTGGAGAAATAGGAACACTTTTACACTGTTGGTGGGACTGTAAACTAGTTCAACTATTGTGGAAGTCAGTGTGGCGATTCCTCAGGGATCTAGAACTAGAAATACCATTTGACTCAGCCATCCCATTACTGGGTATATACCCAAAGGATTATAAATCATGCTGCCATAAAGACACATGCACACGTATGTTTATTGCGACACTATTCACAATAGCAAAGACATGGAACCAACCCAAATGTCCACCAATGATAGACTGGATTAAGAAAATGTGGCACATATACACCATGGAATACTATGCAGCCATAAAAAGTGATGAGTTCATGTCCTTTGTAGGGACATTGATGAAATTGGGAATCATCATTCTCAGTAAACTATTGCAAGGACAAAAACCAAACACCGCATGTTCTCACTCATAGATGGGAATTGAACAATGAGAACACATGGACGCATGAAGGGGAACATCACACTCTGGGGACTGTTGTGGGGTGGGGGGAGGGGGGAGGGATAGCATTAGGAGATATACCTAATGTTAAATAACGAGTTAATGGGTGCAGCACACCAACGTGGCACACGTATACACATAACAAATCTGCACATTGTGCACATGTACCCTAAAACTTAAAGTATGATTAAAAAAAAAAAAAGGTAACTGAGATGATGGATATGTTAATTTGCTTGACTATAGAAACCATTTTACTACGTATATGTGTATCAAAACAACTTAAATATACAATAAAAATGAATGAATGTGACATTAACTTCTCATGTGCTGTCACTTTGGATCTAATCTTTTCGCCATTTCAGTCTGCTACTGAATAACAAAAGGTATAGAGATATAATAATCCCTCACGATACTCTAGGTATTATGGAATATGTTGGGGGAGTGGTGATAGAAAAATGGGTAATTCACAATTATCAACCTCAGGTTGCTTGAAGTTGATCCTGTGTGCCCTGTAGCTAGATTTTCATTAATTCACGGGATAATCCCAACTGATACAAACATTATCAAGTTGCCAATAGTGCCAGCCTTGAAGTGTTGGTCAAACTTTTGATTCTTGGCTGTATTCATTTGCAGGCTCCAGTTTCTGTTTTGTTTTTTATGTAAGTAATATATGGATGTTGGCCTCTCATTCTTCAAATTACCTTCTGTTATAAGCTTCTGTGACACCATGTTTGCTTGGCTTACTTATGCCTCTAAGGTCTCCCATTGCTATTCTTTCTAGGCTTCTCTCATCAGCTCTTAAATTCTGGTGCTTCTCAAGAGCTGACCCTCCATCCTCTGCTCTTATAATCTGTAATCTCTTAATAGTTATTTAATTTGCAGCCATGGGCCAGAAACACCTGTCATTTTATTCCTCTTGAATCTGTACCTATATTTTCAACATTTCTTTTCTGCTAGAGACACACATGGGCCTCCCTTCTGGGCTTCCCCAGTGGGAAACCCCATGGTACTCACGAACTTCACATGCTCATTATGGAACTCCTCCTCTTCACTTCTCCCATGCTTCCTCTTCCAACTTACTCCTCTCCTGCTTTGCACAGGCAAGTTATGGGAATACCACACACCTGGTTATCAAAGCCAGACACTCCACCTTTATTTTTACCTCCTGTCCATTCATCTTACCCCCTTCCTCCACTGTATCTGTTACATCGCCAAACCCACTTAATTTTACCGCTGATATAATTCTACTCTATCTAGCCTCATATTCCCTACTATCATCCTCTCTCACGTGGACTATTTTATATTTTTTAAACTGGTCTTTTCCCCTTTTCATTTTTATTCCTCTATAATCCATCTTTTTGACATTGCTATGGCACTCAAATCTTCAGAATAAAACAAAAACTCTTTTTTGGAAATTTAGGCTCTTCAGGATTTAGAGACGGCAGCTATCATCCTTTGCTTGATATTCAAAATATCTGGGTAACTTTTCAAAAACACAGGCTCATAGGCCACTCTCTCTGAAATTCTGATTTAAGTGGTCTGGAATAGGGTCTAGGCATAAGTAAGTATTTCTTAAACAAAAAACCAAGGGATGGAAATATGCAGTAAGAGTATATGTAACAAACCTGCATGTTCTGCACATGTATCCCAGAACTTAAAGCATTAAAAAAAATTTGTATTCATAGAAGAATAATGGTTCCCAGAGGCAGTGGGTAGGTGAGGAGTGAAGGCACGGGGAATTACTGGTCCAAAGTTACAAAGTTTCAGCTAGACAAGAGGAATAAGTTTTGAGATCTACTGCAAAGCAGGATGACTGTAATCAATAATAATATGTTGTATATTTCAAAATAACTAAGAGTAATTTCAAATGTATCACCACAAAAATAACAAGGAAGTGAAGTGATGGATATGTTAATTAGCTTGATTTAATCACTCTAAATTGTAGATGTATATCAAAACATCACCTTGTACTACATAAATGTAATATAATTATGGAAAAAAAGACCTGATGTTTGAAATGATAATTATTTTTATAACCTCATTTCAGATTTAACATTCTCATATTACATCCTAGTATGTATCCATATTACCCACATGGGAAGTACACGTCTCTACAAAGTTAGCCAGGTGCAATATCCAAGACATTCAGTCAAGAGGGGGTGTCTAATTGTTATTTTAGTCTTCATTCAGGTTAGTACTGCCCATCCACAGTTTGTACAATAGTTTTCCCACTTTACAATTTTAAAAACCTATCATCCTTGATTTTATTAACTAGCCCATTCTATCAAATTTAAACATGTTTTTGTTTTTTAAAAGACCATGTCCAAGTGGCAATTCTATGTGTATCTCCCTCAAATAAGCATCAGTTGAAGAAATCTGAGAAATTCAACCAGCTCTGAACTCATATCACTATTTCAATGTCTGTTATTTATTTTTTATTATTATTATTTTTTGAGATGGATTCTCACTTTGTTGTCCAGGTTGGAGTATAGTGGTGCGATCTCAGCTCACTGCACCTTCTGCCTCCTGGGTTTAAGTGATTCTCCTGCCTTAGCCTCCTGAGTAGCTGGTATTACAGGCGCCCCCAACCGCGCCCAGCTAATGTTTGTATTTTTAGTAGAGACGGGGTTTCACCATGTTGGCTAGGCTGGTCTCATACTCCTGAGCTCAAGCGATCCACCTGCCTCAGCCTCCCAAAGTGCTGGGATTAGAGGTGTGAGCCACTGGCCCAGCCCCATGGCATTTTTTAAAACCAGGACTTCTGTATAATGAAGCTTTTCTCAATATCTTTTTAACCACATCCGCTTACTTATTACACCCACTCCAACTACCTGTCTTCATCTCATCACATTTAAGTACTCAAATTGTCCATAGGCTGCAGAATGAATTCATTAGGACTTTATATAATTTGTCAAATCATGAAATTGCACAATCTTTTGAATATGGAATTGGGAGGCCTTTATAGTTCATTCAGTAGAAAACTGGAACATTTTTGAAAGGTGATCTGCTTGACACCTTTCAAAGAGTACAAAACCTTGTGAAGTAGCAGATGCAATGATTACCAATATACTTTATGAAATGACTTTCAGAGTTTGAGATTAAATTGGCTTTTCTGAAATATGTAAGTCTCTGGAAAAACACAACATTTCTAATCTTGCTTTGGAAAGCCTTTAAGTATGTAAAAATCAATTTCTTATATCTTCTTTGAAATAAACATGGAAAATCCTAAGGTTTTATTCATGTTTCATGAATTTCACAGCACTCATCATATTTTAAAGTTATTTTTAATTCTTTGCATTATATTAAAATCTCTCTTGGAATGAGAGGCCTGAAAAATAATCATAATATACTGTTGTTGTCTAACAATATATCAAGTTTTTAATGATTCTTACAATGAAATGTTTTTATCATTCTTGTAGTTTATCCACATGTATTTAATATTACTAGCAGAAATTTAGATTTTAGTAAATTAATTCTGATCTTTGTAAAATAAAATACTTTTGTTTTCAATCTATATCTATTAATTCTTTAGTCCATGAATCCATCTAACAATTATTATTGAACAAGTTCTAGGAGATAAGTACTATACAGTTGCTAAGAATTCTGAAAGATCATCTTATACCCATTATACAGAAGCAGAGTGAGACAAATAAACCAAAACTTACATAACACTGTGACATGTGTTTCAAGTTTAAACATCTTAAAAAATACATTTCATAAAACTAAAGATAAAACTTGATACTTGTTTCTACTACTTTTGGTTTTATATACTTAGGCATATTATTTTTATTTTTTTTTTCTTTCTTTCTTTCTTTCTTTATTTATTTTTTTCTCCCCCCTCCCCCCACCCCACAACAGTCCCCGAAGTGTGATGTTCCCCTTCCTGTGTCCATGTGTTCTCATTGTTCAATTCCCACCTATGAGTGAGAATATGCAGTGTTTGGTTTTTTGTTCTTGCGATAGTTTACTGAGAATGATGATTTCCAATTTCATCCATGTCCCTACAAAGGACGTGAACTCATCATTTTTTATGGCTGCATAGTATTCCATGGTGTATATGTGCCACATTTTCTTAATCCAGTCTATCATTGTTGGACATTTGGGTTGCATATTATTTTTGAGTCTGGTATTAAATAAGCCAATGTATGTTTGCAGTCTATATCTTTATTCATGCCTTTGATTAAAATATTGAATAAGCAAGATCTAAAGAAAAGTAACATACTGAATATGTGACTAGAAACCTCTCTCCAAGTGACGAGGCTGGGCAAAATGCTGAAATTCCATCTCTGCCAAAAAACAAGATGTGGTGGTGCACCCCTGTAGCCCCAGCGATGCTGGTGGCTACTCAGGAGGCTAAGACAGGAGGCTCATTCGAGCTCAGAAGGTAGAGGCTGCAGTGAGCTATGACTGCCACTGCATTCAGCCTGACTGACAAAGTGAGACACTGTCTCACAAAAAAGGGAAGGAAACCTCTCTCTAAGATGAAAAAGGAGTAAGAGGGTATTTAAGGCACATGTCCCCAGTGAGGCAGATTAAATCAATATGAGCTTAAAATCCTTCCTAAACAATATTTAGTTCACTTATATTGTTCTGTTATACAAAATCAAAGTATTCCTCTTAGAAACAATATTTATCAAATTTTCCTTTAGTATACCAATTGTGATACAATTATGCCACTTCTCTTTAATCCTGCCTAGTAGTCCATGCTATCTGGTATAGTGTTCAAGTGTGCAGGCTTTGAGCCACACCATATGGGCACAAAAATTTCCTCTGCCACTTAAAATTGGGTGACTTATTTTTTTGTTTTATTTTATTTTATTATTATTATACTTTAAGTTTTAGGGTACACGTGCACAATGTGCAGGTTAGTTACATATGTATACATGTGCCATCTCCTAAAGCTATCCCTCCCCCCTCCCCCCACCCCACAACAGTCCCCAGAGTGTGATGTTCCCCTTCCTGTGTCCATGTGTTCTCATTGTTCAATTCCCACCCAAGAGTGAGAATATGCAAAAAATAAAAATAAAAAAATAAAAAATAAAAAAATAAAAATGTCAATCCATTGTATCACCCCCCAAAAGAAAAAATTGGGTGACTTACTTCACCTTTCTATGCCTCAGTATGACACTAGTTGCTACCTCCTATAGTTGTGAGGATAAAACGAGTGTATACAGGCAAAGCACTTAGTATTTAAATACAACTTAATTATAGTCATAATTATTACTATTACTGTGATTATGGTTATTATTTGATTAACTCCCTCGATGAAAACAAAGCATAGGAAGTTGAATTAGAAAAGATTAGAATGGTGTTAAAGCTGGGTCCTGTGAAGTAAAGAGAAGAGTCAAGACAATTCCTTTGGCAAGAGAAGCCTCAAAATAGAATCTGGGTTTCAAAATCTTCTTCCAAAGTAGAGAGATACGAAAGCTGGAAATGACATAAAGCTATTTAGGTAGTCCAGTGAGTTTTCTTCTAAATCCATAGCTTTCTTCTAAATCTATAAAAACAAAATGAATTAACCCTTTTCTTTACTGAGGTACCTATTTTCAAAGTTAAGCCATTCTGGGTGCAAATTCCTTTGAGTTTTGAGATGATCATGATGGTCTTCACTCAGTCTTCCCCCAAGTTGACACGTGGCTATTTCATTTAATCAGATTAAAATCAATACCTGGAAATACAAAGAAATGTATTTTTTAATTTCTCAAAAACTAATATTCACCAGTATGGAATGAATAATTGCATGTCTAGTTCTCTGTATACTTGCTCTTTTCAGTAATATAGCTTGGTTTGCTTTCTTTTTCTTTTCTATCTACAATCAAATTCAAACTGCTATCACTGGGTCATACATAATCAATCAAATAAACTAAAAAGCTACTGAAGGAATTTTCCATCGCTAAGCTGCCTTTTGGGAGCTGTATAATTGGTCTGCTTTACTAGACAGTCAAATGCATGCAAAAGTGTTAGTGCTCACGACTTGCTTCCAGGCCATCCCCGGGCTCACACTGCCAATTCTTTTTGTCATTGTAGGTAGGTGACTTTATGTATTTTTGGACTTTTATTGTATAATAATAGGGACAAGAAAAATAAATGTTCACCTAGGTGTCAAAGATAATTGTTAAGCCACTATTTTAAATGATAGTTAACTGTGGGATTCTATTGTTTTGTGAGGAATATAGAAAAATGTTTAGAATAATTACTCTTCCCAGGACACTTTCAGGGCTCAAATGTATTCTGTTCTTAAGTATCAGTTAAAACATCTTTTGCATTCTCTCTGATCTTAGTGTTTTGATGTTGTGTGCAATGAACCAAAACATTGCATTACAAAAAGAAATCTTTATACAGTTGACAGCTTGTAGGTCTCTGAGGAATCTATTCAATTAGTGTCATGTCCTGGTTCCCTATAGTATCAAAATTCACGGAAAATTGAGATGTCTTAGAAGTTGTATCTAATAAACCAAGAAAAGCATCATGAAATTTTTTCCTTAAAATGAAAGATAGAAAAAAATGTGTTTCTGCATAACTTGTGTAAAAACAGCAGCCTAGAATCTGGCACTTAGTTGTTCATCACTGAAATGTGTTATCTGGGTCTGCTAACTTGACGTTATATAGCTATAATTTAAATCAGATATATCAAAACATACCTTGACTTTGACTCATGCTGCCTATTTTTTTTCTCAAGAGAATCTGAGAAAATCCTATTTCTTGGGGAGGAAAGGACATCAATTTAATGTTATAGATTGAAGTCCAGCATTGGGATCATGTGGAATAGGATAGATGCTCAGTGTGGATGGGAATGAATAGAATCTTCTGGGTGAAGGTCAACTGCTATCCACGGAAGGCACAGAAAATGAAGACTAGACCAGAATCCATGTTGAACTTTATAAAGGCCTTTTCTGCATCTATTGAGATAATCATGTGGTTTTTGGGTTTAGTCCAGTTTATGTGATGAGTCACTTTTATTGATTTGTGTATGTTGAACTAGACTTGCACCCTGGGGATGAAGCCTGCTTGACCATGGTGGATAAGTTATTTGATGTGTGTCTGGATTTGGTTTGCCAGTATTTTGTTGAGGATTTTTGCATCGATGTTCATCAAGGATATTGGCCTGAAGTTTTCTTTTTCTGTTGTGTCTCTGCCAGGATTTGGTATCAGGATACTGCTGGCCTCATAGAATGAGTTAGGGAGGAGTCCCTCCTCCTCAGTTTTTTGGAATAGTTTAAGTAGGAATGGTTCCAGCTCTTCTTTGTACCTCTGGTAGAATTCAGCTGTGAATCCTTCTGGTCCTGAACTTTTTTTTGGTTGGTAGGCCTCTAAATAAAGTAGGTATTAAAGCAATATATCTCAAAATAATAAGAGCCATACATGCAAACCCAGAGCCAATATCATACTGAATGGGCAATAACTGGAAGCATTCCCCTTGAGAAACAGCACAAGACAAGGTTGTCCTCTCTCACGAACCCTATTCAACATATCACTGGAAGTCGTGGCAGGGCAATCAGCCAAGAGAAAGAAATAAAGCATATTCAAATAGAAAGAGAAATTAAACTATCTTTGTTTCCAGACGACATGATCCTATATCTAGAAAACCCCATCATTTCTACCCAAAAGCCTCTTAAGCTGATAAGCAAATTCATCAAAGTCTCAGGATACAAAATCAATGTGCAAAAATTACCAGCATTTCTGTATGCTAACAACAGGCAAGCCAAGAGCCAAATCAGGAATGAACTCCCCTTCACAATTGCTACAAAATGAATAAAATAGCTAGGAATACAGCTAACAAGGGAAGTGAAGGACATCTTCAAAGAGAACTACAAACCACACTGCTCAAAGTAGAGAAGATACAAACAAATGGAAAAACATTCCACGCTCATGGATAGGAAGAATCAATATCATTAAAATGGCCATACTGCCCAAAGCAATTTACAGATTCAATGCATCCTATTAAACTACCATAGATATTCTGCACAAAATTAGAAAAAAAAACTATTTTAAAATTTATATGGACCCAGAAAAGAGCCTGAATAGCCAAGGCAACCCTTAGCAAAAAGGACAAGGCTGGAAGTTATCACACTGCCTGACTTCAAACTATGCAACAGGGCTACAGTAACCAAAACAGCATGGTACTGGTACAAGAACAGACACATAGACCAATGGAACAGGATAGAGAACCCAGAAATAATGCCACACACCTACAACCATCTGATCTTTGACAAACCTGACAAAAACAAGCAATGGGGAAATGATTCCCTATTTAATAAATGATGCTGGGATAACTGGCTGGCATCAGTTGAAAAAATTGGAACTGGACCCCTTCTTTACACCATATAAAAAATCAATCCAAGATGGAATAAAGACTTAAATGTGAAATGCCAAACTATAAAAACCCTAGAAGAAAACCTAGGCAACATGATTCAGGACACAGACACTGACAAAGATTTCATGACCAAGATGCCAAAAGCAATTACAAAAAAGCAAAAGTTGACAAATAGGACCCAATTAAACTAAAGTGTTTCTTCACAGCGTGCGCACACACACACACACACACACACACACACACACAAAACAACTATCAACAGAGTAAACAGACAACCTACAGTAAGGGAGAAAATTTTTGCCATCAATCCTTCTAGCAAAAGTCTAGTATCCAGCATCTATAAAGAACTCAAACAAATTTACAAGAAAAGACAAATAACCTCATTAAAAAGTGGGCAAAGGACATGAACAGACACTTCTCAAAAGAAGACATACATGTGGCCAACAAACATATGCAAAAAAGCTCATCAGTCATCATTAGAGAAATGCAAATCAAAACCACAATGAGATACCATTTAACACCAGTCAGAATGGCAATTATTAAAAAGTCAAAAATAACAGATGCTAGTTAGGTTGTGGAGAAAAAGGAACTCTTTTACACTGTTGTTGGAAGTGTAAATTAATTCAACCATTGTGGATGGCGGTGTGGCGATTACTCAAAGATATAAAGTCAGAAATGCCGTTCAACCTAGCAGTCCCATTACTGGGTAATTCCCAAAGGAATAAAAATTATTCTATTATAAAGATACATGCACAAGTATATCATTGCAGCACCATTCACAATAACAAAGGCACAGTATTACCTTAAATGCCCATCAATGATAGACTGGATGAAGAAAATGTCATACATATACACCATGAAATATTATGCAGCTGTAAAAACAAACCAGATCATGTCCTTTGTAAGGACATGGATAAAGTTGGAGGCCATTATCCTTATCAAACTAATGCAGCAACAGAAAACCAAACACCACATGTTCTCACTTATAAGTGGGAGCTAAATGATGAGAACACATGGACACATGGGGTGAGGAACAACACACACTAGGATCTGTTAGTGGGGGGCAGGAGGAGGGAGAGCATCAGGAAAAATAGCTAATGACTGCTGAGCTTAAAACCTCGGTGATGGGATGATCTGTGCAGCAAACCCCCATGATACACATGTACCTATGTAATAAACCTGCACATCTGCACATGTATCTTTAAACTTAAAAGTGAGAAATAAAATCCATATAAAAAAAGAAAATGAAGGGTAGAGAAGTTGGATCTACTACCAACATCAAATAATGAGTAAAGTTCTATGAAGGACATTAAAATCTTACCAAAAAAGTAGGTGGGGAGTTAAATATAGGCATAAAATAAAGAGCAAGGAACAAGTAGCAGGAGGAAGGAACCTAGGAATATTTTGTTTTTAGCTCCTCAAGCTCACTTTAATTGGTTATTGTCAGTATATCGTATAGCCTTTTGGTTATTGATTGTGTAACATTTGGTTGAAAGATTTGGCATAAAGGTACAGTTTTTACGTAGACAGCTTCCTTCCTAGGCTGCAATGATTGCACATCTGCTCCCACCTGCTTGATACTGGCCTGTGCTCTGGGAGAATATAGAGCGACGGATGGCTGCTTATGGCGCCGTCGATGCCCTGATGGCTTGAATGATTTCTGACTCTATCTAGACCTGCAGTCTGACTCCTTCAAATCCTTTGATTTTTTTTTTCCTTTCTATGCCTATGTTCTTCTAGTTTTTCTTATTTACTGCCTGCTTAGATACACTTCTTTGTCTCAACTTCTATTTCTGGCATGATGTCAATTCCTGGTTGCCTGCTTGCCTTGTGTGCAGGTGTATCTTCATCTCTGCTCTGTTATTGGTCCTGACTCTGCTCTATTCAAGTGGTCACAATTTATCAACAGCCTCACACTTCGCTCTTCATTCAGTTAATGGGCCCACTATTTGCCAAATTTTGTTTTTATCTTATAATCCTAGAAAGTAAATAATTAAACACCAAGCATACAATACATTTTCTCCTTTAATCAGAATTTGGTACCTGGAGACTAAAATAATGACTGTCATCCTGGCAAACAAATTGATGATATTTGCTGGTGGGAGAGTTCTTATTTTGGAAACACTTTTGGAAAGATATGCCTGATTTTCTAGCATTGTCAATAGCAAACAGCCATGCATTTCAAAGATTTATGAGGCATGATTATCCGAAGACAAATGACTATACTTTATACCAAAAATTACTCCTCCTGTGTATGTGATGTGACTTCTTATGTGTTCTGGAGAACTTCATATTTTAATCTGTGCCAGGTGTATCCTCATATCGTAAGAAAAGGCCTAGAGAGTTATGTTCGTCGTCTTGGACCCATTTTTGTTTGTTCTTTGTCTCATGATTAATTGTTTCCTTTGAATAATTAGTAAAACTTAACATTGGATAAGCTTTCTGATTCTTATGATACTGAAAGTACAATCCTTTTTGCATTTCTATTTACTCAATATCCTTTTGCTGTTATTAATCAATGTCCACAGTTCTAAGGCTGAAAAACTATTAAAATCTCCAAGAGTAAGATAGTTTCATTATAAAGTTCTGTCATGAGAAAATAAATCATTGTGAATATATGAAAGAACTTATTTGAGCACTGCAAGGCAGATCATGGCTTTTACTTAAAGTTATTTATTTTTAATATATAAATTCTGTAATCTGTCTCAGAAATATTCATCAAGAAAAACTACCAATTATGTTAGTGCCATTTCTGAAAAGCTACCTTTTCTTTTTCTAGAAATATGGGAAAGTTGTAAAAAATTATATTTCCTCAAAATTTTGGGTAAATATAATTGCATAATGCAACCTATGGCAAATATTTAAATCTTTATTAATCCAAAGGAAAATAAATTGGCTTTGACTAATAATTACTAAATATCTACTAAATACTATGACATGTGCTATGATTAACATGTGTTAATTAAATCTCATATGCCCCACAATTTTTTTCAGGTAGCAATTATTATTTATAGGTGAGAAAACAGATTTGAGAAGTTAAGGAGTAGGTAGTCCCTGGATTATATTCACAAAATGACAGAGGACAAATTAAATCAGAGCTAGTTTAATGAATGCTCATCATGTCTTTCCTATAGCATGCTATCTAATATAACACTGATATAAGCATACATTACTATACGGTAAACACAGAAAAGAGTTGCTCTGGATTCTGTACAATTATTAGAACATTTAATAATAATTTTATAGTAACTATTGATTTTTAGTTTAAAATTCAAAACAATTGTTAGCAATTCATCTTTTAATATTTTAAACACATTTTGTTATATCTCTGTTTGTAACTGAATCAAACATTGTCAAATTAATTCCCACAAAAGTACATTATTTATCATTTGATATAAATTGTTAATTTTAATTTATTGATTGTGTGGTTATACATGTATTGGATTTGTTTTATAATTGCATAAGAACTGTAAACATGAAAAGTTTGATAGAGATTTATAAAAGAATTTAAATCAACAGTAGGAGCTCAGACTTTTTTTTTTTTTTTTGAAAAGGTGGGTGCCTTGGACATTTTTAGAAACAGAGACTAAAATTCCTTGTGCTTTGACAATTATGGTGGCCAAAGCTAAGAGATTACAGTTTGGCAGGGAACAGAATGCTCAGGCGTTTTGGATCTTATGGTGGTTCTCAATGCAAATCAACAATCTTTTAATTAAGTTATCTTTCCCAAATTTGTATATATTTTTAGAAGCACCAGTTTCTTAGAGCCTGATTAGTTCTGGGCCCTCGTTTAAAAAGTGAAAGATGAGATAATAGAAAATAATCCCCTAATATTGTTGTTACTAGCCCACCTTCAACTCTACATTAAATTTTATACAAAAAGTTAAAAATGTCTAGGTTTTTATAATGAGAAATTGAAGCCCAAAATGTTTACTTCATCAAAATGGGGACATATGTCATACATGAATGGGGAAAGATGGAAGGGAGATAGGAAGCACAGGTAGAAAGAAAAATGTATCCTACAATTTGACTTGAATTTAGGCATTGGGATAAGGGTGTTCAGGCATTCGAGTTAAGCAATCAGCTACTTGCATTCAATATTTCTTCCAAGTCTGGTTTTGCTTTACGTGGATGTTTATTTTTCTAATAGAATGAATTAGTTTGAGGGAAGACTACCACCACTCAAAATTGAGCTATCATTTTAGCTATCATTAACAGCTAACAAAGTAGTAGTATTTTGAAATTCCTGCATTTTTAACTCAATGTAATATCATGATTTTTCAGAGAGATAGGTACTGGGATTATGCCCATTTTACTGATGGAGAAGTAGAGAAATAGTCATTGGTAGCTTGATGGGGATGGCATTGAATCTACAAATTACCTTGGGCAGTATGGCCATTTTCACGATATTGAATGAGCATGGAATGTTCTTCCATTTGTTTGTATCCTCTTTTATTTCATTGAGCAGTGGTTTGTAGTTCTCCTTGAAGAGGTCCTTCCCGTCCCTTGTAAGTTGGATTCCTAGGTATTTTATTCTCTTTGAAGCAATTGTGAATGGGAGTTCATTCATGATTTGGCTCTCTGTTTGTGTTATTGGTGTATAAGAATGCTTGTGATTTTTGCACATTGATTTTGTATCCTGAGACTTTGCTGAAGTCGCTTATCAGCATAAGGAGATTTTGGGCTGAGACAATGGGGTTTTCTAGATATACAATCATGTCGTCTGCAAACAGGGACAATTTGACTTCCTCTTTTCCTAAGTGAATACCCTTTATTTCCTTCTCCTACCTCATTGCCCTGGCCAGAACTTCCAACACTATGTTGAATAGGAGTGGTGAGAGAGGGCATCCCTGTCTTGTGCCAGTTTTCAAAGGGAATGCTTCCCGTTTTTGCCCATTCAGTATGATATTGGCTGTGGGTTTGTCATAGATAGCTCTTATTATTTTGAGATATGTCCCATCAATACCTAATTTATTGAGAGTTTTTAGCATGAAGCGTTGTTGAATTTTGTCAAAGGCCTTTTCTGCATCTATTGAGATAATCATGTGGTTTTTGTCTTTGGTTCTGTTTATATGCTGGATTACATTTATTGATTTGCATATATTGAACCAGCCTTGCATCCCAGGGATGAAGCCCACTTGATCTTGGTGGATAAGCCTTTTGATGTGCTGCTGGATTCGGTTTGCCAGTATTTTATTGAGGATTTTTGCATCAATGTTCATCAAGGATATTGGTCTAAAATTCTCTTTTTTGGTTGTGTCTCTGCCCAGCTTTGGTATCAGGATGATGCTGGCCTCATAAAATGAGTTAGGGAGGATTCCCTCTTTTTCTATTGATTGGAATAATTTCAGAAGGAATGGTACCAGTTCCTCCTTGTACCTCTGGTAGAATTCGGCTGTGAATCCATCTGGTCCTGGACTCTTTTTGGTTGGTAAGCTATTGATTATTGCCACAATTTCAGCTCCTGTTATTGGTCTATTCAGAGATTCAACTTCTTCCTGGTTTAGTCTTGGGAGAGTGTATGTGTCGAGGAATTTATCCATTTCTTCTAGATTTTCTAGTTTATTTGCGTAGAGGTGTTTGTAGTATTCTCCGATGCTAGTTTGTATTTCCGTGGGATCGGTGGTGATATCCCTTTGATCATTGTCTATTGCGTCTATTTGATTTTTCTCTCTTTTTTTCTTTATTAGTCTTGCTAGTGGTCTATCAATTTTGTTGATCCTTTCAAAAAACCAGCTCCTGGATTCATTGATTTTTTTGAAGGGTTTTTTGTCTCTATTTCCTTCAGTTCTGCTCTGATTTTAGTTATTTCTTGCCTTCTGCTAGCTTTTGAATATGTTTGCTCTTGCTTTTCTAGTTCTTTTAATTGTGATGTTAGGGTGTGAATTTTGCATCTTTCCTGCTTTCTCTTGTGGGCATTTAGTGCTATAAATTTCCCTCTACACACTGCTTTGAATGTGTCCCAGAGATTCTGGTATGTTGTGTTTTTGTTCTCGCTGGTTTCAAAGAACTACTTTAAAGTTCATATGGAACCAAAAAAGAGCCCGCATCACCAAGTCAATCCTAAACCAAAAGAACAAAGCTGGAGGCATCACACTACCTGACTTCAAACTATACTACAAGGCTAGAGTAACCAAAACAGCATGGTACTGGTACCAAAACAGAGATATAGATCAATGGAACAGAACAGAGCCCTCAGAAATAATGCCACATATCTACAGCTATCTGATCTTTGACAACCCTGAGAAAAACAAGCAATGGGGAAAGGATTCCCTGTTTAATAAATGGCACTGGGAAAACTGGCTAGCCATATGTAGAAAGCTGAAACTGGATCCCTTCCTTACACCTTATACAAAAATCAATTCAAGATGGATTAAAGACTTAAACGTTAGACCTAAAACCATAAAAACCCTAGAAGAAAACCTAGGCATTACCATTCAGGACATAGGCATGGGCAAGGACTTCATGTCTAAAACACCAAAAGCAATGGCAACAAAAGCCAAAGTTGACAAATGGGATCTAATTAAACTAAAGAGCTTTTGCACAGCAAAAGAAACTACCATCAGAGTGAACAGGCAACCTGCAAAATGAGAGAAAATTTTTGCAACCTACTCATCTGACAAAGGGCTAATATCCAGAATCTACAATGAACTCAAACAAATTTACAAGAAAAAAACAAACAACCCCATCAACAAGTAGGCGAAGGACATGAACAGACACTTCTCAAAAGAAGACATTTATGCTGCCAAAAAACACATGAAAAAATGCTCGCCATCACTGGTCATCAGAGAAATGCAAATAAAAACCACAATGAGATACCATCTCACACCAGTTAGAATGGCAATCATTAAAAAGTCAGGAAACAACAGGTGCTGGAGAGGATGTGGAGAAATAGGAACACTTTTACACTGTTGGTGGAACTGTAAACTAGTTCAACTATTGTGGAAGTCGGTGTGGTGATTCCTCAGGGATCTAGAACTAGAAATACCATTTGACCCAGCCATCCCATTACTGGGTATATACCCAAAGGACTATAAATCATGCTGCTATAAAGACACATGCACACGTATGTTTATTGCGACACTATTCACAATAGCAAAGACTTGGAACCAACCCAAATGTCCACCAATGATAGACTGGATTAAGAAAATGTGGCACATATACACCATGGAATACTATGCAGCCATAAAAAATGATGAGTTCATGTTCTTTGTAGGGACATGGATGAAATTAGAAATCATCATTCTCAGTAAACTATCGCAAGAACAAAAAACCAAACACCGCATATTCTCACTCATAGGTGGGAATTGAACAATGAGAACACATGGACACAGGTAGGGGAACATCACACCCTGGGGACTGTTGTGGGGCTGGGGGAGGGGGGAGGGATAGCATTGGGAGATATACCTAATGCTAGATGACTAGTTAGTGGATGCAGCACACCAGCATGGCACATGTATACATATGTAACTAACCTGCACATTGTGCACATGTACCCTAAAACTTAAAGTATAATAATAATAATTTAAAAAAAGAAATAGAAAGATGATGTAATTTAAACAGACTGTAGGGATAAATTCAAACTAGTGTACAGCTCCTTAGTCACCATATTGTATAGCCTTTGGAAGACCTGGCAAATGACTTTTGGCAGTCAATGGTTTGGATTTTTAAAAGCCTCTCTAGCGAACATATTTGTGGATGATTTAGTTTAAGACATGGAACCTATAATGGTTGCTATTAAAGAGTATTGATTGTCTGTTGGGTGTGTCACAGCTAACTCTTATTCAGCAACTAAAGCTGGTATGTGATGCCAAGGATTGAGCACAGAATGCATGCCTGCTAGTCACGGTGATCTCTTTATAATACTATTCTAAGGACAGTGCATCAATATTTCATAATCTATAGGCTCAATATTTGATGATATATTTTATCTCTATTATACTTTAAATTAAACTTATTTTGCAATTAAAATTTTTTAAATAAATGGGTTATTATTTTGAGGTTTATGCCTTTTAGGTTGAAAATGTTACAGTAATCCTCATGATTTTATGAGTAAAAATGAGGACTGTTGAAAGTGGAATGATTGGGAATATGTACACACTGAGGCAGTCTTATGCTCAATATCTCACAAATCAGTTGGTAGAATTAACTTTTAACATGGTTAAAGTTTTGACTAAACCTACATCCTTATTATGATTAAAAATGGGCTATGTATGAAGTGCAGTTTATGTAAAGAAATCTAATTATATTTTATTTTCCTCATAGGAATATTTTATTTTACTTTTTGATTTCTATTTATAATTGATTTGTATCAAATAATGCTGCTTAAAATAATTATCATATTAATTAATAGAAAGTATCCCAATCATAAATTAATTCTATTTTCCTTTGGTAGATATTTCAAAGCATTTTGTCATTATTTATGACAGATACACAGATGTACATACACCTTCTTAACCTGTTAATTTTCATGGTGGAGCCATCAAATTAAGCTTCTTTCTACTGAATTTCTAATTTGCGGTAGGTAGCCAGATGTAACTCTTTCAGTTGATTTAGTAGCAGGAGATAGATTCACCCACACTCCTTCTGCTAACATTATGGTGGTATAGTGAGAAGAGAGCTTATAAAAAGAAGCATGCATAGTATTATGATCAGATACTTGAAAAAAATTATAATGCCAGTGAAAATCTCAATGACACTTCAGTATCCTTACATTGATTTCCAAATGCAAGTACCTTTTATTCCTTCACACAAGTGTCATATCACAGCTATGCTTTCACCAAACCAATATCTGGCAAACATCTACTTCTGTGAGTAAACTCAGTAGTTCCATCTATAAACAGTTATTTCTATATCAGCTGCTTGGTTGTTAAAATTATTTAGCTGTTGTTGAAAGATTATGATCCTGGTTCGGTTAAATAAGTTGATATATATGTAAAACATTTTGACCAGTGCCAGGATATAGTAAGCAATATAGAATGTGATGTATTATATTTTTTTTCTCAAATTAAAGCTTGGCTCTTTTGGCAGATTTTAAGATGAGACAATACATCTAACTTTCTAGATCTAAAATATCATACACACACTAACACATATTATTTAAAATATATCTTTTAATTTCATCCAGCAACCCCAATACTGAGTATATCCTCAAAGGAAAAGAAATCATTATACCAAAAATACACCTGTACTTGTATGTTTATTGTAGCACTTTGCACAATAGCAAAAATGTAAAATCAACCTGTATCCATTAATGGATGATTGGATAAAGAAAATGTGGTATATTTACACAATGAAATATTACTTATATTAGTCCATTCTCACTCTGCTGATAAAGACATACCTGAGACTGGGCAATTTACAAGAGAAAGGGGTTTATTGGACTTACAGTTCCACATGGCTGGAGAGGCCTCACAATCATAGTGGAAGGTGAAAGGCACATCTCACGTGGTGACAGATAAGAGAGATTGTGTATGGAAACTCCCCTTTTTAAAACCATCAGATCTCATGAGATTTATTAGTGATCACGAGAACAGCATGGGAAAGACCCACCCCCATGATTCAATTACCTTCTACCAGGTCCCTCCCACAACACATGGGAATTCAAGATGAGATTTGTGTGGGGACACAGCCAAACCATGTCATTACTCAATGATAAAACATGGAATCTTGTCTTTTGTAGCAACATGGATTGAATTGGAGGCCATTATCTTAAGTGAAAGAAGTCAGAAACAGACACAAATACCACATGTTCTCAGTTATAAATGGGAGCCAAATAATGTGTCCACATGAACATAGAGTGTGGAATAATAGACACTGGAGACTCAGGTGGGTGAAGTGGTGCTAGAAGCCAATGATGAGAAATTACTTAGACAACGTACATTACTCAAGTGCTGAATACCCTAAAAGCCCTGATGTCACACTGTGCAATATATCCCTGTAACAAAATTATAAAAGTATTTCATACATTTATAGAAATGAAGGAGTAACAAAAGTAATGTACGTGAATTTATTTTGGATTTCAATGATTGTTTTCATTCATTTTTAAAACACTGCTTCTTAGGAAAATATTATTATGAATTCATTCCTTATGCCAGAAATAATGAATTCATGGGTATCATCTTACATAAATTTCATAAAACATAGTTGTCTACTTTTAGTATAGCTACTTTTCTTATACAGTACACTTTGTGAGGGTGTTTGCCTTGTGAACCTATGAAGTAATTCTGAAAACTTTGTATAATTAAAACTTTCTAGATGCCTACTTTAAAAAGCATACTATAAATATTTTATGTAACATTTCCCCTTTTCTAGCAATGAATTTCACCCGCAGAGATATGATTGGAAGTATGTATGGGTAAGCATGAGTATTGGGACTGTACACACTGTAATAGATATGTAGGGATTTGTAAATAACCACGTGGGAGCTCTGAATACAGATGAATTGAAAAAAAATCCTGCTTTGTGCTAGCCAACATGAACTATGGCCCAAGCAACTAAAAGAAGGACTATATTTATATTTTTGCTGACCCCAAACTGATATATAACAGAAAATTGCTGCTAAACATCATGTCAGCAGAAGCTACCTCTAATTTTTTTAATTGCTTTTTGCTGAAAAAAGTCTGTTTTTTCAGATTAAAAACTTAACCCTCAAAATAATTTTAAAAATCCAGTCCCAATAAATGTTGATTACTACCTGCTAAAGTTTATTTAACTGTTAAGATAAACAAAAAGAGAACTCTAACATGGCATTTCGTCACTCATCTTTATTTTCAAAATGGTTATCTTGCAGTCATCCGATTTTTTTTTTAATGAAGTAAGTTTAGGATACTCTTGTTTATTGTTTATCTAGGCTATGCTTTTAAAGTAAATGACTCATTTGTCATTTGAGATCATTTCGAAGCAAGCTAGATTTCAATAATAACAAAAAGCCATTATAGCTAAATTTATTTTTATTTTTTCTTTCTAAGTATGCATCATGATGCATGAACTAACCAGATTGATTATCATAGTAGAGTATAGAATTTGTCCTTAATGGGTAGACTTCTATAGGCCCAGAAGTATATTGATTCTATGATCTAAAAAAATCTATATGTGAGGAAAAATACATGAAGGCACGAGCATGCTCAACTCAGTCAGCTTTTTATCTTAAGTCTCTAAGGATCTACCACTTGGGATGGAATTTGTTTACCTTAGGGAAACATCTCATGAGTAAATACTTATTATAAAGTATCATTTAATATGTTATCAATAAATTAAGAGATCTCCCCCAGAGTCCCCAGGTAATAAGCAACATAAAAAGCAATCAATGAGATGTAAACTTATTTGTAAATTCTGAAAATTGACATCTGCTCTGTAAATGGGTTAAAATGAATTAGGGAATAATGTCATTAAGTAAAAGGAGAAAGAAAATAGTGCAGATGTTAGTACCAACGTTGAGAGTTAAGCCTGCAATTCAGAGGGGTCTAGCTGACAACTTTCTAGCTGGGTGACACTGGTCGAGTTTCTAAACCTCTCTGAGCTCAATTCCTCTCAGATATAAAACTTAGCTAATAAAATTCTCATTGTGTTGGTACAAGACATAAATGAAGAGTACTTAGGTAAGTCTTGGTACACAGTTTGTACTCAATAAATCGAAGTTGTAATTGTTATTGTAATTGTTGTTATTAGTATAACATTAGAGTTGGACATTTTCAAAACATGAACATTGAACTTTTTTTCACTGTAACTCTAATGATATTCACCATTTCTGACAATGGATAAGTAATTTTAAAGATGAATTTTACAAACCTTTTTTGTCTGTGGAGAGTGACTATTCTTTACCTACTTTTTAAAAAACTTATTATTTTACTCTCAGTGGCACTGTTGTCATAGCTTCTTGGATCTCCCTGCTTCCTCTTTTAACCTGTTTGTTCTCTAAAGTGACAGCTGTTTAAAAATTCTTCAAAGGCATTCATTACTATGAGGGTAAAGGCAACTCTGTTTATCACAGTGACGAAGCATCCCAGCCTCACATCATTCATTACTACGAGGGTAAAGGCAACTCTGTTTATCACAGTGACGAGGCATCCCAGCCTCACATCATTCATTACTACAAGGGTAAAGGCAACTCTGTTTATTACAGTGATGACACATCCCAGCCTCATCTTACTGGGTCCCTGCCCCGGGGCCATGCACTTCCTCCATCTGGAAATCTCTTCTCTCCCACAAACTTCAATCTGAAACCCTAAGGACCACTGTACATGGCTGTGTGCTTAGTGTAACTTCAGTATCTTTCAAATCTTCTCCCAAACTCTATATTCTGAAAATTTTATTTAAAAATATTTATTCGCTGATATTTTTGACAGGAAAGAATTAAAGCCCTCAAACTGTCTTTTCAAGATCACATAGTTGATCACATAGGATGCTAGGGTTTTCAGTTCTTCAGAGTCAACATCCATTCCACTCCATCATTTTAGGCAAACTTCAGTTCCTTTTATGCCGTATGTTAGAAAGTCAACTTCTATAATCAGTCCCCATATGCCATCAATGACTTTAACAAGTTTTATTTCAGACTTTTATTTCTACTTCTGTACACCTGATTATAATTTATATTCTCCACTCCAGGTCTAACCCAGGAACCATTTAATCAGTTCCCTCCCCACATCCCAAATTTACATCAGTGCATACCACATCATGCTTCTGGAATAATCTTTCTAGCTTTCAGATCAAATATTGTGTCTCTCTTACTCTTAAAAAACTTAAAGTTTTTTCAAGATGTACAGTATTAGCTTCTATCTACAGTTTTAGGTGTAACTGATAACTTGCTGTATCTCCACTCTCTCCCACCTGACTGCGCTAGAGGGCAGGAACTGTGTATCGCTCAGTTTTGAATGAACCCACACCCCCCGTAACTACACACTCAACCAGCCAGCCTCTAGCAAAGTGGCACCTACTGAATATTGCTGTTGGTAAGCTTCATGATCACATAGCACTCTGACGTAAACCGTGTTGTTTACTGTGTGTGTAAACTGTGTTCAGTCAAATTCTAAGAAATTTAATGCATATTTAAAAATGGTTCTTTTGTAGGATGTTAGGCTTTAGAAAAAGATATGTATAATCTTAATTCTCATATAAGCTGTAACCCACACTTTTCAAATAAGCAAACTCAGAATTGTGAATAAAAGAGAAGAAACAGCCTGAACAGGAGCAATTCCTGTGTCCTTTGTCTGGGAAAACCTAGGGAATAAAGCATCAGATCAAATGCCATTTTCAAACAGCAGGTTGAGTCAGAATAAATGAATAATTTAAGGAAACTTTTTTTCTGGCTTTAATATCTTTAGTAAAGCATTAAGGTCTAGGCACCCCTCACCACTCTCCACTGCTGTCCCCACTCACCTTTAACAACAATGGTCAACATCAAAGTGATCTGCTGCTGGGCATTTCAGCATATTAATATGACATTCTAATTAATCCAAACAAGAAGTCTTGTTGCTTTTAGAAGCTAATGATCAGAGGAAAGCCATGATTAGTCATGTCAGATTAAAAAATGTCATCAGTCTCATACTTTCTTACATTACCAAATTGTCAGAAAGTGACAGTCCTTGAAAAAGATGACAGC
This sequence comes from Pongo pygmaeus, assembly GCF_028885625.2. Lineage (NCBI taxonomy): Eukaryota > Metazoa > Chordata > Mammalia > Primates > Hominidae > Pongo > Pongo pygmaeus. The sequence continues at coordinate 19,660,893 of NC_085930.1, read as the reverse complement.
TGTTTACCACTATTTCAGATAGAATCAAAACAAATCCAAACAGCACAAAACAGATAAAGGGAGATGAAGAAAAGGAGCAAGAGTAAAATAATGAGAAGAAAGGGATTATTTAGCTACTACTTTGTATCATGTAGTAGCAGCTTTGCATTCCAAGTAGAAAAGTCTAAGACATCCAAAAGTTCTCTTCAGCAGTTGGTGACACTTGCACCATATGCTCATCATTCGAGCCTTTTCCTATCACTGGAGTGTAGGATGGAACTAGCCAATCACACCAAATGTGCCTTTCAGAAGGAAGTCAACTAGTTCACCATGATACAAGCATAAAATAATTAAAAGATGATGAGATTGATATAAGTAATTTTCAAATTATACTTAAAAATGTATAGCAAGGATTTTATTCAATGATACTTTAGGTAAATATTTTTAAATGTGAAAGTTTCATATTTTTTTCTTAAGAAATAAAAAGTTGACATGTGTTACATGGAATGCATAATTTTATTGTGCTAACTGAATTGTTAGGATTTGAAAATGTATTTTTATGTTTTAGCACAATATTTGGCATTCTAACATGGTGAACATTAAAGAAATTGATAGTGACATTCACAGAGCAGAACTTAACTTTCTTACAAATTATTTATAGAAGTACGTGTGGTGGGTGCTAAGAAAGACCCCATGTACAGTTACATAATATAAACAAAATTAATTTTTACTACCCAAAATTCCAATGGAAAAAACTTACTGAAAATAAAATGCAAAACATCTCCATCTAAAGAGCAAACGACTTCCCTTTTAAAGCAGCTTGAAATCACTCCTAAGTAGCTCAAAATCAGGAATCACATTACCTAGGATGTCTTGATCCAACTTCTTACAATGAAGATGTCCTCACATAGTTGCAGAATACTCCCTAGTTCAGCAAGTACTGCCAATAGTCAGCATGTTTAATTTATGGTGGAGAATGGGAACTGTGGTGATTTTTATAAAATAGCCTCCACAAATTTTTTAGAACTTTTTTCATTTTATCAATAGTCTATGTTGCCTACCCGTGGAAATCTCAGCAGACTTGAGCTGGCTGAGAAGAAAGTGACACAGCCTGTCATCTGAGGCTAAGTCATAAGCCTTTTATGACTTAGCCAACTGGTTATCCTGGAATGTTTGCTCCCGGAATGGTTTGTCTTGGGTGTGTGCTACTGGGACACAACTGTCATGCTGTAGGAAGCCCAAGCCACACAAAGAGAATACATATAAGTGTTCCTGTTTATAGTTCTAGTCTTTGAGTAATTCCAACCTAGGGTCCAGGCAAGTTAATGAAGACAACTCTAGACAATTCCACCTACTCCCAGCTGAGGCCCCAGAGTTTGTGGGCAGGATTAGCCTTCCTCTCTGTACCCCATCTACACACCTGACCCTCAGAACTATGAGCATCCTAAAATGTTTGCTATTTTATGCCACAAATTTTAAGGTGGCTAATATACATCAATAGATAACCAGGAAACAAAAAACTAATTATCAAGGTAGTTTTATATACTAAATCTGTGTATTTAGAATCTTACATATACTTCATTTAATCTTTACCACAACCTAAGAGATGGGTATTTTTAATCTGCTTACACATGGAAAATTGAACGTCAAAGAAGTTAAGCAACTTTCCTGAGAGCATTCTACTTTTAAGTGGCAAGGTTGCAATTACTCATGTCTGAAGTCTATTTTTAAAATGTTATTGAGTTTTTCCAGTCATGTTTATAAAAACTAAAACGGTCTTCCTAAGTGGTTATTTTAATGTTTCTCAAGCTCAATATTCTAGATATTGTCAAACATGATTCAAATTAACATCCCATCATTTCAATGAAAAAGCACTTTTGCATAACATAGTCTGAAAGAAGGGGCAGTTGCTGAGTTCATATTTTAATTAGTCTGATGTCTGACTCTTTTTAGTGGATACTTAAACATACTTCTTGAAAAGATGAATGCATGAATGAATGACTTAACCAGTTCGTGTTAACCTTAGAGTTCTTTGAGGAATGTTCTAGCAGATTGCTTGATACTTTCAAAAAAGCATGCAATAATCTTTCATGATCATATTTGCTTTTTCCTGCTCTATTTATTGTAAGATGAGAGTGACAGATATTTATTCCTTTCATTACTTCAAACCAGTAAAATATTTTATTTAAGTGAATACTTAATACTTTTTGATAATGCCTTAAACTAGAAAGTATAGAATAGAGATGCAGAATGAATCAGCATTATTGAGCCATTTCTTCTAACTGAACTTGAAGTCACTGCACAGCAAGAATAGGGTCTTCCAAATCTCACAGAAGTGCTGCAAGGTTAACAATGGTAAGACACAGGAAACATTTTTAATGTTTTGGAAGTTAGAATGCTGTTTGTAGTAATGTCTCTTATTAATATTATTATCATTAAAATATTGCCATCTTTAAAGAAATGATGTTAATGTGTTTGTTGAAGACTTTTTTGTTGATGTTTCTGTAATACTAAAAATCAGATAAGTAACGACAAAAGATTGTAAGCCTCTACAAGTAGTTCACTACATCTTATATTATCATTGCTTAACTATTAGGTTAATGATGCTTTTAAGTGAAAAATAGCTCCAGGGAGTCATGGAGGCTAGAAAGGTTAAGCACTTAACTGACAGAAACCTGCCCCTTCATCTCAGATTTATCATGACCCAATCTCATATTGATTTCATTTCATAATGGATTACCTTAGCTTTATAAGATTTCATAGGGGGAAATTTTTCTATAAAGATATGGGCAAAACATTATTAAAAAACATTTGGACTGTAGAGGAAAATTCTTAAAAGACACAATTCTGTTACAGAAATATGCAGTTAACAGATGTCTTCTGAAGACCTTTTGCTAATTACAAGTACTACTTGCAAATATAATCCATCAAACAAACTAACAGAGATTAACACATTAATTAAGTAGCTACGGCTATTTTTAAAAAGTATTTCTGGTTTTAGTTTTTTCTTTGAAAAATATGTACAGTCTAATTGGGGACCCAGATACTAAGCAATCATTTGAACTTAGTTGAGAACAAAGCTTAGAATCCAGGTACATATTGCTGTAAGAGTGTATTTAATAGGACCATTTTACTCATTAAATGAAGTGAGTGGATGTTTACTAAGAAGTTGCAATGCTGAATTAAAATACTGCTTCGTCTGGCAGGGTTGAGATTAACTTTACTAATTAAAGGGTTTGAAATTCTTGGGGCACCACCATTTGAGGCCAAACAAAGTTGAAAACCTGTTTTTCTGCTCGTCAAAGTCCTTCCTCCCTGATTCTCATCTCCTTTCTGGGGATCAGTCTTTTCTTAAGAAGATTTAAAGAAGAAAATATGATCTGTCTTTAAGATAAATCTTACTCTACACACTACAACCATATCCCAACTGGCAAGGCCACAAACCTGTGAAATCATACTCATTTAATGAAACCACGTCTAGTACATCAAGCATCCAAACCTGGTGGAACTTTGCCATGCTGGGGTTCATTTTCTCATAATCTCTCTACCTGAGAAGGAAGATCAGTGCTCTACGTCTTGTCTCCAGTGCTCTTTCTCCTCATTCCTTATTTCTGACTAATGACTCTACTTCACAAGTACTTGAGAACCACCCACAGTTCATCATATCTACTACCACACGAGAACACAAACACTTTCCCCAAAGAAGCTGCAATATCTATATAACCATAACTCTTTTAAAACGATTGAACAGCAATTTGAATTTCCTTCACAGCTGGATTTTTGCATTAAAGTATCTGCAATCAGGATATTCTAGTTTCTCTCAAGATAATGGGTCATATTTGCTTCACATATGTGTAAAGAAATGATTGATTTTTTGCACTTTTCATAAAACCAAGGAATGCTATTTCTTACATTTGAATTTGTGTCCACCTCTTGCTAAACTGAAATAATATATGGCTGTTAAATAGTTGTTTCTGCTCCAGGTACCTCTCAACATAGTTCAAAAATTTCAAGGTTGTTAGAGCCAGGACACACTTTGCTATTTACTAAATAATAAATTCTGAATTCTAACAGTGAGGAGGCAAAACTGATGAGCATATTAAAAATTGAGTTCTATGTGGCAATACATTAAGTTACAAAGTACAACTCTGAACTGTAGACTTTTAAGTTACTGTTTGCGTATACAGTCTTTGCATATTTACGGTGGGAGAAATATAAATAAAAATATTAGCTTAGATCATTCATTCTTTACATATTTTTATTTAGACACTGTAGATAGGAAGATGAATAAGACATTCTTAAGAGTTGATGGGTGGAGAGTTATATAAATAAAGAAGTATTTCAAAAGATGTTTATAGAGTGAGAATGGCCTTTAATAGGAGCATTTTACTCATCAAGTACAGAGGTTATGCTAAGTGTACCCAGGTGAGAGCTGATCATTTAACCTGGAACCAAAGTTTAAAGGTCATAATAGATTAATTGAGGAAATGTTTTTAAGTGAAATATACATTTTTAAATATGACTGAGTCCTTTTATAATTATCAACAGTTTGGCTTTCATTAAACATTAAGTGCCTCTTTGGTACACTCTTGCTTAATTCTCACTAGCTTTCCCTGCCACCTGCTATGCATTAACGGTTCCCCCAACTACCAACCTTTTGTGCTGTATAAAATGAAACTCATCTTAATTTTAGCATGAATAAAACATAATAAGCAGGATGAATCAGCCACCAGAAGCTCACATAATATATTCCAGGAACAAATTAAAGTGACATTTGTTTAATAAACTTCTTTTATATCCATGAACTAGCTTGTCTTCATTGAAAGTAAATATTCAAAGCCACTGTGATTGAACTAAAAAGTCAGAGAAACACTTTTGGACTCTCTCAATTTATTCTTGATTAATGACTAAGGTATTAGGTTTCATTTCTTCTTAATTCCAATAAAAATTAACTTTTTAGTTTCTGCTAATGCCTTTTCATAAAATGTAAAATACTGATAACTAATGATTTTCTTGTGTTGTGTAATTTAAAAAAATAAGATTTAATTTTCCCAGTAATAAGCACAGTTGAAAAATTTTTTTCCACATAAGTTTATCATTCAAAATTTCAGAACTTGCTATAATTGCCGCAAAAAAAGTCTCGATGTCACCTCCTCTGAAGACTATTTTAGGCAGAATAGATGGGCCAACCTGAGTCACAAACAATAACAGTGTCTTGTAACTCTACGTACTTTTATCCAGAGTTTCTGCTGTGCCACAATGGTGTCTAGAAGAGGAGAAATTTTCCTTCTTCTGGTGTTCCGTTTAATTAAGAGGGCTCCATGTTGCAGATGAACTCCCAGTGTTAATTTAGTCAAATTCTTTGAATTCACTTGGCGTTGTTAATTTCCCCAGTACACACCCTGCCAGTAGGATGGTTGGATTAGAAGGGATTGTGGTGTCAGTTGTTTTGCATATATCAAACTAAAATTTCTTCTCCATCCAGCTTTTGTGGCAGAGAATTCATGAACAAATTTATTCTTTTCTAATTCCTACAATCGGTTCCCTAAGACACCTTATTTTCCTTTGCTCCCATTTGGGCTTGGTCAAGTATCATAGCCTGTGTCATCAGCGAAGTTATAGTAACTGTAACCCATAAAGACATAACACGTCGTGAGCCCGGGTGGCCATCTCCTCCCTATGTAAATTTGTGGGCACAAACAGACATGTGCTCTTACTGAATACATCATAATCCTGTATGTTCTACAAATGTTCTTACTTATTCGGGAAATTATTGACGTTTTAGTGGCCTAACACAGCGGTAGTTTTCATAATTATGCTATGAATACTTAGGAAACATAGATCCTATAAAGTATAGATTTTACTATATAGTTGCTTGGTCATTCTTACTGATGTTATTATTACAGGATCATTTCTACTTTATTTACGGGACTTTTTACTTTGTCAGAGGTGATTTCAAGTCTCTCTGTACGGTCATGCTTATTTCACTTTGTACTTCTTGAATTAGTCCAAGTTTTATGTATTTCTACAGCATCTTATTTGGGACATAAAGATTTCTAAATATTATATATTTATTATAAACTATATCTTTCAATATTAAGATTTCGTAACTCTGATACCACAATTTCAATTCCTAGTTTCTTCTCTTGTTTCTTTCCCAGGGTATATTTTTTGCTATCATTTTACTTTCTGCTTTAGGCACTCTTACTGGATCTATAGTATATACTTGCTGTGCTTTGTGTGTGCTTTTGTGTTTTCATAACACACTTTAATGATCTGTTTTTCATGTTTTCCCCCAATTTTTGTTTGTAATAGGTATTTTTTCCATTTCGGACGTATGAAGGTTTTTTCCCCTATTTTTAATAGTTTCTTTCTATTTTATATGACTCCATATTTGTCATATTGTTTTATTGATATGTCATATTTTTTGCTATTTCCCAGTAATTTTAAAAGATTATAGGATTTTAAAAATAATTTTAATAGTTTTACACTTTTCAATCATATGTTTAAATATATATTTCTCAGTTTCATCATACGAATGATCATTATTTGTAAAGTGAAGGAAGCTTATACACATACCTCTTCTTTGCCTCTTAACTGGGTGTAAATACGTACTGAAGTCTTGACCACAGATTATTGAGCCTGTCAACTTATATCCTGTTTTATACCTCTAAGTATAATTTTTCTTTTAAAAGGGACTTAATTCTATTTACCAATACAGTATTAACATCAGTACTTTCATCCTAACACATTTATTGTGAGTTATTTATTTTGCTCTATCAAAATAAAGTCATCTTCTAGTGGACACTTTGAGGGAGAGGGGTACATGGGTAATAGACTTCCAGATTTTTATTTTTATTAAGCAGTGTTTTTCCATGATCTGGGCATATATAAATGTCAACTGCACTTGGCATAGAATATTTTGTTCTCATATTAAGGCTTTGTCAACATCTTTTCATTTGTCTTTTGACATCAAGTATTCTGAAATGAAGCCTAATAAACAATTACTCTGACAAATTTTAGGAAATTTATTAAGCATCAAAGTTTAAGAGAGAATCTTAAAAACATATAGGGAGAAGCATGAGGTCACTAACAAAGGTTTCCACATCCAACCTTTGCTTTCTCATGTGTCCAAGTGAATAGTATTTGGTCATTATTTTTGGAGTTTATATGAGATTATTTTATTTCCTTGTTTCTTAGTAAAGTTGTTTTCTTGATTTGGCGAATATTTTAGTTCATTTTGCTGCCACTCAGGGGAGGATAATCTGTAAATAGGAAATACCACCACATTCTCAAGAGCTGTATCTTCTCCTTTAATAATGGATTGCTAGCTACAAATACAATAAAATAATAAAAAGGATATAACAATTTAATTAAGCTAATTACAGACAAAATAGATCTGTCTGCATCAAGAGTCTTAAAAATAGTACTTCATTGTATTAAATTCAGCTAATCTGAGCATTTTAATTTTTTAGATGGTCCCATGGTCTAAACGTTTATCTATGTATTACATCTATTACCTAAATATTTAACAGCAACCCCAGGAATATAACAAAGTTTTCCCATTATCACCCCAGATTTTTGTCTATCACTTAATATTGTTCTTTAATATATTTGTGAGCTAATATGGCTGGTAGAAGAAAACAGCCACTCTGTTTCAATTATGACTTGAAGATAATTGCAGCATGATTACATTGGCCTCTGTGATATATTTCTTGTACATCCTTTATGAATGAAGGACTGATTTTCCTAGCTGGTGGGAGAACTGTGGCAGAGAGCCCTTAGCTGTCAGCCTTCTATGGGAAATTTCTTGGTTGTAGAAATTCCCGTGGTCATGTTCCTTCACAGGGAAGCCTTTACACAGTGACTGACTGATGTGTGAGGTACAGAAGCCCACCCTCCATGTCCCAATTCAGACACCTCTGAAGAACGCTATAAGTTTGGTTGAAGAATGTGTTGAGATTGCATCACAGCTAACCTTCCTCTGCCCAATATTGCTTCCTTTTAATCCCAAGGGTATTTCTTAATAAACTTTCAGCATATAAATTTGCATTTTAGGTTATTGGAAAACCCAAACCAACATGGGATAAGGAATAAAAAATAACCCTTTTTTGTACTAACATAGCTGGACATATTTTTATTATATAACATGAATATATTTTCACTTTATGCATAAGAGTACAAGAGTAAGGGAACATGCCTGCAATTCCCCAAGGTTTATTTGATTTTATCTTATATGCAGTTCATTATCCAGTTAGTAAGTGTTTGTTGTACTCGATCCCGTGCCAAGTGCTGGGAACTGAGGGATGAGGACAAAGGAGTAGAAACTTGGCCTATTGAGATATTCTTCAAAAGGCTCTCCTCAGTATAAGTTAGTAATCACATAACTAGACCAGATATTGACATATTATAATAAATGTTATGAAGAAAAATCAGACTGAGGATTTTTAAAAGAAGTTGAAGATGAAGTGAGAAAAGGTGGGATCAAGAAAGGCCACTTTGAGGAAATTAAGCTCAGGTCTGAAAGAGGAGAAGATGACAAGAGAATTCCAGGCAACCAAAAGAACACATGACAAGGCCTTCTCACAGGAGAATGTTCAGTGTGTATGAGTAATAGAAGTCCATGGTGGCTGGAGCATAGTAAGTGAGGGATGCATGACATGAGGTTATACACACATTTAGAATTAGGGGGTCAGAATATGGGGTGTGAGCTTTCTTGCACAAGTATTGGGAAGCTTCTGGAAGATTTATCTAGGGCAGTGACCTGATGTAATTCCAATCCTGTTTTTCTTTTTCTTTTTTTGGTGATTACTCTCTTTGCTTTCTAGAGAACAGATGGTAGAAGGGGGAAGTGGAAATATGCAGACACATTAGGGACCCATCAAAATATTGAACTGATGGGTTTGGCTGTGGTTTGACCTAGAGTGGTTATTATAGAGAATGAGCAGAATGGATGCATTAGAGAGATTTCTCAAGTTTGAAATGGTTGAGTGACAGATTGGATACAGATAGGAAGATGGTAAAGGAAGGGATGACATCAGGTATACTTTGAGTTTGGTGTTGACAAACAGGGTGCATGGTAGAGCCATTTATAGAAGGCTTCAGGAGAACAAGGAGACTTGGAAATTATTCAGAAAGGTCAGAGACTGTGTTCTGAATCTTATGGTAGAAACAGGAAGGATTCTATTGTATACGGTAACAGGAAGAAGAATCCAAATGCGACTTTTTTGACCAGCTTTACAGAGTTCAGCCAAACAAGCCATACCTAGTTCAACCTCATGTTAGAGATGAGCAAACTGAACTTCAGAACCTGTAAACAACCTGTCAAAATCATCTGCTAGCCAGAAGAATATTTTGCCCATTATGTGATACTTTATTTAAATAGTTATAATTATTTTAGATATCTTATTTTCTTGATTTTATTATTAAGCACAAATAACATTGTATTTAAAGTTTATCTGTATTTTTCACTTTTCTTATTTTATCATAATTTCAGGTAAAAATCAATCAAAAATTATATTGAAATTGAAATACGGAATTTTATACTAAAGACAAGGCATCCAAATGAAAATGAAATTTTTCAGGTGAAAATTTCCAAATCATAAATATGTAGGGACAAAAAACTTTATTTATAAAGAAATATATAAGATAATTCTAATTAATTGATGATTCAAAGGTTTACAACTTTCAAAGTAAATATTATCTTTGAAGTAAAGTCCATTTAAATTATTTATGCAGCCAAAGTTTTAGTAACTGTATATGTATATCATGTAAACTTTTTTGAGAAAAATGGAATTGGAAATGTTAGAGTATTATGTGGAAAAAAATCACCTACAAGAAAAAAATTATCTCCTTATGAAGGATTACTTTAGCCACTTTGACAAGTGTAGGTAAAAGAACATTAAATGTGCATCAATATGATTAGCAGATGCGTGCTTAGAAATATGTTACATTGAAGAGAGAATTGTATTATCACCTTTGCAGGGCCTGTTCTTTTCCTTCATATTTATGTAACTTTGTCATCTATAGAAGGATTATAGGAATTTTAAAAATAGCTGATAGTTAAGAAACATCGCCATAACACTTTGCTGAATACATAATAAAACATTTCCCTTCTCTCTAAAAGCCTTTTAAAATTATGTACCATAATCAGTATAGCTAGAAGAAGGTAATTTCCATGTTCAAGTTCTTCTGTTTCTTGAGGTTGAGAATCCTTTTATAGTCTTCTGAGGATGACACTGTACTGTTTTTTTAGCCTGATTATTTTCATCTATTTTTTCCATTCCTTACCTTTGTACATTTACATTTTATATATTGAAATGTTATTTTTTCAAATATTTTATATGCAAGTTTACAAAGTACAATGACTGTACATTAAAATAACTTATTTATGACATATGGAAGTTTAAATATAATTTTACAATATCTAGTATTGATTGTTTAGTTTCTAATAATTGATACTTCACATGATTTTTCCCAGCATACCTCAAAATATTCTTCAAAATCCTGCTCATTAATTCCAGTAACACTTCTGAGGTGTATTAATAAGCTAGAGATATAAAGAAGATTTGCAGAGAAAATTAGCTTCCCAAATTAGAAATTTCGTCCCACTATCGACTAGAAACCTCTTGAAATGATCAAAAACAATAATAATGCATGTCATAGAAGAAAACCAATGAGCCTGCTGCAGCATGACTACCTCTGAGACCTCAGACAGGTTACGTGTGGGTCCCTACCTCTGTGATCCTCTGTGACCTCAGACAGGGTACGTGTGGGTCCACACTTATTTTCTTCATCTCTAATAAGAAATATTTGACAAATCTCATTTTCAAAAGTCTTTTAAGTCCTTTCCACCTTTTTTTTTGAGATGGAGTTTCACTCTTGTTGCCCAGGCTGGAGTGCAATGTCATGGTCTCGGCTCACACAACCTCCGACTCCCGGGTTCAGGTGATTCTCCTGCCTCTGCCTCCTGAGTAGCTGGGATTACAGGCACACAACACAAAGCCCAGCTAATTTTTTGTATTTTTAGTAGAGATGGGGTTTCACCATGTTGGTCAGGCTGGTCTCGAACTCCAGACCTCAGGTGATCCACAAGCCTCAGCCTTCCAAAGTGCTGGGATTACAGGCATGAGCAACTGTGGCCTGTGAGGCCTTTCTACTTTTAAGATTTCAGGATGTATAGCCCGGAAGGTAAATGGTAGTGTGTGTATACACACACACACACACACACACACACACATACATATATGAGACAGAGAGAGGAGATAGAGAATTTCATGTGAAAATATAAACTGTTAACATAAAATTTTGCTTCTCTGAGGAATATTTAGCATTGTTCTCAGTCTTCTCTGGAGAATTTAAGCATTTTTCTTAGAAGTCAACAGATAGAAGGAGGGAGGAGCCATGTGACAGAAGCCGGAGATGAAGGGAGAACAGTACAAAGAGTGCTTTGGGAAAAACAGTGCAGTAAGGCTAGGGAACACTTCTCTCCAACAGAAAGACCAAGGTCACAGCTATATCTCTTCAGAAGCCAATCTTTCTTTTAAGATGTCAATTTCCATCTATTTCTTGCTTCACATTCCATTCATTGCCGGATTTAAAATAAAGCCTTTCCATGTGCAACCTTTCTATAGAAAAAGAGAAAAATGGGGGACAGTACGGTCTAAGAAGTGATTAAGAATATCTAGTGGACTTTCCCAGACTGTAAATCTTTACATCTATCTGAGCCTAATGAGGTGATTTATTGTGCTATAATGCACAATGAATTATACAGATGCTTCTTTTTGATCATACTGCAGAATGGAACGAAATACTAAATACCAAATAGCACTCCCATGATTCTTATAGATGCCATTCACATGGCATATTCATGCTTTTTCATATAGCAATTCTTATTCTTAGCTCTTAGGCAATTATGGAATCTTTTTTGTCATTTTAATAATCATGTTCCATTTGAGTTATGCAAGGTAGAGTTTCTAAGTAGAAAGTCTTGTTTTTATTGAACGTTTTCAGTAAACATTTTGGAAGAAGTCTCTGTTTTTTGATGCTACTTCTGCACGCTTTCTCAACATGGTATGACTTGGTATTGTCCTTATTAACCTATAGTACACCGTATTCTGAAAATATTAGAGAGGGTTAAAAATCAGTCATGTATAAATAAAGTTAATGAAATAGAAAGGAAACCACACTCAGGAAATGGAAGGCAGAAGCAAATGTATTAACCGTGAATTAGAAACAGTTTAGTCTTTGGAATGAGGCAGCAAGAGTTTAAAAATCTTGTTTGTGATTCACTAGCTTTGTGACATTGGAGAATTACTTAAGATTTCTGAGTATCAGTTTAGTAGGAGATATCAATTGCAACTTCGCAGAATTATCACAAGTATTAAATAAAGGACTTAGTATCTGGGAGAGCATATGAAATTACTAATAGTTACATTTTTGTTAATATTGCCATTATTATTATCATACGTATAGTATTTTCTTTCACTGACAATGCATTTAGGACATAAGGAGAACTATAAAACAGTGCTTCTCTAACTTAAATGCATAGCATGAATCACCTGGAGTTTTGTCAAAATACGATTTCTGACTCAATAGTCCTGCAAACTAAGGAACTCTTGGTAATGCTGGTGCTGTTAGTTCACCAACAGACCACACGTTTTGCAACAGCTATATAGAATGTCCTGTTTCTTTTTTTTATCACAAAACATGGCAAACTCTAAAAGCAGAATAACAGATTTAAATATTAATACTCATGCCCTCACAATTTATAATTTCTCCCTCCCTAGTAATGGTATAATTCTGATTAAAAATTAGCAAAGAAAATAATTGAAATTAATCTTCCTATGTTTATTCCCTTAACAAATTCTGGGTGATTACTACTGGGTTACTTGCTGTAGGAAATAGAAAAATTGCTTTGACATAGATCCTTAAGAATCTGTCCCACTACAAGCTTATTTTTGTAGGAAACTAAAAGATTTATATAAATAATCATAATTAAAGAGACAAACTAAGAAGTGCAATGAAAGACCTAGGGAAACTGCTAGAGGAGTTTGGGGTGGAGTAAAATTATCCTAAAATAATATCTATACAGAACATTATACTATCTTCCCTAACCAGCGCTTGACCAAATTGTCACAGTGAACTTTGTTCCTTTCTTATATCTTGGTTTTGGTTTCCACATCCTTCTATTTGGGGAAGTTCTTGGTTTCCTCATGTAATAATAACAACACTTAAACAATGTATACTAGATAAAAGGAAATATATTGCTTGCTTTATTTACATAGTTAATTTAATTTAATTTGCATAATGAACTATGAAGTAATCAGCATTATTTCCTTCATTTTACATGTGAGAAAATGGAGAATCCGTGACATTAAATCATCTCAAGTTTCTAAAATATCCACTCTCACCAGGCTGTTTACCCTCTGTTTTTGTCTGTGTGCTGCTATAACAAAATGCCACAGATTGAGTAATTTATAAAGAACAGAAATGTATTTCTCACAGTTCTGGGGCTGAGAAGTCCAAAATCAAGGCAGCGGAGATTTGGTGGTTGGTCTGGACTGCTCTCTGCTCCCGAGGTGGCACCTTCTTGCTTCATCTTCACATGACAAAAGTGGGCAAAAACGGACAACGTAAGGTCATGGCAGAAGAGACAGAGGAGCCAGGCATTCCTGTAAAGCGTCTTTTATAAGGACATTTATCTCATTCATGAGGGTGGATCCTTCTTCACTTAATCCCTTAACCAAAAGCCCCATCTCTTAATATCATTATCCTGGGATTTTAGTTTCAACATACAAACTTTGGATGGGCACATAGGTTCAAATCATAGCACCCTCCAAATTATAATACCTCTCTCATGCCTGTTCTCCTTGAAGTACCCTCTGGTTTTGCTCTCTTCATTTTTGCCATCACAGTTAACCCTTCTGTTCCATTTCTTTAAGTAATCTCTAAATTTGTAAGATGGTTCCATCTTTTTCTTTTTTGTATATGGCAGACTCTCAAACATATTTGTCATATGAACTAAGTAGGTAAATATGTAAATGTCTGCTAAATTTTAGTGAATGATATAGTGGCTTAAAGATTTATCTACCCTTCAGCCAAATATATTTGCTTTTAGTAGCAATCTCCTGCCATATACAAAGTCATGACTCTAGGGGTAAACATTTTAGCCTGTGGGTCAGATGTAAAGCAGTGGTATGTTATAGTGACAACTCACTGTCATAGCACTGGGACATGCTCCTCTATCTGCTACAAATTGAATCAGCAAAATATATTTGATTTTGTGAGATTTAAATGTATGCTCCTCTTAGTAAAATAAAAGTATTGGAAAACTTTATGGAGTAGATTTAATAGAAATGTTTTCCTGAGTTATCTGCCTTCTTTGTTTTTATGTTATGCTTTAAGTCTATGGTCAACGTATAGAGCTATGATTGATGTGCTTTTTCAATTCTGTTCAGAACAGACAAGTTAATTTTCTTCTTTTAAATCTTCTTGAATTTTGTCTAACTTTTTTTGTTCCAATTTCTTACTAGATTATACTTCCTTCCCTAACACTGCTTCATGGTTACTTATTCACAAACAATATTATGATATTTACACATTGAATTCATTTTAGGTGATGATTTTGGTCATAAACATGAGCAGGTTGTGAAGTGTTCCAGCCATCCCAGGGCATGGCTGTCAGTCCGTTGTCTAATGTTTCAAAAAAATCTTGAATTTGTGATGATGCAGTGATGGCCCCTCAGATATTCTTACACATGTCTTTGCCCCTTGTTCCCTCTAACTTTCCTTTTCTGATAAAAAAGCAAACACTGCCAAGCTCAAATTGAATTACGTTTGGATGCAAGTGTCACTATGCAATGGTTGCCAATAAAAGTACACAAGGAATTTTGTCATGGTGAATTGAAGGCAAACAGACTTCAGAGAAATGAGTATGAGCATGAAAATGGCGCATGGTACGCGGATCTCACTGGACAGTCATTCAGTACACAATATTTTCACTAGAAAAATCCATTAGCTTTAGCTAGAAATTGAAATTACTTTATAGGAAATCAGAATAAAATATGTGAAAACATTACATTCTGTGCAAGATTAATACCATGCATGGTGTTGAAAGGTTTGTGGTCTTGGCTTCAACGATGCTAAAAGGTCAGAAACCACAAAGATGCATGTGTGCTGTCATTTGCACAGTTACTAATTTTTCTCATTATTTCCATAATGAGATGTACTGTTTCAACAGAGAAACCCTCTTGAGAGTTGCTTGTAGTGTTTTCAGGCAGGCAGCTCTTTTGCTTTCATGTTTTGGCCTTGGCCAAGGAGTTCAGACAGACTTTTCATTTATTTTCAGCAAGAATGTATTCATTTATTATTTTAAATAATAATAAATAGATTTTAAAATTACTGTACATTACTGCACTTTAAACTCCATGAGGTCAAGGACTGTATCAAGTTTGGACATCATTGTATACCCTACATCTTGCAGAAGGTTTAGAAAAAATGGTACGGAAACCTATTTTTTGAATCAATAAATGAATACATAAAAGAATTCCAAACTCTAGTCCAAGGTTTTAGATTAATAATGTGTTAAAATGTGTAGAATTTATAGACAAAACTATTCTTATTTAGAAGCTTATTCTTTAGTTGGAGAGATAAAATATATGCACATAAAAGCTTAAGGAAAAATAATAAGGATTTTGAAGTACTTAGTATGTGAAAAATTTAGCATAAACCTTACATCCATTTATTTAACACATTTTATATGTTTCATTATTTATACAGTGCTGATTGGTGGAATTCATATGTGACCAGAACTATAAACATTTTGAGGATAAGCACTAGAAACACAGAATAAATAGAGTGTTAACACGCAAATCACAGAAATCCTTACATTGGCGAGGTGAATTAAGAAGATTTCTGGTTACATGTACACTGATTATTGAAGGATGAGTATGACATTATGCCAGAATCAATAAATATTTTAAATAGGGAGAAAACTATAATTATATATCTTTGTGTTCAATAGAAGTAGTAGTATTTATAAAGTAGAAGTTTGTTATACCTTGTTCATATATAAACTTTTAAAGTTGTTTATAAATAAAATCTACTCTTAATTAGTTAATTAATGGTTGATATTAATTTAAGTGTTTTAAAATTTTTGACCTCTGAATTGCCTTGTGCATATGGAGAAATAAAGCTTGCCTAGAATAATTTCTTGAGTGGAGAATGAATGATCTGGATAGATTTGTTGACAATAAATATATCTATACTTATTAATTCTTTAATCTTCATGAAGAAAAATATAAAAGTCATATTCTAGTATTTTATACCATGGAAAAAAATTCTTATCCTTTTCCTAAGGAAAAATACATCATGACACAAAAGTTAATTAAATTACTTGCTTTATTAATTAACTGTCTATTATTTCTATGGGTTGCAGTAAATTTGATACTCAATGCTATTTAATCTAATTCTAAAAGCTTGAATGAGTAATGATTTTTTCATGTAAGGTTAGTTGAAATAAATTATCATTGATTTTCAAATTTAATATTAATTAGCTATTGCATATTCTTAATGGGAAACAAGTGTTTACAAGGCCTTTGATTGCAAAATAGACCATGTCCATTGTAGACTTCTTAGAATACATCACATCTGGCCTCTTTTTCAGAGTGGGGAATTTAACTCATACGTGGCTGGACATTGATTCTGAACATTTTGAACATTATTTGCCTGTCTAAACTCATATTGGTTGCTGTTGTTTTATAAGTAATCACCATGTTTAGCATGCACTTGAACTATTGTTACTTAGGGTGCTTGAGTATTTACAAGTCTCACTAGGATTCTAGGTATTCATTAGTCTCGTGGTGTGTATTTGCTGACAGTCCTATATCTTTGTTGGTTCAATTACACAGTACCATCCAAGATGCTGCAACACATTATACACAGGGTATGGGTTGTGAGAGCTACAGATTTCAGTTATTATTCAGGCTCAGAAACTTAGAATCTCTGCGAGCTGGAACATGTTACTTAGTCTTGTTTTAAGACCGTCTTGTTTTAAAAGTTAGTCTCAGATTCTTAAAATATAGAATAGGGATGCTAGTAGTGCTCACAGAATTGTAGTAAAGATTAGTTGGGAAAAAAGAGACTATTAAACAGAGCCTGGTATTCAATAAGTATCAGCTGCCTTCGATTAGCAATCTGTGTTGTCATGATTAGAAGATTGCAGGTTTATGTTACAGATCTGTAAGTATAGTCAAAATATGTCAAAATAACAACCAGACAGAATCATATACCGTTCCTTGAATATTTCATCCCTAGAATCTAGCCAAATTAGCATCTCTATACAGACAATGCTGTCAACACAGGTATGTGCTCAAACCCCTCATTTACTTTTCAGCACTTGTAAATTACTGGAGATATTTAGGAAGAAGTCTGGGGTTATGGCTTAGTTGAGCTGAGTGGCTAGGAAGTGTGAGATGCTAGATGCCTCGTCCAGTTCATTTCTCCAGTGGCCGCACCAGGCATACCCACAGCTCTGCTCCCAGGCACTGGTTTCTGGCGCGGGGCTTGTGCGCACCCCTGGCCGGGAGGAGCCTGGAGCCTGGAGCCTGCTCATTATTAGCACCGGCAGCTCCGCGCCTGGAGGGGGAGGCGGAAGGACGCCCTGCGCCACCACCAGGGGGAGGGCGCGCGGGCGCTGCAGGCAGAGGAGGGAGAGGAAAGAAAAGCAAGGACGGCTCCCAGACAGACGGTGGGAGAAACCGGGGAGCAGCCGGAGCAGCAGGTCCGGGGGGAGCTGTTCCGCTGCGCTGCGCTCATTATTCCCACGGACGCTGCTGAGCTTCCCAGGGCTGCTTCCCGGTCCCCCTGGGTGGAGGCTGCCGTCTAAACCTGACTCCAGGTGAGTTCCGCAAAGAGGGGAACCGAGGGGTCTCGAACCAGAGACGTGGCCTCGGCGAAGCTGCTCAGCTCCCCCAAGCGCTGCTGCCTTTATGTTCCCCAAATTCACGGAAGGTGTTGGCGGTGGCTGCACGGGCTGGGAGGGGGCGGATGGGCGGTGGGTGGTTGCGATCCTCACGGCCAGCGTGGGGGCTCTCGGATGCAATTAGCTTCAGTGAATGGGGTTTTAGGAAGTGTCCCCAAAGGCACGCATTATGTATGTGTTTCTAGACAAGCTTTTAAGACAGAAATTTGGTTTCCCGGATGCCCTTTTTGGCCTTCTGTCCTTCCTTTTGCTTGCCTCATGCCCGATTTTCCAAGCCAAGGAAAGGGTTGGGAAGGCGTGGAAGCAGAAGGTCTGGGCACAGACTGTGACAGGCAACCTTGGTCTCTAAGTTTGGGGGTGCGGGTTAGGACTCTTCCTTTCAACCTAATTTGCCAGGGGAAACCCTCAGAGTAACTTGAGGTTCCTTTGCTCTGCACCCTCCATAAGCTTATTAAAGGGAACTTCGGGCTCTCTTAGACAGCCTGTGAGATGTGACGGCAATTTAGCTTAGAAGCCACGTTGGTTCACTTCATCTCCTCTTTATCCTTTGTTGCAAAATTGATACCTTTTTGGATTTCTTTAACAGCACAAAGTTTAAGTGGCCGACTGACAGGAAATATTTCTTTTGAAAATGCTATGAGAAAAGTGATGAGTTAACATTGAGAGAAAGGCAACTTTATTTTCTTGGAAGAACTTTGGGGAAAGGGATTGATAGAAAATTCTGGGCATGAAATTATGGACATTTCCCACAGAACTTCCTTCATTTATTTATTTTTTTACATTTGCTTCATTTTTTTTTATCGTGTGTGTGTGTGTGTGTGTGTATCAGAGAGACAAAATTCCTTGGAGGTATTATGACTTTATTTGGTTTAGAAATTTCTTTCTTACTAATAGCACTAATTTGTGATCATCATGAGTATAAGAATTTACTAAGTATTTTGCTTTTAGGTATTTTGGGTCTTTTTTTTTTTTTTTGAAAAAATTCAATACTTACTTTGTGGGCCTTGCTGAATACCTGTCAGTAAAATCGGTGGGCATACAGCTAGTCACATGACCCACTGTGGATTTAGTAGCAGGTAAGTACACAAATGATAAGTTTAGGAAATAAATGTCAGAATCCAAATTTAGGTGTGAAATTGAAATATCTTTCAAATATTTACTAAATTATTAGGATCCAATGTCATTTTATGGTCAAGAGAGATTAAAGGTTTCTCAAATTGAGATAAATGTATCTACTTTGTTAATCAAAATGTAATATTTTATTTTGTTCTTTCTTTAATAACTGTTTACATTCAACAAATAAAACTTGCATATTTAATATAAGGTTCTTTCACATATATTACTTCTCCAATTTTTAATATAAATGTAATGAGAAAAGCAATATTAATTCCATTTTGTAGATGAAGAGACTGCCACAGAAGTATTACTTTACCTAGATTTCTGTAATTGTTATGTTATAAACTTAGAAATTACATATTATTATGGAACATATAAAATATATGAATGTTATAAACCATAAGAATCCAGACCTATGCTATTTAACTTCAAGTTTAGTTCTTTACCCAAACAATTGCACAACTACATTGAGACTACTGAAATAATTATATATGAACATACTATATGAAAAAATACTTAAAACATTTCTTATTTTTCTGGTTTCTCTTTGATATAAAATATACTATAATTTTATGGAGTTATTTTCCATATTTAGATGCTCCTAACTTCCAAATAACTCCTAAACTCCTAAAAACTGACCTGTGTCCTTCTTAATAAAAGTGGATTGACAGGGAGACTCAATTTTTACTAAGAATATTCTTGGGATAATTTATGTCTTATAATCAAGATAAAGACAGGCCACATTTAGCTGTATTTTTAAACCACTTAGTGTGAACTTGAGATGCAGACAGAACTTGCTTTCAGGCTGAACTGCCAGCTTTGCAGTGAATAGTCTTTCAGATTCCTTGGAAACACTGGCAGATATATCTAATATATATCTGATGTGGGATTTATGAGAAAAGGAGAGGTAGAAACTGAATGCTCTTATTTCATATGTGACCACATTCATAAAACTTTATTGATAAGTACTTTGGTGTCTGACACGGGCTGATACAAATAGGCTTCTTTAAGAGTTGAGGAAGAAAACAAAATCCCTCTAATACAGCCTTTTTCCTCCTTTTCTTTCTTAAGCGGTAATAGTTGATCCTACACAAGCTCTTAAAAAAATTTCAAAGAGAGTTTGTGAGTTTTTTGGAGGGAGGGAGCTTTTGTGTGTCTAGGCATGCTCAGTACAGTTTAGGGGTATAAGGAGAAGTTAAGCAAGAATATTGAATGCTAGCTAGGAAAGTTTTTGGAGTCTCAAATACTTTGAAACAATTTTTCACATTATATACATTCAATTCGTAGTTACATTTGGGAACTAAGTGTATTGTACACAACTTTGCATCTGATTACAGGATTCCCTGTACATTTATAGCTCGGGTATTTTGGAAGGAGTCAAGATAATTAGTTTTATGGCTTTTGCCCATGTGACCTGTTCCTTTCTGGTCCTGACATTAAAAAGATGACTTAAATTTTCTGGAATGTCAAAATTTTCTCTTCCTTCAGATCCTACAAAATACTTCAAGCAGTGTATGTGTGATACTCACTGTCATTTCAACATTTCCAAGGAAAACAATCCTCTTGAGAATGCTAATCAATGCCCTATATTTCTTCCTTTGTAATTCTTTCAGATAGAGGGTTAGATGAGTTAGGAAGAAAGGAGAAAGGGAGATAAGAAGAGAGATGACATTTTATCCCTCAGGAAAGAACAAGACCAATTGTATTCCTAATTTAGAAATATTATTCTACAAACGTTCCTGAGCAAGAGGGCTTTGCATATACATTAAAGCAGAATACCTAGTCAACTTCTAGTTGTGCCGTGTAGTGAGATGGAAGTAAGATGAGCAAGCCGAGATCATTTTTGTTGGAGAACTGAGACCACGTGAAATAGGTAACAGAGTTACCCCAACTGGGGGGCAAGAGGACTTGGAAGTTTCCTCCATAAATTTGCAGTTAGTACAGGGCTGCTCCAGTGATCAGAGTCATTAATGCCCTAGAGTTTCTGTATAACCCTGTACGCAGGCTGAGACAGCTCTGATGGCCCAGAAAAGCCTTTGGACAGAATCACTGCACCCTTGGACATTGTCCGACCACATGTATGAGAATAGTGAGTGCTGAGGAGTTGCGGGTAGCTCGGTGACAACTCTTGCTAAAGGAGTGTCATCAACATTCATTGCTGAAAGTGAATTTTTTCATTCACATATGTGATGCCTATGAGGTCATGCTTTCTTGGATACAAATTTGCACAAGATATGAATTAATTTTTGAACATCCTTTCTTAAAAGTACCAGGTTCATGTAGTTGCTCATTTTAATATGAGTTCATTTTAATATGAGTAGTTCAGATGGGACATAGTAAGGAGATGATTGAACATCCTAAGATCTAGTGTATATACCTTTGTTCATTACGAGATTCATCCCCTGTCCCCCTTTGTAGTGACATTGATGGCATAAGGGAGTATTAGATGAAATTTAATGCAGAAAAACGTGGAGATACATGAAGGTAGATATGGTTGACAACCACCATTTTCACTGAAGTTGTTTCAAAGCAAAGAAATTTGGGATAAATTCATTTTATTTGCTCCTGAAGGGTAATTAAGAATAGGTAGGAATTGTGAAGAGGCTATAGTGTTGACATTAAGAGAAGTTTTTGATTCTTAAAATAGGATATATTACACAAGAGTGAACAAACAGAAGGTACTGAACAAATATTCTGTCATAAGTAAGTGACGGATTATTCGGACTTGTTGAACTATGTTTTTAAATGTATTATTTAAATATTTAAATATTATTAAAACCTTAAATAATATTTAAATATTATAAAAGTTATAGAAAATTATATTTTCAATACAAATATACACTTATAAGCCATATTGTAGATATGGGAGTAAACAATGCAATTTTTTTTACTGAGTAAAAAATTTAGTTTTTTAAAATTCTAAATGGAGCTAACAGCTTAGTGTGATATATATTTTGAATTTCAAAATTTGCAACCAAATAGGACAAATGTGTTGAACTGTACTTTTCTTGAAGAACTGTGATAAGAATGAGCAGTGAAAAAATTACAGCATACTTATCAGGGATCGAATACTTGCTTAGGGTTAATAAGAAAAATCTGAGCGAATGCTAGAAATGATGTACACGATCTGTCACAGACCCATGATTAAAATGGTATCTCGTTAGCTGTATGAGCTTGAAAACAAATGGTATAGCTTCTCTTTACCTCAGTTGCTTCTTTTATAAAATGGAGAGACTAAGAGTATGTAACTCAAAATTCTTTGCTAATGATTTGCTTCTTAGAACAGTGCCAGGTCCAATTAGGATTAGTTGCTATTTTTATTATTGATATTTGCCCTAGTTCTGCCTTTTATTGACTGTGTGAAATTGGTGAAGATCCCTTTCTGAAGCCTTGTTTCTTATCTACAAGCTGGGAATAGAATGCCTGCTATGAAGAGTGGTTGTTAGTACATTAGAAAGGCGGGATATTTGTTTATTTAAGGGGCTCAGCGCGTGGTAGAAATTTGACAGCATTTTTTTCTTACCCTCCCATGTATTACTGTGGAGACATCCCACATATTATGTCCAAGTTTTTATTTTCCCCTCAAATGCAATGTCAAGCTTGCACAAAACATTCCCATCTCCTAATTCTCTTCTAATGTTCTGCAACCATTAAAATATAGAAAACTAGAATGAGTGTTTTTATAACTTTTGCTGTGCTTAAGCATGTGGAGAGAAGAGCGCTAGATCACAGGACAAACTTTGATAAGAAAAGGGAAATATTTACACCACAAACAACTTTCTCCTCATGCTTAACAGTTTTATGGTGTCATTCTGTCAGCACCAAATGAGATTTTTCTATTTAAATAGTTTTCTATTTGTGGTATGATAATTCATGTATGGACTTCATGTAATTAACATAAATATAATGGAGGGTGGAGAAGTGGTTTATTTTTAGCAAGAGGAAAGATTTGTACATGATTTTTTAAAATATTGCTTTGAAAATCTTTAAAATTAGTTTTGATTCAGTTGGTGGAAGATAGCATCACAAACTCACTGCTAGTGGTATTCTTGAGAAGTAATGTTTGAATTTTCTAGGTATTATCCCCAGACTGGCTTAAAAGAATTTAATTTTAGATATAAATTTTCTGCTTAACATGGAAGATTTTTCTATGAAAATATTAGCCCCATCAGATACACGGTTGCTGAGGGGTAGCTGCATGGAATTATGGGAAGGGTGAAATAGAAAAAAAGTTTCATCTCTAAGTTATACATACTGGTATAATCATATTGATTGGATGATAATGATAATTACAGCAATAATATGATTGAAAGGGTAAGCAAGTAACATATAATACAGTTACTAATACAGTCCTGTGATTCAGTTTACCACTTCATTTCTCTTTTCTGGAATCCCTTAAGTTTGTCACTATTGCACTTTATTTCTTTTGCTTATTGTAGTGGTGTATTAGTTGTATTACTGCTGCTATAACAAATTGCCACACATTTAAATAACATAAAATAACACATATTTATTGTCTTACAGTTTCAAAGGTCAGAAGTCCAAAATCACTTTAATTAGGCTAAGTCAATGTGTCTGCAGTGTTGGTTCCTTCTCGAGGTGCTGAGGGGAGAATCCATTCTCTTGCCTTTTTCTGCTTCTAGCGGCACCTGTATTCATTGTCTTTTACCCATTCCTCCATTTTCAAGGTGCATTGCTTTTATTTCTGTTTCTGTCTCCGCATTGTCTCCTCCTTTAACTTAGTGTCCTTCTCTCTACTTCATCTAAGGACTCCTGTGATTACTTTGGACTCACATGGATGATCTGGGATAATCACCTCGTCTCAAGATCCTTAACTTAATCATATCTACAAGTCCCTTTGGCTATGTAAGGCAGCACATTCCCAGGGCCTGGAGATTAGGCCAAGAACATCTTTTGGGACTATTAAGCAGCCTATCACAAGTGGTAATAATATTTTTGTGCCTTGAGACCCTGAAACTAATGTGCTTGCTTACGCATGGAAAAACAATGTATCTGTGGGGGTAACAATTTATTTTTGAACCATTAGAAGGTATTGGTGGGGAAGTTTTCATCTGACTGATAACAGCTACTGATAAGTACCCTTAGATTTGTCAAATCTAGCTTTAGTAAAATGTAAGTAAAACTATTTGCACTGCTGGGGTCAAAAATGTTAATTAAGCCCATTATTTATCAAGGCCAACTCCTGGATTACTTAGGTTTAAATTAACATAGAACATTATCTTCCATAGTGCTTATTTGTGAAGCTTAGTTATTGTTTACAAAACCTCATCCATATAAGAAAGCACAGAAAGGTTGGTGTTTTTTTAACCTTTGCAGAATATAAATTTTCAAAGGGATGTTAGACAGTAGTTCCATAATAATTGATGCAGTTCACAAACATTCATTGTGAATATTTTATCTCATGAGTTATATCTATGATACTCATCATAGACTTCTAGAAGAAATTTAGCAATGGTCATGTCAGCCTTTCAAATCTTTCTGTAACCTAGAAGAGGATCATTGCATAAGATAGATTCATTTTCCCCTTTATTCCATTGTTGCCAGAGAGAACTTGAAATGCCCTGCTCAAATTAATTTAATGCAAATGAATTCTTGCTGCCTCACAAGTAGTTTGTCCTTCATTTTTCTTAAAATTATATTGTAGATGGATGTGACATGCTTTACTGGTTGTTGTGCAGGGAGCATTGTCCTTCCTAAAAGCTCCTTCATTTGTCAAAATGAAGCCATTAAGAGTAAAGTAAATTATATTATCTGATCATAGTGTCACAATTGACCTTAAAACAATAAATTTTGTAATCAGTGCAAATTGCTGAATAGTGTTTGCAGTTGTAGAAATTTCAAAGGAAACCCTGGTTGAGATACAAAGCTGCTATAATCATTTTTAAAATCTTTGTTTTTCTTTTACTTTGGAACAGTAGTGCAGTAAGTACTTTTGCCTTATTGCTCTCTCTGCCTTCCAGCAACCCTCGTTCAAATATTCTGAGTTTTTAAGTCCTTTTCATTTCTTTTAATATTGTAACATTTAACAATGTCAAAGAAAGTATAAATTTTCTGAAGATCAAGCTAAAAATAAAGAGAGGTTGGTGTAAATGAACATCAAATTAACAAGATTGATTATGAAAAGTAATTTTTGAAAAGGGCCAAAGATCCCTCTGCACATAAATGCAAAAGAATTTAGTGGAAGGTGAAACTGGAGTAAAGAACTCTACGGATGCGTAAGTAACTCTTAATGAGAATGAGTAACGTACATGCATATTTTTAGCTCCCAGCTTCAGAGATACAGTAGTTGTACAACAAATGGTCCTTTCCTGCTGTTAAGGAAGCCTCTCCTCCTCCAGCCATGCTATTCCTCAGAGCAAGCACTTCCAAGGAGTTTTCAGCAACCATAAGTAAGAAGGATGGTATGATAGGCTGCGTGTACATATGGCCCTCATTAGCAGGCCAACTGTTCCTTTTGCCCACCCACATCACTGGGGACATATGGCATTACTTTGTGGAAACAAGTGTGTGTGGACATATCTTGGTATGAGTATAAGACTGTTGATTGTCTTTCTCTTGTTGCTCGTGCAACCAACTGTCTCCTTGTGGAAATCATATTATCCATAACACTAGATTTGAGGATGATAAGTGACGTTGTTATTATTAACTGAATTTGCCTCTCTAGTTTGATCACAAAACCAGTGAATATTTGCTTATGGAACATGTAAAGCTTATAGAAGATAGAAAGCTTACAGGAAGAAATGATGGCTTTTCTAAGCATAAGAGTCAGGTCTTTTTCAATCAAAAACTAACTCATTCAGAAATTCAAGAATTATGTAAAACCAGAACAGCAGAGGGTTCAGAAATGCTATTGAGATCATTTATTATAAAATAGCCATTAATGAAATGTAATAGTGAGTCTGTTGTTGTTAGTTGTGACTATATGAAGAAATTAATGAGAAAATATAAGATAGGCTGGAATGAAGAGAGTCATCCGATCCCAGCATAATTCATTTTATATAGTTCACAGTATTGTAACTTTTTAAAAAAATTATTAATTTTTTCAATACTGTGAATTCTGAATTTGCAATATGAGGCTTTTCAATACTTGCAACAAGTGTGTATTTTTCAGTGGTGGCTCTGGAATTACATATCGGGGCTTTCGAGCTGCATTCTGATAAGAAGGCAAGGCTAGAGGACTCATGTCGAGGTGACATTTGCACAGGACTTGATTTAGATAACATACATCAATGATGTAGAGAGAAGAGCGGGTGATGTTGCTGAAGATTATAGGGGAGATAATAACACTGAAAGGCACCTTTTGCTACCTCTGCTGGCCTATTTGTATATTCAGCTGTGTAGCATTTTTCTTGTATAATTACATAGTAATTTCACACACTACATTAAGAAAATCTGAACAATTTTTATTAAACTCATGTTTTCTAAATATTAAGTAAAACCAATATTTGGATAGGTAACACTTATAAAAACACTATTTCTAGATGGATATAGATGATAATTTTTCATCTATATCTATAGAGCTGATAAATTTTCAAAACCCTTCAAATATCACTTGTACTACAAAGTCTCATTTCAGTTTCAGTGGCATGGCACATTGATTAATCACCACTAAAGCAGTGCGTGAAATATTTGGCAATATAGGTATCACGATATTTGGTAATGGTGATTGATGCACAGAATACAGCACATTATTGTTATGCATTGGCCTTGAGAACTTTAGTTTTCATCTTCATTCACTTTGATAGAGAACAAACTAACAGCTTTTTTCTTTCACCTTGCTAGAGAACAAACTAACAACTTCAAATTATCTGATCCATCAAAAAATTTATTTCCTTGAAACTCACTGATTTATTTATTTATTATTTCAGGGGGATCACTATTATTTGCTGTAGTAAAATATCAAATGATCAATGTATTATACCAACATGGCAGCTCACATGGTAGGCAACAGAATGAAAACAAACAGGTTTACTACCAAGAATTATACTATATTGCTTTTATTGACAGAAAAAGCGTACAGATAATTTTGTTCACAGATTTTATGTGAATTATTTTGATAAGTGTACACATATATTTATAACTGACCCTTCTTTGTCAAGTGTGTGCCCACACACATATTCATACTAAATCAATCTTAGAGATCTTACCCAAAGATTGAATTTCTTAAAGTGACTGTTCCAAATATGTATAATTTATGGCCAAGAAAAGTCACAAAATGGCAACATAAGGAGGCATAAAAGTGAAGATAAAGGGGGAGAAAATGGTTAAAAACACCTGTAAATGAATAATTGATTTTGATTTAAATTCTCTTTAGTTCTTAGCTGATGAAATGAATATAAATGAAATTATTATGCAAAACACCTCTATTTGTTGTATATACATGTACATATATATGTTACAAATACAAAACTGATGGAATATTATTTGACATACATTCACACTCATAATGTGCATATATGTACATAATGAAAATGAGTGCACGTTTTATATATATATATACACACACATACACATATTGCATACTTTCATTTTTTAAAATTTTACTGTGAGTTGTGGGATACACGTGCTGAACATGCAGGTTTATTACATAGGTATACATGTGCCATGGTAGTTTGCTGCACCTATCAGCCCGTCATCTAGGTTTTAAGCTCCACGTGCATTAGCTATTTGTCCTAATGCTCTCCCTCCCGTTTCCCCCCACCCACCGACAGGCCCCAGTGTGTGATGTTCCTCTCCCTGTGTCCACGTGTTCTCACTGTTCAGCTCTCACTTATGAGTGAGAACATGCAGTGTTTGGTTTTCTGTTCCTGTGTTAGTTTGCTGAGGATGATGGTTTCCAGCTGCATCCATATCCTTGCAAAGGACATGAACTCATCCTTTTTTATGGCTGCGTAGTATTCCATGGTGAATATGTGCCACGTTTTCTTCATCCAGTCTATCATTGATGGGCATTATGTTGGTTCCATAGTCTTTGCTATTGTAAATAGTGCCACGATAAACATACATGTACATGTGTCTTTATAGTAGAATGATTTATAATCCTTTGGGTATATACCCAGTAATGGGATTGATGGGTCAAATGGTATTTCTGGTTTTATATCCTTGAGGAACCACCACATTGTCTTCCACAATGGTTGAACTATTTTACAAGCCCACCAACTGTGTAAAAGTGTTCCTATTTCTCTGCATCTTCTCCAGCATCTGCTGTTTCCAGAATTTTTAATGATCACCATTCTAACTGGTGTGAGGTGGTATGTCATTGTGGTTTTGATTTGCATTTCTCTAATGACCAGTGATAATGAGCTTTTTTTCATCTGTTTATTGGCCACATACATGTCTTCTTTTAAGAAGTGTCTGTTCATATCCTTTGCCCACTTTTTGATGGGGTTGTTTGTTTTTTTCTTGTAAATGTGTTTAAGTTCCTTCTAGATTCTGGATATTAGACCTTTGTCAGATGGATAGATTGCAAAAATTTTCTCACATTTTGTAGGTTGCCTGTTCACTCTGGTGACAGTTTATTTTACTGAGCAGAAGCTCTTTAGTTTAATTAGATTCCATCTGTCAATTTTGGCTGTTGTTTCAAGTGCTGTTGGTGTTTTAGTCATGAAGTCTTTGCCCACACCTATGTCCTGAATCATATTGCCTAGGTTTTCTTCCAGGGTTTTTATAGTTTTAGGTTTTACATTTATGTTTTTAATCCACCTTGAGTTAATTCTTTTATAAGGTGTAACGAAGGGGTCCAGTTTCTCTTTTCTGCATATGGCTAGCCAGTTTTCCCAGCGCCATTTATTAAATAGGGAATCCTTTCCCCATTGCTTGCTTTTGTCAGGTTTGTTGAAGATCAGATGGTTGTAGATGTGTGGTATTATTTCTGAGGCCTCCGTTCTGTTTCATTGGTCTATATATCTGTTTTGGTATTAGCACCATGCTGTTTTGGTTACTGTAGCTTTGTAATATAGTTTGAAGTCAGGCAGCATCATGCCTCCAGCTTTGTTCTTTTTGCTTAGGTTAGTCTTGGCTCCACAGGCTCTTTTTTGCTTCCA
Organism: Pongo pygmaeus; assembly: GCF_028885625.2. Classification (NCBI taxonomy): domain Eukaryota; kingdom Metazoa; phylum Chordata; class Mammalia; order Primates; family Hominidae; genus Pongo; species Pongo pygmaeus. Next base: position 19,631,751 of record NC_085930.1, on the reverse strand, counting down.
TATGAAATTTAACATAGATTTTTTCTAGTTCTGTGAAGAAAGTCAATGGTAGCTTGATGGGAATAGCATTGAATCTATCAATTGCTTTGGGCAATATGGCCATTTTCATGATACTGAGTCTTCCTATCCATGAGGATGGAATGTTTCTCTATATGTTTGTGTCCTGTCGTTTCCTTGACCTCTGGTTTGTAGTTCTCCTTGAAGAGGTCCTTCACATCCCTTGTAGGTTGTATTCCTAGGTATTTTGTTTTTTTTATAGCAATCGCGAATGGGAGTTTACTAATTATTTGGCTCTCTGCTTGTCTATTATTGGTGTATAAGAATGATTGTGATTTTTGCACATTAACTTTATATCCTGAGACTTTGCCAAAGTTGCTTATCAGGTTAAGGAATCTTTGGGCTGAGGTGGTGGCGTTTTGTAAATATACAATCATGTCATCTGCAAACAGAGACAATCTGATTTCCTCTCTTCCTATTTGCATACCTTTTATTTCTTTCTCTTGCTTGATTGCCCTGGCCAGAACTTCCAATACTATGTTGAATAAGAGTGGGGAGAGAGGGCATCCTTCTCATGTGCCAGTTTTCAAAGGGAATGCTTCCAGCTTTTGGCCATTTAGCATGATATTAGCTATGCATTTGCCATAAATAGCTCTTATTATTTTGAGATATGTTCCATCGATACCTAGTTTATTGAGAGTTTTTAGTATGAGGGGTGTTGAATTTGATTGAAGGCCTTTTCTGCATCTATTGAGATAATCATGCGGTTTTTGTCATTGGTTCTGTTTATGTGATGGATTACGTTTATTGATTTGCATATGTTGAACCAGCCTTGCATGCCAGGCATGAAGCCAACTTGATCGTGGTGGATAAGCTTTTTGATGTGCTGCTGGATTCGCTTGCCAGTATTTTATTCAGGATTTTCGCATCGATGTTCATCAGCGATATTGGCCTGAAATTTTCTTTTTTTATTGAGTCTCTGCCAGGTTTTGGAATCAGAATGATGCTGGCCTCATAAAATGAGTTAGGGAGGAATCCCTCTTTTTCTATTGTTCAGAATAGTTTCAGAAGGAATGGTACCAGCTCCTTTTTGTACCTCTGGTAGAACTTGGCTGTGAATACATCTGGTCTTGGGCTTTTTTTGGTTGGTAGGCTAGTAATTACTGACTCAATTTCAGAACTTGTTATTCATCTATTCAGGGATTTGACTTCTTCCTGGTTTAGTCTTGGGAGGGTGTATGTGTCCAGGAATTTATCCATTTCTTCTAGATTTTCTAGTTTATTTGTGTAGAGGTGTTTACAGTATTCTCTGATAATAGTTTGTATTTCTGTGGCATCAGTGGTGATATCCCCTTTATCATTTTTTAATGTGTCTATTTCATTTTTCTCTCTTGTCTTCCTTATTAGTCTGGCTACCGGTCTATCTATTTTGTTAATCTTTTCAAAAAACCCACTCCTAGATTCATTGATTTCTTTGAAGGTTTTTTCGTGTTTCTCTCCCGTTCAGTTCTGCTGTGATCTTAGTTATTTCTTGTCTTATGCTAGGTTTTGAATGTGTTTGCCATTGCTTCTTTTGATTGTGATGTTAGGGTGTCTATTTTAGATCTTTCCCACTTTCTGATGTGGGCATTTAATGCTATAAATTTCCCTCTAAACACTGTTTTACCTGTGTGCCAGAGATTCTGGTATGTTGTGTCTTTGTTTTCATTGGTTTCAAAGAACTTATTTATTTCTGCCTTAATTTTGCTATTTACCCAGTAGTCATTCAGAAGCAGGTTGTTCAGTTTCCATGTAGTGGTGCAGTTTTGAGTGAGTTTCTTAATTCTGAGTTCTAATTTGATTACACTGTGGTTTGAGAGATTGTTTGTTATGATTTTCATTCTTTTGCATTTGCTGAGGGGTGTTTTACTTCCAATTATGTGGTTGATTTTAGAATAAGTGCTATGTGGTGCTGAGAAGAATGTATATTCTGTTGATTTGGGGTGGAGAGTTCTGTAGATATCTATTAGGTCCGCTTGGACCAGAGCTGAGTTCAAGTCTGAATATCGTTGTTAATTTCCTGTCTTGTTGATCTGTCTAATATTGATAGTGGGTTGTTAAAGTTTCCCACTATTATTGTGTGGGAGTCTAAGTCTCCTTGTAGGTCTCTAAGAACTCGTTTTATGAATCCTGGTGCTCCTGTATTTGGTGCATATATATTTAGGATAGTTAACTCTTCTTGTTGCATTGATCCGTTTACTACTATGTAATGCCCTTCTTTGTCCTTTTTTATCTTTGTTGGCTTAAAGTCTGTTTTATTAGAGACTAGGATTGAAATCCCTGCTTTTTTTTTTCTTTCTTTCCATTTGCTTGGTAAATATTCCTCCATCCCTTTATTTTGGGCCTATGTGTGTCCTTGCAAGTGAGATGAGTCTCCTGAATACAGCACACCTATGGATATTGACTCTTTATCCAATTTGCCAGTCTATGTCTTTTAATTGGGGCATTTAGCCCATTTATATTTACGGTTAATATTGTTATGTGTGAATTTGATCCTGTCATCATGATGCTAGCTGGTTATTTTGCACATTAGTTGAAGCAGTTTCTTCCTAGTTTCATTGGTTTTTATATTTTGGTGTGTTTTTGCAGTGGCTGGTACTGGTTTTTCCTTTCCATATTTAGTGCTTCCTTTAGGAGCTCTTGTAAGGCAGGCCTGATGGTGACTAAATCTCTCAGCATCTGCTTGTCTGTAAAGGATTTTATTTCTCATTCACTTATGAAGCTTAGTTTGGCTGGTTATGAAATTCCATATGTACATCGTGAAAACGAGTGCATGTGATATACATACATACATACATACATACATACATACATACACACACACGTTGCATACTTTCATTTTTATGTCCATTACTTTTCTGATTTCATCAGCAGCCAACTAAAGAAAATAGAAAAAAAAAATTGGTAGTTTGATCTTTCATGTTCTGTATCTTCCAGCTTCACACTTATAGTTTTCTATTTTTATTGTTATTGTGATTGGAATGAAAAAATGTACTATAGAATCAGAATCAGGTCAGAATCAACAAATATACTATAATGTTTGTACATGCTTTCAATGCAGTTTGTCTCTGCAAAGGGTGTGTGTGTTTCTATGCACATGTGCATGTACACAAGTGTGTAAATAAGTGTTTTATTCATGATGGAGAAAGGGTGGTCAAAATTATTCTGAATGAGGTAGCACCACTACAGCAGATAATTAGGTATCTAGCAATAAAACAAATCATTAAACATGTTTCTAAGCATCTACTCAGTAACTGGCACAATGTTAAGTAGTAGAAATATAATCGTAAGCAAAATTCAGCTTCTATCCTCAATGGTATATGTGTAGAACAAATTGGTAAAGTTGGAGTACATTTCAGAATCAAAAACAGTTTCTGTATAGTTCCCACTTCATCAAGACCATGTTATATACTACTCATACACTTAAGCCATAAGGAAGCAATTCTTCCATCCACCCTTTTACAGGGTAGTGGTGGGGAAGAAGAGCTGACTGTCATGCTTGAATTCACATAATTTCATAATTAAATAATTTTGTGTTACATAATCTCAATAAACCTAAAATCCAATATATGATAAAGATAGTGTTTCAAATCAGTGGATAAGTGATAAATGGTTCATAAAATTGTGTTCAGATAATTGGCTATATGTATTTTATAGTTGCACAAAGGTATACTATGTCATTCATAAATACTAATTCCAGAGTGGATGTCAAATACACTTTTTCAAAATATAAAGAAAAAATACCATAGACAAATATCACTTGCAACATTACAGTTAAAATTAAATACCTAAACATAGCCCTAACCAATAACAGAAAATTTTTAAAAAAATATTTATGGATTGGAATTTGTTAAAATATAAAACTTTTCTATTTCAGAGGATACCATGAATCTGTGTAAAAAGCAAATATCAAATCAGCAGCAAGTGTTTGCAATTCACTTGACATATTTAAAATATGAGTAGTTCCAACAAATCATAAATAAATGATTAGTAGTCCAATAAAAAAAGGCAAAGTACATTGACAGGAAACTGTATGAAACTCATGAACACTAAATGTATTAGATTCTCTATTGTTAAAATGCAAAAACAATAGAGAGCATTATTGATATGGAGTTAATATTTTAACAAAGTTATATTATTAATTTTATCCATGTTATAAGTAAATATATACATCCAAAAACCCTTATTTTCTCTGAAAGTTGTCACTTATGAGTCTATTTTGAAAATGTTTAAAGAGTAGTAATTAATTAACTTTAATAAATAGGTATTCCTATTGAGAGAAAACAGACATTTCCATAATTTCATAATTTTTCTTCTGTTTCTAATATAGTAGATGGTAGGAAAATAATGACAAATGCATGTTCATATCTGGATAGTACACATTCCATTAGTTCTTTTAAACTTTTGCATTCTCAAAATTATATTGATACCTCAAAGCATACCCTTTGCTGTTGAAAGCAGCCTTTCAAGTATAAAGACATACACATCACTTTCCCTAAATCTTACATAAGGCAAGGGCCTAGATGCCTATCAGAAAATATATTTCAAGAATGCTTTTTTAGTAGTTCCTGTGGCCTTATCTTATAGAAGAAGGTTTTTTTTTTTTTTTTTTTAAACATACAGTTTTTGATGCACATTTTTATTGGAAGAGCTTTTACTTCTTTAAATGTTTTGTTGTCTAAGTTTGAAAAGTATCCTGCAGTGGAATTTAGTGGAACAGATGCTTATTGTGATAGATGAGATGAACTTGCTTCCCTAAGCATGCATGGGCATGAAATGCATCTGGCTTCTGTACATAAAAGTCAGTTATGTTCCCAAATGTGTTTCTGCATTTACACAGACGTTTAGGGGCAGACACCCTACTATTCCCTCAAAAGGCGGCTCTGCTTAATTATGAAGTTCAAGTTAGACCAGAAGTTGGAAAATACTAAATTCCACATTGCAGACAGAGCCTGAGCAGGTAATGTCACCACTGCATACTAAGGTGGCAAGTCCTCAGAGAAGTCACTTATCACCTTACCATGGAGAAAAATAACTGTGTCCAGAACACAAGAGGATGCTGTAAAGTAGCTTACAATCAAGTGTGCAAACCTGTGCAATACATACCGGATGAAATCCAGTTCAGAGGAGGAAATAAGGGTAGGCTCAGGAAGACAAATAAATGAGGATATGCTTTAAAAAATAGGACTTAATGTAAACAGTCTTGAGAGTAAAGACTTGCTAAGCACGTAGGAAACACAAACCAGGCTTTCAGGAAGGAGTTTGGCACATGTGTGCACTGGTAGGAGGTGTAATGTGCAGAAATCCGGCCTTTTGTGGCATAGCAACTAAAGTTCCTATTCTATTGTCCAGATAACCTTAAATATTCCTTTATAAAGGAATATTTTAAAAAGGCCATCTACTGTGTACAATGTGTTAGCATCAAAGACATGAAATTTATCTGGAATATACCAAAACTTTAATCAATAGACTAGGACCAAAGCTTTTAAAAATAGTTTTTTTTAGATAAATCATTATAATTTATTATTTCCTTGCCATAGGTAAGACATGATACATAACTTTCCTTTTTTCTCAGTTACTTAGTGTGTAGGTAGAATAATGACCCTTAGTAGGATGACCTTTTGAATATGTTGTTAGGCAGCCTGGGAGCATTATGGTTGCAGGTGGAATTCACATTGCTAATCACCTGACCTTAAAATGGAGAGATTGTCCTGAATTATCTAGGTGGGCCCACTGTAGTCACAAAGAACCTTCAAACAGGAAGGCAGAAAGACCAGAGTAGTGAGCAGAAGAGCTTGGGGAGACTGGAGCAGAGGCTGAAGTGATGGGCTGTGTGGATGGAGGCAGAGGCAAGAGCTCAGGGATACATGTGACCCCTCAAACCTGGTGAATTCTCCCCTGGAATCTCTAGACAAAATATAGACTTGATGATAACTTGATTTGAGCACACTAAGACCCAGTTTGGACTTCTGACCCCCAGAAGTATAAAGACAAAAAATGTGTTGTTTTAAGCCTCTGAGTTGGTGTTAATTTATTATAACAGCAGTAATAAACTAACACAGTAAGACGGCTTTTATTTTTCTCTATTTGATGTATAGAATTAAATTGGATATTCTAGGAAATACTGGGAATTTATTTTATTGTTATTATTTTTTTTGAGACGGAGTCTGGCTCTGTCCCCCAGGCTGGAGTGCATTGGCCCTATCTCAGCTCACTGCAAGCTCTGCCTCCCGGGTTCCCACCATTCTCCTGCCTCAGCCTCCCGAGTAGCTGGGACCACAGGCGCCGCCACCACGCCTGGCTAATTTCTTTTTGTATCTTTAGTAGAGACGGGGTTTCACCGTGTTAGCCAGGATGGTCTCGATCTCCTGACCTCATGATCTGCCCACCTCGGCCTCCCAAAGTGCTGGGATTACAGGCGTGAGCCACCGCGCCCGGCCTCTATTTAAGTTAGCTCTGTCCAGGGCAAACCAGCATTTCACAGATACAAACTGTTTTTGCAAAAAGCAGGTATACACCTATCCGTAGTGCAGACATTATGTCTGCTTATTCCTCTGTAAATAGATCTTTCATTTTAACAAGTACTTCACCTTCACCAAATTTAGTGTGAGTCAGTGAACTCTTACCTAAAAGATGCTGTATCTTGGCCAGGCCATCAAGAATTAAGCCTCACAGGTAGGCTGTTTCCATTTCCTTTAACAAAGTTTATCCGTCCTGGGTTTTTCTTGATTTCTTGCCAGTGGCGTATAAGGATGACTCAGCCAAGTCAGTTCCCAGAGTTGGACTCTTTTTCTTTTTTCTTATACACAGGAAACTGCTTTTCCAAGAATCCTTGTTACAGTTGCTCACAATCTCCATAGCTGATGATTATAGAATGATCTATGTACTTTCAATGTACCTTCAAAAATGAGATCTGCAGCTGGATAAGACGTGTGTGTGTGTGTGTGTGTGTGTGTGTGTGTTAGTAGACTTCAACTGTTCATTGAATAAGAAGCCTAGTTGATAGTATAAGGAGAGAGTTAGAAGAACAGGGAATTATTTGGTTTAAGGAATTGTGAAGAAAGGTACTATGCCATTAAAATTTTTCTATACTTTTGTGTTAAATCTTAATTTTTTTGCAGAATTTACTAAGCTGCAGGAAACTGTCAAAATTGATGGTTGCTAAGTTCCATATTGCTTTGTAATTATCTTAAAACAAAACTTGGTTGATACCAAAGTACAATTGTTCCTCCAGCTTTCATAAATTGAGATTGGTCTTTTTCTCACCCTCCACATACCTATGTCTGGAAGCCGAGGTGGTTGTTCTTGGTTCTCATTACAACTTCCAGACTGTTAATTTCTCCCCCCTTGCAAATTATACTGTTCCTTTGAAACTCAAACCCCTTGGAAATATCAGCCATGCCCCTTTGGTATTGCCATCATCAACAGACCTCCTTCCAGGGCACTCTTGTCTTTTTTTTTTTTTTTTTTTGAGATGGGGTCTTGCTCTGTCACCCAGGCTGGAGTGTAATGGTGTGATCTTGGCTCACTGCAACCTCCTCCTCCTGGTTTCAAGTAATTCTCCTGCCTCAGCCTCCTGAGTAACTGGGATTACAGGTGCACACCACCACACCCAGCTAATTTTTGTATTTTTGGTAGAGACGGGGTTTCGCCATGTTGGCCAGGCTGGTCTCGAACTCCTGACCTCAGGTGATCCACCTGCCTCAGCCTCCCAAAGTGCTGGGATTACAGGCGTGAGCCACTGCACCTGGCCTCTTGTCATTTATTTAAGGCTTTAGATCTTTTGCTCAGTATCATCTTCAGGCAAGTTCAGCCATCATTTTAGTGGCTCAGCATTCACATGAAAGGACCATTACAAGCCTCTGTTCCCCATTTTTTGACGTCTTTATTTCCATTACTTTTTTTCTTTCCTCCACTTTATTGTCATCAAATCTGAAACATTTTCTATAAGGGTATGTACCACCAGGATCTAGATGCAAATATTCTGCCTCCTGGACATCACTCCTTGCCAGCTCATTGGCTCGGATATCCTCATTCCTACAATCCTTCATTTTTTATTGAGACTCTCCTTAGGACACAGCTGCTGCTGCTCCCTCACAATCCATCCGCACTCTCTTGCTTTCAGTTTCCACGTTTTCTTCCTCAAATGCCATAGTTCATTTTTAGCATTTCCTTGCAACTACCCTGAGCTTCGTTTTCCCACCATTAATAGAACAACTTATTTGTTTCTATTTCTCTTCCCCAATTTTAAATATCGATGTTTCTAAGGGTTCTGTCCTAATTGCTCTTCTTTTCTCTCTACACACATACTCTCTCTAAGCTCTAAACACTACTAAACAGCTAATAATTTCCAGTTTTAGGGTTTGGCCCAGACCTTTATTCTGGGAGTTGATGATTTACATGACAATAGCACTCAAATAATTCAGAGGTAACATGTCCCGGTTTCCCACGTCAGTAAGTGGCACTGCCAGCCATGCTAGATGCTTATAAGTCATTTTTGGCCCTTCCTCAATATTCTGACAATATCCAATTCAACATTCATTTAAAAAATATTTTGGTTCCAAACATATCTATAATTTCCTCCACTTATTTTGATTTCCAATGTCCCCAGCCTAGCCAGATCCACATATTTTCTTACCTACTCTATTTTCCTAGGCTCATCCTTAGTCAACCTACTTTAATTATTAATCTCCTACACTCTGTTAGCTACATAGAAACCAAAGTGATCTCTTAACATGTCTTTCAGTTTCCAGCTCTCCCACTTTTCTGGTGTACTTGGACTAAGACCTATGTTCCTCATCATTGCTAATGAAGACCTGTACAGTTTCACATATCCTTCTCTTTCAGCCACATCTCACATTAGTCTTTCTCCCTTTTGTGCTTCATCCAGATTCCTACTTTTCAGTTTTTCATTTCATCCAGTTCACAGGTTTCTTCTACATGCCAAGATCTTGCTCATATATTAGGGTCCTTGAACACTGTGGGTTTTTTCCTAAAAGACGAACCTTTCTGTATTGTATGAAAAGCTAACTCTTTTTATTCTCAGGTCTTAGCTTAAATATTCTCACTTGAAAGAAGTAGTTAGAATCTGTATAATCCAAATTAATATTTCTTTTTTTCTTTTTCTTTTCAGACAGGGTCTCGCTCTGTCACCCAGGCTGGAGTGCAGTGGCACAATCTTGGCTCACTGAAACCTCTGCCTCCTGGGTTCAAGCAGTTTTCCTTCCTCAGCCTCCTGAGTAGCTGGGACTACAAGCACACACCACTACACCTGGCTAACTTTTTTATTTTTAGTAGAGATGGGGTTTTGCCATGTTGCTCAGACTGGTCTCAAACTCCTGGACTCAAGTGATCCATCCGCCTTGGCCTTCCAAAATGCTGGGATTACAGGCATAAGCCACCACGCCCGGCACAAATTAATATATCTATATATAAAAAGTACATGTATAAATCTTATATAATCTGAATTAAGATTACATCTGTCTCATGTTCCCCCCAACACCGTTGTTGTGTATTCAGTCCCTTGCTTGACTTTGTATGTGAACACATTTTGTAATAATCTCTTCTCTTGGCTTAGTTGGGTTTCTGTACCTGTCTTCGTCTTCAGAATTAAAACCCTAGGAGTACAGGACTATGGCTTTCTTATTCACCACTGTAGCTCAGTAACTAAGATAGCATCTGATACATATTTGTTAAGGGAATTGATTAAATATAGACCACTAGGTCCAGTGGAGTCCACGGTCTATTCACTTCATGTAGTTTCGGAGAAACAAAGGTTTCTCAACGTATATTAATGAATGAGATATGGGCCAGGGTATCTAGTCTGGCTGGAGATGGCTTAACTTTGAGGTCACTTGAGAGAGTATCAGTGTAAGCAGGAATGGTTTTACTCACTTCGAGAATTGCATGGTGTTTAGGAGGAAAAATCACCCTGCTTCTCTGGAGAGACTTGAGGCTCTGTGGCTCCTGTGGGCTCTCAAACTATTGAAAGATTACTACTAAACCTGAGTTTTCAGGTCTCTTAGTTATATTCATTTAAACTTAGACATAGATGATTTGTCACTATTTTAAGTTGTTTTTCACTGAAAAGTCAGTCTGAATATAGAGCCTTATTTCATTCAGATCAGAAAAACTGGGTTACTGTGAAATCTGTTTATCTATAATTTTTAAGTAAGTACAATTTTATAAACCAGTTATTCCTAACTTGAGAGGCCTGGAGGATTTATTACAATGTGTATTTCAGGGCTACATCTGCAGGAGTTTTGATACAACATTTCCTTACTAATACCCCTGACAGCACATTTTAGCAGGCATCCTGTGTTATTCAGAAGCAGAACGTTTATGCACTACACTTTGGGAGAGAGAAGTGCATGTTATGTTACCATTTAAAGATGCCTGGTTCTTGTGGGGCAAATTGGCAAATGATTTATCTGAACTAATGGCAGAGTGGAATTTTAATACTTTAGAGTTTTCAGGAATCTTAGAGCTGTTTTCATTTGTCTCATACATGGAGCCTGAACCTTGAAGACATCAATTAATTTGTCACAGAAATTAAATGGGGTCAAAATTTACATTTCCAACCCATGTCTGTGCTCTTCATTCTAAAGCACAATGGCCTAGAGTCATATTTTAACCTCTAAGTTTTATCTTATTAAAAAATAAAATAAAATAAATAATTGTAAATACAGGCATGTATTATATCTATATATACAATTTATATACAATATTAATTTGAATTACACAAGACTTTGGACAGCACTATTAAAGGCCAGGTACAGTTTAGACTGAGATGAGCCCTACCTGTGAGAATTTACTAAGGTCAAAAAGACTCCTTTTAATAGTGACTCAGTGGCACCTAGTGTAAGGACAAAGGCTCCAGTATATATCTTAATCTGAGTTATTACTGAATGTGAGTCATGTGATGGCTTCTAATGAAAATTTTCCGTTGAAAAAAATCAATGTTAATAACTGGAACTCGAGAGCTGTAATGGGCTCTGCTGTGTTTTTCTGGCTTAGACTGTGTGCTGTAATATGCTAAGAAGAGGAACTGATGACCTGTGAGCTCTGGTCACTTCCTGATCTCATTTGATTCTTTGGTCTTTAGTTTTAAAAGGGTGATCAGAGAGGTTGCTTTATAATGGAAAAGTTGAACAAAAGGACCATCAACCTGCAGGCTCACTGGCACAGCCCAAGTTTCACCGGATAAGCATTTCAGTAAAGAGGACTATTGCCAACAGCAATACTTGCAAGGAAGCTTTGTTCCAGAGAGGATTTTTTTTTTTTTTTTTAAAGAAGCTGCTAGAAAAACTGACACTAGAAACTAACTAGAGTCACTCTTTCTAGATAACAATGAAATTGCAAATCTGAAGACATTACTTACCTAGATACAGAAATGGACTTTATTAAAAACCAACTTTATACATACATAATATACCTAGGCTTGTTGGTCAAGTTGGCTGGCTGGGGAAGAATAAAACCATCTAGAAGATCCACATGATGAGTGGAACCATTTGTGGAGGGCAGACAGATACCTGATGCTGGCCACAGATAGAACCCAGGGATGCTCTGTGATTGAAGTGGTTCGAATACCTGGAAGCTTCGATTTGCTCTTATAACGTGTTCTAAAGCCATTTAATTCAAGACTGCCCTTCCTAGTTGGTACCTGTAGATGTAATGCATCTCTTAAACTGTGGGGGTATTACTGCAGGCTCCATCGGACAGAACAACTACCTGGAGATAGGTTGTGGAGCCTCCGGACTCCATGACACATTTCACAGCACTGTTTACTCCAAAACACTTGCCTAATTAAACTAATGTAGCTATTGGGTAAGACGAGAAGTAATACGCGAACATTCTTAACATCTGTTCTCTTTTGCCTTGTGACCTTAAACATTTGAAAGACCCAGATGAACGCTATTGAATGGAATTGTGTTTCCATCGTCATAACCAATCTGAAAGCCTAAGTTTTACCTCTCTGTTCACTGCATATCCAGTCTATTTTATGGGCAGAAGAGCACAATGGGCTCAACTATCCAGGCTTTAGGAGTTATTTTAATCTTTAAAGAGCAATAGGTACAAGTAAAAGTACAAACATAAAGTAGGCATTTAATATTTAATTTTTATTCTCATCTGCATGAAAAGGGTGTTCCAAAAAAAGATGAGAGAAGTCCATGGCATGTCCTTATGGTTCATGTTACTTTATTTTTTGGTTCATCTACCATGCTTCTTACAAGTTACTTGTTTTTTCTTTCATGGAAAATTTTTTTTTAAATGAATTGATTTTACTTTTCATCAGCACAATTGTTGACTAATACCAAAGTTAGTTAGGAGGTTATGATTTTTATATTTATAGAATGGCAGGAGCAGCATTTAGATCATACATCATAGTAACTTGGCATTTATGAAATATTAGTTTTCCATAAACATCAACTCAGAGAGGAAGGTTACATTTTTTTAAATTATAATAACATTTTGAAAACCATCTGTCCTTTAAAATGTTACTAAAATATATATTGGAACTGGTGTTTTAGATGCCAGTCCTTCCTGAAGAGTGTTTTGAGATTTTTTTCAAATACTGCCTCAGTTTTATATAAAATAGTAAAAATTCTGCCTTTTAAAATGACCACTGGATGTAGGTAAGAAGAAGTTAAGGACATATTACATAAAAATAAATTTGCAAAAGTAATTTACTGAAGGATTATTTACACTTTGATGAGTGGATCTGGATATTTTGATACTAAGTAAAAGTGGTTCCACTCTAATTATAAGGGAACAAAGATCTGCAAGTAGTAGTTAAAAGAATGTGTATAGGCCAGGCACAGTGGCTCATGCCTGACCTCAGGTGATCCACCCGCCTCGGCCTCCCAAAGTGCTGGGATTACACTCATGTTAAGTGGTCCTCTAATTATATCAGTAATTTAAACCTCAAAAGAGATTCATTATGTACACAAAATTAATCTTGTGTAATTAAATTTATAAGTAAAATTAATTGAAGAAATAAAAAAACACAAGGTGGCTCACACCTGTAATCTCATTGCTTTCGGAAGTCTAGGTGGGAGGATCCCTTGACCTAAGGAGTTTGAGACCAGTCAAGCAACATAGTGGGACCCCATCTCTATAAAAAAATTAGCTGGGGATGGTGGTGCGTGCCTGTAGTCTGAGCTACTTGAGAGGCCGAGGCAAAAGTATCGCTTGAGCCTAGGAGTTGGAGTCTGCAGTGAGCTACGATCACACCACTGCCCTCCAGCCAGAGCAAGAGAGGGAGACTTTAAAAAATAAATCTAATTAAACTAAAGAGCTTCTGCACAGCAAAAGAAACTACCATCAGAGTGAACAGGCAACCTACAAAATGGGAGAAAATTTTCGCAACCTACTCATCTGACAAAGGGCTAATATCCAGAATCTACAATGAACTCAAACAAATTTACAAGAAAAAAACAACCCCATCAAAAAGTGGGTGAAGGACATGAACAGACACTTCTCCAAAGAAGACATTTATGCAGCCAAAAAACACATGAAAAAATGCTCACCATCACTGGCCATCAGAGAAATGCAAATCAAAACCACAATGAGATACCATCTCACACCAGTTAGAATGGCAATCATTACAAAGTCAGGAAACAACAGGTGCTGGAGAGGATGTGGAGAAATAGGAACACTTTTACACTGTTGGTGGGACTGTAAACTAGTTCAACCATTGTGCAAGTCAGTGTGGCGATTCCTCAGGGATCTAGAACTAGAAATTCCATTTGACCCAGCCATCCCGTTACTGGGTATGTACCCAAAGGACTATAAATTGTGCTGCTATAAAGACACATGCACACGTGTGTTTATTGCGGCATTATTCACAATAGCAAAGACTTGGAACCAACCCAAATGTCCACCAATGATAGACTGGATTAAGAAAATGTGGCACATACGCACCATGGAATACTATGCAGCCATCAAAAATGATGAGTTCATGTCCTTTGTAGGGACATGGATGAAATTGGAAATCATCATTCTCAGTAAACTATCGCAAGAACAAAAAACCAAACACTGCATATTCTCACTCATAGGTGGGAATTGAACAATGAGAACACATGGACACAGGAAGGGGAACATCACACTCTGGGGACTGTTGTGGGGTGGGGGGAGGGGGGAGGGATAGCATTGGGAGATATACCTAATGCTAGATGACGAGTTAGTGGGTGCAGCACACCAGCATGTCACATGTATACATATGTAACTAACCTGCACATTGCACACACGTACCCTAAAACCTAAAGTAAAATAATAAAAAATAAATAAATAAATAAATAAATCACAAAACACTTGTAATTCCAAATCCAGTTATATAAACCACAGAAAAACTTATATAAACACACGTTATACATACATATAGTATATGTATGAGAAAATATACTTGTATGTTCAACTTGGGAAAAGTTGATGATTTTAGAAACAAACTGATAATTCTATTGTCTTGTGCTTTAATGATTTTCAATTTGAAGATGTATTTGGGATCAAATACATGAGGCTCCATACACAAGACATCTTTTTTTCCCTCTTCTCAGCATCAGTTTTTGGCTGATTATTGGACTACAATTGGGGGATCTAGAACTAAATTCCTGCTTAGTGTTTACTTGTTCAGAGCATAGGCTTTGAAATCACCCTGTTTTGCCTCAGTCTCCACAATAGTACCTATAACCTCATGACTAGGGGATCGTGTAGCATTTCTCTAAGCCTTGTTTTTCTTAGCTGTGAAGTGGTAAATTTTGAAAGTGCTTTGTTCATAGGATTTCTGTGAAAACTAAATTGGGTAAAGAGGCATTTAGCACAGTAAAATAACCTGGATTACAGTAACTTTTCATGGAGTGTTTATTAGTACTTAAACTGTCATTGTCATCAAAATTCTGTTTTTACATATGAACTTAGAAATGTCATTGTAACCTTCTCAACTCATTTGGTCATTTAAAATGGAGAGGTTGAGTTAGGTGTTTCTTAAATTTCTCTTTAGCTCTGATACTCTGAGTCTGAAGTTAAGTAATGCAAAATTGGTAATTAAATCTTCCCCTTTCGTGATGTAGGAGAAAGGGAGAAAGAAAACTTCTGGGTGACTGGATTCCCTTGCAAGTTTATTAGAATTGTAATTATGTAGCATTTTGAATAAAGCATTCATTCTGGAAATCATTAAGTTTACTTTTCTTAACTCCGTATTTTGTCAACTGTGGAAAAATTGGGATTTAGGAGTAACCTCTGATTTAAAATTCCACTTGCCAACCATTTAAATTGTAGTCTTGTGATTTCCTAACTTTGGTCTTGAAGGTGTTTATCATTCTTATGCGTTATTATACTGTATTATATATTTATGCAACATAAAATATATGGTTTTAACTATTGTACATGTTTACATATGAAAGGTATAGTTTTGAACTTATCATTATTCAATTTGCTAGTTTTGCTTCACTATTCATTTTGACACTTATCCATATTAGTACATGCAACTCAAGTTTATTCTTTTGAGCTACTGTATATCATTCAAATGTATGAATAAATAACCTTGTTTTGGTGGACATTTAAATATTTTCATGTATCAGTATGAAAAGCAGTTTCAAAATGAACGTTCAAATATACATTGTCATATATATGTATAATATTTGTATATATGAAAGGTCCTGTGGGTTATATATCTGAAATCAAAATTGTGTTTTGTAACTTCTATAATTAATTTTACTCTCAATTTTAAGTAAACAAGATTAGTTTTTGCACATGATGAATCTCTTTATTCAGTTAATTACTGACATAATTAGAATACCACTTAAAACTTGAGAATATTTTCAAGGGTATTTATGCTAAACTTACATAAATGTGTTGAAAAGTCCTTTTGTATATATGTAGAGATTACATGGTATGTTGAATTCATCAATTTGCCTAAATATCAAGTTATGCTTAAGTAGTGTCCATACACAATTTTTTTGCTTGATTAAACTCCAATATGTATATTGGGAGTACTTTTTAACATTCATAGGTTAAATGGCCTGTTTTGGAAAATGATATTAAACATGTAATTCAGATGAATGCTTAGAATAAAGATTAAAGATGAATGAGCTTTCATATTAATCATCAATATGACAATCCTAAAGGGAAGCATGATTTTCAAATGTACCTCCTTGTAAGCAGGATAATTCAGAAATGCACAATGCATATTAGATATGGGATTTGAGTCGTAGTATATTTCTCTAAGAATGTAATTTATTGTACTTTCACATCCACCCCACTCAATATGCAGAGTTTAAGATGCAATGGCCAGAAGACATGAACGTGTCACTAGAAGGATGTGGACGTGGGCTCCGGGACTGTTGATGATGACTGTGGTCTTCTGGGGTCATCGGGGCAGTGGACAAGGCCAAGGTAAGTGCAAGGATGTTCTAATTCTTTGAGAGCTGGATGCGAATTTCACTTTATGATGATATTATGTGAGTCTTTGGTTTGACGTTTAAGCAATTTGTTGTAATCTTCCCCCAGGTTTTTGTTACAGGGTATTGTAATGCCTCTGCACCAGTTAAATTGAAATAGAATTAGGTGTGAGTAAATGCATCAAAGTTGAAGCCATCTTTCTGAAATTGGCTTTTCTCTGTTGGAATTGATGCTATATATGAGAGATATTATGAGGCTATATATGTGTGTGTGTGTGTGTGTGTGTGTGTGTGTGTGTGTTTTTTGGGCGGGTGGGTATGCGTATGAGTTTGTGTGTGTGGTATTTTACAAGAACACGTAGCATATAAAGTTTTTGTGATTTTGAAGAAAAGTTTTTGGACGTTTGTTTCTTTTCTTTAAGGTTTGTGTGTTTTACATTTTAAAATTTCAAGAACCTATTCTTAAAGGATGTGATGTTCTTTAGAAATTAAATGAAAAATGTGACGTTTCTCATTCTTCTGCCAAGTGTATTTAGGGGAAATTAATGATAGAGTGGAGCTGCAAGGTTGTGGCATCCTGAAATGTCTGTTGGAGAGTAGAAAAGGGCCATAGATTTTGTAATAAGGCTTTCAATACTGATTTGATCAATAGCTGTATGGCGTGGTTTATGCCAAATCTAGTATCTGTGAATGTATTTTGTGATAAGTATTGTATTATTTTTGGAGGTGTGCTGCCTGCTCAGATACAAATTGCAATTCCGTATTTTATGTGATAAAGCGTCCTGACACCCTTGAAATTTTCTTTTCCTTTTGGGGCAAGTATGTTTGGCTTTTTTTCTGTATTTTCAATGCTTGAAATGAAATCTGTGAGCAGGAAGTTCACAGAGTTTATTTCAAGGGATAGGTATATTACTCCAGATAAAATTGAAAGCGTGCAGTGTTATTATACAATTGTGATGAAGTTGAGCTTTGCTAGTTTGAAGTATCTAACAAAGTTTAACACTTTTTAAAAGATCCTTCAAAAAGAGCAGTTTTCTTGCCATATGTAATGTTGTTCAATGAATGTTTGAAATGAAATAGATATTTTTCAAAACCACAAATGCATGTGTGCCTTTGAATATGAATAGTTGTATATACATGTAAGCAGATAATACATTTTATGAATTAAGATCAGCTTTGATTTTAATTTTTCTTTCATGCCATTCAGAATTTATATTAGCATCTAATAGAATTCTCATTTTTCTTTTTTGTGATAAAACTAATGTAAAATATATTCAATACACATAGTAGTTTTTTTCACCAAAGGTCTAAAACAAGAATATGTAGACAGTAGCTACGTTGGGTTTCTGTGGCTGTTTAAGAGTTGTTTATTTCTCTGGTAATGTGTAGAATTACTAAAATGCAGCATTACAACTGTTTCTCTGTAACAGTGATCCAACATGACATGTAGTATTACACAGGGTTGCTAAAACCTTCCTCTGACCATCATTTCCAGTAATTGTGGCTTGTTTTCGATGAGGAATAGGTTACTAGATATTTAAAATATTTGAGAAAAATAGGTATCTTCTCTCTTATTTACCCAAACCCTTTATTTACTCAATATTGATTGCTTAAATATTCTATCCTTCATTGGGGACCATCATTTATTAAAAAATGGCCTGAAATCAATTCCAAGTCTAGCTGCAGTGAAGCTTCTAGTGGGAAATGCAAGTTAAGTAATTTGTTTTCTTTCTAAAAGGATAAATTAAAATAGACAATGATTCAAAGAACAAAACAACTTAATAGAAAACATAATGGAATGCTTTGATATTATGATTCAGGGAATTTTGCTTCCTTTGTGGTAGCTAGATTGAGTGAAGGAGATTGCTTAGGTATAATGAGCAAATCTTATAATTGCAAGTATAACCCAAGCTGCATATCATCATTTAGATCAATAAGCCTCATTAAATATTAAATATTACCTTTAACTTTTATGCAATTAAGCAGAATTTAAAAATAAAAGTTTTAAAAATTAAAGTTTTTATTACTAAGTATCTTTTAAAATACAAATCTCATAGCTCATTATTATTGTCAAGAAAAGAATACATGAAAATGTATAAATAATGTTTTCTCTCTATTAAGTTTACAGTCTTGCGTTAAATATTGGTTATTGGGACCCGCAATGTCCAAGATTATGATTAAGTATCAATGAAGTGTGACTCCTGCAGCAAATATGCGTGCAAATGTTATAAGATTATTTTCACATTATTTCACATAATTTCTTAAGCATAATAGTATAAGTAAATTATACTTTCTACACAAGCTCTTCATATTTATGAATAGACTATGTTCTAAATGTTTAAGTCATTGGGAAATCCCAATGTTCCTTCCTAGAGACACCATGTGAGAAATTGTAGCTAAGCTAAAAAAACGGAAGACAAAAATCGATTTAACGAGGAATGTAGATTCATATCATAATATTATCTCAACCGTGTGCAACCACTACTTGTAAAAAATGATATAAGAAATGCAGTCTGAAATCTGAATTCTAAGTAAGAATGTAGGGTGGGCCATTATCCCTCTGGGACCCTTAGGGTCAAAATAAGAGAAAAAGGATGAATGGTGGGTTGGAAGTAAGTCAATGATCCTTGTCAATTTTTTGTATCTGTGAAGAAAAAGCATCTGCTTGAGGACATCTATTTTCCTACCTCTGAGTTACAGAATAATAGGTGCTTATCCTGAGTGTAACATTCCCTGACGTGGACTCTGTCTATGTCTCTGCTGCTTAGGTGGTTTGTGCATAAGAAAGTGCTTAACATCTGAAAACGGAGACAATCTTTAAAGAAAGATATATATGAATTTTAAAAGGAAATATACCTACGATGGAAATAAAACAAATAGCATAAATATCTAGCGTATTTTGTCTTCTTGGTAACTATTACAATAGATACATTTTCAAACAACTAAGTTCAGCACTGACTTTGGGAGAATCTAGATAAAACTGAACTGACATATAATAAGCATGGGTGTAATTAATAGCACAGCGGGCAAAACCATGGAGGTGTTTCCTGAGAAAGAGGGACTATAGAGAGGCACCAGAAAACCCAGCTCATTTACGGGATTCTGGGGAGTGCCACCAGCAGTTATTATATTCAGAACCGAGAACTTATTTCTAACTCAGCAACCCATAATTCTGGCTGAAGTGCAGTAGTGCAATCATAGCTCATCACAGTCCCAACTCCTAGGTTCATATGGTCCTGTCATCTCAGCCTCCTGGTAGCTATGACCACAGGTGTGCACTACCATGCCCAGCTACTTTATTGTATATTTTATTTTCATTTCATTTCATTTGTAAAGACTGGGTCTTGCTATGTTGCCCAGGCAGGTCACGGACTCCTATCCTCAGGCAGTCCTCTAACCTAGGCCTCCCTAAGTACTGAGATTATAGGCATGAGCCATTGCATCTGGCTCAAAAATATTTCTGTCTCAATGACTTTAACAAAGAAGTGCCATTTTGGGGACGTATACAATGGTGTGCTGTTTTGGAGTAACACAAAAATAATTATAAGAAGAATGGAATGAATATGGCAGTATGTTTTCAAAAGCAAGTTAGCCCAAGTTTTTAAACAAGCATAATTTTAGTTTTTGTAACTAACTTAGGGTTTAAATGTAGCAAAAATTTTAAACATTATCATGAATACACAGAAAATTTTAATCAATTTGGTTTCCACGATGAATTTACATGCTTAAATTCCTAATTTCAATTTGCTGCTAGATATGAGAAAGTTTGAAATTTTGAAGAAGCAAGTGGCGCTTACAAATGTAGCAAACTTAAGTTTTGAGGACAATTTAATTTAACTTCCATTTTTATGACCAGATTTTGGGTCAGCTATTAAGCATTCAAAAAATAAAATCTGATAATATCTGGCAATTCCAATTTTCAGTTTTGTTGATCTTCACCATGAAATAATATTTAATTAAGGGGCAAAATTTTGGAAAAGCAGATCACTTTGTTGTCCTGTTTAGCAAGTTCTCAAATTATGCCATCTTGGAATCATTACAAGTAATTGTACAAAGACAATATCTTGTATTTTGTATTTCACTGTTACACATCCAATTTTTCTCTAGAGATATCGGAGAAAACCTACTCAAGAAGGGAAGGTTAGATAAACAGCCCTCTCTCTCTCTCTGTCTTTGCCTCCATTCAGTTCCTTGTAATCGTTTCCCAGTGTATTTCAAAGTTACTTTTATTGTTCCATTCATTTTCTCTTTCATTCCAGAAATTTAAGTGATTGTATAATTCTTTTGACAGCTGAAGGTAGTATCCGACTTTGAATTAAAGGTTTACAGCTACAGCTTTTCAATTAGAAAATCTCAGATCATGTGATCTATGAGTTTTAATATCTTAGGATCACTACCAGTAAGAAATAATCACTTTGAAAAACCTCGATGCTACCTAGAGTTTGTGTTTTGTGAGGTTGCTTGGTAAATTACTTTCGTTTGATCATTGAATATTGCTTCAAGAGAGGTGAGCTCAGACATTTGGCAATGAATATTGAATGTGTATTCCAAGAGACATGACCTTAAAATATCATCAAGCTAAGTAGCAGTGAAATTGAACCCTGCTGTATAATAGAAGTCAGTGTTTCTTACGTCTTTATGATATATAAATATTTTTACATTGTGGTAGATAATAATTTGTATGGAAAAATTTAATTGGATTTAATTTATCCTATGGCAGAATTATGTTACCTAGGTCATTTTAGTTTTTGATTTAAGCGTCTTAAAATTATAAATGCAAATATTCAACACATAAAACCCACATGAATCCACACTCCCAAACATTTGAAATCCTAGCAGTCATTTCTAACAGCTTTTTCCTACAAAAGAAGTCAGCTATTCTTAGAGATTACGTGCATTCCCATAGCTTGAGAGGTTCACACTATAAGGTAAACAGAGAAAGTATTACAGCGGTTTAAGAATACCGGCGGATTTACTTTACAGACAATATACTTTTGAATTACTTGTCTTCAAAATTTGGTTTCTTGAGAAAATTATCTGTGTAGATTAATCATGCATTTCAGATACTTTCCAGACATCTGAATGTTGTTTTCTTGGAAGTAGTCAGCAAGCCTTTTTATGCAGTCTGCATGGGAGATAGTAAGAGACGTGTATGCTATATGTCTACTAGTAGAGATTTGTTTTTGAGTGCTTCCTTAAAAAATTATTTTTTCTGAAGAAAGGGATTTATTTTTTATAATTTAGATTAGATGATTTTAAATGTTTTTATGTTTTAACCTCTCTTTCTGATCATCAGGGTCATTGCCATGGAAGAAATGCAAGTTATAGCATATTTCATTTTTATAAGGAAAGAAGTTGATAATTTAGACTTTTTTCTTTTACTAAATTGAGTTACATCAATCAATATTTGGATGGCATTAATTCACAATAGTAACAAAAAAAATCTTACTATTCAACATAATAAAGTATGATTTCTTTCACATTTGTTTAACTTAATTTGTTCTTTAAGGTACATCTCCTAATGAAGGTTTTCTCATCCTCTGAAGCTGAATTTATTTAGGAAAAAGTATTTTAAACACCATCCCAAGTGATACAACTATTTTTATTGAGCTTTGATGTTCTATTTGAACATATCTGAAGACTGTACAAGCACTCAATTTAGAATTAAGGTTTCATTTGGAGATTTTGGTTGTATTTGAAATCTGTTGTGGAATTCAACATGAAGAATAGGTAAATTTACTAGATGTCATTGTCTATGACACATTTTAGTCTTATCTCTCTGCCTATATGTAAAGAGGAATAGAAATAATTGGTATAAATAGGAAAAAAGAAGTAAAGTGGTAGGATCAGATGTGAGAAATATATAAGCTAAGATATTCTTTTTTTGTTTGTTTGTTTGTTTTTTGTTTTATTGAGACAGAGTCTTGCTCTGTTGCCCAGGCTGGAGTGCTGTGACACAGTCTTGGCTCACTGCAGCCTCCACCTCCCGGGCTCAATGGTTCTCCTGCCTCAGCCTCCCAAGTAGCTGGGATTACAGATACACATCACCGCACCCAGCTAATTTTTGGATTTTTAGTAGAGACTAGGTTTTACCATGTTGGCTAGGCTAGTCTCAAACTCCTGACTTCAGGTGATCCGCCCACTTCAGTCTCCCAAAGGGCTGGGATTTCAAGTGTGAGCCACCAGGGCCAGCCTAAGCTAAGATATTCTAGAAGCTAATAATAGTAAAATATAATGTAAATTGTTTAAAATTAATCTGTATATGAAATTTTTTCTAGGACTTTCCTGCCAGAAAAGTAGGAATAGAATGGCAGAAGGAAAGAGGTTCCTTCTACAAGCAGGCACACATCCTATTTCACTTTATCCTGTGATCAGTCTCATAACCATCTCCTGGTGTGAAGTGCTAAAACTGTGCTTTAAGAATAACTTAAGTCCTTCATGTACAAACTAAGTACGAGAGCCTGAACCTTGGAAACCAAGAGATTCCAAAAAGCCTTATGTGTGAGACTGGGTGCCACAGATCTTGGCAGAAATTACTGCTTATTCTTAATTCTTATTGTTCCTTTCTAACACTTCAACTTATAATGCCAATATCTACCTCAGCCTAAAGACAAGCTCTGGAATCACTTGTGTTACTTCTTACATTTCTTTTAAAAAACTCATGAATTACATATGAATTTCAAAGTTGCCAGCTGAGATTCCAAGGACTTAAAAAAAAACCTGGCACCTTTCCATTATAAAGGCTGTACACAGTGTTCATAGTGTTTGTCTTTAAGGGACATGCCTCATCCATCAGCAACTTTTCTTCCTTAAATCATCACATCTTGCCTAAAAGTGTTTTCTCAAAAGTTAGGAAGCACTAAGATTTACAGATTGTTATATCACACCTTAATCTACTTATCAACTTTAGCATTATCAAAGCATGAACTGTTTTGGGTTTTCATAGTTAATTATGTTTGTCATAATAATTGGGATGCAATTGTTTTTCTTATGATTATTTTGTACTTGTTTTTCTTATGGTAACTTCTGATGCTTGTTTGTAAGATCTTCCTCTCTTTTCTCCATCTGGTTATCTTCTTACATTCTGTCCTTTAACTCAGATATCACCCACACTGTGTCTTTCTGGATTGCTTCTTATTTAACTGTTGCTTTTCATAGTTTACATACCTACTCCTATACCGCACTATTGATATTTCTCAAACTGCACTATAATGCTGGTTTGTGTCTTTATTTATTTATAAGCCCCTTGATAATTCAAACTATATATTTCTATATTCAAAAATTACTTATGAAGTGTTTACTTTGGGTCAGGAATTATTGAGTGAAGGAAATTGACCAAAACTCTGCCATCACGAAGCTCGCATTCTAACATAGGGAGACAGATGACAGACAGATAACAGACATAGATATGCAAAGTATCGTAAGTTAGATGGTGAAAAGTAATCCTAGATGGGGATCAGATGATTTTGATAGGGTAATTTTTAATTGGATAGTCAAGAAAGGCCACACGGAGAAGACAGCAATTGGAAGAACAAGGTAGTGAGAACTGCTGTGTCTGGAGCAAAGCACACAATTTGGAGTAGTAGAAGATTCCAGAAGTAACAGAATAGAGGCGAAGAAGTGGGAATTGTGTAGAGTCTTAGTTGCTGTTGTAATGACCTTGGCTATGGTTTGAAGTGAGGTGGAAAGTTGGTAGGGACCTTAGTTTTCTTTTCAATAATTCATTATGAATTTTGAACGGTCACTATTAAAGACTCAATAATTTTGCTTTATTCTCTTGCAATTGACTATAAACTAGTGTATTAAAGAAATGTTAAATTCTAATTTAAACTGATTGAAGTAGGTTTTTATCTTTTTATATTTCTCATACTGAATATCTCATTTTTAATTAATTTGAAAGCATTCTAGAATAGTGAGCCAATGCAATTTAGCATAATGCGTAACTTATTATTTGTCAGATTTAGGTATTTAACTGAAGATGCTAATTAGAAAAGTAACTTGTTCTGTTGGATGATTTTGATAAAGCTACTTTCAAATGATTATCACATCCATTGATGTCATATTAAGTTGTGTTTCTGGAACCCAAATTTAGGCAGTGGTAATGAGTTAATATCTCTAAGTGGATACCTTTTATCTCTACGGTCAAAGATACTTGAAAGTGGAAAAACATACTGGCTTCAAGTCTTGGGAACTAGGACTTACCGGAAATATTTTGGTTTGTTTTGTTTCCTGGTGGAATTGTCTTCTTGGAAAGACGTTGTTTCCTTCTACCAGGAAAAAATTGATCCTGTGCTGCTTTACTTTAATGCTTTGCTTTTGTCAAAATAGTGTTTTCTTAGGAAAATTAACCTATCATAATATAATGAAAAGAGAAATGCTGAAGACACGAAATGATGTACATGTTAATATTGGGTAGGAAGCATCAAGAGACATGAGAAGAGAGGGAAGCAAAGAGAGGGAGAAGAGAAATATATAGTATAACAAAAATTAGTAGAAAGGATTAGCATATACATGTAGTCGATAAGTCAATAAATGGCTATTTATAGAAAGCCTACCAGGCACTAGGGGACATAGCAGTGAAGAAGGCAAAGACACAATTGGCTATACTGTAGTGAGCAGGGAAAGAGGAAGAAGACATACAAATACCTAACAAAACAATGGTGTGAAGGGCTATAAGGTACACTACTATGAAGAAGATTACATGTGATACCACGGTTGAGTAAAACTGACAAGTAGGAAGGCACTGATCTGGCTATAGGTATTTCAGAGAATTTTTCTCTCTGAGGAGGTAATATTTCATTTGAGAGCTGAGTGAAGACAAATAGGGAGGTACTTTGAAGATCTGGGGTGCTCTGAGCAGAAAGAAGGGCAGATATAAAAATTCTGTAATTTAAAAAGAGAGCTTGATAGTTTCTTACAAAGAAGGCCGGTTTGGCTGGAATGTCCATGATGGAAGAGTATGGAGAGGTATTACATGAGTGCTCTCAGGGACCAAATTTAGATCTTATATCAAAGTGTGAATATAAATTAACTACATTGAAAAGTGTATGATAGATATGTGATATGATGAGGTTAGCTCTTAGGAGGGTGTACTCTTGTGGAAGGGTACAGTAGTGAAGGAAGGGGGTTCATTTTGCTGACTATTGCACCTGTCCAGTTGAAGGATGTTGGTGGTTGGGATTATGATTGTAGCAATAAAGTTGGAGAAAATCAGTTGAGATTGGAAGTTGATTTGAAGATGATTGAATTTACTGAGCAAGAATTATACCAAGGTATTTGGATTTAGGGACATGGGGGATTATGGTCACTTTTAGTGATATGGCAAAGTCTTGATGACATGAGGCAGTTTGCAAGTGACAGAGGTGTGGGTAGGTGCATATGTGTGATTGATTTTACATTTTTTAATCTTAAATTAAGACCCTAGTTAGAATCCAAGTGGAGATATCAAGTAGGCACTGACAAGTTGACTTGGCTAGAGATGTGAGTTAGATAATCACAGCCTATAGATCATGCCTAAAGTCATGAATCTAGGCGAGGGGTTGGCAAACTATTATAGCCCATGAGCCAGATCTGGTCTGCTGCCTGTTTTTGTATGACTCATGAGTTATAAGTACGTGTTACATTTATAAGTCTAAAATGTAAAATATAGGGAAATTTTTCAGCAAGGAAAGTTCCATAAATTTGCCTCTTGGCAACACAAAGCCTGCAATATTTACTGTCTGGCTCTTTGTCAAAAATGTTGCTGACTCCTGATCTAGATGAAACCCTGTGGGGAGAGAGTGTTGATAGAAAAGAGAGAAGCATCATAGTGGAAATTAAAATTATGTCAACCGAAGTGTGTAGGGTAGAGAATTTAAGCCTGAGTATAATAGTAAGAGATTAAAATAACAATAAATTCATTATCAGCATGATCAATAAAACCTTTGGGGGCAAAAAGGAACTATCTTCATCAGACCATTCACTCCCTCACACAAAGATCTTAGGCAGGAAGTACAACTTGTTTGAAGATCTGAGATAAGGCTAATGTAGTTTGGACAAAGAAAGCCAATGGGAGGATGACATTGCGTCTGGCCAAAGATTTAGGGGACAGCCAAATACTTCAGGCTTTTTAAGTGATCTTTAGGTAAAGAGGAAGTCCTCAAGGCATTCTGAAGTTGGAAGATCAAATCACATCTGATGGAAAAGTTCAATCTGGCTGTATGTGCATCTAGGATGTAAGGAAGCCAACATGGATGTGAAGTTAAAATTGTCCATTGCGAATAATAAAATGAAGGCCCCAGGTAGCCTTGGCAAGGGCAGATTTGGTACAAAATCCTTATTGGAATGGGCTTAAGCGTTAACAGGAATAAGGATCTAGCTGTTGTGTTTAGTGGAATTTTATCAGTCTTTTTGTTGTATATGATATATAGATGGTCAAAATAAAGAACTTCTACATTTTTGGTTTTTGTTTTATTTTAATTGAGATTTGAATTAAAAGTAAGAAACTTTTATTTTCAAAATTGGAGGCTGTGTTTAAAAAGTATAGAGTAGGGCTAGAGAAAAACATGAAACTCTCCTGATGAGAAGAATGCTAATCATGACTCTAATAATAATAAAATTCTTCTCTGATAACTTAATTTTTTTGCTGCTTCATTATTTATGTATGTATGGGAAGTTGTACCCGAGCCACATGCCAATTCACCTGGTGAACTTGTTCTTCAACGTGGCCCAAGTATTTCCTTCTATCTTTAGCCTTCCGTGGTTTCTCCCATGGACTATTGGCTCTTCCTACTTGAGCCTCTGGTAGTGCCCTGTAAGAGATGTGCTACTCCGTGACGACAGGCACCACGCTGCAGGGGAATTGCCATACCTGTCAGTCACTATCTCTAGAGTGTGGCCTTTCGTGAGCCCTGAGATTTCATACTGTTTCTCTGAGCTGTAACAATATTTATATTGAAAAAATAAACATGTTCTTCTGTCTTTAATATTTTATATCTTATAATTTGAATACCCCTTTTTCATTATACTACTTAGCTGCTAAGTTATGTTATAAAAACAAGTTTTAATTATCTGCAAACATCTTCAAATCTAATCCTTACCAGTGAAGACTAATGTCTGGTTAACTTCTGTTAGGACATTTATTTCCATACAGTATTTATAGCGCATTTTTGCTATTGAAATGATTACTGTTTAGTTTGAAATAATGCACCCTGAGGATTGGAATGATAAATGTGTAACTCTTACACAAAGATAATATTTTTAGATTTTTGTATTTAAAATACTGGTTATCAAAAGAAAAAGCCAGACGTTATTTGTTTATGTTTCTGCTTGAGGTACTGAATCTATTTCAAGTCATATTTCTCAGTATTGATATACTGAATTTTGCTGAAATAATAACACACTATCTTTAGCTACTTTTTTTCTCAGTATGTCTCCTGGTCACTCACCATTTCTGCCTCATCTCACTTCTAATCTTTATTTCTTTCCTTTGGTCTCTTTTACTTTAGGAATTCTTTCAATTTAGAAGTTTTCTTGTTTTCTAATAATTACTATTCTTCTCGGATATACACAGATATCCTTTTCCATTTCATTTGTGAATTTATCTCAGAGGCATTTTGTGTGTGCCTTTTACTCATAGCTTCTCAGAAGTCCCTTTTGAGGTTACTAATTTAACATGTCACGTACTGTAAGGTTTGCATGGCATGGTGGCAGCTGACTTTTGCCTTTACACGGATTGAAATGTTCACTCAACATGGACTGGTAGGATTTTTTTTTTCCTTAAACATTACAATGCCTTGTAAACAAACAAAAGCAAACCAAAAACTCAAAACTAATATTAGTATTGGTGCCCCTGGAAATAGCTGCCTTCTCACTAAAGTAGATTTTGTCATCCAACTTTGTGTGTTGTTGAACACACATGGTGCTGTATGAGCACTCTCTCAGTAGTCTAGAAAACATTGCTATGACCAGTTACCAGAAAAATAAATTTAGATTGCTCTTTACATTCCACAGATGACCCTTCTGAAAGCTATTTGAATTCGTTATAAATTATAGTTATATTAGTATGACTAATTCATTTGTAATCTGAACTTTATGTGCAATGTATTTTTTCTCGTGTTTAATCATTTTTGTATGCTAAATCATCTGCAAACAAATGGCTTGTCCTTGAGAAAGAATTTAAGACTGAAAGTACATTAAGTGCCATCTGGGAATCTGTGTCAATGGTTTTATCACTACATATGCGTGTGTGTGTGTGTGTGTGAGTGTGCATATCACCTACTTTCGTCATATTTATTTGATAAAATTGATATGCAATCTCTAAATCATTGTGTCTCCAACTTGTGTTATCTCACAAATACAAATTTTTATCCTAAAATTGGTAGTACCCTTTGTAAAACTAGAAGCTCTCATTTGTGCAAAGGAAGGAAAAATAAGAAACAAATTCAATAAAAAAATTAAAGGTCAGATTTCTTTTATAGCTGCTGAGTTCCTTTCTTTCCTTTCCATCCTCCTCACGTTCCCGAATCTCAACAAAGTTAAGAAATTAAAACACACATCATGAGATCATATGTTCACCTTGTTGAGGAACTGAAGGATTACATATACAAGATTATACCTTAATAAGTAGAGGGAGAAATATGAAGATATAAATAAAATATGAAAATTTATTATAATTCAGTTCTATTCTAAAGTGTTTTCTAGGCAGGCTAAGGGTATGTTGCCAGGAAATTTTAAGAGACCCACTCCATTATATACAAGAGGATGTGTGTAGATCTCTTAATTCTGAAATGTTTAGAACTGAGTACAGCAGGTCTTCGAATAACGACGTTTCATTCAATGTCATTTCATTATAATGTTGATAAGAAAAAACAAATTGATTCCAGTTGGGGTTCACTGTCTGTGTAGAGCTTATGTATTCTCCCCGTGTCTGCATGGATAGTCTCTGGATGCTCCAGTTTCCTCTCACTTCCCAAGGCTGTGCATGTGAGGTTGATTGACATGTCTGTGTGGTCCCAGTCTGAGTAACTGTGGGTATGTGTGAGTGCACCTGCAATACGATGGCGTCCTGTCCAGGGCTGGTTCCCACATTGCGTCCTGAGCTGACAGGATAGGCTGTGGTCAACTGCAACCCTAAACTGAAATAAGTAGGTAAATAATGATTTTACTAGTTTTTATTAATCTTAAATATATGAATAGCTCAAATTCATTTCAGCATTTAATATTAGAAGTGTTTTGATCTTTATTTACAAGTTCATTGATGTTTTTGTTACCAAAAGCCATAGAAGCTTAACTCTTTTTTATGTCAATCTATGGCAAAATGGGTTTCGCTTACTGTATTTTTGCACCAATTAACCACCCCCAATTTATCCCCCCTGTATGGGTGTATCAAAACCTCACATGTGACCATAAATATATATACCTATTACCAGTTTTCAAGAACCTATCAATGATATTAAGTGAAGACTTATTGTAGTCCTTTTTTGGCATAACAAAAATGTGTGTGTTTTGTTCGAGAGTGGAAAACTTCTTTCTGTAAAGAACTGGACAGTAAATATTATAGGCTTTGCTGGCCATATGCAGTGTCTGTCTCTCCTTCATCTACTCATTCTTCTTCTCCTCTTCCTTCTCCTTCTTTAAACACTTCAAAAATGCCAAAACAATTTTTAGCTCTCAGCCATATGAAACAAGCCATTGATTAAATTTGGCTTGTAGGCCCATAATATGTGAACTCCTTTACATCATCAGAATGCCATATATATATGAAATGTTATTTATGAGAAATTAATGGTGCTGCCAGCAGAGAGAAATTAGCCTAAGTTAAGTTTGAGCTTTGGAATTCAGGGGAATGCCATGCACAAAAATGTTCTGCTTTTAAAGCAAGTTACTAACAATCCATTTCTGATATCAGAAATATATGAAAACTACTAATTGAAGGGGCATTATTCACTACCTTAGTGCTGCTACTCATGTGTGGTGGAAAAAAAATCCAGAAAGTTTTCCTTTCCATTTGAACATTCATGCAATAAAAATTTCCAAATCTTTTTTTGAACAAAGTTTTATCTGATAGCTCTCTTGTGTACTTTATAAGTACATTTTGCTGCTTATTCTCAGTAACTGTATTGAAACAATCTCTGTTTTCCTTTATCAATCAAAATAAAATAAGAAATTTAGCTTAATACTAATATTAAGCTGAAGTGCAAGATATATGAAAAAGAGAAAAAAGAAGCAGGCTAAATTGACCTTTTGATAACTGCAGAAGGACAGCAGATCAAACAAAGACTGGACTTTAATGTCTTACATTTTCAGAATCTATCACAGTAAGTCCACTGGGTCCAGAAATAGGTTTTAATCCTAAATTGAAATGACTCACAATGCTGTCATGACATTGAGTTTGGTGGAAAAAGTGAAGTTAATGTTTTTCTCAGTGTTTTTTTTAAATCAAACTATGATTGATTTAACTATAAAATGGACTGATTCTAAAGAGCTCACTCTGACTTTGGAGGTGAAAATGCTTTTACTCTAATCATTAAAATCAATTTCTCTAGATATCTGATTTTATTCTGCTTTATAACATAAAGAATGAAACTATATTTATCAATGAAATGTAATCTAGCAAAGTGGCATAAGCATAATTATCAGTCACTTACTAAAACTGTGTGTTTTTTTCCATTGCATGAAAACCCTGTCTTGTTTTAATTTTTAATAATTGACTTTTTAAAAGCAATTTTAGGTTTGCAGAAAGAAGTGAATAAGCATTCACATGTCATCCTCAGCCTCTACCCCAATTTCCCCAATTTTTAACATCTTGCCATAGTGTGGTACATTTGTTACAGTTGATGAGTCAATATTGGTACATTATTATTGACTGAAGTCTGTAGTTTATATTAGAGTTTACTCCTTGTCTTATGAATTCTATAGGTTTTGTCAAACGTGTAGTGACAAATAATCCTCACTACAGTGTCATACAGAATAGTGGATTCACTTTCCTAAAATTCTTCCTTGTTCCATCTGTTCACCGTTTCCTCTCTCTCCTCCAAATCCCTCATAGCCACTGATCTCTTTACTGTGTCCGTGGTTTTGCTTTTTCCAGAAGGTCGTGTAGTTAGAATCACACGGCATGTCAACTTTTCAGACTGGCTTCTTTCACTAGGCAATATGCATTTAAAGGTTCCTGTGTGTCTTCTGTGGCTTGACAGAGTAATATTCTGTTGCCTGGATATACTACAGTTTATTTTTCCATTCACTTCCTGAAGGACATTTTGATTTTAGTGATCATGAATAAGGCTCCTATAACATTCATGGGAAGAAGGTTTTTGTGTGCACATAAGTTTTCAGATCCTTTAAGTAAATACCAGGGAATGGAATTGCTGGGTTGTGTGGTAAGAGTATGTTTAGTTTTGTAAGAAACTGCCAAACTGACCCCCAAAATAGCTGTACTATTCGGCATTCTCACCAGCAATGAATAAAAGTTCCTGTTTCTCCTCACATTTGCCAGCATTTTGTATTATCAGACTTTTGGATATTGGTCATTTTAATAGTCATGTAATAATATCTCACTGTTGCTGTGACTTGCAGTTCCCTAATGATATATGACTGGTAACTTTTCAATATCCATATTTGACAGCTATATTGAGACCTTTGGCCTATTTTTTAAATGAGTTGTTTTCTTTCTTATTTTCGAGTTCTTTGTATACTTTAAATACCACTAATTTATCTGACATGTGTTTTGAAAAGATCTTCTCCCAACCTGTGGCTTTTCTTTTCATTCTAAGCACAGTTTGAATAACAAAAGTCTTTAATTTTAATGATGCTCAATTTCTCAATTTTTTCTTTTTCTAACCCAACGAATCAGAAAGCTTTTTATTATTTCACATGGCTTAATATTCAGGCAAAGTGTATATAGGCCCCTTTCAAACAGTCATAAAGTTTAGAACCTCTCACCTCACAAACAATAACAACAACAACATAGAAACAAAAATGACAGCTTTTGCTGTTGTCTCAGTAATTTCTCAATTCAAGAACAGATTACTGAGCTTTACAAGCAATACATATAGATATCAATTTCACAATAAATACCTTATGATATTTATCAAATCACCTTAGTTTTGGTCTACTTATTGCTATTACACTAAAATGTAATTTGTCAGACATGAGAAATCTTTTTGTAGTATTTTTTATAGAACCAAGTATTTATTTTAGCTTTTTCAGTTCTTCCCTTGCTGTTTCTCCAGTATGGTCATTCCAATTGTCTCTATAGATGTATCAATATCAGGTACATAATAAATACAATTATCTCCCACGTGTACCCCAACCCCCTTCCCTGTTCATGCAGTCAACATAAAGGAAGCAGGTCAAAAGGAAATCATGTACCCTGTGATATGCTAGGTTGTAAGGAAAGGTACAAAATTAATTTACCATGTCTGAGTTTTCTTCTTCTCTGTATTTGTTCCATTTAATGCATGTATATTTTTTTATTCCTCAGGCCTCTCCAGTCCTACCACTCTCAAGGACACTTGATAAGGCTGTCTTCATCAGGTCCCTTTGGGTTACCCCCGGCCAGGGGTGGGAAATAGAGGAAGTGAATGTATCTTCATTATGTATCACACAGAGCAGAAACTCAAAGAAGCCTGTGCGGCGAATGGGTCTCTTCTTTCTCCAAAAACCACCTACCCCTTCAACTCCCACTGCTTCAAGGAAAATCTTGTATTAGTCTCCCCGTTTTCCCCTCAAACTTGCTTTAGCAAAGCAGTTCCTAAACCTCTGGTAATGTATGTCCCCACCCCTAACTCAAAACACAGTCTTACGTCAGTCACATCACAGAAAAGAAGTTCAAAACAAAACGAAACAAAGCCACAGTCTTATAAGAAAAATAGGTAAGTTTTACAAAAGTTGTGTACTGTATCTCTGCTTTGAATTTCATCTTTTGCCAAGGATAGTAAAACTCTTGGAAAACTATAAAACAGGAACTTACTTAATATGTTTTACCCAAGATTTTTCAAACATGTTTGGAAGGATACTTATTAACATCTTGCAGAGGTAATGTTACATGAAAAACTTAGCATAAGACCAATCAGGTATTCTATGCAATAATGCAGATATATGAAAAATTAATATAATGAAATAAATGACTTTTCAAAAGGTATTGATCCTAGATCCACATTCTTTTTTTGGTTCAGGTGAGGCAATTAGAATGTCAAAAAATTAAAGAAGCATAGAACAACCGTCTAATGAGAGGGACGAATGCTACGGGGGGAAGTTATTAGAAGATAAATTAGTAGATTGACCTTTTTACTGTCTATGTAGTTTTTTTTTTTTTTTTTGCTAGTACCAATAGAAACAAATTCATTTTATGGTTTGTGTCAATGGAAATGTATAACTTAGTGGTAGCTATATAGCAAACTTTCAATATGTAATAATAAGAGATTAGATGTAGGTTTCGTATCATTATTTAATTTATTTGCTTGAATACCAGTGAAAAATTTTCACTTAAGCTCTTGTTTTCAAGATGAATGTTTAATTGAATTCCAGAATTCATTTTGAAATAGAACTTTGTGTAGAATATAAATTTCTTTGCAAGAAAAATCATTTGTGCACTGGGTTTGAGAGCAGTTTAATGTCGATATAACTACTTTCCAGGCTTTCATTTCCTACTTTTTGATATGGGAATAATGTTTGCAAAGTTACTCTGTGCACTCAAAGTGTGCTCTATACACTTCATTGCCATTCACGTTTTGGGTTTATGAGGCTTCCATTTGCTGGCAATTCAAATGTGACTCTGAGTTAGATGCCGTGGTGTGGGAGATGATGTTTACAGGAGTTTAAAGCACAGATAGACAACTAGATTGTCCTACCTACCCAGACTGTGCTTCTCACTCTCACTGTGCCCTTTCTTAATCTTTGGAAACGCTTTTATTTATATATAAAATAGGCTATAACTTCATATAGTTGTATTACAAAATGTTAATGCACAGAAAAAGACTTGTGCTAGGTATATGGTTTCTTCTCAATTAAATGGAAGCCATTGCCTGTATTTGTCAATAGAATTCATCATACTTTATCTCACATATTCAGTGCTTTACATCATTGTTGGCACATGATATTTTTAGACTGCACAAGGGTTAATTATGTCAAATTTATCTATCTACAGGAAAGAATATAGCCCAAGTTACCTTGTTTAGCTGAGCCAAAGTTTGCATTTATTAAAAATGTAAATTTTATCTTGAAATGATGCCTGAGCTCACAGAACTATGGGTTCCAATCTCTAAATCACTGTGATCAGTAGTAAAACTATGTACTCTGTGTCTGTCCTACTAGCTATATTGCTGGGATCTGGAGCGTGACTTTTGGGTCTTTCTGTAATGTCTTACCTCTCATCAAAATTCACAAGACCTGCTCTCTGGATTGTGAGACTTATGCATTACAAATAAAAAGGTGCTGTCCTAATGGCATTCCAAAGCCATTTGAAATGAGTTGCTTTCATTTCCAGTGAGTCATTTTTTTATGTTGATTATCATTATTTTACCATTACCTTTTAATTTGGAAATGTTAAAATCCATTGGCATGTTCCTTGGAACATAAAGATTATATAGGGTCATTGAGATGAGTCTGGAAATATCAATCACTGGAGCCCTTCTAGTGGGATAATGTTGTTGTTAATATTGCTGGTATTCTATTCTTCACGTTTCCTCCAGTAAAATGTAAAGCGACCAAAATATAAGCATCATATAGGCAAGGATTCTTTTATTTGTTCAATGAACACTGCCTTCACCTAGTAGTCAGTTAATATTCACTACTAGAATGCATGTTGAATGGCAGCTCTTTTATTTGCCATTAGCATTGGCCCACTTTATAGCAGTTGGACAAAAAAGTTGGACAAAGTGTGTTGATCTTCTATGAAAAAATAGATATCTCTTTCTTTCTTTCATTGTTGCTTTTTCTGTGGGCAAGTTGATAGATATTGTAGTCCTGATCTTATTTTAGGGCATACAATTGAAGTTATTAGATATTTTAGAGTTTATTTAATTATAATATGAAGCTTTGAATTTCTCTTTCATTAATGAATAATTTATTTTATGATAGTGTTGCTTAACTTAGTGTGCAAGGCCTACAAATAAACCTAATAAATATCTTACAAACTGCCTTAAAATAAATCTAATGTTTTTTACTGAAATATTTTTAAACATGTTGAAGTTGGAATTCCAGGTAATTGTATACACACACACACACACACACACACACACACACACACACACACACATTAGGTTTTCATTTGGTTTCTTTGTTCCTATTATTAAAATTCCTACGCTAATAACCATATCAATTTATGAAACTCATTTTGAGAAAAAAGGCCTAAAATATAACTCATTTTAAAAATGATTTTCTCTTAATTTATAATGTAATATTTTAATAAAATATGGTAGGGCAATTTTGTATAAATATTTGTTCTAAGCTTTCTACATAAGTTCCTGCATATAGTTTAGTTTTTAATAGAAGGTTTTTTTTTTTTACTTCAGTATCCACTTTAAAGTCAATGACATTTAGTGTTTTTTACTTTACAGTTCTAAGTTACTTATGCTTAAAAAGTCATCTGACTTTTAAGTTAATGTCCAACTTGATTGTTATCTCTCTATATCTTATTGATGTGTTCTTGAAAGTAGTTAGACTTTGAAAAACATTACTAAGAGGGTTTTTTTCCATCTTTGGAAAGTAACTTGGGATAAATGGTTGTCTTTCATCTTTGCCCTCCTCTCTAACCACAACTCCCCATTCCAGATCATTAGCTAAACTTGTGTGCTGAGGTGAATATTCTGTTTTACCTTTCTTGTCAAATTGCTAGATATAGCTTTGTTCAGTTATATACTGTACAAACAGAATCTCATCTTAACTTTTTAATCTCCCTCTTTTTAACTGATGTGTTCACCCTTAGATTTGTTGTCGTTTAGAAGAGGACTTCCTATTAGAAATATAATAATTTTCCTTCATGTGGAAACTTCAATACAAAAAAACAGAAAAACACATATCAATGGTTTGCATGTGTCATGCTGATAGTTAGAGGGCAACTGATATTAGAAAAAGTGACACCATATTTCTGAACATACACCTTGTTTCATCTTAGAATTTGTTGTTGAACCAATTTTGTACCTCATTGTTATAAACCTTATGTATCTAATGAGTTGTTAATATGTTATTAACTGCCTTGGGCAAACTCAAGATCTTATTCACACATACAATATGCACAGAGAACTTATTTTTATTTGTTCAATCACTCCTATAGTCCTTCATTTATTTCACAAACATTCATTGACACTTATGTGGCAGCACTCTTATAAGAATAGAATATACCCTGTTAAATCAGACATGATACTTGCTTTTGTGGAGCTTATGCTTTAGTGGAGAAACAGAAAGTCAAGCAAAAACTCAAACTATATAATTTTAAATTGGATATGTGCTAATGAAGGAAAAAGTGGCACTGTAAGAAAAAATAATAGGGAGTTAAAGGATGAATAGAAGTTTGCTGGGTGAAATTTATGAAGGGCTGAGGATTTCAAACAAAAGAAACTGATGCAGGAGGGTGCAGCTTTGGAGTCAAGAATGAAGTTCTAGGATATAGAGAGCAAGGAAATGGTGGGAGAGGAGGTAGGATTTTATATATTATTAATGGGAAAATATTGAACAATCCTAAACAGAAAAGCAATTATATAAGTTCACCTTCATTACAAATTCTTATATCTTTAGTAGACCTGTTTTCAGGCAAAACTTCATAAGAGAATAGTAACAAAGAGAAAAAAAGCAGTGTTCTCAAGTTATCTCTAACTCACCAGATGACTTTAAGTTAGATGGCCTCAACATTTTGTGATGCTTTTCCTTCTTATAAAGTAAGGAGTTTAGATGAGGTGAGGCATCCAATTTCATTTAGCTTCAATTTCCTATAATTTGACGGCTGTCAAGTCATGCTTTGCTTTATTCTATTTGTGAGCCAGAGTAACTTTAAGGCAGTATATTAACTAGGAGAACTATTTCTTTACTTTTAAACTTCAAAATTATGATGACATAAGTATTTTAAAGAGCATTTAGAAAGTAGACAAATGAAATATTTTTAACATTTTGGAATGCTTCTTTTATTTCTTTTTGAAACCTAGGTTTTTGGTGGTAGTGGTGATATTTATTTTTGTCAAACTAACCATTCTATGTAATTTTATAGCATTTTGGGTTGATGACCACCGTAAGTCTAGTATTCCCGTATGTGTTAAAATTTATCTTCACAATTAATATATTTTCACTGAATTATTTAATTATAAATTAAACTACAACTTCTAATACATGTTCAATGAGATATTATTAGGCATTACCTGAAAAGGATTTCTGGAGAAAGAAAGAATTTCTGGTTAAAAAAGGGTTTAGCAGGTTTTCCTAATGCAGTACTCTCGATCTCTAGGATGGAGCTACAGCATAAAATGTCTTCCAAATTTACTTCACAAATTAGCCCTTAGATTTCATGAATTACTTATAATTTTTTTTTGTAGACCACAGTTTCTTTGCTCTTCAGTATTACACTTGCTTGTGTGAGTTTCTAAAACTAAATTTAATTTTGGAAATTCTTAATTTTGTATTTACCTTTTGGATTGTGTTTAAATATAAAATTAAGTTTAGTAAAAAGCTAGGTTTTTATTTCTACCTACAAATTCAGTGTCCCATCAATAGAAAAAAAATTCTCAATAATATTTTAAAGTTACTTACTTTAGTCTTTGTCATTAAAGAATAAAATTTACCAGGCAGAAATGCCCCAGAAACTACCTATGGAGGAAATATGAATATTATTATTACCTACTAATATTAATACACAAAATGGTCAATTATGTGTATAGCAGTTAAATATATATAAAAGTTAAATATTTATAAATGATACAGGACTCACATGTTTGTATGCCTGCTGTGCAGTCAGAGTCTGTTAAATTGATAAACAGAGTTTGCAGCAGAGAAAGAGTTTAATGATTGCAGGGCAGCTGAGTGAGGAGATGGGGGCACCCTCAAATCTGTCTTTCCAGAGAGTACTTGGCTGGGGTGAAGGGATTGTAGAGGGCCAGGGGCTGGAAAATTGGGGTCACTGACTGGTTTGGGTAAGGGGGATTAAATCACCAGGATGTAGAAACTTCGCCCTTTAGTGAGTCAGCTTCTCCTGGAGTCCTTCAGAGCAGCTGATGTCAGTAGTTTCACTGGTATGTAGGATCTGAAAGAATACCTCAAAGAGAAAACTTAACATTTCACAATGCTCAAATTGTTATCTATGAGTAGTTAAGTTTAACTACAATCTTGTGACAGGATATAAATGATTGTGGGGCCATACCTAGTAAACAATTGTGAGGCAGCAGGACAGACAGCAAGTCAACTTAATGTTTAAGGCTGGATGTGCTGGAAGCTTATTTTTATTTCATCCCCTCCCTCCTTTCCCAAAGAATTTTATAAAGATTATAGGGGTGGTTTCATTTTATATATATATATATATAAAACTTCTAATATTTTATCGGTTAATAAAAGCTCAAATTTTCTAGACATTTTTGTTGATTAAGCTAATAAGGTGGCTTTTACCAATGGATCTTGAAATGTGGTATGCTAAATGAATTTCTGTTTTCAAAAAGAATTATGCATGATCAATAACTCACTAAGACAGTAGACAAGTAAACTATATCACTAAGACAGTAGGCAAGTAAACTATATTTTTAAATTTACTAGTGGTGCAATCTTGTGCAAGTCACCTGACACTTTATGCCTTAATTTCTAAAAGAAAAAAGAGAACTTCCTAAATTACAGAGCTGGGATCAAATATGAATTAGAAATATAAATATGAAGATATTGGAAATATTAGAAATATGAATATGAAGGTACCTGCCATAGTGTTAGTGAGTAACATATACTTAACTATCATTGACAAAATTATTATTCTTTTCTTTTTTGAAATAATGGAGACATAGTAGACAAGATTTTGTTAATTTGAGGTGTTTTAACTCTTTATTCAGTAAGTTATTTGTAAAAATTTACAGGAAGAACTGAAGGGATATAAAGGGTTCATAATAAACACAGCAGATGATTTCTGATCCTTAAATCCAGAAACTGGGCCCTAGTCTATTTTGTTTTATTATTTGTAGCAAACTACCTAGAGAAAGTTGGAGAATGGCACTATTTTTTTATTGATTTCAGCTTCAAAAATTTCAAAATGTAGTTTTTCATTAGTAGTAGTAGTAATTCAAGCTAGAACATATTATATATTCAACATTAAACTAAGTGATTTACTTTTATATGTTATTTCATTTAACCTTAAGAATACTTCGTGGATATATTTATATTTATTTTTACAGATTAAGAAATTGTTATTAGCAGAGGTTGAGTAACTTGTCCAACTCTGATACATTGCTAAGGAGTAATTGACCTATAATTGAGTCAGGTTTCTTCTAAATACTATGCTCCACTGTAAATACATGAGATTACAGGTTAAAGTTTGAGAATTACTTCTAAGTAATAAATAGCTCACTCAATTTTAATATCGATTCTGATAAAATTCTTTATAATGTTTGGGGTTGGGTCAGGGAGAAGGTAATGAGAAGAGAACAGAGCAGATAAGAAACATTTTGCACATCTGACTTCTAAACTGATCCTCTAAATAGATTTTTTTATGCTATCTCATCAAACTGAAACTTTTTGATGGATATAGAAACAAAAAATATTGTATTAAAATATTGAGAAAGTTAGACTGGGGAGAAAGATAGAAAATTTTTTTCAAGAGAATCAAACTATATTATTTAAGGTATATTTCTGTGTGAATCTTGAAAGTAGGGAAAGAAATATGTCAGCAAAAATACTAGAAGTAATTTGTTCTTTTGTTGACACAAAAACAATAGTTGATTGATTAATATGTAGCAATCACTAATCTAGGATGCTTTTGCTCTGACTTATATTCCTTTCCCAAATATTCCAAACAATGACCTTGTATTAATAAAAGAAGACATTAAAGTAGTATATTGATATTTTACAAGTACTTAGAATGTATATTTTGAAATTTTGTGGTGATCTGATGAGTGACTTTGAGTCTCAAAATTAGAGAAGTTTCTAATAATTCTGGGCTAAACAAAATGTGAAGGGAGTTAATTTGAAAGCAAAAGAAAAAATAACTCATCTATACAAGGAAACGACTTTATGATTAACACCTGACTTTTCATCAGAAACAATGACAGTCAGAACACAATGGGATCGCACATCCAAAGTGCTGAAAGAAAGAATAAGTGTTTTGTTCTGTTTATGTCACCAAAGTTGTAATACGTGTAGGATTTATACATAAAGGGAAAAAACTTTAAGAGGAATTAGACATAGTCAATGGAAAGAATATGACAAATAATGTGTTCTAGATCTGGCTTGGTTAGATATAACATGTTTAACTGGATAATTCATGAATCCTTTGCAAATCTTTGTTTCTTTGCCTCTGATATAACTGGGCTGGAGTCAACACTGAAAGCTTGAACTCCAAATATTGTGTATATCTGTTATTTCAAGTTATCTTTGCCTCCGATATAACTGGGCTGGAGTCAACACTAAAAGCTTGGACTCCAAATATTTTGTACATCTGTTATTTCAAGTTTTCTTTGCCTCTGATATAACTGGGCTGGAGTCAACACTAAAAAGCTTTAGCTCCAAATATTGTGTATATCTGTTATTTCAAGTTAGTCTATTTTATGTTTCCTTTTTGATGGAAGCTTGTCTTATTTTGTTCTCTACAGTCTGTATTTTTTTCTTTTCATAATTCTGTAGCAATTGTGTTCCAAATATAAAAATAATTCTTTTGTGCTATGTGAAAATATGCGTCCTTTTATTTAAGCTGCCAGACAGATGTGTTATTTCAAGTGGGAGACTATGATTTTTCTCTACAGGTGATGGGTAGGGTTTTGTTGTTGTTGTTGCTGTTTGTTTGTTTGTCTAACTTTACTGGTAGGTAGATTATTTGAATGACTGATCTCATTAACCATCATTCCTTCTAAATCTGTCTCCTTTTCCTTCTAAGTCTACTTCCTTTCCTTCAAGTCTTTCATCTGAGCGGCATTAGAAATTCTCAATAAAATTGGTATTGTGCCCAGCTAAATCCATCTGATTTTTACTTTTAAAAATGGCAAGTTGATGTAACATTTCATCATAC
This sequence comes from Pongo pygmaeus, assembly GCF_028885625.2. NCBI lineage: Eukaryota > Metazoa > Chordata > Mammalia > Primates > Hominidae > Pongo > Pongo pygmaeus. The sequence continues at coordinate 19,590,159 of NC_085930.1, read as the reverse complement.
TACATAAAAGAGAAAAATCAGAACAAAATGTAATTGACAGTTTTCTGAGTTTCTTTTAGTCTTAAATTTTGAAATTGTTTTTGTCTATTTTTATTTATTTATTTATTTTTTGCAGACAGGGTTTCACTCTGTCACCCAGGGTGGAGTGCAGTGGTGCAATTATGGCTCACTGTACTCTTGATCTCCTGGGCTCAAGCAGTCCTCCCAACTCAGCTCCCAAGTAGCTAGAACTACAGGTGTGTGCTGCCACACCCAGCTTTATTTTTTATTAAAGAAAAAAATTGGTAGACATTAGCTTTCATTATGTTGCTCTGGCTGGTCTTGAACTTCCAGCCTCAAGTGATCCTCCCACCTTTGCCTCCCAAAGTGCTGGGTTTAAAAGTGTGAACCACCTCATGAAACTTTTTTTTTTTTCAATTGTCATTATAATACTTGATGAAATAAAATAAACTAAAACAAACATCTGAAAATGATGCTAACATAGTTGGGTGCTGGCTTTAAAAAGTCCATTATGTCCTTTACCAGTTATGTTAGTTTTCTAAGGTGGCACTTAAACACATGCACACATGCACAGACTGGGTGGCTTAAACAACAGACATTTATTTTCTCACAGTTCTAGAGGCTGTAAATGCAAGGTCAAAGTGCTCCTCTGAGGACCATTATGGAAGGATCTGTTTTAGGCCTCCCTTCTTGGCTTGTAGGTGGCTGCCTTCTCACAGCTCTGTCTTCACGCAGTTGTACTTCTGTGCACACATGTAGCTGATTTTTACCCCTTTCCAAATTTTATTTTATATGGACACCATTTTTATTGGATTAGGACCCAACCCGAGGGCCTCATTTTAACTGAATTCTTATTTAAAACATCCGAATATGGTTACTTTCAGAAATACTAGGCTTTAGAATTTCACCATATGAATTTGGGGAGAGGGGAGCACAGTTCAGCCCATAACTAACACACGGTAAGTAACTATTGACCAGGTTACTCATGTTACTCAAAAGAGATAATTCACTTTGTTAATATGAAGCAATTTTTTTCCTCAGTAGGTGTAAGAGTGTGTGTCAAACAGAAGTAGCATTTTAACATATAAGAGACATAGCTGAGCTCTAAATATAGGAGACAGTATGATAATTTTTTACATTTCAAATTCTCTGCCTGCATTAGAATATTTTTGCAGAATGTGTAAAACAATCTAATGAATTGATTGGAATGTGCAGGAACAAGAAATATGGTTATGGTTTTTACATAAAGCTTTTATATAGTTCCTTTAAAAATATAATTATCTTATTTACCTATTTCCTTAAGGCAATGGGTCTATTTTGTTTTATTATTTTGGATCCCCTGATTTTTCTGACTGTGGTTCACAAAAAAACCATAAGGTAAAGTACCATCTTGTACTTTATCTTCATGCAACAGTTTTTTTCTGCTAAATTAATATTTTGTATATTTTTATTTTGTATATATTTGGTATAATTCTGTTAATATTTTATATATTTTGTATATTTGTATATGAGATACAGATGCTTTAGACAACATGAAAATATCTTTGAACATCCCTATTTTACCAAGGAAGAAAGATAACCAAAGCACTTGATTTAATAGATTTGAGAATTAATTGGTAAGTTACACGAGTTTCAATTTCCCAGAACTCTAATATATATCCCTGCATTCTTATCATGAAATATACAGAAAACACCATTTTGTTGCATATTGTTACATTTATTTATATTGTACACATGATCTCAAAGTTTATATTTTGCCACCATTTATGCATGAATTTTTCATGACAAATATTCCTAAGTATTCCCATTATATGTTTCCCAGAATAGTGGTTCTAGGAAGTCGTACTATTATCCAACTGTCGATTTATTTATTTATTTATTTTATTTATTTATTTTTTCTGTTTATTTTTAAGTCTAAGTGCGAGTGGAAAAGAAAAAGAAATCTGTAACTGGTTGTGATTAATTAGTTTTGAACACCACTACATTTGGACTAGCCTGCTAATTTATTTTTCATCTATACTTACCTCATCAGCACTCCCTAATTCTTGCTTATCTTAAGCAATTGAAATTTTCACCCAAGCTTTAACCAAGTTAGAAATATATTTTTCTAAAATTCAAACTCCATACCGTTAAGGTCATACCTTTCTGAAATGTAGTAATATTTTCACTACTGTTTAAACCCAAACATTTCTAACTCTGTGTCGCAGATATGGATATGAAGAGGCTACTGCTACAAGTTTATATATTGTATTTTGCATTTTAGTGATTGATCACTGTTTCTTTATGAATGGATGTATTTGTCTTGTTCTATAGCTACCATTCATTGAATTGTTAAATGTGCAATCAGTATCGTATATGAGCTATTCAGATATGTGTGATGTACATGTGCACAGGGATCTTTGTCCTTTGTGATTAGTATAATTGTGTATACCCATCCTGTTTGTGAGTCTCTTGGTCATTCCAAACTAAGCTAATCATCCTGTACTTTATCTTCATGCAACAGTTTTTTTTCTGCTAAATTAATATTTTGTATATTTTTATTTTGTATATATTTGGTATAATTCTGTTAATATTTTATATATTTTGTATATTTGTATATGAGATGCAGATGCTTTAGACAACATGAAAATATCTTAGAACATCCATATTTTACCAAGGAAGAAAGATAACCAAAGCATATGATTAATAGATTTTAGAATTAACTGGTAAGTTACACGAGTTTCAATTTCCCAGAACTCTAATATATATCCCTGCATTCTTGTCATGAAATATACAGTAACAAGGAAAGAAATTAATATATTAAAGTATCTTAATCTATCCAATTAAATGATATTTTGGAAAGGACTTTGATGCTGTATCTTTTGACATTGAAATAAAGTGAGTTTATCTTGAAATTCCGTAAGATAATGAAGAGTTGGTAATTACATCTTTACATTTTATTGTTCTTTAAATTGCAGAATCTTCATTATTTCTGCAAGAGGTCACAAGCATGTTCATCTTAACTTGACTATTGTACAAATAAGGCTTTATTAATACATCTATAGAAGTAGCCAAATCATTCATTCCGTGACTAGGCAATTAAGTAATCCCGTTAAGATAAAGAAGTAATGACTCAAATTGGTTGGGTAAAACTATAAGACACAAAGTCAGCAAGGTGAAATAACTTCTCTTTAGCACTTTGCCTAAATAACTTTTTTTTAAGCGACATATGCAACAAGAACATGAATGTATCATGAATTAGTTCGTGCATGGTTTCCCTATAAAATAGTCACAGTAGCAACCACAATTATGGTAAATTAAAAGTTGTAAAACTAAATGTTTTTAGATCAACAGTTTTCTCTTTAATGCTTTTTTCAATTTAATGCTGGCTTATTTTTCTGGGCTTCCATACAGACTTTATAATTAGTTGGATATAGTCATTGTATGATTAATAAAATATAGACTGTGGTGCTGCCATGTTTGCATTTGAATCCTGCCTCAGCCACCCAATATGGCATGAGTGACGTCAAGTCAGAACCTGGGTTTTCTCATACAGAAAAATAGTCATAGAAACATCAATCTCATAATGTTGTGTGTTGGTTAAATAAGACAATTATGTAAAATTGTCAAAGCACAATAGCTACACATAACAGGCATTCAAATATTAGTTCCTATATTCTGATCTCTGTTGCCCTCACTTTTCTATTCCCCCAAATGGGAACAGAAGCTGTATTTAAAATCACTATTCCACTCTATAATTTCTGTTGTGGAAAAATAGAGAAATCTCTATTTTCTTATGTAGTAACTTTTATCTGTATATCTTCTTGAGTCTCTAGAGTTATATAATTTTCATATATACAATTAATTTGACCTTCGGTCTCTACAGATAGTTTATCAACACACTGCTACACATAGACTCAGGTCTTTGATTTCCACAATGTGTGTGTGTGCATGTGTATTTATTAATATGTTTTATTTTCTGGCTGTTGAGTTGATGGGAGAAAAGTGAAGAAATCATAAGTTACATTTTTACTCCAAGATAATGTGCTGATTTTTCTTTTAAGGAGTATACCAATATAACTATTTAAACTTGGAACTATTAAGCTATCTTTTTTCTCTTTTTTGTAAGTGTCTCAAGCTGAAATGACTGTCAGCAGGATGAGGCACATGCCAGTATATACTGCCAATTTGAGATAGTTCATATCCCAGGACTTTTTTTTAGAATTGTCTATATGCCAATGTTGAGAACATTTCAGTTACTTGCAGAGTTTTCCTTTGTGCAGAAGTGAACTCAGTTCAGATATATTGACTTCACTACTAAAAGTATATAAGTCAATTTTCTATAACTGGAGACAACTGACTCAACTTTTAAAATAATTCTAGGTGTCTCTAGGATTACTATATATGAACGCAAAAAGGGTTATAACCACATACTACAATAACTACAATAATTAAAATAACATATAAAATTAGAAACAAATTCATGGCACTCAGATTTAGTAGGTATGTATGGCCCTTACACATTTATTTATCCTAATAATTTGTTCTGATGGCAAAAAGTACCCAAGTAGAAATAATACTGTTAGAAGACATGGAGTAATCTTGCATTTTTCATTATAATTTTATATATAATTTCATTTTTCATCTATAATTTTTGTTTTTAATGCATAGTTACCATGAATTAAAAACCAACCTTATTTTTAGCCTCTTTAAATAAACAGTGAACACAATCAAGATGGCAGAGATTTTCAGGAATCACCGTATCAAGTTGCCCATTTCTAAGAGTATTTGGAAGCAGATATTACTAAAAGCAGTAATTAGGGTGCCGTAACTGCCTTGAAGTAATACTGACTGTAAGTATCTTCAGTGTCCAGAAGTTTTCCTGGCATACAGCAAATGCTCAACTACAGAGTGAACAATTTTAAAAAGATATAAAGGCCACAGGATAAGTATAATCTTGAAAAATAACTTCAAATATAAACTTCACCTGATAATTCATTTTTTTAATTTATAATAGTTTATTTTTGTTTCGTTATTTTCGAAAATGGTTGCGATTAAGGTGACACATGCACCCATGATCAGAGAGGCAGTTAATTAGGACGATAGATGCCTGAATCAAGATTTGCTCTTCTGTTTGTGTTTCATATGTTGCAAAAATAATATATTTCCACCACAGTTTTTGATGGTTCGGCTGTCAACACTATGGATATTATGACTGTCCCCTCAGGCTTTGCTGATGAGTCTACATTTATCAGGTTGTCTCCTTCCTCTACATATCTTCCATCATTGCTGCTCTAATAGTATTGAAGTAATTGTAAATCTCTCCCATTGGATTATTTTTTCAAGTTTTGAAATTTTTAATGTATAAATTGTTAAGTTTTGATAACCTACATTTTAGTTTATTTACTTAATTTCATGGTACATATTTAAGACATACACATATGCCATGAAATTATTACTACAATCAAGCCAATTAACATATCCATCACCTTTCGTAGTTATATTTTTATGTGATTGGCAAGAGCACCTAAAAAATATACTTTTAGAAAATTTTCAGTATAGAATACAATATTATTAACTATTGGTATCATACTATACGTTAGATACAACTTACTCATCCTACGTGACTGCCAGTTTGTACCCTTTGATCTGCTTTTTTTCATTTCCTCTTAATCCTTATCCCTGATGGCCACCATCCTACTGTTTCTATATACTTGGCTTATTTTTAGATAGCACATACAAGTGAGATCATCAAGTATTTTTCTTTCCATGTCTGGTTTATTTCACTTAGCATAATGCCATCCAGGTTCATCCATATCATCAAAAATGGCAATTTTAATCTTTTTTTAAGATTGAATTCTATATATATAATATTTATATTATTATTACAGTTTATATTATAAGATTATGATATATAATATATTATAACTATATATCATAATTTCTTTATCCAGTTGTTTTCATAGCTTGGCTATTGGTTATTTATACAGCAATAAACATGGGAATACAGATATATCTTTCATATACTGATTTCAGTTCCTTTGGGTATATACCCAGCAGGGGGATTGTGGAGTCATACAGTAGCTCTATTTTAAATTTTTGAGGAACCTTCATACCATTTCCCAAAATGGCTGTATCAGTTTACATTCCCACCAACAGTGAACATGAGTTTCCTTTTTCCACACCCTCATCACTTATCTCTTTTTTATATAATAACCATCCTAACAGTTGTGAAGTGATATAGTTGTTTTGATTAACATTTTTCTGATTAATGATGTTGAACACCTTTTCATATACTTGTTGCCCTTCGTATGTCTTTTTTAAATAACGTCTATTCAGATACTTTGGCCATTTATCAGTCGGATTGTTTTTTGACATTGAGTTGTGTGAGATTTTTATTTCACGTATCAACCCCTATCTGACATATGGTTTGTAAATATTCTCTCCCACTTTGCAGGCTGCCTTTTCATTTTGTTGAGTGTTTGCTGTGCAGAAGCTTTTTAGTTTGATGCAGTCTCACTTGTTTATTTTTGCTTTTGTTGCCTGAGCTTTTGGTGTGATAGCCAAAAAACCATTGTCAAGGCCAATATCAAGGAGTTGTTTTCTCTGTGTTTTCTTCTGGGAGTTTTATAGTTTCAGGTCTTACACGTAGGCCTTTAATCCACCTTGAGTTGGTTTTGTGTACAGTCTAAGATAAGGGTCCAGTTTTATTCTTTTATATGTAGATAACCAGACTCTCACTGTTGCTTCTTCACAGGAACCCCTCTTTGTTCCAATTTTGGCCAAGTATCTTCTACACCTCCTTCAGGTCTAAGTGCAACAGAAAATGCACCTTTCTCTGGAAAGACATTTATTGTTCACTCATAATTCTATCTTTAATAGACATATCCAATAGAATATACAGTTTGCAAGATTAAAAACAAGGTTTATATTGCTTCATAAGGAGCAAGCACATTTTTGAAGCACAGGGTAATTCTTGACAATAAAACCTGCAACTCATTATGATTTTTAAGTTGTGTGAGATGTGGATACCCAGCATTTTCATGATGAGGCTGTGCTTTCTTACATTTTCAGTGATGAAGAAGACATGCCAACAAAGGGTTAATTCCAGATAAAATGAAATGTTCTAAACAGTATGTATTGTTTATTTGAATCATCTGTGGGGGAAGGAAAGATAATTTTCCAAAGAACATTCCTCCTAAATTCTGTCTTAAAGTTGTTTGTAAGTAGAAGATTGAGTTTATATTACATTACAAGACTATAATGTCTTTATTAAATTCACTGTGCAATCTTTAATCAAATAAGTAAATGCATTATTTATTTCCAAGTTTGAAGCACACATTCTCTTCAGCTGAAATGCCAGTTCTGGAGGAAAACGTATCTAATAATATATGAAACTGAAGGCCGTTTTTACTTTTTATTATTCTTGTAGCATTTAAAGACCAAAAGCCTGTCTTATATCTAGTTGTGTGTTTTCAGGAAATATGCTTTTTGAAACTATTCTCATGAATATGAAATTAACTTCAATAAATAATTTATTTTTGAAATCTTATTTCATGCTAATTAAGTATCTTTGGCCAAAACATTTTTAATCCTCTTATTTGTTCTTTGAGAAATGTTGACAATAAATTCAAAACTTTTAATGGAGAATATTTGAAAGGTCTTCTTAAAATAAAAAAAAAGTTTAACTTTTTTTCTTCATCAAAGTTATGTATCCCTATATTTCTAATGTTTAGGACATAAACAATTAGATGTGATTATGACCACTGAATAACTAAGAACAATATACATTTTTAGATTTCAGGCTTTAAAAGTAAAACACTTGCTTGAAGGGGACCTGGCAGCATTCATGCAACTGTCCCCTACAGATTCCCTAAAATCCAGTGGCTTGAGGGAATTTAGCATCTGCTACAAATCGCATCCTTGAAAAATTAAAACAAGATGATTGTATGCATTATTTAAGATACATAAATATGTGTAAAAGTGTCAAAAATATTCAAGGGAATAATACAAACTACTTCAAAATCATAGTTTTGGGGTGGATGGAAGAATGAGTGTGACTTCAACTGTAGATATAGTTAATTTCTATAGAGAAAAAAATGAAGAATCTAAAGGAAATATCACAAAATGTTAATATTTATTAATTCAATAGATATGAGTATCTAGTTATTATTTTCTGTATTTTTTATATATTCTACAATTAAATATTGTTTTGAAAGAATAAAAAAAAATAAATAAATAAAAGTAAAACACTTGTTAGAATTTTATGGTTAAATCATGTTCTTTGTACCATGAAAGAAAAGAATAAAAATCATCATGTTATATATCAAAATATAATAATGAGGTATCTTCTCTCTCAGAGATCTCCGAACAACGTCATAAAACCTGAACATGTTTCTTTTAAGTAATATTTGAGTGATGAAGGCATCAAAAACTTGGAACAAAATAAGATTAAAGCAGAATAATAGCTTAAAAATTAGGTCCAAATTCTTAGTTGTCTTGTTGTGGCAAAACGTTGGTCGAGTGATTAACCTCTGATTTCTCATTTTCTTCACCTATAAAGATGGAAAAATTCAATTCTTCCTACTTTGTCAAACTCTCTGTGAGAAAGCTGCGTAACTTTGAAATTTTGTGGTAGCATAGAATTTTTTAACCATCTAGATTATTAAAAATTTATTTAAAAATTAGCTATTTTTTGAAGTACAAATTCTAATAAATTCTATAACTTTGAAAAAATTTTTCAAGTTTGGAAAACTTCAGGCTACATGGCTAAATCAGAGGGCAATACAGCATGTATACACCAATATATATAAAATTTTTCTTGTAACATTTGAGAGATTCTTAAGTTTTACAGAAGCTTATTCACAAAAAGGGTTGCTACAAATTCAAAAATATATCCTTCAGCCTCTTCCATTAATTGGAAAACGTATAATCAGAGTTCCACCTGTCCAAAGTACATAATAAAATACAGCATCCTGAAATAAGTATTTGTTATTTTTATTGGTTATGTTGTGAAATCGAAGCTTATTGCAAAGTAAATCAAATAAATTATTCTGTTCTGTGCTTAGAAAAGTGACATTTCAGACCCAAGTTTAGATAATTTACCATCTTCATGGAAATGGAAAATGTTGCTAAGTCAGTTATTTGTTCTTTTTTTCCCTTCTCCTGAGGGTCCAATAAATGATTATTGAACAAATGCTTATCAAAAAACTATTTTGAGCAATATAATTTAGAAGCAATATTATTAAGACACAAGCATTTTTAAGAGAGTTATGAAATATGCATAGAAATGATCAATAAAATCAAAATGTGTGAAATACCACAAAATAGTATACTTGATTGTTATGGGAGTGCAAAGTGAAGAAAGTATTCTAAGGTGAATGTGAAGTTCTGGAAAGTACTTTTTGGCCATTGACCAGGACCTTGTTTCAATGAAGGAAGCAAGAAGGGAGTGGTGGGGCAGGGACACTGGACATCATGTTGAACAAATAGTAAAGACCAAAGACAAATTCTGGAAAATGGATGGCCTCTTGAGAGAAACATTATGTTTGTGTACCAGCTTGACTTATTACTCTTTTATAAGCAACTTCTAAATAAATGAAACCAAATTTGATTATGTTAGGGATTGCCTGGACAGAGACTTGGATTTTGGAGAAATTCAGGGCATAATTTTCTTGAATTCAAATCATGTAGATCATTGATTCTCAAAGAGTGGTCTTTGAACCAACAACATTAGTGTTACATTGAGACATAAATTCTTGGACCCCAGATCTATTGAAGCAGAAACTCAGGAGATCTCAGCAGTCTCTTTTGCAACATGTCCTCTGGGTAACTCCATTGCATAGTGGAGTTTGAAAACCACTGATGTGGACAACAAACAACCTAAGTCCCTCTAAGGCAGTCTGGCACTAACTGTGGTAGCCCGTTAAGTGTAGCTCCTGCAGGACCATCCCTTGTTCACTCTGTCTATTAAAGTTTAGTGGCAGATGAAAAGATAACAAATGATAGGGTACAATTTTGTATTTAAACCATAATCCATGAAAAAATCTATTTTCAGTCTTCTAACTAGAAGGTACTTCACTCAAATTTAAGCTATTCTAAATAACAACATTTTTCTGAATTAGGAAGACATACAGTCAAAGGAGCAGGCAATCAATTACTAGTTAGTGGTTAGTTAACAAGAAATAAATAAAACTATTATCAGAATGTCATTTACATAGGCAAAGCATAGCCAGGTAGGTAGATCATATTAGAAAGATTATAAGATGAATAACTACAAATCTATTCTGTAACACTAGAAATTATAAAAATGACAAAAATTTAATTATCAAATGAACAAATATTGTAAGATTACTTCACAGTGGTTTATCTTCATTATTGGAAGAGTGCTTCAGTACAAACTTTCTAGGCTCAGTTTGGCAGAATTTATCACGAATTTAAAAAATATGGCCATTGACACAATAATACGGTTAAACAATCATCTTAAGGGAATAGAAATCTAAGCCAAGAACTAAAGAACCAGGAACTGAAAAGGCAAAAGGAACTAAGTGATGGAAGGAGCAAGAGGGAGAGATGTGAGACCTTGCACCAAAAATAAAACTTAAAACAACAACAACAAAAAGTATAGATGGACTCTGTTACCTGAATATGAACATAAAGGAAGAGCAACTGTCAAAATTTTGTCTGGAATAATAGAAATTTTGAAAAAACAGGAGAGTAAGAAAAGGAAACTAATTTTATGGAAAGAATGTTAAGTTTGATTTTGGATTACTGAAATGACAGCAGGCCATGGAAATGAAAGGAGCTGAGTAGCAGAGGGAATGGGTGATATGAAGTTTTAGATGGAGTGGCTTCTGAGTCATCATGGAAATGAAAGGAGCTGAGCAGCAGAGGGAATGGGTGATATGGAGTTTTAGATGGAGTGGCTTCTGATTCATCAAATAAAAATAATAGTTGAGATTTCAGAGGTAGAAGAAAAGAGAAAATTTGAAGGCAGAAGATTAAAATTAATTACCCAGGGTTAGAAAAAAATCGTAAAAAAGAAGCCAGTAAAGATGGTGGGATAGGGCTCATGAGTAGTTAAGGTAGGGATGAGGGAGGAGAAAAACCGTGGAAATGTGGTTATAGAACATGAGAATAATATAGAAGGAAGGGGTAATTATTTTAAAGAAGAAAGTGAAGGAAAACAGCAATAGGTAATGGTGAGGACCAAATACTGCAAACAGCTTATAGTTTGCTGAAACTGAAGGGACATTGGGATTGACCATTGTGAGGTCATTATGATTGCTAAATATAGTGCGTTTGGTGAATACAAAATGTAGAGGGTGAAAGAAGCAATGTATAAAAACATTTAAACACAAGAAAGAATAGGTTCAGGCATTCGGTAAATGTAAAATATAGTAGGCAAAAAATGTATAGCAGTGCATAGAAGCAGAGATAAATTCAGATAAGTATTAATTTTTTGTTCAGAGGCACTCAGTTACAAAAGAAATTATGTTTGCTGTTGCAATTATTATCAGCATAATAGGAGGAAATATTATGCACCCCGTATTTTGAAAGATAGGTGCATTTGAACAGTTGAGAGTAGCTATACTTCAAAGTAACTATCATGGGAATGTTTTGGGGGTTAAAATCCATTCATTAAGTAAAATTTATCAAAAATTTGTCAAAGTACTGTTGGTATCAACAGACAATTTAACTTTATGAATTATGGCTTGTGTTGTAATTCTCTGTGCTACTTCAAATGTATATTTGGCTAAACAATGTTTCAGATTTTACTGTTAGCAGTTGTTCTCTAATGTTAGGTAAACATTTATAATGTTTTCAAATATTTGAGTTTTAATTTTACAAGAGATTTATTGAAAAGTTTAGTGTGTTGTAAATTTCCATATTGTACAATAAGAGGCGGTTTTGAGAGGCTAAAATATGTAGATACATTTACTTTCACAACTTTTTAGACTTAAGTCACATTATATTTATTCGATAGCAATAGGAAAATAGTTTGTTGATCCCATGTAAAACATACAGAGATGTGTGTTTATACAGATAGTATTTTTGATAAATTGATGAGCTTTATTTTATTTTTGTCGGGCTATAACGTATTTTTAACCTGTCCTCAAAATATAAATAATAACAAGTAAAATGAACTATAATAATCTTTTTCACAATGGCTGAAAAAAATTGAATTATTTTTAAGATTCATAAAGTATGCTTAAAATTTGGAAGAAGATACATACTTTGGGATTAGAATTGGCTAGATATAAAATAGTTGGCAGATATCTAGACAATTATCACTGTCATAGATTGGTTTATTTTGTAATTGGGTACAATACATGAATATTGGAAAATTGGGTAAATAAGGTCTGCCACAGATACAAATTTAAACATATTTGTACCAATTTAATAGTTTGTTGGCCTCTTTATAGGTACTTTTGCAAGGCCAAATTCTTTATCAAATTATTTATATAAAAATGAATAATGTTTATAAATGACTAAGATATTTGAATATTTGAAGAGCAATTTTGTCTACCTTTATTTATATGTACTAATATATTTCAGTAGCCTTGGTTTAGATCAATTTCATCTACTCTTTATTTATATATACTAATATATTTCAGTAGTCTCTGTTTAGATCATTTTGAAATGATTTTTATTAGCATTTCTCAAGTTTTCAGACAACTCTTTTTTTCCCATTATTTTGCTATCACTAGTTACCAATGTTTATTTTTTCAAGTAATATGATCCTTGATATCAACAATTATGACATTCAATCAACAATGTGGTTGATAGAAGCCTTAAGAAAATTACCTGCTCTGATTACTCCTCAGTAAACAGGAGATGCTAACATGACTATATAGAAATAGTGTGTGAGAATTAAATCCAAGATTATGTGTGTATCTGTGATCTATAATTTATTAGCATAAAATAACTAAACAACAAAATCCCATCTGGCTATAATTGGGAGAGATACTCACTAATAGAAGACAGGAAGTAGTATTAATCTGATTTCTACAGGACCGGGGGGCTTTTTATTGGTTGAGCCTAAGTTAGAGACTGTTCTATTCCCTAAGTTGGAGACTGTTCTATTCCCATCTGAAGGATTTGGGGCCCTAGAACTCCAGTCACTGCCATGCAATTCTGAAAATCATTGAATAGCAACTTTCAAGGTACATGAAGCAGAAGTCCCATTGCCAGGTGATGGAGGTCTTTGGCTTGTGCCTATGAGCCTTCATTGGAGAGGAGAGAATAGTGTCAATATCCATGCAAATGGGAACAGCAGAAGCACAAGTTATAAAACTTAATTAAAAAGAAACTCTACCAAAAATTTACATGTGACTATGCATATGCTATGACCCAGAAACTCAATAAAAATGTGTACATGTGTTTAAAAAACTGTACTGAAATGTTTGTGTTAGCAGTATTCAAAATAGCCACACACTGGAGATCACTCAAATGCCCAGAAAATGTAGAAGAGATAAATTAATTATTGCACATTCATGCAATGTGATACTATTAAGCAATAAGATTGAACTACAACTGTGGGCTCTAGTTAAATGACTCTCCAAAATACAGTGTTGAGTAAAGAAATCTAGACACAGAAGGTCCATACTGTATAATTCCACTTTTACAAAGTAGAAAGGAGGGAAAAATAATAAATGATTGTTTTAAGCCATTAAATTTGGAGGTGGTATGTTATAAAAAGTTATGGCAGTGATAACTAACAGATACTCTATCATACTAGGATGGCATGATAAAGATATGTGGGACAGTAACTGGTGAGGGATAAAGGGATGAGTGAGCCTTATATTTTTAAAGTAAGGGAATATACACACACATAGAGAGAGAGATAATAATAGACTTGCTTATTTAATTGTGTACTAATTATCCAAGACAGGCAGAGGAAGTGCTGTACAATTTCTTGAATAGGCAGGAGAGAATAGGATCAGCCCAAGTGGATAGTGTTGAAACCCACAAGAATGGATAAGTTTATCTAGTAAATGATTACGTTGGAAAAATGGTTCCGAGGACAGGTTTTTTTCACACTCTAACCTATTGGGAGCACAGGGAAATTCTCTTCTGGCACATAATTTTTAGAGTTGTTAATGGAGATTTAGGACATAACATGCATTAAAATGCCTTGTCTACTGGGTGTCCAAAGTAAGTTGGGCGCTTTATGTGTTTCTTGTGTCCCTTCAATGTCTATATAAACTTCTTAAGAGCCTTAGCATTCTGAAATTCAGATAATGACCATTAAAACACAACCTTTATTTCTTCTAAGCCTGAAAGCTACACATTATTTTAGTTAAATTCTTAATTTCTTCCAAAGTATAAATTTTGTAGAGATAATGTTGATATCCTTTAATCCAATATTTAGGAAGTATGCCATTTAATTTTATGTAAGTTGCTTAGTTTATTTTCTCACACTGTTTTTTCAAGAAATTCCATTTCCTAAAAAATACCCATAGGAGCCTTGGATAAGGATAAAAATGCTAAATTATATGCATAATACAAAATTAAAAATCAGCAAGTGACATTTTTCAAGTTATGTAAACTTGTCTTACATTTGTAGTAGGTGTTTTTGTGTTACTATGAGCTGGATGAGTAGTAATACAAGTTGAAGTCCTCACTGTCCAAATTTCCAGATGATATAGGACAAAGTATTTTGCCATCATGGACTTCAGATTCCATAAAGAAAGTGCTTACGTTTCTCTTATTAAATGAATCCTCTGAACTCCTAGAATGTGTAAACTTTAGAGTGTGTGGAACATGAGCCTCCCTCTCTGCCTTCTGCCTTCAGAACGATGTCAGTGCTTGAAAACGGAAAACACCAGCGTCTTTAGGGGTTCCTGATCCAACAATCACTTATTCCATTAATCTTTTATAGAAGCATTTCTGATGATGTTTGAATTTGACTTTCAGTCTGAGCCAAATGTATATGTTTTTTTTTTTCTGCTTAGTATTCATTGTCACACTTACTCTTGAAATTATAAAAAACTGTTGTGAAACAAACAAAAGCAGGTAAGTTACTTCAAATCTTTTCATGCATCAGCACCCATGGCTGTGGAGGAAGCAGTAGTTTATTTTCGCATGAAATATGTCGAGTTTCTGTAGTCAAACTATACAAAGCTGGGCTGCACCTAATTATTGGTATAAATTACATAAAGCATCTAAAAAGTGATAATTTAGAAGACTCAAACCATTGCTATTCACTTAAATCTGAAGAGGATCTGACTGAACACATATATCTCTGACAAAAAGTCTGAGTGCCATATAGATGTTTATGTTGGCTTTCCTTGATTCTCGGCCAGTAACCTCTCCCCACCACTTCTCTCACTATTTTCTGAAGAATACACTGTTAAGTGCAGGAACAAACATTATTAATAAGATAGGGAATAATAAACATGTATTATAAGTTACACACTGATGTTAAAATAAATAATATTTACACTTCTATGTAGAAAATATTTTTGCAACTATTTTTACCATGTGAAGCATTCAAATAAAGTATTATTTTGTGCAATAGAAACAAGATGGTTAATACTTTTTATATGATAACATTACAACTAGCTCAAATATTAGCCAAGCATTTCTATTTTAATATGAGAAATGAATGAACAGATTCTATTTGCCGTAATGTAACATCATTTTCTGTATTATGTAAGATCAGTGAAGACAAGGGCCCATGTGATTTTTCAGCAATATTTTAGAACATCAGCTTTCACCGTGGTGAAGAAATTGGGCAAAATAATTACACAACCTTATATTTTATTCCTTCTTCCGCCATTTAATTGCTGGAACTAATTATTTAACTATTCAGTTTCCCAAGTTTTCCATTTGTACAAAGGAATTATCTATGTCCTATAGCCTATATCTACATCATAGGGTTGTTGTGAGGAATAAAGTGTGATGTATGTATATCTTGAAAGACAGTGTTAATTATATAGTATGTATTAAATATTAGTTTTTGATTATTATTATTCACGAAAAATAACTGATGTGACTCTATGTTGAATGCCTACTATGTGTGAGAGATGTGGGTTGCAGTTTATATAAATATTTTATTAATTATTAAATATTAATATTTGTATTGATATTACACAAGTACTGTAAAACTGTAATATAACATATCTTTATTTAAATTTCTTTTTATTTTTATTATTTTTAAATTTTTTGTGGGTACATAGTAGGTGTGTATATTTATGGGGTACATGAGATATTTTGATACAAGCGTGCAAAGTGAAATAAGTACATCATGGAGAATGGGGCATCCATTCCCTAAGCATTTATCCTTTGAGTTACAAACAATCCAGTTACACTCTTTAAGTGAATTTCAAATATACAATTAAGTTATTATTGACTATAGTCACCCTATTGTGCTATCAAGTAGTAGGTCTCATTCATTCTATTATTTGTACCTATTAACAATCTCCACCCTCCGCCCCCTCCCAAAAACCCACTACCCTTCCCAGCCTCTGGTAACCACCCTTCTGCTTTCTATGTCCATGAATTCAACTGTTTTGATTTTTAGATCCCACAAATAATTGAGAACATGTGATGTTTGTCTTTCTGTGCCTGGCTTATTTCCAGGAACTTAATGATCTCCAGTTCCATCCATATTGTTGCAAATGACTGAATCTCATTCTTTTTTTATGGCTGCATAGTACTCCATTGTATATATGAACCACATTTTCTTTATCCATTCTTCTGTTGGTGGACACTTAGCTTTCTTCCAAATCTTAGCTATTGTAAACAGTACTGCAATAAACAAAGGAGTGCAGTTATCTCTTTGATTTACTCATTTTTTTCTCTTTGGTATATACTCAGCAGTGGGATTGCTGGATCATGTGGTAGCTCAATTTTTAGTTTTTTGAGGAACTGCCAAACTGTTCTCCATAGTGGTTGTACAAATTTACATTCTTGCAAACAGTGTACAAATGTTTCCTTTTTTCCACATCCTTCTCAGCATTTGTTATTGCCTGTCTTTTGGATAAAAGCCATTTTAACTGGGGTAAGATAATATCTATTGTAGCTTTGGTTTGCATTCCTCTGATGATCAGTCATGTTGAACATCTTTTCATAGGCTTGTTTGCTATTCTTAATGTGTTCTTTTAATAATATATTTAAATTTTTAAAGCCCCGATTTTTCAGTAGAAGAAAATAAGTCCCAGACTTTTGTCTTACATTTGTGATTTCAATCACATCTTTGTTTTACCTGATAAATCACTGCTGTTGTCTTCTTCCTAGGATGAATGCAAAAGTTTGGTAACACTTTTGATGCTTGACTCTGGCAGTTGTCTGCTAGTCACCCTTCAACCTTGCCAGCAAATCCAATCAGCTTAAGAGCATTTTAATGTACCTATGCAAGTCCTCAGAATTTAAGATTAGGAAAGAAAGCATGTCTTGTGACCTTCATAAGTGGTATTGAATGGTTACTCTGGAAATGATAAAATTAGCTTAATTTAAGCTGCAATTTGATGGAAATGTTTTCCAATTTTAAATCAGATACTCTACTAGCACCCACAATGTGAGGAAGTTTATATGCTGTGCATTTGTGATGCAATAGAAATGCAGTTGAGTCAAACAAAATCATTTGTCATCAGTAATCAGGAAGAGGTTGCCCTAGATGTTTTAGATCCCAATTTTAATTTAACAAGAAAGCTTAAGTGTACAGTAGGATAGAGTATATTTGACTCAGCTCTTTTTCCTTAGAAAAAAAGTACAATATTTTACTTCATTCTGACCTTGAGTCAAAAGCTTTAGAAGTATGTGAAGAATCTGATTCTGAGTGGATTGAGGGTAAGCTGAAATGAAAAAGAAGGAAGAACTGCTTTTAACATAACCAGATGGTAATTTCTACTAGTTGGCAGTGTACTGAAAGCACATTTTCTGAAAGGGAAGTATACATTATAGACTGGCACAATGAAATGTGTAAAACCATTCCCAAAATAGATTTAAAATATTCTTTAGTTTTAAAGTAAAGTTATGATAAACTTGTGTGGTGTATGTTTCTCTCTAAGGTAAAGATAGTAACAGGGACTAACTGTACAGTCAAGACCTGTTGAAATTAGAATTGATTTGATGGTATCTAACATTTGACATTGGGTTCTAAAAAACTGAATTGTGCCCCTTACATTGCCAGTTTCAGGATAAATAATAAACTGTGTGTAATAATTGAATATTGACTGTTTCCTTGTTCTACTGAGATCCTGACCAGTCTCACTAACCCACACCCTAGATTTCCTAACTGAATGTTTGATATCCACTCCAGTCATCACAGGGTAGGCATTTTGAAGTCTGCTAATTTAGATAGCTTATTTCATTCCTTTATGCACATCGATAGAGTTGGCATCATATTATCTGAAAACTATTAAAACTCACTTGCCAAAAGTCTGGAAAACACAGACATTGAATTACTTATGAATAATTAGTTTTGTTTGTCTTATTTTCGGCATGGCTAAGCTGATTACACACAATCACTCTGCCCGATCCTTTGCTCACTAATTCGGTTTATCTTATGTGCTCTTTTAGAAATAATAGCAATCTTTAAACCTTTCTAGTAGGGGGATACCTAAATATTTCCATCTGGAAGTGACTGAAACGTCATTACAACACACCACTGCAAGTGGAAGTTGGAACACTCCCACGTTTTCATAAAGGCCACTGTAAAACTTTAATATTACTGAACAGGTCCAATGTGTTATTTGAAGATGTATACTTAGAAGAAGAACAGAGTACATTGTTGAGCAGCCACATATGTACTACCTAAAAACTCACTGCTTTAAAGAGTTATTAGACGAATTACTAAGTTGATTTACCTTTCACTTTCGTTTTTGAAATAACCAGTATGGTAAGAGTAAAATGCCCGTGATGGTAGTTTATTTCCCTTGTTTTTTAACTGTAAAAAACACAGAGTAATATTTATTCTTTGAGTTTTCAATGGCAAGCTTGGAAAATGACTATGATACAGATTAGGATCTCTGGTTAAACCAGTAATTAGCATTTGATAGAAAGAACTGAAAGCATTTGAATACTCTGTACTATGAGATAAGCATAAATATTTAAAATAAATTTGTAGCATAAATTTAAATTTTTATACTATAGTCATTAACTGGAATGAACACAAATAGCCCAATAGGATAATAACAATAAAAATTAAAAATAGCCAGTATTTTTCTGCATGCTATGTACATGTATACATCTATAAGTACATGTATTCGCACACTTAATTCTTGACAGAAATTTAGGAGGAATGGAGAAGTTAACGCTAATGGTTAATCACACTAATGGTAAGTTATAGAAGACCTGAAAATCTAACCTAGAAAATCTGGCTTAGGGGTCTATTTCTGATCATTACCTAATTCTGCCTTTCTTAGATAATTAGAAGAATTGGTTTCAATTGAATAGTAGCATATTTTGTATAATGTATTGGTTTATTTTACAAGCATGATAGACACTTGGAACATAAGGGTAACACTCCTATTTAAATGGACATCAATTCTACCAAAACTTTCTAATCCCTATTAGTATCTGCATGTTTCCTTGGAGATCTTTATTCTAATCATATAAAATACACACATATGTCATTTGTATTAGATTTATCTAAATAGAATAATGTTGCATATACTCTTCTAAAAATTGTTATTCTTCATGTGATAATGAATGTCCATTCTTATGCATTGTATCTTGACAGTAAATTCTATCAAACTCTCACTGCTCCACCTAACAAACTTTCCTACTCATTGTATTATCGTGGTTCTCACCTGCTTCAGACTTTGGCCAATATCCATAAGCGAAGACAGAGATGGTAACTTTGCAAAATAAAATACACTTAATGTGAAATTTATTATCTTCATTATTTTAAAGTAGACCATGCATCACTTAAAACACAGTGATACATTCTGTCCATAGGTTACAAACTTGTAAAGCATGTTGCTGTACTGAATATTATAGACAATTGTAAGACAATGTTAAATATCTGTGTATCTAAACACAGAAAAGGCAATGCATTGATGCATTGTACTATGACATGATAGCTTCAGTTTCACTAGGCAATAGGAATTTTTCAGCTACAGAACAATCTTACAGCAACAATGACCTGTAAGTGGTCTGTTGTTGACAGAAACATCATTATGTGGTGTGTGGCTATATATAGGTCAGTGATACTAAGTACATTTATATTGTTGTGTAATAATCATCACCATCCATCTCCAGAGCTCTTTAGTCTTGTGAAACTGAAGCTTTCGACCCATTAAGCAATATATATCTCTAGAAACTACCATTCTTTTTGTCTGTGATTTTGACTATTCTAAGAACCTCATATAAATGAAATCATACAGCATTTGTCTTTTGTTATTGGCTTATTTAATTTAGCAAAATGACGTCAATTTCATCCTATTGTAGAATATGTCAGAATTGTATTCATTTTTAAGGCTGAATAATATTCTTTTGTTTGTATACACCACATTTTGCTTATACATTAATCCACTGACAGACACTTGGATTGTTTCCATTTTAGCTATTGTGAATAATATTGCTGTGAACATGTGTGTACAAATATCACTTCAAGACCTTGCTTTAAATTCTCTTGGGTGTATACCTGGATTTGGGTTGCTGGATTATATGTACTTATATTTTTAGTCTTTTAAAGAACTGATGTACTGCTTTCTACAGTGGCTGTATCATTTTACATCCTCACCAACAGTGCACAAGTGTTACAGTTTCCCATATTCTTGCCAACAGTTGTTATTTTCTGTTTTTTTTTTTTAATAGTAACTATCATAATGGGTATGAGGTGTGTTCTTGTAGTGTTGATTTGCATTTCTCTAATGATTAATTATGTTGGGGCTCCTATGATGTGCTTATTGACCATTTCTATTAATTCTTTGGAGAAATGTCTTTGGAGAAAAGTTCTTTGCCCATTTTTGAATCAGGCTATTTGTTTTATTTTGTTGATGAGTTTTTAAAAATTCCCTATCTATTCTGGATCTCAGTCCCTTGTCAAATATCATTTGCAAATTTTTTTTCATTCTCTGGGTTGCCGTTTTATTCTGATGATAGTGTTTTTTGAATGCAGTTTTTTAAAAAAAGTTTATCAAGCATAATTTTTAAATTTTTTTCTTTTGTTGCCTGTGCCTTTGATGTCACATCTCAGAAATCATTGCCAACGCTAATGTTGTGAAGCTTTTGTTCTATTATTTCTTCTCAGAGTTTTATAGTATTTTTTGTATTACATTTAGGTCTTCGATTAATTTTGAGTCAATTTTTCTGCATCGTGTTATACAAGGGTCCAACTTCATTATTTTATATGTGATTCTTCAGTTGTTCCACCTCCATCCCACCATCTCTTTTTTTTTTTTTTTTTTAAGATTGTTCTTTCCCACATTGGACTTGGACCTATGGTCAAAAATCATTTCACCATATATGTGAAGATTCATTTCTGGGATCTCGATTTTACTTCATTGGACTATAAGTCTGTCTTTATGCCTGTGGCACCCTGTTTTCATTACTGAAGCTTTGTAATAAATTTTGAAACCAGGAAGTGTGAGTTCTCCAGCTTTGTTCTTTTTCAAGATTGTTTTGGCTATTTGGTGTCCCTTGATTTTTCCATATACATTTTAGAATAGATTATTTCTTTCTATAAAAATTGCTGAAGTTTTGAAAGGCATAGTATTCAATGTTAAGATTGCTTTGGGTAGTATTCACGTCTTAAAAATATTAAGTCTTCCAACACATGAACATGGAATATCTTTCCGTTTATTTATGTCTTCCATAGTTTTCATTTTACAAGTATTTCATATCCCTGGCTAAGTTAATTACTAAGTATTTCATTCTTTTTGATGCTATAATCAATGAAATTATTTTGTTAATTTTCTTTTATGATTGTTCATTGTTAGTAAGTAAAAATGCAACTAATATTTATGTGTTGCTTTTGTATCCTACTGCTTTCCTAAATTTGTTTATTAGTTTTAACTATGTGTGTGTGTGTGTGTGTGTGATCTTTAGAGTTTTCTACCTAAAGTATTGTGCTGTGTACAAACAGATAATTGTACTTCTTCCTTTCCAATTTGGATGCCTTTTATGTCTTTTCCTTGCCTGATTTCGCTGGTTAGGACTTTCAGTATTTTGTTGAATACAAGTGGCAATGTATGCCTCATTGTCTTGTTCCTGATCTTAGAGGTAAAACTTTCAGTCTTTTAACAGTGAGTGTGATGTTGGCTATTGAATATTTATATATGGATTTTATTATGTTAAGATAGTTTTCTTCAGTTCCTAGTTTGTTGAGTGTTTTTGATATGAAAGATGTTGAATTTTACCAAATGCGTAATTGAGACAATTATGCTTATTTTTTCCCTTCTGTTAATTTGGGGTATTACATTGATCAATTTTCGTGTGTTGAACCATGCTTGGATTCCAGGAATAAATCCCACTTGGTCATTCTAATATGCTGCTGAATTTGGTTTGCTAGTATTTTGTGGAGGATTTTTGCATTGATGTTCATAATAGATATTGGTCTGTTGTGTTTTCTTGTTTTTTGTTTTTTGCAATATCTTTGTCTGGTTTGGGTAGTAGGGTAATGCTGGCCTCATATGAAGTATTCCTCCTCTTTAAGTTTTTGGAAATGTTTATGAAGGACTGGCATTATTATAGTTCTTCTTTAAATGTTTAATATAATTCAGCAGTAAAGCTGTCAGGTCCAGGAAATTTCTTTGTTGCTAGATTTTTTATTACAGATCCATAATCCTAACTAATTATAGATCTATTCAGATTTTCTATTTTTTCATGATTTATTCTTTGTATGTTACATATTTCTAGGAATTTGTCAATTTCACCTGGTTCATTCAATTTTTGACATATAATTGTTCATAGTACTCTTATAATACTTTTTATTTATGCAGAGTAAGTAATAATGTTCTCACTTTCATTTGTGATTTTGGTGATTTAAGCCTTCCTTCTTTTTAAGTCAATCTAGCTAAAGGTTTTTCACATTGATTTTTTTGAAGAATCAACTTTTGGTTTCATTGATTTTTCTCTACATTTTAAATTCTCTACATCTGCTGCCTTTGGGTTTTCTTTGTTCTTCTTTTTCTAGTTCCATAAGTTGTACAAATGGGTTCTTGATTTAAGATCTGCATTCTGTTTAAATGGAAGCTTTTTAACGATAACTTTTCTCCTTAGCACTTATTTTACTATGTCCCATAATTTTTGTTTTGTTTTTGTTTTTATTCATCTCTAAATATTTTCTAATTTCTTTTTGTATTTCTGTAATGATCCATTAGTTGTTTAGAGAGTGTTTTTAATTTTCAAAAATTGAAATTTTCCAATTCTCCCTCTGTTACTGATTTCTAACTTCATCCTGTGGTGGGTGGAGAATATATTTTGTATGATGTTTATATATTAAAATCTGATCATATATAATTTATTATGTCAGTTCTATTTTAACTTAAATATTATAAAACATTACTATTAATATAAATTTAAAATCTTATATTGGATTTTTTATAAATCAAATGTGTAAGACTGATTTTTCTTGGATTTGTTTTATAAAGATACTTCACATTAATATATATGTTAATTTTAAAAATGTGTTTTCGCTACTCTATTTTTCCATGAAGTATTGCATTATTAAATATTCGTTTTGTTGTTGTTGTTGTTTTGTTTGTTTGTTTTTGAGATGGAGTCTTGCTCTGTTGACCAGGCTGGAGTGCAATGGTGCGATCTGGCTCACTGCAACCTCCACCTCCCAGGTTCAAGCAATTGTCCTGCCTCAGCCTCCCAAGTAGCTGGGACTACAGGAGCGTGCGACCATGCCTGAATAATTTTTGTACATTTACTAGAGACAAGGTTTCACCATGTTGGCCAGGCTGGTCTCGAACTCTTGACATCATGATCCACCCTCCTCAGCCTCCCAAAGTGCTGGGATTACAGGCAAGAGCCACTGCGTGCGGCCAAATATTCTTAAAGGGGCTCTATGTTTTAGGAGCATTTAAAATTGGTTAACCCAACAAAGTGATCTTGCTTCTCAAACACAGCTTAAAAATGACTGTTTTCCAATAATACCTGTTGGATATTAAACTATTTTATAATTTACAACAAGAAAAAAACAGAAGTAAATAACTTCTTAGGAGTTGCAGGTTTTAAAAGAACACGTTAAAGAAAAGTATGAAGATTACCAAAAAAAGATTTGTTTCACACGTTTGTCTGTTCTCACTTCAGCTTTGCTGGAACCATGTTAATATAAGAATGATGTCAATACAAAATAAAATTTGAAGCTGACCTACAAAATTCATAGAGATATTAGAGGGGCTGCGGACAGAGAAACAGATGAACTGATGAGAAGTTGTAGAAGTATGTGCTAAGGATGCATAACACACATTCTGTGATTGGTGGCAGTTTTGCATGTCAGCAATTGCAGGCTCATTTTTGGCGATGTTTCTGCCACACTGTTACTGATCACAGCTAGGAATTTCCTTTTAATTGGCATGTGTGTTTTTTTTTTCTTCAAATTAATAATTGATTTCTCAAGGTATAAAAAATATCTCAATTGTATTCATTACAGAATTTCTCAACTGTAACTTTTCTAAAAACCATTGCTAAAATCCCTTTAAAAATTAAATAAGCTTATGAAGTATGTTTCTAGAAACATACTTAACATTCTCAAGGTATAAAGTATGTCTCAACTGTATTTATTACAGAATTACTAACCTTTAACTTTTCTAAAAGCTATAATTAAAATCCTTTTAAAAATTAAACAAGCTTATAAGGTACGTTTTTAATACTTTGGTTTATCTCTCAATCACTTGATTTCCTGAAAACTCCACTTAAGGGCTAACAGAATTATAGAGGTTAGACTTCATAGGGGAAAGAATTTGTTTTGGGTCACCTGTCTTTGAGTTTTGTGCACACATTTGTTGGGGACTGGCTCTGGAACAATAAGGGGAAACTTAGGGGTGACTAGGCTTTTGTGAAAGACATTTATAGAGTTGGCCTCTAAAAGTGACTTATATTTTACTCCAGGATAGATTGAGGTGGAGTGCATTAATGCTCAATTTAATTTTTCCAAGGGCTCAATAATAAAATGGTGATTTTTTTCCTAAAAAATTACTGAAAGATAGACTAACTTTTTGTAGTCCATTGCTAAAATGGAAATAAGTAATTTAATTGTGAGCTTTAAGAATAACACTCAGCTAGAATTACCAACATTGGAAGGTAAGGTAAGAGTTGTATTTATGCTTTAAGCTAAAAATAAAATATGCATTCATCTTTTTGTTCTTTGTCTAGTCCTTGTCTTTTTCATGAAATATTTAATTTTTTGCATTAACTTTATTGACCTAAGGAATACCCAGGATGCTGGTAAGACATTATTTATGAGTGTGTCTGTGAGGGTCTTTCCATAAGAGATGAGTACTTGAATCAGTAAACTGAGTGAAGAAGATCTGCCCTCATAAATGTGAACAGGCATCTTCTAATCCACTGAGGTCCTAAATAGAACTAAAAGGTAGACTAAGTGTGAATTTGCTCTAACTGGGACATTCATCCATGATGACTTTAAACATTGGCACTCCTGGTTCTTTGACCTTCAAACTGAGCCTGAATTATAGTACCTGCTTTCCTGGTTCCTAGCTTTCAGACATCAGATGGTGGGACTGGTTGGTCTTCCTAGCGTTGTGAGCCAAGTCCTATAATAAATCTCCTTATCTATGTGTGTATGTATGTATGTATCTATTTATTATTGGTCAATTTCCCTAAAGAATCCTGACTAGTACAGTGATTATAATAAGGAAAAGATACAAGATGACAGTTGATATGGTTTGGCTGTGTAACCACCCAAATCTCATCTTGAATTGTAACTCCTACAATTCACATGTGTCATGGGAGGAATCCAGTGAGAGGTAATTGAATTATGGAGTCAGGTCTTTCCCACACTGTTCTTGTGATAGTGAATAAGTCTCACAAGATCTGATGGTTATAAAACACAAGTTCCCTGCACAAGCTCTCTCTTTGCCTGTTGCCATCCATGTAAGAAGTGATCTTCTCCTCCTTGCCTTCCACCATGATTGTGAGGCCTCCCCAGGCATGTGGAACAGTAAGTCTATTAAAAATATTTTTCTTCCTAGTCTCAGGTATGTCTTTATGAGCAGCATGAAAGCAAACTAATACAGTAAATTGGTACCAGTAAAGTGGAGTGTTGCTGAAAATATACCCCAAAATGTGGAATCAATTTTGGAATTGGGTAACAAGCAGAGGTTGGAACAGTTGGGAGGGCTCAAAAATCAGGACAATGTGGGAAAGTTTGGAACTCCCTAGAGACTTATTGAATGGCTTTGACTAAAATGCTGATAATGATACGGAAAATAATATCCAGGTGGGGGAGGTCTCAGATGGAGATGAGGAACTAGACTTGTTCGGAAAAAGGTTATTCTTGTTATGCTTTAGCAAAGATACTGGTGACATTTTGCCCCTGTCCTAGAGATTTGTGGAACTTTGAACTTCAGAGAAATGATTTAGAGTATCTGGTGGAAGAAATTTCTAAGCAGCAAAGTATTCAAGAAGTGACAGGTGCTGTTAAAGGAAGTCAGTTTTAAAAGAGACACAGAGCATAACAGTTTGGAAAATTTGCAGCCTGTCAATGAGATAGAAAAGAAAATCCCACATTCTGAGGAGAAATTCAAGCCAGCTGCAGAAATTTGCATAAGAAACCAGGAGCTGAATGTTAATCACTAAGACGATGGGGAAAATGTCTCTAGGGCATATGAAAGGTCTTTGTGGTAGCCCTTCCCATCACAGGCCCAGAGGTTTAGGAGAAAAAAATGGTTTCATGGGTGGAGCTCAGGGTCCCTCTCCTGTGTGCAGTCTAGGGACTTGGTGCCCTGTATCTCAGTCACGCCAGCCATGACTAACAGAGGCCAAGGTATCGCTCAGCCCATTGCTTCCGAGGGTAGAGCCCCCAAGCCTTGGCATCTCCCACATGGTGTTGAGCCTGAGGGTGCACAGAAGTCAAGAGTTGAGGTGGGGGAACCTCCATCTAGATTTCAGAGGATGTATGGAACCATCTGTATGCCCAGGCAGAAGTTTGCTGCATAGGTGGGGCCCTTGGGGAGAATCTCTGCTAAGAAAGTCCAGAAGGGAAATGTGGAGTTGGAGCCCCCACAGAGAGTCCCTACTGGAACACCACCTAGTGGAGCTGTGAGAAGAGGGCCACCATCCTCCAGAACTCAGAATGGTAGATCCACTGAAAGCTTGCAGCATGCACCTGGAAAAGCCACAGGCACTCAGTGCCAGCCTGTGAATGCAGCCAGGGTAATGGGCTAAACCCTGCAAAGCCACAGGGGCAGAGCTGCCCAAGACCATGCTAATCCACCTCTTCCATCAGCATGACATGGATGTGAGACATGAAGTCAAAGGAGATCATTTTGGAGCTTTAAGTTTTAACTGCCCTGCTGGATTTTGGACTTGCATGGAGCCTTTAGCCACTTTGTTTTGGCCAGTTTCTCCCATTTGAAACAGCTGTATTTACACAATACCTGTACCCCATTGTATCTAGGAAGTAACTAGCTTGATTTTGATTTTACAACCTCATAGGCAAAAGTGACCTGCCTTGTCTCAGATGAAACTTTGGACTGTGGACTTTTGGGTTAATGCTGAAATGACTTAAGACTTTGGGGGACTGTTGGGAAGGCATGATAGGTTTTGAAATGTGAGGACATGAGATTTGGGAGGGTCTGGGGTGAAATTATATAGTTTGGCTGGGTGCCCAGTGGGAAGTAATTGAATCATGGGGTGGATCTTTCTTGTGCTGTTCTCATAATAGTGAATAAGTCTCATGAGATCTGATGGTTTTAAAAAGAAGAGTTTCCCTGCACAAGTCCTCTCTCTCTTTGTGCCTGCTGCCATGATTGTAAGATGTGACTTACTCCTGCTTTCCTTCTGCCACGAATGTGAGGCCTCCCCAGCCATGTGGACCTGTAAGTCCATTAAACCTCCTTTTCTTCCCAGTCTCAGGTATGTCTTTATTAGGAGCAAGAAAATGGACTAATACAGCAGTTAATTAATTTCTAGGACTAGTCCCTTAGCTATCTAAGCCCCTTTCAGTTTTTTTAATTCTGCAATTTTAGGTGGAAACTGTACCAGCTTGCTTGTTAACTATACCTTTTCGCTTCCTGTAGAGTTTCTTGTCATTAAGCAGTGGTGGTAGGCAGAGAAGGTGTGGCAATGCAGATTTCTGACCTCTTGACTTAATACATTGAACCACCTCATGACAATGAGAAGAAATGACTGGTGGTCATGATATCCAAAAACACACAGGCTTCCAGAGGCCTGTTGATTTACCAGCTATTCTCTTTCTCATATGTTCTTGCTCTTGTTCTCAAACTACTCCCAGTCCCAACCCCTCCAACAAAGTTACATTAGGAACATGTATGCAGTTTTGTTTATCAAAACTATTTACTTTATTTACAGGTTGCTTTTTTCATTCTATTCCTTTTAAAGCACAGGGCCAGCTGTGGGACTATCTAGAGCCCTTTTAAAAAATATTAAGAATATAAAGAAAGGGACAGCCAAGCACAAAACCAATGCAGGAACTTTCTAAGTATAGGGCTCTGTGGGACGATACAGGTTACATGTTCATAAAGGTGATCCAATTAACTTTAGGGGTCCACACCAAATTTAATCTGGAGTTTCATCAGAGCAGCTTTTTCCTGAGATGGGCTGCTTTTTGCTTCATTTATTCAAACTCCACCTTTGAAGGTGACTTATTTCATTCTTATAATTTCAAAATTGTCATCACTCTGCAGACTTTTTCAACACTTACACAAAAAAATTGATATGGTTTGGCTGTGGCCCCACCCAAATGTCAACTTGAATTTTAATTCCCATAATCCCATGTCATGGGAGGGACCCAGTGGGAGGTAATTGAATCAGGAGGGTGGTTTTCCACCATGCTGTTCTCATGGTAGTGAGTGAGTTCTCACAAGATCTGATGATTTTATAAGCATTTGGCATTTCCCCTGCTGGCACTCGTTTTCTGTCTTCACCCTTTGAGGAAGTGGCTTCCACCATGATTGTAAGTTTCCTGAGGCTTCCTCAGCCATGTATAGTTAATGCAACATCTTTTCTTTACAAATTATCCAGTGTCAGGTATTTCCTTATAGCAATGTAGAAATGGACTAATACAGTAAATTGGCACCAGGAGTCGTGTACTGCTATAGGGATACCTGAAAATGTGGAAGCAGCTTTGGAACTGAGTAATAGGCAGAAGTTGGTACAGTTTGGAGTGCTCAGAAGACAGGAAGATACGAGATAGCTTGGAACTTCCTAGAGACTTGTTGAATGGCTTTGTCCAAAATGTTGATAGCAATATGGACAATGAAGTCTAGGCTGAGGTGCTATCAGATGGAGATGAGGAACTTGTTGGGAAATGGAAAGCTTTAGCAAAGAGACTGGCAGCATTTTGCCCCTGCCCTAGATATCTATGGAACTTTGAACTAGAGAGAGATGATTTCAGGTATCTGGCAGAAGAAATTTCTAAGCATTCAAGAGGTGACAAAGCATAAAAGTTTGGAAAATTTGCAGCCTGACAATGTGATAGACAAGAAAAACATTTTCTGGGGAGAAATTAAAGCCAGCTGCAGAAATTTGCATAAGTAATGAGGAGCTAAATGCTAATCACCAAGACAGTAGGGAAAATGTCTCCAGGGTGTGTCAGAGGTCTTCACAGCAGCCCCTCCCATCACAGGCCTGGAAGTCTAGAAGGAAAAAATGGTTTCCAGGGCCAGGTCCGGGACCTTGCTGCTGTGTGCAGTCTCAGGGCTTGGTGCTCTGCATCCCAGCTGTAGCTAAAATGGGCCAATATAAAGCTCAGGCCATTGCTTCAGAGGGTGCAAGCCCCAAGCCTTGGCAACCTACATGTGATGTTGGGCCCATAGATACACAGAAGTTAAAAACTGAGTTTTGGGAACCTCTGCCTAGATTTTGGAAGATGTATGGAAACACCAGAATGTCTAGGCAGAAGTCTGCTGCAGGGGTGGAGCTCTCATGGGGAACTTCTGCTAGGGATGTGCAGAAGGGAAATGTGGAGTTGGAGCCCCCACAGAGAGTCCCTACTGGTGCACTGCCTAGTGGAGCTGTGAGAAGAGGTCTAAAATCCTCCAGACCCCAGAATGGTAGATCCACCGATAGCTTGCGCTGTGCACCAGGAAAAGCTGCAGACACTGACAGCCAGCCCACGAAAGCAGTTGGGAGAGCGGTTGTACCCTGAAGAGCCTCATGGGCAGAGTTGCCAAGGCTGTGGAAGCCCACTTCTTGCATCAGTGTGTCCTGGAAGTGAGACATGGAGTTGAAGGAGATTATTCTGGAGCTTTAAGATTTAATTACTACCTCACTGGATTTTGGACTCGCATGGGCCTGTATCCCTTTTGTTTTGGCCAATTTCTCCCTTTTGGAATGGGTACATTTACCCAATGCTTATACCCACTTTGTATCATGGAAGCAACTAACTTGATTTGATGTTACAAGCTTCTAGGTGGAAGGGAATTTCCTTGTCTCAGGTAAGACTTTGGACTTGGACTTTTAGGTTAATTCTGGAAGGAGTTAAGACTTCGGGGGACTGTTGGGAAGGCATGGTTTGTTTTGAAACATAAGGACATCAGATTTTGGAGAAGACGGGCAGAATGATATGGTTTGTCTGCCCATCTAAATCTCATCTTGAATTTTAATTCCTGTAATCTCTACATGTCATGGGAGGGACCTAGTGGGAGGTAATTGAATAGTGTGGGTGGTTTCCCTCATGCTGTTCTCATGACAGTGAGTGAGTTCTGATGAGCTCTCATGGTTTCATAAGCGTCTGGCGTTTCCCCTCCTGGCACTCATTCTCTCTCCTGCTGCCCTGTGAAGAGGTGACTTCCTCCATGATTGTAAGATTCCTGAGGCCTCCCCAGCCATGTGGAACTGTGAGTCAATTAAACCTCTTTCATTTATAAATTGCCCAGGCTTGGTTAGTTCCTTCTAGCAATGTGAGAATTAACTAATAATAGACCTTAGTGACTAAGACATCCTCATAAATCCATTAATTTAGGACTTTCCATATCTACATCATAAGATGCATAAGATTTGTAATTACTTGATTATAACTTTATTCCCTAATAGTGTACACTGTACAAATATTTCTTAATAATTTACCTTTCCCTCCAAAAGTAATGAATATCTATTCTGATATATGTAAATCATCAATTCTGATATATGTAAATCATCAATTCTGATATATGTAAATCTATTCTGATATATGTAAATCATCTATTCTGATATATGTAAGTCATCACTATTCACTATGCTGCATGATCCTTGACAAATTTTCTGATTTCCTTGTATTATTAAGTAATAGCTGCATTCTTTTAGGATACTATTTCATGATCAGCACTCTTCCTTCAGGCTCTACTTAAAAATTATATAAGTAAGACTACTAAATCAATTTGTGATCTAATTATGTCATTTCTTTATTTGTCTATTATTTGCCACTGTAACTCAATTGTTCAAAGATTCAATGTAGGAATCATATAATTCAGCCTGATTAGTATAAGTATTTGCTCTAAATGACATTGGAAATGTATATATCCATTATAGCTCATTTAGCACATATGTTAATGTTTCTGTTGCAAGATTCACTCAATGATATCCTCATTAAATGTTGGTACAGTTCGAAGATATCAAGTGATATCAAATCAGCAATACTGAGCAGCTAGCCACATTTTTGAATTTCTTATTTGCTAGTTGAAGTTACTTATATTTGTTACAATCTGGGAAGCTCTTAAAAATATAATTATACCTTTAAATATATCTCTGCAAAAAAACTTTTGGAAATAGTTTCTTTGGTGTCTCTGAGAACTGTGAAGTCTGAATGGAATTAAAGGCATTTGTATTGTTCATCCATTCTTGTTTTTTTTTTTTGATGGAGTCTTGCTCTGTCGCCCGGGCTGGAGTGCGGTGGCACGATCTCAGCTCACTGCAAGCTCCACCTCCCGGGTTCCCGCCATTCTCCTGCCTCAGCCTCCCGAGTAGCTGGGACCACAGGCGCCACCACCACGCCCGGATAATTTTTTGTATTTTTAATAGAGACGGGGTTTCACCGTGTTAGTGAGGATGGTCTCGATCTTCTGACCTCGTGATCTGCCCGCCCCGGCCTCCCAAAGTGCTGGGATCACAGGCGTGAGCCACCGCGCCTGGCTGAAGATCAGATTCTTTTACAGCTTGCTTCGGAGAAGAAGGATCGGAGAAGATCAGAGACCTTTGTCCTCTGTGATTTTCTCAAATGCCAAGGTGCCATATTCTGGGGTAGCATGTTCTAAACCCAATGCTCTGGGGTAGCATGTTTTATTTGTAGAATATCAAGAGAATGGTGTTGCATCTTTCAGAAAACCCAGTCTAGAAAATCTTAGGAATGAAATATACAACCTAATTTTATACATTTTTCTAATTCCTATTTATGGTTAATATTTGAAGAAACATTCCCTCATGCATATATAGTTTTAGTTTAATGTAAGTGGGTAAGATACATAATAATGCTGGTTGCAAAGATTTTGTGTTCCAGAAAAGTTCAATAATATTTTCCTTAAAGGTTGGCATGTAAGAAGAAAATTTGTTTCCAACATTTTAATCTTTGACTCTGCATTAGCCATTTTCAGTTAGATAAATTAATTTTTTCACTTGAGTTATTTGTTGAAAATTGGTGAACTTAATGGCTGAAAAGCTTTAGCTTTTGCTATTTTTTTTATGCTAATCAGTGATTCAGTGATTACTGTTTCTTTTCTGTTTTCTTTATATGTATTGTAATTTCTCAATGGCATTCAAGAAACCCTGGAAAGCATATTAAAAGTGGCATTATTTAAGTTGGACATCTGTAGATACTTGTGCATTAAAAAATTCTCCAAATATGCCTTTAAAACTTAATAAAAATGTCAACTTAGAAACTTAATGTGCCTGGGGCTTAGTCCAGAGGACAGTGGTATCAGGTAAGCTCAAACAGGAAGATAATAGAAGGGGATTTGAACTTTATAATTATGATAAGGACTCCTGGTCAGTTTAAGAGAGACAATGACGGGACCAGAATATACGTTACTGCCTGCTGTGTATATGCAGCAATAGTGGTTATACCTGGTTCTTTGTCTCCAAATCAGAGCACAGGCTCAACATGCACAATCCTCGGTCCACTTATGAAGGAGGCTTATCCACTCATTTGGAGGCATGATTTCCCTGCATATTGCTGCCAAGATCCTGTCACTGTCCCAGAGGTTTAGAATTAGCATTCATGACCTTCAAACAGCCTAATTTCCCCAGAGTCATTGAACACAGCTAGTTGGCCCTACTAGGCTGAAAGCCGTATGGCATCAATTGTAAATGTTTTGCTACCATTTCTAAACATAACCACCTGCCTGATTTACTGTTTGCTGGATGCTCACCTTGAATGTGAATATGTCCACATATTTTTTTTCTTTAAATTAAGAAATGTAGTTTAAAATTATGATTAATTTTATCCTATTAAGATGTTGAAGGGGGATGCTGAAGAAGCTTCACATTGTCAGTTTTGTATAAATCCACTTGTTGGAGAAAAGTGTTGAAATGAAATTAAGAAAACCATCATATAAATATAAACGTGTAGATTGTTAAAATTACAGTTTTACAAAATTTGCAACATAAAGTACAAGGTAAACAAATATCTCATTTTGAACTCACATATTTAGTACAAAATATTGCCCAAAATACATCCTAGGGCTTGGGGATATTTAGAAAAGAGAAGACCCCCAGAGCTACAAATCATTAAGTAACCAGATAGCTTAATTTCAAAATGCGTTTTATTTTTTTTTAATCTTGGGTTTCAAGATATAACCTTGAAGAAAACTGCAGAAGCCTTTTCTCTTGGCCATAAAATAGACTCCATATCCCTCCCTTTCCTACCATGTATACTCGCTTCACATTTATCTAATTGTATGCTATCATCTATGTGCCTTCTTAGAAGTTGCAGGGGCTAATCTTGAGTCTGACAAAGGAAGCCTGGAGACTCAGCTGCAAAATTCCCGAGATTACTTCAAGGTGGCTGGCTAGTCAACAACCCCGCCATTGTTGAGATGCTGCCAGCCTGTGATTCAGGTGGACTGAGACCCAAAATAGCCAGCAGAGCAAGACACACCGACATTGTACTTAGCACAATTCTTGCATGCCTTCCTTATCAATTTTTCCACTTTTAAACCCCTGCCCTCACCCCCAACATTGAAGTGGTTGGTTTGGATGGGAATCTGGCCACATCCCCTTTACTAGTTTTGGTTAGTAAAATCGCTTTCTTTCTACCAGACCTCACTCTTGTGAATTGGACTCTGCAAGTGGTAAGAATTCAGATCTGTATTCAGTTACAACGAAGTGATCTCTCTGCAATGGACACAGAAAAGATAAAAGATACGTTCAGGGGGAAATATAGGGGAAGAGGGAGGGGGAACTTAAATATTGGGGATAAATGAATTTGGGATAATTAAAAGCAAACATGGAGAAAATTCTAAAGGGAAACTGATAATAGTGTATATGGAGACATTGTGCTCCTCAATGGAAATTTTAAGGATGCAATATTGTTTCCAGTCATCTCCCTTTCAGCAATATCGCCCAGTGACTCCATGCAATCACATCACCAGTTCTCTTCTGAGGAAACGGTTTTAGACAGATTCAAAGCCCAGTTGTTCAATGTAGCCAAGATTCTTTAATTTCTATTTTAGCTAATTAGTAGCAATACAAACTCTTGCCAAACAGGAAATGTGAATTCTTAAAGATTAAATTTATTTTATCTGTATCTAGAGGTAGAAAACCAATCTTTTGGGAGGCACAAATTAGGATGACAGCCAACATTCATTTATTCATTCTAAAATAAAGCCTTTATGTGTAATGAATTATTTGCCATAATTCTAGAAAGTGGCATGTTCCAGCAATTATAATTATAAAGTATACTATTTTTGTAGAGTAAAATAGTAAGCCATATCATTTAGATCAAAATGATATTTAAAGGAAAACTGTAACTATGCCTTTAGTATATTAAAATTAGACAATATTTTATGCATGTGTCCCTGCAAAATAAAACACTTTTTATATGTTTTCTTTGGCTCATGCACAACTAAATTTGATGAGATAAAATATACAAATATTTGACAGGGTCAATTTCCTTTTCAAGTTGGATTTTAATTAATTCGGTAAGCGTGTATTGATGACCTACTGTATGCAATACATTAGGCTAATTTTTAGCATATTTGATTTTGCTCTATCATCATGGATCGAGATGTTTGTGACTGGGGATGTTTGTGACTGGAAGCTTTTTTTTTCCATTAGCCAAATAAATAAGTAGGTAAATAAATGCTTAAAGATTTTTTTAAAAATCCACATGGTGTTATTTTGAGAGGTATAGAATTTAAGCTCCAGTTCCTTCCATTGGAAAAATGCATATTTAAATGAGGTAATATGTATAAAGCAATTGGCAACTGGGCACGGTGGCTTATGCGTGTAATCCCAGAAGTAATACGTATAAAGGCAGTTGGTGTCTGGGCACGGTGGCTTATGTGTGTAATCCCAGCACTTTGGGAGGCCCAGGTGGGACGATCACTTTAGCCCAGGAGTTCAAGATCAGCCTGGGCAACAGGGAAAGAGCAGTTTCTACAAAATACTTTAAAAGTGAGCTGGGTGCAGTGGCACGTGCGTGTAGTCCCAGCTACTTGAGAGGCTGTGGCAGAAAGATTGCTTAGGCCGGGGAGGTTGAG
This sequence comes from Pongo pygmaeus, assembly GCF_028885625.2. NCBI lineage: Eukaryota > Metazoa > Chordata > Mammalia > Primates > Hominidae > Pongo > Pongo pygmaeus. The sequence continues at coordinate 19,554,403 of NC_085930.1, read as the reverse complement.
GTTGCAGGGAGCTGTGATCACGCTGCTGCACTCCAGTCCGAACCACAGAGTGAGACCCTGTCTCTAAAAATAAATAAATATATAAATAAATAAAGACATACATACATACATACATAAAAAATAAATGCGAAGAGTAGGCCCTCAATAACTTGAGCTAATATCAATCTGTATTTCCATAAATTGGTATCATTCTATGTATTCGTAGCCTCCAAACCTGTTATAGTCCAGTCTTCGGCTCCTTTTCCTGTGGCTTTAAAAGTTTATATTAGATAAGGATAAGAATCACACTATATACTTATCCTTAACTGTTTTATAGTATTTTCAGATTTACATTTTCTGTGGTTACCAAATTACAAATGGCTACATATAAAAACATACCTTTCTGGAAAGTTTAGTTTCTCAAAGTTCAGAGGAACTCATATGCGCTTATATGTAAAAATTATATAAAATATGCATATGTTAATTTGTCATGTATACTTAAAAGATACCTAACAAAATTGAGAGTTTGCAATGGTGTTACACACATATTTGAAGCTGCAAATAGAAAAAAACAGATATCCAGAAATCAGGCTGAGTTTATACCCTAGAGATATTTGCAATTCCTCCATAATAAAGTGACAGAATTTTTAACTTTTAAACTAAAAATTATGTATAACTACATTTTACACAGTTTTAGCCATCAACAACTTATATTAACAACTAAATTAAGTTATACATCAGGCCAGAAAAGATAGCAAATTTCTTATGTTCTGGTATGGGAAGAAGAAAGGCATTTTTAGTTTAAAATTTAGTATGCGACACAAAATGGCCAGATGGCGCACACAATCCATTTGTTGCAGGGCTTCTAGTTCTTTCTGTGCATTGGAAGAAAACCAGGTGACAAGTTAGGCAGCAGTTTTTATGTAGGACATTTCCAAATTGCATATAATCAGAGAATAAAGATCTAGAAGATAACTTCCAGCTAAAACAAGCCATTCTTAGTAAAAGTCACAAGAATTCACTCTTAATAATCACAAATGCTTTCTGTTCTCAAGCTTAAAAATCTATTCTCTATTTTCTTTGGACTCTCAGTGCTTTAGAATTTTTGCACACATAGTCTTATATTTTCCTCTTCACAGAATGGGATTGGCAGAAAAAATGAGAGAACTTTTTGCAGTTAGTGATTTTTTCCAAGATCACAGAGCTAGTAAATACACCGTGTGATTCACATAAAACATGAGAATAGCCAATATGGGGTACCTAGAAATAAGCAGCATTGCAATTATAACACAAAAATTATACCCCATTTTACTAGTTTGAATGATTACCACAATAAGCATGGATTCATATGTTAGGCTGTGATAGAACCAAAAGAAGACATTTACGGGATTTTTTTTTAATGGCATGCATCTGCTCGGGACAGGCTGTGCTTTTTAGAGGAACAACTTTATCCTTCAGTAAAAAATTCTGGAGAAGTGTGTTATCAAAGCTCAATAATAATGAACCTATTCATGAACAATACAAGAATGAGATTTGGCATGAAAGCTATGTCAGTATATCTCATACCAGTGCCTAGCTAGGATGCTAATTCACAAGAAAAACGATTGTCATTCTCCAATATCAGACAGTTATTTGAAGCCTGTATGCTTTTTTTGGTAAAGATATTTTAAATAAGGAACCTGGGGGAAGAGTTATGGATATCTACTGGCATGAAGAGGAAGACTGTTTATTGAATATAATTGAATGGATTATTTTTTATGAGTATTGGTATTATTTCAATTTTCAATAAAAAAACAATAAACTGGTATATGCAAAATCTTCATGCTGTGGGCCATATTGAAAGATAGTAAATAATTGAAATGCCAAGATATTGGTGGGGACCCGTCTGCACCTAGTAGGATCTCGATGTTACCTGAGTCCCCTCAGGTATTTTAAATATGTGCCAGAAGACTGTGCTTCTCAGGACATGATTTTTCTATTCCTAAAAATAATTTACCAGGAAAAATAGACAAACGAAGACTAAATGTTTCAAGAGAGAACCCATATAATGGATTAAATGAGGCATAGGATAGCAGTGTGTGAGGCACTTTGTATTAGAGCTCATTTAAAACACCATCAGTTACATGAGGTTTCAGAAAAAAAGAAAGCAGCCTGTGTTCTGCATAAACAACTGTATGCAATGTATTGTAAAATGGGCATGAAGAAATAAGGAAAGAATGTCTTTTCTTCTGGTTTTCATCTTCCTTCTGGTTCCCAGCCAACTACAACAATTTGTTTTCTAATCTTGCTTATGGCACCTTCCATGGCAACAGGTGCTTACTCATTTTGACAAATGTCACTTTATTAACAATCGTGATGTATGCAAAGAGGACTAACAATCCCTCTAGTTATGCAAAAGACAGGCACAATACCCGCTGGGGATCGGCGCCTACCAACTTTGTGACAGCTCACAGTATATTTTCACTATTGAAGCCAATGGAGTATATATTGAATATATAGGTTGTTCAAGGATTGGTCCTGTTTTATTCTTGAGGCTTATTTTATTTTCAATGTGTCCTGATTGTTAAACTAGTTTTATGATGAGCGTACCTAAAGCGCATCTCTCTCCTATGCAAGAAATGGCCATGTTATAGTTATAAACTTAGCAACATAGAAATAAACTTTGAAATGTAAGCAAATATGAGATGATACCTGAACATCATCTCAGCCACCTCACAGTTATTGAGATATTGTTTTCTAAGGCTAAGGTCCAAACACTTTGTCATGTTTTTATATCTGGCATGTGTATTCTCAGATACACATGGAAATTCAGAGAAAACCGAACCATGTGGGGAGGCCATACATACCAATCACACACACACAAACACACACTCAATGTCATAGCAATCTAATTAGAAATAAAAGTTTCTAAATTTCAAATAATGTGGAGCAAAACTATAAAATATTGTCTTAAGTTTTACAAATTTTTTAAAAAGATGATTCACAGGATTATACAGGATATTGATCCAATTGAATAAAACATAAAGCCCTGAATACTTCTCCACTCTTCCGTTTTTATAGAAACTAAGAAGCAATTTAAGGATTTCCTTTTTAATGTGAAGAAAAATGTTTTGTTAGATTTTCTGATAAATGCCATTTAAATAATTAATTTGCCAACATTTAGGGAAATTGAGTATGTCCCTTCTCTAAAAAGCTTGTGATTTCTCTTTAGGGTAACGTATAACAGAGATGCATAGGAAAATTCAGGGATATGCTTTGAAATACTATTAGTAGATAGCAAATGGGGGATAGATGGACAAAATTTAATCTATATATTACTGGGCAATAGTTAAAAGGAATAAAGTATCTCTCTATATACATCGGTCTCAAAATTGGCCTCAAAAATGATGTTGAGTGAAAAAACACTAAGTAAAACATGGTGAATGTCACATTTCTCTGTGTAAATATAAAAACAGAAAAATATAACAATCATTATTGATATATATTTAGGAATGAAAGGATTAATAGTTTAATGTTGAGAGTAGATTAGACACACACATATTAAGTATATAAGAATTAGCCTTTGGATTTGTTAATCTTTTTGTTTTAATCTGCTGTATCTCTATTTACTATTTCATTCATTATTATTGTTGGTTTTTATAATTGCATTTCTTCTGCTTGGGTTTCTTATTTTTTCCCTAATATCTTAAGTTAACTGTTGAATCTATCTGTTTTCAGACTTTATTGCTTTCTTGTATGTTTTAAATATGCTTTCCTATTTCCAAATCTACAAATTTTTTTAAAAAAATTGTTGTTTTCTGACTTCAAACTTAATTGCATTGTGGTTAGAGAAATATATCTGTCTGATAATTCCTTGGAATTGGCTAATATTTGCATTATGGCCTTCCCACATGGTTCAGTTTTCTCTGAAGTTCCATGTGTATCTGAGAATACTGTGTTTTCCTTGGAATTGGCTAATATTTGCATTATGGCCTCCCCACAAGGTTTGGTTTTCTCTGAATTTCCATGTGTATCTGAGAATACTGTGTATTCCTTGGAATTGGCTAATATTTGCATTATGGCCTCCCCACATGGTTTGGTTTTCTCTGAATTTCCAGGTGTATCTGAGAATACTGTGTTTTCCTTGGAATTGGCTAATATTTGCATTATGGCCTCCCCACATGGTTTGGTTTTCTCTGAAGTTCCGTGCGTATCTGAGAATACTGTGTATTCCTTGGTATGATGGGTTTGTTGACTTCTTTATATGTTTTGAGACAAGTTGTTAGAGGCATCAAAGTTGAAATGAGTGTATAATTATCATTGTTTTATGATGTTTTCCATTCTATATGATGCTTTGTGCCTTAAAGACTTTGCTCTATAATATTAATATAGACGCACCAGCTTTCCTTTGACTAATATTTAAGCTGCCTAATTTTTTATCCTTTGTGTATAAGTTTTCCCATGTTTTTATTTTCATGTGTGATTCCTCGATAGTATAATCCTGGATCTTATTTTTTATTGAATTTAACCTTTAACTAGAAAGTTATTTTTTTTTACATTTATTACGATGGCCGTTATATTTGGATTCATTACTATCTTATTTCTTGTTTTGTATGTTCCTCTTTTGCTTCATCGCTTTTACTTTTTATCACTTTTTCTGCACCCTTTAAGTTTTTATTTAAATTCTATTTCCCTCTTTATTCTTTTAATAGTTACCATGAAATTTTAACATATTTTTTAACTTAAGGTCTACATTAATCATTTTCTCTATTCCCTCTTTATATAACATAGGGAACTTAGAATTATAAAAATCAAATCACCTGCTATTTAGTCTTACTTATTGTCCCATATTTTAATTGTATCCTTTCTTTATTCCCAAATTTAATATTTTTGTTATTTCACACAGACTCTGTGGTTTATCTGCATGCTTTCCACATTCTTCACTCAACATTTCTTCTTGTAGCTCCAGCTTTCCTTTTGTGGCTATTTTCTATCTTGCTGACATATCGTCAAAAGTTTGTTAAAGTGTGAATCTATTCACTTTTAGGTTTCCTAAAGGGAGTTTTAGTTTTTCTTTTATGTTTACTTACATCTTACTTTTGAATTATTTCAAACATGACAAAATATGTGAGAGGAGTACAAATATTAATAATTCCTATATACCTTGCACCCACATCCTTTACTTATGTTTTACTGAATGCACTTTATCATTCTCTCTCTCTCCTTCTTCATCCTCAGTGTTCATTTTATTACCATGTTGAGAGGAAGAATTGTTCTTGCTATTAAGTAAGGACTTTAAATCAGCTTCTTATCACTGCAAATTTCCAAAAGAGAGAAAGAAGGGTAGCAGTGTGAATCTCTCTATGACTTCTAGTAGAAATGGAAATGTGAGTCCAAAATATTGCCTAGATTGGAGGAAGGTCATAGAGCATTCGGAAAAAATATGATCATATTGCTATCATAGAAGCAATACATTTGTCTTTTGTCTCGTTATTGTTTATATTTTTTCAACTATTTAAATCGAACAATTTGAGGTGAAAGTTCACCACCACTCTAACCTACCAATAACAAGATAAAACAATGGAAATATTATTTCCCAAATGTGTTTTCATTTTGATGATAGTCGGCTACTAATCTAGATGCTTGATATAAGAGACATTATCTAAGCTCTACCATACCTGTATCAGTGGAATTACTTCCCTATTATACATGAAGATATACAGGCATATCTTGGAGATATTGCAGATTCAGTTCCAAACCGCTGCAATAAAGCAAACATTGCAATAAAGTGAGTCATACAAATTTGTTGGTTTTCCAATGCATAAAAAAGTCATGTTTACATCACAATATAACCAGTTGAGTGTTCAATAGAAGTATGTCTAAAAAACAATGCACATACTTTAATTTTAAAATACTTTATTGCTAAAATGCTAATGATTATCTGTTCCTTCATCAAGTTGTGATATTTCACAGGTAAAGGGTTTGGTCCCAATGTTGATGGCAGCTGACCAATCAGGGTGGTGGTTTCTGAAGGTTAATGTGGCTGTGGCAATTTCTTATAACAAGGCAGCAATGAAGTTTGCCACATTGGTTGACTTTTTCTTTCGTGAAAGATTTTTTTTTTTTTTTTTTTTAGCATGTGATGCTGTTTGATAGCTTTTTCCCCACAGTAGAACTTCTTTCAAACCCAAATTCTGCCACTGCTTTATCAACTAAGTTTCTGTAATATTCTAAATTCTTTGTTGTTATTTCAAGAATGTTCACAGCATCATCACCAGGAGTAGATTCTATCTCAAGGAACCACTTTCTTTGCTCATCTGTAAGAAACAACTCCTAATGCATTAAAATTGTATCATGAAACTGCAGCAACTCAGTCACATCTTCAGGCTCCACTTCTAATTCTAGTTGTCTTGCTGTTTCCACCACATCTGCATTTACTTCCACTGAAGAGTTAAACCCCTCAAAGTCATCTATGAGAGTTGGACTCAACTTCTTCTAAACTCCTGTTATTGCTGATATTTAGGACTCCTCCCAACAATCACAAATGTCCTTAGTGTCATCTAGAGTGGTGAATACTTTCCAAAGATTTTCAATTTACTTTACCCAGATTCATCAGAGGAGTCATTATGGCAGCAATAACCTTACCATATTTAGTTCTTATATAATAAAACTTGAAGTGGAAATTACTGCTTGATTCAGAGGCTACAGAATGGATGTTGTGTTAATGAACATAAAAACATTAATATCCTTGTTCATCTCCATCAGAACTCTTGGGTGTTCAGGTACATTGTCAATGAATAGCAATATTTTGAAAGGACTCTTTTTTTTCTGAGCAGTAGGTCTCAAGAGTGGTATAAAAATATCCAGTAGACCATACTGTTAACAGATATTCTGTCATTCAGACTTTGCTCCATTTATAGAGTACAGGCACAGTAGATTTAGCATACTTTTTACTATTTTCAGAATGGTAAATCAATATTTGCTTCAACTTCAATTTACCAGCTGCATTAGCCCCTACCAAGAGTGTCACCGTGTCCTTTGAAGCTTTAAAGCCAGGCATTGACTTATTTTCTAGCCATGAATGTCCTAGACAGCGTCTTATTTCAATATAAGTCTGTTTCATCTACACTGAAAATCTCTTGTTTAGCGTAGCCACTTTCATCTATTATCTTAGCTAGATTTACTGGATTATGTGCTAAAGCTTCTACATCAGAATGTGCTACTTCACCTTGCACTTTTTTTAATCTTGGAGATGGCTTCTTTCCTTAAACATTATTAACCAACTTTTCTAGCTTCCAACTTTTCTTCTTCATCTCTCTCAGCCTGAAAAGAATTGAAGATAATTTGGGCCTTATTGTAGTTGGTTTGTTTTCTATCCAGACTAATAAAACGTTCTTCATATCAGCAACAAGTCTGTTTTACATTCTTTATCGTTCACTTGTTCACTGTAGTGGTACTTTCAATTACTTTCAAGAACTTTTCCTTTGCGTTCATAAGTTGGCTGTTTGTTATAAGAGACCTAGCTTTTATCCTCTCTCAGCTTTCAACATGACTTCTTCATTAAGTTTAATCATTTCCAGCTTTTGACCTAAAGTGAGAAATGTATGATGCTTTTCTTCTCACTTGAACACTTACAGGCCATTGTAGGGTTATTAATTGGTCTAATTTTAATATTGTTGTGTCTCAGGGAATAGTGAGTCTTGAGGAGAAGAAGAGAGATGGAAAAACAGCTAGTTGCTGAAGAAGTGAGAACGCACATGATATTAATTAAGTTCACTGTCTTATATGTGCAGAGTGTATGATGCCCCACAAACAATTACAATAGTGACATAAAAGATCGTTGATCACAGATAACCATAACTAATATAATGACAATGAAAAAATCTGAAATATTGTGAGAATTACTGGAATATGACACAGAAACCAAAAGTGAGCACATGCCATTGGAAAAAATGGTGTGGATAGAATTGCTCAAGGCAGGCTGGCCACAAACCTTCAATTTGTAAAAAACACAATATCTACAAGAAAAGTGCAATAAAACAAGGTACGCTTGTCATTGCTCCAGGTTACAGAGAAAAAGGTGGAAGAGATTAGACTCAAATCAAGTATCTCTGATGCCAAAACCCATGATCTTAATCATTAAATACATTGCTTCCAATTTTATGTCTAGATAATATATATTTCATAGGTTTTATATAAAAATCTATTGTTTAACATCATCTCATTAGTAATATATATATTATATTCAGAAAGTTTTCTTTAATTAAACAATGGTTGCTTAAATGAACTACTGCTTTATTAAGCAAGAAACAAATCTTAATCTGTAATATATATTTAGAAGTAGCATTTATAACATTAAAATAAGCCATGACTGTTTTTCCAAAATAATGAGAATATGACCCCTTAAATCTATTATACTTTAAAAGGAAAGATGCCTGTTTTGTCTATCTTTATGAAGGAGATGAAATTTGGCAAGGCAAAAACTTTAATTTAGGTTATTAAAAGAAGCAAGCTAACTCATGTTTATGTTTTATAACTTATTTTTTAAAACAACCTTGAGTTTTCTTTGTATTTATTTTGTACTATTTTAAAATGTGTAGATCATTTGCAAGTAGTTAGTTTCTGAATTTTCGATGCAATCCAAATACTTAGTTTAGTATTACCTGTGATTTACCTGCTAATTTAAAAAGATGACTGTAACATGCAAATTAAGATTATAACCACGCATTTTCAACTGCAAATTATATGGAGAGAGTATTTGATATAAAAAAGACAAATAAAAATTACATAGATTCTATTTTCTTTGCAGTTTAAAAATGAATTGGAAAAATGAATTAGTAATAATGTTTAAAATGCATTTAATTGTGTTTTTTAATGTTGCATGGCATAAAATTTTGATAGCTTGGTTGGAAATGTATGTCTGAACTAGATTTCAGAGAAATTGTTTTCCTCTTTGTATTGGTGAAATACTAACTGCTATGTCTTGATATGACCACTTGATGGAACTCTTTCCTTTTGCTTTCAGCAATCTGTAAGCAGTGACAAACTTACCTTTCTGGGCAGGCATAAAAGTATACGTGTGTGTGTATATATATATATATATATGCATATATATGTGTGTGTATATATATATATGCATATATATGTGTGTATATATATATGCATATATATGTGTGTATATATATGCATATATATGTGTGTATATATATATGCATATATATGTGTGTGCATATATATGCTTAAAGGAATTCATTATTTGGCATATTTAATATTCTCTACAGTTTTTTATATATGTGAATTTTATTTTTTTCTATGGAGAACTATAGTGTTAGTAAGTCGATCTGTAGAAAAAAATAAAATACTACTTCTTAAATAAATTCTTGTTCTCATTTCCCTCCAAGAATTTTTTCAGAAAATCAATTTTAAATAATTCTAAATATTTAAATATAGTCATATCCAAGATGTTATTGTTCTTTATAATCAAACTGAAACTCTATTTCTGGGATGTCTTCAAAATTAATAGAAACATTCACAAGGTCTTGGGAATTAGAGGGTGTTAGGTAGCTATGGGAACTTCCTAACAATTATCCTTATTGGGAAAGATAGCTTGAGAAGGGGAGAGATTGATTTTGAAGTGAAGCTTTCAGTAAAGTCATATAGAACAATTAGGAAAAACTAGAAGTGAAGGGCAGGGTGAAAATCACCTTCTCTTTATTGAAAACATTGACACTATAGATCATCCAAGAGCTGTGGATTAGATATCAATAATCTATTTGTGACCTTTCATTTAAACTTTCTGAAGTTTTGCATAAAATAGGAATAATCATAAGTATCTCATGAGGCTCAAATGCAATAAAACTCACTATAGTAATACATTTGTAAACTCTAAAAACATCATGTAACTAGTAGTTGTTGGAATGATCACATTGTTGTAAAGAAAGCCCACATTAGGCATGTCAGCATATCTCAGAGAAAAAGGCCATCTTCAGTAATTCCACCTTACAAAATATCTTCCATGCTCTGTAATGTCTGGCTCCTAGTCACAAGAATCTCAGGGAAGTAAGGCCTCTTTTTTTACCATTTATTCTAAGTGATCTCTGCCACTTCAGTGGCATCTAGTCCTATGCTAATGATGGCCAAATCCATTTTTCCAGTCCAGAATTTCTACATGAACTTTACCGTCCTATTAGACATTTTCTCCCCAATATTCTGGAAACTTATATGTCTCTTTGTCTTAAACCGAACTCACTGTGTTTATTTTGCAAAACTATTGCATACACTTGGCTGACAGAGTTTTTGGTTTTTGAATTGATGACCATGATTAATTTCTCTTTTGGCTCCCCAGTACCTAGCCTACAGTAGTCAGTGACCGATTAACCATTGAATGAATGAAGTATTTTGAAGCTCAAGACATAGATTTGACCTAACGGTGATAATTTCAAACATTAATTTGTTTTATTTTGACTCTATTAGAGATTGGTTTATACAATATTACTGTCCTACTGATTCTTGTTTTTATCTATTTTTGGTCTACACAAGGCATTGAAAATATAAGGCACTGAATGTGCCCTCATTTTCAGAGTTTAAAAGAAATTTCATTGCTGCACTAATGATAAAAATTTAATCAACTCTTTTTTAGGAATAAGTTGTAAAATACTATTAATGCTTTTTCTCTATATATACTTTTTCTTCTTGAATTACTGGAGTGAGGAAACTCACTTAAGAGGAATGTCCTTCAATAAGAGCAGCTGAAAGGAAAAGGCATATTTTCACTGCCAAGAAAAACTATCAGATAAAATACATTCATTGTACAAAAAAATTATGAATGATTTCTGTAGACATGCAATATGGTATATACTATGGAATGTGTTGGGGATAAAGTAATAAACAAAAGTACATGTTCTTACATTCTTTGAGCTTGTGTGGGAAACCCAATATAAACAAATGTGCTATTAAATTTTGATTTAACTTACTTTATTTCAGGTTGCAACAGAACTATACAAAATGTGAAGTAGGGAAGGTGATGAAGTAACAGAGGCTGCTATTTTCTAATGGGTTGTCAGAGAAGATCTGTCCAAGGGGAGACTTTATATAGATATCTGAGTGAAACGAAGGGCCAAGTCATTTGGGGAAGACATTTTGGATTGCCTCGAGAGGTCTCAAGATCCTTCCAGGGCTCTCCAGAACCCCTCTTCAAGGATCTCTGACAAGATACTGATTACAGAGATGTCTGAGGACTGAGCTGGGACAATCCAACATTTGTAGTACTGACGCAAAGAAAGCCCACCAAAAGAGATTTAGATCATTTCTATAGTTCTATGAAAATATTTTTATGACTCCCAATTTTCATTTAGTTAGCGTATTTTTTCTTCTTCATGTCACATTTACCCTTTTCTTGACTGTAAAGAAATCCATACACTTACACAATGTATTCTGTAACAGCATAAGCTGTTTTCAATGACGGGAACATCAGTTTATAGGTAAGTATAACTCAATTAAAGCACATAGGTTCAGGTACTAAAATCAATACAAAGAGCATAGTCTTGTACCTCCCAGTCCCCCGCCCCCTATGGGCTTAACATTTCTGGCGGACAGAATCTTGCTGCTCGCTGCTTGCTGCTTGTTGGGATCCTTGACATCACAATATTCATCGTAGAGTAGGCATGCAATGCTTTTAATTTAAATTAATACGTTAATTTCAAGGGGCAGGGAAGTGAGGAAAAGGGGGCTTATGACCCTCTTTCCTAAAGAGCAACCAATGGTCAGCCACCGTTGGTTGCTACGCAAGGCCACTCCTGAGATCCCAGTTCTAATATCATAAATAATCAAGTACATGAAAATAATATAAAATGAAACCCATCCTTTTCTGACAACAGTGTCTTGCTTCCGGAGATAAAACTAATGATTTTCTCAGAAAATTTTTAATCAACATTTGGAGGAAAAGCTAAAGAGAGACTTAAATATTATTCCATTAGGACAGGATTGCCTGGTAACTTACAGGACACCCATTTAAATTTGAACTTCAGATAAGCCACTAAGTATTTAAGATGCTCTTATACTAAAGAGTTATTTGTTTTTTACATGAAATTGAAATATAAGTAGAAATCCTCTATTTTTATTTGCTAAATCTGACAATCCTATTAGGAATACTTTAGACAGATGAGGGTAAGATACTTTTTCTGGAAACATCAAGAAACCTATTTTTGTTAGTCCATCAATCAAAGCCAAGGAGCCGATAGGATAGATTACTATGGCTAAATGTCTTAGGCTATTGGCAAAAAGTGTGGGTGTAGTATTTTTTTTTTAATTTATTATTATTATACTTTAGGTTTTAGGGTACATGTGCACAATGTGCAGGTTAGTTACATATGTATACATGTGCCATGCTGGTGTACTGCACCCACTAACTCGTCATCTAGCATTAGGTATATCTCCCAATGCCATCCCTCCCCCCTCCCCCCTCCCCCCACTCCACAACAGTCCCTAGAGTGTGATGATCCCCTTCCTGTGTCCATGTGTTCTCATTGTTCAATTCCCACCTATGAGTGAGAATATGCGGGGTGTAGTATTTTTCAAGACAAAATAAAAGAAAGGAAGTTAGCTTTTAGACAGATGAAATGTTCTTTCTTAGCTATGATTTTATTAAAAATATACTGAGATGAGAAAATCAATCCTTTCTCAGATGAGAAGAAATCCAAACATAAGCACAATAATACATGTGAAAGAAATAAAATACATGCTATAGAATTAAACCATATTCAAATATATACTGATAGAGCAAATATGAGAGAGGATAATAATACATGAAGCTAAACTAGGCCCTCTTCTATGAAAAATCGTAGGCTCAAATTATCTATGGAGGGGTTAGGCCACTCATAATGACAAAAGATGAAGACACTAATAAGAGTTATATAACCTTTTTAGTAGTTATATTAAGCTTCTAAGTGAGTTTAAAAAGTAACAGAAATATTCCCAACCATGTGATGAAAACATTAAAAAATTACCACAATTGACAGAACTCCAGGATCATAAGAGACTTGTTAGATTCTAAAGGAAGTTGCTAATGAATAAGGAAAGCTGTTAAACAGGCATTGAAAATCTCCAAAGAACTAGGGCATGCATTAAAGAAATCTTCAGGAAAATGCAATATAGTAAAATTCAGAAAAATGTGTTTAACTATGTGTGGTATAAAATTCCAGTGGTGTGAATTTCAGAATCAAGAATAGACCTAAGGAGGAAGAGGAGGAGGAGGACCTTTCTGCCAAAGATCATTACCTGTCAAAACCATGAAGTCTCTTAATAACATAAGCTACTGACTAGATTTTAAATTTGCATTGAAAATGCCATGATTATTAAAAATTTTTACATAAAAAAAGGCCTGGGTTATTTGAATATGTTCTCTAACTCTGGTTGTGTGCTTGGAATTAAAGCTGTATCACTGGTGTTCCAACTCTGCTGTGATCCTATTTTGGGGGCTAGTTCCTGGCAATGATGCTATGAGCATATTTGCCAAATTGTCTAAAGACCACTTTTCTTGTTATGCAAATATCAGTTTAGTCATCCAACTTGTGTATACAGTTCTGGAACAAGAAGCATCTGGAAAAAAAAAGAACATATTATTCTTATGACAGTTTAGCTAAAAGTGGGGGATGGGGATATTCTTTAGAGGAAAAGAATTCTATCAAGGAGCTAATATATTTAGTTTTGTTTGTTAAAAACAAATTTCCAATGATTTCAAGCCAGAAATTAATTAAAATAAAAATGGAAGTTAACATGAAAAATTAACAAAACTTTATCATTTCTATTTGTTTTTGTTAACTGTGTTTAATAAGTGTTCAGAAAAAACATGGCATTATATTAATGTCTCCTAAATATTTGAAAATCTATAATTTAGCACTTCTTACATTTCTTCATTATTATTATTATACTTTAAGTTCTAGGGTACATGTGCACAAAGTGCAGGTTTGTTACATATGTATACATGTGCCATGTTGGTGTGCTGCACCCATTACATCGTCATTTACATTAAGTATTTCTCCTAATGCTATCCCTCCCCCCTCCTCCCAGCCTATGACAGGCTCTGGTGTGTGATGCTCCCCACCCAGTGTTCAAGTGTTCTCATTGTTCAGTTCCCACCTATGAGTGAGAACATGTGGTGTTTAGTTTTCTGTCTTTGTGATAGTTTACTCAGAATGATGGTTTCCAGCTTCATCCATGTCCCTACAAAGGACATGAACTCATCCTTTTTTATGGCTGCATAGTATTCCATGGTGTATATGTGCCACATTTTCTTAATCCAGTCTATCATTGATGGACACTTGGGTTGGTTCCAAGTCTTTGCTATTATGAATAGTGCCACAATAAACATATGTGTGCCTGTGTCTTTATAGTAGCATGATTTATAATCCTTTGGGTATATACCCAGTAATGGAATTGCTGGGTCAAATGGTATTTCTAGTTCTAGATCCTTGAGGAATCACCACACTGTCTTCCACAATGGTTGAACTAGTTTACAGTCCCACCAACAGTGTAAAAGCATTCCTATTTCTCCACATCCTCTCCAGCACCTGTTGTTTCCTGACTTTTTAATGATTGCCATTCTAACTGGTGTGAGATGGTATCTCATTATGGTTTTGATTTGCATTTCTCTGATGGCCAGTGATGATGAGCATTTTTTCATGTGTCTGTTGGCTGAATAAATGTCTTCTTTTGAAAAGTGTCTGTTCATATCCTTTGCCCACCTTTTGATGGGGTGGTTCGATTTGTTCTTGTAAATTTGTTAAAGTCTTTGTAGATTCTGGAAATTAGCCCTTTGTCAGATGGGTAGATTGCAAAAATTTTCTCCCATTCTGTAGGTTGCCTGTTCACTCTGATGGTGGTTTCCTTTGCTGTGCAGAAGCTCTTTAGTTTAATTAGATCCCATTCATCTATCTTGGCTTTTGTTGCCATTGCTTTTGGTGTTTTAGTCATGAAGTCCTTGCCCATGCCTATGTCGTGAATGGTATTGCCTAGGTTTTCTTCTATGGTTTTTATGGTTTTAGGTCTAACATTTAAGTCTTTAATCCATCTTGAATTATTTTTTGTATAAGGTGTAAGGAAAGGATCCAGTTTCAGCTTTCTACATATGGCTAGCCAGTTTTCCCAGCACCATTTATTAAATAGGGAATCCTTTCCCCATTTCTTGTATTTGTCAGGTTTGTCAAAGATCAGATGGTTGTAGATGTGTGATGTTATTTCTGAGGCCTCTGTTCTGTTCCATTGGTCTATATATCTGTTTTGGTACCAGTACCATGCTGTTTTGGTTACTGTAGCCTTGTAGTATAGTTTGAAGTCAGGTAACGTGATGCCTCCAGCTTTGTTGTTTTTGCTTAGGATTGACTTGATGATGTGGGCTCTTTTTTGGTTCCATGTGAACTTTAAAGTAGTTTTTTCCAATTCTGTGAAGAAAGTCATTGGTAGCTTGATGGGGATGGCATTGAATCTATAAATTACCTTGGGGAGTATGGCCATTTTCACAATATTGATTCTTCCTATCTGTGAGCATGGAATGTTCTTCCGTTTGTTTGTGTCCTCTTTTATTTCGTTGAGCAGTGGTTTGCAGTTCTCTCTGAAGTGGTCCTTCACATCCCTTGTGAATTGGAGTCTTAGGTATTTTATTCTCTTTGTAGCAATTGTGAATGGGAGTTCACTCATGATTTGGCTCTCTGTTTGTCTGTTATTGGTATATAGGAATGCTTGTGATTTTTGCACTTTGATTTTGTATCCTGAAACTTTGGTAAAGTTACTTATCAGCTTAAGGAGATTTGGCGCTGAGACGATCAGGTTTTCTAAATATAAATCATGTCATATTCAAACAGGGACAATTTGAGTTCCTCTTTTCCTAATTGAATACCCTTTATTTCTTTCTCTTGCCTGATTGCCCTGGCCAGAACTTCCAACACTATGTTGAATAGGAGTGGTGAGAGAAGGCATCCATGTCTTGTGCCAGTTTCCAAAGGGAATGCCTACAGTTTTTGCCCAGTCAGTAAGATACTGGCTGAGGGTTTGTCATAAATAGCTCTTATTATTTTGCGATACGTCCCATCAATACCGAATTTATTGAGAGTTTTTAGCATGCAGGGTTGTTGAATTTTGTCAGAGGCCTTTTCTGAATCTATTGAGATAATCGTGTGGTTTTTGTCTTTGGTTCTGTTTATGTGATGGATTACATTTATTGATTTGCATATGTTGAACCAGCCTTGCATCCCAGGGATGAAGCCAACTCGATCTTGGTGGATAAGCTTTTTGATGTGCTGTTGTATTTGGTTTGCCAGTATTTTATTGAGGATTTTTGCATCGATGTTCATCAGGGGTATTGGTCTAAAATTCTCTTTTTTTTGTTGTGTCTCTGCCAGGCTTTGGTATCAGGATGATGCTGGCCTCATAAAATGAGTTAGGGAGGATTCCTTTTTTTCCTATTGATTGGAATAGTTTCAGAAGGAATGGTACCAGCTCCTCTTTGTACCTCTGGTAGAATTAAGCTGTGAATCCTGGACTCTTTTTGGTTGGTAAGCTATTAATTATTGCCTCAATTTCAGAGCCTGTTATTGGTCTATTCAGAGATTCAGCTTCTTCCTGGTTTAGTCTTGGGAGGGCGTATGTGTCCAGGAATTTATCCATTTCTTCTAGATTTTTAAATTTATTTGCATAGAGGTGTTTATAGTATTCTCTGATGGTAGTTTGTATTTCTGTGGAATCGGTGGTGATATCCCCTTTATCATTTTTTATTGCATCTATTTGATTCTTCTCTCTTTTCTTCTTTATTAGTCTTGCTAGTGGTCTATCTACTTTGTTGATCTTTCAAAAAAACCAGCTCTTGGATTCATTGATTTCTTGAAGGGTTTTTTGTGTGTCTATCTCCTTCAGTTCTGCTCTGATCTTAGTTATTTCTTGCCTTCTGCTAGCTTTTGAATGTGTTTGCTCTTGCGTCTCTAGTTCTTTTAATTGTGATGTTAGGGTGTCAATTTTAGATCTTTCCTGCTTTCCCTTGTGGGCATTTAGTGGTATAAATTTCCCTCTACACACTGCTTTAAGTGTGTCCCAGAAATTCTGGCATGTTGTGTCTTTGTTCTCATTGGTTTCAAAGAACATCTTTATTTCTGCCTTCATTTTGTTATTTTTCCAGTAGTCATTCAGGAGCAGGTTGTTCAGTTTCCATGTAGTTGTGCAGTTTTGAATGAGTTTCTTAATCCTGAGTTCTAATTTGATTGCACTGTGGTCTGAGAGATAGTTTGTTGTGATTTCTGTTCTTTTACATTTGCTGAGGAGTAGCACTTCTTACATTTCTAATGTAAAATCTGTCTAAACACTGTGGCATGCTAGTTTCAAAATTACATATCGAGTGGTCCAAACAGACCATAAAGTTTTCAAAAAGCAATATTCATATCACACACACTGAACTTAGTTTCAATTGGATATTATATGATACTGCTTATTTAGGCAAGATAGTGTTTTCTTTTAATATTGCAATGTGTGATATACTAAAGAACTTTTATGTTGAAGCTTTAAAAAGACAGAAATAAGAGAAACCCAAACACATTCTGACTGGTTTTAAAAGTAAGAATAAATAGTACTTCTAAAACATCATAAAACAGATATAACAGCAAAAAAAAAATGGGGAGAAATATTGTTGTTTTTTCTTTGTTTCCTCAAGGGGGGAAAAATGGCACTTTTATCATGGTTGGGACATAACTTCTAAAGAAAAACAAGTTTGGAGCTTTCCATGTATTTTCTATTTCTTTCTTTAGACAGTATTACCACGTAGACTGGTCTAATGTAGCTGTGACACATATACACCCACACACACACACACACACACATCACCGACCAGGATATGCTGTGCTATTGCTTTTACTTCTTAGTATGAATACTAAAAGGCCATAGGGTCACCTTCAGCTCTTTGGACACTGGCTTCCTGTGTGTCCTGCTGTGCATATAGGGCCTGCTACTGTGGTGTTTCCTCTGAGTCCCACATGCTGTGCCATTTTTGTACGAATTGAGCCAGATATTTTCTACATGGCATCATGGTCTGCCACTGGAATTTTACACTGAAAAGTTAGCAATAAGCATTTTACTACTCATTATTATTTGTATGTTGCTATGTAATAAACCACCCCAAAGCTTAATGACTTCAAATCACAGCCATTTTATTGGGTACGATGCCCTGAGACAGCAATATGGGCAGGATGAAGAAGAGATAACTCGTCCATGATTGACATGGTTTTGGCTGGGACAGCTCACCTGGAGCTAGTGGAACCCATTGGCCTCATTCGCACGTGGGGCGTGGGTACTTGCTGTTGACTGGACCGCCATGGGTCTCTTCCATGTAGATGGTGTTTCTACCTGTGGCCTGTCACCCTCATGTCTCTCTGTGTGGTTAACCTCCTTAATAGGAGATCCTGGAATTCTTTATGTGGAGCTGAGTTCCGAAAGGGAAAGTAGAAACTGAATACCTGAGCTCAAAAGTCCTGGAACATAACTTCTGTGACATTTCATCGATCAAAGCAAGCCACATGGGCAACCTAGATTCAGGTGTTAAAGAAATAGACTTCACCTCTTCACAGGAGGGTGCAAACGCCTTAGAAAAGGGGCATGGGCATGATCACTGGTGGGTGGTTCTCATCACTCTAGCACACTGCTTTCATGGGTGATTTGCAGTGGCCTTTGAAATGAACAGCTGCATCCAATATCATTTTGCTTTGAATAAGGCAGGAGCATGGATTTTAAGTTTTTCTCTAAATTATTTCCTGAATGAAAAAATATATATATCTGCTCGTTTGTGGTTATAATGTTAAATTAGTTTTAAAAGTTTAAAATTTTGATATAATCTCCTTCTCCTTAAGTAGCTTAGCTGGTTAATTCAGAAGGACTAAATGCATCTATTTCTATTATATTTTTATCCCTGTTTGAAATAGAGAAGTCACCTGTACTAGTTTTCTATGATAAGATGTGGAGACTAGGTTATGTATCCTTGCAGATAAGCACACTCAGAACTGAAAGAACAAAGTTGAAAGTATGTTGTTTCAGTAGGGAACAATGTGAAATAATTAATAACCCGCATTAGTTCTGTGTGTTGGAATGTTTTTGTGGGGGTAGGAAAAATATTTATTTTGCAGTTAAATTATACAATTCTACTTCCTAATGCTTCTGCTACAGTAACTTCTTTTTATCTTATCACCTCAAATCCATGTTTTTTGTGATGTGCCATTATCTTGCTTTAAGCTCTTCAATTTCTTCCAGTGGCTGGTAGAAAACAGTGAAAATTCCTTAGTGTGACATTTATGAGCCTTGCCTGGTTCCAGCTATCATTCATCATGCGCCACCTCACAGCCTGTGCCCCAGCCAATCAAACTGCCTGTAATTTTCTCAGATTACAGTCTGGGTGAGACCTGCAAGGCTGCTAGTTCAGTGCTCTCTGTTGTATCTTCCTTTGGTCCCTGACTTCTTTTACTCTCCCACCTCCCAGAAAACTTGGTCCAAGAACAGTGCTTCTCTCTTTAACCTTAGCTCAATACTGAATCTTATGTGAATCTTCTTTATAATCTCCTCCTCTTATGTAGAAGTGACTGTTTTATCTCATGTGTGCTAATTTCTAGACCTTCATATGTTTTATCTTTGAAGCTATAGTATACTCCTGCATTTAATTACTTACTTATCTTTTTCTATGGCTGGACTACATGTAAATATATCTTTTTTTTTTCTAAATCCTCTCTTCCTAGGACAATGTCTGGCACATGTTTGGTATTTAAGAAATGAGGCTTGCTGAATTAATGCACATATGCCAAAATCCCTTTTGATATTGAGTCTTCCTAGTAACAAGTATTCTAGACATGTTCTAAGACAGATGCATAAGTATTATCTCAGCATGGATTATCCCAGTATGATTCAGAACAGATTACTTATATATGATTCTCTGTTTTTTTTTTTTTTTTTTTTAATTGAGACTGGAAGCATGATTAGAGGGTGAATGTGGTCAGTATGAAGATGTGCTAGGCTAGATTTTCTCCAGGGTAGATTTTCTCCTCTGTGTCATAAAAGAACCAGCAGACTGTTTAAGAGCCACCAGCAACTCCAATTTTTCTTTCAGAAGTCTGTTAAGACATATTGTTTGATGTACTTGCTTTCCAACGCATACATTAGTTGACTGCAATTATATAAAGGAATGTTGAATCCACAAGCCATATTGCACCGAGTATGTTTTGCAGAAATGTACCTTGATATGCCACATCATTCCCATACACATTTGGGGGCCTGCACTCATTATCGATTGAAAACAATCTCATCAAAAAGTGACAGTCTTGATTGCAATTTTCATTTGATCTTACAAGTTATTTCCAAGGACCACGGTGTTGGCACATTTTAACTTCTGTGTCTCCTTCACCCTCTAAAACAGACTTAGCTCCACCTTTTCATGGAAAAACACAAGACCCTTAAATCATTGTATTGTCCTAACAGCTTTCAAAGAATTACTTCCTTCAGAGTTATTTTCCTCTTTTTTTAACTTACATTTCTAAAGCTAGAGTCAGGATAGTTGATTCTGGTGCTGAAAAAAAATCAGTTCATAACCATTTCTATAAACTTCTACACATTTCTTTGCTGTAGGGTTGGTGTCGTGGAATATTGTGCATTTGGAGGTTAGAAAGAAATTGGTTCACTTTTTTTTTTTTTGAGACAGGGTCTCACTCTGCCGCCCAGGCTGGAGTGCAGTGGTGTGATCTCGGCTCACTGCAACCACTGCCTCCCGGGTTCAAGTGATTCTCCTGCCTCAGCCTCCCAAGTAGCTGGGATTACAGGCACCTGCCACCACGCCCAGTTAATTTTTGTATTTTTAGTAGAGACGGGGTTTCACCATGTTGGCCAGGCTGGTCTCAAACTCCTGACCTCAGGTGATCTTCCTGCCTCGGCCTCCCAAAGTGCTGGGATTACAGGTGTGAGCCAACACGCCCAGCTGGTTCACATTTTAAATATGCTACTTTTCAACCAAATGATTTGGGGCAAGTTTCTCCTGTTTTTCTGTTTTTTGAAATGGAGTTTCACTCTTGTTGCCCAGGCTGGAGTTCAATGGCACGATCTTGGCTCACCACAACCTCTGCCTCCCAGGTTCAAGCGATTCTACTGCCTCAGCTTCCCTAGTAGCTGGGATTGCAGGCATTCGCCACCATGCCCAGCTAATTTTGTCTTTTTAGTGGAGATGGGGTTTCTCCATGTTGGCGAGGCTGGTCTTGAACTCCTGACCTCAGGTGATCCGCCTGCCTCGGCCTCCCAAAGTGCTGGGATTACAGGCATGAGCCACCATGCCCAGCCATTTCTCCCCTTTTTCACATGTGTTTTCTCAGCTATAAAATATTATTTAATCCCTGTAGATCTCTATTCACCTCGAAAGTCAAGATAAACCTTTCCATTTACTTCCCGGTATATGTTTGGACATTTTACCATAGTGAACTTATCCATGCATGTTTTTCAGTGTGTTCATTTATATTACTTTGGAAAAGCAATTATCTTGCCATCCTGTTTGTTGTCTTCTGATTTTTACTCCCTATTTTTCATTGAGATTTTCTTCTGCCCTCAAGTAATATATGCTCATCCATCTCCATTGTATATCAATAGGCCTTTGAAAATAATCCTAGCTGTAAATCCTGACTATTAAATAATTCAGAATTATTTACTCATCTGCATCATCCTGATATATATTCCTATGTTGCCCACACTGTGTTCAGTGGTAGAAACACATGCTAAATTAAAAATGCATGTACTTTTTTTTTTTTTTTAAGGCAGAGTATCACTCTGTTGCCCAGGGTGGAGTGCAGTGGCACGATCTCAGCTCACTGCAACCTCCACCTCCTGGCTTCAAGCGATTCTGCTGCCTCAGCCTCCCAAGTAGCTGGGATTACAGGTGCCCACCACCATGCCTGGCTAATTTTTGTATTTTTACTAGAGACGGGGTTTCACTTGTTGGCTGGGCTGGTCTCGAACTCCTGACCTCGTGATCTGCCCTCCTCGGACTCCCAAAGTGCTGGGATTCGCATGTTCATTTTCCAATCACTGTTTATGCATTCTTTAATCATACCGCTTTACTCAGCATGTACATACATAAAATATTTTCTGTGTATCAAGCCTTATTCTAGGCAATGGGGATAGACTAAAAACAGGAAACTTGAAACTCACAGTCAAACAGGAGAAAAATATATGAAACAAAAGAATAAAGTAAACAATATTGTTATTTGAATAAACACAAAGATAGAGTGATATTATAGAACAAAATCCTTAACTACCCTTGGACAATGAATAAGAGTTTTTAAAGAAATGCCATTTAAGCTGATACTTTAAAAATAAAGAAAGATTCGCCGAATGACAGGCGTCAAGGAGGAAGTCTGAATGAGTAAAATTAACCTAGAGAGGAACTTAAGGAAGAAATGTAGATCAGAACGTGCAGAGCTTTGAAAGAGTCATTCGAAGAATGTTCTTACCTTATCTGAAGGGTACTGGGAAGATACCGAAAAGTTTTAGCGGAAGGGTAACTTGACCTCATTTGTATTTTTGAAGAAATCATTCTAGTTTCTGTTTCTGGAGCAAGAAAAAAGAAAGATTGTTCGGGAAACAGCAGGAAGTGGGGTAAGATCATGAGGAGAATTCTACAAGTAGGTTTTGCAAATATAATGTCTAGAGCTAGAAGAAATATCTAGTACAGATATAAACTTGGGTTACTTCAGTCTATCATTATTAAAGGAAAGAACGGGAGTAGGTGAGACTGCATTGAGTGTTTATTGCAAGAAGAGTGGGGAAAAGAAATTATGAGGAACTTCAACACTTTAAAATTAAGTAGAAAAGTAGGATCTGGTAATGAACAATCTAGAAGCAAGAATTATAGAGGTGTAAGGAACATCCTCAGAATGAGATTACATTGTATGATGGGTACTGTGATTACAGCCCTCTTTAAGGGTGGCCTCAACTGCCTGCAACCAATGACTGATCAATATAGGGATAGGAAGGCACAGTCTACCCATTCCAACTAGAACTTGGCCTTTATACAACTCTGAAGTGTTATTTTAACACCAGTGTCCCCATGGGCTGAAGCTGCATCCAGCCCACTTTCTCTCCTTGTCCTACCATGCTTCTCTCTACTTTCCTAGCTGTTGATCCCAAGAGAATTCCATAACAGACATCCTTCTTGTTAGTATCCATCTGACATTCTCCTTCCCTGGGAACACAGCTGGTAGCACACGGAAAACTGCGTGTGTGTATGTATGTGTGTGTGTGTATGTGTGTGTGTCTGTGTGTGTGTATCTGTGTGTGTGTGTTTTAAAGAAAGTGTGCTAGATCGTGTCTAGTAATCTTACACAGTCAATAAATAATGTCTGCAATAGGAACAAAGCAGTGATTAGCTCTTTTGTTTCAGTAATGAATGCAGCTAAATTGGTCAAGTCATGCAAGCAGCAATGGAGTTGGACTGTGTAGAGGAATAAGAGATGGAGACTTAGGATTGGTAATGTGGACAATCTTACTGAAGAGTTTAGAAGGAAACACAAAATCAGGAAAATGGTAGCGCATGTAAAATTTGTTTTAGGTAGAAGAAATTACATTGACTTTGCAATGTTCCTCCACAGGTGGGGGAAGTGGCCATGGTAAAGACTGGCATTAGGTTGACTAGAGAAGGATGCAGTACGGTTTCCTGTCTTGGCTTTTGTTTGTTTCAGGGAAGAAAGAGACAAAGAGTAAGGATACAAGAGGGAAATACAAAGTTGTGTTTGTGGTAAAAGATTAAAATAGTCATTTTGAAGGGTGATGGGTTGAATTGATAAAATAAACATGGTCTCATTTTTTTAGGCAGCATCAGGAGTTCAGTCGAGAGTAATGACAATGGATTTATGCTGGCATAAATGTAGGCAATCACATATTCTACTTGTTTTCTTGTTTAATATAAATGGCCATGCATTTTGGGTTGGTTGGTAAATGGTGTTTGTGATGAAAACATCTGTTTCCTTTTTTTCTACTCTCTTAAGAAAAAAACCATTTAAAGAAAATTTAAATTACCTTGCGTTTGAAAAGAAGACATGAATAAGCTTACATAAACATTTTCTCTGTTGGGGAATACTTCCTAATGAATCGCATCCTTTGTCTATAGGGTAAAACGAAAGAACATTATCTGACTAATAAGGAAGAAGGAGCTCTTTGTGAATATATAATAACAAGCATAGATATTTGTCAGTCTAAACTTACCTTGTTGAGCCTCTATAATTAGTATATGACTGATGAAGAGAAGAAATATTTGTATATAATGTAATGAAAGGCTTTGTAAAGTTTATTTGCATAGGGGATGTAGGTGGAAGTCTGGCTCAAATTAATCAGTATTATCTGCAGAACTGATTGCATTCCACTTGGGAGAATAAACGACATGACATCCTGTGGTTCCTTTGAATTCTGGACATTACATGAAAGGGGACATATTATTGCTCTGTTAAATAATATCCAACTTGTAATTAAAAATGAATGTAGGTTTTTAATGACTTCTTTTGTCTTCTTTTTTGTGCAGAGAAAACTTCTGAAGCTCATTTTTAACATTTGCTATTCAATTTATAGATTTATAAGCCTAGTTCCTCTCTAGATCTCTTTAATTACTGAGATTATTTTATTTTTAAAATGGGACATTGTAGCAATTATTTTAAGGGCTTATGAATTTTTTTAATCTTGTTTACAAATGTAAAACATCTTCAAATATTTTTAAATTTATTTATAAACCTTTATAACTTATTTTTTGAGTGCTTCAAATTTAGGACGGTAAATTTTTTCTGCATATCTAAATAACTTTTATAAATCTAATTAATAAAAATAGTGACCCTAAAATGCATCTAATTGTTCCAAAATAATATATAAATACTAAAATATCAATTTAAAATACCATGCCTAAATCAAGCAAATAATTACGTATTTTAAGTTTGAAATTATGAAACCATGATTCCAATTCACTAGGAATTCCAAATGTAATATATTTTATTTCACTTAAGTTCTTTAGTGTCTGCATACACAAACAAAATTTCCCTGATAATTTTATTTTTGTAAGAACAATCAATATGGTGAATCCAAAAGCTTTGCCAAATGTTTCAATACTGTTTATATTAGTAAGAAATTTAAAATCAAATATCTGTTTCAAGTACTCAACTGCACATTTGATATTGTACCTTTAAAACCCACTCTCTGCTGGGCATGGGGGCTCATGCCTGTAATCCCAGCACTTTGGGAGGCCAAGGAGGATGGATCACCTGAGGTCAGGAGTTCAAGACCAGCCTGGTCAACATGGAGAAACATTGTCTCTACTAAAAATACAAAAATTAGCGGGGCGTGGTGGGGTGCATCTGTAGCCCCAGTTACTCAGGAGGCTGAGGCAGGAGAATTGCTTGAACTGGGAGGGGGAGGTTGCAGTGAGCTGAGATCCCACCACTGCTCTCCAGCCTGGGCGACAGAGTGAGACTCTATCTCAAAAAACAAAACGAAACTTTCTCTCATAAGTGAAGTTCTCTTAAGCATTACAAGTATGTAGACTTCCAACACAGATTGGTTCCTTTCCAATGCCAAACTATCTTTACTAGGATTTCAAATTTTTAAAATATTTCTATGCTTAATCGGAAATCCTGCTGAGGCTAAGGAGACGTGTACACATTATGAAAGCAATGACTATCTGGTAACTGAAGATACTCACAACACCAAATACTTAATTCTAAATCTTACTGCTTAGGAAGATAATGTCATCCTACATGACTATGATTTATTATAACCAGAAATATTTACCAGGATTTTGACTGATCTTTTTAGATTCTATTTTTTTCTGAGCTACTAATAAAAACTTGCGTACAGCTTTTATGTCGGAGACCCTCAGACCTCAAGGAGGAAGTTACACAACTCATTCCCTGGAGTTACTTGGAACAGATTTTCTAATTCTCCTGTCTAATCACAGAACTCTGCCCTCCCACCTACATTGGTCCTTTGCCTGTATGTCGAATGCATTATTTTAGCTCTTAAGAAACATATATGTATTTTCCAACTAAATCTTAAAACTTCATTAGAATACCAATGAATGCCTTTTCTATCTAACTTTAAAGAACTTTGAACTTAATAGAATTTTCTATTTTTTCATGTGCTTAATACCACAAAACACTTACAGATATTAATATCATATGTATTGGCATTTGGATATCTCTTATAGCTTTATCTGACTTGGGTTTGAAAATTATAAGGTCATTCTATTGGCATTTATTTAATTATTGCTTATGACATTTTATGTTGATTGATCCCTACATTTTTGGCTTTTGGAAATAAAGACTGCTGTGATTTTGTCTGTAATGGCGCAAACACATTGCCATTCATTGACATGTGAATGTACTTCAAGTTTAAGATGTCCTGTTTATCTTGATCATCAGAAATCTCAGAGCTGAGAGCACCAGCCGTGTGTGTTTGTATGTGTGTGTCAGACAGTGAAAGAGAGAGGGAGAGCGAGAGAGAGAGATTAAAAAAAACACCCCAGAACATAGTAAAGTGACAGAAACAAATTAAAGATGAATTAAATTTCATGCAGTCATTTTGCATCTTTGAGAAAGTTGGGTAGCTTATTCTAGGAAGATCATATTGTAGAAAGGATGGAATACCTGATTAGTACATTAACATAATTTTGAAGAAATGAAGTGAATAAAGTACTTGATTTCAATGCATGATGTGCAGGTGTATATAAGAACTTTGCTAATAGTTGTCTTTTTGAAACAGTAATAAATGTTTCCAGGTGTGCACAGGTATGTGCGAATATCAGAGATTAAAATAGAAACTGAACCAAAAAGCTGTGCTATCATTGAAAATGTATTTGTTTAAAGACTATGTGACACTTAGGAGGCATTTTAATGCAGTATTTTATGTATGCAATTATTTACATATGTTTAAGTGTTTTTTATTTGACTTCCATAAAATTTAGATTTGTTGCAATCTTATTTTTACCCGTGAGGGAAGAGAGACCCTCTCATATTGTTTTATATTGTTTTATACTCAGTACCTGTTTTAAGAAAAAAACAAGGAAGTGAAATCAAAGACAGGCAGCCTGGCGCCAGGCCCAAAACCAGACCCAAAACCAGGCCTGGGCCTCCCTGGCCTAGACCTAGTAGTTAAAAATCAACTCATGACTTAGAACCCGATGTTACCCATAGATTTCAGGCATTGTATGGAAGAATATTGTGAAACTCCGTGCTCTGTTCTGTTTCACTCTGACCACTGGTGCATGCAGCCCCTGTCACGTATCCCTTGCTTGCTCAAATCAATCATGACCCTTTCTTGTGAAATCTTCAGTGTTGTGAGCCCTTAAAAGGGACAGAAATTGTGCACTGAGGGAGCTCAGATTTTAAGGCAGTAGCTTGCTGATGCTCCCCGCTGAATAAAGCCCTTCCTTCTACAACTCGGTGTCTGAGGGGTTTTGTCTGCGGCTCGTCCTGCTACACCCTTAATAGTTTCTGAATCTTGGAAAGGAAAGGGAGGGAATACCCAAATATCTTAAACGGGGTTCTTTGACTTCTGATAAACAGTTAAAATCTTACACACAAGGTATTTAAAGCATACAGATGATTCCACATTTGTCCTAACAGATCATAGTGCCATGAATATTTGTCCATTAACAAACATCCCTTACGTGTAAGAAAATTTTGCCACTGTGCTTTTAGTTATCTCCTCTTTTCACCTGCTGTCCCCTGGAATAGTCTCTCCCTTTTCATTTGTAAGGGGTCTTCTTGAGCCTAAAGCTTTTATTGAGCCTCACTTTTTGCTGCTTTATTCCTTCGCCAGTTCTGGGCCTTTTTGCTGAGTCGACTACAGGTTGAAAAAGGGAGAAAGCACAACCCCAAAGCTACTGACCTATGAGTAACAAGGTTACTGAATTTCCCTTAGTCCTGCTGAGGTCTGATCCTCTACTCTGTAAAGACCATGGCTGGGGAAGACCTAATATTCACTCCAGCTCTCTTGGATTTTTCAGTCTTTGATGATGGAAGCCTGAAATGCAGACCTTACACCCTAACCAATTCTTCATAGGCCAAAAAAAAAAAAAAAAAACCCACCAAAAAACCAAACGAAACCAAAACAAAAAACACTGCCACCTCTTTATGACCAACCATAGTTTTGGTTTAAGCCTTCCAGAAGCACTTATCTACTTAATCCACAATTATATTGTAGTATCATGCTAAGCATGGAGTTAATATCAACGAGCAAATGGCCTCTGGCCTTTTGGAATCCACATCTTGGAACTATATGAAGATTGTCTTCGGATCACTTTGCCCTGCTGTGGTCCCCCTCCACCCCATGCATTTTGTCTTTTCTATCTCCTTCCTATTGTTTTGTAAAGTTACATCACGATGTTGAGTGGTGGTGTTTTACACCCCAATGTCCCATAAACAAATATTTTTAATACCCTTTTGTTGGTGCTAATTTGTAAGTGACCATTTTATACGCCACAGTAAGTACCTGTAAAGTTGGGAGACAAAGAAAAGAGAATTGTATTGTTCTCATGCTCAGAAAGGGCAGCGTTAAACTCCTCTGTAACCTCTTTTCTGTATTTCTGTTTTAACAAGGGTAGATACAGAAAATAGCAGCAAAGGAAGATGTCGGGTCAGAGAACAAGGACCAAAGCTGGAACCAAGTTATCACGAAGTGGGTGAATGTAAGCATTCTTCCCTCAAACATCTGTGTTCTTCAGCTTGTCCCACTGCACCCTTTCCAAAGAAGGGCAGGTTTTTAAATAGAAGAGAAGCAACGTTGATAAAGAGTATATGAGAACTCTCCATAATTCATATAACCTCCAGACAAGTTTTCAGGTTTATTGGTCAGAAAACACATGGTGACATTCGCTACTTTTTTTGTTATTATTGTAAAGATGTCTGTGAGAGTGTGAGGCTCAGGCAAACTTTGTAGGGAGAAATACGCCACAGTCACAGAGATTCATTCGTTCATTCATTCATTCATTCAACACATAGTTTTTGTTTCTATTATGCCCCACTGTCCTAGGCTCTGGGGATTAAACAGTGACCAAAACTGACAGGTGTTTAGCCTCATGGAGCTTAAAGCATATCGAAGGGAACAGACAAAACTCACATAGGAATGTGCAATGTGCATAAATAAAATACTTTGGGATTAGTGCCATGACTAAAATACACAGAGGGCTGACATAGTTGCATGTTGTATAAGAGAGACTTGTGTTAGGTAAGGTGTCTAGGTTAGCTGTCTC
This sequence comes from Pongo pygmaeus, assembly GCF_028885625.2. NCBI lineage: Eukaryota > Metazoa > Chordata > Mammalia > Primates > Hominidae > Pongo > Pongo pygmaeus. The sequence continues at coordinate 19,525,164 of NC_085930.1, read as the reverse complement.
TGAGGAAATTGCATTTCAACTGGGACCTAAAAGATTACAGTGAGGTCAGAGAGTGTCCTAGGCAGAGATAAATAGAATGTGAAAAGGCCTTTAAGTTGAAAAATTCCTAAGCTGTTTGAAAAACTGATAGGGGCCAAGTTGCAGGTCAAACGGATGTGAGAGCAAGTCAAGCTATTTCCATTTTATTACAAACCACACACAGGGTCTTTAAATGTTCCAGAATTTTGATTTTATTACCTGGGAGAGAATGAAATTTTATTTTCATCAAATCTTGTTTTTATAAACTCCTTTTACATTTTGTTTTCATCTGAGAAAGCTGACCATATAGTGCCCCCGTGTGGCATAGTGCTGTATTACATGATTGATACTGTACAATCTTTGAGGCATGATTTTAGCAAAATTCTTTTACACCTTTTCAGTTAATCTAAGTCACCTCTAGCTGCTCTCACTCAGACTCAAACATAGAACTTTATTTATTTTTATTGTTGTGTTTTACTACTTTCTCACATTCCACTGTGGAATGGACATGAGCTGGGAGCACAGACTCCAGTGGCCTCAGGAGCCAAGCAGATTGAGTACAAAAATGAGTGAAGCCAGACCAGATCTGAAACAATAAAAGACTCTGGGAGATTTGGAGACACAGGTTATAGAGAAAGACTTTCAATTTTATGTATTTACTTTATAAATAAGTAAGGCCAAAATAAATAGCCTGAGGGACCATTATATTTTTCAGTCTCTGTCCCCAGATTTCTACTTTTAGCAAATGTACATGGTTAATTTCTCAGTCAACACCATAAATGCTCTGTATCCTTTTGTATATTTTGACTATTTTAGACCTGATTATTTTGTGCATCAAGTTGTCTATTTCTGTTTCCAAGTTCAACATTTGGCCACAGGTTTATTTTGGAAAGTATTTCTGGAATCTTTGTTGCTCAAAACCAAGCACTCTGTAGCTGGTGGTGGTTTCTTTCGTCCTCTCCCTTCTTCTCTCTTCCTTCTTCTTTCCTAAGGCTTGAGCCATTTTTCACCAGAAGAGTTTAATTTTTAATTTTATTTTTATTTATTTATTTTTGACAAATTACTGCCAGTATGCTTTATGGAATGCAGCTGTTGAACTTTATTTCCTGCTTTTCTTTGCATTAAAGTAGTCCCAAAATTGTTTCCCGAGGAACTCTTCACTTTGACTGCCAGCACTGCTTGTATACCTTTCAAGTCAGAAATTGAGTGGGCTGTTCAGGCCCATCTTTATTCAGCTCCTGCTTTTCATATGAGGATGTTTGTGCTACATGCAATTTTGTTGACTTTTGGAGTGTAAAGCTTTGTTTGTAAATGAAAACATAGAATTACAGCTTTCCTGGTCCTTGTCAGGGACTATAATCACAAATTCACTGCAGCTCCATACTTTTCAGACACATGGATAAGATAAATAATATTCATGGACGATGGCCTGGAGGAAACGAAGCCATCCGTTCTGCCATGTAATCTAAAATCTATTTGAAGATGAAGTGAAAACATCCAAAAATACCTCACTGGCCGGGCACGGTGGCTCACGCCTGTCATCCCAGCACTTTGGGAGGCCGAGGCGGGCGGATCACGAGGTCAGGAGATCGAGACCATCCTGGCTTAACACGGTGAAACCCCGTCTCTACTGAAAATACAAAAAATTCTCCAGGCGTGGTGGCGGCGCCTGTGGTCCCAGCTGCTCGGGAGGCTGAGGCAAGAGAATGGCGGGAACCCGGGAGGCGGAGCTTGCAGGGAGCCAAGATGGCGCCACGCGCTCCAGCCTGAGGGACAGGGCGAGACTCCGCCTCTAAATAAAGAAGAAGAAAAAAAAATGCCTGACTGGATCACATCATACTGGGCTGAACACAATCGCTTCTTACTGAACTGCTTTAGCCATCATAAAACCTTCTGTTTATGAGGGGCCATAGGAAATATTTTCTCTTATTTCATATTGGTGTTTCTCCCAAATAACTAGAATATATCGTGTATGGTCTTGTTACTGGTTATATTTTCTCCATTCTTCATGTTAATTAGAAAACTCAAAGTCGAATTTGTGCTCTGCCCTGACTCAGTGCATGATTCGTCAAAGTATCCATCTGTTCATGACCACATTTCTGACACCATCTTGCTTCCCTGTTTTTGTATTTCCTAAAGGTTCTTTCTAAAGATTTTAAATATTTTATATTGCTATATTGTATGCATTTGCAAGCAACTTAAATGCATTTGGAACAGAAGTGATATACAAGTAACAACCATAGGATCTCTATCGATGCTGTACTTAATTATAAGTACATAATTCCTGGCTGAACAGTCTGTAACCTAAAAAAGTAAGAATTAATACACCCTATAATTCCTCAAGAGCTGAAACCTCCCCCCAGATAAATTTCATAAGCCATGCTAATCCTATTTCTCAGTGCACAAAGGTTGAACTTATAATGCATTAATATTCCTCATGAAAAATAAAGCTAAATAGGGAGAGAGGAGATGAAAAGAACCAAAAATATTCTTTTAAGGATAATATTTGATCCTCTGCATCCATTCATTAAAGCTAATATTCATTCTCCATTTCTCTCGGTCCGTCTCGCTCTATGAAAAGACCTAGCCTGCACTCAACATGTGTGTGACATTAATAGATGTTAGTGATACAGAGATTGCCGTCAGTGCAGACTGACAACACTGTGTGGAGGTGAGAACGAGTCTTGTTTACCACTTAGGATCTGGATCTCTGGTCTGCTTTGTCATGCAACACATTCCTTCTGGGATTTGTGTGTGATGACAAGCCTCAGCGATAATTATATTAAAATGCTTTTAACTTAGTGTAAACATAATTTAATAAGATGTAGATGTTCCAATAGGCTAGCCTTGAATCCAGTCCTGAGACCACAGACAGTATGCCTGTGTGCATGATGTATGTCTGGAAAGCATGTACCTTCTTCGACCCCAGTTCATTTCTACTAAGAAGTGTGTTAGTCTCTGATCTAATAATCTAATCTGCAGATTACTACATTTTTATTACAATAAAGAACTCCTGGGCTTTTAAAATATCAGTAAGGTTATCTTACCTGGAATATTAATATTATTGAAGTGACAACTTTGGAGAAATTATATTTTTAATGAATAAGGTTATATTATACCTGTTTGTTATTAGAGTAGCCCTCAAAGTTGGTGATTTATCAATGCATTGCTGCTGAATAACAATAGCTTTATTGAATGTCTGCTTGATACTGAGCATCGTATTAGAGGCTTTTCATATATTATCTCATTTAGTCATTGTAAAACATTTTATGGAATGTATTGTCAACACTTTGTGAATGAAAAGTGGAGTAAATTGTTTGCATTCCCATAGGTGGGCAGGTTTTTTATGCTAAAAAAAAAAAAAGAAAATGGTTGCATTCACATCTCTTAACCTATATGCACACTTCCTTTGCACAGTGGGGTTTGGCAAAGCTCTATCTTCTGCTAGTGATAGAGCAATTCTGATTGAAATCATACCATTTTAGATAAACAAAATTAAAATTAAACTTGTATTTGTGCAACTTGAAAACTGTGAATTTTTCCTGCAATGACAGGGAGACACACATCATGATTGGCACTCAGGTTTATGTTTTAGAGTAGGAAACAGATAGTGATAAGCCAGAAAAATGAGTTTGCACGTAAACTGCAAATATTTTTACTTAATATAGTAAGCAGTAAATGATTAGTCAATGTTTTTGATCATATGAATGATAATTTGAACATGGGAATATTGCAGCCCTTATGCACTGCAGATGAGATTATGGATTGTTACACTAGTTGAAAAAACAATATGGAATTATACAATATATTTTAAGGTGCTCACAACCTATGATCCATGCATTTGACCCCTAAAAAGCTAGCAAGGAAGCTCAGACACATGTGCATCAGGACACACAAGAGCATCCATGGCAGCTATGTCTACGGTAACGGGGCACTGAAGATTGACAGGAGAGTAAGTTAACAAATCATAGCATGTTTACAAATGGAATACTACACAGCATTGTGAATGAGGGAATGGAACCGTAAATGTTAACAAGATTAATCTAAGGAACACAATGTTGAATGAAAATAGCACACCACAGAAAGTTACATACTTCTTGAGTATACTTGAATAAAGTTCAAAGCATGCAACACTAAACAACATATTAGAGGCACATATGATAGTACAACTATTAATAAAAATGAGGAATTAAAAACCACACAAGATACAGGATAATGGTAATCTCTTTGGGGGAGAGAGTTCTCAGGATGAGGGACCCTAAGGGTTTTGGCAATGTCTTATTTTGAGCGGGGTAGCTAGGTGGTGTGTGTAAGGAGCCCCCTTTTCCATTTAATCTTAGTGTCTCACATTTATCACAAGCATTTTTTATTTTTTTGAGATGGGTTTTACTGTGCTGCCCAGGCTGGAGTGCAGTGGTGTGACCACAGCTCACTGCTGCAGCCACGACCTCTTGGGCTCAAGCAATCCTCTCACATCAGCCTCTGGAGTAGCTGAGACCACAGGTGCATGCCACCACCCCTAGCTAATTTTGGTATATATATATATTTTTTTTTTTTTGTAGAGACAAAGTTTTGCCATATTGCCTAGGCTGATCTCAAACTCCTGGACTCAAGTGATCCGTCTCCCTCAGTCTCCCAAAATGCTGGGATTACAGGCGAGAGCCATGGAGCCTGGCCACAAGCGTTCCTTTAGTGTATATGTATTAAATATTCCAACGAGGACAAACAATGAGAAAATATTTAGGCCTTAAATATTTTCTAAGTAAAATTATTTATATCACACTCTTTACAGAAGCACCTCCTCTTAATTAATTCTTTCCACATATTCTTCTTTCAATTTAATTCGTAAAAGTTATCGTCCAGCATTCTCTAATTTGTGCCACTTTTTCATCAAACAAGGAAGATATGTGTGTGTCCCCGCACACTGGGTGGCATGCTGCAAATTTTTCACTCCTGGTAGCGCATAGTGCCTCTCTGGAAATCAGGTCAATTGGTAGTCTTCTGTATTTTTGCCTCCTGCCGCAGTGTATTAAAAATGAGAAAAAGATAGGCCTCTTCTTCATGCTGTAATACAACCCAAGCATAGCAAAGCTCTGATTAAATGAGTCCAGACTGGTTTTCTGACAGTAGTTGATAGCTGATGCTTGCTATTTCCCCAGTGTCATGGTTAATAATGAGTGTCAACCTGATTGGATTGAAAGATGCAAATAACTGTTCCTGGGTGTGTCTTTGAGGTTATTGCCAAAGGACATTAACATTTGAGTTAGTGGACTAGGAGACACAGACCCACCCTCAATCTGGGTGGGCACTGTCTAATCAGCTGCCATTGTGGCTAAGATAAAAGCAGGCAGAAGAACACAGAAGGACTAGACTGGCTAAGTCCTCAGGTCTCCATCTTTCTCCCATGCTGGATGCTTTCTGCCCTTGAACATCGGACTCTAAGTTCTTCAGCTTTTGGACCCTTGGACTTACACCAGTGATTTGCCAGGGGCTCTCGGGTCTTCAGCCACACACTGAAGGGGACACTGCTGGCTTCCCTACTTTTGCAGTTTGGGGACTCAGACTGGTTTCTTGGGTCCTCAGCTTGCAGATGGCGTATTGGGGGCTTCACCTTATGATCATGTTGGTCAATTCTCCTAATAAATCCCTTTCATGTATACATCTATCCTATTAGTCCTGTCCCTCTAGAGAACCCTGACTAATACACCCAGCTAGGAGGTACAGTTAAGGTTATAAATACCACCCACAGGCTGGTTCTTGTGGCTACTGCCTCTCTTACAGTGTTTATTTCTCCATCAAGTTCTGCAACGGCTGTGTGCTTGCTGTGCTCTCCCTCTTCTCTCTCAATACCTGATGGCCAGAGCTGTTTCCAGATCTTCTTTGCCTTTATAAATGCCTTCTTCCCTCCTACAGCTGATTCCTTCCAACAGGGCTCAGCAGGTGAAAGGGAATTCACAGAAGTCTTCTCTATTGAATATTGCTGTGATGCTTTTTGAAATTACTAACATTCCTATCATTTTCATTAAACAGCGAAGATAGAAGATTAAAGGCAGCTATTCCTGCAGAAGAGCTCTTCCTTGTTGTCTGCCCATATTTTAAATGTGCAAACCTTGGTGATATATTGATATCCTGTGATGAGTTTATCTTACATCATTGGTTGAGTTTTCTTCTGTTCTTTTGTATTTTATCATGTATATAATTATTTTTCTCCAGATGAATCTTGTACTGTTTCTTATATTTACTTGTTCTTATATATATGCCATATTGCGTGGGCTGAAAAAAAATGGACTTATGCACTTATTTAGTGCCTCATTTGAAGAAAATGACAGTTTCAGTTATTTGAAACTCTAAAATACATTTTCTTCATGTCTGTTTTCTATATTTTAAAAATGAAGTACTTTGATATGGATTCATGTCACTATAGTCATAAGTTCCAGTCCAAAGTTCCTCTAAAGAACCACCTTATCTTACACGTCTCAAAGGAATTTAGCTGATGAAATAATTTGAACTAATCAAGGAAGGGTTAACATCCTACTTTTTGCAGACTTTGTTTTCTCATGTATATTACACATGGACTATATTATAACAATGTTTGCAAAAATTACTTTTAAGTATATTAATCATGGCTTCTGACAGGTAAAATGCTGAAATAAGCTTCTTGTAATGGGTGTGAATTTTTTTTTGTGGCTTGCAGAATATTGCAGATTAATATCACAGAAAGCATGTCTAGTTCATGCAACAATTATTTTCATGCAAATTTTGTAGGACTTTACAAATAATACATATTTGTTACCACTCTACTTGAGAGCAAATAAAATAAAATAAAAATAATAAATATTTGAGAAAAGATCAGGTTCACTTATACTACATATACCACATTATCTTTCATATCATTAGTTGCCTGGCACTTTAAACCTGTGACAAAACATGACAAATTTTAGAAGGGAAATATTATCGTAAGATAAATTATATATCTCTGAAGCCTGTATTCCTATAAATTTAGTTGATAAAGCTCAGCTTATTTAGAGTTGTGAAGAGATATTTTCTCTTCAATGAAGAAATCTCCATAATTGAATGATCTAAATTTCAATGATAAAAAATACTATTAAAAGAAAATATTTATAGAAAAGCTTTCCTTTAACAATTTTTACGTCCAAAATATGATTTAATTTTTCGTGAAATGGGAATATGAATGATCATACATTCTTTTACACACACTTCATAAATTTAAAAGTTCTCAATCTATGTTAAAAACCTATATGTAAACAACAATGTCATAGGATATGTTAAGAACTACAGCAGTAAGAAAAATTAACAACACTTGAAATGGCATAGGAAAGGACAGGATGTCTTCCAGGAAGAGGTGCCAATTCTGTTTAAAATTCAGAGACAATAGAGTAATGTAAATACTAACTTTACCCTGAAAATTGCAACATTTATCATCTAGCATCAAATATGTATGCTAGGACTGACTCATGCACACATAGATGATTTCTGTTCTATAATAAAGTTAATTGGTGAAATAAAATAATGGGTTTAATTTCTAGCAAAGAAATGCTTGGTTAATCTAAATTAGTAATGTTTGCTTATGGAATTTCATACCCCAGTTATTTCATGATGCTGTCCTTGAGATTTTTTTTTTGTTAAAACTGCATGATACACATTTTGCATGAAATATTTTTAAAACTTAGGGTATCTCCTTATTTTCTGATTAAAGTAAAATTTCTCAGTGTTTCTGTAAGGACTTTGGCAAATATTCTTGCTGCTTTATAAAACAAAATATAAGAACCAGATATCTTTGTAATCCTTCACTATGTTGATGTCTTTTTATAGCAGATTTCTTAGGAATTATTGTTTGTGGTTCCAAATTGAAATTTTCCCTGCATAATCTAACATTCATATCTTCAAATCTGATGTGATAAACTGAACAATCTCTTTGTAAGTGATATTTTGTAAAGCTCATTCTGTATTTAGGACAAGTGAACACAAAGTCGTCACCTTCAAAATAGCTAAGTGGTCATATCACATGTTAAAGTGACTAGGGAAATTCTAAACGTTGAAAGTGTTCAAGTCTGGATTTTTTCCTTAAGAAATATAACCTTTGGTTATTTATATTTGAAAGAAGCTAGTTTTATGAATTAAGCTTTAATTTTGAGATAATTATGTGTTCATAGGCAGTTATAAGAAATAATACAGAGATATTTTATTGTCACTTGCCTAGCTTCCCCCCAGTGGTAATGTTGGCCAAACTATAGGACAATATCATAACAAAGATGTTGGCATTGATATAATCCACTGAACTTGTTCTGGGTCAGTTTTACTTTTTACGTTAAAGTACATGATTCATTTAGTTTTTGTTTTTAAAATAAAATATCTGAGGGCCAAGTCTGTTGACTTAGTTCTTTAAATTTTACATCTAATGCAACGTTACTGAGACTTACAGAGCTTTGAGAAGTGCAATGTTATTTCTAGAGTTAAATTTAAATAAAACAATTAAAGTCTGAGACTATTTTCTAGTTGTAAAAAGAGTTAAAAATGCATTGTAGATGTTCTTTTTCTTTCATTTCAAAACCTAAACAATGTTCTATTCTTTAAAGGTAGTTCATTAATAAGCAAAGATTTGTTACAACTATGGTGCGAATAACATGTATGTATATTGTAGCATTTGGATACATTCTACATGAAAACATTTCTTTATATTTAAACTATTATTTCATATAAATGGAAGTCAAAAGAAATGTTATCAGATGCTATAAAATAACTATCTTCTATAATGTAGGATGCACTAGGAAAATAGTGAATAAAATATCATGTGCTGCTTTTGGCATTAGATTTACCATACATTAAGATAAATGGGTTCATTAACTTCTTCCACCCATCTTTTTTATTTTGGAGACTGACTTCATATTACTGTGATAAAAGGCAGATTGAAATCCTGGCTTCCTGATGATATATCTTCTTGTATGAACTCTTGTTGATGTAGATTAAGTGGGCTAGCAGATACAGCACTACTCATAAAATAGCTTTTCAGAGCTTTTTATAGTTTAATAAACATTTGCCTATTTCCCAAAAATATCGTGCAAGCATACTAAATATAAAGTCAATAATCTGTACTTTATATACCTATTACCATTGTCTAACAATGAAATTTATCTATTTGAAACTAAATTGACCAAAGACATTAACAAACATATATGATATGGAAATTTAAATTTTATGTCTTTATGGAAATATGTTTTAAGTCCTGCCTTTTTGTAATTGATAGTTATATTTTTACTTGAATATTTAAATGTTATATGTAATTACAATAATAAGGCAACCTCTATCATGAATGAATCCTGATTTGGTGAGGTGAAATGTCTTAGTTTATGTTTGTATAAATTGTATACAATATTGTGTAATTTGTATAAAATATTTTATCTGAATTTAATTCTTTAGGTCAGATGGAAAAACCTCTCCTGCCTAGCCCTACCTCCAATCATTGGAAAATCTACTTACTGACATGTCAAGTCACTTTTCTTGAGGAATAAACTTCTAAAAGTAGTAGTCATAGAGTGAGTTTAGACAGAAATTCAGAAACGGTCAACTAAAGTTAACTCTACCCCTGTTGTTCACTGTTATCGTGGCTTTTTTCTATCCAGCCAAAAATACTTCTGGTTTTATTCCCTCCAAGTTTACTGCCTTCTTGTTTACATGCCTATTGCATGTTGTCACTTATAAGTAGGAGCTAAACAGTAGGGACACATGGACATAAACGTAGAGATAACAGACACTGGGAATTCCAACAGGATTTGGATTATGTATTATAGTATTCAAATTAAGTCCTATGTGCCTATCAGTGGAGGTCCATAATAATTATTTCAAAAATAATTTTAAACATGGAAGTTTGAAGTGCCTTTTTGGCATATTTTATCAGGGAAAGTTGGAGAGAAGAGCAGAGATTTTCTAGCTGTCCTCTTGGTATGCTTGCTTATGCATTAGCTTGTATAAACTGACACATCCCGTGTCAGCCCTTAAACCCTTAAGCTGAAGTTTGGGGAGGTGAGGAATCTCTGGACATATCCTTAAGCTGATTGATTATCAATTTGAAAGGGCAGTGTACTAGTCTGTCCTCATGCTGCTAATAAAGACATACCCGAGACTGGGTCATTTATAAAGGAAAGAAGTTTAATTGACTCACAGTTCTGCATTGCTGGAGAGGCCTCACAATCATGGCTGAAGGCGAATGAGGAGCAAAGTCACATCTTACATGGCAGCAGGGAAGAGGGCATGTGCTTTATAAAACCATCAGATCTCATGAGACTTAATATCGCGAGAACAGCATGGAAAATAACTGCCTCCATGATTCAATATCTCCCACGGGGTCCCTCCCACAACCTGTGGGGATTATGGGAGCTACAATTCAAGATGAGATTTGGGTGGGGACACAAAGCCAAACCACATCAGGCAGACGTTATTAATTGTCACCACCATCTTTTTATTGTATTTATCTTATTTTCTAATTTTAGATGCAGAGATTATTTGTTACGTGGCTATTCCATGTGTGATGGTAGGAAATGCGCTTCTAGTGCACCTGTCACAAAAGTAGTGAACATTATACTTAGTAGGCAGTTTATTAACCCTCATTCCCCTGTCGCCCTCCCCCTTTGGGAGTTTTCAGTGCCTATTATCTCCATCTTTATGTCCATGTGCCCCCATTATTTAGCTCCTACTTGTGAGAATGTGAAATATTTGATTTCCTGCTTCTGGGTTTGTTCACTTAGAATAATAGCCTCCAGCTCCATCCACATTGCTGCAAAGGTCATGATTTTATTATTTTTATGACTGTATGGTATTCCATGGTATATATATACATTTTTTAAAAATCTAATCAACTGTTGACCACCAGCTTTTATTTTATTTTATTTTATTTTTTGAGATGGAGTCTCGCTCTGTCACCAGGCTGGAGTGCAGTGGCGCAATCTCGGCTCACTGCAACCTCCGCCTCCTGGGTTCAAGTGATTCTCCTGCCTCAGCCTCCCAAGTAGCTGGGACAACAGGCATGCACCACCACACCCAGCTGGACCACCAGCTTTTAAAAACAAGCTTGATTGACTAATTTTACTAGTTTTGGTGACTCATTCAACACTTTGGGGATTAAAAATACATCCTCTGGTTTTGCATCCATGGATTCAACCAAGTGCTGATTGAAAATATTTGAAAAAATGAAAAACAAAAAAAGAAAAATAACACAAATGAAAAACAATACAGTATAACAACTACATAGCATTCACATTGTATTGTTATAACAACTCTGTAGGTAATTTAAAGAATACGGGAGGCTGTGCATAGACTATATACACATATTACACCATTTTATGTAAAGGAATTGAGTATCTGCAGATTCTGAGGAGGGTCCTGGAACCAGTGCCCCACAGGGGCCAAGGGATGACTGTATTCAGACAGAAACAAAATATTCTTAAACAGAAATCATTAGCCCATAGAATATAGTTCTAATACTAGCCTTGCTTATCAAACCTTTAAATTGCGAGTTATTTTCTTTAAAAAAAAATGGTGTTTTTTTAGAAGGCATAATCATATTGGTTTTATTTAACTACATGTTCTAAAAGGGTCTCCAAAATAAAATTGAAAAAAAAAAACCATTCACTTTTAAAATACTGAAGTTTTGTTGCCTGTTTTTAGAGGAGGTTACAAAAGAAAAAAAGAAAAGAAAAAGGTTCTTACAGGTATCACTACACTGAAGCAATTGCCTTCAGAATACTTAGCATAGAAAATTTGAGTCTTGTAACATTCTGAGAAACATTTATGATGGGAGGGTTGCAGATGTTTATGGTAATTTAAGGAGGTACAAATCTTAAACATACATCAGTAGATTATGAATTCAGAAGTGGTGATTGGTAGCACTTTATAATCTGCAAATTGATTTGCTAAAGTCTACCCTGTAATAGAGGAAAGTGTAATGTCAGATGTAGTAAACTGCAATTTTTGGACATATATTAATAGTAGACAGTTTCAATCCCTCATTAAAACAAAACAAAACAGCTAAAAATTATGGGCTTTTTAAAAAAATAATTATGTTGTGTGTGCATATGTATGTATTTAAACTATGTTATTTACTTGAATATTCTGTCTACTTAACTTTGGATTTCCCCAAATTTTCTAAAGACCAGTTAGAAACAAAATGAGATCTTAAAATATTTTATCATGAGGATCTGGATTCCCTTCCTTTGTGTGTAATATTTTAAGTTACCATCATCTCTCACCTTCTAGGGCCTTTTATTTATATGTGCTTCAATCTGATACTAGGCATATGTGGGCTTATTCAAATGTGTGCCACCCACAGCCTGCAGTGGCTACGACATTGCAGGAGTTCCTTAAAGTCATTTGGACTCTCCATCCTTGGGTTTATACGACACGTTTGTGACTTCAGTAATTCAATAAGTATGATCCTTAGTACCTGAGGAGGAACAAAGCTTCTTATGCTTAGAGATGTTAACATTTAGAAGCTTCAGAAGGTTAGAAATACTTTAAAGGAGACAAGCATTCTCCTTAAAATGCTACAATATTTCTATATTTACTTTATAAACATGTTCATGGTTGATAAATAAGTCAGTTTTGGGTCACAAAAAGGGGTTGTGCTGCACACTTCTGTGTTCGGAATTATCCTCAACATAGTAAGCTTTCAGGGTGACATGTAGATGGAACATTTTTAGAAATATATCACTTTCTCGGGAAAGTATTGTGGAGTAGAACAGATTTATAGAGCTGGAACCGTATTATACAGAGCTGTAGATCACTGCCGTCGACCAATAAGATCAGTTTTTTTTTTCCTTTTTGCAAATATTCACCAAATGTCCTTTGTCTTGTCTTTCCTTGTTGAAGTAACAATTCAATTAGTTTTCTTTTGTCTGAAAAATCAGATCATTCCCTGTTCTAAATCATTTTTCTTGATTTTTGTTCCTAATCTCATACCATAAACAAATGTTTTTGTTTAGCTGTGTTTGTCAGAAATGACAGATTTAACAGCAAAGCATAAATGTAGATAGGTAGTTAAAAATCCAGTTCAATAAATCACTGCATTTACCATGTGTTTGTGAAGGGTTATGATCAAAAATAGAACATGAGTGAGGTAGAAAAAGAAATCCAATAATGTTATTTTAGGAGGATAGTGTTATAAGGTTCAGAATTGTAATCATTATAAAGAGCTTTTTTTTTTTCCTTTTTTTAAACTATACTTTCAGTTCTGGGACACATGTGCAGAATGTGCAGGTTTGTTACGTAGGTATGCATGTGCCATGTTGGTTTGCTGCGCCCATCAACCTGTTACCTACGTTAGGTATTGCTCCTAATGCTATCCCTCCCATAACCCCCCCACCCCCCAACAGGCCCAGGTGTGTGATGTTCCCCTCCCTGTGTCCATGTGTTCTAATTGTTCAACTCCCACTTAGGAGTGAGAACACGCGGTGTTTGGTTTTCTGTAAAGAACATTTTTAAAAGGAAAACAGATACTATAGTTATTACTACTGAATGTATTTAAAAGTTCTAATAAGTTCATATTATAAATGTAATATTGCCTTTTGCATGAAGCACCTAGTGTGTAATTATAAAACTCATTGCGACCTAATTGGTGAAATAGGCAGAGTGACAATTTCCGCTTGTTGATGAACGTTACACATGAACTATCACACGTCAGAACAGCAGAAACTCTTTTATGTATTTTTAAGACATTATCACATCAAGGTACTTTGGTGTGATTTCCAACAGAATCGGCTAGAAAAATTTTTTTTAAAAAGACAATGTGATTTGAGTATTTGATTATGATCACTGACCATAACTATAAATCATTTCCATGCTCTTATAATCCGAAAACTACCTGTGGGAAAGTTATTAACAATCACATCTATGCTGAATGTTCATTCATATATAAATTAAAAAGCATTTTCACACAGAGACCTGATTTTTGTGTACATCAGAAATAGAAAAAACCTAATATGGGTATTGTATTAATAATCACATGTGGTGAAGGAACGAATAAGTATATCTGTGACCATAATCTTGAGAAATGTCTTACCTTTTAATAAATAATAAAACTCATCTGCTGTTGCAGCTCTCTAAGGTTTATAAAATTATACTAGGGTGAATTATTTTAATCAGCATAGGACATTTTGGCTCCAGATCTTTTGTCTTCCGGGAAAACATTGGCTTCCACAGAAGTTGGTCATTTTGAAGGCTGGCAGCGATTTCTGGTTGGTGACTGTCACCGAGGATTTTCATCCCTAACAATGGGAAGTATAAATATAATCTGACTGCTGTGGCTAATTTGGGTCCCTTTACAACTGTAAATAATAAGTCCAAGGTTTTTGCTTAAGGTGTCACACCAATGTTACAACTCTTGAATTTTTTCAAGTCAGGAATAGACATCTCCTTCTTACTGTTGTGTGGAAGATAATTAATAGATCTTGTCTGTGACTCTTAACTTGGAAAACTGATTTGTTATGGGCAGAGAAATAACGGAGAATAAGAAATCTCAGACTTCGCCATCTCATGATCATCCCTGTTCCCACCGTGGAATTTGATTTAATGTTCTTCCACCTTGGACAGCGGTCAGTGTTTCAATATTAGACATTCTAGAAGCATGTTCTTGCTACAATTTCACCCCAAGGACACGATTATTGCAAAACTCCACTCGATTTGAGGATTTTATTTTCCCTGGTATGACTTGCAGCCACCTGGAAAATGCCATGTTTATTTATGTTATTCTTCTTTATAAAGATTGTGAAAAATCAATGTCAAGGTGAATTCACATGTGCAAATTCTCAGCAACAAGTTCATTTTATGTCAAAGTTTAAGAAAAATGTTGTTATCATTCCTAAAACCAATTTTAGAAGCTGGAATTGTTTTACTGAATAAATTCAGGTAAAGTGCATGCTTCCTTTGAACACCTGCATCCTGAATCTCATGCTCAGCAACCAAGTTAATAATTAGGAAATGCATTGCATTTCAGCTGAGTTGTTTGAGCTCTCTGTGTTTAAGTATGGTCTCATTATTCAGATTGGGATTTTCTTTTTTTGGTAAGACGTATTTTTTACTTTTAAGGGAACCTGTAGTCATTGTTTACTCTGTAACTAAAGGTGGACACAGATATAAAATATTGCTTGCCTGTATTTTCTGTATTTGACCAGGAGTTATTAACAGAGTTGTTTGATAGTAGAGACATGTTCTGTTGAAATTTGTGAAAAAAACATATTTTATCTAGATGAACCTGTTTACCAAATACTTTTTTGATATATAGCTGGAAGCACCAGAAATTTCCCTCCTGGACAAAGTCAAGTCACACTTATTAATTGTATTAGTTCTATGCAGCTGCTGTAACAGATTACCTCTAATGGCTTGGTGGCTAAAACCCCACAAATCCATTATCTTATAATTATGTAGCTTAGAAATTCAACAAGGGTCTCAGTGGGCTCAAATCGAGGTATCAGCAGGACTGAATTCCTTTCTGGAGGCTCTAGAGGGTCCATTTCCTTTCTTTTTCTATCCAGTAGGGGCCACCCGCATTCTTTGGCCTGTGGTCCCACTGCATCCTCAAAGCCAGCAACGTTGTCCTCTCTGTTTCTTTCTTCCATAATCACATCTCTGTCTGACTCCAGCTCTTCAGCTTCTCTTTCCCATTTTAAAGGACCATTCTGATGTCATTGGGCTTGCTAGGATGACTCCAAATAATCTACCTATTTTGAGGCCAACTGGCTAGCAACCTCAACTTTCCCTGTGCCATGTAACCTAACACATTCGCAGGTTTACAGAGATTAGAATGCGCACATTCTTGGGGGATATGGCCTAGGTCTGCCTACCACAAAAATGGAGCCAACTTTTAAAACAATCTTTGAAAGGCATAACTGATTTTTGGGTGCAATAGTAAAATTTAAATATTAATAAGATAAATCAAAACCACATCTAAAGTAATTTGTTTAAAAAGTTAACTTACAAATTTCAATTGAAACATAATTTTTTATCAGAAATCCTAGCAGAGTTATATGCTGTCCGACTACTTCAGTAATGTTATCCCCAAACAATTACAGGTGTAAGAGTCACTATAGTTTTACAACATTAGCAAAACATTGTACCAGGTTTTGTCAGTCATAAAACGAGAAATTTCAAATCCAAGTTTCTCCCTCCTTCATTGATATGAAGTGAAGTCAATACTCAATCTTACCTGGCATTCTTCTTCTTACTTGGGATTAGCAACGTATGCGTATATGAGGGTTATAGGCCTGTGTTCTAGATGCAAGGGAAATTGGGTTTGTGCTTTCATCTTAGAGAAGAATTTATAAGGTGAAATTTTCCCAGACACAGGCACAGTATTCAAAGAAGTGCAGATCAAAAAGCATGAACAATGTTAGCTACAGGGCTGTCAGAACATAATCGTTGCTTGACCCTAGCAAATCATAGCTCTGTTTTATTTTTCCCCCAGATAATGCCTTCTAGATCACCAATTAACATGACTTTGGATGGTGAGAAAGCAGAGAAAGCATTTGGGGAGATTTCAAAATTGTTAAAATCATATATGTTGGAGTTAATATAGGAGAAAATTATGCCTACTGATACTATATTTGTCTATGTCATTTTTAACAATCAGAGTTCATTTAAGTGATTTTCTATTCATAATTTAGAAATCAGTTACTGTAAGTTCTTGATTAAGCTTATTAGATTCATTCATTCTAAAAGCCTGGTTACATTTTGTCACATATCAGCTCATTTAAACAACTGATACTCAAATACTTAACCTATGTTTATGCAAGGTAACCCTAACTATAGTCTTTAAAGAGGGAATGAGTCACCATATTTGGCAGCTATGCAAAAGTTTTGCATGGTTAATCATGAGCAAAATGTAATGTGGCAGAGGGCATGGGGCCTTTTGAGTTACTGGGTGAAGTCTAAAAATAGGTGTATTCACTGAGTCCAGAGCACAGGCATTGCTCTAAGAATTTCTTTATGCTGCCATCCTCCCTTTGTGTTTTGTTTTGTTTTTTTTTTTTTTGAGATAGAGTCTCACTTTGTTGCCCAGGCTGGAGTGCAGTGGTGCAACGATGGCTCACTGCAGCCTTGATTCCCTTTGGGCTCAAGCAGTCCTCCCACCTCAGACCCCTGGGTAGCTGGGACTACACATGTTGATGTTGCCACCACACATGACCAATTTTATTTTTTTTTTGTAGAGATGAGACCTCACTCTGTGATCCTGGCTTGTCTTGAACTCCTGGCCTCAAGCTATCCTCCCATTTCGACCTCCTAAAGTGCTGGGATTACAGGCATAAGCCACTGTACCCAGCCTATGTTAACTTTTCTTTCTACCAAACTTTTGAGATAGGTGCTAAGCTTATTCATATACTGAGCTATAACTTGACGAAGGTCACTCAGCAGACTTATGGCAGAGTAAAATCTCTGTACATCTGTTTTGTCTCCTGTGTACAAGTGCTTTGTTTAATACCCTACCTTTAAGTGGAATTGGTATGCGTGAATATAACTAAGCAAATTATACCACAAGAGTGATCCTCTTGTGATTATTTCTTGTTTCGTAAGCCTCCTTTATAGCAGATGGGAGAGTTTCCTCTAGCTTTGGAGAAGTAAGCTGCTATGTTTTGAGAGGGCCATACGGCTAGGATCTGAAGGTGGCCTCCAAGAGTTGAAAGCAACTCCCGTTGACAACCAGCAGAGAAACAGGGACATCCGTCCTCTAACTGCAAGAAGCTGAATTCTGCCATCAATCCGAATGAGACTGGAAAAAGACCTCCAAGTTTCATGTGAGAATTGCAGACTGGTTGACACCTTCATTTTAGCCTTGTGAGACCCAGAGCAGAGGATCCAGTTGAGTCACACTCAGATTCCTGACCCATGGAAAATGTGAAATAATGCACGTGTGTTGTGTTACGCTTCTAATTTTGTTGTAATCTGTTATGCAGCAAGAGGAAACTGACACGTATTATGAAGGTTACACAGCTGATGAGGGGCAAAGTATTTTGCTGAGGAAGCTCGGCTGCAAATCCTCTGGCCTCTCGCATCATAGATGGTTGCCTTCGAATTCGAGGAGTCAGCAGTGAACCAGTCCAGGGAACTAGCATAACCCTCATCCTCTGGGCCAAGCTACTAGGTAGTTCCACTCTCATTAGAGAATTACGGTTTGGTCCTCTGATGACCAAATTTAAAGGCAAATTATTGGTGATTTGAAATTTATCTGAAAACTAAGATATGATTAGTTCTCTAACAATCCTTAAAAAGAAAGAAAGATTTTCTAATAATTTTATTCCTTTAGCAAATATAGGTACATCTGAATCAGGTCTTTTAATTTTAAACTGATTTTCTTTTAATGCAAAATAAAAATTGGGGGCCTGAAAGAGTACATACAATGCAAAAGCACAGTAGAGCTAAGATATTTTAGGAAGTGTCTGTTCAGGGCAGCTCGAATCTATGCTCCTGGAAATAACCTTTTAAAAATAAAAAAGAGAAAGATCTAAATATTTTAAAAGGTATATGTGCCTAATAGTAGCTATCTTTTCCAATTTTCTTTCAAATGTGCCATGCTGTCATAAAAGAAAGGTACGATTTGTTTTCTTTCTTTCTTTGTGCTTGACTTCTATATCTTTATCACAGGAGTATAACAAAGATTGTATGTATAGTCATTAATCAATTTGTATTCCAGATTGTTATTATATTGAGTCCATATATAAGGAAATAGATAAGTTGAAACAACTTTAAGAAAGAAATGAAGCAAAAGTGGTTAATAAATATAATAGCATAAAAATTATTGTAAGAAACTGAAAAATTTGTAGCCCATAAAGATTTCATTAATGTAGTGATAGACACAGGCTCCGTATCTCTCCATTGTCAGAGTTAACTAGACTTCCTCCCAAAAAATGCTTTAAACAATCATTGTGGTTGCTTGTCCTAGAATTGTAGACTATGTTTATCTTTGCTTAATTGTAAAGTAGTAATTAGTGCTTATTCTCAGGATATTTTAAATAATGTGTGAGAACAATTTACAATCTCAAGGAAGATGACTACAAAGCGGCTTTTAAAAAACTGTGTATATGATTCAAAAATCATTTGTAAAGACATAACAATCATGTTGTGTTGAATAATTACTTCCAAATCGGTACCAAAGATTGTTGGCCACTAATAACCATATTTTGCACTATAAGAAACAAAATCTTTGGCAAATTCTGTCTGTAAAAGCATCAGAAACCTAAAAAGCCTCTACTTAGAAAATAAAATTTCCCTTATAATAACCTTTCCTCCAAAGGGGTATATTTTTATAATGTTAGGGAAGAAATAAAAATTATTTGACAAAGTAAAATTTTAAATGCATAAAAATACAGCCTGATATGAGTTTTCATATTCATACCAATTTTTAAACTAAATATATGCATATATATATATATATATACACACATATATGCTGCCATTTGAAGTTTTACTTAGACATGTTGATTCAGTGAAGTGGTTATTCCGAATTTTGTCTGAAATATTTTTGACTAACTATTTAAAGAATAGTCCCTATATTGAAAAATTGTCCATCCCATGGCAGTGCAGATGATAATCGTTCTGTAGTCCTGTATTATTCCCTGCTCTCAACAGCTGCTCTTAATTGAACCCTAAGTACGACTTAGGATTGTTTTCTTTTGCTTTGTGTTCCAAGAATTCTCACTTTAAATCCATCTAAGGTTACAACAGCCTCTGTAGAGAGTACAATTTATCATGTAGCTTTTATACAAATGTGACATGATCTCATTATATTTCTGCCAATGGATTTTATCGCTTTAATAATCCTTTGCAATATTTATAGAATGTCATGATGAATCATATTATATTTATCATATCACACAATAAATAGCATGACATGCTAATAAATCACTCCATTTTGGAGAGTGTTGAAATTATTCTTTGTAAGCTTGCATCAAAATGATTAGTCAGCATCCAGTCTCTTCATCAAATCTGTAGTCTTACACCAATTTATAACTTAGAATAGATAATGCAAATGAATACTCAAAATTATTTATTTGCTAATTAATATTTTATATAAGTTAACTTCTTTAGTTGTACAAAATATTAAATTACAAAACCAAATATTTTTTATAATGAACCATTTTCTTAAGAATAATACAATAGACATAAGACTAATAAGACTTTGCAAAAACTGAGATGTTTATTGAACATTTTTCAAATTAGCAAGAATAAATTTAAGAGAAAACTTTAAGGATATTAGAATCCACAGAGAAGAATAGAGAAATATGATGTAGTCTGCCAATTTTATATGTGAAAAAACAGGCTCACCTATGTTAAGGAATGCAATCAGTTAGACTGACAAAGAAATGAAATTAGAAATTAGGTTTTCAGACATTTATCTTAGTGGTGCTTTATAATAAGTTCTTTTCTGTTCTCTTTAAAATTTCATGTTTATTAAGTTTTAAGAATTTAAGAAATAATATTTTATATAAATATTAAAAGATAATTAAACTGATAGATATAATCAATCAAGTTAGCTTAGATTGCATCAGAATCTTTTGGAATCCGGCTGTTATCTTCTTGGCTGTGTGTTTGAAGGCAGCAATTTCTTTTCAATTGTCTTTTTGCTTTAATGTGAATTCTTTATTAGCTCTTCCGAAACAAAGACACTTTCCATGGACAAATACGAGTCTCCAGCTCAATGACTGTAGGGTTCCTGAGGTTGTATGGCTGTCCTGGGAAGCCCAAGGCAATAGCTGAGCAAAGTGGTTCAGGCTATGAATTCTGGAGTCGGCTTTTTTGCTTTGAATCCCAGATTTGACACAAATCAGAAATGTGATCACAGGCCAGTTATCTGATTTTTCTAAACCCCAGTTCCCTTCTGTTAAAAATGGGGATAATAAAGAATACAACACAGCTCACATCTGTTGTATGATTAATTATTGTATATCAAGATCAAAGGAGGACAATATCTGCATAATAATCATCAACAAATAACAGCTATTGTGTATACTAGTAACAGGGACTAAGAGGAATCTTTTTGAACAAATGTTTGGAAAACATGGTAGAGATTGGCAACCAAATTTAGTCAAATAGTTTACAGAATTCCTGAAATTCACTGCTTTTCTTTGCAATAGAGTATACCAGAGCCTTGGAATTGTTTAAAAGAAAAAAACTATTGTTTATCTGAAGAGCCATAAATATATCAGGTGCCATACAATTAAGTAGAAAAATAATGTCTTTTTTATATTATTCTTATCCTGTAGCATTTATCTGTACTCGGTCTCATATCAAAAACATTTCCGAGAGGGCCTGGTTTCTTCCAATTACGAAGTAGGAAATGTATTTTTTTTGTAAACTTTCACCAATGCTCTAGTTACCAATATTTATTTTTGCCGTCTAATCTTGTCATATGAGAAATCTCATTGAAAACTACAATACCCTCTAGTGTACGTGATTGCATATTGTTTAAACATTAATGTTTTTTTAGGATTTTTATGCAAAGCAGTAAAAATTTGAGGTTAAGCCCTAAAATATCATTTTCTTCATTTATCTGGCAAACTTACTGAGCATGTAATATGTGATAGATAGTAATTTAGCTGCTGGATATATACCAGTGAACAATGGGCAAAAATTTGTGTTCTCTTAAAATCTATTATTTAGAGGGGTAAGATAATTATCAAAGAAAATATTTAAAACTCTTAATATGTCATGTATTGGTAAGTGCTAAGGAGAAGAAATACACATGGAGGGTGGAGGGTTACAAGATCAGGAAAGACTTCATTAAGCAGGTGAAATGTGAGCAAAGACACAAAGGAACAGAGAAGACAAGCCATGCAGAATAGCCTAGTTGCTACGAGCACAGACTTTGCAGGTCGAGAGGCCTGCAGGTGTCTGGTGTGTTTGAGGGAGGGTAAGGAGTTCTGTCTGACTGGGCTGTAGTCAGCCAAAGGACAGTGAGACCAGGAGACAGTGGTGTAATGGAACCAAATTACATAGCTCCTTGTAGGCCTCTGTAACATCTCAGGCTTTTAGTTTGAATGAGATGGAAAGCCACTGAAGACTTTTTATCCAGCCATACCTTATGATCTGGCTTAATACGAGAAAATATCACTGTGGGTGCTATGGAGAAGGTGCCCTAAGAGGCCACAGTGTGTTCGTAGGAAATGCTAAGCCTTCTGCCTGTGTGCCAGACACTGTCGCCTCTCAACTAATGCAGGAACATTATTCCCCAACTTTTCCCTTTCTTCTGCATCATCAATTTTCCTCTTGCTAATTAATAATATTCTTCATATGCAAACATGCTACAATTATTCTTATTTTAAAATACCTTTCCATATTCTACAACTCTCTCAAGATACTGCCTCCTTTCTCTGATCCTGAGAGCAAAACTCCATGCACCCATTGTACCCAAATCCTTTCATCTTGGTTTTTAAAGATTCCACCCCAATCTGCCTTCTCCTTTTCTGCTTTCCAAAATTTGTTGTTGCCAAGGACAACATTGATCTCCATATTCTTCAACTTTTAGTCCTTTTCACAGAATTTGACATAGGTAATCGTTGACTTCTCCTTAAAACATATTTGTCACTTGGGTGCCAGGACACAATATTGTCAATTCTATTTACCTTATTTGCTGCTGCTTCCTAGGTCCCTTTGTTGACCACCATCTTCCTGATTCTCAATTACAGCACAGAAGGGATGAGTCTGGCATTTATTTCCTTTATTTAAATGCATTTTCTTTTTATCTCAGATGGTGTCATGCTTTAACTCCTATGCGTATACTGCCAATTTTCAAGTTTTTAATTCCCAGCCTTCATTGTGCTGTAAAACTCTGGAATTGTACATTGAGCCACCTAGTTGATATTACTTCTTGAAATCTAGTAAGTAACCCAAGGTTATTGTTTGCAAAATTGACCCTCTGATTTTCTCCCTAAACCTGGTTCTCCTGCAAGTTGGCCAGCTCAATAAATGACAATTTTATTCTTTGATTATTTCAACCACACTCTATGAAGTTATCCTTACCTGTTATTTCTATTTTTCCCAGATTCAATCCATCAGGAAATCCTGCAAGGCTACTTTTAAATTGAATACCTGTTGAAGTAATTTACACTGACACTACACTGCTATAATCCACCATCAGCTCTCAATGGAATATTGCCTTACTTTCCTATTTGCGTCTAGAGCTGATGAAGCCAGACAGCAGACTTATTGCTAGTTTTTTTTTTTCCTGAAAGAAATAAATTATTGTAATGGGAATTCACTCATGATTTGGCTCTCTGTTTGTCTGTTATTGGTGTATAAGAATGCTTGTGATTTTTGGACATTGATTTTGTATCCTGAGATTTTGCTGAAGTTGCTTATCAGCTTAAGGAGATTTTGGGCTGAAACAATGGGGTTTCCTAGATATACAATCATGTCATCTGCAAACAGGGACAATTTGACTTCCTCTTTTCCTAATTGAATACCCTTTATTTCCTTCTCCTGCCTCATTGCCCCGGCCAGAACTTCCAACACTATGTTGAATAGGAGTGGTGAGAGAGGGCATCCCTGTCTTGTGCCAGTTTTCAAAGGGAATGCTTCCAGTTTTTGCCCATTCAGTATGATATTGGCTGTGGGTTTGTCATAGATAGCTCTTATTTTGAGATACATCCAATCAATACCTAATTTATTGAGAGTTTTTAGCATGAAGCGTTGTTGAATTTTGTCACAGGCCTTTTCTGCATCTATTGAGATAATCATGTGGTTTTTGTCTTTGGTTCTGTTTATATGCTGGATTACATTGATTGATTTGCGTATATTGAACCAGCCTTGCATCCCAGGGATGAAGCCCACTTGATCATGGTGGATAAGCTTTTTGGTGTGCTGCTGGATTCGGTTTGCCAGTATTTTATTGAGGATTTTTGCATCAATGTTCATCAAGGATATTGGTCTAAAATTCTCTTTTTTGGTTGTGTCTCTGCCCGGCTTTGGTATCAGTATGATGCTGGCTTCATAAAATGAGTTAGGGAGGATTCCCTCTTTTTCTATTGATTGGAATAGTTTCAGAAGGAATGGTACCAGTTCCTCCTTGTACCTCTGGTAGAATTCGGCTGTGAATACATCTGGTCCTGGACTGTTTGTGGTTGGTAAGCTGTTGCTTATTGCCACAATTTCAGAGTCTGTTATTGATGTATTCAGAGATTCAACTTCTTCCTGGTTTAGTCTTGGGAGAGTGTATGTGTCGAGGAATTTATCCATTTCTTCTAGATTTTCTAGTTTATTTGCGTAGAGGTGTTTGTAGTATTCTCTGATGGTAGTTTGTATTTCTGTGGGATCGGTGGTGATATCCCCCTTATCATTTTTCATTGCATCTATTTGATTCTTCTCTCTTTTCTTCTTTATTAGTCTTGCTAGCGGTCTATCAATTTTGTTGATCCTTTCAGAAAACCAGCTCCTGGATTCATTAATTTTTTGAAGGCTTTTTTGTGTCTCTATTTCCTTCAGTTCTGCTCTGCTTTTAGTTATTTCTTGCCTTCTGCTAGCTTTTGAATGTGTTTGCTCTTGCTTTTCTAGTTCTTTTAATTGTGATGTTAGGGTGTGAATTTTGGATCTTTCCTGCTTTCTCTTGTGGGCATTTAGTGCTATAAATTTCCCTCTACACACTGCTTTGAATGTGTCCCAGAGATTCTGGTATGTTGTGTCTTTGTTCTCATTGGTTTCAAAGAACATCTTTATTTCTGCCTTCATTTCGTTATGTACCCAGTAGTCTTTCTACTTTAAAGTTCATATGGAACCAAAAAAGAGCCCGCATCGCCAAGTCAATCCTAAGCCAAAAGAACAAAGCTGGAGGCATCATGCTACCTGACTTCAAACTATACTACAAGGCTACAGTAACCAAAACAGCATGGTACTGGTACCAAAACAGAGATATAGATCAATGGAACAGAACAGAGCCTTCAGAAATAACGCCGCATATCTACAACTATCTGATCTTTGACAAACCTGAGAAAAACAAGCAATGGGGAAAGGATTCCCTATTTAATAAATGGTGCTGGGAAAACTGGCTAGCCATATGTACAAAGCTGAAACTGGATCCGTTCCTTACACCTTATACAAAAATTAATTCAAAATGGATTAAAGACTTAAACGTTGGACCTAAAACCATAAAAAACCTAGAAGAAAACCTAGGCATTACCATTCAGGACATAGGCATGGGCAAGGACTTCATGTCTAAAACACCAAAAGCAGTGGCAACAAAAGCCAAAATTGACAAATGGGATATAATTAAACTAAAGAGCTTCTGCACAGCAAAAGAAACCACCATCAGAGTGAACAGGCAACCTACAAAATGGGAGAAAATTTTCGCAACCTACTCATCTGACAAAGGGCTAATATCCAGAATCTACAATGAACTCAAACAAATTTATATGAAAAAAACAAACAACCCCATCAAAAAGTGGGCGAAGGACATGAACAGACACGTCTCAAAAGAAGACATTTATGCAGTCAAAAAACACATGAAAAAATGCTCATCATCACTGGCCATCAGAGAAATGCAAATCAAAACCACAATGAGATACCATCTCACACCAGTTAGAATGGCAATCATTAAAAAGTCAGGAAACAACAGGTGCTGGAGAGGATGTGGAGAAATAGGAACACTTTTACACTGTTGGTGGGACTGTAAACTAGTTCAACCATTGTGGAAGTCAGTGTGGCCATTCCTCAGGGATCTAGAACTAGAAATACCATTTGACCCAGCCATCCCATTACTGGGTATATACCCAAAGGACTATAAATCATGCTGCTATAAAGACACATGCACATGTATGTTTATTGTGGCACTATTCACAATAGCAAAGACTTGGAACCAACCCAAATGTCCAACAATGATAGACTGGATTAAGAAAATGTGGCACATATACACCATGGAATACTATGCAGCCATAAAAAATGATGAGTTCATGTCATCATCCAGGGACATGGATGAAATTGGAAATCATCATTCTCGGTAAACTATCGCCAGGACAAAAAACCAAACACCACATGTTCTCACTCATAGATGGGAATTGAATAATGAGAACACATGGACACAGGAAGGGGAACATCACACTCTGGGGACTGTTGTGAGGTGGGAGGAGGAGGGAGGGATAGCATTAGGAGATATACCTAATGCTAAATGACGAGTTAATGGGTGCAGCACACCAGCGTGGCACATATGTAACTAACCTGCACATTGTGCACATGTACCCTAAAACTTAAAGTATAATAATAATTTTAAAAATTATTGTAATATGGTGGGTCTTAAATAACTGACTTAGAAATTATGTAATCTCATTAAAAATACCTACACTATTTTTTAAATGAAAATTAGAAACATCCTAAACTGTATTTAGTAAAGTCTTGACAAGTTCTTTCTGTGTAAGTTTTAATGGTGAAATCTTGCTCAAGAGCAAAGAACACGTTCAGACATGTTAGCTAAGGGAAAGTCTAAGCTAAACTCAGAGAGAAGAGGGCTATTGTTTTATTTGAATTTGCAATTCTTTGAGAGTCTTAATGTCACAAAAACAAGTATAAAAAGAAACCATACAAATATCTCATTAGCCATCTAGTTTTTAATATGCTGTCTAACCAAGGGTTGCATTTCTTGAGTCAAAGGTAGCATTTTATGATTCATAATTTCTACCACTGCAAAAATTTTACATTTGGTCATAACGTTTGATTGGTTCTCCTTCATAATTGCAATTTCAGGGCCTATAGTTTGTCTGGGTTGATAATTATTCAGATGAATGATTTATCCATTTAGATAAACATCAACTGGTTCTAATAATTTGTGATAACTGTTTATGTCAGGTTGCTTAATCATAAATGCTTTCTTGAGATCTCCTCTTTGTCAAAACTGTTCTTTAGATTCCCACAAAACACTTTTGGAGTTAGAATTTTCCCCATCATTTCTAAAGATAAATGGAAGAACTCAGAAATTAATTTGACCTCTTTGCTGCCTTGCCATCCTACTTAATTACTACAGAGTTAACTATAAAAGCTATTATCTCATCAGTAACTAATTTATAATATCCTATATTAAGTATAAAATATTATGAACTGGTTGGGTTATCTGGCTTTATGTTACATAATTGCCCATTCAAATTTTTATTTCAACCCGGTTTATGTGGTTTGCGATATTTAGGATATATTCGTATTTTTAGGTATTTCTTGTTTTAGTAGAGACTGATGTTCTTTAAATACAAGCTTTTACTTTGATTTCTATCAGCATTGTGAGCAATTTGCTCATTTTCTAATCTGACTTTTTCAGGTCATAGAAAAATTAAGGAATGATATTGTCATTTAAATTCACTAAGAGAGTTGGAAAACACCAGTAGTGATTTACAAGTTAAGGAAAGTAAACAAATGCTTTAAAAATATATATTTTTAATGATTATAATCTTATTATCATTAATTGAAAACTGATTTTTAAGAATGGAAACAAATGTAGATTTGTAGATTCTTAATGTCAAGCTAACACCTCTTTCTGGTAGTTTAATTTACTTTGGTTCACTCTCTTCACGTAACAGTAAAAACTGTTTTGTGGAACACACTTCAATACCAAAAAAAGCTTGTTAATAGCTGTTCTACAGTATATATTCTCAAATCCATGTTGTACCACATCTTTTCATACTTTGTAAGTCAGTGGTTTAGGACATAAAAAAATGATGTTTCTCAAAACACTTGTTATTTTTTCACATATACTGTGTTCTAACATTCTGGAAGTGTTTTGGTAGATTTAAAGACTGGTTTGCTCTGTCACACTACAATCTAACGAAGTTTTCCTTGGCTTTTAAATCTAATCTCTGAGGCTGGATAGTAGACTTTCTTTCCCCCGCAAAAAAAAATGTTTGTTGGATTTTTTTTTCCTTGAGGCATATCAAATTCTTATTTCCTTTAGGATATAAAGAAATAGAGATTCAAAACATGTGTCATAACTTTTTCATATTTTACCCCCTATTTTGTGGAGAAATGTTTCAAAAAGTAGCCAATGCTATATTTCTTAGTTGTATTTTATTTTTACTTCATATTATGTTGAATATAAAATAAAACTTGAGAGATGCATTTACCAGTTTATTCAATAAGGTCTTTTCTTTATATATACTCCTAGATAAATTTTAGAAGAAAAGTCAGAAACTTGTACTAAATTAAAGCTTAGTTTTTTTGTTTTGTTTTTTTAAGACCTACAAACTCCTCTTGTATCAGCACACTTCATATTATGGCTTAAGCTGTTATCAGAAATACTATTTCTTAATATCATATATTATTCTTTAAAGCACAACAATTTAATACAATCATATTTATTAAGACCCTCACAGATCAAGAGCTGAGGGTGTTTATAAATGAAACATAAAAGATGACAGACATAGCGCCAATGGCCTCAAGCAATGTTCCTGAAACCCCAGTGCAGGAATGTAGGCAGGCCTCAGAGGCAGTAAAGATGTACTAAGAAGTAGAAAGTTGACAATTGTTTCTCTACCTATTCAGACCTCTGTTTCCTCATTTGTCAAATGAAATCGATAATAGAAAGTACCTCCCAGGACAAATGATGTGATGGATATAAAGCATTCTTACACTTTGGCACATAATAATTTTTCAGTGTTCCACAAGCAACCTTTATTTTGTTTTATTGTATTTTGTCCCTATTCTTTCCCCAGTCACTTGAAATGTTGGAATGAAGGTGAGTAGACTGATTGGCTTACTGCTCTTGTATTGTGGCTGAAATTTGTAGGGGAGGCTGCTCTCCATAATTGTCTAGTATCATTATTTCATATGTATGCCTTTAATATTTTTAAAACATTTAATTTATTTAAAAACTTAAGCCTAACTGATTTGTGAACTGCTCAGAATGAGTATTCTTCTTAAAATGTTAAATTAATAAGAAAATTAAGCACAATATGAGGAAGAGAGTTATATAAAAACTGAACAATAAGTTAAATTGGAGTGTAGTCAAAGGCACTTGGGACGCTAGAGCTGTTATAAGTGAGCTTTGAATTTATGTCAAGAGTCCTGGTAGATGGAAAATTAAGAGTCTTTGTATCTTACCATCTTATAAAATAAGTTATACAGGTTCAACTAGAGAGATAAGCAATGTCCTGACAAATGTGAATACAGGTTCCCTTTTAAAAACATTTCTAATAAAGGCATTGCGTTGAGCTTGCCCTCCAACATGGTGTCTCTGTGGGGCCTGTGTGGAAATGTGAAGCTGAGGCTCCAGGTCCATGAAGGTCATTTTCACGCTTCAGTTTCATCAGATAATATGGCAGGGGTTAGGAGAAGCTACATCCAGTCTCAACATTTCAACTCTGCTGCAATGAGAAAGGAAATAAGCCAAGGAAAATGCCTTACTTCATTAAGGCAGGGGCAAGAGAGAAGAAGAGCACCATGGTTTGCTCATGATTTAAAAATATTCCGCCAGACGGCCCACAAGTAAATGTGGCCCAATTAATTGGTAACGTGTAATCAGATTAGAATTTCTTCCCTTCTTAGAGGGGTAAGAAATGGGTAAAGAGATGGACAGAGGTGCCAAAACATATCTTCTTTCTTAATTTCTCATCAGCAAAAATAGTTGATTATAAGTAAAAAGGAAGGAGTTAAATGAAGTTAAACTAATATCAAGTGAGATGGATCAATATGTTAGGTTAAATACTTGCCATTAATCTAGAGGAATTAGTATAAAGTAAAATATAAGACTGTTCATAGTAAAATAGTCAATAAAATGAGTATTAAGGCAGATAGCCCACATATGCTAGTTTTTTAATGATAAAAGAAAGTTCCGTTTCAGATATGGGCCTTCAAAGTGTATGTAAAGAAGACACAAAATAAATTGATCAAAAAATGGTAAAGTAACATGTCAGATTACTTTTAAAAAATGTTCCTTTAAGCAAAAGTTAATGAAATGATGGTAGTTGTATATAAAGAAAGAAATATGTGTCAATAGGGTTTCCCATATTCACTAGAAACATACGTGGGGGATGAGACCTAACCCGTTAGGAATGAATACAAACAGAAATGGAAGACATTCAGACACAAGTGATAATTTGTGAGATATGAGCTTGATCATATTTATCCTGCTGAGTTCTTTGTTGAAACGACATTTCTTCCCTGCATGATCTTCTCATAGCCTGTTTGAATTGTCCTCTGCTTGTGTGGAGCCGTGTCACCCATGCTTTCTGTGGCAGGGCCACCTTGTGATGACTCATCCAGTATCTACTGTCCACTAGCCAGTAACTTCCGAGGCTGAGAGTGCCCAGGGGAGGAAGAAAGATTACGTCCTTATTACCGGGAAAGCAAGGTACACTGGTAATATCTACAGCCTGAATGTGACAAAATGCAGAGTGGAGAATCTCTGACATCATTCCACATCTAGGAGTTTCTATACGCTGTTCATCTGTCTTTGCCTCCTGTCTGGAGTTAAATGAGGGATATTTTTAAAAATGTTCTCCTGAAGACTTTTCCTATTTTTTTTTTTTTTTTTTTTTTTGCTAGGGTTCCTGTTTTCCATATAACAAGTATCAAAAAGCATAGATGTGCTATTTGCAAAACTAATTTAAAATTTCTTAGATTGAATTAAATGTAGCATTTTACACAATGTAATGCCCTTTTAAACCAGGTATCACTCCATTCAAATCAGTGATTCGCTATAGTATCCCAATAATGTAAACAAAAATGATCATCTAAAATCTGATCACATCTCTTCCTGAATGGCTCCCATGAGTCAATAGAAAGAGCAAAACAGAAGGAAAAGTAACATCTATAAAGGCCACCTTAGTGCCAGGAAATTTTTATCCATCATTATATTCAAGCATGGTAATAACACTATGAGGCGATTGTCTTGTACTTACAGAGCAGATAATAGACCACGATCAGGAAGATAAAGTAACCTTTCCTAGCTCTAAGTAACTAACTGATGAAAAAGATTGGATTCAAATTCAGAGCTGTCCAATTCCATATTCTGTACTAATTCCAAATTCTTTATTACTTGACATTATTTTTAGCAAATAGCTCAATGAAAACTTTTCACAGAGCAAAAAGGTTATTGCATTAATGCTCACATGTACATTTGACCAATAATATGTTATCCTTTTATGTGACTGTAATTGTACTCACATTGAAATGTTTTTCCAGTGTTGGTTATAGATGGGGTTTGAATGTCCTTTACTCTCCTGCACCTCCCTTTGAGATCAATTGCTCCATTTGCTGGATGGTTAACTTAGGTTATGTAAATCTATAACCATGTATCAGAGTTTTTTTGGTCTGAATTGCCATCTCTAAATAAGTAACCCAGAAGAAAATTGCATTGGGCTTTCACCAGCACAACTGTTTTAGTCTTAAGACACCAGCAAATATATCCTCTGTTTCAGTGACCAAGGAAAGGCCCTATTAACTCACTATGGCTATGGCTGGCATTTTAGCATGATATAAAAAATGGAAATCATAAAGAATCCTATGGACATTTTATACTATAGACATTATTTTTATAGAGGGTGGAGGTGCTTCATTTATGCATTCTAAGGAACAAAATTTAGCTAGTAATTAACAGTATTTAACCTGCGTAAAGTCTTTTATACAAGCTATAAAATTAATTTTATTACAGAAATTGCATTACACTTAACAGCTGATGACCTATCTTACCACAGTAATATATTTTTCATTAAAATGAAACATTGTGTTTCAGAAGCAGCAGCCAGGAATCAGGGGTTGAATTGGAAACTGCCACGTGTGTTATACAGAATTGCTGTCTTCCAAAAGAGCATATAACCTGGCATTGCTCAGTTTATTACTGCATCAAGATGAGCAGGTTTAAACTCTAATTAAAGATATGCCATACATTGTCTTTTTACAACTTGGGTGACTTTAACTGTTGTGCTGTCGAACAAGCCCTGGTAAATTATAGCTGTTGTTTTGGTCTTCTATGTAAGCTCAGACGTCTAGGTTGGATTTATCCAGAAGTTGGAGTATTGGCCAGTATTTTTCTGTTTAATTTGGGCTTTACTTCTCTACTGCAACATTTTACTCCCTGGTAGTGCAAAGTGAATTTTGTTTGTTTTTATTTTAGTTGTTGTTGATTATCCCCAAAAACATAATTTTCCGTAGTATACAATAAATGCAGTATGAATGGCAACTTCAATAATTAACTGAGTCCATGAATGGAGTGATTATATTTTAAACGTTTCCCGTAATGTGTAGAAAAGCAAAACAACATGCAACTAGGGATTGGGGAATTTGGAAATCTTTTATAAATTTGATAATGTTTTAAAATCTTAATGAAGTTGGGTGAGGTGGCTCATGCCTGTAATCTCAGCACTTTGGGAGGCTGAGGTGGGTGGATCATTTGAGGTCAGGAGTTCGAGACCAGCCTGGCCAACATGGTGAAACCCCGTCTCTACTAAAAATACAAAAATTAGCCGTGTGTGGTGGCAGGTACCTGTAGTCCCAGGTACTCGGGAGGCTGAGGCAGGAGAATTGCTTGAACTCCAGAGATGGAGGTTGCAGTGAACCAAGATCGTGCCACTGCACTCCAACCTGGGTGACAAAGCGAGACTCCATCTCAAAATAATAATAACAACAATAATAATAATAATAAAATCATAATGAATTTTCAATATAAAGATTCTTCTTGACTTGAGCAACATTTTTCCTACTATTATTTAAAAAAAGAAGTAATATACAAATGGCTAAGGAGGAAACACGTGGGTATGAAAAATTAAAATTTTAAGAAACTTTAGATGTAAAGACAAAAATGGATAATTAAACATTAAAATACATTAGATTTTGAGTTGCAGCGGAAAAGTAGGAACAAAGTGGAAATAATCAGCAAAGTGAATTGGAAGATCAAAGCATTGATTTAAGGAGTCTATTCAAATTCTAAGACAAACACTAGTTGCCAGCTTCCATTGATAACCATTCCCCCTTTTGCCACCAAAACAAAACAGAAGAGCATAATTTCCTCATTTCTTAGAATGAACCTGCAATGCAAATTTACTGCTAACAGCCCTGCTTTCCACTCCCTCTCTTCTTTCCAGAGAACTGCTTAATTTTTCAAAATTTCACAATACTGGAATATATTCTTCCTTTAGTGGCAATTAGAAAAGAGTGGAAAATCAATGCAACATTCATATGATAGAGTTTGGTAGCTAGAGGATCATAACAACCTGTGTTTCTATTATTGGTTGTGAGGTAGGTCATATTTTTTGTTAATGTTTCTGAGTTAATATTCTTAAGTTGTTCCATGACTTAACCTATAACATTTTTTCGTAGAAACAGATTCGGATGTATTTGGATAATCTGAATCTGAATCATCTTTTGCACAACTCAATCCTAGTGTTGGATTTAGCAGTAAGCGATTTATTTATTTATGTATTTATGTATTTATGTATGTATTTATTTATTTTTAAAGACAGGGTCTTGTCCTGTCATCCCCAGGCTGGAGTGCAATAGCGTGATCATAGTTCACTGCAGCCTTGACCTCCTAGGCTCAAGCAATCCTCCTGCCTCAGCTTCCCAAGTAGCTAGGACTACAGACGCACACCACCTTGCCCAGCTAATTTTCATCCTTTTGTAGAGACAGGGTGTCCCTATGTTGCCCAGGCTGGTCTCAAACTCCTGAACTCAAGAGATCCTCCTTCCTTGGCCTGCTAAAGTGCTAGGATTATAGGTGTGAGCCACCATGCACAGCCTCAGTAAAAAGCTTTTAAAGAACAATATCAAATTGTTCAATATCTTAACTAATGTAACACAATATTTTAAAAATTAGAAAAACAGAAAGCTTGCCATATGTAATTGGAGTAGATAATATATAATAAAATAATTTCAATTTTTAGTTTTTTGAGGGACCTCCATGGTTTTACTAATTTACATTTCTACTAACAGTGTACAAGTGTTCCCCTTTCTCTGCATTCTCATCAACATTCATTGTTGCCTGTTTCATTTTTTGATAAAACCATTTTAATTGGGGTGAGATAATAGCTCATTGTAATTTTGATTTGCATTTCTCTGATGATTAGTGATGTTGAGCACATGGACGGAACTGGAAGACATCATGTTAAGTGAAATGAGCTAGGCACAGAAAGACTAATATCTCATGTTTTCACTCATATATGGGAGCTAAAAAAATTGATCTTATAGAGATAGGAAAACAATGGTTATAATAAACTGGGAAGGGTAGTGAAGAAACAAGTATTAAGAGGGGTTGGTTAATGAGTACAAATACAGTTAGATGAAAGTAATAAAATCTAGTGTTCATTATCACAATAAGGTAACCATAGGTAACAATAATTTATTGCGTATTTCAAAATAACTAGAAGAGTGAAGTTGGAATGTTCCTAACACAATGAAATAATAAATGCTTGAGGTGATGAATATCCCAATAACCCTCATTTGATCATTAAACATTGTATGTGATGTGTGTATCAAAATATCACATGTACTCCCATGAATATGTGCAATTATTATGTATCATTAAACATTGAAAATTTATTTTTTTATTTATTATTAGTTTTTTGTTTTTTGTTTTTTTGTTTTTTTTTGTAGAGACAGAGTCTCGCTCTGTCGCCCAAGCTGGAGTGCAGTGGTGCGATCTCAGCTCACTGCAACCTCCGCCTCCCGGGCTCAAGCAATTCTCCTACCTCAGCCTCCCGAGTAGCTGGGATTATAGGCACATGCTGTCACATCCGGCTAATTTCTTTTGTATTTTAGTAAAGACGGGGTTTCACCGTGTTGCCCAGGCTGGTCTCGAACTCCTGAGCTCAGGCAATCCGCCTGCCTTGGCCTCCCAAAGTGCTAGGTAAAATTTAGGTTTTTAAATGAAGTAAAGTCTGACTAAGTAGGCAGAAATTACAAACAAGGGACTAACAACAACAACAACAACAACAACAACAACAACAAAGAAAAGAGAAAGAAAGAAAGAAGAAAGGAAGAAAGAAATTTCTACAAAATCCTAAAAGATTGGATTTACTAAAAATCTTGTAATCTGGAAAATGAGAGAAGAAAAATAGAACCAATGATATGCCTGACTGTTGCCCTCAAATATTTTATAGCAGGAATACATAAGAACGAGATAACATAATTGGCCTTCACGTAGATACAATATTTAAATGCTTTTCCCTTTTGTGTAGAAACATGACACACTGATTTCTCATGT
Organism: Pongo pygmaeus; assembly: GCF_028885625.2. Classification (NCBI taxonomy): domain Eukaryota; kingdom Metazoa; phylum Chordata; class Mammalia; order Primates; family Hominidae; genus Pongo; species Pongo pygmaeus. The sequence goes on along the minus strand of NC_085930.1, from coordinate 19,489,985 downwards.
CGAAGGCGAAATTAAATCTAGCCAAATAGTGACCCAGCTCTCGGCCTACAGTGATTTAGTGAGGACCAGTAATTCTAATCAGAGCTTATAAGCCTCGGCCAGGATGCTGACGAAGACACCCCTGCCTGGCTATCGGACCCAGGCTTGGTGCACAATGACCACCAGAAAAATCGGTTCTATTTTTGGCTTCGGCACTTAATAGTCCTGGTTGCTCTCAAATATCTTAACATAGTGAGACCACGAAGACGTTTATAATTCAGTCCTAAAGTGAAATTCAACCATGTTTTTTCTACTGTTTCCAAAGACCAGCTTGTGCAGGACTTCAGGGGGAAAGAACTGGAGCCTGGATGATGTTGTAAAAAAACAGTATTTTAGCCTGATGGTAGGAGTATAACACATTCTTTTTTGTTTCTGCAAAAGATACTAATTTCTGCCATTGTTAAGTTTCAGATTCACTCTATTTGTTTAATCAAATAACCACTAAATTGATCTGAGGAGTTGCTTACAAAGAATTTTTTGATCATGTATGTCTGCTCACTGTCTACTCAGTTGTCACATTTATAAGTGAAAGCATTTTAAAATTATATGTCAGTCTTTATTTTCATCATTTTCACTTATTCCAGGGGCAAATTGTCTTTTAAAATTTCTTTTCCAACCATCTACAACAGATCTAAATACGCCAAGGATATGCAGTAAGATATATGACTCTTTATGCAAACAAAGAAGAGAAAATAAATCATCTTTTTCTTTGCGGTACTGGAATTACCATATTTAAAGCATTCTTAAAACTATTTTTAATCCTTGATTTTTCCAGTATGACATGCAATCTTACAATTGTTTGTCCTATTAATATTCCTTTATAAAAATATTCTCTAATGCTAAAGAGACTGGCTTGTTAACAGAAAAAAATTCAACCAAATGAAATTTATAGCTCCTCTTTTAAAAAGACAGCTCTCTAAGGGCTTTGTGGCAAGAAATCAGGGCATTAGCAATCACTTTCAAGTTACTTTAAGGGAAAATTCATGAGAATCATTGAAAATTAGAGTTTTATACTTTTTTTACAAAATTTTATATATATACACATACATATATATACATACCTATATATGTATATATATATTCTATTCCATGTACAAACTACATTTTTAAGCAGGCATTACTTAGATGCTTACTAGATGGAAATTAACAATCTATGGTTCTAAAACATAGATTTATGTAGACTGATGTAGATACTTGAATTTTGTCCCAGCTCTGCTTCCTAATAGATATATGAATAGTCATGTAACTGAACCTATCTGAACTGATTTTCTCTGTAAATGGTGAAAATCATGCCTCAACAAAGGAATAGTGAAAAGAGTAATATTTGATAATACGAGTTTAGCTCAGCCTCACATAGTTAAGCAATCAATAAACGATAATAAAAACAATAACTTGTTTGAATACTTCCTTATCTTTCAACACCTAGCATAGAATTGGATGAGAATGAAACATTCACCTATGTCACAGAAGCAGAAATGAATTGAACACTTTAGATATGTTTCACTTCACTCAGCTCCTGCAGAGAAATTTGCCATCAGAAAACAACCCATGTCTGAGGCTGCTGGATAAGGAGCTTAAGATCCCCTTTTCGTAGATGTTCTCATTTCTCTTGAGCTGGATACCACACCTGTCCTTTAAAGGCCTGTAGGTATGCTAAACTATCATGGTTTTAAGTTTGTACAATCTTTATATAGATCCCTTTGTCCTTTATATAGAATACAAAATGGCACATGCAAACACACACACACACACACACACACACACACACACACACATCAGAAAAACTGAAAGAAAAGATAAAGGAAAACCTCAAGAGCAAAATACTCAAATGCAGAAGTGTAGACGTGCATATAAAATATAATTTTATTTTGCTAATGAAATTAGAATCAAGTCACAAATTTTTGTGACTGGCAAAGATAATTGAGCCCCTAACCATTAATCTCCTTTCTTCACTCCAAGCTAATTGATGCATTCAACAAACATATTTACTATCTACAAGCATCAGTCACTGAGCCATGTGCCCAAATAAATGTCAATCACTGCCCTAAAGGTAGAATGATGTAAAAGGTAAGAAATTTCAATCCATTGTGTTACATACCATGACAAAGTAGGTATAAGAGATGAGGTGACTACTGTTACTACCAGAAATTAGGGAAGACTCAACAGAGAAAGTGACATTTAAGATGAGTCCTTAAGGGTTTAGCAGAAGTTTAATGGATTGGGAAGAGGAAAGTTCCTTTTAGATTTTTTTTTAAACTAAGTGTGTAAAGGCATAAAAAGTTATGCTATATGTAGAGATCAATGGGAAGGGTAGATGATGAGAGTATAGGATGCAGAGTAGGAAATGAGAAGCAGGAACAAGAGGGAAAAAACTGACAGTTTCTTAAATAGAAGAGCTACATAACTGACTCTAATCTATATACAAAATAACTCCTGTGTTCCCCGGAAAAGATTGTTTAGAGTGACAAGTTAATAGAGGCCAGTAAGAGTGGAGGGACTGACAAGTCTTTTGTCTTTACCTCCTTCAAGTCTCTGCTCAAATATTGCCACTTTACATAGATTGATTTGAATCACCTTCTTTAAATAACAGCTGCTGCTACTCCCTTTCCTTATTCCCTATTTTTTCTTTAAAAAAAATCATTACATGAATAGTTATGATTTTCCTACTAGTATGTCATTTTTTATATCTTTTGAGATGATTGCCATAGCCTCAGTGACCAGAACATTGCCTGGGACATAGTAGCTACTCAGTAAATATTTTGTGAATAAATCAATGATTTTCTTCAAAATGTGAGCTGATGAAGACCCGGACCAAGGCAATCACCACGGGCATAGAGTAGAGACTACAGACTTAAGAAGCTTTTCTAAATTAAATCAACCAAACATATTTGGTGATGGAATATGTGCAATGAGGGAGGAAAGATTAAAAGAGGAGGTGCTTCCTTCACAGTGTGGGAGATGGGATGAATTATGATGACATTCACTGAAATGAAATGTAATATGAACACCTTTGGGAAGGAGATCATAAATTCGGTATCAGAGGTGTTGGACATCCGTTCTCTATCGGTCAAAAGGGAATGGAATTGCAGGCCTGGGGCCCAAGAGAAAGATCTGAGATTGAGGTAGAGATATATAAATCATTAAAAATTGATAGCCGTAGAAGACACAAGTATAAAAGTCATATGAATACTGAGCATAAGAATATAAACACTGCAAAGTTTAGAGCATTTGGAAAAATATTAAGATCAGGAAATAAAATGATAATATTTTAAAAATGAGAGTTAAGGATGACAAAAATTCTGTTATTCCAAAGTGGCACTGGGAGTCTTTGAGACTGACCACTGTTCATCATGAGAACTAGGTAAGTTTTTGTTTTTGTTTTGTTTTTTAGCAACAGCATGGGAAGGAAAAAAAATACACTTTTTGCTAGACTAGTTTGTGATTTTTGCACTTTAAATTTAAGTGTAGAAACTTACTAAGCTTTTAGATTTCAAAAATATGTAGGTCAACATCTGAGTTTAGATTCATAGAGCACTTTTTTGTCTTTCGCCAGTTCCCTGGTAGAACCAGCATCTGAAATGTTCCCTCCTGTCCCAAAAGTCTACACTTCCTATGGCTTGTTCTACGTACTTATTTCCCATTTGAATGTCTTTCCTTTTATTCTATATGTTACAAAGCAGAAATAATTGAATAGCATGTAGACTTTCTCAGGTGCACACCCTTTTCTCTCTCCTCTAAATTGGTCACCAAAATTCCATTATGGCAATCTCAACAATAATGGCAATATGATGGTTACCACAACTGCATGCTCATTAGGGAGGCATTGGAAAGCCACCCATCCATTGGTAAGCTTATTCCAACTTACACCTGGGAAATGGCCGCTTACCCGCTCTCAGTCTATTGTTTTTAATGGAACTGAGACTGCTGGATATTGTGTTGGGGAAAAAAATCCATGCAGAACCAATGATATGTAAGAATTAATGGGATTCCTAGACAAAAGCAGACACTTTTGTGCTCTTCCGTGAGGGAATATGAGAAACAGCTGCTGCCATGTTGTAATCATAAAAGCAAACCATAAGTATGAAGCCAAATATGTAGAAGAATGCAAATCTGAGAAACAAAGAAACAAAAAGAAAATAGTTATGTAAGCTCTTCATATGACTCATGTAGACTTTTTAGTCAAATAAAGTAAGAAATGGCTGTTACTTAAGGTGGAGTTGCTTAGTCTTTTCTTCTCCACAGCCACCGGAGTCCTAATTAGTCATTTATCATGTGCCATTAATTGTGCTACATATTTTATGAACATTATGTCATTATATTATATCATTTAATTTTCAGCACAATTCTATGAGGCAGTTATTACTTCTGTTTTACAGATAAGAAAGCTGAGGAACAGAAAGGATGAGGAATTAACTCAAAATTACACAGTTAATTGAGGCACAGATGCAGGAATTAAATCCTAACTTATTCTAAATCCCTTAATATTATTCCACCTGTCCTGACCCGAATTTGGCTACATATTAGGATTTCCATTATAATATCTGGCATGAGGTTTCCTCTAAAGTCTATCTCATACTAGTGCCCTGTCTCCATCTTCTCATGTCTGTAAATGGATTTTTAAATTATGGGGTTTACATTTCTTTCCTATCTACATGCACTGACAGAAGAATTACCACCTTACAGAATGAAATCACATTAATAATGGTCCTTGCTGCTCAAGAGGCAATTAGGATATTCTCTATGGACTCATCCACTCCTGGACCACATCTTATTCTGTGAAACATATAGAAACCTAGCTTAATTAAATTAATAAAATAAAATGAAACACATAAAGATTCAGAATGTGTCTGAATTAGTACCCAACTACATTACTTAGGTAATATTTAAGCTTTTTAAAAAAAATTTATGAAACCTCATGTAACACCTGTGTGCTTGGAAATGCTGACTATTCTTGTGCTTAAAGCTTATCCATGATCTGCTTCAGAGTTTGTGTAACACAAACCCGCCAGTTTACGTATATATACACACACACACACACACAGAGAGACACACATATACATATATGATATATATGCATGGAAAATTGAGTATATGTATATAGAAACATATCATTAAGTGGATTTCTAAAGTTCTTAAGAATCATTGGCAAACCAATTCATTCTCAAAGACACCTTTAACAAACGTTTGATTCTTATCTTACCTTTGTGAATTATTATAGAAATGCTATGCAAGTTTGTGTTCTTTCCTTGACCTGATTTACAAAAGCTAATTTATCAGATATCAAGGATTCCCAGTTTTTATTTCTACTTTTCAAAAGGTAAACAAAAAATCACAAGCACTGCATATCTTTATCTTTTAAATAGAAGTAAATCTAGCAGGTTTTTTTTTAAATAAAAAATATACATTAGACTTGCAGTTTTCATTACAGCATGTAAAGAGCTTAGCAGTCGCCACTTCATTCTAACAAGTTAAAAGCTTATCAAATGAAAAACTAACAGTTCTTTTTAGATCCATCTAGAGGTCAGATCACAGAGCAAACTGTTGCCCCTGAAATTGGAGAGACATACAGGCGGATACAGAGATTCAAAACCTACTTGCACAGAAACCCATCAGCAGTAACACCTGTGGGAACCAGTGCCAGAGTAGGGAAACCTGATCATAATTGAGGAATTGCTGGAGGCCCACTGTGGACAACTCTGAGAATTAAAAACTCCAAGGGAGCCCATCACAAAGGGCCCCCACACTTTTGTGAATTTGAGCTCTAAGAACTCTGCCAGGTCCTCACAGTGAATATTGGATAAAAATCTCTCAAGCTTCTGGCAGGGAGAGGGATAAATGAACCAATTTGAAATACAAAAGGGCATCCTTTTCTTAAAGACTTGTCTTCCAGAGAAACTATTTTATCAGGGACTAACCGTCTGGGGTATTGTCAAAGCCTAACTGACATGAAGGAAGGAAAATATCCTATGTATTAGTCTGTTCTCGCGCAGCTATAAGGACATACTTGAGACTGAGTAATTTCTAAAGAGAAGGGGTTTAATTGACTCACAGTACGGCCTGGCTTCAGAAGCCTCAGGAGACTTACAATCATGGTGGAAGGGGAAGCAAACACATCCTTCTTCACGTGGTGGCAGCAAGAAGTGAGAGTGAAGCAGAGGAAAAGCCCCTTATAAAACCACCAGATCTCAGGAGAATTTGCCCACTACCATGAGAACGGCATGGAGGTAACTGCCCCCATGATTCAGTCACCTCCCACTAGGTCCCTCCTATGACACGTGGGGACTATGGGAACTACAGTTCAATATGAGATTTGGGCGGGGACACAGCCAAACCATATCACCCAACTTCAGCCACTTCTTGTCATCCTATGTCACCCAATGGGCAGAGATTGCGGATGGGGCTGAGAAGCAGGTGAAGTTCATAGTCCGAAGTCACAGGCTCAACAAAATACTAATAACTTCCTCTACTGCAACACCTTGCCAATCTATTAAAGGCCCATTTACTGCAGTTCTGTTTACCCAGTACATCATGTTTTCCTTTCAACAAAATATTACAAGGCATACTAAAATGTAATAAGCACAATTTGAAAACAAAGAACAATCATCAAAATCAGAGTCAGATATGGCAAGAAAGTTGGAATTATTAGACAAGAAATTTTTTATTTAGTAACTATGATCAATATGCTTTAATAGAAAAAGTAAACAACTTGGAAGAACACATAGACAGCGTAAACAGATGAAAATTATAAAAAAGAATCAAAAAGAAGTGTTAGAGTTTAAAAACACTAACAGAAATGGTGACTGCCTTTGATGGGTTCGTTAACAGACTAGACGTGTATGAGAAAAGCCTCTCTGAGCTGGAGAATATGACTACAGAAATGTCCAAAATAGAAAAGAGAAGAGAAAAATGATGAAATAAATCAGAACATAATATCCAAGAAATGTGAAACAACTAAAAACTATGCATAAAGGGAATACAAGAAGAAGAAAGAAAGAAGCATAATTTGAAGCAATAATAACAGAATTTCTCCCAAATTAATGACAGACACCAAACCACAGAACCAGAAAGCACAGAGAACACCAAGGAGGATAAATGCCAGAAAACCTGCACGTAGGCATATTATACTCAAACTTCAGAAAATGAAAGGCAAAGAAAAAATCTAAGAAGATGCCAGATTTTAAAAAATCTTAATTATAAAAGATCAAAGAAAAATATTATATCTGACTTCAGAAGCTGTGCAAGCAAGAAGAGAATGGGTTTAAATATTTAATGTCTTGATAGAAAAAAAAACTCACCAAGCTAGAATTTTGTACCTTGCAAAATTATCCCCCAAAACTGAAAGAGAAAGAAAGACATTGTCAGACATAAATTGAGAGAATGTTTTATCAGCAGACCTGCCTTGCAAGAAATGTTAAAAAGAAAAGTTATGTAGAAAGAAGGAAAATGATACAGGTTACAAAGTCATATCTACATAAATAAGTGAATAGTATCAGAAAAGGAATAAGTGAAGAGAAACCTTTTATTTTTGTTATTTTAATTTATCTAATAACAGTTTATTCAAAATAATAATAGTTTATACTTCTGTTCATATATATGGCTATGTGTAAATAAAATGAGTGACAGTAATGATATAAGAGACAGGAGTGAGTAATTAGAATTATTGTGTTATAAAGTTCACACACTACCCATGAGGCAGTAAAGCATTGTTTTAAAGTGCATTTGGATTAGATGTAAAGGTATATTGCAACCTGTAGGGCAAGTAATTTTAATTGTAATTAATATGGATGATATTAACACACTATAGACAAAGATTGTAAGAATGGATCAAGAAACTATAAGCAATTACATGTTATTTATAAAAAGTCTTTTAAATCTAAAGACTCATAGATTAAAAGTAAAAAATAGGATGGTGAGAGATATACTATGCTAACACTAATCAAAAGAAAGCAGGAGTAGCTATATCAATTTCAGACAGAACAGACTTCAGAGCAAAGGAAGTTATCAGGGATAAAGAAAAATATTACATAATGATAAAGGGTCAATACTCCAAGAGCACATAAAAATCCTTAATGTGTATGCACCTAACATCAGAATGTTATAACATGTGAGGCAAAAACTGATAGGACTGCAAGGAAAAATACATAAATCCACTCTTATAATTAGAGACATTAATACCCTGCTACCATAAATGGACAAATCCAACAGGCAGAAAATTGGTAAGGACATAGATGTACGGCATTACCAAATCATTTGGATGTAATTGACATCTATAGACTACTTTATCTGACAGTTGCGTATTACACAGTCTTCCCAAGCTCACATAGAACATTCACCAAGATAGATTACATCTGAACAATAAAACACACCTTAACAAATTAAAAAAAATAGAAACCATGCATTGTCTGCTATCAGACTATAATGGAATTACACTAGGTCGATAACAGAAAGATAGCTGGAAAAATCCCAAAATACTTGGAGGTTAAATAACACATTTCTAAATTACCCATGGGTCAAAGAAAATATCTCAAGAGAAATTAAAAATATATTTTGAACTGAATTTAAAAGAAAATACAGTTTATCAAAATTTGTGGGAGGCAACAAAAGCAATTGATGAGGGAAAATTTATAGCATTGAATGCATGTGTTAGAAAAGAAGAAAGAACAAACAACAATATAAGCTTCACATTAAGAAACTAGAAAAATAGAACAAATTAAATCCAAAGTAGGCAGAGAAAAGAAATAATAAAAATTACTGGAGGAATCCATGAAACTAAAGACAGATATCAATAGAGAAAATCAATGAAACAAAAAACTGGTTATTTGAAAAGATCAGAGTGGAAGAGAGAGAGAACGAGAGAGAGCACACAAATTACCGATATCAGAAATGAAAGAGAGGACATCACTATAGATTTATGGGCATCAAAAGGATAGTTAAAGAATATTATGAACAAATCTATGCTTCCAAATTGGGTAATCCAAATAAAATTGACCAATTCCTTAAAAGACACAATCTGTCAAATCTTACACTAAAAGAAACACAATTATAATAGGCTTATATCCATTAAGGAAATTGACTTAATAGTTAATCAGTTACCAAAATAGAAAACACCAGACCCAGATGAGTTCAGGGAGGAATTTTACCAAACATTTATAAATAAATTATGCCAATTCTCCACAGTCTATTTTGGGAGACAAAAACAAAGGAAATACTTTCAAACTCATTATTTGAGGCCAGCTTTACCCTAATACAAAACCCAAAGCTATTATAAGAAAAGCAAACTACAAAACAGTGTCTCTCAGGAAAATAGCTGCAGTAATACTCAACAAAATATTAGCAAATTAAATTGAACATGTATAAAAAGAATTATACACCACAACCAAATTAGATTTATCTAGGCATGCAAGTCTGGTTAACATTTAAAAATGAATTAATGTAACCCATCACATCAACAGGCTGAAGAAGAAAAATTACATGATAATATTAATATATGAAGAAAAAACATTTGACAAAATCAAACACCCATGCACGATAAATTCTCAGTAAACTAGGAACAGAGAACTTCCTCAAGTTGATAAAGCATATCTGGAAAAAGCTCTAAATCTACAGCTAATATCATATGTAACAGTGAGAATCTCAAAGCTTCCTCATTAAGATCAGGAACAATGCAAGAAGATTCAATTCACCACTCTTTCCAAGATTATACTGGAAGTTTGAGCTAATCAAATAAGAAAACAAAATTTTAAAATATAGAGTGGAAAGGAATAAATAAAACTTTCCTTGTTTGCAGATGACATGATTGTTGACATAAAAAAATCCAAAAGATTCTCAGAAAAACTCCTGGAATATTAGTGATTATAGAAAGGTATCAGAATATAAGGTTACTATACAAAACTCAATTGCTTTTCTACATATTAGCAATGAACAAGCACAATTTGAAATTACAAACACACTAACATTTACATTAGTACCCCTCAAAATGATATACTTAGGTATAAATGTAACAAAATATGTACAAAATCTATGTAAGGAACACTACGAAACTCTCATGAAAGATATCAAAAAACTAGGCTGGGTGCGGTGGCTCATGCTTGTAGTCCCAACACTTTGGGAGACTGAGGTGGGCAGATCACCTGAGGTCAGGAGTTTGAGACCAGCCTGGCTGACATGGTGAAACTCCATCTCTACTAAGAATAGTGGCAGGCGCCTGTAATCCCAGCTGCTTGGGAGGCTAAGGCAGGAGAATAGCTTGAGAATAGATCCGGGAGATCATGCCACCGCACTCCAGCCTGGGTAACAGAGTGAGATCCTGTCAAAAAAAAACAAAAACAAAAACAAAAAAAAACTAAATAAATGAGGATATATTTCATGTTTTTGTATAAAAACCTCAAGGTAGTCAAGATATCAGTTCTCCCAAACTTGATCTATAGTTTCAACACAATCCTAAATAATCTTAGCAGGTTATTCTATAGATATCAACAAACTGATTCTAATGTTTATACAGAGAAGAAAAAGAATCAGAATCACCAATTTAATATTAAAGAAGAATAAAATTGGAGGAGGGATGCTATCAAACTTTGACTTACTATAAAGCTATTGTAATCAAAATAGTGTGGTGTTGGTGAAAGAATAGACAAATATAACAGAATAGAGAGCCCAGAAATAGACCCACATAAATGGAGTTAACTGGTCTTGATGAAGGGGTGAAGGCAATACAGTGGAGTAAATACAGTCTTTTCAGAAAATGGTGCTGGAACAACTGGACACCCACATGCAAAAAAATTAAGTTAATTTGGACATAGGCCTTACAACTCTCCCACAGATTAATTCAAAATGGACTATCAATCTAGATGTTAAAACACAAAAATACAAAGCTCCTAGAAGATATCATAGGAGAAAATCTATGACTTTGTGTATCGCAATGGCTTTTTAGAAACAGCTTCAAAGGCATGATCTATGAAGAGGAGAAGATAAGCTGCTGACTGAGAATGAATATTTGCAAAAGACACATTTGATACAGGACTCCTAAAATACACAAAGAACTCTTAAAACTCAACAATAAATAACTCAATTAAAAAATGAGCAAAAGGCATGAACCGACACCTCACTAAAGAAGATATAAAGAAGGAACATAAAATAAGCATATGAAAATATATTCAACATATATAATTACGGAATTGCAAATTGAAACAATAATGAGAAATCACTGCTAGAATGGCCAAAATCCAAATCACTGACACCACCAAATGCTGAGGAGGATGTGGAGCAACAGGACCTCTCATTCATTGCTGCTGGGGGCTACAAAGTGGTACAGCCACTTTGGAAGACCGTTTTGCAGTTTCTTACAAAACTAACGGGTTCTTACCATATAATCTAGCAATTTCATCCTCAGATATCCACCCAAATAAACTGAAAACTTATGTTGGAACAAAAACCTGCACATGAATGTTTATGGCAGCTTCATTCATAATTGCCAAAATTTGGAAGCAACTAAGATTTCCTTCGGTAGTTGAGTGTGTAAATAAAGTGTGGTACTTCCAGGCAATGGAATATTACTCAATATTTTGAAAGGAAATAAACTATCAAGCTATGAAAAACATGGAAAAAGCTTCAATACAGTACGTGAAATAAGCCAATATGAAAAGGCTGCATACTGTATAATTCCAACTATATGATCTTCTGGATAAAGCAAAATTATAGAGATAGTAAAAAAGATCAGTAGTTACCAGAGATTATGGGATAGGGAGAGATGATTAGGCAGAGCACAGAGGATTTTTAGGATAGTGAAATTATTCTATATGATACACTAATGGTGAATATATGACATTATACATTTCTCAAAACCTATAGAATGTACAGCATCTAGAGTGAACTGTAACACAAACTACGGACTTTGAGTGATAACAATGTGTCAATATAAGTTCATCACCTCTGACAAATATACCTGATGTGGGATGTTGATAGTGTGGGACGTTGTGCATGTGTGGGGACAAAAAGTTTATGAGGGCTTTTTGTACTTACCACTCAATTAGGTTGTAAGCCTAACACCTCTAAAAAGTCAAGTTTATTAATTTAAGAAATACACATATATTTGAAATTGTTAAAATTTACTTGATTATCTATTAATTCATCTTATTGCTAGCTTGACCCTGGAGGTGATCAAATAAAAAATCCAATGCTTCCTTTATATGTCTGTTCTTGATTCTAAATAGCTAACCAGTCATCAAGGAGTCTGATATGTCATTTTCTCTTTAATAGCTGTGTGATTTATTGTTTCAAATTAACAGTAATGGCTAATGGCATAACTTCTATCCCCTAAGTTAAAGAATTAAGAATCTGTGATTTGTTTCCTCTCAATACATCCATCTCTTCTCTACTAGGAACTGGGTCATTGTTACTCTCTGGGTACCCGCATTTAACAGATATTCTAGCAAGACTCATAAATTCTGAACTTGTTTCTGTTAGGATCATTCTCTTTGCTCTTAGTAGATCCAGCCTCATCAGCTACATACTTTGTAAAATTTTATCTCAGTGACACATCCTTTGTTTAAGAATTGTTGCCAGGTCATATTTAATCTGTGAAGCTGTTTTCTAAGGACCTGATATTAAGATTTCTATGACTATTTTGATAATCAGTAGAAAAATGCAAACATATTCAGTGACTCAGTCAACCTTGACAAAAGAACAGTTTCAAGTATTTTCCTGACAGAAATCACTGAAGACATTCACTTTGCATTCATAAAAACATCTTCGTCAAATCACTTTTTATTTAGCAAGCCACTTATGAAGGTATTTTACATCATAGCCCAAATGTAGAAAACTTATTCTCCCTTTTCTGTTGAGTAAAACGTGGTTGATTATGTCTGTTTTGGGATACTTTTGAGATGTAAATTTTGGTTTCAACAAAGGAAGTTGATTTGAATTTTCTAGTCTTTATATTTGTCTTCTGGTATAATCATCATTGTGTTTCTATTGTCTTTATGTGAATGATACACATTTTACCCATGACAAAATTTAATACGTGGAAAGTCCCTGACATTAACACCATCAGCTTGCTTCCTCATTTGTTCAATTTTGTCCTTGCCTCCCCTGTATAGTGGTGTTCTTTCTTTTCCATAACAAGTAGACATTAACATAGCATGCTAAAATAGATCATCTTTGCCACACAAGAAGAGATTTTGGCATTGTTTATTCATAAAATTTTCTTTCTGTCAAAAATGCATATGGCAGATCAAGTATTTACTAGCAGTCACACAGGCCTGCTTGAAAAATAATACAGTTTATAATATATTATGTACAAGATATTATAATATAAAATAATATATTTATATGTATATATTATGCATAATATATTCTCATATGTGTTATCATTTTATAGTTATGTGTATTTACATAAATTGCTTGGAATGATTTTTTTTTTTACAGAGCAATGTTCTCCAACCTCATTCCTTTTAAGAACTCAAATGGAGTTTGTTTTCAGTTAAGATCCTAAAATTTGCAGTTGAGCTTCATATCTAAATGGTTTCCCTATTTCAGTTAAAGAGGGATGAGCCATAAATATTACTTTTCATATCTATAAATGTTTATATCAGAGAAATAAGCCACCTTATAGAAAAAATGGTAGAGTCAATGATAGTGATAGTTTACAGGAAAATGTGTGACATTTTATACTACTTCTGTGTTATCAACTTTTAGAATAAAAGTCTCTTTTATAGACTTGGTCAGCCTCATAAGTATAAGAATCTACACCACATAGAAAATACTGTAGCGCTATCTATGATATTGTCAATGTATGGCACATATACTATGAATTACATACAAGACACATAGTATGCTTGACACACACACACACAAGATAATCATCTGGTAAATATAACATGGAAATCTAATTCACAAACAAAGCAAAATTAGAAATAGAAATTGCGAAGACATAAATGTGAAAAAATACATAATACTAAGCTAATACATTTGAAGATATTGATGACATTAATAATTTTCTAGAAAATAATTTACCAAACACTGAGCTGAACAAATATCAAGTGCTGTACTTAAGTGAAATTTGAAAAGGTATTAAAGAATATTCGCATAAGGTATACCATAACAAAATAACCTTTATCTCTAAGGAGATAAAAAGAACCCATATTGACAGGCCTCGTAAGTAATAATCTCCTCATGTGTGCAGTGCATGTCATAGGCAGTTCTAATGTTCTGAGAGTCCTGTGATTCTGGGCCATCTTCCATCACAGACCTCGAGTTTACTTGGGCCACGTTTATGATCAATTACATTTTAAGAAGAGCCTTCTGATCTACATTTTCATGCTGAATGACTAATAAATAACTTTGAGATAATAAAATAGCCCACATCATAACTTGGGTAACAAGAATATTCAGAAGAAAAGCACTTTAAAAATAAGAGAAGTTAAACTAATCTTTAAAAGAAATCTCCCCAGAAGAGATACATTTTATGGAGAAATTGTGCTGTTATCCCAGAAGAAGATCACATTATCTTGTTTAAATTACCTCCAATTCAAAGGTAAGTAACACAGAGAAGGATTTTCAGCATGATTCAACAATAGAACCCAATGCATTTGAGTGTTTATTTCTTTATGTATTTGTGGTTAGGTCATTTATTGATTTGTTTTAGAATTTATCTCTTTGAATTTCTATAGATTACAATAATTAATAATACAAATAATAACATTAAGCATTTACTGAATATTGACAATATGCTAGGCATCATGCAAAACACTTGGTTTTACCAATACTGGTAAACACTTGATTTTACCAGTATTGTCTCATTTAGTCCTTACTACAACCCAGCAGGATAGGTGTTGCTATTATCTTCATTTCATAGAAAAGTAAACTGAAACATAATCATTTATACAACATTGTAACTATGTAACCACAATCTTGTAGAGCCGAGGTAATGAACATCCACCATGAACAAAACAGACACATATCCCTGCCTTTGTAATGCTTATAGTCTAGTGATAAACATGCATTGGAAAAATTAGCTATGGGCAGGCGACTGACAAAACTCTCTGTCTTTGCTACATGAGAATCTGACTTTTGGCTAACTCTCTAGTTCTGTTCTCCTGGAAACCTGGTAAACATAGATTGTCTGCTACGTTACTCAGCAACATTATTTATGATTTAAAAAAATGACCCCAGTTGCATCTGGACTGGTAGGAAATGTAAAGAGACTATCAATATGTCGTGGGAATGCCGCATTTTGGGTTTTAATGAATGTGGTGAATCTTGTTAATGAAGCATGTACTTTGTGCGAACCCTATGTGCTGCAGCCACAGAGTTGTTAAAAGGAATACTGGCTTCTATGACAGTATGAGCCTATTTGTCAGGATGGCCCCAACCGATTCCCAGTGCAGATCTCATAGCCTAGCACCTGAACTTGCTCCTGGAGAGCTACATGGTCCATTCTAGGGACTGCAGCAGGGGCTCCTGCTGAGAAGAGCTATTGATGCTTCCCTACTGGCCAGCTGTGGTTCTTTAATATCGTTCTGCATAAATGAGTTCCTAGTGTGTTATGTGGTAGTCTTAGAATTCTGAATGTTTAGGTAAATCTAAGGAGACTAATGAGTATTGTGACAGGCAAGATTGTGCATGGCAGATGGTGGTAAGTTTTCTGATTAGCAAAGAGAAAGAGAAAATGTCAAGGAGTGGAGGTTTAGTGGTGGAAATTAAAACAAACAAAAATTAACAGGGTAGTCAGGGAGGATCTCACTGAGACAGGGACATTTTAAAAAATATGTGAGAAACACGTGCAGAACATAGGAAGCAGTGAATACACATACACAAATCCATGCAACTGTAATCTCTGTGAGGGCTGGAATTCTGTTTTGCTTCCCCACTTTTTCTCCAGAATATATTCTAGTTCTTGGTGAGTAGTAGCTTAAAAAATGAATGAATAAAAGGTCAAGTTGGGTTTAGGAATATGAAAAACGTGACTTATCTTTATTTCCCCTAGGACACTTAGAAAATCAAAACAACGATTAATAAAATCAAAGTTTCACAAGATCAAAGCATCTCTTGGTAAATAAAACAGCATTTTTTGACACCCTTGAAATTCTCATTTTTTTTTTTTTTGTCATAGTGAGCTCATGGATCAGTTCAGGGTCTTTTTATATTTAAGAGTGTGGTTCACTCTCTTCATATACCTGTCTCTCCTTCAGTGTCATCATGTAGGTGTACGTGTTAATATCATCACATTTGGTTCCTTATAAATATTCAGGGTTAAGAAGAAACAAAATCTGCAATTTTAAAGCAACTGTTTTGCCAATTTGAACTTTAATTCCTGTGGTAAGGAATTTGAACTGAATTTCAAATTCTATTCTTAAGAAACAGAATGTGCATTTCTATAGAAAACATCATTGGTGAGGTATGTAAATTTTCAAAAATACAAATTCATCAGAATGCAAAATATCTCTGTAACTATGTTTTTAGATTTTACATGTTATAAATTTTATTTTTGATATTTACAGCTTGCAATTTTTGTGTTTGCATGAGTTTTAAGCCCTAGTCTGTATTATAGTAACTACTGATGAAATATACTAAATAAAATCATTATGCAAATCAACTTATATAGATCTATACTATTAAGATTATTAGTCTTTCTGGTAAAAGATAAATAAATATGAAAAAATAACAATTCCTGTCATCAGTTTAGAGTTTTTATATTGTTTGATTGATATATATAAAATAAATTATCATTTAAGACATATAATCTAAATAAAACAGAAGCATAGTTTTAATTTAAGAAATAATGGCTCCTAACAGGTAAACATTATGGTGTAAGAGGTAATGACTACAAATGGCTGTCTTAAGTGCCATGGCCATGGCTTCATTATTTTTTGTGCATAAAATAGTGATTTTAATAAAAGTCTCGCGTTCGTGTTCTGAAAGCTATTACCTTTCAGCTATTGCATATACCTCTTTGTCTAGAGGGCAAAGTGAACAACATCTCATATTTTTCTTAGGCACGATATGAAAGCATTAATTTCCTTCTGCTGCTTTGAAGGAAATCAGTGCTGTGGGGCAAGTCAATGCAGAATGATCACATTTTCACTCGTAATCAATATAGCTAGGTGACAGGGGGCATCTGTTTTTCATCCAGCATCCAGTAAAGTAAAATGATAAGTGGATTTTCTTCAAAAGAGATTCTTTTAGGAAACGCAGATGAAAATAGCGTTCTTAGCAAGTCACTGAGAAAGTTAGTTATTACTGCAATTCCTTGGCAGCCAAGACAGATGTGAGTTTAGCCGTTCCTTTTCTCCTCTTCTATCTCTCTCAGTGGGATAATTTGAAAATCTGTAACTTTACTTAAGGAGTTGGCTATGAATCATAAATGACAGAATTAGTATTTAAGGGTAATATATTTAGTCCTTGCAGTGTCTCCATGGACTCCTCAACTTCTAAACACCCATTATGTTTTAAGTGAAAGCGTAGATCTGCATTTTGTGCTGGAAAAAAAATGTAATTACCAAATCACTGTAGGTTCATTTTTTCTAAGGCATATATTTCTTGAGAGATTTTCTAAAATGTGAATGAGCTAAATTATAGAAAATGTTTCAAATTGCCATTAGCTGGTTTTGACTGAAAAGCAGTGGATATTTTATGTTGAAATTGAAATATTAGGATACTTGAAGAAAATGACTAACAATAAAAAACCTAACTTTCATAAACTCTACATTATAGAATCCTGTAAATTTTATACTTGTGCCAAAAAAGTACATTTTAATTGTTAAAAATCTGCAAAATTTCTGATTTTTTTCTCTAAATAAATATTGCACTTATTAAAATGTTTTAGAATATGGCTTACCAAAAACCTAAGAGAAAGAAGGAAGGAAGGGAGGGAGGAAATGAAGGTGTGATAGGACTCTTCGGGCTGGCTAATGGCAAGTGCAGAAATTACTTTGCTTCTGTAGCCTTTTGGTCATGTTGCCATGGATTCTCCACTTGATATATTGGCCAAATTTTCAGCAATCTTCTCAGAGTAGTTTTCATCTGTAGGTAAGGGAGAGGATTACAGATGATGATTCTTATTCTGTTTTCTGAGGTTCCAGATAGCGTGGATCTGCAAACAGCATCGGACTCATAGCCTCATGCATAGTCCTGTGTGTTTTTTAACCACCAGAATCCATATTAAGAAGATCGACTAGAACGTATTTCTGTAATTGTTTATCATTCAATTCCTTGGAACCCATGAATCCTTGGGCAATTCTTTCAGCTTTATTTGTTTTAATGTCCAGGTACTGACTGATGGTGTTGTGCTTCTTGATTTATTTAGGGATGCCAGTTGGGAAGAAAAATATTGTGATTGATTTCAAGCTCAATAGAATCACCACATTTAAAAACATTATCTTTTGCTGTTTATAAATAATACACACATTCTTTCCATAAAAGAGCCAACCAACGAATGTCTGTGTGGAACTAAACATGAAAACTGCTCTTTGTCTGCGCTCTGCAACTTCCAGACTCTAGAGCTAAATGTTCTTGCAATATTGTATGTATCTTTCCATTCCAATTTCTGTCATTTGCAAACCTTTTGTTCATACAAAGATAGTAAATTTTACTTAAAAAGTATCATATTGAATAGAGTTGAACTTAATTTTTGTTTATTTGTAAAAGAAGGATAATAATATGTATTTCATAGAGTTATTGGGGGAGATTAAGTAAAATATAAAAGGAAAAAGATGATCCTGGCATAAAATGTGCACTGAAGCCATTACTATGCTATACAAACATGACTCTTTCTAGGGCGTAATTTTCTAGAAGAGGTATTTGGATTGAAGGACAAACATACTTGTAACTTAGAAAGATAAGAGCGAATTGCTTTATGGTAACTCTATCTCAGTAAGGAACACCGTACTTTCTGATTTTCCTGGACTCTTCAATACTGGGTTAAGTTCTCCTCATTTAACATGGATTTATTATGTGCCTATGATGCACTGAGTACCTGTTAAGCATATAGGATACAATTGTGAGCAAAGCAGGCATGGTCGTGGCTCACTGAATTTACAACTTGGTAATAAATAAGTAAATTAACAAGATAATTGAAAACATTTTAATTGTAAAGAGTGCTGTGTATAAAAAAAAACAGAGAGCCAAGGAAGCAAGGTATGTGCTTTGTATAAAAGAACAGAGAGGCAAGAAAACGTGCAACAGGGAAACAGGTCCTGTCCAGAAAGCTGGTAATCGTCACAGAGTTAATATTAATTTGGGCTACCATGGAGGAAAGATGTGATGAGATTACTTCTCAAAGGAGTTATTATTGTTTTAGTATTACATTGGATATAGGTATAATGTTAATCAATATTATCATCATAGTTGTGAAAAAAAAATATCGAGATAACAACTAGGT
This sequence comes from Pongo pygmaeus, assembly GCF_028885625.2. Classification (NCBI taxonomy): domain Eukaryota; kingdom Metazoa; phylum Chordata; class Mammalia; order Primates; family Hominidae; genus Pongo; species Pongo pygmaeus. The sequence goes on along the minus strand of NC_085930.1, from coordinate 19,470,571 downwards.
TTCCCTCTTGCAACCCTGTACAGACAGCAGTGCCAACCTTTATGAGAAGGGACAGTGGAGCAAGTTCAAGTTGGGAGGGGACGATCACACTTTTAGATATAAAAACACCGAATTTGCAACACTAAAAAGGACCTGTCAAATATAAAGTATTCAGAACTCAGGAGAGGTCTAAGCTGGAGATATACATTTTGGAGTCATGATTTTAAAGTGGTAACGGAAGCCATAGGGACAGATGAGATTATGTAGTTATTTATTTTTTATTTTTTATTATACTTTAAGTTCTAGGGTACATGTGCACAATGTGCAGGTTAGTTACATATGTATACATGTGCCATGTTGGTGTGCTGCACCCAGTAACTCGTCATTTACATTAGGTATATCTCCTAATGCTATCCCTCCCCCCTCCTCCCACCCCACAACAGTCCCCAGAGTGTGATGTTCCCCTTCCTGTGTCCAAGTGTTCCCACTGTAGTTCTTTTAAGTCTGGAGCTGCATCGTTTAATATAGGAAACACTACCACATGAGGCTACTAAGCCCTTGAGATGTGGCTAGTTTGAATCTGAAATCACATCAGATTTTGAAGACTTGCGTGGAAACAAAGAATGTAAAATATCTCAGTAATACATATATTGGTTGCATTTTGAGGGATAACATTTTGGATATACTGGACTATTGAAATTAATCTTATTAGTTTCTTTTTATATTTTTGATGTAGCTACTAGAACATGTAAAATTTCACAGGACATTTGTGACTATACTTCTATTGGATACCAGGGTTATAGTGAGAAATGTAATACCTGTACTTGAACTTTGATAAAATCAGTATTTAACAGCTTGGTAGAGAATGATTATCTGCAAAAAACGTTATTTAAGAGTAGTCAAAGTAGTAAAAGAAAAATCATACTCACTTGGAGGTAATGAAAAGAGTATGTTTCAAGATAAAATGTTCTACAGTAAGGAATTCTCAGAGGTCAAGAAAGATACAGATTGAAAAGTGTGCATTGGATTTAGTGATTATGAATACTTTTGAAGATAGTAACATTTATTTTGGTAGAAGGGATGAGAGAAAACCAGCTTTTCAATGTTGATGAATGAACTGAGCATCAATATTTGGAGATTAAGAGTGTAGACAAATCTCTACAATTTGTCTATAAAGGGGAAATGAGATGAAGGAATATGTTTTAATACAAAGAGACCTGACTTTTTTTTTTTTTGAGACGGAGTCTGGCTCTGTCGCCCAGGCTGGAGTGCGGTGGTGCGATCTCGGCTCACTGGAAACTCCACCTCCCGAGTTCACACCCTTCTCCTGCCTCAGCCTCCCGAGTAGTTGGGACCACAGGCGCCCACCACGCCCGGATAATTTTTTTGTATTTTTAGTAGAAACGGGGTTTCACCGTGTTAGCCAGGATGGTCTCGATCTCCTGACCTCGTGATCCGCCCGCTTCGGCCTCCCAAAGTGCTGGGATTAGAGGCCTGAGCCACCGCGCCCAGCCAGACCTGACCATGTTTAAAAGCCAAGAGAGTTATCCAGAAAAGAAGGGAAGTTTCCAGGTACAGGAGAAAGTCGAGGTAATGAATGATTTATAGTTTCTGGGAAGCAGAGTAATGGAGTCCTCCTACCAGAGCACTTGCCACATTTTAAATAACTGCGTGCTTTCTTGCTATGTTTATCATTAGATTATAATGAGGAAAAGAAGATAGGAGCTGTTTCTTCTCCTTTGCCTCGACACCTACTCTGAAGCGTTCTGTACTTAGTATAGTTTCAAAATAGGTTTCTAACTGAAGAAAACCGAGGTGTTACATGTAGTTGGAGTTTGCAACGCACACTCTGCTCACAATGCACAGCTCTTAAGTGTGAAATGTTTGTTAATTAAGAGATTATAATTATTCTTCGTAATGCTCAGTGGCAAAGAAAGGGGAGAGGACCATTATCATTATGTTTTCATATTGATTATGTTTACAGACTGTCCATGTACATACTGGACTACAGACACCTATGGATACTGGGAGCTGGGAAGCTTAGGAGAAGGGGCCCTGAAAAAGGTCCATTTGAAAAGGTTACTTAAAAAGAAGTGAACAAATCTCAAACCACATTTCCTTTGCAGCCCATCAAATCTACGCAGGTGTTGTACTGGGTTTCTTGATGTCCATTATCACTTTATTCCAGGCTCTGGCTGGGCGAAGTCATTTTGTCACTCTCCTGGTGGGGCTGCTGCTGTTGACGCAGCGCTTATGCCGAAGTTGACTTCCAGGACATATGAGCCCCAGTGAACATAAAAAACCACCTCAGGTTTGAGAGGGACTTGATGGTTGGGCTTTTATTATTTTTCCCCTTCCCTTGGTGCGTGTTTCACTTTCCCTGTCAGGTATCTTCTCTACTGGCCTTAGACATGAGAGGAATATACAACATCCAGAGAACTGTGTTTTCTGAACCCTGGTCTCATTAGCTTATAGGCAAGTGTATTCATTATTTTCTAGAAAACAAATCTGGAGAAAATATACAACTTCTAGAGACACCACATTTTAAAAAGATAACATTTAAAGAACACTTAAATCTTTCATACAGTGATTTAAACCTTTTAGCTTTAGCAAATCTGAATAACTTAGTAATTATAAGCTAGAGATCTAGAGTCAAAATACTGAAGCCAGAAAGCTGTTTTACTTACATAACACCAAGAATAGCAAAGCCAGTGATCTTAGGAAGTAGGTTGCAGACATTAAAATCTTATTTTAAAACTATAAAGGAAAGAAGAGGGTGGTAGATAGTATACAGATTTGAGACTTGCCCTCAAATACCCCTGAAATAAGCAACTGTGGCTTTGTCAAGTTAAACCTCCCTTGGTCTCAATTTCCTCCTATGGAAAGTTAATTGGTTGGATTAATTGTCAATAATGTCATTCATAGCCATAAAATGATGGAATTTCTAATGAATTCCAATCAACATCTTTCATGCTTAAAATATCATCTTAGCAAGTAGGCTACTAAATAGTAAATGATGAATATGTAACTGGAAAAGGACACTATCACACATTTTCAGTGAAATCTTTATGAGAGAAATCTTTAAATTTCCTTTTAAAACATTTCTAGTGAGTATGATGGAGGGCTAATTAGATGTTAATTGTTCATGTCTACTGATTAGGAAACTTAGGAAGTGTTTTAGAGCAGTGACTTAATAAGGAATGACACTTGAATCTTACCCATAATTAGCTTATTACATTTGGCTGCAGTTTGAATCTGTGCTATGGGAATGATTTAAAGAGATTAATCTTTTTCAAGGACCAAGTAAGTGCTGATAAGTTACCCAAGAACACCTTCCAAACTGAAGGAGACAATGATGACTTTGATTCTCTGTGATTTATTTATGTTTGCCAGGGTAAAGGGAAAAGCAAGAGACCTAGCCTTTAGGTGGGTCATAAGCTCTCAGTATCAGCTTTCAAATGGCTACACAGGTAACACCCTTGTGCTTCTTTTAATGGGAAAAATTTCATGGTGCCAAACAATGAAAAATCAATTTTTTCAGCCTGTACTTAAAAAAAACCACTATTCTGTTCTTTATAAAAATTTGTTGGATATAAATCCCCCTATTACCCCAATTGACAGCGCTCTGCCAACAGCAGAGGAAACAGAATTAAGCAAGAATTGTACACCTTCTATAAAGAAAATAACAAAAATATTTTCAAGAATAATGTAACAAATTCTTGTGTACCTAATATCCAGCTTAAGAAATGGAACATGTTGAACTGTAGTAAGACTTCTGTTTAGCCTGAGGCTTGTAGCATATTATTCTCAAGCATATCTATACTTTTACTACATGTATCTGTATCCCTAGATGATATATTTATATTTCTTCATTGTTGAAATTTGATACAGCTTAATAAAAACATTTTCCCTGCTTGAATTCAGAACCAATGGAAAGGTTGACTAAGAAGTCAGGTAGATACAGTTATCTTGATACTTGGCTTACAGGGTGAGGAGTCATTGTGCAGCAACAATATACTTATGAGTTCTGAACTGTAGAAATAGAGTAACCTACACATTCATTAGAAGGAGAGAACACTTGCAGACCTTCCCATGAGGAGTAAAATGGTATTGCCTGTAAGAGCAAACCAGAATGTGTCTCTGTGAGGGCAGCTGAGTCCAATAAGGAGAAGGAATATGGATCAAAGATTTTCAGCAACCAAAAAAAGACACAGGTAACACCAGGGAATTCCTTTGTTCATAATTAACAAAGATTATCACCTGCTTCCAATAGGGTGGAAGGAAAAGTTGTTTCATAATACCACTGTACAATGGTTTTAGTTATTACATTAAATTTATGTCTGTTACAGTTCTAGTAATGTATACACCATTTCATTTCAGGTTAGAGGTTCAATATTCTGTGCCACTTTTAGAAATGTCTAAGTTAAATGATCTCTTGAGATAATGTTATGTTAGGGATTAGTGAACTAAGTGGGCCCTGTTTGACTTGTAGAGACAATATTCTTTTACATAGAGTTGGAAAAGGCAAACATGTAGAGCAGCTGAGAAAATTCTGTCATATGTGGCTTATTTTTGTCTGGCTGCGCTGTATGTTCCAGTTGGATAACCCAGAGTGAAGCATGTTTTTTTCCCTGCAACAGAAGCAATTATACAAACATAAAAGCAAAATAATCTCAATCTGCATGATATTATATATTTGAACATTCTTTCAAAGTCAGAACATATATACACATATATACACATATAGGTTGATAAACGCACTGTGCATTAATTCAAAAATAAGAAAATATACATGTATATATAGTCCCAAATTTTGCATTACTACATACATAACCTTTACATATTTGCTTGGACTTGAATAGAACGTCTTCTCTTTCCCACTATTTTCTTTTTTTTTTTCCTCTTTTTTTTTTTTTTCTTTTCTTTTATTATTATTACCTTTGAGTTTTAGGGTACATGTGCACAATATGCAGGTTTGTTACATATGTATACATGTGCCATGCTGGTGTGCTGCACCCATTAACTCGTCATTTAGCATTAGGTATATCTCCTAATGCTAGCCCTCCCCCCTCCCTCCACCCCACAACAGTCCCCAGAGTGTGATGTTCCCCTTCCTGTGTCCATGTGTTCTCATTGTTCAATTCCCACCTAGGAGTGAGAACATGCGGTGTTTGGTTTTTTGTCCTTGCAATAGTTTGCTGAGAATGATGGTTTCCAATTTCATCCATGTCCCTGGATGATGACATGAACTCATCATTTTTTATGGCTGCATAGTATTCCATGGCGTATATGTGCCACATTTTGTTAATCCAGTCTATCATTGGTGGACATTTGGGTTGGTTCCAAGTCTTTGCTATTGTGAATAGTGCTGCAATAAACATACGTGTGCATGTGTCTTTATAGCAGCATGATTTATAATCCTTTGGGTATATACCCAGTAATGGGGATGGCTGGGTCAAATGGTATTTCTAGTTCTAGATCCCTGAGGAATCGCCACACTGATTTCCACAATGGTTGAACTAGTTTACAATCCCACCAACAGTGTAAAAGTGTTCCTATTTCTCCACATCCTCTCCAGCACCTGTTGTTTCCTGACTTTTTAATGATTGCCATTCTAACTGGTGTGAGATGGTATCTCATTGTGGTTTTGATTTGCATTTCTCTGATGGCCAGTGATGGTGAGCATTTTTTCATGTGTCTTTTGGCTGCATAAATGTCTTCTTTGGAGAAGTGTCTGTTCATGTCCTTCGCCCACTTTTTGATGGGGTTGTTTGTTTTTTTCTTGTAGATTCGTTTGGGTTCATCGTAGATTCTGGATATTAGCCCTTTGTCAGATGAGTAGGTTGCGAAAATTTTCTCCCATTTTGTAGGTTGCCTGTTCACTCTGATGGTAGTTTCTTTTGCTGTGCAGAAGCTCTTTAGTTTAATTAGATCCCATTTGTCAATTTTGGCTTTTGTTGCCATTGCTTTTGGTGTTTTAGTCGTGAAGTCCTTGCCCATGCCTATGTCCTGAATGGTAATGCCTAGGTTTTCTTCTAGGTTTTTTATGGTTTTAAGTCTAACGTTTAAGTCTTTAATCCATCTTGAATTAATTTTTGTATAAGGTGTAAGGAAGGGATCCAGTTTCAGCTTTCTACATGTGGCTAGCCAGTTTTCCCAGCACCATTTATTAAATAGGGAATCCTTTCCCTATTGCTTGTTTTTGTCAGATTTGTCAAAGATCAGATAGTTGTAGATATGCGGCATTATTTCTGAGGGCTCTGTTCTGTTCCATTGATCTATATCTCTGTTTTGGTACCAGTACTATGCTGTTTTGGTTCCTGTAGCCTTTTAGTATAGTTTGAAGTCAGGTAGTGTGATGCCTCCAGCTTTGTTCTTCTGGCTTAGGATTGACTTGGTGATGCGGGCTCTTTTTTGGTTCCATATGAACTTTAAAGTAGTTTTTTCCAATTCTGTGAAGAAAGTCATTGGTAGCTTGATGGGGATGGCATTGAATCTATAAATTACCTTGGGCAATATGGCCATTTTCACAATATTGATTCTTCCTACCCATGAGCATGGAATGTTCTTCCATTTGTTTGTATCCTCTTTTATTTCCTTGAGCAGTGGTTTGTAGTTCTCCTTGAAGAGGTCCTTCACGTCCCTTGTAAATTGGATTCCTAGGTATTTTATTCTCTTTGAAGCAATTGTGAATGGGAATTCACTCATGATTTGGCCCTCTGTTTGTCTGTTATTGGTGTATAAGAATGCTTGTGATTTTTGTACATTGATTTTGTATCCTGAGACTTTGCTGAAGTTGCTTATCAGCTTAGGGAGATTTTGGGCTGAGACACTGGGGTTTTCTAGATATACAGTCATGTCATCTGCAAACAGGGACAATTTGACTTCCTCTTTTCCTAATTGCATACCCTTTATTTCCTTCTCCTGCCTAATTGCCCTGGCCAGAACTTCCAACACTATGTTGAATAAGAGTGGTGAGAGAGGGCATCCCTGTCTTGTGCCAGTTTTCAAAGGGAATGCTTCCAGTTTTTGCCCATTCAGTATGATATTGGCTGTGGGTTTGTCATAGATAGCTCTTATTATTTTGAGATACTTCCCATCAATACCTAATTTATTGAGAGTTTTTAGCATGAAGCGTTGTTGAATTTTGTCAAAGGCCTTTTCTGCATCTATTGAGATAATCATGTGGTTTTTGTCTTTGGTTCTGTTTATATGCTGGATTCATTTATTGATTTGCGTATATTGAACCAGCCTTGCATCCCAGGGATGAAGCCCACTTAATCATGGTGGATAAGCTTTTTGGTGTGCTGCTGGATTCTGTTTGTGAGTATTTTATTGAGGATTTTTGCATCAGTGTTCATCAAGGATATTGGTCTAAAATTCTCTTTTTTGGTTGTGTCTCTGCCAGGCTTTGGTATCAGGATGATGCTGGCCTCATAAAATGAGTTAGGGAGGATTCCCTCTTTTTCTATTGATTGGAATAGTTTCAGAAGGAATGGTACCAGTTCCTCCTTGTACCTCTGGTAGAATTTGGCTGTGAATCCATCTGGTCCTGGCCTCTTTTTGGTTGATAAGCTATTGATTATTGCCACAATTTCAGAGCCTGTTATTGGTCTATTCAGAGATTCAACTTCTTCCTGGTTTAGTCTTGGGAGGGTGTATGTGTTGAGGCATTTATCCATTTCTTCTAGATTTTCTAGTTTATTTGGGTAGAGGTGTTTGTAGTATTCTCTGATGGTAGTTTGTATTTCTGTGGGATCGGTGGTGATATCCCCTTTATCATTTTTCATTGCATCTATTTGATTCTTCTCTCTTTTCTTCTTTGTTAGTCTTGCTAGAGGTCTATCAATTTTGTTGATCCTTTCAAAAAACCAGCTCCTGGATTCATTAATTTTTTGAAGGGTTTTTTGTGTCTCTATTTCCTTCAGTTCTGCTCTGATTTTAGTTATTTCTTGCCTTCTGCTAGCTTTTGAATGTGTTTGCTCTTGCTTTTCTAGGTCTTTTCATTGTGATGTTAGGGTGTCAATTTTGGATCTTTCCTGCTTTCTCTTGTGGGCATTTAGTGCTATAAATTTCCCTCTACACACTGCTTTGAATGTGTCCCAGAGATTCTGGTATGTTGTGTCTTTGTTCTCGTTGGTTTCAAAGAACATCTTTATTTCTGCCTTCATTTCGTTAGGTACCCAGTAGTCATTCAGGAGCAGGTTGTTCAGTTTCCATGTAGTTGAGTGGTTTTGAGTGAGTTTCTTAATCCTGAGTTCTTGTTTGATTGCACTGTGGTCTGAGAGACAGTTTGTTATAATTTCTGTTCTTTTACATTTGATGAGGAGAACTTTACTTCCAAGTATGTGGTCAATTTTGGAGTAGGTGTGGTGTGGTGCTGAAAAAAATGTATATTCTGTTGATTTGAGGTGGAGAGTTCTGTAGATGTCTATTAGGTCTGCTTGGTGCAGAGCTGAGTTCAATTCCTGGGTATCCTTGTTAACTTTCTGTCTCATTGATCTGTCTAATGTTGACAGTGGGGTGTTAAAGTCTCCCATTATTAATGTGTGGGAGTCTAAGTCTCTTTGTAGGTCACTCAGGACTTGCTTTATGAATCTGGGTGCTCCTGTATTGGGTGCATATATATTTAGGATAGTTAGCTCTTCTTGTTGAATTGATCCCTTTACCGTTATATAATGGCCTTCTTTGTCTCTTTTGATCTTTGTTGGTTTAAAGTCTGTTTTATCAGAGACTAGAATTGCAACCCCTGCCTTTTTTTGTTTTCCATTTGCTTGGTATTTCTTCCTCTATCCCTTTATTTTGAGCCTATGTGTGTCTCTGCACGTGAGATGGGTTTCCTGAATACAGCACACTGATGGGTCTTGACTCTTTATCCAATTAGCCAGTCTGTGTCTTTTAATTGGAGCATTTAGTCCATTTACATTTAAAGTTAATATTGTTATGTGTGAATTTGATCCTGTCATTATGATGTTAGCTGGTTATTTTGCTCATTAGTTGATGCAGTTTCTTCCTAGCCTCAGTGGTCTTTACAATTTGGCATGATTTTGCAGTGGCTGGTACTGGTTGTTCCTTTCCATGTTTAGTGCTTCCTTCAGGAGCTCTTGTAAGGCAGGCCTGGTGGTGAGAAAATCTCTCAGCATTTGCATGTGCTTCCTTCAGGAGCTCTTGTAAGGCAGGCCTGGTGGTGAGAAAATCTCTCAGCATTTGCATGTCTGTAAAGTATTTTATTTCTCCTTCACTTATGAAGCTTAGTTTGGCTGGATATGAAATTCTGTGTTGAAAATTCTTTTCTTTAAGAATGTTGAATATTGGCCCCCACCCTCTTCTGGCTTGTAGAGTTTTTGCCGAGAGATCCGCTGTTAGTCTGATGGGCTTCCCTTTGTGGGTAACCCAACCTTTCTCTCTGGCTGCCCTTAACATTTTTTCTTTCATTTCAACTTTGGTGAATCTGACAATTATGTGTCTTGGAGTTGCTCTTCTCGAGGGGTATCTTTGTGCTGTTCTCTGTATTTCCTGAATCTGAATGTTGGTCTGCCTTGCTAGATTGGGGAAGTTCTCCTGGATAATATCCTGCAGAGTGTTTTCCAATTTGGTTCCATTCTCCCCGTCACTTTCAGGTACACCAATCAGACGTAGATTTTGTCTTTTCACATAGTCCCATATTTCTTGGAGGCTTTGTTCATTTCTTTTTATTCTTTTTTCTCTAAACTTCCCTTCTCACTTCATTTCATTCATTTCCTCTTCCAGGGCTGATACCCTTTCTTCCAGTTGATCGCATCGGCTCCTGAGGCTTCTGCATTCTTTACGTAGTTCTCGAGCCTTGGCTTTCAGCTCCTTCAGCTCCTTTAAGCACTTCTCTGTATTGGTTATTCTAGTTATACATTCATCTAAATTTTTTTCAAAGTTTTCAACTTCTTTGCCGTTGGTTTGAATTTTGTCCCGTAGCTCGGAGTAGTTTGATCATCTGAAGCCTTCTTCTCTCAACTCGTCAAAGTCATTCTCCGTCCAGCTTTGTTCTGTTGCTGTTGAGGAACTGTGTTCCTTTGGAGGAAGAGAGGTGCTCTGCTTTTTAGAGTTTCTGGTTTTTCTGCTCTGTTTTTTCCCCATCTTTGTGGTTTTGTCTGCTTTTGTTCTTTGATGATGGTGATGTACAGATCGGTTTTTGGTGTGGATGTCCTTTCTGTTTGTTAGTTTTCCTTCTACCAGACAGGACCCTCAGCTGCAGATCTGTTGGAGTTTGCTAGAGGTCAACTCCAGACCCTGTTTGCCTGGGTAACAGCAGTGGTGGCTGCAGAACAGCGGATTTTTGTGAACCGCGAATGCTGCTGTCTGATCGTTTCTCTGGAAGTTTTGTCTCAGAGGAGTACCCGGCCATGTGAGGTGTCAGTTTGCCCCTACTGGGGGGTGTCTCCCAGTTAGGCTGCTCGGGGATCAGGGGTCAGGGACCCACTTGAGGAGGCAGTCTGCCCGTTCTAAGATATCCAGCTGCGTGCTGGGAGAACCAATGCTCTCTTCAAAGCTGTCAGACAGGGACGTTTAAGTCTGCAGAGGTTACTACTGTCTTTTTGTTTGTCTGTGCCCTGCCCCCAGAGGTGGAGCCTACAGAGGCAGGCAGGCCTCCTTGAGCTGTGGTGGGCCCCACCCAGTTCGAGCTTCCAGGTTGCTTTGTTTACCTAAGCCAGCCTGGGCAATGGCGGGCGCCCCTCCCCCAGCCTCTCTGCCGCCTTGCAGTTTGATCTCATACTGCTGTGCTAGCAATCGGTGAGACTCCATGGGCGTAGGACCCTCTGAGCCAGGTGTGGGATATAATCTCCTGGTCCGCTGTTTTTCAAGCCCATTGGAAAAGCGCAGTATTAGGGTGGGAGTGACCCGATTTTCCAGGTGCTGTCTGTCACCCCTTTCTTTGACTAGGAAAGGTAACTCTCTGACCCCTTGTGCTTCCTGAGTGAGGCGATGCCTCGCCCTGCTTCAGCTCGCACACGGTGTGCTGCACCCACTGTCCTGCGCCCACTGTCTGGCACTCCCTAGTGAGATGAACCTGGTACCTCAGATGGAAATGCAGAAATCACCCGTCTTCTGCGTCGCTCACACTGGGAGCTGTAGACCGGAGCTGTTGCTATTCGGCCGTCTTGGCTGCCCTCCTCTTTCTCACTATTTTCATGACACTCATGGTTTTATTGGGTCATTGAAGGGTTTTGAGCCATGGACTATGTACCTTCAGAGACCAGATAAATGTACTCTCTTCCATGGCCTCAAATAATTCTTTAAACGTGAAAACCCATTTTCAAATTATGAATTGAATGAGAGAAGGCGAGATGAGCCAAACAATTCCATAAGCAATTGGGGAAAACAGAAGAGCATTTACATTTTGGAAAAAGGATATTAGGACAATAACACAGTTATTAATTATTTGTAATGATATTTGATTTATTTATAATGGAAGAGTAATACCACAGCCCTTTTCTGGCTGATGAATAGGGAAAGTGTTCAGGGGCTTGCTAGGCTGCATGCATAATTCTTGCCTTGTTTGCTAACACAAGGGGTACTCTTGATGCTATTTGAAAGCAATCCTTGAGTGTGGTATCTGAAAATCATCCAGTAAGATATCCTCTTCGTGTGGGTGTAGATATATCTCTGTATATATTCATCATTGTAATACAAAATAGGTAATGGAATTAGTAAAAAATAAAGCTGAAATATTAGTCAGTGGAAAGCTTTCTGCATTACATTTGTATAGCTTTCATAAACATTCTCATTTGAAGCTCACAATACAATGACAAGATGTTACCTCCATTTTAGAGGAAGAAACTGGCAGGTGTTTGTTCAAGTTGAGGTAGTTATTGTTACTACTCCATCACAGATATGAACAAGCTAAGGCACAGAGACTTAGGTTATTTACTCAAGGTCACATAGTAAAGTGAATGGAAAGTTAATTATAAGCCTGGGTGTCCAAACTTTGGAGCCTGTGTGTGTCACCTCTAGACCATACCATAGGGCCAATGGGAAGGCGAACTTCATCCAGGTCAAAATATATTTAGCATGTTATTCAAGATATGCTCTAGAACAACTCTCAGAGCACCAAATCCATTGACTTTTCTCCTCAGCAGTTTATTTTCTGAATCATGATGCCTTTGGACAAATTCTCTTTTTAAAACTCCTTTTTTTAACTTCATGTTGCTGAAAATAATGTTACATTTGCATAGTATTTTTCCCTTCCTTTGCATACGCTATTTTATTTTATGTATAGAGTTTGAGTTGTGTTGGAAAAGGCTTGTGATTACTATTGTGGAAATAAAGAAATTAAGGTACAGACATGTTCAATGACACAATTACACAATTATGCTCAAAATTACACAGTTGAGGTGCATAAATCACATCTGAAATCCCTATTTTATGATACCTGGTCACTAACAGTTTCTGTTCCAAAATGTTTCCTCTTTATATTTTTCTTATTTTTCCCACATGAATGAATTAGAAACTCAAAGTTAATATTTGTTTTACTCATATTAAACCAACTCTAAATTTCTTAATTATAATTGAATTTTACTGAGATTGAGTTATGAGTAATTGTTGCCATTTTATGTGAAGGCATATTAGCTGTTTGTACTGTTCAGAAATGTATAGGTCACTACCACAAAATCAGGATAAATTATAATGCATTTTAGGGTGTGGTACCTGTATTATATTAGAAAGAATAGCATACTCTTTTTATTAGATGCTCTATCTACGTGTGTAATACTAGCAATGTATAATTTATTTCTCAATCTTTCTGACTTTGTAACAGCCTACTGCCATCTACTGGGTTGTGTTTGGAACTGCTGTGCTAATCATCTTCCTCTATATGAGTTTAGGATCTGATAGTTTGACATTGAGATTTTTAGTGATTTTTAAACTTTTTGCTCATCTTATAAATTCTGAAAGTTTTTAATGAAAGATTGGTTTAGTTGTTCTTATTTAGTATCATTTCTAATTTCATGGCATAGAAAAGTTGGAATTCAAATCTCACCAATAAATTACATTGAATATCATCACTGTAACTCTTATATTCATATCAACAAATCTCACCAATAAATCACATTGAATATCATCACTGTAACTCTTATATTCATATCAACAAATCTCACCAATAAATTACATTGAATATCATCACTGTGACTCTTATATTCATATCAACTATTTTTTGTTTTATTTAGGTCCTAGAATTTATTATTCTATAAAGATTTTGTCAAATTTTTTATGCATCTTTGTTTTGAATTATATCTATACTATGGATACTTTTCCCATTAAAAGTGGGACGTAAGGTCTAAAAGTAGCCCAAATTTTCCTCAATTCTTCATAGTTAATGAAGATGTGAGAATAATATCTGACATTACTATATTCAAAAATAAGTATAATTACAAATAGTTTTTTATAAGTAATTCATTGAACACAAATTACTATGTATTACCAAATTCTGTTGATAGAATTTAACTTAGAGAGTTAGAGTTTTGTTTTTATTTATATTTTTAGATTAAGTATTAGTTTGATTTTAAAATAGGATAGAAGTCTAATGAGGTTACATACAGATATCTATTGTATTGATTTTGGTTATTAATTTATCAATTATTAAATTAAAATGTAATTTTATTAAATTACCGTTAATGTATTAATTTTAGTTATATAAGGTAATATGATAATATTTTTTACTACATGTATATGCTAAGTTTTTCAAGTGCTTCCTGTATCTTTTTTTGTAAGTAATATCTAATGTGAAGTAAATGTTCTCTAAAATCATTCATAATGCTGGTACTGGTTTTTAAATAACCTACAATATTGAAATTATTGCTAGAAGTTTCTCTGATACTACTCATAGTCACACTCACAAGCACAATAGAGTGAATAATATAATAAACTATCGTATGGATAGTGTTTCATAAATGAGTTTTGTAATTACATTTTCCCAGATGAAAATGCTTTTTTCATAGTTACATTATAATGCTTCTTTTGACTTGCAGACAAAACTATGACTGATTGGTAGGAACAAAATTAGAGGCCATAATACCTTTTAAAAAAAGTAAAGAATTAAATTCATGGCAGTATGGGTTTGAAGACTTAGAAGGGCAGAGAAACACAAGATGTCAGGTACCACTACTACTAATACCATATGTGACTTGTGAGATAAAATATGCATGGTAAAGCAGGCATCACCCTAAGGAACTTCTTCTGCAGACACCTTGGAGTCATCACTTTTTCCTCCTTAACTCCACATGTAATCATTTACTAAGAATGTGTTGACTATGCCTCCTACTTTCTGTGTTTTTCATTTCTTTTTCCACTGGCTCTTTATTCTGGCGCTCTTCCCATGTTTCTATTGAAAGTGCAGTAACTTATTTTTTCAGAATTTTTTTATTTTTATGGATTTAGAGGGTACACATACAGTGTTGTCACATGGATATATTGCGAAGTGGTGAAGTTTGAGCTTTTATTGTACCAGTCACCCTAATAGTAAACAATGTACCCAGTAGACAATTTTTCATCCCTCATCCCTCTCCCACCCTTCAATTTTTTGAAGTCTACAGTGTCTATTATTCTACTCTGTATGTCTATGTGTGCCTTTTGTTTAGTTCCCACTTACTCATGGGAATAAGTGGTATTTCATTTTCTGTTTCTGAGTTATTTCACTTAAGATGAAAGCCTCCAGTTCCATCCAGGTTGCTGAAAAACAATGATTTTGTTTTTTTTATGACTAAGTAGTATTGTTTTATATATATATATATGTATGTGTATATATTTATATATGAATGAATATATATATAAAAGCTTCCCATTCCATCTGTCTTAAACTAGATATATGGGAAGTCTTCCTAAAGATATGTATGGTGTTGTATTTCAGTATCAGTTTATAGGTTGATAATGATAGCTTATATACATACACAACACTTTCATCATAGTAGGCATGATGGCAAACCCTCTTAAGGTTTTAAGTATTTTAATCTATTTAATTCTCTGAATAACCCTACCAGGTAAGTACTATTATTATATCCTTGTTAGTAATGAGAAAATGGAGGCATATAAAGTTAAGTAACATGACCACTATTAGCAAGCTAGGAAACAGTGAGTGAGGGTAGGAAGCCATGCATTCTGGCTTTATAATCCATATTCTTAATAATCACATGAGGCCTAATTATTGTTTAGCACATATTTGTTGACCTGACATGAAACTTGAATAGCAAATTCTGTGTATGAAAATGGATTTGAAAGGTTAAATATAAGATGGAAAATAACGGCACTGATGTTTTAGAGTTAAAGGTTAAAACATTTATAAAATAAATGTTATTGGTTTTCTATTTAAGTCCTATGGAATCTTGAAAGTCTAAAGCCCATTTTACATCCCTATGCAGTGTGGGATTAGGGTAAAGAAAAACTTTGAAAATATAGTTGGAAAAGGCATTTATAGTACTAATAAAATGTAACATGCCTAAGACAAATAAAAAAGTTATTAAGAAATGAAGAATAAATTTAATTTATTTAATGAAATAAAAGTTCAATTAATTAGTTTGTAAAACTGGTATCTTTGTTACTTTGAAAGTTCTCTTAATCATAAAAATACTATGCTTCAATCTTCCCTACTTTAGCAAACATTAAAACTTTATTTTTTTCTCTTTTCAATCTTAATCTAGTTCCTCTACCTCTGAAAACTATAACTAAAGAAGGAGACTGTTGATTTTTTCAAAATTTTGGCTTGCCTAGTGTTAATGGTTTTATTTTGTCTTCCAAAATGATACGTTGAAGTCCTGACCCCCAATACCTTAAAATGTTACTGTATTTGGAAAGATGGTCTTGCGGATGGAATTAGTTCAGATGAGATCATGCTGGAGTAGGAGGGACCCTTATTCCAATATGACTGGTGTCATTATATTCATAGGAAGAACATGACAGGCGGCAGAGGACCATGTTAAGACACAGGGACACACAGGGGGACACCATGTGAGAACAGAGGCAGAAATTAGAGTGATGCAGCTGCCAGCTAAGAAACACCAAGCATTGATGGCTACCAGCAGAAGTTAGGAAGAGTAAGGGAGGATTCTTTCTACTCAGACTCTCTCTGGAGCATTGCCTTGTTGATACAATGATATTGAGCTTCTGGCCTCCAGAAATATGGGAGAATACATTTCTCCCATATTAAGCCACCTGGATGTGGTACTTTGTGAGGGCAGCCCTAGGAAATGAAGACGCCTGGCATTGTCTCACACTCCTGGAGACTCTTGTTTTCATGACAGCCAGAGCCAGAATTTTCTCCATCTGTGGGCTTTCTATTTCTGCCCGTTACGATTACACAGGAAAAGCCCCTTTTGAAACTGTGTAGTAGTTTTCATAACACAGGAGATTTGAGTCATCTTCTCTCATTATGATTCAAAATACAGCTGTCCTGAAGAGACCCTCCATGAGACTCTACTCTGCTGTTATCTTTCCTGCCTCCACCCAAAAGGGCAGGGAGATGAGCCTTCCCCAGCTGGATACAAGCTACAAAGCTGCATGAGGGCAGCAACTCTCTCTCTCTTTAATCAAATCAAATAATGTATAAATGATCTGTTAAAAATAGAAGGTCCTCACTGAATATTGAGCTTCCTAAGATGTCTAAATCTGCATACTTCTCAGAACGGGCACAGATAATTAGCCACAATGAACACATCTACATCCTGAGTCATTTTGGAAGAGTAGACTCCCAACCCCACCCAACCTCATCCCACTCTTCAACTTTACTCTGAGCTAATAAGCCACCAGTGGCCTCCGCTTCTATCCAACCATAACTGAATTATTTCTAGCTCTCTTTGCCTTTGCTTTCCATATTCATCACAGCCCCACAGACATAACTGCATTTCCTCTTTTTTCCAGATATTTTCCTATCTCTTAGGAGTCCTTTTTTTTTC
This sequence comes from Pongo pygmaeus, assembly GCF_028885625.2. NCBI lineage: Eukaryota > Metazoa > Chordata > Mammalia > Primates > Hominidae > Pongo > Pongo pygmaeus. The sequence continues at coordinate 19,453,679 of NC_085930.1, read as the reverse complement.
ATAGATTGGGCTGGAAAAAATTTTTTGACTATTGTATATCTTGAACTCCAAAGTGATTTTTTTCTATTTGATTTAGGAGTTTGGCAAAACATAGTACTATTATTATCATGGGCATCTTGTCAAAATTTCAGAATGCACATAATGTTCTTATATTGAAATACAAATAACCTAGGCATATTTTTTCTACTCCTACCTTCTTTTTATATCTGGTAGAACCTCCTATAACTGAATAATATTATCAGTTATCCTTGGGTTTTTAGGCTTACTCATCTATTTATTTTTAGTTTGGTGAGAAAGCACCTACCATGTTGTTTTCTGTCTGTAGGTAATTATATCTGTTGAATTATAGTGAAACTGTGGATATAAAATTTAAATTTACTATGATTAAGAGTGTAATTTGTCTTTCAGAAGAAATCTTCACTGTAGACAATGTTTTGGGGGTCAGATCCCTCCTTTACTTAGAAAAATTCAACAGAGATTATTCTTATCCCAGAAGCAAAAGAGATCATTCTCAAATGATTTTTAAATATAATAAAAATATGTGATTGAGATTTTATAATTTTTGCACATCTATGTTTTTCTAATTTTATAATGAAAATGCTATAATTTCATAAAGCAGTATTTATATGGTTCTATTTTTGATTTAGCAGGCAAAATCATTAAATATCACTGAAAATTCTAAAATGTAAATGAGTTCTTTTTCTAAATGATATAATACTTTAAAAATAAATTTTCAATAGGCAGTGATTGATTGATTGAGGAAATTTCCTGTTGAATAAATATATGTTCAGCATGAATCTGTTGACACAATTAGCTTTTATTAATCACTAGTGGAGTAATTTCTGCAAATAAATTCGGTGCCATATGTCTTCCAGGTTGCTATATTTATAGACTTAAAGAATGAGAGATAAGAAGATGAGAAATAAAAAATTTTGTTTATTCTTGATATGAAAACAACATTAATCATTAAAGACTTGTGTAATTATTATTCATTATATCTAAAAAATGGATGTGAGGAAAAGGTTGTAGGAAAGATTAACAGAGGCCCAAAGCAGCTAAATTCTAAACATGGGCCTCCCAATTATTTCTAAAATAATGGTAGATAAGTTCAATTACTATAAAAATCTGAGTATTAATTTAAAATTAAACTGAGAAAAAATATCAAGCTGATTATACTGAGATTTTCTTGAAGACAGAGGTCTTTATCCATGTACATTTACCACTTTCATTAAAAGGACCCAGGAAACTTTGCAGAGAGACTTTTAGCAATAGATGTGTGAGCAGACTCTGAGTAACAACCCATTACATATATCTCATCTGCAAAATTATGTCATACAGTGGAACTAAAAAGGAATTAATATGTTAAGATTGAGTCATAGGAATATCGGAGTACTTGAAGTTTAAAATTGTATTTTCTATCATTTTAGTGATGAAGAGAACCAAACTCATCCTTCCTACCTGTGGTAGCTGCCCCACTCTCATAATAAAGGATTTAATCCACTTATAAGGCCAGAACACTCATAGTATAGATTGGATGTTTTCCCTTCCAAAACCTCCTGTTGAAATGTAACCCCCAATGTTGGAGGTGGGACCTTGTGGGAGGAGTTTGGGTCTTGAGTGTGGAGCCTTCACAAATGGCTTGGTGCACTCCCTGTGGTAAGGAGTGAGCTCTCACTCTATTAGTTCATGTGAGAGCTGTGTTTAGAAAAAGACTGGCACCTCTTCCTCTCTTTCTTCCCCCTCTCTTGCCGTGTGACACACCTGCTCCCCCTTTGGCTTCTGCCATAAGTAAAAGCTTCCCGAGGCCTCACCAGAGCCGAGCAGATGCTGGTACCATGCTGGTACAACCTGAAGAACCATGAACTGAATAAAGCTCCTTTCCTTTTAAATTATCTAGTCTCAGGTATTCCTTTATAGCAATAGAAAATGGAACAACATACCTCATGACCTAATCACCTCTTAAAGTCCCACCTTTCATCATGGTCGCGTTGGGAATTGAGTTTCCAACACATGAACTTTGGGAGACACATTCAAGCAATAGCACAGATGAAATTATCTTGGAGCCCAAGTACTTTGTGAATATCTAAACTTTAAGTGTTCGTGGCTTTCCATGAAATTAATTTCTTGGGTATCACTAATGGAATAAATTGATTCTATCCAAGAAAGACTAGAGTCACAAGCTTATGATCATTAGCTGCAACCTCTCAATAAAGGAGTAATATTAATAAAAAAAATTATTCATAATAACATCAACATCCACTAATATTTTAATGGCTGCTAGAATGTCAGAATATTATTTATACGCATTATTTATTTATATGCATTATTTCATGTGCTTTACAGAAGGCACTGATATAATTATTATCATTATCTTTAAAGATGAAGAAATTGAACATTAAAGTGGTTATGTGATGTTGCCAATATCACCCACCTAGTAAGAGATCAAGCTGAAGTTAAGATTCATATACATTAGACTTTGGAGCCCACATACTCTTCACTTTATTACCCTGAGAACTCACAAATTAGTTTATGATTAGTAAAGGACATGTTTATTGAAAACTCAGAAAAATAATTTCTCCGACAGTATCAGGTTTTACAAAACACTGATCATTTGTTAGTGCTACTGCAGATACTGAAGTATTACTTTTAACGATAAGAAGTGCAACTACTTTTGCACCAGCCTAATACTAAATGCAAATTGTCCTGGGCACTCAGAAGGCGAGATTGCTCTTGAATGGGCATTTCTTTCATGTGGCTAATTAAGATGACTCTCTGTTAAGTGAGGTTATAATTTATGATAGTTCCGGGATTTCATTCAATGGATTTTAAACAACTTATTCTTTCAATGTGAAGCATGCTTGTGTGGAACTGGTACACTGACACAGCATACCTCTGGCAGAAATCAGTGTACATCTTTGGAACTGCTTTTCCTGAACTGATTAGCAAATCTGGATGGCCCGTGTGCACTGACCACATGTGAAACACTCTCTGCCCCTGCGTTATGAACAGCATCATACCAGAAGCTGATAATTGGATTTCTCTACTGTACAATGATGGGCTACTACAAATAGTAATATTAGAAATCTTAAATGTTATCTGTACATACTATTTTTATTAGCCAGTAGTTCTTACAAGCAGATTTATAGTTCAAGAGTTTTTAAGAGTCCCATTTGAAAAAAAAAAAAATTCCCTGCAATAGCAGCAAACAAGATCTTTAACAGATGTTCTTATGGTCAGAACTCAACTTTGCATAAATCACTGTGAGATCCAGGAAAAGAACACTAAGTTTGAACTAAGATACCTTCTCAGAGCTGATATTAGTGGGGCGGTTTTAGTCTATTTAACCCCAAACCCCCAACATCAGCATTTCTACTTCTAACAAATTACCCTTTTTTGCATCACCATAGGCACCAATTCGAATCAAAAAATGAATGTGACAACAGCAGATATGATCCAATCAGATCCACTTTGCATAATACAATGAGTTATGATTTTAAATAATTTCTAGCATTTTAATTATGTGAAAATTTTCATCCTCAGCACCATGGGAGGTGCCTCAAATAGAATCTGTAAGTAAAGATTTGGATTCAAATTCAGGCTTTACTGTTTACTAGCTGTGTGAGTTGGGAAATCCATGCTTTCATCTCAGTCCAAGCTGCTTGGTATGTAAAACTAATTTAAAAATAGATTCTTCCATATGATTACTATGAGATACAAGTATAGTCACATAGGTAAAGTATTTAGCGAAGTGAATATGCACATGAACATTATTAATAATAGTATATCTAGCATTGCTAGGAAATTATTTTTAAAAAATTGAATAAACAAACATCAGTTGTTTTCTCAATGTTTCTTTGGAGCATTAGCCATAAGAAGCAGCAAAATGAAATTCAACACTTCTGCTCTTTTTTCTTTTAATTTAGCCATATGGACATCTTTCTGTACCTAAATTTCAGCAGCCACAGATGATGACAGCCAATCTCTTTGAGGTTCCCCCAAGGACACTGACACTGGATTTCAAATGTGCTATGCCACATAGATTTCAAATTGTGCCATCCCAAATGCCTTCATGTTTGTTGGAAACTCACCAAGTTTAATGCAGACATTTTAAAGATCATGTATGTCTCTCCCAATTAAATTAAAACACTATTAGCTGGGTTTAACCAAAGTTCAACATACCAGTATTGTTAGAACCAAGTCTAGATTTTACAGAGGTAGTCTAGCATGGACTCTAGAGCTGACAGCTTTTGTTAAAATCCTGACTCTTCCCCTCATTTAGTATATGATCTTGGACAAGTTTGTCAACCTCTCTGTGCTTATATTCCATTATGTAATGCCTCAAAAGAGTGTCTGTGATTAAATGAGTAGATCTTGTGTTACATGTATACCACAAAAGTGTCAGGTACAATGCAAGCACTACGTGCATGTTGGCTGTTATTTTTGAGCTTCGATTAAGTATTCTTTTCATCCCCTCTCCTTATGGATATCCTTAATGGAATCCTCAGTCAGACATAGAATAAATTAACATATGTAACTGTTCTAGTCACTCTGCTATACCATTTCTGCATGTAATTCCATTGAATATTAGCAAAGCACTTCAGAGATATTAATGCCCACATTTTGCTAGTGTAGATGTAGAAGGTTAGAGACAGGAGGAGAACCTAGATGTTTTCAGTTGCTAAGTTTACTCTAGTTTTGGTGACAGAATTTAAGTCTTGCTATGTAGGAGATGTTAAACATCACTGTTTCTACAGTGTTTCAGTCTTTCAGCTATTAATCCTTCCGTTACCAGAGTCAAGGACTCACAGATAATATGTTGGCATTTTATCTTAAATTTATTTGATGCTACCAACATTTGAGCAATATCCATGAATTATTTAAAATACTTTTGCAGGTGTTATACTGTTGTCAGCCAGAAGTTTCCACCAAGCTTTGTGTGAGCACATGTGAGCACAGCCACTTTCCTCACCCTTAATTTAGCTGCATATTTTTTTTACTTGAGTAAAAACTTAAAAAGCAGAAGCTTTTCTTGCAATATTAAGTTTTTGCCATCAAGACATTACTCTAGCTAGTAGATTTCTTCCATAAGCCTCTGCAGTTTATCCCAGTATTCAAAAAACTGAAGAAATAGATTATGAAAAATTATGAGCTAATGAATTACTTTAAAATGTTGCTTTCAGATACAGCTTCATCATAAAGTTTAATAATAATTGGCTATTAGCCAAAACACTTTTTAAAAAATTCTAATGTAGAGTAGAAATATAGGTAGGTGCTAATGGTGTTGGAATGAATTCCTAAACCGTATAAAGAAGCTCCACAGGTAAGATGTGATGTCACAACACATTTCATGTAGAATGAAATGCTTTCTGGAAAATATCTGCTTGTTCATCACTTCATTTGTCGTGATAATATTGCCACACTATTTTCTCATCCATTATTGTGGCTATTTTCACAAACAGTGAAGCTGAAGGAACTGATTAAATTGGCCTTTTTTAAGTCTGACCTTAATCTATTTGAGAATATATAGAATCTATTTAACTCAACTCAAATAAAACCTATACAGTGATTAACAGATTGTTTATAGTTACTGTTTCCAACAGAAATTATGAGACACCAAGTTTAACAAGAGTGTCTCTGTGTATGTAATGAAAATCAATCAGTAATGATTAATATTCTGTGCTTACGTAAACTCCTCTGAGGGCCAAGCACTTTGTTCCAATATCACATCAGTTCTTATTTCATGTGGAGAATTTTAGATTCTGTAGTTGAGTTATTTTGTTTTCCTCTTATAGTTTCATAATAGTCATCATTTAACCAATATAAATACTGTGCGAAGTTTTGGAATTTAATATAATCAAATTCTGTGTTCCCTGCTCTTCCAAAGCTTACATTCTAGTGGGTGAGACAGATGTCGAATATAAAAGACACAAATGAATTTTAAACAAAAGCTATTGTATATGTTTTATAAGTTTCATAAATGTATTTGATAAATCACTTTCACAGGAAAAGAGAGAACTGGCATCGTCTCAGTGGCCAGGGAAGGTTTATTTGACACCCGGAAAAAAAGCAGCAAGAAAGAGCAACATTTTGCTTTCTATAAAACTAGATACAGGAAGGGGAACGTCACACACCGGGGCCTGTAGTGGGATGGGGGGAGGGGGAGGGATAGCTTTAGGAGATATACCTAATGTAAGTGACGAGTTAACAGGTGCAGCACACCAACACGGCACATGTATACGTATGTAACAAACTGCACGTTGTGCACATGTACCCTAGAACTTAAAGTATAATAAAAAAACATCAATTTGAAAAGAGAAAAAAAAATAGATGAGTAAGAAAACTGACCACATTATTCTTCACTTTCTACTGACTACCAGGCACAAATTGAGAGAGCGACACAGAGAGACAAGGTCAGTCTTAACTGTAGGCAAAATGAAATACTACTTGGAGCACTGCTCAGCAAACTTTATCAGTAATTTGCAGCCATGTGCCCAACTGTTATCTGTTAACACCCAAATTCATATACATACTTTGAAAATAGCTCCCTAAAGAATTATCCTCATATTATTCTGATACTTAGTATGGAAAGGTCATGTACTGTTTCTCCATATGAGGGAGGATTGATTAACATATGATGGAAATGAGATTCTCAAATTCTTTCCCTTCAAAAGTGTTAACATGAGGAAGCATAGTAAAAACACCAAGGATTGTGGCAGAACCTCCGTTATTATTGGATCACACTTGGCCCAGACACATATGTGGCACACAAGAAGAATATAGTAAAGAAGCAAATATTCCATTTATTCATTTCTGGGAAGTTATTTTGCTTGTTTCTCTTAACTTTTCCACATATAGACTGTATATATTTCTGAAAGATGTGAATCTTTTCTAATCTTAGCAATTTATGATTTCCTTCAAGAGATGTCAAGTACAAATATTAGTGCTACTATTATCATGAACACTTCTAGTACTGTCATCAGTAATGGTATTAACAAAATGGGCACCATTTAACTAAAATCTGTGCTGGTTTCTGTGCTGTTGAAGAATGTCAGGGCTCTTGGCTCTTTCACAATATAGGGCAAAACTTTACGTTAGCAATGTTTTTCTTATAGAAAATCATCTAGCTGTAGGTAAAGCTCTTCAGTTGCTTTCTTTAAACAACTACTCTTGGGAAATGAATGCAATATGAGGACATAGCAGATACAGAGAAAAATATTGTATATAAATTGTTTCTCATCATGTACACCTGAATGAAATGAGCTGTGTTAAATTGTTTATGTAAAGTAGGAAGGTTGTTTTTATTCATGAATAATGGCATTTATAACTTTGCTTTTCTAAAGTAATAGATGAATTTGCTGTTGGTTCATGCACCAAATCAATTTTCGATGGGTGAAGTGAACTGGTATTGTACTATTTATAATGGTGTGTTTGCTGTTCAATTCAAACAAAAACAGTAGAACATTATGTTCACTGTGAATAACTTTCGTAATTTTTTTTTACCATAGCTCACTTAGTTAACAAAAAACTCTTGACTTTATGGCCAGAATACCAGTAAGATTATGACTATTCCTAAATTTTTACGCACCCGAAGGTATCATGTCAGAATTATGTTAATTAATAACATATTATAATTATTTAGTGGTCCAATAAAATATTAATGGTTTTATATAATTATTGATTTGATATTCTCAGGAATTCGGAGGCAAGCTTAGGGTTAACTTTCTTACAAACAGTTGTACTTTTTATTATACTTCTAGGGCACATGTACCCTAGAACTTAATATAGAATAAAAATAAATAAATAAATAAAGAAGTTGTACTTTTAACATTTGTGAAATGTTATATTATCATAGGAAAAAATGACATTCAAAATAGGAACCTACTTTATTTTACGCACATACACTCTAAGAATCTTGAGTAGGTCTCATCAGTCGTAGAGTATTAGAACAGGAGTTTTCAAAGACTGACCACACATGACTTACCTTTCTTGCTTTCCTTTCTCTCTCTCTCTCCCCGCTTCCTTCCCTTCCTTCCCTTCCTTCCCTTCCTTCATCTCTCTCCCTCTTTCTTTCATTCTTTCTTTCTGTCTTCCTTCTTTTTGACAGAGCCTTGCTCTGTTGCCCAGCCTGGAGTGCGGTGGCGTGATCTCGGCTTACCGCAACCTCTGCCTCCCGGGTTCAAGCCATTCTCCTGCTTCTGGCTCCTGAGTAGAGTAGCTGAGATTCCAGGCATGCATCACCATGACTGGCTAATTTTTGTATTTTTAGTAGAAACAGAATTTTGTCATGTTGGCCAGGTTGATGTTGAACTCCTGACCTCGGGTGAGCCGCCCACCTCGGCCTCCCAAAGTGCTGGGATTACAGGCATGAGCCACCACACCTGGAGGCTTTTCTTCTTTTAATGTTGATCTTTATCGCTGTCAGATCACAGGTTGTGAGTGGTAGGGCAAGGTTCAAACTTACGTTTGCAGAATTCAGTAATACTTACTCTACTATATAATCTGCTTATCCTGATATTAAGCACATGACTGTTCTTTAATAAACATAACTCAGTTACTTCTATTGGTTTCTATATGGGCTACAGTACTGTATTTTTATACAGACTTTCATCTACTTTTAAATTCTCATTTGAGATACTTAATCAGTGAGTGGTTTAATATCTCTTTCATCTCTAAGATTCCAAGATAACAAGGACAACTCTGCCTTAAAGACCTTGCCACATATCAGTCATATAGAAAGTACTCCTTATATATTTGTTGGCCATCTAAGAATCTATTATTCAATAATGCAATTCTAAAAGCAATGTCAGAAGAAAATTTACAAAGCTCAGATTCTACTCTTCTTTGAATCTCTCAAATAAATTATCTTGTTCATATGAACCCCTGAAAAACTTCTATAACAATTCTCCTAAGCTGTGTAAGGTATTGTTGCATGAGTTCCTTCTACAAATACAGAACGATACGCACCTGCGATATAAATACTTACTGTCCAATATTATGTCTTATTTTTATCCCCTATAGTATCTACTAGATTGATAGCCACATAATAAATAATTAAAATTTTTTTGAGGAGTCTAATTGAAGGGAGCGTAGCAGCAATAGATGAGATGGGCCAAGAATAAGATGGAACATTTTATTATTAGACAAGATTTGTATTCCAAGGATGAAAGAGAGGCAATGAAATTATTGGGTCTCTAAAAGAGGAAAATGGTGGTTATACTACTAAGGTCATGCATACCATTTAATGAGGACAGCAATTTCACAATCAATCGAATAGACTCCATATGATAGAATTATTTTTCCAGTAGTAGCAATTTGGGAGATTACTATCTTTGGTATATTGGCTAACATTTACCTTTCCTAGTTCAATTTTTAGGTTCAACATAATAAAGAAATAATATTGAGTAGTAAGGAAGGGGAGGAAAATAATTGTCTAACTGTACATAGCAAAGCATCTGTGTGATTCATTTCCAAATTCTTTGTAATCAGGGAAAATAATTACAGTGCTCTCTCCTAAAATTGGTACAGGAATGATTATTAAGCAGATGTACAGCTATTTGTCACTGAGGTTGGACAATTTCGTTTATAAGCTAAGTGTTTATGTAACAGTTCTGGATCAAACCTACACCATCTGTGTTGGTTAAAAAAGCTTATTTGGGACATGTGCTGCCTACAGTACTGAAACAATTCTTTTGTTTCATTAACAATTGAGTATGTTGTTCTGTGTGATTGGATGCTGGCATTTTACTCTTTATTTACCCTGGAGAAAAACTCATCTGAATAGTTATTCTTTTTATCCACCTATCATTCACTGAAAGCCATACTTCGCTCTGTGATGAATTATTTAAAACATTCATGCCGTGAATACCGAGGTATGTGTCTTAACAGAACTCCAGAGCTAGAGAGGACCTTTGAGGCAGACAATCTCTAAAATGTGCCTAAGTCTACAGCCAAATAGACTCTCTGAATTCAGATTTTTACTTGACTATTTAGTTAGTAGCTATGTAACATGAAGATATTATTTAAATTCTCTATTCCTCAATGTATTTTCTTTTAAATTAGTCATGATACTAGTATTTACCCCATACAATTGACATGAAGGTTAAACATGAATGCATGGAAAGCATGAATTACATGCAAAACACTGCATGCCCTACTGTAAGCCACACGAAAACACTAGTTGTTGTTTTGTGACTCAACTTCCTCATTTTATAGATGAAGAAAAAATGGCTCTAATGCTCTGAAAGGCATTGATGACTAATGTGGAAAGAAAAAATTTAGAGTCAGTCAAACAGGAATGTTGATTCAGCTCCTTTCTTTATTTTCTCTGTGGCTATTAGGCTCTTGGACCTCAAATTTAACCAAATGTAAATAAGTGAAACAAGATCATATTCTCAGAAGGTGATTTGTGGATTGTGTCTAGAAAAATATTTTGGGTTCTCTGTATTTTTATTTTTCTTGATATTTTTCAGTCTTGAATAGGATTTTTGTATGACTCAAGGAGAGAGATTTCATTTTTTATTTCCAGATGGTTTTATTTGTTGTTATTGATATTTGCAGAGTGATAGAAAGATGCATTTTTTGAATTTTTTGCATTTACTGATTTTTTTCTTTGTGACCTAAAATATGACCAATTTTTGTAAATAATCCATGGATATTAGAAAGCACATTGTGTTCTCTTTCAAGATACAGACTTCGGTACACATAATTCGAAGTTTATTAGTTATGTTATTTAAGTCTTCTAAGTCCTTACTTATTTTTTCCTTTTTACTTTTCATAGATAAAAAGACTAATGTATTTATCTGTTTCTCCCTATGTGTTCTCTCTGCTTTATGGTTGCTGATGCTGTAGCATGATGGACTCATATATTCATTTGTGCAATGTGATTTGTAACAATAAAAATACCCTTCTTCAATTTGTCTGATGTTTTGTGATCTAAATTAATCTTTACCTACAAAAATTGATTTCAACCCTGGATTGCCACCACGCCCGGCTAATTTTTTGTATTTTTAGTAGAGACGGGGTTTCACCATGTTAGCCAGGATGGTCTCGATCTCCTGACCTCCTGATCTGCCCGCCTCGGCCTCCCAAAGTGTTGGCATTACAGGCATGAGCCACCGTGTCTGGCCTGTTTTCATGTTTTCTTTCATTTTTTATGGAACTTTCACAGCTCAGTTTTTAAATCTCTCTCAACTGGTTTGCCATATCTTCCCTGAGCTCTTGCCTGGCATTCTTGTTTAATTGAAGCAAATACTCTTTTTAATTCATGGTGAAAATATATTGTCACAATATTTATCTGCTTCCCAGCACATCTTTTCTGTGGGGAATTTTGCATTTTCCATGTATTTTCCCTATTTTTTAGTCCTTTGAAAACAGTCATTTTAAATATTCTATTCAAATGTTTTTATTAGTCATTATTGAAGGAACAATATTTTCATGAATAAACTATTGTTAAGGTAGAAGTCAAAGCCATGTTCAAGACTAAAATTTTTCTACTATTAGCGAGTTTCTTATATGTAAGTTCAATTTTTCCTTACTTCTTTCTAACCAATAAGTTGAGCGACTTCATGGGATGTTTTTTTCTTTTTTGCTGATTTTCTGCAAATAACAAACTGGTTAACTGGTTTATGGAAATATTACTCACTTATTAATTATTTATTTTGCTGGTTTCCTCTGCTTCTCAAACCTAAACTATGTTTTGGACTCTCCCATCACTAGTTAGTATATTGTATTTTTGTTCCCACTGTTGCAAAACGAGGATTCAGAGTTTATCTTAAAAATAATGAGTTCTTTTGTTTTAAAAAAACACCAGTATTGATGTCAAGAAAGATGAATAAGAGAATCAGAGTGCTTAAATATAAAAGTTACTGTTCTTGAATTACAAAAAATTCCTAATGAAAAAATTTGAAAATATCCAGGAAATCCAATTAATATTTTTCAGGTTTTGAATAGTTTATTTCTGTCTAATTAAAGTGTCTGCCATATTATTTCCTGATTTCAAGAAATTTTTATATCTTTTAGCTAGAGTGTCATTTACAATGGATAATTGAGTTTCACCAGGATTTTTTATCTCATTATGACTCCATCTAGTACTCTATACTCCTTATACGTCCTAAACTTTCCTTTTAGGAACAATTGTTATGGTGAGATTGCTTGACATAAATACATCAGGGCAAGCTCAAAGCTTATCCTACCCATTAATTAGTGACCAGAACACTTACCATAAATTTTTACACTCACCAGTTGACATAATATCAATGAGGCACCAGAGACAATGTAAAAATGTTTTTTCTCGACATCATTTTCTTTTCTCCATTTCTGTGAGCCCTTTAATAAGTAGTATTAATGTTCATAAGTGTCAGTTGGACTTCTATGCAATGAGATTGTAATAAGATACTTCATGGTAATTCAATAAAGTTACAATGAACTCTTCTCAAATTAATCTAGAAAAATGTTTCAAAAATATAATCCAGTGTCTAATATTACATATATTTTTTTCTGATCTGAAGAGGAATTTTTGAAGTAACTATTTGTAATAAAATTTACCAATCCAAACATAGCAACATTATTTTAATTTTTTAAAAATATTTCAACTTTCAGATACAGAGGGTACATATGCAGGTTTGTTACATGGGAATATTCTGTGATGATGAGGATGGGGGTATGGATCCCATCACCCAGGTACTGAGCATAATACTTGATAGGTACTTTTTCAACCCATTCACCCCCTCCTTCCACCTTCTAGCAGATTGCAGTGTCTGTTATTCTTGTGTTTATATTCATGTGTGTTCAGTGTTTAGCTATCACCTGTAAGTGAGAACATGTGGTATTTGGTTTTCTGTTCCTACATTAATTTGTTTAGTATTATGGCCTCCAACTCTATCCATGTTGCTGTGAAGGACATGATTTCATTCTTTTTTATGGCTGTGCAATATTCCATGGTGTGTATGTACCACAATTTCTTTATGCAATCTACCATTGGTGGGCACCCAGGTTGATTCCATGTCCTTGCTATTGTGGGTAGCACAACAGTGAACACATGAGCACATGTGTCATTTTGGTAGAGTTATTTATTTTCCTTTGAGTATATACCAGTCATGGGATTGCTGGGTCAAAGGGTAGCTCTGTTTTAAGTTCTTTGAGAAATCTTCAGACTAGTTTCCACAGCGATTGGACCAATTTACATTCCCACCAGCAGTGTATAAGCATTCCCTTTTCTTGGCAGCCTCACCAGCATCTGTTGTTTTTTGACTTTTTAACAATAGCCATTCTGACTGGTCTGCGGTATTATCTCATTGTGGTTTGGATTTGCGTTTCTCTGATAATTAGTGATGCTGAGCATTTTTTTTTCAAATGTTTGTTGGCCACACATATGTCTTCTATTGAGAGGCAAACACAGAAACATTTTAAAGTTAAGATTGTGATGTCTTTCTGGGCCCCATACTCCATTGCATCAACAGATTTCTGATTTTTCTCCCTCATAAGCTTAGGTATTCAATTAAACTAAATGGTTTATCACAAATAACAGTGTCTTAGAGCATCAAAATAATTTTATTTTTTATTTATTATTATTATTTGAGATGGGGTCTTGCTTTGTCACCCAGGCTGGAGTGCACGGGCATGATCTCAGCTCACTGCAACCTCCGCTTCCTGGATTCAAGCAATTCTCCTGTCTCAGCCTCCCAAATAGCTGGGATGACAGGCGCACGCCACCATGCCCAGCTAATAGAGACGAGGTTTCAGCATGTCTCTGACCTCTGATCTCAGGTGATCCACCCTCCTCAGCCTCCCAAATAGCTGGGATGACAGGCGCATGCCACCATACCCAGCTAATAGAGACGGGGTTTCAGCATGTCTCTGACCTCTGATCTCAGGTGATCCACCCTCCTCAGCCTCCCAAAGTGCTGGGATTACAGACATGAGCCACTGCACCCGGCCTGCATCAAAATAATTTTAAAGGGGAAAAATAGCATTGTCAGTATTTGGTAACAAGGAAGCAGGAGTAAATCAGGTCAAACTCTTTGCTTTCAAGTGTAGAGTGCAATTACCTTTAAAACAAACATTAATTTGAGAGGAGTGTCAATAGAGACCACTTTGCTTTTATTTTTTCCACTTTTGATTTTGGATGGCTTCTTAGGAGTCCTTATTTTATGCTGAAATGTATAAGCTTATATGTTCACTGTTGGACCTGTTAGCATAAAGCTTATTTAGTGAAAGAAAAGTATTCAATTACTTCTTAATGAAGTATACCTTTACAAGAATGTATTTTTTCTTTGTTTAAAAGAACCACCTGCATTAATGTCAAGAAACATGACGTTGTAATTAGTGTAAGAGCTTTTCTTCAAAACATGTTCCTTATAGCAAGAAAAGATTTAAAATTTATCAACACATTTATATCGCCTTCATGACTCCTATTAAACCCAGTTTATATGAGAAATATAGAAATAAAAATACAATTCCTATAGTCTATGGAATTAGAAACTACATTCTCCTTACTTTTGAGGGAATACAGTATCATGTGCAAATAATCCCTAAATTTAGATCTACTATTGGATATTCATTATTATTAAGCATTAATACCTGCCTTGTATTTACAGTTATAAAATAACATGTGTTTAAGTTTAGTACCTGAAATGGTTGAAGCATACTAATTTCTATTAATATGATTTCATTAATTTGAAAAAACTACAAGATTTGTTTGAGACTGAGTTTCTGCTTAATATCTTGTTGTGAGATGGCCAAACACATGTCCTTTCCATATTTACCTCCAGATAATGCTTGGTGTATTATTAAGGGTAAGATATAGGAGACTTTGTTGTCAAATTCTATCATCAAATACTATTAGTTATCATGAGAGTTCTTAGATGCTCAGGAATTTCTGAAGCAAAGCTTTTCCTTAAAGATGATCCATTACTAAGATTTCATATTTCCTCGTGGGACAGTCTGTAAGCCTTTGGGAAGTTTTGGATTAACCAATTTACATCAACCACAATACCAGATACAACTCCACCAGTGGTGATTTGGGAGGCCACTTCTAGAAGCTGGAAAATTTGCACTCTAACTTTTCACAAAGTTGTGTTCCTTTTCATTGTTTGAGAGCTACCATGTTAATAATCATAGCTCATTTTGTAGGATAAGTGTTTCTTAATATAAGTCTAAATTTTTTGGTTATAATTTGTCACCAAATGGCATCACTGAAAACAAATAGACTCTAGGATAGAATATAACTATTATCTAACTTATATAATTTTCTAAAATATAAAATATTTTGAACAATTTTATATCTGTGATATAGTTGGACACGTTTATGTAGAAAACAAATGGATATTAATTATCTTACAACCAAAAACTGTATGCTTTCTCTATATGGTTTGAAAATATATATATATATATATACATATACTATCAAGATAGTAAATTGCAATCAACAACAGAAAACCAATCTGTGAATTATCTCATTTATCAAAGAGTGAATTCTACACTTACAGGTGATAACACAACTTCTTATAGGTTATAACACTTATAGGCTATGACTTCTTATAGGCATAATTACTTTATTACGTCAATAAGAAACCTGTTTTACAAAATATCTATGAAGCAAAATGCCTGAATACTTTGAAAAATACATAAGGTAAAATAATCACTTTAAAGAACTGTAAGTTCTTGAAGACATTTTTTTTGTTGTTGAGATGAAGTCCCACTCTGTCACCCAGGCTGGAGTGCAGTGGCGCGATCTCTGCTCACTGAAAGCTCCACCTCCCGGGTTCAAGTGATTCTCCTGCCTCAGCCTCCGAGTAGCTGGGACTACAGGCTCCCACCACCATGCCTAGCTAATTTTTGCATTTTTAGTAGAGACGAGGTTTCATTACATTGGCCAAGCTGGTCTTGAACTCCTGACCTCGTGATCCACCCACCTCGGCCTCCCAAACTGTTGGGATTACAGGCGTGAGCCACTGCGCCCCACCTGAAGAATGTTCTTCTAAGGATCATGTAAAGCAGCAACACTGAAATGAGCACCATTTACACACAGTTACGGGCCCTGTAGTTGATTAGTTATGCTTCATAGAAAATGTGGCCTTTACAGCAAGGAGCTCTTCAAGTTTCTCTTACGAAAAAGAGGATATGAAGTGAATGATCTTAAACAAAGGGCGGCTCAGTTTCTAGTTTTTCGAGGAGGAGCACATAATTCTTCCCTCTCAGACCAATGGAATTATATTAATTTATAGTAACTGTTTGCTGATTTGAAAGCTACTTTGGGGAAACCTTTTAGGAAATGATCTTGCCTAGCTGAAAAGATAAGATGTTTAATAACTAGTCACTGTATCTAAAAAAAGTTGATTAACAGGCACATTCTTTCCCTGAAGGATAGGTTATCCCCAAAGATATGATATGAGTGTGTGTGTGTGTGTGTGTGTGTGTGTGTGTGTGTGTGTGTGTGTGTGTGTGTGTGTTTATATGAACTCTCTGGAAGAGACTTTTATTCATCTTAGAAATTTACATATGGCTCCTTTGGCTGGGTAATCCCAGCAAAAACTTCCTCAGTCATTGACGGTTAGTCAAAGAATATAAACTGCTGCTTTTTTCAATAGTTGCTATTATACTGTATTTTTTAAAAGCATTTAATAACATTCATTTAATGCTTAAAACGTAGATGTATGGTGCTCCTTGGAAATCATTTTTATCCTTTTCTTCACAGTAAAAGGAGGAGTGAGAATTATACTTGTGACTCCTAAGTTTGCGTGTAGAGCAGTAACTTGTGAATAATCATTTTTTTTGTAGCTACTGGTCTTCTGGACTTTAGGGAATTTACAGATATGGATAAATCCTTTGCTGTGAGGTTATACTCTATGAATAAACACAGAACAAAGTAAAGGAGTTTGTCATTTAAAAAAAAAAAAGAAACTCAAGATCTGGGGACATTTTTCTCACTAAAGTTTGGAACTGTGATTTCCATAACTGCAAGTTCTGTGACTTTGGCGAGGGTGATGTAGGTCACACTTGGATCTATTGATGACCAAAGCCTCCGTTCGAGTGATGTGAAAAATATTCTCTAGTGTTACAGCACTAAAGTAAAAAGCAAACAATTTGCTGCCGTACAGTAGTGAATGAGGTGACATGCACTCTAAGGATATTAAACTTTCATTTTATATAGAAGAATTTTATAAAGCAAGATGGATTTTGCTTTGGTAGTCATACTCAAAATAAATATGTTCACTTTTTATATTCAAATGTGTCTTTAAAGTTGGAGGCCAATTGAAATGCACTATACAATCTCCTAGAATTTAACTCCAATAACCCTAGTTAATAAGGATAATGCCTTTTATCGTATAGTGCTTTAGAACGCAATGGCTGTTTTCCCGTATGTAACTCTACACTTAGGACTAAACTAAGTTTAGAAAAGAGAGCTCTTATTATTCCCATTTGAAAAATGATTCAACATTCCCACTAAGGCATTGTGACTCTTCTAAGTTATGTAAATGAAAGGGTTTATGTGCAAAAAACATACTTCTTTCATGAGAGCAGAGAAGAGCAACCTAAAACATTAGGAGATGTGCCTCTAGAGTCAGTAATCTTGATGACTGAGGCAATTCCTCACATGCTTGGAGTTTTTCTAGAATATTGATTCACTTCTGCTTGGCATCAATTGTCAGGGAGTTACATCTCGATTCCCATCCTAGCACCAGGATATTTTCGTATCTTATGCCTATAACTCTAGATCATCTTGATATATTTTAGTTGAAAGTTTTCTCTTGTGCTGAATCACCTGATGGATCTGAAGTATAAAAATAGCATAAACTAAAAGAAAGTTAATAAAAACATATGAGAAGGTTTTCAACTGCTAGTCATTGGGGAATATATTTAAGACAGCGAATTACCATCTTCACCCTCCAGATTAAAAAATAAAAGTCGGATCTTATCAATTTTGAAAAGGACGTGGAGGGATGGGAATTTTCATGTATACTGGGTGGTATATATGCTTTTTCTTATAAGCTCTGCAGAGTAAATTGTCAGTATCTAGAAAAAAATATGCAAATTATCCACCAGAAATCCCATGCTAGAAACTTTTACCCAAGAGAGCAAGAGTTGCATTTGGATATTTATTGCAACATCAGTTTGGGATATTTTTGCAGCTTTATTTGTAATGGTAAAACAATTAATACAATGCTTTTGTTTATGCTGCTATAATTTCATATGATGGCATAGTTTTCAGTTAACAGGAAAATATTTCTCCATAAAAAACACTGAGAAATGTAAAAACATTGTTGAGTGAAAAGAGAAAGAAGTTGTATAGTCCCTAAGATATTATATCATTTATGTAAATTTACAGAACTTAGTATATACATGCACGCACACACTCACACACATATCACTGATGCCATGCCAGATATCATATTATCATATCTGTATTTAGGGAAGGAAGATTAACAAAGAGGTAGCACCACCAACCCCCACTGATACCTTCTTACATCTTATTAAGCATCAGCAGGCCACATAGCCATTCCTAATAAGAAAAGAACCTGAAAAAATCAACTATCATTCAATAGGAAGAGAATTATTGTCGTTGGTGGGAATTAATAACAATTCATGTTCTAAAAAAATTAGCATTCTGTAGGCAGAAAGATTTAAGCAACCAACAGTAAGTATCTGGCAATTAGTAAATCACACTGTTGAATACAGCTCTATTTTTCAATATTAATGATGAATATACATCTTTAAACCCATTCTGATTTCAAGCTCTTTGTGAAGACATCCTATATTAAATGTTTCCCTCATTGCCCCCAGCACATTCAGTGATGGACGTATGAAAAGCACTCCAAAAATACTTGTGATTAAATAACCCTGAGAAGAAGAGATTCACAATCTTTCAAATGAGAAACTTATCTTAGTAATTGATAGAAATTTTCTGGACCACAATTGTTACATTTATAAAGACTGATAGAATTAATTTGTATAGTATGTTACATCTTTTGTGCTAAAATTTAAAAAGTAGTTTTCACTGTTCCTTTTACATAAGTGCTTGAATTATAACTGCTTGAAATTGAAAACTTCACCTGCTATATGCAATTACATAGCAGCGTAGTCTCCATTCATTCCAGTGGAATTGATGAAACGAAGATCAAACCTCAGCTTATTAATCCTTAAGTTATAACTTGTTTTATAATCAGAAAGGCACTGTGGCAGGCTAGATAGGCTGTTTCCTTTAGAAACTTAATGGACACTTTACATGTTAACGACTGTTCCTTAGGTCAAGTTTCTTGAAAAAATAATGTGAGATTGAGGTTTGCTCACAAGAAGTTATTGAGGAGTGAACTGAGACGATGCCCATAAGGAAAGGAGTCAAGCAGGATCTCACAGAGCAAGAGGCTGAACCACAGTAGGCGGTGCCGGAGTAGTTAGTTCCCTTTGGCAAGGTTTGTTCCTTGGGCAGGAATCAACTGAGACCTGTCAGCAGCTGAGATTTCTGAGAGTTCAGTCTGGAAGAGAATACAAGAAGAGCGGATGGGATTTTATTGGTGTTACTAAACACTCCAACACAAACAGAGGATGACTACTGATACGTTTTCTTTGATTTTATAACAGTTTTGATATAAAAACAAGTGAGCATTTAGCATTCTTCCAAGCATGATTGGAGTAAGATCATATTATTCCCAATGTGTGGATTATAAGCACAAAGTTCTCTAAGTTGTAATGATTAACTGTTTATTTCACAATCATCTATCAAATAAAATGTTCTTATTGATTAGAGTAACTCAAATTAGGAAAACTAAATCATGGTGACACAACCAAATATTACTAGCAAAGCTAAAAATAATGAAATAATAGCAATTATGACAATTTTGATCCTTGTGCAAACTCCTATAGCCTTCTGTGTGGAGGATCCCCAAGACGAGTCCAAAGTTCAGTGACTCACCAGGAAGAATTGCAGGGCTCAGTGTATCGTCATAGTCATGGCTAAGATTTATTGCAGCAAAAGGATACAAAACAAAATCCTCACAGGGAAGAGGCACATGGGGCAAAACCCCAAGACAAGTTTTCGAAAGTTCTTTCCCATTGGAGTTACACAGAATGCACTTCATTCTTCTAGGATCAAATTGTGGCAACAGGAGAGACGTGCTACAGGGCAGCTCTTTACCCCAATGTTGCAGAAACTGAAGAGATTTAGCACCCAAGGTTTTCACTGGGCCTAGTCATATAGGCACCCTCTGCCTAACACCTGCCCAAATTCCAGACTCTTGGGGGGGGGTGGGGGGAAGCAGATGTTCAGCATAAACACATGTTGGTCCAAATGGTTTGGGCACCGTAAATCACATTCATCAATTAGGGAATGACAGGAACACTCACAAAACTCAAGTTCCCAGATGCCACCGAGGACTAACCTTGCAAGCAGGCCTTTCTGAAGGTAGCAGTTAAGTCCTGCTATGCTAACTGTTTTCTAAACACCTCAGATTCTCTATTATTATGCAGTAATTTTACTATATAGTGTTTGGGGAACCGGATCCCTGGCTTTAGGCCTTCTTCTAAAACATGTAACACATTTACATTTCCAATATTTAGTGAGATGAATGTCAGTTCTCTTATGTAAAATGAGAAGCCACAAAAGATTTCCTGGAAATTATAGAAAATATGACTTTGTGCTCTTTTTCTTATATGTGAGTAAGGAGAGACAAGGTTAGAAAAAGAGCAGTAGCAGAGATAAGTCACACACAGTAGCGGAAGCCAGTGAACCACGGGAAGAAAGCGCAAAGTGAATGGCTTCAAATCATGGATGCTGGAGACGGTCTGGCTGTGACGCTCGGACTGTCTTGGCCTCTGTTCCCTCATCTATAAAGTGGGGCTGCAAACAGTCTTGACTCATAAAGCCCCATTTGGGAAATGAGTTCATTTTTCTATATTTGTCAAATATATTTAAATAATACCGGGAACATAGTAAAGGTAACCTCTTCAGTGTTTGTAAAATAAAACTAAGTTATATAAATTAACAAACAGGCACCTCTCTAAAACAGCAAAATATGACCTAGTTAAACTTCCTAGCCCAGGGTATAAAATTAATGTTGGGAAGGCCAGTAGTTTAGAAATTATAAGAAGGAAATTATGCAACCAAATTCTAGGTAAGATTCCATTTGTTTGGATTGTGTTCTTCCCAAAAGATACTCAAAGGATTATGAAAAAAAAAACAATCAAATTTACCCTTTACTTTCACACTCAAATATATATTTTCTCTAGAAAAATAATACTAAATGTATTAGTCTCTAAAGACTAATAAATGTATTAGTCCCAAACCACAAAAGTAGGGAAGCCTACAGTGCAGCCTTCAGTGTGTGGCTGAAGACCCGAGAGCCTCTGGCAAGTCACTGGTGTAAGTCCAAGAGTCCAAAAGCTGAAGAACTTCGAGTTGGAGTCTGATATTCGAAGGCAGGAAGCACCCAGCATGGGAGAAAGATGGAGGCCAGAAGACTCAGCCAGTCTAGTCCTTCCACCTTCTTCTGTCTGCTTTTATTCTAGCTGCACTGGCAGCTGATCAGGGGGTGCCCACCCAGATCCAGGGTGGATCTGCCTTTCCCAGTCACTGACTCCAATGTTAATCTCCTTTGACAACACACCCTCACAGACACACCCAGGAACAATACTTTGCATCCTTCAGTCCAATCAAGTTGACACTCAATGTTAGCCATCACAATAGAAAATACAAATGAAACAAAATACGAATGACATTTATTTCACTGTCCTTTATTCTTAGGCTTGTCATTTCATAGTACATAGTTTATGGGATTTGTGTACTTTTTCTGTTTTAGTTTAAGTTGTTGCAACTTTCAAAAATTTTCAGACTTCAACTGTTTCAGAGCTGGTTTACATAGCCTTATATTTCTGATGTAACTTAATTAAATTGCTAAAAGACACTAGGAATTTCTCATGGCACTCTCTTTTCTTCATTTCAAATTCCCAAGTGAAGATACTTTTTTTCTCTCTCTCGGATATCCACCATAAATACAGAAAACTGGGGCAGACACACCCAGTGATGACCCTCAGTGAGTCACCTGCTTGTCATGTATTCTCATCTTGAGAGTAAGTGGACTTAGGAGTGTTTCTGACCAACGCCCCTGTGATTATGTTATGTTCTGTGGCAAAAGGGAGGGGATTTTGCAGATGTATTAAGGTTACTAATCAGAGGTTATCTTGGATAGGTTGACCTTATCAGGAAAACCCTTTAAAAGAAGATCTGGAGATCAGAGAATCCCTCTCCTGCTGAATAAAAAAGCAGCCTTGAGGTTTTCACCTGTATGGAATGGCCTGAGCTTGGAAAAAGATCATAAGCTTCATAGGAGACCCCAGCCCTAGCTGACACTTAGCGTGCAGCCTTGTGACCCCTTACGAAAGGACCAAGCTAAGACATGTCTGGATTCCTGACCCATGGAATCCGTGAGATAATAAATATCTTTTATTTTAAGCTGCTAAGTTTGTGGTAATTTATTCAGCAGAAAACTAGTAAAATGAGTACAATAAAACCTATTTATTTTTGAGAAGCACCTATATGGTCTCTAAACCTCACAAAAAAAATAAGTAGCGTAGACTAAGCCATGGTACCAACTTGACCCAAGCATATGTTTCAACAATATGAAGGTACTTATTTGATTGTTGACCACACAATGATTTTCAGCAATGCCAGTAACAGGAAGGCTTTACTCACAGTCATTTAGGACCTTATGGGGCCAGTGGCTCTGCCACCTCTGAACTAGCTTTTGAGGTCTTCCTTGGAGTTCCCCTGCAGTTGGTAGGAAGGGGCAGAGAGCAAGAAGGAGTGGGTGGGGCAAGATTCTGGGATACACTTCAGTCCCCCTTGCATCTCATTGGCCAGAACGCTGTCACATGACGGGTCACACAAGAGGGGCAGGGGAATCTGATCCAGCTTTGTGCTCCCTGAGCACAAAGAGGTTGTGAAATTTAGGGAATAATGAGCCTTTTAATACACCCGTCAAGGTATTGATAGAGGGCCCTCTTGACATATGAGGAAACCTAGGCTGAAAACAGATCAGTAACTTATCCAAGGCCACTATGCAATGTCCTCTCTTGCTTTACCATTCTCTTTAATGGTTGAGGATGATATTTATGTAGGTAGAACTTGGGTGCTACTTTTGTATAATTTGTTATAATTTCACAAGATGCTTTATGAAGATCTTTTGGTAATTCCTTAATCCACTCAACATATAATTTTGTTCAATGAAGGGAAAGTTGTTATGGGCTGGGACACAAGCATGTTCAATGTATCACAATTACCCTAGAGGAATCAGCCCATGAGGAAGTCGCGACTGTTCTATTATTTTCAGAAAACAGGTCTGTGATCCAAAATATTTTCTAACTTGGAAAGTTAACATCTTGTCAGTAGCTGAGCCAAGAATAGAACTCAGGTCTCATGACTTCAGATTTCCTTTTTCAGAGCAACTGTGCACAATTCCCATTTTGTAAGGACATCTAAATAGCACTTTACAATTTTTTCTTTTGAACAACAAAAAATACATTTACCATATGACAAATTCCAGAGATGAATTTTGCATATGCTGAAGAGGAAATATTACTTCACGAGTATTACAAACTTGCGTTACACTTACAAATGTTTATTTTACTACAAGGCAATATTATTTACCAAAAAAAAATCTGTAACATAAACCTTAAAATAGGTATCTGACTTTTTGTTTGGTACTGAAACAATTCACTTTTAAAAATCACTGTAATGGAACAAACAAGTTTACACTTCGTCATCTGACATCGTAGACAGCTTGAAAATAAATTTAAATGTTCTGAGTTTTAGTGCTCTTGTGTATCCATTGGGTTTAATCTCTCTTGGCAGCATTTTTGGAAGGTATTACTGGCATAATACTCGCCGATGGCTTACATAGCATTCAAATACTAGCTTCTCAATCTCTGAAGCTGACAGTGCTATAAGAAAAAATTCAATCTTGTTTCTGCCTTTTTGGAATTCTGATAAAGCTCCCTCCTGTCATTTAGAATCATGCTTCTGTCTAAACAATTTTTATTGACAAAAAATGACTTAAAATGAATAGTGTTCAGAAATTGCTGTTGGTAACAAAAATGAATGGGGAAAAAAACCGGATAATGATTGAAAAATGGATAAACAACCCTTCCTTCTCACTTCTTTTGGATTTTCTTGACTTGGGGAAAGCTTGGAAGTGTGATAAGGAAAGAAAAATGTCTAAAATGTTGCTGACAGAGTGGGGTATAATATAGGAGTGCAGAGCAGGGTGCCTGTCTATCTACATATATTGCTTGCAAGTGTATCCATTCATAAGTATTTAACTTTGCACTTATTTATAGCCTGTGAAGGATTCATGGCAACTTCAAAATATTTAATAAAATATAGACCACTAATATGAGTGGTTGAGAAAAAAAAGAACAAGGGGAAAAGGAGGTTGTAAAAACAACAGCTAAATCAAAGAGTGAATTTAGTGTCAAAATAAATGCAGAAATCTTATAACTGTGCAAAAAAGAAGCCACAAATCATATTCTAACTTTCCAGTCACCTTCACAAAAATGATCATGTATAGAAGTCAGTTTCATAAGAGCTTCCAAAGTCTGGAATGTAGGGGGGAAAATCAAGTCTATAGAAAACATGTTAAGTGGATTATCATGGGGAGGAGGTGGAGTATCTTTAACAATTAAAGGGAAAATGCAAAACTTTCAGATTTTGTGTTAGTTTTCTATTGCTGCAAGAAAAAAAATACCACAAATTCAGTGGCTTATACATGAATTAATACACAGTTCTGGAGGTCAGAAGTCTAACATGGGTCTCACTGGGTTAAACCTTATATTCTTTTGCCCCGAGAGTACTTGCTGGCAGGACTTATGGCTACTGTCCATTTACCCCAAGATAACTTTGCCAGGAAATATCTCACTTTTATTAATATTTTTGTATCACCCCAGTGTATCGACTTTGGAAACAAAAGACAGCATTTTATTTATAGCATTCTGGTTTTAGTAGTGGTATTTCCGTTTACAGAATGTAGTAATTCTTGGTTGCCAAAAACGTCCAATCCTAGAAAATGTACCATTTCTGTGCCTGACGTTAACATTGTTCTCATACAGTTGTGGACCAAAGATTCATTTGATGAATCTAATTTTTCCGAAATAGACGATTGTAATAATTCAGACGATTCTGATGTTCTGTTTAGAAATAACTCTAAGAACAGTTTTTATACTTTAATTTTACATTGAAAATTAGATTTGCTTCAGCCTCAAAGAGTCATGTTTATGTAAAATTAAATGAGTGCTGACCATGAACTGCACTTTTTTTTTTTTTTTTTTTTCCTAAAAGGGTAAAGGGTTTTAAGATCAAAGTGTTGGCAGAGTTGCTCTTCTTTCTGGAGAATACAGGACAGAATCTTTATTATTCTTTCCTCAGTTCCAAGAGGCTGCCTCATTCGTTGACTCAATGTCCCCTACCTCCATCTTCAAAGCCAACAATTGCAAGTCAAGTGCTTTTAATATTGTATCTCTCTAATTCTTCTGTTTTATATATATATATTTTTCTAACCAAACCCACAAAGTGTTCTCCAGTTTTAGGGGTTTGTGTAATTAGATTGAACCTATTTGGGAAACCCATCTCAAGGTCAGTATTCTTAATTACATCTGCAAAATATCCTTTGCCGCATAAGGTAATATATTCACAAGTCAGGAGATTGGTACTTAGACATCGTGGGGACAATTATTCTACCTACCACGAAAGCATAACCGTGACTTTGTCATCATGTCCTTGGCTCTTGATGACTGATAAAAAGATAGAAACGTTTTTAGTCTTTTAAAGAAAACTATAATCAAATAAAAATGCCAAAAACCATAAAAATGTGATGCCCAAATCACTGTGGATTTTTAAGCTACCTATGAGACAAATAGTAATAGAGAAAAGCACTTTTATGTCGCGCTTCATATGGTCATATTTGGTTACTCTTAAATGTGAAAAATAAAAAAAACAAGCTACAAATGTCTGGTTAATTTGAGCTAGAAGAATAAAATATAAAAATATTAAATATAAATCTATATTGTATGGATATAGATTCTAAATGCACATGCTTTTTGCTCACCATATAAATGCAAAGAGAAATACCTTGTAATATATGAAATGGAAGAAACTAGAAATGCATTGTACTATAAAAGGGAACTTGATGTATGGAACAGAATGGCACGTTAGCATTTTCAATAAGATTTTCTGAAAGTTAAGAACTAAGCATCTGTTTTAAAGTGTTCCTTGAAGCTGACATCATGCAGTTCAATTTTTTCAATCAAGAGAGAATAATTAAGATATGGGACAATGAGATATTTTGATTTTTGGATATGCTATATAGTATCTACTACTTGTCCACAGAATCTAATTATTTGTAGTATTGCAGTGAAATCATGTAAGAACTTTGACAGCTCATCCTTCAAATTTCCTTTTAATAGTTTACTGTGTTCACAATGCCATTTATGTTTTATTACAAATTATAATCTTTAATAGCATCTTGCAGACATTTCAATTTTTTAGAATTTTTAGATAATGTTTTCAAAGTTCAGTAAAGAGTTACCTGAAGGGAAAATCCTTTAACTGATCAATGGTATGCCTGGGTAAACAGATTTACTTCTATGGAATTTGCTCCAAGAATGAGCCACAAGAGAATGTTTTGGCAAGAAATGAGGCTTGCCTCTGATTTCCAATAAAGATTTGAGTTGAAACAGTGTGTGTTCACTTAATCTTGTTAAATGTAGCACAAAACACTAAATGTATTAGAGTGTGTACTTGAATGATAACAAACCCTGCTGTTAAAGCTAATAGGAAACAGTTCTTTTCTCATTGAGTTGCCACAATCAGGCATTCCTTTAGATATCATCATTTAGTATGACTTCTTATGCTTGACTATAATATGCTTTGTATTTGTAAGCCTTTGTCTTTCCTTATTGCTAAGCAACAATTTCCTTTTTTCTCAAAGGGATAAAATTTGAGGACAACACTGCTCAGATACCAACTAACACAAATGTACAAATATTTAAACAATTTGGATAACTATGAATAAAAAAGGAGAATAAGAACCGAATCTCTGAATCTACTGATAATGATTAAAAGCAGGCAGTGAAATATTGAAACCAAGCTTTTCTAGGGAGGACTGTTTTCCGCATTTAAATTTATCTTTGTATCTTAACCTTGCAGAGCTTGGTGGGTAGGGTGAGGAGGTCCTGCAGTGGAGTGGAGAGAGTTCTTAAATTCATCTTCGTCCTCTAGGAGGGTTTAGGTATACTCTGCCTTAAGGCAGGGTGACGACCTCTGTGGGTCCCTTCCAGCATCAAGCTCCTGTGAAGTAAAAAGCAGTTATAAAACCTTTAGAATACATCTTGAAATATATAGTTATAAAAATATAAAGAGCCCCTGAAGCATTGTCTGCATCGAGGAACCAATATTATTTCTTACCTCTCTTTTACATTTAACATGAAAAATGTCAGGTAAAACATTGCGAAGTTTCGTTTCCAATCTCATATTAGAACTAATGGGAATGGCCATATTCTTCCAAGCATCAGCTAGATGTGTATCAAAGTCTTAAGAGCTTATCATAAAACTACCATCACTGATTCTTCTTCGTAGTTATTAAGGAGCAAAATGCCATATACCTGTCTTATCAAACTTCATTCTAATCTATTTGATAAATGAAATTGGCATAAATAGCCAACTTACTGCATCATTTTGGTTTTACCACAAATAGTAATATATATGGGCCATGTTTGTGCCTTTAACTAGGCAGCTTTTGACTCTATGAGCTAGCATCCATTAACCAAGTAAAAGTAAGCTTCAGATTGTCGCTCACTTTTGACTCTATGAGCTAGCATTCATTAATCAAGTAAAACTAAGCTTCAGAATGTCGCTCAATTTGAAGAACCTACATGAAAGCTGAAGAGCTTTTACATAGACCAATTAGGACTAACTTGAATATAAAATATTTGGAGTAACCTGATCTCATTTTTATATCATTCATTCAAGTACAGGAGCCTTATAAATAATATTGTCTAAAATCAACTACATGTTTTCAGTTTTGTGGGTAAAAATGAATAAATAAGGCTTAAGGATAATAATAGCTGGGGTGATCTGAGCCAAGCACTATTTCATTTGCCTTATTTTTATTAACTGATTTAATCCTCACGCTATCTTGTTATTATCTTCATTGTACTGAAGTGCATGTAGGGTCAAAATAGTGAAATTGCTGAGGTTACACTAGTAACTTCCATGGTAAGGTCAAGGCTGAAATCTTATCACTTATAGTCTGTCTGCCAAACCTCCTCATTATATATATCTTCTCAGTAGTAATTACCTGTGCCTCTTTTCGGAGTGTTCCTTATTAAATAGGATATCTTCTTCCTTAATTCTGCATGTTAAAAAGTATGTCCAAAGTTATAAGGCTAATTAGTGGCAATCTTAGGGAGAATACTTTGATTTATGAATTCCCAATTTTATTGTTTCTCCTATTATGTTTCAATGCTTCTAGATGCCCATTATCCTTCGAGGGGTAGGAGAGGAAGAGGCAAGTCAATGAATTAATATTTTTTATTATAATATCACATCTATATTGTATGTGTTTTTTTCAAGGACTATATGAGATGTACTGAAAGAGAAACAATGATTAATAATGACTATTATATTCTAATGGGAGAGACATGACTGTTACCAAAAATATGGTAAACACTCAGATTTAACTTGGAAAGTTGATGAGGCATATAACTTAGAAAATTGTACACACACACACAAAGGCATATATATATATATACACACACACGTCTTTTTACATACATATATATATATATTATATATGTGCCTGGGTTTATAAGTATGAGCTACCATGCTCGCTCTCTCTCTCTCTCTCTCTCTATATATATATATATATATATTTAATGTCTGATATATCAGACATTAAAAATGACATTCTTTCTGGCTTTGCTGAACATGAAATGATTCATGGAAGAAGCGATAGCCAATTTGAATCTTAAAAAATGGGTACAATACTGACAGCCAAAGTTAGGAAGGAAAGACATTCTAATCACAGGGAAATGTGTGAGAAAAAAAACTTGGCTCAAACCTCAGCATCACACAATATACCCATGCAACATACCTGCACAGGTAACCACTGAATATAATTTTTTAATTAAAAATTTAAAAAGTAATAAAGATGCATAATTTAAAAAACCTAGCAAAGAACAATTAGTAACATTGAGTAAAAACACAAGGTAGGAAAAATAATTAGTGGAAAATAATTTGGAAAGCAAGTTAAGTTATATCCAGTTACTTCCAACTTTAGAATTTAGGATAATTATTTAGGCTTCATGTGATAAACAGTAGTATGTGCTAAATATTTAGGGCTAAGTGAGGGCCTGAGTCCCAGTCTAGAGATCCACTGTGACTAAATAAATATTTGAAGATTGGTTGGGTTGGGCATAGGGGGAATGTGGCTTCATCTAATCTATTTTTTTCCTAAAATATGTTAGAAACAACTAAATCAAAGAGGTCAATGTTAATTATGCTTGTTAAAATGTAAGTTCTGCTAGAATGTAAACTGAGGGCACAGGCATTGTTAATTTTGCCAACTTTTTTATCCCCAGACCCTAAAAGTGTAAACTATTCCATAGCAGGCACTAATGCATATTAGTTAAATGAATGACTAAGAAGGTCAACAGTTTTAAGCATTAAAATAATACCTAAATAGGAAGAGTGTCAATAGTTTAGTGGCTGAGGGGGTCAGACATATAAGATACAAATGGAATAACAAACGGATCCAGTAAAATGTTCAGGAAAGGGATAATAAAAAATAAGTTACAGAATGTCTGATCCTATTGAATGGTTGTCAAGTGGCATGTGATAGCGTTCCTAACACTTAACACACAAGAATAAAATCAGTTGTTTCAGGTACACTTATGCAATAAATAAATAGTGGTTGACACTATGGAGAACAGTTTGGAGGTTCCTCAAAAAAAACTGAAAACTGAGCTATCATATGATCCAGCAATCCTGCTGCTGGGTACACACCCAAAAGAAAGGAAATCAGTTTATCAAAGAGATATCTGCACTCCTACGTTTGTTGCAGCACTGTTTACAGTAGCTAAAATTTGAACCTAAATGACCATCAATAGATGAATGGATAAAGAAAATGTAGTACATATACACAATGGAGTACTATTCAGCCACAAAAAAGAATGAGATCCAGTCATTTGCAACAGCATGGATGGAACTGGAGATCATTATGTCAAGTGAAAAAAGCCAGGCACAGAAAGATAGACATCAGATGTCCTCCGTTATTTGTGGGATCTAAAAATCAAAAAAATTAAACGTATGGACATAGAGAGTAGAAGGATGGTTACCAGAGGCTGGGAAGGGTAATGGGGGGCTAGTTGGGGATGGTTAATGGGCACAAAAATTAGAAAGAATGAATAAGACCTACTATTTGATAGCACAATAGGGTGACTATAGTCAGTAATAACTCAATTGTACATTTTAAAATAACTTAAAGAGTGTAATTGGATTGTTTGTAACAGAAAGAATAGATGCTTGAGGGATGAATACCTATTCTCCATGTGATGTGTTTATTTCACATTGCAGGCCTGTATCAAAACATCTCGCATGCCCCATAAACATACGCACTTACTATGTACCCACAAAAATAAAAATAAATAGTGGTTGAGTTAAGAAATAAATTTTCACGTCATTTATGATGTGCTCTGGATGGGAATGTATGTATGTATGTATGTATATGTGTGTGTGTGTATGTATGTATGTATGTATGTATGTATGTATGTATTTGAGACAAGATCTTACCCTGTCACCCAGGCTGGAGTTCAATGGCATAATCTTAGCTCACAGCATCCTCAAACTCCCTGACCCAAGTGATTTTCCCACCTCAGCCTCTCAAGTAGCTGGGACTATATGCATGCACCACTATATTCAGCTATTTATTATTATTATTATTATTTGTAGAGACAGAGTCTCAATAGGTTGCCCAGGCTGGTCACGAAATCCCTCCCTCAAGGAGTCCTCTCTCCTCTGCCTCCAAAAGTGTTGGGATTACAGGTATGAGCTACCATGCCTGACTTAGCTGGGAATTTAAATCCCTAGCCCCATCCTTGTCTGTCACCAGTTTGTCCAGTGACATTAGGAACAATCAGCCAACCTTATTATATTTATTAGTTTTCCATAAATATTTTTACAAGAATTATATACACAACCACCCAGTTCCTTGATAAGGAGTATCCAATAAAGATATTTTGCCTATGTCTATTGGTAGGTCATGCCATGAACTAGCAATACTCTCTCTACTAACAGAAAAAGGGTCACTAGTGTCTGTAAATCTAATCAATTTATGAAACCCCAAAGCCAATTCAAAAACCTCAGCCTTAAAACCCGTTTTTCTAAAACCACTCCCCAAATCTGTATCAGTCGAGACTCTTCAGAGAAACAGAACCAATAATATAGATAGATTGGTAGATCAAGACATGGATTATCAATACATTTTAAAGGATTGGGTCACACAGTTATCGAGGCTAAGTCCCAAGATCCTCAGTCGACAACCTGGAGACCTAGGAGAGTTGATGGTACTGTTCCCATCTGAGTTTGAAGGCCTTGGGGCCAGGAGATTGTGTGGCGTTAGTTCCACTGTAAGGCAGGAGAATAGTGTCTCAGCTCAGAGTCAATCAGCGACAAAATTCTCTCTTATTCTGCCTTTTTTTTTTTTTTTTTTTTCTATTCAGGCCTTTAACCGATTGGATGAGGTCCCCCTTCCATTGTGGAGGACAATCAGCTTCACTCAGTCTACTGATTCAAATGTTAATCTCGGCCAGAAACACCCCCACAGATACCCCAGAATGATGTTTAACCAAATATTTGGGCACATTGTGGCCCAGCTAATTTGACACATAAAATTAGTCATCACAAGGGGTGGAGAAGTCAAAGCAATTATTAACACTAATACACTCATGCACACACACACAAACAAAACTGTTCTGGACTTTCAAAGGCATTCCTAATTATCTAATTAATAGAAAGTAGAGGGAGGAATGTGTTAAAGATCTTGAGAAAAAAATGATAGGCCTCAATATTTGAAGTATTTTAGCTATTTATGAATTTCATGAACCTTCATTTGTGAATACATTATAGCAAGAGGGAAGAATTCATCAGGTTTTAAAAGAACTTGTCTCTGAAAAGTACAAAAAAATAGATCTATACTTATCACTAAGCCCTTGAGCTCATTTCAATTAGATATATAAAAAGAAACCAAGGTAAGCCATTTCACTCAGATGGGTTTATACATCCCTATGTGAATTAATTATAGGTTTTAGACACAATTGGACTTTTAACATTCATGTGCATGTTGGAGATTCTTAGATTATGCAAAAGATAATGAACAATTCCATAGGTGGTCTTGTTTATTGTCATATTTGCAGTTAATTTACTTCACAGTTCAGCTACCCCAAACTGAAGAGTAGTCATGTTTTCATTGTCAGGGTTTTAACTTGTGGAACGTGGATGAACTTCAGCTGGGTCCTGGGGCTTTCCTGAAATTAGACACGTAATATTGAATGTACGTACATTTTCCTAAAAAAAGTTCTATGGCTTTCAAGAAACTCTCACTGCCCATCACTTTCCTTGTTGAGATGACCATTATCTGCAGCTACAAACTGGCTTTCAAAAGTAGTAATTTTAGTGCATTTTGACTTGGTGAAAATGACCTTGTCATACAGCTCTGGCTTAAAAAAAAAAAGAAAAAAGCATTGTCTACTGTACACTTTTATTCAAGAATTTCTTCATTTATTTTTAAAATCAAAGCAGTCATGCAATTCCTGTGGTAGATGATTTGAGGTACTTTGATTTTGTAACTTGTAAAGAAGAGAAAAAAAAGGCTTTGAAATCACAAGGTTTTTATTTGGAGAGTTGATGAAAACTGGTTCTCCCAATGCAGTAGGCAAAAAAGGCCTTCTAACCTTGGAATCTTACTTATTTTTTCTATTCTGTGAGATAGAAATTGCAATTTCTAAGCTCTGATAAATCTTCGTAAAATAAGTTTTAATAAATGACTAATTTAGAAATAAAGGCATGAAAGAAACACGGCCCCACCCATATTTAATCCATGCTGTGAACTGAAATGTGTCATCAGGTACAAATACGGTAAACTGAACCTCCACTGACATACTTTCCAGATATGCAACAGCTTGGGAGGAGGCAGGTCTGATGATAATCATGACTTCAGTAAATTAACTCTTCTCCACTTTGTCTTGATACTTGTGATGAGCTACCTTTTATACGAAAATACATAAATTAATGTATGTAAAATAGAAATTACTAGACTATTATACCATAACATTTTATACATTAAACAAGTAGGATTATCTATATCTATGTATATGACAGAGATACATGGAGATATAGATACAGATATTTACCTATATACAACTCCTTAGAAAAAGGACTCGATTTTTTATTTCTATATATTTCTTTGGGTAGAAGTTTATATTTCTTCTAACTGAAGTAAAATGTTGTATTCCAACAATTTTATTTTTTCAAACTAATTAGACAAATCTGAATTGTTTGGTTCTTACAAAAATAGGCAATTTCCAAATTTCAGTACCCTTTTTCATTCACAAATATCACCTGTCCGTATTTTACTTTCACACACTAATCTTTGCATTTTTGCATCTATAGAATTTATGAACAATAGTCTGAGGAAATGGTCGCAGTGAGGGGTGAACTAACTGAAACCTTAATTTCATTGATTCCACTATTTCTTTCCCACTGTTCATCAACTTTAATTCTGGTTTATATCATACACAGTTTAGATTCCATAGCATTTATAATTAATCCCTTACATTTATACCCTGTTTGCTTGTCTCTTTCTCCTGCATCTGACTTGTTGGCGAAACTCCAACACTAGATCTATCTAAACCCCTACCTTCTCCATAACCACACCCCAACAGTAAAACATTCTTTAAAACAATTACTCAACAAAACTGATTGCTTTTATTTTAAATTCATTATCACAGTCCTCAAATGTTGTATTATGTTTCTTTTAGGGACTCACAATTTCCATCCCTTGTGTGGCTATTTTATTTAATTGTTTCTCCTTAAAGCATTCTCTCAGGAAATTAGGGTGTGTTATCAGCAAAGTACCCTATATGTCTACTCATTTCTCAAGGTCCTCATATTTCCTGCTCTAAACAAATCCTTTTTCCTCTCTATGTCTCTAATCTAGAGTGTCTCTGCTACTTCGAATCTCTCTGACCTCTTTTAAATAACTCACTAGATTAGATCAGTCCTGTCAGGATAATCCCATTTTGATTATCTTAAAGTCAATTTATTGGAGATTTGAAATACTTCTGCAAAATCCCTTCAACTTTGCCTTGCAGGCTAACTCAATTATAGGAGTAATATTTCATTATATTAATAGTCCCATTCTCACTTAAAAGCATGGGATTACATAGGGTGTGTGTGTGTGTGTGTGTGTCTGGTGGAGGGGAGAGGTGGGTATCCTAATATCATTTTAGAATTCTATCATTACCACAGACACCCACTGCCCAAGATAACTCTGTGGTAATGATAGAATTCTAAAATGATATTAGGATACCCACCCCTCCTCTCCACCACACGCACACTCACGTACACACAAACACACACACACACACACACACACACATATACCCTGTATAGAGAGAACAACACACAATGGGGCCTTCTGGATGGTAGAGATTGGGAGGTGTGAGAACATCAGGAAAAATAACTGAGTACTAGGTTTAACACCTGGGTGATAAAATAATCTGTACAACAAACCCCAATGACACAAGTTTACCCAAATAACAAACCGGCACATGTACCCCGAACTTAAATAAAAGTTAAAAAAAGGAAAAAAGAAAATTTCTTGAGAACAAAAATAAAATAATAAAAATTGAGTAGAAAATAATAATTAGAGTACATTGAAATATGTTGAGTTTGTAATAAACCATGTATCTATGATACTTAAATTTAAGTTTTAGGATACATAGAGGTAATGTTAATTTAAAAATAAGTAAATGTAATGAACATATTCAACATCTTATAAATGTTACTATATATTGTTTATAATTTTTAATAATTAAAGAATCAATATTAATAATTAACTTATTAATTTTAATAAGTAAAGGGTGTGTGTGCATGTGCATATTGTTTCTTATATTACAATCTTTATTTATAAAGTGTAAATATGTCTTTATTTATCTTCATATAATTAGCAAAAACAGTTTCAGAGATTACTGTTTTACACCTTTAATCTTGTGAACCATTCAGCAACCACCAACTCTACTCAAAGTACTTAAGTTTGCAGCCTACAATAGCTGGTTCCATAACATATATGTTCAGTAACATAACAATACACTGAGACAGCAGGTTTTGCAGCAGAGAAAAATTGTAATGATTGCAAGGCAGCCAAGACAGGAAATGGGAAGGACCCTCAATGCGTCTCCCTGAGGAGTTTTGGGCTGCAGTATTATGGGGCATTAGAAAATTGGGTCCATTGGTCAGGGGAAGGGGGATGAAATCATCGTGATATGGAGACTGCATTCTTTGGTGATTCAGCTTCTCATGGGGTCCTTCAGACCAGTTGACATCAGTAGTTTCACTGGTATGTGTGACCTGAGAGAATATCTCAAATGAAAAACTTAACATTTCATAATGTTCACGTTGTTATCTATAGAACAGTTAAGGGGAACTGTTGTCTAGGGTCTACAGGATTCTAGGATAATAGGCACAAAATACCTATGAGGAAGCATGTCAGAGAGCAAGCTGGCCTAATGATTAATACTGAGTGTGCTGCAAGCTCTGCTTACTTTCATTTCTCTCCTTCCCTTCCTCCTTGATTAATTTTATAAAGTTGTTAGGAGTGGTTTAACTCACATTTCATAATCTCATTTCTGACTTAACTGAGAGGATAGAAGGAATCCAAAAATATACTACCCCCTTAAAAATAATAAAATAAAATAAACCAACTCTCAACTACCTGCCTTTCTATTGATGTGCTGCTTCTGTTTCTACTGAAGACAGCTCCCCTAGATATACACCATCTATCTCATCCCCTATCATCTAGTGGGATAATTTTTCCCCATTGATTACCTTGGATCTCTCCTAAATCATGCTTCTTTCCTGGATATGGTCTAAGCACTCTGGCATGCCAGGATGCTATAATGTCTCCAGACTTAAACAAATTAAAGCATCTTTTCCCTTTCATTACAGTCCTCCATTCGTCTGCTCCCTTTTATAGCAAAATTTCTCCCAAAAAAATCCAAAATGCTTTCTGGGCCTATCCCAATCAGACTCCTTCCCACCAACCTTCTGGAGCCTCCCTCTTCAGTCATTAAGAACCTCCATCTTGCCAAGTCCCGGTGTTTGATTCTCAGCCTCGCTGTATTTGAACTTGCTGCCTTATTGTAATAAGGAAATCAGGAATCAATTCTTCCCTTCTTATGAATTCATCCTTCCCTTGAATTACAAGACACTTTGTTTTCTTTCCTGTCCTCCTCTCCATGGCCTTCCCAATCTCCTTTGTTGTTTCCTCCACTTTTCCTTTTTTGGTTGTTTAAAGCTATATTTCTGTAGGGTGCAGTGCTTGTCTTTCTTTTCACTATTCCATCTATAGTTACTTTCTAAATTTTCTCATTCAGTCACATAGTTTTATTTTGAATAAACCATGTATATGCTAATGACATCCATATTTATCTCTCTCAGTCCTGAGCTCTAGTTATAACTCATCTAGAACAGAACTCTTGATTCCCTGTCCCCTTAAGCCTCAGTTTTTCTCATCTCTATAAGTGGCATTCTCACTCACTCAGTTTTTTTTGTGATAAAAACTGATTCCTTTAATTTTCTTCCACCATATATCTAGGACATCAACAAGACTGATCAACTGCTTTAAAATACAAGCTGGGTATGACAAGCAATTTCCACTTTCACCAAATTGCTCCTAATCCAAACTTGCAGACCCTTTCTAAGAAGGGTAGTCCTTTAAAGATGTGTATCAGAACGTTATCACTTCCTACTTAAGCCCCAAACTTAGAACATAATGCAAGACCGGTTAGCTTTGCAGGTCTGTGATTTCAGTGCTCACCTTTTTCTCCTTGATCCCTTTGATCTAAACCAGGTTACCCATTTCCAGCTCTGGGCCTTTGCCCTTGCTGTCACTCCTGTCTAAAACACATCATCTGTCTAAAGCACACATCATCTGTCTAAAGCACACATCTGCCTAAAGCATACATCTGCCTAAAACACACATCTGCCTAAAGCACACATCTGCCTAAAACACACATCTGCCTAAAGCACACATCTGTCTAAAACACACATCATCTGTCTAAAGCACACATCTGTCTAAAGCACACATCTGCCTAAAGCATACATCTGCCTAAAACACACATCTGCCTAAAGCACACATCTGTCTAAAGCACACATCTGTCTAAAACACACATCATCTGTCTAAAGCACACATCTGTCTAAAGCACACCTCTGTCTAAAGCACACCTCTGTCTAAAACACACCTCTGTCTAAAGCACACCTCTGTCTAAAGCACACGTCTGTCTAAAGCACACGTCTGTCTAAAGCACACATCGTCTGTCTAAAGCACACATTTGTCTAAAACACACCTCTGTCTAAAGCACACATCTGCCTAAAACACACATCTGTCTAAAACACACATCATCTGTCTAAAACACACATTTGTCTAAAACACACACCTTGATCCCTTTGATCTTGAACACATTTAGCCCATTCCCACCTCAGGGCCTTTATAGTTGCTGACTTCCATCTAAAACACACATCCCTAGGTCACCACATGGCTAATTCTTACTTTCCTTAATATTCGCTCAAATATCACATCATCAGGGAGACTTTCCCTGACCAGATGCTAAAATACCACTTCACCCCCAATCACACTCTAGTCTTTTTCCAACTTTTCTTATTTCTTGATGGCACTTTCCCATTACTTGTAATCTTATTTTTATACTAATTGGTTTATTTGTAGCATTTTTCTAAAATTAGAACTGAAGTCCAAAAGGGTGGGGGCTTCTTCCTACATGCTTGTGATAGATGACCAAAAAACATTTGTTGAGTTGATGAATAGTACAATGTAGTACACCATAGAACAGAAACCTGCTTTGAATTGAAAGGCATACACCATTTACTCAACGTTTAAGACCGTGTTTCTCCAAGGTCCCCGACCCTACCGTGTTGTTGGGTCCTCTTGGCTTTGCTGTGTCTTCCCTCTTCTCCATTTTTCTTCCCCCTTTCCTCTGTACAATAGTCAGAAAAATATCTTCAAAATCCTTGTGACCTTATTATAAAATTAATCACCATCCCAGACTACTTCTTGAGGCCCTCATTCATATAACTAAAACAGTCCATTAAGAAATCTTCATAAATGAGAGTCTCTCATCCCTAGCAGAGATTATGCTAGTTTCCTATAATGCTCATATGGAAATCTTTATCTCTCTTTCTTCCCCCCTCTCTCTCTTCCTGTCCCTTGTTTTTTCTTTCCACTCTAAAATGGGATACATATAATAGAGATATGCCAAGGCTGGCTTCTCAGTGAGGCACCAGAGCCACCAGGGCATGCTGTCTCCTTGGGTGGTCTATTTCAATTTCCAACAGCTCTAATTTTAAGAATGCTCTTTTTATATGATGAGCTAATATTTGCCAGGCTATAACTTTGATCCATTGGTCCTATTTCTGCTGGCTAGGGCTCCTAAACATATCAATTTCCTGAGCAGAAATAGAACAGCTGCTTAACACCTCCCATATGCTATTGCTTTATATAGTTGAAAATTGTAAATCCCCCAGATTCCAGAACCTCAACTATATACTTTGTGAGCCTTCTGTTCTCTGTTGTAAATAAATTCAGTTCCATAGCCTTTCCTCAAATGATCCATTTTCCAAACACTTGATTACTTCTTTTACTGAACTCAAGAGAGAGGACAAAACCTTTCCTGAGCAACTCATCCATTTCTGTCTGTGTTATTATTATGTATCATCATCATCATCAACATCATCATCGGAAGGAAATATAGTTTAATGCAGTTACTTGTGAATTCTCCTTTTGATAATTTATTTAGTTGCTACTTTAAAAAATAAAAACATGAGTATTGATTCATCCAATAAATATTATCAAATGTCTCACTAGACATAAAGTACTATGCCAATATTAAAATAAGCATAAGACATCACCACTGATCTTGAAAAGTTTGGTTCCATTTGTGAAACTACTAAATTTTTCTAATGAGCTTTAAAAGGCCATTTAACTTCTTTGGTGGCCAGTGTTGTTGGTAAAGGCCATGTGTGGTGTTTAGCAACATCCTTAATGCACTTCCAGGGTTATGATGCCCCAGGGCTGAACTGAGGGAGCTAAGCCATCAGGCTATCTCCCTAGTGATAGGTCCTGCACTTTGACCCTTTCTGGGTAAATGGCAGCTGCATTCATTTCATTAACTTGTGGGTTATAAGTTAATTTAGGGGGAAAATGCTATTATAGATTTGGATGAGTTCCATTAAACTCCATTAAAACTTTGACTGTAGGATGCATTAATAGAGCTTCAAATTCAGTCAATCAAAAGATTGATGGAGTATATAGAACAGAACATTAAACGGAATATTTGATATGAACTAGTAAATCTTTCAGAGGAATTCTATGGAGATTTTGTGAGTACACATTTATTTAATATATGTATTTTTTTCAATTGTAGGTAGAGATTTGGGGATTGTCCTTCTGATGTGTGCATTTTTGTTAATGTTTATGAATTAAAATAGTATAAAATATTTGATTAGAGTTCTCTTTGCAATTCTTCTGTGAGGAATTAGTTTATCATTTAAGCCCCCAGTGAATTCTTACAAATTGGCATTGTCTAACATTGTGTTAATTAAGGAAGGTATATGAAGATCTTTGAAATTATAAATACCTTTAAAATTTTAGGAAGGGAACTAACTTCTCTTATATTTCAGGAAGTCACCAGAGCTTCTAATCACATTTTATTCACTCAATGCAATTATTCAGATAAATATTGCTTTTTATTGTTTCCATTTTACATTTGGAAAAAATTGAGACTCCAAAATTGATGTCAATTACCAATATGATTTAACAAAGTCAGTATTTAAATTTAGATCTACCGTCTTCTAAATTCCAGAAATAGAACAACTGCTATTAATTTAACATATCAGTCTTTGGCCAGAGATGATTATAATATGATAATGCAACCTGAGTTCTTACAATGTGTTGTTAGTTAACTATGAGTAAATTAATATAATAGTAAATAAATAAATCTCTTGTGGATTTTAGTCCCATGAAAACCTAATTCAAGAGTGAATAGTATGTAAAGTAAGGGAAAGAGATAATGTCTGTTATTATACTCTTGATAGGACTCACAACATTTGAGGAAACATTTTTCTTTACAGTGTGTGGAGCAAGCTGCATCCCAGAGAGGTTAAGTAATTTTCCATAGCTTCACAGCTGGTAAAACACAGAAATGAAATTCAAACACCCTTCTACCTGTCCCTTAAAACTTGCTCTTTTCATACCAGCAGAAATGACTTACGTTTGACTTCAGTTTCATCTTAAGGATAATCAAGTGAATGGATGCACAAACATTAATTAGGGAAAATCATTGATTTTTTTTGTTGTTGTTGTGTTGGTGGTTTTGTTTTGGTCTTTTGGTTTTGGAGATGTGATGAAAACATAACCAAGAAAAGAACCCTAAACCAAAATTTATCCTGGATGGTCTTTTTAAAATAAAAATCATACATATTCTTGCCCATGCCTATGTCCTGAATGGTAATACCTAGGTTTTCTTCTAGGGTTTTTATGGTTTTAGGTCTAACATTTAAGTCTTTAATCCATCTTGAATTGATTTTTGTATAAGGTGTAAGGAAGGGATCCAGTTTCAGCTTTCTACATATGGCTAGCCAGTTTTCCCAGCACCATTTATTAAATAGGGAATCCTTTCCCCATTTCTTGTTTTTGTCAGGTTTGTCAAAGATCAGATACTTGTAGATATGTGGCATTATTTCTGACGGCTCTGTTCTGTTCCATTGATCTATATCTCTGTTTTGGTACCAGTACCATGCTGTTTTGGTTACTGTAGCCTTGTAGTATAGTTTGAAGTCAGGTAGTGTGATGCCTCCAGCTTTGTTCTTTTGGCTTAGGATTGACTTGGCGATGCGGGCTCTTTTTTGGTTCCATATGAACTTTACAGTAGTTTTTTCCAATTCTGTGAAGAAAGTCATTGGTAGCTTGATGGGGATGGCATTGAATCTGTAAATTACCTTGGGAAGGATGGCCATTTTCATGATATTGATTCTTCCTACCCATGAGCATGGAATGTTCTTCCATTTGTTTGTATCCTCTTTTATTTCCTTGAGCAGTGGTTTGTAGTTCTCCTTGAAGAGGTCTTTCACATCCCTTGTAAGTTGGATTCCTAGGTATTTTATTCTCTTTGAAGCAATTGTGAATGGGAGTTCATTCATGATTTGGCTCTCTGTTTGTCTGTTATTGATGTATAAGAATGCTTGTGATTTTTGCACATTGATTTTGTATCCTGAGACTTTGCTGAAGTTGCTTATCAGCTTAAGGAGATTTTGGGCTGAGACAATGGGGTTTTCTAGATATACTATCATGTCATCTGCAAACAGGGACAATTTGACTTCCTCTTTTCCTAATTGAATACCCTTTATTTCCTTCTCCTGCCTAATTGCCCTGGCCAGAACTTCCAACACTATGTTGAATAGGAGTGGTGAGAGAGGGCATCCCTGTCTTGTGCCAGTTTTCAAAGGGAATGCTTCCAGTTTTTGCCCATTCAGTATTATATTGGCTGTGGGTTTATCATAAATAGCTCTTATTATTTTGAGATATGTCCCATCAATTCCTAATTTATTGAGAGTTTTTAGCATGAAGGGTTGTTGAATTTTGTCAAAGGCCTTTTCTGCATCAGGACTTCATGTCTAAAACACCAAAAGCAATGGCAACAAAAGCCAAAATTGACAAATGGGATCTAATTAAACTCAAGAGCTTCTGCACAGCAAAAGAAACTACCATCAGAGTGAACAGGCAACCTACAAAATGGGAGAAAATTTTTGCAACCTACTCATCTGACAAAGGGCTAATATCCAGAATCTACAATGAACTCCAACAAATTTACAAGAAAAAAACAAACAACCCCATCAAAAAGTGGGCGAAGGACATGAACAGACACTTCTCAAAAGAAGACATTTATGCAGCCAAAAAACACATGAAAAAATGCTCACCATCACTGGCCATCAGAGAAATGCAAATCAAAACCACAATGAGATACCATCTCACACCTGTTAGAACGGCAATCATTAAAAAGTCAGGAAACAACAGGTGCTGGAGAGGATGTGGAGAAATAGGAACACTTTTACACTGTTGGTGGGACTGTAAACTAGTTCAACCCTTGTGGAAGTCAGTGTGGCGATTCCTCAGGGATCTAGAACTAGAAATTCCATTCGACCCAGCCATCCCATTACTGGGTATATACCCAAAGGACTATAAATCATGCTGCTATAAAGACACATGCACACGTATGTTTATTGCGGCATTATTCACAATAGCAAAGACTTGGAACCAACCCAAATGTCCAACAATGATAGACTGGATTAAGAAAATGTGGCACATCTACACCATGGAATACTATGCAGCCATAAAAAATGATGAGTTCACGTCCTTTGTAGGGACATGGATGAAATTGGAAATCATCATTCTCAGTAAACTATCGCAAGAACAAAAAACCAAACACCGCATATTCTCACTCATAGGTGGGAATTGAACAATGAGAACACATGGACACAGGAAGGGGAACATCACACTTTGGGGACTGTTGTGGGGTGGGGGTAGGGGGGAGGGATAGCATTGGGAGATATACCTAATGCTAGATGACGAGTTGGTGGGTGCAGCGCACCAGCATGGCACATGTATACATATGTAACTTACCTGCACATTGCGCACATGTACCATAAAACCTAAAGTATAATAATAATAATAATAATAATAAAAGAAAAAGAAAAAAAAAATAAATAAATAAATAAATATCCACAAAAAAAAAAAAATCATACATATTCAAATATCTCCTTTGTTTTAGTTGGGATGAGTAGATACATGCTACAAAAGACAAACCTTACAATCCTCATGGCTTAACATAAAATGGGATTATTTTTCCCTCACATGGAGCCCAATGTGATTAGTTTGTCCCTCTTCAAAACATTATTCAGATTCCATCTTTTAGCTATGTCGTCTAGAACTCAAGCTTCTAAAGTCCCTACAGAGAGATCTTGGGATTTAAGCAAGATGATTTTAAGCACCAGGCCTGAAAATGATTTGCATCACTTTTATTCACATCTTGTCATCAAGAACGGGATTGAGTAGCCCCAACACAACTGCAGAGGAAGCTGGTGCCTCCACAAGAGCATATGGATATATTGATAGTACTTCGAGCCTATAACATATTTCAAGAAGAACTTCACGAAGTTCTTTAACAGATTCCTCTCCTTGCCAGGTACCTAATACACATTCCTAGGTGAACTGGACACATAAATGCAATCAGAAAAACATATGCCAATATTGTGTGCTAAGTTGAAAGGAGATAATATGAAATGTTTTAAGGGGGACGTTGGAGATACATGAACAGATATTTCCAAATCAGAACCGTGCTTTGGTAACCTTGTTTAAAAGTAGCAGCAGCTTCCTCAGAAAAAGAATGTGATTCAAGTTTGGCATGCCTTCTTTTTCATTGCTTAGATTCTTCATCTTTGGAAAAGAAAGCTAATATTCATGAATATATTATTTGGAGTCATCAGGCTAAAACTAATATATTTGTGCAGCCATGAAGGCATTTGTGGGATGAGTCAGTGAAAAATTCAGGGATTTTTAAGATGATTACACTACCTTGAAAGATTAGATAGAAAAGTTCACAAGAGCACAACAAGTACAGAC
Source organism: Pongo pygmaeus (assembly GCF_028885625.2). Taxonomy (NCBI): domain Eukaryota; kingdom Metazoa; phylum Chordata; class Mammalia; order Primates; family Hominidae; genus Pongo; species Pongo pygmaeus. The sequence continues at coordinate 19,409,670 of NC_085930.1, read as the reverse complement.
TAATAAAATACCAAAAGGATTTCAAGGTGCTCTAAAGGTGGATAAAATAAACAGAGATTTGAGAGAAGATTCTCATTGCCAATGACAAGATAACTATCTAGAAATTCCTTTGTCAGCTGAGCCATTTCCAGATTGAATTATTATTGGGGAGTAGCGGAGGAGTTGAAATTTGAGTATATTTGATTACATTTTTTCAATGTACTCTGCTTTCTATTATATATAAAAAGAGAATCAGCAATTATGACCACTAAAAGTAAATTACGCCCCTAAATTGCAACTAGTCTTCAAACATTCTGGAAATATTATGACGTTTAACCATCTTCTCAATTTTATTTTAAAACAAATAGACATATTTTCCAGGCAGACAAATATGTATTTTAAGTGTAATGACACCAACATACTGATTTTCTTTTCAGCAACTGTTGACTTTTTGGTTGAATTTATACTTCTGGACAAATATATATTGTGGTTATTTCAGTGTCATGATTCACAGCTTGAAAAGTCACGCTTGATTGAGAACACAGATAAAAAATCTGAATTAGATGATTGAAAATGCCATATTAAAGATATCTGAAAAACTGGCAGATAAAGGGAAATATTTGTCCTGTTTTTCTCTATGAACAGCACCATTAACCCAATAGTACCTAAGAAGTGTCCCTTTGCAAAAATATCACAGGTAATACATTAAACATAAATGTCAAAATAGAATGTCGCTGTTTTGCAATCCCCAATGAACTAATAAAAAATAGGCCCAAATATCGATGGCTTTGGTATCACTAAAGCACAGACAATTTAACATTATGTGCCTACTGATGAAAGAACACAATGCCAACTATATTCTCAGAAAAGAGACTGAACCTCAATCTGATCCAGCTGATGGATCCAGGTTCCAATCTGCCAGATAGACAGAGAACCATGAGAATGCAAATCAGCAAAATACAGACTATGAAAAATGCTACTGGAAAAGAAAAAAAGGGAGAGAAACAGACTTAAAAGATAGAACAAAGTTTACAATGGGGAAAATTAAATTATAATGTTTGTGAAAGTACATTCAGGTGATAAATCGATTTAACAAATAAAACAAGAAGGGATTACAAGAAAAGTCACAACAGGGGTTGCTTTTGGAGGGAGAGGAGGAGATGTGATGGAGATTTGATCCGTGAAAGCGTTTTCTAGGATGGGTGACAAAGCTCTCTCTTGACATGAACTGCAGGGTGCAAATTTGCAAGTCTTTAACTAATTCATTAAGCCATGTGTGTTTTTTAGGTGGTTTTCTTTGTCTATTTTACCATGATATGATTCTAAAGCGCATTTTATAAACATTCAATGTAAAGAATATCTGTAATCCTCTGAAACGTTAACAAAGATGCATGTAAATGGTATTACCGGCACTTAAGTGTATTGCAAGGCAGACTTAATTGTAAGAGTACTTGGTGTGATTTCTTCAACCCTTTTGTCTGTAGGCAATTTTCCTTTCTACCTTTTCCTGTCAAAGAAACTAGTCGGTTATTTGTATTTTTTCATCCAAAAGACATATTGATTTTACTAGGAGGCTAAGCGATACCATTTTGCTTCTCCCTGCCTGTTTCTTCTCTAAGATTCTAAATTTCATATCTATCATTTTTGACAGTATTTTTTTTTGCCTGCCTTATGATTTCCCCCTACTAGTTTAAATGCCCTTTAGGATTACTTTTTCGGAATCAGAACATCATAAGTGCTGTATTACATATTATAGAACGAGATGAGCTTTTAAGAAAGCAGCCATATTCTTGTGAGAGAACCATACACGGAAAATACAAGGTACTAAGAAAGTAAGGGGAAGATTTCTTCCATGTGCTTAAAGTGACAGAAAAAAAAAGCATTTCAAAGGTTATTGTCTAGCCTACACATTAAAGTTATTTATCAGACTGCAAAAGAAGCCATATAGTACAAACTGGAACAAAACTGGTGTATTTGTAGATATGTTATGGACTCCTCATTACACAGGTCCTTTCTGAATTGGACCCCAGCATTGGAATTTATAAATATAAATCAGTTTCTGTCATCATATATATCAAGGCATGTAAAAATGAGTTGAAACCTTCTCTGTGTTAAATGTAAGGAAAGGAGGCAAAAGGTACAATTGTTTGTCAATGCCAAAATCTGATGGCATGTCAGGACTTGAGCTCAATAACAGCCTTAACAAGTGATACCCCACAATTACAGAATTAACGAACTGTAGCAGAAACAGTTGCTGGGCACAGTGGCTCGTGCCTGTAATCCCAGCACTGTGGGATGCCAAGGTGGGCGGATCACCTGAAGTCAGGAGTTGGAGACCAGCCTGCCAACGTGGCGAAACTCCATCTCTACTAAAAATATAAAAACATTAGCCGGGTGTGGTGGTGGGTGCCTGTAATCCCAGCCACTCGGGAGTGAGGCAGGAGAATTGCTTGTACCCAGGAGGCAGAGGTTGCGGTGAGCCAAGATGGTGCCATTGCACTCCAGCCTGGGCAACAAGAGTGAAACTCCGTCTCAAAAAATAAAAATAAAAGAAACAGTTGTAATTAAAGTATGTGTGTGGATATATGTGTGGATATACAAAATTCTTATTTATGAACAGAGAGAATTGATATCCTCAGAGTTCAAGGAATGGTCATTTTTCTTGGCTTAGGTAGCCAACTCCACCCACTCTGTAAGATTTCTTTAATGTCTTCTCAGCTTATCAGTAAGGTATGCATCCACTCGAAGTTTTAAAAATAAAATGTGTTAATAATACTTGGCTGATTATTTGAACCTTCTAACTTTTTCAGTTCAAGCTTTTCTGAGGCAATACTGTATTTTTGTCTATAGAGAGCTTTTTTTTGGCGGGGGCAGGGGGGGCACCTAAGAGATTTGTGGGTCACTTCAGCCGGGAAGCAGACTAAGTCTAAATGGAGTATTATGTGTCAACAAGTCAGTTAAATGTGAAGAAATGGAAGTATTTATTGTAGCAGACTAAGCCACAATGCGTGTAATCTGTGAGTATATAATCAAGAATTGATTGCAATTCTCATTTCAAATAACATGTACTCTGTGCTAATTATAGACAGACATACATTTCTGAATATTTGTGGAATTTCTACCTAATGTGAGAGAAGTGGTGATTATCATTTATGGGGGGGCTGCAAATGCTTTAGGGGTTGATTAGGCACATTCTCTGCCCCAGGTTCATTTTGATGTCTGCCTTTTGTGGAAACAACAGAACTCAATTTCCAGGAGTCCACGGTGTTTTAAAAAAAAAGCAGTGACATTGAGCTTCCTAATTTGTAAATACTCTTTTCTTTGCAGTGTTGGCTATGTTTGTTTTGGTGAAGAATGCCTTGTTCCACTCTCATAGATTTAACTACCATTTCTAAGTTATAAATTCTCTTAAAAGGCATTTCACTGTGTACCAGAATGTTCACATCTTCTCTCCTTCTAGACCTTGAGACTTGGCAGAGTCTCAAAATTACCATATCAGATAGGAAATTCATTCTTTTTCCTCCAGATCAGAAAATGCCTTTAATTTGTATATATTAGTCATTTCTCTAAGAAGTTCTCTCAACCAAAATATGTTACTGGTCTCAGGAACTTGGGAACCAATGACTTCACAGGTGAGAGGTTTGCTTTGTATTCAGAGTGGTTTAGTCTATCATATGCCATAGGCTCTCCATCCAGGACCACAACAGAAGTATTCCCAGAGTCACCTAAGCCAGAAAGCTGGGAGTCACCTATTCTACATCTCTGTTCCTACTACCATCTATCAAACCAGCTACCCAAATTGGTCCATCCTGCCTCCTTAACTTTCTTTCTCTCCATCCTCTCTGTTCTTGCCTTATCCTAGGCCCTCATTAGCTCTAAGAGTCAGGAAAATCCTCTAACTATAGGCTTGTGTTTTTATGATCCAATCTCCAGACCAGCAGTCTCCAAATTAAAGAATATTTCAACAGACCAAAGTCCAAATATTTAATGATACTATACCCCTAAAAAAAAAACACTTCACAAACTCATATAATACTGCGCAGGTACTATCTCCACTTAGTCCTCCTTGAATCTATTTGATACATAATCAAATCTGTTGAGCAAGTGTTGACGATTTCTTTTGTATACATACTGAACAATGAATAAGGGGGGGGTTGGGGCAGAGAGATGGCATGCAGTGGTTGAGAGTTTGCTGGCAAATGAATGATCGGAGCATTCATATGTTGAGCTAGCTTAAGAGAAGTAGCCCTGCATTGTCCCTCTTCCTTTCTAGAAGGTGGCAGTTTGGTGAGAAAGACTTATATCAAGCAAGCTACCCTTGTTTGCAGACTCTGGGATTCTTTTCCTGATAAGGCTAATTTCCAGAGCCAGACTATCATGGGGCATTCTATTATACAGTTATATTATAAAGTCAGATTACTTATCATCTTTACCATAAAAATATAGTGTTACAGATTGTTTACATGTAAAATTCTGTATAATAATTCTTATGCACAGTGAAACTTGAGAACTGCCAAATTAGACTTAAAGAATGAATTAAAAGAATTATGTGTGCAGAATGCTTATGGGTATTTAAACCATTGCCCCCTTAACATTACTATCACATTTTTGAAGGTGAAAGTGGGATGTGTAGTGAATTTGAAAATGTCTCTCTTTGCTTGCATGGTTAACTGCATTTTGTCTAACACTTACAACAAATTAACTTAATAAAAGGTAAAGATTTAGATTTTGTTTCGTGAAAGAGAGAGTCATGATGCCGTTTAACTGTTATTCAGTTGGGAGTGCTGTATTTTTATAGGAGCCAAACAGAATTGCTGCAACTCCTTTCATACAAGCCCATGAAACACATCCTTGGACAGAAAGAATCAGTTCTCTTGACAATACAAAGGACCAGTAGTCACTTCAAACATTCTTTTTTTTAAAGCTAGTAATAATATTGTACCTATTAACTCATTAGATGTTTTGGAACAAAATTGAGGCATAAGAAAACAATAAAGAATTAAAATCCACACATTAAAAATTTTTTAGGACTGCTACTTGTAGTATTCTTCAGTTTAGATAGAAGGTTAAGAGTTTTATTAAAAGGCTGTGTCAAACATGGGACTGAGCTGGGGATAGCTGTCTCAGAGAAGTGTAAGCCACCAGTGTGAATTCCACAATAAATATATGAACACTTTGGTCTAGGTTTGCTACTGTCTTATATTTACAAGGGGACTTCAGAAATGTTGTGGAAAATGAAAGTAAAAATGTTATTTCTCAGCATAAGCTCTATCAAGTTCAAAACACTTTTGTAACTAATGATACCAGCCACCCTAGTTCTTTAGTCCGTCCCTAAAGAAATAGGAATTGAGCCTTTGCAATAGGAATGTAGTCTTTTTTAGATTGTTAACTAAAGAAAAATGGTGCCCTTTAAAGAATTTTTAAGATTAAGAAACAAAAAAGATGTCAGAAGGATCCAAGTCAGGACTGTAAGGTGTATGCCTAATGATTTTCCATCAAAACTCTTACAAAATTGCCTGTACTTGATGAAAGAAATGAGCCAGGAACGTTGTGGTGGAGAAAGACTCTCTGGTAAAGCTTTCCAAGGTGTTTTTCTGTAAAGCATTGGCTAACTTTCTTAAAACACTCTCATAATAAGCAAATGTTATTTTTTGGCCCTGCAGAAAGTCAACAAGCAAAACGGCTTGAGCATCGCAAAAAAACATTGGTATGGCCTTTGCTCTTGATCGGTTCTCTTCACTTTGGCTGGGTCACTTTCATCTCTCGGTAGCCGTTGCTTTTCTCTTGTTACTCTTCAAAGAAATGCTTCAGAACTTGATTCCACTTGTTTAAAATATCCATTGAAAGCTCTGCTCCTATCTGCAGGTGATCCATCTGGTTGCAATAGTTTTGGCACCCATTGAGTGGAAACTTTGCTCAACTTTAATATTAATTTCAGTCAGAACTGTGTGAGCTGAAGTAATTGAGATGTCTATGATGTTGGCTATTGTTTTTGCTTTTAATTGTTGGTCATCCCCATTAGGACATGAACAAGATGATTTTTTCCTCACAAATTGATGTGGATGGTCTGCTGCTGCAAGCTTCATCTTCATCACTGTGTCATCCCTTCTTAAAATGAATTATCCATTTGTAAACTGCTGATTTCTTTGGGGCATTGTTCTCATAAACTTTTTGTAAAGGATCCGTGGTTTTACTATTCTTCCACCTAAGCCTCATCATAAATTTGATGTTTGTTCTTGCTTTAGTTTTAGCAGAATTCATGTTGCTATGATAGGGGATTTTTTCAAACTGAGGTCTTATCCTTAGTGCCTCAAGCTACACCTGTTTGGATATGTTATAGTAAGTTAGCACAAGTTTATTTTGGAGCAAAAACATCCATGAAATCCACACAGATTTCTCATGAAATTCACAGTTCAAGTGAATTTTTCAAGAATGTTTTCAAGACCCCTCATATTTCTATTTCATTATGAAAGTTTTCTTGTAAAGATTCTGACGTTACATGATTTTTTTCATGTAGTTTGAACCAGTCAGGCTACCTCATAACTAATACCAACAGAACGGTTAATGAACTTTGTAAACCTAAAGGAAAACACACTAAAGCTTGTGTTTCTTCTGAGAGACAGCAGTTGCTCCGATGCTATATCTTTTTGTAAAGCAGAATTCAATTCCTTTTTTGGGTGTTACTAAAGTTACTCCTCATTCTTAATCAAGACCACTTAGTTAAAAAAAAAATACAGTGACTCTGATGTCAGAAGGGGGTGAAAAAGTCAAATAGCAAATTTAGTTGAATACATTAAAGTTTCTAATCAAATTTGATCCCTGTGAAGGAAAAAAGAACAACTCTTTATAAATGTTCTTGATCTGTTTATTCTCAAGCTATTTTTGTGTCTTAGGGAATTGTTTCATTTTCTATTGTGCTTATTGTTGAACATTTATATATGGATTTAAGAAAAATCCTAAAACACATCATTGGTAAAAATAAAGTGAGATAGATTGACAGTACAATATCTGAATGTGAGCTAAAATATTGAGAATTTCAGGTTAATGTCACCAATGTCTCCAAACCAGTGAGTCACATGAAGGAGCCCTGCTAAGAGAGTGCTCTCAGGGTCATTAGAGAATTGTGGCACGCTTGCTCTCTGACAGACCCTTTCTCTTCTGGTTTTCTTTTTCTCGGAGATCCATTTTATAAACCTTTCCTGAGTCCCTCAGGCATATTAGGCATTTTTTGTCTTTTATCTAAATTGCAGCATACAAGTTTTCCCTATGTTCACATGTTTCCCATGGTGCCCTTGGTTCTTACTCTATTGTAAAAGTTATTCCATTTCACCATGTCTTTTACCTGCCTCTGTCTCTCCTATTCAACTCTGAATTCCACAAGAGGATGATTCTCATCCATATCTGTTACAATATCTGTCATACATCATACTGCATGTGCATTTGAGCATGTTAAATGAAAGGGTGATCTTTGAAATTTTTTAAAAGTCTCCATCTGAATTTTTATCTCAGTTTAATTGAAATATATGTCTATGTAGTTTGTGTAGTTAAGTAACATTATGTACAATCTTTAGTTTTGATAGCCTTGAGTTCTTGCTACCATGAGTCATGACTGAAAAAAGTAGGGTTTTAACTAATTTGGACATAAGTTATGCAGAGAGATTTTGGCATAATTTGTGTCTTCGTTGATCTCTTCAGTGTATTTACTGGTATCAGGCATCGTGCTGGACATGGGGATGACGAATGCGTCAAGTAACATACTGTCCATATAGCATATCAGTTAAGAGCAAGGACTCGAAAGTGAAATAGCTTTGATTTGACTAGCCTCTTTGGCATGAGCATATGATTTTATTGTGTTTTATTTTATTTATTTTTAGGAGACAGGGTCTTGCTCTTCACTCAGGCTGGAGTTCAGTGGCATGATCATAGCCCACTGTAGCATCAAACTCCCGGGCTCAAGTGATCCTCCCGCCTCCTCCTGAGTCACTGGGACTACAGATGTACTCCACCATGCCCAGCTAATTTGTGTTTGTTTGTTTTCTATAGAGATGGAGTCTCCGTATGTTGCCCAGGTTAATCTCCAACTCTTTGCCATGAGCAATCTTCCTGCCTCAGCCTCCCAAGGTGCTGGGATTATAGGCATGAGTCCCTGGGACCAGCCTATTTTGTTTTATTATTTTATTTCCTCATTGTAGAAATATAGGCAAATATAGGAATCATTTATAAGTCTATACTGCAAATAAAATGTAACTATTCATATTTTAGAGTATGCCCATCTTTTTTCAACAGTAAGTACATATCGATTCCAAAATTGGGACATGTGTATACTTTTGTATATTGATATTTTTCTTATTAGAAAATCCCTGTACTACTCCTTAATATTATTATATTGACTTAAAATATTTTGATAGTTATCTCTTTTTCTTATCACTGGATGTCCAGATTATTTTAGTTTTTTGTTTTTATAGTGCTATAAAAAACATGCTTGCGTATTTTTACCTTGCCACATTTGTGATTAATTATTTAGAATGGATTACTGGGTGACAAACTTTTGCCACAGGACTTGAACATAAGAGAAAAAGAATCTATCAAGGTTACTGAAATCTCCCATTAGCCTAAAACATTTTGAGTCTTTCTCCATGAAGGATCATAACAAGTGAAAATAATAATTGTTTTATCATACTTATCATTGTTCTTTGCATCTGATAACTTTGCCTAGGAAATCTAATATTCAAACTATTAAAGAATATGGTGAGCAGGGCCCACCATATTCTACCTTCAAATTTCACGATGAATCCTCTAGTTTTTCATCAATCAATATAATATTAGCTACTTGTTCCAAAAGATTATATTTGTTAGGTTAGAGAATTTTAACTTATTTATATAATGGAGATTTTCTAATACTAGGAATACCTGAATTCTTATTGTAAGCCTACTTAACAGTGACGAAATGTTATTATAACATGGTATTGAAATTAATATGATAGTATTTTATATGGATATTTGTATGTGCAATTGACATATATTGTATATACAATATATAACTGCGTATTATATATTATATTTATATAATGTTATATTGTATATGAATATATTTGTATTATATGTGTATACATATATATAGGCATACATCATAAATATTGCAGGTTTGGTTTCAGGTAACTATAATAAAGTGAATATTGCAATAAAGTGAGTCACAAGAAATTATTCTTTTTTTCAATGCAAATCAAAACAATGTTTACAATATACTACAGCCTAAGTGTGCAATAGCATTATGTGTAAAAATGCACATACCATAATTAAATTTTTTTTTGAAAAAAGTGTTAATAACTATCTGAGCTTTCAGTGAGTTGTAATCTTTTCATGGTGGAGGATCATACCTTGATGTTGATGTCAGCTGACTGATCAGGGTAGTAGTTGCTGAAGGCTGGGGTGGCCGTGGCAATTTCTTAAAACAGGATAACAATGGCATTTACCACATTAATTGACTCCTTCTTTCACAAAAGGTTTCTCTGTCTCATGAAATGCTGTTTGATAGCATTTTCCCCATAGTAGAATTTCTTAAAATATTGGAGTCAATCTCCTCAAACCTGCCTCTGCTTTGTCAACTAAGTTTACATAACATTCTAAATTCTCTGTTGTCATTTCAACAACGTGCACAGCATTTTCACCATGAATAGACCATTCTCTTTGCTCATCCATAAGAGACAACTTCTCATGCATCAAGTGTGTATCATGAGGTTGCAGCAATTCAGTCACATCTTCAGGCTTCACTTCTAACTCTAGTTTTCTTGGTTTTTCTGCCACATCTGCAGTTATTTCCTCCACTGCAGTCTTGAAATCAGCTTCTTCCAAACTCCTGTTAATGTTGATATTGTACCTCCTCCCATGAATCACAAATGTCCTTAATGACATCTAGAATGGTGAATTCTTTTCAGGAGGGTTTCAGTTTACTTTGCCCAGATCCATTAAAGGAATCATTATTTATGGCAACTATAGCCTTATGAAACATATTATTAAGTAATAAGGCCTGAAAGTAAAATTATTCCTTGATCTGTGGCTGCAGAATGGATGTTGTGTTAGCAGGTGTGAAAACAACATTAATATCCTTGTACATCTTTGTTAGAGTTCTTGGATGACCAAGAGCATTATCAATAAGCATTCATATTGAAGGAGATCTTTTTTCCTGAGCAGAATGTCTCAAGAGTGGGGTTAAAATATTCAGTAAATTATGCTGTAAACAGATATACCATCATCCAGGCTTTGTTGATCCATTTACAGGGCATGGGCAGAGAATATTTGCATAATTTTTAAGGCCCTGGGGTCTTTGAAATGGTCAATGAGCACTGAATTCAACTTAAAGTCACCAGCTGCATTAGCCCCTACCAAGAAATGCCTGGGGCCTGGCTGGGACTGCCTCTGCAGGACACTGGAACCATGCCACAGAGGGGACCATGGACAAAACCAATCCAAAGCCAAGCTAGGACTGGCCATGGACCCAGCCCCCTGGGCCGTGTACTCACGGAGCTGCATAGTGTCCTTAGAAATAGTCAAAGCTTTGCCAAGAAAAGAAATATATAAACTGTATTTGGCAACATACAATCTACATACTTTTTTACCACGGGAAAAAATAAAGCTGAAGCTTTGAAGCCAGACATTGACTTTTCTCTATCTATGAAAGTACTAGATGGAATCTTCTTCCAATACAAGGCTGTTTTGTCTCCACTGAAAATCTGTTGTTTAGTGTAGACATCTTCATCATTTTCTTAGCTAGAGTTGCTAGATAACTTACAGCAGCTTCTACATCAGCACTTGCTGCTTCACCTTGCCTTTTTGTGTTATGGAGATGGCTTATTTCCTTCAACCTCATGAGCTAATTTCTGCTAGCTTCAATTTTTTTTTTTTTTCTGTAGCTTCCTCATCTCTTTCGGCTTTTATAGAATTGAAGAGAGGGCCTTGCTCTGGATTAGGCTTTGGATTAAGGAAATGTTGTGGCTTGTTTGATTTTCTATCCAGACCAATAAAACTTTCAACATATTAGCAATAAGACTTTGTCTTTCTTAACATTCATTTGTTCACTGGAGTAGCACTTTAAATTTTCTTCAAGAACTTTTCCTTTGTAGTCACAACTCGATTAGCTGTTTGGTGCAAGTAGCCTAGCTTTTAGCCTCCCTTGGCTGTTGATATGCCTTCCTTACTGAGCTTCATCATTTTTAGCTTTTGATTTAAAGTGGGAGACATGCATCTCTTCCTTTCCTTTGAACACACAGAGACCATTATAGGGTTATTAATGGGCCTAATTTCAATACTGTTGTATCTCAGAGAATAGGCAGGGTGGAGGAGGAGAGAGAATGGGAAACAGCCAGAAGCTAGCAGAAATTAGCTCATGAGATTGAAGGAAAGAAGCCATCTCCATAACATAAAAATGCAAGGTGAAGCAGCAAGTATTCAGTGGAATAGTTAGAACACAATTCATTCATCAAGTTTGCTGTCTTATAGAGCGTGGTTTGGGGCATTCCCAAACCATTACAATAGTAACATCAGTGATCACTGATTGCAGATCACCACAATAGATACAATAATAATGAACACGTTTGAAATACTGTAAGAATTACCAAAATGTGGCACAAAGAGACACAAAATAAGCACATACTATTGAAAAAAAATGGAGCCAATAGACTTGTTGGACATGAAGTTGCCACAACCTTCAATTTGGGAAAAGCACAATATCTGCAAAGAGCAATAAAATTATGGACAATAAAATGAGATATACCTGTACATATTTTTGGCTTGGCTTTGGTATCCTTTTTATATTTTTAATATGAATTGTGAATTTTTTTAAAGAGTCACAATACATGGGACAGGGATAATCCCATCACAATTTGAAAGGCCAATTTCTTGAATCTTAGGCTTTAATATGTTCATTTTGCTGCCATGTTCAGCTCATGTTCAGCTCATTTTCTTATTCTCAGGCCAGTTCTTTCCTCCTCATCATCATCATCTAATTCATTGTTCTTTGATTTAGCCGTTGTATTCTAATTTCACAGCCTTTTTCTATTTTCTTTCCCATTTCTCTACAACGAATTACCTCAACCTCTAAATAAATCCTCATTTAGCCTAACTATCCAGCTACCTAACTCCGAAATTCAGGCAGTTGAGATTCAATTATAGCCCCATTCAGTTATAATTTCCAGTCAAATTTCTGATGGATCCTCAAGGCTAACTCACATATCAAAAAAAAAAAAAAAATCCCAGTGTAATATACATGAGAATACACTAGAGCACAAATTCAAGGATGACATTCATTTTTGACTCTTGTTCTAAGGAAATCTTGTTTGAATAAATAAGTATAATTCCTCAACCTCGACTGCCTTAGCTGGCTTCCCTCTATAAAATTCTTCTGATTTCCCATTTGAAGCTTTAAGTTGGCCTGACATGTGCACTTATTAAGTCCTAAATCTCACTGGTCATTGTGCCCCTTCACAAATTACACTTGAGTTTTTGTTTGTTTGTTTTTAAGACGGAGGCTCACTCTGTGGCCCAGGCTGGAATGCAGTGGCGCGATCTTGGCTCACTGGTCCGCCTCCCAGGTTCAAGTGATTCTCCCACCTCAGCCTCTCAAGTAGCTGGGATTACAGGTCTGTGCCACCACGCCCAGCTAATTTTTGTATTTTTAGTAGAGATGGGATTTCACCATGTTGACCAGGCTGATCTCGAACCTCAGACCTCATGTGATCCGCCTGCCTCAGCCTCCTAAAGTGCTGGGATTACAGGAGTAAGCCAACCCACCTGGCATTACACTTGAGTTTTATTGAATTGATTGCAATTTTCTGAATCACTCAGTTTGCTCACATCTCTGTTCTTTGCTCAAGTAGTTTGCTCTCCCTGAGCTAACCTTGGTGCTATTGTTTGGACTATTCAGCTCCTCTTCCTTTTCTAGACCCAGAAGAGGAATCAGCCATTCTGTTAAGCCTTCCCTTGACCATGTCCCTAGACCATGTCCCTCTGGATTAAATTTATCTTCTTCGGTGTCCATGTTATCTTGTGCATCCTTCTACTGTAGTATTTATACTGTCATATCATGCACATCATGCATGCGTGCTTACTTCTCTGCCCTTCCTCTAATTTGAAAACTCCTAAAAAATGGAAACCTCAAAGATGGAAATCCCTCAAAGACAAGAACTTCAATTATAAATTAGCATCTATTTGTCTCCTTCACTTTATAGCATTCTTCTCCTTTTATTATAGTGTTTAGATTTTTTACCTAAAGATCATTGAATTTCTGAAAAAGTTAACTTTCTTTACATATTTTATTTGAAATCTAAGAATTAAAATATTGCTTAGTAACTGTAGATTTGTGTTCTAAAGGAAACAATAGGTTGGCATGTATAATTTGTTAGGATTTCTGTTCATTTTTGCCGGTTTACCTAGAATTGCTACTCTCTGCATCAGTGTGTAAGGTAATCATTCCTGGTGCACTGGGAGTCCATTAACAGAGGCTCCAAATCTCTTGGAAGCACTGGTAGTGGCTGTGGGCCCTGCTCGTTCAGTGTGAACAGTTTTAGGCAAAGTAGATGATCCAGTCAACCTTGGACTAACTCATGCTGTTTTCTGTTTCCTTTGTCTATTTTTGTATTGCCAAACTACTCATTAACTGCTGAAAGAAAGAAACCTAGGGAGAAAGAGATGCAAGTTAGAGTGAGGTAAGGTCACTGTTCCTGAATAAGAAATTATTACAATGGCATTTAGAGTAAACCTATGTCATTTCAATGTCAAACCTTTAAACTAGTATATATGATACTTCTACCCTTATTTCAAATAAGAGTACATAATCTCTTTTACCTACCACATATTAAACTTCAAAGGTCATATTCTTAGAGGTGACGATATTGTTGAAAGAATGTTTTTTGTCCTATATTTTCGTTTGTTTATTTTTCCTTCTGTCTAATCCATTTTTTATTTTGCCAATTATGCCTGACTTTTTTTTCATTTATTCTCTTTTCTATTAATCTCTAGTTTCATTGGATTGTCATTGTCCTTTCTTCTTAGGTATCAGTATTTCTCTCTGTATTCCAAATGATAGAAAATGGAGTTTGGGGGCTACAACTTTGTTTATTCTATTTAGGTCTCATCATCCCTTACAAATCCACATATCTTCATAAAATGGACCTGTATTCCTTTATTTGCAGTACCTTGAGAGGTTAATTATACTAAACAACACCCTTCAAGATTAACACAAGCATCTTAACTAAACACGTAATAGTATTATCATTATAATCTTAATGTTGTCTTCTTAATGTCTTATAAAATATGATAAATAAAATGTAAGCGTAATGCGATATAAAAATTGTGGAATCCTTAAGTGATCAGAAGAATAATAACCTGCCTTAATGGAAATTGTGAATATTGATTGCCTATCTAGTATGTATAGGACATTGCTAAGCACTGAGATATACAAATGTGTATAAATTTGTGTCTTTGTTTTCGAGGAGTTTATATAGATTATTTATTTTCATTGATTTCCTAACTTTTAAAAGGTGCACTTAATGATTCCCTGTAATACTATCTAAAACTAAGGTGCATAATCCATTCTCTTTAAAACTCGAACAGTTCCTGAGAAGGTAGCATGTGATCGACTATACGACGTATGCTGCTAGAAGAAATTCAAAAAACATAAATTTTCTTTTTAGAAGCCACCTTAGAAAGTGTGTTCAAGATTCTGCTGTTCCTCTGGTTCATTTCTTCTTCCCACTTTATCGAAGAGAAAACTGCGGCTACTTCACTTCTAGAAAACACTGTTTTCTAGTTCTGTGAAGAAATTCAGCAGTAGCTTAATGGGAATAGCATTGAATCTATAAATTACTTTGGGCAGTATGACCATTTTCATGATATTGATTCTTCCTATCCATAAGCATGGAATTATTTTCCATTTGTTTGTGTCCTCTCTTACTTTCTTGAGTAGTGGTTTGTAGTTCTCCTTGAAGAGGTCCTTCACGTCCCTTGTAAGTTTTATTCCTAGGTATTTTATTCTTTGTAGCAATTGTGAATGGGAGTTCACTCATGATATGGCTCTCTGCTTGTCTATTATTGGTGTATAGGAACGCTTGTGATTTTTGGACATTGATTTTGCATCCTGAAACTTTGCTGAAGTTGTTTATCAGCTTAAGGGATTTTGGGGCTGAGATGATGGGGTTTTCTAAATATACAATCATGTCATCTGCAAACAGATGACATAATTGCAATTTGACTTACTCTCTTTCTATTTGAATACCCTTTATTTCTATGCATGCTAATTGTTTTAAGCTTTAGTGTCTTATTCCAGACCTATATTTAAAAATATTTGGGGTTCTAGTCTGAACGTTGATTGAGATAATTAGCTTATACAATAAAATTTATAATGCATTTTCTCTAAAAGTTTAAACATGCAACTCATTTTCTCATGAAGCAAATAATGACATAATGTAGGGACCTCAGCTAGAGAAAGATGGTCAAAATTTTTTTCTACACCGTATGTCTGTAACAAGGTTACCAGAAAGCTATACTCCCTATCCTTGTCTCTTGGATCTCTAGAACTGCTGGTTCCTAACTTTGCCCTACTATTTTTGTTTATACCTTGAGTCAATAAAAAGAACAATTGCATGGAACAAGTCTGTATTTATTGAAAACTTCTACCCTGTGTGTATTTATTACCCAAAACCCATAGTAATGCTTCCGTGACTGATTCAACTCAGAAATCAGGGCCAGGAAAACATTACTTTTCCCTCATGGATGAATATGCTTTCTGGGCAAGAGAAGTTCTCTCATCTTATGTAGTTTTTCTTTCCACCTTTTAGCAGAAAATTCAGAAGTATTACATATGCTCAAATGTGGCAATCTCACTCAGCCAGAATTTTTTATTTTTTACTTCTTTATAGTTCTTAGTGGCTGCCTCTGAATTGTATTGATATCATTATAAGTTGTCAAAAATGTTTTATGGAAACAATAAAATCCATGTGTCCTTTGGGACACATGCTGCTTCTCTAAAATGGTTTTTGTGTTATACATTATTTTAATTTTTCTCTTTTTTCCCAGATTAGTAAAATCTGGAAGTCAAAGGCACAGCTTAATTTTTTGTTCCTCCATGCAAGCCCATCTTTGTCACCACCTCCACCGCCCCCCTCACAGCCTAATAGAGAGCTGATTGTGATGTGTTTCATACTCTGAATAGTGTGTGAAAACCTCTGAGTATGGTATCTTTTGTATTATTACGCAGAAAACATATTTTTGAATAGCTGCTGTGCTCCAAGGACAGGGATAAATAAAACTATTTTATAGCCTTCCAGTTGTTCATAGAAATTTTGTGGATAGTCATGAATATTACAGTAGCACATGATAAACTTCTACACTAAAGGGAGCTAGGAAGTACTAAGAGAATACAGAATGGTACACTTTTATATTGATTATTTAAAACTTGGAGTACAAAACAGTGAGATTTGTGGAAAAAAAATCAGAAAAGATTTTCTCTAAGGTCTAAACAATGGATCTGTTAGGAGGAAGATATTAGGTTCCTCAAAACTCTGTTATCATCTAGGAGACAACTAAAAATACTCCTTTTAATTATTTTTTTATTTTTGGCATTTTTTGCTCATTTTCTTACTTGATTACTTGTTTCCAAATAAGGGTAGCTAAATAACAATCAACAATATTCAAAAACCCGTTATTAATAAAGGCCATTATTAACAGTCTCTATTAACCTTTATAACCATCCAATAATATGTGTATGTCATTTCCGTTTTATAGTAGAACACTCAAGTGTAGACAAGTTAAATGATTCTGTAAAACTATACAACTACTAAAGGGTAAAACTAGAATTTGAACCGAGCTCCTTTATTATTAAAAGCTTTATTCTCTGTACTTTATATTGCAGTCATATCCTCATCATTTTAGTTTTTGCCACAGTCTCCAAATCTTTTCAGAAAACAATAAAAAATTGTTTTCAGTGAATGCAATTATAGCTACAAATTTCTGTATTAATACTAGTGTGTATTTCTCATTATTCTTACTCATTGCCATTTTTTATGTCTAATGTCAGATACACATCTCAAAAGCTCTATGTATTTTGCTAAATATTTAAGAAGATAATCCTTTATTATATAAGGAGAAACATTTTTTGGAAGGAGATGGTATCTTAAATTGGGTATAATAAACATTTAAATTTGATTGTGTAGTTTATTCATCTGGATAAAAGAAGAAAATGCAAGTTACATTCTTTGACCTGTCATTTTCAAAAACAATTGGACCTAATTCTAACTATTCAAACTTATACTCACTTGAAAGAATTCAATTCCACTTAAACAGAAGATGAGTGTTGAAATAGTATGGGGAGCAATGTTGATATGTTTGGGCTAAGTAGCTGTCAATGACGTTTTGTAAATATCTGGTTTATGAATATGTTGATTAGAAAATATGAGGCTTGATCATCCTGCTGGGTCATCTGGTGGGATTTTTGCTCCTTCTTAATGTTCTTTTCTATTTTTATTTTGGGCTTATTACCTTTTTCTCCTAGCTAACTAAGGAGATGTTCTATTTTACATGCTAATTGTAATTCCCCTCCCACTCCAAAGTCAGTCTATTTCTTTTATATCTTCCCTGCCAGCTGCAAGAGAAAGACAGACAAAATGAAGCCTTTCTATTGTCAGACACTGACAGAGCAGAGAAATATAGACAGATGGATAACAGATAGTAGGGTTCTAAGTACCCTACAATTTATTGAGGCAAATAGAGGAGAGTTGAGTGGCAAATTACCTACACTGCTCACAAACCAGCAGGCAGCCCTGTTTGCCAGCTATCCAAATTGTTTCTGGGTAATTTGGCACATTTTTACTTTGTTGTGCTATGTCTAAAGGTATGACTTTGAGTTTTTAAAATTCCCTGTTGTGAAAGATCTGCCCAACAACAAGCAATATTTGGAATGTGATATTCAGAGAAATACATGTATCTTTATTTGATAGCTCCCCAAAAAGGAGATTTGAAGCATGATCTTTTAAAGTATTACAGAGATGAAATAATTTATTTTAGTTAATATTTATAGACTTTTTTCCTTTCCATCTTAAAAACTTACCATCCACAATATTCACACTTGGAAATCTGACTTTGATGATGATATTGATGAATCTCAGATGTAAAAGTTACTTTTCAAGTCCGTATTTCTCACCATGTAGCAGTTTTAGATGAGCATCATACAGCAATGCTATAGGATAGTGAATTACAAATTAATATTTCACAGAAATAGTTTTGCAGTATACTCTAGAGGGGAAAAAAGGAGAGGCAATAAGAAAACTTGAAGCTTAAATTGGTGTAGAAAAACAATGTTAAGCAGGAGTTTATACTACAGGATTTTGTGAAGCTTATTATACATTATTGTTCATCTTAAATCTCTATAAAGGGAACACAGAAAATTATTTTTCTCAGAATACTACTAGTTTTACCAGGAATCGTGGTCCATGAATCACTCATTGGAATAATTATCATAGGCAATAATGTGGCTCAGCCTTCTTAGTAGTTTGAGTCATAAAATACTAACACATAAAAAGGAACCTTGGCTGGATGCAGCGGCTCACGCCTGTAATCCCAGCACTTTGGAAGGCCGAGGTGGGGGGATTACAAGGTCAGGAGTTTGAGACCACCCTGACCAACATGGAAAACCCTGTCTCTACTAAAAGTACAAAATTAGCTGGGCATAGTGGTGCATGCCTGTAATCCCAGCTACCCCGGAGGCTGAAGCAGGAGAATCGCTTGAACCCGGGAGGAGGAGGTTGCAATGAGCTGAGGTCGCGCCATTGTACTCCAGCCAGGGAAACAAGAGCAAAACTCCATCTCAAAAATACAAATAAATAAATAAAGAGGAATGTTGTTCTTCAGAGCTTTCATGTTCACACTGCAAACTTTCCCTCAATAAAGGATATTTTAAATTAGAAAAGTTATTAATATCATTATTTGCACTATAAGTATTTGACGCCAAATATTTCCTAAAATAACTTACAGCAGCTCATTCGGAATTAATAAGACATATTAATTTGTCTCATTAATAATTAATAATGAGACACATATTCCTGATAGCCTACTAGAGAGCAAGTGGTGTGACAGACAGTAGGGATATAGCACTGAACAACACAGATGTGGTCATTGGCTTCATGGAATGAGACATATTCCTGATAGCCTACTAGAGAGCAAGTGGTGTGACAGACACTAGGGATATAGCACTGAACAACATAGATGTGGTCACTGGCTTCATGGGGCCTCCAGTCTAATTAACAGATTATCACAGTCTACCTGAAGACTTTCAAAGCACTGCTATTTAAAATGCCCCAAAGGGCATGAATCATCTTTCCCATACCCACTGCAAACCTACCTCTTCCCCAGGGTTCCAGATAGTTCAATAGATGGCATCATCTTCTGAGTTACTTAAGTCAGGAAGCTTAAGTAACCTCTATTTTTCCATCCTCCTTACTTCCCACAGTTAATCATTGAGTCTTATCAGTTTTAATTCCTAAATATCCTTTCATTTTGGATACTTCCTTCAATCATCACTGCCTCCACTCTTATACATCATCATCTTCTGTTCAGAACACTTCTGTGGCCTGCAAACTTGGGTTCCCATATTGACTTTCCTTTCTTCCAATTCATCTGCCTAGGTATAATCAAGGTGATACTACAATCTTATTTTCTTCTTTGCCTAGATCCGATTTACACATTCTATACAGTTTTCAGCTGAAACCTTACTTTCTCAGAGATGTAATGCCCAAATACAAACTTGGCTTGGTTTTTCCTATATTATACTTACACACTGCCTTGAATATTTGAGGGAAGGGGGGTTGGTAACAGTGATAACACTTTTTATAAAGTGGTGAATTCCAATTTGTTTCACTAAATTATAAGCTCCTTCAGGACAGGGTCTGAGTCTGCCTTTGTTCACAACTATAGAACCGGTACCTGATTTAGCTATGATAAAAGTGCTTGGAAGTTATTTATTCCATCCATGCCATTGCCTCTGCTGCTCCACCAGGGTGGAATTTTCATGTACCTCTTTTCCATCTATACCTCCCCACCTGCCCCAAAATAAATTTCTATCCTTCAAGATTCAGATCAAATGTATTTCCTCATTGAATTCTGTTATTGTGACTGCCCCAACGTGTTCAGAATTAATCAGTCACAAAATACGTTTTCCTCTATTTAGCAGTAATAATGTCCATCCCTTACCCAAGGCAATGATAATCTTCCATAATGCAAATGCCTCGCAGAGTACTTTGTGTAATGAAAACTTCTAATAAGAACTTGTTGAACTGAAGTAAGTTTTGCTGATTCTGACTTTGGTGACTTTATCCTATTAAGTAGAAGCAGACACATATCCAACTGCCTAATTTGATGCCACCAACCAGAGGAGTCTCACATAAAATATAGAAAAGAGAATTCTTTACTCACCCCAAATTTGTGCTTCCTGAGCCTTCACCATCTAATTAAATGGTACCATCTTCCATTTTCTCAAGTAGAAACTTTGGTATCTTTGGATTCTCACTTTTGCTCACCATCCTCCTATTCCTTCTGACAAATCCAACAGCCAGTCCTGTTAGTCCTCCCTCCAGTCTTTTGATTCAATATTCCTTCTATGCCTGCTGCAACGATCTTATTTCAAGCCAAGCTAATTTCTTTTCTGTTTCTTCACAACCATTTCACTGAGTTTGCTCCACCCTTAACCAATTCACTCACTACATAGAGCAAATAATATATTTTAAAAGCATGAATCAGATTACACAACTGCTTCAGAACTTTCAGTGGTTTTCTATATCATCAAGAATAAAAGGAAAACATCTTACCATCCTACAAGGCCCTGAATTTTCTGATTATTCCTACCATGTTAACTCCCTCTTCAGCCACCCCACCTTCCCACTCTCCCCTGTCTGCCTCACTGAATTTCTTTCAGCTCCTAAAGCGAGTCAACCTTTTCTAGCCTCTATTCCTGACTCTACTCCTTTTGCCTGGAATGCGCCATTTCTGCAATCTACATGACCGACAACTTCACTTCCTTAAGGGCTCAGTTTAAATGTCAGCCTCCCTGAATTGCTCTGACAATACTGCCTGAATTAGGGCACTTTCTTTTCAATATCTTATACCTTTATCTCCTTGTAGCCATTATTACAACTGCCATTATTCGTATTTGCCATTTGCTTGTTTGTTGCCTAGATTTGCTTGTGGAATGTAAAATTCCACAACAAAAAGTCAAAAAAGAGAATTATATACTAAGTTTTGTAAGAAATAAAGGAGTGTTCAGATTTGTTAATGTTGGATTAATTTTTTATTTAATTTCAATTGTAATTGTATAATATATCTAAGAATATGTCTACTTGTAAGAACAATTAAAAGAAAGGAAATTCAAATGAGTCAATTCAGCAGATTCTGCCATTGTTTCTAAAATAAGACCTTTGATACGATGGGAAATTAGAACTCTCTAAGTCGGTAGGGATACCGACTTCCATGCTTTTAAATGCAAGCAGCCCTACAACGTGATAACTAGCGTACATTTCTGAAGATATAATATTTTGTATGTTTTAATTGCATTTAGGATATTTCCTATGCTTCAAGTAAAATATTTCAATGACTCTACTTTCAAATAATTACTAAGATTCCACTGCACTATTTAGAAAAGGTTAAAAATTTTCATTCTCTTTTTAATAGTCATTTCCTCATTTTCTAGCTAGCTTTTAACCTCAGTGCCATTTTGACACAGATTAAAAATATCCTACACCAATCATGAGATGTTTGACCTTTTATGTCCTAAAATAAAAGGATATAGAAAAGGATGATATCATCTGTAGAGGGAGTATGTTCAACTCTATAAAAAATCTCTGCATGCCACATTTTTATTATGTAGCTTTATTCCCAGACCATTTTCCCCTTGTGTATTTGTGTCATGAAGATGTTTGATTCAATTTTATGTATTCATATGTCTCTTTTTATTTCTAACAGGAAGCATTAATAAGGAAGAAAGATTAGGAATGAGTTTTTGAGTTCAGTGTATGAGAACTAGGATATGTATGGCATGCTTAGTTTGAAATGAAGAAAGGCCAGGAGCATTAGATGGCTAGATAATTGAGTTGTAGCAGCCTAGACGCTGAATTAATATATTTTCAATGAAAAGAAAGCAATTGAATTTCCTGTGAACTCACTGTAGTTCATAACCAGTTTACGTTGGCCTTTTCTCGTCAATTTGTTTGTGCAATTGTTTGTTTATTTAGTCAATTACAACCTGTCCCTTAGGATTCATGGTAACCTTCCTGAACACATATATCCTTTACTTCATGATCCACAAACTGGAAATATGTTTTTCTGCATATTTCTTTCTCAAATAGCAGAAATAAAAGTGTTGGTTTGAACTCTTTTAGTTATTATATTCAATGGCAGTTTTCTGTAGCTGGGGAGTGACGAGCTAAGACAACATGAAAGTAGGCTCAATTCAGGATTAGGTTGTGTTACCCTACTTAGTGATTAGAACTTCCAGGCCTTGCTAAAATATTGATTAACCCCTGTGTCCCTCCAGTAAGCCTTGTAAATCCCTAGAGGAGCAAATGCTCTACAAGTTGACGGCTCCATATGGACTATTGTGAATTACATTGTGCTCTCTTACACTTAATCTCTGCTTATCACTCCATGACCAGCCAATGCCTTTTGAATGACTATAGTACACCTAAAGTCAGGAGGCACAAATTAGAGATTCAAAACTAATATCCTTCCTTGGACTGCATACTCTTCCTTTTGGAGATTGGGTATATCTCCCAAAGTGGTGTTAGTTTTTTCATGGTTTGAACAAAAAGTGGTTTTATGTTTTCAATGACCATATAATATTTGAACCAGCTTTATCACTGGAAATATTGTCTGCTTGTTCCTGGTGTCTATTTGCTGTATAACAAATTTCCTTGAAACTCTGTAGCTAAACATAGTGATCATGTTATTATCTTTTAATTTTGTGGGTCAGAAATTTGGGCAGAGCTATGTTGGGTGATTTTTCTGTTTCAAGTGATGATAATTGCTTTGCTTGACGGAATTTAGCTGGCAAATGAGCTGTTTAAGAGGATCGAAGAGCTGTCATTCACATATCTGATGCTTTTTCAGTGACAGCTGAAACCTAGGTTCAGCTGTGCTGTCCAGCAGAGTGTACACAAATGTCATCTCTAGGGCAGCAGTCTTAGGGCATTCCAACTTCTTACATGGCAGCTCAGAGGTCCTGGAGACAGCAGTTCAAGTAACCTAGCAGAAGTCTGCAAGGCATCTTATTACCTATGCTCAAAATCTTAGAATATCACTTCTGCTCTGTTGTATTGGTCAAGCAAGTTACTGAGGTGAGCCCAAATTCAAGAATAGGAGTTAGACTCAACCTGTCAATGGGAGAAATAGCACAGTACTTGTGGCTATCTCTAACACTGCCCAACCCTCTGTTAGACATAATATATATAGGGTCAGTTTTACTATAGTAGCAGAGTGGGTCAATTAAAAATTCACCTTCCTTATCATTTCTTCATTTATTTATTCATTCATTTATTTGTTCATTCATTAAACAAAGATTAAGTGAAGAGCTATCATATTACATGCAGGCACTCTTCTAGGTAGTAGAGAGATAGTGAACTTAAAATTTAATTTCTAGTAGGGGCAAGCAGAAAATTTAAGGATACACCCTACTCCGAATATTCTATTGGCTTATTTTTGCAGTCTTCACAACAGCCCTATGAGGCAGATATTATCATGTTTATAAGTTGAATTATAAAAAATAAAGTTCATAGAGGCTAATGTTGCTAAGTTCACACAGCTCTATTTAAAAATTAAATAAATAAAGATATTCAATTAGGTCTGCCTGCGTCCAGATTCTGTACATTAAGAAAGATTAATTTGATTTTGGTAGCAAGTAAATTTTATTGTGAATTACAAAATAACTCATTATTTCTTGAATAATTTAGAAAATACAGTAAATCAAAATGATATTAAAAAAACACACAGACCTATATTTCTACTTCTCAGATGTATTCAGTCTTTTCATTTGGGTGTATCCCCATATCTGTCCATGATTGCTATAATCATTCCAAAACTTTATGGCTTAAAATAACAACCATGTATTCGGTTCAAGCGTGTGTGGGTTGTTAATTTAGACTGGGCTCCGTGGGACTCTTCTGCTTCTCCAGTGGGCTTTCTCATGCTTCTGTGTCCAGCTAGGTACTTTTGCTTCTGGGTAGGCTGGCCGACTTCTAGGGTACCACAGGCTCCTCACACATAGTCTCTCTTCCTCCAGTGGGTTGTCCTGGGCTTGTTAACATGCCAGCGATCCGGTTCAAAAAGAGAAGACAGAAGTATGCAATGGCCCTTGAGGTCTAGACCCATGACTGGCATATCAGCACAAAGCAAGTTGGATGACCAGCCCAGATTTAAGACCTGGGGAAATTGACTTCAAGTCTTGATATATTCATGGGGGAAGATGCAAAGCCATATTTCAAAGAATATTGTATTAGGGTACTCCAGAGAGACAGGACAAATAGGAGGGAGATAGATAGATAGATAGATAGATAGATAGATAGATAGATAGATAGATAGATAAGAGGGAATTTATTAGGGGAATTGGGTGACGCAATTATGGAGGCTGAGAAGTCCCATGGACAGGCATGTGCAAGCTACAGACACTGAGATGCTTGGCTCAGTCCAAGTACGAAAAACCTCATAATCAAGGAAGTCAATGCTGTAATTCTCAGCCCAAGGACAAAAACCTGAGAACCTGGGAGATGATGGACACTGATGTGTAAGTTCTGGACTCCAAAGGCTGAGAAGCCTAGAGTTTTCTAAGATAGCAGAGAAAGAGTGTTACTCAGCTCCAGAAGACAGACATATTTGCCTTTTTTTCTGTTTTTGTTCTCTCTGCATCCCCTGCAGATCGGATAGTACCTTCCCACATTGACAGTGGCTCTTCTCTACCTAGTCCACTCAGATTCATATGCTAATCTCCTCTGGGAACACCCTCACAGACATACCCCCAAATAATGATTTATCAGATTTCTGGATATTTCTTCATCCAGTCAAGTTGACACCTATAATAAATCATCACAGGTATGGACTCAGAAAATAGTAACAAAATTGTAGCCATTTTTTAATCAATGTGCTACAACTCTTCCATTTTTTTCTAGGCTTCTATAAGTAAACACAGATATATATATATAAAAAATATATATATATAAACAAATATGTTATATATACATATTTATGTATATATGGATACACTGTCAACAATAGCTTGGTTAAACATTATTTACTGTTTTTATAAAGAAACCAATCTATTATCATTGCTTTAACTTGCATCTGTTTGATTACTCACAAAATTAAATATATTTTCACATATTTATTGGCTACTTGATAGAATTATTTACAGTGATGTGCTGGGATGAAAGAAAGGAGGCAAAAAATTATTAGGGAGCATTTTGCAATTATGCAGTGAAAAGAAAATTATCACTAAAGCATCAAAAATGGTCAGCATGGGAAGAGAGGAGAAAACCGTTGTGAGAACAGGACCCAGGTGGCATGACTGCTGCCCAAATAGAGAAAGAAAGAGAGCATTAAAGATCAAAGGTGCTTCTGAAAAAACTTGAAGAATGAGGATGCCATTAATAGTTAATACAATATTATTCATTACAATTCATAACATAACATTATAATGCACAATTTAAAAAATTGCCATAATTAGCATAATTGTGAAGTTGGAAGGAGAAAATAATTGTATTTAAAAAGTTCATTCCTGAACATTTTTGACAATAAGATACCATCAGAACACCAAATGGAGATATTAAGCAGGCAATCTATATTGTGTTATAAACATGTGTTAGCTTATTCAAAAAAGTGATGGTGAGAAAATATTTGTCTTTCCAAAGGAATAGATGTTATTTCTCCTTAAAGGAAACACAGATTTTTTTTTTTTTTTTTTTTTGAGACAGGGTCTCACTCTGTTGCCCAGGCTGGAGTGCAGTGGTGTGATCACGGCTCACTGCAGCCTCAAGCTCCTGCAATCAAGCCATCCTTCCACATCAGCCTCCCCAGTAGATGGACTACAGGCATGCACTACCACAGCTGACTAATTTTTGTAGTTTTTGTAGAGATGAAATTTCGCCATGTTGTCCAGGCTGTTCTCAAAATCCTGAGCTCAACCAACCCACCCACCTCAGCCTCCCAAAGTGCTAGAATTACAGGGGTGATCCACCATGCCTGACCCACAGATATTTAATAAGACCTTAATTATAGCGCATTTAAGTGGCAGAAGAAGAAAGGAGCAAGCAAAAGACGTTGAGAATTGAGCCGTGTCATAGTATAATTTCTATCTCATTCCCCCGTACCCTCTCGTTTCAATTCCATAACGTACTTGCCCTCAATTAGTGATCATTTCTCATACTTGGTTGTTAAGAATAAAGCTCTCAGGTGTCTTTACCTTCCAGCACTAAACCTAAAACTCACCAAAATATCTTCCTTTCTTCTTCCACAATGAAAAGAGTATCTGTTTTTCTCTCACAAGAAATGTTCAACGGATCCCATTCCTCTCTGTCAATAGTTCACCCTTCTCCTGGCTGCTGTCTCTTCAGTGTCATTTGCTTCCTGTTTTTTTTCCAAATCATTCCCATAAGTAAAGAAATATCCTCTAGTATATACCATCTGCAATAATAAAAACATCTCTTGCCCTCATATCTGTCTCCAACTACTTCTGCATTATTTGTGTTCCCTTTTTAGCAAAATTTATTCACTCCCTTGTTCTCTCTAATTCATCTCCAATTCATTCCCTACCTCTAAGTGCTCTTATTCTACTCTAGCCACTCTTCAAAGTCATTAACAACCACCATGTTGCCAAGTCCAGTTTATTCTCACCATCTCATTCGACTTGTCAGCAGTGTTTGACAGTGAATCCTTACATTCATATTGAAACATCTTCCTGTCTCATCATTCACTCTCTATTTTCTTCTAAATTCACTGATCCTTATTCTTTTTTGGCTTCTTCTACCCTACCCCATCCATAAATATTAGAATTTTTTGAAACTTTTTTCAAGACTTAAAAAAAAAAAAAAAACCTTGTCAATTTTATTGGATATAAACATTGTCTTTGTGCTGAAGTTTTCCACACCTAGAGGCCTAGGCATTTCTCTGAGCTGAAAACAAACATAACCAAATATATGCCTGGAATCATCACCTGGGTATTTCACATACAGTTCTGACATTAGGTGTTGAAAGCACAACTCATTGGTTTTTGTTTGTTTGCTTGTTTTTGTTTTGTTTTTTTTTTAATGAGACAAAGTCTTAGTCTGTTGCCCAGGCTGGAGTGCAGTGGTATGAACATGGCCACTGCATGACCTCCCAGTGTCATGGAATCCTCCTATCTTAGCCTCCTGAGTAGCTGGGACAACAGGTGTGCACCACCACACCCAACTAATTTTTTAATGTTTTTTATAAGGTGTTGCTCAGGCTAGTCTTGCCTTGGCCTCCCAAAGTTCTGGGATTAAAAGCATGAGACACCATGCCTGACCAAATTGTCTTTTCTCTTTCCTATTGTGTCTTTACTGTCACCTTTCTCTATGTCAATAAATAACAACATCATTCACTCATTTATTCAAACCAGAAACAGGATTGACTTTAATATTCCCCTCACCTCTTCAATCTAAGCAGCAGAAATTTCTGTTGATTCTGTCTCTAAATGGTACCTTGAATATGTCCACCTCTTTTTACCTCTTCTCTTGGAATCATCAGGTCCAGCCTCTCCATATAGAAACAAAAAGTGAATTTCATAACGCTGAATTGGGTCACATCATTCCTGTGTTAAAACCTATCAAAAGAACCCATTGGTGAACCTATTTCACTCATGGTAACACTCAAGCTCTTAATAAGATTTAAAAGCCCTGAATAATATGGATACTACATAATTTCTAAACTCACTTAGTGCCACTTTTCCTATATCTGACAATAATCTGTGCACTCAGATTGCAAAGTGGTTTTCTAGAAGGTTTCTCTAGCCCCCCCCGCCCTTAGTTGACAGTGAATGCTTCCATCTCTCCTGCTGTCCACGTGGCTGTTTTTTATATTGCTTTTTAGTTGTCACATTCTCAGTGGGCCAGTTATAGATTGAATTGTGTCTCCCCAAAGGATATATTGAAGCCTACAGTACCTTTGAATGTGACCTTTTTGGAAACAGGGTCTTTGTAGATATAATTAAGCTAAAATGAGGTCACTAGTATGGGTCCTAATCCAATATGACTTAGGGCTTTTTAAGAAGGAGAAATTTGAACACAGAGACAGACACATAGAGAAAAAAAGATGAAGATGATGTAAAGACTTACACAAAGGAGACAGGCATGTCATGATGGAGGCAGAGAATGGAGTATTGCATCTGCAAGCCAAGGAATAACAAGGATTGCCTGCAAACACCTGAAGCAAGAAGAGACTAAATAGGACTCTCCCACACATACCTGAGGGCGATGATGCTGCTGACATCTTGATTTTGAACTTCTACCCTCTAGAGTTGTAAGGGAATAAATTTCTGTTGTTTTAAGCTACTGAGTTTGTGGTACTTTGCTACAGAAGCCCTAAGAAATTAATAAAGGGCCTCAAATCCCCATGCTATCTAACCTGTTTTGTTTTAGATTACCTTTTATGATTTATTTTCCTTCAAACTCTATTGCACCTAAAGTCCTAGCATGCATGAGTCTGTTTTGGTGATTGTGGTTTCCTTTTCTGCAGTCAAGGACCAAGCTTCCATGTTCACACTCATATCTCCAACTTTCTGCCTAGTATACAGGCAATCATCAATGCATTATTTGCTATAAACATGAAATAAAGATACAGTGTTGGAGAAGTCAAGGAAAAGGAATAGCTCAGTAAAAAGTGAGGGTTATGAATGTCAAATGCTGCAATGGAATCAGAAGCAAAAAAAGGTTATTGTATCTTGTAAGCCGTGGAAGCAGTTGGTGACCTTTGAGGGATCAGTTTCAGGCAAGTGGATACGGTAGAAAACACATCATAGGAGTAAACACTGAGTCAGCAGTGAAGAAATGTAGGAGGCAGGTGTAGGTTGCTCTTTCCAGAAAGTTGGCAGTGAAATGAGGACGTATAGTAAAGCAAAGCCTCAAATTTTCTTTGGGTCTCTATCTAACTAAAATGGGAAATGAGTATTCAAATATGAAGGCTGTGTTTCTGGTTTATTAATTATAGTAGAGACAAGCAGAGATTCTAGATTTGAAGAGAAAGTATTCAACACAATGAGGGAAAAAAGGTGTTTTTATGAATTAAGTGAAGAATTTAGGAGAAACCAGAATCATTAATGAGGATAAAGAGTAGATGCCTTTGGAAAGTTTCTTCCTCAAGAATAAAAATAAACCCAGATAATGATAGAAATACAGAAAGTATCATAGACAGCATCATATAGTGGCTTCTACTTTGCTTTTGGTTTGTGTTTGCTTTTTCAAACATATGTTCCCTATTAGATTTTAAACATTTTTCAGATCCAAGATTCTCTCTGTACATACAAAACAGGGTAAAATATATATGTTAAGACATTCTCTTGTCTTAAGCCATATATAGTTTGTATTTAGTGGAAAAGTTCTCATTCTTAATTTTATGCCCAACTTAAAACCTGTTAAATACTTTATGCTCAGCAAGAGGTGAGAAGTTATTTTCATTAAGTCATTTTCTATTAAAAGAAGAGCTGGTGTTAATTGAGTGCTTGTGGTATGCCAGGCTCTGTGCTAAGGTTTTAAACACATTTTATCATTTCTTCTTTGAAATAACACAAAGGGATAGGGGCGTTTTGTTTCTATATGCAGATGAGAAACTGAGGTTTCGAAGGATCACTTGTCTAAAGGCATACAAAGAAGTTGCAGGAAATACATGCCTGTCTCCAGAGCCTCAGGCCTAAATCTGTGTGTTAACTGCCCAGAGATGTACGGAACACTTGCGTAAAAGAAAATTCCAGTTTTATGTTCAGCTGTATTTTTTTGAAGTTTTATTATCTGTTAAAAAATGCTATTTTCTATAAAAGCAGTAATAAGCCATGCCTCCATGTCTCTGCTAGCTTTCAACTATGCTGATGATTGGCTTGATTGTTTATCTCACAATATCCTATGTATACTCTTGACAATTTTTCATTTCATGGGTTTTTAAATGATAAAAACAAAAACTTGGTTTGAATACAACAAAATGATTGACAAAAGATATTCTAAGCAATAAAATCTCCAATTTCCTTGTTTCTGGTGTCCCTCCCGAAGAGGTGTGTGGCAATAGTGAATCTCTTTTAAATTAATATTGATGTCTCCATTTGGAAACTAATAAAATCTTATGCCTTCCACAGTTGGTAGCAATAAAAACGAAGTATGTATCATTTAAGGTGGCCTTAATAGCTGGCACTGAGGCTGAGTCAGATTTTATAAGCATTTTAAATTATGTTACTCAGCAATTATTGTTAGCATGGACATTGTTATATGTGATTATCTAATGATTTAAATTATTTAAAATCAATATGTAGTTCTAAAAGCTTAGACATATAACTTTAAAATGGTTCACATGAACTCGTTTGACAGCATGTTAATGTTTCTGTCTTAAATTTTATATAATCACCTATATTTACACCTTGTAAACCAGGTTAATTTAAACATTGAAGATACAAACTACCATAACTTTACAAAATGCATGAATATTACCATCATAAGGAAAACAAGTAATGTTATGGACAATAAAGTATCCAAGATTGTCTTATGCTTCCCATTGCTGTACCTAATATTTTCTTTCCCTTTCTAAACCGAATTTCATCAAATCTTGACGTCAAAGACAGACAGTATATATGCTCAGTTATTTAAGTAGTTAATTTATTATAGTTCGTTCATATGCCAAACTTGATGTTTTTTGATTCCTTAGACTTTTTTGTAGGCATTCAAAGGTTTTGCATGCTTAATTAAAACATTTTAAAGAACAGCCTTTGAATGGGTTATAGTAGCACATTAAGAGCGATTAATACTGGGATCACAGTTGTATCAAGATAGCAACAACAGAATATTATATTTAACAACTCTTAAGTGGTGCTAATGGGCAGCTTTAGACTACAGAGCAAGGAGAATCTATAAGTGCAAATACAAATCTTGTTACACATGATTAAGTAAAATGAATGGGGTAATTAAGAAGTAACTCCAGGCTTAAATATTACAGACTGAATTCTTAATATGCATGTGGTGCCTACAAATATAACTTCAACATGGCCTCATCTCTTCATATGCAAAACTCCCTTTGTGACCAATAGGCATCCAGGGTTTATTCTCAATGACAGCTGACCTACACTGGGTAAATAGCTTTGCAAATCATGTCAGTACTGGGAAGGATACTCAGAGGTTATCTTGCCTATCTTTCTGCTTTCCAGCAAAGTCATACTTAAATCATCCCAACAACTCAGACATCCTGTTATTAAAGCTTGTCAGAAAGAATATGTCTTAGACCTCCTTGTTTGATTATATAATATTTAATAATTCTCATTAGTATATTCTTCTTTTTTATTCATTCATTCACTACCTTTACTTCAATTCTGCATTATAAAATTAATTTCCTGCTTTGATTTTTCTTCAGGAGAATACAACTATTCTCTACAAGCGGTTTTTCTTTACTCTTGGATTCTTCAACAGGAAGAATGAAATTAGAATTAATTTTTTTAAAAAAGAAGTAGGCATACATAACATTCCCTTTGTTCCAAATACTTCTTTTTGTAATATTTCTCACATCCCTCTGCCAGGAAAGTTGCCATATCTGTCACACCTTCTCTCTTTATTTCCTTTCTGATGAACTAGATGTGATAGTCTGTCATTTCAACTATTTTCACTCCAATAACCTCAACTCTTTCCCTATTTTGCTTGCCCCACGTATACAGGGTGAAACTCCAGTGCTCAACTTACCTGTCTTCACTTTCTTCAGGCCTATTATTGGACTATAGATTGCAATCTAGAAAAATTATTGGTTTCCAACAGTAACCTGACCTTCGATTGGCTTACAAATCCGGCCATTTCCCTAGTTAGTGCCCTTAGTAACCTGACCTTCGATTGGCTTAAAAATCCGGCCATTTCCCTAGTTAGTGCCCTTAGTAACCTGACCTTCGATTGGCTTAAAAATCCGGCCATTTCCCTAGTTAGTGCCCTTAGTAACCTGACCTTCGATTGGTTTACAAATCCGGCCATTTCCCTAGTTAGTGCCCTTAGTAACCTGACCTTCGATTGGCTTACAAATCCGGCCATTTCCCTAGTTAGTGCCCTTAGTAACCTGACCTTCGATTGGCTTACAAATCCGGCCATTTCCCTAGTTACTGCCCTTAGTAACCTGACCTTCGATTGGCTTACAAATCCTGCCATTTCCCTAGTTACTGCCCTTAGTAACCTGACCTTCGATTGGCTTACAAATCCGGCCGTTTCCCTAGTTAGTGCCCTTAGTAACCTGACTTTCGATTGGTTTACAAATCCTGCCATTTCCCCAGTTAGTGCTCTTATTTTCTAAAGTGATTATTCCCATCCTTCTCGATTCTTTCAAATCTTTCCTTTCAAGCTTATTCTTGTTGGTATAAAAATAAATAAATAAAAATAAAATCTCCTTTCCTAGCAATTTTGTCCTTACTATTATTTTAATTTCTAATTTATAGAAGAAATAAAATCTTCAGGAATTCTCTAAACTTTGCGTCCAGCACTCCACCACACACACACACACACACACACACACACACACACACACAGATGTCATAAAAGTATTTTTTTTACATTTATACCCATCATGTCCTCCTGTTAAGCAGAAGTTGTTCTTCCTTTAATCTAGGGCTAACTTCTCTATGTCTGGATCTCTTTCTTCCCACACGATAAATTACTTAGGAATTGTAATAACTTCAATTTGTGTTGGTACCATCCTGTCACTATTCAATCACATTTAAGTTTTTTCATTTTATCAAAACAAATAATACGATCTGTCTATTTCATCTCTCTACAGCTTTACTCTTCTTTCCTCCACTTGACAGCCAAGTGTTTACAAGAGCTGCTTATACTTACTGTATTTCTTACCTTTCATTCATAGGTCAATTTATGCTGCCCAGCTTCATTCTCTACCAGACTATTGAACTGCTTTCTCAAAGGTCATCAATAATAAATATGGTGAACAAGTTCAGTTGTTATATTTACTTGACTTCTCAGTAGCATTTAACACTGAGGGTCATTCTCTCATGAAAACACTCTCATTGAGTGGTTTCTGTAGCACCATCTACACTGATTTGTGACCATTCACCTGTTACCATTTTTGGAGGTACTTTCTCAACCCGTCAGTCAAAATACTGGTTATCTGTAAGAATTATCTTGTAGCCATGTTTACTTGGGATCACTCTTTCCTACTGCCATGGAACCAATGAAAGTCTTTGTATTTGGTGGTATTCACTTTCAGGTATGTTTCTGCTCTTTCAACCCACACATACAGCTAGCTACTAGATAACTTTACTTTATTCTCCAGTCCGCTTAAATTTGCTGTGTCCATATCTAAGCCTGTCCTGTTACTTGCAAGTAGTTTTCTGGCCTGCAATCATTCTCCTAGTGAATGGTGCCACTACCATCTGTTAGTTGTCCAAACAGAATATTGGGCACGATATAAATTTCTGTTATCAAATGCTGTTGTTTTGATTCCCCAGCCTTACCTTGTTCTAGGGCACAATTATAGATGATGATTAACTCTGTTCCCTTTCACTTCCTTCCTGATTATCTATGTTGCAAGTAGAAAATAATTTGTTCATTTAGTGTTGTTGGCATACGCCCATAGGGGAAAATCTTTCAAAACTTACTCTTAATGAATGTAAAGATCAGACATTTGTCAGTGAGACATATATTAAGCTTTCAAAAAATGGGAACTATCTTCCTAGAAAATGTTGTGTGAATACAAAGCTGGACTTGTTTACTGGCAACCTTTATTCAGATTATTAATTGATCATGTGACCTCTTTTTTTTCTTTTTGAGACCCTGGCCAGACTATTTACCATTTTATTGAAGAACTATGTGTTCTATTTTCAGAATTAAGACTGTTATACACATTATCACTATTTTTTATCACAATCCTCTTTTCAAATAAGGAAGGTGAGTTTCAGGCAAGTTAAATAAACAGTTAAAGTTCTCACAGCCAATAAGGAAAAGAATAACGATTTGAACTCAGATCTCTCTGCCTATAATGCCTATTATTATTCTGCTGTTCAGCAGCATTTCCTAAGATAATTATTATTAAAACAAGAATTGAAAGATTGAATCTAGTAATGCAAGTTTAATTCTACATTTATTTTAATATTAATTTCATTATGGGGGTGTTTCTTCTTCTTCTAGTGAAAGACTAACATTTTATTTTCTATTGTTATTCCTGTTTTGCTTAAAGAATATTTTCCTAATTTCATTATTGTTTAGCATATATTTTAGTTTTTGAGATGGTTTTATTGAATCTCAACTTCTCTCTTTTTATATATATATATAAAAATATATATGGAATCTATATATAAATATATATGGAATCTATATATAAATATCTATGGAATCTATATATAAAATCTATGGAATCTATATATAAATATCTATGGAATCCATATAATAAATATCTATGGAATCCATATAATAAATATCTATGGAATCCATATAATAAATATCTATGGAATCTATATAAGAAATATCTATGGAATCTATATAAGAAATATCTATGGAATCTATATAAGAAATATCTATGGAATCTATATAATAAATATCTATGGAATCTATATAATAAATATCTATGGAATCTATATAATAAATATCTATGGAATATATATATGAAAATATCTATGGAATATATATATGAAAATATCTATGGAATATATATATAAATATCTATGGAATATATATATAAATATCTGTGGAATATATATATAAATATCTGTGGAATATATATATATGGAATATATATATATAGTGTGAGGACAAAGCTGGACTTGTTCACTGGTAATTTTTATTTGGATTATATTTTATGAGTGCTCCTGCACAAATTTAATATGGGAATACAAATCATTCAAGAGTCTTCTTGCTGTCTGCATAGTCCCTGAGGACATATATTTTTAAGTTTTATGTCATAAACTATATAAATTAAGACAAAACAGCAAATTAATACCGGAAGGACTGTAGATCTAATCAATACCTGACTTTAATGTGATTTTTTTTTTTTTTTAGACGGAGTCTCGCTCTGTTACCAGGGTGGAGTGCAGTGGCACAATCTCGGCTCACTGCAACCTCCGACTCCCTGGTTCAAGTGATTCTCCTGCCTCAGCCTCCTGAGTAGCTGGGACTACAGGCGCCCGCCACCACGCCCAGCTAACTTTTGTATTTTTAGTAGAGACGAGGTTTCACCATGTTGGCAAGGATGGTCTTGATTTCCTGACCTCGTGATCCGCCCGCCTTGGTCTCAAAGTTCTGGGATTACAGGTGTGAGCCTCCGCGCCAGGCCTATAGTGTGATTTTTTAAAGATTGACTTTTGTCACCATGCTAGCTGACATAAAAAGCAGTAGTTCATTAATATTTGAGTTCAGTCTGTTATCAGTTTGTCAGTTTTTTATCCTGCCAAAAAGGGCCCCATGTTTACATTTGTGAATAGTCAGGCAACTTGTCTTAATCTCACTGAAGAACAATAGTAGGATTAATTAAAAAGATATAATGATGTTACCTTGAAAACAAAATTTCACATGCTATCTCATTGAATCCTTGCAAACATCTTGAGTATTGGGGATATTGAATTCGCTTTTCAGATAAGGAAATTGAGACAGAAAAATTAGATTACAGCTAAAGATTATTGAAGCTGAATATAAACATGTAGTTAAGCCATTATAAAATTCTGCTTTATATTTTAAATAAGACATGGTCCCTGTCCATGAGGAACTCACAGATCACCTGACATTTTAACAAATCTTTGCAAAACCAGTGTTATTTATGGAATTATATTAGGATCAAATATAAAAGATTGCCAATCCTTTAGACAAAAAGAGTTGGGATATTGTCAATTTCATAGGAATGAATTTAAAATGTATGCAGACTATATAGTGGTGGTTATAGAAGAGTTTGATTATTTGTGCCCAGTTAAACCAGTAAAGCCTTCAGAGAAGAGAAGATGCATAACTGTGTTGAAAGGAGTTCTTAGAGAGTTTAATAGGCACATAAAGGATGAAGGGGATGCTTAGTAGATACACACATGAAATATGGAGACATCAAGTTAAACACTTCAAGTTGTCAAAGCCAATAAGGAGAAGAATAAGGATTTGAACTCAGATCTCTCTGCCTATAATGCCTATTATTATTCTGCTGTTCAGCAGCATTTTCTAAGGTAATTATTCTTAGGCAGAGGCAAAGGACAGCTGCAAATGGATGCAGGCATTCAAGTTGTGCATTGCAAAGGGGTGTGAGATTTAAGGAAGTGCCACTTACGTCTTAGCCACATCCTTAGTTTTATAAGGCAGGGTCAGAGACTCTGGACTTCATGATGGGGACCTAGAACCCTCAAGAAGTTTCCCTTCCCGCATAAACCCACCCCAGCAAAGAGTGTAATACCCTCTCATAGGATTGCAATGTGCACACACTCTTTGTCACAGACAAGGAGCCTGGGTACATCAGTGCCTTTTCCTGTTCTCACTCTGAGAGTCCCCACAGGTTACTTCCCTTTCTTCCTACTATGAAGGACCTGATTCTTATTTCCCATTTTAGCCAAGAAGCTAAAATGTTTCGAACAGAAGAAATGGTTATCGATGGTGCAAGCTGCAGTAAGGCTGATGATACTGACTTAAAGTCTAACAGCAATTGAATTCTTGGTGTTTACCTGGCACTATTCTAAGAATCGTATAATCATTGCCTTATATAATATCCATGACAATAAAATAATAAGTATTCCTATTTTCCCCGATGTATAGTCAGCTGTACCTTGGATGAGTGTTTACTGGGGGAGAGAGAGACACATATATATTTCTCAAGAATTCCTACAGGAACATTTCTGTTTGGATTGCTTTTAGTTATTATTGATCCTAAGTGACTGAACATCCACATCTCAAAGGGTTAGTCTAAGAAATGAAAAATGAGAGAAAATACTCTAAATAATAATTTTATCCTAAAATTCATGTTTCTGCTGTGAGATTTCTCAGAGGTAAACTATAATTCGCTTAATGTCTTATTCCTGTCTTTTTGCATGAATAAAAGTAAATTCTGTAAGGAAAAACTGGCAAAGTTCAAGCAGGTTTTGAAAATTGGAGATTATATTATATAATTACATCTGAGATATAAGAATGTTATTGTCATGTCTTTTTATTCGGCTCTTTTCCTAAGGGTCATAAAACCAGAAATCACCATTCTGAATAAATTGATATGTGACATTAATAGTAAATTGGAGGAAACAATGTACTTCACTATAAATGCTAACTAGGTATTAAGTAAACAGATAACATATTGTGATTTAAAATAGACCCCATGATATGCATCTAAATTTAGTCTGCTGAAGTGATGGCTTTCTGTTTAATGATTACAGTGCTTTATACATGTTTGGATGCCTCTAGTGCAAATTGAATTGTGACCTCAGCCTCAGTTAAGTCGCTGGTTATACTGTTGTACCCAGCTGAGTGACAACAAGGCCTTTCTCCTTTTGGGGAGTGATAATCCACTGAGCTAATCAATCTCTCTATAGATTTGGATCTGGGACTGCCTTTCTCCTTTTGGGGAGTGATAATCCACTGAGTTAATCAATCTCTCTTTAGATTTGCATCTGGGACTGGATATAATATACTATACTTTAAACATAAAATCAAATTATTGTTATTACCAGTAACCTGTTTATTTTCCTAAGTAGTGAAGGTATTTTTTTTTAACATAATGCTCAAAACGTATGTGGAAGTCACAGTTATCTCTATATCCTACATGTGAGGAAATAGAGGATTCATGAAGTTAACTGGTCAGAGTCATGCAGTAAGTGAATGGCTGAAATAGAATTTGAATTCATCTCTAAGTAATTCTAGAGCCAGGATGTGTTGAAATCTTGTTGGGCATATGGACACTTGATGTGCCAGCTATTTTTGCAAAGGGTGAGAAAATATCTTAAATCCTCTGAGAACAATGTAAGTATCCTGGTTTTACCTATGATGACCACTGCAGTTTTGACTTCTGCCACTCCTTTTTGTACTTTAAGTTCTAGAAATTCCCACCAACTCTTAATATCTGAATCTCACTGTAAACCAAAGTACAATTGTAAGCACCACAACCAACTGAACGGAGCCCTCTTCTAGGCCGAGGGGTTTCCAAAGAAACCAGAAAAGCTAGTTCAGAACATGGTGGGAAGGGGAGATCAGACATCCTCATCACACCCTCCTCCCTCAGGACATGGTGGGAAGGGGAGATCAGACATCCTCATTGCACCCTCCTCCCTCAGGACATGGTGGGAAGGGGAGATCAGACATCCTCATCGCACCCTCCTCCCTCAGGACATGGTGGGAAGGAGAGATCAGACATCCTCATCGCACCCTCCTCCCTCAGGACATGGTGGGAAGGGGAGATCAGACATCCTCATCACACCCTCCTCCCTTTGGAATTTAGGCACAATTGATCAGCATTAACATGAAAACAGAGATCTTAAGACTGACAAAACGGACTGCAGCAGTAAGATGCCAAATTCCAACCTGGCTTTCATATAGCATCACATGGCAGACTGCAAGCCTGAAAGAAATTATTTTACCCCAAAATGTATTTCTTTGACATATTTTGAAATGGCTCTGCAAAGGGGTCTCTTGTAGGGGAAGTACACATTATATAACGAATCCTCTTCCCTTACCAGGTCTTTTTCTGATCCTGAATAAATTAGCTGACACTCTAGCACCTTTTAAAGGTATGAATAAGAAATATTTGCCATCTATTGCCTCTAAAGGTGGCCATCTATGAGACTTCATCTACATAGTAAGTACCTTGGTCTCCACAACCCCTTATCTTAACCCAGACACTCCTTTCTGTTGATTCTAGGTCTTTAGATAGGTCTCTTTCAACCAACTGCCAATTAGAAATTCTTTTAGTTCACCTATGATATGTAAGCCCCACTCCCACTTTGAGGTGTCCCACGTTTCCAAACCAAACCAGTATACACCTTGCATGTATTGATTGATGTCTGCCTGTAACTTCTGTTCCCTTAAAATGTATGAAATCGAACTGTACCCCAACCACCTTGGGTACATGTTCTCAGTGGGGCTGGGCTATGAGTCCTATTCTCACATTTGGCTTGGAATAAATCTTTTGAATATTTTACAGAGTTTGGCTTTTTTCATCAACATCACCCTGTACTTACAGGCCTCAGTTCTTTAGCAACAGGCTGTTGCCTCAACCTTGAAAGCCCTCCCAGTCTGCCACCCAAGCATTCATATCCATACACCCAATTATCAGATCATTCCTCACATGTGTATGAGATTCCTATTTGTACCATAGCAGTAAGTGAGAGAAAGCCACCTTGGCTGGCTTTGAAGATGTAGGAAGGAGTCAAACCCCGGGAATGTCACAGCCTTTAGAAACAGCAAATAGCTCTCAGTTGACAGCCAGCTAGAAAAATGAGTACCTTCGTCCTACAACCTCAAGCAATTGAACTCTTCCAAAAACTCCAGTGTGAGGGAAATGGATTCTCCCCTAGAGCTTCCAGAAAGGAATGCAGCCTTCTAACAGATGATCCTAATTCCTTGAGACCCATATAGAACTTCTGACCTACAGAGCTGCAACAAAATAACCCCGTATTGTTGAAGCTGTTGAATTGTTGGTAACTTCGTGAAAGGATGAATGTACAAATGGATAATGGCCAGACCATATGTAAAAATAGAAACCTGACCCACAAACTCTGCAGCAACCAGTCCAGGAAGCCAAACCGCAACCTCTTTAGCAGTTGGTCCAAAATGATCAACACTCTGTCAATAACTGTCAACTTCTCTAGTTTTGTTCCCGCTTCCAATTTAGGACCAACCAGAGAAAGCAAATATGCGTCTCAACTCGAACAGATAAAATGCCGCGCTTTGACTTTGACTGCCTACAGCTTCTCTATGCCGATAATCTCCAGTCAGGGCACATGTTAAACCTTCCATTTGTTCTACTATAAAGTTTCTTTACTCACTGGCCCACCTTTGAGTCTTAGCCAAATTCAAGCAATAGTGGCTGACTGTCTCTGTATAGCAAACTCTAAATACTTAGACTTTGTGTGTTCTCATGTGGGTAGTCTTCCTTTATTTCCACTATAGGAGAGGGAAAAAAAACCAACAACTTTTTTCTCTACTCATCTGAAGCTTTCTAGCAAGGGCCCTATAAACTAGCCTAGCAAAAGACAGATTAACAACACAAAAATATATGGAAGTTTATTAATGTGTGTGTCACACATACACATGGGAGCATTCAGAGATGAGTAACTCTGAATAGTTAGAATTGGACTTACATACAATCTTAGGCTAAACAAAGGAAAAGGGGCTTGGGTCTGGGGAAGGAGCATACTTTCTGACCAAGAAAAAGTATGGTCAGTGCCTTTTCCATCAACAAGGGTTGTTAAGAGTTCTCCTTCTTCTGGTGTGGGAAAGGGATGCATTTGTAATTGTAATTTCCATTTACAAATGGAAAATGACTTTGTAAATGGAAATACTTTTTATAAAAGGAAAGCTCATGCCCTGTTTTTGGAGCTTTTCCTGAATCCACTGGTTCTCAATGGCCTTTAGCTCAAAATAATTCATATGTCAAAGAGGCATATTTGGGAGTGACATATTCTGGTACCTTGCACCAAATTTGTCAGAAAAGCAATAGATTAATATGTCCAGTGTAGGGGGCAACTTAAGCAAGCGAAAGAATGTGGGGATGAAGGACAGAATTAAATTAATTTCTCTATTAACAAAGGCTACAGCAGACCATGCAGAAACATACCACCAAGCATCTCCACATGTAGACTAGCACTTTTGTCATGTAATGGAGGATCAGATTATCCAACAGTAGGGTGGCAAGAGGCATCATAGAACCAAACTGTGTTCAGATTCAGGCACTCTCTTCACATTGTTGCCTAGCCATGAGTGGGGCTGCTTAGTCCTGGTGAACAGTGAGCAGCTTGGAGCCAGCTCACACATTAGATTTGGACCCCTTACAAAACTAGCATGGGGGTTCTTGAGTTATTAATTGAAAAAATAAAAAAAAGATTTATTGATGTTTTTTCCTCAGGTTTGTGGAGCATGAAATCATGGTCACCTTCCACTTTCCACTTTAAGCATTCGTAGGGATTGAATTATTTATATTGAGGAGGCATTACTTTTATGATCAGAAAAAGAAAACAGCACAAAGACAGGCTAATTTTGCAAAACAAAGCAAAACAAACCCTGAGGTTTATAAATGGTTTTATTTTTTTTCTGAATCAGTCTTTATGCCACAACAGTCTTCTCAATTATTTGTGAATATTAAGAGAAATTGTTTCTGAAAAATCCATGCAGTGTATTAGAAGTTTCCTCTGAAAATCCAATTTTTATACTTAATCTTATGCGAGTGGATTATTACCAATTTTATTTTTTTATTCATAACGTTGCCACTTCCAGTCTCACAGGTATCTTTCCATTATTCTTAGGACTGTCATGCGTTGAACTCCATTGCATTACATCTTAATTATCGTGTTCCTTAGTTAAGAGGATGAAGATTTACCTTGAGTTAGAGTTTTAGAAATCAAGAGATATTCTCCATACAAGCTATCCCTGAACAAAAGCAAAGTATGTCACTAATGTGCCGTCATTGTTGAGCTATGTCCCTGTGGCCATTGTAAACAATTACCAGCAAAATGACACTATGTTAATTTAAAGGTTGCAGTTACCCTCTTCAAAGCTGAGGTTATAACTCTTCCCCATCTGTTAATTTTATATTATTAGAATTTAGATTTCTTGAGGAAGCAGATGGCTATAAACTTTAACAGGTGTTTATGGTGCACTGCCTTAACTTTATACGCTGAACAGGTACAGCTTGAAGTTTGCTGGGCTTCACAGGGAATTAGTGCTTTAAATGATGTGTGGGTAGAGAATTAATTGGTTTTGAACTACCTGAAGAAAATTCAATATACTGTGCACCGTGGTTCATGCTTACTTGACATGGTGCAATACAACGAGAAATGTCAAAAAAAAAAAAAAAAAAAGATTTAAAGAAACCCTGAATTGTATTCTTCAAACCAGACCACCACTTGTCCTGCTAATAAAACGCCAAACAAGAACATGATCCAAGGATACTGCAGTGGATGAAAATGGAATAAATAGGGAAGCATTCATGCATCAGTGCCTGCTTCAATGTTTATGTGCATAGCACAGCTCATCTCTACTCCCCCAAATAAAAATAAAATGCAAATCTGCATTTACATTTTGGACATCTTCACAATATTTTCCACATATATCATGTTATGCTTCACTTGGCAATGTTCTATCTCACTTGAATGAAGCCCTTCTACTGTTTCATAATTCATAAAATGGAGAAGAAAGGAGGAAAAGAGAGGAGAGAGCAATATAATGCCTAGACTTGTAGGTATTTTCTGCAAAAATATAAATTGTTTAAAAGCAAGGAGGATATCTTACCACACGTGAGATGAATATAAAACTGTGTAGGAAACACGGATTGATGAACATGATACAGATTTATTGAATCAACTATTTAATAATACTGCTTATCTAAATCATGTACCTTGTAGATAGAACTTTACTTCAGTGCTTTATCCCAGCACAAAGGATGTTGCCTGGCATGAAAAAATAACCTGATCAACATTTGTTGAATTTATTAAATGGATCATAGGTGCAAAGAGACTGGAAGAGACCAAATGTGTACACTTTATAATTACTGGTGAAATTGCAGAATAATTATTGAAGCAGTTGTACAACCAAAAGTTTTTTCCATGATACAGTCATCTAAAGGGTGCTGCCGATTCCTGTATAGTTATGGGTGTGGGTGTTTGTGCAGGAAAAGAAGTAATGTATATATAATGGTGATGGAATTGACCAGTGGTGAGGCTTATGAAAAAGACAGTAGATTTCCATTGTTTCTCTTTGTTCTGGAGATGGTTGATGTCCTAGGTCACATATTCTGCCCAAAAGTCTAACGGTTGACTTGTTGATCTACCGTCTGTTATACCTTGGGCTCTCTAGGCAGCGTGACACTGTGTTCAGGTGTCTTGGACTGTTGAAATACCTTAGTAGCTGTGTGTAATTCATGAGTCCAAACTGGATCACACTCTTCCCTCCTGAAATATATTGAATAACTTAATTATAGAACAACCTTTAGAAATTGCAATTCCTGACTCAAATGTATGTCTTTTAAGAGCAAAAATCAGCTACAGGCAAAAATTTAAATGATTGCCTAAAACAGTGTACCCCTGTATATCTTTCAAATCCCCCCCAGATCCACACTACTACCCTTTCCCAACCTACTTTGTACTCAGAATGGTTGACTGATACGGACTCCATCAATGGCCTTCCAGTTGGTTTGGCCAATGGAAAGCTACAAAAAACTCAGAAGGAGGAATGAAAGCGAAGCCAAGGTATTGATTTCTTCTACTTTCTCACTGTGAGATTGCCTCAGGCTATCAGCTTCCCCCATCAACAGATCACAGGTCATGGTTCTAGTAACCTGAGTGAGGTTGCCACAGGCTATCAGCTTCCCCCATCAACAGATCACAGGTCATGATTCTGGTAATCTGAGTGAGATTGTCTCAGGCTATCGGATGCCCCCGTCAACAGATCACAGGTCATGGTTCTAGTAACCTGAGTGAGATCGCCTCAGGCTATCAGCTTCCCCCTTTTCTTTGCTGTTTAGTGGTAGGTGTAGGAAGATGCCTTGCTGTTCCTGCCCGCAGTACTGAACCAGGCATTGCAGTTTTCTCACACAACAGCTTGCATTTTTGTAAATAATGCCTTTAATAAATTCTCCTCAGATTACCTGATTTGAGTATATACCATCTGTTTCCTGCCTGGACCCTGATTGATACAGTCTCTAAGTGGTAACTAAAACATTCCAAAGTATTCAAAGTTTTAAATTGCACCCATTTGTTACTTTAAGTTTCCTAAGCGATAGTAGATTGGGAGGAACTGAATAAGAAATTCTTATCTATTTTTTTTCAACAAAGAAATTCCTGTTTACTTGCAACTATTTTAAAGTTAAGTAACTACTTAGAATTGAGGAGAAAATAATAAAGCTTTTCTTTTGAGAAATGGAAGCTGTCAAGGCTTTATTACCACGAGGAAGCACTGAAAGTAATCAAGGCTCTTTTGCAAAATGTGATGTGTACCTTTCTGTCAAATACCATTAACTTACAGGTTTGAATTATAGTTCTGTTTCACAAAATAGTATGATGGAATCACACATACTATTAGAAGCTGAGAGTTCTGTTTAAAATCGACTTTTCTTTGTTCTGGAGAGAAATAGAATGTTCTAAAATATATCCTTCTAATCAACTGTTAATAGCTAATTCAATAGCCACCTGCATCGAATTCTGCTGTTCTCAGAATAGAACACCTTGATATTTTGAGAGAATGTGTTTGCTCTCCCACTTCTGTGTAAGTGAGCTACAAGGAGAATTTCATGTGAATTAGTGGGTAAAGTGTTATTTTCATGTAACCCATAAATTGAGCATTTTATCTTCTATTGGCTACATATCACAATCTGAGTTCATCTTGCAGATATCCCATTATGTGCCAGAGAATCACATGTGGGTGGGAGCATATAAAAAAATGCTGAAAGATGTTAAATAAAAACTGTATGAACTGTGTGTCTTATTTTATTACAGCTTTGTTTTCTG
The DNA here is from genome assembly GCF_028885625.2 of Pongo pygmaeus. Lineage (NCBI taxonomy): Eukaryota > Metazoa > Chordata > Mammalia > Primates > Hominidae > Pongo > Pongo pygmaeus. Next base: position 19,364,813 of record NC_085930.1, on the reverse strand, counting down.
TGGGCCTTTTTGTAAAAAAAAAAAAAAAGTGGGGAATATGGACATTCTATAGATAAATTTCATTGGGAATTCATAGAGTCAGTGAATATTTGCAAAGTATGAAAAAGAAATTTTAAAAATCTTTATTTGGAAATATCACTGAGATGAAGTTAGCCTTAGGTTTAGATGGCTTGGATAAAGGCCTGAACAACTAGTATAATTAGTTAAAAAACAGACAAAAGTCTTCTCTACTTACCAACTCATGAAATGGAGATGATCCTAGTATTTTTTCCTCTAGAAAAATACGCTAAAGCTGTATTGAGGATTAAATGAGAGAAAGTCTTATAAAGTTCCTAGCACAATTCCCAGCTGTGCTGTTGTTATTATTTTGTACCCGTGAGTTCAACAGAAATGCTGCTGCTGCTTTTTTAATTTCAAATAGGAGGAGTAGATTTTGGTGAGAGAGAATAAGGCCAAGATGGGAGTGAGGAGAGGCTGGTAAGTGCCTTTTGGAAAAGAGAAAAGTCTAGTGGGCAAGTGGAGCAACCTGGCTGCACTAGATCAAGAAGCATCACACTCCTGCTCTTGAAAGCCAAGGAAAGAACCTTCTAGACCTCTAGGCTGCCACCACACGCCCATGTCAGTTACAGCTCATCTGTATAGAGAATTTGTTTAACTCTACTAAGATTCCATGTCTTTCATTATCTACTAAGAGTCCATGTCTTTCATTATCTAGCATCTTCCCATTGAACAGGTTTATCACCAGAAACGTAGTTGAACTTAAGTAAGCTTTCCCCAGGTTCACACAGCCCCTCCCTCCTCTTTGCTTTTCAGGCCTGGAGGGTTAAGAGCTTTGCTCTTGCACGTCTCTGGGGGCCATGCCGTCCCTTTTGGGTTCCTGTTCACAAATCTGAGTATCCCCTTCATAAAATTCTTCTCAAGTACCTCCGTTTGAGGGTGCCGCCTGTTTTCTAACTCGTCACTGATAGAAGAGGAAGCATTTCAGGGGTGACACACTAGCATCTGGCTATACAAGCACAGCTAACAACCATCTACCCATGGGCTGGGACTCAAACTCGAACTGTGCAACTTTTTACTAGTCCACCTCCCCTTGACTCACCAGGGCTGAATCTAGAAGCAGAAGAAAAGAATGTCAAAACAAAGACAGAGAGGTGGCTGTCCCTCTAGTCCCCCTGGAGCCCAGTTATTGTTCAAATACTTCTCTGCTCTCTCTCTACAAATAAAGTCGTACAATTCTCCACTCTTGGAGAGTTGACCGTCACCTGCAGCCTGCTAAAGCACAAAAGCCTTTCAAGAACTTCTTACTTGACCTGGCTGCCACAAAGCGTCTCAGGGGCAGGTTTTACTGGTTGAATCATTGCCTTACATTACCGTCTGAGAGCTGCCCTCATTTACCGTTTTCTAAATAGTTTAATAAGTTATCATTGGCCTATTTTAATCTTAATTAATATCAATTTCTGCTTTTCTTGGTGTTTGCCATTTTGTGTCACATTATATGGCTGATTTGAAGATTTCCATCTCTAATTAATGTATTAATTATCATAAGCAATTTCTCAAATTTGAATATGGAAAATCAAAAAGGCAATAAATTTCCCTTATCAAGTGCTCTGGGTCCAACGTGCATATAGACACTCCCAGGCGTTAGAAGTTCAGAGTGCCTCCTTCACCACTGCTTGAGTGCAAGGAATAGTCTTAGGTATTTCCTTCATTGAGCTTTACCTTCATTGGGCATTCACTATCTGTTTCATCTTGGAAGATATGCTTGATGTCTCTGACCCTCACCTTTATCACTTATAAAAGGGGATTCTAATACATTCCCCACTGGATGATTGTGAGAATAGAGGGTAGTAATGTGGAAAGCACCTGTACCCATAGCTAGGCACATCATTAATGACAGTTAACCCTGTTAAACATCGATATTAGTTTCCAGCATCAGCCTCAGAGCCACACAATCCCAATCCCATTAGAAAAGATTATGCATTTTTTCATTCCCAAGAGTTTAGGTTAATATAAATTTTAGATATAACAACTAGAACCATTAATATGCAAGATAATTTGTCACAATAATTCCCTTCATAATTAACTTTAGCTCACAAACTCTATCAGAAGAAGCATTTAAGCAGGAAATCAACAGTATATTAGACAAGGCTTTAAACCAGTTTTATTTGATATACTGAGCCTTACTTATAGCTGTGTGATAGGGTGATATCAAGTCTATGCAGAAAATATTTTATCTTCTAATAAGTTTTATTATTATGGATTTAAAATTTTAAATAAATACTGTTTTGCAAGTTCAGTTGTATCTTGTTAACCGATATGTTTACAAATTAGTGGTAGTTAAATATATTCTTAAAACAATATTGGAGTTATTGTACCAAAAGATCTATTCACAGTATGACCTGGACAATCTTGGAAGTATAAGAAATGTTAGTTACTGTGGCCTATAAATTTATGGTGTTAATTTTACTATTTTCTCTAGTATGTTTATCATTGCTATCTTTAAATTAATTTGACGTATTAAAACACTCAAAAATAAGAAAGCTTCAATTAATATATTTAAAAATGAATTTATCATTCTGAATATTATTCCGTTTTGTTCACATATTCACTAAACATTTCTGAAAATCACCTGTGCGACAAATATGTGAGATACTGGGAAAATAGATGGATTAGACACAATGCCTACCCTCAAGGAACTTGGTGAAATTGACAAATGAAAAATCAGGGGATTAAGTATGAATTTGTGCTGTAACAGAAGTATCCGTAGGGATAATGTGGATCACAAAGGAGGAAGGAGCAATGTTTATCTTATATTTAAAAAGTTAGATTTTATTAAGAAGATGATGCTGAAATCAGATTTTGAAAAGGAATGTGATATGGTTTAGATCTGTGTCCCCACCCAAATCTCATGTCAAATTATCATCCCAGTGTGGGAGGTGATTGAATCATGGCAGTGTTTTCTCATAAGTGGTTTAACACCAGCACCTTCAGTGCTGTTCTTATGATAGTGAGTGAGTTCTTGTGAGATCTGGTTGTTTAAAAGTGTTTAGCACCTCCCCGCTGTTACTCTTCCTCCTGTTCCAGCCCTGTGAAGTGCTCTTCCCTCTTTGCCTTCTGCCGTGGCTGTAAGTTTCCTGAGGCTTTCCCAGAAGCCGAGCAGATGCCAGTATCATGCTTCCTGTACAGCCTGTGGAGCCATGAGCCAATTAATCCTCTTTTCTTTATAAATCACCCAGTCTCAGGTATTTCTTTATAGTGGTGCGAGGATGGACTAATACAGAATGTTCTGAGTGATCAAGATTAGAACGACGTTCCTGGAGGAATGCTCTCCTTGTAATGGAAATGCCCTATTTGCCTTGTGTTGACCTCAGAATTAATCATCATTTATTTGAAATAAATTCAGTGAAATATAATACTTTTTCAAATACATATTTATATGCTTGTGTAACTTATTCTTTTAATGTTCTCAAAAGTACTCTAAATTCTATGTATCCCAGTTAATAATGTCAAGGGTCCCACAGACACTGAGCAAGCACCGCGTCTCTTAGACACCAAAGATCTTAGACACGTGATTTCCCAGCTTTTGTACATTGTTTTAACATACTTTCGTATAAAATGTGAAGGCTAAAGTAACTCCATCTGAGAAGATAATCTGCCACGTTGACTTCTGATTACAGTTCTAGGAATGCCTCTGAGATTTCCTGTTCATGTATTGTTTCTTGTGTAAAAGCACATACTTTACCATAAATTCTGCCCTTAGATACAATTTGTACCCATTTCCTCTGAAGCACATGTATCTTTTCCCTATGTTGTATAATCCCCGGGTCTGGGGGATAATGGCACGGACATCTACCTAGCTTCTGGCTTCCAAAATGACACTTTTGTCAGTAAATTACCCAATAAAATCACCCTATAACGACAAGCTGAATGTGTCTGGCTCCTTCGGTTTCTTGGCTCCTTCTGCATTTGGAGGTCGTTTTGCATGTACATGCTTTCATGAAACAAATGTGAATTTTGTTCAAAGACTTTTTATTACTACTCCCAGGAAAAAAAATGTGAAATAGTTGAAAACGGGCAAAAAATTGTATATTATCAGATGTCTACGCACTGTTCCAGATTATCCCCAACTTTGTCAGAACTATTTTTATTTCTCTAAACTGTTACATGGCAAGGCATGTGATCTTGTCCATAGACAATCAGATGGAAGGGCAATTGATGCCCAGTCCCTTTCCCAGTGGAAAAAGCCAGTTTTGTAACTATTTGTAAATTCATTTTTGCTTTCCTGTCAGACCTACCTAGATATGGCACTTTATTTCTCCTTTGAATCAGTTGTAATCTTAGTCATTCTCTTATTAACTAAGGAATTAAACAAACTCTTTGATATGTGTTCATTTTATATTGGTATGAAAGTTTTAATTTTAACTATTTTTGAAAATACAAGATTCTCTTTAGTCCCAATAGATGCAGCCAATACATTGTACAAATATCGAATAATTTCTCTGTATGGTATAGGATAATTGAAGAGGAAAAAACAGCAATATCATTGTAGTATATACAAAATGTTTAGATTTTCTGGGGAAGGTGGGAATACTTCATAGGAAGGCAAGATTGGTGTTAATTTTAAAGAGAGTTGACATCAAATACTATTCTAGGCATAGGATGTAATTCTTGTACAAAGATGTAATAAATATAGCAGTGTAAAAAGATGTGTCGTGCTCATGGAATTATTTCATAGCAGCTGGGGATTAAACTACACAGGACTATAGAGAATAAACATGATCAACAGTGATCCTGGAAATGGTAGCTTGAAAACAGATTCTGAAGATATTCATATTGAAGCATTTAGAATTTATCTTCTACGGAATACAGAGGCATTGAAGAGGTGACATGATCAAATTTGACTTTTTATGAATCAAGCAAAGGATGGATTAAAAGATGGAATATTATAGTAAAAGAAAAGAAACACTCAGGCCTAGAGCTTCATCACTTGAGTTGATTGGACACTCTTTGGTCTAGGCCAGTAGCACTGGAAATAGAGCAGAGAGGAATAGCATAAACCATTAAAATGAAAACTTCAGATATTTGCATGTTACAGGAATGACAAAGAACTCTCCCTTCTAATATACATAAATGTTTGGTGTGATAATTATTCCCAAAATCAAAATAAGCAACTTTTAAGAAACCTAATGTATAAGTTTGTTAAATAAATTTCAAAATAAAAAAACACATATTTCTAGGAATCTTGTATTTGACCCTTTTCCAAATGTGCTACTTTGTTAGTAAGCTATCTCAACTTCTAAACTACTCATGAAGGAAAGCTAAAAAGCAATGGACTCTCTAGCCATCTGAAAAAGAATATTATACACACAGCATTTTAAAATTATTGAGCCATAATTGATATTTTTGTCTACTAGGCACAAATCAATTTTAAGAAACTTTAGGATATAATGACTTAAAGAACCCAAACAGTAGGTTATATTGTGCCTTTGATTATTAAGTGTAAAAAAATTTGTTTTCAATCAATACTAAATTTATTTTTAGCCTGATTAAGAGTTTCTTTCTATGTGCTATATTTAAACAGAGTTAATAAATGTAAATCTGTTTTGATTGAAAAATTCTATCTAGCTTTTAAAATCTACATTTTTCATCTCCAAAAAAGGGGCAAATAGAAAAATGTGCTTTATTTTCAGTAGGCTGTGTGATTAACGTTATAATCAAGTGTTTATAAAGTATCTAATTATGCAAGTTGCACAAAGAACTTTATAAACCTGTTCTTTCCCCTGTAGGTAAGATGCAGGATTCTTATTTATGGACATTCAGGGTTAGCCCTAGATGACTTACTACAATTATTAAATCTATCATTTGTGTATAATTTAAAGTTTTATAATACTTTTGCTTGCACCTTCTAAAGGAATTATCTGCTCAGCACTCTGAGTTAGTATGCTCAGCATTTACTCATGAGGAAATTAACTTGGAGAGGTTAAAGTATTTTACCCAATCTTTTGTAATGAGTGGCGTAGAAAAAAATGCATTTGTCTCCTGACATCAACTTAACTACCTCTTCTAATTTTCCATCCACAGTTATTTACTCACTCTTGCCAAACCTCAACACCAGCCTAGGACCCCGACAATGTTTGCCCTTCTATAAAGTGCTTCAGGAGCCATACTTACCCTTGCAACTTCTCCCTTTCTGTAAAATTTTCCATTTCTTTAGCAAAGATGACTTGAGTTCATAGTTTGCTAACTTAGAAAATTTTACTCATAATTAAATATACAGAGTGAGGAGCTCATAGTCATTTTATTCTTTAGAGGGTGTTTGATTTGAAATTTAAGAACTTGTTCAGCTAAAGTCAGCCTGGAATTTTAGAAAAAAGAATGTCAGATAATAGATGATGGTATTTTATGACATCCCTTTCTTTTAGTGATGTGACCTACTATTTTAGGATTAAAAACTTAACTTTTAGAGATTATATATAGGAAACTGACATGTCAGAATGAAAAATGATTGCGTTAACACGTGATTGGGAGAAACATGTTCATTTTAGAACTTCCTTACAAGCAATGCTTTTTAGCATTATGGAAGACAAATCATAATTATGGAGAATAATTAAATGCTTATCTACAGAAGCTGTGTGTCCAAGTTCAGATGCCATACAGACTTTTAGAGGTATTTTAAAAATGTATTTCCTGAAGTATATACATTTCTTGTACACTGTTTTATTTCATAATTTAAAGATGCTGTCTTTCAATGATGGATAAAAGATGAATTAGTCAGCTGTTGATATAAATTCAAAATTACTTTTACCTTTTACTTGATATACCTAAAGTATATCAGAGTAGTTGCAAATTAGCTGGATTTAGGATTTTGTCTGGTTAATAAAAGATAATAAATTGGTTTAAACATGTTTCTTTTAATATGAAACAAGTGACTATAATCGAGGTTAATTAATAAGAAATTTCATATCTGATAGATTTATGATTAATTTTAAAGTAGATTTCTAGAATTACATTCATGCATTTCATGTTTATACAAATTAACTAGAATAACCATAATAAGTATATTTTTGAAAAAAGGAATTATTCAATTATGTATGTTCTTTAAGTAGGTGAAACAGCTAACCTCTCTAATAATATATAATATACAAATTTTATAACATTCTTTAATTCTTTCATTTAACCATAATCAATGAGAGATAATTCTGTGTTTAGTATTTTACTACCTAATGGGGATGTATAAATAATGGAACATGGTCCTTCCTGAAGAGCTTTCAATCGTATGGAGAAGACAGATTAGAAGACAGTTGCAAATATAATTGAAAACAATTTATTTTTGATATTGGAATTTCTATTTTGTTTATTAAAAGAGGGACAGGGACCAAGAGAATGTAATATGCATTATTACAGGCTAAAATAGAAATCAGAAAATATAATTTAAAATATATATTTAAACTTAAGTTCCAGTTTATAAGGGGAAACTAAGAACTTAATGTTCTTAGCAATTAGATTATTTGTTTTTTATCTTGGAATATTTGTTTGTTTCTAAATGCTAGAAAAAAAGTAAATGTAAAAAAGTAGTGTCATTTATTACGAAATAAGATCAGGACTAGCTCTGGGCTAAAATTGTAAGTGTGGTAGGATTTATCCATTCTATAATTAATTCTAATTCATCATTAAGGTCAGATTTCTGCTGCCTAAGTTTTCCCTTGTCCATTCAGTGCTTACTTCTCTGTAGTTCTCCCCATTATGCTGAAATATCCCTGCATTCTTTAATGTCACATCTTAAGGTTCACATGTGAGATACCTTGGTATTAACCCGTGGAGCCTCTCTCTGTCTCTCTCTCTGAGTTTGACTAACTTCTTTAAAAGCCTTCCTTATATCATGGTGTTCTTAGAGAAGTCAAGCTTTGGTATTTGGCTTTCAGAGGGAATTTCCCAAGGGTAAAGGTGAATGCTACAGAAATCTTAAGGCCTATTTTGTAAGTTAAACACTATCTCTTTAGCCACATTATATAAGTTGCAAGGTAGGAACAGACACAATACTTGACAGAAGGAGAGACAAGAAATTTTTGGTTCTCTTTAATTCACCGTACAGAAGGATAGGGAAAGATGGGTAGAATTTCAATGATACAAAACAGAAAGTTATCTTGAGAGAGAGATTTTGGATTGGCCATTATAACCTTAAGACAAACTCTAGAAAATTCAACAGAGATACTCGCTTCCAGTCAAATTATCATAGTAAACAAGAAAAAGAATCTTGAAAATCAGAGAAGAAAGGAAAAAATATATATTTTAGAGGAAATTATCTAATGTAATCCTAAACTAGGCTTTTAAAGAAGTGTTAAGATAAACAAAAAAGAAGAATATGGGAAATTCCTTTTAAAAAGTGGATATGATTGTTTTGTCAATACTAGACTATGCTCTTAGTGTTTATTTCTCTGATCCTTATGTTGTGAAAAGAAAAATGAGAATGGTTCTATAGATAATATTCAATGAAATAAAAATCAAAAAGGTAGTGTATTCTTTTTTCTAAGGAAATTAATCAATGTTAATTCACCTTTATACATCTATTTTTAAATAAAGTACTAAGAGATTTCTTTATAGAACATTTTGCAAATATTTTGCATTTATCAAAGTGAAGCACATGGAAAAACAACACACATAAAGGTAGAAAATCAGGTTTTTGTGGTGTAAAGTCAAAAAACTTTTAGACTTTAAGCTTTGAATTTGAATGTCAAGTTCTTATTAGACATATTTTATCAAGTTATTAATTTGACATGTATTGAGAATAAATTAAGCAAAGGAATACAAAACACAGACAATAGCAATGTTGGACCCTTCAGAAGCTGGTCCTATGCCACCTGAACTTGTCAAGGTTTTCTAGAAAAATGGAAACAATAGAATAAATACAGTATAGATAGATAGATTTAGATGATATAGATATACATAAGAGGAGATAAATCTTCTCTACTCAGTCTGCTAATCAAAATGTTAACGTCTTCCAGAAGCACCTTCACAGATGCACCCAGGAATAATGTTTTGCCAGCTATCTGAGAATCCCTTAGCTCAGTCAAGTTGACAGATAACATTAATCATCACAATCCACTCCTTGTCAATTTGGCACCCATACGCATCTCCTTAAACTATACCTGCTCTTCAAATAAAGACAATAGCAAAGTGATAATTTCTCCAGCATGATACAACTGTCCAAACAACTGAAAACACACTAATCCACTCCTCAGAAAAGAAGCTAAAGTCCTAGCTGTCATTTCAATGTTCATGTCCCCTCCAAAATTTGTGTTAAAACTCAGTCCCTCAGTGGGTGCAGCGCACCATGCATGAGCCGAAGCAGGGTGAGGCATCGCCTCACCCAGGAAGCGCAAGGGGTCAGGGAATTCCCTTTCCTAGTCAAAGAAAGGGGTGACAGATGGCACCTGGAAAATCGGGTCACTCCCACCCTAATACTGCGCTTTTCCAATGGGCTTAACAAACAGCACACCAGGACATTCTATCCTGCACCTGGCTCGGAGGGTCCTGCGCCCACGGAGCCTCGCTCATTGCTAGCACAGCACTCTGAGATCCAACTGCAAGGCAGCAGCAAGGCTGGGGGAGGGGCATCCACCATTGCTCAGGCTTGAGTAGGTAAACAAAGCAGCCAGGAAGCTCGAACTGGGTGGAGCCCACCACAGCTCAAGGAGGCCTGCCTGCCCTATAGGCTCCACCTCTGGGGGCAGGGCACAGACAAACAAAAAGACAGCAGTAACCTCTGCAGACTTAAATGTCCTTGTCTGACAGCTTTGAAGAAAGTGCTGATTCTCCCAGCACACAGCTTGAGATCTGGGAACGGGCAGCCTGCCTCCTCAAGTGGGTCCCTGACTCCCGAGTAGCCTAATTGGGAGGCACCCCCCAGTAGGGGTGGACTGACACCTCACACGGCGGGGTACTCCTCTGAGACAAAACTTCCAGAGGAACGATCAGGCAGCAGCATTTGCGGTTCACCAATATCTGCTGTTCTGCAGCCACCACTGCTGATACCCAGGAAAACAGGGTCTGGAGTGGACCTCCAGCAAACTCCAACAGACCTGCAGCTAAGGGTCCTGACTGTTAGAAGGAAAACTAACAAACAGAAAAGACATCCACACCAAAAACCGATCTGTACATCACCATCATCAAAGACCAAATGTAGATAAAACTACAAAGATGGGGAAAAAACAGAGCAGAAAAACTGGAAACTCTAAAAAGCAGAGTACCTCTCCTCCTCCAAAGGAACGCAGCACATCACCAGCAACGGAACAAAGCTGGATGGAGAATGACTTTGACGAGTTGAAAGAGGAAGGCTTCAGAAGATCAAACTACTCCGAGCTAAAGGAGGAAGTTCGAACCAATGGCAAAGAAGTTAAAAACTTTGAAAAAAAAATTAGATGAATGGATAACTAGAATAACCAATGCAGAGAAGTCCTTAAAGGACCCGGTGGAGCTGAAAACCAGGGCAGGAGATCTATGTGACGAATGCAGAAGCCTCAGTAGCCGATGTGATCAACTGGAAGAAAGGGTATCAGTGATGGAAGATGAAATGAATGAAATGAAGCGTGAAGATAAGTTTAGAGAAAAAAGAATAAAAAGAAATGAACAAAGCCTCCAAGAAATATGGGACTATGTGAAAAGACCAAATCTATGTCTAATTGGTGTACATGAAAGTGACGGGGAGAATGGAACCAAGTTGGAAAACACTGTGCAGGATATTATCCAGGAGAACTTCCCCAAACTAGCAAGGCAGGGCAACATTCAAATTCAGGAAATACAGAGAACGCCACAAAGATACTCCTCAAGAAGAGCAACTCCAAGACACATAATTGTCAGATTCACCAAAGTTGAAATGAAGGAAAAAATGTTAAGGGCAGCCAGAGAGAAAGGTCGGGTTACCCACAAAGGGAAGCCCATCAGACTAACAGCGGATCTCTCGGCAGAAACTCTACAAGCCAGAAGAGAGTGGGGGCCAATATTCAACATTCTTAAAGAAAAGAATTTTCAAACCAGAATTTCATATCCAGCCAAAATAAGCTTCATAAGTGAAGGAGAAATAAAATACTTTACACACAAGCAAATGCAGAGAGATTTTGTCATCACCAGGCGTGCCCTAAAAGAGCTCCTGAAGGAAGCACTAAATATGGAAAGGAACAACCAGTAACACTCACTGCAAAAACATGCCAAATTGTAAAGACCATCAAGGCTAGGAAGAAACTGCATCAACCAACAAGCAAAATAACCAGCTAACATCATAATGACAGGATCAAATTCACACATAACAGTACTAACCTTAAATGTAAATGGGCTAAATGCTCCAATTAAAAGGCACAGACTGGCAAATTGGATAAAGAGTCAAGACCCATCAGTGTGCTGTATTCAGGAAACCCATCTCACGTGCAGAGACACACATAGGCTCAAAATAAAGGGATGGAGGAAGATCTACCAAGCAAATGGAAAACAAAAAAAGGCAGGGGTTGCAATCCTAGTCTTGGATAAAACAGACTTTAAACCAACAAAGATCAAAAGAGACAAGGCCATTACATAATGGTAAAGGGATCAATTCAACAAGAAGAACTATCCTAAATATATATGCACCCAATACAGGAGCACCCAGATTCATAAAGCAAGTCCTGAATGACCTACAAAGAGACTTAGACTCCCACACAATAATAATGGGAGACTTTAACATCCTACTGTCAACATTAGACAGATCAATGAGACAGAAAGTTAACAAGGATATCCAGGAATTGAATTCAGCTCTGCACCAAGCAGACCTAATAGACATCTACAGAACTCTCCACTCCAAATGAGCAGAATATACATTCTTTTCAGCACCACAGCACACCTATTCTAAAATTGACCACATACGTGGAAGTAAAGCACCCCTCAGCAAATGTAAAAGAACAGAAATTATAACAAACTGTCTCTCAGACCACAGTGCAATCAAACTAGAACTCAGGATTAAGAAACTCACTCAAAACCACTCAACTACATGGAAACCGAACAACCTGCTCCTGAATGACTACTGGGTACATAACGAAATGAAGGCAGAAATAAAGATGTTCTTTGAAACCAACGAGGACAAAGACACAACATACCAGAATCTCTGGGACACATTCAAAGCAGTGTGTAGAGGGAAATTTATAGCACTAAATGCCCACAAGAGAAAGCAGGAAAGATCCAAAATTGACACCCTAACATCACAATTAACAGAACTAGAAAAGCAAGAGCAAACACATTCAAAAGCTAGCAGAAGGCAAGAAATAATGAAGATCAGAGTAGAACTGAAGGAAATAGAGACACAAAAAACCCTTCAAAAAATCAGTGAATCCAGGAGCTGGTTTTTTAAAGGATCAAAAAAATTGATAGACTGCTAGCAAGACTAATAAAGAAGAAAAGAGAAGAATCAAATAGACGCAATAAAAAATGACAAAGGGGATATCACCACTGATCCCACAGAAATACAAACGACCGTCAGAGAATACTATAAACACCTCTACCCAAATAAACTAGAAAATCTAGAAGAAATGGATAAATTTCTCGACACATACACTCTCCCAAGACTAAACGAGGAAGAAGTTGAATCTCTGAATAGACCAATAACAGACTCTGAAATTGAGGCAATAATTAATAGCTTACCAACCAAAAAAAGTCCAGGACCAGATGGATTCACAGCTGAATTCTACCAGAGGTACAAGGAGGAACTGGCATCCCTTCTGAAACTATTCCAATCAATAGAAAAAGAGGGAATCCTACCTAACTCATTTTATGAGGCCAGCATCATCCTGATACCAAAGCCTGGCAGAGACACGACCAAAAAAGAGAATTTTAGACCAATATCCTTGATGAACATTGATGCAAAAATCCTCAATAAAATACTGGCAAACTGAATCCAGCAGCACATCAAAAAGCTTCTCCACCATGATCAAGTGGACTTCATCCTTGGGATGCAAGGCTGGTTCAACATACAAAAATCAATAAACGTAATCCAGCATATAAACAGAACTAAAGACAAAAACCACATGATTATCTCAAAAGATGCAGAAAAGGCCTTTGATGAAATTCAATAGCCCTTCATGCTAAAAACTCTCAATAAATTAAGTATTGATGGGATGTATCTCAAAATAACAAGAGCTATCTATGACAAACCACAGCCAATATCATACTGAATGGACAAAAACTGGAAGCATTCCCTTTGAAAACTGGCACAAGACAGGGATGCCCTCTCTCACCACTCCTATTCAACATAGTGTTGGAAGTTCTGGCCAGGTCAATCAGGCAGGAGAAGGAAATAAAGGGTATTCAATTAGGGAAAAAGGAAGTCAAATTGTCTCTGTTTGCAGATGATGTGATTGTATATCTAGAAAACCCCATAGTCTCAGCCCAAAATCTCCTTAAGCTGATAAGCAACTTCAGCAAAGTCTCAGGATACAAAATCAATGTGCAAAAATCACAGGCATTCTTATACACCAGTAGCAGACAAACAGAGAGCCAAATCATGAGTGAACTCCCATTCACAATTGCTTCAAAGACAATAAAATACCTAGGAATCCAACTTACAAGGGATGTGAAGGACCTCTTCAAGGAGAACTACACACCACTGCTCAAGGAAATAAAAGAGGATACAAACAAATGGAAGAACATTCCATGCTCATGGGTAGGAAGAATCAATAACGTGAAAATGGCCATACTGCCCAAGGTAATTTATAGATTCAATGCTATCCCCATCAAGCTACCAATGACTTTCTTCACAGAATTGGAAAAAACTAATTTAAAATTCATATGGAACCAAAAAAGAGCCCGCATTTCCAAGTCAATCCTAAGCCAAAAGAACAAAGCTGGAGGCATCAGGCTACCTGACTTCAAACTATACTACAAGGATACAGTAACCAAAACAGCATGGTATTGGTACCAAAACAGAGATATACACCAATGGAACAGAACAGAGCCCTCAGAAATAATGCCGCATATCTACAACTATCTGATCTTTGACAAACCTGACAAAAACAAGCAATGGGGAAAGGATTCCCTATTTAATAAATGGTGCTGGGAAAACTGGCTAGCCATATGTAGAAAGCTGAAACTGGATCCCTTCCTTACACCTTATACAAAAATTAATTCAAGATGGGTTAAAGACTTACATGTTAGACCTAAAACCATTAAAACTCTAGAAGAAAACCTAGGCAATACCATTCAGGACATAGGCATGGGCAAGGACTTCATGTCTAAAACACCAAAAGCAATGGCAACAAAAGCCAAAATTGACAAATGGGATCTAATTAAACTAAAGAGCTTCTGCACAGCAAAAGAAACCACCTTCAGAGTGAACAGGCAAACTACAGCAGGGGAGAAAATTTTTGCAGCCTACTCATCTGACAAAAGGCTAATATACAGAATCTACAATGAACTCAAACAAATTTACAAGAAAAAAACAAACAACCCCATCAACAAGTGGGCAAAAGATATGAACAGACACTTCTCAAAAGAAGCCATTTATGCAGCCAAAAAACACATGAAAAAATGCTCATCTTCACTGGCCATCAGAGAATTGCAAATCAAAACCACAATGAGATACCGTCTCACACCAGTTAGAATGGCGATCATTTAAAAGTCAGGAAACAACAGGTGCTGGAGAGGACGTGGAGAAATAGGAACACTTTTACACTGTTGGTGGGACTGTAAACTAGTTCAACCATTGTGGAAGTTGTTGTGGCGATTCCTCAGGGATCTAGAACCAGAAATACCATTTGACCCAGCCATCCCATTACTGGGTATATACCCAAAGGATTATAAATCATGCTGCTATAAAGAGACATGCACACGTATGTTTATTGCGGCACTATTCACAATAGCAAAGACTTGGAACCAACCCAAATGTCCAACAATGATAGACTGGATTAAGAAAATGTGACACATATGTACCATGGAATACTATGCAGCCATCAAAAGTGATGAGTTCTTGTCCTTTGTAGGGACATGGATGAAACTGGAAACCAGCATTCTCAGCACACTATCGCAAGGATAAAAAACCAAACACCGCATGTTCTTGCTCATAGGTGGGAATTGAACAATGAGAACACATGGACACAGGAAGGGGGACATCACACACTGGGGCCTGTTGTGGGGTGGGGGGATGGGGGAGGGATAGCATTAGGAGGTATACCTAATGTTAAATGACGAGTTAGTGGGTGCAGCACACCAACATGGCACATGTATACATATGTAACAAACCTGCACGTTGTGCACATGTACCCTAAAACTTAAAGTATAATAATAATAATAAAACAAACAAAAAAAAAAACTCGGTCCCCAATATGACAGTATTAATCAGTGTGGTCTTTTAGGGGGTGACTAGGTTGTAAAAGCTCAATCCTCACACAGGGATTAGTGCCTTATAAAAGGTCTGGAGGAGACCAATGAGGCTTCTTTTGTCTTTCTGCGCTTCCGCCTTGTGATGATGCAGCAAGAAGGCTTGCAAATGCCAATGCCTTTGGAGCATTAATTTGGGACTTCTCAGCCTCCAAAACTGTGAAAAATTAATTTCTGTTCCTTATAAATTACTTAGTCTTAGGTATTTTGGTACAGGAGCACAGATGAACTAAGACAGTCTTTGAGTGATGTTTATTCCTCTCCTGATATCCAGAACGTAAATACTGAGATGTAAACAAAAGAAAGAAAACTAACATATTTGATGAAAACACACACACACACGTTCAAAACAAAATAAGGAGGAAATAGGATAATTTTAGTCCTTATTTCTATAACTGGTCACATGGTCATACCTGGTATTTCTAACCACCTTCCTCTACCACCCATTCTGTATTTCCTTTCTCTTTAGCAAGAACTTCAGCTGGTTGTAGACCTTGCAGGGTGATCAAAACTAAACCTTTGTTTCTAAAAGGATGGGCCTGGATTTGGTTGTTTTAGTTTTGCATTGCGCTTAATCATAGAACATGGTAATACTAGCAGACATCATGAAGGGTCTCCTGTATTGTAGATATACTTACTCTTTTTCACTTCCATTGAGAAGTAGTAGTTCAATTTCCCCAGGTAGTCTGAATCAATCACCCCAGGCAATACTGACTGTTTCTCTGGTGAAAGCAT
Organism: Pongo pygmaeus; assembly: GCF_028885625.2. NCBI lineage: Eukaryota > Metazoa > Chordata > Mammalia > Primates > Hominidae > Pongo > Pongo pygmaeus. Next base: position 19,348,685 of record NC_085930.1, on the reverse strand, counting down.
TCCTCCATCTAGAACTAAGTCCTCTTGCCCAACAGAAGATGAAGTCATGAGAATGGGAGGCAAACATTTTGCTAGTGGGTAACTCAGGGTGATGGTGAGCAGTGCCACTCTCATTTTACAAGTGGGTAACTCAGGGTGGTGGTGAGCAGTGCCACTCTCATTTTACAAGTGGGTAACTCAGGGTGGTGGTGAGCAGTGCCACTCTCATTTTACAAGTGGGTAACTCAGGGTGGTGGTGAGCAGTGCCACTCTCATTTTACAAGTGGGTAACTCAGGGTGGTGGTGAGCAGTGCCACTCTCATTTTACAAGTGGGTAACTCAGGGTGGTGGTGAGCAGTGCCACTCTCATTTTACAAGTGGGTAACTCAGGGTGGTGGTGAGCAGTGCCCCTCTCATTTTACAAGTGGGTAACTCAGGGTGGTGGTGAGCAGTGCCCCTCTCATTTTCCACTCTTTGATTCCTGAACCCATAAATTGTGGCTATTGATGAAACTACTGTATGTTGGAAACTGCTTCAGAGAATATACAACCTTCTGCAGAACCTTGGCCCAGCTGTGTAAGGTATTGCCATCTAGCTGGTACTGTAATTGAATTCAAAAGACCCTTTCATCAGTTTTATCAAGCTAGCTGCTTCTGGATGATGGGGAACATGGTAAGACCAATGAACTTCAGGACCATGAGCCCATTGCCACACTTTTTTGTCTTTGAGGTGAGTTCCTTGATCAGAAGCAATGCTGTATTGAATACTGTGCCTGTGGATAAGACACTTTATAAGTCCACGGATGGTAGTTTTGGTGGAAGCATTGCACCCAGGGAAGACAAATCCATAACCTGAGAAGGGTCTATTCCAATAAGTACAAAATGCTGCCACTTCCATAGTGGAAGCAGTCTAATGTAAATAAACTGCCACTAGGTAGCTGGCTGATCACCCTGGGGAATAATGCCAAGTGGGATCACAGTATGGTCTCTACTGCTGGCAGATTGTATAATCAGTGGTGGCCATAGCTAGGTCAGCCTTGGTGAGTGGAAATCCATGTTGCTGAGTGCATGCATAACCTTCATCCCTGCCACCATGTCCCCTTGTTACTGGTGGAATGTATCTGAGCCACATGGCACCAAAACATGTAACCAGCGGCAAGTCGGTACAGGTCTGCAGCAACCTCAGTTCTTGCCCCCTCAGAAGAAAGAATTCAACTGAGGGACATAAGGCAGAAGGAGAGGCTAAGGCAAGTTTTAGAGCAGGAGTGAATGTTTATTTAAAAAGCCTTAGAGCAGGAATGAAAGGAAGAAAAGAGTATTCTTGGAAGAGGACCAGGTGGGTGACTTGAAAGACAAGTGTACATGTTGACCTTGTGACTAGGCTTATACGTTGGCATAATTCCAGGGTCTTGTGTTACTTCTCCTAACCCGCCCAACCCTTGAGATCTTATTGGGAAGCTGCTGATAACCAGTTTTAGGTGTTTTCTACCCAGCAGGAGACTGCCTTTCCCTGGCACTGTCTGTGACCAATTATTACTTTAGAAAGACAGTCAACAACCACCCTACCATCACCTGATGGTGCCTGACATTCCTGGTGTGTGTGGGTTGGGAGAGCCCTCTCCTACCCGGCTCATACCAGACTACTGTGACAGATCCATGTCAATAAATTCAGACTGATCCAAGTTTATGTTTATTTCACCATTATCCCACACTTTTTTTTTTTTTTTTTTCAGATGGAGTCTCGCTCTGTCGCCCAGGCTGGGGTGCAGTGGCGCGATCTCGGCTCACTGCAACCTCCGCCACCCGGGTTCAAGTAATTCTCCTGTCTCAGCCTCCCGAGTAGCTGGGACTGCAGGCGCCTGCCACCATGCCCAGCTAACTTTTGTATTTTTAGTAGAGATGGAGTTTCACCATATTAGTCAGGCTGGTCTCAAGTTCCTTACCTCAGTTTATCTGCCTGCCTCAGCCTCCCAAAGTGCTGGTATTTCAGGCATGAGCCACCACACCCAGCCCTTATCCCACAGTCTTAATATCCATTCCCAGACATATTCCCCAGACTGCTGCTTGTATAGCTTAGAAAACTCTAGTTCTTTTGGGGTATATTAATGGTACACTTCCTCATGAATTATGCTTTGTATATCACCTTTAGGATCCTGCTAGAACTGAAGTCTAGTTATGGTCTAGAAGCAAGGAAATGATTAATTGGTAGATCCTAAGGAGAATCAGCATTGTCTTGTATAACAACTGCCTCAGGACAGGCCATTACTGTTTCCTTGGGCAATGTGGGATTAACCCCCGCAGATAGAGACGAAAAGGCTGATACCTTTGGTGTGGGGAGTAGGAAGTGGGGTGGAGAGGCCACAACCACTGAGAGTAGGGAGATCTCTTCCACTGGCGAAGAAGGCTCATCAGAATTTAGGGGCTCAATATTGCCAGCTTCATCAGGGGCTTTCCAAACATCCCCATCCCAGCTTATAGGTTTCAGTTTTTCCCTAATCAGTGCCCTCACTTTAACAGTACACATCCCGCAAGGCTAGGAGTACAACTTGTATTGCAGTTAAGACAATTACAGGATAAGGTCAATAATTTGAGTATCAGCAATGTCAGCCCTTCAGCTACAGGAGATAAGGCCCTCACTCAGGGCACATTTAGAAGCTCTTAGGTCATGTATGCAGCCCTTGATCTGGGTTTAGAATTTCTAAGCTAATTCTTTGATCTCATCATTTTGTCCAGTGACATTAGGAGCAACCAATCAACATCATTCTGTTCCTTAGTTTTCCAAAAATGTTTTGAAGTATCATATTCAAAGTTATTTAGCTCTTTACTTCTTGTAAGTAGTGGGTTAGAAATAGCTAATATAAATATTTTGCATATCTCTAAAAATAGTTCGTGTCATGAACTATCAGTCACTGCTTTGCATTTTTATAATTAGATTAGAGAGTCACATCCAGAAACTCCAAATCCAGTTCAGAAAACTCATCCTTAATTACATGAGCCATTTTCTAATAAGTCCCTTATTACATATCTACATATATCTTATTGGTACTGTTTATTTGGGGAACCCTCAATAGCACAGATTTTTGGTACCAAGAGGGGTTCTAGAAGAAAATTTTGAGAATGAGTTTTCTGAATTGGATTGATATAACATCTGCAAGGTGGAGAACCAAGAAAAACAGTTGTGTAATTCAGAGTCTGAAGATCTGAAAACCAAGAGAGTTAATGGCATAACTCCTACTTAAAGGCAAAAGGCCTGAAAAACTTACGAGGGTATGAGGGTGAGGTGCTGGTGTCTAAGTCTCCAAGAACTGGTAACTTCAAGGGTAGGAGGAGATAGCTGTCCCAGCTCAAGAAGATGGAGAAAATTTACCCTTTCTCCACAATATGTTATCTTTGGGCTCGTAATGGATTGGGTGATGCCCACCAACATTGTTGAGGGCAGATACGTTTTACTTAGTCTACTGATTCAATTGATAAGCTATTCTAAAACTACTGTCACAGACACATGCAGATATAATGTTTTACCAGCTATTGGAGCATCTCTTAGCCCTGTCAAGTTGACCCATAAAATTAACCACGACTTACCTAATTCATAATTTTCTAATGGCTAAATTCTATTTAACCTTAAATCCTGAGTATCCTCAAACTAGCACATTCCTGTTCTTGTCTTGTAGGCTCAGCTACTTTCCCTTCCTTATTCCAATCACACTCCTCAAGCATCAGTACAAACACTTCAATCATCCTGGCATTTTCATTGATTTTGCTTAAACAAGAGGTTGATAATGAATGCACAATCTCATTTCCCCCTTCCCTGACCAGGAAAGTCAAAATATTAACTTTGACCAATCTTTTTAGAGTCACTAATACACTTAAGCCTATCAAGAGTGAAAGGTATGATAAGCTGTAGACTCCATTCTGTTTTGTAAACTTTCTTGTTTTCTTCTAACAGAAAATAACTATACTTCTTAATATACTCATTTATATAAATATGGTAACTAGCAAATATAAATATTTTCTTCGAGTCATTTTAATTTAAATAGTGAATGAGAAATTAATAGGATATTATTCACTCAAGGAACACTCACTGAGGGTCTATAACAAAAACAGTGGGGGCTGTACATTACACACAGAAAAAAGAGCATTACATTGAATTCAAATTTTTCAGTGGGCTTTCAGAAGTTTATTATGTTTTAAAGCAAAGATAAATTTACACCAATGCCAATGTCTTATAGCCCATTGCAACATATACGTGTATTAATTTTTTATGTCGTAAGACATTACTGACAAATCGAATATATTGTATTCTTAGCTGCTTATTTTTATTTCTTAATTTGAAAATGAATTCAGACCAGGCGTGGTGGTTCATGCCTGTAATCCTAGCACTTTGGGAAGCCAATGCAGGCAAATTGCTTCAGCCCAGGAGTTCAAGACCAGCCTGGGCAACATGGCAAAATCCAGTCTTTACAAAAATACAAAAACTTAGCTGGGCATGGCAGCGTGTGCCTGTAATCCTAGCTACTTGGGAGGCTGAAGTGGGAGAATCCTTGAGTCTGGGAGGTGGAGGCTGCAGTGAGCCAAAATCGCACCACTGCACTTCAGCCTGGATGACAGAGCGATTCCTTGTCTCCAAAAATAAAACAATAAAATAAAATATTCATTTTAAAAATGTTAAAAAGAAGGAAAATTATAAAAATGAATTCAGACTTATTTTTGAAAGCCTGAAACTGTCAATTTTTTTAAGCTTATACTTTCAAATACCAAAAAACTCTAAACATTGCAAGATACATTAACTCTAAGATTTTTTTCCAAATTCCAAATTCTATAATTATGGCAAATATGGACCAATTGCAGATATTTCTTCCAAATCTTAAAAATTGTTCAGCATTGCCCAAATGTGGAGATAAAGGGTGTTTGTCCAAAATAACAGTGCATTTTGAATTTAAGCCTCTAAAATAAATAGTTTATCCTGAGCATGGAAGCTTTGAAAACAAATTCAGCAAACCCTGAGATTCCTTAAAAAATAAACAAAACTTAATACTAAGAAATTCAATGAAGTCTATAAGAACATTAATTTTTTCTCCTTATAATATAGGTCAGAAAATCTGTTTAACATCAGAGAAGGCAAATAAGTGTCATAACATTAAGGATAGATTTGGAATAATTTAAAGGTGATGGAGATTCTTTACATGCAACAAATTAACTTTAAACAAATAATGAAATAATTTTAGCACCACAAAATTCTTCTGTGTCCTGAGATGTGTGTGTGCCTGTGAGCCTGTAGTGCATATATGTATGTACAAGCTGATGTATGCCCTGAAGGGTGGTGAAGGAATAAGGGTTGTTGTGGTCAGAATTGTCACATATTTCTAACTACCCTATTCTTATCTGAAAATTGAGTAAGGAGAACTACGTGTTCTCTAATGTTCCTTAAAATTGTAAGAATTCTATGCAAAGTTTGGACCAGTTTTTAACCAATCAATTATAATGTATCTTTTTATTGTCTCAAATTAGTTTATCATGAATCTCAACCCAGCCTAGACAAAGAAAATAATATCCCTTTAGTGATGTATAAAAAAAATTAGTTACAATTATTTCTCCTTTACTTTTTCTTATTTTTATTCAGTCATTTCCTTCGCTTTGGCAGTGAACAAACCACTTGCCCTAGGCCCTAATACCTTTGAAAAGCAATCTGAGCTTAAAAATCAATTTAATGACATGTTTCTGTAGCATTAGGGTCCATTGCTTGCCTGTGTTTGGCAAAGTTAAATGAGAAGGTGATCTGTTATAACACCTGTAAAAATAAATCTCACAGCAGTGAAAGCCCATGAACACCTATAAAAATAAATCTACTCACAGCAGTGAAAGCCCATGATACTCCAGGAGGACTCACTATCCATCTCAGCTCTAAACATCTATGCATCTCCACCAGCCTCCAGGAACAGGAAGAGGTGATGGGGCCTGGGTGTCGGCATTCACCAGCATTGCCATTTTCTTTCAAATTTAGCGTCCAACAATTTTGCCGACTGGCTCACTAGAATGAATCTGGAATGGTTTAGAGACTTGATTTCATAAAATATGATAATTCCTTTCTCTTTCTGGAAGTATATTTGGTGAATGCCAAATGAATCAGATACTTTTTGAGAATTCTTAACCCTTGATTCTGCCAGCACATTGCTGGTCGGCCTGTCGTTAGCTCTGTTCTTAATGTTCTGCCATTATTGTGAAGAGTACCAAAGATAAGGGCACAGTGTGGGATAATTATATTACTTTTATTTGGAATTTTGACTCATGTTTCAGTACTCCTTCATTTATTCTTTTTCTAAGTGGACAAAAAAGATTGTCTCTTTTTAAAAGTATTTGTGATTAATTTTGATTATGACTCTGCTTTACATAATAAATCTTACAATAGTTAATAACATACACTGTTTTAAAGTATATATTTGTTTCTTCTGTGATGATGCTTAGCATCAGGATCAGCCTTATAGCTTTTCATTTTTGATATCATCTATTATGTTTTAATTTTTAAAACTATATGTTTTCTTGAATCACTGTGAAAATAAGCTTAGTATTTTTAAGAAATCCACACCTTTAGTCTAAGGATAAAAAGAATCTCTACTACTTGGCTGTCTAAGGTGTGATTTAAGACCAACAGAGTCACCTTAATTTCAGAGCTTTGTAGACATTTGAAATCACCTACCCCACCCTAGACTTCTGCTTTAACACATCTGCTGGGGATTCTTCTGCGCATGAATATTGGAGAAGCACTGCTGTGGCAATCTTTTGAACACACACATAATCACTTTTTTAGGGCCAAGCTTTTATTTTTATCTACAAACCCAAGCCTAACTTGTTTTAGATTTCGTTTAAAGATATGATCTAACCTTTTGGTAATATGCCTAATATACTCTATACAAAAAATAAGGGTTATATTTGCTATTTTCGTTTAAAGTATTGACTAAGAATCTTACATAATGTCAACACTGTGTGTTTATGCTAGAATTTTATAGTATACCCTAATCTGAAATAAAAAAGTGTGGATGTTTAAAAACATGTAAAATATCAGGTGATTATTTTGTGAAAGACCTTGGCAGTCTACCAAAGGATTCTCCATAATATTTTCTGTTTCAACTATAATAATTCAATTTATAAAGATTCAATTTATATACCATTGCATAGCACATATAAGACAGCAAATGGATTATGGCAGCAGCAATTGTGTGGGGGTTATGAAACCAAGAATGGTTCTATAAATAGGCTACCCAGGGACAGTACCATGTATTCCTTCAGGTTCAGCCAGAAACTTGGTGCATTTCTCAGCATAGATCATTAAATCCTAAGCACTTTTATCTTAGTTTTTCCAAAAGATCTGTACAAGATTTTTAAACAGCAAGTTACAGACAGTTTTTTGGAAAGAAAACCCATAGTATTTGAAGAAAAGTATAAATTAAATACATTTAATTTTGAATTATTAGAAAATGAATGATTTCATATTCATAAAAGAACAAATTCTTATTCTCGTATCTTTAATTCAGTGATGCAAATCGGAATTTTCATTTGCCCTTTTCATTATTTACAACATTTTATTTTACATAAATTATGTCAACATCTTAGCAAATCTGAAGTATCTGTCTAATCAAACCAAACCAGTTTACTGACTGCCATGAAACTTACATAAGAACTCACAGATTTTACTTCTCAACAAAATAAATCACAATAAGTGGATAAACAAATGTTGATTTCATTTCTATGAAATTGGAAAATATTTGGTTATTTCAAAATATCCCTAAAACAATTAGCGGGGCATGCTGGGACACAATTGTCATCACAGCTGCTTGTGACGCTGAGATGGGAGGATTGTTTGAGCCTAGGAGTTCAAGGCTGTAGTGAGCAGTGAGCTGTGATTGCATCACTGCATTCCAGCCTGGGCAAAAGACCGAGATCCTCTCCCTCTCTTAAAAAAGAAAAGTAAAGAAATAAGATATCCTAAATAAAATCTTTCCTCTTCTCAAATTCTCTAGCATATCAATTTCCACAATTTTTTTGGAAAGAAAACCCACTGCATTTGGAGAAAAGTATAAATTAAATACATTTAATGTTGAATTATTAGAAAATGAATGATTTCTTACTCATAAAAGATCAAATTCTTATTCTTGTATCTTTATCTCAGTGTTGTAAACCAGAATTTTTATTTGCTTTTTACATTATTTGCAATATTTTATTGTAAGTAAATTATTTCAATATCTTAGCAAATCTAAAATCTCTTTCCAATGAAACTAGACCAGTTTAGTTTAATTCAAAGTAAAATTACAATGACTAATTTAGCTGATTTTCTATTAGTTGTATCATCATTTCAAAAAAATAAGCAATAGATGAATGTCATTTTACATCATTCCTTTTTGGATTACATAAATATCAAAATATATTTGTATTAAGTTTCTTCAGCCTACTCAATTATTCTTAATGTGAATCAAATGGAAGAGTTAAATAAAGTATTATTAATAGGAATCACATTGTTACCGTGATATGCATATCTCATGATGTATCTCATATAAAGCCATTCACTTTCTCTACATTCACATCAGGAATAGCAGGTTTTACTTTTTGTTTTGTCCTATTTATCCTAGCTTCTTTCACACTATGAAAAAAGTAGAAAATATTTTGATAAATATTTAATAAAGAAGTAGAATAATATTCTATGTAATAAATAGAAGATCTATTCATACAATTATATTTACAGAGGGGTAACAACTAGAAACATCAACCAAAGGTGTTTCCTCCATAACTTTAGCTCATGAAAATGAATGTAATGGATTCTCTGAGAGCAAGAAGAAATGTCCCAACAGCACTGGTACCACCCTGTGCTGAGATAGAAATACTCATCTGTGCTGGCATCTCAGGGGCTCCAGCCTAAACTAACCTTATCATGGATGGAGACGGGGCAGGAGACCCTAGGAGATACTGCCCGACCATTGTTTCTTTAGCAAACAGTCAAGCCTTTTCTTAAAGAGCAAAAAATGGTGCCATCAGGTGTCAACTCCTCCAGTCTCTCATTCTTTCCCTAATAACTTGATATCCACACATCTGTCTTGATACCACACATCCTTACATCACCCCCTCCACTGAAAATAAGGACCTTTTTCTTCATGGGGTCCAATGCATTAATTTCTCCTATTCCTGACTCCATCCATTAGCCCATAGCTTCAAAGCCTCTGTCTTCTTATAAAGATATATTTCCTTGTATTTCTCGTTTGAAAAAAAATGGCTTTCCTTTACATAGCACGTTCTTCCCAGGTTACTACTACATTGGTCCTTCCAAAGGCTAGGATTCTCTGTTAATTGTCAAATTAACAACTGCTTCAGTCCCGTCTCACTTGCCTTATCTGCTTTGCTTTATGAGTGCTAAGCCACATCATCTTCTCCCCATTTAGGGTGCTTCATGTCTCTCTGTCCCATTCTCCTCTTCTGTGTTCCTCTGTATACCAGTGAATACTCTTTCCCTGGCCCTCTTCTCTTCTCATTTTTCCTCATCTTCTTTCCTCTATGTTCTCTGACTTTTCATCTGGAATTACTTACTACCATTTGTTATTCAATCGGTCACTGAATGTAAAGATACTACTCTGCCCCAACCCTCTCCTTCCTTTTCCTTCTCACACCGTTTTGGTTTGAATTGTAATTCCCAGAAAGATATGTTAAAGTCTTAACCTCTAATACCTGTGAATGTGACCTTATTTGGAAATACATTTTTTGCAGATATAATGAAATTAAAATGAGGTCATCAGGGTGAGCCCCTAATTCTGGACTGGTGCCCTTTTAATAAAGAAATTGGGACACAGACTTGTATATCAATAGAACCCTTCAAGGACACAAAGGCAGAGATCAGGGTACTGCATCTACAGGCTAGAGAACACCAAAGATTACCAACAAACCACCAGAAGCTAAGAGAGAGGCATGTGTCCCTCAGAGCCCGTGGAAAGAATCAACACTGTCAACATCCTACTTTCAGACTTACTGCTTTCAGGACAATGAGACGATGCATTTCTGTTGTTTGAGGCTACCCAGTCAGAAAAACTTTGTTAGGACAACCCTAGAATGTTAGTACACACCCATGCCCTTCTGCTGAGAATTTCGGAGACTGATGCAGCCCAAGTTTCTCAGCATAATACACAAAGAGCAATTATAACCGTTTCTTGCTAATCCTCCTCTTTCATCAGTTGCTACCTCCATTTACCTTCTGCTGCTTTATGTACCACGAAGATGCTTCTGTTAATCTTTCCCTTAGCACCCACTGCTCTGCGGTTTTATGTCCACTCATTCTCAGGCTCCTTCTCTTCCTCTGTAGTCCTTCATCTGTAATGCGAGCTACCCTTTGCCTGATAGGTATACTGTTTTTTGTTCTACAAAAGCCAGTTTAGATTTCATTTTTTCTTTGATGACTTTCTTGACTCCTCTTCTGAAATTGCCCATTCATCTATAGTTTCATTTACTATCTCCTGTCAGTGCCTATTATGAGATTGGGATTTGGAAGGTGTTTATTTATGTCTACGTCCTTCAACTCTAACACAGTGGCTGGCCTATAGCAGTCGGTGACTTTATTATTTAATAATCATTTGCGTACTTACTACATGTAAGAATGTTCAAGTAATCTGACTTAAGATCTAAGAAACAAGGATGAAGCAATCTTCTGTATAGAGGTTTAGTTTTTAATGAGAAGTTAAGACATTATGATGTATAAACAAATCTGTACTGTAATATTATGTGTGGTATTCAGGCAGCAACAAGTAGAAAAACAGATTAATTCTGAATAAAACCCAGTAGGCCCTTTAAACAAAACTGAAATGTATTGACTCAATAAAAATACTTGATAATATTAATTTTTTGTTACTTATTCTCTATACGGAAGTTTTTAAAGATTGTGTCCTCATTAATAAAATACATTTATAGATTAAAGGCTAACTTGCTCAAAATAAACTGCTAACATCATAAATGTTTCATCATACATTGATCCTGGTGGTGCCAAGAATCAGTCAGTCAGGTTGTGATCTGAGCTGTAGCATGAGTGATCAGCTACAGAGACAGCACTCAGCAAGATCACTTAAGAAAAGCAGAAAAACAACATGCAGGGCCTAGATTTTAACATCAGCAAAATACTAAAGAAATTCTCCAGCCTGGTAACAGAGCAAGACGCTGTCTTAAAATAAATAAATAAATAAAATTTGTGCTTTAAAAAAAAAAGAAAGAAATTCTCAATAGTTATTACATTTTTAAGCATCTCACTATATATGGCTTCATAAGGTATAGTAGACTTGAGAAGAGAAGAAAAGACTAGAACTAAAGATAATTTGAATGTATCTTGGCCTATTGGTTCAGATTCTAGAAAGTTAACTCCATGGAGACACGTTCAATACAGATCAACTAATTTGTTCTTTCTGCCACTATTGCTGCAACAGCAACAATATTTGAACCTGTAATCATTTCTATAATAGTAAGACAGTTGTTTGACATTTTCATCCTAGAAAGGAGAATATATTTAAATATGATTATTTGCATCAGGGCAAATTTGATGCAAAGTTGCAACAGTACGTCGATTGCAAATATAAACCATGGTCACATATCAGAAACAGTCATTGTATCTAAATTGTCTCTTATTTAACGATCACACACAAATCACTTACACAGTAATTCCGTCTTAACAGTTGATGCTATTAACTATGTATCAATGCTATTTAACCCTTCTTATATATTTCATGATCACAGATTACAGCCAGGCATTTTTTCCAATACTTCCTGTAAATCCTACAAATTTCCTCTTGTGAGTGGTCTTTTCTAACTCTTTTATAACTATTTCAAACCTTTCACTCCCTCCCACTCCACCACCACTCTCAGTATATAGCCCAGCCTTTTATCTCACAGAGAAAATAGATAGCAATATGCTCAGCCATCAGCTACCAAATTGGCTAACCTACTTGTATATGTGTTAATCTAGCACCATCACTCTCTTTCTAAAGAAGAACTATCCTCCATTCCTTCTAAACCTTCTTGAAAATTTTGAGTCATGGATTACTGGTCTCCAGAGTATGGAACCTTACTCTTCCTATTGAGTTCATTCATTCTTTCTTATTTTATATCTTTTTCTACATCAATTCAAAGTTTACTGCCAGGTGTTATTCTATTTTTTTAATTTTATTTTTGAGGTAAAGTCTCACTCTTGTCTCCCAGGCTAGAATGCAGTGGCTTGAGCTGAACTCACTGCAAACTACACCTCCCAGGTTCAAGCGATTCTCTTGCCTCAGCCTCCCAAGTAGCTGGGCTTGCAGGCACTTGCCACCACACCCAGGTAATGTTGGTATTTTTAGTAGAGATGGGGTTTCACCGCGTTGGCCAGGCTGGTCTCAAACTCCTGACCTGAGGTGATCCGCCTGCCTCGGCCTCCCAGAGTGCTGGGATGACAGGTGTGAGCCACCAAGCCTGGCCTGCCGGGTATTACTGTAATTGCTGATAGTATAGTAGATAATGGATCTGCCCTCGGGTTATCTGGAATATATCTACTGGACCCTTTCTGTCAGCCTGTGCACATGCTTCAGTCTCTCCCATTTGAAAGTCCAGCAAATACAACCTGCGCGTCAGCTCCACATTTCCTCCGGTTATGTCTTACCACTCTCTACTCATTCAAAGCGGAACATAATTACTAAGTTGTTAAATTCATGCACGTCATTTCCTCATGCCTGGACTTATCCTCCAATCTATTTCAATTTGATGTCTTATCTTTGGCACATTACCAAAAGATTTAGATTCAAACAATTCATAAATGTACACTCTTTTAATTTACTTTTTTGTTATTTTAAGTTTTTTTTTTTAACTTTTATTTTAGGTTTAGGGTTACATGTGCAGGTTTGTTATACAGGTGAATTGTGTTGTGTTATAGGGGTTTGGTGTACAGATTATTTTGTCACTCAGGTAATAAGCATAGTGCCCAATAAGTAGGTTTTCAATCCTCAGTCTCTTCCCATGCTCCAGCCTCAAGTAGACCCCAATATCTGTTGTTTCCTTCTTTGTGCTGATATGTATTCGAAGTTTAGCTCCCACTTACAAGTGAGAACATGCAGTATTTGGTTTTCTGTTCCTGTGTTAGTTTGCTTAGGATAATGGCCTCCAGCTCCATCTGTGTTGCTGCAAAAGACATGAATTCATTCTTTTCATGGCTGCATAGTATTCCAGGTGTATATGTACCACATTTTTAAATCCAGTCTGTCATTGATGGGCTTTTAGGTTGATTCTTTGCTATCACGAATATATGTCTTTATGGTAGAATAATTTATGTTCTTTGGGTATGTATTCAATAATGGAATTGTTGGATTGAGTGGGAATTCTGTTTAAATTCTTTGAGGAGTCTCTAAACTGCTTTCCACAATAGCTGAACTAAGTTATTGGGCTGGTGCAAAAGTAATTGCGATTTTTGCCACTGAAAGTAATGGCAAAAACTAGTTACTTTTGCACAAACCTAACAGGTTTTCACCAGCAGTGTAAAAGTGTTCCCTTCTCTCCACAACCTCGCCAGCAACTGTTATTCCTTGACTTTTTAGTAGTAGCCATTCTGACTGGTTTGAGATGGTATCTCATTGTGGTTTTGATTTGTATTTATTTAATTACTGATGGACATGTTTTCGTATGCTTGTCATACACTGTTTTTAAACAAAAAAATACCTTGATGTCTTTGGTCAGTCTATTTCAAATTCATGTATATTTGCCTTTACTACCAGTAAAATTTGTCCTGCTAAGTTTTGGACTTCCTTGGCACAAGTGACCCCTTTTTTCTTTCCAATTATCTTTTTGAAATTGGAATGTTTATCCTATGCCTGTTCATTATATTTTGGAAGAAGAAAACTCATTTCCTAGTTTAAATCCACAGATGAAGGGTTATTTTCCCCACGGCAGATTGTACCCAGTCTCTCTTGTAGCTGATTTAGATGGTTTAAAAGATAAAAATTTGGACTTTGAGCTGTTGCTGGAGTGGTTTAAAACTCCCGAGGATGTTAAGATCTCATGAAAGCATTTTGCACTTGGAAGGACATGAATTTTGGGGCGAAAGGGTGGGTAAGTTGTGGTGAGTGGACCATAGTCTCTAAAAAGTTATGATTGAGTCCTCCCTCGCAGTACTTGTGAATGTGACTTATTTGGAATTGAGGTGCTTACATAGGTAACCAAGTTACGATGGAGTCATACTAACTTACGTCTTCATAAGAAAAAGGAGTGAGAGATTTAGACACAGATACCTCCCCTCTCTCCCCCTGAGCACCGCCCCACCCCCCCAACACACACAGGGAAGAAGGCCATGTGCAGTTAGAGACAGAGATTGGAGTGAACTTCTACAAGCCAAGAGGTGCCCAGGATTGCCAGCAACCACAAAAAGCTAGAAAAGGCAAGGAAGCCACCTTCCTTAAAGCCTTTGGAGGGAGTGTGGTCCTGCTGACCTGTCTACACCTGCGGAGAACACATTTTGTTGTTTTTACCTACCTGGTTAGTGGTCATTTGTTGTAGCAGCCCTAGAAAACTGATACAGATCTTGGTAGTCCAAAGTAGTTCATTCTGAATTAGTATTGAAGAAACCATTAAAAAACGTCAACTTAAAGAGACATGAAAATTTAAAGCAACCCTCAGGGTAACTTTCTAAATTTGGAATACGTGAACTTGGAACTTCGTACATGTTTATAACTTGTCACATTTGCTTAGAGAGAAAAGTTCCATAGCCATTTTATATAATTCGTTGGTAGGTTGTTGGTGTTTGTAACTTTAGGGCATTAATTGCATTGTGGGTTTTAAAAACAGGGGCATTTTGGAAGTTTTGAGAACTTTGGTGGGACAAGATTAATAAAAGCTGAAGAGCCAGTGAGAGTTTTCCATAGACCTGTGGTGGAGAATTTTAAAAATTGGAAGAAGAGAAGGTAGAACGAAGAAAGCAGGGAAGGAAACACATTTAAGTTATCAAAAATAATAGAAATAAAGATGAATGGATTGGAAATTTCATATGTCAATAAACTTTAAGGAAATGAACCTCATATAGTTAATTTTCTGCCTTATTTGATTGTTAATCACCAGCTCAGATAATTCAGGTCCTCAGTTATGTTTTTTTTGTTCTAATTAAATGGAGTTTGCTATTAATAATAAAATTAAGTCAATTATTTAATTTTATTTATTTGCCTATATTTAATTTTCTATTTATATAATATCAATTTACATGTAGTATAGATGTATTCAGTTTTAAAGTGTAAATAACTAGAAACATTCTAATGATTACAAAGCATGTTTTTAATCCTTATATCTTTTGTGTTTAAAAATACTTACTTAAGAAACATGGAATTATGTCAAAGTTTATCTTGGTTTTGGGAGCTTGAAATAGTATAACATCCCGTTCCTTTTCTATAAAAATCTATCTCTAAAGCGCAGACTGAAATAAATCTTGAGGGTCAATTTCTACACATTGAATGGCTTCACCAAAGAACAAAATCTGAGATGTTCTTGCAAAAGCAATTGACGAAGTTTGAATAGTGGTTAAGTACTTTTCATGTTACTTTCTGCTAAGTATAGTGCTGCTTCTGCATTTCCAACTCTGTAAATCTTACAAATGACAACACTACAAGATACTGCAGTTTTTATTTGTGAATATTGGAGTGGGACATTGGAATAATTTATTTCCTTGTCAAAATTGTGAAAAAGGAGAAGTTAGAATTCCTTTAGAGAAAAAAATACATGATTAGGTTTTCTGAGTTAGACATGATATTAACTATTTGAATAGACAGTTCAGAATTCAAGAAGAAATATCAAATTACTAGATAATGTAAGATCTGGTAGGAAAAATATAACCCTAGGGTATATAATGCAACATCTGGTAGGGAAAGTATACCCCTAGTGTATAATGTTGCATTTTTTTACTCTATATGTAACATTTTATGAGTTAAATTACCAAAGCTAATTTCTTAGTTGTTACATGGATTGGTTAATAGAGTAGAACTTCAGTTGTTTGAAATGAATATTGTCTTTTAAGGTATATATAATTAATAATTAGAAAGCAATACAATATATGGCATTTTAAATATTTTACTGAATGAATAAGTGAAATTTAATTAATCTCTTCAATTACAGAAGCCATTAGTTGTGCCTCCTTGTAGCAAGTAAATGAAATTTTCTATACTCAAACAATATAAAACTAAAAGATACCTAAATCTTGGTGTTAAGGTCACTTCAATACCAAAACTGTGAAAGAAGATCTACATTACCTAGGATTGAATCACTGGAACATATCAATGGGCCAAGCTATAATCATTACTGGTTTTGTTTTTTCTTTATATACCTTGTCTAAACATTATGTTTAAAATCATTAAATAGAAACTAAACCTTTACAAAACAAATTCCAAACAAGCTGTGTCTTAGTATCCCTCCCTTTGAAGATAAATCTCAATAATTTAATATAAATGTTAGACTCAGTAGAATGTTTGCCATGTCAAATAGAAAAATAAACATCATCCTTTGTGCCATTGAGACTAGGAATGACTTAAAAAGAAGCTCAATGTCCTGGCTAGTTAATAAATAAAGAAATACCTAATGAGCATCTTTTTCATGCCAGGATGGTGCTAGGAGAATACACTAATGAGTGAAAGATGGATGATTACTGATGTATGACTAAGCTTGGTATCACCCAGAAACAGAAAGAAATAGGAAAAAAATAAATAAAATAAAAAAAAGCAATGTGGTTAGAGGACATGAGTGTGAAGAAACTCTGGTAGAGTATGAGATTGGAGTGGTAAGCAGGACCAAGACTCAGGTATTTTCAACTGAATACAATGAACTCGTGTTCTAAGACAGCGATTTTCCCCTCAAACCTTGTGGCTGAGGTTAAAGGCATACCTAGAGAGGCATCTTATCAGCCTTTGTGTAGCCGGTGGGGACCTGGGCTATCTGGAGACTTGGGGTCTGATTTCTTTTGATGGAAGGAAGTCCCATTCTTTTACTCTCAAATGCCACACACATTATCACCTTATGGGTACTATGGCAAAAAGGTCTGAAAGACATGAAATGGGACTTTTTGACCGTTTAAAGGACTTTGGAGGTTATTCTTACTGAAATTTAAAGCCAAAGAAAAGTTGAAAACAATGGAATCTGACTGTAGTAGTCTATTTTCACACTGCTATAAATGAATACCTAAGACTGGGTAACTTATAAAGGAAAGAGTTTTAACTGACTCACAGTTGACATGGCTGGGAGAGGCCTCAGGAAACTTACAATCATAGGGGAATGTGAAGGGGAAGCAAGGGACTTCACATGGCAGCAGAAGAGAGAAGAGTGAGGAGTGAAGTGGGAAGAGCCCCTTATACAAAATCATCAGACAACTCACTAACTCTCCTGAGAAGAGCACGCGGAAAACCACCTCCATGATCTAATCACCTCCCCCCAGGTCTCCCCCTAGACACGAGGGGATTATGTGAGAACAGAACGGGGTAAACCACCGCCATGTCTAGTCACCTCCCCCCAGGTCTCCCCCTAGACACGAGGGGATTATGGGGATTATAATTCAAGAAGAGATTTGGGTGAGGACACAAAGCCTAACCATATCACTGACTAGACCTCACTTCCTGCTTTTAGAGAGTAGATTGTAGAAGAGTGAAAAAATAAAGGCAGAGACACCAATGAGAAGCCTTTTGTAACTGTCTATTCTAGGGTCTCTAGAAGTGTGGTCCAAGGACCAGCAGCATTGGTATCAACTGAAAACTTGCTAGAAACTCAAATTTTCAGTACTGACTCCTTCCTGATATTTACATTAATCTATGTTTTAACAAGACTGCCAGCTGATTTCAGTACTCACTAAATTGTGAAAAACCACTGCTGTAATCTAGGAATGATGACTTTGGTAGAATGGTAGTTATAGAGATAGAGAGAAATAAATAGATTTGGTGTTTTTTTTTTTTTTTTTTTTTTTAAAGGGAGGGCAACAATAAATACTGCAGTATCCACATGTCAGCCACAATGTCCTAATTCCAATGGATACTACTAAATAATCCTATTTAACATAAAAATTCAAAATTATCTGGCATGACTTTACATAATGTACATGTTTATGTAGTATAGAATATGTATAAATATGTATATATGTACATATATAGTACGTATCTAGATAATGTGTATATAGGTATGTATACAGACACATGCACAATTTTTTAAGAGAAGTTGCCTTGATGAATTTATTTGGGTGTAGGTTCAAACCAAGCAATTATTGGACAGAACAGGCTCTGTTTTGTGGAGATAGACAGGTGTTGAAGTCAGGTCAGAATTCTCTTGACCTTGTTTTATAGCACATGATCTGTGATTTCATTTGAGTACTAATGAGAATGCATGAATTGATTCACAGGTACTTCTTGGGAAGAGCCATGATGGTCTCTCCTTCATCAAGATTACAAATTAAAGTCTTTAATTTTTGTAACAAAACAGTCATTGGCACTTACCTAAATCCTGGTAATAACACATGGTTTTTGTAAAGTGCTTATCTACAGTGACCTTGTCCTCAAATTGGAGCCAAATGATTGGTCCAGATAGTAAATGTTGCAAATTCTGAAGAAAAAGAGATCACAGTCTAGGTGCAGATTGTCGGAGAAACCACGTTGATGATGAGAGGTGTAAATGGGGCTTTGAAGGCAAGATGGGAGTGAAACAGGCAGGAGGAAGACATGGTACACAATGAGAAAAGCAGTTGCCAAGGAGGGAGGTGGATATGGTCACAGTGTGATCAGGCAGAGCACAGGCCATTCTAGACTTGAAGCTCTGTGTTTCTGGAGTGGAGTAGTATTCACAAGGCTTGATTGTTAATCTAGAGCTATACTTTGTTTATTATTATTATACTTTAAGTTCTGGGGTACATATGCAGAACATGCAGGTTTGTGACACAGGTATACACTTGCCATAGTGGTTTGCTGCACCCACCAAACCATCATCTACATTAGGTATTTCTCCTAATGCTCTCCCTCCCATAACCCCCACCCCCCGACAGGCCCCAGTGTGTGATGTTCCCCTCCCTGTGTCCATGTGTTCTCATTGTTCAACTCCCACTTATGAGTGAGAACATGCGGTGTTTGGTTATACTTTCAAAGGGAGTGCTAGGTTAACGGGATGTCCAGGGAAGTCTTCAAAAATAGTTTCAGTGGGGATGTTTTATGATAAAACTATTATATTGAGTAAATTATTTGAAGGGTGTGATGACATTCAAGATTCATTGAAGTAGAAGGAAACACTGAAGCATGTTTTAGAGACATCTAGAATAATCTAAGCGCTATGATTGGAGTGAAATGAAAAATAGAAAAAAGATGCTCTTTGATTTTGGTGTAGTAGAAAAGGCATTGCATTGGAAAACAGTAAATTTCCTGTGGGTGAGGTGATGTCCTGCTTTTTTTTTCCACACCGTTCATCTAAATCAGCAATAGATACATACACAAGAGATACTTATCATTATCCAATTGGTAGAATTTCAATTGTGGAATGATCAGAAATTACTTGTACAACCATAAACACTGAGGGTTTTGGACTGCACTCATAGAGACTACATAATCCTAAGGTCACTTCCACTCTAAAATGTCAGAACTTAGTAAATGAGAAAGGTACTTCCTCTACATAAAGTAAGAAAATATATTTTAACATGTAGTAATTATCTTCCATTTTGCAATGAAAATATAGTCCTATGGAAGTTGTAGATTTGGGAGGACATTTCCATAGAAAGATAAATCTCTCCTCATCCAAACAGCTTTGGTTTATGAAATTCGTAAAGATAGGAATCTATCAATAGCATCTCATTTACATTTCATTAAAATGGTCACCTCTTGGTAGTGTGGTTATCTGGAATAAAAGCATATTTCTATTCCTCGCTCACAGGTATTTCCTAGTCCACTGGGCTTTCTAAAACTTTCACTCTGTTATTGAATAACTATTTCATGATGCCATGGCTTCCCGGGATCTTAAAGACATGGGGAAATAAAAACAATGAAGAAGAAAAGCACGTTAAAAAAAGAAAGACTAAGAAGTTGTTCTAACAAACGACGATGTCAAAATCCATCAATAAACATATTCACATTCAGTGAACAAACACTTATTGGTCATTTGCTATGTGCTGGGCGCTGTTTTAGTGCAGGAGGTATAGCAGAGAACAAAACAGAGGAAAATCCCTGTGCTTGCGGAGCTTATATACTTGTATGTTCGAAGTTTTAGAAAATACGCTTCGTGACTGAAACTGTTGATTCAGAAAATTCTTTAGCTTTAGGTTCATGCTCAGTTATATTACTAAGTGAATAGAGTAGCCCATTTCACACCTTAGCCTTCAAATCAGAAGATGAAAAATGTGTTTCTGCACAAAACGCTCAAATATATTACTGAAACAAATGGTGTGTGATATAAAAGCTCATTTTCAGATTGTTGCTAATTGTGTCTCTTACATATACTTTTGCTGCATTCAGTGTGAACTTATAATAGTAAAAAATGATTATACATTTCCAGGAGGAAAAAATGTACTGTCTGAATGATAGGAAATGTAATGGTTATTCCTTGTGTAATGTTTTATCATTGGCTCCAATGGATTAGGACAACTTTCATGATGGAATTGTGAATAATTAAATATTCACACGTGAAGCAAAGTGAGAAGAGATTAGAATCCTATTTAAGGGATACTAGAACTGTCAGATACTATAAATAAAGTATGTTGAGTAGAAAGCAAGAAAAACGCTGATTACCACTCTGAAATATTATCTTCATAGTCACCGAAATGTAATTTTTTTTCCCTAAAAGGCCGAAAACTTTGAGACATTCCTTTTTCCTCCTTTATTAAGCGGTCAAATAATGGATCTTGGTTAATGCATTTCCTTATTGCCAAATATAGCAATTATATTATGAAGCTGCTTTCTAAAGCAGTCATTGTGTGGCCCTGTTCCAGCCAGTTACATTATGGATCTGTGCACTCTTGGCTACTAAAAACACAACTGCCCCCTTCTTCAGATACTCCTTGACCAAATGCGACTAGGAGGCATAGAGCTCTCCTTCACCCAATGGAGCAGGGCAGTCTCAGCTCCTACCTTGTACTATTATTAGATACAAAAGGCTGGCTTCTTTATGTCAAAGTAGGACTATTGTTGTGATACAGCTTAGACTTCAGAGCTTCCTGGTGGAATCAGGGAGAAGCTAGTCTCCAGCTGAAGGCTACATATTTGTTTAGCTTCTGTTTCTCTGCTCTGTCTTTCCTGTGCCCTTCATATCCCTTCTCCTGAAAGTATGTTCCCAAATAAATCTCCGAAGCAAGAAATCCCACCTCTAGGCAGGGCGTGGTGGCTCGGTCTTGCAATCCCAGCGCTTTGGAAGGCTGCAGTGGGAGGATTGCTTGAGCCCTGGAATCGGAGATCAACCAGGGCAACATAGTGAGACCCCGTCTCTACAAAATATAAAAAATTGGCAAGACATGGTGGTGCACGCCTGTGGTCCCAGCTAGTTGGGAGGCTAAGGTGGGAAGGTCGCCTGAGCCCGGGAGTTGAGGCTGCAGCGACCCATGACAGTGCCACCGCACTCCAGCCTGGGCCACAGAGCACAGGGAGATCCTGTCATGTCAACAACAACAACAACAACAAAACAACTGAATGAACAAAACAAACAAACAAAAAAACCCTGATCTAACATGTAACGTATTTATAGACGGAAATAAGTTGCTGCATGGACGATTCCACCGCTTCTAGGCCTTTACTGGCTCTTTAAATCTATAAAAATGGCTAATCCCTAAAACAACCCACAAACAAAAGGCAATTCCAGGGGGTTTCTTATTCCTTTACTTTCCCATTCGCTGAGTCGCTTGATTACCCTTTTTCTCTCGGATTTCAGATGCCAGGTTGCAAAGTTGACTTTGGTATCCTCTCACGGCCCCTTTAGCCCATTACATGTCGCTTCTGATATATTGAACCCTGTGCTGCAGCTTCCAGCTCCTTGAGCACTGCCAGTCCTTGTATTTTTCTTACCATTCTGCTGAGGATGCACCCTGTCCCCCAAAGCCCTGCCGTAACTCCCTCAGGGAATGGAGGGTGGGGATATGCAGGGGAGGGTAAAGTATAAGGAAAGAGAAAGCAAAGAGACACATCCCTCATGATCACTTATATTACAAAACAGTGTAAATAAGCTAAAGAGAAAACACAGTAGTACCCAAAGGCCTGAGAAGCAGCCGGGAGTCTCTGGGAGAGACCCCCTCTTCGAGGTTTAAGCTGGAGGGCTGAGGACGATAAAAACTGCAGGAGCTTAGGGAACCAGCAGTAAAAACCATGAGAAGTAGCAGAAGACAGCACTTGCAGGCGTGATGCCTGCAGGTAGGAAAAGTACTCTTCACCATTTCCCCTGTTGTTTACCTCCCTATAGCCAAGTTAATAATCTTATATCTGCCCTCAATATTTTTTTATTTCTTAGGGTAATTTATGCAGTGAACAAATATAATATTATCTTTTCCACTTATGGAGATGAAAAGCTCTTTAGTACTGAATACAATAAAATAGAAACCAACATTTTGTGTCTATTCACACAGTATAGTTCTTGTCTATTAGCAAAGTAGAGAACAATGTAAGTTTTTTTCTTTTTTTTTTAATTTGGGAAGAAGAGAGCTTGGGGGAGGAGCTGGAGGGCAAATTTGATTCTATTGCCAGAATATGGTTAACAGTAAATAGCAACTAATAATTATGTATTTACTGTGCCAGGCACTCTTGTAAGCATCTTACATGTCATATCTTATTGAATCTACATAGAAACAACCTAAGAAACGGATTATTATTCTTTTCTATTTTAGGAACAAGGCAACTGAAGTCTAGAGAGATTCAATGTTCACAGCCTGTAAGAGGTAAAGCCAGCAATAGAACTTGAGAGACTGCTCAGATGTAGCAAAGGCTAGCCAGCTGTCCTGGACATCACTTCTTCCTTTGTCTTTGTAACATAAATTTTGGCTGGACCTAGGGGCAATGAAGTAATTTGGTGCTATGTCCCCTTTCTGGGTCCTGTGATTAACAGGAAGAAACAGGCACTCACCATCTTTACAACCCACTTCCT
This sequence comes from Pongo pygmaeus, assembly GCF_028885625.2. Lineage (NCBI taxonomy): Eukaryota > Metazoa > Chordata > Mammalia > Primates > Hominidae > Pongo > Pongo pygmaeus. Next base: position 19,325,616 of record NC_085930.1, on the reverse strand, counting down.
GTTGCCTGGAAGGTGGACAGGAGGTTTGAGCTGAATTACTTGTCTTGGATTATAAGGTAGAAACCATTTATGTGGATGGCAATGGAGAAAAATAAAAGAAATCAAGCCCCTAATAATTGTAGCACTACATTTCCAGTCCTGGACAGTTCAAGCTTATAGATGATAAAAACACAAACTGCTATTTTGCTTGAGACATATTCTTTCATAACTTTTCTTGAAGCTGCCTAACTTACGGCCTAATTAATTCAGAGAAGCAGAATAACACATTAGAAGAAGTATTGGACTGGACGTCAGGAGCCTGGAAATCTAGACCTCGCACTGAGGCAAAAAGAAAAGTGTGGTTGTAGACAAATTATGGGATAATGGCTAAAATGGGTGAGTTAGAATAGACAATACTGAAGGTCTTTTCTAATTACAAAATGCTATAAAAATAATTCAAAATATGAATAAAAGTAACTAGTCCGATCCCATCACTTAATACATTTGGAACTTTAATAGTCTGTGTCTTTGGTATCTAGATGTTAAGTGTCAGCCTAACATCATCCTTTTTATGGAATTCTTTACACAAAATAGGTTCTGTTTCAACAAAATAGAATATGTTTTCAAATTTGCTTACAAATTCATCGATGAAATTAAACAGTGTATAAATATCGTCACTCATATAATAAAGCATTTTCCTAAAAAACTCTGAGTTTTCAATTTGCCTCTTTAAAATGGGAAAACTGAATCCATTACCAGAATATTTTTAATACTTAAATATTTCTCATGTCATTTGTAATCTAGACCTTACACAATTTCTTTCTATACTGAAAAATATCAATATTGACATAAGTATTTGTAATGCTTCAAATATGTGGGTTAAGTGGGAAAGTCGGCCAGAGCATGAACCCTTTTGGGGCAGCACCCAATACCTATTTTAGTCGCTGCTGCGTTTTCTATGTGCAGCAATGTTCCTAGCAATATTGTAGAAATTCCATATGTATTTATTGAATGAATGGATGGATGAATGTAACTACCTAATTGTGATAGATAATTAACATGAATTGTTGACAGAAATACCTACAGTGGAAGCTCTTTGGGAAAATGATCCTAAAATACAATACTCATTACATTATAAAAAATGAGTTTCTATTTAGTCAATCAAAAATAATTTTTAAAATAAATGATTTTGGTTTATCTTTCTCTTATTTGATGATTTTTTATTTCATATAATAATCTTTAATCTTAATATTCTATTTCGTATCTTGTACCATTTTGAATTTAAAATTTTTCTCTACTTTCAAAGGGCTTGGGAATTCATGCTAAGCATTACATCTTCTGCTCAATTTATCTATAATAAATTTTCTGAATTATTCTCTTTAGCCATCGCTCAGAATAAGAAATCCACATATTTACTTTGCTCTGCTGAATGATGCTTGCTCCCTGGGCACAGACAAGTCATACTTCAAAGGTCTGCTACTACTGCTGACTCCCCTTCATTCCAACAGCCATACTAAGTTGTTATATTCTGGAGAAGTTTTCTACCTTCTAAAGGAAAAGGAGAATTAGAATGACCCCAAGAGCTTTTAATACCCACATTAAATAAAGAGAAGAAGCTGAATTTTATGAAAGGTAGATATATATTCTTTTTGTTTTCCATGTGTGTTATGTCTTACTCATTATATGTCAGCAACATGGAAGAGCCCATTGAAAATAACACACTTTCTAGGTGGTATGTGTATTTTGTTAGGAAGAAGTTTTTTTTCCCAAACCAGATTATTTTTTCAATGATCAGGAAATGGTGTGTTTGACTCCTGTTTCCTGCATATCATCTCACAAGAGTAACTCTTTCAACAGCTGTGAAGCAGTAAATGAAATATTGACTGAGTTACTTGTCATTTAATTTGCAATGATTTCAGTGCTTTTCAAGTGCTAGGCAAGGCACAGAGTATAATTCAATTGTATCATTTCTTGTAATTTGAGGACGTAAGTCTACAGCTCAAAAGTTAACTAGAACGCAGAAAGGTTAATGGAGGTTTTGAAAACTAATTAGTAAATGAATGTCATGTCATGTCTGTTTAGTTACTCAGCATTTTCTTGATTACAACTTTTTCCTGCATTTTTGTTAAAATTCTGTATAAAATGTTTCATGAGTTTTTATGAACACTTTCTAATTATTATTAGATTTATGCATTTAAATAGTATCAAGTCACGTTCAGGGAATAGGCTACCCTTAGTATTATTCCCTAGAAGTTATAACAAACTTGTTTTGTTACTGCTGTGCATAATTATTCCCACCCAACTAGAAAATATTTGAGTAAGAATTTTAGGCATGCTGAATTCTAGACTAGAGCACCTAATTCTCTAATCAGTCTTAATTAACTTTTATGGGTAAGTTCTAATGACTACTATGTTGACTCTATTTCTTTTTACAGAGAGAAACTATATAACTTTATTAGAATTGACCTGGTTTATCAGCCAAATCCTTCCTATCATTTATTGCAATTTGAACTTTGGAATTAGGAACACAGTTAAAGTTGATCCTGGAAATTCTTATTTTTTCCATCTTAGTTGTAAATTATCAGGCCTGGAACACAACTGTAATGCCCAAGGGTGACCAGCAAATAGGTGTAAAAAATAGTTCTATATTATCAGAGAGAGGCTATCAGGGCTCCAAATTCTAGTTTCTGACGTACTACCATGCCAGCTATTTGAAGAGAAACATTGTTTCCATACATCTATCTACTCAGTTGTTCTTCAAGATATTTGGAATCACACTTTTCCATTCCTTGTTACTTAGACTTCTTATGTGTGTTCAGTCTGTTACCATATCCTGTTGGTTTTGACAGTAAAATCAATTGTGAGTTAGTGCCACTTCACTTTATTTTTATGGCCACTGCTCCAATCAAAAAGTCTCCATGATATCTCCCCAGGGTAACTTTAGCCTCTTCCCAAACCTCCCCACGTGCATTCTTGATCTTCTAAAATTCATTTTTCACCAAATAATTAGACTGCTATTGAAAACATAAGTTAGATCACATTAGCTTCCCATTAAATATATTCAAAATTTTAACATTACATTTAGAATAAAATCCAAATTCTTTATTACTCTAACCCATTTCCTGAAAGTTTGCAACTGTCCTATCTATGTGCTATGACACATTGAGCTTCTTTTAGTTTCTTATATAATTAGCGAGATTTTGTTGTTGTTGTTTGTTTATTTTGAAACCTCAGGACTCACGCTGCTTCATTTGCTGACTGCTCTCTCTTCCTGATTTAATGTGGTTTGTTCTTACTCATTCTTCAACTCGCATCTTAAATTTTAATTCCTTAGGAAATTCTTCCAGACTTTCATGATCTGAAATGATCTTCCCACCATTGCATTCTCATTTTGTTTTGGGTTAGTTGTCATGGCACTGATACGTTTTGTCATAGTGTGTGCATTTGTTTACTTCCCTCTCTAAACCCTGTCATTTCACCAACCTCTAAACTCCATGAAAAAACCTACGCTGTTTACTAAAGTCTAGGCTGCTTATCCAAGTCTGTGCTGTTTACCAAAGTCTATGCTGTTTATGCCGGTACTAGCACAGATATGTGTTCAATCATCAAAATGTAAATTTTCTAACATGATTGACTGATTTTCTAAGACGTAGATATGTTTCGTGTTTTTTGGGAGACTAAAGGGATTTGAAGTGGAATGAAAAACTGGGAATTCTTTGGAATAGTTGGTGACACACATGCACATCTTTGATAAGGTCTTCCTTATTTTATAAGTAGTTAATAATTATACTTGAATTTGGTTGAACTTCATGAAATATTAAGAGACAACTTGTTAATAAAGCAAAGCTAAATGAGTTAAAACTTAGTGCAGTAAGGAAGAACATCACCACCACACAGTACTAACAGTGCCTCAGAATTGGGAAGTCAAAATGGATATTTATATAGTTTGAGAGTCAGGACTTGAGTGGTTAAAAGTGAGATTTTCAAGGCAGGCAACTGATTGGAATTGGGAAGTTTATAATATAACAATCCAGGATTGGGAGATATAGCAAAGTAAAGATTTTAAATAAGAGAATTTTAATAAGTGAATTACTTATGATAACTCAACTATTTACCCAGGTGAGCCAGATTCTATCTTTAATAAATGGATCTGCAGGAACTGCCTAAAGCAGAAAGTTATTTATTATTTTGCAATCTTACCTTTCCCAGGCAAAACTTTTCTGTTACAAGCAACGAAGTCATGTTTACACAGGTGATTTCAATGATTAGTGCTATTAGCTATGCCATGTTTGATGAGCGTGGCCACAGTGTGTCTATAAAATAATAATACTCTACTGCAGAAAATTATTTGGCTATATTATTTGCAAGAAAGACAAAAGACAGGCAATTCCACAATGCGTTTAACTAACTAGAACAAATGGAATGAGAGAGAGGAATATTTGCTAAAATGGACTTTTCAATTTAGACCACCGTTTCTCAAAGGATATTTGAAGAATGTTGCTTCTAAGAAAACTTCAAGATATTATGATAGAATCTGTCTTTACATACATTGGAAATCACTGAGTTAAATAATGTCAAACAGGTATTTCCCCCCTCCTCAAGGCATTTCAGAGTCTTTAATATGTTAAGGTATGTTGTAAGTTTCCAACAGTAAGATAAAGAAAATTTCCCATGTAAGAGTACCAAAGTACTCTTACATTGTGGAGGGTCTCCTGGGACCAATGAATAATGGAGGCCACTTTATAAAATGCTGTTATCAGTTAACAAAATTATGTAATATCAAAATTGTATTCCTGCCAGCGGAGGTGCAGAAAAATATACAAAAACAAGCAAACAGAGAAGAAATTTTATAGTTACACTGCTTTTAGCTTCAAAACCAGGTGTGAATAAAATCTATAACCCAGAATATTAGAAATCACATATCAGAATGTAAATAATAGTTTACCAACATTACTTGATGATCCTTTTGGGAACAAATAAAATAACCTAGTTTTGAGTAATGTTTTTATTTTGCATATTTATTGTATACTGAAATCAGATCTGTATCAATGACATTCCTTTTCATTAGAGAGCAAAAATCACACGGGTTGTGAATGAAAATTTCAAAACTATCATATTTTAGGGAAGTGTTGTCCGTGCATAAGTAGTTAATCATTTTGCGTGTAGGAGAGTTTGGGTTGCCATATCTTTATAATAGTCTCCATGGAACCCGTCTGACGTGTGCTAGCACTGCCTTTCTTAAGGAGTATGGCCTTGAACAGATTCATATCCCTGCGCTTCAGTTTACTCAAGGGTGAAATGAATGATGTAGGAATGCTCTGAGAATAAAATTTGTTGACATATCTGGTAAAGCACTCGAAACAATGCTTTGCAAATTTTAAGTACTAATAGTACTAAAAATGGATAAAGGTTTTTAAAAAGTTTCTTTTAACTTCTACCCATTTTCTCTGATAAATTTTTATATTGTTTTCATTCTTTTCAGCATATTCCCTGAATCAAAGTCCACGATATTTCAAAACATCATATTGCATGTTATTTTCAAAACTTGACTCCAGGGGTAAAAAGTAAGCAACAACTTTTACTCTTATAATTCACCTGAATTATTAGAGCTGTGTAAATCCCAGAAACTATAAAGGCGATAAGATACTTATGCTTATAACCAGCTGCAGCCTTGGCCTTTCATAGCATATTCTTCCCTGACTGATTGTAGCTGGGCACAATATGATGACTGAAGAAAGGCATTCTTATCAGTGGCACCTTTCCTTCCCCTGCAGCCTTTTGATTAAGTTGCTGAGGTATAAACACCATCTATAATTGTATTCTTGTAACTGAAGATAGATGACCAAATTTGTCATCAGGCTGCAAGAGTTATTAACTGGACTTGTGCTCATAATTTCCAATGCCGTATTAAAGAAGTAAAAAGAAAAAAAAATCCACCTCCAGCTAGTTGTGGGAGGGTTTGAAATGAAAGAGCCAGGTGTCAGGCAAGAGATGAGTTGGTCTCCTTTGCCAGTGAACAGCTGTAGATCTAGGCAGGAAGAGGAGAAAAGAATACATTTATGCTCTAGATGAAATTAATATAAACCTACATGTATATCCAGATGGTGTGATGTCACAATTTGGATTTTATAACATTTGGTTTGGTGGTAAAATGGTCAATTTCTGTACCGGATCATACTTGTAAATTCTCTAGCAAAGTGTCATATTTTTCATGTAAACACTTCCAAAGCAAAACTTATTTTTAGCATCAACTATAGGAAAGAACTCATGAGCATCCTCTTTTGGAATTGCTTATGTAACTGTTTTCTATAAGAACTGCAAAAGAAAAGAAATTAAAAGAAACAGTCAAAGATGTAAATAAGGAACATTCAGTTAAGATGATTGAATTTGTTTGAAGCTAGGATAAAATCCTCAGCGGATACTTTGAAATTTTGACTTGGGTTTAAAATGTGACTCCTTAAAGATGCTGTCAGGTGCAGATCTTTCATTCATTAAGCAAATGTTTACTCGGTGTCATCAATACAGCAGGCACCATTATAGGCCCCAGTGAAATGGCTGTGAACATCACAGAGATTAGGTTTTATGTGAAAGACAGAAAAATATCAAATAAAACAATGATATGTTGTTGCTAATGAGAAGCAAGTTACGGGTTTTGAGAGAGCCAGAGGACTGGGGCTTATGGTGGTTTTAAATAAAGTGATGAAATGTCACCCACAGGTAGACATTTGAGCAGAGACTAGAGGTAACTTAGTAAGCAATTCATGAGGTATCAGCTGTATTTTAATACCAAATTTAATCACTGAAAAAATAGATGTGTTAAAGTGAGTTAACTGACCTCCATCACCATTTGTATAGTGAATATGAATGGTGGTGAGCAGGCTGGGATTATACAAATTGGTTTGGCCAATCTAAGCCTAACACTTGAACCAAGAGTGGGTTCATTTCCAAATTATCAACCAGACATAATTGGTGCTATTCAATGTATTTGATGCTACTCAATGTATTTGATGCTACTCAATGTATTTGACGTACTCAAACATATTTGATGCTGCTCAATGAATGAAAGATGAAGGCATCTAGGGAGAAAACCACCACTGTTTATTAAAACTATTAGGGTGGTTTTAACATACTAGCAACATAAATATTTAGTTGATCAATGCTAGTTGCATTAGTCACAGTTCTCCAGAGAAACAATTCCAATATGGTATGTGTGTGTGCATAATTACATATGCACACACACATATATATATGGCTGTGGACATTATGAAGATGATGTTTTATGTGAAAGACAGAAAAATATCAAATAAAAAAATGGTATGTTGTTGCTAATGAGAAATGTATATGTATATATACACAAATACCTATACAAATATGTGTATATATACACACACACATACACATATATACATATATATAACGCATATATATGTATACACACACACACATACAGAGTTTTTTTGTTTTGCTTTGTTTCTTTTTGAAGGAATTCACTCAAGGGATTGTGAAGACTGGCAAGTAGCCTCTAGGGCTGGCCTACAGGCTGGAAACTCGGGCAGCAGTTAGTGCCGTATTATTGAAGCAGAATTTTTTTTCTTCTGCAGGAAACTTTAGATTTTGCTGTTAAGGTTTTCAACTGATTTGACAAGGCCCTCCCACATTATCAAACATATTCTTAGAGTCAGCTGATTTTAGAGTTAGTCAGATTTACAAGAGACCTTCACAGCAACACCTAGATCAATGTTTGATTAAATAACTGGTACTGCAATCTTACCAAGTTGGCACATAATGCTATCACAGATCAGCCTCTTTTACAGATGCATGTGTGTTTATTAGAAATGTGTATCAATTTTAAAGACAGGTATGTTCTGTACATGTTGTGGCTAAATATAATGTAATGAATAGTATCACTTTAAAAATTTATGTTTATTTTTATGTATTTATTTGTTTTTGAGACAGGGTTTTACTCTCACTCATGCTGGACTGCCGTGACATGACCACAGCTCACTAAAGTATTGACTCCCTGGGCTCAGGTGATTCCCCCACCTCAGCCTCCTGAGTAGCTGGTACTACAGGTGTGCATCACCATGCTTGGCTAATTTTTAAAATTTCTTTTAGAGATAAGATCTTGCTATGTTGCTCAGGCTGGTCTTGAACACCTGGGCCCAAGCAATCCACCTGCTCGGTCTCTCAAGGTGTTGGGATTACAGACATGAGTCACCAAACCTGGCCCATGAATAATATCTAAGATATTATCTAGTTGCCAAAATTTACAGCCACTAAGAGTAATAATGCCATGCTTTACAGTCTCTAAGAGTAATAATACTATCACGAGAGAGGAGGGAATAAAAATTCTGAAAAGAGCAACAAATAATTGTTTACAGAAAAAGGTGAGTATCAGCATATATAAGCATCACTATTATATGCTATTTATTTTAATTGGAATAAAGAAAAAATTCAAGTGAGATAGCCTATCCATTCCAGTAACTTAGAAATCTCTCTCAGTGTGAAAGACTACAAATTCATGTTGAGTAGGAAGTAGTTTGGATAAATTTCTAGTAAGTTACATGCTTCATTCTCAGGAGAACACTTACCTTGAAAGAAGAAAAATGGAAAAGAGTCAACAAATTTTTAGAAACCATAAGACAAATTATTGAAAGCAGAGTAGCATACTCTCAGATGTAATGTGATATGCTATAATAGCCAATACATGAATCATTAATAGCAATCTATAGCTGTCTACAAAATAAAGTGGTAATTATACCAGTATATTCAAGAGATTCATCTTTAGTAGGAGTAGTTTTACTTTTGCAGATCTATATCTCTTTGGCTTTTTACTTTGGTTGCCAGGTTGTGATTGTAGTGATATGAATTTGAGAAGGAAGATCTGGTAGACACTTTGATTTAGTATTTCTAAATATAAAAATGAAGTCAGCATATATTTTCTATTAGTTTATTATAAACTTTGCAGTTGAGTGACTATGAGGACCGTCACAGCCATAGATAAGACTATTAATTGTCACTCAATAATGTCTTAAGCGAGTAGGCAGCAAAATCTATTTGATTTCTTGTTTATATGATCAACACACTCCACTAATAACTTTTTGTTCAAACTTCATATTTTTGTAAGACACAGAATTTTTCCACTGTGTGAATGCAGAGTCAGTCAGAGACTTAGGGAACTGCTTACATGGTAGTTCTAGAAGAGTTACAAAATTAGATATTCACTTTATAAATATACTGTGAAAGTTAAATTAGAGAGACTGGAAGTCTAGAGTCAGAAATAACTGCAATAAGGCTGTCAGCACAAAAGGTGAGAGGTTGGAGAGGAAAGTATACCTGTGCTGATGCAACTATTTAGTGATACCTTTACTGTGTTGGTGGATACATGAACCCATGTATTAAAATTTTATAGACCTAAATACACAGAGAGAGAGAGAGAGAGAGAGAGAACAAATAAAACTGAGGGAACATCAATAAGATCCATGGACTGTTTCAACATCGATCAATATCCTGGTTGTAGTATTATATTATAATTTTGCAAATTATTACCATTGGAAGCAACTAAGTAAAATGTACCCAGGAGCTCACTGTATCCACTATATTACTTCCTAAAACTGCCTGTGAATCTATAATTATCTCAATAAAGATTTCAATTAAAAAAAGAGAACTTGGTAATCGATGAACTATTGAAGCAACAGAAATGGCAAGTTTAGGCTGACACTTTGGGCAAATGGGGATGCCATTCATTAGGATAAGAAGTTGGGGAGAGGATCAAATTTGAGAAAAGTCATTGTGCCTGTGGAGGCTGTCCATTGGTCAGTTAAATAAATAAATCGACCTGCAGCTAAAGGGAGAGGCTTCATCTGGTGATACAGGGCTTACGTTCATCAGAAAAAGTTAGTGTTTGTAGACATGAGAATGCATAAGATTGCCTGCTATTTATTGTTTTCTAATATTTTAGAGTTTTAGCCCTAGCTGGAAGATAATGAAAATACAAACTATGAAAACTCATAGAGCTCAGAACAACGGCATAAAATATTGCTTTAGTATTCTCATTGAATCCCCCATTGTCCATAATAAGATTATCTGTGAAAGATGACACTTGCTCTGTTCTTTTTCACCAAGAGCCTCTTGGGATGAGTTCTTTCTACAAAACTCAATCCTCAGGAACCGGTCTCCAAAATTGAGGGCTGAAAAATTTAAATTCTAAACATTGATGCAGAATTTCTGAATTTAAAACATTTCTTTATAACTACTATTTTACTATACAAAAAAAATTTGAGTATTTAAAGACCAAAGGAAGATGTAATTGAAAATAAACTATAATAATGAGAAATGGTTTATAGATTTAAATTTAAGAGTTCAATTGAAAATCACAGAGAATACTATTTTATTCTTTCGGTTTTATAAGATATTTAAAGATGTCTATTGTATAGACAATTCTCATGCGATTAAAAGCAACTTCCTGGAATAATAGTATTAATCACTTTCCCACATTATTTAGGTTGAGATCAACAACAGTAAAATGAATCAATAGTAGATCTTATAAAAGGCCACAATTAAAAAAACACACTAAGCTTTTTGAATATGTACTGTAGTTAGCAAATATGGCAGATACTTTCTTATAGATATTTGTATCAGATGATAAGAGTTGCTATTAATATGAAAAAGATTTACCCTGAGCCAGGCACAGTGTTTCACGCCTGTAACCCCAGCACTTTGAGGGATAAAGGTAGGAGGATCCCTTGAAGTCAGGAGTTCAAGATTAGCCTGGGCAACAAAGTGAGACCTCCTCTCTGATAAAAATGAAAAATAATAATAAAAAATGGCCTGGCATGTTGATGTACACTTGTAGCCCCAGCTGCTAGGGAGGCTGAGGCTGAAGGATTCCTTGAGCTCAGGAAGTCAGGGACGCAGTGAGCCGTGATTGTGCCACTGCACTCCAGCCTGGGTGACAGAGTGAGTCTCTCTCTCTCTCTCTCTCTCTCTCTCTCACACACACACACACACACACACACACACACACACACAAGGTATGGTTGAGTTCTCTAGGATTAAATTGTATTAATTAGTTAGGCCACGTGCAATGGCTCACACCTGTAATCCCAGGACTTTGAGGGGCCAAGGAAGATGGATCACTTGAGCCCAGAAATTCCAGACCAGCCTGGGCAATATGGCGAAATCCTGTCTCTACAAAAAATAAATGCAAAAATTAGTCAGGCTTCATGGTAGTGGTCTGTAGTTCTAGCTACTAGGGAGGACCATTAGATCCCAGGATGTTGAGGCTGCAGTGAACCATGATCATGCCACTGTACTCCAGCTTGGGTGACATAGTAAAGTTAACTTTTGTGTTAGGCCATTCTTGCATTGCTATAAAGAAATACCTGAGACTGGGTAATTTATAAGAAAAAGAGATTTAATTGGTTCATGGTTCTGCAGGCTTCATAGGAAGCATGGCTCTGGCATCTGCTCGGCCTCTAGAAACACCTCAGGGAGCTTTTACTCATGGCAGAAGTCCAAGTGGGACAGGTATCTCACATGGTAAGAAGGGGAGCAAGAAAGAGAGTGGGCCAGGGAGGGACCACACACATAAAACAAGCAAATATCTCAAGAACTCACTCACTACCGAGAGGACAGCACCAAGTCATGAGAGATCTGCCCCCACGACCCAAGCACCTTAGCCTAGGCCCCATCTCTAACATTAGGGATTACAACTCATAACATTAGGGATTACAACTCAACGTGAGATTTGGCCAGAACATACAATGAAACTGTATCCATTTGTTAACCAAAATATGCAATTGATCAGAATACCTCTAATTCTTTCTTAAATCAAAGTTTCTTTTATGTATGCACACACATGCATATGTGTGTGTGTGTGTGTGTGTGTGTGTGAATACCTCATAAAATTTAGAAATAACATATATATATTCTTATGATGGTCATTTCTTAGGTTTGTTTTCTATAATATCTACTTAGCCCTAAACTTTGTTCCAAGGAGACAGAGATATAAATGCATTGACTAAATGGAGAATAAGAGAATGGCAGGCACGTTGTTATATGATGTTTACCTAATTGATTCTCCCAAATTGTGAAGATTCCAAGGAAATTGCCACCAAATGCATACAGTTATTTCTGTACTCTCCATATTGTATGTGCTGATCGCTATTGTATAGTGTATTTCATAGTGCACAATTCCTTTCTCTCACTTATTATATCAATGCATCCTCCATATGTTCATAAGTCATCAAATAAAGGGTTATGGGGTGGGGGAAAGATAAAAAAATGTGTTTGAAAGAAATTTTTCATTTTAAATTTATGCCTGTGCCATTGGAAAACAGACAAAAACGCTTCACGTATTTCAACACTTGGTATATTTTATTGACTCTCTAGAAAATTTTTTGGAAAGTCATATTTTCTGTTTTTTTCTCTCATCATCCACTAATCTGTTAGCCTAGAGAAACTCAAACTTGTACCCTTTTAGTTTTTTTTTATCCTAACATACAACTACAGCAAAAGTTGCCTCTTCTTTTTTATTAAGCATCTTATCAAAACTAAACACTTTTTTTTTCAACATAAAAGTTTCTCCATTTTATGGTGTCTTTGTAAGATATAAACTGATTTCGATTTGAATCAATTTTAATATTCTTTAATCTGTATATTTGATATTTGATGTTCACATTAATGCTTATTCTAGGTTCTTATTTTTTCTACATCACTAATCCTCAAAAGCAATACATTTTTATCCAACTTTATATTAAAAGGTAACTGTTTTAAAGAAATTTCAGTTTCAGAAAGCAAAGCAATCTTACATTCTTACATTTTAAAAATCAATTTAAATGTGACATTTACTGAGTACCAGCACATTATTTAAATTTTATGTAACTTATAATACTTTATAAAAGTCACCTTAACGAAAGAAAGTTTTGTTAAAAATTACAAATGTGAAATATAGCAATCTGTGGTTATTCATAATGTTATTTGTAAATATCCCATTATTGTATCTAATTTTGCTCTGTTCATTGATCATTCCTTCATCTCCTTTTTTAAATTTTCAGATATTTTTCTAAAATGTGTAGCTTATTTTAGTTTTCTTGTTTGATTTGTCTTCCTCACCACAGATTATTCTCAACATATAACTGAATATACTCTCAAAAAATTATTTTTCTAAACAGCTCTACCTAATTCAGATGACCTGCTTTAATTTATTTCTCCCTTATTTTTTTCTACTAATAGATGTTTGACTGTAATTGAGTGTAAGCTATAATGTAGGCTTGGAATTTTTCAGCAATGACTATTGTTTCCTTTATTTTGGAGAGAAAACTCATCACATTTTATCAACTTTTCCTTGCCCCAATGGTCATCATTTAGTTAAAAAGACTAGAAGCATCATTTCAGACATATTTCTTTCTCTGTTGACTAAGACTGAGTATTATTTTTGTAAAAGTTAAATAGTTCTTGTTTTAGAGGCAGTTAGGGTGACCTAATCTCACTGTGCTTTGTTTTCTTGGCTGCTGGTGTTGTTTTGTTTTGTTTTGTTTTGTTTTGCTTTTTGTTTTTTAAATATATTCTTATTTCAGAAAAAATAGGAGAGAAAGTATGTCATCAGATCCAACTAAAAGAACTTGGGATCAGAAATTACAGTAAATTAAATCTAATCTCCACCTCGTCATCAATGTTAGTCATTAACAATTTATTTAATTCTCTACACTTAATTCCTTATTTATGTAAAGTTTATTCACTGCATGCTTCTGGGCAGATACAAGACTAAAGAAATAAGATGGGGGACCAGTTACAGAAAGCTCACAAATGTTTATTAAAATCCAAATACTTATTTGGATTTATCTGTTTGAGAGTCAATTCTATATAGATTCTCATGTGTCCATACATCTTGTAAGCAGAGGCCCTGCTGACACTTGTTGCAGACTACATTTTTAAGACAGACTGCCTAGAAAGTTAGAGATAGTGTTTTCCTCCTGAACAGAAGAAGTACATTTGTTTACAGTTCAGTATAGTAAAGATAATGTCCCTCTCTGAGACAAATGTAGAGAAGCTTTGCTTTCAGTCCTTATAAGAAATGGTGGTTTCCTAAGCTTTGGGCTCCTTAACTGTGATGCAGATTCACTGTGCACAAGGCATCCATCCCCCTGGCCCCATGTTCGCACCTCCTCCCACGTAACTTGGTCAACAAGAAAGACCCAAGTGAACAGGAAGCTTGTGCTGCCTGCTAAACCTGGGTAATAACATCCCTTGTTTCTGACCCAGGAGTCTTGTGTCTGCTGGCAGCATCTGTGAATCTGTCAGGCTAACTTACAAATTCGTAAGCAGGGTAAAACCTAGACTTTTCATAGTTTACGACAATCTGGTATGAAATTGAAATGGTAGACAACAGAGATCTTTATTGATAAAAATTATTCTGGATTCCTAAAAAAGTCCAGACCTAGACAACACATTTGTCAGTTTTTATGTAAAGCTGAAACCATAGAAAGTATCACCCTGCAGAAAAGTGCAATGCTGGTCCAGATGAGGAGCAAGGATAAGTGTATGTGGAATCCCAGTGCTGATGCGTGAGATCCACATGACCTTGTGGATGGTGCTAGAGAGATGTGGTCACTTTAGTAAATGCAAAAGGTGAACATTTACTCTAATTTATATAAATCACATAGGGCTGATGTTGTTTAGTATGGGAGGTAATGACCATGGAAGTAGAAAAGAAAATAATGAAAACTCATGCTCTAGAAGTCAAAGGAGAAAAAAATTCTCTACAATGATCGGTGATATTACCAACATCTACAGAGATCAAATTTGAGGAAGACTAAAAATAGATCCTTGCTTTGATTAATATGTGGAAATTGGAAATATTTCAAGATCATTTTCATTTGAGAGGTGAGGGTATGAATCCAAATAGAATGGATTAAAAAACGGATAGTGTCAAATATATGTTTCTTAAAGATAAAATCAGGATTTATACAAATATAAAACAGACCTATATCAAAGTTTTTATTTAATTCATTAATTAATGAATGAACCAGTAAGAGAGCACAGTTAGTTCAAAAACAATTTCAAAGGATCACACAGTAATGCTGAAATGAATTTACCATCACACACAATTTGCATTTTTGTTAGTGTTCTACATCTTACAGAGTTATGAAGTAGCTCAAAAACAGTGAAAGATAGCAATGAAACTGAATGGTCCACTAGAAACAATCTCATACTATTTTTTTCCTATTTCCATTTTTTTCCCACAATTTTCATAAAATAGAATATAAGGAAATATTGAAAGTGAGTGTAGAAAAAATGTAGGGCTTCGAGACTAATTTTTGCAATGTACTATAGTAAGAAAGATACTAAAATGGGAGTTGGGGAAGGAACAACTAGATAATTGTATGATCTTGAGATTTAATTCAACTTTCAGTCTGAA
Source organism: Pongo pygmaeus (assembly GCF_028885625.2). NCBI lineage: Eukaryota > Metazoa > Chordata > Mammalia > Primates > Hominidae > Pongo > Pongo pygmaeus. Next base: position 19,310,216 of record NC_085930.1, on the reverse strand, counting down.
TTTCTTAACTACAAGGGGAGTTTCAACAGAAGCTTAGTTGTGCTCAAATTTTTCTTTTAAACTAAATTGTGTGTGTGTGTGTGTGTGTGTGTGTATAAATGACAGCTTCCTATGAATTCTAATATAAAGAGAGCTGTTCTGTTTGAAGCGGTGGAAGAGAACCTAGGGTACCCCTCCTTGAATTCCTTCTTTACCTGGAGAGTCTTGTGGCAGTTTTCAGAACCAAAATTTTAATTTCTTATATGATTTTAAGGGTGGCACAAATTTTTCTCCATCAGATAATACTATGTGCCATTTTTTTTTTTTTTTGGAGCTATACTTGCTCTCAGAGTTTAAAGTTATGTTCACAATTTGGATTTAATATACAGTTATATTATTTTGTTGTATAACCAACACCCCATCTCCAACATGCCCAAGTTGACTCTAAGGGATGAAATACAATTTAAAATCTATTTAATCATATGTAAATTAAATTAACTTAATGAAAAAAATTTAGCATAAAAGAATATAAATAAGTCTAAAATTATTTTAATTGTTCTGCTTGGTGCTATATTAAATAAGCCCTCTCCTCATAGTAGAAAAAATACTGTGTGTATATTTTTTTAGTAGATTGTATGTATTAGAATGTATTTTTCATGTATGATATACTTGATATATCCTATTTGAAATAGCAATTCCTGGTATACTGTTTATATTTTATAGTAGGTAGTACTTGAGAAAGACCATTATATAATTGGTGAAGAAATTGATATGAAAGTATTTTATAGAACAGGTAGCTTTCTTTTAGATACACATTAAATATGATTTTTGGAGGAGATGTATAGCATGGCTCATTGAAATACAAAGATACTTTTAGAAATTATTTTTATTCAATTGTCTTTATGCAGAGCATGCTTGTTGTCACATTTGGAAGCCTGTCACGTGGTGGAAGGGGAATTGTCACATTGTTCTAATCAACAGAGCTATGCAAATGTAGTAAAAATGATTTTCTACTTCAGTCTCTCTTACCTTTGCATATACTTCTCCTACGTTGCCTTATATTTTATACTTCAGTAAAGTAGACGATTGTATTTAAAAGCTAAGTCCAGAACATTTAATACTTATTAAATATTGCAATGTAGTTAGTATGAAAGAATATGAGTATTTGGTGACTTATATAAAATTTAATGAGCTTTGCTTTTTTCTTCCCATCAATTCATTTACTAGGTGATTTTACTCTGAGATAATGCCAAAAGGTAGATGTCACATTACAAAATTTGAATTTCAGTGCACTGTCTGCCTTTTCAAAGGACAGAGGTAAAGTTTTTCAGGACTAAGAAAACAGCAAAAGTATGTAAAATGGAAAAGGTTGTTTTCATTGACTTTGACACAGCTGAGTTTCTGGCTTTGGTAGAACCTTGGGTCTTATTTTTCTGGGCTGCTCCTTTAATCTCCATTTTGTACACTTTGGTCCCCCTACTTATATACTTGGGGTTGCCCCTAAAGCTGGGTGTCAGCTTTTCTGATCTCCCACATGTAATACTTGAAAAACTTAAACTTATTGCAGACAAATTGGGAAAAAGTATATTCTCTGATAGTCTTCAAGAATCTCAGGCTCTAAAAACGTATTACAAACTCAGATGTTTCCAGGGGTCATAAAAGGTAACAGAAATGTAACAAGATCAAGTTTAAGAAACAATAGAGAATAATCAGGGCTTTGGGCTAACTACAGAGCAATTATGCTTGGTAGGGCACAGCTACTGCATACTTCTACCAAATTGGTTCCAAATCTTCTAAAAATTTAAAAAGTTGGAAATTCAAGTTTTTATATAAAATCTCTTGGCTGTTAAATATTGGGAACTACTTTAGAGCAGCAGCAACCACATCACACAAGCTATCTCTGCTTGCCAAACTCAACATACCACCAGTACCAGATAGGATTGATAGACCCAAGAAATCTCCCGAATATTATATTTCAATCACCCATGTAGCCACATTCCTAGCCCTCAGTAAGCATTGTTCTCCTGGTTACTACTTAACTGTAATACTAAAGTGCTTGCTTCTCCTCTTTCTAAATAAATTTCACCCAGTTGCAAAAATCACCAACAAGCACTGTTTAATCATGGTACAATAGTCCTTTTTTTGTGGAAGGGTCTTGCTCTGTCACTCAGGCTGGAGTGGTACAGTGGCATGATCCTGGGTCACTGCAGCTTGGAACTCCTGGGCTCAGGCGATGCACCTTTGCCTCTCAAATAGCTGTGACTACAGGCATGCACCACCATACCTAGCTAATTAAAAAAAAGTAGGTACAGAGTCTTGCTGTGTCACCTTTGCCTCTCAAATAGCTGTGACTACAGGCATGCACCACCATACCTAGCTAATTAAAAAAATGTAGGTACAGAGTCTTGCTGTGTCGCCTAGGCTGATCTCAAACTTCTGGACTCAAGGGAGCCTCCTCCCTTGACCTCCCAAAGTGCTGGGATTACAGGTGTGAGCCACCCTGCTTGGCCCAGCACAATATTTCTTAGCCTACAGTGATAACCAATTTGAGGAGGCCTACTGGATTGGAATTCAAAAGATCTAGGTTTCATGATTTTGAACAAATAATGAAAACTTTAATGAAATAAGTTCCACTTTACAGGTTTATTGCAATGACAAAATGGGACAATTCATTATAAAGCACTGACTCAGCTATCCCATTACTGGGTATATACCCAAAGGATTATAAATCATTCTACTGTAAAGATACATGCACATGTATGTTTATTGCAGCACTATTTACAACAGCAAAGACTTGGAACCAACCCAAATGACCATCAATGATAGACTGGATAAAGAAAATGTGGCACATACATACCATGGAACACTATGCAGCCATAAAAAAAGTATGAGTTCATGTCCTTTGAAAGGACATGGATGAAGCTGGAAACCATCATTGTCAGCAAACTAACACAGGAACACAAAACCGAACTCCACATGTTCTCACTCATAAGTGGGAGTTGAACAATGAGAACACATGGACACAGGAAGGGGAATATCACACTCCAGGGCCTTTCAGGGAGTGAGGCGCCAGAGGAGGGAGAGCATTAGGAAAAATATCTAATGCATGTGGGACTTAAAACCTGGATGATGGGTTGATGGGTGCAGCAAACCACCGTGGCACATGTGTACCTATGTAACAAACCTTCACATTCTGCACTTGTATCTCAGAACTGAAAGTGAAATTTAAAAAAAGTAAAGAACTAAAATATTAGTTACGCCATAATTACAAAGTAATATTACCCAACAGTGACTTCTCAATATTCGGGCATTGTCTCTAGTTTTTTTTCCCCTTGGTGGCCTTCTAGACTTCCATAACACAATAAAACTTAACATCCATGCACCTTTCCTCGTAATTATAGCTCCTACTTTATAGTATATTTTCTTGCCTGGAAAACGTAACATGAATCCATTAAAATGTATGTCTCTTGCTTTCTTAAATAATTAAAATTATGATATATAAGGTTCCTTTCCGATGAAATGGATGCAGTTAGACGTTTGGTCTAAGCCCTCTTCTGCTTTCTTCCCTTGTCACAACTTGATGAAATAGTTACAGTTTCATAGTGGTCAAAAGTACCAGAAAAATCACTTGATTCAATTTTTTCTCTTTCAGAGGTTCAAACTGAAACCTAAAGATGATATTTTACTGGTTTGAGGTTTTAGGGTGACATAAGATCAGCTCTGGAATAGATTTTGATGCTCTTGTCCCTGTGTAGTAGTAGCCCATACTACTCTTCTCAGGGCCTCAGGAATGATTTCAGTGGCTTTTACTTTACATGAGAACTCTGATCTCTCCATTTAAAATCCAGAAAGCTGGCCACATTTGTTGCCACCTCACTTGCCTTACAAAATGGTACTTAATGTCTTCTCTATATACTTTCCTCCCCAGGCAGGTTTTTTCCATAAACTTCTTTACTCCAGGGGAGAAAACAGCACCTTGTGTTGAAACACTAGGCACATTTGCTATCTAAAGAAAATAAACGATTTTCAAAAATGTATTTTCTAGCAAGTTGTTATGGCCTTACATCTGAGCCCTCCTGCTGTTAACAGGCATCCTCATCTCCCACGCAGGCTGAAGCCTGGAGGCACGCAAGTCCCTGGGTAATTTTTCTGCTTCAGAGCCTTTGCTTGATCCATGCCCCTCAGTCAGTCCTCTTCACCAACATTCTGCCGGCAACAGACTATATTCTCCTTTAGGGTCTAATACAAAACAGTCATCTTCGTCTAGGTGTCCTCAACCTTTCCTAATCGATCTACTTCATGTTGATCTGTTTTAATATTAACTTGTGATAATATATTTGTTTCTGTTGAACTGTAGTATATTTTATAAAAGTATCTTCAACTAGACTTAAGTTATTCAAAGGCTCGAGACATTTATTAATTTAAACAACTACGATAGTAATAAGAGCTTCCTTCTCTTGTCACCACTACACGAAATAGTTATAAATTCATAGTAGTAGACAGTGTCAGAAAAATCACTCAACTCAATTTCTTCACCTTCAGAGGTGAAAACTGAAAATGTTTTTGTATTGTAAACCTTCCATATTTTGAGCACCTGCAAAGTGTTATATTAGCTCATGTGAGCATTACAGTGAGTTCATGAAATCGATACTGTTCTGATTCCCATTATACAGAAAAGAAAATGAAGACACTGAGCTCACAGTTACACAGGAAAGAAGGGTCAGAACCAGAGGTTGAATAAAGCAGTGCCAAAAGAAATGCTATTTGCATAAAAGAATTTAATACATCTTTAACAGAAACAGTGGACAGATTTGTCTGTTCAAGTTCTTTAACTTATATGATTTTCTGTTTCATCACTTTAAAAGTAACAAGGAAAGAGCCTTAGAAAGAGTAGGTGAGTTTATGAAATGATCAAAGTCAGGGTAAATAAGCTCTTCAATAGGAAACTCTTCAAGAATATAATTTTACCTTTTCAATGAGAAAACTAAATATAAGATGCTGGAAATTGAAGGTTTTCAATTAAAAGGATAAAATATGAAGGAAATACAGAAGGATGTTGAATTTTGTCAAATTGCCTTTTCTGCTTTTATTGAGACATTTACATTTTTTGTCCTTCATTCTCTCAATATGATATATCACATTTTTTGATTTGCATATGCTGAACTATTCCTGTATCCCAGCGATAAATCCCACTTCATCACGGCGCATGATCCTTTTAATGTAAATGCAATTTTTAAAGGATTATTTTAGAGAAAATAGAGAAAGAGGATATGGAAAACTTTTTAAAATCAAGGGTTGACAAATTATTATCCATTGACCAAATTATGCCCCCTGCCTGTTACTATAAATAAAGTTATTTTAGCACAAAGCCACTTCCACTAATTGACATATTGTCTATAACTACTTTCACATTACACAGGGTATAGTAAAGTATCTGCCCTTTAATAAAAAGTTTGCTGCCTCTGTTCTAAATAAGAGAAGTTTTGTAACTTACATGTTCTCTCTCTTTATACAACATTAAATACATTTAGAACAAATATGTAAGTAAATGTTCCTGGGAGTCTACATCCAAGATTATGTTTGTATTTTCAGGGGTCATACAGAGTAACATTGGAGATTTCTTATGAACATTCTGAAAGAAACGAAGCACAAAAAGGCTAAGTGATTTGTCCAGTCTCATTATGACAGCTGGGGCTTGGGCAAGTCTATGATACTGTGGTCTGAGTTATATTAAACAGTGAGTGACTGTTGATTTTTATTTTTCTACGAAACTTCTGTGATATTTCAAAGAATAGTTTATTTAAAATTCTGTATGTTTACCTTTCTGAGTATCTGTAAAACCCCACGTATTAAGTAACATTTTCTTCCCTTAGATCTCTCAAATAAGTAGATGACTCTAATCCTTAGGAAATAGCTGTGCATTCAATTAGATATTTTAAAAATCGACATGTTCTTTTGGTACTTAAATTGAAATATTTTTAATTGTTTCTGAAAATGGAACACTTGAATACAATTTTCTCTGTGTGCATGTTCCTTAGGTTGATGGTTAACAATATTGATTTGTATTTCAGATGATGTAGAAAGTATCCCTGCTGTTCATTCACAGCATAAAACCATTTTGAGTGATATTTCCATTTTCACAGCACCCTATACATTTCTCAACACACGTCTTATAATGCCCTATTAGTCAAACCATCTCTTTGTCCATATATTCAAATGAACTGTAGAGGTTATTAACTTGCCCTTGGCAAATAGATTTATTTTTTTAAGATAAATTCTTGTATAAATTCAATGTGTGACACTTTTATTACAAATTATAAATAGAATGCCCTGCCAGATTTTTATGATAGCCATCACTAACTCATTTGGGCCCTTATTACATTTCAAGCCTTCACATTCGTGGATATTTCCTTTTTAATCACTAGCAAGTCTATTTTGGGATGTTGTAGGTTTTTAATTTTAGTGTTGTGTTCATCTAATTGGCCCTTTAAATAGACACTAAACCTTTTGCAATTTAATTATGCTATCAAACACTAAATTTAATACCTATATTTTTAATCACCTGTGTCATATTTCTCTAATATGTTTAATGTTTCTTACAATATGAAATTATAGCAAGTGATAAGCTTTGTAAATTAACTTTTATCAATAGTTATTTTAAATTCTATTAGACTAGTATTTTTGTTTGCTTCTATATGATAAATGTGGGATTACAATATAATGTTAGAATATTTTAATGATTCTTAATGCTTAAGCAAATATGTGTTTAATAATCAAAATTAAAGCTATATTAATGATGGCCTCTCTATAATCTTCACCCTAAAAGCAATTACTTACTCACTAACTGGCTAATCTTTGTACCTCACATCCACGTTTCTACATCTTTCTGTACCTCACAGCTGTACTATGCTTCACAGAAGTAGCTATCTCCTCAGACTGATCTGAGAATTCAATGAAATTATACTCATAAAAACTAAAATACATGACCAGAGATGTGGCAAGGGCCACATGTTACCAGTTACGATTAAGAAAAAGCTGTAAGTGACCACCCTGGGCAACATGGTGAGACCTGATCTCTAAATGTGCACATATATACATAAATTATCCAAGCAAGGTGCTGTGTGCCTGTAATCTCAGTTACTCAGGAGACGGAGGTGGGAGGATCACTTGATTCCAGGAGTTCAAGGCTGCAGCGAGCCATAATTGTGCCACTGCACCCCATCCTGGGCAGCAGAGCAAAGAAAGAGGAGGGGAGGGGAGGGGAAGGGAGGAGAGGAGAGGGGATGCTATAAGCTAGCTGCCTGTTGGAATTTCTTTTAACAAAGTATATTAGTTAACCTGGGCTGTCATAACAAAATACCATAGGCTGGGTAGTTTAACTGCATAACTGTATTTTCTTGCATTTCTGGAGAATGGAAATTCAATGTCAATATGCCAGTCGTGTAGTTTCTTGTGAGGCCTCTCCTTGTCACTTGCAGATAGCCACCCTCTTGTTGTGTCCTCACGTGGTCTTTCCTCTGTTCGTGCACAGAAAAAGAAAGATCTTCAGTGTCTCTTCCTCTTCTTTTAAGAATTAATCTCACTGGGTTAGGGTCCCACAGTTAAGACCTCCTTTAACCTTAACTACCTTCAAATAAAGTCACGTTTGAATTAGGGTTCAAGACAGGAATTTTAAGGTACACAATTCAGTCCATAATAAAAGATATTATTTATCATCATTTCCTCCTCTCTTTAATTTAATAGTTTTTTAAAGCATAAATTGGAAGTTGACTGCCTCTTTAGTAGTAAGGCAGCATGTATCCCTGAGTCTCCATGGTAAATCAGAAAAGTGAAATCATGTATTGAGTATAGACACATATAAAATGTTCACACACCTATACTTAGACTCTCACTCCCACACACTATTTTGTTAACCTAGTAGCCATTTGTTGGCAGTAATTCAAATCAGAGATTTGTTTAATATTATTTGTTTCATAAAAACATTGAAATGACTGTTATCTTATTGGGGAGGAGGTGGGGATGGTTAACGGGCACAAAAATATAGTTAGATAGAATTAATAAGATCTAGTATTTGATAGCACAACAGGATGATTGCAGTCAACAATATTTTATTATACTTTTAAAAACAACTAAAAGAGTATAATTGAAATGTTTGTGACACAAAGTAATGGTAATTGCTTGTAGTGATAGATACTCCATTTACTCTAATGTGGATTTTACACATTGTATGCCTGGATCAAAACATCTCATGTACCTCACAAATAGGTACACCTACTAGGTACTCATACAACTTAAGAATAAAAATAAATAAATAAACACACGAAGCTTTACAATGTCGACCTCTCACTTCTTGAAGCTCTTTCTTCTCTTCCATTGCTTCTTGACGTCTCCTTCAAGGGTTTCTTGTTCCTTCTGAATGTTCGGATCTAATACAAATACATGTAAACCAAAATCTCCCACTAGATGATGAACATCTGAACGGATGATCACATCAAGGTTTACCTCCTTTTTGTCTCAGTTACACATACTCTTTCTAGCACATACACACATTCAATAAATTATGGTTAAATGAAAAAAAAATACAGAGTAAATGAAAGGAATGAGTAAATTAATCCACTATTTCAACAAGCACATTTATCTCTCATCTAACTAAAAACCAATGCTTATAACCTCCCTTACATTTTTGCAAAGGCCAGGGCTTTCATATTTTTATGAAATAGTAAGACCTATTTCATATCTCTCGTGTCTATTTCATACTTTGTCTATATGCAAAATATAAAAATCAATACTTACCTGCAAGTCCTTCTTATATTTGAAAATTGACATGGAACATTAACATAAATATGATTGTAGGTTCTATAGAAAAGGATGGGTCTTTGCTTTTCTATTTACACTGAGATTGAAAGGAAAGAAATTTGACTCTGGGTGAAGTTAAATGATTAAAGATAGTAATAAGGAAATTGCAAGGAATTATTTATACTACAATTGGAAAAGGCTACTATTGGATTTTATACAATCTCTTTTTTTAGATGTGGTTAAAATTGGAATTGGCTGTCATATTGATGGAGGAGTTTAAGGATAGTGCTTATTGAAGTAAGAATATGTCTTAGGTAATTTCTCAAAGATCATTTCCACTTTACTGGCATAAACACTGAAGTAGTGGTTCAAGGGAACCACAATGGCACATCAATATTTTACCTCTATTGGCTGCCAAAGGGAATATTTAAGACAATCCAACACTTTAAATACACATTTCTCCTCTGCCTAGAACTGTGGGTTCTCTTCATTTCTTTTTTTTATTACCATAGGTATGATAGACATTCCTCAGAAACATGACACGTTTCCATGGACAACACTAGTTTATATATTGCAGCAAAGATAAATTACGTCTTCCAATTTTGTATAATTCCCCATATTCTAGTTGAGAAATTATGAACTCATAATAGACTATGATGTAGCAAGATTGCATTACACTATAAATGAGACCATTATCATAGATGATAACTCCTTCCTCCTCATCCCTCAGTTTATTTTTGAGAATTACTACTCATTGTTCCGGATGCAGCTTAGATTCGTGTTTGATTCCACATTTTATTTTATTGAGCACTTTTTGTGCTACCTGATACAAAAGAGATGTTGGATAAATGAGTAAAACAAATGACAAACCAATGATAGTAAATATATCCTTTAAAAATACAAAAAGGAGAAGGAAGGGAGGGAGAACAATTGCATTAATGTTATTACTTGTCTTTATAAGTAATGAGAAATAGTTTAGAGAATACTAAACGTAGAGTATAGCAACTTGGATTCTAGTCCTAGGTATGTTACCTGAAGGCTTGAAGACGCTGGACAAGCAGATTTCTTTATGGCTGGAAGCTTCAGTTTCATAAACAGTGAACTGGAAATAACAGCAAGTGCTCTTCCTGCTTACACAGGTTTTTTCCATGCTGAATCAAGGATGTACTTTGAAACACTTGGTAAACTATACCTATACAAAGTGTTACAAATATTTCTTTTATTACTAGCATCTTGAATAGCCACTGCTACTGGTAGGTGGTCCATCAGTCTGAAAGATGTTTTTATAGATTATTTAAAATAAGCCTACTTATCTTTACATTTATATAAAAATGAACCAATCATTTGAATACAAACAAAAAACAATAGCCAAAAACAAAAAGAAGTAAACCTGAGAATGACTGATGAGGTGACTGCAAAAAAGTATATTTATATTTTCTTCTTCTTTGACTGCAAAACTTGTTACTTAAAACAAGTAACATTATTAGTTTACAACATGTTTAATTTTAACCACCGTTGCTTGTTTGAGTGCTACCTCTCCACATTGTAGTAAGACTTAGGTACAAAATGAATGAAAAAAGATTGAGATACTTTCAGAACCAGGGCAAGTATGTGATCCCAGAAAGTCCCATTGCCCTTTCTGGTAGCGACTTAGACTCCATTACAGATTCACATATGTTTAATACTAAAGCATCTAGTATGTTTAAGTTAATAAATAATATCTGTCACTCTGCAATCTTTTCAATGAGATCAACGAATAAACTAAGTTATATAAACTAATATGGCAGAATCTCCCAATCTTCTCTTTGTAATATGTCCAGTAAGAATACGTATTCATGAATATATGCGTCTGTTAGAATTATCAACTCTATAGCACACTTTCGCCCTCCTCTGCTTCCCTGGCTCTTTTTCTCTTCGTTTCTCTCCCTTTTCATCCTTCTCTCCTCTCCTCACAAACACAAACACACATAGCCTTTATTCCATGAAGATGAACTAATTGATCTTTGTATTTCATGATAAAATCAGACTCAAGAAATATCAGTTCTTAAAATATTTCTGAAGTGACAAACTTGCTTGTCTCCAGAGACAACTCTGTGTACAAAACCTATCAGGATATTTCTTTTTTAAATATTCTAGTTCCCATTCTAGTTGTCTCTTTTTCTGATATGTATCATTTAAAATTAGAATGTGCTTCATACATCCATATTCCTAATATGTTTAGCTTTAGACACATCTACATATGCTCTATAAATATAAGTGTTTCCAACATAAACATATAAAAGTAAGTTATTATTGCAAAGCCTGAGGAGAAAGTTGACTCTCAAGGACGATGATTTTCAGATTAAATGTTTTGTGTCCTTGAAGTTAGGTAAAGTAGTGCTTGTCAAGCGTTATGACCCAGGCATAAATCCTTTATGATTTTATGCCTTGGTAGGGCCATCTCTTTACTGAAATTCATAGCTTATATAATAAATATAGGTGAGGAAAGAAGAGCTAAAATTATGAACCATCAGAGGTTATTAAAACTAACTTAAAAATATATTTCTGGGCTGGATGCGGTGGCTCATGCTTGTAATTCCAGCACTTTGGGAGGCCGAGGTGGGTGGATCATGAGGTCAAGAGGTCGAGACCAGCCTGGCCAACATGGTGAAACCCTGTTTCTACTAAAAATACAAAAATTAGCTGGGCATTGTGGCACGTGCCTGTAATCCCAGCTACTCGGGAGGCTGAGGCAGGAAAATCACTGGAATCTGGGAGGCAGTAGTTGCAGTGAGCTGAGATCACGCCACTGCACTCCAGCCTGGGTGAAAGAGCAAGACCCTGTCTAAAACACACACACACATATAAATATATATATATATATATATATATATATATATATATACATTTCTATAAATATTTATATATACACATTTCTATTTGGAAACTCATCTTTCTTATTTACATGGATAAGTGTTAGGGTTCTCCACTTATCTAAGTATGACTTCTACAGTGAGACTCATTCAATACAGTCTGACATTCCACAGATGTAGCAATGATGAAATACAGTTTTTTGAGGCAATTATGCTTAGAATAATAAGATTTTGACTCTCAGGAGTAGGTCATTTTATTTCAGTTTTTACTGATTTCTTCATCTGTTTTGTGCTACTATAACAAAATAACACAGAGTGGGTGTATTAGTCTGCTCTCACACTGCTATAAAGAACTGCCCAAGACTGGGTAATTTATAAAGAAAAGAGGTTTGATTGACTCACAGTTCTTCACGGCTGGGGAGGCCTCAGAAAACTTACAGTCATGGTGGAAAGAGAAGCAAATATGTCATTCTTCACTTGATGGCAGACAGAGAAGTGCCGAGCAAAAGGGGGAAAAGCCCCTTGTAAAACCATCAGATTTCATGAGAACTCACTCACTATCATGAGAACTCACTCACCATCATGAGAACTCACTCACCGTCACGAGAACGAACTCACGGTCACGAGAACTCACTCACTATCATGAGAACTCACTCACCGTCACGAGAACTCACTCACGGTCACGAGAACTCACTCACTATCATGAGAACTCACTCACCGTCACGAGAACTCACTCACGATCACGAGAACTCACTCACCATCACGAGAACTCAGTCACCGTCACGAGAACTCACTCACCATCATGAGAACTCACTCACCATCACGAGAACTCACTCACTATCATGAGAACTCACTCACCATCATGAGAAGAGCAGCACGGGGGTAACCGCCCCTGTGATTCAATGACCTCCCACCAGATCCCTCCCATGACATGTGGGGATTATGGGAACTACAATTCAAGGTGATATTTGGGTGGGGACACCACAAAACCATATCACTGGGTAATTTATAATGATCCAATTTATTTCTCATAGCTCTGGAGGCTGGAACATCCAAGATGAAGGTGCCTGCATTTGCCAAGGGTCTTGCTAAGTTATCGCATAGCAGAAAGGCAAAGAGAGGGTGAAAGGGAGAGAAAGAGAGCATGAGGGGACAGAACACACTCCCATATAGAGGTACCAATCCCATCCATGAAAGGATCTAATCACTTCTTAAAGGTACCAACTCTTAATATGTGAGGTGTTACATGTGTTATGATGACAATTAAATGTTATCATGAGTTTTGGATGGGATAAACATTCAAACCATAGCTAACATTAACATAGATTAACTATTAATTTTATTCATGATACTACATACATGTAACCAAATAAGTATTTTTTCTTGAACTTTTATGGAGCAACAACAAAAAAGAATTTTCACCGACATGGCACATGTATACATATGTAACTAACCTGCACGTTGTGCACATGTACCCTGAAACCTAAAGTATAATTAAAAAAATAAAGAAAAAAAAAGAATTTTCAGCATGATATCTTAAATTAAGAATTATTTTAGTGTTTGTTTTAAATTAATACTTTTTGAAGGAGTTTGGCTATATGCTGTGTAGTTTATAAAATATTTTATGAATTTGATATATGATTTGCTATGAAATACAGATTGTTATTCAATCTGTTCTAGAACAAAAACCCCTAGTTTAAAGAAACATAGCAGGGCCAGGCGTGGTGGATCACACCTGTAATTCCAGCACTTTGGGAGGCCGAGGCGGGTGGATCACAAGGTCAGGAGTTTGAGACCAGCCTGGCCAGAATGAGGAAACCCCGTCTCTACTAAAAATACAAAAAATTAGCCGGGCGTGGTGGCACGCACCTGTAGTCCCAGCTACTCAGGAGGCTGAGACAGGAGAATGGCTTGAACCTGGGAGGTGGAGCTTGCGGTGAGCCGAGATTGCGCCACTGCACTCCAGCCTGGGCAACAGAATGAGACTCCTTCACAAAAAAAAAAAAAAAAAGAATGAAAGGAAATATAGCAACATTATTTAACCATATACCCAAAAAGGTAATATACAGTCTAGTCAATTTACAAGAAATCAGTGATATTTTATGCAGAGTTTTATGCCATTGTAACTTGCAAAGAAATTCTAACATATACTCTTTTCTAAAATATACAATTTGAGTAAGTTACTTAATATAATAAATAACTGCCCCAACTCACCACATTTTAGATGGAAATAGTAATTGACAGCAATAGATACAACAACAATAATTGCACTGAGCAAGTGCTATGTGAGAGTGTCTATGCCAAGTACTGTACTTATATTCAATAATATCAAGTGAATTCAAATACATCTATCACTTAAAGGATGAGTGATCTGAGTTTAGCAAATCCGCAGTTACAATTTAAGTAGTGGAAACAGAATTTAATATCAGATCAGTCTACTTTTTTTTTTTATACTTTAAGTTCTAGGGTACATGTGCACAACATGCAGGTTTGTAACATATGTATACATATGCCATGTTGGTTTGAGGCACCCATTAACTAATCATTTACATTAGATATTTCTCCTAATGCTACTCCTCCCCCATCCCCCGACCCCACCACAGGCCCCAGTGTGTGATGTTCCCCTTCCTGTGTCCAAGTGTTCTCATTGTTCATTTCCCACTTATGACTGAGAACACGTGGTGTTTGGTTTTCTGTCCTTGCAATAGTTTGCTCAGAATGATGGTTTCCAGCTTCATCCATGTCCTTACAAAGGACAATAACTCATCCTTTTTTATGGCTGCATAGTATTCCATGGTGTATATGTGCCACATTTTCTTAATCTAGTCTATCGTTGATGGACATTTGGGTTGGTTCCAAGTCTTTGCTGTTGTGAATAGTGCCGCAATAAACATACGTGTGCATGTGTCTTTATGGCAGCATGTTTTATAATCCTTTGGGTATAGACCCAGTAATGGGATGGCTGGGTCAAATGGTATTTCTGGTTCTAGATCCCTGAGGAATCACCACACTGACTTCTACAATGGTTGAACTAGTTTACAGTCCCACCAACAGTGTAAAAGTGTTCCTATTTCTCCACATCCTCTCCAGCACCTGTTGTTTCCTGACTTTTTAATGATTGCCATTCTAACTGGTGTGAGATGGTATCTCATTGTGGTTTCGATTTGTCTATCTATGATGGCCAGTGATGATGAGCATTTTTTCATGTGTCTGTTGGCTGCATAACTGTTTTCTTTTGAGAAGTGTCTGTTCATATCCTTTGCCCACTTTTTGATGGGGTTGTTAGATTTTTTCTTGTAAATTTGTTTAAGTTCTTTGTAGATTCTGGATATTAGCCCTTTGTTAGATGAGTAGATTGCAAACATTTTCTCCCATTCTGTAGGTTGCCTGTTCACTCTGATGATAGTTTCTTTTGCTGTGCAGAAGCTTTTTAGTTTAATTAGACCCCATTTGTCAATCTGCATTCTTAACCACTGACTCACTTTCATGTAATTTGTTATCAAGAAAAATATGGAAGCATATTCACAATCCTTAAACTATTGCGCACACACACACTTCATGGCCTTTGGTTGTTCTTATGCATTCTTATGTTCACCAAAAAAAAAAAAAATCAGAATGTCAACTTATTTGAATACCATTTTTTTCCATGCCCAGTCTCATCGAAACTGGGTTCACATTTTTTAGGAGTATTTTCATACAATATCACAAGCATTATTTGACAGGTACAAAGCTATATCAACCAAATTATTTGCCAGCATAATAATGTGTATCTAAATTTAAAACAACAAAAGAAAAAAATTAGAATTTGTTTGGTAATAAAAACCACTTAAAGAACCCAAGTGAAATTAATTTTGTATCAAAACCCCTCAAATTTTAATAGAGGAAACAAGTATAAAGGATGAAAAGAAATCGATCAAATTTTGTCTATTTAAAGACACATTTTTCAAACATGTTTCAAAAAAATGTTGGCTTTCACTTTTCCTGTTATTTTGAATCTGAAAACGTTACAGAATACATAAGTTTCTAAAAAGAATCAGTGTGATAGGGGAGGAAAGGCATAGACTTCATAACGGGAGCAATGTGGACTTGAATCTTGCCGTCTCTTGGTTCCATTGTACCACATCGGCTTTTTGACCAGGAGGAAATTCCTTTAACTAATGAGAGCACCTGTTTCCTCACCTGCCCCAAAAGTAAGTAACACATGCATAGAAATAGCAAGCAGGATGCCTAGGCCAGAGCAGGCACTTTGCAAAGGTTTGTTTTTCTCTTCTTTGTACTGTGACAAACAGATGTGGGACATTCTTGGATAAAGGAATATAGGTATGTACGTATATACTTTCAAAAAGAAGTGATAGAATCTTAAAATATAATAATGACTATACCACTTCTTAAAAATCAGATATTTTACACCTCAGTATTTACTATGAAGTAACTATGACTCTCACAGTCTTTTCATTCTGTGACTATTTCTAATACACAGAATGAGAAATTTGGACAGGAATATTACCAGCTCAAAGGTTCTATGATTCTCATATTTCCCTAGATGAAAACCCCAGGCAGAAATATTTTCTATTCAATCAGATATTAGTTCATAATTAAGTACATGCAATTGAATGTTAATTACGTCTTGTTCTTTAAAAATCTACTTTCTGGGCATTCTGCAGGAGACAAATCAGAAGAATGAAGTTTAACATTTTCAATACATACTTTGTTATACATATTCCTAAATTAGAAATTGTTTTTACCTAATAATTTCCACCTGTAAATGACTTCCAGAGATTTAGGTTATCCTGAATTAATCACTCACATAATATCAAAAGCAATGTGCTTATAAAATGTAAAGACAGAAAGGAACTCGGAGGGGGGGAGCACTTTTAAAAATTGTTTTTTAATGGATTTTTTCATTTTAATTAAAAATCAAATGTATAATTTAAGTACATAAAGGGATGCTGATATCAGATAATTAACATATAAGTACATCTTGCTGACAACTTAAATATGCATGTTTTTATTAAGAAATAAAGAAAAAACTCAAAAATCCAACAGTCAATGTCTTTCTAAAGTACTTAAAGCATTTGAAGTTTGTTAAAATGTATATTTTAATCACTCATAATTTAGGTGAGATAGAAATTTAGGTGAGATAGAAAGCCCAACATGGGCTTTCCAAGGTATGTGAAATTCAATATGTGAAATTCAATACTGCTAGCTATAGAGCAGAAATTGTGTTTCTGTTCTAATATCTATCAATGTCCAATATGATAGATATTAACCACATATGGCTATTTAAATTTAAACTAATTAAAATTGAGAATTCATTATATCAATCACACTAGCCATATTTCAAAAGCTCAACTAGCCACTTCGCAACTCTACTGAACAACACAGTTATAGAATATTTTCATTAACACAGGACTTCTATCAAACTGAGCTGGTTTACAGTCATTTTTTCTTTTGCACAAATTATAAAATGAAACCATATTCTAAACGTTTCCACATTGGAATTGTAACTTTAATTCATTTGTTTAAAACTACTTTTTATAAATTGTTCATATCATTTCTAAAAACTATTTTTTGTAATTAAAGGTAATAGATTATTGAACAATCAGGTTGCTTCAATTAAGAAAGGGTTACCAATGAGATTTAAAATGTGATTGGTTTTTAATTTCATTGACAATAGGGCAATGCCTTAATTAACATTGAACAACAAGAAGTCTATAATAACGGGGTGATGATGTCCTTGTATCTGAAGTCTGTGTGATTTACATCAGTACTGTCCAACAGAAATATAACCAGAGCCATGATTTCCAGAAATATTTTGGATTTGGGATATTTTTGGATTTTGGTATGTTTGCATATACATAGTGATATATCTTATCTCGGGGATGGGACCCAATTCTAAACATGAAATTCATTTATATTTTATATATACATTATACACATGTCCTGAATTTAACTTTATACAATATTTTTAAATAATTTTATGCATGAAACAAAGTTTGTGTACTTTGAACAGTCAGAAAGCAAAGCAGTCACTATCTCAGCCACCCATGAGGACACTCTGTGGTTGTTTGCCATCATAAGCATTCCAGTGGATGTATTGCCTACCAATAAGCAATTCTTTTTTTTACTCTTATTCATACATAAGCACGTAATAGTAAAATATATGATATACCATCAATAGGGTGAAAAAGAAAAATGTTCATGGTAACTAAGGAACCCAGTAGCATCATCAGAATACGTGTATCAGCTGTCAAACAACAGCAACAACAAACAACAGGTTTTAGACTCTACCTACCATGCTGTGCTTTGATTACAAGGTTACAGTATACTGTGTTTTATTGTTTTAGATAAGAAGAAACATCAGAAATAGTTGACGGACTAAGAAGTAGGTCCTCTAGGGATAGGAAGGCATTCTGCTGGATGGCTTTTTAAAGTAGTTCCTCCAGAGAAGGCATCTAATTCTTGGATTAGGGATGCTCAGCTTTTGGTATAAAATGAAAGAAGCAAGGAGGGGGCAAAATCATTGTTAACACTAGAAAATATTAGAGGGACCACAAAAGCCATCAGCAATTGACTTTGGATGCTCAGTACCAAAAGCCAATGTATTGTCATCAATAATACAGTCATTAAAAGTTAGCAATGTTCTCGGTATATAGAAAGATGCTCCTTCCCTGGAAACAAAGAATCTTCATAATCAAATAATGAATGCCTGAGTAAAGCGATTTTATTCTTAAAGATGGTTTTTATTCTCATATATATTAAAAATTTAAAAAGTAAAAGTTTATACCAGCTTTATTGGGTT
The DNA here is from genome assembly GCF_028885625.2 of Pongo pygmaeus. Lineage (NCBI taxonomy): Eukaryota > Metazoa > Chordata > Mammalia > Primates > Hominidae > Pongo > Pongo pygmaeus. Next base: position 19,291,787 of record NC_085930.1, on the reverse strand, counting down.
GAATATTGTGAGCCCTTCACTCCCAGCAATAGGTAAATAAATAATAAATCCAAGCCATTTTTGTTTTTAGATTGAAAGTTACAGTTTTTTGTTTTTTTTTTTAACAGGAAACTCTTCTCAGTGATTGACACTCAGTAGCCTGGTTTTGTGCAGTCCTTTCTTGGCACTGTAAAGGAAATAGTGAAGTAAATCATAGCTCACTTTAATTGTCATTAAGAGGTAAATGGTAAAATGCAATATTGTGAGGCTCTTCATTCTAATTAATGACAAAGTTAAACTTGTATGGTTTAATAAAATCTGCCACAGAGCAGGACTAATTGGATGATGAAAATAGAGATTGAAATCGAGTAGAATCAAGCTTCAGAAATGAAGAAAAACATTATGATTGCCTTGAGATATATCTAAAGATCAAGTTCCAAAAGTTTGTCACTAATAAAAAAGAGTAGATTCTAGTATTCCTGTAGCAATACTTATAACCTTATCAATACCTTGAATAACTGCAGAGTTTTGCATTCTAATAAACTGGAAAATCCCAGGTACATTTCTGTCTAGCTTGTTGAATAGGATATTGTTCATGGTAGCACTTATACTTGTACAAACCATTGTTTCTGAAACAAAATTTCAATATATTTGCTCCCTAATAAATATCCTTAGTTTCTCTTATACTGAGTTTCATCTCATCAGGTTGGTTGACAAGGGAACAGAAACTTTTGAGGAGTCAATAAAAATAACAGAACACTAAGAGAAACATAGAAGTTTGCCCGGCATTTATTTTTAAAAGATATTTCCCCAAGTAAAAGTTAGAAAGCATCTGGAACCTGTCATTTTGTGATGATGGATCTGAACAAGAAGACACATGTACATGTCAGGAACAGAAATAGTTCTGTGCTCATGATCTGGCTGTCATCACATATCTTTAGGGGGAAGAGACAAAGAGGTATGGGGTTTGAAAATTGGGAGAGAAATCCACTGATTTATTTTGGAGAGAATGTGAATGCCACTGATCCTCCTCTATAAGTTTACTGATTGAGCTGCTACCCTTATAACCTCTTCCTTACTGTAAGCTGCTCTCCCACTCCTACCCAATGCCTGAGAGATAAAGATGATTCTGTGTGATACTCATAGACTATGGGCTTGCTAAAAATGGGATGCAGAAAAGTTCCTCCTTACTTTCTTATAATATACTTAAATATTAATAATGTTATTGCAGCAAACATTTATGTATAGAAAATATAAATACATATTTTAATTATGCATATATACACATACATCAGATAAATACATGGAGATATATATATATCTTATATATGCATGTGGTGTGTGTACAAGAGAGAGAGAATAGGGTGACCAATGCAAGCTTACTTTTTTTGGGGAAATTTCCTGAAAGTCCCTATGTAATTAGATAGATGAACTTTAGGTAAGATTTTTTTTTTTTTAAAGAGCTTGTGTAGGTCTCTTATTCAGATATAACTTTCATGTTTATTTTAGGCTTTAATTTAATTTGTTGCACCATGTTCTGAAAATATATCTCCAAGTGATTCTACATACCAACATTCTTTACTCAAACTTTCTTATTGAAATATGTCTCCAGTTTGTCTTTGGCATTGAATATTCTGCCACTATGGCAAGTGACAAGTTACATTTTGGTCACATATTAGTTATAATAGGTCTTAGAAATAATCTTATGTAGTAATCAATTGAGTAAAGGCCAATTTATAGAGATTAGGAGATGCCTGAGAATTACTGTTCACACTTTAATGTGTTCTTTATGACCCACCTATATTTAATTTAAATATGAGAATATATTCATTTGTATTAAACCCTAATGTCCTTTAACATTCAGTATTTTGCTTTAATTAGTGAATATTAGATAAGGGGAAACAATTATCATTGCATCAGGATCCACATAACATAAGATAAAAACATAACGTAACACATAACGTAAAAGAAATAAGATGACAACAAAAGTCTGTAAATTTGGCAATTTAATCTTGACTATGATCCCTAATATAGCATCCCTACTTCTCTCTTCTGACCACTGTTTTGGGATTCATTTGGTAAGATTTGGTTATTGCCTTACTGGGACAGCTCCCCAGGGCCTAGTCCCAGACCTTGACTTCTCATTCTTGCTACTGCTTTCGGTGTATCATCTAAACTTGGGATTTAAAATAACTTCACTATCCCAGTTTTAAGAACACCTCCTATTATATCCCCATTCCTTTTGCTATATACCAAAGCTTCTTGCTTGGTGTACAATAGAACATTACAAAATAAGCAAGAATTCCTGAAAAGTCAGCAATTTCTGTTAAAGCTAATAGTCTTGATATGTATGAACATGCTTGTCTAAGCAATCATGAATTTTTTCTTCATAATATTTAGCGGAAAGTACCTTACTTCTGCAGACTGAATTGTACCCCCTGCCATGCATATGTTAAACCATAACCCCCAGTGTGACTGTATCTGGAGATAGGGTCTTCAGGAAGTAATTAAGGTTAAATGAATTCATAAGGGCAAAACATTGAACTGTGGCCTTCTCAGAAGAGGAAACACATGGAGGTGTGTCTCTCTTTCCCCACCACATGAGGACACCATGAGAAGGCAGCAATCTGCAAGCCAGAAAGAGAGCCCTTACCAGAAACCAAATGAGCCTAAACCTTTGCTCCTAGACTTTTTAGCCTCTAGACTGCAAGAAATAAATTTCTGTTGTTGAAGCCACATACAGTCTATGCCTTAATAGACGAATCCACTTCCTTTCCCTGTATATTTCAACTCTGGATTCAGAGCCTTCTCTAATCTCTCCTTAACGTTCTGTTTTAAATGGCCACTTTTATTGCTTTTTAGAATTTTTTCTTTCATTTTCTTTATTTCTTTCAGAAGATCTAAAAGATCTTCACATCTTTCACCTGAAACAGTGGGCTCTTGTATTTACTTTGAGTTATTCCCCAAAGAGCCTTTCTTTCCCTCCGTGTCTGGTTCAAAATTCCATCAAGTAAGTGCACATTTAAACAGATGCCATTTCCCTCTATAAATCTAGCGAAGGTTCTTTAATAGCATAGTTCAGTGCGGTGCAACAGTGTTCTTATCCTCTGTTGGTGGGAACATGTACTGGAGCCACCCTTCTGGAAGGAAGTCTCACCGTTTGTGCTGAAAGCTTGAAAGTCACTTATATCTTTTGATGCCATAGTTTCACTTCTACGAATCTGTCCAAAATCAGTGATCAGAGATGCCAAGAGGATTTTCTAGACAAGAACATTTGTCATATCGAAAATAATAAATCCAACTGCATGCCCATCTGTAGAGAAAAGCCAGCAGAGCTCTGCCAATCCACATGTGGGAATACTGTAGAAACACCAAAGCGCATATTTTCAAATGGTTCTTAATGATCTGCGGAAATTTTGATGACATAATAAAGCAACGATGCACGTGATGATTCCATAATTATTATTCTGCAACTATGTGGGTATATGCATGTTTTTGAGTGAAATTTTAACAGCTGTGATTTTGATTTTGATTTTAAGCATTTATCTCTTTTCCATCAATTTACAATAACAAATTTTACTTATAGAGTTGGAAAAAATCAATGTTAGGTTTTTAAAATGTTTGGACAGGAGACATCATAGTACTTTTGTATACTGTTGGGTTTGTTTTCCTACCACTATAGTCAGGATAATGTACTTAGTAGGCTTAAGGTCATGTTAAGTTCTAACTTATCCTGTGTGTGACTTTTCTTATATCACTTCCCTTTGCTGGGAAATAAAAAAAAAAAAAAATTCTTAGATACCAGACTAAATTCCTCCTATTATCCAAATTTCAGATACAAGCAATATTCTCTGCAAAATTTTCCTGAAGAAGTATAATTACCCTTTTCAACACATTTTAGAGAGTCACTTTATCTTAGCACCAAACATTGTTCACATACAATAAAGAGGGTATGAAAAGATTTTTCCCAGTGCATATGAGACTGTTAGCACAAAGAATTGCTTGTTAGGCTGACCCAAAGATCCAAAGATAAAGTGTTCTCTGGTCTACACCTCTCTGGAGCTTACCCAATGCCAGGCATCTCGAGGGTGCTCAATAAATATTTAATTGAATGGACTGTTTGAAAGCTCTTCAAGATAAGACTTTAAAGTTACATTATGTAGTGAACATTCATAGACATAGCTTGACATCTTTATATCTTCATTTTGGTGGTATTGAATTTATAGTAAGATGAGTATTATAAAATCTTCACAAGTGTTTCAAAAGTAATTATGACACATTGACTGGAAACTCTTTACCTGTATAAGAACTATAGTTGCATTTCCAACTGTTTAGTTGGGGGTTTGTTCTCAAGAGTACAGCCCTACCTTTTCTGTATTTTATAATAATAGGTAGCTATTGACCTGCACTTTTACTCTTTAGAAAATACACTTGCCGTATAAAGTGTCAATCATGGAGATACAAATGAGAAACAATAAATTTTACATTGTTAGACTGTTAGTCTCAAAGTACATAGTTGAGTTGGCTGGTTCACTTAAGAATCATACTAACCTTGTCACAATTCTGCTGAATGAATTCAATGAAATTTGAAATCCAATAATACTAAAACTGTTTTTTTATTTTTTTCTAAAAAATAGCTAGTTATTATGAATGCATAATGTTTATAAATGTAATTGCTTCATAGTTGCTTTGCATTTTATGATTATTACTCTGCATATTTTCTTGCCCATTGGCATTTTAAAACTTTGTGCTGACAAAATCATTTTTAGCTTTTTCATTTAAACAATATTTAAAGCGACCTGGGAAGTCTTCAACATTTTCATAAATACCAGATTATGGGTCTGCCTCAATGAGTGATAATTCTTGCTGGATATCAAATCCCATGTTTAGGTTCCAAGCCTCCCAGCAACAGCACTGAGCAATCACACTGCAGATTATTTCACATTTCTAACTGAAGTGCATGCTGTGCTTTGCAAAAATCTCAGTAAGAAAACACACATACTTATGCATATAAAACCACCTTTTGTCAGCCTTAGGGCAAGAAGATAATAAGTACATGTCTAGTTTTTATAGCATTTATTTTACTGAAGGGATTACAGATTGAGATATTTTTTCTTTATTTTATTTTATTTTTTCTTTAAGAAAATTTTTTATTTTATTTTTTCTTTATTTTAAGAAAAAAATAAAATCTGAGCCAAGTTGTTTCATTACAAGTCTAAAATATTCAGGCTTTTAAATAAAACATAAATATATATAGTTATATATATGTATATATATGTAACTGTATGTATATAGTGACCCCTGCCATGCAGCATTGCACCCTTGTTAAGAGGTAGTAATAATCTGTAATAATTCAGTCAGACATATTTACACTGTCTTATTAGTAGGTTGGATTAGAAGTGTATTAAGGAACCAATGAAGTGTCTTACCCACCTATTCAAAGATTATCTCAGGAAACAATTATTTATCCTAACAATCTCATATGCAATAGGAACCACCTTTTCCTGTTCTCCAAACTTTAGGTTGAGATAAATATTCTTGCTTTCTCTAGTCTTTTCTTAGGCCCTGGCAGCCTTTCGATGTCTCAACCTCAATAAAAATCAAGCACTTTTCGTAAACAAGCTCAATCTTAAAACATGTGTATTTACTTATCCTGTAGGAATCTTTACTTATCTAGCAACATAGAATAGCTATCCTTGAGAAGCTCTTAAAAGAGTGCATTTCTAAATTTCTTGTCACCCAATTCCCATTTAGCATTTAATAAGGAGAGGCAGCATTATGACAGAGTTCCTGAAGGATATGCAGTTCACTTGTTCGTCAAGAAATGCTAAAATGAAGAATGCTGAAATGTACTCTTGGCTTCGGTATCCCTGAAACAGTTTTTTACAATGCCATCGAGCCTGTGTTTGGGTTTATTTTTAAATAAGAAGCAGCCCTATGAAAGTTGATTATGTTTGTTTTGAGAATGTTGAGAAAATTTTTCATTTTATTACGTGAGGTCTTCTCTATGAAAATCTTATGAAGAGGTTCCTTTCTTGTCTTAGGATCGTTCTTCTGAGCAACTGCTTTACTTTAATTTTATGGACTCTGAAATTTGTAATAACTGCTTCTCACTTTTTGCATTGACAATTAAAAAGCTCAGAACCAAATAAATGACCCCACCTTTCTAATGGCTGTGGCATCATTCGGTTCCAATTTCATATCCTGATCCTTATTTTTCCATTACTGTATGTTTTCACCTTTAAAAAATATAAATGTATAGGTCTCTTAGGGTATTTTATTTAGGTACTTTCAATTATATTCGGAATAAGGCAGCATACACGTATAGGAAAGTCATTTAGGATTTTTTTACCTTGGCAATAAAACCAATCCTTAATGCTATTCCTATTTCTGGGGTCAGAGATTCTATTCTGTTGAGAAACTTGCCTCTTTCACCTTTAATTATCCTAAGGAGATTCTGGTCTTTCCCTGATGTTTATAGTATTTTTGATCGTTCCTTTAGAGTACAGAGCACTCCAGGGAGCATGACTGCTATAAAAAAAAATCTGAGATAAACTTAATCATCTTAACCTGCTAAGGGCATCTCCGATTGTCTTCTTTCAGTGTATATTTAATAGATACAATCCATTCATTTTATGAAGTAACGAAAAGGATTATCCATTCATTTTCCAACTTCTTGACTCATTGATTCGCAGCTTCTCTCAGTGTGCAATAACATTCAGGTCTGATTTCACACTATTTTTCAATTGCTTTCTCAAAAATATTATTTGATCATCAGCTTCTGTGAGTAAAGCAATCCTGAAAACTCTTGATCATTTTAAATTTGGCTACGAAGTTTAATTTTATCCAGAGGCCTGACCTTTGGACGTTTGATTCTTCATTTGATTCTTCACCTGATTCCGAGTCATCATATGCATTGCCATTTTCCCCACGTTCAAACTGGCACATTTTTCCACCTGCTGCGATGGTGTTGTGGCGATAGAACTAAATTTTTTTGAGGGTCTTAAACTCTTTCAAGCCACATCAGATCACAATCCAGTCTCACTGGTGAAACTGACCTTTTTGTTTTCCCACTGCTCTTTTCAAAGGCTTTTAGCAAACCTCTTCTGTGCTGCAACCCTATCCATTCCATCATGCTTTCTGCCCACTTATGCTGGGAGAAGTATTTGAGTTCAGAGGCAAGTCTGAAAGAAACAACCAAGTTTAATGAGAAATTATTTTGACTGCTATGGGACGAGAAGAACTTTTCTTGTTCACCATAATTTATTTTTTTATTATTTCCTGCGTGTTAATTCTATTAAAAAGTTCAAGTAGTCATTTACTGGATAAATGCTAGACAGATGTAATATGTCAGCAGGTTTTCTAAGCTATAATTCTTCTCACCTTCATTTGATTATTCAGTTTCTGCATAAAAGTTATTTTATGGCAAACAACAAGTTATAAGCTTAAGTGCATCAACTCATTTACAATGATGGTACTCTGGTAAAATTTTAGATTAACAGTAGTGAAAATTTTATTTTTATGTATGTCTAAGAATAAGAGCATATCAAAACTCTTGATTGCCAGCAGGATAGAAGCTACAGAAGATAAAATCTAAAAGTGAAAATTTAATATATTTTATTATTAAAATATTTTGATGTTAAAGACCTCAAGAGCTTGAAGAAAATAAAATTCCAGAGAAACAGGCCATGTTCATATTTTTAAAATTGAATGTTCTTTTACATTACGGCAACTTAAGAGAAAAGGCATGAAAATAAGAGACTACCTTGTTCTAAAAGACATAGAAACTAATTGTAATATTATATAAGAAAATTAAAGTGAGAATGTAAACTTGTTGACTGTCACAATTTAATATTTAATCTATTCAAATATTGAATTTAACCTTTCTCCAAAATTTTCTTTCCTTTCATGTTTTCATGTTTGTATATCTTAAGCAGCATCTTCTCTATTTTCTTATTTCTTGCCTTATTAATCCCACTTCTTGTCATGTTTTCCATGTTCTTGTATACAGTCCTGTTTGATTTAAAATGTAATCTGCTCCCACACTCTTTATTCTCTTCCTTTACTGTTTAATGAGGATTCAGAAATTATTCAAGATTTGCTGAGTAGCTATTATATTCTGGACACTTAGGTAGGCACTGCAGGTACAAAAATGGATAATATGTAAACACTTCTCCTAAGTAGTTCACAGTTCATAGAAGCCATAAGCATATAAAGCAATACTTATTATGTAAAAAGATACGTGAATAAATGAACAGATGGAATTGTCACTTCCCATTCAGAGAGTGCTGTAGTGCAGAGTTAGAAACAACCATTGGAAAAGGAGGAACAAGCTTTCATAAAAGCAATGATATTTGTCAAAGTAGATGTTTTTGCTTGGCAGAGATAGGATGTAGAAAACTATATAGATGAAACAGCATCATTCAAGGATTGAAAACATGAAGTAGAATGGTGTGTAGAGTTAGTAGGGGTCTAGTGCAAAACTCTTGTGGGAAACTGATATGGTGGTGTAAGAATAGGTTGGCAGAGATGCTTTTCCTATCAATTGTGTAGAAGATGCATAATCATTGAAGAATGTTAAAAAAAACAAGGAGGGACAATATTAATTTTCATTTTTCAGCATCACTTTGTTGTCAGGGTGAATGATGAGCAAAAGGGGATGAGGCTGGACAGAGGACGAGAAATCCATTCGAGGAGACAAGTTTGGGAGGAAGATTTTGTGATCAGCACTGGGAGTGGAGGAGAGTGAATGGTTGAGAGAACTATTTAGAATGAGGACTATTATGTCTGGGGTGTTGTTTTGTTTTGGAAAGGTGCTGTAAAAATATAATTTAGGAATTCCAGGTTTCTGCTTTGTGTGGGTGGTGATGCAAATAAGATGAGGCTGTAGTTGCATACATGATTGCTCATTAATTTTTTTGTGCATAAGTTTAAAATCTCCGACTTATTGGATACTTGGCCTTGTGACTTCCTTTGGGTAATAAAACATGAGCAGGAATCTTTTGTTTTTCTACAAGCAGAAATAAAGCTGTAAGAAAAGGCATTTAATTCACATGTTTTCTTTTCTTTCTACCATAAGACTTTCAGTGTTCCAAATGGACATTACTGTACCACCTGGATCCCAGGATCAAGAGGACATGAAACAACTATATTGTAGCTAAGCAACAATATAAATTTTTTCCTCTATGACAGTTAAATACCAGGGTCATTTGTTAACTGTGCCATCAACTAATCTATCCTGACTGATACAGAGGAATGTACCATTAAAAGGCAAGCTTTGGAGAGGTGATTAATTCAGCTTTGGACAGGTTGAGACTAGGCCTTGAGGAGGCACTTGTATTTAATAGCATTAGAGAACTCATAAGACACATTTTCACTTCAGTGCTTCCTTTCTTTCTTTTTTTTCTTTTCTTTTCTTTTTTTTTTTTTTGAGACAGAGTCTCGCTCTGTCACCCAGGCTGAAGTGCAGTGGCATAATCTCGGATCACTGCAACCTCCACCTCCTGGGTTCAAGCAATTCTCCTGCCTCAGCCTCCCAAGTAGCTGGGATTACAGGCACCCACCACCGTGCCCAAATACTTTTTAAAAATATTTTTAGTAGAGACAGGGTTTCATCATGTTGGCCAGCCTGGTCTCGAACTCCTGGCCTCAGGTGATCCACCCACCTCAGTCTCCCAAAGTGCCTGGATTACAGGCGTGAGCCACCGTGCCCAGCCCTTTTCTTAAGTGATTATTCTATTTTTGGTGTTTTGCGTATTGGAAGGCAGTACTGCATAATGGTTAAAGGTACATTCTCTAAAACCACACTGTCTATGTTAGAATTGCAACTGTTTAATCTCAAAGTTTTGATGCTTTGGTTTCCTCATCTGTAAAATAAAGATGATCAATCTGCCTCATAGGGTTGCTGTGAGAAATAAAGTAAGATACATATCTGCACTTAGAAAACTGTCTGACTCATATTAAGTGCTATGTAATGTTACTGCTACTATTTTTGTGTTCATAATTATATACTTTCTAAAGCAAGTGAAATATGCAGGTAGGTATGTTTGTATGACATTCCATTTTCCATTTAGGCTAGAAGAAAAAAATAATAAGTAAAAACAATTTCCAGGCTTACCTTTTGAAGAAATCTGTTCTACTGAAAATAATTTTTATTATATAATGTGGGATTATTTTTTTCTAAGTATAAAAAAGTGTCTTAAAATTTGATTTGCTCATCAACCCTTGTAATATACACACCTAGTCTTTATAAGATATGAAAAAATTATTTAAAAACTAAACTAGTCTTTGAAAATGAAGTTGATCAAAGAAACATACAAATGTCAATAGACTAATTAAAATAGGAAATAACCTCCTATAGCATGCTCTCAATAATAAGGAAAATTATTCTTAGGTTATTCTTGGATTCCTTCCTCCTATTTGAGAGCCCAGTAGTCTATTTCTTTTCAACAACAGAATTTTTTAATTAAAATATGGGTTTCTGTGCAAACCTCAGATAATGAGAAAACTTAAATCACCTAAAATACCCATTTTTTTTTTTTTTATCATTCCCATTAAGGAAGGCCCTTCCCCATTAACAAAGGTTTGTGTTGATCAGACTAGATCTTTTTTTTTTTTTTCATTTCCAACTTTTAGGTTCAGGGGATACATGTGCAGGCATGTTACATAGATAAATTGTATGTCTCAGGTGTTTGGTTTAAAGATTATTTCATCACACAGGTAATGAGCACAGTACCTGATAGATAGTTTTCAATCTTCGCTCTCATCCCATTCTCCAGCCTCAGATAGGCCCCAGTGTCTATTGTTCTCTTATTTGTGTCCATGTGTACTCAATGTTTAGCTTTCACTCATCAGAGAGAATATGTAAAATTTGGTTTTCTGTTCATACATTAATTCACTTAGGATAGGGGCCTCCAGCTCTATCCATGTTGCTGCAAAGGACATGTTCTCATTCTTTTCTATGGCTGCCTAGTATTCTAGTGTATATCTGTACCATATAATGTTTTTTAAATCCAGTCCACTCTTGATGGGCATCTAGGTTCATCCATGTCTTTGCTATTGTGAATAGTGCTTCTATGGACATATGCATGCATGTGACCTTATGGTAGAAAAATTTATATTTTTCGGGGTACATACCCTGTAACAGAATTGCTGGGTAAAATTGTAGTTGTGTTTTAAGATCTTTAAGAAATCTCCAAACTGCTTCCCACACTGGCTGGATTAATTTACATTCCCACCAGTAGTGTATAAGGGTTCCCTTTTGTCCAAAACCTCACCAGCATCTGTTACTTTTTGACCTTTTAATTATAGCCATTCTGACTGGCATGAGATGTTATCTCATTGTGGTTTTGATTTGCATTTCCCTGGTCATTACCAATGCTGAGCATTTTTTCATATGCTTGTTGGCGACATGTATGTCTTCCTTTGAGACGTGTCTGTTTACATCTTTTACCCACTTTTTAATGGGCTTGATTGTTTTTTGCTTGCTAATTTGTTTAAGTTCCTTATAGATGCTGATATTAGACCTTTGTTGGATGCACTCTGCAAATATTTTCTCCCATTCTGTAGGTTGTTTTTTTATTCTGCTGATAGCTTTGTTTGCTCTGCAGAAGCTTTTGAGTTTGATTAGGTCCTACTTTTCAATTATGGTTTTCTTTGCAATTGCTTTTGGAGTCTTCATCATGAAATCTTTGCTGGGGCCTAGGTACACAATCATATTTCCTAGGTTTTCTTCCTAGGGTTTTTATAGTTTTAGGTTTTACATTTATGTCTTTAATCCATCCTGAGTTGATTTTTGTATATGGTAAAAAGAAGGGGTCCAGTTTCATTCTTCTGCATATGGCTAGCCAGTTATCCCAGCATAATTTATTGACTAAGGACTCCTTTCCCCATTGGATGTTATTACTGATTTTGTTGGAGATCAGATGGTTGTAGGTGTGTGGCTTTATGTCTGGGTTCTCTAACTTGTTCCATTGGTCAATGTGTCTATTTTTGTATCAGTACTATGCTGTTTTGGTTACTGCAGTCTTAGAATGTAGTTTGAAGTCAGGTAGTGTAATGCATCTGGCATTGTTCGTTTTGCTTAGGATTTATTTGATTAGTCAGGCTCTTTTTGGTTCCATATGAGTTTTAGAATAGTTTTTTTCCCTAATTCTGTAAAAACTGTCATTCATAGTTTGATAGGAATAGCACTGAATTTGGACATTGCTTTGGGCAGTGTGGCCATTTTAGTGATATTGATTCTTCTAATCCATGAGCATGGACTGTTCTCCATTTCATGAAGTGATTTTTTTCAGCAGTGTTTTGAAATCTTCATTGTAGGGATCTTTTCACTGATTTCTTTCACCAGTGTTTTGTAATTCTCATTGTAGAGATCTTTTACCTCCCTTAATAGCTGTATTCCTAGGTATTTTATTCTTTTTGTGGCTAATATGAATGGAATTGTGTTGTTTATTTGGCTCTCAGATTAGATATTGGATGCTTTTTGTACATTGATTTTGTATCCTGAAATGCTGCTGAAGTTGTTTATCAGATCTATGAGCTTTTGGGCAGAGACTGTGGGATTTTCTAGGTATAGAATCATATTGTCCGCAAAGGGAGATATAGTTTGACTTCATCTCTTCTTATCTGGATGCTTTTTATTTATTTCTGTGGTCTGGTTGCTCTGGCTATGACTTCTAAGACTAAGCAGAATAGGAGTAGGAAGAATGGACATCCTTTTCTTTTTCCAATTCTCAAGGCGTATGCTTCCAGGTTTCATCTGTTCAGCATCATGTCAGTTGTGGGTCTGTCATAGATTGCTCTTACTATTTTGAGGTGTGTTCCTTTGATGCCTAGTTTGTTGAGGGTTTTTAAAATGAAGGGATGCTGAATTTTATTGGAAGACTTTTCTGCATTTATTGAGATGATCATGTAGTTTTTATTTTTGGTTTTGGTTATGTGATGCATCACATTTGTTGATTTGTGTATGTTGAATCAACTTCGCATTCCAAGAAAGCCTACTTGATCGTGGCTTTAGCTTTTTCATGTGCGGCTGGATTCAGTTTGCTAGTATTTAGTTGAGGATTTTTGCATCTATATTTGCATCAATACCTGTTTTTGCATCAATATTAGGGATATTGGCCTGAAGTTTTCTTTGTTATTGTGTCTCTGCAGGGTTTTGCTATCAGAATGATGCTTGCCTCACTGCATGAGTTAGGGAAGAGACCCTCCTTCTCAATTTTTTTGAAATAGTTTCAGTAGGATTGGTACCAGCTCTTCTTTATACAATGGGTAGAATTTGGCCGTGAATTCATGTAGTCCAGGGCTTTTTCTGGTCTGTAGGCTTTTTATTGCTGATTCAACTTTGGAACTTGTTATTGATCTGTTCAGGGCAGGGCTTCAATGTCTTTTTCGTTGAATCTTGGGAGCTTGCATGTTTCCAGGAATTTATCCGTTTTTTCTAGGTTTTCTAGTTTGTGTGCACAGAGGTGTTCATAATAGTCTCTGGGGGTCTTTATATTTCTGTGGAGTCACCGGCAATGTCCCCTTTTTATTTGGATCTTCTCTTTTTTTCATTATTAGTCTAACTAGCAGTTTATCAATCATATGTATTCTTTCAAGGAACCAACCTGTTGCTTTGTTGATATTTTGTATGATTTCCTGCCTCTTCATTTCATTACATTCAGCTCTGGTTTGGGTTATTTTCTTCTGCTAGTTTTGGGTTGGTTTGCTCTTGTTTTTCTGGTTCTTCTAGAGGTGATGTTAGGTTGGTTGTTAGTTTGAGATCTTTCTAATTTTTGGTGTAAGTGTTCAGTGCTTTACTTTCCTATTAACACTGCTTTAGCTGTGTCCCAGAGATTTTGATAGTATCTTTATTTTCATTAGTTATAAAGAATTTCTTGATTTCTGCCTTAATTTCATTATTTACCCAAAAGTTATTCAGAAGCAGGTTTAATTTCCATGTAATTGCATGATCTTGTTGGATCTTCTTGGTATTAATTTATATTTTTATTGTGCTATTGTCCAAGGGTGTAGTTGATATGATTTTTTTTCAATTTGCTGAGAATTGCTTTGTGGCTGAGCATGTAGTCAATTTTAAGGTATGCACCATGTGCAGATGAGAAGTATGTATATTCTCTTGTTGGGTGGAGTGTTTTATAGATATCTGTTAGGACTATTTGGTCAAGTGTCTATTCAGGTCCCAAATATCTTATTAGTTTTCTGCCTCGATGATCTGTCTAATATCATCGGTAGAGTATTGAAGTCTCCTGCTATGATTGTGTGGTTATCTAAGTTTCTGCCATTTCTTGTTGGCTGTCCACAGCTCTCTGCAAAGCTGCTTATTCCTAAGAAGGCCTGTATTCTGGTCTAGGCAGGTTATCAAAGTCTGCTGTGCTAAATTTAAAAAGACAACATTAGTAGACAGATGATGTTGTTAGCACCACATGAATTAATTCAGGAAGGTGCTACCTCCAACCACCTACCCAAATCCTGATGTCAAGCATCAGGAACATATCTACATTTCATTATCCTTCACTACTAGAGAAACGGTCCAAGTAAGTGTTCATTGGCGTCTACAATGAGTGAGTCTTCTGTCAAACTTGACAACATATAAGATGTAACATTTACTCTTAAAGAATGTAGACTATTCCACCCATTCTATCCTTTTAGTTCCATGTGTGGCTTAAGAAGGACCTGTGATGTTTGTCACTGGCCTTGGACAATGGGGACAATGTGCTTCATCCAATTGAACAATATAAGTGTGGTGTTTAAACTCAAAGCATAAGAAGTAACTCATTGGCCGGGCGCGGTGGCTCACGCCTGTAATCCCAGCACTTTGGGAGGCCGAGGTGGGCAGATCACGAGGTCAGGAGATCGAGACCGTCCTGGCTAACAGTGAAACCCCATCTCCACTAAAAATACAAAAAATTAGCCGGGCGTCATTGCAGGCGCCTGTAGTCCCAGCTACTCGGGAGGCTGAGGCAGGAGAATGGCCTGAACCCAGGAGGCGGAGCTTGCAGTGAGCCGAGATCGGGCCACTGCACTCTAGCCTGGGTGACAGAGCGAGACTCCGTCTCAAAAAAAAAAAAAAAAAAGAAACTCATCAATCACATTTTCTAAAGTAGAAAGAAAAATCCCTTCATGCAACTTGAAAAAAAAATTAACCGAATAAAGAAAGATAATTTTTAATCATTTTAAGTTATAATAGGGCATATTGTTCTATTTTGTCTTTTTAAACAAAGCTTAGCACCATGTTTTCATTTCTATTCATATCATTGTAGTTATCTGAGTGCAGTGTAATTTATCTCATTGTAGTGATCTTATTGTACTGACCTACCTTGTTACAAATGACCATGCTGATTGTAATTATTTTTAGAAGATATTTCTGAATGTCAAATGTCAGAAAGTACTAGGGTTTTTTAAAAAATATATATAGTGCTTATTTTGGGTTTGTTGTAACATAAAAATTTTAAATGGCATTGTTAGGATATAAAAAAGTTTTTGCTTTTATATTTTATAAATACAAGAAAAAAATTCTGAAGTATTATAGTTCGGTCATCAGAGAAAAGGAATTTGCACAGGGGTATCAAACTGCAGGCAATCAGGAATAGCAATAACATTCGAACTAGAATACACTGAGACCCGAAAGGTCTCAGTAGTCAAGCAGGCTTCTTGTCCGCTAGCATGTGTTATTTTGGGAATTAGAAAGAATGCCCTTCTAAAGGGCAAAATAAATGTTCGGAAAAATCAAACATTTTCATCAAGGAACTGAATCTAATCTCTTAAATGATGGAGAGGCACAGGCAGGGAGCCTTTCCCTTGCTAGGCAGCAATGACACTGGAGGCCAAAGGGGCCAGACTGAACCAGAATCTCTGCAGGCCCATATGCCAGGAGGTGAGTCAGAAAAGGTGTTACATACAAGAGGGAATAGAGACAACAGTTCAAGCTGATGTGCAGAAATACAGCCTTGAATCCAAAAAAAAAGTAATAAAAATAAGAATGAGCAGAAAAGCATGCTATAATCAGACAGGGAGTAGAAGAAAAGGGTAAGACTGATCCTGATTGATTATCTGAAGACCATTAGCTAGCAGATATTGCTTTCATGGGCTGCAGGGACATGGACATTGGATGGAGTGGCCCTGCTAAAAGGGCCAGCGATAGAATCAACCCTTCTAAAGCCTCAAGATCACCTTGCCAGGATTTGATAGGATTAGAACTTCCTTGGATTTGCAAAGTTAAAAACACACATCTTTTCTTTTGAGCCTATAACCTTCTATTGCCCCAAGTTTTTGTTCTATTATGACTTGGCTTTAATTTAACATATTCAACTCAGACCATTTAGAAGAAAAAGCCTCAAAGAGCCTCCTGCCCCATTCACGGCACCCAGGCTGTTTGTGCTGGGGGGTGCCTGCAGGCCCATGCTGAGCCACCACCCTCGGTCCCCACGCAGCCTGTCTCCGATGTTCATTGGCACCCAAAATCCACAGGGGGCCGAGGCGGCAGGGGACTGGTGTGTCAGCACTACCCCATGCATGTGCGCACCCAGCTGGGTTGTGACAGCACCCAGGCTTAGCCACAACTTTGCTTCAAAATCAGAGTGGGTGCCGGGAGTGGGGGAGACCAGGCAGTGGGAGCAGTTATTCCGAGGCTGCAGGGCGAAGGGGGCTTCCTGGGCCTCCCAGAGTGCAGAGATGCCTGGATCTGCAGCTGCGGCTGGGCAGCTGCAGCTGCGCCTGGAAGGGCAGGGCTCCCACACTTCCAACTCAGAAGGGAAAGGGCTCCCGCCTATTCTCAGCTCCGGCTCAGAGGAGTGGATAGTCCTGGCCACGCCTCCCCGACTGCCAACACTGCTGCCATCACTATGTGATGGGGTGAACCTGTTTAACAGAGTAGCTTAAAGAGATTGTCACTGAGCTGATGGCTTTATGCACCTTAATTGGCCCCAAATATCCATTGTCCACTTTTTAGCCAGATGCCATTTTCCATTGAGCTCATTCCCTTTGATGCCTTTCTGTGACGTTTGTGCTTTTCTTTTGTATCCTAGAGCCAATATATTCCAAGTGCTTACTCTGAAATGTGACAGTAGAATGCTTCTCCATATTGCACAGCAATAGTAGAGACAGGAACTGTCAATTATTTTTTCGAAAATGGTATATTATGACAAGTGGAGTATTTGTCTATAAAATATATATAGATTCAAATATATTTCATGAATTTTTCACCTGGCCATTAGCTTTTCAGGCAATAGTCAGTGGTCAGTGGATCTAGGTGAAAGCATTTGCTCCCTGATTATAAATTTGATAACTTCAGTGAGAGATAATATAGAAGTGGAAAACTGTCTTGATGGATAGTGGCTTCTTTAATATTCTCCAAATGAGTGATGGTGCCCTTGGTGTCTGTTGTTTACAGGCAGGTAACATGTTTCAGCCCCCTCTCCGGCTGAGGGTCAGAAGTGGTGAAGAGGACGCCACTAATCCAGATGGGACATTCTCATTTAGCACGTGGGGAGATGTTCTGTCAATAAGGTCAATTTTAAGTGTGCCAGCTCAGGTAAAGAAGCTTTTAGGAAGGATACTTGGGTAGCCCATTGAATCAAAGCAAGAATTCATTGACTTTGACTCCTGTACTCCACCAATAACATGACTCAGACTTACTTAGACTCTAATTTTAACAATTTAAATTATTTATTGAAAAAAAAGTGTATTTCAACACATGGGTGGATTCTTTGCATCCTCCCCTGATTCAAGCAGTTGTTACTGGAGGGATGGGGTAAGAATCACTGTTCTAAAAGAGCCACCAGGACTATGCCCATAGAGAGTCACTTAAAAAAAAGTATGAATGTGGAGGCAAAATTTGTCATCACTGTTATGTAATCCCTGCCCTCAAGATGTTTGCAGTTCTCAGAAGCAAGTATGCAAACAAAGAATTGCAGTATGTTGTCATGGGTACTAGGGTATATGTACACTCCTGTTTTCCATGTCTGAAAATCTTCCTCTGTACAGTGGATTTACAAAAAAACTGTTCTTTATGGCTCAAACTGTAAGGACTCATTGATGAAGTTACTGTACACACTATTATGTTAGAATATTGTGTCTGTGTGTGTGTGTGTGTGTGTGTGTGTGTGTGTGATCTGAGTGTTTAATAACTTGATAGAAAAGGGGAGGGGGATGCAGTTTAAAAGACTTTATCAAGAAAACATTAAAATGGATGACTTCTATTTGGATTCTAAATTTACTTAAGTGGTGTCCTTAATTCATGATGTGACTTTAAGTAAATTATCTAACCTCCCTGAGCCTATTACCTCATTAAAAAAATCAGGTATTGAGTTTATATAGTAGTCACATTCTTTAGCTTAAAAATTTATAGTTTTCGTCACAGGATTGAGATAGGAGATGCTAGTATAATACTGCAAACCAACTCTACCCTCCTCATGCACACATAGTCAATAAGTTACTTATAAGACACATTTTCATCTGCGTAGGCTGAAAAATGCCCTCTCCACAAAAAATCCATTTCAAATCCATAGAACCTGTGAACACTACCTTATTTGGAAGAAGGATAGTTATGTTGAATCATCGTGGATTATCTGTTTGGGCACTAAATCCAAAGACAAGTGTCCCTGTAAGAGACATATGGAGAATACGATGTGATGACAGAGGGAGAAAGTGGAGTTATGTGGCCACAAGCCAAGGAAGCCAAGCAACACCAACAACCACTGGAAGAAGGAAGGTTTCCCTCCTAAAGCCCCAGAGGAAGCTTGGCCCTGCCCCTGCAGGCACCTTGACTTCAGACCTCTGGCCTCCAGAACTGTGAAAGAATACATTTTTGATGTTTCAGGACACAAAACATGTCCTTGTTTGTTACAGCAGCCACAGGAAACTAATATACCATCTCTCTGGCTTTTGCTCAGATAATTTGCTCTGTCCTTTCTCCATGAATACAGATTAGAATCCTACCTATCACCAGAGCACCTGTTTCAGTATCACTTCCTCGGTTAAAGACCTGTGACTCTCCCCAGACCCAGAAAAAAGGATTAATCTCACCCTCCCCTTTCTCCCTATGGCATTTATTTATATGTCTGTTAAAACACTTCTAATGTTCCATAATTTACCTATATGCCTTGCCTCAGGGCCTAAACTAATGACTGAAATAGAATCAGCATTGTGTCAGTATTTCTTGTGCGACTATGGGAGTGTGACGTATTAATGCTGAAATAGGGTCACTCTTTGGGGAACTGCATATGGTGCCAGTGTCTAACTAACTTGCAGAATATTTGTGTACTTATAGGGAAGTGACTTTATAGATTCAATGTCCTAAAACTAGGTGAGTGTGTAGCTTGATGGAATCAGAGTGACAGGAAAAAGAGGAGGTTCAAAGGGAACTTTAGACACTAAAGTTACATTAATAGCTCATTAATTAACTACACATCACTTAAAACACAATAGCCACATTATTTTTCTTTACATTACCTGGTTTATGGAAAGGGAAGGGGGAGGAGATATGAGGCATGAAGGCACACATCTTCTGTGGCAGAATGTGAGCCGTCAGAATGAATGGGGCATGTTTCTTCCTACTCTTCAGTTAGTTCAGAGGCAATTGTCTGCCATACTGGTTATGTGGGATTTTATATGGGCTGATCTCAACTACGAGAATCCATGTTTTCTAATGTTATGGAGAAAATGCAGACAGCTCTCCTTTTACAGATAAGGAAGTTAAGGCTGCAAACAACCACATACTTTCAAATCACTTTGCCTCTCTGAAACTGGATTTCCTCATCAGTCTGAAGAAGAGTTAACGCACCTACCTGGAGAAGCTGCCAATCTTACATTATCTTTTGAAAAATGCCTCCCATTGCCATACCACACTTATACTAGAAGACTCCATCTCCCTGGTCATCTCTGAGTAAAATGGGAGTGAGGCATTATTTGGCCACTTAGATGTTAATTATTATCATGTAGAAATCCCTCATTGTATAATTATGTTTTAGCAGAGTTTCTCATGCCTAAAACCATACCCATGTTTCACAGTATGTCACTCTTTACATACTTGAGCTTAAGTATCTCCTTTAAAAATCCTTTTTAAAATGGTGCCTAATTATCTATTTCCAAGGAAGAAAATAATGTTTATAGTTTCAGCTTCAGGAATTGTATTTCAAGAAAAAAAAAAGATCAAAGTACTTGGAGGAAAAGAAAGCTTCTTTCCTTAAAAAAAAAAAAATAAATAACCCACTTGAAACAAACATTAAAAATATATTTAATTCCCAAAGGAAACTTCTGAGAAAAACATAAGCAAATGAAGAAGTGTGTTTAGAAGACAAACTGTGTTTCAATCTAGTGCTCTAGTTTCTTTGTGAATGCTGTAACATGCATTTTCAAAAGGATAACAGCCATAAAACAAGAGCAGGTACAAGGGCCAGGGCTGGCCACATGGATTGGCTGACTTTATTCACACAGAGACAACATTGTGAAAGATGCACCTAAAGTGCTGAGCCCAGGTGGATGCCATCGGGAACTGGACTTAGAGATCCCTAGGAAAATATTCATTAGTCCCAGCCCTGAAACACTGGAATAAGAACTCTGAAATAATAAAATAGTATAGCCTTATTCGAAACATGCCATCATAGAGGAATAAAAAGCTGGGTCATTCCTAAGTGATTTAATTGTTTAGCAAAATGTAGTGAATATTCTGTGCAAATACCTGTTCCAGGTTCTGTAGAAACTAGAAAGATGAGTTATAATGGATTGTACAAGGGTGAGGGAGGAAGAAAGAGGAAAGGAAAATGGAGAGGGAGAGGGGTCTCTGGGGAACAATGTGAGGTGTGTTGTACGAGTTTGGATCCACTATAGACCAAGAAATTCGAGGTTCCAAACTAAGAGCCGCATTAGAGGTGGTGTCTCTAAATTATGTTTCTAAGAACCTCATTCTAAGCCCCATTTTGAATTCAGGATGAGGGAGGTTGTTTGAAAATTTCTTTAAATATATGACAGGCATGCCCTACTTCAAGGGGTATCACTGTGATAGATTCTACGTCTTGGCGCTTGTTCCACAATTTGAAGTCAAAGAATGTACAGAGGTGAGGAAGGCTAATGTTCTCCGAGTGCAGGCTCTCTTCTAGACACTTTAAATCTGTTACCGTGTTTAACCCTCAAAACAACCTGATGGGATATATTTTATCTCCGTGTTTAAAATGGGACACTGAGACAGAAAATAATTAAATAACTTAACCAAGATTCCGCCATTGGTTAGTCATAGAGCCAGGATTCCATATTATCTGTATGTCTATCATGCAAATTCTCAAAGAAAGGTTTAGTATCAAATTTTACTGTTGTTGTCCTTGTTTTAAATCAAGATCAATGGTTAATGTGTCCAAGGTAAATCTGGTTTCACTATTATTGTGCTGTGTGCCTCTGACCATGCCTCTGCCAGGGGCAACCTAGTAGTTCAAATCTGTAGATGTTATTCTCTTCTAAATAGTGTCTGTAAGCATCTGCATTTCACCCATTTGTTTAACAAATATTTACTGAGCTCTTTCAGTGTGCTAGGCCAATATTCAGATGCCTTACACATACACATCTGTGAACACAACGAACACAAATTCCTGTTTGCAAGGAGCTCACATTGTATTCGGAGAGAGATGGGAAATAAATAGAAAACACAATAAGGAAGCAAAGTATATAGCATGTTAAAACTTTATAAATTCCATGGGGAAAAAAAAAAAAAAAAAAAAAAAAAAAACAAAGACATCAGAGCAGTTGGGAGGGACCTGGAAGGCCAAGAGAGAGGATAGGAAGCATGGGGCTTCAGTGACTAGGGCAGGTTTCATGGAGAATAAAAATCTGAGCAAACCCTGAAGCAAGTGAGAGATTTGATGAAGCTCAAGTCAGAGTTAAAGTGGTTATTAGAAAAAACACACTAAGGTAACACTGTCTGGATTTTTAGAACGTTAAGGAAGCCAGTATGGCTGGCACAGAGAAAATAAAGGGGAGAACAGGAAAAGATACATTGGATGTGGGAGGAACAGATCATGAAGACCTACCAGCTCATTGCCTGGAGACTTTTATTGTGAGTTCAAATGGGGAGACGATGCAAGATTTTGAGAAAAGATATGATATGACTTAGGTTTTGAAAAGACTATCGTGTCCACAAAACGCATAGGAGGCTAATGAGATAAGGTTGAAGTGTGACTACCTGTTAGTTGACTGTTGCAATAAAAGGTGAGACATGTTAGTGGCTCAGACCAGGGTGAGAACAGTGAAGGAGTGAAAACTGGTTAAATTCTAGATATTTTATGGAAGTAGAGTCCATAGGATTTTGAGGTGGATTTTACACATATAAAGACGGGAGAAAAGGTGAGGATGTAAGAATGACCAAGTTTTTTGGCTGCAACAACAAAAATAATGAAATTGTTATGAAATGAAAGGGAAAGGTTGCAAAACATAACTGGGAAGAGCAATATTTTTTGACGAGTTGAGTTGGAGATATTTATTTGACATTTTTATACATTGTCTGTTGTTGCATTACAAATTATCACAAACTTCACAGCTAAAAATAACATCCAATAATTAGCTTTCTAGGTCAAAAGTCCAGGTGGGTTTGAGTGGATTCTCAGCTTAGGATTATACCATGCCAAAAATCAAGGCCTCATCCAAACTGTGTTCTTATTCATGGGCTCTGGGAAAGAATTCATTTGCAGGTTGATTCAGGTTCTTGGCAAAATTGAGTTCTGTGTGTTGATAAGAAATCTACTTCAACTTCAATGGCAAGCTGTGGCTGCTCCCTGAATAGTTCTTTTTTTTTTTTTTTTTCTTGAATCCTAAATGGTGCCCACTATTCTCACCAACATTAAATAGGTCTGTGTCAAAAAAAAAATACATTCTTTTTTTTATTCCAAGAAAATGTTTATCAGATATAGTGCTAAAATTCAGCCTCCGCAGAAGCAGAAACCAGGCTGTTCAGTGAGAGATATATTGAGCATGTCTTCTGGATGGAATAGTAAGTAGTTAGGAAGAAAGCACTAGGACTTATATCACTCATCATCTGGTGAATTAATTAACCTGAGGCTTGACTAATGGGAAGCTATTTTGCCATTAAGGGTGATTAATTAACAAATTCTTCTACTTAGAAATTAGTGCTTATATATGCACATATGCATATATATATAAATATATCAATGTGTGTGTATAAATTGTACTATTAAGCATAATTATTTAAAATATTATTTTTGGACTGTTTTAAAATAGTTTAAATGATTTAAATTAAAAGCAAAGAAATTCCCTCTTCCTGGAAGTTTCAGAGACTAATGAATAGTCCCCATGGTCATGTGAAATTGACAATCAGCAGAAAAGGAAATGAAGCCAGGTGAGTCTTTTCTTGTCCAAATCATTAGGCTTAATGCTACAGGACACAGGACAAATGAACTGTAGAAGTAATTGTGAGTCATGCTTTTGTCACATGACATACTCTTTATCTAAGCAACAGGAATGAGATGGGGGGCAATAAGAGGGAGAGGGTACTGTGAACAGCCGCCAGATGATTTCTGTTATGTTTAGTTCAGCTTGAATTAGGAAGAAAGAAGAAATGAGGAAAGTCTTGTGTTTTAGGATGAATAAATATTGTTGCATCAGATGTTAAGATTGACCTTAACAAAAGCAAGAGCATCCAGAAATCTAAAGGAAGGACATTACTTAGGTGATAATGAATCTAAAACTTCTGTTCAAGAAATGCGGATTATTTAGCCTGAAGGTGATTTTAGGGATGACACTAAAGGGGGAAAAGCAGCTATTTCCTAGTATTTAAAGAATCATTTCAATGAAGAAAGAAAATATTTGTTTAGCATCATTTTAAAAGACAGGATTAAAATAAATGGTTGAAAATTAATATTATCTAAAGCATTTGAGATCAAGAATAGGCTTTAAAAAAACTGAGAATTACATAACTTGAAGTATTTAAATAAAACCTAGGATACACATTGGTGAAGAATGTTTGTTCTTTGTGCTTTTTATACTAAGTGATCTTTTAGCCTGATCTGGCTCTGAGATTCTATTAACTTATGAAATAAGATCATTTTAAGATCATGTTCTTGATCTCATTACACCTGACACTTCAAGTCCCTAAAGTAGTAAGTGTTGCTGTGTTATGAGGTGAAAGTTACTAAAGTTGTTTTTAAAGACCTGTTATCCATCTATCTGTCACGATATTCTATGTCAGAGACTGCTAGTTTCCCCCCAAAATGTATTCTCGTTTTCTCTCAAATGAACACAAACCCAGAATTTTAGCTGGTCATTGCTTCTATTGTAGCTAGCTTTGACCATGTAACAAAAATATAGCCAACTGACTGTAAGAGGGAGTAGTAAGTGACAATTTTCCTAAACCCTTCTGAGAGATAGCAGCTTGCACCTCTGTCACTTTCTTTATCTTATCCTCCATCCTATTGACATGATGATGTCTGTGGATGCAGAGAACCTCTTGGATGCTTGTCTTGTAAATGGAGGCCATCCCTGATGAAGAAACAAAATAGAAAGAGCCCATATCTCTTGAAACTTAATGGAGCAAAGCTTGACTGCTTGTATCCAGACTTTTTCATGAGAGAAAAATAAATTATTATTTATATTGTAGTGTCAACTTTTTGTCTGTGATACTCACGCCTTAACTATATACTGATATATGGCTATATGATAAGCCTACAGCCATTTTTACAGCAATTCCTAATTGATAATAGGAATTAGTCATAGAAGATGGTTAAAGACATTGCAAAAATATGCAGTTTTACATTTATTAAATACTACTTAAATTTGTTCAAAATTTACACTATTTTCCAGCTTATCAATTATCTGAGAACTCTTATTTCTTTGTTTATTTCTAAATAGTAAAGTTAACTGTGCAACAGTTGTTTCCGCTGTCTTCAACATTCATAATATAGGACACTTTTCCTTGGGATACCTATCATTTAACTAGAAACAGAACCAATATTATAGTACGCTAGAGGTCTCAAGAGCACTCAGGGGAGAACCACTAGCTGATTCAACTATATATTAATACAGTCATGCACTGCACAATGACGTTTTGGTCAGTGATAGATCCCATATATGACAGTGGCCACATAAGATCTTAATACCATATTTTTCCTCTACTCTTTTTATATTTATATGCACAAATACTTTCCATTGTATTACAATTGCCTAGAGTATCTAGTCCACTAACTGGTGTACAGATTTGTAACCTAGGAGCAATAGGCTGTGTCATATTACCTAGGTGTGTAGCAAACTATACCCTCCAGGTCTCTATGAGTTTCTATGATATTCACACAATGATGGGATCACCCGGTGATGCACGTCTCAGAAAATATCTAAGCAATGCATGACTGTACGTATTCTGCAAACATCCTCATGGGACTCTGTAACACTATAATTTAGTGACTGTGCTATTTAGACTATGTAGATTTTATGTATTTGTAGGCGGGAATATCCCAAGTTTGGATAAATTTATTATAAAAATATTTAAAAAGAAACATCCTGTTAGTATCTCTTATAGATAAGAAATATTTTATGTAATTGATGTAGCATAGCCAATAAACCATGTCAACCTTCCTAGCCCTGTCCTTTAAATGAACTTTACATAAGCCCAAGAAAATATCTAAGATGAAAAAAAGAATATTTTACAGGTTCAAGCATGTTTGATGAGATTTCAAGGCTTATTCTCTATAAAATCACTAGGACGTCTCCCCAGGACCCATATTCTGCCTTCTTTACAGTGAAGTCATGTAATCACTTGCAATGTGTTAACAAATGTCAGAAACTAATTTTTCATATGAATTCTAAAAATATATTCATTTTAAAAGGTTTAAACTTTAATTGTGTGTGTGTGTGTGTGTGTGTGTGTATAAAAATAATGAACTAGGTGCTATATAGCAAACCCAGAATGCTTAAACTTTTCCTTCCAAAATAGTTAACACTGGAGTAGCAGTGCAGTGCATTTCAGAGGTACACAGAACAGATTTTTTTTTTCAGAATGCACGCACCCAGGTCCTACACACAAATTCTTGAATCAAAATCACAGAGTGGTATACTAACAAATTTGCCCAGATTATTCCAATGAAACCACCAATATTTTGAACTATTCTTCAAAAAAAAGCTTAAAGGGAGCAAAATATTAAGCTGCCTGTCTCAGTTAAATGTTTAAAAGCATATTATGAAGTAAGACACAATCAACTAGGACCCTCCAATAAGACATATAAGCCTCTGCTTAATTTTTTAATGAAAAGGAAACATTAGCAAAATGCAATGTAATATTAGGAGCTCATTTGAAGGTTCAACTAATGCAGCTTGCCCTGATCTCTTTGCAGATTCAGCCTTACCTTTTTGTCTGCTATAACTGCAGGCTAATAGGGTGAGAACTGATGTGCAACCCAGTGATACTCAGGTGCTGCAGGGTCTTAAATTATCCGACGGATTCAGAGATGTTCACTCTGTAGAAATCACTGGCAAAGGAAAAAGGAATAAAAATATTTAAACTATTTCTCGATAACAGTGAAAATAAGTGATTTTTTTGTATTTAAGTAGATATTTCAATTAACCAGAGTTAATTCTTCAGCTATATTGTAATTGAAATATTTATACATTATGCATTTGACCTGGTACTTATGTAACTGTACATATATTTGACCTTGGAAACAAAACTGATATATATTATATGTTACCATACATTGTGCAAAAAACAAGCAATGTTTCTCTTGTTGTGGAATGATTTGCCTTTGCAGCAGGCTGAGCTAGAAAGGATGTATACAATACCTTGTTTCTGTTTATGGAAAACATGGTTAAAAACAAAGAATTAAAGCGTATGTTTAATATGGCATTAAAACATTCAGATCTGTATTTTGGCTTGCATAGTCAAAATAGAATGTTAAAGAATTAGGGAGAAATAACAATGTAATTAATGAAACTACATATGTATGTACCTATGTCATAGTGAATTGATCTGTGGTCTTTCAAGAGTTATGAAGCTAATGCTAAGCTAATTTACTACTGACTCTTTGATTAAACGCCAGCTAAAATTTTATTCTGATGGCTTGTTGATGGAGTATATGATACAACATATTAGCAATAGTGCAGCCTGTAGTTAATAGAGAATAATCTTTGCCAAGTTAATGAGAAGGAAAGTAGTTAGAGAGTCACACAGCTAAGTTTGCCCTGATGATTTTCTCGTTTTATTTTGTTGTTGTTTTCTTTCTCTTTGTTTGTTTGTTTGTTTCTTTTTTTTCTTTCTTTTTTTTTTTTTTTTTTTTGGTCTGTGTGTGTAATGAAGGAACAGTGAGAATTTTCTGGACTAGAAAGGTTTTTCTTGATGTATACATGCACCACTGGACCCTTTCCAGCACTCAAGTGGGGTAAATCCACCATTTCTTGGGTCTGATGTAAGGTGTTCAGGGAGATGAGTTACTCTCTGTGGGTGAATTATCATAGCAGAAATAGGAGACTTCCTTGGAAGCATAAGAATATAAATAGGATATTTTACATTGCTGTTGTTGCAGAGTGTGTTGGTAATAAGTGTTCTGTGGTCATCTTGTGAGCGTCAGTCAAGAAAAGCATTTTAGATCATGCCTTTAATTGAAGCATTTTGGGAGGCTGAAGACAGAGGATCACCTGAATCCAGGAGTTTAATATCAGCTTAGGCAACATAGCCAGATTCCTGTCTCTACAAAAAGCTAGAAAAATTAGCCAGGTGCAGTTGTGAGTTCCCGTAGTCCCAGCTACTCTGGAGGCTGAGGCAGGTAGATTGCTTGAGCCCAAGAGTTCGGGGCTACAGCGAGTCATGATCTCACCACTGCACTTCAGCCTGGGTGACAGAGCAAGAGCTGTCAAAAAAAAAAAAAAAAAAGAACAGCATTTGTTCTGACTACACTTACATAAAATGATGGCTACAAGAATCATCGGCCGGGCGCGGTGATTCATGCCTGTAATCCCAGCATGTTGGGTGGCCGAGGCAGGCGGATCACGAGGTCAGGAGTTCGAGACCAGCCTAGCCATCATGGCAAAACCCTGTCACTGCTAAAAACACAAAAATTAGCTGGGTGTGGTGGTGGGTGCCTGTAATCCCAGCTACTCAGGAGGAAGAGGCAGGAGAATTGCTTGAACCCAGGAGGCGGAGGTTGCAGTGAGCCGAGATTGCACCACTGCACTCTAGCCTGGGTAACAGAGTGGGACTCCATATCAAAAAAAAAAAAAAAAAAAAAGTCCACTTCTATTAGTTGGTCTGAAATGCATAGGGTAGGTTGTGCTCTGGGTGGCAGAGCAAGACTCCATCTCAGAAAAAAAAAAAAGAAATCATCACCTTGTGATCGGACAAGCTGAGGATTGCTCAGAGTTTCTCAGCTTCAGCACTATGGAGATTTTCTTCCGATAATTCTTTGTTGGGAGGGGAGGCCTGTCCTGTGCATCGCAGGGTGTGTAGCAGAATCCCTGGCCTCTACCCACAAGACATGTTAGTTGCACTCTTTCAACCTTGCTGTGACAGCCACAAAATGTCTTCAGACATTGCCAAATGTCTTTTTGAGGTTAAAATTGATCCTGATTGAGAGCCTGCTAGGTACCTAGTGACCAAACTCACAGAATTTTCAGAAAATGGATTGGTTCAGTCTTCAGCCTCATCTAATGAAGTGAGTATAATCAGTGAGATTAAAAACAACAACATATTGATATAAAATATAAAATTTGATGTATTTTTTTTCGAAAGCTTGGTGACAATTTTTGTTTGTAAGCTCATTAGGGAAGGTTTTATCTCATACACATTCAATCATTAAAAGCCTAGTAACATAACTCACATTATGCCATTACTACCTAGTATCAGAGATTAGTAAAAATTATATCCTTATTAAGAAAATAAATAAAAGGCAAGATGGTATTTATTGTGCATAAATAGTAAAATGTCAGGGGGTATAATTAGAATAGAGTAAATCATGGTATTAGGATAAAACTGAATATATATATAATTGCGGAGATTCCTAAATCTTGCTTAATGGTGTCAAAGTTGAAGCAAATGCTAGCAGGACAGACAAAATCAAACTTCAAATGACACATTTAAAGAAGAGAGCTTAAATGCTGGAATAATTTCCCATTATTCTTTGTATTTAATTTGTAATTAAATTCTTAAGGATATAAGCATTTTGATAACAGGGACTTTGTCTGATTATTCTTAAAATACCTAGTATTTTTCCTGGCTTAATGTATAGGTTTTAAATGTTTGTTCAATGAAGGAATGTAGGTAAGAAACCTTGAAGTTTATTTCAAATTAGTCTCTTTCTATTTATTCCCACTGTTTTAGTTCAGTTTCCAAAGTTTTCTTGCTTGGACTATTGTATATTTAAGCAGTTTTTCCTGCTTCTAATTTCGCTCACCATCATAATGCAGCCAGTTTTTTTTCTAAACTCATTTTGGATCATGTAATTTCCCTAATTTAAATCCTTTGTTGACCCCGTACCATTGAAGATAAAGCCTAAGACTTTGGTGGTTAATGTACTTGAACATTTTAATCTAGCCCCTGCCTACCTCTGCTACCTCATCTCTGGCTACTCATCTATAGGTTCCACACCCAGCCACACTACCTTCCTGGCAGTTCCTGGAAGCGGGCAGGCTTTCTTTCATGCCTGTAACCATGCTCATGCTGTTTCCTCAGCCTGGATTATCCTCTGCCTCTTGCCTGACTTGACCTAGTCTTAAAATATATTCTCATTATTTGATACTTAGCGAAAAAGCCACCTTCTCTGCCCTGAATGTCCTAGCTGAACCAGCTCTTTCTCTTCTCTCTCACTGAACTTCACTTTAATATATACCTCCTTTACAGTACTCCTTCTCTGCAGTCTTCCTAACAATTCTTTATGGCCTGCATTAAAGCATTTATTATGTGTATTGCAACTGTCGGTAAGTCAGGTCTTGCTGGGGCCTTCTTTTTCTTCATGTTTTCCTTTGAGCACAAGTAGGTGGCGAGGAATTTTATTCTGATTGCCTCTCTCGGTGGACCTTCTCTGATACCTTCCCATTTATAGACCTCCGTGCTGCTGCCAGTAAACTAAAGAAGATTCCAAGCCACAACTACCCCCCAAAACCCCTCTAATTCTTTTACCTTTCAAGCTTTGCTTAAGCCCTTTCCAGTTTCCCAAGATCCATGCACCAGACTCAGTAAAAGAGAAGAATAACAAACACTGGGACCGTGCAGGATTCAAATTCTAGCTGTGCTGGGTAATCACGATGTGACATTGGCTAAGTAGCAATACGTAGAGTATAAATAATAAACGACTCATCTCACAAGTTCATGAAAATAAAGAAAACCTCTAAAGCATCTAAAACCTCACATATATTGAGCATGTTATCACTATTTGCTATTCTTTTACATTAACATGTTACTTATGAGCAAGGTAGCTCAGAGGGATTGAGAGTGCAGAGACAACAGTTTCGTAGAGGGCCTAGCATAGGGATGAGCAAAGGCTTGGAACTGAGGGGTTTGAATTCAAAACATAGCACTATGACCTTGGATAGGTGACTTAAACTCTCTGTGCCTCAGTTTATACTGTACTAAATGCAGGAAAGAATTATCCCTACTTTGGCTGGGCACAGTGGCTCACGCCTGTAATCCCAGCACTTTGGGAGGCCAAGGTGAGTGGATCACAAGGTCAGGAGTTTGAAACCAGCCTGGCCAATATGGTGAAACCTCGTCACTACTAAAAATACAAACGTTAGCTGGGTGTGGTGGTGGGCGCCTGTAGTCCCAGCTACTCGAGAGGCTGAGGCAGAAGAATTGCTTGACCCCAGGAAGCGGAGGTTGCAATAAGGCGAGATCGCGCCACTGCCCTCCAGCCTGGGCAACAGAGTGAGACTCTAAAAAAAAAAAAAAAAAGAAAAAGAAAGAAAGAAAAGAAAAGAAAAAAGAATTATTCCTACTTCATTGTGTTTTTGTAAGGATTAAATGAGTTGATGAATGCAAAGTGCTTTGAACTTGTAATAAGTTAGCTAATTTGTTACTAATATTAACGTAGATGGGAAGGCATTTCTAAACTCATACTTCCACAGATATATGTCTCATTGGACTGCCTCTCCACTTAGTTTTTCACTTTTCCTTCAGATTCTACCCTTGTTTATTCCATTCGCTACCCTCACCTATTTCCATATGAGGAGGCTTTCTCTTCTCTCTTCTGGTATGCAGAAAGCTCCAGGAGAACTTCAAACTTCTGCCAGATGAATTCTGGAAGAGAGTGACTTCCCTTGTTGACCAACAGTGATTTGGTTTTTCCAATTCCATTTCAATTTCCCCATCAGAGAGAACTGTGGCCTGGTGTCCACCAGGGATTACTAAAAAGGAAAGAAACCTTGGAAATCTAAACATGAAATATTTTGGGAGTGAATCTAACCAGATTTACCCCATTTCAGGAAAGAATGATTTTCCTAGTAACCTTGTTCTGGCCAGACCTTTCAGAAAAATTCAACAATTCTATCCACACCCTTTTATTATATTCAAACCTATTTCACATTTTTTACTGTTCTACCAAAGGCCCAAGACATTTTTTTAAATTGCTAATCATGAAATTTGTGCTTTTTCTTTGAAGAAGGATGGAGCTAGCAGAAAGTAAATGGGTTTAGTTGTAGAGTCCTCCTCAGAAGGTGGTGGTGAAGGAGTTGGTCAATTTATTCTCCAATTTCTGTTTACTTGCATTTAAAGAGAGAGGAAATGGTCAGGTAAACAGGATAGTGACTGGAAAAAGAAAATCAAATTCTGAGTTAAATATAAGCTTCCCATTTTTAAGTATGCAAAGACATGGAATTTTAAATTCACTCTTTATATAATGGGCATAAGTTTTTCCTTCCTCACACAGAAGTTTTCAAATTAAAAGTTGAGTACAGGGTGATTATTGATTCTAAACTAAGGCACAATCTGAGAGTTTATTTTGTATATTCCATTAATTTTTTTGACAAACATAATTTCCTTTTTATAAAAGCAAATTGTAATAACTGTATTTTCAAATTTAATATATGGCTTATCTTAACAAGATAACTTGCTCTTCTAAAGGTACCTCTTCCAAGAATATGATTTGAAAGCAGTAATTTATTCCCTTTTGAAAGTGATAACATCATAAAACTGGTGGTACCATAATATAGAAATTGGTTACTTTAAAATACATAAGTGCATAATTCATGTATTGTGTCTCACTGAGTAAGGAAATTAGTGACCATATGTATAATACTAACATGGAGACAGATTTAAAATAGTAGCCAGAATGTTTTGATCAAGCCAATTCACTTCAGGTGGCAAAGATTCTATTATTTTTATTAGTTATTATCGTTATTATTATTGAGACAGTGTCTTGCTCTATCGCCCAGGCTGGAGTGTAGTGGCACCACCATAACTCACTGCAGCCTCAACCTCCCAGACTTAAGTGATCCTCTTGCCTCAGCCTCCTGAGTAGCTGGAACTACAGGCATGTACCACCATGCATGGCTCATTTTTTTTTTTTGTAGAGGTGGGGGTCTCACCATGTTGCCCAGTCTGGTGTGAAACTCCTGGGTTCGAGCTATCCTCCTGCCTTGGCCTCCCAAAGTGCTGGGATTACAGATGTGGGCCACCACGTCAGACAATCCCAAATTAGTTCATTTTATATGTATGCCTTCACCCACGTCATCTTCATCCAGGGGCACTGTCATGTGTTAATTATAACCACACCTTCTGACCAGTAATGTCTGCATAAACATAGTCGCAAAAGACAGAAAGGCTTGGGGAGCTTCTTGTATTTCCATGGTGATGTACACAAACAAATAAAAATATGCTTTCTTGAATGTGTGATGAACACATTCAAGAAAGCCTTGGCCGTCTATGTTGGTATTTCCAAAAGTTTGCTTATGACATTCATGGTGGGTTCATTAGGGTGACGCAGGAACGCCGAGATAAACTGACTTCATTTAACACAGAGGAGAGCTGCAACTACCTATTGAGAACTTGCCCTTCCTGTTTTATTGCTGGGGAGAAAAATTATATACTTATTGTTGTTCATCTAATAAATATTTCAGACTCATTTATGAATCATTAGTGCAGATGCAATCCCCTTTGAATGTCACGAGGTGAAGTGAAGGAAAAATAAGATACATTTTAAGTTCTGAGTCTTTCTCTGCTACATTGCCTGAATCCTCGTCTATCCACACAATAGATTAACTACCCTCTGTGCATACTATATTTTGCTCAGCCCTTAATATTCTGAAGCTGAACTGAAGCAGTCGTTATCCGTGGCGGTTCCTGGGTGGTTTTCAAGCCCAGCACTACCCACCCAAGTGGCGGTGACACCGGCTTTCACTGAAGCCTTATTACTCTTAAAAGAGCAATTTGGTTGGTTGCACGGCTATTAGGATCACACAGGCAGCCTGAAAGCTGTCAGTACAACTGCTTCTCATCTTTTTCACATAATCCTGACATCTTTTCCCTTTTCTGCTGGACACAGACATTACTGTTTTTATCATTTTCAATCAAGCTCACCCAGAACGCTGAGGAATATATTCCCACTGAAAGCAAAGTGGAGAGCAGAAATTATTTTATAGCTTCTGGAGTAGGAGCAGGGCTGACTGCGTACTGAAGAGAAGGAGCCGGATCCGTGAGAAATGTAGCTTGGCTCAGGGCTACATCAGGAAGCTGCTACTTCAGCTGTTAAAGATGGCAAAACAACACCTACCTCAGGTTTTTCAATGATTAATGCTATTTTCATAACCGGGAGGGAAGAAGATGTGAGAAATTTTGTGAAATTAACTTGTGGAAATGTTATCATCAGAGAAAGTGGAGAAAATTACTAGGCTTGAACTTCTCTTCGTTTTGATGCTCTTCTTCTCTGGACCAACTCTGAGCAAGCTGACCCGGACACCCTGGAAAGGAAAACCTTGGAAGGGGGGTAAGTGATGAAAGTTTCGTGTTAAAGATCTAAATGGAGTTAGCAAGGCCAGTTAATGCTAACTTAAGGACAAATGAGGGTGAAGGAGCTGCTTCTGTTTGAAATCAGGTTTTTATTTCAGGAAATGGGATCTGTGTTGCAGATAGCTAGAAAGAAGAATTTTCTCTGTTATTGATATCAATATATTTTTGCAATGTTTGGTTTTCTGGGCTTTCAAAGCATTACAGTGATCGTTTCCAGTTGGGAGACTATAAGAGCAGAAGCATGCTTCTCTAGTGCAAGAATATATGTGTTCTCCTTCGGAAGCGGCATTATTTTAAAAAGAAATAGGTTCTGAATATGTTAGATCCCTGAATTGTTGGCAGATTTTGTGAACTGATCAGAGGGATGTCTGAGAAAGGGCATGTTATGAAATGCAGTGCCACCAACACTAATTTTCTGGCTGACTCTATCAGTGTTGATGTGTTCACAAAGATAAATTGCATTAACTTTATTGGAAAAAAAAATCTGCTGAATGAGAAAAAGCCTTTCAGTACTTTGAAGTGTTGTAATACATTTTCTTCCGCTGTTGAAAAATTATCATGAGGTGGGAGAGAATTTTTGAGACTTTGAATCAACCTTTCTGTAAAGTTCAGTGGGTTCTGCTTCCCGAATGCCATTTGTTTATATAAACACAAGTTATCCAGGTATGTGTTTTGTGAATGCTGTAAGCCAAAATGATGCTGCAGACATATCCCACGAGAGACTTTCTGGACACTGTTTGTATGTTTGGAGAAAAATCTTGATGGGAGATATGTCTGAGGATTTTGCTTTGCAGAAGCATTCTTTTTACCTAACGTTTTTATCTTAGCTGTGAAAATGTTTCTGAGTCTCCCCTACAATTTCTTTCCTGTCAGTGTTTATCATCTGAGGTTCAAGAGAAGCATGAACATTATGAACAAGAAGTTTTAAAAATGTACCACAATATCTCAGCAGGATTTTCTAAATACCCAAGCCCCATCAGTTTGATCTTTCTGCTTCTCCTTTTGTTGCATTAAATATATTACAAATCTTCTGCCTACTGTACCTTTGAGGGAAAAGTTCCAACAGGCACTTAGCTTAGATGGTTGGTGCAGATCCACCCAGAGGAATGGTGCTGCAAATTATCTTCAGGCCTTGTAAATTATACCATCACATTACTATATTTCCTAGTGTTATCAATGGATTTTTTTTTCTTGCAAACTGCAAGCTGTTATTTATGTTAGCCTGCATGCCGGCCTTTAGTAGCTTAGGATTTAGCAACGTATGGTGTTATCGATGTCAGGAGTGTTAACTTGTATTTCTTACATACAGTCAGTACCTATAGCATGTCAAAGTTCAATTTCCTGTGTTAAACTTAAGCAGTAACTTTGGAGCTCTAGCTACCCGTGAGAAAGATTGCTGCAAGATTTTAGCAAAGTTGTTAACCTATTCAGAAAGGTTTATTTAAAATGCTTGTGTGTATTCCTAAGCATGTATTCATTCCACACAGCTTTGAATACAGATGCATTAGATTTCATTTGTAAATCAAGTCTGAAATGTTTCCTCTTTGAACATATGACCACTTTTTCCAATGTACTCTAACTAGCTCAGCTAGAAATTTGCTAGCTCTGCTGTGTGATGATGATATGACTCAGTTAAGTTCAGGAATAGGCAATCATAGCAACATATTTCATATTGTTAAAAGAATTCAGTGTATTTTGGAAAGGTCAGTCAAGTTACTGAAAAACTTTAAGCGTGTTGACTGTGCTTTAAAATTATTTCCTTTTTAATGCCTCTGTTTGTTACCGTATAGGGATTGCATAAATATTTTCCACAGATTCTGAGTTCCTGCGATGTAGCCTCGCCTTATATGCATATGTATATGTTGTAAATATTTATTTATTCATGAGCTTGGCTATTGATGGTGGTGTGTTATCTTTCAGTGGGTTGTAAAATTCTGTTCGTTTTTTCTTGGCATGCTATGCAGTCTTTTAAAACACATTTTTACAATTTGTTCAACATTATTTCCCTTTTCACAAAGTAAGGGTCTTCATTTATTATTTTGAAAGATACCTTGCAGAGGTGTTCTACACATGAGGTGGGATGGGGGAGAATGAGTCATGTTAAATTAAACACTGTGGCCAGAGGCAAAGAGGGTCAACATTGGAAATACAACATTTTAAAGGTTACTTTATTCTTTTTTGGTTTGCTTCATATCAATAGCAGCTCAAGCTTACCTGCGTACAAAACAATCTTTAAAACAGATACTCTATTTCTAAAAATCCTGGAAAAGATACCAATAGCAAATAACAAAGTTTTCTTCTGAGTTATTATTATTTTTTTTCTTGAGCTCACACTGCCTATGTGCGTTTGCCTTAATCTGACTGAGCAGCTGTCAACCTCCATATGGCAACCTGCTCACCTTGACAATTTCCATTTTTGTAGTATTAACAGGAACCACCACTGAAACAGAAATGGTTATTGGAGCAGGCTTGGGGAGTGGCAGCTTCAAAGACCAGTGTATATGTGTGGCCTGTGAGCAGTGATATGAGCAGCACATAGCCAGGCAGCACCAAACAGATGACGGGAAACTGACTTGTCAGAACATTTGGAAAAAATGCAGATTATTGTTGGCTCTCAAGGAATTTTTAAGCTCATCAATGAACATGACCCTCAAATATAGGTTAGTAGGCCAGCAAGTTTTCCCTCAGGCATATGCTTTTCTATTTAATCACAATATATGAACACCTTAAGGGAAGACAGGTGTGCCATCTGATTAATTTAGAGCATGACACAAGTGACCATAAGAGTTTGCATTTATGATAAACTAACCAGAAATCTTAACGACATTGCTGACATTATCTTCATTAGAATTACAGAAGCTAATTATTTTATGTTCAATTACCCTCACCATGAAAAAGTCTAAAAGATGTAAACAGCTCCAATCACATGAGCATAACTCTACAGAAAAGTTTACAATGCAGATGGTCAATATATACAACAAAAAGGAAGTTATATATAAATATATAATATCATATTTACATATAATATACATATGTATTATAGAGCTCACCCTTGAATGACACAGGTTTGAACTGTGCAGATTCACTCATATGTGAATTTTCTTCTGCCTCTGCCACCCCTGAGACAGCAAGACCAACCTCTCCTCTTCTTCCTTAACCTACTTAATGTGAAGACATGAGGATGAAGATTTTATGATGCTCCACTTTCACTTAAGGAATAGTAGATGTATTTTCTCTTCCTTATGATTTTCTTAATAACATTTTCTTTTCCTTAGCTTACTTTACTGTAAGAATAGAGTATATAATACATATAACATATAAAACATGTGTTAATCAACAGTTTATGTTATTGGTAATGCTTCCAGTCAACAGTAGGTTATTAGTGGTTAAGTTTTGGGGAAGTCAGAAGTTATATGCAGATTTTTGACTTTCACAGGGGTCAGTGTCTCTAACCCCTGTGTTGTTCAAGGGTCAATCATATGTATTTCTGCTATTGGAAATTATAATTTAAGCCAAATTTTAATATTTATAGCTACTATTAAAGGTACAAATGGGAGGTAAATAGGTATAAATAGAAAAATAGGTCTAGAAGATGTAAGTGGGTAAGGCTGGCATGAAAAGCAATAGTCAAAACTTTGACTCCTTGGTTCAACACAAACATTGGCTAGTCTGAGCAATCACTGATCAAACTAAGAGGGGGAATTAGGCCTGACTGTTGTCCATGTCCCACCCATTCTGGCACTTGACCTTGACTCCATTTCAACCTCCTGGAAGAGTCTATTGAGTTCACTCAATCATCTCATTTACGACATGAGAGTTAAACTATTGGCAATGAATGAAGTGATCAAAATTTTTAATAACTCAGAAAATTATTTCACACAACACCCATACTTTTTTTCTGTAATAAATTATAGCAGCCAGTTATCTAATATATATCTTTGCTAAGCAAAGAAAGCCTCTCTGGCAGTTATCTTCTCCCTCTTTAGGAAGGATTAAATTGTATTATGAGCACATACTACAGTATTGCAACATTTTAATTCATGGTGCATTGAAGCACTGACCTAGGAATATTTAGAGTGGCAATTTTAATTTTAATCTGTTATCTGCATGGTCCCATCTAATACATTGACAATTATTTGAGAATTTGTTGGAGCTTGTAGAAGTTTTTTAACCTTAAAAGTTAAGAAAAAATTATTAAGTATTTGATGGTGTCTACTGCATATAAGCCCATTATTATATTTCTTCTGATGTTTCCCCTAGTTACATGAACTAATAAAAAATTTACTGCCTCATACAACCAGTATCTCACATTCCTTGCTATTGGGTAAGAAATCAATATTTTTATTAATCAGATTTAAACACAATGATTTACTCTTTCAGAAACAATGAAATAACTTAATATTGGGGGAACCAGCCCCCAATATTTCAATGTAGGTTCTTTCTATTTTCCCCAAGTGTCAGCCGGTCTGAGAAATAAAGAGAAAGAATACAAAGAGAGGAATTTTACAACTGGCCCTCTGGGGGTGATGTCCCATATCGGTAGGTCCGTGATGCCCCTTGAGCTGCAAAACCAGCAAGTTTTTATTAGGGATTTTAAAAGGGAAGGGAGTGTATGAACAAGGAGTAGACCACATGCTTCTGAGGAAACGGGACCACGACAAAATCAGAAACTCCTGATAAGGGTCGATGTTCAGCGGTGCACGTATTGTCTTGATAAACATCTTAACAGAAAACAGGGTTCGAGAGCAGAGAACCGGTCTGACCTCAAATTTACCAGGGCTGGCGTTTCCCAATCCTAGTAAGCCTGAGGGTACTGCAGGAGACCAGGGCGTATCTCAGTCCTTATCTCAACCGCATGAGACAGACACTGCCAGAGCGATGATTTATAGACCTCCCCCAAGGAATGCAGTTCTTCTCCTGGGGTCTTAATATTTAATAATCCTTGCTAGGAGAAGAATTTAGAGATATCGCTCCTACTTCCACGTCCATTTATAGGCTCTCTGCAAGAAGAAAAATATGGCTGTAGTCTGCCCAACCCTGCAGGCAGTCAGACCTTATGGTTGTCTTCCCTTGTTCCTGAAAATCGCTGTTATTCTGTTCTTTTTCAAGGTGCACTGATATCATGTTGTTCAAACACACGTTTTACAATCAATTTGTACAATAGAGGTCCTGAGGTGACATACATTCACAGCTCACGAAGTTAACAGGATTAAGAGATTAAAGTAAAGACAGGCATAAGAAATTATGAGTATTATTTGGGAACTGATAAATGTCTATGAAATCTTCACAATTTATGTTCAGAGACTGAAGTGAAGATAGGTGTAAGAAATTATAAAAGTATTAATTTTGGGAACTGACAAATGTCCATATTAAAATGAAATCTTCACAATTTATGTTCCTTGGCCATGGCTCCAGCCGGTCCCTCCGTTCAGGGTCCCTGACTTCCTGCAACAACTTAAGACTTTCTGGTTTGAGGAAACATATGTAGATCACTTTATGTTGTTCTTGAAATAACCCCAACCACTACACTAGTTCTAACTTCCAGATAAAATGCTCTTAACCTGCATGCTTAAAATTATATTTCATCTTCTAAAGGATTATGACACTTCACACAGATAAGAAGACATCTGTCAGTTTTTATAGTGCTTAATTGTTATGTGTGTCTGTGTCTTTTTAACCACTTTGTAAGTAATTTCAAGAGAAATTTTGTCTTTGATTAATCTTTGTTAACATGCAGTCTTGTACTTAATAGATGCTCAATAAATATTTGACGAATGGACAAAGTACATGGAAAAATAGACTGGTAATACAATATTCTGACTTTAAGTGTTACTTACACATTTCTTACTTTTAGCCAATGTGATGGATCTCACCTTTGTGATGCTGGGAAATCATCTTTATCACAAGGCTTTTACTATATCATTTAAATGTCAGTTTTACTTGTAGAAAAATTTGATGGTATTTTATAGTAGTTGAGAAATTTGGAAAACTCTGTCAGACTCATGTAGGAAGTACTGCAGTAGAAAAAAAGAAAGCAACACTGTTGTTCAAAAGTAATTTATAATGTGAGATTGGGAATCTGGAAACTGAACTGTATGAATATTCATGCAAAATGCAGAGTGTTCTTTGTACTGTGTATAATCATTACTTCTGAGTTTCATTTGTTTAAATAATTTAATCTCCATCTGTATGCAATAAATAGATTTAAAACCTTATTTTTCTTACAACTGAAGAGTAAATTCCAAAACCAGGTCTGAAAAGTATTTTTTTTTATATGTTAAAAAGATTATTCGAGTTTTTTTTATATATAGTAATGGAAGAATATGCTTAGCAACTATACTAAGATCTGCTGTAAAACTTACTCATATTGTTTCATGTTATTTGGAAAATAACATTTAATAAATTCAGGAAAATTCCATATATATAAGATTTTGATAACAAAAAAAAGGTGCTTGAGAATAATAGATTTGTCTTAGCTATAGAAAATATGTCCTGAGTATTTTTTATCCACAGTCATTTTTGTTAAACTTCTATTCAAATTCACTTTTTAAAATTTTAACATCAAAATTTCATTTTAATTATATATTTGTCATTAATGTATGCTTGTTCCCTTGTGATTAAAATACCCTGAGATTTCATGTTATTTACCTAAAATATAATTTTTAATTTAATGACAAATAGGGAAAAATTGGAAAGAGTTTTGATGTATTCTTCATATTAGAAAAGTAGGTATATTAAAAAAGCTCTTTGAATTTTACTTACAAATAGACTAAGCACTCTTATCAAAAGTGGGGAAAACTACTGCCTAGGTAGTAGATGGTTGCACTACTTTGAAGAAAATGATGTTGAGAAGCATATGTTCTTTATAACGTCAGATTATGCCTGGGAAAAGTGTAGTTTGAAAAACATATTAATGCATTACACCCTTATCAAGTATGTGTACAAATTCTTGTGTGTATATATCTATCAGCCCCCACCCTCTCCTCCCGTTTCCAAATTACACACATGCATATACACATATTTACATATACACACACATTTGTTTAAAAACTTAAAAGGGAAATAAAGATGCTTGGAGGGGTTATTTAATTTTAAAAACTGAGATAAATTGACAGTAATAAAACACCTTGGATATATTACTGTTGGGGTTCATGAATGCATAGTTAAGATTGTGTCAGCGCTTCCATTATAAGCTACATTTTCAAGGGGTTTACAACTTAGCTATAA
The DNA here is from genome assembly GCF_028885625.2 of Pongo pygmaeus. NCBI lineage: Eukaryota > Metazoa > Chordata > Mammalia > Primates > Hominidae > Pongo > Pongo pygmaeus. The sequence continues at coordinate 19,250,662 of NC_085930.1, read as the reverse complement.
AATTTTTGCTTCAGGGTGGATCATGGCTAATATTAGGTCTTAGTCCCAGAGCAATTTCATTTTTTTTAGTTTTCAAATTCAACCTTCAAAGTTAGTTGAATGTTAAAAAATGGGGAAAAAATATAAAGCTTAGTTATTTTCACAGGTTTTTTTACTAGAAAAGGGATTAAAATTTCAAAAAAAAGAAATTCAAAAAGTGATAAGAGTTGGTAACAAGGTGTTTGCCCAAGTCAGCTGAAGATTATGTGAATCAGATAATGACCCTGATCAATCAAGACGGGGGACATTTTAGCTGTTAAGGATTTTAGTTTCATTAAGAAGCCAAGGTCGCCCAAACAAGAGATAACTCTTCTAAAAAGGAAAGAAAATAAACATAAAACGTCTAAAGGCCGTTACATGTTCAGAGACCAGGGAATTCCTCAGGGCTTATGGCCCCACGAAAAGTTGTCTTTCAGCCATTCAGTCTCATCAGTCCTGAGGATCACCTTTGTCCAAAAGTAGAATTTAAGAAATGAAAACAAAGGATCGCAATCCCAGACTTACAAAAATAAAATCAAAGTTCCAAAGTCTTTTATTGATGTCTTAAAAATGATATGCAGCTTCACCCACAAAAGGGATTTCTTGACTTACTCCACATTGGGTTTTTGAAATCCATTTATTAAGTAAGTGTTCAAAGCTTGCTCTGTTGAAGACGCTTGAAAAACTATTCTATATATGGATTCTACCCTCCACAAACTTACAGTTTATAATTCTTAAGCCTTTTTTTTTCTTTCTTGGGGAGGAATATTCCTTTCCCTTTAGCTGGTGTCTTCAACTAAGGTAAATGATTATGATGTTGAAAACAAAATTATACTAAACTTAAATTGCACTTGGTTCTATTTTTGGGGAAAAAAAGTATCCAAGTAATATTTTGAGGTTACCCTATGGTTGATTTCAAACCAAAATCTCAATTTAGGGTAATGTTTAGTAAGCTCCAGCATTGAACCTGTTCTTCACATTACTTGTTAACTTCTGGATGATTCATGCTGATTTTTGTTTGTTTATTTATTTTGGGTTTTTTTCCCATTTGTGCTTTTTTTTTTTGTTTTAAATGAGAGAATGGCTTTCAAAATACAAAGTTATTCCTGTTCTTGTTTTTGTGATATCTATAAGTATCTTTAGCTATTGAATATAGGTTATAATTTAGCTTAACATAGAAATTCAAGTAATCTATGTAGGAATTTTGGTGTGTGGCATGGTGATATGGTCTAGGAAATACTCTATATCCCAGGATTAGAGGGGCAAAGCGTCTGTATTTGATAAACAGAGGGGAAGTTGTTGTGAACCCATTTCTTTTTAGGCAGGATATGGTTTATACCTAACAGATTTAGTTTGAAATATGTCCAATTTGCTATTTAAAAAAATCTACACATCAAATTAAGCCTATCATATTTGCTTCAGATTTCATTTTGTAATGAAATTCTTTTATAGAATTAAGTAGGATATTATCCAATTCACTATTATGCGAAAACAACAATAAAACTTTATATACCTTTAGCAATAATATTTATTTGAATGACTACATTTTGAATTTCATTTCTGTACAAAATGCTGAATTAATATGACTATATTCTTATGTAGAGAAAATATTTTCCTGATATTATTATTCAGAAAAATTAAAAAGATATAATGAGTTCATTCAGTATTGTCAATTTACAGCCCTTCGTATTTTGCCAGGATGAGGTACAGAAATTCATTCCTTCTGTCAATTTACGAAGAGTTCAACCACATCAGCTATTAGGACAGACCCTACATATGCCCCATAGAATCCCTTCATATCAATGTCAAAAACTCTGTCATGAAAAAAGTAGTTATCAAGCTGGGCAAAGTCCAACATTATGTTCTGGAGACAGGGGCATTTTGTGAAATCTCTAATGTAATAGTTGGCAGCTAATAAAGAATTTATTTTAGGGCAATCAGAAATGTAACAGAAGTGCCTTCTACAATCCATAGAGGCCTAAGAATTGCTCCTGGCTAACAAGTACAGATTTTCATTTATCTAACGTAATGTCCCATTCTATTTAGGGATTTCATGGACCAGTGTGGAGAAACATACAGGGATTTAGGGTTGAGGTTGTTGATTGCCAAGTGTAATGAGTAGGACTTAATGCACTGTTAGATGAAGATCTTTACTGATTGCCTATTTCCATTGGAGGCTCCTAAAGATGTTATGAAGGTAATTTGTACACTTAATGTGGAACAACATAGATATACTGTACTATTAACAAAATATTTTTAGTCTATCTACTATAGCCATGGACTTATGTAGTCTAGTAGAAAATCTAAAAGATATACATGCATTCATTCAATAAATATTTACTGAATGCTCCTAATAGAAACATAATGTAAGTGATCAGAGAGGACAAGAATAAAGATACATTTAGAAAAATATACTGTACAATGCATGACCTGTAAATTATGCATCTCCAGTTCCTAGGCTCTAAATAGGTCAATATAAAAGGAAATATATTTCAAACAATGATAACTGCAATGAGCACAGGGAGGTATAGAACTATATGCTAGGCCAGGCGCAGTGGCTCACGCCTGTAATCCCAGACTTCGGGAGGCCGAGGCGGGCGGCTCACGAGGTCAAGAGATCGAGACCATCCTGGTCAACATGGTGAAACCCTGTATCTCCTAAAAATACAAAAATTAGCTGGGCGTGGTGGCGTGCCACTACTCAGGAGGCTGAGGCAGGAGAATCGCTTGAACCCAGGAGGCGGAAATTGCCATAAGACCATGCCACTGCGCTCCAGCCTGGCAACAGGGTGAGGCTCCATCTCAAAAAACAACAACAACAACAACAACAAAAACTATACGTTATATGTATCAACCCCATTGGTTTTATGAAAGTAACAACTTGACTAATGTTACATGGTAGTCCACATCCAACCAGTCAGGCATCCAACCCAGGTAAACTGTGCTATATTTAGGGGACAGTCAAGTAACCCACCCCCATTCTAATGGACAGTATGTTAAGAATTAGTGGAAAATAACAATAGAGTCAATTAAGTATAGCTGTAAGAAGCAGGAAGATGAAACTAGAATTTATAGAACTGAAAAATAAAAGGCCGTTGTAAGACTTGGCAGGACAAGTCTTATGATGACTGCAACGTTTAGGGAACAATTCTGTGTGCGTTACCTGGGTGACGAACTTTCTTACCCATCACCCTGGAGTACCTCTCCCTCATTACATTTGCAAGATTTACTTTTTGATATCTTAAAAACAAAAGCAATCACACAGAATCATGTGCTAGAATAAACGTCCAAGTTGTAGGGCTGATCCTATTCTCTCAGTGTGAAGAATTTCATCTGTGATGTCACTGTTGCTGAAAACTTTTCCTGAAACTATTTACTTGCCTTATATAAAATATCTTGTGCAAATCATCTTCTGAAGTGGTTTATTTGAAATGATTTCTACTTCTTCAGTATGTATATATACACAGACATTGTATAGTGTAAATTTAACTAAATTAGTATATAAATCTATCCTGTATACAAATAGTTCACCTTTTATAATTGCTACATTTCACTGTGAGTGTGTAAAATTTATAATGTTTGCTTCATTTATCAGTTATATGTTATCAGTTATCATTTTTTACAGACGTTTCATAGAGATGTAAATGTGTAACTTGGAGCCTCAAATATATGTTCTAAAAAGAGTTCTTCATATCATAATTACATTACTGGATGATCTTTAAGATTTACTGTTATAATTTTAAATGCCTTATGTATACATAAAAGTATGATTTTATTCATCTGTTTGAAGAATCCTAGGCAAGTGGATGGGCACACTAGTTAAATAATTTGAAAGTGATAACATGTTTTTCCAAAGCACAAATTTTAACTTATAATAATTAATTTTAAAAAGAAGAGACGAAGTTACTGGAAGTCAGTTTTTCTTGTAACTTTAATTCACTTTCAATTAGATTTGAACAGACTCTTAGGAACTAAATGAGCACAAAGTACGCCAAGAAGATGCATTCCTATATATCCTATTTATAGTTTAAATTCTTACAATTTTGATTATAGCAACCTTCCTATACATATCTTGCAGATACATTTAAAGCCAATTAAAAAAACTTTATGGGGTAGCAGCTCACGTTTGCTAAACTTATTTGAAATATCGCCGAGAAATAACAGAGACACTGAATTTCTGCTGACATCTCTGCCATTTATTAGTTGTATGCTCTGAGGCAAGTTATCTGACTTCTGTGATTCTCATATTCTCACAGTGTTATTTCATGTGGAACAAATAAGGTCATATATGTAAAGTAACTAGCAGTGGTCTTTCAATAAATATTTTCTTCAGGAAAAGCTATACTCAAATCTTTTACTTAGTATTACACACACACACACACACACACACACACACACACACACACACACACACACACACACACACACACACACACACACACACCCCAAAGGCTAATTGCTGGGATTCAAGGAGCATTTCTTGTGTGCCAGCATTGTGTTAAATGCTTTCCAAGTATAATCTTATTTAATCCTGTGTCTCTATATTAAGCACTACTTTTCTCTTTCTTAAAACTGAAATAGCCAAATCTGGATTTTTTTTCTCCTCATTCGAATTCATCAATCTGTATTTTAGGCTCATTAAAGATGTAAAAATGTTAGATGCATACTATTATTTTTTATTTTTAGCCAAATAAAATGCAATCAGTATTCATTACCCCAATAAATTAAGTACTAATATCACATCTGGTTTAAAATAAAGACAAATGAGTCTATGATTAAGAGGTATTTGGAGCATATTGATGGTATAGAAGAAACAAACACTCTATTTTAAGAAATCCAACAAGATAGGCTTACGTAGCATGGAGAGTATCGTTTCCAGATCACATATATAAAATTGGAGTATTCACAAGGGCAAACTTGGAATTGAATGAGCCAGGTCCAAAACCAGATGGCAAGAAAAAGTTTCAAGCTGTTTCATTTGGAAATTGATTTTTGGATTTCCACGTGGTGCATTACATTATAAGTTCAAATTAATTTTAAACTTTTAATTTTTCATATGTATCTTCATGACTCCAGCACATGCTTCCTTGTCTGTCTTTTGCCAGTCAATCTAAAACGGATACCAAAGTGCTTTTCACTCTACGTTAAATACACACAGAATAGCACTTAACAGTGAGCATTTTGAACTCCTCTCAATAAAAGTTTTAAGAGATAAGAAGCTTTTTCTGTTTCAGGTCACTATTATTCTGAATAATACATAAACATTGAGAAATGGTAGAAGTTCTACTGAGGATCGTGACATAACTTCAATACAATGATCTATCATTATCACAGTTTTGGTATACTAGTAAGCCTCACACCATGCTACACTAAATGTTCAATATTGCTGTCTTTTTTCTTTCCTCTCCTTATCATAACACTATTTAAAGGAAGAAATTGTAGGATGAAACAGGGTTACTCATGGGAGTACTTTGACGTGTCAAAAGTAAAACACTGAAAAAGAAAAAAGGTCACTTTTCTAGCTTCAAAAACCACAAGGGATGAATCAAATGCTTTGAGACGTAATATGTGACGCTCTTCTTGAACTGAAGCTGTGTGTTCTTTCCCAGTCAATGTGGTTGCTTGTGTATACCTTAGGTAGATAATAAAATTCATTGTTAAAAAATGTACAGCTACTGATTTGGGGTAGTTTCTAAAGGTTACTGTAAGTGAATATGTTTGGAAAAGTTGCTAAGGCAGAAAACAGGACGGGGATTTTTTCTCTCATTTAACAAGTTAGCAATTTCTTCAATCCGTTAAATTACCTGATAGCATGTTTGCCATGGGTTGATTATTTTAACCAGAGAGCTTAAGTAGTCTGTGCTGTGTGTAGATTCAAAACATATTTAAGATCCACGTGAGTCTGACTAATTTTGAAAAGTACACGAAAACAGAAATCTTTGATTGAATGAGTAAAATAAAATTTTCTTGAAATCATGAGTCCTTTCTTCCTCAATAATTCTGAAATTAAATATCAAAAAACTTCTTTGGAAAAAAAGCACTTTACAACATGCAATTTCTCTGTTACCTGATATAATCTGAGAATGTGATTTTCTGATCAATGAAGTTGTCTGTTAATAGGAATATTAAAAACAGATCAGTCTCTTTTGGGAGGCTGAGGCAGGCAGATCACGAGGTCAGGAGATCGAGACCATCCTGGCTAACACGGTGAAACCCCATCTCTACTAAAAATACAAAAAATTAGCCGGGCGTGGTGGCGGGCACCTGTAGTCCCAGCTACTCGGGAGGCTGAGGCAGGAGAATGGCGGGAACCCGGGAGGCGGAGCTTGCAGTGAGCCGAGATCGCGCCACTGCACTCCAGCCTGGGCAACAGAGCGAGACTCCATCTCAACAAACAAACAAACAAACAAACAAAACAGATCAGTCTCAAATAAAAGCCTAACTTAAAATATTTTTAAATGCAACATTTTATTTAACACTACAATGTAAACGCTCTGCTATATTTCGATATTTTATAATATCAGAATGGCTCAGAGCCTTCATTATGAATGTCAACTTTTATGGTATCAAAGCAAAAAGAGCCAGTTAGCAGAAGTTCACAATTATTGTACAGTAGATTAAACTAAGTTTACTATAGGATGCATTTCTATATATGGAAATAATTAATACAGCATAAATAAGTTGATAAAAGGAATTCTGATTATAGCATTATTCCTCAAACTTCCCTTAGTTGCATTTTATAAATAATTTAAAAATTACCTTCCCAATGTTTGGGAATGTCAGGTATCAGACCATAGTTGTAAACATACTTGGAAAATGTCAGGTATCAGACCATACTTGTAAACAGGTTATCAGACCATACTTGTAAACAGGTATCAGATCATACTTGTAAACAGTTGGTTGTAGCCTGGATTATGAATATATTTGCATTTTAATCAGTGTATAAGCCAAAGCAGGCGATGTTGAATAAGTTTCTCCCTTGATTTTTTATTAATGCTACTCGAGATACAGAGACAGTACAAAAAATAAGAATAAAAAGCCAAATTAAAAACAAAAACCCTGTTTTAATATTGTTAATAGTCGAGTATTCCCTGTGAGCTAATTTGACAGTAAAAACACCTGGAAAGGCATTGGGACTAAAACATATCTGTTCCTTGTACAAAAAGGAATGACATAAGCTTGAATAACTATAATAACAAAAGTTAGGTGGATTGAAGTTATCATTGATCAGAGAATTATTGAAGATTCCATTATTCTGAGCCTAACAGTATTGTAGAAAATACATTTCTCACTTGAGAAATGAACCTTGTGTCTTTAAAAATGATATCAGGAACATTAGGTAACTAAGAAAAACATGTTGAAAAGCATGCATACGTTATTTTCGTGATTAATTTTTGATGATGCTAAATATTTTATTCTGCATGTTTTGGAGACTTTTGGTTTTAGAAAATAGCTGTTTACCAGTCTGAGTAATTATCATAGCGTGTTGGCAGAGGTTAGACCCTAAGTAAGCTTAAGGCTTAATTTATCTTTCACTTAAAAAATGGCACATGATCAATGTAGAAACACGGGAAATAAGAGAAAAATTTAAAGAGAATAAAAATGACTATAACCCCTCTTTGTAAGAATAGTCACTTTAGTTCTACACTCTAAGAATGTTCACTTTAACCCTGTCCAGTATTTTTCTTGACGTTCACATGCCATGTAGATAGGCAGATAAATGGATGAGTGTGTGTGTGCATATATATATATACACATACTAGTAAATATATGTATACATACCATGTACATACTAGTAAATATATTTGTATTATGTTGCATAATGCATATATTACATACATATATGTATATTACATTAAATAATGCATATATTGTATTTCATAATGCATATACCTAATGAAAAATTTATTCATATGCAGAATTATCTTACAAACATAATTTTGTATCTTATTTTCTTTTACACACCTTTAGATTATGTCCAATGTTATTAATATCTTTGAGTATAAATCTGATTATTCCTTTGGCAAAGTTTCTAGAAGAAGAATTATTGTCTCAAAAGATATAATCATTTTCAGGCTCTTGATTCATAATGCCTAAGGAGCATTTCATAAAACAGCATCAATTTACATGCCAACCTGAATTGAGTTTAAATGACTAATGTGCTTTCAATAGTTTAGAAAAGTATCTATTTTCTCAATTTGATATAAAATATAGTACAATCTGATTTTAATTTAAATTTATTTTATTAATAATATACCTAAATTGGTAATATTTGTATATTTGTTCATTAGCTATGCATGGCTTATATGTTATGAATTTCCTTTCAATTTAATATTTGATACACATTTTAAAATAAATTTTTGTTATAATTTCAAATATGTGAAGAAATGCTTTCAAATTTGATAATGACAGATTATTAAAAGCTAGCTAGAATTTTGGCCAGCAGTGTCACAGTTCAATATCATAAAAAGTAAAAATTCATTAAACAGTTCTTGATTCTATTAACCAGTATTTAATAAGAATCTTTCATATATTAGAAGCAGAAGATGATCATTGGACACTAATATGATTAAGTCTAGCCTGCATAAATATAAACACTTTAATTTTGAATGGCTTAAATATCATTGGCATCATTTCACATTTTAAGAATTCCTATTTAAGCAGGCAACATGATGTGAATGTTAAGAAAAAGTAGGCAAATTCACATTTTGGCTCCATTCATATGATATGCAGATTTTGTGAGGAAACATTCTGGATGTCATGCTTTTTGAAATATTGGATTAAAGAACATGTAGACAATGGTGAATAGAGTGTTAGACTTTTCTTCAGAAGAATGTGAAAAAAAAGTGTAAAGTCTGGATAATGGGGAAGAAGATCACTTTCTTCAGAATCATGTGGAAATAGGAAAAGAGGTAGTCTGAGGCATCAATGAGACAGGGAAAGGTTGCCCTAGATGGTTAAATGTGTGTTCCAAAGGGAAAAAAAAAAGAAGAAGAAACCGGAAAGAAGAGAAAGAAGGCTTCACTAAATTAATTGATGCTTTAAGAAGTCCCAGATTTCAGATCAACGTATAAAATAGTTCCTTGATGACTACAAATCATCCAAAAGTGATATATCTATCTTGGGACCATTAATATTTATTGTCACTAGAAGTTTGAGCAGAGTACAATCTTCATTATGATGAGAGATTATCTACATATTCCCGTCCAACTCTCAGATTCTATACATATTTAAAATGAAAATAGAGTGCTGCTGAATATCCCATTAACCAATTGGAAGATATTCCCAAAAGTATTCACTGTGGTAACTAGGTAATTTGATAACAATTCAATATTATGTACCAGCAAAGGTTTTTCAAGCATTTCTTTTAAGAATTTCTCTCAAAATGTGTCCATTAATTTCCTAGTATAACATATATCATTTTTATAAAATATGTTATTAGTTGGGAGGCCGAGGTGGGCGGATCACGAGGTCAGGAGATCGAGACCATCCTGGCTGACACGGTGAAACCCCGTCTCTCTTAAAAAATACAAAAAAATTATCCGGGCGTGGTGGCGGCGCCTGTGGTCCCAGCTACTCGGGAGGCTGAGGCAGGAGAATGGCGGGAACCCGGGAGGCGGAGCGTGCAGGGAGCCAAGATGGCGCCACCGCACTCCAGCCTGAAGGACAGAGCGAGACTCCGGCTCAAAAAAAAAAAAAAAAAAAAAATATATATATATATATATATGTTATTAGTTGTCATATGTCTCCAACTTCATAAAGAATGACAGCTAGTAAAAAGATTTCAAAACAGATGACTGTTCAAACGAGCAGACTGGTTGTCAGAACTCCGGGGTCCCCAAAGGAGACAACAACGCAACGGATCAGAGCAAGTCAGCGGACAAGCTGCATACTCAGCACGGGAAGCAGCAGGCTCATGGATGTGACGCTCCACTTCACCTACCCCAGGTCCCCCACGGGGAAACACCACAAGGTCAGGCGGCGCTGCTCATGCCACAGTGAAGGAGCCCGGGAGGTTTTTGTTGTTGTTTTTTTTTTTGAGATGGAGTTTCGCTCTGTTGTCCAGGCTGGAGTGCAGCGGCGCCATCTTAGTTCACTGCGACCTCCACCTGCTGGGTCAAGCAATGTTCATGCCTTAGCCTCCTGAGTAGCTGGGATTACAGGTGTGGACCACCACACCCGGCTAATTTTTGTACTTTTAGTAGAGATGGGGTTTCCCTGTGTTGGCCAGGCTAGTCTCCAACTCCTGACCTCAAGTGATCCGTCCGCCTGGGCCTCTCAAAGTGCTGGGATAACAGGCCTGAGCCACGGCATCCGTCCTCAGAATCTTGTACAGCCAACAGTATACTTAGAATTTCCTTCCGCTGGGGAATGAGTAGTTGTTAAGTTAGTTATCTTCACCTGTCCACTTGACTGACCTGGTGCAGGAAGAGTTCAGAGTCAGAGGATAATTCCGCTTTGCGTTGTGGCACGCTCAGCAAGAATATGCAAGGAATCAGATCCATGGTAGACTGTTTTCTAAAAATAATAGAAATTTCTAACGCAAATTTTGAAGTAATTTTCTTCAAGTTAAACATTTATTCCAAAGTCGGAGGAAAGACCCACTTTGGAGACATTCTTTCAGAATTCTCTTCAAAGGCCCTTTTATTTGCTTTTCCGGGAGCAGTGATGCATTTCTTAAAGAAGCCTTGATACTTAGTCTTCTTTGAACTTCAGGAGCATTTTCAAAGGCAAGAGAAGCTGGTTTTCAGGAATTTGTTTCATATTGCAAAATGTGTAATATATCTGAATACAGGAGTGTAAAAACATGGTACTTAAATATTTGTGTGAACATTTTACTATATCTATGTGGGTTTTCAAAGGCCATATTTGAAAGGTGATTATAAAATAACACATAAGTATTACACATGAGGCACCATGAGGCAGAAACCAAATAAAGTAGGTTTTCTATATAGTCAAGCACCTTGCAGTCTAAAAAGGAACATAAAGTAAAACAAAATTATGCAGATTAGCAGGAGAGATAGAGATACACCCAATTAATTGCAGGGATAAACTAAACATAACTAATCAAAGTGGCAGAAGGATTAAATGGTGTTCTTTGATTTCAGAAGCCTAGTCTACATTGTGATATTTTTGGAAATAAGTCTTTTTTGCACCACTAAATAGCATTTTTGATAGTGTAATTATCATGCCTGCATGAGTATTAGAGCTTTCAAATACACTAATTTTTGCTCTTCTTGCAGTGTTATATGATATTGACATAATACTTAGTTTTATAACAGAAATGTAAGTGGTAAGGAATTTTTTCCCCCATTCTGCTTCAACAGAAACATGTTTTATATAGACATTTTAAAGTTTTAGAATCTAAATGCAATCCTCACTCTTATAACATTGGTTAAAAAATAAAATAAAAGATCATCATTAAGAGCAATTTGTGCAAGAAACTAAGGTTTGAATTTCAATGGACCATCCTCGTATAAATTCTATTTTGGATTACTAGGTCTCATTGATTTGTTGTGATATTACATATGAATGAAAATACCAAATGTCTTTTGCTTTGTCAGTGAAAAAGTAGTTTGGGCTTAACAAATGGTCCAGTGATGTCTATTTGGAAGCTTCATGACATATTAAAGCAGTTGATGAGGAACATTTGTTGTGGGGTCACATCTGATTGATGGTTTACTATCTACCACAGCCTCATCTGCGGTGGTATTCCCATAATAAATGTTCATCACTAGACAGTGCTGAATGTGCTCTATCTAAATCATTCATTACTTATAACAAGTTTTAGTATATATATGAATCAAATGTTGTTTATAGTTGCCTTCAACAGGATTTATCATTTTGAAGCTTTTCTACCACTTCGAATGGAATAACTAAGATATAGATTTTTTAATAAGTGTTTTGAGCCCACGGCGGTAACGTACCAAGAATTCAATAACAAAGTTAATATTAAGCAAGTTTTCTAAGATTAAAGTTAAAATGTAGTTTTGTAACTTTTTTTCTGTTTCTAAATACAAACAGTTGTCTATTTTTATAGTATGAGGTGTTAGCAAAATCATTAAAATAAAGGGCAATTTTAAGATATTTAGCATTCCTAAATATCACGAGACACACCTTGCTTCCAGCAATTAGGAATAACTTACTTTTTATATATAACAATTCCAGTTTATAGTCTGAAACTGCCTTTTAATTACAAACTTCTTTTTTTACATGTAACCTGTTCTCACTCCCATTAAATCTAATCTTCATTTGTTTCATTTTCTTTCTCAGTGTCTTTCACTCTATTTGGCTCTTATTTCCTTTATGCCTCTAGATTCTTCTGTTTGGTTTTAACTACATGATTTGACATTCTCAATCCATGGCCAGTGTTCAGTGATATCCAGGCATCTTTGCAGTGCACATCACAGCGCCTTCTGAAATCCCAAATTTAGGGAAACATTAATATCTGTTGTTGTTGTTCTATTTTAAGTAATATTTGATTTTTTTTTTTTTTTGAGACATAATCTCACTCTGTCGCCCAGGCCTGGAGTGCACGATCTCAGCTCACTGCAACTTCTGCCACCCAGGTTCAAGCAATTCTCCTGTCTCAGCCTCCCGAGTAGCTGGGACTACAGGTGCCCACCACCACGCCCAGCTAGTTTTTGTATTTTTAGTAGAGACAGAGTTTCACTATATCGGTCAGGCTGGTCTCGAACTCCTGACCTCAGGTGATCCGCCCAGCTCGGCCTCCCAAAGTGCTGGGATTACAGGAGTGAGCCACTGCGCCTGGCCTAATATTTGGATTATTTAAACTAATAGAAGATTTGTTGTCATGTATGTATTACCTGGACCAGGAAAACATTTGAGATTACAATAATGACTACAAAAATAAAAAATAGGAATCATAGATTTTATATTTTGAATACATTTCCATTGTCAATGGCAAGGCTAGAAGTCACTTTTGTGTTTCCATGATTGGAGACATTTTGAGACAAATGTTTCCTTTGTCCTGTATCAAAAGGTATGGGAAGAGGGGTCATGGTTTCAGTTAGAAAAAGAACCTGTGAATAATATTGTATAACACCAATTTGCTTTATGTTTTCTTCAAGTTGTGTATGTGCAGCAAGGTGTTTTAGGGCCAAATTTAGTACCCTTTCACATATGTTCATGTATTTTCAGCAAAGTAACATTTAAAATGTCAATACAATTTAGTCAAAAATTTTTGTTATTTGACTAATGATGCAAAAGTTTGAAGGAACATTATTAAAAATTTTAAATGTGTTTTCCATCTTACAGTTTCAAACTGGTAGATTCAAGTTAATCATATTTTCCATTTAGTCCCTCTGGGATTTATCTCTGCATAAAACCTAAGAAATATATTCTTAATTTTCTTTCTTCATAGACAGTATAATCTTGTTAGGTGAAAGCTGTTTACACGTTTCTGAAACCATTTCACATTAATTTGAACTTCAAATGGAAATTGACAGGAAAATCTTTACCCTCTAACCAAAGAGAGTAATTTAGTACTTTCCACCCCTGTGGCCACATAAAAATAGTTTTTTTTCCTTCAAAATATATTTAGTGCATTCCAGATGATTCATCCATAATTAACACAATAAAACTTTACACTGGATATCAAAGTAAGTTATGTAATAAAGTTACGAGCAGTGTAGGGAATTGTTGGCCAGTGTACCATGTTGGCCAGGCTGGTCTTGAACTCCTGACCTCAAGTGATCCGCCGGCCTCGGCCTCCCAAAGTGCTGGGATTACAGGCGTGAGCCACCGCACCCGGCCTTCTGTGTATTTTTATATTTGAAATGATACAAAATTAATTTACATGCCAGTTTTCATTTTAATTGTAAAAAAGATATTCCCATCATCATCAAAGCCATAACTTTTTTTTTTGAGACGGAGTCTCGCCCTGTCCCTCAGGCTGGAGTGCGGCGGCGCCATCTTGGCTCCCTGCAAGCTCCGCCTCCCGGGTTCCCGCCATTCTCCTGCCTCAGCCTCCCGAGTAGCTGGGACCACAGGCGCCGCCACCACGCACGGATAATTTGGGGGTTTTTTTGTATTTTTTTTTTACTAGAGACGGGGTTTCACCGTGTTAGCCAAGATGGTCTCCATCTCCTGACCTTGTGATCCACCTGCCTTGGCCTCCCAAAGTGCTGGGATGACAGGCGTGAGCCACCGCGCCCGGCCTACAGCCATAACTTTTAATGACTGCATTATGCTCCATTTTATGGGAACACTACAATTTACTTAAATATTTTTCTCTTGAATACTCAGATAGCTTACCATGTAAATATAGGTTATATTCAGATTGTTAGCTAGAAAACTACTTAATTGTGTGTAACCAAGACACCAAAAGCAGTGGCTTAAATAAATAGATACCTATTTCTCTCATGGAAAAGACTGAACTAGCATTTGGCTATATTGTTGAAGCTGTCGTAGGCTCCTTCTGTGTTGTTGATACACAGTGACCTAAAATCTTGTTCTTTTTGACCTGGTTCCAAAACGTCCATGATAACTCAAGATCACTGTAAGTAGCAAGAAGAAAAAAAGGAAAAGAAAATCACTTTGCTGATGGCTTACTGCAGAAATTATGCATAATGGTGTCATTCATTTCCTATAAGACTTAGTCATGCTACTCTAGTAAGGGAAGTAGGGAAATGTAGCTTCTTTTTGAGGTGATACTGTGCCCAGCTAAATGTTATCAGTATGAAGGAATAAGAAAATGGGTAGTGGTGGATAAATAGCAGTCTCTGCTGTGCCTAGTCAAGTTTCTCATTCCAACAGTGTCCCTTTTATGGAGATATCTTGGGTCATTATGTATAATTCTATTGTTAATAAAACCCAAAGTTCAAAAGTAATAAAATTGATGAGGTTTTGGGCTCCACCACAGGAGATTTATTTTTGATTTATTATTGAAACTCCAGTGGTAAAACTAGAAATAGAACTTTAATATTAGCAGAAGACTGAACTTGTTGTTCTGTGATGACACACTCTGGCTTTCCCTCCCACACTGTGAGGATGATTACAATTCATTCATGGTACCTCAAGAGAAAGATTTGACATAGGGGGGAAAAGTGCCTAATAGCTTCTAGTACATGTAATTGAGACTTTCATTACATAGCCACAAGGAATTTAGTTTCCTTCTCGGCCTTTTAGTAAACTTTACATACCCAACTTTACATACCCACTGGATCAAACGGAGTGTGAGTTCTTGTCTCTTTCCCCTTCTCACATGTTTCTACCAAGCTGACCTGAATATCTTTCTATACCCCTGCAATAAGGAACATTGAAGTTTTAACTTTATCTCCAAGTTTCTTCTTTTACTTGCTCACTTTAGTGATCACACTTATTTTGGTTAGTCATAAAGCAATTTGATGACTAAAAATAGATTTTCAGGCTCATTCCTGATATCCCAGCATTTAGGGAGCTCAAGGTGAGAGAGCTGCTTGAGGTCACAAATTCAAGACCAGCCTGGGCATCATAGGAATACCCTGTCTGTTAAAAAAAAAAAAATTAGCCAGACATAGTGGTGCATGCCTGTAGTATTAGCTACTTGGGAGGCTGGTCAGCAGGGAGGATCACTTGAGCCCAGGAGTTTGAGGTTACATTGAGCTATGATTGCTCCACTATGCTCCAGCCTGGGAGAGTGACAGAGCAAGATCATGCTTCTTTTTAAAAAATTATATATATAATGCTTATTAATTATAAATTAATATTGTATATAAATTATGTATAATTATTTTATTAAACAAATATATTTTGTTATATATATTTGATTAATAAACATAATGAAATTGACAACGAAGTTGAACCACTTTATCTTTCTAAAATCTGGATGAATGAAATCAACTTTAAGAAAATATTTTAGAAAGATTCCAAGACAAACTGATCAAAACAGAGCTTTTGATGTTATGATTTGAATGTCTTAAGGATGCCTTCATGACTTAAATCTGAAAAACTGTTGAAGTTTTGTAAAATGTAACTGTGCAAATAAATGTCTAAAAGCAAATTTTGCATTTCAATGTGTTATTACTACTTGATATTTCTTAGTCCATCAATGATATTTTTAAATGTAAAACACTTCTATTTATGAAATTTTATATGTCCTTTAAGCTTATCTAAATATTTCACTTCAGTTTGCCTCTTTAGACCTTTTCTGGATTTTTATGACCTGAATGCCATATTTTCAAAATATTGTATTTGATAAAAAAGTGAAGAGTAAACACTGATGTGCCTGATTGTGTGTACTTGTACAATACAGCTTCCTAGGCAATAGATTAGATTTAGATGTTGTGTCTCAAATATTTGCTGCAAGGTTTCATTTTACCCACAAAATGCATTCAGATTTTGAAACACATACTTTAGTGGAATCTAAATAATATAAAGCAATAAGGTATATATAGCAATAAGATATATTGGAAACCATATACTATTTCTAGATATGTCACCTGTTTTGGACAGTGGCATATGAGATTATGTTATGAGGACAAAAGATTGATCTGGGAGTTTATCTTTCTCTTTCAAGAACTCTGAACATGAGTGAGACACCTGCCCTCTATGTGTTAATTTGCTCATCCATATGGTATGCATGTAAAGTTTACTCATCATGATTATTCTCCTTAGCAAATTGGAATCTGCATCATTTTTATTTGAACTGCAATTCCAGATCACTCACAAACACCAAGAGTATAGTAAAGGCATGCTGTGTGCAGCACCACTTTGAACGTGAGTTTGATTTGGGGTTTATCACATTTCCTTATTTGGGTGTATATTATTATTAATCGTTACGATAATTCATATGTTTATATCTCCACGTTTATTAATTTGTAGGAAATTAAAATCTTGTAATGTTTGTGTCTGTAATACAAATATTAACATATATATGTATAATTCTTCCATAAATGCCTATCTTACTACATCTAATCTAGGGGAATTTTTCAAAGTTTAGCATAGAGCTATTATTCGCCTTTACCATAATCATTGGCTATTTAATACCACCAAAATTCCCCTGGTACCACCAAAGTCTATTGCATAAACTACTAGCTACACATCCTAACAAAAATGAACCAATTGCCAAAAAAAAAAAAAAAAAACTTAGAAAATTAAGATTATATATCAAAATATAATTACGTAATAAGAAGCTAGTTAATTGCACAACACTGACTGTGATTTTACTAGTAGAGCAGGAACACTTGAAAAATACAAAGATGACTTAAAAGCAATTGCATATTATTCTAACAAAAAGATTCATGCTGGCAAGCTGTCCTTTTGGTCTCCCTCAGCCTTCAGTCAAGATAATTTCATTTATCTTCCAAGTTACCTTAACCTTGTGGGATAGAACAATATCCAACATTTCACCTCCTTGACCATATTCAAGAAAGCTTGTTTGTCTTGGGCATAATATTTTAGCCAATCCTGGATGTCAGTCTATCACTCTAACTGATTTATTTCTAACCAGAATAATATGAGTATAAAAATATAAGTAATGTGAAGTCTAAAGTACTGAAGCCCTGAATGGATTTATACTCCTTTACAGCATATGTGATTTAAAGCTAATGGTGTATCTCAACATTTTATAAGCATTTAACTTTTGCAGAAATCACATTCTAGGTCACAAAGCATATTATGATTTTAAAATATTATATAGCTTCCCATTTTTGGAAGGGCGTTTGTTTAACGGTTGGGAGAGCCTGGCAAGTTGTCATTCATTGAAGATGATTCTTACCTTTAGCTGATGGATAAATAAGATGTCAATGCTGCAAATAAAATGAACTTTTTTTAGTTCTAAAAAAATACGTTGCTCATGTTCCAAACACTAGGGAAGTAACCATCAGAGTTCTGATATCTGCCACATGAATTATAATATGTTAGTAATTAGCATGTGGAAATATCTAAATAAAAATTCTTCAGGATAAGTCTGCCATTTGGGAACTGACAGTAAAATAAAGGCAAAAATGTAATGAATTTATCTCATTTGTGTTGTGAATCTTTTAGGAGTGTTCTGTCTCCTTAAAGATCATTACCTGTTCTTCAGCTGGTACAGCTGTATTTTCTAAAGTTCAGAATCAGTGTAATATTAATTCATTTTCCCCTTCAATTAAGCAAATTATTTGTGATACATGAGGAAATTTGTTATCAGATTTAACTTGTCAGAAATACTACCATAACAATATTAGACTAACTACTTTAAGGAAAAAAAGAATAAACACAGAACTTCAAATCTCAGAGACTTACCTGCTCACATCACCTTCTAAAGGTCTCTTTCCTGCAGTGATATAGGTTCCTTTTCTTTAATGCCTCTGCTGTCTCCCCTGCTATGGGTCCAATCCAGCCCACAGCTTGTTTCGTATGGCCCCAGAGCTAAGGATGCTTTTCGCTTTTTTAAAGCGTAAAAAAAAAACAAGGAAAAATATGTGTTTGAAGAATTACGTGTCTTGCAAATGTATAATATTTACTATCTCTTTACAAAAAAAAAAAAGATTTGTTGATATTTTCCCTTGTGCTGTGGACTGTTCAACTGGATCATTTACATTAGGCCAACTGATTTGAGAAGAGAGAAAATGCTTGGGAAATTCACTGGAAATTTCCATAGCCCTGCAGATTGTGTCTGTACTTTTTCCAATATTCTCTTGGTCAGAATCAGTCACTTTGACATACCTAACCAAAAAGGAAGCTGGGAAACATAGTTGGGTTGGATGCTTCAGAGCAAAAGGAAAATGGCTTAAAAAAAAACTATTAGCTGCCATGTTTAAAATGGGACGTAAAAAAAGTGAACACTTGCAACAGATGATGTAGCACTATATTTTGAAAGAGTATTTTCTGAATGAATCTTTCACTATGGTGGAGACTGCTAGCATATTGTTCCCTCTTTCTCCAATTATCCAAGTGAATAACAATTCCCTATCCACTTATAGTTAGGGGCGTATAACATAAAACAATACTTTGTTATAAAATTTGGAAAGCTGTCTTTGAAAATATTCCACAATATTATGAAACAATGTTTACAGACAATAAAGTAGAGGATTGTTTCTTTCCTGGTAGACAATATAATTAGGTCAACGTGTTGACTGTTGGTCCCCATGAACTTCCCTCAAATCTTGTTATTCTGCCTGTGAGATCCTCACAATTCCTTTAACAGGCTCTGTCTCTGTTACCATCCCAACTCATCTCCAAAACTTTCATGAGTTTTGAAGAGTCTTAGATTTTACCTATCTTGCAAACTAACAAGTAAGCCTGTCATGATTTCATGGATCCTCAGAGAAGACATGTGACTCTCAGGTGAGGGACATAAATCTTTGTTACTCCCAGCTCAGCAAACATCATCAACATACACATGCCTGAGTGTTTCAAACCCCCTTGAACCCAAGTCTTATAGAAGCAACACAGATGAGCCCAGATGAATGACTGCACAGAGTGGGTGCCACTTCAGGAGAACTATGAGTGTAGGGAACCCAACTTTTTTATGAATGGTAGTAAGCATGCCTGCTCTTAGCTCTGGGAGGAAATCGGCTATAAGCAAATCTACCCTTTTCTCTGGATGTTTACACTATCTCTATCTTCCAAGGCTGTTCAACCTGTATATATCCTTACGAATATATCCTATAACAAAGGGCAGTTAGTGCCATGCTAGCAAGACAGAGAAAAAAATCACTAGAGTATGATAGGGAATTTTTTACAGAATTATTGTCACTGGACTACTATATTTTCAAAATATATCTGGTACATGTACAGATTTATATTAGAGGCCCACTTAATAGTAGGTATAGATAAATTAAAATCTATACCCACTGTTTATAGGGAAAAAAACTGAATGAAATCATGATTTCTATTAGTGACACAGTTGTTTGAATCATGACACAGTTGTTTGGCCAATTTTATATAACTACAGAATGATGCAATTTCATTAAAATTGATTATTATATAGTTATAACATGTAAGTAGCTTGTTTGCATTATAAATGTTGATAGTTGTGATTCAAATTTTATTGAATGGTAACCAAATGTTCCAAAGACAAGAACACATAGGTCTTTCTCAGTAAATATAATTTCTATTCAATTACCAGACACTCTTCTCTAGTTCAGAAATCTAACTTGTGAATTGTTCAAGCTGGAATTCAGCTAATATTACAATCCTCTACTTATGGTGTGGTATATTGATTGAATAAAACTCTCACAGACCAAATAATCTCTATTAGTACTCTCTACCCAAGAAGAACCAAAGTGAAAACAACCTATATACTGTGTTGTAAGCATACTTCTTCCATTTTTGTTTGCCCTAAGTGATAAAAATTCCTGATGTCTTCATCTGTAGCATGATTTTCCTAGCTGAGTTTAGTGTGGAATTCAATATATGTCTAATAAATGAATGACTGGTAACACACAGGTGTCCATCTGCATAAGGTGATTTATCTGAGGAATGAAGTCCTTCTAGAATGAAGTTTTGCACATGAGAACTTATTGAATATAACCTATAAATCAGAGGGAAAGAGAGAAATGCTATCAGGTTGGTGCAAACGTAACTGCGGTTTTTGCCATTGAAAGTAATGGTAAAAACCACAATTATGTTTGCACCAACCTAATATAAATATTGGCATGTTTATTGTTAAAGAGGTATTTAAGTGACAAAGCAAGACATAAATCAGGAAATGGTATCATGCAATATTGGTGTGGTGAGATTTTGGCCTTAGAAGTCAAACGCAACCATGAGGAAACTGCTGTGCCCAGCAGTATAGTAGAAAATCTGCAGAAATGAACTTATTTTGTGAGCACAAATGAGACAGCCCTTGAAGCCTCCAAAGATATTTGGTGAGGATTTAATTTGGTGCCACTTATTCTAGTAAAATCAGAATGCAAAATCTGATTCATTACTTCTATTTTGATCTTGATGTGTCCAAAGATTTTATAAACCTGAGTAAATTTGGTTTGTACTAAAAGCATTTTGATATACCTTGAATGTATCTTTAAAGTGGGGCTGTTTTTCCTCATTCCTTTCCAGCTATTCTTTTCTCTTTGTATAAAAGTATGTCAATGAATTCTATTAAGTTTAGCTATTATGACAGTAAATTCTTAAACTTTAAAAAATAATTTCTACTTAATCTTTTATAATAATCATGTTGGAAGATAATTTATTTGTTTGAGTTAAAACAATTGAATGTAAGAAAAGAGTCTGTTAAAAATTGATGGACTGATAGCCTGGATTACTTTTTGCTGTTCAAGGGTATTTACACTTCAGGTTTTTACAATGCATCCTAATTTTGCAAATATTTATTAACACAACTATACAAAAGTGTGATATGCATATCTTCAGATAACTGATGATATGATTCTGTCTGCTTAAAGTATGAGAAAAAATTTCATGAAGACTTTAAAGATATTGGTGAAATTCTACTTTTTTCAAATCCACTAGTTATTTTGGTCATCAGAACTCTTTGATCAAGGGTATGTTCTTTGAGCTATGCTTTCAAAGATTAAAAGTCAAGGAACTCCAAAACTCAGAAGTCGAGATAGGAGTTATTTGTAGTAGTCTATGCGAAACATGGACCTATTTCAGAAAAGGCTCTATTACTTGGTCACTAATGAAACAGCAGAAATGATGGATAAAAAGAAGAGGAACAAATGTCTTACAGGTTTAAGCCTAAAGACAGAAATTAATAGAGTGGATTTGGTTTAGGAAATTATATGTTAATTTCCTCAGATAGGTCGATCTGAGTTAAATGCCCATTATACAGTTAAATATGTGCTGAGAGAAAAACCAGAGTAAAGTCAAGAATTTGGGAAATATCTAGATGTGATAATAACAGTGACTGTGGACAAAATGTATATTTTAGTTTCTATCCAGGGTGTTTAATACACCTTATTATACTTAATCCTCATTAACCCTAAAGCAGTAAGTATTTATCTATATAAGAAATTTCTCATTTATGAAGTTAAATAACTTGAGAAGTACTATTCAGTTATTTCTAGACCTGGATTTCAGTTCAGATCTGTATAACTGTGAAGACGGCATGCTCTTAACTCCTGAGCTCCACTGCTTTTTGTGATGATGGTTTAAATTTTGAATATGACAGAAATCAGAGAGATAATAAGCAAGGTTTTGGAGAGAAAAAAGAGAAGAACTTAGGATACAAGGAGGTGTGTCGGGGAGGAGGTGTCCATATGAATAAGGCCAAGACAGAAACTGCAGCAGGAACAAAACTCTCATGTGAATCTCTGGAGGTCCAAGGCATGGGAAAGGCCTCTGTGAGGTCCAGGGAAAGCAGGTCTTTTATTTGCACACTTTTTTTTCTGTCGCTCTTTGTAACTAGACTTTTCCAAATAAGTGAGTATGAATGTGAGATGTGTGAGAATGTGTATAAACATGTGCAGGTGTGTTTCAAGAGTAGGCAGGATATCTTTTTCTTTTCTTTTTTTTCTCTTTTTTTTTAGCACAGGGGAAATATTTTCAACAAGAAAACTATTATTCCTGGTTGAATTATAACAAAACTATTTTTGGCTCTGAAATTTTCCTTGGGTTCCCTAGCTGTGATCTGATGAAATGTTTTCCCTGATTTTTTAACCATAAAATGTATCTAAAGAGTAAAATAAATTTGAGCCTTCCTAGTTTTGTAAGAAAAATGAATTTTCAGGTACTGAAAAATTGTCCTGATATTAAAACCCCAAAATAATTTCTTGAGCCTAAGAGACCATCACAGAACATAAAGGTGAGGTTTTCAGTCCTCCTGTTTGATATAAATTCTTGAATTGCTGAAAGTTTTATTTATGAAATTTCCTTTCATATATTTAATTTTCTGTAACTCTTTGTGATTCAATTTTATTTGTTTTTACCTAAAGCATACCAAACTCCAAGTTTGTATTGTCAAGTATTTTATTATTTTAAATGTAAAAGTGCTCCTTTAGACAGTCATTTTTTATTCCCAGCTGATCTTGGTTTCTCTTTAATCTAGTCACCCCGCTCCGGAAGGCAGGCTCTGTGGGGTTCTAAAATGGATCAGGCTTTGTCCTTACAGGACAGTTAGCTCCGGCTTTGATCACACAAAAGGGAAAGCACGAAACATCAGCCTTGTCCTTCTGGAAGCTTCCCTCTTGGGACCACTAAAGAAGGCTGTCTTTGTTTCTTTATTTTTCTTTAAGAATTTAATAATCTCTGAGGAAAGGAATGTTAGCTCTCCGAGTTACTAGTACTAACAGTTTTTTATAATCCATTAAGAGAATTTTTTTTTTTTTTTTTGAGACAGAGTCTCGCTCTGTCGCCCAGGCTGGAGTGCAGTGGCGCGATCTCGGCTCACTGCAAGCTCCGCCTGGCAACAACAACAACAAATGTAGGCTACACCTCTTCCTTAGAAAGCATTGGCGATAAGTCTAACGTATTCCCTCTATTCACTTTTGAAAACTGAGGTCAAGACTATTTTCAGGGTGGGAGTTATTGACTTTTAAATTACTTTCTGGTTTTGATTCCATGAAATATTACTCCTTTGGCCTTCAAAATCATGTCTGATGGCATGTAGTCTACAGTTGCATGATATAGCAGTTAGAAATGTGGGCAATGTCTATCAAAAATACATATTTTATTGTCCAGAGCCACTAGATGACTTAGCAACCATTTCATGTTTCACAGACCCTCATTCATTCATTCATCATGTTTTCTCCATTGAGATTTGTTGATAACATTTTCCAGTCAATCATATTATGAGAATTTAGCCTAAATTTTACATCCTTCTAAGGGATCTAAAAAATTTGAGCTTTCTCCCATCTCTTCAGCAAAACTTTGCCTGATATACTCACAGAGTGACAACATGAAAGCAAAATAAATTACTCTGTATGCTCCCTGTGTGGCCTCCTGTTATAACAGGGCCACTTTGCATCAATTGAGAATAAAAGCATAATGATATACTCCCTAATGTGAAGATGATGCAGTCTGATAGATATAAGCACAGCTTGAAGGTTATGCCTACATCAGAACCAAAGGTTCATAGCTTTTGTGGCTGAACACCTAAGGAGAAATACCATTCAGACAAAATTAAAAAAAAATGGATTATGTCTCTTTACGTTTAGCAGTCCTTGCTGGGAATTAGATTTGTTTTGAGTAAAATTACTGGAAGACACACTAGCAGAGTATCAGTTTATATGCTGATAAACACTTTTTACTGTATCCACCTTCATATCACCTACTCTATCCTAAACCCCAAGGCATAGATTCTACTTCTTTGACCTGAGGATTTATTAGTTAATGCCTTAGGGTACAAAAGAACAAACAGCCAAAAAACTGTAATGAGAACATTTTTACTTTAAGGAACAGAATTATTGATTTTATTTATATTGAATTTAAACAGTTTAGAAAATTTCTGTCAAAATTTTGTGTGATATTAATGTGTGTGCGTTTGTAGGTGTGGATTCTCACTTTCTAATAACAGAAGATATATATTTAAATGTTGCAAATTCAAAATTGTTTTATAAATATGATGTAATAATTCAGAGGAGATGAATTATTTGCTTGAAATTTGCCTGTTCTGGTCAAAGCTGCTGCTCTAATCTGGGGCACTAAGTGTGATTTTGTTCTGTTTAACTTATTTATAATCTTATACTTTTTAGAGTTGTGCATTTGAAACAAAGATTATGCAACCCAGAAAGACAAAAGGGGTGGTCATATTTCACTCTCCCCTGATTCTGTGTAATTACAACCAAGCACAAAAAGACAACAGAAAAATGGGTCTTTGATTGTGAGAAATACCTGGAAAATAACATTAGTAAATTACTTTGCAGTGTCTGTTGTGAATTTGCATTTTTCCACAAGTGGCCCCAAACATCTTACTATATATTAAGCAATTTAATGTTTAAAATAGTATTTATTATATTGTTAATGTGATACAATTGAATGAGGATGTTGGATTGGACTCTTTCAACTATTCAAGAATGACGGATGAAGTCTAAAGCTAAAAATCCGTCAGTTACCCATATGCAGAAAACTGCTACCTTTGAGGCTTCAAACACTTACATCATCTGCCCAAGCACTATCCGCCATCATTCCACCGTCTCACACACAGCCAATGTCAGTCTTCGGCATCATCCGCCCGAGCGCTGTCCACCATCATTCCGCCGTCTCACACACAGCCAATGTCAGTCTTCGGCATCATCCGCCCAAGCGCTGTCCGCCATCATTGCGCTGTCCGCCATCATTGCGCTGTCTGCCATCATTGCGCTGTCTGCCATCATTGCGCCGTCTCACACACAGCCAATGTCAGTCTTCGGCATCATCCGCCCGAGCGCTGTCCGCCATCATTCCGCCGTCTCACACACAGCCAATGTCAGTCTTCGGCATCATCCGCCCGAGCGCTGTCCGCCATCATTCTGCCGTCTCACACACAGCCAATGTCAGTCTTCGGCATCATCCGCCCGAGCGCTGTCTGCCATCATTCCGCCGTCTCACACACAGCCAATGTCAGTCTTCGGCATCATCCGCCCGAGCACTGTCCGCCATCATTCTGCCATCATTCCGCCGTCTCACACACAGCCAATGTCAGTCTTTGGCATCATCTGCCCGAGTGCTGTCCGCCATCATTCCTCCATCATTCTGCCGTCTCACACACAGCCAATGTCAGTCTTCGGCATCATCCGCCCGAGCGCTGTCCGCCATCATTCCACGCCATCATTCCACAGTCTCACACACAGCCAATGTCAGTCTTCAGCATCATCCGCCCGAGCGCTGTCCGCCATCATTCCGCCATCATTCCGCCGTCTCACACACAGCCAGTGTCAGTCTTCGGCATCATCCGCCCGAGCGCTGTCCGCCATCATTTCGCCATCTCACACACAGCCAATGTCAGTCTTCGGCATCATCCGCCCGAGCACTGTCCGCCATCATTCCGCCGTCTCACACACAGCCAATGTCAGTCTTCGGCATCATCCGCCCGAGCGCTGTCCGCCATCATTCCGCCATCATTCTGCCGTCTCACACACAGCCAATGTCAGTCTTCAGCATCATGCGCCCGAGCGCTGTCTGCCATCATTCTGTCGTCTCACACACAGCCAATGTCAGTCTTCAGCATCATCCACCCGAGCGCTGTCCGCCATCATTCCACAGTCTCGCAGCCAATGTCAGTCTTCAGCATCCTCCGCCCGAGCGCTGTCTGCCATGATTCCACAGTCTCACACACAGTCAATATCAGTCTTCATAAGAAGTCTGGGGAAGAACAAACATTGGGTTGCACCTTCTGGGGAGGCAAGTAATTGTTGGGAGAGGCAATCTTCCTGCCTGGAGATGCTCTGGTAAAGTGGAGGTGGGGCAAATACTGTTTTTGGAAAATTGCTCTTCGTTTGCCTTAAATATGGAAACATTGACCTATGAATTACCATTCCAAAGATATAGGTTAAAGTGCAGAAATTGGCATGACCTCAGCATCACCACACAGAAAGAAGTGAAGACCTATACTAATGGAAACATTTAAGAAGAATTAGGCTACTTCTCTTGAAGGCAGCCCTTGGCATCAGCAAAAGCAAGGGTAAAGGTTAAAATTACCCCCAAGAACGTCATGGCACAACCTGTGGGTAGCCCATTAGTACCATGAAAAACTAGACTAAATTAGAGACTAAGGTCACATCCCACGTCGAGGTACAACAAATTATGTGCTATATCTGCTTCTCCATCTCCACTTCCTACTTTCAGCAGTGGAGGAATTTATCCACAAAGAGGGTTTGGCAAAGCTCAACTGTTCTTCATTTCATCCAAGGCCATCTAAACACAAATCTAAATTGCCCTGAAGGATGGACAGTGAAGACTGAATTAGCTGTATCATTGGACAGTGTTATTATTGAACATGTTCAAAAAGTTATGGAGGCTGGTGAAATGCCATCAAAGAGTGGAAAGGGGAATTTATTATACCATATTTAAAGCAGCTTCAGTCACGGTTGTGTATTTATACCCCAAGGAACTGATTTTCTTCAATAAACCAGTTATACATGGCAACTTTAATCAAATTTCTAGTTCCTAGGGGCCTTCTGGTAATCTTACTGTTTAAGATCTCTGTTCCATTTGTAAGGGGCAGAGCAAGGATTTAAACTCTGCATAAGTCTGTATTCCTTTTGATCAATTAAGCCTAAAGAAAACCTATGTAACGTATTTTTAAAAGATTTTTTTAAAAGAGTACTTCCTGATTGGTTTATATATATTATGAAAATAAGTATCAAAACAAAAAAAGCACTAAAATGATAACATATATAATTGATGGCAAAATTATAGTTTGTTTTATATACTCCTATCTCTCCCAATTTTGTAATAAATAATACTAATAGCAGGCATTAAACATCTATGAAATCTGAGACACTATTTGAAGTACTTTACATATACTCATTTAGCTTATCACAGCAATCCTGACACAAGAAGAACATCATTACCCCCATCTTACCGACTATGAAATTTAGTCCTGGGGAGACATTTTCAAGGCCACACAGTTAGTTGTTGACAAAGTCTGAATTTACTCTTAGAAAATCTTATTTCAGAAGTGTGAGCTTCAGATTTATTTTTGTGTGTGCTTAAGATATCAAGTTGCATTTACCTGGAAAATGTGCCAAGAACTGGAAAAGGTCTGAGATTTCACGTTACTTGCAAGCTAACAAGTTAGCCTGCCACAGTGTAACGGATGCTGGCAGAAGGCATAAGACTCCTAAGTCAGAAACAAAGGACAGTTATTACTCACAGCGATAGTAGTAGCAGGGCCATCATCATTTTTCTTGTGTCAGTGTTTTTGGGCCCCAATTTCCACAGGAACACATGGAAGGATTCAGATGACACCTGCATATATGGTGGATTGCGCTACAGAAGAGGAATTCCATGCTTACACTGGACAATAAGCATGCCCGCCCATGGCTCCAGAGGGAGACAGGATCTTCAGCTTCAAAGGCTATGAGCAAACCTGCCCTTTGCTCCAGAGGGAGAGACTAGTTCTGTTTTCCAAGGCTGTTCAGTATACAAACCTCTTCAAAAGATAGTTTGAAACAAATACCATCGGGACGTTTGCTCACAAACAAGCAGAAACGAGAGAGTATGAAGGACTGTCTCCCAATAAAGCTTTGTACACCCCATTATCAATGCCAAAGTCATGAAAATGTTAGAATTAGTGACACACTTGGGAATGAATTTAGGATTTAAACTTTTCTTCTTGGGATTTTTCATTTTTTGTTTTTTCTAATCACAATACACTTATGCGATAGGAGATAATTGCTTTGCTTTGTGTCATAA
This sequence comes from Pongo pygmaeus, assembly GCF_028885625.2. Lineage (NCBI taxonomy): Eukaryota > Metazoa > Chordata > Mammalia > Primates > Hominidae > Pongo > Pongo pygmaeus. The sequence goes on along the minus strand of NC_085930.1, from coordinate 19,222,420 downwards.
ACATGTTAGAACATTTACATCTGTTTTCCATAACTGATATGTCTCCACTTGCTTTTCTTCATCTTTTCAACCCAGAGAGAATATCACCTTCTCCTTAGTGCAGATCCAGGCTTAGCACTTTGAAATATATCTTCAGTTGTAATTGCCATTTTCTCTGGTTGAGAAAGTTTATTTCCGTTATAACCTACATGATATTTTATAACAAGACTTATACCAAATGTGCGAGTTTTAACTAGCTTTATGAATTTGAAGTGACTTTCTCTTGCTATTCAATAATGTTCAATATAAATACCAATGTTAAAAATATGATATTTAATATAATCATTAATGACTTGGAGACTGAGAGATACCACAGAAGTCTGAAAGCATTCATTACTTTAATGGGGGCTTATTTTTAATCATATATTTAAAATTTTCTTAAATATAAAGTATTGAAAAATTTTTAAAAGACTTACTGTCTACAGCCAAAGAGAAATCAGTAAAGACTTACATGAAACAAGTAGAAACACTAAATAGAATTTGCCATCTCCTTTTTCTGTTTAGTTTTTATAGACATTTTTTCATGAAGACAAACACTGATTATCTGTTATCAGAAGAAGTTAACATTCCTAGTCTGCTCATAAAAGGATCCTGGAAAAAGATGATCAGGACACATAGCATCTGTCTTGGAAAAATGAGTGAAATTGGTATATATTTTAATTTCAGTATTTTATTATGAATTGGTAGTCATAACTGCTTATAATTGCATTAGCCTTTATGTTTTACTGAACATGTTTTTAAGTGTATTTTTACTAAACATCATTTTCAAGTGAATTTTCCTCAACCCTCTCAATAAAATAATGATATATGTAGTATGATCTCTCTTTTATAGGTAAAAAAATTGAGCCACAGAAAGTTTATAGTTATGCCAACATCACATATGGCTGAATAGTAATCATGAAATACATCCCTAAGTCATATGAAAAGAAAAAGGAGAGTAATATTAAAAAGCACAATACTAATAGCAACAGCTCTGAATTCTTACTTCTTTTATGATGCTGGTAAATAATAATTGCCTATGTTAAAAGTAATGTAAGAGTTATGGAAACTAGTAGACCTTTGAGACTTTTGGGGCAAGCAGCTGTCAAACCTAACAGAACATCAGAATCACTAGAGAAACTCTAAAAATAAAAGTATTGGGTTTGTCCATTGGATATTGTGATTTACTACACTTAGAATAGGGGTCCTGAATCCTAATCTGAATATATATTTTTTCAACTCCATAGGGATTCTGATAGAATTTTCCCCATTTTCTGCCTCTACAGTATAATCTTTTGGTTAATTAGTGTTTCAACTGAGAACATCAATATTTCATGAGGCTTATGTTTCCGTATTATGTCTTTATTGTTTGCCTTGTTCTTATAAATGTATGTATGTATAACCTCACATACATGTAAATATATGAGTTCTTTTTTTTAATTTACATTTTAGGAAGAGATGACCTGGGTTTAATTTCCACATCTACCTACTATTAACTATGTGACTTTGAGTAAATTACTTAACCTATAATGTTCTCAGTTTTTTCGTTTATAAAACAGGGATATGCTAGCAATCCTATAGTATTGTTGTGAAGGTAAAATCAGAAAATGTAATCAAAGTGTTTGGGACATAGCCGATGTTCAATTAATGTTAATAATTTTACAATGTCATAACTATCATATTTCATCAAACTATCATATTAATAATCAGATATAAGTTATTTCTAACACATTCTTATGAGTGTCTTTTTAAATTACACAATAGCTCAATGGTAATGGTTATACAGAACTTATGTGGATGAAGTATATTTGTCAACCTAGTAAGCAGAAGTACTTCATTCCCTGTAGACTAATTCCTTTCTCAAGTTGAGAAGGGGTAGTCTTACAAATGTGTACTAATCTCATGATATCTATTTATAGCCTGGCCAGTGTCGGCAGAATTAAAGAAATGGCTGAGTGTCCACATTGGGAAAAAACTACTTCCTCAAGTTGACAAAGTGGCTATTACTAGTTGGAGTGAGGGAAGTCAGGCACATCCCCTCATTCCTACTGGTTTTCCTCCACAACCCTGCTTCCTCTCCTTGCTTGCTCTCAATTTGTTTCATTCTTTTGTTTCATTGTGGAGTAAAATCCCAGCTTCAGATTAGATCAAAATTTTGTTCAAATGATTTGAAAACATTTTTATAGCTGGAATAATTATGTGGAGCTACTTATAAAATACTCCAGCCTGATGTTTAATTCCCTAGGCAGATTTGAATGAAAATGAGTTGAACTGGTTTCTTTAGTATACTATTTGTGACTATTACCTCACTAAAATGACTGAGGACAAAAAAATGGTCCCAAAAACTTGGGTGTTCCTCTTGTGTTCATGAATGATTGATGAAGCGGCCTTTATGTGCAGTCTACTGTGGACTGCAGAACCAGCAACTTTGGTCCTTTATGAGACAGTTTTACTAGAGTTCCCCATAAATATCAAGTTATAAATAAACTGTGTCTGGAAAGTGCTTCAACTGAATTCCAGGCTGCTCGCTAATTGGCCTACCACAGATGGCTATAACAAAATAACTAACAATTAGATTACCCCATTGTTACAGATTCACTCTGAAAATAGCAAGGCACACGTGGCTTTTGACAAGAGGTTGCAGAAAGAAGGTGTAGAACAACTTGTTAAATATTAATCAAGATTTTAATTCAAGAACAGTCTGGCGTTTCCTCTCTCAAAATACAATTCTAACTTAGCAGTCACCGTCAGCATGGTGATGATTCGTCGGACTTTGCATTGTACACATGGATTAATGCAAATGCACATAAATGCAAGCAAGGTTAAAATGGAACATGCAATGGCAGGATGAAATACTGCTTTGGATCCCTGTTTCATGCAGATGATAGAGGCAGGTCTGTCCTGATATGATCTTTTTAGTCATTTCAGTAACTAAATTCTCATGAAGAGAATGAGTGAGAAAGTTTTATGTCATGCTTTATGGTACAATATGGTTTTGTGTAGGCACAGGAACGGTATTTTAAGTGCTAATCATAAGTTAGTAAATATAATTTTAATAAGGAAGGAGAAACTTGAGAGAATTAAAGAAATAATACTTAAAAATTAATATCCCATTTCTCTAGTCTGTGGGGTAGAGATAGTTGTGCTAAATCTATATTAAAGTCTCCTTGAGTTCATGTGCAAAATTTAATGAACTACATTGCACATTCAGCCACATCTGCTTTGTTGCCTAACATTTCTCATACTCATTGGGCCTGTTTTGTTCACCTAAGTTAAAATTTAGGCAGACGTCAATAGGTGTTAGCAGAAAATGAAGAAGTCTATACCTTCCTTTTTGTTCAGAAATGTTTTTCTCAAACATGGAAATACAAGGCAAAGACCATAGTCTTTGAGACACTACAACCTTCTCAACCTGTTCTTTGAGAACATCACATTGTGTTTATTTGATGTGTTCAGGAGGAGTTCTTTTAAGAAAATATATTTTCTTAGAACTTAGAGAACTCTCTAAACGCAGTTCTAATTAACACCTAAATTCTTTCTTTTAGGAGAGACAGAGACTTTCTTTGCATAACAACTTCTGGGGCATTTGCAAATCTCAGCTTCACGTTTTTAGGGGCTGCAATTCTTGTGACCAGAAATGCATGTGAAAGCAAATTTATTACAGTTGGAGACGAAGAACAGTTAACTAAAAATGATCACTGATTGAGAATAGCAACATTAGATGTCTGACATCTGTTTTCCTAGTTGTTTTAAAACAACATAGACGAAGCATTTTAAATCATAATGCAAAGCATACTCCCAATTCAAGGCATTCAAAAATTCAGTAGCTTCGTTTTACAAGAGAACTAATTTTCAAATACACAACAATTAAAATACTTGACAAAAACTGAGCAGTTCATATATGTTAAAATATGCTTTTAAATGTTTTGAATTCCAGCTGTTTCTTTTTCTGTTCTTAGTAAGAAGAAAGTGCCAAAACTCTGGATTTCAACACATACATTCAAATAACCTTTTCCTAAATTAAGGAGAATATTTGGGGAACACTTTCACAAGGTTTGAAAGACTAACTTCTACTTTAGATAAAGTCCTTACCAAAATAAATCTCTTTTGATGGTGTACTTTTGATTGATTAGGACTTCATTATGTTTTTATAAATTATTATTAAAATGCTAATAGTGAAGATAGTCATTACTATTTATGATTACTTAGAGCCCTCACTTGCTTATTATGCCTGTACAATAATTTATTACTGCTTTGTTTGTGGGAAGTTATATATAAAACGGTAATATATTAAACCCTAATTTTCATTCTAATATCAAGTGAAAAAAATCATCTGAAGGTGATGAATTTTCGGTGTCACAAATCACTGTCACACATTATAGGCAAGTGATATTTTTAGAGAGGTTTTGAGAAATGTAATGAAAAAATTATGAAGGAAAAATCACTTCTTTCATATAGGAAAAACTGCTGGGTATAATTAGAGGAAAAGAGAAGCCTCAGCACAGATGTCTGTTTACATGTATGATACCTGCCGTGGACTTTTTATGAGATTTTTTGTAAATTACTAAACTAAGACGTTTCTCCATTTATTCATTTTTTTTAATAATTTTATTTTTTTATTATTTATTTATTTATTTATTTTTTATTATTATTATACTTCAGGTTATATGGTACATGTGCGCAATGTGCAGGTTAGTTACATATGTATACATGTGCCATGCTGGTGCACTGCACCCACTAACTCGTCATCTAGCATTAGGTATATCTCCCAATGCTATCCCTCCCCCCTCCCCCCCACCCCACAACAGTCCCCGAAGTGTGATGTTCCCCTTGCTGTGTCCATGTGTTCTCATTGTTCAGTTCCCACCTATGAATGAGAATATGCGGTGTTTGGTTTTGTGTTCTTGCGATAGTTTACTGAGAATGATGACTTCCAGTTTCATCCATGTCCCTACAAAGGACATGAACTTATCATTTTTTATGGCTGCATAGTATTCCATGGTGTATATGTGCCACATTTTCTTAATCCAGTCTATCATTGTTGGACATTTGAGTTGGTTCCAAGTCTTTGCTACTGTGAATAATGCCGCAATAAACATACATCTGCATGTGTCTTTATAGCAGCATGATTTATAGTCCTTTGGGTATATACCCAGTAATAGGATGGCTGGGTCAAATGGAATTTCTAGTTCTAGATCCCTGAGGAATCGCCACACTGACTTCCACAAGGGTTGAACTAGTTTACAGTCCCACCAACAGTGTAAAAGTGTTCCTATTTCTCCACATCCTCTCCAGCAACTGTTGTTTCCTGACTTTTTAATGATTGCCATTCTAACTGGTGTGAGATGGTATCTCATTGTGGTTTTGATTTGCATTTCTCTGATGGCCAGTGATGGTGAGCATTTTTTCATGTGTTTTTTGGCTGCATAAATGTCTTCTTTTGAGAAGTGTCTGTTCATGTCCTTTGGCTACTTTTTGATGGGTTTGTTTGTTTTTTTCTTGTAAATTTGTTTGAGTTCATTGTAGATTCTGGATATTAGCCCTTTGTCAGATGAGTAGGTTGCGAAAATTTTCTCCCATTTTGTAGGTTGCCTGTTCACTCTGATGGTAGTTTCCTTTGCTGTGCAGAAGCTCTTTAGTTTAATTAGATCCCATTTGTCAATTTTGGCTTTTGTTGCCATTGCTTTTGGTGTTTTAGTCATGAAGTCTTTGCCCATGCCTATGTCCTGAATGGTAATGCCTAGGTTTTCTTCTAGGGTTTTTATGGTTTTAGGTCTAACGTTTAAGTCTTTAATCCATCTTGAATTGATTTTTGTATAAGGTGTAAAGAAAGGATCCAGTTTCAGCTTTCTACATATGGCTAGCCAGTTTTCCCAGCACCATTTATTAAATAGGGAATCCTTTCCCCATTTCTTGTTTTTGTCAGGTTTGTCAAAGATCAGATAGTTGTAGATATGTGGCATTATTTCTGACGGCTCTGTTCTGTTCCATTGATCTGTATCTCTGTTTTGGTACCAGTACCATGCTGTTTTGGGTACTGTAGCCTTGTAGTATAGTTTGAAGTCAGGTAGTGTGATGCCTCCAGCTTTGTTCTTTTGGCTTAGGATTGACTTGGCGATGCAGGCTCTTTTTTGGTTCCATATGAACTTTAAAGTATTTTTTTCCAATTCTGTGAAGAAAGTCATTGGTAGCTTGATGGGGATGGCATTGAATCTGTAAATTACCTTGGGCAGTGTGGCCATTTTCACGATATTGATTCTTCCTACCCATGAGCATGGAATGTTCTTCCATTTGTTTGTATCCTCTTTTATTTCCTTGAGCAGTGGTTTGTAGTTCTCCTTGAAGAGGTCCTTCGCATCCCTTGTAAGTTGGATTCCTAGGTATTTTATTCTCTTTGAAGCAATTGTGAATGGGAGTTCACTCATGATTTGGCTCTCTGTTTGTCTGTTATTGGTGTATAAGAATGCTTGTGATTTTTGTACATTGATTTTGTATCCTGAGACTTTGCTGAAGTTGCTTATCAGCTTAAGGAGATTTTGGGCTGAGACAATGGGGTTTTCTAGATATACAATCATGTCATCTGCAAACAGGGACAATTTGACTTCCTCTTTTCCTAATTGAATACCCTTTATTTCCTTCTCCTGCCTCATTGCCCTGGCCAGAACTTCCAACACTATGTTGAATAGAAGTGGTGAGAGAGGGCATCCCTGTCTTGTGCCAGTTTTCAAAGGGAATGCTTCCAGTTTTTGCCCATTCACTGTGATATTGGCTGTGGGTTTGTCATAGATAGCTCTTATTATTTTGAGATATGTCCCATCAATACCTAATTTATTGAGAGTTTTTAGCATGAAGGGTTGTTGAATTTTGTCGAAGGCCTTTTCTGCATCTATTGAGATAATCATGTGGTTTTTGTCTTTGGTTCTGTTTATATGCTGGATTACATTTATTGATTTGCGTATATTGAACCAGCCTTGCATCCCAGGGATGAAGCCCACTTGATCATGGTGGATAAGCTTTTTGATGTGCTGCTGGATTCTGTTTGCCAGTATTTTATTGAGGATTTTTGCATCAGTGTTCATCAAGGATATTGGTCTAAAATTCTCTTTTTTGGTTGTGTCTCTTCCAGGCTTTGGTATCAGGATGATGCTGGCCTCATAAAATGAGTTAGGGAGGATTCCCTCTTTTTCTATTGATTGGAATAGTTTCAGAAGGAATGGTACCAGGTTCTCCTTGTACCTCTGGTAGAATTTGGCTGTGAACCCATCTGGTCCTGGACTTCTTTTGGTTGGTAAGCTATTGATTATTGCCACAATTTCAGCTCCTGTTATTGGTCTATTCAGAGATTCAACTTCTTCCTGGGAGGGTGTATGTGTTGAGGAATTTATCCATTTCTTCTAGATTTTCTAGTTTATTTGCGTAGAGGTGTTTGTAGTATTCTCTGATGGTAGTTTGTGTTTCTGTGGGATCGGTGGTGATATCCCCTTTATCATTTTTTATTGCATCTATTTGATTCTTCTCTCTTTTTTTCTTTATTAATCTTGCTAGCGGTCTATCAATTTTGTTGATCCTTTCAAAAAACCAGCTCCTGGATTCATTAATTTTTTGAAGGGTTTTTTTGGTCTCTATTTCCTTCAGCTCTGCTCTGATTTTAGTTATTTCTTGCCTTCAGCTAGCTTTTGAATGTGTTTGCTCTTGCTTTTCTAGTTCTTTCCTAACCTGATGTTAGGGTGTCAATTTTGGATCTTTCCTGCTTTCTCTTATGGGCATTTAGTGCTATAAACTTCCCTCTACACACTACTTTGAATGCATCCCAGAGATTCTGGTATGTTGTGTCTTGGTTCTCGTTGGTTTCAAAGAACATCTTTATTTCTGCCTTCATTTCGTTATGTACCCAGTAGTCATTCAGGAGCAGGTTGTTCAGTTTCCGTGTAGTTGAGCAGTTTTGAGTGAGATTCTTAATCCTGAGTTCTAGCTTGATTGCACTGTGATCTGAGAGACTGTTATAATTTCTGTTCTTTTACATTTACTGAGGAGAGCTTTACTTCCAAGTATGTGGTCAATTTTGGAATAGGTGTGGTGTGGTGCTGAAAAAAATGTATATTCTGTTGATTTGGGGTGGAGAGTTCTGTAGATGTCTATTAGGTCTGCTTGGTGCAGAGCTGAGTTCAATTCCTGGGTATCCTTGTTGACTCTCTGTCTCGTTGATCTGTCTAATGTTGACAGTGGGGTGTTAAAGTCTCCCATTATTAATGTGTGGGAGTCTAAGTCTCTTTGTAGGTCACTCAGGACTTGCTTTATGAATCTGGGTGCTCCTGTATTGGGTGCATATATATTTAGGATAGTTAGCTCTTCTTGTTGAATTCATCCCTTTACCATTATGTAATGGCCTTCTTTGTCTCTTTTGATCTTTGTTGGTTTAAAGTCTGTTTTATCAGAGACTAGGATTGCAACCCCTGCCTTTTTTTGTTTTCCATTTGCTTGGTAGATCTTCCTCCATCCTTTTATTTTGAGCCTATGTGTGTCTCTGCATGTGAGATGGGTTTCCTGAATACAGCACACTGATGGGTCTTGAGTCTTTATCCAATTTGCCAGTCTGTGTCTTTTAATTGGAGCATTTAGTCCATTTACATTTAAAGTTAATATTGTTATGTGTGAATTTGATCCTGTCATTATGATGTTAGCTGTTTATTTTGCTCGTTAGTTGATGCAGTCTCTTCCTAGTCTCGATGGTCTTTACATTTTGGCATGATTTTGCAGTGGCTGGTACCGGTTGTGCCTTTCCATGTTTAGCGCTTCCTTCAGGAGCTCTTTTAGGGCAGGCCTCGTGGTGACAAAATCTCTCAGCATTTGCTTGTCTGTATTCTATTATTATGATTTCATCTATATATCATTTATTTAGAAAACTAATGCTGTGGAAAAGATAATAATAATCTTCATTTTTGGCTGAGGAAGCTGAGACTTGGAAGATGTGAAGGAAGTATTCTGAGATCAAATTGTGAATATCAGGATGAGAATTAGATGGCAACTGGTTGAGCTATGAGCTCATGGCTCTTGATGGTTACATTCTGCAAATATTCTAACCTATATATTCACTTATTCCTTAAAATTCACAGATAATAAGTATATCTAACACTGAGATTGGAATCGTGTTACTTCACTGACAACACCTGCATAGCAATCTGAGATGACTGGGTAAATAAAAAATTCTTAAAATAGGTGACAGACACATCCACATAAAGAAAGTATCTAGCATAGGCACTTTCCCCAGTCATTAGGTAATATTTAGATGAATTTGGGAGCTACGATTTTTTTTGTGACTTTAAGGATTTCCCGTGCAGAAAAAATTATTCAGAGGTTTACTTTGGCTTTTGGAATTAAGATTTGGTGGTGAATTAAATCTATTAAAGCTACAACAAAGCACACTTGGAGTACAACTATAGATTAGATTGATTCACCCCTTACAGCAGCAGCCTGATGGGAGTGATGGGGAGATACAATGTATTGCATGGTTTATAGCATATAGAGAGGTAGAGTAGAAGGCCTCAAGAAAACACAGAAATGAAACAGAATACTTGAAAATAAACTTGTTTATAATATATAATAATGATATTTAAAGAAATATTTACTTTCAATTTATAAATATACATGTTTCATCTGAATATTTAATTTGGTTATATATTGCTTTTGAGAACAATACATAAAAATGACACAAGAGATTATAGCTAAAATAGAAATGGAAGAGATCAAATGGAATACTACAAAACACTTGAGTCATGCAAAAGATAACAGGAAAAGAGAAACAAATGAGCAAAATACAGATGGAATCAAGAGAATAAAATAAAGTAATACAGCTAAATACAATTATATCAATAATTATGCTAAACAGGGATAGAATAAACTGCCAATTAAGAAAAAAAATGCCAAGTTGAATAAAAAGCAAGATCCAGGTATGTAGTATGTATAGGTAATGAATTCAACTATAAATATACACAGAGGAGAAAGTAAGGTTAGAGAAAGCTATATCATACAAAAGTGTAAGAAAGCTGTTGCAGGTATATGAATACTTCAAGCAGAATATCTATTACCAGATTGAGACATCACAATTATATAAGGGTCAAGTTACCAAAAAAATATAACGATGCTAAGCATATTTTTACCTGATAACAGAACTTCAACTTCACAAAGCCAAAAATTGACAGAAAAAAAGGAAAAAATGGACATATCTACCATCATAATTGGAGAGTTTCACATACTTTTTTTGTATTTTATAGAACAAATAGACACAAAAAGCAAATGGTCTAGACTTTATTGACTTTTATTTAATACCCCACTATGCAACTACAGAAAGTATATTTTTTCAAGATCATAGAAAACATTGACCAAGATAGATGATATTCCTACTCATAAAATGTGCTGATAAATTTCAAGAAATTGAAACATACAGAATCTATCTAAATGTGAGTATTAAATTAAAAATCACCTGGCTTCCTTGTTATATTTTTATTTTTAGTTTACAGTAGTATTTACAACCTCAAATTCCTAAGAATAAATTTAAACATGATATCTAAGACTTGTACATTGAGAACTATTTAAAAAAAGGCAGAGAAATGAAAGAATTCTGAAACAAAAAGAGACCTAAATAAATAGTCATGTGTTCAAAGAGACAATATTGTTAAAATACCATGGAATACTACACAGCTGTTTAAAAAAATGAAATCATGTCCTTTGCAGCAACATGGATGCAGCTGGAGGCCATTATCCTAAGTGAATCAATGCAGGAACAGAAAACCAAATACTGCATGTTCTCACTTATAAGCAGGAGTAAAACACTGAGTACACATGAACACAAAGACGGGATAACTGAACAAACTGCTGTCCTCATACAATCAAAGACTATTCAGCAATACAAAAGAAGTGAGTCACTGGAACATGCAACAATATCAATGAACCTCAAAAATGTAAAGAAAAGACAACAGATTCAAAAAAGTAAATACTGTATCATTTCACATAGATGAATTATAAAAACAGGTCAAACAAATCTAGTGATACAAATCTCAGCAGTAAATTCCTTTGTGGGTTGGAGTTGGCTATAAGGTGCAAAATAAAACCCTCTATGGTGATGAAAATGTTTTCTATTTTATCTCACATGATGGATACATATATCCAATCAAGATTAGTTGAATTGAATGTTTAATAATAAAAGCAAAACTGCCTTTATTCAGAGATAACAGGATTATGAATGAAGATATCTCATTGGGATCTACCCCAAAAGCCAGCTACATTAGTAAGTTGCAGTATAAACAACCACAATTAATTTTAGTTGTAAAATTTGGCAATATATAACTAAGAATTAAAATGATTTAAATACAATTTTGAATAGATTAGAAACATCAAGCCAAATCAAATAGTATGAAAATTATATCTAAACTTTAAAATATATATCTATAAATTTTAAATATGCTTACCCGTAAAGAAAACAATCATGTCACCCCAAATGTTTTAGAGGATTATTTTACAAAATAATACTTTATAGTTTATTTGCTTAATTTTCCTAGCAATCAGTTATTTTGGGGGACGTAAAAAGTTATTTGTCTGTAATTAAGATACAATACTCTAAGTCTTATGTCAAAGCCCCCCAAGGTGGATATAGTCTAATAGCCCATCTTCCCTAGAAATAAACTACATTTATAAGCAAGCTTTCTCTCTTCATAGATGTCTGCCATGACTGTGTAAGGGTCTCTTTACTTGGGGTTTTGCATAGCCTAGAGATTGTCTTCATTTTTCCCCACTCAAAAAAGGACACCAGCTGTCCTTGAAACTTGTTTCTTACCTGATCTTCCATTCTCCCACATATTAAAGTGTACAGTACTGGGAATCTATTTTCTCTCTTTTCCTGGTCTCATCTAGTGAGTTGAGACTTTTTTCTTGCTTTCATTCTAATAATGTTGGTTTTACCCTTTTACTAGAGAACTAACTTGTTATTCAGACTCACTTGCTAGGTGGCAGAGAAAATTTTTTATTCATCTGTGTCCATAGAAAGTAGTCAATAAATATATATTTCTATGCCTAGTTGTATTACAAATAAAGCATGTTAGGATATTCGCTAATTCCAATTTAAAGAGTAAGTTACATAGCTTTTCTTTAGATTCAAATGATAGCTGGAAAGAGAGGAGAGGAATCGAGAACGAGTAATTACATGAACATTCGCTCAATACATATTTTTCTAAACATGAAACTGTCTAGGTTCAGACAATAGGCATTAGAATTTGAAGTTTAAGATGAAAGTTGATGCTGTTTAAATATTGAATGAGCCCTTTTAGCTAGAAAGGATGCTTTAAAATTGAAAGAGACGTTCATCTGAAAGGTAATAAAGAATGAGTTTTATTTGTGCAAGTATGATTCTTGATATGAATTACAGGGAACTATTATGTTGTTTTGTCTTAGGTATTTCATGTTATTCTAGACCTATAATAGCAAGTACAAGTAAATGCTAAGAGCATATTAAGGCTTTTTAGTTTATAGCTTAAAATGAAACATAAAAAACCTAAGTGCACTAGTGAAGCTTCTCTCTGGACATGTGATCCTTTACCTCCTGTTATACACAATGGTGAGATGAGCCGTACAGGTTTTATACATATTTCTCAGGCTTGGATTTTTTTCTCAACATCATTTCTATCATAAGGAAAATATCTTTCCTGTAATTTACTAGTCTTTGGTATTGTTACTAGGTTTTTTGTCGTAGGATTCATATATTATATGTCATTTGATTCATATAGTATTCATATATTATATGTCATTTCTTTGGTAGCTATCTTTTTCCTTTACTTCCTAAGACTACTTTTAGCATTTTCTTGAGTGTTTGTACTCTTTAAAGAAATGTACAAGAAGCCAGTAGATTATAGAGAGAAATCGCCCAGTCTAAAGTTATAACATTATATGCAGTCTAAATATGACCCAGAAACATGACACATAGAGTAAACCCAGCTGCCAATTTCAAGCAAGAACAAAGCATGCAGCTTATGAATTGATGGCTATCATCTCTGACCCTGAATTGATTGAGAAGTTTACCATAATTAATCTTCACCTAGGACCAGCATAGTTCTCTGTGAAGTTGCATGCATGTAATTGGGACAGAGATGTGGCTGTTCTGCCACTCACAGAGAAAGTAACCACTTTGCTCCCTGATGAGAAGCCAATTTATGATGGTTTAGAAGTTGACCCATCTATGTGACTATCTAAATCCATGTGACTAAACTAAAGTTTAGATCTCTTTTCTGTTTTCCAGCTTTAATATTCTGGCCCAAGTAAAGAAAACGTAAAGTTTCCCTTTATTCATTCCACTTTCAGAAAAGTGTTTCTACCCCCTGTCATGAAATAAAGAGTATTGTTGAGCAATTTTATTTTAGATATGGGGTGGCCAAGCCTGCAGAAATTGAGGAAGAAAAGAATATTTTTAAAAAATTTATGTAAAGTATTTGACTTTGGATACAAAAAAGAAAGGCTTACTAAGCATTACATGTGTAGGAATAGCAAAGATTCCTATAACAAAGAAGTTAATGGACTTTTAAACAAAATAAACATTTGCTTAGTAAGGAAGGAGAGGCAAATTATAGTCATCTAACAATATCATCTTCTCCTTTCTCCTTAAGGAAGACTTTTTTTCCAGTTTAGCATTGTACTCAATTAAAACGCTTACCTTGTTAACATTTTTAAGGCCAGGCATAGTCATATGATCTAATTCTGGTCAACGGAATATAGTTAGATGTCATTTGGTGGGTGTTCTTACAAAGCTTTTAAAAGGAGAAAGAATTGGCTGGAATCTGCTTCTTGCCCTTGGCCTTTCCCTTTTCTGCTGTGTGGATGCAATGGCTGGAGACAGAACAGCCACGTTGTGAACATGAGGATTAAAGCCAAACTCCACAGAGGGTGGAACTGAAAGTAAAAAGAAGACTTTATGAGGGGATAGTGAAGCTCCCATACCAGGTCTTACCTGTTTCCTGTGTCTCTTTTTATTATGAGAAAAAAAAAATCCTGTTTAGTTAAGTCATTACTGTGCAGCTGACAAAATCTCAATTGATACGACCAGCTTCTTTCTATGAGTAATTTTTTTCATGTAATGACATCTTGAAAACATTGTATTGTTTTCATAAGTGCTACAAGTTAGAATTATTCTTGATAAAGGAAACTCAAAGTAAAAATAGAACAGTCTAAAGTGGGCCCTGACAATGCACTTGAGTGTTTTATCAAACCAGCGAGCAAAGGTAGCTTGATCTACTTAAGCCTCCTGCTTGAGCAACACTTCTTGTGGAAGATTTGTGGAGGACTCTTAGGTTCCACATGTGCTTTTCCAACTTAAATGATTTCATGATATTTAGCACAATTTCAGTGGGATATTGCTGAGAAAATAACAGAAAGTACTATTTATCCAAATTTAACTATTTCTGTGCCTAGCCATTCTATATGCACTGTGATTTAAATTACCCTACAGAGGTTGAAATTTTCATTATGCTTATACTTCAAAGATGGAAATGAAATAAGAGTAAAACAAAAGAAAGCAGAATGTATTTTTTGAGAGCAGAAACTTTTTAAATTGCCCATGACCATAATTTTAGGGAAAACAACAAAAATTAATAATTACTCAAGAACCATATAATTAAGTAAACACTGTAGTTCAAGCTCTGATTTTACACCAGAAAACATAGTAGGAGAAATGCATAATCTTTATGTACCTGGCCTTTTTATTAGAAGGCCAACTCCTAAACTAATGTCTTCATAAGAAATTCACCATTATATTCTGAAATTGAAAACAAACACACCGTGAAGTATATTTGCTAATATTATACAGGAAATATCAAAAAGTAAACTGTCTTTGTATGAAAAGGCTGACATTCTTTCTGATATTTAAGAAAAAGTAAGGTGTACAAAGTGAAAGCCTGCTACTTTTAAAAACCTTAAGTGTTAGTTTTATTACTCCTTGTGCATAGATATTTTAAATCACTCTTTGTTCCTTACTAAAAATAAACATTATCTTTTAAAGTCTTGGAGTGATTTATATGAGTAAATGTATAAAAAATAAGTTTTATGCCATGATAAACACACTATATATAAACTTAAGAAAGTGAATATTGGCCAGGTGCAGTGACTCACACTTGTAATCTTAACACTTTGGGAGGCCAAGACGGGAGGATCAGTTGAATCCAGGAGTTTGAGACCAGCCTGGTCAACATGGTGAAACCCGTCTCTACAAATAATACAAAAATTAGCTGGATGGGTTGAGGCTCATGCGTAGTCCCAGCTCCTCGGGAAGCTGAGGTGGGAGGACCACTTGGGTCTGGGATGTTGAGGCTGCAGTGAGCTGTGATTCCATCACTGCGCTCCAGCCTGGGTTACAGAGTAAGACCTTGTCTTAAAAAAAAGTGAATATTATAGATACCCGATTTTATTGATCACAGGCATCATGATGGTAATTGGTTGCTTAGTTTAGTGTAAACAGTATTTTATTAACTTAAAGTCCTAAGGCCTAGTAATCACTAATCAGCCGTGTTAGCTTAGGTAAGGTGAATAACCTCTCTAGATTTGAATTGTCTTATTTATAAAGGGAAAAATATGAAGTATTCTTCAATCTCTATTAATTCATGAATACATGTGTGTAATGTGTTGCTTTGAGCATATTCTGCGTCAAAAATTTGCAGATGTTACCCAAGAGGCATAGGGCAAAGAAATTTTTAGAAACACAGTTTTTAGGATCTGATCCTAGTCCTTGAAATATTATGTCCTAGTTCTTATTGTTTCTTCTCTTTGAGTGGCTGCTCTTACTGAGATTTAGTATGCAGCCAGAGTGAGGAAGCTTCCTTCCAACCACCACCAAACTTCCTCATCTTTTGCAGGAGGGCTGCTTCTGAGGTCATTCAACAGAAACCTGTTATGCCAGTCACTCACTTGTGTATGCTGATTCTTGCTTGTCCTTCTTGGAGCTAGTCTTGGGGCAGGTCAGGCGACATACACTGGCTACCTTTATTTCCTTTATTTGGATGTTTCTTTTTTACAGCCTGCCATCTGAATAGAAATTACACTAAATGATATCCTTGACCTTGTCTGGTAAATGTGTTTGGAATTTGTGAATTGCTTCATTTTGATCAAATGATCTAAGTAGGTGAGGAAATAATACAGCAGGTAGCACTCGATAAAATTTATGATAGCTTCTTCCCCTTTTGTCTCACCTGCCAGCTAACATAGTATACACACACACACGCACATGCACACACACACACACATGCACACACAGAGGGAATCAGTATCACATTAAATTTATGGTCTTACTCCTTGGCCTCATCTTGAACCACTAGCACAGTGGCTTTTTGCAATTCATCAGAAGAGAAACTATAAGAAATTAATGAATGAATTGGCCTCATATATCACTACCAAAAGAAAACAATTCAAACATTAAGATGTTTAACACACTTTAAACCACCACGTTTATTCTCTTATCTAAAGGATATCATAACAGAATCTTCATAAAGTTTTTAAGCATTATTAAAGATGACGACAAGAACAGGTAGTTCTAATTTTGCTTCGTGTTTTGAATGGATTCTGCTCCTAGTTTCCTGGACTCTGAAGGCATCTAGGTAACTGAGATAATGTTCTGCACATGATCCTTCTCTTATGCTTGGTGCGTATACTTGTAAAAAGCCTGTTTGTCAAAAAAAAAAATCAATTAATCTTAACTATACCAATATTTGCTTAATAAGACTCCTTAGGGAGCCAATATTAATCAAAGGCTCAGAATGATCTGTAATTAGCACTTTAATTGTACATGTATTAGTGGATGGTTTGAAAGTGCTTAAGGGTTTTTTTTTTTAATGTTTTATTTCTTATTTTATTTAAAATATTTTATCCAACACTGTCTTTAAATTTCCTAATCTGGGACATCCTTGACTTTCACTTAAACTATGGTCCTAACCAAGCCTCCACTTAAGCCTTGGTCAGAGAAAGCTCAGACAGTGACTTTTATATAACATCAATCAAAGCAGGCCTGTCGTCAGATTAAAACTCTCCAAAGCTTTTCCACAGACTAAAATAAAATTCAAATTTTCATCCCTGCTTACATTTACTGAGTCAATTCTTACCACTGCCTCCTTCACATTATATGTTCCAGCTATGCCAGCTTTCTTCATGCCTGAAGACTTGTCTCTCCTAGGGGCTTTGCATTTTCCGTGTCCTCTGCCAAGAACACCTCTCAGAGACTCCCTCTTGTCTTTTCTATTTCAATTTAACTGACACTCCAGGAATACCTTCCCTGACTCCTGAATCCAAAATATGACCCAATTCACCTAGTAACTCTCACAGTTTTTCTCTATTTCTACTCTTTTTTCAGCATTTGTTGCAATCTGAAATATTCTTTATTCTTTTTTGTTGATTTTTTGAGTTCTTTATGATGTGTCTGTCATTAGATGTGAGCTTCATGAAAGCAAGCACTTCTGGTTCAAAGCTGTATTCCTAAAACCTAGAATAACGCCTGTCAAATAATAGGTACTCAATATATACTAGTTAAACTGAAAAGTACAGGTTATGTAGAATCCTTTCTTCATCTCACATTTTTTGACTTAACTTGGCTATAATTCATGAGATTAAAAAAATACACCTGGACTAGTATTATTTGTTTTATTATTTTTGTTATAGTGAGAAGTTTTATTCATAGGAAATATCTGATTTTTCACATAAAATCTTTTGTTCATTTCACTGAAAACTTTGGAAGAAATGAAGTGACTATTCTGAGACCTGCACAGTAACTCTTTTCCTTGAGGATTTCAAAACTTCATGTAGGCTGCTGATCTTAATAATACTTTTCTTCTTTTACAATATCTTTTTTAAAGAAATAGCATGTTAGACATTCTACTAGGGAGGGCAACCTACTGTGTAAATTGCCATTAGTTTGCATCTCATCTGATTCTAAAGACTCTCTACCTGTTTTCCTATAAATTCGCTTGGATTTATCTTTGCTCCCAACTTATATGGTGTTCTGTTGTCTACCTGAATGCCACTGTGTTTTCTTTGTGAACTCAAGTCTAAGAGAGATTAAAGTAAGGCCAGCTGAGTGATCTTCCAATAAGAAGCCACACTTTATTCTGATTTTTTCAGAGTTGAAGCAAATCACAGAGTCTGAAGTGAGAAGATTGAGAGCCTGTGGTGTGGCTTCTTGTGGATGGTAATATGACCTGTATCTGTACTCCAAAGTAAATGTATCTTGTGCCCCATGGTATTTTCTGACAGCCCACAGAAGAGGGTATCTTATTCTTTATGGGCTTCATTTTATTTTGATCTGATAAAAAATATGATTCCTATACAGATAGATGATCCCTGTTCATAGTAAACCGTAAAGAAAAATACTTGTCCTCTTTCCTCTGAGCCTTTAATATGGTAACAATCACGTTCTGAAATTCTGTAAGAGATATGATGCGAGCTAATTGAGATTCATTTTGCAATCACATGCTTTTTGCTATGCAGAAGCTAACTGGGGATCCATCTATTAGAGATTACTCATAGCTGGGTGAGAGCTAGATGAATAGCAATTTAGACCTTGAAAGATGTGCAAGACTATAAATGGAAGTAAAAGTGATGCTGATGGAAGATAACTCAAGAACTTTTCAGAATTCCCTATTGAGAAATGCTGATTTTCATATTTGACATTAGGGCTTATGAAAATGACAAGGCCTCAAGATTGAGTACAATTAGATCCATAAAATGTATTGCAAATATCTTGAAAACTACCTATTAAATTGAATCTTTGAGCTGGATTTGTCTCATTTTCTTATAATGATTCACAACATGAGAAATTGGAATTTACTTTTCTTTGTTATTAACGACCAACATAAATCCACATTATGTATCTAATTATTCAGAAGAGCCAAAGTGATCTTTTCAAAACCAAAGACAAAATGTCACTCTTCTGCTCAAAGCATGGTGATGGCTCATATTCCCGAGAATCAATCTCAAAGTTCTCACCATGGCCTTCTAGGTCTCTGCCCTCATCACCTTCCTCTCCCTTGGTCCATCTGTCGAGGTAGCTGGGTCTCATGGACATGCTGTGAGGCCTCCCCATTCCTCAGCCCTTTGCATATCCTATTTTCTTAGTAAGAAAATGGAATCTCATTGTTCCTTACTATTTCCTTAATAGAGAATGTCTATCTACATGGCTAATTCCCTCATTGCACTTTGCTCTACCCAACAGTCACCTTTTCAGAGAGATTTTCCCTGATTAAAGGAAGAGGAATACTCCTCTTCCTAGAACCATCATACCAATACCCTTTACCCTGCTCTGATTTCCTTCTAGCACTTGCAACCAGACACACTGCATTTCATTTATTTATCTCTACTCTATATTTTCACCATTAAAGGATAAGTTTCCCAAGGTTAAATACTTCAGATTTTTTTTATGACTCTGTCTCTGATACATATTAGGCACTTAACAAGTATCTGCCGACTGAATAAAGGATTTATGAGCCTTTGCCTTTTGGCTTCATCTAACTAAATCAGTTAATTGTGAATTCACTAATGAAAAAGAACAGAGTAAGAATTCTTATATAAATTAGTAGAGACTGGCCTTCCTCTTCTAGTAATGCTATTGTTAAAATGATTTACATAAGATTAAATTTTAAAAATCTTTATAGTATGTAATCCTTTGAAATTCAAGATATTTCTTTACTGTGTGGAAAGCAGATATTATGAAAAGTTTCTGTTTTCTCAGATATTTATAGTAAACCATACACCAAAAAGGTTATTCTATGTATGATCACTTACACAAAAATATCTCTTCAAATTCAGTTATCATTAATTAGTTTTTATTAAGCAGAGAAATAATAATTAATAAAAGGGCAATTCAGCCCAAGATTGCTTTATATAGCATTATTTTTCGGCATTTTTTCATTGCATTCCAAGCAATAAAAATTATAACCAAAAGCATATTTTGTTTTAAACTATAATAGAATAAAATAATAGCATTGCCCATAATACTGTTAGCCAAATTAGTGTGCACTCAATATAGAATGTAAGCAGAAATAATGTCATAAGCAATTTTATGTGAATTTCATTTTTAAGAAAATTTTAATTTCCTAAACTTGTTCCTTTTAATGTCAAAATAGCTGCCTTTTATCTTAGAAGATGGTTGCACAGAGATTATTTGCTTTAAATTTGTTATATCATGTGGAATATTCAATTTACCTGCCACTAGTTAAAATTCCTAATATCAGCTCATCTAACATTCTGAACAATTGTAGAAAGAGACTTTCTCATTTACCCATTTGTCCCCCTCTCTATTGAGAGATGTTTACAAAACTCATGCCTGTACTTATGTACACAAATTTTCATCCTCAGTGTAATGAGGAGATGAGGAAAACTTGAAAATGAAGATACAAACTCTATTGGTTTTTTTCTTAATTGCTTTTCCCTAAAAGAATTCATGTCAGCAGCAGGATGAGTCCTAGCACATTGCGGGATACTAGAGATAACCCTGACTTGATGGGAAAAATTCCATTTACTGCATCACTACTTCCTGTGGTTTGTGCCCAAATTTACCACAGTGAAAATGCTCACACTCAATGTTATTTAAGTCATAAAACAATTTGTTATTATAGTCTGCAGGAAACTACACAAAAATGAAAGAAAATGACCATGAGGAGCTTTTTATATCATTTACATTTTTCAAGTGGCCCCAATTTCCATGAGGAAAAAAATGCCTAAATAATCTACTTTGAAAATCAAGCCTCTTACCCAGATATTTTTTTTTTTTCCAAAACGAGTATTGTGAGAAGAAGCAGCATTATTTAGAAGATGTAACCAGGTTTCATGATAATTTTGTGCAATATGAGATTATTAATTCATTTACACAAGTCTTTTTGAAGTATGTGTTATCAACAAGGAAATATTTATCAATACACAGTGATATGTATTTATTATTATTTATAAAGAAACATTACTTAAAAGTATAGACATGCCTTAAAAACATTAACGTTCTAATCATTATTCATTTTCTTTGGTGTCAAACCTAAATATGGTAAATGTTGCATTTTTAATGTTTAAAATAAAATAGTCATATATTATTGAATAAACAAAATCAAATACTGAAAAATTCTATCGTTATTTTTTTCTTAGGTGTCATATCAATAAAAAGGTAAGGTGTATAATTACCAATAAAATTGTTGCGGGGTGAATAGGAAATGCTTTCTGTACCTGTTTACAACATGTATATTTAATTAGTTGATCTGAGTCATGAGTGAATATGTGAAATAGAATAGTCAGTATTTTTATAACATGTGTTCCATTACTTACTGCTGCCTAACAAATTACCCCAAAACTTACCAGCTTGAAACAAAAACTATTTATCATAGTTCATGATTTTGTGGGTAAGGATTCAGCTGGGTGATTTTTTTACTCTATATGTCATTGACCAAGGCCAACAATTGTTGTTCAGCAGCCTGAAAAAATAATACAGAAGGTTGAAGCAGCTTCACTCACACACTTAATGCCTTGGCTGAGATGGCCGGAAGGCAGGGCTCAGTTGGGACTGTTGACCACAGTATTTACACCTGAGCATTTCAGCATGATCCTGTCAGAGCATTTAGACATCTCACATGGCAGCAAAAAGCTCCCAGACTGACTGTTTCAAGAGACGGGAAACGGAAGCTGCCTGTTTCTTAAGACCCGGACCCAGAAAATAGCACGATTTCTCTTTTGCCATTTTCTACTGGTCTAAGAGTAGAATATACATTCCTTGTATCAGGACGTGGGATCTATGTTCCCCTCCCTTGAATCAGAGCCCACTCAGAATCTGAATGTGTAGCAGGAATTCCAGTTGAGACTAAAGACACCTTGAGATGTAGAGGAGTATGTTTTGCTATGAGAAAACATCCTCTCTCAGTGATGTTAAGACCTTGCTTCACCAGTTTTATTCCCTTCCCCAATGTGTTGTAGAAAATCTTAGTCTACGTGTGAACAAAAGTGGAAACAAAACAAATTCTCACAATAAAAGAACCTTTCCTTGACTCCGTAGGACTCTTTTATTACGTATTTTTTTTTTCTGTTCCATTCGCCTTCAAACTTCTCACTAGAGTACTATGTAAGCAGTGTCTCCACGCCTGCTACTCTATCCATGGCAATGTGGCTTCCTTCCCAGGTGTTTTTGCAGAAATGCCTCTCTTTTCATTAATGGCTTTGTAATTCTGAACACAATGAACCTTCATTGGTCAGGTATTAACAGCCTTCTCTGATGCCTTTGACACTGTTTATCCCTCCTTACATCTGGAAATCATTCATTGGCCTTCCGAATTGTCACAATCTCCTGGTTCTCCAGTTTCCACGCTCTCTTCTCTGGAGACTCCTCTTGCTTTGTCTGTAGATATTAGCTTTCTTCAGAGTTCTGCCACGAGGGTCTGCTGTTTTCATTCTGCAGTGTCTCCTTGGGTGATGTCATCTTTGTTCACACTTATAAATAACCCCTCTATGCTGATGACTTACATAGTTAGATCTTTTTCTCAGAATTCCTAGCAAAACCTCAGATCTAACATCCAAATGCCAAATGCCAGCTATGTATCTCTGAGTAGATAGATGCTTCAAATTTGACCTGTCTAACCTGGATCATTCTCTCACATTTATTGTATCTTTTCGGCAACATCAGCGTTCATTAGGTCAGTCATGTTCTAAAACTGGGCTCTGTCTTTGGTTTGTCTCTCTCCTTGTCCTTTTGCAACTCTCCAGCTACTTATACCCCTTAAATAACAAAGTCCTGTTGATATACATACTAAATATTTCCTGGGTTTTAAAACTCTCCTCTCAATTCCTACTAACCCTGCTCTGATTTGTTTAATATTATCTTTTGAAAGAAGTATTACAACTGCCTCTTACTTGTTTCTCTACCTGGACTTGTGTCCACTCACATACCAGAAAGAACTCTGAACGTGACAGTAACACCACTATGCTTCACAACTTTCAATGTCTCTCCATTGCCAAGAACAATATTTTTAAAACTGCAGATAGACACTCATTAATAAATTATACAATTAGTTTAGTAGATCTCGATGAGTGTTTTTAATGAAATAGAACATGCTATGTAGAATATTACAGAGAGCTTTGCATTTAGTAAAAGTCAGATATGATCCAACTGGTTCAGGTGTGTGTGTATACCTACTGGGTAGCAATAAATTTTTCTTTCTTTTGGTTCCAGACCAGTGGAAACTTTGCATTCCCTGGGGCATGCAAGATAATGCGTTGTGGGCCAAAAAGATGGTTTAGAAATTCTATTTATTTTCTCTAAAATGGTAAGGAATAATTTGAGCTTTTCTTGTATTCAATATGCAGATGGGAATTGGTGTGATTTCTTGCTCAATATGTCAGTTCAATTCACATGACTCTAAGGAATTTGCATTATCAAGAAGAAAGAATAAGTGCTCCACAGTGGGAAATTTGAACATAATGTCCTCATTTCTTAAATCTCTTTCAGTGTATGGTAGTTTATCTTTACCTGCTTAACTAAATTAGTGGATTATATTATTAGAATTTTCCATCAACTAACCATCACAAATAACCCCATGGCCTAGAAAGTACGTACAAAGAAACCACAGAGTCAAGACTTTTCTATAAGAAAATAAGAGAACATTGGAGCTGACATGTCTTGTCCTGCCAGGAGCTCTTCCTTTGTCACAATTAACAATTAAAAATAATTACAATACTAAATCAAAATGATCAAAATAATTGCACCAAAGGCATACTTTTCTAGGGCAGCAACAAAAACTGAAATGAGGTAATTCAATTGATTTTGTATGAAGGTCCATACTAATTACATGTAACTGCTTCCATGCACCTTCAAGAATCAACTAGACAAAAATTTCTCTAGTGTTTATTCTAGCCAGGCACTAGGCCAGGTGCGGACTCATATGTCATTTCCTTCCCAACTCTTCTTTCTGGTAAGTTGAGTTTCATTCCTCCCCCAGCATCCCCATGATAAACTATGTACACTTCTCTCATTGCACTCACCCTAGAAAAGGATGCCTCCCCCATGAGTAGTTACATAATTGGACTCATACCCCCTGCATCCTGGACATTTTCTAGCAGAGGGCTGACACACAAGTGAATCCAAGCATGTGAGTGTGTGTGTTTGTGTATGTGTATAAATGTATGAAACTAGACTAGGAAGTGCTTTTGTTTACTCTTTAATCTGAGCCCATGGGTTAGAAGTGCAAGAAGAAGTTTGCTTCATTAAAATAAAGATGATTTATTCCTATCTCTAACCTTCTTTGGGTATCATGTGTTTATTCTTGAACATTCTGTGCACATAAAAATATGTTAATCAGAGGAAAGTGAAAGGGTATTTACAATCTGTTATGTACATAATTGTATATGTCTTTGCACATACTGTATTGACTGCACATTTGCTGATGTGAGAAAAAGCAAACCAAGAAACTTAAAGATTAGCTGCATATCCAATGTTTACTATAGTATTTGCACATTGAATAAAGTGAAAGGGTATTTACAATCTGTTATATACATAATTGTATATGAGTCTTTGCACATACTGTATTGACTGCACATTTGCTGATGTGAGAAAAAACAAAACAAGAAACTTAAAGATTAGCTGCATATCAAATGTTTACTCTAGTATTTGAATGAGACATGGTTTTCAAGTTGATATTTTTAAACTGTGACTGCTGTAAATTTTGTATAACATCAACATCACTTAAAAAATGTATAGGTTTACATCAGTATTTCTGGCTCCTGGCAATTATTTGACCATATCAACTTGTTTCACTTCTAGAAACCAGAATGGTTACTATAATATTAGATTTACTAAGGAATTCACATGGCATGTATCACACCACGAAGATTCCCTTAGGTTTTCCATAATATCAGTACATAAGCCAGCACTACAGAATAGAGCAATAAAAATATAAATTATATCTAATGGAATGTGTATTATAAGAGATTACTTAGAAGAAATTACGGTTAAAAGAGTGTTCCCCTACTTGATCTACAAGAAGAGCCACTTGGTTGTCAGCTGATCAACTGATAACATAGTTAAGTAACTGGCATCAATTTCTTTCTGTTACTATTAGGTTTACGTGTGTTTAATTATAACGTGAAAAAATACATGATGGGTTTTTTTTTGTACAAATACAATAAAATTTTATATTTCCCTTTTGTTACTTTATACCTTAAGAATAATATTTCCACAACCAGGACTATACATAAGTGCTTATATTTCCTATTTGCATTAAAGAATCTTTATGTGCAGAGTCTAAGAATATTAGTGTCTCATTCTATACAGAGCTAAAAATTTAAAAAGTTCCTGACTTTCAGACTTGCCTCTCCCAACAGACTATTGCTATCAAGGTTGAACAACATGTACCTAGTAGAATCTAGCTGATTTCTACCTTAGGTAGAAATTGATGAGAAATTCTATAAACAATGCTCAACCTAATTAAAATAATTGAGAGGGCTTAACTTTTTGTTTGAAAATAGTTTTTATATGGTAAAATATTTGACGTCTCCAACTCCCAAACTGTACCTTAACCATGGGAACACAATCTTTTCCTAAGTTGCATCTACATTTATAACAGATATCTTCTACTTCGGATTAGCTGATGAGAATAACTTCAAACATTGAGCATAGAAATTGAATCTTTGTATAAGCAAGTGAGTCAGAATCCTGTATTTATAGATTGTCAGTCTCTGAGTTTGTCATCATGGGAGTGGGATGAGACCAATGCTTGCACATGCTTTTATCATTACTGCCCAAATCCAGTGAGACAGACAAGGATGCCTTTGCTTCTCTAGTACTAACTCCATTAGAACCTGTCACAATGATTAGGAATAGGAAATGCTAACCCTTCCCCAACCTCACCAAACATGCATCCTGAGGCTCTTCGAGAACCAGATCAAACACTTGACCACAAATGGGGAATATGGAGATCTTCCTTGAAGAACAATGAGATTTTCCTTGGACATTATTGGTTGAGAGTGAAGGCAAGGAGGGATAAGCGAATTAAATCCAGTTCCATATGTGAGCATCAGCATGAGTTCACTTTCCCCACCAAAGAAGACTATTGCTAATTTTCTTTCTAAATGATTAAGAAATAAGAGGATCTAATCAAGGGAAACAGTTTCATTCCATGGAACTAGAGAATCTAAGTCAAATTGGAATAAATAATTCCATTGGCATGGCCTTGATTTTGTGCTTTTTGTAATACTAGAAGCCTGCATTACGGTTTTGAATAAAAGCTGGCTTTTTCCTCTCCCTGCCTGATTGTAAAGTGCTCTGCTTTTTCTAACCAGGAAGAGTAGAATGTGATGTAATTAATTTTTTTATTCTTTTATTTAGTAATTGAGAAAGGAAGAGTGTTAGTTCAGCACACTGCATTTAAACAGAATGTCAGTTTGGCTATTTTGACTTTATAGAAGTCTGTAAATAAGAAGTCATTTATATATGCATAATTTGGATGGACAGTTTCATGGACACATCTTGGATGGAGCACTTGGATGGCCCATAGAACGCTCTGTTTGTCCCTATCATAGTACGTATTGTATTGTGTTAAGATGCTTATTTACTTAAATGTATCTCCCAAAAGGTGGTGATTACTTTGAAGCCAGCGACTATGACTTGTTGACTTTTGTATTTCCAGTTCTTAATACAATGGCTTACATACCATAAATAAATTGGTGCTCAACAGTATAGTCATTGAATGGAAAAATGAAGATTGCATCAGCTGGTTTTTGACATGTAACAAACCACCCACAAAGTTGGTGCTTAAAACTAATCATTATCATTGTTCATGAGTCTGTTGGTCATCTGAGCATTTCTGCTGATCTTGTCAGACTAAGCTGATCGTTGCTGGGCTCACTCGTGCTTCTGTGGTCAGTAATGGACTTGGTCATGGGCCATGATATCTAAAATGGTCTTATTGTCACATCTGATGTTTTCTCTCTACTAGCATGGCTAATGAAGGTGGCTATACCATGTCTCTCATCATCCAGCAGTCTAGGGAGTGTTTGTTCACGTGGCAGCAGACGGTAGGAGTTCCAAGAACTTAATAAAAATTGCAAGTCCTCTTGAAGCCTGGATTCAGAGGGGCAATTACATTTTTGACTCATTTATCTTATCAAAGCCAGTCTGAAGACAGACTTGTATTCAATATATGGAAAAAACGAGTCCCCCCTCCCATGTTTTGGTGGAAGGAGCTATGGATTATTGTGGTCATGTTTGAAATTCACTACAAATGATAAAGCATCCAGAATGTCACAAGAGACTAAGCTACAGTGAAATCTCAAATCTCCTCTCTGTGACATTAGCAACATCGTTAATATCTTAATCCTTTTTCTGCCTGAGATCTGAATCCCTTTCAAAAACCCACATTTATTTAGGTCAAATAATTAAAATGAAGACAACTAACTTAAATGTAATCACTTACAATTTTATTTTAGACAGCCATAATAAACACAAGTACATAAACACAATAACAGTTTAATGAAAAATAGCTGTGTTCTCTAAACAAAAAATAGTAAGAATAGCAGTAGTGATTCGTATTTTTACACATCTCTTTATATAAGGTTTAATTTAAAAATAGTTGGATTATCAAAGAAAAAAACACCCCTTACATGCTAGTTATTAGCTTTACTCCTTTTAAATGTTTTTCTTTCTGTTAATTGTCCAACCCCTTAGCCTCTGTATACCTGGGGAAGCTAGATAGAATTGAAAATCTAAGCAAAAATCCTACTCTGGTTATAGAAAGCTGTTTTGAGAACAACTGGAAATTTCAGTGGCCTGCTGCAAGTGGTTTATTTTAGTTTTATTTTATGTCTTGATTCCATTCAGCCTTAAGAAGACCGTAGCTTGGATAATAATAGTTCATTTCTGAAGTGGGCTCAACAAAAGAAAGCATTCACCATTCTTTTAACATTCTTTTATCAGTGTGACTATCGTACGCTTTCTTCTTGTTCTTTTTTTTTTTTTTTTTTTTTCAGATGGTCTGTAGCACTGTAGCATCAAGTATTATAAGAACCCCTCCAGAGTTCATGGGCATCATTAGATGGAATCACTGAGTTAGATGGTATCTATAAAGAGATATTGAGTATGTCATTAAAATAAACATTAAGCATTGTGAGGTAGAACATGAAATTCTAGATAAAGTGGTTTTCAGAATTAGATTTCAGTAAAACTGTGAGACTGAAGAAATGTTGTCTTGGCAACCTATGAGTTACCTTAAATTTGGCATTCTACTTTGTGTTAGAAAGTTTTCTGTATTCACTAAAATCCTCACTGATAATGTTTGGGTAGTTTTTGTAGACAATGTTCAAGGATAGGACTATTTCAAAACCAGGAATAATGGCTTTAAGCAAAGGCAAATAGATAAGGGTGGCAAACTTCGTATCACACTGTGGAGGTCACTAACTACTCAAATAATCTTGAGTACTTCCATGCATGCAGTCATGTATTCATCTAATAAACATTTATTGAGCACCTTCTGTATATGAAGCCCTGAGGCAATTATAAAGAAGAATGAGGTGTTTCCTTATCCTCAATAATTATACTGCCTGGAAAAGAAAGCCTACAGCTAAGTTGTTGATAAACTATGGAGTAGAAATGAATATAAAGTGCTCAGGTAGCATACAAGGAAAGCAACTAAATATTATCAGAAGAGCTACTGGTGAATTAATGAGGCACTTATATAACATAGAAGACGGATTAAAAAAAAAAATCTAGTTGCAAGTAAAGTAGAATTCAAGCAGTGTGAATGGCACAAACCAAAGCAAAAAACTAGGAAGTAATTTAGTCTCTTTGAGAAATTTTTCTAAAGCATAAGTGATATTGTTTTGGGGAAGATAAGAGTAGATTTAGGTAAAATATTATACAGTCAGAATTGCTAGTGTTCAAATTATTGATTCATGTGCAAACATTGTTATCCAGTGTAGCACATGCTCTGATCCTTCTAAGTCATATTCGAATCATTTATCTTCTATGCCCTTCATAGGTACTTGGATTCTGTTACTTTTCATATTGCATTGTACTGTTTTGTAGTATCTGTATTTTTACTTTAATCCTGAGAAGACTGTGTCTTGTATTTCTATCTCCATGTGGAAGAATGCAAAGTACTTGTCATATTTGTTGAATGCTTTTCTATCTTCCTAAATTATCTTAATTCTTCCTATTCTTAGTCTTAAAATAGTTGTCTACTTTCTTTTTTTTTCTTTTTTTATTTATTATTATTATACTTTAAGTTTTAGGGTACATGTGCGCAATGTGCAGGTTAGTTACATATGTATACATGTGCCATGCTGGCGTGCAGCACCCATTACCTCGCCATTTAGCATTAGGTATATCTCCTAATGCTATCCCTCCCCCCTCCTCCCACCCCACAACAGTCCCCAGAGTGTGATGTTCCCCTTCCTGTGTCCATGTGTTCTCATTGTTCAATTCCCATCTATGAGTGAGAACATGCGGTGTTTGGTTTTTTGTCCTTGTGATAGTTTACTGAGAATGATGATTTCCAGTTTCATCCATGTCCCTACAAAGGACATGAACTCGTCATTTTTTATGGCTGCATAATAGTTGTCTACTTTCTTAGTAAGCCTACGTTATTGTTCCAAGCCAGTAACACCAAGTGATAACTTTGAACTGAAACAAATAATTCACTTAGGTGTAAATTGGTTTCCCAGTCCCAGTGGATTCAGCAAAAACACTGAGCCTTAGAAATGTACACCAGTGGCCAAGCATCTTCACACAATGTCATTTGTACCAGGGTTTGTCCAAATATAGAGAACCACACAGTCAAAGAAACCATGGATTTCACCTAAATTATCTATTTGAACAAATTTGTTTGTGTCTACTGTTCTTTTATTATCCCCATGTATGCTTTTAATCAGCTAGATGTAGAGTAGTACACAGTATTTGCTTCCAGCTTTTAAAGATTTGTGAAAATCCAAGAATCAGTGGTGATCCATTATCTGGTAAGGCTACTGAGCAAATATGAGCTCACTGCCCGCAACAGATAGAAACCAATACTATAGCAATGGCTTTTGTGAAAAGAAAGTCTTTATTTTGCCAGGCTGGCCAGCAAGGACACAGGTGATGCAACTCAAATCTCTCTTACTAATTTGGGGTCTGGGGAAAGTTTTAAGGGGCCAGAGGACAATGGAAAGGATTAAGAAATGTTGGTCTGGCAGAGTCTAATTGAAGGACTTCAAATTTGACCATTTACGGTAAGGCATGTTGAGGAGGATTTTAGCTCCTGATCTTTTGGGCCAATGGACCCCTGGATTTTGAAAAGGTTCCAGGGTTTAGGTTCTGGTCATATCCTGGTCTTCTTGGTTCCACAGGGAGGAATCATGGGTTCTGGGTGTTGCTAAAGGTCAAAACTTTTTCTGTTGTGCATGCTTGGGCTACATGGTTGGCAATTTTGACTATGTTATTCCTACAAGGTAACTTGACATTCTGTCATCAACAAAGTAGGCCCAGGTTGGGCTGGTCCTGTTATAGTAAGGATACATCAAATCTGTGAAAATATTCAGAAAATTCAATTTCTTGTGGTCATATTCAGAAAATTCATATCTATGGAATTACATGCAAACTTATGGTGAAAGAAATAGTCATACAATAACTCATGAGAGATCTTCTGAATACCTGTTTAAATTAAAAATGAAATCCATAATATTGACATAAAACAAGGTCCTATGCCTGCATTGCACTGTTAATAGGATAGCCCCATGAGTGATTTAAGGCATATTTAGATATCATGCTTCAGGCATTGTTGCTTTTTATTGACAAAAGAGACTTCATGATGGTTGTTTTTGAGAAATTATTGCTTTCTTTGCAAGAGTCCTGCACACAGAAAAAAAGTACTGGGCTTCTGAAACTGTGAAATTGCTACTGAATATTACCTGAGGAAAATTGATGTGATGTGAAGAGTTGTGATATTGTAGGCATTCTCCCAATTGTTCATTTTATCCCCGCTAATCTCCTTGCTTCCAGCTTTCTTTGAAGTTATTTTTATTTTCTTCTTTTTACACTTCAGTGAATGCTCTCCCTATGTGAGAAAAACTGAAGACCAAAGTTCATAGATGTTTACTGTCCTCTTGGCTAACACATGCATGACAGAGTCTTATACTAAAAATACCTAGCAAACTGCTTGTGGGTTTTTTTTCTCTTATAAGTAGAAAGGGTACTAGCTTGTGTATGCATTTTTTCTTAATGAAAATATGCTGCTATTATGACTCCAAGAATCATTGATAACCAAACTTGGTGACATGTTTTCAATTGATTACATTATCATCAGTATCAGTTTTGTAGGGTTTAACTCAGTGGCATGTAATTTGGTTCCTGAACACTAATGCATTTCTAGGAGCACATCTGTGACTGAGTAGTTGACTTTAAAGTCACCATCTGACACTCCATTTCTGTCAATGCCTCCTTATTAGAAATATACCTAGAGAAAAGTCACACATTCTGGCAGCTTGCAGTATAATATGAGACGACTTCTAGGCGTAAAATAAAAATACTAGAAGCACATTTAAATAATTTTAATTTCCATGTTGTGATTAGATGAATAAACCTTACAAAATGAAAAATAAACCTCTATACTCATTACTTTCCTGCATCTTTCTAAATCCATGTTTCAAAGGAGATCTTGAAATTGACCTCAACAATGGAGACAACTTAGGAAGTAAATCAGTTGCTGAGATGTCAGTTATTTCAAATGTTGTAGGACTTGTTGATTTACCAAGCTATGGTAATAGTATTAGAGATTTACTGATGTATTTATTTCTTTAAAATGTGTCAACTTGCACAAAATGTATAGTATCACCATTATAATAAAAGATCAAGTATCATCCATCCATCAATCCTTCTATTTAAGAAACATTCGAAGAGTAGGATATAGCAGCACACTTCACGTACTCAGGCTTTGGTAAGATGTACAAGAACACAAACAATTACAGTGCAGAGTAGCAAGTTTAGTAAAACGAGTTAGTTCATATAAAATATTTTAGAATAACAGGGAGCAAAGCCTTCAATTCTGCTTACATATGTCCAGCAGTTCCTCAGAGATGAGTTCAGTCTTCAGCTGGTTCCAAGGAATAAGTGGTACTTTGACAAACCAGTAAATGGTAGGGGGCATTTCAAAAAGCTAGAGACAGAATATGGAAATGCAAGAGTCATGAAATTGCTTGACACGTTTAGGAACCCTCTACGAAGTTGGTTGCTGGAGCAAAAAAATTCAAAAGAACTTGCAGCAAATGCTGCTGAAGAGAAAAACTAAATCATGGCCTCTCTGCTATGCACAGCTGAAAGATTTCTACTATATTATCTAGGCAATTGTGAGGAGTTATTTATGGTTTCCACCAGAGTAATGAAAGATCATAATATTAGCATTGCTTAGACTCTGCTTAATGATGGAGGGTGGTGGGGACAGAAATAGGAAGGACTGACCACGGAGCAGACGTTAACAAATGAAGACATTGTTTTAGTAGTACATCAAAGAGATGCTGTAGCTAGAACAAAGGCAGCATAATTTGGAATATTAAAAGAAAAGAAGTAATCGATATTATAAGCCACATACTAGACAGCTTTGAATATGCAACGAGAAATGTCTCCATGTAGTCCTGTAAAATTGTTCAACTGAAAAATATGTATTTAAACAAGAAGTTTATAAATACTTGAAATCTACACCTTTATTTTTTCAATAAAAAATATTTTAAAATATTTTTAAACATAAAAAATAGCTTCAGGTTATATAAAACTGTCTTTCTATGTAGAACAAATTGATCCTGAGTTTTTAAATGAATCTTGAATGTCCTTGTATACATTTCAGTCTCCTTGTTGAAGAGTTCTTGGGTTATGCTTGTAGTGTCTGACACATTCACCAAAATGATACCATGAAATGTAAATTAAACCAACCAATTTGCAATAACCTCTCATTAAAACAATATTTAAGAGAAAATTTCTGGTTCAGATAACTTGAAAATTCTGTACTCTTATTTCAGGATAAAATATGCAAAATATATATAATTGCAAGTAGTTTTTTTAAACATGAACTTTATGACAAAACTTTAGAAAATGCTTGAAAACGCTTTTCCACAGGTGACTTTCTCATTTATTTTCCATTAAACGTGAATAAGCAACAACATGAAATAGTGCTTTCAACAACCCAGATGAACAGCCTTAGGAGCTAGTACTAACCTGATCAGCATTACTTCAAGCATTCCTATGTTTAATTATTCCTGATTTAAAGACAATGATTATTACTAGCTTTTGTCTCATGTGTTTATTTTATTCCTCTTATTGTTCACTTTTCATTTATGTGACATTCTTGATTCTTAATTCTGGGCTGTGTAGATAGTTGTACCTTGTTTCTTATGTTATAACCAGTATCACTAAAAAAATTCATTGACAGATTTAATGCATGTGCCATATCTAGGTGGGCAATACATTTGGGTTTCTTGAATACAATGGTTTGTTTCAAATCTAACACCTGTGTGCTTTGAAGTCTAACTCCTAGAAGATATTTAACTATAAATATAGAGCCATTAAAAGACATTTAATGTATTTTAATACCAATTAGCTATTCACTTGGCTATAGAGAGATTTGGCACACATTTACGAATTTATCTAGTCTACAAATATTTATTGATAATCTAATATATGAAAAAGTACTTCCAAAGTACTATAAAAGATGAATAGAGATGAATAAAATTTGGTCTTGATCTCAATGAGCTTAAGAATCTGAAAAGCAAAGTAAGATATTCACTTGACCCTCAGACAACCTGAGTTTGAACTACGAGGGTGCACTCATACACCGATTTTCTTCAGTGTCTCCCAGCCCAGGACGGCAGGACCAACTCCTCCTTTTTCGCCAACTCCTAGTGGTTTTCCTAATAACATTTTGTTTTCTCTAGGTTACTTTATTGTACCAATACAGTATATAATAGATATAACATATAAAATACATTTTAACTGACTATGTTATCAGTATGGCTTCTAGTCAACAGAGGCCTATTAGTCCTTGAGTTTTGGGAAAGTCAAACGTTATATGTGGATTTTCGACTACACAGGAGGGATGTTTTCCTAACTCCCATGTTGTTCAAGGGTCAACTGTATTCACAAACTATCTCAATATAAGCTAGAAAGTAAGATATATGAAGAAAGGTATGAGATAAAGTATTGTTTGGAATCAGTAATGATTATTTCCATCATGATATAAAGAAATGATTTATTCATTTATCCAGGCAGTATTTTTGATATTCTACTGCAGGTCAGACAGAATTCTTAGCATAAGAACTACTGTAACAAAAACGTAGAGTCCCAGCTCTGAAAGCCTTTACAGCTTACATGAACGGACTAAAAAAATAAAGGCAGATAAATAGCACAATTTCAAAGTGTTTCAAAGGATTTTAAAAAGCAGACACAGATAGATAGCAACTGGGTGATTGTTGGAAGGGGTTGAACCAAAAGTGCTCTCTTCGGGGGTGTCAATTAAAATTAGCACATTGGAAATTTTTAAGCATGAGAGTGAAATTATTGTTTATGAAAAAGTTGGTTACTGAGCTCAGCCTAGGGACTAATTTAGACCAAAATAAATCAAGTTAGGGAAAAGGCCAATTTAGAAAGAAGAATATGCATAACAAGAATATGTTCACTATTATTATTATTTTTTTTTTTTTTATTATTTTTTTGAGATGGAGTCTCGCTGTCGCCCAGGCTGGAGTGCAGTGGCACGATCTCAGCTCACTGCAAGCTCTACTTCCCAGTTCAAGCGATTCTCCTTCCTCAGCCTCCTGAGTAGCTGGGACTTCAGGCGCTGCCACCACGCCCGGCTAATTTTTTGTATTTTTAGTGGAGACGGGGTTTCAACATGTTAGCCAGGATGGTCTCGATCTCCTGACCTCATGATCCGCCCGCCTTGGCCTCCCAAAGTGCTGGGATTACAGGTGTGAGCCACTGCATCCGGCCTATTACTATTATTATTATTATGTTGAATATGTAGACTATCATTGCATGCTTACATGCAATACCATTCTAGTCATCCTACAAATATTAAGTCATTTCATTTTCACAACAATAAGGCATGTGCTTTTATTATCTTTATTTTACAGGTAGGAGAATTGAGACAGAGAGTGGTTAAGTATTGCGCCCTATGTGTCACTGCTAATAAATGGCCAGGTTGGATTCTCAGCCTGGTTTAATGTCAAGCTGGGGAGCCCACTGTCAAGCACAATGCTAGTCTATGTCTCTAATTCATGTATGTATAGAATACTTAGACTTTGTTGTTGTTGTTGTTTGTTTTGTTTTGATAAGGGTCTCACTCAGTTGCCCAGGCTGCAGTGTACTCATGGCTCACTACAACCTCAATGTCCCAGGCTCAAGTGATCCTCCCACCTACCTAGTAGCTGGAACTACAGGTGTGCACCAATATGCCTGGCGAATATTTTTGTATTTTTGGTAGAAACGAGGTTTTGCCACATTGCTCAGGCTGATCTTGAACTCTTACGTTTAAACGATCTGCCTACCTCGGCCTCTCAAAATTTTGGGATCACAGGCATGAGCCACAGCGCTCGGCCTTGAGACAGTTACAGCATTTTTATTGGTTAAAGCTTCTTGGCCAGGCACAGTGGCTCAGGCCTGTCATCCCAGCACTTTGGGAGGCTGAGGCAGGCGGATCATGAGGTCAGGAGATCGAGACCATCCTGGCCAACATGGTGAAACCCCATCTCTACTAAAAATACAAAAAAATTATCCAGGCATGGTGGCGGCACCTGTGGTCCCAGCTACTCGGGAGGCTGAGGCAGGAGAATGGCCTGAACCCGGGAGCGGAGCTTGCAGTGAACCGAGATAGCGTTCAATCTGTTAAAGAAAGACAATGAAGTGAATACTTTAGGGATTGTCTACATTGAATAGGAAAGAAATAACAGCCAGAGAAGGGACAATTACAGAAGTAGGAAGAGAACGTGGAGAAAATGGGTTTTCAAGGAAGACAGTCCTAATTGTAAATGTTAGATGACTGAAAAAGGCCAATGCATCTAATATGTAGCATCCTAGTGACCTTCAAGGGTGGTTCAGCTTCTCTTTGAGACTTCGAGGTTATAAGGAACTAAGGAAATAAAGAGGATTCTGTCAATGAGATCCAGGCTAAGAAACAGAAGAGAAAAAAGATGGTAATAAAGTTTGTTCTAAGGATAGGTAGACTTTAGCATAATTTTAAACTCAGAGTCAAATAAAGAAGAAGAATTTGAATTTGTAAACCATTGAAAACATTGAACAATTTTTTGAAAGATGTGGGAAGTATGTGATGGAGTAGGCTGGGGAAAGGCTAGTATTGAACAGAAAATAGTGTTCTAAAAATAGAAAAAAAAAGAGAGAATTTTAACATAATTTCAAGGCTCAGATATGTTTTGTCCTCATTCCTTCTAGGATTCAACGTTTGTAATAGATGTTGGAACACAAATTTTGTCTGTTCAACTCTATTCCCCTTTATAAAACTATGCAATGGATGAATAGAGAATATATTCAGTAGTGACTGTTTAGCAAACAACTCCAGCTTCCAGATGAGTAACATAAATCAAAACAGATTAATATTCCCTCTAACGAATATATTGCTGTTTTTGGTACTTGTATATATTGATGCTTATGGTACTGTTAAGAACCCTGAGTTTACAGTCATGATATTTTCACTTTTAACAATTTAATTTAGAATTCAAAAACTTTTTATATGTTTTTCCTGATAAATAGTGCTTAAATTACTTGTCAATATTCTGTTCCAAAGAATGCATACAAATTGGATTTTGTTTTTCGTTTGATGTGTGTTAAGAGTGGGAAAGATGCATAACTGATGTGCATCTGGCATATCTGATGTGCCGCAACTGCCAACAGTTCAGATAACTTTATGGCGGTCACAGGTCAGTCTTAATGAAAAAAAAACAAAAAACAAACAACAAAGCATGCCCAATTCTGTTAGAATCAATCAAATAACCCATGACAACATGCAGCAAATGAGAATAGGTGATCTGAAAAGCAGGATACTTTACTTTGTGAACTCTATGTAAGGTTACATGAGAGACTCTGAATTTTCTATGTGTCAGGGAAATTTCCATTCAGGATATTCCCAGAGGATGGAGTGGTTTAAACTTAGACTTCATAGTGGCAGTGTCTGCAGCGGAACTGGCAGATGTCAGAGCATGTGACAAGACAGGCTGGGCAGAAATGCAGAAGAGCGTCCCTGATAAGGCACTGGAAGAGAATGGATTATTTGTTTACAGTTGCAGATTATAAATAAATCTGCCATGTTAATCAAGGGCATATCAACGTTTTCTTTGCCAACCGCACAGTCATTTCAATTGGAGTGAATGAATTGCACTGATAAATTTTTTCTAAGTGGTTTTCTTGTAATTGTTACTAAAACTGTCCTTGGTTGCACATAATACAAGAGAAATGTTAATCTATTTCTTGATTTAGCTTTTTAGTATGCTATTTATTTCAATAAGTAGCTTAGTTCTGGCTTTATAAACAAGAAGCACATACTTGATTTACTGGGTATATGTTAACATTCAGCCATCTAGACCATTTTAGCCAACCCTTAGGAACCCTGTTTTGGTCATGAGAATATTTCAAAACAAAAAAGCAGAGAAATAAACAAGGTTAAAGGGTAAGACCTGTGATTGAGAGCAGGGACTCTGTTAAGCTTTAAAAATCAAAACTGAAATTTTGATATTAGTGTGTGTGCATGTATTAGTCTGTTCTCACGCTGCTATATAGAACTGCCCAAGACCGGGTAATTTATAAAGGAAAGAGGTTTAATTGACTCACAGTTCCACAGGACTGGGGAGGCCTCAAGAAACTTACAACTGTGGCAGAAGGGGGAGTAAACACATCCTTCCTCACATGGTGGCAGGAAGGATAAGTACTGAGGAGAGGGGAAAGCCCCTTATAAAACCATCAGATCTTGTGAGAACTCACTTGCTATCAAGAGAACAACATGGGGGTACCTGCCCCCATGATTCAATGACCTCCAACCTGATTCCTCCCACAATACGTGAGGATTAGGGGAACTACAATTCAAAATGAGATTTGGGTGGGGACACAGCCAAACCCTATCAGTGCATGAACATCCAATCTCTTTGCAGTAAGGCCAGAGACAGTATTTCAGTTCTATATGATTTTGTCTGCAAAATGTCTTTCGTTTTGTTGTTTTTGAGACAGAATCTTGCTTTGTCTCCCAGATAGGGACTTGCTTTGAGTGCACTGGTGTAATTATGGCTCACTGCAGCCTCAACCTTCTGGGCTCAAACTATCCTTCCACCTCAGTCCCCCAAGTAGCTGGGAATACAGGCATACACCACCATGCCTGGCTAACTTTTGTAATTTTTATAGAGACAGGGCTTCTCCATGTTGCCCAGGCTGGTCTCAAACTCCTGGACTCAAGCCATACAGCCACCTTGGTCTCCCATGCTAGGATTACAGGCATGAACCACCACGCCCAGCCTGCCAAGTGTCTTTTAAAAAGTTTAACTAGTTTCAGTTCAATCATTGTGGAAGTCGGTGTGGTGATTCCTCAGGGATGTAGAACTAGAAATACCATTTGACCCAGCCATCCCATTACTGGGTATATACCCAAAGGATTATAAATCATGCTGCTATAAAGACACATGCACATGTATGTTTATTGTGGCACTATTCACAATAGCAAAGACTTGGAACCAACACAAATGTCCAACAGTGATAGACTGGATTAAGAAAATGTGGCACATATACACCATGGAATACTATGCAGCCATCAAAAATGATGAGTTCATGTCCTTTGTAGGGACATGGATGAAGCTGGAAACCATCATTCTCAGCAAACTATCGCCAGGACAAAAAACCAAACACCACATGTTCTCACTCCTAGGTGGGAATTGAACATTGAGAACACATGGACACAGGAAGGGGAACATCACACACTGGGGACTGTTGTGGGGTTGGGGGAGTGGGGAGGGATAGCATTAAGAGATATACCTAATGCTAAATGATGAGTTAACGGGTGCAGCACACCATCATGGCACATGTATGCATATGTAACAAACCTGCACGTTGTGCACATGTACCCTAAAACTTAAAGTATAATAATAATAATAATAATAAAAAGTTTA
This sequence comes from Pongo pygmaeus, assembly GCF_028885625.2. Classification (NCBI taxonomy): domain Eukaryota; kingdom Metazoa; phylum Chordata; class Mammalia; order Primates; family Hominidae; genus Pongo; species Pongo pygmaeus. The sequence continues at coordinate 19,183,246 of NC_085930.1, read as the reverse complement.
ACTAGTTTCAAATATTTAAAAATCAGATTTTATATAAAAACAAAGTTTCTTCAGTTCTCTTATAAATCTGACACCTGAAAAACGAACCCATATCTGAGATCGCACCAATGGGCACCATTGCTATGTAGTTTACAGAAACTGCACAGTCTGTCACCTTATCTACCTGACCCTACAAAAAGATTTGAAGCAAAGAGATATAGATCAGGTTTTCAATATCCAAGAATTGTGTGACTTGTATGGAAAGCCTACCCACAAATTAGATATTTGGTTACATACAAAAATAGAGTTTGCATAATCACATAATTATTAAACTCAGGCATTTTTCCAAGGCTCTGAAAATCACACAGTCCACTCATTCTAATATTCATTTTTTTCATACTCTCAAAATGTTATTTTCATTTAGTTTATTCTCCGTTGCTCAGAGTTTGATCTAGATATTTGAATCAATTTCTGTGTGTAGAAAGAGCGGCAAAAAAAACTGATTTAAGTGGAGAAATTTAGTTCATTAACATATTTATATCCCTTCTGCAATGTGACTATTCTTTTTTCTGTGTTTCTAGATTAGGAACTTCTTGTCATAAAGATATGTCAGTTTCTAAGGCCAACAGAAAATAAGCTACTATCAGCTACATGTGTGAAAGGTGACTAGAAACTGAATGATCTGATACTAATTAATTTGATGATTTAATGAAACAAATTTTGTTTTACCCTTGAGTATCAATCCTAAATGAGTACATCCTTATATTTAAATTGAAATACCAATTTTTAAAGAATAAAACTATAACAACAGAAGTCATATTTAAATATAAATTCATTTGATATATAGCAATATGTATGTTATATTGATTTTAACATACATATTTCTGAGGATGTATTCATATACATTTAATAAACACATATTTTTAGATTGTTTTCACCTATACTCAGAAGAACACAGGTTATCTTACTAATGCAAACTAGATCTTTCTTCATATTGCTCCTTCCCTCCCTTCCTTCCTTCCTTCCTTCCTTCCTTCCTCTGTCCCTCGCTCTCTCCCTACCTTCCTTCCTCCTTCCCTCCCTCCCTTCCTTCCTTCCTTCCTCCCCTCCTTTCAGAAGTATTTATTGAACACCTACTATATGTCAGGTATTGTTCTAGGGATATAGCAGTGAACAAGACAAGCAGAAGATTCAGCACTCATGAGGGTTGCATTCTTTATTCAATCTATTTCAAAAATACACTTTTTAAGGGTTTTTTAGGGGTTTTTAAAAACCCTTAAAGGTTGCATGCCATTGTGTTTCCTTCTTCAAAATGAGGCCAATTGTCTCTATGTTGATCCTAGAGTGGCAGATGTTGAGGTAATTTTCCAAGTATAATTAAGTCTAAATAATCACTTAGGACAAAATGCTGGGCTACGGTATCAAAAAAGGGAGTTTAAAATACAAGTAGTCTGGGATAGGTTTATGATGATTCTGTTAATTCAGTGTTGGAATGGCATATACTATCATTTCTCAAATGTTTTGCAAGTTCCCACTGTGGGACATACATATGCTAGAAGCTGGCAAGAGAAAGGTGAATAAGCCTTGGTCCCTGCACTTGAGCATCATAGGGTAGCTGTGGAGGTTATGAGTACTAGAATAAAAGGTGTTAAGAAAGAAGATACCTTAGAAAGCAGGTGGGAGAGAGACTCAGTCTACTCCTGCTGCTATAACAAAATTCCACAGGCTGAATAATTTTATATGATAGAGATCTATTTCTCACAGTTCTAGAGGCTGGGAAGTCCAAGATCAAGGTGCTGGCATTTGACGTCTGGTGACAGTTGCTCTCCGCTTCCAATATAAGTGTCTTGATGCTGTGCCCTCACATGGCAGAGTCGAAGGGGAAAAAGGTTTCCTAGTTCCCTTCAGCCCTTTTGTAAGGCACTAATCCCATCCATGGGGGCAGAGGCTCTTAAAGGCCCCACCTCCCAATCCTGTTGGGTTGGGTATTAGGTTTCAGCATGAATTCTGGAGGGAGCACAAACATTGAAATCATAACAGAAGGTCACAGTAGCAGATCAGAAAGGAATGAGGGCAGGTTTCCCAGAGAAAATGATGTTTAAGCTGAATCTTGAAGAATCATTTATTATTATTACTATTTATATTAAAAATCGTTATTAATAGAAACGTATTTATTTTTTATTTGTTAGAATAAATGAAAGCAGAGTTTTTACTGTTTTATCTGCTTCTGAATCTCAATTACCTAAAATTATGTGTTGCACATAATAGGCAATTAATAAATATTTGCTGAATGAATGTGCCAGATATGGTACTAATTAATTATTATGAATTTTTCAAGTCTGCAAAACAGCCCTATAAAGAAGTTATTACAATTATTTTTCCCATTTCACCGATGAGAACAATGGGGATTTAAAAATTAAGCAACTCGTTTAAGGTTATGGAGTTTTGACTAGGTAAAGCCAGGAGAGTGATTAGGCAGAGGGACTCCAGAGTCTGTGCTGTGGATGAGCAAAGGTTTTGGAGATGACAAATGAACATCATCTTTGTTGCATACAGAGGACAAAGGCTTAAAAATATAGCCAAATCTTTAAGGTTGTTGCATTTCTTCCAATGAATTATGGGTTTTACTAGTAAGACAGAGGGCAATTATATGAAATTACTAGTAAGACAGGGCAATTATATGAAAAATTAGAAGCAATTAGCAAATTAGGTGAAACGATCAGAATTTTACCTTAGAAAATTAAATCAAAATACCATATCAATATTTCAGAGTAGAGAAAAATTTCAGGCAGTAAAGTCAGTTAAGAGTTTCTTCCGGTAAACATACTGTGGATTAGAGCTATTTTTTGTTCGATGCTTCTCTTTTGTAATTGCTGGGTCACCAACCTGCAACTTGTCCCTTTGTAGATCTCATTTCTCTTGTGTTATAATTTTAACTTTTAGTAATAAAATGGTTTGAATGTGTAAGGGAAAACACTTGTTGTAAAGGAAAACACTTGTTGTAAAGGAACATTGTGCATATAATACAGTGTAATTTTAGTGATTGTAAATTTACCAAATTTTTTTTTTTTTTTTTTTTTTTTTTTGAGACGGAGTCTGGCTCTGTCTCCCAGGCTGGAGTGAGGTGGCGCCATCTCTGCTCACTGCAAGCTCCACCTCCCGGGTTCACATCATTCTCCTGCCTCAGCCTCCCAAGTAGCTGGGACCACAGGTGCCGCCACCACGCCCGGGTAATTTTTTGTATTTTTAATAGAGACAGGTTTCACTGTATTAGCCAGGATGGTCTCGATCTCCTGATCTCGTGATCTGCCCGCCTTGGACCCCCAAAGTGCTGGGATTACAGGCGTGAATTTACCAAATCTTATTTGTATTTACTTTTCTGCCCCTACATCCAAATTTCATTCATTGCTGTACAACCAATTTTGTAGGTAAACTGAGCTACTTGTAATTTTCAGAATGTGCCTTATATTTTGTCTTCAGCTCTAGATCTTTTTTTTCAAGAAAGTTAATGTTAATTGATAACTGTTTTTTTACCTTTCTGGCCACTGTTTTTATGCATCTTTCCATCATCCATTCATCTTTCCATCCAACCATTTACTATCCAATAAGTATTTTATTATTTTATGCTTATAGATATTATCAGTGATAAATAGTATTACATATTAAACATTTTTTTCTTAAACAGTGCATTTGCCTTAAAAAATCTTTCAATCTAAAACTTTAACTTTCCAGGCCCACTTTAATTTTTGAATAACAGTACAATTTAAGAAAGAAAACAAAATGGCATATTGAAACTGTTTTCAAAAACTGCACTTAAAAAAACTATACATAGAAAATGTTATTGCCCTGAAGTTAGAAAACACATTTGAAAAATGGAAGGACTTTTGCGTACATCCTGCTCAAATTTCATTCAGCGTTTGTACCTTATACATTGATTTTGGGTATGCAGGTCAGTGCATAATATGCATTGTAAACCGGTAATGAAATATAAGCAGTAAAAACTTATCGACTGTGGTATTAGCTGATATTTCAAATGTAGAATCTCCTCAAGAGCTCCCTTCAGGGGATCTTCAAAGAATGTAGCAGAAAAGTTATCAGCTATCATGCAATAACACATAGTTTAAAGCAAAGAATTTCTACATAGCAAGAATACAGACTGTGTTAAGAAAATGATGGAACTCTAGGTTAGTGTCGAGGTGGAACGCTGAATTAGGCTCGCCACTACAAGTTTTGAAGGGAAATAATTTGTTAGCTATGAACAGGATATTTTAAAACAATACGAAGATATCATCTTGAACTATGATTTCTTGTTGAGATGCATTTTCTCCAAATATATTACTGCATGTGCACTCTTCAGCCTATATGCTCTGTACTTATAAATCTTAAATTCATAGTGTTACTGATAAAAAAGTATCCATAAAATACTTTGCCTCTGTATCTTTTTAATAAAAGGCATACATTATCTCCATAAGACAAGGCTGTTTTCAGATTTGATGGTTTGTATGACACATACAAATACAAGCTGTGATGGAGCTTCTTATGAAGTAACTTGGGAATCCATCTTTCCACTTTCCTTCGTTACATACATCTATATTAAAATTAAGTTTCATCTATTACATCTAGGCAATGAATTTTAGTCTCTCAGTTTATTTCACTTGAACATAGATTCCAGAGCTAGAAAAATTATTTCTATGTTACAGTTTGCATCTTACCTTGGGACATGAGAGTTACATTTATTTGTAGCTTATTGTTTTCAGTAGTCTACTCAGAAAGCAAATTGCAGTCATTCTTCACTAAAGCTCAAATGTCCCGTGTGAGGTTAGCAAATTTCTGCCAATTGCCATTGGTTTGGAGCTTAGAATAAAAATTGTCTTCACAAAAGGACTATCGAATTTTAAAGATGATACTCATTATATTTGTTTAGACCATACCCTAATAACTTAATAATTATAACAGCTAACCTCTGTTCAAAACATTAAAATATGCCCCCACCAAAAAAAAGAAATAGTTCGTTTAGGAACATTTGAATCAAATACAGAAACACTATCATCATAAAATCTCACATTGTTTTTACAATACTCAGTCCCTTTATTGCTTTAAACCTTCAAAATAATCTTAGATTACATTCAAAAGTTTAGGTAATATAATAACTATATATATAAACTATTCTGTATGTATTTGCATTTATATTTTGAAACTGTCATATTACAAATGTGTCATGATTTTAACTTGATGGAAAATGATAAGACATGCATTAAAGAGATTCTTTTTAGATGATATTACTTAACACAAGATAATTATAACTGTAATTTTTACCAGTATGCTAGACAATGCATCCAAGATGAAATTCATTAAAGTTTCATTACTCTGAGCTGTGTTAGCCCACGTTAGTTAAGTAGTTGGACCTGTACACTTAAATTCATAATCCCAGCCTACTTTATTTATTTTTTGTCATGTTTTTTCTCTTTGGCTTTCTACTCCTCTGTAGGTCTATCATGGAAGTGTGGAGCCAGTTCTGTGTTCCCTTCTTTCTAAATGATTATCATATTCTTTTGAGAAAATGTTGGTCTTGCCCCTCCTTGTCTTTCAACCTGTTCCATGTGCAACTTCTGTATTGTGGATTAGTCATATCCCGTCAGAATTAAAACTTCTAAAGACAGTATGTTCAGTATGACATTGAATGTTTAGACCCTAGAGTCTGCCAAATAACACAGACAGTGAAGTGTACTCAATAAATAAAACAAGATAATTTTGTTGTTATCTTGGTAATGAGGACCATATGGACAAAAACATAGAAATAATAAAATAGATTAATTAAATTCAGTTAGATAATCCATGTAAAGTCTTCAGCACAGTGCCTAGTAAATAGCAAGCATTCAATTAATATGTTATAATATTATAAATTTTAGATATTATTATCATTAACAGTATTTTGCATCTTGACTTAATTGTAGATTCTCATTATATCTATTGATACAGCAAGTGTTTCTCAATGATCAAACAGGGCCGCATACATCTGGCCATAGATTTCAATTCACAAAAATTGTCAGACTTAGTTGATGATTAACAGCTGCTTATCGTATTTTGCTAAAAATGGTTTTGAGACTAAGACCAATTATGAGTGTGTTATGCAGTAGTTTAATAACATCTGCAATGGACAGAGCCAGTCTGCATTCCACATATATGAAATATGTGTAGAAATGTACTTATTTAAAATAGAACTAAAGCTCATACAATGTGTTTCTAGTCTGAAACAAATTGATGTTATCTCCATTTTTCTTCCAAAATGTCATAACATCTTCCTCATGATGGTGTTACTTTTTTTTTTGAGGCAGAATCTCGCTCCATTGCCCAGGCTGGAGTGTGAGTGCAGTGGCTCAATCTCGGCTCACTGCAGCCTCCGCCTCCCAGGTACTAAGCGATTCTTCTGCCTCAGGCTCCTGGACTACAGGTGTGTGCCGCCAACCCATCTAATTTTGTATTTTTAGTAGAGACAAGGTTTCACCATGTTGGCTAGGCTTGTCTCGAACTCCTGACCTTGTGATCCGCCCGTCTCGACCTCCCAAAGTGCCCGGCCGATGTTGTTACTTTCTGTTTTAAGAGAAGTGTTTGTAGTAGGAAACATAATAATCAAAAATGGTGAAAATGAATGCCTCCTTGAAAATTATAATGATGCAAGTCTGTTGCTTAAAACAAGATCTGTTAGGAAGACAGCAGACTCTAAGTTTACTTCACCATAATAAAATAGTCTTTAAGCATTGTGAATAGAAAAATTATACATATATATGAGCATTCTTATTCAGGGATAATTTTATAACATGTTTTCTTCATAATATTATTAATTATTTTCTACATGGCAGTGAACTTAATAAGATTTTCTTTTTCTGTATATATTTATGCCTAATTATGAAGAATATCCTTGGCATTAATAATGCAAATCTTAATTACAAATTAGAAAATTGATGTACCCTTTCGGCTAAATTATTGCAATGACTTTCTATAAAGTAGGATTATTTGGATAACAATCTCTGGGGTATGTGAGTTTTGCTTTAATTGTTTTCAGTTTTTTTTACAGCCCTTCATGGCTTAGAACTTTGTGTTCATGCATAGTGAATAGCCAACTTGAAAACCTCATGAATTCTACAGTTCAGATACCTGTACAAATTGTTTTGGTTTATAAAAGCTATCACAGACATTAATAACGTCACATATAAATTCCTGTTATACTAAATTGATATGCATGTTGCTTTCTTAATTCTTTATTTTAAAAAATGGGAATCATGACTGAGTAGCTATTTGACTGATTTTAAGAAATCTGGTAAAATGTTCGTTTTCATTGTGCATTTTCCCACAAAATGATTGCTTTCCACTTTAGGGATTAAGTAACTTAGAAAACTGTGAAATAAAGCAACGGTTGACAATCTTTTCTCATCACGAAACAATAAAGAATAATAGTCATTTTTTGTTTTATAGAAGATAGATATGTTTGAAATATCAGAACATTTTATTATAACCTGGTACCATTTAAATCTACCAAGTTCTACATTTTATATAGGCTGGGATAAAAATCACTTCAAAGGAACTGAATTTTGATCATCTTCATAACACTTTGTCTTGTTTGAAAAATGAAGTTTAGTGTAATCCCACCACTGCTACCCAAACTTTTGCTAAACTGTCTAGAATAATTACACTTTTGAGTTGAATTCAGTTTACTAGAGAAACAAGGATTGGCTTACATGCACATTTTAAAGAACATAAATTTGGATGTGAAGATGTATTATGAAACTCCCCCTTGCTGATAACTTAAATGAGGACCTGTCAAGTATCAAACAGGTGACAGCTATTGTTCTATACTAACAGTAAAATGCAGTGTTTCCTAGATATAACATCGTTTTACGTATTGCAATCATCATGGGAGCTTGTTAAAAATACAGATGTCTAGGCTGCATCCAAGACCTATTGAATAAGAATCTCTGGATACAGAAACCAAGGTGTTTTAAGTAACTCAGGTGGTTTTGAAATTGTGTCAGAACTACTGAGACAGTAAGTCCCTCATTGAACTATGGAAGTATCTCTACCTTAGAAGTCATACAAGTCATACTTGAGAAGAATTTGAACACTTTTTAATTCATATCTTAATAAATGAAATTTCATTGTAGAAAATTTTAAAATTATGGGGTATATGATGCTAAAATAATAGAAAAAAGTAGTTTGTGGGGAATTAAATATCATTGTAAGGAAATTTATAAGACTTCTAAAGTTTTTGTAGCTTGTTTGTTTTTATAAACTTTGACCTACTTCTATATGAGTTCTTGCATTTATTAGAAGTAAAACTCTCTAAAGTAAAAGATGTTTGTCCTTGTTTTGAGAAACACTGTAGATAATGAGGAAGGTAGGGACACAATAACTGACCTTCATAAGAGAAATGTGAAGGAAAAATTACCCAGAAACCATATGGCCTGAGAAAGTGAAGCTGGGAGTGAAGTGGAGTGAAGCTTTTTGAGTCATCTCTGGACAGAGGAGTGTTTCTGAGTCTTTAAGACTCATGTCACTTTCTCAGCATGAATCATATTGCATTTTTTTTTTCATGTAGTAACATGGTCCAGGTTTTATTTGTATATGTATTATGCAACACATAAGTGTGAAACTGTAAGTACATGCCTAGATTTGTTAATAGGGATATAGGTAGATGAGGGGTATAGAGGGAAAGAAAAATAAAAAATTCAAGCTGTATATATTACTTACGATCTTCCCATGGCAATTTTAGCACCTAACCTTACCATTCAATATGTACCCTCTTCCATTTTCACACACTGTTGCACCTCTAGGCAGTATATACTAAACTAATATAAATTATAGTTTTTAGTATATTCTAAACTAAATATACTAATAGTATATTCTAAACTAAATATACTAATAGTTTAGTATATTCTAAACTAAATATACTATTAAGTTTAGTATATTCTAAACTAAATATACTATTAAGTTTAGTATATTCTAAATATACTATTGTTTAGTATATTCTAAACTAAATATACTATTAAGTTTAGTATATTCTAAACTAAATATACTATTAAGTTTAGTATATTCTATTGGTTTAGTATATTCTATTGGTTTAGTATATTCTGTTGGTTTAGTATATTCTATTGGTTTCGTATATTCTGTTGGTTTAGTATATTCTATTGGTTTAGTATATTCTATTGGTTTAGTGTATTCTGTTTGTTTAGTATATTCTATTGGTTTAGTATATTCTATTGGTTTAGTATATTCCATTAGTTTAGTATATTCTATTGGTTTAATATATTCTATTGGTTTAGTATATTCTGTTGGTTTAGTATATTCTATTGGTTTAGTATATTCTATTGGTTTAATATATTGCCTAGAGGTGCAACTGAGTATGAAAATGGAAGAGGGTACATATTTGATGGTAAGACTGGGTGCGAAAGTTACCATGTAGGACAAGAATCTATTATCATTATAATTGACTTTAAAGTTAACTAAATTACGCACAAATAATACTTGACATGGTTTTGAACATACAACTCTGTAGAGTGTTTTGTTTATATAAACATGTAGTATGTTCAATAATATTCAGTCTATATTAGGCACATAAGCATAATATAATTTTATAACATTGAAATCATATACAGAGAGATTAAAAATAAATAGAAGAATTAAAGAAGCAAAACTTTTTATATTGTTGAATTTGTATTTTTTAAAGATACAGAGCTGTAACTTGTCTTGGGTGGTAAACAAGATGAGTAGAGAAACAGAACCAACATGACAACTGTCTGCTGGGTGCCAGATGTTTTGTTAGTCTCTCTAAAAATGGATCATCTGTTCTTTATGACAGTACCTAGAGGAAGGAGCTCTGAGGGAAACATTATCGCTATTTTACACATAGGACTGCAGAGTTTAAATGCCCTGCCTAAATGTTGAATCTGGGGTTAAAACTAAGGTCTCCAGGAATCTGAAACTATACTATGATGTGAGATACATGCCTTCTTTAGTACCCCTAAGAGCTTTCAACATGGATGAGATTTGTAACTGAAACACCCCTGAGGTTTCTGAACAAATTAATGGCATAATAAAACAACTTTTAAAATGAGATCAGTAAAATAGTTCAGAGTGGAAAAGAGTTGCAAAAAGCCATGTACAAAGTGATAAAATTCCATCTTGTGGTAATAACATTAAGCATCAGGAAGTATGAGGCTTTGCCGAAGAATAAGGGATAGAATACAGAGGCTGTCAGGGGAGTCTACCCATAACTCCTGACTCTGTAAACTCTTTATTCATGAATGTTTTCTTGTAGAATAATCACTTCAAGAGCACACATTGGCAAAATAACAACAGAAGCATTTTAGAAAAACTAGGCTCATAGTATTATAATACCATATAGTAGACATAGTTTGACTTTGATAGAAAAATATCCAGCAAACTTTTAGCAAGAATAAATTCATTTTAAAATTGGCTTTACTCCATAAATTCAGGGTGTGAGAAATAGATGAATAGATATTAGGACAAGTGTAGCAACTTTTCTATATAAAGAATATATTCATTTTCTGAAGCATGATACCAATCCTAAAATCCCAAGAACTTGAAAACAAACTTTCATTATGTGTATCTATTTAGTTGGTACCCGTGGTACCTTAATAGTTAACAAGAAGTACTTGGAAAACATTCTGGAATACTTGAATATAAAATTGCACTGAAGCAATATCTTAAGATATCTAGACACTTATTGAATTGGAGAAATCAGACTAAGCCTCAATAACCATTTTCATTTCTGCCAGTGAGATAGTGAAATTAATATTTGTAGATTCTCTTCTTCCTCAGTCATGAGGCACATGAAAGTGACTCACCCAAAAGGGGATAGCGGCATCTTGATACCAAAGTTATCTCTGAGTGGCATAGAATATAAAAGTTCTAAGCATCATTATCACCTTAGCTAGTTGAAGAATATTCAAATTTATGAGTTTTGCAAAAACTATATTATTGGTTTGGACACTGAAATACAATTACTACAAAGAAAGATACAGGATAAATTGCTTTAACAAATGTTTATATTTTTGCTTTAAAATATATGGTAATTTGTAAGATTGAAAAAATAAACTGTAAGTAGTATAGCAAGATATCAGAAGGCTACATCATCACACATCTGATACATATGTTTAACACAATATAAATTTTGGTTTTTAATAAAAATATAACTTATTTATAAAACTTGCTCATTAAATATCTGCTTTTGGTGAAACCAAGTTTACTAGATGTATTTGTACTTATCATCATTAGAATTGAAGTGTTATTAATATTTAAAATAATGTAGACCATTCAGTGTTCTTTCTACGACCTCCAAATATGAGTTATACAAAATAGATCCACAAGAAAGTTTCAACTCTTGTTTCCCAGATTGCTACTTATGTTCAGGATTATTTTTTATTGTGAAGGAATAAGTACACATGTGAGATACTAGGTATACACAAAAATATCTCTGGCTCTATTGCTGCTGAACCATAAGAAATTATACTTCACATTTTTTGAGTTTGAATATACCCATGAGATTCTGCGTTGGTCAAAATAATGAGATAGGAAACATTGATTTGCCTGTTTTCTTCTCCTCTGCTGCAGGGGTGGAACATATGCTCCTATAAGGTGCACAGCTCAGTCATCACAGATGAGTTGTGTAGTGTTCAGGACTCAGTCGACATTGCAAGAAAAAAATGTAACTTTATCTTGTAAATTTTTTAAAACACCGAGATTTGGAGAATGTTGGCTATTGTAGTTTAACTACATCAGATTGAATGACACACTACGTGACTGTTGTGGCCATTCTAATTTGAAGATGCTAGACCATGAGCACTTGGAAGGTAAAGAAAGCTTGTGTTTAAATCATTTTCCTTACTTCAATATCTAGCACATGCCTGGAGTTTAAAAGGTTATTGGGTAATGAAAATAATTAAATGAATAATCAATTGTAACATGTAATATAGATGGGAAGCCTCTTGAAATGGGCTTTTAAAAAAAGGCAATGAAGATGATAAAAGATTAAGTAAGGATGGGCAATTAACAACAATAACGAAACCAATAAGAGTTGAAATTTATGATGATGTTGCAAGTATTATGTGCTGTTCTACATGGCTCCCAGACATTACCATACTTAAGCTTCACAATAAATTTATGGTACAGATATTAATATTATTCTTGTTTTACAGGTAGGGGAATAAAATCAAACCTTTACTCTGACAAGAACAAAAAAACTATCGTAAAACTGCAAAATCATTAAGATTATAAATAAATTGAATAGAATAATTTGTCATGTCCTAAGGTATCAGAACAAGCTGATGAAATATTTTACATGTTCTAGTTTGCACAACGGTAGTAAAATAAGTGAATTCATCATAGCCTAGAATACAAATAAAAATTTTTAGAAATGTTTATCTAAATTCTCAGAAGGCAGTTCTGTAATTTGATCAATACGAGAGGATAACTTCTGAATTTTTTAGTTTAACACTAAGAAGACATGAATCTTGAACAAATATAACCCTTGGTGTCTCTGAAAGACAGAAAATGGTGAGCTGAATATAACTGACCTCTGACTTAGAACAAGTCTTCGTATGTGCTAAGAACAATTTTACTTCTTTTACTTGTGATTTTTTTATTTATCCATGTTTGCCTAAAATTGTCAAGGGGATATTTATTTAAATTTTAGCTTGGTCCTGAATTCAATTACTTTTCCATTTAAAGGTGTTAAACCACAGTTATCAGTCTTATGTCCACGGTGGTAAACACTGGATTGCCATATGTTGGTCCACACACATAACTTGGCAATTGTGTAGGAAATGATGCTTGACAACATTTCTGTAATTGTGCATTCAGGTGGGGCAGCTCTCTTCCTTGTGAAAATTAAATATTCTCTTTTACTCATATGCTTATTAGGTCAGTGTATTAGTTTTTTATAACCAATGTAATAGATTAGCAAGAACTTATGGGCTTAAACGACACAAATGTATTATCTCACAGTTCTGCAAGTAACAACTCTGCTATTGGTCTCACCCAACTAAAATTAAATTGTCAGTAGGTTGCATTATTTTCTGGAGGGTCTAGGGAAGAACCCATTTCCTACTCATAAATTCAGTTGCTTGAGGTTGTAAGACTAAGGTGCCCACTTTCTAACTGGCTGCAAACTGAGAGCTGTTCACTGTTTCTAGAAGCTGCAACACTTTGATTCTCTTGGTACCTCTTTTTCAACTAGAAAGCCAGCAACTGGGGACCAAATTCCTCTCAATTTGAATTTCTCTGATGCACTTGTTTTCCATTTCATTTCCACTTTTAAGAACTCATCTGATTAGATTGGGCTCACCCAGATAATTCAGGATAATCTTTTCATCTCAAGGTCCTCAAGTTTAATTACGTCTGCAAAGTCCCTCTTACTATATATGACAACATTACTTAGAAGTTTTGGAAATTCTGACGGAATCTGACAGTTTTGGAGATTCTGACAATTTTGGAGAGTCTGACAGAGAGAAAGACTGGGGACAATAAATGTCTACTTGATGATTTGGTGCATGATTCATTCTAGATACATACAACTTTGGAATGTACAAAGAAATGAAATATAGTTAAGTTAATTCCCTTCGCATAAACCTCTGTGGGGGGCCATTATTATGCCTATCACAGGCAATGAGATTTTGTTTCTTAAATGTGTTCAGACTTGACTACATCAGATAGAAGGAGTATCTCAAGAGTAGATCATTCAGCAAGGTTTTTTTCTGTACAGGAAAATTAGATGCCAACAATGAGTCTCTTTTTAATTTATAATTCAGCAAAATCAGTATTTTACAGATATTTGTCATACTTGAAACTTAAAAATATTTGTCTATGTTATTAAATAATCTATTTTTAAAAACCATTTACAAAGAGAGGCATTCATTCTTTTCTCTCAGATTCTGAACAATAAAGACAGGTTGTTAGAACAATTTCTGGTCCTGGGGAGCTTTCTGTATGATGAGACTGACCCAGACTAAGTTCTCCAAAATGCTATATTGAAATGACATTCCCAGAGGGTTCTGCATTCTTCTTAACCACAATTTTTGCTCCATTATGTAAGTGCTTTAACTGCAGGCCACCACTTCTGTACAAGGTATGGTTTGAAGACAATGATCATCATAAGCACTGGCAGGGTCTGTAAGACAATACTGAACACAGCAGAGCCATTATTGCTTGTTAGTTGTATTGAGGAGGAGTGACTGTGATTCATTCTAATGTTTGAGACAGTGACTTTTCCTTTCATCCAAAATGCTTATTTTAAGTATTAAGTAATGTCAACATTTTGCTCTGAGAAAATGTATACGCCATGCAATATTATTATTTCCTTTGGTATTTAGGACTACCCTTAAGAAACAGTTTAGTACTTGAAATACATGATTTATGAGAGATAATCTAAGATGACAAGATATCTGGACTAGGAGTTAAGAAATCTGAGTTTAAGTTCTGACTCTGCTACTAGCTATATTATAACCATAGACAGTGTATTTTACCTCTCTAGGTTTTAGGCAAATGAATTTTAAACAACAAAGTTTGTGTCTCTTATTGATACTTCCACATACACAATGCTTAATTTGTGCTACCTAAGAGGCATAGAATGTGGCACCTTCCATCAAGACCACATCAACTGGGTTGGGAGAGTCACATTCACATAGAACAATTGGCTGCAAAAATAATGACAACATAGAATCAAATTTATTAAGTAGATATATATTGTCTAGTTTATAAGTGTGATTAGATTTTGGAGAAGGAATATATCACTGAGAATTTAGTACATTATGTTATATGTATGAAAGTAAGTCTGAGCTAGGCTTTGGAAGCTGTTCAGTTTGGATAATTGAGAGTAAAGCAGTTAATTTGGAAGAAATACAAGAAGAGAAAATAAAATGATTGTTATGTGTTCTTGGAATAGTAATGCCATTGGCCTAAACTGAGATTAGAGTTAGGATGTTTGAAAGCTTAAGTGAACCAGACATGTCAGGACCTTGCTAACTAAGAGGCGTAGTCGATCAGGTAGGTTAATAAGGGCAAACTTTTTTTTTTAATAGTTGCCAGCATGAACATAAAGCTACAGTCTTAGGCACATTTTACTTTATCATTGAGGGAATATAAAAAGTGAGAGACTCGAAGTTGCTTAGAGGGAGATAAAGAAATGCAGGCATGTGGGTTGGGAGTAGCTATCAAAAACATCATGGTAGAATACATTGAAGAGTGAGGGAAAGAATCCAAGATGGTGCTAAGCTTTCTAATATAGAAAACTGAGAAAATTGAGAAAGTTAAACGATAATTCAGAATTTTAATGGCTTGGTTGTGAACATGGCGTATGTGAATATGAGAATGGGATATAAAATGCAAATATTCTGTCTTGTTTGAATAATGGAGTACTTACATATAATAAGGCATAATATTAGTTGACATAGAATTAAAAATGGAAATGCTTGAAACTCTTCCCAGAGCTTTCATTTTGACAGGATGAAATGGGGAAGGGAATCAACTTTGGACAATGGCATATGTTGGGGGGGAAATATGAGTGGTAAAAAGGATGAAAGAATAAAGGTGCTTTAGGTAGAGTTGAGGTTGATGTTGAATTGTTTGAGGAAGGCCTCTTTGAAGGGGTGTCAAATGAATACAGATTTAAATAATAAGGTATGAGCCTTGGGAAAAATCCAGCCAGAAGCTTCTTAAGGTTCTCATATAAGGTTAAAAGGCTCTTATATGAGAACAAGGTTCTTGTTCCAGGAAGAACAAGGTTAATGTGGCTGAAGGGTAGAGTGAAAGATTGGAGATGAAGTCAGAGAGAAAGGTTGGGGCCAATAAATGCTTACTTGATGATTTAGTGCATGATTCGTTCTAGATACATATGATTTTGGAATGTACAGAGGCTGAAATGTAGTCTAGTTAATTCCCTTGACATTGCAGAAGAAGAGTAGAAAGGTCAGATAACTAAAGGAAATGCACAAATTTACGCAGTCAAGTAAATCTGGTCATCAGTCCATCATTCTTTCTATTAGTTAGCAAAGTCCTTCAACATGTTTTACTTCTTTGCTTAAAAACAGCAGGTAGTCCCAGTTACATATAGGTATCCAAAACTATCATTAAGAACTATGGTTGTGAAGGTTTGGAGAGCGTAGGTTTCTTGGCAAGAGTCCACATGTTCATCTTCTACTTGTTTTTCCTCTATCTACACTCTTAATGTCAAAAGCAACCTTGAAAAGGAAAGCACTCATATAAGTAGCTGATGGGAAAGGGGGTTGGGGAGATGAGGGAATCACTTTTTTCCTTGCTTTGCCAGGTGGTGCATATGGACAAATTATATCTGGAAAATAATCATGCCTTTTGAAAATGATTTGCTCATATGTTTCTGTAATACATTGCAGGTTTTTGGCACCCTTTGTTTAATAATTTTGTCTTGTCTTTTCCATGTAGTTACTTGTGTTTTCCTAATATTATAAGCTTTTTAAAAATGAGTATAACTAAATAGATGTCTATATATGGCAATATGCATTTTTAACATAAAAATTACATAAATCAAGAATTATATTTCTTTATTACACAATTTCTTTGAGTATTGGTTGTATTCATATTTATCTGAGTATTTTACATCAAAACACTTAGAATTTTTCCCTTTATTGTCAAGTTAGCACCATATGAATTTTACTCTCAGTAAAAATTTAATAAATCGACGGAATTTGCCTTTTTGTTATTAAGCAAGTAAGTTTTGTGAAACATGCACAGTCAGGTATGTCTGGAAAATGTAAATGTCACAGGAATGTTCTCTATGATGATAACTAATTTTTGGATTAAATACTTTTGCCAACTAAATTTGTAGCAATAGTTGTAAACAGATGAGAATGGGAACTTGCGGTGATATTTGTAATTCTTGTATGGATAGCAGTGATTGTTTCATATTCCATTTTTTTTCCCTTAAGAAAATGGCCCACAGGTAAGTGATTTGATAAGGAATAGGAAAAGAGGGAAGGAGTGGTTCCACCTCTTCAAGGTGATCCAATTATCTCATTTTTTATAATTAGGGCACTAAGTCCTCAAGAAACATGATTCACTCATAGTCACTCAAGTAAGCAAAAAATCCCAATAATGGTATTCTGATTCCTAGCCCAAAGATATTTTCTTTATTCTGCTACTTGTAATGATAATCATTGTTTGCACAAATTAAATTTATGGTCCAAAAGTGATTTGCGTGAAAATAGAAAGCTGAATCATCTTCTCTTTTTTGTAGGTCCAGTCTATTTAGACATTTTTGCAAAGATTTTGATCTGTGGTTGTTTCCTACATATAGTCAAGAATGATTTTCTTTGAAACCATTTATCATGTATCCAACTTGCTTAAAATCGTCCAATGGATTTTCATTACACTTATAATAAATTTCACATCTTACTCAGGCCTACAAAACCCCACATAAACTGGCCAGACCATCCTGAGTTTTTGTTTGTTTGTTTGTTTTCATTTATTTTGAACTACTTTACCCCTTGCTCACTGTGTCCCAAACATGCAATGTTTCTTTTTTCAGACACACCAATTACATTGTTTGCGGTAGGATTTTGCTCTAGCAATTCCTTCTTCCTGGACATTTTTCCTTCTCTGATGTTTATTAACATGGTCACCTGATTCTTGATATTCAGGTCTCATTTTACATTTTATGTAGATAGACCTCCCTTTCTCACCTGATCTAAAGTAGTCTTCCATTTGCTCACTTACAACAGCCTGTCTTGTCTTTCTTCATAGCAATTCCTGCTGTCTAAACTATTCCTGTTAATTTACTTATTGTTTAGGTGTTTCTTTTTAAAATATACCTTTTATTTGCTCATTAAGATAGGAATGGGAACTGTCACTGTTATGTTTTTAATTAAATCACCAATGCCCAGACAGTTGTCTGATAGACACATAATAAAAGTCAATATAGTATGCTGAAGCAGAGTTAATACTGGAAATGACATAAAAATGGGAAAAAATGCCCATGTGAATATAGCCAAAGGATGCATCTTACCATTACTGCACACACTTCTGATGAGAGCCATGGACAGCAATAGGAAAAATGTCAAAGTGTCTGAGTGAGGGAAATCAGATGGAATATGAAGGTCCCAAATATGAACAATGGGTAATAATCTTTGTTATCTGGAATTATGTTTTATTATTTTTTTCTTCATTATACATACATACAAACATAGGTGCATTCAATTTTCAAAGTATTTTAAAGGAAGCATGTGTTATAATCAGCAGAACCCTTTTAGGAAAGAAACCATGATGCAGAACAAGCTAGTCCAACCCATGGCCCATGAGCCTCATGAAGCCCAGGATGGCTTCGAATTAAGCCCAACACAATTTTGTAACCTTTCTTAAAATATTGCGAGATTCTTTTGTGATTTTTTTTTGTGAGTTTGTTTTTAAGCTCATCACCCATTGTTAGTGTTAGTATATCTTATGTGTGGCCCAAGACAATTTTTCTTCTTCCATTGGGGCCAGGGAAGCCAAAGATTGAACACCTCTGATGTTACAAAATGAATAAAACAATAAGACAGGCATTATCCCTACAGCTAAAAGTATAACAAAAATAGTATAATATGACTACCATCAAAACTATCTTAGTCAATGTTTGCTTGAGAATAGATTCAACATCTCACTTAACTCAGGCATCGATGCCAATCTCCCTTGATAAGTTTCCTGCGGATAATAGTTGGAAGGGATTGAGAAAGGTAGGCTCAGTGGCATGGGTAACAGCGCAGAGGCAGTTATGGTTTTTTGCTATTAAATTCATGGACAAAATTATATTTTGTCTGCCCTTGACAATTGCCTGAGTTTGCTCCAAATACAGATAATTTCCAAAAGACTCAACTCTCTTGAAGCCTATGAAACACCTTGTAGACTTTGTTCAAGAATAGTGAATAAATTCATAATCACTTTAATTTAGCTTAGTATTAACCTTCCAAAAATTATCTCATTTAACAAAGCTTCAAAAAATGTACTTAAGCAAATCTATTCATTTCAGTGAGAGAAAGAAATTAGAATGTATCTGGAAAAACATGTTCTTGCATACATCAATGTGCAAATATATTTGACAAACATTATAGAGGATATAAGTTTATCACCGATTAATTGGAGAAAGGGCTATGATAAAACAGTATGGCAGGGAGGGATAGTTAAGATATTCAGGGAAAATAAAAGATATATAAAATTGCTATTAATACTCATCCTCTATCTTTATGTAAATTTGGTGGTTACACAATATTTTACATTTTGTAGGTATCTGAATATATCAAAATGTTGATAATTTGGAGTAAAATTTTGCTAATTTGCTAAGTCTGCCCCTCTTCCCCTTGCCCACTGAAGTCACCAGCTATTCATGCACTTTGTCAATTTAGAGTAACATTTGCGAGACTGCAGGGATTCAAAATGAATTATAATACACTAGGGTGTAGAAAATCTTAGACTGGACACTGGGGTATTAATAGGTGTTGAATGACAATAGAGTTCTGTAGTCAAAAATGCTTAGAAGACTAAGTTTGACATATGAAAGTTTCAAATTTTGTTTTAGTTTTTATGGTAGAAATGTTCAGAACCATTGCTATACACAAAACTAAGCATACACTGAGAAATGTGGAAATCTCTAAAGACTCATAGAACTTTATATCCACTTGGAGGGTAAAATTGTAGGTATCAAGATAAATAATGATCAGATCCAACTACAAGATTAGGTCAGGCTGGCAGTCGGTATTTCAGAAGCAATTTTTTCCCTTAGTTTCCACATTTCTTAGCAGAATATCTTTAATTTTAAAAAGGCATCTAGAATGAAAGCCCCATAAAGATAATATTTTTCCTAAAAGTGGCCTACTCGTCACTAGCCTTTTCATAATTTTTTATTCCAAAATGGCTCCCTCATAATCAGCCTTTTCCTTATCAGTTAACATATGATCCATTATGTTCCACAGTACTTTGAATAGAGATTTCTCAGACCATTCTCTAGCTGTCAAAACAAAACTCACATTTTAAGTTCTCACCAGATATAAAGCCTATATAAGAGCAGTATAGTTTATTGAGGAGGAACAGGTGCAGTAACTTGAAGCATGGTATCTGGGACATAACCCTGAATTTCAAACTAAGCTCTACTCCTTAATAAGTTATGACCTTGAGCATGTTACAAAACTCTTTGAACTTCAGCCTTCACATGGTAAAGGGGGATAGAAGTAGGACTGTATCAAAACCTAAGCAAAATAACAACAAAAAATTGGCACAGTGTTCAGATAAGAATTTGCCTTAAATAAGTGAAACAAATGGTTATTACTTTTTAAATTCTTGGATTTCAGTGAAGACATATGATAGAGTACAGATCTATTTCTAGCAAAAGTGCTGCTCCCCCAAACATGTGTTCACAGCAATCCATTTTATAATTGCTCATTTTATACCAATTTCTGAGAGCAGTCTGTTGCTTTGTTTATTCAAAGTGAAGAAGACTGGACAAAAGGCAAAATTTTTGTTTTCACATACATGTTTTGTCATTGTTTAGACAAAATCGTAATCTCAGTGTATTTTTTTTCTTGGGCTGCTTTGTTTCTACTAGAAATTTGTAGGCAAAACCAAAATTTTCCAGCAAGTCTCTACTTTCTACTCCTGCCTAAAAGCCAATGAGACCCTAAGGGTTTAGCCTCTCAAGCACACCAGTGTTCTTTGTGATTTTTTTAGATGCTGTATGTATTCTGCCGTTAATCAGATCTCTGCACTAATCTATGTTATACATGGAACGTAGCACACAGCAGGACAGACGGTGTATATATTGTGTCTATTCTAAAGGATCAAGACTAAACAATGAAGATTATGAGTACTAAAGGCATGCTTTTATCACCTCATAAATGAAATGGATAAACTTAAATATTTAGAATATTGAAATGGATTTCTTAGTGGTAGGAAAATGTGTGTGAATGTGTTTATGTGTACTTGACAATTTCACAGATCTAATCTGCATTTTAAGTTCAGGTTCTAAGTTGTCTTCTAACCTGAGACCGCTGATATTAGATTCCTATTTTTAACCTTTCTATGCTTTATTTTTGCATCAAAATACTTTTTAGTTTATTATTTGCCTAATATAAGTTTGAACACCCAATTATGTAGAAGAAGAGAAATGTTTCTGCTTATTGTTGAATGACACTTCAGATTTATGCCCTAAAAGAATGTCAGCTCTAAGATATATGAGAATATAAATGTCTTTAATGGTATAAACATATTGTTGAAAGGCTATAGCAACCTTCACTCTGTAACCACTTGTAATTATTGTTATTGGATGAGATGTGTGGAATGTGATGTTTCAGGGAAATCATGTTTAAAATTGAATTAATAAGAAGTATGAATTTGGTCTTATGAAGAAAAAACTGTTGTCATGGCTCAACAACTCAGAGTGAGTGTAACGAATCCTACTTTTAAAAGAAGACAAGTTGCAAATTATCCTTCCATCCAGGGACCTGGATTTTTTTTTACTGATGATGAGGTTATCATGAATGAACAGTACTTGGGGGCATGCTATTCCATTGTGTTGAGTCATTCTTTTGGATGACAAAGTCCAATGGCATGAACAAAACTTGGCAGAGTTGAAACCCAAGAAGAGCCAAAATTATAAATAGCTTATATGCTGAATTATAGAATTCCAAATGACCAGACAGAACCTTGACGTTCAGTTTAATTCAACAAACGTATATCAAGGTTTCTATCATGGCCAGGCAGTGTACCAAGATGAGTAAGACATGGTTCTTTTTCTCTAGGAGCATATAATCTAGCTAGAGAGATACCTAGATAAGCAGAAAGTAAATGTAATACATGCAGTAATAGAAACGTACAAAATAAATTGAAATAACAGATAATAGAATCCTAGTAACAAAATGCTTTTCTGTTAGGTGGTTTAGAGCAAAGGAGATCTTGTGGTATTATCTTGCCTTCAGTAAATTTTTGATTGCTTCTAAATTTATTTCAACTGAACCTCATTAAAGTAAATTATTTTTATTTTTTTCTGCCATAGTTCTTCAGACAAAATGCCTTGCTATATGGAAGACATTTTTTCCACCACACCAGTTCACACATATCCAACTCTCCCTCCAACATTTAAGTATCTCATACGTTATTACAGTTACAATGGATATTTCTGATCCATATTCAGGTAGCGTAAATGCTGGCATGCAAGTAATTTTTGTCAAAGTAGCATAAGCCTAAAGTGTTTAACTCTTATTTCTCTGCCGTGATAATACTGATGAATGCTATTGTGTAGAATGTGTATATGTCCTGTGAATGGGACAGAAGATGATAGGGTTATCAAGGCCATGCAACTTGTGCCTTTCACACTCAGTGGAAATGGGCCATCCTCTGTCTTTTCCCTTCACCAAAGGTATTTTTATCCTGTGGAAGTATGTGCCTGAAAATGCCTTGTATTAGTCCATTTTCATGCTGCTGATGAAGACATACCCAAGACTAGGAAAAAAAATGGGTTTAATTGGACTTATAGTTCCACATGTCTGGGGAGACCTCAGAATCATGGCAAGAAGTGAAAGGCACTTCTTGTATGGCGGTGGCAAGAGAAAAATGAGGAAGAAGCAAAAGCAGAAACCACTGATAAACCCATCAGATCTTGTGAGATTTATTCACTATCACCAGAATAGCAGAAGAAACACCAACCCCGTGATTCATTTACCTCTCCCTGGGTCCCTCCCCCTGGGTTACTCCCATAACACATGGGAATTCTGGGAAATAAAATTCAAGTTGAGATTTCAATGGAGACACAGCCAAACCATATCATTCTGCCCCTGGCCCCTCCAAATCTCATGTCCTCACATTTCAAAACCAATCGTGCCTTCCCAACGGTCCCCTAAAGTCTTAACTCATTTTAGCATTAACCCAAAAGTCCAAAGTCCAAATGTTCATCTGGGACAAGGCCATTCCCTTCCTTCTATGAGCTTGTAAAATCAAAAGCCAGCTAGTTACTTGCTAGGTGCAATGGGAGCACAGATATTGGGTAAATATAGCCATTCCAAATGGAAGAAATTAGCCCAAACAAAGGGGCTACAAGGACTGTGCAAGTCCAAAATCCAGCAGGGCAGTCAAATTTTAAAGCTCCAAAATGATCTCCTTTGACTCTAGGTCATGCTGATGCAAGCGGTGGATTCCCATGGTCTTGGGCAGCTCCACCCCTGTGGTTTTGCAGGATACAGCCTCCCTCCCAGCTGCTTTCACTGGCTGGCGTTGAGTGTCTGTGGCTTTTCGAGGCTCACCATGTAAGCTGTCGGTGGATCTATCATTCTGGGGTCTGGAGGACAGTGGCCCCCTTCTCACAGCTCCACTAGGCAGTGCCCCAGTAGAGACTCTGTGTTGGGTCTCTGACCCCACATTTCCCTTCTGCACTGCCCTAGCAGAGGTTCTCCATGAGGGCCCCACCAGGTGTTTCCATACATCTTCTGAAATCTAGGCAGAAGTTCCCAAACCTCAATTCTTGCCTTCTGTGCACCTGCAGGCTCAACACCACGTGGAAGCTGCCAAGGCTTGGGGCTTCCACCCTCTGAAGCCACAGCCCAAGCTGTACGTTGGCCCCTTTCAGCATGACTGGAGCAGCTGAGACACAGGGCACTGAGTCCCTAGGCTGCACACAGCACAGGAGCCCTGGGCCCAGCCCACAAAACCACTTTTCCCTCCTGGGCCTCCGGGCTTGTGATGTGAGGGTCTTCTGTGAAGGTCTCTGACATGGCTTGGAGATATTTTCACCATGGTCTTGGGGATTAACATATCATGTCACCAAATGCTATGGGCTCCTGCTACTTATGCAAATTTCTGCAGCCAGCTTGAATTTCTCCCCAGAAAATGGGTTTTTCTTTTCTATTGCATAGTCAGGCTGCACATTTTCCAAACTTTTATGCTCCACTTTCCTTATAAAACTGAATGTCTTTAACAGCACCCAAGTCACCTCTTGAATGCTTTGCTGCTTAGAAAGTTCTTCTGCCAGATACCCTAAATCATCTCTCTCAAGTTCAAAGTTCCACAAATCTCTAAGGCAGGGTCAAAATGACTCCAGTCTCTTTGCTAAAACATAACAAGAGTCACCTTCACTCCAGCTCTCAACAAGTTTCTCATCTCCATCTGAGACCCCCTCATCCTGGACCTTATTGTCCATATAATTATCAGCATTTTGGGTAAAGCCATTCAACACGTCTCTAGGAAGTTTAAAACTTTCACACATTTTCCTGTCTTCTGAGCCCTCCAAACTGTTCGTTCCAACCTCTGCCTATTACCCAGTTCCAAAGTCGCTTCCACATTTTTGGGTATCTTTTCAGCAATGCCCCACTCTACTGGTACCAATTTACTGTATTAGTCCATTTTCATGCTGCTGATAAGACATACCCAAGACTGGGAGGAAAAATAAATTTAATTAGACTTACAGTTCCACATGGCTGAGGAGGCCTCAGAATCATGGCAGGAGGCAAAAGGCACTTCTTACCTGGTGGCAGCAAGAGAAAATGAGGAAGAAGCAAAAGCAGAAACCCCTGATAAGCCCATCAGATCTTGTGAGACTTATTCACTATCTCAAGAATAGCACAGGAAAGAACAGCCCCCATGATTCAATTACCTCCCCGTGGTCCCTCTCACAACATGGGGAATTCTGGGAGATACAATTCAAGTTGAGATTTCAATGGGGACATGGCCAAACCATATCATGCCTATTTTGGTGCTTTTTGTCTGTATGCTTATAAATAGATATTTTATTCCTAGCTTTCAAAGTATTATAAAATTAACACTCAACTCTCTATTTTCAAACTGTATATAGCACAGAGTTTTGTTTACTGTTAGAGTTCAGTTAGTTGGTGGTATATCATCTGGACTGAATCTTACAGGACTTCCCAGTCATAAAAAAATCTAGAAGGTCATGGGAAAACAACAACAAACAACAACAACAAACAACAACAACAAAAAAACTTATTCTAAGGGAAGTGATTGACACAAAGCTTGGCACAATTTCACTGTCTCTTTGTGAAAGGAGATGGGTGATAGTGGGTAGAGAATGCTTCTTATCAATTGAATTTCTTTCCTCACCAGGTCTTCATGACATCATGGTTGTTATGAGCCTAGAGAATGATGGGTGCTGAAGGATTACATAAAAATAAGATGAAAAGACCTCTTATTTTTCTCTCCATAAGCTCTGTAAATCATTAGGGAACAAGGCAGCATGTCTTTGATCTCTGTAAGTAAAAAGTAACCAGAATCTCCTGTGTTTCTCATGTATGGAATATATCAAGGGGCCAGAAGTACATCGAAGGCTCCAGTGCAAGTTTTTCACTTCACAGGGTCCCCATATTGACAGTTCTGAGGCAATGGGACTTCAACAAAAATGGGAACTTTGCAAGCATCCAACGCCTTGAGACTAAATGAAGGGTAAGAGAAATTATGTGAGAGAAATGTATGCCTCTCAGAAATGTCTGAAAGGCTCTGAAAAAAGCTAGATATCACAGTGACTTTGCATATGTATGTGTTAATGGGACCCTACTTTTAACCTCAGATTGATATTGCATGGTGACATAGGAGCTCATTAGCAATCATCATTCTTTTAACTTTATATCATAAGTACTAAATATTTTAATAATGACTTCATAATCTCTATCAAGTTGGGGAGGCAAAATGTGAGCCTAATCAGTAATTTGTCATCACTAAAGAAAAAGACATGCACATAGTATTTATACTCTGGTGTATGTGTATGCATCAGTGTAAACTTTTAAAATGGCAGGACAATATTGCTAATCGATGAAAAATAGACTAAATTTCTTAGAGCTGCTCCTTATAAATACACACAGGTATATGAATTTGTAGACTAAGATGGTCAACCTGTCATCTTTTATGCCACTTTCACTAATGTTTGACCCACTTATAAAAAAATGAAAATCAGACAATAAGGAGTTACACAATTTTAATAAGAACAAAACAATGCCTGAATTTATCTTCAAGCATCACAACTGAAATTGGAACTTTCCAGATCACTTTAAATTAAATTGATTAATAATACATCATGTTAAAATGAATTTTTCATGGTTTGGGAGCTAATGTTCTCAATTATTTAGCAATGCAAAGTGTAGGAAACCCACACACAAACAGCATGCAGGAGCTGATCCGTGAACTTTCCCTTAAAACAAGATGATAAATGGCCTATTTTTCTATCATACTAAAGCAATATGTTAAAAAATGTTTTCCATTCTGAAAACACTTGCTCTCCAGGAAAACAAATCAGAACATGTTCTGTGGTTTTAAAAAAATAATAATAAAATAAAATAAAAATTATTTAAAGTACTTTTAAAAAATCTTGGTCTTGAATATCTGTAATAGAAGAAAATGTAAATTAACTTAACAAATTCCTTTGGCATATTAGTTTTGTGTCTTTTGATTTCTATTTTCACAGTCTTTTCAATTCCATCTTCCATTTTAAATGGAAAGACAAGTTAAATAGGAAGTAGGTTTGGAAGGATTATGTGCTTCTGTGGCTTTATTTAACATTAAAACTGTGTTTGTGTGGGGGGAAAATAATTTACATTAGAAGACACTAAAAATAAAACCGTACATAATTTACATTTTGACCATTATATTCTTTGTAATTAAAAATTACTTTAAAGAGCTTAAGTAGTTAATGTGATAAATTAGTGGATTTTTTTCTTGACAATTTTGCTATGCTCACTTTTGCCCGTGTTTTGAGAATCAGAGTAACACTAAGATGTTTATCTCTTTAAGCAAGTATTTTAATGTACCGATTTATAGGAGAGATGATGACCACAAGACACAAGGTCATAGAGCTTTAGACGAAGTGATTTGACAGGCTCTCTAGACTAAGTCACCTGAAGATGCTGCTAATATCTCTCTCATCATCTGCACCATCACCTTTCTTGCCTTTCTTCAGTTTGCTTTGATGGGAATCTCTTCTTCGTGATAATGTAGAGATCGAGTTGTCGGTTTCTACAGAGTTTTATGAGCTATAGTATTAAACTTTATATTATGCAGTGTTTAGAAGATCACCGTATTATTGAAAGAAAAGTTTCTCAAAGCCACTGAAGATGGCGTTAATGTTATAAGCATGTTATTAAAGGGCTAGTTGTTAAAGTAGAATCTATCCTGCTGTGCTGGCTATTCAGTTATCATGCCATCCTTAGCATAAATACTGAACACATTTTAAAGATGTTGTGTTCCTTTACATGGTTATTGTAGATGGTAAAATCAAATGACTGGAGGAAAAAAGCTCATGTTATCTGGAATGGGTGTAGGCTGACCACACAGCATGCTATAAGATATTGCCATAGAAATAACCTAACTCAGTGTACTCATTTCGCATATAAGACAACTCTGACTTAAAAGAGTTTAGATGTCTTGCCACAGGCCATCTTGTTAGCTGAAAAGCCAGGCACAGAACAAGATTCAGTGACTGCTTTCACAGTGTCCATTCTAGGACATCATGTTATCATTCTCTTACTGCCAGTTATATGCAGGTGCTAAGAACAAAAAAGGGCAAGAAAACAAGATAAATGAACAAACAACAAATCAAATATGACCAGGGTTTACTCTGCTAGTTACAGAGTTAAAAGGAGAATGAACATTTTTGATTCCAGTCCATTATGCTTTCTCCTTCATAAGGAGTTTAGCTAGTTAAAATATTGAGGAAAGAATAAAGTTAGCCTAAATGGCATGAAAAAAAGGTGGGGTTTATTCAAGTAATTGGGGAAAGAATAGTTATAGTCTGAACTTTCTAAATGGTAAGCTTGTAATACAAGTTGAAAAGACAGGGAATAGGCAATAGAATTTCCAAATAAAAGACAAAAATCAAAATTCATATTGAACTGTCTCTGTAAAACCAAACTATTACATTCAGAAAGATAACTAGGTGAAAAAAAATCTCAAGTTATTTTAAATTTTATAGTTGATTCTTGTCTAATCACTTTGAAACAAAAAATTTTCTGCAAGATTGTGTTCTCTACCACATACCAAAATGATCTTCAAACTGTTAAAGTATTAGGTTGGTGCAAAAGTAATTGTGGTTTTTGCCATTACTTTCAATGGCAAAAACCACAATAACTTTTGCACCAACCTTTAATAAAATGAGAACAAGTCCTGAACAGTCCCTTGAGGAGATTAAGCCAGTTAAGCTTTGAAAATAACCTTAACTTTGCTTAAATTGTAAACAGGCAAAACTTAACTTGAGCTATTTCTTATAAATGCCTATATTAAAGGAAAAAACAAACTTAAGCTCAAGCAGAAGCAGCCTACAAATTTATAATTATATAACTAGGGACTTGCCAATGGGATAGACAAAATAAGGTCACTATATAACTGTCACCAAACAAATAGAGAGAGAGAGAGAGAGAGGGAGAGAGAGAGAGATGGAGTCTTGCTCTGCCACCAGGCTGGAGTGCAGTGGTGCTATCTCAGCTCACTGCAAGCAACCTCCTCATCCTGGGTTCAAGCAATTCTCCTGCCTCAGCCTCCAGAGTAGCTGGGACTACAGGTGAATGCCACCAAATCCAGCTAATTTTTGTATTTTTAGTAGAGACAGGGTTTCACCATGTTGGCCAGGATGGTCTCGACCTCTCAACTTCATAATCCACCCACCTCGGCCTCCCAAGTGTTGGGATTACAGGCACGAGCCACTGCGCCCGGCCCAAACAAATATTTTCTTTGCTTTAGTTCTGTGTTGGCCAATAAAAGTCTCCTTGTGGTGTTCCCTTGTTGGAACCCCCGACCTACTTCTGGTTCAGAACTATTTGCTCAAATAAACGCTTTAAAATTTTATGTTTCAACCTGCCTTTTTTTTTTTTTAACAAAACCAAACTCAGTTTTCTAAAAATGATGAAAATTTTCAAATAAAAAATAATCACATGTACTCTTTACAGTCACATTTGGTTGAAAATATACTCAAAGAACTTGTAATCAGTTTTGTCAATTGTTAACTGAGTTAGTTTGCAAGTCATATTAGTTACCTAGTTTACTGGTGAAAAAAAATTAGTAAACTAGAATTAATTCAATTATTTCTTGTGTGCAATGTAACTGTTCATGCAGTACAACCTTCTTGTTGTTTATGGGAATTAAGAATGTCTTACTAAAATACCAATGCAACTACTTTTTAATCATGGTTTTACAAACTCGTGTATATAAAGATTAGTGTACCATCTATTTCTTTTTTTAAATTCTCCAGCCCCATGTATTTTGTTTTTTAAATTTCACTGACAGCAGGTAAACAGTGGGTTAAGGAGTAAACACAGATAAATCACCATAAAATGGAAAAATACGTGTCAAAAATTGTGTCATCAAATGCCACGGTGCCAGTTATTTGTGTTACTTCTGGGTTTAATTCAAAGCTGTGAGCAACATTCCCATTAAACATGTGTTTTGGGGAAGAAAATGAGAGTCCAGAAAACATAAAAGGTGAATAGTAACCACTGAATTCTGTGTCTGGACTCACTTTTCAGCATAGGCATAAGCTGTGTAATTGTACACATGTAAATTAGATAACATTTTTATTCAAAGTGATACAAATACCAATGGAATTGGGTTACAAACATTTTTTTTTTTAATTTAACCTGGGCTCCAATGAAAGCAGGTGAAGGTGATTTGTTTTATTACCTGAACTACTTTTTTATTCAGGGCAATCAAGATCTTCTAAATGAACTACCTGTATATCTTTTTTTTTTCCTCCACAGAGGAAGCTGTAAAAACTAGATCACCCTGTGTTGCAATGATGAGCTTATTTTCTCTGTCTATTGAGGAAAAAGATGTACATTGTCGTGTTTTTTTCATGAAGGTAGGAAACATGATGTTCTTAAGGTCAAATGCATCGAGGCGATTTAGCCTCATATTTTATTAATAGTAATGGGAATCATGTAGCTAAATCCTGGCAAATTGTACTGAATAGCTATTTCCAATGTTATATGATTATATTCATAATAAGTGTTCATTTGATATTCAATGTGAAGCAACTAACTCTAATGGGTTTTTGTTTTAGTAATAGTGATATATCAGTAGGTGGAAAGTCCATTTCATTTGGAATAAAAAATATACCATAATCAGTGTTTAAGTTAACTTTTCTCTAGGGTTTTACCTGTAATTCTCTGGACTATATGCAGTTCCTCTTTTAGTGTATTATTCATCATGTCACAGGTAATATGATAATTGCTTAAGATACTGCTTTTCTGAAGCTCTCATTATTTTATTTGGAGGCAATAACTATAAATGATTCTATACTGTATCACCCACTTATTATTTGGCCTTTTGACACATCCTTGAATATTATCATTACACTATTTTCTATTTTTGTAGAGATGTGGTCTCCCTATCTTTCCCAGGTTGATCTTGAACTCCTAGGCTCAAGCAATCCTCTCATCTCAACCTCCCAAAGTACTGGGATTACAGGCATAAGCCACTGTACCTGGCCCATTACATTGTTAAGAATACAGTCTTTATCAATTTTGCTTGTGTTGGTTATAAAAGGCCTAACTACAGAAGTTAAGGTCTAACCTGATGTGTTTAAATGATGATGTGTTAAAATTGCCAACATTGATCTACTTCTGTGTAAGACGTTAGTCTAAAAAGTTGAGAATAAAACCTGTTATAAGCAATGTTTTTGATTAAACACACATTTAAGACAAGAATTAGTACCAAAGATCTCTATGTTCATTAATAAGTAAACTAATACAGATATATGCATACATGCACATATAATTTTATATAGATCCCTTTTTGTTGCTATCTGCCATTTTATATAAATATGAAAACATCAATATTTTATAGTAATCAGCCATAAACACTGTATAGTTCAAGCAATTGTATTTTTCCCTAAGAGATTCCAACTATTTTTAAATTAAACATTTATCTCCAGTGGAATTTTACATTTTCTCTAACAGTATTAACAATTCTAACTGATAGAAGCTATTTTATTTTTCAAAAATCTGAATTGGAAGTATTTTGTGTCTCCACAGAAAATTGCCATTCTAATCCATGTGCTTAAATATATAAAAGCTGTCACTGATGAGTAAAGGGTTTTCCACATGTATAAGACGAAGTGAACTGACAAGAAATAGTTCGTACTCAACCCTGGAGATGGTCAAGAAATTCATGCTGATGTTTAATAGCTCTTATCAGCAGGAAATCAATGAGATTTTAGGGGCATAGCTAGTTTCACAATAATGCTAGGTCAAAACATTTGTTAAATTGTTGAACCTCTTTCAACGGGGGGAATAAATATTAAATTTAATAAAATGCTGTAACAAACAAATCAAACATCTATCTTAACTCTACCCATATTTCAGGATGTATTTATAGCTGGTTGTAACCATACATGAAAATTTCCTACTGTGTATTCAACAACCAGCAATATTTGGGTAGATAGCAGTCTCTATTCTGTGGTGAATTTTGACTCATTCAACGGCAATTTCTGAAAACAATAGCTGAAAAAAGGTTCAACGTGCCTATTGAAATAGTTCATTATTTTTAAAATGAGATTCAAACTTTTTTTTCCAACCACAATATTTTTTGATTATTCGTTTCTTCTGTTAAGAGTGTGTGTAGGCTGGGCGCAGTGGCTCATGCCTGTAATCCCAGCACTTTGGGAGGCCGAGGTGGGAGGATCGCCTGAGGTCAGGAGTGTGAGACCAGCCTGACCAACGTGGAGAAACCCTATCTCTACTAAAAATATGAAATTAGTCGGACGTGGTGTGGCATGTGCCTGTAATCCCAGCTACCGAGGAGGCTGAGAGAAGAGAATTGCCTGAACCCAGGAGGCACAGGTAGCAGTGAGCAGAGAGTATGCCGTTACACTTCAGTCTGGGCAACAGGAGGGAAACTCCATCTAAAAAAAAAAAAAAGATTGGCAATTTTTCCATACAACATTATTCTCAAAATAAAATAATAATAATATGGGATTGGGACAGGCACTAATAGCCCTGAAAGAAATTTTTTGCATGGTTTTGTCATGAAAGTCACATTTAGTCCCCAATTTTTACATTTGGCTCTGTATAAAATTACTGTGATCATTTTACGCTTTCTTTTTGTCTTCTCTTTCTGCCAGTTGTTTACCTTCCCATACCCAATTCTTGCTTCCTGACATGCACATATTGAGTACCCAATAATATTGAACTGTAAATCGTAGGTTCTTAGTAACTGCTTTTGCCAAACTGGACAAATAAGCAGGCCCACCTGACCCTGTAGAACAACAGAGGCTAATCATTCCACTTCGGTGTGATGAAGGCATTTATGTGAATGCCTGGTGACATTATAACCTAATATGTATAATAATGGGATAGAAATGAAAGAAATATATATTTCAAAACAAGACCTTTTTATAAGCTTGCTTTTCATTTTTTTCAATGGTCCCCACTGCCCACCCTAGTGTCTCCCAAATGTCTAATTTTATGATAGCTTCTTATCAAAAGGTTGTATGTCTTGGCTCCAGCCCCTTGTTTAGTAAGGTTCAGATCTGAATCTGGACTTAGATTTAACTTGATAAGATAACTGAAGGAAAATGTGGATAAATTTAACTATTTCTACATGAACAGGTGGGCCTGGGCCTAATGGAGGTTGCTAGAGTTCTATATTAGGCAGTGAATCAACTTCTCAACAAAGATTAAAAACTACTTGCATGTTTGATCTGTATTAACCTCTCAGGTCACTGGGGCGCCATTTAGTAAATTGCATCGTCTCTTTGGAAATGGGATCACGGCTATGAAAGAGTTGTTTCATCTAACTTAGAAAATAAATTTACTTTCATGCATTAGTCTGGGCATCAGAAACATGGTTGAAATTCTTAATAGCAAGGTGATGATGTACTTTATGTAAAAATGACTATTTTTCTCTTCAAGCACTTTGATACTGCAAAATTCTTTTAAAAATAAAATAGAAGTAAATAAGATGTAAATAAGTAGGAAATGCAAAGTTCACAACGTTAGTCCACTCATCCATAAAATCTTATTTCGAAGGAGAAATGGGTGGTAAATTAAGGGGTCATGGTAAAGAAAAAGGTGAGATTTCTGTGTAATCCAAAGACACCAGGAAAATTATCTATTTTACTAAAGATGCATGATGAAAAGCAGAGAATAAACTCAGTAGGATACCTAAAGACGTAGGCGGAGGTAAGAGTCTTGCCCATACAGGAAAGGAGTTTGTCCTTAGAAAGGGGCCCATCAGTCCCACCGAAACAGGAGGGACAGTGAAAGGCATGATGGCAAGTGCAGGTGAGTTTACAGGTTTGACTACAGAGTAAAGGAGTTGCCATCTAGTTTCTTCTATTTTCTCAGTAAAAGCTTAAGGTTAGGCAAGTTAAAATGAACAGGAAGAGGATGAAATAGAGGATCTCCCTGGAGAACAGAAGAGAGAGCAGATAAGGAAGACACAGAACTGCTGAGAAGCACTCCGTAACTAGCTCAGGTGGAAGACCCTTAAGCTGTGGTGACGCAACAAAACCAAACATAAACAAAACATTTATGTTTTCCTCCAGGGGCATTCAGGAGCCAGGATGTTCTTTGGCAAAGGCAGACAGTTGACATTACCTGAGAAATGGAATAGCAAGACAACATGGAAAGAGAAAACTGAGGCTGTCTACATGAGAATAGCTGAGTAGATGGATAGAAAAGAAGTAGAGGCAAAAGTGTGACAATATTGAGAACAGATGTAAATAAACCTGATGGATTAGAAACTAGGAAAGCAGGGAGCAACCAAGAGAAATTGGAAGATGGGATTTGATCACCAGATGATTAAATGTCTGTGTTCAGAATTTCATAACCTGAGAATTTCTGGGTACTTGCAAGGTATAGTCTTAGGAAGTGGGAGGGAGGAGGTTAAAGCAAGTGAAGATAAAGGTAAAAGTCCACCGGATGAGAGGTCAAAGGTTGAGAACTGGAGTTCATGGCTAGTCATCCATGGGGATTTTGAAATGTCTAAAATGATGGCAAGACTTGAGATAAAAACGATCATTGTGAGCCAGGTATTAATGTGTCCAGCTAATAAAGGGCAAATGGATATGGGTAGATAAGGAGCTCCATCTGACCCTGTTGAGCAGTAGAGCCTACTCAATCCACTTTGGTATGATGAAGAGAACTGGAAAAGGGGACTTTGACTTGAGGTCCATGGGCCTTCAAAGAGTCGATGAATCAAGTTCACATGGTTGTGATCTTGGTTGAAAAAAGATTACATTTCTATTTTCACTATCTTTAATATTTAGCACTTCTTTTACTTATGAATATAGGTGGTAAGCCACAGTGCTTAGCAATATATGTGTCTTTGTCACAATAGAAGTCATGAAAATTTTCATATTACCTTAACAATATGTAAAAATATTATTCAATACTTATCATAAGTTTAAATTATGCAATGATTTGAACAATTGACATTCATACCTATCAATATCTTTAAAGTGTATGTTATTAGGCTTGCTAATATTGAAAGTGTTATTAACAATGTTTATACATCATTTCATTATTTATTAGTATTTCTACAATTGTATTTAGTATATTACAAATATTCTGTGAAATAAGCCAGATACAGAAAGACAAATTCTGCCTGATCTCACTTATATGTGGAATCTAAAAAATGGATAAACACATAGAAGCATAGAGTAGAAGGGTTGCTGCCAGGAGCTGGGGGCAGGGAGAAATGGGAAGTGTTGGTCAAAGGGTACACAGTTTCAGTTATGCAAAATAAGATCTGAAGAGATACTTCATAGGGCCTATTAGCAACACTGTGTAGTATAGTTAAAAATTTGCTAAGAGGTTAGATCTTATATTAAGCGTTTTCACCAGAAAAGTTAAAAAAGTTGGGGAGTGATGGGAGGACACTTTTGGAGTTGATGAATACAGTTATGACATCAACAGTGATGATACTATGATAGTTTCATGATGCATATTTATCTCCAAACACATCAAGTTGTATCATTAAATATCTGCAGCTTTTTTATTGCCAATCATGCTACAATAAAGTGATCAAAATATTTACTAACCATTCTGTGAAGTGGTCCAAAGGCATGCATGCCACCAACAGCTCCACTGGAACATGCTGAACTCAACATTCCCACCCCATAACCCTTTTTGGAAATCTGATCTTCCACCACACCCAGGCATGTCTCTAGTATTTTTGTAGGTCTAAATCAATAATAACACAGCCTAGATCCTGCATAATCTGGCCTCTTCTACCCTTATAAATTCACTCTCATCCTTCTGACACTCCATAACCCAGCCAAATGGAACTCCTTTTTAGTACTTGCATGAACCATGCTTTTCTAATTCTGGGCCTTGCCTGTCTTTACTGGAACTTCGAAGATCCATGATGCAGCAAGTCTGTGTGTGTGTGTGTGTGTGTGTATGTGTTTTCTTCACCATGGTATACCCAATGCCTAGGATAAAACTCCTAAGCATGTAGTAGTCACTCATAAATTTAACATGACCAAATTATTGAACTCTATTCTATGCTTCTATTCTATTCTATGCTGTTTACATTTCTGACTTTCCTAATAGACTATGAGTTCCTCAAGAACAAAGATACCTTGTGTACCCAAAGCCGAAGCTCAGTGCCTATTACCCCCAAGAAATGAGTTGATTAGAACAAAATTTCCCTCACGTGTTCTTTGAAAGCCACTAGAAGAGGACCCAGCATGTTTGCATCATGTTTGTGAGGTGTTCAACTTACCTCGTTTGAGAATAAAAGAGCTGTAATAAGGACAAAGAGGTTAGGCATGTATGAGTTTTTAGTCACAGCTTCCCAGTTAGCATCAATTATTTGGGAAAAATTAAAACACTTATTGGTTTATTAATACCTCTGTTTCCTTTAATTCTTTTATACAAGAAAGGATGAAGGTGAAAAGCATGAAGATTGTCAAGTGTTTGTGTTTATGCACACAAATGAGTGTTTAGACCGTTATAACACAGGCAGAAAGTTTAAATGTGGATGAAGAGAGGAGAGGAGAAATCCGGTTTTTGAAAAAGTTTGGAAAACTCTGTGTTAAATGAAAGAGGTTAGGGATTTGTAGCTCTGTCAAATGTTATTTGAGTATTTGACTAGTACCACTTTGACAGCATATATCCTGGAGTACATCACCTCTAAATTACCCTCTAGCTTTAAAATTCAGTGTGCCTCAGATATGAAGTATATTCACAATTAAGGAATCACAAGAGTAGCAAGCATAGGAAATAGCCAGGGAATATTGAGAAGCCTGGCAAGGTTACAGAGATTGGAACTCTGTGGAAATATGGAAAGAATACAAAAATGATCAACAGACATCTGCATCCTATAGAGTTCATAGATGGTAAGAAAGACATGACCACTGGGTCTAAAAATAATAAAATGATCCTTTTTCTTATAGAGAATTTCATTGAAGTGCTTGGTGACAAAATCAGACCGTAAGGGAAAGATACATGCAATTCAAATAATTTTGAAATTTAAAAGGAAACAAACATGAAAGAGTGGGAAGTGGGCTTAGATGACAGGGGTGATTTTTATTGATTTTTTGTGCTTTTCTTTCTTTTAAAATATAAAATCAAATGTGCTTGTAGGTAGAAGGATAGATTAGTAGATTTCAAAGAAAGGGAAACTGAAGATTTTAGGAACCTAAGGTTTACAGAATCTCTAAAGGAAATGTGAGAGTGATGAATTGCAGAATATTGATTTTATACAGGTAGAGAGAAATATATTTGAGATATCACTGAATGATTAAAGGGTCCATACCCAGTTATATATGAATGAAGTTAGTCAGCGTGATGGTGAGAGCATCACAGAAGAGGAATTAGACTCCATAAAGAAGATATAGTGTACTTAATTGCTTATGTGGCAACACATAGATGCATGTAAATATGTTGTGCCGTGCTAATATATATTTTCCTATGACCTAACTATTATTCTATACTCTCAGCCTGATTGTGCTGGTTGAAATTGATCAGTAAGCATTAGCATTCTCTAATACAAATGCCCTTCACAACGCGGGATTTACTTGATTCTCTTATTAGGTGTGTTTTGCATCGGGGCTGTTTCCACTACTGTGTTCTGGCTTTCTGACATTTATTATGCATTCTGGTGAATAGTTTTGACCTTTAATGACTAAAAAAAAAAAAAAAAACAAAACACTCGCTTGCAACTGATAGTGCTGGAAACCACAGGAAGTGGGGGAAGAGGGAAAATATCATGTTGGGTGTGAAATGATGGATATAATCTGGAGCGCTATCAATGAAATGGTAAAAATATGATAATGACAAGCAGACAATGGAGAATTCTGGATGCACTTTAAAATTTTGAAGACTACTACAAGTGTAAGGACAGCAAAGGAGGTTGTCAGAAATAGACCTGTGGCTGCAAAGAAATGTAACTTAATTCATGAATCATTTCATGGGGGTTTGAAGAAAATGGAAGAACAATTCTCAGTTGTGATGTCAAAAGAGCAATTCTACACATTAACGATTCACTAAAAGAAGAAAGTATTTTATCAAATACCATCCACACAACCGATAGTTATTATTAAATAATACATTTTGTTGCTCACTATGAATTAGCATAAATGCTTATTGTAATTGTAGTCTTGTTGTTTAGTGATTACGGTTACATTTTTTGGCAAAGTAATCTGATTTTAAAGTTATCTCTTTAAGTGAGCAGGCTTCCTTTTCAGATTTCTTCCAAGAACATGGTTTTTCAGTGAGTATCTTAGCACAAACATCTTAATCAGTCACATTGATTAGTATGTACCTCTCTTCTCCAGTTTTAGACACTGCAAACCCACCCTTGAATGTAAATATGTTACTTGTGTTTTTAGAATTTACAGATTTAAAAAATATAGATACTATCAGGGGAATACGTGAACTATATATGTGTATATATATATATGTATATATAATTTCAAATATATAACTAGTTTTAATGCTGTGAAATTGATGACTTTTTTTTCTCAGTTTATGTTTATGGTGTAAAATAAAGAACCAGGTGGTATTTCTGCTTCAGTAGTCTGTGTCTGTTCAGCAGGAAATATTAAAATATAGAAGACCTCATAAGTTCCATCTGTCCACATACCTGGTTTCAAGTCTTCCAATAGGTTCCAGACATTCACACTGAACATCTTTGTAATGAATCTATCACATAAGAACGATCCTTAAGGAACATAATTGTTTAACCCTGTGGATACCTCCAAAAGAAAAAGCAGAAAAATGGATCATTATATTGTATATTTTTATATTGTGATGAAATATTTAGGAAAAGATAATTTTAAGGGACATTTTTAAGAATTCTATATGAAAGATTTGAAATCATCTTTGAGAATTTTTAAAGATCATCAGCACTATTCATCTATTTTTAATGTTAAAGATTGTATAGATTTTCACTGATAAAAGGAGAGAAAAAAATACGTTTTAGTCATGATACTATGAAAATACTTTACTACTTAAGGAGTTGGTTTTTGCTTTTCTAGCACATTCTAACACTATAGTCTAACAGAAACAAAAAAAGTGAGTTTTTTTTCTGTAAAACAAATACATTTCGTAAAACTTCAGATAAACTAAAAGTTTATATATTAGATTTGGTTTTACACTTGACTGCTATTATTAGTGGGCAGAAAATACTTGGATAGAACTTTGAGATTAATATTCTTTTGAGTGGAGCCACATGAAGGTGATAACACAGGAAGCGTCACCTACTGAAGCTGGTTCCTTGACCTTACTTACCCCTTCCGAGCTGCCGACCGTCATCTTCATGGTCGTGGGACTGACCATCTGGCACCAGCTGCTTTAGCGCTTCAGCCCCAGCTGCCCTAGAGTAGCGTCTCTAGTCCCTAGATAAATTTCTTCTCTAACTTCTCACCTGGAGTGATAAGACTGGAGGATTCAATTCCAAATTCCAACACTTCATAGGATGAAAATAACAAATTAAGTTTCTCCTTAGGAAAACATTTGTTGACTTCCTAATATATACCTATCATATATTAATTAATTCTTCTGGATCCAAACATTAATAAGATAACAAGCATTTCCCTCACAGAACTCACAGAGCAGTGGGTGCACACACACATACTCACTCACACTCAGGGTCTCAGGAACAATACAATGTAGTGTGTATGCTACGTCCAAGCTCTAGACCTCGTGCTCATAGGGGTAGAAAGAAGGGAGTACTTATTCTTATATGGGTAAAAAGCAACAAAAGGAATAGCTGTGTTCTAACATTTGTGGAAAACCCATTGTTAGGGTTGTTACGTGGATGGAGACAGTATTTTAAAGCACTTAGAACAATTCCTAGTGCTATATAATTATTAGTTCAATAGATAAAGCTTTTATGGCTTTGTGAATACGTTCTAAGTTTTACTTCTTGATTTTCTGGTTTGGTATGACAGCATAGTATGGAACAGTGTGGCATACATCAGAAAAATGTATTATTCTTCTAGAGGAGAATTTGGGTCTTCCATAAAAGCAGTAAATACTAAAAGCAAACTAAGTAGAACATTTCATAGCTTTCTTGGTCCAATTTAAATTTAATGAGCTCTTAGTAGAACTGAGTGTATCATCCTCATAAACTTAGAGGCACAAGGTTTACAGAAACTGCAAATTCAACATTCTTCAACAGTAAATATGACTATAAATCAGGGGGCACATTTATTTTCTTCCAGGGCTCTGGTCTTTTGCCATCTGCTAACATGGCATCTTGCCCATTTGGAACACTGTCAGGTTATGTAGGATAGAGGTGTTGCCTTCCTAATCTGCTCCTGACTCAGGACTGACCCAATTGCTTTGGGAGATGGTGAGAGTGAGAACAGCACAGCAATCAAAGTAACAAACAGCATAGACAGTTTGGACTCCTGGACAACCTGCCCAGGACATGGGGACACTGGGAACAAAGTGAGCCTTTGTTCACTGCACCAATAGCACCTGATTAGGGACAGAGGTGAGGCAAAGGAGATATGTCTCTTCCTAGTTAATTACAGAAGTCATTAGGGTCTCTAGTTTTTCCAGAGTTGCCAGGTAGGCTTCGAGACATACAGTTATTCAAAACCCCAAATACCTTCTATGCTTCTTTTGTAGAATCTATCAAGGTTTCCACCCACTACCTTGGACACGGTAGATCTTATAATGCCACTTCACTGGAACTATAATAGTCTCTTAACTTTGCCCTTACTTTACAATATCAATATGAAATAAAAAATAATTTGGTCCTTTCAGTCACAGTTAGTATGAAAACACATAGTCATTTAGTGATCACAACTACGTAAAAACTGAGTATTCCTTTTTCAAAGTATCTCACAAATGCCAGCTGTTTTACACTGACTTATCCCTTTTCCACAATCCTTGTGTTTTTTTAATCAGAAGCCTATTTTTATTTTCTTCTATTTTTTTAAAGCACTGTTAGATAATATTGTATTCTGTTCCATATCAATAAGTGCTAACTCACTGGAATTATTAAGGATATTGGGGAATGTCCTTATTCTGATATTAAAATAATAAAGCAACTTTTAAATGGCATATTTTTCCCTGGATGGAGCCTGTGTTCTCTTTTAATAATTTATATCAGTTTATTTATGAAAATCTCTGTAAAAACAGTAATCGTAATTATTTTTCTTTTCAACCCCAGCATTTAACTCAGTACTTAAAGTATATATTCTGCATGCTTAGTAGTTGTTCAGCCAATAAATAAATTAAACCAGCTGGAACATTTTGTGTATATGTTATTTGAAAAATGATGCTTAAAAAGTCTTAAAGGCTTATTATACATATTTAAAATATTTCAATTATTTATTTTATAGAATTTTAGCTTTTACTTAGTGAAATTATGAAACTCTCTTACTATTTTTGAATTAAGTTTTCTCAAACTAATAAAATAATAGTCATTTATAGATATTTCATGAAGTCAACAGTACAACTATGTTATAAGGGGGTTTTGTTCATTAAATAACTCAGCAGTAGAAGAAACAGTTTACCATATTTCTGAGAAACTGAAAATGTCAGAATCCTTTAAACAGCATAAAAGTTCATAAAAAGATAAACCATTGCTTCAAGAAGTACACTGTGTAAATATAACCGCATCTTTGGTTTTA
Source organism: Pongo pygmaeus (assembly GCF_028885625.2). Lineage (NCBI taxonomy): Eukaryota > Metazoa > Chordata > Mammalia > Primates > Hominidae > Pongo > Pongo pygmaeus. The sequence continues at coordinate 19,142,178 of NC_085930.1, read as the reverse complement.
TGAAAGCATAACACAATGGCCTTTTATTTGTCAGCAAAAAAAATTCAAAGTTAATTTTAAAATGTATCCAACCCTTAGTAATTAGATATTTTTGCAATCTTTTTAAAAATTAACATATGTAGTAGTTTCTAAGAATTCTATAGTGACTAAAAAGTAGTCTTATGATATTAAGAAATACATTTATGTGTTTAAAATCAGATGAATCACAAATGTGGCAATGTTTTAAATTTATAAGAAAGACACTATAACATGTAGTATGGTTGAATAAAACATGAATGATATAGTAAATCTGAGGCCTTCATATTTATGACTATACTTTGTAAGCATTAATGCCAGTGGATTAAGCTTAGTAGGGCAAAATAATGTGATTAAGTGGTCCCAAAATGATCTTTCATAAAAACAAGCAGAAACATTAATCTGAGAAAATGATCCTTTGCATGAGAAAATATCACTAAATGGAAAGAAATGCTGTTGATGCCAAATTAGTATTTCGTGACACCAAAATGACAAATAAAAAAATAAAGAAGGAGGGTGTTATGTTACACTAATCTGGTACCAAATAAAGAAGTTTTATTTGTTTTCTGCTTTTGTCTTAAATATCAAGACCATGTAAATGTGTTCATAAATTTTTTGCTATCTTAATGCTGGGGGGATTTAAATGTATTCATTTTATAGGAACTACATTAGTTTTTGACATTTTAGGACATTGAAAGGTCAAAAATTAGATACATTGATCTGTATAAGAAATAAGAGAATGACTCCTAGGCACAAGTGTTAGAGGCTGTTGCTTAGAATCATTAGAATCCCACCTGTAAGAAAAGGGAATGAGTTGTGTGGCAAAATGGTAATCATCAAAGTTGAGTGTGTCATTTGTGCTGTATGGCATTTGGTCTCCTACAAAGTTGTATGTTTACAACTTTATAACACAATTAATAAAAAGTCCAAAGTTGGACTTTTGCTTAGATAAGACTAGAGAAGTGGTCTAGATTTTGTATAGACAGTGTATATTCTGCTCTAGTGTTTTATGGTCTCAAGGGTATTTAGAGAAAATGAAGACATTAGCATAGAATATTTTATTATTTTCTCCCAAAAGTCTATTTTTGTAGCATATTTTAAGTATATTAGTTATATTTTGCCACATAGAAAATTACTGCAAAACTCAGTGGCTTAAAGCAGCAAATATTTATTATCTCACACAATTTGTGAGAGTTGGCCACCTCAGATTGCCTTAGGTGGGTGACTCTGGCTCAAGGTCTTTGATGAGGTTGTAGCCAAGATGTCAGACAGGACTGCAGTTATCTCTAGACTTCACTGTTTCGACGATAGCTTATTCATACGGCTATGAGTAGAAGACTTCAATTTCTCACTGGCTAATGGGAGGAGACCTCGGTTCCCAACTATGTGAACCTCTCACGACATAGCAGCTGGATTCCCTCAGAACTAGTGATGAAAGAGAATGAGGCAGAAGCCACAAGGCCTTTCAAGACCTTGCCTTGGAAGAAATATACCCTTACTATTGCTGTATTCTACTGGTCAAATCAATCCTAGTACAATTTGACAGAAACCTGTTCAAACACGCATAACCAAAAAAACAGGGCATTGGGGGCTATCTTTGAGGCTATTACAGTGAGAGAACAAAGAGGAAGGAAAGAAGGAAGGAAAAGAGGAGAGAGGGAGGAATGAAGGAAAAAAAGGGAGGGAGAAAAACATGGGAGGAGGGAGGGAGGGAAAGAGGGAGGAGACTCACTCACTCCAGAATCTTAGCGATCATTTGTTCACATCGGACAAACTAGCATTTAGAAACTGTGACCACCATCTCAAAATGCAACTTTATTATTTAAGGTTTGCCGAAGTGCCAATCTTTTTTCCATAATTAGTAAAACTGCTACAATCTGCTAGGTTTCTCATATATCTGCAGTTGATTGGTCAGAACATTTTCTTATTAATGGGATTACATTAAAAATCCTATACATTATAGGGTAAGATTTTCTTTCAAAAGGGAATGTAAAGTTGTATGGTACTTACATGCTATTTATAAGTTTAAAATGTTACCACTAAATAAAACCTTAGAATAGCCAGGTTGAGCAAATAAAAATGCAGTATCTCCAATTGAATATGAATTTCAGATCAACCATAAACAACATTTAGTATAAATAAATAAACTAAACAATTGCAATAAACATGTAATATACTTTTATTTATCTTAAATTTACATTTAACTGAGTGTCCAGTATTTCATCTGGCAAACTTACCTTAAATAGCTGTCAATCTACATTTTGGTCAAACATAATAAAATTTTAAATAGCATACATTCTTTCTATGTGTTATTTTTTCTGCATAAACCTATATTTAAAACAATAAGTGCATCAAGTAAAGTAGGTCCCATTTATAGTTATTACTCATTAAATTGTATTTGTATGTGGATGTGTATATTCCAAAACTTGAGTAAGAAGATGACAGAACAATTGAACAAAGATGTATATGTTGCTGTGTTGACTTGTGAGACTGTTGATGTCCATGTCCGAGAACACGCATAATAGCCAAGCTTCCATTTCTAGAATAGTTCCAATTCTAAAGTCAGTTCCATAGATTGATTTGAACCATTTTAAGGCTTTAGAAATCCTTAAACCTTAAAGACATAATTGCTACTTTAGAATTCACATCTCTATCTATTTTCTTTGAAGTTTGCAAGCTGTTTTTCTCATGACTATTTGTGATTTGAATTTATTTATCCATCTTGGGATTCTACTCCAATACAATCTGAAGAAAATTAAGGGTAGTCCGGCGGTGAGTCAGAACTCTGAGGTGGTCCATTATGGCTGACATGCAAAATCTGGTAGAAAGACTGGAGAGGGCAGTGGGCCGCCTGGAGGCAGTATCCCATACCTCTGACATGCACCGTGGGTGTGGAGACAGCTCCATATGTGCAGGCATTTGACTCGCTGTTTGCTGGTCCTGTGGCAGAGTACTTGAAGATCAGTAAAGAGACTGAGGGAGACGTGCAGAAATATGCGGAGATGGTCCACACAGGTTTGAAGTTGGAGCGAGCTCTGTTGGTTACAGCTTCTCAGTGTCAACAGCCAGCAGATAATAAGCTTTCCAATTTGTTGGCACCCACCTCAGAGCAGATCAAAGAAGTGATAACCTTTCGGGAGAAGAACCGAGGCAACAAGTTGTTTAATCACCTGTCAGCTGTCAGTGAAAGTATCCAGGCCCTGGGCTGGGTGGCTATGGCTCCCAAGCCTGGCCCTTATGTGAAATAAATGAATGATGCTGCCATGTTTTATACAAACTGAGTCCTCAAAGAGTACAAAGATGTGGATAAGAAGCATGTAGATGGGTCAAAGCTTATTTAAGTATATGGACAGAGCTGCAGGCTCACATTAAGGAGTTCCATACCACCGGACTGCCTGGAGCAAAACGGGGCTGTGGCAAAAGAACTGAGTGGACTCTGCCATCTGGACCCTCTGAGGGATCAGGTCCTCCTCCCCCTCCACCAGGCCCCCTCCTCCCCTAGTGTCTACCAGTTCAGGCTCAGATGAGTCCACTTCCCGCTCAGCACTGTTTGCGCAGATTAATCAGGGGGAGAGCATCACACATGCCCTGAATCATGTATCTGATGACATGAAGACTCACAAGAACCCTGCCCTGAAGGCTCAGAGTGGTCCAGTACGCAGTGGCCCCAAGCCATTCTCTGCACCTAAACCCCAAACCAGCCCATCCTCCAAACCAGCCACAAAGAAGGAGCCAGCTGTACTTGAACTGGAGGGCAAGAAGTGGAGAGTGGAAAATCAGGAAAATGTTTCCAACCTGGTGATTGAGGACACAGAGCTGAAACAAATGGCTTACATATACAAGTGTGTCCACACGACATTGCAAATCAAGGGCAAAATGAACGCCATTACAGTAGCTAACTGTAAGAAGCTTGGTCTGTATTTGATGACGCGGTGAGCATTGTGGAGATAATCAGCAGTAAGGATGTCAAAGTTCAGGTAATGGGTAAAGTGCCAACCACATCCATCAACAAAACAGATGGCTGCCATGCTTACCTGAGCAAGAATTCCCTGGATTGTGAAATAGTCAGTGCCAAATCTTCCAAGATGAACGCCCTCATTCCTACAGAAGGCGGTGACTTTAATGAATTCCCAGTTCCTGAGAAGTTCCAGACCCTAGGGCATGGGCAGAAGTTGGTCACCAGAGTGACAGAAATTGCTGGATAGGCGAAGTGCCTCTGGGTTCTTTGCCCTCCCTTCACACCGTGGGATAAATCTGTATCAAGATGGTTCTTTTCGAGATTTCCTCTACCTTTCTGCTCTTAAAACTTCTTCTCTGCTCTGAGAAGCACAGCGACCTGCCTTCACTGAAATATACCTCAGGCTGAAATTTGCGGTGGGATAGCAAGTCAATTGATCTTCTGCAGGAAGGTGCAGCTTTTCCATATCAGCTCAACCACACCGCCAGTCCGTTCTTATGGAACTGCCGACTAGGACTGATGATGCATTTTAGCTTTGAGCTTTTGGGGGTCACTCTACCAATAAACAAACAGTCCATTGGAAAGAAAGCAGTCCCAGGAATTAACAGATCAGAATGTTCACACTGGTTAATCTTTTTTTAACAATCAGCATGAAGGTAGCAGAAGCTGGTATGTTTCCAGATGGTTCTGCTAACCAAACTAATTTTTCACTGTTGACAAGCGAGGCAAGGGTTGCACTGGACCAAAGCCTGAGGCTTGGCCATCTAGCATTGCATGCAAAATTGTTTCCTATAAGCATTCCTTTTATTCTCTATTCTATCCTGGGTCTGCCTCAGCCATGAGATAGGAGAGTCTCTGGTACTAGCTGCTGTAGCAGTGCCCTTCATCAAGGGAAGTTAATGGAGTCTTGGACCCTTTCTTTCTTTCTCTGGGATCCCTGCCCAGCACCTTCCTACAGAGATGACTTTAAAAGGAAAAAAAAAAAGCACACAGACACATACACACACACACACACACACACACCCCATTTCAAGGAGTCTGGCATTCCTGAATCCTCGTTCCCTGCCAGGTGCCTGTCATCTGTCTTCACTGCCTCCTTTTCCCTGTCATGCTCATCAGCTTATGGCTTCTGTCCAAGCACCTGAACAAAGGACTAACACCTCCACTGCAGGCTGGTTTTAGGTCTTGACTTATGTAAGAATCTTGCACAGCGCTGCTAATGTCAATTTCCATTTTTCCCCTCTAGGACAAACACTTACCAAAATATGCAACATTTTTTGGTGGGAAGACAGATTGTCCTGTGATTTCTACCCATTTCCTGAGACCTGTGGAAATAAACCTTGATGTACTTAAAGTTATACAGAAAATAGAATAAAGTTAATTCCAAACTTGAAAAAAAAAGAAAATTAAGAGAAATCCCAGGAAGTTGAGCTCAAGAAAATAGTAATGCAATATAGCTTATCATTCATGAAAGTGTCCTGTACATTGCTTTTTATATAGTGTTCATTTAACCAATCTGGAAGGTAACTTTAGCTTGACCATACTTTCCTGTTAAGGTCGTAAGTGGGGTGCTCTGGCTCAGACAAGCAATATGCAGAATCACTGATTTTAAACTGCAAGGCCAATTTGTTAGCTATGCTTATCGATCTAGCAATACATCCTCAAGCTGCAAATAAATATGTGAAATGCTATCACAGTAACATTTAAATATTTAACAGCTGTTTTACTTAATTCTAGCTCAAAACTGAATTTGTGTAACAGAATGATTCAATCTTTGCACAAGACTATATGAGTCATTGTGATTTGAAGTTTGGATTCCAAAATCTTTATGTAAGAGATGGTAGTACACTGAAGCTTTTGAAACTTTAATTAACATGAAAATTTTCAAATATGCATAATTTGATATAGACTGGAGCTAGAATTTGGTATTTTAAGGAAAAACATTTTATATGAAGGAATTACATATGAATAATGACAAGGGCGATAAATGAAAAGATACTAAGCAGTATACTGCTCTCTAGTTAGAGTTGGTCACCTCCAGCTGGGTTTCCTATACTTGAAAAAACCAATACTAGTTTTCAAGTAGTACTAAGCAGAGAAATTGATATTTAAAGGAAATAAAATCAACAGATGGCATGGAAGAAAATGTTTTAAATAATTTTAAACACTGTCCCCAATCCTGCCAATGGTTTGGGAAGTATTTTTGGTTCCTTCAATTAAAATGTCACATGTGAATTTTAAACCATATGGAAAAATATTAGAATTCTTCTGAATTCTGAACAGACAGATGGTTTAATAAAACAAAAAAGAGATGTTTGAAAATTATTATACATACTTGTTATCTTAAAAATTCAGAAATTCCCCTTTGTAAACAAAGAGGAAGACTGTACAATGTTTTTCACTTTTGTTTATGCTGTGAGTCTTGTGCTGTACTCAAGTGAATAATGAAAAAAGAAGACAAAGAAAAAAGGTGATATTGCTTCTAAAATATTGCCTGCTACTGCTGGGTGTCTACCCTTTTTCCATGTCATTAGCAGTTGTTTAATTATGCCAACAACATATCTGCCTCTTGGATAGATAATTATGCCAGTTAACTTCTTCTAAGCCTTCAGACATGCAATTCATTATGACAACATGGGAAGGGTACTGCCGCCCTCTAAAATGTAAGTGTGCTCTTGAGTGAGCTCTCTTCTCTCAATGATGTAAGACCCATTGCAAAAGGTTAAGCATATACAGTTCCAGGATTGGAATGACAAATTTTATGTCTCCTAAGAACTATAACTTTGTTGGACTTGCAAGATTTTGTGCAAGCCACAGCATTTATAAGACAGGCAATATTCATTCTTGAGAAAAAATTTATATTCTCTGGCAAATACTGAGAGGAGATTTGTTAGGGGAGCCTATCAATTGAAAATTGTGTAAATATTGGCCACGTATATTTTATCTAAAATATGCCATCCTCAATTGGTATTTTTGCAATAAAGTGCTAGAAGGCACTTTAATTTGTGCTGTATTTAGAAAATTGTATGTAGAATTGTATGTATAATACATATCAATTTATATGTAACCTAACTTGGGGCCACTTTGACTTTTTAATTTTTAATGTAATCAGTTGACACACACACACACACACACAATGCACATATATGATGGTAGCACGTATTTTACATAAAGTAATCCTATAAAAAATTATACTGATATCTTTCACTGCTCTACCTAATATTGTAAAGCCATAGACTGAGCAAGTTAAACAAATCAAAATAGGATTATTGGCGAAGAACAACTCACGAGTAAAAATTAGTTTGAAAGATTAAATTCCAGACTGTTTCACAGGCTAATTTATACAAGTATAAGTGTAATTATACTTGTAATTACGTTTTCAAGTATCTATTCTATAGGAATAATTGGATGTAAATTTATTAATTTTCATGGTTAATGCAGAAACATCTTGAGTCATTTCTATTGTAATTTTTAGTTATCAACTATGATTTATTTAAATATATACATTCAATGAATAAAAAAAATTTAGAATCTAACTAAAACATATGAGATTTTGAGATAAGTGGCATTAAGCCCTGAATTCAAGGAATAAAGTTCACAAGAGAAAAGGAAACAAAGGGACTCTCAGAGAAGCTTTGAAAGTTGTGGTTTGAGAACAACAGGATTTGGGGTTTTTTTACACTTCCTGGCTATTTAGTTGTGATTGTGTGTTGCTGCATAAATGACAATGGAGAAAGGATAAATTTTTAAAGGTGTTTTCCTAGAGAATAACCACAAAGAAATAGAACATGTAACTAGTGGGAACCACCATTACTGTTTATTTCACTTACCACTTACTCATCTGGTAAATATGTATTGAATGCCAACTGCGTGACAAGTACTATGCTAGGGTCTAGGCAATTGTGAATCAAAAGAAACAAAGGTCACTGCTGTCATGGAGTTTAGAACTAGTGGGAAAACAGAAACAAAAGTAAAATGGGATTCTGCTGAAGGTTACAAAGAAGAAACATGAAGAGCTGAATCTGGAAGATCAGAGAAGGTGCTCCTAAAGAAATTGACACTGATATGGACTATGAGAAGTAGAAGATGACGATGAATCAAAAAGCTAAACGGTCTCCAGGCAAGAAGCATGTTCAAAGGTGTTCTTGCTATAGGGATTATGCCAAGCAAAAACAAAATAAAACTGCATTGCTTGTACTCAATGAGGGCAAGTGCCTAGTATGATGCAGATGTGAGATATTCTACAATTTCTTATAAAGAAATTGAAGAAAGAACTAGAAAAATGTAGTTAATTATCTTAGGTCTATTTTTAATATCTGCCTGTCAGTGCATGATGAAAGAGTGAGTTAAATCATTTGCTAAGTATTAGAATTTCCTCCTACCTCTTTCTTTTGCTGTTGACTTGAGGGGATGTATTCTTCACACTCCCACGATGGGTAGTTCATCACATTGGTAGCCCCAGAGAATCTCGCCTTTCGGTATCCATGCCCTTGTGTCATCCTCTCTCCTTAAGCCTGAGCAGGTTCTTTGGATTGTTTTAACTAACAGAATGTGGTAGGAGTGACACTCTTCCAGTTCCAGTCCTTCTCCTTAAGAAGAAGTGGCAGCTTCTACATTTGCATTCTGGGGAACTCTGAACTACCGTGGATGAATCCTGTCTCTCCTGCTAGAGAGACTACCTGAAGATGGAGAGGATGTGAAATGATGTGGGGGAAAAGCGAGAAATTCCACTAAATAGCAAGACCTGAGGTCCAGATATACAACCCCAATCAAGCAAGAATTTTAGTAAAATACTTTATTTGAAAAGGGAGTCTAGGAAGCATGGTCAGGGGAATAAGAAAGTATAAAAAGGAAGGGAAGAAATCTGTAAAGGGTGCTTTACTGAACAGATTTAATTGAAGGCAACTAAAATACAATTCCTCTGATAAGTCAGGGAAACAGTGTAAAACAATACCTCACTGTTACCCCTTCCAAGAGCAGAAATGTGTTCTGTATCCACCACATCATCACACATCATTGGTAAAAGGCTGCCCCCGGAATCACTAACCCTCTGACACTTTCTGCTTGCCCTAACAAGGGCCAAGTGTGCCTCCACACCAGAACTACATGAGCAGGCAGTCACAGGTATTTAAGGAAAACAGTCTTTCAAGGATTAGTAGGTGAGTGCTGGCTAAATATCACAGAGTGCTGAGCAGGCTGCCTCCACTATAAAACACAAACCTCACGTGGCATGTGGCATGTGGCAATGTTTCTTTGGCCTATTATCCCATCTCTAGCCTAACTCCCAGCACATGCAGCTGAAAACATGCTGAAAATGTGAATATTAACGTTTAAATTTCACTTTTTTTTAAAGGGTATGTGTTATATTCAATGGGCTTGGTAAATAGTAGATACTAGAACTCATTGGGATAAAATTCAAAATGTTGATTCTATTCCAAAAAAAAGTCAACCAAGATCCCCTTGTCCTGCCAGAACTAAAAATTATGTGCTCATTTTCACAAAGCTGTTGCTTGGCTGTTTTATATAATATTAACACACGATTTTAATTACTTGGATAGAGAAAAGTTATCGAAGAGTTTCTAAGAAACCTAGAATATCTGTGGTACTATTCTTCCTTTGCCAACATTGTGGTAAACCTATGAATAATATATGTCAGTACTTGAACTACTTGAAATGGAAATGGCAGAAATTTAAGATAAACATTTCCTGGTCTTTAATTCAAAGCTTGTATAAAGAAACTGTTGGTCAAAAAAGCATCAGATAGTTGGAAGAAGAGAAAAGCCCCTCATTCCTGAAAAGTTGTATATTCGAAGCCAGAGGGAAGAACCGTAGTTTTCAGGAGAAGAAGCAGATTGACAACCCATGAGTTAAACACCTGCAGAATGAGGCTCAGTTCAGTACAGATCTATTAAGTTCCTTTGTTGTTACATTCAGTGTGTCCATGTTCATTCCATCAGCAGACGAATAAAAACTGTGTGAGTGTGTATCCTCCCGGAAGAGAGCAAGGGAGTCCATTTGTATTGGGAGACAACTCTCCCCTTACCTCTTTTAGCTAGAAGAAGAAATGTAAATTAAATGTCAAGCCAATTTTCATGTTAATAATAAGAGGAATAACTTGAAACTTCTTGCTCTAGGCTGAATTGTCTAATATCCAGTCACAGCTGCTAGGCTGGCTTTGTCCCACACAACCTAACTTTCACTCCTCAGCAGAAAGCTTTAATCGTATTGGTATCTGGCTTTAATTTAGTAAATGTGCTACATTTAAGGGGACAGAGGAAAGAAGAAAGAAGAGAGAGAGAGAAAGAATCTGAGATCAGGACATAGGGCAGATGGCAGTTGCCTTGGTGGTGTCCACCCCTTACTTGCCTTTCAGGAAAAATACAGTGAATAAAATGGCCAAAGACCATTTTCTCACAGGGCAGAAGAAAAACGAGTAAGGGCTCTGGATAATCCACAAACTGAGGAATTGAGCTAATACTAGTACTTTCAGGAGGTGTAGAGAATACCTCAGAACCCAATTCATTTCTTATTGCTAGTTGTTATATTTTTAGGAATGAAAGGACAAAAAAACCCGAGGATATATTGTGTTCATCTGTGTCAAAAACTGCTCCAGTAACTTATCCCTCCATATCCTAATTTAATCAGGATGCTCTCAAGGATGTGTCCCATAAATCTCTCCAGAGACTTCTTCAGCCATTTCTAGTTTTTTTGTTTCTCAAGCAGAAAGAGAGCAGAGCATAAAACTACCGTGCGTTATTCTTTTCTGTTATTTTAACGGAGATGGCTCTTTACTGGTGGCTCAGAGCAGTACCTTTCCCAGAGCAAATGCTATAGAAGTACAAGCAGCTGACATTACAGTGGTTCCCCTTTATCCACGCTTTCACTTTCTGGTGTTTCGGTTACCTGAAGTCTACTACTGCCAGAAAATATTAAGTGGAAAATTTCAGAAATAAACAATTCCTCAGTTTCAAATTGCATGCTCTTCTGAGTAGCATGATAAGATCTCTCATCTCCCCACTCCATTCTGCCTGGTTTGTGAATCACCCCTTTGTCCAGCATAGCCACACTGTATGTACTACCCACTCATTCTTTTTACCAGGGTGACTATTGCAGAATCTCAGTGTTTGTGTTCAAGTAACCCTTATTTTAATTAATAATACTTTACTAATAATAACTGAATTATTAGTTATTGTTACCCTCCACTATGCCTAATTTATAAATTCAGCTTTCTTGTAGGTAAGTGTGTTAGTCTGTTTGTGTTGCTATAAAAGATTAACCGAAGCTGGATAATTTATAAAGAAAAGAGGTTTATTTGGTTCACAGTTTTGCAGGCTTTACAAGAAGCATGGCACCAACATCTACTTCTGGTGAGGACCTCAGGAAGCTTCCATTCATGATGGAAGGAGAAGGGGAGCAAGCATCACATGGCGAGAGAGGAAGGAAGAAGGAGAGGGGAGGGAGGTGCCAGGATCTTTTTAACATTCAGTTCTCACAGGAACTAATCAAGCAAGAACTCACTCATGACCTGCAAGACAGCAATAAGCCATTCATGAGACAGCCACCCCCATGACCCAAATACCTCCCATCAGGCCCCACCTCCAACATTGGAGATCACATTTCAACATGAAATTTGGAGGAGTGAAAATCCAAAATGTATCAGTATGTATAGGAAAAAACATAGCGTATACAGGATTTGGTATCATCCATGTCTCCCGCATCCACTGAGAGTCTTGGGATGTGTCCCCTGAGGATACGTAGGGACTATTTTACTAGTGCTGCTGCTACTAGTACTACTCCATGATGGGTATTACCCGGACTGCTATTAAAAATTATCTGAGTGCGTTATAGAAATTCAGAGAAGAGTTACTTAGGTCAGCATGCTTTATATCCCTGCTAAAAATGCCCTTTTCTCCAAATACTGCAGGGTCTACCATGTACCAAGTAATCACTATAAAAGTTAAAACACAATTTAAATGTCAGCTCCAGTCCAATTTTTTTTAGAGGCCACCTGCAACAGAATCATATGAGGTACTTCTTAAAAAGGCAACTTACTGGGAACTACATTAGACTGACTTAATCAGAATCTAGAATGTAGCTTATGAATCTTTCATTTAAACAAATTCTCCAGATATTTCCTGTTGAGTAGAAAATTTGAAAACTTCTGCTGGTCTTTTCCAGAAAAGTTACATATAAGGTTTTGACCTACTTTGATGGAACTTGTGGCAGAATGTTCATATGCTAGAAACGGTCAAACATTTCTCCAAATGTTTTTAGATTTTAAAAAATATTATTATTATTATTATTATTATTATTATTATTATTATTATTACAGATGGAGTCTTGCTCTGTACCCCAAGCTGGAGTGCAGTGGCACAATCTCGGCTCACTGCAACCTCTGCCTCCCGGGTTCAAGCAATTCTCCTGCCTCAGCCTCCTGAGTAGCTGGGATTATAGGCATGCGCCACCATGCCCAGCTAATTGTTGTATTTTAATTTCTGTATTTTTAGTAGAGACGGGGTCTCACCATGTTGGTCAGGCTGGTCTCAAGCTCATGACCTAGTGATCCACCCGCCTTGGCCTCCGAAAGTGCTGGTATTACAGGCGTGAGCCACTGCGCCTGTCTTAAAAATTATTTTAAGGTAATTATATGTATATTAAAAACTGTTAAATAACTTAAAAAATCTAGTAATCACAAGACGCAAAGTAACTCATAATTCTAAATATTTTCCAAAAGGTTTATATTAGTCCATTTTCATACTGCTATAAAAAGCTGCCCAAGACTGAGTAATTTTAAAGGAAAGAGGTTTAAATGATTTACAGTTCAGCATGGCTAGGGAGGCCTCAGGAAACCTACAAACATGGCAGAAGGTGAAGGGAAAGCAAGGCATCTTCTTGCACTTTCTTCACTAATCAAGGGGAAAGAGCCCCTTATAAAACCATCAGATTTCGTGAGAACTCAGTCACTATCATGAGAACAGCGTGGGGGAACCACCTCCATGATTCAATTACCTCCCACTAGGTCTTTCCCTTGACTCATGGGGATTGTGGGGTGACGGAATTTATAATTCAAGATGAGATTTGAGTGGGGACACAAAGCCTAACCATATCAAGGTTTATCTGTATTTTTTCACGAACTGGTGTTATAATAATTCTATAGTTGTTTTTACTGCTTTTTTACTCAAAATATATAGTGAGCATTTACAATGTTATTAAAAATTTTCCTACACATACAACATTTCTAAAGGTTTTATGCCATTTCAACAAAATTATATGCAGGCATTCAATAAACTCCATTGTTAGATAGGCTTTTTTGTTTTTTCCCCGAGGTTTTTCGGAAATATGAAACATGCCGAATCAACATTCTTTATCACATCCTTTTAGTTTTGAAAAGCATGAAAATATGAACTCTTTACAATTCCATGTTACTATCACAGACTACAGTTTACTAGCAAAAGAAGGGAAAGATATTTTCTAAGTAGTTAATCCATAGAATAAACTTTTTTATTACATAGTCCAAGTAGATTATATAAATCATATTTCAAAATTAACTTTCTAAAAGTACAATTGTACAGGAAAGTGCGCATGAACCATCAAATAGAAAAAACTCCAAATTGTCAACATTTAATGGAAAGTGTGTATTTTCTAACTTCAAATGGTATAGTCACTTGAAATTGAGAGGGAAAACAAGCACAGAGAAATGAAGCTATAGCAAAACTAAGGAAGGAAAAAATACTGAGGCACTTAGTAATATTTTAGTAGATATACCATTCTGTTTAAAGCCAAGACACCTTCAAAATATTCTCCTTGGAGCCGGTACCATTCCTTCTGAAACTATTCCAATCAATAGAAAAAGAGGGAATCCTTCCTAACTCATTTTATGAGGCCAACATCATCCTGATACCAAAGCCTAGAAGAGACACAACAAAAGAAGAGAATTTTAGACCAATATCCTTGATGAACATCGACGCAAAAATCCTCAATAAAATACTGGCAAACTAAATCCAGCGGCACATCAAAAAGCTTATCCACCATGATCAAGTGGGCTTCATCCCTGGGATGCAAGGCTGGTTCAATATACGCAAATCAATCAATGTAATCCAGCATATAAACAGAACCAAAGACAAAAACCACATGATTATCTCAATAGATGCAGAAAAGGCCTCTGACAAAATTCAACATCCCTTCATGCTAAAAACTCTCAGTAAATTAGGTATTGATGGGACATATCTCAAAATAATAAGAGCTATTTATGACAAACCCACAGCCAATATCATACTGAATAGACAAAAACTGGAAGCATTCCCTTTGAAAACAGGCATAAGACAGGGATGCCCTCTCTCACCACTCCTATGCCACATAGTGTTGGAAGTTCTGGCCAGGGCAATCAGGCAGGAGAAAGAAATAAAGGGTATTCAATTAGGAAAAGAGGAAGTCAAATTGTCCCTGTTTGCAGATGACATGATTGTATATTTAGAAAACCCCATCGTCTCAGCCCAAAATCTCCTTAAGCTGATAAGCAACTTCAGCAAAGTCTCAGGATACAAAATCAATGTACAAAAATCACAAGCATTCTTATGCATCAATAAGAGACAAACAGAGAGCCAAATCATGAGTGAACTCCCATTCACAATTGCTTCAAAGAGAATAAAATATCTAGGAATCCAACTTACAAGGGATGTGAAGGACCTCTTCAAGGAGAACTACAAATCACTGCTCAACGAAATAGAAGAGGACACAAACAAATGGAAGAACATTCCGTGCTCGTGGATGGGAAGAATCAATATTGTGAAAATGGCCATACTGCCCAAGGTAATTTATAGATTCAATGCCATCCTCATCAAGCTACCAATGACTTTCTTCACAGAAGTGGAAAAACCTACTTTAAAGTTCATATGGAACCAAAAAAGAGCCCGCATCACCAAGTCAATCCTAAGCCAAAAGAACAAAGCTGGAGGCATCACGCTACCTGACTTCAAACTATACTACAAGGCTACGGTAACCAAAACAGCATGGTACTGGTACCAAAACAGAGATATAGATCAATGGAACAGAGCAGAGCCCTCAGAAATAACGCCGCTTATCTACAACTATCTGATCTTTGACAAACCTGAGAAAAACAAGCAATGGGGAAAGGATTCCCTATTTAATAAATGGTGCTGGGAAAACTGGCTCACCATATGTAGAAAGTTGAAATTGGATCCCTTCCTTACACCTTATACAAAAATTAATTCAAGGTGGATTAAAGACTTAAATATTAGAACTAAAACCATAAAAACCCTAGAAGAAAACCTAGGCAATACCATTCAGGACATAGGCATGGACAAGGACTTCATGTCTAAAACACCAAAAGCAATGGCAACAAAAGCCAAAATTGACAAATGGGATCTAATTAAACTAAAGAGCTTCTGCACAGCAAAAGAAACTATCATCAGAGTGAACAGGCAACCTACAGAATGGGAGAACATTTTTGCAATCTACTTATCTGACAAAAGGCTAATATCCACCAGAATCTACAATGAACTCAAAGAAATTTACAAGAAAAAAACAAACAACCCTATCAACAGGTGGGCAAAGGATATGAGCAGACACTTCTCAAAAGAAGACATTTATGTGGCCAAAAGACACATGAAAAAATGCTCATCATCACTGGCCATCAGAGAAATGCAAATCAAAACCACAATGAGATACCATCTCACACCAGTTAGAATGGCAATCATTAAAAAATCAGGAAACAACAGGTGCTGGAGAGGATGTGGAGAAATAGAAACACTTTTACACTGTTGGTGGGACTGTAAACTAATTCAACCATTGTGGAAGACAGTGTGGCAATTCCTCAAGGATCTAGAACTAGAAATACCATTTGACCTAGCCATCCCATTACTGGGTATATACTCAAAGGATTATAAATCATGCTGCTATAAAGACACATGCACACGTGTGTTCGTTGCAGCAACTATTCACAATAGCAAAGACTTGGAACCAACCCAAATGTCTATCAATGATAGACTGGATTAAGAAAACGTGGCACATATACACCATGGAATACCATGCAGCCATATAAAAGGATGAGTTCATGTCCTTTGTAGGGACATGGATGAAGCTGGAAACCATCATTCTCAGCAAACTATCACAAGGACAAAAAACCAAACACTGCATGTTCTCACTCATAGGTGGGAATTGAACAATGAGAACACTTGGACACAGGAAGGGGGACATCACACACTGGGGCCTGTTCTGGGGTGGGGGGATGGGGAAGGGATAGCATTAGGAGATATACCTAATGTTAAATGACGAGTTAATGGGTGCAGCACATCAACACGGCACATGTATACATATGTAACTAACCTGCACATTGTGCACATGTACCCTAGAACTTAAAGTATATATAAAAAAAAGAAATTAAGCAGAATAAAAAATAAATAAATAAATGAAATGAAAAAACAAACAAAAATATTCTCCTTTATTTTATAAAAATAATTTTCCAAGCTGAAAGGGTTTTGAGAGTCTTTCAAGGTGAGCCACTTTTCAGAAAATTCTCTTGTGCATGAAT
This sequence comes from Pongo pygmaeus, assembly GCF_028885625.2. Lineage (NCBI taxonomy): Eukaryota > Metazoa > Chordata > Mammalia > Primates > Hominidae > Pongo > Pongo pygmaeus. The sequence goes on along the minus strand of NC_085930.1, from coordinate 19,125,655 downwards.
ATGTAGGGTAGCAAATTGAAACTAATAAGAATATTTAATATAAACATACACAAGGAGTTTGTCTTGAGAGAGCAGCTCTCTGTACTTCAAATGTAGAAATCTGATATATCTTGCAACTGATAATGAGTTTTAATACAAGGAAATGACCAAAATATCAGCAGTGTGCTCATGGTTTCTTGGGAGAGAAAGGTATGTCTGAGATAATGAGCACCAAGGCCAGTTCACCGAGGGCAAAATCCCTACTTGTGTCCTTCCTGGTGAGGGCTTCTGTGATACTCCAATGAGGAGAGACTGCTGATTAACAGCAGGTTGTTATCGACCCAAGATTTTATAATTTGCTTAATCTATTTAAGAGCTCTCTAACTGTTACTAAACAGTTCCACAGATTTTCCTTTCATAGCCATTATAAAATGTAGTCTTCAAGAATCCTTCCAAAGATTTTTAAGAAGTACATAAATTGTTGGAACCAACTAAAACCTTCTCTTAGCTAAGCTTTGTTAGGCCCTTAGTCTGAACCAGACTTTACATTTGTTAATTCATCTATTTCTCACAATAATGCTAAAAGGTTAACCTAATTATCCCTCATTTTGCAGACGAGAACTCAACTTCAGGGTAAAGTACCCACGGTTGTGCTAGTAGGAAGTGGTGGGATCACTAGTGAAATACAAGTCTAAATCACTGTGTCCCTATTCATTATGAACAAGTTGGACCCTACAAGAAACAGCAGCTTTGAGACACTACGTTCCATACAAGGGATACATTCTTACAAAAGAAATTTGTGAATTGTAAAGAACAACGGAAATATGAATTTTAGTTAAAGTACATTTTTGAATGATTCTTCATTCACAAATAATAAAGAGGAATATCTTGACTTTTCCAGTCTTGTAATGGAACAGGGTTCTCAAAAACGTATGGAAATGTCCCCTTAATAGAAAAAATGTTTTGATCTTACCAAATATATGTATTTAAAGCTATGTATAAATGATATACAGTACATGCTGTACTGTTATGTATTTTTTATAAATTATATCCAAAAATGAAAATTTAAAAGGATGAAGTGTATGAGCTAAATTGAAATTTTTTTCTCTCTCTCCTTCATTTTACAGGGTGATTAGACCACTTTACTTACTCCACTGTGTAGAACACTAGAATAGATTTTTAGCATTCACAATAAGCTTTCTAATGGGAAAGAGATGCTAATCATGGGTGAATGTAAAGAAATATTTCATGCCTGAAATTTGCTACCCTACATGCTGGGGTGGGGGTAGGTCTCTAAATTTACATATTTCATAAGAACTCTCTTAACCAGACTCGATTTAACTGGAGTTTGAAGGATTTCCTAGAGCTGCTGAATGCGCATGGTTGATTGGCAACTCTCTAGCTACAGTTCCTGCAGTTAGAATTGTATACATATGGAAAATCATTTGTTTGTTCCCCCTGAAAACAGTGTTTAAGTGTTTTGCATTGTCTATGATATAATCTTTAGACTTTACTTCTGCATCAGTGAAACTAAATTAGGGAGCACCAAATAGGGCATTTACATTGAAGAGAGTCTTTAAATACTGGTTCAGCATCATTAGGTTGCTCATAAAGGAATCAGGAATACACATTTTAGAAAGGTTGAGTTTATTGCATATATTGGATATTTACAACATAGTAAATATTGCACCTGCTCCTACTTGCTGCAAATATAGAGATGGAAAAATGTTTTTGACCCTGGAATAATGAAGCAATAAACAGCTTTACACAACATTAAGTACAAAAGTGAATTTAAGGAGTCTGATAATTGGAAAAGTCATTTATTGAAATAATCTTCATCATCAAGAACATTGTTTCTATTGTAATACCAGATAATATAAACACCCAACACATCAGACATTTGGAAAGAGAGTAGGTAGTTCTCCTTACAAATATTCTTAGCCCTGCGGTTTTATGTTTTTCAATGCTGATAAAAGTAGAAGACTGGATAACCAAGCAAAAATGGGTTCTGGAATAAATAATTGCCTAAGAATATAGGTGTTTACAATAAGGTCTAAGTGAGCATTAAAAGAGTGAGAAATTTCAGGAAATTGTGATGTTTAAGATAATTCTCACCTTTAATAAAGTTTTATAGCTAATTGAGATTTTAACTTGTATAACTAATTTTCAGTCATAAAATTTATCTCCTCTTTTAATCAAAACTTTTTTTTTCTTAACATGGTTTCTGAAATTTTTAATGTAAAATATTTTCAAATCTGGCAGAAGAAAATGATGAAAATTTTAACTTATTCTATTATTTGTAAAAATGTGGAGTCCTGCTATGTTTCCCAGGCTAGTCACCAACTCCTGCACTCAAGTGATGCCCCAGCCTCATCCTCTCGAGTAGCTGGGATTACAGGCACATGCCACTGCACCTTGTTCATGAAAACTCTAAACAATTGGCTTTGTGATGAAGTTATGTGACTTTAAATATTACTGACCTTTGTTGAAAGTATTTCTTGCATTCAATGTTGAGTTATTCTGTTAATGAAGATCTACAAAGAAGATGAAACACGGAAAAAATTTGCAAATTTCAAATGCTTGCATTTGAAATACATTTTTTATTTTCAATGCTTTAAAAATATTTTAAGACATTTTCAAAAACCATGTGAATGCATTTTTATTAGAGATAATGTTTTAAAAATTTGTAATATACCTGTGATATGATTCATAATAAGCCAGGTTGTCCTGTGGTAGCATCCAACCACAAGATTTGAGTGGATTAGGATCACAAAGGTTAATTTACCTCTCATTTAACATCCACAGTGGCCACAGACACCTTTCCAGGGAGGCTGTTCTCCACGTTGCCATTCGGTGTTCCAGGCCTCTTTGTTAGGTTGTGTAACAGGATGAAATGCTAGGGAAGTAACACAAAGCTCTTCAGTGCTTTCATCTGAAGGTGACACATGTTACTTGCCATACAACTGGTCAGATCTGTCATGTGGGCTAGTCACATGGACTCTTCCAGTTGCAAGACACGATGAGAAGGAGGTCTCCTTGTACCAATAAGTGATAACTGAATATTGGTAAATACTAGCAATGCCTACTTACATGAACACAAACAGCGTTATTTGTTCCTGTTTTTGTAGTAGGTTAAACAGTAGCATAACCCTTCTTTTGATTCTTAATGCCACTTATCTAGACAAGTTGGATAATGTATTTTGATTGCTCCTTTCCTAGAAAATCTTATCATAGCTGTTCAATCATTAATTTCTAAAAATATTCCATATTTGCCATCTGTGAAATTTATTACTATAGAAGATTTCATCAAACCATGACCTAAGGTGTTATCCTTAGAATTATTTATAATTTTGCTGGGCAAAAGCAATGGCTGTCTCTCTTCTGTCAGCTGCTCCAGGTGAATGGGGACAATGATGTGACCTCCCACTCTGCAAAGAATTTATATTTCCATTAAGCACTTTGAGGCCAGGGAAAGACACTTTATAAATCATTAAATTATTATAGTGCCATAAGCATTTGGGTTTCTAAATTGTTAGATTCAATGCCTATTCCTCTGAAGTCAAAATACTAATGTCAGAGAGAGAAAATCATTTATGACTAAGCAAATTGTTTCCTATGGATCATAGGGCATGAAAATGAGTAGAGGGAAGAAGAGACAGAGGGATGCTTAACACACTGGAAAGAGCTCCTCTTAGCTGCAAGAAAGTTGAACATGATCAAGAAAGAGGAGAACCTGTTGACAATTTTTTCTTGAAAACTCATATCTACCAATTATTTCTCCTTCTTTATGTGAGATTTATGTTGGTACAATTAGTTAAAGACAAAAGTTATTTCTGTTTGTGTGTGTGTGTGTGTGTGTGTGTGACTGCATTTTAATGTATCTGAGAGTATAAATCAAAACTTGCAAAGGCTGATCTTCCTAAATATTCCTTCAACCCCTAATTCTTTGTTGAGAGAATATTTTACTGTTATACTATTAAACCTATGAAATATTTATGTTACTTTGTTTTTCTCTTCCAACTTATTTTTAAAATATCATAAATTCAAATAAACCTTTTGAGTTGGTAGTGTGACCTGCCAAACATGTCATGGGCATGCAATTAGGCACGTTTGTATTTTAAAAAACAGAAGGTTACCCTAAGTATCCTCTAAAAAATGAATCTGTATTTTGTAATATATGACTTAGTAATTACTATTTGGTACTTGGTAGGAAATAGCTCCCCAATTAAAGCTTGATTCCTGCAGAATGATGTATGAACTGACTCTACTACAGATAAAGAAAATAAGGCCTAGAGAAATAAGGACATTCATGTGGAGTTGCAGAGCCCAGAAAGTGCATGAGTACCTGTCTATTGTCACCTGGGCCATGCTCATTTCTATGCAACTTATACACGGTTGTGTGTTTCTCCAAAGACACTAAAATTGATGCAGAAGAGATGTCTTTCAGCAAATTTGGTTAATATTATTCATCTATTAATTATCTCACCCATTCACTCATTCACTTAAGAAACTTTTTGTGAGTACTTATTGGATCAAATTCTGGGAATCCAGAAGTGTCCATTTTATTATTGCTATCAAAAGCACACACCATAACAGATTTGTTTAAAAAATTTGAAGTGCTAACTGAAAAGTGGAAAGAAATATGAATAATTTGTTAGTTTTGCAAAAGTTATTGGGTCAAAACTTACTTTAAGCAAGAGAAGAGTAATTTTACTTTGTCAAATTAGAAAGAAGTTGAAGTTGACATATGCTAAAGAAAGCATCATTAGCATAGATGGAGTTGTATGTGATGAAAACGTAGGAAATCCAGGCATCTGCTCACCTTCAACTGATTGTAACTCTGTGAGATTAAAAGGTGGTTGGAGATGAGGAGAGTATGGTGGTTAGAACGCTGGGGTAAGATCAGATTGAACACTAATTTCATCCTTTACTGACTGCTGAATATGAACAACTAAATTCCCTGAGTTCCAATTTCTTCATTGTAAAATGTGATTACTTTTCCATCAACTGTTATTCTATGTGAGGAATTAATTAAATGTAATTATACAGCATTTAGCCCAGTGCCTGGCACACAGGAAGCACATATTCAATAACTTTTTTAAAGATTGAAAAAGCCTTTTATCACTATGACAAGAGATGATCAACAATTTAGGAATATACATAGAATGTGTAAACACCATTGCTATATGTTATATGTATATAAATTAATACAGAAACAGCACATATTTATTTGCTTAAGGAATTTATTAAACAGGCAAAAATTATTCAACATTCTAGAAAACAACCTTGATGTAACCTTATCCTCAAACACCTACTTAAAAAATAAATTGAGAATATTCATTTGGTAGGATATTGCTGATTGGTATAAAAAGAAAAAAAATTGTGGTCCAACTAGGTAAAATAAAGTTAAAGTGTTTTTTTTACTAAATGACTTATTGCAGTGTTTAAGAAAAACGTAAAGTATACAGTGTTTCACAAATTTATTTCACCATGGAATGTTTTCATTGTAGGATATTTCATTGTCATTTTTGTTGCCTAATACTTTGGAAAATTATGTCTTAGACATTTAGTGCTATCCAGCTTTGTTGCTTTCAAAAAATTGAACTAGAATTAGTTTGGCACTGAGCTAGGCTTCATAAATGTTTCATTTTATCCAATGAATGTATAGCATTTGACAGCACAAAAATTAAACCACCATAGGAAAGAGAAATACTTCATCTTCATTATTTGTTTTATAATTCTTTTTCATATGGTGTCAGTGTTATCCATTCAATTAAATTTATAATTTTCATGCTCTTCATTTTGAATTTTAATTTAGAAAAAATAAAAAGAATAAAATAATAAAATGTATTTTTATTGGTTCTCATTCCAATTTCTGAAACAGTATATAGTTAGCAATTTTAAAATTAATTATCCTCCATATATTTGCCTATTGATTTAGTCTTTCCAAAATTTAGAAATTAGACAAAGTTTATCTTTCCTCTACAGTAATCCTAGTAAATGTTATGCATTACTGTAATCCTATAAGGAGATTCAAAATTCCTGTACTTTTATTGACTAGTTCTATTTTTCATGCACATTCCTTTCAGGGGAAGGGAAAAATAAAGAAAGAAAACACATGGCAAGCATATACACAGGAATGATCTAATTCTAACATGCCAGTGTCCACGTTGACTCATCAATTCATTAAGCAAATGAATATTCGTTTTTATTTGTCTGCATGTCATGTCTGGCTGTGGTGTACATTATACCAATTCTATTTTGGATTGATTGCTGACAGAGAAATCATTCATTATGCATGTGAGGAATGAAGTCCCAGAGATATAATTTTTTCAGCTTGACTCTATGAATACACAAAAAGGCTGGTGTTTCTTTGTGTTGATAATAAGACAATACATGTCTCATTAGCATGTTTAGACTACATACAAGTTATAAGCATTTGTAGCATATTGATAGTTATCAATGCCTTCTTTGAGGTTTGGTTATGAGAAAATGTGATACTCAGTAAATGGACCTAACAGCAGGTGTTCCAATCTTGCCAATTGCAATGCCATAATTTGTTCCCTATTAATCTGTTGCTGGATGAATGTTGCAACTGCAAAGATAAAACTCCCATTAAACCAGGAGGAGTTATGTAGTTACACTGATTTTGATAAATTCAGGTAGAGATTTAATGATATTCCATTGTTTTGTTCATTTTTTACTGTTCTAATTATATCATCAATCATAGTTCATTCCAGTTGTATATGTTATTGAATTATAACCACTGTTCTAAAACTCAGATTTCTCAAACTGACTCATGCAATTAACAAATTGAGGGAACAAGGCAGCAAAGATGAGATCAAAGTACCAGCAGGTACTTTACTTCAGTGACTCAGACCTTGGACCAGGTTTCTGGAGACTGTATCTTTAAGACAGTGGTCAGATTCCATAGTTGCCAGTTGGCATATGAATCACATGATGGAGTAATATTAAGTACACATCAAGTAATGTATGCAATGCACATCAAAGTGCACATCAAAGTGCATTTACATACAGCTTTTTAAAGTGTGTAATTTGGCTGAGTTTTTACATAATCTTGACCAATTTGAATAGCCTTTGTTTTAGTCCATTTTCATGTTGCTGGTAAGGACATACCCAAGACTGGGAAGAAAAAGAGATTTAATTGCACTTACAGTTCCACATGGCTAGGGGGGCCTCAAAATCATGGCGGGAGGCAAAAAGCACTTCTTACATGGTGGCAGCAAGAGAAAATGAGAAAGAAGCAAAGGCAGAAACCTGTGATAAACCCATCAGAGCTCATGAGACTTATTCGCTATCACAAGAATAGCAGGGGAAGACTGGCCCCCATGATTCAATTACCTCCTTGTGGGTTCCTCCCATAATGTGTGGGAATTCTGGGAGATAAAATTAAAGATGAGATTTGGTGGAGACACAGCCAAACCATATCATTCTGCCCCTGGCCCATCCAAATCTCATGTCCTCACATTTCAAAACCAACCCTGCCTTCCCAGTAGTCCCCCAAAGACTTAACTAATTTCACCATTAACTCAAAAGTCCACAGTCTAAAGTCTCATCTGAGACAAGTCAAGTCCCTTCTGCCTATGAGCCTGTAAAATCAGAAGGAAGTTTTTTTTATTAATATTATTATCATACTTAAGTTTTAGGGTACATGTGCACAACGTGCAGGTTAGTTACATATGTCTACATGTGCCATGCTGGTGTGCTGCACCAATTAACTCGTCATCTAGCATTAGGTATATCTCCTAATGCTATACCTCCCCCCTCCCCCCCACCCCACAACAGTCCCCAGAGTGTGATGTTCCCCTTTCTGTGTCCATGTGTTCTCAATGTTCAATTCCCACCTATGAGTGAGAACACATGGTGTTTGGTTTTTTGTCCTTGCCATAGTTTACTGAGAATGATGATTTCCAATTTCATCCATGTCCCTACAAAGGACATGAACTCATCATGTTTTTATGGCTGCATAGTATTCCATGGTGTATATGTGCCACATTTTCTTAATCCAGTCTATCATTGTTGGACATTTGGGTTGGTTCCAAGTCTTTGCTATTGTGAATAGTGGCACAATAAACATATGTGTTCATGTGTCTTTATAGCAGCATGATTTATAGTTCTTTGGGTATATACCCAGTAATGAGATGGCTGGGTCAAGTGGTATTTCTAGTTCTAGATCCCTGAGGAATCACCACACTGATTTCCACAGTGGTTGAACTAGTTTACAGTCCCACCAACAGTGTAAAAGTGTTCCTGTTTCTCCACATCCTCTCCAGCACCTGTTTTTTCCTGATTTTTTAATAATTGCCATTCTAACTGGTGTGAGATGGTATCTCATTGTGGTTTTGATTTGCATTTCTCTGATGGCCAGTGATGGTGAGCATTTTTTCATGTGTTTTTTGGCTGCATAAATGTCTTCTTTGGAGAAGTGTCTGTTCATGTCCTTCGCCCACTTCTTGATGGGGTTGTTTGTTTTTTTCTTGTAAATTTGTTTGAGTTCATTGTAGATTCTGGATATTAGCCCTTTGTCAGATGAGTAGGTTGTGAAAATTTTCTCCCATTCTGTAGGTTGCCTGTTCACTCTGATGATAGTTTCTTTTGCTGTGCAGAAGCTCTTTAGTTTAATTAGATCCCATTTGTCAATTTTGGCTTTTGTTGCCATTGCTTTTGGTGTTTTAGACATGAAGTCCTTGCCCATGCCTATGTCCTGAATGGTAATGCCTAGGTTTTCTTCTAGGGTTTTTATGGTTTTAGGTCTAACGTTTAAGTTTTGAATCCATCTTGAATTAATTTTTGTATAACGTGTAAGGAAGGGATCCAGTTTCAGCTTTCTACATATGGCTAGCCAGTTTTCTCAGCACCATTTATTAAATATGGAATCCTTTCCCCATTGCTTGCTTTTCTCAGGTTTGTCAAAGATCAGATAGTTGTAGATATGCGGCGTTATTTCTGAGGGCTCTGTTCTGTTCCATTGATCTATATCTCTGTTTTGGTACCAGTACCATGCTGTTTTGGTTACTGTAGCCTTATACTATAGTTTGAAGTTAGGTAGAGTGATGCCTCCAGCTTTGTTCTTTTGGCTTAGGATTGACTTGGTGATGCGGGCTCTTTTTTGGTTCCAATATGAACTTTAAAGTAGTTTTTTCCAATTCTGTGAAGAAAGACATTGGTAGCTTGATGGGGATGGCATTGAATCTGTAAATTACCTTGGGCAGTGTGGCCATTTTCACGATATTGATTCTTCCTACCCATGAGCATGGAATGTTCTTCCATTTGTTTGTATCCTCTTTTATTTAATTGAGCAGTGGTTTGTAGTTCTCCTTGAAGAGATCCTTCACATCCCTTGTAAGTTGGATTCCTAGGTATTTTATTGTCTTTGAAGCAATTGTGAATGGGAGTTCACTCATGATTTGGCTCTCTGTTTGTCTCTTATTGGTGTATAAGAATGCTTGTGATTTTTGTACATTGATTTTGTATGCTGAGACTTTGCTGAAGTTGCTTATCAGCTTAAGGAGATTTTGGGCTGAGACAATGGGGTTTTCTAGATATACAATCATGTCATCTGCAAACAGGGACAATTTGACTTCCTCTTTTCCTAATTGAATACCCTTTATTTCCTTCTCCTGCCTCATTGCCCTGGCCAGAACTTCCAATACTATGTTGAATAGGAGTGATGAGAGAGGGCATCCCTGTCTTGTGCCAGTTTTCAAAGGGAATGCTTCCAGTTTTTGCCCATTCAGTATGATATTGGCTGTGGGTTTGTCATAGATTATTATTATTATTATTTTGAGATACGTCCCATCAATACCTAATTTATTGAGAGTTTTTAGCATGAAGGGTTGTTGAATTTTGTCAAAGGCCTTTTCTGCATCTATTGAGATAATCATGTGGTTTTTGTCTTTGGTTCTGTGTATATGCTGGATTACATTGATTGATTTGCGTATATTGAACCAGCCTTGCATCCCAGGGATGAAGCCCACTTGATCATGGTGGATAAGCTTTTTGATGTGCTGCTGGATTCGGTTTGCCAGTATTTTGTTGAGGATTTTTGAATCAACGTTCATCAAGGATATTGGTCTAAAATTCTCTTTTTTGGTTGTGTCTCTTCCAGGCTTTGGTATCAGGATGATGCTGGCCTCATAAAATGAGTTAGGGAGCATTCCCTCTTTTTCTATTGATTGGAATAGTTTCAGAAGGAATGGTACCAGTTCCTCCTTGTACCTCTGGTGGAATTCGGCTGTGAATCCATCTGGTCCTGGACTCTTTTTTTGGTTGGTAAGCTATTGATTATTGCCACAATTTCAGCTCCTGTTATTGGTCTATTCAGAGATTCAACTTCTCCCTGGTTTAGTCTTGGGAGGGTGTATGTGTTGAGGAATTTATCCATTTCTTCTAGATTTTCTAGTTTATTTGCGTAGAAGTGTTTGTAGTATTCTCTGATGGTAGTTTGTATTTCTGTGGGATCGGTGGTGATATCCCCTTTATCGTTTTTTATTGCGTCTATTTGATTCTTCTCTATTTTTTTCTTTGTTAGTCTTGCTAGTGGTCTATCAATTTTGTTGATCCTTTCAGAAAACCAGCTCCTGGATTCATTAATTCTTGAAGGGTTTTTTGTGTCTCTATTTCCTTCAGTTCTGCTCTGATTTTAGTTATTTCTTGCCTTCTGCTAGCTTTTGAATGTGTTTGCTCTTGCTTTTCTACTTCTTTTAATTGTGATGTTTGGGTGTCAATTTTGGATCTTTCCTGCTTTCTCTTGTGGGCATTTAGTGCTATAAATTTCCCTCAACACACTGCTTTGAATGTGTCCCAGAGATTCTGGTATGTTGTGTCTTTGTTCTCGTTGCTTTCAAAGAACATCTTTATTTCTGCCTTCATTTCGTTATGTACCCAGTAGTCATTCAGGAGCAGGTTGTTCAGTTTCCATGTAGTTGAGCAGTTTTGAGTGAGTTTCTTAATCCTGAGTTCTAGTTTGATTGCACTGTGGTCTGAGAGACAGTTTGTTATAATTTCTGTTCTTTTACATTTGCTGAGGAGTGCTTTACTTCCAAGTATGTGGTCAATTTTGGAATAGGTGTGGTGTGGTGCTGAAAAAAATGTATATTCTGTTGATTTGGGGTGGAGAGTTCTGTAGATGTCTATTAGATCTGCTTGGTGCAGAGCTGAGTTCAATTCCTGGGTATCCTTGTTAACTTTCTGTCTCGTTGATTTGTCTAATGTTGACAGTGGGGTGTTAAAGTCTCCCATTATTATTGTGTGGGAGTCTAAGTCTCTTTGTAGGTCATTGAGGACTTGCTTTATGAATCTGGGTGCTCCTGTATTGGGTGCATATATATTTAGGATAGTTAGCTCTTCTTGTTGAATTGATCCCTTTACCATTATGTAATGGCCTTCTTTGTCTCTTTTGATCTTTGTTTGTTTAAAGTCTGTTTTATCAGAGACTAGGATTGCAACCCCTGCCTTTTTTTGTTTTCCATTTGCTTGGTAGATCTTCCTCCATCCTTTTATTTTGAGCTTATGTGTGTCTCTGCACATGAGATGGGTTTCCTAAATACAGCACACTGGTGGGTCTTGACTCTTTATCCAATTGGCCAGTCTGTGTCTTTTAATTGGAGCATTTAGTCCATTTACATTTAAAGTTAATATTGTTATGTGTGAATTTGATCCTGTCATTATTAGCTGGTTATTTTGCTTGTTAGTTGATGCAGTTTCTTCCTAGTCTTGATGGTCTTTACATTTTGGCATGATTTTGCAGCGGCTGGTATTGGTTGTTCCTTTCCATGTTTAGTGCTTCCTTCAGGACCTCTTTTAAGGCAGGCCTGGTGGTGATGAAATCTCTCAGCATTTGCTTGTGTGTAAAGTATTTTGTGTGTAAAGAAGTTTTCAACTTCTTTGCCTTTGGTTTGAATTTCCTCCTGTAGCTCGGAGTAGTTTGATCATCTGAAGCCTTCTTCTCTCAACTCGTTGAAGTCATTCTCCATCTAGCTTTGTTCTGTTGCTGGTGAGGAGCTGCGTTCCTTTGGAGGAGGAGAGGCACTCGCTTTTTAGAGTTTCCAGTTTTTCTGCTCTGTTTTTTCCCCATCTTTGTGGTTTTATCTACCTTTGGTCTTTGAGGGTGGTGATGTACAGATGGGTTTGTGGTGTGGATGTCCTTTCTGTTTGTTAGTTTTCCTTCTAACAGACAGGACCCTCAGTGGCAGGTCTGTTGGAGTTTGCTAGAGGTCCACTCCAGACGCTATTTGCCTGGGTATCAGCAGCAGTGGCTACAGAAGAGCTTATTTTCATGAACCGCGAATGCTGCTGTCTGATCGTTCCTCTGGAAGTTTTGTCTCAGAGGAGTACCCGGCCATGTGAGGTGTCAGTCTGCCCCTACTTGGGGGTGCCTCCCAGTTAGGCTGCTTGGGGGTCAGGGGTCAGGGACCCACTTGAGGAGGCAGTCTGCCCGTTTTCAGATCTCCAGCTGCGTGCTGGGAGAACCACTGCTCTCTTCAAAGCTGTCAGATAGGGACATTTAAGTCTGCAGAGGTTACTGCTGTCTTTTTGTTTGTCTGTGCCCTGCTCCCAGAGGTGGAGCCTACAGAGGCAGGCAGGCCTCCTTGAGCTGTGGTGGGCTCCACCCAGTTCGAGCTTCCAGGCTGCTTTGTTTACCTAAGCGAGCCTGGGCAATGGCGGGCGCCCCTCCCCCAGCCTTGCTGCCACCTTGCTGTTTGATCTCAGACTGCTGTGCTAGCAATCAGCGAGACTCCGTGGGCGTAGGACCCTCCAAGCCAGGTGCGGGGTATAATCTCCTGGTGCGCCGTTTTTTAAGCCCGTCGGAAAAGCGCAGTATTCGGGTGGGAGTGACCCGATTTTCCAGGTGCCGTCTGTCACCCCTTTCTTTGACTAGGAAAGGGAACTCCCTGACCTCTTGCACTTCCCAAGTGAGGCAATGCCTCGCCCTTCTTTGGCTCGTGCATGGTGCGCTGCACCCACTGTCCTGCGCCCACTGTCTGGCACTCCCTAGTGAGATGAACCCGGTACCTCAGATGGAAATGCAGAAATCACCCGTCTTCTGCATCGCTCACACTGGGAGCTGTAGACCGGAGCTCTTCCTATTCGGCCATCTTGGCGGCCTCCCCTCCCAGAAGCAAGTTTCTTACTAGATATAATGGAGGTACAGATATTGGGTAAATACATCCATTCCAAATGACAGAAATTGGCCAAAACAAAGGGGTTACAAGGCCCATGCAAGTCCGAAATCCAGTGGTGCAGTCAAACTTTAAAGCTCCAAAAGGATCTCTTTTGACTCCAGGTTTCACATCGAGGTTATGCTAATGCAAGAGGTGTGTTCCCAAGGTCTTAGGCAGCTCCGCCCCTGTGGCTTTGCAGGGTGCAGCCTCCCTCCCCGCTGCTTTCATGGACTGACATCGAGTGTCTGCAGCTTTTCCAGGTGCACAGTGCAAGCTGTCGGTGGATCTGCCATTCTGGGGTCTGGAGGATGATGGCCCTGTTCTCATAGCTCCACTAGGCAGTGCCCCCATAGAGACTGTGTGGGGGCTCGACCCCACATTTCCCTTCCACACTGCCATAGCTGAGGTTCTCCATGAGGGCCCTGCCCCTGCAGAAACCTTTTCCCTGGGCATTCAGGCATTTCCATACATCTTCTGAAATCTAGGCAGAGGTACCCTCTGAAGCCACAGCCCGAGCTATACATTGGCCCCTTTCAGCCATGGCTGGGGTGACTGGGACACCCCAGTCCCTTGCTTGCACACAGCACGGGAACCCTGGACGTGGCCCACAAAATCACTTTTTCTTCCTGGGCCTTTGGGCTTGTGATGGGAGGGGCTTCTCTCAATGTCTCTGACATGGCCTGGAGATGTTTTCACCATGGTCTTGAGGATTAATATTAGGCTCCTTGCTACTTATGCAAACTTCTGCAGCCAGCTTGAATTTCTCAGCAGAAAATGAGTTTTTCTTTTCTATCGCATAGTCAGGCTACACATTTTCCAAACTTTTATACTTACTTTCCTTATAAAACTGAATGCCTTTAACAGCACCCAAGTCACCTTTTGAATGCTTTGCTGCTTAGAAATTTCTTCTTCCAGATAGCCTAAATAATCTCTCTCAAGTTCAAAGTTCCACAATCTCTAGGGCAGTGGCAAAATGCCGCCAATCTCTTTGCTAAAACAAAACAGGAGTCACCTTCACTCCAGCTCCCAACAAGTTCATCACTTCCATCTGAGACAGCCTCAGCCTGGACCTTATTGTCCATATCCCTGTCAGCATTTTGGATAAAGCCATTCAACAAGTCTCTAGGAAGTTCGAAACTTTCCCACATTTTCCTGTCTTCTTCTAAGCCCTGCAAACTGTTCCAACTTCTGGCTGTTACCCAGTTCCAAAGTCGCTTCCACATTTTGGGGTATCTTTTCAGCAAGACCCCACTCTACTGGTACCAATTTACTGTATTATTCTGTTTTCATGCTGCTGATAAAGACATACCCAAGACTGAGAAGAAAAAGAGGTTTAATTGGACTTACAGTTCCACATGGCTGGGTGGCCTCAGAATCATGGTAGGAGGCAAAAGGCACTTCTTACATGGCAGAGGCAAGAGAAAATGAGGAAGAAGCAAAAGCAGAAACCCCTAGTAGACCCATCAGATCTCATGAGACTTATTCACTATCATGAAAATAGCATGGGAAGACCAGCCCCCATGATTCAATTACCTCCCCCTGGATCCCTCTCACAACATATGGGAATTCTGGGAGATACAATTCAAGTTTAGGTTTGGGGGAGACACAGCCAAACCATATCAGGCTTCTTCAAATAAGGCTGGTGCTGTGTACATCATCTGTGAGATAAATACAATGTACCCTGTGTTAGAGCTCAAAATGTAAAAATATTCCTGAATTTACATCTGGCTTTGTTATTTTATACATGCATTAAAACACTTTCCTTTTGGCTCACTCCGCTTTGTTTGTTTGTGAGTTTGGTTTGGGACTCTTCTTTTCATACATATTTGGTTATGATATAATATGGAGACTAGAGTTATAAAGAAATATACCTCTCAAAGCAATGTGGGTAAAATTTGACTTGTTTTCCATATCCTAGTGATATATATATATATATTTGTATACATACATATATATATGTATTTGTATACATACATATATATATATTTGTATACATATATATATTTGTATACATACATATATATATATTTGTATACATACATATATATATTTGTATACATACATATATATATAGAGAGAGAGAGAGAGAGATCTAGATGCAGATGCAGATGCAGACATAAAATTTCAACAGTGTAATATTCATTAGAAAGATAAATGGCAAAACGAATTTATTAAAATACATCTACCTGTAAATCTATGTTTCTTTCTATTCATGTATCAAAGAGTTATTTAAAAGTACCTAATTTATATGAAACCCTTTGGAGGCAGCAGTATAGTTGCTTACATCTTTTTTCTTTAGGCGTTACTGTAACTACTACAGACTTTATTCAGCCTCAATGTTCATATTGCATTGCATGGTATAGCAAATAGCTACTAGTAGTAAATGGCATTGTTACTAAATGCCATTGGTATGAAGTCGTGAATTGGTCCTAAATTTTCTATGAAAGTTCATTAATGTAATAAGACATATACTCCATTGATCTTTAAGAGCAGCTACAAATTGCCAACATTATTGGAATTCATCTTGTGGTTAATAAATAAAAGATAACTAATAAAAGATAATAAAAACATCATCATGTTCCCATCACATAGTTTAATTTTGAAGGCCTTTTTGTCATTCATTTCTATAAAAGGATCATTTAAGTTCAGTTTCCTCATCTCTAATATGACAAAAATAATAACTTCTCCAAATGTATGGTTTAACAAATGAACAAACAAAAAACAAGAGAGCGTGTCAAGCCATTTTGTCACCCAAAGAGAAGCATATGAATGTAAGAATATTACTATTAAAAAGAAGAAAGCTTAGAAAAGATATCTTTATTTTTTTCTTAACACAAAGAAAAATGTTCTCTAATTATCCTCCATTTCTGGGGCCTTATGTTTATGCTTATTTGTTCTTGTGACAGTGTTTTATAAGGAGTATTTACATTTATTAAAAAAACTGAGCACAAAGATGCCCTTTGTGCCAAAAATATAATGGATAATTTACCCCAAGATTTAACTTACGAAAACTTAGCAGAAAAAAAAAAAATAGGAAATCTGAAAAATCCCACAAATAGTGAAATATTAGAAAACATATCAAGGTAAGCCATTATATTAACATACTCAAAAGAAAAAGAAACATGATCATTTCAAAATAACAAGAAACCTGTAAGTGTGCAGTAAATATTCTTTGTAAATGGAGGCTGGGCATGGTGACTCACTTTGAATGGATAGAATATAGACAAGTGGTGCTTTGGGGCTGCTAAGGGTAAGTCGTAAAATGAATAGCTTTACTTCTGGCTCTCTTGCTCTTGGTTGCATACAATGGGACAAACCAGCTGACATGTTGTAAGGACATTCAAGCAACCATGAGAAAATTACGTATGGATAGGAACTGAGGCTCTCCACCAACAATGAACACCAACTTGCCAGCCATGTGAGTGAACCACGTTGAAAGCAAATCCTCTAGTCCAATTAAGCCTGCAGATGACAACAGCTCCAGCCAGTTTCTTGACTTCATAAGAGACTCTGAGCTAAAACTGCACAGCTAATCCACTATAGAGTTTCTGACCTGCGCAATATGTGAGATTGTTTTAAATCATTAAATTCTGGAGTAATCTGTGATGCAGCTGTAGATATCTAAGAAAAATACCAAGACATGTTAAGCCCTAGTGATTGAGACTATGATAGCTGTCGATTAATAAATAAATAGAACTATGGAAAAGAATAGATAATACAGAAACAAAGCCATGCATCAATACAATCTTAATATATGTCAGAGTACCACCATATTAGGCCATTCTTGCATTGCTATGAAGAAATACCTGAGACTGGGTAATTTATAAAGAAAAGAGGTTTAATTGGCTCACAGTTATGCTGGCTTTAGAAGAAGCATGGTGCTGGCATCTTCTGGGCTTCCAGGGAGGCCTCAGGAAACTTATAATCATGGTAGAAGGTAGAAGGGGAGCAGGCATGTCATGTGGCCTGAGTGGAGCAAGGCTGGGGGTGTAGGGGAGGCGTCACATACTTTTAAACAGTCAGATCTCACAAGATCTCACTATCATGAAGACAGCAGCAAAACACGAGGGGTCCTCCCCTGGATCCAAACATCTCTCACCAGGCTCTACCTCCAGCACTGGGGTTACAATTCAACACGAGATTTGGGCAGGGACAAATATCTAGTCTATATCAACCACTATTGTAGAACAATAATAAGAGTATTAGGAAGATTATGATGAAAATTGAGAGAAAATTACTGAATCACACAATGCTTAAAAATAATATCTATGTGGTTTAAAGATTTAAAGGTAAAAAATGAAGCTTTAAAATTTTAGAATAAAGCAAGAAAATATCTTTATGACTTTGGGATAAAGAAGGAATTCTTAAGCAAGATGATATTTCTAAAAGTGTTATTTAATTGAGCTTCATCTGAAAATATTTCAGAACAATGTCTTTACAAATTCTTCAAAGCTCTTGGTAAGCAATGAAATGTATCACCTGTACTTTGAAAAACAACGTAGACCTAAGTAAATGAAAATTTTTAAAGTAAATAAATTAATATTGTTGCCCCAAATCCTAAGTCCATCCTTTTTAAATATTTTTCTTTTTGTGCCCTGTGGTATATTTGTGCCATCCTTAGTTGCTTAGAAGCCTTTTTATTTAAAAGTAACAATAGAGAAATAGAGAGAATAAGAGCAAAAACTTTAAAGTAAGCATAAAAGGACCAGATTAAGTCCCTTCAGGTTTTTCATTTCTTTATCTAATCCTCTTTCCTCCTCCATCCCCACCAACAACAACCTCAGTCACATCTAAACTCCTGAGTACACACATCATATCTGCCATTTTTTATGACTATATGTGACTCAAATAGCTCTTTTTTGCTTTTCTCAGCCTGGCTGAATCCACTTGGAATTTTCAAAAGTGATTTATCAAAGACTGTTAGGAGAAATAAGTAGATAAGTACAATGCAAAAGCATAATAATAAATATTTGCCAAATGTCGATTTTTCATTCTAACATGATAAAATTGTGCATTTGGGTGTAAGTCTTCAGGCTTACTCACCGAGCTTTCCCCTCAATTTCTAATTTGAATTTTCACAGTTTAGAGCAGAAACATTCCAGTGATTTTTTGATATGTTACATTACATGAAAACTCAGTACATATACACACACACACATACATGCATGTATATGGACATGTATATGACTAAAACAAATTATTCACAAAATAATATTGTGCCATTACCATCAGTGATGCATTTTTTAATGTTAGTTATTACTTACTGAATTTATTTTATGATATAATTATAGATTACAAAGATCGGCAATTTATTTTAAATAAAAAGAATAAGATACACTATAAAGGAAAATACCAGAGTGCATCACAGGGAGTAAGAGGAAATATAGCTTGTTTATTTCAGCTGTACTTTATGCATGAATGTATGTAAGAATGTGTAAAAGTGTTATGTATTCACACCGCAGTGTGATGTAAATTATGTGAATTACTGTCGGTCATTGTCAGAAAAGTTTGTAAGTCACTGGTTAAATTTTCTTCTGAAGAAAGCCGTTTTTCTTCTTTGAATCAGTTTTTGGCAATTCTTTATAGTGCTACCCTTTGTCCCTCTTTGGGCAAATTTTACCCTGCCTAGCTTAAGTAAATTGGCTAATTCATGGTTGTTTACAGCCCTAGTATCAGCAGACCCAGTCTGAACGGTGCATAGACCCACTTACTTTGCCTATCACCACATTACATGGTTGTACTCCACTTATGACAGCAGGGAAGTGGAGGCTGTGGCCAGGAATTTACTACCGTGGGAACAGCATGGCCTATATCCAAGGCTGCTCCAGCTGGAAAAACAGTGAAAGCACCTGAGGCTCAATGGCACAGGCAGGAATGAGTGGTAAGGGGTGACCTACGATTTGGGGAGGATACTGTGCACCCCGGGCCACCCAGACATGCTTTCATCCTTTCATGGTATTTGAATCTTGTATGAGGTCAAGGTACCCTAACTTCTTCCCTAGAAAGAGAGGACAATTTCAACCCTTAAAGATAGCGGTCACTTGCATTCTCCTAACAAATCTTAGAAAGTGTTTGGAAAAAAAAAACAAAGCAAAATAAAAAAAGCTATAATTTTCATGCTGCGGCTAATCTTAGGTTCACAATTGACATTCATCATCTGTCACCTCCATCATCCATTCCAGATTTTTTGAGTACTCTACTGGCAGTTCTGGTCCCCTGGGTCTCACTTTTGGGAAATTAGGGCATTAATAATCCAAACCTTTTTTCCCAGGAAATTTGAGCCCTTAGTTGTCTTTTTATTCATGGGCTGTGGTTTCTGACTGGCTCATTTATAGTTATCACTTGTTACAGGAGCACTAACAGTTGCCCCATTGCCTAATCTAGGTCTTAGACACACTCCTCCGTGCATCCATCAGGACAGCTATGGATCCTCAGGGTTATCTATTGCCACCTGCAACATAGTAACTCTTTGCCTGCAGATCCACTGGCATGAAAAACACAAAGCAGCTCACTGGTGGTTGCAATTTTGAGCTCAACAGAAAGTCTTTGCCATGTCCCGCAGAGCCAAAAACCCCTCAGTAAGGGCCTGTTCAACTTAACTCTGCTAGTTACGTCACCTGAAATCACAGCTGTTTGTTAATCCTTTAACAGTAATTAAGTGGATCAGAAGGTGTGATTGGAAGAGGTGAGAAGAGAGACAGAGGAGGAGAGAAGGAGAAGAATAGGAGTTGGAAAGAGAAATAGGCATCGACAGAAGTGGGAAGGGGCCTTGTTCTCGTTTCAAATGCATCTCACAGTCTGGGGCCTCTCACTGTCCTAATCTAGTTATGAAGTATAGATTCAGATTTGTGATTGTCCTAAATTGTAGTAGAAAGACTTCCTAAGGAAAAGCTGAAAGATTTTGGCATACAAATTTTCTTTCATATCTACAGGTTACTGATGTCGTTAAATGATGATTGGATGAATAGTATGTGGAGACTGAGAAGCATTGGAAAGGCAACACCTCTACTCCCAAGACACGCAATTGATGTGAAAATGTTTCCCAGGTTTTTTATCTTAAGCACATTCTAAGGTACAGAACAAAACCACTTCAAGGTTTAGTTCCACACTGCCAAATCCATGGACCTAGCTTCCTTCGTCTTTTCTTTCTCCTAATTCTACCCGTAAGGATCACACCAAACCACTCTCTCTCTAGGAACTCCTCTCAATACATACCCAACAAAAACCCAGAGTCAGTTTCTTTCCACCTCTGTAGGGCTCAATGGTGCATTAGACTAATCTCAAAAAAAAAAAAAAAAAAGAGAGACTTGGACTTAAGAATGTAAAATAGCAATAATATAAACTCCTTTACCCTTTCTCTAGTGGAAACTAAATAACCAAAATATAAAAAACTAATTTCTCCCTGGAAATGAGGGAAAATTTAGTTTTCAAGAATTTTAGTTTCAAGTTTTCAAGATTAAATGGATATTATAGTTTAATTAACAAATGATGTACACATCCCCATATACACAAATCATTACGTTCATCAAGTCCTTTAGGCCTTTTGAAATATTATTCCTCAGTATCTTCTGACTCTCCTAGATAAACCATTTCTTCCATTCATCTCTATACAATACCAAGTATTATCTTCTTTACAATCTTTATGAGTGTCTGTAATTTTATCCATTCATTTATTCATGTATTTGTTTCCAATCTTTTTCAAAACGAAAATAAACTCATCAAGAGAAGGTATTCTATTGGTTTGGTAAACAAGTAAATGAATTCCTAATGCCTAGATTAATGTTTGGCACACAGAATAACTCAAGAAATATTTACTACATGAATCATAAGTTTTATATTTTTGCTGAGGCATAAGAACAAAGTGTATTGAAGATAGAAGACACCTACAGGAACTGGTTTCCCTTTTTATTAGGTTCTATCCAGATATCTTAAGATATGGTTCTACTGGGAGGATTCATGTTAGTCAAAAGTATATGTGAATGCATATACATGTATCATGAGTTATGTTAAAAAGTACATTTCACATTTTATTATTTGACCAATTATAGAAGAAACATTGTAAATATGACAAAATAGTGGGTAATAAAAATAGTTTATACTAAAGTTTGAAATCAATTGGGATCTAGGATAAGGCATTTTATACCCACCCATCCCATAAGCCATTGTATTTTGCTTTTATGAGGTTTTTGATTTATTACTGAAGCACTGGATGATTAATTCAGAAAAATGATGGATGATAAGAAGAAATTATTTGAAATTATAAAATTGCAGCAGATCATTCACAGTGGATAATCTACATGTAGATAATTGAGAGTTGGCTGCAGATAGATGTTTCTAATTTTGATGGTGTCTTTCAGAAAATAACACTCCTGATATTAGTCGGGTTGAAGAACCACCATTTTAATATAATTTCTGTATGCTATCATATTTTTCCAGTCTATTTCACAGGAAAAGTGTCCATTGTTATAAAGATATATTGTTTGAATGGCTTGATGTTAACCTTCAAATATTATGAAGACCACTGCCTAAGGGAGATTGAAATCAAGGCATTTTAATTACTCTTATTTGGTACATAAGCTAAGTGAGGAGCTTTTAGTTTGATAAGCAAAGACGAAAAAACACTGGCCCTTTTTTCCTACCATACATTTTCTCCTTTTGCTCTCTGTGCTCCTCACTCTGATAATAGTTAAAATATCCTGGATAAAATATGTGTGTGTGTGTGTGTGTGTGTGTGTGTGTAAAATTGTCTGAAGCATATATACCATATATACTTTATGTATAAAATGTACATAATTTTTTTAAATTCTTGCAACAAAGTACCTATATTGCATGCCCAATAATGATTCTGAACCATGAATGGCTCTTGGAACACCAAACTGTATATCTACATATGATATCACTCATCTTTATCTTAGCGTGGTAGAAAAATATATTCTGAATAAGCATTTATAATATTAATTCATTTGTTGTCAGGAAGAATTATTAATACCTGGGCTTCATAATTTCTATCATTTTCTTTTATAAACTAAATTAATCATTAATTTAATTTAAGCCTTGGGATCACCTACATCGATCTTATTGTGTTTCATGCCACTTTCAAAATAAAGTATTTTAACATTCAGAAAGTACAAGCTTTTAGCAAGATCAAGCATACTATTCTTTTTTTATTCAGTAGAAAAATTATATGCAATGCTCTATTTTTTGTTCCATGGAAATGTTTTAAAGAGGAGAAATAATATGAATGTATGATGGTGTACAATGAAACACCTGTTGCTCATAAATATCATCTGATAATCAATATTTTTATTTATATTCCTTACGATTTTTTCATATAAGCTTCTAGAGACTATTTTTTGGTGACCCATCATTTCCTATTAGAAAGCTCTGGCTAGCTTTCAGCATGTTTCATTTTGAGAATGTGTGTCTCAGATATGTAGGTTATATTGCCAACAGTGAATTTTGTACATTCAGAACATCAGGGACCCTCTGTGTGACATCTAATCTTTAGATATATAGGATTTTTCTCATTGCGCCATCAGCCACTAAATTCATAGTATTGCACTCCTATCATGATTCACGATCATGAAATGAAATTTGCTTTAACACTAAGCTTTATGTATGTACGGATACGAATTTGTTTCTGTTTAGAAAACAAGCATCATGCTGACATGTCATGATGACATTTTAATAGATAAAATGGTAAGACAGTTATAAACTATTAATAGTTTCAAGACAGCTGAAAAGCAATATACTACCCCACATAATTGTGTTCAATAAAAAGGACCAAAATAAGGAAATATATTTTATATGTTCATGTTTAGTAATATATAAATATCAAGAAAAAGCTTGTGTTAGATGTCTAAATCCTACCAACTCTTTTTAACCAAGCCATTAGATGGCAGATAAAAATGAAGAGGCACTAGACTTGTCCTTTATTGTTGAAAATAATAATGCAGCCATTTTTTATTTCTAATTATAAGACAACCTTTTTAGGTGTATTAAAATACCAAAATTATAGTATTCCAACTAGTAGTGGATAGATGATTTGTGGTATAAGTTAATGTTAATAATGTTTGATAGGGATTTGTCTTAAGCAATAGCATGTTGCATTTAAGAGTTTTTTAGACTCTATGTTTACAATATTTCGAGCATTCAGTAGCAATATATTTGAGATGTCATAAGTAGTATTTTTTAAAAAATTAATTTTCTTCTAAATATAAGCTTAGCTCAAAGAGGAATAAATAGCAAGTTATATCTCTGACAGTTTTTAGCAAGAAGAAATAATGATAGAAATTGTCATTTACAAAAGCCCCTAATATGCCAAGTTCTGTGTTAAAAATCATCATTTAAATTGTGAAGTACTCATTTAATTCTCACATATTCCTGTCATACAGAAACTATTATTGCCCCTGTTTTGGATGTGAGGAATTATAGCCTGAAAAGGGTTAAGTAAATTGTCCAGGGCTACATTGGATAGCAACTGGCAAAGTGAGGATTCAAATATGGGAATTGAATCCATTGTCAGCACTTAAACAAATACCTACATTTGACATTGGAAACAATAAAGCTATACTTTATAGGGACACTGACAATTAATTATCCTGTCTCCTGTTTATTCGTTGCCTCTTTTCACCTGGAACCTTTCTATCAACCTTAAAGCACACTCTCCAATATTGGAAACGTGCAAAAGCAATGAAAGTATACAATAACAACAAGATTTTTCTCACTCAACTTCTTGCCCCTCCCCTTTATAGCCACACATCTGGAAAGAGCCTCAGTCTTTCTCTCTCCACTTTTTAATGTCTGACTCAATTCTTACCTTTATCTAATGTGGCCTTTGTCCTTATTATTTAACCAATATTTTCCTGCTACGTTCAACAATAATCCTATCTCTCCTTATTTCTCAGCAACACTTGTTGTGTAGATAACACCCTCCTCCCTGAAAACCTCTTCCCTTTATTGACAGCCCATGTACCTAGGTTTTCTCTCCCATGTCCTCTCTCTTCAGGATATATAGGTTAAACCTGTTCTATTTGTCATTCAGTGCTGGATTTCCTGCGAATAACTCAAGCTTAAACCTTTTTTCTCACCATTCACCCTCTACCTAGACAAACATATCTACAGCTTCAGCTGCCACCACACATTTCTCTCTTTAGCCACATTCTACTCTTAAGTTCCTACTTCACATCTTTTATTTCTAAAGGGAATCTCTGACTCATCATATTCCAAACAGAACTCTTCGTCATCTGCCCTTACAAATGGCTATCACCTTTGATCCTGTTGAATGTACCTGAAGCCCAGCAGTCTTTTTTTTTTTACTTCTTTATTAATGAATTAGGTCGATTAATAGTGAATTCTACTTCTTATTCCCTGACCCCACAGCCAAATGACCATCATTTTTCATATTACCTCAAAATGTATTTTGAATCTGTCTGCTCTCCATTAATCTAGTTGAAGATGACAATGACAATAATAATGATGATGATGACAATGATGAGGATGATGATAATTGCTAACACTTATTGACTTATTGACTACTTAGCATATGTCAGGTGCTGTAACGCTCTTACTCTAATAGACTACTTGCCGGAATCCTAATATAAACTCTTGTCATTCCTCAATTTGTCCTTCACACTAAAGCCAAAATGATACAGTGGTGAGAAAAATTGGTATCAAACTTCTTCCCAAACCCATTTGATGAGTTCCACATCCTATTAGAATAAATACAAAGTCTATGAAAAGGCTGGCAAGGTTTGTAAGATTTCACCCCTGCCTACTCACTTGAGCCTTAACTCATACTGTCTCCCCACACCTCTCTCTTTGCAATACTTATTGTCCCTTTTCTTCTTTTAATTCCCTGAATGTGTCATTCACCCTGTGTTTATTGTATTTTTCTTTCTAGAATGTAGAATGACTGTTCCCACTGGTTCAGTTAACTACTCATCATCTTTGAAATCCCTGTAGTTAGTCACAGAGTCCTCTGTCTACGTCCTACCCCCGTACCCCTATGGCTTGATCTGCTTGTACTAGTTTCTTTTTCTCTACACTAGTAACATCACTGATTTTAGGAGATGATGTAATTAAATTTTATCTTCTCTCACTACACTGTAAGAACCATGAGATCCAATAAACTTTCTTCTTTTTGCTTACCTTTCTCTCACATATCAGGATTCAATACACATCTGATAAATAAATAAAGAAAAAGGAAGAAGTAAAATATACTATTCTGCAAGCCAGCTTGGACCCTTACTTTTGCTTACCATTCCCTCTACACACGGGTCCTGTGAGATATCAAGGCATCAGGTCCTGTAGATTGTATGTCTTATTATCTCTTAGATCTGCTCCATTCCATTGTCTTACATTCAAATCACATCAAATTTATCCAAGTTTCTGCAATAACTAGTATGGCTGCCTTTGAGGTCTTTCTTTGTTTTATCATTGCTATCACAACTGGAGTGATTTTCCTAAATGCAATCCAGATTTAAAATTGATAAGTGGATTCTATTTCAGTTCCCTATTGCTATGAAGCAGATCTCTCTAAAGCTTAGTGACTTGGGACAAAGCTTTATTATTTTTCATTGTCCCAAGGGTTGACAAAGCTCTTCTGATCAGTTCTTGCTTGTGGTCCTTTACAGGGCTACAGTTAGATGTTGACCAGGATCATAGTCATCTGAAGGCTTCAGGAAGCTGTACAACCCAAAATGGTTCACACATGACTCACTGCTGTGTCTGGGAGCTTAGCTTAAGCTGTTGACTAAATCCCCAATTGTGGCCTCTCTACATGACTTGGGCTTCTCATACCAGAGCTTCTAGGCTCTAAGAAGAAGCACACCAATGACCACCTCAAGAGACTGAGGTAGAAGCCACCAAATGTATTGACAATGCAGCCTTAAAAGGAACATATTATAACTTTCACTATATATTCTTTGGTTAAAAGTGAACAACTGGATTAGCTCATATTTAATAGAAAGAAACTCTAGAAGAATATTAATACTGAGAGTATGGTTCTTTTGGGGGCCATCTTTGGAGACTAATTGCTACAATCTGCGTTACTTCACATTACATACATCAATGGTATTTCCTAATCCTGCCTTTGCCTATACCTGTAGTCTTACCTTTGACCCCATTCCAACCCCATTTATTTATACATACACTTGGCTGCATGCATTTAGTTTCCTGAGTATAGTAATAATGTAGTTTTAGGCCACCATAAAACTTTCTTATATGCTCTTCTACAAGATGTCTTGTATTTGTTTTTTATTTGCTAGGTTTTTCTAACTTTATTCATTCTTTACAATATAAATGTAGAAGCTGTCATTCTTTATGGGAAGCCTCTCTAACAGTCTTCCAGCTGTTTTCTATTCCTGTTGCAACCTGTGAATACTTGTATCATTGGACACTATAATCATTTAAAATTACTTGAGGGCAGCGACCAGCTATTAGCCAATTTTATATGAAGAAGTCATGGCAGGTAACAGGGCAAGAAATAAATCTTTGCTGAATAACTGGATAAGAAGAAGCACTTATTTTGCTCCTAGACTAGACACATTTTTAGAGCTGCTTCTAGTAGATTTAATTTCCAGTCTTTTGCTGTATATGTATCCCTTCATTTTATGAGCCTATATCCTTTCTGAATGGTCCAACAATAAGCTGTGAATTACACATAAAGTACAAGGGAAGCCTGGTAACTATCTATCACATACTGCCTTGATTGCCTGACATGAAGGCTGTTCTGTATAATTTCAATAAAGATATTTAAAACTGAAGACTGTGATTCTTCACACGGTTTTGTGAAACTGCATGTCATTACATGCAAAATGGAAGTTTTGCATAATTTTCAAAAATTCTTAAAGGAAATCTATTTTCAATTTATGTAATATAATAGTTCTCATCAAATTAATATTGAATGTCTAAAAGTATAACATTTGTATTAGTCTGTTCTCATGCTGTTATTAAGAACTGCCCGAGACTGAGTAATTTATAAAGGAAAAGGTTTAATTGACTCACAGTTCCGCAGGGCTGGGAAGGCCTCAGGAAACTTACAATCATGGCAGAAGGGGAAGCAAACACATCCTTCGTCACATGATGGCAGGAAGGAGAAGTGCCAAGCAAAGGGGGAAAAGCCCATCAGATCTCATGAGAGCTCATTCACTACCATGAGAAAAGCATGGAGGTAACTGCCCCCATGCTTCGATGACCTCCCATCAGGTCCTTCCCACATCCTCCATGCGGAGATTATGGGAACTACAATTCAAGATGAGATTTGGGTGGGGACACAGCCAAACCATTTCAACATTTCTCTGTGGTTTGATACAATGTGTGGGTGTGTGTGCGCGCGCGCATGTGCGCATGTGTATCACTTCTTCCATAAACCTATAGCCACATTTCCTACCATAAAAGTGACAGAAAAAAATATGCAATATGTATTCAGCAAAAATGAAAATGATTATTTCCTATTTGATTTTTATTGTAATACAGCAATATTTAAAATAATATGTGTTTATATATAAAGTCTCAAATATTTTTGTTGTTTTTAAAATTCAATAGCTTATGAGTTCTTAGTGTAATTTCATTTATACTAAAAGAAGTAGAATTGAATAGTGAATTTGAAAATAAATAATATTATTCTGAGAAACAGAAGTGCAGATTTGTAAAAGAAATTTGTTACACAAAGGAATGCCAACTACAATCCTCATCCTACTATCTATACCTGATGCATTAATACATAACAATTGGACTTAGTGCATTTCTCCAGCCATGACACTGATTTTAAAAAGTGCTCTTAGGTAGCATATGTCAATTGCTTTAATAACTCTATTGTTGAAGTGATCTGTGCTTATTTCTTTTGAATAAAATTAATCTTTAATTTTTTACCACTTGAGAGAAAAATTAACTTTAAATGTTTAAATGTCACATATTTGTTATATAATCTCTTAAAAATGTTTCAATTTAATTGGTCTTATATGGAAAAACAAAGATGTTTGAAAGGCATCAGATTAAGGTCACAGGTCAGTGTTCAAGCAAAATAGAGCTGGGCTACCCAATGATTTCCTGTTATTAAGCCGATAAATCAGGGAGATGTTGATAGATGTGATCGCTGGGACAGCATGTCAGTCTCATGAAAAAATTGCTGAACAGACACAGGTAATCAATGCTGTCAGTGTCTTGAAAATAAAAATTTTAAAAAGGTCAAAGAAATGAGAAGACTATCAGTGGTGTTTATGCATCCTTTTGGATGCAATTTTTTCGTGATTTAACTTAAAAGAGGGCTCCATAAGGCTTCATAATGAACAAAGCTGAGGAATTGTCAAAATGAATGCAATTTGTTCTAAAGGAGTACACATCAAAACTCCACATCTATCCAGACTGACTCCCACGGGCATTTACAGTTCATTCCAGGCTTCCAGTCTTTTTGAGTTGTTGTTTTCTTCTACGTGTAACTCAACTTGTTGTCAGCTCCTCATATTCTATTTCTGCCCTGTATCTTCAGGCCTTGTACAAGTTGTGCCTCTTTTGAGTTTTTACCTGAGTGCTCCAACTCAACAAGCCCCTCTTCCTTGAGCCAATAGAACAATGTCTATTTAGTAAGATTCATTTTGATGTGTAATGGATTCACACCTACATGATTATTTAATGAATTATTTTTGCTTTTGACAAGTATGTTCTGAATACCTTCCATTCAGACTCTTGTAATAAATACATAGAATAGAATTTCTGTCTGTAAAAGTTTTACATTCTAGCGAATGATTTATAAGTTTCGGTACAAGACATGCAGCAATCATGTAAGTCCTAAAATAAAATTATTTTATCCAATACAAAAAAAAAATAAGTTTTGGAGGTCAACATTTCCTTTGAGGGTCTGACTAGAACCTCAAAAGTGGCTCAAAAGCCACTTTCACCAGAAAAAATATATTCACGTAAAACTTACCATAGAAAATCAGGTGAGGCAATCATATAAGGGGATAGAGGTGATGCCTTTCAGGTAACATTTGTAATAGTTTTGTAAAAATAATAACCTCTTTTTCAATTAAAGAATGTTGAATGATATCTAGGGAGATACAACAAGCAACACAGGTAAAAGGAAGAAGTGTAAAAAAGAATGAGACATTGAAGAAATGTTAAATTTTTTCAGGTGGCAAGAGAGAGCTATGAATGTAGGTTGCAGATACAAGTTAGAACAAAGTGCAGATGGTCATAGTTACTTGCTAAAATGTCTAGCCTGTTTTTGGAGTAGATGTCTTCCTAAGAAGATTATTATTTTTCCAGATCCTATGGATTTAACCTTGTTTTTCTGTATCTTTAAGTAACTTGAAGCATCTCATGTGTAGTGTTTTGCAAATATTAGATATTTAATTGATAACTGACTAAGAAAGAATGAAAAAAAGGAAGAAGGTTATAGAGTAAGCTCATATTCATTATAGAGTAAGTTCTGAAAAGGATAAACAAAGACATAATTGAATTAGAAATACTCTACCAGGTCGATTACATGTAAGTATATGTTATTTTAATAGGGTGATTAATTTCATGTCATTTTACAGGAAGTACTTTAAGTGAAAATATTTTTCTTGTAACAGCTGTTTAGTTGTATTAATGCCACTAAAGAGGAAATTATAAATATTGTAACTATAGAGTTCTAGATTAATCTTAGTTAAATGATACATTATTATATACCAGTATTTAGATTATAATTTCCATGAGGACATAGACTATGTCTGTTTTATCCACTTAGCTGCTAGCTAACTTTCTACACATTTTAAATAATAGAATAAGACAGAATGGATCATTTATTTCACACATATTTATTAAGAGATTACTAAGTGCCAGGCCCCGTTCTAAGTGGTAGAAAAGCAGCAATAAACAACAACAAAAAAAAGTACCTCTTCTCAAGGAGCATACGTTCTGGAAGAGGAACATGGCAATAAGTAAACACACAAATATATAGTATGTGAGACAGTGACTGTGTCATAAAAACTCAGTATGTGTCAATTGGACATTGTCACAAAAATACTATATATCAATCACCAAAATTTCAGCTGTGCCCTGCTGCAATAAACCTCTATTTCACTCAAGTGTCTGGAATCCACTGGAGATCAGCTGAAGTTTGAATTAGGTGGCTCCACAGATATCAGCTGGGCTCACTCTTGCACCTACAGATTCGAAACTGACTAAACTGAGCTGGACTCCACCAAGATGGTTAGGCTGGACTTCCTCTGCTCCATGTTTCTCTTGTCTTCCTCTTAGAATCCACGGGCTATGGGTATGTGCTTCTCATGGCAACATCAGAAACGCAAGGTAACAAGCCCAACCAAATGGTGCTTTGAACGCCCTACTTCCATCATCAGCCTAAACAAGGAAAAGGCTGAGGAACGGGGAGTACAGTTTGCCCACCAAGATGGGAAGATGGGGAGGAAATATTTTTAAACACTAGCTAGTTGACCATGTAATATAGCACAGGGAAAAAAAGGGTAATATGAGATGATAGTTTAAATAGGGTAGGCAGGACCAGGTTCACTCATAAGGTGATATTTGACCACAGGAAAAAATAAAATAGAGAGTAAGGCATGGAAATATCTGTGGTAAAAAGGTTTAAAGCAGAGAGAACAGTAATGTCAAAGGCTCTAGAACATGCCTGGACTGTTCAGGGACTGCTAGAAAAAAAGTAGAGCCAGATTTGAATGAGGATGAAGTGGAAGGAGAGACACTGACCAGGTGATGTGCAGCCGTGGTGAGGACGTTGCATTTTATTCTGAGCGAGATGGGAAGCCAGAACATATTTTGACAAAAAAACTTACATTATCTGACTTTCACTTTAAAAGGATCACTCTGCCAATGAGGTTTGGAACATTTTTTATTAAATATATTTCCTCATTTAAAAAAAAAAATCTTAACTAGGTAGTAAATGTTTATGGGTGGGGGAGGGGGAAATGAACTGTATGTTACTTATACCTGGACCCACTAGTATTCGTAAAATACCTCTTTAATAACATGCAACTAGTTCAAGCATTTTTGCTGATTTCATTCTAAGAAGACGTGAAGTAACCTAAACGAGAAAATTCAAGAGATGTTTCATTATAATGTTAGACGTGAGATTCCCTCAGAGCACCACCATTAAGTCGAGTACTACAATTCTATTAGTCCCCTCAGAGGGGTAAAGAAAGAGTATTCACACATGATGCTGTTGTCAACTTTGCCTTGGCCAGGCACGGTGGCTCATGCTTGTAATCCCAGCACTTTAGGAGGCTGTGGTGGGTAGATCACTTGAGGTCAGGAGTTCAAGACCAGCCTGGCCAACATGGTGAAACCCCATCTCTACTAAAAATACAAAAATTAGCCAGGCGTGCTGGTGGGCACCTGTAATCCAAGCTACTCGGGAGGCCGAGGCAGGAGAATCACTTAAACCCAGGAGGTGGAGGTTTCAGTGAGCTGAGATCATGCCACTGCACTCCAGCCTGGGCGACAGAGTGAGACTGCATCTCAAACAAACAAAAAAACCCAAAGAAACAAAACTTTGCTTTATCCCAGACCCTTCCTTTTTTTTATTAGTCTTCGTCTTTAACAGCTATTCCTCAATGTTACTCTCGCCCTTTTCTCTTAAGTCTAGACTGGAGATTTTACCACTGAAGTAATTGCTTGTAATATTGTTGTGAATGATTCAGCTGAACTCAAGCTGTTTCTCTCTTCCCTTTTTGGATTTTGATGGATCTGTCCCTCGCAGCTGAGGGGCAGAATACTTACTATATAGATCCATCCACCTTCCTCTCTGATGATGTCAGAAACAACACCTGTCTATTGAGACAGTTCTCTTTTTATTGAGAATCATGACATCGCCACTTACTTGCTGGACAGATTATTGCTTTGGGCTGCTGCTTATTTGAAGAAATATCTCATGGATAAAATTTAGTCACTCCTCTGTTCCTGTGCTGTACCACTGTTCAATCCAGGGTGATTGGGAGAGGTGGCGGCCTTTTCTGCCACTATTGGCATGAATCTGCAAGCCCAGGACTTAAGGGTCTATTTTTAGCTGGACAGAGGGCTAACAGTCAGGCTGAGCTGCTTTAAAATAAACTTCAGGAATGACCAGATGTATCGAAGAGCCACGCTCCCATGGTATCTGCACCAAAGGAGATTTGACCACACCTAATTTATGTTCTTGGGAAAAAATTGAAAAAAATGATTTTATAGAACATGTCGGGAGGCAGCAAACTCCAAGTGATATCTATCAGAGGTAATGCAGATGAATGGGGCCCAGTGGCATTGTTTGATAGCCCAGATGATACCATCAAACGAACATGGACCTCACTGTCAGGCAGTACCAGGTTCACGTTCTGGCTTCATGGCTTACTGGACATATGACCTATAACCTTAGTCAAACTGTCCAGCCTCAGATGTAAAATGCAAATGATCATGTCTAGTCCACAGAGATATCTATGAAAATAAACTACAGTAATCATACACAGCTTCTTTTTCCAGACTTGTAAAATTAGTTCTCAGTAAAGGTAAATTCTTCTGCCGCTGATCTTATATCATAACTATTAACCAACACCTCTATGTTTGTAAAAAGATGATGGGTAGGATTCTCTCATATTCAGTTAGACCAGGAGTTGAAAGATTAAAAAACATATTTTTCTCGCCAATCTGTCACTTAGGAATGATAATAAGCATTGTCCATTCCAAATTATAAATCAGATGATTATAAATATTTTTATGATTAAACAGCACCCTACTCCATGTGTAGCTTATACTCAAAGAATAAGAATATGACAGTTGCAATGCTATAAAAATAGCAAACAAGTTTTACAACAAAATACAGTATTTAAATGTTGTATATGAAACCATAGGGAATGATCAAATTAATATTTCTGTCATTCAAAAATATGAAAGCTATTATACCTCTAGTTTCTCTGACAAGTTAACTTAAAACTATCTTAATAACATGTCCATTTTTAAAAAAATTTTAGAAGGTAATATCTAACTGCTCTTAATTTTTATTTTAAAATTGACACCTTTTGTTGCTGCTCAAATTTATCCACAGTCTTCAATCTTCTAGACTCTCATTCTCTTCCTTCCTCGTCATTGCTTACATTCAGTTTAATCAAATACCCCTCTTCCTGCTGTTCCTTATGTCCTACTACTAAAAAAAAATCTCCACAGGCTTTAAAAACCTTTTTTCTCTAAATTTTTCCATTTCTTTCTACATTTTTTGGCAGAAACCAATGAGGGAATTTATAAATACATAGTGCAATACATTTAGCAATTTTCTTCTCACAATGAATGTCATTTCTCCATTCAAAAAACTTCTCAGCCTTTCCCCAAGTTAATTCCTCCAATCAGATAAGTAGCTGCTACTTACAAATGGACTAGCAATTTATAGTAAATGACCCCTTAACAATAATTGTAGAGATCCAGATATTAGTTGATTAAATGTGCATTAAACAGTTGCATACTAACAAACATTTTCTAACATCACACACTTTTTTTTCTTTTTTTTTTGAGAGACATGCTCACTCTCTCAGCTAGGCTGGAGTGCAGTGGCACAATTACTGCAGCTTTGAATTTCTGGGCTCAAGCAATCCTCCCACCTTAACCTCCCAAGAAACTGGGACTACACGCCTGTCACCTCATCTGGCTAATTTATTTTCTGTAGAGTTGGGATCTCCCTGTGTTGCCCAAGTTGGCTTCCTGGCCTCAAGGGATCCTTCTGCCTTGGCCTCCCAAAACCCTGGGTTTACAAGTATGAACCATCACATCCAGCCTAACTTCACACACTTTTAACTAGAAGGTTCCTTTAACACAGAGATACAGTAACTTCAATATCACGGTGTGTTTGTAGCATGGAAAAATGGCCTCTGCTGCACTGAGATGGCCTGATTCTCACCTGCCTTTGTAGACATCAGGCAATCCTTCCATATGTCTTAACAAACTCTTTTTAAGGTTCACAATATAGCATTTCCCTTAGAAATACCATGTGCAAAAGCAAAATAGGTTTGTTAATGGTATTCATGAAGCTCAATTTTAGTAGATACTGGGAATTCTGCAATGTTACAAAATGGTTCATAAAATATTGCCATCTGCTATACCAAGTAACAGTTCACTTTTACTAGTTTTAAAATGGCTGTGCTTTTATGTGTTTGGATTTTTGCCTAAACTTCAAGTTCCCTCTGAAAGTTCCTTCTGACCTCTGCCTGAGGAAATGTGAAAATCTGCGTTTCCTATCTTGTTTTATAAGCTTCAGTGAGAGAATGTAAATGGACTAAATACATTCTGCAAAATTTTACCATAAAAATCTTTCACATGCTGCCTGCATGGCTGGCTCTGTTTATAATATTTCCAGCTTATACTGAAGTAACCACTTGTAAAAGAAATTGCCCCAAGTACTAGTGCTGAAAGCAAACATTTATAGAGTAGTGTGCAGTCAGCAGAAGATAAAGGCTTTTATTACAACTGAGGAAAAAATTTGCAAAATAAGTGATCCTGACAGAAAATACAGGATGGAATATAAGCTTCAGATTTGAAAATTGTCTAATCCAACTACTTGCTAAGTGATGAAACTGAGACCCAGAGGAGTTTAGTGACTTGCCCAGGGTCTCACCTTTAGGAACAGACAGTGTCCAACTTTGGATAAAATGTCTTTGGTGGAATTCAGGTTTTAAAAGAGTTTGCATTAAGCAACCATATGTGCTCTGCTGTTTTCAATTGTTTAGACATTGGCTGAAACCATCAAATGAGTGAATGAAGTTGGTAATTAGTGATTTGATGATATTTACTGGACAGAGCCAAAATAAAGAACAACAAAATACAAAGTAGCTTTTTTAAATAGAAAAAGGAGAGAAGAAGGAGAATGAGGAGGAGCTGAAAAAGAGGAAAAGAGGGGAAAGTGAAGGAGGAAGGAATGAGGCATCAGCACCATAAGTGATTTATTCCTACAGATTGTGTCCATCATCATTCGATATAACTGCCAATTCTTTGTTTCTATTCCTAAATATCTAATTAAATGATTACACATTCACTTTTCTTCTTCACTCTCCTAGAAGAGTGATATCCTCCTCATATAAATTCTGAGAATACTCCTCTTTAAGAAAATGTGCTTTGTGCCTGTAATGAATTTTGAAAACCAGCCCTGCTGATGGCCTCTGGTCGAATGAGCCCTGGGTGTCCTCAGGTTCACTGCTTTTCTGTAATTTTCTCACATAGACTTCTAAGGAGAACACTGTCGTATATTTACCTAAAATGCAGGCTTCCTTTGTCATGGAAGAGGTTGTCTTAGTCCATTTGGGTTGCTCTAACCCAAAGAATACCACAGACTGAGAGGTTTATAAACAACAGGAACTTTTTTCTTATAGATCTAGAGGCTGAGAAGTCCAAGATTAAGGCACTGGTAGATTCAGTGTCTGGTGAGGGCCCATGTACTTATTCATAAACAGTGCCTTCCAGCTGGGTCTTCCCACGGTAGAAGAGGTGATTCGGATCTTGGGGGTCTCTTTTATAAAGGCACGCATCCCAATATCCTTCTAAAGGTACCACCTCCTAATACCAAGACCTTGAAGTTTAGAATTTGGTCATATATATTTTGGGTGGACCCAAACATTCAGATTATAGCAAAGATAATATTTTCACCTTACAGAAATATCAATATCCTACTGAAACATTCTCAATAAGAACAGATGTTTAGGTAGATTTATTTGTTATCACAAGGGTCTTATAACTTTTTAATTTTTGATTGAGGGGATATGGCAACACATTATTGAAAATATAAATTTTATAGCGATTGTGTGGGGTTATTAAATATCTCCAATAGCCCCAGCCAATTCATTTTGTTCAGTGCCGTGTGCCTAGATGAATCATCGTCAGTTTTGACTAGCCATGCCCAGTGATAGGAGATATGAGCAAGGAAATGCATCTCAATGACCTGAAAGTTTTCACTTCGTGATGTCGCAGTTTTTGAAATTGGTGTTGGCTCAGAGGCATCTTTTTTAAATGTGAAGACTCAAACCAGGTCTCAAGCATTAGTATGCATTAGTTTAAGTAGACTGCTTTCTTCATTGTGCATAAATGATATCACCTGTATTGAGAATGGAACTTGTAATTGCAGGAGGGAAAAAAAAGTAATGAAAAACTAGGGAAAGAAACCATTTTGAAATTGAATTTCCTCCAGGGATATAGAAGCCAGAGAAGGCATCACTATGTTGGAAGGTTAGGGTAGCAAGAAGACACTGAGTAACTGGAACAGGAGACGATAACGTGCATAGTTTTAGTACATTCACTGTATAGACATCTGTATTTTGATATAACTTACTACATGGTCAACGCATATCTCAATAAATGAATGAGGACAATATGAATGAATCAAAGCTTATACCACTGTAGCTATGCAGAAGCAATATCTCTTAAAGTTTGCATCAGCATCATCTGGGAGCTGGTTAGAAATGCAAATTCTTGGACCCTACCCCAGTTCTTTTAAACCAGAAACTCTGTGAGTGAGTCCCAGAAATCTGTGCTTTAATACACCCTACAGATGATTCTGTTGTGGGTTTAGGTTTGAGAACCACTGAGGAAGAGTAAAAGTTAAGAGCATCACTCCACACAGAAGTGTGACTGACTGGAGGGTTCAGGGAAATGAGGTGATTAGGTGGCCTCATTCAAAGACCCTGAAGATCTCCCCAAAACTGGATTTTTCTTCATCCAGGCGGAATACAGTTACTTGTTCTCACCAAATATATTTTCACTTGCCCTGTCTATGTGACTGTCAGGATGCCTCAGGATGTCCAAGAAAGACAGCATCAGGTCCTTGCATTCAATAAGTCAGAATCCCCAACCAGAGTTGGCCTCATACATGAAGAGGAACCACCTGATGTGCAAAATCTTAAATAGGAGCTGCCAGAAAACCCCTGCCAAACCACCCACTTCATTTCCCAGCATGTGACCCTAACTAATAGCCAACATAGAATCACACTCTGCAGGCATGCCTTTATTTCATGTCATCTTTTCAAGGAAAAATAAGTGTTTTGCCTCATGGAAAAATTAAATATTTCCATTTCAGAAAAACTGACAAAATATGATTGATATCAACAATTATTAGAATCTTACAGTGGTCCTCTGAGGACTTATTCTTCCATGAATATTCAAGTTTATTACAGCTACCCAGCACAGCCACCATGATGATGTGTGTTAGGTACATTAATTTATGCAAAAACTATTAGTTTCTTTTTCTAAGCCCTTATTTTTGCAACAAGGCAGAGTTTCAATTTACTATAGAAGGAAAATTTGTCCCCTACAAGGATACTATAATTGCCCATTTTTAATGCAATTTTCTTTTACTGATCACAGTCGTAGATTTTCCGAAAGGTTAGGTAACTGACTAATTTAATGCCAAGTATCTTATCTCTAGAGACGTAGGTTAAGAAATGTCACTCTGAGTGTCTCCATGGCAAGCCATGTCATGTATGGACAACTCCATCTCACTGTCTCATTTGACCCAATTTTCCATTTTGCTTAATAAGCACATTACAGTGAATCACTGATCTATTATCCAAGGAATTATGAAGCTTATGGGTTATCTTCCATTGCACCTACTGTAATCAGCGTATTGCCTTGGGTGTTATGGTCACTTTATCCTTTAATAAAAGAATTGTTAATATCTTCATCTGCAATTTCAAGCAATTTGCGAAATTGGGTTAGCTGGCTTTTATATGGGACTTATTACAAACTCAGTTACTTAATGTGATGTTTTCAGCAATAATTTCTGTGTTTCCAACATCCTCAAATTAATATTTTATTTAAACAAATTGTCAGTATTTAAAGTGGTAAAATTCATTTAGGGAGATAAATGGAAATGTGGGATTTTGTTCTAAAGTTACTTTCATGCTATATCTGATATTGTTTTATTGGCTGTTTATTTTTTAATTGACAAAACTAATAGGAACTATAGTGCTTATAACCCTGTATAGGTAAGGATATTTAAAATTGTTTTTGGAGACATTATTTCTAAGAGCTATGATACCATTATTTTATTGTTGTATAGAAAAATTCTATTACATTTGAATATGTTGTTTTCTGTATGTAACATGTTAAATGTCATTTTTTTTTTTTTTTTACAATTTCAACTTTTATTTTAGGTTCATGGGTTCCTGTGCAGGTTTGTTGCCTTGGTATATTATTGTGTGATGCTGAGGTTTGGGTTGTGATTGATTCCATCACCCAGGTACTGAGCATAGTACCCAATTAACTATCATTATTAATAAGGATCCATTATACCATCTCCTGACAAGTCACATATGTAGCCAATATATAAATACTGAATCTAAAACTACCATATGCAGAATCCATATTATCTCTACCAGAATGTTAAAGTCTACATCACACATTTGAAGTTACTCTAATTCATTCAGGAAAAAAACGCTTGTGTCATGGAGGTTTGTTGTACAGAATATTTCACCATCCAGGTTTTAAGCTCAGTGCTCATTAGTTATTTTTCCTGATCCTCCCATCCTCCACCCTCTGATAGGCCCCGGTGTGTGTTGTTTCCCTATGTGTCCGTGAGTTCTCATCCTTTAGCTCCCAGTTATAAGTGAGAACATGCAGTATTTGGTTTTCTGTTCCTGTGTTAGTTTACTAAGAATAATGGCCTCCAGACTCATCCATGTCCCTGCAAAGGACATGATGTCATTCTTTTTTATAGCTACATGGTATTCAATGGTGTATATGTACAACATTGTCTTTATCCGGTCTATCGCTGATGGTCATTTAGGTTGATTACATGTCTTTGCTATTACGAAAAGTGCAGCAAAGAACATACGCGTGCATGTGTCTTTATAACAGAATGATTTATATCCTTTTGGGTATATACCCAGTAATAGGATTGCTGTGTCAATCATATTTCTGTCTTTAGGTCTTTGAGAAATCACCATTCTGCTTACCTATGTAATAAACCTGCACTTGTACATCTGACATTAAAAGTTTGCAAAAACAGGTACTACTTTTAAAATAATGATCCACTGGCATTTAAGTCTTGGTGCGATGTTCTAAATATGTGCTCTGAATATCTGAGAGGAAAGAATGGTTCATAGGGCTACATCTTCTTCTTAATGCAAAATATATGTGCTTTTAAAAGAAGCTTAAATTTTAATTTAAAAAATAAGAAAAAAAAACACTTAAGTATCTGTTGTGTGTCAGCAACTGTGCTCAGGGGCAGGAATGCTCATCCCTTAAACTCAGTGAGTCCACAGTCAAGCAGGGAGTCGGCTATGCAGCATGGAAAGCTCAACAGAACGCAGTAATTAACAACTTAAAGCCAAATACTCCTCTCTCCCCAGGAGAAGTTGAAATTAGTGAATTTTTATTTTCTGATCATTATAGATTAAATTTCCTAAAAGCTTGAATGTAATTACCTCTTTTGTAATAGCTGCAGTGCCAAGAAACTGGATAATTTGTGTTAGGTTATTCAATCAAGATTTCTGCTGCCTTATTATACCAAAAATTTTAGTGTTTCTTGCTTATTATTTCAAGTGGTAGCTAGTTCTTTGTTTGGCATATATCTACAGGCCAGCAAGAAAACATTTTATCTAATTTAGTGAAAATTTTTAAAACAGAATAAAAGGAGAAATTTCTACATAAAAAAAGTTACCAATATTGATTATAAAACCCTAAAAATCCTATTCACTAGGGACATTTTTTCTCAATCCCATCACTACACAGGGCCCTATTTGGTCAACTATCTATGCTTTTCATTCGTTATGTCCTATTCCCTTACTATTTATTTAAGCTAAGTTAATTCTGTACAATTGCAGTCCCCAACCTTTTTGGTACCAAAGACCAGTTTTAAGGAAGGCAATTTTTCCTCAAACGGTGTTGGCGGGGATGGTTTCAGGATGAATCAAGCACATTATATTTATTGTGCACTTTATTTCTGTAATTATATTGTAATATATAATGAAAAAGTATACAATTCTCATAATGTACAATCAGTAGGAGCCCTGAGCTTGTTTTCCTGCAACTAGATGGCTCTGTCTTGGGGTGATGGGGCACAGTGACAGATCATCAGGCACTAGATTCTCACAAGGAGCACGCAACCCAGGTCCCTCAAATGTGCAGTGCACAACAGGCTTCATGCTCCTGTGAGAATCAAATGCCACCACTAATCTGACAGGAGGCAGAGCTCAGGTGGTCACGTGAGCAATGGAGAGAGGCTGTAAATTCAGATGAAGCTTTGTTCACTCGTCTGCCGCTCACCTGCTGTGTGGCCTGGTTCCTAACAGACCGCAAACTGGTATCAGTCCATGATCCAGGGGTTGGGGAACCCTGCTATATGGAAAGCTATATATTCATAGCTCCCTCCATAAAATGTGAAAAGACCTTTGCCTTGTGTGAGCCTGCTTTGAGAAATAGGTGTCACCTGTTTTTTTCTGAGCAAAGGCTATACATCTCTGCCTTTTTCTAAAATGTTTCTCACAGGTAAGGGTTGCTGTTTGTACTGAAGTAAAACTGTCTAGAACCAAATTACATACAAAATTTTGCTTTTTATAATTTAAAAAATAAAGTAGGCTACTATTGCTTTGGTGTGCCCTATGTAATTTAAGACTATAGTCGTGGATCTTAAAATAACAACAATTTGTTAGATCAAAGAAACAAACAAACAAAATTTCATATTTTTCCTTGCTCATCATTCTAAACTTCGTAAACTCTCACTAGACCAAAATATGGAAACATGGAAGAAAGAAAATGAAAGAATTATGTGAGATGTCCCTCATAAGATTCGATTTGCACCTCAGTTCAATCACTCTCCAGCTACAACATCTTGAGCAAGCCGTCTTCACCTCCATCTCCGGTCCAGTAATTATAAGATTGTAAAATAAGCCCTGCCTTTGTTATCATCGGGGGCTGCAAAAAGAATCAGGTGGCATAATACATGTGAACCTGCTTGGTGAACTTCAAAGTCTTACATAAATAGTTGTAGCTTTTCCTGGGAAGGACTTAGCAGCCACAGGGGCGTTGTCAAGATGATGTTGGAACTGCTTAGGTCTTCTTTCTGGAGAAGGAAGAACTCGGACTTGAGCTCTTATGCACAGAGCCCTTAGAGTGATTCTATATGATTAACTACCTTAGGTTGAAGTTGTGTCACTTTCTAGGCTAATGATCTGTGGTTATGCAGAGAGATTTTCATCTGTCATATGTAAAACGGAGGCACACTGAGTTATGACAATGTTGAACAGCGTTGGTGGTTTAGAGGCAACACCTATCCTTTATGTAAGGGGAGTTGGGTTTTTGAGGTTTTTGCAGGATTTCTAACAAATATTTTTTTTCCAAAAAATGTTTACTCAGAAAATCTCTGGTTATGTGATAATGAAAACTCATATATCTTTGAAATGTCTTATGATGACATTTGGCAAGGATCAGTGAGAGTCTTCTCAAATATTAGAAAAACCAAAATAAATGTATGAGAGCAAATTCTAAAGGATGTTTTATGTGCCTGTTATTTAGCAGTTTTCTGAATCTCAAAATGATAGCTAATACTTTTTCTCAGAAACAAAATGTATGATATTATTATTCTTTCTCTCCATTGTCATGTAATGAATGGAAGAGCAGACAGGGTGCAATTAAGGCCTATGAGGTTTCCTTTTTCAACATTTTTCCTACGTGTCCTTGATATCTTTTCTAAATAATTGTTATCCCCTAAACCCTCTAAATCTTATAAGGGAGTAGAACTTCTGGAATACCCAAGCCAGAGACTCACATTTTTGTTTTGTTTGTCTTCAGAGACAGGGTCTTGCTTTGTCCCCCAAGTTGGAGTGCAGTGACACAGTCATAGCTCATGACAGCCTCAAACTCCTGGGCTCAAGCAATCCACCTGCCTCAGCCTCTCGAGTGGCTAGGACTGCAGGTGTGTGCCACTATACCTGGCTAATTTTTTAATTTTATTTTTTTTGTAGAGGCAGTGTCTCTCTTTGTTCCCAGGCTGATCTCTAACTCCTGACCTCAAGCAGTTCTCCTGCCTCAGCCTCCCAAAGTGCAGGGACTACAGGAGTGAGCCACTGCACCCAGCGAGACTCACATATTGTTCTGCTTTCTGTGCCGTCACATCCTTTTTATGATAGTGGACCCCAGTGACATAATCTATGGGCTTAAAAGGGAAAGAAAAAGAATGTAAAAATGTAAAAAAAAAAAAAAAAAAGGAACCAATGTAATAGCTTACGATCTTTAAAAATGTTATTCTGATAAAATATATAGATTTTCTATTTCAACAATAAATGAATCTTCTAATACTTTAGTAAAACTTCTCAAATGGAGCTTCTGTTTAAGTTTTTAAAATAAGCCTAGTGGTTCAGGAAATAACACGCCAAACACCAGTAGTCATAATACTTTCTCTCTGACTCATATTATCAGGGCAGAAGTTCAAGCCTAGTTTACTTAGGTTCTCTGTTTAGAGTCCTAGAAGCCTGCACTCTAGGTGAAATCCAGCTGCAGCTATAGACTCATCAGAGACTCATCAGATATCCACTGGTGAAAGATCTTCCTAGTTCCCTCAGGTTGCTGAAAGAATTAATCTCTTTGCAGTTGTAGGACTGAATTTCCCATTTTCTTGCTGGCTGGCTGCTCCTAGAAGCTGCCCACAATTCCACATGACTGTCTCCACGGACCCTTTCACAACCTGGTAGCTCACATCCTCAACACCAGCAAGAGAGACTCTCTCTGAGTTTAGCCTGCAAAGATAGAGAGTTATACAATATATGGCAATCACAGAAGTGACATCATTACCTTTGCCATGTTCTACCATTAGAAGCAAGTCTCAGACCACACTCATACTTAAGGAGAGAGGATTACACAACCATATAAACACTGGGAGTCAGGGATCATCAGGGTCAACTTAGGTCCTTTCTGCCTCAAAGTGAAAAGGTTTGCATTAGTTTTCTATTGCTGTATAACAAATGGCCTGAATTAGCAGCTGAAAATGCAAATGTGTGACCTCACAGATTCCGTGGGTCAGAATTTTGGCACAGCATCACTGAATTCTTTGCCCCGGAGTTTACTCGGAAGACCTCAAAGGGTTCTTTGGGGCTGTCTTATGACCTCATGGCTTTCTTCCACACCCATTAAGAACATTGACAGAATTTAGTTCCCTGTGGTTGTAGGACTGATGTTCTTGTTTTCTTGCTGGCTGTTGAGCTGGACTGTTCTCTGCTGTTAGAGAAGACCTGCCATTGCCTGCCATGTTTTCCTCTCCACAGCATATCAGTTGCTCCTTCAAGGCCAGGAGGGGTACATCTCTGCTACTTTGAATCTCTGCTCTTCTGCCACTGACTTCTAGACCCAGATTTAAAGGGCTCATGTGATAAGGTCCATCCTATCTAAATACTCTCCCTTTAATTATATCTCCCAAAATCCTTTTTTCTATGTGAAAGAACATAATCCCTAGAGTGATATCCCACCATATCTATAGGGAGCAGATATCTTGGAGGCCATTTGAGAATTCATGGGGTCTAGGATAAAGGACACACACACAAAAAAGTGTGTGTCAGGAATTTGCCTTCAAAATCCTAGAACTGATTTTATTGAAATC
The DNA here is from genome assembly GCF_028885625.2 of Pongo pygmaeus. NCBI lineage: Eukaryota > Metazoa > Chordata > Mammalia > Primates > Hominidae > Pongo > Pongo pygmaeus. The sequence goes on along the minus strand of NC_085930.1, from coordinate 19,081,942 downwards.
ACCCACATTCAAAGTTAGAAAATCAAGTTTACTACGGAAATTATAGCATTTGTCCTACTACCTAGAAGGACGATTTCGTGGTATTTATTTTTGGGCAGTTCTTACTTTTCTTCTTCTTCCTCTTTTTGGTGAGAGGGCAAAATCTGACAATTACAGGAGGCTGAGGCAGGAGCATTGCTTGAACCTGGGAGGTGGAGGTTGCAGTTAGCCAAGATCGCACCACTGCACTCCAGCTTGGGTGACAGAGTGAGACTCTGTCTCAAAAAAAAATCTGATGATTAGAACACTGGTACTGAATTCATTTTTTTTTTTTTGGCCTCTTTTAGGTTTTGTCACAACCTGAAACATTTCTCAGTGGCTCTGACGAAAAAATATTTGTAATGCATGTGTTTTATAAGAGATGAGAATTTATACTCTGTTCATTGCTGAAATGGGAAATTACCTGCCCTTAACTTAAAAATATCAGGATGAATGGAAGCCGCAGTGATATAGTAGGAAGGGCACTCAACGAGAAGAGGAGAGCCTAGAGTTCTGATCCCGATAGCCTGAGCAAGCCGCACACTTTTGGCAGAATCTTAAAGTGTCTGGGCATCAGTTTTCTCATGTACAAAATTACAAAGTTTGGATTTATAAGTGAATTCTCATCCAGCTTTAAAATGTTATAATTTTGTGGTTCCAAAGTGAAGTAAGTACATAGTTAGAAGTTTCACCAAACGTCGTCATTAGCAAATGCATAGTCTCATGAATAATTAAAAAATTGTTTTATTTATAACTTCTCACATGGCCATTTGAGTTCAAAATTTTATTTGAGTTATTGTTACTTTGAGCAAAATAATTGTATTAAATGATAATTTTTAACTTTTATATATGTAAATCTAGGTGAATTAAACCAATTATAAAAGCTGCCAATAGTACATAAAGATATATGGTTTTAAATAAAAAAGATATTCTAAATATTCTTTTATAAACATTTTAATATTTTAGTTAATGAGGTATTTTTGCACATATTGAATTATAAAGAAAATATACGTGAAAACAAAAAGCCTTTCAATAAACATTTTTTTCTGTAAGGTTTTCAAAATGAACACATTAGGACATGCCTCAAATTGAAATGAGTATTTCAAAAATTAAACAAAAGTGTATTATTTGCTCTGCTCATCTGTGATTATCCTGGGCTGCTGTTTAAAGATTTTCTTTAAAATAAGAATGCTCTCCTAAATGCCAAGTGCTTTTGCTTGCGTTATGTCCACCCGTTTTGGTGTGGAAGGCTTTTGTTCCTTAAAATGTCACAATCTTTTCAACCTTCCACTTCCTCCTTTTTATGAAGAAATAAATTTTTTATCTATTTTCTCAGAGCTAAAGGATGGATCCCCATCACTAAAGTTAAAGAAAATCAGGATTGATGCCCGTCCTCGCTGTCACAACCTAAAACACTTCTCAGTGGGATTGTATGACAGTAACGATTCAATTGCAGATCAATGTTGAACACTTTTGGCAGAGTTGGCTGCAGAATGAATAGTCTTCTCTCCTTTTGGGTCAATGGAACCCCAATAGTTCTGATTTTTACAAATTTGTTTGGTTTCCTAGTGTTAGTAGTGTCTATTGTTAGTAAGTTTTAATAGCAAAGCGAAATGCTTATTATTTGACACAAAGAAAAAAAGTTCACATTTTGCCAGAAGGAAGCACTATACTGACGTTAAGAATTATTCTGGAGTGCTTACGCTTCAGGACTGCGAGAAGTGATGAAAGTAACTCTTGCCACTCTAATATGTCATCATGATAACATTGTTCGTGGAAAAGGGACACACATTTTTATATTTTTTTAATTTAAAAAAATGCAACCCCAAACTTGAGAAAATCTCAGAATGAGGACCACAGACAGAAGCTGCCAGATTTAAGACAAGAAAGTGTGGAATGTCTATTGCATTAGTTACGTGTCTCTGAGCTTTCTTATGGCTTATATCCTGTAGTCTACATTTTTATTTAGGGTTATTTAAAGCTTTAAAAATCAATAGATTAAAAATAACAGACCAAAGAAGATTGAATAGAACAACTCCCCTAATTAAAAGGCAAATAGAATAGAATTAATTCATTAAGATTAATTTTGGTTTTTTTTTTTGTGGGGGAGATGGAGTCTCGCCCTGGGTCACTCAGGCTGGAGTGCAGTGGTACGATCTTGGCTCACCGCAACCTCCGCCTCCCAGGTTCAAGCAATTCTCCTGCTTCAGCCTCCTAAGTAGCTGGGATTACAGGTGTGTGCCACCACGCCTGGCTAATTTATGTAATTTTAGTAGAGATGGGGTTTCACCATGTTGGCCAGGCTGGTTTTGAACTCCTGACCTCGTGATCCGACCTCCCAAAGTGCTGGGATTGCAGGCATGAGCCACAGTGCCAGGCCTAAGATTAGTTTTTTTTTAAAAAAAAAGTCATAGGCACCATCACATCAGCCATAGCAGCATATGATCTCCCTTATCCCATTCCATGCTCAGTCTTCCCCTCATCTTGTAAATTAATACTTGCATGCACATACTGTCACTCATTCTACTTATAAATCCAAAGTACTTCACAATTAAGTGGAATGAGAGAGACTGAGTTAGCAAAGGAACTTGAAGTTACTGGAGAACTAGCTGCATTGTATGTGAATTACAGAATGGATTGGATAAAAAAGAAATCAGAAATGTGCTGCCTGGCATTTACTCTTTTAAGCAACTCCTGGTGTGTATGACATTAACAGAATGATATTCTACCTTTGTTTTGGCCTTGTTTAGGCATTGTTACATTGAAAAATTATACGTATATTGAAAATTTTCTTAAGAAAATGCATTCATTACAGTCAAACATGGCTTCCTTCTGGAAGGAGAATTTGAGCTTTCAGATTATATTTTTATTCTTATATTCTCCCCTTTTTTCCCTCTCATCAGTACTTTGTAAGTTGTGGGACTGGAGACTGGTAATGAAACAAACAAGCCAGGTGCGGTGGCTCACACCTGTAATCCCGGCACTTTGGGAGGCCAAGGCAGAAGGATCACCTGGGGTCAGGAGTTCAAGACCAGCCTAGCCAACATGATGAAACCCAGTCTCTACTAAAAATACAAACAAACAAACAAACAAATTAGCTGGGTTTAGTGTGTGGTGGTGTGTGCCTGTAGTCCCAGCTACTGGGGAGGCTAAGGCAGGAGGATCGCTTGAACACAGGGAGGCAGAGGTTGCAGTGAGCTGAGATCGTAGCACTGCACTCCAGCCTGGGCGACAGAGCAAGACGCCATCTCAAAAACAAACCAAAAAACACCCCCAAAACTTAATCTAGTGCTATTAGCTATTATTAGCACATTTAAAATATAGGCTCAATGATAAAAGCAGTTTCAATTTTGGGCTATATTAGGCTTTAAAATTACCTGTTTAATTTTATCAATCTGGTTTCAATATTTGTTATTGAGAATAGATGAGAATTAGCTTCGTTGATCAAAACAATCTGCCTGGTATATTAAAGATGCGAGACATGACCTGTTTATGTGTTTGCCCCTTTTCACCATGCATGTTCTCTCATAGACTCTGCCCATGGTCCATTTGCTTTCTAGGGCAGCATTAAAAATTACTGTGAAGGTCATCCTTCACTTCAGGTTTCCAGGAAACTCACTGCACATGTTCTGTCTTAGATGGCAAAATTGTCACAAATAAGAACTTTGACATTTAGTTTTCAAAAGGGCATAAAGAAAAAAAAAACAGGGAGGAAAAATAATCAACTCAGTTCCTTTGTTTCTCAGTTCTGCTGTCATATGGTAAAACTTCTCAATGCCTTACACTCTTTTTACCTGATTTGTCCATCATCCTATATGAATTAGCCATAACCACGTACTATATACAGCTTTCTTTTTAGAGTAAATAGAGGATCCTCGTTCAACTAACTTGGATTTTCTGACCAGTTATCCATGTTTTTCCACTAAAATGACAAACACAACAGAAAGGACACAACTGAATGACTTCTTCATATTTTATAGTAACATTCCAGCAATTTTTATAATGATTTTAAATAGTAGTTTTGTAATTGGATATAATCATGTAATTATGACTTTATAATTTATTTTTTACATTGTACATTGGTTATAATTACATTATGTTTTTAAAATAATTTAATTAATATAATGCCTCGCAGTTGAAGTATTTGCACTCACTGGAAGAGACATCCGTATTTAAAATAGAAAAAGGCAATGAAATAGAATGACATGTTTGGGGCATGTTTTTGCACATATGCATAGCATTGTGGCTGTCTCAATATTTAAAATTAGGTAGAAATGTATTTGACTGTTGCTGTCAACCATCGTACTTTCTTAGCCTCTTTTGTTTCTTTGGTTATTTTCAAGTTGCTAAGCTCTCCCAACAGCACAAGTCTTCCTGACACCTGGCACTATTTTGTCTCTTTCTCTGAAACAAACCTGTGATATTAACATATCTTAGCACTTGAACCCAAAACATGTAGACAAAAAATTATATACATATAATTGCATATACATGTACAAAAATGATTTCATGTATGTAACAGTAAGAAAAGTCCATCCAGTGACTTTCTTGATGAGTCTCAGATATCAAAATATTAAAAGGTTGCTTTAGGCTGTTATTTTAGTCTTGTTTCTCCATATCCAATTTTTTTGGAAAAGTTCATTCTCTTCCACTAAAATATTAAAACATACTATTTTTTCCTATATGTTTCCTTGCATTTTAAAATTTTATATTCTTTATGTTGACATCTTACATTATGTGAAGCCTTCAGTTTTTCTTGATGACATTCACTGATGCTATCTCTTTCCATTTGCTATTGATTTCTGTTCCCAAACTAGTAAAGCTGTTGGAGCACAGCCTTCTACTGCTGGCCCCTGACCCCTTTGCTAAAGAAAGTTTTGTCTTGTGCCTCTGTGAGGCACTGAATGCATCTCCCCTTTCTTCTCAAAGTTGTCATGAAAGATCTCAATAACAGAAAATCATTTTTTATTCCTTTTATTTATTTTTAATTAAAAGCTTGATTTCTTGAATTTGTTCCACAAATGAATGAATCTAAAGAGATATTTAAAACAAAATTGAGGGGAAATCTGCTTTTAAAGAATGCCCATAAGATCCAGGAATTTCACTCCCAGGGGTGCACCCCAAGCAATTGAAAACAGCTAAAAGGATGATATGTACGTGAATTAAAAGGATGATATGCATGTGAATTAAAAGGATGATATGTAGGTGAGTGTTCACAGCAGCACCAACCACAATGGCTGATATGTACATGAATGTTCACAGCAGCACCAACCACAATGGCTAAAACATGGAAACAGCCCAAGTATTCACCAGTGGAAAAGTAGACAAACTAAGTGTGGTATATACATACAATGAAATATTCACACATAACAATGAAGGAAGTGCTGATACATGTGTAGGGGAGGCAAAATTTTACCTCTACCCTCTTAGGGTACTTTAGCTGAGCCTGCAAATTAAACTGACATAAGATAGATTAAGAGGAGAAAGGCATACACTTTTACTTAATACACGTTTTACATGACACAGGAGTCTTCAAAAGAAATGAAGATGGAAAAGAGTGGCAAAACCTACATACTTTTATACGCCATTGAACAAAGACGTGCAATTGTGGGAAAGTAACTAAACTATGTGGGGAGGCTAAAGAAAGATAGAATTATTTTAACAAGGTCTGTTTGTACAGAATTTTGGGGGTCTCAACTTCCCATCCTTGATGATAATCTTATTTTCATTGTGGAATAGGGAGGAGATCTTCCATATGGGGGTTTTATCTCCTGTTCTCAGGAAGAAAAAGGGGAGCATTTGAGTGCCTTTGTACCTGCTGTTTCTTTAAGTGACTCTAGCTCAAAATAATCTTTATGCCCAACTGGCAGAAGTTGGGGTGGCGTATTCTGTTACTCTTGTGCTGTAATGCGGAGAAACCTCAAAAGCATTATGCTAAGTGAAATAAGCCAGACAAAAAAGAACAAACATCATGATTTCATTTATAAGAAATATTCAGAATAGCTGAATCCATAAAGACAGAAGAGATATTAGAGATTCCAAGGGCTGGAGGAAGTAGACAATTAGGAGCAACTGCTTAATCGGTACAGGGTTTTCTTTTGGGGTGATGAAAATATTTTGGAACTAGATATAGGTGGTGACTTCTCAACATTGTAATGTACTGAATACCACTGAATTGTATCCTTTAAAATGCTTAATTCCATTTTATTTAAATTTCACCTCAATTTTTAAAAAACAGGGAAAGTACCCTCACATGTGTGTTTGAAGTTAACATTTGTAAATAGATGAAGACAAATAGAGACTATGGAATCTAATTCTTTAGTATACCATTAATTTTTACAAATTTAATAGTGCTTTGTATTTATCTTCATTTCCCTTTCTTTCTTTTTTTTTTTTAAATCTGATTCTGGAGTTTAAGACACACACAAAAAATGTAATAGCCCTTCAACTGCCCTAGGTTATGTTTTATTGGTTAATTAATATCTCATTTAGTGGTTGAAGATATTGGAGTGTGCCTGAGTTGTGTATTAATGGAGTGCTAAAACACGCCCTGTCATGTCTTAATGCCACCAGACAGCCTCATATTCAATAAGTGAAAAGCGATTAAAACTTCAGTGTCTTACCACTGAAGTGCTTACTAACTTAGTCAGATGAGATTAAATGATTAATCATTTGTTCACTAGCCATCATAAATCTTTCTCCATTCTAGTATTGGGTATTATTTTTGTTTTGGATCATTTAGGCTGTAGACCATTTTCTAGTTTTTTTTTAGATTGTATGTGCTCTGTTCTTTCTTTTAAAGCATCCTTAAACATATGGAAGAAACATATGGACAACCAGGTATGCTATGAAAGTCCTTGAAAACTGGGTGAAAATGTTCACATAATGGGGTGAACATACATAATGGGGTCTCATACGTAATGAAGAACACCTATGTTATCAGAATACAAAATATGAAATCCATGTGTGAGACAAATCCAGTGTCAGTCTGGGTATTTCTTTCACATCAATAATTTAGAAAAGTGATGGCTATTTCCTTCTACAATGATGCATGGTTTTATGTTTCTATGGAAGTGGAGTGTTTCAAGAAATATATGCCTATTAATATTTTGTAATGAATTTAATTAACAGCCATATTGTACTTCTTGAGGTCAGAAAAGTAACGTCGTATAGTGGAAGCATTTCCAGAATTGTCTTTGGGGTCTGCCTACAGGCAAAATGTTGCATGACTGAGCAAACTCCTTTACTTCAACAAGACCTCAATTTTCCTTATCTATAAAATGGAATAATTTTCATTTCAAGATTGTTGTAACAGTTAAATAGATTCATCTATAAAACGTGTCTGGCATACTACCCAACTCCTCACCCACTTCATCTTCACCTGACAAATATCACTCTACATTCTTTAAGTTTTATTTGTAATTCTTAAATTCAATTCTTTCATTTTCATCTTCAGAGAAAAATGAATAGATGGATTAAGAAAAGAGAATGACCATAATTAATCTATAAAGTTAACAAAGTTTCCACAAAAACCTATCTGGGGGGTACCTTCACAACGTTTCTGTGTCTCATCTAGAAAAATAAGTGATTTGTGAATATCTCAGATTCTGTTCTAGGACCTATTACCTTTATACATCCCTGGAAATTTCATATGTTACTAAAGGCTTATTTGCTTCTATATTCTGAAAACCGCTAAATGTACTTCTCCTGTTCCCAAGACTCTCATATCCAGCTGCCTACTTCATTTCCCAGTGTGGATCTCTAATAGGCATCTCAAAGTTAAACTTAACATGCTCCGAGCTGAAATCTTGACTCCCTAGAGTCCTTCCCCAGTTTCCGTCATGTTGGTAAATGGCAATACCACTCATCCAACCGCTAAAGTCCAAAACCGTAGAGTTTTTTAATTTCTCTATTGCTTTTACAACCCCTACCCAAAGTATCAGCAAACCATTTTACCTATTTTCCAGGTATGTCCAGAATCTGACCACTTCTCATCAACCATACTGTTATATATTGGGATTGCATCCCAATCCACCATCTAATATTGCAATAGACTCATGGCGTGTGCTTCAGCTTTCACTCTTGCCCCTCTATGGTCTATTCATTACATAATAGTCACAATGAATCTTTTAATAGCCAAATCAATTCATGCAATTTATGGCTCCAAACTCTACAAAGCTTCCCATTGCTTTAAAAAGAAACAAGTCCTTAAAAGGCCAAATCACCTTTTGCGGCTTTTGTCTCCTTGGCCCACTGCACTCCAGCCACAATGGACATTATGTGGTTGTTTTTCAAACACTGCCTGATACTCCTGCCTCAAGGCCTTTGCACGTATACTTTTCTTTGATTGGAATGATTGATCTCTGGCTATTTTTCACTGTCTTGCTTTTTTCATGTCTCTGTTTAAAAGTCTCTGTCTCCCTCGCTGAAGGGCAGTGGTGTGATCTTGGCTCACCACAGCCTCAACCTCTCATGCTCAAGCAATCCTCCCACATCAGCCTCCCAAGTATCCGGGAGTACAGGTGTGTGCCAGCACACCAGGCTAATTTTGTTCAATTTTTTAAAGATGAGGCCTCACTGTGTTGCCCAGGCTGGTCTCAAGCTCCTAGGCTCAAGCCTTCCTCCCGCCATGGCCTCCCAAAGTGCTGGGATTACCAGCATGAGCCACCACACTGGGCAATGTCCCATCTTTAAAGGGGAATTCTCCAACTACAGTGCCTGAAAGAATATCTCGTCTTGTGTGATGATCAATTGTATGTGTCACCTTCGCTAGGCTGTAGTGCTCAGCTGTTTGGTCAAATATGAGTCTAGATGTTGCCATGAAGGTGGTAGTTACAGGCAAATCACATTCAAATCAGTAGATTTTGAGTGAAGCCGAGTACTTCCTAGAATATGGGTGGGCATCCTCTAATCAGTTGAAGGTGTTAACAGAAAAGACTCAGGTTTCCCAAATAGGAAATAATTCTTCCCAAGGTCTGTCTTGACTCAGTCTGCAACATTAACTTCTGCCAGCATTCCCAGCATTCCCAGCATTCCCAGCATTCCCAGCATTCTCAGCATTTCCAGCATTCCCAGCATTTCCAGCATTCCCAGCATTCCCAGCATTCCCAGCATTCTCAGCATTCCCAGCATTCCCAGCATTCCCAGCATTCTCAGCATTTCCAGCATTCCCAGCATTCTCAGCATTCCCAGCATTCCCAGCTTTCTCAGCATTTCCAGCATTCCCAGCATTTCCAGCATTCCCAGCATTTCCAGCATGCCCAGCATGCCCAGCATTCCCAGCATTCCCAGCATTCTCAGCATTCCCAGCATTCCCAGCATTCCCAGCCTGCCTTGCAGATCTTGCACTTTGCAGCCTCCGCAATCACAGAAGCCAATGCTTCTTCCTTAACCCGCTTTATTTGTCTTCACAACTCATCACTCCCTCACATTATATTTTAAACCTCTTTGTTTACTCATTCATTGTCTGCCTTCCCAATTTGAAGATAGGTTTCAAGAAGAAAAAACGTTCAGTGGTATGTTCAGTGTTGTAATTCTAGCACCTAGAAAATTCCTTGGCATGTATTTCTTCAAAAAGTGTATATGTACTCCAAACATTATTTGTCAGTGAATGAATTACTAGGCACAAGAGTTTGGAAATATTATAACTCAAAATTATTTGAAACATAATTGTATGATGTTCTACCAGGCATTACAATGTATTTGAATGGTAGTTGCTGGGGGCTCAGTAGGGTGTGGGGTTGGAGAGGTGTTTGTTAAAGGGTACAAAACTTTAGTTAGATAGGAATAAATTCAAAAGATGTATTGTACAGTGTGGTCACTATAGTCAATAACAATATATTGTATTCTAGAAAATCACTAACGGAGTACATTTTCAGCATTATCACCACAAATAAAAAAATAAGTGTGAGGTAAAGTATATGTTAATTAGCTGTATTTAGAAATTATATAATAAATATATATTTCTAAATATTCTGTTCTGTGCAAGAAATACATAATTTTTATTTGTCAATTTAAAAATTTATTAATCAAAGAATCTTTGAACAAGCAATGCATCTGTACATTTGAACAAGCAATGCATTATTGAATGCATTTGAACAAGCAATGCATCTGTACAAGCAATGCATCTGTAACCAATACACTGCAATTGTACCTGTAACAAGCAATGCATCTGTAAGCAAACATACATCTGCTCCTTCTTAGTTTGTCTGCTTTTTTTTTTTGTTGAGACAGAATCTTGCTCTGTCACCCAGGCTGGAGTGCAGTGGCACAATCTCGATTCACTGCAACTTCCGCCTCCAGGATTCAAGCAATTCTCTGCCTCAGCCTCCTGAATAGCCGGGATTACAGGAACCCGCCACCATGCCTGGCTGATTTTTGTATTTGTAGTAGAGACGGGTTTCACCATGCTGGCCAGTCTGGTCTTGAACTCCTGACCTCATGATCCACCCTCCTCAGCCTCCCAAAGTGCTGAGATTACAGGCCTGAGCCACCGCGCCCAGCAGTTTGTCTGCTTTTAATGCATGAGTCTGTATACACCCCATCCACTTAAATTTATCTGGTTCTCCTTTCTACCCCTCATAGGTCAACCTAGTCTTTGAACAAGCAATGCGTCTGTAACCAAACATACATCTGCTCCTTCTTAGTTTGTCTGCTTTTTTTGTTGTTGAGGCGGAGTCTTGCTCTGTTGCCCAGGCTGGAGTGCAGTGGCACAATCTCAACTCACTGCAACTTCCGCCTCCAGGATTCAAGCAATTCTCTGCCTCAGCCTCCTAAATAGCTGGGATTACAGGAACCCGCCACCATGCCCGGCTGATTTTTGTATTTGTAGTAGAGATGGGGTTTCACCATGCTGGCCAGGCTGGTCTTGAACTCCTGACCTCGTGATCCATCCTCCTCAGCCTCCCAAAGTGCTGAGATTACAGGCCTGAGCCACCACACCCGGCAGTTTGTCTGCTTTTAATGCATGAGTCTGTATACACCCCATCCACTTAAATTTATCTGGTTCTCCTTTCTACCCCTCATAGGTCAACCTAGTCTTTACCTTATTCCTACTTATTACCCAGAACTCCAAAACTAAATCCATTCTTAGTAAGATGCTACTACAGACCTCATGACCTTATTGGAGGGATGATATTTGGAAGATTACACCTGCCACTGACCTTTCCCTCAATTTCTCTGCAACATAAGGCTTTGTATAGGTAATGCCCTTTACTGAAAAATAGGGGAAAATATAATACAGGAATAAAAAAACTTAAATATGGATGCTACATATGATTGTCCCTAGATTCCAAAGAAAATGTGAAGTTAAAAAAATGATATCTTGTATAGGAGTCCCTTTGTTGACACTCCTCAGCCCTAAGCTTTGCTTCTCTATCCCAATGTCCAACCTCTGTTCTTCATCATCTGGAGAATACGCTCCATTTCCTTCTCAAATAACATATGGCTTGACTTTCAGGAGTACATTTCTCAAGTCCTAAATTATTCCTTCTGGACAAACATTATGGAAAAGAAATCAACTGTAGGCTTTGATCACCCAATCAGTCTCTTTTGAGATCTTTTCACTAGTTTGAAATGAATAGGCACCTGTTCATTCTTCCTGCAGCCATTCTGTTACAGTTAACTATTCAACCAAACACTGAAAGTAGAGTCAGAGTTAGCAAATGTGAAGACACACATGTACGTACAGCAGCCATTTCAAAGAGTATACATTAAAACTATATCAATGGAGAGAAACAACTTCCTAAAATCTACGTCATCTCCAAAAATCCCCCTAAAGATCTACAATGGAGACAGTTTTACATATTGCTTTACAGACTATGAATTCTCCTTTTCTTAATGATGGTTTCCAAGCTAGCCCGTGTGTGTGCTGATATACAAATAAGTAGGGCAAATTACTAGACCTTATCAAAGAACAGAAACACAGTGGTTTGGCCAATTTTATTTACATAAAGACCTGGCCAAAGGTTTAAAACTCAGAATTTGTTTTTTCATTTAATCTAGGAATGAGAGTCAAACACCCAAACACTAGAGGAGGGGAGGTTTTAAAACTTGGGGTGGTGGGGGGACAGTAAAAATAGTTTATTTTATTGAATTAATTTCTTATTAGAGATAATCTCGATCTGTCACCTGGGTTGGAGTGCAGTGACACAATCACAGCTCACTGCATCCTTGACTTCCTGGGATCAAGCAATCCTACGGCCTCAGTCTCCTAAGTAGCTGAGACTACAGGCACAGGCCACCACACCTGGCCTTCTAATTTGTGTACTTTTTGTAGAGACAGGGTTTCATCATGTTGCGCAGGCTGGTCTCCAACTCCGGGGCAAGCAGCCTACCCACCTGGGCCTCCCAAAGTGACGGGATTACAGGTGTGAGCCACCGCACCTGGCAAAATAGTTAATTTTAAAGGAAAATATGGAATATAATATATAGCCCTGCAAGGGCAGCTGTGAGGTCGTTCCTGAAGGGCCTAACTACCCTAGGACCAACAGCAAGTGACCCTATAAAACAAAGTCAACACAGAAGCTCCTCCTTTCCTTAAGGAATAAATTCCTCTGCAGACAAAGGAGAGGGGGTATCACATTTGTCACATTCTTCACAAAAGCAGTCACATCAGTTTTTTATGACAGAGTGACAGCTCTGGAAAGCTCTCCACATTACTCAAAAATCTATGAGATAAAAGGTAATTTTTATTTTATTAAAGTCAGTTCTAGAAGATAAAGTTGGAAGTTAGATATCTTTGCATGGTGATTTCACGGTTCAAAATTTTCTGAGATCCTTCCCCTTAATTTTGAACAAGGAAAAAATAAAAACAGTATAATTTTTAAATAAAATGACAGGTATCCAGTATAGCATTCCTCAAAATAAATGCTATTTTTTAGGGGCTATGAATCATCACTTGACATGTCCTGCGTACAGCAGCTCCCAGGCTGTGTCATAATTCTAGAAGGCCTGGCTTGACACTGTAGGGAGGGCTAGGAAGCATATGTGTCATAAATCTCATAACTTATCCTGTAAAATATCAGAAAAGCTGGAAATGAATGCCAAAAGGCTATTATTGCATCTATTTATACACTGTTCACTGTATTATTATGTATCAGAATTGGATTTTATTTTAAACTAGATTTTATCAATTTGAAGGTTAACTTTATTTTGGAAAGGGACATAAATTATTTTTAAAGTTCTTTCAAAGTTTGAAATAAATTGTTTAGTTTGCGTTATACTTCAGAGAAATGTCTAATGTTGGTTTGTCTTCTCAAGGGAGAGATCAAAGTCTCTGCTATGTATAATAATTGGACCCAAATATTCCAGTAATGATAAATTTCAGCCCATTATATTATCCCAATCTGCTGCTGTGGAAAGTGAAGGAGATGTGAGGAATCAGAGTCAGAAATGGCTGTAATATAAATAAGTTTTCAAATACCATGCTAAATTTCTTTCAAGGCTAATCATTAACTCATTCTTCCATTCAACGGGTATTATTAAGTGTTCAATTGTGCCAGGTATGTGGCATAGTAGCGGACAAAATGACCTAAATCTAATACTGCAACAATCTTTTCATGTTAAGTAAAATCTCCCAGCTAATAGGTAACAGAGCCAGAATTTGAACTCAATTTTGACCAGAATTCAGAGCCTGTATTTTACTTTGCTTCTTTATCCTACACTATATTTTCTCTTACTTAATGAAACAGATTTAATTAGAAAGGCTCAAATCTATGAATTAAATACAGGGATATCATTTTTATAACATTTTATATTAAAAGGGTACAGAAAATAAGTATACTCAGTGGGGTGGGAGTAGTTCATGTCTAACAGCAAGCCTTACCCCCAGCCTTTTTACATGTACACTGGTTGACTTATTGTGTCTTTAAAGGACACTGTTATTTTTATAGTTTCTGGAAGAGATTGGTCAAAACTTCAACTATTGTGGAATTAATTTGAAAGTTTTCAAAACTACTCGTTTTGCCACAGAGGATACTTTTAAAATAGACTCCCATAATCTTTAATATTCAAACATTTGTAATAATATATTTGGTTTTCAGAAGCATATATGATACAGTGATAATTTTAAAGTGTTCATGACATCAATTGTGTTTTGTGAAAGATATAATACATCAGGCTTTGTTAGGACAATGCAGAGACAGCCCAGAATCATGAAGGTGGAAGTGAAGATGATTTTCTTCTGCCTTAATAGCTTTAATTGCAGGATACTGTAGAATACAGCTGCTCCTCCCTTCAAAGTTTCATTTCATTGCCTGTCTATAAGCTGTCACACCATGCCTGCCACTTGACTGCTATGTCACCCAATCCTGTTCCACCTGAACAAATTTGTGGCAATATGTGCTGAATGCTCCATTTCTTTGCTCTAAAGTATAAATGCACTGTGCACTACTGAAATAGGAGTAGTTTAAGTTGGTTGATGTAAACTTATTTACCATGAATAATATAGCAAGTGCTCCACTGGTATAAATAAAATGTAAAGTTTAGGATTGACATTTTACTTAGAAATAAAACTAGAAATTTGCTTCATACGTTCTTTTTAAATTTTTAAATTTTAATTTTTAATGTTTGTGGATACTTAGCAAGTGTACGTATTTATGGGGTTCATGAGATGTTTTGATACAGGCATGCAATGTGAAATAAGCACATCATGAAGAATGGGATATCCATCCCCTTAAGTATTTATCCTTTGAGTTAAAATGTGAAGTCTTGTGATGATTTGAACACGGTGGCATAGTTAATTATAAAGAATATCAAATCCTTTATTTGATATGTCTACAGGTCTTTTAAACAAGAAAAAAACAAAAGGAATTAAACCAATCCCTGAAAAACAGCAAACTTGTCAAGAAAAATGTAGATGATTTACTGCAATATATTATTTAAAAGTCCCATTAAAAATTTTAGCTTTCATGGAACAACCATGTATTAGTCAGGGTTCTCTTAGAGGGACAGAACTAACAGGATGTGTGTGTGTGTGTGTGTGTGTGTGTGTGTGTGTGTGTGTGTGTGTGTGTGTGTAAAGGGGAGTTATTAAGTATTAACTTACATGATCACAAAGTCCCACAATAGGCTGTCTGCAGGCTGAAGAGCAAGGAGACCCAGTCCAAGTCCCAAAACTGAAGAACTTGGAGTTCAATATTTGAGGGCAGGAGGCATCTAGCACGAGAGAAAGATGTAGGCTGGGAGGCTAGGCCCGTCTCTCCTTTTCATGTTTTTCTGCCTGCTTTATATTTGCTGGAAGCTGGTTAGTTAGTGCCCTCCAGAATAACGGTGGATCTGCCTTCCCCAGCCCACTGACTCAAATGTGAATCTCTTTTGGCAGCACCCACACTGAAACACCCAGAATTAATACTTTGTATCCCTCAATACAATCAAGTTGATACTCAGTATTAGCATCACAGGTCCATATGATCTCACTACTGGGTATATAGCCAAAGGAAAAAGTATCAGTATACTGAAAAGATGTTTGAACTTCCATGTTCCTTGCAGCATTATTCACAATAACCAAGATATGAAATTAACCTGAGTGTCCATCAACAGATGAACGGATATAGAAAATGTGGTATGTATTCCCAATGGAGTACTACTCAGCCTTATTACAAAAAGAAAATTTCGTGACAACACAGATGAACCTGGAACATATTATGTTAAATGAAATAAGTCAGGCACAGAAAGAAAAGTACCTCTCAATCTCACTTACATGTAGAATATTAAAAAGTTGAAGATCATGAAAACAGAGAGTAAAATGGTGATTAGTGGATGGTGGGAGGTGAGGTTATAGGGGAGATGTTGGTAAAAGTACACAAAATTTCAGCTAGGCAGGAGAAACACAGCCAAGAGATCTGTTTTTAAAAGTTTGGCTTTCAAATAATTCACTGAACATGTCTGGTTTTCGTTACTCTTTTCTTTCTGCATTCAAATGTGTCATGAAAATCATTATGTAGATAACTAGAGTTAAGCTCAAATTTGCTCTTTCTTGTGTAAAATGAATGATTATGACTTGCCATGATTTGTAAACAGAATAGTCCTTTTTTTATATCATTTTCTCTCTTCATCCACTAACCTAGCAAATGACAATGATTTAAATTGTGGATGGCACAGTATGTAATGAAAAATATGCATAACAAAAACTTTGTTTTACAATGTTTGGCCACTGAGAACACTTTAAAAAATATATGTAAAATAGAGGTTTTGTGCGACGTTGGTCATGTTCAGTATGCGGTTGTGCGCTTTCACGAGTGCACTGCCTCTGCCGCAAAAACTCTCACTGTGACTTGATAAAAGCCATGCGTTTTTTTAGAAAGTGAGAGACAGGAAATGACGCAGAAAGCAACGGCCAGTGCCTAATGACCGTGAAGAACTATAGACCCGTCAGACTAATTCTTTCTTGAGAGGGACAGTTCTAGTAAAGTGAAATTTGGTAGGCATAATTTATCAAAATTTCTGGTTATTCCTTCACTAAATGTTCATTAGTAAGCTTAGAAAATACTCTTTTTTTTTGACGGAGTCTCGCTCTGCCGCCCAGGCTGGAGTGTGGTGGCGCCATCTTGGCTCCCTGCAAGCTCCGCCTCCCGGGTTCCCGCCATTCTCCTGCCTCAGCCTCCCGAGCAGCTGGGACCACAGGCGCCGCCACCATCCCGGCTAATTTTTTGTATTTTTAGGAGAGACGGGGTTTCACCAGGATGGTCTCGATCTCCTGACCTCGTGATCCGCCCACCTCAGCCTCCCAAAGTGCTGGGATGACGGGCCTGAGCCACCGCACCTGGCTGAAAATATTCTTTAAACTGTGAAAACAGTTTGCAGGTCTAGCTGCTAGCATTAGGCTATTGATGATAGTCTTCATTTTGGGGTGCCAAGAGTTCATATTGTTTCAAATTTCATCATTGGCTTAGAAGATGGAAAACCACACAGATTTATTATGTTTGCCATTGACACTAAGCTTTATTTTTGTATGTGGTAAATGAGCAGTGTGGGCAAATGGGATAAACAATTATTGAAAAGGAGAGAAAGAAGAAATTGAAGACAAATTAGATTTGAAAAAAACAGTATCAATATAAAAGGTGAGAATTATTTTTGAAAAATGTAATTAAGGATCCTTTCCTAGATTATAACTAACTACCTAAACAAAATCACATTTAGATCAATTAATAAAAGGAGTAGGACTGATGATTTGACCTTTTGGTAAAATGCAGCACAGATTAATTAGATTTTCTGGAATAACCAGGCAAAAATCATCGGTTGTTTCCTCAATTAGGAGCTCTGGCTTCCTTGGCCACACTAACCACTAGCAGCTAAAGATAGTTCAGCATTAAAAAAAAAAAAATGCTATTAGTATGTGTTGTGGGCTGCACTGTGACCTCCAAGAGGGTATATTCAAGTGCCAACTGCTGGCACCTGTGAATGTGATCTTATTTGGAAACAGGGTTTTTGCATGTGTACTCAAGATGAGGTCTTACTGCGGTAGGGTGGGCCCTAAGTCCAATATAGCTGTATCCTTGTAAGAGAAGTAGAAACACAGAAATGGGTGTTCTACCCACTGAGAGAGGCAATGACAGACAGAAATTGGAGTGAGGCATCTACAAGGCAAAAGACATCATGGATTGCAGACAACCACAAGAAGCTAGAAAGGGCCAAGAAACATTTTTCCCCTAGAGCCTTGACCCTGTCAACACCTTGATTTCAGACTCCAGGAACAAGAGAGAATATATTTCTGTTGCCTTAGGCTACCCATTTTACGGCATTTTGTTACTGTCCCCCAGGAAACTAATACAGTATGTCATCCATAAAAGAAAGAGTTACAAAAGTTTTTTTCAGTCCAATGAAAGTAAATGAATATTTATATTTTATACACTTATACATTTGTAGGTAACACCTTGGAGCTATGATAGTAAGTCACATAAACAGAAACTCCATTTTGAAAAGCACTGATGAAGAAACTGCAAAAAATAGAGATACTGACTCACCTGAATATGAGCACCTGCATTCTTCACTGACATCACCATTATCTCCCTAAAACAGCTCTGCCGGCATCTCTGTCTAGTTCAACAGCCCTCGGTGACTTCCTTTTACTTACAAAGGGGGACTCCATATTCTTCAGCTGGGCACACATATCTTTTTCAATGTAATATCTTGCTTTTAAAAAATATATACACCATAGAAATTTATTACTCATGATTCTGGAGTCTGAGAAGTCCAAGATCGAGTTGCCAGCAGTATTAGTGTCCTGTGAGGGCTTCTTTCTGTTTCCAAGATTGCATTTTGACCTCTACCTAATATTCTAGTCTATATTGTGCTGTGCCCGAGTGGCACCAATGTTCCAGCTACACTAGATTACATGTCATCCTTCAATGTATCCTTCATTTTCTTGCCCCTGGATATTAATTTGTGCTGTTTTCTTTTGTTCTCAAGTAACCAAAACCCCATTCCAGTTATTCAAGGACTAATTCAAATGCTGCCTTGCCTCATGAATCCTTCTCCAATGCTCCTCATTGCATTATTTTTTCTATCCTTATTTCCCTTATTCTTTGTACCTTCATTAGAGATTTAATAAGATATTGTGATTTATAATTTACGTAGGTCTCTTGTCCTCATTTTATCACACAAGATGGCGCTTATGATTTTCTTTTACAAATCACTGTTAACGTACCCTGGCAACCTGAAAACAGTTAAACATAAAATATAATCTGTTCCTTAGAACATGGAGACTTGTTCAAGGAGGAATGATCCATGATTCATGAATGAGTGAGTGAAGGTAAGACTGAATGAGGAATCAAAATAAAACTGAATGTGTTTGTTCTTTAAAATATACCTAAAAATAAAGAATCAGCTGGTTTATTTTAATTTTTGATAATCTTAGTCAAAATCTTCTAATAAAAGTTATGATGTTAAGGTTTATGAACTGTCTATAAAAATATATGAATTTAAAATTTGAGTCTTCTCTCAGAAATATTAATATCAACTGTAACAATTTAATAATGTTGGTTGTTTGCTGTGAACTAAATCTTGAGTTACATGTTTACATGGCTTTTACTGATTCATAAATTAACAAAATAGTTACAATCAACATAAATTAGAAATTTGTACAGGGCATAAATTAAAAGTACTTAAATATTTTATATCAAAAGAGAATTATTTAATGGAAATAGAATCCTGTTTGAAAATGCATGAAGATAATAGGTTTTAAATTTTTGAAAAAATGTAAATACAAATAACACAATGAATATGAGTTTATTTATGAAATTTGATTAGATTTTATAATTCTAAAGATTATTCTAGCTGTATAACCCTCGCTTCTTTATGTAATTACTAAATATGAACTTATGAGTTCTTTATAAGGAAAACATTTATTAATAAAGTAAACATAGTTCTTGGTTTTCAAAGAAGAGTGGTATTTGGAGACAGAGAATGTTAAATCTAATACTTGCAGAAATTGGTATATTGAAGTTCCCTTTACAGAGAATGCCTCTTCATTCTATTAGAATGGAATCTCTAGAACCAGCTATAAAAGAGCTTAACAGTAACAATAGCACAATACATACCAGACAATATTTTAAATGTTTTGTATATATTAACTGATATAATCCTCACAACAACCCTATGAGATAAGTACTGTCATTACCCATATTTCACAAAAGGAGAAACGTTTTTTTACTTAGTGTTGATTAACTCACGAAGGTCATGTACCATATACCAAGCACATGATAAAAACACGATCCTAGTCTGGGTCTACAATCCATTCCTTTTACCACTCTTCTCTAGAGTCCTCTAGTTTTAGGAGAACAACTCTCTGATCTGTCTCTTTCATAGGAAGTCAAAGTCATGAGGACATATGTTTCAAACATTCAATAGCACACAGCACTCCAGAAGGAGTAATTTACAAAGGGTTGTATAATAAAGACTCCTCAGGGTGTCTTCCTCTTTTTATATGTATATGTATGTCACTTATCTAAAGTAAAAGTGAGCATATGAAATAAAACACGTTTTTATGTAGCATCATAGAGATCTATGATACCTACACAATTTCAAGTACGATGTGACTTTCCATTCATCAAAATAAAGCGTATATACATACATGTATACAAACTTGTCATTGTTAATTTTAGTTACTTCAGATTTTCTTAAAACCTTTAACATGCTGTCCCTAAAATGGTCATTTTTAGCATTCCCCTAAATGTGGCAACAAATTATGTGAAACTAATTAGAACTACTTTCAAATTTAAATTCACCATTAATTATTCTTGTGCATTGGCTACATGAACTGCATTCCTTAATTGAATTTTCCTTATTTGTAAAATAAAGACAGTACATCTATTTGGAGGCTGTTGTGAAGAAAATAAGATTAAATATGTAATACATTCTTTGCAACAATTTGGACCTACTCAGTCTATTTTCTCCTTTCCTCGTTCTTGTGACAGTGAATATTTCTCTGCTTTACTAGTGAAAAATTATTAAGAATGTTATTTTAAGAAACATTAAGTAGGTGGAGGAAACATGCATATCTTTGTTTTAAACATAATCATTAACCTATTTATTTTAGTACAAATGTAGTAATCCTGAGATATCCTTGGATTGACATACATTTTTCTTATACAATAAGTTGCTGAAGCAAATATATCTTGCTACCACTCAAAAAACTTGATGCTTATCATATCATCCCTCCAAATATTTAAAAAAAAAATCAAAACATTCTGGCAGTTCATTAAAAGACAAAGCATCTCAGTAATTCTTTTCAAAATGTACTGTTGATATAAACTCTCAATGAATTACTTTTTATTACACTGCTTTGATTTCGTTCATATAGTAAGTTAGTGGAGGATTTCTAACCTAGGTCATATTGATTCTGTCTGGATTCTTTATTCATTGAACCAAATGATCCTTTTTTATGTTATACAATGCATATGTAGATATGTGAATCTGAAGAAGCTCTACTATTTAAGCCCTTATCAAAGTTATATACATGCCCATATAGTGAATTGGGTTTGGGAGTTTTGTTTCTGTGTTTGTTTTTCTTGTCTGTAATAAGATTACTATCAGGAAACTACCTTTGTTATTCTTAGAAAGAAAGTTACCTTTGTAGAAACAAAGGTAGTTTTTCTAGTAAAAGAAGGGGTGGGGCCAAGGTGGTGCCATTTTAGGGCTCCTTCTGTTAAAACAGCTGACTCTCAGTGGCAGACAGCCCTACTCTCTGAGAAAAAAGATATTCAATCACACCCATTCTGTTTGAACGTTTTGCTGATAAATTTTACTCACCCCTGGTGGAGTAGAGCCAGAGAGAGAAAGAGGCAGAGATTCGATGAATGCCAGACTTGGTTTTGGCAGCTCTTCTTGGGGGCAGCTTAGCCTTGGATGATAACTGCTTATGGTCCCAGATAAACATTAACATGCAGCCCTGGAACTCTAAGCAAAAGGTCACCCTTGGTCAAATTTTTACTAAGAAAGGAAGCTTATCCTTATTCGATGGCAGATGGTAGCATGTTTACATGGTACCTGTAGAGAGAATCAAGAGCCGTGAGTGGGAAGTGGAACAAGAGACATTCGGCCTAGTGTTGAGGCAACGCTTTCCAACAGTTGCTGCTGTCCAGCAATGGAAGTCACGCTCCATGAAGCTGTGAGTGCCTCATCACAAGAATTATTCCAGCAAAGCCCAGGTAAACATCTGCCATGAATACTTTTCTTTAAATTTTGCAATTCATTTCGGCAAGTATTTATTTAATGCCTCACTCAGGTTGAGCACCTTTAACCTGAAAATTCAAAATCTCAAATGCTCCAAAATCTGAAACATTTTGAGTGCCAAAATTATACCACGAGTAGAAAATTCTACACCTGACCTCATGTGATGGGTCACAATCAAAATCAGGCTCACACACACAGTTTATTCAATGTCCCCAAGGAGAATATAGACTTTCCCAGGCCCATTCAGATGCAATACATCTTTTCTGCACATGCCCAGATTCCCTAAACAAGCACCCCCACAAAGGGTAATAAAATGGCACATGTGCAGGCTGGACATGCCAAGGGCAGATTCCCTATGATGCCCTACATGAGACCAAGACCTGCATGCATTACTCACTGTGATTTCTTGCTTATTCTCTACTTTGTGGTGAAAGAATATTGTTGAAAAATGTCAAAAAAGGCCTGAAGATATCCCTATGAGTGACAGTGATAAGAAAAAGGGTAAGCATTTATGTTCATCTATAACACACAAAATCAAGCTGCTGGAGAAACTGGACAGTGATGTAAGTGTGAAATGTCTTATAGAAGAGCATGGCATTAGAGTGACCACCATATACAACCTGAGGACATGGAAGGATAAACTGTTGAAGTTCTATGCCGAAAGTGATGAATAGAAGTTAATGAAAAATATGGCTGGGGGCAGTGGCTCACATCTGTAATCCCAGCACTTTGCAAAGCCAAGGTGGGTGGATCACCTGAGATCAGGAGTTTGAGACCAGCCTGGCCAACATGGCAAAATCCCATCTCTACCAAAAATGCGCAAATTAGCCAGATGTGGTGGCAGGCACCTTTAGTCCCAGCTACTTGGGAGGCTGAGGCAGGAGAATTACTTGAGCCTGGGAGGCGGAGGTTGCAGTGGGTGAGATCCTTCCACTGCACTCCAGCCTGGGCAACAGAGCAAGACTCTGCCTCAAAAAAATAAAAAATAAAATAAATAAAAGAAGAAGTTAATGAAAAACAGAAAAACACTGCATAAAACTATAAATGAAGATCTCGATTGTGTATTGAAAGAATGGATTCTTTAGCTTCTCAGTGAACACATGCCACTTAATGGTATGCTGATTATGAAGCAAGCAGAGATCTATCACAAGACACTGAAAATTGAAGGGAACAAATGGACCGGTTGCAGAAATTTAAGAAAAGACACAGTATTAAAGTTTTAAAGATTTGTGATGATAAAACATCTGCTGATCATGAATCAGCAAAGAAATGTATTGACAAGTTTGCCAAGGTCATCACTAATGAAAATCTGACACCAGAGCAAGTCTCTAATGCCGATGAGCTATCACTGTTTTGGTGTTACTGCCCCCGAAAGACACTGAATGCAGCTGATGAGACACCCTCTACAGGAATTAAGAATGCCAGGGACAAATAAATGTGCTGGCCTGTGCTACCGCGTCAGGCACACGTAAGTATAAACTTGCTGTGATATGCAAAATTTGCATCCTCACTATTTTCAAATAGTGAATTTCTTTCCAGTTCATTGTTATGCTAATAAAACGCATAGGTCACCAGAGACATTTTTCTTATTGGTTTCACAAACGTTTTATACCAGTGACTTGTGCCCACCGCAGCGACTGGATGATGACTGCAAAATTTTGCCATTCCTTTATAACTGTTCTGCTCATCCTTCAGCTGAAATTCTCATCAAAATATTTATGCCATATATTTTTCCCAAAATGTGACTTTATTAATACAGCCATGTGACCAGGGTATCTTTAGATCAAATAAAGTAAACATAAAACAGTTTTTTGAACAGTGTACTAGCCTCAGTGAACAGAGGCATGAGTGTGGGAGGTTTTCAAAAGGAGTTTAGCATGAAGGATGACATATATGCTGTTGCCAATGCTGGGAACACAGCTACTAAAAATAGTTGTGCATGCCTGATGCAACCTCTGGCCTGCCTTTATGTTCACGGAAGATAATGAACACAGTAGTAACTTTAAAGGATTTTGTATGTCAAATGAGAGAAAAATTATGTCTGACTTCCTTTCATATGCAAAACAGATATCTTCAGAGCCCATCGGTAAGTGGGAAGAAGTGGGTATCAAAGGAGTTTTTAACATTGGTAATGAGGATCTAGTTGTTCATTTATTGCCTGATTGTGAAATAGCCGAAATGGTTGTGAATCAAGTTGAGCATGACAAAAATGACCATGTTAACACTGCCTGAAAAATGCCTGTAGATGACACGGCGAAAATGTGTGGTGTGCTTATTGAAGGACAAGAGCAGTATGTATCCATAACAGAACAAAATATCATGTCAGTTTATAAAATCAAAGAGAGACTTCTAAAACAAAAAAACATTGTTAATGAGGCAGATGGCTCTGGAGGAAACATTTTTAAAAGGCTTCCTGAAGAATTTCTCCTTATCTCTAGAGAAACTCCTTCCTGGTCTCTCAATTACTTCTGATGTTTCTTCTTACTAATATATATTGATACAGGTATTCTGGCAATGCTACTGTGCTGTTAGTTACTCTGAACACATCATTTTCCCACTCTATTAATGGTATTTTTTACTGTTTGGCACTTAGCTGTGAATAAGTATAAGGAAATGATTGCTTACTGCTTATCAGTAGCCTGTAAATTCAGTCAGGAAAAAGGGTGATGTCAAACACCCATGGATAGCCCACCTGGGTGGCAGAGGCAGTGGTGCCTTTCCTTTCTGATTGTTCAATGTACACACACTTTCTTTCAGGCACAAAATTGTTTAAAATATTTTATAAAATTACCTTCAGGCTATGTGTATAAATGCATATGAAACATAAATAAATTTCATGTTTAGACTTGGGTCCCATCCTCAAATATTTCATTATGTATATACAAATATCTCAAAATCTGCAAAAATGTAGAAATCCCAAACCCATTTGGTCCCAAGTATTCTGGATAAGGGATCCTCAACCCGTATGTGCTAACCTCATTCTACGGGGTGGGATAACAGCCATGAGCAAAACAAAACACTATCATCACAAATATTACATTCTAGAGGAAGAAAAAATTAAATAAACACAGAAATACGTAACACAGTTTAATTTAGAAATAAGTACTATAAGGAAAAATGAAGTCTGATAAATGAATTGAGAGTGATGGTACTACTACCTTAGAAAGTTGATCAAGGAAGGTCTCTTGACAATTTGAGCAGTAGCAAGGGGTAAATCATAATTCCTTGTAAGCCATTGTAAGAGCTATAAATTTGATTCAAATAAAAATTGAAGGCACGTGTCTATGAGGCAGGCCACATTGTTTTAACTTATCTTTGAATTCTGTACAACTCTGTTGTTTTTAATCCTCAGCTTTGCCTTCCCCAAAATGCCAGGGCAAGTGTTCACGTTATTGTGGGCATTTATTTATTTATTTATCTATTTATTTATTTTTATTTTTCTGAGGCAGAGTCTCGCTCTGTCACTCAGGCTGCAGTGCAGTGGTGTGATCTCAGCTCACTGCTACCTCTACCTCCTTCCTGGGTTCAAGCGATTCTCCTGCCTCAGCCTCCTGAGCAGCTGGTCTACAGGCTCGCACCACCACACCTGGCCTGGCCTCCCAAAGTGCTGGGATTGCAGGTGTGAGCCACCACTCCTGGCTATTATGAGTATTTAAAAAGAGCCAACTAGCAAAATTAAGTATAAATCAAATATTGAGTATAACTTAAAGTTATGAATTGCTTCATTATTTAATTTTGTCTTAAATAGTTCACATTGACTTAATTTTAAAATTTTCAAATGTGTAAACAGAAGATAAAGAGATGAATGTAATAAACTCCATATGTCCACTACGCAGTTTAAACAACTATCAGACTATCCCAATCTGATTTCATTTGTCATCCTATCCACTTTGGCCAACCTCAGGTAAAAGTGAAACGATGAGCAAATGTCTTACCATTTCACCCTTAAAATTCTTAGAATGTAAGAACTTTTTGAAAAAATAACCATAATATCATGAACACTACCAAAAATGTTAACAATCATTTTTTAATGTTATCAAATACGAGGTGTTCAATTTCCCCAAATGTCTTGTAAATATATGATTAGAATTGATGTACTTTAATTAGTGTCTTCATTGCGTATTGTCAGTATGTCACTAAGTCTCTTTTAATCTACCTGTCGCTCTTTTATTTTAAACATCAATTTACTTGTTGAAAAAAGTGTGTCATTTGTCCCATTATTCCTCTACATTCTACATTTTGATAATTGGATCCCCATGATATCATTTCACATGTTCCTCTGTTTCCTGTGTTTTTTATAAACTGAGAGTGATTTCTAGATATTTGATCAGATTTGGTTCAAGATTCTCACCCCGTGTTACATGTAGTCAGTCACTCTCCCCTAGGGCCCACCCAGGCGTTCACCTGAACCTCTCCGTACCTCCTCAACTTTAAGAATTGCTTAAGATACAATCCCAAACATGAGAATAAACTAGTAAAATTCACAAAGCAGCTGAAAATTGTCCTTTATTCAGCTGAGTCTTCAGAAAATCCCAGTAACTGTGGTTCATTAAATGTTTCAAGATATTCTTCATTATCCCAATCAATATTCAATTGGAAATATTTATGAAAATAATAATAATGAAGATATCAGATAAATATATTGTTGAACAAATGTTGCCATTATCCTTTTAATCTCTGTTATTGAAAAAATCCTAGATTATTGTTGTTGAGGCCTTTGGCGTTCCATTTAATCTTTTTCAACTTTTATTTCTTTTTCTGGAAACCCACTTCTAAATGTCAGTTTTCCTTGAAATCTCACCTTCAACTCACTTTCTCCAGCTAACATATGCACTTACAGCGCCTATTCTCCTTCATGAAGGGAACGTTTTAAAATTTATTTCTGATTATTACTATGGAAACTCAGAGGTTAGATGCATGACTGCCTGAATGAAGTGTTCACCTCCATTTTTTCTTCTTTCCATAATGTTGTTCAATAGCAACTGCTGACTAATGGCAGCACACATTAGCCCTTGGTTTGAGACACACGCGAGTTAGAGGTGGTGTTTGCATAATGTCTTTATAGAAAATAACAGGAATACAGGCACCTAAATTCAGCCTTTTCTCTCACTTCCCATGGCTTGTTCATTTATAACTTGTTTCAGAATTGCCCTGTGCTGTGTCTCTCTCCCTGACCTTCTGTTCTACAATAATAAACACTTTGATTAACTATCTGTGTTCTAAAATGCCAGCTCTTTCCAGTTTGAGGTGTTTAAATAAGTGGTTTCCTTAATTTGCAACTATAGTTCTTTTTTAACCCAATTTTAAAGTTAGTTTCTTTATACCTTCTCGCCTTCTCCCTTCCTGATTTTCTATTGCTCAGCAATCTTTAAAATTAAACAAAGGATTCAGATGAAAGGGAAAAAATGAAGTCATGTTATTTGTTTCTGTATTTTGAGGTCTATTTTGACTTTATATTTGTTATTTTATTCTCAAATGTATATTTCCTTTTTTTCCCCAACTATCACAAAAAGAAACTGGAATATAGTACATCTCCTTTCAAAACAAAACTGGATATTGGAACTTATCATTTCTTACATGCCTGCAAGGTATTTTTTTTGTACTAATAAAAGGACTCAGCTATGTTAAATTCATCCATTCAAATGTGTACACATTGCTTTTGCTCTCTATTGTGTACATTTGCACATAAAGCCTAAGCATATCTTTGCTCCTTTATTAACCACAGATAAAAATATGTATTGAGCATTTATTCTGTGCCTGGCACTGTGTTATTTGTTATTAATACAGTGGGAGAGGAACAGTTATTGTCTTTAATATTGTTGAACTCTAGAAAGAAAACCATTGAATGGATAACCCACTCTCTGTCAAACGTTCATTCCCTTCTCATTCTCAGTGAACAAAATTTGTTACAACTGTCACTTGTAGAAAACCTAAACTTTTTTCAAAGGAACATGTACGGTTTCTTGATTCTTCATTTATGTCTCATTTTCTCCCAGCTTCACTTACAAGTTTTATATATTGGCCAATGACATGTGGTACTGAGAGCCGCAAGGCATTAGAGAAAGTGAAAAGTCAAAAATATTAACCTGCTATGAAAAAGTCAGAGGTGAAAAGCTAGATTTAGACATCTAGTGGACCTTGGTTTATTTAGACCTTTCCCTGTAATATGTTTAAAACTTTAACAGAATGACATCCCTGAAAGTCAAAATTCCATTTGTGCAATTTACATAAAGTGAGAAATGGATTTGTTACAACCTTGATTTTGGCTGATGAATATATGTTTCATGGTAGGAAAATATAACTGGGACTCTATGAGCAACAGAAATCTGTGAGAAGACCGTCTATAGCAGATGATCCCAAATTGTTCTTTTCTCCCATCCTACCTCCATGCCTACCTGCTGCTGTTCCTATCAAGAATGAATCTACAAAGTGCAGACAGTACCCTTGTTATGACTTCCCCACAGCTTTCAAGGCTTCTGCAAAGGTTTCATTAGTCTCTTTGAAGTTCAAAATGTGACCCCGAACACATTGTCGTATTGAGTTGTAGATTCCCGTTTATTACTAAAGAGGCAGTAGCAATAAAGAGAGACACAATGTATTATAAGATTTCTCTCAATGTGTCATTGGACTGTGAACTTGGCTCTTGCTCCATTTTAAAATTTACCAGTGTTCTCTTGTGTACTCTCCGTTCTTGCATCCTCTCTCCCAACCATTTCTAGGAAAATGAATCTTTAAGGAATCATAAAATCATAGAATATTATAACTAAAAGAGACCTGAGAGATTCTGTTTTCTGATCTTTTAATTTTTGAGAAGGAACTAAGATCAAATTTTCTGTAATTTGACTAGCATTCCAACCTAAAAACAGTATTCATAAGAAGCATAAATATTACTAGAAGGAGAGCTTCTCAGGCAGAATGACATTCTAGAATGATCTGCAAGTCCCTGAAGATAATTAGGCAGCTGTTTTATTGCTTAATCCCCAAGTCATGTTCAGGTTTTCTCTTCTTCTTTTGAAAAAGAATGTTGCTCTAAAGAGACAGCGATTATTTTGCACAGTGAAAGAATGGAGATGAGAAATATAGGATCCCTTTTAAGTAATATTATGTGTTTAACTTTTATCTAGGTAGTTTTGAAAGAAAAACGGGTTTAAGTGCATGAAATTATGTATCTATATCATATGACTTTCTTTTAATATAACGGTTATAAAATTTTCACACAGTGGGATTGCAAGCATAGTGTTTCCTGGGGACATGCGTGCATGTGAATATGTTTTTCAGTGCTTTTACCCATGTATGTACATATATGTGAGTGTTTAATGACTGCATCTGCCCATTGGATGAATTTCACTTCATTCTGACAATAGAATTGCCTGTTCAAAGGGAGGAAAAAGGATTAATAGTAACTAAAAGGAAAAATAAAAAGTGAGAGTGACAATTTGTTAAGTGTTTACTATGAGCCAGGCACTGACCTAGTGGCTTTGCACGCATCTTAATTAACCTTCACAGGAGCACTAAGAGGTCGATATTTTTCTCTTCATCTTCCAGATCAGAAAAGGTTGAGGCCTTAGAGAAGTTAAGTGACTTTTCCAGTGTCACATAGATGGCAGCAGTGGACTGTGGATTTCTACCCAAATCCAATTGGTGGCAAAAAACAAACAATAGCTAAATGTAAAACGATGTTTATCATGCCTAAGTATGTTATATCAATTAACCCATTTTATGATCCCAGAACTTGATACGGTTGCTACTGCTATTCCTGTTTTATATATGGGAAATTGAAAACCATTGAAAGTTTAAGTAACTTGCTACAGTTAAAATGACACATCTGGGATATAAACCAGTAGCCTGGTTGGACTATATACTTGAAGTCACTTACATACACTGCCGTCCAAAGTGAGTATCTACCTTTTCCTCTCCTTGTGGAGAGGAAAGAACAGAGAACAGAACATATTCACATTTTGCATGTCATTTTAGATTTAAATTATCTTTAAAATTATATTTTACATAAGGTTAATAACCGTCACTTTGGAAAGTTCTGATGTTTATCATTCCAGAGGCATTCCTTTTTTTATATTAAAAAAACTTCTTTATCATGCATCGGGGGTTCCCTTAGTTTCTACACTCAGTAAAGAGACATTGGCATAAGATTTAGAATACATTGTAATTACTTATGTGAATTGGAACATACAGAGAACTATGTCAGTTAGATATTGTCCAGTAGCCTTCTGTAGTAGAAAACAGAAACAATAATGACACATAAAAGAATTTTTGAGAAGGCAGTCCACAAGAGGCATGGAAGCACACCAGTATGACCTGAAGGACCCAGGCACTTTCTGTATTTTGGCTCCAAGGTGTCCACTGGGAGTTGACTCATCATTTTTTTAGAATTTTTTTTCTTAATTTTTAATCGTTGTGGGTACATAGTAGGTATAAGGTTTTGGGGGTACCTGAGATGTTTTGATACAGGTGTGCCATGTAAAATAATCACATCATGATTCCCACATTACAGATGAAAGAGGAAGGTAGGAAAGGCAAGAGTGTGCTCCTCCCAGCTGGGTCAGGTCTCTTTAAGAGGTGTCTCTGCAAGTTCCATACAGCGTCTTTCACTCACTCCTCATTGGGCGGGAATGAATCATACCGTAGTACCTAGCAGCAAGGTGAGTTGGGCAATGTAATATTTCATCTGAGCTCATATGGTGGTTTTACCTCTTTAAATTTCCTATGTATTACAAAAAACAAATATATAGCTATGGCAGTAGTTCACATCTTTATTTGTGTTATTTTGAAAATAAATAAATAAGCAAATTTTATTTATGTCATCATGTTCTCTTTGAATTTAAAAAATCTGATTCTCTTATAAAGCAGAAAAACAATAAACTTCAATTCCCTGATGCATAGTGTTGAGCCATCACTTCCTACATGTTTAATTACAAGCTAAAGTCAGTCTTTGGCCATAGGGATCAGAGATGAGTAACAGTTTATCCTTCTCTCAAAAACCTACAATTTTTTTGAAGGAGAAAGACGTACAAACTCATCATCATACACAATAGAAAATCTGTTTAAGAAGTAATAGCTGTACACCATAGGGAATAAAACTAACTCATTTGTGAGCCAGGGGTGACCATGAGAAGAAGAGGTTGGAAAAACTTCCCAGAAGATGTGACGTTTGATCTGGACTCAGAAAGTTGAGTAAGATTTCACTGCAAAGCAAGGAATGAGGAACCCAGACATAAGGAATAGGTTTCCAAAACCTCATTACATATCCAGTGATGTTTAACATATAATGATAGTTTAACACTGTGGCATAAATGTATGGTCAGAAGTTCAACATTTCTGTGAACAAAGTTTTATTGGAGTACAGTCATCCGCTTGTTTATGTATGTTCCTACTACATGAGTAGAGTTGGGTAGTTGTAACAGGGACAGTATGAATTGCAAAGCTGAAAATATTTACAAAAGGGGTTTGCTGACTCTTGATATCAACTAAGACATTTGCACAGGTATAAAAAATGTACTGATGATTTCAGGAATTAATTAAAATGTACATTAAACCTTCCCAAACTCTCTGTCTGCAATTACCTAGCAAAGCAAGGAGAGGGTTAAAGGTGGGTAAATACGTGACAGTCAGGGGATAATTTAATAAACTAGCTTGACATCTCTGAGAAAATAGCTAGCATTGTGGCCTATACTACAATGTCCCAGATTTTACCCTTCTCACTTTTGTGTACCTGAGGATTTGCATACTAGGACATTGGAAACTGCCAAAATGATAGACATGAAGCTCATCCTTTTGCTAGAAGAGATATAAGACAAAAACAGAAATAGGGGAAAGGAAGTGAATTGAAAAGTATATATTTCCATTTAAGACTCCTTTCTTTCTTAAAGTTTCTGGCTTAAGGTTTAAGTACCTTTGATCTGAATCAGTCTCTCCCTTTTCCCAGTGCTCTGATGCATTGATACACTCGACAAGATCCATGCAACTTGAATGGAGGGGGAAAATCAAGAAACGAATATTTTGCAAATAAGTAGGTCAACCCAAAAGCCTAAGAACAGACTCAGAGCACCCAAGGACTCATTCACATAGGGACCCCTTCTTATCTTATAATCACGATATAAATACCTTGTTAGTCCCTCTCCATATCAGGTGATTCCACAGAAACTGGAAGTGGCTGCTTCCCTTCTTCCCTTTCTCTATTACATACGTGTTCCAATTAACCCTCAATGAGCTGCATCATTGGTCCTCAGCACATCAGAAGGATTTCCAGGTCAGGCACAGTGGCTCACACCTGTAATCCCAGCACTTTTGGAGGCTGAGGCAGGTGGATCACCTGAGGTCAGGGATTTGATACCAGCCTGGCCAACATGGTATCAAAAATTAGCCGGGCATGATGGCAGGCACCTGTAATCCCAACTACTTGGGAGGCTAAGGCAGGAGAATCGCTTGAACTTGGGAGGTGGAGGATGCAGTGAGCCGAGATTGCTCCACTGCACTCCAGCCTGGATGACAGACCCAGACTCCATCTCAAAAAAAAAAAAAAAAAATTTCTAGTACTGTGATGATAAGTAGTATAGCATCCCATAAAGAGTAGTGGGCTGAGAATCAGAGTGCTTACAGTCACTGGATTTTACAGCTGGAAGGGATCTTACAAGTTATCTAGTCCAAATTCTCATTTTGCTCTGTAAGAAACTCAGGTCCAAATCAATAGTGTGACCAATATTTTAGTCCTGGTCTATTCCACTGTGGGACCTTGGAGCCTCTAATTCTCATCAGCCTCTGCTTTTTAAATGCAAAATTCACATAAATCAAATAATCTCAAGAAACCTCTACATTATAGGATGCTAGTAGTCCACATCTTGACAAAACAAAACAAACCAAACATTTTAAAACATTTAAAAAGCACTATTGAATTTTAAGAAGGGCCTTTCTGATTTTTAGCATCAGGCTTCAGAATGTAACCTTTCATATCTGGACCGTACTATCTCTTAGATAGAGTGAGTTCCCAGTATACTATAGAAAACATTGAATTCTCTTCTTCATTTATTACTATTTTTTTTCTTAAAGGTGCCTCTCATATTATTTGTCTAGAAGTTTGATATGAAAAAACAGTTGCAACAAAAATTGCTTCCTTTTTTTTTTTGACAGGGTTTCCCTCTGTCATTCAGGCTGGAGTGCAGCGGTGTGCTCTCAACTCACTGCAACCTCTGCCTTTTGGTTTCAAGCGATTCTCCCACCTCAGCCTACCAAGTAGCTGGGACTACAGTCATGGGTCACCATGCTCGGCTAATTTTTGTATTTTTAGTACAGATGGGGATTTGCCCTGTTGGCCAAACTGGTCTCAAACTCCTGTACTCAAGTGATCCACCCGCCTTGGCCTCCCAAAGTGCTGGGATTACAGGCGTGAGCCACTGTGCCCGGCCCAACAACATTTGCTCTCTGCATGGCGTGATTCCAGTGGAGGTCCTAGTTAGTAGGTCATTCCAGCTAGTCATTGTTGCCAACCATTAACAAGGCCCAAGGAGAACAGCAGAGATGGGGGAGATAGGGCAGGAATAGGGGAAGCAAGTTTTGAAAACAGATTTATCTGGGTCCAAATTTGAAATAGTTTACTTACTAAATATCATGTTTAAGATAAGCTCATCAAACTCTGCAAGCCTCAACTTTCTCAATGGAAAAATAGCAATGCCTATATTGTTCTGTTAAATATGGGTTAAATAATGGTGAAGTCTCTATAGATAACCACCATATTCATTGCAAAGTAAAGGCTGGAAAACTCTAGCCTAATATATGTATTTTCTTTTGTTCCTTGCCTTCTTTGCCTGCACTTCTTTTTTGGAATTGACCTTCAGAAGTATATGTTCTTTCTAAGCTTATATTATTCTTATAGAGTCATTATAAATATGGTATTTGTATATTAAATATAACTCAATTTCAATTTTTTATATATAAACTAGGAAAGGTGATCAATGTTTATAAGCCACATGGCAATATATTTCACTCTGACTATATGTGCATCTATATGTGGCTTGAAGTTAGCTGTTTGGGTGATCAAATCAGAATAAATACATCAACTTGATTTATGTTTTTGTTTTTCAAGAATTTTGTGTAATCCTTCATCTAAATTAAAGAAATTGACTAGTTTGGTAGTAATACAGACAACGCTGTAAGAATAGCATTTGCATTGTGGGCAGTATGCAAAAAAATGTTTTTCCCTCTGTATCCAGTATGTTTATGGGCCCCTCCTCACCCCAACAGTTGGTATATGCCCAGGGAATGTAAAATCGTTTCAGCATTGGCCCAAGTACAACATAGAGTAATTAGAGAAATAAATCTATTCTCTACAACTCATTGTGTGTATTCAAGAGCCAAATGAAATTTTCCTTGCAATTACCCTATGTTTTGGGATTATTCACCCCACTGCTTATTTCCCAACTCCAACTGTGTGCCCATGTGTCTGTCTGTCACTCCATCTTTCTTCATCAATCCAATAAAATACAGCTGACCAAAAATGAGAACCAAGGCAGTATTTGTAAAAATTAATTTGAAAAGTAAAATGTCAAGTTTGAAAATACAAACAGACAAGTTCTTTTCTTCTTTATAAATAAGTTCTAAATTCATGGAGAACTACATGGTGTTTTTAAGTACAGAAATAAGTTAAAAATCACCCTTAATCCAACAATCCAAAGGAAACTATGAGTTTAGACAAACAATTCACCTTCCTGGAATATTGAACTAAGATTCCACTGAATGATTTATCTCCGTTTTGCTGCAGCCATTCATCTATCTATGCTACATTCACTATACTACTTACTAGCATAAGTAAAACTAGTGAGCTGCAAGCATTGATTATCAATTGTTTCTCTCTTGCCCTAAATCTCTGCCTCCAATTTTATCCTGAAATGAACTAAACTGAGTATCATCAAATAGAGGCTAGAGGTCATATCCCCCTCATTTCCATATTAGTTTATATTATATGTGATGATTTGTATACAGAGAGATAGATATAGATAGCTGTATATATTACATAATTTTTATTATAATTATATAATTATTTAAAGTTTTATATATAACTTTATACATATATAATATATTATGTATATATTATATATAATATATTATATATGTATATATTATATATAATATATTATATATGTATATATTATATATAATATATTATATATGTATATATTATATATAATATATTATATATGTATATATTATATATAATATATTATATATGTATATATTATATATAATATATTATATATGTATATATTATATATAATATATTATATATGTATATATTATATATAATATATTATATATGTATATATTATATATAATATATTATATATGTATATATTATATATACATAATATATTATATATGTATATATTATATATACATAATATATTATATATGTATATATTATATATAAAATATGTTATATATATGTATATATTTTATATATATATATTCTAGACCTAACCTACAGCTAGTACTGCAAATGGAAAATTTTGGTCCTTTTTCCTCTAAAGAGAGCCAGCTCCAAATACCCTAAATTTGTTTAGTCTTTACAGAAACTTGGGAGATAATAATGTACTTATTCTACCAAAATTATCCCATTTTTGGTGTGTGTGTGATATGCCTGTCTAAAGAAGACTAAATGATTAATAATTTTATTTGTAGTGTGGATTTTTGAGGATGACTAGTCACTTACAGAATAAAGTCCAGGCTTTTAATCGACTTTTCCCATTCTATCTTTAATTTTATCTCATTTTACCTTCCTTCTGTTACTTGGACGTGTCTTGAATTTTCTGCCTTTTTCCTTTGTACCTTCATCTGGAAATACCTTGCAAAAGTACTAAACTCTTTGTTTTAGACATGAAACAAGAAACTTAGTACTAGATAAACTTAGTAACAAGCCCAAGGTCACACAGAGAGTTAGTGTCAGCCACCTGCCATCTCCACAGCTGCATCTCAAACTTCTCTGATGTAGTATTCCTCTTCTGTATAGAGCTCATGCCTATGGTTTTTCACTCTCCAACACACCAGATGTACAGCTTCCACATTCTCTCATTATCTCACATTTCTTTCAGTCTTCATACTTTCTCTAAGTTGTTTATTTTTATATCTCTTTTCTGGTGATGGGAAGAAGGCTCCTACTGAATAACAGCTTAATAGAGGGATAAACAACCTCAGGGAGAAATGCTGGCAATGCCAAATAGTAAATGATATAGTTACTAGGGAAGAGGCTGAAAATATAAGATGAATGATTACAATGATGTATTTTAATATGGGAAAGATGAGGCAAATGGCAAAAATAATTGTTTATTAATGGGAAGAAACAATCTGGACAACAATGATTTCAAGTGAATGAAAATGGGGAGAAAGTGGTAAGTGAATATGCTGTGTGTGTGTGTGTGTGTGTGTGTGTGTGTGTGTGTGTGGTGTCTTCACATATCAGAGAAAAATCTCAGAAAAATCTGAAGAAAATAAAGTTATCTCCAAGTTTGAAGTCTTACTAATACTATGTTAACTTTTAATACATAAGCAACACAAATTTTAGAAAATGATCATAACAGATGTTAATGAACTTGTGAATTTGTGAACAAATCCTGTTTATGTCTCATTTAACTGGGCAGCAGGTGAGGCTGAGGATCTACATACATTATAAAAATAGAGTGCACAAAATATCCTCTATTTGGAAACATTGACTAATGAGTAGTGATATGATTACTGCTTAAAGGGAGCACAGATTATATGTCATTGAAGCTACTCTAATGCTGTAAAAGTGGCACTGCTAAAATGACAAATAACCTTCCAAAGCAGGTATTTGATATATGGCCTATGGGTCACTTAAATCCAGATATACTGACAAATTAGAAGGTCCCTTATAGATAATAAATGCTTTAAGGTGAGGGCGACAATTTTTAAGCACCCAGATACTTACTATAACGGTTTGGGTTACTCTCCTAATACCTATAATTTAGAGATTATGGGACACTTTTCAATGGAATTCAATGATTTCCATCAGTTATCATTTTTATTTATTAAAAATGAGTTGATTTCTCTTATACTACTGTGTTTAGTTTATGATCCATTAAAACAATGTATGTATTGGAAATTGTAGACTGCCAGACAATTGTTTTCATTATTTATGAAATGTTGTTTCCCTCACTTTTCAAATGGTAGCACTTTGAAATGTGCCAGGCTTTCCAGCAGGGGGTTTTCTTAAAAACATATGAGCCTCTTATTCCAAAAAAAAAAAAAAAAAGTAAAATCAGATACATCAAATAATTGATTTCTACTCCTCACATTGGATTTATAAAGATCCCATGAGTTAGAGATCTATGCAAAGCAATTTACAATAAGGAAGGCAAGAGGATTCAAAGAAAAAAATTACACTGGAAGACAAAGAAAGAAACATACACAACAGATACTGAGGTGTAAACAAAACCGTTGTTTTGCTTTTACAGATTTGCTTTTCTCTGTTAGACTCTAAACCCCTTAAGGGCAGCAAAATTATTTTACCCATTTTTTAAAATATCTAGCTCTAGTACATAGAGCTTCTATTACGTAGAAGACATTCAATAAATGGTAGAGAGAAAAAGAGGAAAGAGAGTAAGTGATAGACATTTTGGAAAGAATAAAAAATAATTGCAATAAATATTGAAAAATTGGCTTTCAATTTTTCCATAGATAAGATGAAAGATAATCTTCTTGGTTTTATGTTTTAAATATATTTCTTCTAAATAGTTTATAAAACACATTTTAAAATAAGGAAAAATCCCATGATATAATTTTGTCTCTGACAGTTTAATGAATAGCTCTCTAAAAGTGGGTTACCTTAGGCTTAAAGGCAAGAACGTAAGCATTGTTTCAAGTAAAGATGCATTTTCTGTGTAAGTAATTCATCTTTTTTCCTCTCTTATTTAAACTAAAAAAAATTCTTTTATTTCAGAATCCTACTTTCTGAGTCACTTGAAATGTTTTCTCAACCAGTGTGGCCAAATTGTACTGTTACATTAGGAACGCACTCAAAAAAGAGGTGCTTAATTTCTCTTATCTCCTCTAGACAGACTGTAATTAGAATTAGCCAGGGTTTTACTTAATTTTGCAGGAGTTCTTGTATACAGCCTTCATAGTCGTAGTATAATTAACATTATATCCCTCCCATTAGTGTTTTTAAGCACTTAAATTGTGCCATAATGGTCACAGCTAAAGTTGCCATTAAAGGGCAATTGCTATTTATTATGCTCATAAAGTAGACACTTTACTGCAGAAAAAATATATATAGTAGGATTCCATTTAGAAAGCAGAAACAGACAGTGCCATTAGTTATGGCACCCTTGGGCTGAAAGGGCTGTCTCAAATTGATCCTATTCTTATTCCGTAGGCAGTGGAGAAATCAAAAAACAGATGACAAATCATTCAAATCGTTGATTTAAAGAAAAAAAAAACAAGTCTTGATTACCTGAGTTCCCAAATAGACTTATAAAATGTTGGTGTTAGGACAAACCTACAAGATGATACAGTCCAGCTCGTTCATTTTACAGATGAGAAAACTGAGACAAGAGGAGTTTGGGCGCTGAGGTTACAGAAGCATAGCGGGGCCAGCCAGGGTTAAAGTCAGATCATAAGACTTACAGTTCTCACGCACGTTTCACAAGGCCATACCGAATACACTTAAGAGTAGGTTTTGTTTTCTTTTGTTCTCAGCAAATGATTGACACCCCTTTAATTACGTTTAGCTTCATTGACTAGCAAGGTGTATTATGTTTCATTTACAAGATATTTTGCCTGATTTCAGGGTCAACAATGTCATATAGATATTAGATATTATTACATGTTTGTTGATTCTATATGATTTTGTTGTTTTGTTTCATTTTGTTTTTCAAGATGCATTTTACTGAAGGTGACAGAATTATCCTAATATCGTTGGCTCTTGTCATTGAAAAGAGAAGAATGCTATAAAATTTTAGTTTTTTTCTAATAATCATATTATATATTCAGTTTGGTTCCTCTATCTATAGGTTAATTTTCTTTCCCAATGCAGGGTGGTAAAGACATATTTTATTCAGCTGAATTGTTGCAACTCAACACAAACCATTTATAGGAGTAAACAATTATCACTGAAATGAGAACAATTTAGTGGTCTTGCATGATTAATGTCCTACATAAATTCTTTATGACACTGAATTGAAAGATGATGTTATGAATGTATAATGGGAAGTTAACAGAATATGTCACCTTTTGATTAGTTTCTGAGGAGACAGGCCTTGCAATCAGTGATTTTGCAATGGTCAGAAGCCTATAAAACTATCATATTTGTTCCTTGTAAATTAAAATCTAGAAGCCACAATGATGTATGTTGTTAGACCAGCTGGGAGAAAAATGCCTGGAAAAGGAAATTGCTTTATATATTTTTTTCTGATAAATTTCAGCTGTATGT
The DNA here is from genome assembly GCF_028885625.2 of Pongo pygmaeus. Taxonomy (NCBI): domain Eukaryota; kingdom Metazoa; phylum Chordata; class Mammalia; order Primates; family Hominidae; genus Pongo; species Pongo pygmaeus. Next base: position 19,042,800 of record NC_085930.1, on the reverse strand, counting down.
GTGTGTGTGGAATTTTATTTTTCTGTTTCATGTCATCATTACTTTGGAAAGTTTAACAGCAAAATTTATAAATTTCTCTTTTGTAATTGTTTACATTTTGGAGAAAAAAAGGCTTGAAAAAATGGTATATTGCATGTAATCCTCACAAAAGCCAGACTGATAAAAATACATAAGACTTAAATAATTATACAAATACCTGTTTTCTTAAATGGGACAAAAGAATAGACTATAAAATCTATCATTAATTTTTTTTTAAAGTCAGAAGTGCAAGGGATCTTACAGATTATCTTAGTTTTTATCTGAAGATGAGGCCATTGATATTTTTCAAGTACAAGAAATACTTTAAGATGATACAGTCCATTAGTGGCAATATTAGGAGTAATATCTGAGCATATTTAATTCTATTTCATATTGCAAACTTTCTAACTTATTCTTTTCCATCTACTGCTCCTCAGTGACCCAAACCAGGCCTTCTTCATATTATTTGGCTTGATTAACTCATTATATCAACACAAGCTTTGTAAGTGCCTACTATATGCCAGATACTACTTTTTTAGGCATTAAGAGAAAATAAATAAACAAATGAGATTTTTAAAAAAATACCCACTGACATTTATATTCAAGAATTTGGGGAGGAGATTTTATTTAAAAATAAAGAAAACATACAGCACATTATATAATGATAAATGTTATGTTATATAGAAAATAAAGCAGAAAAGACAGTAACAGGTGAGTATTAGTTTTAGATGAGATGGTCAGGAAAGGATTCATAAAAGCTTTTACCAAAGACAGACAGCAAAAGAGCCATAGAGCTGTCTTGTGGAAACTCATGTCAGACAAAAGGAATGGCAAGTCTCCTAGAGCTAAGGCAAGAGTGTGCCTGTTAGATTTGGGGAATACCCTGTCTAGCCAGAAGGAGGAAGCAGGAAAGAGGGTAGAGGTGAAATGGGGGTGTGGGGTCCAGAATGTTAAAGCCTCATAGCTCACCATAAGGACCTTAGCTCTCACTTTGAATCATAATATGGAATTTTATTTCTTCATGCTTAACTCATACAACAAATATTTAGTGACTTTCTACCAAGTGCAGGCACTGACTGTTCAAGTCATTGGAAATAGGTTAGCAAACCCAAGACCTCATTTTTACTGCAACATTAACGAGAAAGTTTTGAGCAGAGGTATGACCTAACGTCACTAGCTTTAATGGGAGCCCTGTGACTGAGGTTCAGCGTGAGATGTATAGACAGGCAAGAGCTGGTGGAGGTCACATTTAGGAACAATTACAAGAACCCAGGAAAGATGACAGTGGCTTGGACAAGGTGGGTACAATTGATGGTAGTAGGAAGTGGTTAGATAATGAACATTTTGAATATATATAGTAGACCCTCCTGATGATTAAATGTGATGTCTGAGAGAAAAAGGAATCAAGGATGTCTCCAAGTGGTTTGCCTGAACAACTGGGAGGAATTAGATGACGACTGAGTTGAGCAAGCTGCAAGAAGAGATTACCTAGGAAAGATAAAGAGTTCAGAATTGGACTTGTTAAATGTAAGACGCCTGTTGGACATCCAACCGGAAAAATCAAGCAGATAGTTAGACTTAGAAATTCTGGAGTTCAAGAGACAGGTTAGGCTGCATATGTAGGTTTCTCATTAGCATATAGATGGTATTTAAATCTATGAGACCAGATGTGGTCACCAAGGGAAGGAGGAGAGAAAATATAAGAGTTCCTAGGACTGAAGCCTAGGGCACTTCTACTTTTACAGATTACGGAAATGAGAAGAAACAACTGGAGATATTGAGATGCAGCAGTTAGAGGCAGAGGCAAAACGAAAAGTGCAGTATCCTGCAAGCTAAACGAAAAAAGTATTTCAAGGAAAGGTCCACAGTCTCATATTCCGATAGGTCAGGTAGAAAGAGGTGGGAGAAGCAGCAGTGAATTTACAACATGAAGGTCACTGGTGACCTTGATACGAGCAGCTTTTGTAGAGTGTGGCGGTGGCGGGAGAAAACCCTGACTGAAATGGGTTCAAGAGAGAATGAGAAGACAAAATTGTTAACAGCTGTTTTGAAAGAAAGCATGTCATTGCTCTGCATGTATTCCAGGCAGGATTGGAGTATTTGGGTCCCCTGCCTGCAGCTGTGGTTAAGTGAGAAGCAATGATGGTATTCAGGTACACTTTTCCTTCTCTCAACTTCTCTTTCTAAAAACAAGATAACAATAATAATGACGACAATAAGAATAATAATATACACAGATCTAAGCTCCACTGAGAAAGATCTGCACTGTGACATATAGTGAAATAAAAATAAGATTCCTTTTGTTTCCAAAATGTGTGAATTATGATGGAAATGGGCATTCAATGAGATGATGTTTGTTATTATTATTTATAATTAAAATTATTTTCTTTTCTATACAATTAGTCAACTTCCCATTCATACTACTAATGGGCAGAAAAATCTTGATCTTCATAATTTAAGATATCAATGGCTTTCTAGAGTAAAGCATGTTGTCTTTCAGTTAAATCTGTCAGTTCACATCTTATTTCCCTTCTCCCTCTTCTATTGTCTCTTGCAGCATTTTAACATAGGGAAGACTTACTTAATACCATGGTGGTAAGATATGTGGAGGTGGCTTATTTCCCTAATTTTCAGATTATTGCTAGTATCCACTGTTGATATAACTGGTCCATGATCCGTGCTTTGGCCTTCCTATGTAAGATCTGCTCACTTCCTCTCTCCTCTCCTGACCCTAGGACCTTCTGTTCTGTGTCCTTTTAGCACTTTGGCAGACACTCTCTCATCTAGATTTCCCACACGCCACTTTCTGGCCACAGATAAACTGGAAACGCCATTCCAGGGCCCTCTTTCTGCCTCAACAGGCCTGAACCTGCATGTCTACCTTACTTTGGTCATCATGACTACTGCTTACCCAGCGCGTACACAGGGCTACATGTCAGTGCTGGTGGCGATTCTATAAAGATGTAGGATTTCTTACAAAGTAATTTCCCCCTGGACTCCCAGCTGCAAAAAGAACAGAAGCCACACATGATTTTGGATTCTCCTGATTTGTCTCATTTTAAGTTCTCACTCAGACTTCCCTGCCTTGATGTAGGCCTTGGAATTTGGAGACACTGACTCTATTGTCAGGCAGACAGGCAGCAGCTCAAGCCCGGTAGTGTTCCTCCGAATTGTTCCTGCATCTCCAGCTCAGAACAGAAAACTATGTTCTCCCTCCTGTGTGATGACAACATCCTATATCATGCCATGCCTTCTTTCCTAGTTCTCTGTCATAATTTATTCTTTGATTGACCTACGTAGAGATTGAACATCCAAAAACCCACTCTCGTCTCAGTAACTTACTCTCGCAAGTGAAAGTGATCTTAGATTGGAAACATGCAAAGCACTATTTTAATCAATTGAGCTCACTTTGACTTCTTCTGTGCTTCTTCAACTCTGCCTCCATTGAAATGTATGCACAAACTTTGGAAGGTTGAGAGTTTGGGAAAATTATAATTTGGGGGAATAAAATACACAGCAGATACTATTTCAAAAAAGATTATCCTGCTACATCAATAAAGACCGTAACAAGGCTGGCTTCTGGTGTTATTGTAAAATACCCTCAACTTCCCTCTTTACCTGCATTTCCCTTTGTGGGTGCTGCCAGCCTCCTCTATCAGAAAAGTCTCTACTTCCCACGCTTGTATCCCCCACATATATGTGCTACTTCTTCAGTGCAGAAGCTTATAACTTCAGTTACACTAAGATATAAAAAGTGCTAATGCATAAAGTTTTGCCTCTCAATAGATTTTGAGGTTTTTGAAGCAAAGTCATAAAATTCTACTGAAAATAAGATAGGACATTTATTTGTTTTTTTGTCCAAACTCAGAGAAAAAGAATGAAGGTATATATCAAGAACTTCCTAAGTTGAGACACTATAAAAGTAATGAAAGAATCTACTGTGAATGAATTAAAGTTCACTTTGATGAAAACTGCTATTTTCATCATTAATTCATTGAACCAAATGCATCTACACCATAGTATAGATATTTTAGCATGAGCTTCTAATAACAGCATACTTCACTTCCTTTAAGAATCCAATGATGAGTCTTTACTCTGGTTTGAACTTCTCTTCTTTTAGGTTCAATAGATACCTTTTGATATCCCCTACCTTCTAATCTCATTCAAAGCCAAATTCTTTAGAGGATATAAATATTTAAATTATTATGTCTTCTCGAATGTATTTTTAATTGACTAACTTATGATTTTATTTTTAAATATGACATAAAACTTACATCATGAAAAAGGTAAAACAACTGCTCTATAGCCTTTCTGATCTTCTCCCTCTCTTTTGATTTTTGTTTTGTTTTGTTTGTACAGTTTCTTTTTTTTTTTTTTTTTTTGGTTCCCTAAGCACATGTTTATTCTGTCCTCTTGGTAATTCAACAGTAATCCAATGAAGTTTTTATGTAGTATATCAAGGCTTCTGATGCTATTTGTTGAAAAAACAACAACACTATTTTCTTAATTTTCCAATATGCCTAAAGTTTAGTTTTAAGAATAAACATTAAACCTACCATTTACTGAATGTATTTTATGCACCAGGACTATGCAGAACGTTTTACCATCATTATCATATTTAATTCTTCCCCAACTCCCAGAACAGGTTTATCATAATACCCATTTTTTAGATGAGAAAATGAAGATCAAAGAAGTACTCTGCCCAATGTGACATGTCTGGTAAGAGTTTAGGCAGGAGTTAAACCCATTTCTTTTCGACACCAGAACCTGAGCTCTTAGTAAATAGAAGGTACTGTTTCCTCTTACGCCCTGCCTCTCCTGGCCTCACTTAATCAGGACACATCTTTGTCTACAAGAGTGTCCTATTCCACAACCTTCCTCCTCCCAATTAGACCTTTCATTCTGTTCTCCTTTTCTTCTCTGCAATAAGCTTCTCCATACAATAGCTGAATGCTGAATTCATACTCTTCACTTTTGGTGAAAAGAGTGACAATTTAATCTCTGAATTAGTGAAAAACTCAAAGCATAAAACTCTGACCTTTCCAGTTTAGTTGTGACTGATTTCCCCGGCAGCCTTAGAAACATCCAGGCTCTTACTTCACATGCACGCCTTTGGAGGTTGCCCTGGTAATCTGACCATCGCCATCAGAGAGTTGGAAACAAGCCCTTTGTTTCAAATATTATGATTGTAAATGTTTCAAACTGTCCTTTCATATGATCAAAATAATAAGAATTTAAGTTTTTCAGTAATATATTAACTTTTGAAGAATGATATAGACAATTTCCCTTATAAGTATAATGTACCATCTGACTTTGCCACTTTGTATTGTGTCAGTGGTGACAGGTGATTTTCCTCATCTCAAATTAGGCAACCGTTCTAGCAACTCACAGTAATTTTTGTGACATGACTGACATGTGAAAAGTGATATCTCTCTTTCATTAAAAGATGCATGTTCTAAGCAAGGAAGGCTCTGTGCTCCCATAAAACCAGAGCAAAAAAGGAAACAGTTCTACATTGATAATCCTGAGGAAGAAAGCCTGGAAACCTGTTCTCATGCTACCCCACGAACATCATTATAAACTGTGAGAAGAGTGGGGTCACGTTTTATATTCGTTCCTCAAAATAATGATTAAGTTGAAGCACTTTTTAAATGCAATGTATATTTGATAAACTAAGAAGCTATTGAAAATTTTGATACTAGTAGAAAGAAAGAAAATAATCCGTCCTATTTATCTGGATGATATCCAGTTACTTTCATCTTGTTTCATATTAACTAATGTTTTGAAGAAATATTCAAAATCTCCTAAAATAGGATTTCATCAGAGGGGAGGCTATTAAATAGTGAATTTCCAGGCTTTTAAAATGTATGCATGCCTTTAAATAAAATAACTTTTTAGAGCCATAGATCTCTTTAGCCCATGTGTATGCCACAGAATTAGGCATGGGTCTAGAGAAATGCCAGCATGTTGGGATGAGAGGATTAAACACAACGCCTGTCAGGCATTGTGAATCCAAGAGGGGGTTTTGTTTTTCTTCCTTTTCATTTCTGTGAAGACAACTTCCCCGCTCAGCATACCTGTGCCATTTGGAATAATAGGAGTGCTTTAAAATAGGCCTCAAATTAATTACTTGTTGTTCTTAAAAAGTACTTTTCTTTTGAGGAACTGCAACAGTTATTTAAATCTGGGAGGAAAAAGTGCTCGTGTGGTAGATGCACATCATATTAGAATTTTATTTCATACCTAAAAGATTATAAAAATAGAACTATATCATCCGGGCATAAGCAGAGTGGAAACAAAGCATTGAAAAGGGAAAGGCAAGCTTGTCACACGAGTCCGTGCAGAAGACCATCTACACAGGCTTTGTGTGAGCTGCTTATTCACTTGGGAGCAAGTGGGCTGAGTCCGAAAAGAGGGTCAGCAAAGGGAGACGGGAGGGGCGTCTTTACAGGGCTCGGGTGGGCCGTGGAAAGTTCCAGTTAAAGGTGGTTATCTGTTGTCAGTGGGGAGGGGCGTCTTTACAGGGCTCGGGTGGGCCGTGGAAAGTTCCAGTTAAAGGCGGTTATCTGTTGTCAGTGGGGAGGGGCGTCTTTACGGGGCTCGGGTGGGCCGTGGAAAGTTCCAGTTAAAGGTGGTTATCTGTTATCAGCAGGGGAGGGGCGTCTTTACAGGGCTCGGGTGGGCTGTGGAAAGTTCCAGTTAAAGGTGGTTATCTGTTGTCAGTGGGGAGGGGCGTCTTTACAGGGCTCGGGTGGGCCGTGGAAAGTTCCAGTTAAAGGTGGTTATCTGTTATCAGCAGGGGAGGGGCGTCTTTACAGGGCTCGGGTGGGCTGTGGAAAGTTCCAGTTAAAGGTGGTTATCTGTTGTCAGTGGGGAGGGGCGTCTTTACAGGGCTCGGGTGGGCCGTGGAAAGTTCCAGTTAAAGGCGGTTATCTGTTGTCAGTGGGGAGGGGACGTCTTTACAGGGCTCGGGTGGGCTGTGGAAAGTTCCAGTTAAAGGTGGTTATCTGTTGTCAGTGGGGAGGGGCGTCTTTACAGGGCTCGGGTGGGCCGTGGAAAGTTCCAGTTAAAGGTGGTTATCTGTTATCAGCAGGGGAGGGGCGTCTTTACAGGGCTCGGGTGGGCTGTGGAAAGTTCCAGTTAAAGGTGGTTATCTGTTGTCAGTGGGGAGGGGCGTCTTTACAGGGCTCGGGTGGGCCGTGGAAAGTTCCAGTTAAAGGCGGTTATCTGTTGTCAGTGGGGAGGGGACGTCTTTACAGGGCTCGGGTGGGCCGTGGAAAGTTCCAGTTAAAGGTGGTTATCTGTTGTCAGTGGGGAGGGGCGTCTTTACAGGGCTCGGGTGGGCCGTGGAAAGTTCCAGTTAAAGGTGGTTATCTGTTGTCAGTGGGGAGGGGCGTCTTTACAGGGCTCGGGTGGGCCGTGGAAAGTTCCAGGTAAAGGTGGTTATCTGTTGTCAGCAGGGGAGGGGCGTCTTTACAGGGCTCGGGTGGGCCGTGGAAAGTTCCAGGTAAAGGTGGTTATCTGTTGTCAGTGGGGAGGGGCGTCTTTACAGGGCTCGGGTGGGCCGTGGAAAGTTCTAGTTAAAGGCGGTTATCTGTTGTCAGTGGGGAGGGGCGTCTTTACAGGGCTCGGGTGGGCCGTGGAAAGTTCCAGTTAAAGGCGGTTATCTGTTGTCAGTGGGGAGGGGCGTCTTTACAGGGCTCGGGTGGGCCGTGGAAAGTTCCAGTTAAAGGTGGTTATCTGTTGTCAGTGGGGAGGGGCGTCTTTACAGGGCTCGGGTGGGCCGTGGAAAGTTCCAGGTAAAGGTGGTTATCTGTTGTCAGCAGGGGAGGGGCGTCTTTACAGGGCTCGGGTGGGCCGTGGAAAGTTCCAGGTAAAGGTGGTTATCTGTTGTCAGTGGGGAGGGGCGTCTTTACAGGGCTCGGGTGGGCCGTGGAAAGTTCTAGTTAAAGGTGGTTATCTGTTGTCAGTGGGGAGGGGCGTCTTTACAGGGCTCGGGTGGGCTGTGGAAAGTTCCAGTTAAAGGCGGTTATCTGTTGTCAGTGGGGAGGGGCGTCTTTACAGGGCTCGGGTGGGCCGTGGAAAGTTCCAGTTAAAGGTGGTTATCTGTTGTCAGTGGGGAGGGGTCACAGGTGGAGAGACCAGGAGACTCACTGTCCAGGAGAAGAATGTCTCAGGGTTGACTGATCAGTTAGGGTAGGGCAGGAACCAGTCATAGTGGTGGAGTGTCATAAGGTGGGTCAATCAGTGACGGCAGGAACTGGGGTTTCACTGCTTTTGTGGTTTTTCGGCTGCTCCAGATTTCTTGGCTCCTGCAGGCCATCTGGACGTATATGTGCAGGTGACAGGGATTATAATGGCTGAGATTTGGCTCAGAGGCCTGACAGAACTCACACACACACACACACACACCCCATATTCATACAGATGTGGGCAAGTGCATGTATGTAGAAAATGAAAAAATATTCTAGTTTAACTGTGTACAAAGTCAAAGAAGAACAAGTTTCCTCTATTTATTTGTCCCTCTCCCTTCTCTTTTCTATGTAGGCAATTCCCAGTGTCCAGCAGGATTATAACTTCTACAAAGAAGTTGTCTTTAAAATTTTTGATCCGGACTTATTTTTTCCTTTTCTGAATTAATAACTTTAACCGCCTGTTTCACTGAGTTAGGATATTAATCATATACATCTTGAAAGCAGGTATGTATTTACGTCACATACCATGGTTTAACTGCTGTTGCTATCTTCTAAAGTAGTACATGCATAAAACCTCTCACCCCTGGGACTATCGGCTCCTTGCTGTGAAAACCAGTTTTTTTTTTCTTTTTCAAATTTATTTTAGAATTGGGGTACATGTTGTGCAGGATTGCTACAGAGGTAAATTGTGTGAAGCTGAGGTTTGATGTATAAATAAACCCGTCACTGTGTTATTGAGCACAGTACCCAACAGGTAGTTTTTCAGGCCTTGCCTCCATCCCTCTCTTCCCTCTCTAGTGATCCAGAGTGTCTTTTGTTCCCATGTTTCTTTATGTCCCTGTGTACCCAGTATTTAGTTCCCACTTATAAGTGACATCATGCAGTATTTGGAAAACCAAACATTTTATATTTTAATATCTGTAATATATCTAGTGGAATGCTAGCGTGCTGTCCTATTTACAATAGCAAAGACTTGGAACCAACCCAAATGCTCAACAATGATAGACTGGATAAACAAAATGGGGCACATATACACCATAGAATACAGCCATAAAAAAGGATAAGTTCATGTCCTTTGCAGGGACATGGATGAAGCTGGAAACCATCATCCTTAGCAAACTAACACAGGAACAGAAAACCAAACACTGCATGTTCCCATTCATAAGTGGGAGCTGAACAATGAGAACACGTGGACACAGGGAGAGGAACATCACACACCGGGGCCTGTCGGGGGATGAGAGGAGAGGGGAGGGAGAGCATTAGGATAAATACCTAATGCACGTGGGTTTTAAAACCTAGAGGACAGGTTGATAGGTGCAGCAAACCACCATGGCACATGTGTACATATGTCACACACCTGCCCGTTCAGCACATGTATCCCAAAACTTTAAGTAAAATTAAAAAAAAAAAAAAAAGAATGCTAGCACGCTGTCAATAAAGATTCTGCATTGTGTTTCATGCAGGGATAGTAGGCCACAAAATTCAAGAATAAACAAATCAAATGTCATCTTCACATATTTTTTCCCTGATAAAAAATGTTCGAGTTGTATTATCCATCCTGTTTAAGTAGCAAAGTATACAGTTTAAATATTTAAACCATTGGAAAAAACTAAAATTACCTGGTTTTGTTCCATCTTCAAAAATGTGAAATAAAGGCATTCTACTAGAAATAGTCTGTGAAAAAAAAAGTTTAAATTTAAAGACAGACTAGTAGGTCAGACAGAAACAGGATTTGCCTATTCCCATTCTTCTTTATTGAGGCTTTTCTCCTTTCTAATGTCAGAAAGGTGAAAGCATTAAAATTTAACCCACAAAAATTTCCTGACAGAGTTTCAGTAATCAGGCCAATGATCCAGAAGATGATAAGAGAATACTGCTTTTCTAGGTGAGAAAAGAGGAACATTTGGTCTAAGACATTCATGCAAATGTCCAATTGTAATGAAATGCATTATGAAAAATTGAGTATACGTGAGGAGCTCTGCACCCAGTTTTTGGACCCTGCTGGAGAGCAGGTAACCTTGCATTTTAGCCAAGATTTTTAACACAGATATTTCCATTCTAAAGGACACTCTAAGAATGCATAACCTTTAATGGTACTTGCCTAAAAAGGCATTCCCGTAACACAGAGTTGAGTATGCATGAGGAAACAAAAAAAAGGTTTGTTGGAAGAGAGAAAGCTCCAGTGAAATGTCAGGGACCTTAAAGGAGGAGAAAAATATGAATTGGAAAAGGCCAAGGGAAATGGCTTGCAGACATAGTGACTACAAGGGATAAATAATGAGAGCTTTGTTTGGTAACTGGAGTGAAGTTGTGCTTCTTGAATGTGTGAGAAATGGAATTAGATGAAGAGGGTAATGGTGGATTAAGTAGAGAAGTTTGAACTTAATGCAATAGGTAAAAGAGAATCATTTTATTTTTGTGAACCTAGTAGTGGTATGGACTAACTGACTGACACTATTACATCCCTTTGCTCATTGAAAAATATTAAACTATTTTTTGCTACTAACTGCTTCCATTGCAGAAATACTAAGACATACAAATAAGCAAAATTGACAAAATTAAAAACCCCATAAACTTACTATCCAGAGACTGAACAAGTTTTAACTTTTAGAATATATGCTTCATACATAAAACTTCTGGTCAAGTAAACATTAATTTGGGAGCTCAAAGGCAGTCCATGTAGTGAACCCTGTTCTTCCCTTGTCATTTGCCTTATTCTCTTTGAATTTTGAAATTCACAAAGGACCATTGGCTCTGACATAAGAAATAGAAAAAAAGAAAAGTTTGTTATGTTTAATTTGACTTTTGATTTATGTATGTTTATTTTTATTTATTTACTTTTTTGACAAAGAGTCTTGCTCTGTCACCCAGGCTGGAGTGCAGTGGTGAGATCTTAGCTCACCACAATCTCTGTCTCCCAAGTTCAAGTGATTCTCCTGCCTCAGCCTCCCAAGTAGCTGGGATTACAGGCTCGCACCACCATGTCTGGCTAAATTTTGTATTTTTAGTAGAAATGGGATTTCGCCATGTTGGCCAAGCTGGTCTTGAACTCCTGACCTCAAGTGATCTGCCTGCCTCAGCCTCCCAAAATGCTGGGATTACAGGCATGAGCCACCGCACGAAGCCAATTCGACTTTTCATTTAGTTTAAATAAATAATTAACAATTAAATGTGAGTCCTCCTCCTGGCACTTGTAATGATTGATTCCTTGGTATTCATTCCTTCAACATATAATTATGGAATAACTACTTCTTATTAGGCTTGATAAATAAGATGGCCTATCTTCAAAGGGGTTAACATCTAATACTCTTTACATTGGTTTCTCTTTGGTATCTTTGTCAAACATGTGTGGAAATTTCTGACACAGCTATGCTTTATCCGGCTCAGTTTAAAATGATAAACATTTTCAAATCTTGATTCCCATGCAAGTTTTATTCTTAGTATCAAATTTCTCACATACCTAAGATGCATTTTTTTTAATTGCTGAAGAGGTGTTTATTTCTTCATTGTTATTTCATCTGTGTGTGCCATGTGCTAGTCTATACCAGTCAGGTCCTGTTATAAGTGCCAGGGAAGTAAAGACAAGTGAGAATTGGCATAGGAGAGCCCACAGCCTTCAGATGGCAAAGAGAGAAGAGTAAACTGAGTGTTTTGTTGGATCCCACTGATGGCGTGGCACATGTAAGAGAGGAGGCGCTTCCCTGGAGGAGGTGATTTCAGGCCTGGTGTAAGTAGTTGGGAAGGTATCAAAAGGCTGACATTGTTTGGACTAGAAACTAGGGGTTCTACCTCTTTTTTACATTACCTAGGTTTTGATTTTCATTTTGTCTGTCATGCTGTTCCTACCTTGTTCCTTTCACAACTTTGTTCAAAACAGCCTCCAGGCTTCTTGAGCCATTTCGTGTATTATATATTAACACCATCTCAGGGGATTACTTTGCCACCTCCTTCTTGAGAAAATAAAGACTACAAGACATGAAGTTTCTTGATTTCTTTCATCTCAGCACTTACCTTCACCAAATGCTTCTTTCCTTCTTCCCTCCTCTCTACCACTAAATTGCCCACGTAAGTGCAGTATTTCATCCCCATTTGTCTTCTCAAAGGCTTCAGTGATCATTTTTTTTTCTCCCTTGTAGTTTAGACTCTTTTCCTCTACCCTCGTTTTCTTTTTGATCTGCAATCATGTCAAGTCTACAAACATGTTTAGGTCCCTTCTATATTTTTTTAAAAAGTGAAGTAAATTTTTTATTGATTGCTGGGCCAAAGCTCTGGAATGTCTTATAGGGTCCAGTGATGCAGGAATGTATAATAGTGATCAGCACTTATTTCTATTAATATATGGGAATATGGTGAACCTTTCTGTGCTGGTTTTCCTTTCTCTATCCGCACCCCATTCTGCAGTATTCCCCTAAACTTTAACCTGCAAAGATAGGAAGTCCAGGCCTTGGTTTCCCTTGCCTGGCAGATTGGTCACTTAATACCAGGTATTGAGGTTGGTCATAGGACAGTTGTATCTACTCATTGTATCTTTTGATCTTAGGTATGGATGTTTTTGCACTGCTCTTTACTGACTGAATAGAAATTCTAAGGAACAGTAACCTAAGGCTGAGTTCAAGTCTTCATTTTCTCTTATTGTGAGCCTGGACCAGCTTTCATGGACTAGATCTTCTCACCTTCTTTCTGTGTCTCTTCAGGATGCTTCCTCTCTCCTTTCCTTTCATTCCACAAGATCTTGAAAGGAATAGTCCACACTTACTGCACCCACTTACTCAACTTCTCTTTACTCCTCTGTCCGATAATATCTGCTTCTTCCCCTAACCACTCTACTGATAATGTACTTGCCAAGATGTTTAAAGCCTTTCATATTGCCAAATTAAATGCCATTTTCAGTTCTAACTATACTTGACTTCCTTACAGCATTTAGTGCTGTTGACACTTCAACAAGTCATTAAATCCATTCCTTTCCTGGGATCAGTTTATCTCAATTTTCCTACGACATTCTCATTCTGCTTTGCTGTCTTCTCTTGTTGTCCTTCCCTCTGAGACAATGATGTTTCTCAGGACTTCATGTTTGTTCTGATTAACTTCTTACTTCATGTTCTAATTGAATGGTATTATCTGTATTTTCCACAGCTGATAATTCACAAATCAAAATCTGCATTCTAAATTTTCTTAGTAGTGTTGTATTTTTAACTCTGGACTAGATACACTCATCTGATTGTTCACAGTGACTGTTATGGACTAAATTGTGTTCTCCCCAAATTTATATGTAGAAGTGTTAACCCACAATGTGACTGTATTTGAAGATAAAGGAGTAATTAAGGTTAAGTGAGTTCATAGGATGGGACTCTAATCCAATAAGCCCGGTGTCCTTATAAGAAAAGGAAGAGACATCCAGGAACAACATACACAGAGGAAAGTCCATGTAAGGACACAGCAGGAAGCTATTGAACCTCACCATTCATCCCAAACAAACAAAAATCAGAAACCTTAGAATCATCTCTTTTCCTTGTTCCTACATCTAACAGAAAGGAAGATGTAGCAGTTTGGTAAAGAGTACGGGCTCAGAGACAAACAGCCTGTATTTCAATTTTAGGATTGCCATTTGCTAGCTCTATAACTGTGGCAAATTATTTCACCTTCACATCTCATCTGTGACCACGTTTTGATGAAAATCTCTATTTCATAGGGTTGTTAGGAAGAATAGAATGCTTCTATTCTCAAAGAGTATGCATTTACTAATGTTAACTTTTATAATCACCAGCGTCATTATTAAATATTACCACATCTTCTCAGTGACAGCTGCAATATCTTTAAATCCAGACCATCATTTTTTTGAAATCCCTGTTGTCACCCCCAAGCACTCCTCACAACTCACCTTGGCTAGCCCCTCAGATCTCTTATTTCTAGCTGCTTCTTCCTATAAAATATTTTATGCTCCTCAGTTGATCTTCAGGGGAAAAATATGCTAGAATAATCCTTGGTGAAAAATCTGAATACATGCTCTTCATTTTCTTCTAATACTCCTCCCACTGCTTATGAGGGAAAAATCCACATTTCTTAGCATTTTAGACACTGTTTTTAAAAATCTCATTCCCACAATAGCCTTTCACCCATCTATAGACACAATGCCACTTTGCCAAGACTGACCTCATCTTGTTGAGAATATGCTCAGTTTCTTCATGTCCTAAAGAGTCAGTAGCTATTTACCAACATCCTTCCTACTTTTCTTCACCTGGAAAATTATAATTCATCATTCAAAATTCCTCTTAAATAAGTTCTTACTAACGGATGTTCATAAGACCCTAATGTCTATGATCTTTAAAGGTTACTTTCACCCCATGTTGATCCATCTATGTTTAATCTTTTAAAAAATGAAAATATAGATGTATTTTGAAAGTCAAAAATAATTATCATGGTCATTTATTTATATTAAAATCTATTTTGACTGGAGTTTTATAGTATTATCCAAGTTTAATGTGTTGTTTAAAAATTTCCTCCAGCCATTTCTTTTTTTGGCTTTCTAAATTCAAGTGTATTCCATTTTTCTGCATCTATCGCTACACTTATACATACCAAATTATGCCTTTATGTAGTTTTAAAATACCCATATTTGTAGACTAGTTCTGTCCACATAGTTGTTGGCTTTAGTACACTGTGAAGAAGAACACAGACTGTGGAGTCAAACTTCCTAGATTCAAATTTCAGGTTGACCACTTAACAGTGGAGTCACTACAGGCAAATAATTAATTTCGTGTGCTTCTGTTTCCTCAGTAGTGACCTCACAATGTCACGATGCCCGTTAAATTCGTCAAAGGATAGAAAGCTCTTAGAAGAGTGGCTGATAAACAGTAGTAACTCAATAACCATGGGGTACTTAATTAGTTTAAAAGCCTTCACTGCTACCCTTTTGTTGACTCAAGTGGTTTCTTTTCTAGTTCAGACTCCTATACACAATTGCACAAGTCTATGGACAAGAGATTGCCCTCCATCATATCCCACACATTGAGTAGATGTTGATGTCCAGGGCTAAACTTACACAGAAGATACACTCAAACAAACTGGATTTTTTTTTACTCCATACTATGTCAAATAATAACATTGATTGAACGTATCCATCTGCTATTTCTGTTCAGTATTGCCATCGAAGGAGTGTATGGCAGACAGACCCAAGTTAAGTGGATACTTCGATTTTTCTCTAGGGTACTAGGCCTTGTAAAATAATTAAGCAATACGTGTACAGTTTACATTCTGAATGCATGTGATTCATTGAGAAGTAAACTGAAATTAAGGGTCTATTTTTATCTATGTCAGACAATCAAGTCCTGAATTAGATGTAATTATAGAAATTGCATACCTACTGTCGGTTAAGTCATCACCTAAAAGTTTTGGACAAAAGAGTTTTTTATGTTTCTGTCAAAGTGATATACATTTCCCTTCGAAAATGTGGAAGTTTTCTTAAGATAAGGCTTATAAGTAATTACTGGGGAAACTGAAATGATTCTCTTTGAGCCATAAGAATTATGGACTCTGTCTTCAACAGCCCTCCTGTTAATGATTCTAACATTGTTAATTTTTTATGTTCTAATCATGTTCAGTTACAGCCTTAACTTTGACTCTCATGAATATGTTCCTACAAAATATCTTTCTATCATCATAAACTGAAATTCATAATAGAAAATGATTTCAATTATCCAAGGTTATGCTGATTTTTTCTTGAGTATATTTTGTATTTTCTTAATTTATCCTATATTTTGTCAAAAACTGTAGTTTTATTCTAATTTTTTTCCTTCAAATTAATGCCTAATTCTATCTACTAACATATTGTTAATAGTAATATCTGTACATATACTTAATTAGTTATTTTCCAGCTTAAATATTTTAAATAAGGCAATATTCTATTTATTATGAAAGCAGTATCTTTCCATGTTCTGAAAGGGATTTAAGGTGACTTAAAATGATTATACTAGAGGAGGGTATTTTTGTTGTTACTTTTTGTTCCTGACTTTTCACAAGAATTAAGTGACAATGGCTAAGTTCTCATCCACAGTTTTATTGTAAAGATAATAATATTATGGCCTAATTGGGTGTATATAGAAGTTCCATGGTAAAATCATTCCAAATTCTCAAGTAGGCGTATTTTTCAAGAGTGGTCCATGTGCACAGCTATAAACAGTATAAATCCAAAATATTTCTCTCTTCCATCAGAAATCTAAATAGTTATTGGATATTAATTAACATTAGCCAAATTTAACTACCTATAATTCTACAAATGGAATTTAAAGAAAAATACTTGTATTGTTTCCTGTCACAAAGCAAATCAAGTTCTTCCCTGTTAACTAATTATTTTTAGCAATTTCAGCTGTGTGGAAGGTAAAAGGGCTGACCAAAGATGCCTATGTCTTAATCCTTAGAACCTGTGTATATATTAGATTGTATGGTAAAGAGAAATAAAGATTATAGATGGAACTAGGGTTGCTAATCAGCTGACCTTAAATTAGGGAGAGTATCTTGAGTTGCCCAGGTGATCCTGATGTGATCCTTAGGGAAGAAGAAGAAGAAGGGAGCCAGAGAAATGGCAATGTGACAAAGATTACATCTATTGTTGCTAGCTTTGAAAATAGACCTCCAGAATTGTAAAATAACAAATTTGTGTTGTTTTAAGCTCCTCAATTTATGGCAATTTATTACAGTAGCCATAGGAAATTAATATGTTACCCACCTCTACATGACTACTATCTTCAGTGTTTGACAGTAAATTATTTTTTGTTTCTACTACAAGGAAGTCTAACACTTGAGGTTTTTTTTTTTTTAAGTCTAACACTTGATTTTTACTCTACGCAAAACTTCACATTGCTGTCTTGATGTCTTTGCTATATTGACCTAAGCCAAATTCAAACTACTGAAAAGGTAAAGTTTCTACCTCAAGAGATTGTCCCTTGGGCCAAGCAATGCTTAGATTCACAGTTTTGAAAATTAGCTACCCCATATTTATGCAATCCAGTTTAAGAGCAAAACTTAATTACTTAATTACTCTAGAGAGTCTTCAAAGTTCAATGCACAAAAGCAGTTAGGCTAATTTCCAGAAATCAAAAATTTTCCCTTTTAATTTACTTGATACAGTCCAACTAGTATAACTTGATTTCTTATTTCATATTTTATTAAAGCACATTTAAAGTGTATTAAAAATAAAGATGTTTTTAACAGCAAATTCCGTAATTTACTTGTACTAAATTTAAATGGTCTTCCTCTTTCACATTTTGCAAAGTTTGACAGCATATTTATTTTTTCCTTATGTATATGCTTTCAGATAAACCTTGTTCAATTTAAAGCACTGTCTTAATTCACCAGCCCCCTGATAAAAACATGTGACTTTTCCTTAAAGCCTATGTATTTTCATTTGTATAACACCACATGTTTTACAAAACACAGTTTTTTTTGAACTAATGGATTTATGTCTAGGTGGGTAAAGTTTATTTTTATGCTCTGCTGATGATAGAAAATATCTATGGAAGAAAAGAAAGAAAGCATTAAACTCATACTGAAATTTCAAGTTATAGATGTAATAAATACATATAGTTATAGATGTAATAAATTATCAAGTTATAGATAATAAAATTATTATTATATTGTGTTTTTAAGTTGAATATTATTCAACACATTCCTCTACTTGAACTATGCTGGGTTACAAAAGGGCAATAATCAATAAAGTAGCTCATTATTTGTGAGACTTCTAATTACCTCTATGCTAGCACTGACGCTATGGTTTAACCAATCAATGCATATTTTAAAACTTTGCTTGAACAGGATCTTGTTATCACCCTAATTTTTGCTGTGGAGTTTTATTAGAAAATCACGTTACTCATCTGACTGCCACAACAACAGCATTATCTCTAGGGTACTGTTTTTTATATCAAGGTTAATTTAAAGTGATTAGCATAAGCACTACAGATGTTGCTATGGGGATAAGAACTGCACATCTTCTGTGATGGACATCATATGATTGCTGTTACAGTCCTGGTAAGATTGGATTATTTGTTTTAATGTCATGCGAAACAAGTCACATGATAAAGATCAGTATCTTTTTAATAGCATGCCATACTCCTAAATCAATCACCTTTTCATTTGTACAGAATGGTGCATATATAAAACTCACTACTTTATTATTGGTAAGGTAAATTCATCATGATGTTTGGATATTTGGAATATTTCTTTTAATTGGTATTGATTCTTCTGTCTCCCAAGAGGAAAGACACAGTGGTTAAAAGGAGAGTGCTTATTTGCATTCATTTCATTCAACAAACAGTCATTGAGAGCTTACTATGGGTCTGGCATTTTCCATATGCTGACAAAAAAATGAAATTTTCAGTAAATTTTGCTTTGCCTTGTTTTTCCCAGTTGAATCTGGACACACATAGATTCCAGCCCTGGAAATAGTATAACACGTGAGGCTTGAGAGGAAGAGATCAGGGGTTGGAATACAGAAGCCAATGGCACCCTGTCTTTGAGAATGTGTAAGAGAGGGATACCGTTGAAGAACAGACATGACAAATGAGAATCCCACATGTTCACAAACAAGAGTGGTGTGAAGAGTGGGCATTCTGAAAGAAGAGACTGAGAAGTAAATATTGAAGTCTTGAGAAATAAATATGGAAAGAAATTCCATCACTTATCACTTTTATTCCTGGGAACCGGAGGGAGGATTTTTTTTTTTTTAGTTGACAGGAGAAGTCAAGGAGAAAGCAATAAAGTTGAAGAGTAAATAGGAGAAGTAACAGTTATTTCTCCACCATAGCCAAGATTTTTGTGTCTACTAACATCAAGAAATTGAAGCCAGGTGAAAGAGGGACGCTAATGACAATGGAAAGATGAATAAGGTCTTTAAACAAGAAAGCATTCAATTACCAGAAAAATGTATGACTGTGGGGAGAGTTCATAAACACTGCCCCCACTCCACCTCCACCATGGATTATAGTGAAGATTGAGTAGTCAGATCCACAGTTTGTGCAATTCAATTTCCTAATGCCTGAAGACACTAGGAACAGTTTAAGTTTATATATAATTATTATTGTAGAGTATCACACTAATAAATTTTCAAAATTCCCTGAAAATGTTTTAATAAGTTTATGATACTGATCATAAACATCTCACAATATTTGGGTTTGGGGTGCGAGAAGAATATTTTTTAATGGGAATTTGATAATTAGAACATTCATAATGCCAAATTATCTATAAACACCACTTTTTATTTTTAAGTTTTAAAAATTGTCATGAAAGGCAAATTTTCTCCAACTCAAATTTCATATAAATATACTGAGTTCTCGCAATGTGAATATGAACTCTTTTCCCCAAAGTCTTTTGTCAGAATCTCCATCATTTCCTGTAATTTGGCCCCAAGGAGCAGATCATGGTGGTTGTGGTGTAAAACGTTACCTCCTCTTTAGATAAAATTATTAGGAAAGTGTTGCCTCTACTGAGATTTTTCCTGAGTCAATGCCCAGTGTAACGGCAGGGAGGAAACCATTAACTCTCCTCTGAGAAGTTTCTGTTTAGTGATAGAATTTTTAAATTAAAGTACTTAGTGATTGTAATCAAGTTGATATCTCAATGTAACAAGTAGAGCAGAAAATATGCCTGTACCTCAGAATATTCCATCAATATACAGTTTCTGATAGTTTATCCTATTTCCTGTTCATCAGCCTTGGTAAGTGACCACCAATAATGTAGTGATTAAGAAAATGTGGCACATATACACCATGGAATACTATGCAGCCATCAAAAATGATAAGTTCATGTCCTTTGTAGGGATACGGATGAAATTGGAAATCATCATTCTCAGTAAACTATCGCAAGGACCAAAAACCAAACACCGCATGTTCTCACTCATAGGTGGGAATTGAACAATGAGAACACATGGACACAGGAAGGGGAACATCACACTCTGGGGACTGTTGTGGGGTGGGGGGAGGGGGGAGGGATAGCATTGGAAGATATACCTAATGCTAGATGATTAGTTAGTGGGTGCAGCGCACCAGCATGGCACATGTATACATATGTAACTAACCTGCACATTGTGCGCATGTACCCTGAAACTTTAATAATAATTTTAAAAAAACACAATAATAACATAGTGACGCATCTTAGGGATAGTGGATTCACTTTCTCTAGAAGCAGCCTATTTCATTTTAAAAAAGATTGATCTATTAGAAAATTATTCCTTAGGTTTGATTGGGATTTGTCACCTTAAAACTTTCACTGGTTAGTCCAAGTTGTGGTCTATCTGTTTATCTGGAAGCTTTCACATATCTGAGAACTTGGCCAAATCCTGCCATCATCTCAAGCTTCCTATGTGTAAAAGTAAACTCATTCCTCTTACTGTAAAGATGATTTGCCCTTTCTTCTTTCTCCCTTTTTATAGTTTTAGAATGTTCCCTACTGTCAGGCAGCTAACAATCTAACTGAATTTTTTAAATGTTAAATATAAGTAATAAACATCTGACTGTTATTACAATGTTCTTGATGTAGCTTCAGTGGATTGTTTTGTTGTTGCTTTTTATTGCTTTACTTTTTAAATATTTTACCATGTATCTTCACTATAGTAATTGACAGATGCTTATCATCTGTCTCCTTTATAAAATGACCACTTCTAACTAACTTGTAAAATGACCACTTCTTGCTAACTTGTATTCCTGTGTCACATGTTTAATGTACATAATTTAAGAATTCATCCACTGCATAGGGAAAAAGAAAAGCAAAAATATGTGATAATGCCTTCTAAATATTTCCAGTTAGCATGTAATCAATAAAAGTACAGACGGTCCTCTGTATCCATAAATTCCACATCCATTAATTCAACAAATATTTGATAGAAAATATTTTTTTAATTGTGATGGAAGCAGCAGCTTCTCTGAAGTGGCAACTGTGAAGACACCAGCTATAGCTGGGAAGGCGTGGCTGGGACTGTGTGCTCTGCAGGGCCAGTAGGACCCAGGAAGGGGCAGGAGCCCTACCCCCTTCCAAGTTGGTGGGGTAGAAGCCCCTCACTCCCAGGCACAGCTGCAACTGCCCAGCCACAGCTCCAGACCCAGGCATCCCCGCACTCTCAGGGGCCTGGGAAGCTCCTGCCCCCACAGGCTCAGAAGTGCCTGCTCCCACTCTCTGGCCTTTCCCCGCACCCAGTGCTCACTCTGGTGTGAAGCAAAGTTGTGGCCAAGCCCGGGTGCTGGCACGACCTGGCTAAGTATGTGCACACTCGGGATGGCACTGACATGCCAGTTCCCTGCTGCCTCAGCCTTCTTCAGACTTTAGTCACTGAAGAGCATGGGAGGGATCCCCGGGGGAGCTGAAGGCAGCTTAGTGCAGGCCTGCAGACAACCCTTAGCATGAACAGCCTGGGTGCTGTGGATGGCATGTTGATGGCAAGAGGCAGACAGGTTCCTGGGCGGAAAGGTTTGGATCCCTAGTGAAACTCCACCTTCTAGCCAGGGACAGCTAGAAGTCTCGGGGGCGAGCTGCCAGCTCCAGGTGAAGCTGGTGGCCCAGAGTGAGAACTTATGGTGTTTTTTCCAGTCCCACCCATGGCCAACCATGGATGCACCAATCAGCATGAACTTTCTCCCTTCTGAGCCCATGAAAACCCCAGACTCAGCCAGACTCACACAGAAGTTGGGACTACCAGCTGCAGGAAGGAGCTGCCCACTTTGAGTCTCCTCAGTTCATCAGGACAACCTGCCTGATGCAACAGAAGGGAGCTACCTACTAAAGGTCTACTCTCTTCTGAGACCTGAACACCCATCAAGACAACCTGCCTGCAGAAAGGACCTACCCACTTCAGGTCTCCTGAGAGCTGTTCTGTTGCTCAATGAAGCTCCTTTCCATCTTGCTAACCCTCCAGTTGTCCACGTACCTCATTCATCCTGGACATGGGACAAGAACTCTGGACCCACCTAATGGCAGGACTGAAAAAGCTGTAACACAAACAGGGCTGAAACACGCCCCCACCCTGCTCACCACATTGTGGGCAAAGAGAAGGATAGAATGAGGAGGTATGGCCCTTCAGGGAGCCCAGACCTAGAGGATCCCTGAACCAGGGCTGTGACACCCTCTTTGGGGCTTTGCAGTTTCTGGCATCTCTAAACTTCCAGGCACCACCATGTTCCCCTTGTCCAGATGTGGGTGCCCACAGTGGAAGCCGCCTGTGGTACATCTGATCCAACTGCAGCCTTGCATGAAGCCAGTACCTGTGCCGGCACCCGGAGCTGCCCACTGTGCCACAGCAGCCAGTATGCCTGGCTGTGCGCAGTGTCTGGACCCCGTGCTTGCTCACCCACACATCCCTCACTGCTCCATGAATGGCTCGTCCTTGGCAAGTGTTGGATCTGGGCTGGCAGTGCAAGCCAAGTGCAGCCTGCAGGGCTGAGTGGGTGGAATGAGCCCAGCAGGTGCAAACAGTACTCAAGCAGAAGGTGCTGCCAGCCACAGAGGTTTCCAGCTGGCACGGCAACACCCCATGGATCCTGTGACAACTGCATCTGTCTTTTTTTACCATTATTTCTTAAACAGACAGTATAACAACTATTTACATAGTATTTACATTGTATTAGATATTATAAGTAATCTGGAGATGATTGAAAGTATACAGGAGGATACACATAGGTTATATGCAAATACTATACCATTTTATATCAGCAACTTGAGCATCCCAGAATTTTAGTATCTGTCATGAGCCCTGGAACCAATCCCCCACAGATACTGAGGGACAACCATAATTCATGAAGAGAAATCCAGATTCAAAGACAATTAGCTAGAATTCACTAGGTAAAACATTTATTCTGGCCCTTAAACTAGCACTACAATACACATGGAATAATTCACATAGGAGTATTCATCTTAGAAGAATTAACCAGCTTCTTCCCTTTTCATATAATTAATCCACAGCTTTCTTTTTCATATAATTAATATAACAGCTTTCTTTTCATGTAATTAATCCACAACTAATTATTAAACAACTCCTTTCTGCTTCATGTCATGATATTCAAAAAACAATAAACCTTTCACAGACTGAGGAAGGGAAAACACTTGAACAAACAATTATAATGTAGTATGGAAACTATGGCAAACTCTATTGTGAACCCATGTAGAATGTATAATCTATATTTGAGTGGACCCCAGAGAAGATGATGTCTCAATTTAACCTGAAGGATGAGACAGAGCATGGACCTTTCCAACCACTGAAAGTAGTTCCATTGGGTTCCATTTAGGTGGTTACATAACTAAGAATTTTAGTAATGGGAGTGTGAGGGATTAGTTTGTAAACAGATCATGACAGGTCTTGTAAAATACATTAAATAACTTTGGACTTTATTTTAAGAGCAATAGGAGGCCATCAAAGGATATTAGTAAGAGAAAACTTGATTTCAGAACGATCATTCCAGACGCCCTGAATAGCAAGTTTGGTGAATGGATGGGTAAGCAAGTGGTGGGGTAGACGGCTGATGAATTCAATAGGAGAGATAGGATGTGAAAATGAGCAGGACATAGTGTCAACTCTAGATCTTGAGAGAAAGCTGAGATTAAAATGTAGATTTGGGTCATCAACATATAAACATATATGAAGAACTGGGTTTGGAAACAGTCTTTCAGACATTGTAATTAGAGTGAGAAAAGGGTCAAAACTGCATTGAGAAGGAGCAACATTTTATGGATGGGCAGAGGAAGACAAGGAAGGAGCAGACAGTGTGGCAGAAGAGATATGTAATAGCGTGGAATCAGGGAAGCTAAGGGAAGATGACTGTCAAGGAGACGATAAATCATAGTGTCACATGCTATCCTGATTTTAATAACAATTTTAAACAAATCAGTAGTTTTAATGACCACAAGGTCATTGTGAACTTAGAGTTTCAGTGGAGTGTTATGATCTGAGCGAGATATTTCTGACTAAAGAAACACTAGATATTAGGCTCTACTTTTTACTAATTAGTGGTCTGATATTAGCCAGGATTCTTGAAACCTTAGATTTTATTACACTTATGTGAAATGAAAATGTTAAAATCATTCATCACTATCGATCCTGAAACTTTTAAAATTATCAAAATAAATCTGTGATCTTCAGATTTATTTGTACAGAATTAGTCTGTACATTTCTTTCCGTAAGAGCTTTCTGTTTCAATGTAAATGTGAGGGTATTTATCATGTTCATAATGATAGATTAGGTGGGGGTGGTTATAGTAAATCTCTCTGAACTTTTTGAACACAGTGAAAGTTCTATTTTCTGCTCATAAGCAATGAAATTCTGTATCAGCCCACCATATATTAAAATGCTTGCTAATGCTCATTATTATCATGGGTGTGGAAAACAGGCAGTGGAGTAGCCAGAGGCAATTACACCTTCATTCTTCCTGCAGGAACTTGGGTATATTTAGCAAAGCTTGAAATACGCATACCAGGAGACCCAGAAAATTTACTTAAAGAATTAGAAAAACATGAACACTCACATTTTATTTTACCATGGTTTATAATCACACACATGAAAATGAAATTACCCTAGATATCCACACAGAGAGGCTATCGAAACAATTTTTGGTAGATTCATATGACAACATATTGTATAACTTGTTTAAAAGAATGAGCTACATCTATGGACATAATGTGGAGAAATATTTGAAGAAAAAGGGAACTTGCGAAAGACCATGAACAGCCTTTTCTTAAGAAAAATAAATTAGGTACACATATCACAGCAAATGTCAGGGAGAACACTGTTAACAGTAATTATCTCCAGGAGTAGATATGAGGACACGAAGTACAGTAGGAACTTTTTCTTTTTGGGCTTTTTTTTTGGTTGTTTACCCTTTTTTGTTTAACATGAATGTATGTTATATTTGCAATAACAGAAATAAAGATAGAAACAAAAGATACATATTTCCTAACATATGCTTTTACTTAAACACTTAATGATGTCTTACCGCTCCCCGCTCCATGTCCCACTTTGTTGCCCTACATTGTAATTGCGTGTCTAAAGGCAAACAGCCCTGTGTAAACTGCTTAGATTCTGTTTTCTCTTCTTCCTTTACTTTACTGTGTGCCCCATTTTTCTTGAGCTCCATCATCTAGTATTCACCTCAAATAGGATCGACAACCATGTAGGGAAACTTCTTTTATATAATGATAGGCTTTGAGTATTTAATTGATTTAATTTTATTTTAAAATGAGCAGGGCCTTGATGTTATGCACATCTTTTTATAAAAAGGCACATTTCTCAGTGGCTGCTCTGAATGGTTTAGCTGCTTTCACGAGTTACAATCCTATAGTGGGAGAATCAGGGAAAAATCACATTACTGAAAAAGGCATGTGTCTGGCACATTCCCAAGGCATGAGTATTTATGGCATGGTGAACTGTGAATTTGATGTTGATGCTTGCACAACACAAGCATGTGGTTAAAATCTATTTTTGTCACCAGCAAAAAAAGAACTATTTTTAAAAGTGTAAAATGTTTGTTTTATAGAAAGTCTTTACCCCACATGAAAAATAAATAAATCAAGGTCAGTACTATTAATTCTCTATGAAATGGAGTACACTCAGTTGAAGTAATATAAAAATCCCTAGTCTATTCTATGCAAACAATTTTAAGGAGAAGAAAATAGGATAGGATAACAATGGCCTAGAGCTTTCCCAGAGCATTTTTTAATAATAACATGTCCAGGGATCATAAATTATCCAAAGTAAGAACTTGGAAAAGATTCATGAAGAGATACCCATGGTGTGAATTCTTAATAGGATACACTAATATCTCCTGAGGACTACAACCTATGGAGCTTTTCTTTTTTCTTTCTTTCTTTCTCACTTTCTTCCTTTCTTTTTATTTTTTATTTTTTGGAGATGGAATCTGGCTCTGTTTCACAGGCTGGAGTTCAAAAAAGAAGCAGAAGCAGAATCAGAAGCGGAAGAGGAAGAGGAAGAGGAAAAAGAAAAAATAGATCCCTCTCATCTTGAGTTGAAAATGGTCAGAAACAAGAACACAATGTATGAAGTATGCTTAATGCCAATTGGAATAAAACCTCAAGTACTTTGTAGAGGGGTAACAGGAGAAGATTAAAATGTATTAAGATGGCTCTTTAAATTTCCCATGACCTAAGTTGAGAAATGAAGTTCTCTAAGGCTTACATTGCCTTTTTTCAAACTTAAGATACTAATAATTTTCTAAATGTAAATACTATATCAATTTGACAGAAGTGATGAATAATTAGTCAAGAGGTTCTCAAACAAAGGGTGGTCTAATGCCCAAAAGAAAAACTCTGGCCAGGCATTGTGTCTCATGCCTATAATCCCAGCACTTTGGGAGGCTGAGGCAGGAGGATCACCTGAGGTCAGGAGTGTGAGACCAGCCTGGCCAACATGGTGAAACCTGCTCTCTACTGAAAACAAAAAATACAAAAAAAATTTAGCCAGGTGTGGTTGTGGGCATCTGTAGTCTGAGCTACTTGGCAGGCTGAGGCAGGAGAATCACTTGATCACTTTGAACTCAAGAGGCAGAGGTTGCAGTGAGCTGAGATCACGCCATCGCACTCCAGCCTGTGCAACAGAGCCAGATTCCATCTCCAAAAAATAAAAAATAAAAAGAAAGGAAGAAAGTGAGAAAGAAAGAACGAAAAAAGAAAAGCTCCATAGGTTGTAGTCCTCAGGAGATAATAGTATATCCTATTAAGAATTCGTGCCACATTTCTAAGCTGTGTATGTGTATTAATGAAGAAATCCAGTCTTCCGTATGTTTTCTACTTTAGGCATGAAGAAATTGGAGGGAAGGAAAATATGTTTCCTAGTAGCTCTGAAGCCTCAGAAGGGAAAGGGGGTGATGTATTTTACAAAGACAATAATACCCAATCAAAGTAAAAATAATGCTAATATATTGCTCTGCATAAAGAGTGGAGGCTGTACTTTTTAAGGGAGGAAAGGCAAAATATATGTAAGTGATTTGGTATTCTAGATTCAGTGAATATATCAGTATTGTGACAGTTGATACATATGCATATTATAAGTGTTAATAAAAAGAATGGGTGGTATTTGATGTGAAGTTTAATTATGTAAGTAAACATTTCTAATTGGATTTTTTGTGAATTTATTCATTTCTATGCTTGATTATTATCTCATGTGACAAAAATATGTGTTTATGTTTTCCAAAAGCCTTAGTTATCAAAAGAAATTAATTCATACAGTGACTTTGGTACTTGTAGAGTATGTGTGTATGTTATAGATCCATATTATAATGGAATGTGTACCAATTCAAGTTATTATGCATTTTTAAGATTTTTATCAAAGCAAATAACATGTAAAAAATAAGTTGTACAACAGCCTGACCTAACCAACCCAACATACCTCCCAGTAAAATCCATTTTTTCACCTTTTCAATGTTTGTTCTCTCATAGTCATCTCCATAATTCTAAATAATAAGCTATGCTTTTATTATTTAATGTATCATATTTAGACTACTTTTTGGACTAAAGATGAACATTTAGCTTATTTACAATTACACATATTATTTGCCACCCAGTTTTAGATAGTTACCTTAATACCTTTAGTGTTTTCACTGATTATTTTATAGCTTTAAATAATACACCAGTGACCCTACATTTGCTTCCTCTTAAATTTTAGCTGTGTGTCTGAAGCTGCTCACTCTACAAGATGTTGCTATTAGTGGTCTGTCATTCCATATATCTCACAATTTCTCCCCCTCTTTCCAACTTTTGTAATATATTCTTATTTTTATATTGCCAAGGTTGATAATAGTTTATGGTTTATAGTAGACATAATTAAGCTTTCAGTGTTTGACCTAAAGATTGCATGTAAAAATTGAAACCTACCAAAATCCTCTAGGGAGTTATCAGCAATTAAATATTATCTCTGCAGAGCAAATTAGTATGGTAAGGTTTTGTTTCATTCTCGATGGGCTCAATACCATCATCTCTATACCACTCAAAGGATCCTAACATAAAGATCAAATGAATTATCTTTCCTATATACCAGTAGTTAGTTAAATTGTGCCTCAGTTGGTTTAGTTGCTATCTGGAAACTGATGTCCTTGGGAGAGATTTTATTTTTAAATGTATAAAGGGTACCTTTTTTTTTTTTTTTTTTTTACTTTAAGAAGTTTATCTCTACTTTTGCTTCTAAACAGATATGTTCCAATTAGATGAAATACATGGAATTCCTTTGATTTTCTTCTTGCCGTACACTGACTTCTTGTTCTAATTTGAACTGATAGTATTCTAGACTTATAACTCAGTTCCCCTTCTGTCACTTGAAAATTCTTTTCTTACCGAGTTCCTGGCTTCATTCTACAATTTATTATATCATGTGCCTTCCTCATTCTTGCTTTTCAGCTTCATTTGCTGGAATTACTTAAAAAAAAAAAAGCTACTTGTTTACTTGGGTTAAATATAACAATGGAGCTTCTATGTTTCAAAATAGTTATCATGTGGATAATGGGGAGGCAATCAACTATTTTGAACTAATTTCTGTCAGAGTTGATAACAATTACCACAAAAACACCAAAAAGCGAAGTAGCATGTCCTGTATTGTTGTTTAAGATAATATATTCAAGATAAACCCAGCTAGGAATATCAACTCTGTTGTGATAGTTGCCTTTCAGGCTAAAGTTGATCAATAATAAACTCTTTGGCAAGTGGAATTCATATTCCCGTGTGAACTGAAAATGATAAATAGTTAATAGCTTTCCTAGGGTCTTCTCTTCTGACACTTTCCAATGATTTCATCATAGTTTCAGAATAAAAGAATATAATTTATTCCAAGAGGCATGAAAATATTCAAGTACTATTCAGATAATTTTCTTAAGTTAGAAGTCTCTTAATTTAGAAAAAAATATATGTTGCCTGTGCTATGAGAGAGAAAATGTCATTATGAAGTTACAAGCTATTCAAGCTATGGCAATCCCAATTTTGAAATATTTTATAATGGTATAATAGCATGCTGAACTATTAAGATAATGAAGCCTCTACTTTTAAAACAGTTTCTCACAAGTACATGAGGCTTTTTTTCCATCTTCTGAAAAATTTACATTTATACAAAATAACC
Source organism: Pongo pygmaeus (assembly GCF_028885625.2). Lineage (NCBI taxonomy): Eukaryota > Metazoa > Chordata > Mammalia > Primates > Hominidae > Pongo > Pongo pygmaeus. Next base: position 19,013,502 of record NC_085930.1, on the reverse strand, counting down.
AAAGTTATATTTATAATTTTGAATTTATACTTTGATTTTCCTCAGAGTTTTTTAGATGTTGTACAGAATGGGCTGCATTTTTCCCAATTGCATTAGGGCTGATGCAAACAAGTTTCTCACTAGTTTAGACAAGCAATAACTGTAAGATGACTGTAAGGCATATTAAAACACTGGAAACATTGAACAATCATTAGTATTACATATATAGGCATATTGGTTAATAGAATAAATCAGTTTGCTTAAAAGAAACAACCTCTGAAGACATTTCTGCCAATAATGTTAAGAGTCTGCTTAAACATTTAACAGAGATGGGCTCACGTCAATAAACATTTATTTTGGTAATCAGCAATAAACATTTATTTTGGTAATCAGCAATAAACATTTATTTTGGTAATCAGAAATAAACATTTATTTTGGTATTCAGCATCTTTGATATCCCAGACTCTAGACTGTTAGCAAAATATATAAAATGTACAAACCTAGGTCTCTATTTTTAAAGACCACATATCCAGGGTAACACCCAGAATCCTCATTTCTATACACAGCACACGAAACAGATGGTATTTACATACAGGGCAATTCTATAGACATATGCAATTCTAAACTCTTCCTCTCCTCCCACCCATTAATATAAGGCACTGGCACATAAAGATACCACACATTTTTGTTCAGTTTTGCTCCCTGGTGTGTGAATTGTTGTATGTCAATAAACAATGGTCACGTTGTGATAGGGATAACAATAAATCTATGAATCTCTTGCAATTATGCAATATATTAGGGGAAGATAGATTTGGGCTCAATATAAGGAATATTCTTATGACTGAGACTTTATCAAAATAAATTATCTTGTTTTCAGACATAATTTAGATCATGCATTGCAACACAGTGGTGCATTGCAACACAGTGGTGCATTGCAACACAGTGGTGCATTGCGATCAATTGGCATGGGTGTATTGGGTGGAACATTTCAACCAATGTTTGAAAATTCATTTTAACCAATCAACCAATTGGTTAAAAAAACTGATATGGTTGGTTTTTCACAAATAATTTACAAACTTTTTGAAGATGAGTCACCATTTGGCTGTAACAGAATGTTTACTTCTTACTATACTCTTCCCAAGTCTTTGGACAAAAGCGGTGGGATGCTGGTAAGGGAAGGATGAGCAACATAAGTAGATACTATAGTAATTCCTCCTATTTGAGGCCCAGTGACATGGGGCACCAGTGCATCTTTGGCTCCTGAGATTTACTTCTAGGAAGAAACATAAATTGGTGGAACAGGTGATATAATATGGATAAGCAGCTATGGCTGTATTACCTACACTGACCTGACATTTGAATGCAGTACTTTTTGTATATAATTGTAAACTTCATTGACTCTTTATTTTCATGGCACGAATTCTTCCCCAAGTCGTCTCCAGATTTGTAATATGCTATTACCATGAGAAGTGCTCTCATTGCAAGAGCACCTGGGAATGGACTCTGTGCAGTTTTCCAAAACTTTAATTCTGCACTTTAAAATCCTTAGAGCAATGCAATGCAGTCCATAGTTTGGCTTGCTTTCTTTTTACTTCGCTATAAGAGCTACATAACCCTTTCTGTATATGTTAATTTGCTTCTCTTTTATTTTTCTCCCAGTTGAAATAGATGTCTTTCCTACATTTTTCTCTGAATTTCCCATCTGCTTGATATTGTTCACCCAATACACCTATGCCAGTTGATCACAATGCACCACTGTGCTGCAATGCATGATCTAAATTACCACATCTGGACACATGATAATTTATTTTTATAAAGTAGCACTCATAAGAATATTCTTTATATGAAACCCAAATATATCTTCCACTAATATGTTGCATGAGACCAAGTTTTAAAGTCTCAGGTGATACACATGTACATGATTAGCCTTCAACTATAATTTGAAAAGGAGCTATCATAGATTATCTTATGTTTCTAAATTTCACAAAACCATGTTTTGAGGCATTAAATGGGATGTAAGCAGCTCAGCACAGTGTCTGACACAACAAAAGTCCCCAGTAATAGCAGCTAATTGTTATCATGGTCATTATTATTTATTATTATCATCATTATCATTAGCACTACTGTATGACTACTAGTACCAGGACTCTGATTACACCTGATTTCACAAAAAAGAAAAGAAAAGAAAAGAAAACTCACATTACTAACTCCCAGTAAGTCTATAGTCAGGAGGAGCCCATTTTCCCCCACATATGTAACTGCTTTATTCTAAGGCTTTTCTTCAAATAAAAATGCCTTCCATCACAATCAGCTTATTAACATTTTATTTAAAAATCTTTCAAACCATTTTTGTCCCATGCACCAAACCAACTGATTTACCAGCCCTAAATGGAATTAGTTGTTTGACATTATGGGGGTATCATGAGGGTATCATGAGCTTGACTATCTCATTTTATCCCTCCTTTATATATAAGAAGATATATATATATATATATATGAATATATCTGTGTGTATGTGTATTTATACAAGCTCAACAGTCAAGCTATAATGCTGATAGTCAAGCTCTCTCTATATATAGACACACACACACACAGATATATTCACCGTTATAGCTCACTGTTTCCATGGAATATCTTGAAAAAATATATACATATGATGTCCACACAGGCATCATGTTCTAACCTTAACTAGATAATGTATATTCTTAAAGATATTATTTTTAGTATGTCTGCACATCACTAACAAAAATAATTGGTTCAATCCTAAAATAAGTTAATTTACTCAATGAGAAATTAAATTTACTTAAAGAGAGGAGGAAGCAGTCAAACTTATTCAGCTTGCCTTAGAAACATAAAATTAGAGAATACTAACAATGCAGAAAATATTTTTCCCTAAATTGTTATCATCTCAAGTTTACATAACTTTTAGGAAATACGTCATATCAACAAACACTAAGCAAACCCCTTTCTTTTCTGCCTTAATTGGATCAACCTGAACTGAAAATGCTGCTCCTTTCTTGCCATAAATAACTGATTATTGCTAAGTGCCTATTATATGCAAAACAGGTAATATTTAAAGAAATACATCTGATTAGTTGGCATCCAAAGGCAAAGATAGAATAAGGAAGCATTTGTGTGCTGAGCAAGTGGTAGACACAGGAAGTACTTAGGCTCAGAGGATAAAAGCATTCTGATGAGACTGAGATAAGACAAACTTTCAGTGAGTAAGCAAAAACATGATTTACATTCAAAATTTCCTGCCTACTCTTTAACTGTTATTTTTATTACTCTTTGATGCGGTCCTTTTTATCCAAGAAAGGCACTTGCTCTTACACTCCCTCTCATAATGACATAAGTCTTTTTTCCATGCTATTCATCCACTTGAATATCTGCATAAGCCAATCCTCACTTCCCTTCATTCTGCCAGACCTTCTTCAAAATTCAGGACAACATGCATTGTTTTTAGGAAACTTCATATAGAAGTCTGCTGGCACTTTCCTCTTGTATCTCAGGGAAAGGGCAACATCTGCCCCTGTCATTTACATCTCAATGTAATGGCATGCTTTATTCATCTCTTGAGCCTAGCATCTGACTATCTGGGAAATGTAGTCCCAGAGCAAAGCCTGATGAGTCCTGTTTTGGTTAAGGCAGCCAGACCACATTTCCAGTTCTAGATTCACCACTTCTTGGCTTCTGCTTGGATGGGATATTTAACTTCTCTGAGGCTTAGTTTCTCCATCTATAAAATGAGCATAATCTAATCATTATTGTAGGATTCCCAGAAAAATTAAAATAACAGGCATAAAATACTTCCTATAATACCTGGATTATAGCAGATAGTAACAGCCAATAATACTATGATTAGAATGAATGAATACACTCACGGATGTTAGTCGTATATATATATTAGGACCATTTTTGTCTTTCAAGCTTCCTACTGATATATGCATCTTATAAGATCTCTCTCTCTCTCTCTCTCTCTCTCAACCTTTTCCATTCTCTTTATTGTGTCTGTTATCAAGATAAGCATAGTATAGACTCCCTTTGGTCAGAGCCCTTCTTCGTTCCCAGCTCTGTCCCTTTTCATTCAAATGCTCTTCTGCTCTTACAAAACAACCACTGGAGAATAAAAGTCTCCATACTCCAATGATTCTAATTAAATGGATTTACTTTGTCTTGAAGACTATAGTTTCTGCCATTCATTTTATCCAGTATATTACAACCGAAATAACATTTTGTCATGTCTTTCTTTATACTATTCATTAAGAATGAGGTCTGTGACTAAAATATATTCTTCTAATTCTACTTTTATTCTTTTTCTGTGATGACATACAATACAAACTTTCAATTCAATGAATATATATTGTTAATGGAAAACCTAATTTGCTCTGTGAGCAGCTTTCTCATGTGCTCTCTCCCTTCCTTCCTTCCTCCCTCCCTCCTTTCTCTCTTTCTTTCTTTTCTTTCTTTCTTTCTTTCTTTCCTTTCTTTCTTTCATTTTCTTTCTCCTTCTTTCCTTCCTTCCTTCCTTCCTTCTTTCTTTCTTCTGCCTTCCTCATCTATCTCTTTACTTTTCTGTTCAGATTTGAGCCAACAGTTTCTTGGGTAGATGATGTTGAGGGAAGGAGTAAGGAAAAAGTTGGCATGATCTCTGAAAGTTTGCCTATCCTTTCTCAAACTGAAGGATTTTTTTTATGATGCTGTTCTGAATACCTCAAAAAATTGGGGAAGATGCAATGAGTCAGTCAATTAAGAAATTGTCTTAATTTCTCTACTAGAAGAAAAAATGGATATTTAGCTCTGTCATCAGACACTCTGCACATCATTTCTTATTTAAGTGTGATTTTCCTAAGTAATCTGTTTTAATAGAGCCGATTAATATATTAATGGATTGTATGAAGGCAGGAACTATGATAATTTTGAGAGCACTAACCTACCACACCTTTTCCATGTTAAGCAACTCAAAACATCTGTTTGATTGCTGCTTGTTGAGAATCTTGTAAATGTTTCTCTTAATTTGTTCATAAGGACTAGCTTTTTTATCATTATTATTCTTGTCCCTTTATGAAAAGTGCTTATTGAGTGCTAAATTATATTATGATGGGTTAATTTTGATATGGGAAAATAATTAGTTTGAATTCCCAGATCTTTGTCATTTGTTTCTTACTCATCAATTGTTTATCTGATATTATGGATGTTGATGGTAAAAGAAGTTTGTAATGTGCCTGCATCAATTACCTTAGGACTCAAATATGTTGACTGTAGATTAACTTAAGGGATCTAGAACTAGAAATACCATTTGACCCAGCCATCCCATTACTGGGTATATACCCAAAGGATTATAAATCATGCTGCTATAAAGACACATGCACATGTATGTTTATTGCGGCACTATTCACAATAGCAAAGACTTGGAACCAACCCAAATGTCCAACAATGATAGACTGGATTAAGAAAATGTGGCACATATACACCATGGAATACTATGCAGCCATCAAAAATGATGAGTTCATGTCCTTTGTAGGGGCATGGATGAAATTGGGAATCATCATTCTCAGTAAACTATTGCAAGAACAAAAAACCAAACACCGCATATTCTCACTCATAGGTGGGAATTGAACAAGGAGAACACATGGACACAGGAAGGGGAACATCACACTCTGGGGACTGTTGTAGGGTGGGGGAAGGGGGGAGGGATAGCTTTGGGAGATATACCTAATGCTAGATGGCGGGTTGATGGGTGCAGCACACCAGCATGGCACATGTATACATATGTAACTAACCTGCACATTGTGCACATGTACCCTAGAACTTAAAGTATATTAAAAAAAAAAAAAACTTAAACATTTGAACACAGTTAATGTCCCTAAGAGACAGTATTATCAATTTTTCCACATGACATAATATATGTTATCATAATAAGAAAGTAAATGTTCAGTGTCTACATGATTACTTTACCTTAAGCAATTTTTTTAAACTTAAATTTAAAAAATAATAAACAGTATTAATGTAGTTACAGATTTTGAAGTCCAGGTCATAAACAAGCAGTTCTTTGTTTTTAAAATTCAAGTAAGATCTAAAAGTATGCTCTTGCCTGAAATCCCAGCACTTTGAGAGGCCAAGGTGGGTGGATCACTTGAGTTCAGGAGTTCGAGACCAGCCTGGTCAAAGTGGTGAAACCCCATCTCTACTAAAAATACATAAATTAGCCAGGCATGGTGGCAGGTGCCTGTAATCCCAGCTACTTGGAAGGCTGAGGCACGAGAATTGCATGAACCTGGGAGGCGGAAGTTGCAGTGAGCCGAGACAGTGCCTATGCACTCCAATCGGAGCGACAGAGCAAGACTCCATCTCAAAAAATAAAATAAAATGAATAGAAGTGTGCTGTCATCTGAATATTATTCTCCTTACAGTTTCCAAAGCAACTGTTTTAACTTAGAAAAACTGGTGTTTAGTTTGTATTGAAGAAATATCGTAAATGCTTTTATGAGCCTAAGAGAAATCATATACAGTAATAAATAAAGAGCTTCTTACTTGCCAAGCACAGTTGGGACCCACTTATACATATTTGATTAGAGTAATTCACTACCCCTCTCTTAGTCTGCAAGGACCCTGTTGTAACATGGGATAATTTTAACAAGGAAGACAACCACAAGTCCATCAAAAGAAGTTTGCCCTCACATGTTTATTCAAATTGTATTATGTGGTCCACATGTCACTCAGAGAGCAGGAAGTTAAGGGCTGGGATTTGGAACACAGGTTGATCTTCTCAGGCTCTGTGAGGCCATGACCTTTTCAAGTGTAACAGAATGGAAGCTTCTTGGCCTGAAACGACTAATTCATCTTCCCAGCACACACAGCTGGGGACAGGCCAGATTTCGATTTCATAGTTCACATTTTTCTAACGCAGGAAATTGATAAGCTGTTTATCTTCACCATGTAAATGTACTGGTTTAAGAGATTTTCTTGTCTTTTCTCTCTTTTAAAATGGTAATACTTGCATTGTGTGGGATTTTGTCTTCTACTCACATGTTTAATATTTGCTTTATAACATCTTTTAGATTTACTTTGTAAAAATTGTCATATATGTAGAATGACCATATAATTTATCTTATTGGGAGATTTTGAAGATGAAAATGGAGGGAGGCTGGTACAAAAAAGTTTTCAGACCATGGTGTAAATCACGACCATCCCAGGCAAGCTAAGACACCTACTTACCCTTTTGTGACAACAATTAGCCATCTGAAGCTAAAGTGATCTTGGAATGGCTCAAATGGGGGAAGGTGGCTCTACCCTTTACTACCATCTATTTATCTCCTTCTTTCTAATGAGATTTCAATGTCTTAAGCTGTCTCAGAGGAATACAGATAAAAAAATCCATAGTGATTTCTAATCTATTAATATATATTCAACTCATTTAATTTGATTTATTTATTGCTTTTCTATTTTTTTGGAATAACTTTACCTCAATAGAAATAGCATAATGTGAAAATATTTAACATTACTCACATACGATAGCCACAGAATCTTGAACAGTTTCATAAACATTTATCCACCATGAGGATAGTAACTCTAAAATTCCGCAGTTCTTGGATTCCAGTTTTATGGTGTCAAGTTTAGTAAAAGTGTCTGTCATACCTATCTGCACTGTAGTCAAAGCACAAAATGTTTCCATTTTTCCTCCTTCTGGCGGTCACAAACAAAATGAAACTTGTGGATTTGCATTTAAATTTTTCATGTATTGTAAATTGAAAATGAGATACAACAACTATCTCATCTCCTGGGCCTTTACCTAATGAAGTAAGATTTATTTTCTGAGCTAGTTAAGGGTTGACCAGTCTGTGTAATGTAACTCACTCAATGAAAGAAGGAGGTTGTTACTTTCATTTTTACTTTTTTGTTTCTGATACATAAATAATGAAGGATGTTCCATGGAATGGATACCTACTGGTGACCCTTATTTAGGTGTCCTTTACAGGCTCCAGGAGTTGTTAGTCAAATACGCTGGTACAGGAGAGTTCACTGTAATCCCAGGTCATAGTAAAGTGAACGACCATGTCAACTCCCATGGTACACTCATCATCATAGCCAACAGGTATTGCCTGGTACCCTGCCATTACCAGCTGGCACTGATCACTGAGCTCCTTGTAACTGTGAGCATGTACTTGGGGAGAAATCAAGACTCTTCTCCAGAACACGTAGCTTCCTTTGTTCACCACAGCCTTATCTTACAAGTGTAGACTGTGTGTGAAGGCAGGCTCAAGAGTACTTGCAGAACAGTAGATACTGTGGAGGGTTGGGTACCAAGGGACCTTCTAAAGGAATGTGCCAAAGAGGTCTGACATGCTACAGTTTGCTCAAGAATAATCATGTCTGCAAGGAGTACCTGTTATTTGCTCAATGTTGAAGCTGAATAAACAGAGGGTTTCTAGAATTAGAATCATCTGGGCTGTAAAGACAGTGCATGTAGAGAGGCAGCAGGAGGCACACCCCAGAGGCCTTATGGTCTCCCTAGTACATCACTCACTTTCACACCAGGGATTTCCTCGGGCTTCTGTGTCCCTTAGGCCTGAAATACTGTCTGCAATCCCTACTTTCTGTTTTCTATTGCTCAAAACACTGTATCTTGAGAAACTCTCAAGTCACCCTAATCAGAAGTAGAAATCCAATAAAGAATCTAGTTTAATTTTTTAAACGCATAGGCTCTTCACTAAGAGTAATTCTATTATAAAATAAAAGATGCTCCACAGTAAAATAATACCAATGGCTTTACTTGTAACAAGTTCTTTTAGTCATTAATGTTTACAACTTACAGCCTAACAGCATGCCAAAAATCATTGCCATAGAGTGAGGGAAAGAAGGGTGGAGAGGAAGAGAAGTGGGAAGAAAGAAGAAAGGAAAAAGAAAGGAAGAAAAAGAGAGAGAAATAAGTAAAAGGAAAAGAAGAAAAGAGAAGAAATCTCTGCATAACTTCAGCATCCTCATCAGATGAAACAACAGCCCAACTCCGCAGGCATCTCTCAAAATATTTCACTGTGGCACACTGAGATTCCTCCACGGGAACTAAGTTGCAGAGGCAGTGAAACTCAGCTACCTTAAAATAAATTTATTAAAGAATTTATATATTTATCCATGGGAAAGAAAAAGTCTAAATCAGCTACCTTTAGGAGAATATATTAAACTAATTAGTTTTAACACCAACACAGAAGGGAAAACCAAAATAAAGCTGTGATCAGCAAATAAGCAAACCCCACAGTGGAAAAAGAAGACGTGAGATAAGGAAAAGGCAAAAGTCTATCGTTTTAAAAAGGAGGAAAAGTAGCAATCACCTTGAAGAAACCGCCAATCTTACATTTCCTGAAAATGGCATGATTGTGTATTCAGGAGAAAATATTTATTCAGCATGTTGGTTTACTTACAAGCATTCTATTTTGTGTTTGTGATTTTTGACGTCATATTCATACATTTCATATCATAAGCCATTCTTTTCAATGCCGTTTAATACCCTGCCAGTGCTACATGTATCTCATTTTGGAAATGTAAATATCTTGGTTACTTGTTTAATATCTGAGGTATCATTATGAAAGTAGCTCTACATGTTTTTTTTCCTTTACTTAGTAATTGAAACTCCAAATTTCAGAATTGCATTTAGAGCTGACACTGAAAATATCCAGGAAAGGAATGATTTCTTACTGCTCCACAGGAAGAAAAGAAAATATTCACATTAGGCTATATTTATGCTATACCAAACTACTGAGATATATATATATCTGCCTCTGTGTGTGTGTGTGTGTGTGTGTGTGTGTGTATATATATGTATTTTTTTTTTTTTTTTGAGACAGAGTCTCGCTCTGTTGCCCAGGGTGGAGTGCAGTGGTAGGATCATGGCTCACTTCAGCCTCAATCTCCTGGGCTCAACTGATCCTCCCTCCTCAGCCTCCTGTGTAGCTGGGACTGCAGGCACATACCACCACGCTCAGCTAATTTTTGTATTTTCAGTAGAGACGGGATTTCACCATGTTGCCCAGGATGGTCTCAAACTCCTGGGCTCAAGCAATCCACCAGCCTCAGCCTACCAAAGTGTTGGGATTGCAGGCATGAGCCACTGCACCCTGCGTACATAAATATAAAAACATTTGAACAATAGGGGTGCCTGCATAGTATTCAGCTACTAGTACAATTTCTTGCTAAAATCTGAACTGGTCACTTTCATCAACATCTATTTTTATTTTCTCTGGTATTCTTATGTGTCATTTTTAGGAAGATGAAATAATCCACATTGCTTTTCTTTTTTTATTTTATTTTATTTATTTATTTATTTTCAGACGGAGTCTGACTCTGTTGCCCAGGCTGGAGTGCAGTGGTGCGATCTCAGCTCACTGCAAGCTCCACCTCCTGTGTTCACTCCATTCTCCTGCCTCAGCCTCCCAAGTAGCTGGGACTACAGGCGCCCGCCACCACGCCCCGCTAATTTTTTGTATTTTTAGTAGAGACGGGGTTTCACCATGTTAGCCAGGATGGTCTCGATCCCCTGACCTCGTGATCCACCCGCCTCGGCCTCCCAAAGTGCTGGGATTACAGGCGTGAGCCACCGCGCCTGGCCACATTGCTTTTCCTAAAGAAGGTTTTTATTTCATTAAGAGAAATTCTGGTAGTATTTCTGCCATCCCACCTATTACAGTCATCATTAAAGCATAATCAAGATTATTTTAAGAATCTGTGAGATATATTGTACCTTATTTATTTATCACCAGCCCCTTTTCTAAATTTAATCCGAATCATTTTCTCTTTGATCTGTCAGCTCTTATCTAATAGATTTTACTGTATTTTACAATATGCAGACCCATAGCATTCTATGTTCTACTAAATGATGTAAATATATTTTTGAATTGATAGGTAAAATCTGCAACTAAATAAATGTCATAAAAAAGTAGTCCCTATGAGTAACAAGAATTCAAAGTGCTTCCACATAATGCTGTTTTAATATTTAGATCATTTAAATATCAATTATCCAATCACTTGATATAAATCTTTGTATGTATTATGGGCCTTTTGAAGATGGGTTATTGCATGGATCTTCTCTGCATGATAGACACCCATCTGTATTTTCTAATATCATAAATTAAACATGATCATCAAGACTGAAGACAGTTTGGAGACAGGTACAAAGCCACAATCCAAGTCTAAAACAGTTGAGCCAATTGTGGTTCAGTTCAGAAGCTTTCTGGGTCTAGAACAATAAGAGATGCATATGCTAGATGTTATAGGACATCCGTGTGGGCATCTGGATAAGCACCAGGTAATAAAAAAAAAGTTCCTGTTCAGCAAAATAATGAGTGTTTATAAAAATATAAAATATAATTACATATCTTCATATCAATTGAGATCAAGGCTTGTCGCTGACTTAGTTTGAGTCAGGCCAGGTATTGCCACAAACAGAATTATGTGGGAAAAACATCAGATTTCAGAGACTTTAGGATTGTGAAATTATAAACAATGAATTATGCACATAGTTTTACTATATATGGAGGTAAAAGGGAGGTATTTGTTGAATACTTGTGATTCAGTAATATTTTAAGAAAATGTACCTTTGTTAAGTTGTATAATCCTCAAAATGGGCCTTGTGATGTATGAGTCATTATATCTAGGTAACATACTCAACTCGAAAGTAGAACCATCCTTGAGAACCCAGCTCTATTCCCAAGTCCTTTCCAACTACCATTATAGCCACCCCATTCTGCAGAGAACACTTTCACTCGGTTGTATTTCTTTGATGCTTATTAAAGGACCCAGAACAGCACTGAGATTCCAATACGCAGCCGGGTGCGGTGGCTCTCACCTGTAATCCCAGCACTTTGAGAGGCCGAGGCCGGAAGATTGCTTGAACTCAGGAGTTCAAGACCAGCCTGGGCGACACAGGGAGACATCGTCTCTATTAAAATTAAAAATAATGATAACAATTAGCTGGGCATAGTGGGGCATGCCTGTAGTCCTAGCTACTGAGGAGGCTGAGGTGGGAGGATTGCTTGAGCCCAGGAGATGGAGGCTGCAGTGAGCTTGATCATGCCTCTGCACTCAAGCCCGGGCAACAAAGCGAGACCCTGCCCCCAAAAATAAAAAATAAAGATTCTAAGAAGCACTCAGTAAGTATCAACTGTTGGCCAACTACCTATAGCCATTGGATAGTTCTGGGCTTCAATGGAGCTGTTGCTTTTTTCCAGTCCAGTGTTGACTAGATCCACAGAGTTAAGTAAGCCAGGTTTAGAGCAATAAGGTTTATGGTGACTTCACAGTCAACTGTTAATGCATCTGTGGCATACTTAAAATAGAGAGGATAAATCATAGAAATAACTTAGTCTAGACGCATTTAAGTAAATTTATACATAAACTTAATGGGATGTAAAAAATAACTCTTGTACATCTAGAGCGCTTTAAAATGACTCAATTATCAAATAGTAAAAATGAGCAAAACATATTAACCATATAAAGAACTTTTAAAAGCACACAATCTTTTAAAATAAAATCAATGTGTTGATTTAAAACAAAAACTTTTTAAGGAATTTTTACTTAGAATTTTGTGCAAACTGCAACTTTTCATCTATTTGCTAAGCTTTTTTTAGAGCTCCCTCTACTGTTCAAATATGAACATGCTCATGAAATTGAGGGAAGGTAATCTGGTTTAGAAACATAGAGGCTGCTGAAGATTTACATTAATAACCTGTGCAAGAATCGTCAAAAATGTGAATTTTCTGCTTTTTTTACTTAAAGTCATCCATCTAATTTTATAGCCCTGCTCCTCAAATAAGAAAGAAAATATCTCTGTTGTATACCTTATGGATGCATAAATGTTATTTTCAGAATTCCACCTCTCTCCCGACTTAATCAGTAAATACCTGTTAATTTTCTTACAATTTCATGTATGAGAAAACTGTATCATACAGAATACAAGAAAAAATGTTCTAAAACTTATGTAATGGAGATTAAGGAAGTCTTAAAATATCATGTACTTCATAACTGCAGAAGATGAGAGATAATATTTGCACGGGTGATATGAAATTATATAAGGTCTTTTTATCTCTAGCATGTATAACTCACAGTTCCTGTGTGAGTTAAATAAATATTAAGTATTACGCAGTATTATTGAAAAGAAACCAGGAAATACTAATACAGCATTCAATTCACAAAAGAAAACATTCTCAAAGCCATATTTGTATGTGTAGGTCATGTTACTTGTTAGGAGATAAGATTTTACCAGGATACATGTAGTGAGTGGTAATGTTTCATTTTATTGGGAAAATGTGTAAATTTCAGATTGTTCTTTGTTTAAAATAATACACAGAATTTTTTCAACTCTGATTAAATCACAAACAATAAAATATAGGAAGCCATAAAATATCTTTTCAATAAAATTACCAGAGTAACTATGAGACCTAGAGGTTTTTATACCAAGATACTGAGAAACAAACCAGTAGTTAACTTCGTGAGATAGAATTATCAAAGTGTAAAACTCCAATTAAGATAATGGTAGAGTTTATTAATTTAATAAATCAAGAGACAAAGAACAATATAATTCATAGGAGTTAGGTAATAACATACAGTAGTTACATATTTCTCTAATGAGTCCCAAACTCATATTTAACATTACATAATTAATTAGCCAGGAAGTACTAAGACTGTTTAAGTTAAATTATATTATTCGTTTGTAGAAATAGAAGGTAATTTCTAGCTGATTTCTCCATTTTATGTACAGGAAAAAAAATGTCACATTTTAGAAGGCTGATTTTTTAAAACCATCTTCCATATTGCACGCGTATTTAAAGTGTACTGAAATGAAAATAATGGAAGTAAATTACTAAAGGCAGACCATTATAAAAGTGTTGAATTTTGAGGTGGGAGGATCACTTGAGCCCAAGAGCTCAAGTTCAGCCTGGATATCACTGATGTATTCTGAAGATTTTGGAAAGCCTAGATATGCAACCATATCCTCTAAAATGTAGTCATATAAATGTTATAACACCTTAAGAAGTGATATTATACCTGAAGTATTTGATAGAAATGCTTTCTATAAATACTTTGTGGCACTTACTATGTGTCAAAGACTGCCATAAACACTGTAAGTACAATTTTATTGAATCCTTTTAGCAGGGCAGTACTATCACTAACCCCATTTTAGAGATAACAAAACTGAAGCACAGACAGATTTTTAAAAATCTAAGATCCTGAGCAGCTGGTAACTAGGGAAGCTGATATTTAACCCTGTGCATCTAGCTTCAGACTGGATACCTTTAACCACACCATCGTCATCATGTCTCTCTACTTGTGCCTGGGGAAGGGTGGTTGGTTTTTTCTTCCTTTTTTGTTTTTGCCTTTGTTTGTTTTTTAATGAAATCGTGGGGTTGGAACTGGATCAGTCTGAACCAGGAAGTGAGTCCTGGTGCTAACTGGAGGAAGCTAAGAATTGTATTCTCCATCATTGACATTTAGTCAAAATGCTATTTACTTGAACAGTGTGCTCAAACAATGCATAAACAGGTTAATCTGATTTCTAAAAACTTAAGGAGTCCTTACTTCCCACCTATAGATATTCTTATGTCAAAATGAATACGTCAAAAAGTATGTAAGTCTCTGAGAATGACTGCAAAACTTGGAGCATAAGTATAGATACACATCCTTCAGGAGGACTCCACAACTTTATTCTGAGTCACAGACTGATGTATGCTCAAAAATGTTAAGCATTGCAAAAGGCAAATTCTAGCCCCTTGAGGGAATATTGCAAGTAGCAGAGGGAATATTACAAGTAGCGTCTCCATCCACACTTACCTATTTCCATAGATTTTGTCCATCATAGTCCCGGGACAAAACTGAACTGGATTATTCCTTAAACATGCTGTGCAGTCTTGGAATGCTATGTCCCTAGCTTCTGTCCCAGGTCTTTTGCTACTGACAGCATCAACTTCTCTTCCTTCCTTTGCTTTTTGGGGTATCAGCCTCTTCGTTTGTGTAGTAGGAATCCAGCAAACAAAGAAATGTTGGTTTTTGTTGGGCTCATTTTTAAGGATTGAATTAATTTTAATTAGTTTAGCACTTTCACGTTGCCTGGGACAGGGTAAGTATCAACCCTCCCTTGCTTTTGTGTAGTGAAAAGTCTGTGGATTTGAGGTCCAATAGATCTGGATTAGGATCTCAGTTCTTTTTTTGTATGAGCCATGTGATTTGGGCAATTTCCCTGATATCTCTAAGACTCAGTTTCCTGTACAAAAACTGGGGTTGATAACAGCTACATAACAGAGTGGTTTTAATAAATCAATTTTAAAAGTATCTCAAAGTGCCCTTTTGGAGTTCAATCAGAGCATTATCAAACTAACCCATTTAAGAGTCAGCTGGTGCTCTAAGCAATTGCAACTTTGTTTGATTTACTATTTACTATCTATTAGAACCATACTGTAAAATTTCATGTTAATTCTGTGAAGATTGACAAATAACAAATGTTTTCTGTCCTGTGGAAAAAACAGTTTTCAATTTTTTTTTGCTTGTAGGATGTTAACCAATCTTATATCGAATTTTGCAATATGATCCCAGAGATTCATTTTTCTCCACTGACTCTATATTAGGCAGCCTATTATTTTTTTGAACCAGCATTATCATCCTGCTAGTTCCCTTAATAATTTATATAGTTTTAAAATCTTTGATGAGGGCTCATCATATCTACTTTTAACTTTGCACAGTTTCATAGGAGCAGCTAAGTACCTGCAGAAGAAGCATTTGTTTGCCTCATTCCTTGGGCACTTTTTGGAATGATCCACTGCGTGGGGAAACTCTTGCTCTCTTCACTGCATGAAATGTTCTTGAATAACATTTCCTCCTATTATCCCAACCATCCTCCTTGGCCTAGTTTAAATGCTTTCTCCTTCAGGAAGTCTTACTAATTCCGCAAATCAGAAGTGACTGCTCTCTGCGTTCCCATAGCATTTTCTTTGTCATTGAAATTAATCATGGTTATTTGTGTATGTGTCTTAACTCCCCTGATGAACTAGAATGTATTTGAGAGCAGAGATGTTATCTTGTTCATCATTTAATACACACTATTTTCCGTCCTGTGCTTTTCCCTAGCATACATAGAACAATAAATATCTGTTTATTAGAATTAAGCATGAAAAACTATGAAATAAACCAATTAAACTGATTAAAAAGTCAAAATAATTCAGGTTTGTGCGAATGAGTATAACAAAATCAGGTAAATAATCACCAGTAAAATATAGAAAATAGAAAAGTATAGAGGTGTTTTATTAGATAACCACATATATTTATAAAGCTCTTATTCCTTGTAGTTAAAATAATTGGAAAAATATCATAAAAAGTACACCCATTCTGGAGATCATTCTCTTTATGTAGCATACAACTTTGAATCACATAAAAACTTTCAATGATGTTAGCAGGAGTCAGTTTCTATACCTAAAACAGTGTTCCTTTTAGAGCTGTAAGTTTTAGAACAATATAAAGAAAACCTTTTAATACTGATTGCCAAGAACAAATTTATCATCACTGACAGGGTAATATATGGTAAATCACATATTTTATGCACATGAGTTCTTCTGCCTGTAAAATGAGAGTATACCCACTCCGTATTATAGAGAAACATTATGAATGTGAGCTAGGCTCTCTCCCTGAGCGTCAAGGAGAATGAATTAAATACACCTGTGTAATAGAACCGGGCTTCTCAAACTTCAATGTGTAAACACATCACTGGGGAATCTTGTTGCTGTGCAGATTCTGATTTAATATCTCTAGATTGAGCCTAAGATTCTGTGTGATCTCATGGGCTCCCAGGTGCCACCAAATGCTGCTGGTCCACGGACTGTAATTGGAGGAACAAAATTAAAAACCTATTTAAAAACTGTCCCTCCTCCTTGAATGTTGATTTCCTTCTATCCAGCCTTTCAAAATTTGCCCTTATCGTTCTATAAACTTGTTAAGGAAGTGAAAAGACATTTTCCTATTTCTTGCTCAGTGACACGGAGAGAAAACAGAAAAATGTTTGTTTTAGTCACTAGCCCTCTTCCTGATTTTGGAAAACATCCAAAAAAATTAACTATTTTTTAAGAGATAGGGTCTTGCTAAGTTACACAGGCTGGACTTGAACTCCTGGGCTCAAGAAATCCTTCTGCCTCAAAAACTCAACATTTTTACAATACCTTGATAATTCCCATTCTTTCCATTTCTGTACAGTTTTAATATGCAGTGCAATATGGAAGATGATTTAAAAAATGGAAAAATTTTGGAGGTAAACTCTAATACTTTCTTCTCTCCTAATACTATAAAATATTTCTTTATATTACTAATATTTATAGTTAGTACATAATTTTTTATCAGAGCCCAAAATTATGTACAGAATTTTCATAATATTAAAACAACTGACCATGTAATTTCATGGTACCCTATAATCACCATGCTAATTATACGATTTTTGAAAATGTTCAAACTGGTTAGCAAGGAATTATAAAATGACATTTTACTTGTCATAGGCAAATATTTTTGTCTCTTTGGAGGTAGAAGTATGAGACAATAAATTTGAGAGAGACCTTCCCCCTTTTGGGCCAAAAAATACAAGTTGTTCTCTATAGAAAGAAAAGCAATTCATTCTTTATCTTTCTTTCCAAAGGTTAAAGAAATATTTCTTTTCTGTTCATACCTATAACTTGTCCAAACCAAGTGCTAATATGCTAGGGGCAGTTCTTTTAAAATTCATATTTTAACCTGCAAAATGTCAATCATATAACCATCTCCACAATAAGCCCCTCAGCAAAAGAGCTAAAGAAATTTAATTTAGTTGAGTTTTTAGAT
Organism: Pongo pygmaeus; assembly: GCF_028885625.2. Taxonomy (NCBI): domain Eukaryota; kingdom Metazoa; phylum Chordata; class Mammalia; order Primates; family Hominidae; genus Pongo; species Pongo pygmaeus. The sequence goes on along the minus strand of NC_085930.1, from coordinate 18,995,682 downwards.
TTGTGGAGACAGAGAGAGAGGATTTTAATGACTACCTCTCATTTTGCCTAGAATATGCTATCATTTTTTTTTTTTGAGTAAGGTCCTCTCAAGTTCTTAGTGCAAGGAGTAGAAGAATTTATAATCCATTAAAATAAATTTTAAAATTGGAAGAATTTCAGTATAAAGTGGATTCTGCATAAACATATATTTAGGGGAATCTGACTGGAATTTCACCATTGAGAAGATTCCATAAATGTGTTAATTATACAGTTATTCTAATTCCATGTTTGGCGTATGTTTAATTAACTGAAGGAATTACTATATTTTAAAAGTAGCTGTCATGAGAAGCAGCATGGTTGATGTTAACTTTTGTTGAATTTCTTAGCAAACACAAATATAACATGCCAGTAATAATGTAATAACATGCAGTAGCCACATCATATACTGATATGAGCCCTTCTTCAGAGCCATGGGCCGCAAAAGTGTCAGCATGGCTGACTTTACTCAGGCGCCTCTTCACATGGAGGATTGATTGATGGATGATATGATAGTCTCACTACTGGCAATTCTTGAATGCAACCGTCTTGAGACTGTGACCCTATATAACTTTAAATCCAATCAGTTTGTTCTCTTTAATTTTCTAGCCCTGCAAAGCATTCCATTTTGTCAGTAGACCCCATATCACTGGTGCACTATTGGTATAATCACAAATCAGGTGGCCTACTTTTTGCTGAGGTTTTAAGAGCTTCCAAAAGCAGATTGAGAATATATGTTTATTTTTAAAATCTCATTTTTAAAAAAAGTATTCATAACACTTTACCCTTTGTGTTTTGTTTATTGTTTTTACAGTTTAAATCATTTTCTTTCTTTTTTTTTTTTTGAGACAGAGATCGTGCCACTGCACTCCAACCTGGGCAACAGGAGTGAAACTCTGTCTCAAAAAAAAAAAAGAAAGAAAAATAAAAAAGAAAATGAGAGTATTATTTTTCTTCTCTGTAATCTAACAATTCCTTGATAATTATTCTTCAGTAATTATTCAGACTAAATCTGGAATTGGCACTTTCACATTTCTAGGGACAATACACCTTGTAAATCATAAGTAGTTATCCTTGGAAGAAAGGAGGAAAGGAGAGGAAAAAGGAAGAAGAGGAAAGGAGGAAATAAAACATGACTTCTTTGTATCTACCTCAGGAAGAAGATGAAAGGAGGAAATAAAACATGACTTCTTTGTATCTACCTCAGGAAGACTAAAAGCAGTCTGTTAATATTCTTTATAACAGAAGCATTGGGGCAGATCTCTCCTGGCTGGATTTTTGTGTTTTTTTGAGGCTTCATACACAATCAGAGCAGAGCATAAATATTAGAGAACAAATCTCTTGTACATAACACACCTTGATATGTTGCTACATGGTATCTTTTTTAAATGTAAAATCTACATATCTCATTTTTTAGGAAATAAATTAATACTTTGAGGAAGATTGCCTCAAAAATCTATCAGCAAATTAAAAAGATGCTTTTCTTTTTTTTTAATTTTCTTTATCCTCCATACCCAGCTCCGTAATAAATTGGGAGACATAATTATTTTGTGGTTCTGTAAGCAATGACCTTACACAGCTTTACCTTGGAAACTAATAAACTTTGCTGACATGGGACAAATTCTCAAAATTCTACTCTATTTTTGTACATGTTATTGTTTACACCATCCTAGCAGAAACTGTCCAAATCAAAGAGCCAAGCATATTGTCTTTAATTAACACTGTTGTTAGCATATGCAAAAGCACTTTATACATGCTTCAATCACACCTGAAATGTAGCCAGTGACACCACAACATGAGTAAGTGCCTGTATTTAATCAAATTAGAAGCAATTTAACACTTTCTAGGGGAACTCGGGAAGACATCTGAATTGAGGATTTCAATTTCTGCAGTATTCGGATTTAGAAGTAAAAACCACTAGCATTTATTTGGGTAATCTTAAACCTTATCATAATCCCTATACAAAGGATTACTGCCATTATTAATATCTGAAGAACCATTCACAAGTGATGAGATAAGAAATAAATCCTGTCTCATTAAGACACTTCAACAGCCAGCAAAGAACAGGCCTTTTGTCTAATAATGTCCAGTCCCTCTACATATATTTTACATCGCTGTCTCCTGCCTTCCTTCTCATGCTGTTTTAACTTTCAAATTTCCTTCTCTACTACTCTAATACAAAACTAGTGTTTTGCCAATTAACAAGAGCAGAGAAAAGAGTCAGGTTGTTTAAAACCTGACTCTGTCACTTACCAGCTTGGGAACTTAGACAGGTTCACCTGTCCGTGCCCCAATTTCTTTGTCTGTAAAAATAAACCAGTAATAACAACATTGTAGGGTCGTCATGAGTGTTAAATAAATCTTCATGGGTGAACATCTGGGACAATGCCTGGCACACTGGAATATTAGCTGTTGTTATTTTTATTACTATTGACTCCTTCCCAATCAGCATTCAAATATGTGCTGAAGTATCCTTAGGTTGAACCACAGTTCTACACTACTCTCCTGTCTTGGGTCTCTACTCATTTTCTCAGTCAAGCTTCCCAGTAAAATTGTCTACACAGGCTGGCTTCACCTCTCACCCCCCATTCATTTCTTCATATCCTGCAACTCTCTGCCTGCTCCCAAGGCTACTCTACTGAACTGTTCTTTTTAGTTCCTTTGTAACCTTTTGCTGTCATACCAATGGACTCTTCAGTCATCATCCCTCGACCTCTCAGCAGCTTTTCACGTAGTTGATGTTCTGTCTCTTGACCTCTCAGCAGCTTTTCACGTAGTTGATGTTCTGTCTCTTGGCCTCCACAGAGCCTCATTCTTACCCCCACCTGCTACTTCTCCATCTCCCTCACCTGCCTTGATGGTTCTTTATTCCCTTTTCATAGTATTGTCTAACCCCAGCAATCTCATGAGTCCCATCACTTCAGCTGTCCACCATAGTGGATGACATTGCTGTTTTCTCTTCTTTCAAGCTTCAGGCCAATATATTCAACGGCCTCCACGGCATCTGTAACTGGACACCTAAAGGAATTTCATACTTCATATTTAAGCCCGAACTAGTAATCCTTTCGCCCAAACCTACAATCTCTCCAGCCTTCTTCATTTTACTAAATGGCCACTTCATACACAGAGTGGCCGAAATCAACATCACCTTTTTGTACTCTTGCCCACATAAAATCCACCATGCTAGCCGGGAGATTTTCTCTATAATACATCTCTTGAAAAATCATACCAAGTCTCTCTAGCACTCTTCTTCCCACCTTACTTCAATCATTTTGGATTTCTTCCTGGACCACTAACTTTGCTCCCTATATTTTCATTTATGTTCTGCTACTAACTCCCTCTGATCCTTCCTCCACAAACAGCCACCTTTTAAAAATAGAAATTGGATCATATTACCTTCCTGTGCAAAATCCTTTCATTGGCTTCTTGCTGGAACCAGAATAAATAAAAGATAGCATCTTTACCACAGAATTTTCTGTCCCGAGTCAATTTCATATATCTCTAGTACATTTTTTAATTCATTCTATTTTTGTTGCATCTTATGATTTATTTTACAGTTTGCAGCTATGTTTATTTATGCTTTTATTTTTTATTTACTCTTTCTCTTCTTAAACTGTAAGTACCATGAAGTCACAGAACAGTTTTTACTAAATCTGTAATGCTACTAGTTCAATAAATATTTCTTGAAGAAATGAATAAATGATTGAAGGAAACTTCCACAACTAATTCTACAGAAAAAAACACATATCAAGTATGCTATACTGCAAATATTACCTGAGAAAGAGTGAGATTTTATCTTAATTATTTCAAAAATCTTAACTTAAACTCTTGGTTCATATGTTTGAGGGGAAGTTTCATGTCTAAAGTGTTTACCTATTAAGACCAGATGGAGGTCAGCTGGAGCCATATGTATGAAATTTGGAAGCTGACAAAATAGGACATGAGTTTTTATTGCTCCTCTCAAAAAAGCTATGACTTTGGTTGAGTTACAAAAAAAAAAAAAAAAAAAAAAAGAAAACAAAACTTTGAGTCTGTTCTCTAAGATAGAAAATATCACCTGCCTTAATCAGCCAGTATGAAGATGAAATTATTTATGGCATAAACATGTCAGTTGACACTCAAATACCAACCTGATTCCTCTTTTTAGACAGGGTCCATTCTCTGGCAGCAAGTACTTTGATTTAGCTCTCACCCTCATACTCTTTGCTGGAGGCCACCTAAAGAGGTCCCCAACACAAGGAAGAGGGTAACAGAGCAGGTGGTGGCTTGAGTATCCACTCAATTCTGCCTGTACCCTGCTCCTGATTTAGGATATTAGTAGGAGACTTCTCTTGGGGACTGTTATATAATTTCTGTAGTATTTGAGTTTGTTTTTTGAGTATTGAGTGTAGGTTTATTTGAGTTTTCTTATCAAAGTCATTATTCATTATTATATTGTTAATTTGATTAATTTTTTATTTGCTAGAGCCTGGTTGCTCTTTCTTAGCATCTCTCCCCCAACCGCTAACCCCAACCCCCGTTTTTTTTTTTTTCTCTTGGTCTGACAGTATCTTCAGTTCTCCATGGATTTTTCCCACTTGATCTTATGGCCTACTACCTGATCATACCATTTAACCAAACTGCTAAGCTTCATTAGCTAAGGTAATTAATTCACTTTAAATATCTTACTCTACTTTGTGAAGACACTGTTGTAAAAACATGATATTCAGGACCTCAGCAGTAAGAAAGAATTTGGGAGAAAATTAAATTATTTTTCCCTCCTATTGGCCAACAACCACCCTTTTAACCCCCAAGAATAAATATGTCATTATCTGAAAAATAGAGGCCCTTTATTTTAAAATACCAAGTGTTGTTCAACGTTTTAAACCTAGGTCCAGTTTCAAAAACATGAATTAATTTACCACCAATTTGTCTGATAATATGTTTCCAGATACTGCTTGTCTATAACAAAGATGATAAGAAGTAACCTTTTTTTCCATAGCAGTAACCACAAATGCTTAAAAGTTCTGAAAGATAAAAAAATTGGAGACCTTGGGCTAGTTTTATATTTCTGGAAGTTCAATAGATAAAGCATCATGAATCCTTTTCTGAGACTAGAACAGTATCAGTAGCAGAACAGTAGTTCTGATGATCTAATTCAAAAGCCAAGAAGTCATTTGCTTAGTGATTGTGGTTGATTAGATAAAGCTTTCAAAATATGTAGCTCATAAGAAAAATATCAAATGAGGCACTTGACAATGTAGTGTTTGGATGTACTGCCCTGAGGTACTCACAAGGCTTAGAAATTTACAATATAATATAAATGCATAAGGTAGCAAAAACAAACACATATAAGGAAATACAGATTTGAGTGCTGATTTGTATAGTATAAGTTTGTATTCAAGTGAACAAAATGCTTGTGATAGGTAGAGCTTAGCAAAGATTGTCTTACCCAGGATACTTTTAATGTTTTAAGAGTATAAGAAATGGTTTGGTGGAAAGTAGAAGGGGAGAAAGAGCACGTATTACGGTGTGCAAAATGGAGATCCAGAGAAAGAGAAAGGAAGGTTTAGGGGAATACGGAAGCAGCCTGAATGAAGGAGGGAATTACCCAAGCACCCTGGGCAACATGGCGAGACTTTGTCTCTAAAAAGAAATTAAAAAATCAGCTAGGTGTGGTAGCACATGCCTGTGATCCCAGCTACTCAGGAGGCTGAGGTGGGAGGACTGCTTGAGCCCAGGAGGCCAAAGCTGCAGTGAGCTATGATCATGACACTGCACTCCAGTCTGAGTGACAGAGGAGATCCTGACTCAAAAAATTAGTCATGGTAGCCATGGCGGTAATGGAGAAGAAAAGATACTGTTCAGGCAGGCTAAATACAACTAACTCATTGTTTTAAATTTAAGGAGTTTAATCTTAATTCATGCACAATACAAAGTCATTATAGACACTGCAGCAGATTAACTGAAAGAGGAAAAAGAAAAGATTGATTTAAAAACAGATTACATTTACAAAGTTTCATGGTATTTGCAATATTTTCAAGATATATCAGGACATTTGTCTCTAATTTTATCATGAATTTGTCTCTAATTCACATTAAAATTATTACAGTAATTGAAGCATGAGATGAGTATGGCCTCAAGTAGGCTGGTAGAACTGAATTGAGTCATTGTGAAGAAGACACAAAACTTGGTGACTGATGGGACATGAAGAGGGTCAAAAGTGACTCCTAGGTTTCTACCAAAGTGAAAAGGAAAATGGTGATGCCATTGACCTGTCCTGAGAACTAGTCTGATTTTATTCTTAACATTAAATTAAGTGAGTTGGAGTTCCTTAAAGAGAGAAATTATTGGTATCATAAATCCAAAACTGCTCATCTCCTTTAAAAATGATTCTTCTTTAGTTACTCCGTAAGACTGACCCTTCAAATCAGGCATCCAATTTTGTGGTTTATTTATAGTAATGACATTTAAATGCCAGATGTTTAGCCTGCTAGTAATATCTACGAAAGGATGTATATTCAGGAACAGAAAACTCTACCAGGTTGCACAGGAGAATTCAATTTTTCAAAAATGCTGTTTCTCTTTGTGAAACAGAAAATTGTCATGCAATGTATTTTTTAATTGAAACACTCAGCCATAATTGTACACATAGACTATGATGTTACTTGTAGTAAATTTTAAAAATCTTTCTCCCTCAAATAAAGTGTAAACAAATCTAAAACAAATAGAAAAATTAAAAAAACAAACAAACATATCAGAATAGTTTACTAGAGTTAATTTGATTCAATTAAGTATCTAAAAATAAATTTAAGACAATTCCTTTCAAGTTATATGTGAGATATTTTAATTCTTACATTTATGGTTTTCTGCTTGTAATAATAGTGTTGGTGGTCAGTATAGTTAGAGTCACGTTTAAGGTAGTAGCAATGGTGGGAGACAGTGTGTTCATAATCTCATTAAGCCACTTCAGATAACACAAATGTTGACTAGCAACTTTTCCTAACATGTGAACCTGTTTTGAGATTTGGTAGCCTGTGGATTGCTATTTTATGACAGCTCTATTTTTATTTACTTCTTTGCTACACAGAGAGAACACGTAGCTCCTAAAATGTCAAGAAGAGTCACAACAAACTACTATAAAATGTTTCCTTGATGTGTGTTTCAAAAAAAAAAAAAAGCAAGAGAGAAAAAACAAACAAAGAAAAACACCTGACTTGTCTGCTGGAGTACAGAACCGAGCTGCAGGCCAAAACCAAGTTTTGGTCCCTGGAGCGCCAGGAGGCAAAACATGAATACCTTATGCAGTGCTCCGTTGTAAATATCACATGGATTTGAGAATTCCCTGAGGATAGAGGCTGTAGTGTTTTAACTATGTGTTTCCAGAGCTTGTCTCAGCATCTGACTCATGAGTGACGCTTAATAAATATTTGGTGGAATAAATGAATTAGCAAATGAGGACAGCGCTTAGTTGCAGTAGAACAGGAAGAAAAAAAAATGTTGAGATGAAATTCTTCCCCATAGCTCTGATATGTGACATAAATAGACATATTCACACACACTCAGGCAAACACTTTCCGGAACATTCTACATTGCTGTTCTTAGAATTTAAATACCAAATACAGTGGCTCTTTCTTGGGTGTTAAACTACCTGACTTCTTACAACATTTTAACATGTTAATTCTTCATTTTCTTGGACTCTCTCTTTTTGGGTTTTCTGCAACTCAATCCTCCTGCCAGTTTCCTTTGCTCTCAATACTTTCTCTGCCCTTCACTGTCTCTTCAATAACCGCTCCGCAAATGTTGATTTCCTCAGTGTTTTCCACTGAGTCCATTTGCCCCCCTTTCTCTCAGTTTCTACCCAGTATATTTATTTATTGTCATGGTTTCCATTCCTGCTACATGCAAAATCGATGCCTTTAGCCCCAAATCTACTATAACCCATATGCCTTTATTTCCAACTGAACACAACTAAACGGTGGATCTGAATTCTATTCCACACCTAATTTCAGATATATTTGACTGAGCCATGCTTTTTCTCTATTATCATCACGATCCAGTTATGAATTCAGCTAAAATCTTAGGGGTTATTTTTAAGTGGTTTTGTGTTTTTCTTCTTTATGTAAAAACTACCTGAACACATTTCTTCATCTGGGATAGCTCTTGAATTTCCCAGGGCCGCCTTCTTCAAACTCTCCTCCTTGCTTCTATTTAAGCAGCCTTTTGATACACCTGTTTACTCAAACCTTTGCCTACCTTGGCTTCCTCTCACTCTAATCTTTACTGCCTGTCACTCCCAGAAAACACATCATATCACTCCCTTCCATAAGATCTTCAGAGGATGCACTTTGTCAGCAGGAAATGGTACCATTGGTAGATAGGATCTTCACAGAGTTAATTTCATTAGAATGAGGTTGTTATTATCATGGGTCCCTGATCCAATATGACTAGTGTCCTTTTATATAAACGGGAAGCTTGGACATAGAAACACTCATAAAGGGAAGAAAATGTGAAAAGACAAGGGGAAAGGACAGGCATCCGCAGCCAAAAAGGGAGGCTTGGAGAGGGTCCTTCCCCCACAGCCCTCGGAAGGGACCAACCCAGCTGACATCTTGATCTGGAACTTGTAGCCTCCAGAACTGGGAGACAGTAAATATCTCACAGCCATCTAGTCTGTGGTACTTTGTTATGGCAGTCCTTAAAAACCAAGATAACTCCCAGTTTTACCACTGCCATTCACATATGTACATACCATCCACCACCTGGCCTTGATAATAATATGCTCTGTGTATAGTAGCGACTTTTCTCCTCTACCATTTGCATGGCACCTCAGGGGAGATTTCCAAGCTGTCTTCCTGCAGTGTCTGTCCTCATGATCCTCAGAGCCTTGTGTTAAATTCACTGGTAAACATACCTCACATTGTGTCATATGAATAAAAATACTTCATCATAAGGCCTTTTTCTCATTCAACAGCAGTTCATTCATCACCTTGTGAGAGCCCTTTCAGAACCTGCCATCTAGCAAAGAAAACAATAACAACAAAACGATAATGAAAATAATAGCAATTGCTAGCAATCACATAGTGCCTGTTATGTGCCAGGCGTGGTTCCAACCACACGTAGCATCACTGGCCTTGCTGCCTTTCTGTTCATGGATTTAGGCAATTTTTCCTCTGAGCAATGATGAAAAAATCATAAAACTGGAAATTAAGGGACTTTATTTTACTATGATGCGTTTATTCCCTTTTTGGAAAAAAGTTAATACAATTATATACTTCAGGCATTTTGTAAATTTTGATTGTGGATTTCAATGCCACATTAACATGAAAAATATTGATTTCATGTTAGCTCACTAAAAATTGTCCTAGACAATTCATCACAATGTGAAGTTTTCTTCTAATCCTGTGGTTCCCAAACTTTAGCCAGAAACAGAATCACCTAGAATGGTTGTTAAAGCACCGATTTCTGGGTCTCACCCCAGAGTTCTGATGCAATAGGTCTAGGGTGTGGTTGAATTTGTATTTCTAGATAGATCCCAAATGATGTCTATGCTGCTGATTTAGGACCCACATTTTGAGAACAACTGATATAATCCATGATATTCAACTAAAAATTCTCATACCTAACAAAATTCACCAAAACATGTTGTTATTAACAAGGGAAGGGAAGACAAGGGGGTATATGAATGATTAAAAATAATCAACTAGTTGGTACCTTTAGAAAAACCACTTGGGTAATCTGTTAGTGGTGATGTCCACATGAGGTTGTTCTTATTCCAGGTGTGTTTGGCAGAATTTGTCATTAGTTGGGAAAATGCCTGTGTCTGTATGTACATGTGTATACAGTATATTATATACACATATATATCACAAAATAATTCTCAAAAGGGAGAAAAAGCATAATTATATTAAGTTGTCCTCTGTTAACAGAGGCATATGATTTTCTCAAAACTTTATTACTCTCTGAGGCTCCCCCTAGTGTCCTTAACAGGATATGGGAAGTAATATAGATAAACTTGGATTTTATGCATTCAACAATGAATTAGAGGTATCTTGAAACGATCATAGTGCTGCTTTAAAGTAGTCTTTACACACAACACCAGTATTTTTTTAAAGTTTTCAGGATAATAGCAAAATGAGGGTGGTGCTTAGATTAAAAATTAACCCTCTGCTGCAAAAGTGCACAGCTGAAACTAATAACTATGTTTATAGCAATAGGTACATTTAAATGGTCATTGAGGAGTTTTCATGTAGATTGTATTTTACAGAGGATGTGTTTTAGCCATAATTAGACATTTAATTTACAAGACTATTTTCAAGTGCTTCAATATTTAAACAGATATGCCACCTCATTTTGCAATTATCTTTCAAGAATTAGATCCACACATTTGCAGGTGGGTTTTCAGAAATTAGTTCTAGTTCTCAGTCTTTAAGTCTCTTCCATCTAGACCAGTGCCATCCAATAGAAATGTAATGTAAGACACACATATAACTTGAAATAGTTTTGTAGCCATATTTAAAATGAGTTTTTAAAAAATTAATAAAAGTTTTTACTTAGCATTTTAAAAGTTTTCAAATTATGATATGAATTTCACACTTATAGCACTTCTTAATCTGACGTTCCTCAATTCAAACACTCAGTGATCACATGTGGCTAGCAGCTACCATATTGCACAACATAGTATTAGATCATGTGAGTTATTATTTCCTCTTGAGTGTTGGATTGAAAGAAAAATTGCAAGCACTTGTCATGGACTATGAGGTTTTACTTTAAGCTAAAGTGCACTAATTAAAACAGGAGTACCGTTCATAGATGCGAAGATATGATCCCAGATTGTAGTGGCTTTGCCACACTGAGAGTGTTTCCAGAGAGCAGCCAGGAAACTCAACTCAGAAGCTGATGCTCAGATGGTCAGGGAACATGCAAATTGACAAACCTCACCTTGTGACTTCAAAAGTCTTTATTTGAGTTTGCTTTATACCTTTGTAGAACTAGAAATATGCTTCTTTTTAAATTGTTGAGCCCAGATACATGATACAATTGCTCCTTCATCTGCCACCAAACAAGGAAGGGTGGTAGATAGACTTCTGTCAGCTTTTCTAGTTATTATGCCCATTGCCCCTGTCTAAAATGGCTTTCCTTGAGCCCTAACACCCATTTCAAAATAACTATGTGAAACCATATTCTTTATTTTTTTATGTTTTTATTGCTTTTTCTCCACTTAATGTGATTTTCATGAGATTAGGGGCTTTTCCTTTTACTTTCCAATTTACTGGTGTATCTATAATGCATGTGATCCCACGTGGTAGGTACCTGTATTAGTCCATTCTCATGCTCCTATAAAGAACTGCCTGAGACTGGGTAATTTATAAAGAAAAGAGGTTTAATTGACTCACAGTTCCACAGGGCTGGGGAGGCCTCAGGAAACTTACAATTGTGGTGGAGGGGGAAGCAAACGCACCTTCCTCACATGGCAGCAGGATGGAGAAGAATGAGTGCCCAGTGAAGGGGGAAGTCCCTTATAAAACCATCAGATCTCCTGAGAACTCACTCACTATCACAAGAACAGAATGAGGGAAACCACCCCCGTGATCCAATTATCTCCATCTGGTCCCTCCCACAACATGTGGGGATTATGGGAACCACAATTCAAGATGAGATTTGGGTGGGGACACAGCCAAACCATATCAGTACCCAAATGAATAAATGAACTAACTTTTTAAAAGCTTGAATGTGTTCTTTCTGCATCAGAAAATATTTTTCTCCAAGTCATACCTTTAAAACACAGTCTTTATTTTACACTCTGTTTGCTCATTCTCTGTTTCCATCTGTCTTCAGCCAATGTGTGGTCGACAGAGTGTAGGGCATATACTTGAGATGATCATCCCTTCTCTACCCACTTATCCTGGGCAATTCCACCTAATTCATTTTTTAGCCAGCTTTGTTACTGAATGGAGATACCTGACTTTATTTACTTCACAGAGTTGTTGGAATGATTACTTATTGTGTGTTATATTTATAAAATTAATGGGGTGTGTGTGTTTAAAATCGTGCATGAATATGGGGTAAAGAAGACTTTCCATCCTTTAAAGATCACCCATCAGGAAGATCAAACCCATATCCAGATTACACTGTCTTTCTTTTCTCAAGATCCGGTTAACTTTCAATCTGTGTCACTCATTTGGAAACTTAACTATATATGAGTTTATAGCAGTATGTGACTGTGTCACGTATTGGTATCATTACCAACCTGGCAGAAAATCCCTGATGGACGTAATTCAAGGTCAGGATGAAGAGAAGAATCTGTTAAATTCCTACTGAATGGATTTGTTTCTGCATTTAAAATAGCCCTCTAACTTGTTCAGTGTGATTCAGAATTTTAATGTTCACATTAGTATACTTGTTAAAGACTTCTAGAGGATGGATTAAGCAATAATAATTTTCATAGCTGATTATATATTTATTTTAAAATTTAAAATGTGTATAAAGCATCTCTGTTGAAAAGCATTTCAAAAAGAATATAATATTTAACAAGAAATTGCTTAATATGGATTATTCTGATGATATTCTTTAAGAAGCATATATTGGAAAACATTACAAATAGTGTTATTTAATATAAAGATGTCTTATGTAGAGGCACTGAATGTGATAGATACATATCACATCAAGTGCCTGCACAAAGTGAGATATTTAACTTACTTTTGAGTTGAAGATATTTGACATTTTGTAAGTGTTAATTTGATAACCTAAAATTGCTAATAGCATATGTTTAATGTCACCTAATTTGAAAGCCAATTTTAATTTATCCAAGTGAATATGTAGTATCTTAGAATATAAAAGTTAATTGTTGTCTTTGTGATCATTTAGTTTCAAATATATCAGCATAAACCGAATGAAACTGACAGATGTTGGAGTTTCAAGCTATCCGAGCACAGTTTCTAATATTTAGGGAAATAAATATTCTCAAAACAATAACATACTCTCTTGTGAACAGGTAGTTCAAGAGTAGTTTGGAAATCTTGATTTGAACACCTTGTAAACACTAAAAATGTACTGCATACTTGAAATTTGCTAAGAGAGTGTATCTTAGGTGGTCTCAACACAAAAGAAAGGTGACTATGTGAGGTAATGAACATATTAAATAATTTATCTGTGGTAATCTTTCACAATATATATGTATATAAAAACATTGTTCTGTATACCTTGAATATATACAAAGTTTATCTGTCAGTTATGCCTATATGAAGCTGAAAAAATGAAAAATATAAGAAATAAACACTTGCTTTGTTTGTTTGTTTGTTTGTTTTTGAGACGGAGTCTCTCTCTGTCGCCCAGTCTGGAGTGCGGTGGCGCCATCTTGGCTCCCTGCAAGCTCCGCCTCCCGGGTTCCCGCCATTCTCCTGCCTCAGCCTCCGGAGTAGCTGGGACCACAGGCGCCGCCACCACGCCCGGATAATTGTTTGTATTTTCAGTAGAGGCGGGGTTTCACCGCTTGTTCTAAATACTTCGGAGCATTGTGTTGCACAAGTAGAGACACACATAGCCATCTATTATAAACAACGTTCTCTAAATACTCCTCAAATGGGAAAAGAGTCTGATATTAAAATGAAACCTTTCATCAATTAGCTAGATATTTAGGGCTATACTACAATGTTACCTAATTTTTGAGCCATTTTTTTCTCAACTGTTTAGTTACAATAATCTTCACAAATATTGTATTAATGTGACGCTATTCAGTATTAAATCCAAATCAATGTTAGATCCAAAAGCCAACCAACAAAACCTAACCACCCAGAGCTGTAATCCAAAAATTGAATCATATGATTTACTACTAATCACAATGACAACCCACATCTACAAGTTTCTTTAAAAATGCAGTTATGATATATTTAAAAAAAATTAATTTGACTAAAGAATTTCTGATCCTCCACCTTTACGCAGACAGCAGGATCTCAGGAGAGTAACAATCAAATGTATGTTCCAGATAATGAAAAATATGTAGGCTTAAACTAATATTATACACATATGTATAGAAAATACTATGGATATTTAAAAGAACTAAATAAAAATATATGTAATAGACTCTCACGTATTATATATATGGCAATTTTTAGCCAGTTTGTGCCACTAAGCTTCATAGAAATAACCAAAATTCTAAAGAGTATATTTTTACTCAAACTTTAGATAAAAGTCAAAAACAAAGTTGTCAGATAAATGTATGCTAATATTATTTTAACAAGTAATTTAACTCTGTCTCCCAACCATACTGATGCAAAATCCTGTATCCTTAACACTCTTTGTTGATATTAAATGCTGACATTTAGTATAGGTGCAGATTTTGACAAGGCTAATAATACTATTTATACGTATAATTATTTAAATTACCCATAGTGCCTCAGCTTAATTGTGTTCATGAAATTGGCATGCATGATTTATGACATCAATGCTGCCAACCATCAATCTACATTTTCGACAGCAACACATCAACTAACTGACAGAGTAAAATGTTTGAGTTGATTCAGAAAAGAACTTCAACTTTTGAAGGTGGAAGTTTGTAGCATGCTATGTACCCAAAGGATATAAATTTTTGGTTTTGTTTGTAAAAATCTGCTCAAGACATTTTCAGAAAGATCACAAATACAAGATTAGTTCTTAGAGCATAATCTAAGGAAAAAAGCCTATAGAATAAGGAGTGTTTATATCTTTTTATTTATGTGGGTCATTCACTACTTTAGAAGTTTTGTATAGCTCATTGACACTTTCTCAAAACAATATTTTTAAATACATAAAATAAATCATCTTCAGGCACAAATTATACTGAAATATAGCTTATTAAATTATTACTATGTGATTAAGTATGTGGTATTATGCACCTTCGTTTTGTTATCAACTGCAGTGGCAGGCTGAATAACTAATAAAATTTCAAAATGATGATGATAAACGATATGGTACATATCTGCAATAATTTTAATATATAGTCAATCTTTAAGTAACATGAGGTTTGGGGTTGCCTACTCCCCAGTTCTGTGTAGTTAAAAAATCCATGTATAACTTTTGACTGCCCCAAAACTTAACTACTAATAGCCTACTGATGACTGGAAGCCTTACTGATAATATAAACAGTGAATTAGCACAGATTTTGTATGGTGTACGTGTTATATATTGGATTCTTACAATAAGGTAAGCTAGAGAAAAGAAGTTATTAGAAAATCATAAGAAAGAGAAAATATATTTACTATTCATTAAGGGGAAGTGGATCCTCATAAAGGACTTCATCCTCCCTTGAGTAGACTGAGAAGGAGGAGAAAAGGAAAGATTGGTCTTGCTGTCTCAATAGAGGCAGATGAAAATCCAGGCATACATGGGCCTATGTAGTTCAAACCTGTGTTGTTTAAGTGTCGACTGTAATAAAAAAGATCAGTGATGTCTAAGCCATAGATACTTCTAATATTTCTGTAGCTTGTTTTCAATTTTTATAGAAGTTAGTGAAAATAAAGATAAATATTTTCCCTGTCCAATAATACAAACCTCCTGAATTCTATCTTCAAAATCCTCAGGTGTTATAAACTCAGGTTAAAAACTCCTGCCAATAGTAAACCTTGTATTTTGTCTTTCTTTTCTTTGAGAACCAAGCTATTAATTTATTTATTTCAGAAATAAGAAGCAAATCATTATGCATTTTGTCAGCATATACCAGGCAAAATAATTGGGAACATTTTCTCTGACTAAACATTGCAGAAAAATGTTTATGAACTAGATATTTAGATGTGATTTTAATTTTAATTTTATTTTTACTGTTTTAGTGATACACATTGGGGCTCTCTGTGCAAAAGTGCTCTGGAAATTGGAAGTGTTTTGGAATTCATGACATTAATCAAAATGCCAGGCCATGTAATGTGAGGATTTCGCTATTCAAATCCTACTACACAGAGCTTGGTTCACTGTGATATTGGGGCTATTTTTCACTTATACATGGAGAATAGCAGTAATAAGTTAAGAGCTTAGGAAATGTGTAAATACTTTTTACAGGAAGATGTCACATTTTTAGGAAATATTTTCAAACTAAATGAGAAAATTTCTGTTAAAAAAAAAAAAAGCTGAGCTAAAACTGTGAAAGTACCTGTGTACTTTAAATAACTTTCCTATTGCTACCTCTCCTAGATTAAATTAAAACGTGCTTTGCAAGATGGAAGAGAAAATGTGTCCTTCAAACATTGAATGTAATTTAACATGTACCAGTTTAGGGTTGTTTTCCCTGTACAGATAATTTATACTTTTTAACCAGTTCCCCTGGAGGCTCAAGAGAGCACATTTCTAAAGAGAGCAACCTCGATCTAACCAAGACCTGCTCTTGCTAACAAACTAACCTAGACAGATGCTCAAAAAGAATGTCAAGATAAATTAAAATATTTCATTCATACATATTTGCTATGCTGTTCATACTGAAGATTTGTTAAAGGCAGTCTTCACATGATTTTAGAGATCAAATGTAATTCTCAGATAATAACTTTGAGCTATACACAAGATCAACATTACACCAAATATGTTATCAAAATACCAACGTGTATTCCTCCAGCCATTCAAACCTTCTGTATTAGTTTCTTGTCACTGGGTAACAAATTACTACCAAATTAGTGGCTTAAAATAGCAGCGAATTATAATCTCACAACTATGTAGGCCAGAAGTGCTGGTGTAGACTGATGGGACTTTCTACTCCAGGTTTCTACTCGGAGTGTTCAAACCATCAGAGATTTATTCTGAATACTCTGGGAAAGAATCCGCTTCCATAATCATGCAGGTAGTTACCAGAACTCATTCCTGTGGTTCTAGGACTGAGATCGTATTATCTTCATGTTCCTCAGCCAAGACAAAAAAACATGTTGACATTGTTACTAATTCCCTCAACAAATATTTATTCAATAGTGCCTTATGGTAGTCATTATGCCTAGCACTGTAAATGCAGTAACAGACACAGACCAGGCACTGTTTGAAAGAGCCTAGCTTACAGATACATCATAATCACAAATAATTGTAAGTAGTAAACTAAACTAACAAAGCAGCTGACCATATTTCGACATATATTTATTGTGAAACTACCCATGTACCATTCACTGTACATCATGCTGAATACACACATGAATAATACAGTTCCTAACTTGTTAGAAGATAGAACTGTGTCTGTTTTCCAGCAGCTCATCACCAAAGTGAACCATATCCTTTATTTTCTGTGTGTGACATTAAGAATGCTCTAATCCCAGCTTTCTTTCCAGAGTTGTTGCGTTTAATTACTGATGGATCATCAAGATCGGCTAATGACCTGGAGAAAGATGTAGAAATATTCCAAGCATGCCTAAAAAATGAGACCATCAGTTCAGATCTGAGTTCACTTCTGAAATAGCTGCATTTAAGGTGCCAGGATCTCGATGGCATCTGCAAGAAATTGGAAGATGATTCTTACATACTAAATAATCTGATCAGATAACTGAATGTACTGTTAATCACTTTGAAATGAATGAGCAGAACATGCAAATTAGTATGGCAAGAGCTAATGATCAACACACTAGCTTATTAATGATTTTCAGAAATTAAGTGTTTTCATCATGATTTTTCAGAATTGAAACAGTTATTTAGATATTTTGATGAATGAATGTACTTTATCATCTGGTATTTTTTCAGAAACACTAGCAAAAATGTAGATAATGTTTAGAGAAGTAAACATGAATTAGAGAACTTAAAAGCAGAGTTGAGTTGCTCTCTTCTTTAATTGTTCTTGTATTTATAGCAGCTTCATGTTTATTTTTTATATTTTTGAAGATGTTTTACTAGATACTTTATATTTGGAAGCAGGTATATTATAATTTTTTAAATTTATAAAATAAGAGAAACACATCTCAGTGATGAAACTTCTTCATCTTTCATTAAAAACATAATAAAAACATAAGAAAGAAAAGCGTGGAAAGAGCTGGAATAATATAAATATTGTTGTAAAGTAACATATTATCATAAAAGAAAGTATGTTGTAAACATTTTATCAGAAATCTTACAGGAAAGCAGTATCATAGTTTGATTTTATTGAATCCTTTAAGTTTAGAGTAGGAGGAATATCTAACATCCATTACAAGTATACTTAAAAACATCTAGCTCTGGTTTCTGGGAAGAATGAGCCAATATAATAAAAGGATATTTTTCTAAAGTTGCAGAGCTAGTTGAGAGCAGGATCAGATCAAAATCTGGTTTCTCTCTATTCCTAACCTAACCTAATGCTTTGCTCTCAGTCTCATAAAAATATGAATTTGAGACAAATCACAGCAGATACTTTAGGATTGGTGGTACAATTATAAGACATCATTTAGATTTAAGTTATTATCATCATTTGGGTTAGCACAAAGGAAAAATAAAGAACAAAGGAAGAAGGGAAGAAACTAATACTAATGAAGTGACAAATAGGTGCTTGGCCCTGTTCTTAAGTCTCTATAAACTGTATTGGAATTTCTCTCATATTTCATATAATTCCTAAAGAGCCTTATTCAAAATACTATTATCCATCATTCGCCTGTTCACTTTCTATTTCCTTACTTTTATTTTTGTTACTTTGTCTATTTGGGTGATTTTTTTCTAACAACTCCTCTGCCTCCGTTAGAATGTAAACTCCATGAAGGAAGAATGGTGTTTGGTATAGAGTTGGAGCTAAATAAGTGAGTGGATAAATGCATTTTATTTAATTGCCAAATAAATAAATGATTTTCCCAAATTTAGTTTGAGGTCAATATTGTGAACTCGCTTTTGCAACTGAAAAACCAGAGAACAGAGTTACTTGTGTGGCATTACAGCTAAAAAGTGACCAACCTGTTTTTCAATGGAAAAATAATACAGAATACTGACAATAATAAAGCTACAGGCTAAATTTGTTCCCCCTAAAACTAATGTATTGAAGCCCAAATCCCCTTTGTTATGGTATTCGGAGGTGGAACCTTGGGAGGTAATTAAGTCACGGGTGTGGAGCCCTCATAAATGGGATTAGTGCCCTGATAAGATGAGACTGGAGAAAGATGAGGATACATGGAGAAAACAGCCCTTTTGCCAACCAGAAAGAGTGTCCACATCAGATACTGGGTTTATGGATACATTGATCTGGGAATACCCAGCTTCTAGAACTCAGGAATTTTTGTTGTTTAAGTCATAATATCTGTGGTATTCTGTCATAGCAACCCAAACAGACTAAGACAGAATACAGCTTATGTGGGGAAAATCAATAAATATATTTCTATAAATATACATATACATAGAACACATTTTGGGGGACAATAAAAACTGGGAAAGCATTTAGAATGTGATGCATGCATATAAAATGGGAATTATATGTTATGTATTTTATTACATGTTATTTTGTGTAAGTATAACATTTTCACAAACATATGCTTGAGTTTTGTGATTTATAAAATGATAGATTCCATTTCTAGATTTACATTCATACTTGTGTGACACTAAGAATGGTAAAAAACAGACTATTCAAAGACAACACGCAAAAAAAGCATAACATTATATTTTGTTAATAAAAGTTCCCCCAAATGAATAAAGCATGAACATGATCTGTAGAAAATTACAGATTATATATGAATGATATGCATATTAAGTGAAATCAAATTCATGTATTGCACAGAAAGGCCAAGACCACTGATGTCTGGTTCCCTGAAAAAAGTTTTTCTGTCTTCTTATGAACATAACAATTCCAAATAGGAATCAAAGTAGAATGATTTTGTAGGTCTGGGACATTATTAGCACAAAAGAACCCAAAGAAACACAGTACACAGATAGTTTTGTAAACCATATCCTCCAAGTTTGGACAATCCACTTGAAATTCAGCCAGTCAGTACTGATCATGTCTTCAAACACCCCTGAGCCACGTAACTATTTATCTCTGAATATTTAGTACATCAGACCACAAAGGCACTGTGTTCTGTGATTATTAACATTCTGGCTCGTGGTGTAACATACACAAAGCTTGCCTTCAGAGCCAAAACATAAGATCTGGCAATGAATGTTTATTTCTTGAAAGGGTTTGGGGAATAAAAGTACATTATTTCAAGATTTAAAAAAAGAAAGCAATAAAGCCCTGTTGTAAGTAGCGTTTATATAGAGAAGGCAACTATAAACCTGAGAATAAGTACCAAAAAACTTCTTGCATTGATTTTGAATTGCTCTCTTTTAGAATTGTTGAGTTTTAATTTCTTTATGGGGTGTCCCATTATCAATAACCTCAGGGAAACATATATTGAAATGGGACAATGCTTACAGTATTATTGTGTCAATACAACCAGTGGCACCAGTATCACCATAAGTGATAGGAGAGAGAATACGTTAAATAATATAGACTATGAAGAGCAGCACATGTAGAAATTCGGAAAGACACTTGAGAATCCAGGGGGATGTGCTTTGAGCAGTGAAAAGAATGGAAAACCGGCAGCAGATAGAACCCTCTCTGACAATTTACCAACTAGAGAAGTGTGGGATGAATCTTGAACTCTCTAAGCCCTAGTTCCCTCATTTGTTAAATGTAGGTGACAATCACAAGCTGAGAAAACACAGATGGCCTTCAAAACAAATTTTTGCCTCACTCCCATTGGCACTTGACTGAAGCTAGTAGGCCATCAACAGCAGGTAGTAAGAACATCACATTCTGCCTTTAATTGCAGAGTTCTGATGTCTCTTAGCCCTCCTGGATTAAGTGGTCTACTTTCATAAAAGAGATACAGTCTGCTAACCCATTTACCCTGATGGCCCGTTAAAGGTGGTATAGGAGACACTGATTTTAACAGCTGTCATTATAATGCCAAATATTGTGTAACAGCAAATCTCTGTTAGTGGCTTGATAGACATGTCATTTAAAAAGAATTGCTCTAAACAAAAATATAACAAAAGTGTTTAAAGCCCTCTGTCAACTTGGTAGTGATGTTATCTATACTGTCGTATCAGTGGGATAAAAATATTTATACTAAAACTTACATCAGATCATCTTAGCTTGACAATTGATGCTGAAGTAATTGGACATCCACAGTAAAATTTTAAAAAAAATGAATCCAACATAAACCTCTATCTTTGATAAACAGTGAGTCAAATGTCAAATGGGTAAGAATTTAAATGAAAACGGTAAAACTATTACATTTTTAGGAAAAAACAAATTGTAATAATCTGGGATTAGGCAAAGAGTTCTTTAAAATTGAAACAAAAAGAACAATTCATAAAAGAAAAAATTAATAAATGGACCACATCAAAATTTAAACTTTTACTCTGTAAAAGCCATGTGAAGAGGATGAAAAGAAAAGCCAAAGGTTGAGAGAAAATATTTGCAAACACATATCTGACAAAGGACTAATATTGATGGTATACAAAAAAAATCTCTTAAAACTCAATAGTAAAACAAACTAAAAAACAAAAAATGGGCAAAAGGCATGAGCAGACATTTCATGGAAGAGGATACATAAATGAAAAATAAGCAAAGGAAAAGACATTCAACATCTTGTCGTCAGAGAAATATAACCTAAAACAACAATGAGGTTCACTACACACCTATCACAACAGCTGAAATAAAAAACATAACACTAAATGTTCTCGTGGATGCAGAGAAACTGAATCCACATATATTGCTGTTGAGAATGTAAAAAGGATACATTTTCTGATCCCTCCGTCCTCCCGCCCTCCCCGCTTAAGTAGGCCCCAGTGTCGGTGGTTCCCCTTCTTGCGTTCATGTGTTTTCATCATTTAGCTCCCACTTACAAGTGAGAACATATAGTATTTGGTTTTCACTTCCTGCATTAGTTTGTTGAGGATTATGGCCTCCATCTCCATCCATGTCCCTGCAAAGGATATGAGCTTGTTCTTTTTTGTGGCTTCATAGTATTCTATGGTATATATGTACCACATTTTTTAATCTCGGAAAGATAAAAACTGATATTTTTACAACTTCCACATGAGTATTTACAGCTTTTTTCATAATAGCCCCAAACTAGAAACAGCTTTGATGTTTTTCAGTGGGTGAATGATAGAACAACTGCTGTACATACCTACCAGGAAATACTATTAAGCCATAAAAAGGAACAGATTATTGATAGATGCAATAACTTGAATGAATATTCAGGAAATTACGTTGAGTGAAAAAAAAAAAGCCAAGCCCAAAAGGTTACATACTGCAAAATTCCATTTATATGACATTCTAAATGACAAATTTTTAGAAATGGGGAACAGAATAGTGGTTGCCAGTTCTTAGGAATGGGAAGGAAGGGAAGAGGAAAGTGGTTTTTTTTGTTTGTTTGTTTTGTTTTGTTTTTAATAAAAGGAGAATTCAAGAGACTTTTGGGGAGCTGGAACTATATAATGTGGTAGTGAATATGCGTGTGATAAAATTGTGTAGGACCAAATACACACACATGCACACACGAATTAATGCAGGTAAAATGGGAAATCCTAATTCGATGGATAAATTGTATTAATGTCAATATTCTGGTTGTGATTTTGTACTATAGTTTTATAAAATGTTACCATTGAGGGAATGGGCAAAGCGGTACACATCAACTCTCTGTATTAGTTCTTAAAAGTCCTTATGAATCTGTAATTATCTCAGTAAAAATTTCAATTAAGGATGTCAATCACTTGAAGATATTTTTTAAAGTAAATGGTGAAGTTTTGTTTGTATTGATAGGCTGTTCATATAAAATTGAAGGGACTCAAACATGTCCAGATGGGGAAAAAGCTGAGGGGTGAAAAAAAGTATAAATTATCATATCTAAAATAATATGGCAATGTAAGAATACAGGGATTAATTTTCAATTCTTCAAAGCTGTTTTTGTCAGTTAGTACTCCGTCTTTGTGACGAAGCAACAGCTACTAAGAAAGTATATAATAACCTTGTTCCTAACACAGCATATAGAAAAACATGTCTATTCCATTATTCTATAATTGAATGTCATTAAACACTTCAAAGAGCAAAAAGTAGCCTCATCTTTAATTACTTTCTACATGTAAGGCCTACCCATTTGATGTATATAAATTAAAACAAAAATTTAAAAAAAAAATGTTTGTTTTAGGTTCAGGGTTACATGTGCAGGTTTGTTATGGAGGTAAACTCATGTCACAGGGCATTGGTGTACAGATTATTTCATCACCCATGTACTAAGCCTAGTACCCAATGGATATTTGTTTCTGATTTTCTCCCTCTTCCCACTCTCCCCTGTTAAGTAGGCCCCAGTGTCTGTTGTTCTTCCCTTTGTGTTCATGTGTTCTCATCCTTTAGCTCCCACTTAAAAGTGAAAACATGCAGTATTTGGTTTTCTGTTTCTGTATCAGTTTGCTAAGGATAATGGCCTCTAGCTCCATTCATGTCCCTGCAAAGGACATAATATTGTTCTTTTTTATGGCTGCATAGTATTCCATAGTGTATATATACCACAGTTTCTTTTATGTTGATCCCATGTCTTTGTTATTGTGAATAGTGCTGCAATGAACATATGCGTATATGTGTCTTTATGATAGAATGACTTATATTCCTTTGGGTATATACCCAATAATGGTATTGCTGGTTCAAATGTTATTTCTATCTTTAGGTTTTTGAGGAATCACCACACTGTCTTCCACAATGGTTGAATTAATTTACACTCCCACCAACAGTGTATAAGCATTCCTTTTGCTTCACAACCTCTCCAGCATCTGTTATTTTTTTTACTTTTCAGTAATAACCATTCTGACTGGTGTGAGATGGTATCTCATTGTGGTTTTGATTTGTGTTTCTCTAGTGATCAGTGATGTTGAGCTTTTTTTCGTATGCTTTTGGCCACATGTATGTCTTCTTTTGAAAAGAAGTCTGTTAATGTCCTTTCCCACTTTTTAATGGATTTTTTTGTTTTTTCTTGCAAATTTAAGTTCCTTATAGATGCTAAATATTAGACCTTTGTCATGTGCATAGTTCTCAAATAGTTTCTCCCATTCTGTAGATTTTCTGTTTACTCTGTTGATAGTTTCCTTTGCTGTGCAGACGAACTTTCATTTAATTAGATCCGATTTGTTGATTTTTGCTTTTGTTGCAATTGCTTTTGGTATCTTCATCATGAAATATTTGCCCATTCCTATATTCAGAATGGTATTGCCTAGGTTGCCTTCCAGGGGATTTATGGTTTTGGGTTTTACATTTAAGTCTTTAACCTACTTTGAATTGATTTTTGTATATGGTGTAAGGAAGGGGTCCAGTTTCAATCTCCTGCATGTGGCTAGCCAGGTATCCCAGCACCATTTACTAAATAGGGAGTGCTTTCCCCAGTGTTTGAATAACAGATTTTTTTTAAACCTTCTACATTAATGATTTGAAAATGATTTACCAAAATATTGTAAGTCTCTCTGTTAGTTCGTTTTCATGCTGCTGATAAGGACATGCAGGAGACTGGGTAATTTATGAAAAAATGAGGTTTAATTTGACTCATAGTTCCACGTGGCTCGGAAGGCCTCACAATCATGGCCAAAGGTAAATGGCCCATCTTGCGTCACAGCAGGCAAGAGGGAGAATAAGAACTAAGTGAAGTGGGTTTCCCCTTATCATACCATCAGATCTTGTGGGGCTCATTCACTATCACGAGAACAGCGCAGGAAAGGCCCACCCCCAACATTCAATCACCTCCCACTGGATTCCTCCGACGACATGTGGGAATTGTGGGAGTTACAATTCAAGATGAAATTTGGGTGGGGACACAGCCAAACCGTATCATTCTGACCCTGGCCCCTTCCAAATCTCATGGCCTCACATTTCAAAACCAATCATCCCTTCCCACCAGTCCCCCAAAGCCTTAACTCATTTCAGCATTAACTCAAAAGTCCACAGTCCAAAGTCTCATCTGAAACATTTCAAAACCAATCATCCCTTCCCACCAGTCCCCCAAAGCCTTAACTCATTTCAGCATTAACTCAAAAGTCCACAGTCCAAAGTCTCATCTGAAACAAGGCAAGTTCCTCCCACCTATGAGCCTGTAAAATCAAAAGCAAGTTAGTTACTTCCTAGATACAATGGGGTTATGGGCGTTGGATAAATACAGCCATTGCAAATGGGAGACATTGGCCAAAACAAAGGAGCTACAGACAGGCCCCATGCAAGTTCGAAATCCAGCAGGGCAGTCAAACCTTAAAGCTCCATAATGACCTCCTTTGACTCCATGTCTCACATCCAGGTCATGCTGATGCAAAAGGTGGGTTCCCATGGTCTTGGGCAGCTCTGCCCCTGTGGCTTTGCAGGATATAGCCCCAGTCCTGGCTGCTTTCACAGGCTGGTATTGAGTGCCTGCAGCTTTTCCAGGCGCATGGTGCAAGCTCTAAGTGGATCTACCATTCCGGGGTCTGGAGGATGATGGCCCTCTTCTCACAGGTCCACTAAGTGGTGCCCCAGTAGGGACCCTGTGTGGGGGTCCAACCCCATGTTTCCCTTCAGCACTACCCTAGCAGAGGTTCTCCATGAGGTTTCCGCCCTTGCAGCCAACTTTTGCCTGGGCATCCAGGCATTTCCATACAATTTTTGAAATCTAGGCAGAGGTTCCCAAATCTCAATTCTTGACTTCTGTGCACCCGCAGGCTCAACACCACATGGAAGCTTCCAAGGCTTGGGGCTTCCACCCTCTGAATCAACAGCCCAAGCTGTACCTTGGCCCCTTTTAGTCACGGCTGGAGTGGCTGGAACACAGGGCACCAAGTCCCTAGATTGCACACAGCATGGGAACCCTAGGCCTGGCCAAGGAAACCATTTTCTCCTAGACCTCCAGGCCTGTGATTGGAGGGGTTGCTGTGAAGACTTCTGCCATGCCCTGGAGACATCTTCCCCCGTAGTCCTGGGGATTAACATTTCCATTCCACTCCTCCTTACTTATGCAAATTTCTGCAGCCAGCATGAATTTCCCCTCAGAAAATGGGTTTTTCTTTTCTATCACATTGTCCGGGTTCAAATTTTCTGAACTTTTAGGTTCTGCTTCCCTTATAAATCTGAATGCCTTTAACAGCACCCAAGTCATCTATTGAATGCTTTGCTGCTTAGAAATTTCTTCCACCAGGTAGCCTAACTCATCTCTCTCAAGTTCAAAGTTCCACAGGGGCAGGGGCAAAATGCCACCAGTCTCTTTGCTAAAACATAACAAGAGTCGCCTTTGCTCCAGTTTCCACCAGGTTCCTCATCTCCATCTGAGACCACCTCAGCCTGGACCTTATTGTTCATATCATTATCAGGCTTTTGGTTAAAGCCATTCAGCAAGTCTCTAGGAAGTTCCAAGCTTTCCCACATTTTTCTGTCTTCTTCTGAGACCTCCAAGTCTCTAGGAATTTTCAAACTTTCCTACATTTTCCTGTCTTCTTCTAAGCCCTCCAAACTGTTCCAACCTCTGCCTGTTACCCAGTTCCAAAGTCGCTTCCACATTTTTGGGTATCTTTTCAGCAAGACCCCACTCTACTGGTACCAATTTAGTGTATTAGTTCATTTTCGTGCTGCTGACAAAGGCATACCCAAGACCTGGTAATTTACAAAAGAAGAGGTTTAATTCAACTCACAGTTCCACATGGTGGGACTCACATCATGGTGGAAGGCCTCACAATCATGGTGGAAGGTGAAAGACCCATCTTACATGGCAGCAGACGAGAGAGAGAATGCGAATCAAGTGAAAGGGGTTCCCCTTATCAAACCATCAGATCTCATGAGACTCGTTCACTTTCATAAGAACAGCACAGGAAAGACCCGTCCCCATAATTCAGTCACCTCCCACTGGGTTCCTCCCATGACAGGTGGGAGTTACAATTCAAGATGAGATTTGGGTGGGGACTCCCACTGGGTTCCTCCCACAACAGGTGGGAGTTGCAATTCAAGATGAGATTTGGGTGGGGGCACAGCCAAACTGTATCAGTCTCATTGCAAAATCTCTATTGTTTTCCAAAATGAGAGCATTTCTCTGGTATTACATTAAAGAGACATTTTTCCTCATACTTCTAATCTTCTATTTCCTCTCTAACATGCTCTCAAAGTACTTTAACTTTCCAAAGTAAATACTTCACAAATCATCTGAAAATCATTCTTTGTTAAAAATATGAGTAGAGGCTGGGCGTGGTGGCTCACGCCTGTAATCCCGGCACTTTGGGAGGCCGAGGCAGGCAGATCATGAGGTCAGGAGATCGAGATCATCCTGGCTAACATGGTGAAACCCCGTCTCTACTAAAAATACAAAAAAATTAGCTGGGCGCGGTGGCAGGCGCCTGTAGTCCCAGCTACTCAGAAGGCTGAGGCAGGAGAATGGCATGAACCCAGGAGGCAGAGCTTGCAGTGAGCCAAGATTGCACCACTGCACTCCAGCCTGGGCGACAGAGCGAGACTCCATCTCAAAATATATATATATTTTATATATATATCATATATATTATATATATGTATATATGAGTAGAAATATGGACATTTCTTCTTTTTGATTTGAATTTGATTTGAATATTTGCTCAATTCTTAAAGAATTAGAAAATATAATTAAGCAAAAACAAATAGACCAATAAAGTCCTATTAAATTTCCAAAATAAGAATTGCATTGAACTCAATCTTTTTACTCTGATGAATGAATAGATGCAGTTTTTTAAAAAAAAATGGCTTGAAGTTTTTTTTCCAAAATAAAACCACTAGAAGTGTGTTTATATACCTTTGCTATGGGTGCTGCATATATATGGTCTTGGTCTGCCTTTTTGAATGAATTCTGTTATTCCAACTGGAATGCTATAAGCTTCATCACATGTGTGCTTCTCTACTTGTCTAGAATTCCATGTCTAGAGAGGAATAAGAGTCCCTGTCAGTAACACTCTAATATAAGTGGTCACTGGCACACTTAGCAATCAGTTTGTTTTTATTTTGTTAAATATGAATTTGCTTGATAGTTTCCTGTCAAAATTAAATATACATATAAATTAAAGAGGCATATGTGGCATGTCTTACAAATTGCACCAAAAGTCTTAGTGCAGGTAATAATTAACAGTTGTTTACAGAAAGAAAAAAGAACTTCAACTGGTCTTAGACATCAATGACAGTCTGACAGCAGTAAAATAAAATTGATTGTATAAAAGCCGTGGCTTAATAATACATTGATTATATGAGTAGATACTAAGTTCTGTGAGTTATTTTATCTACTTGAATACCTTACTATATCCTAATGATGACATTACTAAATAAATAGTTCATTGCTCTGAATGTTAAACATGAAGAAGATAGGGCAGATAGAAATTGCTGTGTGTCTATAGCACAAATAAAGAACATTTTAAATAATCCCAGAGATATATGGTTTTTGGACTTAAGAAGCAGTATGTGGATAATTGTGCATTCGAAATAACATAAGTCAGCTAAAAAGCTTTTCTTTTTATTAAACATTATACTTTAATATTCAATTAATAAATCATAACCTTAAGACAGCCAAGTGGTGACCTTACGTGTGAATATCTTTGGATATCAGTTCTTCTCAGAATAAGGCATCATAAATTTAATTTTATATGAAAATCACCTTTTTTACCTCATTTCTTAACTAGAGTAAAAAAAGCAATACTCAATGAAGTTATTATTTTGCAAATTTAGTAGATGTGTCCCTATTGGCCTAACTTATTTTGCTTAATTACATTTTCTAATTTAATTTATATAGAACATTTTAATAGAAACATTTAATAATTAAATCTGGACCAACCTACTCTAGTTAATTGTTATTGTAGTTATGCTACTCAAATGCCAGGAAGTTTTCATGCTTTTGCACAGGAGTATGTAGTATGGAAATGTTGATTTTATGTGTTTATGTTACTACAGAGAGTTTGCAATTAGTACAGCAATGTGCAGTTAGAGATTTCACCTGCTTGCTGAGAAGGTAGACAGTTACATTTTGGAAAGCCCTTGACCAAGAAGCTCAACTTTATCTCTAGAAAAATTATAAGTAATCAAATAGATAGCTTTTACATTTATACAGCAAAGGTTGAACAAGAGGTGCCAGCATAGGTTAAGGAAAAGCGAACTATGTCAAACTGAAACGCAATGTCAACTTGCCAAGGCTGGCAAATCAGTGTAATTTCATGTATATGTTAGTGCATTTGGAGTACAGCAAGACATTCTACAAATTACACTGCAAGCTTGTAAAAATATTGGAAAATATAAACTGATTAAAATGTTTGTGTGCATTTATAACTTGTTAAATGGCTATGCTAAACATTTCCATTAGTGGAGATAATCTTTCTAAAATAGTTATATACCAAGGTATAAAATTGCTTTATTCAAATATGTAGATTAAGTCAAATTCTTAGAGCACCACTCTCAAATCAAAGTTAGAATTTAAACCCAGGTTTACATGTTTTTATAGCTTCTCCAACTGTATAAAAAAAAAAGGTAATTGGAATCACCCATCAAAATCAAAATGAAATTGAGCTAGAAAACATTTAAACAAGTTCATGTAAGTGTCAAAAACTAACAATTGTTCATGTGAAAAGCCCTAGAATTTCTAGTTATATAAAAGTTGTACATGGTCTAACAGTATAATTTGGATGTTCTAATAGGCAGAATTTTTCCATAGGAAAGTTGAGTAGTCAGATTAGAGTATCATACACAAAGGATAAGACTGGAGTAATAAATTGCTTAGAGGAGGGAGCTGGGGATAATAGATTTGTAAATCACAGAAACAGCTGAGGAAATTAGGGATATTTAACATGGGGAATTAAAGAATAACTAGCATATCTGGTAGCTATGCTCAAGTATTTAAGGACTATCATATTTATGTATAGGTAGATTTTTCTCCCCCACTTATTTCGTAGGTGCAGCCTGGAAGAAAATACACTTTGGAAGATTTACTTTGCTTCATTACAGAGAACCTTATCTTAATTAGGACTGTCCAGCAGTAGAATGGAGGTTTTGTGTAAATAACATCATTGTCTTTCAAGGATGCGGTAGACAGGATCCCGTTATTTGGAGGAAAGCCAGCTTAGATATCTTCTAAGATTCTTTCCAACACAATAATTTAACCACTAGGATGTATTGTATACATGCTCTATAAATTTTGTGCCTTGTGGTAAATTGTAGATTTTCTGGAAAAGAAGGAAGTCCATTCTACTGGAGAAATAAAAGTGTTTCTTAATTAAAAACAAAATAAGGGTAATCATTTTTCCTCTGGCTTAGCACGAACTGCTTCTTTGCACTGTGTTACCTAATTTTGCCATAAATCTATGGAACTACCAATCCCCTGCCTCAGTGTAGATTGTAGATTGGTTTTCATAAACTAGAATCCAAACGGTGAACACACTGTAATATCATCACAAGCACTATGATCAAACCAGAACAAAACACTCCAAAGATGAATGGAGGAGCATTTTTATGGTGTATATTTTCTCCACGATATTTGCTGTAAAACATCAAAAATTCCACTGAAAGCTTCTAAGCCCTGTGGAATAGAACTAGATTGATATCATCTTCAGCCCTTTGGTAAAAGAAGGGCAACCTAAATGTAGTTATTATTTTATAAGTCTCTAGAGAACCAGAGAGATGTGTCTCAAATGGCACATTATCTAAAATAAAGTCAGAAATACCTTGGGGAAAGCAACAGTGGTTCCTTTTACTATTACAGTCATATTAACTTATTCTGTTGGTTTTTTTTGTCTCCATCTCTGTGTCTTAATGTTTCTCTTTCTTTACTTGTTTATATATATTTTTTAGTTTGTAAAAGAAAAAAAATAGAGACAGACAAAGGAGAAACCAGAGGATTAATGCTTAATTTCTGATTTCATAATAATATCTCCTACTTTGAGGAGAGGTCCCATTCTGTTATACTGAACTCTTTTATATATTATAAAATGAATATATATTTATTTTCAGTAAGAATCATTATGGTGTGTATTTTGAGTTCTTATATATGCTCAATATAAATATATTTTTCATGATTTTACATATGAAGCTAAATATGGAATAAATATTTCATCATTTAAGTATGATTACAAATAAACCAATGATAATTTAGAATTTGCTGCAAATTTTTTAAAAATATTTTAAAGATGGGATCTTGCTGTGCTGCCCAGCCTGGAGTGCCGTGGCTGTTCGCAGATGTGATCGTGATGCACTGTGGACTTGAACTCCTGGACATGAGCAATCCTCTTGCCTCAGCCTCCTGAGTAGCTGGGACTACAGGCAAACACCACCATGACAAGCTTCCATTTTATTTTTAATAGAACCTCTTTATTGATATTTAACATTCAAAAGAAATATTTCTTGGACATTTTCCCCAATATTTTGATTAGTGTGCTGTGTCAAATACCTTGTCTTACTAAGTTAAAAATAATATTTTATGCTAAAATAGTTACTTGTTTATAAAGGTTTATTCCAGAGTTGTACTAAAATAGTAATATTTAGTACTAGTATTTGAAATAGAAATATACTTTCAAAGATGTGCATTATTGCTTCAAAGAAGGCATGACTCACTAAAAATTCCCTCTGATTCACACTTTGCACATTCAGTAAATGATTGGATGGTCTATGTGACTTTAAGTTCTATCTCCTACATTAGAAAAAAATCCTTGTGTTTTTGACATTCACTGAACTTATTTGCTAGAACTGGTAAAAGACATCACCTATCACCCAGCAAATATTTGAAGTCATCTTGACATCTCCTTCTCTCTCATCACATAGAAAACATTTTTGAGGAACAAATATTGATGCTATCCACTCAAAAATCTTTCAAATCTATTCTCTTCTTTCCACCCACACTGTATAGCTTAGACCTGACCTTCAACACTTCTTGCTAAGATTATAAACCTATCTTCCTAACTGGTTTTCTTGCTCCCAGGTATTTCTACTCCGTCAAATTGCTTATGGATTCATAGAATTGTTAACATGATTTTCTTTAGAGAGAAAAACAAAACAAACAAACAAAAAACCCTCTGCTTACAAATCCTCCATAAAGTTTTACAATCTTCTGGACAAAATTTAAACTTTGTAATGTTATTAAATCCATTTCATAATCCAATTTCTGTGGACTTCCTCAACCTCCTGTTCTGTCACTTTGCCACACAGATGTTATGTGCCCAGCATATAAAGCTGCCATTAGTGTCATCCTCTCTCACCCTTCTTGGGCAGTCTTCTTGAAGTGTCATCCCATTCTGTCAGCCTTACTATACCTTCAGTGGGGAGAGAAGGAAGGGATTGTGGAGGAATGAGTCTTGGCAAAGACCTTCAGATTGAACGTGGAA
Organism: Pongo pygmaeus; assembly: GCF_028885625.2. Lineage (NCBI taxonomy): Eukaryota > Metazoa > Chordata > Mammalia > Primates > Hominidae > Pongo > Pongo pygmaeus. The sequence goes on along the minus strand of NC_085930.1, from coordinate 18,963,442 downwards.
GGAAAGACAAAATTAAAATAAGGTATGGAGGATGAGTATTTGCCAATCTCTTTAGCCTCATGTTTTGCTATACACTCTTGGCCCATTTTTTGCTCACCCACTCCTAAGCGCCTTACATCCAGACCAGTGGTTCTCAACTAGGATGGTTTGGACAATCACTTTGTTGATTGTTTCCTTTGCTGTGCAGAAGATTTTTAACTTTGTATGATCCCGTTCATCTATTTTTGCTTTGCTTTCCTGTGCTTGTGGGGTATTATTCAAGAAATCTTTGTCCAGACCCACATCCTGGAGAGTTTTCCCAATGTGTTTTTTTAGAAGTTTTATAGTTTGAGATCTTAAATTTAAGTCTTTAATTAATTTTGATTTTATTTCCCTATATGGTGAAACATAGGGTCTTATTTCTTCTGCATATGGATATCCAGTTTTTCCAGCACCTTGTATTTTTTAAATTTTTATAGTATTTGGGATACAGGTAGTTTTTGGTGATTAGTGCACCCATCAACTGAGCAGTGTACACTGTATCCAATGTGTAGTCTTTTTTCCCTCACCTCCTCCCAACCTTCCCCCAAGTCTCCAAGTCCCCTGTATCATTCTTATGACTTGTGTTCTCATAGCTTAGCTTCCCCTTATAAGTGAGAACATACAGTAATTGATTTTTCATTTCTTAGCTATCAGTAATGCTACTTCACTTAGAAAAATGGCCTCCAGCTCCATCCAAGTTTACAGCACCATTTACTGAAGAGACTGTTCTTTCCCCAGTGTATGTTCCTGGCACCTTTGTTGAAAATGAGTTCACTGTAGGTGTGTGGACTTGTTTCTGGGTTCTCTATTCTGTTTCATTTGTCTATATGTCTGTTTTTATACCAGTTCCATGCTGTTTTGGTTACTATACCTTTGTAGTATAATTTGAAGTTAGGTAGTATGATTACTCCAGTTTTATTTTTTTACTTAGGAGAGTTTTGGCTATTCTTGGTCTTTTGTGGTTTCATATAAATTACAGCATTGTTTTCCCCTTCAATTTCTTTCATCAGTGTTTTATAATTTTCATGTAGAGCTCTTTCACTCATTTTATTAAGTTAATCCATAGGTATTTAATTTTCTTTGCCATTATTATAAATGGAATTGCTCTTTGATTTTTTTTCAGATTGCTCACTGTTGGCATATAGAAATCCTACTGATTTTTGAAGTTCATTTTGTATTCTGCAACTTTACTGAATTTGTTTATTAGCTTGGATAGGTTTTTGGTGAAATCTTTGGGTTTTTCCCAATATAAGATCCTATCATCTGAAAAAAAATATAGTTTGACTTCTGCCTTTATAATGTGGATGCCCTTTCTTTCTTTCTCTTCTCTGATTGCTTTAGCTAGGATTTCCAATACTATGTTGAATAACAGTGTTGAAAGTGGACATCCTTGTCTTTTTCCAGATCTTGAAGAAAAGTTTTAATTTATTTCTCATTCAGTATAATACTAGCTGTGGGTCTGTCACATGTGGTTTTTATTGTGTTGATGTATGCGCCTTCTATACCCAGATTTTTTAGGGCTTTGAAATTAGGGCTTAGAGATGTTGAATTTTATATAATGCTTTTCAGCATCAATTGAAATGATTCTGGGTTTTTGTCCTTCATTCTGTTTATATGACATACCCATATCACATTGATTGATTTGTGTATGTTGAGCCATCCTTGCATCCCAGGAATAAATCCTACTTGGTCATGATGAAAAAATTTTTTAACGTGTTGTTAAATTCGGTTTAATAGTATTTGGTTGAGGATTTTTGCATCGATGTTCATCAGGGATTATTGGTCTATAGTTTCACTGATGTGTCTTTGTCTGGTTTTGGTATCAAGATAATACTAGCCTTGTACGGGTAATGTTACAGGATTCCTTTGGTGCCGCTTCGCCAGCCGGAAAGCTCTGCAGCTGCTCCCACCTCTGCCCAGGCCTCACTCGGGGCCCCCTGGGTTCACTCAGCCCGCTCAGCCAGGCAGGCCTCTCCTGGCTCACGTCCCCTGCCCGGGTCCTGCACCCTCAGCAGCTCCGTGCTCAGCCCACAGCTGGACCTGCGTGGGGCGAGCAGCTTCCACCTTGGGCGGCAGCGTCTAGTTGAGGGCAACACAGTGGCACCCTAAAACCCGGAGATGCCAGCCATTGTGGGGCCCCAAGGGGTGTTATAGCTCTTGCTCGGAGAGTCCCAAGGTCTGAGCCCCCAAGAGATGTTGCAGCTCTTCACTCCCATAGCTTGGCGAGTGGGAGCATGTTCAGCTCTCTTTCTCCTGCAGTCCAGTGAGCAGGAACATTTCACAGCTCTCCTTCTCCTGAGGTCCAGTGAGCAGGAGCATGTTCGGCTCTCTTTCTCCTGCAGTCCAGTGAGCAGGAGCATTTCACAGCTCTCCTTCTCCTGAGGTCCAGTGAGCAGGAGCATGTTCAGCTCTCTTTCTCCTGCGGTCCAGTGAGCAGGAGCATTTCACAGCTCTCCTTCTCCTGAGGTCCAGTGAGCAGGAGCATGTTGGGCTCTCTTTCTCTTGCAGTCCAGTGAGCAGGAGCATGTTCAGCTCTCTTTCTCCTGCGGTCCAGTGAGCAGGAGCATGTTCGGCTCTCTTTCTCGTGCGGTCCAGTGAGCAGGAGCATGTTCGGCTCTCTTTCTCGTGCAGTCCAGTGAGCAGGAGCATGTTGGGCTCTCTTTCTCGTGCAGTCCAGCGAGCAGGAACATGTTCAGCTCTCTTTCTCCTGCAGTCCAGCGAGCAGGAGCATGTTCGGCTCTCCTTCTCCTGCAGTCCAGTGAGCAGGAGCATGTTCGGCTCTCCTTCTCCTGCGGTCCAGCGAGCAGGAGCATGTTCGGCTCTCTTTCTCCTGCGGTCCAGCGAGCAGGAGCATGTTCAGCTCTCCTTCTCCTGCAGTCCAGTGAGCAGGAGCATTTCACAACTCTCTTTCTCCTGCAGTCCAGTGAGCAGGAGCATGTTCAGCTCTCTTTCTCCTGCGGACCAGTGAGCAGGAGCATGTTCAGCTCTCTTTCTCCTGCGGTCCAGCGAGCAGGAGCATGTTCAGCTCTCCTTCTGCTGCGGTCCAGCGAGCAGGAGCATGTTCAGCTCTCTTTCTCCTGCGGTCCAGCGAGCAGGAGCATTTCACAGCGCTCTTTCTCCTGCAGTCCAGTGAGCAGGAGCATGTTCGGCTCTCTTTCTCCTGCAGTCCAGTGAGCAGGAGCATGTTCGGCTCTCTTTCTCCTGCAGTCCAGTGAGCAGGAGCATGTTCGGCTCTCTTTCTCCTGCAGTGCAGTGAGCAGGAGCATTTCACAGCTCTCCTTCTCCTGCAGTCCAGTGAGCAGGAGCATGTTGGGCTCTCTTTCTCCTGCAGTCCAGTGAGCAGGAGCATGTTCAGCTCTCCTTCTCCTGCAGTCCAGTGAGCAGGAGCATGTTCGGCTCTCTTTCTCCTGCGGTCCAGTGAGCAGGAGCACGTTCAGCTCTCTTTCTCCTGCGGTCCAGTGAGCAGGAGCATTTCACAGCTCTCCTTCTCCTGCAGTCCAGTGAGCAGGAGCATGTTGGGCTCTCTTTCTCCTGCAGTCCAGTGAGCAGGAGCATTTCACAGCTCTCCTTCTCCTGCAGTCCAGTGAGCAGGAGCATGTTGGGCTCTCTTTCTCGTGCAGTCCAGTGAGCAGGAGCATGTTCGGCTCTCTTTCTCCTGCGGTCCAGTGAGCAGGAGCATGTTCAGCTCTTCACTCCCATAGCTTGGCGAGTGGGAGCATGTTCAGCTCTCTTTCTCCTGCGGTCCAGTGAGCAGGAGTATGTTCGGCTCTCTTTCTCCTGCAGTCCAGTGAGCAGGAGCATGTTCAGCTCTCCTTCTCCTGCAGTCCAGTGAGCAGGAGCATGTTGGGCTCTCTTTCTCCTGCGGACCAGTGAGCAGGAGCATGTTCAGCTCTCTTTCTCCTGCAGTCCAGCGAGCAGGAGCATGTTCAGCTCTCCTTTTCCTGCGGTCCAGCGAGCAGGAGCATTTCACAGCTCTTTCTCCTGCAGTCCAGTGAGCAGGAGCATGTTCGGCTCTCCTTCTCCTGCAGTCCAGTGAGCAGGAGCATGTTCGGCTCTCTTTCTCCTGCAGTCCAGTGAGCAAGAGCATGTTCGGCTCTCTTTCTCCTGCAGTCCAGTGAGCAGGAGCATGTTCAGCTCTCCTTCTCCTGCAATCCAGTGAGCAGGAGCATGTTGGGCTCTCTTTCTCCTGCAGTCCAGTGAGCAGGAGCATTTCACAGCTCTCCTTCTCCTGCAGTCCAGCGAGCAGGAGCATGTTCAGCTCTCCTTCTCCTGCGGTCCAGTGAGCAGGAGCATGTTCAGCTCTCTTTCTCCTGTGGTCCAGTGAGCAGGAGCATGTTCAGCTCTCTTTCTTCTGCGGACCAGTGAGCAGGAGCATGTTCAGCTCTCTTTCTCCTGCGGACCAGTGAGCAGGAGCATGTTCAGCTCTCTTTCTCCTGCAGTCCAGCGAGCAGGAGCATGTTCAGCTCTCTTTCTCCTGCGGACCAGTGAGCAGGAGCATGTTCAGCTCTCTTTCTCCTGCAGTCCAGCGAGCAGGAGCATGTTCAGCTCTCCTTCTCCTGAGGTCCAGTGAGCAGGAGCATGTTCAGCTCTCTTTCTCCTGCAGTCCAGCGAGCAGGAGCATGTTCAGCTCTCCTTCTCCTGCGGTCCAGTGAGCAGGAGCATGTTCAGCTCTCTTTCTCCTGCGGTCCATTGAGCAGGAGCATTTCACAGCTCTCCTTCTCCTGCAGTCCAGTGAGCAGGAGCACGTTCAGCTCTCTTTCTCCTGCGGTCCAGTGAGCAGGAGCATTTCACAGCTCTCCTTCTCCTGCAGTCCAGTGAGCAGGAGCATGTTCGGCTCTCTTTCTCCTGCAGTCCAGTGAGCAGGAGCAATTCACAGCTCTCCTTCTCCTGCAGTCCAGTGAGCAGGAGCATGTTCGGCTCTCTTTCTCCTGCAGTCCAGTGAGCAGGAGCATGTTGGGCTCTCTTTCTCCTGCGGTCCAGCGAGCAGGAGCATGTTATAGCTCTTTCATTCTCACTGCGTGCCACTGGGCAGGTTCCAAGTTCATGTCCTGAGACCAAGAGGAATAAGGTGCCTGGACACTGGAGAGTGAATAAGGCAGATGATAATTTTATTGAGTGACAGGGGGAAGCTCTCCACTGTGAGAGGGGACCCGAGAGTGGGTAGCCCTTCATGTGGCTGAGTCTGGGGTTACGCTGGACTTAGAATGGGGGAGTGTGTGCTGATTGGTTCATGGGTGGGCGCGGAAAAACCACCATTCGATTGATGAGAAGGCATCATCCACAAGGAACCCGTCGAGAGAGAAAGGGTAGGACGGGGTTAGAAGTTGTCACTTGGATCGTGCACTCCATCTGGAACTGGCAGATCGGTTTTCAGGCTGCAAACCGTCTTTTGCTTGAAGGTCAGATTTCACTGAGGACCCATCCCTGTCTGCCCAGGAATTTGTCTGTCTCCTGCCGCTATCAGTAATGCAGGCCTCATACATACTGAATAGCTTTAGTAGGATTTGCATTTTTTTCTTTAAATATTTGGTAAAATTTAGCAGGAAAACCACTGGGTCCTGGACTTTTCTTTGCTAGGAGGCTTTTTATTATAGCTTCAATCTCATTACCTGTTATTGGTCTGTTCAGGTTTTGGGTTTCTTTACGGTTCAGTCTAGGTAGGATGTATGTGTCTAGGAACTTAACAATTTCTTCTAGGTTTTCCGATTTATTGGCATATAGCTGCTCATAGTAGCCTCTAAGGATCCTTTGAATTTCTGTAGTATCAGTTGTAATGTTTCATTTTTCATCTCTAATTTTATTTATTTAGATCTTCTCTCTTTATGTCTTAGTCTGGCTAAAGTTTTGTCGATTTTATTTATCTTTTTTGAAAAAAAACATTTTGTTTCATTGATCATTTGTATTGTTTTCTTATTTCAATTTCATTTATTTCGGCTCTAACCTTTATTATTTCTTTTCTGCTATTAATTTTTGATTTGGATTGCTCTTGCTTTCTAGTTCTTTAAGATCTACCATTAGGTTGTTTATTTAAAGTTTATCCACTGTTTTTGAGGCATTTATCACTATAAACTTTCCTCTTGGTACTACTTTTGCAGTATGCCACAGTTGTTGGTATATTGTGTTTCCATTTTCACTTGCTTTGAAAAATTTTCTAATTTCCTTCTTCGTTTCTTATTGATTCATTGGTCATTCAGAAGCATTGTTTAATTTCCATGTTTGTGCAGTTTAGAAAGTTTCTCTAGTCACTAATTTCTAGTTTTATTCCATTGTGGTCAAAGAAGATACTTGATATGATTTCAGTAGTTTTGAATTTTGTAAGACATGTTTTGCAGCCTATCAAACGATCTATCCTTGAGAATGTTCCCTGTGCTGAAGAGAAGAATGTGTATTCTGTAGCTGTTGGATGAAGTGTTCTGTAAATATCCATTGGGTCCGTTGGGTCTATAGCGCAGATTAAATCTGATGCTTCTTTGTTGATTTTCTATCTGGATAATCTGTCGAATGCTGAAAGTGGGGTGTTGAAGTCTCCAGCTATTACTGTATTGGGGTCTATCTCTTTCTGTAGCTGTAATATTATTGGCTTTACAACATTCTCAGCAAACTAACACAGGAACAGAAAACCAAACACCGCATGTTCTCACTCATAAGTGGGAGTTGAACAATGAGAACACACGGACACAGGAAGGGGAACATCACATACCAGGCCCTGTTGGGACTGGGGAACAAGTGGAGGGAGAGCATTAGGACAAATACCCAATGCATGCGGGCTTAAAACCTAGATGATGGGTTGATGGGTGCAGCAAATCACCATGGCACATGTATACCTATGTAACAAACCTGCACGTTCTGCACATGTATCCCAGAACTTAAAGTAAAATTTAAAAAATAATAATAATATTGGCTTTATATATCTGGGTGCTTCTGTGTTGGATGAATATATATTCACAACTGTTATATCCTCTTGCCTAATTGACCTCATTATCATTATATAATGATCTCCTTTGTCTCTTTTTGTAGTTTTTGTTTTGAAATCTATTTTTTTCTGACATAAGTATAGCTACTCCTGCTCTTTTTTGATTTCCATTCGTATAGAAAACCCTTTGCTGATCTAGAACTAGAAATTCCATTCGACCCAGCCATCCCATTACTGGGTATATACCCAAAGGACTATAAATCATGCTGCTATAAAGACACATGCACACGTATGTTTATTGCGGCATTATTCACAATAGCAAAGACTTGGAACCAACCCAAATGTCCAACAATGATAGACTGGATTAAGAAAATGTGGCACATATACACCATGGAATACTATGCAGCCATAAAAAATGATGAGTTCACGTCCTTTGTAGGGACATGGATGAAATTGGAAATCATCATTCTCAGTAAACTATCGCAAGAACAAAAAACCAAACACCGCATATTCTCACTCATAGGTGGGAATTGAACAATGAGAACACATGGACACAGGAAGGGGAACATCACACTCTGGGGACTGTTGTGGGGTGGGGGGAGGGGGGAGGGATAGCATTGGGAGACATACCTAATGCTAGATGACGAGTTGGTGGGTGCAGCGCACCAGCATGGCACATGTATACATATGTAACTTACCTGCACATTGCGCACATGTACCATAAAACCTAAAGTATAATAATAATAATAATAATAATAATAAAAGAAAAAAAAAAAAAAAAAAGAAAACCCTTTGCTATCCCTTTATTTTCAGTCTATATGTGTCTTTATAGGTGAAGTACATTTCTTGTAGGCAACAGATGATTCGGTCTTGTTTTTTTGTTCATTTTGTTTTCATTTTTGTTTTAATTCATTCAGCCACTCTGTGTCTTTTGATTCTAGAATTTAGTCCATAGATATTCAATATCATTATTGATAAGTAAGGACTTACTCCTGCCATTTTTTATTGGTTTACTGGTTATTTTGTGGTGTTCTCTGTCTTCTTGTTTTCATTCCTGTCTTCCTTTCAGTGAAGGTGATTTTCTCTGTTGGTATATTTTATTTTCTTGCTTTTTATTTTTTGTGTGTCTGCTGTTATATGTTTTTTGAGTTAAGATTACTATGCATGCAAGTGCTTTTTGTGTGTCTGAATCTCTCTCTCTCTCTCTCTCTCTTTTATTTCTCTCTCTCTCAAGGTTTATTTAGCTAAATACTACTAATTCTGATTATCTCAGTTTAAATAAAACCCTCATAAGGAAGCCTATTCTGATCCTTTTCTGTCAGCATTAAATGTCTTTTGTAATGTGCACCGATAGCCCATAGCACGCTCCTCCTCTTTTAGTTACATACATTATCAATATTCATTTAATTGCAGATACCTGTTTTCATAGCCAGAGAGCAAGCTCCCTAAGTGCAGAGAGAAGACGATAATGTTCATCATGTTATCTCATATGCCTAGAGTACTGCCTATCTCCCAGTTAGAGTACAATATATATTTGTAGAAAGGAGAGGGGCGTGAGTTAAAGATAAAGTGACTAATTTATGCCACCTATCAATAAAGTTCATCTCTTTAAAGGATTTTCTCAGCTTAAGAAGTAGATGTGCTTTATACAAATTGAAAGGTGAAAATAAGCATCTTAAATCTCACTTTCAGCCATTAGTTACATTAAGAACTTGGATTCATGTCTGAACTAAAAATACATCTAATCAATTAATTTTTTTTGGAAAAATGAGAGGATAATATAGGTTTATTGGTTTATTTCCAGTACCCTTATACATTTTCTTTCATGGATGTATGCATGTGTATGCATGCATGCAATGACTAAGCATATAGAATTGTTTGTGAAAATTCTGGCCATTTCTCTAATACTGAATTTATTTCACCTTGTACTATGGTGCAGGCAGATGATCATAGATTGTCTTAAAGACACCACAACAAATTCTTCTTACTATAATGTAGAGGCAAAGACAAATTCAGAAGCATGAGCTATGCATATCAGCCTGAGTTCAAAAGTTTACACATAACAAATACATTTTTAAATCAGAAGTGATAAAATTATAAGCTTTCTCTCCCTCCATGTCATAATGGATCTAAATCCCTGTGTCTCAGACTACCCATCTTGTTCTTAAAAATGTGAGCAATAGAAATAATATCAAATCGAGCACTGGAAAGGCCTTTTCACATGATTTATGATGCTAATAAAAGTGTTTTTAGATAAGAAACATAACGAGAGAACTTGTTAGTACCTCTCGTAATACTTGTTATCATTAACATTTACTCATACCAGCTCCTGCCTTGCACTACGTAGAAGACAAACCATTGTTCTCTGTGAGAGATTTTTTTTTTTAATTTTTATGAAATACAGGCACAGAAATCAAATTATCATGTTTGCCCACTCTTTCTGCACTGGAAGTTAGGCATATTTATTAGCTACAACACAGCATTTCAAGCTGGCATTTAGATCATTTCAATAACTAATGTTTGTTTTATCAACAATGGTTTAATTTGACATGCTGCATAATGCATGTGCAATAACAGTGCCATGTTTGATGGATAAATGCCTAGGAAAAAAATTCGAATTGGCTAATAAATAAAATTGAATTTCAGGACCCCATTTATTTTAAGGAAACTTGTCACGGGTTATCAACTGTACTAAATAATGGCTTGTTTATGTTAGCGCATAAATAATTTGAAACAAATCGGGGTGACAGGAACTATCATACTTCACTTACTAGTAAATGTAAGTGAAAGCAAGATTCATTTACTCCTGATCACCAGAGCTGGTATTTTTCAGAAATGATTTCTACTTGTTGACAAGATTATGACCAAAACTTAACCAAGCTTTCATACTTTTAATATAAATCTATTATTTAGACATTCAGAATTTCTACCAATAGGAAATTAAACTGAAATTCTGACTCTAGATCAATGGTTTTTTGATTTCACTACATACTAAAATTAAGTGGGATAGTTTTTTATGTTATTATAATGCTGATGTTTTGGTTCTCATTCTGGAGATTCTAAATCAATTGGTGTAGATGGTTTATTTATTGCTGTTCTTTTTTATTATTTTGCTTTTGAAAATCAGTTGTATTGTTTGCTTGATTTTTTAACCCACAAGCAATTATAAATGCGAAGCCAGGATTGAGAATTTCTGCTCTAACACAGTGTTCTGGTCACTACTGCACATTAATTCATGGAATTCACTTGGGTAATTGAGATCAAATTGTTTAATAATAATAATCATCCCCTTCAATAAAGAGTTTTCTGAGCAAGCCTTTTTAGTACCATGAAGTTCTGGTTCTAAGGGGATTACCAAGATAGTGTTTGTTCTAAAGAAGTTTATGTATAGAAACACAAGTGATAATATTGAAAGACAAAATAAGATAATTGCCCCCAAGTGAAATGCAAACAGTTTATGAGAGCATATCTAGACATAAGGAAGGGCCAAAAAATAATTTTTGGAATATGTGGAATTCAATCAGCCTTGCCAATAAATACAGTTACATAGTTTAACCTTGTTAATGCCTTTATACTTCATAATCTCACAATAATTCAGTTAAGCAAACCAAGTATTTTTACTTTATTAATGATAAAAACAATAATTCCATGTGTGCATTCTGTTTTACAGTGTGCAAACAGGTTTAGATATGTCATCACTTTCGAGCCTCACAACATATGGGTATGCAATTCAGTATTCCTATTTTGGGATGAGGAGTCAGAGGCTCAGAATGTAAATGAATTATCCAATTTACAAAGCCAGCAAGTGCCAGAGTTGAGTATAAGATGAGTCCTCCTGAGTCCTACATAGTTCAGACCTTTTTTAGCATTCCAATTTGAAGTTGAGAATTTGCTGAGCTTGGGTTAGATTCCAGGTCTCTTAAAACTGAACTGCTCTCTTAGGATATGCTCTGCCACACAAACACTTAATGTTACATATTTCCAGTAACTATAGCTCAATGCCTTTTTAGAAAAATAACTTTTCAAAAGGTAATTGGAAACTGATTCTCTAGTGTATTTTTTAAAGCACAATACCAGCAAATTCACTACCTTACTGCTTTTATCCAAATCTAACTTTTCTTATTCTTTGTATAAACTATGAAATCATACTTAATACCTAGATCTCGGAAAATTTTAAAAGCTGAGTTAATGTAGAAACTATAAAAGCTCAAGAGAGATAGAAGTCATTGAGTGTTAGCTTTGGATATCTGCCTTCTGTTAGTTCAGTTCTGTCCAACAGGTAGGAATACCTTGTGTGATTCATCAGGGGCCACGTGTGGTTGCTCTGTAGCTCTTCATTCTGTGATTTCCATGATGTGTTATTAGCATTTGTTTCTGAGATTTCTACTCAGATTTCCACTCTCCAGTTTGAAGATTTCCTAGAAGGACTCCCAGAACTCAGAAAAGCTGTTATAGTAACAGTTATGGCTTATTTCTGCTAAAAGATGCAGGTTAGAAAGCAAAGGCAACTAATTAGAGTGGAGTTCAGAGCTTCCTGTTGTCCTCTCCGAGAGGAGTCACGTGAACTATGCTTACTCCTCCAAACCAAGATATGTAATAACATGTAAGACGTATCGCCAACCAAGGAAGCTCTTCTAAGCCTTGAATTTAGAGAGTTTTTTTGTTTGTTTAAGAGACAGGCCCTTGCTATGTTGCCTAGCCTTGAGGGCAATGAATAGTGGCTATTCATAGGTGAAATCATAGTGCACTACAGCTCAAACTCCTGAGCCCAAGTGATCCTCCTGCCTTAGTCTCTCAAGTAGCTGTGACTACAGGCATATGCCACTGTGTCTAAGTCTAAAGTTCTTACTTGGCTCAGTCACATAGGCATGGATGGCCTAGGTCACTGACCTTAGCTACTCAGTCTGCAGTCTCCAACACTATTCCCAAGAATCAAACCTACACGGTGTGGCCCAGGGCATTGGATATACATATATCCAATATTTAATCTTCAGATGTATTCACTATAAGTCACATTGTTATGATGAACTAACTAGCATGGTATGAAAAGCCCCAGGTATGAAAAGATACTCTTATCAAGCAGGATATTCCAAGGGCTTAGAGATCATCTCCCCAAAACCTGAAAAGGGCCTATCCTTTCTTTGAATGTGCAGGGTTTGACTAACCCAAGCCTAGTAAGTTAACCCTTTATTGTATATATATAAGGATTATGACTTGTGATTTGTCTTGAATGGGGAACCCCTGGATTAAAGTTTACTTTCCATTTGCAACTCATTTTTTATCATATGAAACTTTATAATCTAAACAAAGAATCTTCCTGAAACTTAGTAAGGATTATATCTGTTTGGGTTTTGTATTTTTCTATAGATTGGTTTTACTGTTGTTACTGTTACAATGGTATTAAGAGATAGTTCAGTATATCCCACATGATATCTTTAATCTTCATTTATTTTTCATTCAATAATTAGTAGAATTTGGCAATGGAAAAGGATAACTATGAAGACAGCTACTTCATGGACTAGTCAAGGAAGCTAGCGAGTTTTTTTGGTGCGTTCAGCCGTTCTTCTATTCCATTTGGTGAATGATTAAAGACCCATAGACCACCTGTATTAGTCTGTTTTCACGCTGCTATGAAGAAATACCCAAGACTGTGCAATTTATAAAGAAAAGAGATGTAATTGATTTACAGTTCTGCATGGCTGGGGAAGCCTCAGGAAACTTTTAGTCATGGTGGAAAGCACTTCACAGGGAGGCAGGAGAGAGAATGAGAGCTTAGCAAAGGAGGAAATGCCCCTCATAAAACCATCACCCCATGATTCAATTACCTCCTACCGAGTCACTCCCACAACATGTGGGAATTATGGGAACTACAATTCAAGATGAGATTTGGGTGGGGACACAGCCACAGCATATCACCACCTAACTTCCAAGAAGTGTGGCAAAATGAGCCTCAAAGACAACTTTAAAGGCTTCCTAGAAGGATAATGATACTTTGTCTCCAGTCACAGCAAGGACTTACAAACCAGAGCCAGGGAGGACTAGCTTCTTTCAGCCCCATCTGACTTCCAATCAGCTTGACCTAGCAATAATAATATCTGCCCCTAGAATTTTTTGGAAGAATTAGTGAGGTCATAAATGGAAAAGTATTACCCCATGCTTGGCATGTCGTAAATGCTCATTACATAGAGACTGCTGTTATTTTTACCATTACTATTGATTATAATAAAGCCTAGCAATTTATAGGTGGTTTTCACAAATACTGTTTCATTAATTGAAGTATTATGACACTTTTCCACACAAAGGAAATTAAAACTAAAAATTCAGGACATAGGAACTTGGATATATATATATAAAAATATATATAACCTCATACATATATCATCAATTATATATATAATTTTCTCATCTCGCCTTATGCTATAAAATATAAGCAGCTGCTGACATTTTTGACAACTTTAAACACTTTAATCTGTGACTCTTCAAACTACCTGATAATTCCTTGAACATAATGCTCCAATGGGGGAAAAATAGTGTTTAGCTTTCTCATATGTGTATTCTTTTAAAATATTAGAGCATTTATCTTGTGTATTAGTTCCTGGTACCTAATATACCTAATACACAAATGTACAATATTACATTTGATCACAATTGACGGATCCTGATAAAAAGTGAATACATGGATACTTTCACTAGATAGCTTTTCCAGTGTAAATAATGTTTCAAAATAGCATTCGTTTTTAATTTTACTATGTTACTATATTATTTGAATAGATCAATAGGAGAGCGTACAAGAAATACTGAAGTGTGTTCACCCCCAGGAGTAATTCAGCACAGAGATTCCCCTAACATCTGTTCCACTAAAAAGAAATAATTTTTAAGGGCCACTTGGAGAGTAAGTAATCATAAACCTCTGAGCATTTAAGTTAAAAGAGAGCATGAGAGAAAAAGGAAAGAAAAAAATAGCCTCTAGTCTTTCAAATTATCTCTGTGTCTCCTAATTAATTGTCATGGAGCAATTTCTTTTCTTATGGTGAATTTTTAAAAAGATATCGAGTTTATGTTTCTTCTTCATTTCATTCACATTCTGTTCTCCAGTTTGATAGAGCCACTATTTGAGGTCATTCATGAGCACTGCAATATTTGGAGTATTCTTCTCCGTAGACTAGGGATATTAAAGTTATTGTCTAGCTCCAGCATATTATCATTACAAAGTAGCACACACCATTAGAGAGAGACTCAGTGAAGGACATTATCATTATGTATTAGCACACATCATTAGACAGGAGTTTCAACTGCAAAACCTACTGAGGAGGATAGATTCATAACATCATAGCCCTCCTGGGTAATATAACTCAAAATTGTTAAATCATTCCGCTGAGGTGAGCTCAGAACCCATGATTGGCACCTAACATCACTTTGAGCTTTCAGTGGCTATTTACTTTGTGAGAAACAGTTCTTTTTACCAATTTGGAAGAAAGTCTTAAGGAAGCACCCAAGGAATTTTATCTTAATTCAACTCAGGTAAAACTCATTACAAATTAAATAATAATAAAAATAATTATAATAATTAACAGTGGTGCTTGGCTTAAGGCTTGGAAATATAAAACATATGCCCAGTTGGGAAATTGAACATTTAAATATTTTTGTACCAGTAGGTAGAGGGAATTATAAATGATGCTCAGTGAACTTATCTAAATGAAACAAAAGAAATAACCCCATGTTTTCTTTTAAAATCTTAGCATTAAGTAATGTCAAAGTGATGTTTCTTTGTTCCACCAAATGTCAAGGTTATTTGTATATGATATGACTAAATGCCATTTCTCCATGAGGATTTTCTTAATATGCTGTTTATTCTCATGAAACATTAATGTACTCTATGAATATTTGCCTATGAAAAGGAAAAGCTACAAATTTTACAGTTCTCAGATGAAGATTAATCTTGAATGAGTTTAACTTGCATCATTTGCATTTTCTATGGATAACGAAAAATCATTGGTAAATAAAAGGTTTATCGTGGAGCAAAAAAATGGTATGTTCGAGGATGTAACTTTCATCTGAACCGCATTCTAGGAGTTAGTAGTTGCTGTGTTTTACATGACTGAGAATATTTTAGCTCCTAATTCAGCATAGAAATATAAAATTAAGGGTAAATCTGATAAAATACATCAATTAATTACCCAATACTAATTTTTATGTGTTTAATATTTGTCTTTTTAAAACTGCTCAGCTACCAATAGATACAAAGTTATGAAATAATACATATAGTTTATATGTACATATTTGTATAGCTATTCCTATACATTATGGCCAGTGGCAAAAATTTACAGGTTCTTAACTAGCTTATAAATACTAAAGCTTAGGGACCAGTTCCAATTATGTATTATAAGTAAGAAATAACAAAACACCGGTCTTGGGTACATACTAACAGTCAAAATAAAATACTCTGTAACTATTGGAGTAGTATGCGTGTGCTACAGAGGCAATTGCTAAACCTAAATGGTTTCATATTTTGTTTTTAATTTTAGATGTATAAAGAAATATCCAAATCATTAGAAACATCATGTATAGGAATGAACAGGAGAAAGTCACTTATGTGCACGGCTGACTCTGTTGCGATTTTCAGTCCTTGAAAGGTCACTGAGAGGGGAAGGGGACATACAAAAGGTTTTAATACTCATTTCACCAGAAGGAAACCTCCTAAACACATACACATATCTTTTTTAGTTTATGGTTTTTTTTTTTTTAGGCAAGGCAATAATTTCAGCTGATCTTTTATTCTTTATTAAATGGTTGTATGTGTTACAGATTTGTATGGCATGTCATTTTATTACTTTACTTATAGTGCATTGTGGGATTTTACTGT
This sequence comes from Pongo pygmaeus, assembly GCF_028885625.2. Lineage (NCBI taxonomy): Eukaryota > Metazoa > Chordata > Mammalia > Primates > Hominidae > Pongo > Pongo pygmaeus. The sequence goes on along the minus strand of NC_085930.1, from coordinate 18,947,645 downwards.
TTGTAAATAAGTGTTGCTGTGTGTACACATATCCTTTTCAGCAGATAGAAGATTCTTACACGCTTTGGTCTGTTAAGATCTCAGAAGGCTATACATTCAGTGCATAATTGCATTCTGCTTTGCATTATGTGCTGAAAATGGTTTTACCCAAATCTCTGCAAATACCATATCTTAAAAGGCTGGTAAAGCCAAGAATGGTGAATAGCTCTGATGATTCCAAGTCCTTTGAACATCTTTATGACCTATTAAGAACTAATGGATATTGAATTCAAATCCTAACTTCACCATCTACCAACTGTGAAAACTTGGACAAATTCTTAACTTTTCTGAGCCCTAAGTTCCTCATCTGTAAATGAAAATAATAATAGCACCCACTTCATATGTGTTACTGTGAGGTTTAAATGAGTTAATATTTGTAAACCACTTAGAAAATAGTTCCTGAAAAATAGGTACCATGTAAGTACTTGTTACTGCTATTAGTTTTAATTCAGGGAGATTTTTAAAATAAAATTATTTTAAATCCAGTTTATGAAATTAAACTGTACATAAATACAGACTCCACAGTACGGCAGTAATGCATAATAAAATGCCAAACAAAAATGCTAATTATGATGAAATGCTTGTCAAATGATTAACTATACAAATATCCCAGTGACACCTGTAAGCCGTGTGGTTCATACGTGCTTTCTTGTTTGGGTCTGACCTCTCCCATTCCTTCTTTATTATACCACTTATTCAAACCATCCCTTAGTCTCCTTAAGACCCTATACTGACCTTGTATCCATCTTTGTGAATAAGATCTATTTTTGTGGCTCATGTGTGTAATCTCAGTACCTTGGGAGGTTAAGGCAGGAGGATTGATTGGGCTCTGGGGTTTGCGACTAGCCTGGACAACATAGTGAGACCTCATATCTACTAAAAAAAAAAGAAAAAGAAGAAAAAGAAGAAAAAATAAAAACATAGCCAGGTGTAGTGGCACATACCTGTAGTCCCAGCTACTTGGGAGGCTAAGGTGGAAGGATTGCTTGAGCCATGATCATGCCACTGCCCTCCAACTGGAGCAAAAGAGCAAGACCCTGTCTCAAAAATGAAAAATTTATTCTATTTTATTGTTCTATTTAACAGTCCCATCCCCTATCACCCATCACTTTATCTACAACAGGAGTCATTCAAAAAACTAAAGAGCCAGATAGTTCAAAATGCAAGATTCTTCATTGCCTGGTCCAAATCTGTCTTTCCAGTTTCAGTCCCCATCAATTCCTTAATGCCCACTCTGCCCCAGTCATTGACCACCAGGATCTCCCCAAATGTGCTGTTCTCTTTCCAAACCTCTGAGAACTTGCACGTATTGTTTCTTTGCCTACAATCTCTCTCCTATCCACTTGTCAAGCTTCTATGTATACTTTATTACTTGGCTTACAGTGTGATTTCTATTCCCAAAAGAGTGCCAAGGAACTACATATGTTGCAGGCACCTGTCAATAAAGAAAATCCTACCATTGAATCCAAGTCAGGCGCTGAGGTCCTGGTATCCAGTGACAAGCTTCCCTGATGTGAGGGGCTTCCTCCACTGTGTATTTCTGCCATGCTCCACAGATCTTGCAATCTTACCCTTTCTCTCTCACGCCTCTGGTACTATCTGCTGTCTTCACTCAAGAACCAGTGAAGCATCAATGCATGTACTGTCTGAAATCTCTCAGGCATAAAAGTGAGTGATGGCTTTTTCTACTGTGCTCCCCTACACTTGCAACTGAATAATATAACTTGAGGCTTAAATACTTTTTCAATATATACATTGACTAGAGCATTTTTATGCACATTTGGAGTGTACTGAGGGACACAAAATGCTAGAGAAACACTACAGAAACAACTTTTTTCCAGGTAGCTAAGAACAGAAGAGATATCTTGCCAATGTGCTCAGGTTTATTTTTGTCTGCTGAGGCACTGGTGCACTAGATGGGTTTTTGAGGTTTAATGAGTCTCATTGGTTCTAATTAGAGTAACCTTGGTAGAACTAGATATTATTACTCTGCAAATCATGGCTAAATTGCTGTTAAATAATTTGCATTCTATTGCATGCTTTATGTGTTAATACAGACAGAAGCATCCAGGACCAAGTCCTTAAGTATTTACTAATGCATACCAGCAATTTTAGCCTCACATAATAAGGATTTAAAATGTGTCCGACACATTTTATCCAAACAACACTCTAAAGTATCTTTGCAAGTAATTAGATATGTCATGCACTGCAGCCTTAAACAGGCACAATTTTGTCTCTACTTCCAGAACCTAGATTATTCTGAAATCTTTAACAATATAAGATTTAGATACCATTTGCTTTGAGTACCCACTAGGTGCGGATTCCTTTAAAGTGCATTTTTAGTTTCATTTTCTCAACTTTGTAATGTAGACACCATTATTCCCATTTTACAGAAGATAAAATTGAAGCAAAGGCAAGTTTAGGGGATTTTCAAGGTTGTACAGTACAACTGGGTGACAAAATTTTTGCTCTTTCAATGATAATGAGGCCTCTTACTCTTCCTTTCTCATAAGACTACATTTAGTATAACATATATTTTATCAGTCAACAACTATCTTTTGAGCACTTGTACACCCAGGACTGTGTAATGGGCTGTTGGTTTTATACAGAATTATAAGAATACTGTCTTTCCTTTCTCCATTAAAAAAAAAAGGTGATTATATTCTCACCTGAAAAAGATTATATGTGAACATAATTGTGTAAGAATTAACTGCTAATGTATTAATTTCAACCATTACACCCTTTTATAAGTTTTTATTTCACATGTCATAAATTGCAACAAAGAATTTAGGATATAAGGATTGCTTACCTTTGCCACACGTGTTTAAATGTAGTCTTAGGGTCAAGAACAGACAGAACCTGGTAAATGGTGCTTGTTTTCTCAGCTGAGTCCCTTCCAGGTCAAAGTTATGTTTGGGTGAATCTGATCGGTAGCCTCAAGTCACATGAGTATGTTTTCGTCTTCAAGGTGCTTATAGAGCCAGGTTTTGTCTTTTATATTAATTCATAACTCTTGAAATTTCCCACCAAGAAATGGTATTTCTCATTGCCCAGAAAACATCACAAATGTACATTAGAATGTCTTTATAGAGGCCGGGTGCGGTGGCTCACACCTGTAATCCCAGAACTTTGGAAAGCGGAGGCGGGCAGATCGCCTGAGGTTAGGAGTTCGCCACCAGCCTGGCCAATGTGGTGAAACCCCGTCTCTACTAAAAATACAAAAAATTAGCCGGGTATGGTGGCATCCCTGTAATCCCAGCTACTCAGGAGGCTGAGGCAGGAGAATCGCTTGAACCTGGGAGGTGGCGCTTGCAGTGAACCGAGATCGCGCCATTGCTCTCCAGCCTGGGTGACAGAGTGAGACTCCGTCTCAAAGAAAAAAAAAAAAAAAGAATGTCCTTATAGAAAACTATGATATCTGGAAAATGAATTTTGAAAAATACTTGTCTACTAGTCCAACCACCAAGATGACTAAATAAATAGTAAGTATTATAAATTGTAATATTTCGGGGTTTAGCCATGCAGTTCTAAATCATTTCTAATGCTATAGCTTCTAATCACAAGTTTGCATTTATCTTTTCCCGTCATAATCCATGTAATGCAGTTGCCCTAATCCATCTCCTTGCCTCATTTTTTTCTAGTAAAATAACAGAACTTTGATCTATCAATTTTATATACTGATTTGTCCCTATGATGCCAAAAAGGTGGATGTAAAATACTAATTTAATAAAGTTCCCTGTTATATAGCAGAATTTAATCTTTATCCAAAGAAATCATAAAGCTCTCAAGCCAGCTTGTGTGTGGAAACCATGGCTTTTTTCATTTTCTACTCACCATGTTTATATTAGCTTCCTTTTAAGAAGCCTGTATTGTAAAACATATACCTAAAGACTACATGAAATGTATTAAACAACTTACTCAATATTGCGTGAGTTTCTATTCTAGGCATCAGAGTTACTGCAGCAAACAACACAGCCAAATGTCACTTTTTGTGAAGCATACATGTACTATGGGGGCCAAAAAAATAAGCAAATAATCAAGGAAAATATGTTTTGAATCAGATGGCATTATGTGCAGCAGGAAACAAAAGGTCAAGAAATTTGGAAAATGCAGGAAGAGGGAGCTTTAAGTAGGGTGGTTAGAGAAGGCTAAAAAAAGAAGTAAAGGAGGAAGTTACATGGATCTATGAGAAAAAGATATTCCTGGCAGAGCAAAAGCTCCAAAACTTCAATATGTTTGACATGTTTGAGGGACAGCAAGGGAATCAGTACAGCTGGCAAATAAAGAAAAAGCATATTAGCAGGAAGTGCGATGTTGTGGGGGAAAAGGGAGTTGGATCATACAGGACTTTGTAAGCCAATATACAACCTTTGGTTCTTACTCAGGGAAATGGGAATCCACTGGAAGATTTTGAACAGATAAAAATGTGATTTTTTTTTTCAAAGGATTCTATTGCCTTTGGTGTGTTAAAAAGAGTGAAGGGTAAGGGCAAAGGTCAAAGCAGGCAACTGACCCAGTGACATGATCCAGGTGAAAGTTAGATTATTGCAATAGCCCAGTGTGAGAGTAGCAGAGATAGTGAGAGGTACTTTGCATCAGCTTGTATTCTCAGATTGTGTCAACAAAGTTTGGATGATAGATCTAATAGATCCAGAAGCAGAAGACTTTAAGAATAAGATAATTCCAAAGTTTTTGTTTCAGCAACTGAAAGGATGGCATCACCATGTATTGAAATGGAAAACACTGTCATAAAATGGTTTTGAGGGAGAAGATCAGGAGTCAGTGTTTTAGGTGTTAAGATTGATGTTTCCACTATGTGAAGGTGTAAGCAGAAAGTTGTATATATAAATCTGGACTTCTGGGGAGTGGTCTGCGGTAGAGATATAAACTGGGAAGTTTCCGGTATAGCAAACATACCTAGAGGCTGAGCCTGGAGAAGACAATACATAGAGAAGATACATAGCAAAACAGAGATGAGTTCAGGTTGATGGAAAATAAAGTAGCACCTGCCCAAATGAGATTGCTGAGAAGGGATCAAAAAAGTACCAAGAAAATGAGGAGAGATAAGGAAGCATTTTCTGGAAGGAGTGATCAAACATGTCTAATGTTGATGCTAGGTCAATGACATGATACATAGCATGTATAGTTTAAATAATAACAGTGATAACAACAATAAAGCCAACATCTCTATCCATTATCAGCTTAGGAAATAGTGTATTCTCTTTCTTAACTTATCAGCTTAGGAAATAGTGTATTCTCTTTCTTAACTTATTGTCATTTAGATTCTTTTATTTTTTTTTTCTTTTGAGACGGAGTCTCTCTCTGTCGTCCAGGCTGGAGTGCAGGGGTGCGATCTCGGCTCACTGCAAGCTCCGCCTCCCAGGTTCACGCCATTCTCTTGTCTCAGCCTCCCAAGTAGCTGGGACTACAGGCGCCCGCCACCATGCCCGGCTAATTTTTTGTATTTTAGTAGAGACGAAGTTTCACTGTTTTCGCCTGGATGGTCTCGATCTCCTGACCTCGTGATCTGCCTGCCTCGGCCTCCCAAAGTGCTGGGATTACAGGCATGAGCCACCACGCGCAGCCCTGTCATTGAGATTCTTAAGGGACAATCTAATATGCCTCTATTCAAGGAGATGAAAGGGCTAAAATAACTTGTAGAGGTAGTGGATATATTTCTTGATGTGATAATTACCCATTATATCAGTGCAAAATATTTCTCATATTTTCCAAGTTTAACATGCATAGATAAGCACAATTTGGTTGTTACTTCCTTCACCTTACTTAGTTTACATTCTTCTTTTGAATTAATGGACTCTCTTATGGGGCTTAATTGTACCCTCTCTACACTGTAACCTCACCCTCTACATTGGAGCTTCAGTCATTGAAGTATGAAATCTTCATTTGAGCTTTGTAGTTCACCTCAAAGAGCAAATCTAAATGGATTGTGTCTAACAGTTCCAGAGAGAGCCAGAGCATCCCACATATTCATGATGTAAGGGATAAAGATAACTGTTTAGCTGTGCCCCCAGATAGGCATATTATTCATGTATGGAAGCAACTGGCTTTAGCATGCAGATGATGGCTGCTAAGGAATGTCTCACATCGACTGTCATATCCCAGCAGTGCAAATTTATAAGAAGATGAAACAACTCTCTAATCCCTTAAACTGTTAATACATAGCTAAGAATCCTTGTGCATAACTAATAAAATTTACATTTACTAAGCTTCAATTTCTTTGAAAGTCTGTTTTATTTGATTTTTCAGAAAGCGATAAGGAAAATGTTAAAGTGCAATGAACACTGAGAGGATGTGTTTGGAAGGGAAGAGGAATGTAATAGGAGTTCAATGTATAAATGAAGTGCATCTTGGGAAAGCTCACTTGTTTGTCTGTATTAATTATTTCTGCAGTGGGAGTGTAGCAAATGATGTCTCTGAACATGAAATTAATGCTTGTGTGATTTAAGGGATATTTTTTTCTGTTTAATATTTTCCTATGTATGTGAATTTTGGCCATAATCCTAAAACTAAGTCTAGAAACGAATGAATACCCAAAAATGGCAGGAATGGTTGATGACTATAAATTAGTTACTTTGAATATATTATAACAAGAGTAGTTTTAAGTCCTTCGGCTAAGGAAAAAAGGTACTGTATATTAGGTGACTTAAGTCATAAAAAAATAAAGATTTTGTTTTGAGTTCTCAAGCCAGAATGGTTTCTAAGTTTTAAATACATCTAAGTAGAATAAGTGTGCCTGCTACTTGATTTTTATTCACTAGAGATATCTTTTGTCCTTTTTCAGTTCCCACTTAATACTTGTCGACTGCTAAGATAGAAACAACACGTGTTTTTTTCTTTCTTTTCTTTTTTTATTGAGACAGGATCTCACTCTGCCACCCAGGCTGGAGTACACTGGCACGATCACAGCTTACTGCAACCCCAAACTCCTAGGCTCAAGTGACCCTCACACTACAGCCTCCAGAGTAGCTGGGACTACAGTCACTCACTATCCACTAATTTTTAGGTTTTTTTTTTTTTTAGAGATGGGGTCTTGCTATGTTGTCCAGGCTTGTCCTAAACTCCTGACCTCAAAGAATCACCTTCAGCTCCCAAACTGCTGAGATTAAAGGTGTGAAAATTCAAATTTCAAGAAGCAAATCCAGTCTTACCTACTATCTCATTTCATGCCTCTCTGAAAAGGAAACTTTTTTCCTCACAAAGTTGTATCTAATTTTATCCGATATGCTTCTCTTTAAACAGCTGTGAAAATGTAGTCAAAAGTGATTCTTTTCTTCCAGATGAAATGTATTTCTTTTGTGACTCACATCTATCAATTCTACTAGTTTTGTTTTTGCCATTGTTTGTCTGTTTCAGTTTTCCAATTTGTAATCTCACAGAATTTCCTCCATAAATAAAAGACAGGGCAATGTATAGTTTAAGAGTTTTTGAAATATAGTCAATTATGTATCTAACAAACATAATGTAAGTTGTTGAGTAGAAGTCTATATTCTAGAAGTTGTACCTTGGTACTCATCATTCCAAATATGTTGAAAGTATACAAAGTCAGCATAATATAGCCTCACTTTTGTAAAACTGGTGATGCTACAATTTAGCAATTGCACTGACTATGCCATCTCTCATCCAGGTTCCCTTGAAACCAACATCACACATTTGGAAAAGGGCTGAAACTGAGAGAAAGTAACTAGATTCTCAAAACTAGCATATCTGGTTGTGCTCAATGACACAAATGGTTCAAAAAAATCACTTGGATGTAAGGAGGGTGAGAGTAAATCCACCCAAAATCCACACTGTTCTTCTTCAAAGCAACCAAAATATAGTAACAATTTTCTTTATTATGTACAACTAATGTTTTTTCCAATTGCGTTAGTCAGGGTTCTCTAGAGGGACAGAACTAATAGATGTCTACATAAAGAGGAGTTTATTAAGAAGTGTTGATTCACATGATCACAAGATGGGGTCCCACAATAGGCCCTCTGCAAGCTGAGGAGCAAAGAAGCCAGTCCAAGTTCCAAAGCTGAAGAACTTGGAGTCCAATATCTGAGGACAGGAAGCATCCTGCATGCAGAAAGATGCAGGCCAAAAGACTAAACCAGTCTAGGCTTTCCATGTTCTTCTGCCTGCTTTTATTCTGGCCATGCTGACAGTTGATTCAATGATGCCCACCTAGATTGAGGGTGAGTCTGTCTTTCCCATCCACTGACTCACATGTTAATCCCCTTTGAAAACATCCTCACAGACACACCCAGAAACAATACTTTGCACCCTTCAATCCAATCAAATTGACACTCAATATTAACCATCACACCAGTCTTTAGTAAATTTTGAATAAGTACATCTTTAGAGAATAAATGTATTATCAGCAAACTTGCTTAGTAATACAATCTAAGTGAAAACAGCACATTTGCTGTCTATGCAAGTACATCTTCAACACCCCTTTCCAAACAACTTACCATACTTTTCTGAGAATTCTGGGGGTTGCCAATGCCATGATGACATGCTTGCTGTGCCTCCATTCTGTGTTTCCTCACCTTTCTCCATCTCTTTTGACATAGAATCAGGTGGCACCTGTTCCCTGAGTAGTTGTTTTTTGCTGCTGCCTCCCCGCTTGGCTGACTTTGGTTTGCATTCTTCTTCTAGTACAGCAGCTCCTCAAATAATGTCATTTTGTTATAATGTTGATGAGAGAAAGCATTGATTACTGGCTAGGGCCATAGTCTGTGTAGAGTTTGCATGTTCTCCCTATGTTTGCTGGGTTTCCTTCCACATCACAAAGATGTGCATGTTAGGTTTACTGGCGTATCTACGTCGTTCAGGTCTGCATGAGTGTGGGCGTGTGTGAGCGTGCCCTGCGATGGGGTGGTGTCCTGTCCAGGGTTGGTTCCTGCCCTGAGCTTGTGCCCTGAGATGGCTCTGGCCACTCAGGAACTTGAACTGAAATAAGCAAGTAAATAATTGTGCCACTTGTATTTGTTAATCTCTCTTAAATGTATGCATAGCTCACATTTATTTCAATGTTTAATATTAGACATGTTTTGGTCTTTATTTAGAAGTTTGTGAAATTTATGTGACCAGAAATATGCTGCAGGAACTTAACTCCTATTTATATCAATTACCATATGGTAAAAATTGGTTTCATTATACATTGTTTCACTTAAGGTAGAAGTTTCTGAGAACCTATGAATGATGTTAGGTGAAAACTTACTGTATCATGTAGAGATTTTAAGCTAAGCCACCTGAATGGTGAATGGAGAAATTGACAAAGATTAAAAAGTTTGAGGTGCTGGTTAAAAATGTGTAAGATCAATATCTTTTAAAAAATAAATGTTTTTTTAAAAACACAGATAATCTGAAGATAGAATATCTGCAGCTAAATCTACCTCTCTATTATGTATTTCTTAAACCGTGGTTATCCTGAAACTGAATCCTAAAATTAAATTCAGTAACTTTGTACAAGAGGTGCAAAGAAGGGACAAATGGGAAACTCACAAATCTAGAACACATTTCTCTTCAATGTCTAAATTCACATCCTGAATTTAAAGTCAGAAAGTAACCATCCAGAGTGTATGTGTGCTGGGGTGAATGTGCGAGAATTTAGCTGTATCTTTCAGCAAAGAGTTAGTGGTATCCATTATGACTTTAATATCTAAACTTCTTTTATTTCCAGAATTATTGGAAAATAAGGTAAAATAATAAATGTAATTGAGAAAAATGCAGGCTATGGTACATTTTATGATATTTAAAAGAAAAATCTAATTTTAATTTTATTCAATGGAAAAATGCTAATATTAAAATGAATATCTTTCAGAATCCAAATTATAGAACAGTAATTTATGTAACAATGCTCAGTTTAAGTTAGAAACAATCTTGCTATATTTTAGGAAAAAAATCTTGTCATCTTTTGTTGGCGTTAAAATGCGGGCGCCTCTGGTAAAGATTCCCTTGCTTGGACAATAATGAAAAGGTTGCCATTCTCTAGTTTACGGGTAGAAAAAAAAAGTAAGTATTTTGCAGCCCAAGGGCATAGGGCATGGCACAATAAGCACACAGCATTTGAGATGGATCAAAGAGGGTATTATTCAAGTTCTGAATCTGGGAAAAAAAGAAAAAGAAAAGCAGAAAATATGCCTCCATTGTAAACATAAGATCATAAGCCTGGATCCCGATGAAATCAGTACTGGTTTGGAAAGGCATATTTTAAAAAGAAAATGGAAAAATCCTTTTGCATCGAGTTACAGCATGGTCAGGGTGTCAGATGTCTCTTCTTAATGGCAACTGGCTATAGGGCATTGGAAAAACCACAATTATTGTTAAACCTGGCTTCTTGGTCAGTTGATTAGCAATCCCACCTCCCTAGAACAAAGAGGAGGAGTAAATAAGTAACTTTAAGTACTGGCAGATGACCACTTTCTGTTCTTTCTACTTCTGCGCTTGTGTTTGCTGTGTAAAGATGATGAGAAATAGCTGTTAACCAACAAGCCAGCTAGGAAAGAAAGAATGTTCACTCTCTCTGCACTAACAAGGAGGTTAAGATTAAAATAATAAGGCATTACTTGAGCAAATACCAACATATCATTATCTGGAAACAGTTCAGCAAACTACTGTCTAAAAGTCTGTTTCTTCATGTATTAATTCATTCATTTATTTGACACATCCTAATAGTGAGTTGATGTGAGACTCTGATATTGTACCCCCTTTCTCTGCCCTAGGAGTTGAAATCATTCAGCAGGCTTAGCAAAGAAATGTAAAGTGGGACTGTGAGTTATAAACATGAATTGTCACTAGCTTGCAGGGCAACATTGGAGAAGTCACTTAACTTCAGTAGAATCCTATAATGTCCTCATCTGTAAATGAGACTACCCACAAGTTTTCACTGAGCACTTGGCAAATAGACCTTGGGAAGGAAATGATAGATTTAGTTCCTTTGTCACAGCTGAGCTGTCACACATCCTTGCTTGCTTCTGTGCATTAGCCTGTTTAAGTACATCAAGGAAGTGCCTCAAGCCTTACCTGTTAATGCATTTATTTGGCATTAGGGGCTACCTGAGTGTAATGAATGGTATCTAAAGAAGGTTGCCCCATTGTGAGATAAGTTAGAGCACAATTCTTACCAAATGTCATAGTATTAAAGTCATAAAATTTGTAAAACAATAGAAAATCGTCAAAGGAAGGAAAAGTAGAAGCTGGAAATGGTAAACCAAGAAAAGATTCATACTGTCACATTAAGAATATCATTATCAATATGGGATCTAGATCATTTAAATCATTTTAATTTACATAGTATACTAACTAGAAATAAAATCACAAGGGTAGATTTCTCATTTAATGAATTTAAAAAACATAAGTAATATGTACTAAAAAGTCATCCAATAAGTCCTCTACATTTGGATGTCTAATTTTTTGTAAGGAAAACATAACCAACACATTTGAATGATCCATCTCCTCATATATTATGCTAAATTGCTAGAGGAGCCATTGCTGTCACGATAACAATACAATGAAAAATGTGTTAATCAAATATCTAGTTAAATAGATTGTGGAAAATACATTTTTTATTCCGCTTGCTGAAAGGACAAAGAAAAATGCATTATAGCATTGCGCCTTTCAGATGAATATTACTTGTTTAGCCCACAGGGAAAGATGTCACAACATGTTTACAGGATTATTGTAATTCTAATTAAACCCATACTTCCAAAGTAAGAATTGCAACGGGAGCATATAGCTTGAAATTAGTAAGAAGAGAATGTTTAAATGTGTCAGTACCAGGTACTACTTTTAATAGCATTTATTATATCAAAATTTAAAAAAAGATGATTTATAGAACAGGCTGTTTTGAGCTCTAAGAATCATAGCAATAAAAACAAATATTTTCTTATTTATTTATCACCACCACCACAACCCCCGCACATGAAATCAGGCAAGCAAGTACTTGTGAGCCATAGCTGGTAGCTGCAGAAGATCCCCTGATTTTTGTGAATGTATTGTGAGTCAAGGCTGAAAGAACCCCTTTTATTTTGGGGCAAAAAGTGGAGAGGAAATGAGTGGAAAATGAATGCAAGCAAAATGTCTATTGGAAAGATCTCATCCACATTCTCATCATTCACAAAAAAGAAAAAGACATGAAGGAGAAAGAAGATGAAAAGGTAAGCTCTCCTAGAGTTTTAAAAGTCTTTGTTGAAAACACCAACCAAATAAGCAAATTGTGACCTGGGAACACGACCTCGTTGAATTCAGTACACCGAGAAATGGTTTCCCAAGCACTTTCTCCCTGTCTCCCATGGAATGTAAGGAAATAGTCTACGCCAGGCATGTCCTAAATGCTTTCTGTGGATTAATCTGCACAACAATTCTATGAGGTAGATACAATTATTATCCCCACTTTACAGATGAGGAATTAAGTCAGGGAATGCTTATGTAATTTAATCAAGAACAACCAGCTAATAAGTAGCAGAGGTGGGATTTGCACTGGGTGCCCACAGCCTCAGCTTCTATCTACTATGCTACACTGATCCCCCAACAAGCATTACTGACTGTCAACTCATCACTGGTTGCCTACAATTGATGCATTTGTGTGCAACATTGGCCTTGCAAAATCATTTTTAAATGAGTCATTAATTTAAAAGATAATGTAATGGAAAGAATACTGCATTTGTTTGCTAACACCACAATTATGCTAATCACAAAATACCACAGATTGGTTGGCTTAAACAACAGAAATTTGTTTTCTCACAGTTCTGCAAGCTAGAGGAGCAAGAAATCAAGGTTGAATTTCTTTTGTGGCTTTTCTCCTTGGCTTGCAGATAGCTGCCTTCTCATTGTGTCCTCACAAGGTCTTCTTTCTGTGCTCCTGCATCCCTGGTTTCACTTTTGTTCACTTTTGTGGGCCTAAATTTCCTCTTCTAAAAGGACATCAGGCTGGGCACAGTGGCTCACGCCTGTAATCCCAGCACTTTGGGAAGCCGAGGCAGGCAGATCACTTGAGGTCAGGAGTTCCAGACCATCCTGGCCAACATGGTGAAACCCCGTCTCTACTAAAAATACAAAAATTAGCCAGGTGTGGTGGCGTGTGCCTGTAACCCCAGCTGCTCAGGAGGCTGAGGCAGGAGAATCGCTTGAACCTAGGAGGCAGGGGTTGCAGTGAGCCAAGATTGCGCCACTGCTCTCCAGCCTGGGCAACAAAGTAAGATTTCGTATCAAAAAAAAAAAAAGGACATCAGTCAGATTGAATTAAGGCCCACTCTAATGGCCTCATTTTTGATTAATCACCTCTTCAAAGGTTCTATCTCCAAATACAGTCACATTCAGAAGGGCTAGGAGTTAGGGCTTCAACAAAAGAATTTGCAAGGCACACACTTCATCCTGTAACATAGGAGTCCCCAACCTCAGAGCACCAGACTGATACCAGTAAGTGGCCTGTTAGAACCTGGCCACGCAGCAGGAGGTGAGCAGCAGGAGGTGAGCAGCAGGCCCACAAGCATGACCTCCAGAGCTCTGCCCCCTGTCAGATCAGTGGCGGCATTAGATTCTTGTAGGAGTGTGAACCCTATTGTGAACGGTGCACGCAAGGGATCTAGGTTACACACTCCTTATGAGAATATAATGCTTGATGATCTGATGATCTGAGGTGGAACAGTTTCATCCTGAAACCATCTGCTCCCAACCCACAGTGGAAAAACTGTCTTCCATGAAATCAGTCCCTAGTGCCAAAATGTCAGGGACCGCTGCTATAACAAATATTAATATCGGTGTTGTTATTGGAGTTCTTACTCGGGTTTTGCTGCTGTATGACTTAGACTAAGTCATTTCCTTTCTTTTGAAGGGCACCTGCTGCTGCCTAAACACTGATGCTGTCTGGCTCTTGACTGAGTTTACATCTTCAGCTCCCCTAATTCTGTGAATCATGCTATCATCTTCATATGTATATACACATACATAAGGCTTTTTTGCCTAAGGTAGCTAGAGATTTTGTTACATAAAACTCACGACTTCTAATTAGAACGCTGACTTTTGCACATAGCTTTGCTGGGGTTTTGATATACTCTAGTCTATCCAGTCTGTAAAATGGAGTAAATCACGCCTATGTCATAGGAATGCCGGGAGAACTGAATGACATATTGTACGTAAATGGCTGAGTGCAATGTCTGAAAAGCAGGAGGTACTTTGCAAATGTTCATTTTCTGTTTCTTACTCCCAAGCTCTACCAGCTTTCATGCTTACTCTTTCATTACCTTTGAACTTCCCTTCTATTTCAGCATTTATCTCACATACTCTTGGCCAAGCATCATAAAAGCTACTTTTCATCTTCTATATGATAGAGATTTTCAAAACCTCCGATGCGAGTGCAGACATTTCCTCACAAGCTCAAAAACAAGAGGATTCATGATTCAACTTGGCTTTCAAAAATGTTCAAGATTTAGAATTTAACAGAATTGTTTGTTGTAGCGAATATTTTCCTAGAACACTGACTTTGGCTTAGAAAACTTCTTCAGAACTGAGCAGAGGAGGCAAGGCCCTGGGGCTGCTCTGGACCACACAAAGTTGGACAATTAGCAGAGCATCAGCCCAGCCTGTTAGCCTGACTGCTGACAACCAACCGCAACTGTGAGCATTATGTTTTTAGGTTGATGATGTATGTTGATTCAGGTTACATTTGAGACTTAATTATCTACTTAATCATTTGGACATATTTCATAAAATAATAGTCACATGATACTATTTCATCATAAAAATAATGATTATACATAATTTTATATATTTATTTCCATTACTTATCCTCATTCTCTCCTACTAAAAGTTAGAAATATTGCATAAATCCCAAAGGAGTAATGACATTGAGACAAGAAAAACTGATGGGTGTTATTTTCAGATATAGAGGAGGCAATGTAGGTTGAATCTCTTTGGTTTAAAAGCAAGTGATAAGAATCTGTTGTTTATGTCATGTGCTGGTGAATAATATTGACATCTGCCTGTCATCTTTAGTCTGTAAACTACCTTTAGAAGAAGTTGCAGTTAGTGATAATCGGACAATGTCATGGGTTCCCCAAGCCCCCCAAATTAAAGGGCATTTATTCAAGAGAAGCTCACGGAACCATAGCTGAGGCAGAGTTTTTCAAGAAAGATGGTTTCCAGCATCACTCAGGAGTAGCATCATCATGAGTTGTGAGTCCCCAGTCCTGACTCCCAGCAATGGTCCAAATTCACTTGATTCCAGAAACCCAGATTCAAAGACACACAGGGTGCAAGTCTTTGGAAGCAACACTTAGGCAGAATTTTGAGCAAAACTCTAGATAAGCCTCTTATCAAAGTTGGAATGGATTCCTATAGGCGGCTTGTCAAAAGCCACAGTAGGACCCAACCACAGCTACCAGGACGTTAGAGGTGACTTCAGAGTGGTGCTCATAATGTGTTGTTTATAGATCGTAGGAACTGTAACAAAGGCAAGAGACTCAGGTTGCTTCTAGGTAGGGTGACAATAGGTGATTTAAGATCTTCAGATGTCCCGTAAAGCAGTAGTATTGATATCAGCCAGGGTGAAGGGAAGGAGGACAAAGTGGGTACAATAGAGTGATGGCAGGCCAACCATGGGGGAAACCTGTGGCGGTGAATTCAAGGAGAGTGAGCCCTGCTGATTTCCAGGGGAGCTTTGGGACTGAGTGAGCTGCAAGGAATAGATAAGATGCCTTCACAAGAGTGTGAAATAAATGGGGGGGTCTTAGGGTGTGTGCATGGTTATTTCAACATCTCCAGCCTAACTTTGGAACCAGTCAGGAGGACTATACAGCAGCAGTGTTCACAATGTTCACAACAGCAGCAGTGGCACAGGGAGGAGCCCTGTACGTCTGCAACCTAAGAGGCAACCAGCAGGAGAAAGTCTTTAGCAAGAGACAAACCCTGGAGATGTTGAGGTTCACCAGGAGCTTCAAATTTGAGCTGACCTGGACTTAGGAAGGAGGCTAGATGGAAACTTAGGTACTTATATTTTCTGAGAATGGAACCCTTTCAAAGACTTCAAAGACCTTCATTTCTTTCTTTCTTTATAGAGTTCTAGAAATTAAAAAAAAAAGAAAAAAAAATACTTGGGGGAAAACACCTACTTATACCCCACCAAGGGACTGGTACAGGAGGGGTTGTGTGTATATATGGCGGGGGAGCCAACTGAGTGTGGCGGCTGGCTCTTTACATTAAATTTCACAATTTCAGTATAGTTTTTCCCACATGCATGATTTTTAATATGAAAAAATAACAGACTGCTCTTCCAGGCACATACACTGTTTTATATAACTCAGTGAAAGGTGAGGTTTTGAAATACTAGAGAAGAGCCATTAAGTAATAGAAGATATTTGGTTATTATAGAAACTATATTATTCATTAGCAAGTTTTCAAAAAGCTTTTTATATTATACCATAAGACTAATCTAGGAAAGTCTAAGCTTTTGTCCTCATAAAAGCAGTGCTGCCAAAATTCATATAATACATGATTTGAGATCCAGCAGATTTACACAGAACCTAAAATAACAGGGTTTCTTGAAATACTATTGAGTCTCTGTATAGTATTATGGAGATATGCATATTAATTGTAAAAAATTCAATTCAGATGAATAGAACTGACTTAATTTGCATTTTCTTATAGTATTAAGTGGCATAAAATCATAAGGTTCCTTTTTGTTTAAAAAATTGCAGTTTATTTTTTAAAATGTTTGGAACATGAAGATACTATCACGTACTTGATCCAGTCTTAAATTTTCAACTTTGTTCGAATGAATCCTGCCTAAATAACCGTCGGACATTTTTATCCAGTTATAGGAAGCCCTCACATGAATGCATTTGAATGCTTTTGTGACTGTGTGAAATGAATCACTGATGATTCATGAAAGAGACAGTCCTATCATTAGCCTTGATAAGATGGTAATTTGATTATCTGATAGTCCTGTTGCTCATTCCATTTTTTGAACATGAATATTTAAAATATTGGAAGGGCAAAATAATTCCAAAGAAAGAATTGGTCAATAATTCAGAATAACATATTACTCACAATTGCTGTGAACTCTAGCTCCAGAATATCAAATTAGGCTTTTTAAAAATTTTTTAACATAGAAAGAAAAGTAACAAAAATATTTTTTGAATAAAAATATTTAAGTTAGATTTGTGTCAATTTTATCTTCAACTATCAGCTCAGGTACATAAATTCAAAATGTTTATTTTTTGAAAATTTTAAATTATTGGGTAAAAGTTGTTTCAATCTATGTTTCCAGAAATAGCATAGCATGTTTAGAATCATCTATAATAGGTACAATGTTGCTATTTTTTAAAAATTCAAAATTGTAATGATGAAGTTCTTTAGCTTATCAGTAGCCTTTTCTGTCTGCTATCATCTTTTAACAGGTATTAGGCTGGTTTTTACTCTGAGTATGTAAGAAAATAATAGAATAAATTATGATTGGTTCAGATCATTTCTGTACTTCAGCTTTTGGATATGGCAAACATATTGGTTTCTTTTCTTTAGACTTGAAAGTAGACGATAATTCACAGTTTTAGCTCTCACAGTCACTCCCTACCTGTCAAGCACTGGGGTGATGTCAGTGATGTACTGCATTGGGTCCCCCCAGTGTTTTTCCCTTCATTTTGAAGTTTTTGGCACTTCTATTCCAAAGACTCCAACTACACAGACACTCAGCTTGAATTGACATGAAGCCTGAAGCACTAGTTTATCTCACATAGGATTTGTCAAACAAAGGTGTTTCACTTTAAATAAAAGTAATATATATATCTATACATATGTGTATAAATACATATGTATCTATACATATATGTATATATGTATACATGTGTACATGTATCTATACACATATATACATACATACTTACATATACAGATGTGCATATGTATATGTATATGTGTGCTTCTATGTACATATACATATAGGTATATATGTATGTGTGTATGTGTATCTATATGGACATGTATATATGTGTGTATATGTGTGTATGTGTATGTATATGTACATGCATATATATACCTGTATATGTTTGTATGTGTATGTATGTAAATGTATATATGTATATACACATATATACATGCATACACAAATACATATATAAACATATATGTGTATATATAGGTGTACATACACTCACATACACACACACATATCCCCAGACTGAGAAAACAAATCAGTACTATGAAATGAGGAGCGGTTTCTCATCAAATAGTTATTGTTCACAAAATGTCTATACCGTCATTTCTACTTTCCCTCACAGACCTTTAAAAAGTACATACTCTTTGTTCAATTTTAAGGGGGAAACAAGGCTCAAGAAGAATCGTGCAGAGGTTGGTAGAGGGAGAGAATGAATAGTGAAGACATGATTCATCTCACACGAATACATGATGCTCTTCTGCTGACACTCCAACAGAAACCACAGGGCTAAAGGTAACTTTTTGCCCACTAGCACACCACATAAATTGGACAAAAGGGAAAATTTCCCCACACATTTAAAAGCTTCTAGTAGGTCAATTCATAAGAAAAATAACACCAACTAACACATATATAGTGAAGAGCTAATCTAACTTTGAATAAGTGTGTGTTGACTGGATACTATAAAGCTAAAGAATAAAAAAACTAGGCATAAATACTGTACTCTAGAAAGGAAATCTATTTTTACAGGGTTATGATTCAGCAGTCTGTAGCTACTTTATGTTTAGCATTTTTTAACTGCATTGTACTTTCTGTACTAGACTTGAACAAACAAGTCACTATATACGATATGATGAGAGTCATATTTTTCACTCAGAGATGTCACATACAAAAGGAAAAGGAGACAGCTAGGATGAACTTTATGGTGCTGGATTAGAATCAGAGCTATCAGTTTAATTTTTAATATGTAAACAGATAGACATCAAAATAAATATCAGGGTCAGGCGCAGTGGCTCACGTCTATAATCCCAGCACTTTGGGAGGCTGAGGGGAGTGGATTGCCTGAGGTCAGGAGTTCGAGACCAGCCTGACCGACATGGTGAAATCTCATCTCTACTAAAAATACAAAAATTAGCCGGGCGTGGTGGCGAGCGCCTGTATCCCAGCTACTCGGGAGGCTGAGGCAGCAGAATCGCTTGAACCCGGGAGGCAGAGGTTGCAGTGAGCCAAGACGGGACCTTGACACTCCATCCAGCCTGGGCAACAAGAGCAAAACTCCTTCTCAAAAATAAATAAATAAACGAATAAGTAAATAAATATCAACGCGCACGTGTGTGTGTGTGTGTGTGTGTGTGTGTGTGTGTGGCCGGGGGGTGTGTTGGCTGAGAGAACACAAAAGCAACTAGACCCGGTAGCAGTGAACATATCCAATACCCGGGTCTTGGTGTCTACACATTATTCTTTAATAAAAGGAACCAGGGTTTCTTGGAGAAGTGGTTAATTCTAGAGTTGGAGCAGGCAAATACAGTAAGCCTGCAACCTAATGGCGGAAAAAAAGGACGTTCTCAAAAAAGAATCAAGATACGTAAAAAGGACAGAAGAGCCAACCTGAGGGAGTGCACAGTGGCCAAAGCCAAGATCATTTGAGCGGCAAAATGAATTATGCCCATAGAATAAAATACCCATGAGTCTAACATAAATTAAAAACTGAATAAATATGTCAATGCAGAATAATTAACTATTCCTTATAAAAATATTCTAATCAATACATATAGAAGAACTGAAGAAAATTCAGAATCACCACTGGACAGAAGTCACAGTAACTATTGCAGGCAAAATACACTGATCAATGATAAAATCAGTAGCCTACAGTCTGAAGAGAAACAGGATACAGGCATAGTTTTGACATACCACCCCAAGATAAATATCCATTACAAAGTGAATAACATTAGCATTACAGGGATGTAATCTAGCCGGCATCACCTTAGCCATGCAATCAAGGTTAAGGTCTCCAGTTAACCTTGAAATAGCAATATCATGTACCCTTTGATATGATGCATACAGAACACAATATTACCTCTATGATATTGTTATCAGCAATACACAAACTCAATATAATCATCAGAAAATATCATGTAAATCCAACTTAAGATAAACCCAGATTAAGAGTTCATCCTTGGAATAACTGACCACCTTTTTTCAAAAGCACATCGATCATGAAGGACAAGGAAGGACTGAGGAATTGTCTTAAGTTGGAGGAAGACTGAAGAGGCACAAGAACAGAAGCAATATACGATCTTGAATTCGTTCCTGGAATAGAAAAGAGACGTTTGGGAAAAACAAAAAACAAAAAAAAAAACCACAAAGCTGGTGAACTTCTAATAAGGCCTGTAGCTTACACAAAAGTGATATGGTGATTTTAACTTCTTGGTTTGGATAATTACAGTATGGTATGTAGGTTTTTATTTATTTATGTAATAGAGACAGAGTCCTCTCTATCACCCAGGCTGCAGTTCAGTGGCGTGATTGTAGCTCACTGCAGCTTTAAACTCCTGGACTTAGGCCATCCTCCCACCTCAGCCTCCCGAGCAGCCAGGACTGCAGTCATGTACCACCACACCTGGCTAATTTTTTATTTTATTTTATTTTGTAGAGATGAGGTCATCCAGGCTGGTCTCGAACTCTTGAGCTCAAGTTATCCTCCTGCCTCAGCCTCCCAAAGTGTTGGGAATACAGGCATGAACCACTGCACTAGCCTGGTTAGTTAAGTTTTTAAAAGCTGACATAGGGTTAGGTGAACTCCATGTACTATTTTTGCAATTTTTCTATAAGTTTAAAATTATTTCCAAACTAAACATTAAAACAAATTGTTTTAGTCCTATGACAACACCATGAAATACATAGCATCACTCTCTTTTACCAGAGGAGAAAACTGAAGAATAGAGAGGTTAATAAACTTGCCCAAGATCACCAAGTTAGAACATTCCAGAGCCAGACAGTCTGGCTTCAGAGCTCAAGATCTTGACCACTGTGATTTGATGTGGTCTGAAGCTCAGCTAATTCAGAAATATTTATACTTGCTTTTTTTTTTTTTTTTTTTTTTTTTGAGATGGAGACTCACTCTGTCGCCCAGGCTGGAGTGTAATGGTGTGATCTCAATTCACTGCAAATTCTGCCTCCCGGGTTCAAGCCATTCTCCTGCCTCAGCCTCCTGAGTACCTGGGATCACAGGCATGCGCCACCACGCCCTGCTAATTTTGTATTTTTAGTAGAGACAGGGTTTCTGCATGTTGGTCAGCCTGGTCTCAAACTCCTGACCTCAGGTGATCCACCCGCCTCGGCCTCCCACAGTGCTGGGGTTACAGGCGTGAGCCACCGCGCCCGGCCTATACCGGCTCTTAATTCTGTTTTGACAAGCTGGGTACTACAACATTATATAAAACATAACCATGGAAAAAGAAGTGAATATTTCACAATCTTCAGTGATATGTGATATAAGAAAATGACATTCTCCTGCAGCAATTGTCCACCAAATACTTAAAACGATGAAATAGTAAGTGAGCTCTTACAAAATAACTGAAAGTATTTGCATTTAAAAATGAAAATGCATCCATAAGACTTTTATGCTTCATTACTAAAAAAAATTAATAATAAAATATATAATGACAGACAGTTACTAATGCAATAAAGTTGCTAAAATGAGATGGAAAATTACTAATAATGTATTTTATTACATGCAAAGAAGTCTTCAGGTGGCTGTGGTCTGGCTCTGAATTTGTTATAGGTAATTAGTAGCTTAGGTCTCTCTGTATTAAAAGAGGTCCTTTTTATCATCGAAAATTGTTTTTAAAACTGGCAATTCTTTTCAGGAATGCAAGAAATTTAAAGCCTTCCCTCATATATAATCAGCAATCAGAAATAACTTAGTAAAAAATATGTAATTGTTGTCTTCTGCTCAGTGTATGTAATTATAAGGTTAAGTAGGTTGTGTATAGCAATTCAGCCAAAAGAAGCAATCTCTTAATAAATTAAAAACTAGATAAATGTGAATTATGTGAATATACATTATGATAGTTACAAAATATGATTGAGATTTAAGTTAAATGAGAGAAGAATATCTCTGAGATTACAGTTTTTTAAACTAGAAAGAAATACTGTTTTTGATGAAGATATGACATCCAAACAAGTAAAATTAGTGCTGATTAGAGAGCATGTATTTAATAAGTATATACTCTTCTGCAATAAATGCAAACCTAAGACTGCTGAAAATGTTAAAATATAAAAGCTTCATCTTACTTAATGTACATTGAAGTCTAACCAGGAAAAAGGAGGATGTGCAAAAATATGTTTGTGTTATTATTTTGTGCTTTGTTATAGCTTAATACATAATTTATGTCTACCCCTGTTTCTGCTCTTAAAATACACTATAGGAAAATGCTATCTGGACATTCTTTAAGTCTTCCTGAAAAGTACTTGTAACAGAAGCCTTTCCATTTAATGGTTAAAAAAAGAGTAGATAGAATTTATGTCTGTCCTGGGCCCAATTAAACTTCCATTCAAACTTGTCCTGACTGGAAAATAAATTGCCTATGGATTCTGAATAAGGAGTTTGCACACTTGGAGAAAAAAAAAAAGAGTACGTCCGTGGAGAACTATGATTTATGAAAGTATTGATTTCTTTGTTAAATAATGAATTAGATGTCCTACCACAATATTATTTATCAAACTTTTTTGTCATATAATTAAATTGTCACATAATGGATTGTACCCATATAGATTCATTAAATATTAAAAACTCACCTTATCTTTGGCTAACAACACATTTCCTCTATTCTTTTCTATTAAGGTCAATAAGGGCAGGCAGTATCTTCACTATCAATGCTTATAGCCCTTGCTTACCAAGGCTGCAGTAGCCCTGAGCACATTCCCTTAGCTTCTGCAGGAAAACCCTGCCATGACTGAAACTATCGACATTTCAAAAGCAAGTGGCATTAAAAAAACAAATTCATTCAAGACAACTCAACAAATGAGCATAAGGGGTAAAAAAGCCTATAAACAAACAAAAATATGCTTAGACATATTAAAATGAGATTTGCATTTGACCAGTCTCACCCACGTCAATCACTCCTGATTTTTCCCTGGAACCTCTGCCACAGCTCTGTCTTGCGCTGGGCCCTCTGGGTTCTTCTTTCAGTGTACCTCGCCCTCCATATATTATAACTATAGCCACTCACAAAGCATCACCAGCTACATAAATGTATTTCTGCCTTCTCCTGATCACGAACTCATATTCCCACTTGCACTGACCTTCCCGTAGGACTAACGTGAAGTCTTCACAATAATTCATACTTTTGGTGGCCACATAATCCATCTTCACTCCCTCCCACCCTACAAATGTAATAGATGCTTATTTCTCTGCATTTGACATTCAAGAGCTGACATTGTTTTGGAACTGAATTCCTGTATCCCATTAACTACATCCACAGCTGTATAGGGTAGTTTTGTGTGGACTGGGAGATGCTGAGGCAGTTAATAATAATAAAAGCTTACATTAATTGTATGCTTACTATATGTCAGGCATTATGCTAAACTTTTTACATGCATTATCTCAATCATTATGACAACCCTATGAAATGGGCACTCAGAATTTTCTTGTTCCGTTTATGAGCAAACTGCCGATTAAAGAGGATTCGTCATATTTTAACGGCACAATGCCAGGAAATTACAGCAAGAAATCAAAAATCAAATATGTCTGTTTTGGGAATCAATGTGTACAGGCTCTGTGCTCCATTGCTTCTCCATGAATAGGTGAAAGAAAAACCAAGGACCACAGGTAATTCTTATTCTGCAATCTTTGTAATGGGTTGGTAATTTATTTTAAAATCCAATAATTCTTGTGGTCATGAATTATCTCTGCTGCTATTTTAAGATCTAAAATGTTTCTCTTTTATTAAAGAATGAGGGGATTTCAAAAAGCTTGTACTTCCCATAGTGCTTCTTTGTAGAATCCTATTCTAACCTATTTTATTACAGATGAATTGGAAACAGAAATAAAAATGTTTATCTCCGTAGGCTGTAGAATATATGTACTTAAGTTCTTAGGCCCAGCTGAACTTTTTCTACCTAAAGAGCAGTACTCTTTTTTCAGAGAACTGAGAGGATATCAAAAATCAGCAAAGCATTTTGGGAAGTTAAACAAGAGCAAAACACAGTCCTTCCCTTTCAGAATTTTTCCAGTCTACATGAATGTAAGTGTTATAAGGAAAGTAATATAGTGAACTCTTAGTCTAGACAGAGAGAGAGAGAATAAGAGAGCGGGGAGGGAGGGAGAGGACTGTTATCTGAGGATTTCAGGACAGACTTCATGGAAGTAGTTTTAGAGAATTAGAAAAAGATGTTGACGAATGAGACCAACTAAAGGCATTCAAAAATTTTTAGAGTAAATGAATGGGTAAAAGAATGAGAAAATTTGACTTTATAGATAAGGAAAGAGAGAAATTCAGGAGAGAAAAGAACTTAAAGTCAGAAACAATAAAAGGCTTACAATTACTTTCAACAATTACTACAGTGTGTATTTTTTATTCATTCCTGCATTTATTCACAAGTCATGTATTGTGTACAAGGAGCTGTCCATTGTATAAAGAAGAAAAGCAAAAAAAGACACTGTGTCCTGTTTATATTTACAGTGGTTTGATTTGAAGAGTATTCAAGGCTTGGGCATAAAAAAGGTGAGTTGGGCTTGGGTCAGAGAGTCTGAAATGCTGGGCTAAGTGTTCGAGACATGATTCCTAAGGTAATTGAGATTCTTTCATAACTTTAGCAAGAAGAATGAGATGATCAATTTAGAGACAATTGGTGCTAAGTTTTATATCAGGCTAAAGAGGAGTTATAAGACCGGAGTTTTCATGGCTATGGAGATACCCTTGCAGTCCTGGGAAAGCCTGAGTTGCTGAGCTAGGAAGAAAGAGGCTAAGTGGAAAGGATTTCTTGTCTGTGGAAGAGCGACAGAAAAGAAAGCCAACGCTGATTCAGAAAGAAGATGCCGAAAAGAAGGTTACTGAGAGTTTGCCTGTAGAAGTTTCAGATTTTCTAAGGATATGGAATAGATGGGCCATTGGTTGGTACAGTTTGTGGCTAAAGCACAGTCGTGAAGTCTAACAATCCAGATAAAAATCTCAACACCTTTCACTCACAAGCTCCAGACCACAGAGCTACTTAATTTCTGTAAGCCTTGTTCCCTCATTCATGAAATGTGAATAATAATTATTATTAACCTCTTGATAATAGTGCAAAGATTAAATATGAATATGCAATTAAAGTATTTAGCACAATTCCTAACACAGAGTAAATGCTGAAAAAATATTGAAAGTTTCCATGATATACATGTAGACACAGCAGTAAGAGTTAAGTTGCTCTGTTGACTTCTTTACCTCTGCCAAGAAGTCACTCTGAAAGTTATAGATGGGCCATAATGATGGTTTGTCTAAGTCAGGCGCCAAACAGGATGCAATAATCACAGCAATTATTTAAACAGAGATATTTTAATATTTAAAAAACTGTTAACTAGATAAAAAGTTGTTGACTAGGTAACTGAAAAGACATGATAGTAAGAGTACTACAGTTACTAACAGAATTAGCAATTCAGTAAGTCATCACCACCCCTATGGCTGGGGGAACAAAGGGAAGAGGCTGGATTAAGACTGAGAAGCCTGGAAACGTTAGAACTCAGACCTCAGAAACGGGCGCACGCTTGGCTAGGACTAGAGACTCTGACCTTGAAAAAGGGGAGGGCCCTATGAGGCAGAGAACTCAGAGGAGGCGGCGTTGCTTGTCTTGTTCTGGTGTTTCTTAGGTCAGAGTAGGGGTCCCATGGGGTGGGACCCAGACCTCTGTGGTGGGTGAGCTACAAGTCTGGGCTGGCGTCTCTGAGCGGGGCTACGATGTAGCTAGCTCTGCAAGTGCAGGCGGGAAATGCAAACTGGATTCCACTGCTGCTACAAGAAGAAATTTCCGTGGTTCAAATGAAGAAGTTCCCAAGAATCGTACAGACAAAGCCCTTCCTCCTCCAGCCTTTCAGTCTCCCACTAGTGCCCCCTATCGGCAGAGCCTAAGAGATGGCAGAGGACAAAGCAGAAAAGGGGCGAGCCGAGCTGCAGTTCAAACGTCACAAAGCCGGACATGCAGAGGTGTGCCTGGGCTGAGAAACACTGGCTTATCATCTGGACAAAAGTAAAAAAAAAAAAAAATTGAAAATGGTTAAAATCTTTTAAAAGTGCCAAAATACCTTTTCAACTAAACACAGGAGTTAGGATGAATTTTAATATAACCTTGAGGCAAAAATGGTGAAGCTGTGTATGATTGCGGACTTAATGGCTGTATTTTTTTTTATTATTATTAATGCACTGTGCAAGTGGACAGGATTTTGGTAATCAAGGTTGTGGAAGGTGGAGAGAATCGCCTGTCTGGGGAAGACATGAGGCAGACTAAAAAGGGAAGAATACAGTAATTGTCAGAGGAAAAAAAAAATGGGGGAAAGAAGATCTAGGTAAAAGTTATGTTGAAATATTTTTCTGTGGGCTGTAAAGTAAATGTGGGGGAAAAACAAAAATCATAAATATTTTCAGAATGAGATTGTGGATGTGTACTTATGAATTTATTTACTCATGACATTAGCACCAAAGACAGCCTTGGGTTATAGCAAGGCCAGCCATAAAACATACAGTTAAAGTTGGGATAGAAATATTAAAACCCTATCTAATTTTTTTTTAATTCTCGTATTATTTTTTAATTCTCATATTCTTTTTTTTTAAATTCTCATGTTGTTGTGATAGCATGTTTTTGGGATATTAGTGTACATTGTTGCTTATTTCTATAACACATAGTAATCTATTAAAATAAATGACCCATTCTACAAAAAAAAGTGGAAAACAAAATAAACATGCAATTCAATTAGATGAGGAAAATTTTCAACCATTTGAAGAGTGTTGAAAATAAATCTTTTGATGCTGTGAAAAAAATATAAATTTTCCTATGAGTCTATAAGCATATAAAAATTTTAAAAATTTGAAGTAAGATGTTAGAAAGTAGGTATGTGGAATACTTAAAAGTAAATGACACATAGGAAATTATTTTAAAGTTAAGAAGCCCAAAGAAAAACAAAAACAAAATGCAATGCATGATCTTTGATTCAATCTTGGATCAAAGAACATTGAAGGCTACTACAATGATTATCTAGGGTGGCCTGAGTGTGGGCTGTCTACTCAATAATAGCATTATATCAATTCTAAATATTCTGAGTATGATAACTGTATTGTGATTATATAGGAAAATGCTGCCATATTTAGAGTAAACTGACATGATGTTTTCAACATACTATCAAAACTTTCAGAGAATAAGTAAATCATAAATAAATAGATATATGAGGTCAGGTATTAATGATTGACGAAGGGTATATGAGTAGTATCCACTGTACTATTCTTACAATTTCACTTTGGGTTTGAAATATTTCAAAATTTAAAAATTAAAGAATAAATATCTTATAATAAGACTAGTTGATGGCTTTTTAAAAAACTTAAGTGCAACAATTCTCATAATTTGTTTATAAAATTCAAATGTTATGACTTTAAAAATTTTTATTTGTAAAATTAAAGTTTATATCCTCACTAATCTCATCTTAGTCACAAAATAAGGATGTTGGTGTACAAATATTTTATGCTGCCTCTAGCTCAAATATTTTGTCATCATATGTGAGTTTAATGATGCAGTACATCAGGAAATGGAATTTCTTTTCAGATTTTGACTTGATTTCAAATCCAGTATAGTAGGAAGATGATGTGAATGATTAGTATTCTCAGAGGTGGTTTTTTTAATCAGAAAATAACTTTGGAAGCAGAAAAATGTGGCTCAATTTCTAGAAAATATTTTGGGGGTCTTTGTGTCTTAGTTTTGTTTTGTTACAACTCAAACAATTCTAGTTTTTTAAATTATTCTATTATATCATGAATTAGCCATGTTCAGAAACTGCATTTCTTTGGGCCAGCAGAGTGCTATGTTGTCCTGCAGATTAATACTTCACACACTGCTACTCCAGCGATTTCAGAATAAACTTAATTTATTTAATCACCAAGAGAATTATGCTGTGAAGGAATACAGCTCCAGACATAACACAAGAGAATGTGTTGATTCAGGTGTTGTTGCTGTTTTTTTTTTAGAGAATCTGCGTGTCAATATTTCACATTCCTAAAACAATTAACTGGTTTATAACTCAATTTAAAACTCACTCAATCTTTTCTAAAATAATAAATTAAAAATTTATTAGCTTTAAAAGGAGGTGAGAATTTTATCCAGTGATCTTCACTGGTCATTCAAAAAAATTTTTATGTGGAGAGATGTTTAGAAATACAAGTTTAAAATATAAGTGACTTGAGAAATACTATTGTGTTGACTAATATTGAATCAATGAACTGTGCTTGAAAACTATTTTTGAAACATTTACATTAAAAGAACAGTTGGATATGAATAGGTATCAGGGTTAGAAGTCACATTTGTTCTATGGAAGAAAGAAGAAAAAAGAAGAAAAATGGTGTGACTCTTATAAAACCATATTAACAAGCTGTTTAAAAATCCATGAATAGTAATATTATAGCAATGATGATTAAACCTAGTTGTCAGATCATATATTGTTATTATTACCTTTTGAATAGTTATTTAAATCATGAATATTCCTCTGAAGGAATAAAACGTCTTTTAGGTAGCTATCTTATATTTAATCTAACACACCAACAAACGTATTACCCAACATATTTCAACCTTCTTACCCATTCATCCCTTTCCAACACAACCTTATTCCCAGAGAAAGAAACATATTCAAAAAGAAGTTGAGGTAAAACGAAAACTAAAACAAATTAAACAAGCTAGGAATAAGGAGAAAAAAGGAACACAAAAAATAAAAAACTGAAACCAAAGAAAACTCACTAAAATTAAGTGTTGGCTACACGGTACACTAATACAATGACCGCCTGTTTGTACCTCACCTTGTTTAAAGGTAGAACATTGCATCACGTTGGGAGGAGACAGCGTGCCTTCGTTCTTTCCCTTCCTTTCCCTTCCCTTTTCTCAGAGCTAATTACTAGGCTATTTTCTGTGTAGCTTTCTCTGGCTTTGCTTTATAGTTTTACCAAATAAGTTTCTTAATACTGAGTGCTAACCAGAGAGTTTGTTCCTTCTTTCTCTCTTTTTTTTTATTGTTTTATTTTTTCTTTATTTTCTGTTGTGAGGGAAAATGTTTCTATTCTTAGTGAAGTGATTCTGAGCTCTGTTTGCTGATAATTCACAGGTTAAAGTTCTTGACAGTTTTGCAGTGTGAAGGTACAAGCAGGTAGCAGTTATTTCCAAGTCATCACATTTTCCTCACATAAATTCTATTTTTACCACAAACATTCTAAGCATGGGGCTGAGTGTGGTGGCTTCAAACTGTGTCTAAGCAGAATTCTGGAACAGAAATAATCCCTGAAATGCAAGCATTTTTCAAGCTCTACAGATGCTCAGATATCACGTAGGAAATAGCATAGCAGGAGTACTGAGATTATTTTGAATTTCAAGAAAATACAGGAAAGGATTAAACCTTAAGACGTTAATAGTAGCTAAAGTGTAGTAAAAACATGCACATTAACTTGATCATAAATTTAGCTGTTAAAAGACCTTTGCTAAACAAAGTTAATTTGTGGTCATCTGTATATTTCCACCATTACAAAGTCTAAATCAATTCTATTAGTCACAAGCCTTACTTTACTTGCAAAGAGTGAAAAACCCACCTCAAATGACTTAAGTGGTCAAGGAAGAGGAGGGGTTGAAGTTTCCCATAATTGCCAGTTGAAAAGCATGATGATTTTCAGGCATGTATGCATTCAGGCACTCAAAACCTCAGGGGTCTGTATCTGTCCATCTCTCAACTCAACTTCTCTGTCATCTTTAGGGAGAATTCTTCCTCACAGTGGCCAGGATGACTCCCAGAAGTTCCAGGGTTCTAGCTCTAAGCGTCCGAAGGACAAGAACTCTACTTTCTTGATAATTCTGTAAAAGGTCACAAAAAAGATCTCCACTGGTGGATCACCCACCCTTCAACCATTGTTGTCCCTGCGAGTTATTCTAAGCTTGGCCAGGCCAGGCTCATGCCCTCCTCCTAGGAGACTGCAAATCTCACAAGTGCAAGGACTCTGTCTTATATGTTTTTGTGAACTCAAAGTGTAGCATACATAAAAGTCACTTAATTTATATTTACTGAGTGAATTATCTTAATTTTATTATCTTAATTTATACATGCATTAAATGAGAGAGATGACTAGTAGCTCAATGTATATGTAAAGAGTGGCCCTCCAGCCCTACTGATGCACTATTATTGCTTGCATTTGACAATAAAAAAAAAAAGAAAAATTATGGGGAGAAAGTGAAAAACTACTTGAATAATTAAATGTGAAAACTAGTTACACTTTAAAAATATGCCTTTAAAAAAAATTATTTTATTCCTTCCATCTCCCCCTTTTAACTACTTTGCTATTCACATACGCATGACTTGCCTTTGTTTCTATGTGGCTTCTAGCTACCCTTGGACCTCACAGAAGTGTATTCGTCCCTGTTCTTAGCTCTAAGCTTTTGCCCCTCTCTTGCTCGCAAGTTTACCTCACTCTCTCAAACTATTGTTTGATCTCAAACAAGTACCTCCCCTTCCTTGCTAGGTACAGCCTTTTCTGGAGGAGATGGTTCTGCTACCTTTGTCTTACCAAATGGAGGATGTCGCTCCCTGCAGGATATCTTACAGAGCAGCAGCAAGAAAATTAACTGCAGCAGTGAAAAAACATGACTGTAGATGGGACTTCAAAGCAGCTTAATTTCCAACAAATTAGCCATTAGTAAAAGACTATGCTCTCATTAGGAGACCGAAGGCTAACTCAGAATTACTAGTCAGCCATGATTGTATCTTCCTCTGACCAATTTTAATCACTTCTATCAGAGGTAGTAGCTGTACCCACAAATGAGGTGGATAATTAAAATTATAGTATGTACCATTATCTGAGGATTATTATGTACTAGGCATCTTGCTAAGTACTTTATGTGCATTGTTAAATTTTTGTGACAAGGCGGTTAGTTGGTATTAACAATCCCACTTTATAGATGAAAAGCTGTATTAGAATGTTGCACAACTTACTTGAGCTCACTCATTTTATAAGGGAAAAGCTGAGATTTGAATCCAGCTCTCTGGACACCACATTCTGTCCTCTTTACCTTTGTGCTATACTCTGTACCTTAAATTCAGATGAGTTGTTCATCTTGATTACATTTTTAATATTTAATACATACAAAAGACTATCTTTCATGCAATTTAGCAGTTTAAGATATATATGACTAAATTTATATCTTTAAGTCTTTATACTTCAAGACTTTTTTTGCTTTTTGTAATCCAACTTTTCTGCAAACATTGAAACAGAGTAATGAAATCTCAGATAATTAACTGTGTCAGCATCCTGGAAAATACAGCTGAAAGTCATGGTTTTGGTGGGAAAAAAAAAAGAGCTAGGCATAAAGTTCTACTAGAGAGTTCAATGATGCTTGAAAAATAAAGAATAGTACCATTAGAAAAACAATGAAGGGTTATGGCCTTTTTTTTAATTCTAGCATTCTAGCATTGTGATTTCTATTCTTCAATATTTTTCTACATATGGGACCTATAAGTAGTTGCTTTTTAACTATCATGATGACTAAAATATATTCATGATATTTGCCATTTATTACAAATTTTCTGAGGTTCCTTGAGAGAGTTAATTTCAGTATTCAATAGCCCTATAAATTGATTCTAATGACACCATTTTGCTTTTTTTGTTTTGTTTTACATATACCAAATTACACCAAACTTACTAGCACACACATCCTACCATCTTCTCTTAGGTCGACATTATTGTAGAAATATTGCTTATCTGTATTATGTATCAATTAATTCATTCATAAAACCTATATATTGTCTTCTTTTTGAGTAATACTATCATAGGAATTCTCACATGCTTATAATTAAATAATAAACTTATATTCTCTTGCAAATGTGAAGTAACTACCTTATTTTACCTTTGATATTTGTCTGCTGAATTTTCTAAAGCATGCTCTGCTTATACGTATAGTAAAATACATATAATATATATGAATATTACATATATATTCATGAGAATGATGCAGGTTTTGAAATGCCTAGTGAATTCTGCCATCTACTAAGTTTCTCAAATTATTCGACAAAGCCAAAGTAATGATTTACTATTTCAAAAATTATATTTCTTAAAATGAAATGGAGGAAAATGCTGATTCTTATATCTTACTCTACTGCTTTTTTTTCTATTATACACACAGAGTTCATCAGTGAAACTGCAGGTTTTATAATTAAATATAAAAATTGAGGCGTTCACACAGATATGCTAATAACTCCATTAAACTTCTCCCTTTATATGTAAATTCGAGCCCAGATGTTGCATCATTTGCAAATCTTGCAATTAAAGCATTTTATAACTTCAGTTATGCAAAGGGGCAGCAGACTGGAAAATGGGTAAAATTGCTTGGCTAGGACATTGCCATGGCAACACACTGACCTCCATTCAATTAGTTACCACCGAAGATTCGCCTATTAATTATAGTGGTCAAAAGTGGATATCATCTGGATCTCCTCTTACCTTTTTAATATGGACATTTTTCACTCACCATAAATCTTTGACTTTTAGAGGCAAGGCTCCCAAACTGAAGTGTTAAAAAGTGATACTGCTTAAGTACTGATGGAAGTGAGGGTCAGAAAGGGAATCCCATTTGTCAGCCATATTCAGGATAGTTCTTCAACTTTCTGTAATCTAAGCACTCTGTCATGCAGGCTTTGAAGTGAATATTCATTACTGCTCATATTCCTCATTGAACCCTTTGCGTTACATGTGTCAGCAATTACCTCTCACTTTAGAAAGCCATCATTAATTAGGGCCACACAATTACCAGGGGGCTTCTGAAATAGATAGATGCCCCATTTTGGGTTGAGTTTTACATTTTCCAGCAAAAAAGTTATTATTTTCTTGGCAAAGTATAAAAGAAGTGTTGGCAGTTACAGAGGTACTTTATAAATGATGAAAAAAACCTTCTGCATTTTTATTGCACACTTGAAGATAAGAATCTTGTATTCAGTGAAGATAAAACATACTGTTATTACAGAACATGTTTTAATCAGTGCATCCGTAGTCCAAAATAATAAATGCTCTCAGACACACCAAAGCATGGTCACCAGACACCATAACACATCAGCACCACACAGATCACGGCTTCTTCCTTCAACAGAGATTAACTGACCACCTACTGTGTACAAGGCACCATTCAGCATGCTGGGGTAATAGGGATGTTCAAGGGTGACGAGATCCCTGCTCACTTGGAAGGAGATAGAAAAATAATCAAATGAAAAGAAAATTAGATCATAAGAAGTGCTACACCAAGAATTAAAACTAAGCTAGAGAATTACCAGATATCTATTTTTGGTAGTGTTAGCTCTTGTGCTAGTAGTATAAATGAAAATAAAGAAACAAATTCAGAAAAATTTTCCTTGATTATAATTTTTATATATATATACACACACACGTACATATATGTGTGCGTATATACATATGTATATGTGTACATATGTGTGTGTGTATATATATATATAAATTTAAAGTTCAAATAAAAAATAAAGATACCTTAATATTCACTTGATTTCACAACAGGCCCATGCATGAGAATGTTGGTCCCTTCTAATAAAGAAATTTCTTTGGTTAAAGTCGAAAAAGCGGGGTTACAATTTTTTAAATTTTGTGAATAGTATGGCTGTGAACATTCCTGATGCATATGTGCAAGAGTTTCTCCTATTAATATTCGCAGGGGTGGAATTGCTGTTTTTTGTCATAAGAGAATAGTCAAAATTCTATCAACAGCAAACTAAAGAAATAAATTGTCATCTGTCCTACCATAAAATATTATATAGCCTTGAAATTGCATGAATTATGGCTAAACACAAACAAGATATAATATTAATACAAAGTTTAATGAAAAATAAGAACCTATAAAATCACATGCTAATATTTATAAAAACAAATTTCAAAAAAAACTATTTGAAATATCCAAAAGGGTGTTTCTGTGTATGGATTTTTTTCCATATATATATCTATACATGGATTTTTTTTCCTTCAGGAAAAGAAATGACGGTGATAACATTCAAGATATTAGTTATCTTTGTTGGAGGAAGGAAACAAAGGGATGGGGTGCAGAGAGAGAGCACAGAGGTTCATTTAAGCTTTTGGTACTCTAGTTTTTGAGTTAGGGTATGGATTCATTGTTGTTCATTATATTATTAAAAATTAATGAAAAAAGAGAAAGAAGAAAAAAAAGAAAGAGAGGGGCAGGTAGGCAGGCAAGCAGGAAAACGAGGAAAGAAAAAGGGAGGGAGGGAGGGAAGGATGGAGGGAGGAAGGAAGGAAGGAAGGGATGAAGGGGGTCCAATCATTCCAAATGATTGGAATGCATCATAAACTAGAGATTATGATTGATCCAATGTATTTCAACACAAAGTTCTTAAAAATAAAAATACATTTTTATTGTATGACACTATTACATATATACAACAGACTTATTTTAATAACAGAATAATTTCCTATAAATGTTTGGTTTAATGGTGACATGTTATTCTTGCTTAGAATATTATAGATTCTGATGCAGATGTTTTAAATCATATAGATTTAATTATTAAACGACTCTTCCAATTCTTAGCTCAATTTTAAGTGTACTAAGCAAAAGCAGCCAAGAGCAAACAATGAAATCCAGAAAAATGTATATAATAAGTTGATCATGATGGAGTTTCATGAAGAAGTTCTTGTGACTAAAAGCTTGTTGCTTTGTGACCTCAGTGACACATCACTCATGGTAGCCAAAACTCCACAGTAGCTGTCAGTAACCGAAAGTTCATTGTTTACTTTTCAATGTCCAAGTTAGTTAAAATTGGCATGAAAATTGTTGATATTTTGTGTTCCCATCAAAACATTATTATATCCTTCCTTCCCTGTAATGCAATCAGTACCACTAGCATTTACACTGCTAAATAACAACAATCATCTCATGAAAACACTACACACAGCACTAGTAATCTTTTCTCTCCACAAGCACATTACCTGCACGTCTTGTGAAGGCACTGCTCATAAAGATCAGTTAAAACTGGCCAGAAAAGAAAGCCGTCTCTCCAAAATTGACAAGTAGAAGCATAGGTAGGAGAAAAATGCTCAGAATCGAAAGAGCTGTCTACTTTATGGGCACTTGTAAGGCTCATTACCTTTGTGTTTTTTGGTTTTTTTTTTGTTTTTTTAACATTTTTAGAGACCTCAAGAAACTGACTAAAGCTACATCATTAGTTATTTTTCCCACTGTAAACCTCAACCTCTGAGACATTGTGGCAGCCTTGAACTTGCAGTCACTGTTCTTTTGCCTCAGGGCGTTAGAAACTCAGTAAAGTCTGTAGTGGAAAAGATTATCATCTAAACCCCTTTTTACTTCATCATTTTAACCAATTGCTTGACTCTCATTTTACGCAAAATTAAAAGTTAGCAGCATTATGATTGCAACCCTTAGTCTTTAACTGGCTTTCTATTTTTTAGTCTTTAACTGGCTCTCTATTTTTTAGTCTTTAACTGGCTCTCTATTTTGGAGAGATACAATTCAAATGCTAATCAAGTCTCTTTAAGCACCTTGCTTGGTTTTCCTTTTTGTCTTTAGATTTCTTATCTTGGATTCCTCTTTTTTTTCCCTATACTTTTCTGCTGGCCACTTCTTTATGTCTTTCTTTTCGATTTTTTTCATGATTTTAAAAATACATTGGCCGGGCGCGGTGGCTCACGCCTGTAATCCCAGCACTTTGGGAGGCCGAGGCGGGCGGATCACGAGGTCAGGAGATGGAGACCATCCTGGCTAACACGGTGAAACCCCGTCTCCACTAAAAATACAAAAAATTATCAGGGCGTGGTGGCGGCGCCTGTGGTCCCAGCTACTCGGGAGGCTGAGGCAGGAGAATGGCGGGAACCCGGGAGGCGGAGCTTGCAGGGAGCCAAGATGGCGCCGCCGCACTCCAGCCTGGGCGACAGAGCGAGACTCCGCCTCAAAAAAAAAAAATTGGCGAGCGGCGGTGGCTCACGCCTGTAGTCCTAACACTTCGGGAGGCCAAGACAGGATAATCCCTCGAGCCCAAGAGTTCCAGACCAGCCTGGGTAACATGGTGAAACCCTGCCTCTACAAAAAAGAAAAAATATATATATGTATATAGAGTTCATATATATATGTGTGTGTATATATATGTTCGTATATATATAGTTCATATGTGTGTGTATATATGTGTGTATATGTATATATGTGTATATATGTATATATATGAACATTATATATGTGTGTGT
Source organism: Pongo pygmaeus (assembly GCF_028885625.2). Taxonomy (NCBI): domain Eukaryota; kingdom Metazoa; phylum Chordata; class Mammalia; order Primates; family Hominidae; genus Pongo; species Pongo pygmaeus. Next base: position 18,911,201 of record NC_085930.1, on the reverse strand, counting down.
GTATATATGTGTGTATATGTATATATGTGTATATATGTATATATATGAAAATTATATATGTGTGTGTGTGTATACATATATGTGTATATATATATGAACATTAGCTGGACATGGTGGCACGCACCTCAGTCCTACCTACTCCAGAGGCTGAGGCCGGAGGATCACTTGAGCCCAGGAGGTCAAGGCTGTGGTGAGCCGTTATTACGCCACGGCACTCCAGCTTGGGTGACAGAGCGAGATCCTGTATGAATAAATAAATAATAAATCAATAAATCAATAAATCAATAAATATAAATAAATATGTTAAAATAATAAAACTATATTTAAAAGTTATATATTATAGAGTTACTTTTAAAAGTGCACATTTTCTGTAATTCCAATACCCAGACATAGTCGCTATTATCTCTTTTTTTGGCATGTGTTCTTCCAAATGATTTTTTCTATGTACATATTAACAGGTTACATTAGTCTTATATAAAATATGATTATACTTTACACTTCTTATGTTGAAACTTGCCTTTTTTTTTTTTTTTAATTATACTTTAAGTTCTGGGACACATGTGCAGAACATGCGGGTTTGTTACATAAGTATACATGTGCCATGGTGGTTTGCTGCACCCATCAACTCGTCATCTACATTAGGTATTTGTCCTAATGCTATCCCACCTCTAGCCCCTCACCCCACGACAGGCCCTGGTGTGTGATGTTCCCCTCCCTGTGTCCATGTGTTCTCATTGTTCAAATCCCACTTATCAGTGAGAACATGCAGTGTTTGGTTTTCTGTCTCTGTCTTAGTTTGCTGAGAATGATGGTTTCCAGCTTCATCCGTGTCCCTGCAAAGGACATGCACTCATCCTTTCTATGGCTGCATAGTATTCCAAGGTGTATATGTGTCACATTTTCTTTATCCAGTCTGTCACTGATGGACATTTGGGTTGGTTCCAAGTCTTTGCTATTGTGAATAGTGCTGCAATTGCCTTTTTAACTTAATAGTGTTTCTTGAGTCATATCTTTTCATGCTAGGATATATTATACAAACTTGTCTCATTCATTTAGCTGAATAATATTCCATTGAATAGCTATTTAGTTTATTTTATTTAAGTTATCCTTTATTAATAGTTATTATGCTTTCATAAAGAGAGATACAATGATGGTATGAATTTCCCTAAGATAAATTTCTACAGTGAGGCCTTCATTCAAAGGATACGTTTTTTAAAAACTTAGATTGAGGAGCCAGTTCAGATTATTTTGGACATACTGATGTTTCAGCTCCCTTAAAAACATTTAAGGGAGGCATTAAGTACAGGTTTGCATTTGAATATTCCATTCTGAAGTGCAGAGGAATAATCTAGGTTTGAGGTATACATTTCAGATGATCCATGCCATGATGATTTATTTTAATGCAATTATATTATATTATATTTATTGTATTATTACTATTTGTCTTTGATATATTTTCCAGGGGTTGGGGGAGGTGAGGAATGTGTGTGAAAAATGTGTGTGCATATTTATACATATACATATACAATGTATATAAATATATACATATGTATATAATTCCTATGTAATATATATAATACTATATTACATACATACTCCATTACAGAGCTCCACATCTGTATTTATTCATCTACATGTAATATGACTTAGGGCAGTATATAGCTGTGTATACTGTTGGCCTGTGAGAATTGACTCACCCTTTACTATAATTTCTCTCAGCTAATGGGCTGTGCCTTCTCTTTCTTCCATTTCTTGTGTTCTGGTACCCATAATGGCTGACCAAGACAAAACCTAATAGATGTTTTAAAAGGAAGCCTATGACTTAGATGTTAAAATGCAAGTTTAAGGAAAAATAGGAAATTAATATTTTAAAGAATTGGCTGATGAAACAAAGAGCTTGTTGGATTAACAGAAATACTCTGCCATTAAGGAGGCAAAGTAAATACATAAATAAACAACTTTACCACCACTGAGGGTTATTCCGCAGTTGTATGAGTGAGAGCTGGGAAAAACCATGGCCAGGGTGTGTCCTGTCTTAGATGATTTGAAGGGGATGAAGAAGCCATTGTCAATATACGGTGCTAAGAAAATGTTCCCCAGTAATTATGCTTTAAAGACCCTTTAGAAAACTGAGTAGCAAATAGTTCCATTTCCAGACCTCCCTTGGTGAATTGAAGATTTAAGTGTCTTCCGGTATGGACTGTGGACAAATGCTGGATGGAGAAATTTGTTACTTGCCATTAAAAAAATGAAGACAGAAATTGAGCATAATCATTCATAAGAAAGGTTTATGGCCATTAGACAGAGTAATTTTATGCTTGTGAAATCAATAATAATTTTAAAATTGGATGTGCATTTTTGTCTTTGGATTCACAATTTTGTTTTCTAGCAGTGTATTTTCAGTGTAGTTTACTAAATATCAGTAAAATAACGTTTGCAAGAGATTAGAAATGTTAAATGTGAAATTAACTGGACTTTTCCACAGATAGTTTGAGAGGCACTGGAGATGACCCAGTCGAAGAGTATAGTAGCAACAGTGAATTGAAAGATTAGTATTAAATCTATAGTTCCCAAATGAACACTTGGATTTCTCAAGACTGAAGACCACAAATCAGGCTCACTCTTGATCCTTATATATATGAAAGGATGTTACTGGTTATATAACTGAGGAATGCGCTATACCACGTGTAGAGCCCCAGTGGTTTTCAAGGGCATGATTATAATTGCTGCACCAAATAAAAACATTACTTGGATGATTTAAAGCAAGACCTATAGAAGCTGTTATCCACTCAAATGTATTGTCAATAAATCATCTTTATTTAGATCTTTCTAGTGATTATGTAGAAATCATTTCTAGAGTTGTAGTTCATTTTAGAACATTAAGAGCTTAGTTGTTGATTCCCCTGAATAATATCAAGAGCCAATATTTTATGAGCTAATGATTTGATTAATTTATTTATGTACATCAAAGCTATTTTGACATTTTGGCACTGAAAAAGAATTTACAGCTATTGAATGTTTGTGGACTTATTCACTCTAAGTACTTAGTTTTTTTCATCAACTAAAGTTTTCTCTAATGTATGTAGCCTATATATCTATAGGTAGAAAAATGAGGATATATTTTTTTCTTAAAAATATTAAAATATGAAGAGGGTAATGGAGAATTTTACAAGATATTAGATACAGAATATTTCTCAATGAAAATAATGAGAAACGAATAAATAGCCAGAGAAGCAACCACTTTGAAGTGAGTAGCTAGACTTTTTTAAACCATAAAAACCACATTATCCACATTATCAATTTTATTTACATGTTAATTGAATCTGTTTGGTCAGTGTCAAGTGACTAAGATAAAAGTCTCTAAAGTAGATGCAGTGTTTTACGCAGTTCCTGGAAGTTCCTGGCTCTATGTAGGCCAAACCAGAAAGATTGAACAAGAAATTTTAAGTGACCTGAACACTCTAAAGTAGGAAAATACAAGAATGTCTAGGCCACAATCACTAGATTGCTGATAACAGAGTTTATAATGTTATAAATCAAAAAGTATCTGAGATAAGTCTCTTGATCAGTTTAGAAGTTTATTTTGTCAAGGTTAAGGACATACCCATGACACAACCTCAGGAGGTCCTGAGAGTATGTACTCAAGATGGTCAGGTCACAGCTTGATTTTATATATTTTAGAGGGGCAGAGATTACGGGCACACATCAATCAATACATGTAAGGTGTACATTGGTTCCGTCTGGAAAGGTGGGATATCTTGAGGGGGTTGGGAATACAGGTCATAGGTGGACTCAGATATTTCCTAACTGGCAATTGGTTGAAAGAGTTGTTTTGCCCAAAGAGTTGAAGCCAGCAGAAAGAAATGCTTAGGGTTAAGATAAGGGGGATTGTGGAAGCCAAGGTTCTTGTTATGCAGATGAAGCCTCCAGGAAGCAGGCTTCAGAGACAATAGATGGTAAAGGTCTTCTTATCACCTTAAAAGGTGTTAGACTCTCCTGAAAAGACCTAATAAGGGAAGGAGATTGTCTACAGAATGTAAATTTTCCTCACAAGAGACAGCTTTGCAGGGTCATTTAAAAACATGTCAAAAAATATATTTTGGTATAAAATACTTCAATTTCTATCAGGGCCTGTTATCTGTCATGTGATGCTATACTATAGTCAGCTTGGAATTTGGTATCTTGTTGCTACAAAGAGTCTGTTTGGTTAGTCTTAAGAAGTTCATTTTAATGTTAACGCTGGTCAGTTATGCCTGAATTCCAGAGAGGAGGGTATAAGGAGACATATTCAATGCACCACTTCCCATCATGGCCTGAACTAGTTTTTAAGTTAACTTTGGAGGCTCTTGGCCAAAAGAAGGGGTCCATTCAGTTGGTTGGAGGTGGGGGCCTTGGAATTTTATTTTTGGTCTTCCATGTCCATGAAATGACATTTGGAAAGCTCTATTCTGAGGCCAGAGTGGTTCTTCCAAGTCAACTGACCATGTTACCATAGGGCAACTTAATACTTCTTTAAAAAATTTTTTTTCATTGTTGTGGGTACATAGTAGGTTTACATATTTACGGGATACATAAGATATTTTGATACGTGATGGCTTTTTTTCTTCCCTTATTTTCCTCTGGTAAACCTTTATTAAACACCTAATTCTGGAGGCACTATGGATTCAAAAATAGCTAAGATATGTTTCTCACTCTTGAGGAACTCAGATTTTTTTTTTTTTTAAGAGAATAAAAATAAAGATTACAGTCAAAGTGGAAGAATAGGGTAGTACTAATGGGAGTCAGGTGAGGAGTACCTAACTCAATTTCAGAAGTTGCAGAATATTTTTTCAGTGAATGTAATATCTCATCTAGACTTAAGGTACATATTAGCAATATGGAAGGGTGAGGCAAGAGAAGGAAATGCAGTGGATAGAAGAAGAGCTATGATCAGGAATGGGACAGTCTGAGCAGAGTTGAGGAGTCAGGAAGGAAAACAGTATGGGCACTGTATTTAGCTGAATGGTGACATGTGAGGCAAGGAGTAAACTGATATGAGCACAGACAGGTCAGTGAGAAAGGACATGGAGTGTCCTTTACCAGATGTTGAAGAAATTGAACTCAGGTCCACAGATGAACAGGGAAATGCAGAAAAATCTGAGATAGATGAGTCAGGGTGAGACTTGGATTTTCTATATAGCATCCTAACACCCATGGATGTCTTAGAGGAAGCGGATCACAGAAAATAAGTGTGGTTAGTAGTTTAGGTATAAAATAATGAAGATTTGAACCAAGAAAGTGTATCAGTGGCAAAGTGGAAGAGACCTGCTTGAGAAATATTAGAAAGAGATAAAATACGCTGGACGTGAGAGGTAAAGGAAAAGAAGAGATCAGGGATGTCTCCAAGTTTTTCTCTTGGAAAACTGATTGAGTATTGATACCACCAACAGACAAGAGAAATTCAGTTAAAGAAATGAGGTTTAGGGTTGAAGAAGATGAGTTCATATTTAGGCAGGCTAAGTTTGTGGAGCCTGTGTATCCACATGAACTGCGTGGCTCAGAAAAGATCTCTGGGCTGCAGAATACATTTTGCCGTCCTTATTGAAGGGGGAGCAGTAAAAGACAGAGATAAGTGTGTATCACAGTCTTCAGCAGGTCTTTCCAAAGATTGTTTAGTGCTTCTGTAGTCTTTCCTTCCCAGTTTAATTCTAACCAACAAATGTCTGTTGTGCTCCTGCCTTCACCTGGAGTAGCTAGAAATAATGACAGACAAGTGACTGATCATAACATACGGCCGAATAAATAAAGACAGGAACAAATCTCCAGAGATGCAGAGAGAAATTAGTCATTCATTACGATGCTAATTGGAAGAAAGAATGAGGCCAGACTCCGAGTGGAAGTGAACTCTGAGCTCAGACTTGATGAATAGCTGGGACCTGATTGTGTAAAGCAAAGACATTGCAGTCTGAGTTAAGAGATAAGAGATAGTCTAATCCCAGCTACTCGGGAGGCTGAGGCAGGAGAATCGCTTGAACCCGGGAGGTGGAGGTTGTGGTGAGTCGAGAGTGTGCTACTGCACTTGTGCCTGGGCGACAAGAGCGAAACTCCATCTCAGGAAAAAAAAAAAAAAGAAAAAAAAGAAAAGGCATTTAGCTGAGACAGGTCTGGAATTGACAATTGTTGATGGGACAGTGGACGTGTGGAGAAAGGGGGCAAAAGGGTATAAAAAGGGAGAGTTGGGCCAAATGACGGAGAAAGCATTTTAGTTCCAGGCAAAAGGGACCAGATTTTAGTTTATAGGCTATTTCCCTATGGGGAAGTTTGTCAACACTGAGGACACAGCTAGAATTAGGCTTTGTGAAAATTAAACAGGCAACATTGTGTAAAAGGGGTTGATAAAGATCACAGAAGCTGTTCTGTCTATTCTAATTGTCTAATTAGAGAAAAGATTAAAGTCTGATGTTGGGTAGTGACCAGTGGAAATGGAATGGAGAGTAAAGGTGGGAGACTTGTTAAAAGAAGCTGTCTTAAGTGCTTAGACTAATTCAAGGTGAGGGAAGAAAAACTGCAGGCTACTAGCATTGATACCAGGAAGAATCATGTGCCTACTTACTAACTGAGCTTGAGAAAACAGGAAATATCATTTAGAAGGAAGTATACCAAGATCACATTTAAACACAGTGAATATGAAAATCTAAAGGGACATACATAGGAAACGTCCAGAGGGCTTTGGAATTTGAGTATGGAGCTTGGGACAGAGGTTTAAAGTAGAGATAAATATGCAAAACTTACGCCTTTGTTATGTGTTTGGAAAACCTTCAGGTCACTCAAGTTAAGAATTTTAAAAAGCTATGTGGGTTTCTACTGTAACCTCCACTGAAATAAAACTTTCTTAAGGGTGAAGAATGAGTCTTATTTTTATTTAAACGTACCATTCTCAACTTCCCATGCATTGCTGGGTGCTGGACATCATCAGAAAACTCAATAAATATGTAGGTAGTTGAGTTGAATGGAATAAAGTGAAATATAATTAAAAGTGGTCAAAGCAAAATATTCAGGAAATTAAGTCATAATGTTTAAGGGACAATTGAAGAAGTCAGAGCTGATATTGGAGTGAGGTGGAGTCAGTCAGGGAGAACCAGGAGACAGTACTGGAAAGAATGGTGGTCAGCAGAGTCAAACGCTACAGAGATGAATTGCGTGAGGGCCAGTAAGAGGCAACGTGTGAGATTTGTGGTTGAGTTTGTCACAGATGACATTTGATAGCACCATTTTTTTTCCAATATTTTGAGATCTGCCAAAGCTAGATCATGGCTGAGGAATGTGTGGAACTTATACATAAACTACTCTCTCTTTCCCCTCAATGTTTTCCTTTTCTATTCTCAGCTTCCTGATTCTTCCATTTCAGATTCTATATACGTACCTCCATTTCTTCTTGTAGTCTCTGGCCTGCCTAAGTTGTAAGTCCTGATAACATCCAACTAACAAAAAATATTTCATATATATTATTGGAATCTTCAACAGCAAAGGAGATATTATCATTCCATTTGAATAATTAATATTTCAAATGAAGTGTAAATAAGTTAAATAACTTGCCCAAGTTTATATGGCCAGAAATTGAGTTAATATGTGAATCATATTTGATGTCAAATGTTGCACCCACAGCATCTGATATCTGTTTCCCTCTTGTCAATGCACTAAGCTAAAATTCCAAAGTCCTAGACCACAAGCACCTCCTAGATCCGTCCTCACTATACCCAGATTTCAACAGCACAGATGTTTAAGGCCAATGATGGAACAATACCAATAAATACATTCAGCATACAAGATTTTCAAGGTTTGATGTTAGGAATTCTTAAATTCATATCTCAGCCTCTCCTAAGGAGGTTGCTCACTTCCTTTGGTTCTTGACACTATGAATGACCAAGACTCTGAGCTTAAAACATAACATTATTCTTTTTCATATTATATCAGCTTATCATTTTAAATTCATCTTTATCCCTTTCCAAACTTTCCAAAACACTTAATATAGTGCTTTTTAAAGCTAACTATATTTCATTTATTAAAAACATTGTGTGATTGTACATGTATGTATATATATATTTTATATATATACATATATGCCTCTAAATATGTTCTCTACATAAGCAAACTATCTGTTTTGTTTCCCTTTCCTACAGCTGTAAATATAGCTATTGTAGACGTTTTTCAAACTGCTAGGAAAATGAATAACTGTTACGATTGTTACTCTACAAATCAGGATGTATTATATAATTTGAAGCTCTCTGGGATTAATTTTTCTTGTGCTTAGCACATAACAGCTACGATTTTTCAGTATACCAACTTTATGTATTTCTTTAATTAGATTGTGAGCTGAAATTCTCAATGATGACCAACTTTTAAGCAGGCAATTTAACCATGTTAGGAGACATCAGTTCACCATGACCCAAATGCTCTGCCTGATGACACTTATTTCAAGTATAACTTGTAAAACATTATCAGCATGACATAGTTTCATTTTTAATTTATATTGAACAGTAAAACATTAGTGAATTTGGGTTGTCTGAGCAAAACTATGGTGTTTTTAAAATGTAGCTGGAGGTCTTGCATTCAAGTCAAATGAAAACACCAACAATGGAATATTGTTAACTGATTCTGACCCTATATTTCTCAGGACTCAGTCTATTGGAGAGTGAAAAAAAATACAGTCAAACTGATTATTTCACATCTAATATCTCGTCCCACCATCAAAAGCTTCCTGGCTCTTAGGCTTATTTCAGTTATTTTTCACTGAAAAAAATGTAATCAAACCAGTTTACGTCTGATTTACTTTATTATCAGCACATAAGCACCCTTTGGAAAATTAATTCTGTTATTGATTACATTTATTTTTAAATCTTGTTGATGTGTTACAAAAATAACTAATAATGATTTAGAAAACAGTTATCCTCAGCAGTGACAGCATTTCATCAAGAGTTTACTGATTTCTTCTCTGATAATATTTCTATGACTATATATATATATTCTATGACATATATAACATTTCAGAATGCATTTAACTCAGAGGAACACGCTCATATTCATTTGCATATGTTGGACGGGGACCATTCACAAGGATGTTTTATGGTGGCAAAATACTTGTATTGAGAAACTGACAAAGACAGTGAAAAGTGTGTTTCTTAATAGCATAAAAACGTCCCAGGGGAGAAGTTACGGGTGAGGGCAGTTAGATTTTAGAATTATACAAAGAAGGTAGCTCTACCTCAAAGTGGCTTTGGGGTTGGTTATTGATAGATAACTGTGGAAACCTTAAGAACTGATCACAACTTGCCAATCTACTTAGAATACAATTTAACTAAAATATTCCATGCACCCAATATAAACAAGATTCCCAAATGCTGTCACCTGTTTTTTCCTGTTATTGTAAAAGCAGCTCTTGAAAGTGAAATGCAGATCAAATAATATTTGCAAAAAATGTAGAAACGGTTTAGGCTTTTTTGTTGGTTTCTATTCTCTTGCTTTCTCTTCCTTTGCTTTCTGTATACGCAGCAGTGATCAGAAAGACCAGTATGTTATTTAATAACAGACCTCAAACTAAAATTTAAAATAAGCAGGTTAATGATCAAATCAGAAAAAAACAACATTAATTTGACATATTTTAATTGAATATTAATGATTTGTGTATTTTAGAGTAATCAGGCATACTTTTTTTGGTAAATATAATTGTTCTTATTGTTTAGGGCTATTTTTAGCAGTGATCAGACTTTTTGGCTCATAAGTGCTCTAAACAATTTTAAACTATATATTCCCCATTCTTTGATATCTCAAAGAATTTTTCTTATTATATAATGAAATATAGAAAATGTTAAATATTTCATAAGATTACATAAAAATGACTATAATTATAACAAATATTCTACAGCATGATTTAATAAAAATAGGTTTTTATGCACTACTGAATAAAGCACAGTAAGTTTGAAAAAAAAAACTATGTAAAATTTTTATCCATAGATTTTGCCTAACGTATCTCAAAAATTTGTAAGCCCCTAAAGCATTTTACTTAAATTTTTAAAAATGAGTTATCGGGAACTCTACTGCTGTGGCTGTTATGAATTTGAAAAATCCCCATAGAGACCAAAATACTTCTCTTTCTTTGCTCAGGACCAAACCGTATTATCAGTCCATGTGGAAATTACAAATTCAGACTGAAGTGTAGCGGCGCCATTATGGCTCACTGCAGCCTCAACCTCCTAGACTCCGGTGATCCTCCCACCTCAGCTTCTGGAGTAGCTGGGACTATAGGAATGTGCTACCACACCCAGCTATTTAAAAAAAATTGTAGAGAGAGAGAGAGAGGGACTTGCTATATTACCAGGCTTGTCTCAAACTCCTGGGCTCAAGTGATCCTCTCAGCTCGGCCTCCCAAAGTACTGGAATTACAGGCTGCATCCGACCCTTAAATACCATTAGAGGCCAATCAGGTGTCTTACATAGGTGAAGTCCCTGGGGGAAGATGGCTTGGTCAATAAGACTTGTTAGATCTGGATAATTTATGTCCTACCCAAAGACATCTAACTTAAAAATAAAAAACCCAGAGATGGGCCAAGCAAAACCGCTGCACAACTTGGGCTGAAGTAACTCCTTTATTCACACCCAAAGTTTGAAATAAGATTAATTTGATTTACCTAGGAAAATTTCCTAGGAAGACAGGTCATAAATTTCAGAATTTTCCCACAATTAGGATGTGTTTTCCTGTTAAAACATATTAAATTCAGACTAGGTTGGAGCTTCCAAACTCAAAGAAAAAAAACAAATCAGTTAGCAGCAGATACTGCCATGGTACTAAGAACGAGACTTGTTTGTCATCTATAGTTTATTTCTGAGGAGTTGAACGTGTAATTTGAGAAACAGGAAAATAGAAAAGCTGACTGCAGCGGTTGGGGTGGTTTCATCTTTCTTGGAGGAAGAGGATGGCTAAGAGGGCAACTGGAAAATCTGCCATGAAAAATAGAACGTAAGGCATTTTAGGAGGCAAACATGACATGAGACGCCTTTTTTGTAGGACAGCGAGAGAGGGGCATTCTTCTCTCAAGAAGATATTGTACTCTTAAGTTTAGGATTCCAGATCATGATGTTGAAACATATGAAAACAGGCTCCTCTGACCCTACGGAATGGGAAGTACCCTCTTTTCATCCCATATTATTGTCCTTTCTGTGTCTGAAGGGAATCCCACTCACTCCTATCAAAACTGCTAAGAAATGGGGTGAAAACTGATGAGAAGAGAAGGCATTGCAGCTGTTTCAGGGAAAATAAAATGCTTCTTGTAACGCCGCTTCTACGCAAATGCATCTATGAAATATTTTTATGGGGAAAAGAATTCCATAAAAAAGGTAAAAACATAACAAATTTCTTTCTCTTAGCTTTGTAAAATATTCTCCATTTTGGCAAAGAGACTGTAAAACAGGAGGTCCTAGGTCAGGGCAATCTGTGTTTGGAGGCCAAGAAAAAGGGAATATGAAAGGAACGTGCAACCAGGAAACCAGTGTAAAGGTTCTATCAGTCATGAGTATGGCCAGTTTTATTCTACTGCTCTGCCACCCCACCTGCCCCCTTCCTTTATAAGAGAAGCAATAAAAAGATAGATAAGGAAGTCAAATGTTAGCATATTCTTTGGCTTCAGTCAATTGATGGAGCTCCATCAGCCAGGGACCATAGTTCTCCCTGGGACACAGATAAAAGCAATGTGGTACATGCTTCATGCTGTTACATCTTAACTACTCTTAAGAGCAGAAATACCATTACTATTGCTGCTCGCAATATTTATTAATTTAATTAAAACTTTGTTTCCATCAATACATTACCCACTCAAGTTTTCTTCTCAGCACACATTTTTATTGTTATATCCTGTGGATTCTAACTTGAAGCAGAGCCTTTAATTAAGGGAGACTTGTTTTCTTATACTACTCAATATGTAATAGTTTCTCAAATGTGCTTCTTACAATCATATTTTTCCTATGATAAGGCATATACTAATTTGTATTGATGCAATTAAAGCTGAATATAATAAGTGTCTTATATGACAAAATATAGAAGCTACATGGTTTGTGAATTTTACATTGATTCAATAACTCTCATTTGTTTGCATTTATGCAAAATACCTTGTATAATTTTTAGATAGATACAGAAACCTTAGGAAATGGTTATAAATTCTTTATAAAACTTGCATGCAAGTCAGTTTTAATTAATCTTTTCCTTTAAGGGTTCCATGTATTTTAGCTTTTATAAATTTTATCAATTTCCCTGGTTTTAATAAGTTTTATTTAAGAAAGAATGACATAAATCCTGTAGTAATTTTTTTTTTATAGTAGTTTCTTTCAGGCGTGTTTCTAGGCTAGTTTTGCCAGAAAAAGGTCAAATTATTTGGCCTTCATCATCCCATGGGTTTATAAAGAATGAGGGATCAAATAGCCTCGGTATGGCTGCCAGAAATGTCACCTATATTTAATATACTACATAAAAGTCAGTCAGCAAGTGTCAAAGCAGGGAGTTAAACTTAAAGTCATCTGGCTCTATGGGCTGTGCTTTCTGCCCTCTGGGCAAATCTGCATTCTTAATTCATACTGATATATTACATGCTGTAAGGAGCATGAAAGGGTGACTATCTCTGTCTTGCTCACCATTGTATAACTAGAGCCTTCTGTGGTGTCACAATGAATAAATATGTTTTATAGTAGAGAGTACATGTATTTATAGTATTTCGAAAAATGGTTGTTTTACCCTTATATTAATTATAAATTATTAATTATAACTTATAAATTTATTAATATCATCCTACAACTATTGTATTCAGCCTTTAGAGATGATTTTATTATTGTTATTTTTATGCTATTATTGTTTTTTAAAATTGGTCATTTTGTTTGCTTATGAACCCTTAAAATGAATGATTTATTTTAGATGAACTTACTTTTTTTTTTAATCCACTGCTTGGCTCTATTCTATGTTATGAGTAACTCACAGGAAGTATCTCTTTCCCATCCTCAGACAGTTTACAATCCTGTTGGAGAAATTAGCAACAAATAAATGAAAACTTAACAGTACTTTAAAACAAAATGCCATAAGGCATTATGTGCTTAACTAACTAACATGTCTTCTCTAAATAGTCATATAAAGCAGAAATAATTAATGGATACATCTAATTGAGGTAAAATTTACATATATTACTCTATTACAAAGGTAACCTGAAAAGTCAATGGAAGACATTATATCAGACATATATTCACTTTGGGCTTTTTTCCCCCTCATGCCATGCAGGACATCTAAATAGCAGGTGCAGTTCTCATGTGTACTTGGAGAATAACGCTGGCCTTCTCCCCTGTAGAACGTAAAACCTAAACTGAAACTTACGTCTTTTTTAATATTGATGCATTAAGCAAAATACACCCTGATTTGAAAAGCTATTAACTCTTGAGTGCGTTTTAACATTCGCGTTGTCATTTGAACGGCATGGCTCACACAATACTTCTCAGGAAATGTAATTTCAAAGCACAAATGTGAAAATTCCGGTCATTCATTCTCACAAGTTGCTATTTTGTAATTTTAAAATCACATATAAAATTTCCCTGCTTAGCAACACAACATTGAGATATGGGAGAGGAGATTCTAAAGTAATGCTAACAGTCATACAAGATTTATAAGAATGTTAAAACCTAAGTGTATAAATATTTCATTTAGAAAATAGATATTTTTGAAAAATATTTAAAATAAATCTATAATCAGTACATAAACTTTTGTGTAGCTATTTAAAGGCCCACCCATACATATTTGTATTTTTAAAATAATTTAAATTATTGCCATAATTTAAATAGTATAGTAAATGCTGTACTATTTTTTAATCTGGAAGCCTTAATTTAAGAACACTTCAGAAGTCTGTTATGGTTTATTCAGAAACTGATTTTACACAGTATTTTTTATGTAGCATGTACTGAAAACAAGTGAATAAACTATGGTTTCTGCCCTCGAGGAGTTTACAAAGATAGATTTTATATAATTTGTGATTAAGATGGTCTATGAGTAAGTGACCCTAAAAATATTACTTCAAGAAAAAAAAAGCTTATTTTTATTTTTTTCGAATAAGTATCCACAGGTAGAAATCTTAGTGCGGGCCAGCCAGCTTCTAGCTTTCTGCTTTGCCATCACTACACTGGGGACTTCTTTATGGGCTAAGATAATTTCAGAACCCACGTTTACCTATCCAGCAGAAAAATGCAGAGCAAGGACAGAGGGAGGATGCCAGCCGTATTTTAAGAAAGAGTCCCCAGAACTACCACATAAAACTTCTAGTTATGAACTTGGCCAGAACTTCATGTCCTAGGACACCTAGCTATAAGTCATACTAGACAATAACTTTATTTTGGAAGAAAGTGTGCCCATTTGAACGAAAACAAAGTTCTATTTACTTTGGAAGAAAGGGAAAACAGATTTTGAGGGATCTTACCATAGACAAGTAAACAAAATACTAATAATACAATATGAGAAGCCCTATAATGTTGTACATATAAAGTACATGAGAAACATAAGTAAAAATAATCAAGAGTGTTTGTACATTTGAGAGAGGAAGACAGCATTCAATATCAATAAATTTTATACCTAGATGTTCTAGGTTAGAGGTATGTAGGTGGAATTACCGACTCAAGCACCATGAGCATCTTTGACTTTTCATGCATTTGATCCTTAGTCATCAGTATGCCCATATCCATGGCCATGAACAGTAAGCGGGTTATGCCAATTTCTTTACAACTTCACAGACATGGGGTGTTATATTTGATTGTTTAAAGCCAGCTACTTTTATGTATAAAATGAAAAGTATTGCAAATTTATTGATACACGTATCTTTGATTTTCAGAAGTTTTAACCTTTTCTAATGTGTTATATTTTCATTTAATTTTAATATTGATTATATTCTCCATGTGAGAATTTTAACCATTATCTTGGATTCCGGTGTCTCTGCTCTTTTTACTCCACATGTGTCTTAAGGGACAAAAATGATACTAAAAGTAAATGAAGCAGTAATGTTGGAGGAAAAATAGCAGCTAATGCTTTCCAGGTTTTCCCAAATCCACTTCTCCTGGTAATCTCGTCTGTGTCTTTCTCAAGGCCATTTACTAAAACAGTAATGCTTCAGTAACACTAAAACAGTAAACGGTTCGTCTCCAGTATTCTCTTCTTTTATTATTTAACCCTATACAAGATGATTACAGTCCTTACCTCACCAATGTAGGTTTTCTTCAAGATCTGCAATGACAAAGTCTTATGGACTCTGCTTATAACAGGGATTCTCATACTTCATGGCGATCGGAAACATCAGGAGAGTTTGTTAAACCACAGAGGGCTGAGCCCCACCCTCAGCGTTTCTGGCGAGGTGGTGGTGGGATGGGCGGGCTCTGAGAGTTCGCATTTTGAACTGGTTAGCAATACACGAACAAGTCCATTTTCACAGGAGTCTTGTGGACATTTTACTGGCAAGGAAAGGCAGGTACAGAGTTTGAATACGCTTCTATGCTTCAACTTTCAGAACTTGCATATGTTGTAAAGTGTTGAAAACAACGCCATTCATAGTAAACAGAAAACAGGAAATGTTAACTTTTGAAAACGCTCAAAACAATTATGCCTCAGCTATCACTGGCCTCATTTTCAGATTTAAAAAAGTTCCGATTGTGGAGAAGGATTTTCTTTCATCATTATCAGTTTCTAGGACCAATAGGATCATTTTTTTTAGCAAGGTGAAAATGAAAATAGCCCCAAAATTCAAAGATTTGTTAGTGCAAGTCAAGAATAAATAATAAGCTTCACACGATAATTTGTTATAAGTAATTCCTTTGGTTTAATTTAATTTTTTCATTGATAATGCATTCCTTTAATCACTAGAAAATCAATATAACCTATTTATTAGACTTATAGTCTTATAATGTGATCTATGTAATAGAATAGAATGGATGGGTTGAAAATGTTTTAAATCTAATATGGAAAATTAGCTGGTTTTAGTGCTGTCTTTCATACATTCAGAGTTGGAACGCCCCCTCTGAACGTGGCTTTGAATGTTAAGTTGTCATTCATTTTATATATTCCAGCCAATCACAAATTTCAATGAGAGATAACTCTTAAGTAATACTTAGTATTTTCTAGAAATCTACATTCCAATTGATACTCTGTAAACAAAAAGGGAAGGAGGGAACTGGAGGGATACATCCAAAACTAAATCCATTCCATTATCTTTCAAAAATCAAAATGAAAAAATTAAAATCCCAATAAACCAAATATAGAGATATTTTGCCTTTCTTAAAATTGCAGAGCGACTCGTCAGATGCTCATAATCTTGGAAGGGCACTAACATGGCAGCATCCCCCGGGTGGGAAAATCTGTAGTGCTGGGCACCAGGTCACTGCCAGCGCTCCCTATCCCAGGATCAAGCAGGGGCCTCACAAGTCTTCATCATTGGCTGTCATACTTTACCCAAAGGAACCCAGCTGGACCCTGAGTTCCAACTGACAGCAGTCACTCAAGTCCTTTCCAAAAGATTTCACAAAGATAAAAAGTGAGAATTTTCTAATAGAGACTATGTTTTCTAACCCTGGTTCACCTCCTAGTGCACACACACACACACACACACACACACAGACACACAAAGAAACCTTTAGAAAATGCAAATTAAATAGCACAAACAAAGAGTGCTTCTCAAACTTTAATGTGTTTAAAAACCAGATTCTGACTTGGTAGCACTGGGGTGGGTCTGAGATTCTGTCTGCACTTCTAATGTGCTTCCAGGGGCTTCTCCAAGGTTGGCAACCACACACTCACTAGCAAAGCCTTCACACCTAGGCTTTGCTTTTGAGAAAGTCTGGCTATTTCTTTTAAATCAAACTCCACTATGTGGCGAGGTTTAAATTTCTGGTATACAATGAGTAGGGAAAAACAGCAAAAAAAACCCCACAAAAAAACCAAACAAACAAAAATAAACCTTTGTATTGTTTAAAGCAAAGCATAGTAGCTCCTTTGGAGAGTGTCATAAAATATTAATTGTGTTTAATTTATGGAGAATAGAAGTAGGAGAGGGCTGAAAAGCAGTCCATAGCCATAGACTATTCTTCAAAAGATAAGGGAAGAGCACTGGCTGTCTTTAGTAAAAATCTCTGAATTAGTTGCATGTTTCTCTGACCAGAAAGTTCCAACATGCCTCTGCAAATGTCCCTGAGTTTCCTCCAGGGGACAATTTTCCTGAAGGATATGAGGAATTAGTAAAACCCCTTCCACTGGATCTTGCAAGGACTAGCTGAGAAAGCAAAGTCTCTAAAGCAAGCTATATCCTTGCCATATTCCCAAGTAGAAATCAGAGAGTGCTCGAAGCAATTTACATACTGCAGAACAAATCTTACATTTCTCTAGAGTTTTTGCTTCCTTTGACAGCAGTGATTTTCTCCCCAGGGGGAAAAAACAAAAACAAAAACGAAAACACATTTACAAATGCATATGGCATTTTATATATGGCATTTTATATATAACCTATATAACCATCGTGGAAGGGTTCATGAATGCTTTGAAGCCCAGATCTTACAAGGACCTGCAAATTAACCCTATGTTAGAATCCTCTATGTATGAAGCCTACCTAGACTAGGGCTTAGAGTTGACAGACTTTGACAGGACTTATTTTTATAGTATGCCCTATGAGACTATGGATCAACCCCAGGGTTTATTTAGACCATATTCTACAAAAATTCTGAGAACAAAGTTTTAAAAGATACAATATAGCTTTGAGGAAAAAAGACCTCCTTCTCTTCTAAGTCTCAGAATTTAAACATGTTAAGAGGATTTTTTTCTTAATATTCCAAATGTACAAAAGTCTTGGGGAAGACATAAATTCATGTTTGTTTCTGAATTTATTGAAGGCAATTTTCCAAGAGGCTGGTTGAAAGAGTTATAAGACCATGGATGTATAGCTTTAAAGTATACTAAGATTTTTTTTTTAGTTGTTTCAAAATTAGTGATTTAAAATGTACCCTTGCCATTAAGTGGATACGGTAAATTTATTAACACATTGTCATAATCAGAACATATGCTATATTGTTAAGTTTTTTAAAAGGGAAATTTAGAAAGCAAACATGTAGGTTGTAATTACATTATTGAATAAAAATAAAACAAGTGATATGGTTTGGCCATGTCCCCACCCAAAATCTGATCTTGAATTGTAATCCGAATTATAATCCACACGTGTTGGGGGAGGGGCCTCTTGGGAGGTGATTAGATTATGGAGGCAGTTTCCCCGTGCTGTTCTCATGATAGTGATTTCTCATGAGATCTGATGGTTTTGTAAGGGGTTTCCCCCTCTTCACTTTGCACTTCACCTTCCTGGCACTTTGCACTTTTCCTTCCTTGCTTCACCTTCTGCTATGATTGTAAGTTTCCTGAGGCCTCCCTAGCCCTGCAGAACTGTGAGTCAATTAAATTTCTCTCCTTTATAATTACCTCTTCTTGGGCAGTTCTTTATAGCAGCGTGAAAACGGACTAATACAGCAAGGTATAAACAAAGTATATCTGGACAGGTAAGATAGGATTGTGGGTATTTGTGTGTGTGTGTGATTTCTTTTTTGCGTGCACACGTTTGTTTTCTAAAATGAACTGAAGCAACCTCACAATCTTCAGATTTCAGCCTTCTCTTCAATACCCAAGTAGCAATAGCCTGATTTCATGCCATGCCCCAAGTGTTCTGCTAGCCATGTATATTTCTCTGAGGAAATACACATGGACACATGCATGTATACTCTGAACACTGCGAACATGTTGCATAAATACATTTTGGTTGTAGGGCTTTTTGTTTCTTTCTCCCTCAGGTAACATCTGTTCCCAGGCCACTTCAAACTTCTTCTGTCCCTTTTTCTTATCATTTGAGGTTTCTTCTTTAGGTTCATGCCCATCACCCGAGGAAGGTGCCACTCTACCTGGGACTACACAGAACCCCCTCCAGGCTTCCACACAACACAGATTAATTTTACTGTATCATTTAATAAAACTCCAATGTTCTGAAAGAGCAGAAAGACATTATAATGTTGAAAAGAAAATTTAAAACTGATACTGTATACAAGTGCTACTAAAGTTACTAGGCAATTTTTTTTCTTTCTGGGGTTTATCTTTCCAATGCTTTTATAGGATATAACAACATTCCTTAATGGAAGTATCACTAAGTTCCCAAACAGTGTACCCAGGGGAAATCTAGACCTCTCATCTTCTCTTGGATTCAGAAGAAGAAAAAGGAGGTAGGAGCGGGAGAAGGAGGAGGAGAACAAGAAAAAGGAGGAACAGGAGAAATAAGAGAATGAGGAGAAGGAAAAGGATGGGGAGGGGAAGCCGCAGAAAACAACTCCATCACACTTAGTCTGGGGCAGTGGTCCCAACCCAGGTGCACCAGAGAAGTTAAAATTACCGACCTAGTCTAACTAAATAATTAAATGTTCTCAGATGAGGCCTTGGACATAGGTATTTCTCTAAACGTCCCACATGATTCTAAAGTGTTGTCAAGGCCCAGAACCATTGGTCTAGGTTCTGCCTCCAATTCAAGAAAATAATCTGCAGAGAAACAACCATGTTTCCTCAGGTCACTCTACCCTCAGCCGTCACAGAAAGAGCAGTTTCAGTAGGCACAGGACCCAGAGTGCGAGGTGGCAGAAAAATCCATCACTTCTTTATGAAGTAATAGCTAGGGGTCACAATATTTTGTCTGCTCTGATTCTATACAGTACTTTTATACTAAGAAAGAAAAAAAGATTTATTTTATTTAAAATATATAGAAGCTTAAATTGTGTGAAATAATTTTGTGATCATGTGATTGTAAGTTACTATGACACATATCCCAGACAATAATCATATCAGATACTACTGCTAGCTTCTAGCATAATCCCAGGGTTATGTCTCTGCTGACTTGCCTATGATTATTATATGTTCATGACTTTTATGACTAACCTATAGGATCTATTTTCTCTCACAGAGAAAGAAAATATGCTTTTTTTTTTTTTTTTTTTTTTTCTTTGAGACGGAGTCTTGCTCTTGTCACCCAGGCTGGAGTGCAGTGGCACAATCTCAGCTCACTGCAAACTCCGCCTCCCAGGTTCAAGCGATTCTCCTGCCTCAGCCTCCTGAATAGCTGGGATTACAGGCACACACCGCCACACCCAGCTAATTTTTGTACTTTTAGTAGAGACGGGGTTTCGCCATGTCGGCCAGGCTGATCTCGAACTCCTGACCTCAGGTAATCCGACCGCCTCAGCCTCCCTAAGTACTGGGATTACAGGCGTGAGCCAACACGCCTGGCTGAAAATATGTTTTTAATCGTAGAATTTTTTCTTCTTCATTTATTCATAGTCTATATAAATGGCAGATAGCTGGTCTAGTTTATTCTGAGTTCTTTTTATAATGAACTTGGTGTTAATGGATTGGGATTTGAGCTGGTCCAGGGTAAACTATTGTATATGGTGTAGGGGCTTGTCAGATGCGGCATTGTGGAGATCCACTGATGATCAGGTTCCGAAATTCTGCATTAGCATTAATGTGATTAATACAAGACAAGCAGGCTCTTAATGAACTCAGAGATACTTGTCTTTGACGTTAAAGCTTTTATTTATAGGATCTATGATTTTTGTTTTTGTTTTTACGATTACTCTTTATTTGAAACATATATTTATAGATGAATAGATGAATGTTATAAGTATTTATCTAACTTTTAGTGGATGTCAGTGCAGTGCTTCATTAAAAGAGGGGCTCTGGAGACAAGTACTTAGGTGGAAATTTTTGCTCAGCCACTAATATTGGTATGAAATTGAACAAGTGCTCAGTTTCTCTGTGCGTTAGTTAGTTTCATTATCCGTAAAACAGGGATAATAAGATACGTGAAATGGAATAATTTATGAGTTTTTAATGGTATTATTTGTGAGAGCCGTTAAAATATAGACATATAGGATGTCCTCATTACTTATTTACTTATAGCACAATTATGATTATTGTCGTCATATTTAGGCTAGCTCAGTCACATGTTATGGACTTTATCATAACACCTCCACTCATTAAGTTACATTTACTCTATTTGACAGATGGGACAAGTATGGCAATGGCCACCAGTGTTGTAAATGGTGATTCAGAACTTTAACAGAGCTTTTTGTGACTTCAAAAATTTTGGCTTTTCCTCCACATAATACTTTTAGCTTAATTTATTCTTTGTTTTCTTAAATAACACCCTCATTTTTTAATCATTTGAATGTTTCTATTTTGTTTCTAGGAACTGTTTTGGTCAATTAACTTAAGAAATAAAGAAAAACTCAAATTACCTGTGGCAGATAAAACCTTGTTAACATTTTATAGGTATTTATTTTATCTTATAAGATCTTATCTATTAATTAATGTTTATATTTTGTGTTTAGGAGTCAACTCTCCTTTAAAAAATTTCTAATCTGAGTTATACTGAACTTTTTTTATACTAAAATTGTAAGCTGCAGAGAAAGCTGCAAGTTTACGTATGTTTCTATGTAGTTATATAAATGTAAAACTATATAGGCATGCTTGATGCTGCCTGCTAAGCAATTCAGCGCTAAAATCTGTAAACCTAAATTTGGAACCTAAATTTGGAAGAAAACAGCTTTTTTCCTTAGGGAACTTACCTTCTTCAGCCTGCTATTTGGACACTTTATTCTAGAAGCTGTTAACAAAAATAACACTATTAGTCCACTTGGTGGGGTAGGAGTCATTGAAATAAGAGATTTTGCTACATTAGGTAACATATAATTATGTAGTGAAATTCTTTGTGTCTTTTTATTTTATTCTAACTTGTGCCTTACAAAATTAGCTATTCCACATAAGAAAGTTGCAGTAATTATTTTCTTGAAAATCTCTGAATGTGTACTAATCTGGGGATAGTTATCTTTATTCCTTCTTTGGCTTATTACAGATTTAAATTAAGCTGAGATTTCTTTAGTGTTATTTTTCCAGAGCCATTGGGATTAGAGATGATGGATTTTGTGGTGCTCTGAGTGTAGTTAAGCTCTTGTCAACAGAAGTATAAAATTATTGCTGTGTGTAGTTGGTATATTGCTGTGTGCAGGTAATTAAAGCTAAACATTGTGCAAAGAAAGATGATTAGAAATCTTAAATTCACAAAGAAGTCTAACTTTGGCACCTAAAACCTCAAATTCTTTACATGAAACAAATCTATTGGACTTGAAATTTTATAGGAAACTTGGTGATACTTTCAATATCAACCAAAATGCTGACACTTACTTAGTTATATAAAATGTACAATCCTTACCTCCTACACCCCAAGCACTGCCTGAATATTTTAGAACATTTTTTGTTTGTTTGTTTGTTTTCCTTTTAGTATTGAATGCTCTATATACTTCCTGACATGGATATATTAAAAAAAAAACAAAAACAGGGAACAAAACCAGATTTAATATGTTACCTCTTTCCTTTCTTTTCTTCTTAAACTATCCATTTAAAATTTATTTTTTTAACTCCTAACATTGCTGATTTCATAATTTTAGAGTGATTAAGAATGTAAATATAGACAAATGCAGGAGAAGGTAGGCTGATGCCAAAAGCTAGCATGTTTGGTATCAACAGGTAATTTGAGTTGCCCCTAGCTTCTCCTTTCCATATTCCCACATAAAATAGTCTCAATATTTCGTGTGATATAGATTTTTTTCTATTCACCCCTTTAGTTTTAAAATCCTAAGGAGAAGATTAGAAATATCGTCGTCAAATATCACAAATTTAAAAAAATTATGATGACCTTATCACCATTCAGTACAGTAGAATTTATATTTTATTTTTATTTTTATTTTATATTTTTGAGACAGGGTCTCACTCTTGTCACCCAGGCTGGAGTGCAGTGGTGCAATCTCAGCTCACCACAGCCTCTGCTTCCCCGGGTTCAAGTGATTGTCGTGCCTCAGCCTCCTGGGTAGCTGAGACTACAGGGATGCGCCATCACGCCCAGCTAAGTTTTGTACTTTTAGTAGAGACAGGGTTTCACTATGTTGCCCAGGCTGCACTCGAACTCCTGACCTCGTGTGATCTGTCCACCTCAGCCTCCCAAAGCACTGTGATTACAGGCATGAGCCACCACACCCAGCAGATTTTATATTTTAAGTAAACAGTTCTATTATTATCTAAAACTCTGCCAGTGAGTATATGAATACCAGCAAAGACAATCTAAAATCAAACCTCAATAAGAGGTTTTTATGATGTTGGAGCACAATGCAATGAAATGATTAGAGAAAGAGAACCCGGCACTATAAATATCAAGTCTGTTGGTTGAGTACATGTGAGGGGAAAGCATAATCTGACCACGTTGATGAAT
This sequence comes from Pongo pygmaeus, assembly GCF_028885625.2. Classification (NCBI taxonomy): domain Eukaryota; kingdom Metazoa; phylum Chordata; class Mammalia; order Primates; family Hominidae; genus Pongo; species Pongo pygmaeus. Next base: position 18,887,829 of record NC_085930.1, on the reverse strand, counting down.
GAAGAGAAAAAAGAGGCACAGAAATAATAATTTTTGCAGGCTTACCATACAGCAGCTATTGCATTCTAAGCACTTTACATTCAACCACTTCAATCCTTTCAACAACCTTATGAAGTTCATAGTGTTATCATTTTACAGATTTAAAAAAATGAGGCTCAGAGAAGTTTCCAAAGTTACCCAAAGTTAATTACCAAGTGGTTGAGTCTGGCTTATAAGCCTATTTTGGGTGAGGTGATCAATGGAAGCTTTTTCCTCCAGAGTAAGCATTGAAACTGCGACCTAAAGATGAAAGGGAACTAGCCATGTGAAGGGGTGTGGTGTGGAACAGCATCCAGGAGAGAAATGGACTTGTGCAAAGACCCTGGAGCAGACAAGAGAGTATGGAGATTTGAATATAACAAAGAGGGTCAGTGTGGCTGGAAACGCATGAGCTTGCGAGTGAGAGGTATTAGGCTGGTGCAAAATAATTGCAGGTGAGATTTTGGGCATTACTTTTAATGGCAAAAACAGCAATTACTGTTGCACCAACCTAATACAAGGAGATGTTAGAGAGATAGGCAAGGGCTAGATTATTTGAAGTCTTGTATTCCATGGAAAGACCCTGGATTTCATTTGAAATAAAGTCAGAAGCCATCAGGCTAGGAGTAAACTGACTTGCCTGGAATTTAAAGAATACATTTACTGGAGATCATATGTGTGCCTGCATTAGTGAAGACGGGAAGGCGTTTTAGGAGGCTACTATTGTGTTCCAGATGTGAAGTAAAAGCCAGTAACAAAGAAAAAGGACACATTCAGGAAATATTTTTGTAGGTGGTACTCATGTGAGTTGCAGGTGAATTTGAACCAGGGATGGCAGGGGCTGGAGGTGGGGAAGGGGAAAGAAAAAGGGAGAAATCAAGAATGACAATTTTGAACTCTAATATCAACTATGGACTCAGGGATTATGATTCACCAATTTAGCTTAATCTATGCAACGAATGTACCTCTCTGGTGCAGGATGTCAATAGTGGAGGAGGCTGTACATATTGGTGTGGAAGAGAATTAGTGGAAAGTCTATATTTTCCACTAATTTTGCTATGAACTTAAAACTGTTCTAAAAATAGTCTATTCAAAATTTCTTTTTTTTTTTTTTGAGACGAATTCTTGCTCTGTCAACCAGGCTGGAGTGCAGTAGCGCGATCTCGGCTCACTCTACCTCCACCTCCTGGATTCAAGCAGTTCTCTGCCTCAGCCTCCTGAGTAGCTGGGATTACAGGCGCCCACCACCATGCCCAGCTAATTTTGGCATTTTTAGTAGAGACAGGATTTCACCATCTTGGCCAGGCTGGTCTTGAACTCCTAACTTTGTGATCCACCTGCCTCGGCCTCCCAAAGTGCTGGGATTGAAGGCGTGAGCCACGGTGCCCGGCCCAAAAATTTCTTTAAAATTGAAAAAGAATGACATATGTAAGCTTGAGTATCTTGCTAAAGGTGCTACCATTTGCTGAAATGTGGAAGGCTGGAGAGTTATAACAGTAAAAATCAAGCACACCATTATTAACATGTTAGGTTGAAGATATCTGCAGGACATTCAGGGGTACACGTCAACTAAGCAATTGTGTAACAGAAGTGGCGCTCAGAAGAAAGGGCTAGATTGTGGGTCTACATTTGAGAACTGTTAGTATAAAAAAGAGATTTAAATGATACTTTATGAGATTAGCCAGACAGAACAATCAGAGAATCTGGGAAGGATCAGATGTGAGCCTTACAGAACCCCTACATCATCAGATAAATGATCTAAACAAATATTTCATAAGAAATAGGTTAGGTCTCATGTATTTTATAAGGAAAAGGAGCAACAGAGTAATTGTGGCGTCCAGAGGCATATTTACAAATTTTAAACCAGAAAATATAATTACCAAGGACAATGAAATTAAGGTAAAATAATATTTCTGTAATTTAATTACTTTGAAAATAACCTAAGACACTTATTGAGAAATCGAAACCAACCCATACTTGGTCAAAACCCATTTCAGTTTAATATTACAAATGACTGCTTGGATTTTATAGCTGCTGATTTTTTTTTTAATAGATGGTAATCTGTTTAAAATTCCAGTTGCTTCAGTATAATATGATTCAGCGCAATATAGATTTGGATGATAAAGTTCTTTTTATAAGTAACGCCCACCAAAAAAAAAAAAAACCTGGGACACACACACATCTGTCACCTGGTGTCTATCAAGCATTAGGTTACAAGCTATTTCTTCAAATTCATTACCTTGTGGTTCTCCAGTTGATTACAAATGTTTCATTTACGTTACATCTTCTATAATCTCATGTAACTAGGATTTCTGAGACATATATTTGAAATAGTTTTTAAGCTCTTATATGCATTTGTTTAGACTTGAAATAATGAAAAAAAGATTCAATTTAAATGAACATTTCTAATGGTTGTGAAACCTTTTCACAAGCTATCCCAGGATTTTATCTATTTCTTTAGCTCCTTTGACTAAATGGAGAGGTTATAAAACAACAACCAAACAAGGACGATGCTGAATTGAGTTTTATTCCCGTTTGAAATTTAAATTGAGCTTTAAAACTTCTAATTTCTAACTTTAAAAAAGAAATAAGAAGTTTATATTTTTTTCTCTTTAAAAATAAATAAATTTTATTCAATTTCACTTGTTTCAAGCAGTTAGATTCTAAAAAGACTTTGCAAATTTGGATTCCCTTTCAAGAGGCTGTTTGTAACTGAGATGCCAACTGGAGATGATTGAGAAGGAATGTATATTAGGACATCATTAGAAAGAGAAGAGGTATGTATTGTTAGGAGAAGGAAAAATGAGTCTATTGATTAAAAAAACAAACAAGCAACAAACAAACAAAAACCCCATCATGTCATGGAATTTCATGCTGTGAAATTGTCCAAACCATTTTCTCCCTTTCTTCTCTCTTGTTCTTTTGCTTCTCTGCATCCCCTCAATTGGAAGCTATATGGCCTCGTTGGGCTCTAGAAAAGCTGTAAGGTGAAAAAAGTGTCTGCAAGGGCTTTTGACGAGAAAACGGTTTGATTATCTAAAGCTGTGAGTGATCTATAGTAGAGATTTGTTAAGTTCCATGTATATGGTGAGTTAATTCTACTTCAATCCCACGGGGAAAGAGTAGGGGATATTAAAAGGAGAAAAAGGGCAATACTAAATTGATTTTAGTAATTAGTAAATTTTAGTGCCGAGAATAATTTGCCCATTACTTAGTTCCTTATTTTCTTTGCAATTTGCTTTATTTCTATATTAATTTTACATTATAGTAAGAGTTTACATCAATGCATAAAAATTCTGTCATAAAGCATAGAACTGTATTCTCCTTCCAAGAACATCACTGACTAAAACTGTACATATTTTGTTATGCTACTGTGTACAAATAAACAAAATAAAAACATGTTTTCTTAAAACTGTGCCCTCACACTGGCAAAACTGATGACATCTATTTAAAATATTTTTTATCTTTCTGAACTTCTGTCAGTTTTAATCAGTGTTACATAAAGTTATCTTTCTTTATTCTTAGCCATGGTTTCAGGTAAAGAAAATTATTTGTATGTGTATTTTTTTTGAATGGCACTTGATTAGAAGAGAATTAAAAACCGCAGGCACAATTTTTGTATAGCATATGAAATAAATTGTAACATTTGCACTACAAATGCAAAGTCTTTCCACCACCCATGGAAAGGAAAAAAAATTCCCCCACCCCCAGAAGGAAAAGTCTCTACATAGGACATTTTTTCAATAAAACTTGCACAGAACAATCACAAGAGTTAATTGGTATAACCATAACTAATTCTTGAAATCATAGACCACCCAGCCCTTTGTCCAGCCACCAAACTATTCATGGGTTGTTGTGGGTTGGTTGTGTGTTTTTTGTTTTTTTTTTTTTTTTTTGCCAGTAATTTCAGCTTAATGAGTACCAAAAAGTATCTGAGACAAAGAAAGACAGTTGAGGTTTTGAAGCACAATGGGGACTGAAGAAAAAGAAAATGCTATGGGATATCCTGTTCTTTAATTTTGACATTGTGCTTCAAATTATCGTGAAATCATATTTTAAAGGTTTAAAGGTTGAACTATTTTTATTAAAGCACAAGAGTTTTAAATTATTGAAAAATTTTTTTCTGATAAAATAGTAGAAATGGTCAAAATATGAAAAGTAAGAACAAACATATTAGTGATTCATATTTCTAGTTTTCAAATGGAGTTTCAACTCATTGTTGACTTCTGACCACTTAACTGTACTTTCTCCTTCTGCAGTTTTATTTCATGAATTCTGGGTTTTTCCAATTCTTTAAAAACACTTTCTAACTAAAGTTTTGGTATCCATTTGACAACAAAATCTGAGTAAACAAAACTAGTCCTTTTTTAAAAAACAAAGTCACTTTAGTTTATCTTCAAAATAGAAGGTTCATACAAGGTTGGAACTTGTAACTGGAGCCTGAATATTTTCTTTGCAATTAATCCTTAGACAAAGTAAATGAATATTAATGTGCATCGACAATGAATAATAATGGAGGTATTGTTTTATTTAAATGATTTAGATACGCATGACTTTAATTAATTCATCTTCAAGTTTTAGCAGAGAGTATGCATGCTTTCTACGCATCCTTTCTTGGCTTTGCTTAACTTTGGAAGGTAGAAAACATAGCCTTGAGAGCGTAAGCAAAAGGTTAATGAGAAGCTAGAGCGACAGTGAATCACCCTCTTCACTTCTCCCTGAAGTCTGTGTTTTCCTTTCCTTATCTCTGAAAGCATGTGACAGCGATCCAAGTGGAGGGGAAAGGGCCATCCCTTTGATCTTCAGTTTAGTGGGAAGACACAGTCATAACCTATTTGCCATAATCAAAGGTTTTCTGTTAGTTTTCTGGTTGAATCAGTCAGTGTAGAGAGGGAAAGGAATTAGGTGCTTCAATGACTTTAAAACCCATTACTAGTGTGTACTTTTCCCATAAAATAATTTTTGATTGTATCATTTAGAGGTTTCAGTGTTAGTCTTCAAATTTCTAGTCTGTTCTATCCATAAAGAAAAGTAATCTTCCTACCAAATCAATTTATTCAAATAAATTACTTAAAAATAATCCATAAAAGAGTAAAATGTAACAGCTAAATTCTCACACACCAACACTCCTAATATTTTCCTGCTCATGGGTCCTGCTAAGAATCTTATATAAGCCATATATTCTCTCCTTCAAAACAGCAAATAAATATACCAGTTTTTAAAAATAGTTTGAGAGTCTATGTAATCCCCATAAAGTCCATGAGGAGACTTGCAAAACCCCAGTTGTTCTCAAGATCATATTAGTATTTGAATATCAACTGAGAGAGAAACAGAAACATTCCCATGCCAAAAATATTTTACAGCCAGGTACTGGCTCATGCCTATAATTCCAGCTACTTGGGAGGCTGAGACTGGAGGATGGATTGACTTTTGGAGTTCAAGACCAGCCTTGGCAAACAAGGCAAGAGACCCCCATCTCAAAAAAGAAAAAGAAAAAAAAAAGTATTTTACAATAAATACTATAATATAAAAGCTACAGCTATGTCATATCAACAAGTTTTTTCAGGAATCAGATAAACTCCCTAAGTGATCATTCAGCAGAACACTATCATCATTAATAAGTACATAAAAATGTATAATTTCGAGTAGTATATTTTCAATTAATTTTGGACTCAACTTTGTCTTTCATCTGGGTGTCCCTAAGATCTATAACTTAGTATAACAGTCCTGTTCCCAAAATTTTAGGGATAGCCTAAAACTGACCCCAAAAGCTTCCTAGTTATCATATTAATCTGAAACCTTTTTTGTTTCCATTTTAGCTTCGAACACTTTGTAGATATAACTAAAGAGTAACTTCAATATATGTAGTTTGTGAAATTTGTAATTAGTCATAGATTTTACATGAAAATTTCACGTCCTAAAATATAATACCATCTTTGAAAAGAGAATATAAAATATTACTTTTTATGAAGACAGTGAGAAATGTTAAACTTAATAAGCCAAAATGTTAGGAGTGGTTATTGCTGGAATAGGGTAGCTTCCTCCTGCCATAGGCCCTGTGGTTTCCTTCCCTTTCCCTTTTGTGACATTCATTGCATTCTAATACCAGACCCATTTCTGTTTTGCCCATTAGACTGTATATTTCATGAGAAACATTGTGTTATTTATTCTGTATTCAAAGCTTCCTGCTACATACTAGGCACTTTAATATGTGTTAAATGTATGCATATTGGGTTTGTCTCTTGTTTTCTATGTATCCTTTGACTTCTAAAATTTTCATATATCTATTATTTATCATGCACCTATTCATGTATGGGTTTAAATGTTGTCATACCTATTTACAGCTATATAGGTAAATACATATTGCAGCATTTAAACTGTTGCATGAATAAGTGCAATATTTCGGAGCCTGTATTATTGATCATAGCACAGAGATCAATAATATACGCTCTGAAGCCAGGCTAACTGGGGTCAAATTCCTACTGGCCATGTGACATTGGACAAATACTTTAATTTCTCTGTGTCTACCTTTCTTATATGTAAAATGAACAAAGCATCATGTGAGAATTAAAGGAGTTAATATATATAGAGAGAATATAAAGGAATATCTTGTATATAGCTCATATTCCGTAAATATGTGTCATTATTTTCATTTGGCAGCTTCAGCATTAAAATAAGTATGAACACTCCCAGGGCCTTAAAGATGGCAGTCAACATTATCAAAAAGAAAGATTTTTAAAAATATCAAAGTAGACACTTAAAATAAAACTCGAGAAAGAAACAGGCTCAGAAAAACAGTCCTCTAGGCTTCAACAGCCCCTGGAGATATCCTTATGTAACAGAACAGAACAACAATATGTTCATAATAAAACTGAGCCATTAAGAACACATTGAATTTTATTCATTGTGATCAGCTTCAAAAAGCAGGAAATGGTTAACACAAGTTTTGGCAACACAACCAACCTTTTTTTCAAATTAGGGATTAGAAAAAAAGTTTTATTTTCTGAAAAAAATTACCATGAAATACCAAAAATGTCAAATCAATACCAGATAAATGAAGTGTCTCCATATTCTATAGCCAATATTAAGGGCAAAGGAGAGCCACATGTTCTTTAAACACTAAATCTCCTTAAACCCCACAATTTTGAAAAGGGCATATTTAACTATGGGTTTGTATATATTGGCTTATGCCACTTTGTATGAAGAAATTTTTAAATCTCTACTGAAAATGTGAAATGTTAAAGTATTAAAATTATATTTTTTCTCCTTATTAGCTTTTAAATACTTCATAAAGAAATTATAGGAGAATCATATCAATGACTGAAGATTGAATAGCTACACTGAAAAGTATTAATCATTTTAAGGGAACATATTATGTAATATTGTATGGTATATCTGCATTTTCACATTTATTATGCTGGTTGGCAAATAATCTATCATAGCATTTCTTAAGGAAAAGCCAAGGTACGCTTCAGAAAACCGCAAAATAATCATTGTGATAATTGTTCAATTCTGATCAATTGTTGGTGAGAATTTATTACGAATACAAACATGGTTGGGTGATTTTTTAAGATAGGGGTTTGATAAGTTACACAAGCCATGCAAAGTAATTCAGATTTAAATCAGGAGATGGTAAGAAATTAATAGACTATTTTTTACAAAAGCAAATTGTGATACTTCGTGTTTCAGAAAGTTCTGGATTATTTCCTCATCGAGAAAATTTAAACGTTGAATATTTAGTAACTAAACATTAAAGTATGAAATAACTAAGCACTAGTGAGAAAAAGGAAGGTAATGAAAGTCTTTTGTTGTAGACTAGGGAGAGAAATTTTAGTGGGGGGTGTGTGTGTGTGTGTGTGTGTGTGTTTGTGTGCAAGAAACCAAGAACAGTGCAGTCCTAGTCCTTTGAAGTTATTTGTTAAATATTTATGAAAATAAAGCTGTCGTTATTTTCCTATGAATGAGCTGTTTCACTGCTTGTAATCATCTTTCTCATTGATTATTTAAAACTCCACAGCTTTATACCCAATTTGTAATTGTAACTCATTTCATATTCTCTCTTTTCAATCTCTCCCTCTCTTGGTCTCATCTTTCTTCTCCTTTCTTAAAAACATGGTATAAAAAAATGAGTCTATCTATGAATGATGTCTTTTTTGCCTGTTACATGAACATGTAATCTCATAGGCATAAAAAAATAGCAAATCATTGCTTACCTTGGTTTTAAGTTGATAGGATATTACAATGACGTATTTCTAAAACAAATTTTTAAAAAATCAAATGATTGAAAAATAATATGTAATGTTAAATGTGTATATTTATTTCTAAAAGATTATTAAAATTGATTGTAATTGCTGTCTCTTTCATCAATAATTATACAGCTTTGAATTGCTAGCCTCTGTTATCTTATTGACAAATTCAATTATGTTTCAGAAATATATAACATCATGTTTATTCGTGCATTTTTATATATTTTTTTATTCATTTACCAAACATTTACTTATTACTTATTCTGCAACTGGCACTGGGTTAGCAAAGTTAATAAATCTTGTACTAGTGAAGCTTAATATTTATCAGAGAAATCACACAGTTAGACAATTACAATACAATGCATGGAGCACCAACTAATTAAAATGTAGCTCAGACTTCTCCAGTCCTCTTTATTAATTCATTTGTATATTTTTCCATCATCTCAACATTTATCTTGTCTTTGTGTTGGGAAAATTACAATTATTCTTTTCTAGCTATTTTGAAATATACAATAAATTATTGTTAATTATAATTTCCCGTCTCCTATTTCTGCACACAAACTTTTCTACCTCTCCCATCCCCCAAAAAAGAAAATGTAGGAAACCTAACTTAACTACTAGAAAACTTAATAAACAATGCTCATCTCTATTGCAGTGTTCCTTGAAGAAGAGCATGAGAGAGATTATGCAGACATCATACGGAAAGCTTTCCAGTAGTTCTGCATAGGCATTTCTCCTTTTCTCCACCTTTTCTTCCTTCTAGCAGGTATTAAAATTCTTTTTTCCTCTTTGCTCATCCAGTCTCCCACTCTCTCTGTATGTAGTCAGTTCTGTCTACCAAATTCTTTGTCCAATTTCTGACCTTTCTTTACTCTTTGCTTACATTTCCCAACATGTAACATAACCTTCCCTCGGAAATGTATTCCGTCTTCCATTTTACTCCCTCCTCCTTGAGAATTAACCTGCTCATTGAAATTGATTACTCCCACAACAGGTGAAATATAAGGCGCCACAAGAATACATTGCATGGTACCTACATTTACCTAGATATTGAAAGAAACCAAAATAATAAGTAGGAGTTGTCCAGAATCAGAAATGTCTGGCAGCAAGGGGAGTATGGAAACATTTTCTAATCAGAGGAAGCATCTGATAGAAACAAAAGGAAAAGAGACTATAATTCCCTATGGACCAAGACTGCTAAGTAGATGCTCAATCATGGAGTATCTGTGGAGCCATATTAAGGAGTTGGTCCTTGCTATGACCTGAATGTGTCCACCCATATTTGTTTTAGAAACTTAATCGCCAATGTTATCGTATTAAGACATGGGGCCTGGAAGAGGTGCATGAGTCATGAGAGCAGAGCCCTCATGGTTGGGATTAGCAGCCCCTTATAAAAGGAGTTTTATCCCCTTTCATCATGTTGGAGGATACAACATCAAGGCACCATCTTGGAATCAGAGATCAGCCTTCACCAGACACTAAACCTGCCTCTATATTGATCTTGAACTTCCCAGCCCCAGAACTGTAAGAAATAAATTTCTGTTATTTATAAATTATCCAGTCTTAAGTATTTTGTTACAGCAACACAGACTAAGACAGTCCTTATCACATTTATATTTTTATATTTATTTATTATTGTATGAATTTTTATATTCCCCTCTAGATGAAAAGAGCTATACAGCAGAGCCCATGTCTGGCTTCTCAGTGTTGTATCCCTAGTACCTTACTGGTTCCTGGAACCTAGAAGATATCATTAGATATTATTTTACCAAATGATGAATTAATAAGTGTATCTGTGAAGACAGGAAATTTATCCAATGTTGAGATTTTTCCAGGTAGGCATGTGCTATGCATCTGCCTTCTAAAACTCATGTTGAAATTTAATTGACACTGTAACAATATTAACAGGTGGGTCCTCTGGAGCCTGGCATGCTGGCATGTACCTGCAGTCCTAGCTCCTCAAGAGGCTAAGTTGGGAGGATCACTTGAGCACAGGAGTTTGAGACCAGGCTGGACAACATAGCAAAGAGTTCTATCTAAAAAAAAAAACAATAATTAACAAAAAATTTAAAGTGAGACCTTTAACAGGTGATTGGATCATGAGGGGTCTGCCTTCATGAATGGATTCATTCATTATCTTGGGGGAGGGTAAGTTATCAAGGGAATGAGCTCCTAATAAAGGAATAAGTTCGGCCCAATTTTTCTATCTCTGTTTCGTAAGTGCTCACTTGCCCTTCCACCACATTCCATCACAGCAAGAAGGCCCTCACAAGACGCAGTCCAACAACGTTGGACTTGCCAGCCTCCAGAACCATAAGCCAAGTTAACTTCTACTGTTTATAATTTACCCAGTCTGTGCTATCTTGAGAAAGACAGTGTGAGATTAGGAAACGGGGGTTGTGATGAAATAATTAATAATGAACTTTACATTGGAAAGGGATCAAAAATAGGTGGAAGCTAAAAAAAATTCAATGGGCAAAGGAATTGAAGATATTAATAAGCTGGAAAAAATGATAATCGGGAATGGAAGTATGATAGAGCTAGAGGAAAAAGAGGCTTCAATGAGAGAATGAATGTGAAAATAATAATTCAGATGTGAAGTAGTTCTGGACAATGTTGAAACAATCCAAGGCATGGACATAGGAGAGGATGGTTTAAAGTGAATGTTTTTGGAGATCATGAGATCAGTGAACAGAGAGAACAGAGTGACTTGCAGGTTGATAGCAGGATCTAGAGTGGAGGAGGCTGTGAGTCTTATACCAAAGAGATGACATGAAAATGATGAGGCAACTAGAGAGAAGCATAGCAGAAAAATATGTGGAATAAGAAGGGAGCTGACCAACTCCCTTCAAACCCGAGGTGTATGAATTCTAGTGATGAACAATCACGAGTGGAGAAGATTTAGGAGAACTGATCATTTCAGAGAAGAGCCAAGTTACATCTTAGCCAAGAATAGGGTGAAGAACTTCAGAGAAGTAGTTGTGAGTGTAGGAGTTCATTAAACTTTGTCCCAGGAGAAATAATTTGAAGGTTGGGAGAGATGAAGGAGGAGGAATTGGGAGAAGAATGGAGATGTAGGAGAATAGACGAAAAGAGAGACTAGATGACTTTGGCACTCACCAAAAATAACAAGGTTGGGGGAATTATCTGACCACTGCCACTGAATGATCAGGGGAGAGGGGGCAGCAGGTACTTTAGGTCACTCAGATGCTGCCACACTCTGGCCATAGTCATTTCCAAGGAAATTCTTTGGATTAGTATATGAGAAGTCTCTGCTCCCTTTGCAAGGAAACAAATGTGGTTAGATTGGATTAACCCGAAAACCTAAAACCCAAGTATGAAACTCCCCAGTGCTGGTTACAGGCCTGGTATATCTGTGCTGAGGATGGTGGGCAAAATCGCTAACTCCCAAGGTTTAGTCTGTAAATCCCAAAGACAGGATATAAGCAATTCAGCGTCTTCTTTTTTTTTTTTTTTTTTTAATACTTTAAGTTTTAGGGTACATGTGCACAATGTGCAGGTTAGTTACATACGTATACATGTGCCATGCTGGTGTGCTGCACCCATTAACTCGTCATTTAGCATTAGGTATATCTCCTAATGCTATCCCTCCCCCCCACCCCCCACCCCACAACAGTCCCCAGAGTGTGATGTTCCCCTTCCTGTGTCCATGTGTTCTCATTGTTCAATTCCCATCTATGAGTGAGAACATGCGGTGTTTGGTTTTCTGTCCTTGCGATAGGTTACTGAGAATGATGATTTCCAATTTCATCCATGTCCCTACAAAGGACATGAACTCATCATTTTTTAAGGCTGCATAGTATTCCATGGTGTATATGTGCCACATTTTCTTAATCCAGTCTATCATTGTTGGACATTTGGGTTGGTTCCAAGTCTTTGCTATTGTGAATAGCGCCACAATAAACATACGGGTGCATGTGTCTTTATAGCAGCATGATTTATAGTCCTTTGGGTATATACCCAGTAATAGGATGGCTGGGTCAAATGGTATTTCTAGTTCTAGATCCCTGAGGAATCTCCATACTGACTTCCACAATGGTTGAACTAGTTTATAGTCCCACCAACAGTGTAAAAGTGTTCCTATTTCTCCACATCCTCTCCAGCACCTGTTGTTTCCTGACTTTTTAATGATCGCCATTCTAACTGGTGGGAGATGGTATCTCATTGTGGTTTTGATTTGCATTTCTCTGATGGCCAGTGATGATGAGCATTTTTTCATGTGTCTTTTGGTGGCATAAATGTCTTCTTTTGAGAAGTGTCTGTTCATGTCCTTCGCCCACTTTTTGATGGGGTTGCTTGTTTTCTTCTTGTAAATTTGTTTGAGTTCATTGTAGATTCTGGATATTAGCCCTTTGTCAGATGAGTAGGTTGCGAAAATTTTCTCCCATTTTGTAGGTTGCCTGTTCACTCTGATGATAGTTTCTTTTGCTGTGCAGAAGCTCTTTAGTTTAATTAGATCCCATTTGTCAATTTTGGCTTTTGTTGCCATTGCTTTTGGTGTTTTAGATATGAAGTCCTTGCCCATGCCTATGTCCTGAATGGTATTGCCTAGGTTTTCTTCTAGGGTTTTTATGGTTTTCGGTCTAACGTTTAAGTCTTTAATCTATCTTGAATTAATTTTTGTATAAGGTGTAAGGAAGGGATCCAGTTTCAGCTTTGTACCTATGGCTAGCCAGTTTTCCCAGCACCATTTATTAAATAGGGAATCCTTTCCCCATTGCTTGTTTTTCTCAGGTTTGTCAAAGATCAGATAGTTGTAGATATGCAGCGTTATTTCTGAGGGCTCTGTTCTGTTCCATTGATCTATATCTCTGTTTTGGTACCAGTACCATGCTGCTGTTTTGGTTACTGTGGCCTTGTAGTATAGTTTGAAGTCAGGTAGCGTGATGCCTCCAGCTTTGTTCTTTTGGCTTCTAGCAAGGCAAGCCAACATTCAGATTCAGGAAATACAGAGAACACCACAAGGATACTCCTCGAGAAGAGCAACTCCAAGACACATAAATGTCAGATTCACCAAAGTTGAAATGAAGGAAAAAATGTTAAGAGCAGCCAGAGAGAAAGGTCTGGTTACCCACAAAGGGAAGCCCATCAGACCAACAGCAGATCTCTCGGCAGAAACCCTGCAAGCCAGAAGAGAGTGGGGGCCAATATTCAACATTCTTAAAGAAAAGAATTTTCAACCCAGAATTTCATATCCAGCCAAACTAAGCTTCATAAGTGAAGGAGAAATAAAATACTTTATAGACAAGCAAATGCTGAGAGATTTTGTCACCACCAGGCCTGCCCTAAAAGAGCTCCTGAAGGAAGCACTAAACATGGAAAGGCACAACCGGTACCAGCCGCTGCAAAATCATGCCAAAATGTAAAGACCTTCGAGACTAGGAAGACACTGCATCAACTAACGAGCAAAATAACCAGCTAACATCATAATGACAGGATCAAATTCACAAATAACAATATTAACTTTAAATGTAAATGGACTAAATGCTCCAATTAAAAGACACAGACTGGCAAATTGGATAGAGAGTCAAGACCCATCAGTGTGCTGTATTCAGGAAACCCATCTCACTTGCAGAGACACACATAGGCTGAAAATAAAAGGATGGAGGAAGATCTACCAAGCAAATGGAAAACAAAAAAAGGCAGGGGTTGCAATCCTAGTCTCTGATAAAACAGACTTGAAACCAGCAAAGATCAAAAGAGACAAAGAAGGCCATTACGTAATGGTGAAGGGATCAATTCAACAAGAAGAGCTAACTATCCTAAATATATATGCACCCAATACAGGAGCACCCAGATTCATCAAGCAAGTCCTGAATGACCTACAAAGAGACTTGGACTCCCACACAATAATAATGGGAGACTTTAACACCCCACTGTCAACATTAGACAGATCAACGAGACAGAAAGTTCACAAGGATACCCAGGAATTGAACTCAGCTCTGCACCAAGCGGACCTAATAGACATCTACAGAACTCTCCACCCCAAATCAACAGAATATACATTTTTTTCAGCACCACACCACACCTATTCCAAAATTGACCACATACTTGGAAGTAAAGCTCTCCTCAGCAAATGTAAAAGAACAGAAATTATAACAAACTGTCTCTCAGACCACAGTGCAATCAAACTAGAACTCAGGATTAAGAAACTCACTCAAAACCGCTCAAATACATGGAAACGGAACAACCTGCTCCTGAATGACTACTGGGTACATAGCGAAATGAAGGCAGAAATAAAGATGTTCTTTGAAACCAACAAGAACAAAGACACAACATACCAGAATCTCTGGGACACATTCAAAGCAGTGTGTAGAGGGAAATTTATAGCACTAAATGCCCACAAGAGAAAGCAGGAAAGATCCAAAATTGACACCCTAACATCACAATTAAAAGAACTAGAAAAGCAAGAGCAAACACATTCAAAAGCTAGCAGAAGGCAAGAAATAACTAAAATCAGAGCAGAATTGAAGGAAATAGAGATAAAAAAAAAAAAAAACCCTTCAAAAAATTAATGAATCCAGGAGCTGGTTTTTTGAAAGTATCAACAAAATTGATAGACCGCTATCAAGACTAATGAAGAAAAAAAGAGAGAAGAATCAAATAGATGCAATAAAAAATGATAAAGCAATTCAGCTTCTAAAGAGCATGTTTTCTATTCATCACGAGCACCATTTCTAGCATTTGAGGCAGTTTTTTGGAACAATGAGATTTACAATATTTACAGGTCTTCTGAGATGATCAATTGACTGACTTTCAGTTATAAATTTACCTGTCAGGCAGATCTGACACCTGAGTAAGTTTGGCAATACCCTTTTCTTCTTATATTCAAGATATTTGGGAAGCCATGTTTTCCAAGGGGAAGCTTTAATAATTTTCCCAAAGCCCCGAATTTTGAGTATAAACAGTGAGAATTTCTAGATTGCATAATCCAAGTCACTTTTGGGGGTATTTATATATTTTTATATGCATAATTCTCTTTGATAGAGAAATGTATTATTCAGGGCTCTCCAGAGAAACAGAACACACTCACAAACACACTATATAACTCTCTCTCTCTCTATATATATATAGTGTGTGTGTATCTACATATAGTGTGTATAGTGTACATACACATATCCCTATATATGTATGTGTATACCCATATATATGTGTATATACATACATGTCTCTATATATATAGTGTATATCTATATAGTGTACATACACATATCCCTATATATATTTAGCATATATATGTATGTGTATGTAGCATATATCCCTATATATATATGTGTATGTAAACTATATATATACACTATATATAGATACACACTCTATATATGGGTATATATATACACATATGTATTGTGTGTGTGTATATATATCCATATATAGATGAAATTCTTTGTGGAAATTTATTGTGGAAATTGGCTCACATCATGATTATGGAGGCTGAGAAGTCCCACGATAGGCTATCTGCAAACAGGAGTAACAGGGAATCCATGACATAGCTCAGTCCAAGTCTGAAGGCCTGAGAACAAGAGAAGTTGATCATGTATCTCTCAATCTCTCAGCCTGAGGCCGAAGCCTGGAGAAACTTGGGGCCACTGGTGCAATTTACACAGTCTGAAGGCCAAAGAACATGTAGTTCTAGATGTCTAAGGGCAGGAGAAGATGAGTGTCCCAGCTCCAAAAGAGAGAGAGAATTTATCTTGCCTTTTAAAATCTATCCAGGCCTTCAATCGATTGGGTGGTGCCCACCCACATTGGATGAGCTTCAGTCTCCTTACTCAGTTCATTGATTCAAGTGTTAGTCTCTCCTGAAAACATCCTCACAGGCATACTTAAAAAAAAATGCTTTACCAGAACACCTAAAACTAACCATCACAAGGGGGATTATGGAGAGCTCTCCACATGCCTACATTTTCATAACCTAATGTGATTTGTCTGGATATAAAACTTTCCAAAATATTTGTCTGGAGAGAAAGGTTTACTGCATCAGTGACAGCATGCAGTGGCTTGCCCTAATGCCTCACTTACATCAGTCGTGCACTGCTGCCTTCTTGCTATGCTTGCATACTACTGAATGTTAGCATGATAAATTAAATGGGCGTTTTTCTTTATTCCAAATCAGTGCCAGAGATCAAAAAGCTGCTAAAAGTCCTTTCCACGAGAACGCCTCTCAGAAAATGATGAGTTATAGTTATTCTCGCCAAGAGATGCCTTCTGTTGTACTCTGTCACTTCCTACGATCCAATAGCTTGAAACTGTGCCAAGCTAATTAGCTAGTTCAGTGACTGTTATATTAAGAGCCCAAATAAGCCAAAAGAGGTCATCCTCTTACTACTCAAGTGCAGCTTTATTATTTTTCTCACCAATCAGAAAGCCACACAAAGTCTTTCGACTAAACCCAATCTAATATTTTCATGTAGACACTTTATAATGTTTTTTTTTCAAGAACTGTTGCCATTTGTTTAAGTCAGGCACTTCATAGGAAAGTGTTCCTATCTTGTAAAAAAAGGATATCTTTTAACTATTTAATTTTGAAATGTACTTTTATCAACTCAGTAAACATAAACTTCTAATATATGCAAAGTATATGGTGCTATGGGAAATAACCCTTTTATGAAGCAGAGGAAATTATGTTTTCCTTCTTTCTTAATATGAACATTGACCATGTTATGCTTTCATAATTAGTATTATGATACCTTAGTTTTATCTTCTTTTATTAAAACTTATTTTTCACTTTGGGAGGCCAAGGCAGGTGGATCACCTGAGGTCAGGAGTTCAAGACCAGCATGGCCAACATGGTGAAACCCCATTTCTACTAAAAATACAAAAATCAGCCAGGCGTGGTGGCACATGCTTCTAATCCCAGCTGCTCGGGAGGCTGAGGCAGGAGAATCGCTTGAACCCGGGAGGTGGCGATTGCAGTGGCCCGAGATAATGCCATTGCACTCCAACCTGTGCGATGGAGTCAGGCTCTGTCTCCAAAAACAAACAAACAAACAAAAACACAAAACACTTATTTTTTTAAATAAGAGCAAGTCAAACATCATAGCAAGATCCTTAGCCCTGAGTTTTTGTTTGGGCACAGATAATGAACCCCTGAACCTCTGGAATAATGTTATTCATCACTTTGGAGATCCCAGTGTTTTTGCATCAGTGGGAAGATAGTGTAGAGAGATCAGTGATGTTCATCCTGGAGTTCAGAGAACCAGAGACTCAGAGCTATTTTTCTATGCCTGTCGGGCAGATCTGTCAGATAAACACACTAAAATTGTTTGTTTCTTAGTAGGCCATCTTCATAAGTAATTATAACTACCTTTTAAATTCTCAGGCTTGTTTTTTTTAAGTTGAAAAATATTTTCACTCCCTCTTGACAATGGGTGTACTGTTAATATTTACTGATAAAGAAGCTTTATAATGAGAAAAGGCTACTACAAATATAACAATGCCTTTGAAATAGTTTTTGTTTTATTTTTAGTTTGTATTATTAATTCATATTATATGGCATTTTATAGCTACATTTGTCCTGTAAATATACTGATGGCAAACAGTTGTGGTACTATTTACTATGTACCAAGTCCTATTCCAAAAACTTTAGATGTTTTAACTCACTTAGCTCTCATAACCATTCAGAGGTAGGTACCACTCATTCTCCCATTTTATAGACAAGGGAACAGAGGCTCAGAGAGGTTGTATAACTTGGGCAAGTCACATGGCTAGGAAACAGGATTTGGATGCAGGTAGTCTGGCTTCCTTCCATATACCTAATCACTATAATACACTGCCTCTGTTAATAAGATATGGATATCCAGGCAGTAGTGCACATTTGATTTGACGATTTTTTAAAATACCTTCATGCTTTCCGTGAACTTACAACTTCCCACTGCTTGGATGGTCCACAGCCCAGTTTGGGAACTATAGTTACACAATTTACTAATGGGTGAGCTGTAGTTTTTAAAATTTCTTCTCCCTTGTGGTCTCTCATCAAAGTGTTCTTAGCCAGTTTCAAACATAGTTAATTCTGATCCAATTCCTGCCGCACAACTCAGCTATGAATGACTTGAGGCAGGAAAGTCGTAACAAGTCTAGCCTCCCCGGAATTGTAATGGAGCAGGAAAGTCGTAGCGAGTCTAGTTTCCCCAGAATTGTAATGGAGACATTTTTTCTAGATTCTTCCTTATTATATGAATTTTTAAATAGCAATCAACAAAGATTTTTCCTTTTCCTTTGTTTATCCCAGTTACCCGTAGACACTTATTTTTTAAATAAATACAATTTTAAATGGATCTCTATCTTTTTTTTTTTTTCAGTTGCAAGATTTAATAGCATGAAAACAGAGCTCCCATACAAAGGGAGGGGACCCAAAGGGGGTTGCCGTTGCTGGCTTGAATGCCTGGGTTTATATCCCGATCATTTAATGAACCATTAGAAATCATTAACACCTGCCCTTAACTGCATCATTGTAGCTACCCACCTTCTAGGAAAACTTAGATAAAAGCAAGCCATTATATTCTATTTTTCTTGGTTGAACTTGTCACTCTGTGTCTCTACTATGATACGAAGTGACAGAATAACTTCTTGTTTGTGCATCTCAAGGGTACAGAGCTATGATATGGGTCTTCCAATTAAAGTCAACATTGCCTACTGCAATTTACACCTATTGATATGTTAGCAGCTAATTCAAAAGTATAGCTTGCCAATTTCCACTTTGCACCACAATTTCAACTGTCACAAGGGAGAAAGCACAATTCTTATTGCCTTTCTTCTGTTTTATGTTTTTCTACAGGGCTGCTACTCATATTATATTTGGATGTGTTAAATAATTTTCTCTATTTGCGTCTAGAAATCTCATTCTGCTTGTTCTTTACTTTTGTACAACAGTGGTGCTGGATTGGGATATTGAGATAAAGTATTTTTATGTATACTTTGAAATATAGCTGGAATGTCATGAAGTCTATAAAGGGCCACATGTTCATCAGACAGAATAAGTACAGTGTAAATCCACATTTGCCCATATGAATGTCATTGACACATGGTATTGATAGCATTGTCATAGCCAGATCTATCAAATGTGTTCAAATTCATAAGAGAGCAATATAACCATAGAAGAGAGTTATTAACATTTACTTTCATCGAAATATGTGGGCTCGCGAATACTGTTTTTTCTTTAATGTATTTTTTCTGATACTCATTCATTTAATCAAGACGATATCTGAACTGTTTGTCCAGGTCAAATGATAAATAAAACATGTTTGAAACCCTCAAAACATTACATTATAGTTGAGCACAGTGGCTCACACCTGTAGTTCCAGCACTTTGAGAGTCCAAGGCAGGAGGATCGCTTGAGTCCAGGAATTCAAGACCAGCCTGGGAAACATGGCAAAACCCTTTCTGTACAAAAATAAAATAAAGAATTAACTGGGCATGGTGCTGCATGCCTGTGGTCCCAGCTACTCAGGAGGTAGAGGTGGGAGAATCGCTTGAACCTGCGATTTCTAGCTGCAGTGAGCCATAATTGCAACACGGCACTCCAGCCTGGGTGACAGAGTGAAACCCTGTCTCAAAAAAGAACAAAAATTTACATTATAGTAGAAAATGAAAATATTAGACAATTGTATTAAATTGATCTGTATAAAATTGGTAAAATTCCACTCTTTTTTGCCTACAAAATGTCATTTTCTATGATTCAGTCCGATATTCTGAGCCAGAATGAAATAACCATCACAATAGAAATACAAACCACCTCAAAAGAGCGAAGGAAAAAAAAATTGAGGGAACTGTGAAAGTCTACAGAGAGCACGTGGCATTTGAATAGTATCTTAAAAAATTTGGAAGAATTGGATGTAGAATGCCTGTACAAGCTCCTCTATTTTATTCATTGGTTGGAAGAATTGGATGTGGAATGCCTGTAGAAGCTCTTCTATTTTATTCATTGGTTGGATGAATTGGACGTAGAATACCTGCAGAAGCTCTTCTATTTTATTCATTGGTTGGAAGAATTGGATGTAGAATGCCTGTAGAAGCTCTTCTATTTTATTCATTGGTTGGAAGAATTGGATGTAGAATCCCTGTAGAAGCTCTTCTATTTTATTCATTGGTTGGATGAATTGGACGTAGAATGACTGTAGAAGCTCTTCTATTTTATTTATTGGTTGGATGAATTGGATGTAGAATGCCTGCAGAAGCTCTTCTATTTCATTCATTGGTTGGATGAATTGGATGTAGAATCCCTGTAGAAGCTCTTCTATTTTATTCATTGGTTGGATGAATTGGACGTAGAATGACTGTAGAAGCTCTTCTATTTTATTCATTGATTGGATGAATTGGATGTAGAATGACTGTAGAAGCTCTTCTATTTCATTCATTGGTTGGATGAATTGGATGTAGAATCCCTGTAGAAGCTCTTCTATTTTATTCATTGGTTGGAAGAACTGGACATAGAATGCCTGTAGAAGCTCTTCTATTTTATTCATTGGTTGGATGAATTGGATGTAGAATCCCTGTAGAAGCTCTTCTATTTCATTCATTGGTTGGAAGAACTGGATGTAGAGTGCCTGTAGAAGCTCTTCTATTTCATTCATTGGTTGGAAGAACTGGATGTAGAATGCCTGTAGAAGCTCTTCTATTTCATTCATTGGTTGGATGAATTGGACGTAGAATCCCTGTAGAAGCTCTTCTATTTCATTCATTGGTTGGATGAATTGGACGTAGAATGCCTGTAGAAGCTCTTCTATTTCATTCATTGGTTGGAAGAACTGGATATAGAATGCCTGTAGAAGCTCTTCTATTTTATTCATTGGTTGGATGAATTGGACATAGAATGCCTGCAGAAGCTCTTCTATTTCATTCACTGGTTGGAATAACTGGGTGTAGAATCCCTGCAGAAGCTCTTCTATTTTATTCATTGGTTGGAAGAACTGCATGTAGAATGCCTGTAGAAGCTCTTCTATTTCATTCATTGGTTGGAATAACTGGATGTAGAATGCCTGAAAAGCTCTTCTGTTTTATTCACTGGTTAGGCTTTTTCCATCTGTACTGTGTTAGCCTGTGGTTTGGCATCGCAGTATGGAGTCAGTTCCATGAGCACGGCAGGGAGAATGGAGGCAGGAAAGCCCTGAAGCATTCCTGGGTGATGGGCTGAAAATGAAAATAAGCATTGACCATTGACGCAGTGTTTTATCGACAGGTTCCCTGGCAAAGTGTGAATGTCTTACTGCGGCTCTGTTCAGAGAAATGATAAAAAGCAGAGTGAGGATAGTGACAGTGGTGTGTTGGTAAATGTTTACTAGTTGGTCTCTGGAAGGGGGTGGGGGAGACCTCATGTGTAGCTTTTGACAATTTTCAAGACCAATTTCAAGCTACCGACCTGACGGCATGGGAGGCAGTGCTGGAAATAGATGTGCACGTTCAGCTGTCTGGAGCCGGGCCGGTGTGGGTGGACTCCAGCACACTTGGAGTAATAGGAATTTTTCCTCAAAACGAAGTAACCATTTGAACCCTGGTTGAAAGTGGTGTGTTCAAGTGCACAGTGTCATTACATTTGTATCATAAACCTGGTCAGATTTGTAACGTTTTCAAGATCTAGCTGGAATACTTGTGTGGAGACCACTCCAAATTATTTTTAAGGGTGGTAGAAAACTATTTATTTATCTTTCAGTATGCTACAGATTTTACATCCCCCTCCCACCGGAAATACTATGGGGTAGGGAGAGGTTATCAACCAATGCATTTTTAAAATAAATTGTTTATATTTCATACTTGTAATAAAAATATAATTTACTCTAGGTTTGCATAATTATTTTGATGCCAGTGCTTATCCATTTTAGAAAGTAAAGGTTATTTTTTTAAAGTATGTCACATTTTTCTCTTTAGTAAAAATTAAAGAAATAAGGTCCTTATGGACATCTTTCTGATTTTTTACTTGACACAAATGACAGAAATTTAAATACAAATATAATTGTAATTTAAATTCTCTAGGCATTTATTTTCTAGTCTGCCAATTTGAGACACACCGAAAAGTATAAGGACTTTAACAATTGTCAGTATCAGATGTCAGCTTAATCCCAGTGAATATATTGAGATCTTTTCCGACCTCTAAGGAGCAGCCATGGTACTTCTTTTATCTGGCTCCTAATCAGATCTGCTGTTTATCCAGGTCTTGTTGAATAAACAAAATTTGCATGAGAGGCTTTCGCCATCTGAGAAAAGTGCTTTATACTTCACTTATCTTTTCTAGCGACTTAGTTTAAGGGAAGGGAATTTTCCCCACCATATCAGACTTCTCCAGGCAGGCCTTCATCTCATTAAGACTTTTTTCTCTTTTATTTGGACTTTCTGATATCCGGATTCCTTTCGGTCCTATCAACACAGATGTGTGTGTGTCTGTATAAAAGATCCCCATATTGATATTAAATCTCCTTCTAATCCGTGCCTTTGTTTTAAATTGCTGCCCAGACTTGGAGGCAATGTAGTCTGAAGAACGTAGTTTCCTTTTTTGGTCCCATCTGCTCCATCTGCAAATGTTTAAATACATTTCCAGGTTTCTTTTAAAAGCACATATCCTTTGACACAATGCACAACATTTTTATAGCCCTGAACCATTGATGCCTTTTAAAAGCGAATCTTTGCAATTTTATGTTTATCATTTCCTAATGTGCTGCTCGTTCGCTGTAACTTTGCAGCTAACACTGGCCTTCCTCCCCGTTTCCTCTTTAATTGTTTTATATCTAACTCTATGCGTGAAGATGTGCTGAGAGCTGCCATGGGTTTCTCTGTAACACTATGGATATTGCTGCTAAACTACTGTCTCCTGTTGAGGCACAGAGCATGGTAAATGCAACTTATGGCCTCATGTCCCTTTTGGGTAAATCATACCTGGAGCGAATAAAAGAAAGAAAAATAGCAAAAAAAAAAAAAAAAAACCCATGGACCTCAGGCACCGCCTAGTTCCCAGGGTGGGTGCTGTATCAGGGCTTTCAACAACAAAAAACTATTCTTGGCAAACAGATGCCACAATCCTCACACTCCTCTGCAACATCACTGTTTTTTCCCCAAGTTTTTCTTCCCTTCTCTTCTTATTCTTTCTGTCATTTTTTGTCCATTATGCAATTGTCCCCTTTTCTTCTATTCTTTAGCATCGTTTTCCTTGTTTTAATTTACAACTGTGACTCTATTCATCATTTTATAATCTTACTTTATATTACTCAAATATACTTCCCAAAGCTATCTTCTTAGAGCGATGTTTCATAACTCATCTTTTCCCCCCTTTCTTCCTTCACCCTTACTCTTTGACCACAAATGTTTTTCTTTTGTTTAAACTTCATGAAAATCACCTGCTGAAAAACTTTCCAGAGAGACACCAGTATATATTTGTTGGGAAATAAAGTTTTTAACTCTGTACTCATCTGTTTTTTCTTCTAATGCCAGGAAACTTCTCTGAAGGCAAAGCTGGGCTCCGACAGTCTTGATGAGCTCATTTTGAAAATATGACTATATGCAGGCTGTCACTCATTTAGACTCTCATCTTTGCCTAATATCCAAATTGGAAACTGCTTCCTCTGAGGACGTTCTTGACCATCTTCTTCAATGAAGTGTGCCTTTGGAAATTGTCATGTAGTGAAGCCCCAAATCTATGTGTATAGCCCTTCTAACAGTTCAAAAGGAAACTTTCTCTCCTTAAGGAGGACTTTAAAAATAATTTTCTTTGTTCTTAGAGTCTAGTCTTGTCTCTGCCCGGTCAGTCTTACAATTTTAGACTGTGTTATGTCTGTAATAATACACTTTCATAGTCATTCATTCACTTATTTACTCATTAAATACCACTGTGTTGGACATTTACATTTTAAAGAATATTTAGTCATGATTCCTCTTAATTACTATACACCAGAAATTATCATAGTGTATTAAAGCTGTGTTACAAATTCCTAATGGGGCCCATAAGAAAGATACCTAATGGCCAGGAGGAAAATCATGTGATCTAGTTCAATGGTCTATTTAGGTCTTCCACAACACCAAAGAATAAAAAACGCCCGCTTTTTGCAAAAGGAATACCATTGAAATGGCTAAAAACCATATTAATTTGCTGATGCTTGCAAAGTTCTTTAGGTTTGAGATATTTGTTGAATAGATGAAGGAAACCTGTTATTTTAATTGTTCCATTTAGTTTAAGAGCATAATCAAAAGTAATTTTGTCCTCTGCCTCATCCTGAGTATGCAACAAGCATTTAATTCTAGTATATGTCAGTATGTTAGTGGCTTTTCAAAGTTAAGTATATAAAATATGACAGTCAGATGTGTGTTTTGACTCCAGGTAAAAGGAGTCAAATGCAATTTAATTTGATTATTAGCATTGTGCTTTAGGTGATTGGATGCTACTTGATCAGAAGAGAGGAATTAAGTTGATTTGACAGCCCTCCAATTTTGCTTTTACTATTATTGATTCATTGAATCCAGCCTCTTCTGTTCAAGGCTTGCTCTTGAAAAAGGCAATGATGGGCATATGTAGTCTAATCACATTTCATTGTCCATTTTCTGTGTGTAATGATAAATTTCACTACCCAAATCAATTCTGGCCCAATTTCCTTTAATAGAATACAACCTAAAGAAGGCTGTTAGATTAAAAGCAATTTCTTTTATAAGATATATTATTATAAAATGAGAAAATGAATTGCAGGCATTTTCTTTATAATTTTGGTTTAGATTTTATTTGAGGTATACCACCAATATATAATTACCTTGAGTAGTGTGTAGCAGTCTAAGAAAAAAAACAAAGGTCACTTTTATGTTTAAAGAAGTTGTTCGGAGAACTATATGTATTTAGAAATGCCACTCTTCATTTATTCAGACTTAAACAGGCTCAGAGTCATATGAATCAGAGTATGAAATGAAACTTTTTCTGCACCAAAATATATAGACAATATCTATATATTTTGTCAATTTATCATACATGTTGCTCCCTAAAATTTCACTAGCAAATAAATGAATATTTTTTCCAGAGTATATGACCATGTATTATATTTTCTATATTATATGGAACTTATAATTAGCTCTTTAATTGTTTTTATATCTTTATCCCTTTCCATTACCAAATTAGAAACATAATTGCTTACCAAAATGCACAGTGAATTGTTTTAGAGGGTTAATATTGTGCATGTTCCCAGAAGCCAATTATGTTTGTATAATTTGGGGATTGTGGTGAACTGTACCTAGATTGATGTATGCAATTAAAATCTTTCTAACCTATGTATCAAGAGAATTGTTTAAGCATTGAAGAGTTAATACTGGGAAATGAGTTTCATTTAATGCACATAATTCCAGTGCTGTGAAAACATAGGGGGAAAAATCAATTAAGGTTCATATACAAAACAAACAAACAAAAAACCACACACACATTCAGAGAAGTTATTTATTTATTTCGTGTGTGTGTGTGAAAGACAGAGAGACAGAGAGAAATAGACAGAGAGAGAAAGAGAGAGAATTAGAAATGATTGAATTAAAGCGATTTAAAAATCCTGAATCCAGTGTATGGTGTGTTGTGATGATAGATATTGAATTGAAGTTTTGTCAAAAACAAAATGAATGTTATATAATAATAATAAAGATTTGAATCTATTCTAAGATGAGTTAGATGAAAAGAGTCAAGGGAATCAATAAAGGAAGAAAGAGAAAGAAAAAGTGAAAAAAGGGAGGAAGGAGGTAAAACAAAAAAGTCAGACTCCAAGAAATGCTAGATTAGAGAAGGTAAGATGAAAGTTTACATACCTGAGCCTCAGCATGTTACTACTATTGAAATGCTAATTAGCTAATTCAATTGTTTAGAGCTTTTACTTTTAAACCTTCCTGTGCTTCTAGAAAATACACTTAATCTTTTAGGCAGTTAACAGAACATAGAGATGTTGAAGACCATATGAAAATCAGCAGAAGGGTCAAGCCTAGTCAGAAGTTCTCCTCAACCATATCTGCTCTCCAAATAATATATAATGGACTACTACTAGTGTTTGTATTGAAAATTCCTTCAGTGTATATCCAGACAAATTCAGTAAAACAAATACAGGTAGTTGTTGCTTTACATGGCAGTGCGATACTATAAAAATACCATGAAAGTTGAAATTGTGCAAAGAGATCTTAGTAATCAATGGAGGAAATTATGACTGCTCTATGACCTTCAAAGACTTCGGTCACAACATTACAGTTTCTTACACTATCATAAATGAAGAGGGATTTTCAAAAAATCACTAAACACCAATATTTACTTAGTACTCTGCAATTGATTTTGTTTTGTTTTGTTTAATATGCTTTAAGTTCTGGGACACATGTGCAGAACGTGCAGGTTTGTTATACAGGTATACACGTGCCATGGTGGTTTGCTGCACCGATCAACCAGTCACCTACATTAGGTGTTTCTCCTAACGCTCTCCCTCCCCTTACCCCCACCCCTGACAGGCCCCAGTGTGTGATGTTCCCCTCCCTGTGTCCATGTGTTCTCATTGTTCAACTCCCACTTATGAGTGAGAACATGTGGTGTTTGGTTTTTTGTTCCTGTGTTAGTTTGCTGAGAATTATGGTTTCCAGCTTCATCCATATCTCTGAAAAGGAGATGAACTCATTCTTTTTTATGGTTGCATAGTATTCTATGGTGTATATTTGCCCCGTTTTCTTTGTCTATTCTATCATTGATGGGCGTTTGGATTGGTTCCAAGTCTTTGCTATTGTGAATAGTGCTGCAGTAAACATATGTGTGCATGTGTCTTTATAGTAGAATGATTTATAATCCTTTGGGTATAAACCCAGTAATGGGATTGCTGGGTCAGATGGTATTTCTGGCTAGAAATGTTGAGAATTAAAATGTTATTGCTTATAAGAAAATTAATCAACAGTAGTTCAAATAGTACTTCCTTTTTTTTCCTTTTTGTTATAGTTTATGATATGGAATGGGCATCTTTTCTATGTCTTTGTACATCATTATACTCTTTTCTGAGTTTAGATCAACTAACAACATATTCGTTTGTAAAGAAATGTCTCTGAGTTTTCCTGTCAAGTTTCAGAGCATTGTTTCTTCTGGGATACCTTCATCATTTTTGACACAACCTCTTCCCTCATTTATGTCAACAAGTTCATTTTCACAAAGTTCCTCTGGCTGTGTATCACAGTCTCTCTGAAAAGTGGGAGTGTGAACATTCACACAGCAATTGCTTCCAAAACTCCATCTTTGTTTAATTTGAATTTCACTTCCAATATCATCACTTTTTGTTTCTTTACTGCATTTTGACTTTTGTTGATCAATTTCTTCTATCAGTTATCCATTTGTGCAAAATGGCATGTGGGTTATCACTGGGGGACAAGGCGTCAACATAAATACCCAACTGCTGTCTATGTATGAACCGAGTGATAGATGTACAGTA
Source organism: Pongo pygmaeus (assembly GCF_028885625.2). Taxonomy (NCBI): domain Eukaryota; kingdom Metazoa; phylum Chordata; class Mammalia; order Primates; family Hominidae; genus Pongo; species Pongo pygmaeus. The sequence continues at coordinate 18,860,153 of NC_085930.1, read as the reverse complement.
ACCAGTCACAGACAGACTTTGAAAGGGGTAACATGATGAATCATAGATCAATTTACTGGGACACAATAGTTACAACAGAAAGTACCATGTATCATTATGCCTTCCTTTACTTCCTTTCCATGCTTGGGTCCTAGGGATAAGGAACCCACTACTGCAGATTGGGCTCTGCACACTTGAAACTAGAATGGTGAAGGAGATAGCATGAGGTTTTCTTGAATCTTTTTAGATGACCAGTTACACTGGGTATACACACTTATTCTTGCAGAAAGGTGCCAAAAATTAAGGTCATAGCTAAGCAGGGCTCTCTGGAAGACTCGAGACAACAACTAGTTCAGCACTACCCTCCTATCTTGGCATAAAGCCTTATAATGAGGGTGTTTTTGATTAATTAATTAATTTATGTATTTTGCATCTAAAAAGAGGAATGGTTCTCTTCCAAGGTCAGTAAATCAGTACTCTAACCAGGCGCCTGTGGACTTTTTCTGGGTAAAGTTAGAGAGTAAATATTTTAGCTTTGTACAACATGGAGCCTCTGTGGCAACTGTTCAACTCTCCCTTGCACTGCACAGCAGCCACAGACAATAGGTAAGTGAATGACATTTTAGTTACACAAATACAGGAGACTGGATTTAGCCCACAGGTATGGTCTGCCCACCTCTGATCTCACTCGTTATCTCTGTATACATTCTACTTTTAGCTCTGTGATAAATGCCTTATAATTCTTCACATTGGAAAACAGATATCCCAGTTGCCTGAGTAATACAATATATCCCAGTTGCCTAGAGTAATGCAATGTATAGTAATACAATATAGCTAATATAATTAACTTTTCATAAACCCTAGTAGTTTATCATTAACAAGTTTTTAAAAGGACAAAAATCATACACACAGTGATAAATATGTAAAGGGGTATGTGTGTCTTTAAAATGGCTTTATTCTCTGATAGAGAGTATACATTCAAGAAAGAAGAGGGCATGAGCAGTATCCAGTGATGCAACACTGTCCGGAAGATGACAAGTAAAAAAGGCCATTGGATTCGGCAATTAGCGAGTGATTGAGGACCTTCAAGAAAGCAGTTTCAATAGAATCATTGGGGCAGAAATTAAAATGCAAAATATTTAGGGTTGATAATAATGAGCTATACAAGCTCTTCTCATAAGAAATACAGGTTAATTTTAAATGCATTCAACCAAAGTATTGTCTTTACTTAAACACACTTCCAGAATCACTTTAAAATACTTTAAATAAATGTATCACTAAAGTAGGTCTGTTTGCAGCATGTTTTTTTTCTATGTGCATAAAGTTATTGATTAAATTTCCTATGCCACGGTTGAATTTAAAGCTGTGACCTGTGATCTCAAAATGACTTCCTGACAGTAATGATTAGAATGGCGGGTGAACAGCACAAATTTACTCAAATCTGTCTGTGGTAAAGTCAATGATTCTTTTTTCCAAAGACAGAATCCAGTCATACATTTTTTTTAAAAAGACTTCCATTAACATATTTCCTTAATCTATTTCATTTTCTAGTCACAGTGTAAACATATGTTAAGCTTTTATAGTAATCCATAGAAGAAAGCAACAATAGTATTCATATTTAATTATTTTGTCATAACAATTGGCATTTTAACTTGCAGTATTAAAAAAGCACCTCAATAGAATAGAAAATAGTTACAAACTTTGATTTATACTGTGCAGAAGCACAAAACAGAATTTTCAACTTGAATATGGGAATACAAACAATCATAAGAAAACGTTAAAACATTGTTCATTTTCTATCTTGCTTACAGTTCCTTGGTTCCAGTGAATATTTGCATTTTAAAAGTATTTGGTGTTATTGAAGTCAATTTGATTACCTCATCCAGAAGGTACAGGCTTCCCATTTCTGTCACCCAAAATTCAAAAGTGAAAATGTTATCCTATTTTGACTTTTGAGGTGGGAAAGGAATTATTATTTCTCTGTCTCTTTCTGCTCCTCCTGATCCCTCCCCCAGCCTCCTAACTCTCCATTTTCACTCAGTACTATAGAATGTCACATGGTTGACTGAGTCCTGTTTTCTGAGTCTTCTAAATAAATTTAGTATAAATTTAATATAAGCTTCAGTTATAAACAAATTGAATATAAACTTTGCCTTTCTATGGGGAAAGAAATAATAGACTATAAAGATATATGATGGCAATTTTATTCTTATTTGAAAACACTGTAGAATATTTCCAAGGAATTAAATTACACCTAAATAGTTGTTCTTTGTGTCCTTTTATTCTTTAATGATTTAGTGAAGTGTTTGCAACATATTGGAATTGTGTAAGTAACTTGTGACTCAAAAATAAATAGACAACAGCTTCTATTATCTTTTAACACACATTTTGAGGGTGACAATTTTTTTCTAAAACATGGTAAACGAATGTGATAAGTTAATTATTAGAAGTAGGAACAGGTGTCTGTGGGAGAATAGAAGATGAAGCCTAAATTTGTTCAGACAACTAGACAGATTTCTAAAGTGTCTTTGTGTGTATGTGTATACATATATATATTCTAATGTGTGTATGTATGTATATATACATATTTTCTGTGTGTGTATATATATAGTGTATGTGTATGTATATGTATACATAGATTATATATTAATTTTAACTCCATTCAAATGTATTTATTTGTTTTAAAGCCAGAAGAGTGTTACTCTTGCAGGATCCAACTTTTCCCCTCTGATTCCCTGGCAAACACCAGTACCTAGAGAAACACTGCACTAATCTACAAAAATAATGTGCACTGTTTCCCTATTGCTAACAGACTAAAAAGTTTGTACCTGAAAATAATACCTGATTCTTTTGGCCATTACTGGTTAAGTCCACTCTCTTCAGCTTGCCAATGACAAGTGATGCTTTACATTACAACCAATTAATACTCTAAGATTCTTAGAAATGGACAAACCACTTGTTTCCTATTTTGGTTGTTTCTGAATAGTTACTACCTGTGTGGAAAAATTCAAAGTGCTAAACAACAGTATCACTTTATGGCCTCGTACCACACTGGAGCATGCCACAGTTTCCCAAGGGCGGTGACTCCTCCCTCTACTGACAGGTACTACGAGAGATTTTCACACACTACAGACCTCGGTTACTAACACCTAAATACTAAGACCCGTGGGATTTTAATTCTCTGTGTTCATGCCTAGTACTTTGGTAAGATCCACACCAGGCACACATACCCACACACATTAGGAGATATATATATATATAGAGAGAGAGAGTATATATATATATAATATACATATATATGTGTGTATATATAGAGAATATATATAGAATATATATATATACACACACACATATATATATATATATCTTAAAAGCAAAGCTGAGATTTCTGAATCAAGACAATTTCTCCAGACCACCCACCTCCAATCTGAGTCAGAGTGATGACAGCCAATTGGCTAAGCCTGTGTGTAGAAAAAGATTTGTGTACCACAGGAAAGGAACTCCAAAATTATGAATCTTGAAGTATATATGGCAAATGCTATACAGCTGCTATCATCCCCTCTTGAGAGAAAAAGAGAAGGTTTCTCTCAAATGTATCACAACTTGGAAATGTAATGTAAACTAGAATTTGGAATGTATGTGCAAGTAAGTCTACAAGGTTTCATTCCCTTTTGAAGCAAAAGCACATAGCTCTGGGGAGATATATCTTTATATCACTGAAATTGCTATCTAGTCAATTATGCTTTAACTTTCAAAGCATATCCTTTAACCTACTTTCCAGTTTTCTTTGCCTAGAATACCCTAGCATAGGGAAATAGGAAAATATTTTCTCTATACTTCTACATGATTGAGGAAACGCTTTCTTGTAGAGATGGCATTTGGGCCTAGAAGGTTGGATACCTATGAATTTACCAAACAAAAGGTAAACCCATTCCTGGCAGAGGGAACAGAAGCATAATGGTTTGGCAGTAGGAAAGAACATGGCAGAATTCATGTCAAGTGTTTAATAGCTGTTATTTCTGGGAAATGGAATGTTAGGATGAAGTGGAAGTTTAAGGATATCTTTTCAGTTTTGCTCTACTTGAATTATCTGAATTATTTGCATAATAAACTTCAAGTAAAAACAACAACAACAACAAAAAAACACACACAAAAAACAGTACACTGTCATCCAGGACACATATGTCACTGCATCAGGTATTAACTGAAGATGTAGCAGAAAAACAAAAAGGCAATCATAGATCATGAGAATTTATATGCCTTGCCCAGCAATTTGGACTTCATTCTATGGGTAGAGAGATCTCCTGAAAGTTTTCCAGAAAGGAGTAATAGAATTGTGTTCAAGTTTTAGAAACATTGCTCTGGCAGAACCAGAATGAATGGATGAAGATGAGGGGATTGGAAGCAAGGGGAGGAATTTAGAGTTTCAGTGCCAGACTGACATCTTCAAACAATCGTAGTAGGAATAGAGGGAAGGGGAAGCACCCAAGAGATACTAGATAAAGCAAATCAACAAGCAGACCTCAGTGAGTGATGGGACATGCGAATCACTGGGACAGTGGGAGTCAGGAAAACGCCTTGGTTTCTCTTTTGGACAATTGGGTAGATGAGGGTGCCGTTTACTCAAAAGGCGAATATAGATATTTTGTTTTTGGTTTTGAGTTGGAGAAGATAATGGATTTATTTTTTACATCCTAAATCTGAGCTCTCTATGAAGTATCTTGATGAAGGTATCCAATAGTACACGAAAAGCTGGGCATTAAAAAGTCATTGAAAATTAGATATGCATTCTCCAAGGGAGAATCTGGAGAAGAAGAGGGAATACATATACATAAAAACACAACTACCGTTCACACAACATTTAAGATCTGAAGTTTTGTGGCTATTGGCATTAGTTCAGCAGCTCAACAATGTCAGATTTAGTATCTCAATGTTGTTTTAGGCTATGCCTTCATACTTGCCACCTCATTGTTCTTACAGATATCACAGCCACTTTCACCACAGGAAGAAAGGGTAGGGACTTGTATCAGTCTTGTCTATCTCCTTTCATCAGGGAAGCAAAAACTTCCTCAGAATCTCCAGAAGATTTTCACTTGTATGTCACTGGCCAGAACTGTGTCACATATCAACACATACCTGTGCATGGAGCTGGAACAGCACGTATTACTTGGACACATTATTGTCAGAACATAGGAAGGATTGTGATGGCATAAAAAAGGGGTGAGTGGTTATTTAGTAGCACTTCAGGGGCTGGACAGGAGATTTTAAGCAGGAAAATTAGTTCAGCAATGTTATATGCCATAGGGTTCATTACATCGTCTGGATTTTTCAGAGCCAGGGTAATTAGTTTTCAGATTAAAATTAGTTTTCAGATTATTTCTTTAAAATGAAGTATATTTGCAATAATAAAATTATTAAATAGTAAAAAATGTCAATACTGAAAGAGACCTGCTATTAGAGGCCACACTGTCTACTGCAATGTGGGACTGCCTCTCAGCCAATGAGAAGTATAACCAGACCACTTCCTTCTGCCAACAGCTCTTCTGAGGACCTGGGATAACGAAGGCTGCAGATCTCAACACAACTTTAGAGGTAGGATTTTGAGGATAAAGAAAACAAGTAAAGAAAGGGGAGGGAGAGAGACACGTGGAGAGAGAGGACTAAGGAAAGTGGCTGAGGCCTGCCCCTCTTCCAAACACTTGTCCTTTTCTTTTTCTTTTCTTTTTTTTTTTTGAGATGGAATCTCACTCTGTCGTTCCAGGTTGGAGTGCAGTGGCACAATCTCAGCTCACTGCAACCTCTGCCTCCTTGGTTCAAGCAATTCTCCTGCCTCAGCCTCCCGAGTAGCCGGGACTACAGGTCCGCACCACCCTGCCAAGCTTATTTTTGTATTTTTAGTAGAGACAGGGTTTCACCATGTTGGCCAGGATGGTCTCGATCTCTTGACCTTGTGATCCTCCTGCCTTGGCCTCCCAAAGTGCTGGGATTACAGGTGTGAGCCACTGCGTCCGGCCTGTCCTATTCTCATATTCAGAAAAAGGCGAGGCTCAGCTAAGAAAAGATAAGAAGACATTATTTAAACTAGTAGTAATTTGGCCATTTTCCAAGTTAATTACTACTTGACCCTACTGAAAACTGCCTTTTGGATTTGGTTATAGAATGCCTTGGAGTTATGGAGACAGAAGTCAGAATACAGCAGGTCGAGAAGTAACTTGTCAAGGTAGGGAACTGAGACTGCTCCTTCTGATCTGGGCTTGGTGGGAAAAGAAAGGTGGATAGAGAATAATGAACTATTGAAGAATTACTTTTTTGTTGTTTCTTTTCAAAATGTGAGCAACTTGATCGTATTTACAGACTTAGGGGAGCTTAGAGAAATGAGCTAAAGATATAACAGAAAAGATGCAATTAAAAGAGAGGAGAGCTGAACCCATCCTCAGACAGGATGATGTGATAGAAAATGAGAAAAACCAGACAAAATAAAGTAGTTCACTGCTAGCACTTTTCCTTCATTTATCTGTCATTTATCAATAATCTTTTACATTCTGTTTCCTGATATTGGGCTTTCAAAATTATAGAAAATACAACGGTATTGTAGATTCTGATTTTAAAACAGTTGACTGGTCCATAGAGAATTTAAGATTTATATTATTGCTATCGCTGCTTTTCCAGGTTTGACTATTGTATCAGTCCATTCTCACACGCTATATAAAACCACCCAAGACTGGGAAATGTATAAAGAGAAGAGGTTTAATTGACTCACATTTCTGCAGGATTAACAGGGAACATGACTGGGAAGCCTCAGGAAACTTATAATCATGGTGGAAGGCAAAGCGGAAGCAAGCATTTTCTTCACATGGTAGCAACAGAGAGAAAGAGCGAAGGGGGAGGTGTCGCACACTTTTAAACCATCAGATCTCATGAGAACCCACTCACTGTCAGTAGAAGAGCAAGAGCGAAATCTGCCCCCATGAACAAACCACCTCCTGCCAGGCCCCTCCCCTGACACGTGGGGATTACAACGAAACGTGAGATTTGGGTGGGCGCACAGAGCCAAACCATACCAACTACGTTCATTGTATTTCACAATTATGTGTAATTCACGTTCCTGTCTTTAGGTGGATAGACAAAGGAAAAGGTGATTAGGCTCACTAGCTGGAAACAGAAATTTTAAGATAACGAAATCCATCCACACATCTACATTAAGCACCTGTCAAATGGCAGGCACTGTGCAAGAACACCTAATGTTCAACAGAGTGGGGAAGCCTGCTAAGTCGACCATCTAGAACGGTGCACACTTAGATAGCCACATGGTGCTGGGCAAGAGTCAGTTTTCATCATGTACCATGCTGCTTCTCACTTACCTGTCATGAAACCACTCTTTCTGGAATCTTTTTCTGCTTCACGCTTTGACCCCTTCGAAACTCCTATTGATTTTAACAGATTCAGTTTAGATGTCACTTCTTCCTGGGAGCCACATTTTATGACTCCAAGCAATGCCAAGAGCTTCCTCCTTTCTCCAGTTGAGTGCCTTGTTCGTATCTCTAATGTGGCATTAATTCCTTTGTCCTGATTATTTGTTAATGTCTATGTTATCTCCAAGTAATGGCAGCTTCCAGAGTATAGGAAGTTTCCTCAATTTACTTTTATAATAAGGGGTTACCAAACTTTTTGGGAAAAAAAGTAGGCTCGCATTAATCCTTACTGATTGGCTATAAAAATGAATAAGAAAAACTTCTGTTTTTGCCTCTCATACCCTGAAAAATCTAACACATTTTAAAATTAGGTTTATATATTAGTTCTTAAAAGATTTATTTGCACCCTTGCAGAAAGCAAATCAATAGATAGAATCCTTACTTGAGCTAGATCAAATGGGTCCTTGTGATTTCTGTGTGCTCTTTTTACCAGGTGTGTTTTAGTGAAGAAAATTCATTATATCTTTATCTTCTATAGCGTTATGGCCCAGGACCTGATCCTGTATTTAAATAATGACATCAATATCTCTACTTTTAGGCCAGGCATGGTGGCTCATGCCTGTAATCTCAGCACTTTGGGAGGCTGAGGTGGGCGGATCACCTGAGGTCAGGAATTCAAAACCAGCCTGGCCAACATGGTGAAACCTCATCTCTACTAAAAATACAAAAATCAGCTGGGCGTGGTGGTGTGCCCTTGTAATCCCAGATACTTGGAAGGCTGAGGGCAGAGACTCACTTGAACCTGGGAGGCAGAGGTTGCAGTGAGCTGAGATCATGCCGCTGCACTCCAGCCTGGGTGGCACAGTGAGACACCGTCTCAAAATAATAATAATAATAATAATTTTAAAAAATTTTAAATGAAAAAAAGCTCTATATTTAAATGAGGATATACATTTATAGGAGCAGCTATAAAATCATTTTCACCAGCAAACTCTTGCTTTGTTCCTTTCTTTTCCAATTTTCTCTTCATTTCTTATATTAGAATGATTTTAGTAATCTTTTCCAATTTTTAAAGCAACTTTTCACATTAAACTTCTATAATGGCAACTTTTTAAAAGAAATGATCATTGGATTCTTATTCACAACATGTTTCTAAAACTTATTTTCTGAGTTTCACAAGGAGTAAGGACATATCCAAAGCTCTGATATCTAAAATAATAAAACCAAATAAACTGTTCAATAAAGGCACTCAATAAGTTAATTGTCTTTTAAAAACTGACATTTTTCCAAAATTGCCTGATTTGGAGCTACTTTCTAACGTCATATTTGTAAACATCATATGGAATGAGTGCTCCAGCTAACAAGTTTTGGGAAAGTGTTTTATTGCAGTGCAAGAAGAAAATTGCAAAAGGCAATTTTGACTTCTTCATTGAGAATTTCAAAATCTTTATGCCATTTTAAATTTGTTTATTTTAATGTTGCTTTGGATAATCAGGTAAATTATTTAATTATGCTTCTTTGAATTAAGTCAGATAATTTCTTTCTAGTTTTAATCAGTGATTCCCATACAATGATTGCTTTATGCATTTTTAAAAGATTTTTGTTGTTATCCTAAGATTTTTTCTTAGTCACTTAGCTGTGTCTTCCCCCACTGATGAATTTTCTATGTTCATATTAATAAAATATTTCCGAGGAACTGTATTGGATGTAGTTTAATATTCAAATGAATGTCAAATGTGGTTTGGTCAGAAATGAATAATTCATTTTTTAAAAACTTACTTTTGACCAACTAGCTCTCTCGGGATTAAGTACAGTGAGTATTAAACATAGTCTTAAGAAAAGCTGGTAAGTTTTTCTTGCATTAACTTGTTTGAACAAGAAAATTACCTTTTTTTCTTTTCTTGTTTCTACTTCCAATCACTTGGTAGGATTTAATTAGGCATCTTTATTCAACACTAACAACATTCTTTTAAGTGTACTTCTATTTTTAAGTAGGTTACTGATTTCTCAGTCACACCTATGAAGTACAGAGGAATTTCCATTCCATTGTAAGCCATTATCACTGGGAAGTAACATACATGAAGAAAAAAACATGCTGGACTGCCTTTAATTGGATGAAATCGGGTAGTTTCTTAAGAAATAGGTTTAGAACTGTGCATTTTAAAAGTAAAAAAAAAACGAGACTTCAGAAAATTAGAGAAAACTGCATTTGAAAAAAACTGTACAGAAAACCATAGTTAGTATGTTCAGAAATAGGGTGGCCTGCTAAAAGGAATGAAGTCTTTTAATACCTGTAGGATTATTTTTGTTTTCTTTGATAGCATGAAACAATGATCTTGTATAGAAACCTTCCTACACTCCAAAATTAGGAGGAAAATTTTGCCCATGTGCAGCATATACCTTTTCCTTTTTAACAAATAGATATAACCTTGAGTATAATAAGCTCTCTCCAGAAGTGGTGTTGCTGGTGTTCATTGGGAGGGAATGAGATGAGGTCTTTGCTCCAAGAGTTAATTTTTCTAAGGGTGTGGAAAAGTAGACAATTACAGCTCAGGCATGGAAGGATGGGTTCTGTGTTTAAAAGTATCATTATTTACAATTGGTTTGAACTCATTGAACGACAAGGAAACTTTTGATAATAGCCAGGACTAAAGAGGAAGTTTAAACAAATTTCATTTCGACAAAGGAAATTGTGAGATCGACACATAGCAAAAGGAGTCAATCAGAAAATACATTTGTGGAAAATGTTGTATATGCTTCCCTTTCATGAGACAGAAATCTTAAGGGAACAGAACATGACAGTGCTAGATAGTGACTGGGGGACCCCCATAACTCAGAATTTGGAGAGTAGTCTTTGCTGGACTCAACACATTTCAGTTTTACAAAATTAACACCAGACTTAAGTAGGATAAAGATATTCATTAAAATAGTACACAAATCTATTGCCAATCGCACTGACTCTGGGAACTTTTAAATAAATAATTCCACTGTAACAGATCAGTATCTGATATGAAATGTAGAGACTTACGGTTCTGCCACAGAGTCTATTAACTGTTCAAGACAGTCTGTTTTTCTTTTTAGTGCCCACCAAGTGTGTATTGAGTAAAGAAATAAGAGGAGTAACTTCTCATCCTGTAAACCTTAATTTGCAACAGGTGACCCCAAGCTCATAAACATTATTTCTTTCATTTTGATACCAGCCTAAAAACATTTTAAGCTTTTGATCTATTTATTGTAAATTATGGGATGCAATGCCACTTTGTATTTGCACAATGATTAGGGATAAAATCGGTTTTCCAAACTATAATTAGACACAGAGAAAGAGGTCTTTTTCCTCTTCCATCTTATAAATAATTAGAGACCCAAACCCACATTAATAAGTGTTCCCACAGGATCTTATTTTAATCTCTGGCAAACAACTTGCTCAAATTCTAAGGAAAATAGTTAATAATCTTCCAGGTATTAATACTTCATGATATGCTTTTGTTACAAAGAATACCACCACCACTACCATCAACAAAACAAAACAAAAACCCTGCATGACTATCATTAAAATACACATTCAACAAAGATGGACTCAGTTTTATACTTCAGAATTGTGGGAGATAGAAAAATGAGAATCTTAAAGGCTGGCCTTTTTCAGGTGCAGTCTAGCTCAGTAGCATAGACAGTAGAGGACTTAACAGTTCTCAAAGCATTTCCTTTGGTTCCTATTGTATCACTTACACCTAATAGCATTTGAACAAGAATCTTGGTCCGTGGTCTGTGATGTGATGCAATGTGAGAATGCTAAATGTGTGTCACGTGGAAAGCATCTGATGTTGTGTTGTGCAATAAACTACTAAAGCTCAGAGCCATGAGAACGAAAGAAACCAAAATCTATAATTATTGGCATTTGTGGGAATTGTTCTAAGAACACTTAGCCATTTTAGTCCAATTTTCTTTCTTTATGGTCTTTAACAAAGAGGGGAATATACACAGAGGCTTTCAATCCACAGCCACTGTTTTATTCTCTCTTATTGGAGAATAGAAATCAGATCTATGGCTTATCTCAAATATAAATCTTATTCAACATACAACAAAGGGGACACATATATTCACAATGAATTTTTGTCAACTTGTGTCTTTAAAAGAGATTTTAGTTGGCTTTGGCTGCAAAAAAATTATATGTTGACTTTTGGTTGGAAGCTTTGTTCTGAAAGATTTTATCAAAATGATATTCTTATAGAGGGCTACTTTGTAAATAATACTAAAATGGCCAAATTTGTAAGACTTAAGTTATGAGTTTTTTGGTATTACTTTATTCAGTTTTAACATAGTTTTGCATTTGAGAGATGACCATAAATATACGCAGTTGATTTATTTTATTGGCATCTGTGTATTGTCAAAGTAGATATGTTAATGATGCATTCATTCAGGCAACTTTCCATAGATACTGTTTTGGAGTCTCTATCAAATTGCCTTTAAAGCTACTTAACTACAATAAAACTGGCATCATTACTTGAGTGAACATTTGAACTTAACCCCCCAAAAGAAGAAAAAATGTATATCTTACATTTACTCACCCATCTTTTCCTTATCTTTTTTCTTTATTCTTCACAGGTAATAGATGTGGTTCTAAACACTATTTGGCTATTAAAAAATCTCTGCCCTTAGATATTCCATGCTGAGGTTATTTAAAAGAATATGCTGCAGATACTGAAGAAAATTGCCGTTTAGATGAGTCTAGATTGTTATATATATCAGAGAACAAATATCACCTAATGTGCTAGAGCAAGAAAGAAAATTAATGGATGAATAAATTATCTCTTATGTACACTTCGAATAAGCAAATTGGTTGTTTACCTAGCAGCTTGAGCCTTCTCTATAGACCACTAATGATCATTAAAAATGAAACAGTTGAGCTATCATGTGAATCTGTTTTCATTTCTGACTTCTGTGACTGAGCTCGGATGTTGTGTGTACTTTAATCTGCCTGTAGGGTATCTTTGAATTGCTTCATGGGATGGCCAGTGGCAAGCTCTGCTCCACATTAACTGACTCTAGCAAATCCTTTCGAAGAACTAACATCCTCCCGTTGTAAGTCATGTCTACTCATGAAAATGTACTAACATCACCTTGTAATTTATTGCAAGGATGTTAGAGTGAAATAACTGCCACATTTCTATTAGTAGTCATCCATTTTCTGTGTGCATTTTTGCTTAGAAAGTGGGTTTGAAGCCACCAACCGTGTTGATGTGAAGGTGATATCTGGCATAAGTTTTGTAGCCACAGAGAAGACTGGTTAGCAGATTGTTGCTGTATAATTACTCTGTTTTCATTCCTAACTCTATAAATTATTTACAAAGAATCTGTTCATCATTTCTTCATGAAAGGTAGCTTGAAGAAAAGCCCCACTATGGCCCGGCACAGTGGCTCACGCCTGTAATCCTAGCACTTTGGGAGGCCGAGGTGGGTGGATCACGAGGTCAGGAGTTCAAGACCAGCCTGGCCAAGATGGTGAAACCCTGTCTCTACTAAAAATACAAAAATTAGCTGGGCGTGGTGGCAGGCGCCTGTAATCCCAGCTACTCGGGTGGCTGAGACAGAGAATTGCTTGAACCAGGGAGGCGGAGGTTGCAGTGAGCTGAGAAGGCGCCATTGCTCTCCAGCCTGGGCGACAGAGTGAGACCCTGTCACCAAAAAAAAAAAAAAAAAAAAAAAAAAAAGACAAGCCCTACTATCAACCTAACAGTGTTGTGGAGAGTGTAAATGTGAGTATTGTATATTTGCACCACAGAATATCATCTGAGTTTGGTGCTTCAAGTAGGCGATCAAACTGAATATATCAGTTTCATTTTTTAAAAGGAAATATGAACAATAAGTAAGAGTTTTGATATTCTTCTGAAACCTGTGAACTCACTCTAAAGCCGATTTTAAAAAAGAATCTCTACAATTTGCAATCAGAGGAATCAAAAGCAAAACCTCCTGATGTAAAGAGTTTTACTGGCTGTGCAAGATTTGCTTGGCCATAACCAAGATTTGCAGGTAACACAGAGGATCACAAAACTATTTTTTAATCTCCCACCACAATGATTTCAAAATGGAAACTCATTAGATATTATTTACTAATAAAAATATTTTGCAGCTCCTATATATATTTATTTCTGACCATCAAGGCTTAAATTTCAACTGATATAAGTATCACATTCATCAGATAAGATGCTTGTAATTCTAGCTTATTCATTTTACCAGCATTGCATAACCTGCCCAAACTGGATGGTAGTCCATCATTCCTTAAAGAAGTGAGTGGATAAAGGATGTGTATAAGTGTCTACCATAGACAGGATTATCTCTATAACAACTCTATATGGAAACATTAACCCACAACAGGTCTCTGCTAAAGGATTTTTGTGACATCCATCTAATTGTCACAGAAGCACAGATGCAAGCTTAGGAGTCCTGTGAGAACAGCTATTGCTACCATCTAGTTTAGCATCAGAAAACAGAGCAGATCGTGTAATGCTAGCACAGATAATAAACCAGGATTCCTATCATTCTCACTGATGAATTTTACATTTAACATTATCTTCAACTTAAATCTAAGTGGTTAGGATAAACCACAGTTTCATCAAATTGTGTTTCCATTGCCACTGTTATTTTGACATATCCTCAAAGTAACTGCCTTCACCCTTTCTTAGTTGAAAGATAGACCGTGTTTTTCTCAATGTTCATCTTGGAACAATTTACTAAAAGAAAACTTATGATGAGTGAGCTTAAAACTCTTAGCAACTGAGGCCTGAATGTCATTAAATTAAGAAAGCTTCTCTGTGATTATAAATACTCACAGGGCATCAGTGATGTAGGTCTGAAGAGCTCTAATCTATTACAAAAACTTTCCTTCAGAGGCTTTGATTTGTGAGCAATGCTATTTTACAGGGAGAGGTATTGAGCCTTTACATTTACTGTTAGAGAAATGTAGGTTGAAATAATGTACCTGCAGTACAAAGGTCACACATTAAGGACTTTATTCACTTGAAAACTGAAAACCATTGCCTAGAACATTTTACTTACTTTTATTGAAAACACTTTATTGGCTGTTTCTGTGGACATGTGTCCTTTCAAATGACACAAAATACGGTATTCAACTCAATACAGACACATTCAACAAAGCACGGACAAATTTTTCAAGCTTTGGTTCTTTTGGCTTTATTATGTTACCCAACATTCCTTTAACTTTTTTTTAAATAAAATCACTTATGCATTCCCTACATGTAGCACCAAGAAATTCTACTGTAGCCCTATTTTGTTAATTTTAGAGATAGAAAATTGAAGAAGGTTTATTTTTATATAGGTTGCTAAGGTTTTGCTCAACCTAAATTATGTGTACATACAACAGAAACTGTGCACCTTACACATAATGGAAAATACTAATTTGCTGCTAACATAGATAAACTGACAGAAGAAACAATTTATTTGAATGTATAGATTCAGTCACTTTTCCATTATGTAGACATCATAGCAATATTTATGTTGCCACACACAAATGAGAATTTTAAAGTGTTAGTTAAATAGAGTGTCTGCTTTTTATTTATTTATTTATTTATTTTAAGAGAGAGTCTGGCTCTGTCACCCAAGCTGGAGCACAGTGGTACAATCATCTTGCCGCTGCTTCAAACTCCTGGGCCCAAGTGATACTCCTGTCTCAGCCTCTCATATAGCTAAGACCACACGCACATGCCACCATACCCTGCTAATCTTTTAATTTTTTTTCTTGTGTTAGAAGCAAGGTACTACTATGTTGCCCAGGCCGGTCTTGAACTCCTGGGCTCAACTGATCCTCCTGTGTCAGCTTCCCAAAGTACTGGGATTAGAGGTGTGAGCCGCTGTGCCTGGCCCATATCTGTTTTAATTTTAACTCATTTATTTATACAAATTTTAACTGACTTTATTGTATATTCTCCCTTTCTAAAAATTTTTTTTTATTTTATGTGAATTGATACTTACATATTTTATTAATTTAGAGATAGGTTTTCACTCTCACTCAGGCTGGTGTGCAGTTGGTACAATCACAGCTCACTGCAGCCTTCAGTTCCAGGGCTCAAGCGGTCCTCCTGCCTCATCCTCCTGAGTAGCTAGCACTACAGGCTCACACCACCACGCTGGCTGACACCTATATAATTTAAAGTAAAAAATCCATCTGAAATACTTATCATTAATTCATTCTGAATTTTGTTGTTAACAATTTTTTGTAAGAAATTTCCAATAAGGCTGGGTGCAGTGGCTCACGCCTGCATTCCCAGCACTTTGGGAGGCCGAGGCGGGTGGATCACCTGAGGTCAGGAGGAGTTTGAGACCAGCCTGGCCAACATGGTGAAACCCCGTCTCTACTAAAAATACAAAAATTAGCTGGGTGTGGTGTTGAGCACCTGTAGTCCCAGCTACTCAGGAGGCTGAGGCACAAGAATTGCTTGAACCTGGGAGGCAGAGGTTGCAGTAAGCCGAGATTGTACCACTGCACGCCAGCCTGGGTGACAGAGTGAGACTTTGTCTCAAATAAAAAAAAAAAAAAGAGCATTTCTTTAGAGAAAAAAATGTGTTCGAAAATCACTTAACTTCTTGATTGAGAACTTATCAAATATGGGGCTACATAAGAAAGTGGGATACTGTTATGGACTAAATATTTAGGTCCTCCCAAATATTCTTATGTTGAAATTCTAACATCCAATGTGATGGAATTAGAAGATGGGCCTTTGACAGGAGATTCGGTAATAAGAGCAGATCCCTCATCAATGTTATTGGTGTCCTTTTAAAAGAGACATCAAAGCACTCCCTCACTCCTTCAGCCATAGGAGGATACAGCAAGAAGAGGGTTGTCCATGAACCAGGAAGCAGGCCCTCAGCAGACACTAAATTTGCTAGCATCTTGATCTTGAATTTCCCAGCCTCCTGAAATGTGAGGAAAAGAAAAAATTCTATTGTGTACAAGCCACCCAGTCTGTGATATTGTATTAGAACAGCCTAAATGGGCTGAGACAGGACACTAGATTGGTTATGTGGGTTGGTAGCATTAATACAAAGAAATAATGTTTGCCATTCATTGGATATCCATGTAGAAAAAGTCTGGAAGCCTTCATCCTTAGGAATATGAGAAATCTGGACTTCCAAAGGCATTTACTCTCTGAAAGCAACAACAACAAAAACAATAAAAAAAGAGATGGAGATAATTCTTACTCAGTACAGATTTACATACTTTACAAGTTTGCCTTAGGCAGAAACAAAGCAAGGCAGCATACTTATTTTTAACTTTTGTTTGTTAAAGAAGCTATAGACTAGGGTATTATAAAATTAAAATTCATATTTAGAGTCAAATTAGTCATTCAGGTAAAAGAATGAGGCCAAAAATAATTTTGCTTCCCAATTAAAATAGAGATTTAGGAGACTAGCGATTTGCCCACTCTCTTTTGCAAAGCCTGCCACTGAAGTTAGGAAAGGTTAAAAGTATTGGAATTTATAATTCCAGTAATCAAGAGCATTTTGTTTGTCAACTAGATTTCTTAGCACAACAATCAAATTCTGATAATATGGCAATTAGTTACTAATTTCTTTTTGTCCACTATGATACACAAAAATATCCCAAGTAGTGTATCAAAAAGCTTTTTTAGTGCACGTATATGATTGGACAAAACCCAAAATTTTTCAAAACCTGGCATAAATTCTTAAACAGTCTGAGTTCCTCAAGGTGAGTCAAGTGGCTCGTTTACAATTAGCCAGGAGACCTTACAGCTTCCATTTACCTGTAGTACAAATTATCACCTTTAATAAAAAATCAATCTGGAATCTCAAGTTTATTGATGGATATCTGAAATCTAAAGTCTCTCAAGTATTTCAACAGTAAAATTAAAAATTTTACAAAGTTTCCTAACTTCTACATAAAACACTTTTCTTAACTTTTGAAGTGTTCATATTTTGTACATTACCTGGGCTTCTGCGATAAGAGAAATAAGCACATTTTTATATGCTTTTCATCTGTTCCTTCCTATTAATTATAAAGTAACATATTTCTGATGAGTCTTTTGGCTCTTCCCTTTCATTTCCTTCATAATATAATAGACGAAACTGTCGTTGTGATATATTTATAGTCAGAAATAGTTTTCAATTTATTAAGTTCCTTAACTATACTACATTCCTCTTTGAATCTGATTACTTCCTGCATTATTTACTCATTTATTTCATCTTCTTTTGACCAACCTGATTCTGTTGTGTGGCTTTTCATCTTTCATCTTCAAAGCTTGATTCTGGATCATATGTGACTGTCTAAAGTTAGTTGCTGGTATAAACTTCAAATGCAAAACTTTTGTTTAAAAATTCCAGCTGAGGTTTATCATCCCTAAAAATATACAGCTGTTTCTACCACACTATTCTTTTTATTGTCATGATCATAAGGCTGAATAGAGAAGCAGGCTGTTTTCATTTCAATCATGCTAACAATCCAGGAAAATTAGGCTTTGATCTTTGGGAAGAAGATTTGGGACACCCAGTGCGTTACAATTGGCTTTAGAGATTTATTTTACAAGAAACTTGCATGTATGTATCAGAATGTGTTTTATATTCATTGCCAAGGGGTAGAGTTGAGGTAGGAAGTCATTCTGCTGTCTGCCATGAAGAAATCAGCTTTAAGTGATTTGAAAAGACTTAGGTGGGACTTTTATGACTGAATGAAATAGGTTTCCAGGTTAATAGTAACGCCTCTGGAAATGTTTCCTAAAAATTGAAGGCAGGAAAGAGTGAACCAACTGTAAATTGGGAACAGAGGGAATGAAGTAGGAGGAAATACTGTTGGGGGCCTTGTCATAGGGTTGACCACAGGTTTATCCTGGAGGGAGATCTTAGACGGAAAACTTTGTGTGTTTTTTTTTTTTGCTTTGTTTTGTTTTTGAGATGGAGTCTCACTGTGTGGCTAGGCTGGAGTGCAGTGGTGCGATCTCAGCTCACTACAACTTCCGCCTCCTGGGTTCACGCCACTCTTCTGCCTCAGTCTCCCGAGTAGCTGGGATTACAGGTGCCTGCCACCACACCTGGCTAATTTTTGTATTTTTAGTAGAGATGGGGTTTCGCCATGTTGGCCAGGCTGATATCGAACTCCTGACCTCATGATCCTCCCTCCTCAGCCTCCCAAAGTGCTAGGATTACAGGCGTGAACCACAGCACACGGCCAAAACTTCATATTTTTTAAACAGCTTGATTGAGAGACAGTTTACCTACCATAAAGTCCACCAGCTTAAAGTACACAATTTAGTGGCTTTTAGCACATTTACAGAATTATGCCACCATCATCATAACCTAATTTTAGAATATACCACCTAAATGAAACCTGCTGTTTATTAGCACTCACTACCCATTCTCTCTCCCTACACCCTTGAGCTGGCCCCTGGGTCAATCACTAATCACAAGATGTGTCTCTTCTGGACATTTTGTGTAGGTGGAAGCACACCATGTGTGATCTTTTGTGAATGGCTTCTTTCACTTAGAATATTTTTGAGGTTTATCCATATTGTAGCATGTATCAGTACTTCATTGCTTTTTGTTACTGAATAGTGTTTCATCACATTTTGCTTATCAGTTTACCAGTTAGTGGGCATTGGATTGTTTCCAACTTTTGTCTACGATTAATAATGCTGCTATGAACATTAGACAAAATGCTTTTCAAATTTAAGGTACATTTTTTGTTTATGCACATAATTTATATTAATTTCTCACAATTGAAATATGGAAAATAAAACTATAGATATGTTTTGTCAGAAAATAACACTGCTTCTAATTTTACACACTAAAATTAGAATATGATTACTTTTAAAGGTGAAAATATATAAATGTGTGTGTCAGTACATTATTCCTTGTGTTATACAATTTTTCTATTTGGATGGAAAAGAAAAATTAACATTTTAGTTGTCAGAATTATTATTTTTAAAGTATGCATTACAATAATATACATTCATATCGCATCATTTTTGAAATAAAATATGCTATTAAGGTAAGTTTCTGTCAACTGATTAAATGCCAAGTTCATATATAAAGAAGAAATAAATATTATTTTTAAAATGTATTGAGTTCCTTTTATATACATAGAAAATGTGGGAGATAAAATATGAGTAGTGCACCATCTTTGGGGAAAAAATCCATAAACGTAAGTGACAAGACTATTTATTTGTTCTCTTTATTTAAACTTTGGCTCTTCCTTGAAGAAAATAATGTTCTGGGAAGGTCCCTGTGTAGAGGCAACACAGTTTCCTTCCTGTCTCCCCACCCAGGGATGGAACTGCCATTCTCCCAGCCTCCTATTATAAGTCTAGGCCCCGCCCACTTTCATTCTCATACAAAATTCTTTATCTCCTTTTTGTCCTTGTCTTCCAATGCTAGTAAGCCCCATAGCTACATATTCTATTGTTTACTGACTTATTTCCCCATTCATCTCCATTCATTAAAGACTTTGATGACTGGCGGACACACTTTTCTCTTTCATCCAAAGTCTTGCTTTCATACTGCTATCAACAATATTTATACAGATTGTAATTCTAACCTTCTATAGCAGTTTCTCTAAGTGTGAGTTGTCTACTACCTGTATCCAAATCATCTGGGTTAAGGGGGCAAATTCATGAATACCATACCAGACCTCTTAAATCAGAATCCCTAAAAGTAAAATCAGCAAGTTCTGCATTTTTCACAAGCTCTCCAAACTATGTTTCCACACATTAAAGTTTGAGAATGGCTGTCTAGATTATCTTGCTTGTTGTACTCAGCAATCACATTCAGCATCTGCACTGTCTGGTCCCCCGCTCCCATGTAGACACTGTGGTCAGTTATTCTAACTCTGACATCATGAATTCCACTCTTGGCACATAAACTTTATCTTTTAATTCCTATTAATTATACTTTCAGCTTTTGTCCTTAGATGTTTTAGCATTCTCCTGTCTTCATTTGCTTCTCCATCCAGCCCAGATCCCAATATCCAACACTGCAGTAGCTCCTGACCAGCCCTCTGGATTCCCTCAGGCCAAGATCATGCCGCCGCCCTCCAGCAGGGGCAGCAGAGTGAAACTCTGTCTCATATTTTCAATTAAATATGCTCAACAAACCACCATCTTATGTTAATCCAACTACCATCTTGACTGCTATATTCAGCCATCTCAGAACAGCTGGCAACTATTTCCACAAGTCTTCAGATTATTGACACTACCATATTTGTTATTCTCCACCTACACCATTTAATATGCTGCTTACCAGCTAGTCAGTTCTCTGCTCTATTCTCCCCAACAGCTAATTCAGAAATGTATGATGCCATGAATTCCATTTCCCCAGCACTGTTTTCTTTCAGCAGATGATCTTGCTTCCTGTTTCATACCTCCAGACCCCAATATCCATTTCTTTACCAGATACATCCTCTTGAATTTCCAGCAGCCACTTAAAATTAAATATGTCCGTAGTAGGCTGAGTAATGGCCCCAAAGATATCACATCCTAATCTCTGCAACCTGTAAATATTACCTTATATGGAAAAATGGTCTTTGAATATGTGATTATGTTAAGGACTTTGAGATAGGGAGATTATCTCTTATTATCCAGGTGGCCCTAAATTCAATCATGAGTGTCCTTACGAGAGAGGCAGGGGAGAAGGCGCAGAAAAGAAGTCAGTGTGACCACAGAGGCAGAGGGTGGAGTAATTTGGCTGCAATTCAGGGAATTCCAGCAGCCATGAGAAGCTCTAATAGAAGTGGCAAGTAGCATGTTTTTCCCTAGAGTCTCTGCAGGGAGCATATCCCTGCTGACAACTTGATGTCAACTCAGTAATACTTATTTCAGACTTCTGCCCTCTGTAACTGTGAGAGAATAAGTTTGTTGTTTTAAACCACCAAGTTTGTAGTCATTTATTATAGCGCCCAGAAGGAACTAAGGTAATGCCCAAGAATTTTTTTCAAATTTTCTACTCTTTTTTAAGTAACAGGCACAAACTTCTCTAAACATTTTTTAACTTTTATCCCTAATATGTAACATGTCAAGTTCTGTTGATTCTATTTAATAAATCTCTCTCTAAATTATTCCTTCTTTTACAGACCCACTGCCATTGTCCTTGCACAAATGACTTTTGATCTAGCCTTCTAGAATAGGCTCTGTGGCAAACTGACCTAAGTTCTTGTTATTTCAGAAATTATTATGTTCTTTTTGTAAATACTGGTGGCTTTCAGTGACTATGGGTAGGAAGTGATTATCCTTGTCTCTAAAAATTTTCTCTGGTTTGCCATAATGAAACATATGCCAGATCAAAATCTGCTATATGTACAGATGCTTATTAGTAAGCAATAACAAAGTTTCATTTCCTACATGTTCCTAAAACTCAGCAAGCTTCTGTTTTCTTTCTGTAAGAACTCTACAGGAACCAGTCCTTGAGTCAATGTAGTGATATTTTGGCCTTGGGAGCAGCCAAAGTTCTAGTTGGATCAAAGGCAGGTATTGTCTGTTAGGTGGGGGAATGCAGGCCTCAGTGAAATTCTACACTGAGGGCACTACTCTGAAGGTAGCAAGCTCTTCAACTGTTCATTTCCCCTACAGTATTCACAGAGGAGCAATGAGCCTTCAGAATCTTTCTAGCTAAACAAATACTTGGAGTGTTCCCCATTTCTCCAATGAATATTAATGTCTAACATCCTGTAACTAAGCTACTTAGTGAAACTTCTGCCATAGATTAGGTCATATGAGAATTACTTATAGAGCTATCTCTTGGATGTATGTTCAAGATTGGGTCCCTTCAAATACTAAGAAACCATCCTTATAGTACCCATGAAAGCTAACATCACACATGCATACATCAATCTGTTTTTTTTTTTAAGTTAATTAAAGTAAATTACTTCAAAGAAAATTTGCACAGACTCACTTCTCTTTGCTTTTTCTGTCTCTCCCTGCATATCCATTTCTATACTGTTTCCAGGCTGATCTTTTAAACAGTGTACCTGTCACTCATCTTTGAAGGCTCTCATTCCTCCAGGGCATGTGCTGATCTCTGTCTACTTGTTCACTCTCATTTTGTTCTCCATATGCTTCCTTTTTCAGAAATCGTTAATTATTAGTAGTTCTAAAAAAAATTAGGCTATGATTTTTTTACGTATATTGTTAACACTTTGCCCTTCCCCAACTTGCTTACTGCAATTTTTCTCATTCTCTAGATTTGTGTTCAGAATATTGATCCTCTATGAAGTTTTCATGTTTTTCTGTGTACCTTGGGCTGCCCTTTCTCTTTGTCTTCACTTTTCTGAGTTTACAACCTTATAATTTACTGATGCTTTTTTTCATGTCGAGTGAGTCCTCTCCACCTCCACCAACTCTGTAAGGTCCCAAGTGTGGTTTCTGCATCTGCTTCATATCCAGGAGCCTCACTCCTACCATTTTTCTGAAAATTGACCTATTTCTTTTCTGAAATAATCCTTTCCTAAAGTTAACTCTTATGATATCAGATGTTATTGCGACTTGTATTTTCCCAAGCCTTGTTTATTTGTGCCTAATTAGTTCTTCATAAATATCTGACAAATATATAAGAGTGAAGGAATGAAGGAATGAATTCCAGAGGCAAAGAACATCTTTTGTTCATTCAGAGGAAAAAGCTATCTCTTACAGCTACAAAAGGGAGGCTTATACACGTGTTAGGCCCTTTGTTTTCAGGAGTAGAAAAAGGGGTTCCGATGTGTTATTACGACGTGAATTATTTATGACTGACACATGTAAAACTGGAACTGATGTTCCCAATGATCGAGTCATTACATTCTTTGAGCATTTCTTTGGTCTGTGCTAATTCTTAATCCTGAAGTAATGTCAAAATTGAATATTGATTTTCTTGACTGTTGCATATGTCATATTTTCATTGTCTCAAAGAATATAACATGCCAGTATTTGTAACATAGAAAAAGCTGATGAACACCTCTTTCTCTTTTCATGATGTTTTAGCTGCTAGACTCTAAGAATAAAGTTATTGAAGTCGGAAGATCTGGGTTCCAGTCTTGAGGACACCACTTAGTTCTGAAATGATCTTAAGTAAGGAAATATAACAAACACAAAATGAAGAAAATAGAAAGGAAGACAGAAGCCTTGAAATGGAAATATTTAAAAAGCCCTGATTCCTGATTTGTAGCCCCACTTCTTGCTGCCCTAAATTCATTTTATTCATTTTTATTTGGCCAATTTCTTTTGAGTAATGTGCATTTATTTTCATTCATTCAACAAATATTGAGCCCTACTATGTATTAGACTCTAATGTGCTGTGAATAAAAACTAAAGAAAATGTGGTATAAACATACAATGGAATAGTCTTCAACCATAAAAAAGAATGAAATTCTGGTATTTGCAACAAGGTGGATGGAACTGGAAGTCATGATATGTGGAATAAGCTGGGCACGGAAGCAAATATCGCATGTTCTCATTCATTTGTGGAAGCTAAAAAAGTTGATCTCAGGGAGGTAGAGAGTAGAATGATAGACACAGAGGCTAGGAAATGTCAGGAAGGGGGCAGGCAATGGATAGTAAAGAGAAAGTGGTTAATGGGCACAAATCTACAGTTAGATGAGAGGAAAAAGTTCTCGTGTTCGATAGCATGGTAGGGTGACTATAGTTAACAACAACGTATGGTATATTTCAAAATAGCTGGAAGAGGTGATTTGAAATGTCCTAACACAAGGAAATGACAAATGCTTGAGGTGATGGATAACCTGAGTACCCTGATTTGATTGTTACACATTGTATGCATGTTTCAAAATATCACATATACTCTATAGATATGTACAAATATTTTGTATTAATCTTTATAAATGAAAAAAACACCAAAAAATGAAGGACAAGTAACCTATTGCTGAAGACAGACATTACAAAAAATATTCCTAGTTG
The DNA here is from genome assembly GCF_028885625.2 of Pongo pygmaeus. NCBI lineage: Eukaryota > Metazoa > Chordata > Mammalia > Primates > Hominidae > Pongo > Pongo pygmaeus. Next base: position 18,835,858 of record NC_085930.1, on the reverse strand, counting down.
TAGGCATGTGATCTTGCTATAGAAGACATAAAATGTCATCATACAGGTCTTTGCTGTACCTCAAACAAACAATTTTAGAAACATATTCATTCTGTGTGTGTATGTGCCCCTTTGTTTTCCCTATCAGTGTAATTATTGGGTTGTGTTGTTACACCAAAATTAGCATTCATCAAGTCGTTTCATGTTTTGAAAAATAAGCAAGAGTTTGGTTTATGGTTAATTAAAAAACTATGAAATACGTTTATTATATTTTTTGAAAATTGACCTATTTCTTTTCCTAAATAATCCTTTTCTAAAGTTAACTCTTATAATATCAGATGTTATTGCAAATTGTATTTTGCCAAGCTTTCCTTATTTGTTTTAAAACATTGGTAAATCATTAAATTGCTATCTTCGTGTGTGAAAGCATGTCTGTTTTATTCAGTCCTGTCAGTTCCATAAAGCAGTTTTCACTGAGAACCATGATGATAAATATTCATATATTTCAATTATGTCCCCCTAGAGGCCAGTAATTATTGGAAAAACAGTTAACTGGTTTTATAGTCAACCATTGTCTAGAAGTTCATCCCTGCAACCTACAGTCCAGTCACCCTGGATCACAGCTTACAATGTGAATACAAAGTAGAAATGGTAATTCGACAGGAAAATATGCTTATACAAAAATCTATTATTTACTGCTAAAAATGTGCCAGAGGGCATCTTGCTAAAAACATTTCCCCATTTTTTTTTAAAGTCATTTTAGTTTATAGAGTACCACTAGTAAAAGTATTGACCATAAGTTTTTTTTTCTACTCATTTATTCTTTTCTTCTCCTCCTCCTTCCCTATCTCTCTGTTTCTCTCTGTCTCTGCCTCTCTCTATTTTTGTTCTTTTTTGGTACTTAAAACATCTTATACTCACAATAAATGCAGACTTTACTAGTGATTCAGTGATTATTTCTGTCTCACTCATTTGAGACAGTTTCAACCCTGATATACTAAAATCATAACATTCCCTGTCAGAGATTTGCTTATTACTTTGTTCATTATCCAGAGTCATTTTCATTTCCAGCTTAACAGATTGAGCTCCATAAATGAATTGTGACTATACTACCAGAGTAACTGTCTTTTTTTAACACAAATAAGTAAAACAATTACCAAGGTTTTCTAATTTTTTTCGAATGGAGCCAAATTCCAGGATATAGTAATAAAAATCATGCTAGAAATTGACTCTGAAAACTGTGGGAATACTCTCTCCCCTTTTGCAATAATTCACCACTCTAATAGTTGTAGATTATTAAAACAAGATCATTTTGCAAACCTATGGCAGCTGAGGTTTAATCTACCCATACTTTTATGACTATCATAAGAATAAGCCATGAAAAAATAAAACAATGAGAGGAATTAGAAGGTTTGGTATGTTTTAGGGCTTATTTTCAGTGATTATATTTATATTTAAACATTCTGAATATGCCACTTTTTCCTGTTGAGTACACATGTATTTTTCTTTTCTCTCTCTCTCTCTTTTTTTTTTTTTTTTTTTTTTGAGATAGAGTCTTGCTCTGTCTCCCAGGCTGGAGTGCAGTGAAGCGATCTCGGCTCACTGCAAGCTTCGCCTCCCGGGTTCACGCCATTCTCCTGCCTCAGCCTCCCGAGTAGCTGGGACTACAGGCACCTGCCACCACACCCAGATAATTTTTGTATTTTTAGTAGAGACCGTGTTAGCCACCGTGTTAGTTTCACCGTGTTAGCCAGGATGGTCTCGACCTCCTGACCTCCTGATCCGCCCGCCTTGGCCTCCCAAAGTGCTGGGATTACAGGCGTGAGCCACAGCGCCTGGCCTTTTTTTTTTTTTTTTTTTGAGACAGTGTCTCACTCTGTTGCCCAGGTTGAAGCACAATGGTTAAATCTCGGCTCCCTGCAACCTCTGCCTCCCATGTTCAAGCAATTCTTTTGCCTCAGCCTCCTGAGTAGCTGGGATTACAGCCATGTGCCGCCACATCCGGCTAATTTTTGTTTTTCTAGTAGAGACAAGGTTTTGCCATGTTGGCCAGGCTGGTCTTGAACTCCTGACCTCAGGTGATCCACCCGCCTCAGCTTCCCAAAGTGTTGGGATTACAGGCATGAGCCACTGCACCCGGCCTACACATGTATTTCTAAGACACTTCCATCAGTACAGTCTTGAGAGGTTGATAGCCTGGTGTCTGATTTACTTTCTTAGTTTGGGAATATAAAACAAATATTTTGAAAAGCATCAACGTTTGTGTTCACCATCTATTAGTATTATCCTTTCTGATCATTCCCATGTCAGCATCCTCTATTTCTTACTGTCCTTCACTTTCCTACCTCCTATTTCACCTCCTACTCCCTACCCGCTTTTCCTCGCCTCCTATTCCCTACCCGCTTTTCCATGCCCAGGAGACACACCGTATTTTGTTCCTCAGTGATCCCTTAACTTTCATTAAAATAGCAAAGGAAATCTACTAAGATAATTCAAATTGTTTTATGAAATTATATGTATGTCTATTTTAACCAACATGACATTATAATTCATATTTAGATTTTTCCATTTTAAATTGCCTTTATTTTTATGAATACTGCACATTTTGGGTTCAGTGTTTAGTTTAATGAAAGCTTTTCTGAATTCATAAATGCCAAGGGAAAGACACTGGGTACCACAGAACTTCTCATTGTTGTTGTACGATTTTAAGAATTCCTGGGAGGCTATTATGCATTTTCCCGGCAAATCCTATGAGCATATCACTGTGACCATATCCTGCTTTTCAACTTCAAATTCTCAATTCTGGGACACAAAATGATTTTTTTTCAAGTTCATTCTCAATGGTAACTTAAAGGAATACAGTCTTAGTTAATATTACTCCTTTCTGTTGCCTGGCATTGAATGATCAGGTTGAAATAATTTTCCTATTGGACAGAATAGTGACTCTGTTACTCTATTTGGATCCTGCTTTTTATGAGGCTTATAAATGCAGGAACATAGAAAGAACTCTGCAATTAAGTTTCACCTTTTTTTTTTTTTGACTTAGGTTCTAAAATTTCTTTAGTTATTTTTTTATTTTATTTATTTTTTATTATACTGTAAGTTTTAGGGTACATGTACACAACGTGCAGGTTTGTTACATATGTATACATGTGCCATGATTGTGTGTTGCATCCATTAACTCCTCATTTGACATTAGGTATATCTCCTAATGCCAACCCTCCCCCCTCCCCCCACCCCACAACAGGCTCCGGTATGTGATGTTCCCCTTCCTGTGTCCATGTGTTCTCACTGTCCAATTCCCACCTATGAGTGAGAACATGAGGTGTTTGGTTTTTTGTCCTTGCAATAGTTTGCTGAGAATGATGGTTTCCAGCTTCATCCATGTCCCTACAAAGGACATGAACTCATCCTTTTTTATGGCTGCATAGTATTCCATGGTGTATATGTGCCACATTTTCTTAATCCAGTCTATCATTGTTGGACATTTGAGTTGGTTCCAAGTCTTTGCTATTGTGAATAGTGCTGCAATAAACATATGTGTGAATGTGTCTTTATAGCAGCATGATTTATAGTCCTTTGGGTATATACCCAGTAATGGGATGGCTGGGTCAAATGGTATTTCTAGTTCTAGATCCCTGAGGAGTCGCCACACTGTCTTCCACAATGGTTGAACTAGTTTACAGTCCCACCAACAGCGTAAAAGTGTTCCTATTTCTCCACATCCTCTCCAGCACCTGTTGTTTCCTGACTTTTTAATGATCGCCATTCTAACTGGTGGGAGATGGTATCTCATTGTGGTTTTGATTTGCATTTCTCTGTTGGCCAGTGATGATGAGCATTTTTTCATGTGTCTTTTGGCTGCATAAATGTCTTCTTTTGAGAAGTGTCTGTTCATATTCTTTGCCCACTTTTTGATGGGGTTGTTTGTTTTTTTCTTGTAAGTTTGTTTGAGTTCATTGCAGATTCTGGATGTTAGCCCTTTGTCAGATAAGTAGATTGCAAACATTTTCTCCCATTCTGTAGGTTGCCTGTTCACTCTGATGATAGTTTCTTTTGCTGTGCAGAAGCTCTTTAGTTTAATTAGATCCCATTTGTCAATTTTGGCTTTTGTTGCCACTGCTTTTGGTGTTTTAGACATGAAGTCCTTGCCCATGCCTATGTCCTGAATGGTATTGCCTGTGTTTTCTTCTAGGGTTTTTATGGTTTTGGGTCTAACATGTAAGTCTTTAATCCATCTTGAATTGATTTTTGTATAAGGTGTAAGGAAGGGATCCAGTTTCAGCTTTCTACATATGGCTAGCCAGTTTTCCCAGCACCATTTATTAAACAGGGAATCCTTTCCCCATTTCTTGTTTTTGTCAGGTTTGTCAAAAATCAGATGGTTGTAGATATGCGGCATTATTTCTGAGGGCTCTGTTCTGTTCCATTGGTCTATATCTCTGTTTTGGTACCAGTACCATGCTGTTTTGGTTACTGTAGCCTTGTAGTGTAGTTTGAAGTCAGGTAGTGTGATGCCTCCAGCTTTGTTCTTTTGGCTTAGGATTGACTTGGCAATGTGGGCTCTTTTTTGGTTCCATATGAACTTTAAAGTAGTTTTTTCCAATTCTGTGAAGAAAGTCATTGGTAGCTTGATGGAGATGGCATTAAATCTATAAATTACCTTGGGCAGTATGGCCATTTTCACGATATTGATTCTTCCTATCCATGAGCATGGAATGTTCTTCCATTTGTTTGTATCCTCTTTCATTTCATTGAGCAGTGGTTTGTAGTTCTCCTTGAAGAGGTCCTTCATATCCCTTGTAAGTTAGATTCCTAGGTATTTTATTCTCTTTGAAGCACTTGTGAGTGGGAGTTCACTCATGATTTGGCTCTCTGTTTGTCTGTTATTGGTATATAAGAATGCTTGTGAGTTTTGCACATTGATTTTGTATCCTGAGACTTCGCTGAAGTTGCCTATCAGCTTAAGGAGATTTTGGGCTGAGACGATGGTCACGTCTCTATTAATAAATTAAAGAGGTTGAACAAGCCACCACTTTATGGTACTCATACAATTCTCTCTAACACTTTGTGAACATAATTGTAATGAGAGAAGAAAGGATATCTTAGGAATTCATGGGGACTCTATTTTGAAAAGAGAAGATGGGGTTATGTAAATACTTCAGGGAAATATCAAATATGCCTGAAGTGTAAGTCCAATTCATTAATTTGTTTAACAAGTATTTATTGATTATCTACTATGAGCCAATATTGCAACAGAAATGAGGAAATGCAACAAATTTCCATGCAGCCAGGCATGATTTTTCATCTTTCAGAGCCGAGACTGCCAGTTATATCACCTGGGAATCATGTGATTTTAAATACCATAATGAAATTATTTGCCATTATTAGAAACTGGAAGCAAGGAATGGTTTACTGTGACTTTGAAAATCGGAGAAAACTTTAACAAGAAAGCAACCCCCCGAGATTGTTTTTGGAGTATGTGTAGTAGTTTTACAAGTAAAGGAGAGTGGTTGGTAGAAAAAATAAGAGTTTGAGGAAGTCTTAGAAGACTGAAGGAGACTGGTGCATATGTTGATGTGGCTGAAGTTGAAGCTGGAAAGATAAATTGAAGTACATTTTGAAATCTTCATATGATTTCATATGATGATGAGAACTTGGGATTTTATCCTGAAGTTTCTAGGGGAATTGTTGGAGGTTTAGGGAAGAATGGAGATTAATGTTAGAAAGATAACTGTTGCTGATGGGACGTGGTAGGAGGCAGCGTGTGGGAAATAGGAACTGAAGCTGACAAATAGGCTGGAAAATTTATGAATTCTCGATGAACCTGCTCTCCTCCAGTTGATTTTTTAAAATTTTTCAGTGTAGCTACCCAGTTTTATAAAATTTTTTTGGCCCCTGAATATTGCTTGCTACACAAAGGCACTTACTCTTTGATGGTTGATAGAAGAAAGAAAGGAAGGAACACAAGCATTAGTAAGTGATGAAGTGGTCTGAGTGTGTAATGATGAGGACTGACATGAAATGATGTCATGGGATGGCCAGAAAAGAGAGATTGGTGAAGGACTGCCAACATAATTTAGCAAACAGATTTTACTTCTCTACATATGGCCAATAAATATCATTTGCTTCTGTTCTAATACGCACTGGAGAATGTGAGGTTTATGATGAGTCCAATGCACTAGCTGATTGTGCATAGCAGATCTTAATAGTTGTGTATTCTTCCTTATGGCCCTGAATTGCTCACTTCTGAGCATACTGATGACATTGCAGGTGACTGGGGGAGGAGGGAGGTGTTTCTCGGGTAGCTAAAGGCATATTTTGACGCTGTCTTCTGAATTATAATTTATGAAGAAATGCACAGAAAAGCAATTCTATGAGAAGAAGAGAAATATTTGCTGGCTTGGGGGTGATCAGATACAAATTACCCATTTGAACATGAAAAGAATGTTCTGTGAATATTGGTTCTTCAGGCTATGTCCCTGCCCAGAAGGAAAAAAATAGAAAAATTCAAGTTTCCCCAGGTATCAACAAACTGTGCATACAAACAAGGGAGATTACACCAACTGAACAAATTCAAATATGCTGGTTCACACAGTTACCATTTCCCTACTGACTCTCAGGGATATTCCTGTGAAACCCTAGAAATACATTGTACATGCTGTATGTCAAGTATTAGAAAACAAAATTGAGAAAGGACTTTGTTCCCAGGCCAATTCACTAAAAGATCAATTCATTTATTTTGCTAAATTTACCAACTTATTGTTAGCAATGATGTGTACATCTTATATAGCACTAAGCGTGTGCCAAGCACATTAGAGCAGTTTACATAAGCTAAATCATTTTATCTTCAAACTATTTTTATCACCATTTTGCAGATGGGGAAATAGAAGTACAAAAAGCTTAAATTAACAGGCCCAAGTCCCTCAGCTAACAGGTAATTCCTGTTACAGTTTTTAAAATCTATTCTCAGGAATTATCAGTATCAGTAAATGAAAAAATAATGTTTCACGTGGGAATTTTTTTGGTTTATACTCATTTATGTTTGTCCACTGTCTTAGTCAATTCAGGCTTCTATAAACAATTACCAATGGCTGGATGGCTTCCACAACATGCATTTATTTCTTATAGTTCTGGAGGCTGGGGAGTCCAAGACCAAGGTTCTGGCAGAGCCAGTGTCTGCTGAGGGCCTGTTTCATGGTTTGTAACTAGGCATCTTTTTGTTATATCTCTATGTGAAGGAAACCAGAAAGAGCATCTATCATTGTATTTGCACATGTAGGAGACCACAGAGGGCATCTTTCCCATGTCTCTGCTTATGAGGGAACTAATCCCATTCATGAGGGCCTCATCCTCATAAGCTAACCAAAGCTCCATCTTCTAATACCATCAGATTTGGGGTTTGTATTTCAACATACGAACTTGGGGGCGGGGGATAAGAACGTTTAGCCCATAATACCCACATTTTAGAATCTTTAGAATTCTACTAATTTATCAAGATATATGTTAATATTTGGAAAAATATTATCTCCTCTGTAACAAAAATAAAATTTTTCTGTTCAATAAGGTGGCCATATAATTCATCTTCCAAGTTGAAACACATTTGAGAGTAAAAAGGGGCACTATTAATGATTGCCCAATGACAATGGGTATAAACTGAGATCCTACCAGGCAAACTGGGATGTGTGGTCTGCATATTATTAAACGGTTTAACGTTTTTGGTTAGTACTTTTACACATCACTGTCACAGCTTTTAAATGTATAAACCCACAGCTCATAAATTTTGTAATTGCCTTTTTAGAAAGCTGATTCTTTGGAGAAACCACTTTCAACAAATTGATTTTTCTTCTATGTTTTCTCCTGGCTCTTAACCTGAGCCAGGGTTAGACCTCCTTGGCTCAAGTCTAGTTCACAGTGCCCCAAACACACCTTTCCAGCATGAACAACTCATGGAAAGTTGTGCTACTTTGTCCCTCTTTCTCCCAGACTCTTCAATAACTAAAATTGCCATTAACTAGGGACTAGCATTTTGCAGTTTTAAAAAGACACTGTAAACTGCTGAATAAAGAGCCACATAAACTAAGATCAGCACCCCCAAAACTGTGAAAGTGCTTAAACCTTAACACAAGGTTTAAAATAAACTCTTGATTGAATTCATCTACTCCATTTTCTCTCTTCAATAAATAAGATGAATTTCAAGCAGCCAAAGCTATTTGACATAAGTAGTAATGCAAATAAAAACTCCTCACTAGAATGCTTATGCGTTGTTGGTAGGAATGTAAATTAGTTAAACCACTGTAGGAAGCAGTTTGGAAATTTCTGGAAGAACTTAACAGAGAGCTACCGTTCCACTCAGCAATCCCATTACTATTAAGTATATATCCAAAGGAAAATAAGTTGTTCTACGAAAAAGATAGATGCACTCATATGTTCATCACAGTGCTATTCACAATAGCAAAGACATGGAATCAACCTAGGTGCTCGTCAACAGTGGAATGGATTAAAAAGAATATGGTACATGTGCCCCGGGGAATACCACCAAGCCATACAAAAGAATGAAATCATGTCCTTTGCAGAAACATGGGTGCAGCTGTAGGCCATAATCTTAAGCAAATAAACTCAGAAATGGAAAATCAAATACTGCATGTTCTTACTTGTAAGTGGGAGCAAAACATTGTGTATTCATAGACATAAAGATGGGGACAATGGTCACTGAGGATTACTTAGAGGGGGAGGAAGGCAGTGGGGCATGGGTTAAAAACCTGCTGGGGGCCAGGCACAGTGTCTCACGCCTGTAATCTCAGCACTTTGGGAGGCCGAGGCAGGCAGATCACTTGAATCCAGGGGTTCCTGACCAGCCTGGGCAATACGGTGAAACCCCGTCTCTACTAAAAATACAAAAATTATCTGGCCATAGTGGTGCACGCCTGTAGTACCAGCTACTAGAAAGGCTGAGGTGAGGGGATTGCTTGAGTCCAGGAGGCAGAGGATGCAGTGAGCAGAGACCACGCACAACTTCAGCCCAGGGTGACAGAGGGAGACCCTGTCTCAAAAAAAAAAAAAAAAAAAAAAAAAAGGAAAGGGAAAAGAAAAAAGAAAAACTCCCTATAGTACCTTTGAGTACTATGCTCACTCTCTTGGTGACGGAAGCTGTACCCCAAACCTCAGCATCATGCCATATACCCATGTAACAAACCTGTGCACACCCCTATTTTATTTATCTTATGAATAAAAATAACTTTTATTTATTCTAAAATAAAAGCCGAAACTCTTTTTCAAAATAATCCCTACAAAGCCCGGGTGTGGTGACTCACGCCTGTCATCCCAGCCCTTTGGGAGGCTGAGGTGGGCGGATCACAAGGTCAGGAGATCGAGACCATCCTGGCTGACACGGTGAAACCCCGTCTCTACTAAAAACACACAAAAAATTAGCCGGGCGCGGTGGCGGCGCCTGTAGTCCCAGCACTTTGGGAGACCAAGGCGGACGGCTCACCTGAAGTCAGGAGTCCACACAAGCCTGGTCAACATGGCGAAACCCCGTTGCTACTAAAAATACAAAAATCCTCCGGGCGTGGCGGCACCTGTGGTCCCGGCTCCTCGGGAGGCTGAGGCGGGAGAATGGCGGGAACCCGGGAGGCGAAGCTTGCAGGGAGCCAAGATGGCGCCACCGCACTCCAGCCTGAGGGACAGGGGGAGACTCCGCCTCAAAAAAAAATAAAATAAGATAAAATAAAATAAAAATCCCTGCAAACGTATCGGTAGACACTCAGTATTAAGTGGATACAATTTAGTATTGCCCTAGTTTGTGTGGTTGGGGGCGTTTTCACAGCGGCAATGCTGAATGCCGTCAGTATTAAGGGAAGCTGTTTGACATTTTAGGTGACTTCTTCAAGGAGACAAATTCACGCACAAAAAACTGATTATCCAACAATCAGTTACTTTTTTCACCAATAAATGTTTTGTTTGGAACATGTGCTTTGGAGGATAAAAGTAGACAGACAGAATTTCTGGAAGAGGATCTGCAGTAAGTAACATTTATACGTAGAAGTATAAATTTAAATGAAACCTGGCTCATCTTTTAATATAAACTGGACTTTGAAAACTCTTTTGAGGACATTACCCTTTAGCTTCATTACCTAAAAGTATGATCTAATCTATTTCATTCTGAACCTGAAGGACATAATTTGGGTACGGAATCCATGAAAATTTTGGATAAAGCCTAGCATAAAATCATCACTACTTACTAATGTTCTCAGTCCGAGTTTAAAACTTACTGCTTAACAAAAGTACCTTTCTATATTGTCGACAGTAAATGGTAATCTAAAATATGTGAGGCAGAAAAGAATGATAATATTTCACTGTTACAGCATACTCTATCCTGCTTTTATGTGCATTCCCAAGATGTGCATATATGAACTCTCTCTTATGGCAGGCTCTGCAAAGTTATTGAGAATGGCAGAGAATTGAGCTTAGTATAGGTTTAAAAATGTGTTGTAAGAATCACATGTTTTTACGTGCAATAATTATAACCATAGCTTCCAGATTGGAAACTAATATAGTGTTTTTTTCTCTTTGAAATATAATTCACTATTTCTAGATAAAACACGTATGAAGTTTTATAAAGTATTATTCATGTTTGCATTATTTTATAGTAAGAAAGAGATTTCTGTTATTTTTATCATCTAGAATAGGGTTTCTTACATTGGCCTTTTTATTATTCACAAGTTTTTTTTTCTGGTATTTTCTGTTGTGGTGTCTGCTCTAAACATTTCTCCATGCTCAAAGGAATTCTTTCCTCAATTTTGTTTGTAAATTATTTTCTGAGAATTGGAATCCAACAATAGGAAACAAACAATATGCAAACAAATAATTCAAAAATTTAAAGGGCAGATGAGATTCTTGACCAGCCCCAAAAGGCCTATTTAAGCTTTTATAAATGCTGCAGTAACCTAAAATGCTCATAAATATCAATAGTAGCAGACCTGAATTCAAGCTACCCCAAGCTCTATTTTTCCTTAGCTATATGAAATTCTAGCCCGCAATAAATCTTTGTATCTATGAGTTTCTCATCTCTCAACATATAGATGGAGGGAAGAAGGGGAAACAACAAGAACTTCAACTGTAACTACTCCAGAGAAGTTGTATAGTGAAGGGTTGGCAGTCAGGTAAACCCTCCTGTAAAAGTAGAAACAATCTATTTGACATTTAGTTAAAGGTTTAAGCAGATCACTGACTAAAGCAATAATCCTGTGAGAAAAGTATTATTTAAGAAATGTAGACTGGGAACGGTGGCTCACACCTGTAATTCCAGCACTTTGGGAGGCACAGGCAGGCAGATCACTTGGGTTCAAGACCAGCCTGGGCAACACGGGGAGACACCACGTCTACAAAAAGATACAAAAATTAGCTGGGTGGGATGGCACATGCCTGTAGTCCTAGCTACCTGGGAGGCTGCGGTGGGAGGATCACTTCAGTCCAGGAGGTCAAGGCTGCAGTGAGCCGTGATCGCAACACTGCACTCCAGCCTGGGTGACAAAGGGAGACTCTGACTCAAAAAAAAAAAAAAAGTTTAAAAAAAGAGAAGAAAGGCCTTTAACAAATATTTATTGCCTGCCTACTCTGGGACAAGCCACTTTTCTACACATAATAAAACAATGAAAAAGAAGATAGGTAAGGCCTGACACTCATTAGGCTTATGTTTTGGGGCAGCCATATGGACAATAAATAGGTATTTAAAACAGTGGAATGTTGTTGAAAAGTTAAGATAGTTCAGGGCTTCTCAACGTCAGCACTATTGACCTTTTGGGCCAAATAATATTTTGTTGTGGGAGACTTTTCTGAGCACTGTAGGATGTTGACTAGATTCCTGACCTCAGTTTACTGGATGTCAATTGTAGCACAACTCCAAGTTTTGACAACCAAAAATGTCTTCAGACATCGCCACTTGTCCCCTGGAGGAGGGAGACAAAGGCCTATGAGTAAAGAGATTCCAGTTCTTCCCCCAGTGAGAACCACTGGGCTACATGAAGAGAGAAAATTGCTCTTCGAACATGGTAAGATGGAAGTCATTGATGACTTTGATAAGCACAGTTTAAATTGGAGTGCTGGCAATATATATGAGAATGATATGGCTGAGTGAATGAGAAGCAAAGAAATGCAGAGAAGTGTTTTCTGTGAAGGAAAAGAAATAGTGCAAAATCTCATGATAGATGTGGCACATGAAATGAGGCTGGTTTTATTATTTCTGTTTTCTCTTGATTGTTTTTTTTCTTTTTAAAAATGATACTACTACATGTTTGTAAGTAGTTGGGTAAAGTTTGATAGGGCAGGAAAAGTCAGTGTGGAATAGGGAGAATAAATGAACTAACTCAGCCAGCAAAAAGGTAGTTGGGTGTGATTCAGACGTTAAGTGGTAGAGTTGACATTTGGTTAGACACTTCTTGCATTACAACAGAGCATACAGAAATGGTGGGTTCAGATTCAGGTCAAAGTGTAGTTTGGTTGATGTATTTTTTATTGAGGTGGGTAGCAAGGGCATCACCTAGTAAAAGACAGGGTGGATTGAGAAATTAATAAAAGTAGAGTTTGACTTTCATGACTTGACTTGGAGTTTACTGTAAAAAAAAAATGGATAGAATCCAGAAATTCCTTATGAAGCTCTCTGACATAGATCTTAAAATAATTGTTTAAATAAAGCATCCTCCTAATTCTAAGTTTTATTGCTATGGAATAATACACTTTATGTAGAACTAAATAAAATTCCAATGTTTACATTTTTTTCTAAAAAAGTTATTAGTTGTGTGCTTGTAGCACATAAAAATATTATGGGTCTTCCATTTCAAAACTAAGAAAAATGGCATTTTTGTATATATCTTTTTGCCTATATAACACTGCATCCCAAACAATAGCAGTACCATAAGGAAAATTATTTTTAAGGAACAACTTTATCGTTAAATCAATATAGCCTCTGACTTGAAGTCAATTTGCTTAGAGTTGTATATGGCTTTATTGATTTGAATCATAAAAGATACAAAGGAGGATACACTTGTACAAGTTCAATAAGATAAAAAGGAGAAAAATGTCTTGTGAAAACCTCAAATGGTAACTCAGTCTGTTGATGAGAGCAGAAATTTTACAACAAAGTAAATTGTTTCCTTTTCTATCACAAATCTGGAAGAAATCTGTAGTCTGTCTGTTATGTTGCGTTATACTGTCTTCTGGCCTAGATATTCTGTGTGGAATATATTGAGATGTATACTATTGGCTCATTCTTTAGAAAGTAATAAGTCACACCCCAGAGACTTGAACATAAATTGAGGAAATGTTCACTTTGACCTTTATTTTAAAAGCTTGACCAATGTGTTGAATTCTCCTGCCCAGATTCATCTTCAGTAGGTTTATTTTCTGACCTGGAAAAGTGAAGCATATTTACATGCATAAAAAGCTTTGACTTTGATGACTAATGGATGTTAATTACTATGACAGTGACATTTTATATCTTGCCTATATTTCTATGTTACCTTTTATAGGAAAATCTTTGAGAACTAAATTACCAGGGCTTTTAGAAAAACTAAAATATATTGCTTTCTAAAAATACAAAATTATTGCTAACATAAAGCTTACTATAAATGATATGAGATTCCAAGATTTTTTCTTACATTTCTGTGACATTTTCTTGTTTTACATTAATAATTTTGAATTGTTTAAAAGCTAATTAAATAACTACATGGGCAAAAATAGTTATTCTGTTTTGGGTGTTTATAAAATCTTTGTTTAATCAATTTACTTGCCTTATCTTATCCTGGTTATTTTAAGAAAGTACAGCCTTTTGAACTAGGAAACAGTTTTGAAAGACCAATGGCTTACTACAGATAGTATTTTATGAAAGCTCTGATGCTTACTATAATCTTTTCTAGCTGGTTCTACTTAGTCTGTTATTCCCTGTAGGACATTTCTGATCTCACTGCTTTGGTGGGGACTCGGTTTATCGGCTAACACATTTACAGAAACATCTGAAACATACTTAGGTCTTCACCGGAAACACCTTTTTTATCTACTGTTTCCTGCTGTGTTTAGCTCAAATCCAGAGAAAAATTTCCAATTTTTAAAAATATAAAAAGAAATTAAAATAAATTAAACATGTTCAACTTGATGGTTAACTAATTAACGATAAATGAAAAGTAACTAATGGAACATCCAAAGTTTTAAGTTTCATGTGCTCAGATTTTAAATATTTATGTGCCTAATCATTATTAAAGTAGCCAGATAAACCCTAAAAGTCTTTTAACATAAGTGAAGATGCCCTTGCCTGGAAATGTGGCTGATATTTACTACAGGTGAAAGAGTAGTTTGCTTGATGTATTTTCTTATTGAAGTGGACTGCAAGGTTAACACCTTGAAAAAGATAGTTGATTGAGGAGGTAATAAAAACAGACTTTCACTTACATGACTTACTTTGAGTTTACTGTATTAAAAATGAAAATAATCCAAATATTCTTGGTCAAGCTGAAGAATAATTACATTTTTACTTATTTATAAGAATATAAACTTTTTTCTGTTTTTTCCTCCAATTTTTTATCCATAGCATGACTTCATAGTCATCAAAGATTAAATAACTGTATAATGAAAAGTAATTTCTGAAAAAAAATTTGCAGTTTAGGAATTCTGGGCTAGAATGGCATTGTGTTTCTCTTATTTATTTTTTTCTGAATGTCCAAGTTTTATTCTTTAGGGCATTGAGAGGTAAATGGCCTTCTTTTTATGCCCTAATATAGTATGATGAGGCCTTTATAAGAGTTATGTCTATAGTTATCTGTGAGTGCTGGATGATGTATCAGGATTTGACATCATCCCACATAAGTGATAGAGTTTTATTTTTATTATTTTATTCTCAGATTAGTCAACAGCTAATAAATGAGTGAACAATTTCATTATATACGAAGATTTAAATACCTTCATGAGAGTAGATATAGGCTTATCTACTTAGATTTCCTGACAATGATCAAACAATTAACGCTAAAATATATCAACAGAGATGCTATATACAAAGACAAAGATGTTCTACATATTTTACCTAAAGAAGACATTTTGTAGAACTGCCTATACCCTTAATTTTTGTGTGTTTCTAAACAATGAAGGGCTAGACAATGATTAAATCTCTGTCAGATATAAATCTTGCATTCTTATAATTTAGGCAAATAAATGTTTCGTAGGTAAAAGTTGTCCTTTTCCTACTGGATAAAAGGGTCATTTTTTAACTACTCCATTTGAAACTGCAGAGCAAGAAAAGTTGCAAGCATACACACAACGGAAAAACAGCACTGAAAGGAAGATGTGAAGAAATATACTTAGAGCATTTTTCATATTCCATTTAATTCATAAAAGAGGTAAGAGCATATTTCACCTCCTCACCCCAAATGAAGATTTTTTTAAAAATGTGAAAACCTGTAGTATAATTTTAAGACTGACTTTTCACACAAGCCTTTGGAAATAGGTGAGCTTTTTACAAGAACATCACATCACATTAGTGTTATCTTGGTTTTAGTATTATGCTATTTTTTTTTTTTTTTTGGCTAAATAAGGACTTAACACCAGCATTTTTTTATTTGCTTTGGTTCACAAAAAAATATGATTAGGAACACACACACCCATCCACCCACCCCCCCCCCGCCCCCCCCCCCCACACACACATTCACACATACCAAAATCCTCATTCATTTCTTAATGAAATTATATTAACTCCTTAATTTAACCCTGTGATGGGATCCAGGGGATAGATACTAATTAAATAAAATCAGCTCTATGGCCAACAGTGTTATGATGAAACATTAGCAAATTACTATATACTTTCAATTGGCATGGTCTTTTAGAAAAATCCTCCTATTTTAGGTGACTATTTTCAGACAGGCTCTCTGACATCACAATGTGGTGTCCTACAGCAATTGAGGCACCATATCCCAGGTTATGAACAAGGCCGAAAATATATTTTCCCTCAACCTTAGAATACAAGTCTTGGGCTTCACTGTGATTGGATAACTTAAGTCAAGTGTCAGTCTCTCAACCATTCCCTTTGGCTAGGGCTAGAATTTTGCTGATTGGCTTAGGCCCAAATGGAGACTTGAGCCCTGCTAAGCCCAACCCTGGAACATAAAGGCTCCCTAAGGTAATGCAGTCCTAGAGAAAATAATGGAATAAAAATGTAACGAAATCAAGACTGAGTTATCTATGTTCACTATTTTGGTGATGGGTTCACTAAAAGCCCAAACCTCAGCATGGCTCAATATTCCCATTTACAAACCTGTACATGTACATCCTGAATCTGACATTTTTTTTAAAAAAGAGTACTGTTGCTCATAGATGGGAGAATCAACTGAATTGCTAAAATCTGAACAACTA
The DNA here is from genome assembly GCF_028885625.2 of Pongo pygmaeus. NCBI lineage: Eukaryota > Metazoa > Chordata > Mammalia > Primates > Hominidae > Pongo > Pongo pygmaeus. The sequence goes on along the minus strand of NC_085930.1, from coordinate 18,819,484 downwards.
TAGACATATTTTTAAAAGTTATCCAGTAACAAAAGAAATTATATTTCTACTTTCTGCAGTGAATCATGTAAACATAAAATCAATAATTTAATGAAAAAAATATGAGGTGGTAAATAGAGAAGAATTGGGTTATATATTTAAATAAATATTACTTTCATTTCTAAGACATTCATTCCTTTTCATTCTTCATTTTTTTCTCTTATACTATGCAAATTTAGCACTTATAATGCATGGAACATAACAGAAGCTCAATAAATTATAAATTATTTAATATAATTAATTAAAATGAGGGAGAAGGAAAACCAGGAGGCAAATCTGAGAAGGGAAAGAAAGATAGAATGTTAAGAGGAAGAGCTCAGTCCATGCTGTCAAAACTCTCAATAGTTCTAATGGAATGGGGACTGAGGAAAGATTATTGGGTTTTGTAATTAGGAAAATACTAATGAATCAAGCAAGGGAAATGGAAAGGAAATTTATTGAATAACTACTGTGTGTACACTGACGGATGACTTCACATACAACAATATGAAAACAACATCAGCAGATTAGAGAGGAAGAACTCATACCAGAGTACCACTAGTTAAGGAGAAAATGAAGTTAGAAGATGAGAGTTCATTAGTTTTCTAGAGCTACCATAACGAAGTATTACAAACCGGATGGCTTAAACAATAGGACTTTATTTTTTCATAGCTTTGGAGGCTGAAAGTTCAAGACCAAGGTGTCATCAGGGTAGGTTTCTTCTCCACCTGTTACTTCTTCTTCTTCCCCTCCTCTTCCTCTTCCATCTTTTTCTTCTTCTTCTCTTTCTTTCCTCCTCCTCCTCCTCTTCCTTCTTCTTCTTCTTCTTTTTCTTTTTGAGATAGGGTCTCCTTATGCCACCCAGGCTATAGTGCAGTGGCACAATCATAGCTCACTACAGCCTCCATCTCCTGGGCCCCCATGATCCTCCCACCTCAGCCTCCTGAGTAGCTGGGACTACAGGCATGCACCACCATGACTGGCTAATTTTTTTCAATTTTTAGTAGCAATGAGGTCTCACTCTGTTGCCCAGGCTGGTCTCAAATTTCTGTCTTCAAGCAACGCCTGGCAAGAATTGACCTCTTTTGAGGCCTCCTTGGCTTGTAGATAGCCATCTTCTCCCAGTGCCTTCACAGGATCTTGAGTTTTAACATAAACTTAAAAAAATTATACTAAAAACTCAAATTTAAATAAATATTTTAAAAGGAAATAATTGGCTGTCCTCTTTCAAAAGTATAATATTTTAGCTTGAAAAGAATTTGTGCTATGAACAAAATGCATATGTTCACTCTGTCCTAATCAAAGGGTGCTATTTTTTCCCCTGAAAGTATTCAACTTTAAACATGATTTATTGTATACTTACTTTTAGCTTTTCCTGCCAGAAGACAAAGGATTCAGATCAATTACCTTTTCTAATTCTACGAATGTTCTATAAAATGCTCCCTTGCCTTTCAAATTACATTAAAAATAAAAAGTGCACATGACTTTCAAAAGATTTATCTTTCCTTAAGTATATTTGAGAATTAATCTTTTTGCTATTAATTTTATTTGGGTATTAACAAGTTAAAGTAAAGCGGCATTTTGAGGGGAAATAGATATCTACCATACCAATATATCTCTCTATCTATTTATCTCTATCAATTGATTGATGGATCGATAGATCAACGTAGATATTAAAAAAGTATAAAATAGTTACTGAAAACTTGAGTTACTATATTTCTTCCTCTATGTCTACCCTGGTTTCAGTGACTAATTTTACTCCAGGTTCTTTGATTGCAACAGCTGGTGTGATTTCAGTTCAATACCTCTTTAGCTATTATATGTGAGCTGTAAAAGGCACATTACAATAAGATGAAAGACTAGAATTTTATTCTAGATAATCCTAGAATGATATGGTTTTGAATCATTTCAGTTTTTTCTTCCCAGGTTGAAGGTGAGAGAACCATTTGTCTGTATGCTTTTCCTTCTGAGCTGTTAGAAAATAATTTTGCAATAAAAATCCAAGTGATCCCACCCAGTTCCACTTAGAATCTTGTCTCTGTTCCTGATTGTGGCCCTTTTGTGTGTGCTCGAGCATCTTGATAAAGTGTATCATTTTACACCTCTATGACAATTCTTTATATGTCGGAGGACAGCTATCAAATTTTCTTTGAATCTCCTCTGCATTTTCTGCAGAATTCCTCACTATCTCTGAGTAACTCTCTTCTAAAAATACTCAAATACTTTTTAAAAAATTTTTATTTTTATTTTAAGTTCTGGGGTACATATGCAGGATGTTCAGGTTTGATACACAGGTAAACGTGTGCCACGGTGGTTTGCTGCACAGAACAACCCATCACCTAGGTATTAAGCCCAGCATGCATTAGCTGTTTTTCCTAATGCTCTCGCTCCCACCACTCCATCCTCCGACAAGCCTCAGTGTTTGTTGTTACACTCCCTGTGTCCATATGATCTTATTGTTCAGCTCCCACTTATAAGTGAGAACATGCAGCATTTGTTTTTCTGATCCTGTGTTAGTTTGCTGAGGATAATGGCTTCCAGGTCCATCCATGTCCCTGCAAACAACGTGATCTTCTTCCTTTTTATGGCTGCATAGTATTCCATGGTGTATGTGTACCACATTTTCTTTATCCAGTCTATCATTAATGGGCATTTGGGTTGATTCCATGTCTTTGCTATTGTGAATAGTGCTGTAATAAACATATGCGTGCATGTATCTTTGTAATAAAAAATACTCGAATACATATGTCAAGTCCTTCCGTCTTAAAATGTCTGCTTGTTTTTACCCAGAAATATGTGTAAAAGCAAACAACATCTGTTTAGTTTAGTTGAACAACAAAGTGGTTTGCAGAGCAGTGTAAGCAAAATTTCATATAACTTTTTATATGAAATTTATGACAATTTTCTTGTAAGTGTATTTTTTCTTAACATTGTTTAAGTGTAAAGGTATTTTTACTGACATATATACTTATCTTTCATAGAATTTTAACTATATATTTTTAGTTTTATTTCTAAATAAACTGTATATTTTGTTTTAGAAATAAAACTAAAAATATTTGACCAAAGAAAAAGGAGGAAATTAGCGTTAATATCATGACTTAGAGAAACTGTCTTTTGCACCTTGTCATGAATATGTGAATATGTGAATGAAACTGCATTTGAATGGCAGTTGAGTCTATTCAAAAATTAAAATATAGTTAAGAATTTTAAATTTAAAAATCACAGATTTTATTTCTTTGGTTTTTTTAATGATTGATCTCTGATATTATAATTTTACTATTAATGAGCTAAAACATGACTAAATCTCAGTAAATTTTTAAGTGTTACAGAAAACATACATTTGGTCCTTGTCAATATTCTATATAAAAAACTTGTCTGTATGTATTTAAAAAAATAGTTGAATTCAAATTATTGGAATACTCAAACATATTTACATCTAGTTTTAATAAATTAAGCATGTATTCTTCCTCTGAAATTAGTTTATGGGTTTAAATTTAACCTGTATAAATTTCATTTAATATTTGAATTTTCAGGGGAAGAATGAAAAACATTCTGTAGCTTTAGGGATTTTGTTTGGAAACTCCATATCATATGATAACAGAAGAGAGTTAATGAACATAGTAAAATGAGCTGAACTCATCTATACAGGTTGCTAAGGGGACTAGTCAGAAAACATCTTGATTCTCCTATTCACCCCATTCATTATTTTTGAAACCAGGCTATACCTTTCAATCCAGATGAATTGAATGTGGCAGCATTTTTACTCTACATTGTTGTTAGTGAATTAACAGAAGGTTGTATCATTGAAGGTGAGGATATTGGGTTTTGTCGCTCTCTCATTTAGTGGTTGATTGCTAATTAATATATATTAAAGTATTATTTGTATAAAAATAAAGAAATCAAAATAATAGAGAAAAGTAATGATTAATATTATATGTATGATGTTGATACATTTATTACTAAGCCTAAAACTAAGATAAAAATCACAAAAAATATGAATTGATTTGCCTTATATATAAAAATGCATAATGAAAGTTTAAAAACAACTGGTACTGTATATGTATATGTAATTCATATAATATACCTGATATATAAAAAGTTCTAAGGACTGATCTATAAAAACGTAAGTGAAACATTAAAACATGGAACAACAACATAATATATTTTGATTAATATAATTATTAATATGGAAGTAATTTAAATAGGACTTAAAGACAAATTAAAACAAGTGTGTACATTTTTCACTTTTCTAATTGGTGTTGTATCTTTAGGTAAATCACCCAGCGTTAATAAGGACATGAGAAATCATGCTGGTAGGGTCATAAACTGTTAAAACATTTTAAAGGACAATTTAAAAGTATCATAAACGTGAGAAGTGTTTAAAATGTACATATTCTTTGACCCAGCTATTCAAATTTTATGAATTTGTTTTAAGGAGACAATCACATGTATACAGATATAAAACTATTAGGATATTCATTACATCGTGATTTGTAATATTAAAAAGAAAAACTAAAGCAAGCTAAAATTCAACCATACTATAGCTAAATATATTTTGACTTATCTTTCTTACAATAAAATATTTATGATACAATAAAAATAATGCTATTATGGTAGAATATTAAATGACAAATATATTGGACTGTATTGTTAAATGAAAAGACGATTGAAAATGTATAGTATGATACATTTTTTGTAAAAATTATATAGAGATCAAATACTGAAATAATACTATGTTAATAAATATAATCTTTCAATGTTGAGATTATATATCATTCTATTTTTATTTTCTGAATATTCAAAAATTATGATGCATTATTTTTGTAATAATTTCTTTAGAAAAAAATAGAAATATTTTTTCCAAATGTATATGTATACCACTACAATACAATACCTTAAAGTTATCTCAACTGAAAATTTACTCAGATGAGACTCAAGGTAAGCATTCTTAAACTGTAGTTTGCATCCTGCTATGGGACATGAAATTATTATTTTTTATTGGTAGATAAAATAGGAGAAAATTATTAAAAGATTTCAGAGAGCTTTCCTTGCTGTTCCTGTTCTCAGCTGCTCATGATCTAGGGAGTGAGTTAGCCATAACTTCACAAGTTCTTATTTGAGTAGAATTTATCAAGAAAGAAGACAGAGGTGGGCCTTCCAGGAAGAAGCTTCAATTTGAGCAAAGGCATGGAGTTCAAAATTTAAAAATGATAATGAAAGAATATATTTTATATTAATGGGTATACAAGTATCAATGGCAGGGCATAGGTCAAAATATGTGCCATGGAAAGATGTTTGTATTTTCTACTATGGACAATGATGTAGCATCAAAAATGTATACTGAGACTGTGGGTGATTGGCAGTCTCTCGATAAGGGATAGGTAGGGTCAGGTTTAAGATGGCACAAGCCTAGTCCAAGACCAGACAGATTCACAGCCGAATTCTACCAGAGGTACAAAGAGGAGCTGGTACCATTCCTTCTGAAACTATTCCAATTGATAGAAAAAGAGGGAATCCTCCCTAACTCATTTTATGAGGCCAGTATCATCCTGATACCAAAGCCTGGCAGAGACACAACAGAAAAAGAGAATTTTAGACCAATATCCCTGGTGAACATTGATGCAAAACTCCTCAATAAAATACTGGCAAACCGAATCCAGCAGCACATCATAAAGCTTATCCACCATGATCAAGTGGGCTTCATCCCTGGCATGCAAGGCTGGTTCACCCTTTGAAAATCATTAAATGTAATGCATCATATAAGCAGAACCAAAGAAAAAACCACATGATTATCTCAATAGATGCAGAAAAGGCCTTCGACAAAATTCAACAGCACTTCATGCTAAAAACTCTTAATAAATTAGGTATTGATGGGACGTATCTCAAAATAATAAGAGCTATTTATGATAAACCCACAGCCAATATCATACTGAATGGGCAAAAACTGGAAGCATTCCCTTTGAAAACGGGCACAAGACAGGGATGCCCTCTCTCACCACTCCTATTCAACATAGTGTTGGAAGTTCTGGCCAGGGCAATCAGGCAGGAGAAAGAAAGAAAGGGTATTCAATTAGGAAAAGAGGAAGTCAAATTGTCCCTGTTTGCAGATGACATGATTGTATATTTAGAAAACCCCATCATCTCAGCCCAAAATCTCCTTAAGCTGATAAGCAACTTCGGCAAAGTCTCAGGATACAAAATCAATGTGCAAAAATCACAAGCATTCCTATACACCAATAACAGACAAACAGAGAGTGAAATCATGAGTGAACTCCCATTCACAATTGCTTCAAAGAGAATAAAATACCTAGGAATCCAACTTACGAGGGATGTGAAGGACCTCTTCAAGGAGAATTACAAACCACTGCTCAATGAAATTAAAGAGGACACAAACAAATGGAAGAATATTCCATGCTCATGGATAGGAAGAATCAATATTGTGAAAATGGCCGTACTGCCCAAGGTAATTTATAGATTCAATGCCATTCCCATCAAGCTATCAATGACTTTCTTCACAGAATTGGAAAAAACTACTTTAAAGTTCATATGGAACCAAAAAAGAGCCCACATTGCCAAGACAATCCTAAGCCAAAAGTACAAAGCTGGAGGCATCACGCTACCTGACTTCAAACTATACTACAAGTCTACAGTAACCAAAACAGCATGGTACTGGTATCAAAACAGAGATATAGACCAATGGAACAGAACAGAGCCCTCAGAAATAATGCCACACATCTATAACCATCTGATCTTTGACAAACCTGAGAAAAACAAGAAATAGGGAAAGGATTCCCTATTTAATAAATGGTGCTGGGAAAACTGGCTAGCCATATGTAGAAAGCTGAAACCTGAAACTGGATCCCTTCCTTACACCTTATACAAAAATAAATTCAAGATGGATTAAAGACTTAAATGTTAGACCTAAAACCATAAAAATGCTAGAAGAAAACCTAGGCAATACCATTCAGGACATAGGCATGGGCAAGGATTTCATGTCTAAAACACCAAAAGTAACAACAACAAAAGTCAAAATTGAGAAATGGGATCTAATTAAACTAAAGAACTTCTGCACAGCAAAAGAAACTACCATCAGAGTGAACAGGCAACCTACAGAATGGGAGAAAATGTTTGCAATCTACTCATCTGACAAAGGGCTAATATCCAGAATCTGCAAAGAACTTAAACAAATTTATAAGAAAAAATCGAACAACCCCACTAAAAAGTGGGCAAAGCATATGAACAGACACTTCTCAAAAGAAGACATTTATGCAGCCAAAAGACACATGAAAAAATGCTCATCATCACTGGCCATCAGAAAAATGCAAATCAAAACCACAATGAGATACCATCTCACACGAGTTAGAATGGCGATCATTAAAAAATCAGGAAACAACAGGTGCTGGAGAGGAGGTGGAGAAATAGGAACACTTTTACACTGTTGGTGGGACTGTAAACTAGTTCAAACATTGTGGAAGACAGTGTGGTGATTCCTCAGGGATCTAGAACTAGAAATACCATTTGACGCAGCCATCCCATTACTGGGTATATACCCAAAGGATTATAAAACATGCGGCTATAAAAACACATGCACGGGTATGTTTATTGTGACACTATTCACAATAGCAAAGACTTGGATCCAACCCAAATGTCCATCAATGATAGACTAGATTAAGAAAATGTAGCACATATACACCATGGAATACTATGCAGCCATAAAAAAGGATGAATTCATGGCTTTTGTAGGGACATGGATGAAGCTGGTAACCATCATTCTGAGCAAACTATTGCAATGACAGAAAACCAAACACCGCATGTTCTCACTCATAGGTGGGAATTAAACAATGAGAACACTTGGACACAACATGGGGAACATCACACACCAGGGCCTGTAGTGGGGTGGGGGGAGAGGGGAGGGATAGCATTAGGAGATATACCTAATGTAAATGACGAGTTAATGGGTGCAGCACACCAACATGGCACATGTATACATATGTAACAAACCTGCACGTTGTGCACATGTACCCTAAAACATAAAGTATAAAACAAACAAACAAACAAAAAATGATGGCACATCCCTGGGGACATGGCCAAGACAGTCCTTTGTGATACATTTTTTTCTCTAGATTAGTCCAGAAGTGTTTAAGGTTGAGGAGGTGGTAGGTAAGGACTAAGACTAAAGCAGCCTCGGTATTTATCCTTAAAGAATTAGAATCACATTACAGAAAATGTGTTCCCCAAAGAGACCAGTCCCATAAGATCTTCATAGGTTTGCTATGAAAAAGAGGTTCCGTGTTACTGAAGTGTTTGAGGAAAACTGGATTAGAGAAAATTAAACAGGTTTCTTTACTGAAAGATGCATTAAAGAGTTGAATATGCTAATTTGCACTCAGAATCTTTAAGGGAATATAGTATGCAGCATTTTTTTAAAAAAAACTTCTAAGGCTTCAGGGACTTTTTTGTATTTTTGTTTCTAAGTAGCATATGATAGAATTGTGATTACACAGAACATATTTTGCAAAGCACTTAGAATGCAAAAATTAGAAAATTCAATATTGCTTAATGAAGAATTCATAATATAACCCAATTAAACAAATGTATTAATGTTTATCATTTGGATATTAATTCAGAAGAGTTAAGTAAGACATTTCTGATATTTTTAAAGGTATATGTAAAACATACGTACATACAAATCATTTCAGTTGTTCTTTAAATGTCTAGTCAAAGACTTAAATAGACAGAGAAACACGGTGCTGAAGTTAGGTGTAAAGCCATTTGGTAAGACATGTCAGGAAGGAGAAGAAAATATAAGCACAGAATTATTTCCATTTGTTTTAAATTATTTTGTTATTATTCATCAATTACCTCCAACAAAATAGTAGTTAGAGCAAGAAAAAATAAAGTTTTAAAATATTTTAAATCAATTTTTGTTGATTTCCTGATTTCATTTATGGGGCCATAATTTTAAACGTATATAATGTTTTATTATTTTTAATATGCCCTTATTATGCATTTAGAAAATAATGATTCAATAATGTATGAATCCAATAAAATTATACTTTTATTTCAAACTACAAATATACATCCACAATATGCTTCCTCAGTTTTTCCTTGTTAACAGATGAATTTTGTCAAAGGCTGATTTTGGCAAGCTCTCTGTCAAGTGGAAGGTTGTTTGAGCATTTTCTAAAATAATTTCTTCAAAGGAAACAAAAAATGAGATTTAAGTATTTGATACTTCACATGCGATTTATAGCAAATATGGCAGGTCACATACTGAAAAAGAGTAAAAAAAGAGACCATTGCTATTTAAAAAGACAGAACTCTCCAATATTTTCTGTTCTAATATTTTAACTTTTTTCATTAAAATTTCCCCTGCCTCAATTATATGACAGTAACCAGTAGGGGCTGCTCTTAGCATTACAGGCAAAGTAATTTCTCTGGAGTTGATAGTTTCAGGACTGGCTCTCAATATAACTGAAACAAATTTAGCTTGGTGAACATTTTATGGCAAAACTATTGCCCTTTTCTTTGTCCAGTTAAATATTATTTTTAATTCCTTGCCTTTATGCTTTGTTTTTAAGCATCCAATATATAAAACCTATATAAATCAGTGAAAATAATACTACCTTTGAAAAATTTTTTATTGGTACAGATAAAGGAAAGACAAATTAGAGGCTATATATTCAAAAGATAAACTGCATTTCTAATAGAAATAGCAGGAAGGAGAAAGAACATATACTTTCATTAATAGTCGTGATTTCAAAAAGGAGCTGACTTTCCTTTGGGCAGTTCAGAATCATATACTCAGCAAAAATTCAAAAAAAGAAAATGTTTTCTCTCTAGACCGTTAGAGAAATTAGAATATAAGACTGGTTCTGTCAAATAGCTTTTGAAGGTGTACTTTGAAAGACACGAAATATTCTGTATATTAGTATCTGGACAGAAGCAGCGTTATCTGTCAAAGGTTAACTGCACCATATACATTATGGCTGCAACACTGAAGCGGTGGGGCAGCATAACCCCTTCATAATTCCTAAACTGCACTGTGATTTCTCCAGTCTTGCTGCTCTTCTGTGTTTTATTTATGTTCTAGTGTGCCTGGAGAAGCTCCAAATAGTTGAATAAATCACATGCCTTATAATGTGTAAGTATCATAACTAAGAAAGTCTGATTACTTGTGATAATACTGCTTCTTTTATTATTTCCAATTAAGAAACATACTGCTAGCCAGATATTATTAGGACTATCCAAGTGCTGGAATCATGTTTTGGATAAGACATCCCTATCAATAACTCATGCATAGATACCTCAAGGTTATTGCTAATGACATACTTGAGACAGCTGAATTTGAGACTCATTATTAATTAGGAAGTTTGGTACTTTGTCATTACACATAAGGATTTAAGTACTACATAGGAAAATTCATTTAATCAATAATCTGAGTATAAAAGAAAAAGACGAACAGTCAAACTATTTCTAATAAACATAAAATAAGTATCAGCTTGTAGCACTATTGTGTGACAGGAGGGTTGGGAAATTGCAAAATAATTTAGGAATTTTAAAATCTAATGAAGAAAATATCAGGCCTAAATGTATTCAGTGTGAATTCTATACAACTAGAAACCTTTAAGTGAAAAAACACAATGGCTATTTAGGTATTCGCATTAGATAAGTTTTGTCTCTAGTGATCTACCTACGCATTATAGACTTTTTCTATACTCTTGTTAAATTCATCCATGAGGTAATTAAATAAATTCTGTAATTAGTTAGCCCTCAATTTTATGTTTATTAAAAATAGTTTGACTGTTCGTCTTTTTCTTTTATAATCAGATTATTGATTAAATGAATTTTCCCATGTAATACATTCTAATACATACTAAAATCTATTTATTTTGGTGTCCAGTGTATGTTCTCTCATTCACTGAATATTTACCAAACAGTTTTCATGAGACAAGTACTTTCTAGATTCTAGATGTGCTACTTCAAATAAACTCATTCTATATCTTTGGATTATCAGACCTTGTATTATTATAAAACCAGTCAGTGCTAAGAGACATCTACCCCAGAGTAAGGACTAGTAACCATGGTAACTAGGGGAGTCATGTCATAAATTAATTTCCAAATTGTCTCCTGGGAAAGGTCATATATGAAGATTTTTGCTAGCAAGATTAGGAGGAAGAAAGAGATACTTAAAGCGTAACTAAAGTAGAGTTTTAAAACTAGCTAACCTTCAAGGCAATCCACCTGTTCCTGTCTTGATTCCATTCTCATCTCAACTTCTATAGCCCAAAGATTTTTGTTCTCATGGTGACACCTCCAATGAACTCAACTTCCTTGTTGTAATGGACAATATCTTTTTTCAATTTTGTATATAAAGCATTTATAATAATAATTGCTATAAAGTTGTCCTCAATCAGTAAATACATTAATCAGTGACTTTGATTTTTGTTTTGTCCATGGGGTTAATATTTGTACTTTATCTCTAAATTATGTTTAGGAAATCAGTTTTTCCTCTTTGAATTTGCCTTAGTTGAGTCTGCAGTCTCAAAGCTTGTAATATAAAAACTCCTTAATCCAACCATTGTATCCCTTCCTTTAGACACATGATCACCATCAGGAGATACTACCCTACTCACCTAATGGTATGAGAAGTAAAAAAGCTATTAAAAACCCTTGAGAATTCCTTTAATTTTTAATACCCTATGTATGATATCAATTTTTAATTAGCTTTGAGTATGTGGCAATTTTAATTCTCGTAATAATGTAATATTGACCTAGTAGTCTTTGGCTTTATATTATAAAAATATAAGTTGGATTTTCATGGTCTATTGGCCAGGCTCAAGAAAAAACTCTTGACTCAATCAAATATGTTACAGGGTTATTTTTACTCTTCGAATATGTTTCTGGCTACAAAATGTAAAGACTCCCAATTACCAATATGAGAAATAAGAGAAATAATGGGAAAATAATTATATAATTAATAAACCATTGTAGAATATTTGCAAAATATTTTTACAGAAGGTGAAATGTAGTAATGGATTGTTTTATAGTTTGGTCCATTTTTGAATTGGGAATTTTAAAAAGTAACCTAGAATAAAGTATGTCTATTCTTGTAACTCCAGACATTCCATTGCAGTGAGACTAGCATGGATTTGGGGTGAAAAAGTAGTATATACTTTCAAATGACCAATGAAAATACAGTTTACCTTTCAATAGTCTTATGATTATGTTATTTAAAGATGTTTGGAAAATCAAAAGGAAAATATGCAGTAGACATAGTTATTACAATTTCCATATGGTTTCCATAAACCAGATGATCCATCAGAGTTAACATGGTTCTTTACTTTTAATTATCTATTTTTCTTAGTATGTTTTCTTACTGGATAGTGGCTGGGAATACTCCACCTAAGACCACATGCTATGTCAATCTGTTACCAGAAAGCTTTAAAACCTGTCTTGATTACGAGCAAATCTATCTACAGGAAGATACGGCCTGCCTTCCCAAGCCATAGGGCTTTGTTGAAGGAAGTAGGGATTTTTATGAAGTTCTTTAAATTGCAACAGCAGCAGCATGTTATTTATAAACATAAACACATTGAAATATGGAGAAAGACTGTGAAGGGATTATTAGTGATAAATAGATAAGAGAGAGCTGGGCACATAAACTGTTTGTTCTGATTACATTGATGTCCAAAGGCCTTGAAGATTACAGTTGCTAAACTTTTGGTTGCAATTCTTTATATTTTTATAGTGCTTTGGATTTTGCAGTCTATTTAAGGTATTTATTTACCAGATTTTATGCATACACCAGCTATGCATAATTGTCTCCATTTTGCAGAGATATGAATAATTGTCTCCATTTTGCAGAGAAGAAAATGGAGATAGAGGTTATATTTAATTTGGGTTTACATAAGAAGTAAATGGAACAGTCAGTCAGGACTACATCTTAGGTCTTACAGTTCTAATCTTAGTGTACGTGGCCTCTTGGTCTGTAAAAGGCAATTACATGATACCCAGAGATACTGAACTTTTAGGTTGTACATCCAAAATAAAGAGAGGAACGCCTTAGCTGGAACAAAAAGAAGAGTATATGTAACTTAAGATCTTTCATTGTGCTATGCCTCTTTCATGTTTAAGTTACAGGGTTTTTGTGTGGTCACTAAGGAAAGAAAACAGGGGGATGAGTTGATGCTTGAGAGGTGGGGTTGGTGGCCCTGACCTGACTTGGACTTCTCAAAAATATCACAATGTTAAGAATAATCAATTTTGATCTTACAACTGCAGCAGCCCTAATAGATGAAGAGTGATTTATTATTTTTTTTAAGTCTATGTTGTTTCAAGCCAGCTAGAACGTTGCTTTGTTAATCAAATAAACTATTATTTGTTTCTGAAACAGTGGGGGAGGGAAAATATAAACATAATAACGGATAATGTCATAATTACACAAATGAGTTTTTAATACTCCTCCAGAGAGTTTGAGCCTTCTAAACCACAGAGACAGTTCACTCAGAAGAGGTGAGGAAGAGGAAATGAGGACTAAAACTTGAGTTACCAGCATCCCTAGGGGAGTTTTCATCTCTTTATCTAGTAAGGATTCAGGAACAATATTTTTCCTAAAAGGCACGATTTGTAAAAGAAAACAATAAGGTGACTTTAAGGGAGAACCAGAGCCTCTAGTAAGTTCTGGGAGGCCACGGTGTCTCCAGCATTTTGCATAATGCATGCCACAGGTTAAATGTTCAACAGCTAATTATTAAAATCAAAAGATATACTCTAATATTTCATTATACACAGTTTAGGAAAGACAACTTAAGACATAACTGGATACAAAAGCAAAAAATAGCTTAAATTATCTGTTGTGAAAGTATCTAAACATGCATTGACAAGGCAAATGGAAAATAGGTAATTTTGTTCCATGGAAAAAAAAATACTATCCATTCCTACAGCACTTTTTACATTTAATACCTTCTTTTGAAAGTCATTATCCCTCCTGTTGAACAAAGACTATTCGGAAAAGATCTTAAAGACTAGATGAGACAGGCTTGCCTGTACTAAAACACAGGAATTTTCTTTGGGGTCAAGGAAGCCGACCAGTAGGGTGAGGGATCTGGCTTCACTGAGCTTCATGGACAGGGTGTGAGATCTGTAAAAGTGTATTCTCAGGTTTTGTCCTTAACTACCTTATGTCTCATTGATCTTTACAACTGTCTTCAAATAAGTACCCTTGAAATCTCTGGTGCTTTAAGAGATCAGGCAATGTTCCTGATCCTTCAGAAATTTCCCAAGGAGCTGAAATTTTACTACCTGTTTTTTGAGGATTGCGCCAACCCATCACCTTCTCATCAGCTGTAATTGTTACCCTACCTCTCTGTTGGGAAAATGAAACTTCTATGATCAAAGTTGATCTACAGACATGTGGTTGATAGGAATCTCCATGCAATAGACCATCATGTCTGCTACTGGCAGACATTATTGTCCATTGGTGTTTATTTTCAATGTTAAAGAAATAAAGATCACACCAAGGAATTATAGTGGGAAGGGCTTTGGTTATATAAATACATAGTCTTTGTTTCTAATAAAAGAGAATGGTATGTATATGTATAAATGACAGATGTATATAACACTGCCCACCTCACATACATGGAATTTTGTCCTAAATTTTACTATGTGTATGAAGGACAGAGTAGATATATTGTTTTAAAATAGATGTCACGTCAACATACTTTGGTATCTTTTGAGCTATCCTTTGTTTAAGGCAATTATTGACTAAACATATTGTAGCTTGAAAATATATTTACTTTTTCCAATCTCCACCATGTTAGAACTGGAAAGAAACTTAAATTAAAAGTCAAATTTTCTCATCTTGCAAATAAAGAAAGTGAGGCACAGATAGATAGGCTGAGTGCTAAGGTCAAAGCTAATAAAAAGAAAAATTGTGACTGGAAGTCATCTTTAATTTCTAGTCTTATGCTTTTCCCCTCCACCTATACTCAGTGCCTAAAATCGAATCAAGTATACAACTCTTAGGTTTGGTTGCATAATTTAATTAAATGTCAGAATTTAAACAATACAAAATCCAAATATTTTTTGACAACAATTTCAGTGTGTTCTTCCTTATAACACTACGTCTCTTAAACCATTAATTATTACAATGATGTGGATTTTTTTACTGTACCTAAAAATTTTGAGGGTGCTAGACTTAAACATATATTAATATATATAGAAGGTTGGCGATATGGCACAACGTCTAGCACACAGTTGGATCTCTGGAAAAGTGAGTTAAATAAATATATTAATTAACTTGATGCAGAAACATGAAAGTGATCAAGTATTTTACCAAACCATAAAAAGAAAATGGAATTTCAGAAATGTCTGTCTCCTCGGATTAAGAGTTTCTATAGGACCTTTTGTATTTGGGTTTGTATGTGTTACAAAATATCAGGGGGTATTAGAAAGTGACTAACTTGCCTAGGGGTTAAGAAACACGGGTTCTAGTTGATCTTTGTTGTAACTATCTAGCCATGAAACTTCTCTTAATTGCTGTAACTTCCTAAGTTGTAAAATAAGAAATTTGGAACCCGTGGTGGCTCCGCGATTCTCTTTACTGAGGCCCTGGTCCTAGTTTACTCAGGCTGTCATAACCAAGAATCTCATCCTAGTCTCAGAATTCTGGGACTCAGAATTCTCATCCATAACATTGAACCAGATTGTCTCTTAAGTTCGTTCCAACTCTAACAAAAGGATGGAAGGAAATTGATGAATATGATTTCAAGGAAGTGGTACGTGAAGCAAAAGAGTGGAAAAGTCACAAGGAAATAGAGACTAGAGGTAGCTGTTGTGTTTCTCATACCCAGATATCAATTCCCTCAAAGGTTTGATGTAGGTAATATGATTCTAACAATAAAACATTATTGAAATCTTTAAGTTTCAGGTGGACCTTTTTAAAATGTTTTAAACATTTATGAGAATACTTAGACTCCAAATTACTGAAAGTAGTATCCTTTATTTTTCCTATTGTAAAATAGTTTCTGATTACCTGCTGGCAAACTTTAGCCTCTGATTTTTTTAATGGGCACACCATGGCTGAAAATGAATATCTGGTTTTGAAAGAAGATGTGGTTTTTAAAAATGAGTATAGCAAAATGCCAAGAACACTTCTTCTATAGCCAACCTCCTGAGTTTCTGGCTTCAAGAAAAGGCTGGTAGAAAACAGGTGTCACTAATCACCATGCAATCTGGGATCTCCAGCTGGAGGTAGAGAGATCCCCAACCAGCTGTTTTCTCCTCTGATTAAAAATTCCTTCATATTCAACTACTAACCTTTTGCTCTTACACACACACACATTTTATATTTTCTACGCGTAGGTTGCAGGGCTTGGGGAAATGAATGGATTAGCGGTATCTTACCTCTGAGTCGGTAAGTTAATTAAAGAGTGTGTATATAAAGTGGAATAATGAATTATTTAGCTGATAACAAACATGATATAAAATTCCATTTATTGGATAGACAATTCAATCTTATTAGTTTTAGAGTTATATAAATTATTTTTAACAGAATGCAAAAAATATTTCATATTTGCAGATTTATTTTTAATATGGTACATTTATTGTTCTACAACCTTGTATCCTTTTTTTATACTTTGTGGAATGTTTTAAGTATTTGATTGGAAAATGATGCAGTTTGATTAAGAAGGAAGTTATGCAGCTTCTACATCAGGAACCCATGAAAGCCGGAATGATCCCTGTATTTTACCTCTTCTTTCTTTTCTAGCCTGGTACTGTCTCTAACCCTTTTAACAATGTATCCTTTTTCAAAGGTAATTAATTACACCAGATGACTCTTAACTAGGGATCAATTTGTTAAACACAAATAGCAGTGGACAAACCCTTATTTGCATGCCTCTTCAAAAAGGAACAATTGTATAAGCTATATACGCTTTCTTTGAAATCAAACCTTAGAGAAAAAAATAAGCCTTTCTGAGTAAGAGTTCAGATTAGGCTCAGCTCTGTTTCTCTCATTTCTCATTTCGATCTGATGAGTATTTACATCTCCTTTCATGCAGGGTGACCATACATTCCAGTTTGCCTACGAGAGTCCCAGTTTCAGTGAGCTGCCTCGCCATCCTGTTGTGTGATTATTCCTTTTCAGCCTCAAAAGTGTCCTGGCTTGGAAAATATATTATATGGTTCTTTACCATATGGCATATAACCATTCCACAAATTGGTTATCCCAGATAAGTGTAAAATAAGAATTTTTGTTGCCATTACTTGCCAATTTAAATATTATATACTGTCTTTTTTCTGTGATCTAGACTTTTGGTGTTATTTCTTCTCACCTAAATGAGTAATACTCTTAAGAGATTTGCAGAAAGGCAAAGTCCTGTGGTCTTCTGAAAATGCAAATGTTATTTGGTTAAAGTTGTGACTTTGTATAATACAATAAATAGTCAACATGTCTTGCTAGAACATCAAATTTAGAATATTGCTGGCTGAGTTTTGACCTTGGGAATATTTAACTTTCTAAGGCTCCATTTCCTCTTCTATCATGTGAGGATAGAAAGGTTTTTTGAAAATTTGTAAGAATTGAGGTATTGTATTTCTGGTACCCAGGTCAGTGTTTGATTGATAGCCAGTATAGAAAATACGGTAATGATCATAAAGTTTTTTTTATCTGATAAGATCACGAGACATTTATGGGAATCAATAGAGAAAAACATTTTTTTTTTTTTTCATTTTCAGAAGACCTTCTCCAAACCAAGTAGAGTTCAACCTAAGCTGAACTTCATAATGTGGAGGAGTCCTTATTTGATTCTGAGATTAATATTCATTCAGGCATTTAAAAATATGGATTTTTTAAGAATTTAGACAATTAGCACTAATGATGGAACAGAAATTCTAAAACCCCTTTGAAAGCTATTTTATGCAATTGCCTTTGTTTATGATGAATTTGAACAATTTTAGGATGAACAACATGTTACAAGAATAATATTATATGACTTAGAAATAAAGATTTTTGATTTGTCAAGTAACAAATTTGTATAAAAAATACAATACTATGTACCTTTGTATAAATCAAATATTTTCCAATAAAATTAAGCAATAATATGTTCTTTAATTACTTTTGTTCTTCTCCACAATGAGAATGCAGCTTTTTTTTTTTTTTTAATGAGCAAACTGTTTCTAAGAAGCAAGTAACATTGAAAATATACTCAGTATTTTCATGGACAATCAAAATTAACTGCAAAAACCATCTTTTGGTTGGATTATAAATCGTATCCTAATTTTGGAATTAAAACTGAGGTTCATGACAGAGGAACATTTTCTCAGTGTTTAATCAAAATATACACTTCACGTTCTGGTTTTACCTATGATTCGAAAAAGTTGTTTATTCTCGGAACTTGAATATTCATAACAACCTCTTATTGATGCTTATTATTTTAAAGAACACACTTTATTACAGAGGCTATACGGTGCCTGAAAGGGCAAGTGTATCGCACTGAGGAAAAGGAGATGCAGAATGTGGTTACTGGTTCCCAGGGTTACCTATATTGTGTTATTTTCATTTATATTTCAACAATGACAAAGTGTAACATTTCCCTAACCTATTTCATTCATATCATAAGGAGCATTGTTCATGATGCCTGCTTGAAATCCTTTATGTTACAATTTACAATATAAATTGGTAGATAAATTAAGCTAATAAAATTCAGTTTAATTAAAAAGTTAATTCAAAAGTTAGTAGGCATTTCCATAGCAGCTAACTATCTTAGTCTTTGTTAAACAAAGGCAATAACATGTAAAAATTATCTTCCTCAGAAGACAATTGAAAATACTATCTTTAATGCATGAACATTCTTAACATCAATCACGCACTAAAAGGTTTTGTCATACCTGTTGATTTTAAGAGTTATTACAAAGTAGACAAGTTGAAAGCATTTGTCTAATGCTGCCAACTACCCATTCCACCTACTTCTCCAGAATGTTGTGAGGCTCAAGGTGAAATAATGTATGCAAAATTAAATGATAAAGTGATATATGTAAAGCTTATTTAGTCAATTAATATTGATATTGAATGGCTACCATGCGCCAGCCAATGTCCCAGGCACTTAGTAGCCAACTACAGCTACTTATAGCTGTCCATTATTTATTTCAACTCTTCGTATCAGATAAATGTCTATATTTACATCTATTCACCTATCTATATTTCAGACTGACTTGTTAACATAACTTATTCAATCCTCCTTTTAAAAAATATTTTCCATCTTTTTCTTTACACGTTTCCTCCTCTTCAAGACTTGATTTATGTTCTTTCAACTAATTCATAAAAACCAACACAAAGGTCTCTACTACAGCTTTGAAAGCTAACCGGAACCTCATTGTGCATTCATACTTTGCTGATTTTAGTGTTCACAGGGATCGCCTGGGGATCTGGGTAAACTGTGGAATCTTATTCAGTGGACCTCAGATTCTGCATTTCTAACAAGCTCCAAACTGCTGCCATTGCTGCTGCTTTGCCAACGCAGTTTGAATAGCAAGGCTCTATTGCATTGAGCCTGTGGATCAGGGCCGCATTTGCTCTTGTTATACTGTTGTCCTCCATCTCACTTATTTTTGACAGACATTCTTCTTATAAATAATTAAACTTTTGAGATATAAACAAAATCCTGCATATTTATTCCAACTTTAACATATCCCTTGGCTGGGAAATTTTAACAACAAAGAATCTTCGTTTTATACTTTATCTAGAAAACTCTCACATTAATTAGCCAACTCACACACAGTAAAATCAGAAGACCAATTGATGCAAGCTTTGTGTGTTTTGTCCTTTGAGAATTAGAATATAGAATCTAATCTCCCTGTTGCTTTCTCTGTCTTGATTACTGTATGTAAATGCAAATACTGAACAACTGAAACATAACCCAAAACATGTCACGGCTAAGTTAAATTAAGTCAACACCTGATTTCAGTCCAATTTCATTTATGTTTCATGTAAGCATTGTATTGAGCATCCATAGTTTGTTTAAACGTGCTTCCTTTCTGCTCCATATTCTGTTGTAACTTTATGCAGTTTTGACTACTTTAAAATATTTTAATTATACTGTATTTATTGTTTGAAAATATTTGCACAGATTTTTAATAATACTAATGTTTACTTTCCGATTGTTTCATGAGTTGTAGTATTAATATTAAATGATCATTTATACAAACTCTTGACCATGATTAAAACATCATTCAATTGCCTGACTTAATTTTCCAGGCTCATCTTTTACAACCACTTATATATCTTAGGCTATAGCTTTATCAAGTTTAATTCAGTATTTTTGTTCATGTTTCCTGCCATCTCAAATGCTATCAGAATGACATTGTCTTCTGTAAGGGAGAGGTCTGGCCACCTGTCTATCAAACTCCCTCCCAGATGCCTCTCTAACTTCAAACTTTTTCAACCACCTCTTTAATCTCCTATGCAGTAAAGTTCTTCCACAGCCCACCCTGTACATACTTCTTTTATAGCACACTTAGCAATACTATTTCCAACTCCATGCATATATATTTTGCCTTTCTTGATAGACTTGCTGGCAAGTTTTTATTTTATTTTTAAAATTTTCATATTTATAGATTTATGGGATACAAAAGTGCAGATTGATTACATGCATATATTGTGTGGTGGTGAAGCTGGGCTGTTTGTGCACCCTTCACTCAAATAGTGAACACTATACCCGATAGGTAATTTTTCAACCCTCATCCCTCTCCGACCCTACCACCCTCTGCAGTCTCTAATGTCTGTTGTTCCACTCTGTATGTCCATTTTCTTTAATAGTTGTATTCTCAGCATCTTGATTCAGGGCTTGCATACATCAGTGCCCAATTATATTTTGTTGATTTTTTTAATTAAATAATAGGCAGCTAAATTTTAAATATGAAATACGTAACATCATTTTTTATTTTTAAGTCAAGTATAGTTCCAGCATGAGAACTACATACCTGGCTGTCAAGGAAAACATGGGAAAAACTTTTCATTAAATTTCTTAGTAGAAGGGTCAGAATTTAGTGGGGTACCCCAGACTGAACCCAGAGTGTGGTGGTTTTTGAAAAGAGTTGAAAATTCTTTGATACTCCTGCCATTGAGATGCGGGGTTGATGTCTCCTCCCATTGAATCCGGGCAGGATGGTGAGTGCTTTGACCGATAAAGGAGGATGGAAATGATGCTGAATGACTTCCAACGTTACTTCTTAAAAGGTCCTATAGCTACCACCTGGTTCTCTTGGCACACTCACTCTGGAGGAAGCCATACACAATGAGACCTTCCTGTTAGAGAGGCCATCTGTAAGTGCTCCACTTGAAAGCCCAGCTGAGCTCCCAACCAAGAGCCAGTATGCGCTGCCTGCCAGGTTAGTAAATCATTACAGATGTCCAGTTCAGCTAACATTTCAGATGGGTGCAGCCAGCATCAGCTGACGTCTGATTACTAGTGCGTGAGACACTCCAGATGCAAACTATTAAGTCAAGTTCTGCCCCAACTCCTGACCTACAAAATGGGAAGCAAAATAAAAGGATGGTTTTGAGGCACCCACTTTTGGGGTAATTTATTACATATCAGTCATAACTGGAATCAACCCAGCGTCAGGATTAGGACTCAGATCCCAACTGTATTTGCATGCTTCTAGGAAATCTACTCTTCCTTTTTAGATCTCAATTAATCATTTGGTAATTATTAACAGTAATAATTACATTTTCAAAATACTTTCATCTACCTAGTCACATTTCTGAATTCACAAATTGAATAACTGTCATTGTTATTGTGCCTGAAACCATGGCCTGAAGTCTCAGAATTAGGCTTCTGCAACACAAGTACTTGAACCCAAGACTTACTATGGGTTCTGTATAAGTCAACGAAACCTCCAACCTAAAAATTTGTGTACACTCCTACCTCTGACCCACTTCACCTACAATGAGAATTATCTATTAAATTGATGATCTCTAAAATCTGATCTGGCTCTTTGATTCCAAGATTATATAATCCTTTGATAATAATAATTCCTTTCCATTTCAACCTGTGGATGTAATGGACGAAGTAATAATGTGAAGAAGGCCAGCTGGCAGCTTTTAAAAATGGAGTGTTGCTGTAAAGTGTGAATAAGAAAATGACAGAAAGCAAAGTTAAGAAATAACTTGCTTGAGACAAGAAAAGACAAGCAATTATTCAGATGGGAACATCATATAAAATATGTGAGCAAGATAAACAGTAACATTTTTCTGAATTGTTATTTTTACAATGAGAAACGTAATGCTTAGCACACGTTTACCTACTGTGGACAATGTGCTGTCCCAAACTCCTGAGTTGTGATGATTTTACTGGGACTCTCAATGCATCTTTTCCTTAACAACAAAGTTGGGGGTGGAGTGCTAATTTCTAAATAGGCGAAGCTCTTTTTGGGATAAATGGATAATGGAACAATAGCTAACGATTTACCATAAATCACTGTTAATATTTGCCATTGCTGTCTGCTGGGTAATTGAATACTCTGAGGACAGATATAGGACTATGGAACTGTAGACTGTGTATCTTGACTCTAATATTGACTTTCTGAATGACAATAGAGAAGCAAGTTAGCTTACATGGGTTGAGAAATGGAAGGATTTCTACAAGGTGAAAGAACAATTCACTTCACATTATTTATAAAGTTCATAAGGAGATTAATACATTAATACACAGACAAAAATGAATTACCTAAAAATGATAAATATAGGAAAATAGATTAACTGAATCTCAAGCAGAAGTGCTTAAAAACACCTAAAATAGTTGCATCACTAGATTTCTTTCAGCTAGCTTGTCTCCTTTGTATTAACCCTTCTCAATCAACAGCTACGACAAAAGCCTTTTAGTAGGTGATTGAAGTTCAGAATATACATGCATTAAGCATGATATTTTCAATTATCGTCCAAGAATGGATGACTTTTACAATTTATTGCCTTTGTTATTTAAAAGAACTGAAATATTTCACTTTTAGATAAATACTTATAAAAGTTTGTAGATGAGAGGGGTTAGCCTGCCAGGGTTCATAAAATAATTAATAAGCAATTAATTTGTCTACTTATATCTCTTCTTGTTCCAAGAATGATTTAAAGTAGGCATCATGTACATTGTAATTTACAATATATGAATGACGTAGATAAGTAAAATATTGAACATTGTATTTAAGGAAATAGAAATGGAAAGAATTTTTCTTTCAATGATAAAGAATAAATACATTCTGTATCTTTTTCTCTTCCATGTACGACTTTGGACCATTTTAGTGCAGAACAACCTCCATAAAGAAAAGTGTATACAAAAGTTGATTTTAAGAAGGACTTTGTAGAGTGTAATGCTGCACTCTTTTTTATTAAACTTTTTTGCTGTATTTTTTAATTAATGTATCATATTGACATATTGTATAGTGAGTACAGGACAAACACATTGCTTAGATGTTTTAGCTCCCACTTCAATATGTGTAAGGATTCATTTATATATACAGAAAGCCATTGACATGCTCATATCATCAAAAACATAAATTTTAATTCTAAATCACTATTTTGTGGACATTAACTTTTGATGACTGTGGGATCTACTTTTTTGAAGTTTCATTGAAAATAAGCAAAAAGGAACAGCATTTTTTGGTAGTAAGTAAAGAATCATCTCCTTAATTGACACATTACTATAATATTACATTTGTTTTTAGCCAATTGGCACTGATACAATAGGCATCGATAACTTCTTATATAAACACAAAAAGTCCTTTACAAAATATCAGTGTATGTCCTATGATAAAATATAAAATAACATATTAATCAAATGTTTGAGAACGTTTATGTGTTTTTTTAACTGCAGTAATTTAACCTTAGTAATTTAATATACTAATCTTCATTGTGACCCCCCTCAGAGTTCCTCCAACTTGTTTTACACAGTGCACACTTCTTTACAGACCTTTATGAGGTCAGTTTTCTGCGGAACACAGTTTAGAATAATTTGCTCCAGGCAGCATTTTCTGATGTAAATAATCTCATCCTTCCATCCTGTTACTGACAAATGAATTCCACCGCCTTTTCTCAAAGACTCTGGAGTTTCGCCATCTTGATTTCCTCTCATGATGTATAATCAAGTTGAAACTAATTTTTAATCACTTCTTTGTTCTAGAAGTATTTATTAGATGAAAACTAACCTGAAATTTTAGCATGTTTTCTTGGTAATTGGCAGAGAAATATATTAGAAAACTATATACTGTATAGTAGATTGTAAAAATCACTTTCCGTTTGAGATGAAAAGTGTTTTAAAGAATAAAGATTTAATATAATCAAAATGTAATATAATATATAAATATAATATGTAAAACTTTAGTTTAAATTAACAATTATGTTAAATTTTAGGCTAGTTAACAGAATCATGTAATTCTAGGTAGTTTTTAAGTGTAATAACAGTTCATTGCCATTTTGAAAAAGGATTTCTTTGAAATGATTTCAGTGCATAGCGAAGCACACATATACATTGATATACATAATTATTTTTTCATTAGCTAAACAAATCTATATATCTTGGTCAGATGAAGAAAGTTGTCTATTTAATGTCCCTTTATATACTTGAAGATTGTTGAACAAAAGTACAATCTTTTTAATTTAAATCTTAAGCTTATTCTTTTTTAAAATTTCTGTGGATTAAGTGGGAAAATACCAACAAAAACATGTAGATTAGAAGCACATAATAGATTTTTTTCCCCAACTAAATAGATGTTTCATCCTTGGCCGTGTAGACTGCTACGTGGCAACACCTAGCAACCATACAAGTTTCCTTGACAGACCCAGTTGTTCTTTGTTTGGTAGAGGTGATGATGCTCAAAGTATAGTAAGATCCGGTGACACTTGTTAAAATGTAAATGAAAAACGAATATATGTAGAACAACAGTTATTAGTATTTAATACACATTCAGATTATGTGGGGATCTTGTTAAAATTCATATTCTGATTAAGTAGATCTAGAGTGGGGTCAGAGAGTGTGTATTTGTAAATCCCAGATGATGATGATGATGATGATGATGATACTACTCCAACGACCACGCTTTGAGTAGTGAAAACAGAGAAGTAGGTTGACTTATCTTGGTCGGGTGTACAACTCAGGGCTCTGTCAGTGATCTGCATTGACCTATTCTGTAAATATTATGTAGATTGTTTATTTGTAAATCATAATTCAGAACAAAGGCCAAAATAACTATTGTCATAAGACAAAATATGAAACAAAAAGACAATGGTCATTTCATTTTAGTCAGCAATCATTTATGGTTATGCTTGTAATCTACTTTTAAATTTGCTTTGTATTCTTCAAAATGTGGACTTCACAATGAGCTATCCATCAATAATTACTTTATTGTCTCTTGCCGTGTAGTCCAGGCTCTGCTAAAATTCACCCCTGATGTTTCAGTGTACAGACAGGTAGGTAAATTATTCTCCCCTACTGTCTATTGAAGGTACATGTTCTTTCATTTAAAGTTGTCTGCCTTTAAAAAAGGCCTGCTTGATAACTTATTCTTGCTCATCTCTTCCATGGTTTAGTTCAGTGTCTTGATACCTGTCATTGTGTTCTGCATTCCTGCAGTCTCTCTTAAATGACTATTTTCCATTCTTGAATAATTACTGGAAGCTTCCAAGAAAAAATATTACCATTGCCAACATATATTTTTCACTTAGTGTCAACTGTGTTTATCTCTTCACAATTAATTTTAATAAAATATTATTATCCAAGTATAGCAGGACCTTTTTAAATTACCATCATGTAATGTTTTAATTCACTGCTTTAGACTGAACATTATTCTGAAAAATAAATGTCAGGCATAATTCGATAACAAAATATTTGCAGATTTTGTGAAGTTGATGGTTTTAAGTAGATATAAAATTTGATTGGCTTAGGATTGTAAACTATGGTTAAATGATAACTCCACTTGTCTAGCTGTGCTCATAGTCTCTCTTCTCTCTCCTTTTTTCATCATAATTTCTCACTGAAAATACTCATTTATTAAATATACTAATGGAAAATACAACCACTCATCATAGTGGTGCCCTTTTTTTCTAGATGATCATAATTAATCAATTACAAATTTATGAGAAAGAAACACCTGGCACACTTCCATAAACAAATAGATTTCCTGTGGTTTTAAGAACAGCTGAGGGTATTTCAAAGGGTCAGGGCGATCTGTGAGGAAAGCTCTTTTCACAGTTTGACTTCCGCCACATCCCTGTTTCTCATAAATATGCACCCTTACACCCAACATACATGTATGTATTTACTTACTCAGCAGGCACATGTTGCAAAGGCTACAGAGAAACAAAGAATGTAAAGGAGAGAGAGAAAAATTGAACTTAAAAATATACACATATTTAAAACATCGTGTTTTTAAAAATATATTTTTCAAAGGACCGTAAGTCTAAACCAAAGAACACGAAAAATGGAAGTTTCATGAGTAAGAAAGATACAGCTTAATGCCTCCAACTGAGGTGATTTTATCCTACAAGTTAGTGGCGGCCATCGGTGTTGGATCCAAGGCACTGATAAAAGAAGGATGCTCCGACACTTCCTTCAGCTGCTCTTCCAGACCTACTTTCTCACCCTTGACTACACTTTTGTGGAAGAATCTACTGGTATGTTTTCACATTTGAGAGGGAAATATACTAAATTTATGATACTGAGATGTTTTCTACCTTTGCACATCTATATATTTTTACCTGGCCTTCATTAATTGCAGTTGTCTTTTAAAAGACAGGGTTTGTGACAGTTGCTACCCAATATTCAAAAGACTGTGCTGTTGACTAGGGTGGCTACTATCCATATGTACAATTTGAGATGTGCTATTAGTTTGAAACATAACCAGATTTTCAGGACTAAGGACACAGAAAAAGAGTACAAAACATGCCACCGATGGTCTTCCTACATTGATTACATGCTGAAACGATATTCTGACTATATTGGGGTTAAGCAAGATCTATTGTTAAAATTAATTTCACCTGATATTTTTTGTCTTTTTAAATATGGCTACTAGCAAACTTAAAATTACATGTGACTCATGTGATACTTATTTTGAACAGCACTACTGTAAGGGTTTGGTTTGGTTTTTCTTCCTATGTTTTAAATTCTGTAATGCATAATATTATTTTCTCATTTTGATGTCTTTATTCCTAATCAGTCAGAATCTTAAAACAACTCCTCAAAAATTTGACCTAAAAAACCTGAAAAGAATGTCCTTTTGCCCCAAACCATATATTTAAGTCAAACTTAAAGCTAATATCTTCTCTTTTTAAGTATTTAAGTATCATAAACTGATAAATTTAAGTAATTGAATTTTCATCACTGGTGTTACACAGTAATCAACAATATTATGCAAAATAAAAATATGATTTTTATAAATATTTTAAAATTTGCTTTTAGTTTAAAACTCAGGGGAAAATACTATAAAAATAAATCTAGACTAATGAGGAAAAATCTACTGTTTTTGAAACAAGGAATTTAACTACGTATTTTATAGCTTACGCATTTTCAATTTTTTATAAAATGCTTGGTATAAACTACTGAGTACCAATTTTTACTTTCTCTTAAAAATTTTTAACTCTAATTTTAAAATTACAGTATGGAAATATTGAAGGTACAAATATTATCGTTGCTACCAACATAATAATGCACGTACTAATCAAAATAGCATTAAGGTTTTTCCCAACATTATTTAGTAAACAACAGGAATCAGAATAGGGCAAGTCTGTGCTGATTCTTTTCAGGGCTGTTGAGTGTTTGGGACAGCAAAAGAGCCCCATGGCATGTGGGCTTTGTTTATAAAATAGTCCTGGTCTATGATTTTAGATTATATTTTTAGTCCATGATTTCAGATTATATTTTTAAGGGTTTCTTGTATTTAACTTACAACATTGTTCTCCAGAATCATAGTGGTATCTAGGAGGTACTTTGCAGAAAAACAGGGTGCTTTCTCAATACGTTTTAAAAAATTAGTCACTAAATAATCATGAACAGTAAGAAAAAATATATATAATACACATTTATATGTATATATATATGCATCTGTGTATTTATATGCACACACATATATATGTATGTTTTAAAAACACCTACTAGGTAAACTTTTCCATGATTATTGCTCTTCTCTCCCCACCCCTGACATTATACCTTGGGTTTTTTATTCTCTTTTTTTTTTTAATTTGAAAATCCATGTTAAGAAATGGAACTGGATTTTTCTATACACTTTAATTTTTATTCAGATTTATTTTATGTTTACTTTGTTATTACTGGATCTGTTGAGCTAGAGAGCAGTGAAGTGAGCATACAGTGGCCACTGCACTACAATTTACTCCTGTTAAGGGGTGCTGTAATCATCATGTGGTCATTTGCCAGAGTGTCCTATTACTAAATCATGGGGATGATTTGTACCAGTTCCAGAGGATTCAATCGTTTTCCATTTTCATTAGTGGGAATCTATGTTCTTCACAATCAATGATTTATATTTAAGTCAACAACTGAAACAAAGAAATTTGAATTGGAGCAGTAATGGAATGAGGGTGAAATTTTTCTGTGTGCACCTTCTGTTTCATCATAGTGCGTTAAAATCTTTGGCATCGATGGAAATTCTAAAGTACTATGATGACAGTCTTCAATTCTGATAAAAAGCATTTAAATACCATAACCAATGTAAAGTTAAAGGCAAAACGAGATTTCAAAGGAAACACAAATATAAGAAGTCACACATGTACTTGAGAGACGTGCATTGTTTCCATGTAAAGAGAAGTGCAATCTAACGAATGAATTGTCATGGTCAAAACCTCTTAATCAATAATAAAATGCAGCATTTAGTCACAACATGATTAAATCTGTTGTGAAGGTTTCTTTTGTTGTAAGGTGACTATTTTTTTCTTTAAAAAGTTTAAAGTCTGATTATATTAATAAACTGTTATATTGATTCTGTTTTTTGTGAGAAATTAAATTGTGACTTCATGAAGGATTTTTTTCTCGAAAATTTCTAAGAGTAGTCAATCAGCCATATTGTACAGATATGTTTTATTCTTTCCTCACATACATTAGCCTTGATCTGTGACTGACAAGATTTCCATATATATATATATACACCTTACCTTTCTGCCTGGGTCTTTCCTGTTTCTTCATTAACATACATCACTCTTGAGTCATTATTTGTATCTCATAATTTGTGAAGAGCTTCAAAATTAAGGGTCTTATTTTTTTACAAGTTTTTAAAAAAATTTTGCAGCATAGTAAAACGTCTGTGAAATAAACTTCAATACATTCTCGAAGAGAGAGACTAATATATCTAATAAAACATACCATACCAGAGAAAGTGAAAAAGAATCTTATATTCCTACATCATATATAGTCATATTTTTAGACCACTGAGATCAAATTTGGACCCTCTGATTAGATAGAGATATCTTATGAGCAATCAAAAAAAGAATGGGAAAAATCCTTGCAAAATGGCCCTGGGAAGAATACAAAGAAACTGGATTTATTTTTTCTCTAAAAAAGTCAGAGGTGGGGACCTTAATAACATGAGCTATAAATTACCATTTGAGGAACTGGAGCTGTGAAATTTGCTCCACTGGATATTTGTTATGGAAAGTATGGACAAATATTGATTTTTTTCCTAGACTGCTACAAATATGCTCCTTTTAAGAAGCAAGTGGATGATGATGTTGTTATTTCTGTGGGGCTTCAAGTCATTGAATAATTGAGCAAGCAGTAAATATGTTCAGAAGCTAAATCATAAACAATTAAGATTATCTCTTCTTTGAAATGAATGTACCTTCATCCAATGAGTATGTTAAATGAATTATATTGTAATTCTGGAATTCATGAGTCAATTGTGTATTTCTAATGTATTTTGTGAATCATTAAAAATACCAAGCTAACTCTGAAACTCTAATTTGCAAGATATGATTCTCTGGTCCTGGCATAACAACAAATTTATCGTATTTTCCGCATTTACATGCAAAAATGATTTTAGAATCATAGAATATCGGAGTTGGGGAAAGATCCTACCTGGTAACTTTCTTCTTATTTGATTGAAAGAAGGGTCAGTCTTTATAGATATAATTTCATAGCTTAGTCTAATTCATCGTATATCTTAGTTTAAATCTTCCTATTTTCTGGTGAATCATGTTTTTGAAACAAAAAACCTGACAGAAAGCATGATTTGTATTAATTCCCTTAAATTAGTGAATGTTTCTCCTTAAACAGGCAAGCTGTAAAACTGCCAGAGATCTTCAGTTGATGGGGATAAGGACAATAAGATGGAAGATCAAGACTAGAGACAGATAGGAAGCACCCTCTATATGGTTTATAGGGCTGTAATTATTTTCATTTGAGAGAAATCTATGTTTTTAAAACGCAGTATTTTCTGTGGCTGTTTGAATTTCTTTTTTTTTTTGCCTTCAATTAGAAATGGGAAAAGCTCGGAACTTACAATATCCTCTTTTTTTTTTTTCCTCAGAGGTAGTAATTGTAAACATTGTTTCATCTATTATGGATCAAAGACTTTAAAAGTAATCGAAAATAGTTTGGATGCAAAGCTGGCATGAAGGCTCAAAATACACAAGAGAATGTGATTCATCCAAAGGAGTTTTGGGATTAATTGGATTTGCTTTGGTCTAGCCTCATGATCAAGATTAAACTTACACAACAAATGTCATTGATATAAAAATATATACAGTAAAACTACAAAATGACCAAATATTTTCTAAAAACTTATTTTTCTAAAATGAAGGAAAATTTTAAGTCTTATTATGTCTATTAGATTAGAAAATATATTTATCCATGTCTTTATATAGCTACATAGGTAGTCCTAATGGATACCTAACTGCTTAACCGCTACGTACAGGAAAGCAGAAATGTTTTTATTGTTTTGACAGGGTTACTGTTCCGCATCTTGAAGTTATATAATTACCTGCTTATAAAGTCTAAGAAAGAAATATTATTTATTTCAAAACTCTTCAAAAGTATTTCTTCTTAATTTGTAGAATATGACATATAAATTATGAATAAACATTGAAGCTTTGAATTTTGAAGAAAATATTAGGTATTGTTTATTTATAAGATATTTACATGATTGACAAAAAATTATTGGACTAAACTTTGATTGAAATCTAAAGATTACTTTTATCTACTTCATTCTTTTCCTGCTAAATCATGGAAACTTGCTGTACTTAGCAATGAATAACTTGATTTTATCACAGTTGCACAAAAAATACCAAATATACAACTTATTAATGTCACGGGTTTATTTCTTTAGAATCAATTCAACTTAATTCTATCCATAGCATTAACATCTTTTCAGAAGGAAGTATCAATGAAAATTATTGATCTTCTGACAAAATCTATTTCATGGAGTACATTGATGTTGTTTAATTGTTCACTCTTACTAACTAAGCCTTCAAATTGTATTATGTAGCTTAGGAATTTAAACCTAAGTGATATCTAAAATTGGAATAAAATTTTTAGTTATCACTATAGCATATTAAGTGGGAAAAAAAGTATGTAGCACCTAAACACCTAAAAACAAGGATATACTGTGTATTGTCTATTTATGAATTTAAAAGGATGCAATATCCATGTCTGTAAAGCAATTCTTCCCTACTATCACAACCCACAAAATCACTGTCTTTTCTGTACTTTTGACCTCAGTTTCTGTATCATTCATGTAATTCAATTTAATACTTATCTAAACCGCTATGTAACTTCTTTCTCTATTCAGAAAAATATTATTATGCCTTAACAGAACATACATTTTGAGATTCTATCCAAAGCAATGGATCATCTCCCCAGAAGAAAAGCATGCACATTAACAACACACACAGTCAACATTTTGAACCCTATGTAGTTAAAAACTATCTTAGCAACTTTTCATCATTAAAGCCATAATAATGCAAATAATACCTGATGCTGATAACTGATTGATTTTTAAAAATTCAATGGCAGTAAAAACATATGTGTGAAGCATTTGTTTGATGTTTTTATTTTTATTTTTAATTTCTTAAATGAGAACTATTGTATGTATGTATTACTGGTAAAAATTGTGTTTAGCTCATATAAATAAGTATTGTTTTGGCCACTAGGCCAACTAAAAGGAAGATTGGTACACATCGCAAAAATTTAAAGTAGACAGAGGAAATATTCTTGATACCCACTAGAAAGAGTCCTGGGTACTTCACACCCTTTAAGGGCAGATGCAGATATGCCATTGCACTTTTTCATAGCTCATTCCCCATGTGAATAAATGATCCATTGCTCGTCATAGTGATGATGATGCTTTACACACAGTGAATACACAGTAAATATTATTTACTAACCAGAAGACACCATACAATAAATTATTAGTATGTGGTATCTTTAATGGAGCACATATAGCAGAGATACACATCTCAAAGAGGCTAATACTAAATTTGGCTACATTGCTGCTCCCAACATTTCCAATCGCCCTAGTTAAACTTTCATTTTCCATGGCAAATTTTAATAGTATCATAAAATTATAATATGAAGGGCAGATCCCTGATGCCTTTTGCCAGCTGCCTTTTCCCTGTGGATTTAAGTATCTTGTTGATATATTACAAGGTAACAATTTTGCAGTTCACTCATGTTCCGAGTATCTTGTTAAAAGTGAATAACTTATCCAGTGGTAGAGATCCACGCTAGCATTCCTTTGGTTCTGCAATATAATCCTTAATGTGAAATGAAGTTTGATTGTTTTAACTACAAAACATAAAGGAGCCTGCACTACATCAAGACCTTTAATGGAAACTCACGGAATTTCTCGCATAAAACAGTAGAATTAATTAGACCCAGCAAGGCACACTGTTTAAATGCTAGCCTGTCATTGTACACTGGTTTGAAGTCATACATACTTAACAAAAGACATGGGTTGATTGCACAAAGGAGTTGAACACTCTTTTCACATTCGCTGTGTAAGTGTTATCCACTGTGAAAAGATTATTGACTTTTTTTAAGGAGATATTATGGAGAGAAATGATTGCTACCAGGATGACTGGTAGAATGATGTATGAGATAAGTAATAACTCTAATTTCTCATCTGCTAAATAAATGGCTTTAATTTTAAAATACTAGTTAGTGCATATGAGATTTCTGCTGAATTGAGCAGAATTATCAAAGCTGGCTTGGAAATGTGATGGACACTGAGAGCAAAGCATAAAACAAAAGGTTTTTTCTATACCTTTGCCTTTCAATAGTTATTTGTCCTACATTGTTAGTGTTGTTTCTTATATCTTATTTCTTCCTAAAGTTTGATCTAAAAATTGCACGTGCTTTACTCTGGATTTATACTAATAGGCTATAGAAAACACCCGTACCTCTGGTTCTTGTATAAGAGATGGAACATACTTATTGAGAGTTGATGACAGTTTAGTTAGTCTGGAGAAAAGATCAACTACATCTAGGTAATACTCAGTTAAAAGCCTAAAGCCTTCTTGTATATTTTTTCTATAATATATTCTTCCCATTATTGCCATTTTCTGTAACTGAGTACCTCAGCTTTGCCTGATCATTATAAATATCTGAAAAGCTTGTTATAAAATAAGTTTCCATAGGCCCCACTAATGGAGAATCACCATTCTAGGATGTGTGCATGTATTTCCCTACATATACCTACCTCCCTTGCACGCCGGCAGGCTTAAGATATGCAATGAGCTCTGGCCATTGGACCATGAGGAGAGGTGGTGTGTAGTGTCAGGATGTGGCCATTAAGAAAGAAGTGGTGAGCCTCCCCTGCTTCATTCTTCTCTTGTTCTGTTGTACAGACATTGGAGGCCATATGTTCGTGATTGTAGGTGTATCAGACAGAGAAAAAGGCTCACTTCGCATAAATGTGGTAGTCATTAATGCTATTTGCTGAGTACTTCCTATTCTTCCTTTTGAACACTTAGCATACACCTGTGATGAATTTTACTCCTTGGAGCCATGGATCTAGTTCTAGTGTGTATGAGCTGCAAGCAAAAGTTATATGTTTTAGTTCTGGATCAGGGCATTAAATTCTAAGTGTCAGATTCTTCAGCTCCTGTTCAATATGGTAGATATCTATTAGCTAGGGTTCTTGAGTAATTTGAAGAGCAGACCATGATGAACACATAACAGGAAAATAAATGAACATTGTTGTTTGAAGACTCTCAGATAGGACAAATTATGGGCCCATAAAAAATAATCCCAATCTTAGTTGATATAAGAATGATAAATAAACCTTTATTTTATTAAGCTCATTGATATTTGGGGATTTTTCTGTTTTGGCTACTCTTCTTAATTTTCCAAAATATTACAATGTATAGGCAATCTCTTTTTGCATGGTCTGATATGCAGATTTCAGTTACCACAGTTTAATTCAATAAATAGCACAAGTCCTTGAATATCACAGTTCAATTCCCATTAGCTGTGAGTAATTGCATAAAGAAAGAACTTCAATGCTAGCTCTTTGGTCCACAAATCAGTAATTAAATAATAGATGTGCATCATGATCAGTGACCCGTTACTTCTACGAAAGCCTATCAAATTGTCACTGCATACTTATTATTTAGTACTCACACAATCAGCAACAACATCACATGTGTTTGTGTTAACTCCTTATCTCCCAGTGGTAACCTGTGGCATTTGCAAAAATAGATAATCAGCAGAAGGAATTGACCAACAAGACGAAAGTGCAGCAAATAAATGAAAACAGATAACACTGGAAGTGATAAATTAAATGTAAATAGATTTACAGAAAAAATAACCTACTCCCATAATGTTGACACTGCTGCCATTCAGGAGACCCCAGATATGCAGCTAGAGGAACTCAGTAAAGGTGAACTTATCAACATAAATTAGGAAACTGTTGTGACAAAAAGGATGAAGATGTCAAAGAGGAAGTGCTGTGGCAAAATACTTAATACTAAAGAAACTAGAAATACTAGAGATATTTCATGACATTGAAAATGTCAAGGATAAAATATTGGGAGCTGATCCGAACTTAGAAAGGACTGTGACAATCTGCCAAGGCATAGCAAAGATGCTTGCTCCATATCCTAAGTGATACCACAAGAAAACAAGCTCTGTTCAAACTAATCAGTTCTTTTGTTTTTTACAGAGAAATTCATCTCTTCAAATCTCAATGTTTCTAATATTTTAAATTACATGTTTTAAAATGTAAATGATTTCATGTTTCACTTTACATCTATAGCCAACAATAAAAGAATGTTTAATGTTTTGACTAAAATTTGTCAAGGTTACAGAGATATAATTTTTTCTATTGATATTAAGATTGCTTTTCACGGTTTCAATCTGCACAGTCATTTTTACATCCCTTACATTAACATGCAAAATGAAGATTGCCTGTATCTGGCTAAGAATGGTTTATTAACTGAATGAATAAGTGGTGAAGTATCTGGTAGATAATTTTGATGGTAGTATCTTTGTGTACTTCTCAAATCATGTTACAGTCACCATCTACTCCAAGTTAAAGTTACCATTTTATAAAAGATAAACATGACTCCGCTTAACATTTTCCACTTTGTAATACTTCTCTGTTCTAGTTATCATGTCCTCCTTTCATGTCCTCATGGTTATCTCGTATCTTGTCACCTCATGTTCTTCCCTATGTTTTTGTTTCTCTGTCTCTCTCCACCTGCTTAATTCCTCCTCGCCATCAGATTTCAACTGAGGTCTCTTCCTCAATGAGCCTTCTGGAAGTTTCTGTGTCAACCCTCTCTTTTACAGCTCATACAGAATTCATTTACCTTTCATTTACAACAGTTACTACAGTTACCATTTTTCACTCAGTAATTATTTTACTAATTTCTGTCTTCGCCACTCTAGGTTTCTTCATGGCAAATTTCATGCCAAGTGCAAAGCACATGCTCACCATACTCTTGTTAATTTTAGAAAGTGAATGAATATGGAGGCAATGTTGCCTTCTTTTCAAAATATTTTGGTTTTCTTTATTCTAAGTAACTGGTAATTCTGAGTAATGTACTTTTAGCTTGCAAAGGAATCTTATGAGTCACATTGTCCAAATATCAAATTATTTCTATCCAATTAATGATTTTTTTTTTTGGTTAGAACTGAGGAGTGCTTGTTTCTAATCAATACTTTTCTTATTAGCTTTTGTAATGGCTGAATTTAGATTATTGACTTCTAATTAAATACAGGGAAACTTGAGGGGTATAAAATAGAAATATTGGTACATAGGAGAGTACTAAGAAAAATGCAGAAAGCACACAGAAAAGAGGTTGCACATAGAAAAGGCAAGAGATTAGTAATTATTTCTCTTAATTCGCAATACATTCGAAATTTTACACATTTCTTATAATATTCATCCTTTAGATAGAAATTTTCCCAATTTACTTTTGTAGAAAATAATCTTTTGAGAGTTTAACTAATTTGTTCAGGGTTATAGAGCTAGTAGGTGATTTATAAAGGATTTGAACTCAGGATTGTCTGACTTCATAATCTCTACCTATCATCCAGGCTGAATCCTAAGAGAAGACACCAAAGTGTTCAGTGTTAGTCTGTGGTACCATGGAGGCATTTTCTTCATTGGCACATATTATTTTCTTCTATTCCTTTAAAAAATATAGAAGTAAGATTTACACTTAAAAAGTTGTACATATTTAATGTATACAAAGTAAGGAGTTTGAGGATAAGCATATACTCATAAAACCGTCAATATCGTCAACACCAAAAACATACCCATCACCTCCCAAAGTTTCCTCTAGCCTTCTTTATTATTATTACTGAAATTTATGTGGGTGTGTTGTAAGAATGCCACATAAGATCTACCATCTTAGCAAATTTTAAGTTGGTACAAAAGTATTAGCTTTAAGCACTGCGCTAGTGGTAGATCTCAATAACTTATTTATCTTGCACAACTGAAACTTTGCAACCCTTAAACATCAACTTACGTTTTTCCCTCCCCAAGCACCTGGCAACCACTATTCTACTATCTGCTTCTACGGGTTTGGCTATTTTAGGTTCTACATATAAGTGAAATCATATAATATTTGTCTTTCTGTGTCTGGCTTATTTCACTTGGCATAATGTCCTCAGGGTCCATGAGATATGTTGTCACTGATGACAAAAATTTCTCTTTTTTAAGGCTAGTCAAGTGAAGCAGTGGAAGTAAAAATTTTCCTTTTTTCAGGATGAGTAATGTTCTGTTTTTATGTATTTACAACATTTTCTTTATCTCTTCATCTATCAATGGACATTTAGTTTGTTTCTATAGTTTGGCTGTTTTAAATAATGCTGCATGAAACTGGAACCACAGATATCTCTTAGAAATCCTGATTTCATTTCCTTTGAATGTGTATCTAAAAGTGAGATTGTTGGATCATATTGTAGTTCTATTTTTAATCCTTGAAGAAACTCCATAGTATTTTCTATAATTGCTGTACCAATTTTTATTCCCACTGAGAGTGTACAGAGGATTCCTTTTCCTCCTATTCTCATCAACACTAATTATCTTTGGTTTTTAATAATAGCCATTTTAACAGGTTTGAGGTGATATCTTATTGTTTTGATTTGCATTTCTCTGATGATTAGTAATGTTGAGCACCTTTACATGTTGGGCATTTGTGTGGAGACAGTTTTTTTTTTTTTTTTTTTTTTTTTTGGAGAGCTGTCTATTCATGTTCTTTGCCTATTTTTTAATTGAGTTTTGTTGGTTTTGTTTTATTTAGTTGTGATTCAATTGTATCAATCCCTTGAATATTTCAGATGTTAAACCCTTATTAGATGTATGGTTTACAAACGTTTCCTCCCATGCTGTAGGTTGCTTTTTCATCTTGTTGATTGTTTTATTTTCTATGTAGAAGCTTTTTAGTTTGATGTCATCTTGTTTGTTTAGTTTTGCTTTGGTTGTCTAAGCTTTTGGTGTCAGAACCAAAAAATAAAAATCATTGCCAAGACCCGTGTCAAGAAGGTTTTTCGCTGTTTTCCTCTAAGAATTTTATGGTTTCAGATGTCATATTTTGTCTTTCATCCATTTTGAGTTGATTTTTGTGTATGCTGCAGTTTAAGGGTTCAATTTTACTTTTGTGCCTGTGGATATCTAATTTTTCCAACACCATTTGCTAAAGAGACTATCCTTTCTCCACTGTGTATTCTTGTCAAAAATTAGCTGATCATATATGCATGGCTTTATTTCTGGAATTTCTGTTTTGTTCTGTGTATCTGTTTCTATGCCAGTACCATACTGTTTTAATTACTATGCTTTGTAATACTATTTGAAATCAGAAAGTGTAATGTTTTCAGCTTTGTTCTTTTTTTTCAAGACTGCTTTGGTTATTCAGAGTCTTTTGTGATTCCATAGGAATTATAGGATGGTTTTTATATTTCTGAGAAAAAAATGCTATTGTAATTTTTAAAGGCATTGCTTTGAATCTATAAATCACTTTAGGTATTATGAACATTTCAACAATATTAGTTCTTCCAATTCACAAATATGAAATATTTTTCTATTTATTTGTGTCTTCTTCAATTTATTTCATCAGTGTTTTATAGTTTTTCAAGAATAGCTCTCTTCTCTTACCTCCTTGGTTAAATGTATTTGTAAGTATTTTATTCCTTTTGATGATATTATAAATGGGAATGTTTTCTTATTTGTTTTTTAGACAGTTTGTTGTTAGTGTATAAAAATGCGACTGAAACTGTATGTTGCATTTGTATCCCAAAACTTTACAAAATTTATTAATTCTCATTTATTTTTTATGGAGTCTTTAGGGTTTTCTATATATAAGATCAGGTTATATGCAAAAAGAGACAATTCTACTTCTTTCTTTCAAACTTGAATGTCTTTATTGCCTTCCCTTGACTAATTGCTCTGGCTAGAACTTCCAGTACTATGTTGTTTAGAAATGACAAGAGTGGGCATTCTTATATTGTACATAATGTTAGAGAAATAGCTTTCAGCTTTTTGACTTTTATTATGTTGTATTTACATTTGACCTTTATTATGTTGTACATTTCTTCTATACCTAATATGTCAAGAGTTTTAATCATGAAAATGTGTTGAATTTTGCCAAATGCTTTGTCTCCATTGGGATGATCATATGATTTTTGTAATTTATTCTGTTCATGTGGTATATAACATTTACTGATTTGCATATGTTAAATTATCCTTATATTTCAAAGATAAATCCTACTTGATCATAGTGAATGATTCTTTTAATATGCTGTTGAATTTGGTTTGCTAAGATTTGGTTAAGGATTTTTGCATCTATGTACTTTTCTTGTAATGTTCTTGTCCGGCTTTGGTATCAGGGTAATTCTGGCCTTATAAAATGAGTTTATAAATGTTTCTTCCTCTTCAAGTTTTTGGAAAGAGTTAGAGAAGAACTGGCATTAATTTTTTAATGTTTAGTAGCATTCATCCATGAAGACATTGGATCATGGCTTGTTGTTGCTGTTGGGAGGTTTTTGATTACTGATTCAATCTACTCATATGTTATTGGTCTGTTCAGATTTTTTATATTATCATGATTAAGTCTTAGTAGATTGTAAGTTTTTAGGAATTCATCCATTTCCCTTTTGATTTCTTCTTTAACCCATTGGTTGTTCAGAAGTATATTGCTTAATTTTCACATATTTGTGAATTATCTGATTTTCTTCCTAGTATTGATTTCTAGTTTCATACCATTATGGTAGAAAAGATGCTTGATATTTTAATCTTTCGAAATCAGTTAAGAGTTCTTTTGTGACCTATCGTCTGATCTACTCTGGAGAATTCTGTGTGAACATTCCACATGATTAATGTGTTTCCTACTGCTGTTTGATAAAAAACTTTTATATATGTGTACTAGGTCCATTTGATTTTTAGTGTTTAAGTCTGTTTCCTTATTGATTTTGTTTCTAGATAATCTGTCCTTGTTAAAAGTGGGATATTGAAATTCCCTACTATTATTTTATTGCTATTTCCCGCTTCAGTTCTGATACTATTTACTTTATATATCATGATGTTCTAATATTGAGTGCACATATATTTATAATGGTAATGTCCATTTGATAAACTCATGACTTTGTTCTTTTGTAATAACAGTTTTTGACTTAAAATCGACTTCATCTCATATATATAACCAACTCTGCTCTGTTTTGGTTACAACTTGTGTAGAATACCTTTTTTCATCCACTTACTTTCAGACTATGTATATTCTGAAAGCTAAAGTGAGTGTCTTGTAGAATCTTGTTTTTTTTTTTA
Organism: Pongo pygmaeus; assembly: GCF_028885625.2. Classification (NCBI taxonomy): domain Eukaryota; kingdom Metazoa; phylum Chordata; class Mammalia; order Primates; family Hominidae; genus Pongo; species Pongo pygmaeus. The sequence goes on along the minus strand of NC_085930.1, from coordinate 18,779,206 downwards.
ATCATTTAGTCACTATATATTTTGAATGAAAAATTTCACCTATTTGCATTTGTAGTAATTAGTGATTATTGATAGTTAAAGACTTACTATTGCCATTTTGTTAGTTTTGGGATTTTTCTTTTTTACTATTTTGTAGTGGCTTTTATTCTCCCTCTCTTGCTCTCCTTCTTGGTGATTTGATAAAATTTTTACTTGTGTGCTTTGATTTATTTTTCTTTATCTTTTATGTATCTAACATATGTTTTATCTTTGTGATTTCCATGAGACTTATATAAAACTCAATAGTTAAAACAATCTATTTAGCCTGATAACAACTTAATTTTTGTTACATATAAAAACTCTATATTTTCATTCCTGAACATACATTTTATGATATTGATGTCACGATTTACAACTTTTTATATGGTGTATGCATTAAGTAATTACTGTAGCCATAACTATATGGAATACTTTGCCTTTTAACTTTTATAGTAGAGTTAAAAGTAATTTGTGCAACATCATTACACTACTAAAGTATTCAGACTTTGACTATATTTTTCCCTTAATCACCATATGTTTTCATGTTGCTAATTAGCAACTCTTCATTTCATTTCTTGAAAATCAGGTCTAGCAGTGATGAAATCTCACAGTGTTTGTTTGTCTGGGAATGTCCTTATCACTCTTTCATTTATGAAGAATAGCCTTGCCAAGTATAGTATTTTTGTTTGGTAGTTTCTTTCTTTTTTTTCCAGCACTTTCAATATGTCATCCAACACTCTCCTGCTCTGTAAGATTTCTGTTGAGAAATCCACTGATAGTCTTATGAAGATTTCCTTATACTTGATGAATTGCCTTTCTCTGACTGCTTTCAACATTCTCTTTGATTTTTGACAATGTTATTAGAATGTCTCGATAAAAGCCTCCATGCTCAACATATTGGGGTTATTTGTGCTTCAACTCTCTGGATGTTCATTTCAATATCTAGATATGGGGAGTTTTCTGTCATTATTTCTTAAAATAAGTTTTCTGGCCCTTTCTCTTTCTCTGCTTCTTCTGGAACTTTTATAATGTGTTCACTTGATGGTGTTTCATACATATCATCAGCTTTCTTTACTCTTTTTCATTTTTTTTATCTTTTTATTCCACTAACTGGATCATTTCAAATTATCTATCTTTGAGTTCACTGACTTTTTTTTCTACATAATTAAATATGCTGTTGTAGCTCTCTTTTGAATTTTTCAGTTGGAACATTGTATTCTTCAGCTGAGCTTCTTTCAGATGATTATTTCAAATTTGTTATCAGGAAATTCATAGATCTCCATTTCAATGAGCTCAGTCACTGGAGCTTTATTTTATTTTATGGCAATATTATATTACCTTGATGATTCATGTCCCTTGAATCCTTGTGTTACTTTCTTCACATTTGAAAAACAACAATTACCTTCTCTAGTTGTTACTGACTGGCAAGAGGAGAGAAAGACTTTCAACAGTCAACCTGACTAGAGAGATTCTGGAGGGCTTGTAGATCTTTCCCATGAATACATCTGCTCCACTTCTCTTGTTTCTTCTTGGGGAGGATGTCTTGGGATTGTGTGTCTTCTTTTGATCCTGCAAAGCCAGGCTTGGTGCTGACAGCCTCTCATTTATTTTCCCTAGGACAGTGCCCTAATGCATTTACACTAGCATGCCTTCTTCCAATACAGCAGAGTTAAGCTGGTTGCTGAGATCCACATCTGTTATTAAGATCTGTTCTATGTCCAAGATAGCTCATATGTGTCATCTATGTAGATATATTGAGTACCATGCATGGAGATGCATAAGGTGCTAGCCACAGGACAGTATATAGGATGCTTGGGGCATTCCTTGATAGGTTAGGGAGGTACACAAAAGAGTCATCCTGCAGGTTCATGGGAAGACTTCTTGATGTATTCCTCAAACTGGTTAGCAGGAATTGTGGCCAATTGTTGAGATTCATGCTCTAGTTTCTGTTATTTTCTGACCTTTCTTTCTGTTCCTAGTTGTTACCAGATGATACAGCCATGTTGATTCCCTCAGTGTCCTGGGTTGGGCAAGACAAACATGGGCCTTCTAGGTATTTCACTTTTTTTCTCACTTTCCTCTGTGTGAGAAATCTCTGTGACACTGCTTATCTTACCTTCTTCAATGTGTCCACTCTTGAATTTTTTGGACCACCAAATGCTGAAATCAGTTGTACTTTGGGACCTCTTTAAAGTATTCTTATTTGTGGTTTGTTTCTGTGGGGAAATGAGAGCCAGAAATTCCTATTCTGCCATTTTGCTGATGTCATTCCCACATATCTTTTTTTCTTTATCTTCTCTATCCTTGGTGATAGGGGCCTTGTTGATACATTGTAAAACTCTCTATTACATCTGTAATGTTAATTACAGATCTTCTATTACTAAGATTAAAGTATTTCCATTACTTTCCTCTCAACAGGAAACTTAAAGAAAGACAATTTTGAGTTTGGCATGGTATGGTATAACAAGTGTACTGTATTTTAATTGTTTGTATTCAGGGAGTCATCAGGATCTGAAAATCAATCAGCTGGAGCATTCATTGAACTCTTATAGTACTCTCTTGTTAAGGTGCTAGGAAAGCTTGGCCCAAGTTCATCTGTAAGCAGGTCTTCCTAAAGTATAGTGGTATGCTAATAGCTCATCTGATAATATGTATTCACAGGGTAAGTATATTTTATTTATCACATCATATATGTTTGGTGATTTTGTTGTAGTGCTATGGCAATGGACAGTTGGTGGCTTTTCTTTTTTAAAAAAGTTAAGTTAACTTTAAATAAGTATTTCCTACTGCAATTGTTCTAGAAGTTTAAACAACTTAGACTGCAACTCACCTATCTGGGAGAGAAAGAATGACGTTTTCATGGTCCGTTTACATATGACACTATCCATATTCAAAATTTTCACTCCTCCCCCTTGCCACTGCCAGAAATGTCCAAGAGTGCCAACTAAGTCAGCCCTATTTACCTAGCTGCTTCATGTCAGCAAAAGTTAAATACAGATGTATCACACTTTATCTAAAAAGATTGTTGGTCTTAATATTCAGATTAATTTGGATCTGCTACAATTGTTTCACAAATACGTAATATTTGTTCTAAGTTTTTATATTTATTAGAGTCAAGTACAGTGAGGATGTAGAGAAGGGGAAAGACATCCAACTGAAGGTCAAATCAGTAAGTCCTAATCAATTTCCTGATATAATATTTACCTTTTTAACCTTGTGCATGTATATCAATATATATCAGAGTTGGAAAACCCATATATCATATGGATATAAGCTACTCTGTTTATTTATAATTTTCTAGAGAACAAAATTTTCAAAGTTTTAATCGCATGTATTCTCATACCTAATGTACATTTTCAGTTTGTATTTGTGATCTATTTAAACATAATGACTGAGAAATATTCTACCTTCATTTGATGCAGGAGAATACTGAATTGTCTTATTAATAAAATTTTAAATGAGACCTGTATTAGTCCATTATCGCACTGCTATAAACATGCACCTGAGACTGGTAATTTATATAAAAAACACAATTTAATTGGCTCATGGTTCTGTGGGCTGTACAGGCTTCTGCTTCTGTATAGGTCTGAGGAAACTTACAGTGATGGCAGAAGGTGAAGGGGAAGTAGGCACATCTTACAAGGCGGTAGCAGAAGGAAGAGAGAGAAGGGAGAGGTGCTACCCATTTTGAACAACCAGATCTTGTGAGAACTCTATCATGAGACAGCATTAGGGGGATGGTGCTAAACAACTGGAAACCACTCCCATGATTCAATTACCTCCCACCAGGCTCCACCTCCAACATTGCGGATTACAATAAAACATGAGATTCTGGTTGGGACACAGAGCCAAACCATATCAATGCCTTAGGCAATGAGTAAGCAAATTTCTTTTGTCAAGGGCTGGATTGTAAAGATGTAGGTTTCATGAGCTATAGGGTCTCTGTCACAACTACTCAACTCTTCCATTGTAGCATCAAAAGAGCTATATAAACTATGTAAATAATGAGTTGTAGCAATATGCATTAGTCCATTCTCACACTGCTATAAAGAGCTACCTGATAAATTTCTAAAGAAAAGAGGTTTAACTGACTCATAGTTCACAGGCTACACAGGACACATGGCTGGGGAGGCCAGGAAATTTACAATCATGGCAGAGGACTGAATGAGAAACAAGCACATCTTCATATGGTGGCAGGAGAGAAAGAGAGCTAAGAGGGAAGTGCTACATATGTTCAAACAACCAGATCTCACGAGAACTCACTCAATATCAAGAGAACAGCAAGAGGGAAGTCTGCTGTCATGATCCAGTCACCTCCCACCATGTCCCTCACTCAACCCTGGGAATTACAATTCAACACGAGATTTGGGTGGGGACACAGAGCCAAACCATATCACAATGCCCTTATAACATTTTACTTATGGACACTAAAATCTGAATTTTTATAATCTTCACATGTCACAACATGTGAAATTTGAATTTTTTCCAGTCATTAAATGTAAACACACCACAAACACACACACACACACACACACACACACACACAGAGTTTGTTAGCTTGTGGCCAAAAGACAAATGGCTGACTAGACTTGGTCCATGGGTCATAGTTGTTCCTACCTTAGTATTCTTACTTATTTTCACTAGAGGGCAAGGTTTAAATTTGTTTCTGAAGCTACCAAAAATCTCATGCAGAAAGAGATACCACGTAACCCACAAATGCTAAAGGGAATGTGACTTTCTGCAATATAATTGTAAAATTATCTTTTGTTATGTACAAGTTCTCTATATGTATTTTATTCTATATATATTCAAAAATGACAAATGACACGCACATTTCACTCTCTTGGAAGTGACGAAGTTGTTAGCTCATCTACCAGCCGTTAGCGATCAAGCTAGAGATTTGGCTAATATGTAAAATAAATATATTTTAAAAGACCAAAATATCAACAATTATCAAGGTATTTGGATCTATAGCAAGTACTAGGTTATAAGAAAAATTAGTATATATTTGTTGTTTATGCTGTTAGCAAAATATTTTTACACATCATACATATCTTAATTGCTTTTTACAACAACTGATCATGATATTAATATTACGTATATAGAGCAGAAACAGTACCTAAGCACCTGGGCAGCAACTCTCAATTGCAAAAAAAATAAATCTAATGTTGAGAACAACTTAAACCAAACTTGAGTCCAAATAGAAAACAATTAAACAAGACTTTTTTTTTCTTATCAACCTTCCCATCATATTTCCAAAAGATTCCAAATCTGTTGTTAATAGAGCAGAAGGGAAGGAATAAATAAGAGAAGTGTTGGGGAGAAAGGAGATCATATTTGTTGAGTGCCTAGAATACACCAGGCAAATAATAATATAATAATAAAAAATAGACTTTGGACAAAATGTGTGAGAAGAGGAAACAATATTTTTTAGCACTCTACCTCTACTTGACACAGCACATACTCTAATAAACTCCACTCTCCCTTCCTACCTTAAATGGTATTAAGTGCCATCTGTGCCTTACCTTCTTAGCCCTTACTATGCCAACTATAGTGTTTATAGTTCCTTTTATCTCTCTAAACTAAGCTATTATAACTATTAACCAAGTAAGAAAAACTGGGCCTCAGGGAAGTTAATGTGTCTAAGTTTATAATCTAATAAAAAGAATCAAGGACAGGACTTGGACTACATCAGACTCAACTGTCTTTTAATGTAGATATTGCCAAATTTGTATGACTTTTATGATAAGAAATTAGACTGTGAAATTACTTTTTAGCAGATTGACAGGAAAGTTATTACTTTAAATTATATCCATTTCAGGCATGGCTTTATAATAACCATAGAAATGATATGGAATATCTATACAGTAGAAATTTTTTATTATTCTTTATCTGAGCCTCTTAAGGAGAAGAATATCTATTATTGTGGCTTCAAAGATGTCCACTAATATTTCAGTAGTCGGGCCTTTGATACAGCACAGTTCAATAAGTCTTTTTCCTCTAGCAAGCTAGGGGATATGAAGAGAAAGTTTAACAGTGATAATCAAAAGAAACTTAGGATTGAACACTGATCCTATTATAGCAAATGATTAGTACAGGTGGACCTTTCTTGATGTTCAGTGACTGTTGGTAATCCTTAAATAATCAGGCAGCTGCTATACAGCAAGAAAATGTCAAGTCGAACACCTGGGTGTTAAACATTTATACATGCTTGTAGGCCACTTTTATCTATCTGCCCAACATGCCAAATGTCAGTGGCTTCACATAGGTTAGGAGGAAATCACCTCATTAGAGCATAGCTAGAGTTTGCTTAGAGTCAAAAGGCACAAAGAACACTGTATCCTTAGATGCTGTGTAGTTATTTTCCTGTGCACTGAGCTTGCTAGTATTTTTGAGTAGCTCAGGTCCTCTGATGTCTATGTGTCTATAAACTACTCTTTTCTCTTTAAAAAAGAACATAGCAATGGCTTTGTTTTTCCAAGCAGAACAATACAAATTACTGTTTAATGGCCTAGGATGCCATACGAAGGAGCAGCCTGCACTGGCAACTCCAAATTACACTTGGAGTTCTTCAAGGAGTTAATGACTGGTGGCCACACACTGTATACAGGGGTAATCAGCACAAGATAAGGTGGCATCCTGGCTCACAGGATATTGTACAGACAGAAGCATGTTGTCCGATTGCCTTCCTTAACCTTCAATTCAGTTCTGTTTCCCTTCCTATTGTACTGCAGATGCAGTAATTAGTTTGCAAAGAGCTTGGGGAAAATGGACTCACGAGCCAACTCATTTTCTTTTTTCAAAGAAGCTGCCCAAGTTCATAAACTGTAGTGAGAGCCTTACTCAAATCACTGTAGAGTTTGTAAGTGAAAAAGGACAAAGAGCATAACACAAATTGAAACTTGATTTTTCCATCCAATTTAGAGGACAGCAAATTTGATTTAAGAAATAGAATGTCAAGAAAAAGGAATGTCATGTATTAAGTCAAGGGCTCACACACAAAAATTAACAAGTCCATGAGGAACCTTTTGATTCTACCATAGCTCCCTACATCATACAACTCTCCCAATTCTATAATTTGGAAAGTAATTTTTAGAACACAGTCTATTTAGAATACAATCTTAATTTGGCCACATATAAACCATTTATCTCTATATTTTACATGATTATCATAAATAATGTGAAATAATTTTAAAGTTTAAACTATGTTTGAATTTTTATTTTGGCAAGTAGTTGTAAATTTTGGTTAAGAAAATCATTGTCATACGTGTTTGACTAGAGTCAAGATTAGTCTCATACTGCTGAATCAATCAAACTTTCCACTCAGTCTGAAGATTAATTTATTCAATCAAAATTGAAGGTGGCCCCTGAAGAGAGAGTTTCCTCTACATCTCCTCAGTAACCTGGGGATATTCTTGGTAACTCGGATTTCTGAGTGCGATAGAAACTTTTAGCCAAACTTGAGCTTTTAGGACAATTATAGGAATTTGCCACCAGGCCAAAGAAATTGATGAAGGAGTTGCAGAGTACGTTTTCAGAAGCCTTAATGGTTTGGAACAATACAGTTTCAAACATGACTGCAATGGCATTGCCCTTCCACTAGTGCTAATTGAACTACACATGCTTCTCCACCACTTAAAATGGATTTACAATCTGACAAACTCATTGTTAAGTTGAAAATGTAATAAATCAAAAATGTATTTAATACACCTAACCTGCCAAACATTTTAGTTTAGCCTAGCCTACCTTAAACATGCTCAGAACATGGTGTTACCCTACAGTTGGGCAAAATTATCTAACACAAAGCTTACTTTTTAATAAAGTATCAACTACATCGCATTTCCCAAATTAAACATATATCACTATTTTAAAAGAAAATAACAACATAGTAAACAGTCACTCAAATAATGGAAAGAAAAACCAAAAATGTTTATTACTAAATTGGAGCTATGTCTTAACTATACCTTTAAAATAAATGAAGGTATATAACATTGGTTAAAAGCATGGGCCCTTGTGACAAATAGATCTGGGTTCTTTTCACTCCTATCACTTACTACTTATGTGATCTTAGACAAGTTATATAAATTTCTTTATTTTCTTCTTTAGTTAAATGAGAATGATAATAGTAGCTTCTATGTAATAAAGTTGTTTTAGGATTACTTGAGATGAAGGAAGTAAAAGGCAAAGAAAAGGTTCAGCAAATGTTCTCTTCTGTTGCCATCATCATAGTCTTCAATAATCATTAAAATTGTCTGATGAACATAAGAGGAAAAGGCTGCATTTTCGCCAGTATGATGAAGAAAATCTTCCCAGAAGTGTACCTTGCAGAATAGTTTGAATGACTTGGAGTGTCAATTATAAGAAGGAATAAGTACAAGTAGAAAAGAACATGGAAAAAGTTGAGGAGAGCTCAAAATAAATAGATGGACAGATAAGCTGTCTTGATTTTACATGTGGTAGTGAGCCTCCAAGATGGTCCACAACTATCCCTGCCTGTTGCTATCTCCAGCCTTGTGTGAGACTCTCTCATGTTGTGCCAAAGGTAGTCTGTGTGATCAGTAGACTGTGGCAGAAGAGATGGGTTATCACTTCTGAAATTGGGTTTTATAAGATATTTCTGCTTTCATGTCTCTCTTTCTCTCTCTTTTCTCTCTCTCTCTCTGTGTTTTTCTCTTTTCTCTCTCTGTTTCACACACACACACACACTCACACCAACTAAAGTCTCCTGCCGATAGCCACAGGAGTGCTCTAATCAGTTTTCAGAGGCTGTAGCCCTGGTCTACAGCTTCACTGCTATCTCATGAGAGACGCTTAGCTGAACCACTCAACTAAGCTGCTCCCAAATTCCAGATCTTCAGAAAGTGAGATAATATCTGGCTTTAAGACGCTAAATTTGGGGTGCAATCAGCTCTCTATAGCCATGGATTCTGTATCCACAGATTCAGCTAACCTTGGGTTGGTTGAATAGTCACACACACAAGAAAACAAATGATACAGCAATAAGAAATAGTACAAACTTTAAAAATACAGTATAACAGCTATTTACATAGCCTTTTACATTTTGTTAATTATTATAAGTAATCTACAGGTAATTTAAAGTACATAGGAAGATGTGCAAAGGTTATATGCAATTACTTTGGCATTTGCCAACATTTTGGCTGTCACATTACCTATTTGTGTCTAAAGTATAATTCAAGCATTTGGAACTAGAAGACAATGTTGGTTTATTTGAAGACAAAAAGAAAAAACACTCCGGTAAGGAATAAGTTTTTCAACCAAAAAAATGTTTTAAGTTGTAGGATATGAATAGCTGAATTAGAGCTAGGTTCTAAAATGTGGCTCAATAATAAAATTAATTTAAATGCACAGCACTCTCATATGTCATAAAGTTTTTGAAAGTGTTAAGACTTTGCAACATAGAAATATTTGAGAATGTATACTTAACTGTTTAAATTGTCTTAAATTATGCTATATTGAATGTTTCTATTTTGGGGACTTGAGCATCCCCAAATTTTGGTATCCTCGGGGGTCCTGGAACCCATCCCCTGCAGATACCAAGGGACAACTGTAATTTGTTTTTTTGGGATAGATAACTAATACTGTACAAGCTGTTATTTTAATGTGAAAATAGATCATCAAAATCTACTTTCCTTTATCACCTCCATTATCATTTTCTGGGGGTTCCTTTTAATTATAAATAAAGGTAATTCTACTTCTTAAGAATAGAAAAAATTTCAGCAATATTACATATAAAGTTTGAAAAAATTTTTTGGAAAGTAGCTGTCACATTACCTATTTCATTATGTCTAAAATATAATTCAAGCATTTGGAACAAGGAGGCAATGTTGGTTTACTTAAAGACAAAAAACAAAAAAAACCAAAAAACAAAAAAAAAAAACGAAAAAAAAAATCCTCTGGTAAGAAGTAAGTTTTTCAACCAAAACTTTTTTTTTTTAAGTTGTAGGATATGAATAGCTGAATTAGAGCTAGGTTCTAAAATGAGGCTCAATAATAAAATTAATTTAAATGCATAGCACTCTCATATGTCATAAAGTTTTTGAAAGTGTTGAGTTTACAACATATATATTTGAGAATGTATACTTAACTGTTTAAATTTTCTTAAATTATGCTATATTGAATATTCTATTTTCACAGCAAAATTTCAGAATTTTAAATATATAAAGGCAATATAATAAGTATAAAAATAGAAGCAAAAATGCAATTCCATCTTTCTGGTTCTCTAATTTCAGTTGTTTTTGTATTTGTATCCCAAATTTTCCCATATATAGAAAAATCACACTTCTGTAAGCCTGCATTTATAATATTGAGACTAGTTTTTTAAATTAAAAAAATTAAGATATAAGTAGCACATAGAAGGCAATTTTTAAAACTCTTTGAAAATATGAACTTAACAAATATCTATTATTAATATTTTGTTCATTATCCTAGAAGCCTCTTTATTATCTCAACTTGATCATTTACAAGTGGGAATACAAAATGCCAAAACCCAAGATCCACATTGCTAATATGGAGAACCTGAACGGCATTAGCTCTGGTCACATGGTCACTCTTTAGGTACAAGGTTTGGTGAACAGGAAATGGAAAACAATTGAGAACTTCATGACAAAATTCGCACCATGACTTCAGGGGGGGTAGAATGAGCTGATCTAAAGTGAAAGTATTCCAGGAAGTAAAAAACATAGCAGGTACCAAACACAGTAAGCATTCTGTAGGCGTAAAATCATAATACTGAATTCTTAATGAGTCCTCCTTTCTACCACATCACTCTTCTTCGTCTGTATCACTTATTTTGACTCCATTCCCTCACCTCTTATTCTCTCCAATCTGCCTTTTACTCTTGCAAATTCACAGCAACATTGCAAGAAATATGTAGTGTTCTAATTCTGTCCAGAGATTTTATAATACTGTAGCACTCTGGTTTCAAATCTTTATCCTATTTGATTTTTTTGAAGAGTTTGAGATCATTGTCCATCTATTTTTTGCCTTCTTGAAAGTCTTTTTATTGGCTTCAGGGATGCTCCTCTCTTGGGGTTCCACCTTTCCCTGGAATAGGACTCCTCTTTTGGTTCTAATGCCTTGAATCTTGAAATCTTGTAATGATGTTTAAACAGTGAAAAATTTCAAATGAAAACATTTTATTAAAATTTGAAAGGTGCAGAATTCATACCAGTACAGCCTGAAAAATTGAATAAATGAGGAAGAAATTATGGAAAAAATTAGTAGAACTGTAAAGGGAACAAATTTTGCCTTATATATTTACATTCTGGAAATTTTCAATGTCACATTTAACATTAATAACTGATCCTAGCAAGCTATTCAGGGTAGGCTAAAGTCATTTTTTTAAAGTAAAGTTTATTCTAAATTTAGAAACACTTGCATTTTATCCTTTGTTAATAATGGTCTTCTAGCTAACCTAACAAGTGGACATAATAAAGGTTATTAAACATTCATAGGATTCCTAATTTCAAGAAGAAGTTCTATAAATATAGTATATGTGAAGGTAATGTATCAAGGGTTTTGAAATTTGAGATAAAGCTGTATGGGTTATTTTCATTAAAATGGTTTTCTGTATCTGAACAATCTATGTTATTCATTTCTATATATCATGTTCTGATTGTGTTTTAAGCCATTTTTTGACCTTACAGCAATTGGATTCATTAAAACTTATTACAGCTTTATTAAATACAGGTAGCAATATAAAATATGCCCAGACTAAATCATTTGTGACAGTTCTGGTGTTGATCTATTTAAAATAAAGATAAAGCCCACGTGCTAACTTAGTAGACCTTTGTGAAAGTCTTTTCACAAGCATTTCTGTTCTGGCTAATTAATCAATTTTGGTAAACCTCATCATTTTTTCTAGGACACAATTTTCTTATTTGTAAAATAGAAGTAATGACTACCTCACATAATTGTTTGTATTTTTTTAGTAGTCTGATACAAATATGCAGACATACCTCAGAGATATTGCAGGTTCAGGTCCAGACCACCACAAGAAGCAGGTTGCAATAAAGGAAGTGACAATAATTTGTTGCTTTTTCAGTGTGTATAAAAGTTATGTTTATATATACTGTAGACAATTAAGTGTGCAATACCATTATGTCTAAAAATGTTAATATCTTAATAAAAATAATTTGTAGCTGAAAAATGCTAATTATCATCTGACACTTCAGCAAGTCATAGTCTTTTCCCTGGTTGAAGGTCTTTCCTTGATATTGATGGCTGCTGGCATCAGGGTGGTGGTTGAAGGTTAGGGGAGCTGTGGCAATTTTTTAATATTAGTCCCAATCAAGCTTGTTGCATCAATTGACTCTTCCTTTCACAAAAGAATTCTCTGTAGCATGCAATGCTGATTAATAATAGCATTTTACCCACTGTAGAACTTCTTTTAGAATTTAAGACTCTCAAACCCTGCCACTATTTTGTCAACTAATTTTATGTAGTATTCTGAATCCTTTGTTATCATTTTAACAATGTTCACAGCATCGTCATCAGAAGTAGATTCCATCTCAAGAAACCACTCTCTTTGCTCATCCATAAGAAACAACTTCTCATTCATTAAAATTATGTAATGAGATTGCAGCAATTCAGTCACTTTCACTGAAAAGTGGAGTCACTTTTCAGGCTCCACTTCCAACTCTACTTCTCTTGCTATTTCCATGATATATGCAATTACTTCCTCCACTTCAGTCTTAAACTTCTCAAACTCATCCATGAAGATTGGAATCAACTTTTTTCAACATCCTATTAATGTTGGTATTTTGACTTCCAGTCATGAGTCACAAATATTCTTAATGGCATCTAGAAAGGTGAATCCTTTTCAGAAGGTTTTCAAAGTACTTTGTCCAGATACATCAGAAAAATCACTATCTATGTCAGCTGTAGCCTTACTGAATGTATTTCTTAAATGATAATACTTCATACTTCCAAGTTGTATACACCTTGATCCATAGGTTGCAGAATGGATATTGCATTAGCAGGCATGAAAACAACATTAATTTTTTATACATCTCCATCAGAACTCTTGGGTGACTAGGTGTACTATCAATGAGCAACAAAGTTTTGAAAGGAATCTTCTTTCTGAGCAGTAGATCTCAAAATTGAGCTTAAAATATTCAGTAAACCATGCTGTTTGTAGAGCATAGGCAGAGTAGATTTAGCATAACTCTCAAGAGCTCTAGGATTTTCAAAATTGTCAGTGAGCATTGGCTTCAACTTCAAATCACCAGGGCACCAGCTGCTAACAAGAGAGTCAACCTGTCCATCGAAGCCAGGCATTAACTTCTTTCTAGCTATGAGAGTCTTATGTGGTATCTTCTTCCAGTAGAAGGCTACCTAATCTACACTGAAAAATATGTTGTTTAGTGTAGCCACTTTCATCAATGATCTTAGCTAGATCTGAAATCAAAACATCTACAATATATGTGTAAAAATATAAAGCAAGAAATTAAAACATACCACCAGAGAAAATCACTTTCACAGGAAAGAAAAAAAAGAAGGAAGAAAAGAAGGAAGAAAGAGAAAAGACCCAAAGGAAGGAAGGAAGGAAGGAGGGAAGGAAGGAAGGAAAGAAGGAAAGAAGGAAGAAAGGAAGGAAGGAAGGGAGGAGCCACAAAGCAATCAGAAAATAAATAATAAAATGACAATAATAAGCTATTACTTATCAATAAAAACATTAATTATAAATGGACTACACTATCCAATCAAAAGACATACAGTAGCTGAATGGTTAAAAAACAAGACCCAACAATCTGTTGCCTATAAAAACACATTTAACCTATAGAGACAAATGTAGACTCTAAATAAAGAGACATTCCATGCAAATGGAAACCAAAGAAGAGCAGGTATATCTACACTTGTATCATACAAAATAGATTTCAAGATAAAAACTATAAAAGGAATCAAGCCCCTTATATAATTATAAGGGGATAAATTCAGGAAGAGGATATAACAAGTGTAAATATATATGCACCCAACATTGGAGCACCCAGATATATAAAGCAAATATCTTCTGAGCTAAAGAGAGAGACAGATGTCAATACAATAATAGCTAGAGACTTCAGTACTCTACTTTGAGAAGTGGACAGATCATCCAGCTACAAATTCAACAAAGAAACATTGGATCTAATCTGCACTATAGATCAAATAGACCTAACAGATATGTACAGAAAATTTCATCCAATGGCTGCAGAATACACATTCTTCTCCTCAGCACATGGATAAGTCTGAAGAACAGACCTTATGTTAGGCCAAAAAATAAGTCTTACAAAATCAGAAAAACATGATATCATATCAAGATTCTTCTCTGACCACAATGGAATAAAATTGGAAATCAATAACAAGAAGAAACTACAAATATGTGGAAATTAAACAATGTCCTCTTGAATGACTAGTGGGTCACTGGAGAAATTAAGAAAAAAATTTACAAATTTCCTGACACAAATGAAATGGAAACACAACATACCAAAACCTATGGCATACAGCAAAAGCAGTACTAAGAGGAAAGTTTGTAGCAACAAGCACCTGTATAAAAAAGTAGAAAACCTTCGAATAAACAACCTAACATCGTAAGGAACTATAAAAGCAAGAACAAATCATACCCAAATACTAGAAGAAAAGAAAAAAAAAGATCAGAGTAGAAAAAAGAAAATCAAAACAAAAAAGACAATACAAAGTGAAACAAAAAATTGATGTTTGAAAAGATAAAAGCAACAAGCTTTTAGCTAGACTAAATAAGAAAAAAGAAAGAAGACCCAAATAAATAAAAATCAGAGATGAAAAGGGAGACATTAAAATTGATAATTCAGAAATTAAAAGGCTCATTAGAGACTACTATGAGAAAGTATATGACAAAAAAAAGTAAAACCTAAAAGAAATGGATAAATTCCTAGACACATACAATCTGTCAAGATTGAACCATGAAGAAATGTAAAACCAAAACCTGAATCAACCAATAACAAATAACAATCAAAGCCATAATAAAAAGTCTCTCAGCAAAGAAAACCCAGGACTCTATGGTTTAAATGTCGAATTCTACCAAATACCAATCCTACCCAAATTATTCCAAAAAGTAGAATAGTAGGAAGTTTTTCCAAACTCATTCTACAAGGTCAGTATTACCTTGATACCAAAAACAGACAAAGACACATTAAAAAAAGAAAGAAGAAAGAAAGAAAGAGAGAGAGAAAGAAAAAAGAGAAAGAAAGAAAAAAAGAAAAAAAAGAAAGAGTAAGAAAGAAAGAAAGAGAACTAAAGGCCAATATTTATGTTGAGCATTTATGCAAAAATCCTCAACAAAATACTAGCAAACTGAATTCAACAACACACTAAAAAGATCATTCAGCGTGATCAATAGGGATTCATCCCAGTGGTGCAAGGATAGTTCAACATATGCAAGTCAGTCAATGTGATACACCATTTGAACTGAATGAAGAACAAAAACCATATGATCCTTTCAACCGATGCTGAAAACGCTTTGATAAAATTCAGTATCGCTTTATGTTAAAAGCCCTCAAAAAACTGGATATAAGGCTAGGCACAGTGGCTCATGCCTGTAATCCCAACACTTTGGGATGCCAAGGTGGGTGGATCACTTGAGCCCAGGAGTTTGCCACCAGCCTGGGCAGCATGGCAAACCTGCCTCTATTTGAAAAATACAAAAAGTAGCTAGGTATGGTGGTGCACATCTGTAGACCCAGCTACTCAGCAGGCTGAGGTGGGAGAATTGGTTGAGACTGGGAAGTTGAGGCTTCAGTGAGTCATGATCATGCCACTACACTCCAGCCTGGGTGACAGAGTGAGACCTTTTCTAAACAACAACAGCAAAATACCCTGGATATAGCAGGAACATATCTCAACACAATAAAAACCACATACAACTTTGGGAGGCCGAGGCAGGTGCATCACAAGGTCAGGAGATGGAGACCATCCTGGCTAACACGGTGAAACTCCATCTCTACTAAAAATACAAAAAATTAGCTGGGCGTGGTGGTGGGCGCCTGTAGTCCGAGCTACTCAGGAGGCTGAGGCAGGAGAATCACTTGAACCCAGGAGATGGAGGCTGCAGTGAGCCGAGATGGTGCTACTGCACTCCAGCCTGGTCGACAGAGTGAGACTCCATCTCAACAACAACAACAACAACAACAACAACTATATATATATATATATATATATATATATATATATATATAAAACAGACTCATGGCTGGTATCCTGCTGAATAGGAAAAAAATGAAAGCCTTTTGTCTAAGATCTTGAACAAGGCAAGGATGCCTACTCTCACCACTGTTATTCAAATAGTACTGGAAGTTCTAGCTAAAGCAATTCAACAAGGGAAAGAAAATGCATCCAAACAGCAAAGGAAAACGTCTAATTATCTTTGCTTGCAGTTGATATGTTCTTATATTTAAAAAACCCTAAAGACTTCACAAAAACATTAGAACTGACAAAAAAAACAGTAAAGTGGCAGGATACAAAATTAACATACAAAAATCAGTAACATTTTTATATGTTAACAGGAAATAATCTGAAAAAGAAATCAAGAAAGTAATCCCACTTACAATAGCTACAAAGAAAACAAAATACCCAGGAATAAAGCCAAAGAAATAAAAGATCTCTACAATGAAAAGTATAAAATATTTAGGCAAGAAATAGAAATGTTCACAAAAATGAAAGGATATTTCATATCCATAGATTGGAAAAATAAATATTGTTAAAATGTTCATACTACCCAAAACCATCTACAAATTCAATACAATCTTTATCAAAATACCAAAATGCCAATCTTTACATTCTTCACAGAAACAGAAATAACAATCCCAAAATTTGATAAAGGACCCGGAATAGCCAAAGCTGTCTTGAGCAAAAAGAACAAAACTGGAGAAATCACATTACTTGACTTCAAATTATACTACAGAGCTATAGTAACCAAACCTGCATGGTATTGGCATAAAAACCGACACAAAGACCAACGAAACAGAATAGAGAACCCAGAAATAAATCCATACATCTAAAGTGAACTCATTTTTGACAAAGGTGTCAAGAACATACATTGGAGAAAGGATAGTTTGTTTATTTAATAAACGGTGCTGGAAAAACTGGATATCCACATACAGAAGAATGAACCTAGATGTCCATCTCTCACCATATAAAAAATCTAATCAAAATGAATTAAAGACTTAAATTTAAACCTCAAACTGTAAAACTACTAAAGGTAAACATTAGGAAAACTCTTCAGGACATTGGCCTAGGCAAAGATTTCTTGAGCAATACACCACAAGCTCAGACAACAAAGGCAAAAATGGATGAGTGGGATCACATCAAGTTAAATATCTTGTGCACAACAAAGGAAACAATCAACAAAGTGAAGAGACAACCCAGAGAACAGAAGAAAATATCTGGAAACTATCCAACTGATAAGGGATTAATAACCAGAATATATAAGGAGCTCAAAAAGCTCTAGAGGAAAAAAATCTAATAATCTGATTTAAAAATAGGCAAAGGATCTGAATAGACAGTTCTCAAAAGAAGACATACAAATGGCAAACACATGTAGAAAAAAGTGCTCAAGATTATTGATCATCAGAGAAATGCAAATTAAAACTACAGTGAGCTACCATCGCACCCCAGCTAAAAAGGCTTATATCCAAAAGGCAGGCAATAACAAATGCTGGTGGGGGTGTGGAGAAAGGGTAGCTCTCATACACTTTTGTCAGGCATGTAAATTAGTACAGCCACTGTGGAGAACAGTATGGGGGTTCCTCAAATATTTAAAAATAAAACTTCCTCAAATATTTAAAAATATGATCCAGCAATCCCACAGCTAGGTATACACCCCACAAAAAGGAAATCAGTATATTGAAGAGATATCTGAACTCCCATATTTATTGTAGCACTATTCATACTAGCCACAATTTGGAATTAACCTAAGTGTGCTTCAACAGACAAATGAATAAAAGAAAACATGGTACATACACACAATGGAGTGCTATTCAGCCATGAAAACGAATGAGATCCTGTCATTTGCAACAACATGTATAACACCAGAGGACATTATGTTAAGTGAAATAAACCAGGCACAGAAAGACAAACTTTGCATGTTCTCACTTATCACTGTGGGAGCTAAAAATAAAAACCATTGAACTCATGCAGATAGAGAGTAGTATGACGGTTACACAGCCTGGGAAGGGTCGTATGGGGGTGGGAAAGAAATGAAGATGGTCAGTGGGTAAAAAGCACATAGTTATACACAAAGAATAAGATCTGGTATTTGATAGCACAACAGGATGACTACAGTCAGTAATAATTTGTTGTATATTTTAGAATAACTGAAGGAGTACAATTGGATTATTCATAACACAAGTAAATAATAAATGCTTGAGGTGTTGGATGCCCCGTTTACCCTGATGTGACTATTAAACATTGTATGCCTGTATGCAAATATCTCATGTACCTCATAAATATATAAATATAAATATATATATATATACACTATGTATCCATAAAGTTTTTTTTTTAAAAAAAGAAAAGAATATTGTGGCAGATCTTTTATCGAGACCAGCAAAACTTTCTCTATATCAGCAATGATGCCGTTTTGCTTTCTTATCACTTGCGTATTCACTGGAGTAGCACTTTTAATTTCCTTTAAGAACTCGCCCTTTGCATTCACAACTTTGCCATTTGGTGCAAGAGGCCTAGCTTTCAGCTTGTCTCGCTGTTGGCATGCCTTGCTCACTAATGTTCATCATTTTTAACTTTTGATGTAAAGTGAGCAACATGTGACTCCTTTTTCACTTGAGCCCTTAGAGTCCTTTGTAAGGGTTATTAATTAGCTTATTTCAATGTTGTTTTGTCTCAGGAAATAGGGAGGTCTGAGGAGAGAGAGAGATGAGGGGATGGCTGGTCAGAGGAGAAGTCAGAACACACACCTGTATTGATTAAGTTTACTATCTTATATGAGCAGGGTCCATGGCACCCAAAAACAATTGCAACAGTAACATCAAAGATCACTGCTCACCAGCTCACCATAATAAACTAATACTAATACATTTTTGCATATTGTGGGAATTATCAAAATGTGACACAGAGGTACAAAGCGAGCACACGCTGCTGGAACAATGGCACTACAGGCTTGCTCCGTGCAGGGTTGCCACTAACCTTCAATTCATAAAAAAAGTGCAATATCTGCAGAGTGCAATCAAGCAAAGCACAATAAGATGAGATATTCCCGTGTTATAGGAAATGATTATTCTGAATAAATGGTACATTGTCTTGAAAATCTTAGTTTACCGTGAATTTACCATTCATACTACCTGGCCTTCCAGCATATTGGAGATAATGGGGTCCTTAAAATCACTGTAAGATACCATCTTCAGAGGCCGGGCGCGGTGGCTCACGCCTGTCATCCCAGCACTTTAGGAGGCTGAGGCGGGCGGATCACAAGGTCAGGAGATCAAGATCATCCTGTCTAACACAGTGAAACCCTGTCTCTACTAAAAATACAAAAAATTAGCCAGGCGTGGTGGCGGCGCCTTTAGTTCCGGCCACTCGGGAGGCTGAGGCAGGAGGATGGCGGGAACCCGGGAGGCGGAGCTTGCAGGGAGCCAAGATAGCGCCACCGCACTCCAGCCTGGGCGACACAGCGAGACTCCGCCTCAAAAAAAAAAAAAAAAAGATACCACCTTCTACAATAGTTTCTTTTGACTTAAAAATAATTGAGTTTGGCGTAAGACAAATAACTTTAGTAATAATGCAGACACTGTTTACCTTACCTTAGCTTAGTAAATATTTAGCCATATGCCGCATGAGTGAAGCCCAAGGACAAATGGTATTTGTGGCCAGTAGAGAAGAAGAACTCCAACTCTATGATTTATGGAAGGCTATCTAGATAGTTGTTTTCTTTATTGTCTGTGGAGAGTAAACTTCAAGATCATGGATAAATACTTACAATTTGGAGATCATTTTTGATCTCATTACATTAATAGAAAAGAGACAGCATAGAGTGTTTTGCTGAAAACAATTTTGTTAAGACCTTGAAAGACACAAGCAACTCAATAGTAAATATTAGTCATATTTGTATAATTTGTCTCCTGCTTCATAAGAGAGACCATGGTAAAAATGCAGTTGTTCATTATTCTGCTTATTTTTGAGGAATTCAGAGGAGGTCGTTAGGTTTAATTTAATGAACTTGAACATACTTTCTGGAGTAAAGGAGATTCCTCTGGATAGCAAAATATTCCTTTTCTCTTTCATTCTGCCTAACCTGAAAAGGAGGAGGAGGAGAAGCAGGAGGAGGAAGAGGAGGAGGAGGATACAGAAAAGAGGAAGAAGGATGGAGGGAAGGAAGGAAGGAAGAAAGTAAGGAAGGGAGGGAGGGAGGGAGGAAGGGAGGAGGGGAGAGAGGGAGGCGAGAAAAAAGAAAGGAAAGTAGGAAACGAGAAAAGGAGACAGGAAAAAAGAAAACACACACAGACATACACACATACAAACTTATCTTTCTCTACTTTTCTCAAACTATTTTATCAATTTTATTCAGGATTACTCACTTGTTAATTTTTTGCGTGTTTTCAAATAAATTATATATTTATGCAGAACTGTATATTGTATTTATTGGTCTTTATACACTCGACTCAAGTTGGACAACTAAAACAAATTTATATAAGTACTTTTAACAACTTCCAGGAAAAGTTAGGATGTCTAGAGGGAATATGATAAACAGAGAAGGCGAAATCACTTCTAGCTAAGTCATGTAAGAGTATGATTCTTATTATTGACGAATGACACATTAAAGGGAGCTAAGATGTGAAGCTATAGGAAAATGATGTGTTCACTTAAAATGCAGATTTTCTGTTCACACTTACATGGGTGGGCAAGCAGATTGATGAACTAATATTTATGAGCTGCGTTCTAGGCTTACGGAAATTTCATAGTCATTTTATTCATTCAGCAAGTATTTACTGAGTTCCTATCTGGTGTGGGTGTAGAGGTGATCAAGAGTGATGGTCACATTCTCTTAGGAAGAGAACAAAAGTAAACATGAGAGAATGATGAGTGCTAAGGGGTTTGCTGGCTAAAGAGAGAGGACAGCACAGTGGTGGGCCAGTGGGTTACTAGATAGGGAAGGGAAACTTCTCTGAGAGATAGTTTGATCTTAGACAAAAGTCTCAGTAGATATCCATCTATGTGAAACCATGAAGGAAGGCAGATATTTTTGATAGCGAGAACTACAAGTACAAAACCTTTAGGCAGAATTGAACATGGTACAGCTAGAAGGAGTGTGATTCATAGCAGTCGGTTTTCTAACAATGATAGGTACACAAACCGAGAAACGATGTCATAAATAAGAGGATCTTTATACTAATAGTAGTAATGGGTAATAATTAGTGTGGACTTACTTTGTGCCACTAGGTCAAACTTTCTGCATAGACTGCATTCAAAGACAACACTAGTATAATATTAAAGTTAAGGTTTTGAGAGCAGACAGCCCCTAAATTTGAACGCTATTTCTTGCCAATTATTAGCTTCGCAAACACTAGTAGATTTCTTAACATATCTTCATCTTTTCTTCCCGTTGTTTGGACTGAGTATAAGAATAGTGCTAACCTCCTATGACTGTTCTGAGAAATAAATAATAGCAGTTAACGTTTACTGAGTACTAACTACGAGCCAGTACTTTAACATGAATTCACTTAACCCTGCCAGGTTAGTAAAGCTCATTAGCCCAGGGTCAGAGCTTATGCTCTTCGTAATAAACGCACTATAAAGCATTACCTGAATTCTTTCTATGTGTTCATAAGTAAAGTAGTATAAGGAAAAACTTTGAAGCATTCTAAGACTAGATTTATTTCCATCAAAATCAATGATGTTAAATATTGCATTATGATTACCAGCTTTTTTGTGATAATCCCAAAATATTGTGAGCATTTTGAGTGTCAGAAATGTGTTTTAAATATTTTCAATACTCCATATCATAGTGTCTAAAGCATAGTAGGCTCAGGGTAAATGTTTGTTAAATGAATAAGTAAACTTTAGCGTTTCTGTGGATAGAGTATTCAATTTTAACTGACTTCTTTTTCCTTTTCTTTTCTTGACTCTGTCAATACAAGCGCCTTCCCTTTGCACTTTCATTTTTGCTTTTTCTGCTCTACTTCACCTTCGATTATTTTTTCCAAGTACAAGTTCTACTTAATACTTTTACAGCTGGGAATATCTACTTTTCTTTTAAAACTTTTGGTTTTACTCCTTCCCTTGAGTGCTTTCTTTCTATCATTTTGAATATATGCTGCCACCACAACATCTTGAAAAGGAAGCTAGGCATCTTTTATTTTGACGATTACTTTTATTTTGATTTTTTGTTCTAAAAATATATGTTCCCCCCCACATATATATATACACACACACACACATATCTATGTCGAAATATATATATTTCAACAAATGTATATATTTCATAGCTTTTGAGAAATTAATTTTAGCCAATTTTAGTAGTAACATAGATCAGAAAAGCGATATAAAGCTCTATTTTTTTGTTCATGAGCCTCTTAATTCTACTGGAATACGTGTGTGTGTGTGTGTGTGTGTGTGTGTGTGTGAATTTAAGTGTATTCCAACCTACTGGCATTTATATATCAATAAGCAACCTTCACATCTTACAGACTGAACCTAAAATTTGGCCTCATAGGTCAAACTTGGATCTTGCACATCTCCAAACAGAGCCATTGGTGTCTTAAATTAAAGTTCCCCTCTGTATTTCTTTCCTTTTAACAGACCAGAGAAAGAGCCCCAGTCGCTCCCTTGATGTGAAATCAATTTCCTTCTTTGTATTGAGGCTTGTTTCTCTTGTACTAAGATTACATCTAGTCTTCTTCCTCTGGCTGTCTACGTTCTTAATGCATTACACGGTTCTGCTTGAAGGTCTGCTTTCCCTATATCTGGGTGATTTTAATTAGCCTTTTGAAGTTTCTTTTGAAATTCTTCTGTTTCCCTTTTGATTATGACTGTCTACAATTCCCATTATCTCAGTCTTTATGTTAAATTCTTTTCTATATTATTATTTCTTCTGGAAATTTAACTCCAGTTATCAGGGTGTTGGTCTGTTTATTTTCTGTGTGTGTGTGTGTGTGTGTGTGTGTGTTACTACACATATACATACATGTACACATAAATACATTTTTCTCTTTTTGAAATTCTTGTCCTGCTTCCTCTTGCACACCCAGGGGAACAGAAGTACGTCCTGATTATTGCACTATTACTCAAAATGTCTAGATGAGTAAATAAATGTTCTCTGAACAGTGAGATAGATTCTATGACAATGAAGCCTACAAAAGAAATATTTTAGCAAACTCATTCCGGTCAAGTTTTTATGGAAGGGGCATTGAAGTTTGTCTTAAATAAGTGTTTGCCAAAAAAAAAAAAAACACGAATAAAAACGAAACATTTTGGGTATGGTCACATCAAAAGCAACTGCATCTTCTGAAATAAGGCACTTCAGCTTCTCAGAGATGTAATCCAAAATGATTGGCACACTCGTCATTTAAAACTATACAACAGAATTTCCAAAAGCATTTAATGAGGAAGAGCTTCAGTCTACATTAGAGAAATCCACAGTAGGTACCACCTCTAGTACTGAAATAATAAGCTTTTGTTTGTCACTTACTTCTCTAAGTTGCACTATATAGATACAGATACACATATACATATCAGAGCATTCTCCCTATTTCACATGATTAATTTCTGCATATGATGAGAATATGTATCACTTCCTTTATTGTCTTAGTATCATATTTTGTACTCAGGTTATGAGCTGCACAATCTCACTTGGAATTGAATCTTGACTTGTGATTTGTGGACAAGTTTTTATGATGGATTAATGAGAAATTAGATTAAAAGAAATTAGAATCAATATAGTGACACTACATTTCTCTACAACAAAAGTTGGGGAAGAAGACTTAAAATTCTGGTTACAATGGAAATAGACTTATTTATTTTAATTATTGCAATTTTAAAGTGTTAGTCTTGTACATGGTGTGTGTGAAATAGTTTTATATACTGTCATTCAGAGAAATTATAGAATAATACATCTGAGTTCTACCAAATGGTTGTTTATGAAATTATTTATTTTTCAGTATGTCAGCAATGGAATAGTTTATAACAACCTGAACTTGTAGATTTTGCTTGAAAATGCAGTCAGGACCCTGTAACAAATTAGTTTTCAGCTTCGGTATTTTCAGTTCCTACTGTGTTCGCCCCTGAAATTAACCTATACAAATATCTCTTCATGAATTCTTATTTTCTATTTATGGCAGTTTTTAAAAAGTCTTCATTTATTGGCAGACCAAGATGTAGAAGACCTCCTGCAGACATGTTCATTGATAAGAACACCTGCTAGTGGATTTTATTCGCTACTTATTTCAAAACTTATTAACTCATTACAAATTGAATATTACCTCATCATCTTTCAGGTTCTAACTATTTTAACCTCTGACACCAATTTGTTAGAGAAGTAGACTGAGTTCTTTGTGTGTTTATAGTCTTTTGAATAACATTACCATGAAGAGTGTTAATATCAAGTTATATGTTGTCAGTCCTCTTGTAAAGGAGTATGCATAATGTTTTTAAAGTGAAAAAACATAATACAGTGAAAGGGCATCAGTTATATGTATTCTAAAGAGATATTGACTGCTTTAAACAATATAGTATATGAAAAATATTTAAATAAGTAGGCAGATAAATTATGATGAGGTTCTCATTACTGAAAACACTATTCCATAATTATTCATGCACAAAAGCTTAGGACAGTTAATGCCTAAAGGATTTATTATTATTTTACAGGCCATCAAATTACTTGACAAAAAAATATATAGACAGTTAAGCTACCAAAGTCAAAATATTAAAAGCTACTGTCCATAGAAAATCAATACGATGTTAAGAGAAAATATATTTGAAAGTATAATCTGAATTATGATAAATATAATGTACTTGAAGGAGACTTCAAAGGGTATGTTGAATATGTAATATTACTTAGAGTTATTATACAAAAGTACAATATCCAACTTTTTTCTTCTATCCAAGGATATTTGTTGTGTTACTTAAGCTGCACTGGACTTACTCCAATGATGCACTGCAAATAACACAGGACCCCTGTCCTTAACCCAACTGAAGATATGATGTGCACACTCGTAAACTGAACAATAAGTTAACATATGAGATTGGATATAACTTTACAGTTTCAATAGTAAGTAAGTGATACTAACAAGGGTTATGAGTTTATTCAGCAAATATTTTTTGAGCACCTCCTCCCTCCTCTGTCCCAGGTAATATTCTAGATGTTAGGAACACATTAGTGAATTAAACATAAATATTTTTGTCTTCATGGACCTTACAAAGGAGAAGACAAAAAATAAGCAACGTAAATATAAAAAAGGTAAAATATATGGTATATAAGAGCAGGTCTTACTGACTTTGTAGTAGAAACAGATTACTGGGCTTTACAGAATTATCAGAATGAAAAAAAAATGGGTTGAATCATTCTAATAAGAATGATTAAGAATGTCTAAAGGGCACAATGGAAAGTGGCTCAAATGTGGGTTTTAGAATCATACCTGCAGAGAGCAGTAAATCAATGACTGTGATGAGAGACGTGTCTATTTGGAAGGAGCAAGTGATGAAATTGGATGTAGAAGTTAAAGCACAAATAGCCAAGTATAGTCATTATATTTTCAGTGATTGGGGAATGAAAAAATTCATGCAGTGTGTGGTAGGAAAACAAATATGGAAACGATGGTACAGGAAGGCAACTGTGTATTGGAAATATAGCACTAATCTTATCACAAACTCCAGGTAGGATCTTGGCTCTCCCAATTATCACCTCTTGAGAGTAGATAGTCTACGCATCAGAATTACAATTTGCTTGTTGAAAGTAAAATACTTTGCAATGAATTAACAAATAATAGAATATTTTATTAGTTTCCCATGATGCTTAATACATTATCATATACTTAGCGGTTTAAAACAATATCCATTTATCACTTGACAGTTTCTGTGGGTCAATAATCTAAGCAAGACTTAGCTGGCCTTCTGCTCAGGATTTCACTAGGCTGAAATTTTATCAGAGGCTTGACTGGGGAAAAGTCTTCCTCAGGCTCCCTCAGGTTGTTGGCAGAATTCATATCGTTACAGTTATAGGACTGAGATCATCCTCTCGCTGGTTGCTGGCCAGTGAGTGGAGTCCCTGTTTTTAGAGGCTGCCTGACTTCCGCTGATAGGTGGTGCTCCCCATAGTCTTCTCACACTGTGGCAGCTTGCTTCTTCAAACCAGTAAGGGAGAAAAGCCTCTCACCTCTGTCTACAAAGACGGTCTTATATAACATAGCATATTCAAGGATGCGATTATAACCTTTTAAATTTCCCTTGATTGGACCAAATCAGCAATTACATCTGGATGCAAGAGGAAGAGGCAGCACAAAGGTGCAACTTTAGGAGCCAGAAAGTATTGGTATCACCTTAGGGACTGCCCACAATGAATGGCAAGCTGAATTTGTTGGTCACTCTTAGCAAAGACACCTTCTAACTTTATTTGTGGCTCTTTTTAATGATTGTATTTTTGCTTATCATATTTCTGATTTTAAAAAAATTTTAAAGGAGGCATTCTTTTTAAATTACCTTATATAGTTTTTTGAACAAAGGAAGGGAGAGAGGGAAACATTTTAAATGGGAAATTTCTCAATTAAGGAAAGATGAGAAAATTAATGGCAGAATACAAAATTGACACTAGAGAACAGGACACTTTTTGATATGTCAGAGAGAAGGTAAAAAAACTAGAATATGGAAAATATAATGGAAATAGGAAGAAAAGGTTGTATTTGAAAGATATTATTATGCAAAAATCAAAATAAAATATGAATTGCCAATTTATTTTGACTGGCAAGATTTAGAGTTCGAAACATAGGGAAAATTAAAATGAGTTGTTGAGCCTAGGAGATTAGAAGAATGGGGATATACATCAAAGAAACAGGAAAGTCGTGAAGGAAAAAAAAGTATGGAGAAAATGACCAGTGTTAATCATCAAATCACACCATATTGGAGGGCAGAGAAATGTACAAAGTTCCTGCAATATCCATGTCTTAAAAACAAGGCAGTCAATGTCCTAAGGAAGTCAGTAACACGGAGGAAGGGCACACAATGAGTCAGAGGCACACCAGTACGCTAACCCAAACTTTTTGATTATTTGTAGCATCAAATGACTTTTTATTGGACCACAGTTACTTTTCAATATTGAATTCTGGGTGAAAGAAGAATATTTGATAGACATATGTAATAAAGATATACAGATAAAATAGATGACATTTGGGAAGGTAGGTGCACTTGAGGAAAAGATTTAGGTGTCATTTGGGTAGAAATAAAGCATTTATCAGATTAGATCTCTAAGAGAAGAGTAAAGAGAGGAAGACACCAGCTAGGAGATAAACTTAGGCAGCATTCATATTTTGGAGGTAGGAGGAAGAAGAAACAGCTACTGCAGACACAATTTAAAAGGATTCAAGACTACTGAATATTATCATTTTGCTGAGTATTTAGCATGAAGGTTTTAGGTACAATATTTTATGCAACACTACCCAAGAAATGGTGAAAAGCTAACCTGAAAACAAAAAATTACATAATTTAGATTTTAAAATTTCATTTGGAAGTGTAGTAAGAAACTAGCATTTGAAATTAAGAAAGGTATTAAGAAATAAAGCATTACTATTTGGAGAAGATAGATAATTCCTTCCAAGACTAAACTATTTAGTGACAGTATGTGAGATGAAGATAATTTGGTTGTTTATTAATAAGATGCAAGTTACTTGCCTAATGAACCATTTTAATCAGTGATCTATCAGTTAATCAGTGTTAATCAGCGTTTCATTACTAAATAAGGACTTCATGATGAGGTGGACAAACTCATAGAGTTGCATGACTAATAAGCAGACATCAATTTTTTTCAAAATGATTTTTATTATTGAGGTCTATAGTATTCAAAGTCTGGGAAAAGACTATCTTTAGGTTAGCAGAATCCAGTGGCTTCATGAGAGAATTCCAGCATTTGTGGTTGGATGATTTTGACATATGGAGTCCTTGGTGAATGTCCAGCTTTTCCAAGAACAAAGGACCTGGAGAAAATGTTGGTATTGTTAACTCTAAGTGAAAACACAGAATAGTTTCAGATAAATTATTATTCATGTTTGTTCATTTTTCATTTTCTTACCAGTAAAATAATATTTCTTATGTCATACCTTAAAAGGATAAAATTCTAGAATGTTGAGATAAAATCAAACAGATCTTGGGAAGTAGTTGTTCAACTATTCTCTTTGCTCATCAGAGGATGTTTGGAACATTAGGTTTGGTTTTAAATGTCATGTTTTAAATGTTGTGGACTTTATATCTCATCCAGACTCCTGGTGACCAACTCACCCATAACTACCAGTTTTGGTGAATCATCACCCTGTAGGCATTTTTAGCTCTGGGCCTTGTGTCCTCTGAGCTAGAAAACCAAATCTCACTTCTTGACATTCACATCAAGAAAGGATTGGGAAACAGACTGTGCTGTAATTTCAAGACTTCATGCCTATATCTCATCTCCAGACTGCTTGTCTGGCTTTTTGCTTAATTACCTTTCTCTCTTTCTTTCCTTCCTTCCTTCCTTCCTTCATTCCTTTTTTGAGACGGGGTCTCGCTCTGTATCCCACACTGGAGTGCAGTGGCGCAATCTTGGCTCACTGCAACCTCCACCTCCTGGGTTTCAGTGATTCTCCTGCCTCAGCCTCCCAAGTAGCTAGGACTATAGGTGCCCACCACCATGCCCAGCTAACTTTTGTACTTTTAGTACAGACAGGGTTTCACCATGTTGGCGAGCCAGGATGGTCTTGATCTCTGGACCTCATGATCCACTTGCCTTAGCCTCCCAAAGTGCTAGGATTACAGGTGTGAGCCACCGTGCCCAGCCTCATTTTTTTAGTAAGGGAGCTGGATACAATTCCAGGTGATGTCCTTCCTAAACTGCTAAATTTATTTTATGTTAAATGATTGGTAGCATTATTTCTCATATTGAAACAAATTGATATACTACAGGCTAAAAATTTTCAAAATTATACAAATTTTAAAGATAAACGCTATCTGAAAAAAAAAACATGTTTGAAGTAGGCTATTTCATGCCCAAAGACCATGAGTATTTGAGCATCGCAGCCCTTAGTTATCAGAGAGATTTCTAGATCTGGGAAGGATTTTCGGGGGATTTGAGTGAAACAGAAGTTTCTGCCTTAATTTAAAAAAAAAGGGAAACTTGAACGACAAAACACAATAACAGAAAAGAATAGGACATCTATGGTATTTTTCTACCTTTCTGGATTACAATCAATTATTTATTATGATGACTTTTTTATCTTTCTCTCAGAAAGAAAATATTCAATTGCACACAGAAGCAAAAAATATTAGTTCTCAAATAAAAATACTTATAATTAAAATAAGACAGTAGAGCTTTCTAAAATGTATTCATAAAATATTAATAGATATCCTATCAACACTTTTTAAACATAAGAAATGCAACTGTGAAAGATGTAGAACAAAATTAGTAACGGAAGAAACTTTCTCACAAGTGTTATTAATGGCATGGTCAGAAATCCAATTAAATGTAATCTGTTTCCTACAATAAAAGTGTCCTGGCACAGAAGTATAATTTTTTTTTTTTTTTTTAGCAAATCTCATCCATGACACAAATCAAAAAGACACTTGCTTAGGAGATTCTTCAAATAGTTGAATAAATAAATACATCTTATTGTTTGTACTGGCACACTTACTGAGCAAGCTTTAGAACTTGGAAGAATATTAAAACAATTTCTATCAGGAAATTCGAGTGAACATAGCACACAGACTCTTTTAAGTACAGTCATAGCTCATTAAGAAAATTCTGCCTGCAGCACTTCTCTCCAAGTGTATTTACATATGCAAGACTAAAATAATTATATTTTAAGACATTTTCCATGTTTAAATAACATTACTTTTTTGAAACTTTAACCTTCATTGATCTTTAGCCAAAGAACTCACAAAGTACTACAAATTTACTAATCTGTAGCTAATATAAACCTAAGACTTGGAACATTTTTATGAAGTTTTGGATTGATTCCTTTAATCATCAGATAATTTTGTCTATAATTGTTTTGCCCATCGTTTTTGTCAAAACTTATTTAAAACTTTGTTTTAAAATACTGTTTTGTAGAAACAAGAATAATTTTCTCTCTTGTTAAAATATGCTGCCTTTTTGCTTTAAGAAAACTTAAAAATGATGTGACAAATGATAGTCTCTAATTTATGCTTTTTGAGTGATATGAGGTAACTTAACTATTCCCAAATTTATGAAATTATTGTGATAAGCAAAAACATGTAAATATTCTAAATGATTCCTTACTCTATGTTAGAATAAAATAGCGCAGCATCTATCTCTATTGTGTTCTATCTGGTAACTCGCAGGAGAAACTCACCTTGATACATACATGTATGCATTTTTTTCAGTCTCCCAATTTTTGGCATTTTCTGTGTTAGAGATAACTGAAGATGAAAAGGAGAAATGCTTTAAGTTCTTGATGAGAAAGCTATTTGTACTGATTTTTAAACAGTGAAATGAGACGTAAACATGTTTAAAATATGTGAGAAACTGAGATTAATATAATATAAAGCTTTAATATAATAATATAGCAGTCTTTTCAATAAGTAACTTTTAAATGATTACATAATAGAAACTTGATCAAAGTATAAGAAAGTCATTCCAAAACAAATACATATGCCTGAGAAACAAAAATAATATTCAATCTCATTATAATCTGAACATATAAACATAAAATGACATTGTAGTTTTAAAAACTAGATGGGAAAATTAAAAACAAAGTATCCATCTGGTTAGTATGTAAGATAAAGAGCATTCCCAAGCAATGCTGATGAGAGCGCAAATACACTCAAATCAAAACAGACTGACTGTTTCAACTGCGGCGCTGCAAAGGCTAGATGGATATGGTGATGGAGTAACTTATGAATTGTAATCTTGTGTCCAGAGATGGTGCAGAGAAAGTATGGCAGAGGTAAGTGGATGAGGTTTAGCTGAAACTAGGAGTTCCAACTCTCCCTTTTTTCTTTTCCACATCTTTTTTTGTCTCCACTTTCCAAGAGGAACATAAACCTTGGCAGCTGCCACTGTAAGGAGCAAATATAGTGCATGCCAATCTATCCCATTTATTGGAAACATCAATTTCTGTGATAAGTTAAAATGAACCCCCATGGCTAATAGCAAGCAGCTAAACGTGGTTTGTGCAAAATTATTTTAGTTAAATTAGTCGAAACCATACAATACATAAAAGGATCAGGTTTTTTTTGTCATTGATCAATG
This sequence comes from Pongo pygmaeus, assembly GCF_028885625.2. NCBI lineage: Eukaryota > Metazoa > Chordata > Mammalia > Primates > Hominidae > Pongo > Pongo pygmaeus. Next base: position 18,747,759 of record NC_085930.1, on the reverse strand, counting down.
AAATATTTATCCTGCAAAACCTACACTCAGCATGCCTTTATATATTTTAGAAAAAAATCCCTACTGAGAGATAGGTCTGTAAACCATGTCATATAAGAAATATAAAGAAGAAACTTTATACAATTCATCTGGTAGCTGTCTTCACAATACATTTATTTTACATTGTGCCAAAAAGAATAAGTAGAAATAACATGCAAGAATAATTTCTGGAAAAAAATATAAGTACCTTGTAATAAAGGAATTCACCATTTTCTCAGCCAGGCCAGGTGTTGCGGGTGGGAGGGGAAATCATTTGCAAAGAACCTACGAGTACTGAGGATTCCGATAAGAAAACAAGCAATTCATGCATCCAAGGAGCTTACAATCAGGCTTTCTCTTCAGTTATGATGTTCAAATATGAATTGTTAGTATAGTGGCTCTGAAATTCGAAGTTGTGAGCAGAAAATAAAGAAGGGCTACATGTTAAATTCTACCGTTTTAACAGGTTAGCCAAGCTACCGATCCTGATCCTGTTGCCTGACAATAAACGAGAATAATTTTGGAGCTAAAAAAATTTAGTATCTAAATTTTTGTAAAGGATCTAGCTGGAATTCTATATATAAGATATGTTAACAGTCAACAAAGAATAAGACAACAAATATCAAATTTTCTCTGGTAGGAAAGTAGATAACTTGAAAATCATCATCACATCTCTGTGGAATTTAGGGAAGTTATGGTACAGAATCTTTGAGTCCAATAAGCTGAGCTATTTTAAACTTCAATGTGCACAAATATGTAAATGTTTGAAAACCTGCTCCCAGTCAATAGCAAGAAACACTGTCCAGAAAAATTGAAAAAAAAAAGTGTTAACAAAATCAACATTAAGAAACAACTTTGATTAAAAATATTGTACCCAACTTAGGAGTGTTGTGTTTTCAACTATTTTGTATCAGTTTCTAAAATTAGTCACATAATACCATGTTCTTCTTTTTATCTTTTTTTTTTCTTTTTCTGTTTTAGACAGAATCATTCTTTAAGGGTTAGAGAAAATGGCCTATCTTCTGGGTAGTTAAACTACATGTCAAACATTTCAGAGCTTAGAAGGCAGCTAATGAGAGTGTAATATTAAAATGTCAAACACGCACATACCATTTTCCTCCTCTTCCTGCCCCTGAAACTCTCTGGTAACAACTATAATGATCTGTTTAGGCTTCGGTCCATTGTTCCCTTTCCTCAATCATATTTAGTAATTACTTTCTCCTCAAGGCTGCACTTTTCCAGAGAAAAGTAAATTTCCAAAGCAGTGTTCAGTTTTGAATTAAATGCTGCTTATATGACAGCAAAGACACATTAGGGGAGTGAATTCGACAGCTTGTAGCTTTTCTCATTTATTTCCAGCTCCACAAAGTGCCTTACAAAATATTCATGTATATTTTTCTCTGTTGAAGACGGGTTTTTCTTAGAAAACTTTCTGACTGACTGCCTGTGGATAACAGCAGAGAAGATTTTAAATTGCGTGATATGTGTTATCCTCTTTGCTACTCAAACAGGGAATGAGAAGGGAAAAGGAAAAGATTTGGGTGAACAAGTGCTGAGTAATTGAAAACAAGGTCTCTAATGTAGTTGGAAGGCCACATGTGGATTGGAAATTTTATCATCAGTGACACTTGAAAGAAGAATGCAATATGAAGTAACGTGTTTATAAAAACACATTCTTTCCCATTCTAGTTAATGTTCAAAGCAAATGTACATGACAAATTGTTGCGCCATGCAGTATTCGATAGGATGAGTACAGAATTATCAACAAGAAACGCTCCATGAACAAGTATAATCAGCAAGAGAGCCAAAGCGTGAGATTCAGAGTGTAGCAGTGGCCAGAATTGCTTTGCTATTGTTTTTAAGGGCAAGGTCATTCTAACATATGAGATAGTTATGATATTAATAACATGTTTGATGTGATGTTTGTCATGCTCAAGTATGTATGGCTTGCTCTAATGTCAACCGTTAGCCTATTACAAATAATTCAGAGCACTGTCTTCCACAGCCATTGTGGAAGACAGTGTGGCGATTCCTCAAGGATCTAGAACTAGAAATACCATTTGACCCAGCCATCCCATTACTGGGTATATACACAAAGGATTATAAATCATGCTACTATAAAGACACATGAACACATATGTTTATTGAAGCACTATTCACAATAGCAAAGACTTGGAACCAACCCAAATGCCCATCAATGTTAGACTGGATAAAGAAAATGTGGCACATATATACCGTGGAATACTATGCTGCCATAAAAAAGAATGAGTTCATGTCATTTACAGGGACATGGATGAAGCTGGAAACCATAATTCTCAGCAAACTAACACAGGAACAGAAAACCAAACACCGCATGTTCTTTCTCACTCATAAGTGGGAGCTGAACAATAAGAACATATCGACACAGGGAGGGGAACATCACACACTGGAGCCTGTGGGGGGCATTGGGGGTAAGGGGAGGGATAGCACTAGGAGAAATACCTAATGTAGGGTTGATGGGTGCAGCAAACCCCCACGGCACATGTATACCTATGTAGCAAACCTGCACGTTCTGCACATGTGTCCCATAACTTAAAGTATAATAAAAAATTAAAACAATAATAATTTGGAGCTATTTCCAACACGTGGAGTCTCTGTGCACATAAACAAAGAATGGGATGCTATATTATCCATTTATTAGGCTGGTAAGTATTATTTGTGATGTTGTAGAGTGTGTACTCTAAAGTTAGGTATTTTTGTGTTTCTCAGGGCATCACTGGAATAATTGTATTTTTCATGCTGAAACAAACAGAGCTGTGACTGCAAACCAGAGGAAGACAATTGGTAAAGAGTGATAATGAAACATGGTCTAATATTGACTCTTTTTTAATTTTTTTATTTCAATAGGTTTTTGGAGAAGAGGTGGTGTTTGGTTACACGAATAAGTTTTTGGTGATTGCTGAGATTTTGGTGCATCCATCACCCAAGCAGTGTACACTGTACCCAATGTGTAGTCTCCTGTCCCTCAACCCCCTTACACCCGTCCCCCTGAGTCCCCAAAGTCCATTGTGTCATTCTTATGCCTTTGCATCCTCACAGCTTAGCTCCCACTTATGAATGAGAACATACGACATTTGGTTTTCCATTCCCGAGTTACTTCACTTTTCTAAGACCATTATTCTTAATGGTTGCTGCAAATGCCATTATTTCATTCCTTTTTCATTTTTTTGGCCGAGTAGTATTTCATGGTACATATATACCACAATTTCTTTATTCACTTGTTAATTGATGGGCGTTTCAGGTGGCTCCATAGTTTTGCAATTGCGAATTATGCTACTATAAACGTGTGTCCAAGTATCGTTTTTGTAGCATGACTTCTTTTCCTCTGGGTAGATACCCAGTAGTGGGATTGTTGGATCAAGTGGTAGTTCTATTTTTAGTTCTTTAAGGAATCTCCACACTGTTTTCCATAGTGGTTGTGCTAGTTTACATTTCTACCAGCGGTGTAAAAGTGTTTCCTTTTTGCCACATCCACACCAACATCTATTATTTTTTTATTATGGCCACTCTTGTGGGAGTAAAGTGGTATCACATTGTGGTTTTGATTTGAATTTCCCTGATCATTAGTGATATTGAGCATTTTTTCATATCTTCGTTGGTCATTTGTATATCTTGTTTTGAGAATTGTCTATTCCTGTCCTTATCCCACTTTTTGATGGGATTGTTTGGTTTTTTTCTTGATGATTTGTTTGTGTTTTTTTGTAGATTCTGGATATTAGTCCTTTGTTGGATGTATAGACTGTGAAGATTTTCTCTGACTCTGTGGGTTGTCTTTTTACTCTGCTGATTGTTTCTATTGCTGTGCAGCAGCTTTTTAGTTTAATTAAGTCCCATTTATCTATCTTTGTTTTTGTTGCATTTGCTTTTGAATTCTTGGTCATGATGTCTTTGCCTAAGCCAGTATTTAAAAGGGTTTTTCTGAAGTTATCTTCTAAAATTTTTATGGTTTCAGATCCTAGAGTTAAATTCTGAGAATTGAGTTTCATTCTTCTCCATGTGGTTTGCCAATTATCCAGGAACCATTTGTTGAATAGGGTGTCCTTTCCCCACTTTATGTCTTTGTTTGCTTTGTGAAAGATCAGTTGGCTGTAAGTTTTTGGGTTCATTTCTGGGTTCTCTACTCCATTGCATTGGCCCATGTGCCTATTTTTATATCACTACCATGCTGTTTTGGTAACTACTGCCTTACAGTATTGTTTGAAGTCAGATAATATGATTCCTCCAGATTTGTTCTTTTTGCTTAGTCTTGCTTTGGCTATGTGGGCTCTTTTTTGGTTCCATATGAATTGACTCTTCATCCTCAAACTGTCTATCTTAGATTTTCTCCCTCAGAACCCAGGATAATATATAAAGGCTTTCATTGATCTTAGGTATCCATTCATTCTTTTAACAAATATTTTTGACTGCCTGTTATGGGAAGGGCACTGGAGATTTAGGGCAAAATTAGATAAACACAGCCCAATAGATAAACAAGTGAGAATGAATTACACAAAGCAGAGAGTGCTAAGAGCACATAACAAGACACCTAACCTAATCATGGGTCAGAGAGGACATCCCTTCCAAATGATATTTAACTTGAGATCTGAAGAATGAGAAGAGTTAGCAAAGGGAAGTGGGGAGTGGAGGTTAGGTAAATTAGGCCATGAACAAATCTGTTGTCTCCTTAGGTACCTTCTAGACAAATATTGCCTCTCTGATCCCTTGTTAAGCTAAATCTTCTGTTAAGCTACTGGGCTTTATCTGAAAATTAGGCTGCTTGACTCTGAGGGGTAGCAGGACTCTGAGTGCTGTCTTCTAAGGGGGAATCAGAGGCTCTGGACACTTCCTTCCTTGTCTGAAGACACTGAAACATCTCCAAAAAGTGTAACTTAAGGAAGGAAATAGAGGGCATGGTGGTGATCTCTGGGTCAACTGGAAAGCAATAAACATGACAGGCATTTGTTGTTGGAGAGAGACTTGTATGTTGGGATTGTTGTGATTCTTTTTAAACCTCTAGGCTAGTCGGTCAACTTCCGTGTTAGAGAAAATATTAATGTATGTTAATTAAGTGACCATTGGCTTTATGAAGAAGCATCCCATTTACAAAAACAGTAAGAGGAAATAATTCAATATGCTTTGGGAAAACAGAGCATTTATAGCATTCAAAACAAGATCAAATGCTCTGCTGTTGTACTGCAGCTTCAATTGGGACCTGTGTCGTGTGAGTCTATGTTGGGAGAATGAGGATAAATACTGGTTTGGGTTCAATAGAAGTTTTAAACAAGTCAATCTCTATTGTGTCTGTCTGATGACTCTATTTTTCTGTGTGTTCTAATCAAAGACATAATTCACTTTCACCCAAACAAAATGCTCCACCAGGTAAATCATGAGTGACAGCCTGACTTGAGTTCAATCCTGGTTCAATATTGCCCTGCTAACATGTTAGTTATTGAAAAAGGCCTGTTAATCGATTTGTTTCATGTACACATTTTGATTCACAGTGATTTGAAGCATCACAATTTCAAGTACAATTATATTCTGTCTAAATCACCACCTCTGGCATTCTCAATCACCCACCCTTTCTTTTATTGCCACGCAGATGAACACGCATGTTTCTTACCAAAAAAGAGGATACAACTTATAAAATTCTCCCTGGCATAACATTAGTTTCAATAGGAAATAACTTTCTACTTGAATCAATATGAAAAATGCTTTTTTTAAATACAAAAGAGTCTGCTACATATACAGTGGTGAAAACCACTTTTGTTCTCCTATAAATTGCATTAGGTAATTTTAATATAACACCTAGTCTTACTTTCTTAAGATTATATTTAATTTATAGCCATCCTAGTAGGGTCAATAAAGAGGAATGATAATGTTGTTGTAATTCAGTTTTCCTTTAAACATCAAAAAATGGAAAATTTTAGCCGTGGCCAAATAAATTACACAAAATGATAGTAATGGCTTGTCTTGAATGAGTTTATATCAGGAAATTCCAGTGGGTAATAGATAAAATTCCCTGCACTAATGTACTTTTAAGTAGGGTTTTTTGAAATGGATTGAAGTATGAGAGTCTGGAAATATGCAGTTACTGTTTACAGTATGTAGTAATGTATAGATGATTCTGTATCTGCTTCATTATGAATCATTACCACCAACAGTACTGTTGGAAATTATGCCATAATCATTCCAACTATTCAACAGGGTTTTTTTTTTTTAATTTAGATTGTTTTTGACAATATGCAGAGAATTTTCCAAGTTTTAAAAGCTGTGACAGAATATGTTGATGAAAATATATAAAGAGTAAATGATGTTTGACTTAAAAAAATCAACACTTGGAAGCTGGTGAAAATTTTAAGTTGAGCTCACAGAAGTCAAACTGAAAGCATTCAGTTGTTTATTTGAAGGTGTAATTGTATTAACATATTCTATCATAATTTTTAACATTCAGGAAATAATCTTCTGCGTATTGTCAGAACAATCCAAAAAATAAACACTACCATATAATTAAACATAACATGGCTTCTATGTGCTAGGATTATTTGGTTTTGTTCTTGCATGTGGGACGGAATATATGTGCCTAGAATAAAACTGATTGGTTTTAATGATTTAGTTAAGCATATGCCTTTTATCATTTCATCAAACCTATGGATTTTATATTTCCTTTACATAGCTCAACAATGCAAATATTGAGTTTACAGATAAGAATTCAATTAGCATTTCAAAGAGGTCAAATTAATTCCCTCTCCTATAGTTGCTGTTATTTCAGGCTACAAAGTAAAACTCAATTCTGTAACAAAACAATTTTTAAAATCATACCTATAAATGTATTCGGGAAAAACAGCATTGGCCCTTTTTAACTGAATAGTTTTTTAACTAAAATCTTGAATCTCTTTTTATATTTCAATTTTCTTTAAAAGGTTGTTATGAGGGACTTTAAAGTTAATATTTGTGTACTTGGGACCATGCCTGACATATAACAAATGCCCCATAAACATAATAATAAATAATAAAATACCAAAATTAAAATGAGGCATTCTTTTCTTAGTCGTATTGCTTGCATGATTCCAAAATTATTACAAAATATCAGTGGCATCTCCAGGCAGAGGGGCAATAGACGTGTTCTGCTGTGGGTGCCATCAATAAAAACAGTAAAAAACTGACTAGAAATTGGTCTGCTTTTTAACTATCACTGCTTTTTAATTATCACTTTTTAACAATGTCAGTGGTAAAACACTAGAGTCAGCCTCTTCGACAGCCCTGTCCCCTCTCATATGCCATTGCAAAAAGTAGTAATAAAGAGACCAATACTTCTTTAATTCTTAAATAATGAAACTCCAGTTTTATGTTTCCAAATTAGACATCCAATGCACTTATAAATAAATATTTGGTGGTATTTATGAGATAAATACCCAAAAAACCATTTTCCAGACATATTTAAAGTCTTTATGACTAGCATCCGAGTGCTATTTACCAATAAATTAGAATTAAAAACTCAAGATTAATTGAATTCCCACTGAGTGTTCTTTTGTAAAATATTATTTATTGCTTATTTAATGTCTGTCTTTTCCATTAGACTGTAAGATCCATGAAGGCAGGGCAATGCCTACTTAGTTTATTGGTAAATTCCTGGTTCCTGATACACAGTGAATATTGAGTAAATTTTTCCCGAATGTCGTGGTTAATTACTAATAAAGGTTAACAAAATTATTCCATAAATATAGACCTACAATAAGCATAAACTTTTATTTTATTAATATAACAAAGAAAGAACTTACGAGTTTCATTTTTAGTTTATATGCTATTGCCATGTAGAATATAAAATAGAAATTAACAATAATCATATTAATAATATGTAACATTTCTTGAGAATTTACTATTTCTAAACAATGTTCTATGTACTGTACATGTCTAAATTCATTTACTCTTCATACCTATTATTCACAACTTACAGACAGTAATTGAAAATAATTATCATGATGAACGATCATTTTCATTGATGAGACTTTACAAATAGCATAGTAGGAGAACAGGGCTATGTGTTATGCCAGGTACAAAGTGTGGTAGATTATGGATTAAAAAAGAAAGAAAGAAGTGTGGGCAAGAAGGGGAAAAGAAGGACCCTCTACAAATTTTCATGGATCCCTAAAGAAGATTAAGAAGGTTTCCTGTTCTTTTTACTTTTATTCTTCTTTACTTCTTTTATTCTATATAATTCTTTTCTCTCCTCTATTTTTCCTCCAAAGTGCAACGGTATCATTTCTTAGAACAAATACAGGAAAAACGAGGTATTTTTCTTCTTATCACTCTGCACTGATCCTATAAAACTATGAGAATGGTGATTATAAGGAAAATTACAAACTACAAAACCTTGGGCAAGTTACCCATTTTCTCTGTGCCTGTCTTACCATTCCTTATCTGTAAACTGGGTAGAAAAATAAATGTATACATTCATCCTTTGCAAGTTATTATACTTCCTGATGCTTAAATTTTCTCAGCTTTGCTTAGTGGCAGCCTCTTCAAGTTGATTTCTTTTGACATCTAGCTAGTAATATTTGATGGATTCCTTGCTTCCTGGTATGACAACAAGATCAAGCCTCATTTTCTAAATTTATTGACCCACACAATGAATCAACCATTTTTCCAAGGACACATGGTTCCTTTTCATGGAGAGAAGAATTCAAAACAGCAAACTTTAAAAATATTTTCTTTGTTTAGAGAACCTGGTTAGAAAGTTACAAAATTGCCTTATTTTCAAAGATTTTTTAATTTATTTGATACTATTCAAATTAAATACAAAGGATAAAATTATAAAACAAATGCATATCTAGGTGTTCAAGACAGGAGGGATCTCACTCAGAAATTGATATTTGGCGTGTGCTTTGTTCAGAAAATAGTTGTGCTCATAGTTTAAAAAGGTAGAGATTGCTTCAAATCAGGCCAGTCAACAAAAGAATTATGAGTGAGATGAGCTTGCTCTTAAAGGATGGGAGGTATTAAAAATGGGAGCAATAGAAAGAGTAAAAATTCCAAGTGAAGAGAATAGCAAAGCCCAAGACCATGTTTTAAAGATTAAAAATAAATTAATTTAATTGACAGACATTTGGATATGACACCAATGGAGGAGAAGGGGAGATAACAGAACAATATTTTAACATATATGAGCAGCTATAAGTGGATAATAACATCTAGGTTGGATGGAGCATAAGAAAAAAGAATAATAGTGACTTTCCCTGATTAGCAGTTGTTTTATGATAAAACTGAGCTGTTATAATAAAGACACACAAAATGGCAGTGGCTTAAAACTGTAAAAGTTTGCTTATAAAATAGGTCGGAGGTGAGCAATCCTGGTTTGTATGGCAGCTCTGTTCCTCACAGTCTTTCAGGGGCCATGTTCCTTTCATGTTGTTGTGCCACCACCCTTTAGGGCAACGTTGTCTTCTGCATGGTCAAAGCTGGGTCACCCCATATCTGGGTTCCAGCCAGAAGGAGGAAGGGAATGTACCGGAGACACACATCACCTCTCCAGTTCCAGAGAAGGATATGGCATGTGTCACTTCCATTTCTACTCCACTGGGAAGAACTTGTTCTTGTGGCCATACATAACTGCAGGGAGGCAGGTAGCTATAGACCAGCCAGGCATGGGCCTGGCTACAGTTCTGTTACTATCTCGAACTCCTGACCTCAAGTGATCCATCCACCTCAGCCTTCCAGAGTGCTGGGATTACAGGCGGGGGCCACAGTGCCTGGCCTCAATTCTGTTACTATCAAAGAGTAAAGAAGCAGATTTTAGTGCAGACTAGTGCTGCCACACTAGTTTCTTTTCTTTCACATCTTCCTATTTCATGTGCTTTCATACTTTTCTAAACTTTATTACTTTCAGCTACCCCATAGCTTTCTTTCATTTAAAATGTCTCATTACCTCTCCCATCTTGAATATTTTAGCTGAGTTTATAGGTCAGAATCCAGTCAGGAGACAGAAGCCACACCAGTTGTTTGAATGTGGAAAGTTTAATATAATTATTAACGACTAACTAGATATTACACACTAAGGGGTAAAGAGAATTCCGAAGAATTCAGGAATAGCAGGTATAGAGAGCAGTTACACTTCTGAGGCTGAGACAGAATACCCAAGGAAGAAATCAACCTGGAAAAATTTCCACTCCCTGCCTCCTACACTGCCCCCATCACTGAGATTCAGACTTTGTTGGAGAAGCTGTAGCTGTGGCCTCGGGATAGTATAGTTTGCTGAGAAGATGCAGCACAGTGCTACCCAGCTGGTCCCAATAAAACCTACTGGGAAATTTCCAGCTTAGGAGCTCATGAAACTTATTAGGAAGCTTCTCAACTTCTCAGGGAGTGCTGGTAAACTTGCTGTAAGGTGAGTATGACTCGGTGTCTCCTCTCCAATGGCAGTCATGCCCTAGGAGTAATAATTATAAATCACACCAGAACCTGTAAAAGAATACCTTCCTCTTACACTGCCCCCCGCCATACCCTCTACCAACAAAGTGTAACAATCTGCCAGCTGGCAAAGGAGATGTGTTTACAGGTCCAGCTTCAGTGTCATTAAACAGGACAAACAAGAATGGATTTGAGCCTGAAAGGCAATAAATGGATGACTGGCACACTGGACATGTTGTGAAATATTTCTATAATGTGCTTGCTGTTTTATCACAATAAGTTTCCTCATTTTAAAACTGAATGAGATGAAAAAATTTATAGTTTTTCATCTATAAAAACAAACACTCCAAAAAATAATGTTGCTTTTAATTCATGAATAATATTCAATCTGCAAACTTCCCCTCCTGTTTTCCCCAGTGTTTTAATAACCCTCAGCAAATTCCTCATCCTTATGTAAAGTAACTGCGAAGAAAAATGGTGTCAATTGGTTAAACAGACTCCAGTAATGGGAGTCTACCCTTTCATCATCTTAGCAAAAAAAAAAAAAAAATGAAGATGCATTTTTTTCCCCCATTTTCACACAAGGCAGTGTCTGTTTCATAGGATTCCCTGTGACCATCTCCTCAATGACCCTGTCATTATCAGCGTGAGCAGCGAGAAAACGAAAACCAAAGCTGCAGATGAGTTCCTGGAGCCATCTGGCTCCTTTGAAGGTAATTTACTTACCTAAAAATACTCACACGCATATGGACGTCCCCCTCCCTTAACGTAACAGATTCCTAAAACTGTTAACATTCGTTCCGTTGAGTTTACAAAAAAAGCATTTCTCTTGTGCATACTGTTCTTTTGTTAATATTCATATGTGGTATCTGAGAAAAAGAAGCAACTCAACACATCCTAGGGAGCAGGAAAAATCTGTTGACGAGATTTTTTTTTTTTTCAAATCAAAAGCATTCTTTTAGGCACATTCAATCAGTGAGTTTGTGGTTTTTTTTTTTTTAAGTGGCTGTAATAGTGTCACATTTTGAATTAGTAATTTAGAGTTTGATTCTAAACTAATTTTTGTATGCAGAGTTCTGAAAGGTAGATTTCCAATAGGCTGTGATCATCTTTGAAAATTTTTGCCTGAGCGTAAGCCTGCCAGCATTGGAAATTTGAAATCTTCAAGCATGGGCATTGCACTTGCCATGTAGATAGACTAATCTAAGGCACACACTAGGGCCTCATCCATCATTGTTTTGCTGTTTGGTTCAATAAGAATAAAGACAGTGTCAGGTTGTAGGTGCAATGCTGCCTATTGCTGCGGAGATATGGTTGTAGAAGTCATATCATCTCAGAATTACCCTCCAGTAATCAGTGGATGAGTTTATTTATTATTACATCGTCGCACTTTTATACTATGAAATGCTAATGGCAAGTGCTCAGGTAATGCCCATGCGTACCAGCTGAAGGGTCATCAGGTAACGGTGAGCTTGGGAGGTATGGCCCCGTAATAACAAGAGCATGCTACATAAGGCTAGAGGTATGCAGGACCTCCCATCCTGAGTGTTCTGGTATAAGCTGCTTCCTGAATCTTAAGGCTAATGATATATGACACATTAAATACCTAGCACATCCCTGTATTCCAAAAATATGTTAGTTCTATAATAGTAAAGTTGGTTTAAAAAGAAAACTATTGATTTTGTGCTGGTCTCCATAATTTTACCTGACTTACTCATACCCTAAATTATAAAAATGATGCTCTTTTACATTTTTAGCTTGTCAAAGTGTTTTCAAATAGCCCAGAAGTAAGAGCAAAGTAGAGAAACAGCTGTCCCTTGTTATTTGGTTTCCTGAATACAAATAGTGTTAAATTGCTGTAAATGGAAAGGCTGGAATGAATTCAAACACTGTTTGTTTAAATACACTCAGGCTGATGTTTGTGTGTTGGGACCTTTGGAGAGGGTAGCACTAGCAAATACTACACATTAACTTGTCGCACAGGACAATATACGGTTATGGCTTCCCTTTTGTTTGTTAGGTAGAGTTGCATTGGTATCGTTCAGAAATTTTGTGGCAGTAAATCACAAGAGATTTGGACTAAGATAGCTGAACAGCACCATTAAATCCTGAGGCATTTAGTGCAATTTTCAGTCTGACGACTCTTAGGAAAACAAAAGCTCTTTTGGACTTAACATAATTAACTGAGTTCAGGCAGATGTTTCAGATTTTTATACTACATCAAGAAAGAAATGAATGAATATATCTAATCTTTTCTCTTTCCTTCTGACTTCTGAAGACTTACTATTTGAAAAGTTAGTATATATGTAATGGCCCAAGTAGGTGATTCATTTATTTTCTCCCCATAACCCATTAAGTTTAAGATAATCCCTATTCTCAAGATGTTCTTAAATAGAGTTGTATCCAATAACTTTATTAAATATTTGAGATTCTAAAGATGGTCTAACAAATTTCTTCTTTCTTTGCGGAAACCGCAGTATAGAAAGTTTAAGAAAGTTGACAGCATTACAGGGTTCAAGTTTAATGACATAGTCATAAATAAGTTCCTGGTGTTCAGACTTGCAGTTCTGTGTTTTTATCATAAAAGCATTTTCACAATTCAGTTCAAGGATTTTCTCTAGCTAGTGTACAACTTCCTCCAAATTTCTTTATTGCATTATTACGTAATATTTCAGATTATTTTCCTGTTTGACTCACCCACAAACTCATTGCCTAGTACTTAGTGTAGCAGCTTGGAAAAAAAAACAGTCATTATGCACAGCCTTTTGAAGTTAAAACTGCTGTGATTTTACTACCTCACAGATTACTTTAAGATTGTAAAGTTACATAACCACTGAAGCAGAAAGGAAGTCAAAGACTGAGGACCATTAAGAAATCAGACTTATTTATTGAAGAAAATAATAATAAACTGTGAGTTAAGGGTCTTAAAATAAAGAGTTGTAAACAGAAGATAAGAATCCATTTTTCTTTATCCCCACTACAGATCTGGACAGGGAAATAAAATAAAATTATGTCATTAGACATGGTCACAGACTATATATAAGGCAACACCCTGCCTGCAATCTGGAGAGACCTGAGTTCATGACTTGGGCTTGCTTTGTGCCTTTGGATAAATTTGTGAAACTCTGTGAGTCACAGTTTCTATGTCACTGTATGGTTATGAGGATTAAATGATATAAAGTCTCTACCTAGTACAAGAGTGGCATGTGGTAGGTGTTCAATAAATAATTCCTTTATAAACTTTATTTTATCTATACTTTTATATATTAAATTTTAATCAGTTAATTGATTTAATAATATTTAACTCACATTACTCTCCCAAGTAAACACATCCACCCTTCAACAAATATACGTATTATATGTATAATTATTTTTTCACTTACTCTTAGCACAAACTTAATGCTCATTGTACAGTATGGAAAGAGAGTGACTGCTCTGTAAAATTTGTCAGAGCACCAAAATTATTAGAGCATAAGCATAAGGTATACATTAGTGAAAGTTACCAGCCATGCTTGAAAGTTCATTCATGGAGTCTTAGAGTCACTGTCCTATTATTAGGTAATCATTTTCTAGGCTCTTTTAAGCATCATAAAATATTCACCTTCATAGTAAAAATCCATGTTCTGGGGACTTTTTTTATGTAACTGTCATAAAATATATCTAAGCATACCTAGTCCCTTGATATTTTTCTTATCCTTTATGTCCTGTGTTGGGTCTGATCTTTGTAGGGTCCAATAGCTTTCTAATCAACCTGACATAGCCATCTGTGTCAAAAGACAGACGTTTTTGTACCTCTTTTTACAGACAGAACAAAAAAAGATCTTTCCCTTTGAGAACTATCTTTTCCTTTGGAGAACTCACATTCTTTTGCCCACCTCCTTCTTGCCTTCCGGTCTACATCCATGATTCTTTCCTTAAACTGCCCTTTACAGTTCAGCACCTTGCCTTTCTCTTTCCTCTAAGACCACATCTGAGTAGTTCCATTCCAATTACAGACACACCTTGAACTCCACCTAGCGTAAGTCACCTGCTTTTTCTTCTTCAACCCGCCAAACTCACATAATCTATGCTCACAGTGTCTTCTTCCTCACCTTTAATTGGGAACCTAATCTAATCTGCTTTTCCCTCAACCTAGTCTTAAAAATGTCCTGTCAAAATGCTGTTCATTGCTAAGCCCAGTCATATCTTTTCATGTTTCATGTTAGTTGATCTCCTAGCATTTCTAAAACTTTCTTTTAATCAGCAGGGGATGGTGTTATGTGCCTATAGTCCCAGCGATTCAGGAGGCTAAAGTTGTAGGATAGTTTGAGCCCAGAAGACGTAGGCTCTAACGAGCTATGATCATGCCACTGCACTCCAGCCTGGGTGCACAGTGAGACCCTGTTGTTAAAAAAATAATAAATTAATTAATAATAATAACAAATCACCTTGGCCTATCACAATTAGAATTGCTGCCATTATCTTACATTTTTTCTTTTTCTCAGCATTTATCACAGTTTGCCTAGGTCTTCTTCAATGGATTTTGGAGTCCAATTACCACATGCTATATGCAAAATAACATCCAGAGATACTTTGTACATCTAGAAGCATCCTGAGTCAAAAATATCCTGATGGGTTAATACGAGTTTTTTGGATTTTTTTTTTAATCATAAGCTTTCTCTCCTGCTATTTAGGTATGTAATAAAATGAGTATTTTCAAATCAAAAATATGTGGTTTTGTAATATGGTAAGTCCCAATATCTACTTAAAGAACTTTGAAAACACATTACTGATTTGATAAATATCAAAGGCAGCCTTAGCACATAAACAATATGGATTATTGTGAGAAATCTGCTAGACTATCTAAAGATGTGAATTTGTATAGGGTTATATTTTGAGGCATAAAATTACTTAAAGTGTGTCTTCTAAAGAGAAAAAAAATGAGGCCATGTTTTTCAGTTCCATTAAAATTTTCTATAATAATAAATGTATCAGCTTTTCATCGTGACTCAACTTGTTATAGGAGACCAGCACAGCCATTTGTGAGTGGTTTCATATTTATACACTTGTATTATCTATTTTCTATCCTTTAATGTCTTCTTATATTATTTCCCTAAAATAGCAAAACTAAGACAAACTATTGTTAGGATGCTTTGAGTTGTATACTTAATAGAAATCCCAACATAAATTATTTTAAACATTGTAGGATATTCATTAGATCACATACCTAAAAACACAGAGATTCTTATCGGTACAATTAGCTGAACTTTGTGCTGAGTGGGTCAACTTGGAACCAGCTTTGTGGCCAGGGGGGAAGATATGTCCTGACTGACTTAGGCTAGGCTTACTGGAATTTACCAGAATAGAAAAGAGTACTTACTTCTTTAATCCAGTTAAAGCAGTTTATGAAATTTAGGAGGGAAGGGCAAAAATCAATCCCTTCCAAATTACATGATTGCTATATGTAGGGTAGGGTAAAATGGATAAAATGAATGTTGGGAAGACAAGTACAATATCTACCAATAAGATTAATTAATAACTTTGACTTCATTTAATGCTTTCACTCTGAAGTTTTCTACATAAGAATGTGAAGAAATTTAACACAAATCAATGAATTAATTAAAGTGCTTCCATGCTATATCCAAAGAAAGTAAAAACTTATTGAACTAATTTTCAATTTAATGTGTCTCTAAATAAGCAGAGAATTTCAGAACTGTTGGATATTATGCCAGACTATTTCCTGCTCTCTGTTAAAATCAATATGAAATTATAGCACACTTATTAATGGCAAAGATCTTAGAATTTATATAAGCCTTCGTCTTTGCCCTCAAGAAATTAACAACTTTGGTTGCAGAGACACACAACACCCAAACACATAAAACAACTGAGGAATGACAACGTTTAATGCATCGTAACGTGCAATCGAGGAGAGAATCATGATACAAGATAAATGCTCCCTCGAGAAAGGGAACTATCGCAAGAACAAAAAACCAAACACCGCATATTCTCACTCATAGGTGGGAATTGAACAATGAGAACACATGGTCACAGGAAGGGGAACATCACACTTCGGGGACTGTTGTGGGGTGGGGGGAGGGGGGAGGGATAGCATTGGGAGATATACCTAATGCTAGATGACGAGTTGGTGGGTGCAGCGCACCAGCATGGCACATGTATACATATGTAACTTACCTGCACGTTGCGCACATGTACCATAGAGCCTAAAGTATAATAATAATAATAATAATAAAAAAGAAAAAAAAAAAAAGAAAGGGAACTTTCATTGTTGACCAGAGTTAATGGAGGTAGGCTGCTAGAAATAGGTGGGCATTGAGGTGACCTCTGAAGGGTGGTATAATTTAGATAAGTAGAAAAAGAAAGAAAATACATTCAAGGTCAAGAAAATAAGCAAGTACAAACAGTTTTAGGAGGCACGTACTGGGTGTATGTGGGGAGGTCTGGGAGCTGGGGAGAAGTAAGTGACAAAGAACAGGGAAGATAGCCTCTTTGCAGAAATAAGTTCCTGTTCAGGACGGATGTCACGGAGCATTTTATAATTAAGTTATGGTTAGATTATACCTAAAATTCCAGCATGTGGGCATGTTTTAGAAGTATATAAATTGAGCATTCTTTATCAGAGAGAAAACATGATCAAAGCAGTAGTCTTTTTAAAATCTGTCTGATTAGACTCATACAAGTCCAGGCACAATAAAAACAAAGAGATAAGTTAAAGTTCAATTTTAGGGAGAAAAAATTATATATAACATGCAGTGTGATAGGAAAGAGTGAATACAAGTGTCTTGGCCAAAATCAGTTTCAAGGTCAAGAAGTGCAAATATGGGATTAGGACTTTTTAACTCTTACAAAATGTGGGACTCTGAACAAGTTATTTACCTCTTGAGATTTCAGTTCCCTCATTCATAAAATAAAGGAGAGGGTTTCAAATGCCCCTTAGGCCTGGGTATATAGTCTCAGACAGTAAAGACTGTCAACATTGTTTTACTTATTTTTAGGTTTTACTTAGTTTGAAACATGTGACAACTATTGGTGGCATCACATGTGAAGACCCCAAAATTGACAACTATGTAGCAATATATGATTACCACAAGGTGTCAGATATTTCAGCGAAAGTGCAGCATTTTGAGAGAGATAAAAGTTTGTGGGATAGAATGCTCTCTGAGAATTTTCAAGAAATAAATTATTTAGAAGACAAAACGATATGAGGAAACAATGAAGTCAATAGCTTTTCACTTAGATCTTGATTGGAGTTGTAAGAATACTTCTAAAGAGATATCCACTAAACTTACACATGCTGGTGGGAATGTATCAAATATGAACTAACGTAGAATGTTGTTATCTGTATCCCACAAGTGTGCCTAAATACTGTGTCTCAAACATTCTTTTGATGTCCTCTTTTTCTCACTGTCCCATCCTATTCTATTCTCTCGTACCTTCCCCTCTCATCTCTTTTATCCTCCTTCCTCCGTTTACACTTGCAAGTACCCACACGGACACAGTCATTCTCAAGTGCACAAACAAGTTTCAAACCCACTTCCTTCAATCAGTTAAAATGAATTGAAATGCTTACTGTGTTTTTGCACTGGGTGGATTTGAGTTTTGGAAGATAATGACATGCTCAGACATTTTTTTCTTTTTTCCTTCCTTCCTTCCTTGCTTCCTTCTTTTCTTTCTTTCTTTCTTTCTTTCTTTCTTTCTTTCTTTCTTTCTTTCTTTCTTGTCTCTCTTTTCTTTCTTTTTCTCTTTCTTTCTTTTTCTTGAGACAAGGTCTTCCTATGTCACCCAAGCTGGAGTTCAGTGGTACAATCATAGCTCCTGGGCTCAAGGGATCCTCCTGCCTCAGCTTCCCAAGTAGCTGCAACTACAGGGGCACACTACCATGCCCTGCTAATTATTTATTTATTTACTTATTTATTTTTGAGATGAGGTCTCACTCTGTTGCCCAGGCTGGAGTGCAGGGGCACCATCTTGGATCACTGGCTCACTGCAACCTCCTCCTCCTAGGTTTAAGTAATTCTCATGCCTCAGCCTCGCATGTAGCTGAGATTACAGGCACACACCACTGTGCCTGGCTAATTTTTATATTTTTTGTAGAGATGGGCTTCAACATGTTGGCAAGGCTGGTCTCAAACTCCTGACCTCAAGTGATCTGTCCACCTCCCAAAGTACTGGAATTACAGGCATAAGCCGTTACATCTGGCCTAATTTTTAAAATTTTTTGTAGAAACATTGTCTTGCTCGTTGATCAGGCTGATCTCTAACCCCTGGCCTCAAATGATTCTCTTAAGTTCTGGGATTACAGAATTTAAGGAGTAAATAGATATAGCACGTCTATATAGATATAGACATGCAATCATTTCATTGGCCAAAGCATTCCATTCTTTAAATTCTTGAGGCAACCCAATTGTTAAACATATATAACATATTGTTTACAACATTTGCAGTTCTGTTTACAGAGTTCTTGTGGAACAAAGAGTGGAAAATAACTTTGAACATCTGTTAGAGAAATTCAACTAAGTCTATACTTTCATCATTTTACACAAGCGAAAGGAAATATATCTTATAAATATTAAGAATTTTTTTAAAACAATTGTGAATATAGAATGCAAACTTTTTAAGACAAATGAATACTCAACAAGCATATTATTAAGTTGATTACAAAAAATGTCACATTCCCTTGCTAGTAAACTGTTCATATAATGTACCTCTTCTCATCTTTAAAACTGACTTAGAACAATAAAAATTGGGAATTTTTATCATGAAAAATCTACAACTTGAAAAGTTGCTTTTTAATATGGAAATATTGGTAAAGCTTAGAAATTTTTAAATTTACATTTTATGTGACACATACAGTGTGTTATTTTTAAAATAAAGGAAAACCTCTGTGAGTATATATGCACACATATGTGCAAACACAATAATACATTATAAATCATAGGCAAAGACTAATAGATGTATACATACACAGTCACAAACAACTTTTAATTGTTACAAAGGTATCATTGATATGTATGTTAAGTTTGATAAGAACCATGTTGAGTCTTAATTGCACTTTCTCCAGGTACCAAATAATTTGCATTTTGCATATTAGTTTTCATTTATTCTAAACTATATTCAATTCAGGGTTTTTCACATTATCAGTATTTTGTCAAGCGTGTTGACATATTTTTCTAACATGGATCTCCAACTTTGTGATTCCTACTTTTATTCATTTAAACTGGTTTCTGAAAATTCATGGTTCCTAGAGAATAAATTACTTTTCATCTGGATTTTGCTTTCTAAAAGCCAAGACCATGTATAAAGCACACATGAGATTTAACTTTTCAACTATGAGTTCTTTTGACACAGCGTGATTAGACACTTTGGATTCTTGAATTTGGTACCAATGAGACTAAGCTGCTGAGAGCCATATTTGGAACTAGGTCTGCCCCATCTAATAGATGGGTTGTAAGAACGATCTCTTTTATATACTTTATTTTGATGATACCATATGAGGATTTATTTTAAATTATGACTTCTATTTGATTACTATTTATTTGAATAGTGGCTTAGTCATTCAGAATATTTTTTATGAATTAATTTGAAGCTGTTATTAATATATTATTATAAGCATATGAATGAACTATAGAGCTGTGCTTTAGTTCTACCTGGTCTACTACTTGATGATTACTACTTCCTTAATGTAGGACGTTCCTATCAATTGAAAAAATGTTTGTAGAATTTTCCCACATGTCAGATATTAAATTTATTCACAATGACTTGTTCAATTAAAAACAAATTAAAAAATCACCACCTGCTTTTTTAACATGCTTAATTTTATTTCTGAGTGAACTCTTATCCTCAGCTATTTTGGTCATTACTTTTACAGTATGTGTTAATGTTTTTGTTTTTTTTTTAGATTCTTGAATTAAAAAAAGACTTTGCAGGGGCAGGAAAAATATGGAATTTGTTTTCAGTAGCTTCACTTTTTAAAACTCTTTGCTTCTATATTCTATTTTCACTTTTATTTGATCCACATACTTTCTAATTTCCTTTAGAGAGTGCAAATACTTTCTAATTTCTCTTTTGATTTTTATTTGACCCATGGGTTTTTTAGAAGTATCTCATTTAATTTTCAAATATTTGGGAATGTTCCAGATATCTTTCTTTTATTGGTTTTTATTTTAATGCCATTATAGTCAGAAAAAAATATTTTGTAAGTCTTCAATTATTTTAAATTTACTTAGACTAGCTTTATAACCCAGAATACATTCTATCGCAGTAAACATTCCTTAAAAACTTGAGTATGTATTCTTCTGCTGTTGGGTGGAGTGTTCTGCAAATATCAATTAGGTCGATTTGGTTGATGACGTTACTTGCATCTTATATATCCTTATGGATTTCCTGTCAATATGTTCTATCAGTTACTTTTTAAAAGGGGTGTTAAAATATCTGACTATAATTGTGAAATTGCATATTATGTTATATATTATGTTATATGAGAAAATGTCCTTTACCCATGTTATGAATTACCAAGTTAATATTATCATCTACATGTATTTGGTTTGGGTAGTGCATTTTTATTACAACGTTTTCCTATAGATTCCCATGCTTTCATTTACAGTTGAAGCAATTTGATAGAACTAAGGAACAGTGAGTTTAAGAAGGTGGACCATATTTTACACTAAATATTTCAATTGATAGCACAAACACTTTAGTTGTATAAAATATTTAAAGCATTACATAATGCACATACTAAAAACCATTCACTAATATGCTAACTGGCTTCAAATTAATCATTAAGGAATTTATAAGAAAATGCCTCAAGAATCAACTACCTACATAGATATTTAATTCATGTAAATTAAAATACTTGTATTGAAAGAGTTGAGGTTTTTAAAATACTTCCTATCCCTTGAAGAGTTAAACCATTTAATATGGTGTTCCTATCATTTTACATAGTTTTTTTTTTGTTTTTACTTTTTGTGTTTAAAAAAAACCCCAAACATATAGAAAGTGTGCAGTAGTGCAATTAGCTCACATATAACTTTCTCTTGGATTCACAATGTGACATTTTATTATGCTTGTTTTAGCATCCTCTATTTATATATATTATTAATATCATTGTTGTTGTTGACTCATTTGCATCTTGCAAAGAGCAAATCCCCCCTACTCTAAATAATTCAAGTTTTATCTCTTAAGAACAAGTACAATCTTGTTCATAACCACAGTATAGTTACGAAATTCAGGATACGTAATATTTGCGCCATACTATCTAATATACAGTTCATATCTACATTTTACTAATTATCCTAATAATACCTCTAATGGCATTTGTTTTCATCTATGATCCACTGGAAGATAAAATTGAATTTAGTTGTCTTGTTTCTTAGTGTTGTTAAATTTGGAGTATTTTCCCAACCTTTATATGCACTCTTCTTAAAGCTAAAGAGGCAATACTCTTTCATCTAATGAAATGTTTCATTACGCTAGACAATATTCAAGAAATATCCTAGCAGCCATGAAAAAGAGTGATATCATGTCTTTTATGGGAACATGGATGGAGCTGGTGGCTATTATCCTCACCAAACTAACAAGGAACAGAAAACCGAATACCACATGTTCTCACTTATAAGTGGAAGCTAAATGATGAGAACTTAGGAACATAAAGAAGAAAACAGCAGACACTGGGGTTTACTTGAGAGTGGATGGTGGGAGGAGGGAAAGGAGCAGAAAAGATAACCACTGGGTATTGGCCTTAATTCCTGGGTGATGAAATAATCTGTATAACAAACCCCCAGATATGAGTTTACCTGTGTAACAAACCTTCACATGTACCCCAGAACCTAAAATAAAGGCTTTAAAAAAAGAAATATTTTAGGAGAAATTCACTTTTTGAGGTTTGGTATAAAAATGCCACATATTTTTTCAAATTACAAACAAGTCTAGCATTGTGATAGTGTGAAAAGGAAAGGTTCTAGTAGGTGTCATTGACAGTATTTGACCATGGATCTTCCCTCATGTCTTATGAGCAGTCAGTTCTTTCAGCTCCTCTCAAAATTACATCAGGTGGCCACATAAACTAAGCTATTATGTGGTTATTGGGCCTAGCAACATTAAATCGCTGTATTTTAAAAAATTTTATTTGCTTATCTCCATTCGTAAATTACAAATGACCTTATGGCATTATGTTATTCATTGTAAGGGCTCTGAAAGTGGAATTCTTATTTTCAACTCCTACTCTACCCTTGGGGAATACTGAATAGGGTCTTCAAACTCATTAATTTCAGTTTCTTCATCTGTAAAATATGGTGGATAAACATGGTACCTTCCAAGAGGAATGTTGGGAGAATTCAATGAGCACATGACATCCAATCCACATGAAATTTGTAGACAATGACTAGCATTTTGTATTAGCTATTATCAGTTTATAAAACCACTTAACTGATGTCATTTCTTAAAGATTTGGACACTCTGCCTCACTAAGATATAAAGACACCACTTATGCAATCTAGGTGTTCTTTAAAATAAAACCCTTCACATTTACAAAGGCAAATGACATCATTAAAATTCAGAAATGGCAGAGCAAAGGAAAGTAGTCACTCAAATTATTACTTTCTAGAACAGAAAAAGAAAAAAACTTCATATCAAGAATTCTACAAAACCAAGAAGGAATTGAATCTTGAGCCACAAAATGCAAATTAAATGATAAAGATATTTTATGGGACAATAATAAGCACTGTTGACATTCAGTGAAATAAAAGCCTTGGACTCAGATACAATAGAGTTTAAAGTCTAGTTGGTGAAATAGGGCATGTGGGAAAAGATAACTAACAATTTATTGAGTTCATGAGGCTTAGGAACCTTATTTCACTTAACGTAATATCCTCTGGTTCCATCCATGTTGTCCTTCATTCTGTTGATGTGATGTATCACGTTGATTGATTTGCATATGTTGAACCATCCTTCCATCCCAGAGATGAATCCCATTTGATCATGATAAATGATCTTTTTAGTGTATTGTCAAATTCAGTATGCTAGTATTTTGTTGAGGATTATTGTATAAATGCTTATCAGAGATATTGGCCTGTAGTTTTCTTTTGTTTTGACATGTTTTGTCTGGTTATAGTATCAGGGTAACACTGGCGTTGTAGAATGAGTTTAGGAAAATTCTTTCCTCTTCTATTTTTCAAAACAGTTTGAGTAGGATTGGTATTAGCTCTTCTTTAAACATTTGGTAGAATTTAGCAGTGAAGCCAATGGGTCTTGTGCTTTTCTTTGCTGGAAGAGATTTCATTATGGCTTTGATGTCATTACCTGTTATTGGTCTATTTAGGTTGTTTATTTCTTCATGGAGAAATCTCGGTAGATTATATGTATCTTGGACTTCATCCATTTCTTTTAGGTTTTCTAATTTATTCACATATAGTTGCTCATAGGTACCTCTACTGATCCTTTAAATTCCGACTGTGTTGGTTATAAAGTCCTCTATTTCATCTTTGATTTTATTTGAGTCTTCTCTCTTTTTTCTTATTTTATTTAGTCTGCCTAAAAGTTTGCCAATTTTGTTTATTTTTTCAAATTTTGTTTATCTTTTCAAAACCCAACTTTTTGTTTCATTTATCTTTTGTATTTTTTTCATTTCAATTTAATGTATTTCTGCTCTAATCTGTTTTATTTTTTTTTTTTTCCTATTTTGGGTTTGGTTGCTCTTGCTTTTCTAGTTCTTTAAGATACATCATTAGAAAGGAGCTGATATTTTATTCTATAGGCAATTGTTCTCATAAAAAATTATGAAGTGGCCGGGCGCAGTGGCTCATGCCTGTAATCCCAGCACTTTGGGAGGCCGAGGCAGGCGGATCACGAGGTCAGGAAATCGAGACCATCCTGGCTAACACAGTGAAACCCTGTGTCTACTAAAAATACAAAAAAAAATTAGCCAGGTGTGGTGGCAGGTGCCTGTAGTCCCAGCTACTCAGGAGGCTGAGGCAGGAGAATCGCTTGAACCCACGAGGTGGAGCTTGCAGTGAGTCAAGATCGCACCACTGCACTCCAGCCTGGGTGACAGAGCGAGATTCTGTCTCAAAAAAAAAAAAAAATTATATATATATATATATATATATATGATGAAGTAAGAATATGTTATCATGCAGAGTTTCCCAATTGAAAGTAACCAAAATTCTTTGATTAAACTTTTGCTAAAATGAACAACAGAAAATATTGTCATTTTAGCCAAAGCATTTGTTGGTGGAAATTGTGGGACAACACTCACAGTAAAACTGCTCTAGCTGGAACCCTCCCTTTGTTTGAAAACCCTCCAATTGAGAAAACAACCTCCAACTATTTCCTTCTGTTTTTATGATGTTCCAAGATTCTAGGTCTTTGAGGGGAACATCTGATGGTCCAACTACAAGCCTATCTCTATCTGAGTGGTTAGAAGAAGGTTCTGATCTCTCCTGCTATTGTACTACTGTAGATTTCCACAGTAGAAAGGCAATACACAAGGAAGCAGAGATAATTCTCCAAACACAAATAGGAGTGTGGCTAAGAAAAAAGGTCTCCAACATGCTAAAAACAATAATTTAGAGGACTAAAATCTTGTAGCACTGTGCAAGCACCACTGGATTAGAAAGAACCCAGATAGAAACTATAGCCTTGTAGTAGCCCAGATATGTGGTGCTAACATTATGGACTTAAGAATATGTGTGGCCAAAGAATCACTAACAGAGCTTCTGACTTCCATACACAGGTTTCTAGCTCTCCACGATTTCCTCTGTATTTGTCAGTGTCCTTAATACTCGGTCTTTATAACTTATAGACGCCAACACCACAAACATAAAGAGGGAAGAAAGATAGCAGATACAGAATACTCAGTTGTAGAAGAAATGTGTGGTAAACTGGCCAATGTTAAGTAATTTGTTTGGATGAGGGCTGGTACATTGCCCCCCGCCCCTCCGCCCGCCTTTTTTTTTTTTCCTGTGGAAGAACTTTAGCAATCCTGAAATCCTTATTCCTCTTTTTACTGTACACGTAATAAATCCAATTTCATTAGTTTTAAAACTACTAATAAAAGATAAATGGTTGGCTTATATAGGCACCACTATTAGTAACATAGAACAGAGAGGACCATTGGTGTTTTGTTCATGCCACCTAATTCAACAAATATGAGAAAAAAGAGGAAGATTTATTAGCCGCTTCTAAATCCTCAAGAAAGAGGGACATCTTTTCTACATAAATCTAAAAATATTCTCTTAAGGAGAATTAAAAGTACTATTCAGTGCAAATTTGTGTCTGGCAGCTAGCTGAAGCAGAAGTTGCCTATTTGCTGCAGCTGATGCCGATCAGACTCCAAGGTGCAGTATGTACCAGCTGAAGTCTGTCAACAAGGAGACCAGCATAAGGGCAACCTGATAGTCAAAACAGGATAAAACCACAGTCTAAACAAGATGACATGAGCATTTGTGCAATTAACAGCATAGCAAGGGGAAAGTTGTGTTTGGAACATTCTGCTAGAAATCCATAAAAGGCAGGTTGCTTATTTTGCCACAATCATGTTATGTTATATGTGGCTAAATAGAATCAATGACACAATGGAAAACACTGCAAAGACAATAGAGAAGGATCAAGAAAAAGCTGATGACAGAGTCGTAAGACTGAAAACATTATTACGGCTGTTGCTGTTGTAAGCAGAGTGAACCCCAAATTCAATATTCACTTCCATCCTCATTCATGACTGCAGTCGGAATATTGGCTGCCAACTGTGAGCCAGGCATTGTGCTGACTTTTCAATAATTATTATTTGGTTGAATTTTTAAAACAAGTGTTCCTTGTCCACATTATTAGTCCTATGTCACAGATGACAAAGACACTGGGAACGGTTTTCAGCACCACTGTAGTGGAAAGACCAAGAACTGTGAGTGTAGACAAATCTAAACTGGACTACCAGTACTGCTGCTTATAAACCCTAGAGACTTTAGATAAACAACATACATTTTCTGGATTTGATTGTTCTTATATGAAGTATAAGCTTCAGACATGTATGATTTAATGAGATTAGTTATTGCTTTTCACACAATGCTTGACATGAAGTAGGTATTCTATAAATGCTAGAACCAATATTGTTATTGCTGTTATGAGTTAAATCGTGAAGGGTGGTTTATAAATTTTTTTTATTTATGTAATTTTCACAGCAGCTCAGATTATTAAGAGTAATAATATTTTAAGACAGAAATTTTAGGTTACTAACCAGGGGCAGACACAGTGCTAAGGACTTTACATACATTATGGAATTCATTATTGTATTCATTTCATTATCCCAGCTTGACATGAATGAGTTATTATTCCTGCTTTTCTATTCAAGAAGCAGAGGCTCATGGCCGTTTTGATCACACAAGTAGTAATTTTATTACAAGCCTTCTCATTTTCAAATCTGATGCTCATGCCACTATTTCAACCTTTCCACTGACTTTAAAATAACAAAAACAAATATTGTTTGTCAATAATCTACAAAGCAAAAAGTGAGTGAGTCTTTATCCCATTTCCACTTGAGCTTTATAGAAGTACCTTATAATTGTGTTTATTTTTAAATGCCATCAATCACAGCATTGGCTCACAATTTTGTCCCTAATGATGTTTTGTTATATAATTTATATTATTAATATAAATATATTATAACAAATATATTTATTTGCTAAATGTAATATCATAAATCATATGAAAATAAATAAATAAATAAATAAATATATGTATCTGATGCTGTTCAAAATCTGCTTCCAGAAGGAGGATTGAGAGGGATCATATGACTCAAAATAGAATATTAGTGCATCTATATAGTGCATTACATTGTTGGTATAGTAAATATTTTATGAGTATTAATGAGAAATTTAAAGAATTACTATCTGTTGACAGGAATATAGGGCACCGGCCTGTGTGGCTGGTGCCATTTTCCTGAGCTCAGTTTTCTTTACCTACTTATAGAAGAAGACATAATCATAATTCCTGCTACATTATATTATCTTCTTCTTGAGTTGTTTAGATTTGCATGATTTTTACATCAAAACTTTGGTAGTACTTTCAAGATTTGATGGACTATCCCTTCTCAGTGTCTTCTAGGACCTTGTTGCTACTCAGAGTAGAAGAATGGATATCACCTGGTGGCTTAATAGAAATGCAGAATCTGGGGTCGCTCACCAGAATTGCAGAATTCAATTCTGCATTTTTACAAGCTCCCCAGGTGATTTGTCTATACATTAATGTTTTATAAGTGTTGCTCTAAAAACGACCAGGTACAAAAGTCATGATTTTGCTGGACGCAACTCTCATGTCTCGTGAAAATAAAAGAAGATTTAGGTTACCCTGATCTTGTAGCAAGAGGAGCTAAATTGCAGCAGAAAAGTTTAAAAAGCTGATATCCTTTTAGGTGCAGAAAATAAGGTGGGATTTTTAAATTGTACCATTATTAAATATTTGAGTTCTAAGTTTAATGTTTAGGTTATTTTAGTGAATTAAGTGATGTAAATCTCCCTAGAAGCATTCTGGTTCTTTGTTGCTAAGGGACGTTGGCATCTGTTTTTTATGCTTGCTTGTTTCCCCAACACTTATACATTTGAATAAATAGCATGTTTATTTGGGGTTAAAATGCTTCATGCAACATCATTTGCAATTGAGTAAATATGAGTTGGTTTTGATGCAACTGCTACAAATAATTAGAATAGTCTATTGGGAATAAAATATGGTTTTCCAATCTTCCTGGACAGATTTCACATTACCAAGCAATCTTAACATAAATTCTCCTGGATCAGTGAGAATTTCATGCCAACAAATTAGAATATATAGAAAGATCTATGTATGTAGTAAGCCACATATGCAAATTAAACTACTTCATCAGGAGAAATGGTTTCTCACTTCAAGGCTGTAGGTTTCAGATCATGGAGCAGTAAGTGAAAACCGTGAATACTATTTCCAGAAAAATGCTTAAATTATCTATTGTAACATTGTGTACTTGAGCCTCTATATTTACTTCAGTGATTTTTCTCTCCAAGCCTCACTTATACACTGGCCCATGGAAGCTTAATTCCATAAATGTTGTGTTCAAAATCCAATTTAAGGGTTCTCTTTAAATATATTTTATAATTTAAAAGTTGTCATGTCCAGGAAAGCAGAAGTAGCCATAGATTTATATAGGATTCTATTTTGCTATGATAACACTCAATCTAGAGGTTTGCCTTTTCTGTTCCTCCTTGTACCTAAGACTGAAGAAAGAATAAAAACCTAGGTCTTTATAAAATTGCAAAATAAAGATGCATTTACTACATTTGAAGAATCAACAAAGTAGTAGTGACTTTAGATGAGTAAAAACAAAGAATGAGAACTGTTATATAGCAAATTTTTAAATAATTTTAAAAAGAACCTACTAAGTCAGGAAGGTCCTCTGAGAGATTTTTTAGGTAATACTCTAAACTATTTTTAGCCTGGGCCTTATCTGCATATTCTCTGCTGATCAAAATGCAGTTGTAGTCATCATTTTGAAACGTAAAAGAATCAAAGATTTTACAACCTACTAGAATCTAATAACCTTGGCTAAAACAAAAGTTAAATCGCCAAATGCCATGGTTAAAAAGGATAACTTTTAGAAAGCAATTTTTAAATACTTCCCATTTGTATTTTAGAAATTGTCTCATCAATTTTTGGTTAAGAAACAAAAAAAATTCAGATGCAATTTAGTATCTTCTAATAGAGAATGTTATCTAAGACGTTTAAATTGTAAATCCTTCACAAATTCTGAAAGGAGAATAAAATATCTGTAATTTGAGAGACTGTTGTTACCTTTCTAAAAAAATATTTTCAACAACCATCATTAGTATAGTGATCTAAAATTCACTATATATTTTTATATAAACAATCCCAATTATTTGTATTTAATCGAACTCAGGATCTTTATCTTTCCAATGTGACAGAGATATAGAAGGACTTACCCCAAGATCTCGAAGTTGCAAAGCATGGAATGTGTATTGAATTTCAGGTCTCCTGTTCCAAATGCTTTGTCTATACCACCATACTGTCATTTCCTAATTCAAGTCTCTTACTCCCTTTAAGCCTGCCAATACATTGTGTATCCATAGTTGATTTTTCACCCCTTTCTCTGTAGTGCTTTATACTTTCTTCAATCATGCTTATGCATAGACAACATTTCTCTACTTTCATACTTTCTTTTTTAAAAAATCAACATGGTAACCTTCATTTATCCCTCTTGAATTTCATCATAATTCTGACAACGTGTGAAAGTTCCTAAGGTTATATTATATTCTCATTCTTTTCCTCTGAAGTTCTGGAGATGTCATTCTCCACAACTTATCTGCAAAATTAATGATCATGTTCCCAATTCAATCATCAAAGTCACTGATTAAAATGCTCAACAATGGGTCTGGAACCAATCACTGTGGAACATTACTTATGTCACCTGAACTTGGCAATGGCCCATCAAATACAACTCATTCAATAATACTGTAGCTCTGTGCTTTAACCTAATGGTGGTTGAAACAAGACAATATATCCCAATTTATTGATGACAGTTGGCGTGCAGTACAGAACCCAAACCTTTATGAAATAAAACTGTATTGGACATATCACCTTTTCCTTGATTTGTCATGTCTGTCATTCTATCATAGATGAAATTTATCATAAAGCATATATATTCCTTATTGGTAATTAACAAAGCAGTTATTCCTTTGTACTGGTAATTAACAGAATAGTTATTAATCTTCTTTGCACATAAACTAGTATTGAAAGAAATGCTTTACATAGATTGTTTGTAGCTTGTTGCAATGAATATGATATTTGGCCCAAATTTTACTTTGAAGGTATTCCTACCATTGGTACTAATTGAATTAAGTTCATAATGTGCATATGATAAACATCTTAACATATTTAAGAAACCTAAAAACCTGAAAGATGAATCGATTTTTTGTTTTCTTACTTTAGCATCTCTGAATGACTATTTGAAGAATCAGTACTTCAAATCCTATTAATGCTGATGGGTACATTGTTATTCTAATTACTCAATAACGTTGTCTGGGCTAGAAGTGGTTTTTAAAAGACTTTTCTTCTTTTATTTTTACCGATTTACTGGCTCTTCAGAGATTAATAAGCTAAAATAACCTACATGCTTAAACTCACAAAGTATTTATAGTTTCTTATTTTTTTCCAATCGTTTTAACTTACAAGTTTAAAGTTGTATACATTTTCACTTATCAGCAAAGCAGCCGACTAAGATAGTCAATCTATATTATACACTCATTGATCACTGTAGTCTGCTTTTTGACCAATACTGGTCTGTAGCTATAATTCAGTTCAGAGTCTGGCTAACCTCGTGATTCACATCTTTCCTGGAACTTAATTAGATAATTGAACAACAATCAACTTATTCACTCTCAGTGGCCCCTGGAGAAGGAAATGTCAATAATAATTCTCCTTTACAGAAGCAAATTTAGGCTTGATTTAAAACCATTGGTCTACTTTGCTAAACATGTCAAACACCCAGTGCCTACTTGGTTAATTTGCTACTGTCCAAGAGTTTTATTTTTCTTTCTTTTCTCATGTCTCAACCTTTTGATTAGAAGGTGAGGTGACATAGCACATACACTGTTCCTGTTAGATTTCCAGAAGTAGGAAAAAAGTGAACATTAAAAAAAAATCAATTTAAACACTATTCATCGTGGTTTGAAGGGCATGGGACAGTGCTGATCTTAGACCAGCTATGAGGATGGGTTTAATGAGGCCAGCTGGAAATGGTTTACCTTGTCTCTAGGTTATTTTGCTCATGTTTCTCCTTATGGAACTACACGTTATCAGCACCCAGGAATTATCAAGCTAAGTGAAATGTACAAGAGATTAATGGATAAATCAGAGTGGCAGACTATTGAGAGAGAACTGGTAAGAACACCACATACTTGTATTTGGAGATTGATAGTTTTCTCTATAGAAAAATCATGCTTAAAGCAAAAAATCTTGTAAGAAACCTACTAGTGAACATAAAGAAGGAAGCCAGGACTTTAGATAATCTAAAAAGTCCTTGTCGCTAAGAGAGCTATAGGCACCCTATCGCCTTTCCCACTGCACCTGGATAACCTCAACTCGGCATTGCTGAAAGGTGGTGTTCCCCTTTCTCAGTATATTTTTCTTGCTGTCTTCTTTTGATGACTTTTTTTAAGAAAAGATAATAAAATTATCTGTCCAGCTTGTGGCAAAGCTTTTTCTAATACATGGTAACATTATGGTGTAATAATAAAATTTTTTATTTCTTAGCAAGAATTGTAATTTATTCTGACATTATATCCTTTTTGGTTTTTTTTCTTACTGTTTTAATATTAAATATTCCTTTACTAATGACATTGAGAAGAGATGACTAGATATATTTATAATTATTTCATTGATAAAAATTAAAAACCTTTGGGTGATCCCGGAATTAAAGAAAAAAAATGTTTAATTGCAATAAAAAATCTCAGTCTGGAAACTACCAGTTTATGTCATTACTTTCTCATGCTGTAGAACCAGTCATCGTGTAGGAAAAACACCTCATCTCTTTCATCCCTTTTTGTTCTAAGAACAATCATTTCATCTGATTCATCTTTTTTGTTCCAGAAACAATTGAGTCACCTAATTTTGGTATATTGCATAGGTGAAGTACTTCTCCAAATAAATCTTATATTGAATTAATTACTTATGAGTTCTGGGATGGCTCATAGCCTTGGCTATTCAGTGGCATACGGGCGAAGGATGCTGCTAAATATCTAGCAACAGGATAGGGGGTTGGCCAACTTGATTTGTAGCATTTGTAGCATTGTAACATTGTAACAGAATTTTTGTGATTTCAGTACTTCTAGGATGATGGACTTGAAGCTACCAGCGTGAAGTCTTTTCCCATAGTTAGGAAGAGATATGCACATTTGGCTGAGCGAGCACAGCTGGTACAAGTTTCAGAAACCCACTTCTACCTCTGGATCTCTCTCTCTCTCTATTTATCTGAGTCTGTTTAAGCTGCCATAACAAAATACCATAAAATGGACAGTTTATAAATAACATAAAGTACTGCTCACAGCTCTGGAGGTGGGGTAAGATCAAGATGCTGGCAGACCCTGTGTCTTGTGAGGACCCCCGTCCTGATGTCACCTTCTTGCTGTGTCTTCACATGGGGACAGGGAGAAGGTGGGTCTCTAAGGCC
This sequence comes from Pongo pygmaeus, assembly GCF_028885625.2. Taxonomy (NCBI): domain Eukaryota; kingdom Metazoa; phylum Chordata; class Mammalia; order Primates; family Hominidae; genus Pongo; species Pongo pygmaeus. The sequence goes on along the minus strand of NC_085930.1, from coordinate 18,715,124 downwards.
TTTTTACAAGGGCACTGATCCCATTTATGAGGGCTCCACTCTCGTGGTCTGTTCATTTCCCAAAGGTCGTACCTCCTAATAGGCTAACACTGGTGGTTAAATTTCAACATACGAATATTGCGGGAGACACAAACATTCGGTCCATAGCACAATTATAGTTTTTATTAGAAGCATGCTATGTACTTAAGAAAAATTCGCATTTGGCAACAATGGATTGATAAGGGACTTAAAAGAATGAAAATAATTCAATACAAATAAAATAAAGAAAGGTTATAAAAAGTTTTTTAGTTGTTAACATCAAATAACATTTTTGCGCGTTTCAGTCCATCTGTTTCCTAACTAGCTCTGAACCTAAGGCAGTAGAATTTTGACAACGATATTTACTGTTCCATTACGTTCTGGTTAGTAAAATTATACTATAATGTAGCTAGCAAATGTCCTCTGCAGACATTAATTTCCCACCAGGAAAATAACTTGGAAATCGGTTCTATAGTCAAGGAAACAGCTTTTCTTAGGCATCATCTCTAATACACTTAGTGGGTATTCAGCAAATATATTGTGGATCATGAAAGCATGTGTCTTAGAATCTCATATTTGGAAAAAGTTTGGGAGAGAAATGTTATATTTTCCTTTGCAGATCTATGTGTTATCCTAAACTCTGATTCCCTTTCATGACCGCATTTGCATTGCATGCTTCAGCACACTACTAATTTTGCAGCTAACTTCAAGTACACAGATGCCTAAGAGAAACAATGGTCCTTAGACTCCTATCCTCAGATTTCAAAACCTAAAATGATTCCAATATAAGATATCTCCCAAATTATAAATAATAATACATTAAATTATAAATGCTAATTTTAAAATATCATAATGTATACATCATTTTTAAAGAATACTTGTAAAAATCTATTTCTGTTTTGACCTGGCATAATTATGGTAACAAGTAGTTCGTGCAGCATAGTATTACAGTGAGAGTGATGAATTAATGTATGAACATTATTAGAAACAGGTAGTGGACACTCTATTTATTGGTAAGGGTTGTAGGAGCAGTATAATACAAAAATATTATGTTTTCCCTTAGTCTGCCATCTTGACAAGATTAAACTATGGCAATAATTTAGAAATCACTTATTCTGTGCTAGCTCCTAGGATACAAGAATATATAAAGTTATTTCTAGGCTGGGTGTGGTGGCTCATGCCTGTAATCCCAGCACTTTGGGAGACCAAGGTGGGTGGATCACTTGAGGTCAGGAGTTCAAGACCATCTTGGCCAACATGGTGAAATCTCATCTCTACTAATAGTACAAAACTTAGCCAGATGTGGTGGCACAAGCCTGTAGTCCCAGCTACTCAGGAGGCTGAGGCAGGAGAATCACTTGAACCTGAGAGACAGAGGTTGCAGTGAGTCAAAATCATGCCACTGCCCTCCAGCCTGGTAACAGAAAAAAAAAAAGTTTTCTCTATCTTCATCAGCTCTTAGTGCATTAAGATTTTATGACTAAAAAAAAAATTAAAATAGCTACACTTAATCTTCTCTCTTAGACTATGTAACTTTCTTCCATTATATATATTCAATAAAACAAATATTAATTAAGCAGTGATTATAGCTTAACCCTGCGCTGAGTACTTACAACAGAAGCTAGGAATGCTCCATCAGTATCCCGTGACCTCAGCTCGTCCTTGGCCTCTGCTGACTTTCTTCTTCCAGGAGCTTTGACTGATGGAAGCGGATAAATAAATACTCCAGCTCCCTCACTTGAAATGTTCTCCCGATCTTCCAAACTGAGGTATCTCTGAAGTATGCATTTCAAACTGTATCTAAGTATTTTCCTCATGGGAATCAGTTGTAGTGCCCACAGTACTGGGCTCGACGATGCTCTTTATTGCTCCCTAGTCTTTCCTGTATAATTATCCTACCAAAGACCTCCACACTTCCCAAATATACCAACTGTATTTGAATCCTGGCCTCAGGATCTGCTTTCAACCAGTGACACACCAAGGCACTAGAATAGGCTTTTAATCTCAAGAAGAGAATAGCAAGCAGAAATTAGGGGAAAAATCTTGAGAACTGCCCATTAAATTTTAGGATATTATGGCAAAAATACTTCCCTGAGAATAAAGGCACCTAAGCTCTGGTTCTTCTTTCTTTACAAAGTGTCTCTGCGACAAGAACACTTGTCTTCCCTGAACACAGTTTCTTGTTTGTAAAGTAAGAGTTTCATCTCCAGAGTCCCTTCCAAAGCTAACTTAATAATTCTAAGGTTATAAATGCCTGGAATGTTTGCTTCCAGAAGTGATTTGTAATAATTTCCAAGACGAAAGTTTGAGTATAGTAGCTATTTCTTAAGAACCTGAGAAATTTTGTGCATGTAACTCATTCATTTATTCCACAAACTTGACAAAATATCTGGTCTGCGTACAGCACTGTAGATCTACATTGTCCAATAGGTAGCCAACTAGCCCCATGTAGCTAACTTTGAATTTTAATCAATTAAAATCAAATAACATTAAAAATTCAGTTGTTTAACCTCATTGCCACATTTCAAGTGCTCAGTAACCACATGTATCTGGTGGCTACTGTATTGGACAGAACAATTAGAACATATTCCCATCATTGGAGAGAATGCTATAGGATAGCACTGCTCTGGCCGATGTTAAATACTAAATCAGACAACTTGCCTTTACGAAACAACACTTAAATATTTCAGTAAAATATTAACATGTGCTTGAATATAGTTAACATTAACTGAGTATTTCAACAGTATGCATTAAAGTCATTGAGATGTAAATTTTCAGTGAAGACTTCCTGATAGATAGGGAATCTGAAGGTTAGAAGAAGAGGCTGTTACAGGCATTTTAAGACAGGAAAAGAGGCAGGTCAGGCAAGTAGTTTGCAGAACATTAATTAGACTTAATAGAAGAAGACAAAGAAAAACTACAGAGTAAAAGCATAAAAAAGTCACCCATGGTTTCCAGGATCCCTTAAAAAGAAAACCTGAGTTATCATCTCCAGCTGTATAATCAAATGAGTCAGTAAAACCATTATCGATAATGAGCAAGGACCTCCCTTTGTCCCTGCAATGCGACACACTGGGAAACTTTTTTTACCTATCAGTTGCCTTCTTCCCTTTAAAAACTGGAGAAAAACATTTTAGTGAATGTTTTGACATGCAACATACTTGTTACAGATTATTCTTCTGCATCATACCTTCTAAATATGGACTTTAGAGCTTTGCATATTTGCTTCTCTTAATTAAAGGGAGAGTATATTTGTTCCCCAGATATTAAATAAAGTACTGAATCGAAGACCCTGAGCAATTTAAACCTAATTCCCGACCTTTTAATAACAGAGGCTCTAAAACTACTTTCATCTACCATGGATCTCAGTATGTTCTAGCCATGTGGTAATTATGTTGATTTGCCTGAAGAAGTGTTCTTGAGATCATGATGTCATCTCAAGGGTAATGGATGCTTCAGAGTTGTTGAATATTTAATTTGTCAGAAGAGGTCAAAGGAAAGAGATGTTATGTTACTTTTCAAGTATTTTAAGAGAGAGAAAATTAGAAGCTCAAACAAGCCCTTAAAAATAACTGATGGAAACTTCCAAATATAATACTCCCAATCTGAAATAATGGCAATATTGTGTTAAGAGTAACATACGTATGGGGTGATTAAATATATTTCATTATTTTGTAGTTATTACAAAACTTACATTTGTAAATGCATCTTTCATGCATTCTGCCTATTTGCTTGGCAGTTGGTGGTACATTCACTATTATTTTAAAATACTGTCATGATAGTTGTAAATATAATACTAAAGAATCTATATCTGCATACATAAAAGCATTATCAGGTGTCCCTTAAGAAAATATACATAATTGCTTTTAAACAACTTAGTTATTAAGGGATTGTGTACATTCAAAAAGATAATATCTTAGTGACTAATCTTTTAGAGGATACTGTTTATTTTGGATTGGATGTATATTGTGATTTACATTTTAAAATAGTATCAGACCTCCTCATACATCTGAAAATTACACGCAAGTAATTTTTTTATAAAGCACATACTTTCCATATTGTTACTGTTTAACTGTTGGAATATAATAGGCATTTCTTAATATTTAGTTTCTTATTTCCCCATAGCTAATGTTTTTTAAAAATATTTCCAGTAATGATAAAAATGCTGCCATGTTACAAACTAACTAAAAAATAGTTGGTGAGATTGCCACTTGGGACTCTAAATGTATTACTTTTCCAAGAGTTACTCAGCCTTAGAAAATAATCACAAATTTCAATCTAACACATGGATTTATTCTAAGTCTTGTTCTAAGTAATGACTAGAGTCTTTCTGTGTACATGGTTTGAGGTGGAGAATGAACAATACTTAGTTTCTACACTTATGTCATTATATGCTAACATAAAGGAACCATGGTTGGGATCCATGGATAGCCTTAGAGTCAATGTGATAAGTAAGTTTCCTAAATTTATTGCAGATTTGTAGGTGTTTGCATGTGTGCACTTTTGGGTGGAGATAACCTATTATGTTTATCAAATATAAAAAGTGTGGCATTGGTCTGCAATTTTAAAATATAGATGAAGTGTAGGCAATTTCATAAAACCCCCAAATAATCAAAGACCACCAGAAGAGCAGTCTCTAACTGTGTCTAGTTCATCAACATTTTAATCTTTAAATATTGTCGTTTGTTCTCTCTCTGTATAAACTCAGACTTTTCATAATGTGGAATGCCTTTGGAACTGAATTATTTGTGATTAAAATTGTATTTTTTGTGTTTATTATCTGGTAGCTTCACATGATACAATATCTATAAAAATGCAAAACAATTTAGAATAAAAAGTGTGCTGTATTTTCACCCCAGGCCCCTAGCAGAGGAAATCATTGCTTTGAGTCTCTTTGCATTCTTCTGGAAAAATACATAGATAAATGGATAGCCAAAAGCATAGACTTTTTCTCTCTCTCTCTCTGTCTCTCTCTCTCACTTTCTCTGTCTGCCTCTGTCTCTCTCGTATCAAAATTATAGCATGTTATACCTAAAATTTTGTGTCTTGCTTTTTAAATTAAAAAATATACCTTAAAAATCAGCCCTCATAAATACATTTAGAAATACTTCATTCTTTTAACATCTACAAGTAATCCATTGTATGGATGAACCATGATTTATATAACCTGTCCCCTATTAATAGAAATTTAAATTGCTTTCAGTAATGTGCTGTTATAATGTAGGATGCAATGAATACATTGCATACACATTGCAAGGTAGACTTGTATAGATCCAATACCAAAAGTGGAATTACTGGTTTAAATGGTATCTGCATATTTAATATCCATAGATGTTAGCAAATTATCTTGCACAGACAACACCAGTTTACACTTCCACCAACAATGAATGACTGTGATTGTGCAAACTTTTCAGAACTCAGTATTTACTTTGGTTTTTCAATAATACCCAGTGGGTTGGGGATATATTCAATGAATCTTTTAGTTCAACTTGTTAGAATATTTGAGAAACAGTAACTTACGGCTTCTTGTTTCAGATTTCTGCAAATTTCTTCAAATGCCTCATCTTGTAGAAAATGCAATGCCAAATATTTAGTTAAAATATTTTAATTGTTGAGTATAATTACAGCTCAAATTTTTGTTGGCCTAACAGTTCTATTACTGTATTGTTCAATTAGTTAGCATAGAAATGTGTATTATTAAATATGTATTTATTTAAATCATAAACTAAAGAGAAAAAAATTTTCTACACCTACTTAAAAAAGAGTAGTTAAAAGATAGTAGTCATTGTTGGAACATAAAAGGTAAGCCAAAAAATATCCGAACCAAAAGAACCTAACTGTATATGAGAGAATAATCAAATATTCAATGTGTAGTTTTATTGCTTCTGTGAGTCCTTTCCTTGTCTGTAAATAAAATTGCTGAACTTCTCCAGGAAATGTTATGTTTTTGTAGCATTCCAACCCTGGTAGTAATCAGGAGGCACTAAAAACGCTCATGAAAACCGTATTCCACAAATTAAGTAAAATTCACACATGGCTACATAAGTAACCTAACATGCCTAAGCAAACATTTTATATGGTTTCTCATTTCTAAGCCTTCAAAACAAACTGATTGAAGTAGTTTGTTATCATCCATTTAAATTATAACCTCAAATTTAATCAAAATCTTTTCTTTAGGGCAAAATAGTCCACTGTGTGTGGATGTTGCTGTAATTGGTGTTCAAGGAGTGGGTCAGACATTTTACATATCACCTAGACTGTTAATGAATGTCTTTACACATGGCTTTACCACAACAAGGTGATAGATGTTTGATGTCTGTCCTCCATAAGCTATCGGAGAGGGTGCTGCTAGTGGATACTGAGTTCAAATTTCAGACCTTTGCAATCTGCATGTATAAAACAAATGTTTTCACAATATAAAAGAAATAGTTCTCTTTTGATAAGATTGCATAATTCCAAGATTAGCATCCATCTGGTGTATATATTTTTTTCTTTTAGCTTATGTTAATGGCTTTATTTGGCAACTTAATGTTTTCCTTTTTCCTTCTAACAGCAGGTGAAAGAATTCATAAATCTGCCATGAACATTTGCCAATGAATATTCATATCTGAGATGTCTGATTGCAGCAGTTTGACATTTTTATTTAATTTCCATCAAGAATAAGAAATGCTTTGTTTCTTAATTCATAATGCATTCTCATCGGTTTCTGCACATTATACCACTGCTTAAGTTATTATAATTGTCAGTATCTAACAACTAATTTATAAAATAAGAATATTTGGTATGAGCCAGAAAAAAAATGACTAAGAATTAATCTTACAAACTCATTGAAAACAGTATATCTTTGTTTTTATTGCATTATTTGTGAAAAGTTTTACCCATGCTGAGCATTTCCATTCCCTATGCCGAATATATGGAGCTGGTTCTATGGTATGTTCTGGTATCCCCTGTTGGATGAGCTAGTCAGGTCTCTGTTGGCTGTTGGCACAGAAGCCCCATGAGCAGACAACATAAGCTTGATGGGATATATTTTCAGTATATCATGGTTATATGAACAAGAAGACATAATTGGTTCAACTGGAGTCAATACAGGCTTAGTACAATTTTAGTAGTGAATATTTGAGATTGTTTGTCAAAGGAGTACAGCAGCAAAAATAATTTTGCATTATTTACAACCTACCTTTAGATCGATCCTTTACCACATCCTTCTTTTTTAAATGAATGTTATTGTGTATATTTACATATGTATACAACATGATGTTTTAAGACACATATATGGTAAAATGATTACTACAGTGGAACAAATGAACATAGCCATCATCTCACACAGTTACCCATTCCCTCCAATTCTGCCTGGGGCAAGAGTAGCTATAACCTACTCATTTAGCAAAAATTCTAAATGCAATACACTATTATTCACTATAGTCCTCATGTTGTACATTTGATCTTTGGCCTTCTTCATCTACCCTGCCCCTACACTTTCTTAAATTAAGTATATGTAAGAATCTTCTGGAAAGCTTACTAAAATACAGATTCCTGGGCAACATCCCCAGAGAACTTCATTCCATGTATCTGGGTTGGGGCCCAATAATTTTCATTTCCAGCAAGTTCTCAGGTAATGATGATGGTGCTTTACCACACTATATTTAAGTAATGTATATTACTGGCTATCTATTGGCTTGTATAATATATACAAAAGTCTAGATAAAAATACAGTTCAGCAAATCATAAACAACCCTGTATTAGCAGACAGATTGCAAGAATTATACTGTGGGGAGAGGCTGGGGTTTAGAACAACATATACATTTAATAATCCAACACAGCAAGTGCTTTCTGTAATCCTAGTTCTAAATACTGCATTTGCATATGGCATGTATCACATGCAAGGAGTTAAACCTAAACACGAATGTATGTTTTTGTTTTTGTTTTGAGACGGAATCTTGCTCTGTCATCCAGGCTGGAGTGCGGTGGCGCCATCTTGGCTCCCTGCAAGCTCCGCCTCCCGGGTTCCCGCCATTCTCCTGCCTCAGCCTCCCGAGTAGCTGGGACCACAGGCACCACCACCGCGCCCGGCTAATTTTTTGTATTTTTAGTAGAGACGGGGTTTCACCGTGTTAGCCAGGATGGTCTCGATCTCCTGACCTCGTGATCCGCCCGCCCTGGCCTCCGAAAGTGCTGGGATTACAGGCGTTAGCGAATGCATGTTTTTAAATCCTCTTGTGAAATAGAATCTGCATTCCCCAGTTCCTTTTTGTAATTGAAATGCTAAATGTAATGTAACAGTAAATTAAATCATTTCTGTTTTTAATTACCTATAAATAACACACTGAAGAAAAATGTAACAGAGTAGAAGACAAAATCGTGGAAATTAGAGGGCATTTTCCTAGCCTATTATTGAACTCAATGCATTTATTTTTAGTCACAATTTATGACATACCGATTTGTGTGTTTTTTCGAAGTGGGCACATATTTTCTTCACTACCCAAAACAATTCTGATGGCCCATTGGGTTTCAGCACTGACAATGAACACGTTTTTGCTGTGATGGTGATGGTGGTGGCTGTTTTTAAGAAATCAAGGCTTCCTAAGTTGTTTTCTCTACTTTACACGCATCCCCTTCCAAGCATATTCAACTGTGCTGCCAGGCATCTTTCTAAGACACTAATATGATCATGCAACTCATTATCTTAATTAAAATATTTTAACAGCTTCTCACGGCTTTTAGCATAAAATGAGCATTTCTTAGCCTTACTCACAAGGTCATAATTTGACCCCAGACTACCTCTTTAGCTTTATAGCTAAGCCTTTTACTTGAGCTGTGAAAAACAAGTTAGGGTTCCTTAAAAAGGCCATGCATTCTCAAGTTCCCTATTCCCTCTTCCTAAAATGTCTTTATTCCTGTCTTTCCTAGTTAACTCCAATTTACCCTTCAAGACTCTCCTCATTCTTCCACTTCTTTCGGAAAATTTTCCTTTTGGCCCCCATTCCCTAGATCCCCATTATACCCCTAGTACACTCCCAGCACAGCACTCGCCGATGCTGTTCACCTGCCTCCCAGTAAGTTGCAAGATCCCCAGGACAGGACGGGAGGACGGGCCATTATTTTTTATATTTATCACAGTGCCAACATACAACAGACACTCAGTAAACAGCATTTTTTTTTTTTTTTGGAGACAGAGTCTTTCTCTGTCACCCAGGTTGGAGTGATCTTGGCTCACTGCAACCTCCACCTCCCAGGTTCAAGCAATTCCTGTGCCTCAGCCTCCCAAGTAGCTGGGACTACAAGGCATCCGCCACCACACCTGGCTAATTTTTTGTATTTTAAATAGAACCAGGATTTCTTCCTGTTGTCCAGGTTGGTCTCAAACTCCTGAGCTCAGGCAATCTGCCCGCCTCGGCTTCTCAAAGTCCTAGGATTACAAGCGTGAGCCACTGCACCCAGTCAGTAAATAGCTTTTAAACAATTAACTTACTAACCATGTCATGAGTAATAAGAAGTAGGACTCGATATCTAAAGCCAAATAGTAAAGGCCCTGCCCAGCCAGACAGAGAAGTTTGATTTTTCACCTGTTAATAGAGAATTGTTGTGGTATTTTGAATGTGAAAATGACACAATGCAAACAATGATTTAGGAAAACCAAGACAATGAATTGAAGCTGTCACCACTATAGTTCAGGTGTAGGGTAAGGAAGATCCACATTTGTGTGGCATCAATGTTGGTGGAGCAGTGAGATAGATGCTGAATCCAGGGTTTGATGATTACAAAAGATCTGTCCTGGAAGACAGAAACCAGGATGGCTGTGCTGTTGGACCTAGAGTGATGAGAAGGAGAGACGTTTGTTATATGGAAGATGGCAGGATTCTTTTTTAATCATGTTCAGATAGAGGAAAATGGAAAGTAAAGAAAATTTGTAAGTACTTAAATATAAGAGTCCACCCTGTAAATGAGGTTCTAGGATCCAAATTTTGAATATGGGCATCACTTGCATAAACATGAGAGTTGATTTCATGAGTGCTGAACATCCATTTTGTCAGAGGGAGAGCAAAAGGAGAAGTCAAGGGTGAAAGTGACAGAGAATAAAAAAGAAATGATATGCTGACAAAAATAGAGGTGACTTTCAAGAGAGGCATAGTCAATTTTATCAATGCAAGGACTGTTCAAATTTTTCATATATTTGATGCAATCGTTTTTTAGTCACAAATTTTACATATTCTGAAATTTTAGACACATGTAAAAGTAAAATATCTTTGTGAACAGCTCACATAGGATGGCTTGGAGATGCAGTGCTAAAGGTTTTCTGTGGTTCCGCTCTGGGCTTACTCGCAGGTAACCCAATCCATTTGGTGATTCTAGCCTCTCCAGAACTCAGCTTCTTCCCCGTATCTCAATTTGCTCCCCTTCCCTAATACCTCTGGCTTTCCCTTTCTGTTGTCACGTCTTCCTTTCTGCCTCTCCCATTACGTTACATCTCTCAGGAGAGCCCCACCATCAGGGACCCTGAGGATATAGTGAGACCACATGGGGAAAGCAGAAGGATTCCCATAACTGACCTGAAGCTTCCTCAGCCACAACCTCCTGCAGCCTCTTTTCCCACCCAGCTGCTGGTGGCCACACATCTTCTTGCTATTCTGCTGGCTGGCATATGGCAGTTAACCGTTCTCTCTCTAGCAGAGTCATGTTCCTCTAGGCCACTTCCTTTGTTCTTGATGCTGTCTTGCTGTTTAAAATTAAAGATGACTCATTGGAACACTAAGGAAACCAGATATGACATCTGTGGCAAGCCTACCTCTCACCAGCACTGAGATATTTAGACATGAGTGTTGTTGTCACTTCTTGTTGCTAGTATTATCTTCGACTGCACATGATATTTTACGATTTTCAAAATCATTACCTACCTTTGTGTCATTATTTGTATTATAAAATGGTTTCATGTATATCATTTTGTTCAATTCTTAAACAAGTCATTGATCTAAAGACAATTATCCTCATTTTGCGAAGGACGTGATCAGAGTGGCTGAGTGATTTACCCAAAAGGATGTTGGGTAGATGTGGCAGAGTTAACCAGTGCCTGATGCTATTCCCACTATACCCGCTGACGGCTTTCCGTTTATTCATGTTTCCTCTAATAATGATAAATTCATGGAGCATATTCTTTCCTCAATGGCCTTCTAATTTCAACTTTTCACCAGTTTTAGTAGGGCATTTTACAAATAAGAAAATTGAGATATCAAAATTCTAAAGAAGATGAGTTCCCTCAGCTGATTTGTAACAGAGCTAATAGCAGAAGCCAGGCTTCATGACAATTATCTCCAAACTATTTTTATAGCAGATGTTCTCCTTTGGGTCTTTTTTGTTTTTTGTTTTTTGTTTTTTAATTGCTTGTGTCTCCAAAAATAGTTGAGTGCATTGTTTTCAGGTTTTCTTTATTTTGCACTAACTTCTACTAAAATATAAGGACATTTACCATCCTCTGCTTCAGGCTAATCCTGCCACATGACCTGTCCTCGTCATTGTCTGCCAACCTTTCTTGCAACCTAACCCATGTGTTTTCCGTTTTCTTCCTACATTTTTTAACAGTCCATCTACTGACCTCTTTACTACATATAATCATACTTAAGTCTCTAAGATTTAACAACAAACAAAAAAATCACTTGTCCCTAGATGCTTCTCGTAATCTCTTGCCTTTTCTTCACAGATAAACAATATGCCTTTTCTTTCCATTTTCTGATTCCTTCTTTCACTTTTTAAAAACTGCACTTATTTAAAGTGTGTGTGTGTGTGTGTGTGTGTATGTGTGTTAGATAAAAGGAAAGCATGAGCTTTCTCTTCAGCCCATTCAGTCCATCCTTATCAAACTTCAGCCCATTCCCCTAAGACGACTCTCAGCAGGCTCACTGGTGACCTCCAAAATTTCCATCCAGTCAATTCCATCAAGCCCTCTTCCCTCTGCAACATCAGTAATAGCCAATACTGTCACCACTTTGAAATTTTGTCCCTTTCTCTGACGTGACACTATTCTGAGTTTCTTCATAAGCCTTGAACTCCTCCATTTATCTTGAGGAAGTTGAGTATAAGAGGGAAGGGCAAGGGCACTGGAACTTATATTGGGCAAATTGTTTAACTTCTGTGCCTATTTCCTTTAAAATGAAAATAATAGTGGTACCTACCTTGTAAGTCCTAACTTAATAAGTCTAAGGTATTATCTTACTGAGTTGTTTTGAGGACTAGAGGTGTAAACACATGTAAAGCACTTATGACAATGCCTACCACATAGTAATTCTTAGTAAATTATTCTAATGCTACTATTTTTGCTGCTACAACCACCACTATTACTCCTCTTCCTCTTGCTCCTCCTCTCTTCTTTTACCCACAGTCTGGAAATGGGTGCTCCCTAGAGTTCTGTTCTTTGCTCTTATCTCCTCTGAGTTCCCTCCAGGGCCATCATGTCTACTGTCAAGTTTTCAAATCACCACATTTATTTTTATATTTCTCAAATCTTCATTTCCAACCCCTCACTTGAATTCTAGAGTGGTATATGTAACTACCTACTGAACAACTCTTCTTTGATATCAGGTTGGTATCTTAAAGTCAAAGTTTATGAATCTAACATCAATAGCTTTCCTCAAAACATGATTTTTAATTTATGTCTCATTAAGGTCAGTGACTTCCCATTCAGTAATCATCCAAGACAGTAGTCACAGCCTGCTTTTCCCCTTGCTTTTATTTTTAATCGACTGCTGTGTCATAAAAAAGAGGTTTTGCCGCAACTAACAGAGACCACAAGTAAAATGGCTTCACATGATCATTTATTTTATTTTATATATTCTCAGAGGCTCTTGCAGTTCTCTGCTCTTCTTTTCTGAAATAGAGACCTCAAGAACAAAGAGAACTCCAATCATCTCTTCTATAAGTTCTGGCAGTAGTTCAAAAGTTCAAAGGAACAGTGGAAGGAAAGAAAGAAGGAAGGAAAGAAGGAAGGAAGGAAAGAAGGAAGGAAGGAAGGAAAAGAAGGAAAGACATGCCCTCTCTCTTCAAGGTAGAAAGGACTCCCTAAAGCTTCTATACAATATACATTCTCTTACATCTCATTACCCAGAAAGTACTTACATGGTTACACATAACTGCAGAGAAGGCTGGAAAATAACTTCATTCTGGATGGCTTTATCCTCATGTATAAGTTGTAGGAGGAGAAAAGATTTTCCTTGCCCCTGTGAGGGTACCTGGCTAGGTCTACAAGGCAAACTAACAGATAAATTAACAGGAGAAAAACTTTCAGATTTTAAAAAGCATGTTTTATGCCACACAGGAATTTTCATAAGGAAATAAGAATCCAAATAAGTGGTTAAATTTGTGAGTTTTTATGCAAGGTTTAATGAAGAAGTAGGCAGTCTTGGAGAAATAGGACTGGACAAAGGGGATATGATCTAATGATGATAAACTGAAGGAAACCCACCAAAGCCTATGTGTTCAGATTCTCTCTGTGTCCCTGTGTCTTCAGAGATACGGATATTCCTTTTCTCCAAGTATAGGAGGGCAGTTCTCAAATGAAGGTCTTATGACTTGCTTCCAGGGAGAAGGGTTGGGGAATGTGAGATGGACCTTCTTGTTTCTGCTTTTTTCTCAAATGCCAAGATGTTATATTTTGGGGTCGTATGTCCTGAACCCTTTCAAAATCAATATAGATTAAAAACAATAATAATTTAGGGGATTTAATTAGTGGTCTCTAATATCTATTATCTTGTCAATTATAGCTTTAACAATTTCACTTCTCTTTTCTCTCTCCATTGCCTTTACAACTGCCTTGATTTAATGTATCACCATCCTAGAAAGCAAATGCAAAGAAATTTGGTCTCAGCATTGCTGATAAAGTCAGCTTTCTAGAACACATACCTAATCATTAACTTATCAACTAAAAATCCTTCCTTAAATCTTTTGTGCTGTAACTTCTATATTTCTTATTATAAAGGGCAAAAATTGCCCTCTGCAATACAGATTGAACCTCATTACATAGCCTTACCTCCCAAGAGTCTGTGACTTGTCTTCTAGCCACGGGAAATTCTTTGCAATTTCTGGAAGTTGTTCATTTATTTGTCCTTGTGGGTTCGTACAGGCTGTTTCTTCTGTGTAAAATATTATTTCACTCCATCAATCTGTTGACTATGTACATGTCCTTCATAATTCAGATAAGATGGTACTCTCCTGTTAAGTTGTCATTTGTTGGTTTTTTCAAAATCAGATTGTTGGGAAGTCAAGGCTACAGTGAGCTGTGATTACGTCACTGCACTCCAGCCTGGGTGACAGAGTGAGACCCTGTCTCAAAAAAAAAAAAAAAAAAAAAGGAGAAAAAAACCAAATCAGTTATCTATTGCACCTTCCTATTCTCATAGAATAGTGTATCTTATATACATAATAGATTCTAATGTAGTATTTATTTTGTTGTCTTGTAAGTAAAATTTGATTTATCTGTCTTCTCTCTTAGACTGTGAATTCCATGGGAATTTGTGGGGCATATCTGTTTCTCTTAGTACAGATATGCCAAAATAGTAGGTTCTCAATAAATGTTTACTGAATTGCTAGCCATATGAAATTAAATATGTAACATGTAAATTAATTATTATGCGAATGTGTGACTATAAAGACAATAACAACCCCCTTTCAGTTACTGCCTCAAGCAATAAAAATGATAAATTTTATCTCAATCTAAATGTAAAGCAGGTAATTTAAATTTTTTCCTAAATAATTACCTTTTGTTGAAGCTTAATAAAGATTTTTGTTCTTTAAATAAAAGACAATCCTGATGAGACTTAAGGAATTTCACTGTCATGAAATATAACTTCTCTAATAAATATAGGGTGTAACATTTCCAGGTGAGTGGGCATTTCCTAGGAGCTCCATGTAGTTCTCTGGTAGAGTAATCTACTACATATCATTCTGCTGAATTGAACACAATCCTTCTCCAGAATTGGTTCTCTCATTTAGTAGGATCTGGGCCACAGATTTTAAAAAATTATAAATGCTTAAAATACATCTGGGAACTTTATCACTCACAGTATGTTTTTATTTGATGGTTCTCCTTCTGTGAGTTTACAAATCTGACTATTGTTTTTACACAATTAAGAATATTTTTCTTGGTTTATATTTTCAGTAAAGTATTTCTCACTATATGCAAGAAAGTAGATGGAATAATTTCTCGCTTCAATTCATCTTGTTCTGGAATATTAGTTAAGCTACCAATCTTCCTTCACTTTATCTTGATGAATAGAAAAATTATTCCACCAACATCACAGAACTAATCATGAGAATCCCATCGTTTCTGCATTTCATATCCCATGTTTTTTCTCATCCATTATGTCTCTAGGGTAGAATTGCCAGAAACTCAAGTTGACATCATACCATTTCTTACTCCCAGCATGTGCCTTTATTTTGACATTCATCAAAAATTCTGTCACCGTATATCTGTAGGTACATAAATGTCTTTGGGTATGAGCATCAATTTGCCATAAATAAAGAAAAAGCAGTTTAGCTATCCCTTGATAGCAATTTGTGTTTAAATTTGACATCTGCAGGCACAAAAATAATGTTTTGTTGTCTAGCAATTTGATTATTAGAAGGTATGTATATATGGGCATATAAACAATTAAAATCAATAATGATCTAAACTTCAGACAAACTATTTTCCATCTAAGTTGTAAAAGTTAGCTAAGAATAGATTCGTACTCAAATAATTAAAAATGGCAAATGACAAAATGTGGGACTAGTCATTGCAGTTTTTTGAAGGTTTAGACAAATTTTAACAATGCACAATATAATACTTGTCTAACAGATTTAGCATAGCTAAATTGAAAGCTCTGTCAGCACGGCAGAAAATCAGAATTTAAATTATTGAGCAATGGCACTGTCATTAAAAATGTCAAGCATCAAGTTTATTTTCCCTAGAGACGTCTTACAGACCATTCTAGTTCCATGCTGTGTATTTCTTTTCTTTCTAAAAAAAAAAATCCAAAAATACATGTCAGCATATAATCCACACCATTGCTTCTCAAATTATCATTGGTGAAGCATTATGTTTTTGTTTGTGATTTCACTTTTCATTTGCATTCTCTTGTGGCCCAATGCTTTTGTAAAATACGAAAAGAATGAATTACTAGAAAAATAAAATGAAAAGATCAAGTTATGCAGATTAAAATGACCAATTCCTAACATCGTTATTAGATTCAAGAGCATCAGATAACCGTCCTATGGCTACCTAGGCTTGCTTTCAAGTTCTGTATTTAATCCTCTGCACACTGGTAACAAGCAGTTTGTGGACTAGCAATTGTCCACGGACCACACTTTGATTAGTACTGCTTTACACCGTCACTAGTGCAGAAGACATTTTGGTGCATCCACACTCTGAGTCACTCTAATATGTTCTACCACAGTCTAGATTGACTTAAAAGCATGGATCACCAAGGTCATTAACCAGATTTGTTATACTGACCTCACCATTTATTCCAGATTACCAAAGAAAGGTCATTGATATAAATGTCACTGATGTTTGTCAGCCTGATTCATTGTAGTGAAACAAAATTTTGTTTAATTACAGGTATTGAATGAAATTTTCAAAGCTGTAAGGAATATCCTGCTCTACCCACCAAAACTATCTTAAAAGGCGCTGATAAAATCAATTTCTTATACAAATGCTATATTACATTTTGAATTAAGAGGTATTTTATTCTTGAAGGCAGAATTTTAGGATCAATCATAGCTACCTTGTATTTTAGTAGGTACTTCAGCGTGATTATATTAATTTAGACATAAAAATCCAGCTACTTATGCAGGAGTTTAAGTATGAGAGAGCTTTTCAATAGGCTCCTTATTTTAAGCCTTACCAGCCAAATTACAGTGTAATTGCTTTTATTTGATCTTTTCCTATCTAAAAACTGCCTTGAGGGTGCATGTTTCAGTCCATTTAATTTTATCAAAAAAAGAGAAGTTCATGAGTTTTTCAAAGGACTTCTAGATTCAAAGTGGGAAAGAATATTCTGTGTATTTTTACTACTCCGTATGGACAAGTAATTTAAACTGCTTTAACAAAAAAGGGAAAAAAGAAAAGAAAAAGATGCACAGAATACATAGCTGTCCAATAAAATTATTTAACTTCATATTTTTAAGGTAAACATAATCTTTGGAAGAACGCCATTTGTATTTGCCATGGTTCTGTTATTATCAATCACATAAAGTGTTTACATTAACCCTTCATCTATTTGTTAAAATGTTATTTTGTATTTATTTTTCCTCTAGGTTTATTTCATCATCATCATCACTTATTTAAAATATTGTTACTGACAAACTTTAATTGTATACCAAATAGTTGGTTTTATTAATTTACATTAAACTAAAATTAATCCATTTGGGAACTAATAATGATAAATTCAGCACTATCCAAGACTCCAGCTCTTGAGGAATACTCATGACTGTCTCTTTGTGAGTTAATCTATCTCATCTGTATTACTTCTATACACTTAATTCTCAAAAAGTTTAAAACCCCAAATCAGCATACCAACTCTTGTTCTATGAAACTGGTAGTTTATTTTATTTTATTATTTTCTTTTTAGCAAACAAGAAACAAATGAAAAACTAGGATGACTGTTTATACATAATCAGGTTGAATAAGAGAAGAGTAGGATAATTTGCATAATCCACACTCGCTGTAAGTAGACACACCTGCACATCTCAACCGCTACCTCCCAGTCCCCTGGGATTTTCTCAAGGGCCTCATCTTACTCATTTAATGAACTATATGTTAATTCTTCAGCCATTTCTAGTGACAGAGTGAAGCCACTAAGTGACTTAGAATATGCAGTGAACCATCTGACAACCTAACAGTAGCTACATTTTAACTCAAAAGCATGACCACAACTTATTTTTAAGCAAGGAAAAGGGGAGGACATTGGTTCATTTCAACAGACATTTATTAAGTGTTTACATGTTGGGAGAGTATTAACACTAGCCTAGATTACTGTTATTTTGTAAGACGGGAGGAAATAACATATAATGGACTATCAGCTTGAACTTTGTTCTCCAGGAAGTCTTGTTCAGTGAAAAACTTGTCATTCGGGCTGTCATAAAGCATTCATTTATTATTTTAGTAAGGAATATAGGTTAATGGGCACTTATACATTATATGCCAGTCTCAGTCTAGTGCTATTAAGGAATATACACTCAGGGATCATTTTCAAGATGAAACCATTTTATAAAATGTTTATGTATGTTATAGGATATGGTGCTTTAATTTTACTTGTTTTGCCTTCTTTTTGTTTTAATTCCCAGAGTTTGGATTTAAGAAAAACATAGCCCATAGAAATGTAAACCTTAAAAGGCCACTATTGCTAAAGCTTAATTTGGGGACACTTTTCTTTAACACTGCTCAACACGAGAGAAATGCAACCACGATGGACGTGCCCAGATTCTTTTAATAGAAAATGTTGGCATCAGTTTCCAATGGAATGCATTGCAGTTTCATTCTTGCAGTTAAACTGTTATAAATTAGAAAGATTTTCTAAAAATAAAAGAAATATTTCTTTGGGACAAAGCTCTTGTTGATTTTCTCCTCGAAAACCATTGCATTTTGCTGGAGAAATTGAGCTCATTGCAGGAGCCTTGGGAAAGGGAAAGGTGCTTTCAATAAGAGAGAACATTGTTTTCTTTGTGGAGTTTTTGATGTGGCAGCAGGGTTACCAGTAATACTTGAGGCAAATGATCAAAATATCAGGTATGCATTTCATGCCAACGATTCTGTTTCTTAGACCCTCCAAAGATGAATGTTTTCTCCTGGCACTGAGGGCTTAGCATTGTTGGATCCCCTTCCCTCCCCTTGAGATACAAAATAATTTTCTTCATCATAAATCATCAGACAACATTCATTTGGCTCCATTTTAGGAGTATCCTATGCATATGATAGTATATGTTTTTATAGGCAATGGGCATCTATTTTCAGGCATAGTAAATACATACATATTTCAATTTTGTAACTTACGATTCGTTTCTTTTACCCAACTGGATTTTTCTCAGCAACCTCCCTAATTTCTGATTTTTTATTTTCTTCCCGAAACACCTACAGTTCTTCTTGAATTTCAGGTGACAAATATATAATCTGTCTACCCAGTGACTATGCTCTTTTAAATAATTTTTTCTCTTTCTCTTAAATTCCACTTCTTTCTTTTCTTAGTATATTTGTGTTGATTCATTGCTCCTGAATGAACAAGAATTGACCACAAATTCTCTCTTTGGGTACAGAGTTCTCACTATCAAAACATACTTGTTACATTCATTAATACATTAAAATTTAGACAAACACTTATTTTTAGACAATAAATCACAACATTCTAAGTTTAAAATAATAAAAAACTGCATGGGTAATGCAATCTTATCAAATTGGATCTAAGTTGCCTCTGTTGCTAAAATAACTAAGTCGAATATATGTATCTCAGCTAAAAATCCCAATAAGGAATATTAGTATCACATTATGTTTTACAACAAGTGGATTAACAATAAAACAACAACTTTCCCTTCAGGGAAGGGAAAGTGTCCAGTCTTTAAATGTCATATTGTGCTTATGAAACATCCAAAATCACTCAATGATTTTTAAACAGAGTTAATAGGAACCAAAAAAAAAGCGTGTATCAGATGAATAACATGTATGGTGCTAATGTGTATTTTTTCTCTTTGGTATATCACCAAATAATATTAGGAGCAGTTATCTGTATCGGTAATATTATGATTGTATGAAAATTTTAAACTGCAACAAGAATACCTTTCTTCAGAATAGATAACTAGATATGCCTCCCCCACCAAAAAAGGATTCAAGAAAATGAGATAATAACACTTATTAAACATCATTCTGTGCATGTTTTTTTCTATTCCTAGGTGCTCTACATTTCTTAACTTATTTAATCCTCACCAAATCCTAAGAAATAGACACAATTATGCTTATTCTATAAATGAAGAAACTGGGGCACAGACTGCTCGGGGACCTTGCAGAAAGTGACATAAGTGGTAGAATTTAGGATTTGAAACTAAGTCGTCCCAACCATTGGGTACACTACCTCTCAGTGCAGATGTAGATCTGCAAACTTGCATTGCTAATAACTTAAATAACATATTTTTGCAACAAATGGAGATATATAGTATTTGTTGAATATTTTATATGCCTAGTAGAAATTTATCTTTTTTTTGAGACGGAGTCTCGCCCTGTCACCCACGCTGGAGCGCGTGGCGCCACCTTGGCTCCCTGCAAGCTCCGCCTCCCGGGTTCCCGCCATTCTCCTGCCTCAGCCTCCCGAGTAGCCGGAACTACAGGCGCCGCCATCACGCCCGCATAATTTTTTGTATTTTTAATAGAGACGGGGTTTCACCGTGTTAGCCAGGATGGTCTCGATCTCCTGACCTCGTGATCCGCCCGCCTCGGCCTCCCAAAGTGCTGAGATGACAGGCGTGAGCCACCGTGCCCGGCCGATCTTTTTTTACTATTGGAAATTTCTCACCACTGAAATTGGGAATAGCAAGATTTTAAAATCCTTGAACATAATTTATTGCATTGCCTGCATTTATATTGAAAAAAGTAGAGTCTCTTCATAATGAAAATTGCCACTTGGTTGGTCTATTTATATCTTTAGACCATACCTGAGAGCAAAGCCACGCAGTAAGATTTTGGAGAGTTGTTTCAGTTTGGCTGGTTCTAGTTTAGAGGGACCCTTTAACAATCTTTATTCTCATCCTCCCACTCAGACTTCATGCCAATGCCACATAGTTACGACACACCCAAGACTTCCTCCCAATTAACGTATTCTACTCTCAAAGGAATCAAATACCCCGAATCACATAAGCCACCCAGTTTCCTAGGACCTACTGCATGAGAGTGGAACTGGAGAAACTGACCAGCTGGAGAGACATGGTATAAGACTTCCAACATCCCTAAGCAGTAGGGATTTCTACTAGAATTTGCAAATTTTTGCAAGTTTGGCAGTGCTGTGAGTTGAACAGATGTTTGAGTTGTAATACTCCCAGAGACAAACTGCTATGTGGCCTTGTGCAAATAAATGATTGACCTCTTTGGCTACATCTCCGAGAAAGATTTTGAAACTTGCAGTTATTTACAAACCTGGCTTTCATCAGAATCACCTGGGGACATTATTTAAAATCATAAATTCACACTCCAGCTCTAGAGCCTAATCAATAAATATTATACGGGCCTCTGGAATCTCTACTTTTATAAGTTTCCCCATTTTCTTCTGTTTAGCCAACATACAATTATTTAAAAACGTGTTCAGATGATCTTCCAGTTTTGTAGCAAGCCCATTTCCATGAGATGTGTGAGGATTATCTCTGGCTATGGATCCAGAGGATCGCTCTGCTAAACTACAGTTTCTCATTAGGCTATGAACACCTAGAGAATATGTTCATGCATTGTGGTTACCCAGAGTCCAGGAGAGAGTATGGCATTTGGTAAATATTAATTTAATAAATCTTCAGCTTAGTTATGATCCAGTTTCCTTCCCCTACATCTATTCATATTCTCCAATCACCTACCCTTCTGATTGGAGTTCCTTTTTATTTTCTTTTTTGGTGAAGTGGTAAATTTATTTTGGCAAGTAAACAACAAAACATTAAAAAAAACTCTGCCAATTGCTTCCTTGCCCACCCACATTGAGAAACAACTTTGGTTTATAAAATATATTTAGTTTTCATTTTATTAAGTATAGGAATTATGAAATTATCTAAGGGAATTTTGCTAGAGTAGAAACAAAATATATAGACATTTTTATATAACAGATTTACACCATCAAGCTATTTAGCCCTCTGCCAATAGAGACAACGAACAACAATGATAGCATGAAACTTACTCAATAGTTCTTGGACTTGAAATTATATATTACTTAGTGACTATATTTTGGTTTTGTGTCATGCAGTCATTTGCTCTTGTCAGGCACAAGGAATGTTTTCCTAAATGATTTCATCATCACTCACTATTTCAAATTCCCTAAATAACCATATACTTTAGTTTTTAACACCTCTGCACTTTGTGAAGATTTGACTAACTGAATCCAGAATTTTGTCTTTGAAAAATACCTCCTTAGCTAAACTTCCAATCAACCATTGAGTCACTTAAGGAAATTATTAGTAGAATTTATAAAGATAAAACATATTTTTCAGGGAAATTAACTAAATTGATTGGGAGCCGTGACACATGTCATGATTGTTACCTATTATCTGGAGATTTGTGACTGTGAATGGCAGCCAACTTGTTTCATGGAAACCCACTGGCTGGCTAATGTGACAACAGTAGAAAGAGTCTTGTAGCCACCAGCTCTTGCTTACATTAGAGCTGGACTGACCATAAATGTAATTAGCCTTGAAGGGCTGTGGCTGCAGATGGCCATAGGGATGTAAACCTGGCGGAAATAATGACAAGGCTGCAACTCAGCAGTAAGTCTTCATATTTTTTAAAATTTTCTTTCATTCTTCTTTTTTCATGAAAGCTCTAAACTTGGAAAATTATAACACCTGGAGATTTGTCATAAATGTCACTGAAATATTAATCAAGGCACCCACTGAGAATAACAACTTTGCATTTTCTTTTATTCTACAAAGATGATCTCTCTTAAATTTTAGGCACATAACCCCAAAATAATAATTATCGGTTGAACAATAAACTCTGCTCAATGGAAGTATTCCTGTGAATTTCTTTTTCTGATTTATCTTGATGACCAGAAGCCAAAGTATTCTTGGTAGAAACATTAAAAATATGACTGAAATAGAGGTTTGTATCATGACCTGAAAAATTAATTACTAAACCAAATCAGTCTTGTTTTAGAAAAATATAAAAAAATACAGAAAACATAATGAAACCACAAATTATCCATAACCCTAACACTCAAATTTTTTTTGTTGTTTCTCTGTAATTATATTTTTATACATTTAAAACCTTTTATTCCATATTAGGCTTTGGAAGTTAAGCAGCTCTGTATATTAGAAAGAGATATATGAAGTGCTCAAGAAATACATTATTTAAATTCTTATATTTTCAAATATTTTATTACATTCCAAAAACAGTATAGAATTGTAGACTTATTTGTTAGGCTATGAAACTTAAAATCAATAAAGCCACAAAGTGTGTAAGCTTTGGTGAGAAAGAAACTCTATGGCATCAGGATATTTTTTCTATGTTTTCTATAAATTTTAAATATGAATGAAGTGCATTTTTAACATGATTTGTCTAAGGTTTTGAATTACATATATTTCTGCTTCTATGAAATAAATATATTTATTATTAAGACTTTATACACCCTTTCTTTTGTTGCTTTCTTTGGCATCTGTCCAGTATTTCATATTTATGTAAGCTAGAGTCATCAATGTGGCTAGGGAGGAAAAAAAAAATCACATTATTTCAAAGTGAGCAGTGGCAACATGAAGATCTTAAATGTATTTAGATACTGGCAATTTTAAAAGTGTTACTTAAAAGTGGTGTTCTGTTCAAAAAATTCAGATGATATATTGGTATTTTAAATATATTTTACAAAAATAGAAAACAAATCTTATATTTCTAATTCTTACCTGACTAAAAAATAGCCAGGAACTTCTTATTCTTCAGAAGAATAATGTTAAACCAAGATTACTTTTAGTGCACATTAAACATTACAAAGGTTAATAAATGTCACATTACAATGGATCTGTCAATATTTAAGCCTCTTCTAAGGCAAAGTTCATGTGCTCTAGGGCAAGGAAAAAAGATTCATAAATATTTTCATTATTTCAGAACCGGAAAAAGGGGTGTATTGAAAGACTTGTAAACCATAGGAATTATTTTATTTTTAAATCTAGCGTCCAGAATCCATACACATTCCTAAGAACATCCAGCATTTGAGAAACTCCTTCTACTATCAGCAAACAAAACTTTTTGTTTAAATTTACAACATCTTATATAAAACATTCTTTAAATTATGGAATGAAATAAATAATTTGCTTTCTAGAAACTTGTGGCACTTCTCACATACATCGATGGGTCTTGTACTGCCAGTTGCATTTCTTAAGGAAATTAGTATTAGTAGTAGTAGCAGTAGTTGTGGTATGAAATGAGGGTCTTACTATGTTGCCCAGGATGGACTCAAACTCCAGGGCTCAAAGGATTCTCCTGCTTCAGCCTCCCAAGTAGCTGGGATTGCAGACATTCTCTAACCTGCCCAGCAAACAATAGTGGCATCAACACAAACTTTGCCCTGAAAGTTTTCTCATGAAATTTGCTCATTTCACAGAAGAGCAGCTGATGCTTGATGCTTAGAAAAGAGGTTCTCTTTCCATTACTTATTCTCTGTAGCCAGAGGCATATTGTGTATTCTGAAGTTTACCGCCCAGGAAGACAAGGCCTTGGCCTCCTCCTAATTTGATTATTGACCCTTGTGGCCTTGAAATAGAAAATGGCACTAGCCAAGATAAATAGAATGGAGAAAGAACCAAACAGAAGCATAGCAGAAGTAGGCTAAAGAATGTAAATTTCCTCCAGTTCCCCAAGTTAAGAGGGAGCAGGTTAGTGGGCCAGCCACAGTTGATTGACTAAGGAGATAAGTCACCCTGGGAATTTGAGAAAAGGAATTTAAGTGCCATTAGGTTAAACAAAGGCTTTAGCTTAAACACTTTATGTAAAAGTTGGTTGTTTGTTTTCAGACCAATAAAAAAAAAAAAAGTAGCTTTGACTTCCAACAACCATTAACTTTGTTTTTGTCAGCCCATACTTCATCTCACCCATTAAGAATTTTCCAAAGTCAAACAGGGGACAAGTTTTTCATCTTCAAGCTGCCTCAGGTTTCTTGACTCTTTCTTCTCTTTCAATTCATTATTCATTATTGCCCAAAAATTTCCCTGAGAAAATCTAAGGGTGCTCTTGCTTTCTTTTTAAACTACATAAGAAATTCCAGGGGTTGAGCTGACATGGTTTTGTTTTAAATTACAAATTTTCAAAATGAAAGGATACTTAGATTCTGATTCTCAAGCCAGCAGAGGGGCCGTGGTGCCTACACTTCTACCATAGCTCATCACAGAAGTTCGTATCAAAGACTCAGGGGTGAGGAGAAAATGATGGTGATTTGAAAGAGCATTTTAAATGTACCTACAGTTCCTTAAATTAAGCAACTAACATTAAATTAAAATATAGACAGAAGATAAAATGGAAAATTTTAAAGGGGCATGGGATTAGTAAACAAAATTTGAGAGATGATCATTTAATTTCTTCACAGTTGATGCAAAAAGAGGGTGCCAGACCCAGACAGGCCAAGTGACTTCCTAACGTGACTCAGTTAATCAGTGACAGAGCCTAGACAAGAACACAGATCCTGTGACCCAGTGGGAACACATGGTGGAGATATGACATATGTAACAGAATTCATTCTGTCTGTGATTTTGTGGTTCAATGTTTTAACATGAGAACATTTTCCTTGCCATTATGGTTTGCACATGTCACCTCCAACACTGATGTGTTGAATGAAACTGATGGCCAAAAGAGGTGGGGCCTGAAGAAGTGATTAGGCCATGATGGCTCCTCCCTCATAAATGGGATTAAGGCCCTTATAAAAGAGGCTTCATGCGGTGTTCAGCCCTCTTCACCCCTTCCATGCCTTCTGCCATGTGAGGATATAGCATTCCCCACTTCAGGAGGATGCAGCAACAGGGCACCAGTCTTGGAGACAGCAACACTCACCAGAAAACCAAACGTGCCAGTGCCTTGATCTTGAGCTTCCCAGCCCCCAGAACTGTGAGAAATATGTTTCTGTTCTTTGTAAATTACCAGTCTCAGGTGTTTTGCTATAGCAGCACCAAGGGACTAAGACAATTGCTGTGCATAGTGTATTAGATTCCTATGGCTGCTATAAAAAATTATCACAAACTTAGCGGTTTAAGACAATATACATTTATCACATGAGAGTTCTGGAGGTCAGAAGTGCCAAATGGGCTTTATGGTGCCAAAATCAAGGTGTCAACAAAGTGGCATTCGTCTTGGAGATCCTGAGGGTATCTCTTCCTCGCCTTTTGCAGCCCCCAGAGGTCACCTGCTTCCTTTGGCTGATAGCCACTTTACTCTGAACTCTATCATACTTCCTTTTTGGATTCAGACCCTTTTGCCTCCATCTTTATTTTTTGATACAGAGTCTCACTCTGTTGCCCAGGCTGGAGTGCAGTGGTGCCATCTCAGCTCACTGCAACCTCCGCTTCCCAGGTTCAAGCAATTCTCTGCCTCCACCTCTCAAGTAGCTGGGATTACAGGTGCATGCTACCACATCATGTTAATTTTTGTATTTTTAGTAGAGATGGGGTTTCACCACGTTGACCAGGCTGGTCTTGAACTCCTGACCTCAGGTGATCTGCCTGCTTTGGCCTCCTAAAATGCCAGAATTACAGGTGTGAGCTACCACACCTAGCCTTGCCTCCTTCTTAGAAAGACCCTATGATTACATTGGGCCCACCAAGAAATTCCAGCATAATCCCCCCATCTCAAGATTTTTAACTTAATCATATCTGCAAAGTCCCTTTGTCATGCCAAGGTAACATAGTCACAACCGTGGGGGATTAGGCTATGGACATCTTTTGGGTACCTTTATTTTGTACGCTATACCTAGTATTGAACCAAACACCAAGTTGGAGATAAGAAGCATGAATTTGAGAAGAATCACTTCCTCCATGGTTTTGCTGTTCAAGTATTAACTCATCATAGGAAAACATTTTGACCATATTATTGCATGTACTAAGAGTAATGGAAGTTTTATAAAAATATGGTCAGTTACCAAGCGAATCTGTTCCAATTATTAGACACATAAGAGGTCTTCTTTGCAGTTGTTTGACTTATATAAAGAGTATCTTAAGGGTGGACGCGGTGGCTCATGCCTGTAATCCCAGCACTTTATGAGGCTGAGGCAGGCAGATCACCTGAGGTCAGCAGTTTAAAACCAGCCTGGCTAACATGATAAAACCCCGTCTCTACTAAAAATATAAATATTAGCCAGGCGTGGTGGTGCAAGCCTTTAATCCCGACTACTTGGGAGGCTGAGGCAGGAGAATCGCTTGAACCTGGGAGGCAGAGGCTGCAGTGAGCCGAGATCATGCTACTGCACTCCAACCTGGGTGACAGAGTGAGACTGTCTCAAAAAAAAATAAATAAAAATAAAAATAAAAATAAAAAAAAGAGTATCTTAAAGGTTAATTGTGAGAATTTATATATTGCAAAGAAATACAAGGTTTACATACTATTGCAATAATTAAGCACAAGTGTTTAACAAAATAAGACCCTATCCAGAATAATTGCATGCAAGAAGAAAAATTCACAAAAGTTTGCTACTTCACTGCAATTAGAAAGTGTTAGCACTTTCATTAAGAACTACTGTTCTGCCATAATCAAAGTGCAGAGATTTGCTTTCTGATATTCTAGAATGATAGTGAATTCCTAGAGGATACTATCATTTTTAAGACACTAAAATTTAGAAAAAATACATATACATATGCATATATATATTTTACAAGTCCTAGGTAAAAGGATATTTTACATTTTCCATAAGAGTAAAGAAAAAAAAACATTTTCCAAGATCAAAATTACACAAATGTTTTGTACATGAACATGTAACATAAAATAGTATCATTTTATTAGTGTTTGAAAGTTAAGGCTTCTAACAGCAGTAACACTAAAGAAATATGATTATAACATTTCTCTGCACAGACCAGTTTTTAATATTAGCTTAAGGTTTTTCTTAGAAGTACTCTGGTTCTGGTCAAAAGATGGTAGTCTTAATCGTACGCAAACAGTACACACCTAAGTGTGTTTTCTTTCAGAATACGAAGCTGTTAGGCCACAATCCAAGCCTAATTAATTTAGTTATTCTGTGCTCTAAGGTTGTGGAATCTTTGGAATACTAAGCTGCCAAAGGAGGATAAAAACAAATATTTTAGAACGATGAGTTTGGGGGAGGGAGGTTTATGAGAAACATGGTAAATACAAACCCAGTTGTTGATACACAAGTCTTCAGGGGCTTTTTACTTCTAGTATGAAGTGAATGATGACACGTTTGCTTTGGTTTTGACCACTCTGTTCTACTTTGTATCTTCGAAAGTTCTATGGCACACGGTAGATAGTCTATATGTATAACCTGCTGTCTTATAAATAACCTGCTGTCTTAGTTGGCTCCAGCTGCCATAGCAAATTACCATAGACTGGGTGGCTTAAACAACAATTTATTTGCTCACAGTACTGGAGGCGGATAGCTCAAGATCAGGGTGCCAGAATGGCTGAGTTGTGATTAGGGCTCTCTGGCTTGCACACAGTTCCCTTCCTGCCGTTTGCTCACATGGCCTTTCCTAACTGCAGAGAGAGAGAGGAAGAAGTAAAAGGACAGGAGCAAAGGAGAGGACAAGGCGGAGGAGAAGGGACAGAAGGAAGGAGACATGGAGATTTCATCTTTCTCTCTTCCTTTTTTTATAGGTCCACCAGACCTATCAGATTAGGGCCTCACCCATACGACCATTCAACCTTTAATTACCTTCTAAAAGCCCTATCTCCAAATGCAGTGGCATTAGGGGTTAGAACTTCAACATATGAATTTGGTGTCGGAGTATGATTCAGTCCATAGCATTCCACCCTATGATGCATTGAGCACATTTAAGTTTAAAAAAGTTTCCTTAATGCATGACATCTTAAAAAAAAACCTTATAAAAAATGGATAGAGAAGTGAATGGAAGAAATGTTTTACCTCTGGCTGATAATTGTTAATGTATTTTTAATACTTTGTGTATCTTTTTGGTAAGACTCATAAGCAGCTAATGTTAAATGAAATGAAATAAAGACAAACAAAAAAAAAACACAGGGTGCTTTATCTGTTATTCCTTCCTTATCAATACCTCTTTCACTAAAATTTATTCTTTTGGTTCTAATGGTATGTAATTGGCTTAAAATAAAAAGAATTCAGAATCCCTTTGAACATTTCCCACATAAATAAGTATAAAATAAATGAAATGTGATCTGATCATTGTTTTATATTCAAAAACATCCAGAACATTGCCACAATGTCATACTGAATAAGAAAATCTGACCTAAGACCAATATGAAAATTGTGTACCAAGATTACCACGTAAATTTTTGCCAACTAGCCCCATTTATAGTTGGAGGAAGAAGTAGCCTAGTTCTTCATTCAGCACACCAATGGTGTTTATTCAGACACCCAGAGACACCTTAAAAATTAGATTAGAGCTGTAAGTGAAACAAGGCTAGTGGCTTACAAGATAGCCATCAAAAATCCTAAACTGCATTTTAATAATGCAGAAACAAACAGGGTTAATGTTCATTTTAATCTCTTGATGATCTGTTTCATGCTCCACTTTCCTTCTCAGGTATTTACAGAGAGGAATAATATGGCTAAAGTTTCTAATATTAAAAAGAAAAAGAATTAACATATTCAACTTGACTCATAGAAATATGTAGAGGGAATGATTTAATAGTATTCTTAAATTTGAAGTTAATTCATTTTAAATGTAAATTTCTATTGGAGAAACCCAGGTGATTTATTCAGCAAAAAGATTCATCAGGTGATTTTCCTAATTCTACTTTTATGTAAATGTTCATTGCTCTACTGAGTTTTCATGTCGTATTTAATTGACCCTTTTATATTGAAAGCACAGTTGAAGGAAATGTGGAGGGGAGAAGAGAAAAATCATATATTCACTATCAGATCAGTATGTTCAGCAGTTCTCAAACTTTAATGTGCATTTGGATCACCTGAGAATCTGGTTAATGTAGATTTTCCAACTTAGTAGGTGTGGGGTGTGTGTCTAAGAATCTGCATTTCTAACAAGCTCCCGGGAGAGGTCCATGAAATATCATTTTGCTTATCAAGGTGCTAGAGAATAGGTGGTAGTGGGAAAAATCTAAGCAATCCCAAGAAGTGAACTCTCTTCCTCTGAAAAAATAATATGAAGAAGAAAATTCAAATTTAAATACCAATCGACCAACATAACTGTAAAGTAAAACTGCCAACAAGCAGAATACATCTGAAGAGGCCTCTGCTGTTATTTCAAGTCCAGAAGATCAAAGCAAACAAACACAATCAAGAAGCTAGGGATACAGTAATAGAACAAATCTGCTATAGGTTTTATCCGGAGTCATTAATATTGATGATCATATGATAATAATAATGAAACTAATATATATATTGTACTAGTACTGTCTACAATGTTTATTGATAGTCAACTTGGATTATAGTTATCTGAAATGAAAACCATTGTGTTCTAAACTCTTCATTATCTGTCCTGATGAACAAAAGATGATACTATTAAGAAGGTAAAAGCAAAAATATATTGGGAATGTAATATGATGTCTTTCACATTTGACTGAGTAAATTTTGCTGTACGATATAAATGCATTGGGTTTCTGATGCAAATTATTCATTATAAGACAAAAATAATAGAAGTAGTTCTCAGAGTAATGATTTAGGGCTTGGGTTTTACATGTTTTCCAAGGGCCCTTATGGTTATACATAATTCATGAATCCTTATTTCTGTAATGTTTGAAATTTCTCCCCTCGAAGTGTTTTTTAATGATTAGGTCACATGGCCAGAACAGTCCTTTA
Source organism: Pongo pygmaeus (assembly GCF_028885625.2). Lineage (NCBI taxonomy): Eukaryota > Metazoa > Chordata > Mammalia > Primates > Hominidae > Pongo > Pongo pygmaeus. Next base: position 18,684,468 of record NC_085930.1, on the reverse strand, counting down.
ATGTCCTTTAATGTCTCCCTTTTTCCTGGTTTATCATTTTTCCATTTTGCCTAGGAATACATTAGCCTTTGCTACATACCCTCAAAACATCTACTTTCATAATCAGCTTGGAACAGAAAATGAACAGTGGGACCTAATTGAATATTATGTGTTTAAGATGGCTAAACCGGATAAAATTTTGAAATAAGAAATGCATATACATACACATAAAATAAAGATTAAAAGATGATCAGCACAAATAAAGAAACGTATGCTAGCTGAACATATTTCAGTGTGTAGGCAAAAGTATTTATTGAGTATAAAAAAGCATGCTGTCCTGAAATGGTGTAAGTGTTTCTATACGAAGACCAAAGTGGTTTCAAACTTTAAATATAAAACATTTTCATTTATAACTAGTTCATTAGACATGTTAGTATGGTTTTTAACTTAAAAATTTGAATTTTTTGGAGGCCTTTTTAAAAATTCTAGGAATTTAGACATGATTTTAATGTTGGTGGTCTTTGTTTTGCCTAGCAAAATACAACTTATGTTCTCATATATGATCCTTAACAGCCCCAAATTGTTTGATACTCATTTGTTAAATGGAGTAAAATGTTCATTCTTGATTACACTAGATGAAAACATGTATGAGTACAGTGAATTTAAAAGAATATGCCACATAACAAACTAATAGGCATTTTAAGCATTCTTAGAAGTTTGGACTTTGTGATACTTTATTAACACAGACTATTTTAAGATAGGAATTTGGAAAGAATCTTATTTTGTTTATTATTCAGCCTTTTCTCTCCTGGGAGAGTTTTCCTATATTAATTGCTTCTGTGCTCAGATGCTTCTAATTATTAACCTGCAGGTGTCTCTAATCACTGTTTCTTCCAGCAGAGTTTTGTTCGAGGGCCATTAGCTGTGATGCTTAATTACAATACACTGTACCTAGTTTTGTGTACTGTTTGATCTTTCACATAGCTTCCCAGACCCAGAAAATAGTCACTGGCAATCATTTTCTACAATTAACCACAGTGCCCTGTATCTCTTTCTCTATTATTAAATTGGGTCAGAGTGTGGAGAATTATACAAGAGCTAATCCTTAAAACTGAAGACACTAATCTCTGACTCATCTAATGATACTTGTTCTCTAGGATATTAAAATCAAAGAAGGTAAATGTATTTCTATGTCTTAGAGTCTGAACACTGAAGTATATATAAAGATGTTTAGAGTGACTGAATGTGAAAGTGTGCAGGGTCCTTAGAAATACACTATTTCTTGCGTTTTAAACTTAGAAAAGTGTGGCTGCAATAGACTTAACCTAAATGAGACTTTTCTTTTTCTGGACTTCATCTGCTACATGGCATTGTCAGACTACTCACTTTCTAATGCCATTTTCAAACATGTAAAAAATACAAACTCTTGGAATAATTAGAATAATATCAACATAAGGACATATTTATGCTGCAAAATTATTCTTGGAATACAAAATATGTCTTTTCTATTTTACATCGGAATAAATTACATGTTGAATGAAAATCTGCATGCAAATAAAGAAGTTCATAGGTCAATAGTTTTCTCCTACTCAAAATGCTTATTTAGATCTCTGAAAATGTCTTTTGACCCAGACGTGGCATCTAAATGGGGCCCTGTGATTATGGCCTTGGCTATGGCAGAATGTGTGGAGGCCAAGCCTGATGCTGTGATCAAACCTAATTCCATCTGGTGGTTTCCATGCCTGCCCTTGTAATTATTGTTTGGCTGGACTCAGCAGGATCACCAGGGTGTCTGTTGGGTGGTAGGTTGGTTTTGTGTGTGTATGTGTGTCTGTCGGGTGGTAGGTTGGTTTTGTGTGTGTGTGTGTGTCTGTCGGGTGGTAGGTTGGTTTTGTGTGTGTGTGTGTGTCTGTCGGGTGGTAGGTTGGTTTTGTGTGTGTGTGTGTGTCTGTCGGGTGGTAGGTTGGTTTTGTGTGTGTGTGTGTGTGTCTGTCGGGTGGTAGGTTGGTTTTGTGTGTGTGTGTGTCTGTCGGGTGGTAGGTTGGTTTTGTGTGTGTGTGTGTGTCTGTTGGGTGGTAGGTTGGTTGTGTGTGTGTGTGTGTGTGTCTGTTGGGTGGTAGGTTGGTTGTGTGTGTGTGTATGTGGGTGGCTGGGCTCAGCAGGATGACCAGGGTGTCTGTTGGGTCGTAGGTTGGTTGTGTGTGTGTGTGTGTGTGTGTGTGTGTCTTTTGAGTGGTAGGTTTGTTGGGTGTGTGTGTGGGGGGTGGTGATGTTTGTTTCATTTTGTTTTGATTTGGTGGCTGTAGGTTTGGGTTTGTTGTTGCTGTGGTTGTTAGTTAAAATCCATGTTTCAACATGTAAAATCCAATGTTTCAACAGTACAAATTCTCACAGAGGTGAAACAAGTACCTGGCAATCTTAGTGTCACATTCAAAATCAGAATTATTTCGTGTGTTCCACAGCTGAGTTTATCTTTCTCGGTTTTACCTATTAAGTTCACATTTAGCACATTTGAAGGTGTAATGTCATCACTCCTCTTTCAGGACTCAGTCACTCCCCCATCCCCGCCCTATATTACAAATAGTTTCAGGGTATCAAAACAGCTTTTAAAAACGCTTTTTTTTAAAGTGAAAACAGTATTAGTGTTTTTAGCACTTTCAGCATGTGTTACCTGTTTCTTAGCATACTAAACAAAAAATACCCCTAAGTAACAAAAAATAAAATTAGCAAAACATACAGTTCTAATATAAATTTACAGTAAGGTTATGTGCTTTTAAAAATCTATCAAAATCTTACAGGGAAAACATTTTTCACATTTGTTACTGTATTTGTTCATCGTTAAATTTTTCTGCCCATCCATGAAATTTATTCTTGTACGTTTGTACTAGGAAACTAAAATTTTATTACACTGGAAACTCAACTCTTGCATAGAAGCTTTAAGCTACTCCATCTTTGAATGAGAATTTTGAATATGAATAACTCTTGAACATGACATTTCAAATGGTTTTGGATTCAGTCTCCATAATTTGTTTCCATTATCAGTTTGTTTTGTGTATGTTAGCATTACTTGTATCTGTAAAAGGATATTAACCTGGAGTTCTGCCTACAGGAAGGAGAATGGCCTCTTTTGCTTACATGATCCCAAACAAAAATACCATCATCACCCATTAGATAACCTATTTTAGGGTTGCCCTGATTTTATAAAGCATTTGTCTGACATGTTATAACTATTTATCAGGAAATTTAATTACTAAAAAATACCCATATGTATTATGCACTCTATATACACATAGGATATAAATGGCTGAACTAAAATCCTCATCGGAAAATTCTTGTATATTCTTTTAAATGTCCACAACATAAAAGTCTACTTTGTGAGCCTGAAAAAGTAGACTTCTACATCATCAGCATGTAAAAAATCTTTAAATCTCATTGAAACCTATTCTGAATTATTTAACACTGCTATCATGCTCAAACGTTGTGATTAATAGAAATGATCCTAAACTTTGTAGTCATTAGCAAAGCCCTATAATATGCTATAAAAACAGTCTACAGACTTGTTATCTGGGTTCTTCATTCTAATCTTTCTGAATAATGAGGTGACTTCAGTATATTAATGATGTCATTTTCTGGTTTTTATCCTCAACAGAAGCATATGATGGAAACCATTTATCTCAAACCAATTCAGTATCACACTGTAGAAGACAGTAAATGGAAGAAGTCTTGTATTGTGATTTATTTCATGCCGTATGATCTAAGGTTGCTAACTATTCATTGACTTTATCTGGTGTCCAATACAAGATTGCCTAATTAAATTTTGGTGTCTAAGGCATAGCAACTGTCAATGCAATGGTTTCCTAAAATTGGTAAAACGATTAACTGTAGAATTTGTGCTGGAACTTTTTGTACAACAATATTATCTCTCAATATATCATGAGAGAGTTTTGCTTAAGAGAGTCCTCAACTTAATTATTCAAGTTGAAGCTATATTCATGCTATGGAGCAGTGCAATGAACACAATTCAATTCTAGAAATAGACTCCAGCTGGTGTACAATGACCATTTATATTTTGTCCTTTGTTATCTATAGCATATTCATAATAATTAATAAACATTTATCAATCCTCTGTATGAGTGCACTAGGGGGTTTAATGATCTCTTCTTGCTTAGAATGGGCATAAGCATTATTATGAGTCATCTAAGTAGCACATCTTCCTCTGCTTTTTTGATAGATGAAAAGCATCTTAATAGAAATTAAGTTTAAATTTGGCATAATTCTGTTTTATAATGTAACAGTTACAAATACAATATGAGTAGAAATCATCCCCTTTTTCAGTTAATGAAATTTAATGGAATAACATCTGAGAAGATTATATAAATTGTTAATATTTTATGTGGCAGTATGCATAACAATTGTCATTTCTGTCCAAACCTTTATTAAAGATCTATTATTCTCTAAGCTGCAGCACACATCAGAGATACAAAGGTAAATAAGAGACAGTCCCTGTTCTCATAGAACTCACTTTCTAGTTGGGGAAATGGTACTGTAGAGAAACAAACACATCACTGTTATGGCTGCAGAGAAATGCAGCGGAGAAACCTTGCACAGACGCCAGCCATTCTGTCAAATCAGAATTCACCAGGCAAGCATCCCCTAGGATTCTAACCACCTTTGGCTCAGTTCTCAGCTTTGCAATCTAGGAACATACTTGTCAGCAACTAAAAGATCAAATCAAGGAAACAGATTTTTATTTAGTAAATTACTAGAAGCCTAGAGCTGTTTCAATATTTTATGTTAGTTTTCCTAATACTTTCCTATTAGATTATATTTTAATCTTTTTAATTAAATTTTATTAATTTTAGTGTTAATGCATTGGAATTTTTAATTCTGATGTTAATGCTTGTCTAAGAGGAGATGATATTATATCCAAATAGGAGACAGCTGTGAGGGATGCCTCACTTTCACATCTCCCCAAACAGAAATGATAAATATAAGTTTCCTGCCAATAGCTTAAAGAGGGTGAAATGAAGACACAGAGAAGAGAAGATTAATCTTTTTGAGAAGATCTGGGTCAAGAGAGCTGAATCAGACACCTGATTCAACTCAATTAAATAAACAATGGATGCAAATCGGCTGAAAAGGTCAAAAGCAAAAATGATAGAAGGAACATCTGAATGATTTAAGGCTTTCTTGAGACTTGAGCCACGAGAAAAAAACTGACTAGCCAATAACTGCAGGATTTTATGTATGTTTATATAAGCAAGCCATATATTTGTAACAGTGTTCCTAGATGGTGATTATTTCTGTGGGTAATTTTACTGTCCTCAATTTTTTCCTTACCAACTGACTAGAAACTTAAATTTGAATAAAATTCAACTATGCAATACAGTATAATCTTTATAGAGAAAAGGTGACTTTTGAATTAAGCTTTGAATATGTGTGCAATTTTCTCCGATGCAAAATGCAAAGGCCACTTCAGGTTGACAGAACACATATTTATCAAACAAATATAAAAAGGATTTATCTGATATTTTAAGATTTCAAATATCAAGCTGTACAAAAATAAAGCTGTTATACATTTTATCATAATTTATTAATGATAGAGTTAATAAGCAAGCCCATGATTCCTACTGAAACTATTCCAGGATGTGTATTAGCTAAAAATACCAATGTTCACACACATGTACATGCATTGCCCATAATTAACCCATCACAAAAGTAGAGCTCAAATTAGAGGATGAATGCAAACCACCCTTGAGTGCTAAAATCAGAAAAGACAAAATGAAGTGGTTGGTACTTATGAACTATATCAGATACCTCTAGTGCTGCCTAAGAATCTCTCTCTGGGGCCCTTGAACACTTATCTCATTCCAGATCTGGCAAGTACTGATTTTGAATGATTACATCTTTCTTCATGCTCACATGGCACAGTTTTCCTGCCTCCTTCGTGTTCTCCTTTTGTTCCTGAGACAAGAGATGCAACTGGGACACACCAGGGCTTCCTTATGTGCGACCTGAAAGTGTGTGTTGGCAGGTGAGGAGTAGGGGGAGGGTAGGTTCATGGCCTATGAAGAAAACCTGTCACAGTGGAAACTGGAAAAGACTGATGAATTATTTTTTCCTTCCTGCAAGGTAGACTGAGGTACAGTAGTTCATGCCGCCTTTTGAACACGGCAAAATTGTGCTTGATGCAGAGTGTTGGCAGTTTGGTAATGCACCTCCATGTTTTTGCTCTCCCTCTGTCTCTTTACTCTGGTTCTGACTTCCTTGGCAGAGCACTTCCTAATAAAGAATTAGCACATAAACTTGTTCGTGAGATTCTACGCCTTTTATACCTAGGAGAATAACCAATTCCAAAAAAAATATATATATATATAGACCCTTTGGATTACAGATAACTTCATTAAAGCTTTGGAAAAGCAAGGACACATAGTTCTTCAAAACTGTTTCTATGGAGATTTAGGGAATAAATGTTTGCAAACTTCAGCCTTTTAACTTAAAAAAAAAAAAAAAAAAAAAAAAAAAAAACCTTTCTGGTTGCAAACACAGTAAAGATCAGTAAGCCCAGCTTCTGAGTTATGGTTCACGGTCTGGTACCCGGAGCCAAGTCCTCTGGCTACTTCAGAAGGAGAGAATGTCGGTTTTCCTTCTTTGCACTTCCAGTAGATGCTGTTTACAGATGGGTGGAAGATCAGCAAACTTTCTCAGGGAAAGCATAATGTAATTAAAACATAAAAAGCAAATAGAAGTTGGCAAGGGAAGGGAAGTGAGGAATTTGGGAGTAATACTAGATGACAAGAAATCAGGATGACTAGAAATCAGGAGAGCACAGTTGCATTCACAAAACTGGATTCAATATGGTCACGTCATAAAGTGATGGGTGAGGGTGTGGTGAGAGATGAGACTAGAGAAGAAGGAGAAGAGTAAGTCTGAGCTGTTTGAGATGGTGGCCACTAGCCATATGTGGCTACTTAAATGTCAGTTAACTGTAATTAAAGATTTCAGTCTTCATTCACATTAGCCACATTTGAAGTGCTCAGTAGCCCCATGTGGCTAGTAGCCACTACCTTGGACAGAGCAGAAACATCATAGAAAGTTTTCATTGGGCAAAACTTGGATAGTTTTCTAAAGGTGTTCTAAGGTTTTCTTATGCAATAACCATTTGTATTTATTGACAGATTTAAAGCAGTGTGTTTCTTTCAAAAGCATCAATTTAAAGGGAAAGATGGGGCATTTTATTTTATTTTATTTTATTTTGTTATTTCCTTTTTGATTACTAGTGAGATTGACCTGCCTTTGCTTCAGGAAGCATTTTTTTTTTTTCTTTTTTTTTTTTTTTTCCAGGAATGACATGATGAGAAAAGCATGGGACTAGATTCTAGTCCAAAAATTAGCCACGTCACTTTACGCGAATCACCTGATTTTATTGATTTTGTGTTTTCTCAACTGTTAAGGGCATTAAACTTCTGTGTCACTTGTTCTAACTCTTAGATAGTAAATAATGTAAAATAAATAATAAAATAAAGCAAAAACTGAGGGAAAGAGGTTAAAACCCTTTATCAGAGGATCATTAACTGAGTTGTAATGTGCAGTGGTGGGTGCATCAAGGGGGTTGTGCGGTGGCTGACGAGGGGTTGTAATGTGGGGAAGGGCAGGAGCGGGCTGGTCTTTACCCACTGCCATCCCCGTCCTCTTATTAAATAGAGATTCCTAGTATTGCTGTTATAAGAAATGTCCTGCTAAACATATTTCTGTCAAAAATATTTTTCTGAGATTCTCTGACAATTAAATCTGGATCCCAGCCCCAATATTCACCTGCCATTACATTATGGATGAAATTAAATGTGCACTTTCTATGGTGTACATTTATTTTTCAAACCTCAGGAAGCCATATTGAGCACTTAATCTCAGGTCAAGTGTCTTCTTATATCCCCACCCTTGATTTTTGTACTCATAAGGTTATATCCAGAGAGAAGTTTGAGGAATAATTTATTACCTGGGGGTTAAAGCAAACCCTGAGCTTGGGAGTCCTAACTTATAACCATCTCTAAAATTCTGCAACTGTAGATTTTTAATCATCTAATTTTAGGGAATTCAAAATATTTTTCTGACTTTACTTAGATTCAAATTAAGTTAAAATAGCACTGATAATGGATAGTACTATCCAAACAGAAACATTTTAAATGAATCTAGTTAAGTATTGAGCCGGGCACAGTGGCTTACGCCTGTAATCCCAGCACTTCAGGAGGCCGAGGTGGGTGGATGACTTGAGGCTGGGAGTTGGTGACCAGCCTGGCTAATGTGGTGAAACCCCGTCTCCACTTAAAATATAAAGATTAGCCAGGTGTAGTGGTGCACGCCTGTAATCCCAGCTAATCAGGAGGCTGAGGCAGGAGGATTGCTGGAACCTGGGATGCAGAGGCTGCAGTGAGCCGAAATCACGCCCCTGCACTCCAGCCTGGGTGACAGAACCAGTCTCTGCTCCAAACAATCAAACAAACAAAAAAGAATCTAGTTAAGTGTTGACGGTGAACATCAGCAGGCCCAGGCTTAGTACTTATTTTTCCAACTTGCTTAATATAAATAAGAATAGATTTATTCTTGCTCATATTGTACCCATAATGGGCATGAAAAGCAAATTAAAATAAATATGAATAGGAATTAAAGTTTTATAACAACTTCAATCAAATCAATATGTGCACTCCATCAGAATTACAATTGATGCAGTACATAGGAAAAATTGTGTTATCTAGGTTGTGTTTATATATGACATCGTAGTCTTTACCATTGATGAATCACCATCTATACATCACCCTTTAAAAATGCCTCGGATTATCTCATGCCACTGGAAGACTTTTGGCTCCAGGTTTTAATCAGTACTAGCAAGAGTTAAGGAAGCTGATTTTTTGGCTCAGTTTGTAGTGTGAATGCTCACACGTATGTAATGTTTAAAATCCTCTCATCTCTGTGCGACCTATCTGGGTTGTGTTTCCTCCAGAAAAATATTATCTGTTAAGGAATAATGACCTTTAACACTAAAGCCAATTTTTCCTGGAGCTTGTAATCTCTCTCAAAAGCTGACAGATTGTTTGGTCAGAATGTTGGAAAAGTTCTTCATCATTTTTATTCATTCTTCACACAGTGTACACACCACAGTGGCTCCCGTGTTGGAGCCAGGCCTACACAACTTCCTGTGAGCTTCTCCAAATCATAGCTGTGCTGCCAGGTCTTGACTGATGATAGTTGTTGAGAATCTGATTCATATTTACAATGATAGAGAGAAAACCTTCACCTAGCCAAACTGATCACTGAGATGAGACTGACTCACTTGCTTAGTGTAGGCACAAAAGCTGATTTTTAAGTCTTGGCATTTTATTCTCAAAGTAACTCATAAAAAAGAGATTCAAAATTTAGGCATTATTTTTACAAAAATATTCGTAACTTGTTAAGGTATAAAATCTTATAAGAAATGGGTGTCAAGAAATGTTTGAAGAAAATTTACCTGGGATATTAGCAAAATCATAGATTAGGGATGATTCCTATTTTAGGAATTAAGGGAAATAAAATGATAAAATCACCAAAAGAACATGCTGATAAACATGGTAAAGACTTCTAATATTTAAAATTTCGTATTTCAACACATGCAAATGAATTCAATAGCTCCATTTCATAGTGATAACATTGGAATAATAATATGGTCATGTAACAAATGTTTATCGAATATATACTGTGTGCCAGGCAGTGTTCTAGGTTCTGGGGAAAAAAGATAGAAGAAAACCATTAAAATCCCCTGTGTGGATTACCCTTTGCTAAGGAGGATAGTAACAGATGTTTATGTAAAATATAAAAGCTATTGCATAGTGATAATTTTATAAGAAAATTGGAATAGAGAGTGCTTGGGGGAAAGCTGGTTGGGTTGTATTTGTTTTTTGGTTTTTTCCTCAATTTTAGAGTGGCCAGGAAGATTCTCTAGAAAAAGGTGACATTTAAGCAAAGGGATGAAAGAGGTGACATATTATAGCAAGCTTAGTGCAGAGTGCTTGGAGTGGAGGAAATGGGCTATGCAAGGGACCTGAGAGAGAAGTGAGAGCGATGTAGGAGTAGAGAGGGAACTTTGAAGCAAGTAGTAAGGGCCGTTTGTGCCATTGTAAGGACTTTCCTTTCACTCTGCATGTAATGAGAAGTCATTTCAGGATTCTGAGCCAGACACTATCATCATCTGTTTGACATTTTCACAGATCATTCTGCGTTTGGAACAGACTTTGGACTAGAAATATGATGGTGGGTTATTGAGCTATTACCAAGTGCCAGGCATTGAACTAAGAAATTTACATATCGTATGCTATTTAACTCTAACAGTCCAATAAATGTAGATATTATGATTAGCCTTCATTTACTGAGAATAGGAAATTGAGGCTAAGAAGAATAAAATCAACAAATATCCTTAGTAAATTACACAGTGAAGATTTGAGCCCAGTTCATCTGTTCCAACTATCTGCATCGTTCATGACTATACTTTATTACCTAAGATCAGCTGAAAACCACCACTAGCATAAGTAGTTTCAAAGTGGCAATATCAAGGGTGTTTTACCTCTACCCCAAATATCTCTTCTCAGTAGCTGTCTGTCCCAGAATAGCCATAGCCATTTCCAAATAGGGCTTGAAATTTTCTTAGGATGACTTCTGGTATGTGTGTGTGTGCGTACAGTATTTATAGATTAGATAGGTAAATAGATATTGCTATGGTGAATTCAATAATTTTTCTATCATATTTTATCTATCACATATTACTTTTTCTATGTTGACCATGTAACTTTGCCACTTACTGGACACTCCAACTAGTAACAATGCTAGCATTTTTATTAAATATTTTGTGTTATCTTAGTAGACACTGTCTTTAATGACAATTTTGTAGCTGTAGGTAGCCTTATCTCATTTCTCACCTTAGTGATAATTTTTCTAACGTATCATCATTAAGAATGATGTTTGTTGAAGGTTTCTGGTATATATTATTTGTGAAATCAAGACAAATCTTTCTTTTCTGAGCTTGCCAAGCAATTTTAAAGTTAGGATTGGGTTTTGAATGTCGTCAAATGCTTTTGCAGCTTCAAAAATCTCATGATTTATTGTTTCACTTTTTGTTCATTAATATAATTGATGGAATTTAATACATGTAGTTCTTAATATCAAACTATCTTTATATTTCTCATGATTGATTTTTTAATATTTCTATATTTTACTTACCAGTATTTTGTTTAGAAGTTTGCAAATATGCTCATAATTTAGATTGAACAGTAGTTTTTCTCTTTGGGCTAATATTATCCAGTTTGGATATTAAGAATATGCTATTTTATAGAATAAATTGGATGGATTTCTATATTTTTCTAGGATGTTGAACAATTTAAATAACCTTAAAATTATTATTTTTGATTTTTAATAAGAATCTATGCAAAACCATCAGATCCTAGTATCTCTTAGGAGATTTACGATTACTTACCGGCATTGTTTATGTTCGTGGATCTATTGGTTTTTCCATCTCTTCTTGAGTTGATGTGGACATTGAAATTCGAGTATCATGACAGATGTGGTGTTGGAGGGAAAGGGAGACTGTTCAAGTGAGCTCCAGTTGACGATATTTCAAGACACAAAAAGGGAATGACAGAAAGTCCAGTGTATAACAAAAACAATAACTGTAAGTAGACGATCGAATCTAATGGTTTACGCTTCAGAAAACTCACATGAATTGAAGGAGGTTGGAGAAATACTGGTCTGGATCTTCATGAAAAGGAGGAGAACCTATAAATCACCTTGAGCTCAAGGAAGACAGTTATAGGAGACAAAATTTTCTCCACCTAAGAGGATATCAGTGGAAGTAGTAGACTAAAAAGAAATAGCAATTTTAGTTTCGTAACATTTAGAGAAGAAAGTAACTACCCTGGGGAATTTTGGTGTAAAGTGGTTCGAGTTCCAGAAAGTGCAGTGGAAGCGTCTGGGGGTCAGGAGAGGTGGCAGATGAGACAAATTTAGCAAATGTGCCTACAGTGGTGAAAGCCACTGTGTAGGAGGTGACCTGGGAGTTAAACTTCTCATGGGAATAGAGGTGACAGGAATATGGGACATTGATGAGATTAGACCTAGAGGATTCTCAGGAAAACTGTGACAATAACACTGCAAATAGTGGCGTATTTTTTAAAGAATGGGAAGTAAGAAGTGTCTTGCATGAGCATGCTGAATTCTGTTTCACTCACTGGTTCCGTCTCCCCATGGCTGTATGGAGGTCACACGAGGGAGATGTGCCAATTGCACACAGAACTGCCTGGGCAGCTTCGCCAGGAACATTTATGGCTCTGTCTTAAATCTCTGACTTTGATATCCACAAATAGGATAGCATCATAGTTTTAGACTCTTTGACACCAATTTTGACTCTCATCTACTTAGCCCATAGCCATTACCATAATCTCAAAATCAAGAATTCTACTCTTAGACATTATTTCCCACCTTTACTGTCAGCCCATCCATGCCCAGACACCAACAACAATTCCAACTCTTTTGGATTTCCGATTTATGGAAACTTCCCCCACTGCCTTCAGGTCTCTTTTTACCTGAGTGATTTTCCTGGTCCAACATAACGATCACTCCCTCAAATGTAAGCTCTATATGCTTTGTCCCGTCTCTCTTCATCTTCCCCACATATCTACCAAAAATACAACTCTGGTTAAATTTTTCATCTATTCTTCACCTGCATAGTTGGAGAAAATCACACAACCAAACTTGCTTGATTTATTTTAGATTCATAACCAATGATCTCCGATAGAAACAGGAACTCTTTCACTTCTCTAGCCAATTCACTTTCTCTCTTCCCAAGATGAATATTTCACACCTTCTCTATCCTCCTGAAACCTATGAAACATCTTTTCCAGTTCTTTCTCCAAGTTGATTATTTTGCTTGTTAATTCATTGAGGAAATATAAGCAACTAAGGAAAATTCTCATCTGCTCCAACAACTCTTCAACCTACCTTCTTCTCTACCTGCCGATGTGGCCAACCTCCTACCTCAAAAGATAAATAGCTATTCTGTTTTTTGCCTGAAACCATCTCCTCCAATTGGAACCCTGGATTCCATCCCATAGCCTAGAATAATTGCCATTTTTATCAATTAATTAAAAATGTTGGCTGCCTCTTCAAAATATATGATACGCATTATCCTTTGAGTTATTTTTGCAGTGTTGTCGTCATCTCTTCCCCTTTGGGCCAGACACACACACACACATACACACACATTCAAATTCAGAACTATTCAAAAAGATGACAGCAAGAATGAGGGATAAAACAAGAAAAAAAACAAATTTAGAACTTTTCAAGTGAACACACACACACACAAACACACACACACACACACACTACACTGTAAGAAAAATGCAGAACCAGACTAGCCAAATTCATTTAATTCATTTTTAGATCACTGGGGAAGAGCAGGATGGCTAGGAATAAACTTGGTGATGAAAAAGATGACTCCTTCAAAATCAAAATGATATCTAATTGAATATACTGATTATTTCCTTCTGAAGTAATTTCAATTAGTTCATTTTTCTTTTTCCTTTTTTATTGATGTATAACATATTACATATATATGGGTTGTATGCAATATTTTGTTACATGCGTAAAATGTGTAATGATCAAGTCAGGGTGTTTAAGGTATCCATGAATTTGAATATTTATAATTTCTATGTGTTAGGAACAATTCAAGTCCTCTCTTCTAACTACTTTGATATATACAATACATTATTGTTAGTATAACTACTCTACTCTGCTGTGGAGTGATAGAACTTATACCCTTTATCTAACACTACGTTTATACCCATTAACCTTCCATTCTTCATACCCTCCTCCTACCGTCCCGCCCTTCTCAGCCTCTAGCATCTATCATTCTGCTCTTTACGTTTATAAGATCAACTTTTTAGCTCCCATATATGAGTGAGAACATATGATATTTGTCTTTTATTTTTATAAACAAGAAGTGAATAATTACCCCTGATATAAGAAGCCTATGAATTGATAGATGATTTTGCCTAACTGATATGGAAAAGTTTGCTCTTTCAACAGTAGAGATTAATAAAGAATTCCCTTGAATAGCGATACACCCTTTTGAAGTCTTGGTCTGTACTTTGTTATTCAGATAGTACTGCTTACTATCTGTGGGAGGAAAAAAAATCTTTTTTCCTGCTTCACTAAACCTATTACCAATACTTGCATTACAACTTGTTATTTCAATGCATTTCGGATTCCAGTAGGTTTTTGCATATGATTTTGTATATATTTTGGTGTTTTAAAATGTCATCCCCTTGGATCAAAATATGATAACTGAATTATCAATCATGTTGGTATTGCTGTAGATCAGATTATTGTCTTATAAAACAGATATGGCCTGTTTAAGTCTTAGAGGTCTTTGATTTAGTATGTTTTACTATCTTAAATTGTTATGTCAAAATATGTAAGAATGATATTGTGTTGATATATTTTTGTAGGTAAAATAATTTCTCATTGTGATTATGTACTTCTCTTTCCATTAAGGTGTGAAGCACAGGGTCTTTGAAAAACAACCTGCTGACTGTGTTTTGCCTGTCATTGGTAGTATTGTCATATCAAAAAGATATCTGACAATGAAATATTTTATGACTTGTGCTGAAGCAGTCAGTAAATTATCATAGTTCTCATTTGAGTAGTTGTAGGCATCTCAATTGCTTCCTAAGTAAAAAGTTTTTCTGGCCAATTTTAATCTGGCTCAGAAACATGAAAATGTATTTCCTGTGTATACCATGGACAAAGTTCCTGGAGAAAACGTGTTTATCTAACTTTAGTCACTTTTTTTCTGAATCATGTGATGGTTTTGAGTTAATTCAACTGTATTAACTCAAAGAAATCCAAATTTTCAATTCAACTAGAAACAAATGGAATTGTACTTGTATGGAAGAGCCAAGATTATTTTCTTTTAAGTAACACAGTTTGGTTTTTTTCCTTTCAGAAAATATATTAGAGAATTGTTTGTGTTAACTATTTTAACATTGTGCATGTCAGTAGTAATTAAAACCTTAAAATCAAAAAGTAGATTTTTAACTTCAAATTGAGATATTCCTGACTGGAAGGATTTGTTTCTCCTCTTTTTCTTTCTCTGTTTCCTTCTATTCATCCTCTTTTATCTTCCTCTTCTTTCTTACATTCTCTTGTTGAAGTATCTGGGTGATCATTTTTTTCTAATGTCTTTACTCTAAATCATTTAGCTTTAAAAGGAAAGCATATAAATGTAGCAAACAACTCCCTCAGGTAAAATAATTATGTGCTAACTGGTAGCATGCAAAATACCTACCTGATATTTTCCCTACTTGAAATGCAATGTGCCCAAATCATTATAAATTTTCAAATAAATAAAATTTGTGATAGTTTACACACAGACCAGAACATTGTATGTTTGCTGTCATAAATAAATATTATATTTATAATTATTAAAATTAAATTATATATTCATTCATTATACTTTATCGTAGCATATTTGTAGCACAGTGCTTTATAATTTCTTTATTGATTATTGTGTGAAGTCTATATGATTAGAACCAAGTGCGATTCATATAAGAATAGTGTTTTAAAAATAGCTTTGTAAACAGTAGTAGACACCTTCAGAAAAGGAAATCTCACTTTCCTTTGGATTAATAACCAGCAAAGCTAAGGTCTTGGAAGTCTGCAATATTGAATTGAAATAGCTAAAATAACTGCAAAATATGATTATATGACAGAGTGCTTAAGAAAAGCTTTCATGTTCCTTGTAGGAAGAGAGTTTTCATTTACTCTAATTAGGTTACTCTTTTCTAATTTAGAATAAGACATTTTTAAAGTAATTTCATTTTGGCAGCTCTCATTCTCCCAAGACTGTCCTTTGTATTTCTCACTTGGCAAAACTGCACTGCTTGCTTATTTGATCTTTTCCCTTGGAAAGTAATAGGACCCTTTCCTTTTGCTCCTTGGACAGCCTGACTCGCCTTCTAATCCATCACAACGGCATGTGAGAGGCCTTGCCTCTGGAATCCTGACCCCACCCCGGGAGCTCAGTTCTTTACTTGCAATATTACTGCCAATTTGGCATATTTGAGAGTTCAGTGTCTCCTCCGCCTCTGGCAGAAAGAAAAACCCATTCCTGAACTTTCATCCACATATGAGCCTATTATTATCTATTATTAATGTACACATTATATAGACTATCAATATCTGAGAATGAGAGAAAACATTTCTATTTAGAGAATTCTAATAGGTCTTTTAGTGTTAACTCAATTCTTAGCCATAAGGGATAAAACTACTGTAACTACCTGCAAAACTGAACACATTATCTTTTCATTTAAAATAGTAAAAGTAGCCTCAACCTTTGAGCTCTTCGTTTTACGATCTTGATTTTTTTAACTTTAGAACTTTTTCTTTATGGGAGTTGTGAGGATGTATTGACTGCTTAAATCCTGCATTTAATGCAAAAAATATACAAATATTAGCAAGACAAATAATAATAAATTGGGATATATTTATATTTCAAATAAATGCTATTGGGTGAATATGTGATATAGATGATCATGTACCTTCATGTATTTAAATGCTATTATCCTCAATTCTTAAATGTTATCAGGTACAAGAGCTAAAATTAAAATGCTAAAATTATGACCTTATGTAACTCACTTGATATAATTTTCTTAGTCTGATAATATTGGTGACTGGGAGTTTATCATATCCTCACTAGATAAGAACTGTTGCCATTACAATTTTTCTAATAATGGAGCCCATTGATTTTGATAATAGATACTTGAGGACTTAGGAGAATTTCTAAACTTTTAGGAAATTTCTCAGTACTTTTAAAATAGTATTTTTAAGCTCCAAATTTCAAAATATACAGGAATTAAATCTTGCCACTCTCTGTGAATACCGGATCATTGATGGGAGGCAGTGGAGAGCTAACTCACATTTAGGGCTTATTCCACTGTGTGGACAGTTATCAGCACTGTATGTGGTAACTAAGCACTACCTCTAGAGTCCTTTCAGATATTTTACTCATAGAAGGGTCTAAGAATATGGACCAATGGTCCAATATATGAGCACTGAGTTTGCCTATTGTACCTAAAACTATGTAAAGCAGTTTTCATTTTCACTTCACATTTATGTTGGATCTATCAGTAGTTGAAACAGGATTGAAATTTAGATTCACATTTAAAATGCTAATTATATTCTTGTGTAACTGCATAACAACATCAGGAAACAGCTGCTTTCACCAAAAAAAATGCTGGCTTTAACTTATATTAAAGAGAGTTTCAGCAGTTTTGTAAAACTTTGGAGCACCCCAGTGCATTTTGGGGATAATTTTTATGAGGCCTGGAAATTCTATCCATGAAAATGTGTAAGACACAGGAGGATCATCTTGAAAACGGCAAAACAGAGGGTAAGATATTGACATCAATACCAAACACATTGAAAAATCGCATTTTGCTCTGATGCAGATGTTGATATAAAGTGCAGACACCGTAAACCAACCTACATGACATGATTACAAAGTGACAAGTACTAGGGGAAAAAAAGTACCTCAGTTAAAACTAGAAGGTCCTAAAGATCAAATTGGCCTCATCAACGTGCTTCTTTCCTTCAGTGAATGTATGTTCTGTTTACTTTGTTAAAATTGAAATTTATCCAGGATAGAGTGGCTGTCAATTTCTTTTTTTGAAATTTTTTAGAGCTGGATATGGAATATGAAGTTTATATGTTACTGAGTAAATTGATGAATAATTACATGGAAACTTTCTCTCCATTTGGCTGTCCAATGGCTATGTCCAATATTGATAGCATGTTGTTATATATTTATGTACAGTTAATTGAACAATTAATGATCAACAACAAAAACTGTTCATAACTGATTTGTTGTTTGTAGAATTTTCTAGTGTAGTTGTTATACATTTGTTGTTAGTTTACCTGGTTTTCTAAAGTATATTTTCATGTCAACACGTTCCTGATGGTAAGATTGCTGCCTGGTCACTGAAGGGTCTGAATGGAAATGGGTGCATTGTCTCTCATAAGGGATGTTCTCCTCCACGGAATTGACAATAGCAGCTATTACATATTGATGATTGCTTTGGTGAACTTTATTATTTAATTGAAATTATTACATCTCATGGAAAGACCATAGGATAAAACACTTCCATAAAAGTTTATTTTATTTATTAAAGGCTTTATTTTTAAAGTGCTATTTTACAATTTGAATTGCCTTTATAATTGTAGTACAGTTTTAACACAATTCAATAGCATAAGACATCCCAAAATAAAGACAAACAATGACAGCAGGTGTGATTCAATAAATCCATCTAAAATGAGTATTAATTTACCATTTTAAAAGACTTATTCTTAGGATGGCACATATAATTTATAAATAATATGTATAAATAGCAAAAACTTTAATACACATACACATAAAATCTAATTCATAATATCTACATCTAATTGCAATATTTGTAAAACACATTTTTAATAACAATGGGTTACATGCTAAGGTCCTATATTTGGTATTCATCATTTCACATTGT
The DNA here is from genome assembly GCF_028885625.2 of Pongo pygmaeus. Taxonomy (NCBI): domain Eukaryota; kingdom Metazoa; phylum Chordata; class Mammalia; order Primates; family Hominidae; genus Pongo; species Pongo pygmaeus. The sequence goes on along the minus strand of NC_085930.1, from coordinate 18,665,890 downwards.
AATTTTACAAATGAACATTAACAATTCTCAATTCGAAGTTCAGACAAAAAATTCAGTCAACTGAATTTTTTTTTTTTAGGAGGAATTTTACTTAGTCTTCATGAGTTCAGTGATTCTCCTTACATTTGAGAACAGCAAGTTTTTAGGAGGAATTTTACTTAGTCTTCATGAGTTCAGTGATTCTCCTTACATTTGAGAACAGCAAGTTTTCCTTCAGCAGTATGGTGGTGTGAAGAATCATTATTACATTAACTAAAATGTTTCTGTACTTTCAAGGTCATCTCATGTTCTTAAATAATATAAATATTTGTTAAAAATGTATGTTCTATTATATGCAGCATAGAAAGAAAAAGAGTACTTCTATCTGGTATTTATTATATTTGCATTATGTGCAAACACTTCAGATCAGGAACTGTGGACATTCAAGAACACAGCCCCTTCCTTTATGTGACAGTGGAGAAGAATGGGTCTCATAAACAGCCTAAGACATAAAGGAAGGGTAATTGAACACCTATTCCATGTGTTTCCAAAATCACCAGTACCAGATGTAGAATGTACACAACAATTCTTCTGCTTTCTCCAAATGGAAAATCTCCTTCTTATAGCCAATCTTGTATAGAACTATAAATAAAACCAGATTTATTTTTCAAGGTAATGGGGGAAGTTTTGATAGAGCTCTTCATCAGGGATTTAAAATCCTGTTCACAATTTTTTTCAACTGTTATCTAAGAGAACAAAAAGAATTAGGATGCTTAAAAAATTAAAAATTTAATCCACTTCCTATGTCAAAAACATTCAAGTTCATGTATGTGTGATGGTTATTAAGTAAATGAACAAAAGAGCACAATATAACAATATAACAGAGGTAAAAAAATACCTTCGGATTTAAATATGCCTCCTGCTTAGGGTCTGAAAGTTCTCTCTTAGAGGGACTTATGTCTTGCCTTCCGAACATGTGAATGTAATTTTACTTTGTAGCACTAACATTTTCAAGTTACACTTTTTATTCAATTTCTTCAATAGCAATTTTCTTTTCATAGAAAGGATAATGCTTTAATTTATAAAGATATGGACTTGTCATCTATTTAACAAGGACATGTGCTATTTTTCATTTATTAATCAAACATTTATTGAACACCTCTTGAGTGTCTGACATTATTTAAGGTGAACAACTTAGAGAAAGCCCTGCCCTCATCAAGCTTTCATTCTCTTCCCTCCTCTGAGGTGTGATTTATTTCATGGGCCTTGTACCTTTTTTTTTTTAAGTCACAGAAACAAAATCATTGAGAATCAGATGAGTCTTAATCATATATTATGATGCTCATAAGTATATGTTTTGTCCTCATTCGTGTATATTTTTTAACCATAGGGAATTCCTTGGGAGCAATATTAAAGGGGAGTAATATTTTTATAACCCTCTGTATTAGTCTGCTTTCACACTGCTGATAAAGACATAGCTGAGACTGGACAATTTACAATAGAATGAGGTTTATTAAATTTACAATTCCACATGGCTGGGAGGCCTCACAATCATGGCAGAAGGCAAGAAGGAGCAAGTCACAGCTTAAGTGGATGGCAGCAGCCAAAGAAAGAGCTTGTGCAGGGTACAAGCTGTTTTTAAAACCGGCAGATTTCATGAGCCTCATTCACTATCACAAGAACAGCAGGGGAAAGATCCGCCCCCATAATTCATTCATTTTCCACCAGGTCCCTCCCACAACATGTGGGAATTATGGAAACTACAAGATGAGATTTGGGTGAGGACATAGAGCCAAACCATATCACCCTCTGTCACAGAGTGGAAGTGGCCTCTTTCCCAAAGTTTGCCTAAAGTTTGAGTCTAAGCTTAGGTTGGTTGGAGAAGACCTTTCCATGACAATTCTCTAGAAAGTTTATCATTTCAGATGGTGTCATGATGTGACAAGTTGCACGATGAGGAAGTTGGGCCAGATCAATAAAAGTATTTTCAATGTGCATAAATCCTGGATTGTCATGCTTTTCTCAAGACTCTAGAAGATTCTTTTCCCCATCGCCCTTGAAAAGGGTAAGAAACAATGTTGGTTATTAGAAAACTCCCATAAGGAAAGTAGCCTGCAAGTTAAGGCTGGAATTCGGGACCAATGCGGCTAGACGATATGTAAAAACATTAAAACACATTACAAGAGAAGCTGCTGTTGATTATTAAGAAATAAACATGCCTGTGGCTCATTTGAAGGCAAATCTGTAACAGTCAGCAGAAGATTCATGTGACCACATCTGAAGCCTGGAATTTCCAAGTTCCTGTATGCAGTGAGAAGCTGAGTGCCACAGCAATGCAGATGAAGAAAAGATGGTGTTGAACTGTTTCCTTTCCATCTGGTGTTTTACAGCAGCTCTGCTCACAGTTACTCTTAAAGGAAAATAGAATGAAGAAAAATAAATTCACAATCTTGTGTTGTTTAGGCTGAATAATCTAAGCCAAATTATTGCTTAGGAATAAATTAAATATTGTACAAAACAGAGTCCAAACATAAATAAAATACACTGGAGGGAGACCTCTCACTTAATGAGACCCTGAGCTAATTTAATTTGCCCAGTAATAGCAACATAACTAACTATACCAGTGCCAAGTATGAGGGTTAGTATCGGTCCTGTCATTTTTCACTGACTAACCTGTATTAAATTGCAACACTCCCAGTATTCTCTGCCACTTTTCCTAATTTATTTTATCTATGGAATATACCCCCACATAAAATATTACATATTTAACTTTTAATTTTTATTTTTCCCCTCTTGCATTGGAATATAAGCTCCCAGGCAAGAATTTCGAAAAGTTTCGTATCCTTTTCAATCCCTGGCTCATAATAGGCACTCAACATATATCTATTAAAGAAATAGAAAAATAATTTTCTTTCTTTAAAGATGATGCAGAAGGCTGGGCACAGTGGCTCATGCCTGTAATCCCAGCTACTTGGAAGGCTGAGGCAGGAGAACTGCTTGAAACTGGGAGGCAGAGGTTGCAGTGAGCTGAGATCGCACCATTGTACTCCAGCCTGGGCAAAAAAGAGCGAAATTTCATCTCAAAAAAAAAAAAAAAAAGATATAGAAGTAGATAATATATAACATAAATATTCCAAATGCATTCTAGTTATTGAAAGACACTTTTAAGTCAAGAAGTTTGTTAATTAATTAATCTTTTTATTTTTTTACCCAGATGCTTAAGAACAATGGATATTTTCTTGTTAAAGCACTTTTTGATCCACTTAAATTTCTTAAAAATCATGTTTATATATGCAACTAACATATATGCATACATTTGATCAAAGATGAGATTTTAGTACAAATTTTTATTTTTCTTCTTATTTATTTTTCTTCTTATTTAGTTTGGTTCAATCCTAATTTTTTTCTTCCTGCTCCTTCCTACCTTTCACCATACGCACCTAAGGGTACTCATGTTGAAAACCCAATATGTGCCCTTCCATATTTTTTCCTGCATTCATAAATCTTCTTTTTTAAACATGTTTTATATAATTTTTTACTGTTTTATAAAAATGAATAAATGTTAAGTAGACTTTTGGTATATTGTTTTTCTCATTCAACAATAATATGAACATTTATCTTAATCTAGATTAAATTCATTCTTATTTAAAAGCTACATAATATTACATACAGTGGAGGTACCATAACATTATTGGTGGACATTTCTTTATACCTGCTTTTTACTTCAATACCCATAATGTAATAAATAGCTTTGTTTGTATTATTCAGCATTTTATACTACTGGTCTTATTTTTGATATATATAAAGGCTATGATACTACATTCTCTGTTCATATGCACTACTCTATTTATTTGGCAATGCTATGTAAGTTTATTAGTTGTTTTGATATCTGGTGAGAGTACATTCTTACTATTCTACTTTTTATTAACTTTTCAAGCTATATTAGGCATTTTATGCAAATTTTAAGATAATTTCATAAAATTCTAGAAAATATCAGGTGTGGTTTAATGTGATTTTAATCAAATTTATACATTTATTTTGAAAAATATCTCAAAACATACTTTGCTTTTCAGTTGTCTGGACCTTTTAATAATTTCAAATAAGACTCTATAGTGTTCTTTGAAGCTAGATTCTGCAACTTGTTAGATTAATTCCATAGCTTTTAACATTTTCCCTGTTGCAAATTTTATTTTTCATTGCTTATTGCTAGAGTAAAGCTGCTGATTGTCTTGCATTCACATTTTGCTTGACCACTACCCAATTCTTATTAATTGTAGATTTTTATAAAAGTTTATTTGGTATTGTAAGCGTGTAATCCTATCATAAGGAGATTGGTTTATATTTTCCTTTCTGTTACTGTTTTAAAAAGATATTATTTCATTGATATCACCAAAACTATGTTATATAATAATAATAATAGGCATTCTCATTGAGCTCTTGTTTTAATTGATATGTTTTTAGTGTTTCATTACTTGGATAACATTTTCTGTTGAGTTTTGATAGATTTTATCTTATTTACGTAGATTTTCACTATTCTTGTTTTACAAGGAATATTTATTACCAATGGCAGTTCAATTTTATGTGATTTTCTTAACATGTATTAATATTATAGTATGGTTTTCTTATTGATTAATATAATACCTTATGTAGAAAAAATGACCGATATTGAACTAACTTTGCATTCTCAAAATAAACCCTGAGTGGTTTTATCATTTTATATTTTCACTTTTTGCATCTTTATCAAAAGCCATGTTTCTCTTAACCTGCTTTTAGTACCACCTTTATCACATTATAAGTTATATTGGTTTGATAAAATTATTAAGAGGCTTTTTCTTCTGCCTATATCCTTCTTCAATCCTTAAATGCTCCAACTTTATCCCTCACTTATATAGTTTTCCACTCTCTCCTCAGCGGCTGTATTCTGCTGGGAGTCAATTGTACTTGACCATGGTCTTCCGACTGTCAGTTGCACAGGTTTGTTTTCATTGATGATTCAGTGAAACTCAGGTGTGGTTTTTGAGTACCTTTCAGTGGTGCTGCAATTGAAGGAAAGAAAGTTTTTCTCCAACCCCCACACCATCCCAGTACTGGTAGTTTATAAGTAAGGAAGATTTTCTCTCCTTCCTCTCACAAACTTCCCTTCAATCTCCTAGATTTGCCAAGCTCCAAGGGCAAGTAGGCATAGCCCAATTCAGTTCATTCTTTATTTTGAAGGAACCAGGGAAACCAAATCATTTACATGGGATTGCTATTGATTATTCTTGTGTAACAATAGGCACAGGATTCCCCGATAGCCATTTGCTTCTTCTTTTCATTTCTACCCTTGTTCTCCCGTTACTTTCTCTCCTTCAAATATTTTTCTAGAAACTGAAACAGGGTCTGAGTTTACATGCATCCTGTTGCTCATTACAGCCAGTTGGCATAAGAGACAAAGGGACTTGTACTTGGGAAGAAAAGAAAAAGAAAAAGAAATTTGTATTCATTTTATCACGTTGCCAGTTTTCTCCACTATTTCACTTCTAACAGTTTCTGTTACCTTCACAAAAAAAGTACATGAAAAACTTAAGGCTAATTTTTTTTTGTTAATCATTGCATAAAATTTATCAATCTCCTCCTAAATACATAATAATTTATATGGAGAAAAAACATGTACTTTTTATTATTCATTTTAACTATTTTTAAGGATTTATTTGTAAATAATTTGCTGAAAAACAAAAAGCTCTGTGTACTGTATCCTTAATGATGTATGCCTATTTCTGCTAGGGTAAAGACATGATTTAATCATGAAAATATAGGAATTGTTCATCATACAGAAACTACAACAACGTGTGTGGTTTATAGAAAAAGCTGTTCTTCAGATTGTCTTTCAGTACATTTTCTGATGGTAATGTTGCCAAATATAGCAGTTACATTTATTGCTAAGCTGACAAAACCTACTGAACCAAATATAATTGAAGTATTTTACTCTCATAATAATATACTAGGGCTTAATAGCTATTTAAAAGAATGATTCTTTAAAAGAACACATGCTTTTATTTCACATGCAGTACCAGTTTCATCTCTCTTCAGTGAGAGAACTAAGCAATTCCACTCCTTTCTTACTGCCCATGCCTGCTGGCAAATGACATTGACAGTTCTCCATCCTGTGGCTCAGAGGGTCTGGGATTTGAGCACTGGCTCCTGTAGCCCAGTTAATCTAACAAGACATCTTAGTTTTGTCCTGAATCCCTGTTCTGCCTAATCTTCTGTCTGCATATTCTCCATAAATGTGAGCCTTTCCCAGGCAAAGAACATCTTATATTTTGTATTCCCAAAACATGAAGCTCTGTGATACCACCAACTTTTATTTCTGATTCATGTTTCTCTTGCCCATGACTAAGTCTGGTAGAGGGACCCTTTAATACTTCTTCTTCTTTTCTCCAAACTGCATAGCTGTTTGACAGTTATGAAAGTATTATTCTATAAGTAATGAAAAGTGTTTTTTTGTTTGTTTGTTTTTAGAAAACATACAGGCTACCTCCAAACTTTTTCTTTCTTTCTGTTTTTTAAACATGACTATTACTGGAAGAATGACTTTGTTTCAGAGTTTCGCTTAATTTCAGTCTCTCTTAGACAATACTTTGCAAGGATATGGGTTAGATAAATGAGTGGGAATATATTGAGAGATTGACGTTTTATCCCAGCCACTATGTAGGAGATGACCGAGGAAGAGTCACAGTTTTCCTCTCTGCTCTTTAGTTCCTCTATCACAGGTCCTATTTGTCAGAAAGGGAAGGCATTATAATCGGGATGAAATTAAGATGCTGAGAAACAAAAGGACAAGGCAATCATGTATAGGGGGCACACAAGAGAAAGAAAGTCGGAAACTATCAAGGGAGACTCGTGTAGAGTTAAAGAAGGCTTATGATCTGACACTTGAAAATATATATATTTTTAACATTTACATTTTCAAGTATCAGAATTTCTTGAGGATACTATGGTTTGTTCCCATTAGTCCAAATAATAAAGTCTTATCTTATTTTAAAAGCACAGAAGAGTCAATACCAAGCTAGATATGACCCAAACCCACATTTTCAGACCTCTCCTTCAGTCCCTTTTCACTGTCCTGGCCTTTCTGGGGATTACCTCATTAAAAACAATATCCCTTATCCTTTCCACCAGGATACTGCCATTGCTGAAAATTATAACTCATATGTAAAAACACAAGATATAATGAGAATCTTTTGTTGTAGTTTTTCTCAACATAAATTACTATGACTGTCTTACATGCTTTTTATTTCTGCTCCTCATTCTGCCATCATTTATGAGTGCGGAGTTACTAGAATGTTATCCTTTAAAGACTTTGATGTAAATATTTGTCAGAATCAGTACAGTAAAATCTGTTACTCACGTTTCTCAAATTTAGTTCCTGGAGTTAACTCAATTTTTCATCTCTTAATGGCTTTATTTTTCTCATCAAGGGACAGTTTTGAAGACAAGTATAAGAACTGATAGCTATCAATAAAATCTTTCATTTGTTTTTCTTCTCCATGGTTTGCATTTATTATAGCAACCACACAGAAAATGAACTGCTTCTCTCAAATTCAGTGAGTCTATGGACAATTGATTATTGTGGTCCACAGGTAATTATAAAAAGCCTTTATAAAATCTACTAATAATTCTCATGTCAAAAACTGACATTTATAAAATTATTATTACTTAACACCAGAAATAAACTTTTTCTTTTAATAATATATTTGCACAAAATTATATTATTGACATAAGTATTTATGTATGTTTTATAACCAAATACACATAAGATATATTACATATATATAAATTCAATGCAATATATGTAGATGTTGGACATGTTACATACACTTTACATAAAATAAATTTAATAAAATATAATGCCCTAATAGCAATAGCGATTTGCAAATAACTTCTTGATTCATTAGGTTATTTAGCTACACAGACACATATTATACATAACTGACAATTAATTTATTCGGTGGTATCTGATAATAATAATTATTATTAAGTAAAGGGTACCTGGCACATAGTATGTAATAGATATATAATTGCTAATTCATTTGATCTGAAGAATAACACTGTAATAGATGCTGTTGTTGTTATCCAGTTTACAGATGATGAAACTATGGCACAGAGAAGTTAAATAACCTGCTCAGGACACAGGAAGTAAATGGCCTTGTTGGAATTAGACCTTAGGCAGTCTGAACTCCAAAATCTGTTTTCTTAACCATGTTGCTACACAGTCTCTATTATTATAGTTTCTTAAATGTCCATCCCTTTTCTCCAATATGTTATAGATTTTAGTTTATCCTTTTTCATCTCTATATTGGTATCTCTCTGTTTGACTACAAATATATTAAATGACTTATTTTGAATTCATATTTGGTTAAGATCCATTTATAATTCTGAATAAATTTAGACTTTATGAAAAATGTTATTCAGTTACACGCCTAAGGGAGAAAGCCAACAGGTTTTCTTCCTCCTGCTAGAATGCAAGCTTCAAAGAAGACAGCGGTTTTTTTTATTTGTTTGTTTGTCTGTTTTGTTAATTACTCTATCCCCAAGTGTCTATAATATTACCTGCATCGTAGTTGAATACATGGATGAATGAATGAATGAATGGATGGATGAGCAAGTTAAAGCAGAGGGTGATAGAGAAGAAAGACAAAAAGAACCTGAGTCCCCAGGAAAGTCATTTAGGCATTACACCAACCATGTTACTCCCTCCTTTTTGGGTCCCTTGTTATGTGAAATCATCAATGTCCTTATTTGTTTAACATGTCAATTTTTAAGTTAATTGGATGCCTTTGCTACATGAAGACGACAGTCTTCCTCAGTAAAGCAAACATTTTAGATTATTACAGTAGAACGAGACTGGATTTTAGATTATTACAGTAGAACGAGACTGGATTTTAGATTATTATAGTAGAACGAGATTGGATGGCGGTATTTTTTATATCTTTCATCTTTTGTTCCCCCTCTTTCTTTCTCTCTCTTCTTGTATCCAACAGCAGATATATGTAACCAAGCTTATTGGAGTAACAGATACAGTCTGCCCCCATGGATAAGCAGTAGGGACAAAATAAAACTTCTTCCTTTCTGTAAGATTCATTTAACAATTTGATAATACTTTGAGGGGGTGCCCACTGTGTGATGGGGAGTCTAGTAGATCCTCAAGCTGGTATGAGAAGCAGAAATTTATGTAATTGCTACTGTAATGGAGAAATCGAATGGGAAACAATCATTAATAAAAGGCTAGAGGAAATGACCCTCATGGATATTCATGGCCTTTCTGCTGTTTGTTTGGTGTGTGTGTGTGTGTGTGTGTTGTGTGTGTGTGTGTGTGTGTGTGTGTGTGCGCGCACATGTTTGAGATGGAGTCTTGCTCTGTCGCCCAGGCTGCAGTGCACTGGCACGACCTCAGGTCACTATAACCTCCACCTCCCGGGTTCAAGCAATTCTCCTGCCTCAGCCTCCAGAGTAGCTGGGATTATAGGCGCCCACCACCATGCCTGGCTAATTTTTCTATTGTTAGTAGAAACGGGTTTTCACCATGTCGGCCAGGCTGGTCTCAAACTCCTGACCACAAGTGATCTGCCCGCCTCGGCCTCCCAAAGTGCTGGGATTACAGGCGTGAGCCATCACACCCAGCCTGCCTTTCTGTTTTAATACCATGTTACAAATAAGTCAAAAGTCAAAGAAAAATTGTCAACCTCCAAATTAAGAAAAAAAAAACTGCAAACATTTCTTTGTAAAATTAATTCCTTTCTGTCCTTTGGATGAAGTTTAGTATTTATAGAAAAGAATCAGCACTAAAAATTTAATATGTTGCTCCAACTTGGCAGCACACACATTTTGGTACTGTTCCAACTTTAATTCTCGACTAAAATAAAATGTAGTTCACCTACAAAGCAGCATTCTCAGCACAGACCCAGATATATCAGGCATTGATGTGACACCATCTAGTAGGAAAAAAACCAGGTGACTGGTTTCACTAACTTTCAGAGTAGAAAGATTCTCAAAACTACAGCCCTACCAAGTTTGTCAACACAACTTCACACTGTCTTTTTTCCTGCAGCCCTTACACTCAAAACTTTGCATCAAGCAATTTACTTAGATAATCCTTTTATGAACAACTGCTACTCAGGAGGCACAGAGAAATCACTACCAGAGGTGAAAGGTTACTTTTGGAAATAAAGACTGGAGAAATCACAAGTACAAGTGAAACCTACAACTAAGAAAGTTTTTACTTAGGAGAGTTGGTTATTCTACTATTTCATATACAATTGCGTATGAGAAGCCTGTTTACTAGGTGGGTTGATTAGAATTATAACTTTCAAAGTAGTGTTGAAATGAGGGATTTGGCACATTATATGAAGATAATTGATCATTGAATCATTCCTTCAGTTGGATAAAACTAAAATAATGTGCAACCTTTTTAATTCTTAAAACAATTTCTAGTTTAGGTGCAGTGGTTCATGCCTGTAATTCCCGCACTTTGGGAGGCTGAGCAGGGAGAATTGCTTAAGGCCAGGGGTTAGAGACCAGCCTGGGTAATCATCTCTAAAAAAAAATACATATTTTTAAATTATCTGGGCTTAGTGGCACACACAGCCTGTTGTCCCAACTACTCTGGAGGCTAAGGCAGGAGTATTGCCTTGAGCCCAGGGTTTGAGGTTGCAGTGAGCTGCGATCAAATCACTGTACTCCAGCCTGAGTGGCAGGTCTACTTTGACTGAAAAACTTTTGAGACATTGACTTTGTATAGTGATCTATTCAAACAGATAGAAATAAACCAAAATAGGATCTTCACTCATTAAAACACACGCTTGCCTCTGCAGGTACACTTGCAGACACACACAGTGTCAACAATATGCTAGGACGAGAGAAAAAAGATCAATAGAATTTAACTTCAGCTGACACAGAGGGGGTTCTGGGGAGGAATAAAAGATGACATAATGGGTACAGTGTTCACTGTTCGTGGGAGGAGCACCGTAAAATCTCAGAACTCATCACTACACAACTCATTCATGTAACCAAACCTCCCCCCAAAAAAATTGAAACGAAAATAATAATTTTTTCAAAAAGAATTTAACCTCAGCTACACTTACTCTCATTTCAGTGTCTGAAACTATTCAGTAATTCTTAGTGGGTTGTTTTTTAAATTGACATTTTAACCTAGATCTTCTGAAACCCTTTCAATACTTGTGTCTTATTCGACATTAGGGTCTCATAATTCTAGATTGTTAAAATCAAAAGTTAAGACAAATTTTATTTCATGTAAAACTTTCAGTTAATCTTTTCAAGAGACTAGCAGTCATGATTTGAGGGGAAAAGTCTATTTTTGCATTTCTTCTCCTTGTCATAAAATATGCTTGGGAGACAGAACAACATGAAGAAATAAGTACTGGACTTGGAATTAGAAAATAAGGGTTCCAGATTTCCTTCTCAAGAGCTTTGTAAATTTAAACAATTTTCTTAACATCTTGGAGATTTCATTTCTTCCCACTATTTTTGTGAAGATCTAAAATCATCATGGAATCATGTTTACAATGACATAAAACTGGCATGGAACTACTGCTGCTATTACTGGTAAAATATAGGTAAGCCTAGGTCAAAGTGGTTGGTACAAGATATCCTCATTTTAGCCACTCATTGGTCTTCCTAGAGAAGCATTATTTCAGTGCCTTACTCAAGGTGTTTTGATTGGGACACTGTTCAAAAAATCTTTGAAATTTATTAAGTCATTAACTACTACAAAAACTTTTACTGAATATAAAAAAAACTAATACATCCTCAACAACTTGTAGATGAGTCTGTTGATTTTGCTAAACATGAGGCTATTCAAATTCTTTTTTTTTTTACACACTTATCAAATGATGAGAAAGCAGTACAAATTTGGTTTGAATGGGCTATGGAAAGGGGCACTTTTAGAAATCATATACACTGTTGGCCACACATGGTGGCTCACACCTGTAATCTCAGCACTTTGGGAGGCCGAGGAGGGCGGATCACAAGGTCAAAAGATCAAGACCATCCAGGCCAACATGGTGAAACCCTGTCTCTACTAAAAATACAAAAATTAGCTGGGCGTGGTGGCATGCACCTGTAGTCCGAGCTACTCGGGAGGCTGAGGCAGGAGAATTGCTTGAACCCAGCAAGCGGAGGTTGCAGTGAGCTGAGATCATGCCACAGCACTCCAGCCTGGGCGACAGAGTGAAACTCTGTCTCAAAAAAAAAAAAAAAGAAATCATATACATTGTTACTGTGAAAATAATGTTTACACTAAGTGAATATATATGAGGAAGCATTAATCATTAAAATATTTTACATGTATTTCCTTTTGAGGAGGGGCATATATCATGTATTTATTTCAAAAAGAGATTTTGGGGGATAAGTCCTTTTTTGCTTCATTTGAATACATTAAGTACTCTACTTAAATACTCTCCACAAAATTGTATCCTAAATGATTCTGAGAAAATACATAATTTTAATAGTGTATGTGTTGGCGTGCATTTGGAAAGGTTCTATAAGCTACCATCTGCACTTCTAAGATAAACAAGTGAGAGGAATTCATTTAGTAACTAAGCAGGAACTTATTTTAAGAAATGAAAAAGTATGGTACTTGGTGGTAATTTCATTTTCAGGATGAAAAACATAGTTGTGGCACACAACAAACTCCTTTCCAAGGAAATGAAAATGACTGTCAATAAGTAGTATTGTATTTGTCGCTAAGCACAAGTCTTATTGATCTGACATAACCTTTCCTTTTTACCTCTTAATGATTTGAGTTTCTGAGGAATCTAATGCTATTTGTATTTGCAAGGAAAATTGGAAAACCTTTTCCCCTTAAAATCAGGGGAAAAACATGGCAGTGCCTTTCAAATTTAAACCAAAATACAAGGAAGTTACTGTTGGGTTTATTCAAGGAATAAGAAATGGGTTAGAATTGAGCCAGGAAAACCTAGTAATGATCAAGTGATGAAGAAACTATCAAGGCTACACAAAATAGGCTAGATGAGGACAACTTTGATGTACCCAATCATGTCACTTAATAAAGTGTGTCAGCAGTTCCTATAACTACAAAAGCACCTTGGCTAAAAATTACATTTCTCCTAGGTCCTCAAATACATGCTATTACTATCTCCAAGTTTGAAAGATTTTTTTAATTTTCAAAATTCATAAATAAATTACTTAAATACAAATTATTTTTGACTGTCAATACATAAAAGGTAGATATCAAAAGGTTCTATAAGATTTCCAAAAAGGCAACAATAACAACAACAGTAAAACACAACATTCTGCTGGGTGTGGTGGCACATGCCTGTAATCCCGGCACTTTGAGAGGCCAAGGCAGGCAAATATGACTTGAGCCCAGGAGCTCAAGGTTGCAGTGAGCTGTAATTGTATCACTGCACTCCAGAAGGGCAACAGAGCTGGATCCTGTCTCAAAAAAAAAAAAATATTTTAATTAATCCCCAGTAGGATTTTTTAAGTAGATGTGAAGTTTATCATGTAAATTTTCAGATATTGAAACCAAAGACCAATTCTAAAAGCCTAATAAATAAGATTTTGAACACTAGACATAGGATCCAATTTTCTTATGCTGATTCAGTCTAGTTTTGTGATCCCGAGCAAATTAATTCTCTGTATTTGCTTTCTTCTCTGTAACAGGAAATACTGAATTAGATGCTCCCCCAAATCCCTTAAATTACTAGGGAGTTCATGAAATAGCAGCTCCTATTGTCAAATCACAAATGAAAATTGTTTAATTCTAGTGATACAATAAGGCTTTATATTCAGAAATAAGATACACATAGTTTTTTAAAATTGTATTTATTTTCTTCCTGAATTAATGCTTCTCTTACCTGTAGTTTTTTGCAATAATAATAAAGATCACAGGGACAACCCAGCACAAATTGTTTAAGAACGTCCATCAAGGAACATAAGTTGTTTAAAAGGCTAAAATGTCATTTGGTAAATAAAATATTTTACAAGCCTATCAACTTTATCAGCATGCAATAATCAGTAGCCAATTAATTTCTTAGATGTTGTTACAATTTTTAATCGATAACAGCTAATTGCTCTGTTTTCCAGTGAATGACCTAAATAAAACTTCAGAAAGAAATAGGAGTGAACATTATCATATCAGAAACAATTTCATGATTGTTTCATAAGAGAATAATTTATAGATAAAGTTTCCATTTCACTAAACTTAATGTTAATTAGGCAATGTGTATTCAACTTTAGGCAAAGAAAACTTTTAAACAAGAAGTATTTGGTTTTTGTCTGAATTGGGAGAAGGGAACTATTAATGACAAATTACTACGTTCACTCTTTACTCTGATATTTGAAATAAAGAAGTACAATGATACAATCCAGAACCTAGTGAGCTAAGATTACATTCTTTGTACAGAGGGAGTTTAAAAAAAAATAGGTCTTACATGTCCAAAGAGCACACAGATAACTTCTGAGTAACTCAAGCATAAACAGGAAAGAAATTTGATAGCAAACCTTGGTGGAGGTCCAGATTGAATCTAATTACTGCCACTCGTTGTGAAAAATTTTGAATTAATAAGGTGGGAGGACAAAGGAAAAGGCGAAGCATGATGAGCCTTCCGACTTTAAAATCTGAAACTTTGACCCTCTTTCAAAATGTGCCCCTCCCCATAAAACTGCCAGAGCTGATAGATGAGCAAGCATTTTAGGTGGTGCGAGAGGTCTTTAGGAGACGTTTCTCTGGTTATTTCACCTGTGTTGAAGATCATCACTATGGAGGGAGTCGTGCTCTCCCTACTCGTGAAAGCCTGCAAGGCATTCTAAGGGCATAGCATTCAATGACTCCCTGGTGCTAATTTAAATGAAAAATTATCTGGATCTGTTATTTAGTATCAACCAGTTACATGTTCTACCTGTATTATGTGTGTATATTTTTGTGAGAATATTTATTTAATGTTATTTTTATGTATTATTCTTACTACAATAAAATTGAGAAAGCTGTGATTCTACATCTAAGAGTAATTTTTTGTATTATAAATCGAGTTAAAACCTAAGATTTTTTTAAGACAAATTAACTCTGGTGAATAAATAAATTAATGCATTGTAGATGTTTGACAGATTTATTCTGCCTGAAAAACACGTGGCAATTACTACAATTCAGCCACTTTTGGGCCACTGCAAGACCATTCCAAACTTCTTTCTAGTGAATAATACTCCTTTAAATGAGTAACTGTGAATAATACTCCTTTAGATGAGTAACTGTGAATAATACTCCTTTAGATAAGTAACTGTGAATAATACTCCTTTAGATGAGTAACTGTGAATAATACTCCTTTAGATGAGTAACTGTGAATAATACTCCTTTAGATGGGTAAATGTAAAACAAATTGGAATTCAGTTGGGTTAGCAATGCACTTTTGCAAATTAAAATAATAACTTAAAAAGGAGAATTTATACCAAAGCATTTTGTATTGGGAGTTAGTAACAATTACCCTTAAATGTGTATATTCGTGGGGATTTTTTAAATGTATCCTCAGTTGCATGGAGAGGGTATTCCTCTCAGATTAAATAGATTGCACACATCTACCAAGGTTATCAGCATTACATTGATTTCCCTGCTAAGTGCCTTTTGAACTTACCACCAAAAGTAAAAGCCCTTTCAAGTTCACTAAACTTTTAGAATTAAAATACAATCTCAGAATTTCCCTGCTCAAATATAGATTAGAGAGTAGCAGAGAAATAGGAAAGTTTAGTCTCTTTTGAGTGTAATAGCATGTGTTTTGCATATTGTTTTTTTTTTAATTTCATGAATAACTGCTACCTATATCTACTACTGAATCACAAGTGTTGACTTTTCTGAAGAGCCACTGGAGAAATAATTATTGGATCTTGTTGCCAAGAAAATCTGTGTCATTTCTCAGTAGCTTATAAGCTTTTAACTTAATTTTTGGTCAATTGCTGGGAAGCTGAATGCAGTTATTGGGACAAATTTATACAATATTGCAGTGCCTTTTGGTATACATATCAATATACAGATACTACTTTTGACTACACCAAGATGAAGGAAAATAGAGATAATATTGTTTGCATTTTAGTGCACTTTTTCAATTTGGTTATAAAACAAGCTGACAGGAGCACATGTTGGAAGAAGGGAAAACAGAGTAATAATTTCGAAAGATGAAAAACAGGACAGGGTGTTCTAAGAAGTCAAGAACAGCATCCCATTCTTACTGAAAAGAATGTGTTTTGTATACCTTGTGTTTTACCACTGCCACATTGAGATGACTATAAAGGAAGAATGAAACCTAATTCACCTTAAATGTCAACATAAGTTTTTCAGAGAAACTTCCTCTACCCCTCTTTAAAATACCAATTTGTAGTTTAAAATACCAATTTGTTAATGTGACACCTTCTTCTTTATAACATTTTCATAACATTCATCACAGTTTGCTGCTTTATTTTTGTTTATTTCTTGTTGTTCTCCCCTGCCAGACTGTAAGTTCCATGACAGCTGGGAATATGGCTGTTTTATTTACCACTCTTTTCCCAGTGCTTAGCCATGTCTAGCAAATAATTCACTGTGAAATGTATGTGTCAAATACATGAATGATGTGTCTTCTGTGGACTAAGAAACCCACCATAAAAGGATAAAATATGAAATGACTTTAGCCTTAGTACTGTTGTGAACAAGAGCTTAAAGAGTGAGAAGCTGGCCAGGTGCAGTGGCTCACACCTGTAATCCCAGCACTTTGGGAGGCCAAGGCAGGTGGATCACTGGAGGTCAGGAGTTTGAGTCCAGCCTGGCCCACATGGTGAAACCCTGTCGCCATTAAAAATATAAAAATTAGCTGGGTGTGATGGATGTGGTGGTGAGTGCCTGTAACCCCAGCTACTCAGGAGGCTGATGCAGGAGACTCACTTGAACCTAGGAGGTGGAGGTTGCAGTGAGACAAGATCGCGTCACTGCACTCCAGCCTGGGTAACAGAGTGAAACTCTCTCTCTCAAACAAAAAAAAAAAAAAAGAAAGAAAAAAGAGTGAAAAGCATGTCTTTCATGAGGCAGCTCTGTGACTTCCATATCCTTTCTTGCTTAGAGCAAGGATCCTGTCTAAGTAAGTTTGGGCTGCTACAACAAAAATATCACAAACCAGGAGGCCTAAACAGTAAATGTTTATTACTCACAGTTCTGGATCAAGGCGCCAGCAAATCCAGTGTGTGGTGAGGGCCCACTTCCTAGTTTGCAGTCAGCTTTCTTCTTGCTGTATCCTCATATAGTGGAGAACAGAGGCAGGAAGCAAGCTCACATGCGTCTCTTATAATCATACTAATTCCCAGTCACATGGGCTCCACCCTCATGACCTAATCACCTCCCAAAGGCCTCACCTCCTGATATCATCACATGGTGGGTTAGGGTTTCAACATATGAATTTGGGGGCTGGGGGGACACAGTCCAAATCAGATACATTAAGTTATACAATGTTGCAGAAGACACTTCTTTTTAATAAAGATGGGGTTGCTATAATATGCTGCTCTTTTACTTGACATTTGGACGGATCTACATGAATATCTGTACTCGAATGAGACTTGTTTATGCAGCCATCATTAACTTTGGTTAAGAACATCTGAGTGAAGAAAATGAAATTGTTAGAAAATGCAAATAAAAGAGACTTTATGGACAGATATGTACCTTTTTTGGAGACAGGGTCTTGCTCTGTCACCAAGGTTGGGGTGTAGTGGTGCAATCTCAGCTCACTGCAGCCTTGTCCTCCCAGGCTCAGGCAATCCTCCCACTTCAGTCTCCCGAGCAGTTGGGACTACAGGCCCATGGCACCATGCCCCACTAATTTTTTTATTGTTATTTTTTTGTAGAGACACGGTCTCATTTTGTTACCGAAATCTTCGGAGCTGAAGCCATCCTCCCACCCAGGCCTCCCAAAGTGCTGGGATTACAGACGAGAGCCACCACACTGGGCCTGATTTTATTTTAAAAGACATATGAGATAGTATCAAGACTGATGTTTATATATGAATTACTGCAATTAATAAAAGGAGTAAAATCATCTAACACCATAACATTTCCTTCTAAAGTTATTCAAAAAGAAAAGAAAAAGAATAAATCCAAAGAAATTACTTAAGTTCAAAAAGAGTGTGAGAACAAGAGGCCTAGCCTCCCTCATTGTTATCATGGGATGCTACACACAGTTGCTTTTTCTTTTTTTCGTTTATTAGGGGTTTATAACATGCAAAACACTCGTCCATTTGAGGAACAGAGAAACTTCTAGTTGAATTTTCTAATCAACTGTCAGCCCATCCTCTCCCCGCAAACAACACATTGACGAAAAAAAGCAGACAGATTTAGTTTAAAAAGGGGCCTCTAAATTTTAGTGTCTCTTAAAGGCAGGCATTGATAATGATAACTGACAAACCAAGGCTGGGCTCATGGACAGGGTGGTATCCATACCCGGAGGGCAGAACGCTGCTGCTTGGCATCAGTGCAGTAATGATTCTACTTCATTTTTATGTTTTACGTATGGTAATCAAGCCTCCCATTAAAGAAGGAAGTCTGGTAGTCTGTTGCTTATTATGCACTAGGATCATTGCTATGTGCTTTTTCAGTAAGAGTGATTTCTTTTCTGCCTAGAATTATGCTTTTCCAAGGAAACTCTTACCTTGAGAGGATTCAGAAATTGCAATACCTGCAGGCAACACTTAACATGGACATACAAAAAATGAGGTTCTTCCTGACAAGAAAAATGATTGATAAATGTATGCTGAGAAAATCATGAAAACACATTAGGAAACCCAAGAAAACTATTCAGTAGAATCAGCGCTATGCAAATGAATATCAACATTTGCATATTTCCTTTTCCTGCTTCATGCATTAAGAGGCCCCAGGTGGTGCTGAGAGAAGAGCGCAGTTTGTTTTTGGATTCTATAACAATTTGTGTCTTTTGCTCATTCACCAGCTGTGTCAAATATGGCAAAAAATGGTTTGTAGGGCCTTCTCATTGAGGGAAAATAAAAGTTCTTTTTAAAACCTGGCATGTGACGTTCACATATGTAAGTGGATAATATCTGGTGAGCTAAAAAAAAAATGTCTAAGATCTTAAGCTCAGAGTTTTATTCTAAAAAAAAAGGTTTCTTAACTCTCTGGAAAATATGAGCAGGTGTAAAGACAGTTATGTAACCAAGGGGAGCCAGAGCATGAGGAAAAGAGAGAAAAGATCAGAGGAAGTAAATAGAACTTATGTTTTCTAGATAGTAAGAAGAACAGAAATAAAAAACATCCCTATTACCTATTTATTTTAGTTAAGAAAATTAAACATACAAGGCAGAGATAAGAGATGGGTGCGTAATATGTTGGGCCCTGTGCAAAATGAAAGCATAGATCCCCTTGTCGCAAAAGCAGGAAAGAAAAAGTACACTTAAAAGTAATAAAATATGGACTATATTGGTTTAAGATATTTGATAGGGTTTGGCTGTATGTCTCCACTCAAATCTTACTTTGATTCCAATAACCCCCATGTGTCACGGGTGGGACCAGGTGCAGGTCATTGGATCACAGAGGTGGTTGCTCCCATGCCGTTCTCGCAATAGTGAGTGAGTGCTCGTGAGATCTGATGGTTTTATAAGCGTCTGGCATTTCCCCTCTTTGCACTTATTCTCTGTCCTGTGGCCCTGTGAAGAGGTGCCTTCTGCCATGATTGTAAATTTCCTGAGGCCTCCCTAGCCGTGCAGAACTGAGTCAATTAAACCTCTTTTCTCTATAAATTACCAAGTCTCAGGTATTTCTTCATAGCAGTGTGAGAACAGACTAATACAATATTTTATTATGTATATGATATAATAGGGTTACACATCAGTAATAAACTGTCAACTTGCAAAAAATAATATTTTAGTGTCATAATTTTATGTAATATAGCAATGCTTTGTTAACATGATTTCTTGATTGATCATGAGATTTTTTTGGTTCATTTGCCTACACATTCATTTATTAAATCATTAAATGTATACTTTCAACACTTCATTTTCAGTCAGCGTAATTGAAAGTGATCAAGTGGTATTTCCAGTTCTAAATCTTTGTCTTCCACAATGGCTGAACTAATTTACATTCCCACCAATAGTGTAAAAGCATTCCTATTTCTCCACATCCTCACCAGCATTGGTTGTTTCTTGACTTTTTAATAATCGCCATTCTGACTGGCATGAGGTGGTATCTCATTGTGGTTTTGATTTGCATCTATCTAATGATCAGTGATGTTAAGCTTTTTTTCATATGCTTGTGTTGGCCACATGTATGTCCTTTTTTTTTTTTTAGAAGTGTCTATTTATATCCTTTGCCCACTTTTAAGGGGCTATTTGTTTCTTTCTTGTAAATTTGCTTGAGTTCTTTGTAAATTCTGGATATTAGACCTTTGTCAGATGGCATAATGCCTAGGTGATGGGTTGACAGGTACAGCAAACCACCATGGCACACATTTACCTGTGTAACAAACCTGCACATTCTGCACACGTACCCTG
The DNA here is from genome assembly GCF_028885625.2 of Pongo pygmaeus. Classification (NCBI taxonomy): domain Eukaryota; kingdom Metazoa; phylum Chordata; class Mammalia; order Primates; family Hominidae; genus Pongo; species Pongo pygmaeus. The sequence goes on along the minus strand of NC_085930.1, from coordinate 18,645,379 downwards.
GAACTTAAAGAAATAAAATAAATAAATAAAAAGAAAGTAATGTCAGTCACTCCTGGCAAATGTTTGATAGCAAAGAATTTTTGATAATTTTCCATTTAAGAGTGTAATTCTGATGTTACAATTGTTCTGAAATTTTTAAGAATATTTATAGGCCATGGCAATATTGAGATAAATTTCTGACAAATTATTTCAAAATATAAGGGTTAACACATTATAGAGCTGAGCATTCTTATAGACAAATTTTTCTAAAAAGATTTATCTCCTCATATAAATCAATTTCATGTTAGTCTAAATTTAATTTTATATGTAAATTTAATAGTATCTTCTTGTTTCCTCTGACATTTTCTGTAACTTGTGAGACGTTATACAAGGAAACAATCACGACTTCATGATCGGTATATAATTCAAAGCACTTGTTTAGGCATCCTATCATGTATTTTTAATTGTAAGGAAAAACAATATTAAAATTATCTTCTTGCTTAATGATTGGTTCATCCAAAATAATATTATTTTTTATTGACACATAGACCTTTAAATTTAATTTTTACTTTTAAGCCTGTGGCTACTTGCTTTGCAATCTTGCATCAGTGATCACAACCAGAAATCCTAAACTCTTTGAATACCTCTGATAACTCCCTGATATGTTTTATTGTGGTATCATGTGTAACCTTTTATTTTGTAATAATTTCCTGACAAAGCTTACTGCCTGAGCAATTAACTTTTCAAAATATTGATATAAGCAGAATAAAAAACTTCCCACTTACCTATTTACTTCACTCAAATAAATTGGACGTAATAGATTTTTATCAAGGATGGCAACATAATTTGTAAAGCCCAGTGCAAAATAAAAATATAGAGTCCCTTGTTTAAGCAGCATAAAAAATGTGCAATAATCCAAATTCAGTAAATCAAGGTAACTTTTGCCAATAAATGTGTCACTTGGCTTTCCATTATTTTATTTTTTCTGTGACTTAATATTTTCTGTTTTCCTTTTTTTTGAGAGGAGAAAACCAACTTAACCTAAAGTCTCAGTATTGAAAGAGAAAATAAATGATACGATATTAATTAGAAAGTGACAAAAAGGAATAAAAACTCACTTTTATTAGCTTATCATAAAACAGTCTCTAAAGCAGACCATTTGGGAAACAATAAATTTGCTGCCATCATTTATGTCAAATTTCAACTAGAAGGAAAATTTGGGTTAACTGTTTGACACTTAGGGGTCAACAGAAACAGCTAAGTTTTTATTGTATACAGAATTGGAGGCATAAAAGTTCACCTTTTCCTGGTCTGAATTTGAAATGTTAGTTTTTGGTTTCTTCTATGAAGCAGAAAATCCTAAGTTCATGATATACAGTAACCTACAATTTGGTGCTGTGGATACTGCACCAAGCCAATGCTTTTTAAACTTGAATTAATATTTAAGTATATAGTCTTTCAAAGTTGTATCTTGCTTAAAAACATTATATATGAAAGCAACGTGCCCTTTGGCACTAATGTGAATTCAGTTTGAAAAGTTTACATATTGCATATGTTCAACATCAGTGTCAATTAATTGAACTGCTTAGGTTGAAACCTTTGACAAGAAGAGGCAAAGTGATACAAAATATATTTTCAAGACAATACTTCAGCTTTGATTACAAAAGTTAGACAAATTTAAATAGAATGAGTTTTTTTTTAACTCACAACTTATAATGAAAGCAAAAACACAGCAATGGTTTTAATAAAGGCTCATTAAAAACTGTGATTCTTGGCAAGCATGTCTATTACTACGTTAAACTATAAAATCTATATGTTCAGAGGGCGAACAGTATTCTCTTTGTTGAGCCAGAGAATGGAGGCTGGGGGGAAATTATTTCAAGCTACAGTGATAAATTTTTAGTGAGTCCTTTCAAGCATCTTGCCAAAACATCAGACAGGTTGAGGAGAATGCTTGGCTGCAAATTGATCCGTAATAAATTGATCGATGTCATCACGTGAATGTCTGCCTTTGATCATCAGTGAAGTGATTTAGGATGTATTACAGTTTGATATGTGTTGGTCCCATCAGTAATTTCTCTTGTGAATTTTGTTTAATTATAAAAAGTAAATGGAAAAAATGGTAAATGGGAAATTCCATTATAAGGTACCTAATTTTTGGCCAGGCGTGGTGGTTCACACCTGTAATCCCAGCACTTTGGGAGGCAGAGGCAGACGGATCGCTTGAGGTCAGGAGTTCAAGACTAGCCTGACCAACATGGTGAAATCCCATCTCCACTAAAAATGCAAAAATTAGCTGGGCGTGGTGACGCACACTTGTAATCCCAGCTACTCAGGAGGCTGAGGCAGGAGAATCGCTTGAACCTGGGAGGCAGAGGTGGTAGTGTGCCGGGATTGTGCCATTGCACTCCAGCCTGGGTGACAGAGCAAGTCTCTCTACCTAAGTTTTGCTAGATCCAACCTCAAATATTTGCAATGTTATTTTTAAAAGCATTGAATGTTTTTTGTTTGTTTGTTTTTTTGTTTCATTTTTTTTTGGTCAAGCACCATTCTTGGCACTTGAGATACTTCAGTGAACAAAAGCAGACCACAAATGAATCTTGAGATAGCCATAATTCTGCCATAGTTCTAAAATATGAGGGTTTTAACAGAATTTTTAGACTCATATCTCACTTTCTAGGATTATGTGAGCTTGCATAATTGTCCAGCATTTTTGTCTTAAAATGCATTGAGATGTGAACATACCAGAAGAATCATAACACCTCATGATTTTTCACAAAGCAGAATGAAATAAAGTGTGAGATGCCTTTCTATGAACAGACAAAAATACAAATAAAATTGAGTCACAAAAAAATTGGTCAATCAAGGCCAGGCACGGTGGCTCACGCCTGTAATCCCAGCACTTTGGGAGGCCGAGGAGGATGGATCAAGAGGTCAGGAGATCGAGACCATCCTGGCTAACACGGTGAAACCCCGTCTCTACTAAAAATACAAAAAATTACGCGGCCGTGGTGGCGGCGCCTGTGGTCCCAGCTACTCAGGAGGCTGAGGCAGGAGAATGGCGTGAACCCGGGAGGCAGAGCTTGCAGTGAGCTGAGATTACACCACTGCACTCCAGCCTGGGCGACAGAGCGAGACTCCATCAATTATTACTGAATGCCTAATGTACAAGTTATGACGATGGGAACTGGGACGTACAAAGGAGAATGAGATATAGTTCTGAAGTCAGGTAATTCAAAATCTACCCTTCAGCCAGCCAAGACTTCGAGAGCATGAGGAGGAAATAATTGTGGCTTTAGGTAGCATCCTGGTATAACCAGTAAAACTGAAGCCCAGTCCAAAGCATTCAACAGAAAGAGCTTCCCATTTTTGTTCCTTAAGCAGAAGGGTGAAGAGGAGGCATAATTTTAAAATGGGAGCCACCTTATTTCTGGAGGAAGGACAGTGTACCAGGAAGGCCTCCCTCAGAAGGAAAAGCAATGACCTATTTTATCGACCCTAGGGTACTTGGAATAGGAAAGTATGCACTTGTCTCAGCATCTCACAGAGGTTGGGAGGCAAAAGCTGTAAATCCTCATCACTTCTCCCAGCCGCCAATTGTGATGGATTGGCTCTGGGCCAGGGGCCTTCCAGAGTCCCAAGACTCCTTGCAAAGGCCTCGCGCTCCACACAGAGCTTTTGGTACCTTAGAAGCCATGTATGGTTCAATACTGTGTATAGGGCTGTTATTGTTTCATTTAGTCACTGATACAGGCTTCCCAGCTTTCCTGACAGAGTGCAAAAGTAACATGTTTTCAATCTTCTCATGATCAGGAATTCATCTTTTATCCGCTGTCAAGAGAACTCAGTGAAATAAAGTTTTGTTTCCTGAAGAACACAGCAAGAGTGGGAACGTTAACATTTATTTCTGTTTCAAGCTGTCACACAGTTGCTTCTGGCATCAAGGGCAGAGTATATGGGCTCCATTCCTGGGTGGCCCCAGGATTTATATCTTCATCCAGGTATAAAGAGGTTGCTATGACAGAGACAAAGCTTAACTCACTCAAGCTATCAAAAATATGAATCATTGCTGGAGGTTCAGGAAGAACGGCTCCCCGCCATTCTGCTTCTGAACACCATTATCATCCTTTCTAAAAATAGAAGATAATGTTCTCTCATAATGTTCTGCTTTGGAAAGCTGATCTCTTTCTGTGTTTTAAATTTCACTATGATTTGCTCTAGAAGGATGTACACGTATGTAAACAGACATTTATTGTAACTATGAGTGTAGTGTAGCTAAAATGGCAGGTGGGTGAGAATGTGTATATGATTGTTATTAGCAAAATAGAGTCTCTATTTCATCAAATAGGTTGCATCCAAACTCAGTGAACTGAAGGATGTGACCATACCAAGAAAAGGAAAATGCTAATGGCTCTAGCCCCTTTTTGGTTTTCAATCAGAATTCTTCTGGCTCATTGGCCAAGCTCATTGGCCAGGAATGAGGGAAAAGAGCAAGTAACTACTGGTAATCGTTCTGTTCTGCAAAGTATCACTGGTGCATCAGAAAGATTAATTGCAGAAACACTGTGTCCTGTCTACAACTGTGCCGACAGCCTGAAACTGAGCAGTTGTGCTACTGGATCACACTGAAGGTGTTTCTGGCAGCTCAGCCTTTCTTTCTGTGCTTCTCCCAAGTTCAGATCTAAAAGATGAATGAAGAAATACTATAGCATGAACTAAATAATGTGAACATGCGTTTGTGTTATCGGGAAGTGGTCCATTTCTTCTTAACTCATTGTTCAGAAACTAAAAATGAGGTAAATTGGAATCAATAGAATATCAAACATCATAATTGTGTTTGATTTGTGAAATCATTAATTGTCATCTCTTACATTTAGTCACTTTTTCCCCACTTCTCCGTGAATAAAGTGCTTAAGAATTTGAGTGACAGTATGTAGACCATCAAGTTGTAATTTCATCTAAACAGGTTTTTATCACATCAACTACAATAGACCTATATCTATTCTTGTCCCATAATTTTCTACCTTATATTATTATATAATTATTTATGTACTGGTAAGACCTGAATGTTTCTTCAAATTTCATCTTATAGTATCCGAACTTCCAGTGCGATGGTATTGGGAGGCTGGACCTCTGGAAGGTGATGAGAACACAGGGGCAGCGTTCTCATGGATGAGATTATTATTATTTTTATAAATGCTCTTAAAGGCCCAAGAAAGCTGCTTTCCCTCTTTAACTATGTGAGGACACAGCAAGAAGTTATCATCTGTGAACCAGGAAGCAGGCCCTCCACAGACAATGAATCTGCCAGTGCCTTGATCTTGGGCTTCCCATCCCCGAAACTGTGAAAAATAAACATTTACTGTCTGTAAGCTACCCACATTAAGGCATTTTGTTATAGCAGCCTGAACAGACTAAGACATGCTCCTATATTTTCACTCTTACAAGCTAAAGGCTACCTAAGCTGGAAGCCATATTCAATTTTTTTAGGACCTCCCGCTGTATATATATCACAGTGCCTTGCACAAACTCGCTGAATCAGAGGCAGGCATTCGTGTAGCTCTGTTCATGGATTTTGGACTAAGAATGCCATAAATTGGAATTCTAGCTTCACCACCTGATTGGTATGTCCCTTCTGACACCTAACTCTCAGAATTTTCATTTTTTAAATCTGTGAAATGATAACTCATATTTCAGAATTATTAAAATGATAAAGTGAGTTGACATATGTGAAATGCAAAACATAGTGACTCACATTTTTAAAAATCCGGTTTGCTCTTCTAAATCTCAATAAAAGAAATATTTGTTGGATAGATAAGTAAATAAATGAAAAACTATGAAGACTTACGTGTTCTGATTTGTCTTTGAGTTATTTCATGTATTTGCCTAGTAATGGCCTGTTGTAGATATTAAGTCTTTGGAAAATATTTTTCCAAAATTTACATTTGAACTCAAGTTAAATTGCAAATATTTTTTGAAGCCAGTTTTACTAAAATATCAAGATATTAACTGTCTTCCATATCAAAATTTTAATTATACCAAAATATTAAAATTAGCTCACATGTATTTCTGGAAAAAAATACCTAAACAACATAGCAGAAGTGTCTATAATTGACTAAAAAGGGGAGAATATGGTTTTGATATTTGCAATGCACTTTTCATATTCACATATGCTCTTAAGTGCATGATGCATAGAAGGGAACACAGATGGGGTCATGGGAGCTGACAGTGCCGCTTACGCCACAACAAACCCAGCCCCAGAAAACCAAGCCACCTAGGAAAAAGAACTACAAATTACAAAAATCTGGTGACCAAAACAAATTGTCATCTGATCATAGTAGGTTCATTCATTTATTCAGGAAATATTGAATGAGTGCCTACTATGTTTCATACACTCATATGGATAAAGCCAGTTCAGAAAGAGCCTATAATTCTCTGGACAAAGAAAAGATTAAACTGTGCTTCCAAGATGAGTAAGTGGAATGATGACAGGGACAGGCCTGTCTCGTGATTGTCTTTACAACTGCCATGCTGCCAATTGGTTTTGAGGCAGAATCTATCTTCTGATTTCCATCTCAGTTTAATATGATGACTTTAACTCCTATCTAGGAATTTTGGGTTTTTCTTGTTTGATGCAAACTTCTTTGCCCTCCTTAGAGTCCTAAAGTTGCGGATTTGCAGAAGCCTCACTGTGTCTAAATGACATGGAACTCAGAGCCAATATGCCTGCATTTCTTGGACTCCTGTTTTGAAATTCCTTTGGTTGTGCTAAAATTTTATCTTTTTATTAAGCTTGGAGGTATTTGAGCAAATAATTTTACATAAAAGGGTGATGGCATTTTAATGGTTTACAAAGAATCAGAGAAAACCGATTCCAGGAACTAATTATAGAAATGTCTCTTTCAGGGTCTTTCACTGGAAGGAAGGTGCCATACCTGAGTTATCTGTGAATCCCTTTAGGTCCTTTTAGAGATTTTTATCTTTGCGTTGATTGTGCTTCAGAAAAGTTATCAGGATAATGTATTGGAAGTGTTCGTGCAAGTATATTGTCTCCTGTGGCCTCACTGTACGTTTTATAAAGTTTGTTTTCTCTTACATCCATGAGCAATTCACTTCACTAATGTGATTGTCCATTTGACAAACTTACCAGATTTACTGACTGATTGACAACACTAGGTAGTAGGTAGGGAGAGAGAGAATCTAGGTAGGTTCTTAAAGAGAAGGGGCTAAATCCTCTAATTCAAATTTTAAAAAGCTTGATTAGTTTAAAAATGTCAATAGTGTGAATGAAGCTGCAGATCTACAGAGAGAGCTAAGTAACTGATCTTATCCCAAATAATCAATTGTTGAGGACAATCTAGCTCACAAAACCTAGCTCATTATTGTAACCTATTTGCTAACTCAGTTCATTTAAAAACTGAAGAAGAGGAATCTCAGTTTTTTTTTTTTCAAGCATTCAAAGCCTAGCAGCAAATAATGATGGAAAAAAATTTTTGTTATCCTAAATTTACTCTTATAAAATTTCCTGTTGCCCAGCCCCACGTTAGACTAACTCTCTGTGGAACACATGAGATTATTGATGGAACACATGAGATTATTGAGAATGCAGCAGTATTTAAGAGGGAATTGCTGAGCTCTGGGCTGTTATTTATAATCTTTTTCTTGTTCCACCCATATGATATAGAACAGTGATTTGCACCTAACAGATGGTCAACTAATTTTCATTGGATTCAAATGAATAGAACTGTAAGTATCCACAGAACTAACATCATGAAATACATTCCCATAATGTTTGTTGAATAAAAAATTACCACCCCCACCACCAGAAAAAAAGAAAAAGAATAAGAAATCCTTGGCCCAAACCCCTGCCCAAATCATTTTTCACAGTGGATTCTTCCAAACTTCTAAGGACATTTTCAGAAAATTTCCATAAAATAAAAGCTCTATAGTTTTCTTCCAATTTTTCACTATTCCAAAGAGCATAGCAATAGAAAACCTTATACATAAATCCTTGACATTTCTGATTATTTCTTAATACTAGAATTGGGGTTACTAGGACAAAGTCTATAAATATTTTTTAAGGTTCTTGCAACACATTGTCAAGGAAAGAAATACCATTTTTTATCAACAACGCATAAGAACTATTTTCATTGAAACCTTTTCAACTTGGCCAAGAAATAAAGTATGTCTTATATTTTTAAATACATGCTTCTTCAAAAAATATAGGAAAATGTAGAAGCAAATATATCAAAAATTTACAGTGTTTATTATTAGGTTGTGAAATTAACTGAACTTTCTATTTTCTATCTTTGAGTCCTCGATGGCAACAAACTCACTATAGTGAGTGAATGGTCATTCGGTAACACAAATAACAAAATTAAATGGAAAAATTTTGTGAGTGATGATGAGAAAGATGAAGTGGTTATGGAGGGAGAGGATGACATATATAAAAAGTTTGTTCCTTTTGAAGTTACAAAAATAGAATGAACAGAAAAAATAATATTTTATCCAAGAGCAATTCATATTTTCACAGTGGTAGGCAGAATGGCCCCTAAGATATTCATGTTCTAATCCTCAGCGTCCGTAAGTCAGGCTACATGGCAAAGAGCAATTAAGGTTACAAATAAAATTAAAGTTAGTTGCTTATCAACTGACTTTAAAATAAAGTTAGGAGAGGGAAACAGAACACAGAAAGGGAGATGACAATGGAAAAAGACTGGTCAGAGATAGGTACCATTGCTGGCTTTGAAGACAGACGAAGAGAGCCAGGAGCCACAAAACGGGAGTGAACTCTAGAAGTCAGAACCAGCAAGGGAACAAATTCCCCCCAGAGCTTCTAGAAAGGCAAGCAGCCCTACCTACCCACACCTTGCTTTTAGCCTAGGAGTATCTGTGTGAGGCTTCTGAGCTGCAGAGCTAGAAGATAATGTATATGTATATGTGTATGTATATATACACATACACAATTGTGTTGTTTGTAAGCTACTAAGTTTTTGATAATTTTTTTTTCTTTTGCAGAGGTAAAACTAACACACTCAAATAACAGCCTTCCAATTCCTGCCCAAATCATTTTAATTTTATTAGATGTTCTCATTCAAGATTCTCAGCCAATGTCTGTGGGTGATTTCTCTGCCCATTTATTCGGTTCCTCCCATATTGTCTGACTCCATCCTTTTAAATTTCACGGGGTCTCAACAATTCTACCAGCTCACAAGAAAGCTCCTGGTTTTCTTCCTCTCCATCAACCACTTCTTTCTTCACAGCTTCGTTAGTCTCTCCTCAACTCCAAGAACTCTCCAGGAGAGCCCTGAGACTTTCTGTCTTTTCCTTGTCTCTCACCTCCATGGTTAACTCATCTCATCTAATGGCTTTAAATATCCTTTAGATCCTGATGAATCTCCAGTCTCTGGCCAGACATCTTTCTCATTCTTCCCCTCAATTGCCCGTGGCTTGTTCGATACGCACAGATGTAGACATCTCCAATAGAAAATACCCCAACCTGGGCCGGGTGCAGTGGCTCACACTTGTAATCCCAACACTTGGGGAGGCCGAGGCGGGTGAATCACCTGAGGTCAGGAGTTTGAGACCAGCCTGGCCAACATGGTGAAACCCATCTGTACTAAAAATAGAAAAATTAGCCAGGCATGATGGCGCTTGCTTGTAGTCTCAGCTACTCTGGAGGCTGAGACAGGAGATTCGCTTGAACCTGTGAGGCAGAGGTTGCAGTGAGCTGAGATTGCGCCATTGCAGGTTGCATGATGGAGTGAGACTCCATCTCAAAAAAGAAAATACCCAAAACAGAGCTACTGAGTTCTGCCTTGTCCCCATCTCAGTAAGGAGAAGCCCCATTCTAGTTGCTCAGGCCAGGAACCTTGTAGACATTTTCTACTCCTCTTCCTCTTATGCCCAGTACCTGTTCCGTCCACAAATCCTGTGACACTATCTTCAAAGTATATCCAGACTGCAACACTTCACACAACACACACTACTATCAACCTTATCTAAGCCACAGTCATCTCTCTCCTGGGTCATTGTAATAGATTTCCAATTGTTCTTCCTGCTTCCACTATTGCCCCCACCCTCCTCAAAACAGCAGACAAGATGGCCCCTTAAAACATGAGGCAGAATATGAAGCACTGCCCAGAAGACTCCAATGTCTGTGGATCTCAGGGAAGAAGAGACTCCAGTGTGTGTGGATCTCAGGGAAGAAGAGACTCCAGTGTCTGTGGATCTCAGGGAAGAACAGACCCCAGTGTCTGTGGATCTCAGGGAAGAAGAGACTCCAGTGTGTGTGGATCTCAGGGAAGAAGAGACTCCAGTGTCTGGATCTCAGGGAAGAAGAGACTCCAGTGTCTGTGGATCTCAGGAAAGAAGAGACCCCAGTGTGTGTGCATCTCAGGGAAGAAGAGACTCCAGTGTCTGGATCTCAGGGAAGAGGAGACTCCAGTGTCTGTGGATCTCAGGGAAGAAGAGACCCCAGTGTCTGTGGATCTCAGGGAAGAAGAGACTCCAGTGAGTGTGGATCTCAGGGAAGACGAGACTCCAGTGTCTGGATCTCAGGGAAGAAGAGACTTCAGTGTGTGTGGGTCTCAGGGAAGAAGAGACTCCAGTGTCTGGATCTCAGGGAAGAAGAGACTCCAGTGTCTGGGTCTCAGGGAAGAAGAGACTTCAGTGTGTGTGGGTCTCAGGGAAGAAGAGACTCCAGTGTCTGGATCTCAGGGAAGAAGAGACTCCACTGTCTGTGGATCTCAGGGAAGAAGAGACTCCAGTGTCTGGATCTCAGGGAAGAAGAGACTCCAGTGTCTGTGGATCTCAGGGAGGAAGAGACTTCAGTGTGTGTGGATCTCAGGGAAGAAGAGACTCCAGTGTCTGGATCTCAGGGAAGAAGAGACTTCAGTGTGTGTGGATCTCAGGGAAGAAGAGATGCCAGTGTGTGTGGATCTCAGGGAAGAAGAGACTCCAGTGTCTGGATCTCAGCGAAGAAGAGACTTCAGTGTGTGTGGATCTCAGGGAAGAAGAGATGCCAGTGTGTGTGGATCTCAGGGAAGAAGAGACTCCAGTGTCTGGATCTCAGGGAAGAAGAGACTCCAGTGTCTGTGGATCTCAGGGAAGAAGAGACTTCAGTGTGTGTGGATCTCAGGGAAGAAGAGACTCCAGTGTCTGGATCTGACGGAAGAAGAGACTTCAGTGTGTGTGGATCTTAGGGAAGAAGAGATGCCAGTGTCTCTGGATCTCAGGGAAGAAGAGACTCCAGTGTCTGGATCTCAGGGAAGAAGAGACTTGAGTGTGTGTGGATCTCAGGGAAGAAGAGACTCCAGTGTCTGTGGATCTCAGGGAAGAAGAGACTCCAGTGTGTGTGGATCTCAGAGAAGAAGAGACTCCAGTGTCTGGATCTCAGGGAAGAAGAGACTCCACTGTCTGTGGATCTCAGGGAAGAAGAGACTCCAGTGTCTGGATCTCAGGGAAGAAGAGACTTCAGTGTGTGTGGATCTCAGGGAAGAAGAGACTCCAGTGTCTGGATCTCAGGGAAGAAGAGACTCCAGTGTCTATGGATCTCTGGGAAGAAGAGACTTCAGTGTGTGTGGATCTTAGGGAAGAAGAGATGCCAGTGTCTCTGGATCTCAGGGAAGAAGAGACTCCAGTGTCTGGATCTCAGGGAAGAAGAGACTTCAGTGTGTGTGGATCTCAGGGAAGAAGAGACTCCAGTGTCTGTGGATCTCAGGGAAGAAGAGACTCCAGTGTGTGTGGATCTCAGGGAAGAAGAGACTCCAGTGTCTGGATCTCAGGGAAGAAGAGACTCCAGTGTCTGTGGATCTCAGGGAAGAAGAGACTCCAGTGTCTGGATCTCAGGGAAGAAGAGACTCCAGTGTCTATGGATCTCTGGGAAGAAGAGACTCCACTGTGTGTGGATCTCAGGGAAGAAGAGACTCCAGTGTCTGAATCTCAGGGAAGAAGAGACTCCAGTGTGTGTGGATCTCAGGGAAGAAGAGACTCCAGTGTCTGGATCTCAGGGAAGAAGAGACTCCAGTGTGTGTGGATCTCAGGGAAGAAGAGACCCCAGTGTCTGTGGATCTCAGGGAGGAAGAGACTTCAGTGTGTGTGGATCTCAGGGAAGAAGAGACTCCAGTGTCTGGATCTCAGGGAAGAAGAGACTTCAGTGTGTGTGGATCTCAGGGAAGAAGAGATGCCAGTGTGTGTGGATCTCAGGGAAGAAGAGACTCCAGTGTCTGGATCTCAGGGAAGAAGAGACTTCAGTGTGTGTGGATCTCAGGGAAGAAGAGACTCCAGTGTGTGTGGATCTCAGGGAAGAAGAGACTCCAGTGTCTGGATCTCAGGGAAGAAGAGACTCCACTGTCTGTGGATCTCAGGGAAGAAGAGACTCCAGTGTCTGGATCTCAGGGAAGAAGAGACTTCAGTGTGTGTGGATCTCAGGGAAGAAGAGACTCCAGTGTCTGGATCTCAGGGAAGAAGAGACTCCAGTGTGTGTGGATCTCAGGGAAGAAGAGACTCCAGTGTCTGGATCTCAGGGAAGAAGAGACTTCAGTGTGTGTGGGTCTCAGGGAAGAAGAGACGCCAGTGTGTGTGGATCTCAGGGAAGAAGAGACTCCAGTGTCTGGATCTCAGGGAAGAAGAGACTGCACTGTCTGTGGATCTCAGGGAAGAAGAGACTCCAGTGTCTGGATCTCAGGGAAGAAGAGACTTCAGTGTGTGTGGATCTCAGGGAAGAAGAGACTCCAGTGTGTGTGGATCTCAGGGAAGAAGAGACTCCAGTGTCTGGATCTCAGGGAAGAAGAGACTCCAGTGTGTGTGGATCTCAGGGAAGAAGAGACTCCAGTGTCTGGATCTCAGGGAAGAAGAGACGCCAGTGTGTGTGGATATCAGGGAAGAAGAGACTCCAGTGTCTGGATCTCAGGGAAGAAGAGACTCCAGTGTGTGTGGATCTCAGGGAAGAAGAGACTCCAGTGTCTGGATTTCAGGGAAGAAGAGACTTCAGTGTGTGTGGATCTCAGGGAAGAAGAGACGCCAGTGTGTGTGGATCTCAGGGAAGAAGAGACGCCAGTGTGTGTGGATCTCAGGGAAGAAGAGACTCCAGTGTCTGGATCTCAGGGAAGAAGAGACTCCAGTGTCTGTGGATCTCAGGAAGGAAGAGACTTCAGTGTGTGTGGATCTCAGGGAAGAAGAGACTCCAGTGTCTGGATCTGACGGAAGAAGAGACTTCAGTGTGTGTGGATCTCAGGGAAGAAGAGATGCCAGTGTGTGTGGATCTCAGGGAAGAAGAGACTCCAGTGTCTGGATCTCAGGGAAGAAGAGACTTCAGTGTGTGTGGATCTCAGGGAAGAAGATACTCCAGTGTCTGTGGATCTCAGGGAAGAAGAGACTCCAGTGTGTGTGGATCTCAGGGAAGAAGAGACTCCAGTGTCTGGATCTCAGGGAAGAAGAGACTGCACTGTCTGTGGATCTCAGGGAAGAAGAGACTCCAGTGTCTGGATCTCAGGGAAGAAGAGACTTCAGTGTGTGTGGATCTCAGGGAAGAAGAGACTCCAGTGTCTGGATCTCAGGGAAGAAGAGACTCCAGTGTCTGTGGATCTCAGGGAAGAAGAGACTCCAGTGTCTGTGGATCTCAGGGAAGAAGAGACTCCAGTGTCTGGATCTCAGGGAAGAAGAGACTCCAGTGTGTGTGGATCTCTGGGAAGAAGAGACTTCAGTGTGTGTGGATCTCAGGGAAGAAGAGACTCCAGTGTCTGAATCTCAGGGAAGAAGAGACTCCAGTGTGTGTGGATCTCAGGGAAGAAGAGACTCCAGTGTCTGGATCTCAGGGAAGAAGAGACTCCAGTGTGAGTGGATCTCAGGGAAGAAGAGACTCCATTGTCTGGATCTCAGGGAAGAAGAGACTCCACTGTCTGTGGATCTCAGGGAAGAAGAGACTCCAGTGTCTGGATCTCAGGGAAGTAGAGACTTCAGTGTGTGTGGATCTCAGGGAAGAAGAGACTCCAGTGTCTGGATCTCAGGGAAGAAGAGACTCCTCTGTCTGTGGATCTCAGGGAAGAAGAGACTCCAGTGTCTGGATCTCAAGGAAGAAGAGACTTCAGTGTGTGTGGATCTCAGGGAAGAAGAGACTCCAGTGTTTGTGGATCTCAGGGAAGAAGAGACTCCAGTGTCTGGATCTCAGGGAAGAAGAGACTCCACTGTCTGTGGATCTCAGGGAAGAAGAGACTCCAGTGTCTGTATCTCAGGGAAGAAGAGACTCCAGTGTCTGAATCTCAGGGAAGAAGAGACTCCAGTGTCTGGATGTCATGGAAGAAGGGACTCTAGTGTGTGTGGATCTCAGGGAAGAAGAGACTGCAGTGTGTGTGGATCTCAGGGAAGAAGAGACTCCAGTGTCTGGATCTCAGGGAAGAAGAGATTCCAGTGTCTGGATCACAGGGAAGAAGTGACTCCAGTGTGTGTGGATCTCAGGGAAGAAGAGACGCCAGTGTGTGTGGTTCTCAGGGAAGAAGAGACTCCAGTGTCTGGATCTCAGGGAAGAAGAGACTCCAGTGTGTGTGGATCTCAGGGAAGAAGAGACTCCAGTGTCTGGGTCTCAGGGAAGAAGAGACTCTAGTGTGTGTGCATCTCAGGGAAGAAGAGACTCCAGTGTCTGTGGATCTCAGGGAAGAAGAGACTCCAGTGTCTGTGGATCTCAGTGAAAAGGCTAAGGCCCGTTCTGTGGTTTCCATTCACCTTACCTTTCTGACTTTATCTTTTACTGTTCTTCTCTCACACCCTCTACACTGGCTATTTACTGTTCTTTATACATGTCACACTTGCTTTCATCTTTTTGTGTATTACTTTGTCAAATACTCTTTTTTTTTTCTTTCTTGCTCTGTCACCCAGGCTGGAGTGCAGTGGTGTGATTTCAGCTCACTACAATCTCTGCCTTTTAGCTTCAAGCGATTCTCATGACTCAGCCTCCCCTGGTAGTGGGACTACTGGCACGTGACCCCACGCGGGACTAATTTTTGTACTTTTAGTATAAACGCCACATTTGCCAGGCTGGTCTCGAACTCCTGGCCTCAAGTGATCTGCCCGCCTCAGCCTTCTAAAGTACTGGGATTACAGATGTGAGCCACCATGCCCAGACTACTTTGTCAAATACCCTTCCCCACTCTTTGTGCGCAGCCTTCTCCCTCAACTCCCTCAGACCTTTCCTCAAATGTCATGGGTGAAGTCTCACCTGACTATGCTATATAAAATTACCACTGTCACTACTTATTTGTTTTTAATCACTGTCTAATCCTATTCAGTTTGCTTAATTATCAAGATTATAGTCTGCATTAGGCAGGGTTCTCCTGCGAAACAGAACCAAGAGTATATAGAGAGATATATACAAGAGATTTATTATGGAATTTGGTTTACTTGATCAGGGAGGCTAAGAAACCCCACAATCTGCCTCCTGCAAGCTGGAGAAATAGGAAAGCTGGTAATACAGTTCCAGTCAAAATCTGAAAGTCTGAGAACCACCAGGAACTCCAGTGTCAGACGGCAAGAGAAAATGGCTGGCCCTGCTGAAGCAGAAAGCAAATTCACCTTTTTGTTATGTTCAGGCCCCCAGTGGATTGGAAAATTCCCACCCACATTGGTAAGAGCAATCTTCTTTACTCAGTCTTCCAATTCAAGTGTTAATGTCTTCCAGAAACACTCTCACAGACACATCCAAAAACAGTTTTTACAAACTTCTGGGCATCCCTTAGCCCAGTCAAGCTAATGTATTAAAGGAAGCATTGCATAGTCTTTTTTTTCTCTGCTAGAATGTAAGCTCTGTGAGTGTCAGAATTTTCATCTCTCTTTTCACTGCTGTATCAGGAATGAATGAATCAGAGCAAAGGCGAGAATTGTATAAAGGAACAAAGGGAAGGAAAGCTTTCTGTTACTATGTTAAAGTACTGACCCATTTCTAGTTTTGCCATCAGTACTTGGGCCTTTGTTTTGTTTAAAGTGAAAATTAGAAAAAAAAAAATAAAAGTCATTGATTAATTATTAAGTTAAAGGGTTTTCTAAAAAATAACTTTAAGCCAATTAAGTAAGCAGAACCAAATCAATTTATATTTTTATATTTAGAAATATATGCCACATTGTTAGTTTAGCACAATTCAGAAAGCAAAATAGTGAAAGCTATCCGTTCTTATTAGATTTCCATTCAAGATTCATTTACTGTAGGTCAAGCATATGCCTCTTTTCCACCCAAGAAAACACATAAGACTTTTCGTTCATTTATGATCTTACATATTTAATTAACTGTTTATGCTACCTTTTTAAACTATTATACCACTATGACTTTGTGTGCTTTATAAAACACACACACACACGTCTATATGAGCATTTAGTGTTAAGCTTATTCTTTTATCATGATCATCAGCAATACTTTTAAGTATCTTTGTCAGTCTAGTATTATATTTACAGGGAAGTTATGCAGACTTTTCCTGTTTTTTTAAATTTGAGACATAGTCTCACTCTGTCACTCAAGCTGGAGTGCAGTGGCGCGATCTCAGCTCACTGCAGCCTTTGCCTCCCAGATTCAAGCGATTCTCCTGCCTCAGCCCCCAAGAAGTTGGGGTTATAGGCACCTGCCACCACGCCTGGCTAATTTTTGTATTTTTGGTAGAGACGGGGTTTCATCATGTTGGGCAGGCTGGTCTCGAACTCCTGACCTCAGGTGATCTACCTGTCTTGGCCTCCCAAAGTGCTGGGATTACAGACGTGAGCCACTGCACCCGGCCAAATATTTTAAAGTACACAGATATGCCCAAGTCACCACTGAGAAACATCCTCCCAAGACTTTAAGATAGTTTAAATGGCCGTAATGATTCTAAATATCAAGTCATTTTTTCAGCTTTTCTTAGGACTTCTAAACATGGACTACCAAAAAAAATGGCAATAAAAAATAAGAAGTCGAGTAGCATTCTTGCTTTGAATGAGTATTCTACTAGAAAACATGGAAAAGAATATGAAATTTTTACAATAAGAGAAAAATAAAAGTTGGAAAAATATTTTAATTTATTTATATATGTTTAATAATGATCGCAGCCTCTTCAAACTAATTTAAAAAAGAACATTTATTCCATACCATGAGAAAATTGTGCAAAATAAATATAAATAACATATTACCACAAAAAGGAAATGATATTATCGTTCATGATTGCATGCATATGTTTAGAAACACACACACACACACACACACGTGTCACAAACCTATGCTGCAGCTGTAATCCTCAGTGATTTATGTAATACCTCCTCTTTTCATATGCCATGAGTAGTTTTTCCCTTTTCTTTTGGACTCCAAAGACTATTCTGGCCAGAAAAAGGACCCCTTATTCCAGACTGTGGCACAAAAGTACATCCAGGTAAAACATCAATGAAAAAGAAGCAAGACCTTTATTTAAATCATGATGTTATTTTTGCTTAAGAGAATTACCTACACAAAAATCTCGAAGTTTTTAAAGTCAGTACTTATATGTTGTATTATGAGGAAGACATGGAAAAAAAAATAACCTTTCACATGTTCACTACCAATGTAAAACTGAGACCCAAACACAGTCCTGAAAGCAGCTTTCCAAAGTCTTCAAGTTCTGAGTATTTTCTACTCTCAGATGTTCACACAAAATGGGCGCTTGGATATAATGAAGTTGCCTCCGCCTGCTCCCCGAGAAGTCTATTATCCTTGTTATTCAAGCCTGGATTGAGAGATCCTGAACAGACATATTTTGTAATTGTTTCAAGGAACACTTTGCTTGTTAGGATGAGGATATTCTTTTTAAACCTCTGAAATGGAAACCAGGTTTGAGGAAGTGGACAGGAAGTGAAACATAAAATAAAATGTATGCAAATAAAAAACTTTAAATACTCAAGAAAGATTTTGTAGTATTAGCATAACCAGCAAGTATGTTATAATCCTTTCCCAAGTCTCATTAGTTTTTTCATATTCCATATACCATATTGCCAAAAATATGTTAATCTAAATGGAGAATATTTAGTTCCACTGAACTCATTGTTTGTAATTTACTACCATAGTGATTATACTAGTTATCCTATCACGCCAGATATAGAATTGTGTTCCTCTAAGTGAACTATGTCTAATTACTTCAGCAAATTTTTAGAACTCGCTTATTTGTCTTTTGGAAAACAATCTAGTAGGGAAAAATTTTAAAACTTCCTGACATTATCTATGTAATTTGCTGATGTCAGTTGTTCTAATGATGACTATTAGAGTCAAAATTGAAAATGACACGTACCATTCAAAACAAAATATTGTTTTTAACTGTAATTTTTAATCAACTCTAATTTATTGATGGATATTTGTGATCTTGGCCTAATTTCCATTAAATTTCAGAAGTCTGCATTGTAGCTATGATTTCACAATTGGCTAAGAAGCCTTTCCTCCTCTAAGTTTGGATTGTTGGACTCATACATTATGTATATATTTTAATGAGCCACATAGCCAAGGGATGACACTTTAAATTGATGAGGGTTATATATTCACATGTAGAACAAATTAGTTTAGGGACAAATGAAGAATAGATGTGCAGTTGAGCTAACATGAACTGTTACAATTATAGTGATTATTATAACTGCACTCTAATACTTTCCAGACATCAGCTATCATTATTTGTGTCTCTATCATAAAGACACAATTCTGTCTCTTCTAAAAATATTATTTCATTATAGAAATATTGTTTATGTAAAAATAGTTTAGATGCTGCCAGTATTTGCATGTTGAACCACTGTTTTCAAGAATTTAATATTCAGTAACATAAAGTTTGCTTTAAGGCATATCTAGGATTGCAGTTCAGGTCTAAAAGCTTTTGCTGTCCTGTGTTCTAGAAACTTTGTTTTGAGAAAGACGATTGGACATGTGACAGCTTCATTGATAGCTGACACAAATTGCTCTCTCATTGCCTTGTTACCATATTCCTAGCAAGTGACTTGTGTGTGACATGAGATCAAAAATGGAAAAAAAAATAAAAGATTAAACCACTTTTTAGGTAAAAACACATTTTTACAAGCCTTTAAGGCTTCAAATCAGAAAATGTTTCTTTCAAAATGTGATGATTATCTCTTACTGTTTATGAAATGTTGGAATAGCATACCTTACAGATTTTTGTGGAATGTATGATTTGCTTAAATAAAAATAATAGCTACAAGAATAAAATGTTAATTGGTGTCCTATTGACAAATGATTCAATTAAAAAAAAAAAACTTTGGCTGGGCATGGTGGCTCACACCTATAATCCCAGCAATTTAGGAGACCGAGACGGCCGGATCACGAGGTCAAGAGATCGATGGAGACCATCCTGGACAACGTGGTGAAACCTCGTCTCTACTAACAATACAGAAATTAGCTGGACATGGTGGTGGTGCCTGTGGTCCCAGCTACCTGGGAGGCTGGGGCAGCAGAATCCCTTGAACCTGGGAGGCGGAGGTTGCAGTGAACTGAGAACACGCCACTGCACTCCAGCCTGGTGACAGAGCGAGACTCAATCTCAAAAACAAAAACAAAAGCAAGAAAATCCTTAGTTTTAGAAGTAACAGGATTACTAAGTATTACTTCACTCATTAGCTTTTCCAAAATACCAAAATATATAGGAATTATCAGCATAGCCAATTTTTCACAAACAAAATAAAAATTTAAGCCCTTTGGGCTGTTACTGTGACTTTTAAACTGTTTTTACTTTATTTTGAAATAATTTCAGACTTCACAATTTTTTTTTTTTTTTGAGACAATCTCACTCCTCTTGCCCAGGCTGGAGTTCAGTGGTCTGATAACTGTTCACCGCAGCCTTGACTCCTAGGCTCAGGCAATCCTCCCACCTCAGCCTCCTGAGTAACTAGGACTATAGGCGCGTGCCACCACACCCGGCTAAATTTTTGTATTTTTAGTAGAGATGGTGTTTCTCCATGTTGCCCAGGCTGATCTCAAACTCCTGGACACAAACTATCCACCCACCTCTACCTCCCTAATTGCTGGGATTCAAGACATGAGCCACCACACCCAGCCTAGACTTACAAAAATTTTTCCAAAAGAAAACAGTATCCACAGCTTTTGTATTGCCCTTTGCCCACTCTCCCTTAATTTTTACCTAATTACTTACGATTACGATGATACAATACTGTTAACAAACCTACAGACCTAACTTTTGTCAATTGTCTTGCTAATACATGTTTTCCGGTCCTGGATCCATCCAGTATCTATTGCATTTAGATCTCATGTCTTCTAATCTGGGAGAGTTCCTCAGTTTTTCTTTGTCTTTTGCTTTTGGAGTACTGATGGTGTTTGTTCATTCAGGCTACTATCACAGAATACAATAGACTGGGTAGCTACGTATGTAAACAGCAAACGTTTATTTCTCACAGTTCTGGAGGCTGAGAAGTCCAAGATGAAGGTGCCAGCAGATTGGGTGTCTGCGGACTACCACTTTCGGATTCACAGATGGTGCCTTCTAGCTGTGTTCTGACATAGTGAAAGTGTAAAACAGCTCTCTGAGGCCTCTTTTATAAGGGCACTGATCCCACTTCAGGGATCACAGGTGACCGTATTTTGGCTGTGTCTTCACCTGGTAGAAAAGGGAGAAGGCGCTCTCTGGGGTCTTTTTTTATATGAGCACTAATCCCATTCATGAAGACTCTCTGCTCTCAAGACCTCATCACCCCACAAAGGTCCTACTTCCAAATACCATCACACTGGTGATTAGGTTTCAACATAAGAATTTAGGTGGGGAGGGGACACAAACATAAGTGGTATTGGCCAATTCTTTTGTTGAAGATTTCTCAATTTGAATTGGTCTGACATTTTCTCATGAAGAGACTGGGGTAATGCATTATTAGCAAGAATACCACAAAAGTGATTTTGTGTCCTTCTTATGTGTACTATTAAGGTGCATATTATATTCATATGGAAAGAAAGAAAAAAGTAGAAACTATAGACATGAAAAACATTAAGTAGCTTTATGGTTTCATTAAAAAAAATAGATGTATTTGCCAGGACAGAGATCAAAGCTCGGGGATTCATAGATAGATATGTAGTAGCTTTCCAGTAATGTGAAGATCTATATCAAAAAAGGTAATTTTTCATATGTCTCCTCTAATCATGGTTTATGTATTATATATAAAATATCCAGATTGCCTCCAATGACTTACAAACTTTGAAAGATGTTAATTCCAAGTGAAATTGAAAATAATTTTAAATGTGTAAAGATTTTTTATGTAGCAACTTCAAGACAGTAAATGAAAATGTAAGGGTGGACAGTGTTGCTCCTCCAAGTCAGGGAAGGTGTGACCTGAAGGATTTATGAGGTATTAAAAGCAAGGACTGATAAATTAATTCTTTGTGGGAGCCAACACATTACAATTACCACCAACATGTTAACATTAGTAGGTTTTCCTTATAAATACACATGTCTACTATATATAAATGTTTCCAGATATGTAATTGGGATCATTCTTATAACACTGGTTGAGAAACTGGTTCTAAGAATTCATTTTATTCACAACAGCAGTGGATATTTTTAGACTACATAATAATTGCATTTTGAGTCTTTAACTCAATTTTACTTTATTACATTATGCCTTTAACCTTAGTTCCTTTTTCTTAATTGAAACACCTAGTTAAATATATACATTCTTATGAAGACATTTATTTCTGAACTGGTTGTTGGAAACATTATTCCAAGAAAATTACTTAGGATGTCACAGAGTATTAAAATGAAGACTAGCATCTAAATTAACTAGCACATTTTATGTAGTGTTCATTGACTCTACAAACTGGTACTCATTATTGACCTACCCCTCCTTATCCTCAACCTACTCACATTAATTGAGTCTCCATTTTCTTGCTCGTACTTAGTAAACACCAAAAGTGAAGGTGGGTGAGAGATGAGCTACTTTTGTCACATTTGATCTTTGTAACGAAGTAAAGCTTAGTGGCATCTAAATTATATGGCTGTCCATAGAAGGGCTAGGTCATTTTACCATTATATAATTATAAATATCTGATTCAAATGTCTACCTTACATGTGCCAGATCTGTGGCACACTACGCTACCTTTTAAATGTTATGAGAAAAGCTTTGCAAAATAGAGAAATAACTTACAGCATTTTTTTTATCTGATGCCATAAAAATTTACTGGAATAATATCAAGATGTATCCTTCTAGTTATTTACCCATATATTTTTATCACAGCTATAATCAGAGTCTATTATGATTTTGTATTTTGTTATTTGTTTTTACTTGAGCATATTCTTTTTCTTATGTAATTTATTAGTCTGATTAGAAAAACAATGCATACATTTTAAAATAAAGAAAAGCCAATAAAATAAAATAGTAATCTATAATCACATCTGCCAAAGGAAATGACCTTTGCATATGTGACGTTGGGTCAGTGCAAAAATAACTCTGATTTTTGGCCATTCGCACCCATTTACATCAAACTGGATATAAAACTGTGCATTTTAACCTAAGCATTTTTGGACTTCATTTCAATCAATGCGTATCCATGTAATACATTTGGAATATTCAACTTTGTGGATGTAATAGTATTTATTTATACTGAATTTAGTTCTTCAAAGTTATGCATAAAGCTGGATGGCTATCATTATACACACAGTGTTACCGTACCCTCTACCTACCCATACATATTTGGGAGTATTCACTTAGAACCGTATCTTGTTCTGTTTGGAATATTAACAAATCCAAACTAGGATTCAAGTAAAATACCAGCATGGTACTGGGTGCAGTTAGTGTAAGAATACAGGAAATATCATGGAACTCATAGGTGGGAATTACAGACGGGCCCCATAGAACAAGCACCTGGCAACTAGTCAGTAATCAAGAAAACATTTCTTTCTATGAGGCTGGACTGTTTGGGAGGCCGAGGTGGGCAGATCACGAGGTTAAGAGATCAAGACCATCCTGGCCACCATGGTGAAACCTGTCTCTACCAAAAATACAAAATTTAGCTGAGTGAGGTGGTGTCACCTGTAGTCCCAGCTACTCAGGAGGCTGAGGCAGGAGAATCGCTTGAACCTGGGAGGTGGAGGCTGCAGTGAGCCAAGATTGTGCCATTGCACCCCAGCCTGGAGACAGAGCAAGACTCCGTCCCCCTCCCCCTGCCAAAAAAAAAGGCTGCATATTGTCCCTCATCTCTGTATGTCTCTAGTCCTACACTGGCCTGCTTCCCTCTTTATCTGATTCCTCTACTTGTTGTTTTAGGGTAGAGCCCTACAAAACCCACCAACCTACTTTCTGCTTCTCTCTGGTGATCTGCTATCTCTCTCTCTCTCTCTCTCTCTCTGAGCTTTTGCAATTCTAGAAACTGATAGAAGGCCAACTCATAGTGAGATCACATGTACCACAGGTGGCTAGCCAGCTGCTCCTCTGGGTCTCATTCAAAAAGGTTGGATCTATGGAGCTCAATCAGTGGTCATCTCTGCACAAAAAAGCAGCCCCAGCCAGGCGCGGTGGCTCACACCCATAATCCCAGCACTTTGGGAGGCCGAGGCGGGTGGATCACCTGAGGTCGGGAGGTAAATATCAGCCTGACCAACATGGAGAAACCCCGTCTCTATTAAAAATACAAAAAATTAGCCAGACGTGGTGGTGCGCACCTGTAATCCCAGCTACTGGGGAGGCTGAGGCAGGAGAATCACTTGAACCCAGGAGGTGGAGGTTGCAATGAGCCAAGATCACGCCATTGCATGCTAGCCTGGGCAAAAAGAGTGAAACTCAGTCTCAAGAAAAAAAAAAAAAAAGTAGCCCCACACTGTTTCTCTGGTTTCTCTGAATAGAAAACAATGTCCAGAACAGATTCAGCCAACAGAGAGGTGGATAAGGCAGAAAATGGAAAGTAATATCTGTTATAGAATGGATAGAATGAGTTACAGCTGCATGACTTTGGGTAAGATATGCTATGATAATAAAAATGAAGAAGAGAAAGGAGTTGCCCCATACTTAGCATTAATAAGGTTTCCAAATATGTTTACTTTTCCACTCACTTTTCTTGAGGTTATTTAGCTATTTCTTGATAAATCTTCATGGTAACATATGTGAAAGCAGGCATGTTTATTCTGTGATTTGGTAGAATAAATATCAAAATTCTGATTTTTAACATTGGTAAAACTTCTGATGAGTGAAACATTCTGATAAATGAAGACTTAATACCAGTGATGAGGTATAAGATTTCCTTCTTGTGAAATTTTCTTTTTCCCTCCAAAATTTAAAGACTTGTGAACAAAAAGCAGAGGTTTAAATCTCCTCTTCTAAGCCGGGCGCAGTGGCTCACACCTGTAATCCCAGCACTTTGGGAGGCTGAGGCGGGGGGGATCACCTGAGGTCAGAAGTTCGAGACCAGCCTGGACAACATGGTGAAACCTCATCTCTACTAAAAGAATGTACAAATTATTAGCCAGGTGTGGTTGATGCATGCCTGTAATCTCAGCTTCTTGGGGAGCTGAGGCAAGAGAATTGCTTGAACCCAGGAGATGGAGTTTGCAGTGAGCTGAGATTTTGCAGCTGCACTCAAGTCTGGGCCACGGAGCAAGATTCTATCTAAAAAAATAAGTAAATAAATAAATAAATCCCCTCTTCTCTTACCTTTATGCATAACAAGTTGCACCACAACTAGTTCTGCAGTCCACTGAATCTGTTACCAGAACTATCTTTTAACCTTGTGTAAATTTCTGGATTGCTTTGTGTATCAGTATTTACTTTGAAGGAAGAAAGGAGAAAGGTGGCAGAGGAGGGACAAAGCAACCGGATTTTTTTTTTTTTTTTTTAGACAGAGTGTCTCTCTGTCACCCAGGCTGGAGTGCAGTGGTGCGATCTCGGCTCACTGCAAGCTCCACCTCCAGGGCTCAGGCCATTCTCCTGCCTCAGCCTCCCGAGTAGCTGGGACTACAGGCGCCGCCACCACGCCCGGCTAATTTTTTATATTTTTAGTAGAGATGAGGTTTCACCGTGTTAACCAGGATGGTCTCGATCTCCTGACCTCCTGATCCGCCTGCCTTGGCCTCCCAAAGTGCTGGGATTACAGGCGTGAGCCACTGCGCCTAGCCGCAACAGGATATTTTTAAGCTGCCAAATACTCGAACTATAGACTTTTAAGTGTTTTTGATTTAGCACAATGTAGGATTGAATGGATTTTATCATGCAAATCTTATTGTTATTCTCAAATATTTTTACACTAGGGCCAACAAGGAATTGGCCCATAGCTATTTTCGTTCTCGATAAAACAAAAAATCCATTTATCTGCCTGTTTCATTGAAATTACTGGATGTTTTACCAAAAGTGCTTTTTAAAATTGTATTCATTTAAAAATCCCCTTTCCTTGTCTTTCACGCTGACTCTAATTCATTCCCAGATTACCACAATAGGCATCCATCTGCAGAGTTCCATCATCTCTGATTTGAAAGAGGTTTGAATGCCCTCAGTAACATTCCTGCAAAATAGTCCTTGATCTTATAACTGATCTCACTAACTCGGTTCTGCTTCCTTTTGTACACTCTCCATTCCAACGGCTTCATTGCACAATGTATACATTTATCAAAACATCCCATTGTATCGCATAAGTATGTACAATTATTATGTGCCAATCATAAATTTAAAAAGAAGTTCATCTGCAGGCTGATGATACCAAAGTTTTCAGCTTTCATCTAAACTTTTTCTCAGTTTCAGGTCTGTATATCTAACTGCTTGCCTGACTTTGGCATTTGAATTTTTCAAAGGCACCTCAAATGTAACGTATTTAAATTGAAGCCTTGATAATCCTGCCAAATATTTTCCACCTTTAACCTTTAGTCTGTTACTTCTCAGCAAATGATAACTTCATGCATTCTTTCCCCCAAAGTCCAAAGCTTAGGAGTTATCTTCAAAACATCCCTCACCACCATCACTAAATCCTGTCAATTCACCCTCAAACTATGTTTCAAATGATTGCATTTTTCTCGACTGATTCTGTCATCTCCTTATTTCAAGACAACCTTCCTTTCACTTGAATTACTCCAGTAGCTGTTTACTTGGCCTCCTTGCTTCTGTGCTTGTCCACTTCTAATATTTCATTTTCACAACCAATAAAGGGGGAATTTTAAATATAAATTTGTTAATTCATCACTGCATTTTAAATCATTTCAAATGTTTTGTTCTTAATATATATTAAATGTTTAGAGTATACTCCACTATAATACAAATTCTTCACCTAGACTCACAAGGTCTTTCACCCTCTGAGCCCTGCCTTCCTCTCTAGAACAATATTTTGCAACTTTCTCCCTACCCCTCAAGGCTTCAGCTACACTGGGCTCTTTTGAAGTCTTCATTCTGCCAAATTATTTTAAAACTGAGTCATCATGCATGTTGATGCGTGATGTACAATTATTACCTACCAATCTTCGGAAGGCTCCATCTCTTATGCAGCTAACGTTTGAATTGTGTTACAGTCTGTATAATAGATAAAATAATGCCTTATACCCAGTAACTTTCCCCTTCAAAACACTTATCTCTTTGGGATAATTGTGTCTCTCTCCCTCACTTGTCTGCAATTTTTAGGAGAATGTTGCTAGAGCACCAGAACTTGTGCTGTGGCTACTGGAACATAAGCCAAGGCCTGATGCATAATACTTTTCTAGTAAGTTTACTTTGACTGACCAGAGAAACTTAAAAATTCATGTTTTTAAGTTGGAGAATAAGATTGTATCTGATTAAGAAAGTGAACTCTCTTAGCCTATAAACCACAAGTGATTGGTAAATAAGTATTAAATGAATGATACTTAAAATTATATAAAAGAAACAGTGTGACTTACATACAATAAATGTTAAAGTCTTCCAGAAAGATCCTGCTACCTGTTTTATTTCCAAAAGTGACAGCATGTATTGTGATATGAAATTCATTTATGTGAAGAATTATTTAGATTATTATATAGAAAATTTATAGTTATTTAGAAATGGGAGATTTAAACTGTTCAGTAGTTTGTACTTTAAACTTCCTCCTGTTGAAACTCATTGATTTGTTTTCCTTTTCATCTTTCAATCCAGCAGCTCCAAGTTTGACATTTTTATCACCCCAGTGGAATGCCTGGTTTTCATTTGCAAAACACACCTCACTTTTACAAATGAAACATCATGAGTTGACTAAGGGGAACATGCGAATCTAACAACCAGGTTCCTTTATTGTTCTGACTCAGTATTTCCACAGAGCTGGTTTCCTCTTAAAATAAATTGTGTTGTGTAAGTAAAGCCTGTCTGCTGAACTTGCTTATAATTTTTTGTGTGGGAAGCACCACTGATGTTTGAAGAGTGTTGGCCTCACTTATCAACATGCTGATGACAGCTGCTCATGGAAAAGCAGAAGCTCATATATGCATGGGGATGCTTTTCTATACTCTTAGGTTGGTTATACACACTTATATCCTTGACTCTAGGGAAAAGGCAAAATGGAAATCTCTCATTGTAGCTTAGAGAAAGTGCTGGTCTCAGGAAGGCCAGAAGTCTAATTTTAATTCTGATTCCAACTACGATTGCCTCTTTGACATTGAACACTTCACTGATTTCTCCATTTCAGTTGCCTTGACTGTAAAATATGGGGTTGATCTGGGTGGACTCTAGATCTCTTTCAACTCTCACTTTCTATTACTGTAATTTTCCATCTCCTAACTGAAAAAAACAATATTATTGAATACTATGTTATACTTTATTAACTTATGTTGAGCACCAAACTGTGGCTAGAGGTCATACTCCTGTTCCTTTAGACTTGTAAGATTTATGTCTTTGTTATTATTATTTTAACCCATCAAAAATATTGTGTAGAGAAATAGACTTTAGAACAATGTTTCGCCTTCAGTGTTCACCTAACGTCATGTGAGTACTTCAGCTAAGTATGGAGACGTAGGAAATTTATTTTAATATGTTCATCACAAAATAAGTTCTCAAATTAATGTTTGCATTTCTTCAGTGGGTTGACTTTGAGTTGGTCCTTTCTAGGAAATCAGTATCATTGCTTGTTGAAAGAGCTACCTCAGAGGACTGGCATTTGCGCTGGGGAATTCCCTTCCATGAGCCTCTGACCCCTTTTATCTTGAGTTGTTACATACCACTCCTTGCTGTCTGTTAGTAGTTGTGTCCGCAGACCTGGCTAGAAAAATTAAAAAGAAACAAAACTCTTCTTGTTCATTATTAAGGTTGCCATTCATCTATAATTGTTCTTCTGGTATTTCAACCTGCCTTTACTGATCTCAAACTTCCCAGAGTGAACTTTTGAATTAGATCTTTAAAGAAGGCAGAAAAATACATGTTTCTGTAAAACATATTGGAAAGAACCACTTAATACGATTGCTTCTTTGTAAATGAAGTTAATTACCAAACTAGAAAATAGTGACTATATTTTATAAGTGGATTTTGCACAACAAATTTTGTTAACTGAAACACATATTGATAGTTAAGTATAGTCTTATTACCAGAAGGAAAAACAGAAAAGCCACTGTTTGTATCAGTATTTTTTTTTCTACTGGTTCCTTGAAAAGTCATAATTGTTTAACCAAGGTTTCAGTTAGTTTTCTTTCTTTCGCCATTACAATACACTTTGTCTTACTGTGTGCCAAATATTGTTTGGTGATAGATATACTGTGTCATTTAATCTTCAGAGGAACCTGGAGAACGTGAAAGTATAGCCTCTAATTCACAAACGAGGAGGAAACTGAAGCTATAGTAATGTGACTAATAAATTACACAATGATTCAAGCTGGGCTTATTTATCTAATTCAAAGTTGTTTATTTTTCTCTTTAAAATGTAGCTTGGACTAATTAAATAGAAACTTTGGTAAATTTATAGAAAGTTAAAATAGATATGTTTAAACACTTAGTCTTAAAGTTTCAATAAATCAACAATTTAACTGTTAAAGACTTTTTCCAATTAAAAGGTCTGTTTATGTTAAACTCCCAATTGTATTATTGTGAATAGTAACTTCTATAATGAGTCATTGAAAAAAACAATACTTTTTAAAATATTTTGTATACATACTACAATCCTATACTGGCAAGTTATCACAACTTTTTCAAGTCCAAATAAAAAAGATTACACTCAAAACAAAATTAAATAACACATTGTATTTATTTTAATCAACAAGGAGAAATATTTGGTATTTCAAAAATAAACTGTTCTCAAACCTTTCACTCCATACTACCCAGAATAAATAAAACACAATTTTCTTGGCTTTACAAAAAAAAAAAAATTGAAATTGCAGTTTTATAAATCCACGGGTATCGTGATTCCGAGTTAAATCCTGGAAAATTGTAGCCATCAGTTGAAAACATGTTATGTTTTAAGAAACTGAAACAGGAAAGGGAAAATATAAAATTCAGTTACATAGTTGTTTTGTTATTTTCTTCCCTACGTTGCTTTCAAAACCAGCAAATAGGATATTCTTACGGCAATATGAAATTGGAGCTAATGGTCTTAATGTTTTTGAATGGCCATGCATAAAAGTTATACAATTATATACATAAAAGGAGAGATTATCTTCTAATGGTTGACTATGTATAGCAAATTCCTGAAATTAGGATTATCAAAATTGTAACAGCTGATATGCACATTGTAAGGGAAGATGGACAGATTAAAGGTGGCCACGTGTTCTTTACCCTTCCTGCCAGCAGGTCATGTGGCCCCTCCCCTTGAATCTGAGGGGTGCTGTGATGACTTTAACAGCAGAATATGGTAGAAGAGATGATAGTAGTGGCAGAAGTGCCAGTTTAGGGTCCTAGGTCTTAAGAAATCAGAAGTATTTTGCACATAATAAGCATTTAATGAATGTTAATTATTAATTTTATTATTGATGTCACTCTCACTATACCATGAAAAAAAGAAACAAACGTCCAATTTGCCAGGTCTTTAATTCTTCTTAGGAAATCAGAGTTGGAGTCTAGGGCATTCCACTAAAATTTAGGGCATTTGTTAGGATATGAATAAATGCTTGGAGTGATTGAGTTTCTTAGTTCTGTTGATTTATAGTTTTTATCCAATTTTGAAAAATTATAGCCAGTTTTCTTTGCATATGTTTTCTTCCCCACCCCACACACACCTCCTTCTTTGAGAAACTTTAATGACACGTGTATCAGAGTGTATCAGTCCATTTGAAGTTGTTTCACCGCTCACTGGTACAATTAGTTGTTTAACCGCTCACTGATACAATTAGTTGTTTAATACTTTTTCCTTCTGTGTTTCATTTTGAATAAATTTTAACTGCCATGTCCTCAAGGTCACTAATCATTTTTCAGCAATTTCTTATTGGCCATTATTGCCATCTCACACATGAGACGTTTTACCTCTGCAAGTTCAATTTGGTCTTCTTGTTTATATCTGACATGTCTATATTTAGCATCTTCTATCTTTCCTCTGGCTTTTGAACATATTGAATATAGTTATTGTAACTGCTTTAATGTCTTCATATCCTAAGTCTATTATCTGTATTATTTTTGGGTTGCTTTTGATTGGTGGATTTTTTGGAACTCATTATGGGCTGTACTTTTCTGCTTTTGTTGCATGCCTTGTAATAGTTTATTGAATGCCAAATTTTACCTTTTTTAGCTGCTGGATATTTTTGTAGTCCTATAAATATTCTTAAGCTGTGTTCTGAGATACAGTTCCTTAGAAATAACTTGATGCTTTTTGGTCTTGCTTTTAAACTTTGTTAGTCAGAACTAGAACACTGTTTAGTGTACGGCAAATTTTTGCCTGAGTAAAACAAAATTCTAAGTAGTCTTCGGAATATGCCTTGAATTATGAGGTTTTATGCACTGACTAGCCATATAATAACTGTTCCCAGTCTTGTCTGATCTCCAAAGATTATTTTTCCTTTAATCCATTTAAGTGGTGGGAATTTTCTCATACACATGTACTGATTACCACTCAGTTGATTACTTGAAAAGGACCCTCTGCAGGGCTCCCAGATTCTCTCTCTAACTCTGTTTTTTGTTGTTGTTGTTTGTTTTTTGTTTGTTTGCTTTTTTATTTTTGAGATGGAGTCTTACTCTGTCACCCAGGCTGGAGTGCAGTGGTGCTATCTCGGCTCACTACAACCTCCACCTCCCAGGTTCAAGTGACTCTCTAGCCTCAGCCTCTGGAGTAGCTGGGATTACAGGTGCCCACCACGGCATCCAGCTAATTTTTGTATTTTTAGTAGGGATGAAGTTTCACCATGTTGGCCAGGCTGGTCTCGAACTCCTAACCTCAGGTGATCTGCCTGCCTCGGCCTCTGAAAATGTTGGGATTACAGGCGTGAGCCACCGCGCCCGGCCTGGAATACATTCCTGAGAATCTTTTTCATTAACCTCCCCAAACTCCCAGTTTAATTTCCTCAATTTAGGGAGACTTCTGGGTTGCACCTGGATTACCCTCAATGTTTTGTAAGCTGCAAATTCTCTCCAGGCTGTAAGCTGGGGACAAACATAGGGCTAATTTGATTTCATTTTTTTCCCATCTCCCAGGAACTTTTGTCTTTCTTTCCCTGGCGTCCGATGTCTTGAAAGTCATTGTTGTGTATATTTAGTCTAATGTCTTAATTGTTTCGGGTAGGAGAGTATGTCTAGTCACTGTTACTCCATCTTGGCTTGAAACAGAATTTGAAAACATATTCTTATCACGCAAAATCACAATATGATAAACATTTCCACTTCTTTTGCATGTACATTCATGTACTTAACTCCTTTTCCACAAATTAGGGAAAATGAGGTTTACATTAGAATAATAGTCCCAGAAATAGTATCTATAAAAAATAAATATTATAATGTATTTAACCCATCTGTTTAGTACTTTAATTCTTTCTGTAAGAACACATTCAAAGTAAATAAGATACCTCTAGAGGCCAGAATGTTTTTTTTTCTAAAAGAATTTCATTCTTTTTCAGAATAGTCTTGTTGGAACAAAGGTTTTCCTTTACATTGCAGCAATATCTGTACTTCATTGTTCCTTGATTTACTATCTAGTGAAATTTAGAATAAAATATAAATGTTTCAGTACATGTCATCATTTCAAATTATTTAAGAGATTTTTCCTCCAACATGTTTTTTTCTTAGTTAACAATTTCAAATGCCTGCAATCGATGACATATGACTAATTTTTTCTTAGTTAACAATTTCAAATGCCTGCAATCGATGACATATGACTAGTTTTTTCTTAGTTAACAATTTCAAATGCCTGCAATCGACGACATATGACTAGTTTTTTCTTAGTTAACAATTTCAAATTCCTGCAATCAATGACATGTGACTAGTTTTTCTGTTCTATAGCCATTCTCATCTGAACATACTACTTTTCACTTCAAGTTCTGATATTATTTTGTTGTTATTGCTGCTGTTGTTCTATCGACAGGTTTAACCTCCCAAGATTAGAAATTATTGTATTTGTTTTATATTCAATATTGGCTTTTATTTTCCCACGTTTTTCCATTTCTGTGCTCACCATTACTTACTGCATCTCAGAATGTCTGAATAGGATAATTTTCCTTTGTTTGTGAAGTATTCTCTATAGAATTTCTTTTAGTGAGAATCTAAGGATGGTTAACTCTCTCCGTTTTAGGTTATCTGAAAACCCCTTTATTTATCCCACATCCTAGAATGATAATTTAGGCAAACACAAAATTTTAAGTAGACTTCTAGCTTTATTATTCATGTTGAAAAGTAAAGAAAGTATAATTTTCACTCTTGGCAGAAAAGCTGTCTTTTCTCTCTTGCAATTATGCTGCTCTGCAGTTGGACTTTGATGTCTTTAGATATGAATTTGTTTTTAGTTTTCTTATTTGAGATTCATTTTTGTTTCCTGAATCCAAAGATTCATGACTTTTATCAATTAATGTTTTCTAACATTATCTTCCTCCTTCTTCACTGTTTTTCCTAGTTTTATAATAAAATATATGCTGAACCATTTTCCCTTCTTTTATTTTAACCATTCGTATTTTAATATCACTCATTGTCTTTCTGTGCTACATTGTCAGTAATTCTTTCAAATCTTCTGAAGTGGGACTTTTCTTTTTAGTTGTACTTAATCTGATGTTCCACCCTTCCATTGAGGCTATAATTATAATCTAATTTTTTTCTTTTTGGAGACGGAGTCTCACCCTTTCACCCTGGCTGGATTTGGTGACTTCCCTTTTCAGTTGTACTTAATCTGATGTTCCAACCCCTCCATTGAGGCTATAATTATAATTTTATTTATTTATTTATTTTTTTTGAGATGGAGTCTCATCCTGTCACCCAGGCTGGAGTGCAGTGGCACGATCTTGGCTCAGTGCAACCTCCGCCTCCCAGGTTCAAGCAATTCTCCTGCCTCAGCCTCCCAAGTAACTGGGATTACAGGTGCCCGCCACCACACCCGGCTAATTTTATATATATATATATATATATATATATATATATATATTTTTAGTAGAGATGGGGTTTCACCATGTTGGCCAAGCTGGTCTTGAACTCCTGATCTCAGGTGATCCACCCCCCTCAGCCTCCCAAAATGCTGGGATTACAGGCGTGAGCCACTGCGCCTGGCCATAATTTAAATTTTCATGTCTAATCTTTTTTATTTTTTGAGAGCCATGCTTCCCTACTTAATTTTTTTCCTTGTATTCCCCTAAATATTATAAATGTGCTTAGTTTACAATAAATGTCACATAATTCCAATACCTGAAGCTCTTGAAGAGTTAATTCTGCCGTATGCTGTGTGCCTCTCTGATGCTGCCTTTTGTTTCTCTCATGTGTTTTCTCAATTTTGTTTTAAATTTATCAGAATCCTGCAAGTCCTAGGAATGAGTTTTTCTAGAAAATTCATTTTCCTCTAGCTGCATCCAGTCCCCAAATCATGCTGACAGTGTCAACAACTTTAGATTTATTTATCGTCTTGACTTATCCTGACTGAAGCAGGGAAAGTAAATTTGAACTCTAAACTGCATAGAGGATGTGAGTGTGACTATGAAATCTCAAATAGCCTTTTTAAAAAATATGCAGAATTCAGACCAAGTCCGGCAGGCTTCTCCCCTATTTCCAGTGTCCACGTCTGACAGGCTTCTCCCCTATTTCCAGTGTCCACAGGCTGGCTCTGCTTCTATCGCACTTGTTTACAAAGGGTTGAATCACTCACAGGTCCTGATTGTAATGGAACCAGCTTGTTTACCTCATGGTATTTAAGATCTGCCCCTTGCTCCCAAGATGTTTGTTAAAACAGGACACAAGCCAGGCACAGTAGTGCAGTCTATAGTCCCAGCTATTTGGGCGGTTGAGGAGGGAGTGTCATTGCCTGAGCACAGACCCAGCAGTTGAAGTCCAGCCTGGGCAACATATCAAGAGATGTATTTAATCTGTCGGTTTAATGCTTAATTCTTTCTGTAAGAACATATACAAGCAGTCATTCAACCTATATAAAATACATCTAATAAACCACTTCATTATGATTAGCTGAACCTATTCTCTTTCTCTGTATAAGATTAGAATGAGCCATGCATCTTCAGCATTTCTCTTTTTGTGGTGAAGTCTCCAAAGTCCCTCAAACTGTTTTGGTGAGCGTCTTTTCTGTACCCTGGGATGCAGTTCACAGAGGCTAGAGAATTGAATGAATTAATACTGGTAGGTGGTCTCTTTAAAATTTCCTAACACTGGGGGGATTACAATTTTTTATAACAATATTTGTTCTACGGCGTTCAGTTTAAAGAGTGTGATATTTGTCACAGGTAAAGAAAATAGTGGTTAGGGAATTCTCCATCGTTTCCAAAAGTAGAATCCTTTACCTCCTACTCAAAAAGTTTCTTCTTTCTCTAACAGAATATGATTAATCTTTATGTTACTTTGTCATTTTGTAAGCCTCAATTCAGATGGAGTGACACACTTATACATCAAACTCTCGTTTTCTAGGACAGTCATTCTTATTCTGAAGCCATTTGTGATAAAATATTATTATTTATTTCCAGTCGGTTATGCATTTTATAAAATATGATAAGGTAAATTATTAGAAAATAATTGCGAGCTGGGAAATCACAGCCAGTTCAATTGCCATGAAAGTTTCTAAACGGTCTCCATTCCTGTACTCATGGCACCAGTTCATGGATCACACCTTGAGTAAAAATGACAGGATATGCAGCTGTCTGACTACATCCTCCCTGGTTATAAGAGACTCTAGAGTGTGCTTTCTTTTCATTGCCACTTTTTGCTTGTTTGTTTGTTTTTGAGACAGGTTCTCACTCTGTTGCCCAGGCTGGAGTGCAGTTGTGCAACCACAGCTCACTGCTGCCTGGATCTCCCAGGCTCAAGTGATCCTCCTACCTCAGTCTCCCGAGTAGCTGGGACTACAGGTGCACACCACCACACCAGGCTTAATTTTTGTATTTTTTGTAGAGAAATGGTTTTGCCATGTTTCCCTGGCTGGTCTGGAACTCCTGGGGTCAAGCAGTTCTCCCTCCTTGGCCCCCTAAAGTGCTGGAATTACAGGCATGAACCCCTGCACCTGGCCCTCAGTGTCACTTTCTTAAGAATATGTCTTTACTTTGAATAGAGATTCATTTAGTCACTTCTTTCATGATACAGTTTTCGTCAGGGTAATGAAGGTCTAGAGAATTTATCAGCTTTGTAAGTATTCAGAAATTTTAAACCACCATTAACACTGTGCTTGGCCTCCATTCTCTATTGTGATCTGTAACCTATTTCTCTCCCCATTTTAAGATCTAATGTTTGCTCCTAAAACTTGTAGTGCCTTTCCAACACATTTGTACTCTTTTCTGTGAGTGAACAAACACTCTGGTTATAGCATCTTCTATCTAACGGATCCCTGTTTCTTTTAAAAAGTTGTGCAAACTTCAGTCATCCCATTCCAATATTTAGCTTCATTCAACACTATCTTGATGATGTATTTGAAATTAGATTTACTTTCCTTCCAACATTATATATACCACCCTGTGGTAAAGGTCAATGTAACAAAAGTGAACTCAAAGTTAAGGTGTATGTGTGTGTTTATTTATAGATTTATGTAAAGTTGAAAGAGAAAAAAAGAAACATATTTTTAACTTCTTTCTGAACTTTTTAAAGTGTTATTTTTTTAATTTTTCATATTGCCATGCTTGCTTTCCCCGTTTGAACAGCAAGCATGTACGATATGTGTGTTGTATTCTTTTTTCTTCCTTAATCAATTGTTTTCTTGTTAAAGACAGGTATCCTATTAAAAAACATGTTCTACCTCGCCATGAGATTTGAGCTACTCCTAGACTGATATATACCATGCTCCAAAAATTCTCCCGGCTCTTACTGTTCACAAAGCCAACTGTTATATCTTCAGAGATTTTTCTTGTTTCTAAAGCCCCAACGGTACATATACAGCCATTGATACTATGAAACTCCTGAGGTCTCCAATTATCTTATCAAGTTTTCAGGGAAAGCCCTTCCCCAGCTTTGTCTTGCAAGATGTAAAATGTATTTTTTCTCACACACAGTCCGTGACTACGTATCTTTAGTAAATTGTATCCTGTGTTTCATTTTGCAAGTAATGTGTCCATTTGAATCGGTGTAAGTCAGTAGCATGTGAGACTGATGATTTTCAGCAGGCCTCCCATCCCATAATAGACATATTTTCTGGAAACACAGCCTGCGTTCTGACTATGTCTGCTAATATTTTTTAAATCATCTGGTATAATAGATGGTTGCCAATGGACAAAAATAATTTCTGAATTAGGGCATGGTAAAGCAACTCCTGCATTGTAAGCTATTTTTATTTTTATTTTTATTATTTTTTTGAGACAGAATTTTGCTCTTTTTGCCCAGGCAGGAGTGCAATG
This sequence comes from Pongo pygmaeus, assembly GCF_028885625.2. NCBI lineage: Eukaryota > Metazoa > Chordata > Mammalia > Primates > Hominidae > Pongo > Pongo pygmaeus. The sequence continues at coordinate 18,608,585 of NC_085930.1, read as the reverse complement.
GCACGATCTTGGCTCACTGCAACCTCTACCTCCCAGGTTCAAGTGATTCTCCTGCCTCAGCCTCCCAAGTGGCTGGGATTACAGGCATCTGCCACCACACCCAGATAATTTTTGTATTTTTAGTAGAGACGGGGTTTCACCATGTTGGCCAGGATGGTCTCGGTCTCTTGACCTCGTGATCCACCTGCCTCGGCCTCCCAAAGTGCTGGGATTACAGGCGTGAGCCACTGTGCCCAGCCTGTAAGCTATTTTTATATATAACCTGTGCAATAAACTTTTGCGCAGTCATGCAATTATCATATATGGCACATATTTTCATCTATATAGTTAGTATATCTGTGTGTGTATATATATATATTTATGTATAAAATATTCAGAAGTTATATTTTTAATACTCAATAATGATACAATTCTTACACTATATTTGTTTTTCTCTTCCAGCATGTTCAGCAGGGAGAATTTTAATTAAACTGAATTTTCAGATTCTATTTTAATTGTACAGATGTCAATTTTTGTATTTAATGACTACAATTTACACACATTGCATAAACCTATGCCAAGTGGTAATTTGTAAGTCTGGCATTTTTATGTAATCAAACATCAGAGACTTTTGACTGTATTCACGACAAAGCCTTTAGAAAAATTTTCCATCATGTACCATTCTGACAAAAATCATGACAATGTACTAATCCTGATATTTTAACAATTTCTAGATAGAAAATTAAAAGCTAATGTTGTCGTCTTTTGAAAGTTGATTTTGATTTAGAATCTCTTCATCTTTGAAAAAAATCCATCTTACTAGTTTGTGAAGGTTGACTTTGCTAACCTCAGCTGTCTGCTGCTAGTGAACACCACCCATCTTGAAGGTCGCACACACAAAGAAAACTTTTGGTAAGTGTGCATTTTAGTTTAAAATAAAAAAGATATGGTACTTGAAATTAAGAAAGATTTATGTAATCTATTTGATTACAAGAGGTGGCACATGTATATAAAGAGCTTACTCAAAGGCTAAGTCTGTTTAGTGATATCAGGAAAGGCGCAGAGTATGCTAGTACTATCAAAGTATACTTAGGAAGCTTTCAGGAAGAAGCAGCACTTCAGGGCATTGAACCCATACTTAATTTTATCCCGAATGATCAGACCTACAAATCTGCAAATCTATTCTATATACTCAAGGACCCCAACGTGTTGCTGATACTCATGTAATTCAGCATACTTCCAATTCAAGCTAGAATTCCCTGATAGAATGTTGACTTTCATTTTGGAGATCATCTTTGGCAGCAGGATGATCCTTTCGGTCTATATTTCTGGTTAAGCAAGTACAGGATATACCAAGCATCACTTTGTATTATGTTTGGCAGGGAATACCATTAGCTGTGAAGAAAGACAGTCCTTACAAGCAAGCACGTGCACACACATGCCCTTCTCTCACACTTTAATCTAAAGGTTCACTTAAAAGACCATATGTTTCTCTTTAAATGTGTGTGTGTGTGTGTGTGTGTGTGTGTGTGTGCCCACACAGGTGCACGTGTTACCATTTTACATTTAAAGGCTGGCAGCCTCTGTTCCACCAGAGTAAGTCTCCACTCAAATGTTCTTTTGCTAGAGGGAATTTTAAAATTCCGTATAGCTGTAGCCTTAACCTTGACTGTCTTTCATTCTCAAATATCTATGCAGTTACATGTGCTGAGTGACTTACAACGAAATGAGAGAAAATTCAGTGACTTGACATTTACAAGTCCCAGATGATTCGTTTGTTTATCACCAGAGTAAATATTTAGGCAGCGGAATTAAATTGGAAAATGTTTATCAAGTTTCAAACCACCTTTCTTTCAATATATAAAACATAAACCCAGAGGCCTAAGCATAGGGAAGTGTACCTACCAATGTGTCCTACAGAAAAGGACACATTTAGATGTCCCAATAGGTTTTCTTTACCCACTAGTTTGTTTTGAAAACTTCTGCCAATATTTTAGGATAGTGCTATTGAAATAACACCTAATAAACCATAACTCGCATGCAACTACACTTTATTAATCATTTTATGTAATCTTACAACGCAAGCAGTTCTCTGAGTGTATTTTCTCACTCTATTTCAGTTCGAGGATCTACTCTAGTGGCCTCACCTGAATGGCATATATTTCTCTCATTACTTCTAACACTATGTCTGTCTATGTTTGCACACTTGGGAACAGATTAATTCAAAAACTCTCTGACCATAACCTGAAGAGAAACTTTGAAATTATGTCTCAGCATAAAAGCATGATGAAAATAAACAAGGGCATGTTATTCTTGCTTATAACAACATTGTATGAATAAGCTAAAGAATGTCATCTAAAAAAATTAAATTTCCAGTGGTTTTCAGAATGATTTTATTGTCATGAAAAAAGAACACAATTATGCAAATGACCTTTAAAATCCAAGAAGGTAGTGCTATCGCATCATCATGATGAACAAAATCATTACAAACTTAGCCTTTGCAACAAAGTCAGAAAGTAAATAATCAGAGTTTCCATGTACACATAAAAAATTATATATAGAACATCCTTTGAATCATTTTAAGTGTACAATACAGTAGCATGAATTACATTCACAGTGTTACTCAAGCATCACCACTGTATCCACATGTTTCCATTACCTCAAGTTTCTTAATGGGCAGAAACTTTACCCATTAGGTAGTAACTCCCTATCCTCCACCACCTGAACCCTCTGCTAACCTCTAATCTACCTTCTGTCTTTACGAATTTGACTATTCTAGATATTTCATATAAGTGGAATCATATAATATTTGCCATTTTGTGTCTGGATTGTTTCACTTAGAATAATGTTTTCAAGATTTATTCATATCATAGCATGCATCAGAACTTCATTTCTTTACTTGACAGAATAATATTCTATTATACGCATATACCCCATGTTGTTTACCCACTCATGGCTTGAGTTGCTTCTGCCTGTTGGCTAGTATGAATAATGCTGCAAGAAATGTGCATACAAATACCTGCTTGAGTCCCTCTTTTCATTTCCTTTGGGTATATATCTAGGAGTGGAATGACTGGGTCATATAATAATTCTATTTTGATCTTTTTGAGGGGAACCACTAAATTGTTCTCCACAGTAACTATACGATTTTACATTCTCATGTGGTTTCCAATGTTTCCACATCCTTGCCAAAACTTGTTATTTTCTGTGTTCTTTATTATAGCCATCATAACAGGTGTGAAGTGTTATGCATTGTGGGTTTGATTTGCCTTTCCCTGATCATTAATGATATTAAGCATCTTTTTATATTCTTACTGGCCAACATTCAGGAATATTCAATGCACTAAAATATGACAATTACTTTCTGATGCCCTTATTTAACTGGAGTAAGAAATGTTTTAATGTCAGCCTGAAATATTAGAATACAAACATAGATTTAGAAAATACACTAACTTCACAAAAATTAGCCAGGCATGGTGGTGGGTGCCTGTAATCCCAGCTATTCAGGAGGCTGAAGCAGGAGAATCCCTTGAACCCGGGAGGCAGAGGCAGGGGTTGCAGTGAGAATCCGTCAGAAAGAAAGAAAAGAAAGGAAAGAAAGAAAGAAAGAAAGAAAGAAAGAAAGAAAGAAAGAAAGAAAGAAAGAAAAAGAAAGAAGAAAGAAAGAAAGAAAGGAAGGAAGGAAGGAAGGAAGGAAGGAAAGAAAGAAAGGAAAGAAAGAAAGAAAGGAAAGAAAGGAAGGAAGGAAGGAAGGAAAGAAAGAAAAGAAAGAAAGAAAGAAAGAAAGAAAGAAACAAGGAAGGAAGGAAGGAAGGAAAGAAAGAAAGAAAGAAAAAGAAAGAAAGACACTAACTTCCATCTCAAATACATTTTAAAATGTTTCTTACTCAGTGGAATGTGGCCTTAACCCACAAATGATATACATTTCCACCAAGAATTTTGGATACATCCTTGAACAACAACAACAAAAAGCCCCCTTCTCACCACTGTCTCTACTTTAAGCCCTCCAGACTTAAATGCTCAGTAACAGTGACAATCATGAAAATCACAGAAATTGTATTTGTGAACTGCTTCTTCCCTCCAGATATTAATACACTCCTTGAGATCAAAAGTAAATGCAGAAATTAAATATGCGTTAGATATTTATTTTACTAGTGAGATTTAAATTACCTTTACATTAAAATATGTTAATAAGCTACTCTGGGCCGGGCGCGGTGGCTCACGCCTGTAATCTCAGCACTTTGGGAGGCCGAGGCGGGCAGATCACAAGGTCAGGAGATCAAGACCATCCTGGCTAACACAGTGAACCCCGTCTCCACTGAAAAAATACAAAAAATTAGCTGGGCGTGGTGGCGGTTGCCTGTAGTTCCAGCTACTTGGGAGGCTGAGGCAGGAGAAAAGCGTGAACCTGGGAGTCGGAGCTTGCAGTGAGCCGAGATCATGCCACTGCACTCCAGCCTGGGCCACAGAGCGAGGCTCAGTCTCAAAAAAAAAAAAAAAAAAAAAAGCTAATCTGGTGCATCAGTGTTGCACAAATATTGGTATTTTCCCCAAGGAACCGTACAAATCTGTGGGATTATAGTTAGAAGGAAGGACATGGCAGAGAGAGAGAGAGATGAGGATAGATGTGCACCTGCTATGCTCTAGGCCGTTGTTTCCAACTTGCCTCATAAATATCATGCAGAACATTTGTTAAAAATACAAATCCCACGGCCCAACCTCAGAACCACTGAATCAAAATCCCCAGAGGAGCACCAACAAATTTGCATTTTTGGCAAGCACAGCAGAAGATTCTTATGATTAGTTTGGGGGACTGAGGAAGGTTGTGAGGTGCTTGTCTAAACTAAGCTAATAACTAACATGTATATAATTCCTATGTCACTGATTTGAAAACCAAGGCTCTGAAAGATTATTATGCCGTGAAAAATAGATTCTAGGCCTTTGTTTCAAATCTTATGTTTAGGCACATCTATGTTTAATACCTAAGTTTAAATATACCATTTCCTTGTAAAATGTTGCCATTACTGTGAAGAAAGTATTAAAGTATTTGTCTGTTGCTGTGTTCTTTTTGTTTGTTTCTAGTACTAAAATAATCACTTATTTCTACTAGATAAATGGCTGAATCGTTTATCTGTACTGTGGTTTTGATTTATTATATTCATTTGCTTCCAATAGTCTCTTGTTTAACAAAGAAAAGTCAATTTAATTCTGTTACATATTATTTTTCTGTGGCTGTCACTCCCTGTTATGCCACTGTTCTATAAACATTATGTTTCCAATTTTAAAGGAAATTAAATAGGAGAATACCTATTAGATACTTTGCTAGGACTTGGAATATTTCTTTAGCATTTAGATTGACACTATCTTATAGTTTTCCCAACTACTTCACAAACATTCAATAGTATTAATAGCTAATGTATACAGATATCTACTGTCTCTGATAGAATCAACTATTTTGGTTACAAAAGTAATATAATTAGGCCAGGTGCAGTGGCTCACACCTGTAGTCCCAGCACTTTGGGAGGCCGAGGAGGGCAGATCACAAGGTCAGGAGTTCGAGACCAACCTGACCAACATCATGAAACCCCATATCTACTGACAATATGAAAATTAGCCTGGTGTGGTGGCACGTACCTGTAATACCAGCTACTCAGGAGGCTGAGGCAGGAGAATCGCTTGAACCTGGGAGGTGGAGGTTGCAGTGAGCCGAGACTACGCCACTGCACTCCAGCCTGGACGACAGAGCAAGACTCCATCTCAAAAAAACAAAGTGATAAAATTTAACTCTAGATGAATTTGAAATGAGCCTGAGGATGCCGTGTTCATGACTACGGATGAAATGGAAGGGGGACTATCTGCGTGAAAGTTCTCTGAGGGGTACTGAACCCCAGCGAAAGAGTCCCTTCCTCTTTTAATTTCTCCTTGCTTTCTACTTTGTCTTCCTTCCTGAGAACCTTCCTTCAAATATCTGATTGGGGTGAAATATGGCTCTTTCAAATATGAAAAGTCAAAAGAATAACTATTACTTTCTATATTTCTAAGGTGAAATAAATATTCCAGACTAAGAGCTGCTTCGTCTCAGTGCTATGACCATTGCAAGCTAAGGTCTTCAGAGCCACTGCACTTAATTGCCTTCCCAGCATTCTCAGCCTTCTCATCTGCTCAGAGGTGGTCTGAGGTTCTGAATTACAGTCTGTTTTCTAAGCATTTACCTCCTCTTCCCCACGTTTAAACAAATCTAAATTTCCAGAGGGGAAAAAATGAAATAAAAACAGAACAGCCCCTGTTCAGAACACAGTTTGTGATTTTTATCTGTCTGCTCTTCCTCTCCTCAGCTCATGCTTAGGCATCAAATTGCACTGAATGTACACATTTAAAATCCCCAATTGCAATGATGTAACTTTGCTGCAGTAATTCACTCTGTAGTGCTTTTGTACTAGTCTCCTATCTCTAGCTTGTGGACTTCCTTTGCTTGTGAATTCCCAACATCTCAGAGTTTTAAGATGGGCATATTTTACTACAACTTTCTGAAGTTGCATTTTATCACAACCTTACCAGAAGCCAATTGCTACTCTCCGGCTTGTGCATTGAGAATGATTTTTAAAGCTATGTATTCCATTTCTATCCAGTTAGCATCATAATACAGTGGTCAGGTTTTGTCCACATGGTCTCTTGATGAAGTTTAAATATAAAGCCAATGCAAGAGGCAAAAACAAAACAAAACAAAAAAACATCCTTTTTGTCCATCATGTATTCACATGTGTTTTCCAGAAATAGCTGTGGATAAGATGCTTACATTTTTGCTACCTTTTCAATTATTGACATAATTGATATTCTCTCTTCCTTTCATACAAATTTCTCCCCACCACTTCTCCTAGGTCAGATTTTACAGTTATCTCCATAGCAACATTCACAGCTAATAGGAAGATACATCTTCTGAATGGCTAGCAATACAACATTAACTGTTAGAACGTAACATTTTTCATGTTGGAAACATCTGGAATTCACAACCAGCCAAGATGTATAAAAATGTCTGTGGCTCCTTAATAGTCACCCAAGGCTGAGCTTGCTTGCTTTATTAGAATTCATTTACAAACAACTCTTATTAACCAGCTATGTAGCATAATAAAGCTAAGCATTATTTCAACATCAAAAAAACAAAGTTTAATTTACAAGTGAAGTTGCTTATAAAGGTTCAAATCGCCCTTTGTGGAAAAGAGTTTATGGTAGATTTGGGCCATATTACCAACCTATTACTAGTGCACTAACACCTCTATTTACTGGCTGATTATATCCTCTGGCAAAATTTGGAACTGTCTACTACTTTGATGCAAACTAATCAGTTTTCAAAATTAGTTATTGATCTCAGACCCATTGTAGAGGGCCAATTTAGTGGCTGGTTCGTTGAGTACTGAAGTGACACCATTTGTGTGAGTAGCAGAGGAATCAGAGCAAATACAGTGTTCAAAGACATTTCTCAAAGGTAGTTTTCTATCGCAGGGAATTTACAAATACACGTTTTCAAGGATGCTAAGTCTCTCTCATTACAGATTAATGACACAAGTGCATCCCAGCCGGTCACATGAATTTACACTTTTTTATATATGCATTTGTTACTCATATCCTAGATTTAAATAAGTAGCAAGTTGGAAATCATAAAAAACCTTAAGGAAAATACTTCCCTCTGTTTCTTCAAACTCAATTCTTTATTTGAATTATTTGAAGTTGACTAAAGGGAGTTGTTATCTTGTAAGAATAAAGTCATCATTCACTCTTAAGCATATGAAAAAATATGACAGAAAAAGTAAACCAGAAATTGAATTCAAAATACTCTGGTGCCTAAATTTCACTTCACATTTCTCATAATTTATTCATCTTTTTTTTATCTTACTGATTTTTATATATTTTTCTGGAAAATAATTTCTTAATGGCTTGTGTTCTATGTTTGGTTTCAAAAACTGTCAGGAAGAATTGAGATTTGACATATTTTCTGAGTATATCAGAAAAACAAAATTAAACATGAAAATTAGTCAAAAATTGTTTTTGACGTTTCTCATCTATTTGACACTCTTAGGAAAAAAACCTTAGAGGTTAAGATGCAAAATCTTCACACAAAATCCCAAATAAGATTTGCGTAGATTTAGCTATAGTTATTTTTAAACATAAACCCCACATAGACAAGACAAGAATTGACAACCACATAGTGACCAGAGCTCAATATTCAGAAGAAAGTTAGAGGTGCTATAATTAAAATATCTTTTTATATTTCATATTGCTATGGGTTGTTGGTTATTTTCTAATGACCTTGTCTTTCAACAGTACACTGATTATTTTTTTCCTTCTCTCAGGCCCTTTAAAAATGTATGTGCGTATATCTGTAGCTCTATATATAACATGTAAATTAACCTTCAATAATTGCTTTAATTTAAAATATAATTAAAATGTCCACATTATGTTTCATTTTTAAAGTCTCTAGTTCCAAAAGGTAAGACTATTGTAAGTGAGAAAAGAAAAAAAAAGACATTTTTATATATACTTGGAGGTGAAACCTCACACCAAACTGAAGTCAACCTTATTTAATGTTCTTGTGAATTTAGAATGTGTGAATAGCTCTCTAAGGTGTAAAAGTGACACACACTCTATTTTATGCATTGTCACAAAATTCCATAATGTAAGAAATTTACTTATTTTCTTTATAATTATATATTAATGCCCAAAAATAAACCACTATAGCACTATTTGCTCTGTAAAAATATGAAATAATAGCATAATTGTGGGAGCAAGGAAAGGTAACAAAGAATACAATATTAAATATGGACTTATTCAGACCTCCATATTACTAAAATCAAAACTCCTATATGATAAAATGTAAATCACTGAACACACAAGTAGTGGTTTCTCTAAGATAGCAATTTGTGTATCCAGTGGTATTTTGCATGTAAACTCTTTTATATAAGCACAGTTAATAAATGTGGGAACATTCAGTAAAATTTCAATTTGGACCAAAGTTGGGGCCCATTTTCAATCAGATAATTTTTGAAGGGACATAGTTTTTTAACCCTGGCAAATCATCAGAATCTGCCATAAGGCTTGTTGAAAGACAGACCCTGCTCAATCAGAATTTCCATGGATAGTTCAGATCATTTACATTTGCTATGCTAATGTGCCACAGAGAAAAAAAAAACACACACACGAGTTTAGATTTCTTAGCACCTCAAAGGAAAATGTAAAAAAAAAAAAAATCCAATATATAATAGGTAAAATGTTATGCACATCGAAATTTTTCATTTTCTTTTTCAGAGAGGGTTCACAGAACTTTTTGTCACACCTACTACTTTTTGTGGATCTAAGATATCACTATCTAAGCCTGTCAACCATAAGCTTACAAATTAACAAAACGTGCTCATGTGTTTCTCCCCACATTAATCTAGAAGGTCAATATGATAATTGTTTCCAGTTTGTTTCAGAGTGGTTAAGTGGATGTGAACACACAGCGGAGAGAACATGAGCTATAGATCACACAGACCTGAGTTTGAACCCGGCGTCGCCACGTTCTAGTTACATGGCTTGGGTGATTACACTTTCAGAGCCTCAGGTTTCTCATGTAAAAAACAGAACAAACTATTCCCTCCTGCTAAGCTTAAGATGTATGTAACTTAAGTTTCCATAGTCCTCACAAGGCAATCAGTACAAATATACAATTAATTTTATGTAACCTACCGGTCCTTTTTTTTTTACTGGTATGAATGAAATTCAGTTCATGCTGTATTTTTCTGAGTTGTATAGATGTGATAATTCAGCAATTAACTCTTTGTCAACATAACTTGATTTAAAATGTGAAATACTCCTGGTGAGATGGCTCACACCTGTGATCCCAACACTTTGAGAGGCCAAGGCGAGCAGACCACTTGAGGCCAGGATTTCAAGGCTAGAGTGCTCAACATAGCAACACCTTAACTCTACAAACAATTTTAAAAGATTGCCAGGCATGGTGGCTCACACCTGTAATCTCAGCACTTTGGGAGTCCAAGACGGGTGAATTACCTGAGGTCAGGAGTTCAAGACCAGACTGGCCGACATGCCAAAACCCCATCTCTACTAGAAATACAAAAATTAGCTGGGTGTGGTGGCAGGTGCCTGTAATCCAAGCTACTTGGGAGGCTGAGGCAGGAGAATTGCTTGAACCCAAGAGGTAGAGGTTGCAGTGAGGTGAGATCTTACCATTGCACTCCAGCCTGGGCAACAGAGCAAGATTCCATAAAAAAAAAAAAAAAAAAACCCGCTGGGCACGGTGGCTCATGCCTGTAATCCTAGCACTTTGGAAGGCTGAGGCAGGCAGATCACCTGAGGTCGGGATTTCAAGACCAGCCTGACCAACATGGAGAAAGCCTGTTTCTACTAAAAATGCAAAATTAGCCAGGCGTTGTGGCACATGCCTGTAATCCCAGCTACTCGAGAGGCTGAGGCAGGAGAATCACTTGAACCTAGGAGGCGGAGGTTGTGAGCCGAGATTGTGCCGTTGCACTCTAGCCTGGGCAACAAGAATGAAACTCCATCTCAAAAAAAAAAAAAAAAATAGCTAGGCATGGTGACATGCACCTGTGGTACCAACTATTCAAGAGACTGAGGCAGGAGGATCACTTGAGGCCAAGAGTTCGAGGCAGCAGTGACTATGATCGTGCCACTGCATCCCAGCCTGGGTGACAGAGCAAGACCTTGTCATAAAAATCAATCAATAAATGATTTTTTAAAGTAAAATGCATTCTCTAGTCCTATTGCTGTCCACAGTCTCTGACTTCTGCATGGTTCAATCTATTCTACTTTGTTCTTTAGTCTCCTCAACAAGTGTGTCATTAATGTTAAAAATGAGTTTTTAAAATGATTTACTTTTTAATCTAGTAGGAATTACTGTTACAAACCTAGTTCCTAGCGTTGTGTCTAACAGAGTAACTCTAAATAAATGTAAGTCAAAATGAAGGTGGAAGAAAGGGGAAAAAAGAAGAAAAAGTTTGTTTAAAATATTAATCTCTGGAAATTGGTGTTAAAACACAATGTTCTGATCCCTTTAATACAGATTATTTTTGTATATTATCTAAAATGTATATTCTCAGCTAAGTGATCATAAATTATGTAAATAGCAGGATTATAAGACCATGGTTATTAGGATCAATTTTCTTAGTTTATATATTTTGTCTTCAAATTATTTTGGTTTAATCACTTTCAAATTTCTAGCTAGCCATTTTAAAGAGTTCTGATAGAAAATAAATACAGAAATCATTTTAAATGAAAATCTTAGAAAGCATGCACAACTACAATTGTGCACTTTAAAATTATACCACGAGGGGAACTTAGCACTAATGAAGTTCCATGATTTTATAGAGTGATTCTAAAGAAAGAAGTAAAGTTTTATGGAATACATGCTTGTTCTCTAGAACTGTTTCTATTCAGATATTTCACAGAAAATTTGGTAAATTATATCATTTGACTTTTTATCTCTATTCCCATATTAGCACTGTGTAAACTTTTACAGACAGTAAAGCAGTGATTTTATAATAAAAGACAGCGATAAAATTGTCCAAGTAACTTTTCTTCTACCCATATTTGTTTACCTTTGTTTATCCAAGTAGCCCATAGAAGGAAAGCCTATTAATCAAAAAGACCTAAATTATTAGAGTGCTACAAAATTTATAAAGATATATGTAGATTTTAAACTGGTAAACTAAAGTTTTGAGCTGAAACTCTATGAGGAACTGCAAAAAAAAAAAAAAAAACAAAAACAAAAACAAAAAAACAAAAACACACACAAAGAAAAAGAAAAAGAAAAGAAAAGAAAGCCAAAAAGGGTTTAGTTTCTATCCCAGTTATTTTTTTCTGTTCCTGTCTCCAGGACCAAATGAACTCAAGGCTAATTACAGAGAAAAAAGACTAGTCACTTCTCTCAGAGTGAAAAGAAAAGAACAGAAAATGTGATTTAAAGCTCAACTTTAAGCACGAATAACAGATTAGAGAATGTGCTGTAAAGGAACTCATTAAGCAGTGAAGTATGACATTCTGGAAGGTTCTGAATATTCTTTGGAAATTCTGAAAATCCAAGTTTTTTTCTCAAATGTGTGATTATTAAAGGGAAAAATGTGGATAGTACTGAGATTGGAATCACATAGGTTTTAATTCATATTAAGGTTTAAATGATGAGTCTAATTATTTGATCACCTTTTGGATATCATCTAGCTCTTAATATACTCCTTTTGTTTTTGTTTTGTTTGTTTTGTTTTTGAGATAGAGTTTTACTCTTGTTGCTCAAGCTAGAGTGCAGTGGCGTGATCTCAGCTCACTGCAAACTCCGCCTCCCTGGTTCAAGTGATTCTCCTGCCTCAGCCTCCAGAGTAGCTGGGACTACAGGCGCATGCCACCATGCCCAGCTAATTTTTTGTATTTTTTAGTAGAGATTGGGTTTTATCATGTTGACCAGGCTGGTCTCGAACTCCTGACCTCAGGTGATCCACCCTCCTCAGTCTCCAATATACTCCTAATATATCATCTGCATTGCCTAAGTTGTTAGTGAAGTAAAATAATAAAGTTTGATTCAACAACTGATATAGGTCATTCTATCTCTTCGATTGTGTTATTCCTGACTTTACATTCCTAGTATTTATTCTACACTACAATAGCATAGGTTCTAGTATTCCCAAAGGTTTTTGGTGCTCTAGGCAGAACTGCACTGGTTACCACCTAAACTCATGAGCAGCAAGTGGTCCAAACTTACTACTTTTAGTGATTCATAGTCTGTATAATAAACTAGAAATCAACTAGTTATTAGCTTGCCTCTTCAATGACTGAAAAACATTTTCATGAACAATTTTGTAATTAACTAGTATGAGGATGCCACATCTAAACATTTTTGTTTCTTCAACTGGATTTTAAGCTCCTTTCTTTTGGTATCTTCAAAAGTGCTTCTCTTGCTGAACACAACTCAAGTGTTACAAGTAGATACAAGAGGAGGTGGATATCATCAATGTATCAGCAAAAGGCTTGAGCGGACAATGTCCTTAGATAAGAGTGGTAGGAGAGAAATGGAAAGGAGAATCTGCTGCTAATTAGGCTAAAGCCACTCATCTTCTGCCTGATAGCTGGAGGTCTCCCTCAGACTCACTGCCAGGCAAACCCAGGTATCACAACTTGGATATCTCTGCTGTGGATAGAGAGGAGCTGTGCTTTCGCAAGCTGACCTCTGGAACTGAAGTAGGAATGTGGATGTGTAAAGCTACACTCAGGAAATTGACAGTCTCTGCCTTTCTGACTCTTCCTGCCTTAGCATGTTACTTGGTTCCATAAATGTCTGCAAATGCTTCAGCTCTTATTCCCCAATTGTTGTACACGTAGCTGCCCCTGACTAAACAGCAGAACCAGTTCCCTACTGAAGGGAAATTGCTTGTGCCTTTACTTGTGCCAGACCAAAGACTGGAGCATCAGAATGGGTATATGCTTCAGAATTCAAATCTTTGTTTCTACACTTAATATATATGCAATGTTAGGCAAGTAAATTAACTTCTCTGTCTTCTCATTCTCATATATTTATAAAAGGTAAAAAAAAAAAACTTCAGTAAAATGTTATAAGGATTAGAGATGTCTGTAAAGAAACTTCCACAATGGTACTATTCAAAAGGTAGTTGTTATACCATTATTTATTGTGTTTGTGTGTATATATATATATTTCTTTAATATTAATTATTATTTTTGTGGACACTAGGGAAGAACCACCCATATCTATAAGTTTTTCCTGTTTGCTTTATTTTTTAATGATTTTTAGCTAGACATATATATATATATTTTTTGAGACGGAGTTTCACTCTTGTTGCCCAGGCTGGAGTGCAATGGCGTGATCTCAGCTCACCACAACCTCCACCTCCTGGTTCAAGCACTTCTCCTGCCTCAGCCTCCCTAGTAGCTGGGACTAGAGGCGTGTGCCATTATGCCTGGCTGGTTTTGTATTTTTAGTAGAGACGAGGTTTCTCCATGTTGGTCAGACTGGTCTCGAACTCCTGACCTCAGGTGATCCACACACCTTGGCCTCCCAAAGTGCTGGGATTACAGGCGTGAGCCACCGCGCCCAGTCCATATTTTCTATTTGACTCATAAAAAGGACTTAAAGTGCAGACACTGATGGTTTATTCACACAAAGCTATAAATGATACATATATAATATTTATTGAGCCCCTAACATAGTCCAGGCACTGTGCTCAGAGGTTTACCTGTGTTGTTTCATTTTTTCCACTTTACTCTGAGAAACTGAGTCATAATGTAGTTAAATACAATTTCCCAAAATCATAAGCTAGTAAATGGCAGAGCCAGAGTTTAATACCAAGTCTGCTTTACATCTCTCTACTATAATAGCTCTCCCTCTGTGTAACATTGGAGTCTTAATCATTGGAGTAAAGATGCAGAGAAATGAGAATATGAGCAAATGTATAACTGACTAATGGGATGATAAGAAGGGGAGGAGATTGTGCTTTCATAATAACAGCATAGTCACATTAGAGTGGGTTCAAGTCCTAAGTTTTCTGCTGCCAGCTATGTGACTTCAAGCTAGTTCTTCCACCTCCCTGCCGCCATTGCGATCCTCACCTATGAAATGAAGCTAATAATAGAACTTCCATCTTGGGATGCTTGTGAGGATAAAATAGGATAAAACGCCCGGTATACCGTAAGCATTCAAATAATATTCGGTGTGTTTACAATGGGTTCAAAAAGAGGAGGTTAATGTATAGGAGAAAAATTTCATCTACATATTACAGTTTTGCTTGTGACATCTTGTTAACAAGGCTTTGCTTGAAGAGCAGGGTACCCACGTCAGCCAACATTGTTTAACGTGGCCACCAATGCAGACATGTTACATTAAATCTGCAATTTATTAAGCATCTATCGCAGGCCAGAGAGTTCGCTGGGCATATTGTATACGATCCCTCAAATCTCACATCAAACTTGTAAGGTGCTACTATTGAACCCATTTTACAGACGCAGATACACATGAATGGAAAGGTAAGGCAGCACATCTGGAATTACACATGTACAATTAGTACACTGGCACAAGCTGATGTTGAGTACTTTGAAGACTGTCTAATTCCAAAATGTGCCTTTTTTTTTTTTTGAGACAGAATCTCACTCTGTCACCCAGTTGGTTCACTGCAACCTCCATCCTCCCAAGTTCAAGCGATTCTTCCACCCCAGACTTCCAAGCAGCTGGGATTATAGACGTGTGCAACCACGCACAGCTAATTTTTGTATTTTTGGTAGAGATGGAGTTTCCGACATGTTGCCCAGGCTGGTCTCGAACTCCTGGCCTCAAATGATCCATCCGCCTCCACCTCCCTAAGTGCTGGGATCACAGGCATGAGCCACCGCACCTGGCCAGCTCTTTTTTTTTTTTTTTTTTTTTTTTTCATAACAATGTTATGCTCTGTCACCCAGGCTGGAGTGCAGTGGCAAGATAATAGCTCATTGGAGCCTTGAACTTCTAAACTCAAGTGATCCTCCGATCTCAGCCTCCTGAATAGCTGGGACTACAGGCACTCTCCACCATACCTAGCTAAATTTTTGTTTGTTTGTTTGTTTTTGTTTTTGGAGATGGAGGGTCTTGCCATATTGCCCAGGATAGTCTTGCACTCCTGGCCTCAAGTGATTCGCCTGCCTCAGCAACCAAAAGCGTTAGGTTTACAGGCCTGAGCCGCGCCTAGCCTAAAATGCACGTTTTTTATGATACTTTCTTCCCTCTTGCTAAGGTTGCTTATTTCCATTTCAGATCCTGGATAGTTCAGCCACAAGAGATGGATCTCAAAAGTCTTACATTGTTGATGAGTTTAGGGATATGGCCAAGGCTCTTCCATTTCTTGACTTTGGAAGGCATACACTTTGTGTTTTTGTTTTGTTTGCTTGTTTATATATTTTGATATTTGGAGTGAATTAGAAGGTGCCCAAGAGAACCTGAATATCCTGAATAAGTTTCTCATTGCACTCAAACACCAAATATAAATTATAAAATATTTCCAGATCCAAAAATAATTGAGAGGGAATCTATCCATTGGAAATTAATGTAAGATAAATCTCTCTAGAATATATATGAGACATATTGTTTTATAGATTAGTCTTGCAGCTATATCTCATGTTTATGAAATTTCTAACATCATTTTATGTAACTAAGTGTCCCAGAAACCATCTACAACTTTTTAATTTAATCTTAACATATATCAACATGTGGTTAGTATATGTAACATATATTAAAATTGTGTGGAGCTCTCACAATGATCTAATCAATCTAATCGAATAATATAAGCTCCTTTTAGGAAATTTACATTAATATAACATGCATATAATCAATAGTTAAGTTATTGTTTATCTTATTTTGTAAATCTTATAAATATATGAAATTCAAATAAAATAACAATTATTCTAGTTAAATTATTCTAGTTAATTATTCTAGTTAAAATATCTAGTTAAACCAATGATTAAGTCAATGGTTCAAACTATGTTTCCTAGGTGTCCTACAATTTTTTATTTCTTGTTCTACTAGCTTCTGTGAAGGTTAAGTCTTGAATGTTTTAATTTTTAAATTTGAGGCTGGTAGGCTATTATATGCATGTTTTCATCAGGTTTGTATTGTTTGCCAGAAAACCATCATAAATATTATAATTTCATCAATGATTGATGGATATTTTCAGCTAAATATGTGACATTCTCTGTTGTTATGTAGGTTATGCTTTTTCAACAGAGTTTATATTTTGGGATGTTCCTTCAGACATTTACATTTTTCAAGAGTTGATATTTCCAATTGAATCACTTTTTAAAAGTGAATTTAGTGACAGCTGCATAACCGGATAATTAGTCTTCATTTTAGTCTACCCAGCATGAATAGCTTTTCATTACTTTATGTTTCCATCTAGGTAATGTGTGTCTTGATACTACTGCACTTGGAAACATACGTTTATTAAATAAAGACTTGGAGTAAGTGAAATACATTTCCTTAACTGTTTGTAAGCTGCAGCTATCAACTGGTTCAACAAGCTTTTACAACAAGTGAAAGTAGCAGAATTCAATAAAGTGGCCAGAAAATTTCACCTTATCTATTGCAGATTTTAGAATCAATACAGTAGATGTGTTAATATAAAAAAAGTTAAAAGATTCCTTATGAAAAATAATGAAGCTTTAAAATTTAATGACTAATTGAAATACCAGGCCCCTTTTGTGTGGCTATGGCTTCTCTCATTATACTACATCAGAAATTGAACTGGACTGCAAGGCACAGAGAAAGTCTTTGAGAGACTGATCTTTGTTGCAAGAGACTCTTTAAGCTGCATTATATCGTTCCTAAGCCTAATTTTATTATTTCTAGGGAATGTGATGTACTCTGTCTCTAAGTACCAAAGAGCCACAAAACCCAAGAAACAGTGCATTTGCTGAATCATATATCAAACTGAGAAGAGATTTGTTAAAAATAATTCTTTTGAAGAATACATTCAGCCTCAATTGTATATCCTCGGCTGGCCACATGCTGGTTTTCTCTCTTGATTTCTACCCCTTTAGCTTTCCCTTTATGTCTTCCTCCTAGTTTTAAAAAGAGCATTCCAGCCTCTGATAATGACTTACAATCTTTATTATAAATTATTGGTGCTTTGGAGGTATAACAAAGAGGACGATTTTTCTTAAGCTGTGATAAAACCAATCATATCAGAAGAGCTCTGTGTGTGTGTTAGTGTGTGTGTGTGTGTCTATGTTGGCTAGTTCTAGAATGTTTTTAAAGTAGACAAGTTTTCTTTGAAAATTGTTATATTATTAATTTTTAAGAATATAATTGCGGTAAGTGGCATAAGAGTACCTTGCAAATCTCTCCAAAGGGACAAGATAAAGCCAACATGGTTCAAAAGTTCAGAATGCAAAGCTTCAAAGTGTGAGCCTGGAAGAAAGGAAATTCCTCTGGGATCACTATCATTTTCTTACATTCCCACCAATGCTTTGCTGGTTTGTTCTGAAGAACCATTCTCACAGACCCCTCATTACAATTTCTGCTGTGACTGGCCACAGTTACTTGAAACTTGTGTTGAAAGACAAGCTATTTATCCACGTTGTCATTTTGCTTCTCTGTGGCCAGGGGATTAATCGCCTTCTCAAGGGCCTACCTCTACCATTTCCTTTACTTTTGGGAAAGGAGATTTTAAGTAAATACCACTGTATGACCACAGCTTATTCTTCAAATGGAAATGTAATGTATCATTTAAAGAAAGAAAATTACCAGGAGATAATTTTAGCCAGAGTTCACTTATTTAATGCATACTTGAGAGGTGACCTTACTTCATGGCCAAACCAAGTCTAAAAGTACCCTTCTGAATACATGAAAAGCTAATGTCTTCATACAAGTGAGCCTTGAGGGCTGGCTAGGTGACAAGCATTTGTTGGCTTCCATTTTCACCGGTTTAAATCTACAAGCTGGAGAAGGGCTAAATGGAAAGGGACAGAAGAGTCTTTCCAGGAAATAAAACTGGTTAAGATACACGAGGACTGATGCCTGGTTCAGCCAGTCAATCAATGGAATGAATTCAGTACTAGCATTTTAAATGGCTCAGGTAAAATGATAAATAAACCAATAGCATCTCACTAAAATATACACATGTAAAAATGGATATTTAGGACCAGATAATTTTCAAAGAATGAATTCATCATCTATTAACACTTATGTGTTAATCCCTTTATAATGATTTAATTTTTTAATAAGTTCCTTCTATTAGCTACATAAAGTCACTTATGTCATCCTGTTATCATTCATGGCAAATTTATGAAATATATGTTATTTTCATCTTATGAGCAAGTAAAATTGAGTCGGATAAGAACTAAGGAGCTTCGATTAATATTACATATTTAGCCTATGTGCCAGAATTCAAGTTCATATCTGTCTTATTCTTTATCCATACTTTTCCCATTACACTATGAAGTTCTTCCTTTGACATCCATAAATTAATGTGTATTCACTTGTTTGTATATAATCACATATACCAATAAACTACGCTAGAAAAATTGCATTTGAGAAATATGTTATAAAGCATGACAAAAGCCCATTTTTATTCCAAACATAATCTACTATAACTAATTGCCCACCATTTTCTCTGGGATATCCCTACCTCTGACACTATAACTGAAATGTGTTACTTCCATTAATACAGAGAGATGATTGTAACAGGAATACAAATTCTTCTATAGAATAAAAATATACTAAACATTTCCATTTTTTTTCTAAATATATAGAATTTGCCAAGGGTTCAACAGGCTAACACCTGTATAAACTACTTATGTACCCAGATTTATTATCAATTTGTGTATAGATGGATTAACATATGTTAGATTTTATATGTCAGATGATATATTAAAACATGAAGAATAAACATATGTATTTGGCAGAAATAGACATCCCCACTGTTTCTATAAAAAAATAAATAAAAAGTCTACACACGTAAACATACTAATTTGTCTTTAGTTGTCAAAAGAGTATTTCATCAAGTGTGTGTTGATTGCTTTAGACTTATGGACACATAATAGTTCAGAGAGCTCAAATGAAAACCATAACATTTGCATTTTTGCATGTGCTTTACAATTCAAAAGAATGCTATTAATACCTTAAAGACAAATTATTGAGCAAAACTAGGAGATGCTGGATTCAGTTAAGAACCTATTAACTTGATTCAACTCAACAAATGGTTCTGTACTGGACCCTTTGCTAAGTCAGGAAGTGTGTGGCAAAGGGAAGCCCTATGGCAGGCAGTGCAGAGGTGAGCAGGATATAACCTGGCATTTAAATCACAAGGATAATTAACCTGTTCTCACAATATCCTTACCAAATTTTATTTTGATCATATCTAAATGGAAGCTCTGACAAATTCGCTGTTTTGCATCTGGCACTTATGTTTCTCAAATAACCATATTAAAGATGGTATTTTTCTTTTTTCAGTCTTTAGCTCAAGTCCCTTGAGAATTACATCTAACACCTTAACACATTCTTTAAAGGAAATTGTAGGAACTCTCTTTTTTACTCAATGAGCTGTAAAACAAAAACATGACGAGTTTCCAGAGTCTCCAAAAAAAAAAAAAATCTTTTCTGCTTGATGAGGTTCTACTCCTGGAAAGGATTTTATGTTTGGAACTGAGCCACATTTCCCTAACTGCCATTCAAAAAGAATGTTTATTTGGATTGATCTCCTTTGGGGGAATTTGTTGTTAGTTGAAAATAATTTTTTTTAAATTTCTTCAATAACCTGGAAAGTACTTTGGTTTGTTAGTTCTTGCTGACTCCTAACTAAGTTTTTCTGAATGCAGAGAAAGGTGTTGATTATATTTTATTGCTAGTAAGAAGCATAGCTGGTGCTCTTTGTACTCATTCATGAATATATGTGCATTTATTTGTATATATTATATACATAAATATAAGTGATGGATTTTTCACATTAAGGATGAATCTGTTCATGTGTGGTGGCTCAGACCTGTAATCCCAGTGCTTTGGGAAGCCAAGGTGAAGGATTGCTGGAACCTAGGTGCTTGAGACAAGCCTGAGCAACATAGCAAGACTCTGTCTCTAACAAAAAATAAAAGAAAATTAGCCAGGCCTATTGGTGCACACCTGTAGTCCCAGCTACTCTGGAGGATGAGGTAGAAGGAATACAATGAGCTATGATCCTGCCACTGCACTCCAGTCTGGGCAACAGAGGGAGATGATGTCTCAAATAAATAAATAAATAAAAATTGAAATACAAAAATGATGAATCACTTAGAAAATAGCATTATCAACTGCTAACAAGTCCATAGTGTTGTTTTTGTTTTTCACTTTTCCTTTTCTGAAGATTTTGTAAAGAGCTATTTAGGGCAAGTATATATCAAAGCTGTGTTTGTATTTCACAAGTTAACAGTACAAATATCCAGCTAAAGAACCTTGGCCTGTGGACCTGAGGGACCTTCGTAAACAGAGGCCCCTGCAGGAAGATAAACTGAGACCCAAGTTCAGCTGTGTCAGAGACTACGATTTGCATCCCCTCAAGCTTTGGCTTCCTTTCCTCCCTTATTTATATTTTCATTTGTACCTAGTCTTTGCCCAGTCTTGGTGGCAAACCCTTAGGCCAAGTCCTAGCAACTCCACGGGCAACACGCTTCAGTAGTCCACTGAAAATTATCACTTTACCTATTTCTTACTTCAGGTTATTATATATAAAATTTTTGCCTTACATCTTACCCTGAGAGAGTATAAGAAGTATGAGAAAATGCTTTGATGAAGGAAATCATTGTAAAGTTCAAGTTATAACATTATATTAATAAGAATATCATAGAATAATTATAATATTCATATCATTATTATTGTTAAACTAAATGAATAATATAATCAACCACTAGTGTAATG
Source organism: Pongo pygmaeus (assembly GCF_028885625.2). Taxonomy (NCBI): domain Eukaryota; kingdom Metazoa; phylum Chordata; class Mammalia; order Primates; family Hominidae; genus Pongo; species Pongo pygmaeus. The sequence goes on along the minus strand of NC_085930.1, from coordinate 18,587,182 downwards.
GAAAGAAAAATCCAACATCTTATACCTTATTATCAATAGCATTGTCTTCATGTATGATGGGCACCATATTTCAGCATGTCACAGATAATTAACACCTTATCTATTAACTACATACACAAGAGACATGGCATGACTTTTTCTGAACATTTGATTTCTAATTTCAGTGTAATAATGAACATTTACTAAGCTCTGACTACGTATGAGATCTTGTGCTAGGGAAGAAAAAGATAATAAAAGATGAATTAGACATTTTTGCCACCCCATCCCATCCCAAAGGGCTCACAATCTAGTTCAAAACACAATAGACAATATCACCTTGTAATGGGGCTTGGACTGCGTTTGATAAGCTGCCTCTCTGAGTAGATGGGGACACGGGTGGGGATGGGTGATAAACTCAAGAAAAGAGAACTCCAAAATGATGAACATACAATGAGTTATGGCAGTACAAGAGGTTTTGAGTCTCTCTTGACTGAATAACATGTTTTCCTTTTTAATTTTGGTGGTTCTGTTAACAAATCACAGGATTTACATTTCTAGAAGAGTCTTGCAAACAGATTAGTCTTTTCTCATTCATATAGCAAATAAAATTATCTTTTATTTGAAGGACAACAAATTACAGCAATCCTGAAAATAGGAAAATTCTAATAAACCACCTTGATAAACATTACAGCTGAAAACATAAAAATTCTAATAAACAGCCTTGATACATACTACATTTGCATGCAAATATTCTGAAGCTATTTCATTAGCCTTTTAATGCCCCCCTTTTTTATTATTTTTCTTTTCTTTTTAAAACTTGATATTCTATTATTTAGACAAAGGAAAAATGTTTAGTGAGTAGCTGGCCAGAAACTGTCATAATCTCAGTAAGTCCCATAAATTAAGTAATTGAATCTTCACAAAATATGCATTATTTTTCATCTGAGTTTGCAAATGAGGAAAGCAACTTGGCCAAGGTCAATTACCTAGCAAGGTGATTACCCAGCCTGAAGGACTGCAACCCAGGTGTTCTGGTTACTATGTTCATGTTTCGCTAAGGCCTTGTAATTTATTTGCTTACTTATTCTTTTCTGACACAGCCTCTTACAGTGTTTAAGGAACCTCTCTGATATGGCATTTGCTTTTGCTGACCTTCATTGTAGACTTAAGTGTCTAAATACCTACAAAATTTGTTGCTTGAAATGTGCCTTTTTCCTTAGTCTTTGGAACCATCTATTCTTAGAAATGTTTTTGGCCTCTGTTCCCCAGCTGTTGGTAGCCCTTAGAGGGCTTTGTGGGATAGTAATGGTTTATTTCAGTTGGCTAAATCATACCATTCAAAAAAGCAAAAGTAGTAAACAGCTTACAGACAGCTAAGACATGACCTCATTTTCACATCTTCCATAATAGCCCGTCCTCACTCTGTACAAAGATTCCTTTTTGAATTAAAAAAAAATTCCATATGATAATAATAATACACTCTATGAATAACAAGAAGATACTAGGAATTCAGACATGCTTTAATATGAATTTGTATCTTACGTTACATGTAAATACGTGTGAAAAACAGTAATATTTATAACATGGAAAATACATTGTGCTTTAGTTGCTGTCATCGTTTATTGTGTATTTGTGTTCTTGGATCTTTGAAACAATTCCCAAGTGATCCTCCTACATAGAAGGCTTCAGACCACATGTTAGAAATGAGGGCCGGGCGCAGTGGCTCACATCTGTAATCCCAGCACTTTGGGAGGCTGAGGCGGGCAGATTACCTGAGGTCAGGAGTTCGAGACCAGCCTGGCCAACATGGCGAAACCCCATCTCTGCTAAAAATACAAAAATTAGCCAGGCATGGTGGGAGGCGCCTGTAATCCCAGCTACTTGGGAGGCTGAGGCAGGAGAATCGCTTGAACCCGGGAAGTGGAGATTGCAGTGAGCCGAGATCACGCCACCGCACTCCAGCCTGGTGACAGAGCGAGACTGTGTCTGTGTCTTAAGTAATTTAGATCACTGTTACTTGATCCCTTTTTAGCATCTTTGTGTCCATTTAACATTCCAGAACATGGCAACCGTGATTTTAAAGTTGCTTCCTCTGTTTTCCCCAAGCTTTCTTTTCCTAATTAACTTTTGAAGGAAACTATAATTCTTGCCCTGAGAAACATGTGTCTTCTAATTTTTATTATTTTTAAATTCTGTCCCTTAATTTTAACCACAGTCAATTTATGACTATAACTGTCAAAACACAAATCTTTTTTGACATCCCAGCATAGATTTTAATTGTCAGTGTTCTTAGCATTAAAAAAAAGTTTCCAAACTTTGTTTCTCCAAAACTCTTCTTACAGACATGCTGTAAATTATATACATATATTGATGATTCATATGAAGACATGACTTAGCTGTGACACAGATATAACCAGATCTCAAATATGCAAGATTAATGACCACGGAATAGACATTCCTAAAGTGGACAGATAATTGGATGTACAGAGTCTCCTCTGCCACTGAATTTAAACTCTGAAAATAAACTCAACGTTGTCCAATGTCCCATGTTTTGTTGGTGTTTTGGTTAAATAGGGAATAAAAACTGGCAATATGTCGTAAATATCTAAACTGAAGACTCACTTCAGAGAATCTGAAAGATAGAAGTAGAAACTAAAAAATAGAACTAGGCATTTTGTAGATAACGTTCACAACAGATGTTGTTTTCCGGGTAAATGAAAGGTCGAACAATATGGAACTAGAGGATTATCTACGTTATTTTGGACACAATACCCCATAGTTAGGTCATTGTTATGTTTAACTCTATGAAATAACCTTTTCAGACTGAATAACATTTTCACATAAGCCCACAGATGCTCATTGTCATCAACGTAATTTTTGTTTGCTTTAATCGCTTAAATGGGAAATGGGAAGTTTTTTTCAAACCGTATTTGAATGGCACCGCAATGACCAGCATTTTCTGTTTAATCTTTAGGTTGCATTTTTAGTATGTCCACTGAAAACATTACAGAGAATGGCTGGTAAGTAGCCTCATGTGTGACTCGACTGGCGACATTTTATAACAATTAGTATTCTTGTCTACACAAGGAAGCACTCCAGCCCACAGCAGGACACATAATGGTTCCCTTTATATTGATTTCCATTGAGTCACGTTGTGCTTTGCTACCTTGCAAACTGTTTAAATGAATGATTAGTCTGAAAACATAGTTAATGTTTTAGAATAATTAAGACATCAAAACAAACCAAATACATTCTTATTTTGCATCGTAAATCTCATTGCTAAGAGGAATTTTATATCAGGCAATGCAAACTATGTGATCATCTTGAAACTAGGTGAAAAGCGATTACTGACATCACATGATATTGCTGAAAATCAAAGCCTAACAAATTATTAAACCTGAATTTAAATTCTGTGCTCATTTTAATCATACATAATTCGCATTCACATCAGCATTTGCTGTTGAGCAATGCGGTGTCTTTTCTAGACTTTGGTTTATATTTTAATGCTTCCATTTACTATTCATGTTGGAAATGACATCCTATGTCAATGCTTTCATGCAAATTTGAAATTGAAGCTAAATACCAGAAAGGAAAGCAAGAAGTACATGAATTAATAAAAGTGAAACTATCCCAGTTAATCTCATACAAAGAAGCCCTGTGTGGCTCAATAATGTTGGCAGCTCATGATATAAACATTATGTTTCCTCACCAGTTTCACATTCACTGCCCTTTATGAACTGCATTATAACAAACATTTTAAATGAAAGCTTCACAGGGAGGAAAGTGGTTGAATAAGTAATAGTGAACACTTGTTGTGATTTCTGAAAATCCTAATTGAACCAGTGAGAGGGTGAATGGTCAGCAGTTTTTGAAACATCTTTAAAAGGTTATAAATAAATTTTGGGCAAGTAGGTTTTTCCATTACAGGTACATGGAAATTGAAAAATACTTTTATTTATGGAAAACAATACTAACGTGGATGCTGGTGCAAAGAAAAGCTTTGTAATGGATTATAAGGTACAGGAATAACTTGGTTGAGTATTTAGAAATTTGAAATGGTACTCACTTGGAGAAAGCTTTGGTTCACTGCAGAAGTCATGCAACTAACCTCATCAATTTTGTTGATTCATTATTAAACTTCTGATAAGAGGAAAGCTATAACATTTCTATATTTCAGCAAAAACGTTTGACAATACATCCTGCATTTCTGAGCACTGCAGTTCCATGGAGTTGTATCTGCCGTGCTTTGTTTTGATGTAAAGCATTTAATAGTCACACAGAACTAGGATCTACTTTAGTATTTTCATAAAGATACTATCTTGGTAAAGATGGGAAAATCATCTGTAAATTTCAGATAATCGTAATATCTCCTCCTGAGAGAATGAGTATGTGTACAATAATGAATAAGTTTAACATGGGCCGATTTATACTTTGAAGTAATCCTTACAGATTCTTTGCTGATATTCTAAAATGCATGAATTTCTGTGCATTCATGCAAAACTCAAGATTCCAAACTCAGCATTCTTCTGTTTGCATATGACCTTCCAAGTTTGCATTATATATGTCCCTGACAATATTCTTGGTGATTCCTGTAGTTATTTTTTAAACTATGTTAAAAATTAAGGACACTTAGTAAAGCAATTGAAAATGCAAAGCTAAATAAAGGAGAGAACCTGCTTCAAGGTGGTGAGAATACATGTTCAAGGTTCCGATTCACACTTCTGTTTCACATGGTAGGCCTATTTATCTTAAGTAACAACTAATTACAATATATTAGAGGTCACTTTATGTATCGATCTTATAGTCTCAGAATGAAAATATTTATATCATTTAAAATAAAGCACTTTTTTCTGTATTTTCCTGTTGAAATACATATTGCCACCTTTATTTGTGCAGAAGAAAGAATATCAAGAATGCTCTTAATGACCTGAGATTTTTAGGAATGTATTTGAGTGTCTTTTAACAATGAATAAATGCGATGGATTCTTCTAAATAGCTCAGTTCAGCTCTCTTTTGCCAGATGAGAACTATATTGCTCAGAAAATCAAGATGAATAACCAGAGAAATCAATATTTTTTGGACTTAAAAATGAAGGCAGTATTATAAAGGACATTCTCCAGGCTCTGAAAAACCCAGTTGTCTATGTCTCAGAGAAATAAAACAGGTAACAGATACTTAACTCAGTTTTGAGAAGAGAAATTGCAACCTTATAATAAATAGTGGAAATAAAGTATGGGTTCACCCTGCTGCGGTTCCACACACACACTAAATGCACATATATGAATACAATTTCCCAAGCAAAGACAGAGAAGATATTTCAGACTTATTGAAGGCTCTGTTTGGCTGGTTTCTTGTTTTAATTTTTTAAAATAAATATAAGAAGTGCAAGTGCAGTTTTAGAGTTTTTTTTTTTTTAAACAAAAAACAAAAAACAGGGTCTTGCCCTGTTGCCAAGGCTGAAGTGCAATGGCACAATCACTGCTCACTGCAGACTCAACATCTTGAGCTCAAATGATCCCCCCACCGCAGCTTCCCAAGCATCTGGGACTGCAGGTGTGCAGCACCACACCTGGGTATTTTTTGTGTTTTTTTGTGGAAGTGGGGTTTCGCCATGTTGCCCAGGTTGGTCTCAAACTCCTGGGCTGCAGTGGTCTTCCTGCCTCAGCCTCTCAAAGTGCTGGAATTACAGGTGTGAGCCACCACATTTGGCCCAAGTGTAGTTTTTTTTACTTGGATATATTGTATAGTGGTGAAGTCTGGGCTTTTACTGTAACCAGCATGTGAATAATGTACATTGTACCTGTTAAGTAATTTCTCATCCCTCAGCTCCCTTCCACCCTCCTGCTCTTCCAGGTCTCCAGTGTCTATTATTTCACATTGTGTGACCATGTGTACACTCATTTAGCTCCCACCTATAAGTGAGTACATGTGGTATTTGACATTTTGTTTCTGAGTTGTTTTACTTAAAATAATGGCCTCCAGTTCCATTCATGTTGCTTTAAAGGACATGATTTCATTTTTCTTTATTGCTGAATAGTATTGGTGTGTGTGTGTGTGTGTGTGTGTGTGCAGGTATATGTTTGATATAATGATTTTTTTTCCTTTGGGTAGACACTCAGCAGTGGGGTAGTGGGATTGCTGGAATGAATGATAGTTAATTTTGTGCAGAGAAAAGTAACTTCTTCCAATTACTTTTCTTACACACACACACACACACACACACACACACTTACTTTAAGATCTTAGTTTCCCTATGCATTTTGTATTCTTTACTTGATGTTTTCTTTTATTCAGTGTAAACTCACTGTGTAACAATTTGAGGAGATTCCTGGAAAGAAGGCCTGGGAATTTTATAAAGTCAAGAACTAAAGAGGACTTTCTGTTCCAAAACCTAATATAGAGACTTGGTTAAAAAAAAAAAAATGTCTTTGCTGAATCATCTGCTGAGCTTATAAAGGAAGAAATACTTTGGTGTATTTGGTGATGATACTAGAAGCATGCACATCTGGTACCATACTGCAGGAAATAACTTACTTTGATTCATGAGAAGGTGGTGATGCTTAGTAAAATGACACAGGAAACTGCAAATGGAGGACTATCTTATTCCATTGGCCATTCTCGGCTGCTTTTTGTTTATTAAAGCTGCTGTATGTAATGTGAAGGCTGAGCTTTACTGCAAAACATTTCCTCGGCCATTGGCAGTTAAACCACAATGGGCCTAAGTAATCAAAAGGCAGAAATAGCACAGCCACTACTCTAGCTATGCTGGCTTCCTGAATCTTTAGAAACAGTTCAAGATGCTAACTTAGGAAGCATCAGCTACTGTATGGTATCGGGGCTGTGCTAGACAGGGGGCAGCTGGAGGATGAATGGTTCCATCTTCCCCTTTAATTTGCTATACCAGACTGTGGCCCCAGGTATAGTGACAGAAATTATGCTAGGAGATTCAAAATAGCATACCACAGATTATATTAATGGGATAACATCAATAACAAAATTTGTTTTAATATAAGTAAAATAAAATATCTTTTCTCCTAATATATTGACAACTTGAACTACGCATTTTGGGAAGTGGGTTTAACTTTATTATTAAAATTAATAATAATCTTGGTAATATTTTCTTGCTTTTTTTTTGGTAACAGCTTTTATTGAGATATGATAATTCACATGCCAAAAAACTTACCTATTAACATGTATACAAATCAATGTTTTTTATTATATTTGCTATGCAAAATTTACCACAATTGTAGACCATTTTTATTGTATCAAGAAAACCCTTCACCTCCATCCCTAATCCTCTCTCCCTCCCCAGCCTTAGGCAACTAATAATCTACATTTTCTACGTATAAATTTGTCTTTTCTGGATATTTTATGTAAATTGATTCATATAATATCTTGTCCTTTATCACTGGATTCTTTCACTTAGCATAATGTTTTCAAGGATCACGCATTCTGTTGCACGTATCAGTGCTTTATTCGTTTTTGTCGCCTAATGATGTTCCATTGCATGGAAATAACATATTTTGTTTGTCTATGCACCAATTGATGGACATGTAGGTTGTTTGCACATTTAGACTATTATGAACAGTGTTGCTATAAACATTTATTGCAAGATTTTGTGTAAACATATACTTTTATTTCTCTCGTGTATATACCTGAAGAAGATTGCTGGGCCATATAGTAACTATACGTTTTAATCTTTTGAAGAATTGCCAGACTATTTTCCAAAGTGGCTATAGCATTTCACATGGTTATCAGCAATCAGCATTGTATGGAAGATTCCAATTTCTACATATCCTCCACAGCACTTTTTTACTACAGCTATCATAGTGGTTGTGAAGTGATATCTCATTGTGAATTTGAATTTTCATTTCCCTGATGGCTATAACTTTGAACAACTTTCCATGTGTTTATTGTTCATATGTATATCTTCTTTGGAGGTATATCTCTTCTGATTGGGTGACTTTTGTTTTTATTATTGAGTTAAAATATTTCTTTGTATATTTTAGATATAAGTTATCAGATTTGCAATAACTTTCTAATATTCTGTGGGTCTTATTTTTACTCTCTTCACAATATCTGTATTTGTCCATTCTTGCATTGCTATAAAGAAATACCTAAGACTGGGCAATTTATAAAGAAAAAAGGTTTAATTGGCTCACTATTCTGTGGGCTTTACAGGAAGCATAGTGCTGACATCAGCTTGGCTTCTGGTGAAGACTTTATGAGCTTACAATCATGGCGACAGGTGAATGGGGAACAGGGACATCACATGGCAAAAACAAGGGCAAGAGAGAGAGCGAGAGAATGGATGAGAAGATGCCACACAGTTTTAAATGACCAGCTCTCCCCAGAACTAACTCACTATCTTACGGGCAGCACCAAGCCATGAGGGATGCACCCTCATCATTCAGAAACCTCCCACCAGGTGCCATCTCCAGCACTGGGGATTACATTTCAACATGAGATTTGGGCAGGGATAAATATCCAGATGATATCAGTATTCTTTGAACTAAAAAAAGCCTTTTAATTTTGGTGGAGTCCAATTTCTCTATTTTTTTGTTGCTGCTGTGTTTGCTTTTGGTTTCATATCTAAGAAACTACCACCAAATTCAAGATCATTAAGATTTACCCCTATGTTTTCTTCTAAGAGTTTTATATTCTTACATTTCAGCCTTTGAACTATTTTGACTTAGTTTTTTATACGGTATGAGTTAAGGTTCCAATTTTGTTCTCTTACATCTACTTATACAGTTGTCTCAGAATGATTTTTTTGAAAAGACAATTCTTTTCTAATCAAATAGTATTGCACCATTGTTGAAAATCAATTGACTGCGATGTAGGGTTTATGTCTGGACTCTCAGTTATGTTCCATTGATCTGCAATTTTATCCTAATGCCATTTCCACACTGTCTTGATTAGCATACCTTTGTAGTAAATTTTGAAATTGGGAAATGTGAGGTTTCCAGCTTTGTTCTTGTTTTTCAAGATTGTTTTGGCTATTCTGGATCTCTTGAATTTTCATGTGAATTTTAAGATTTACTTGACAGTTTTGCTAAATAAGTACATTTTATATGAAGATATATTACACTGAAATAAAATAAAATGAAAGAATTATGGGACACAGTTGTAGCTTGTTAATTTATACCTATTTATTTTGTGACCGTATGTGAAATATCTCAAATATAATTTTTAAATGACTTCTATACATTAAAATACAGTAGAAATTGTATTGAAAATGATGTTTTATATTAGGTGCATCAGTGAATGAATGTGTTTTTGTTTCATTTCACCATGCTTCATTAGTAGAATTTCTAGCAATCAGTGCCCATTAGACTTATTTTTATTTATGTGAATTAATAATGCATACATGAACAACAAAATATTCAAGATCAATAATTCTTAAGTAATTAAAGAAAACTTAGCATAGCTATTTATTCCAACTTGGTGTTTAATTATGAAGTGTAGGCCAGGCATGGTGGCTCACGCCTGTAATCGCAGCACTTTGGGAGGCCGAGGCGGGCAGATCACGAGGTCAGGGGTTTGAGACCAGCCTGACCAACATGGTGAAACCCCATCTCTACTAAAAATACAAAAATTAGCTGGGCCTGGTGGTGCATGCCTGTAATTCCACCTACTCAGGAGGCTAAGGCAGGAGAACTGCTTGAACCCGGGAGGTGGAGGTTGCAGTGAGCCGAGATTGCGCCACTGCACTCCAGGCTGGGCGACAGACTGAGACTCCATCTCAAAAAAAAAATTATAAAGTGTACATATTTAATATTTAGAAAAGAAAATAAGCACTACTAGTTCAACAACTGACAAATTTTTTCAAAGATTTGAAAGGCATATGCTGCTTTCTTAACAGACTATATGATTTAGTAAATACATTTCTCTAAACTAAATAAAGGAATAAAGTGAACTCCAAGGGTAAATTTACATATTAATATAATTAATCCATCTATTTAGTTAGTAATGTCTATATTGATTTCATTCACATCCTTTTTTCCACCAAATATTGGAATAGGAATTTATGTTGGAAGAAATATCTAAAGAACCTACAAGGAGGAGAATACTGTTTGTTTGGTTAAATAGATTTGATCAGTTCTTATTTCAAGATTGAAAAAAAAACTTACAAAGTACCTATTACATGATAGACAATAGAGTGATCTTACAGACAAATAATCACATTTAACTCACTCTGTCCAGATAATGTACGTCCTCCCACTTTTACCATGAGGAAACTGAATTCCTACAAGTTCAAGTGGCTTGACCCAAATCAGCTAAATAACTGGTAAAGCTGGTGTATTAGTCTTTCCTCAGGCTGCTATGGAGAAATACCCAAGACTGGGTAATTTATAAAGGAAGAGGTTTAATTGACTCGCAGTTCTGCGTGGCTAGGGAGGCCTCAGGAAACTTAACAATCATGGCAGAATGCAAAGGAGAAGCAGGCACCTTCTTCACAGGGCAGCAGGTTGGAGTGAGTGCCAGCAGGGGAAATGCCAGAGGCTTATAAAACCATCAGATCTCATGAGACTCACTCACCATCACAAGAACAGCACGGGGGAAACCGCCCCCCATGATCCAGTTACCTCCACCTGGTCCAGCCCTTTCTCATGGGGATTCTGGGGATTACAACTCAAAAATGAGATTATGAGATTTTGGGTGGGGCCACAGCCGAACCACATCAGCTGGGATTCACACTTGGGTCAGAAGACTGCAAGCCTGGTTTTCTTTACACTTACCATCTAGTCTCTCTATTCACTAAATTTCTTTCTCCAGCTTTTTCAGCTCTTTATTTACTGCAGCTAAGCCTTTTTCTAAGACCCAACAGAACAGGACATCAAACCTTTTTGGCACAGAAAGTTGAAGAGAGTTTAGAGAAAGTACAAAAGGAAGAAAATTAGACCCATAACCTTCACTAAGCCTATTGTTCTCCAAGAGCACAACCACTGGGGTACCCACACTCTATCACACCTGTAAGTATGATTTGGTTCCAGGGGAGATAGAAGCAGTTACCGAAATCCAGATGAGGGTTAAACCCTTTTACTTTGGGTTTGCCATCCTCCTAGAAAAAGTTTGAAAAATACGTGGAAACGTGATGGGAAGCCCTGGATCTAAAAGTAACAATGACACTCATAAAATACGAAGAGGAGGATGAAAGTCTAACTCACATAAATAGATTATAAGGGAATCAAACGGTATTAGAAAAATTTTTTAAAAAATGAGAATAGAGAATAGAATAGTAAAATGAAGGGACAAAAAGTTTGAACAAATATTGTATACCACTATAATGCATTTATTTGACATAATTACATATACTTTTATTATTAATTTTTCAATGATATACAAAAATATATAGCATATATAGGTTGAAAGTATTTTACAGCAATAAAACCTGAATATCTTTAATACAATTTAGCCCAAACTAAAATAATGTATTCAGAATTATTGTCAATATAGAATTGATATGAGTAATGTAGTAATAATGTTGATATTAATCAATATAGAATGTGAATAATCTTACTTTATGTACAAACATACCTTTTCTCATGTTCTCATTTCTTTTCTCTTTAAAGTTTGCCCTCTTGCATAGTCTAGTACACTGAATTTATTAGATCAATAATTTAACTTGTAATTAATAACCATAATTAATGTTAATTTTATTAAACATTAAAGTTAGCTAAAATAGATGTTATACTGAATAACTTTAAAATATGTGCTTTAGGAAAATATTGACTATGAAATTTATAACATGAAGATAATCTGGCCGGGCGCGGTGGCTCACGCCTGTGATCCCAGCACTTTGGGAGGCGAGGCGGGCGGATCACGAGGTCAGGAGATCGAGACCATCCTGGCTAACACCGTGAAACCCCGTCTCTACTAAAAATACAAAAAATTATCCAGGGTGGTGGCGGCGCCTGTGGTCCCAGCTACTCGGGAGGCTGAGGCAGGAGAATGGCGGGAACCCGGGAGGCGGAGCTTGCAGGGAGCCAAGATCCCGCCCCTGCACTCCAGCCTGGAGACAGAGTGAGACTCTGTCTCAGAGAAAAACAAAAAAAGAAGATAATCTATTTTTGCATTAAAAAATGGAGCAGTTCCTTTCTCTCTAGGAGGACATAATCAATTTGAACATTACTGTTAGCAATGGCTAATGTTCCTCAAAATTATTCCATTGCATATTCAAGTTTAACTCAACAGGTGGGATATAATTCAAGCAACAGTGAAGGAACAGAGTGGACCTCTTGGCTAGATATAGTTTCAACAATAACATATAGGATGCCAGTATTTCCTGAGGATTAATGATCAACTGGAAGAGCTTGTGGTCCTGGGACCATTAACTCCACGTGGTCATTAATTTTGTTGGAAATCCCTTACAAGGACATTTGTAACTTTTGCTTCCCCTTTCTTAATACAATTTTTGGGCAAGATTTTTAAGCAATCTTTTTATTTTTGAAAATGTTATTTTCTTACCCACTGACTATAAATCTAATCAATAACTATGATAAGCATTTAAAGCAGATTTATATTTTTGAAACTTCATATGTTATGTGTATTTTGGCACTGTTTCATTTCTTATACCATCACAATAGAAAAGCTGCACTGTTTCTTAATTAATCAAATGGTTCCAAGCACTAAAAGGCAAAATATCTATTTAAATGGCTTGCTATGTAGTACGCATTGGTTGATACAATTTATAAAAATCTAAGTTTCAGAATGTAGAATATTTATCTTTAGGGTTGTTTACTATAGATTAAAGTTCTGAGGAGTTACTTCTGCTTTAAAAATTTTTGTAATGCTTTTAAGATGTAGGTCAAATTCATAGTGAGATTCTAGAACCTAGCTTTGTTTGGACTCTATAAAACATGAGTTTTACCAAAAATATATATTTTTAGGTAAACACAGGTAACTGTCTTAATTTCCTATCACTCATTGCCAGAATGCCCAGGAAAGTATTAATGTTCTATTACAAATTAAAGTTCTTGATTTTCAGGGGAGAAAATTATATTATTTTGTAATTATCACCAAAAGAACTTCAGAATATTATAATTCTTTTAAAAACAGATTTTTTTGAAATATTATAAAATTAATGTGTATATGTACAAAAATAGTAATTATTACCACCACTAGGAAAATAGAAATATAATTCATATACAATCATCACTAGAAAAATATGAAATAAAGTATAGAATTGTGCTTGGTTATGGTATTTGTGTTATAATATGGAACTGACTATGCTGTTAGCAAATTTTATATTACATGCATATACATAATTAATCTTCATCTTTAATTGATATATATTATTAAAATCGATAGGAAATATAATAAGTAAACCCCTAGGCTGAGACAAGATACAACAAACAGCTAGAAAGACCATGCCAAATTAAGGCACAGTGAATTCCACACTAACTAAAATGAACGTGACATTATAAAAAACGGATGTCATATCTTATTGACAATAAAAGTGCCAAAAGCATGCATATTAGATTAGAGCTCAGCTAATTGGAGGATGTGGGATGTTTGAAGTACAGTAATAGAAGCAGGCGCTAATCTCTGTCATGATACGCCACGCCACCACTACTTGAAATTCCGTTGGGCAATATTAATTCAAGCAGAGGTCTGAGCTACTAATAAATGAGGCAAATTGAGTCAATTACTAATTTCATGCTTTTATGATTTGGGGTTTAGCTAGATAATATCTGCAGTTTAATACGCTGCCCTCTAGAGATCTCGGCCGTTTACAGAGAACGTGCTTTCACAGACCTATTTGCACTGTTCATTTTGTTTAAGTTCCACACTGCCGTGTAGTGGGGGGAGGGAATCACAGGCCACAGTGTTATTTTCTTTCTTAATGCTTCATGTGCGACTTCCCTTTGATTGAAATCTTCATCAGGGTTGAGAGCTGAAGTCCTTGCCTTCTAGCAGTATTCACTTGGCCCTATTTCTCTTTTGGGAACAGTAGTCACAAAATATAACTCAAAACCTATGTAGCAATATATTTTACTGGGATATTGCAAAGGAGTTTATGCCATCAAGAATTCATGCACTTGTAAAAAATTAGCCTGATCTTCCACGTTTTTAAAAAGCCAGCTTAAAAAAAAGCCAGTGATATTTTATGTCCAGCTAAAAAAAGCCAGTGATATTTTATGTTCAAATCAGTAATTTAAAATTTCTTTCTTTAATATCCCCTTTCAAAACAACACATCAGTTCTCATAGATTTTTTGTACCACCACTGATTACCACGTTAATTTGTGCATAAATAAGCATTTCCTGGGGAATAGTTTAAAGTTCTCCAAATAATTAACTTCATTTTGTTTCCAAGAATTTTCTTTTTGTATGGCAAACACCTGAAAATGAAGTGTCACATAAAGATAATGTCACATAAGATAATGTCACATAAAGATAATGTCAAATTTAAAATTAAGTGATATTAAAATAATGTATAAAGATCGTTTGTCATGATATATGCTTTTATTCTTGAAAATTATACATTTCTTACTGTTAAAATACATGTATATAAGCTAACTTTATTTGGTAATTAAAAGGTAATTGTGAAACAAAATAAAATATTATGCAACCAATTTACTGATAGGCGCATTACACCATTGTTCATCTTACATCCTGTTAGAAAAGTAGATTTTTAAATAATCAGTTGATGTACTCATTTTTATCGACCCTAAAGGTAAGGCTTTTTTCCAGTTCCACCAAGGGCCAAATAAAAATATACTGTAAATCATGTCTTCCCAGCTGTGGTTAACCTGATTAGAAAGAGGTCAGTAGGGGAATGGATGGTTGCCAAAAACCCTCTTTGGTCAGGTCTCCACCACCAAAGTGAAGTAGTAAATTGAGAATTGAACAACTAGGTGAATAAGTCAGGCTAAAAAGCACTTTCCAATGAGCTCTATCAATAATTTACATAACTTGTGTTGTGGGAGTTTGGGCTGTAATCAAGGTCAGAAATCTAGAAGAGAGTACTCTTATTTTCTCTATATGTAGAAATCTCGAAGACAGTACTGTTATTTTCTCTATATGTCAGTCTTTCCTTTGGTCCATCCTCCTCTCATTTCCTTACCTTTTCTTTACCTTTCTCTGAGTTATTTTGATAAGTGTCTTTATTTCCACTTCAATTTGCTGGTGTTGTTCTGACTTTTAATATCACTGTTATTCCTAGCAGATTTATTTTCTTTGTTTCCTTAGAACTGAGACATTCATGCCTCTGATCCTTTGCTCTGAAAACAAAGCCCAAAACAACTTCCTTTCTGAACTGCAGTTTGTGCCTCAAGAGGTTAAGATCAAGAAGTGAATAGATATTAGCAAAATCAAGTATCAAACTACAGAAGTGGTTACCTCAGCCCTGCCCTGATGCTGCACATTTAAAGACCTACTCCAAAGAGAAGCTTCAAATTGTCCCAATGTGCTATTTAGAAAAATAATCTATATTAATGTATATAATAAAATATTATGCCATAAGTCACAGTTTGTAAAAGAAACATTAGTCCTGTATTTTCATATGTATTATCTCCCTAAATACCTTATTAACATGATAATTAAACACTCGCTGAGTATCAATACTTTTCCATTCTTATCTATACTGATCAACAAAATTGGTAGTTTAGTAATAGGGGAAGAAACTCATTTAACATGAAACTGTTAAAATATTAGAAAGGAAAGTTTCATAGAGTAGACGGTAATAGGAAATATTTATGGCAAATGTAATATAAATTTGTCATTTGTAAGCACTTTGCATGGGCTATTATAGCCACTTACAGGTTAGGAAAGTGAAGTACAGCAAAGTTACATAAACTAACGAATGAAGCAGAGGAGACAAGGAATGAAACAGCAGACAAGGAATGAAACAGAGCAGACAAGGAATACATTTTGAATCTGTGCAGGCTGATTCTGCTCTTAATCACCCTGTTATGGTCTAATGAGCATAAACAATACATAATATGATAATAAAAATATATAATTTTCATTTCCCATTATAGTCTCTGTAAGTAGTTTGGGGTGTTTTTTTAACCTTATCCGCCTTTTAAGCAACATTTGAGCTGAAATATTTGTAACTAACCGCCACGTTTTTAGGATGACATTTGGAAAAAAAAAAAAAAAGATAATAGATGGTTGAGTATTACGCCAGAGCAACAAAATTTGATTTAAATCATTATACTGTGTTTGGAGAAGGTTTTCTCCTATGTGCTCTAATTTTTCACCCTGTTACATTTCCATATTTCAGTAAGACTGGGTATTTATTATAAGAAAACTGATATAAGACAAGAGAGAAATCTGGCAGGATATTTGGGACAAAGCAGTTCAACAAGTTATAATGACAGGTGAAATAAAATTTTCTTACATAATTTGTCTGTGTGTGTATGTGTGTGTCCACAGGCCCATACACGTGTAGGCGTGCATGAACAGGGGCACACTTGTGTTTCTTTTACACCTAAAAGATTGATTATTCACTTTTGTTGCTCCTGAATCCTATTATTAGCATTAAACCTAGGGCTTTAAATTAACGAATGCCTTAAATTCATGTTTTAGATCTAATAGATCTCAGAATGGTAAGACCATTATTTTCCTTTCAAACTCCAGTTACTTGTATTATGAAAGCTATGGAAAAATTATTTTTGCTACTCTCTTCTACTTTTTTAAAAAGTAAAATAAAATGAAAAACTATAATGCAGAATTTTAGGGTAGCTATTACAAACTCAGTGGGATTCATCACGATGTATTTTCTTCATGTCTTTCAAAATTACTGTTCTGAAAACCTTAGCTTTTCTTAGCTGGTCTTTCTTCAACTTGACCAGATAGCTTTCCTGCCTACCTATTTCCAGTTAGAACATGTGGGCACAGCTATATATTACATATGCAAAATCATTAATAACAAAAACAAAACATATAAAATCACAGTTATCTATCATTTAAATTTTTTCATGACTGTATTTAGGAAATCAACATATTAAAGCTAATAAATAGTAGCTCTACCTAATGTTGACAGTTTTTTAAAAAAACCTTGATATTCCGAATATAATTTGATGCTATTAACATTACTGAATAACAGCCATTGAAACTGTTACAGTAGATAGATAGTCAGACATGAGCAGAGCAGGAGAGGGCTCCCTCTGGCCCCTCAACACACACCAAGAATGTTAGGGACCATCAGGTGATGGTCATGCAGTTGTTAACCATCTCTCTAAAATAGTAATTGGTTGCAGCCAGTGCTAGGGAAAGGAAATGCAGTCTCCCCATACATAGAAAAAACCTGAAGCTGGTGATCAGCAGCTTCCTGATGAGATCTCAGGAGTTGGGTGAATGGGCTCAAGCACGCATATCAAGAGGCAAAACGGTGAGTTTAACTGGTTTGTGACCTTCTAGGGACATTCGGCTGGTAAGGGAAGAATATCTCGAGTGAGCATGCATGCAACTCCAGTAAACACACTGCACATGCTCACCTCCCAAGTGCTGGCAGGCCAAGCAGGCAGCCCACCCCAACGGAAGAATTAAGGGAGAAGGGTAGCAAGACCCCAGAAGCATGCCAACCTGTAAAACCCAGGTCAGAAGGTCAAACTGGTCAGTTGTCTTTTAAGTTTCCCACTTGGCCCTCTTCCAGGTGTACTTAACTTTCTTTTCATTCTGGCTCTAAAGCTTTTCAGTAAACTTTCATGACGGCTCTGAAACTTGACCTGGTCTCTTCTGCCTGATGCTCCTCAGTAGAATTCTCTCTTCTGAGGAGGCAAGAATTGAGCTTGCTGCAGACATATAGGCAGACCGTTATGGATTCGCCACTGGTAAAAAATACTTAGTTATTTTTACCTATAGGTGATGATGGCTAAAAAGTTAATTCAAACTATTGTGTAATATGCTGTATTGCAACATTCTAAATCACTGAATTATAAGTAATTCACCTAAATGCAATATCATCGCACAGTATGCATTGTTGTCTAGTTTCACTTTCTGTGTGTAGTCTGAAGTCATTAATACCAATTACAATGAAATGTTGCTCATATATCTACAACCACTATCAGCTAAGATCTCTGTGCTTGTGCAAGGGAGTTGTATAAGTTGGTTCCACAACGCTGTTGGGTTTTGTTTTGCTTTTTTTGTCATGGGATTCATTAAGTTTTGAGGACTTTCATTAAGTTTTGAAGAGATAATAAGTTGATAATTCAAAGAAAAACTATTCTTTACCGTAGAAAATCTAAATAAAGCCCTAATGTTAGATTAACATATTATGCTTTTAGTGTGTTATGCGTAGCATGAATATCCTGACATTTATTGATTTGCAATAAGAAAACAAGTGAATACATTGTTAGTGGGAGTAGAAAGGCTTCAACTATCAGAGAAAATAGAGTGTGGCAGAGTTCAAAAAGCTCTGAATTTGTGTTTTGCATTCCAGTAAGGCTATTGACCCCAGCTTGGAGGACATATATCCTCAAATGCAGGGTTATTTGAAAAGCCTTTAATCAGATAGTCACTCTGGTATACATACGGAACACTATAGAAATGTAAAGGAGCTGCCCCTTATAAATTTCTATGACCAAATAGAACTTCTAGTTCTTCAATGTGGATGCTTGTTTTTGTTCTGAATATGAAATGTATGCCACCCAGAACATAGACCTTGTTCCAAGAAAATTTAGTATCCTATAGTATAAGCATAAGACAGTGTTAGAAATAGATTCCTTTCTAACAGAGTTACCAAAGAACTATTTATTGTACACTGAAACTAAGTCAGAAAAGGGCAGATAAGCTGGAGAAAACATAAGACTCATGGCAGCAGTGTGTTTTCAGTCTTAGGACATTTATCTCCAAATACCCTTGCATTTCCTATCAACCATTCTATAGAAGCTATCTATATCCATGTATTACTATATATATATATATATATATATATATAATATATATATACAAATTTAGCTTTTGTAAAAAAATTTATATGCATACTTAAATCTCTACTCTTCTAAATGACAGTAACATATCAGTTACCATTACTGAAATACATCTCTGAGGAAGACTTAACGCCACCCTGGTAAAAATAGCAGTGGGTTACTGAAGATCGCACATTCTGAGTTCTCACTCCGTAATTTGGTGAGAAAAAAAATCATGCGCTTGGACCGATTTTTCATGGGAGAGAACTATATGAAATGTTGGTATAACGTCAATTTTTTCCTAAAAATAAGAATTTTTTTTTTTCTATATGAAGGGCCTGATGTCCCTGTTGCTGAACAGAAATCTATCTTCCCCTGCCAGAGGTAGCATCTGAGTCACAAGAAATGGTATAGCTTGAGGTCTAGTCTTTCAGTTTTTGAGACCCATTTTCTACCACAGTCATTCCAAAACATACGAAGTCAAAGTTTTACTTTTTAAATTTTTTTTGAGATGGAGTCTCACTTTGTCATCCAGGCTGCAGTGCAGTGGCACAATCTTGGCTCACTGCAGCCTCCACCTGCCGAGTTTAAGTGATTCTCCTGCCTCAGCCTTCTGAGTAACTGGGATTACAGGCGCTCACCATCACACCTGGACAATTTTTGTGTTTTTAGTAGAGATGATGTTTCACAATGTTTGCCAGGCTGGTCTCAAACTCCTGACCTCAAGTGATCCACCTGCCTTAGCCTCCCAAAGTGCTGGGATTACAGGCATCAGCCACAGTGCCCAGCCTAAAAACTCGAAAGTTTTTAAGCTAGAAGAAAAAAAGTTTCAAGAAAAATAAAAGCGTCCTTGATTTCAAAGCTTCTGACTTAGTCAATCTCCTGTTGATCAATTTTTGTCTTATCTTCTAAGAAGAGTTACTAATAACATTTGAGTCTATTATTGTTTAAAAAATAATAAAATGTAAACGTCACTCTTAGCAACTCTTGAAAAGTGAAGGAATAGTTTGTGAAATTGAAATATATCTTAGAGGAAATGATCCCCAAAGTCACATACAAATTATTCAAAATAAATCTTTGCTTGTTCTAGATCACTATCCCCAAAATGTCTTCATTCATATCATAATTTTTTAATATTATTTTGATATAGTGCTTGAAATTCTTCCAAGTAAAGATTGGTTTGGTTAGTGGCCTCCTTTAAAAAAACAAATGCAGGTATCTCACTTGAATCTTGTTAAAAGGCTTTCAGTCACTCATACGTAAGTGTGAATTGTTTAGTTAGCATGTTTCCACCCTAACGGCTCTATTCAAACAGGAAGAAGAAAAGGTAAGTTACATACCACACTTCGATGGGAAGGGGTCCTGAGACTTCTTTGGTCCCTAAAATAAGAGACCAAATATGAGAAAACATGAGACCCACGGTAATGGGTTTTCAGTCTTAGGATATTTATCTCCAAATAACCCTTGCATTTCCTATCAACCATTCTATAGAAGCTATCTATATCCATGTATTACTATATATATATATAATATATATATAAAAATTTAGCTTTTGAAAAAAAATTATATGCATATTTAAAGCTCTACTCTTCTAAATGACAGCTACACATCAGTTACCATTACTGAAACACGTCTCTGAAGAAGACTTAATGCCACCCTGGTAAAAATAGCAGTGGGTTATTGAGGATCACACATTCTGAGTTCTCACTCTGTAATTTGGTGAGAAAAAAAGAAAGATGTGCTTTTTTTGTTTTTTTGTTTTAAAGCTGGTAAATGAGCGCACAAGGCTATTTACATATATTGTTAAATGTTAGCTTTGAACAACCCTGTTCAAGGAAAGGAGAAAATATCTTTTTCTTGCTGTGCCATGTATCCAACAACAATCAAAACTAGGAATTTAGACTTGTTCCATTAGTAACATACTTTAGCTACATTAATGATCACACAGGACTTTGTGTACTGGCTTGTGAACTTGATTATTTCTAACGCTGTTTCTATGGGAAAGCACATGTTGAGTCCTCACATACAAACTTTAAACTTTTTTACTGCATTGGGAAAGTTGGAAACTGCTTTTATTGGTTACTCTTTTCTTTGCTAATTATAAGTGATTGACTCTGAAATGATTGCAATGAGCAAACAGAATAACAACAGTGTAACAATAACAAAACATTTGTCTTCTAATTTTCTCTGAAATCATAATCAGAAGAATGGTTAATGACTGATTCAAGATAGCAAGTAAGAAATTCTTATTTTTTTTTAGCAAATCTTTACTGAAGGCATATTATACTCCAGATAGTGTGCAAAGCTCTATAGACACAGTGCTTAAAAATAGGTGAACTAGATACCTGTTCTTGGAGAAATTACAGTTTTATGAAATTACATCTTGAGTTCTCCTGGAAAAACCTATGTTAATATTTTGGGCTCACCCTCCCATAAACCACAGAAATGGGCTAGAATCTTCTGCATTTCACCAACAACTAAATGAAATGTTACAAGAAGCAATATAATAAAAACATATCAAAGTTGGAAAAAACTTGTGTTAATATTGTTACTTTTTTCATTAATTTGGAATTAGGAATAATTTGAGCATAGATTTACTTTTTTTTTCTTTTTAATTATACTACAAGTTCTAGGGTACATGTGCACAATGTGCAGGTTTGTTACATAGGTATATATGTGCCATGCTGGTTTGCTGCACCCATCAACTTGTCATTTACATTAGGTATTTCTCCTAATGCTATCCCTCCCCAAGCCCCCCACCCCCCAACAGGCCCCAGTGTGTGATGTCCCCCTTCCTGTGTCCAAGTGTTCTCATTGTTCAATTCCCACCTGTGAGTGAGAACATGTGGTATTTGGTTTTCTGTCTTTGTGATAGTTTGCTGAGAATGATGGTTTCCAGCTTCATCCATGTCCCTACAAAGGACATGAACTCATCCTTTTTTGTGGCTGCATAGTATTCCATGGTGTATATGTGTCACATTTTCTTAATCCAGTCTATCATTGTTGGACATTTGGGTTGGTTCCAAGTCTTTGATATTGTGAATAGTGCTGCAATAAACATACATGTTCATGTGTCTTTATAGTAGCATGGTTTATAATCCTTTGGGTATATACCCAGTAATGGGATCACGGGGTCAAATGGTATTTCTAGTTCTAGATCCTGGAGGAATCGCCACAGTGTCTTCCACAATGGTTGAACTAGTTTACAGTCCCACCAACAGTGTAAAAGTGATCCTATTTCTCCATATCCTCTCCAGCACCTGTTGTTTCCTGACTTGTTAATGATCGCCATTCTAATAGATGTGAGATGGTATCTCACTGTGGTTTTGATTTGCATTTCTCTGATGGCCAGTGATGATGAGCATTTTCTCATGTGTCTTTTGGCTGCATAAATGTCTTCTTTTGAGAAGTGTCTGTTTATATCCTTTGCCCACTTTTTGATGGGGCTGTTTGCTTTTTTCTTGTAAATTTGTTTGAGTTCATTGTAGATTCTGGATATTAGCCCTTTGTCAGATGAGTAGGTTGCAAACATTTTCTCCCATTCTGTAGGTTGCCTGTTCACTCTGATAGTTTCTTTTGCTGTGCAGAAGCTCTTTAGTTTAATTAGATCCCATTTGTCAATTTTGGCTTTTGTTGCCATTGCTTTTGGTGTTTTAGACATGAATTCCTTGCCCATGCCTATGTCCTGAGTGGTATTGCCTAAGTTTTCTTCTATGGTTTTTATGGTTTTAGGTCTAACATTTAAGTCTTTAATCCATCTTGAATTATTTTTTGTATAAGGTGTAAGGAAGGGATCCAGTTTCAGCTTTCTACATAGGGCTAGCCAGTTTTCCCAGCACCATTTATTAAACAGGGAATCCTTTCCCCATTTCTTGTTTTTGTCAGGTTTGTCAAAGATCACATAGTTGTAGATATGTGACATTATTTCTGAGGGCTCTGTTCTGTTCCATTGGTCTATATCTCTGTTTTGGTACCAGTACCATACTGTTTTGGTTACTGTAGCTTTGTAGTATAGTTTGAAGTCAGGTAGCGTGATGCCTTCAGCTTTGTTCTTTTGGCTTAGGATTGACTTGGCAATGCGGGCTCTTTTTTGGTTCCATATGAACTTTAAAGTAGTTTTTTCCAATTCTGTGAAGAAAGTCATTGGTAACTTGATGGGGATGGCATTGAATCTATAAGTTACCTTGGGCAGTATGGCCATTTTCACGCATTGATTCTTCCTACCCATGAGCATGGAATGTTCTTCCATTTGTTTGTATCCTCTTTTATTTCATTGAGAAGTGGTTTGTCCCATCAGCCATTTTTAATTCAAACTGATCTTCTTTTAATGTCGAGTACATTCTTACCAAGTATTTTCATTCTAAACTATGGTGAATTTTGAAAGAGAGTTTAACAAAGTAAACTAGTCCTTCCTTATTTTATTCTACTAATTGTGCAAAATTATACTATTTTGGTGGCTTCTGGGTCTGATGTTACTGCATGATTAAGTAAAGCATTGCTGACAGTGTCCCCTATCATTATTAACTGATACACAATCTAATATGTGTCTGCCAGTTTGTCTGCCCCAGTATTATAGATCTGCTTATTGTCTTCTTGTGAATAAGTTAATGAGATGAGTAAAAAGAAGTATTAAGACATAATTAGTGTTTGCTAGATATTTAATTTGTATCCCTTCTTCTGCTTATTCTGAGATAAATTATTTCAGTATTTTAAAATCCCATAGTTATATGCTACTCCATATTTTACAGAAAGTTTTGTTTTAGGTAGTATTAAATAGAAATAATTGTTACTGTTTTTAGTATGCATGAAAAACACAAATTACAACATTTTAATCTATATTGCTCACTTTAATCGATACTTTTTATATATGTGACCATATGTGTTAAAGCATTTTAAACTGATCTGATAGTAGAGGGATATTTGATCTGATAGTAGATGGATAATGTTATACCTTACAATGAATTTCTATTTCTCCTATTATTATATTATTTCTCCTGTTGAGTGATAGTGCTTATTGAACAGTATAATATGTGAAGTCAGTTGTGGGGTCTAATGTTCTTTTACAATTTTTATCAATGACTCTGCTCACTAATTGACAGCATGATCCTTCCGGATGACGCTAAAGTAGAAGAGTTCCCTAATATCTTCGAACACATGGAGAAAGTCTGAAATGGTTTTCAAAGATTAGAGAGGAGTTTTATGAAAGCAATGTAATTATTATGTGACAAGTGAAAAGAAATACCAATAGTGTAAAAAGTAAGAGAAAGACCAGATCAAGAGTGACATGAGAGAGAAGATTGTATAAGTTGAGCTTCTGATGTCTCAGTTTTACATAATGTATCCTCACTGAGCATATCACTTAGTTTTTGCTGCATAAGTATTGACAACAAAACTTAGTGGCTTAAAACAAAACGATTTTATTTTGCTTACGAAGCTGTGGATCTGCAATTTGGTTGTTCTGATCTAGGCAGGGCTTGCTGTTGTATTGCAGCAGTTGCCATGTCAGCTGGGAAATGGCCCAAAATGACCTCAGAGGGAGGGCTTATCTCAGCCTCATTTGCTTTCCCATCATCTAGGAAACTAGCCAGGGCTTATTCACATTTTGGTGCAGGATTCCAACAGGGAGCACAAAAGAACATAAATCCTCTTGAGTCATGGGCTCAGAACAGTTCAACATCACTTGCACTATATTCTATTGGCCAAAGCAAGCCACAGGACCAGCTCAGAATCCAGGGTGGAGAGATTCTATGTCTTCATGGAAGATTCTACAATGGATCGTGGTCAGTTTTACAACCTGACACAGTAAATAGTTATTATACTGGCCTACATGTTAGGGAGCATTGATTGTTGCTTATTTTTGGAAGACAAATTCATTGATATTTGCATTCATCTATTATAATAGATAATGGAGATAAGGACATATCACAGATACTAAAGATGAGAAGAACATTGAAAAGAAAATAAAAGCTAGATTGTGTAAAACATTAACCCGAGAAAGAGAGAAGTTGAAAGTATTTTCAAGAAATCTGGACCAAAAATTTAAAGACAAAGGTCCCAGTCTCTGGTAATATTCACAATGTTTAACATACATACTTTATAGAATTTCAAGAAACTTCCACATACATTTAATCCTTACATGACAAAAATAACATACATGTAATACTCATAATAGTAAGACAAATATTATTACTCACAATTTATAGCTATGGAAACTGAGGCTCATAACATACCGTGTGTAATAGTTCCTTTAAACATAATGGTATTTCCTTTTAGGGAAAAAGTTATACAGGTAATTGAGTACAAAAACCCTTCACATCTTGATATTCTCAAGTGAGTGCACCACTAGCCTATGACTAATTTTCATGCCTGGGGGAGTTTGGTGATTGATGAAACCTATGTGCTGGTAATTCTCTGGAAAGGTTGCGTTAGGTCCACCTTCTCACACACACTGCAGACAGGCTTGCCAAGTATATTGAGGGTGTAAGCCTGATCATAGGAAACATTTTTATTTGCTTAGTAAAACACTTTTTAATGGATCTTAATATTCATATCTATTTATTGAAGCAGACCCAGCAAGCTTTCAACTTATAAGTATTTAATTAACTATAGCTCAAATTAATATTTATATACAAAATCAATGAAACTGCATTAATGTTCCTACTGGCTTTCTCCCAAACTAGTCCATATCCACAGGTCTTCTGTGTTGTGTATTCAGGCTTTCTGCTTGGAGTGATGATGTGCTTGCAGAATACATTTTCAATTATCTACTGAGAGAAGAGAAGTTTTCCTTTTTTTTTTTTTAACTGTAAAATGAGTAATGATCTTGAACACCTATTAATAAGTAAATAGATTGTGGAATGAACTCTTGTTTCTTTACTCAGACTCAGGATTAGTACTGTCACCTATAGCCTGGGTGGTTTTGAATCTGACCATAAGTAAGAGAGGGCACTCAAGGTTATTACAAAATAAAGGCGATAACCCCCTTGTAGATAACTGGGGTTCCTATAAATCCCTTACTCCAGTTAATAGTTTCCTTTACCTTGAAGAGAAAAATGTCCAACACGCCTGCTATTATTTACACTTTTTTTTTGAACCTATGTCTTTACAACAGAACAGAGTCAAATGCTTTCGGTGTAGGACTCCTTGTTAAAATAACATTACACAGTTTAGAAATGTCAATCGTGTTTTATCCCCTGGAGAAACTAATTCCAGCTAATGGTATTCATTCTAGTCATCATTACAGAAATTTCAGTTCTTGACTAAATACAGAAAAGACCCACAATTTAGCAAGAAATGTGTGTCAAGACTGATAACATGCATGAGGAGGGAGCCCTTGGGATTTGTATAAGATACACTTTTCAAGAGTTGTATGCTTTCTGCCACTGTTGAGGCTCCTAATGCAGGCCTTTTTCTGCTGTGCTGATTTTCATCTTTCTAAGTAGGTACTTTCCAATTTAGTATAGAAACATATACACCTTTGTGTTCTTTGTCTGTTTCCTGTGTTGTTTTTCTTAAAAATTGGTAAAGTTGAAGATATGGATAAATTTTCATTGCTTTTGTATCCTCCTGCAACCAGCACAATACATGATATACAGCAGGTGTTCACCACATGCTTCCTAGTAAATTTCTGGCTCTCTGCACTCTTTTGCTCCCAACATTTCCAGAGTTATTTTATTCCTCCTTTATGTTACACTTCAACCTGTGTCTAGATGGCCTGATTAATGTCCAATGAGAAAAGGAAAAAAGAACCAGGTCCTGATTTTGGCCAAAAATACTCCCCAAGACCTTTAAGAATCTTCCCCTTAGAAACAGACCACTGAGGAAGTTATTTCGCTCATGTGCTGTGATCAGATGTACATGGACTCTATAAACCTGAGTGATTCCCTTATATCTGCACATATACCTGGTAGGTCAGTGAAGGTCTTTGGGTCCTATAAGAATCATAAAAACAGCAAATACTAACTTCTAAGCACCCAATAGATCCACACCCTGCCTCCAGAGCTTCCCCTTTGCCAGCCTCTCAGTCTGGACGCTTCTCCCTCAGTTTATCTCCTTATTCAAGGCCCTGCATCTCCTCTAAACTTCCAACTAGTCTAAGCATCTGCTACTTATTTCAGGCAGAGTGGTTATTCCTTCTTCTGAACTCTTTCAATATTTATGTTTACAAACACCCATTAGAAACTTATTTATAGGTAGTTGGCATTTTCATGACTTTTTTTCTAAGCGTGGCTTCTTCAAATGTCCTAAAAATCCCTGAAGACAAAGATAGTGTCTTACATGTCTTTGTGTGCAAAGTTCCTAAGACAGAGCTTTGAATCTAGCAAATAATTGGTAAACATTTTTAATGATAATACCCATTGAAGAAAGTTATTTTGAATATAAGAAAGTGGAATGGGTGTAGAAATGCATCTATAAAGTGATAGTAAAATAAATAAATATTATAAATAAATAAATAAAATAAATAAATAATACCTTTCACATCTAAAGTGCTTTTTAGTTTAAAAGTGTGTTCACAGATGTTACCTCATTTGTTACACACATTTGTAAAATCTGAATAATAAAATGCTTTAGATCCAGAGGTAATTTCCAAAACATGACATGACATGCTATGAGTCTTAACCCATCCAGTTTAGCACCATATATTTAAGAGCCACGGTGAAGTTTTTCAAGTTTACCCAACAGACATCATTTGTGTGCCTGCTAAATTTCTAGATACGAACACCAACTCTAAAACGGTGAATGTTGGTTTCACCTAAGAACAAAGAAGCAACAGTATAGTTCCACTTCTTTCTCCCTCTAACATTATATTGCATAAATGAAATCTGATATCGTACTTTGAGCAAAATAGGGCAGGAGCAGAGCTATTACTTTAAAGCAGACTCATTTTCAAGGAGAAATCCAAATTGGAATGTCAGCTAATGCCAGTAGTATCAGAGTTTTGGCTACAAAACCATCAGTTTACGGACTTATTAACAGTTCATAAAATGTGTGGCATTCTTCTGGTTCTTGTCACTGGTCAACATATGCTCTAAATTTACAACATACTAAAACACCATTTCATTGGTATTAAAAATAGTTGTGAGTATCACAATAGAAATATCACAAACCACAGCAGAAATATGATGCTTATTCAAAGAACAGCAGATCCTTTCACATATGGTCAGTGATGGACAACTCTGCCAACACATGAACAGGGGGGTTTGAGAGGGGATTTTGAAGGGGGATTTCTAAATGATGAAAATTGTAACTTCTCCATTTCGTAAACATCATCCTGTTTCAAATCTATGATTCTTCTAGACTAGAACTCCAAATGGGCTAATGGTGCCAAGATTCTCTATGTGTGGGCAAGCTCTTCCTCATAATATCAAACTCAAACAGTAATGACATCATGAACATCCTTCTAACCCTTAATAAGCTAACAATTCTAGAACTATATATGAAGTTGTTCTTTTCTTTTTGCTCCAAAAATCTTTCTGCTTAATATGTTCTGTTGCACACGTGTGTGACCATCTGCTCAGAATGTGAGCTGATCAATGTGAAGGATCCTATCTTCTTTTTTGTGTTTCCTCACTATTCACTAATTTTCACAAGGCACATAGCAAAATAACTAGCCCAAATCAGGAATTAATGTGTAATTTTTAAATAAAAGCATTTTTAAGTTTACTATATTATTGGAGAGAGTATGGTAACATACTTGTAGAAATGTGTGTGAATCTTGTATTACTAATTATCGTGCATGAATTTACCTTTTAAAATAAATTTAACTTTTCAGTCGTATTAACATTTATAGTACTAAATTTTATGTGTTAAAATTAATAATTTATTTGTCCCTAGATTATCTCTTTCATGTACTAGAAATGACCCTTATAGCCTATATTATGGGACTTGATGACAAATTAATTCTAAATTTATAATTGTTATTAATGTATATCTTAACTTATACACCACATAAAGTGTTTCTTTCTCTAAAAATTTATGATGCTTATATATATTCAAAATTTAAATCTTAAGCATGACTCTGGCTATATTTAAGGGTGTGACTTATATTGATAATACTTTATTTTGTATTAAAATATTCATCATATTTTATCATTGTCTATTTTATAATCACAGATAATTTGAAATTATAAAATTAATACTTTAGTAAAGTAACTTAAAAGTATTCAAAAATCCAATTACTATTAGAATAAAAACATAGTCATGATTCTACTTATAATTTAATATTAAAAAGGGACATCTTTAGTTCCTAAGAAGATCTAATATACAAATATAATAATTCATTTAAGCTTTGAAATTTCTAATCTTGTCTAAACAAAATTAGAAATTTCAAATAATTTCAAGTTGGATTTTAGTCTTCAATGATATCTTTTTGTCTCAGTCTCTAAATCTCACCCATAGATAATTATTAATTTAGTTGTGGTTTATGTTACCTTTTTATGTTTTCCTTTTTGATTTGGCACACCCATGAAAGTCAGGGAAATAGTACAATAATATTTACTTAGTCTATGTTCAGAATACATATTAAAGAAAGAGGCAAACACCTACTCAAATATTCATGTATAATGACAACATCAAAGCATTCTGATGACTGACCATATGTCTAGAAATACACTGTAATTAAGGTAGATCAGAAATCTCCCCAAGAGTCTTTCATAGTTTAACTACAAGGAAAAATAAAAGGAGAAAGCAAGCTATCTCTTGAGTGCTTTGACTATATTATTCTCTAGTTTTTACCTCTATACAGTTTCTAATATTTTTCTATATACATTTGTGAATATAGTCAATGCATAATAAATATTCTTTGTTATGCAGCACCTTTGTAGTTCCTTAAATTACTTGGAAGCAATAACCTTCATGAAATAATCACCACATTACTTTACAGTTCTGAAAGCATACTTGATAATTACTGCCCCTGTAGCTGCAGAAAATATGGGAGCAAGACACCTCCATATCCAGGAAGAATTTAGAATAGGCAATAAGATAGGAAATTTCTTTCGGAGGAACACTTTAGTGATATTACCTAGCTCACAGTGCTGTGAGGCTAAATAAGATAGTACATATAAACAAGTTTGAAAAGTATGTTGTATATACTCAATGCTCAACACAAGAACAATTATAATCACCATTAGTCTTTGTTTTTTTTCCCATGCCTTTCTTCACAACCACTTCTCTACTCAGTTTAGACTGACTGCCGGGTAGACTTTCCAGACATGGAGGGTTTTTTTTCTTTGTTTGTTTGTTTTTTGAGACAGAGTCTCTCTCTGTCACTCAGGCTGGAGTGCAATGGTGCGATATCGGCTCACTGCAAGCTTCGCCTCCCGGGTTCAAGCAATTCTCCTACCTCAGCCTCCCATTACAAGCACCTGCCACCATACCCAGCTAAGTTTTGTATTTTTAATAGAGACAGTGTTTTGCCATGTTGACAAGGCTGGTCCCGAACTCCTGACCTCAGGTGATCCACCTGCCTCGGCCAAGTTCTGGGATTACTGGCGTGAGCCACCACGCCCGGCCAACATGGAGGTTCTTTAATCAGATCCAGTGAATATTTTCTGAAAAAGTTGTGAGATGCATGTTTTCTCTCTCTGCCTGGGATTTATCTAGTTGGATGCTCTAATACAGGCATTTATTATGAATATGGCAGTCTCAGAATATATAATCAAACTTAAAACATGTTTTTATACAGAAATGTATGCTCACTTCTTTGATTTTGTTGCGGCTGATAAATCAGTTTTTAAAAACTTTGAAAATCTTAAAGTCTCATCTGAATCAAAGATAATTAACTTTTAGTGCCTTTATAATAAAGGTCTATATCATAAACTCTGGGTACATCAATAACAGAACTATTTTGTTGTCATGTTAAACTTTTTAGAAATCTCAGGATTTAATGACTATTGACATTAATTAAATCTTCATAGCTCTTTTGGTTGCTTTCTCAAATACAGGAATAGGCTTTGTGGCTTGTAATCCTGCCAATGGTATGAAAAGAAGAAAGAGGTATAAAGAAAATCCATAGACAACAATGGCTTCCGCTTTTAGTTCTTTGTTGCTTGCCGGCAACTAGTTGAGTAATAGTTCAGGATTGAACGTAGAAGGAGAGACTGCAATTGAAGCTATGCCTACTGCCACATTTTACTCCCTGTGAAAATAGAAACCCTGTTAGGTCAGTCACTTGCCTGAAGCTATACAACGTCCGTGGTATTTCTAACTTATCCAGGAAAGCAATCTAAACCAAATGTCTAAATTCACTTGAAAGCTGCTTATCATCAAAGTTCCCATTCATGCTTTTGGGACCAAAATGATTATTGAGAGTTGTGTAGTAGAGTCAGAAGAAAGCCCCATTACAGCATAGGCATTTCGCTTTGAGTAAAATGTTTTGGTGCTGATATTTGTTTTCTCAAATATTTTTCAGACAGTTTTCTAAAATAATGTCATGATGATGACATAAACCATTCCTTCTATAAAGTTAGACTCCATCTACCTTAGCAGCTTCACCGGGCTTCTCATGCAGTCCCCATCTTACTTACACATTTCAGACACAGTATTCCCCATAAACACCATGCCTGGCTAGGTGTCCAAGGAAGAAAATGTGGTCATGGGTTCTTAGTTTCCAATTGGGCCAGTAAAGTCCCTTTCTCATCCCTCTTCTACACTTATCACTAGAGACAGAAACGAAAAAGCATGGCTTCGGGCTGCTAAAAGCCTAAAACAAAACAAAACAGAACAACAACAACAACAAAATAAGACAGGTTGGACAAGCTTGGCAGGCTTTTCCCTTTACCTACGCTTTTGTTCCCACTCAGACCTTGTCAAACCTCTCCCCATTCAAATGACACCACCACTGAAAAGCTTGTCCTGACTCCGTGGCCGCTGCCTTGCTGTGGTGTGCCAGGTGCTGCGTTTTAAGTATCTGAAAACACAGTTTGCCTCCAGCCACCTTGGGAGTTTTTGCCCAGGTCTTTACATTTGTAATGACGAGCACCAAGCACAGCTTCTGGAACGGATTTGATCCTATTATCCTATTAATTGCCAATAATGGACCATCTGTTTGGCATATCGTTCCTTATATTTGTTGTTCAATATATTTTATAAAGCAAAATGGGCATATGCTGTAAAGACAGATCATCCTTCAGTTCTAATGAACTGATTTCATTTATGCTTCAAAATGGGCTTTATGTTTTTATAATGAGAAGAAAAGAAGTTTTGTTGAAAGTGGTGGTGTACCTATGGATCTTCTTTTAGGACTAATAAATATTGTACTCTATGGAGTAAAGGGAACAAAATAAGAATGCTATAAATGACAGTAGAAGGTTGTAAGGAAACAAGACTAGTAATTCATGGATTGGCCAATTGATGTTGTTTCCACCATGGTAGTGGATTATTTATGATTTCTGAGGAAACCTGACCCAGAATGTGAATTTGGTTTCTAAAGCTGCCCTGGCCTCAAAGTTATAAAGAAGATTATGCCACAAAGAAGGATGCAGTGTTCTAGTCTGACTTGTGTTTACACCAGAACTTGACACTATTCACAAATATTCTGTCTCTTTGTCCTTCAAAGAATGTATTGGTTTTCTGAATGGTTGCTTTTTAATGAGTCAATTATTAGACGAAATGCTTTCTTGGAAAACTAGTTTAATAATAACCTTCTAGTATAAATTATATAAAATCAAGTTAGTCTTATTTGAGCTTTAGATATATTTGCTTATAGACTTTTCTTTTCAGATTCTTTTAGCTACCCGTTAATCTTTACCACACAAAGGGTAAAGACAGTCACTTCTACAGTTATTCACACGTCAGTAGTACAAGCAGTCTTTCCTGCCTGTTATGTTTGTTAAGGGTTCACTATACCTTTAAGACTCAGGCGTCATCCAACCAGGACCATCTGTGTGATTAATAGGAATATAGAAATCAAAAATAGACACATATAATGTATATACTGGCCAAATGTTGATAATAGGATTTTAATATTAGAGTGCGTACGTGTGTGTGAGTGTGTGTGTGTTCAAGAAAGCTGTCTGATTTAGAAATCCCCTTGAAAAGTTCGACGTACATGCAGGTTTGGGGGAAACTAAAGGAAAGATAATAGAAGTAAGAGAAAAACCACAGCAAATTAAGACTTTTCAAAAGTTGCTTTGGGAATATATCTGTGAAAGTGACAAGAGGAACGAGACGGTCATGGAGTGAAATGGGAAAAAAAGAAACAGAGAGAGTTAGATGAACAAAGCTACTCAATAGAACTGGTAAAATAGTCTATGGAATGATGTCTAGGAATATGCTTTGTAAATGATAAAGCACTCTTGAAATATTTATTATCATTACTCTACACTGGGAGAAATAATGGAATTTAGGGAAATGACTTTGGGGGTCTAAATCCAAGGCCTAAGAGAATAAAAATTTGAAAGAGAAATAAAGAAGTTTAAAGTAATATCATAAAACTGCTATAATGACAAGACATAAGTGCTAAAAAAAAGGAAAGAAAATTATAAAAATCAAAAGTTAAATACTACTCAATATATTAGGAAGTATAAGATATTTATTAGTTCAAGTTAAAAAAGATAACATACCTTTCTTAGGAAGAATGGGGGAAATATATGGTGGTTAAGTAAAAGGTTAAAAAAAATTTGTACCTTAAATCTGTTAAAACTTTAAAGCCATAGTCCCAAGCAAGATAAGAGTGAATTCATTCCAGATGCAAACAAAGGAGCCACACATTCTTTAACCAACAGAGAAGACTCTTATGAGAGGAAAGAATACACAGACAATGCCCAGGAAAACCAGGCAGATAAAAGTGAGAATTGCCTTCTTCCAACTGGCATCAAAGCCTGGGATGAGAAAATACACATCAACTCAAATCCTTTGTTAAAAGCTTTGATTTATAACTGTTCATAATTTATGTAATCATCAATGCATTAATTAAAATGTAGGGGATAGTAATTATGAATTCATCACAAATGACAGGTACATGCATTTTTTCAGGTGTTGCTTTTATTACATATTTTTTTCCTATTTTATCCAACCAAATCTTCACTGTATAAGGTACTAAAAATATGAACATCCATCCTCATACCATACATTATTCCAATCACATTTCTCAGAGGTTGCCTCCTGGGTCTATATATTTACAGATCTTCCTCCTGCCTATTTTTTTCTGCGTTTCTTCGAAAACACACATACCCTCATTTACACAGTTTACTTTTTAAACAAAGTGGGACTTTTACTATAGACGACATTCTGCAACGTGGTTTTCTTAAAGGGGTTTTTGTATCTTCAAAATATTTTCATGGCAGTAAATAGCATAGCATCCTATACTATGCATATATGATAGTTTATCCTTTTCTGCACCTGTTAATTTTAAGCTTGATTGTTTTCTGTTATTGAAAAGAATCCTGAAGCATCTTTGTACAAACATCTTTGAGCATCTGAGAGATACATTTCTATAAGGTACATTCCTATAAGGGAAATCCTTGGGTCTGAGTATGAATGCTTTTAAAAATAATTTTAATTAAAATCACTCTCCAAAAGGACTTTATTTTTTATAGTATAATGTTCATATTTACTTGCCAAAGAATTATGTACAATATTGTTATTTAAATGACTTTCAACACTGCATAATTTAATCCAATTTGATATATACTATTATCAGAATATATAGTTATTGTGAAAATTACATATTTAAACATTTTTAATGTCATAGCTCATTATTTCCCATCAGGGAACTTTAGATACTATCAGAAAGCTCAAGTCCAAGTTTCTGATGCTTCATGCATATTATATTAAAATTATAAAATCATTATATTCTAAGAATATTGCTCTATGAATTATTCCCCAGAAAAAAAAAAGTTTGGTTTCTTGAAATTTAAAACAAACCAACCCCATTCAAATTAAATTAAATGTGGTCTGTGTAATTGGTGTTACAAAAAAATCAACTGAAACTATAATTATTATAGAAGAGAGAGAACAGTTTATCTTCTCTTTAAGAACAAGCATTTCTTAAGAAATGTTGGTTTTTTTCTAAGTGAAATTATTTGTAGCATCCATATCTGATTACTTTCATTGCTGCCTATATGTATATGACTGACTCATATTCCAAAGCAATAATAGATAAAGGTGGTAAAATGTACATAGCTTGTAATCAATCATAGATAGGTGAGATGAGGGAGAAATATACGACAATAGTAACTCCAGGTTTGTTTCCTTTGTGGGTGGGGAATAGTGATCTTATTGCTTGAGGAACATTTAAGAAGGAGAAAGAATAGATTCCTTTGGACTTTACTTCATATCTGAGAAGGTGATGCAGCATATACGTAGATAACACACAGGGTAGCTGAAAACACGCACCTGAAAGATTGGGGTTAGACATATAGAATTGGAAAACATTTGTCAAGACATGAAAATTAGGGACTTGTTTCAGGTTGGCACGAAATCATTTAGGAAAAAACATAGAATATACACTAAATAGAAAACTTAAAGGGCCTGAATGAGAACACTTCATGAAAGCAGAGAATTTGTTCTTTTGTTTTGTTCATAACTTTATCCCTAGCATCTGGAATTACGTATGATACAAAGCAGAAGCTCAATAACAATTTGCTGAGTAAATGTACAGACTATTGTTTATTTTGTTCCTTCTTTTGGATGTGTACCCATTATAAGATTATGATACAGATATTATAATGAAATCAATAGTCAGGATACTGAAGCATTCTTACCATGTCGTCAATTTCCTTACTCTCCGATAAAAATAAATACTTCTTAAAAAGTAAGATTAAATGAGATAATCTGTTTGAAGGATTTAGCCCAGTGACTAACTGATCCTTGAAAACACATGACACATAAGTGGTAGCTATTCCCATTATCATTCATTTAAACTCTGGACTGATAATTCAGTTTGTGAATATTTACCATCATTCCACCAATAACTTACTGAAATACTGAGAAAATTGATTGAGGGTTGCAGTTAACTTCTCCCTTTGAGTAAATCACTGTTAACCAGACTACTTACCATAATTTAAATTTAGAGTAAATGTCCAAACAATATATCAAATCTAAGTTTTTAACAATTTTTACAAAAATAAAAACTTTAATCCAATATTGTTTACATTTTTTATAATTGGCATTTCTTCTCCAAATAAAAATTGTATTTAATGTGCCAAACTATTTTGGAAACAATGTTTAAGTACTCTATGGTGTTAATAACATTTTCTCACAGCTGGTCTTCATAATTTTGTATGTTGTTTAGTTGCCAAAGCCCAAAATACAAAACCATTATAAGAAATAATTTATTCTAAAATTATGTATTTTTACTGATGAATATACTATTTAAAAATCACTCTTGGGTCCATGGTGGCTCATGCCCGTAATCCCAGCCCTTTGGGGAGGGTCACCTGAGGTCAGGAGTTCAAGACCAGCTTGGCCATCATGGTGAAAACCCATCTCTACTAAAAATACAAAAATTAGCTGGGTGTGGTGGCGGGTTCTTATCATCTCAGATACTTGGGAGGCAGAGGCAGGAGAATCACTTGAACCTGGGAGGTGGAGGTTGCAGTGAGCCGAAGTCGTGCCACGCACTCCAGTCTGGGTGACAGAGTGAGACTCTGTCTAAAAAAACAAACAAAAGAAAAGTCACCCTTATAACCAAGTCAGGCCTTGTTTTATAGACACATTTGCCTTTTAGGTTTATTTGGTATAATCTCAGAATTCTATTAACTTAATTGCCACAAATAATCTATACAAGCAAAATCAGAAAGCCTATCCAAAGTATCAGATTTTAGGTTTGGTTTTATGTTGTTTTCACTGAACTTGGTTTATTTCAGAAACACGGAGGATTACCCATTCAAAATTCATATTAGTTTGGTGTCAATAAAATTGAAGTATATATGTAGAAATGACTGTCAATCAAGAACTTGATTCCCCTCTTTCTCTCTACCTACCACCAGTCCTCAACACCCTAATCTTCTGCCTGGACTGTTACAGTAGTTTTATAACCTGCTTTCTGTTTCTCCTCCTGAAGGAAGAGTAATCAATTTAGAAAACACAAAACTAAACTAAAATTAGATCACAACTCTGCTGCTTAACATTCTCCAAAGACATCTCCACGTTTATAATAAAAGTCCACCTCTTTATAAATGACCCATGATTCCACATGTGACCAGGCTGGATCTTCCATTCCAACCTCAGTGCTGATCAGACTCTCCCAAATTATGGGCTCCTTCTCAGCCCTTTGTTTTCTTCCCTGAGCACATCAGTCCTGACCCAGTTTCAGGACCTTTACCCTTGCTGTTCCTTCTTCCTCAGATGCCTTTCTTCAGATGGTCCCATGGCTGGCTCCTCTCAGTTCTTGTTTTTCTCCCAGAGGCTTTTTATTGAACTCTTAACTAAAACAACGCTGGAATCCATGCCTCATTCAGTTTCTATCCTCTGATTTACTTAATGTTCTTCATATTCTTATAGAACCTGAAGGTCTTTCTTTCTCTCCTTCCTTCCTTCCTTCCTCCCTCTCTCCCTCCCTTCCTACCTTCCTTCCTCCCTCCCTCTCTTTCTTCTCCTTCCTTTCTTCCTTCCTTCCTCCCCCGCTTTCTTCTCTTTCGTTCCTTTCTGCCTCTCCCTCTCTGTATTGCTTTTCCTTCCTTCCCTCCTTCCTTCCTTTCTTTCATTTGTTCTTTCTTTCTGTTGGTCCTTCCTTCCTTCTTTCTCTCTTTCTTTTTTCTTTCTTTCTTTCTGTCTGTCTTTTTCTTTCTTTCTTTCTTTTTTGTTTCCCTCCCTCCCTTCCTTCCTTCCTTTCCCTGTTTATATACAGAAAGTAAGTTCAATGAATGTAGGAATATAGTCTGTTTTCTTTGCTATCATATCTTTAGTACCTAGTTCAGGGTCTGACCTATAGTAAGCCTTCAAATAAATACGTCAAATGAATAAATATCAATTTTTCACATGCAAATTAAAATAAGTATGCATATTAGTAATGTCAAAAGGCATGTTTCTGTGTTGAGTATCTTCAGCTTATTCCTCAAAATTCGTCTCCAAACGCTTTACCCTGCTAAGTGCCCTGGAGAAACGGGTCCATTTGGACAGCATCAGTAGCTTGGCTTCTGCTTGACTTTGGCCAACGTTAAGCATTTACAAGTGATTATAGGGTAAGGGGAGGGTGAGCTTAGGAGTGTTTCCCAACCAGATTGATCCTAATTGGTTGCAGCCCTGTAACCCTCTGCAAAAGGCCTCAGATCTATCAGATGAACATCTCTCTACGGCTACTTTTTCAGGACTGAGTGGTAAGAATTTCTCCTTCTGACAAGCCCAAGGGTAGTTTTCCTTAAACTTTGCATAAAGTTTTGTTAATTGCCCCTTTGTTAAGCTCTACTCAAAATATCATTATAATGTGCTATCTATTTCCTGGTGAGAGCTTTATTTTGAAATTTTATGCAAAAGATTTTTCATCCAGGTTTCAAAATCAATGATGAATTGATTCCTCATTTGGTGTCATGACATAACAAGAAAAGAGATATGAGGAGCACCCAACTTAAAACAAATTTATGTAGGCTTGAAATTTTTTGGAAGGTATTATTCTCTTTCTCTAATCTAAAAATGAATATATATAGATATTCATTTGAATATACATATTCATTTGAATATATTTATTTTTATATTCAAATAGTCACTAAGTAAAGCAAATTACCTAAGTGAAGCAACTTAGGTAATTTGTCCACTAGAAGACCTTGGTCATATCTATATGACTATTTGAAGGGCAATGAATACATGAAATATTTTGCTCCATAATGTATTTGTATTCATTGTAATATAAATAAATAAATAAGATATAAAAAATTTGATACTTCAGGAATGTGTACAGTTTATAAGTGGTCTTCTGTACTCTTGGCCCCACTACAGCATACCCTGGAATAACCTGTGGTCCATTTTGAGATATGTGACTTTGGAGAAGACAAGCACCAAATAATAGAAATGTACAAGTTTGTCTTTGGATCTTACCTCTTTTGTTTACTTTCTACTTCAAGGCTTCATGAAACTTTCAGCCTAAAGATTAATTCCCCTGTTAAAAACAAAAGTTCACGCTCATAAATTACAAAAGTTAAATGATTCAATGACACCATCAAACTAATTAGAATAACATATGTGAATTTAATCTCCTGGAAATAGTATGTATGCTTTGCTGTGATTTTAAGAGTCACTTGATAATGAATATCAGCTACATGGATAGATAAAAAATAAGATGACCACTGGGTGAGTTACATGGATGGATAGAAAAATAAGATTGCCACTGGGTGAGAAGCTTTTATTGTCAAAATTTGTCGACTGAAATCTTGTAAACCAGTGATTCCCAGCTTTGGCTGATAGTTAGAATTACTAATACACTTTTAAAAATTCAGGTTGTCAGACCCTGGCACTACTGAATTCAAATGTCTAGGATTTAGCCTGATAATTTTTATTTCAGCCACCCCAGGTTATCCTGGTGATCAACTTTTGTGAATTACCTTTTGTGGCATCTTAGGAAACTCAGTCCAATTATATTTCCCCAAATCTGTAAATTTTTATTAATTTATTTTGCATTCCCAGATGTGTTACCAATTACATTTCACTGTATGATTTCCGTTTCTTCAATAGCACCACTTTTTGAGAGGAGGAAGTGTTTTAATTTTGATCTTGATTTATTCGTGTGGGAGGAAGTGTTTCTAAGTATGAATTAGAAAATATGGTTGACTCAAGATGTATTCATTTAAGAGAAAGAAATATAAATTTCTATAAAATCCTTTTAGCTTTAAGCATTAGCCAATATTAGTGTCTTAATGTAATTTGCAATCACAAGGCATCATATCCTTAATCTAATAAGAATTGAAATATTTTGGAAAGAGAGTAGAAAAATAATGATAAGATAAATTAAATTATAGGTGCACCTTAATTTATAAGATAGATGGTTTCTGAGAGATTGGCTGTTTAGGTAATTTCTATTAACTAAATTATATTTTCCCATTGAGTTGGGTTTATAATGGAAAAGGCATGATTTTGGAGTGAAATACAAAGGAGAATGTGGTTTTGAGGCAAAAAAGAAGGCAAACATAACTTTGATGTAAAATTATTTTAAAACTCGTATATTAAATTTAAATTATCAATGTTGATAAAATAATACCTAAATACATCAAAAATAGTGCAACCCAATTCCTAAGCCTTTAAGGTTCTGACCGTAATTAAAGGAAATGAATCCTGTAGGTAGAAACAGCCTAGATAATGCACATTGTTGCTTCCTCCATTGGTGTAATGTGGTATGTCTTTATCCCCAGTAAGAATTGCCTTTAAAAAAATTCCTAAGCTTATAACAAACTTTAATTCTTACTGATGCCGCAATTATTTTTGTTTACTATGAGTATGCAAAACTATTGTGACTGAGGAGGTGTAGTTAGAAACGGTGTTTATAAATGCTAGATTTATTTTCTGCACCTTCAGTAACCTAGAACAGTTCATATCAGTTAACGTGCATTTAGTATTTTGATACACTTTCATTTCTCCATGTTAACTTCCTTTTACTGAGGTCTGTACAAATACTTTCAAAATCATTACAGTTGTGTGAAATCTCATTTTCTTCATTTTTGAGGCTGAATTTTAGAGGGTATAAACATACAGTCAACAGATTCTAAATTTTAAATGCACTGAATTTTTTTTAAAGGCTGCCAAATTGTCGCTGTCTCTTATTCTACATTCCCACACTACGACCTAATGGATTACTACGTCATTTGACATTCCTCTCTCACAAGCAGCGTAGGTAATTTGTCCACTAGAAGACCCTGGTAAAACTCTGATTCAGCTCACAACAACAGGAGGTGGAATTCAGTCCATCCCCTGCCAGGGCTGTGCTCGAATAGAGATCTGATGGAGATACTCACAAGGTGAACTGCGTAACTGTGTGTGACTCCAAAGCGAGCTGCAGCCATGTAATGCTGATCCCAGCAGTTTTCACACTCACTTTCTAAGATGCAAGACCTCTGAGAACATGTCATCGGGTTGGAAGTCCTCCTGATCGGTCTCCTGCATCTCTGTTTAAACTGTAAGAGCTGTCTCCTGAAGTAAAATGCAACGTGTTGTATTAGAAAAGACCTGGTTTTGTGAAGGGAATGAACAATCAGGAGTAGTTGGAGACTGAGGGTGGTCAAAGGACCACCTAAGTTTCACTCTATTATCAGAGGGAAGAAAAGGAGAGCCAGGTGATGGCCATTTGCAAGAGAGAGAGAGAGAGAGAAAGAAAGCCAGCTTACATGAACAAGCAGAGTTTCATTTAACATCTGCCCTCCTGGTTTTTAGGCTTTTGTTGAATAATGGAGCTTTTACTCTATTAATCATGTTTTTATTTAATGTGTCATGTTTCTATTCTTTAAAAATCATAGATTAAAATTATAACTAATGAATTCTAATGAACTTAGGTTTGAAGACAGATGTTCCTTTCTGAATCGTATTGTTCCTACATCTAAAAGTTCAACTTGTAAAAAAAAAAGTACACATTTAAGAACAAAAAAAGGAAAAAATCATTTCTAGCCAGTGTTTCAGGAAAAATCTTGTCATTTCCCTCCAATGCAGCTCATCATAAAAGCTCTAAGGAAATAGTGTTTAAAATCAATTAACCAAAAAGGCCAAAATCAATTTAACAAGAGTTAGCTAATGTTTTACTAAAGCAAACTCTCTTTTCTTTAAACATGATTAATATCATTTAAGGGTTGTTATTAGTGGTGTCACTTCTAAAAAGTGTGACCAATTTGTAATGAAAGAGCCTTTGTGTACACGTATGGGATTTATGGTAGGCACAGAAATTTAATGTGGTATTAGTGATTACATCTTTTCCTTGCCTTTGATATTTTAAGAGAACACTCCATTTTTACTCTGTCTCCTTGGAATGTCTCCTAAAAGGTCACTGAAGGATCAAGAAATATTTAACCTATAACCGTCCACGATTATAGCAGCTCTATGCAAATTAGATTCTAGGATGACATTTAACAATGTTGGCGTTGGGTAGCATCATAAAAATCAATGAATTTTAGAGTTAGAAGGGGCTAAACAATATGGGCCAATAATTTTCAAACATTTTAACAGCTTATTTCTCATACAAAACCCAATATATACAAATGCTTTAAAATGCATCTGCTATGACTGAAAAGAAGGGCTATTCAAGCTGGGCCTATTGCTGGGCTCTCCAGCATCACAGTTACCTGCTCCAGCCCCAGGCCCACAATTTGAAGAACAAACAACCGTCTCCTATCTTAACACAATAGAAATCTAAAACATAATGTATTTAAATCTCGTGTCTACATTAGCACAGCATATCCCTACATTTGAAATATAACTTGATCAAAATATGGTATTCATGCCATAATCTTTTGTTTTTCCTTCTCACCATCCATGTTCTAATTTTTTTTTTTGAGACAGAGTCTCACTCTGTCGCCCAGGCTGGAGTTCAGTGGTGCGATCTCGGCTCACTGCAAGCTCTGCCTCCCAGATTCACGCCATTCTCCTGCCTCAGCCTCCCGTGTAGCTGGGACTACAGGCGCCCGCCACCACACCCGGCTAATTTTTCATATTTTTGGTAGAGACGGGGTTTCACCATGTTAGCGGGGATGATCTCGATCTCCTGACCTCGTGATCCACCCGCCTC
The DNA here is from genome assembly GCF_028885625.2 of Pongo pygmaeus. NCBI lineage: Eukaryota > Metazoa > Chordata > Mammalia > Primates > Hominidae > Pongo > Pongo pygmaeus. The sequence goes on along the minus strand of NC_085930.1, from coordinate 18,544,704 downwards.
GGCCTCCCAAAGTGCTGGGATTACAGGCATGAGCCACGGCGCCTGGCCCTAATATGTTATTTTGTACGACTGAGTTTCAGAGTTTTGCACTTGAATTAGTTTTGGCAGGTCATGGTGCCACTGTAAATCAGATCTATAAATAAATCTATGTCTCTCCATTAAAGAACAAAAACAAAAATGCTCCACTGTTCATTGCAAATACCATATTTTCCCTATCTTCGTATGCATAGAAGACCCCCAGCCACCAAAATCTATGTATGTTTATCTTTGTAAATCCAGCTTTTGGCAATAGCAATGTTAGTAGCAATAGTTACCAGTTCAGTCAGGTAAGTTAGGTTGAATCCTACAAAACGCCAGTATTTGAACTCTTTAATCTACAAAAACAGTTTCACGTGGTTTAACCTAATGCAATTTCTAGTCCTTTCAATAGCTCTGTAATGCAACCATTATCACCATGCTATAGGTGAGGAACCTGCAGTTCACAGAAGAGCTTTGCCCGAGGCCACACCACCAGGAGTGTTAGGGGGATCTCGAAGTACACATCACTACAGTCTCATGCCTTTTCTCTTGTGCCATGCTGCACTAAAAGCTCTGAGCATTTGAATATACAAGAAAAGCAATTTTGTTCAAAGCATAACTTAGTTCTCTATGTACGTGAAAGTGGGAAATATACACCTCAGAATATATTTCTTGATGAAGTGAGCTTCATATATTATAATAATATTTACTAAAGTTATGATCAGATGTCAGCAGAATAGGTCATCTGCAATTTTTCTGCCACCTCTAAATGCTTCAACAACATCAGCTGTCAGTCTTACTTAATATACTACAGCTCATATGCGCAATAATCTTACCATAAGTCCTCATCAACAGGAAGATCTTTATTTTGTCTAGAATTTTGAACGGAAATAAAAACATATTAAGCCAAAAAATAACAAAAGAAGTCTACTAGAATGTAAGAATGTTGTCTTGGCATTTGTATCTAATTTTATAAACTGCTAGGTGGAAAAATAATCAGTCTTTGGGTCTGTGACCTTTCGTCTTTTAAATTCAAAGGAAATGAGTTAAAAACAAAACAACCACAACAAAAAACCTTTTTCTGTAAAAGAAAGATAAAGTAAATAGATAAGGGAAGTAACATTGATTTGTTAAAAGATTATTTGACCCCGTCAGAGATAGCTCAAATGACTAACAGGACCCAAGAAATTAAATGTATATTAAGTAGATTGGACATGGTTTTCTTCCACAATTATTCTTGAGCATTAGTTCATGAAAAGTGCACCCGAGTTGCTTAAGTTGAGATAATTTGAGAAAATTTTAGGCTTTAATTACATTTCTCCTTATCACAAGAAAAGACTTCTAGGGCTCTTATGTAAATAATTTATTTTAAAAAGGGCAAAATTAAAAATAAGACACATCAGGTAGAAACACAAACTCACGAAAGTTTTCATAGTATTTACTGCTTTTATAGTTTACTGTTAAATTAATGCTGACTTCACATAATTTTTTAAAAGTAATTTTTCTATTTTTTAAATTGACCTGCACCCTAATTTTTAATGAAAAATACTTTGGGCATAAGGTTGCATCATCTAATATTTTGCTTTTGCTTTTTATTTATGTTAACCCATTTATGCCTGAGGTGGCAATTTTTTGAATTTTTGCAATCAGACCTTGGCAATGACCTTGAACAGTAGGATGTAAATAGCTCCCACATGTTTAGCATTCCAATAATGGAACACTAGGCATAAATTGGGCAATAGAATGTCGAAAGCCTACCCCAAATCTCGTGATATCACCTGCATATTAAAGAGCTTAATAAACATGATATATTTAGTAAGACAAAGAAAAGTTGTTCTTTATGAATTCAGAAACAATATGTTTATATATACATTTGAGACAGGATCTCACTCTGTCGCCCAGGCTGGAGTGCAGTGGCGCAATCTCAGCTCACCACAACCCCAGCCTCCAAGGATCAAGCAATTCTCCTGCCTCAGCCTCCCAAGTAGCTGGGATTACAGGCACACTTTTGTATTTGTTGGTAGAGACGGGGTTTCACCATGTTGGCCAGACTATTCTTGAACCTGACCTCAAGTGATCTGCCCGCCTCAGCCTCCCACAGTGCTGGGATTACAGGCGTGAGCCACTGTGCCCAGTTAACAATATTCTAAATATATCCTATTTCTAACATGTACACACTCAATATGTTTGAAAGAGGCATTTTGAAAGAATTCTATGTTGATAATGAGGTACTTAGGTTTCTTTTCTTACTTTTCACTACAAGGCTATATCCTCTTAGCAGAGTGTTTGAATTCCTTTAACTCTAAAAATACTAAAATATGTGACATATAACAGGTTATTAAAATTATTTTACATTACTACATATTTTTATCCAGTCATAATATGTCTCAACTATTGTTATAAAGTTTTGCAGCCTGTTTGACCTTTTATGATTTTGTTTTATTTGGTTTACTTTCTAGTACTTTCATGAAAGAAAAAAAATGGTTTGCAAAAATGCTCATTCCCAAGCCAGTCACAAAAAAGACAAATATTGTGTAATTCCACTACATGAGATTCTAGAGTAGTAAAATTTATAGAGACCAAAACCAGAATGGTGGTTGTCAGAGGCTAAGGAGAGGGAAGATACAAATCCAAATTACTAGGAGTAAGGGTAATCTGGCTGCATCGCCTGTCAACTGATTATCAGAGTTGATTTCACTGCTCTGAATTATCATGAAAAAACAGCCCTCCCTGTCCCTGATCCAAGTACATCCCCTCTCAAGTTGATATGGGGCAACAAGGGCATCCTTCCAAATTAGAGCATCTTTCTTCTATGAAGGATTTAGCATGGGTTTCTGGAACCTCAGAGAGGCTAAGATGAATTTCAAATAAGTTATCTTAGTCCACCTGGGCTGATATAACAAAATACCATAAACTAGGTAGCTTATAGACAACAGAAATGTATTTCTCACAGCTCTGGAGGCAGGAAAGTCCAAATTCGACGAACAGGCAGATTCAATGCTTGTTGAGTGCCATTTTCTGGTTCATAAATGGCACTTTCCAGCTGTGTCTTCCATAGTGGACGGGGCAAGGCAGCTCTGTGTGGCCTCTTTTATAAGGGCTTTAATCCCATCCATAAGGCTTCCACCCTCGGGACATCATCATCCCCCAAAAACCCTACTAACTGATAACATCACATTGGGAATTAGGATTTCAACATATGAATTCGAGGGAGACACAAACATGCAAACCATAGCACAACTGCCCAGAAATAAGTATAAGGCAGAAGAGCTATTTGGGGCCAAATGATATAAGAAAATTCTTCATGAGCCGATGGGCCTTAAATGGAATGAAAGGGAGAAGATACATACAAGGAATACGTAGGGAATTCCATGAAAGGAAATGTCCCACTGGTGAAACCAGTGTCAGGAAAACTCAAACTACCAGATCCTTGATTTTCAGGATTTTATCACTTTTAGTTTAAATAATTTTTGGTGACCCTTTCCTCTGCAAGTATGTGTAACTAAGAAATTTGAAACCATTTGTTTCTAAAATTCTGTGAAAAACTTTTTAAAAAGAAGGTAAAAGAAACAGATTGGTTTCTGTAAAATGATAGTTCAACATTGCCTCTTGAAGTTAAAACTTTGGATCCTAGATTCAGATACATTTGAATTTGAACCACGCCTCATTTCTTCCTGTTTGACTTGGTTATGGGGCTTAATAATTGTGGGAACCTGGTAGTGAGGTTCCAAAGGATCCTCATGAAGTTTAATTGAGACACTGTATATGATATGCTTAGCAGAGCACATATAGAGCCCAACCATTTATTCTAGTCATTGTAATTTCTGATATATTTTTAAAAACTATTAAAAGGGGACATGCTTTTTTAAAATAGAACAAGAATTATTTAATAAATGAAAACTGAATACTTTAGAAGTTCACCTCACCCTATACTAAAATAGAAAATACATCTTGATTTTACAGTTAAATGTAAAAATAAAGCCACAGACAAAGCAGTAAAAACTCAGCACTGAATAATTTATCAAATATTTGGAAGGAGAGAACTTTCTATATATAAAAGCACTGGAAAACAGAAGTCCTTATTCACAGCTGGTGAGAGTGTAAATATTTTGTTTTTCTCAGAAACATTTTTGCAATGCATGTTAGAAAACCTTAAAAATGTTCATGCTCTTTGAGTCAGTAAATCGGTCTATTTAAGCAAATACTTAAATACTAATGAAGCCATAAAAAATTTGCACAATGACTCTTAGAAAAAAAATGTTCATGCCAGTATTGTTCATATAAGGAAACAAAGAATAATGCTGGAAGTGACCTAAATGTCCAACAATAAGGGGACAGTAAATAAAATGTGGTATATCCACATTATCTAATATCAACAACCAAATAAAATTGCATTTACCAGTTTAATAACATTAGAAAGCTTTATTTTTCAGCATTAAGTGGAAAAAGGCAGGATACAAAATCATAATTAGTTTGCAACTATAATGCATTATGCAGAGAAAATGGGAAGACATTAAAATAATGTGTTTATTTCTTGAATGGTAAGATACAGTTTATATACATTATTTTCTTTATAATTTTTAGGACTTAAATATTTTCTGTAACAAACAGTGGGAAAAGATACTAAACAAAGATAATCTGGGAGCTCAGAAGACCATACTCTCGCCAGGTGTGGTGGCTCATGCCTGAAATCCAAACACATTGGTAGGCCGAGGTGGAAGGGTTGCTTGAGCTCAGGAGTTCAAGACCAGTCTGGGCAACACAGTGTGACCCCATCTCTATGAAATATTTTTTTAAAAAATTATCTGGGTGTGGTGGCATACACCTGGGTCCTGGGAGGCTGAGGTGAGAGGAATACATGAGCCTGGGAGGTTGAGGCTGCAGTGAGCTATAACTGCACCACTGCACTATAGCCTGGGTGACAGAGCAAGACTGTCTCCAAAAAAAAAAGAAAGAGAGAAAGAAGGAAAGAAGAAAGGAAAAGAAAGAAAAGAAAGAGAAAGAAAGAAAGAAAGCAAGAAAGGAAGGAAGGAAGGAAGGAAGGAAAGAAGGAAGAAAAGAATACCCCAAAGTATGGTGCTGTGGCATGCTGAGTACTTTGAACTAAGGGATATTGGAATGCCTTCAGAAGCAAAGTCTCTCCCTGACCTTCTCTTACCCTCCTGTCTCTTGGCCCTCTTTCATTTCCAAGGCAAGACATAAAAGCTAGAATTCCTGTTCCAAAGTCATAGAAACTAGAATCTCTCTCCCTCAAAGTACACATAAAACTTAGAAATATTACTCTAACCCTCCCCTTCCTATATGGGTAAGAGCTGGCCATAAAAAATTATCTGACCTACCTTGTCTGAAAGTAAGTTATAAGAACCTCATTCCAGAGGAGGTCCTGCCCTATACCCAACAGGAAGGATAGTTACACAGGAAGGCCAAGTAAAATCTGAACAAATGTATCCTGTTTCCATGTCCCTTCCAAAATCAATGTTCAAATTTCATTGCTGTTGTAATGATACTCAGAAGGTGAGACTTTTTAAGAGGTTCCTGGGTCATGATGGCCCTGCCCTATGAATGGATTAATGCTGTTATTGTGGGAGTGGATTACTTATCACAGACGTGGGTTTCTGATAAATCAAATGAATTTGGCCCCCTTCCTCCCTCTGTCTTGTGCACTTGCTTGTCTTCTGCCTTCCACTGTCAGAGGACTAAGCAGGAAGGTCTTCACCAGATGAAGCCCCTTGATCTTGGACTTCCCAGCCTCCAGAAATATGAGAAATACATTTATTTAAAAACTACCCAGAGGCCAGGTGTAGTGGCTCACACCTATAATCCCAACACTTTAGGAGGCAGAAGTGGGAGGATTGTTTGAGCTCAGGAGTTCAAGACCAGCGTGGGCAAAATAATGAAACCTCATCTCTTAAAAACAAACAGGCCAGGAATGGTGGCTTATGCCTGTAATCCCAGCACTTTGGGAAGCCAAGGCAGGCAGATCACTTGAGGTCAGGGGTTCAAGATCCACCTGGCCAACATGGTGAAATCCCATCTCTACTAAAAATACAAAAATTAGCTGGACGTGGTGACAAGCGCCTGTAATCCCAGCTTCTCAGGAGGGTGAGGTAGGATAATCGCTTGAACCCAGCAGGCAGAGGTTGCAGTGAGCCGAGCTCGTGCCACTGCACTCCAGCCTGGGTGACAGAGTGAGCCTCTGTCTCAAACAAGCAAACAAACAAGCAAACGAACAAATAAACAAAATCAAACAAAAACCCAAACTGTTGTAGTGTTCCATTATAGCAACAGAAAATATATTAAGACACTGGCTTTCCCCACCTCAGTTTATTCCTGTTAGATCGTATGCTTTCTGTCCAGTCAGAATTCTATAAGGCCGTCCATTCTTCATCAAACCGAAACATAAAAATGGACAATTTTCCCTAGGTCTTGGAGTCTTCATTTTGGAAGGGCCTCATGTCACGTAAAACTTTGACTAAACAAATTTTTATGCTTTTCCCTTGTTAACGTGTCTTTTTCATAGGAGTGTTAGCCTTGACACTCATGATGCGTGAGGAAAGATATCACATCTTTCTGTTCCTAAAATGACGTGAGAATTAATATTTTTTTCAATTGCAGTAAAATATATGTAACATAAAATTTACCATTTTAACCATTTTCAAGTTTCCAGTTCGGTGGCATTAAGAATATTCACATTGTTGTGCGGCCACCACCACCATCCACCTCCAGAATGTTTTTCATCTTCTGAAACTGAAACCCTGTATCTATTAAACAATAATTCCCATTCTTCCCTCTCCTTAGCCTCTGGCAACCACCATTCTAGTTTCAGTCTCTATAAATTTGACTAATCTAGGAATCTCATATATACAATGGACATGATTTGGCTGTGTCCCCACCCAAATCTCAACTTGAAATGTGTCTCCCAGAATTCCCACATGTTGTGGGAGGGACCCAGGGGGAGGTAGTTGAATCATGGGGCCAGTCTTTCTCTTGCTATTCTCATGATAGTGAAAAGTCTCAAGAGATCTGATGGGCTTATCAGGGGTTACTGCTTTTGCTTCTTCCTCGTTTTTCTCTTGCCGCCACCATATAAGAAGTGCCTCTCTCCTCCCACTGTGATTGTGAGGCCTCCCCAGCCATGTGAAACTGTAAGTCCAGTGAAACGTTTTTTTCTTCCCAGTCTTGGGTATGTTTTTATCAGCAGCATGAAAACGAACTAATACAACAAGGTTTGTCCTTTTGTGACTGGCTCGTGAATTAACTTTTTTGTAAACCATTTTTTTCTTTCATGAAAGTACTAGAAAGTAAACCAAATGAAATAAAATCACAAAAGGTCAAGCAGGCTCCAAAAGCTTATAATAATAGTTAAAACATATTATGATTGGACAAAACTATGTAGTGATGTAAAATAATTTTAATAACTTTTTGTATGTCACATATTTTAGTGCTTTTAGAGTTCAAGGAATTGAAACATTCTGCTAAAAGGATATAGCCTTGTAGTGAAAAGTAAGAAACCTAAGTACCTCCTTATCAACACAGAATTCTTTTAAAATGCCTCTTTCAAACATAAAACTAGACAGAAAAAGTTAAAACCTGCCTATACTAATGAAATTCTCATGCCAAAGTCCAGGCCTCTCATTTTAATGAGTCTGTTAGCCTACTATATCTACAGCTGAAGCAGTTTTTAAAAATGTTCTGATTATAGTTAAGTCACATAATAAATATAAAATGGCATAATAAAAGATACCTATCTACATTTTTGAAAATTAAGAATATATACAGTATGCCTTATAGTTATAAATAGCAACCTTAATTTAAGTGCTTCAAGTATAAAAATGTGGTATTAGTATCACATTTTCTTCAGGTCTAATAATTCATATTTTTTGTAGATCGTGTATATATATGACAAACACATGTGAAGAAAGTCAGTTCTACATAGAAGAAACAGACACATCAACATAGATTTACCTAGCTGTCTTACGTTCTTAGCATTGCCCCCACAGTGTGGCATTATCGATTGCCTGATTTAAGTTAGGTAGAGAAATGTGTGAACATTTCAGCATAGAACAGGATTGCTTCAAAAATGTTTAGAGGGAATCCATTGGCAGAGGACACAGGATGGGTAAGTTGAAGTGTCAGGGACATCAGGTGGAACGTTCTTAGTTGTCGTGTTTATTGTTCGGAATATTAGTTTCAATGCAGAAACGAGTCTAACACTGAGCTAACCTGTGTCAGAAATGAAGCAGAAAAGTGGATAGCTTGAGACACTGATGGACGGAATCAGCAAAACAGGGAGTCATCTCAGCTACAGAGAGAAATTGTTTGTGTATTCCATGAACATAAGCATATACAATGCTATGATCTGGTGTTTAGGGAGAATGGTGCAGTTAATGTTAAAACTAATGTTAGGGATTTGTGGACTCTAACTGCACTGAGGGAAATAACTAAGACCTGGGAGACCTGACTCCACACTAAGAGAACTAACTAAGAGCTGGAGATTTGGAGACTCTATACATACCAGTTGTTCTGGATTCTACTTTGCATAATAATAAACCAAATGAAGAGAGAAAATAAATTTTAATTTTGCTTTTATCACATGAATCTCAGTGTGACCATTTTGGAGCATTTTTGAATGTTAACTATTGTTGCAAAAATCTGCGTTGTTTTTTGAACTATGGAGTTAATTCCATATTGGAAGGGGAAAAGACATGTTTTGGAATATACAAATACCATAAAGTGAAGACACAAGTATTAGGGAAATGACCATTAGCCTGACCTTTTTCTGTTTTGTCTTCTCCTCTTAGCTTTTTTTTTTTTTTTTTTTTAAAAAAAAGGACAGAAGTTCTGTTCTTTGGCAGTAAATTAATTAATTAATTTAGTGTGCTTTCTTAAAAAGGGCAGGAGACAAGGAGACAGGGTGGCTAGCTCCTCCCTTTAACATGTGTGGTGGTGAAGTCTAAGGGAAGTCACCCTAAACTTCTAATACAAAATGTTTAAACATAATGAAAACGTTATTTCTTTCAATTTTGATTATTAGGCATTTAAGGTCAATTAATGTCCTTTGCATTTGAGCTCTTAGTTATTATTTTGGACTTGTCTTTACTAATATGCTTAAACCTGCTATCAGCTCATAAGACTCCTCCAAAATAGTTTCTATTAGGGTTCTGTTAACCATTTTGAGCCTAGAAAACAAAATAGAATAGACTATGTCCCAAGTGACATCAATAATTAATTTTGTGGAGGCTTTCCAGTTCCCTTGGTGTAACAAATCCAAATATAAATTTATTGCTAAGGGCAAAACTAATGTCCTGCAGTGACTTGGAAATTTGGTTAACAAAAGTTTCTAAAAGAATAGACAAATTGCTCCCAAATGAACATAAAGGGGGATGACATAAGGTTAGACAAAAGATTCATGATTTAAGTGAATTTCTTTTGAAATGCAAACAACCTCAAAGAATCTTTACAGCTCTCTTAGGAAAAATCTCCTGGGTGGTATCATTTGTGCTCAGAGGTCTTAGAATGGGCTGGTAGGGTGCTAATGGAAAGTCTTGCTGCTGTGGCATTTGGGGAATTACACGTGCAAATCCCTGGAGCACTTACTGAAAATACCCACATAAATCACTGCATCAGTCCTTGAGAGGTATTTTTCTTATTGCTGCTTTTAGCTGGATGTTTTACACCATTTTGTTTCTTAAGAGGTACCTGATAAGAAAACAGCCTCAACACTATCAACAGGCAGACACAATTAATTCTGCTACGAGCACCTCAATGTTTCAATTTATGTATTTATTTTAGAAATTGCCTTCACTACGATTGCCACCACCACCATCGGCAGTCAGAATTAAATGTTTATAGTAAGGAGGTCCTCAAAAGACAGCAAAGTTTATATGTGCATATGCTTGGTGTTAAGTCAGTCTCTGCCTCTCTGCTTCTTGTTTTAATCATGAGATCCTACTGTAATTTCCTTCAATACTACAGGTTTTTAATAATATAACTCCAACTCTGTGGAATCCTTGTAGACCCCTTAATATCTAGGGATAAATTTTGACCTTTGTGATATACGTATCTGTATTATTAAAAGCTGTGTTATATTAAGGATGCTAGTGTGCTGTTTGAATAAATATAGAGGATTGTGATATTAGAATAAGGCAGATACCTTATTTCTATGAAATATAGTAGATGAACTAGCTACCAATAACAACCACAACTCTCTAGTCATCACTGGCCCCAGAGAACAGCTGCTAACACTGGGGCAGCAATTTCACATAAATACAAGCATGATGGATTAGACCAGATGTGTCAATGCAAGACTACCAAAATCATCACCATTTCTTATCGCCGCTTTCAAAGTAACTTTATTTCACAGAATCTGAAACCCGAAGCCATGATTCTTTATGTTCTGCAAAGGGCTCAGACTCAATTATTGATACAAGAGGTGAAATCCTTCGAAATATTTCTAGCTGAGCAAAGTAAGTAACAGAATGTTCCGGGGAGGACTAGGCTTTAGAAGTCACTATTTCATCTCTGTCATTTTACAGATAAAGGAACTAAAGTTCAGAAAAGCAAAGTATCTTTATAAGACAGATGCTATTCATATCATATCCTGGCATATAACAGCACTCAATAAAAAATTGTTAAGTGAATTGAATAAATTATCATTTTCCCCTCGATTTTATTTATTCCAACCATTGTAACTTCTCATACCTAGAAGACCGATCTACAAATAGGTACAGGCATTTTGACTAAGATAATACATTTCAGTGTTTTTCTTTGGTATAAAAAGCTGCTGTTATTAAAGCAACAGGTTTTTAGAAGGGAGGTTAATGGATTTTTAACTACAAGAATAGAGTCATACTGCAACTTATCAAACATTCAGATAAAAAACTAAATTACATCAGCAGTGAAAAGTCATGTAGCTTGAGCATCAATTCTAATTTAAAAGCATTTCTGGAGACAAGGCAAAATATAATTCTGTTCCTCAGTTGAAGCACTATTATTTTGAGGAAAATTAGTGTAGAAGCCTGACAAACAATAATGTTAATAATCCCCTCATATGTCTTTCTGATGACAACGGTGATGACAACATCATATTACAAAAAGAAATTTCAGCCTGAGCAAAGTAGGTAGGAAGAATTCACCAGAAACGCCTAATGCAGTTAGGCGTCTATTCTAAAGCTAAGGGCCCAAACACTCATAAAGTGACATCTGCACAGACCTGCCATTGTGGGTGTAAGAGAGGCTGGCACTTCCAAAGTTCATCTGAAAGCAGACGCAGAAATGATCGGTAAACATTCCAGAGAGCATATATAGCATCAAAAGTAAATTGGGCAATCAATGTAAAACCAAATTCTGAGGAGCAAATTACTACACGGCAATTGCTAAGTTGCTTTGTTTAACTCTTTTGGTATTAAATGATGGGAACTGTTAAAAAAAAAATCTTTGCTACATTTATGTCAGTATGGTACTTTATTGAACTACAGTAGTTAGTGGAGTCCTCTGAGCACTGAAAGCCAGCTGTCGGACCGTGGAGGGTCCAATTCAGAACTGTAGTAAGGGTGCTAGCCAAGCACCTGTACTGCTCTCAGATACACACAGTGTGTTTAATTAAGTGTGTGCCTGTGTGCCAGGGGAGGGAGGAATCACCGCTAAGCTGGCTGGGAAGTTCTGTGGTGTGAACTAATGAGGCCAGATCACATTGTGTCCTACAAGACACAAGTGAAGCAGGTAGAAAGAAATTAGAAAGAAGATTACTCAATAAAAGCTACAAAGCAAAATTTAGAAGCCCAACGACTATTAAATCACATGGCTTTCTCTAGTTTTTGTTTCAGCGAAACCAAGCCTGTGGAATATTCCTCTCTACTTCCTCACTCTCCTGCTTTTCTGTCTTCCCAGCTTGTTTTTCTTTTATTCTGTTTCATTTCCTTACTCCTCTTCGTAACCCACTATGGCAAACCAACAAGGAATTGCTCATTAAATCCCCTTCTTCAGCAACTGCCAACGTTTTTCTCAAGTTAAAACTGTTCTGCACATGCTCCCTGTTGTCGGAAAACAATGATTAACATTCAATGATTCCACATAGCATGCAGTGGAAATAAAAGGGACTTTGAAGTGAATCAGGTCCAGTGCTCTTGTTTATTTCTGTACTCTTCTGCCGAAGTCACTTCATTTCTCAGAGCCTCAGTTTTCTTCATTCATAATGGATGTCTTTTACTCCATCTCTGATCTGTTATAGGTCCTCCAAAAACTTAACAAACTATCTGACATCTGGGCTGGGCATAGTGGCTCATGCCTGTAATCCCAGCACTTTGGGAGACTGAGGCAGGCGGATCACCTGAGGTAAGGAGTTCAAGACCAGCCTGACCAACATGGTGAAACCCTGTTTCTAATTAAAAAAATACAAAAAACTAACTGGGCATGGTGGCATGCGCCTGTAATTCCAGCTTCTCGGGAGGCTGGGGCAGGAGAACTGCTTGAACCTGGGAGACAGAGGTTGCAGTGAGCCAAGATCGTGTCACCGCACTCTAGCCTAGGTGACACAGCAAGACTCCATCTCAAAAAAAAAAAAAAAAAAAAAACAAAAGAAAAAAAATCTGCCATCTGATTTACTAAATTCCTGGTCCTATGCACACAGGACTTTTCACTTTCCTCCAATTTTGATTCCATGTTGCCATATATATAGCTGAATATTTGTGAAATGTTCTCTGTACCTTTTATTGTGTGTGTGTGAATATAAGAAAACCACTATATCCTTCTTTCTTTCCAATCCCTGTTGTTCACACTAAGGTTTTGGTACAACACAGGGCACTGAATATGCACAGTATAATTGATCAGCATATCTTCTTATGAATTTGGTCCAGGATTTTTGTCTGGATTCATATATGTTTCTCTGTATAAATATTGCTAGTGATACATTTCCATCTTTATTATGGATGTTGTTTTAGACTGAATGTAACAGACTGATTGGACTATATTCCTTCAGCTTGACTTATGAGGCCCAGCATCTTTATTTGTGCACGTGGGCTGTGTGGTGTGTGTGTATTTATCAGTACTTATTAATGATTATGAAGACTGTTTGGCTTCTGTCATGTCTAATGTACATATGAAAAAGTTCCCAAGATAGATCATATGTTAGGTAATTTGGGGAGCTTTTAAAATTGGAGAGAATTTTCTTTTTTATTTATTTAACTGAATGTAGAAGAAAAATGATGAGGGAAATGGAGTAGTGACATAGAAATTGAAATCTGGCTAATTCTTATATTTTAAAACAGGAAAGCTGTAAAAAGATGAGAGTTAAGCCTCTCTAAGACAACATTAAATAAATTAACAGAGGAAACGACTTAAGATTCTATTTGCTGCCATAGGCAATTGTGTAAATCTGGTTCTGTGATAACCTTTACTACATTTTGCAAGAGGCATTTTATAATTAACATAAATAAAACCAGGACTGAATATTTTTATTTAACATTTTCACATAGAGACTATATTTATTTAATATTTCTTCTAAGATGTTCATGGTATAGAATTACTTTTAAATTTTGATATGATCCTTATACAAACAATTAAAAATGTGCTAAAATGTATACAATTAAATTATAATCAGAAACCACTGGCCATTGCAATAACTATTAACAAAAGACAATATCTAAATTACCAAAGATGTCTCGGTTAAATTGATATACATTTTCAAATACTACTTTATGAATAAGGTTTCTTTATTAATTTAAATAGGCCTCCTATCCTTGAGCTATATGATGAAAAGATTATCGTAAAAATACCACTCAGTTCTTTTTTTTTTTTTTTTTTTTTTAAGACAGAGTCTCACTCTGTCGCCCAGGCTGGAGTGCAGTGGTGCGATCTCGGCTAACTGCAAGCTCCACCTCCTGGGTTCCCGCCATTCTTCTGCCTCAGCCTCCCGAGTAGCTGGGACCACAGGCACCGCCACCATGCCCGGCTAATTTTTTGTATTTTTAGTAGAGATGGGGTTTCACCGTGTTAGCCAGGATGGTCTCGATCTCCTGACCTCATGATCCGCCCGCCTCGGCCTCCCAGAGTGCTGGGATCACAGGCGTGAGCCACCATGCCTGGCAAAAATACCATTCAGTTCTGAACTAAAATAGAGTTTTTTAAGTAAACTTTATACATTTAAATTTTCTTTCTATTTAGATATACATGTATTTATTTGTGTGTGTGTACATATATAATATGCACTTTTCACTTAAACAGGATTAAAATGCATGTTACCATTTTCCAAGAATTCTACTAATTTATCATTAATCCACTTGGCTTTTGGTATGTACAAAGTTTCCCATTTTGAATTCATCAGAACAGGTAATAGCTATATTCATTTCCTAGGATTGCCATAACAAAGTAATACAGATTTAGTGGCTTAAAACAAGAGGACATTTATCCTCACAGTTATAAAGACTAGACCTCCAGAGTCACGGTGTTGGCAAGCGCATGCTCTTGAGGACGGCTCTAGAGAAAAATTGGTTCTTGTTGCATCTGGTGGCCTGTTATTCCCCAGCTTGTGGCAATATACTGCCAACTCTTCCATAATCTTCATGTAGCTTATGTATCTCTGTCCAAATTTCCCTCTCTTGATAAGGACACGAATCACTGGATTGGGGCTCATTCTAATCCAGTGTGAACTCATCTTCCCTGGATTATATCTGCAAAAACCCTATTTTGAAATAACATTCCGTTCAGAGATTCTTCATGGACATTCATTTGAAGGACCCTATTCAACCCAGTACAGAAGCACACGATGGTCAGTCATTTTGCTTTAGCCTGCAATACCCGTATTGCCACCATGAATTTACACTATTTCCTCCAAAAGCGAAGGAGTCTGCAAGAGTCGGATACTCGTGATAGCAGGTACAGCTGGTAACAAATATTTCCAGCTTTCTCCCACCCTTGAAGGTGGGGCTTGTGTTTTAGTTTGGTAGTGAAGATATAAGAAATTGTGTTATTTGTTCCAGCCAGATTTAACAACCATTTTCTGCCTTTTCATTTGTTTGGAAAATGAGTGCTTTAGCAGCCTAGGTCCTGGAAAGAGGATGATGTGGAGGAGTTCCCAGCTGATTCCCAATATAACAAGAAATAGCCGTTTTTGTTTGAGATCTTAGAATAGTTTGTATTTGTAGAATATTCATTCTCAATGGGGATGATGGGAAGATGGTTCTTGGGGCAAAAAAACACACTTTTCTCTTTTTACATATCAAAAACTTTCTTTTTTATATATAATTATGTCTATACAGTGCATATGCATATACATGTTTATTATATAATATATAGTATATAAATGATATGACTATTATATATAATAAATATATAAAATATATTTAAATATATCTATTATATAATATATTCATTTGTATATTTAATAATATATTTTATATATTATTAAATTACTAATATATACACAAATTATTAAATTATAATTTATATCACACTATTAATATAAATTAATTATATCTTTATATATGATACTTAATATATAATATATTAAATTTAATGTAATTAATTATGATATAATACATTATAATCATATTATTATATATAATAAATATATATTAAATATGTAGTTTATATGTCATATTGAAATTCCATGGGGAGGTATTGGGCAGAAATGCATAAAAATGTTCCTGTCTTAGTCCATTCAGGCTGCTATAACATGATACCACAAACTGGGTGGATTATAAACAACAGCAATTTATTTTTCACCATTCTGGAAGCTGGGAAGTTCAAGATCAAGGCACTAGCAGATTCCGTGTCTGGTGAGGGCTCTATTTCCAGTTCATGAGTGGTACGTTCTCACTGTGTCATCACGTGGTGGAAGAGACTATTTCTCCAAGGTTTCTTTTATGAGGACACTAGTCCCAATTATGAGGAATCTGCCCTCATCACCCAATTACCTCCCAAAGGCCCTACGTTCTAATACTATCACATTGGGTGTTAAGATGTCATCATGAGAATTTTGAAGCCAGTGGGAGGGAGTGCAAAAACATTCAGACCATAGCAGTTTCTTAGAGAAGTGACAATGAAAAAAATGTTGAGAAATCACTGCTGGCGAATACATTAGCCTATCCTGGGTGATTCTGTAGGCTTTATTGATACTGGATATGAATTACAGCTACAAACTATGACACTTTCAAAGTTTCAAAGTTACATCATCCATTTGAGCTTTCATTAACTACTGTGAATTATGAGGCTAAACCACCTTCATATGCTTCATGAGAATTTAATAAGACAATTAATTTAAAAGGTATATTGCAGTGCTTGTCATATAGTAATTGTTTTAAAAATTTAGGTATTATTATTCTTTAATTTTTATAATATTAACCATAGTTTAATGTCCTAAGAAGAAGTATATTGCAACATAAAGTTTAAATGAATATTTAAACTTTAGGCAACATTCAAAGTGGCTGATTATATTTGTCAGCACAGGTGAAGTCCTAAAACAAAGAATACCAAACTTCGATAATTCGACACACATTACAAGACATCTGTTGCTCAACTCACAGTGCAAAGCATACAACAGAGAGTGAGATGTTCTGAGTCTGCTTACACACTCATCCTGAAATTCATGCATTTTATCCGATGGCTCAGTGTTTTCTATTTGGCCATCCAAAAAGTGAGGTAACAGCCAGAGCACCAAGGGGTATGGTATAGGTGAGACCTTAGAGGGCAAATCTAGAAGTGCCTGCATTCCATTGGCCAGAACTCAATCACATGATCCAACACAACTACAAGGAAGGCTGGGGAATTCTGTGTGGAAGAAAGGAAGGAGAGGATTCTTGGGTAACAATCAGCATTGTCTCTGTCATGATGGAGGATTATTAGTACACTCCAATGACCCTAAGTGTTGTAAACAATTAAAATGTGCACTGGACCAAGTTCTTTAAATGCAACATCCGACTACCTTGTGAGTAGGCACTATTGTTATCTTTGTTTTATAGTTAAGGTAATTGTCAAGATTGCACTGCAAGTACCAAAATTAGAATGCAGATAGGTACTCAACATCCAATTTCAGAGCTCTATCTCAGTATTCTCTATTGTGTCCTTATTTAGGAAGCCATTCATTACCCCTTCTCTTTGCAGAGATAATTGAGTGGAAATGCTACTTCAGTGTTAGATTAGAGAAGACTAATATTTTCCTGATGACAAGTGAATGGTTTACTTAAGAATACTGTGAAATCTCCTATGAAAATCTTTAAAATAAAACAGGTTTTCATCCTTTTTTGATAGTTTAAACATGACTCAGAATGAGGGCTGGTATCCAGACTACCAGAACTCCTATAAATGTGCCTCTAGCTTTGTGATGAAATGTGTTTTTAATGTGTTTGGTAGAGAAGGGAGAAATAAAATAATAGGTTAAGTCACAAGCTGGACCTAAGCCAGTTATAGAGGCAAGCTAAAACAACAAAAACAATAAGGAAACAAAATAACCTTATGCTTATCATGCCACAAAATTTCCATTGACATTGTCTATACTAGTCATACCTGAAAGTCTACTATTTGCTCAAAGGCTGAAGAAAAAGATTACAGATGAGTAATCTTAGAAAACTGAAAAATTAAGATAAAAATTGATGAAAATTTTTCACATTGCTAAAAACCAAAAATTAATTTCACATTGATAAAAACCGAAAATTAATTTGGATGGCAAATATATATTAAAGTGTAAATTTATTTACATTTTATATTTCTGATAAATATAAGAAACCAGCCATTGAAACTTTTTTTTAAAATTACGTTAAAACAGAAAGCAATCCAGTGACGTGAGGGGTTCTATAAAATTTGTATCTAGTTGTCAAAAACTTGACTAGCATTTTTCAATATTAAGTATCTGGTCCTTTGGATCCTTTAAATTTGTATTAGTATATAATGAAAAAGCCAAAATTGCTCAGAGAAAAAAAAATCACTTATTGCTATCATCCTTTTTTGCTAAGTGAAAGACTAAACAGTAGAAACTGTTTGAGAGAGAGACGTCTTACTCAAATTGAAATATTATGAAATGAAGTATATGTCATATTATTGCTTTATTTGCAAGTTTGTCTATAAACTTGGGCCACGGAGATTTTTTTCATTTATTTCACTTTATCACTTACGGATGACAATGTGTATTTACATCTCTAATTTGAGCAAAATTCTATTACTTATATTCCTGGCTGGTATTGTATCTAACAACTTAAGAACTTAGTATTCTTTGTAAAACAAAACAAAACGAAACAAAACAAAAAACAAAAAAACAAAAAACAAAACAAAACAAAAAAAACTTCAGGTACTCCACAAGTAGTCAGAATTTGTTTTATCAGGCAGAAATAAAACAAATTGGATATTGGAAGAAAATCAGAATCTGCTCCCAAACAGATTAGTTCTTCTACATGATAAAACCACAGACAGTTCAATTAGATTACATGTACCCTTGGATTAATTCCATGACACTACTGCAAGGGAGAATAAGCAATTTTTTTCTAATTTGAAGTATCCATTGTGAAACATGCCTCGAAGAGATTCAGTGAGCATACAACTGTAAAAATCCACGGGTATCTATAGGACCCATGGGTATCATTGGCCTTTTCCTAAATCCTTGACAATCTCTTCTTTTTATGAACAACAAAAAATTCTGTTTTGGATTTAAAATAAATTTTCCTATTAGGATTACAGCTACGTGTTGCTAAAATTTAATTATACAAATTCCAGATTGGAGCAGATGGACTTGGAATTATTCAGAAAGAATCAAAGGGATTTTCTTGGGTTCATGAAAGTGTGGTGTAAAATTAGCAAAAAGTGTATTATTTTATGTCATTGAAGTTAAGCTATATACTAAAATAATAACTTGATATCAGTAACAAGAAATGATAAAATAATGGGCAGGAAAAAAAATCCTTGCACACACATTAACTCTAGCCTGTTATGGTTAATGACTGAAGTTGCACTTTCAAATAATAAGTGGTTTTGCGATGCTATTCTGCTCATTTTGTAAAACCATTAGCCTAGTATAGATGAGAGGTTATCATCTTTGCTACCAAAGAACTCCTTTTTAACTTTAGTTTAGGTTTTGCAATTTACTAAGATGGGGCTGAGGGGGTAATGGACCTTCTTGAACTGACACTATGAAGATAAATAAAATCTCATCCATGACCTCTAAGGAACCTCTAAGTGTATTCAAAATTTTACCTTAAAATTTTGAATTTTAAGGTATACACACTTAAAGAAATTTGGTCTCAATGTTACATACCACTTACTGTAATATTTGTTTACTCAATAGTTATGTTAATTTGGAAGTATCACCGAACTCTTCGATCAAGATAAATAATGATTTTCCAAATAGATTTTGGACTCTAAAGGAAGAAAGATTTTCTTTCTTTCTTGAAAATACGTGATTTTATTCTGCAGAGAAAACTCTTTTAAATGAACTATTACTATATTTTAGTCAACTTAAATTCCAGATTAATAACTCCATGTAATATACCAAAAATGCTATTCATAAACAGCTACACAGACAGACTTATATAGAGACAAGTATTGGTGACCACTTCAAAATGAATCAAATCAAATCAGATACTTAGAACCTATTTCGGAAGAACAATATTCATTTTATCTTGGCTCCCTCAAATCCTTTCTGGAACAAGGTCAAGTGTAGTAAAGAAAAAATCATGTAGGGACAAATGAGCCGTCTCTCTATGATCAGGATTTTTAATGCTTCACTTACTTTAGTTGTCCTGTGTCCTTTTGTAGATAATAACCCATACGTGTCATTTAATGTGATGTTTCTGCATAGTATAATAAGACAATCTTATATAGAAAAATTCGAGCTTAGCAATGGCTTTAAAGAGGTTCTTAAATTTTGAAGAAAAATTGATTATATATTTCTGTATATTTTGGTACACTGCGGTTTTCTTAAATTGATCAGAGTAATGTATTATAGTGTTATACTATTTCTGCAATGTGGTAGATGTCTTAAATCAATCTCAAGAAGGTCTTGAGGACATAGATTTTGTATTCAGGTCTGGATTCAAAGGAAGATTGTGCCTTTTATTAACTTGGGTTGATTATCTAATCTTCATTTTTCTCATCTGTACAATGGGAATAGTATCAACCACATAAGCCTCTTATAAGAATTTAACAATATGATGAATTTTTAAAAACTAGAAGAATTCCCTGACACGTGGTTAGTGCTCACCACATGGCAGTATATGTTAAAATTATCATTGATCAAACCTTTGATTTTTATATAAATGCTGCCTTGCAATTATAACAAGGGCATGATGAAAAGAGTAAAAAAGTGGATTAGGGTTTTGTAGTTTTTACCACATCCTTGGGGAATCTGGTATGAAAAAAGAAATATTTAATGTGTTACACTGTGCAGATTTCCTTCATATGGTTATTTTATACTTCTCCTGGAATACGAACTCAGAGGTTCAATCACAAAGAAGGCCATTGGATAACCTTACCCAAATTAGGGATAATGACAGTTTCTTACAATCTTTAGAAGTATTAAAATATATAGGCACATTTTAAATATATAATACCATTCCAGGTTTTACATAAAAGAAGCCTAGATTTCCATCTACATTTATCTATTCAGCTGCTTGTTTGGAAAAGAAAAAAACAATTTATATTTAGAAAGACATTGAAGCCAGATCCCCATTTGTTTTTTCTGTATCTTAAGCTCTCTGATTTGGTAGTCATGGGGCTTCATTGTTCTAAGCCATTGCTGTTTCTTTTTGGCCTAAGGAAAACCTTAATTTTTTTTTTTTTTTTTTTTTTTTTTGCTAAAGTACTGCTAAAACGTAATTTCCAACTTCTACTAGAAGCTTCAGATTTTAAAGACTTTCCTTTAATTAAACATTTGGAGTGAGAAATCCATTTTTTATATAGGCAGTGCTCACTAAAAGTGTCTTAAGTATAATTGAAATATGCACATTTTTCTGGTATAGATCTTATCATATATCTCAGAAGATAATGTCTTTGTTCTTTTGGAATTAATGTTGTCCATAACAAATTTCTGACTGGCAACTCGTTACTGTTGCTAATTTCATGTGAGATGTTTGGTCATAATCCTAAACTATCATTTGGGATGAGATTGTTATAAAATAATGTTTTTCAGTCACATTTCATATCACATGAGACATTGACAAAGCATTCTTTTAAAAAATCAGTTATGAACTTGACTACAAGAAAAGCAGAAAACATGGATTCCAAAATGTTTTGGTGAAGACATTATTCCATAAGGTAGCTAGTGTATGGCAAACAACAACAACCACAACAACAAAAGCCATTTAAAAAATGGCACCAGTCTAAAACCACTGGCTTGCTTTGTCACTTTTAGTAGGTAAAGTAGTTATGAATGCAAAATGTTGATGCTTGGTAAAAAATGCCAGTATAACCAAAGCGATTTCCCTTATACAAAGCTCTTCTCTGTATGATATAATTTGTTATACCCTACACAAGGATAACTTTCTATGAATAGGGCAACATTTTCTGCTCTAGAGGACAATGGCAGTTGGTGGGAGGTTGATCTCACCCAATCTATCCGTTCTGTTTCCCACACACACTCTTTCTGCCTCTGAGTGATTTTATAGGTTACTTAAGGAAAGGCATTTACAGATGGTGAGTCTATCAAGTATAAAATAGAATCTATATTTTGCCTGATAAATAAATAGTCATGAGAAAACACTTCTAGTTGAAATCCTCCAATGTCTTCCTTTCTGTGAACCATCTTAAAATTAAGGGTCTTATAAGTCTATATGATGTGTTAATTCCTGCATTATTGTATTAGGAAGACTCTATCTTCCGAATATCTTAAAAATTTCACCCGCGTAAGGAAATTTGCCCGAGATAAGCTGGTGGTGTATATTATTTGGAGACATGAGTTAGACATCGTAATCCTAAACTGGGTAAACCAAGCCCAAGTGTTTAAAATGAAAGTTTTCGAGAATTTTAATTACTTTCCTGTTCCAGAGATAAAAGAGATGTTAATAGTGCACTTTTGGATTTTTCTAAACCACAGTATTATCCAATTTAGACGTATTGGACCTTTGGGGTGGTGGAGAGTGAACTAGTTTCTCCTTAACGGTGAAGCCTTTTTTCACGGGGTGCTAAAACAACAGCACATTCAGAATTATTACGGTGAGAATTCAAGTGATTCAACTTTAACAACCGAATGCACTTTGTTTCTTCACAAGTAAATACTGTAGATTAAAGAGTGAGCTGAAATTACTCTTAACGCTTTACAAGAAGAGTGGTTGTTTTATTCTTTCGCAAGACTAATTTTCAAGCATGCTGAGGTGTCATAATGTCTCTTCCAATTGCTTGAACGTCGCTGACCTTTTTTTAAAAGAACACACAGCGCCCCTAACATGCAAGGGAGCCCTAAGTTAAGCAGCAGCACCCAAATGTATCCACCAAACAAAGGCTCTTCCTCTAACGGCCCCGTGTAGAGAGAACCTTTCCTCATATTTTCCAGTAGGGGGAGCTAAAGACTCGCCATCCGGCATTGAGCTCGGCTCAGAGACCTGCGCGCGTTCTCATCACCTGAACCAGCATCAAACGGCACCAGCGAGCCTGTGATCACACGTGGGCTCCGCCGCACCTGCCGCACCCGGGCGGGCACCGCCGGCACCGGCGCCCCTTTGATCTAGCGCGACCTCCCTTCGCCATCCCCGGTCCCGAACGGCACCCCTCGGTGGTCTCGGCCTTCATTTTCAGGGTTGTGTCGTCTTTGGGCTGAAATTGGGCTTCTTTTTGAGCTTCCGTGAGCTCAGCGGGGCTTTCGGCTTTCCACACCCAGAGCCCGCGTTTCCCGAATTTCCTTCTGGAGGTGCTGGTCTCCGGAGGGTAAAGACTTCGGGGATCCCCCGCCCCCAAGCTCTGTGCTCCCCGCTCCCCCGTCCTTGGCATCTTCTGCGGAACTCCCTCGCCTTGCGCGATCGCGCCTCAAACTCCTGGTTGAGGGGTCAAAAGGCAACTGAGTGACATAAGAGGGGCTGCCTCCCCTTCCTCTCCCCCCTTCCTCGGGGGTGCGCGGGGGCCGCAGGTCTCGGCTAACAGGAGCCGCTGGAGGTTCCAGAACCCTGCGCCCTCCTCTTCTCCCCCTCGTGCTTTTGAATCACCTAGGAAGCATCTACACACAACCTTCCCCCCTAGGAAGCATCTACACAACCTTCCCCCTAGGAAGCATCTACACACAACCTCCCCCCTAGGAGGCATCTGCACACAACCTTCCCCCTAGGAAGCATCTACACACAACCTTCCCCCTAGGAAGCATCTACACACAACCTTCCCCCCTAGGAAGCATCTACACAACCTTCCCCCTAGGAAGCATCTACACACAACCTCCCCCCTAGGAGGCATCTACACACAACCTTCCCCCTAGGAGGCATCTACACACAACCTTCCCCCCTAGGAAGCACCTACACACAGCCTTCCCCCTAGGAAGCATCTGCACACAACCTTCCCCCTAGGAAGCATCTACACACAACCTTCCCCCTAGGAGGCATCTACACACAACCTTCCCCCTAGGAAGCATCTACACAACCTTCCCCCTAGGAAGCATCTACACAACCTTCCCCCTAGAAAGCATCTACACACAACCTTCCCCCTAGGAAGCATCTACACAACCTTCCCCCTAGGAAGCATCTACACAACCTTCCCCCTAGGAAGCATCTACACAACCTTCCCCCTAGGAAGCATCTACACAACCTTCCCCCTAGGAAGCATCTACACACAACCTTCCCCCTAGGAAGCATCTACACACAACCTTCCCCCTAGGAAGCATCTACACAGCCTTCCCCCTAGGATGCATCTACACACAACCTTCCCCCTAGGAAGCACCTGCACACAACCCCCTAGGAAGCATCTACACACAACCTTCCCCCTAGGAAGCATCTACACAACCTTCCCCCTAGGAAGCATCTACACAACCTTCCCCCTAGGAAGCATCTACACACAACCTTCCCCCTAGGAAGCATCTACACACAACCTTCCCCCTAGGAAGCATCTGCACACAACCTCCCCCCTAGGAAGCATCTGCACACAACCTTCCCCCTAGGAAGCATCTACACAACCTTCCCTCTAGGAAGCATCTACACAACCTTCCCCCTAGGACGCATCTACACACAACCTTCCCCCTAGGAAGCATCTACACAACCTTCCCCCTAGGAAGCATCTACACAACCTTCCCCCTAGGAAGCATCTACACAACCTTCCCCCTAGGAAGCATCTACACACAACCTTTCCAGTGCAAAAGGCGCTTCTGTGCCCTTTTTCCTTTCCTTCCTCCCTCCGGGCTTCCCATGTGGCTGAAAGGTGCAGAGTGAGCGCGTGTGTGATTTTCACGCGTGGCGAGGCTGCGCCCCGCGTCCTGGAGGGGGATCCTTTCCGGAAAGCGCGTGCGGCTCCGGCAGACGGAGGGATGAATAATTAGGAAGGGGCTTCCCTGAAATCCCTCCCCGAGGAAATCACCTGCCCGTTGAACGGGACGCGGCGAGGAGGAGCGGGAGGCCCTCCCGGGGCGCGGAGAAGGGCACGGGGCGGCCCTCGGCAGCCGGCGTGACTCTCCGAATCGCTTCCCCTCCGTCCCCCGGGACCCTCGGCCCCCCAGGACGCCTCCCCTCTCCCCGGCGGGCGCACGGCCGACCCCAGGCCGCCCTCGTCCCTCCCCGCCCCGCCCGCCCCCCTCCTCCGAGTCCTTCCACCCGCGGCAGCCGCCAGAGGAGGCCGGACCCGGGCGAGGGGCTGGCCAGGCGCCCCCTTCCTCCGCTCGCGCCCGCAGCCGCCGGGTGCACGGTCCTCGGGGGCGGCCCCGCGGGGGACGCTCAGCCTCCGCCTCCGCCTCCGCCTCCGCCTCCTCCCCGCCTCCCTCCCCGCGGCCCCACCACGTAGGAAGGAGTTCGGATGCTCCACCCGGCTCGTCCTGATTTCGCTTCTCCTCTCTTTTGCAAGCCGGAGAGGTGGAGCGAGGCGACGAGGCTGCCAAGGCGAGGCCCGCCAAGTCTGCCCGCCTGCAAAGTGTGGCTCTGACACATCCTTCTTATGGAAGTTAAGTCAAAATAGATGCATATTAAAAAATAGCTCCGGACGTGGAGCTGCCACGGAGAAGGAAACCGGGGGAAAGAACAGCAGTAGGCAGAGGCCGGTGGCAAGTTTGCGGAACACTTTCTAGGAATTAGGTCTTTTCCTCCCCCTTCATCATCTTGACTTCTGAAGACAGAACTTGGCTTTGGATTGCAGTGGAGCCTGAGGAGAGGGGGTTAGACACACTCGAATAATCCCTCTGGCTGGGCTGAATTTGCGGGAATGTAGGAAGCCAGAGTGCTGGAAATACAGCAGCCTTTGAAGTACCCTCTGCTAATGTGGATGGATCTCCATGTGCCCCGTTCAAGACCTCTGCACCAACCCCTTCTGATCTTGCGATTTGCTCTTCTTGACTTTAATTAGTAGCTAGGAAAGTCTAAACTTTGGACCTACCTCTTTTTTTGATACTCATTTTTGTACTTTTGCTCTCTGGGATTGGTTTCTGAAACAATCTGGATCCTTTTGAATATGTCAAAATGAGTCTGCTGATGTTTACACAACTACTGCTCTGTGGATTTTTATATGTTCGGGTTGATGGTAAGTTAAAAATGCTTTCATCTTTTTTGGCGCCCCCCATCCCCTCCAATCCCCCAAAACCATTTCTTTTTGAATTTGATGTGGGTTATAAATGAAATGACATTATGTCTGTTAGTCCGTTTTGGCCGGGCACGGGCTCCTTGGGGGCAGAGGTTTTATTTAAGTCTTTTGTTTCTAAACTGCTGGAAGTGGAACGTGTTGGTAGTCACCTATTGTTGTTATTGTTGTTGTAATTTACTTCACTGATTAAGGAGTTGGATAATAAATGATTGGGCTCCCCGTTTTGTTAGAAAAAGAAATAGTACAGTCAATCTCCTGAAAGAGCCTGATACTATTGTGCCTGCTCTCTGTTTGATGTTTGCTCTTGTGTCTGAACTTTGGCTGAGACGTTCAAGTGAAGAGATACAGTAATAGACACTCTAAGGAAGGTTCAATGGGTTAGGAATTTGAGACTGAGATCAATGTGTATCACCTGCGTGCCAGTGAATGCTCTCCTAGCGTTAAATCAGAATGAAGAATTTAGATCCTAGGGAGAAAACTGTCAAAAGTGAGACTGGGCGAGGCTCCACGAAGGGGGAAGCATCAGCTATCGGCTGGCCACAGGAGTGGAACACTTAGCTCAGTCCCCAGTGGGCAAACACAATGGGGACCTTAAACAGGTGCTGTAGGTGTCTCCCTCTAGGTTGAGTCAGTCTGTCAAGCCCACAGCATTCTGCCTCTGATTCTCTTGTCTTTTGTTCCAATTTGGTTTACTGGGATATTTTCACACGATGTCAATTTCCTGTGCGGCGATTGCAAAATCCTTTTTTGTGGCTTTTTTGAATGAAGAGTGGAAATAATCATTAACATGCTTTTTGGTTTGTATTCAAAAGAAAAAAGTTAAAAGAATATTTGCTATTAACCTTCTAGAGGCTTTCATTTTTATATCGATGGAAAGAATTGGTATAAGGGGAGTACTAGGTATTTTTTTTTCCCTAACTGGATTGCAGTACTTTAGGTTTTTAATTACTTACTGTACTTGTAAAGAACCTAAAGTGTATTAGTCCAACTGTTCGAACCATCACAATAGCTTGCTGCCACATAAACTTTCCTCCAGCATTTGCATTGTGGATGAATTCATTATTTGGGACACTGCCTGTTTTTGCCCATCTGTGGTAGCTAACTTTGTTCCTGGCAGCTACTGCTGCATAGAGCCCAATGTATTGGACTCAAAAAGGAAGGCTTTCTATAAACATGAGGCAATACAGAAGAGTTTACCTACTGTCAAGTGGCTGTTTTCAATCATGGACTACATGAGTACCTTTGCCCCCCAGCGATGGTAAGGGAGGGATGCGTGTGTGTGCACTGCTTCTCTCTTTTCCCAGTCTAAGCAGTAGATGTTTAAGATTTAATTATTGTGAATTATACTATGGCAACATCTATAATTATTTTTCATGCATTTATTTTTCAGTACATTAAAATACATGTACGTTACCATAACAAAATAGGTTTACCTATTTGTCCCAGGTGTGTTTGATTTTCATGATAAGAAGACTGTGGTATAACTTTGTAAAGAATATGTCCTCATAAATCATGAATTTACATATCTCAACAGAAATGCATGTATAAACTATACATTAGACTACAAAATTATCACCAAGGGTTTTTTTATATATGTGTTTTTAAATCAGTGTGTTGCTAGGAGGAATACAATTAAATTGCTCAGTGGAAGTGACAGAGGAAATCAGAAGAGCTTGGTGTTACAGAATGTAATTAATATACCAGGGTGTTTGGAGATATATGAAACAAATGCAATTAACCAGCTTGCTGGAACAGCAGTAGCAAGACACCATTTCTGTCTGCCTTCCCTCCCTCCCTCCTTTCATTCCTCCCTCCCTTCTTTCTCTCCCTTTTATTCCTCTCTCTTCTTTCCTTCCTTCTCTCCCACGCCACCCTTCTCCTGCCCCCAAAGACAACCTAGAACCTTTGTTCTGATTTAACATTATAGGATGGCGGGGCAGTTTGTGTCTGGGCCACAATTATGCAGCAGAATTCATAGTAATGTAGTGAAAAATGCCAAAATTGAGGAGCTGAGACTGAAAAGGCAATGTTAAATTTTTTTGTGTGTGAAACTAGTTTTGTATTTAGCATCTGCTGTGTCAAAAGCAAAGGAAACCCTGGACACTCTTACTAAATTAATATGTAAATCATACGTTTGACATTGGATTGCCTTTGGATACTTCAGAATGACAGTTTCTCCACGGGGATGCTTGAAAATTTGGGATGTGGACAACACTGCCCTCTAGGCTGTTTCAACACTTTGAGACTCAGCTTTCACATATACAGTGAAGAGGTTGGTTTGTAGGATCTCTAAGCTTTGTTACACTTCCAGGATTCTATGAATTCTATTTACTTATTCTTCTTAGAGGTGTGTGCTTATACTCCACATGAATTTCAAATGTACAGAAGCTTGTACCATTTCAAAGATATACTGAACATCCTTGTGCTAGACACAGATATTAATTTTATTCAGTGACAAATGATACATAGATTTGCATTGATATTTGC
This sequence comes from Pongo pygmaeus, assembly GCF_028885625.2. Lineage (NCBI taxonomy): Eukaryota > Metazoa > Chordata > Mammalia > Primates > Hominidae > Pongo > Pongo pygmaeus. The sequence goes on along the minus strand of NC_085930.1, from coordinate 18,516,525 downwards.
TTGGTGGGTTATTTATATGTGCATTTTTATAGTACATGAAAAATGTTAGAGTTTTGCCACCTCATAGAAGCTATGTGCTAATATTATTTATAATTTTTCAGTATTGTGTCCCTGTAGCAATCCATAGAGAGCAAATATTAAGTTAGTTGAGAACTGTAGATAAACTTTTCTATTTGGGATGTAAATAATGGTTTTCTTATTGATGCAGATTAATCATATCTAGACTTTTCTGTATGATCATATAGGAGAATGTATGTTAAGGTTAGCCTTTGTTTTCTAGCTTTTGTTTATTTTTGAATAAGAATAGGGTTTTGCAGTCATTTATGAGGAATTAATATGAACTGTGGCAACACTTTTACATGACATCTATATGCCATATATTACATGAGTCTGATAATTTTATAATACTTGTGAAAAGGTGTTTTAAAATGAGATGTTTTTCTCATCTTTACCCTTTAACTATTCTTAAATGAAAGTGGCACACATGATATTAGGGGAGATAAATATAATAAAGATAATGTATGTGCATAGCACAGACGTATAATCTCATAGAGGTTTATACATGTTGCTAAAGTGCTCTGTTTCACTAATGGGCTTATTATCATAGCCATATGTAGTCTATTTCAGAACTTAAATTGTATATAAGTAACCTGAAATGTGTTTTTGAAGCTATGCAGTAATACCACATTTGAATTGGCTTTGTTTGAATAATCTTTGATGCTATGCAACACGTGGACCATTAAAAAAAAGGATTTCTTAGAACATTAAACAAAACTATTGTAAAAAAAAAAAAAGTAACGATTATATAAAAAGAGCAGTTCTGGCCATCTCATCCCTGAGCAGCTTGTATAAAATAGCATGTTTGACAATAAAAATATAGATATATGAGCACATTGTATAAGTTGGGATACATACATAGCAATGAAGGGAGCTGATGTATGTGGGATGTGTGTGTGCCTGGTAATATCTGCTGAAATAGTTCCGGCAGTCTACAGGAGGTACATTTACTTCCCATGTGCAATTTGGTTTTCGAAGATTATTAGAAAAAAAGATTATCATCTTATTTACTATTTCTCCTTTTCCTCCTTTTTCTCCTCCTTCTCCTCTCCTTCTCTTTCTTCTTCTCATTCATCGTCTCTTTCCTTTTCTTCTTATTCTCCTCTTTTTTTCTTTTTTGGATCTAATGAAAGGAATTAGAGAAACACTTGAAGAGTGAAGAAGATAGATGAGGGTGTTTCCTGAATGATAATTTAGAAAATCTGCGTTTAAAGGAAAAATGTGAATAATATTTTACCTTTAGGTATATCCAATTGGGGTTTTGACTTTCTCACTTTTCCCCCACGATACTATATATAGCTTTATGCAAAATGTTTTGCATGGATCCTATCATTTTCCAGTTTAGACAAGTAAAAGTTGTCAGATCTGAGTTCAAGCAAACAGTGGAGATTTATAGAGTGCCATTTTACAGATTTATTTCTAAAGAAAAGTATTGCTGTGTTTCTTACAGGGTCTCCAGGTATATATAGATCTATCAACCTAAATCAATACATTGGCATAGATATTGCTTTTCTCCTTCTTCGTCTTCTTTTTTTTTCCAAGTGTGCCTTTATTAGCTGAGCCACTACTTGAGGGTTCAAGGTCTTTGTGAGGGGCTTGAAACACCCAATTTTGGGAGAGGGAGGTGGGGTGGAGGGAAAGTATCCAAAAGAACTTCCTGAGCCAGCTGTAGGCTTTTCTTCTTCTTTTAAAAAAAAATATTATATAAAGAATGAAGGAATGATTATAAACTCTTTTTAAAAAATAAATACCTATCAACTCTACTATTTTAGCAGCGTGTTATACAATGATAGACGCATATAGCATCTAGGGTAGCATGCTTACCCAAAATACTTGACTCAACACAGTGTTGGAGTAATGGAGGCCTCAATCCTTAGTGTTTTGTCCTCCATTTGCGGCCAGTCCTTAGGATCTTCCACCTAATCACATGAGGTTTAAATACATGTTTGGATTGATGATTCTAAAATTGCCCTAATCATTGCATGGAGGGATATAAGATCCATAAGCACATAACTTGCCTGTTTTATATACTGTTGTATCTCCAGTGCTTGCATCAGTGCTTGACATACTCACCTGACTACTTGACATCTTTTCTTCATGTCCAATGAGAATATACAAAACTCAAGCCTAAGACAGAATCTTCTCCTCTTTCTAGCCATTCCCATCGCAGTAAATGGCTTCCACCATTCATAGGCTTGTCATGACCCCCAGTGAGGAACCATTTTTCACTTGTTCTCACAACTTGTATTCAACTTGTTCTCAGAATTGTGCAACCATCACAACAATCTAACTTTAAAATGTTTTTAATTACCCAAGAAAGAAACTATGTACCTTGTTCTACCATCCCTCCAACAACCACAAGAAACCACCATGCTACTTCTGCCTGTATGGATTTGTCTTTTCTGGACATTTTATATAAATGCAATCATACAATATATGATGTCATTTTGTGACTAGCTTCTTTTCTTTAGCATGACGTTTTCAAGGGTCATCCATGTCATGGCATGTAACAGTACATCATTCCTTTTTATTGCCAAATAATATTCCATATCATCTGTCCTTTGGTTTACTAGTTGATGAACATTTAAGTTATTTCCACTTTTGGCTATTATAGATATTGCTGCTTTGAACATCCACGTACTAACTTTTGTGTGAACATATGTCTTCATTTAACCCGGGGTGGAAATGCTAGGTCGTATGTTTAGTCTGTGTTTCACATTTTGAGGAACTGCAAGATATTTTCCAAAGCAGCTGTGCTACTTTACATTCCCATTAGCAATATATGAGGTAAATATTTTCTTTTAATTGATCATGGAAAGAAAGAGTTGAAGGGTCTTATGAGTTGGATATGATGGTTTGAAATGAAACAATTTTATATTATACTAATCTGTCTCAAATCCCCAATAGTCCTGATTTCTAATCCCTTCGGTGATTGTTGTCTTCTAAGTCTTCCTCAGTTGCCTTGTAAAACTTTACAAAGATAGTACCTCAGTTGAACTTGTCACTTTTAGCAGAGATCTCAGCAATAGTAAATATAAATCATAGAATGATAGCATCTCAGAGCCATTATAAATATTTGCAGCTGTATTGCACAACTCTCTTATTGGTTGGGCACATGGAGAACTGAAGCTTAGAGATTTTATGTGCCTTGTCACAGATCCCATTGCTACTTAGTGGTAGAGCAGAAACCAGACTCCAGGGATGCTTCATCTCTGTACCATGCTTCTGCCTATGAGAGACTGTTTCTGGATTCTTAGCCCTGGAACTCCTTAACAAGAATTCCAGGCTCTTGTTACTGAAAATGACCAGCTATTTTCTGAAGAGTCCATGAGAAAATTAGCTTGAATATGTTTAGGTTATTCATTTGATTCAACACATGCATATTGGCAACATAACTTGCTTGGCTCTGTGAAGAACATACTGACCTGTGAAAATGTTCCCACATTCAAGGAAATCATGACTTAGTAGGGAAGGTACCAAATGTTCAAGTCACTAGAACAAAAAAAGTAGTGTCTGATAAATAAGAAGTTTGAAGGTGTACACAGTATAGTCTTGGGAACTCAGAGAAGGAATAGGTGATTTCCAGCTGGTACAATCTGGGAAGGGTCAACACCAAATGGGTCTCTTAACATGGACCTTAGAGGAACAGTGGGATTTTGGTGGGCAAAAGGATTGGAAATTGAATTCCAGGAAAAGAAGTAACCAGAAAAATGGCATGAAGATGACAAAGGGGTGCTAAGGAAATGGCAAGAAGTCTAGATTGATTACAACATAGTTTGCCTGTAGGGAAGAAGGATAAGATGCTTATTGAAAGACTACTGAGCAAACACTACTGAATGAGTATGAACAAGTAATTTAACCTTTTTATGCCTCAGTGTCCTTACCTGTAAAATAGGCATGGCAATAATGTATATCTCATACAGCTATAATGACAAATAAAATAGTTTTAAAAATATAATGATATATAGGCCGGTCATGGTGGCTCACGCCTGTAATCCCAGCACTTTGGGAGGCCGAGGCGTGTGGATCACCTGAGGTCAGGAGTTCAAGACCAGCCTGGCCATCATGGTGAAACCCCCTCTCTACTAAAAAAAATACAAAAATTGGCTGAGCATGGTGGCAGGTGCCTGTAATCCCAGCTACTCAGGAGGCTGAGGAAGGAGAATCATTGGAACCCAGGAGGTGGAGGTTGCAGTGAGCCAAAATTGTGCCATTACACTCCAGCCTAGGCAACGGGCAAAACTCCGTCTCAAAAAAATATATATAACGATATAAATAAATAAATAAATATATATATATATAATAAAGATGTATATAAAGATATATATGGGCTGGGCGTGGTGGCTCACACCTGTAATCCCAGCACTTTGCGAGGCTGAGGCAGGTGGATCACAAGGTCAGGAGGTCGAGACTATCCTGGCTAACACGGTGAAACCCCGTCTCTACTAAAAATACAAAAAAAAATTAGCCAGGTGTGGTGGCAGGCACCTGTAGTCCCAGCTACTTGGGAGACTGAGGCAGGAGAATGGCATGAACCTGGGAGGCGGAACTGGCAGTGAGCCGAGATTGAGCCACTGCACTCCAGCCTGGGCGACAGAGTGGGACTCCGTCTCAAAAAAAAAAAAAAAAAAAGATATATATGATGCCATGAACAGTGTACTTTATAAATGCCACTCAAGCATAACTTATTGTTATAATTAGTAGCATTTTTATTAGATTATTATTCCCTGCCTAGTATGAACAAGGAAAATAACTAGAAGAGGACGTTGCTATCAGACTAATTATGGACTACAATTGGGGTGCATGTTAGGACAATTTTAATAAGATTTTTCAGCGGTGAGTCTTCAGGTGACTGATTAAGAATTTTTGTTGCCTCTTAAGGGAACTTATCGGCAGCCTCACCTATGCAACTGTGACAATTGTGCTATGACATGTGTGTTTCCATTGCATCATAAGCTGATTACAAAACACATGTGATTCCCAAGTGAAAGTTGCTACGAATGATGACAGTAAACAAGAGAAGAATCACACAAATGGCAATTTGTTAGCAAGTAGACCATGCTTGTCTAAGCCTGCATTTTGGCTCATGTTGGCTGATTTACATTTCATCCTGGGTAATTTTTACCTGGTGCTTTGATATAATGTACCGTGGAGATAAATCTTGTGTAAGACAAACTAAATAAACACTTTGAGAACCGAAGACCTAAGTAAAAATTAACATTTGGTATCCACTCACTAATTCTTTTTCTAGATAGCCCCCTTAGCTTCCCTTCATTTAGTATAAGACATTGAATCTAATAACTTTTTATAATTATCCATTAGTTACATTTGCACAATGAGTAGTTATGTATATCAGAAAGGATAGCCTGAATAAAACAATATCATTACTATTGTGGAAGTGACATACCTTTGGTGACCAGATCTCTGGACTGCACTGTGTAGCTTCCCTAGTAGATTGTTAATTGTGTAGCCCTAGAACCTTACCAAAAATGATTTCATTTGACTGTGTAATTTCCAAGGTTTTCATCAACCTTAGGTTCTATTATCCCAAGTACTTCTGTTTAATGTTCCAACATTTATTGTTATATCTGGGAACTTTTAAAGAAGAAAATTTAGCCTGGGCTCGGCACAGCGGCTCACACCTGCAATCCCAACAATTTGGGGGGCTGAGGCTGAAGGACGGCTTGAGCCTGGGTGTTTGAGACCAGCCTGGGCAACATAGTGAAACCCTGTCTCTACAAAAAAGAAAAAAAGTTAGCTGGGCATGGTGGTGTCCACTTGTGCTCTCAGATACTTGGGAGGCTGAGATGAGAGGATTCCTTGAGCCCAGGAGGTTGAGGCTGCAGCGAGCCATGATCACACCACTGCACTTTAGCCTGGGTGACAGAGGCCCCATCTCCACACACACACTCACACAAACTTAGGCTTGAAAAGAATTATCCAAAACCATAAACATTCATCTTTAAAAACAGTAACAGTCTATTGTCTAATATGCATGTAGCATATCTGTGTTTTGGTGTGGGTTCAATGATATGGCTATGGATACACATGACAGCCAAAATTAACTAGTCTTATGATTCACATCCACTCTCATTCATTAATGACCAGTGGCACTTAGGCTTTCCTTATCAACAAATGGAATTTTAAAAATTTAATACTAAGGAGACAATAGTCTTAGGTCAATGTGCTTAGTTTATGGCCGCTGTAACTAGAACCATATGCAACATGGAAGTTTTAGCTCAGGAGAGGGGGTTAACAGCCACCTTTTAATTTCTGTTGTAAGGATTGATGTGGGATCTCTTTCCCTAGACTTTGGTTCCAAGCTTTTTGGAAATGAGCTGGAGAACATGGAATATAACTCAACTATCCCATTGAAAGGCTTTTCAAGTTTAAGCAAGGAACACCCAGTTGAAACCAGACTGGAATTTAAGGGATTTGGCCCAAACCTCTGCAGCACTTATAACCAATTAAAATGTTCATAAGTGTGATTCAAAAAGGGAGAACTTTTGACTTTCCAAAAAACTTGAGTTAAGAGTTATTCATGATAAAGGTAAGTTTATAAGTTTTTATAAATCAAGGTTAGAGTCATACTTTGAAGTTTTATAATACATATATTTCCAAATACCAGCAAATGCTAGAATATGATTCAACTTATTTAGATATATCCAATTATTATAGAATATAGATTTCAGGGTTAGAGTAAATTAAGGGAAATTTAGAATGAATCTAGCAACAGGCACTCTTGTATTTTATATCTCTATTATAAAGTAAATTTTAATGCTTTGCCAACAGTTATTGAAAACCAAGCTTATTATTGTTCCATTAAATCAGAGACGGCATTTCACCTTCCTCTTCTTAAGTATATAACAGCTCGTGTATTCTAAGTACCTTTGAATGCCAGCAACAACAAGCTATTACTCAAACGCCAATTGTTTTAGTGCTCCTTACCCCATCTCTGTCATGGGTTAGAGTAGAAACTGAGTAGGAGAAATGTAACCTTTTAAAAAGAAAATGCCATTTCTGTTTCTTTACTACTCTAATAAAGTTACTTTCATTTAAAAAAAGAAAAGCAAAGAAAAGAAAATGCTAGGTACAACATTCTCACTGTTTGCTTTTGTGTGTGTGTGTGTGTGTGTTTTTTTCCCCCATGCAAAATTGGCTATGAAGAGTTAGAACATTTAGTGTGGTGGTCTCAAAACATTTTTTTTTTTTGCATTGTAGTTGTTTTCGCATAATTTCAAGAGTTAAACAATAATAATGAAAAAATGTTTCAGGCCACACAGCGTGGCTCGTGCCTGTAATCTCAGTACTTTGGGAGACTGGGAGGATCTCTTGAGCCCATGAGTTTGAGATCAGCCTGGGCAACATGGTGAAACCCTATCTTTGCAAAAAAAAAAAAAAAAAAAAAAAACATTAGTTGGGCACGGTGGTGCTCACCTGTAGTCCCAGCTACTTGGGAGGCTGAAGTAGAAGGATTGCTTGTGTCTGCGAGGTCAAGGCTGCAGTGAGCTGTGAGTACACCACTGCATTCCAGCCAGGGTGACAGAGGGAGACCTTGTCTCAAAAAAAAAAAAAAAATATATATATATATATATATATTCATCAGATTGGCACATGAGCCCTGCACTCACAAATCAAGTTGTCGTTCAGTTGAGGTTTGAGGCCTCTTTTTCTGCCCAAAACCAGATTTAACTGGGTTATTCCTCACTGGCTATCATGAAACATGTAAATAAATTTCATAGCTAAGTATGTTTTTAAGTGTTTCAGTCCCACCTTTCTGATTTGAAAGCCTGAATAATGTCAACTTTTAATACAAAAGTGAAAGAAAAAAGAATCAGAAAATATGTACAACATGTGGGTACAGATTTTGGGCAAATATAGCTCTTACCCCTTGCCTCCCACCTCCCTATATACATGGCAATAAGATATGAATAAACTGAGTTGTTTGATGCCTGCCCTCTACTCACAATCCAACAGCCAACTTGTATTTTAAGAACCCTTTCCAGGCTGTGAATTCTTATTACACTTTGCTGTTAAACTGTAGCACCTGTGATGTTCATCACTTGGATCTTATGAAACTCTCCAGATTTTTGAGGCTCTCAGTAAATGTGTCTCATCTTGGTAAATTTAAATTCCAAGTTTATTCAACATTTCTTTTCAGAAAGCAGTTTTTAACTTTTGAAGCAGTGGCTACACATGACATGCAAATAAAATGACCAGGCAATTGCTTGTATTGTCTGTCTGTATCAGGATTCAATTCTAAGCTTTCCAAACATGGATCTCTATAGGAGGTTATGCCTAATCTTTGCATTTGAAATGGTCTAGGAGGTGCAAGGATATACCTGGGAGGGGCAATCTCCCTGAACTATAAGGGGAGGGGACGAAAGAGTATGTTGGAAAAGTGAAAAACTGAACATTTGAATGAAGTGGGTTGGATTAGCATTTGACACTCAACTATATAGCAAGCGGACACGCTGATATTTAGTTCTATGGATTGTTAACATTCACATAAAACAGAATTATTTAGCATTTACTGAATCCTTTTTGATAATCAATTTGGGATCAAATGCAAAAGAACATGTGTCTGCTTTGTATGACCCCAGATTCTTCCGTTTTCTCTTTGAGCAGATGACATGCCTTCTTTGCTGACTGATGTTGGTTGCTAGGAGAAGTGCACTGGTTTAGTCCCTTCTTATCCAGCAGTAAAACTAAAGAGTGTATTGAGTAAGAGAAAGAGGCAGAACACAGTACAGGCCATGAATCATGACTGTCTCCAATATGTCCACTTTGCTCCCATTTTTTTTCCCTTTAAAAACTTTTGTTTTTACCAATGATGCTTTCTTTCAGCCATTATCTATAATCCTTTTGGAGCCTGAGGGGATGAGGGTTGCTAAAGAGAGGCTGTGCTGCTGAGAGTCCACTCAGAGCAATAATAAAAGCCTTGAGAGTTATTCATGGGGCCACATTAGTGAGAATGCCCTACTCAGTGAATAGCAGCAGTCAGCTGCCTTTGAGATCGAGTGATTAATACCTTCTGTTTTGAAGGGGGGAAAAGGCAGACAAGAAAGGTCTTCATACTACTTTGGCTATTTTGCAAATTAGATCTTACATATTGTCAAACCTTTTGACAAAGAAATTGCTAAAATATCAATACCTGCAATAGTCTTTTTTAAAAGCTAGTTTTTCATGAAACTGTTAATTGTGGCCACTGTCAAATAAAATTGAAACGGTAATAATATCCCAAATGAACACTGAAAAAAATCAGTTAGCCATTCTTAGATTTTGGCAGTCTTTATGATGACATCAAACTAAGAACGTGATGTTAGTGATCATATTCAGAATGTTATCTAGGCAGATCTATTTGACAACAGCCAAATAGCATTTTTGTTTGTTTGATAAAAGAACTAATTGCAATACTCTTGAGAGTTTACAGAAGCAGCTAATGAGAAAGTGTTAAGGGTGGCAGGTGTTAGTCTTCCATAAGCACTTGGATATGAGGGACAGTCTGTGAATTACAAAGAAGTTGTTATTTATATATGTATGCCAGTATGTTTATATCTATAGGCTGGTTCAGCATATGGGATTAAAAAATGGCACTATTATAATCCTCATCATCTCTCCTTTTATCTTTTGATTATATTATGTACATGGCACAGTTCAAATAAAATTGCTCAAGGTTTATTAAACTTGTCAACCATCTGAGTCACATAGTTAGAAAAGCTTCTGGTTTTGGTGGCCTGAGTGTGGCAGCTAGAAAATCCAAGGGGATGCTTTGCCATACTGTTTTTCAGCATGATTCCAACATTAAGCAGGCTGTTAATATTTAGACAGAAAGTTAAGCCATGTCTTTGTTTTTAAAAAGTCATTCTCATTCTATTCTTCATTTTACATTTTAAACTTATTTTTTATATAGCAGCTTAGTCTGGCCCTTCTATATATACTCATGCTCATTCCAAAGGCTTTACTTTCATCTGAATATGAGAACAAACAACACGTTAAAGACTCTGTGTGATGCTTCCTGTAATCTGTTTTCGCTCTGTGGAAGTGAAGTATCTTGTTAAGAGGGGCTAATACCCAAAGGCAATCAGAGATAAAAATGTAACGATTTGGTGGGTGATGTCTCAAGATCAGCTTTAAGTGAGGTCTGATGTAACATCTTTATTAGTCATTTAAAAGAGAAATGATAAAGAAATTATAAATCTCAACATTGGAATACCATCAGAACCTCCCCTCACTGTCCCTGAAATCACATATAATGATATACAAAAATTTAGGCAGCAGAAAATATTAGTGGAGTAAAAACGAATGCTTTATTTGGTATATAAATGTAAACTAATTCTTCAGGGAAATAATCAGAAATCTAGAAATCTAACTAGAGGGAGAAGCCAGCAAAGCAATAACACTGAAAGGGCCCTGGGGATAAGTACAGGAGTTGGCACAAGGAGAGAATGTGATTTAGATTAGGAGTGTTATATCCCAGTTTAAAGGTCACGCGATTATAGTGCCCATTTAGGGAGGATTGTATCACTGACGAGGGAGATTCTCTTTCAATGAATGTGGCTTAAGTGCAATTGAAATACTTCTTTCATTTTGTACTTCATTGCCAGAACATGAGAGAGATTGTGGCAGAATAGAAACAAGGGTTAGTACAAAGAGAGATTCTTTAGGAAGATGCTTGTCTACTTAACACTAGAGAAGGAGTTTCCATTGGAAAGTTCAAATAGTTCCTTTTTAGAGAGAATATAGCATCTTCAAAACCAAGACCAAATTCACAAAGCCTTTCAAGAGAAATTTCTACCATCTGTCAGTATACAGCAAAGCCCATGTTTGTGTTTTAGTTCATTTTATATGTACTGTATTACACGTATTAGGGCTTAATTAAGGTTGGGTGAATTAAATTGATCTTTAATAGACAACTTGTATGCAGAAACCTATACAACGTATGCCATCTGACCCCAGATAAATTCAAGAGTAATATTTTCTGTGGAAGTCAAGGGTCTTCCCTCCAGCAGAAGAAAGTATTGGATGGCATAGAGAAGCACAGACAATGAATGACTCTTCAGATGAAGTATGTCGCATTTACCACGTTCCTGGTTAATAAGGATACTAGGTCTGATGATAAAGACTAGAGAAGGTTGTACAAGTGAGAGTCTCTGCTTGCTGCACAATTATATGTTGGTTCCTTTTCCCTAGTCCTCAGATAGAAATCGCCATTTTTTTTTTTCTCCTGATGTAAGAGAGTGATAGAAATAGAATGGAGCCAACATCTTAGTAAAACAGAAGTAAAAACAAATTAAGATGGGCAGTGAGAGGTAATGGAGGCCAATTCCTAGGGCTTCTGATTGGTTTTATTTTGTCAATTTTACATTCCCATCAATGCTGTGGGGCTACTTCATAGCCAACATTTGAAAGCAGATGGGCATCCTGCCGTAATGTCACTGCAGCCAGTGACTGAGAGACGCCTGCACTCCACAAAATCTCGTGTGTGTGTGTGTGTGTGTGTGTAAAACTTGGTTAACGTGTCATTCATCAGTAATAACATTAGAGCCCTCATAATAAAGTCCCTACATGTTAATTGTGGAATTATCGTGCAACAATAAGTAGAGAAACACTCATTCTTTAAAAAAAAAAAATACCAGATACAAAATCTATTCATTTGGAACTCACTCTTCTATGATTTTTATTCACTACTTTTACAGTTAATTTTTTAAAGATTTTCTTTTATTCAACTTCCACTGCATCTTCCCACTAACATCAAACCCTTCTGCATCCAGTATTCATCATTTTGTAACAAAGAGCATATAAATATTATAAGGGATGGTCTTGATATTAGGGATGTCTATATAAAATCCATTCTACTGGTCTAGTGATTGGGCCAGTAAGTTGCATACTGTATTGATAAAAGGGCTTTCATTCTCATAATAGTCTGTGAACTCACTGGGGACTCCTTTTCTGGGGAGTCATGTATAAATGACGAGAACTATACAAAATCTCATGAGGAATTTATCATAGAAATAGAGGTGCTGGAAAAGAAAATATGGTAGACTCATACTCCTTTTTGCCTTGATGTTCTAACACGTCATCCTGTCACAGGATTTCTGCATACCTTGATTCCATGTGAGGGTTATAAAGAGTTAGAGAAAAATATACATTTGGAAGACTCATTTAAGTGTAATATATCCACATATAAACTTCCATGAATTGGATTGGATTATAACTTGTGTGATATAAATGTAACAAAACCACATTTTTGGACCCTGAGGAACTAATCAAAGCCAGAGGCTAACTTTATTACACCCATTCCTGATAGGTTTATTTCTGTAAATTTATATAACTACTAGATGATTTCTTACTTTTTCACTTCTAATTTTAAGTTTTAAAAGTAAAATTAACCAAAAGAATGTTTATAAGGTGAACTCTGGCCAAATGGTGATTGTCATAAAACGTAACTTTTTAAGTAGTTGTGAAATGCATTAAATTGAAAAGATAAATAGAGAAGTTGAACTGTCCTTACAAATGACTGCACAATACCAGCAATGTCTTTTGAGAGAGGATTTAGGACATAGTGTGTAGGTATTTATCTCACACAAAGAGAAAAATTTCCTTCCGTGGGAAAACATTAGATCATAGGAAGGCCTGAAATATCTGAGTTACAGCTTTGTGAAACCACACTCAGTCTAAACAAGTTACAACAAGACAAAGTCCTCAGAATACGAGGAAGGGATGATGACTACAAAGATCCACCACTGTGTTTCCCAGCTTTTTTCTCTAATGTAGCTAAGACTTTCTTTGATGAAGTCATCCTTTCTTGATCCATTTGTGTAAAAACTTGTCCCCCAACCACCTTTTGTTAAGGGAGGCAGTATTTAGCAAACTTGGTAGAGTTTATAAAGACCTAATTTTGTTGGATGAGATTCACTAGGATTAGACAACAAATTAAAGACAAAAATGACATATATTAGTAAATGAAAGATCCTGCTTATTATTACTATCTTAATTCATGCAGTGTTTTTTTTTTACTTATAAGACGACACCATGCTGTATAACATTCCATTTGAGATTGTTATGTTGGCAACCTCTTATTTCTTTGAAATTGGGTGGGCAATTCAAAAAAATTAAAAACAGGGTAATATAGGGAACTGAGCATTTAGGAAAAAATTGTATATTTGGTATAAATTTCATAGTTTTAAATCCACAGATAACTCAAAACTCAGACACAAGACATACAATATTTTGGCAATTTGTTTTAAGGCTGTAACTTTTTTTCAAATGTATTATTGCTTAATATTTCTAACATGAAACCTAAGGTGCTTGAATTAAGGCCATGTCATAATCCAGGGAAGATGTTTTATAAATCAAGGAATTGACGTGTAATATATATATACACAGATGAATATATACATGTCACACATATACATACATATGTCTATGCATGCGTACATACATATAATTTTGTAAAAAAACGACCAAGTTCATAGAAATGCCATTTGACCCAGCGATCCCATTACTTGGTATATACCCAAAGGACTATAAATCATGCTGCTATAAAGACACATATGCACACATATGTTTATTGCAGCACTATTCACAATAGCAAAGACTTGGAACCAACCCAAATGTCCATCAAGGATAGACTGGATTAAGAAAATGTGGCACATATACACCATGGAAAACTATGCAGCCATAAAAAAAGATGGGTTCATGTCCTTTGTAGGGAAATGGATGAAGCTGGAAACCATTATTCTGAGCAAACTATTGCAAGGACAGAAAACCAAACACCACATGTTCTCACTCGCAGGTGGGAATTGAACAATGACAACACTTGGACACAGGATGGGGAACATCACACCCCGGGGCCTGTTGTGGGGTGGGGGGAGTGGGGAGGGATAGCATTAGGAGCTGTACCTAATGTAAATGACAAGTTAATGGGTGCAGCACACCAACATGGCACATGTATACATATGTAACTAACCTGCATGTTGTGCACATGTACCCTAGAACGTAAGGTATATATATTAAAAAAAGACCAAGTTCAAAGGCTTTGGCACATCTGTCTTTTAGTCATTGCATTTTTGTGAGTTGATTACTAATGTGGAAGCTATACTTTTCAGATTCCAGAGGATTTTTTTTTTTTTTTTTTTTGAGATGGAGTCTCGCTCTGTTGCCAGGCTGGAGTGCAGTGGCATGATCTCGGCTCACTGCAACCTCTGCCTCCTTGGTTCAAGTGATTCTCATGCCTCAGCCTCCCGAGTAGCTGGGATTATAGGCATGTGCCACCACACCCAGCTAATTTTTGTATTTTTAGTAGAGATGGGGTTTCACCATGTTGACCAGGATGGTCTCGATCTCTTGACCTCGTGATCTGCCCACCTCGACCTCCCAAAGTGTTGGGATTACAGGTGTGAGCCACCGCGTCCTGGCAAGATATTTTAAAAAATATGTGGCTGACGGGTTGATAGGTGCATCAAACCACCATGACACATGTATACCTGTGTAACAAAGCTGCACGTTCTGCACATGTATCCAGAACTTAAAGTAAAATTAAAAAAAAAAGAAAGAAAAATATGTGGCTGGATTTTGAACGTTAATGTTATTTGGGGTGTATGTGGTTTTTTTTTTCATTAAAAAGGAGAATACTCGGATGTTTTCCCAATTGTTATTAAGAAAATTCTTAGATTATTGGGATAACAAAGGTCTTCAAAGTCTTTCACTAAGCTTCCAAGTATCACCTGAATAAAATAGGTGAATAGAAAACTGAGCTTAGATATTTTTTGCTTGATAGCCATCTAGTTTTATTCAGTTGCCTTGAGACAAAAAATGGAAATTGAAAAGTATAATACACAAATGTTTAGTTACCTGGAAAGTTCCAGCTAAATATAAGTAATATTCACAATAGCCTGCTATTGTAATTTTAAATAAAAGATTATTGTGTGCCATCTGGAATAACCTGTGCACCTCTTCTGTAACTTTCCAGCTCCTGTGAGGGTTAATAAAGATCTCAAGTGATATTTTCAGTATGCTTCAAAAAGTAATTGAAAAAATGCACCTATGAAATATATCACTAACATATAGTTGCTTTTATTTTTATTTGTTTATTTGTTTTTGAGATAGGGTCTCACTCCTCTCGCCCAGGCTGGAGTATAGTGGTGCAATCTTGGCTCACTGCAGCCTTGACTTCCTGGGCTCAGGTGGTCCTCCCACTTCAGCTTGAGTAGCTGGGATTATAGGCCTGCACCACCACACTTGGCTAATTTTTTTTTTTGTATTTTTTATAGAGGTGGGGTTTCACCATGTTGCCCAGGCTGGTCTCCAACTCCTGGGCTCAAGCGATCCACCCACCTCGACCTCCCAAAGTACTGGGATTACAGAGGCGAGCCACCACACCTGGACTTAGTTGCTTTTTAATTGCATGCTGTTTTACTATTTCCAAGTTTTTGACCATTATTGTTAATTAGTTAGATGGTAGCACACAATCGCATGTATATATTAATTCATTAGAATGTATTTACTGAGCATCTGCAATGTGCTGAATACTTGTAAAAGTGTGGTGAGTTTTTACTTTGGTGAGAAAGACAAATAATCGTGCTGAATATGTTTATACCTGTCATTGAATTTTTAAGTATTATGAAAGAAAAATATAGGGTGTCATAAGCAGATTATAAAATCTATGAAATTTAGATTTTTGTGCCTGGAGAACTCCCTGGGGAAGTAACAATTATGTTGAGGACTGGAGATAGCTATGTGAAGAGTGAGATCTGAAAAAAGAATTCTAGGTAGAAGGAAGGTCCCGAAGGGGACAGGGATTGGAGTCCCTTTGAAAGCCTGGAAGAAAGTCAAGTGGCTGGTAAAGCTGCCAGCAATGAAAGGTGGAAGAAGTCTGGGCTGGATGACACAGATTATGTAGGTAATGATAAAAGAAAAATGTAAGTACATTTAAATTTCAAGCAGTGTATTTGAACATTTGAGGATTCATGATTTGGAGTAGCACTAGCCTATAAGGCATAAAATTTCACTGAGAAGGGCAAGAGAGGAATCTTTTATAAAGTGTTCACATAAGCAAGACAAAGAAAACAATTTTGGTTACAGTGGAAAGACCCTATTTAAAGGTTAGTTGGTGGTTTCTGATTGGTAGTTTCTAGTTTCAATCTACTATTGATATTGGGCTTTGATTTATTGATGTGGGAATTTAAATTGCCAGAGACACCCCAGTTTAATAGTTTCCCAATTACAATTTTTCTAATTGTCTCCTTTTGATCAGCCTCTCATTTATGAGAGATTGACCAAAGTTTGGGCATAAGCATCACTCTCTGTCACTGTCTTGGCTGGGTTGTCTTTATCTCAGTGTAAAACTCATAAGTCATGACATCAGGCTCATTGAAGAAAGGTTCTTATTTTTGCTTATCTCATTTTTGTTGCTCTAATCACAGTGAGACCATCTGGCATACCGTTGATGGCTGCACACATACATTTGAGACCCTTCAGAGTATATACTATACCAGGGGGATTACAGTGGTTACTATCAGGAGAATAATACCAAGAGACTGAAGTATGCGCCTCAGCCAAGGTCATCACAAATCAAACCAACTAGTATTTCTATGGAAATAAAAGAAAAATAAAGACCAATGACTAGAGCAAACTATAAATTCAGTCTCTGAGTCCAGAGGGTAATTAGTCAAGACTTCTAGATTTGAGTTCAAATAATGTTTTCCTGGTTTGCAGTTTGAGTGTCTTTGGTTATAGCATTGGGTGTTTTGGTGAACTCCTGGAGTCACGCACACATCAGGAATGAGGGTTGTCCTCTGAAATTATACCAGGCTACCCATTCCAGCTCATGGCATTTCAGGAACAGAGGAGTTCTTGTTCTTAGTAGTCCCAAGTTGGAAAAATGGGAGAAAATTGAATTGGAGAAACCTAGAAGAATTCCGCATCTAGTCCATTCTACAGGTGGAAAATAAAACTTGAGAACAATGAACAGAGCTACCTTTATTTCATTGATATTTACCTAATTCACTTGTTCTTAACACTTGTACTTGGATTGCTCATGAAAAATTTCATGAGACACTAAACACAGCTAGCCATTGAAGGAGTTCAAGAAATGTCACCTCAAGCTATTCCACTTTGGTATATTGATCACTTTGAGCTAAAGGGACTTGAAAAATAGCAAATGCAGAGAGAGGCTTTCCCTAGACCACCTCCTGTTTGCCAAATCCAGATCCACCACAGCAGCTCAACTGTCATCAGTCACTACCCTACCCCATCATCTTATTTCATTTGTGTTTACAGGTCAGGCAAATGTCAAAATTATCACAGAAGGAAAGAAACTGAAAAGTTAAACATTATTCTTTCCTCTCTGTCTTTTTCTAACTTCTGTAGCTAACAGGCACCAGGCAATTCATGTTTACTGCATATTTTACTCTTTGGTTGGATTTATTGACTTAAACATCTAGCAGAGATAATACAAACCCATCTGACCAGCAACCCAGGAAAATCTAACATTTTTTTTTTTTTTTAAAGAGACAGGGTCTTGCCCTGTCACCAAGGCTGGAAGACAGTGGTGTGATCATAGCTCAATGCTGCCTTGAACTCCTGGGTTCAAGGGATTCTTCTGCCTCAGACTCCTGAGTAGCTGGGACTACAGGTGCAGGACAGTGCCAGCTCACTTTTTTTAATTTCATAAATTTGTTTAGTAATATCATCCCAAAACATCACATACACATAACATACATATGTTCATACAAAGACATGCATGTACATACAGATGGAAGCAGATAAATTGTTGATTTAAAAGTCACTTATTAGGAGAAGTCTGAAGGTCAGTCTAAATTGTTGGTTGCCCTGGAGTTGCTATAATTGCAAGGCTGTTAATTTGGAAGCCCTTTGTTTCTTACCTTGTTCTAAGGTTCTTTACAAATGTTCAGCTAACCTAGCTAAACCTATGGCTTATTTCCTTACCTTTTTTAAATTTTTTAACTTTTTTTCCTACGTCTCCAAATAATACCTGGGGAGAATCTTCAAAAAGGGCAGCAAGGGTAGGCTGGGTTGCCTGGAATGCCGTAAGAAAAACGAAAGCTCGAAGTGGTTTTTGAAATCAGTAGCAGATTCATCTTTCTTCTGTCTGTAGGTCTGGTTGATTGTCCAGTCAGTGTAAGTGGGGGAAAGAACTTAGGAATGGCTTTCAGAAGATTGTTTTTAGTTTTTTGAGCTTTTTCTGGCACATATGTGAACCAAATGGGGACTCATCACCATGGATCGTGTCCTCACGATGATACCATTATGCCTCTTGCATCCATTTTTGAGCTTTCCTTGGTCCTGTCAATATGTGTTTAACAGGATTACTGAGTTCCGGGTGGAATCAATTAACATATAGGGACAAAGCATTTTCTATGCAGGACAGGAATACCGTTTATTATTCCTCTGAGCTCAAGACTTTGAACAAGGAATAACAGTGGTTATAAAGCAGACCTGGTTGATCTGACATCCTTTTGTCAACACTGATCTGGTTCTTTCTTTTTTTTCCCTTTGAGGTGAGCAGGTAAACCAGTGAAAACATCAGTAGATTCAAAGTAGGCAAAGGACAAAAGAGAGAAACAGAGAGTTTAGAGGTCTCTACATGTCAGTCAAAACTGCATCCTATGGTTTTGAGGTGTTTGGGATCTCTTTTTATGTATGTGCCCTATAGATGAGCAATTTTACCTAGGTTAAAACTTTCCCATTGTGGCCACCAAAATTCTAAATTATATTTGTTAAGATTCACCCATTTCTCTAGAAAAGCACAGGTTCCAAGATGGAGTCTTAGACTCTCTGGATTTAAATAAACTCATTGTTTCTGTCTTCCGGGAACCTTTCCTACCAGAGGTGTTTAAACCCAATTCAGTTTCTGTCTAACCCAGTCAGGCACCTAAAGGCTCTCTACAGAAAGCAGTGCAGTTTCTATTAAGACTTCCAAACCTAGTTCAGATTTTTAAAAAATACTCAAATAAACTCTGAGAACAGGATCCAAGTTGTGGAACTCGTGTATCCAAGAGGACTTAGTGGTGATGACCTCCAAATGTATAGGAAGAAGGAGTGAGCAGAAGGGGCACAGCTGGGTACTTATTCCTGTTTACTTAATTTCTCCCAGAGGTGATGATTGTGCAGTAGCCTTTAGGTCACACTTCTGACACCAGAGTTTATGAAAAAACAACTTAAGCATATTTAACTTTTAAAAAGTTTATCTGGACATCCAGTGGCCCGTAAATTGGAGTTCCACCACACTGCAAGGTATTTAGCACTCCACCGGGAGGGTTCAAGAGGGTGAACTTCTATAAAGTGTTTACAGAAGCAAGACACACAAGAAAACGCCAGTTTTGATTGATTTGAGTGGAAAGTTCCTAGTGAGAGGTTAGTTGGTGGTTTCTGATTGGTGCAGTTTGAAGTTTCAGTTTGCTATTTACATTGTGCTTTAGTTTGTATATGTATGAGTTTAAAGTGCCAGAGCTAATCTAGTCTAATGGCCTCCCAGTTAAATCTTTTTTAATAATAAAGATTCTGAATTTTATCCCAAGGATAATAAAAATCCATTAGAGAAATGTTATACTGCTGTGGGAATTTAAAGGCAGCTAAGGCCTACTGGTGTATCTGAATACCGTAGAGCATCATCAATTTTTAGCTCAGAAGTAAACCGGTGGACTATTAAAGCATATAGGGTGGGAACTGAAAACATCATGAGGGTGGGAGCAGGATCTAGAAGTGGACAGCTTGGGTTGAGTTCAGAGTAAGGTTTCGCCAAGGGCTATGCCCAGCGAACCCCCAACCAGTAACATGAAATGGCTGGGAGAGGAGTGTACTTGTCTGTTTTCTAAAAGCTCTCTCATGTAATTCTTGATGTGCATCTAGATTTGATAATGTGAAGATGGTAAGGAATAAAATAGGAGAAGGTTGCAGAGGAACTGGAAATCAGTAAGACAGGAGCAAAGTGTGTGAAAAGGGGGTGTGTTTAGGGAGATAATTAGGAGTTTTGCCAGAAAAGTAAAACAGTTTCAAGTATGTGCTGCAAGACAGGGAAGCTGATGGAAGTTTGGCAGATCTCCCGACCTCTTCAATTCCCATAATCATGTAACTCTTTCTTCCTTTCTCCTGGATTATAACTTACTTGAATTGTAGTAATTTACATATGTGCTTTATGATTCACACTTACGTTAGGCTACTTCATGTGAGGAGCTCTTTGCTCTTAACTTGATATTGTTTGTAGTCTGTAGCAAAGCAACTTATACATAAGGAAGTGTTTAATAAATATTCGTTGAGTTCAATCGAGATGGCCCATTTAATTCAGCTCTTCATTCTCCCTGCCTATTCTAGACTCAGCCAAAACTACTGATTTCCGTTGGTTTTGCTGAATTCATCAATAGAGTGTGCAAATTAAAAATTACTCTATTTATCATCTCCTGAACATATATAATTTATGTATTCAAAGTTTGATTGGGCAATTGCCTATCTATCCTTGTAAGCTTAAAAGGTATTTCTCATTTAAGAAGATTCATAATAAACACTTCGTGTTGTACTTGTTAGTTCACATACCTAGATGAAGGGCAAATCTATTTTCTTCATGTTATCTTTAAAGCCTGTAGAAAAATTATATGCTTATGTTGGTATTGTTAAGCTGTAATGTCATAAAAGGTAAATAAATGCTTGTGTTCATTGCTTTCACTTATTATGCTTTTTGTTATAAACATTTGATTTTATTTTTAAAATTGCCTTAAAAAGGTATTAAATTATATTGTTTATTCCTTTCAAAGAAAGAAAAGTAAAGTGTAAGCATTAGTTTATAAAAGTTTTTAAGACAAAATTCAAGCAAAGGAAAAAATCAGTAGTAAAATATATTTTTATACAAATTGCAATTTTATATTACAAATATTTAAATAAAATTAATACTTTTATATGTCTTTTTTTTGAGACAGAGTCTCACTGTGTTACCCAGGCTAGAGTACAGTGGCACAATCTCAGCTCACTGCAACATCCGCCTCCCAGGTTCAAGCGATTCTCCAGCCTCAGCCTCCCAAGTAGCTGGGATTACAGGCATGCACCACCATGCCCAGCTAACTTTTGTATTTTTAGCAGAGACAAGATTTTGCCATATTGGCCCGGCTGGTCTTGAACTCCCGACCTCAAATGATCTACATCCCTCGGCCTCCCAAAGTGCTGGCATTAAGGTGTGAGCCAACACACTCAGCCTATAAAAACATATTTCATTTCAGAATTAAAAGTGTAGTAGTTTTGAAGAGCTAAAAAAATTGGGACAGTTAGATCCCTGAAGCAGAAACCAATCGATTTCATAATGGTTTGTGCTTCCTCACTCAAATATTTTGATTTTCTTCTAAGGGAAATGGAGAATGAATTCTTTTCTATGACAAGGTATTTGCAATAATGATACTCTGGTATTCTCAGGTCTCATTTTTTCGTAAGGTTGATGGCCACCAAGGAATATGGAGGTCTTGATAGCTTTAATTCTCAGCTGAAAGCAAAAATGGGTTTTTGGGAATCAATCAGAATTGCATGACTTCCCAGATTTGGAAAGGAGAGGTGCTCACAGCATATTTTTATTCAATGATTCTAATGTAAAGTGGATCTGGCTTAATCAAGGGCACTAAGTAAATCATCTGGAAAAAATACATTAGAGGGAACTGCATATAAAATAATAATAATCACAATAATGTTTAGTAATATTATCACAGTCTTTTCCCAAGGAGCTTCAAGCACTTGGCAATTGTCTCATTAGTTCTCAGAAGCTCCCTGGGAAAGAGTAGAGCAATAAATCACATATTAAAGAGATGTTTTAAATAACAGAGTCAGTCTGATTCTTGATCAATAGAAGTTGGTCAATAAAAGTTGGAATCCAGTTTTATGGAAATAAATTTTGTCTTTTTCTTAACAAGTAATGAATGACCAACAAAAACTTTCTTCAAAATTAATTGTGAAAAATATCCTATTGTTTCTCTTTGTAATTTTTGTATCTAAACCCAATTACCTGTCATTCTTGTGACCTATTTTCAAAATTCCGTTAAAGTCAGCAAGTAACAAGATTTCTAGCAATCTTTAGTCAGATGTCATTTGACTATTGGTGATCAAGATTGAGAGTACCTTAAATGAGAAGTTTCAATCAATGGCCATCATCCATGCTATTGATTAAATATTTTGTTACCTTAGTAATGGCCCAAATTTAAACATTTCTTAAAATTGGTTAATTTTAAGGTGCAATTAAAATAGTAAAATAATGTTATTGTTTGCATTAGTAATTAGAAAATTGTTGAAATATGAAGTCAAATATATGTTTCTCTTTGAAAATAGTGCCTCATGCTATTATGGGATATACAAATGACCTTACCACTCTGAGGTCAGAGTTCAAATTAAGCCTCAGTCCTAAGTAAATTGAGATGAATGGTTTGGTCTTTGTCCCTAGTGTAAAATAGTCCATATCGCAAAATCACGATACATCTGTTTTTGCAAAATTGGCGTAATTGGCATTCTCCCAGGACTTTGCTGGCATTGAAACTGAAGCTATTTCCTACTACAAAGGAAAATGCTTTTCTAGGTCATGGGTTTTTAAAAAAATGTGTATAAAAATGGCTCAGAATATGTCTGTTCACTTGTGACAAGGGTGAATTATGTCTCATCATAATCAATGTGGTGATCGATAACAGCACAGAAACAATCTAGTATGTTTATTAAGATGGGTGTGATTATGGGAAATGGCAAGATAAACAGATGGAATAATTTTGAAGTGGCCACTTCCTTGTCTTAGTAGTAGTTTTATAAGTATTTTCATTCAATTATATTGAGAAAAATCAAGATTGCCTTTACATTCTAGTTAACTAAATTATTCATTTATGGCAAAACCTTTAACATTTAAATGCATAATTATATTAGATGCCAAAAGACATTGGTAATAATAATTCTGACAACATTAACTGCAGTTGGAAAAAAATTGGCTTCAAAGTCAACTCTTTGTTCTATAGTTTCCTGTATTAATTATAGTCTAATCATATAATTTCTTTAAAAATGTATTACCAATTAGGAAAAGTTTGTTAGACAGCAATCTCTATGTGAAAAGGTGTTTGTATATGGTATTTCCCAGAAATCATATAAGAATGTGAGTACAATCAAAGGACTAACAGTAGGGAAGTAAGTTAATGTATAGAGGTATATATGTTAATGTTAAATTCGATAGTACTTTAATTATATAATCTGTATTTCTTGGGGGGAGTGATTGTTTTTATTTTTGGTTTTAAACACGTTTTGATAGTACAAGCAGGAAATCTAAAGAATTTGTAGGGAATGATTGTTTAGTGTTATGTATTGGGAGGTTAGATTAAGACATAGTACAGTTACTTAATTATCCTTCTATTTTCCCCAAAGAAAAGAAACAGACAAATCTTTGTTATCCTTGCATTACTTTTAAAAATCAACACCCATTTTTAGTTTGCAAATGTTTGACTCTTCATTTGCTTTTAGTTTAAATATTTTAAGAAAAAGATCCTTTTCCCCTCCCCCCTCCACCCCTGCAACACACACATACACTCACACAATCACACACACACTCACACACACACACACTGCAAAACAAAAACACAAAACAGCTTGCCTTTGTTGCTGGGCCATAGCTCTTTTTCCAAAGATTTCAAAAACTGTCTGTACTTGATTTTTCATGACTGCATAAGTTGTAGTATTGGATTTATCAAAGCTTCCCTTTGCAAAACATCCTAACTGAAGCCAGAGTCCCTCCAAACATGTAATAATTTATAGTGAGTAGGATTTTAAGGTAATTTATAGTGAGTGAGCACTAGTCTTCCATCAGTTGAAAACTCAACGCTCAGTTTTGCTTATTCCCAAACTTTGTATTTACTTTTTACTACTTGCCCCTGGTATTTTTATTAACATCTTTATTTAAGAAAAGTTAAGTCAGCAGACAACTGTGAGTACAGAAAAGGAAGCATTTTATCCCTGTATGCTGAATTAGAAAGAACTGATATATGTGTCATATATGTGTCTCTAAAATTAGCTGCGCTTGAATTGGATATGCATAACAGACTGAAAAGATAGGGGAAAATATCACAGGATTTTTGTGAGAATAACATTAACCAAGGTAACACGTGAAAATACCTAACACCATGCTTGATATAGACTCAGTGCTGAATTGAGTGTTTGGTTTTTCTTTTCATAAATTCTTTGATGAAAGTCACGTGTTTTCTACTGATACATCGTCTTTAGCCTCAGTGGACCTTAGAAACAGTAGATGCAGACCTTCAGAAAATAGAAGAGAAAACCATGGCTGATGTTAAAATAAAAGAGTCATCAGAGGAATGCACCCCGTATGTCCTGTTTTCTTTCAAAGCTACCAGGTTATCCCAGTTTTAAAGAGCATGCTGAGGATGTTTCAGAACTTTTTTCTTTTTTGTTTTATTGATGCGTACTTTAACATCGTAATTATTATTTTTTTCTAGAGTATACCTGTTTAAGACATAAACATCAATTCTAAATCATGTCTAAATCTTTGCTTTATTTGTGTTTCTCTTTGTGTTATTATTACTTTATTTACTCGTGGTACATTTTTAGTTCTCAAAATGCTTAGAAGTGTGTATTTGTAAAAGTTTCCAAAAATACACCCTTAGTCTTCTGTCATTGTTTTCATAAAGTTGTAACTAAAGGGAAGAGGCTGCCCTTTATTTTGGAGTGCTACTTTTCTCTCACCACTGAGAGTGCGCAGGCTTTTGGGTTAATATTTACATCAAGGAGTTAAGCCTTAATTGATATAAGAAAATATATTTTTGTGATGAAAGAAAGCTTTAAGTCTATATGTTTGAAAGGAAATAAAACTAAGACAACTTTGGCCTAGAAGTTTCCTCTATTGTGTCATGATTTCTCAAGGGAAGTGATAGAAGCCATTTTATTTTGACTCTTTTAAAGGAGAATGAATGAATCACCCTATTAAGAATATAATCTTTGTTTAAATGAACATTGCATGGAATAAAGCAGAATCTTTCTTTCCATTGCTGGTTTCTAAAGCCTTAGTCTCTGCATAACTCTTATCTCTGACTAACTTGCCTGTTAGTCACGTAACAGGCAAGTTCAAAATTCACCCCAGAGTATGATATAAATATATCTTGACAATATAATTCAAACACATTACTGATTTGTGAGAAAAAATGAATGGCATCAAAACAGTATAGGGGAAGGCAGAATTGGAAGTAGAATATGTGAATAAAGTGATGTTTTTGTGAACATTAAATTCAACATAATTCCACAGTATAATGCCTAGCCCACTTCCGCAGGCTAGTGTGTTTCTAGGCTTCATTAAATAGGACATATTATCTAAAATAAAGGTGGGCACACTGCAGCCTCTGGACTGCTGCTTGGTTTTGTGACCTGCAAACTATAATACATTTTTTTACATTTTTAAGTCGTTAGTATAAATCAGGAGTAGAATGCTATTACGTGACTCATAAACTTTTTATTCGGTTGAATTTTCTTGTTCACTAATAAAGTTTTATTTGAGCATGGCGACGCTCAGTTGTTTAAGCACAGTCTATGGCTGCCTTCTTTCTACGAAGGCAGAACTGAGTAGCTGTGACAGATGCTGTGTGGCTCACAGAGCCTAAAATAGTTACTGTCTTGCTCATTAAGGAAGAGTGTGCTGATCTCTGATTTAAACTATAAGGGCACTACGTGTGCTTAATGTGTGCTCTCAGGCCGTATGCAAAAATGCTAAATTTGAAGAGAGAGAGACCACTGGAATTCAGTGAAAGAGTTCACTTAGGAGAAGGAAGAGGTCTGAATATGTTCAAGACAAATAAAAATATGAAAAATACTTGAAAGAATGAGGATGCTTTGTTGGCAAAGAAGTTGATTGGGATCATGATATTCTTCAAATATTCATAATCACATGGGAGAATGATTAGACTTGTCATATTTAACACAAAGGAACGAAATTGGAGTTAAGGTCATAGGTGGACATTTTACTGAAATATATATTGATTCAATGAAGAAAATAAAGACTATACTAATAAAATTATACTTTGATGGAATATCTTTTTTCTTGTAAGTCAGTGACTTCTAGTACTTCAGTCATTCATGCATAGACTACTTGAACATTTTGTTGACACATCTGGCGGTGGTTAGATTGAATAACTTTCTTATTCTTTAATTAATTCAGTAAACATGTATTCAGCACCTCCTTTGTATGAAACACTCTTTTAGGCACTGGGATTAGAGTGGTGAGCAGCACAGACCAGGCGCCTGCTCTTCATGCACTGTCTTGCTAGAGTCCTCGAGGGGGAGAGACAATACGCAAGCAAGAAATCAAGGTGTTGGTAGGGCCACACTTTCTCTGAAGGCTCTAAGGAAGAGCCCTGATGTGAGTTGAATTGTGTCCCTTCAAAAACATTTGTTAAAATCATAACCCCTGGTGCCTCAGAGTGTGATCTTATTTAGAAATAAGGTCCTTACAGAGAGAGTAAAACTTTAAAAAGGTCATTATTTTGGGCCCAAATTCAGTACAACTAGTGTCCTTATAAAAAGGGAGAATTTGTATACAGAGACACAAAGAGAATCTATATGAAGATGATGCAGAGATTGGGATAATGGATTTCTAAGCCAAGGAATACCACAGATTGCCAGCAAGCCCCCAGAAGCTGGGAGGAGTGGGTGGAAGAGATTCTTCCTCCTGTTCAATAGAAGGAACCAACTCTGCCAACATCTTGGATTTGGACTTCGTAGCCTCCAGAAGTGTGAAACAATACATTTTTGTTGTTTAAGCCACTCAGTTTGTAATAATTGATTATGACAACCCTAGGAAACTAATGCATCTTCCTTGCCTCTTCCAGCTTCGGTGGCTTAGGTGTTCATTGGTTTGTGGCAGTATAACTCTATCTCCGTCTTCACATGGACTTCTCCACTGTGTGAGCATGTGTGTGTGTGTGTGTGTGCGTGTGTGTGTCTTTTTCTATCTAAGGACATTTTCATTGCATTTAGAACCCACCATAATTCAGTATGATCTCATCTCCATCCTTCCCTTAATTATAGATGTAAAGATCTTATTTCTAAATAAGGTCATACAATGGTGTTGTGGATGGGCATGGATTTTGCAGGGGGACACACTATTCAACGCACTATAACTGTTATGCCAAGAGAGTTGTCAGCAAAGGGGCAGGAGTGATATCAAATGAAGGTAAAGCAGGCATGGAATGGGATAGATAGAGTATTGTGGATCCCAGTTAGCAGTCTGGATTTTGTTCTAAATATAGAGAAAATTTCTTGGCAGGTTTTAAGCTGAGAAGTAGCAAAACTTGATTTATATTTCAAAGAGGTATCTCGGGCTATTGCGTAGAGGATGGACTGTGATGGGGAAAGAGTAGAAACAAGGGCAAGCTTTGTGGGTCCTTGTGAGAAGGAGTGAGAGGTGCTCAGTACAAATAAGAAACAGGCCAGGTTTGGAAGACTTGTCGATGGTTTCGATATACACCAGGATGTAATGAGTGGTGTCTTACAGACTGGGGAAAAGTCATAAGTGGCTTCTTTATCCATTTTTGTTTACTCACATATTTATATGAGTACCAGCAGACTAAGTCTTTCAGAAGCTGCAGAAGGTTATGCTGTGAAAAGAAAATCCCATCTGACCCGCTTCTCGCAGTCTCTTTACTTTAAGAACAGCTACTATTAGCAATTTTATCTACATCCTTCTGAGGAAATATTTTACGTAGAGCATTCTCTTTCTAAGAAGGCATATACCTTCTCCTAAAGTAGGGCTATTCTTCTTCCATAAAATCCAATAAATGAACATGTTTCCAGGCCCGGAAAACTAACATTTTAGAAACACCTGCTCATTCAGTAAAAATATGTCAGTAAAGTCTAAAATAGCATTAAATTAAAATGAAACTGGTAGTTTTATGATACATGTCCTTTACGATTGTTGGATAATGAGTACTTGTAAAGTTAGCTAAGACTTCATAGCCTAGGCTCTATGCCTAGAAAATAAGAAGAACACCTTCTTCCCCATTCGCAAAACTCATAAATGAAAAATGAAGTGGATTTTGCCATCCATTGTTTCTCCTGTCACTCCTTTAAGACGAGTGATGGTGTTTTGGAAAGCATGGCTATTAAGCAGCTTGCCTGAGGGTCATGGAGCCTATTCCACAGAGTCCATTTGAGGGGAAGGCTGGAGTTGGTTGTGTATGTAGATGCTGTCTTCTGCCAGCCACTGCTGTCTTTGCTGTTTCAGGGTCTTTCTAGGCCATTTAAAACGTGATTAGGAAAACATCAGTTTCCTATGGCAAAGGGATTGAACATAATCAAGTTTCCTTACCTCCATGAGGCTGAGCTCTGTCCTGTGGAGTCTACCTTCCAAATCAATAACAAATCTATCCACCACTCTCATTCCTCACAAGTAACAGTCATCTTCTATCTGGGTTACTGCAAGAGCCTCCAAGTTGATGTTGGGAGTTCCTCCTGAATTTCCTTAGAATAGCCAAGGGTGCTTTTTGAAAATGACCCGGATCATGTTAGCCTTCTGATGTGTTCAAAACATCTTAATTGTTTCTATTGCATTTATGATGGGTTTTTAATAATTAACATAGCCTTATACATTTCTGCATAGTTTTGACTCTAACTACTTACTTTTCAACTATTCCAATACTGTTTCTCTTATTCTATACTCTAGCTACACTGACATTATTCTAGTCTCTAGAACAGGAGTCCCCAACCCCTGGGCCCTGGACCAGTACCGCTCAAGACTTGTTAGGAACTGGGCCACACAGCAGGATATGAGTGGTGGGTGAGAGAGTGAAACTTCATCTGTATTTACAGCCTCTCCCCTTCGTTCGCATTACTGACTGAGTGGCGTCTCGTGTCAGATCAGCGGTGGCGTTAGATTCTCGTAGGAGCGAGAACCCTGTTGTGAACTGTGCATTTGAGGGCTCTGGGTTGCGTGCTGCCTATGGGAACCTAATGCTTGATGATCTGTCACTGTCTCCCATCACCCCCAGATGGGACTGTCTACTTACAGGAAAACAAGCTCAAGGCTGTCACTGATTCTACATTATGGTGAGTTGTATACTTATTTCATTATATATTACAATGTAATAATAATAGAAATAAAGTGCACAATAAATGTAATGCTCTCGAATCATCCCCAAACCCTCCCCCCGCCCCCCATACTAGTCTATGGAAAAAGTGTCACCTGAAAAACCGGTTTCAGGTGCCAAAAGGTTGGGAACATGTGATCTAGAACTGACCAAGACCTTTTGCATTTAAAGACTACTTGTGCTGGACACTGTGCCAGGAATGTTCTTTTCCACTTCTTACCATGGCTAACTCCATTTATCTTTCAGGGCTATGCTTAAAGAAGGCTTTCTCCCAATAATCAAATTAAATTCTTCCTGTTATATCCCCCTTGATTGCATTTATCATAATTTTGAAGCATACGTACAATGGGATAGTAACCTTCTTCAGTCTCTGTTTTGTTTGCAAGTATATACCCAGTGCTGAGCAGGTAGTAGGTGCTCAACATATATTTGTGAATGAATATATTTTCTGTTTAATATGTAATAGAGAGTATAAACTTCATCATCTTTGGTTTGTGTGCTTTGTGGTTACGTCTTATATTAATCTGTTTTTCTTTAAATTCTGGATTACATTTATATTTATTTACTATAAACATACCAAAATAAAGTTCATTTTGTATTTCAGAAGAACGATTAGGACATCATCATTTAGTTCAATGCAATGAGTAGCAGAAGTCCGAAAGGAAATTATTTTTACAAACATGAACAAAAAATAAATCTGCTAGGCCTTTATGATGTTTATAACATTGTAGCTTTTGAATGGTTTTATAGTTAGGTATTGAGGGAAAGGCTTAATAGATATGAAAACAATTGCCCTTTAAAAATTACAGCAGACAAGTATTTAATCCAAAGGGGCTAATAAATTGCTTAAGGGAAAAGGGTTGTAATTATTTTTAATCATTTCCATTAAAAATAGTCTTTAACAGGTTGAATGCATTTAACTCAGTGTTCTGAATACCAGGTAAACATTGGCCATTATTTTTCTAATGTTTACTTTGTCATAAGAAATGAGCAGAGTGAGAACACATTTCTATTTGCTAAGAGAAGAAAGCATATTGTTTCTTAAATCACCTGTAGGGTGAAGTAAATATGAGAGGAAATAGTCTCCATAATTGTTTAAAATTCATTGAAGATTGCTTTTCCATACAAAAGAGGGGAAAAGATGGTGAGAAGCACATTACAGAAAACAAAGATCAATGGGACAATATGATTAATTCGAAGGTAAAGTAAGGAAGGGCTCTCCTTTTTCACCCAGTGCCAATTTGCAGTAAACCTAAGCGTTTCCTCAAAGGGTTGCTATTAACCACTGTAAAGCAATCCACTTTCCTGGAACTGGAACCTAGGGCCTTCCTGAGCCCTCCTTGAGCATACAGACTTGTGGTGATTCATCTTCTCTTCCTTTCTGTCAACATGAATAGTAAGTGATTTCCTCCCTAGTGCATTATGAAGTTGTCTTCTTTAATGTTTCTTTCTGGGGACTGTACAGCTTGACCCTCACACTGAAGGTGACCAGATAGAACTGCCCTGTGGCCATGGTGCAATTCTCTACCCTTGAATATGGAATTATGCAGAGTCGTGAAGCTTTATGCCTAGTTGGTGATCGTGACCTGAAAACATACACAAAGAAAGGGATAAGTGAAGTTTGTTAACTAGATCATATGTTTTAATTAATTTAAAATGAGCTATTTTGATAAACATTTTGGTTAAAATAGTTTAATAGAAACGTGGAAGTGTTGTACCTCACCAGGGAACATCCTGAATGTACGAATGAAGACATTTTCATTAAACAGGTGATGTTAATAATTTATTTTTATCACTAGCACTGTGACTATTTATGAATTATAAATGAAAATTTACATTTAGATTTAGCATACATACTCAAGCGTGTCCTGATTGTTTTCACAAATGTTAGTGGGTGAGGTAATGGCACTTTATGTTTCCACACTCATAGGGCTACCTTTAAAGTGTCTCCGGAAGTGTTAACTTACAGCCTCTCACCTTCCTTTTCTCTAAGGTTCTGTTTAAAATATGTCCCCTTCTGCCTATGCTATAACTGTAGGACATAAAAGAAGTAGTTAAGAACAGATGATTTTTGACGTGTCATGTTTCCGTGCACACTAATGCAATTAGTCCGTTCCTGAGAGGGTCTTTGTATTTATCTATTATATTTTGAATGAATCAATTATATTTTGTATTTATCTATTATATTTTGAATGAATCAAGGCACAGTCTTTTCTAACACATTAGGGAATCTATTAGTTCAGCTAGTTTGCTGACAGATGTTTCCTTTAGGATGGAAGAAGAACCAATACAGCTAGTTCAATTTTAAAAAAGTTATGTCCTGGGTGAATTCATGACTTTCTATTTTCTCTCCCATTTTTACAATAACCCTCCCTAGAGAAAGCATCACCTTTATTGTTTGATTTCCCCTTCTGTGATGTATATTGCTCACTGGAATATTCAGTATAAATGAATAAGTGATGAATGAATGAATGAATGCAATCCTTTGAAGAAATGATGCTATTTTAGCACAACATAAATGTCCCTAAGGGCAGAATGAGATGATGGTGAGGCAACCTTTTCTTCCAAAACTTCGAGTATTTAAAGTGCTACATGTGGATGTTGCCTTGTTTCTGTTTGCATAATCTTGAGAAGAAAGACTTACAGATGGCAAACTTCATATTGTAACTGTTTTCAACTAAATGCTTTTGTTATATTTGTCATATTACTTAAAATTTTGTAACTGGAAAGTTGAATACATCAAAACCTGGCTTTTAGAAAATGATCAATAAATCAAAAAGGTGAAGTCACTTTGTGTCTAGTCATTAAAATATATACACACGTACATAAAACGCATCTCTTTATATATCAGCATTATAATTTATATGTTGACATTCCATATTAGCATTATAGAACAACTGACCAGGTTTTTTGGGACTCATATCTTTCCGACTAAGTTTACCTGAGAATATTTTTTATCATTGAACCTGTATCTAAAAGTATAGTGTGTGGAGTGCTGTACAGACACAGGGATACTTCAGATGAAAATACTGATGAATTTCAGTCATTGAGGCAATTGGGAACATCAGTAAGATTTTAATTTGAGAGTAATGTGTTCCCTCTGTCACTGATGCTAGGCACTATCTGTTGAGATTATTTGAGATTCCTGTTCTCAGATATATCAAAGACTTGAAGCGGGGTAGGGGAGAGGCGCTCCTAGGTAATCACTATGGCAGGGTTGGGCTTTATTGTTTGTTTCCTTTACTCAATAAACTCCAGATGAGAATAACTGGCAGAAAAAGTAACTTTTTTTGCATTTAAATGTTGATATATACAACAAAATATGCTATTTTTTTATATAGGAGGAATGGTTCAAATATACACTACTATTTCTTTCTTTTTTTTTTTTTTTTTGAGATGGAGTCTTGCTCGTGTCATCCAGGCTGGAGTGCAATGGCACAATCTCTGCTCACTGTAACCTCTGCCTCCCAGGCTCAAGTGATTCTGTTCCTCAGCCTCCCGAGTAGGTGGGATTACAGGTGCCCACCACCATGCCCGGCTAATTTTTGTAGTTTTAGTAGAGATGGGGTTTCCCCATGTTGGCCAAGGTGGTTTCAAACTCCTGACCTCAAATGGTCCACCCTCCTCGTCCTCCCAAAGTGCTGGGATTACAGGTGGGAGCCACGCACCTGGCCTACATACTGCTGTTTCTTATGGCATCCTAGTGGGTCTTAAAATTACTGTTCTTTTCTGAGGTAAGGAAATATTGGGGGAAAAAAGAAAAAAAAAAACAAAAGAAAAACACAAAGGAGATATTAATAGTTTAAAACAGTTTGAAAACCTTGGCACATTTTATTATCTTATAGTTTTATTTAGAAAGACTTGTTGTCTTACCATAATTTATTTTTGACTGTATCATAAAGTATATAAATTCTGTATTTTCTCCTGTATTGATGGTTATTGTCCATTTTAGTGTGTTATCTTATGGTTTCTGCTTTGTTCTATGAAGACTTTTTAACTTTTTAGGGATTTAATTAGACTGGCTCTTAAATTATAGCACCTAATTCAAATATTTAAAACTTCTTTGGGGAAGGAAGATATTTTAGCATACGTGGTACTAAAGCATCTAACAGCAGTTTATGTTTTCTTCTTTTTTCTTAAAGTTTGTGTTTTTAAGTGATATTCTAAAATGCAAATAAAATAAGTAAAATGAGAGGAAAATAAATTTTTTTCTGTTATTCTCATAATGAATAATTTTTTCTCTTATTTTAAGCTATGTCTCACCAGCCACCTATAAATTATTTCAAAATCAGATTATATGGAATCTTTACAAATGATTGCCTTAAAACTTAAATAAGATTGTTCAAATAAGGATGAGTTATAGTTTCTAATAGAAATAATGTAGCACTTTGCATTATAAATAACTAAGTCATAACGTACGGATAAATCTATATGAACTTTAATAATTTGCCCTAATTAAAGCGATAAGCTTGGCCTTACAGACAATTTTGAACTTTGCGTGTGTTTTTTAAAAAAATAAGTCAAAATTAGGGGTTTTCAGTTTTGCCTTATGGATATCAGCAAACTGATACTGATTAGTGCAGATTTTGTTAAAGCTGCAGAAGCTAAAGTTTTTAAGGAAGGGATTAGATAAAGGGAACCTTCAAAGATGATGCTGAAACAGCTCACTTCAACAAACTGGTACTCCTTACTGATAAATGTGCTGTCTCCTGAGCTAAATCTTAGGCAAAAAAACACAATGATGACATATAGCACATGTGAAATATATATTCTTGCCTTTTGAAAAAGAGAGCACAAAAACTTTCAGTTGCGTTTTGAAAGCCTTGAGAACTGTGGATAATGGCAGTTTCCTGTGCATCTATACAAGCTTTTAAAATCTCAGATTCCTCATCTGTAAAACAGAGATCATTACACAAAGCTTGTGGTGAGAATGAAATAAAAGAATCTTGGTAAAGCAGTGGTGTCTAAAAATTCGGTAAATTATAGCTGTATTGATAATTTCTGTTGTTATTATTGGATATTATTATAGTATCATTGAAAGTGAATTAAACATATACATATGTTTATGTTTAACCAGGGTACTGTTATATACCCTGGTTATATACCAGGGTACTGTGCTGGACATCAGAAATACTAAGTTAAATATTCCAGAAGAAACAAGATCTTTATAAATAATCAGAATTCTAGGACAATAATGGATAAACTACTTCTTGAGTTATTGTATACAAGCGACCCGCAAGCCTTGTCAATTCTAGCTTCAGTTAAAGTGGGTGATTGCTGGGGTGGGTCTTGGCACTGAGGCATAAAAGGTTAGAGGAGAAATGATCAGCTGGGACTGTGGTAAAATGGAAGCTGGGACTTTGGTCCGTCGTCAACTGGACTCTCCAGTCTTGTAGTCTTGTCTAGATTTTCAAGGGTTTTGTTTTTCAGAGTAGCATTGAGTCCTCTTGACTCTTCATATATACACACACACGTATGTTCTTATCCATCAAGGTCTGCTCTTTGCTGTAACAGAGGTGTGGAATAGATAGGAGTCTTTGAGTGTACTGGTGGCTCAGCTGCGTAGAGCATCATTCCTGGATATTCTAGAATCTCTGCCAGTTTCTGTCTCTGCTTTCTCCTTGAGGCCAGGATTATGAAAGTGGGCTTTTAACCAATACTTTGACAATTTTAAGTCAATTTTGTGAGCCTGTTCGGCACTCAAGGCCACCCCCAGCACACTGTCTGGCATCTAGTACACAGTAACTTTGTTTCAGTAATTAATTACATTATTGATATCAGTGAGATCACTGTTTTCATATGAGAGCCAATTACAAGTAGCTTATTGACTACATTTTATTTCCACTCATATGGATACACCTCAATGCAGCACCTTAAATAATTATATTATTACAGCTTAATTTGCCTTTGTTATTGAAAAGAAAAATATCATGGAGAAAATACACACTGCTTTTTAGCTACTGAGCAGTTTATAAACATCCAGTTTAAAAACGTATTTGAAAACTTACAACGTAAACAAAACACTCTTAGCTTATATGTTTTAGTGGACAGACGTTTTCCTGGGATACTTTGTCCCAAACATCCATCTAAGTATGCTACATATGTGAATTCGTTTTCTTCTCATAACAGGGGGTAGGAGATATTATCGTCACCATTTTACACCAAGGTTTGGGAGTTAGCAGTTTGCCCACAGTTACACAACCCCTGAGGCTGGTTCTCAAATTTCAGTCCAGAGTTCATGTTCTTCAGTGGCCTTGCCATACTGTCTTACATTGATATGGTGCGCTTTGGCATTCAAAAAGTGCGGTTTGCATGTCTGATCTCATTTCATCCTTAACATAGTATGTAGCAGCAGATAAAATTTTCACTCCACTCTACAGATGAAACAACTGAGGCTCAGAGAGACAAAGTGTTCAAGGAGCAAATGTAAAACAGAATTGGGCCCAAAAGTATTTGGTTTTATTCATTGAGTGGTGTGTGTCACTGGCTGTTTTAGGGCTGAAATAGAAATGGATCAGGGCCTCCCACACCCCGCAACTCACCAGAGCTACCAGTTTCCCACAGCCCTTTGATTTCTGCAGCTGGGTTTCTCTGGTTATTTTGAACACTCAGTGACCTGGCCACTTGTCTTTTATATCTTATTCTTGTCAGAATTGTAGAAATAGGTTCTATATTTAATTATTTTATTGATTGATTGATTGATTGTGAGACAGAGTCTCGCTCGGTCACCCAGGCTGGAGTGCAGTGGCGCGATCTTGGCTCACTGCAACCTCTGCCTCCTGAGTTCAAGGGCTTCTCCTGCCTCAGCCTCCTGAGTAGCTGGGATTACAGGTGCACACCACCATGCCTGGCTAGTTTTTGTACTTTTAGTAGATATGAAGTTTCACCTTGTTGGTCAGGCTGGTCTCGAGCTCCTGACCTCAGGTGATCCACCCACCTCGGCCTCCCAAAGTGCTGAGATTACACGCATGAGCCACTGCACCCAGCCCCTATATTTAATTATTTAATTCAACTATTAATACTTTGTGTTATAATTTATGAAGGAACTTTGATGTTTCTGTTTCATAATGTTAATGAGACTGACTTCACAGGTATCCTTCGTTCCAAGATAGACTACGTTCTAGATTTAATGATTTTCTTGGCTAGCCTTCCGGGTTTTTCCTAACAACAAAAGTCTTCCTGAAGCCAATTCATCATGTGGCTACATTGAATAAGTGAATATTTCTATTTGATGGCGACTTAGAATTTGAAAAAAAAACCCACAAAACTTTTAAGTATAATCAAGATCTACTATGTAAGAAGTATGGCCATAAGTTAATGAAAGCAACCTCGTAAGTCTCATGTGAAAGTAGTTTACCATAGTGTTTGCCTTTATATGTTCTTAGTCCCTTCTTTATTAATTTATTTTTGCTAATTACTGTGTCCTCATAATGTTGTTCATTCCACAGGTAGTGCCGTCCAGTTTGCTTATAGGGGAATGTTGAATCTGTGACCTTAATTATGGATCACAGTGGAACTTCTGTGGAAGTGAATGTCGGTGCTAGCCAGGGGCTGTGTTGTTTATATCACATAGGCTCAAGTGAATAAATCAGCACATAGTTCTGAAATTCAGAAGCTGATTTGAAGAACATATTGATGAACCAAAGTTGGGTCTCAATATGACTTTGTGGTTATTAGACAAGCTCTTTTAATTCCATAGAGTACACAGGGTAGCTTATTCCATCATACAGTGTTAAATAATATTCTCGCTCCGTGTTTGTGAACTGAAACAAAAGATAGATTGAATTGTAAAGCTCTCTTGACAAATGAGCACGTTTTGCTTTCTTCCTGTATTTTTCTCCTCTTGGCTTTTGTGTCCTGTGTTTTTTCCCAAGCAGTGTTATGCAAATGAACCAATTAATGGTAGATGAAATGGTCTTCCTACCTCCCTGTGTCTGTAACTAGAGGGACAACACCGTAAGTCACGTACCTATTCAGCGGGTTCTATAGGCCACTGCGAGGGTCTGATTAGCTTGACTGTGGAAGACAATCGCAGAGGCATCTGCTTGGTTAATTTTGAGAGAAAATTTACCAGATGGAGGCTGAAGATTTAAGTGATTAGAAGGTAGTAGATTGGAATACAAATTGGATTAAAAGAAATTAGATTGATATAAATCGAATTCAGTCACAACAGTTTGTGTTGTTCGTACCAAGGGCCAGCAGATTATGGGAGAAGCAGATGCTCCAATGAGATAGGAATTGATGTGGCTTTGACAGTCCATCTGCGAAGGTCTGAATATCGAGTACATCCCTAATCTCTCTCTCCATTTATCAATGCCATAATGTTAATTAGTACTTCATTCATTAAGTTACTTACAGGAGAAAAAAATCTCACCCCTATCCCCTCTCTGCTCGAGAATTTGTTATTCTGCCAAGAACTAGAAAGCTCTCTTCAGCTGAGCTAGCTACAGTTGACGGTAAGGGTAGACCTGTGTCCTTTTCCTGATGCATACAACTGCCTTTGGTATGAATGCAGAAAGCTTGAAAACATTTGCTCGTGTATTTCTCTTCACAAATATATAGTTATTTGGAGGCTTACATTATTGCTTAAGCATTATTCCACTAAAAAGGAGTGGATATATTAATCGGATTACATAATTATGTGTATTTTACATTATGGTTTTTATAAGGTATTCACCAGAGTTGCCTGTTTTGTTTCATGGCTCAAGTATTTGACATTAATATTGAGTGGTATTTTTCCTCCTTGTGGGGAAAAATGAGAAAAATTTTGTTCTCATGATTCTATGGGTTTATACTCACGTGCATGTGTGTTGTGTGTTTGATATCTATGGGCTAGTTTATTAGATTATGGAAAATTACAGGTTACTGACACTATCATATATTTTGATATCCAGTGTTTGGCTCTGATTGTTAAAGAAAAAAAGTTAAATGAAATAAAATGAAAATAAACACATCATTGTAAATGCTTGTACTTATATTGGGAATTTGATTCTTTACAATCCAAGGGGCATTGACACAAGAGTCTCATTATTACGCCATTGGCCACAGCAGTGAAATTCAGCAGAAGGCAGTTCTGTCTTGGATGCCATCCAAAGGAACCGAACCAGTGGAGATCCAAAGGTGATCTCACCTCTGAGGCAGCTTGAGAGTGTGCACTCTAAGAATAGCCATGAAGAAATGCCCCTGTGTATTCATAACAATCAGGCAAATACAACTTCTGGAGACTAACGTGATGAGCTGGGCAAAAATGGAACATCAAATCCTGTGATGCAAGATGCATATCATTAAAGGTTGTGCCAAGTCATTCAGAAATAATCGTGATGCAGGCAAGTGTGGGCTGCCTGCCAGTGTGTGAGCACGAAGAATTTCTATTTTTGTTATGTTGAAGGGAGGCAGTGGCTCGTGCAAAAGTGTGTTAAGTATTGTAACATTCTTAGTTTATTGAAGAAAATTCTATGAGCAATGAGCTCTTCAGGCAATGTGCTTAATGTAGGAGTGCTATATAGCTATAAATGGAGATATAGACACAGATACATATGGCTGTTCCTTATTCAGGCTGACCTGGAATTCTCCTGCATCCTCCCCAAACTCCAATGCTTGGGTGGTTTTTGTAATCACTCTTAATATTGGCTAAAGAATCCAGTGCTTTAAAATTCCCCATACCTTCACTTCAGAAGTAGAAATAACCTGCCCTCCAGGAACCAGGACTGAAACTGAGGTCTGTGAGAATCCAGATTCTATGCGCACCAAGGGCATAGGCCCTATATTTAAAAACAATGCAGAGCTGATGTTTCTAATCGTATA
Source organism: Pongo pygmaeus (assembly GCF_028885625.2). Classification (NCBI taxonomy): domain Eukaryota; kingdom Metazoa; phylum Chordata; class Mammalia; order Primates; family Hominidae; genus Pongo; species Pongo pygmaeus. The sequence continues at coordinate 18,477,553 of NC_085930.1, read as the reverse complement.
CTAATTGATATAACTTGGTCATAATAAGAGACTGTTTTAAGCTATATTCCAACAAAATTTAAAAAGGAGAAGGAAAAACGCTAACAGATTAGCCTGCAAAGTATAAAGTATAAAGCAGAATCACTTCTTGTAGTAAAGAAAAATTGCTAACATTTGTTATTGCTATTGTGATAGTGATTAAGTGCCATCTAAAAATAATTTAGTATTCAGAGGTCACTCCTTGTTCCTGTTTTGACACTTTAGTTTTCAGCCTAATTGTCAGTTGTCTAATTGGTGGTGGTTGTCTTCATTAAGAAACATCAGTACATCAAGGTGGTGCTTACTGAGCCTGGCAAACTCATAGATTATGCTCTTATCCCTGCCTGTGTTTCTGTGACTGATCATTGGGTATTTCATACCTTTTTTAGCCCCTGTGAGGATAATTAAAGAAATTAGTTGGTTGTAAACTAATGATAACAGGGATACAACCTCCCCATTTTCTGATTGTTGATGAACTTTAGACTGTTGATATATTTCTCCTGTGAAACATATCAACAGATATATTAATTAACATATATATATACACACACTCATATATACAATTTCTTTCAGTGTTTGGTACATTTGATTCAAATGCTACATAGTAACATTCTATATATGTATATACACACAATAGTGTATTGTATGTACACTCTTGTATATACAAATGTACTTGTGACGAGTGAATGTGTATTCATGCTACTACACTTAAAACATTTTTTTTTGGCTAATCTCACAAGGAATGTCCAGAGATTAAATTGAGGCCCCTATTTAATAGGAGATTCTTTAAAAAATTTATACGGTATTTAAATGTACTCACACCAAATGGAAAAAAAGTCAGCCAGATTATATCAGTGCCTCCATCATCATTTCGGGTTTCATATCTGAAGCAGTTGGCCCATGGACCTGATTTCAATATGGGCAGTTTAGATACATATATCAGGCACGAGCTACCTCGATGAAATAGAGAACCCTGCATCTCATTTTTCCCCCTGCAGTCAGTGTGTTTTTTCAAATTTTCAGTGAACTCAAAAAATGAGAAACACAGCCAAGTTCTAATATAGTAAGTGATGTTCTGGCACCTTTGACCATAAATCAGTGTCACAGAGACCTCATGGCAGCCTGAGTAAATTCTGTCCAAATAAATGCTGAGCCCCAGCGTGGAGGTTCAGAGTTTTGTACTTCATCGTAAGACTCATGAGGCAACTTGTATAATTCTCGATGCGTAAGATGGACTTAGGGAAGTCCCAATTTGTAAGTCAATTTGATGAATAAGTAGATTTCTTCTGGCCAAGGGAGTATAAAAATTTAGAAAACCCCATAAAAGTTTGAGATTTGCCTGGGCAACCTATTTTGTGTTGGTTTAAAGAAAAGCAATCACTAACTGTTCCAAAATCCGTATGCATTTTTTTTCTAGGAATGGAGTGATGGGGAAAGGGAAAGAACATACCTGGAAGAGAGAAACGATGAGGCATTTAGAATAATGATAGTGTGAAATTATGTCGAGAGACACAAATGGTGACTGTGGAAATGAGAGTCAGTCAGTTCCAGACACAAACCTGGAGAAAGAAGGAAGAATCCACAGAAATGTATGCCTAAGTGGTTATGATAGAAATGGAAGAGTTAAACCCCACAACTGGGATTCTGAGTATTAGGGATCTTGAGAAAGATGGAGTTGATGTCAGGAAGGAGAGACGATGAAACATGGGACAAGGAGAGAGGTGAGGGTTTCATTCTGAGATAGATGAACCTTGAGTTGATGACTGAGCATTCAGGTGGTCACCCAAACAAAGCCTAGAGCTTTCCTTAGCTGGAGACACTAAACTCACATTTGGCTATTGTTGTTGTAGAGATAATACCTGAACACCATGAGAGGGAATGAGTTCTCTGTGGAATGAGTGAATTATCTTCATTGAAGGGAAGAGTAGACATCTAAGGCATACATACCTTGGGAGGTGGCAACTATTGGGTCAGAAATTATTAGACAATTCAAACTTCTAGTTCACTAGTTTACATAAAACTCAAATATTTTTTCTGTTATTTATAATGGAAATTCATAACAAAAGTAACCAGTAATAATGTTCTTTTTAAAAAAAATTTCAACAGCAGTGAGTGCATCACTAAAACACTAAAATTCAGTTATTATTGCCTCATTTGAAAGTGGGAAAAATTACATGGAATATTAGGCAAACATCATTATACTCTTAACATTTGTATACTTTTCATTTTCTTCCAGATTTTCAGTTGCTGGTTGTTTATGAGATCCAACTTATCAGAGTTTGATATATTGAATATTTGATGGTAAAGGCAACTTCCTACATTTTAGAAATACCACCCTGTTCGAAGCTATCGTTATTCTTGTGTTTCACAAAACTTACCACTTTACATTTTTATACCTCTGCCTGTCAGCATTTTTCTTTCCTTTTCGCATAATCCAGAATAATTCTGTGTTCCACTCTTGTGCTTTGTGACAAGAAAGCATTACATTTCGAGAGTGGCTGGATGGGGGTTAATTCCGTGTGTGCATGGTAATAACCTGGGGAAACCTGGGGATGATCAGTTTCATTTGATCCCTCCTCTGATAAGGCTTCAAAGTAAATGGGCTGAGTGGAAAACAACATTATTCCATAACTTTTCTAGAAGCTGCAGATGTTTTTTGAGAGACTCAAGGAATTGAGACTCATATATTTTAGTGAAACATAATTCAAGCAGAAAAAGATCATTTGAAAACGTTTATAGCACTCACATTTGCTGCTCTTCTCCATTCAGCAGAAAAATAAGCTCTTTTTTCTCTGTGCACACAGAATCTTTTAACTGAAAACTACACTCAGTATTTGTGTTGCAGCAGTGATGTTATCTGCTGGTCATTTTGCTCTGAAACAGAAGACATCTCCTGAAAGGAAATTTAAAGTTTTATTAAATCGGTCACTAAAAAGGCATCGATAGATATCATAAATAGACACAAATGAAGAGAAAGTAGATCCCCAAATGAAAAGTATCCTGATCATTAAAGTAACTTATATTCTTTATCTACTAAAATAACTCAAGTTTGCAATCTAAATGTAATCCACTTTGCATAGCCTTACTACAGTTGTCACATCAAAATTGTTATGATTTGCCAAATAAAACTGGAGAAAATGTTTTTATTAAAGATGTAAATGTACACTTATTTATTATTTTAATGCATTGCATAAAGTGAAGGCAAAATACAAACTCCAAAATTTTCTATAAGATTCTATAATTTTGTAAACAGAGCTTATTCCAAATTTTAGTGCTATTTGCAACTGATAAAACATGCCTCTTTTTCAAGCTATTTTATGTCACAAATCTTATCTAAGGTGTTTTTGGTGGAGTAAACACTTAACAATTTAGGTGTATATCCTCCAAATACCCCTGAAGAAATATGATGCTGTCACTTCTGTTCAGTTTGGCCAACTGTGAAAATCCATTCATTCTCAGTATGATACAAAGACAAAGCCATAAGTCCGAGTTGTATTTGGATACCTTTATAAGCCTCCTTTGTTTCAAAGATGCAAACTTCAGGAAAGATTTCCAAAAGCCATTGTACCATATTAAATAAACCAACTCGATTATGGCCATTTCCACCATCCAAGAGGAAATCTTTCTTTTCATCTTTGGGATCACTATACTCATTTTTGACTTGGGCCTTTTATTTAAAGATACACAATTTCATAAAGGTGTCATTTAAAAATTTCTAGGAAAAGTTATTGCTTTAAAAGGACGACAATGATTTTGTTTTGACCATCTCTTGAAACTACTGGTAAAAGTCCGTTTCAGATAATATTCTGATAATATTCCCATTCCTGTTATGTCACTTAAGTCATGTTATTGCGCCCTCAATAAAGTTTATTTAATATCCCTTAGTTCTCTCTAAACTTATAATGGAAAAGCAACCAAAAAAATAAATACTTGCTTCCTATGCATTAATCATGGAGTCATTCCAAGATTTTTATAATGAAAAATAAACAGTGTTGGTATATATTTCAGTAAAATAGTTTAGAGGGACACAGGGTTATTAGGCGTCGACATTTGCTTTAAAAACGCCATATCTTATAGATTGTGGTTCATTGTTTTTAAGGGGGTTACAGACTCCTTTGAGTTTAAAGATAGAGGTTATACTAATAAAAGAGTTATACATTATAATAATGTTTATACTAGTGGGGAACATTTATTGAGTGCTTGCTGTGTACTCAGCACATGGAAAAATCTCATTCAGTCTTCTCGGCAATGTTATTCGACTGATACTGCTATGTTTTATACATAGGGAAACAAGATGCAGAGAAGGTAAGAAATTTGCCTGAGTTCACACTTCTTTTCAGCATTTGAACAGGAGAAATTTCAAGTCAGTCCTCCTACTGACAGATGATTTATATTAACTACCGAAAATATACTTTATCATTTCTTAAAAAGGAACATGCACATATCTGCACAAAATTTTGCATCCAGTGCCTGCAGTACCATCCCTTACCTCCATTCCACATAAACCAACCCATGATTTATGAATCACATTTTTACAAATAATGGAGTAATGCAATGAGATTTGCATCTTAGGCCAAGTTCTGTAGTAGATGAATGTTGATTAGAAATGAACAAGCCTAAAATCAGTCATTGTGCATCCCTTGGACATGATGCAACTAGCGCGTTTGGCTCATGAAAGCTATAATTTTTTTGGTCGTGATTTAGCCATTATTCCTTTAAGAAACTGTTGGATTGTAATCTTATTTTCCATCTGTCTTTTAAAAATCCTTTATAGACTTATATAGCAAAAGAAGTTTGTCTGAAATTTCAAGTAGGATCATTGAATCTCAATTTAACTTTATTATGAAATATTTTGGGGTACAGGAAAAATTATCAGGAGTTCCTGACAAATTTATTAACTAAGTATTTCACAAAGCTTAGCACAAACATGCGTAAGATGTCATTGCTGGTGGGAATGGTGTTCTTTAGACATTGACATTGGGTCTTTTGGCATCTTCAGTTACTAAGATTAATGCTACTGCTACAGAATTTTCAGAATATAGAAATAGAAGGAAATTTAATAGAAGGTCAAAATGATATCACTCCACTCAGAGTTTATTTAAGTAGAATCCCCTTTTCTGGAGACAGACTCATAATCTTCATTAAATAAATGCCAATAGTTCTTAGAAAATTAAACATTATTAGAAAATTTAATGATTTTTGAGATTGTTTCATTGTATCACCTTTTGTAAAGCCAAATGCAATTTCAAACCACATCAAAATATTATAAATATGATAATAAGAAGCCAGATTTTAAAGCTATCTTCCTGGAATAGGGATTGTTTTTGTCATTGTAAGGTAAATCTGCATAAGCCATGAAAACCTCTGATTGGGCAGTAAATCACACTTTAAAGAATACCTTCAACCGTGTAAGATGTAGCAAATTGATTTGAAATAGTATTGGATGAATATCCAGGTTAATACATTGGCTCTTCATTGAATTGTTGGAAATGAATTTATAAAGTAGAAGAGTAATTTGTTATTTCTCAGGAGGAAAATCACCCCTAACAGTTTTCTAGAAAACTTCAGATTAGGAGTTTCAAAATTTATCTTCGATATTATATATACGTGTGTGTGTGTATATATATACACACACGTATATACATGTACACATATATACATATATGTGTGTACACATACATATGTGTGTATGTGTATACATGTGTGTATATATGTATGTATTCATCATGGAGACATAGGAAAGTTGTATATATACACATATATATAGATGCACACATATATAGAGACACACACACATAAATAAGAATATATATATATATTTCTATTTGTATATTCATATATATATTCTTATTTGTCCACCTTTGGTTTGATTGCCTTCAGCTTCTGACTCTAACTTACACAAACCAAGCTTGCGCTCCCTGTGGGTGCTGAGGCTCTACCTGTCACTGAGGCCCACTTGCTCGGGCAGTCAGTGGCTCAATTTTGATGTGGGCATCCAGGAAGTTGAATAGCATTTTAAAAATGTGATTAAGACTTAGCTGATAAAGGCACTGAATAACATGCGGTAGTGGAGGAAAAAATGAGGGGAAAAGTGTTCTAATTTTCATATTTTTAGCAATTTCTGTTAATGGTAGATGAGTAAAGACCTGAAATGCAATTGTGAACTTCAGGTTGAAAGTTTTATGAATCTTTATTACTTACCTTCACCTGAAAGATCAACTCATTCACCCTAAATAAGGAAGGAAATTTTAAAGATCTTTGCTGAATGCTGAAGGTTTTATTTTACATAATTAATGACGTATCTATTTATTTGTTACATTTTATTTTATTTTAAGTTCTGGGATACATATGCAGGATGTACAGGTTTGTTACATAGGTAAATGTGTGCCATGGTGATTTGCTGCACCTGTCAATCCATCACCTACGTATTAACCCTGTAAGCATTAGCTATTTATTCTGATGCTGTCACTCCCCATGCTGCCCCTGACAGACCCCAGTGTGTGGACCTATTTATTTTTAAGATAACTATCCAATATAGCCAGTTAGTCTCTGGCTAAAATGATTTGTAGAGCCATGCATTTACTGACAATATGGATAAATTTTATAGAAATTTAGGAATACATTTCTAAGCTATGTTTTCAGTCTTTTAAATCATTGTTAACTCTTGGAGGGTTTTCTAAGAATTCATGTGATACCCACTGCTTTTGACAGCAGATACAAGACCTACAAAGGCCAACTTTTGTAATCTATACATTTATCAAAAGTATGAACAGTAATCTAAAGTGTGTATTTTTAAAAAAGTGTACCGTGTGTTCATAAATTTAAATTACTACTTATTATGCTTTCTTTTAGATATGTCTGTTAAGATATCATTAATATGACAGCCATAAAGAGTGTGATCCTGCTACAGAACAATGAGGCTGTAGCAATTTACTTTTCCACTTACCTCAGTTTTGGGATGAATAAATAGCACAAAAAAACAGTTTAGGTAATTGCTTAAGGTGATATAACTAACCTTATATTGGTCCAGATGAAAAGCCAAACAAAAAACAACTGAAATCTAGTGCTTGGGATTTTCTAATAATATTTTAGACTTCTAAAATGTGGGTAAGAAGAAAAAGTCATCCTGAAAACAGAGCTTGGACCCACAGCTAAGACAACTATATCCTTATATCCTTCTAGTTTTGGTTGTGAGAAAGAAACTTCAGTTCTTTAGTACTCCATTTTTCCTCTTCATCTATAAAATAAGGGTTTGTAAAAGGACCTCTGATAGCTTAATCTTCTGTTTTCTGCATCTGGAAAGCGAGGGCACAGAGATGTTGCAGGGTGCTGTTTTGTACAACTGGAAACTTTCAGAATCAAGGCTGCCTGTTGAGTTTGACAAACCTCTTTTATCCTTACCAATTCCCTTTCACACTATAAGCCCTTTAGTTTTAGGACACTGACAAGTTATTTTGAAATTTTTCTAAAAAATAAGTAGAATTTCTAGGTCTCAATTTTGATTTTGTTTCAAATTTAGACTTATTAAGATGGCACTGCTGTGCTTCCAGAAGGAATAATAATCTTATAAATTTATTTAGGCCAATGGCAAATTAAGAAATCTCCTGAAAGAGTTTTAGCAAAGTTCAAATGGATAAAATGGCCTTCGTGTTTTCCAAATATTGACCTTCTCACCATATCCTATCACATCATTGGACCTCTAGAAAAAAAAAGTTATCTCATAATACTTTTCTATCCACTCCCCCTTCATAAGCAAAGTAAGCTGGAATTTAATAATCACGAAGAATTCAAAGATGGAAAAGTTGTTATGGACAGACTTCATGGATTGATGGAATGATTCATTAATTCCATTTCATTGCAAATTACCTTAGCTCACTAATCAATGTAGACAGCATTTGCAGTGGCACTGAGCTATGTTTCCTTCAGTGAAGGAAATTTTGAATTGGATATATTTTTGACTAATGATAAGTAGTAACAACTAATTCTTTGGAAATCTAGTGTAAAGCTAGCAGCCTGGTCCAGCTAAAATGTATCAAGCAATAAAATATTAATGTCAGAATCATCCTCAGCAAAGATAAACTATTGTCAATGGGATTGTAGAGTTTTATGGGCTAAATTTTGGAAATAAATTTTAGAGTTGGAGTACTTGTCATGTTTTGCAGGAGGAGAAAAAATATTACACTGAATGCTTACTGCCCATCCTGATCCATATATATGATTTCTTTTAATCCTCTAAACCACCCTTTTTTTTTTTTTTTTTTTTTTTTTTGAGATGGAGTCTTGCTTTGTCGCCCAGGCTGGAGTCCCGGGTTCCCGCCATTCTCCTGTCTCAGCCTCTGGAGTAGCTGGGACTACAGGCGCCCGCCACCACGCCCGGCTAATTTTTTTTTGTATTTTTAGTAGAGATGAGGTTTCACCGTGTTAGCCAGGATGGTCTCAATCTCCTAACCTTGTGATCCGCCCGCCTTGGCCTCCCAAAGTGTTGGGATTACAGGCATGAGCCACAGCGCCCGGCCTAAACCACTCTTTATAGCATTGATGTCCTGATCTACCTGTTACAAATGAGGCATGAATGTTAACTGATCAATAACCTGTGTTCTTTATTTGTACCACACTGCCTCCTTCCTATTGTGATGTGTCAGGCAACCTTCACCTTTTCGTGTAGTGCTACTGTATCTCTCATTATCAGCAGGTGGCTCTGATCACATTCAGAATTGAAGTAATCCTGTAGAATCTTCCTAGGTTAATTCTGTGTATATCATTTTGGGGAACAATATTTTGTTAAAACAGACATAGTTATGGCTAGAACATGCTGTTACATACATTTTTAAGAGAGAAAAATGAACACAGCATAGAAATTTTGCTGGAGGAAGTATATTTCACACTCTGTCCCTAATTTGCCGAGAATTTCTTCTGCCCTCAGAAAAATTTAGAACAGTTTGAAATACAATGCTTGACTTGTGGAGGGACTAATAGTTGATAGGGCTATCCAATTTGTAAAAGAAAAATAAAACTTGGCTCAAGGAAATACTAAACTCCAACTCAATGAGGCAGAGACATTTACTCTGTAACACATGAAATGAAACCAACAAGTATTCTAGGTGCATTTTCCTCCTTTATTATACTACGTGATTGAAATCTCTTCCTGAAAACAAATGTTCTCTGGCACTCACTGCGAATGAGTGGTTACTGACTAAAGAAAACTAAACTTAACTATATTCATGAATTATAATTTATACATCACCTTCAAAAATTTGAAGTGCTAATATACCACTCAACTTTTTAAAATATCAAATATTTTATCAAAAATCATTACAAAATCATTGTTTGAGAGTCTCTGAGAAGCAGAAATAATCCATTATGCAAATTAAGGTGCTTAGAACATTATTCACAGATGCACCTGCATCTGGCTGAGGAACTTGATGATGCTGTGGAATGCTGCATTAGCCAGGTCTAAGTGTGTGATGTTCTGGTAAGCATGGAAAAAATGCAGCTTCTTGGAACCTTTCACTGGTAATTTCTGATGCACCTTGCTCACTATGGAGACTAAGAATCTGGTGGCCAGGTAAAGTGGCTCATGCCTGTAACCCCAGCACTTCCGGAGGCCGAAGCAGGAGGCTCGCTTGAGGCCAAGGGTTCGAGACCATCCTGGCCAATATGACGAAAACCTGTCTCTACTAATAATGCAAAAAATTAGCCAGGTGTGGTGGTGTGTGCCTGTAGTCCCAGCTGCACAGGAGTCTGAGGCACGAGAATCGCTTCAACCTGGGAGACGGAGGTTGCAGTGAGCCAAGATCGTGCCACTGCCCTCCAGCTTAAGTGACAGAGTGAGTCTCTGTCTCAAAAAAAAAAAATAAATAAAATAAAGAAACAAAGAATCTGTATTTTAAAGAAATATCTTAGTGCTCACTTTGGCAGCACAGATACCAAAATTGGAGCAATACAGAGATGATTAGCATGGTCCCTGGGCCAGGATGACATGCAAATTCACGAAGCATTAGAAAAAAAAAAACCCAGATGATTCTGATGCAGGCAGTCTTGAGAATCAGGCTTTGAAAAACAAGGAAAATGTTTTCTGCTGAAATTAGGACTAGCGACATTCATGTGACACATTTTATTGAAATGAACCTTAGAAGAGGGCTTTGGAATTAGCCTAGATGCCATGTGCATTGTTTACTTGGTCCTCCATTCATTTCTAAAGAATCCTGGCACATTCTGGATTAAAGGTCATGAGTTCCAATTCTGCTTCTTCTATCTATTCAATTAGGGACAATTTACATGACAATTTCACAACTTACTTTCTTGGACAGTAAAAATAAACATTCGGATATTCATCTTTAGGACCCTCTGACCAATTTTTGTTATCTTTCTTTTATCATTATAAAAGAGACAAAGAATATATATATGTTTATATATAATTTATATATTATTTTAATTAAATATATATTTTATTAATATATATTATATAATATATATTTTATTAATATTTTATATAATATATTTCATTAATATATATTTTATATAATATATATTTCATTTATATATTTTATATAATATATATTTCATTTATATATTATATATAATATGTATTAATTTTTATATAATATATATTAATAATATATATTATTTTAATTAAAACTTGACTGATTGCCCAATTAATAGTTGAGATATAAAAAGATGCCAGACATAATATCAGTCAGAAGCAAAATTAGAATTGTAGATAGTTATTTTCATACATCGCTTAGCATATCTGTTCAAATAGGAGTCTTTGAATAATTTCTCGTTATATGGGCAATAATAACATTGCTGTCAAACTAATTTTCATTTGAAATCTGTAGAAGAGATATTTACAAATTTATAAATTTATTTATAAAACAAATTTAAATTAAAAATGAACTTTGTAATGGACAATGATAATCAGGTACTCTTGAGCAGGGTGGGCAAACCTTAGTAAATATTTCAAGTTTCACAGGCTATATAAGTTTTCTTTGTTACCACTTCCTCCTCCTCATCCCCCTTCTCTTCCCTCTCCTCCTCCTCTTCTTTTAAAAACATTGTTAGCTCAGAGCCATACAAAAACTGGTGTGAGCAGTGCTTATCAAATGGTATTGTACATACAAATACCTGATGAAGAGAGGCGAATCTTGTTAAAACACAGATTCAGATTTCAGATATGCGGGTTTGGGCCTAAGAGCGTCTATTTCTAATACGCCTTTGGATCACGCTTTTGTTGCTAGTTGAGGGGCTCACACTTTAGACAGCCAAAATGTTGAGGTTGAGCTGTTTCATGGTACTTCATGTGATGAACAACTCCCACTCCCCCTTACTGTTCTGTTCTCAGTCCCCAGTGAGTTTTGCTGACAACTCAGCTTTATTTTTGACCAAATAATGGAGTTGTTTTAGCCAGTAACATAGAATACCCAGTAGTTTAGTGCTCCTTGATAATCTTAAAGGCCCAACATCTTTGGGAATATAATGAAAGCTACATCCCCCACCCCACACCACCACCACTACTGCCTCCCCTTTACACGATAATACTCATTTCCACACACAGTTTTAAAGAATCCAAAGACTTATGCATTGGGTCCATCGTAAAGACCACTGCTATTGTTATGTAATGTCTGAATTTAAGAAAGCTCAGAATTAATCCCCATATTTTTAATAACATCGTAAAACTTAGATTGTAAAGCTGTATTTTTGTATATCTGTGTCTATCTTTCTAATCTATCTTTCTATCTCTCTCATCTGTCTACCTGGCTGGTGAGACCTTTAAAGTTCACTTTATGTCCTAATTATCTATTGCAGGCCTGATGATTTCATTAGAACCTAAAATTGTAAATGAAGAAAATAACGTTAACTGTTGTTAGGAGTGAGCACAAATTGTTACACACCTTTTATTAAACTTGTTCACAGTGCTCTTTTATCTATCAATTTTTAAAAAATTGCTTGAGATATAATTCATATTCCACAAAATTCACCTAAAGTATACAATATAATAATTTTTATTACATTCACAGAGTAATGCAACCATCACTATAATTAATTTTAGAATATTTTCATCATCCCTAAAGAAATCCCATCTCCATTAGCAGCACTTGCCCAGACCCCCTTCATTCCCCACTTCCATACCCCAGCCCTAGGCAAGCATTAATCTACATTTTATGTCCGTGGATTTTCCTTCTCTGGACATGTCATATAAATGGAATCGTACAGTATATGGTCCATTGCAACTAGCTTCTGTCACTTACATTTTCAAAGTTCATCTATGTTGTAGCATGTATTATTAATACTTCATTTTTAAGGCTGAATAATATTCCATTATATGGATATGGCACATTTTATTTATCCATTCATCATGGATATTTATGTTGTTGATTCTTTCTTTGTTATCCATTCAGTTGGTCATTTGGGTTGTTTCTACTTTTCTGACTATTGTGAATAATACTGCTATGAATATTCATGAGTAAGTTTTGTGTGGATGTAAGGTTTCATTTTGGGGTGATATATATCTAGGAGTGAAATTGCTGGGTCTTATGGTAACTACATGTTTGACATTTTGAGGAACTTCCAGATTGTTTTCCAAAGTGACTGTATGATTTAAATTCACACTAGCAATGGATGAGGCTTTCAGTTTTTCCAACCCTTGACAATACTTGTTATTTTACATTGCTTTGATTATATATGTCCTAGTGGGTGTGAAGTGTATTTCATTGTAGTTTTCATTTGCATTTTTCTAATAGCTAATGATGTTGAGTATCTCTTTATGTGTTTATCGCTATTTGTCTAACTTCTTTGTCAAATTTGTCTAACTACTTATTCTAATCCTTTGCCTATTTTAAAATTTGATTATTTATATTTTTATTGAGTTATGAGTTCTTTATACATTCTAGATGTAAATCCATTATTAGGTATATGATTCACAGATTTTTTTTTCTGATTCTGTGGGTAGTATTCTTTCAAGCACAAGTATTTAAAAATTTTATAACATCCAGTTTATCTCTTTTTTTCTTTTGTTGCTTCTGCTTTTGGTATCATATCCAAGAAGCCATCACCTAACTCAAAATCATAAAAACTTGCCTCTATAATTTCTTGTAATCATTTCATAGTTTTACTTTTTATATTGAGGTTGTAGATGTTCTTTGATGTTTTTGTTAAAGTAGGAGTAAAATTACTAGAAGAGTGTCCTGATATGACAGTACTATAATCTTTATGTAAGATAGTTTACATTATATTGTCATGATAAATGAGTAAAATTCTTTGTGTGCTCATTGGACATACTGGATTTTAATTTTATTGCTAAATAGCTTAGCTATTTTTTCACTTTTTCTTTTATAAATCAATTATTTTATATTTTATTTAATAAGTATTAGCATATTTCAGGTCTTATTCAGCCCTTATCCAGGCCTACTGCCTAATAAGTTAGGGAACAGGTTAATATAGTAAATAGCACCCTCGTAGCATGGATGATTTACTTGCTTACTTTTAATAGTAGAACAGTTTTTGCAGTAGGGAGAATGTAGGTCACTGTGCATAGGGAGATTAATGGAGAACAAAGAGGCTATCTAAACAGATGATTGTAACCTACTATATGCCTGTTACATGAAAAGTGACATAAAACTCTTGATGTATTTTAAGATCAGAGTCTATGGCTATGTATCCAGACCTTTACATTGAGAATATGTTTCTGATTTGCAAGCTACTTATATTCAGCCACTCATATTTAAACACTTTGGGGTCTTTCTTGATTATGAATTTAAAAATTCATTGTTACTTTTGTATTCTGTAAATTCTTCATTGCTTTAAGACCCAGTACTCATGATCTACAACCTTTATTATTGTGATGTATACTGTAATTACCTATCTAGATGCTTTGGATCTCTAGTTTTTTTTAAAGTTCTGACCTGTGAACCGTAAATTACTCTTTTGCTTTAGATATCTAACACTTGTAATGTATACATTCTTTTTTGGTCTGATGTGATTAAAAAAATAGTCAGCAACTTTTAAGAGTTAACCCTCTTCAGAAAAATAAAGTTCATTTAAGACTAAATTAAATTCCTTTTAATACATTGAAATATGTATTTTCAATTAATATTGAGAGTGAACTGAGGTAACATTGACAAGTAAATATTACTGCTGTCTATTGAAGAGAAATGTGCTCATATTCGGTGGTTGGTTGGAAAGTCTTATATAAGAGCAAACTTTTAAGAAGTGCTTATCTATATAATCATTATGTCCCCATATATGTTGATTCCTCTCAGCATCTCCTTTTTATTTACTTGGAGGAGCTGGTAGAGCATTTTCATGAATAATGGTAATTGACACCATATAAATGAAAAATATTCAAAATAACACATTATGCAAAAATTTGATTATAAAATATCAACAGATCCTTCCCTTCCTATTTCTTTTCTTTTCTTTTTTTTTCTTTTTCTTTTTTTTTGTTTTTGAGATGGAGTTTTACTCTTGCCACTCAGGCTGGATTGCAGTGGCGCGATCTTGGCTCACTGTAATCACTGCAACCTCTGCTTCCTGGGCTCAAGCGATTCTCCTGCCTCAGCCTCCCATGTAGCTGGGATTATAGGCGTCCACCACCATGCCTGGCTAAGTTTTTACATTTTTAGCAGATATGAGGTTTCGCCATGTTGGGCAGGCTGGTCTCGAACTCCTGACCTCAGGTGATCCACCCACCTCGGCCTCCCAAAATACTGGGATTACAGGTGTGAGCCACCGTGCCCGGCCTCTCTTCAGATTTCTTACGCCGCTTATGGCCCCACTTTTATTGCATTCACAGAGAAGTCACTGGTATGATCTTTCTTTGTGCTGTGTATGGCGATATACCAAATTCTGTCAAGCATTTTGATGTGGTGTATTTTTCCTTCTTCTTTTCTACCTAAGCCATCATTTCCCAAGGTCAGGTTCTTTATTTTCCTCTTGAACTATTTAAGTAAATCGCAACTGTCTTCATGTCTCCATTGCTATCCCTTATTGATAATGCAGACTAACAGTATCTTTCAATTATACAGATAGTCATGTCACTGCCCCCTTAAAAATCTGTGAGCCGTGTAAAAGAATAGTCACACCCCTGAGCATGGTACAAAGCCTTGTCTCAGCCTCCAAGACTGCCTTAAACCTTTTCCTGCCGTATCAGCTTCCTTCCTGATTATGAAATGTACCATGCACATAACTCTCATTTCCTTGTCCTTTTGCTGATGGTATCTCTTGGCATGATGCTTTTTTCTTTTAGTTGTCATTTTTCATTCTTTACAGCTCAATCTAAATGTATTTTTTTTGGGGGGGGAAGAGGTATCTTATTATGCTTAATTTAGGGTTAACTTTTACTTTTTTTTCTTTCTGCCTATAGTACATTTCTTATATACCTCTATGCAGTGTGTTGCATTTTAACTTACGGATTTATACTTGAGCTCTTCAGTCAAACACACCTGAGTTCAAAATTCTGCCTCTGCTGTTTGCCTCATCTACATTTCTGGGCAACTGACATCATTTACTAAGCTTTTGCCTCATCTGTTAAATGCAGATAATATTTGTACATAATTTACAGGTCTCTTTTTGTGTTAGTCTGATAACACATTGGCAGCACATTAAATGATATCTATGTGTGTCTTCTAGGTGCTTGCCAACGTGGCTTTCTTCCCCAGTATATAATAAGCAATCTGAGGACAGGAAATTAGTCTTACTCATCTTAGTACCCATGCTGATCCCAGAAAAACAAGAAAGTCTCTTGTTCTCTTTTACTTTTGCTTGTCATGATTCACGGAACACATTAAACCTAACTCCTTCGAGTTAACATATTAATGTATTGGTATCCCCCATCCTGCAAAGGAGTTGAGATGACTTACGAGATGCATGCACAAAACGAAACATAAAATAATGTTCAATTGGATAATGGAAGAGTTTAATTTCCCCATCAGGAACCTCAGTGACACCGAGGGTTTGGATCAGGAGATGGTAAAGCTTGTCTTTATTCTGTCGTGTTTTGTAGGATCGCGTCTTCGCCAGGAAGATTTTCCCCCGCGGATCGTGGAGCATCCTTCCGATGTCATCGTCTCCAAGGGCGAGCCCACGACTCTCAACTGCAAGGCGGAGGGCCGGCCAACGCCCACCATCGAGTGGTACAAGGATGGGGAGCGAGTGGAGACTGACAAGGACGATCCGCGGTCCCACAGGATGCTGCTGCCCAGCGGGTCCTTATTCTTCCTGCGCATCGTGCATGGGCGCAGGAGTAAACCCGACGAAGGAAGCTACGTGTGTGCCGCGAGGAACTATCTTGGTGAAGCCGTGAGTCGAAATGCGTCTCTGGAAGTGGCATGTAAGTGGACATACTGAACCTCCTGTGCACATTTACTTTTATTTATTTCAAGTAAGTCTGATGTGTTCCCATGGACGCTGAAACCTAAAGAATCAATCCACACACTGCATAATTTTACTGGGTCTTCTTCAGAGAAGTCTGGTCAAGATAATACCAAGCCAGGGCGTTGGAGTAAATTCGTTTATATGAAATCAAGATGACCAATATGTTATTATCAGAACGCAGGCCGGGCGCGGTGGCTCACGCCTGTCATCCCAGCACTTTGGGAGGCCGAGGCGGGCGGATCACGAGGTCGGGAGATCGAGACCATCCTGGCTAACACGGTGAAACCCCGTCTCTACTGAAAATACAAAAAATTCTCCGGGCGTGATGGCGGCGCCTGTGGTCCCAGCTGCTCGGGAGGCTGAGGCAGGAGAATGGCGGGAACCCGGGAGGCGGAGCTTGCAGTGAGCCAAGATGGCGCCACCGCACTCCAGCCTGGGCCGCAGAGCGAGACTCCGGCTCAAAACAAAGCAAAAGCCAACAAGTATGCCTTAAAATTTTTGCACTCTTCAGCTTCCTTGTCGTTATGTACATGTTCAAAGATAAGAGAATTGGCAGATTTCAGGATGCTGGAGTCTTATGTATATAGCTGTGTATATTTTCTCCTAAATAATAGCTCATGGGCTCATGTCTTTCTTTTGGTAAACAACATTGTACTTTTTTTTCTTTTTCTTTTTTTTTGAGACAGAGCCTCCTGCTGTCACCCAGGCTGGAGTGCAATGGCGCGATCTCTGCTCACTGCAACCTCTGCCTCTCAGGCTTAAGCGATTCTCCTTTCTCAGCCTCCCAAGTAACTGGGATTACAGACACCACGCCCAGCTAATTTTTGTATTTTTAGTAGAGACGGGGTTTCATCGTGTTGCCCAGGCTGGTCTTGAGCTCCTGACCTCAGGTGATCCACTTGCCTACAATTTCTTATGCGGCTATTCCAGTGAAGTTTTTCATTCTCAGGCATCTGCTTCTGACTTACAGTTTGTGCTAAGAAACCTGGAACCCACGGATGCTGGAAATGTATAACTCCAATAGGAAAAGACTAGGAGAATCCTAAGACTCATATTTTTTATTTTTTGTGAAGTGTCTTGAGCTATGAGCATTAGGACTTTAGCTAACAATGGGATTTTGTACTGGCCACCAAATAGTTTTATTTTTATAAAATGATACTTCAAAAAGCCCTTAAATTAAATGCAATTTGAAATACACACACAAAAATTCAAGAATGCAAATATCCATACCTGTTCCATTTTTGTTTTGAAATATCTAATTTTGGAAACTTTTCAAACATATTGAAATACTTCAATACCAAATTTTATTTTTTTCCCCCAGCAGACCCTTTTGTGGTGAATATGACTGGCATTATTCTCCCATTTTCAAGATAAAGAAAATGAGGCCCAAAAAGTTTAGGTGACCAAGATTCAGACAATAAATCAATGGGGATGCTAGACCAGGTCCTGAATCTTCTAATTTTTATTTTTAGGGAATTGTGTCATATTTGAAGAAACACTCCAAATGAAATCTGGTCTATTTTAAATATATAAAAATTAAGAAATTTTAATTTTTATTTTAAAAATTTTATCTACTCAGCAGCAAATAACATGTTTAAATCCTTAACAAAATTTTACTTTTCAAAATTAAAGTATATAAAAATTGACCTGTCATTTTATTGTTTCATCTAAAAGAATTGCTTTCTTTTCTAATTGCATCATTAATAATGAATCAAACTGTTTTAGTGGGAATATTTTAAACCATGATTTTTGTGTGTGTGTGTAATGTGACAGTAATTTTTTTTATTTTGAAATAAATGAGCTTTAAGAAATACTTGAATTACTCATGACCTAGAGAGGAAAACAAGAAGGCTTGCAAATTAGATTAGGGAGTGAATAAAATCCCTTTTTCTAATGCCATGTCAACAGTTCATTCCATTTGAGGCATCACAAGGTCAAATAATATTCATTTATATGTTGCTCATCTCTTTGCATTCGCTCATCAGTCTTCTATCTTTCCTTATGTATTTCATAAAACATATTAATATGGAAATTTGGGTCAAAGCATTGTGATTTTTCAGTATCTATTGGTAACTAATATGTATTTTTATAAAATGACAGAGGAACAGCTGTAGAGGAGCAACTTCAGATTATGTTAAATTGGCCTTCATATTTTAGAAAACTGAACATAAGTACTCATTGTGGTTCATTCACTTAGTTTATTAATAGAAGGCGGATATCCACTGAAAGAGGTGTTAAGGAATAGCAGTGAAGACATATTCCAATGTAGTCTCAAAGAGCTCATATTCTAGTTGGGATGACAAACATGTAAATAAAGAGTTACTATAATAAATTAAATAGACAAACAATAAAGCCTATTATAAAGACATGTAAAAAATACTATGCAAATCCGGAGGGAAGATATTTAATTCTTCCTAGATAGGTAAGCTTAAGAAATGATTCTAAGAGGTTACATTATTTTAGCTGTATTTAAGATCATGTAAGAATGTCCCAGGTGGAAATTGAAGTGAAAGACCATCCTGGTAGAAAGAATGGAAGCTTAGATGAACACTGTGTATTCGGAGAACTGCCAGGTGTCTGGATATGAGGTTGAGAGCAGAGTAAATTGGAAAGGTAGGCATGTGCTGAATAAAAATCTAAGCTATTTTGTTAAGAGAAAAGAGAATCTTTGAAAGAGAATTGAAGATTGCATTAAAGGTATGATGATTGAAGTCAGAGAGGCGTTAGGTAGCTGTCAAATAATTCAGAAAAGAGTTGATGCTAGATTCTCAACTGAACATAGCAGTGAAGATTGAAAGGAGGAAACAGCTTGGAACATATTTAGGAATTATAAACTATGTGACATGATCAATGAGAAGTAGAGGATGATTACTAGATTTGTTTTGTTTTTGTTTTGTGTTTTGG
The DNA here is from genome assembly GCF_028885625.2 of Pongo pygmaeus. Lineage (NCBI taxonomy): Eukaryota > Metazoa > Chordata > Mammalia > Primates > Hominidae > Pongo > Pongo pygmaeus. Next base: position 18,458,260 of record NC_085930.1, on the reverse strand, counting down.
CTAAGTGACTAGATATATAGTGCTACAATCCATAGAGGTGAAGGGCAGGTACAGGAGAAATAACTCTAGGAGACAGAACAGTATGGTAAACTTTAGCTGTATTGTTTGACATACCAATGAAATAGTAAGCTTAAAATATCTCAAGCTTCATTAAAGAAACAGCTTCTGGAGTTGAGGGGAGAGGTCTTTCTGAGATAGGTTTGAAGCCACAGAAGTATATAGAAGTAGATGTGATTTCCAGGCAGGCTGTGTTCAGGGAGCAGTTAATAAGGGCTGAGTCCAATTCCAGTGCTTAGAACAGTAATATTTAGTGGTGGCCAAGGCAAGCAATGCTCATGCAAAAGGATCAGGCTCAGGAGAGGTTATCAGAGTGATAGAATATGGGCAGTGAAGTGGCAAGAATAATCAAGGAATACTTTAAAAAATACTAAAAGTGGGGCTGGGTGTGATGGTTCACACCTGTAATCCCAGCACTTTGGGAGGCCCAGGTGGGTGGATCACTTGAGGCCAGGAGTTTGAGACCAGCCTGGGCAACATGATGAAACCCCAACTCTACTAAAAATACAAAACTTATCCAGGTGTGGTGGCTGGCGCCTGTAATCCCAACTACTCAGGAGGCTGAGGCAGAAGAATCACTTGAACCCAGGAAGCAGAGGTGGCAGTGGGCTGGGATTGTGCCACTGCACTCCAGACTGGGTGACAGAGTGAGACTCTATCTCAAACAAACAGACAAACCACAAGAGTACTAAAAGTGGTTGACACGATGCAAATCCCAAATGATGGTCAAATAAACAGTATCTGTGGGCTCCAGTGATGGGGACAGAGCACAACAGCTGAAGAGTGAGTAGTGGTGGGATGGAAGTAGTAAATGCTGCCGGTTCTTTCCTAGAATGGAGCATGGAGAATTAGAGCAGGGTGCCTCAACCTCTGCATTACTGACACTTGGGATCAGAAAATTATTTTGTGTGTGTGTGTGTTGGTGGGGGGGATGGGTGGGTTGTGCTAGGCATTGTAAGATGTTTAGACATACCTCTGGCATTTGTTTACAAGGTGCCAATGGGATCCTCCATAGCCCTGTTGAGACAAACAGTATGTCTCCAGACATTGGAAATACTCCCCAGGAGAGAAAGTCAGTTGAGAACTACTGACATAGATGTACCTAAGTAGTCAAGAATGTATTGATATGTAGGACATAAACATGTCACAACTTTTATTATAAAATGATTATTGATTAAAAATATGGAATTTTTTTACTATTTTTGCTTCACATTAGTTGTCATTTTTAATTTCAAAAATGTTGGATTCTACTGTGATACGAAATGTGGAATTTTATTGATAACCATCTGTCTTGACTGGTTTTTTGGAAGTCAGCCAGTTCTTTACCATACTGCACTCATTTTGGTGTTTGTTTGTTTTCCTTTAATACATGCTTCAGCTTTATGTTCTGGAACAATACAGCGGAGGGGAAAAAAATTCGGGACCAATCATTGCAATGAATCACCTCAAATTTGCTTTTATTTTTTTCTTAGTTTGCAAAAAAAAAAATAGCTATCCAGAAAGTGTTTTTTGAGTCACTTGACCTCAAAAATAATCTCTAGGCAAAAAATGTTTTAAAAATAGTTAGAAAACAGTTGCAGAGTTAATAAACAAGAGGCCTGGTACTCAAAAAGCTAATACATCGTTTTCCAATGGGACCACCAAGAGAGCCATGGTGTACCTGGTGCAGATGAAGTTTCAGTTCTGAACACTGGTGCCCCCTGTTTATGGAGCAGAAGGAGCACAGGGGGTCCTCACAGAGATTGTAGCTGCCTGTGATGCAGCCTGAGTCAGTGGCAGCCTCTAGAGATGGCAGCTGTAGCCCCAGGTGGCAAATATATGACAGCAACTTGATCTATCGACCAGGGTAAGAGGGGGTTCTGGCCTAAATGAAAATTCATAAAAAATTGATGAAGTCCCCAGATTATTTTTTCCGTTTCCTTTTCTCAGCACTGTGCCAGTGCAGAGTAGAGATTCAATGAGGTGCTGAACGCTTTAGTGGCAAGGAGGTTGTGGTTCAAAGGTCAGGGGTCACTTAGAAACCACTCTTTTTTTTTTTTTCTTTTTTCTTAACTGCTAAAGCAAAACACAAGAAACTTTTCAGATTAGCTATGATTTACCTTTGCTTTGATAAATAAAATGACTACATGTTCAAAAGTTGGCTTTTGATGCAGTTACAAGAGAGAACAGAGTGATTCCTAATTCAAGTGCGGAACTGAAAATAGATTGAATTCCATGAGTTCAGGATGATTTTTTTTCTTTTTCTTTTATTTTTTGTCTTCAGTATCAAGACTTACGCTGTATGAAAGTCATTGAGAGAAGGAAAAGGTCTTGCATTATTTATAGGGTCACAGATTGTGAGAATAGCAAAGCTATGGAGCACTGTCCAAACATAATGCTCCTGTTTGCTTTAAATCGAAAATTAAATTGACGGTTTATCTGTACAAAGAAGAGAGGCTACAGAAGTAGACTGACTTTAGTATGAGAGGGCACAGGCGGCATTGAAAATGAAGACAAGGTAAAGAGCTTCCTTGATCTCCTCAAGTTAATAAATATGTAAATGTTTGTTTTTTATTTTATTTTGGCTGTAAATGCATCTTATCTAGGCAAAATACCTTTACACATCATAAAGACACAAGACAAATTAAATTGCAAAAAGGTCAATCAATAGAGAGCTTTTTAAAAAAATGCTTAATTGAGATATATTTAACATACCATATCATTTACTCATTTAATAGATACAGGCAATGTTTTTGGTGTATTCACAGGGTTGTGCAATGAACGCTATAATCAAATTTAGAACATTTTCATCAATCCTAAAATAAACTCTATACCCATTAGAACTCAGTTCCCATTCCTGCATCCTCTCATCCCAGCCCTAAGTAAATGCTAATCTACTTTCTATAACTATACATTTTCCTATTCTGGACATTTCATATGTTGGAATCATATAATAGATTGTCTTGTGTGACTATAATAGCATATTTTCCTTAGCTTTAATGTTTTCAAGAATCCTGTTTGTTTAGCATGTATCAGTACTTTATTCTTTATTACTGCTCAATAATATTTCATGGTATCAACATACCACTTTTTATTTATCCATTCATCGTATGATAGACATTTGCGTTACTCCCACTTTTTATCTGCTATGAACAATGTTGCTATGGAAATTTTTGTACACATTTTTGTGTGCACATATGGTTTCATTTGGGTATTCTCTTAAGTTTATGCCTAAGAGTAGAATTGTTGAGTCATATGGTAACTCTGTTTAACTTTTTTGAGGAATTTATATGTAATTATTATTAAGTGTAGATTAAATGATATTTACTGGTGCATTGAAGTAACTGTATCCAACTCCCCTCTCAGTATGAAACACAGTCATAAAACATTTCTACTGTTTAATCAATATTGTTGTATGGCTGTTATGTTAGATTTTCTGTGTCATATGTCCATCATTTCAGGTAAGATTCAAGTATTTAAAAATATAGAACAATCAACCATATGGAAACAACGGATGGCCACAAAGTTCCTAATAAATCCTTGTGTAACTTCTACTAGACTGTTTTCACTTTGGTCCCAGTTAAGTTGGATAATCTTACTGTTTGAGTCTTCACTTCATTTTCTGTTCTGTTTGTATTTGTTCTGAAAGCTGGCAATTTGTCTTCTCAGAAGCTGACATTACCTTTCCTGAGAATAACCGACAGTACTTTCCTCGTTCTCGGGTTACTTTCTCTTCCAAATATACTGAGGTTTTTTCTTTTACTTGTCAGGTTCAGACTAAGAAATTAATGAGCGATTATACTAGAAGTCAGTTAAGTAAGTCTAAGAGTGGGAAAACAAAGAACTATTACCATTCTGTATCTTTCTTAAAACAAAGAAGCATACAAACAAACATATCAACTTAAATGCAAACTCCATGGCGATGAGTTGGACTGGAACTAATATTTACAGGCGAGGACCGAAAAGAATATAGGAGCAACTTTTGTTTTTTGTAATTTTCTCCATTTGCATTTCTACAAATGTCAGGTGAGATTTCAGATATTTTTGGTGGTGATGGTGGGTGGTAGGGGAGGAGGATACTTACACAACTGTAAAACGCTCCCTAGCTGCAGGTACTTCACAGGATCATGCGAATGTGTTATTTTGGCTGTTTTGTGAGTGTGCCTTTTAATTTTGCCATACTCCATCAAATACTTTCAAATGCAGCCTCTCCTTTATCTTCACAAATGAGGGTGTGAAATTGCTACACCTGGGGAACGTGTTTGAATTTGTGATCTATTTAAGTATGTATAATGCTGTATTGTGATACGAGGTTTATTTCTGTTGATTGAATTAACCGTATTCAAACTCTCTCTCAACAAGTCTCAAGTTGCCATTCACTGACAATTAGCCTGAATTAACTCTGACTCCCGGGAAAGCACATAAATGAAGTGAAGTCATTGTGTCCTCTACTTTTCAAATCTTTATTCCCGTAAACAGTATAATTCTGAGTATGATCCTGAGGTCTGCAGTCATGTAGATCTTATCCATAAAATGACAAGGAAACATATTCATAGTGATACTAAGAGTTAAGGAGACAAAATATGTTGAGGTCCGCTCTGGTTTTTGATCCCAGAAACCCTTTTTATATAAAGTTAAGAAAAATAATTTAGGATTTTGAATTTATTTCTTACTATTTTTTTTTTTTTTTTGAGTTGGAGTCTCGCTCAGTCACCCAGACTGGAGTGCAGTGGTGCGATCTCAGTTTACTGCAGCCTCTGCCTCCCAGGTTCAAGCGATTCTCCCACCACAGCCTCCCACGTAGCTGGGACTACAGGCAGGTGCCACCACACCTGGCTAATTTTTGTATTTATAGTAGAGACGGGATTTTGCCATGTTGCCCAGGCTGATCTTGAACTCTTGGCCTCAAGCAATCCTCTCGCATTCCCAAAGTGCTGGGATTACAGGTGTGAGCCACCACGCCCGGCCTCTTACTATAAATTTTTAATTTATAAAATTTCAACTGGTGTGTAGATGCAAGTTGATTTTACTGAAAATGTATGTAGGTTGACATTATGCTTAGGAAATATAATTTCGTGCAGTAACTCATATGCTTTTCTCCCATGATTTGTGTTTCGGTGGAATACAGATTTCCAATTTCCCTTCTTTAGATCGAATTTGTTTCTGATAATTATAATATACATCTTTTAATTCTGAAACACCCCCAACAAGGTTTCTGTAATTACTTAAGGAAGGTTACACTTCTTTTAAGTGTGAGTCAGTATATATGATAAGGCCTTTACAGAAGTATAGAAGTAAAAACAATAGGTGAAGTTTTGTTTAACTCTGAAAGTTTTTGCTTTATAGATGTTTCTAATAGTCTATGATTTAGCTGCTAAGGGATGAGGTTCGATAGTATTAAGATATTCTCTCCACTATATACCATTAGAATTGATTTTCCCTCTTAGGAGATTTTCAAAAGCAATTCTCAGCCACCCATTTCTGAATTAAAAATACTTATACATTTTTATGAAGTAGATATTCATCCACTTTTTGTCACTGTCTCCCAAAAAATACTCTATGAAAGCATTACTGAGCCCCAGTTGGGATGTTTCTGTAAACTATTTGAAGTTTTCTAGCATAGTCCTCCTTTGTCTACTAAGACATCAGTAGTTTAATATCTCTGGATGTCTTAGTCTGTTCAAGATACTACAAGAAAATACCATAAATTGGGTAGCTTTTTAGGACAATAAATTTATTTCTCATAGTTCTGGAGCCTATAAGCCTGAGCTCAGAGAGCCAGCATTGTTGGGTTTTGTGAGTCCCCACCTCCTGGTTCATAGATGGTGTCCTCACAAGGTGAAAAGGCACTCCATTTAGAAGAGCTCTGTCTCATGACCTAATCATCTTGCAAAGGTTCCACCTTCAATGACATCACCTTCAGGGATAAGATTTCAACATGTGAATTTTGGGGGGATATAAACATTCTGACCACAGCTCTGGCCTTTGGAGAGACTTCAAGCAAGGGTTGTAAGAGAGGCAGGTGTTTGGATGCAATGACAGACAGGGCCTGGAAATTGAGCTTAAATTAACACCCAAGTAGAGAAAAGGCTCTCCTTTCTCACAGATATTGGCAGCCCTACAGATTCATCGGTTCCTTATCTGAGGAGTTAACCAAGTGCAAATTAAAAATAATTTTAAAAACTAACAAAAATATACCAACAAAAAATATTACAAATCATGTGGTATAGCATCTATTTGCATATCATTTACATAGTATTAGGTATTATAAGTAATCAAGAGTTGATTTAATATATACAGGAAGATGTGTAGCTATATGCAAATACTATGCCATTTTATAAAATGAACTTGAGCATCCAATTCAGGGGTCTTGAGACCAGTCTCCTCTGGATACCAAGGGACGAATGTGCCTCTTTCTGAGAGTCAGGCCGTTTCCTAGTAATGCAAGTATAAAGGCAATCATCACATTTTTTGTGTGTGATTATCTAACATTTAAGTCTGAACCAAGATTTTGGAATAAACATTACAGTATCTATATATGGAAATGAAATGTAACTATTTTTTCCATAACATGAGGTATATTTGATATAAACCATTTTATATAAATCTGCCTGCCTCATTTTCTTTCTTCTTGCTTTCTTTGCTTATTCAAATTGAACAAGTACATTATACATATATGTGTGTGTGTATATAAACATACATATATTTTTTTCTTAACATGAGGTATATTTGATATAAACCATTTTATATAAATCCACCTACCTCATTTTCCTTCTTGCTTTCTTTGCTTATTCATATTGAATGAGTATATTATACATATATGTGTGTATCCATGTTTATATATATACATATATACACATATGCATATATATGTATATATGATGTGATATTAGAGATGTGATCCCACTCACTGTGTTGCCTAGGCTGGCCTGGAACTCCTGGCCTTATGTGACCCCTCTACCTCGGCCTCACGAGGTGCTAGGATTGCAAGTATGAGCCATCAGGGCCAGAGAACACTTTCTCTTAAATCAATTTTTAAACATCTTTGTTGGGTTTCCTAATTGTTAAGAGTAAAACGGGTTTAAGAGCACCTTGGTGGTGCTGGGCTGCATATGAGGAGTCTGAGTTGCCTCATCAGGTGGCAGTGAACCTTCTACCCTGGTGATGTAGGGTAGGGGCCTTCAGACAGGGCATACTGCAGGAGTGAGGAGGGGCCGCAAGTTGCTTCTAGGTGAATCTGAATGAAAGATGGACTTAGAAAACTGGAAAGAAGTATAAAAGCAAAACCCTGAGGTTGTGCTTGGCCAGATTTCGAGCACAAATAATATATTAGCTTAATTGGGGAGTAGATGTAGGGTAGTAGAGGGAGATAATTTAAATAGCGAGGTAGAAATTAGTAATGACTAAATGAATTGATGAGCTTTCATGTTATCCTAGAACCCAAGGGAGCACTATTTGATGTGGGCTTGTTATGTGGAAGTGAAGTGTAAAAGGAGACATGATAAACACAGTGTGGGGTGGATGGGAGACTAAGAGTGTGGAGGTAGGAGATCTACTATACATTCAGGTATAGTAGCATGAGGGTTAAGTTGATTAATTAAGTTCAGAATAGGAAAAGAGGAGATAAAATGTTAAAAAAATAGTTGATAGAAATTTAAAAAATGAATCTGTAGTTCAAGGGAAGATTTAAATTTAGTTTGCTAGAGTTTTGTACAGTACCTTCTACTTGTCGGTACTCAGGTGTTAGGATACAGATACTTAGAACAAGGTTTGTTTGGTGGGTATAGAGTTTCAGCTGGCAAGATGAAAAAGTTCTAGAGATCTGTTGCACAACAGTGCGAATATACTTAACACTCCTGAACTGTACACTTAATGGCTAAGATGGTATATTTTATGTTATGCATTTTTTGCCACAATTAAAACATGAAAATATTAACAAAACAAATAAACCACCACCACAACAAAAACCAAGGCATGGCTCTTGCCATCAAAGAACATTCAATAGGATGGTCTAGAATGTGGTAAGTGTTAGAGTGAGGGAGGAGGAGCTGCTCTGCTGTGAAAAGCAGAGGAGAAGGAGGCCGACTCTGCAAGAGAATGTGAAACAGGTGAAATGATTTTCCTAGGGAGAAAATAATTAATAATAATCTCTGGTGCTTGCTAAGGGCCAGGCTTATTTCTGTGTTTCACACTTATGGCTGATTCAGTTCTCAAAACAAATCTAAAATTTGGGTACTATTATTTTCTCTCTATTGTATTTTGAGGTACACAGAAAGGAGAGCTGGGATTCGAATGCTGGCAGCCTATCTCTCAAGCCTGCTTTCTTAATTACTATGCTAAGCACCCTCACTGATTTACTTGAACAAGCAAACAAAATCACTTGACACTTAAAAGAGTCATTAGCATTTTCTTAGGTATTTTACCCAGAAACAGTTATTCAATTGTATAAATACAATGATGACCCCTGGAATACGTGAAGTCCAAGAGTAGCATTTTGGCACAAATAATTCTGTGATTCCTGAGATATGACAGAAAGAAACAACAGAAAGAGTAATCTTTTCTATTTTTTTATTTAGTTACATATTGACATTTGAGAGCTCATTAGTTTATTCAAGTAATTTGATTTTCTCTGTACAGTTCCTAGTTGTCAAATATTAGCATCAAGAAAATCCATCACTTTCAGTTCTTATTGACATGTTTGCAGGTCAAAGCAGCTTGGAGATTAAGAATCCAATTTATAAGACAAGTCATCTATCATTGAATATCCAAAGATAACTTGACTAAGTTTTATAGAAAAAGAAATATGATAATAGCAATGATATCTTACTACTTTAGGATACTTTCTGGAGTTTTTTGAGTCATTAACATATTTATATGCATTATTTCGTTGCTATATGTATTTGTAGACATTTGCTGACTTCGATAGTTTCTAAGTTCAATATATAGTATCATTAACATTGGTCTATTTGACTTTCAAATTACTCTTTTTTTTATATTTAAAAATGAATCAAAAGAGGAAGCATAGCCTTTTCAACCAATGATGCTGGTGAAATTAAATATCCATAGGCAAAAATATAAATTAACAGAACCTTGACTTAAACCTTACAAATTATGCAAAAATTAATGTAAAATGGATCATACAGTTAAATGTAAGGCATGACTATATATATAAAAATATATAAATGTAAATATAAGTATATATATATATACACATATATATATATATAGCGAGAGAGAGAGAGACAAGGTCTCACTCTGTCACTCAGGCTGGAGTGCAGTGGTGTGATCACAGCACACTGCAGCCTTGACTTCCCAGACTCAAGTGATCCTTCCACCTCAGCCTTTCCAGTAGCTTGTGCTACAGGCATGCGTCACCAAGCCCAGCCAATTTTTGTGCTTTTCGTAGAGACGGGGTTTCACCCTCTTGCCCAGGCTGGTCTCAAACTTCTGAGCTTAAGCTATCCAACTGCCTTGGTCTCCCAAAGTGCTGGAACTACAGGTGTGAACCATTGCGCCTGACTTAAAACTACAAAATGTTTAAAAAATAACAGAGGAGAAAATCCTTTGTGTCTAGAATTTGGTGAAGAGTAAAGCATTAATCAAAAGATAAAATTAATAAATTTGACTTTATTAAAATTAAAACTTTAATTCTCTTAAAGATCTTGTTTATGGAAAAAAAAGGCAAACTATATACAGGGAGAACATACTTGCAAACCACATATCTGAAAAAAGTATATCTAGAATTTATAAAGATATATCAAAATTCAACATTAAATAAAACTAATAATCCATGTGACATCTTTTTTATTTTAAAATAAGTATACACAGGAAGTATGTCTACTACTAGAGATACTAGTAGTATCTCTCTTAGTCCCTGTGAATCTATACTTATCACAAAATAAAATATTAAAATTAGTTGTCAAGCTATCTTAAGTAGACATTAATAATATACATAAAAATGAATTTGGAACTGGATAGTTCTTTGGAAAGCTTTTGAATGTTTGTTTTTCTTAAATATTGATGAATTCATATTTTTAAGTGTCCATGATCTGTTAAAAATCTTATTCAAATTCATGTATTTACTGTTTTAAATTTATAAATTTAACTTGTGATACATTCTATGTACAGTTTCATGAATTTATCTTCATATCTTTGATTTTTGTTCCATCACGGTTTTTTAGTTTAAGGATAGATTTTATTTCATTTTCTTTTTTAGGGGAAGGGAAAGAAAAGGGAGGAATGTTTGTTCATGGGAGTTTGGCAAGAATGCCCAAAACATGACTTAATGAGTAGAGTGCATTATGGAGCTGGCAAGAAGTCCCTACTTTAAACGAGGTTAATAAAGAGATGCAATTCATCTTGATTCTTTGCTGCTAAAATTATGCGTGGATTATTGTGAATATTTCTAAGTATCTGTTTAAATTCACCATTACAACTGAAATGTCACTAACGGAGAAAGATGGGCTGGGCGCGGTGGCTCACGCCTGTAATCTCAGCACTTGGGGAGGCCGAGGTGGGCGGGTCGCTTGAGCCCAGGCGCTCCAGACCAGCCGGGGCAGCAGGGTCAGACCCCATCTCTCCAAAAATGCAATAATTAGCTGGGTGTCGCGGTGCGCACCTGCAGTCCCAGCTAGTCGGGAAGAGCCCAGGAGGCGGAGCTTGCAATGAGCCGAGATGGCGCCGCCACCGCATTCCAGCCTGGGTGACAGAGCGAGACTTGTCTCAAAAAAAAAAAAGGGGAAAGATCAAGTATTTTGGGGGGTGGCGGTGGGGACGCGGGGGCCGGAGTCTCGCTCTGTCACCCAGGCTGGAGTGCGGGGGCGCAATCTCGGCTCCCTGCGACCTCCACCTCCCGGATTCAAGCGATTCGCCTGCCTCAGCCTCACGAGTAGCTGGGATTACAGGCGCCGCCACCGCGCCCGGATAATTTTTGTGTTTTTAGTGGAGACGGGATTTCGCCAGGTTAGCCAGGCTGGTTTCGAACTCCTGATCTGGGCTGATGCGCCCGCCTCGGCCTCCCAAAGTGCGGGGATTACAGGCATGAGCCACCGCGCCCGGCCGGGAAAGATCAAGGATTTAAGACTATGTCACAAGAAGGAAAAGCTAAAGGAATTGGAATTATTGATCCAGGAGCATTAAAGACATCAGTAGATCCTATCGTTCCTACCCGGCACACCAAGAACTATTCTCCCAAAGAGAGAATACATTTATTCTATTTAACCTTAAGAAAGAAAAGGATCAGTGGATAAAAGTTTCAGCTTTTGCCTCGGTGTGCCATACGGTGATTATGCTATATGTGTTCTTTCCTGGGATTTTAAGGAACTGTGGACCAACCAAAACAACATAACCTAATAAACCTAAATAATAAATAAACCTAAAAAGTTGCATAAAATATGTTTTGGTATAGTTTGCCTTACGTTTTTCCTCAAAGGAAAACTGAATCTCCAGGATAAGGAAACAAGGTAACAAGACAGTTCTGATGCACTTTCAGTTGCAAAATAATTCTCAGCACTTTCCTATACACAAGGAATTCAATAAAGTAGAAATAAGTTTCTTAAACTTAGCATTATCACTGTTTTGAAAAGTCCTTGAAAAAATCCCATTTGTGCATACATCTTACACATCTTGTTTCGAAATCCATTGAGATTGTAAGCAATTAAATCAATTGCATTTTGTAGGCCAACCCCTCACTTGTAACGTGTAATTCCCCAGGACCCACATGTCCAGATTCAAGAGCAGCTTGATAGAAAGACTGATTTATTTTTATTTTCTTCCTGGGTCTGCTTTGAATATTCTTAAAAGAAGGAGGAAAATGCTGTGTTTAATATTCATACAGGATTTTCTATTAAAAGCAGCTTCTCTCAAAAGCCTGTTGTTAAGAAGGACTGCCTATAAAGGGGTCAACTTGTGAAATCCTTCCTAAGTACTTATTTGGTTCTTGGGGATTGATGGATAAGCTGATGGAGTCTAATCTTCAAATGTGTATGTCATTAATAGAGATGTAAGAATCTCAGTGTGCTTTGTCTTTTCCTTTCCTGACACATTATAAGGAAAAGCTTTACTAATGAAGTACCCAATGGCAATAACCCATTATATGCTAGAATCTCTCTTTGTATCAGATGACATGCAAATGAACTGTTCTATTTCTGTGGAGAAAGAGAGACAAGGAGCGGTCTAGTTAATCATACTTGAGGACTGCGTGGTTATCTTCTGGGAAATATTATCATGATTCATTCTTATTTAAGGGTCCTCACTCTATGCATAAGAAAATCTCTCATTCATTCCATTTGGGTTTGATGTTAATTATAGGGGCATTAATGGAAGCTTTCTCATAAGAAATGAATATGGGATTAAATCAGAAAATAATAAGGCAACCTTTAGATGAATCAGGTCATGATAGAGCTATACAGGTAGAAGCTGGCAGGTTGGAGGAATCTTAGAGATCCTCAGTCCGTTTGTTGTTTAGATATGGAAACTGAGTCCTGGAGGAGTGCAGTGACTTAATTGAAGTCCCAGCTGATGTCTCATCAGAGGCAGGCATGAGGTGACAAATGAAGTAGCCTCTGTCATCGGGCAGCAATGCAGAGAAAGATAATTCTGGGAGTTTAAGAGACCATGTTCTGACCATTTTCTACTATTAACTACCCTGTGATTTGGGGCAAACTTTTTACCTTCTCTGGATCTGTTTTCTTAAATTTGAGGTGAGACTAGACTAAGCATTTGCCCTCTGGAAACGGGGAAATCTAAGCAAGCTCCTATAGGAGATTAGTGTGTGATTATTATTCCAACTTAGTTCATTGGAAAAAAAGATATTTCTAACGTATCATGTATATTTTGTTTTCAAAATTGAAGACACCAGCCTTGGATATCAAATAAATTTAGTAGCACTTTTAAACTAACCTTTTCCGTAAGCCGTGAAAAGACTTTTTTGTTATTCCAGAAAATATTTTATTTTTATAGCATTTCTTTATCTGTCCTATAGTTGGCAAGTAATTGATAATATTTCTGGTAAAATGAGGCATTTCCTTAATCTTACATGTCTTGAGAAATTAGCTGTTCATGTATCCATGTCTACACAGTCCTCGTTCACCTTGTGACCATGTAATTAAGTCATTTTTCTTTTCCAATCAGCCATTCAGGTCTAAGGCAAATGGGTTTTTTAAAGATTATGCACACCTTGTACCAGTACTTCTGGTCCCTTTAGGTTTAAAGTGTACAAGTATAGATTCCTAGTATATCAACTGAATTATTTTGTTTCTTTAAAATAGAAAATAATTTTTTAAAAAAGCAAAGAAGTTTTTTTTTACTCATATATTTTACTTACACCTTGTATATAAAATGTTTTGTTAGGTAAAATGTATTTTATCTATTTACCAAAATATTTTCACCCAAATAGCATAATTTTACAAGTAGCAGTCATATATTAAACCAACATTACATTTGTCCTCTCTTTGAACACACATTATCTGAACTACTGTAAAGATCTTTTTCCTGTGTTTTTATTTTATTTATTTTTTAAAAAACGTTATTTATTTTGTGTTATTATATTATTTTCCTGGTTATATGTAACATCTTTCCATCTTAGGTATGTTGGAAACTACAGAAAAGTTTTTAAAAATTACCAACAGAAATAAACACCACTTCTTCCATTGTGTTTTAATTTCATTTCTGTCAACTGTATGACTTGAATAGACAATCTGTGGAATGAATTTAGTTTTAGTACTTTAATAAAATAAAATATAAAAATACTACACATGTAAGTAAAGTAATTTAGAGAAATTGAAGAAGTAGTTTTTCTATTTTTCAAAGAATATTTAGAAAGCTTAAATAATAGCTTGCACATGTACTCAGAAAATAGGAGTGATCTAAATTGCAAACTTGTTTAATAAGTTCTTCCATGTATGAGCAGTGTCGTCTTCAAAGTTTTCATATAATTGGCATAGTGCTAAATATTTTATAACATCTCTGTAAAATAAGTTAAAATATTTTCTGCCACAAAACATTGTTTTTTTAGCTTTCTAACTCTTGTGATATCTTTGTGAATATTAGCCCTTTCTCTACTCTATAAACCAAGTAACAAATACAATAAGCCTCACATTTTACATAGTAAAAATAAGCAGAGTCATCATTACTCCATGAACTAACCAGACTTTTATGGTCCCTTTAAAAATGTTCATCTGTTGTTTTGTTTTGGGAGTTTAAAGGTAGTTTATTCTGCATTTAAAGATGCTGTTTACTTCAGTACATAGATGAATTTGAAACTAGAAAGCAAATTTAGAATACTTTTGTATTTGTTTGTGATTATCAGTCCGAGATAAAAACGGTTTATCTTCTCCAACTAGTCTTTCTTTACCTATACCAGTGTCCTCAGCTGGAGTGACCTTTGGAGTGGCTGGTGTCTTGAGTGATGTAGTTAATGAGATCTAGCGACATCATGACCCTGAGGCCTTCGTGGCCCTGACTCCTCTCATCCATCTTCTTAACCCCACAAGGCTGCAAGTCAGTGTGTAGAATCAGGATTAAACAAGTGTGAATAAACAAGCTGAAGAGTCTTCTGTCCGGGCTGCCAGTGCACGGCAGTAGCAAAGTAAGACGTAGAGAACTTAATACCTGAAATACTCTTTGTGCACCTCCACGAATCCTGTTGGAGAAATCACTACTGTTTGTGGTCAGCGTAGTGTGTCTAATCTCCTCAGTTCGCTCCATTCCTGGACAGCGATGGCAGTTGGCCTTTATAATCACATAGCTGTTGGCACATTCAGTGAAACATGGCTGATCTATCACTTACCCAATGTCACACATTGCTAAAGCTTTTATCTCATTAACTGTGATTAATGTTTGTATGGCATGGGCTTGTCATGTAACTGTTCATATTCAGCAATTGTGAATCCCTTAGTTTACTTGATGACTGAAGGGTATTTCTCGTTTCAGAAGAGAACTTATCTTAGGGGCCGAGCAGCCTTATTTGCAAGCCACCATTGTCACATGGCTTGAGAACTGTGTGATGTAGCTCTTCCTTCACTCCTTCTCCATTGCTGTCCTTCAGGGTGTTACTGCCATTAAACTTGGACACTTAGAAAAGAATACAAAAAATGTAGTAGAACTTTAAGGAAGTATTTACCTGTAATTCGTTCGTCTAAACATTGCTTTTCTAGTATGATTTCCAATTAAGTCTGTGTTCCCAAAGTCAGATGGCAAGGGGTAGAGATGATGGATGCAGGTATTTTCTTGCCTTTGGCTATGGTTCTTGTTTTTATCTGTGCTATGCTTGACAAGTCTTTCGCCTTAGCCCAGGGCAGCCTTTGATAAGTTGACCAGTCAGTGATTAAACATATTTATTTAGTTCAGTGGGTCAGAGCTATTGCAACAGATAGAAAATTACTGATGGATTATCAATTTCAGCACCTCTGACATCTGGCCTCAGTGTAGTCCATCATCTGAGGACTCATAACACATTTTCTTCAACAATAACATGCTCAGCTACCTGTGTGATCACACAGCTGAATATTGGAAAGATTTTGTTCAGATTTAATAAGACAAAAGTTGCAGAAATCAGACGAGTTCTGCACCTATACTTGAGAATCTAAAAGCACCCAGTGGTTTACACACAAGGCTGGAATAAGAACTGACTTGCACTGTAAATATGCTTTGTTGATTTTTGTGATATTTTTATAACATTTTTACACTTACATTTTGGATTTGATGAAATAGTTACTTGGAATTATTTTGGAAACAATGTGATTTATAAAAATATTACTCATTTCAAAATATTCTGTTAAAAAAAATTAAGGCATTAAAATAATGGTTTTAAATGTTTGGTCTACTACAGTGATAAAATTACCAAAATAAAACCCCGACTCAAATACCTATGATACTAATTCTTTTAAATTATAAACAAGATGTGAAATAAGATTTGCAAAAATTTTGTGTTTATTGTTAATACTGAATGGTTCTTTTAACCTGAGGGAGTTCTGGTAATAAAGAATAACAACCTTATTGCAAATGCTAATCTAACACAGAAATATATTCTATTCCTCTGTCCATTTTACTAAAATGTATTTCAATATAAATTTCTTCATATCTGTATTTCAAAGTTCCATGTAAATTTAAGAATAATCTTGTGATTCATTTTTCAAATGATTAAGGTTAGCAGTTTGTTTTATGGTAAGTTTATGTCTTTTAAAAACTGGTTATGTTTGTTGAGAAATTAATAGATTTTGGCAGAGAATACATTGTAACTTTTATTTTGGCTTTATTCTCATTTGTAAATCTTTCATGTGATTATCCCTAAAGCTTTATATTCCATGCACCTAATGGCCTACTTTATGATGAGCCTACATTTAATATTTATGTGTGCTGTCATAAAAATATTTGTGAAGCTAAAAATGATTCTTAATCTTCATACGATGCATTTTCACACATTCTCTTGAATTACCAAACTGATAAGAACTTAGAAATGTTACCTTTGTTCACAAAATAAGGATTGAGCCCTTTGACATTACAGTTTACATTGATTCACTAATACACTAGTGCTGTGTGCCATTAAATTGATAGGCCCTTTGGAGTGTCCAGCTTTTTACAATGTGATATAACGTGGCAATATTACAGGTCATTGTGGGCCATTATTTATTGCCAAAGACTTCCTGATTTGTCTTAAAATTAAGTGAGGTTTCTTCTATAGTTCTGTGGAAACCTTTAGTAGTTGACTATGGTATTTAATTAACCCATCTCTCCTTTGACATCTCAGAGTTGGCTTGGAAAATGTTGGGATGAATTCTAGTCACAGGATATGCTCAGTAATTTAGATTGGGCTGAAAAAACTGCTGTGGATGCCCAAAGAAGACACAATTTAAAAAATGAGGGAGATCAGATCAGAATATGAGTTTGATTTGGAAATTCGTTTGAGCAGTTGTAGGGAAGTCATTGTAACATTTTTTCCTCAAAGATTAATCCCTCTAACAATTAGAACACTAAATATTTATTGGTTTTAAATTCTTAAATGTGATGCCTAGCACTTATGCTTCCTCAGATGTTTTACACAGTTATTTTAAAATTGGAGATGCTCTGTATGTGCACTCTATTTCGCTTGATGCCCAAGTTTCCTTTTGATTTTACTCTACGCCATTGACTTCTCTCTGAAATGACATGTATTTTTTCATTTGCAATTTCTCACGATAATAAACTATACATGACTTGTCAGGAGCAGGTCAACAGATATTTTTATGTAAAGCAAGCATGCAATAACAGAAAAGTTATATACAGTCACGTATTGCTTAACAACAGGGATATGTTTTGAGAAATGAGACATTAGGCAATTTTTACATTGTGTGAACATCATATCCTGAACTTACACAAACCTAGATGGTATAGTCTACTACACACCTTGACTATAACATGTAGCCTATTGCTTCTAGGCTATAAACCTGTACAGCATGTTAGTATACTGAATATTGTAGGAAATTTGTATGATTTAGCTCTGTGTCCCCACCCAAATCTCATCTTGAATTGTCCACGTGTGGAGGAAGGGACCTGGTGGTGGGAGGTGACTGGATCATGGGGGAGGGTTCCCGTGAATGATAGTGAGTGAGTTCTCACGAGATCTGATCCTTTCAAAGTGCTTAGCATTTCCCCCTTGCTCTCTCTTCTCCTGCCACCTTGTGAAGAAGGTGCTTTTGCTTCTTTTTCACCTTCTGCCATGATTGTAAGTTTCCTGAGGCCTCCCCAGCCATGCAGAACAGTGAGTCAATTAAACCTCTTTTCTTCGTAAATTACCCAGTCTCAGGTAGTTCTTTATAGAAGTGTGGAAACAGAGTAATACAAAATTGTAATACAATTGTAAGTATTGTGTACCTAAACATGTCTAAACACAGAAAAGTTACAATAAAAATACAGTATTATAACCTTATGGGACTATAGTCATATGTGCAGCCTGTTGTTTGAAACATCATTACGTGGCGTATGACTGTATATTATTTTAGCGTAAAGATTACATGGATCAAACCAGTAGCATGAACATTTGTTCTTCCATCAAAATGAATCAACTTAGAAAAAAATATTTATGAAATGTAACTTGATATGGGTCAAAGTTTCTTTAGATAAAGAAGCATGGATGTAAAATCTCCAGATGCTTTCACATAGAAACGGATCTTATCTGTTACCTCACAGGGAAACTGAGAAATTAAGCGAAGTAATGCATATGAAAGTACCTCACAAACTATAAAGAGCTGTAACAATGCAAAGTATTTTAATGCTGTGTGAGTTTTTTGGTACAGACCAATAAAGAAAGAAAATACATAGCTATCCATTTTTAGAGGCTCTGGACTGGCAGTCTACGAGTTGTGGTTTTATGGAATTCACATTGACATGTAATGATTTTTCATGTGAGCACATTAACATTGTTCAGTTTCATATAGTAAAATGTAATTCAGAACGACACTAAGAACCACAATTTTAAAATACTGCCTTCCTTCTAATGTCCTTGTCATTCAAATGTCCTTGAAAGCATTTGAATCAGTAATTTTGAACAACTGTTATGATAGAATGTTTAATAAACCCTATTAAGCATTAATTATTTTCTTCACTTCTCTTACAATATTGGATTAGTGTTTTGAATCATCAACAACCTTGATTTCTATACTGAAATTCCATTTTGTTAGCATCATGATGACCAATAATGATTACAAGTGAGTAGAGTAACAATTATTTTAACTTGTAATAGACACTGGCATTTATTCCATGTGTCCGGCATGAACATTTGTCCTATGGGCAAGATAGTTTGGAGAGATATGGCAAAGAACTAAGTCAATGGTGTTGATATAGCAATCTAATAACTTTACTTTCATGACCTAAAAAGATTTAGGCATTGGGGGAATCTGGAAAATTATGAAGCTTCTGAAATGTGTCCTGAAGAGATTCAAAGGAAATCACATTTTTCTCCTGCTCTGGATTGATTCATACTATAATTTACCTCTCATAAAACTGATCATATGTTAATATTAAGTTAATAGTTGTAAGTTGATAGTAAAATTTTAAATGTGGAGTAGCTGCACAAAACATGGAAGAAAAGAATTTGCTTTTATTCTGTGAATTTAAGATTAGCCTGACATCGTTATGCTAATTTTAGCAGTTGCAAAGATAAAATTCATTGGCATAGCTGGAATTACAGTGATAGGAGTTGGCTTTGAAGAAAAATCAGCTTTGCCACCTATTGCCTTGTCTGTATTCGGAATAGTATACATTTTAGCTAAGTTTGAATGCAGACTTAAATAAAAACCAAAAACTAAAAGATAAGAAAAAGCAATTGAGCAGCTTTATACTGAGCAGAACAGGGAACTTAAACATGCATTGGTATTTTGAAACTGATTTACATGTAGCCAGCTTTGTTTGCCATGCTCCTTACCCTTAGAAACCCAAAATAATTTCTTACTAGTCAGTGTTGTGGGCAAATTAATGGGGGAAAGAATGCAGATGTTTTATTATTGTTGTTATTATTATTATTATTTTTGAGATGGAGTCTTACTTTGTCACCCAGGCTGGAGTACAGTGGCGTGATCTGGGCTCACTGCAACCTCCACCTCCTGGGTTCAAGCGATTCTCCTGCCTCAGCCTCCCAAGCAGCTGAGATTACAGGCTCCTGCCACCATGCGAGGCTAATTTTTGTATTTTTAGTAGAGACGGGGTTTCACCATGTTGGCCAGTCTGGTCTCAAACTCCTGACCTGAGGTGATCCACCCACTTCGGCCTCCCAAAGTGCTGGGATTAAAGGCGTGAGCCACCGAGCCCGGCCATAGTATTATTATGCTGACCTGAATACATGCTCAGGTTTTGATATTCTTTTAAAATTCTTTCGTATTCTGTGAGCATAATCATTTTAACTAATATCCATTTCACTAAGAATTCTTATAAGTCCTTCATTGGTTGAAACTGAGTGAGGAATGGGATATTCTGATTTTAAAATTTTCTGCTTAATGATACCTATTACATTTTTAATTGGCTTCTACTGGAATGGGGAAATACAATTGGATTTTGCATCCAGCAATCTTACTGATCTCTGTTGGGTTCTCTGTGAAATAATTATTTTATCTGCAAATAATGAAAATTTCTCCTATTTGAATAAAAGTCTTATTTACTTAAATTAAATAATAAATTAATTACTATTTTCTGCTTAACTAGTTAAGCCAGATTTGTTTTGTTTAAGCCACCATGCTCTGTTGAAATTTTTCTTGAAGGTATTGTTTTATATTATATATTAGTGTTGGAATTGCTTGGATGATTAAGATCTCATCAGGGTAATAATTCTAAGTGTCAGTGTTCTTTATATTATAGAATTATGAATATACTATGTTACTCTACAGTGTAAAATTCAGTTTTCATCCACATAAATTGAACTTTAATTATGTTCTGGAAGTTTTCATACACATTTCATCTTCACTGCAAGCCACTGATATTTAGAATTTTATTATTATTATTCTTTTTGAGGAAACTTAATGGCAGGGTAGATTTAAAAAAAAAAAATTGCCCAAAGCCTAAGAGCTAGCCAGAGGGGATTTTTGAATTTTCACGTGTTAGTTCAATGACCTGGATTTTTTTTCCACTTCACACAGTATCTAGAGTGTTTAATGTAAGGAAGAGTTCTTAGGATTGATCTCTTTGTGAATATAAAGCGCAACAAGACTTTCTGATTATGGGAGTTCAGGATCTTGATTTACTGAGATGTAACTCTCTTGTTCTACACAGATGAAGTAGGTAACTATTTATAAACACTGAAAGGTGTGTGTGTGTATTTATGTCTAAAGAGAGAGGAAGGTAGTATTCAATATTAATCTGCTCCCCAACTGTAAAAATGTAGACTCTTTGATCTGTGGTCACAAACGTATTTTCTTGTTTGATTTCAAATTTCAGACTAGTGTCCCTTGCCCCTTACGCTGCAGATGTAAATTTGTGGTCATCCATGCAGATGTGTAAATGAGTAAGTGTTGCCCTGGCAAAGAGCTGAGGTTATAATTTAGCCGTCGCTGCCCCTTTGCTTTTGTGTGGATTAAAATAGTTAATATGTAAAATCTTCATTAATTTTCATATTCGGAGCATATGTAGAAATCCACAAAGTTAGCTAATTTAAAATCAGATTATTATTACACCCATAGTAAACCCATAGAGAATGGCCACTTAAAAGGCTGAAGTCCAGTCATAAAGAATGAACCAATGATGCCTCACCTTCTCAGATCTGTTCCACATGTGGTGTTGTGGTAATATTGTGAGCACTGAAGTATTAAAACAGTTTTGTCTTGTGTTCTTTCATTCTGACAGGCCAATGACATAATGTCGACAAGCCATCTCTGATAGATTCAAATTTAAAAGTGAATACACTGCCTCTTTTTCCTAGTTCACACTAATGGTGTTTGAGTCAACGTGATAATTTCACTGCTTCCAACATACAGTCCTCCCTAGTAAGTCTGGGAACAGCTTGTGAGGGGCTTTTTCAGGCTGCAAAGAACTGTTTGATCAAAGCCATATTACTTTGTTATTAAAGGAGAAGAATGGAGAGGAATCAGCAATAAAAGCAAAGACAAGTTTAGGATCTGAACTCTGAAAAGCAGTTTGCCAATAAAGATATTAACTCTGTATATATGATTTAATATCGTCACAACAATGTTAATCAGTTGATTTTCATAAACATACATGGACTGGGAGCATTAACAATAGTAAAGGAAGAAATTTAAAATGTTCTGTGAATTGATTTTTAGTTCTATTCCATATTATACAGTCCTATAAAGGAAGATAATAAACTATAAATGGAACCAGACCTTATCAGCCAGGCAAATTTTTGTTTGTTTGTTTGTGTTTTTTCTGCAGCGGTTTCCAGGAAATCAAAAGTTTTGCTTCTCTGGCTATATAATTCAAGATGATTCATCAAATTATTGCTTTTACAAAGGTGCAAAAACTTTGAGGAGTTAGAAAATAATTGAGGTTGATTATTAGAGCACTTTGGAAGTATTTTGTTCATTTATTTATTTAATCAGTGAAATAGTTACTAGAGCTTTCTGTGAATTTAGCTTGTTTTGGTGTGTATTAAGGTGTGGCCCTTGCCTTTTGACTGCTTGCACACTAATTTGAAAAATTAGACATACACATATGAAACTGTTTAACAATTCTGGAGAGTGGACAAGAAAATGATAAATGTAGGTAAGGGTAGAGGACAGCAGCTTTCATATATATGTATCTATATAGATATATATATGTTCACAATGGTGTGTAAAACATACGTGTGTAAAACATTTGAAGAACTGCTTTCTTGCAATAAAATCCTACCAGAAATTCCAGTGCCCAGCGTCCAGATGGGTTAAAGGCAGATGTTTTCTGCTCCTGTCGTTCTGGATACCTCAAAGTTCAAATGATTGAAAACTATTTTTGTAGGATCAGGGAGGCTTCAGTCGAATGAAAGATATGGGTTAGAGAAGGTGATGAAGCCTTCCTTCTTGAGGAGATGTCTTTTGAATGGAACAAAATTTGAAAAATTGGAAGAGAGGAAAATGGGGCATATCCGAAGGAAGCAACATGGTGAAAGCAGACATTTGGAGTCGGGAAAGAGTAGCGTTTCTGGACTGTGAGAAGACCCATGTGATAGGAGTAGAGGTTATATTACTGATTCATGAGGAACCTGGGTTAGGGGAAAGCCAAACTAACAGGAGCCACAAATGCCAGGCATAGATTTTTCAAAGACCATCCAGCAGTCAGTAGTATGTATATATTCAGGAACCTTTGAAAATGGTTCAGTGACACAATGTGATATAACATAAGTTATATAAATGTGGAGTTGTAGGAGTAGGTTACTGTGCAAAATATCATCAGGGTAGGAGAAACTTGAGGGGTCCGTTGTATTCTTGTATTCACTTTTGGTAAAAGGTATACTGGCTTCAGAAATAGTAGTGCAGTTACCTTAATTTTAGTCATAAACTAAGTATACATCTTGTTTAGGCAACCATTTTTAATTCCAATTAAAAGTAGCAAATAAAGTATCCATTATAATTTCTTACAGTTTGCAAGGTCTTACCCTCTTTTCCTCCCTCCCTTCTTCCCTTTACCTTTTCTCTCTTCTTACTCTCTATCTTTATTCTCCCTTTCTTTCTTTTTTCCCCCTTTCTTTCCTTTTTCCTCTTCCTTTCCTCTTTCTGTATCTCTTCCTACCATATAATATCCTGGACTTTTACTCGTTATAAATACTTAACTCTAATATGATATGATTATATCCTCATATTCCAGTAACATCAGAATTCCAATGGGAAGAATCTAGGCAATTTTAAGATATATAATTTAAATAATGACATGTCCCTACTTTTGCTCATTTTCCAGGTAGTTTTTAGATACAAGCTTTATTTGCTATGAAATCTGGAACTATAATAAAATTTAGGCCAGATATTCACACTTAGTGGAAAAACCATATTATCTATAATAGTTGTGGTCTGTCTGCACCACGCCAATCACAGTCACATGAGTATCTGTGGACTTCTACTTCTAAGGGTGCTGTTTATGTAAGTAAACCAGGTGATTATAGTGAAGGAAGAGATTTGCTTTTGAAGCATAAATCACTACAAATTTCAACCCGTCCAGGACTTATATCATCTGTAGGTGTTTGTTTTGTTAATTACTTTGCATTTCATTCAGATGTGGTACTATTGCTTTAGTATTCTAAGATTAATTCTGCTGAATTTGGGGGTCTAGGTCTCTATCATTTGTTTCACTGATAGGTACACAATATTCTTTCTTCTTAACAACAAAAAGATTGCGCGGTGAAAGAAGACAAACGCTGACCAAGCTACACATCGGTATTTATGTCAGCGTGCCTGATCAAAGGTGTGATCTGAGTGAATCTAAACTTTTCAGCATGAGGAAATATGAAAAAAAGTGTCTTAGATATAGAAAACGTTTGCTTCACCATAATTATAATGCTTTTTCAATACAGGTATTTACCAGTTATTTAGTATATAATAAAGTTGTTGTGAAGTATTCCTGAAGTATAAGTTGATTAACACCCAATTTTAGAGTGCAATTTTTTAGTAATTCACATCACAAAATAAACTATATACAATTGTCATAAAAATATGGCTATGTTTAGTTCACTTCTACTTCTGAAGTACTATTAGTTGTTTCACTTATATAATTAAAGGAAAACATGTTTGCAGAGTCTAGAGCCTACAAATTCAAAACTGGTTATTATCATTTATTCAGCTCCCAGCGATTGCACACATTTGACCCTAAATGACAAAGTAAATGAAAGCCCTTTTTCAAAGTAATACAATCAGTTCAAAAAATATTGTGCTAATAAAGTTATACATTCTAATTGAAAGATTGATGGCAATCCATTTAGTTGTTACTAGGTTATTTGTGACAGACAGATGCAGAGTAACCTCATTACAGTCAGAATTGTGATGACTTGTAGCTGAGGAGAGGAATAAAGCTTTGAACCATTGTCACAGTCCCTTTCCAAAATGTATTCGAAGATGATTTAAAAGAAAATATATGACCATTAAATATAAGTTTGAATTGGTTGCCTAGGAGTGTTATTATAGAAGCAATGAAGTAATCATCTGTTTGATCCATAATTGGCCTACTTAAAATTCACAAATCAGATTTACAGATTCCAAATTGTGTAAGAGAAAAACGGTGCCAAATACTGGATTAAAAAGATTATCCCTTGTGGTTTGGTATTTTTAGTTCATATTTGTAGTTGTTTTCTCCTTGATCATTAAATATATATCGGTATATTTTAGACGTTTCTGTCCACAATCACCAGTTCATGATAAATTATTCCGCAGTATTCATTTGTACGTTGTCCAGTAGTTTAAAGTCAGGCTTTCAGCACTAGTACTCAAGGGAACTCTATCAACATTCTGAAGTTATGTAATTGAGAAAAAGAAGGAATATGGGTAGATATATATATATATATATTTTTCCTTTGAAGATGGTGAAGTCTTTGTGAGATATATTTCATGTGTATTTGATTTTGAAATTTCTTTCTTTTTTTTTTTTTTTTGAGATGGAGTCTTGCTCTGTCACCCAGGCTGGAGTGCAGTGGCGCGATCTCGGCTCATTGCAAGCTCCACCTCCCGGGTTCACGCCATTCTCCTGCCTCAGCCTCCCGAGTAGCTGGGACTGCGGGCACCCGCCAACCACGCCTGGCTAATTTTTTTTTTGTATTTTTAGTAGAGAAGGGGTTTCACCAAGTTAGCCAGGATGGTCTCGATCTCCTGACCTCGTGATCTGCCCGCCTCGGCCTCCCAAAGTGCTGGGATTACATGCATGAGCCACCACGCCAGGCCGAAACTTCTTTTTTTCTTAATGAAGAACAAGGTGGAAATGTTGACCTACAGGAAGCTCCGTCTGCTCCTCGTAGTCTTCCTACTGCAATATTTGCATGTATCTCTAAAATTTCTTATGTTCAGGAGCACCATTTTTGTTTCAAATGTGACAGTCCGGTGCTATGGTTGGCACATAAAACCCGTTTTATTCTGATCACTTCTCATTTGTGGTGCAATCTCACGCACAGTTGTCCTTGCCTCTCTCCTGTCTCAGCATTTGCACTTTCTCTTACTCTTCTACATACTGAACTTTTTCTTCTGCTCCTCACTATCACCACCATGTCTTTTATTATAGATATCTTTCACCATGAATCCTTTTATTATAGATTATTTTTCACCATGAATTCTAAAATTCTCTTACATTGACAAAAATACTTTTTGCAAGAAGACTATTTACAAACTTGAATGAAGGCTAATTCTATTTCTTTTAAAGTGGATTTCTCAAAAGAAGATTTTCGTTGTGTGGGTAAGTCAATTAAATATCTATTGGGTATTTCTTATCTGCTAGTAAACTTAAAAAGGTGTTCTGCCTAAGGTAGTGTCTTTGCATAAAGTTGACATTTTGTCTTTCCTAATCAGGAAAATTAAGGCCCCATTCCCTTGTAGGTTGTGTTATCAGTTAAGGCTAAAGTTTTGACTTATCCAAGCAGGTGAATTAAAAAATATGTAATAATACAGTCTTAACCAACAGAACACCAGTCAGTTGAGAGGTTGTGTGTTGAGGTGAAAGACCAAAGACTGAAGTGGGAATGAAGGACCTTCCATTCAATCCTAGTTATAGATCATTTACCAAAGATTACTTACTAGCTATGAAAGGCCTCAGGCAAATTATTTAGTTTCTGAGTCACAGTTTTTCGCCTATAACGTTAACCAGCTTTGATGGTTCTAAATTTGTAAGGGTGTGGTGATACTTATATTTTATAATTAAACATGATTTATTCATTTATGTTTCATTAAGATAGAAAATGTTTCAAAAATTATCCCTACTTCTCATTTATTTAAGCAGATGATTATAGGAGTTCTTCTAGATGCCAGGCGCACATCCGGGTGTTAAGGCTATGTCAGCGAATAAGCTAGAAAAAAGCCTCCTAGAGCTTATATTCTCAGTGCTTACCTATTCAGTGCAGAAACTTGAAACATATGTGAATGTAAACACAGTAGTCCTTTCCTCTGCTTTCTGGGGGTGCTACCTCTCATTTGTCATTTAGTAGGCTTCTTGGTTATCAGATCAAAAAAACATGGTATATACTGTACGGTATAAGCTTTGGTACTATCCCTGGTTTCAGATATCCAGTGGGGGTTTTCGAATGTATCCCTCATGGATAAGAAGGGACTGCTGTACACAAAAATAAAACTACTCAACATTTCACTATTAACAATATGTGGATGACTAGTTTTTTGCATGTTTTTGTGTATACTGTGTTTTGCAATTTTTTCAGATTGCTGGTGTAGTCCATCTATTTTGCTTATTTGTATGAATTTCATAAATATTTTCCCATATTATGTTTTTCGTCACCATGATATTTAATGGTGGACCTTTCATCCCGTGTTCTGTGCTAATTTTCTTAATTCTTTGTCATTGGATATTTAGGATGTATGTAGTTTTTCAGGGTTGCATATGAATATATGAACTATGAAGAACATACTGTGATACAAATCCTTGTACTCATCCTTGGTTATTTCCTTTGAATAAATTCATACAGTAGAATTACCAGTCAGTGAGTATACATATAAATTTAAACTTCCATCAAAAGTATCTGAAAATTCAGGCTTACTCATTTCTTTTCCTTGGATATTTTCCTTTGCTAATACGATAAGTGAAAATATTATTGCATAATAATTTTACTTTTTATTTCTAGTGAAGCTAAAAGCTGTTGCATGAGTATTGGCTTTATCTTTCTCTTTTTGTGAATTGCCTATTTATGTTTAAGTGTTTTCTGCTTTTGGAGTGCTCTTTTTAGAAACTTTTACAACTGTCTTTTTTTCTACTAATTATTTCTTTATTTTTAATAATAATTATTAATTGTTACTAATTATGTCTTTATTTTTCAATTTTATTAATGTTTACTTGTCAAGTAAAACTTGTATATATTTATGGTGTACAGTGAGATGTTTTGATATATGTACACATTGTGCAATGACTAAATCAAGCTATTAGGTTGGTGCAAAAGTAATTGTGGTTTTGGACCATGAATTTTAAATCATTATAACTAGGCTCAAACACATCTTTATCAATCAAAATAGGAACTATTACAATCAACACATTTTTGCCAAGGAGAAATAAGTTTGTTTATTCGTGTAGCATAAAAATCTGTGATTCGGGATTTGATGAACTCTTGGAAAGCATTTTCTGCATTCTGCAGGTTGTGGAAGCGTCTCTCCCTGCAAAAAGTTGTCGAGATGCTTGAAGAAGTGATAGTCAGTTGGTGAGAGGACAGGTGATTATGGCAGATGAGAAACTTTGTAGCCCAATTCGTTCAACTTTTGAAGTGTTGGTTGTGCAACGTGCGGTCGGGTGTTGTTGAGAAGAATTGGGCCCTTTCTGTTGACCACTGCCAGCTGCAGCATTGCGGTTTTTGGTGCATCTCATGGATTTGCTGAGCATACTTCCCAGGTGTAATGGTTTTGCCGGGATTCAGAAAGCTGTTGTAGTTCAGACCTGCAGCAGACCACCAAACAGTGACCATGACCCTTTTTTGGTGCAAGTTTGGCTTTGAGAAGTGCTTTGGAACTTCTTCTGGGTCCCACCACTGAGCTGGTTGTCACCGGTTGTCACATAAAATCCACTTTTCATCGCACGTCACAATCAGATTGAGAAATGACTTCTTGTTGCGTAGAATAAGAGAAGACAACGCTTCAAAACAACAATTTTGTTTTATTTTCACTCAGCTCTTGAGGCAACCACTGTGCAAGCTCTTTTGTCTTTTTCCAATTTGCTTCAACTGCTAAACAACCACAGAACAGTTGAAATTGAGTTCTTTGGCAACTTTTCGTGTAGTTGTAAGAGGGTCAGCTTCCATGATGACTCTCAACTGGTCGTTGTCAACTTGCGATGGCCGGCCGCTGCGCTCCTCATCTTGAAGGCTCTTATCTCCTTTGCAAACCTTCTTGCATCACCACTGCTAACATTCGTTAGCAGTTCCTGGGCCAAATGCATGGTTGTTGTCGTGAATTGCCTCCGCTTCTTCACGACACATTTTGAACTCGAATAAGAAAGTCGCTTGAATTTGCTTTTTGTCTAACTTCATTTCCGTAATCTAAAATAAATATAGAATAAACAGCAAGTAATAAGTAATTAGCAAAAATAAAGTGAGAAATGTGCATTAAAATGATGTGTAACATAACCACATTTATTTATGAATGCATTCCAATACCAAACGGCAAATTTTAACAATGCAAAAGCTGCAATTATGTTTGCACAAACCTAATATTTAACACAGGCATCACCTCACATACGTGTCTTGTTTAATGGTGAAAATATTTAAGATCTGAGCCATTTTTAAGTACATACATTATTATTAACTACAGTCACCATGCTTTATGGAGTTTTTCTTGATATGTACTTCAATGCTTGGTATATATGTAACACATTATCCTCTTTTCATGAACCTCTGTGTGTGTGCATAAAGGTTTTTCATTTTCTATGTAGAAAAACTTCAAAGTAATCTCCATGATTTTCTAGTGATTACTTTAAAATTGAAACATATATGATTTTCCATCATTTATGTATGAATTATTTTGATATACTGACAGTATGGTTAGCATTATGTTGTGCAAACTTCTTTTGTTAACTAGTTATGGAAGTGAAATTTTTTTATTTCTCCTTTTTTTTCTTATTAGAGTATTAGAATTTCTTACTGCTTTTTCCTTTAATATATATTATCGGATAAGTTTGGGACACTGCTAGCCAAAAGTGAAAATGGCACTGATGGGACCGAGATGTACGGATCCAGCATGTTCTTTATGTGGGTATCATTTCTGCCTTTCTAATTCTAATGGCTTTGTGGAACCTTAGGCCTACACTGGATCTTTGGTTGAAAGATGCTCCCCTCCACACATACGCACAAACCTTTCCCTCTGAGATATGCTGAAGGCATCTGAATTTTCTTCCTTAGTATTCATATTTTAGAGCAGGCAACCAAAAAGGCTATGTATAGACAAGTTCTTTTAGCCTTCAGTAGCTTGCTGTTTTGTTGTGTTCTAATGGCATTAAATGTTTCTAGATAAGTCTCTTCTCTCCAGATTTACTCATGTCTAGCATGTTTTTCATACAGATTACTTGACTGTATCCAGGTGGCATGTATGTTTAAGATAGCTAAGCAAAAACAAACAAACGAACAAACAAAAATCAATAGTAAAAAGAGATTTGAGATCCTCAGGAGATATTAAACCTGCCAATAACATAAGGGGAAATATATAACCTTCAAGAATCCATAAATATGAAAAGTAAGTTGTTGATAAGCTCTAAACTCAATGAGGGAAGGAACTATGTATTTCTTTAAATTAAAAAAAATCTATAACATGTATTAAAGTGTCTAGCATAGTTATCAATGCTCCATAAAATGTGTTGAATGAGTATAGCATAGTCTCCATTCTCTTTTTATAATTTACTTGTGAGACTAGAGAATTTAGGAAATATTCTTTTGTTTATCAGATTTGACAATTTAATTTTTAAAATAAATTAATTGGAAGAAAATTACTACAACTTTCTGGTAAAGTGTTTATATATGTTTGTGAGTAGCTGTGTTGTTTTAAAAGAGTAATATTCTAAAATAGTGTCATTAAAATAGGGAAAATACATTATTAAGTTATAAAGTGAATTCATTTGAAATCAGTCATTTAAAATATATTTAAATTGGATTAATTTGGGTGCATGTTTTCCTTTAGAATAGGACCTAATATATTGCCATGGCTCACTCTTAAAATTATGAAAATTAAAAGAAGCTTATTATAATCTTTACCTACAAAATGTGTGTGATTTATTATACGGTTGTGATTTTTATCCAACACTCTTGTATTGAATGATGATGTTTAATAATATTGTAATACTGTATGTCAGAAGATTTATTGTAGTTTTAATTTCTCTGAGCCAAGAGACAGAGTACTTGGATGCGTTTTGGTGGTTATTGACTGATAAGCAATAAAATGATCCTACATAGAACTCAGTGGTAAATGTTTTTCCAACTCTCTCTGATTAATATGGGTTTTTTTGGTGTAATATGTCAATTTTATCAGATTTAAATTTATCATTAAACTAGCTGGTAGTTTCAGCTCACGGAAAGGCTATTTTGTCTGAGCTATCATATTTTAAACAATATTATTTATACCACAAGGAAGGTCCTGATGAAAAAAAGTCATTCTTGATTACTGTTTGATTAACCAAAAATGTCTCTATAACATTAGATGAAATGAATGAACTGTATAGCTGTAGAATTTGAAACTTTCAACTATTGCTAATAGATGAGTAGAAGTTTCCATTCACTAAAGAGTCACTAAATCTCTTTTGGCCACTGATGTTTTTTTTTAAGTACAAGAGTCTTTATTCTCTAGAGTGTGAAAATGTCTACAATAATGTGAGGCACTGGAAAAATGAAGATTACTAAAGATCGAAAATAATTCATGTAAACCATGCTTGGGAAGTTTACAATATTTTTGAGTTTAATTCAACAAATATGTTTTGAACATCTTCTCCATGTTAGGCAGTGTGCTAGGCTGAAGGTTTACAGAAGTGAATGTATCTTAAGGGAGAGATGAGTGGAGAGGAGATGTTTATGGTTGCTCCATATGAAATAGCCAAGCATAGAAGCATGCTGTATAAATGCTCCACATACAGTTAACTATGAATAGGAGCATCTAAATAACTTTTAACTTCTTGCTTCTTATAGTCTTCAATATGTCTCTGTGCTTATTTATTTATATAGCAAAATGCATAATAGGACATTGTGTGGCAATTATGGTTTATAAGTACAATGTCAAAGTTTTTTGGGGGTCATTGGGAGCAAAAAGCTGTTAGCGATTTGAAGCGCAAACACACACTATGGAATAAAAATTTTCCATTTTTTTGTCAGGTGATATTTTGAGAGGGTAGTGATGAGGCCACTGGGGAGGAAGACAATTGAACATATATGTGATTTTCAAGGTAGCAAAAGACTCTGGAACCCACATTGTCCCATTTCTATGAATTGCATCATGCCTTTGTTATCACTGTGCTAACAATAAGATTTCACTCAGGGAAATCAAATAACAACTCTATTAAGAACTTTGAAACCATCAAAAGAAATCTTGGCATTATATTTATCAAATACTTGAAATCTATGTATAAAACAAATTATGATTAGGAAAGGAATTATGTGGATCTAAAGAACTGTGTATTTTGCAAAAGGCAAAGAAACAGCAATTTAGTACTCTTCTCTATTAAAATACATTCCGTCCTGGGATTCCTTTAGTTTTTATATTTATTCCTAATGAAAATTCACCCTGTAATTTTGCTTGGTATTTTAAAATAACATTACTGAGAAAATTGGACATATTTGGTAGTACACAGGGATAATTTCTAAAATACAACTATAAGTATTTACAAAATATAGTAATTTTTAGTATCCTACCATATTTGTTTGTCATGTATGTCGGGAGAGATGTCATTTTCTTATCTCTTTATTTTATTCAGAAGAAAATAAATCTGATGATGCTCATATATTTTCAAAATTCCAAGCAAAATTGTTCAGAAAAAGAGGTGGAAACAACTGAAGTTTATTCTGTTTTATTTCCCAAAGTTATATCATAGAAACATAAAAACAACCTGACCAACATGGAGAAACCCCATCTCTACTAAAAATACAAAATTAGCCGGGTGTGGTGGCACATGCCTATAATCCCAGCTACTTGAGAGGCTGAGGCAGGAGAATCTCTTGAACCCGGGAGGCAGAGGTTGCAGTGAGCCGAGATTGCACCATTGCACTCCAGCCTGGGCAACAAGAGTGAAACTCTGGCTCAAAAAAAAAAAAAAAAAAAAAAAAAGGAAAAGAAACATAAAAACAAGGATAGGTGATCTTTATGAGAAAATGCTTAAAAGCTATTTCCACAGAGTCTTTTTGGCCTTTTTCTCCATGATAGGTAACCTTTTAAAAACCAAAAGAATTAAAAAATATACCACACATTTGACTTTTTATTTTTGTAGTACTGATTTTGGTCAAAGCATTCTTGAAAAATTTAAAAACACATTTGCGACTTTTAACCTACTAATCTATTCTTCTCAGACAGCATAACAAGAATACCTTGCTTTCCAGGTAACTAGGATTACGGTACCACAAACAGGAAGGATAAACTGAAGGATAAAGGTTAATTTAGGATTGGGTTTTTTCAAGAAGTTTCCAGTGTTGGCACAGACACAGTCTCTATCTATGCCCCTTTCAATTATAAACCAACAGCTCTGCAGTGAGGATATTGTGAATGTTCACATCTTTACCTGTCAACACTTCTGAAACCCTTTCAGCACCTATGTCTCAGTCTATTCTTGATCAAAGCATGACCTACTCACTAAAGCTTTCATAAGATAATAATTTAATAAGAAACTCCCAGCCAGAAGACAAAGGAAAAGATTGTGAAGGAGGCCACTGCTAATTTCCCTCCCTACATAATCAAATCAGTACAGCTATCCAGCCAGGACTCATAACCCTTAATAAGTCACTCTACTCGATTAAGAGAAATTGATTTTCCTCTACTGTGGATCATAGTGATTATGATAAATATGGTATCTGCCGTTCACTGCGCTCCCCGGGCCCACCCCCCATTTGCTGCCAGTGTCCATTTGTTTGCAGGACGGCAGGTAAACGAGCTAGAGAGATGACGCCGTGTCATTAACTGCAGTTGGTATCAGTGCTTTGACAGCTGTGGAATTGAGTGGTTCCATAGATCAGCCTAGAAGCCCATGATAAGAGGCTTGGGCAGCAATTACACCTCCTGACAACTCTACCAGCAGCCTTCAACATGCAAAACTCCTGGGCTGCGATTTTTAATTGGAAATAGGGAAAGAAAACAGATAGGTGGGAATGACTGCAGTTTGAACTCTAGTTTTAGGATATGAAGAGTGATGTATAGAGGCCAAAGAGCCACATGCTACCTTCACTAGATTCTAACTTGATCCTAAAGTTATTTGGAGTCTGTGGTGGGTGTGTCTTGTTGTGATCGCTGTAATCAAATCTAGATTTCCAGAGAAATCAATCTCTTTTTAATTGAATTTACATTTTTTTTAGAGACAGGGTTTCTCTCTGTCACCCAGGTTGGAGTGCAGTGATGTGATGTCTACTCACTGCAGTCTTGACCTCCCAGGCTCAGGTGATTCTCCCACTTCAGCCTCCTGAATAGCTGGGATTACAGGCATGTGCCACCACACCCGGCTAATTTTTTTTTTTTTTTTATTTTTAGTAGAGAAGGGGTTTCGCTGTGTTGCCCAGGCTGCTGTTGACCTCCTGGAATCCAGCAATCTGCCTGCATTGGCCTCTCAGAGTGCTGGGATTTACAAGCATGAGCCACCGCACCCAGCCGCAATATCTTAATACACTAATGTTGACTGTAGAAACATTTCTGCCCTTTCTACTCACTTACCTGAAGAATCTTGAAGCAGTTGGTTTTATTTTGAATCATTTTCCATCACTGTACATCATTCAATAGTGCTTGATATTTTAACGTCAGTAAACAAACAAACAAATAAAAAACAGGAAAGTAATATATTCTGTCAGAGCAGAATTATTCAATTGCTTAAAGTTTTCATATAAACTTTCCATGTAGCATGTTGAATGTTTGTTTCTATAATTAAAAATACCTAAGATTATTGACTGGGTATCTGAAAGGGATTTTATATAGCACAGTACATAGAGTAGCAG
This sequence comes from Pongo pygmaeus, assembly GCF_028885625.2. Classification (NCBI taxonomy): domain Eukaryota; kingdom Metazoa; phylum Chordata; class Mammalia; order Primates; family Hominidae; genus Pongo; species Pongo pygmaeus. The sequence continues at coordinate 18,423,987 of NC_085930.1, read as the reverse complement.
TAATAAAGATGTATTTTTTACTGGTTTTTGCCTTTGTGAGTATTTTGGGTTTGGGACATGGTTGTACGTATTTCCTGTTTATATATTCTACACATAATGTGGTATTACAGAATGACGAATTATAGAAAGATCTGAAATATTATTCTTAACTAAGGAGGCAGTAAGATAATTAAGGAGACATTGAAAGTAGACTTCAGAGTTCTTTTCATAAAATAATAGATTTATTTCTCTTAAGGTTTTTATTTGGCCTAAGTCTGACTTAAGATTTTTATAAATTAGCTTCATCATTAAATACCAATGTACTTTTTTTATGGTATACTAAATTGTTGCTCCATTTGAGAATATTCTAATAGTATTAGGGAAAGTTAGTCTTGTTAATTCATATCTTTTTCTATATATGAATAAGAAAGGGCATAAAATCTGTGTGTGTGTGTTTTTTTTTTAAGAAATAGGGTTTTGCTCTGTCACACAGACTGGAATGAATTAGTGCAGCCTCAGACTTTTGGGCTCAAGTAATCCTCCAACCTCAGCGTCCCCAGTAGCTGGGACTACAAGCATGTGCCACTACACCCAATTAATTTTTTTTTTTTTTTGAGACTGAGTTTCACTCTGTCACCAGGCTGGAGTGCAGTGGCATGGTCTTGGCTCACTGCAATCTCCATCTCCCTGGTTCAAGTGATTCTCCTGCCTCAGCCTCCTGAGTAGCTGGGACTACAGGTGCGCGCCACCATGCCCAGCTAATTTTTGTATTTTTAGTAGAGACGGGATTTCACCATGTTGGCCAGAATGGTCTCGATCTCCTGACCTTGTGATCCGCCCGCCTCGGCCTCCCAAAGTGCTGGGATTACAGGCCTGAGCCACCGTGCCTGGCCATACCCAGTTAATTTTTTAAATTATTTTTTGTAGAGACAGGGTGTTGTTATGCTACCCAGGCTGGTCTTAAACTCCTAGCCTCAAGCAGTCCTCCCACTTTGGCCTCCCAGAGTGCTGGGATTGCAGTTGTGAGCCTCTGCATCCAGCCTCTTTTCTGATTTTAAAGATGAACTGGAGAGTTTCACTTTATTCTCACTACTCTTATTGCAGAGTCCGCTGTCCTTTAAAGTAACTTTAGTGTTATTACTTCTTAGCTTTTCTCAAGAAAATAAAGCCATCACAGTGGAATTTGGTGATATTGTATATATAACATCTTATTTTTTTTTTTTTGAGATGGGGTTTTGCTCTTGTTGCCCAGGCTGGAGTGCAATGGTGCGATCTTGGCTCACCGCAACCTGCGCCTCCCAGGTTCAAGCGATGCCCCTGCCTCAGCCTCCTAAATAGCTGGATTACAGGCATGCACCACCACGCCCAGCTAATTTTGTATTTCTAGTAGAGATGGGGTTTCTCCGTGTTGGTCAGGCTGGTCTCGAACTCTCAACCTCAGGTGATCCGCCCGCCTCAGCCTCCCAAAGTGCTGGGATTACAGGTGTGAGCCAGGGCGCCCGGCCGCATATATAACATCTTAAGCACATTTAATTTTTCTTTAATTTGCATTTAACTTTTTGTCCCTTGAGAAATAACAAAATGATGATAAAAGTTGTTAAAACTCTGGCTGTATCCCCACTGATTTTGAGGGACATCCTCCTCCTGTTACCCAGGGGATTCTGATTGTACAGTCTGTTGAGCCCGGACAAGTCTGTGCTTGAGAGAACCTCCCCAAACGGCTGCCTGCCTGTAAGAGACGGCGAGGAAACACAAGGAAGGAGACACATTTTCTTCAGTTCTATCTGCGTAAGCCTGAAACTTTATGTATTGAAATACAGCCAGATATATTCATAATCATCTCTTAGAGCTTGGCCATCCCAGTATCTTCAGTTCTGTGACCTTGACAGGGAAGGTCATTGGTGCAGCCCTTCCAAGCAAACACAGTTAAATTTAACAGAATTTTTTTTTCCAATATGCCAGACACAGTGGTAAACGTGTAATATAAAGATCGCTCTGACACTCATTTGAATCTGACCAACTACCAGGAACTTTCCTTCTTATTATCCAAAGCCTTTTTCTTGCAATTCGTTCTTTCTTAGCTTTTATAATAAGGGTTGATTATTTGAAAGTATGGTTCAATTATCCTTACCAGCGCTATAAGCAATTTTAGTTTCTCACTAGTTTTCATTTGCTTTTCATTTTTTGCAATGAAACCCATCACAATCTATTGACCTACTACAATTATTAAGTCTGTTTTATTTGTGATTATATTTTGTGAAAATACAATTAATTACTCATATTATCAATAATAGTACAATGTAGCATAATTTCTACCACACATTGTTAATTTACCAAACTACTTAAATCTGATTTATGGATTTTTTTTCTCAATAGTAGTTTAGATGCCATGATACTTTCAAGATGATGAGAGAATCATGAACAGAGAAGTTCCTTTCAAATGAAAAATGCAACTGTCACAGAATCTCTAGTGTATCCAGGTTAGAATATTTAAAAATATGTATTCATATTAGAGAGACATCATGGGATATGATAAGCAGAAAAGAGAGACACTAATTGTGAACAGATAAAAGGATTCACATATGTCTAAAAGCTTTTAAATAAAATATGCAGAGTGAGTTTTTAAAACTTTTTTCCTGTTTATCCCTTGTTTAACATTCCGTTTTAGTTCTAAGTCGATCCTACAACTAATAACAGATATGAAAAGACTTGGAATGATTGTCTCTGTGTTCTTTGTGCCATAATTTAAAGTGGCCAGAAGCAAGCAAGTGGAAGAAACAGGACAATTGCAGAGTTTATGGAGGATTAGGCCGATTGCAGGCTTCCACACTTAGGGAGGAGAAAACATCCTCATGAATATGAGATTGGAGGTGTCTAGCTGTGAGAAAGGAAAAAAAAACACATGTCTGGCTCTGGCTCTGTGTTGTAAAGCATGCTGGTCTCTGTGCTAGACCATGACTTAGCAACCGAGCTGTTTTTAAAAGTATTTGTGTTATAAGAATTTATTATATAATTATATTCTATTAAAGGTAAAACAGGAGCAATCTGGCCAGTTCTGATCACTGAATCTATAGTACAATTTGAGTTGAGATGAAACAAAAACAGCAATAGAGGAAAATGTTAAAAGTTTAAATTTAATGTTACTGAGGGTTAATCTGATTATGCTTAAGACTGTGGAGTTGGAGACAAACTGCTTCCAAATTCCCTGATTAAAAAAAATTGAAAGATTTTATTTTATACAAGTAATTTTCTGATGTTGAAAACCTTGTATTATACCTCCAAAATCTGAATGTTTTAACAAAAGGAAAAATCTCCTTCCATGTACTTTATTCCATTAATACACTCGATTCATATTTGAAAATTATTAAATTTTAAATTCAATAGTAGATTGTACTTGGAGCGGTTCATCAAACCAGCCATTTACCTAGGGTGTATTAATACTAAGCAGCCTTGCAGCCACATCTACCAGTGTTTTAAGAGCCTACTAATAAAAATATGATTTACTGCCTAAAGTTTCTTTTTGAATCCTGCATCACTTGTCTGATTTGGAACGCAGATATGAAACCAGCTCAAAGTTAACAGTTCGTAGCTGTGAAGATCAGTGCCTGCTCACGGCAGAACAATTTTCAGAGTATGTTGGTATTATTGCCATTTTGCACTTTCCAATAAAACGTTTTGTTCATGTAGGCTGTATCTTCTGCACTCAGGCTTTAAAAAGACCTTTCATCCCCACTTTCTCTGAAGTTGGACAGCAGCCGCAGTAGCAGCTGCCTCTTTAGTCACTTTGCTTCCCCTCATTTTGATAATTATGGGCAAAGGTCAATCATTTTCCCATCAAGGAAGATCCTGACAACCCCACATGTCAGAGCCTAAGTTATAGATGACATGCTTGTCAACACCAAAACTCAGAGAGTGTATCTTTACCCCTCATGACCAGCTGAAAGTCAAAACCCTACTGCAAACCAGGGCAGGAGGGGATGAAGGAAGGGTGGCTGTTTGCCCTGACTTTGTCAACTGCAGACATAGTTCCAGGGAGATTTTTGTAATTTTAAACTCTATAAATGAACAATTACATTCCACTTGATAAACATGAACTGTGAGCGTCCTGATTGAATGCAAATGCTTCTGTTAACAGCATGACCTTGTAGTGCCTTAGACGGAGAGACTTTGGTTTTATTGTGGAGATTGTTCTTAAACCTAGCTGAGTTTTTTAGATTAAGATGAAATGTTTTAAAGCTGGGAGGGGGGACAAATAATGATCTTTTAAAATAATAACTAGATTCCGGGTGAACTAAAAGCCTGGCTAGGACCATTATAGGAATACAGACACTCAATTCAGTTCAATAAACACTGAAGGGATATGGAGAGAGACATTTTATTTATATTATGAAATTGGATATTAAATTTGCACTGCTCAGATTATGTCAGATATTGATTTGGATTCACTTACGTAATACCTCCCAGTATCCCTAGAATCAGCATTCAAAGAAATATGCATTAGTGTGAGCATGGTGGTAACTGGGTGCTAAAAGCCTAGGCCAAGCAAATCACAGAACCATCTGCAATGGAGAGTTTGTGCTCCAGGGGTCCTAGGGTATTTGAATTTCTGACCATCTACGAACATATTACCTACATGTACCTTCAATACTCCCAACACTTTGTCCTCCCAGAATATGATATGAGGTTAAAATTTAGCCCAGCGTCCCAATTTAATACCTACTCATGGCGTCCCTTTCTTTATATAATCAAACCTTTTTGTAAAATTCTTTGGGTAATTTTATTACAAATACTTTTTAAGGGCTTTCTGTTTCAAAGAAACCTGTAATAACTCTTCTTTTTCTTCTTGTTAGAACAATAATAAATCCTCCTATACAGTAAATCATTACCTCCTCACTTCTCACTTGTTTAAATCGAAATTTTTATTTACTTCATTCTATGAGTGTCAGATAGTGAGTTACTTACAGGTATGCTGTGATAAATTGATAATAGGACGTTCATTGTCAGGATGAAAGAATACATTACTTTCCAAGAAAGTTATGACCCAATGTGATAATTTAGGATTACAAAGAAAATGTATGAAGTATTTCCTGAAATGAACAATGTGATTTGATCTTATAGCAAGTAATATTTATCCCAGATTCTTGAGAATTAAAGTCTGCATAGAAATGTAATAGGTTGTGAGTCTATGATTCTGTGTTGTAGCTGAGCAGTACTTAACTCTTTCCTTTATATGCTAAGATGGGATGTACATATAAAGCCCCCCCTTGTAATAGGCTTATAACAGATGTACTTCTTTTATAAACAGCCATTATCCTTGGACGTATATCTGTTCAGGCAGAATGACCTACTGTTGGTCCCACTCTTGAAGACCATTGCTTTGCTTCTCTTCTGCTCTGGTCCATTTCCTTGTTGCCTACATTCCAGTTGTTCACTTTCCATGATACCCATAAGAAGGGAGTCAAAGGCTGTTGACAAATGCACAGGTGTTTTGTCACTTTTCTTACATCCTACCCCCTTTCAGTTATTCATTATGGTAATGGCACTTTGTGATATGCAATTTCTGGATTTATGACCCATTCTTGATAAGCATGAATCCAGACTGCGTGTGCATCTTTGATAAGGTTCTAATTGGATAGCGGTGACCTTTCTGGATGTAATTGTGGAAGGAAGATTAAAAAGCAGTCCAGAAAGTGACAGGTTTGGGACAATAACGTATGAATTTGGCTCTGCTGGCAGGCAAGAGATGTAAGCCGTGATAAATTAGAGGCAAACCAAACAAGCTTACTGAATGATTTTTCATTTCTGCTACATCCTTGGGTAAAAGTCTGTTGTATGAATTGCACTAATACTGCCATATTCCTCTAGCCCTGTGTTAGACTACTTGTTTACTAATTGCAGAAACTGGCAAATTATTCCTTTAATGTAGTTTTACAGTAACCGAAGGCTGCATACTCAATTGAAAATATGGGCTCCATTTTGCATACTTGTGCTGTCTTATACATTGAACAGTCAGTGAGCATTTGGAAGAGAGTCATCCAAACTCATAAAAACCTCTCTCTCTGTTTCTTTCTCTCTCTTTCCTTCCACCCCCTTTCTTATATTTGTAAGAAAGGCTATTAGAAATTTCCATGTATACACCCAAATCCTGAGGACATCTTTTCCAAGTTTAGAGATTTAAAGATGGATTATAAAGAGAATCCATTTATCAAGGTAACTTGTTAATACACTGTCATTAATATTCTTCTGTATTTGATAAAGTCTTAAACTCTTAATGTATCTTCCATGTTGAATATATAGCGGAAATACACTTGTACAGATAATTATGTTTATTACATATTTAAAGGATAAGAACACATACACTGACGTGCAAGCACATATACCCCTTCAGAGAAAGACAGACAAAGATTTGTTTTCCTCCAAAGTGATACTTCTGAGGAGTGCTAATATATAATAACCTAATCTTAAGGACATTACTATAATAAAGGCTAAAGAGCAGTGGCTTTGTAAATCTGTCTTCCTTGCTATTGGAGCCTGTTGCTTATACACACATGGAATACAAAATAAATTGTCCACATAGCAGGCAAATCAATACGTGGGTGTCCCTACCAGGATTAATCATGGGAGGAATTCCGTCACCACTCACACATGGCTGCATTCAGGGTGCACAGGGCCTATTACTTCTGCACGTGCCTTTAAAGGGAGCCCTCTAGAGCTTGCTACAAGGGCAGGAGAAGACAGCTACCTCTTCTGAGGGCCTGAGGTGGGTCAGACACCAGGCTAGGCATGTGCACGTACAGAGTTCTGTTCTAGCCTCAATGCAATGCAGGGACCTGTCGCTAGTAGCCCTGTTTTTACAAGTGAAAAGAGAAGTGTGTTTCCCTACCCCTTCCTCAGCAGGAAGTCTGGCACCCAGCAGTCACTCTCTCAATGGAAAACGAAATGAATAAGGCCGGGAGAAATGAAGTAACTCAACTAAGATTGTACTAATTGAAAGCCCAGCAAATCCAGATTTGAATCGGACTCTGTGTGTCTTAATACAAGCAAGCAAGCAAATAAACAAAAAGCAAACTGCCAGCTGCAGTACCTTATGACAGCTTTGCAATTTACCTACCAGACACCATTTTCTTAAACAACAGCTTTTTTTTTTTTTTTTTTTTTTTAGATGGAGTCTGGCTGTGTCGCCCAGGCTGGAGTGCAGTGGTGCAATCTTGGCTCGCTGCAACCTCTGCCTCTCAGGTTCAAGCAATTCTCCTGCCTCAGCCTCCCGAGTAGCTGGGACTACAGGCATGCACCACCACGCCTGGCTAATTTTTTCTATTTTTAGTAGACATGGGGTTTCACCATGTTGGCCAGGTTGTTCTTGAACTTCTGACCTCAAGTGATCCGCCCACCTCAGCCTCCCAAAGTACTGGGATTACAGGTGTCAGCCACTGCATCCGGCCCCACAGCTTTTTTGAAATATAATTCATGTACCATACAACTCATCCACTTAAAGTGTCAGACATCACTTTAATATTTATATTTTATACTTATTGTAAACTCAGTATATATAAAATCATAGTGCCTCTTCTTTTAGCTGCGTTTAATACTTATGGACTGAAGACCTGTTCATTTTTAACCTAAGTAGAGAAAATATAGAGTCGAGAGTATTTTTCTCACTTGAAATCAGTAGTGCCTATTTTTGCTAAATTTTTTGATTCCTAATTATTGCTATTCTTCCTGCATTTCTCTGACATCCATCATTTCTTGCCCTTTTTTTTTCATATTTTTTACTATACTGGTGCCTTCATATTTTTACCATACTGGTGTGTCAGGCATTGGGACTATTCTTAGAAGATGTTTTGCTACTCTATTCCACTCTGTAAACTTACGGACAATTTAATTGTCCTAAAACATTTACCTTCTCCATGACACGTGCTATTCTTAAAATAAGTTATATCAGGTTAAATTAAAAAGAAAGGCCTTCAATGACTCTCAGTGTCCTGCATGATCCGATCTTACCTTATTTAGACAACCTTTCCTTTCGTAATTCCTATCAGAAAATGCCTTTTCTACACAGACCAGCCACTTCATGTCTCACTTACAGTAATGTTTATTTCTGACTTCGTAGCTTACCTGACTTGTTTAACCAGTTTACTCTCCCTTTTATTTCCCTAATTCATATGACCCAGGATGAGAATTCAATAGTATTTCCTTTATCAAGTCTTACTCTCCCACACATTCTCCTAATACCTTTGCCTGCCTTGAAATCCTACTGGGCTTGCAATTTGTCCCCCATATTTAACTCTTGGCAGACAGTGGTCCCATATTTTTTTCCTCATGAGTATTTCATATGTGGACATCTTGACTCTCCGACAATTTTAAATTTCTTGAGAATCTGTTCCATGCCTGATTTCTCCCTCAGCAGCTTTCTACCCTCTTTGCAGTATGTTCTTCTTAAAATAATACATTTTGATTTGTCTCATCTATATATAAAATACACATGCATATGCATATGTACATAGTTTTGTTTGAAAAGAAAAATGATTTACAATTTATTTAAACTTTGTAAACTTCAAATAAAATATTGGATCGACTACATTAACTCACATTTGAAAGGACTGTACTGATTAAAAATATGACAAATATATGGCACTGGGGTTCTAATGTAAAGTTAGTCACTAATTTTTAGAAAGTAAGCTGACTGGGAGAAGGAAGTGTAGATAAGTAGATTTTCATCAATTCCAAGATACATGCTTTCGTGATAAACTTAAATATAATTAGTTTTCCTTCAGGCCTCAAATACCAGATAGTTGTGGGCCTTGTGAAATAATTTTGTATTAATGCCTTGCCAAGTGGAACGTGATGATAAAAATGGACAGTAGCTACTTCTCTCATCATTTTTTTGTCCTATTTTAATATCTCTAAAGGTAAAAACGTATATTATGATAGGAAGTAGTCAGTTGCCCTGGCACATTTTTTTTTTTGTCATTTGCTCTTAAGTGTTAATATTATATATAATGAAGGTACTTAGATTCAAACTGAAATGAATAAAGTTAATTGGCTTTATACCTGGTTTGCAGTTCAGAGTCTCTATGATAGATACCTGGAGAGTGACTAGTATAGTTTAGCTGGGTGTGCATGGGCTGAAAGGATAATATGAAGATTACATTTTTATGGGAGTCCAACAAAGGAGTTCTAAGTAAAAGTGATCTGTGAGCCTTAAAAAAGTATTAAAATAAAATAAGATGAATATTGATTCCTGAGAAACATGTTTGAAGTTTGAACCTTCGGCTCTAACAATTATGGTTAACAAAAAAAATGTATATTTATATTTTCAAGGATATTATTGTGATTGCTTGTAGCTAATGTTCTGAAGGAACCACTGTGTTTTAAGTCATGTCTTTTGGCTTGTTTTTTTTTTATGTGGCATGAAGTTCTAAATAGCTTTATACAATTAACAGAGGCATTATTTTTAAATGTTAACTAGGCTAGGTTAATATTGTTCAGGCTTTTATGTGTTTAAAAATATTCCCACATACTCTAAAAATTAAGCAAACTATGGAACTATGATGGATCTAGTAAGGTAGCACTTTTCTTGGTGTAACATCATTTTTTTTTTTGCCTCCATCCCACATCAACTGAATGAGATAATCGATGGAAAGACTTGAAATAAGTGTGGCATAAACACATCAGTTTATGTGTTTCTAGAAAAGATCTTTTCTGTCACAGTAAACGCCATGGTAAATTCTTATTTTCTAATTAATATTCCCTCATGTTAACAATCTAACAGCATGCTTCTTCATTTGTTCTTCATTCCAGTGTGGCATTATTGCTGTTTGTTGGTTGAACATTGGCTGTGATCTGAGACGCCTGGTATCTTGAGTTTCTGAGGTGATGCTGTCATGCTCTTCACCTGCCTGAGGTGCTGATTAGAAAGCACAGTTACAGCCACTGCTCAAGTCATCTGAAAATTTCCTTCCTGCTAAATGTTACAGGGTAGAGGCCATTAGTTCTTCTACAAGCTACACACTCCCAGCCTGCTGCCATGTCATGAAGCCAGAGAAATCAAAAAGCCACCTACTGACCCTCCCTATTGTCTGGGCTTGTCGTCTTCTATCAGTAGTGTGCCACAATCAGCGAGATACACATGTACCTCCTGCCTGCTCAGGGTTTGGCCGCCCCCTGCTCCCTGCACCTGTTTGCTTATACATGAGCTTTGCATGTTTGAATTTAAATAGACACAGGAGGGTGGAGCGAGGGAGGAAGGGCGATGCCTCTGTCAGCCGCGGTTCATTACTACAGAGGAGCCAAACCCAGCGAGCAGGGAAACGGGGAAGCCTGATAACATGGTAGTAGGTGATGAAAGATGAGTTTTCTCTGTGGGAATCATTTTTTCCCCTTTTAAAGTTGAATGGGGTGGGTGATTATTAAGACAAGATTAATAATCATTTTGATTATCGTATCTATCAATAGATGATATTTTCAATTATATAGAGAATTAGAAATCAGATGGTGAATTGCTACCTGAGTCTTTTCCAAAGTTACCTTTCCTTGATCTCTTCCAATGATGTCATTGCAAAAAATTGTCTAATTTATCAAAGAAACAACATGAAATTCAGGCATGCATACAGGTGTAAAAAGGCCAAGATTTGGCCGGGCATGGTGGCTCACGCTTGTAATCCCAGCACTTTGGGAGGCCGAGGCAGGCAGATCACCTGAGGTGAGGAGTTCGAGACCAGCCTGGCCAAAATGGTGAAGCCCCATCTCTACTAAAAACATAAAAAATTAGCTGGGTGTGGTGGCACGCGCCTGCAGTCCCAGCCACTCAGAGGCTGAGGCACGAGAATCGCTTGAACCCAGGAGACGGAGGTTGCGGTGAGCCAAAATTGCGCCACTGCACTCCAACCTGGGTGACACAGCGAGACTCTGTCTCAAAAAACAAAAAAAAAAAAGAAAAATGGCCAAGATTTAGTAAATATATACACTGGGGACTCATATCTGGGATATATGCGATATGAACCTGTTTATGGTAGAAATTTTTTTACCTAACAAGAAACAATACTATCATCTTTCTTTTTCAACATGTTTACTAAATTATAATTTTCTTAGGTTTAGCAAATGCTCATTTAGTAATTGTGTCATCCTGCATCTGGGCTTCTAGGCTTTGAATTAGAAAATCTGAGACTGCTTGCTGCCTTTGGTATTTATTAGTTCCATGACCTTCGGTGAGTTCTTTAATCTGCCTGAGGCTCAGTATCTTCATCCACAAAAAGGGAGCACTGCTGCCCACTTGAGGGGGCCCCAAAGGGTGGAAATTTAATGACATAATAATTGTGAGTGCTCTTTTCAAACTGTAATGTGTTATATAAACATCAGATATTGTTTCTATTAAGACTGATGTCATGTAAGATTAACCATGGTCTCCAAAAGATACGATACTCATAGTTTCATTACTAAATAAACTTATAAAGTAAAACCAAAATACTTTCAAAAATAAATTGTATTAATTATTACCACCATAATACTGAAAGTTTTATGGAAATATTTCCTGTGTAAAGCACACCGTTGTATGTTAAAATGTTTTCCTGGTGACTTTCTTCCTATGTGTAATTTTAAAAATAATTCTACACTATCAAGATAGAATTTTATTATAATATTACTGCTTAATATGACACTGTCTTCTAATTTTATTGTGCCAAGAATTTGTGCAAAAGTTACACAGGCAGATAGTTACATTCTTTTTTCCTTTGGGTTTTCAATACGTACTCTAACAAAGGAAAGATGAAAGAAATCAGGGAGAAGATCTGGCATTTAGAAACACACACTCCCTCCCACACACACATCCACTCTGAAAAGTTATAAAGGATCTGTTGAATTTGGGGGATACCTTGAAGAACTTCAAGCTGTCACCATTTCACTACCCCATGCGGTTTGAGCAAATGAGCAGCCTTGAACTTTGCACACAGAGACATGAGTCCTGGGCAGAAGGCAGTGCATCTGCAGGTCCTTGCATGACTAATTTCCTGTCAGCAAGTGATTTTATTATCATTTAAATAAGAATGTATAATAATAGCTGTAAACTTGGCAGATGGCTGAATTGGTAAATTTTAAAGGAGATAGGTTTGAAATACTTCTGTGCTTGCTCCTTCAATGCCTTCACCCACTCCTTAAGCCCCATGGCAATCAACTATTTTGGTTACTACTTTTGATTTAACCACTGTGTTCATTCCTGTCGATTAAAGGGGCTTTAATAGCACAATATTGTGATGGCTGTTTAAGCAGAGGACATACTGTGTTTCACTGCTTCTTCTTTACACCGGGCATGGGGGAGGCCCAGTTATTGGTAGGTACTTCCCTTTTCTTCTAATAATTTCTGCATGAAAAGTTTTTTCTTTCTCTCTTCACTCAACACTGAAGAGGAAAGGAAAACTACCTGAACTTCTTGGTTCGTATTTCTCATATAAAGTTAAAACAGTGTATAAAAAGAACTATTGTGTATTCAGTTCTCATGTTCCCGTTCCTTCATCAACACAGCCTTATCAATACAGCAATAAATGAGGACAGTCTGAAGCACAGGAGAGACCACTAATATTGCAGCCAATTTTCTTTCCTAAAAAGTACAGGTGCAAAAAGAATTCATATCAGATGAGATCTTACAAATATTAAACACCATTATGTCAAGCAAATACCGCTAAATATGAAACAAAATATTGACTCTATTACATAATATAGTTATGGTTAACAAAATAAATCTAATAGGGAATTTTAAACTACCAATTTAGCTTAATTAAAAGGTACAATTTCCTCAATCCTGATTAAATAACAGTAAAAGCATAGATTGAATCCACTCCCTCTGAGATTTTTAAAAGAATGTTTGAGAAAGCTTGATGTTGGAGTTATAATTACACAACAGTAATCTGCTTATTCCTTTGACTTAAGATATTAAGATCACTACTAACCAAAGTTCATTAATTGAAAGCTTGGAGACAAAGTAAATTTTTTTTTCTTTTTTTTGGAGACAGAGTCTTGCACTGTCACCCAGGCTGGAGTGCGGTGGCATGATCTCAGCTCACTGCAACTTCTGCCACCTGGGTTCAAGCGATTCTCCTGCCTAGCCTCCTGAGTAGCTGGGACAATAGGTGCACGCCACCATGCCTGGCTAATTTTTTGTATTTTCAGTAGAGACAGGGTTTCACCATGTTGGCCAGGCTGGTCTTGAACTCCTGACCTCGTGATTTGCTCGCCTCAGGCTCCTAAAGTGCTGGGATTACAGGCGTGAGCCACTGCACCCGGCCCAAAGTAAATTTTAATGGTGTCTCACAAACATATGTGTGAAGATGGTAGTATTTAATGTAGACTAGCCATGCTAGCTTGGGGAATTAGTATTTATGCATGCCCTTACTAAGCTTTCTTAGCAGGTATCACCATGCTTAGAAAAGTCAACTTGCAACCCGTGTGTAAGACAAAACATTTGTCACGAGTTCAGTACTTGTCAAGTGGGATGTACATTCTCAGAGGTCAATAGTGGCTTATAGGAGATTTAGATGTGTCTGTTGGCATTAATCGGCTACACACATCAGTCTCATCCAACTCACAGCTTGAACTTCCTTACCTACCAATATCTGTGTTGGCTGCCTGAAAAGCAAACGGTTTAGCAACAGATTTGAGAATAGATGATTGACTTGGTTCCATTCAGTCTTGTCCCAGATGTGATCTTTATTAAATATTTTGGTGATGAGGCCTTATTTTTTTTTCTGCTTTTGTGATTCCATTGTCAATTAGTGTTGTGGTTCTCATTTCCTTTCTCTCTAAATTCTGCACATTTATTTGTTAATGTACTGTACTCAGTCTACTGTTTAGGGGGGATTACAACTAACTTGTGAAGTAACAGGAAAATTGATGAAAAAAGAAAGAGCAAAAGAAAATGCTTCCTCGGGAAAATGTCACATTGGATGATTATTTTATTTATTCCTGATTTTTTCTTTTTCTGCAGATACATGATTATGTCATTGTTTCAGTTATATGAAACAAAAATTAGATGTGGAGGAAAACTCTAAATAGGGAACTCTAATGTTCTTTTAAAATGAAGAATTTAACAAAAACACTCAAAACTCCCCTGCTGGGCTCAAGCAGGTTGAAATTAATTCAAGACGGCAGATAAAATTTTTAACCAGGCCGAGTGGAGGTGACGGATGTGACAGCTCTCAGTTAAAATGTCTTTTAGTGGCGAATGCATGCGTATTAGTCAAGGGATGTGACATAGCTGTCCCGGGTGAGAGAAAATGAACCAATGACCATTTGCATTGAGAACAAAAGAAAAATTCTTTATAGTAAAATGTAAAGAAAGACAAGTAACTTGAGGTTTCATATTTATTTGTTCGTGTTTGACAATATTTTTGGTAATCTTTTTACCGCAAGAAAACCTCTGAAAGTTAGCATAAGCATATTTTTTAAGCAGTGATTCTTTTCTTTCTCCTCCATATATCAGAAAATAAATGTTGAGTAAAATGTCTGTGCCCAAGACAGTCAGTTAAACTTTTTTTTTCCCCTGCGAAGAACAACAGAAAAGTATCTGTAGATGGTCATACTTCAAAAGTTGTACAAAAAAAGCCTTACCAACTGAAAACTCAGTTTCAAATTTGTCTAACGTGAATAAAATACTGGAATGAGAAGCCTTTTTTTTTTTTTTTTTTTTGTTATAAGAACACTGGCTCCCTACTTTTCTTCTTTCTAATAATAAGACAACTTGGTTGTGTATTATAAAGCAAAGCAAATAAAACAAAAATGGATGTGATTCTATGGCAGAATGTTATAGGGAAGGAAAATTATTTGGAAACTACAATTGGCAGGATTTGACCATGTGAAAGTCAAGTTTCATTAACTTTAGGAACAGATGCTTTCAAGACATAGCAGTTACCAGTTAGAGCTACAAGTATAATTGAGTTTTATAGTATAGGGTTTATTTTTCCAATTAAAATCAAATTGCATTATCATAATTTTGTTATTAGAAGATGTAACACTCTGGCTTAAAAGGAGTACTCAAATGTAGACCTAGATCTTGTCCTCTTTTGATCAAAAGAAAAGAATGGACAAAGATGTATTTTAGTCTCAACATTAAATACAATTTCCACTTTAGAAGGTAGTCGTTACTTCCTTGAATAATGTATCCTCCCCAAAATGGTATATGAGAACATAAAAATTTATTACAACATTAGAGCCAAAAATAGAATACAAATATTTGTATACAAATATTTGTATACAAATATTCAGTGATGCTAAGTGGATTCAGAAAATGCTACCGAGTTAAAATTATAATTTATCTGGATCTTCGGTGATAAATAGGAATCCCTTACTTAAGGGAGATGAAGTTTCTTTAAGGTGAGGTAAATGGAGAAGTAAGTTTTTCTCTTGTATTTTTGGCCTTTTCTTGTCTCTCTTTTCTGGAATTATCAAGCTTTCCCTCATTCAGAGTGAATGCTTTGTGAATCTTCTTTTTGTGAATCTGCAGTGTAATTCTATGTGGACAGACAGCTTTCTGTTAACGTACACTATTTTGACAGACTGCAACTTTGATTTGCTGTTCAGGCTTTGACTATATTCACATTATGGCTTAAGTATTTTCTTTCATAGTCATTTACCAAGTGCCCAACACATTTTTACATCAGAGAAAAATACATTTTATTTACTTTCCATGCCCAGCTCAGCAAGAAATGGTATTTTCATCTATGTCTTGCATTAAAAATTGCATTTGCAAATGGCATATTTAGATGATGTTGAAGAAATTAAGCAATATCAATGGTACCTTTTCATAGTGTGAACATGTAAAATTTGTCTTTAAATAGGAAAATACTATTGGTTTTCTTGGAACTGCTCCCATTTAAAGTCTATCCTTTAGATTTTTTTTCAGTCCAATGCCTTTGCAAATTTCTAGTACACACTTTCTACTACTGTAACTTTACTACAGTCCTCAGTTTTACTACACTACTTGAAAACATGCATTTTTAACAATCTCCTGCTCTTTTGCTTTTGATTTTCTGGGCATATTCCTGTTACCCATTGTATTCATTCAGCAGAGTACATTTATGCTACAACCATGGACTACCTGTTCACAGCTGTAGATTATTCAGAATCTTCTTGATACTGATAATATCTTCTTATTTACAGTTTGCTGGTATACTGAGAAAATGCGGTAGAATAACTTTAACAGAAGTACAATGTAAGCCACATAAATAATTTAAAATTTACTAGGTTCTGTAGTAAAGAGGAAAACAAAACAGCTAAAATTAATTTAATATTGTATCTAGCCTAATATCCCAAATTTTATATCAATATGCAATCAGTAAAACATATTATTAATGAAATATTTTAATTCTTTTTTATTACACTGAGTCTTCGAAATCCAGTGCGTACTTAATACTTGCAGCACATTTAATTCTAACTAGCCATATTTTGGTGATCAATAGCCACTGCTGACTGTGGCCACCATACTGGATAGCGCCACTCTAAGACCTTGATACTCAAAGTGCCCCATGAACAGAGAGCATCCACATCACCTGTGAGTATGTTGGTTGTATAAAATCTCAGCCCCATGCCAGGCCTACTGGATCCAAATCTTCCTTTCAACAAGATCCTGAAGTTACTGGATGCACATTAAAGAAAGAAAATCACTACATTTCTGGTTTCCCAAATGCATAGAAAATTGGTGTTAATATTACTTCCCATGCCATAGATTCTTTTCCAAACAGCTTTATTGAGATAAAATTCATATTCCTTATAACTCACCCTTTTAACATTCAAAGCTCAATGTTTTTTAGTGTATTCACAATTGTGCAACTATTTCAGTTATCTAACTTGATAATATTTTCCTCGCCCCAGAAGAAACACTTCTACCCATGAGCAATCACTCAGCTCTTCCTTCTTTGCCCAGTGACTGACAACCACTGATCTACTCTATCTATGGAATTTCCACTTCTGGACATCTTACATAAATGGAGTTATTTAAGATGTGGTCTGTTTTGTTTCACTTAGCATACTGTTTTTAAGATTCATAACTGTTGTAGCATGTATTAGTACTTTATCCCATTTTATGGCCCAAAAGTAATCCATTGCCTATGTATACCACATTTTGTTTATCCATTCATCGATTGGTGGATGTTTTAGATGTTTATACCTTTTGACTGTTATGAATAATGTTTTTATGAACATTTGTATACACGTTTTTGTTTGTAAATATGTTTTCAATTCTGTTGGAAGTATATCTAGGAGTGAAATTGGTGGGTCATGTATTAACTCTGTTTAATTTTTGAAGGAACCACCAGACTGTTTCCAAATCAGCTGCACTATTTAACATATCCACCAACAATGTAGGAGGGTTTCAGTTTTCCCACATCCTTACCAACACATATCGTTGTTGTTGTTGTTTTTAATTCTAGTCATTCTCATGGGTGTAAGTTGTATATCATTTGGTTTTCATTTTCTTTCTTTAATTACTAATCATATTGAAAATTTTACATGCTTATTTACCATTTCTATTCCTTTTTTGATAAATGTCTATTCAGATCCTTTGCCATTTTTTGATATTTGTTTTTTTATTGTTGAGTTGTAAGAGTTGTTTATACATTTTGAGTACCAGTCCCTTATCAGATATATAATTTGCAAATACTTTCTCCCATTCTGTGCATTGTCTTTTCACTTTCTTTATGGAATTGCTTGAACCACAAAAGTTTTAAATTTAATGTCCTATCTATCTAACTATCTATCTATCTGTCTATCTATCTATCTATATCTATCTATCTATCTATGTATCTATCTATCTATCTATCTATCTACGTATCCGCTTGTGCTTTTGGTGTCATATCTAAGAAACCATGGGAAATTCACCAATCAGATGTAGATTTGGTCTTTTCACATAGTCCCATATTTCTTGGAGGCTTTGTTCATTTCTTTTTACTCTTTTTTCTCTAAATGTCTCTTCTTGCTTCATTTCATTCATTTGATCTTCAATCACTGATACCCTTTCTTCCAGTTGATCGAATCGGTTACTGAAGCTTCTGCATTCATCACGTAGTTCTCGTGCCATGGTTTTTAGCTCCATCAGGTCATTTAAGGACTTCTCTACACTGGTTATTCTAGCTAGCCATTAGTCTAATCTTTTTTCAAGGTTTTTATCTTCTTTGCGGTGGGTTCAAAATTCCTCCTTTAGCTCGGAGAAGTTTGATCGTCTGAAGCCTTCTTCTCTTAACTCATCAAAGTCATTCTCTGTCCAGCTTTGTTCCGCTGCTGGTGAGGAGCTGCGTTCCTTTGGAGGGGAGAGGCGCTCTTACTTTTAGAATTTGCACCTTTTCTGCTCTGTTTTTTCCCCATCTTTGTGGTTTTATCTACCTTTGGTCTTTGATGATGGTGATGTACAGATGGGGTTTTGGTGTGGATGTCCTTTCTGTTTGTTGGTTTTCCTTCTACCAGTCAGGACCCTCAGCTGCAGGTCTGTTGGAGTTTGCTAGATGTCCACTCCAGATCTTGTTTGCCTGGGTATCAGCAGCGGAGGCTGCAGAACAGTGAATATTACTGTTTTATTACCTATTTTATTTTTTACATGTTGATATCTAGTTGTATTGGCACTCTTTGTTGGCAAAACTATTCTTTTCCTCATTGAGTTGTCTTTGCAACACTGTCCATTATCAAATAATCATTAATGTAAGGATTTATTTTTGGAATCTAAGTTATATTCCTTTGATCTATATGTCTGTTTTTATGCTAGGACCACACCGTCTTGGTTACCAAAGCCTTGTAGTAAGCTTTGAAGTTGGGAAGCCTGGGTTATCTAATTCTGTTCTCCTTTTTCAAGACTGATTATTCCAGGTCCCTTACATTTTTATATACATTTTAGGACCAGATTATCAGTTTCTGCCAAAAAAAAAAAAAAAAAAAGGAGCTAGGAATTTTATAGAGATTATATTGACTCTATAGGTCAATTTGGGGAGTATTGCTATCTTAAAAATATTGTCTTCCCATTCATGAATATGGAATATTATTTCATTTATTTAGACTTTTGTTTATTTCTTTTAATGGTGTGTTCTAGTTTTCAGTGTATAATTCTTACACTTATTTTGTTAAATTTATTTTTCATATTTTATTCTTTTGGATATAATTATAAATTATATTTAAGATTCATAACTGTTGTAGCATGTATTAGTACTTTATCCCACCTGCATCAAACACTGTTGAATGGTTTCTTTTGCCTTTAAAATTAGGGCAGACCTTCTAAAACTGTATGCACTATTCCAGTTTGCTAAAACCTTTCAGTAGTTCTAGTAGCAAGTGAAGTAACCTCTCAATAATATCATTTTTAGCACAGTTTTAGTCTCATTTTTTTACCTTTAGACCACAAATATTAGAAACCATGACATTGAAAAGATAGAAAATATACAATATGGAACAATGATTTCCCAGCTTTTTTCCCCAGTATTCTCCTTCGGTATTGCTATAAATTTCGTGTCTTTCTGTACTGGTTGAGAAGGGTTGAGACCGGGTAGAAAATGCATGGCAAATGTGGTCAGGTTTGATTTTACTTTAGAGCGTGTTAAACAATGTAACATTGTATATTTATGCATATGAATCATTTTGTATTTTTCATAATTAAATTGATGTCAATCCCAATTTTATTGAATCCCAAATATCAGCTGGCTCTGCAGTCACCAAGAACTGTTGTTAATGTGCTGTTGTACCTATGACATTGGAAAACCATTATTAGTTAAACCAATTGTCATACATATTAGTTATTTGAAATTCAGTGGGAGGAACATTTTCCTGTGTATTGCAGGTTGCTGTGAGAAATGATAAATTTTCTTTCAAGGATTTCAGTTGTGTATGTGAAATAAATTCTTAACATTTTTAAGCTCCTGTAATATTGCAGGCATTTTACTTTAGTAAAATAGTAAATAAAATATACTTCATTTAATTTTAACAAATTTGTGCTGGTGATTAGTACTTTTTAATATATTTATTAGAATATTAATTAGAATATATGAAAATATTTATTAGAATATATAAAAATATTCATTAGAATATTCATTAGAATATATAAAAAAACAAGAATTAAGCTAAGTAATTATTAAAAAGACAAGAATTTGAATAGAGTTCTTCTGTTTCTAATGCTTATATTATTTTTATCTATATCAGTTGTTCCCAAAGTTTGGTCCCCACACCAGCAACATCAATATCACTTGGGAACTTCATAGAAATACAAATTCTTGGACCACCCCAAATGTACTTAATCAGAAACTCTGGGATGGAGCCCAGTAATTGGGATTGACTGGACAGGTGATGTCAATGATGAGTCTGCACATTAAATAGGCCCTACAGATGAGTTTGATACACACTAAATGTAGAAAACCATATTGTTATACCACTGATTATATGTCTATAGATGTGACCCGCCCCTATCTTTCTTATTATTCTTCTTTGACTCACTAATTTTTGCTGCTAAAGCAGAACCAGGAAATAATTCAATGTTTCATTCCAACTTACTAAGAGATTCCATACTTAACAATGAGTATTCCTAAATATATTAAGGTTAGCATATAATTGAAAGGTTAAAATATCTAAAATTCGATTGAATGTTTTCACTGTAAACTATATTCAGCTTCAATGTCTTGTGCTAAAAGTCTTATTTTACTTCATTATGGCAGCTTAATGATTCTCCAATTCCCAGGTTGAATTTCCAAGGAAAGAAACTTATAAAAAGTTCATGCTCGGGGAATTCTTTTGCTTTCTGTGTGGGAGTGGAGCAGTTCTTTACCCATCTTCCTTACCTCCATTGAAAAAGACAAGGTAACTGAAGGCCGTTGGAGTCCATGGGATGAGGACTTGTTAGCAATTAGTAATATGTGAAGAAACTGTCTGTTCCCTATTTTTTGGTATGCTGACCATAAATTGATTTGAGTATTCTTGCTTTACTTTATTGTAGGTTGAAGGGAGCTATTGCTTATGAGGAAATTCATTGTGTTCTAAAGCCAATTCTTTTTTTTTTAATTTGTAAAAACTTTTTTATTATTACTATTATTATACTTTAAGTTTTAGGGTACATGTGCACGATGTGCAGGTTAGTTACATATGTATACGTGTGCCATGCTGGTGTGCTGCATCCACTAACTTGTCATCTAGCATTAGGTATATCTCCCAATGCTATCCCTCCCCCCTCCCCCAACTAAAGCCAATTCTTAATCAGAGTTTGAGACACTGTTTCTATATCATAGATTATCTATATTTTATTCTGGAGGGCAAAAATTGCCACTTAGATATTACATGTCAGCGCATATATATTCTAAATTTCTCAGGGGAGTTGTGGGAGATAAACAATGATAGTACACAGCAAAAGTCCTGAAATACAGCCCTGATTGTCCCTGCTTTTAGCCTAGATGTTCATATTTCAGTTGTTTGATTTAATGAATAGAAAGGGAAACATAATAATTACAACTCAAAATTCTCATATGCAATGAATCTAATCTCATTCAAGTTGCCTAGTCCCTAAACATGGTCGGTAAAAGTATACTTTAGAGCTGTTCTCTTGCAGGCTGAGCCGAGGAGTGAAAAAGGTTAACTGAAAAGTTTGAAGGATATTTAAGTTGACAATGTGCAATGCATGAATTGGACACCAGCCAGGACCCAGTAAACCCCCTGTGCCAACGTTAGGTAGAACTCATTGATAACCAAAAGCGGTTAGTAGAACCTGTCTCAGTGAGTACGTTGGTCAATACAGGCTTCATGGGAATGGCCCCTGTTATTAATGTTTGAAGACTATGACTTGCCCTTAAATAGCTATGATTTAGAGAACTACCCACTCAAGTCACTAATGTAGTTCAGTGTGTGAAAAACAGACGGCAAGCCATATGAGGTAAGTTAATACATGTAACTGGGGATACTGCGGGAAGGAGACGGTTGAATTCTTTGGAGGAAAAGTGGTTTACAAATTGAATATATTAAAAATGAATATTATTACTGGTTTACTCATCACATGAAGAATAGAGCCAGGGGATAAATACCTCTCTAGCTCTTGCAACTCAAGAGATGTTTTTCGTATCTTAGATAATAAATACTTGCAGTAGGTTTAACTCATAACTAAAAGTGTGTGCTAAGAGACTCCCCTAGAAGAGTGTGTCTTCCGACATGCTGAATTGCCCTGGGGTTGGTGGCAGCTTAATAAAATATGTGAGTGTTCAGTGCGGAGCTGTTAAGTTATTTATTCCACTTCTGATACTGCATGCATGAACTGCCACTGTTTGATGAATCACTGAAGAGAATGGGAACTGACAAACAACTCTTCCTTTAGCGGCTGGTCACACTGACAGCATCAATAGAAAAACACATCATGGGTTCTAAAATGCCACATTTTCACCATTTACCCTGAATAAGACATGAAGCTCTTTAAGGAAAGCAGTAGTACGTTATCATTAAGGGCCAGCTGACAGAGAGGCAAGTGTGCTTTGAACTCTCTCAAGTCATCATTCTTAATTTCTTCTCTTCTTAGATGGAAGGCCCACCCACATGGGTTCTGAGCAAGGCAGGGACTATTGCACCTTTTAAAATCTCATTGATAGATTGGTTTCATCAACACCCATCCTGGCTCCTGCCCATCAGGAGAAGATCCTGTTCTCATTAGGGTCCTGTAATGTCTGCAGCTAACATTGTTCTCATGCAAATAGAATGACAGAGAAGATCAGTGCCATGAAAATTCAATTTGCCCCGACCATCATTACCCTTTTTCTTTTCGTTATTCCCACTCCAATCTGCAGGAGGTAATGTGTGCAATCTGCTGGTGCTGTGCAAGATGATTACTACATTTTAGTAATGAATTTCCCAGCTATTGCACTAGGGGGTGTTTTAGCAGGTTCCCTGATACACCTAATGTAGATGTGGCAGCAGTCCTTGCAGTCCTTACCCAGCACTTCCATAGTGGATTTCCATAAGGAGTGGATGCCTGGTCAGTAGAACTTGTATTCAGTACTGTTCATTCTTTAGTCATCAATGGCAATTGTGAAAGTAGTGATTTGTTTAATGTTATCTGAAAAATAAAAATAAAATATATCTCTACCTGTCCAAATTGAAGGATTAAAAGCTCTGTCAAAAGAAATGTAGTAATTTTTGTCTTTAGTCTATGATCAAACTTAGGATTTAAAATTCAGGGCAGCTCATATAAACATATTGAAATTATAAAAGTGTATAAGTTAAATAAAAATTCTGTTTTAGAAAGAACTATGGAGAAGTCCTACTTGGGTTCAGCTGAAAAGTAAGATAATTACCAAGGTATATTTCAAATTCCTATACTTGATACTATCCTTTATCTTTGAAGTTTCCTCAACAATGGGATTAAATATGTAAACATTATATTGTCAATGGTTTATTATGTTTTAGAAGTTATTTGTTTCTTCTGAAATTATCCCCTTGCTTCTTCATTAGTCTGGGAGTTAGCTGTAAGAAAAAATAAAGGGAGAGAGAATGAAGAAAAAATATATAGATTCACCAGGCATTACAGATTTCTATGTATGCGCCTGTTCACCACAAACACAAAACATGAATTATAGTTTCTCTGGTGATTATTAGCCTAATAATAATTGTAAAGGGCAACTATACAAGGCACAATTTTCCATGCAATTTTTATAAAACTTATTTATTCATAAATAAATAGATATAGTCTTTCCCAATGAATAAAATACTTCACATATGGTAGCATTTTGTGTACAAAGGTGACTAAAAGAATTCAGAGTTTTAAACATTTATTTGAAAGAAAGAATGATAATTATTTTATAAAGATTTTCTTGGAAAGTACTTTTTTCTTACACATGGTGAGATGTATTTGTAGATAAATTGTATTTATGCAATTCCATTCACATGATCTTGAGATGTTTTCATTGGATTGATTCACTGGCTGAATCAGACATTTTTAAATTAGTGAAACGTACCCTCAATAATATACCCTTATAAGTCAGAGATGCTGAAATAATGAAAAAAGGAGTCAAGTTATTTCTTTACCTGAATTATTCCATTCTATAAATTGATATATGTAATACATTTCAGTAACTGTGGCGAAACCATTTAGACTGGCTGTGGGACACACCATGCAGTTTAGATGTGAGCAGTTGCCTACGTGTGGCACAGAAAGTCATATTTGAACTACAGTTTTAGTGCCGCTACTTTAAGATAGATTCTGAGCATGTAATTACTGCAGTCTTGGCATGTAATTACCCTGGAGTTACAGTTTATATTGACCTCCAGAAATACTGAGACTGTAATTTTAAAGTAAAACATAGAACTTGAGTGTAAAATTGTACGTTGATTTTGAACTGCTTGCATTGTGAGTTTGTTCTCCTGAAGAATAACTTATTACTATGATAATTATCCCAGTTTCCTATGGAATCAGAATATGTAGAGTGTTATTAAGGCATCCTTTATGACTGAGTGGTTAACTGGTTACACAGATAGGTAAAAGAAGGAGTACTCCAGTGGGCTGAAAGAAGCTGCTGATAACGAAAGCTCCCTCCCTGTAAGCCTCATGGCCTGCACTTCTCAGAAAGATAGACTCAATGGAGCATGACTGCCTAGGGCATCTGGGTCCCAGGAGGTTTTAGTTGTTTGTTTAGGTGTTGAGAAAAACACATTATGACCGTAATAATAATTATGTATTTGGAATTGGATTTTTGCATCTATAACAGGAAGTTCCATCTTGCATAAAATGCAACCTCAGCACCATTTTATGCTTAATTTGCATATGAAGCAATATGGGACTATTCAAATATAGGCTTCATTTGACTAAGTACCACCAGTGTTAATTTAGTATAGTATTAAATGTTTCTGATGACCACTCTTCAAGCAATGTTTGGACTCTTTATTAAGGACAAATGTGTGTACACACTCTTAGATGATATTAAAACTAAGGTTAAAAGATTTTAAATTATTTTCAGTAGTGTGTCACTTTTAAATACTTTTGCATAATATGAAGAGAGTAAAGTAGTTGAACTTTATTTAGATAGTGATTTCATAGCAATTGGTTTTTTATTTTCTGAAATATAGCCCAGAGATATTTTATTTTTGGCTTATTACAAGAAATCACATTTCAAAATACACAATTCAGTTTGAAAATCACTAAGTTAGCTTTATTTATTCCCAGGTGTTTTCTGAAAATATGTTTTTTTTCTTAGCCTTTCTTAAGGCAAGAAGCAGTCATTCAATTTCCCTTATTCTTTTCTCCCTCCTTCTTCTTTCTCCTTTCTTACCCCTTTTTCTGTTGTCATGGTTTTTTACTAAAGCATGTAGTTTTTCTTCTGTACAAAAACATTCCATGTAATTCTCAAATTAATAACTTCATCCAAATTATCTACAAAGTCCTGGTTTGACAGTAACGTACCAACAATATTTCTCTAGTGCAAATTCAGCTGTAGCAGTAATGTGTTAAAAAAATCATCCTTTTCTAAAGAAGCTATAGACAGAATTCATCTCTTCTTGAATTCAATTTGTAAAACTTTGAGAGTTAACTTACCATATTTTAACTTGGAACATTTGCAAACCTTCTTATGTCATAGCTTCTCAGTATTAAAAAAAATAGGGCATATGGCAGAAAACCATACTCTGTAAAACACAATAGCTCAAGAGAAAAAATAAAACAGCTTAAGAACAAATATTATGTCCATATACTAATAACAACATGGTGTATATTTGTACTATATTTTTTATTTTCATGATTTAATTTGAAATTCTTGGATGCTTTAAATATATAATTCTGAATGGTGGATAGATATTAAAATAGTATTTAGCTTCAGAAGTATTGACCTTACACATTTAGATGTCCTCCAGACAAAGAATGAACATGAAGGTGTCGTGCTAGGAAAAGAATTACCGTTGTCTTCTGTGTTTCATTAAAATAGCTTTCAGGCAGATAAACAACTGTTTCCATACGTGAGATCCAAGAAATACCATTTTATGGATGCCAAGTTCAGTGTCTTAATGAGTTCTGGAAACTTACATAACGGCAACAGTACACACCTGCCTCTGTGTCACTCTCTCCCTGATTAAAAGTGATATGGCTAAGGACATGAAGAACAATCTCCCTCTTTTACGAATCAAATATCACATGCTTTATAAATGGTATGTATTTCTTTTTTCCTCTAATAAGACTACACATAGGTTTAAAGCATTGAGGCCTGTGTTAGGGAGATCAGCACTAGAGGTCAGAGACATTCAGAATCCTGCAGTTTAGCATTTAGCAGTGTTACTTTCTTTCTTCTTTTCTTTTTTTTCTTTTGAGATGGAGTCTTGCTCTGTCTCCCAGGCTGGAGTTTAGTGGCACAATCTCGGCTTACTGCAACCTTGGCCTCCTGGGTTCAAGCAGTTGTCCTGACTCAGCCTCCTGAGTAGCTGGGATCACAAGCATGTGCCACCATGCCCAGCTGATTTTTTTTTTTTGTATTTTTAGTAACAACAAGGTTTCACCATGTTGGCCGGGCTGGTCTCGAACTCCTGACCTCAGGTGATCCGCCTGCCTCTTCCTCCCACAGTGCTGGGATTACAGGCGTGAGCCACCGTACCTGGCCAAGGGTATTACTTTTGAGTTTTCAATAAAGGCGGTGTTACAGATTTTGCCTCATTTGAATTCTATGCAATGTTTTTGTAGTTCCTGATATCAAAGATGTCTATTAGCTTTTAAAGTGTAAATAATTAAAGAATTCCTCTTGCCATCTAAACATGCATCAAGAATAAAGAATCTATACATAGATTTTACAAAAGTTATTTTACATTACATAAATCATTCAGAAATTTCTATTCATTCATGTAAGGCAGAGGCATAGCTGATTCTAATGATAGTCCTGGTAATCATTCAACTGCTAACTTACAGAGAGTCCAATAACCCAATGTCATACATTGTGTTGTTGTGTTGTGAACCATTCATTTCACAATGCTGTGTATTTTTAAACTCTTTAAACACAGAGCTCAACTATAATTGCTGGCATCAATTTAGAGTCCTCCTGCTCTTTTCTTTCATAATGCTCCATTGTCGCATGCTACAGTATTTATAATAATTTGAAATTATATCTGTATGTTCATGTGTTTGATGTCTGTTTTCTCAACTTGACCGACAATTCTATTTGTTTTGTTCACCAACTTACACCTAATATTTGGACATGGTCTGGGACACATACTAAGAGCTCAAGAAAAGCGCACTGAATACTCATGGTTTATAATCTTTGAACTGAATATCTTAGTGTTACTTTTTTTAAAAAAAATCTGTATTTCAAACTTATTTCTAGCATAGTCAAAAATGGTTTCTCTCAAAGGATGGATGTATAGCTAGGCAGACATACATACAGATAAAATTGATATATTCATATGCACATAGAGTTCTGTTCTTAAGTTGTAATTATGTTTGAATCAACTAGATATTTCTAGATGATTTCTACATCTGGTTCAGTTTTCACACAAATGCCACATACCACTTTTTTATTTTTTATTTTGAGATAATTATAGATTCGTACCCAGCTACAAGAAACAATACAAAGATAAACTGCACCCTTTACCTGGTTTCCACCAATGGTTACATCTTGCAAACCTATAGTACAATATCACAACCAGAGTATCAACATTCATGTAGCATCTCTACACATCTATGTATGTTTCTGTATTAGAATGGATCCTCTAATCAGACTGCTTCTATGCAGACTAGATATTTCTAGATATATTACAGGTGGCTCACACCTGTAATCCCAGCACTTTGGGAGGCTGAGGCAGGAGGTTCATTTGAGGTCAGGAGTTTGAGACCAGCCTGGCCAACAAGTGAAATCCTGTCTTTACTAAAAATACAAAAAGTAGTAGAAAATGAGATGTAAAACATCTCTTTTTATTATTACTTTAGCATGAGTGACATTCCATATTTATCATTTGCATATTTAAATAGTAGGGCCAGGCTGGTATAAAGCCTTTAAAAAAAAATCAGTGATAATTTGTTAATTTGTTGATACAGTCATTAGTTGTCCACATTCCCTAACTCCTATATTTTTGTAAATTTTTAATTGAAGTATAACATATATACAGAAAAGTAACAAGAAGGCTTGATGAATTTTTGCAAATTTTTTTCCTATATTTTTGTAAATTTTTAATTGAAGTATAACATATATACAGAAAAGTAACAAGAAGGCTTGATGAATTTTTGCAAACTGAACACATCTGTATCACCAGCACCCGGATTGTGAAATAGACCATGAAAAGCACCACAGAAGCCCTCTCATGCCCCATCTCAATCTTTAGCAAGAGAACCTATCTTCTGACTCCATAAAGGAGTCTTCTTTTATCCCTAACTTTTCTATGTTTAAAAATTTCAGTATATAGAAATTTCAAAGAGTAGTGTAAATAGTAGCAAGCATTACCCATCATGTAGATGCAGTATTTGTTACTATTTTGCTGAAGTCTATCTCTTTCTCTGTATGTACAACGCGTACCATTTGAGTGTGTAATTTGCAGATGGTGATACTTTACCCATAAGCATGTATCTCCAGCCTGATCAACATGGCAAAACCAACTCTCTACTAAGAATACAAAAATTAGCCAGATGTGGTGGCATGTGCCCATAGTCCCAGCTGCTTGGGTGGCTGAGGCATAAGAATAGCTTGAACCCAGGAGGCGGAGGTTGTAGTAAGCCAAGATCCTGCCACTGCACTCCAGCTTGGGCAACAGGGAGAAACTCTGTCTCAAAATTTAAAAAAAAAAAAAAAAAAGGAAAAAGAAAGATTCTTCTACATAATCACAATATTTTCACACTCAGGAAATTTAATATTGATATAATCTTATTATTTAATAAAAATTCCATATCCAGATATCCCCAATTGATTCAATTGTATCTATCATAATGTTTTTGACACAAGATCTAATTCGGGATTATGCATTGCCTTTGGCCCAATATCAGTTTTTTCTTTTCTCTTGTTCTATCTTTTAGTTTGAAAACTTTCCAGCCTTTTAAAAAATATTTAATGACACGGAAGTGTTTTTTGTTTGTTTGTTTTTGAGGCGGAGTCTGGCTCTGTCGCCCGGGCTGGAGTGCGGCGGCGCCATCTTGGCTCTCTGCAAGCTCCACCTCCCGGGTTCCCGCCATTCTCCCGCCTCAGCCTCCCGAGGAGCTGGGACCACAGGCGCTGCCACGCCCGGAGAATTTTTGTATTTTTAGTAGCAACGGGGTTTCGCCATGTTGGCCAGGCTTGTGTGGACTCCTGACTTCAGGTGATCCGCCCGCCTCGGTCTCCCAAAGTGCTGGGACTACAGGCGCCGCCACCACGCCCGGCTAATTTTTTGTATTTTTAGTAGAGACGGGGTTTCACCGTGTTAGCCAGCATGGTCTCGATCTCCTGACCTCGTGATCCACCCACCTCGGCCTCCTAAAGTGCTGGGATGACAAGCGTGAGCCACCGCGCCCGGCCGACACGGAAGTTTTTAAGCAGTCCTGGCCAATTGTTTCATAGATAGATGCCTCATACATATTTATGTCTCATAGAAAAAGTTACAAATGTCAACTCATTGCTATTTATGGTATGTTTCTTTATTCTTTCTTGCACTTACATGGTTCAGCATCTGGCCTGTAGGAAGTACCAAATGGTGATAAGTTCATCATACTATCAGTTTAAAAACTTGTCTACTAGCTCTGTGACAATCTGTACAAATTTGAGTAAGCCTGTTAGCCCCTTTAGACCTAAATATCTCATCTTTGAGTAAATTGACTGCATTATCTTCCATTGATAAAATTGTGTTATTTATTTAAACATTCTATTTGGCCATGTTACCATATTTGAAGTTAGTATTACTACCATGGGATGGAAAATTATATAAATATTTCATCATCTAGTATTCTGAATAGAGTATCAACTAATTGTACAATCTTATGAATGGTTACCAAAGAATTTCAGAACATTCTGTGTAGAAAATATAGTATAAAAATTCTTTGCAATTGCTCTAATTTAGACTTCCAAGTTGTTAAAACATCTTTTGAAGACCTAGGTGGCCTCACTGCTAGGTATACTCTCTTTATTCACTTTATCTGTTGCATCCTTTATAGCCTACTTGGGAACTTTTCTTTTTTTCCTTGAGTTCCCAGCATAAGAGAGGCTACTGGGGTGGCAGTTAAACCCATATGTGTATAATTTTGCCCTATATTTCATTTCATAACTATATAAGTGTTTTTCTGTATTCTTCAAAACACTGAATTTTCTGCATGATATTTAGGCCTTAACAAGTTATGGTAGTTTAGAAAACGAAATTTAAAAAACATTTTATCTTGTTGTGTACATTAGTACTGTTGCAAAGGTTAATACATATTTTTTTAATATGCTGAATTAGCCCTTGGGTCTTCTCACTTAACAATTTTGACAAGGTTTATGGAAGTTCCCCTGACACTTCCATTAGTTATTGGACAACTGGACCTGCTTTTCTAATTGTCTTCCAAAAAAGGGGACATGATGTTTCTCCGCCACATTAATTTTGTTGTTTCCTGTAAAACTTAACAGGCAAAAATCTGAGCTTGTAAATGAGAGACTTGTCTTCGTCTTGATCAGAGAAATGAAATTTGTAATTTAAATGAGAAAAAATAATGAACTTAATGCATACCTTGAAAGAAGTGTTGTCATGTGCCAATTTGGTTCTCATAAAGTTGATTCTACACATCCCTATGAAGGTATTGATTGTGTCCATGTAGCAAAGCTGAGGGTGCCGTGAACTCCCCAGTGACTTGGCATTTCATCATTACAGTCAATCAGCCTTCCAAGCACTTGGCTTAACATACCTCCAGCCCCTAAATACATGACGAAGTCGGTGGCAGAATGGCTGTGCAAGTAGTCTGGCTCTTAACCTTAATGCTAGCTTTGGTCTTAGGAAATCTTGTTATTAAGAAAACCTCATGGCTACATACAGTTAAAATGAATGTCACTATGAAATCTCTACTTTTAAGGAGTTATCTGGCCTCCACAGGTAGTATTTGCCTACTCACTTACATTTGTCAAGTTATTCCCTTGAAAACTAGCAGGAAGAATAGGAAATAAGAAGTCTGATTTGAAATCTTGGAGTTCCTTTTCTTATTTCCTTTACCCTAGAGACCCAGAAAATGGAGCTAGCTACATTTCTCACACTTACTATCATAGTTGCATGTTTATACTCTATTATGTTGTAATTATTTTTTACCTATTCTCTCATTAGAATGTTATACCTATAGAGCAGATACCATTCCAGTTTTAATTTTTTGCCCCGACTCCTAGTAACTACATGACCTATTACAGGGAACTTAAAACAAACAAAAAGTCTGCTGAGTCTGGGATGTTTTAAGGATCGAAGGAACATGTTGGTCCAATTTGCCTTCACAGAGGGTTCCCTCTGCTTTCTACCAAACGTGAATTGCTCCCATGTGATTTTGAAGAATTCCAGCCTACCTCAGGGAAGGACCGCATGTAATGCCAGAGTCGGCAAACTTGGCAGCTTTTACCCTCTCTCATCTGTGGGATTGTTTTGTCCTGGGATTAGATAGCTAAGTGTCTGTAAAAAGATTCTTTTTGTCCTTAAGGAGCAACAGGAAATGGAGAGCAGCAGTGACTCCATTTCCAGTGTCTAAAGAAGAAGACTTAAGCACAAAATAAGGACTTTCCCTCTCCATTTGTTTAATATAATGCTCTGATTGCATCCACACATATGCAAATGGAAACATTCAGATTCCAGCTCCTAAAGATATGTGAATAAATGAAATATGTGTCTGTGTTCTTATTTGCTGAGTGAATTTATGAACAAGTCAATAGGCTGTTATAGATAAAGTGATTATTTAACATTGTGTTAAAAACTTCACTTGGAAACTTAGATTATTTCTTAATGTTTATAATTGGCTATCTTAGATACCTATGATTAAAATAGCCCCGTTTGAATTTTTGTCTTCAAATTTGTCAAGTTTTAGTAAGCATGTGTCATTATCTACCAGGCCCCCTCTAAACTAAAATCAAAAGAGATAATCAGAATACTGACTTGTCAAGTTGTTTGTGAATCACACTTACCAGGTACCAGATTTGTAGTTAAACTCCTCCCAGAATGTTTCCATTATTGTTATAAAAATTTCACATGCTAAACACAGTGCAAGTATATACTGTTAAAATTTTCAGAATATTGTTTCTGAAAATTACTTTGCTCCCTGCAAATCGAACCTACTCACCTGTATCATCTGAGTGAAAACTTTGCTGTGTAACTATGACTGAGCAGTTAAACCAGAAACCTGCTTTAGGTAAGGACTGCCTTGATGTTTGCAATTTTTCCCGCTTTTTTCTTTTCCTTTCTTTTTTTATTTTTTCATTTTAAAGATAAAGGTCACTCTAAGAAGGTAGTTCCTGAGTTAAAAGTATTCCATAGGGTTGGGGATTACAATGGAAGCAGACACCATTCCCCACCAAGGGGGCAGGATTTGAGCATGAGCCTCCCCACTGTGGTCGTCCTGGGGTCTCTCGGGGGTGGGATGGCATCTGACAGTGATGGGCTTTTCTTGATGGCTTCCTTTCTTTGTACCTAACTCTGGTCCATAAATAGAGCATCACATCATGCTCCCAGACTGACACTGGGGAAGCTTCATAAATCAGCAAGTGAGTGTTCCGGCATGATCCTTTGGCCACTGCCTTCCCTCCAGAGCTGACACCTGTCACCTTTTAAAGAGTGTACATTCTCTGTCACTGTAGCTGATTCCCGTCTTTTCTTTATTCATTCTCATATGCTGCCTAGGTGGTGTTATCTGGGTGGCTGCCCATATATTATTAAATCATTACCAGTATGGCCTAGGTAGGTTTTTAATTACGCCTAAAAACTTGATAGTTCCAGATAGTTATTGGGTATACAACTAAGAACATAATACAAAATGCATTTTATTTTTTAAAAAACATACATATGTGTTTAACAGATCTAATTATGTATATTTATAATCAACAATAGAATATTGCATTTGGGTGGCTTATAAATAATACCTTAAAGCACTTAAAATGATAAGAATTCTTAAGAATCTTTAAGAATCTGGGGGTTAATGAAAGTGCTTTGAATATCCTCAGACTGTAACCTTTTCCAATAAGTCAGTAAGCATTGGTGATTCATTAATATTATAAAATACGTATCTTCTCTGTGGTACACGTCACTTTATTGAAGAAACATATGTGACTCAACTCAACTGTTATCTGGTCCTATTTTGCCCTAATTATGGTTCCTATTTAAATGGCATTATAGAATCCCTTAGCTTTTAAAAAGGGGCAGTGGAAAAGATCTGTAAAACTTTAGCAAGTCTATAATCTACATGAGCAGAAATTTACCTCTCTTAAATGTCTACATATTAATGACATTAAAAATAAAATAATCGACCCATGTCGGGGATTTCTCTGCTTCCCTCAAATGAATGTTTAAAATTTTATTTTGAATTCTATTAAGGTGAATAATGACCACAAGGTGTTTGTAATTGGGGGGATATTAAGTGCAAAATGCAAGCAGAGGATGCTTAAAAAGGACAGAAAAAGTCTGTTTCTTATTGATTGGCCTCTGGTGGGATAAATGTGTGGCTTCTGCCCTTAATGGAAGCTGATTGTTCAGGGATGTGCCGGTGAGACTGGTCGATTCTTGAACTGTTGTTTACTGGGAAGGACAATATCAGTCTTCTAGAGGGATGATTGGTGGATGTCAAGGCTGTCACCCTTTTCTCCTGGTCACTGACAGCCCAGTGACAATTACCAGTGATGGGACATTGCCTGCATTGGCATATACACTAGAGGATATAACTGGCAAACAACAAGAGAGGAAAGCACTCCTGGAAAAAAGATATAATCAGCAGTTGTCAGGACTGGTTACATATATGATGTCTGAGTAACAGGGCCAAGGCACATTAGCTTTACCACTGGGGTAACATGCAGCCTGGTTCGTCCTGCTTAGAAAACTGATCTTAGAAATTTGGGGACGTTTAGAGGATAACATTAATTGTTGGCATTCTTTCTACTTGACAGTTAATATAAGAAAAAAAGTATTTTACTTATTTTTTCTAATTAAAATAAACTTTGGGGAATTCAAATGGACTTGAAAGTAGGTATTTGTATGCTTTACAGAAATAGTTATATTTGCAATATGTTTCCTCATGAGTTAAGATAACTTTTATGACTTTTCCTGCCAGGCTTCTGTTATTGGCAAAAGTCCAAATGTACACTAATAAGTTGCGTTGTACAGGTATCAGAATGAGAGACTCAATTCCATAATTTGGCCAGAGAAGCATCATTTAAATGGTGGAGTATGTTCTATGCTAGGTAGGTAGTACATAGCCATATCCACCAGATTTTTTATAAAGATTCTTCTGTCAGTCTCATGCTGTCTATTTCCTTCTGTTCCATTGCTTCGGAATTTCAAATAAGCTTAAAGAAAAAGATCAGCATTTCCAAAGCCTACCTTAACATATAGAGAAACTAATACCTAAATTAGACCACCTGGAATAAAAAGAGATGTCAAGTAGCTGTATTTATTTCTCAGCAAGAGATTATTCTTTGTGTTAATTTACAAATGCAACTTATTTAATTAATCATGTTTAGGCTAATCACCTCTTAGAGTCAATGTATTCTGCTGGAAGTGTACTGTTTGGAAAAATTCACAATAAGTATAGTTTTATACAATCAAATTTACATATTTTTGTTCTGTAGGAATTAGACATCTCTTTCCACACAGGGTTTTCTTAACATCAAAATGAAAATGTCTCCGCATGCTCAGGTAAGAAGATTTTTTCAGTTTCCCACCAAAAGTATGGATTGGGAACACCTTGTAAGCGTCTACTCAAATGCCTAATGAGGATTACTTTTTTCAGAACTGGTCACTGTAGAGAAGAAAATAATTGGCTATCTAATGTTGGTTATCTCCTATCTGTGTGGCATCCATGACTTACATTAGATGTATTTCTCTTTTTGTGAGAATTATTTTCTTAAATGTTGTTTCTGATTTTTAAAAAAAAATATGTGTTAATTACAGAATTTGGCAAACATTATAAAGTGCAAATAACAGTATGAAAATCACGCATTAGTCTACCATTCAGAGGAGTGCATTGTTAACATTTTAATATTTTTTCCATTTGGCTTTTGTTTGAAGATTTTAACTGTTTACATGTGTGTATGTTCTATTGAGTGTTTTCAGTGATGCCATTTTTCATCTTGAATAAATATATAGACAAGTAGTGTGATTTTGGCAGCGTCCTTTTATTTTAAATAAGTAGGTTTTAATATTGCTGAGTGATTACATATGGTGGTTATTTCTGGTTGGGCTTATAAGATGCCATATAAAAGTTATCATTAATTTCCTTCCTTAAACCAAGGGCTAATTGATTTTCCATTGCACTCATTAAAAATAGATACTTAGCTTTTCAGAAGATTGTCTCAGAAACCCAAGGCAGGGCCCAGGCCCTCTGGGATGCCATCAACTGACCATTCCATCAGTCCTAGAATAGTGACCCTCCTACTTGTCAGAACTGAAGTATTTATCCCATTTCCCAGCAGATAAACATTTGCAAGGCAAATAATAAATTAGCCATTAATCAGAAGAATGTTTGCATTCGATGAACTCTGAATGGAGTGGAGATGTCAGGTAGATAGACAAGGTAAATCAACATGGCAGAATCAATCACAAGAAAGAGCCAGCCATAATTTAGAAAGCATTGACTCTAATATTTAACGACTTTGGAAGGTAAGAATATTTTGTAAAGGAAGAAAGCTATTTAGAAAAAGGTGTGGGTAGATTTTAATAATAGATAGCAATTAAGTTTTAAACATTTAAGGCTTCAGCCTAATGATAGACATTTGGAAGTTTGATTTGAAAAAAGAGACACTGTCAAATATTTATTTGTAAAGGCCCATGTGTTCAAATAAATTTTTCATTCTCAGGAGTGCTCTCATGAAATGTACCCACATTATTTTTTTTTCAAATAAACAATTTAACAAGTATATTGTTTTAAAAGCAAGAAGTGACCTTGTTATGTTGTTCTTTGATTCCTAATTGTGTTTGCCCCTTCTTGTGTATGATGCAAAGACTTTCAGATTGAGAGTCTGAAAGTCTCGTGTGTTGAGCTTTGCTTGGCCAGTTAATAATCACGTGGTCCTGGGGAAGTAACTTAACGTTTTATGACCTGCAATTTCCTCATTTGTAAAACAGGTCTTGGCACCATTCTTTTTTTTTTACATAGAAGACATATGTATGTTGTATAAATTTATTCTAAGGCATTATTCATATTTTAAAATTCTGAAAAAAATCAGTTATTGTTACATATCTTATTTTCATGTCTAATCAGTTAGTGCATATCTTGTTTCTGAATTATACCTAAAGGGATTAAAAGGCTCAGTGGTTATAAAAAACAATATTATCTCTCCTAATTCTCATGAGGTTAGAAACTACAACCTTTGTTTTCTTAGAATTGACCATCAGGAAAATTGCTTTTGACTCCAAACACCTACCATCTGGCATATCCTATCTTCTCATTATAACATGTGATGCCTAAATTTGCGATACATCCTGGACTCTCCACGTGTGTGTTTTTCATTTATTGACCCCAAAGTAGAAGAAAGGATGGAAGTAAATGGAATAACCATAATACTCACCGTTGCTTTCCTAGCTCTTCATTTCTCACTTACTCACTTTCTTCCCATGAGTACAATTCTGTCCCCCAGTTAGATTGTGCAGACTAGGTATCTTTTCAAGTAATGACACCTTTAAACCAAAACATTAACTGAGTCATGGGTGTCCCCCTCCCCATAGCTTTGCTTGACTAAGAAAATTCTTCTAATCAGAAATTTTAAATGAAAACATGTAATGTTGATTAACATTGCCTGAAGCATGGAGTACGATTAAAATGTTTTGAAATTTTAGAATATATAAATTACTCATGCAAAAAAAAGAGTTTTCTTTGTACAATCTAGAAGCAATTATATTAGCCCATATTAATAGGCTTCAAATGAAAAACATTGAAGCCAATACATCT
Organism: Pongo pygmaeus; assembly: GCF_028885625.2. Lineage (NCBI taxonomy): Eukaryota > Metazoa > Chordata > Mammalia > Primates > Hominidae > Pongo > Pongo pygmaeus. The sequence continues at coordinate 18,387,002 of NC_085930.1, read as the reverse complement.
CAACTGGGTCTTCATGCTACTTGCTGTGGAGTTTTTAAAAAATTTATTTGTAGTTAATACCCCTTATCCTCATGCCATCTTTGTCTTTCTGTCTTAGCATGTAACTTTAACCTAAATTTCCTGAAGAAATAGGAAGTTATTGTATGTGAATTATTTATTGTTTACCTCAAAATTTCTCCAAATCTTCATTTATCATTTTCTATTTCTGTTCTGATACTCAGGTCTGTGACTAACAAACCTATCTGCTTAGGTTTATGATTTTCATTTACTCCAGTCGAAACCTGTCAAATAGCTACTCTTTCAGTCTCATTCTTTATTAATTCTTCCTTACAATATAAGCATACCCAGTTCTCCTCCATCTTAAAGACAGGATAGTATAGATAAAAAGAAAAATTCTATAAGATTTCATGAAGAAAAGGAATTATGTTTAGCTTTGGATTCCAAAAAGGCTTCATAAAAGAAATGGCATTTAAAAATATCCTGAAACACTAATATTATAAAGCCTGTTTTAACATAAATACTACTTACTGTCATCATACGGTTTTTGTTTTTAAATTTGCTCACTTTTAATACCCGAGGCTACAATAAGGCACATCATCTTCCTAACAATTTCTATTTATAACTCATATTTTTCATGACAACCCTGTCAGGTAAGTTTTATTACTATTCTCATTCTACAGATGTGGAAACTGAGTCAAAGAGAGATTAAACAACTTACCTGAAACTATATATTTAGTAGTAATTGTTAGAACCAGAGTTTGTACCTAGTTGGTTCCAGGTTCTGTGCCTGGCCACTATTCTTATTGCTTCTCCACATAGTACTTGTGTATATGATTAACCATAAAGCTGTTGGCTTTAGAAGTCTTGCAAATCCATTTTCAGAATTAGTTTGGGTTTTTGGGTTTTTTTCAGGGGTTTATAGAGCATCAATAGGGAAATAGCATGAAAGAGGAACAGAAATGTAGATTGGAATGATAATGTAGAGGTCCTTGAATTCTAGACTGAAGAATTCTGACTTAATTTAATTGGCACACAATGAGGGATCACTCAAAATTTTGAACATGAAGTGATATTGTTGGATCTACATGTTAGCAACAGTGGACAGATTGAGGCAGGAAGTATGTGAAATGGATAATGATTTAGAAGCTATTGCAACCGTGTGGGTGAGAAACCAGGAAGCCTAAATCAGGAAGGTGACTGGAAAGGAGATACATTTGTGAGAATGGTTTAGGTAGCATTTACAGGATTGGCCAAGCTGGGATAGTCATAGATCAAGGCAAGCAGGGAGAGAGGTGACTCCAAGATTTTAAATCATAACTTAGAAGATAAGGAGCCGTTATCTGAACACTGATCAAATCAGCCTGAATATTTATTAATAATTTGGGAAATATCTGCCTTGGTACATGTTAACTTTGATATATTAATGGAAATTTCAGATAACGTTTTGGAAACGTCATTCTGTAAGTAGGGAGAAAAATCAGAGACAGAAGTATAATTTTGGAAGTATCTAGCCAAAGGAAGTTGAAACCATTTGAGTAGATGGAATAATGAGAGAATGAAGTATGGAAGCTGAGGTGGAGAAAGCCTGAAAAATTAGTCTGCGGTAGGACCTCCGTTTAATCAGCAAATATCAGGAACAGAAAGAAGGAGCTGGGTAAGGAGAGCTCCAAAAGATTGAGGGAGAACTAGAATAAGGAAGAATCATAAACAATAAAAGGAAAGGGAATTCTAAGAAGCAAGAGAGGGTCAAAATTCATTTACTTCAGAGCTAATTGAGAAGAAAAGGTGTTTAATTCATCCAAAATCTCTAAAGAAAACCTTCTGTTGGCCATTATTACAGATAACCTTTAACAATGACAAATGTAGAGTAACCACTTGCATATGAATGAGTCAGTGAAAATACTCGGACGGATTTTTCCCTTTCAGTGCATTCAGGGTCTGTGTGGAAGAATTAATGCTTTCAGAATGTTTGTTTATAAACACACCATCTCTAAAGAAAATTTTAGGGTTTCTATTGGTTTTTTGATCAGGTGTTCACATATGTTTAAAATTATAATGGAAGTCAATAGATAAACGTGACTTGGTATCCAATATTTACCTATACATGGCATTCTAGATGCATATATCATTAGAAAGATCACAACGTACTTTGTTCCATTTTATGAATTGATTCTTATTTATCTCTGCTGCCAAAAACTTGTGGATCCCACTAAAGCCACACATGCTTAAACTTAAAAAACAAAAAGATTTTAGATTAGTGAAATCCAAAATTTACATTTTACATTTTTTAGGAATAAACTGCATTATGTTAAAACTGTATCACTGGTTTGCTTGCTAGATCAGAATAAATTTTGATCCAGAAGACTGTGACCTCTTATTTTGATCAAGGGTTGTTTCTTATTTATAAAACTTACAAGTTCAATACTGAGACTGAAACAAAGCCAGGAAACAAAAATATAAATTTGATATGGTCTGTTTGCCGAAAAGACAATAAAAATGTCAAGTACTTATTTACAAAGCATGTCTTTAAATTTTTCTTTAAAGAATCTGTAGGTGATTTGTATCGTGGATTCATTAAGTTTTTGGCTTAAAAAAATGGAAAAAACACAAAAGTAGAAAAAAGAGATTTCTGAAAGGTTATTGTTACCACTGGTTACTTGTAAACCTATAGTTCACTTTGTACTAAAACTTTGGATATGTCTCATTGATTAGAATTTTAAAATATAAAAATGCAGCCAAAATATTTTGTTTTGCATTTTAACAAAATTTCAAGTCCAAAACATCTGAAGATGTTTTTTCTCATCAAACTAGACAAGTAGGAAACATACTCTTAATCCTGTCAATGGTTCTGAGAGCCTCTCTGCTTTAAATACATGATAATACTTTGTTTCATGTCATCTTATTATTGGTAGTACAGTCATCCCTCAGTATCTGTCGGAGATTGCTTCTAGGACTTCCAGGGGATATCAACATCCATGGAGGCTCAAGTCTCTTCTTTAAAAAAAGACTTTAAAAGTACTGTTTGCATATAATCTATGTGCATCCTCCTTCATACTTTAAATTATTTCTAAATCACTTATAATATCTAATGTAATATAAATGCTATGTAACTAGTTGTTATACTATATTTTTTATTTGTATTACCATTTATTGTTGTATTGCTATTCTTAAATTTTTCCCAAATATTTTTATCTGAGCTTGATTGAATCCACAGATGGGGGCCTGTGGATATGGACAGCCAACTGTAGTTTACAGTCTAGTTTTCTATTTTTCTAGTTAAATATATAAGTTGAAAATTAAATTTTTAATCAATAGGCAAAAAGAGAGCAAGGCCATATACTTTACAAAGACCATGAATGATTTGTGAAGAAGATCTTTTTCCCCCTTCATGTTCTCCAATAAATCAACACAAATCTCTCTTGCATTTATAACTACGTATGTATATGTGCTAAATAAATATTATGCTTCCCATTCATACTTCTGCAACTCCTTCATTATTTTCTATTTCCTTCATTCAGCTAATATTTTTCTGAATATCTATGTGCCTAGAAGTGTTTAGGTTCAAAGAGAGAGCAGTAGACAATAGAGACAAAGCGCTGTCTCTACTGAACTTCCCGGGGAAAGAGCTCGATTGAACACAAATCTATAAACAACATAAAATTTAAGATTAAGTAGAGAGTAAAGACAACATCACATAAGATAAGGGGCTAGAACATGCTGTTGAGGTATGGGCACGCTACAAGGTAGGATAGATGAAGACAATGGAGAAAAGCAATGTGTTACATACTATTTCCGTGCCATATGATCCAGATTTATCTTACCCCTCCATTGATCATTTTGCCCTGTAGATCTGAAGTTCCCAATGCACAAAGATACAATGGCAGAATACCTCAAATCTCTGCCATTTAGAACTTTTTGTTGATGCCTAGATGGTTGGTTTTGTTTCTTAAAGGGAAAAAGTACTCTTTCAGTGTGTTTGCTCTCAACTCTTGCTGAACAGCAATGATCTCAAATCTCCAACACTTGCTCACCAAAAAATATATGCTTGCAAATAGATTTCAATGCTTCAGATTAATGAAAAGATACCCATCCTTACTAAACAGGTGAGAATGCAAGCTCAAGAGAGCCAGCAAAGAGAACATTTTAAAAAATCTTAGGCACTAATAACACTTTGAATAAGTGTCATTTTTTGAAATAAATTTTATACCCTCCACAGTGTGTATATAATTATATATTGCCATGTACATATTTTTAAAAAATTACATAGGACCTATTTTACTCAGATTGTATTTAAATATTCTCTTAAATATACTTCTGAAGACATTCTTATTTTTATTGCTTTACAGAAATATTTTGAAAATAGGAAGGCTACTATTAGTAAGAGCAAATTGAATTTGAGTTTGATTTGTTAAGAAATACTTAACTCTGTTCTCTCTAGTCTTAGTGTGGTTTAGGCATTAGTCTTATTCGAGGCAGTTGAATACTGATATGATTGCAGATAACTTGGGAATCTGCTAATGGCTCCAAATGGTTCATTTTGATGTATTTAGTGTATCTTAGGTAGGTAGGTATGTACTAACATATCATAATATGTGGTACTTTATATATATGCTCCTCTTATTTACAGCTAGCTACAAAATATTCCTTAGAAACACTGAAATGAAAGGCTATTTTTTAAAAAAACTGTCTTTTCCTAATAAAAATTCGAGAGCTTTAATATTTAGTGACTGCCTTTAGGTTTAGTTTGTCAGTGCCCTTCACACGCTTAATAATAGGCTTCAAAACTCCTGGTCACTTACTAATAACTTCACTTCTCGGGAGATTGAATTGCTATAGGCTAGTTTTCTTAATATGCCTGCAAAAAAAAAAAAAGTTAAATTGAAGACTCATGTACATGTTTCCTTTTCAGCTATTTTTTATACATTGCCATGCAAATATATTTCATTTTTTCATATGGCTAATGAATGTGCATGAATACATACATATGCATTTAACAAAAATTTTGTTTTGAAAAAAATACTGTGGTATATGAGAAAAATCGTAATATTTTAAATGAAGATATTAGTACCAGAGAAATAGCTAATCAAATGTAAGAGGCAAGAAAAAAAAGGCCACACATTAAATTTGTGCATCATCAAGACCAAAAAAATTAATAGCATTAAAAACAGTTGGTTAACATTCTTTTCTTTTCCTATCTATGTCCAGTTTCTTTTAAACCTTGAATGTAACATATAATATTTAATCTCCTATAAAATTGTAATTATTTTCCACCAAAACACAAATGAGTAAACATAAACAAAACAGAAACAAGATTGGCCATTATGAAGGAATTACATGTGACTACAAGAAGAGATTTTAAACAACTGCTAGAGTGGGGTTAAATTGTCTCTTAAAAGTTGCGGTTCTGGATGTACTCTGTTAAGGAGACAGTTTCATGAACAGGAGCCCATTTGTAATTAGATAAGGAAAACTGACAGCAGCAGTTGAGTTAGTGGCTCCCATGGAATGACAGGTATTGACTGAACCCTGGGCTGTGTTTGAGATGGTGAGGGAGTCGATAAAAGCATCAGGGCTTGTTTGGAGTAACACTGCCAGCAATGCTTTAATTTGCCGCCTGGAAAAGAGCCACGGACATTCTTCCCCCATGTTTAGTGTTGATGAGATCTAACACTTACATTTAATCTTCTGTTTACCACTAAAAACACTTGTAAGTGGTATATAGCACCACAAAGAGGAGATAGAACAGGGAAGCATATTTTGTAGGAATTTGGTGTTGCAGCCCAAGTCTAGAAAAAAACACCTCATTTGAATCATTGAATCAAGTGTGGAAGAAAAAATTTAACAACCACAAAAAAATCAGTTTAGAACAAATGTTTTAACTGATTTTGAAGATGAGATAGGGAGTAGAAAATGTTTCTAAACTACCTTTTGAATTCTCTCTCTCTCTCTCTCTCTATATATATATATATATTTTTTTTTTTTTTTGAGACAGAGTCTCACTGTGTCGCCCAGGCTAGAGTGCAGTGGGATGAGCTCGGCTCACTGCAATCTTCACCTCCTGGGTTCAAGCGATTCTCCTGCCTCAGCCTCCCAAGTAGCTGGGAGTACACAAATTCTTTATCTGTTTTTCTATATACCATATTGGTTTAATGAAAAAAAGACTGTAAATGGAAAAGCTGTGATGTTCATAGACACATTAGGGATGTATTACTATCTCTACATAATTTAAAGATTCCATTTTGTACTCTGTGTAAAAGCAAATGTATTCTTAGTAAATACTTCCCAGATATTTTTGAAATGTCTTACATAAAAATATATCATATAAATTCTGTGATAAAATATTAATGTATAGTTTTATATGTGGTATACACTTTGACCCATAATAGCTACCCATAAAATTCCACAAAAGCACCCAGATTCTAATACTGACCATTAGAGAACTCAAGCAAAATGACTTTTGAAAAAGAGTTACTTCTGGACCAGATCCAACCTAGCTGCATTTAACTTGCTGCCAAACTCAACAGACACCATTATAAAATTTGCGCCTACTTATTATTACAAATTCAAGTAATCACCTAACTGTGACCTTCAGTGCCTAATTAAATAAGGGCAGCATTTAAAAATACTAGATTACTTCAATCTTACTTAGTTGCCAGTGCTTAATGCTTCCCACCTGTTGTAACACAGAAAATGCCCAAGGTAGACTGCAATGCCTTTGGTTTTGCCAGGAAATTTCAAAAGCTTAGGGTTTTGTAGTGAATCCACACTAAACTCCTGTTAGGCTCAATTAGATGCCGTACTGAGATTATCTGACTTGTTGTGGAGATAATTACTGTACCAGGGATGAGATGCCACCCATGCTTCCAGGGGAAGCTCATTGAGGAGGCTCTTCCCCTATTTCCGTATATATTCCAAAGCTGTATGTGTCTCTGGAAAATGAATTCACCAGTGACTGAGAATACGGGTCTGGATTTATTAAAATAGGACTTGCTGTGCTGAAAGAATTTTATTTCGGTATATAATTTTAAGCATGGAAAAGTAAAGAAAATCAAGAGATAAGTATAATAGCTAGTACTGTCTCACACATACCTAGGATCCCTTAGATGCGTAAAATATATCCCCCTTTCCAAAGTCTCCGCAGAAATTAAAGAGCAGAGGAATTAGGATTTAACCAAATAAAATGTTTCGCTAGAAAATGCATTAATGAATACTACAATTAAGAAAATGATGCTCAATATGCTTGCTTTTAGTGTTTTTCAGAATGTATCAATAATGTTGGATCGCATTACTTTTGGAATATGTAAATTTTCAAGTATTTAATTATAGTGAAAATATTTTAAAATGCAAAGTCACATATCAATTACTTAACATATTTTAGCACCAAGTCCAATAAACTTGATTCAGTCAGCCATTACATAAGTAGGGACAGCTATTAACATCTCTCTTACTGGTACAATGATTGATTTTAGTTAGGATAACCTTGAGTACTTCACGTTTCACAAAAGCAGTATGATTTTAGCTATATGTATCCTACTGTTATGAAAGTTTTCAGTCACCTTCTGATATTTTGTAGATGGTTATTTCTTTGTGTACAGTTGTTTCATGCATAGAGCTTTATTTTATTTCTTTGCAAAGAAATATTTAATTTATATTGTCAGCTTTTGTAACCATGATTAACGAGACTAATTGAGATTAAAGTACTCCCTATCAAAAAATTTCCAACAGTTGGGACTGAATATTTGGGCAATTCATATGAATTTATATTTATGGCGGTGGAAAAAGCCAAATAATTCAGAATTTACTTGTTCATTCAACAACTAATGTTTGAGAACTGTACTTGGGGTTAAGCTGGGACAACGGAAGTATACACAAGTTCCATTCTTAAAGGATCCCTTGTCTAGGAGGAGAGAAAGACATGTAAATAAATGATTGTAGAGTACAGTGTGATCAGCACAGTAATAGAGGTATGTACAAGCTTGAACTGTTATTCTGAAGGAGGGAGCAATTAATTCTGTCTGAGATGGGACAGGGGAAGGATTGAATTTGAGCCCATTCTTTTGAATAATACATGAAAGAGCACTAGTCCATCCTCCTAAATTGAGTAGTTTAGCCAAAGAGAGCTGCCAACCTATCGATCAACTGATGAGAAGACAGAACTTAGACCTAGCAGGCCTAAATGAATAATGCGCTGACACAAGCAGGTATGAGTGCCATTTGTAGCTTTGTCCCTGAAACTACAATGAGTTGGTGCTCTCAACAATCTCTCCATAGAGACTCGGTGTTCCCACAGCTGAAGAAACTTTCTACAAAGGTGTTAAGTAAAGAATGTCGACAGATGGAGGTAACTAGGTGGATAAATGGTATTATATGAGATCTCCTGAATGCAAGAACTTTTCATAAAATACAAGTCACCAAATTTCTTTGAATGAAAATGTTATTTAAGCATTTCTGTATGTTTGGTAAGGTATTCTCCCTATCTTAGGGAATAGAAGGAATAAACAAAATGAAACAAACAAACAAAAAACCTTTACTTGATTTTGTTCTCTGCCTCAGGTCATTATAATCTACCCGGTCAGTCTCCAGACTGTCTCTGTAATTTCATACTCTGTAATTCACTGATGCTGGCTCCTGTTTTATCACTAACCCATTAAGCTTTCTCAAAAATAAAACAAAAAACAAAAAATTGTATTTGTCCTAGCCTCCAAAGCTGAAACATTATTTCCTTTATCTTCTCCCCCATAAGCTTTAAAATTTTCAGGAAATCTAGAGTTCCACATTCTCCAGTGTTGCTATAGGGATTACCTTCTCAACTGGACACGTCTCCAAGTGGTCTATAATACTTATGGGCTGAGTTATTTCCTCACAAACTTTGAATGTTAAAATTCTAAACCCTAGTCTCTCAGGAAGTAACTGAATTTGGAGATAGGGTCTTTAGAGAAGTAATTAAGCTAAGATGAGGTCATTGGGGTGGGTCCTAGACTAATGTGACAGGTGCCCTCATAAGCAGAAGAAATTAGAACACAAACACACACAGTGGAAAGACCACGTGAGATCATAGGAAGAAGATGGCCATCAAGGACAGAGGCCTTAGAAAGAACCAACCCTGCTGACCCCTTGATCTTGAACTTCTAGGATGCAGAATTGTGAGACAATATATTTCTTCTGTGTCGGCCACCCAGAATGTGGTATTGTGTTATGGCATCCCCAGCCAACTACTACAATAGTGATGACAGGTATTGTTTGTGTATTTCATCAGTTCATTAGCATTGATATTTTGTTCCAACTGGAGTTTCTTAATCACCTCTTGTGAACATCATACAGATCACTGTTCCCAGAGTAAGAACCAATACATTGCTGTTGAATTCATTAACTTTCTTTTCATATTTTCAAATGATATGCCACAATTCACAAGTTGATTTGCACTGTGCTGCTTATCACATTAGCACACAGTGTCAGTTTTTCTGCTGTCTTTAACCACCATATATTTCACATTAGGTTGCATATGAGCTTAGTATCTTTTTCCTTCTGATCTTGGACATCGTTAGATCCCATGAAACAGCAACTGAACCTCCAGGATAAAAATATTTATAGCTCTGCTCACTGAATGAAGAGGAGTATGTTTATAAGATGGTTTTAATGAATGAAGGCTCTGGGGATTTTCTTACTGCTGGACAACATAACCTGAATCTCCAGAGCTGGTTTTCACTAATTACAAAGTATATGCATTTTCTCCTTATAAATCCTGCATCAGCTTTATTTTTAAATGCTGAGACTTGTGAAATACTGGGTTTTTAAATCAAAAATGCAAAACCAGAAATACAATCATTCATTTATCAAAAAATTTTGAGGCAGCTGTGCGTGAAGCACTGTGGGAGATAGAAAGATGAATTAGAAGTGGACTTTGCCATTTATAACCTTACATTATAATAAAGGGAATATTATGTGCAAATAAGGAATTATGAGTGAGTGGAAAAATATATGATCCAGAAGTGATGCAGAGAGAATGTTAAGAGTTCAAAGGATCACTTCTGTTTATGGGAACAAAATAATTACTTATAGAAAGTTGGTGATTGATTTTAGCATGCCTAAAAAAGAGGATGGGGTTTGGGTTTGCCCATCAGGGAGATAAAAGAGTGGAAATTTCAAGCTGGTGGGACAATGTGAGCAAAAGGTAAGAAAATATATGTATTCCCCTTATCTGGATTGAAAGAAAACATTGAAATAAGTTTGCTTAACATTAGTTAATCCTTCAATGTTAGCTTAAAGAAATTATAGGAAGTAAAAATACATCTACTGTTTCTGAGTATGGGTTTCACATGAAAATGTGCTGTGTCTTTTATATATACAATGAATTGTGAAGAAAAGCTTTGGATAATATTTCAGGATCTATAATTGGGCAAGTAAGACTGAGATGATATAATGCTTATTTTTACATCCTCAGATTCTAGCATCATACGTGGCATGTAGTAGCTTACAGAACTTCTTGATGAATTCGTTGTAATTTCAGCTTGAAATAGCTAAGTAGCCGTAGAAATAGAGTATAAGGCATGGAGCAGATATTTGAAAACGGATTCGGCAAAATTTGACAAGTCTCTGGGTTCAGGGCTGCCATAAACAGAATTGTCAAATATGATTTTAAGGCTTGAAGCTGGGATGAGAGGTAGAATGATAGTTCCATCAAAAATGAGGACAGGAGTCAGTTTATTGAAAGAGAATGACTTCATTTGGTGATCTGCTGTTGGAAATACAGGATAGTGGATAGGCATCTTAGATTCAGATATAGATAAAGTGGAAGAATTATCTGTTTGGAATGGTTGTTAAAGACAGATTACTGAAGGAGAAAGTACAGAGAGTCAAAGGTGATGCTGAAGATCAGGTTTTTAGTGAATGAATATTTTTGAAGGAGAGAAGAAATGGAAGCATAGAAGGAAAGAAGGCAGTAGTCAGACAAGTAGAAGATACATCAGAACGTCAGTTAACAAAACCACAATGTGATACCACGTTAGTCCTGCAAGAATGGCCATAATCAAAAAATCAAAAAGTAATAGATGTCGGCGTGGATGCAGTGAACAGGGAACACTGCTGGTGGGAATGTAAACTAGTACACCCATTATGGAAAACAGTGTGGAGAGTCCTTAAAGAACTAAAAGTAGAACCACCATTTGACCCAGTGATCTCACTACTGGGTATCTACCCAGAGGAAAAGAAGTAATTATACGAAAAAGATAATTGCACAAACATGTGTATAGCAGCACACTTCACAATTACAGAAAAGTGCAACCAACTCAAATGTCCATCAATCAACGAGTGAATAAATAAACTGTGATATATATATCACATCATATATATATATGATGGAATACTAGTCAGCCATAAAAAGGAATGAATTAATAGCATTTGCAGCAACCTGGATGAGATTGGAGATTATTGTTCTAAGTGAAGTAACTCAGGAGCGGAAAACCAAACACTTATGGGTTCTCACTCATAAGTGGTTGCTAAGCTACGAGGATGCAAAGGCATAAGAATGACACAATGGACTTTGGGAACTTAGTGGGAAAGGATGGAAAGGGGGTGAAGGATAAAAGACTACAAATTGGGTGCAGTGTGTACTGCTCGAGTGATGGGGGCACCCAAATCTCACAATCACCATGAAATAACTTGCTCATGTAACCAAACACCATCTCTTCCCCAATAACCTATGGAAATGTTTTTTGTTTTTTTTTTTAAGTCAGTATCATAGCAATAGGAGGTTAGCAGTAGACAAAAATGTTTAATGTCATGGGGAGATTAAAATGAAGTTAGGGGGAAAAGCCTTTGGTTTTGAAGACCAGAAGCTTTACTGGTGATCTTGTAGAGAGCAAATTCTATAGATTAATAACTTTAGATTCTAACTGGTAACAGAGTAAGAAATAAATGAGAGATTATTAATAGAGTAGGAGGTGATGGTTTACAGGACCAGTAAGATGAGAAGAAAAGCCCTTTGGAATCAAGGGAGAGCATGCAGGCGAGGCTGAGGAACTGAAGTTATAATAGAAAGCTAGTCAGTGAAGCAGAACTTTAGTCAAATGCAAAAGAGATTATACGGAGCACAGGGGGCAGTCTAGGACTTTTACAAAACTAGGGATGTTCATTTTTCCCCCATATTGAGAGAATTGCTTTTAATAGTCATCTCCTTAAATGTGTTAACAATCCTTGAAGGCTGATATTAGTAATTTCATTTTAGACATCAAAACTGAGATTTTTTTTTGAGAGTAAGCAATGTGATTCCAAAGATACAACCTGGCTTTAAAACCTGCAGCCTTTCTGCTATTACCATGTTGTTTTTTAATGTTTGTCCTGACTGATTAGCTAATTTTAAAAATGCTTTAACTTCCTTTGATTAGGCAATATTATTTATAGATTGAACTGGATTGCTGAATTGTTACATGTTATGTAATGTAGTATGAACCATGTCAATGTCAGCTGATTGTAACTCACACGGTATTCAAGAGGCAGGAAGTGAAAGCTGTAAGTTTTCTGTAATCATTGTCACAAATGTAATCACAGCTGTTGTTTCTTCTGTAAGATTCTCATTGAAGTAAATGAAAACGAAGACAACAATAAGACTGATCCTTCATTGTAAAAAGCAAAAACAGGAAAGCAGTATCAGGATTAAATAAGACATCTATATTAAAATATTTCTTCTATGAAGTGGATAGGTTAGAAGAATATGAAATTATTATTAGATCCTCTTAAGCTAACTTATCTATCTAGATTAACCTGAAACTGGCCATTCAGCAAAGTGCAAACTATTAATAATGCTTTCAGGTTAAAATGAAATATACATAAGATTTGTTTTTGCCATTCTTAGGCATCCAGAAGTTCTGATTGGTATCCCAAAGGCCCAACATCCAAATTGTACCAAAACTTTGAATACAGTTCAAAATAAATACACTTAAAATTAGCAAAATCTATGTCAAAACAGTAAAATATCCTTATATTTTGATGATTGTTTTTTATCTCTATAGTTGTTTTTGGTCTTGTTTTTACAGGCAGGTGAATATACTGACTTGTTGCACTTATAAGATACTTCAGTGCCACTGCAGAGTCTGTGGATCATCCTTACAGTCACTGCCTCATGAGCAATTCTACATATTAGTATTTTTTAAAAAGACTTTAGGCAATCTCTTCAATTTTATTTATTTTGGCACTTGGAATCTCTCTTCATATTAAATGATAGAAAAATCAGGTCTGTAATTATTTTCAGTCCCCAAAAGTTCAGTCTTTTCAAGAATAAAAAAGTGTATTATGTTTAAAATGAATGTATAGAAGTATAATTAGTATATTTGTATTTTCTTTCATCGTAGACCATTGAAATAAGTAGCAGAAAACGACTTTGCTTTTTTACTTTAAAGCCCAGTAAGGGATGAAAGTTGGTAGGTAATAAAACATATTAAATGTAATCAAGAATACCGACTGTCTAAATGTCGGTATTATTTCCAACCTCTCTATTACCATAAACTATTAGAATAGTATTTTCAAAGAAGGTGAATGAGTAAGACCATAATTTTTGTAACATTAAACATAAGAAGTCCTAGATCTATTATGTCTTGCTTATGTATCAATTATCTTTGATATTATGTGGATTATTCTTTTGAATTATCAGTGTTACTAAAAAAAAAGAAAGAGACAGAAAGATTTGAAATGAAGTAGGCTTATTTACTTATATATTATTTGCTCTGAAGGGTAAAAGCCAATTAAATGGACCTACAAACATATGAAAAAATTAATGTATTGGATATTTTTCCAACCGAAGGATTAAATAATATGAAAGAGAAACACTAATACTAGTCAAAACAGAGCTACCTTTACCCTAGAGAGTTATTAAAGTCTAGATGTGTTTTATATGCAAAATCGCCTGTCAGGATTATGGAAAAAAATTCTGACACCTGCTTCTCATCAGTGCCCCAGAAACAAAGGTGAAGAAATGGGTTTCTGAGCATGGGACCGCATTGCTTACTGGGTTTGTCTTAAAAATACGTGTGCTTTTATGTGGCATTTTCATACTTATGTATGAGTCTTTCATTCGTTTAAGGCAGAAAAAGTGCCAGTAAAAGTAAATGTCTGGTGCTGAAACAAAATACACCCTTTTCAGGATAAAACTGGCAACAAGCATTTTATTATGTTGTAAGAGAACATTTTTACTGTTTTCTCATATCCTGTTACATCTCTCTAGATTCTGCGTTCACCAAAAATTTAAAAATCGCTAGTCCTGAAATTATGAAACTCTGCCACTAGAATATTTGACTAATATATATTTAGAATTATAGTCTTACATAGAGCCAAGTAGCAGACTAGAATAAAAGGGATTATTTTAATATATTTTTAAACAAGCATGGTAGGAAATGATAACATTTCTAGTTCATGATCAAATATTTAAAACTTGAAGCCAGATTACTTTTGTAATCTTGTGTGTGTGTGTGTGTGTGTGTGTGTGTAGAGAGAGAGAGAGAAACAGAGAGACTTGGCTTTCTGATTCAAAATACAGAACTTTTTCTTATATAAAATATGTGTTTAAGTAGACATACTGTGTCAGACACTATTTAAAAATGACCAAGATTATTCCAGCTGAATTAGAACCCTTCTCACAGATTATCACAGTTATTTGGCCTCCTAATGAAATTTCTGAGAATTTTATACTTGTGATGTAACAAATTTTGTAAATGATTATTGTACTACTTTGTTTTGGTTTGAAATTTTAAACTCTTACAACTAGGTATGATAGGGTTAAAATGTGGAACATCTTGAAGATTATATGGAAACTGAAGAAGTTACAGGTTTGCTGAGACAAGAACACTGAAGATAAGATGTGTAACACTCCCTCTTAGAAATGACTGTGGAAAGATGATAAATGATATTTACCTCATATGTCATGATAACTGTTTTTTAAGGAAGATATCTGTGCCCTCTTTTATCAGGGGTATGGGAAAATGCATCACTTACAAGCACTCAATCACCATGACATAAAGAAATAGCAAACCTTGAACATGTCAGAACCGTGCCTGTTCAATCTACTTCTGTTTCTTGAACACCAAGTTTATTCTCAATATTGTATCCCCAAAACAAGGGGTCTTTAAAATATGATGTTTACTTTCTGGTGAGACTTTTATAAAA
Source organism: Pongo pygmaeus (assembly GCF_028885625.2). Lineage (NCBI taxonomy): Eukaryota > Metazoa > Chordata > Mammalia > Primates > Hominidae > Pongo > Pongo pygmaeus. Next base: position 18,371,849 of record NC_085930.1, on the reverse strand, counting down.
CATGTAAGCGGGTATATGAGTATACACAGTATATAACAATTTAATAAAAATATATTTTAGAGGCAAAAACTATTTCGATAGAACAGCAATATATCTGTAGTTGTATCTTAAACTGTTAATATTTATTGAATGCTTTCTATATGCCAGATGCTTTGCTAAGAGATATTAAACACAGGCTGGTACTGGTTTTACTCCCATTTTACAGATACAAAAACTGAGGCATAAAGAGATTAAGTAAGGAGTTCAAGGTTTCCCAGATGTAGTTCTACCTTAAGTAGAATTTACCACATTATTTGAATTTTCTGATACTAAATTCAATCGGCTTAGGTTTTAGCACTCTTGTCCATGATCTTTATAAAGTATACACTTTTCATCTCCATGAAAAAGAGGAAGTAGTTTGGGTTGATTTAACATTGACTTTGAAATGACGTATTTGTTCTTCTGTAGTAATATAGTATTTTTCTGGAGGAAAATTTGACCCTTGTTTCTAAAGAATGCATGAAATTTCTGCAAAGACCCTGTCTATATTAAACATGGATTGTATTCCAAACATTTATGAAAGACTAGTGTACAAGTAAAATTGGATAGTTATCTTAAAGTTACTAGAAAATTCTAGCTGTGCTCAGAAAAAGTCTTGTTTTGTGGGCATTTGCAACTTTTTCAGAGTTGCATTATCTGTGTGTAAAATATAAACATGAATTCTGACCTCTAAACTGTTGCACCAGATGTTTCTCAAAATAAACGATATTGTCTGAGTGCTCTATAAACGAATTGCAACCTGAATGCCTCCTTTTAGCATCCCTCCCAATTTAACAGGTAAATATGGACTGTATTTTCTTTTCAGACAAAACCTGTATAGTGTAACTTTTTTAAGAGAAAACAGTGAAATGGAGCATTATAATCTGTGAACGACACCCAGGATCTTGGCAGGCAGAGTCTAGCAAGGAAGTCTTGTGTTTTGGCTGAACATACTCTGGACTTTTATCTTGGCTAAAGCTTTTTTTAAAGGAAAATGCCTTAAAATAATTTGTTTCTGCTGCTCTATGCTACATTTTGAAGAGTTTTATTTAGTGCTTAGACTCCTAGTCTATGAGGAATGTGAAGTCTGTATACAAAACCATTATACTGATGACACTTTAAGGAACTTCTAAGATGGTAGTAAATTTGTGTTCTTTATATAAATTATAGAATGATGTACAAGAATGCTTAGGTAACCTTTTTTAAAGGTGAATAGCCCTGCTGGCAAGAAACATAAATATGAACCTCAGAAAAAAATGCGTCACAGAAGTCCATTTTTAAATAGGTGCTCCTGGAAATATTTCAAATGTTGTAAGCAAAAAATCAAAACACAGAACTTCAGGAAGATAAAAACGAATTAACAACCTTGCCTTTTGACTATAGACTCTCATTAAATGCTAAATAAACACATTATACGTGTGTGGGATATTTGTCTAAGTTCTTATGGTCAGTTAATAGTAATAGAATACACTGTAATACTAGCTACATGTATTAATGACTTACTGGGTGACAGACATTTTGCTTCGAGTATATTATTTCATTTAATCCTGAAATAACTCTAATCGGTATTGTAAGTTTACCGTGAAAACAGATTAATGTGAGCACCTTAATTTTTTGACCTGTTGTGCCACTGGTTAGTCCAGTTGAGAGCCATAAATTGAGCAGAGAGCCTTAATTGTTCAGGGACTCTGTGATAGGGCTAAATAGTCATGAGGGATTTCACTAGATCATTCAACTCTTTAAAATTGTGACCTAAGACAGATAGGAACCGTGATCTCTAGGGATAAGAGGCTAATACATTAAACTTGTATACCATCTTGCTTTTGGCATTTACCATTTTGCCCTTGTATTCCATTTTATCTAATAAAATTCAAGGCACTTGGAGTTTTTTAAACGTGGATATTGCTGAAAGTTTCATCTAACTGGGCAAAGGCTACAATTTATGATTTAGTTGTTAATTAGACTTAAAGAACAAAGCTAATGCTGTTCCATTTAGTGAGAAAGGCCTCTGAGGACCTGAGAACTGACCAATATTGGTTCTCCTGCTGGGAAAACACTATGCATAAACAAGCCCCCAGGGTTTCATTACTGGGCCTTTTAGACAAACACAAAATGCATCTTAGTTTATTTGAAAATCCTTACAATGAAGCTTTATTGCATATCTATAAATTTTTCACGTTGACATGTCAGAGACTTGTAAAAGTCTACTGGCGAGAGAACGATAAACATTATAAATAACACTTTCCCTTTAAATGTAAGAAGATTGTAGATAGTACACTGCATGGTCATAAAATGAATACAGTTCTGTTTGGGGAAGCAACTGTGGGAATGAGTAGTAATGTCTAAACAGGATGGCAAGCTCTTTATTGAGAAAGTAAGCAGTGTAACATTAAGCGAAGTTGGATATGCAATTTTTGAAGATTAGGAGACAAGATATGTCATTTTATTTGGTGATTTTATTAAAAGACAGTTCAAAAATAAATTTTAAATGTCAATATTCTCAATGATATTATTCTATCTTTGCAAGTATTTTTAATGTTCTGCCTTATGTGTATGTTTTAATATGCTGACCATGATTTTTTATTTTAAAAAAGGGAAAGTACATTTTCCTAAGAATTTAAAATGTAATTCCTTCATTTCATAAAGTCCGTGGGTCATACTACTACAGATTTTTCTGCCATGTTTTTTATACATATTTCTTAGGACCAATTCCTATAGAATAAATATAACTTTAAATGTTGAGTGTAGCTATTCAAGTTTGATCATCATTGGAATGTTAGTATTTCTATTTATCTACCAACTAATTTGAACCACTGGGTAAACATTCTTAGCTAATAATTGTTTCAGGTATTTTCTACTGGTCATGCAGATATCAAATGTGGGGCTCTAAACTCAGTATTTCTCATTAAATTTGGAAAATCTTTTCCTCTTTATGAACAAACACAATTCCTTTTTTTTTTTTGAGACAGAGTCTCACCCAGGTTGGAGTGCAGTGGTGCAATCTTGGCTCACTGCAACCTCTGCCTCCTGGGTTCAAGCAATTCCGGTGCCTCAGCCCCCCAAGTAGCTGGGACTATGGGACTGTGCCACCTCACCTGGCTTATTTTTGTATTTTTGTATTTTAAGTAGAGATGGGGGTTCACCATGTTGGCCAGGCTGGTCTCAAACTCCTGGCCTCAAGTGATCCACCTGCCTCAGTCTCCCAAAATGCTGGGATTACAGGCATGAGCCACCAAGCCCGGCCCACATTTCCATTTTTAATATATATTGTGCTTTACAAATATTAGAATATGTTTTAAAATATGTTCACAGAAGCACCTGGTCTGTGAATGGCATGCCAACATTAAAAAAATTAGCATTCTTTGAATATATATTTAGTTTTTAATGTGGTAGGAAAAATCAAAGCCAGAGGGAGTAGAAACAAAATTTGTGTTTTTCTAAATACTTCTTGGCTGCAGAGAGGAAACCATGTCCCAGGCGAAGTCCTACCTAATTCGATGATAAAATTACATGGAAGGGATTCTTCTTGGCATGAGGACCTACCAAGATGGTCAACAGAGAATTCAGAAAAAAAAAAAAAAGTTAGAGACAAGGTCTTGTTCTGTTGTCCAGACCGGGTTGTAGTGCATTGGCTCTATCGTAGCTCACTGCAGCTTTGAACACCTGGGCTCAAGCGATCCTCCCACCTCAGCCTCCTGAGTAGCTGGGAATACAATAGTGCACCACCATGCCCAGCTAAGTTTTTATTTTTTTTATTTTTTGTGAAGACAGGGTCTTGCTACGTTGCCTAGGCTGGTCTCAGACTTCTAACCTCAAGTGATTCCAACAGATAACTTTTGATGAATGTGAGAACCTTTGTAATCTTCTATGTACTTATATTAACCAAGTAATTTTATAGACAAATTTCCTTCTTTTTGCTAATTGGGCCATGACCTTGGAGTAGCAAAGGGTGAGGATAGGTCATGACCTAATCAGCACGGGGAAATAAAATTATATCATCACTCTGGTTTAAGCATTTGCACCATAGGGAATTGTTCTTTGAACAAGTTCTTGTTCTGACTGATGCAAAACCCCTGATGTTTCTTAAAATTTATACAAATTTTTCCAGTTTCCATAAAACTGGAAAAAAAAAAAGAATAAAGTGAAGCCTACCCCCTCCTTTTTGAAGTTCTGCATACTAAGTATAGTGGTACTAGGAATTATTTATTTGACAAATAAGTATTCATCTCTTTTTTAATGTGAAAATCAGGAAACTATATTTTCAGATATTTAGATTAATTTTATATTCCGTTTTGTTTTTCCCACACAACTGTCAAAATCAAAAGCAAATAAAAGCAAAGTAACATGTTGTGTGAGATGACAGTTGATGACAGACACAAATGGGCATGAATATTGATTCAAATATTTTGTTTTTATTATTTCACATCCAACCCAGAAACATTTGTATAATAAGCTAGTTCTTATAGTTACAGTTGATAGTAGGATCATTGGCAGCCTAATCCAATCAATCAATTTACAGCCTCCCTCCAGATTCTCTGGGGGTCTCTGCACTGAAGCTCTCTTCTTGTCATTGGCCCCATTCCTGCTAATTAATGCCTAGTTGTCCTGTGGTCCCTGGACCTACTGTTCTTTACGTAAGTTCACGTATGCCAAACTTAACAGGGCTATTAGTTACCTTTAGCAGCTCCTTTCTTTGGCTATTACTTAATCTCACTTCCATACTTTCTGGTTACTTCAGACTCCTTCTTATATTAAAATCTTCTGATTACATATACTAGTTTTGTATTTAAGATTTGTTTTAGTGACTGCAGAAAGTTGAGTTCATTTATTCAATTCAACAAGTTGAATTCATTACTTGAATTCATTACTGGGAATTCATTAGTTGACATATGTATATTCATTGGGTAAATCTTGTTTACAAATCTCTTTTTACCAATTTGAAAAAGAATTCCAAAATTTTCTGGAATCAGTGTTAGGTTAACTATAATTATTAGTTTATTGTGTCTTTGACCTGTTGTATTGTTTAAAACTTTGCCCGAAATGATTGATTTTTGGCCATTAGGACAAAATAGAAAATGTAAAATTGCATTATTGGGTTATTAGAAATATGGCATTGGATGAAGGAATAGTTATAGTATAAAGCTTGATTTGTAATATTTTATTTCTATCACAAATGCATTTTACACTAATCATTGTAATTTCTTGGAAATTAAATATTAGGTGGCTCTTGGAAGAAAGAATTTCATAATATAGGGGCAACGTAATTAGGATTCTGCATGTTGGAAATGGCAGTAAAATCTACCAATATCTTCCCTTTTATAAATCTCAACCCATGAGAGAAGTGTGGTGTTGTTTCCTTTCAGTGCCTAACCACTTTTGAAACCTTCAAATAAGTTTTTCCCCTAGTTTCGTTAAATTCAGATAAATAGGACGCTACACAGAGTATAAATCTAATATTCTTTTTCCCCGTTAAATTTGCCATATGAGCAATTTGTCATTGCATCTTTTTATATTATATCTGACTTGTTTACAAAATGTAGAACAATTTATTATCTTAATTTTTACATGTCCAATACTTTGGTGAAATGGAGAATTACAGGAAGTCAATCAATGAAATATTAAGCAGTTATAAACAGAATGATGTAAACATTTTTCAAAGGAAATTTTATTTAAGTTAGGTTTATATAGCTTTTTCTCTTTCAAATGAAGATAAATGCACTGACGAGCAGTTCAAGAAAAAAAAATCTAAACTGACAGAAAAATTGCAAATGAAATTAAGGAAAAAGGAACAGATAACACAAAATAATTTTAAAGCTTCTATTCTTTTTAACAACTGGACATTTAAAGTTCCTGGAAGTATAGTTCACAGCAAACATTTTAAATCTGTCTATCTATATTAATAAAACATTCTAGGCTTGCTTTATAAGAAAACTTTTTAGAATGAAATATAAGCAGTTTTAGACTTCCAGATATAGCTTATAATAATTGCCTGTACTTGCCTTGCAAAATTATATTACAAGAAGAAACACACTTGTTATAGAAGTGCTGAAATGTATAGAACCTAAATCTGTCAAGTTACCTGTCTTTCAGGTCCCTCTCCCCACCTACCAGACCTCATTATATTATCCTGAAAAGAACACGATCTCTTTAAGGCTAGGCAAGTATTGTGCTGATGAGCCAGGGACTGCCCACCAATTGGCAGGCCCATTGGGTGATAAATGTCCAAGGACCTCTAGGCTGACGACACATTTTTCATCATTAATCCAGCCTATTGTAACCAGGGCCACTCACATTGATTTGGACTAGGGGGCATCATCTGCTGTTAGGAGGGTGATGACTCGCTAAAAATGAAGGCCTGAAACTAATCAAATATATTTAGAGCCTTCCCTGGCAACTTGCTGGGAGAGCAGCAGTAGACGCCTAATAGGGGAGCCCCAGACAGGTAGCGCGGTGCTCAGCATGCTTTGTATGGGAATGTGAGAAATCCATTTGGAAGCCTGTTGTGTAATTCCAGCTATTACACATTGTAGTACAAATGTGTGTGGGATTAGTCCAATCCTACCGTACTTGAATATTGCATTAAAAACATAGTTGGAAAATACCCTGCTTTTTTTTTTAACCTGGAACTCAATTACAAAGAACAGAAAATTCTCAAACCCAGATCTCTTTGGAATTGCTAAATTGTTTTTTTATTTTTGAAAGTTTGCAACAGATGGTTTGAGACATATGCTTAATATTTATTTTACTGAAGTTGCAAAATTTGATGAGGAGGGCATCTTTTTTTCCCGTTTGCAGAACTCAACAAATAGTTACATTTTGCTCTTTTATACTTTTTAAAACCTAATTAATGTGTATTTAATCAGAATATACTTAAATACATTGTGGCAGTTCAAGGGCATATGTACATGTTATTTATTGATTTTTATTATTAATTCAGGCATATATATTCATTTTAGATAAGTCTTTATTATTTTAATTTGCATTAATAAAAAAATGGCTTAAGTCGTAGCTGGAGTTGCAAACTTGTTTGCCTTAGGCAAGTGTAGAAAAATATGTTTATTTTCTGCTTACACCTGATTAAGCAAAATCAGGTGCAAGTAGGAAATAAATTTAACTGATTAGACTTGTTCAATGGAAAATTTCACTTATATATTGAGCCAAATAACCATATATAATAGAATCAAAAAAGGGCAAAATATGAGAACAATTTGGCTTAATTAAAAAAAAAGAGACCTAATGAAATTCCTTTTGATAAAGAAGAAGGTAGAGAGAAAAAAAAAAGAAACAGAAAAAGTAAAATGAATAATGCAGACCCTCCAATTGTTCAAGCAGTCCTAATGTTCTACACAGGAAACCACTATCTTCTAAAATATTTTATGGAATCATGAAAAAATATTTCTGCTGGGTGGGAAGGCTTCTGTGTGATTTCTCTTGAAGAAAGTCTTCAATCCCATTTTAAAATCTGAATTCCTCCAAGTTCCAAAGCTGAAATTTCACACCTTTCATGTTTGCAAGTTTTAATGAGAATTATATGTATACTTAGTTATCAACTGCTTCTAGTGTTGGATGAGCTTAGGTGGAAAGCTTCATTAATGAGTAATAGACAACCTCACTGAATCTACTTCGCAATGAATATTCAGTCCGGAGTTCATCTTAACTGGGTCCGTGAGGCACACTGCCAAAAAGCAACTCTTGTTATTAAGCATCAGGTAGGAGCAGAAAAGAGACTGGGTAAAATAATTACGTTCTTTAAAAAACAGGTTTGATTATGGAATCTGTTTAGGTCCTGTTGCTTCTAGTGAAGTTGAGTCAGGGCTAGTAAGAAAATGTCTGGAAAAAGAGGAACTGATTTGAACTCAGATGACCTTTATGATTCTGCCATCAGAAAGGGGGTGATACTTCAACAGCCAATGCAAAGGAAGCTGAGAAAAAATTAATTTAGCTTCCTCTGCTAGACAGAATAAAGGTTTCTAAAGATATCCACATTCTAATTCCCAGAAACCATGAATTGTTATTTTACGGCTCAAAAGGGATGGTACAGATGTGATTAAATTAGGGCCTTGAGATGGGAGGTTATCTCAGATTATCTGGGTGTGGCCAGTCTAGTTACATGCACCTAGAATGTGGAGAACCTTCCCCTTTTGTATTCAAAGGGAGATGTGATTATGGAAGGCAGGTCAGAGAGATACAACATTGCTCTCTTTGAAGATGGGGGTGAGGGGGAATGAGCTAAGTCTATTTGTGTGTTTGTACTCCAGGCCCTAGCTAGAATGTCAGCTTCACAGGGGCCAGAATGTTGTCCTATTCACATTTGTATCACTGGCACCCAGCACAGTGCCTGACACATAGTAGGTGATTCATAAATATTTGATTGAATGAGTGAACTAGTGAACAAATGAATCAATTACCACAGGCACAGTTTTTCAAATTTTGATAACCCATAAGCATAAAGAAATTGCATGATCTCCTTGTTGCTTACATTCCTTATTTAGAAATAATGTCTATTCATTATACATTAAAGCAAGGGGTGATAGAAAGAAGCAGGAAGGCCTGGTCAAGGTGGTCAGCACTGAGAAGGAAACATTTAAGTTGAAACTCAAGGATGAGAAAGAGTCAGTCTTATAAAGACCTAGGGGAAGGAAATTTTAGATGGCAAAAACCACCTGCTTAAACTTCCTAAGGTGAAAAAGCAGTTGGCTGATTTAAAGCAATGAAAGAAGGTCCAGTGGCTGGAGAGCAGTGAACAAAGGCTAGAGTTAACTAATGGGAGGTTAGAAGGTCATTGTGGCTAATGTCCCAATAGTGGGACATTTGAGGACCAAAGGAATGAGTTCAGATTGTACATGGCTTCTTTCAGCCAGGCACCAAAATATTTCTTAGAAAGACATTTTATTTACAGCCAGGCGCAGTAGCTCACACTTGTAATCCCAGCAGTTTGGGAGGCCGAGGCAGGCGGATCATCTGAGGTCAGGAATTCGAGACTAGCCTAGCCAACATGGTGAAACCCTGTCTCTATTAAAGATACAAAAAAATTAGCCAGACATGGTGGTGTGTGCCTGTAATCCCAGCTACTCGGGAGGCTGAGGCAGGAGAATTGCTTGAACCCTGGAGGTGGAGGTTGCAGTGAGCTGAGATTGCACCATTGCACTCCAGCTTGGACGACAGGGAGAGACTCTGTCCAAAAAAAAAAGACATTTTATTTTACCAAGTATTTTGTAAAAATATGCTCTATGTTCATGTGCTTGGCATTCAATGGTCCCTACCCTCAAAGATTCCAGACTCAAGGGAGACAAGTGTGTAAACAGATAAATAAAATACAGAGTGATGCATACAAATGACATTGTAACCAACAGCAATGATTCCCAGCAGGATAATATTCAGTGGTAGATAAAGTGTTTGCCCCTCTGGTGAAAGATATTTTATCTTCTCATGCAAGATTCCTTCCTGGATTTGTATCTCTTTGAGGCAGTACCCACTCCTTCACTTTTTCATGCAATTGTTTTCCCTCTTATTTTGCCATACCTTGGAGTTTTCAGTTTTCATTTTTATTTTTTATTTTTTTTTAGCCAGAAAAATCCGACTTTTATTTCTTAAATACTGTGAAGGAAGAGGGGGAAACAGTCCCTCATGAGGAAGAGCCATAGAGCAAAGAGCTAAGGATCATCAGCAGAGGCCCGCCGGGCATTGAGGAAGCCTGGGGACTGTAGTTGGGGTTTTCCTGCAGTCGTTTTTGTGCATCGGACCGGAGCTGCTGCCTGTAGCCCTCCTGAACCTCTGGTGCCTCCAGGCCCGGGCTCAGGCTCTCGGGGCTCGTCAGGGCCTGAGCTCCGGCTGCCCTAGCTGCGGGGCTCACAGCCTCTGAGAGAAACAGCTGGAGGCCCTCACCCTGCATCATCTTGCGTCTCTGGGCAGGCGCACCACTGAGGCAGGCATCACTCAGAGGGGGCTGCGGTTTCACCTTCCGCTGCCTCTGAATGTCCTGCTGGATAATAGGGACCCATTCTGGGGGGACTGCAGCTGCCCAAGGTTCTGTCTCAGCTGAAGCTCCATGGTGTTCATCCCGGGAGCCCCCCTCAGGAGCAGGAGGTGGACCTCGGGACATGCCTCTTCTGCTGTTGTTCCAGGGGCTGGGGAAGCATTCTCCCTTGGAGGCTCAGGGGAAGCTCTTTCTGCTCCCTGAACTTCCACTGGCTCCTCAGGAAGTGGCTGGGGGGGGGATCACCAACCCTGCGAGCATCTGAGAATGGCATCAGGGCCTACAGGCATGTGCTCCAGTGCCACCTGAAGCCTCAGTCCCAGCATAGTGGTCAGCCAGCTCACCAAGGAGGGATTCACCCCAAGAGACATATGACGAATTCGGCCATTGATAACAGCAGCAAGCTCCATCTGCTGTCCCCCCAAGCAGTGCAGGTTCAGGGCCAGGCATTCAAACAGGCCTTGGTTACACAACACCTTGGAGTTTTTAATCTAACAGGTCTTAAATCATCATTGCCTGTTTCCCTGGGAAACCAAGGAGAACCTGGTTGAACACCAGCTGGGGAACTAGGGATGTTGCCTGAGCTTGCAGATGGCAGGAGCAGACACAGTCAGCCACCAGTCTTTAAATGCTGGTGGCCAGGAGGTGACCAGGGAGCCAGCACAAGGATATTCAGAGAAAAATCGCATTGGCAAGTTCAGCTGTTTTTATTACAGGTTAAAGGTCAGTGATTTCTTAGCCAAAATGGTTGATGTCTTGTTCTTCAGCTGATTCATCTATTCATAGTGGACACTCAGTGATTGAGGCTGTTTTCATTCTAATGGACTCAGTCACCATTTTTTTTTTTTTTTTTTGAGACAGATTCTCACTGTGGTCACCTCAGGCCGGAGTGCAGTGGTACAATTTTGGCCCACTGCAGCCTCAACCTCCTGTGCTCAAGCAATCCCCCCACCTCAGCCTCCTGAGTAGATGGGACAACACGCTTGTGCTACCGGGCCTTGCTAATTTTTTTTATTTTTTATTTTTTATAGAGATGATGACCCCACTATGTTGTCAAGGCTGGTCTTGAACTCCTGTGCCCAAGTGATCCTCCTGTCTCAGCCTCCCAAAGTGTTGGGATTACAGGCATGAGCCACTGCGCCTGGCCTAATTAGTTATTCTTTACATTCCATTGAAATATACTCTTAGAGATATTGTAATGGAAATTATAATTACAGTTGTAATGGAAATATTCTTATTATGTATTATTGCATGCAAGAAGTAAGTGAATAAAAGAGCAGGATTTTATTTATATAAATTTAAAAAGTATACACTTTTAGATGTATAAGTATGTATAAAAACGACATTAGAAGGAGACACACAAAGCTATCTACTATGTGAAAGAAGATTGCATTTGGAAGGTGTTATGAATGAGTTTCCTTTTAACAATATTTTTTCAACATTTTACAATGTAGTAGTAAAGAAGTATATGCTAATAATTTGTGTGTGTGTGTGTGTGTATCCTAAATAATATATATTTTATATATATATATATATTTTAGTTTCTATAGGTAAAGGGAATAAAGCAGGAAACATTTCAGATTCCAGACCTGATTACTTTTGGTAGGTGTCCTTATTATTAAACCAATTTTAGAGCCACGAAGAAAAACACAATCCATGCAACTTCTAAAAATTTCAAAAATTAAGTTGGTATCACCCCCTCATCAGTCATATAAAAGCTTTCCAAAAGCAATATTTATATTGTGTTATGTGGAGGCTGAGGGTCCCACGAACAATTCTTTTGTCTTGCATAGAGACGATGTTCCTCGTCTACATGCAGACCGGATGTTCTGTCCATTGTAAAGCTTTCTCAGAAGGGCTGTAGTTCAGCTCCTTTCTTAGTCACCATGTGACCTTGAACAATGAAGATGAAAACAATCACAATGACAATGTTCTTAAAAGGAGAAATACCTAAAAGCCATTTTATTTTCTAAGATGTTATATGGTGTGTTAGTTAGCAGCAACTGGAGGGCTGATATGGTTAAGCACATTGTGTCTGAATAACATACCAAAGGGCAGGCAAGGATTACCACAGACACCATAGGCCAGGCCACCTTTTGCCCACCAAGGCCTCCAATTCCAGGCAATCAATAACTACACAGTAGCACAAGTCTTTTGGCTGAAATGATTATATATAATTCGAATGCAATTATTAAACTTGCTACCTCTGTCATTGCTCCTGTTCTTTCTAGTTATCAGGTATGAAGCTCCTATGAGTGTTCATCATTATCACTTACCTAACTAGGCAAGCTATATGACTTCATTATTCTTATAACAACTTTGTAGGGTAAGATAGTATTAACCTCCTTATGCCCAGTGTGGAAAACGAAAGCTACAGAGATTTCATGTAACTTGCTCAAGGTCACACTGCTCATAAAATAGAACAACCTGGAGTTGAACCCAGAACTTTCTAGATTTTGTGCTCTTTCTACAACTTCACATTCTTTTTCTTTTTAGTGAGGGAATACCTGACCATTTCGCCACTAAGAAGTTTTATAAATGTTACAGGATAAAGTAAGTGGAAAATCTTTCCAGAAAGCAGCAAACTCCATTGCAGCTATTTGTGCTTGACTTGGAACTTGAGCACATAATAACAATTACAGTTTAATTTTTCTTATTTTTTAAGTTATATTTATGATGTTACTCTTTGTGCCTCTAAGTTGATTTAATAACAAGGCCTCCGAACTTTGAAGACCAAGGAACATGATAAAAGTATTTTAGAAACTCATTTTTTTTACATTTGAAGATATAATATCAATTTTTCATATTTAAGTTTTACGTAAAAGTATTTTGGTCTGTTTCCTTTCACTGTATGTGACATTGCAACAGGGCATTTATTTCTGTATGTCTTAGCATGTGCATATTGAACTGAACTTGTGCATATTCATTGTATTTGTTGCCTAAAATTTATACAATAGCGGGATCTTGATTTTGAAGTCACGGGTATTATTTCCATGAGGGGAAAAAACACAAAAACTAGACTTGTATTCTGAAATATACAGTAAGAAACAGTGGGATATAACTGCCAACAACCAGCTTCCTAAATATTGTTTATCTTTAGATTTTTGCCTGATCTTCAAGGACGAAACAAATTACAGGTGGCCTAATGGGTTTTACTAACTTAAAAATTGTACATTTAGATTACTCACAAATTCCTAGGATTAAAACAAATTATATATACAAGCTATTTAGAGCTAATTGAGAAGTGTGTATGTTTCTCAATCTACATTTTTAATTAAAGCAATAGCTTTAATTCCTCCATGCACATTTTAGAAGTCAAAGAAAGAGTCAAGAATAGTATCCACGATCAGAGGGAAGCCACCCAACTGTGAAATTACTGCTCATGAGTTTTTTCTGAGTTTTAATCATATGTGTTAATAGCATTTGTCTATACAAAGTGTTGATCATTTTGACTATACAAAATGCTATCAACACATTTTCTGCAGTGTACAACACTTCTACCTCATGATACTTTATTCTAATTTGCTTTATCTGATTACATCTACATTTTAGAGTGATAGAGAAATGCTGAATGGTTTGAAGAAAGTCAAATTAATGATACTTCTGGAGGGGTGATGTAGTAACAACTACTAGTGTTTTTAATATACACCTGTCATCCTTATCATTAAAACTTAGGGAAATGACCTGGGAGGAGGTTGTTCTGAAATATAGTTATTTCTGTCCTTATAACTTCATCATTTGCTTTAAAAATTATTATTCATAGGTAATTTGGTTTTTCTTAGCATGAGTAATGGAATCTAAGAAATCTAAGACAGCCCTCAACTTATTACTTGACTCCCCGACTTCATTCTTTTCCATCTTCCTTCCTCTTTTCTCTCTTTCCCCATTCCCTTCCCTCCTTCCTTCTTCCTCACATTCTTCTTTTCTTTCTTTCTTCCTTTATTTCCTTCATTCATCAAATATTTATTATAGTGCCTATCAAGTGCCTCCCTGGGTAATGGTAGCAGCTTCATGAAATGAAATTTTTCACCTTCTCAAGATCATATGAGCAAGTTTAAGGCAAAGGCCTTAGGACAGAAAATACTCATCCAGGACAGTTTCTAGCAGAGCTGTGGTTCAGAACTTTTCCAGCAGAGATGCCCTTATCCACAGTGTATTTTAGCATGTAGGAAAACATAATCTCAGCCACTCACAGGAATGTAGCTGGATTGGTTGGCAGCAGAGAGCTTTCAATATCGAATCATGGTGTAAAGTCAGTTGGGATTTGAAGGGGGGTATGTCTCCCTATCATGACGTTTTGTTTTATGTCCAGCGAATCAATAAAACAAGTAATTTATTGTTCTAGTTCCAAATATGCTTAAAGAATAAAAGCACTGCACATAAATGTGCTACCCTAATTGTGTGAAGGATTTATGCGATTTGTAAAATATTTTTTGCTAGATCACTTTATCCACACTTCTGATTGTGTTGACTAACAGAATTAAGTAATCTTTGATGAAAATATGTCATGGGAGTGATTGATCACACTCAGTTCTTGGGGGTGGGGTACTGTTACGGCATATTGAGAATTCGCAAATAATCTTAGGTTAAGCATGTGTTTTTTTCTTAGACTGCTTACTGTGTAAAAATAAATCAGGTTTTATATCTTTGGGAAGGAAAACCTGAATAAGGAAGACTGATGTGTAACCGAGTTATCAGAAGCCGACGATGGTGCTGAAATTTAAAATGTCAGTTTTAAAGTGTTTGAATATAGTTTCTCTGTAAAAGTTACTGAATCAGACTTGTCTTTTTCAAGAAACCAAATGCCAATTTATTATTCACATAGATTTCATTTTTTCGTCCCTTATACTACTTTATATTTTTATTGAAAGAGGCTTAGAGGCTTCTCTTTACAAGACATTTTGATGGTGATTGTGTTGATAGTGGCGGCTGAAACTGCCACGTTGGAATTGACTTACCAGTATTTTCTCATTCAGTTTTTGCTGCAACTCTATGAGACAGGAACTTTATTCATGCCTATTTTGCAGATGAGCAAACTAAAGCACAAGTGAATTATGAGTGTCTTCAAGGCCACACAGCTTCCAAAACTTATGCACTTAACCATGATGCAAAGTTGCCTCTGCATGGAAAAAGTAACTTAAATAAAAGTAAGGTCTCTCTTTTGGCAACTATCTCTTTTAGGATAAAATACGGCCCACAATTTGGCCTGGCCTTAACCTCATGAACACAATGTACAGAGGAGATAAATGTGCTTTATAGTAGAAAGTAAATAAGAATGATTCACCATCTTGGTCATGTAAAATATATTGAGGTCTATTTTGAGTTAGGGCTCCCAGCAAAACCTGGTTTAATTCTTCAGGATCCTAGGAGAAACTAGAGATGTAGTTTCAGCAGCCCAGCACAACTCCATTTTTACCTCTGAACCTGCTTCCTCACCATCAATAGTAATTCCCTGATCGTAACATTGCATTTAGTGCATGCAACTAAAATATACTACTTTTATTTTTTTAGCGAAATATACTACTTTTATTTTATTCACATTATCCAAACTGTAAGAATTTTTACTTTAAAATAAACTATATTTGATGCTAAATTGATAGATGATAAAGAATTAAGGTTCAGCTTTTTTTGTCCCTCAACAAATATGTGAAATCATTTTTAGGATGCATTTATGGCAAGAGTTTTGTGGCTGTAAGTGCCATTTTTTTGTTAGGCCCTTATAATTTAAAAATCTATATGTTTAAGTTTGTATTTTGTAACTTTTTAGACTTCTAGGCCTCCCTTCATTTCTAATAAACATGGAAAAATAGTTAACAATTTTTCTAGAATATGCAATTTTCATCCTTCCTTTTAGAGGTCCAATTGACTATCCAGTGGGCCACCTGACAGCATGTTTTATAATTTAGTGTTTTCTCTCAAATTGTAAATGTGTCCACCACAACAAAAAAATAAGCTTCAGGACAGATTATCCATGTTGTTTTGTTGAAATGTGTAATACTGCCCAATTAAATTAACTAAAATTTAGGTAGCGAGATACGAATGTATCAAGATTGGTATCAGCAGTTCCATTGAAATGGGACAGTCTGCTGATTCCCCTTGCGGGGCATGTGACAGGGTTGTGGCTCCCCTGTTCAGTTGCTGTGGCTGCTCAGACCCCTGACGGGAGGGGAGCACAGACTGGCAGGTGCAGGAGCCGGGGCAAGTGCTCTGGGCTCCAGCCCCGTGGTGGTATCTAGGGGTGGGTGCCTGGGGCCCCAGTGTTGCAATGCACTTTTAGCCTTTCTGTCCGCAGACAGCTTAAGTGTTAACCAGCTCAGTGGAACCATTACCTTTTCACCAGGGCAGAGGACCAGTGTGACAGCTTTCTATATCCTGAATTCTTGTCCAGTGTCCCAGAAGGATCAGGTCACACATGGGCTTGAAGGATGAATTTATTGAGTGGCGGAGGTAGCTCTCAGTGGGGAGCTGGGCGGGGGCAATGGAGTGGGAAGATGATCCTCCCCTAAAGTTTGGCTGTCCAGCAGCCAAACTCCTCTCTGAGAACCCCCAACTGAACTCGGCTCAGTGTTCAGACTCCTTCTCTTCTCTCTCTTTCTCTGTCGTGCCGTAGTGCTGTTCTTCTGCTTGTCTCCTCATCTCCTTGCCTCCTTCTCTGCTCCTGGAGCCTGGGGTTGGGAGTTTATGTGGGTACAGGATGGGGGGACATGGCAGGCCAAAAGGCAACTTCTTGGGCTTGAAAACAGAAATGCCTATTCCCCCTTAGGGCAGCAGGTATCCAGGCTTGAGGGTGGGGCCTTTGCATGGGAACCTTCCTCTTCTACCGTATGTATTTCCCTGTCTCCTCTCCATATCACATGCACATGTAGTGTTAAAACCAGCTTAATAAGTTGTACTATTGTAGAAACAATTTTACTTTTTTAATGTATGGGCAAAAATAATACTGCTGATTGTATTTCAAAGATAAGGAACTCACTTTGAGTGAAGATAAGGCAAATATTGAAATACATAGAAAGGTTCTCACTTGAAACATGCGTAAGATCAGGGTTACAGGGAATAAGAATGTGTTAGTTCACTAGGGTGACTGTAACAATTTACTACAAAATGAGTGGCTTAAAACAACAGAAATGCATTATCTTACAGTTTTGGGGACTGGAAATTTGAAATCAAGGGCCACACTCCTTCTGAATGCTCTGAGGAAGGATCTTTCTTTGTGTCTCCATTTTCTGGTGCCCTCAGGCATTCCTTGGTTGGGCTGCGTAACTCCAGTCTCTGCCTTCTCTTCACACACTGTCTTCGCTTTTTTTCTGTCTTCACATGATGCTCTTCCTGCATCTCTCTCTCTCTCTCTGTTTTTTTCTTATTTTATTTTATTTTGAGACGGAATTTCGCTCTTGTTGTTCAGGCTAGAGTGCAATGGCATGATCTCAGCTCACTGCAACCTCCACCTCCCAGGTTCAAGCGATTGTCCTGCCTCAGCCTCCCGAGCAGTTGAGATTACAGATGCCCACCACCACGCCTGGCTAATTTTTGCATTTTTAGTGGAGACGGGTTTTCACCACATTGGCCTGGCTGGTCTCGAACTCCTGACCTTGTGATTGGCCCGCCTTGGCCTCCCATAGTGCTGGGATGACAGGGTGAGCCACCGTGCGCAGATCGTTTTTACTGTAAGACTCCAGTCTTATTGTATTAAAGGACCACCTACCCAAGTATGACTTCACCTTAACTTGATTATGCCTGCAAAGACCCTATTCCAAATGGGGTCACATTTATAGGCACTGGGATTTAGAATTTCAATATATCTTTTTGAGGAACACAGTCTCACTCATAAAGAAGAGAATATATATTTTTAAAATTTTTATATTATTTCTTTTCGGAATAAGATAATTTTAATGCTAGCCTTTTTTGCATGAAATTAATGTAGCAGTACTCTCATCAGAAAATAATTATTTGGCATTTTTAAGTTTTTGATGTACATTCTAAATAATGTTGCAATATTCTTGAATTGATACGGAATTCAAGAATTCTGTAATCCATTGATGAAACCATTCAAGAATTCCAGAATCCATTGATGAAAGAAGAAAAAAAATAGACAAACAGCTGAAACCAAGGCTATGCATTATGTGGGACCAGCTTGTTAATGGTACACAGTATTTTTTCTGCTTTCATTAATGGATTGGTAATTTCAAGGACACTAACTAACCTTTGCATCATAAACATTTTGTACCCATAAACTACAAATAAAGAATATAGTTTAAACAATTGTATGCAAATATGGGCATAATATTAATTGAATTGATTTATTTGGCAGTGCAAACTATAGTTATAAATAATATAAAGACTATTTTTATTTATGTTTTGTTTTTCTCACTTACCATTTATCTGCTTCTCTAATCATCTCTCTTATAAGAGATCTAAAATTTTGAAGGAGTTTGGGATATGGGAGCATTTAACTGGACAATTACTTCTTTTTCTATTTTAGTTAGTTGGAATCATTCTAAAATAGGATAGACTTTATATGACACCAAAAATCCATTCAGGCAGTCACATTTTTCATAGTAGGCATCAATTTAAACTAACTCTTCTATATGACATAAGTCAGAATTTGAGTTTTGATCTGAATCATGTATTTAGATACTTAAATGCCTCTCATTAACTTGTGATTTTTGCTGATGCTTCCATCTTTTGTTCACATTAGCCATCATTTTATCTTTAAGATATGCATAGGAATGTACATAAGTGGAGTCATAACATCATTTTTAGATAAAGATAAAGGTTAAAAATGAGACTGTAATTCATTTTTAATATATTTGTATGTCGTGGCTGTACGAAATCCAAAAGTATTTTCACTCTCCAATGGGGATGATATGCAGCTCCCAAAATGGAAATAGAGGTAACATTCCAGTGATCATAAAAGGACAGTCATAAGCTTTTAGTGTGCAGCAGTTTTAAGAGTATCCTCAGTTAATGTGAGGCAATTGCAGATTCACTGCATCTGAGTTTAAACCTCTTACTACTTTGAGTGAAGTCTATTAATGATATGCCTTCCATACAGCTGACATTTTAAGATCCTTGCTGCTTTTCAAAACATGTGGGCACTAAAGATGTCTTCTTGCTCTTGAGAATTGATTTCATACACAACAGGAGCTTGTGATGGATTCACTCCCACTGTGGGAATTGTCCGTGAGTATCCGAGGGCAGGAATTGGCTCAGATAAAGGATCTATCGTGAGCGCTCTCCTGTAAAGAGTAAGATGTGCACATTAGAACTAGCTGACGCCGAGTTTAATTCCCAGTCTCTTCTGTGATTCTAAACCATTTGACAAGCCTCTGCCTAGTGTGAGCAGACTGATCAGGAAATGTATTCATTTCATGACCTTGTGTACTCGTTTATAGCTCTTACAAAAGTGCCTCACCTGGAACTCAAAGCTCCCTAAGAATTTAAAAATTATGAATATATTTCTTTCATCTATAAAACTACATTTTGCTTTGGATAAAATATCTAGCATTTGAGGACAATGTCATGTTAGTGCGATTGATCAGGCTCTATGTTACATAGATACATCATAAATTGCTTTTATAATAAATTTATATTTTCTTTTGTTTTAAAGGACATAGGGATTGAATTGCAGCCAATAGGTACAGTTACACAAGCTGGCATGGTCAATAGCATGTGGATAGCTGATAACAAAAAGTACCAGAATTGTCAGTGTGTTTTCATTGACTCCTGACCTGTTAAAACTTAGCTCCTGAAGACCCATTAGACTGGACAAAATATACCCATTTGAATGGACAGAACTAATAGGCAGATACTATTATTATAAAGCCATAAATGAGCAATCAGTCTCATGTGTGTTTGAAGATAGACTATAGATTATGGTCCTATGACTTATGACACAATTACTGGGTTATTTGTGTAATTTGAAATTTGGGTTTTAAGAAAACCATATTTTCTTATTTCTTGAGGAGAAGAAAGAAAACCGATATGGTTGGTCATTGTAGGTAATGAGAAAAATGACAGAAGATAAGTTGGAGAGAAAGGCATGTCCAGATGACATTGGGCTGTGTAGGTTAAAATAAGGTACTTGGACTTCATTTTATCTGCAAAAAGAAGCCACTGGACTGCTTTAAATAATAATCTGATATGTTTCATATATTTTTGAGAGATTATTATGGTTGATGTATTACAAAAAATTCTGCTTCATTTCTGACGATTTATAAAATGATTTCAAGAAGCAGATCTCACATGTGATTCTTTGAAAAGCAGGCATGATCTTCTAAAGTAAATAAAGATTTTTGTACAGATATTCGTCTATTATCTATTAATAACTTTATTCCAGAATTATCTGGTAATGTTAATTTCATACAGCCAATATGAACGGTAATGAAGAAAATGGAACTCAGTTATTTTTGTTTCATGATCTATGAATCTAAGACAAACTAAATAATAAAAAATAATTATTTGCCTTAGATAATCAAAAAACATCTCTGTTGCTGATTATCAAAATATTTATATTACAAAAAGGTTGATGGATTAGTGTCACATAAAAACATCTTAACTGAAGGCAAAATTGCATAACGGTATTTTACTTTTGCAATGCCATCTAATTTTAAATAGGTTCAAGGTAAAAAAAAAAAAAGCAATAACATGGAAATGGGAATAAACATAATTCATTAGGCACACACTCCACTCTATGAGATGATGCAATGAATGTCATCAGACAATCCATTTCTTTCCTGGTTGGTCATTTAATGGTAGAGCCAGTGGGCTTATTACAACGTGGGTATGCCATATTGACAACTGAGGCAAAATAATATAGTGGAAAGAACACTCGTTTGAGACTTAGAAAGCCTTGATCAGCCTATTCAACTAGAGAGTTGCACAAAAACCATGTTTTTGGAGTTAGTTTCCTAATCTACAAAACTAGAAGATTGAAGTAGATAGTAGATCCAAAATGCTGGTCCAAGGATGAATGTCAGGCTGGCCTTATCAGAATTATTTGGATAACTTTTAAATACAGTTGATTCCCAGATTCTTCACTCAGAAATCTTTACTTCCTATGCCCAGAGTGGGGTTCAAGGACAGAGAGTTGTAAAAATCACCCAGGTGATTCTAATGTGTAGGGATCTTTTACAACAGGTGGAATGTATGACCCCCAAAAGATCTTTCTTTTTAAAAGAAAAAAACTTTGAATTCTGTGTTTCTCTAGGCTGTTTCCAAGAATCTTTACATTATAAATTAGGCTACATTACATTTGTGGATTTGGTACTAAAGCTCAAGATTTTTTTTCTTTTGCTTTGGAGGTAAGCTTATGCTTCTTCTATAGTTAGCAGCATCCTGCACAGACATTTGTACAAATATCTCAATTTTCCTCCTTCATTGTGGAAAATGGCCTAAAAATTTGCATGCATTTTAGCCTAGCCATTTTCTTCTAGTAATTATTCCTAAATTATGTTCAAAAATGTATGCATAATTAATGTTCTTCAACATATTTTGTAATAGTAATTAAAACATTACAAATATCTGCAAACAAGACATAGGTTAAAAGAATTTTATGATAATAATATAATATTGTTAAAAATTGTCATATAACAATACAATATACTCGACAGGACATAAAATTTCTGTTCTAGAACGATGTTTATTGACATAAAAAGTATTCACCATATACTGCTCGGTAAAGAAACATCAAATGGTATTCCCCTATGTTTCTAAAGAAAAGATGAAAAATAAAATCTCACAAATAATTTTTTTTATTATACTTTAAGTTTTAGGGTACACGTGCACAGCGTGCAGGTTTGTTACATATGTATACATGTGCCATGTTGGTGTGCTGCACCCATTAACTCGTCATTTAACATTAGGTATATCTCCTAATGCTATCAGTCCCCCCTCCCCCCACCCCAAAACAGGCCCCAGACTGTGATGTTCCCCTTCCTGTGTCCATGAGTTCTCATTGTTCAATTCTCACCTATGAGTGAGAACAGGCAGTGTTTGTTTTTCTCATCTTGCGATAGTTTGCTGAGAATGATGGTTTCCAGCTTCATCCATGTCCCTACAAAGGACATGAACTCATCATTTTTTATGGCTGCATAGTATTCCATGGTGTATATGTGCCACATTTTCTTAATCCAGTCTACCATTGGTGGACATTTGGTTTGGTTCCAAGTCTTTGCTATTGTGAATAGCGCCGCAATAAACATGCGTATGCATGTGTCTTTATAGCCGCATGTTTTATAATCCTTTGGGTATATACCCAGTAATGGGATGGCTGGGTCAAATGGTATTTCTAGTTCTAGGTCCCTGAGGAATCGCCACACTGACTTCCACAATGGTTGAACTAGTTTACAGTCCCACCAACAGTGTAAAGGTGATCCTATTTCTCCACATCCTCTCTAGCACGTGTTGTTTCCTGACTTTTTAATGATCACCATTCTAACTGGTGTGAGATGATATCTCATTGTGGTTTTGATTTGCATTTCTCTGATGGCCAGTGAGGATAAGCATTTTTTCATGTGTCTTTTGGCTGCATAAATGTCTTCTTTTGAGAAGTGTCTGTTCATATCCTTTGCCCACTTGTTGATGGGGTTGTTTGTTTTTTTCTTGTAGATTTGTTTGAGTTCATTGTAGATTCTGCATATTAGCCCTTTGTCAGATGAGTAGATTGCAAACATTTTCTCCCATTCTGTAGGTTGCCTGTTCACTCTGATGGTAGTTTCTTTTGCTGTGCAGAAGCTCTTTAGTTTAATTAGATCCCATTTGTCAATTTTGGCTTTTGTTGCCATTGCTTTTGGTGTTTTAGACATGAAGTCCTTGCCCATGCCTATGTCCTGAACGGTATTGCCTAGGTTTTCTTCTATGGTTTTTATGGTTTTAGGTCTAACATTTAAGTCTTTAATCCATTTTGAATTAATTTTTGTATAAAGTGTAAGGAAGGGATCCAGTTTCAGCTTTCTACATGTGGCTAGCCAGTTTTCCCAGCACCATTTATTAAATAGGGAATCCTTTCCCCATTGCTTGTTTTTGTCAGATTTGTCAAAGATCAGATAGTTGCAGATATGTGGCGTTATTTCTGAGGGCTCTGTTCTGTTCCATTGGTCTATATCTCTATTTTGGTACCAGTACCATGCTGTTTTGGTTCTTGTAGCCTTGTAGTATAGTTTGAAGTCAGGTAGCGTGATGCCTCCAACTTTGTTCTTCTGGCTTAGGTTTGACTTGGCAATGCAGGCTCTTTTTCGGTTCCATATGAACTTTAAAGTAGTTTTTTCCAGTTCTGTGAAGAAAGTCATTGGTAGCTTGATGAGGATGGCATTGAACCTATAAATTACCTTGGGCAGTATGGCCATTTTCACGATATTGATTCTTCCTACCCATGAGCATGGAATGTTCTTCCATTTGTTTGTATGCTCTTTTGTTTCATTGAGCAGTGGTTTGTAGGTCTCCTTGAAGAGGTCCTTCACATCCCTTGTAAGTCGGATTCCTAGGTATTTTATTCTCTTTGAAGCAATTGTGAATGGGAGTTCACTCATGATTTGGGTCTCTGTCTGTTATTGGTGTATAAGAATGCTTGTGATTTTTGGACATTGATTTTGTATCCTGAGACTTTGCTGAAGTTGCCTATCAGCTTAAGGAGATTTTGGGCTGAGACGATGGGGTTTTCTAGATATACAATCATGTCATATGCAAACAGGGACAATTTGACTTCCTCTTTTCCTAACTGAATACCCTTTATTTCCTTCTCCTGCCTGATTGCCCTGGCCAGAACTTCCAACACTATGTTGAATAGGAGTGGTGAGAGAAGGCATCCCTGTCTTGTGCCAGTTTTCAAAGGGAATGCTTGCAGCTTTTGCCTATTCAGTATGATATTGGCTGTGGGTTTGTCATAGATAGCTCTTATTATTTTGAGATATGTCCCATCAATACCTAATTTATTGAGAGTTTTTAGAATGAAGCGTTGTTGAATTTTGTCAAAGGCCTTTTCTGCATCTATTGAGATAATCATGTGGTTTTTGTCATTGGTTCTGTTTATATGCCGGATTACGTTTATTGATTTGCGTATGTTGAACCAGCCTTGCATCCCAGGGATGAAGCCCACTTGATCATGGTGGATAAGCTTTTTGATGTGCTGCTGGATTCGGTTTACCGGTATTTTGTTGAGGATTTTTGCATCGATGTTCATCAGGGATATTGGTCTAAAATTCTCTTTTTTTTGTTGTGTCTCTGCCAGGCTTTGGTATCAGGATGATGCTGGCCTCATAAAATGAGTTAGGGAGGATTCCCTCTTTTTCTATTGATTGGAATAGTTTCAGAAGGAATGGTACCAGCTCCTCCTTTTACCTCTGGTAGAATTCGGCAGTGAATCCATCTGGTTCTGGACTTTTTTTGGTTGGTAAGCTATTAATTATTGCTTCAATTTCAGAGCTTGTTTTTGGTCTATTCAGAGATTCAACTTCTTCCTGGTTTAGTCTTGGGAGGGTGTATGTGTCCTGGAATTTATCCATTTCTTCTAGATTTTCTAGTTTATTTGCTTAGAGATGTTTATAGTATTCTCTGATGGTAGTTTGTATTTCTGTGGGATCGGTGGTGATATCCCCTTTATCATTTTTTATTGTGTCTATTTGATCCTTCTCTCTTTTCTTCTTTATTAGTCTTGCTAGCGGCCTATCAATTTTGTCGATCTTTTCAAAAAATCAGCTCCTGGATTCATTGATTTTTTGAAGGGTTTTTTGTGTCTCTATTTCCTTCAGTTCTGCTCTGATCTTAGTTATTTCTTGCCTGCTGCTGGCTTTTGAATGTGTTTGCTCTTGCTTCTCTAGTTCTTTTCATTGTGATGTTAGGGTGTCAATTTTAGATCTTTCCTGCTTTCTCTTGTGGGCATTTAGCGCTATAAATTTCCCTCTACACACTGCTTTGAATGTGTCCCAGAGATTCTGTTATGTTGTGTCTTTGTTCTCGTTGCTTTCAAAGAACATCTTTATTCTGCCTTCATTTCGTGTGTACCCAGTAGTCATTCAGGAGCAGGTTGTTCAGTTTCCATGTAGTTGAGCGGTTTTGAGTGAGTTTCTTAATCCTGAGTTCTAGTTTGATTGCACTGTGGTCTGAGAGACAGTTTGTTATGATTTCTGTTTTTTTTACAGTTGCTTAGGAGAGCTTTACTTCCAACTATGTGGTCAATTTTGGAATAGGTGTGCTGTGATGCTGAAAGGAATGTATATTCTGTTGATTTGGTGTGGAGAGTTCTGTAGATGTCTATTAGGTCCTCTTGGTGCAGAGCTGAGTTGAGTTCCTGGATATCCTTGTTAACTTTCTGTCTCATTGATCTTTCTAATGTTGACAGTGGGGTGTTAAATTCTCCCATTATTATTGTGTGGGAGTCTGAGTCTCTTTGTAGGTCTCTAAGGACTTGCTTTATGAGTCTGGGTGCTCCTGTATTGGGTTCATATATATTTAGGATAGTTAGCTCTTCTTGTTGAATTGATCCCTTTACCATTATGTAATGGCCTTCTTTGTCTCTTTTGATCTTTGTTGGTTTAAAGTCTGTTTTAGTAGAGACTAGGATTGCAACCCCTGCCTTTTTTTGTTTTCCATTTGCTTGGTAGATCTTCCTCCATCCCTTTATTTTGAGCTTATGTGTGTCTCTGCACGTGAAATGGGTTTGCTGAATACAGCACACTGATGGCTCTTGCCTCTTTATCCAATTTGCCAGTCTGTGTCTTTTAATTGGAGCATTTAGCCCATTTACATTTAAGGTTAATATTGTTATGTGTGAATTTGATCCTGCCATTATGATGTTAGCTGATTATTTTGCTCGTTAGTTGATACAGTTTCTTCCTAGCCTTCATGGTCTTTATAATTTAGCATGTTTTTGCAGTGGCTGGTACCAGTTGTTCCTTTCCATGTTTAGTGCTTCCTTCAGGAGCTCTTTTAGGGCAGGCCTGGTGATGACAAAATCTCTCAGCATTTGCTTGTCTGTGAAGTATTTTATTTCTCCTTCACTTATGAAGCTTAGTTTGGCTGGATATGAAATTCTGGGTTGAAAATTCTTTTCTTTAAGATGGTTGAATATTGGCCCTCACTCTCTTCTGGCTTGTAGAGTGTCTGCCGAGAGATCAACTGTTAGTCTGATGGGCTTCCCTTTGTGGGTAACCTGACCTTTCTCTCTGGCTGCCCTTAACATTTTTTCCTTCATTTCAACTTTGGTGAATCTGACAATTATGTGTCTTGGAGTTGCTCTTCTCGAGGAGTATCTTTGTGGCATTCTCTGTATTTCCTGAATCTGAATGTTGGCCTGCCTTGCTAGATTGGGGAAGTTCTCCTGGATAATATCCTGCAGAGTGTTTTCCAACTTGGTTCCATTCTCCCCGTCACTTTCAGGTACACCAATCAGACATAGGTTTGGTCTTTTCACATAGTCCCATGTTTCTTGGAGGCTTTGTTCATTTCTTTTTATTCTTTTTTCTCTAAACTTCTCTTCTCGCTTCATTTCATTCATTTCATCTTCCATCACTGATACCCTTTCTTCCAGTTGATCGCATCGGCTCCTGAGGCTTGTGTATTCATCACGTAGTTCTCGTGCCATGGTTTGCCATGATTTTCAGCTCTATCAGGTCCTTTAAGGACTTCTCTGCATTGGTTATTCTAGTTAGCCGTTCATCTAACTTTTTTTCGAGGTTTTTAACTTCTTTGCCATGGGTTCGCACTTCTTCCTTTAGCTCAGAGTAGTTTGATTGTCTGAAGCCTTCTGCTCTCAACTCGTCAAAGTCATTCTCCATCCAGCTTTGTTCCGTTGCTGGTGAGGAGCTGCGTTCCTTTGGAGGAGGAGAGGTGCTCTGATTTTTAGAGTTTCTGGTTTTTCTGCTCTGTTTTTTCCCCATCTTTGTGGTTTTGTCTACCTTTGGTCTTTGATGATGGTGACGTACAGATGGGGTTTTGGTGTGGATGTCCTTTCTGTTTGTTAGTTTTCCTTCTACCAGTCAGGACCCTCAGCTGCAGGTCTGTTGGAGTTTGCTGGATGTCCACTCCAGACCCTGTTTGCCTGGGTATCAGCAGCAGAGGCTGCAGAACAGTGGATATTGGTGAACTGCAAATGCTGCTGCCTGATTGTTCCTCTGGAAGTTTTGTCTCAGAGGAGTACCTGGCCGTGTGAGATGTCAGTCTGCACCTATTGGGGGAATGCCTCCCAGTTAGGCTACTTGGGGTTCAGGGACCCACTTGAGGAGGCAGTCTGTCTGTTCTCAGATCTCAAGCTGCGTGCTGGGAGAACCACTACTCTCTTCAAAGCTGTCAGACAGGGACATTTAAGTCTGCAGAGGTTTCTGCTGCCTTTTGTTTGGCTATGCCCTGCCCCCAGAGGTGGAGTCTACAGAGGCAGGCAGGCCTCCTTGAGCTGCGGTGGGCTCCACGCAGTTCGAGGTTCCTGGCTGCTTTGTTTACCTACTCAAGCCTCAGCAATGGTGGGCACCCCTCCCCCAGCCTCACTGCCGCCTTGCAGTTTGATCTCAGACTGCTGTGCTAGCAGTGAGTGAGACTCTGTGGGCATAGGACCCTCTGAGCCAGGCGCAGGATATAATCTCCTGGTATGCCGTTTACTAAGACCATTGGAAAAATGCAGTATTAGGGTGGGAGTGACCCGATTTTCCAGGTGCCATCTGTCACCCCTTTCTTTGACTAGGAAAGGGAATTCCCTGACCCCTTGCGCTTCCCGGGTGAGGCAATGCCTCGCCCTGCTTCAGCTAATGCTCAGTGCACTGCACTCACTGTCCTGCACCCACTGTCCGACACTCCCCAGTGAGATGAACCTGGTACCTCAGTTGGAAATGCAGAAATCACCCGTCTTCTGCGTCACTCATGCTCAGAGCTGTAGACTGGAGCTGTTCCTATTCGGCCATCTTGGCTCCACCCCACAAATAATTTTTTTAAACAACCTAATGCAAAAGTAATTTAATATGAAGCTACTTCTATCTCTAAAGAGATGGAATTACAAAATATTATTTTGTTTTTATTTAGACTGCCATATTTTTTTCAAAATATATATTTATTGCTTATATTACTGTATTTTAAAAAAAATCACTCTTATCAAGTGTGTCAGATAGATTAGGGAGAACAGGGCATAAAGCCACTTTTATTCTTCTCAACCTGAAAATGTAAAGATCCATTTCAAGACACCAATAATTGATGTTAGAGCTTCAAAGGACAGGACAGAGCTTGTCAAGGGAAAATTAGAGTGGTAAAGCTGACACCCATACATGCAAGGCCCTTAATCAATCTTTCTTTCTTTCTTTCTTCCTTCCTTCTTTCTTTCTTTCTTTCTTTCTCCTTCCTTCCTTCCTTCTTCTTTTCTTTTCTTTTCTTTCCTTTTTTTCTTTTCTTTTCTGGAGTCTCACTCTGTTGCCCAGACTGGAGTGCAGTGGTGTGATCTCAGCTCACTGCAACCTCTGCCTCCTGGGTTCAAGCAATTCTCCTACCTCAGCCTCCCAAGTAGCTGAGACCACAGGTGCACATCACCACACCTGGCTACTTTTTGTATTTTTAGTAGAGATGGGGTTTCACCATGTTGGCTAGGCTAGTCTCAAACTCCTGACCTCAGGTGATCTACCTGCCTCGGCCTCCCAAAGTGCTGGGATTACAGGCATGAGCCATCATGCCTGGCCTATTTTTCTACTGTCAACTTGAAAATAAGCATACTTAATGTCAGCGTGGACCTGATTTAGCCATGTAACACTTGGCTGCTGAAAAAGCATGATGATGTGTTTTTTGCTCCTGGTCATCTTCTGTCAATAATTCTTTATTTTGTCCTAGTTTCATATTGTAATTAGTGGAATTATATTTGAAGAGCTCAAAATGAAATGCTTAATTATATTCAGCTGCAATTGTAGTGATTAATTGATCCAAACTTATTAGCATGACACCTAAAGGAAACCAGTTATATAAAAATTGTAGGAGGCAATACTTTGAGTATGACACTCATGTGAGCTAGCTATCTAGATTAATTCTATTGTATTAAATTGACAAAGATTTACAGCTTTTGGAATTCATATTGGAAACCCAGGGTCTAGACTAAACTGTTATTTTATAAACAAGGACAAAAGAACCCAAAAAAGTAAATGAAATATTACAGACAGGAGTCGTTCTCCCTCAAATGAAATTATCTCATTATTTTGAAATTATTTTTATATTTCCCAGTTTGGATGCATTGTCAGCTCTTGATTATCCATGCCAAAGACAGCTTTAAATCTCAAAAAAGAGATTTTATCAAATCTATATGCATTTCCCAAATCTCAAGAAAATTATGAGTCATAGTTTAGAGCATAGACATCCTGTTTCAGTGAACGCTTTGTAGGGTCTAATCATCATGCACGGATGTGTTCAATCCCGTTGCTCTGGATGCTTTCACTGGACTGGGTATTAAAAAGCAAATTATTCAAACTCTGTGCTTCCACCATGCCTGCCCCCTCATTTCTTTCATACGCCAAACTCCTTCTCATACTAATGCATTTTGTACATTTCTGCCTGGAATTTTCTCGATCCTTAGGCTTTTCTTGCTTAATTCCTACCATCCTTCATAGCTCAGCTGAAATTATACTTTCTTTTTTTTTTTTTTGAAATGGAGTCTCTTTCTGTAACCCAAGCTAGAGTGCAGTGGCGTGACCTTGCCTCACGCAACCTCTGCCTCCCGGGTTCAAGCAGTTCTCTGCCTCAGCCTCTCAAGTAGCTGGCATTACAGGCACCCACCAGCACGCCCGGCTAATTTTTGTATTTTTTAGTAGAGATAGGGTTTCACCATCTTGGCCAGGCTGGTCTTCAACTCTTGACCTTGTGATCCACCCGCCTTGGACTTCCAAAGTGCTGGGATTACACAGGTGAGCCACCGTGCCCGGCCTGAAATTATACTTTCCTGTAGAGGAAGTATAATTAGGTTATCATATCACCCTCTTCTTTTCCATTGTAAGTATTCTGCAGTTTGTAGTGACACATTTATTTGTGACTGACTAACGCGTCTGACTTTTCCTTTAGAATGGAAGTGCTACAATATCAAGAGCTGCACATTTTCATTGACACTCTACATCCAGAATCCAGCACAGAACACAGCACACTGAAAGTATTTCATTAAATGTTCTTGAATGAGTGGCGTTTTCATCTTTCTAATATCTTTAGCAGTATGTTTGATCGATTTTTGTTTGTTGTTTGTTTGTTTGTTTGTTTGTTGAGACGGAGTCTGGCTCTTGTCGCCCAGGATGGAGTGCAGTGGTGCAATCTCTGCTCACTGCAACCTTTGCCTTCTGGGTTCAAGCGATTCTCCTGCCTCAGCCTCCCGAGTAGCTGGGATTACAGGTGCCCACCACCACGCCCCGCTAATTTTTGTATTTCTGTAGAGATGGGGGTTTCACCATGTTGGCAAGGCTGGTCTCAAACTCTGGACCTCAAGTCATCTGCCTGCCTCAGCCTCCCAGAGTTCTGAGATTACAGACAGGCATGAGTCACCACACTGGGCCTCAACTTCTTTTTAGATACAGTGCCCATTATTGCTCCTTTTCATCTGTCTGGTAGTTCTCCTTCTTTTGCAATTTGGTTAAATGATTATAACCAAACTCATTAAGCTTTATTTTATATGTAAAATTTTGAGAGAATCATCTTGACTGTATATATATATGTATATATATATATATATACATATATATATCTGTGTGTATATATGTTTGTGTATATATATATCTGTATATATAATCTGTAGATATATATCTGTATATATATATCTGTATAGATATATATCTGTATATGTATATATCTGTATAGATATATATCTGTGTATATATATCTGTATATATATATCTGTGTGTATATATATATACATATATATATATATATATCTCACCTGAGTGCTTTCTTTTGTTGGTAAAGTATTTGACTGAGACACTAAAGATTTGAATTGTTGTTCTGCATTTTACTATTGACCATGGGCCTTAAGGAAGTCATTTAGCTCCTGTTAGCATCAGTTTGCTGATTTATAAAATGGTTGAACAGTAGTATTTGCCCTCTACAAGTCACAAAGCTATTGTGAAGATCGAATCACATATGACATTCAAAAATGCTTTGCAAATGTTAGACCTTTACTAATTTCAGTCCATATCAAAAATCCACATTGTGTAGAAAATTTGTAGATATTTGAAATTACATAATCTTAAAAATATTTGTGAAATACGAGATGTAGATCTGAATTTCTTTAAGACAAAGTTCTTTAGTAATATGGAAACAATGACATATCCAATCAGAAGCATAGATGGCAATAGAATATGTTCAGAACATGGCTTCAGAAAGCATACTAATAGTTTTGTTTTTTTGGTTGTTTTGTTTTGTTTTGAGACGGAGTCTCACTCTGTCACCCATGGTGGAGTGCAGTGGTGCGATCTTGGCTCACTGCAACCTCCGCCTCTCAGGTTCAAGTGATTCTCCTGCCTCAGCCTCCCGAGTAGCCAGGACTACAGGCACATGCCACCACACCTGGCTAATTTTTGTATTTTTTAGTACAGACAGGGTTTCACCATATTGTCCAGGCTGGTCTCGAATTCCTGACCTTGTGATCTGCCCACCTCGGCCTCCCAAAGTGCTGGAATTACAGGCATGAGCCACTGCACCTGGCCAAGAAAGCATACTATAGCTTTTCACAGACAAATTGGCAACTTCTCCATACATAAAAATTACATTTTGACTGCAAATGAAAATATAGACATACTAAGAGTATGTAAAAAATTGATTATTAATTTAAAATTAATCATTTTAACTCAATGCTTTACATATATTAAAAAGTATTCGTTTATATATGTCATTTTTATAAGAATAAAATATTTAAATATTATAATCTCTATTATTTTAATATAGTTCAATTATATTCCTTGTGGAAATTATAAATGATTCTCTAAAAAAATAAAGTCATTATTCTGTCAAGATGATTAAATGGACATTTTTCCTAATCTTCTAGTTGAACCATAGAGTCTTCCAGTGATGTATACTTAAAATCATGTAAGTTATAAATAAACTTTCATGGTAGGTGTAGCTAACTTCATCTGACTCATGAAGAGAGATTAGTATCTCTTTTATCATTTAGACGTTAATGAACTTTCAGTCCTACCCAGCAAAGTTACCCATTCATCTTTTTGAAAAAAAGATGAATTATTGTTGAACTCGCCTCCTAAGTATTGCTATGTTGTATAATAGTAGAAATAATAGTAGAATAACAGTAGAAACCATACTTTTTCTATTACAAAAAAATAGAGGAAGTAGATTGGAAAATATAATCTGAATGAAGTCAAAGTTAGCATGGAGTGTTAAATACCATTTTCAGTGTCCTTTATGTATGTAATGGTAAAGCTTTCCAATGCATCTTGGATTACGTGAGCTAAATATTTTTGGCAAGGAAAACATCAGTTATATGAACACTGCAGACCCACATAGGCCTGGTGTACAGCTTTGTCTGTTCATGGCTCTGGTGGTTCATACCTCTGCTGCACTTGTTCTTGACTAGGCACCCTCTGACAGTGCTGTGTGAGCTCCCCAGTTCCTTGCTGTCCTTATGTGGTTCCGTAAGCTGACATTTCATCATTCAGACCAAGTAGATAGAAGGTGTTGCTTACTCTTTTAAAATGAGTTGTATAGGATTACATTGTTTTATTTGATAACCTTTTGGTAAATACAGCAGAAATACAACTTCAACCAGTTTAAACTAAAAAGGGGCTTTTGTTTTAAAGCTAGTAAGGGTGACACTGATCCAATGCAAAAGAAGGAAGCAGAGGCTAATATTGGGGTTCAGACTCAATCCAGTCTTTTGTGTATCTCATATCTAAACCTCCCACAAATATTTGTTGTCTGCCCCCTCTTCTCTCTCTCTCTCTTTTAGTCTCTCCCTAGATTGATCTTCTTAAATATCTTCTTGTCATACATCTTACCTAGTGTTCCCCAGATGAAAATAACTCAATGACTAGTCTATGTCAAGTGCCCATCCATTCACCAGTTCACCAAGATATGTAAAAACTTGGCAGTTTGGAAAAGATCTATAAAATAACAATTCCCGAAAGAAGGGTATTTCTGTGAAGATACACAATAGTTGTCCAAAAAATATATGCTATATATTTGTTTTAAAAAATTGATAGCCCAATGGACTTTTTCTTTTTTCTTTTCTTTTCTTTTTTTCTTTGACACAGAGTCTTGCTCTGTCACCAGTCTGTATTGTAGTGGCGCGATCTCGGCTCACTACAACCTCCGCCTCCCAGGTTCAAGCCATTCTCTTACCTCAGCCTCCAGAGCAGCTGGGACTATAGGCACCCGCCACTACTCCCAGCTAATTTTTGCGTTTTTAGTAGAGATGGGGTTTCACCATGTTGGCCAGGAGGGTCTCGATCTCTTGACCTTGTGATCCACCCACCTCAGCCTCCCAAAGTGCTGGGATTACAGGCATGAGCCACCGTGCCCGGCCCAATGGACTCTCAATACACTATCTTACTTTACCCTCCTGTCCAAAAGCACCAGGTGGAAAAGAGATGTTACATTTATTTTTAAAAGTTGAGATATAGGTCATATCCAAAACCTGCTATAGAAATATACTACATTGTCAATATGAATAATTAGGTATAGAGAATGGTACCTGCTTAAAATCCTTTAATCTCACTGATTTGGTGTGTGTTGTTTCCCCAGTGGGTTACATGTTACCGATAACCTGTCAGAATTTGAATATTGCAGAGGATTTTCAAAGTCAGAAGAACTTAGTAATAAGGAGATGAAAGACTTTTTCAGAAGACTTTTTTTTAATGGAAACTTATTTTTAAATATAGAGGAATGTAAGAACTTGCAAGTAAGAGTGAATTGGTTTGCAAAGTAGATTCTGTTTTCCCTTCATGTGATCTTTATTGGTTTATATTCTCTTCAAATTTTCTTCATGTCATTTGGAAACAACTGCTGTTCAAAAACTATATCTTCATATGCAAGCATTTACTATAAGACTTTTCTTTAATGTGTTTAAAGCATTTCTTTTTCACTTAAACATTTTTCCTTTATTTTAAGCTAGTGATAAGACAGAATGGTGATATGTCCATTTGCTTCATTTGATATGCACATTTGTTCTATGGGAAAATGTGGTCTACTCCTAATTTCATTTTCGTTTCCTAAATAAGAAGACCCATTAAAAAGCAGACATCTGGTGTACAAAGCACTTAAAGCTGTAGCTCCCAAGGAGTGCTTTCTTCCCTCTTTAAATATGCATGAACTGTTGTTTTGGTAATCCACTTCACCCTGTCAAAATAGAATCAAATAGAATGTATGTGTGACCTCTTCCCCTTCTATCCTGGGAAAATGAGTTTCAAGATCACTGAGGTGTACAGTATCCTGAAGCCTTCACTTTCCGTTTTATTCACCCTGAAAGCTCTTACAGTTACAGAAGCTTAAAGTTTAGCTGAATCTAGTTTAGTAATAGCTACACTGTTCTAGTTATAAAGACTGACTCTATGAACTTTAAATATTTGAACCATAAAGAAAGAATGTAAACTTTAAAAAAATAGGCTTTGAAAGGAGTTTAAGAATATCTGTACCTTCATTGATTTTTTTATATCAGATAGAGTGCAAGGTTTTTAATACAGTTACCTCAAAAATTCTATGTGCAAAATAGTTATATTTAATGGATATTGAAACGAAATATGGTTAACTTATTTTCCTAGGAGAAGAGAACAACTAAAACAGGTGCACTAAACATTTTTCTTTTTCAGTTGATGCACATTTAATGTCAGTTTGCTTCCTTGAAATTTAGACCCACATTCCCCAAGATTGAGTCCTGTAGAATATTAACTTTCCATATCCACCCACTCTGTTCCATGCAAAAGGATGACATGGTCAAATGGCACATACCTTGCTTTCTCCTATAGATTCATAATTGAAATTTGGATATTATACTTTCTAACAATGCTTTTAGTAAATATAGCTGTGCTACCTTGGTTCACCCAATTTGCCTAAGTATATTTAACACCTAAACATTAAAGAAAAATCACTTTTTAAAACTGTGACCTAGATTATGTTTATGTGCAGATTATATCAGACAATAGTACAAAACTTTATTAAGACAAGGGAAGTATCTCATTTTTTCTTCCTTCTGGTTTGAATTGTTTATTTTTATATAATTGTATCAGTCTGATTTGGTTAGCTTGGAATTTTATTTTGTTATTGTTCTATGAGTAGCTGCATTATCCGTAATAGTTCATATATATCTTATTTGTGTGTGTCATCCTCAATACTGTTCAAATATTTTAAGGGAGAGAAATGGATACTTTTGCTTTTAGAATCTATTTACAAGTTTTATGCTTCTAAATTTCGGTAAATGAGTCTGTGCCACTTCTATGTTTTAAGATATTTTGTTGTAATTAGAGTACTTCTAACCAATGATCATGAAAGTAGTAGTCTATTAATTTTAAATCATATTTTCTAACATTGTCTATTAATGTGTTTTTGACAAATGTGATGACTATGAGAAGACAGCTTCTTCACCAGAGGAAAGTAAAAGGAGTTTTTGAACCTTGACCCAAATCTCTGAATTTATTTACCATGTTGTCCCAATCGAAAGGCATTGAACATAGTTTTTCACAAGCCACAAATGTTTGAGTATCGGAGCTGAAAAATTGCTTAAGTAAAATACAGTATTTATAGGATGCTTGGGGAAAAGATATCTGGCTAATTTAAAATTATGCCAGTGATATTTTTTGCTTATCTATTTGCGACAAATCCTTATCGGCCTTAGAAAATGCACATAATAATGTACAGAGAACAACATTTGCTTATTCTTTAAACTTATGGTCTTGTAATGCTGCAGTGCTATCACAATGGGTATTAATGATCATTGTATTTATTGTATATTTGAGTTAAATCCATATTAATCCTAGGGCTTATCATAAAATTGTGTGGGTTTTTTTTTTTGTTTGATTTATTTGGAAGATGTTTTTTGTTTTTGTTTTTGTTTTGTTTTAGAACTAAACTCCTCAAATGACTTATTTACTAGCT
Organism: Pongo pygmaeus; assembly: GCF_028885625.2. Lineage (NCBI taxonomy): Eukaryota > Metazoa > Chordata > Mammalia > Primates > Hominidae > Pongo > Pongo pygmaeus. The sequence continues at coordinate 18,335,827 of NC_085930.1, read as the reverse complement.
TTAGGTATCTTTCTCCTAAAACAACAGAAAGAGTCATGATCAGGGGCTGGGCAGAAGAATCTTGATAGTTTGAATTTCAAAGCTACACAGATTATAGATAAGATATACTTTATGTTATTAGACATTTATTTTTCCCTAGATAAGACCGCTGATAGTGGACGATAAGACTGATGAATAATATTTGATTAGTCAAGTTTCCATCAAATATAGGAAAAGTTTTAAATTGTAGCTATAGGTTTAACATAAATAGCCAAATTTATCATTATATGAATTTTTTACTTTTATTATGAAAATTTTTAAACAGAGTATTAGAAAAAAGTAGCATAATGATTGATACATAATCATGAGCTAGATATAATCATAAGTAATATTTTCCCACAATTTTTATCTATCCCTCCTGTTCTTTACTGTGAAGTACATTAAAGCATTCATTTCACTGCTAGATAATTCGTTGTTCACAAAATATATACAGACCTCTTCTCACAAAATAATTAAAATTTATTGTAGGCACTTTATTTTTTAAGTGGGAGATAAAAAATAATTGGAATTACTATGCTCATGTTGTTTCATTGTACTGAAAGCAAAAATGGATTTTTTTTAGGGATATTTCCTCCCATTTTACTTTTATTAATAGATTCTAATTCCGTCAACTTTGCATAATATAGAATGATGAAAAAGCCCCTTTTTATTCCTTCTGACAGCTTTTGGATTCCATTGCTCAGAGAAAGCTTGTCTTCAACAATATGCTGGAATTGTGTGAAGTCTTGTTATTTTTTTTCTCCCTGTTCTTCAAAGTACAATTTCTTGAATGTACCTGCAGCCATGCATTATCAGGCAATCTATTTTATAAATTCTATAATAAATTAAATAAGCATCTCTGTGGGTCATTTTTGATTAACCTGATTTAAAATAAAATGATTTACTAAAGATATAGAGGGAGGAAATACTACGTGCTTCTAAATCAATCCTATCCATATTCACTGTCAAACAATTGCATGCAATAGCGTATTAAATGCACTTAATAGTGTAAAAAAAGACTCACTGCAATTGAATTAACACTTGCAAGCTGATAATAATGTTTAAAAGCCACAAACATTTAAGTAAAATTCATTTTTATCCAGAAATAGAATTTCTACATATGACTTCCTGCTATGGAGATTTTATCACAGGAAGATGTTCAAGATGTTTAATTTAGGACAGCATGTCTTCTAAGTTCAGATTATAACGAGGAGCATTTTAATTACAATAGTATCATGAGACTCATGTAAGCGTATGATATTACACGTCGGTATTTTCCCTATAATCTGGAATATTGCTGGAATGAAAACTTACAGATGCATTTTTACTTCTCCAGCACATGCAAGAAATCATACAACATGAATCCTTTTTTATTTTAGGAATGTTATACCCACAAAACATTGAAATATGTTTTAAGTTAAACAAACAACAAGTTTTGACCAAGAAAATTAAAAAATAAGGTTTTCTTAGAAAACAAACAAACAAAGTTATAGCAAGAAATTACTATCCTAGTAAAATAAGATGACCCTATATGGAATATTTATGTCTTTATTTTTTTCAGTTTCACATATATTCTTTATTGAACACGAGAATACAGTTTTAGTTTTCATCTGATGGCAGTTTTCTTCACTCTCCATTTCTTTACCACCTCCTCCTATTTTCTGCCCCTTTTTTCTACTGTTTCCCCGCTCTTCATCACACTTACCTGGCTTTGAGTTGCTGGTAGATTTTGGTGCCCACGCTAACATGTGAACGGAAGGAGCAGTGTAAAGATGAGCTGAAGTAAATCTTGAACACCTGCTATTTTGACTTCTTATAGCATCTCAATTGACAAAGTCAAGATTGCAGACTGCCTTGACTTATGATGGGGTTATGTCCTGATAAACTCAAGGTAAGTTGGAAATATTGTAAGTCAAAAAGGCATTTAATATACCTAACCTACCCAACATCATAGCTTAGTCTATCTTAAACATGCTCAGAACACTTCCATTAGCCTGCAGTTGGGCAAAATCATCTCACACAAAGCCTACAATAAAGTGTTAAATATCTCATATAATTTACCAAATACTGTACTTGAAAGTGAAAACCAGAACGGTTGTATGGGTACTCAAATACAGTTGCTACTGAATATGTATTACTTTTGCACCATTGTGAAGTCAAAAAATCATAAGTCGGTGATTGTACTCAGTTAAAAAATAGTGGTTGCTGACCAACTTCATTTTTCTTTAACAGCTTCAATTGTGATGTCAAAGTAAATGTAACTTTTTTCAACAAATTTTTGTCCTTTAATACAACAAAAATGTTGCATCTTAAAAGCATTTTTTTAATGAAAAGAATTTTAGGCTTACAATTTTCTTGTAACAGTGGAAAATAGAGGCTCTGATTTTCTTTTTTTGTGGTGCACAAAGCCACCTTTTCTTAATAGTTAAGTTGTTTTAGCTACCTCAAAATATAAGTTAAAAAATAAAAGCAAGAAACATGGGCTAAAAATGATATTGCAGGTGGTCATAAACCGCAGTTAAAACATATGTCTTTAAAATATTCACATAAGATTCAGACATATCATTATACAACTTTTTCATTTTGCCTTTTACCTCCAATTCCATTTAGGACAATTAAGGAAAATACCTTCAAATGTATTATTTTTATGGCATAAATGAATTTGAACAAGATATTTCAAAAGGTGAATATTGAAAAAACTCTACTGCAATACATTTTGACTCCTAAAATAGGATTGTGATAAAATAATTAAAATTTGATTTTTTAATGCAGTTGAAGAAACACCCAGCACAGCCCATTTCTAAGGAAAGAACAAGTTAAGGATAACATAAAACGAAGTTGACTTTTTGTAAAGTTGATCTTTTCACTTTTAAAACAGCACTCAATGATTCTGCCAGAGACAGTGTCTACAAGTAAAAACTTGTTTGTATGTGATGGGTTTGACTGACAGGTTGGATCAAGTTGAGGTGGGGAATTGGGGTGGACAAAGGAGAGGAAACAGGTTATGCTGTTCACTCAAGTCAATCAAATAATCTGACTGTTCTTTCAACTGCCTTACTCTGTCATTGACTGTCAAGTCAGTCAAAATAGTGAAACTAGTTTTCACATGTATGCAGAGATTTATTTTATGAGTGCTATTACCTCACCCTTGTAAACACAGACATAACAAATATTTAAGTCCACATGTTGAAAATTAGACACAAATATTGCAGATGTTTATGGGTGCAGAGGTATGTAGAAGAGAAAACATGTGGAACTTAAAGCCAACACTGTAATTTCCTAATATTTGACTTACTATTTGACAGAGACTGATATAATTGGTCAAGCATACACTAAGATGCTTCTTTACAGAAACATTCAGCAATATTTTTCTGTATTATAGTAACCAAACTAGTAATATTTACAGGAATTTTATTTTTATTTTTGTTTCTTTTTTTGAGGCAGAGTTTTGCTGTATCACCCAGGCTGGAGTGCAGTGGCATGATCGCAGCTTAATGTAGCCTTGAACTCCTGGGCTCAAGGGATCCTCCCACCTCAGCCTCTGGAGTAGCTGGGACTACAGGCAAACACCAACACACCCAGCTAATTTTTCTATTTATTACAGGAATATTACAGAGAGTTTGCATTAAATAGCTCAGAAAACAGATATTGTATTACATGCACAACACACACACATACACACACACCCTTTTTTTAATTTCAAAAGTTACTTTGCCCACTTTTTGATGTGTGTTTTGTTTTTTTTTTTTCTTGTAAATTTGTTTCAGTTCCTTGTTGAACAACGAGAACATATGGGCAGAGGGAGGGGAACATCACACACTGGGGCCTGCCGCAGGGTTGGGGGAAGGGGAGGGATGGCATTAGGAGAAAACCTAATGTAGGTGACGGGTTGATGGGTGCAGCAAACCAACATGGCACATGTATACCTATGTAACAAACCTGCACGTTCTGCACATGTATCCCAGAACTTAAGTATAATAATAAAAAAAAACTTGCAAGATTAAAAAGAACATCTTAACAAAATCCGGAAACACTAAACTGAGTCAATAAGAAGACCCAATTATGTCTGATCTCTTGACATTACTCTGTTGAAATGCTCAAGTCCAGGTTAACCTCATCAATCTACATGGATTAGCTTAATTCATTTAAACTTAGAAATAGTTGAACTACTCATTTTTAGGTCTCATGCAATTTACCTGTGTGACTCAACATCAAGTCTGTCTGCTAGGTTCATTTGGCATGTTTTGTCACTAAGATATCTGCCAAACCAATGCAATCAACCTCTCAGAAGCTTTTTTCACATTTAAGAACTGCTTTTAATTTCTAAGCCTTCGCCATGGTTTCTGTCATGTATTTCTCACAAATGACAGCTACTGATATGGCGGCAGCTCTTGGTTATTGGGAGGGAGATGGGATTCAATGTTATATAGCTATGTATGGTTTTGAGATTATTTTATGTACATTACCTAATTCTCTCTTCAGAAACATCCCAAGAGTATTATTACTACTATTACTATACTCCCCAGAGTAGTATTAATACTATACTATTAATAACAGTGTACTATAATGCTAATATTATTACTATACTATGAACAGATAAATCAGTGGAGGCTTAAGGACGTTAAAGGAATGGACCACATTGCACCAGGTGTGGTGGCTCATGCCTGTAATCTCAGCACTTTGGGAGGCCGAGGCAGGTGGATCACCTGAGGATAAAATTATTCTTTTATTCTACTAAAAATTAAAAAAATATATAGCTAGGCGTGGTGGTGGGCTCTTGTAATTCCAGCTACTTGGGAGGCTGAGGCAGGAGGATCACTTGAACCCAGGAGGTGGAGGCTGCAGTAAGCTGAGATTGTGCCACTGCACCCCAGCCCAGGCAACAGAGTAAGGGTAAGACTCTGTCTCCAAAAATAAATAAATAAAAAAGAGAGAATGGACCAAATTGGACTAGCTTATCATGGTGACAGAATAGGCAGGGGAGGCCAGTGCTTGCTGCAGTGTGGGGCAGCGCCGTTCTCTCCTTGTGCTGCCAATTGTTCTTCCTTCTAGGTGATACTTATTTCAACCCGTTGAAATCAAGAGGTTATTATTTTTCCTGACAATTTATTATTGAGATTCCCCCCATGAAGAGAGATCAAGTTTTTACTTCAAAGGGACGGTAAAAAAATAAAAATTGTTTAACCATCCTTGTCTTAGGCTTGATGGTGAGAGTATAAGTTAAAGTAAACTATTGTTTTATCTGGTGAATAAAAAGCTTGATCTTTATTAAGTGATTTTCCCTTGGTATTGGGAAGTATATCTTTTGGCTGTGTCCAAGAACTCTAGGGTTGTTACTTGAATCACCCATGCTAGATAGCTTTTTTTTTTTTGAGACAGAATCTCTCTGTCACCCAGGCTGGAGTGCAGTGGCGTAAGCTCATCTCACTGCAGCCTGGATCTCCTATACTCAAGCGATCCTCCCACCTCAGCCTCCCGAGGAGCTGGGACTAAAGGCATGCACCACCACGCCCGGCTAATTTTGTTTGCTTTTTGTAGAGACAGGGTCTCACTATGTTGCCCAGATTGATCTTTAACTCCAGAGCTCAAGGGGTCCTCCTCCCTTGGCCTCCTACATTGCTGGGATTACAGATGTGAGCCACCACGCCTGGCCTACATAGCTTTTTTTAAAATACAAGAGCAGCAACAATAATATAAATGAAAGTTATTCAACAAATGTAATATTAACCTAGATGTATTTGAAGGTGAAAGTAAATGCAGTTGGGTGTGCCAAAGGCAATGTAGGAAAAACAATTAATTCCTTTTTGTTAGAATTGGACATATGTATTCGCACCAAATGGAACCATTTCTAGGGCATATTACTTTTATATTAGTTTACTTTTCTATTAGAATCTTTCAAGCAAATCTCAAAGTTTTTATCTGAAAATTGTTCTGTTTCAAATTTCTTTAATGAAAATACTGTAAGGTTGGCTTCTTCCACATTAAATATACAGAAACTAAAGTTATTAGAAAACACATGTTAGTTATTAAATTGAGAAAAACATTGAACATTTGATGGTAAGGAATTATGCAAACAAGATCCGGATTTTCCTAAAATTAGACTTTTTAATGCAAAATTATTCTTTTACTATCTTTTTATGAAAATAATTAATTTAGCCTTTAGTGTATCTAGATTTTGATTTTATGCATTATTTTTAGCATGTTTCTAAGATATTACCTTCATAGGCAAATTAATTTTTAGTTAATAAAAGAAAATAATTTGTGTGATTGAACATGTGCTTGGAAATTTAGTAAAAAGAAAAATATTGCTTTACTTAGAACTGGGATCTACTTTCTCACCAGTTAAGAATCCTTCTAGGCCCGGTGCGGTAGCTCAGGCCTGTAATTCCAGCACTTTGGGAGGCTGAGGTGGGCGGATCATTTGAGTCCAGGAGTTCGAGACCCACCTGACCCATGGTGAAACCTCGTCTCTACAAAAAATACAAAAATTAACCAGTTGTGGTGGCGGGCGCCTGTAATTCCAGCTACTCTGTACGCTGAGGTACAAGAATCACTTGAACCTGGGAGGCGGAGGCTGCAGTGAGCCGAGATCGCGCCACTGCACTCCAGCCTAGGCAACAGTGAGTGAGACTCTGTCCAAAAAAAGAAAAAAAAAAAAAAAGACACTAAGGTAAAATAAAAGTCTCATATTCTCTTAAAAAGTGGGGAAGGATACACACTTAGGACCCCTGATGAGGTCCCCTTATCCTTTATTGGGTGCTTTAATTATATGCCTTACTTTATTCTTTGAGTTTTTAAAACCTCACCTCCTACTTTACTAATAGAGGTGGCCATGCTGGAATCTTTTTTCACCTGTAAGTTCTTAATACATTATATTATTATTTTTTTCCTTAAAATCTCAGGACAGACCTGACTCTACTGTTTTTCCCCGCTGAAAATCTCGAATTGGTGTTTCTATTTCTCATCCTGTCAGCCTTCTCTGGAGTGTTATTTTGTCATTTTTGACTTTCATACATCTATTTGTTTTCTCTCCACGGATTCTTTGCTTCCACTTACGATCTTTGATCAGCAAAAAGTAGATTATTCCAGTCTTTTAACTTTTAAGAATCTGGTCTCTATCTTTGAGGCTCTACTGAAACCACTCTCTCCAACGTCTTTTAATGTTTTACCCTGTCCTTGTTTTCTGTAGCTTTCAAATTATTGACTATCCTGTCATCTTTGGATATTTTTCTTTCTTTGAATTCAGTAATATTATACACTCTAGGTTCTCTTCCTATCATCAACTTTGCTGTATTGTTTCTTCTTTCCAAAATTCCATTTCTTTTCATCGCTATTTATTACATACCTGCTATGAGTCGAGTACTTTTAGTGAAACTGGGGATACAAAAGTGACTGAGAAAATGTCCCGCTATTATAAAGTTGCATGCTGGTGAAAGAGAAATAAAATCAATTAGGAAGCATAAGCAGTATAAGTTGGTGGTTAAATTCTATGGGAATGTATTATAAATCAATGGAGTAGGTGGCCAGGGAGAGCTATTTGGCTGGCGTGGTCAGGAATTTCCTTTCTTGGTGAGTGGCATTTAAATGGAGACCCTTTTGGCCTTTCTGAGAGGCTGTTCTGTAAAGTCCTGAGTAGAGAAACTAGTGGAAGAAAACAGAACCAGTGGAAAGAGTGAGAGACAAGAATGGTGAATCTGATAAAAATGGATTCTTTGATTCGTAGGAGAATGGTTTGAGGAAATGGGAAATGAAAAGGTGGAGACCAGGAGTTAACTGTTTCTAAAAGCAAGCTCTGATAGGCTTGAGATACGAGACATTAAAAATGCAGATATTGTGACACATTTGTATGCTACATGGAATTACCCAGGATTGAGGGGGACATTGCCTGTGCAGAAAGGGATGGTGATTGTTGGAGTGAACTCCAGCAATGTTGGTGCTCTTGGTATTTTGTTGGTTGTTTTTGTCAGTAATGTGATGGTGATGGTCTAACTTGTACTTTGGTAAGTTATATGTATGTCTATGTCTTTCAGTAGATTAAAATTAAAATATTTCTTACTCTTCTTTGTCCTGCCCATGATTGCCTTTTCTAACATCTAGTGCAGTGCTCAAAAGTGTCTGTAGATTTTGGTTGCCTCATCATTTTCAAAACGTTTCTGAGTTTAAGCCTAAAATTATATATGATTTCATTTAATGTAAACCATGGCCTTTAAATTACCAATACCAGTTGCATCTGAGGCATATCGAAGAGCTTTAAATCCAAGTTAGTGTGTATGAGACTAGTGCTTACAATATAAGCAGGTGGAATACATTTACTCTACTTACATGGAAAAACTAAAGGGGAAAAAAGTCTACAACCGAGTCATATAATAGTTTTTAACCTAACTTCCTGGTCAGTTTTCAGCTCTGCATAGCTACTCTGATTGATTGTTGCCCCATCAACTAATATGTTTGAAAATTCAAAGTGAATAATACCATGAACAATTCAGTAATATCAATAAGGTGAAGCCTGGTTGTATTATTTTTGGAATACAATTAAAATAATGTAAAAGAAATCATCCTTGCCCCCCCCCCGTTTTTTTGTTTTTGTTTTCAGCAGTTGTGTGGTTTGCAGGTAGCACATCTGAAGCTGGTATGCACTGGTAAAACCAATGTGGATTACAAGAATACACTATTAGGCCCTGGTGACAGGAGACAAAAGCAACATCTGCTTCCTAGGCTTTCTGTGTTACAGAAGCGAAGCCCTGCCCACCACTATATGTAAAATCACTGTATTATCCAGTGCCTGGAATACTCATATTAGGATCTAGAAGCTAGTGGGGATTTAACTGTATTTCAAATTTTAGTATAATACTAGTATAATACTTTTATATCAGTATCCCATGTTAACTGTATATGCACTTTATTATTTTAATATTTAATAATTGAAATCAAGTCTTATGTGTTTATGTAAATTTTTATGTTACATTCATATACTGATGTTTATATCAATTTAGAAAAGAAAATGTGAGCAATTAATTCTTATTAATTACCTTATATCTGGTTTTCTCTCAAGAAAATAATGCTTAAATGAATTGAAATTTATTTGCTTCTAATGTCTACATAAAAGACAAAATATCCACTAGTGAATCCACACAGCATACAAATATATACGTTAATATTTGCACAACTTAAAAATATGCATACTATATTTGTGTTTCTGTTCTCTAAAATAAAAACCTTGGGATTTATAAATATTCCTGAAGAAATTCCTTGTATTTCCTAGCCAAATTAGTTCTGAGTTTGGCATTTGCTCTTTACAGCCTAACCAGGGAGTGGACCATTAGTTTTCCTGGAGCTTTGGGACTTCAGGTTTTTGCCTTTGGAAATTAAATATGTAATATTGCTTTGTCTGGGCTGGCTTAGGACAGGATCCTCCCTTCATTCCAGGGCAACGTCAAAATTCACAGAAGAGCAACAGCTCATATTGTCTATTGAAATCAAATCTGATTCATCCCCCTCCCATCTCCCACGCCTGCCCTTGGGATTGTGACATCATTACCATCTCAAGAACCCCTAGGGTTGTTTTTCCTGTTAAAATGAAGTGAGATTAGGGTTCTAGGAGAGAGCAGTCAAATATTTGAGCACTAATCATGCCTGGATGTCTTTTATTACTTTTCAGGCAGTGGAATTCTTTTGGTTTCAAGAATTACACCACAGTCGTTTAATGTAAATGTGGACAGAAAAGAATACAATTAGGTGAATCACACAGACAATCTGCTTTTTTTACAGCAATCCGTGAAATGAAAGATGCATATATTAGAAGGTTATCTGGCATATGAAAGGGACATTTATTCCCCAAGGAGAGAAGGAAACTACTTAAAAGAAATAAGGTTTTATTAACATTTTTCAATTAAATGTTGCACTTTCTTTATCCTTTATCCTTTTGTAATTTTCATGTTGACCTATGTAAGTGCTTTGTTCATGTAGCATTCACTCTTTCTTGGCAAGTCATCAGATGGAGCAAGTTTATTGAAAAAGAAACAGAATTAAAAATTCAATGACAAAAATTCAAATAGTGTCTGTTTAGAGCTTATCTTCTTAATGTTAGGGCTTTCATGGTTATTGGTTGGGGACTTTTGGGATTGTTTCTTAATGCTCAGGTGGGTGATGCCAGTATCAAGGGAAGCAATGGCGTTACTTTAATTCCAAGGGTTTTGATGATTGCATCATGTTTAAGCATTGTGGATATATATATATAATTTTAGCGTACAAAAGTGAAGCAGTTTTGTGATGGAATTATTTAAATTAGAAAAGACAGAATAGCACAATCATACAAAATGAAAGGTACTTTCTTTATATCTTCTCCCAAATATGGTTAATGGAAAAACAATTACTTTTTATTATATTTTGGTAAATTTTGTAATCTATGGTGATAAACAATATTCAATAACCTTTATTAAAATACATATTTGGGAGACTATCATACATAGAATTATGACTAATCATGAAAGGCAGAACAGCATTCAATGCTATTGTTTTTAAATCTATAAAATGAAGAGTTGCTGCCTGATCTGCAAGATTTCATCCAGCTCTAAAATCTTATGCATTCTATAATATGAGAGGAGAATATTGCAATGATGTCAACAGAATTTACCTAAACATAAAATATGAATGTGAACCTATTATACCTCTATACATTCCTTTTTAATGAATTACTCAAAATTGTGATATTATATATCAGCAAAATGATAAATTCAACTATATATTAAAGAGAAAGTCTCAGAGATTTCAGAATACTTATTTAAAAATATTTCTACCATGCTTTCTGCCAAAAATGAAATGTAATTCAAAAGCATCCATTGGAAAAATTAAACTTCTTTCTGCCAGAATAATCTAGTATTAGCATTTCATGCCTTTTTAAAAACAGATTTTATTTTGTAAATCAGTTTGAAGTTTACAGTGAAATTGAGAAGGTATAGAGATTTCCCATATACTCTTCCCCCTAGACATACATAGGCCCCCTCACTATCAACATCCCACACTGACGTGGTACATCTGTTACAATTAATGGACTTACATTGACACATCATTTTCACCCAAAGTCCACAGCTGATGTTAGGGTGTTGACCAAAAGAGTCAAACTCTGTAAAATATTTGAAGAGATTTATTCTGAGCCAAATATGAGTGACCAATGACCTGTGACACAGCCCTCAGGAGACCCTGAGAACATGTGTCCAAGGCGGTCAGGGCACAGTCTAGTTTTATACATTTTAGAAAAACATGAGACATTAATCAAATACCTGTAAGACGTACATTGGCAGTTCTGTCTGGAAAGTTGGGGCAACTTAAACGTTTTCTAATTGGCAATTGGCTGAAAGAGTTAAGCTATTATCTAGAGACCTGGAATCAATTGAAAGAAATGCCTGGGACGATGATAAGATGATAAGAGTTGTAGAGACCAAAGTTTTATCATGCAGATAAACCCTCTAGGTTGCAGGCTTCGCAGAGAACAGATGGTAAATGTTCCTCATCAGACTTAAGGTCTGTGCCGATGCTAATGCTGGTCAGCTTTTCCTGAAATCCGAAAGAGAAGAAGGAATGATGATGCATGTCCAACTCTCGCTTCCCATCACGGCCTGAGCCAGTTTTTCAGGGTAACTTTGGAATGCCCTGGCCAAGAGAAGGGGTCCAACCAGATGTTTGGGAGTCCTTAAAATTTTATTTTTGGTTTACATGGGTACACTCTTGGTTGGTAGGCATTCTACGGATTTGGACAAATGCATAATGATATGTATTTACTCTTCTGGTATCATACAGAATAGTTTCACTGTCCTAAAAATTATCTGTTCTCCATCTATTATCCATCCTTTCCACTAACCCTTGGCCCCTGCAAACCGCTGATCTTTTTTAACTGTCTCCATAGTTTTATCTTTTCCACAATGTCAGACAGTATGGAATCATATAGTGTAGCCTGTTCAGATTGACTTCTTCAGTAATATGCATTTAAGTTTATTCCATATTTCATTGTGGCTTGATAACCATTCCTTTGAGACAAGGTATTGCTTTGTTGCCTAGATTGCCTAGGCTGGAGTGCAGTGGTGCAGTCACAGCTCACAGCAGCCTCAACCTCCTGGGCTCAAGCGATCCCCCAACTCCAGCTACTGGAGTAGCTAGAACTACAGGCACGTGCCACCATGCCCAGTACTTTCTAAATTTTGTATAGAGTCACTGTCTCATCATGTGGGCCAGGCTCTTCTCAAACTCCTGGCCTCAAGCAATTCTCCTGCCTCAGACTCCCAAAGTGCTGGGTTTACAGGCGTGAGCCATCATGCTGGGCTTACAGGCGTGAGCCATCGTGCCTGGCCACTTGACCTTTCTCTTTTTTTTTTCATTTTTCTTTTGTGTTTTTGAGAGTGTCTTCCTCTGTCTTCCAGGGTGGACGGCAGTGGTGTGATCACAGCTCACTGCAGTCTCAACTTCTCGGGCTCAAGCAATCCTCCCATCTCAGTCCCCCAAGTAGCGGGGACCATACTGTACACCACCACACCTAGCTTTTCTTTCTTTTTCTTTTTTTTTCTTTTCCCTGTTTTTGTTTTGTTGTTTTGTTTCTGTGTGTGTGTGTGTGTGTGTGTGTGTGTGTGTGTGTTTGGTGGTGAAAAGGTCTCACTATCTTGCCCAAGCTGGTCTTGAACTCCTGGTCCCCAATGATCCTCCCAGCTTGGCCTCCCAGAATGTTGAGATTATAGGCATGAACCACCACACCTGGTGATAGCTCCTTTTTAAGTGCTGAATAGTATTACATTGGATGTAACACAAGTCCATATAGTGTATCTATCTATTCACCTATTGACATGTCAGTTACTTCCTAGTTTTGGCAACATTATGAATAAAGCTGCTATAAATATCTGTGTGCAGTTTTGTTGTTGTTGTTGCTTTTCAGCTCCTTTAGGTAAATGCCAAACAGTGGAATTGCTACATTGTGTCATAAAAGTATGTCTAGTTTTGAAAGGAACTGCCAGACTGCCTTTCCAAGTGGCTGTACTGTTTTGTCTTCTCCCCAACAATGAATGACAGTTCCTGTTGATCCACATCCTCGCCAGCATTTGGTGTTGTCGTTGTTCTGTATTTTGCCCAGTCTAATAGATGTGCAGCAGTATCTCATTGTTTTGATTTGCATTTACCTGATGACATATGATGTGGAGCATCTTTTCATATGCTCATTTGCCATGTACACATCTTCTTTGGTAAGATGTCTGTGGAAGTCTCTGACACAATTTCTAATCAGATTTTTTTTTTATTGTTGAGATTTTAGGGTTCTTTATATACTTGCATAACAGTCCTTTATCAAGTAGGTCTTTTACAAATATTTTCTCTCAGCCCGTATTTGTCTATTCATTCGCTAGACAGCATCTTTCATGTAGCATATAGTTTTTATTTTAACGAAGTCCATTTTATCAATTATTTATTTCCTGGATCTTGCCTTTGATGCCATATCTAAAAAGTCATTGACAAATCCAAATTCATCTAGATTTTCTCTTGTGCCATATTCTAGAAGTTTTCTAGTTTTACGTTTTACATTTAGGTCTGTAGTTAATTTTGAGATAACTTTTCTGAAGGATATCTGGTGTCAGCATTCCAAGGTCTGTAATTAATTTTTTTTTTTTTTTTGAGACAGTCTTGCTCTGCCACCCAGGTTGGAGTGCAGTGGCACGATCTCGGCTCCAGGTTCACGTCATTCTCCTGCCTCAGCCTCCCCAGCAGCTGGGACTACACGCGCACGCCGCCACGCCCGGCTAATTTTTTTGTATTTTTAGTAGAGACGGAGTTTGACCGTGTTAGCCAGGATGGTCTCGATCTCCTGACCTCGTGATCTGCCTGCCTCGGCCTCCCAAAGTGCTGGGATTACAGGCGTGAGCCACTGCGCCCGGCCTTGTAATTAATTTTGGGGTAACTTTTCTGAAGGATATCTGGTGTTAGCATTCCATGCCTTTTTGATACCACTTATCCCTGAAAATAAAGTCTACATCATTATTATTTTCCATTTTGCCAATTTGAGAATTCTTATGATTTAATAATAGCTTTCTACTAAAATAGATTTGAATGAAAAAATATTTCTATGAGGAACATTTACATTTCTAAATATTCGTTTTAATATAACTTCAACTATATTTTAAATCTAATTTTCTTTTTTAGAAACAGATTTCACTTAGTGGGCTAAAGCTACTTTCCTAATACTATGGTAATATTTAATTTTTTTATAAATATAATTTGTATGAGTTTGGGCCTTTTTAGGCAAACAGACCATCTTGGTCCTCAACATATACTTTCTCCCAGTGTATATTCAGTATCCCCTGTGTACATGGTATCATAGTGACATAGATGTTTACACTGGAGCAATTCTGTTTTCTCCCCTACTTGCAGATAGAGGAAGTGGTAGATATCTTGAGCAATTTCATTCATTTCCTTGTGTCTCTAAAGATGCAGATTCATCCCTTGGTTCCAGGACCACCCCACTCCCCAAGAATACCAAAATCTGCAGATACTCAAGTCCTGCAGTCAGCCCTGTGGAATACACAGACACAAAAGGTCAGTCCCCCACGTCCTTGGGATCCTCATCCTTCTGTGTCCAGAATTGGTGGGTTCTTGGTCTCGCTGACTTCAAGAATGAAGCCACGGACCCTCACAGTGAGTGTTACAGTTCTTCAAGGTGGTGTGTCCACAGTTTGTTCCTTCTGCTGTTCGGACGTGTTCGGAGTTTCTTCCTTCTGGTGGGTTCGTGGTCTCGCTGGCTCAGGAGTGAAGCTGCAGACCTTTGCAGTGAGTGTTGCAGCTCTTAAGGCAGCGCGTCTGGAGTTGTTCTTTCCTCCCGTCCAGAGTTGTTCATTCCTCCTGGTGGGTTCGTGGTCTCGCTGGCCTCAGGAGTGAAGCTGCAGACCTTCGCAGTAAGTGTTACAGCTCATAAAGGCAGTGTGGAACCAAAGAGTGAGCAGCAGCAGGATTTATTGCAAAGAGGGAAAGAACAAAGCTTCCACAGTGTGGAAGGGGACCTGAAGGGGTTGCTGCTACTGGCTCAGGCAGCCTGCTTTTATTCCCTTATCTGACCCCACCCACATCCTGCTGATTGGCCCATTTTACAGAGAGCTGATAGGTCCATTTTACAGAGAGCTGATTGGTCCGTTTTGACAGGGTGCTGGTTGTTGCATTTACAATCCCTGAGCTAGACACACAGTGCTGATTGATGCATCCATGAACCCCGAGCTAGACACAGAGTGCTGATTGGTGCATATACAATCCTCCAGCTAAACATAAAAGTTCTCTAAGTCCCCACCTGACTCAGGAGCTCAGCTGGCTTTGCCTAGTGGATCCCACACCAGGGCCACGGGCGGATCTGCCCGCCTGTCCCGCCCTGGGTGCCTGCACTCCTCAGCCCTTGGGCAGTCGATGGGACCAGGCGCCGTGGAACCTGGGGCAGAGCCCGCTAGGGAGGCTCGGGCAGTGCAGGAGCCCAGGGCAGTGGGGCTTGGGCATGGCAGGCTGCAGGTCCCGAGCCCTGCCCCGCAGGGAGGCGGCTGAGGCCCAGCAAGAATTTGAGGGCGTGGCAGACAGGCTGGCAGGGCTGGGGGACCCGGTACTCTCTCTGCAGCTGCTGGCCCGGGTGCTAAGCCCCTCACTGCCCGGGCCATCAGCGCCAGCCCCCGCTCCGATTGATTGCGGGGCCAGCCAAGCCCATGCCCCCCGAGAACTTGCACTGGCCCACGATTGCCGCCTGCAGCCCCGGTTCCCGTCCACGCCTCTCCCTCCACACCTCCCTGCAGGCAGAGGGAGCCGGCTCCAGCCTCGGCCAGCCCAGAGAGGGGCTCCCACAGTGCAGCGGTGGCTCCTCAAGCGTGGCCAGAGCGGACGCCGGGGCCGAGGAGGCGCTGAGAGCGAGCGAGGGCCACCAGCATGTTGTCACCTCTCACCTCGAATATTGTATTCTTGACTCACTGTTAGCTGAGTCCAGTGATGTGGAACCCATGGATATGGAGAGCCAACTGTATAGTTATTTGATTAAATTTATACTTCTTTACTGCCTTTCAGAAAAGTTGACATTTCTACTGAAAAGAAGCTGCTACTCTTTGCCCAGATAGAGCAGAGAAAATGAGAGTTGAATGGGCATGTTTAGGGAAACTTGTACAATCTAACTTTATAAAGCAGCCCAAGTGTCACATGAAAGTGAAAACACACAACGAAAATGAACACCAGCCTCCAGTAATTCTAAATTTGAGCTACAAGTATATTCACAATTTACTTTTGATATTTTTTTCTGATGATTAGCCAAAGGTCCGGGATGATTGGCAGGGTACAACAGTTCAAATAGAAGTAGTTCACAAACTGCCTATAAGCCTCTCTTGATAAACAGTTTTGATGAATTAGTAAATAAAGTGTTTTATTTTATACAGAAATCTCTGTACTTTTACATACTTGATCATTTGTGCATCCAGTGACATACTGTAGACATATACATTCACTGAACTTATTACTGGTTGCCAAGATAGTAATAGCACAATCCCAAAGGCTGCATGACAGGAATTATTCAAATAGTTCTATATACTGATTAATCAAGGTTTAACTTTACAACACCCTCTAGTCTGATGGAAGTAGAAATTACTTGTGAAAATTACACTTTATTTTGAATGTTCACAATAATGTTATCTTTTTATTTGTAAGTTTGACTCAAACTATAAACTACACAAATAAAAAAGTAAAATAATTATAGTAAGTAGCCAAATTTTATTCTAGTTTTCTTGTTTCATTCAAATTCAGTTTGTGCTCCTTAATGATAACACTATTGTCAATAAAACTTTACACTTTAAGTACCTTTCCACAGTTTTCCTATCTGATAAGAATGGTACTGATAAATAAAAAACAACATGCACTATCCGTCTTACTTTCATCGACTAGAGATAAATCATTATGAACCCCAAATGGCAGAGGAGAAAATTTGGGTGCAGACAAATTAAGTCAGGTGGCAGATTCACACAAGAAATAAATAGTGGCTATGCTCGTATAAAAACATCAATCTTCTGACCTGTAATTCAGGGCTTTTCCAGCACTGCAGTATGATTAATCAATACCCGGAAGCAAACTAAGTATCAAGAAAAGATCATCCATTTGTATCAGTCTTTCCTTTATGTGGTTGGAATCTAAAATACCAAGTGCATAAAGGAATCAAAAGTCGGAAGCTTTGACCATTTGTGAACAATCTTTTCTGTTACATTAAGAGGTCTGATGATAAACACAGACATTTACTAGGCCCAAATTGTGAAAAACTTTGTAGACATTTTGCTAATATGCGAGAAATAAGCTCTTTCTTTTAGCAACTTACTTTGATTTTCTTTTATTTTTATGCTGCTAAGAAAGCACTCAGATGCATGCTGAAATATGTATTGCCTTATGGATTGCAGTTGGCAGGGACTATTAGTGTTAAAGATTCACACATTTCAAGTAAGATTGGATAAATTTATATTTGTGTCAGGAAAAAAATAATAATAGAATTTAAAGATTTAAAATGTAACCAAAAGGCAGAATCATGGCTTTTGGCTGAAGAGATTAGCAGCATTCTTCTCTGTTCCCTTTTTTTCTGAAGCTTAGTTTTCTAGCTAAGTTTTGGCAAACAAAATTCTTTTCTGTGGTATGTATTCTATTTTAACATCTTCCACTGAAAAGAAAAGATAATGATATAAATAAAGCAATTTAAATCAAGTCTAAGGTATAGGAAGGTATTTAAGAAAGAAGCAAACATTCTCTAGATGTTGTTATCCAAGATATATTGTTTTGCAGTTTACTGAAATAATTTCTTCAGTATGTGGGAATTTCCTTTGCATCCAGCTTTACTATAGAGATGACATCACACCAACAGTGACACGACTTGTTTACAAGAGGGTGGTATAAACAGCAAATGTTCTTCCTTAAAACAGATTTCTTGTTGAACTTCAACAGAAAAAGAAGCGTAAATGTAGAAGGAAGAACAAGAGATAGTCTTTAACATGTAGGGTAAAATCTAAGGTAGAGGAGAGAGCAGCTGATAATGTCTTTATGTGTTTGCTACTTTTTTTTATTAGGAAGTCTACTTCCTTCTTTTCCATATCTAGTAAAGAGTCTTCAAGTTGTACATTGTCTTTATATTAATATATAATGGCCTATTGTACTATGTCTTAATAGTTTCATATCTTCCCTGGTTTACATGAATTAAATGAGAGTGGTAACATCAGAAAAGGAAAGAGAGAGAGAGTGAATATGTGTGTGTGTGCATGCGTGTGTGCATGTTTGTGTATGTGTTTCTGTGTCTGTGAGAGAGAGAAAAGAGGGACAATGAAAATGAAAATAAATATCTTCTCCAACCTATCTTAGCCAACTTTCTGATCTAGGATGTTAGGACAGTCAGTCACTGAAGGAATTTTAGTTATAGCAAAGCGTCATCCATCTTTTTCAACTGTGTTAACTTTAATTTCCCATAAATAATAATAGTTTGCAGAACACATCTCAGATTGTACCTGACCATATTGCAAAATAATAATTTGCTTCTTCTGTAAGAATCATTATTTAAGACTAAATAAAACTAGGTATAAGTAAAATAAGTTAAATTCAGTTCTTTGAATAATCATTTAGATCATGACTGCTAACTGTAGTCTAGTACTAATTAAAGACCTACATGGTTATTTTTCTTAGAACGTGAGAAGTCTTAGGAGCAACAATTTGAACACCCTGATCCGGAGGGAGGAGTCCTTACCAGGAGCTTTCTGGAGCTGGGTGTGGAGGGTAGTTCAGTTTCCACACATTAGCCCATAAGAGAAAATCATCTGGGTAAAATAGGGTGACTATTCTAGACACAGTCTTGGCTTTGCTGCTATAGTCCCCTCCATTTTTCTTGGGAGATGCATTGGTGCTTTGCAAAGCTGTGCAGTCATTGAAGGTGCTCAGCACTGGTTTTTGTCATTAAAATACTTGAGCTTGAAACCCAGCACTGTGAATTTAGTGAGTGCGGTCTTACACAAAGTTATCTAATTTCTCTAAGTTTCAGTTTTATGATCTATGACACAGGTTAGTAATCCCTCCTTTATAGGAATGTTTAACATTAAATAATGCATTAAAAGCACTTTAGATACTATTAATCTCAAGGCAAATGTCATGTTATGTGGTATGGGGCATGTAAGTTTCCCTGGCATTCTCAAAACCTGAACCCTACACTCCAACTCAAAGCTCCTTATAGACAAGGACCGTATTATGAAATTCTGTTGTGTTTTTCATAGTATAGGATGTACACATTGTGGGATTTCAAAACTGGATTGCTTCTTGGTATCAAGTATCCAAATTGCTCAGAGCTATAGTAGTAAAACAATGGAGAGACAGTAGTGACTGTATCATTATAATATACGTAAGTGTTCATGTTAGTTTGCTTAACATTTATTGAATTCCTGATACATAAAAGGCCTCAGGCTAAATTTTGTCAATTATATAAAAGTACTTTTTCCTCAATAAAGGCAACTTACTGGAAGAATCATGTTTTAGTGGGGGAAATTAACATATAGGCTTTATAAACAAATGAATTAAGTACTAAAGAGATGAATAAGACACATATTGTAAGAGATCAGAAGGAGAAATTATAGGGGAAGGCAGTCGTTGTCAGGAAAACATGGTAAAAATACAACTGTTGTACTTAGGAAGGATTTCAGTAGTTTAAGAGGCAAAAAGATAGGGAAAAGTATAGCATGCACAAAGTCAAAGTCAGGGATCCATAAATATCATTGGGTGTGTAATGAATTGTTAGTAGTTGGATGGGGGATGCTAAAATACAAAGTGAGAGATCCTTCATATATTTTCTTTTCCTACCCTTAGTTCCAGATATTGATAGAGATGTTTTAGAAAATCTCAACTTAAGGCTGGGTGCGGTGGCTCACGCCTGTAATCCCAGCAATTTGGGAGGCCGAGGTGGGAGGATCACGAGGTCAGGAGATCCAGACCATCCTGGCCAATATAGTGAAACCCCATCTCCACTAAAATACAGAAAATTAGCCAGATGTGGTGGTGCACACCTGTAGTCCCAGCTACTCGGGAGGCTGAGGCAGGGGAATCACTTGAACCTGGGAGGCGGAGCTTGCAGTGAGCCAAGATCCTGCCATTGCACTCCAGCCTGGGTGACACTCCAGCCTGCACTCCAAAAGAGAGACTTGGTCTCAAAAAAAAATTAAAAAAGAAAAGAAAAGAAAATCCCAACTTAAGTATATGTGAACAAATGAACAGCTAATTTTTTTATCAAAAAAGCAAAGGTCTTTAAAATAATTTTATTCAGATTTTGCTCACAAATATTATATTTCCAATTTTATTTAAAATTATGAGGATGATGGCTAAAAATAAAATGAACCAAGTTTTATGCATGTTGCATTTTAACAAGTTGGGTGTCTCATTGGAATGCACTGCCTTCTTGTTCCACATTTATTTTTGGAATTTAATAAGGCGCCTGTCATATCTGCCTCAAGGCTAAAAAACATCATGGGGGAGAAATCCAAAGTACTGTCATGTTTGAGTGACATGGAGCCAATTTTATTTTATTTCCTTTTCATGGGGGGTGGCTCAAATTAGCCAGGCTCACTTCTGAAAATGCATTGCTACATCATCTGTTCTAAAGGCCTTGTGCTGGTTAACTGGTAATGACATTGCCCAGTGACATTTGTTAGGTAGATTTGACTCAGAAAACCAGTGGAGGATTTTCATTAAAAAATCAATTCTGTGCATTTTACTGCAAAGCTCATTCTCATGATAGATTCTGGTACAGTGCCACATATCTCCAGAAGTGCGTCTCATTACCTGAGAAACTTTGGAAGGTAATAACTTCTTTATTTCTTCTTTGTGCTCCCAGAGCACATAATTAACGTACTGACTCATTTAGCTCAACTCTCCAAAGGATGAAGCTGTGTGGATACAAGGGAGATTCAGAGAAACTGGCAAACAAGTATGGTTTCTGATTCTCATTCCGAGTGAGGGAAAAACTCTGCCATCTTCTACTTCTTTCTTTTAAGCTGATGTTTAGTACAATGTGACTGTGTTAAGCAGAACATAATATGTTAGGATTACAATGGAACCACCATATTTTTAGGAAGTTTAAGTGAGACTTGGGATAGATGTCACAGAACGATGTTGCCATGGCTGAGTTAGTCATAAAATTAGAAATCACAGTAAGCTGAAGGATGTCTGAGGCATAAAAATAAACCATGTACCATGTAATGGGTGTGTTATTGTAATAACTAAGATAAGCGTTTCAAATGTTTTACTGATTAAATCAGAATTAAGGCCTGTGTTTTTTAGTGGTGACTATCAGGAAGTAGATTGTTTAAATAACATGAACTTAAAACATGTAAACATAGTATTTTTTATGTTAGAAATATATAGTGTAGACAAAATCAATAATTTGTAGCTAGAAAGCTCTTTCTACCTTCATTTAGGACTTCCTGCCTCATGGGTAAATGGAAAAGGAATAGTAAATCTAAGCAACTTTTTCATGAGTTTATACCTTCTTAGGCACAAAGAGAAATCTGGGATCTCTTCCCTGTGTCCTAGAAGACCTCTGCGACAGGAGTGAGAATTGAATTTGGCTACAAACTACTGAGAGTGTATGTGTATATGTGTGTGTCCGTGTGTGTGTTTTGCATGTTGGCGAAGTATGGGGCAAGGGAATCATTGTAGGAAAATTTAATCCTGAGATTTTGTGGCTACACTCGCTTTAAGCCCAAATATGTGGGTTGGATCAATCCTTGCTTATATACAGAAGATCACTTAGTGGTAAGGCCAGGTCTAAACCATTAGGTATTGAGCCACTGTGGAACAAATAAAGATGAAATATGAGACTTCAAAATGAGCCCCGCCCCGTGTTAAACGTGCTCTACACTTCAGTATGCTCCAGAAACTGTGAATCAGAAAAAGTCAACCGCATTTTGAAGTGTCGGCACATAACATTTTATTTTCCTTTGTTATGGAATTCCAAAACGGTACTGTACAGATTTCCTAATATATTCTGAAAGCTATCAAGCAAGCAATGTAACACTTTTTTGTGGACAATGATTTTAATTAAATAAATGCCATTTCTTAGAGACAATTTACTTCTTGATTATAGCTGGTCTTCATCTTATTTTACACAAGCTATCTCTTGGGGGCATAAATTTCCAGGCAAGGAAACAGGAAAATTTATTGGCTATTTGATTTACATGTTTATTGGGCTCTGCAAAGGCTTTACTATTTAACTGGTCATTGAAAGTAGAAGAGGGGGGAGGGATAGCATTAAGAGATATACCTAATGCTAAATGACGAGTTAATGGGTGCAGCACACCAGCATGGCACATGTATACATATGTAACTAACCTGCACATTGTGCACATGTACCCTAAAACTTAAAGTGTAATAATAATAAAAAAAAAGAAAGTAGAAGGGGGTGGGGTGGATTATATTCAATTTAATGGAAGATTTAGGTAAATTCTTTTGAAGGAAAAAATATGGGTCAACTTTTAAAATATTTCACTTTCAGTAAACAATTGTATCTATTATTTTAGTGGCTATCTACCAAGAGCTGAATCATTCTCTACAGACTAAATTCTTTAGTCCATGTCTCGAGTTTTAAGTTTTTCATGCTTAGAAGTGCTTTAACTTAAATGTGTCAATAAAGATACTGCTGTGGAATTGTGTCATACTATTCCCACGAGCAGCCCAGAATAGCTCCCAGGCTTGGAGTCTAATCTTTATTCCTGGAGGTGGCAAGAGTAGGTTGTCATGGAGCTAGTGGAGAAATCAGCAGACTCTATTTATGTGGCAAGGGAGAGGATACAGTCTTTCTTCTATAAAATTTTAGAATGAGGCTGTTCCGCAAGGACATTAGTCTGAGTGCTTTAAAAAAAGAGAGTGTACTCTACACATGGAGGCTCAATAAAGTTTGCTTACAGTGCTGAGAGTGATTCCATATTCACATCCCAAATATAAGGCCAGTTGCCACCCTTCAATTATTCTCTCACAAATACGGTGGCTCCTCCTCTCTTCAGTAAGAGTAATTGTATCTCTTAGAGAATATTTCCTTTGCTACCAGGAATTCTGAGGATTAGAATCATCTTCCTTGATGGAAAGGCACTAGACTGACAATTTCGCAAATGCATGTGCTCTCTTTTTCCTTTAGGTTATCATTCTTGCGGACCATTTCCCTTAGTATCTCAAAGCGTCTGACTGACTGGGTTTGAATCCCAGATCTGCCACTTACTTACTAATCCTTTGAAACTAAGCAAGTAAAAGAATGTTATTAAATTCATAATAGTGATAGGAACAGGGAGATTCTGGGCAGAAGACAATGGGTCTCTGGCGAGGGCCCCACCCTCAAGCTGAAAAGCCTGGAACCATGGCCAAAAGTAAGAGCTTGCACCCCTGTTTTCCTGCTGGAATGTTGCCTTTCCACCCACGGCCCCACCCCACCCCCATCCTGTGCCTATAAAACCCCAGAGCTCAGCCAGCAGAGAGGAGAAGCAGCTGAATGTCAGAGACTGGGATGGACGTTGGAGAGAAGTGGTTTGACTTCAGAGGGACAGCTTAACGGTGTAGCTTCGGAGAGGAGTCTGGCGGGGATGGCCTGACTCTAGGGGAAGATCACCTTCTTGCGCCATCCCCTCTTCACCTCCCCTTTCTGCTGAGAGCCACTTTCACTGGCAATGAAATCCCCTGCATTTACCATCTCCAGTTAGTTCATGCAACCTCATTCCTCCTGGATCCAGATAAGAACTCGGGTGCCAGGAGTGTGGGTGCAAACACCGTCACATTGACCCTCCACTGAGCTGTTAACACTGAAAAACTGTCACACTGACCCTCCGCTGAGCTGTTAACACCGAAGCCATCTGCAGATGGCAAAGCTCAAAGGATGCTGTCATACTCCGTCTGGGGCTTCAGGGGTCACGGGCACACCCCTGGAGGCTGTCGCGGGGCCCACATGGAGTTTTGCTCCTGCCAGCACCCAGAAGTGCTCACCCCAGCTTCTGCGCTCGCTCATCTGCACCCCCTCCTGTGAGGAGTGGAGGGGAGACCAAAGGGGTGAGTCCGCCCCGCCAGCACGAAAGCAGCCGGCGAGGTCCAGGGCCTGTGCGCTCCAGTTCCCGCACGAAAGGGGCAGGGAAATAGCTGCTTCAATACCACTTGCTCTTTTTTTTTTTTTTTTTGAAGGAAGAATTCGTAAAATAAGTTTGGAGGTCACTTGAGCATACATATTTTGGAATATGAGCCCACTCATAAATGTGAAAGTTATTACTTTTTTTTTTAGACAGAGTGTCAGTCTGTTACCCAGGCTGGAGTGCAGGGACTCAATCTCAGCTCACTGCAACCTCCGCCTCCCGGGTTCAAGCGATTCTCCTGCCTCAGCCTCCTGAGTAGCTGGGACTAACTTTTGTATTTTTAGTAGAGACGGGGTTTCTCCATTTTGGCCAGGCTGGTCTCAAACTCCTGACCTCAGGTGATCCAACCGCCTCTGCTCCCAAAGTGCTGGGATTACAGGCGTGAGCCACCGCCCCTGCCCACATTTTTGTTTTAATTTGGGTTTTTGTCGCAGTGAGAACTGGAAAAACAAAACAAAACAGAAAAACCTCTGCTGAATTACCTGTAAAGGACCTTATGATAAAATATTCTGTTTTGTCTTCTGCGTATATATATTTTTTACAATTGCCTTAGTTTCAGATAATATTCTGTACAATTTGTAATTTAGAGAGAAATAATCAAATATTCATACGTATATGAAGCATCAAAGAAAAATTTCAAAAACTCTAAAACATCATGGCATGCAGTAAGAACAAAGTTTCTGTAGGAATTTGCATAGAAAAAGGCAGCTGGACTTAACATAGCATCTCATGGCACCTTTAAAAGGCCCTTAGCTGTAGCAGCCAGCCCTATCTTCATATTGCAAGAGATAATTAGTTTCAGCTGAACAGTCCCATCCATCACTTTAAAATGAGATATTGACTCAAATTTTAGAAGTTACAACCTTTTTTTATATTTAAAAATGTTATAGTTGCCCAAGGACATAAACATACAAAACTTAAACCCAGTTTTATATTTGCTAACTTACATTTATATTTAAGTAATGCAAAATAAATATCAGTCAGAAATCAGAGTGTTTCTTTGAAACCAATTGTCTTACACTAATCAAATTTGAATATAGCTACTATATTTTATTATTATTATTATTATATAGGACCCATATGCATAAATACTGAAAACTAAGACCTGGCTATAAAGTTACTAAGTGTTAGATTTAATTGGGTTTTTTTCCTGATTTTCCATATGTTTAAAAGTTTTACTTGAAGAACTCTGCATTTAAGGAAGCATCCAAAGTAATTTTTTTCTATAAAAACACAGAAAAACTGTATTATAGCATACCAGTAATGCACAAGGAGAAAGTCAAATTACAGAATTAAAATATTGCTATTATATAAAAAATGCCATAAGATTACTTTAAAACCTCCTACCTAGCTTGCTTCAACATAATTCAGAATAACATATTAATTTTATATCTAGAAAGGCCTAGAGCTGAATTCTGTCTCAGCTTTTGATTGATTCAGTTTTCATTCTTGGTCAAGTTATTTAATATTGGTGAATTTTAGCTCTCCTCATCTGTAAAATGGAGACCCTAAGGCTACCTGGGAAGATCATTTTGAGGATTCCGTCTGGTATTGTGAAAGACGTCTGGTCTGTGCTATTCCATACCGGGCCTCCAACAGATGTTTAGCCTTTTTCCCACTGTCTCCATAGTTTCATAAATGGAAATGCCTTTTCCCTTCCCCTTTAATATCAGGCCTCCTTCACATCTTCTCCTGGTGACGAGACATTGCTGCGTTCCATATATCCAGCCAGTCAAAGTCTGTGTGTGCCATGACTGAGTTGCACACATAAAATAGCAGCTGAGGCAGACACGGTCTTTTTTTCCCTTGAATCACACATCCATGTGTTAACTGACTGTCTTAGTCTCTTGCGTTTTGCTAAAGCAGAATACCTGAGACTAAGTAATTTACAATGAACAGAAATTGATCTGGCTCGCAGTTCTGGAGTTTGGATCGAGGAGATGCATCTGGTGTTGGCCTTCTTGCTGCAGCATTCCATAGCAAAAAGGTGGGAGGGCAAAAGATCTCATATGAGAGATGGAGGGTAAGGGGGCTGAACTCATCTTTTCATCAGGAACTGACTCCCACTAAGTCACTCCATCATAATAGCATTAATCCGTCCATGAGGGCAGAGTCTTCATGACTTAATCACTTCTGAAAGATCCTACCTCCCAACAGTGTTGTAGTGGAGATTAGGTTTCTATAACATAAACGTTGCGGGTCACACTCAAACATTTCGCCCTCGCTCTCCAGGGTTGCAGTGTCAAGTCTGCAGCTTTCTCAGGCTGCAGTTGCAATCTGGTGGCCCTGCAGTTCCAGGGGCTCAGGGGCTGCTCCACTCTCAAGCCTTCACTAGGCATTGCCCTAGTGGGGAATCTGTGATGAGCCCACCCCCATGGCAAGTCTCTGCCTGGGCCCCCAGGCTGTCTGATACGTCCTTGGAAATCTTAGTGGAGATTGGCCGCTAAACCGTGGCCCCACAGCTCTTCCATTTCAGGGACCTGCAGATTTAATATGATGTGGACATCGCTAAGGTTTACAGCTTGTACCTTCTAGAGCCATGGGTCAAGCCACACACACCTGGTCTCACTTGAATTACAAGTGTGGTAGCCAAAGCGTGCTGTTTCGGAATTCAGGGAGCACAGTTCTAGGGCAGTGCAGGGCAGTGAATGCTGAGGTCTTGCAGGCACCCCTCTCAAAACCTTGCTCTCAAGGTCCTAGCTTGCTTGGAAGATCTCAGATTTGCCTCTATGGTCATTATCTCTTTATCCTGATGAAGAGAACCTGGCTTTCTTCTGTCCACGTTAATTACTTTAGGAAAGGGTTGCTTAGCCACACCCTTAGTGATACGGATTTGTTGCATCCCGACCCAAATCTCATCTTGAATTGTAGCTCCCATAATTGTTGTTAGGAGGGACCTGGAGGGAGATGATTGAATCGTGGGGGCGGTCTCCCCCATACTGTTCTTGTGTTAGTGAATAAGTCTCACGAGATCTGATGGTTTTACAAGGGGTTTCCTCTTTTACTTGACTCTCTGTCTGCCACCATGTAAGATGTGCCTTTCGCTGTCCACCCTGATTGTGAGGGCTCCCCAGCTGCGTGGAACTGCGAGTCCATTAAACCTTTTTCTTTATGAATTACCGAGTCTCAGGTATGTCTTTATCAGTAGCATGAAAATGGACTGACAGATTTTTTTTATTATTTACACGGCCAGCCTGGAAAATTTCAAAATCTATCCATTTTACTTCCCTTTTAATTATACATTTTATCTTTAAATTATTTTTTCTTCCCCAATTTTAGTGTAAGCAGCCAAAAGAAGCCATGTAGCACTTTGAACACTGTGCTACTTAGATATTTCCTCAGCCAGATATCCTAGTACATTGCTCATAAGTTTTGCCTTTCAGTCTTAGGACATGAATATTATTCTGTCAAATTTTTGCAACTGTGTAATAAGGATTGCCTTTACTCCATTCTCCAACACTTTGTTCCTCATTTTTGTCTGAGATCTCATCAGAATGGCCTTGAATATTCATATTTCCAGCAACATTCTGATCATAACCACTTAAGTAATCCCTAAGAAAATTTAGGCTTTCCCTATATCTGTTGTCTTCTTCTGAGAAGAGACCACTCTTTTTGAAATAAACAAACCAACAAAAACAATTACTGACTCAGAGCAACAAGATGTGTGCATAGCTTATTCATGAATCAATTCATTCATTTTAAATGACACGATACATTTGAAAGAGCATTTTATATATCATTATTAAATTAGAAATAGGGCTGGCTGCAGTGGCTCACGCCTGTAATCCCAGCACTTTGGGAGGCCGAGGCGGGTGGATCGTGAGGTCAGGAGATCGAGACCATCCTGGCTAACACGGTGACACCCCGTCTCTACTAAAAATACAAAAAATTAGCCTGGCGCAGTGGCGGGCGCCTCTAGTCCCAGCTACTCGGGAGGCTGAAGCAGGAGAATGGCTTGAACCCGGGAGGCAGAGCTTGCAGTGAGCCGAGATGGTACCACTGCACTCCAGCCTGGGCGACAGATTGAGACTCCGTCTGAAAAAAAAAAAAAAAAAAAGAGAAATAAACAGAAAGTTTTAATAAATGAATTCCAACCTGTTTAGAAAGGGTACTCTATTTGATAAAAGAATATTAAATTAATTTGTATGGCTAGCTGTACTGATTTCAAATTATGTCGTTTTGGAAAAAAATATGGATGTCCCAAAGTTAACATTACAGATATTTGTGGGGCATTTTAAGATCTAAGTTAAAGAGAACTAGGAAGTGTTCTAAGTAAATTTCTGAGACACCACAGGGTAAGGGTTCTCAGCTAGCATGTCTCCATGTTACTTCAGATTACTGTCAGATGCTCATATCTGATTCTGTAAAAAGTGGATTATCTCTGAAGTCATGGTTTCAACGTGCAAATTTTGATTTTAATGAGAATATTTAAAAGATAATTGTGGTTCCTAGGAGACTTTTTAAAAAATGGATTTAGAAATTAACTGTAAAAGTTCACAGAAGCCAAGCAAGCATTACTATGAGTTGAATTATGTATTTAAATATACTTGTGTGGAAGGGGTATGTAAAGTCAGATCAGCTACAGAAAAATGACTTCTCGAGAAGTTATTCACATAAAGACCCATGTGACATAAACTGCAAAGTTTAATATTCACTGAAAAGCTCTATTCCAAAAATAATATTAAATTTTATCTTTTTTAAAAAATTAAATCTGGTATTCTTAAGCTATTATGAGGTGTCTGTCCCAATGTGAAACAAAGTTTTCCCTAGGTGGGAGGAATCTACATCTGTTTGGGCAATGGAAATCATATGATTTGAGTGATGGGCCTAGACAATTATTTTCTTCTTTGTCAATGAGAAATACCAATAAATGTCATCAGAGAGGCAATGGCATATTCTTGTGTTCTAAATATTTGGGTCATTTCCATAAAAAGCCTGCAGTTTTCACAGAGACAAATGTGGATCCTGAACTCTAGAACCAGATAATATTCATACCACTAGAGATAGTGGTAAAGAAATGACCTACAACTATGAATATAAACTGATATTATTTAAGAACCTCTAATCTGTAATATTTGAAATATTTTGTTCAAAATAATAAAGGAAAAGGGTATATCTTGGACATAATTTTTCTTTTGCTATTCTGTTTTTATACTTTGCTTGAGCACTATAAGGAGACTTTGGCAAAGTAGTTAGCCTTTGATTAATTTGAAAAGGTAATGGAAATGTTTCTTTGTTTTTTCTTTAAAGAGATATAGCCTGAGCAACTTAGCGAGACCCTGTCTCTACAAAAATAAATAAATAAGTAAATTAGCCAGGTATGGTGGTGCACCTGTAGTCTTAGCTACTCTCTGAGGTCTGACGATGGCTTAAGCCCAGGAGTAGTTAGAGGCTGCAGTGAACTGTGATTGCCACTCCACTAGAGCCTGGGTGACAGAGACCCTATCTCAAAAAGAAAGAAAAAATGGTTTTCTGCTCTTCTAGTGAATAGTGATTTCTACATTAAGTCAATATATTCATTTTTTAATTGAATCAATACAAAGCCTAATTTGTCTAACGCAGTAGATATTTTCCAAAGAGTAAACAGAGGAAGCAGCTTTACAGTATATTAAGCAATTAAACTACTTCTTTTCTTTTTTTACTTTTTGAGAGAATGGTGATTTTGGACCCCTCTCCTATGGTGAAAACTTAACATCTGAAAACTAAAGTACAAAATATTCTTTTTTTAGGGTCTTACGTGATGTTGAAGTTGAATACCTTTCGGAACTATTAGAGAGGAGGAGAAAATTGTTCCACTTTTTAAAGTTTGGTTTTGTTATAAGTTGTGTTTATTCTTAATAATCTTTAGTTTGTTGTCAAACAAGATTGAGAACTTAAAGCGGTTCTGATATCACATTTGTTAAAGGCCCACTCTGTTCTAGGCACTTATTTCACTTACTTTTATTTACCTGTTATTTCCATATTGAACCAGCATTTTCTCTTGACATAAGGGGAAACTGAGAGTCAAAGGGGTTAAGTGTCTTGCTCCGAGTCACCCATCAAAAAGTGGCAGAATAAGAACAAGGTCAGATCTTCTGACACAAGGTCTAATGACTTTTCCATTAAACTTCAATTGCCAGTTTTGTGTGTAATAGGGGCAGGTTACTCTATCTGTCTTTTCTGAGCGGGAAACGTATTCCGAAATGTAAAGTTTAAACTGTGCTGTTAAAAGGAAGAACTAGAGAAGGTGAGACTTTCCACTAAGATTCCAAAGATCTAGGAAAGTAAATTTTAGATTAACACTGGAGAGATTTGATTTTCTTTTGGTAAAGGAACAGAGAAATGTAAGATTACCCAGTGAAATATGAACTCAGAGGAACAAAAATCTATTTGGAGGTTTTGAAATCAAATTAAGTTACATGAGTCCAAAATGTTGAGCAAGCCTTTCTTAAAGGCACCTGTAAATGTAAAGAAAAAAGTTGGTAAAGTGAAAATTACAAGAATTCATAAAATCAGCATTCTGTAAAGTGTGTGAAGTTTTAAAACCAATTCAACTATGAGTAGATGTCATATAGGCAGTGAATATAGTTAAGCCCCATTCTTTGGAGTTGCTAACCATGTGACCACAAGTCTCCACTGCCACCTTGTGGTGCTATGTAGATTTCAGAGACAGGCTCTGCGAAGAAAATTAACCTCTGAAGTGCTGAGAGGAAAAATAAAAGGTGTCTGGTGATAACCAACCTCCCACTTTCTGAACTCAGGAACCAGACAGATTTGGGGAACACAGGATCCCTCTTCTGGAGTTACTATCCAAATTCCTACCACAGCAATTTAGGAGATACCATAGATTTGGAGACCAGGGCTATTATACAGACATCAATCACAAGGGTGAAAACCTTGAGCAAGAGTAGGAACTGAATTTTCTTTCAGATTCTTTTGTGTTCATGGTGGAGGAAGATATTCTATTTTTAAGAGGATCCTAAATATACAATGCAGTTTTCATCTAGAAAAAAAATTTTAATCTATTCTGTATAAAGCAATGAGGTAACAGTCTCGTCAAAGGAAATCCTATGGGTATGTGAGAATGGAAGGCTTCCAGTCACTTCTTTACATTTAGTTGCATTCATAAACGTGACCAACAGTGTTTCTGTCTGGAGCTTAACGGGTTACTTCCGCTTATACACCAGTTGTGCTTTCAACTCTGAGCATGACATCAAGAAATGTGTTTGATTCCAAAATGATCAATTACCGAAGCATGTGATAGCTAATGTGCCTGTAAACTCATTAACCAAATGAAGCCACCTAATTGTCAACAGTTCAACAGAATTTTGTCTGCAGGTTATTTGTTTTTAGGTGTCAGTGGTATTCCTGTTTTAATTTCGCCAGCAGAAGTGGGATTAATAGATCAAAATAGTATTATAGCACATGACAATAGATGACAACCAAAGACAAATCCAAAATTATCCTGATTGATGATTCCATAAATGTAATAAAACATCAGTACTTAAGTGCAGTCATCATTTATTTTATTTTTTATAATGCTCAAAAATATTTATAATGTATCTGTGCTAAAAACAAGTCTCTACCAATCGCATAACATGTAATTTGAGCAAATTATTTAACCTCTTCCCTTTTATGCACAATGAAGATAACATTAACATCATTAAGAATAAATGGGTAATAAAAGTAAATCATGGGACATTCTCAATAACTGTGTGTGTGTATGTGTGCATGTGAAAACTATAAACAAAAAAAAATCTCTTTTATTCAGCAGAAACATCTTGACATCTTATATCTTATTAAACCTGCAAGTTAAATAAGAGGAGGGCTCAAGCATTAGTACAAAAAACTATTATACAGTGCTTTATTTGTGGAGAATATTGATGGAGAAAGGTGGAAAGAGGAAAAGCCTATCCCCAAGAGAGGCTTCTGTGAAGAGCAGAGCATGAAACCAAGGCTCTCGAGGAACACCAAAACAAACAAACTCTGGCGGTGTCTGGGTAAGCCAGCCATCTTTCTCTCAATAATTTTTATTGTGCACCCAGTGATTTCTCAGGCAATTTTTAGAGCCTTTTGGAAAGCGGTCTCCAAATTATGCACTAATACAACACTGCTAATGAAAGCCCTCATTGCAACTCATTAGCTCTCACTTTTTTTTGCTAATCCACAAATTCTATCCTATGTGCTGGACACCTGGCGGTACACCCCTCAGCCCCATATCTCAGCAGAGATGTAGTTGCCAAGCCCTGGAGCGAGGTTTCATATTACCTAGACGTGTGGCTTATGCAATCTCTTCCATGAGACTGTCTGTTGTCAATAATTAAGAGCTATCAAAACACTTGGCTAATTTACACTTGATAATCTGAAATGAGGGCCCCTGTGATCACCAGCTTCTGTCTTATTATTTAAATACACATAGTGTAAAAAAAGCAGAATGGGGCCAAAGCAAGCCATATCAGGGAAAAGACCGGCTTTCCAGCAAACAAGATATAGCCCAGCGGTTGTAAGCAAGTACAGCACAAGGCTGAACAAACACGGCCCAGTGAGTGCTTTTTATGGCTGAGAAGCTTCACAGAGCAGGTGGGATTGTAGAGGTTCTTTTGAACACTGAGATGTGGGGACCTGGCAAAGTTTAATTGGCAAGCTGTTGTAGTCAAATGCAGAGATCATGAAAATGGGCATGTGTTATGGACATGAGTAGGGAGCTCGCACGGTATTTCAAAAAGAATGATTGCTAGAAATAATAGGAAATAACTATGTATGAACAGAAAAGAAATAAAACCATTAATTTTTAGGAAGTGCAAATAGTAAAAATAAAGAAGGGCAGTGCAGTCTGTATGTAAACAGTGAAAAACCCTTTCCATAGTTGTACTTGGGTTTTCAGCAACATTAGCTTAGCATAGGAATGACTGCGTAACTAATCTCATTATTTGTTCAGAATACAGGGCATTTCTGATTTTCTAATTCCAACTTACAAGATAAGAGATCAGTGGCGTAATTGAAGATGTTGTTACCAGTATTTTTGATTCATATTATGGGTTAAGTTCAGTAATACATATTGAGAAAAAATAATGTATAATAACAAGGAAGAATGCTATAAAAACCTTTTGATAATAATATGTCAAGATATGTCATTTTAACCTGTCTGATAAGGAAAGTGCTTTGTTATAATGCCATTTAAACCTTTTTTAGCTAAAATGTCTTGACTAGAATCTGGGGAAAAATAACTTACATTAAACTCTGCTATACTGGAAGTGTATGAAAAAGAGTGTTGATTTTATAACCTGTTGGTGAGACACATTCCCTTAGGAATGAAAATACAGTGGGCTGTAAAGTTTGAAGTAAGGTGTCAACATGTCAGAGTAAGGGCAACATGCCGTGAAGAATGTGTATAAGAGATTTGAAAGGTGCATGTAGTTCAGATTCACTTGTATAAAGTTCGAGTGAAAATGTAGCTGGAAATTTTAGGTCAACACTCAAGTTAAAAGCAAGATTACTGCTGGCTTAAGTTATAACCAAAATAATGAGAAAATATACTAAATAACCTGTGAGAGGGAAATATGAGTGCTATAAAAGTTTAAGTCTATGTTACTTTTTACCTAATTGTATATTCCTCCCCAATATTTTTAAGTTTAGAAATTGAGAAATTATACTAATTTTTGTTGGAGGAAGAGATAGTTTTAAAAGTCTAGGTAAGATTAGCTGGCCATGATGGTGCACGCCTGTAATCCCAGCTGCTCAGGAGGCTGAGGAACGAGAATTGTTTGAACCCGGGAGGTTAAGATTGCAGTGAGCCGAGATCGCATCACTGCACTCCAGTCTGGGCGACAGAGCGAGACTCCGTCTCAAAAAAAAAAAAAAAAGAAAAAAAGAAAAAAAAAGTCTGATTAAGAATTTCATGCCTTTCAACACTTCCCTTTGCTGATCCTCTTCTTTTAAATCCTGCCTCATCTTCAAAGTCTAGCATGAAGGCCTCCTTAATGACCTTCTAGCTATGAATAAGCTAAATCTCTCTTCTTAACTTCCAAAATACCATTCTTTGGGAATTTATATATGTATAAGAATTTATGTACCTGTCTAATCTCCCCAGTCAGGTTGTCTTGAGGACAAAATTTCTTTTAATTCATGGATGCTTTGCAAGGAGTTTCCTTATGTACAAATACTTTTTGATTGGATGGTGCTGGATTCTGTCTTTGCTTCTTTCTATATTCTCCACTTTACATTCCAACTCTGCTGAACAGTTGACTGATCTCTGCACAGTCAGTTCTCTTTTCCTTCCTGCGCGTCTCCTTGGCTAATTTCTTCTAATCCTTCAGCTTTCATTTAAGGTCTCACTTCCTGATACTCTCCTCATATTCACATCCAATTTAACGACTCTTCGCTCTGTTCTCAGAAAATTACCTTCTGCTATTAAGGTTAGCATTTCACACACCTGTTATTGCCTGCTTTCTTGTCTGTCTCCTTGAACAGAATTTCTTCTCTCTCTGAGATGAGAATCATAAGATTCATGGTCAGTGCTAAAAAAAATATTAGGAATACATGTAAGAATTAGCGTTCACAGAATGTAAGCACCATGGAAGTTGCAAATTTGTTTCGTGTGTATCTATATCTCTGGTGCTTGGAACCATGCCTGGCCCACAGTATATCTTCAATAAAATAGTGGTTGAATGAATCAGTGAATAAAGGAATGAAAATATTATGTATTTTAAAAAGAAAACAATTGGTTACTAAGAGGTTGTGTTATAAATAATGATTACAGCTGAATGAAAGTACTAAAAATGTAAATGATGACAAAATGATAGATGAGAGTAAATAGAACTTAGTATTTGGAAGTAAAATAAAGAGCAGGAACAAAAAAGGATGATTGCTTACTAGCTGCTGTTCTTAGACAAATAAACCCTTATTCTCTGAAAGTTTACCTTAGCATTTCAGCAGCTGACAATAATAAAAAGGAGTAAGAGGTATGAAAAATTACATGTCGTTTTACAATCACTTGCGTGCTTTGTCTGTTTGCTCCATTGTGATGGTTCAGGTGGTTCCATTTGACCCCAACCTCTAGCTGTTCCAACCTCAGAACCAATATTTATTGCCACATATGGGCTGCGCATGGCAGCTGCAAAATCCAGATGCCAAGCTTTGGAATGTATTTTTACGGCGGCACCATCTGGGGCTCTGGCCAGCCTTCTTTATTGTCTCTTGAATGTTTACACTAATAGCTTTGCTGGGCTGTGGCGCTACCTGTGGGACACGCTGAGGGTCAGGCCATTTAGGAGCTCATCTTGTCATTCTAGTTAGAATTTCCCTTTAAATGTCTCTCACATGCTATCAACTTATTCCTTTTAATGTATCTACAATGTCTGACGAAAGTAATAAAACAGGTGGCCATCGAGACTAGGAAAGAAAAGGACTGTTTTCACAGCGGTGGGTCCATGTTATTCACGGGTTCTCAGCAGCCCATTTGTGAGTTTTGGGGGGAAATAAAATACTTTTTCAATTTACCAAATATATTATTTTGCTTATGTATCATTGAAATAGAAGATATACATTATTATAGCCCTTAACTCAACTTACTGGAGTGGCATACTGATCTCTAAGGGAGGTGATAATACTCCACAGCACAAATGAACAGTATTTTAATTCCTAGGGAAACTTAAAAAAATAGTTTATTTTTAGCAATCAATGAGTTGAGTTATTTGAAGATTCACTTGCAACTTAGGATGGATAAAATGACTATTTGTGATCCTTAGAACCATGATTAAGGAAATTCCTCAAAGGTTATTCAAGCAGATTCACGGTTTTGAATTGTGAGGAACCCATCATTCTAAAAGAACCAATGCAACACGAAGATTCAGCTCAAGTAATAATTTAGCATGTTATATCCAGGAAAAGGAATCGGCTCTGAGAGTTTAACTGACTTATCCAAGGGACACAAGCCATAGATCCAGAGTCAAAGTGAAGATGAAGTTTGTCCAATTATTCGATGACAGTAGGACTTGTCAGGAGAGTCAATCCTGATCATTGAGTCCCCGAAATGATGAAATGACGTGCATGATTGTACGACATCCCTATTTGCTTTCACTGCCCCGACACTCGTTCTGCCCCAGTGGGTAACCTCACCTTTTGGGGGTGGCTTTGGGGGTGGAGGCTGTGGAGCAGGACTGCAGTCAGACAAGGAACATGAAGGAAACTGCATCTGTGTGACCTCTTGGAAACCTCCTCCTGGTAGGTGGGCTTCCTGGGATTGTCACAGAGAGGCTGCCAACTCAGAAGCAGTGACAAAATTAGGCACTCCCAGGCTCACGGTTTCCAATCAATCAGCCTGTCACGTATCTGAGGAGATATTTCAGGGTGAAGACAGCGTATGGGAAAGCAATTTCCTTGGACTTCTGCCTCTGAGTTCTACGTCTGGAGTAGAAATGAGGTGCTTAGTGTTAAATAAAGCCAAGTAGAGAGACAGTGATACGACTCTTATGCCTGGACCAAAATGGCAAATGTGTGCTTGGGGAAGCCACAGGAGGCTCCCAGAAGCAGCCTTCCAGGTTCTGCAGACACTTAAGAAAACCGTCACAATTAGGTCCAAGGGAAGGGTGATATTCTCTCCAAAGACAATTTAAATAGGAAAGAGCTGTTAAAGCTTTCCTGTAGGCTGAGGATAGACCTTTTAAAATGATATTTAGTCTCAGGAAAAAAGAAGACATATTGCTATAATGTGTTGTCAGTTCTCTAAGGAAATGGCATAAAAAGGAGATTTTATTGTGGCTTAATCCTTTGTTCTGGAGAATTTGTGCTTTTATGTACAGTATATATTTTAATGAAAACCATGACAAGATTACTATTCATAAATCAGCAGTGAAATACTAAGGACATAGATGCTCACAGCTGCATGCATGTGTATAGGAGGTGGGGGGGGGTGCATGTATTTTTTCAAATGGCTTCATTACCACAATTGGAAGAAAATCAATGCAACTATGGCAAAACCTCATTGCTTTGTTGCCAAAGGATTTCTGATTTCATTTTTTTTTTTTTTGTAAGACAGGGTCTTGCTGTCACTCAATCTGGAGTTCAGTGGCATAATCATACCTCACTGCAGCCTCAAACCCCTGGGCTCAAGCAATCTTCCCACCTTGGCCCCCCAAAACATTGGGATTACAGGCATGAGCCACCACACCTGGCTTGATTTCATTCTTTGTATGAATGAGATAGGAGAAAGGCTTTCAGCACTCTGAAGTATCCTTAAATTGACTGATGTATTCTCACACTCTCTGAAAAATAGTGGCTTCAAGTTGCCCGCCTCATAATTTTTGCCACTTCAAATTTGTACATTCTATTTCTGGTTGGAAAATAAATACTTCACAAAAATATTATAGTTGGACACAAATATATCAACAACTCCATCATTTCATACAATAGCTGGAGGATATCTTTGAGATGAAGGTCAAGCAAACATTCTCAAGTAAAGCCATAGGTTATATGTGGTGGATAACGTCCAGTAATTGGAAACACATCAGAGGAGCTACTATTTTGTCTTTGTTTGGAAATCTGTTTTGCATATTGAAAAATGACAGCATTGTGATGCATAAATTACTAGAGACTTACAAGGAATAAAGAAAGTAAGTAGTAAGTTAAACAATCAATTGGAACCCAATTTTTATTGCATGAAGTACTCACAAATGAGTACTTGTGCTGATAGGTGTACTGGGAGTTGTGTATTCACAATGAGAAAGAGTAAGTGTCTTTGGGTGGGCCTTAGCTATACATCCTTGTAAGTAATATATTACAACTGAAGAAATCCCTGAGGTACTTCTGGCAGGGCCCCAGCTTCAAGTTGAACCTGAAATAGAGAGTGAGCTTACAACTCTTGCGCATGAGTGCACACACACACTCGCACTCCCAAATATATGTGAAAAAAAAAGCTTCCCGGAAAAAAATAATTTAAAAAAAATCCCTGAAAGCTACTTGGAAAGTCATACGTATGTTAACTTTGGTCATTTAGCATCATAAATTGAAGATGGAATATCATAAAATAGGCAGATCTGACCCTCCCACATTCCCCAGCATTTACAGTAAGTCTGAGACAGCAGAGGTTGGATGGCGATGGTGATAATGGTGATGAATATGATGAATGTGATGATGAAAGTGACAGCTAACCTTTATTGAGTTTTGCCATAAACTAAGTGCCACTCTAAATACTTTAATTCATAAAATTCTCACAACAGTTTATTTTACATCTGAGAACACTGAGACACAATGCTTAGATTGTCTGAGTAACACAGTTAACTAAATGCAAGATTCTGTTTTCTATGTTGTAGTGAAATACCATCGATCGCAGTGGAACAAGTTGCAAAATACTTTGTAGAATCATTAAGTCAATTGAGGAATTTAAAATTCTGAACTATGGTGGTAGAAAAAAAGCCCCATTTCAAATAGACATGACTTCAGAGAGGTAAAGCTAAAATTTAAGCCATTTACTTGACAATTTTTATTTTTATTTTAATGTTTTTAAGTTTTATTTTAAGTTCAGGGAAAATGTGCAGGTTTGTTACACAGGTAAACTTGTGTCATGAGAGTTTGTTGTACAGATTATTTCATCACCCAGATATTAGGCCTAGTACTCTTTAGTAGATTTTCCTGATCCTCTTCTTCCTTCCACCGTCCATTCTCTGATAGGCCTCAGTGTGTGTTCTTCCCCTCCAGGTGTCCATGGGTCCACATCATTTGGCTCCCACTTGTGAGTGAGAACATGTGGTATTTGGTTTTCTGTTCCTGTGTTAGTTTGCTAATGATAAGAGCCTCCAGCTCCATCCATGTCCCTGCAAAGGATATAATCGCGTTCTTTTATGGCTGCATAGTATTCCATGGTGTATATGCACCCCATTTTCTTTATCCAGTCTATCACTGATGGGCATTTATGTGGATTCCATGTCTTTGCTGTTGTGAATTGGGTTGCAGTGAACATGAGTGAATGTGTCTTTATAATAGAATAATTTATATTCCTTTGGGTATATACCCAGTAATGGGATTGCTGGTCAAATGTTATTTCTGTCTTTAAAGTTAGAATTTCTTAACTTTACTATGAACTACTCAAAAATACTTTAATTTGCACATGCACACACACACACACACACAGTTAGTGTTACTTAATCTAAGCATTGTGTCTTGGTGTTCTCCGATGTAAAATAAACTGTTGTGAGAATTTAATGAATTAATTAAAGTATTTAGAGTGGCACTTGGTTCATAGCAAAACTCAATAAAGGTTAGCTATCACCTTCATCATCACATTCATCATATTCATCACCATCATCATCACCATCATCGTTATCCACCTCATCTGCCAATTTTTAACCCCACTGCCATAGATGCCACTCTAAATACTTTAATTTTTAAATTTAGTGCTTTTAACAAATGGAAAAAACAGCCATAATTTTCTTCTAAAAGATTTTTAAACAAAAATTATATAAGTAGTTATAAAAACAGAAGATTGTTCATAAATCTTGATCTAGGTATAAACTTAAAAAGACCCAGAAAAATTTCACTTTTCAGCTTTGTTGGTCTTATTTTTTTAACAATCCCTGACTTTGTTCATTGTTCGCCGAATCCATCTCGGCTCCTTTTATTTCACACCAAACTGGTTTTGTGCAATTGCCATTTCACATGAGCATCTGGATTTTTTTTTTCTCCTGTGCTTGTGCACATTTGGAGAAAGATAGTAATTTTCATCCAAATTTATTCTACTTTACTCAGGTTTATTCTCAGCCATCAGAGGAATGTTAACTGTACATGTTCATAATGTTTTTTTTAATTCTAAAAAAGATCTATGTCTGCTAGGAAGAGAAATATCCTTTAGTTTGTCAACTGGATCCTTCTAGAGGAGTCAATAGTATTTTTGTTTTTGATATGATCTTCCATCACCATTCACAGACTTCTAGAATCACAGCTTTATATGCTGGTTAATTCTACCATATAGATACATATATAGTAAGATGGAGGCATTTCTCTCTAGTTCCTTTAACACTCTCTGTTTCTTTGATATTCTTCTTAGTCATTGCTGCACTTCTGACAAGTCTGAATAGACAGTTGTCTTTTTGTTTATTGTTAAATAGATGAAGAGTATAGTTAAGATATTATATTTCAACATTTTTAAAAGCTATAATGCAGTCTGTTACTTTAGGTGTATCACTATAGAAAAATCTCTTTATTCTTGTTCCTTTAGAAATACCTTGAACAATTAGAAAATTTCCTGGATTGATGATTGCCCGTTTTGCTACTTAAACACTAAATTTGGTCACACGACTTGATGGAATTGGAATATGGTATCATTAAATATCTATTGCAACTCAGAAACCAGTTTCTTCTAATGTGCTCCTCCAAGGGCTTCATTTACATTGCCTGATTCATCCTTACATCCCTATGACATAAATGAAGGGCAGGCATCACATTATCCTCATTTTCCAATTGAGGAGTCTGCGAGCAGAAAATGGAGGCACTTGCCTGTAGTTACACACTATGTCAGAGGCAGGAGTAGGCAAAGATACTACTTTTGTTCACTGCCAATCCACCCTTCTTTTCATTAGTCACTAGCCTCCTTATTTTGTAAGTTGTAGGCCATTAGAAGATTGATCTTGTGGGGAAAATAACATCTGTTTTAAAACTCAATGCCTTTTACAAGTTTATATGCCTTCATATAATTTTAATAGGTGCATCATTGCCTGCTTTTCTTTATGAGAGATGATATAAATGTGAAAAAATACACTTGCAGAAATGAAATGAAAATAATAAATAAAGCCCTCTTCCATTTCCATTATTCTAAGTCATGCTCCTTGAGACTTCAATCTCAATATGATGTTAATAGAACCATTAGATATAATTCATATCCCACATAAGACATTTCTATTGACAATTTCATCTTGACCAAGGGTCAATGGATCCATTACAATGCAAATCTTACTGTATACTTTCCATCTAAATCAAAAGAATTTGGTCTTGTGTCCACTCTAATATGTTTCATGAAGTAGAATCCAATCTCAGACATGAAGTACACATCTGTTTCTCATACTAAATCATGCCTGTTCCTATTTGCTCTCAATTTAAAAGATAATTAATTACGTTTTACATCAATAGACTACTTTGGAGTATTTAAAGAAATGCATAGGGTTTATGGGAATCCAGGTTTGCCTGTTTAATACATACCAACCTGTAAGAAAAATTCATTCATGCATGGATGTGCATCTCTTAATTTTGGGGGGTGCATATAAAGCTATTCTACATATATAGTAAGATTTGCAGAATCAGGACATGTTCCAAAAGATTACCTAACCCAGTCTTGTAAAGTACAAGAACAAACTGAGATTTCAATCAGTTTTTCAGATAAGCTGAAGAATGTCTCACTAGGCACAGGATTTTTTTTTTTTTTAACTTTCGCTTTTCCCCATACTATTTATTTCTACTGTTTTTTTTTTTAAATCTTCATCTTTTGTTCCTGCACTCTTGGGCATCTTTCAGAATCCTTCTCTATTCAGTGCTCTAGGTAGCTTATAAATTG
Source organism: Pongo pygmaeus (assembly GCF_028885625.2). Lineage (NCBI taxonomy): Eukaryota > Metazoa > Chordata > Mammalia > Primates > Hominidae > Pongo > Pongo pygmaeus. The sequence continues at coordinate 18,294,139 of NC_085930.1, read as the reverse complement.
CAATCTAACCTTGATATGGACAATCTTTGAGCCCATTTCTGGCCACCTTTAAGTTTCAGGGCTGTCCTGATCTCTTGTTATCTGTTCCGTTTCCTTGTCTGTATTATTTTCCTTCTAGAACTGTGCTACTGCTTCTATTTGTGCACCACAACAGAAAGATCTGCTGCTGATGAAGGCTTCCTGTTACAGATGAGGTTAAAGTAGCTGAGGAGTAGCTGAACAAGACCTTACATAAAGGCCTTTTCTCCCCTAGGGTTCCATGACATTGCATCCATACTCTGGTCTCACCACACTCCTCCATCTTCCTTTCTTCTTTCTTGGAACGTTGGGTAGTGATGAACTTTGGACCAGGAAGAGTTCTGTATAAATCCCTGATCTACTAATTCTCACGGTGTGATCTTGGGCAAATCCTTTAATCTTGTCTAATCCTCAGTTTTGTCATCCATAAAATAGTGATAATAATTATCCACATTGGAAGATTGTTGTGAGAAGGAAATTAAGTGATTTATGTAAGGGTCACAATGCCCGACTCAAAGTAGGTATTTAAGCAGGTTGTTGCCTTACTCCTTCTTTACTCTCTCTTTTTTTCCCATTTCTCTCCAAAATATTCGATTTTTTGAAACAAAAAATTTGATTTTTTCAAGCTTTCCACTATCCAATTACATAGCTACCAACTGACGAGTTTTCCAATATTTATTTATTTTCAAATTGCTTTACTTCTTGTGGGTTATCAACAGCTAGACATATTTTTTCCTCTTTCAGTTATGAAAGATATTCTCAGACTCAACAAAGCTTTAAATTTTGTTCAAGGCATTGAAACATAAAAGTTCAGGGATTATTCAACGGTGTTAACTATTGAATGTACACAAAATGATTTTAGTTGCAATCTAGTTTGTATGCTGGTTCAAACATGCCCAGGACTCCCAAGTTCAAAGGTTCTCTCTACATGTAAGTGGTAGTCAAAAATATTAGTTGTTTTATTGTGGACAGCCTTAATTTATAAATGGAAAACATCTAAAACTGCAAAGTGCAATAGTCCAGAAACTTTTCATTAGCAATCCAGTTCTTGGACATCACAGGGAAACTTGGCAGAAAGAAATGATAAGTTAATTGTTGAAATGTTTCATATTCTCAGGTTCAGTTTCTTATAGGTATTCACACCTGCCTCACCTGCACCTCTGTTACTCTCTGTGACATGCTCCACCACCCTGGACAAGACAAATGTCTATTTGAAAGAATAAGGGTGTTTGTTAGTGGGTAGGTGTGATTATGGAGGCAATTCTAGTGTGGAAAAGATGGGTTGGAGTACGGGGCAGCAGCAAGGAAAAATAAATAAAAGAGTTTATTTTTAGTGGGACTGATCCCTCTTGCTCATGCATTAGCGCTTGGCTACAGTAGAGTAGTAATTTATTGATGCAGATGGCTATGTAAAGTGCATGCAATTTGTGAGGGGGCCTGACCCTTGACTGACGGGCCATATGTTGTAAAGCCCTAGGGGTGTCATTTGCCTCAGCTTTCTTCCTCTCTCTGTCTCTGCACCTATGGTCCTTGTTCAATCACCACATATTGAACTATAGACTTACCAACTCCCCCAATAAATCTCCAACTAATGGCTCACAAAGGCCGTAACTTAACCCTTTCTACACAACAGAACACATTATTTTGCATCACGATCACACTCAGTGAAATAAAAGACAAATATTATATGACCTGCCTAGAATAGAAAGCAAATTGTTGTAAAATGCTGTTCCCTGCTGGGTATTCACTGTATTTGGATGTAGTAGGGTTGCTTTGAGCTTGCTGAATTATATCGTTATATTCTGCCATGTTATAATTACAGCTTACTGTTATAATTCTTAAATACTGTTAATACACCACACTAGAGAAACATTTAATGATTTTTAATTAGCTTCTTTTGTCTGAGTCTTCTTTTTTCGCTAGTAAAATATGGAATATATGCTCAGTGAAAAAATGCGTATATTTTTATTCTCATGTAGAAGCAAGTTTTTATAAAATCTATTAGGGCATTTCTATGGAATAACAGAAAAAGAAGTACAGCGTACGTTTTAAATACTTACTGTGCCCTAAATTTTCTGTAGGACCCATTCCAGCAGAAAGACTTAATGAAATTATTCATTCTCCACTGAAGCACTGGGATTTCCTTATAATGTGGGTTATCTGAGTCCTAAATGCCACCTGAAAGAGTTTAGGACACCAAGACTAGAAAAAAGTCATTGCTGCTTATCTATTAACTTCATTTTTTCCCATCCAATAGTAAAACCGAATAAACGATACTATTCAGTGATGTGCACATCAGTACAATTTCTCTAATATTAGGAATACCAGTCAGTTGCCTTATGCTTATTCCCATCACTTGGGTAAGGGAGCAGAAGGTGTCTTCCTTGGAATCTTGAGACAACATCACTGCAAGCAAGAAGCAGACATCTATTGCTAAACTCAAGTTGAATTTTTCTATCTACTCCTTTTCCCCTTTTCCGGGCACAGCTCTTGGTAGATTTAGCAGCAATTTAGAGAGGCTGGCAGAGTGTAGGAAGACCACAGGTTCCACCAGTGCGTAGCCCATCTGTAGAAATAGTAGTCAGAGCTGCGTATCTCTACTTATATTCCATGTTTGTAATAATTAGCTTCCCATAAAACAGTTTGTCTTCTAGATAGCTTGCTACTAGAGTGTTCACAGCTTGTGTGTGATATGGTTTACATAATATCTCTGAGTATCTTAATTCAGTAGGAATATAATGTTTGATTTCTACCAGATCAGGTTTCATATCCCGTGTTGGTATAAAAAATAGGTTTCGTAATTTTTTTTCTCCTAACTAATGAATAATTTCCTTACACTATAGTGAAAATCCAGCTCCCTGAACCAATTAAAAGAAAGATGAAATTTCATGTACACATATGATGTGTCAAAATGTTCATTTATGAGTCACTAGTCTCATCAACATGGATAACTGATGTAAAAAAAATATTCAAATATACAGAAAAGAAGAAGTCATTGTCTTCTGTCCTAAACCCAGTAGACCTAACACATACAATGCAGGCAGAAAGGAAATCAGCATAAATAAACCATGCGTTCCCAATTGAATCTCAATAATTTAAACATAAATCCTTTAGGCTTTGGTACCTTTTTTCCACATGGGCTTTTCTTTTGGATTTGGCGTTCTTAACATCATTTAGAATTCATCTGCAAGCCACAAGTAAATAGAGTTTCCATAAACCTTAAATAAACAATCCCCTTTGAGGTTATATTCCATAATTTAAGGAATTCCAATGAAAACATGGTTGATAAGGAGTTTTCCAAGATGTGTGTGTGTATCAATATATTTGCCTATAAAAAGGAACCAACATGTTAAAGCATAAATTACCAACTTTCCCACATATACCATATGCACAAGGGAGGGACATCTATAATGTATATATTTCTGAGATTGACAACAAGCAAGGATGAATTGCTAATATTCTACTTACCATGTATTCAGAAAGTCTCCATAGTTTTCAGAAAATGTGGTGAGAAAAACTTTTCTCTGTTCTGATGTATTTTCTCTCTAATTATAATTTGGCATCTAGAATTTGTTGTTTCTTTTAAAAATAAACTAAACTGCATAGCAAACTATATTGATTTTAAAAGCCCTCTAATTAAAATAGCAACTTAACAGCAAATGACCATGAAGTATTTCAAAATAAAAAATGATGATGTAAACTGAATGTGTCAACTAAAATTGGTACAAATGAAGATTAAGAAAATAGTTATCTTCATTTACTCTATGTTTCATATCATGCCTTTTCCCAGTTCTTCAGTTAGTTAATATAGCTATAATGAGTTCATACTCCTTAGAAGCAGCCAACAGAGAAGCTTTTCTTTAAGAACATTCTAAATGGCTCAAATCAATACCATTTCCTAAATAAAAACTTTCTTGGCTCAGATTTAAAACACCTATGGCTGTTGGCTTATTCTTTATGCTAGCCCAACAAAATGCCAAGTAATCTTGCAAGTAAGACTCTGCCACATTCTGATATCAACGTTTTCAATGAGAAAACTCTGTGTATATACATTCAGAAACATTCCATTATAACTTGCCTCTTAAAGTCATATAATTATCTGGTATTAAATTATTATTGAACATATTAATTAAAATGCCTCAGTATTTAACTCAATGGTTCAAACTATTTGCATAACCCAAAAACCCTTAATCATTGACATTTGAAGATTGCTGTTGGTTTTTTTAACTAATAGGACAAAATTTATTTTTAGTACAAAAATTTCAAGAAGATATAAAAATAGTTACTTAGGATTGATATGGCATGTTAAATACTAAAGGAAAATTGGAATTTGTTTTGTTTTTTAAAATGGTTTCTGGCCAGGTGCAGTGGCTCACACCTGTAATCCCAGCACTTTGGGAGGCCAAGGCAGGCAGATCATGAGCTCAGGAGTTCGAGACCAGCCTGGCCAACATGGTGAAACCCCGTCTCTACTAAAAATACAAAAAGTAGCTGTGCTTGGTGGCTCGCGCCTGTAGTCCCAGCTACTTGGGAGGCTGAGGCAGCAGAATCACTTGAACACGGAAGGCGGAGGTTGCAGTGAGCCAAGTTTGTGCCACTGCACTTCAGCCTGGGCGACAGAGCAAGACTTCATTTCAAAAAAAAAAAAAAAAAAGGTTACTATGTCATTGTTGAAAGTGATAATAATTTTTATGTATATGATTATATGAGAAATAATATTTTACCAATGCACATGTAGGGTACATTTTTATATTTTTTATTCATGAGGAATTCCACATTTTTTGTGCAAACACTATATGTTATCATTATTTTGTGTCTTCTATGTAATATATACAATAAATCAACAAATATTTATTGAACACCTACTCTGTGCTAGGTGTTAGAATGATAACATTGAATAATGTTATCTCCTCTGCCTTGAAGAACTTTCAGTGTAAGCTACCATAATATTTACCTGAGGATTTTTCATGTTTTTCTAACAGTGTATAAAATTCCTATATTTGGAGGCTCTCCAGAAACAGAGGGAAAGGGACTAGTAAAATTATAGTTGAAAGGTACAGTGTATTTTGGGGGACAAATATTTATGTTATTGTATTTGTTTTATATGATATTTTTAAAACATGGCACTATTCTCCTGACAGAAGTGAATTTGCCAAGCATTAGCCTAGGGTATTTAGAAGTAACAGCTGAAAGATTAAGGAAGCATCAGCATTGAGTGTGAGGAATTCAGCATAAAGTGTGATTAGAGCCTCCACAGTCTGCTATTCTTAGCTATTCATTCGCTACAAAATCACATCAGTAATTTTCAGTGACATTTTTAATTGTCCCTGTACAAAAGATAATAAAGTAGAAGAAAATAAAATCAAAAGTGAAAAAATTCAAGTACTACTAAGATGTACCCTGGTGTGTGTTGGTTTTGGGTGCCCTAAATTACATATTAACAGAGAACTGCCTTGTAGTAAAATTAGATGCCCCCATGGGCCCTGACTTTACCTTTATCATGTAGTTTCATCATTTCAAGGATCTTTCCTTATGGTTAACCCCTTTTCATCTTCTGAACAGGTTCTTACAGCCAGAGGGTTCGCGTGCTATTTTTAGCATGCTTCTTTGAGTGGTGGATAGTGGTTGGGAATTTCTTTGCCTGCTGCATGAATACACTTCCCTGCAGAGTGTAGAAAGAAGCACTTAATTTAGAGCTTTTCATTTTGGTTAGTGACACAGCAAACATAGCACAGGTGGCTATAATTTTACACCATGTGAGTAAAAATATTATTTTTCTTTCCCCGTCAACCTTCCTGTTTGATCGTCTTAAACCCACAAGATGGGGAATTACAGAAACTGATATTTTAAATTGATGAACTAGTTTAAGATACTCTTTGAAAAGGAATCCAAACTTGCTATGTAATCTGTATTAGTCTGTTCTCACACTGCTATAAAGACATACCTGAGATTGGGTAATTTATAAAGAAAAGAGGTTTAACTGTCTCACAGTTCCACAAGCTGTAGAGGCAGCATGGCTGAGAAGGCCTCAGGAAGCTTACAGTTGTAGCAGAAGGTGAAGGGAAAGCAGACATGCCTTACACGGCAGGAGCAGGAGGAAGAGAACGGCGGGGCGAGGCGTCACACCCTTTTAACCAGCCAGATTTCATGAGGACTCACTATCACAAGAACAGCAAGGGGGAACTATGCCCCACCTCAAAACACTGGGGATTACAAGTTTGGCATGAGATTTGAGTGGGAACACAAATCCAAACCATATCATAAGCAAAATGTAAAATTGTTAAGGATGGGGAAAGATTTATAAATGTAGGGTTCAAGTTAATGTAGAAGTGATAGCACTGTCCACCAGTGACTGTTACTGGGCCTGCATCTTTATCATAGTGGATCATAGTTCCGTTATTGTAATTATGTCATAGTTTTGTAAAAACCTTTACCTGTTATTTGAGATATAAAAGGTTGCTATTTGGCAATTTTTAGGTTGTAGTCTCATATTGTAGGTTAGAAAGCATCCTTATTTTATAAAAAATCTCTCTCTATGTATATTTAGATTAATTTTCTATTAAGGATCAGATATTCATGTTCAAACATTAGGTTTTCCTGATAATCCACTTTTTAGATAGTCTCAGCTTTTATTTTAGATTTAGGGGCACACATTACAGGTTTGTTGCAGGGGGTTACTGCATGACAATGAAGTTTGGGTATGAATGATCCCATTACCCAGGTAGTGAGCATAGTAACCAATACGTAGTTTTTCAGACCATTTCCCTTCCTTTTTCCCCCCTCTAGTAGCCCCCACTGTCCATTGTTCTTATTTTTGTTTCCATGTGTACACAATATTTAGCTTCCACATATAAGAAAATGTGGCATGTATACACTATGGGATATGTGCAGCTGTACAAAAAGAACAAAATGCATATATGCAGCAACATAGATGTAGCTGCAGGCCATTCCCCTAAGCAAATTGATGCAGGAACAGAAAACTAAACACCGCATGTTCTCACTTAGAAGGTATCTTTTAATGGCATTGTCAGACAAACTCAAGCAAGGATCCTTGCTGAAGTACCAGAATCTTGACTGGTTATGGTTCAAAAACAACTGAATAGTATTCATGGATCTGAGTCTTAGATACAAAAGATGAAAGAAATCTAGTAGTTTTATTTAGCTGGTTTTGAAGTGTAGATGATGTATTGCATAACATTATAGCAAGTCATACAATTTCCTTTGGCTAGTTGGTCATTCCCTTTCTCTTTATGGTTTCTATTCTTGCACAGAATTCTAACTAGTGATACAGAACAATAACTTGGATGACTTAAAAACATTATGCTAAATAAAAGAAGACAGACTCAAATGACTATATGCTTAATGGTTTGCTTTATATAAACTTTTTGAAGAGGTAAAACTGGATTGTCGGAAAGTTGATCAGTGCTTTACAGGGGCCAGGGTTGGGGAGGGAATTAACTGCAAAGACCAGAGGGAACTTTTTGGTGTGGTGACCATGGTCTGCACCACCACTGTGTCATGAGTATCAAGACTCATCCAATCTTTTCTAAACTTTATTAATTTTTTGCCTGAAAATTACATCCAAAAAAAGATGTTAGAATTCCACTTTGGTGTGAATTTAACCTAGACAAGTTGATATTTTTTCCTGTATTCTTTTTTCCCCATAAGTTAAAGCTATACTGAATTTATTAATGAAGTTATTAATAAGTCATTTATAACCCTAATATAGTCCTAGTTCTATATAAGCTGACTTTACCTGTAGTTACTATGTATTTGAACAGAGTCAATTGAAGTATAAATTTTAAACCAAAACTAAACACTTTTTTCCCAGGAAACATTCATCACACAGGTGCATATAAAATACATGCATTTTACATCTGAATTTGCATATAAAGTGTTGTAGGAAAATTAGAAAGCATATGGTCTTTTCTTCTTTTTCATTGTCTAAGAAGCACTAAAGCCAAATAACCTGGAATGATTCTTCCAGTTTTACTCTTTTTAAATAGCTTTATTGTCAGGCAGATGGGGAGTGCTAGCCACTTATTAAAATTACACTTGTATATATCGTAAGAATGTTTTATATTTATTCATGAATATAAAATTTTTAGAATTGGCATTTAAAACCAAAAAAAACCTGTCATAGAGTTGAGTAACAACTGTATTTGTCACTTTGAAACCACTTTGAAATATGTTGCAGCATGGACGGTTGCCTAATTAATATTCTGAGATTCAGGTTCTCTTTAATGATGTTTTTGAAAACTCTCCATCTTAGAAAGCAAAAGATAATCATAGAGTAGAGATTGAATTACATGGAAAGAATGAACTTTAAGATGTGGCATCTCTTCCAAGTTGTATTAGGAAAATATATATGGGAAAACATTATCATATACTTTGTAATAAGTACTTTCCCCCACTCTGTGAAGAGTTTAAAAATCAGTACTTACAATGGATAGTTTTCAAGCATCATTTTGTGAGTTAATAATCTGAGCCAAAGAGATGTAACATAGTCCATGAACACCAGACAGTTAAAAGACTCTTCTACTTTAGAGGTGTTTTAAGGACTGATTTAAAATTAAAAGATGGATATCTATTTATTCATCACAATTTGGTGCTACAAATTTGAAGAAGTAGAGGATAACATTCTTTTGGGTACTTAATGAATATTTTTCAATTAAATATCTGAATTACTAATACATCTCTTAGATTCCTATTGCAGCTACAGAAATAACTGCATCATTTGCTGAAGAACATTTGAAAATGTAGAATTTCTTATTTGACACATGAAAGTGTATTACATAATTCAGTATAACAATGAAGACAGGTAAATACATAGATACATACATATATAGATACAAACCAGAATAGGCAGGTAATTGACTTTGAAAATGTGTTCTGAAGACAAAACTTTTAGACAGTTTTGAGGAGATACTATGTGATAAGGCAAATTTTATAAAACTGAAGTCAAAACTAAACTTTCTGTCACTCAAAACTATCATATGTCAAAACTTTTTTAGGTAGAACTTTAATAGAACTTTAGCATCTTATAATGTCATATCTCTGATAAACTTGAGTATATGCAGAGAATCTGCCAAAATTTAATGAGCACATGTCTGAACAACCATTACTTTGTGGCTAAAGATATTTCTTTCCAATTTCTCTCCCCAGTATGGTTACTCCGCCTCTTTAATTTATCCTTGTAATATGTGCAGCAAGTAAAGAAATAGAAAGCTTGGGGGAAAACGAACTGCTATGTAAATGCAAGTATCTCCAGGGTTTTTCTACATTCTCTCTTCTTTATCCCTCTTTATTTCTGTTTTATCAAATAAAATCTTTTTCTCCTCATAGTTGCAGTATCCAAATTGTGTTTTTTAGCACGTGTATCAAATGGATAAAGTTTAATAGTATAAATTGCCAAAGAAAATTGGCATAAGAGTTTCTCCAGGACCACAGTTTGGTGTACAATATGATACCAAATATATCCTAAACATTATTTTCTCTTAATTTAGTTATAGATGAAATGCCAGATGTGGTATTTCAAGGGTGATTAAAATCACCTTAGTTCCTTGGAATCTTTACCTTTGTCTACATAAAGCTGTTAAAGGAAACTGGAACCCCGCTTTTTCTCAGTGATGACATCCAATTGTTTTCCCTTATATATAGTGCTATGAAAGTATTCTATGAGTTTAGCAAACCTATCTTTGCAATGTGTATGTGTTATGTAGCTTGGATTTATTTCAAAATCTGTAGAGGCTGCAAAATTTGTAACCACATTATAGAAAAGTCAGGTGTACTCCCTTCCACTGCCCTTCCCATTTTCATTGTGTCCATGCTTTCCTTTGCATGTTCCTCTAAGATAAGAGTTAATATGTTGTAAAAACAAAAAAACAAAACAAAAGAAAAAATGTCTGTGATAACTTAGCATAGTGTTTCTGAACCACTTTCCATTACTGCCCCTTAAAGGAATCTTTTCAAAAATTTTTCCTAATTGCTATTCCCTTGAAATGTTACTACTACAGATAAACTGTACATCTGTTTATATACTATATTTGTGTTTTAATACATAAAATACTTGATTTTTGGCTCACTCCCCTGAATCTATTTTTGCCCCCTTAAGGTTAGCATTGCCTCCGTTGAGAATGCAGGCTGTGGCAGTTATTAGATTGTCCACTCTAGTCAGGTAGGACACATTGTCATGTGCTGTTCTGTATGTTCCCTCTTTTGACTTCCCCTTGGAAATGCTTTAATAATTATGTCATTCAAAGGCATAGCCAGCCATGGCGGCACTCACCTTTGGTTCCAGCTACTCGGGAGGCTTAGGCAGGAGGATCACTTGGGCTCAGGAGTTCAAGACCAGCCTGGGCAACTGGAGTCTGTTCTCACATGACTAATAAAAACATACCCAAGATTGGGTAATGTATAAAGGAAAGAGGTTTAATGGACTCACAGTTCCACACGGTTGGGGAGACCTCACAATCATGGCAGAAGTCGAATGAGGAGCAAAGTCACATATTACATGGTGGCAGGCAAGAGAGCTTGTGCAGGGGAACTTGTATTTATAAAACCATCAGATCTCATAAGACGCATTTACTCAGAATAGTATGGGGAAAACTGCCCTTGTGATTCAATTATCTTCACCTGGCCCTGTGCTTGACTCATGGGGATTATTACAATTTAAGGTGAGATTTGGGTGCGGAGACAGCCAAACCATATCAGCAACATAGTGAAAACCTTGTATTTTAAAAAGAAAAAAAGAGAGAGAGAAATAAAAATGCACCCTCCCTTCCTTCCTTCCTTCTTTCTTTCTTTCTTTCTTTGTTTCTGTCTTTCTTTTAGAGTTCATTGCATTTTTTTGTCATCAACTATTATTTTAAGTTCAGGTGTACATGTGCAGGATGTGCAGGTTTGTTCCATAGGTAAATGTGTGCCATGGTGGTTTGCTGCACAGATCCACCCATCACCTAGGTATTAAGCCCAGCAGTCATTAGCTGTTCTTCCAGATGATGTCACTCCCGCCACCCTCCCAGCTACAGGCCCCAGTGTGTGTTGTTTCCCCGCTATGTGTCCATGTGTTCTCATCGTTCAGCTCTCACTTATAAGTGAGAACGTGTAGTGTTTGGTTTTCTGTTCCTGTGTTAGTTTGCTGAGGATAACAACTTCCAGCTCCATTTATGTCCCTGCAAAGGACATGATCTTGTTCCTTTTTATGGCTGCATAGTATTCCATGGTGTATATGTACCACATTTTCTTTATCCAGTCTGTCACTGTGGACATTTGGGTTGATTCCATGTCTTTGATGTTGTTAATAGTGCTGCAATGAGCATATACGTACATATATCTTTTTACTAGAATGATTAATATTCCTTTGGGTATATACCCAGTAATGGGATTGCCAGGTCAAATGGGATTGCCTTTCTGGTTCTAGATCCTTGAGGAATCGCCACACCATCTTCCACAATGCTGGAAATAATTTACATTACCACCAACAGTGTAAAAACGTTTTTCTCTGCAAACTCACCATCATCTGTTGTCACCAGAATAATCACCATTCTGACTGGCATGAGATAGTATCTCATTGTGGTTTTGATTTGCAAGGAAATGCAGTTTTCTTTGTCTATTTCAGAAAGAGCACAGAGGATGGGAAAAGATGAGAATAAGCTAGCCCTCTCCTCTCTAAAGAGAGAATTTATATTTTGTTTCTTATAGATGACATTCTTAGAATTAATATATATTCCATGAATGAGAAGCCATGTAGATCTACTTAAACAGCCATGCTAAAGGATTAAGGTTGTTTGCCATTATCATCTCCAGTAGCTCCCATAGACCTCCACTATGTTAATGATAAATAATATGTGTATCCTCCATTCAGCCTCTACTCTGGCCTTCCTGATAACACTGTAACTCATATCTTTCCAAACCCTATAAATAGATGCATATTTAGGGGTTATGTCCTGGACTGAGGTACAGTGTTGCTAGAAAATAAATATAACACAAAACACATGAACCAATTTTATGAATTAGGCTAATTTATGCAAGATGATGATATGTGAATGATTATAAATTATAAATTATTATTACATATATTAAATGCTTATTAGAATCCAGGTACAGTGTTAAAAACTTTCCGTAGATTTTCTAATTTTTATCCTCACAATAAACCTATAGATACTTTTATTATTTTTACTTTATAGATAAGAAAAATAATATCCAAAGTGCATTTTAAATACTGGTTTAAATAGCTAATTTTATTGATGTTTATAATGCAAGAAGCGATTATAAAAATCAGAATTGACTAATTTTTGCTTCATTTTTTATGGTGGCTTCCTATCTTGCCAGTTGTGGAGATAATAGCATTAGGTACAAAAATAAAATAGCCACCAGGAGGAAAAAAAGCAAACAAAAATATGACTTAAATTCAAACTCAGACTCTAAAATTGGCTGTTTTGAAACTAACAATTGTTCTAATCGTAATCATGGTAACAGCTGGCATTAGTTAACTGCTTACTAAGTCATCTTCACCTTCACAGCAGCATTTTCATTTTACTGAAGAGGAGACAAAGGGTTAGAGATGCTAATCATATTCCTTAGATTCTAGACCTCGATATTTTATTAGTGATGGTCTGGATTATTTGTTGTTGTGAGATGTGTTAAGGGTAATTAAATAGCCTTCTAAGAAAACTGAAAACGTCTCTTTTTTCACGTAAACAATTATCACAATATAAAATGAGTAGAATGTGCCATTTTTTTAAACGCCTAAATTTTTAGAATCGTATATATTTTCTGAATATAATTGCCCATGACCATAAGTTTTTTTAACTCTTTTGAGTTTAATACAATGTACCTTTTCTTTTGAAAATTTTCAGTAACTTAATGACGGCATTGCTTCTACGGGAAACATTATGCAAATGACTCACAATGAAGTCTATGAGTTTAGTTAAGCTTGAGAAAAAGTTTGTAATTAACAAATTAGCATTTGAAAAAGACATTTGAATATGCATAGTAGAAAATTCTACTTAACTTGTGGGGTGTGTTCATAATGATTATTTCGAATTCATGCATATGCATCTTTTAACATGCAAATATTTTAAACCTTAGTGGACTAATCCAGATCTGGCTCATTTCTGTTGTTGTGGTTGTTGTTTTAGTTAAATGTTGAAAATTATAAATAAGGCATCATGAATACACATACTAACGTGTGGAGTCCTCTTTACTTCTCTTTGATATAGTCTTTTTAATAATTAAAGACACACTATTAAATACTTTCTATTCATTATTACTTCACTGTGGATAAAAATAACATTAAAAAAAAAAATCTTGGTATCTGTCTTTTCCTACCAAAGTGTATAATGTGTACTAGAATGCTATAGTCAGGACTTCATTTACCTTATGTTCAATTGTGCTATTAGAAATTGGAGTTTGATGTCTCACATACACACACAGACATTACAGTATTCACAAAAAGTGGCAAGAATACCTTGTGATTACTTTTAAAACTCTTATATAATATATTGGCTTCATTGTAAAGTATATTTTCTTAACAATTTTTTTGTAGGTCATACCCCTCCTCCGTTTAAAAAACTCTACCAGTTCTTGATTAATTATCAGATATGATCTCAGACCTTTAGTTCAGCATTGAGTACTGTTCTCCAATACAAAGCACCTCTCTCGCCTACATCTCTTCACATGTTCCATTCTAATCTGGCCTCGATTCTAATTCTTATGCTCTCTGTAAATGCATGATCGCTAACCCATCTAAATGTTTAGACGAACTGCTCTTCTGCCATTATACCTTACCCACCTTACTTAAGCTACATGGTATTTTCCCTCGATGAATTCCTACAGTATTTATAGTTGAACTATTATGTTCCCTACAAAATGGTTATGTGGAAAGTTATAGCCAATTTAAATCTAAGGTTGATAAATATGGGAATTCTTTGCGTTTCTAGATAGAGAAATTATGTCTTGTCTTGGTTTGGCCAATCTCCTAAAATCCAATAGGCAACTGAGGACAGAAGATTGGGCTTGACTTGGCTTACACAGAGGATGGGTATCTGTTTCTAATGAACTTGTAATTTATGCCCCATCTTGTAGCCAAAAGGAATTAATAGGCCTACAGACATAAAAAATGAATAAACGATTTTTTCCACACTAGTTTGTTCATAACACGACACTGGAAATAAGGTCATTACATGGTCTCGTGAAACCCCTGCCAATCCTGTGACTTGATGTATTTTAGATTCTTTCACTTTGCTTTATATATTTGCTGTGACTATTTGACAATATCTGGTGTTTAACTTTGCCTTCAGAAAATTGCCATGGTTCAACTTCCTTTCAGTGTTCCTGCCTTCCTTTTCAGTTTATTGATAGTTTCCCTTGCCCTAGACACTCATGTGGACACTGATGACACAAAACCAATCACAATCTACATTGGAAAAGCAAAATAATTAAGAATTAAAATCAGCGAGTTCCTGACACTAGCTCCAAGGACTAGACAGGTGACACCTGAACAGAGTGGAAAATAGTTGTTGGGAAGTATTCCAGGCACAAGGAACAGAATATGCAAGGGCATTCAATAATCCATGTCTCTGAGGACATCAAGTGGAATATAAAACTAGCTGTATTATCAGATATCAGAAAGGCCTTATGAGCCACACTTACACTTTCCAATATACTAGAAAAAAACAGCCATTCAAAGGTTGTATAATCAGTCCTAGCTGAAGATGCTTGCAATTATTCATTTTCCTATAAACATGTATGGACAGTGGATAAATCCCAAATTTTTACTCTGAAGCTTGAGTTGTCCAGATTAGATTTGCCGTTTATCTTAGTTTTATTTCCTGACCAATTTTCAATCCTTCTTTCGTTACCTCTCAGAAACTTGCTTTTTAAGAAACTATATTTTTACAAAAACAAAAGGACAAAAGTTTTTTCTAGACAGTTTTAGTGCACATCTTTTCTGACTTCAATACAGAAAGTTTCCAGTTAGACAATATTTTTACTGACTCTATATGAAGACTTCACTTTGCACTAAATATAAAATATTTACACTAAATATAAAATAAATAGAAAAATATAAGGAAGAAGAAATATAAGAAAAAAAACACTAGAAATAGTCTTAGAAATGCATATGTTTGTACATTCATCCCTCAGTATCTGTGGGGAATTTGTTCCAGGACCTCCCGTGGATGCTCAAGTCTCTGATATAAAATAACATATTATTTGCATATCACCGACGTGCATTCTTCTATATACTTTAATTCAGACGTCCCCAACATTTTAGGCACCAGGGACTGGTTGTGTGGAAGATGATGTTTCCATGGATGGTGCAGGGGGAAGGAAGGATGGTTTCAGGATGAAACTCTTTCACCTCGGTCATCAGGTGTTCAAGCAGTAGATTCTCACAAGGAGCACGCAACCTAGATCCCTCACATACGCAGTTCACAATAGGGTAAGCACTTCTATGAGAATCTAATGCCGCTGCTGATCTGACAGGAGGCGGAGCTCAGGCGGTAATGCTTGCTTCCTCCTGCTGTGCAGCCCGTTTCCTACCAGGCCACAAACCAGTATGAGTCCCTGGCCCGGGGGTTGTGGACCCCTGCTTGAAATCATCTCTGGATTACTTTTAATATTTACTACAATGTAAATGCTATGTAAACAGTTATTAATACTGTATTGCTTAGGGAATCATGACAAGGAAAAAACGTCTCTACATGTTCGGTGCAGACATAATCAACCACTTTTTTTCTAAATACTTTTGATGCAGTTTGCAGATATGGAGGGGTGATTTAATTTTGCAAGCTCTTATAATCAACTATTGGGATTCATCATTATTTTCAGGGTTTTTCTCCTCCTTTTATGACTGAATTTATTTTTTTTAAAAAACTGAATTACTGCATAAAATATAATTATTTTTATAACTTATAAGGATGTATAGACTGTAATTAGGCTGTTGTATGATAGCTGACTGGTATTGCTGATGAAATTTTACTACATGACCAGAATAACAAAATTTATTACACAGGTTACTTCCTTTAGAGTTTCTACTTTTTGATCTTCAATATCTAACATAAAGATATTATTAATATAAATATAAAATAGATCTTAATGGTAGGGACAGATTTCTCTCTGTAAATAGAAGTACAAATTTTGTATGAAAAGTTGAAGAGAAATAAATATAATATTCCCAAATCTATCCACAACCATTCATACCTGATAAAATGTAAGTTTACTGTAGAATGAATGAATTATCGATGTACTTAGCAAAACATTATATCTGCACAAAGTCATAAATTAAACAAACTCTAATACATTTTATGATAAGCATAATTTGACCTGAGTCCTTGTTAGCCTCAAAGCATAATATAATAATCAGAAAAATTGGGGGTCTAATCAATTAATGTGAAAATCTGCAATGAGATTATTATTTATCTAGAGTGAATGCTTTACTAGCATACAAATAAGGTTTTTATAAATGAAATAGTATAAATATCTAATTATTGGAACTTTTCCACTAAATAACTGATGGCGTAAAAAGGTTTCTGCTTTTTTTAAAAAAAAAAATAATTGCTGATATAAACTTGAGAATTTAAATGTCAATTATGGCAAAAATATTTTCTGTACAACTTTGTTGTTTTTTAAAACATTATTAATGTAACAGCTACTACATCTTATTATTTTCATCCATTCTGCAAATCCTTGGTGAATCTATTTAGTCTACATCTAGAACAACTAGAAAAATATGTATAATATATGTATCTAAAAGGGAAATGAAGATGCATGAAAATATCTAATTGTGTAAATACTGTTAAGCTAGAGAATTAAAGATGATAACCCCTTTTCACCATTCAGCCGAGCGTGAAAGAGCAAAAGAGATTCAAAACTTCATTAATTGCTCTCACACAACGTTACAAGCCACCTGCACTTCAAAGAATTTACATTGGAGCAGATGGATTGCTGAATGCGATATCAAAGAATTTCAGAATGTTTGTTTTAAAAATAACCTGGATTCTAAGGCAAGCACCAGCGAAGCATACAATTTACAAAGATGACAGAGCTTTTCTTATTAAAACTTCTAAAACATCTAAGTAAAGGCACATTTTTATCTCTAAAATAAGAGTATACATACCAACTACTCTTTAAAATGATCAAAGTTACATGTTTAAATATATAAATGAAATATATTCATGCATTATTTGAGGCTTTTGAACCTACCTAACTGGTTTCCTTTAGTAACTCCTAGATCAGTGAAATCTAGCTTTTTCCCAGTATAAGTTTTCACATCTCTCTGATTATTCAATCTTTCGAATAAAGATGGTCCATATGGAAAATGAGATTTTTAAAAAAGTTTAAGAGTAACTTTTTTTGCAGAAACTCCTTTCACTTGTCATTTGATTCTGAC
Organism: Pongo pygmaeus; assembly: GCF_028885625.2. NCBI lineage: Eukaryota > Metazoa > Chordata > Mammalia > Primates > Hominidae > Pongo > Pongo pygmaeus. The sequence continues at coordinate 18,276,726 of NC_085930.1, read as the reverse complement.
TTGAGCTCAGTACTTCGATTGATAGGTCCTACTCTCAATGCACTGACAGAATCCACATTGGAATAGCTAGTTAAGATGAATCAGAGCTCATCTAAATGCATCTTGGATCAGATTATGCTTTACTTTTGGAACATATTTTAATTTTTGTATTTTACAGAAGTTTCTATACCTTTACCCACAAATTAAGTTTTACTTGGAATTTGCATCACAATATTTTCATTCTTTAAATATTGATGTATCAAGGGTCAGAAAACAACAACAGCTAGAGGGCTGAATCTGACCTTGTACCTGTTTTTTGGAAATAAGATTTTATTTTAGCACAGTCATACCCATTCAATTACTTATTGTCTGTGGCTGCTTTTGTGCTACAACAATACAGCTGAGAAGTCACAATACACAGTAAGGCTTACCAAGCCCTAAGTGAGATATTTACTATCTGCCTCTTCATAGGAGAATTTTACTAACGCTGATGTGCTAGCACATTTTATAACTTTGGGTAAGTTTTCTTAAGCTCTCTGAGCATTAGGTTCCTCATCTGTAATATAAAGACACCGATGGTGTCTACCCAGATGTCCCTACATGTGGTAATAATAATGGTACCTAGCCATGATGATTAAATGGGATAATATAAGCTGTTAGGAAAAGGTCTCGTTCATAATAGGTCTGATACAAATGTCACCCAACATCAACATCACTGTCATTTTCTCAGGAATAATGCTAGGTCGTGGAGACTGAGAAGAAGGTTTCAAACTACATTATTGTAGTCTGTTCATCTTCACTAGTCAAACAATAAAGTAGGTAGTGTGGTTTTGTATTATGATCATAGAATTTGAAGGTGGAAGCCCTGGGTATGATGAAAATTTGCCTTCTTCTTTGCTGTTTAATAAGACCTTCAGTGAGTAATGTAAACACTCTAATCCTCTCTTTCTTATCTGTACAATTATAATAATATTATTAATAATAATATCATCCCCCAATAGCCTGTATATTGTAAAGGGCCAGTTAAATTAGAAATATGAAGTAGGGTAACTTGTAAGGTTGCAATACAAATCAAAGGTTTTAGTGCCTCATTAACCTTACCTCACTTCCATGCTTTGAACTTTGGGGTAATGAATATGTGTAATTATTTAGCTAAGAGGGCTCAAGATTAACGCTTTTGTGTCGAGTGTTGCCACGCACATCAACATGGATGATCTTACAGGCTAACGAGGGAAAGAAGCCAGAAGCCGAAGGCCACAGGCAGTATTATCCCCTTTATATAAAGTTCTACACCTAGAAAATTAATCTTTGGTGATAGAAAAGAAAATCGGTTACCTTTCAGGGTGTGTGGAAGGGGCATAGGGTATTAATGTAGGAGGCAGGTGACGTTACGGCTCTTCATGTGGGTATAGGTTACAGGGCTGGATTCACTTTCTACACCTTCATTGGCCAAAACACGTACGATTTGTACACTTCACTGTAGGTGTAAAATGCTTACAAGAAGAATGAAATATGAAAAAGAAGAGAAAATGAAAGAAAACAACAAAAGCGTTAAGTCCATCCACTGATCCTGCTTTTAGAACCATTAAAAAAACGTCTGCTATACAATCTATTTACCTCATCCTCTCACTTACACCAATCTTTCTTTCCATAGTGCCATAAAATCTACCTACATACATGTAAGAAAATGGGACTGTCCTTTAGCCAGCCTTGTCTCCTATACCACCTTGAATACACGATGTTTGACAGAAATGACGTTTTATTTTTCTCTTTATATAAATCTTATGATCTCCACTTTTGCCTGAAGCCTTTTTTAAACTAAAGTATTATGGCCTTAATGAGACTCACAGATCACGTTCACTGTCTATCCTACACGTATCATTGCGCTGTTCTCCAAAGTTCTGTTTGAATTTTATTTTATATCACTCCTTTCCCTAAACTATGTACATGCTCATGAAGACAAGGCAAAACAAAAATAAAAAATAAACAAACGAACAAAAAACCCACAGGTCTTAATAGAGAGATAGGTTTAAGTACAAGAAAATATAGTTTAGAAAATAAATGTTATTTATTTTTAAAAAGATAATGCCCTATATAAAACAAAACCAAAAAGTATAAAAGCTATGAAGGGAAAATCAAGTCTCTATTTTACCCTAACCTTTAGGAAACCCATTCTCTTCTCAGAGGTAACAAATGTTGCTGTTATTTTGTGCAAACTTTCATTATATCTGTGAATAGTCTGCGCATATGCTTATAGCAGTGTGTTTTACAGAAATGGAAGCTTGTCGTAGACATTACCTTGTACTCTGTTTCCATAAGTGAATCATGTATCTTGAACATCTTCCATGTTAATAAATAGTGAATTTAAAATGCCCCGAAAAGTAATGGAAGCCTAGAAACACAAAATTATGGAGCATTTTTTTTTTTTTTTTTTTTTTTTGAGCCTGAGTCTCGCTCTATCGCCCAGGCTGGAGTACATTGGCATGATCTTTGCTCACTGCAACCTCCACCTCCCAGGTTCAAGCAATTCTTTTGCCTCAGCCTTCCGAGTAGCTGGGACTATAGGCACATGCCACCATGCCCAGCTAATTTTTGTATTTTTAGTAGAGATGGGGTTTCACCATGTTGGCCAGGCTGGTCTTGAATTCCTGACCTCAAGTGATCTGCCCGCCTTGGCCTCCCAAAGTGCTGGGATTACAGGCGTGAGTCACCGTACCAGGCCTATGGAGCAATTTTTTAAAAGAACTTTACAAATATTACAAAATTGCCTTCTTTACATCATCCATGTAGAATATTCCTTATAACCACTTTTGCCAGTTTGAGAGGGCTTTTTGTTTTATCTGTGTTTGTTAAACCATATGCTGAAACTGTTTTCTGCTTTCTTCATGAGGCTTTCCCTTATCCTTCACAGAACTACATTGAATAAATATTTAGTCTATTACTCTTGAAGTCTACACTGAAAAATATGTGAAACATTACAAATTTTCCTTATTTGTTTGTGGCATTCTGGCCACGAGTTTGTATAAATTATATTTCAGAAGTTTGGGCTTTTCCAGATGTTGAGTAATATGCTGCTAAGATGTAAGTACAAATGCTTTCACTCCTGACTCCTTTGTACAAGTGAAAGACAACTTGGAATTCTAAACAGATTAGAAATAGAGGTTGCCATTCGTTTGAGCTCTCTTAGAAAAGAAGGCTTTCTTTGACAAATCCCTCTGCTTATTAGACAAAGTGCAAAAAGCATTACATCTGGAGTTCATAAGCCATTGTTTTATGGAATTGATCCATCATAGAATCCCTTATGCTCTTGAAATAAACCCATGAGAATTTAAGTAAGATGCTATATGCACACTTACTAACACATTCAGTTATACACACACACCACCCTCTATGCACACATGCTACCGTTAGAGACTTGTGCCCCTGCAAAAAATCTTATAGAGTAGAATCGCAACATGCTTTTTAAATTGACAGTTATTTTTTTTTTTTAACATCGTTTATCTTTTGAAAGACTTCTGAATTCAGCTACAGGAATTATTCTTATTCCTTGAAACCTATAACTCCCTATTTTTGGTACTCAAAATGTTTTGTAATACAACATTTTTTTCCATTAAAAAGAGCAAAAGTAAAGCTGCAATTATTTTTGAAACACACCATCCCCAGATACTTCTGGATTTCTTTTCCTTCCTCAGATCTTGAAGCACATATTATTTCTTTCACATCTTTAGACCGTTAAAACTCAATTGTTCATTCTGTGAGGAGAAAACTTAAAGGAAACATTCAGCAAGTAGCTCTATATGTGGGAGATGGATTTTTAGAGGATTTTAGGTGTTTGAGAAGAGTTTCTCATAGATTCCGTTGCATTCAGAATTCCTCAGGATGCCATTCTAAAGGATGACTGCAATTCAGATCAGCAAAGTGCTTTGATGTCTTATTTTTTCTTTTGCAGATTGCACTCCACATGTTCAGAAGGCCTTTCCCTAGAGTATAATTTAATGTAATTGACAGTCATTGTTCCTCAAAAGTTTGAATTAAATTAACCTGAGCGTGAATGAAACTGGTAAAATAACCACGTACAGATTTCATTTTATTTTCCTTTAGGATCAGTGACAATATTATGTATAAAATTGGCAGTTGGCTATTAGATCTTCATTGAATCACCCCAGATTTGATTAAAAGTAGATATTTCAGTGTACAGTAATTTAAGTTCATGAAAAACTCTTAGGTTTCTCATTTAGTTGTTGGGTTTATTGAGGAACAGGGTGTTTTATGTGTGTAATGATGAATTTTGTTCTTTCTCTTTTTCCACTAAGATCAAATACAGACTGCAAAATTGACCGAGCATGAAATTGTTTTTAGAAATTGTAGGAGCTAGTTTCGATGGCAAGAATCAGAGGAACCGTTGTTAGAGAAAATGTGTGTGGAAAGGATGATGGTAATGGGTAGGAGAGAATAGAGGTAGAGAGGTGTTAACATAGGGCAAAAACATTAAACTGACAAACACTTCTCTGTAGAGTAGTTGGCGTGTTAAGCCAGCACGCTTAAAAGCATACAAGTTTTTGGATAGAAAAGTCTTCATTGTTCTGACTGTTTTTCTGGACATGTAGCTGGAAAGGAGACTCAAATCTTCGTATGGATTTTGTGTCTTATGGTCACTGCCACTGCCAAGCAATTAGCCTTCATGATGACCATGCTTATGCAAAATACTAATTAACATGCCCGTTGTGCTGTTTTCCCTATTTGACCATGTGACAGCCCACAGGTCTGACACCCTCTGTGAACCAACAGCTGAGGAAATTTCCAACATGGCAGATTTTTTTTTACAAAATACACCCAAACAAAAATGGAATCACACTTTTCCTGAACAACTGCATTAACAGAATGTGTTACAACGGATCTACAATTAGAGGATTGCATTCATTTGTACTGGGGAAAAAAATAAAGGAGACTAGACCCTACTCAAGCATATGGATACAAATTTATTATACCTGGGTCCAGAATTTCAAAGTGTGATAACACTGTATTATATTATCATGAAGAATATAATTTACCAGTGCAATCACATCTAGTAAAATTATCATTAAAAGTTAGAAGCAAAGTTGTCAATATATTTACAGCACCATGTGAGACCTCTATATTGACGGGCTAATTTAGCAAATTTGTATGTGTTATGACTTTAAGAGTCTGGGCATTGGTGAGTTTTGTTTCTGTGTGTTTGTTCCTGTTGTGAGTGGGACTGGGATACTATGATTAACAAAATCATACACAGGCACTTGATATGTGGATTGTACAGTCTAGTGGGTGAAGTTGGGTGAAGTTTATTTATAGGCTCTACAAATAAATATAAAATTAGCACTGATGTGAGGGGAGGTGCTTGATACTCTGAGATTGTTAATAGAAGTTTTTAGCCAGATTGTAAATTGAGGTAAGTTTCTTTGGAAGCGACAATTGAGAAAGACATAAAGTAAAATTGATGGTTAAATGGGTGAGCCGAGGCTAGAGCACCAAAGACATAAAGTAAAATTGACGGTTAAACGGGTAAGCTGAGGCTAGAACACTAAAGACATAAAGTAAAATTGATTGTTAAACGGGTAAGCTGAGGCCAGAACACTAAAGACATAAAGTAAAATTGATGGTTAAACGGGTAAGCTGAGGCCAGATCACTAAAAACATAAAGTAAAATTGACGGTTAAACGGGTAAGCTGAGGCTAGAGCACAAAGTCACACACTGCTGCACATTGGACTTGCCTCAGATGTTGGTTTTTTGTTTGTCTTGTTTTCTTTTGTTTTGCTTTTTTTCTCTTTTTTTCCTAAATTACTGATACCCGACTCCCATGTCTAGAAAGTCTAATTTAATTGTTCAGGGTATTACCTGGACATTGAGACCTTTAGAATATCCCCAGGTGATTTTGATGTACGACAAAGTTTGAGAAGAATTGATCAGAATATCCTAGGCAGATGGAAAAGGCCTTGTGGTAAGATGAAGCGTGGCAAAATCTTAATAAGGCTGAAAGGTCAGTTGCTGCTCCTGCAGGACAAAGAGAGGAGGGAGCTGGGGAGAGAGGCGTGTGCAACATGAGACTGAAGAGCTGGCCAAGAAGAAGCTTGTAGGCCATTATACCGGTTTGGTGCTTTGCTGAATAGCAGCAAGAAGCCATTCAAGTCTTTCAGTGGACATTTCTTTCCACCACCTCCTGTGAAAAATATGGAAGTGTTGACTTTGCTTTTCTCGCATACTTTGACTTATTCATCTGTATGTACCTTTAAATGGACAGGATTTTTTGATATTAAGTTGTTTATGGAGAAACTAAAATATTTTCCTTTTTTTTTTTTTTTTTTTTTTTTTTTTTAGTCTGGAGTTATCACAAAGTTGGAAAATGTATTTTAAAAAATCTAAGATGGTCCATAGTCATTAGATCAGTCTTCAACTGTGGGTCTTCCAGCCACCACAGGTGGATCTGAGATGAGCTCTACTGCAGTGGGCTTTCAACTTCAGCTCCATGTGACAGTCACCTAGGGACATTTTTACAACTACCAATGTTCAGGCTCAAGTTAGTCAATTTATGAGTGATAGTTAAGCATAATTTTTGAGGTTCCTTAGGTGGTTCTAACATTTAGCCAGAGTTAATAACACCTGCTGGATAAATCTTTTTGGATTTAATTAAATTTGGGCATATTGATCTTAGACATGAACTAGAGTCTCTTGATTTTTGAAAATGAGGAGAAGTTAAAATGAACACCTTGAGGTATTTGCTTAAGTGTACTCCCTTCACAGAATAGAGACGAGTCCTTTACAGGCAGATCCAGTTAAAGGAAGCTCCCTCCAGAATGCTGGGTGATGGATGAAATGAGGGAAATCTTGCCTCCTCTGGAAGTTTGCCATTGGCTACAGCAGATTTCCCATGTTGCGTTTTCAAAAGTCGGTCTCTAGGATCTAACTTGAAAGATGTGTACCTCTAACACTTGGTTCTGATTATTTCCCCACAGTCGTGTCAGGTCCACGCAGTTGTATCAATGCTTCTGCTTTTCTAGATGCCAGTTAACACTCAGAGGTTTTACATTTAAGGGAAGAAGAAACTGACAAACAAAGGAAGTAAAGGAAGTTTATATGGAACAGAAAGGGAAGGAAAAAGACCTTCAATATGGGTGGAAAGGAGGAAAACAGACTTAGTCCGGAATAGAAGGCCCATTGACATGAGGAGGCATGCTAACAGAGGTCAGAAAGAGTAGGAAGAGTCGTTGGACATGGGCTGAGAAGGTTCAACACCAGGTAGCAGCTGAATGAGTCCATCAGTGGATGGGCTACCTAAGCAGGTAGGGCATTGTGCTTGTGGGTTATTCTGCAAATCCTCCTCAGCCAACAATGAGTGTCATTGGATCCATCAAAGGATTCAGTGAAAATGAAGCTTTTTGCGTGAAGAATTCCAAGGAAATTCTGAAGGTTGTGACATAGATGAAGAAAAATTCTCAGCATGAATTGAATAATAGTCACATGAAGTCTGAAAGTTAAAACTTAGAATAAGTACTGAAACCACACCAACTAGCACCAGGAAACGAAGAGGGCCATTTACTAATAACTCTTAGGAGTTCAAGCATGGAAAATGATTTTCTAAACGTCAAAGTTAGAAGATTATGCCTTTCACCTCCATGAAATTTCATAGCTGGAAAGGAACTCCAATCCCAACCCCTCATTTAACAAATGAGAAAACTGAAGTGAAATGATTTGCCAAGCTAAGGAATTCTTGAGAGCGACGCCTAGAGTCCAGACTTTCTCACTCATGAGTCTTTTGTGTTCTTAGTCTGTCATGCTGCCTTCAGACCAGGGCAAAATATGAGACTGAACTGAAGTGGGAGAAGGTTTACTTCAGTCATGGGAAACCACCATTAAGGGTTATTTGATGCTGGGAAAGTGCACTGTTGTAATAGCTGCACTGTAACAATCACAGCTGACTAACAGCAAGTTATCCTCAGCAGAGCCGTGAACAGAAAACTTTGGTTGGGATTCAGGAGATGAGTTTAAATTATTCTCTGTTACAGACAAATTTGTTATTCATTCCTTCATTCATCTGTGCCTCTTGTGTGCATAGGAGTGTGCTTGGCACACTGTAGAATAGATAAAGCAATGGAACCTGCCCTGAAAGGGCTTATAGTCAGTATGGAAGATAAGATATACATGTACAGAATTATAATAAACACCGATTGACAAAAGTGTTGTGAGATCTGGAACGAATCAGTAGCCAGAACATTTCAGAAGATAGAGGGGCTATTTTCATCCTCTAGGGCAAACAGAATTGCCAGGGTCAAGATTATTTCATGAAAAAGTAGAATTTAAATTAGATATTGAATGATAAGTAGGATGTGCATGATGAGGAACAGGAAGAAAGCATTTTAGAAAGAGGGAAAAAGAGAAGCATGCATGAAAAAATTAGTGTTTTTTAACAGGATGTGAAACATTTTTTAAAATGTAAGTTGAGATGGCAAGTTGGAATTAGATTCTAAAATATTAGTCTACATATGTTTAAATTGACATTTAAATGGGGGACAGAAAAATGGAATAGATAGGTGTGGTATCAGGATGTGTTTTGGGAAAAGCAACTTAAGAGAGAGTGAAGAGTAGTCTGGAGGTAAGAAGGACTGAAAGCCTAGAGATATATTAGTTTGTTCTCATGCTGCTATGAAGAAATGCCTGAGACTGGGCAACTTATAAAGGAAAGAGGTTTAATTGACTCACAGTTGAATGGGGCTGGAGAGGCTTTAGGAAACTTACAATCATGATGGAAGGAGAAACAAACACGTCCTTCACACGGCAGCAGGAAGGAAAAGTGCTGAGCAAAGGGGAAAAAGCCCCTTATAAAATCATCAGATGCCCTGAGAACTCACTCACTATCATGAGAACAGCACAGGGGTAACTGCACCCATGATTCAATTACCTCCCACTGGTTCTCTTCCATGATACGTGGGGATTATGGGAATTATAATTCAACATGAGATTTGGGTGGGGGACACAGCCAAAACGTATCAGGAGACTTCTTAGATTATGATTGCAAAATCTCAGGTCAGACTAATTGAAAATAGGAATCAGAGAACAACCATAATAATACAGATTATAACAGAGAGGGACGATAGAGCAGTGAGTGACAGGCAGTGTCTGCCAACTAGATAAAAATAAGAGAATGAAAATGGAGACCTCAAGCTGGTTTCAAAGATTCTAAGCCTGGGTAACAGGAGGGAAGACAGAGTCATGAAAATAAATATGGGAGGCAAATGTTTCCATAACACTCATCATATTCTCATAGTTTGGAAAAAAATACCTCATTCTTTCTCCCAAAAATATTTAAATCTGCCATACATATTATGTATTGTATATGTACAACATGTCCATAGATGCAAATTTTATAACTTTAATACTTTGGCAGGTTAGCATAGATTTACAGCAAAAGAGAAATTGACATAGAATTAAATAAATTATGCAGTAGGGAAATAAAATTTTTTTTTTTACTGCTCTTACTCAAACTCTAGACTCTGCCTAGAGTTTTATCATTTGCTATGCTGCCTCACATATTCCAAAAATTATTCTAAGAAAGAGTTATTTGGAGAATTGATTTAGTTTATAGAGCAGCTACTCAGAATTGAAAATAATCAATAGTACCTTAAGATTGAGGCTCTAACTGGATATTTCGGCAGGGACCCAAAGAGACAGTTACTCCTATAACTCCATTTAGTAAAATGTAGAGAGCATGAATGTAGCAGCCCAACCCATCTGTTCTTTTTTTCTAATTTTGAAGAGGTTATTTTTATATTAGTCTTTGGAATTTTTAGCTCTGTCTCTGCTATGCTACAAAAATCCTGATGCTAAAAGACTAAATTAAAAAAAAAATAAATTGTTGATAAGAGGAAGAGGAAATTGCGGGATATAAACTTAGCCATTTTCCCATTTAGGCAGTATTTCCTTACTTTTTAAATAAACTCTATGACCTTTTACTTTTTCACTATCTCCTCTCTGCATCAGTTTTCTTATTGAAGTCTCAACATTTCTGAAAATGGATGTCTAGAATTTCTTTACAGGAGACATTTAGGGGCAGCTACCTAAAATAGGAGAGTTGGGGGGCTTATTTTAAACCTAAACTGAAATAATAGACAATTTATTTATTTATTTATTTATTTATTAGACAGAGTCTCACTCTGTCACCCAGGCTGGAGTGCAGTGGCATGATCTTGGCCACTAACATCCACCTCTTGGGTTCAAGCAATTCTCCTGCCTCAGCCTCCCGAGTAGCTGGGATTACAGGCATACACCACTATGCCCAGCTAACTTTTGTATTTTTAGCAGAGACAGGGTTTCACCATGTTGGCCAGGCTGGTCTCGAACTCCTGACCTCAGTTGATCCACCCACCTTGGTCTCTCAAAGTGCTAGGATTACAGGCATGAACCACTGTGTCCGGCCTAATAGACATATTTTTAAATTGAAAATATATGTTACTGATTTTAAAAAATAAAGATTTCTAAGATGATTTTATTCAGGCTTTACATAAGATTTTTAAAGAGTCCAATTTCCTAATATTATTACTAATATTATTATCAGAATAATTATTCTGGGGGAGACTGGTGTTAAAACAATTCCCACCATAGCTGATAATATAATAAATTGCATTGGCTAAGTGTAATTTATGAAACGATGTACAGTGGAGGCTCCTAACTACTTATATGAAGACTCCAATCACTTCTGCAATTGCATATGCATGTATTACTCCAAAATTATAGAATAATATGAATATACAGCAATCTATATATTTATTCAATTATCAATTCATTCACTTATCAAATATTTAAAATGTTCCTATCATACATATAGGTGTGGATATCTAAATTCGCACATGAGCAAAGCAAAATTAAATGGCCTATGCCATTCATTTGAAAAGTTAGGCATAAACACTCAACTGAAAAATCCCTTTTTCTAGCCCTCTTTGTTCTCATCATAGTTATAATGATACCTTCTTTTTACTTTAGAAGCTAACGTTCAAATATTGTAACTCTTTTACTAAATTCATGGTGTAGTGGTTAAATGTATCACTCTGGGGTTAAGCTCCCCAATTTTGTTACATACTTGCTGTGTGTCCTCAGAGAAATTACTTGACCTTTCTGAGCTTCAATTTCCTTTTTTTTTCTAAGTTATTTCTTTTTTAAGAAACAGGGTCTTACTCTGTCACCCAGAGTGGAGTGCAGTGGCACAGTCATGACTCACTGCAGCCTTGACCTCCTGGGCTCAAGCAATCCTCCTGCCTCAGCCTCCCAAGTAGCTGGGACTACTGGTGTGCATCACCACACCTGACTGAGTAAAGAACTTTTTTTTTTCCATAGAAACTAAGTAAAGAACATTTTTTGTTTGTTTGTTTTCCACAGAAACAGCATCTAGCCATGTTGCCCAGGCTGGTCTCAAACTACTGGCCTTAAATGATCCTCCTGCCTTGGCCTCCCAAAGTGCTGGGATTACAGATTTGAGCCACCAAACCTGACCTGAGTCTGTTTTCTCAATAAAAAAATAAAGATATTAATAGTACCTATCTCATAGGGTGGTTGTAAAGATTGAACTAATTAATACATATAAACTACTTAGAACAGTGTCTTGTTTGTGGTGCTCCCTTAATGCAAGTTTAGTATTCTTCTCACTAAAGCCTTATTTGTCTTCATTAGGTCTTCCACATGCTTACCTTCCTTGCCTCCCTTAATCACCCCTAAACAATTATGGGCCATACTAGCTCAGCAAATAAGATCATTAAACCAATAATTGTACCTGTGTGTATTTCTGTATAATTAATATGCATTCTTGGCTAGAAATTCATAAAGGTTATACTGATGTGGACACCAAATCTAAGTGATAATGCCAAATTTCCAGATCTCTTATTTAGCATGTTCCAGCTCACTCAATTATTATGAGAGGTTTTAAAGTCAACTGTAATTTCAGGTATCTATTGGAAAATACATTAAATACCCTCTAAATGATAAAAAGATAGAAGAATGCATTAATATAGCTGAAATATAGACTTGGAAGGCAGCAACAGCAGCTGGCTATGACCTTTTTATTGAGAAAGTGACCCAGAAAATGGCCGAGGAAATTTCATCATTTATTTCCTACTTCTGAACCAAAGTCTCAGATGCCTTTAAATCCCCATAGGATAAAGTTGGCTTTAGGTTGTATATAAAATACAAATTGAGTAAGGGAATATTTTGTCTTTACTGCTGAGATGTTTTATCAGCTTTGAATAGAAAAACACACTAATATTTATTTCCTTAATGTGTGCACATCAGCTTTAATTATAATCAATCTTTCCATGATGGATTTCATGGGACTTAATGTGCTACCAAATGAAAAGACAGAACTTGCTAATTCTCTAAAATTACACATTTATTTCTGGGCATGTGAGTATAACCGTACCTCCATGCCATGTTCTTTCTATATTGCTACAAAGCACTATAGATTAAATTGTAGGTATGGAGTACCATATTAATTTGGAAGTTTGAATGTCTAGAATATTTTATATTTAAGTACAGATCACACAGAGTGGACACTCCCTAGTTAAGTTGTTAAATGGCTGAAAAAGGTCAAGATAAATGAAGCTGTATGATAAACTATGGAAGACAAAAATAACCTGTCTATAAATTTAATTTTGGTGCTAAGGTAGGTTTCTTTTGATATCACATTTATTCCTGTGTGAAATATAAGTATTCTGTGTTCATAACAGAGTGAAAATGTATACATTTATTCAAATGACTAATATTAAGAGCGTCTACTGTGTGGACTTATGAAATAATATATATTTATTGCATTCACAATGCTTATATTTGAGTAGAGAATAAAGACAAGGCCAATTCAAATATAGGGGTATCTTATAACTGAGTTTGTACACTTTGACCATATTTTGTACATAATGGGTGGTGGTGGTTGTGTTAATTAATCCGATTGTATTCATCATTACACAAAGTGTGTGTATACGTATACATAAAAATAAAATCATCATGTTGTGCATCTTGAATATATTCAATCTTTATTTGACAATGAAATATTATTTTTATATATATATGCAAGTGCTAGGGATAAGCAGAAATGTACCTGGGGACATGGAAGGTGGCTCTGTAGGATTATTAAACATTTTGAGAAAAATCACATTTCAACTTCATCTTTGTAAGAGGTTGTGCTGGGCTTCCTTTCCAAATGAAATGCGGTGTGACAGGAAATAGACTCATGTAGCTCTCTTTAGTGAGATAGCTTTCTTTCTCAACATCAACTAACACATCTCCTAGGTGTCCTTAAAGTTTCAACCTATAAATATTCTACCTCATTAAGCATAAGGACCAGCCATGGACATATGCCGCTAGTGTCCACTTTCCTTCAGAGATTTAGGGTGATGAGAAGATAAAGGGTCTGCTTACCAGATGGAGCTTGTCAGATTAGCAATTGGAGCAGAGTAAATATCGCTGTCATATTGTTGTTTTGAAGCACAAAGAACCCCTTTTGTATAACGCATGTGCATATTTAATAGTTTAAAACAAAAAAAGCTCAGCAGAAGGTTGGCTGGTGGTTGTACCTCTAGCAGAGTGGCCATTGCCTGAAGGCACGTTGCTGTTTTCCTCATAATAGGGAACATTAGCAACCAGTGGCTTGAGAAAGGCAGAGTCAAATATGTCTCTTGGGGCCCAGTCGGCCACACGAAGTGAGAGCCGTTAGACGCAGCAATGAGATTACTGCTGCAGAAAGGGTTTGCCACATATATTACTGCAGAGGCTTTTCAGGGCTGCCAGCGCACTCAACTTACAAATGTCAAACATGATTTAAAAGGTTATCATGCTATCAAGAGGGAAGGAGAATCATTTTCCATCACTGAAATTTCTATTTCATTCATCGTGAGATGGCACATACCGCATCTCACGAAGGCCAACATTACTAAATAACCTGCTTTTATCTTTAATAAGTGTTTTATGGACCTTAAATTGGAAGAACCATTTCCACTTTATTTGTATTAGAAAATTTGATCTTTTCTGGTCGAATAACAGCATGATAGATACAGTGTGTGTATCTATGTATTGTGCTTATCAGATTGTTCTTTGAGGGGAGTAAATTTGTTTGTGATGTGTCAGTTAGGGAGAGCATACATAGGTAAGCTGTAGTTTTGATAAATGCATTTGTAGGTCTGCAGTATTTTATGCTAAAAATGACCGGGTGCAGTTCTCTGTGCTGCATTACTCATTTCTCTTTGGGCTTTATTGTGACTGGTGTTTAAAACAAGCAGCTTTCAACCTCTCTGACCCGTTTGGGAATATTTATTTGCTCAATAAGGACTCTATTTGTTGGCCTCAATGAGTTAATTTAAGTACAATTGTATTTGAAAGTTGCTCAATAAAAGCAGAAGACGATTTTTCTTTTATCTGAGGGAGATTTTAAATCTTGTTTTGTAACGTTTGAAAAATAAATAATCTTCAAGTGCGGCTGTTAAAATGTGCAATAAACACCTTACTGTCAATGTAGAATTTTTAAACATTGCCTTTGCAGTCATAAAAGAGGGCAAACAAGGGATTTCAACTGCCCTTTTGGTAGCATTCTTCACTCTGTTTCCTAGCAAATCACTCTGATGGCTTTTTCTGAGTGTGAGACTATAAAACTGAAGGTGGCCTACATTTCCAAGTCCCAGAATGTGCCACGCACAGCAATACATCAGTACTCTAAGCTGACACATTTGAGGATGGTGTTCTCAGGTGGGATGTAAAAAGGACAGAAGGATACAGTCTATGGTGTTGAGATATTGTCTGTTCCCCCTTTATCTGAGACTCTGAAGCATTAAATTAAAATCTGTGAATTCGCCCATGTTCGAATGGGCATTGTGAAAATTAAATTAAAGCTTATGGAAGGAAGCCTTCTCACCTTTCCTCCAAGTTCTGCACCGATTTTGTCATTTGCCAAAGTGCAAGTCACAACAAAAGGAAAAGAAAACAAACCAAAAAAATCTTTGAATTTTGAAAAATAATCAGACTTCTTTCATGGGACAATAGCACTAAAAATTGAAATTTATTCAACGTTCTCCAGATGGAGTATGAAATTAGCTTTCTAACATTTGAACAAGAGTGAACCTGAATATCTACATAAGGATTAATATGTATGTCTGTCTGTGCCCTTTTATTCTTTTGAAGACTTTCTGTAATATATACTGATTTCAGGTAGCTTCTTTATTGTTATGTAAACAAAAATAACAAATCTAGAGATACAAAAATATTTCCAGTTGAGGAAATAATTAGACCATTCAATTTTTCCCTCTTCTTTCATAAAGTAACAATAGAAAGAAAAATCACTTAAATATTGAATGATAATATTTATCTTAGTTTTGAAATTTGATGAAATAATAAATTTATTATAATAATGTATTCATATATTCAGTAACCAATGACATATTTATGTAAGTCTTGAATGTTTAAATAATCCTATTTAAAAATTTTGAAACATTATCTTTTCTAATTGGATTAAAAACTCCCTTTTACAAATCTCTCACATGGTTTCTTTTACTTGAAAACTCTTATAGTACATGTGAAATACAATTCTATTAATAAACTATGAATTCATATACATCTTTTTAAAGCATTCAGTTATTTGGGCAAAGCAATGCAAATGTATAAACTCAAAGATATAAACTATGATGGTTAATTTGATGAAGTATAACTCACATTAAATTGTAAAATGCAACGAAAGTGTTTCTTCTATAGCAAAATCTTAGCTTCTGTTAAAATAAACACACATTTTTAAAAATCCTGTGTGACCCTGTCTTAAAGAGGTAAGTTCACTAATAGACCAGTGAACTATTTTCTAGAAACCAAATTCAATTTTGAAGTAAAATCATGGTCGAAAAAGATGGAGACATATACTACATAACATAAAACTTATGTCAGTCCATATATGGGAGAAAGTTATCTTTCTACTATGATTCTACAATAAAAAATATTCATTTATATCTCATAGCTTAGTAAATAAATCAGAGGAATGTGTAATCTTAGAACTTTTGTTTTCATTCACCCAACATTTTTTTCTAGAATTCTTAAACTGAAAATTAAATGTCACGCTAATAGTGTTTTGCTTCCTTTAGAAACAAAAGCATTGTTTACAAAATGCATTATCTTTGCATGTGACAATACACAATTTCATTTTTCATTCTAGTTATCTTTAAAAAATTTAATAATGCATTCTTGCCACCTCTTTCCCAATGCCAAAATAGATACCTTGTCACCTTAAAATATTTCACAGAACAATTGCAGCCTTTAACATGCAGAACATAGCTGTCTGAGAAATAGGGCACTTTCTAGTGCTTGTGATATACAAACTTCATTTTATAAGTGCCTCCTGCATGCATCCTGGCCTCGTTAATTTATGTCGCTGGGTGGTATGAAAAAGATAAGGAGATGCCAAACTGGTGAGTTGTCTGTGACCAAAAAGAATTATTTATTTTGTTGGAACCGAGTAACCTAACACTAATATTACTTTTTATTTAATATTGGAAAATTATACATTAGATAATGTTTTCTAGAAATTAAGCTAACTATTTTAAAGTAGAGTTTACCATCTTGGCTAAGGGATTGCAAACACAAAAGCATACAGTGGTGAAGTGAATAAAGTCAAAGTGAATGGCTGCAGTGAACTGGACAATCTAAGCTATCACCAAAGACATGTTTCTTTAAACAGTCTACTGGCAACCTTATCCATGGCTCCCATTGCTGGCTTCTTCATGAAGGCCTGCCATTCTTTATACTACTTGTCAGCCTTTTTGAAAAAGCAGGGGTGGGGACAAGGTGCGGTAGCTCACACCTGTCATCCCAGCACATTGGGAGGCTGAGGCTGGTGGATCAATTGAGGTCAGGAGTTCAATACCAGCCTGGCCAACATAGCAAAACACCATCTCTACTGAAAATAGAAAAATTAGCGGAGCATGGTGTTGGGAGCCTGTAATCCCAGCTACTCAGGAGGCTGAGGTGGGAGAATCACTTGAACCCCTGGGGTGGTGGTTGCAGTGAGCTAAGAGCGCACCAGCTACTCAGGAGGCCGAGGTGGGAGAATCACTTGAACCCCTGGGGTGGTGGTTGCAGTGAGCTAAGAGCGCACCAGCTACTCAGGAGGCCGAGGTGGGAGAATCACTTGAACCCCTGGGGTGGTGGTTGCAGTGAGCTAAGAGCGCACCAGCTACTCAGGAGGCTGAGGTGGGAGAATCACTTGAACCCCTGGGGTGGTGGTTGCAGTGAGCTAAGAGCGCACCAGCTACTCAGGAGGCTGAGGTGGGAGAATCACTTGAACCCCTGGGGTGGTGGTTGCAGTGAGCTAAGAGCGCACCAGCTACTCAGGAGGCCAAGGCAGGAGAATTGCTGGAACCCACAAAGCGGTGGTTGCAGTGAGCTGAGATCGCACCACTGCACTCCAGCCTGAGCAACAGAGTGAAATTCGTCTCAAAAAAAGAAAAAAAAAGTAGGAGTGGGGATATTTTTGTCAAATCTAGGAAACGTGAAATTTCTAGAAACCACCTGAATTATATTAAAAATATTGACAATATATGAGTTGGGTAGATGAGTTTTTACCTTAATGAAAGGAGATATTTCCTTTTTTTTTTTTTTTTTGCTAAATTGCTTTTATACAAAATCTACAAATTAAATCTGCATATAAGGAGAGTTAAATTTAAATATTAATTTTAAGATTTTTGGAAAATGCGTCAATCGTTCTTTACATGCGAGAGATAAAAAGTCTAAGCCAGTTACTTAGTCATGTTCTATGTAGGCAGAAAGATCTCATCTGGATTCCCTGGCCTTCTTGGCATTCTGACTCACAATATCTTCATCAGTTTTCTAGTGATACATGAATAAAAGCGTAATAGAAGATAAACCAAGGGCATCGTCAGGAGTTCAGGGGAGCCTAGGCATCCGTCTAGCTGGGAGAAAGAACCTAGACTTCCTAAGTGGCTTGGGACTCTCAACGTTGTGTCAGTGACGCTGGATATATCCAAATAGACTGACAGAAGAGCCCTGGGAGGAGAAACAGAGGAGCATGGATGCTAGATACTAGACATAAATACTAAAATATATGTTGACAAATTTAAATAGTACCATTTCTGAACATTCTTGTGGTTTCATAACTTTATAGAGCTATGATATATACTAAAGATAATCACCACTTATCAACTTCAGTGAAACGAGTGGGGCCAGGGAATTTCATAGCTTTCCAAAATCTCAAATGCCTACATTGTGCAAAGAATTTGTAGGTTACTTGGACATACTGTATTTCTCTCAGATTCTAACTAATTCTTAGAGAATTGTATTTCTCTCAGATTCTAACTCATACATAGAGAATTGTGTTTCTCTCAGATTCTAACTTGTACTTAGAGAAGTTAAATAACTGACTATATAGATACACGTATAGAAAATGGTTGATGTGGGATTTAATCCAAGGTCAAGATTAAGACTTGACCAAGATTCAGTCTTGATCCAAAACTTTTAGTCCATTGTTTTCTCCACCATAAATCAAGGGGTTAAATGAACATTGGATTCTAATTCTGACTACTTATTCTGACTCTACTAATGATGGGCATAGGTACCCATATTATAGGGCTGAGATTCGGCTATTTATTGTTTTTGTTTGTTTTATTTTGTTTTGTTTTAATCCCAAGTAATTTCAATTTATAGCTAGGATTGAGAACCACTGGTTTAAAATCTAAGAAAACATAATTTATTTTCCTTTACTTTCATATATATTCTAATAAATGTCAGTTGTTATTAAGCCTTACATTTATATACTCACAATACATAAATATGTAAATCCATAATTCACAGAAATAAGTTTATGTGCTTAATTATCCATCTCAAAAGCAGATTTAGAGGATTTAGGAGAAATACAGCATGTGATACCAATTACAAGAAAAAATGGGAAGTATTCTTTTGTAGTTGGTTATTCCTAAATTCTGGTGTTTTCATCTGGAGGGACTGAAAAGAACTTCTATCCGTTGATTATCTATGATGTGCCTTCATGCTTATGGAGAGATTTCTTCATTCAGATTCTCCTGGAAGAAGCCACTGAGTGATAACGAAAGTCTCATAATTAGGGTTGCCAAGTTTACTACATAAAAACACTTGTATTAAATGTGTTTATCTGGCAACACTACTACTAAGAGCTTGGCTCTCAAATTCATCTCTGGTCCAGTGTTTTTAGCTCTCTTCCCAGATGAGTGATGGCAACTGCCTTGTCTGCAAAAGGCAAAACATCATCCTTCTCTTCTTTAGAGAAATTGACCTAGCTGAACTGTTTCTCTGGACAATCCAAGAGGAATCAAACATTTACATCAGCAAGAACCACATTTGTGTCTGTGATACTGTTGAAGGGTCCATAGAGAGATGACTGATTTTTAAAGCAGTGGTACTTGTAAAACAGCAACAGTAAGGCTTAAAACAAATTAATGCCAAAAGTGATTTCCGTCATTCCTTAATGTAAAATCTTCCTGCATGTAATTCATAGTAACTGAAAATGGAAAGTAAGTGGTAGTTAGACAGTAGCTCTTTCTTCCATTAAAAAAGTTTAAAGGCTTCAAGTTTGTTTTCTATGTACTATCTAACATGGCCATGCAGCTATTCTTCATTCAAAGTTAGATCCCCCCTAGGGTTTCAGTGACTGGAAGAGGAAAATTTCCTCTTATTTTACATTTCCTTTAATGGATCACATATCAAATTTTACGTACACATAAACTCAAATTAAGAACCCGTTTATTGCAAAATTGTCTTTAAAAAGCTAAATCTAACGTTGATAAAATTTAGTCCCTATTTGTAGCCTGATGATATCTAAAAAAAGTTTTGGATAAAAGTAAATTTCTACACCTTCAAATTGAATGTTGCAGCCAATTGAGAACCTATGAGAAATTAAATTGAGAAAGATGTTTTTGAAGACCCATTTTGGGAGAAATGAATTCCTGTGTCTTGAGAACCCTAAAGCAGATAAGAAAGCAAGGCAATGGATCTAATTCTGTTTGGAGCATAAAATTCCTGCAGTTGAGGATATATAAGAAAAGATTGATCTTGTGTCTATTTGTCTTGAAGTTCAGTTCAAATCTGGTTCTAGAGAAAAAGAAAGATACTAATTTCCAGATAGAACAATTGTGTCTTTTGGAAAAAATGTGCATTTCTTCCCAATTGAGATGTCTCAAAATTAAATAGTATGATGCAAAACTTCATTATCTTGTTTCTCTTAAGATTCAAGCCTAGTTTTTCAGAACAGTTATCCAATATCCTAATAGATGAAACATAATTTAGAACAACCCTATATTATAAGACCAAGACTTACCAATACAATATCTATTTAAATATAGAATTACTATTTAATATAGAATTCAGTGTGGATAGTAGTGATGAGCTTTAAGTGAAAAAAAAAATAAAAGAACAGAAACTCCATAATGGATTAGGTCTAATACAGCCTTTTTGTCATGAGTGAAGAGGCTAATGTAATATAAGCACTCATGAGTAATCAGATGTCTTCTGATGAGTGAATTGAAATGTCATAGCAGAAGTAATCCACTATACATTTTATTATGAATTTTTGTGGGTAGGTTTAAATTTATTTTCTGACTCATTTAATTTATTTAATCAAAATAAAATCTAAGATGCATGGAAAAACCAATTTTGGTAATAAGAGATTTACCCCAATATATTTATTCATTTCTAATGTTTTCTTTTTCTCATTAGTTGACTGGGTTATAATTTTTGCTTGTCATTCTTTATAGCTTTGTTTCTGGTTTTTGCTAAAGGCCACAAAACTACATACATCAAATATTTCCAACAATATTGTACTATTTTATGTGCACCAGAAATATCCCGGTGCTTTCGGTAGCTCCAATCAAATATGTCTTATACATGATTTGTCAGATTCCACAGATAAACTGTATTTTTGCAAAACTGGATTTTAGAAAATTTAGTCAATTAGAAATATATGTGGCTATGTAATTGGCTTCTATTGTTTTGCTCTTAACTCATCTAAGATGTAATGCTAAGATCGTCATATCATCATGATCTTTGGTGAGAATGTAATTGCTGAAAATGTTTTGAAACCACTGGGTCAGTGATTAAGAACAAAAGGGATTCAGTGTTAAATCAAAGTTCCCATACAACAGTCATCTTGATTTACAGGAAATGGGGATTCTACTGGGTTCACTTGAGAAGGGCTCACTGAACTTCTTAACTTCTCAGGGTTCTTGTAGTATGTTAGTAGGACATGCTTTAATGTGGATCACTAATCTCTTTTTCATAATCATTTGTTTCTAATAAACAACTGTCTCATTCTTTCATCTTTTAATACATCACTCAAAACAAATGACTCAGGGCTGGGCGCGGTGGGTCACGCCTGTAATCCCAACACTTTGAGAGGCCGAGGTGGGCAGATCACTTGGGGTCAGGAGTTGGAGACCAGACAGACCAACATGATGAAACCCTGTCTCTACTAAAAATATAAAGATAGCTGGGTGTGGCAGTGCATACCTGTAATCCCAGCTACTGGGGAGGCTGAGGCGGGAGAATTGCTTGAACCTGGGAGGCGGAGGTTGCCGTGAGCTGAGATCACCCCACTGCACTCCAGCCTCAGCAACAGAGCAAGAATACATCTTAAAAAAGAAAAAAAAAGATTCAGAAAATTTTAAAATTTGTTAAGTTTTTATCCTTCTTGAGCATATATATGTGACAGCCAGTTGAATTCCAGATGTTTTTCAGCTTACTTTTATATCTAACACCAGATACTACATAAATAAAAATAGTTAGAAGTTTTGTTTATTGAGTATTTTTGTGATTACATATCCAGACAACTTTCAAAACAACCAGTCGGTGGTTTCAAGTATGTTTTGATCTCCATCTTGTATCATATCATTCATATATTGTTAGCAAATGATGACTTTTACCTGTATTATTTGGAAGCATTTTATGAAGCTAGTTTTAGAAGTGCATTTAAAGAAACAGAAAAGCTCATACGCCTGCCTCTAACCAAGGACACAAGAGAAAGTGAATGAAGGTGTTTTAATTTTTATTTTTTGTCTTACCTTTCAATTCACACATAAACCAATATGGAAGTAGTACTATCTAATGTAGAAAATAGAAACCTATATATTTTTAAAGATTTTTGAGTGAGTGTGACTAGACAAGTCAGGTAATTTATCGTTTTCATTCTCAGGCCATAAAGATCCCTCTGGCAAACTGAAGAGTTTAATGACTACATATTTTCTTAAACTTTAACTGTCTTGAGTGAAGGGTACACATAGTTTGCACTATTGGTGAGTGAAAATGTCTGCCTTAAGCAAAGAGAAAACAGTCTTCCTCTGCCATGACAGTGAATAGAGACATACCTGTCAGAATTCAATATGGCAGCTACTCATGGAAATTATTCAGCACACACATTTTAAAAATTCAGAAATCTTAATTATCACCAAATCTAAAAAATCTGTGTCCTTTATTTACCTTTTCTGTTGGCTTTTAGACTCATGCTTAATTTCATAGCTAACAGTGCAAATCTTATCTTCATTTCTTAAAATTTCTAATTGGAACCCAGCAGTTGCATCCATAAAAGAAAATATTTCTTATGTGGAAATGGTGTAGCCTACTCCACTTTCCATCAGATACAGATTAAAGGAACAAGATAGAGCATAAGTGTGCATTTGTTATTTCAAGTACCAATTTTTGTTTTATCACTCAGGATGGGTTAGAGATTCTGTGTTAACAAACGGTCCCAAAATTTCAGTGGTTTTTCCATTTAATTTTTTAATTGATACATAACAATTGTATGTATTTGTGAAGTACATAATGATGTTTTGATACATATAATATGCAGTAATCATATCAGGGTAATTAGCATATCTATCATTTCAAACATTAATCATTTCTTTGTGTTGGGAATATTCCATATGGTCCTTCTAACTATCTGAAATTATGTAGTGTATTATTGTTAACTATAGTCATCCTGAAGTGATATAGAATACTAGAACTTATTCCTCATATCTAGCTGTAATTCTGTATTCTTTCACAAATCTCTTCCTATCCCTACCTTCCCCAACCATTCCCAGTCTCTAGATCAGTATTTTGTTTTTTGTTTTGTTTTGTTTTGTTTTGTGTTTTTTTGTTTGTTTGTTTTTGAGATGGAGTTTCGCTCTTGTTGCCCAGGCTGGAGTGCAATGGCGTGATCTTGGCTCACTGCAACCTCCGCCTCCTGGGTTCAAGCAATTCTCCTGCCTCAGCCTCCTGAGTAGTTAGGATTACAGGCATGCACCACCACGCCTGGCTAATTTTGTATTTTTAGTAGAGATGGGGTTTCTCCACATTGGTCACGCTGGTCTCGAACACCCAACCTCAGGTGATCTGCCCGCCCTGGCCTCCCAAAGTGCTGGGATTACAGGCATGAGCCACCGCGCCCGAGCAGGATCAGTGTTTTTTAAAACAATTTTTTTTAAAAAAGGTCTAAAGCCTATCAGTCCTTGGGCTACATGCCTATTTCATGTTGGCTGGGGCCTTGCTCTGGCATAAGTATTGACTTTCCTTGAGTATCCAGGGTGAAGGAATGTTGACACTCTGGTGATAGTGGCTGAGGGAAAGGAGAGTTCTGGAAGCTTTTGTATCAACATAAATCCCTCAGCCCGTAGTAATGCGTGCCATAATCTGTTACAACTCATGGGCCACAACAAGTCCCATGCCACACATAACCATGAAGAAGTCAGAAGGCAATCTAGCTATGTTTCTGGAAGGAGGGGACCACCACAAACATTCGGCAAGCACCGATAATGATTATCCGTATACTACCTGCAAATCTAAAACCCCAATTTAGTTTCCATTGCTACCAATCTTACCTAGTCTACATGCTGAATTAACTCCATATTTTAGGTATCGACTTTTTAAAGAATTGCATCTAGCATTTGGCCTTCTTCTTTAAGCAGAGTTATCTTTTATGTGTTATTGATGTGTTTTTGTTTTAAGGTGTTTTATCTTAAGTCAAAACAAACACTGGTGAATATGTCATTAGTTACTAAGCCTAATAATTATAACATTGATTCAACGGGATTAAAATTTATGCATGAGATTCTGCTATCAGGTTTTTCAGGGAGATGTTCTGTGACTCCAAGACTTACAGTTTCTGTGTTTTGCATGTCATTTTACAAATATACCAGAGAATAGACTGTGAGTCATAGAATTCTAACATCATAGGGTTGACAGGGAAGTGTTAAAAAAAATCATCTATTTCTTATATTTTGACAAGATTGTACACAAGGCATTATATATCAAGCCATTGAGGATGGGAGGGAAGACAGAGAAAATTATTTCCCAAAATTGTTTCATTCAGTTCATCATAGAGCAAGGTTGTCCCATATAACTGCTGTAGGGAATGTGGGTAGGGTTTGTCTTGTGAAAAATAAACTTATTTTTGGCCTTCTTTTTGCTTAAATTTCAGTAGCATGTTTTCTCTTTACAACAATTTTCAAACGAATCTACTTGGAAGTTTTGTATTTATCTCATTAGCAAAATTAATATTGTATAAGTTCATGAATATTCTGAATAATAATAAAAATGAAAATAAAACAATGTGTTATAGGGAGAAGAAAGCAGGATCACATTACTGTGATCCCTGAAGTGCCTTAATGTCTTCAAAGCCTCAGTTTCCTTCTCTGTACAATGGAGGAAAAAAAATCAACCTTTTGCAAATTAATAATATGAACTTGGAACTACACAGAGGTCTTATTTGCAGAACAGTCTTAGAATAACTACATAAATAGCAGCATGGTAAGTATAACTGTATATAAACAAGCACACAATTTTAAATGGAATTTAAATTTTATTATTCAGACCACATTGATTTTATCTGATCAATCTACTCTCACATATTTGAGTTACAAGGTCTGAGGGTGAATGGCATTGTGTGATGAATTCCAGCAAATCTGGGCTTTACTTAATCAACTTTTACAGTGTTGGACCAAACAGTAAATGCTGGTGAAGTTGATTTGTTCCTCTCTCCTTAACTTTGAGACGCTTAATCAAATAAAATCATAAAATTTAAAAGCTAGAAGTGACATTGAATTCATATCCTCTAATCCCTTCACTCACATTTTTTAAAACTGGGCTGTTATCAGTTAGGAATTTTATTCAACTGCTAGCGAAAGATTTTTGAAAGTTAATGCTGTATACAAATTATAAATATATACCTCCAATGTTTTTGCAAGTTTCTTGGCCTTCCCTATGTAACTGCCTACAGGGATGGCAAGGTTTGCACAGCGTCTTATTTATAAAATAATAAGAATGACGTTCAACCAAGGAAGCTGATTTTAAAAAGAAAGAAAAGAATGACAAAAGGCAAAAGGGTAAGTGGCTGATAAGTTTGTCTCATCTTAAAAACAGCCAGGGTTTTTTGGTTGTAACTTATTGCCCAGCATTTTTTTTTTTTTGAGTCTTCAATATTTTATTCAAGTTTCTGTAAGTGATGTTAATTACAGCATTTGAAGGGGAGGATCTAATTCCACACAAAATGGAAGACTTTAAAATGTACCCATTAAACTGCTAAAAAACCAGTTGAGTGATAAGAATACAAAAGAAGTCCAATTTAGAGTCTGAGTGTTGTCACCATGTGATTACAATCACACAGACTCTTCCAATTATAGCTGGAGCTCCTGGAAGCTATTTCTTACTCTGGTGCAAGGGCAAAAAAATACAACACAGGAAGGAATAAGTCCTGAATTATTGGCTTCATCACATCCACCTTCTCCACCCCAAAATGGCACGGAAGAAACAGTGACCACACCCTGCAGACCATCTGGTGTAAAAGAGGAGATGACGATGAACTGGGGTGGGAACAGGTCATGAAGATCTGTCTAAAAAAGTCTCATTCCGGTGAGTTTGTAACACTGTGAAGCAGCGAGCCTCTCACCAATTAGGGTTAGGAAACCAAGGTTCGATTCTCAGGAAATCACAGTTTCATTCATTTACCCAATATGAATTTACAAAGTGCCTACATATTACCAGCTACCACTTGAAGGCATTTCTAGATAAAAAAGAAACTTGGCATCTCAAAGGGGCTACCGAGTTCCCCCCAAGCCTACCACTGAAAGGACCTTTTTTGGAAATGGGTTTCTTTTGTACCTCTGAAAGGGTAACATCTTAAAGCTGAATCATCTTTAACCTCGAGGTCTAACATGTTTAACAATACTTGCATCCCAGTCATACAACATTAAAAGATACACTAAATTCTAAAGGTAGCTATGCTGCAAAATAGTTTAAAATTAAACAATTGTACGGTATTCATTCATGCTTGAAATTTCAGGCCTAGACCAAGCTTGTGGCCACCAGCCTTGATGTTCTTGCCATCCAGGAGAGCTGACAGTGTCAGTTTGATACCTGGCTGCAGGGTCTGAGTGCATCCTAAACCTATCAGGCTGGAGTTGTTGACTTTAATGGAGAAGCAGGCATGAGGGTCAATCTGATACTTGGCTGCTATTCCGAAGTGCATGTTACTGTTTCCTGCTGTCCAGACGAGATTGACAGCGGTCTCCAACTTCTTGTCCACCTTCTGGTGGATGGAGCCGCCCAACTCTGTCCCGTCATTCACATTAGTGTGAAGCCGGAATTCATCAGTCTTGGAGCCAATTGCAAAGTTGCTCTGGGTCACTCAGGAAGGACTTTGCAGTCTCAAAATGCATCTGGTACCCAGCCAGCCAGCCCGGTAACCCGGCACTAGAGCACCCCGGATGGAAGCCCAGCAATGTGGAAATCCACGTCACAGCCCAGGGGAATGTGCTCCCACTTGCACCCTGTCTTGATTTTAGCATTTTTTTTTCCCCCAGTGTTAGGTGAGGATGAATGGAAGGTCAGCCTCAGGGCACGTGCAAGCTGACCGTCCACGCTCATCTCGGTGCTTAGTGTATTGTCGGGGTTCCATTTCTCAGTAGACCTCAAGCCACAGTCCGTCCATCGGTACCTGGTTTCCAGACTGCCCGTCACTTTGGTGCTCTCAGTGTTGGCTGAGCCTGAGCTTGTAAACTCCGATCCATCCTCCGATTTCGTTTTCAAATCAAGCTTTATTAAGCCAATCCATAGCCCTTGGTGAAGACATCCCTAGCAGATTTGCCAAGATTGGCATACGTGGGTGGCACAGCCGTCTTCTGCTCAAAGGTGGCGGCGGGCTCGGCGGGGGCTGCTGGGGGGCTGCTGGGGGGCTGCTGGGGGCTGCTGGGGGGCTGCTGGGGGGCTACTGGGAGCTGCTGAGGGCTTCTGGGGGGCTACTGGGGGGCTGCTGGGGGGCTGCTGGGGCTGCTGGCGGGCTCGGCGGGGGCTGCTGGGGGGCTGCTAGGGGGCTGCTGGGGGGCTACTGGGGGGCTGCTGGGGGCTGCTGGGGGGCTTCTGGGGGACTACTGGGGGCTGCTGGGGGCTGCTGGAGGGCTGCTAGGGGGCTGCTGGTGGGCTGTTGGGGGGCTGCTAGGGGGCTGCTGGGGGCCTGCTGGGGGGCTGTTGGGGGCTGCTGGGGGCTGCTGGGGGGCTGCTGGGGAGCTACTGGGGGCTGCTGGGGGGCTGCTGGGGGGCTGCTGGGGCTGCTGGGGGGCTGCTAGGGGGCTGCTGGGGGCCTGCTGGGGGGCTGTTGGGGGGCTGCTGGGGGGCTGCTGGGGCTGCTGGGGGGCTACTGGGGGGCTGCTGGGGGGCTGCTGGGGGGCTACTGGAGGGCTGCTGGGGGCCTGCTGGGGGGCTGCTGGGGGCTGCTGGGGGGCTGCTGGGGGGCTGCTGGGGGCTACTGGGGGCTGCTGGGGGGCTGCTGGGGTTGCTGGGGGGCTGCTGGGGGCTGCTGGGGCTGCTGGGGGGCTGCTGGGGGCTGCTGGGGCTGCTGGGGCTGCTGGGGGGCTGCTAGGGGGCTGCTGGGGGGCTGCAGCACCGAGGCGGGGAGTTGCCCAACATTTTAATACAAGGCTCCACATTGCAAAGAAGGTGGGGTGATTTATTTTATGTTATTTATTTATTTTATTTTATTTCATTTTATTTTAATTTTACTATTTTTTTGAGACAGGGTCTTGCTCTGTAGCCCAGGCTGTAGTATAGTGGCATAGTCTCGACTCACTGCAACCTCCGCCTCCCGAGTTCAAGCGATTATCGTGTCTTAGCCTCCTGAGTAGCCAGAATCACAGGCACCTGCTATTTTTGTATTTTTAGTAGAGATGAGGTTTCGCCATGTTGGCCCGGCTGGTCTTGAACTACTGACCTCGGGTGATCCACCCACCTCAGCCTCCCAAAGTACTGGGATTACAGGCTTGAGCCACCACGCCCAGCCAGTGATATAGTTTTATGACTGGTCACCTTATGTATTCTTCCAATTCTCAAGTTCTATTAATAAAAAATGAAAGAATATAGATAATGCATTAGAAACATCTGCTGCAGGGGCCTGTTTTACCATTACGGATAACGTTATGAATACAAGTATTTCTGTTATTTATATTTGCCATTATGTCTGTTCTGGAATATTATCAAACCAGAATTATAATTAGCAAGAGACTATATAAATTAAAATCACACATTTTAAAGTAAAACTGAAGTTGGCTCAAATTAGGACTCCACCACTTGAGCAAACTACTTAGCACAAATTACTTAAACCTCGATGTTCTCATCTATAAAATAAGGGCTTTACAAGGTCAAGGACTAAATTAGATAATACATGTAAAGTGAAACGCCTAAATACAATGCCTAGGATATAGTAATTGCCCTGTAAGTTGTGAGTGCTACTATGAACCAGCCAATGGTCTCTGCTACATACTATGATTGAGAAATTAAAGATGGTTGACATTTTATATAAATCAATGTCAAGGTCATATTATTTATGAAATTATTGTACTTCAGGTCATCAGGATTGCTTTAGTGCATTTGAGACTCGTTTCTTAGATGACAATGATTCTAATCCATCTTCTATCAAAGTCTCTATTTCTCCGTTTAAATCTGGCAGTTCCGTCTTCTAGAGACATGACCAAGTCAATGATTTTGATTAGTCTGTGCTCCTTACCCAATATTACAATACCTGGAAAGTAATTATGTTTCTATTTTTCATTTTAATCTGCTCTTATCATATTGACAATATGGGCAATGGCCAAGTCCATTATGAGTTTCATTGCTTATGTGCCAGGTGTTCGGAAGTTCATTCTTTGAATCTAACGAAAGTAAAAGATAAAGTCACAGAACTCTGGTTCATTTTATGCATACATTATTCTAACTTTGGATAAAGAATTAACCATTCTTTTATATCCTGTATTGTTTAATGTCTCCCTTGCCCAGAAATAAGGATTTTTATTACAGTGACTTCAGTCACTGATGAGGCATACATACAGAAATCTCTTGTTAAGTAAGATTAGAATTTGTCTTTGGGCCTTTTTAAAGTTTCTGCAAACGGATAACCCAATTGCTCATGCTGGTTGACAGAACAACATTGAATATCTAAGTAGTCTAGGCCTTTGTCTGGTCACTAGAATTTGTCTTTTTGAGGTCCATTGGCTGGAAAGTTCATACTACAATTGAGTGTGCTATGAGTAAGACAGCTTTAATTGAAGCCTCTGAAGAGGGAAGGAAAATAACAAAGAAGACTCTTTTGTATCTTTTCCCGTTATCAATAATGCTTGGAGTGGACAGTGGTGGTGAATGACAATATAGAACATGCCTTTTTTCATGTGAAATTATTCAAATGATGCTCTGGCTATGTCATAATGTCTGCATTCTCCAGGTATATGTGAAACAGATTTTAATGGATGTTGGGTGGCTTCCATTCACTGTTTCATAGTTGAGAAAGTTGCTTATGCTATGGATCTTCCTTTTCTGTTGCTGTTCAGTCTGCCCCCAAGTGGTAGAGAGCCTAAAAACCCAAAAAGATAACAACATGGTCAATCCATGACTTATAGCTGCAATTGTATGCCTGATTGATTTTTGTTGGTATACAACAGCTGAACAATTTGAAATTTATCACATGGAATATGAATTCACCTGTTCAAATCATGGCAGTATAATAATTCTTGAAATTGTAGCTGCACATTTTAATTCATTACACCAAGTAAATAAACTTCAAGACATTCAGCCACCATTCATGAAATAGATTTCTAAAGGTTTTGTGGGGATCATTTTCTTTCTCTTACCCTCTTGTTTTAAAACTCCTCTCCCCACCATGGCCTTATACTGGAAGACATTTTTACTCTTGATTTCTAGCAATTGCTGGCTGGTATTGTTGAGTTGTAATATTTCAGTGTGATTCAGAGCTCTGACCATTTTCAAGTTCTTAGGAGCCCTCTCGTCTCATTTTTAAACATGGTCTTTGGGGAATGACAGTGATTGTGACAGATGGTAAAGGAATAAGATTGCACTTTGGCGCTGCTTCTGTCTTTGCCTCTTGATCTTTTCCCACTTTCTCAAGGCAAATTATAGATTTCCTTTTGCCTCTAGAGGGACGCAAATTGCAGTTGCCAGTTATATGGTTCTTTGTTTCTCTTTCTAGCTCTTAAAAAAAAAAGAAGGGCTCTTATTTAATTAAACATTGTCATTACATTTATTGTTGATGAAGGGTACTGATTTGTATGTTGGCCAAATATCTGACCAGACAAGGGAGAGGACTTGTTGAACTACAGGCAAAAAAAGAAAAAGAAAAAGGAAAAAAAACTTTTGTTGCTTTTGAAGGTAGCTTCCCTCTAGTGGCAAAAACTGGTACTTCATGTATAGACTACAAGGGATTTTTTAAAAAAAATTTTTTTGTTATCTCTTTTTAAAACACTATCTGATATGTATAATTTATATATCACACATTTTAATGAATGTGGCTTGCAACTAAAATCGAGTTTCCTAAAAAGTTTAGAAATCTTTTCAGTTATCAAATTCATAATATTAGGTATGCAAAGTAGGCAAGATGCTTTACTGTTCATTTTGTTCTTCAGTAATCCCACACATACAACACACAATTCCAAATGAAAGGATTCTAGTTGACTCACAAGATAGTTAATAAAGGGGTTCTAGATTTTTTTCATAATTTATCAAAGGAGTGTGAAGGAACTTAAAAAGTATCACATAAGTTCGGATGGTGGGCATATTGCTGTACTTCTCTGTATATTAGAAATATTTTAGGCTGGGCACAGTGGCTCATACCTGTAAACCCAGCACTTTTAGAAGTCAAGGTGGAGGGTTACTTGAGCCCGGGAGTTCAAGATCTGCCTGGGCAACATAGGGAGACCCCATCTCCACAAAATATTAAGAAATTAGCCAAGCATGGTGGCACACACCTGTGGTTCCAGCTGCTTGGGCAGCTGAGATAGGAAGATCACTTGAGCCCAGGAGTTCGAAGCTGCAGTGAGCTGTGATTATGCCACTGCACTCTCCAGCCTGGGTGACAGAGAGAGAGAGACCCTGTCTCAAAAAAAGAAAGAAAGAAAAAGGAAAAGTTTTATACTGGAAAAATTTTAGAGAGAGGTGATAGAATCACTAGATAGTTAAAATTTAAGTATTAGAATTTAAAGGGCACTAGAGATTAGTCGAGTGTTACAGTTTTAACTTGAACTTACTCGTTCACATTCATGTAACCACTAAGAAAGGATTTAAGCAATGCCAGGAATGCGCTATAATTTAGACAATGTGCAGGAAATACAAGAACAACTTAGACAGGCAAGCGGCAAGTGAACAGAGAACTGAGCAAAGAGATGAGTGCTAATAGAAATATGTATAACAAACTAAGGGAGCACACCAAGGACAAAGTGGCCCTTTGTTTGAGATGGAGAAAAGGACAGTTAAGTACAGAAGATAGGTGTAAATGATCAAGAGTTTGGGCACAGTGCACGGGTATTTTCCATGCACATAGCACCATGGGAAGTGGTTCTGAGCAATCAGGAGACAACAGGGCTTCAAGTATGGAAGGCTTAAATGGAGAGAGCTGAGGGAGACTTGTTGTTAATAACTTTGCTAGAGCAAGTCCTAAGCAGGCACTGTTTTATACCATAATAATCAAATGAGAGAATATGAGGTTTGGTTCCCCAGGCTCCACATGTGACTATGAATAATCTTGTAAATAATATATTCCTTCACAAAACACAAGATAGTCTAGAATAACCGAATGAAATGATGTTTTTTGCTTCTTTGACTTCTGACCAAATATGGTGTTCCTTGGAAGGAATTATGTTTGACACTGTATTGTATGACTGGAAAAAAATCTATAATGAAGAGGTGCTCAAATTTGAAGTATCACTGAGAAAATTCACTTCAACAGAAGTCTGGTGATGGGAGAATTAAGCATACTCAAAAGTTCTAGTTGCATTCTGAAGTCAATTTCAAGTTGTCAGTCCTAATTGGGAGTGGGGTTTGTCTAACATAATGCTTAAGACATTTTTGTTGGCAAAATTTCACAATTTAAAGGAACACGATACAAGCTTGGAAGAAATGCAGCAGATTGATGACCAAGACCTAGGCAATCTGTAAGTAAGGAAATGGGATGTCAGGAGAGAAATTGACAGTTGTTTAGATAATATCCACACTTGGTTGGATGGACTATATTTTATAGATATTTTCATCCTTGAATAGTTTAGTTTCTAAGATCTTTATTATGAAACAAGAACATAGGTATAATATATATGTTATATATAACATATATATTACAGTTATAAAGAAAGTGTATGTAATTACTTGTATCAAATAGTGTTTTATCTGACTCCCTCCATGTCCATAAACATATTTTCCACACTGGCTATCACCCATGTTCACTCCCACCTTTACATTCTCAAAGATTTCCAACTGCCCAGGACTATGACCTTCATGCCCCAAGCACATTAACCCTCCTTTGGCAATACTCACCTGCTGTTGACTTTTCATACTCTCCTGAGTTGAGCCTTAATTGTGTCTTATGACAGTTATCTCAAGACTCTGATATAAGGTATAAGATGAGATCAAGTTTGTAATCTAAGAAGCTCCTCCATGCTAATAGAATAACACATTTGCATTTTGACCTGTTCTTTCTTCCAAAATTAACCAAGAAAAATAGCTTTTCTGTAGAACATGGGCTATTTGAGAAAATGTGTGTCAAATGACTTTGTCATCATTTAATCACACCAAGTGCATGCCTTTGGACTCTAGTTGTGTATAGAGCTAAACCAATATTTGATAAATGTTTGCAATACTGATAACAAATTTCTGAGATAATTGGGCAATGTTATTCTTGTCTTTTAAGGATGAAACTCCTGAAAATGATTACAAAGCCCATTGCTTCATCACACACAAACACATCCACACAAACACATCATACACACACACACACAATTTTCAAGCTTTGAAAGGCTCATGTGTAAGACAAAGGGTATTTTCAGTAGGCTTGGAAATCACTTGGCGTTTTTGAGATTTGCCAAACAGCTTGAGATACTTAAAAATATTTTTGTTCAACCAAATTCCAAACATGTTTTTTCGAGTACTTTTTTTAGGTCAATTTTTATAACCATGTGTAATTTCAAGAAAATTTAACCCATATGTTTGTTTCTGTTAGTGTATATTCAGATTGATTTATAACACAGATGTAAGTATTTCTCTTAACACTGGTATATGAAGAGGGTGAGAGGGTCTCCCAATTTGCTGCTTGGGACAGTCCACAGTGAGACTTTAGATTAATGATCACAGACTATAACCCAGTTCTAATCTCAACACAGTCTCCATGATAAAAGTCACAGGGGACTGGCTATAAGTGTCAGCAAAAGATCAGATCCAGTTACTGCAGTATGTTGATGAATGTGTGTTCCTAGCACGGACTCAGAAGATGGAACTCCGATTGATGACTGTACGGCACTGTGAGAATGAAGCCTTTAAGTGCTACTAAAGGTCTTTACCAACTGTGATGAAAAACTGCATCTGTGAGTAATGCTACTTACTGGCAAAATAGGACTGTGACCTGCCAACATATTCCATTATTTTTTGTGGCATCGAGTATAAAAGTAGACCTGTTGTCCTGTTGCAGGGCAAGTAGAAACACAAGTCAAAATAATACCGTACTTTATAGGCCAGGCGCGGTGGCTCACGCCTGTAATCCCAGCACTTTGGGAGGCCGAGGCGGGCAGATCACGAGGTCAGGAGATCAAGACCATCTGGTTAACACGGTGAAACCCCGTCTCTACTAAAAATATAAAAATAAATAAATAAATAAATAACTGGATGTGGTGGCGGGCGCCTGTAGTCCCAGCTGCTGGGGAGGCTGAGGCAGGAGAATGGTGTGAACCCGGGAGTTGGAGCTTGCAGGGAGCTGAGATTGTGCCACTGCACTCCAGCCTGGGTGACAGAGCAAGACTCCGTCTCAAAAAAAAAAAAAAAAATACTACCATACTTTACAGGGATAGCAAAAATGAATTTTTAAACTAGCATGTGTTTCCTATAAGTAATTCTTAAAATTAAACGGAAATAGAAAAACCCTAACGAGAACCTCAGAGTCAGCCAATGTGCCACCTTAGAAGTAAGTGATACTCTCTCCATGGTCAAGATGCTGTAGGTAGGAATGGATAATAACAGGATGTCAGAGTAAGTGCCAAGTGGAAGGAAATTAAAGTATAGTTATGATGTAAGGGGGCAGACATAGGTAATTTTAAAAACAAGGATATTTTAGAAATAAGAAATGATTCATAAGTATTGCTTGTGAATGCAAACCAAAAGTCAGATATCACATGCATAATGACGTCTGACTCTATCCAAATACTTACAACATTTTCAGGGAAAAAAAAATATACTCTCTGATCCTGAATGTTGTCCCTACAGAGGAAAGAAAATGAACCTGTTTACCAGAGGGAGAAATCTCAGTGACTGAAGAAGTCAAACAACTTTTTGAACTCTGAGAGCCACCTTAGCTGTTCTGCTTCAGGGTTTTGGGCAACATAACAACATCTTTATGAATGTTACCTTATAGAACGTTAGTTATACCAGAGCAGACGCAACTGGGGATTTGACAACTCTGCCACACTTTGACTGGACTGACATTTCCTTAGCAGTAACAAGCTGCTACTGTCTGGTGCCATGGGGGCCCTGGGCTTGATTTAGTAGCACTGACATTGACTGCTTGTTATTTCATATCTTAGAGCTGTCAGGAGGCAACTGATGTCAGCATAAAATTATTTGATAGCTCTGCATCTTGGGCAAAATGTGAATCTATCGATGTTATAAAATAGTCATCAAATTCTTGGAATTAGGGGGTGGAGATAATTGAGAAAGAATACTTACCTGGTTTATTGTTAAATAATCTTTTGTTTAAAATTTGGTTCACATAAATATGAACTGTAACTATCTATTAGGGACATACTGGTTGTACTCATTAAACTACATGCTCATCTAATTCTAACAACAGTTTCAGAGGATAAATAGTATTATTTTGATCCTCATTTGACAGTACAGATTATACTCCTGGAAGATGGAAAAGCTGGGACGCAAATGCAAACAATCTGGTTCCAAGATCCGTGCTTTCACCTTGAGTTACATGGTTTTTCCCATGGAATTGAAGATCCTAGATAAATGGAATTATTTCCTTGAGTTGCCGTTGATTTTTTTCTTTAGTTTTAATTTTAGAAAACATCTGTTATTTTATTGAGGGAAAATAGCAATTAGTGCCTTGTATGATCTGATAAATACTCACTGAATGAAAATTGGAACTTTTTATCATCCTCATAGCTTTTCTGGAGTA
Organism: Pongo pygmaeus; assembly: GCF_028885625.2. NCBI lineage: Eukaryota > Metazoa > Chordata > Mammalia > Primates > Hominidae > Pongo > Pongo pygmaeus. Next base: position 18,241,039 of record NC_085930.1, on the reverse strand, counting down.
ACCATGTATCCAATGGAATGATTCTAGTCCTAAATGGAGTTGGTCAAAGACTAATTCTCTCATTACAGTACTTACTTTAACACAGTATTTGAGAACACTTTGAAAATTTGAGGAGTAGTGAGTAAATGTGGGGAATTTTGATTAATAATCTCAGTAATAAAGACTATTAGAAGCTCGCAAAAAATAAGCAAGAAATACTTATCAAATTTATGAATTGTAGCTCAGTTTACCATTCTGTTGATCAAATCACTTATTTTTAAACACAGTGATCTTCAAATATAGCCATTTCTAAAGAATGCTTTCTGAAAATCACCAGACAACCCCAAATCATTTCCATTTATAGTATTTTGTATGTCCATTGATCTTGTTTTGTGTTGTTTAAAAGTATAATCTTTTATGTTTTTTGATTAACTTGAACAATGACAGATCACAATTTAATTTCTAGAATGTGTCTTTGTATGTGAATGTGTTCCTTTTTTTCAAACAAATCACAAAGATCTAGGGGAATTGTGATTCTCTAATTCGAGCTCAGTATATACCAGTTGAAAGCATTTAGTTGTGATTAAAACAGATTGAAGGAGATAATCCCTCTGAGAAAGCAGCTTCAAATAGCTTAGCAGTGCTTCTTCGGGGATAAGAACTAACACAACACAAGCTAATTCCTCCAAAGTCTCCCTGGTGGAGCTGCAGACGTACCTTTCATTTGTTGTTTTTCTTCCCTATAGCGTTCTATTTGAATTCCTCTTCAATATGAATTCTGCTTTAATAACAGTTTACTCATTTTGTTTTCCAAGAACCAACATTTACCCTTTTGTGCTAACTGATACAGGGAGATACACTTCATATAGTATTAATAAATGAAGAGTGTGCAGGCAGCTCTCAATTTACAATTGAATGATATTATAAAAGTTCATAGGTAAGTCATAGACAATTTAGAACTCGGGATAGAATTTATCATAGAAATGTTGTTCTATAAAATTTGGTTCCTTGGTTAACCCTTCAAAGCCTATTGAACTCACAATGTAGCTGAATATACCTTATGTAACTAGTACAAGTTCTGTATAGCAGCAGTTCTATGAGAATACTTCCAACCAATATTCTGGATTCAATATTGGGAAGAAAAAACGCCTTTTCCTTGGGAATGCCTTCAGATTTATTTCATTCACAGTGTATGTCATTTCGAGGATCAGAGAAACTGACAGGTCTGTATCTTCTCGGAGTAGTGTGCTGGAGATAGGAGAAAGAGGAAGAACTAGATAAATAACAAGTTGTAGGGTGAGATTTTCTTCATTTTCCTATCCCCTTGGATATGCTGTAACTCCATTTTACAATTTAAGAACATGCCCTTGAAAACCGGACCCATTATTGGAGAAGGGATGAGTAAAGTGCATATATGGACCCCAACTATCAAAGGCTAAGAAAAGAAAATAGGAAGCAAATGCCCAATGACAATAGGCAAAGAAGTTATGACTCCTTCAGCCAAGCCCAATTGAAGATAGAAGTGGTACAGATCTCATGCTCCTGGATATTAGACACATATGGAGCAATGAAATTTCAAAAACTATGTTGACCCTTAACTATCTGTATTAAAAAACATTGAAGATTTAATGGCCAGGTGTGGTGACTCACGCCTGTAATCCCAGCACTTTGGGAGGCTGAGGTGGGTCGATCACCTGAGGTCAGGAGTTTGAGACTAGCCTGGACAACAATGGCAAAACCCCGTCTCTACTAAAAATACAAAAAATAGCCAGGCATGGTGATGTGCACCTGTAATTCCAGCTACTTGGGAGGCTAAGGCATGAGAATCGCTTGAACCCAGGAGACGGAGACAGAGGCAGAGGTTGCAGTGAGTGGAGATCGCACCACTGCCTTCCAGCCCGGGTGACAGAGTGAGACCCTATCTCAAAAAAAAAAAAAAAAAAAAGAACATTAGAAATGTTCCTGTTTACTCACCCCCTTTTCCTTCCCCAATTCCCCCACACCCCTCTGCCCCCATCACTTCCTCTTCCCTCCCAAAATTGCTTTAAGGATTTTCCTTTCTGCTGTACCCATGATGCAGTGATGGTGAGCCACACAGTACATTACTATAAGTCCCTGTTGAGTTGAGGAATTAACCAAATGCTACCACAGAGTTTATTAATAAAGTTTAGGCCAAATTGTGAAGGGAATTATATTTTAAGGCACAGAACACAGTTTGCTATGTAAAGTTTTGTAAGCTGGAGCAACAATGCACAAACTAATATTCTATGAAGAGTTCCTAGCAAGCCAGAATTAATTGACTACCAGCATCTAACCAAACCTAAAGTTTTAATCTAGCTTTTATATACAGATCACCTGCCAGCACTTCATCATTTTTGTATATGCTGTTTGCTGTGCTATTATGTGGTGATTGATCTGCTGTTTAATTTATAGTAATGATGATGGCCTGGCATTAACAATAATGGCATATGTTAAAAATGTAAGAGAGCATCTCAGCAATAAAAGAGATAGATATAGTTCAGAACCTTTTAACATTGCATTGCCCCGTTAATGTTTCACAACACTTTATACTCTGAAAAAAATAAAATAAAATAAGGAAGTGGCATAAAAATAGCATGTAAAGTGTTATTCCCACATGCTGTTCTTGGTCTTTGGCATGCCTGTTATCCCCACATTCTCCGAAAATGACAAGAATGCATCCCATCTGATACATCCTGTGAAAAATTTAACAGCATATTTGAAAACACAAAATACTGTTTTCATAAACTGCTGAAATCTGTGATAGTTTGGCAGTAATCACAGGAACAATGCTGGAACACAACTTTTAATTTTTTCTTTTCCTTGCGTTCTCTTGTCAAACTCACTGAACTTCCCTGTTCTGTGTTGCTTTCTGATGCGTTGATCCAAGTCTCCCTAAAACACACATGCTAATGCCTAAACAGAGCTTAACACTTGACTTTTCCCCATTAATTAATAGTCCAGTGTTGATATTGATGTAGTCTTTCTTTTGCGGATAAAAAGAAACAATCTGAAGCTAATTTAGCATTGGGTAAAGTAGTAACACAGCTTTTAAGAAAAAGAGGAATGAAGCAATGGGCAAAACCAGATGTAAGATCTTCTAGACAGATACGTGTGGCTACAATTCTATCAAGGCAGAACTCTGGAAGCTTCTGTTTCTATTTTCATTCTCTTATACTCCTTCAGAATTTAAGAATCACTCCTTGTCTCCATGACAAAACATAACAAATGCTGTTTGTTCTAGTGTTCAGGCTAATGACATAGTGTTTAGTTAACCCTTGGTTACACAAAATAACCTTCACATTAAGAGTAATCCTGCACCATTTATGAAACAGAAGCATCATACCTGGCAGCTTTTTGTCAATAAGCATATTAAAAAGAAATTCCAAAAGAAAGAGTTCAGTGTAGTGACAGTGATACTATAGTGACTTCTTCAGCCATTTCTTGCTGGAGAATTAATTCTCCTTAATTCCGCTTCTCTCCTGCCCTGTGCCGCACATTGGGTCTCTACTTCCCCACAGTGCTTAGGAGACGTGCATTCATCCAATTTGTACAGTCAGTCTAAGGATTCAGGCAGACTACATAATTCATTGGAATACACTGACTGTGTAGACCAGATTATAACCTGTCTCTGCTTTTGGTGTTATGTGAGGGTGGCACAATGACAGAAACAATGGTAGCTAATACCTATGTATGCTTACTATATTTGACATATATTATCTCATTTAGTTTTCACAGTCTGGAGCTTGGAGTTATAAAGGAAGGATTCTTGGAGATGATGGAAGCTCAGTAAAGCCAAAAAACATGAACTTCAGCATTAGACAAACTCAAACTAACTTAGTAATATTTCTACTTTTCCTTTTTTTTCTTTTTTAATATAAATTAAACCATTTACTCCTCCACTCTACCCTAAAGTCCAAATGTAATATATATAACGGCGTATGATTTGTCCTGATTTGTTGTCCATACAAATTCTCTGTGTCAGAGAATAACCTAGAACTTGGTATGCTTTATGTTTAATAATCATCCAATATGTTGTTAAAGATTTTATTTATACTTGTGGCTGGGCGCAGTGGCTCATGCCTGTAATCCCAGCACTTTGGGAGGCCGAAGCGGGTGGATCACTTGAGGCCAGGAATTTGAGACCAGCCTGGCCAACATGGCAAAACCTTGTTTCCACTAAAAATACAAAAATTAGTCTGGTGTGGTGGCACATGCTGGTAATCTTAGCTACTCAGGAGGCTGAGGCAGGAGGATTGCTTGAATCTGGTAGGTGGAGGTTGCTTTGAGCTAAGATCACACCACTGCACTCCAGCCTGGGCAACAGAGCGATTTATTTAATCTTTATTTTCTCCAAAAAGAAAATAAAGATTATACTTGAATAGCAGTCAGTTATAAATGAGCTGAGAGGGTGAAGTAAAGAAGCCTGTATAGACAATGAACAGAGACAGACTTTTGTGATGCGTGTTTAAGGGATTATTAGAAAATCATTTTGGATTGGACAACTCAAGAAAGAAAACTTTGGTGGGAGGTTTTACAAGGTCTTCAAAGCAGGCAAAGAAATGTGGGTTTTGATCTGACCACATTATACGCACTTTGCTTATTTATCGTTGAGGTATATTACTAAACACCATCTTATCCTATTTCAGTAATAATCTTTGTTTATTTGGTAAAGTGTTATTTTTTTTAAGGGTTAGCAATTCTAAGTTCCACTGTGAAACAGTCAAGTGATATTGTTTCTCAATATTTGATTGACTTGATTCATCCATTTTCAAAGAAAAGGTAAATCATATAGTATTCTGTATGATGTAGACTGTGTCACTCAGAGTGAAAAAGTTACCTTTGTCTTCCACCATTTGAGAATGTGCTGTTGAATTTGAGAAGAAGAGAGCCCCGGGGTATTAACCACACACATTCTCCAATCTCGATTTCAAAATGTTCAGTAGAGGTTTAGGGTATGACAGAAAAACATTAAGCCCATTAATATGGTAATTACAGTGTTTCTTGCTTCCTTGTACCCTGAACTGATTAATACATAAACAGGACTCAAAATATAAACTTTATGTTTAGTGAGAGTGCCAATATCTATGTCTGAATTCATCAATGCCATCTTAGGAGCCAGGCAATGTCTGTTCACTGCCTAGTGCCTTAGGGAGACTGTTTAATGAGGAGATGTGAAGCCTTTTACAGTTTATTGTTGATGACATTTTAGGGACACTTGCAGTGGGGTAGACTGAAAAACAATAAAGCTGGGTATTTTCTTGGATGTGGTTTATGTGCCCCAGAGTGTTGTATCAGATTTTATCAGTAATCAAATTTCTACTTGATAGCAAAAACAAAAACAAAACCTTTTTAGAAACTTAATTTCATATATTGAAGGCAAAGAAAAAAATACTTGTAAATCTGATACCTGAATTTTCTTAAAATTCAAAGAATTTCAATTTTTCTAGTTATTCAGTTGAATTAAAGGTTACTACCACTGTTTTTACAAGCTTGAACGGCCTATTTATTTATTTATTTATTTATTTATTTATTTATTTATATATTTTGAGATGGAGTCTCCCTCTGTCACCTAGGCTGGAGTGCAGTGGCGCGATCTCGGCTCACTGCAACCTCCATCATCCAGGTTCAAGCGATTCTCCTGCCTCAGCCTCCCGAGTAGCTGGGATTACAGGCACGTGCCACCACGCCCAGCTAATTTTTGTATTTTTTGTAGAGACGGGGTTTCACCATGTTGGCCAGGCTGGTCTCAAACTCCTGACCTCAGGTGATCCACCTGCCTCGGCCTCCCAAAGTGCTGGGATTCCAGGCGTGAGCCAGGGCGCCCGGCCTGAAATGCTTGTCTTTTCGGTTAGATATGGTAGTGTTATAACTATTGATATCCTTTGTAGTCTGTACTTAAAAACCCTGAAATGGCTTGAGGCAGTTCCACAGCATAAATTCAATATGAAAGTCTATTCAGATAACGATTCTTATATTGTGTACTATATTAATATACGTAATGTGTTTTTATGTCTGTTGCCTAATACTTTCAAAATGAAAAGAAATTGAACAATATATTTTTCTCTTGCCTTTGTTTTCATTGGAACCTTTTGTGACCACCTTGTACTTACTAACATTGTGAGACTGGCACAACGCTGTGGTGAAATGTGAGCCATCAGAGTCTGTCCAGGTGGGCTGGTGTTGGTGTGTCTTCATGATCGGGTCTGGTCCTCAGCTCTGTAGGTACCTTTTACAGAGGTAGTATTATGGGGTGTGTGGTTAAAAGCTCTGGAAATGCACTTTGTAGACTTGAATCCGACCCCATCAATTTCTTAGTGTGTATAGTTATGTAACTCATAGTCATGTAACTCATAGTCATGTATGTAATCTCAGTATGTTACATAACTTAGTGTGACACAGTTACATAAGTTATGCACATAACATAGCATAAATAACTACATAACATACATACTTAACATACATAACTGTTATGTACATAATGTATATTTAGTACATAAAAGTTGCATAATAGACATATTTGTGTAATTAGGCATTAACTCCAAAAGATGTAGTACATATTTGTACCTGCTTGGGTTATCATCATAATAAAAACAGATAATGTTTGTAAATACATTAGCTCTAATGTATAACACAAAATTAACCAGTATTAGTTGCTGCTGTTAATATTAATGCTAACATTAATTAATTAATATTACTGTGTAATCATCTGAAAAGCGCTTGCTCAATACCAGGTTAAAAACAGAGAGCGCTAGAGCGACTTATTACAAATTTACCCAGGTAATAGAAAACCCGAATACCCTTCCTCACTTAAAGCAGAAAATGTGTCTGTGATGATTTGCTCTTCTGGAACCATTTCCGGTTGGTATTAAGTGAAATCTACTAAATTTTGTATCCCAGGTTTCTCTTCTCTGTACTTTGTGCAGATACCTCTGTTTCCCTAAAAAGAATTATCTGACCAGATACAATGCATATGATTATGGTTATTCTAGCTTAAGCCAGTTTATTATAATAGATTTAGTTGAAGCTTGGTTATATTCTGGCGTCCGTCATTTTATTAATCATGAAGAGGTTATAGCTTTAGATTTGTTGATTCAACCATGCATTCTTAAGATGATGTCGCAGACACCTTAATTAAACCTGGATGTTCCTAAATTTCCTCAGACATTACTTTCACCGTATTTCTAACGTTACACTTAGAAGGGAAGCTTTCTGCTTCTGTGCAGTTGAAATGGTAAAGAATCCTAGATTTTAGTTTTATTAGATTGATTAGAACAGAATGCAAGTATAGAAGCTTTTAAGTGAAAAGATCTATGTGAATAAAAATATATGCCTATATTTTTGTTACAAACCAGTGATTTAAATTTAAATGCATATGTTTATGTAGAGAAGTATGTTTGTTATTATAATAAACAATAAAAAGCCATTGCTCACGTGACTCATGAAAGCAAACCTGACAATGACTTTTCTCTCATATGTCTGTAGCTATCACATATGCCTACATTTTTACGAATGTGTGTCCACTATATTGTTATAACCATCTGCAATCAAATGTGTTATGCAAAACAAAGACTCAATTGGTACAACTAATTCTTTGATTCAATGATGAAAATCATCACATTATGTTATTTAGAGTAATTACTTATAGCTTAGGTTGGGATGGACACTTTTCCGGAAGAAAATGTGTACTTCGTTTCTGTTTTTTTCTGAAATAGGGATGGAAAGGGTATTAATCTAGCATTAAAAAGGGCGAAGCAACAAGCTTCCCTGATTGGAGTGTAGGTCCCAAGCATTTTACTGATAAATTCATTCAGATTGAGTAAGCTCTTTAAGCTCTTTCTTTCTTCCTTTCTTTCCTTTTTTAGTTAAAGCCTCATACTCTAACACCTATTCTCCTGCCCACAACTATACCTTTCGGTAAATGTTCTTCAAACTAACAGGTACTTCTCTCCTAACGCCTAAATGAGCTCAACCACCATGGAGAAGTGATAGTTTTGATTGGTAGATACAAAGTGATCATTTCAGCACTGTGTGAAGCTGTACACGGATTAGGTAGTAGCCAAAGAAACAGTAGGGTGGCCAGAGATTTTGAGGGAACAAAGGCAGAACAGAAAGTGAGAAGAGGCCAAAACAATACATCAGTCGTGTAAATCTGCCTTGGGCACTGCTGACCTATATGAAGCTGAATATCATCTTCAGTGACATCTTCGGTGTACCTGTCCTGGATTGCCTGTGCTTGGCTTCGGGCACTAATTTTCTTTCCTCATACAATCCAATCCATTAAACATCTGCTATAGTTTTTCTGGCCTGAAGAGAAATTTCGTTTGTTTGCTTGTTTGTTTTGGCCTAGTTCCAGGCCCAGGATAAGATGAAGCATACACTGCTTTCATTCATTCATACATCACATATATGCTTCTCTTCAACCTTCTCTTCCTTGCTCTCTGACATACACAGGCACTTCTAAAGCTCTGGGATATCCCTTACCATATAACAAACTTCCTGGCAGAAGCAGAGGCAATAGCTCTCTAGTAGTGCTTGGGGGAGTGACAGATACTTTCAAGACTGACAGAAAAAAGAAAACCAAGCTCTTTTTCAGGAACTGTATATATAGTGGGTCTTAGTGAGACACAAATCTGCCACTAAGGTAGCAATTATTAGGCTTTATAATTGAGATTTACTTGTGGACCTGAAAACTCTACACAGTCCGTAAGAGAATTTCCTGTATTCCCTGCATAGTAGGAGCAAGACGCTTATCTATCGTAAGATTATGTGTATTATTCCATTTGACATTTTTAAGTCTATTGAAGTAGGCGAGAAAGGTGGACCTTTGCAAAGATACTGATTGCCCAAACTAAAAGAAGTTAAAACTTGAAGTGGTAATTTAGTGTTCTCTTCAAAGGTTGTTTAAGTACACACATTATTAATATACACTTAGTTTATGCTTTTGACATAGCAGATCAGACTTTACACCTGGAAAAATTGTAAAGACAAAGGTCAACGTTGGGCATGGTGGCTCACCCCTGTAATCCCAGTACTTAGGGAGATTCTTTGAGGACAGGAGTCTGAGACCAGCCTGACCAACATCTTGAAAGCTTGTCTCTACTAAAAATACAGAAATTAGCCGGGCATGGTGATGCATACTTGTAATCCCAGCTACTTGGGAGGCTGAGGCGCGAGAATCACTTGAACCCGGGAGGTGGAGGTTGCAGTGAACCAACATCACGTCATTGCACTCCAGCCTGGGTGACAGAGGGAAACTCGTCTCAAAAAACAAACAAAAAAAGCAGAGATAAAAAAAAATCTGTATGTTCATCTATAGCCACAGCTGTACCTATGTTCTTTAACTTAATTATAAAACAAACATGATAGTATTTAGTTTGCCAAAATGTAAATATTTTCCACTTCTATTCACTCACCTAGGCTGGCTTCTTTACAATAGACCCCAAGCCCATTCATAATTGACCTATCCCCTACTTGGGTCTACATATGATCATAAATAACAGCTCTCACTACTGAGTCATTATTAAACAGGAAGCATACCAAGTGTTACGTTACTCTCTGATTCATAGTAGCCATCAAGAAAAAGGAAGAAACATAGAAAATAATTTATAGTGATTTATTGAATGGCAACTGAGCCTAACTGTGTGTTAGGTAAGGCAACTTTGATTTTAAAGAGCTGACACTACAATAGAAGAGAGAGATATCCATCAAAGATAAGCAATGCAACCTTGTTAACGGCTAACTTTGTCAGTTAATGATGCCCTAATGGTTTGATGGGAAGAAAAACCTCAGAAATTAAATGTTGAAATTGTAATAATGGAGGCATATGCAAGGTACTGTAAGAACAAAAGAGAAGCTTTATGAACAGCCTTTTAAGAGTAGAATGGACTATAAAGTTCCAGTAACTCTGTCTGAGAAAGTCAAGAATGGCCTCATAGTGATGGCTTTGGAGATAGGATAATCAATGGGCAGAAATATGCCTGGTGAAGAAAAAAGGAGATAAACCAAGGGTTCTACTTGCACAAGTGCAGTTTTCGAAGGGTCCCTTTGGACTTTGTAGGTGAACAAAGAGTCAGGCTTTCGGGTGCAGGTGCATGGTGTACAGAGTATCGCATCATGGAAGATGAAACTGAATAGTCAGAGAGAAGGCAGAGTGAAAAGGACCTCTCAGGTTCAGCAAAAGATTGTAACATTTATCCAACGAGCAACACAAGGTCAAGAGGGACCTGTTTGTCTACTAGTCTTCTTTGTGTCTCCCTCTCCTTCCCTTTGGATCTTCCTTATTTCTTTTTTCTGTTCATCTTCCTTTTTTCTCCTCCTCCTCCTGCTCCTCCTCTTCTTCCTTTTAACCCATCTCTTTCTCCTCTTCCTCTTCCTTTTTTTTCTTTTGCTTATAAATGAAGGATGATCCTTTCAATAGTAGTGTGGTGGATGGACTAGGATTGGGAAAGATGATTAGCATACTGAATAATTAGAAATTTTAGTAATATGTTATGAGGGAACTAATGAGGGCCTTCCGTAAGAAAGTAGCTGATAAAAGCAGATACAACCTTGTATGGCAAAGACAGGCAAAATCTGTTGTTCCCCTCCCTAAGCCTGGTGTACCACACCAACGCTTGACACAAAACAGGCAGACTGTGAAGTTTTATTATTTGCAAATAAACAAACAAAAACTTGTGAATAATGCGTAGCTTCTATTTTGTGATGCTGAATGAATTGGTGATGCCTTTCCCAAGGCCAGAAACAAAGCTTGTGTAAAATAGTAGTGAGGAAAAAAGGAACAGACAAGTTCCACTTTTGTTTTGCTAAATTCGGTATATGTCTCCAGGATAAAATAATGTCTGTATTCAACAAATATTTGGAAATAAATATGAGTTCTAGCATAAGGGAAAGAAGGAAAAACCATCTACAAGAGATGAAGTTTCATTGCAATTTTTATAGGACAGATGATGTAAAGGGTTGGTTTTCTGTTAGGAAGAAATTAATTATTCACTTTCTGAATGAACGTCAGGAATTTCTAGCTGTTAGAAAGTCAAGTCATATTTCTAAAGAGGCACTGTCACAAAGATACATTTGGAAGCCTTCAAATATCTTTTTGTTCTTTTAAAATTAGCATTTTGCCTTTTCCATTCATAAGGCAGCCAATGATCAGAAAGTAATCTCTTTCTTCTTTGGAAAGAAAACCTTTGCCCTAAGAAAAATGGCATCTCTTCCTCAAGATTAGCCCCCAAAATATTAAACTTGGAGTAAAGCAGCCAATTCTGTTCATGGTTATGACCAAAAAGAAAATGGAGAGTTTATTTTCTTAAAGGCGGCTCAACTTCAAAAATTTGTGTTTGATCCCTCAAAATTCATTTCATGTTGAATATGTTACCTGAACTTAAGTTGAGTTTACAATATTCTTCAAAAAATACTATAACAACAAAACATTTATTTTGATATAAAATTATGTTTCTTATATTGTTACTTTATTTTATTTGAACCTAATAGTTAACTCGCAAATTGCCTATCTTGCCCAAAAATAAGCTATTGCTTTAGGCCTACATAAAACATTAAATGAGAACACAACAAAGCTAATTGATTCTGGGATTACATAAACATCCCCTAATCTTAGTATAAAATTCATTCCTTTTAGGAATACATTGCAAAAATTAGGGAAGAAAGGTTTTGAATTACTTTCCAGTATGAAATGGTAAGGTCTTTTAAATGTATGGATAATCAGTAAAATCATTTTATTAGTCGTGTTTCTGCTTCCTTGGCAGAAAACATTCCAGCTTGACTCCACAAACCAGCATAACCAAATTTGTTATAGTAAATAATAAATCTGTAAGTATTGGTTGATGTTTAATTTCAGCATCCTTGAAATATTCCATGGACCTTTCATATTTCCAGTAAATAACTACGATCAGTAATAATATGCTTGGGTAAAACAAAGAAAATGTGGTTATTTCTTTCCAATTATAAAGCTAAGTTTTAGAAAACAGACACCAGAAAAGGGGTACCACAGATCTATTTTTCATATTCAATACAAGTTAGAGCTCATATTTTATTTTGGTCCAGGATTAAGAAAAAAAATTGTTTGGAGATAGTATTTTACTTCAGCATTTCCACACTGAGTCTTTTCTATTTCTCATTGTTTGTGATGCTGTTAAATAAAGTGCACTTTGTTTTTTAGCTAACATCTGCTCCCCCCTTGTTCTGGTCAGACTTTCAACACGTAGTTGCTCCGAGATTGTTGATGAGATCTCAGACAGGATCACCATGACCTTACCTGAGAGTGGTCAAAAAAGGAGCAGATGCATGTTGTGAAGATTAAGCTTATGTTTCTCTGACAAATGACCTTAAAGATAAAATGCAGAAAGCAAAACTCACAAATGTGGTTGATGCAGAGCAATGAGACAATGTTGTGGCAATTATTTTTAAATAACTTATTAAACTTTATAAAATGAAAAGATTTTTTTAATGGCAGACATAGGTCTTTAAGGAACCACAGAGTGCAGTTATTGAATTAAAATATTGATGTGAACATATTTTTCAAATATGCTTCAAATGGTAAGTATCTGCCATCACAAATATTCAATGTTTTTAAAATGCTAATATATTTAGGTATAGGTCAAGAAAATTACTAGGATTAGGTATTTGCTACTAGCAAAGCAATGCCATTTTTCCTAGCTATTGCTTTTTCTATTGAGTAAATTATTGAAATAATTGTTTGAATTTATATCTTACTCACAGTTGAGGCTAGAATAGTAAAGCCAGTGTATTGATAGAGTTGATTTGTTTTTGAATTATAGATCTAATAATAGAAACAGCTCTAGAGGTGAGTACTTGATAACATCTCAAAATGGTTGTTTAATTTTCCATATTAGAGGAGTATTATGATAGAACAACAAACAGAGCTGCTTTCAGACAAGAAACATTTCATTTAAAACATTTTCTTTTTAGTTAATTTCTAATATATTTCTAATATACTTAACTTATTTTGCAGGAGATGAGGACGTTAAGAAAGCTTTTCTTTATTTTTTGGCAAATAATAAAAAAATAACACTCTTTTTTTAATCATATATATATTCCGTATGGTTGAAGTAGCCACACTGAGGATTAGATTAGAGTTAGAAGTTATCTGCAGTTAGCCTGGCAAATGTTGACTGTAATTAAATGAGCAAAGATAATTTGAATGTACAGATAATTTCAACCAAAGAAGATGCCAAACTGGTCAGGTGATAAGGAAAAGTGTGGTGAGCTTGAAAGTTCCAAATATTTTTCACCATCTTCTTCATATAAGAACACATTTTCAAGACTTGAATTTCAGCTTTCGCAAAAATATTTGAAATAGTGTTGATGTGCTGAATAGGAAATTTCAATGCAGCTTACATCTGCGGACAACATCAGTGTCCCTAAAAATGCAAGAAATGATCTTGGTCAGTATAGCATTAAAATAATCCACTTAATGAAAGAAAAGTTGTTTATTTGGTTTTCTCAATCTTTGGGTAGACTTTTAGAATCTATATCATTTTCAGTTCTGCAAAAAGCCATTATTGTCATGTCCTTTTCATAGAACTAAAACATATATCTATGGGAATGATGACCTTCTCATGAATTAGTGGTTTTAGGCATTATAATATATATTAAAAAAAAAGAGTTGGAGTGGCTAGCAAAACACATGAAAACATTTTATAGGGCTTTTTTCCCCTTTCCACTTCAATGCATTTATTTGAAAACTACTTATTTGCCTGAATTTGCCCTGCTGGCAAAATTTTTATACCAGATAGCTACTTTGTATTGTTGATGTACATCATGAATAACAGCTTTATTTGATGGCAAATGAGATGCCCCAAGTTGCAAGCTTTCCATAAACATATCTGAATTGTTCAATTTCCTTCTCATTGTATAATTTCCACTCTGGCCCTTTGCCTGCTGATATTCAGATAAAGATTTCATTCAAGTAATTTTCAGAACTGTCCTATGTTCTTCGCTATCATAAGTGGTAAGATTGCTCAATTCGTATTAGCTATAATACAAGTGCTGCACAGGTTTTTTATCAGATATTTCTAAAATCATTTCTTTGTCATGAATGGTAACGAAAATAATAAAATAATGCCTCCAGTTGGGTTTCCAAACACTGGTGGTTTATTACCAACAGAATTAGTAATATGAACGTGAAAAGTCACTTTTCTAAAGAACATATCTTAATGAATTATTTTGATTCCTTTTCTTTCATGTCTCCTAACATGGATTTGAAAATTATCATTGCTGAATGATTCCAAATGACTTGGGCCTTTGTTTCTCAAATAGGTAAGTGATTCTGATTCTTTGGTATTCTTAGGAGTCCATGATTGTATTTTAAAATAAATATTCGTTGCCTATTTGCACTGTTGAATTTTCTGGCGAAATAGGGTAAAAATTGAACATAAGACAAATCATCATTTTCAGAAATATACTTCAGATCTTTTTCATTAGTTGGCACAGGAAACAGACTAACAAGAAGACCCAGTTTGAGTTGTACCTATTCATAGGAGCCATATGTTCAAAATCATTTAAGTCCTTTTTGCTGGCTAGCTTTTGTATTTTAAAGCAGGTTGGTCATATTTTGCCCATGTGGTTCTAGGTCACACTAGACTAGTTACTAATCATAATACTGTATGACTTACCCAGGTATAAGAAAGCATTTCATATGGCAGCCAGTAATGGCTTGATACACAATAATTAGCTAACAATTTTCCTGATCTCAAAGATACTAGGCTGAAAAAAAGTTTAGCTTTAGGTTCTGTGGTATTGTCACTTGTAGAGCTGGGATCAACAAGCTAGTCTATGGGCCAAATCTGGCCAACTATGAGTTAAGAATATTTTTTACATTTTTAATGGCTGACAAAAAAATCAAAAGAAAAATAATATTTCATAATGTGTGAAAATAATGTGAAATTCATATTTTGGTGTTCAAAAGTATTGTTGGAACATAGCCATGCTTATCACTTTACATATTCTCTATTGCTGTTTTCATACTACAATTATATGGCCCATGAATCCTAAAATATTTACATTCTGGCCCTTAACAGAACAAGTTTGCTGACTCCATTGTTTGAGTACCAGCATATAAGAGGTTAATTCCCCGAACCTCTTACTTTGGAGATACTATTAGAGCAGAGGTGAAATCATTATATATCTGACCTTTTCTTAGTCACAAGGGAATCCACCATATCTAAAATGACCAGGTCAGAACAAACGGAAGAGTAAATCTTGACTGTAGATTTAAATTTTCCCGAAATAGTCTTTTACATAGTTATATTTCTCATACATTTTAAGCCCTACAACATTCAACCCATTAAGTCTAATTTATTTTACTGCCAGCAAGTCTTTGAGCTTTTGCCCACAGCTATTCAGAGTCCCGTAGTTGATGGGAACTGGGGAAGTGGCATTTTGTGGCTAGTGAAGCAGCAACACGTTGTATAATGAAAAGAAATATCCTCAAACTTTTCAATAGTTCTCAAGGCTCTGTTCCACCAAAGAAAATACGAACATTCTATAGACACTGCCTGTTCTGAATTACATTTGACAGTGTTGGAAAAGTGTAATAGTCATCACTGTAATCCAGCTTAGCATCTAAAATAACACAAGTAAGTACAGTTGTGCTTTGTGGAATAGATTTTGCAGAATTTTTCAGAGGCCATGTGGATCATGAGTGGTTATATGCATATTCTAATTTAAAAAAAACTTTAAAAATAATTATAAATATATTGTAGTTCTTTTCATATTGGCATTTATCAGAAATAGATGCATTTGTAGTTTGAGAAAGAAAGAAATAAAAGAGAACAAAGAAAGCATATTCTTGGAATATTGCAAGAGAGAGCAATGTAGAAATTGCTGGATATTAAGAATATGCATTATCTTCTAGGTTTAGGCCACTGGGAAATAAAGCTTCCGTGCGTGTATTTGATGTATAATGACAGGCACAAAGAAAAAGGCAAACATACTATAGATATTCTAGTATGGTACAATTATACAGTATGTGTTCTAACCCTTTTCATGAAAATTTGACATTACTGCACCTCAGATAGAAGCAGCAGGAATCACCAGGGAAAGAACAGCTGGATGCTTTATTAGGTTTTATGTTGTACATAAGGAGACCATGTTTTCCGTTGTCAGTGTGTAAAAGAAAATGAAAGCTCTGGGCATCATTAAAGTCTCGAAAGCGTAAGATGTGTCAGCTCCATTCTCTCAACACCTGGATTGAAAGTGCAGTGTGAGGTCACTGTAAAACAAAAACAGACCGTCTTCTCTGGTTGGAATTGCAAGAGTTGATTTTTAAAAATAAAATAATTCATAATTGTTGCAGAGAGAATTCTTCCCTTATAACTAGAGAGTTGCATGTATGAACATAAACTTATATGTCTACCCGAAGACATTTTCTATAAACTGCATCTGAATATCTTTTTCCTGCACCTTAAGGGGCGCTAGGAGCCTTCTTGGAGTCAGAGAGCTAGAAGACTCCCCATTTGCTGACACTATGGTATTGTCCTTTTGATGAACATTTCTCCCTGGCTTTTCATTTGCCTCCTTTTGTGGAACCATTTTTGTTGGCACCCGCCGCCCAACACACACATTATATTCTCACTGGTGTGGCCATTGTGTCCCTTGTTGCAAGTACCTTTATGTTGGAGACCGTTTTACCTTATACCTTTGTGTATCCCACAAAGCTTATCACTGTGTTCCTCTTATTGTGGTTGCCTTTAAGGTGCTGTATTAGTTGGCTTAGGCTAGTGTAACAGAATACCATTGGCTGGATGGCGTAAACCATAGAAATCTATTTCCTCACCGTCCTGGAGGCCGCAAGTCTGAAATTGAGGTACAGGCATGGTCAGGCTCTGGTAGGGTCTGTCTTCCTGGCTTGCAGATAGCTCCTTTTCTCTCTGTCTTCACGTGACAAAGGGGATAGGTAGATGGAGGGAGAGAGAGAGAGAGAGAGAGAGAGAGAGACCTTTCTTATAAGACCACAATCTTATTCGATAAGGATGCTGCCCTTATGACCTCATTTAGCCTTAATTATTGCCTAAAGATCCTATATAGTCATGTTGGAGTTAGGACTTTAAGATATAAATTTTGACAGAACATAGTTCAGTCCAGAGCAAGTACCTCTGACACAAATTGAGTTACATAAGCGGAAGAGAGGACTGAATTTTTCCCTTCACATGAAAATATAAGAGCTCTTTGCCTATAGGCTTTGGCCACTTCTGTTTTCTCCAAGAGCCGCTCATATTAAATATAGTAAATAATAAAGATGTGTTTCAAATGTTAAAGGATGTTCTATGTTCTGGTGCTAATCTCTACTCTTATCATCTTAAAAAACATACAAGAGATTTACTATTGATTTTATTAATCAATTTACTATTGATTTTATGAATCCACTTATTTATGTATTTAACATTGATAAGTTGCCCAACCATATGCAGGAGGCATACAGACCAAGGGGCTTAGGATCTAAAGAATGTCCTGACAACATTATACCCTTTAGGAACTCCTAGTTAGCAAGAAAGACAGTCTCAGAGCAATGTGTCAAGTGCTTAATATAATTTGCTCTTGAAATAAAAATGAAGCAGTGCCCATGATCTTTTGTAAATTAGAGACTTTTCAATAATGATAGCATCTGATCATGAGACTGAGTTTGACAGTTGAAGAAATAAAGAGAGTAAACAAACACCAGGCAAAAAGAATGGCAAGTACAAAGCAAACACATGGGTGAATGAGAAAGCTTTACTGCAGTCTGCAAACCATTTATGCTGAACAAAATGAAGAAAATACAATGCTCTTAAAGTTTGTTTGTTTGTTTGTTGAGCTCCTACTATGTTTCAGGTTCCAGGTTATATGAGTCAGCATAGAGTGGTAAACAATAATAAGCTCCCTGTTCTTGAGCCAATTTTCAAAGGTGAGGAGATAATAAATGATTAGTAAATAAGTGATCAAGAGCTGTAAATGCAAAGAAGAATATAAACATGACCTTGATATAGCAAGATGGGCTACAGTGAACCTCCTTTTATGGTCAGAGAGGTCCTCCTGAGAAGATGATGAGAAGGAGATGTTTGATGTAAAATTTGAATGACAAAGAAGAGTCAGCCATGTGAAGATCCAGGTATACAGAACAGCTTTTTTCATGTATCAAAAATATTTTTTTCTTAAAATATATGACATATTAATCTTGCTTTAAAATATGCAAGAGGAAAAGTGGGAGGATGCCATGGACTCTGAGCATTTGTGTCCTGCAAAATTAATGTGTTGAAATCCTAATCCCTGAGGTGATGGTGTTAGGAGGTAGAGCCTTTGGCAGGTGATTAGGCCATGAGGGCAGACCCCCTCATGAATGGGATTAGTGTCCTTATAAAACAGGTCCATGAAAGCTCTCTAGTCCCTTCTACCAGGTGAGGACACAGCAGAAAGATGCCATCTGTGAGCCAGACGGTGGGCTCTTGCCACACTCCAAATTTGCCAGTGACTCAATTTGGATTTCCCAGCCTCCAGAAGGAATAAGAGATGAATTTCTGTTGTTTATAATCTACCCAGTATAGAGTGTTTTTTGTTACAGCAGCCCAAATGGACTAAAACAGAAGATAAAAATAGTGAGATCAGTAAGTGAGATGGGGCCGTGGTAGAGCAGTAAGACATTGAATGGTTGTTAAAGATAGGTGATGAGTACTTAGGAATCTGTGAGAATTTTCTCTCATTTCATGTACCTTTGAAAACATTAATATTGAAAGGTTTTTTTTGTCTCAAATGTTTTCTCCACGAACATACTGTTTCTTCTTGATATATTCCTTATTTATTAAACTAATATAAAGAACATTATGATAAACAATTATTGAAAGGAATTGCATTCCTTATCTACTTCAGCATGACAAATTACCCCAAAGCTTAGAGGCTTAAAACAACAATAAGCATTTATTAGCCCTCACAGTTTATGTGGGTCAATAAGTTGTGGTTTTAGCTTGAGAAACACCCTCAAAAAAACCGTAAAAACTCTTATGAGATTTGAGTTAAGATGTCAGCCAAAACTACAGTTATCTAAACTAGCTTGACTAGGTGAAGGATTTGCATCAAAGGTGGTTGACTCAGAATTGACTAGTTGATGATGTTGGTTGGTGGCAGGAGGCCTTAGCTCCTCCCTGCTGGGTCTCCCCACAGGGTTGCTTGTATGTCCTTAAAATATGGTGTCTGGCTTTTTCTGAAGCAATCCAAGAGAAGGTAGAAACATGACAGACTTGGAAATCACACACCCTTACCACGCATGATTGTATTGGTCATAGATGTCAGCCCCATTCAAGGTGAGAGGGGTCTACATGAGGACATGAATACCAGGAGATGGTGATAATTGGTGGACATATTGAAGGCTAGCTGCCACAGGGAGAAACAGTGTATTTGGTATTTAAACAAATAATCTTGACATGCTCACTGAATTGATGCCCCCCCCCAAAATAAATCCCTCATTAATTTGTTGTTTTCAAGTCATAACTCACACAATTATCTTTAAACCTCTGTGTCTATATTTAGTTTGTAGGGTACGTTTATATAATGATGTCTTTCTTCTGATTAGGCACTTAAATTAGCTGTATTTAATGGAATAATAATATTAAATAACTTTGTAAATCAAAAGGTGAAAATATATGCCTAGAATAAATTATCAAGACTTTGTCCAGTATAATGGGTGGTGATTATTTTCCTGTATACTCTTCAATTTATTACTGTAATAATCTTTTAAACCCATTAACAGTCAATTTGCTCTGTGATATTAAAATGTTAGCCACATTATTTGCCTGTTAATGTAGGTTAAATGTTAATTATGCTGTTGTATGGTGGCTAAGATGGTACATCTAGAAATTACACATAATATTGGTTGGTTCTTTGGCCGTCATACACTAATGTGCTTCATTATTATTGTGCTAATTTTAGTAATTTTAGTACAAACCACATCATACTCTGTTACTAAAACAGAACTACCCATGATATATTGCTTGCAACCAAACATTAGGCACTTTTGGCCCCATCATTTAGGAGTAGTTTACATGACTAAACAAGTAATGATTCTGTAATTCTCAAACTTGCATTTAGTATATTTAGAATGAATTGCTTAGTATGTTTTAAACATTTGTAGATCAAAGTGTAATCCATTTTAAAACAAATGTAAGTCATGATTTTTAAGCTAAATGTACATTTAAACTTCATGAGTGTAGTGATTATAAATACAGCTATGATTATTCCTCCAATTGTACTAATAATAGAATGGCATATCAACCTTCTCCGTGAGTCCAGTTTTATTACTCCTCATTCTACTCTTACAACTATTTTAAAATAATACTTAGCAGTATTTTGAGAAATAGGGTTTCTTTTAGTAACCTATCACTGTGTAACCTGCTGTCACAAACTTAGTGGCTTAAAATGACACTCATTTATTATTTCACATTTCTGTGGGTAAGAAGTTTAGGCTCAGCTACCTTTCTGCAGTAGGTTCACATCCCCGGAATCAAGGTGTTGGCCTTTCTAGAAATTCTATGGATGAATCTGCTTTTTAGCTCATCCAGGTTGTTGCAGGAATTCAGTGTTTTGCAGTTGCAGGACTGAGATTCCTGCCTTCTTGGTAGCTGTGGGCTGGGGTTAGTTCTCACCTTCTAGAGGCTGCCTGCATTCCTCATCGGATACCCTCTTCCTCCATTTTCAAAGCCAGCAAAAGGATCAAGTCCTTTTCCGTCTTAGGATCTCTCTTAATCCCTTTCTCCTTTGTCCTTTCTCCCTTCTGGCAGAGAAGTTTCTCTCTTCTTAAAGACCCATGTTATTAGATTGGGTCTACCTGTATAATTCAAGGAAATCTTCTTATTTTAAGGTCAGTTGGTAAGTAACCTTAATTCCAACTGCAGAGTCCCTTCACAGTAGTACCTGAGGGAGTAACTGTGGGAAAAGAATCTCCCAGGGATATCTTTGGAATTCTGCTTTCCACAGTGTTGTTGTTTGATTAGAAACTTAGAGTAATGTAACTTGAGAGAGCCCATTCAGGAAAAGTTACATTTAAGTTTAGTTCTCAGTGACACAAGGAATCATAGAAAGATGTGGAGAGAAAACCAGAAAAAGAGCATGCTAATTGCAAGTACACCATAAAGCTGTAAGGTTCGTATTTGATTTATTCAAAGGTCTATAAAGCAAAACAGATACCACTACTAACCAAAACAATACGAATTAAATACCTTGCATTCCAGACCTGAAATATTATAAGTATATATTAATAAATAAGCAGACATCATAATTTGCGCTTCCATGTTCTTAAAACATTTTTGTAGCAATTTTCCCTCTTTCCTTCCCTCTTACCGAATCATTCCTATCAGCATAGGACTATAATGTTTATTTCTGCCAAAAGAAAATAGAAGAACCTATAGTGTGTTATATCTCCCCTTATCTCTCCCTATCTATATTTTCTGCTCATAATTTGTATTTTTTTTTCTTAAGCCACCTCTAAAATTCAGCTCTTTTTTCCCCAAATATTCTATGCAAACTGCCCTTATGACCCACGGTGACTTACACATTACTAATTCTGATGGTCTTGTTAGAGTTTGTATCTAAATAGACCCCAAAATTAGGATTTGACACAGACGGTCACACTGTCATCATTGATATACTTTCTTCACTAGGCTTCCAGAACAATCAGCCTTGCATTGTTTTTCTCCTGTCTGCCTGGAAGCTCCTTCTCTCATGTATGTGTTAATTTCACCTTCTTGCCCAAACCCTTTTCTTTAGAGTGCTTCAGCTCAGGGTTTTTAGACCTCATTTTCTATCTTAAAGTACTTTCTAGGTGATCTCATCAATTCTCATGGATTTCACTATCGTCTCTAACTTTACTCCTAAGATTTCTACTTTTCTTCCTAAAAACTGCTCCACCCACACTTTTCTACTCAATTAACCCCAGGATCTTTGATTTTATACACGTTTTTTCCTCTAATCCCTTTCCTGTGGTGAGAAAAGCTGTTACCAGACAGGGGTCCTGATCCAGATCCCAAGAGAGGGTTCTTGGATCTTGAGCAAGAACGAATTCAGGGAGAGTCCATACAGTGAAGTGAAAGCAAGTTTATTAAGAAAGTAAAGGTTTTAAAGAAGGGCTACTCCACAGACAGGGCAGCCTCAAGGGCTGCTGGTTGCCCATTTTTATGGTTATTTCTTGATGATATGCTAAACAAGGGGTGGATTATTCATCCTCCCCTTTTTAGACCATATAGGGTAACTTCCTGATGTTGCCATAGCATTTGTAAACCGTCATGGCGCTGGCGTGAGTATAACAGTGAGAACCACCAGAGGTCACTCTCATCACCATCTTGGTTTTGGTGGGTTGGACTGCCTTCTTTACTGCAAGCTCTTTTATCAGCAAGGTCTTTATGACCTTGTGCCAACCTCCTATCTCATCCTGTGACTTAGAATGACTAACTGTATGGGAATACAGCCCAGTAAGTTTCAGCCTTATTTTACCCAGCTCCTATTCAAGATGGAGTAGCTCTGGTTTACACGCCTCTGACAAAGCTATTTGTTCTATTTTCAGAATATATCCAGATTGTGTTCATTTCCTTTGCCACTGCCTAAAGTCAAGCAAGCACTATCTTTCACCTGAATTATGGCAAACCCCTCCTAACAAGTCTCCCTAATCCTGCCCTTGCCTTCAGGTATCAGTGCCCACCACATCTCTGACCTCTCTGCTGTTAGTCTCTCCCCAGGGCTAAGTCCTCATTATCTTCCTTGCTTTTTCTTGCAGATGCATCACCTGTTGGCTCTGCTTCATTATCTTTTCCAACAGATATTCATTTGTCTAGCTCTCTCACTTTCTTCACTTCTTCTCCCAAAAAGCTTCTTCTCGGAGAGGCCTTTCTTTACATTGCAATCCCCGCCTGCACCTGAGGTTTTGTATTCCCGTTTCCTGCCTTGCGTCTTCTTCTCACTTACCTAACATCAGCCTAGCCTCTAAATTCTGTGTGAGAAGGTATTTTTGTCTGCTTTTTTCTCTCTGCCAATGCTAGATGAGAGCCTTGAATATAACAGGTGGTCAATAAATAATACTGAGAAAAAAGAATAAAACATGAAAGTACATTGATAAATGGTATGTTTTGGTGCTGGCTATAACACTTTGAGGTAGATAGTACAGGTATTATTTTCTTTATTTTCCAAATGAAGGCAATTATACATCTTGCCCAAGGTCACAAAACTAGTTAAGTATCAAAGATTAAACCAAAACTCAATTCTCTTGACTCCTAACCCGGTTTCCATTCCACTACAATAGGTGCTAAAAATATAGTGTTGTCTGTTCTTGGGAGCTACAGTACAGCAGCCCTCAAGAACCTGGAAATAAAGAAATAAGATTGCCTTCTGAGAGTTACACTATGAAATCGACATGTAATGAGTCACTTACCTTAAAGAGCTAGAATTGCTTTTAAACCAAAGGGACCATTACTGATTAAATGGTTTAACATTTCCAAAGAAAGAACATTTTAATAAGAAAAGGCAGACATAGAGGCACTTCAAAAGGATACTCCAAAGCAAAAGTTGGGCAAATGAATCCTAGGGGCTGGAGTCTAAGCCAGTGAATTATGAGAATTCCAGAACTTCCTGGGTTCACGGATGCATCAGACTCTGTTAGCTAATGACAATAAACATTTGATTCGTCTGACCAACTCACTTTTTTTCAGAGGCCTTTCTTTGTCACCCCACTTTATATTGCAATCATGATCACAAAACAGCCTTATGATTAATAATTAATTTTCCATGCAGCTCTGCCTCTCTATAGAAGAAAAATCCCTTCTAATAGGTACTTCCAGCAGTCTGGTCCTGATGTTAGTTATTTCTTATTGAAAATTAGTTGACCTGATTGCAGTATGGCTTTTGTAAAGCTTACTTTTGGAAGAAAAGACATCCTGATTTCACTGACACCTGTATATCCCTGCGATTGGTACATTAAAAAAAAAAATATATATATATATATATATGTACACACACACATTCATATATATATATATATATATATATATATGCCGTGTGCAGTGGCTCATGCCTGTAATTTCAGCACTTTGGGAGACTGAGGCAGGAGGATCACTTGAGCCCAGGAGTTCAAGACCAGCCTGTGCAACATAGCTATTAACCCAGTAATTTTGGGAGGCTGAGGTAAGAGGATTGCTTGAGCCCAGGAGGTTGAGGCTGCAGTGAGCCCTGATAGTGTCTCTGCACTCCAGCTTGGGTGACAATGTGGGACCCTGTCTTGAAGTAAATATACACTGAATTGTGATTTTATGTATCAGTCTCCCTTACTTGGTTAATTGAATGTGAGTCTCTTCTGCACCTCCCTCACTTCCACTGAATATGGAGACACTCTTAACATTTCAGTGTGAAGCAAAATCAACCACTCCAGAACTTCCTAGCATCATTCTGTACTCGAAGTGCTGCACAAGAGCAGGCTCTGAAGGAGGCTCCTAAATTAGAGACGAAGGACAGACTTTTTTTTTTTATGGAGTCTTAACAGAAGGTGTCAGGTGAAATTCAGCATTTTAGGGAATAGTGGGCCAAGGATAATTCTGGGTTTTCATAGAAGGAAGGAATCCTCTTGCAGATTAGCTGCCGTTGTTTTGGCAACTTAGATTTTTATCAAGAGGCAGTGGGAAGGGCACTTGTCATTAAGGTCACTTGCAAGAGGGAGCCCAGAGGAACAGCTACACAGAACTGGACACAAGAGAGGCCCAGAAGAGGGGTCTCAGTCTTTTGTTGTCTCTCAACAGAAGCAAATTAGGTTTCTAAATCAGCCAGCCAGAGAGCTAAACACACACTTGGTGGCTTTCTGATTTATCGAGCACAGTTTGGCACAAATTGTTTTTAATGCTT
Source organism: Pongo pygmaeus (assembly GCF_028885625.2). Taxonomy (NCBI): domain Eukaryota; kingdom Metazoa; phylum Chordata; class Mammalia; order Primates; family Hominidae; genus Pongo; species Pongo pygmaeus. The sequence goes on along the minus strand of NC_085930.1, from coordinate 18,216,160 downwards.
GCATGTATGCATTTCTATATGTGTCAGTAAGTTATGCTTTGGTGATTTCTCCCTTTTAAAGTGTTGAATAATAGTTAACAAAGCACTCAGGGAAAATATTTTATTTCTAGCAAGAAAGCTTCCTTCCTTCCTATTTGTTTGTTTTACTACTGACTTGTCTTTTTAAATTATTTCACCTTGGAAGATACATCTTAGGGAAGTTTATTGTGACAACTTCAAAATTCTGTTGTACTATAGTCAAATCTCGAATAAATAATTAATTTTAGGGAACAAAAAAGAGCGACATAAACATATCAAAACATACTGGCATTGTGATGGCATAAGAACACCTGAATTTAAGTCTGAGAGTTAAAAATTCGTCTTTAACATCAAGATATCACTCAGTTACCACAGAAATGAAAAATGAGCCGTTGAAGGTGGATAGACAATGAGTGGCATGACTTTTATATTGGGCAGGAAACAAATTATGATGGCAGGTGAAGATATTGATCATGAGAATGAGAAAGGGTAGCTCCAAGCCCAGGAACTGGGATCGGCAAAAATGAAGGAAAAAACTGAGATAAAGTGTTCCTTGGTTGAGAATCGTAAGGTGCCTCACTACAATCACCAGATACATTTTCCCTTAACAAAGTGGCAGAGTCATCTATGTTGAAATACAAGGAGGTGCCTCCTTAGACATCAAGAAGGTCTCATTTATCAGCAAGTAGAATGGAGGATCACTGTCATAATTAACCAGGTTCTCTAATCAGCCTAAAGCTGTTGAGAGTGAATCAGGAAGGACTTGTTATATTAACATTCTAAGTGGAGAGAGCACAACAATATAATCTGGGGTCTCCAGCAATAAGAGTCGCAGGTATCAGCATTTTACTCTAGCATTCTAGAGGAGCTTATTTTAAACTTGGTGCAAAGCACTACAGAAATGCATAATGAATGATTTATGCTCTCTCTTTCTTTTCTGAAAAAAAAAAAAAAAACATTAAAAAAGGCCTAGGATTTGAACATGTAGGCAGGAGTGACTATAGAAGTGTTGTCAAAACTCTTGACTTCAGGAGTAACGACAAGGGCTTCTTTACAATTCGTGCATCATTCTATTTCGTAGAAGATATTCTCATGCGGGTGGTCTGACATCGTGTGTCTATACACAGCAACATCAGCCCAGAGACAGACATCAGTTTTTACACAAAACACCGATATATTTTTTTTTTCCCCAGAGTCTAGAGTCAATGACATCGTAACGGGAGAAATTGCAAGGCTACGAAATGTTTTTCTTGTTCATTTGGTAAGCCATGAAGAAATTAGAACTTGATTTTTTTTTTTCCGATAGAAGAAAACTATGACACAGAATGAATAGTCTCAAAAAAAGTTCAAAATTTTTGCTTTTTAAAAAATGGTCATATTATTGTCTTCATCTTAGTTTTTTGCCTTCACCTTATTTTTGGAGTGTTCAACCTTAGCAACATCAAAGTCATCAACTGAAAAGTCACCAGTGGGCACGAAGTCTCTTCTGTTAGTTCACTGTAGACCCCGGATGTGGGAAGTGACTTCTCTCTGTGACAAGATGGCTAGAGAGAGCGTTCAGGAAAACGCAGATGGCGAGTATTTCTTGATTTAAACAGCTAATTTCACATGGTCCATCACATAATCCTTTTAAATAAAGTAGTTTGTCTCAACAGACTTTATTAATCTTGTTGGTCATGTGCTACCTGTGTTTGATTAAATCTCAGTGTTTACAACTTATCCACAGAATTATTTTCAGAATTGTTCTTTTAAATTCTATGATGAAGGAATAAATTCTTACTGGCTTAAACTTTTTCATAGGTTATAATCAGTGTTAATATTTATTTTTAAAAATGTTACTCTTACACCCCCTTTTTGAACCTGCTGCTCAAATTAATATTGTAACTTTGTAGTCTCTCCTCTAAGAAGTTTTCGAAGCTGTACATTGAACCAGATGATATATTTCTGTGACGTGGGCCACCCAAACATTTGGGGTGCTGTCAATAGTGTAAAAGATTTGAGCAATTACTGCTACTTCTAAAAAGGTGAATTCTATCACAGTCCTTGTTTTAGATAAAGCATAGTTGGAAGAGTCTGTATTTCTTGACGTGATTGAGGACCAAGGAGAGCTTTGGTCAAATCCATCTATTCTATTTGGATCAAGATAGGGAGTTCTGAAACAAAAATGTTCAAAGGATAAATGTACTTGGCATCTAATTATTCAGTATGCCTCAAAATACCTTTCATACCTAGGGAACTTTTTTTTTGAGATGGAGTCTCGCTCTGTTGCCCAGGTTGGAGTGCAGTGACATGATCTTGGCTCACTGCAACCTCTGCCTCCCGGGTTCAGGCAATTCTCCTACCTCAGCCTCCCGAGTAGCTGGGACTACAGGCATGCACCACCATGCCTGGCTAATTTTTGTACTTTTAGTAGAGATAGGGTTTCACCATGTTGGCCAGGCTGGTCTCAAACTCCTGGCCTCAAGTGATCTGCCCACCTTGGCCTCCCAAAGTGCTGGAATTATAAGTGTGAGCCACAGCACCGGGCCTGGAACCTTTAAAAAAAAACTAGTAATTATTAATACTGCTCAGAACATACAATGGAAAATATTGATGTAGATATTCTGAAATCTCTTCTTGGATTAAACTCTAAGAATAGAAAATGTGTAAATGAATTACATTAATTACCACTTCTTCCCACCACTGCTCCTGAAACTCCATACCCTGAATTGTTTTTACTGAATTGTACTTTGAAATTATGCCCTTGGGCCACATTGAGGATCATTAGAAAAAACAGCCCTGAGAATCTCATTACTTTATTTACTGTAAGATGTTGTTTGAGGATGTGGTTCTCTGCATTGCCCTTTGGACACCTTTTGAGAACCCCCAGAAGAAATAGATCTCAAAGGGCAATACCAGGAATAGTCTTCTATTTCCTGAACAAGTAGTTGTTGGTCTCATGGACACTGACAATTACAATTTTTTTTCTTTTCCAGTTTACACTGGAGTCTAGATAATACAGAGCAACCTAGGGCACATCTCTACCCTTAGTACAGAATATTGCAGAATTTTTTCTCCTGGTCTCATTGCAGGTTTCATTTTATTGTTCCTTTGTTAATTTTCCTTTGCCTTGATGCACTTGTTGACTTAATTTTATTTTGTGGCATGAATTTGCATCTAAAGTCTGGAAAAAGAGTATAAACAACCAAATTGCCTTTATAATGTGAGTGAGACCAAGGCACCTCTGGGAAACCAAAGGCCTAGTCTTAGATGAAGAATTTGGGGAAAGATTGTCAACTGAAATGTCCGTATTTTCATGAAGTGTCTCAGTGTGGAAGTTCAGTAGAATTAAGGTGTTAACTGAATCAGAATCCCTGGAAACAACACCCGAGCATAGGTATTTTTTGAATTATAACGTATAATTAAAAGATGGCATTTCTGGCATGGAAAAGAGCAAGTCCAAATGCCCTGAGAAGGGAAGAAGCTTGGCATGGTTTCGAAAGAGCAAAAAGTCACACATGGCTGGGACAGAACGCGTGAAAGGGAGAGGTTTGGGAGATAAAGTTGAGAAGTAGACAGGCCAGATGTCAGGAAGAGCCTTACAAACCATAATAAGACGTTGCATCCCATTTCAAACACGCTAGAAATACCGAAGGTTTCTTTGTTAAGTCAAGTTTGTTGAAGTAGAATCGGTATACAGTAAAATTTACTTTTTTAGAATAAAGTTCTGTGGGTTTTGATAAGCACATGGAGTCAGGTAGGCATCTCTACAACCAAAACCAAAACATTTCTCTCACTCCAAAGAGTTCTATCACATACCTTTATGACCAACCCTTCCTCCCATCCCCATTCCCTAGGAGTTCTATCACATACCTTTATGCTCGACCCTTCCTCCCATCCTCATACTCTAGGAGTTTGGCTCTGCTTTCTCTCGCATAGTTTTGCGTTTTCCAGAATATCTTATAAATTAGATCATACAATCTGTAGTCCTCTGAGTCTGGCTTCTTGCACTTAGCAAAATGCATTTGCTGTTCATTCATGCTAGTGTTTGTACACCAAGAGTTTTGAGTGGGGGAATGATACAAACTGCTTTGTGTTTTATAGAAATAACTCCTTTGCTGTGGTAATTGTGGGACTGGGGTTGTGAAGAGGTGACTGTAGCAGGTGAGATTAAGGGAGAGGATGGGTCACAGCAGGAAGGTGCTGAGATGCAGATTCAGGAAATATGGTGAAGGCTCATCTGTCATGAGTGCTAGTGATGCAGATATGAGTAGGAAAGATAATTTTCTACTTAGGAAAAATAATTTCAAAACATTAAATACTAAAAAACAATGAAAGTACTAAAAGGATTCATAGGAAAGTCTAATATAATTTTAGATCGAAGAAAAACTTATTCATCAAAACAAAACATAACAAAAGTGGAAAAAAATTACAATATGAAAAAGTTAAATTTGCATAAGGTGAAGGACACCATAATCAAAACTGTAAAATAGTGTCAGCCAGGGAGACACATTAATAGCGTATATAACCAAGTATTGATATACACACTATATAATGAGCAGCTGTCAATCTCTGAGGCAGAAAATCCAAAAAAAATGGGTAAAGTGGAGAAGACAATTAACTGAAGAAATATAGATGTCCAATATACGTATAAAAAGATGCTTATTCTCGTTACTTTTTGATTCAGCAATTCCACATCTGGCAATCCATTCTATGGTAATACTTATGTATGTGGGCATAGATTGTTTTGCATCAATAGGGAAATAAATATGTAAATGTTGGTTCATTGGCATAATCAAATATTATGCAACCATTAAGAAGAATGAGCTAGATCTGTATTAAAAGAATGAGCTAGATCTCAGTTAAAAGAGTGAGCTAGATCATGGAAAGTTCTATGTTAAATGAAAAAGTTACAAAACAGTTTGTTCAGCATGATTCTACTGATAGTTAAAAAGAAAAGCACATTTGTGACTATGTGTGCATAAAAGAGAGACAGGGAGAATGAAAGAGAGAAACAGAAAGAAAGAAGGGAAGGAGAGACAGAGAGAAAGAGAGACTAAATTCAAAGGAAAACAACTGTATGCACATCAAATGGCCAACAGGTTAATAGCAGTTCCTATTCACAGAGGATCTTAGAATTGGGTTGGGTATGTAGAGGAAAAGAAATACATTTTTCTTACCCGTCCCTGGGTTCATGACTGAGGCCTCTATAACAAAAGGCAGATTAATAGAAAAACTTGCAAATTGATTTAACATAAGTTTTACATGATATGAGAACTTTTGAAATGAAAACACAATTTATATATTGTTTTGGGGAAATACCCATTAGTAAACGGTGAAAATATGCAAGGAATGATACCATACAGTCTCAGGAAAGTGGTTAATTCAGGGGGAGATGGCAAAGTTGGGCTTCGTTTCTATAATTTTTGACTATTAAAAAATATAAAGTATATATGACATGATATTTAATGTTTGGTGACCTAGATGATTGAAATATGTGGACATGTTATTTTCTGTTTCCTGATAGTTTGAAGTTTTTGTTATTAAAAATATAGAGAATATTTTGCTTAGATGATGACTAAAGAAGACATTATGGAGTAACATAAGGAAATATATTAAATATTCCCTAAAATAGGGGAAGGAAGAAGTGTTTAGTTTGGAACAGGGTGCTACCGTTGCGACCTTTCTTGAATTATTATAATACAAGCAGTAACTTGCATCTATTGAGAAGTTATTGTGTACCAGATACTTTGCAAGGGCCTTTCGTGTATTTTATCATTTAATCCTCACAACAGCTGTTAGGTGACGCTATGGTTTGAGTGTGTCACCCAAAGTTCACGTGATGGAAACTTAATCCCCAATGCAACAGTGTCGAGAGGTAAGACCTTTATGAGATGTTTTTCATTTCCCTAGCAAAAGACTCTGCCCTCTGAATGGATTAATACAGTTATTGCAGGAGTGGGTCCCTTATCTCATGGGAGTTAAGTTCCTGATAAAAGCATGAGTTCAGTTGGCCCCTTTCCCTCTCTCCTTCTGTCCTGAGTACTGTCACTCCCTGTCACGCCTTCCACCATGTTATGATGCAGCAGGAAGGTCCACAACAGATGCAGCCCTTCAATCTTGGACTTTCCAGCTACCAGAACTGTAAGACATAAATTTCTGATTTTTATACATTACCCAGTCTCAGGTATTCTATCATAGCAACACAAAACAGGCTAAGACAGCCTGTATCACAGATGTAGAAAATGGACACAGATTGGTTTTGAATCTTATTCATGGTCACCCAGCAGCAGTCAAGTGACAGAACCAAGATTTTAACCAAAGCCTTCTGACTCCCTTAAAAGCTTGTAACTCCAAACTTCCATGTTCTGTAATAAATAGCATTTTTCTGTTGAGAAAGGAAATGTGGAGGAGACTGGTGCTAGCCTTAAATCAGATGGGTTATTAGGAAATAAAGTAGGGAAATGGAAAGTAAAGTTTAAGGGATAGAAGAAAAGAGGTTAGGGCTGAAAACTACCTTTCCCTATGAAAATAAAATAACCAGAGAATTAAACTCTGAAAGATCCATGAGGATTGGTGTAAAATTCTTGTCTTTTCACTTTTGAACTGGTAGTTCAAGCATAAGAAAGAAACAGTGTCTTCTCAGGAAGATCCTATTTAAAATGCGTTCCTCGTTGGAAATGCTAAAGGGTACGCAGGTGTATTTGTTTGCAAGAGCTGTTGTAACCAAATACTACAAACTGGGTATTTGGTTACAACCAATAGTGAGTTTTTGTTGCAAACTGTCATAAATTGTCAGAATAATTCTGATAATTCTGGAGTCTAGAAGTTTGAAATCAAAATGTCAGCAGGGCCGTGTTCTCTTGGAGACTCTGGGTAGACTCTTTCCATGCCTTTTCCTAGCCTCTGGTGGTGGTTGTCAGTTCTTGTCCCTCAACTTGCTGGGGTTAGAACTCCAGTTCGTTCCTCTGTTCTCTCATTCTTTCTTTGTTTCTTCCCATTGACTTTTTATAACAACACTGCTTAGATTAGATTGAGTGCACCTTACTCCGATGTGACATCATCATAACTAATTTTATCTGCAACAAACTTATTTCCAAGTAAAGTCACATTCTGAGCTACTGAGAATTAGGACTTCAACATGTCTTTCTGTAGGTCACAATTCAACCCATAACAACAGGAAAACACAATAAGGCAATCATTATAAGTTTTATGTTTCATTCTTGAACTTGGTAGACATTGAGCATTTAAAATAAATCAAAATATGTTAAATGTGTAAATAACTATGTGTACATATCCATGTGAATCTACGCATGCAGTGTTTTATTTCTAAATAGTACATCATTTAAGCGTTTAGCAATTTGTATTATGTACTGAGATTTTATATCTAGACAACAATGCATTTAGAAAGAGATTTTTAAATATCACCCCAATAAAGAAACCAGTGGAAGAAAACTGTATTACCTTTCCTCCAATTCCTTATTCAGAAGAGCATATAGTATGCAAGTCAAATAAGTTGTTGAATAAATGACCTTTTGGTAAGGTAAATTATTATAGTAGGCCTGCAAGATGAGCACAATCATTGCAGGAAAATCTGTTGCTGAGTATGCTTTGTGTTCTTTTTCATTTAGTTGCTCTGTTTGGTTTTGCTTTGTTTTCTTCTCTGACTGAAAGCCTTAACAGAAACAAAAGTGTTTCTCTCATGTGAAATGATTAGCGCTCTTTCTCACCCTGCCTTCCTGTCCCGACTTGAATAGAAAGCAATGCATGAGTATCTAAACAGGAATAAAATGTTCTTTGACAAAGATGCAAAAGAAACAAGAAAACAACTGGATTTTATTCGTTTCTCAGGGACATGTTCACTGAACTGCGAAAGCCAAAGCACCTGGGAAAATCTGCCTAGGCAGGCAGGGCTGTGACCAGTAATGGAAAATGCATCTCTGTGTCGGCTTAGAGGGCTGGGAACTCTCATAGACTGTGGCTGGAGTGTGATCAAGTAAGATTCAAAAGAGAGAGATTATTTCAGAACCATATAGCATAAAACTGAAACGCAGAGAACAGATAAATGTATGTGTCTGTCCTTTTAGGCAGAAAGCATCCATTTTGAAAAAACATTTACCTGTGCTGATTTGAAGATTTCGATATGTGCCTTTCCAGAGTACTTGCAATTATCATTGTCTAGTGAGCCTTCAAAAATTAAGTCTTGCTGAAGAACACCATTACCTGTGAGTCTGAGTGTGTTGTGGGTCGGGTCATCCACCAGAGCAGATAGTGTGGAGAGGGCATCTGTAGACTACTAAGTAAAAGAAAACATCTGAAATACCACCTTCTTTATTCAGCCCTTTGGTTTGTTTGTTTGAAACGAGGTCTCGCCCTTTCACCCAGGTTGGAGTGCAGTGGCTTGATAACAGTTCAGTGTAGCCTCAAACTCCTGGGCTCAAGTGATTCTCTCACCTCAGCCTCCCAAGTAGCTGGGACTGCAGGCACATGCCACCACACTCACCAAATATTTTTATCGTTTATTTTCTGTAGAGACTGGGTTTCACTCTCTTGCCCAGGCTGATGTTGAACTCCTGAGCTCAAGTGATCTACCAAACTGATCCAGCCTTTCAGTGCCAGGATTTCAGGCATGAGCCACTGTGCCCAACCTCAGCCCTTTAATCAAAGAAATAGTAAGCTGCATAGATGCCAAGTGTAGAAATTGAAGTACTAAATCTCTACTGTGTTCCAGCATTGCTAGGGATGAAATCCCCTAAGTTTATTGAGCACTTAAAATAATACTCTCTAGTATCCAAGGGCCTGACCACCTCTTTATCAGTCACCACATACAGGAAGCAGTGTCAGGGCCGGAGCGGAGCAGGGGTGCTTAAATATTCTATTTGCAAATGCACTAAGTTGCAACAGTTAGAATGTAATGAAGACCCCCCAAATTTAGAAGCCCAGGAAGGATTTATTCTACCCATAAGTAGCAATGAATTTGACACTTGAAGAAAGTTATTTTGTATAAATCAAGAATTCAGTGATTAGAAATTTTGAAGTTTTCTTTGAGATGGAGGGTGGAGAGGAAATGTGGGAGTAGGTAAAAATAAATCCATCGAGGTAATTAAAGTCAATGAACTTTGTCAGTATCTATTATCATAAAATGCTATAACTCTCACCTTGGGCTTATACAGATAATGAGGACTATTTGTGTTTTATCAATAAATTTCGTTGTGTTGGTTTAGCACAAGCCTTATGCAAGCACTGAAAATGCTAGGAGTAATTTTTTTTCTTTTCCAGTTGACTTTTTTTTTTAACAAAACTGTAACATGTGATTTGCAATTAGCTTTAATTTCAAACCAAACATATTTTAAGAAGCAAAGTCGTTTTTATGCATACAAAGTTTCAGGATTCCTCTCCTCTCTGACTTTTTAAGCAAATTGCTGTGTCTGGGCCCCACCTCCATATTTTCACAATTTAATTCTTAGCACTTTCATCTGACCACATTCTATATTTTGGGAAGCATCCAAAGGTTTTCTTAGGGACTTGAGGTGGGTGCTAAAATATTTTTGTTTGCAATTTTTTTTTTCTGGCTACATTAGTTTCTTGTTGGTAGTGAGTGATTTTTCTTAATTTGGTGATTTTCTTATATTAAGATTATGACTTTTTAAATTGCATAGGCAAAAATTATTAGTTTAAAATTCCATATCCCTTCATTTCTATCAGGCATATCTATTGATAATTTTATCAATGTTTATGCTTATGCCTAGTTAGTACTTCAATTAGCAAATTAATTGTACTTTTCATAAAATACCTTTTTAAAGTAAGGTTGCCAGATTAAGTGCAGTTTGCCCAGTTAAATTTGAAGTTCAGATAAACAACAGTTTTGTTCCAGTTAAATTTGAATTTCAGATAAGAGCAAATCGTTTTGTTTTGTTTTCAGACATACTTTTTCACATAGTAAGTACCTATACAAAAAAGTATTTGTTATTCATCTGAAATACAAATTTCACTATTTTTTCTTTGTTATTTATTTGTATATTTATTTTATTTTTATCTGGAAATCCCATTATAAAGAAAGAAGTATAGGAAAATTTATTGGTTAAAAACATGTTATATATCAAGCTATCTGTCTTAGTTGGTTCAGGTTGCTATACGAAAGACCTTAGGCTGAGTAATTTAGACACAATCTATTTCTCACAGTTCTGGGTGCTAGAACCTCCAAGATCAAGGTGCCAGCAGATTCAGCATCTGGTGAGGGTCTCTGCTTCAAAGTTGGCACCTTCTGTATTTCCTCACATAGTGGAAAGGAGGGTCAAGCTGCCCTGGGCCTCTTTTATAAGGACACCAATTCCATTTATGAGGATGGAGCTCTTATGACCTAAACACCCTTGGCCCCGACCTCTTAGTATTATAGCACCGGGGATTAAGTTTCCAACTGGAATTTTGGAGGGACATGAACATTCAGACTGTAGGATTATCTCTAAAAATGTGTGTAATTGACTCAGTTACATTTCAATGATTAGAGAGGGAAGGGGAAATCCAAATTTAAGATCTTGTTAACTTTGATTCATTAATTCATTTTACAAATGTTCACCAAATGCCTAAAATGTCAGGTCTTAAGGGATTAGCAAAACAAACTTAATTCTTGCCTTAATGATATTTATAACTTAGTGGAGAAGAACATTAACCAAATAATCTCACAAATACATGATAAACTGTAATAAATACAATAATGCAGAAGGATAACATTCATACATATAGGGGAATGTGTTGGAAAGGGAAAGTCAGGCAAGATTTCTCTGAAGAAGTGAAATTTGAATTGTTAAAGAAAACAGTCAGTCAATGATACTTGTTAAAGCACAGTGAGGCAGACTTTAGTCAGGTCTATTGCAATAGACATACGGACTTTGAAAATGGAATTTTGCAATGGGGGAGAGAAATTGAACGAAACTCCAAATATAACATGCACAAGTAGGAATTTATAGCCAAGAAGTAGAGTGGGGTCAGTGGATGGAAATTTGCTAAGAGGAAGCATCTGGAGTAAGAAAGATTCAAACTAAACCATCCTAACATGAATCTTGCTGAAGACAGAATAGGGTGATTAGATATCATCTGGGGGATAGTGGAGGATGAAGAACCTGCTCAGATATTGAGAGTGATCAGATATCTGTGGTGGAGGATTCTTGCTAAACTGACTTAGCAGGATTCTTGCTAAAACTGGATTTTACAAGGAAGTACACAGGAGAGCTTAGGAGGAGGCTGACTGAATTTTGGTTGAGCAAAGGATAATTGTCAGAACTAAAACCAAAGCCCCAATGGGACTAAATTAGGCAAAAAAGAGTGTATAAGTCTGTTCTCATACTGCTAATTAAGACATACCCAAGACTGGGTAATTTATAAAGGAAAGAGGATTAATTGACTCCCAGTTCACATGGCTGGGGAGGCCTCACAATCATGGTGGAAGGCAAATAAGGAGCAAAGTCACGTCTTACATGGTGGCAGGCAAGGTGGTGCGTTGAGAGGAACTCCCTTTTATAAAACCATCAGATCTTGTGAGACTTATTCATTATCAGGAGAACAGCACAGGAAAAAGCTGCCCCCAAGATTCAACTACCTCCCACCAGGTCCCTCCCACAACATGTGGGAATTATGGGAGCTACAATTCAAGATGAGATTTGGGTGGGGACACAGTCAAACCATATCAAACAGGTAGAGGAAAGGAAGTGAATTTATACGTAGATGAGGCATCAGGAACAAAAGAATTGGAAGTATGTGTCAGGTTGAACACAGTGAGCGTAGAAAGTGTTACTAAAAATTCTGCAAAGAAAGTCTGTAACCACATCAAGCGTGAATCAGCAAGCCATTTCAATTTTGATGCTAAAACTCAATGGAAAGATCTACCAAGGTTTTAAAAGACTAGTAAGATTTGCATTTGAAAAGATGAATCTAGCTGCTCAAAAGCAAGAAGATTATTGTTGAAGGCACCATTTATAAAGCATTTCCTGGTGGCCTGTATATTCTTGTAGCAAAAAGAAAATGATAGCTCAATGTATATCAGATATTGGCAAACTTTTTCCATAAGGGGTCAGATAGTAAATGTTTCAGGATTTGCAGGCCATACGATCTCTGTTGCAAGTTAATAAGAGAAAGGTATAACAAATTAATCAAGATTTATGTGACACAAGAGCCTTCAGAAATGAAGACCCAAAGATGTAGGGAAAGCTATCTGTTTTTCTGCTAAGTTTAGTGTGGAATGGACAGCCGTACAGAAATGTGACTGGACAAAAGGTTATGATTTACTGATAATAGACTGAGAGTGTGGCAAACCGAGCCAGGCTGTCCAGACGCTTCCTGGTCTCTCTGTGTAACATTGTTGCCTCCCTGGTATAGGGCACGGCCCCACTGGAATGAGGGTCTTCAAGGAAGAAGGGAGAAGGGAGAGAGTAACCTTTCAGAAGTTTTATGACTTGCTGTGGGAAGAGAGGGATTCAAGTGTCTATGACCTGCCTTGGAGAAGACGAATTTTATTTCCTATGAACTCACTATGGGGGAGAAAGGGGAGCAGAAGACAGGAGGCTGGGAGAAGGGCAGACAGAGGCTTTGCTTTGAGGCCTTCTAATTTCCTTTAGTTCAAAGTCCTTGGGATGCCAAAGCATTATATTTTGGAGTATTCTCTTCTAAGCCACAACAAACTAAAAAAATGGAAATCATTTTATCTGAATACAAGGTATATGAGGCAATTGAAGCCAGCAGGGGCGGACATCTTCTATAATGCTTAATTGCTAAAGTCTTTCCAATGCTTCTCCATTCTGGGTATATCTTTAATTATCTCCACTTTCCTTCCCTGCTCTATGTCTTATTTTCTGGTACGTTTGTTTATCTACTGGTGATTATCAGCTCTGCTCCCTATCACCACTTGTTGAACTATATTCTCCATGATTTTTAATATTATCTAGTGTGGTGCCTCCCAGGCAATGTTCATGACCTCCCAAATAGGTCACTTGTTAGCCTTGGGGCACCAGGGCAGAGTTTGATGAGGCTTTGGATGGGCTGGCCACAGTGATCATATATAGCTAAAAGTGGCCTCTTTCATTATTCTTGACAGTATGAGTGTATTACTATTTTCTCTCTATGCCTTGACTTGGAAAAATTTGGAAAACCCTGATCAGCTCTAACGGAGAGAGTCAGTAACAGGCATATCAGAGGTTCTCTGGTTAAGGAAGTAGATATTGAAAAGAGAACCATTTTGGGGTCAGAACACTGGTTCTCATATACCAGCTGATATAACCTTGGGCAAATAGTTTCTCTAAGCTCAACTGACTAATTTGTAAAAAGAGAATAATAATAGTTGAACTTAAGAAGTAACTGTTATGCTTTTTTTGAGAGTATTTAATTAGATAATACTTTTAACTTCTAGTATGGTGTTGAGAGGAAAACTTTCTCTGTCCCAACTTAGGTGTGTGTGATGGGAGAGGAGGATGTGAATCAATTGACAACAGATAGATTAACAAGGAGAAAAGTTTTAATTCATATGCATGCAGGAGGCAGAAGCAGTGAGTAAGCTTGCTGAATAGCCAAGGATAAGCAGTATACCTAGTTAATGTCAGGAGTTCGAGACCAGCCTGGCCAACATGGTGAAAACCCGTCTCCACTAAAAATACAAAAATTAGCTAGGCATGGTGGTGCATGCCTGTAATCCTAGCTACTCAGGAGGCTGAGGCAGGAGAATTGCTTGAACCCAGGAGGAGGAGGTTGCAGTGAGCTGAGACTGCACCACTGCACTCCAGCCTGCTGGGTGACAGAGTGAGACTCCATCTCAGGAAAAAAAAAAAAAAGAAAAAAAGAAAAAGAAGAGGTTCTAAGACTTCAGTGGGAAAGTATGGAAGGTTCTACTGTTTTTTATTTGTTTGTTTTCATCCTGATGCTAATGGAGTTTTCTTCTTGACTGAAAGCTCCACTGATGGAGGGTTTATGGCAGCTGAATTTGTACATCCTTGTGTTAAGGGTCTGTCTTCTCCCAAGCAGGAAACACCTTCAGAGGGGAGCTAGTGACAGCTATTTTTTTTGGAGGCTCTGCTTGAATTTAGATAAGAATATTTTTTTCTTTTTCCTGCAGTTAGTTCAGATGTTTTCAGTTTAAAGTAATATTTACACCAGTCTGATGGGTTATTGGTCCCTTCAGTAGCAATAGTATACCCTTGTCTAAGTCACTGTTCTATTCCTACAACTAGACTCAAAAGAATTGTCTTATCTTAGGAAGATTCATCACTTTGTGTAACACTCACTTCGTGTACCACCAGTTAAGTTGAGCAGAAGACTCAGGTGTAGAAAGGTGTTTCAGATTTCTTGGCAAACCATTCACATAGCTGGTAACAAAGTGCATCACGAATTCTGAATCACTTTCACATTTTTGTGCTGATAAGAGGACGCTCTCATGGTATAGCCCAGAGTAAACTAACATGCATGACGTGATTTATTCTAACCAACCCGATGAAATGCAGATGTGAATGGAAGCTCTAGGCAGAATATTACATGATGTATTTCATTGATGAGGAGAAAAATATATTGACTAGCAAAATTTTAACTATCTGAAACCCAAGGTGGTGGTAAGGACTAGAAAAATTATTTTGATTGCAGAAAAATGTTTTTTTCTCCATTTCTTTTTAAAGAACAATTCAGCATAAAATAGCAAATATCGCAGGTATCAGTCCAAATGATCATATTGTCCTATTGTTATAACAACTGAAATAAGAGCACAACCTAAGTGAATTTTTCTGTTGAGTTTGTAAAAAGAAGTATATGTTGTATTAAATTCACTCATCCACGCATGGATCTTTAGAAAGAAATAGTTTGAAAAAATCTCAAGTCTTTTAGAAAATGTGAGTGATCTGGTCTGGGTATTTCTGGTCAGGGTGCATCTTCTCTGCTATAGACAATACTTGTGTCTACTCAAAATCCATGTGTTGAAACCTAATCCTCAATTTGATAGTATTAGGAGGTGGGACTTTTGGGAAATGATTATAAGAGTGAGGCTCTCATGGAGAGAATTAGTACCCTTAGAAAGGAGGGCCCGGAGAGATTCTCTGTGCCATCAGCCATGTGAGGACTCTGAGAAGATGGCCACGTAGGAACCAGAAGGCAGGCCCTCTCCAGACACCAAATCTGCCTGCACATTGATCTTGGATTTGCTAGCCTCTCAAATTGTGAAAAATAAATTTCCAGGGTTTGTAAGTGTCTTAGTCTGTTTGTGTTGCTATAAAGGTATCCCTGAGGCTGACTGATTTATAAATAAAAAAATTTGATTTGGCTCACAGTTCTGAAGGCTGTACAAGAAGCATGATGCCAACATTTGCTTCTGATGAGGGCCTCAGTCTGCTTCCGCTTATGGCAGAAGGCAATGGGGAGACAGTGTACAGGTCACATGGCCAGAGAGGATGTGAGAGCGAGAGAGAGGGAGAGAGAGAAAGAGAGAGAGAGAGAAAGAGATACAGAGAGATACAGAGAGAGAAAGAGAGGAGGGAGGTGCCAGGCTCTATTTAACTACTAGGTCTTTCAGGAATTAATAGTGAGAACTCTCACAGCACCCCCCATGCCCACAGTCCCCTGGAATTAATCTATGCATGAAGGGACCACCTCCATTAGGCCCCACTTCAAACACTGGGGATCAGATTTCAACAGGAAATTTGCAGAGGATAAACATTCGAATTGTAGCAATACATTGCACTGTAAGTTGTGTTGTGTTATGACAGCTCAAACAGATTTAGACACTCACTTTGAAACCCTTTGCCTGAACCTTCTGTATCATAATCCTGCTGCTACTGTTGATGCTGTACACATACCACTCATTGGAACTGCAAGACCACCAGGTTACTGTATGATCATATTTTTATGTGAATATATACGTTAAAAACCTTTAAGCCAGAGATATGTACATAACTCTTATTGAAATTATGATTAAGCAAAGTGAAAAGGTGATAGTCCTAAGTGTCCTTTTTCTAAGGAAATGATTAGAGTATTGCTTTGTGTCTGTTGATTTTGTGAGTATCCTTGGAGTATGGCATTCCTTCCACTCTGCCCTTCCCAACCCCCGACCCAGTAGTGAATGGTGGGTTTCTAGTACACACTCTGAGAATCATCTCCCACTTTGGAAATGATGATAACTCAGAAAGGATCATAACTGGACTCTCGATAGTTTTCATAGATAGGTGATAAAAAGAAGACATCCAACATGAAAAATTAAAGGTGTTACGAAGATGCCAAGAGATATATTCTTCATTTTACTGTAGAATTATCAGAAGGAGATGAAGAGTTCCAACCTTTAAGAACAGGCAACAGTAATTTTCCATGGTTCTGTGGGACACGCTATGCTTAGCAATGAAAGTGTGTAATAAACCCTCTGGATGAAATAGTACCGCTAGCTTCCAGAACTTTATTCTGTTTACCCTCTCCATTGGATTCTGCTTTAATGTTAACTCTTAGAATGCTAAGATTTGCCAATGTCTGACACTTCCAGTTCATCAGTTGTAGTTCTTTATGTGAATATTTGACTAGAGAGCTCCAGAATTTTATAACATTCTTTAATGGAAAGGGAAAATTAGTTTTTGGATGATAGTTTCATTTGATGGAAAATTAATTTTTCTTCCATCTAAGAATTTTAACCCTATGAAATTATAGGAGACAAGAAGTATGTTTTTTATAAATAGTGGAGTGTTTCTAGTGTCATCTGCCTTGTCTAAATTTTCACATTAAGTAAACATTTTCTTAGAGCATTTATGATTCATGTTTGTCTATTAAACAGATTCTGGTTATAAGTTGTTCAAGGGCTTAATTTATAATTCTCTCCAGCACCTTGATTCTTTATGCTTTGTCTGTATTAAATTTCCGTCATCTTTTTCCTTTTTTCTTATTGAAATTATTTGGGGGTCAAATACATTCTTTTTTTGTTATTTTAATAAAGAAAACCGAAGCTATGCATCCAAGAGCACATATGAAATTTATCATTTATGAATATACATTTATATGTGCAAATGTATGTATAATACACTTAATATGTGCTTGTATCGTTGAAAAACTTTGTTAATAACAGGCTTTGGGAATCATTTCTGTGACATGAAGTTGAAACAAGACGAAAAAACTTGGGCACCAAATTTGCTCATTGGTGGTTTAGCAACTGTGTGGAATTTCAAGGATTATTTCCTCATTAGCTGATACTGCTCTAGATGTACTATATTTAATGTTATACTTTTCTGAATATACTCATGTTCAAAAAAGAATGCAATTAAAATATTAGTTAATATGCCCACTTGAGGTGCAAACATATTTTACGTGTGTCTCCGCATAATTCCTTGTTTATGTGTGCATTTTAATGGTTTATTTAGATCTTATGTTCTGTATCTTTTGTGATATTCTCAGTACATTTAGCTACTTAAATTTGAAATGTGAAACTTATTCTTTCCTTCCTAAATTGATCTTTAATATGATAGAAAATTTTTAGTGCTTACTATAAACGTCTAAGTTGGGTCTTTATCTTTTATTTGATAAAATTCATGTATATGAGTACATGCGTAGTATAACCTTTAGTCAGTGAACACCCATAAAGTCACCTTACTTGAGTTAATTAATTAAAAAATTATGCATTCACTACTTACGGGGGTGTTAAAATTTTATCTTGCAGTGGAGTTGCAAACTCTCACTGCAAATCCCTTAAACATTGGCAAATTACACTTTCGCATATAAGAGATAGAACTAGTATCCTGTTCATTCAAGAAAAGCCAGTTAGAGCAATGTTGTCTAAGGTGGCCTCTTGAGTGTGGCCAAAGCTGTCCTGAGACTAGAGTGAAGCAGGTGAAGTGCCTGGGATGTGCTTCACACTCTTCAGTCTCCCAAGTGCCCATCCTGTTCTTGAACAACCCTGAAAGTTGTTCAAGTGAGGTGCCTTGGGGGCAAAATTTAATGAAGGCCTCACTCTCAGGATCATGCATCTGTCCCCTGAATTTGTACTTGCTACACAATTGTCTAGGTCCTGGACTGTAGCAGGTTTCACAAAATGTGTACAGGATGCCCCACCTGTGTCACTGAGCTGCAGCCAGAGGCAGTGTATGCATGCAGAAATGAATGAGAGTCTCTTGGAAACCAAGCGATAATCTTGTATAATATTGAGTGATGCTAGCAGGTATGTGGCTGTAGGCCATAACTGAGCACGTCTGAGGCAAGTCGCACACTTACCTGAAAGTGCGGACTCTTTTTTGGTAGCTGCATTTTTGTAATTATTGAATCCCATAGAACCATGCTCACTTGTGAGAAATAAGGGGATAATTTGTGCTCCCAATTAAAGTTTTTTGGACTCTTGATGTGGATTCCCTGCAAGAGGATACTGGAACTTGCATTGGAGAGGCTGATTTAGGGTTTTATGGATAGACTTAAGCCAAAGGCAATATGAAAGTGTCCAAATGGTGTAGGATTCTCTTTGTCCCAAGAGTTACATTCTTGCAAGGAGTTATTCACTGGCTTATGTGTGAATGAAAATATGGGCATCTATAGTTAATGTATTGGGCTTTAGTGTTAGGAGACAGTGATATTTGAAAAGTCATCCATACATAGTGAAACGATTAATAATCAAGATCTAATGAATAAACAGCCATCTGCAGAGCCTTCTAAAACACTGTTTAAATCTATTGTAGATGCAACAAGAGTGATGCAAGTCAGATTCAGAAGACCAGGCTATTTTCCAGAAAGCTGTAATGCTCTCAAATGTATTGTAATGTTTCTGAAATAATGGTTGGATTGTTATAACAAAAGCGTGATGGTTTGAAAAAGGCACAAAAAGGGGAACCAAAATTTAAAATTGCTAGTGCATATCCAGGAACTAGTATGGGTTGTGGTTCTCAATCTAGATAATTGCTTTGCTCTCCTTAGATACTTCTAGCCTTTGTATATCAAAGGTAACAAATTTCAGCATATTACAGTGCTCAAAACTGAATTCACATTTTGGTACATCTCACCTTACATTGGAGTCTCCTTAGTAGCGTAAATGAACCTGATCATCTCTCAGTATATTGATGAATAAAATTCCTGTACATGCTAAAATGAGGGCTCTGATTTTGACTTGGTGTTGAAGCCCCTTCTTAGTTGCCACTCTCTCTCATTCTGTTTCTGGTGCTGCAGCTTTTTGCTGCCTCCTTCTTCCCTGGGCTCGTGGCAGCCTGATACCTTGCAGGTCAAGTGTATTGGGTTATCCAGTGGGCTCATTCCAATTTAGATCCTGTGGAAGACTGTGCTCTAGAGAAGGGATCAGCAAACCATGGCCACATGCCAGGTCTGGCCCACTGCCGTTTTTTGGTATGACCCGTGAGCTAAGAATGGTTTTTCCGGTTTTAAATAATTGAATACAACTTTAAAGAAGAATAATATTGTAGGACACTTGAAAACTTGATGAAAGTCAACTGTCAGTGTCCATAAATAAAGTTTTATCAGAACACAGCCACACTCACTTATTTTTTATACTACCACAGTGGAGGTGAGCAGAGACAGAGTTGATAACAAGAGACCGCATTACCCACAAATCCTAAAATATTTACTCTCTAGACTTTTTCAGATCTCTGCCCTAGATAGCCCAGGGAAATGAGCTGAAAGTTTCCAGAAAAGTTCTGACATCTTTGCAGTAGTCATATAGTTCAGTCGTCAAGGGGAGCAAAGTTGTGTTGTGTAAGTGCACCCTGGAAAAAGAGCAGATATGAGAAGGAAAGCAGAGGGAATGAAGGTGGTGCTATTATTTTTTTTCTGGTTTGTATTGACAACCTTGAAACTGAATCAAGAATCAAACTTCTAAATTCAGATTCATTTAACAATGCTCGAAAATGCTTTATGTTCCAGGGATCAAGGTTGGTGATTTCATACGTGTGATTCTGATTTGTGAGAAAACAGGAACACTAGCCCATTCACAAAAGTCATCTCACAACATAATTATGCACTTTTCTGAATGATTGTTTAACTGTTTCAATTAGTATGTCTCCTCTACAAGTAGTGCTCTTTATAGGATAAATTTGAAATCTCTACATTCAAAGTCTTTATCCTCTTTCTATGTTTCTTCTCTCTTCTCCGTTCTCCTGCCTCCCTTCTCCCTTTACATCCCTCCAGTGAAACACTGGCCAAGTTACTTAAGTTCTCATTTACTCTCATTATAAATGAGAACTTACATACTAGGGCCTTACTTACATACAAGGGCTATTTTAGGAACGTTAAATAAGAGGATCTGTAGTACTCAGCATATACAAAGTAACACAGGCAAATTTTGATTCTTATAATGTGAGTTTCCTTATGAAACTAAGAAGAAAGTGATTCAGAAGCGCTACATTAATAAAGAAAAAAATAGAAGTTCAAAATACATTTACTATTCTACAGCTACATAACACTCTATTCTTGTGAAAGTTTAAGAATGACCTGGTAAGTATTTCGGTTATCAAACCTAATATATGCTGGGCCATTTGGGTCATGATTTTTATCCGGGACCATGCGTGTGTTACCATTATACACTTTCATTCATCATTTACTAGCTAACAGCTAAATGAAACTAGTTGTTTAATGCAAAATCAACAAATTGCTGCAGTAGTCACTTGTAATAAATAACAGAATATTACACTGCCAATAATTACAGGTGATTAATATTTTCTGGTCGGTTTCCATTCCAGGATTTGAGTTATGTGGATAACTGGAATATTCCACCTTTTATGAGTGACAAAATCTTAACCCACATCAAGAGTTCTGTATTGTCCTTCTGTGAATATCTAAAGCTAAAGAAAGAATTTAGAGACTATAAACTACATTGAAGGAGATTTTAAAAAGGGGGAGAAAGGGAAAGAGAAGGAAGGAGGGAGAGAGTGAAGATGTGAGAGAGTAAAGGCAGGGGAAAGGAGGGAGGGAGCAAGAAAAGAAAAAGGAAAAGCATTATTAAAAAGTGTCCAGTTTAGGCATAGTCAATTCCTATATCAGGAAGAAGATATTAAACAGAAAAGAGATGCATAAATCAATATTGTTTCTATTTTGACGGCTATTAAAAGAATCCCTAAGCTTCTTTCCATTTCTGACTTTGATGCTAAGATTCCTCTCCAAATATTATATTTTTCACTATATTCTATGCCATTTATAGTTTGTAGGAGAGAAGGAAATAAATGATGAGGTCCCATACTAAAGCTGAAAATTTTTAATATCTTGGACAACAGATAATCATGTCACCATGCATAAAACATAATGATCAGTAGTAAATGTATAAAACTGAGTTGCTTAAAGTCATAGAATAATTGCTTCTACCAACTTTGTAAGAAAGAGTGTACTATTTTTACATAAAATGTAAGTTAAAGTTGAAATATTATCTGTGTTGAATGGAAATATACAATTCTTTCTCGGTACAGGGAATCAGTAGAGCCTTACAGGAGGATCTTCCATGTTGCCTTTAGTTTGGATGAAAACTGTTCTCATTGGATTTGCATTAAATGAAGTTCCTTCCTCTTAAGATAGGATGATTGGCAGGGATTAAGGCTTTATTACTACAAGATTTCTAAGCCAAGCTTCTCTTTTTCATGAATAATACCTACCCCCTTATTTATTAATGATATTTTTGACAGCTGACAGTTCAGGAAGTATATGTGCTTCTGTATTAACTATTAAAGCTCTCTGTTTACATATAGGTGGAGATGGCTTATACATTTTCCACTTACTCGACCAGATATGTTAAAATCATAATTGAGGAAAAAGTTTGTTATAATAAAATAATTAAAGCAAGACATGTGGAAGTATTAGAGGGAAATATCCAGAGATTATCAAGCCATATTTAGTTGCACCTCTTCTGGTGGTATTCCATTTCAGTGATTTTAAAAAATATATCTATGATGAGTCAACTAAATACAAATGTTATTACTTCTGGAATTCATTTTGGCCTTGTTGAACTTAAATAGTTCTACATAAATGTATATCTGTCTGTCTATCTATCTAATTTGCTTAGTTTTACTTCTATAATACAAGACTTGACCTTTATTTTTCCATTTATTAATATCATATCTCCATGGTAGAGCTTCCTAGAGTATAAAGAAATCACCCTTCTCAAAAATAATAGTGTTAATATCAAAATTGAGAGTGAGTACAAAGAACATCATGCCAAGTGAATGGCTTATCTCCAGAAAAGCTGCGTCCTGGTGAAAAGGGGAACTGAGCAAAACGTACATTTTGATTGTGTGTATCAGAGAAATTATAGCTGCCAGCAGTCCTCTCTATAGGGAGAAAATTCACAGGATGGGTTTATCCAAAGGAAGGAAAAAGGGTCATCTCCCCTGCCTTGCTCTTGTCTGAGCCTGCAGTTGCTGTTTTCATTCACTCCCACAGGGGTGATTATAGAGCAGCCTCAACACCAAAGCGGGCAAAAAAAAAAAAAAAAAAAAAAGTTGGCCGGGCACAATGGGTCATGCCTGTGATCCCAGCACTTTGGGAGGCAGAGGCGGGAGGATCACCTGAGGTCAGGAGTTCAAGACCAGCCTGGACATGGTGAAACCCCCTCACTACTAAAAATAAAAAAAGTGGTGTGGTGGTGGGTGCCTGTAACCCCAGCTACTCGGGAGGCTGAGGCAGGAGAGTTGCTGGAACCTGGGAGGCAGAGGTTACAGTGAGCTGAGATCGTGCCACTGCACTCCAGCCCAGGCCGACAACAGTGAGACTCCATCAAAGAAGAAAAGAAAAAAAAAAGTTGGACTAAAGAAAAAACCAAAATACAACCTGAATACAGTCTTCGAAATTATTAGGCCAGTCTTATGTTTTTTTTGGTGTTTTCAACAAAAATATCCTAAACCATTAAATCTGGGTTTGAGTCAAGAATGAAATAATAAGTTGAAGTGACTAGACTAAGTTCAGTGAAGGAAAGGAATTGAGAAATTTTTCTTAGGAAACAGATAACTGTTGACAAGTAAATAGTTATTAAAAATATACCTCACTGCAGTGTCAGCCACTTATTTATTTTTAATTAAGGACCTGTTGACCCTTTTGGCCTTAAATAATTGTGTTAAATAGAAAATATTGCCATTTAAACTTCTGTGTAGATTACTGTTAACTATAATTCAGGAATATGCTTCCTTAAAGTTTTTGTAAGTTTATTTTCTGGATCATTTCTCAATGGCTTGATTCTTAATTTGGTCTAAGTGCTATTTTCTGTTGCTTTTATAGAGTTTACCACGTTGGTTTAAAATATACTTTGCTGCCAGTTTACTAAGAGAGTAGCTGAGATGTACTGACTGAATTACTCTTAGTTGCTTGTATCCTAATTATAGAATTCTTTACTAATCCAAAAGTAATTCAGCAAAAATACTTGACTCAGTAAATTCTTATTTTAATCCTTGTATTTCGCTATAAAAAGATATTTTAAAATATTTCTTTGAAACAGCCTTTGCTTTCAATACAATAAGATATATGAATGCTGCTGGGCATGCTGGCTCATGCCTGTAATCCCAGCGCTTTGGAAGGCTGAGGTGAGAGGATTGCTTGAGGCCAGGAGTTTGAGGTCAGCCTGGGCAACATAGCAAGACCCCGTCTCTACAAAAAGTTTTTGAAAAATGAGCCAGGTATGGTTGCATCTGCCTGTAGCCCTAGCAACTCAGGAAGCTGAGGTGGGAGGATCACTTGAGGCCAGGAGTTCAAGGTTCCAGCAAGCTATGATTGTGCCACTGTACCCCAGCCTGGGAAACAGAGCAAGACCTTGTCTCTAACAAAGATATATGAATGGAATTAAAATGTTTTCTTGCAGGCTCTTTTCATTGATTTAGAAAGTCTATTTAACCTCTGTTCAGTTCCCAATGACAATAGGATGTCTTTCTTTTCTCATTTATTTTTTCTGTCGTATCATGCAGCTCTCACAGAAATAAAGGCAGAACACTAAACAGGTGTACCTTTTAAATTCTAAGATTGTAATTCTATTATTGAATAGAACTTCACTTGTAGTGCTTTCCAAATGATGGTGCCTATTTGATTTCCTTTAAATTTTTCTCTTTACACATGACGATTTCACTTGTGTTGACTAGTAATCTTTGGTTTAACCCTTCCACACTTTTTGTTAAGTCTAAAGTTTAACTCTTTAGACTTTCTTTACTATGAAACTATTTAAACTAGAAACATACTAGGGTTCAAGTTAAGATAATGAAGAGTCATCTGGTATTAATA
The DNA here is from genome assembly GCF_028885625.2 of Pongo pygmaeus. Lineage (NCBI taxonomy): Eukaryota > Metazoa > Chordata > Mammalia > Primates > Hominidae > Pongo > Pongo pygmaeus. The sequence goes on along the minus strand of NC_085930.1, from coordinate 18,191,986 downwards.
GGAAACAGGAGTATGTAAAACACGAGGTTCTCAACTGTTTTCTTCCTTTCATTCTGGGACAAACATTGATGTGTGAGATATTCGCATGCATTTGAGAAACTTGGCATAGACTGTACTGCAGCCCTACCCCTTTCCCACAACTGTTCACTGCTCACACTTTCTCACCCCTCAGCACACACATAGAAGAAACAGTACTGAGGTGCTCAGTAGTAGTTAAGAGAGAAATCACCGATGATTTCAGCACTGCATTTTAGCCAGAAAAGTCTAAGGTAGGCCTAGGAAGCCAATTCAGACCAAGAGATCCCTTTCTCAAGTAGGTCATGTTTGTGCCTTGAGTTTCTATGGCTCTTTGGCATCCACTGTGAGGGAGATGGACACAGTCCAGGAAATATCCCTAAGGAATAGCTACTGGTAGCAGATCCCATTATCGATACAGTTGTACTATAAAAGGCAAAGGCAAATGAACATTACAATAGGCATTATTTAACTTTCTTTTTTTCTTTTTTGTTTGGTTTTGTTTTGTTTTGTTTTTTGACAGAGTCTCTGTCACCCAGGCTGGAGTGCACCAGCACGATCTCTGCTCACTGCAACCTCCGCCTCCTAGGTTCAAGCGATTCTCCTGCCTCAGCCTTCTGAGTAGCTGGTATTACAGGCCTGCACCACTATGCCTGACTAATTTTTTTGTATTTTTAGTAGAGACAGGGTTTCACCATGTTAGCCAAGCTGGTCCCGAACTCCTGACCTCAAGTGATCCACCCACCTCAGCCTCCCAAAGTGCTGTGAATATAGATGTGAGCCACCGCACCCAGCTTAGCTTTCATTTTTTTAAAGTTTATGTCAACAAGCTGAAATTCCTCTTCATTTTGCATTACACTTAAAATATCACACAAGGCATCATTGAAGAAGTTTAGGTGCTCCGTTCCTAAAGGCCCTTATTAAGTCATTTTCCCAGAAGCCGTTCCCTTTTCTCCCTAGGCTGGTTGCATATCCTTCTTTCTTAGAAAGTCCTTCTTTCTTAGAAAGTCCAGCATTTAACACGCCTTGATCTTGCTGAATGTGAATTGCCTGCATATTTTAAGCATCTTTTACCCCTGCATCCTCCATTAGACCGCAAGTCCATTGACAGTATGTACTCAACACTAGTAGAGGGCTGGGCTCAAGTTCTAAAACGTGTGACTTTGGATATCGTAATATCCAATGACCATCCACTTGCCAATTCTGCCCTTTCTATTATTCAATTGGTGTAATTCTGCCTAGCAGAAGTATTTTAATTTAAATGCCATCATTTTCTGAAAATAATCATACTACATCTATGAGAAAGTGTCACCTAAAATTATTTCTTCATTCTCATTAAGTAGAAATTCCTAGGCAAGGTTTATTTATTTGTAAATCTCATAAGTTTGGGTTTAACAGTTCTTGTTTACTAAAATCAATTGTGTGGTGATTTGTGAGTTTGACCAAAAGCTGATTTCCCTACTTTATTTTAGAAATTTATATCTTCAGTCTATATGGTTTTTATATTTGGATATAAAATAAATGTACATTATTCAAAAACATAAAATTCAAAAGTATAAAGGAATAAAATTCAAAATTCAAATATAAAATAATAAGCAATAAAAATTATCTTATTCCCCTAGCCCATCCATTGCTCTTTCCAATGGCAACTGATGTTGTAGTTTCTTGGTTATTCCTCCTAAAATATTTTGTGAAATATACCAACAAATTCATATACTGTGTAAAAGGTACATTAGTTTATTCCCTTTGAAAAACAAATATTGATGTACTACACAATTTTTTGTCCTTGAAATTTTTATATAACATATTACAGTGATCTTTATCCGTACCAGAGAACATCCTCATTCACTTTGTAACTAGATAAGTGTTCTATTACATCTTGTATACAAGCTGAGTTTTGTTCGTTGTGTTTCCTTTATGGGATGCAAATCCAGCAGGAATTTACACACAAGTCAATAATGTCCCCAAGACCATATGAAAGATATGAGACCTCGATCCTTGGCAGGACTGACTGTCCATTGTACCATGTTGTTAAAGTGACTGAAGGTTATTGACTTACTGTAATAGGAGTTAGATATCTGATTTAGTTGAGTATATCCATTTCAAAAGGAAAACCCAGGACTTTTGGTGTTTAATCCTTCTGTGAACCTTACCTTAACCCTTTCCCATTAGAATGGACATAAACAATACTTAATATCAGTGACTAATGGTAGTAGTTCTTCAGCCTGGCGGCAAAACAGAGCAGTTCAGAACTAATCAGCAAGATACAATCAGATAGATGCCAGAGGTGAGGGATAATTTTTATTTTCTCTGTTCCAACTCTCTGGCGTTTCCTCTTTGCAGTAATTTAGGTTATGTCTACGTTTACTGGATGAAAGATTTATCTGTTGAATTCTTTAAATGGTGGCACCAACTAAATCTAGTTCTTTGCAACAGACTTTAGAAAGATTAATATGTTCTATGCTTTTTAAAAAAGGTAGTATAGATAAGAGTTGTCCCTTTATATTTGAAGTTAGAATGAAAGTAACATTTTTGAAAATTACCATTGTCTTATTGCAACTCAATAGGTAAGTATCGTTCTCCCTAACTTGAAGTTTCAGCTAATATTTTGATGAGAACTTGCACTTTGCCAGGTACTATTTTAAGAGCCCTAACTGTATTAACTCTTTGAGTTCCTGTAAGGTAGGTGATGATATTATCCCCATTTTATAGAATGAGGGAACTGAGAAGCAGAGAACTTAAGGACTTGCTCAAGAAAACAGCCGAACTAGGATATTGTAAAGCCAGAATTAGAAACAAATAAACAACAACAAACAGGACATTTGGCTCCAGTGTCATTACTTTTTATGGCTAAATTTATGCAACCTCTCAGAGGAAACTCTATTTCCAAAAGCTCAAAGTCATGTACCTGCAAAGTGGTAAAGCCAGGAGTTGAACCCAAATCTGACATCAAAATCTGTAGTTTTATTCACTGTATAAATAGAGAGATATGATTAAATATATATATTGATATATAAATATAGGTAAATATATTTGAAATAGGCTGTGTGGTTTTGAAGTGGGTGAATTTTCTCTTGTGCCATCTCTGAACCAGTGTTAGATTTCTTGAACTGTTTTATGATTCCATGCTATGGTTAACTACGCAATTACTTCTGCATAGATGCCTGAAAAAATCTTTACTTAAGATCCATTCAATTCATGCTTCTTCGGTAAAGTCTTCCCTGGCCATGCTTTCCCCAACCCGGCATGCATAACAAGTCAAGATTATCAGTCACTCCTTGATGTCACTTCTGTATCTTCTTTTTTTTTTTTTTTGAGATGGAGTTTCGCTCTTGTTGCCCAGGCTGGAGTGCAATGGCATGATCTTGGCTCACTGCAACCTCTGCCTCCCAGGTTCAAGCAATTCTCCTGTCTCAGCCTCTCGAGTAGCTGGGATTATAGGCGCACGCCACCACGCCCAGCTAATTTTTGTATTTTTAGTAGAGACGGGTTTTCACCACGTTGGTCAGGTTTGTCTCAAACTCCTGACCTCGTGATCCACCTGCCTCGGCCTCCCAAAGTGCTGGGATTACAGGTGTGAGCCACCACACCCAGCAACTTCTGTATCTTTTTACATAACTTAGTTAAGGTACTTACCAATACATGCATGTCTTTTGTTAATCTGCGATACCTTTAAATAAAGTATGGTGACTTAATTTTGTATCCAAAGTATGTTACATGCTATCTGACTCCGGTACGCACTCAATTAAAAAATGTAGGAAGTCTCTGTGAATGTATTCTGGTTCAAGGGTTGCCTGATTAAAAAAAACAAAATTAAAAGTCGATGACTCTGACACCATCCTACATTTGTCTAACTTAATACGTCAGTAGCTATAATGAATTAGAGCTCTATAACTTGAAGAAATGTGATATTGTTTGATAAAGTAAATATAGAATAAAATCTTTGTACGCCCTTTGTTCAGATGAACATTTTAAAAATAATAAATGACGTTTATCCCTTGTCCCCATGTGTGAATCAACTCTGTGATATCTCTAAACTCTGGTACTCTGAAATATCTCTTCCTGACCTGCTACTTCACTTCAATACACTCCTTCACTCCTGCAGAGCTTGCTCTTAGCTTCATCAGGATCTCTCCCTGTTCCATCCATATGTCCTTTCCTAGCCTTGGTGCTCCCACTCATCCTCTAAATGACAGCCAGCTCAGACTCCATTCACCTTTCTAGGTCCCCCGAGAGAATCTCAATCCCGTGTCAACTCAGTTGTTAGCTTTCACCCTCCACCTCTCAGCTCACTGCATACAGGCTGAGCATCTGTCTTTTTATCCCCAGGAAGAAGCAAAGTTATTTGGATTGCCCTAAAACACTCAGGAAGGACTTAACGGATAGTCACTTCTAAAGCACTCTTTCTGTTCCAACCCTTTCGCTGTGTGCCTCTGTGCAGTAGAGAAGTGAGTCTACTAATATTAATGTGTGAAACAAGGAGCATTTATCAAAGTAGCTGCCATCAGTGAGCCACCTGAAGTGGAATTTTATTTGTCTTGTACTCAGCACCAAAGCAGAATATCTTGCTTTTTTTGGAAGAAATCAAAATAATACAAATTTTACTTTGGAAGATGAAACCCACTAGCATGTCTAATCTGTTCCTTCTTGATGATCTGTCCTCCTGGAAGTATGACAGTGTTGACCTAGATGTACTGAGTTCATGGAACACAAGCCTATTATCATTCTTTTCTGTCATATGGAAAGAGGAGAACTGAGAGATTGAGAAAAAAGTTAAAAGACAGAGGACCCAAGTGTAACATCATGTTAAAACGTTTTTGAAACTATGCAAAGAGAAATATCTATCAAAGGAGAAGAATGAAAATCAATGAGTAACAATTAAAAAAAAGACGAGGGGTTTTTTTAGAATTCAAAAATTAATAGCATTTGTAGTGCTTTATTTTCTTATACAATATTTATTTAGTGATATATAAAAGTTCTTTGGCTAAAGTGCACCTTCTTTTTTTTCTCCCTCTTCCCTCCCTCCCTTCCTCCCTCCCTCCCTCTTTCCCTCCCTTCCTTCCTTCCTTCCTTCCCTGCTTCCTTCCATCATCACAGGAGTGTTACAGAGATTATCTCAAAGGTTAATCTGTACAAAGATGAATATTTCCTTTATATCTCTCCACTGATTAGCACTGTCTAAAATGGCAAATGTTTTAAACCCTGATCTTCTGATGCACTTCCTGCAGCCTCACCCCACCCCCAAACTCAAAGAGAGAAACTGGCAAATCCCCACCACAGTCCAATCACAGTGTTCCTTTCTCTCCCTCCCCGTGAAACTGGCAAATCCCCACCACAGTCCAATCACAGTGTTCCCTTCTCTTTCTCCCCTTGAAACTGGCAAATCCCCACCACAGTCCAATCACAGTGTTCCTTTCTCTTTCTCCCCGTGAAACTGGCAAATCCCCACCACAGTCCAATCACAGTGTTCCTTTCTCTCCCTCCCCGTGAAACTGGCAAATCCCCACCACAGTCCAATCACAGTGTTCCTTTCTCTTTCTCCCCGTGAAACTGGCAAATCCCCACCACAGTCCAATCACAGTGTTCCTTTCTCTCCTTCCCCGTGAAACTGGCAAATCCCCACCACAGTCCAATCACAGTGTTCCTTTCTCCCCGTGAAACTGGCAAATCCCCACCACAGTCCAATCACAGTGTTCCTTTCACTTTCTCCCCGTGAAACTGGCAAATCCCCACCACTACCCTCGCTACCCCAGCCATCACCATTTATTTCTAAAACAGACATTTAGAATAATCAAGACAGCATTTTGGCAGGGCGCGGTGGCTCACGCCTGTAATCCGAGCACTTTGGGAGGCCAAGTCGGGGGGGATCATGAGGTCAGGAGATCGAGACCATCCTGGCTAACACGGTGAAACCCTGTCTCTACTTAAAATACAAAAGATTAGCTGGACGTGGTGGCACCTGCCTGTTGTCCCAGCTACTCCAGAGGCTGAGGCAGGAGAATCGCTTGAACCAGGGAGGCAGAGGTTGCAGTGAGCCGAGATCACGCCACTGCACTCCAGCCTGGGTGACAGAGGGAGACTCTGTCTAAAAACAAAACAAAACAAAACAAAAAACAACAACAACAAAAAAAACACAGTATTCTTATACTTCCTGTTTCCATAGAATCTATAGAAGGTGTGAAGTACCTAGGATGCCCTATTAGTTCACAAAGCCATGATCAGATATCCAGTCTCTTGAGCCTATCTTAGATCTTCAGAGGCACAATGCAAGAGTTTTTAACAGAGAAAATGTGCATGAAGGGCCTTTTAAATTATAGCTTCTAAACTTTCAGTATCCCTTCAATGATTTCATACTCTGACTATTTTTGCATCTTCCTGACATTTGCCATTCCCTTGAGGCATATATTACAGTACACACACTACCCATGGTTAGATAATCACAAGTTTAGATATTTGTGAATGTTTCAGCTGTGAAGAAGAAAAATGACTTCAGGCAAGGGTACTTGTGAACATCATCATTGAAAATCTCAGAAAATTCATTTGCATATATCCACATATGTGAGCAGTTGGTTGGTTCTTCCCCTTTACTTTTGCTACTATTTTATTTTGCTTTAGATCTTCCTTTCTCTTCATTTATTTTTAAACCAGAGTACATTTATCCTGGACATTTTCTGATGTTTATGGGGCGTGAGGGGCTATGTGAAACTTGATGCCAATTGACATGAAATCTATTTTTCTGAAGAGAAATTTGAGGTATCTAGGAGAATGCATTTTCAATCCCTTCCCACCATGAACGTGTATTAAATGCCCAAGCTAAGTTTGTCCTTGATGTTTGCAGAGAACCTAGAATCTCTGGAGAAATCGGATATTTTAGGGTCATACCAACAAAGGAACACATGAAAATGAAGGTTACTCAGAAACAAGCTTTTTAAAGCAGAGGCATAAATGGCAGAGCTGCCCATTGAGTAAAATGTTCTGCACCATAAGAGTGAACCGGAAATGGATAGAAAAATAAATTAACATTTAAAATTATACCTTGTGTTTAACAATTGAGAAAATTTGATAGGCCCTTTAAAAAACACCATTAGAATGAAAACATTCTAAATTATATCGTTGAAATAGTAGCAAACATGCCCTTTTTTTAAAAAAAAAGTCTTTTTTTGGTGTTTTAAGTAATTCTTTTTCTTTTTTTTAATTTTTTTTTTAATTTCAACAGCTTTTGGGGTACAAGTTGTTTTCGGTTAAATGGTTGAATTGTGTAGCAGTGAATCCTGAGATTTTAGAGCACCTGTCACCTGAGTAGTGTACATTGAACCCAATATGTAGTTTTTCTCCTTCACCCCCCTTCCCAACCTCTTTCTTCTGAGTCTCCAAAATCCATTTTACCACTCCACTCTCTGCCTGTGCATCCCCATAGCTTACCTCCCACTTACAAGTGAGAACATATGGTATTTGGTTTTTCATTTCTGAGTGACTTCACTTCAAAGAATGGCTTCCGCCTCCATCCATTTGCTGCAAAAGACATTATTTTGTTCTTTCTTATGGCTGAGTAGTATTCCATGGTGCATATATACCACATTTTCTTTATCCACTCATTAGTCAATAAGCATTTAGGTTGCTTCCATATCTTTGGATTTGTGAATTGTGCTGCAATAAACATATGTGTGCAGGTGTCGCAAAAGATCTATTTGTAATATTTCATTCCTAGTTGCCAACATGCCAACAAAATACATTTTTTTTAAGACAGAGGACTTAAAATTGATGTTGAATTTTTGTTTTTCTTGTGTTACTTTTTACAAGTATCTGCAAGTTTTTTGCTGCTAGGAAGCATAAAATAGACAACTATTTGCATATGCATTTAAAATAACTTTTGAATTATATCTTATTTTCATTAATAAAACTTCATTGGAAATAATTTTATTACCACCTTATATATAGTTGATAAGAAATGAGACTCTAGAACCTCTTATTAGCATGTTTCCTTAGACACATAATTTAACCTCAAGTTTCTCATCTGTAAAATGAAAATAATAATTGTGCTTTAACTCAAAAGCCAAAGTTTAGACACATACTGTACTGTAATGTACATGATGCTCAATAATGAAATAGCTATTATTATTATTTTGCTATAGAGAAAGATATATAAGTAACATTAAAATTTGGAAACAAGATTTCCATATTTTCCTTTATTAATTAAAATATTTATTTTTCTCTTTTATTGTTTTATATATTTTATGCTTTTATGGCCATTGCATGAACGGAAGTTTAAGGCTCAAACTTGCAATAAGTAGAGCCAGTTTTAATTACTTATGCTGCTGGTACTCGAAGTTTAGTTGAAATTTAACTATTTTTTGGTTTGTTTAAACTAACTCAAAGTTTAGTTGAAATTTAACTATTTTGGGGGTTAAGTCCCTAAAGGTAGATATATTGATTTTAACCTAAAAGCTGTTACCTTAGGATTCTACACTTTGCCATGGAGGAAAAGAGGTTGACTAAGTGCCTCATTTGAGACACTGAAGATTTAACATTTTTCCTTTCCCTCTGCTTCATCCATATTTCCTTTCAACAAAAGAGACTTTTCATCCTTTATGTACTTTCTAATATTTCATAGAGGTTTATCACTTTAGTTTTCATAAACTTGCAAAGGTGATCTCAAATAAATGGCTTCAAAAATAGGATGTTAACTGTATGTGTTTAAGGAGGGAAGAGAATGTAGTTAGGATACTTAACTAAATGAGTTCTATCAAACATTGGAGAAGTATTTTAGAAAGAGTTTACTAATTGACAAATGTAAAATATGCCACCCTGAAAATTTTCAGATGTAGTATGGTGTAAAATATGTTCGCATATAAACCAAAAAAGGGTGGTGAGTTTTTTCATCTGTACTCTTTAAACATTTGGTCATGACAAATCTATGTGATGTTTGGGTGGAGACTAGTGCTCAGTTATTTCCCAGAGTGCTAAAATCTAAATGTATGCCAACTGAAAGTCTTTAAATCAGATATTTATTACTTAAAACTGAAATGGATTAACTAACCTTTCCTAGATGCTCTGATTAAGCTTAGTCCTCAATGACTGACATACACTGGCTTACACTAAAGTTATTAACTTAAGAATCTTCCCAGCAAGTCCATCTCTTTCCTGATATTGCAATCTGTGAAGTTTGAACAAATGTTGTTTTTCTTCAATGTTATTTATCTTAAAAAAAAGTCCAGGAGTAGAAAGTATTCCTGATACTCATTTCTCATTTGGATAAACCAGTCCTCTCTGAACAAGGAAATAAATACCTCTCTCCAACTTTTAGAAACAATCGAATGACAGCCTTCTAGTTGCCTATTACTGAGAAGATTATATGTGGCTTTAAGACACAAATTGTACCTTATTTGTCTATATGGCCCTCTACCCAGTACTTTGCCTAAAATATAAGTGATACTCAGTGAACGTCATTTTAACACATAAGATAATAAGTTAATGAGCATATATAGACCTTTTTAAAACTTATATGACATTTTGCATGCTCCTTATAGAGTCACAAAGTATATATAAATAAGATGTAATTAGAATTTGTGTTAATGAGAATTTAAAATATTGTGATATAGAAAATGACTGTAGACTTTATTTACAGACAAGATACTATAAATTTCCCTTCCCGCATTGTTACCTCTAAAAATTTCCATGATTTCAAAGCTGTTGAGTTCAATGAATTGTTAATTCTTCCTAGGAGGCAGTGCATTCTCTGCAAAACAAAAACACTCTGGCTCTGTGGTTTACAATAAACTTCAAATATGAAGGATTTTTTTGTTTGTTTGTTTTGTTTTTGTTTTAGATGGAGTCTGTCTGTTGCCCAGGCTGGAGTGCAGTGGCACGATCTTGGCTTACTGCAACCTCCACCTCCCGAGTTCAAACAGTTCTCCTGCCTCAGCCTCCTGAGTAGCTGGGATTACTGGTGCGCACCACCACACCCGGCTAATTGTTTATATTTTTGGTAGAGACGAGGTTTCATTATGTTGGCCAGGCTGGTCTCAAACTCCTGACCTCTTGATCCGCCCACCTCGGCTTCCCAAACTGCTGGGATTACAGGCGCGAGCCACCGCACCCGGCCCAAATATGGAGTTTATTTGCTTGTTTTTAAACATTTATTAGAGAATAATGTGAGTAATTTTAGTCAGTAATATGCTGTTATTTTAAAATTAAAAATTATTATCATTTAAAATCTTTTCAATATCCCATTGTAATGGTACCCAGGTGATATTTTAGTGTGGTAGTGCACAGATCTACAACATTTATCTGAAGATAAATAACTTTGAAACAGAGTTTAACAATGATTCAAAGCTTGGAAAAAGCCTAAACATTCATCCTGATATATCCGAGGAAGTCCCTCCTCTAGAAACCTTTTACACCTATTCCTATGGAAAACTTAGCTTGAGTTATACAAGTTTTTCATTCTGTGAGGTCTTTGTGATGAATTCCTCAAGTGAAATGAGAAACCTCCATTGATAACCCTCTCAGTTACGTGGAGTTCTGGCTGCACAGCAAGAGGTTGTATGTTTTCCTGCTTTAAGTGAAGACACTTTGTTGCAGAGTTTAGGTAACTTACTCAAAACCTTCAGAAATGTGAGTGACAGAGCCTAGAACACAGTTATCCTAACACTCAATCCAGGAATGTTTCTATCACATCACTTCTAATTCTAAATCTAAAAGTGAAATCTAACAATAGCAACCACAACAACAAAGAGAAACAAAAACATGAAATATTGTCATGTAAGGTGAATTTGTAATGATATTTATATTTTACTATTCTAATAATAACTAATGCATATTGAGTACTTCCTAATGAAGGTAAAATGCAGGTAATATGCTTAACAGTACATACCTGCGCACTGTGCTAAGTATTTTACCTGCATTTTATTACGTTATCTTTACGGGAACCCTCAGAAGTTCATATTAATATTATCTTCATTTTACAAGTGATAAAAATAGGACTTTAAAAAGTTCAATAACTTTCCTAGCTATTAGATGTCCTAACTAGATCTGACTTCAGAGCTTGTTCTTATAACCCATCTATGATTCCAATTTACAATATCTTCAGGACTAAAGTAAACAATAGTTAATGTTTAACACTTTAAAAAAAGATACCAGTGGAACACTTGATTTTCTAAAGCACACAGAGAATTTTCTTTTAGCACGTTAGGTATAGAATGTAATACATTTAACTACAATTCAAACTGTGAAAATTAAATTATAGAAACCTTGTAGCAGCATTTCTTTGAGTGTTACATCAGGTACATTTCAGTTAACATTTGAGGATTACAAGATATTTTATTAAAATATGTTTTTCTAACTGTTAAAACTCAGAGTTAATTTTTTTTTTTTTTCAGCCAGGTAAGTTTTTTTTGTTTTTTTTGTTTTTTTTGTTTTTTTTGGAAATAGAGCCTCTCTCTGTCACCCAGGCTGAAGTGCAATGGTGTGATCTTGGCTCACTGCAACCTCTGCCTCCCAGGTTAAAGTGATTCTCGTGCCTCAGCCTCCAGAGTAGCTGGGATTACAGGCGCCCACCACCACACTAGGCTAATTTTTGTATTTTTGGTAGAGACAGGGTTTCACCAGGTTGGCCAGGCTGGTCTCTAACTTCTGACCTCAGATGACCCACCTGCCTTGGCCTCCCAAAGTGCTGGGATTATAGGCATGAGCCACTGTGCCCAGCTGATAATATTTTTTTATAAATTAGTTCTGCTTGATCAAACAGGAAAAACTTGAAGGTCAGAGTTTGAAGCATTTCTGACTTATTTATGAAAATGAGAGAAAAAGAATGCTCTTGTCTTGATGAAAGCCTTATTAAGCAGTTCACATTCTCAAATTTGGGATATTAGAGTGCAGTCTTCAGCCTCGGCCCCATTCATGAAAAATCTTGGAAGCAAGTAGTGATTTCTCAAAACTGTGATGCCACCCATTTTTACACCAAATATCAGTGTTTCTGGGACTATCATGGCCCTGGTGGGTGTGTGATTTAGAATGCTAACGAGTGTTGGCAGACCACCACAGCTCCTGCTGTAATCCTCGCACTTTGGGAGGCTGAGGCAGGAGGATTGCTTGAGGCCAGGAGTTCAAGAACAACCTGGCCAACATAGCAAAACCCCATCTCTAAAAAAAAAAGAAAGAAAGAAAAGAAAAAAAGGACATCTAATGAAATCCTAGGAGAAACCTAGGTCGAATCAAGCACCATATTGGGTCCAGCTGGTCTTAGCTCGCTTGACCCACACCCTGGATTTTCAGGGTCTTATCAGTCCCTAGCTTCTGCAGCTATTTTGAGTTTCCTTTTGCTAGTTATTGAAACTGCTGCCTGAAATTTTCTGATCTCCTGCGATCACCCTGTATTATTTCTGTCTCAAAAGGAAAGTAAAGCTAGAGACCCCAATTCACTCTACAAAAAGAAAAAAAAGCTGAAAGCTGAGTCATACAAGAATCCGCCTTTCCTTTTGTTCCTAAGCAGATAGCTACAGGCAGAAGATTAAATATCCCACAGGTAGCTACTCTATGTTCATCTTATCTTATGTAAAGTGTCAGTTTACTGAGCTCCAGAAAAATACATCATTGACTATTGCCCTAGCTGCTCCTTTTGTCCTGCACCTTGCAGATTCAGTAATGTGGCCATACCATTCTTCGTTCACCTCCAGCCTGCTTCTCCCCTTCAAATATCGAAGCCGTCTAAATCATCCTTAGAGAAAGGCTCAGACTTCTCTTTTGGGCATTGTCCTTAACCTTGGCAAAATAAACTTCCAAATTGATTAAGAAAAAAGAAAAAAAAATGAGTTTTGCTTGTCCCACCATTTACCCCTGCCGAGTGGTCAGATATTTGTAGCAAATTTAGTTATAATCTCTTAATATCTGTAAGCAATCCAAACTCCATTCTCATACATCACACACACACACACACACACACACACACACACACAGTTTTTTTGTAAAGGTACTATTTTGTTAAAATGTAAAAGGATGCAGGGTTATCTTTTCAATGTATATTCAACAAATGAAAAGTTTTTTTGGCACTAGGCATGGTGGCTCACACATATAGTCCCAATTACTCAGAAGGCTGGGGCTGGAGAATCGTTTGAGCCCAAGGAGGTGGAGGCTACAGTGAGCCATAATCATGTCATTGCATTCTAGCCTAGGCAACAGAGTGAGACCTTGTCTCTAAAAACAAACAAACAAACAAATGAAAAACTATGTTGGGATGTTCCCTTTTGTTCTTCTCACTCCTCTTCTTTCCCCACCTCTTTATTTCTCTACTTTCTTCTTTTTTAAAATTTGTTTTCGGTGTTTCTCAAATTATTTTAAAAATTAAAGGCACCCTTATTGTAACTTTCTTATGTTTTTAGTTTTTATTTCTGTGTTGTATATATTTAAGGTGATACAACATGATATTTTTATGACTTATCTCACAATTAATATCAAGTTCTAGTTTGCGCTGGGAAGGAATGATGTGTTTTAAGTATTTTTTCATGGATCTTCAATTTGTGGCCTTTTACTACCGTAGTAAATTGACTGTAAATTAGAAAGGAATCTTAATACACCAATAAAATCTGTAAAATATTTGTCTGAAAGAGCCATGTCTCTAAAGACAATTTTTAAATAGAGACAAGATGTAGCATTTTAATATACAGAATGTAAAGTAAATTCAGAGTTTACCTCAGAGGGGTTTTTCTGATTTATTTATTTATTTATCTATTTTGTTGTTGTTGAGACAGAGTTTCACTCTTGTTGCCCAGGCTGGAGTGCAATAGCGCAATCTCGGCTCACCTCAACCTCCACTTCCCGGGTTCAAGCGATTCTCCTGCTTCAGCCTCTCGAGTAGCTGGGATTACAGCCGCCTGCCACCATGCCTGGTTAATTTTGTATTTTTAGTAGAGACAGGGTTTTACCATGTTGGTCATGCTGGTCTCGAACTCCGGACCTCAGGTGATCCAACCACCTTGGCCTCCCAAAGTGCTGGGATTACAGGCGTGAACCACCAAGCCCGGCCTTATTTATTTTTTTAACCTGCTTTCTTCCTCCATAGATGTATGGTGATGATAGAGTGGCCACTTGCTGCGTGTGCCTATGTGCATTTAAATAATTTAAAATTAAAAAAAAAATCCAGTTCCTCATTTGTACTAGCCGCATTTTAACTGTTCAGTAGCCTCATGCGGGCTTGTGGCTACTTTATTAGGCAGCACAGACATAAAAGGCTTCCATGATCACGCAGTGTTCTATTGGACAGTGCCACACAACATAGTGTGATATTTAACCGGGAAAGTCAGCAGTATTGCAGAACTGTGTGGGTTCAAGCCAGCGTTGTTTAAGGGTCAACTGTATTTATATTTTATATTTATATATTTCATACATTTATATTTACTTTATCTTCTTTCCTTTTTTTCTTCTTCTTCCCTTTTTCCTTCCTCCCTTCTTTCCTTCATGTCTTTCTCCCTTTTTAATTTTTAATTTCTTTTTAATTTCTCTTTTTGACCTAATTTATTAACTTTTTAAAAAAAAAGAACTATTTCAGCAAGATCATGACATTGGCTCACCCACTTTGTATTCATTTAGGAGTGTGTCTGTTTTCGCACTCCCACCTGGTATGGATGCTAAATCCAGATGAGGATAAAGAGCATAGATGTGCTCTTCCACTCTATGGAAGCCTAGGCTACACTCTTGCGTTATACTTGATCATGTCAAACGCATTTACTAGAAAGGAATACAAAGAAGATTCTAAGATTGTGATTTTACCTGTAAGTGTATTTAAACAGCAGCAACCTATGTCCAGAAGAGAGGAAACAGATTTTCCAAATATCAATCTTGGGCCTGGGTCATTATGGGGGAGTGGGATCAATGAGAAGAGGTTGGTAAGATCCATGTCCTTAAGGCCAGTCCTTCCGCCCCTTCTTCCACCTTAACCACGCAGCTTAGGTTGCAAGCCAGATTCCTATTTTACCCGACCTATGGGTAACCTGTAAATTGGTTACTCTACTCCTGGAAAATCTAAAGTTGTTATATGACAAAGTTCCAGTCAAGTACTCTGGTGTTTTTCTTGATGTATGGCATCTTACACGGTTTGGCTGTGTCCCCAACCAAATCTCATCTTGAATTGTAGCTTCCACAATTCCCATGTGTCATGGGAGGGACCTAGCGGGAGGTAATTGAATCATGGGGATGGGTCTTTCCCATGTTGCTCTTATGATAGTGAATAAGTCTGATGAGATCTGATGGGTTTATAAAGGGAAGTTTCCCTCCACAATCTCTCTCGCCTGCCACCATATAAGGTATCCCTTGCTCTTCTGCCATGATTGTGAGGCCTCTCCAGCCATATGGAACTATGAGTCCATTAAACCTCTTTCCTTTCTGAATTACCCAGTCTCTGGTAAGTCTTTATTTGCAAAGTGATAACAGATAATAAAGCAACTATGATCAAAATGTAATACAAAAAAAATGAACATTATATTTTTAAATAGCATGTGTGCCACTTACATTTTAAAAACATTCAGTGATCGAGATTATCCATTATTCCTGTAAACCCTGCACTCATTATACACAGTGTCTGAAGTGTTAATAGTTCTTATTGGAATCATTGCCCTGCTGAGTTCCCAACATCCCAACAATTCAGGGCATCTCTCCAGTCTCTATCTTTCTTTCAGCTTGCAGGTAAGCGAATGAAAGTTTTCCCTCCCTTCCCTATGCTTTCTGGATGTGTTTCAGTCCCTTTGCATTTCAGGCCTGCCTTCATTTTAGACACTCTCCTGAGTGCTGAATGCCACAGTTTGAAGTTCACTGCATCCCCCTCAAAAGGCATAAATTCCACTCCCAGGTTCTTTCTCTCTGTTGAACACCAAGGGTCTATGATTTTGGAGGCGAATATTTTATTATATTAATGTATTTACAATGCCAAGTATTGTACAAGTTTAGAAAGGAAGAAGAAGACAAAACACTTTCTTATCAAATTGCTTATAACCTGCAGTATTCAAAGTCAAGTTTTCATTAGAAACTTCTGAAATTTGTATTACAGTATAATTTATAAATATCAAAACAAAAAGCTTTTTTAAGAAATTTTTTTGAGAAAGGGTGTCACTCTGTAGCCCAGGCTGGAGTACAGTGGCACAATCAGGGCTCACTGCAGCCTCAACCTCCCCACCTCAAGCTGTCCTCCCAACTCAGCCCCCAAGTAGCTTGTGTGCACCTGTAGTCCAGCAAGAGATGTCTTACATGGTGGCAGGCAAGAGAGAGCTTGTGTAGGGGAACCCTCCTTTATAAAACCATCAGATGTGTTATAAAACCATCAGACATGGTTTTATAGCATGGCAAAGACCTGCCCCCATGATTCAATTAACTCCCACTGAGTCTCTCTCTCATGACACGTGGAAATTATGGGAGCTACAATTCAAAATGAGATTTGGGTGGGTATACAGCCAAACCATGTAAGATGCCATACTTCATGAAAAACACCAGATAATTTTTTGTTGGAATTTTAGTAGAGATGAGGCCTCATTACGTTGCCCAGGCTGGTCTTGAACTCCCGATCTCACACGATCCTCCTGGCTTGGCCTTTCCAAAGTGCTGGGATTATAGGCATGAGCCACCATTCCTGGCCAAAAGCATTCTTTTTTGTAAAGTGATGTACTTTAGATGGTTTGGATCATCTCTTTTACTGTCGTCTATTTTCCATATGCTTTCTAATCCCTTGAGACTTAATATTTAAAAATCTTAATTTTAGCCAGGCCATGCATAACAGATTTTTATCTTGGAAGAAACTGCATTGTGAAATAAGACCTGTCAAGACAACAATACTTCAGGGCAGCTTTGATGTCAAATTGAAGGCTGGCATTTTAGTTTAGAAGTATATTCATCTATTCTTTGACTTCATAAATTTTATTTAGACTGTTAGTGGCTACGATAATGAAATTACTGTGGATTGCAAAAATAAGGTGTTGCTACTGTGGTCTACCACATATCCTTAATCGACTCAGTTTTTAAATTGCTAAAATTCAACCTATTTGACTCTGTCAGAAGAACTTTAATGTTCTTCATTTGTGCAAACTTTGTTTCTGTCACCCTTGACAAATCCTAATAGGGATTAATTTAGTTATGGGTGACAAGATAAGCTGCAATGGCAACCCTGCATTCTGTCATGGATCCAAACTAGTTGTGAGCTCTGTTTTTCTTGCTGCAGGCAGGAAGTTTGCTAAATCTACAATGGACACCACAATGCCTGCCTCTCCTTTCCATCTCTTACTTGTTCTTGTTTAACACAACCTCGTTCTTGTGTGGCCCAATTTAAAATTATATATTGTGGAGGTATTTGCAATTGCAGTAATAAATATATGTTCTACACATTTTTAATCACTTGCCAGTCTGCATTAGCCTTTTAATTATTAATAAAGTGAAATCCATTGATTTCCTCCAGTTGTTCGAACATGAGTCTGACCTAATCCTGCCTCAGGCTTGAGGGGTTCTGAGATGAACAGCAAATCCTTGAGCTAAACATTAATTTTGCAGGATTTAAACATAGTACTATTTTTTTTATTCCTAACGGAGGCTACTTCTTTGTCTTTTTTCTTCTGAATTTGCAGAAGTATTATGAACTTTGGTCTGTTTCATGTTATACATACGAAGCAAATCTTGAACAAAATAAGTTTGTGATGCCACTAAAATTTGACCTTTCTTATTATTTTGTGCAGATATTAGAAGTTTTATCACTGATGCTCATAAAATGGTAGGTTCAGAAGACTGTAATCACATTTTAAATTTAAGTTGAGCATCAGTTATTAGTATATCATTTTTGTCTTTCTGTGTTAGGAAGAGCTCTGTTTTCCTGGTTATAATTTAAACCATATTTAAGAATAAATTTGGATTTATTGAAAATTTCGTTAATGAAATCTCATTTTCTATTTTCTTTGTTTATTGGTATAATATCAATTAACATATTTTTATTCTGTCTGCCTATAGAAATTGAATAATATATCAATTTCTCTTCTCAATGTCCTTTTACCTGCAAAGGTGTGGTAAGCAGGATGAAAGGTTGCTTTTGAACAGAAATTTATATTTGGTCTGATTTACCTATTTTCTTTTGGAAAAACACAGTTTAGAGCTTTAGCAACCGGTGAACAGCATTAACTAAAACTTCCGGAAGACAAAGCATCATAAGTATTAATGCTCTATCTCATTGTATATGCTAGAATGTTGTTTTTCAAGGACAGAAGAAAAGTTACCTATGATAACAGTACCAGAAAATGACTAGCACACAGTAACTTACTTATACATGTGAATGAATTAACTATTATATTTTATATATAGTTAATTATATAGTATAATTATAATATATAGTAATATATAATATATTTATATTGAACATCAATGTTTAATTATAACAATTACTTTGCAAAGACAGCTTCACATTGTTCAAGATATTCATATTTACATAAAGTTTATTAAAGTTATTACATTCTGTACAGACTGACCCCCAAGTCATATATTATTAGTCAACAGTCATTATTTACTATTCATATACTAGCTGTTGAATATTTAACTCAATCATTGTGGTTGTTTCTTACAACTAAATCTGGAGTTCTTTTCTTACTCAAAAAAGATTACAGAATATTATATATATGGTAATTTATTAAAATATAAACTAGACTTTATTAAACTTAGAGTTAATTGTAATATTTACAATTGGAAGCTGAGAAATGGAAGATTACAAGTGCCTATTTGACCAAACAGTGGCAACAGATTTTGTTTTTATGTGTGCGGCCTCTCCTTACAGAGTGAACCCTCATAACTGCTTCTAATCCCAAATCTCAGGGAATTTGTTTCCAACACCATAATAGTCTTTCAAAAGCAACGGTGATTATAGTAACTTCAAAGCAGCAAGCATCTGTACTTTAAGAAGGGCCAATGGAAGCTAGCATCCCTCTTCCATAAAAAAGCAATCGTGCTTTTCCCTGCTGCCACTTAGAAGAGCTTCCTTGGGGACCTTGTTAGATGCTTTCATGTGAAGACCATTTGACCCACTTCTGATTAGTGTGCAGGTTTTCATGGCAGTGGCTTCTGGGAGGGAGATGCCGTTGGCTGGTCGCCTCCCTATTCTTGAACTGAAAAGAAAACTCTCAGTGGAATATATTAAGGATAATAAAGGGAAGAAAAAATTCCAGTTAAAAGACTGGTGAAGTATTGAACTACTATTAAAAAAAACTAATGAAAACATATTTCTATACTGACTGTTAAGAAGAAAGCAGAGCCGGTATCACAGTTCCTTGTTTTGTGCTCAGATGAGTTTTGCTTCTTCATTTCTCTTTCTTGCAATATTTCAGAAATATATAGTTTGAGAATGCAAACAATAAATGACTTCAGCTCATTTCGCCTTGAATTTGTCAGTTTTCCTTTACCTGAATCATCATGTCTACATTTAGAATAACACTAAACAAAAGTCTTTATAAGTAACAGTAAAGATAACCAAGAAGGCCTGCATTGTTAATGCTGTAATAATTGTCATCATAGCTTTTTTAGCCTTATTTATCTTACCTATCTTCACTCCACCAAATTCACTGTTTCATATGATATTAATATCAGCAATAGTGTCGGTATCAAGATATCGACAAGCTTCTAACCATACTACACTATTTTTTAACTTTAATGCCAATTCTTCACTAATAACTATTATTCAATGTAGAATTATTTTAAGATCCTGCTTGCCTAAATAGGCCCAGTATTTCTCCACTTCTCCTATTAACAGATTGTTTACATTCACAGACTCAAACTATGAAGGAAATGATTTCCTTAGTAGTTTCTCTTGCTATTTTAATTTTATTTGTATAGATGCGTACGGGAAGAGTTCAGAGCATAATGCAGTATTTGCTATTTTCTACCCTCCCTTCTCCACATAGGATTGCCACAGTCTAATTTCCTATTATGATAGATTGATTTTAATGTAGTAGATTGCAAACACTGTGTTCAAGCATTCTCATTTTTAATTTCTCCTGCTTTATCCCTTTAAAAACCACAGCTGTTACTAGGATAACAAAAATAATGTTGAATAACTGCTTACTTTTCCACTTTCCCGGAGGGGTGGGGGAACAGCAGGTAGCATAGCCTCATCCCCAAAACAGATGTTACTTTATTAAAAATTGAGTGTTTTTGAGGAAGTAGAAGGAGATTTATGTTTTAGGAGAGCAGTGAAATTAGAAGGAATAAGAATATGATATGTACCAATTCAGCTTTTAAATTCAAGCTTTGCTTGTATTTTATTGACAGCATTTTAATTGAATTGTATTTTAGATGTGTTTGGATTAATCAAATGCCCAAGGTCCAGCCTGATATTAAGTAATTGCTATCATAATTAGTCAACTCCACAAGTT
The DNA here is from genome assembly GCF_028885625.2 of Pongo pygmaeus. Lineage (NCBI taxonomy): Eukaryota > Metazoa > Chordata > Mammalia > Primates > Hominidae > Pongo > Pongo pygmaeus. The sequence continues at coordinate 18,171,593 of NC_085930.1, read as the reverse complement.
TTTCTAGACTCTTCATATAAAATTGCACTGGATAAGTTCTGTAGTAGATCTAAATGTAATCGTGTATGATACAATTCTTCTTTTATGAGAGTTTAACTGATAATAACACTTTACTAAATTATTTATTACCAGAATTTTTAAGGGAATTTAATATGCGATGCATGATACATTGCTCTTTATTTAAATGTATTTCACTATACATTGGTTGGATTACATTTTGCATAGTGTTTTGTATACTTCTTTAAGGCATGAATGAGCCATAGCTTTGAAAGTCCTTTTGTTTCGTTAGAATTCAGAGCTCCCCCTTTTTTTTTTAACTTAATTGTGGAAGCATTCTGAAATTTCAACTGCTAGGAAATCATTCTGCAATAACTCAATCTTTTTGATATCCAAATAACCAATAAAATTATATATTTTCAAATCTAGGAATGAGTTTTTAAAATTATATCCAAGAAACTTAAAAAAAAAAAGAGAAGCACTAGCATCCTCACTTGCATCTGTCCTTCCCTGAGTTAAAATTCTGAGGGTTGTTATCTCACCTCCTATTTGGACCTGCTTTCTAGTCTACTATTTGTTTCTATATACAAGATTAAGATAAATTATGGTAATATGCATATTTCCAATGCCATTGAAACAAAGGATTTATAATTTGTAGAAAAACTAGAAAAATGAGTCAAAATTTCAAAACTAGGCAGTCTGTAATACACTTCAAATAAATTTATTTCTTTCTGTATTTTTCAGTTGTTTCTCTTTGAAATAATCAAATTATTAAAAGCGTTCTAATCACCTTGCAATCACAATGCAGAGACAAAAGAGTGAATATGTGAAACACTCTGATCTTCACAATTATTGTGAACTTAAGCTGTCGTACTCTTGTAGTTACTGTGACCATCAGCAACTGAGGACAATTATACAGAATCATTGAATTTTAGTTATAGTACTTAATTAAACACTTGCAATTTTTTGAAGGTGTTGGTATCTATTAAGTTTTTTGTTTCTACAATGCTAAATATCTTCTAGACATAATCATCATATTAGACCCTGTCATGGTTAGATTGCTGTTATTAAATGTCTCAGTCATGAAAGTCTGTAAACTGCCAATGAGGATGAAGAGTTCAAATCTTGCAATTAGTCAGTCAGCAAAAGTACATTCAGTTGTTTTTCTTAATCTTGTCAGTGTCATTTTATATCATTAGGTAAACCAAGAAAAGGACTTATGTGGTCAATTTATTCCATGAATCTGTAAGTAGAACAATTATTGCTTTTTTATTTGTGAGGTTAATAGAAACTTCATCCTTTGAGGTCCATAGTAAAAGTGAATGCATTCAGAAAACTATGACACGTTTAGATTAAATATAAATATATGTTAAAATTTTCAGATTTCAAATACTTAAAGGATATTTAAAGGTATCACATCTGAATTTCAGGAAACTATGTGAGTATTACACATATCATTAAGTTATCCAGTTTTTCCAAGCAAATATTCAGTGTTATTGTAGAAACAAGTCAAGTTTCTGGGGGAAAAATTGCTCTCTCACCCAAAAGAAAGTCCGTCTGTTCATATTCGGGAACTGTAGGTAACGAAAAGTCTTAGTCAGTGGGACTGATCATGGCTGGTTCATTAGTTGCACCCTACCAAAAAAGAGATTCTGTGAAATCAAACTACATCAAAACTTTCACAGTGGAAACTCCTTTATGATTGCCCTTAAACCAGCCATACCTGACAGCAGTAATCAGAGGCGTTTGTTTCTATAGTGAAGTAGAAATGCATCCTCTAGAACAATCCCATCTTCATGAGTCCCATCATAACACCTGCTCTTACCTAGAAGGCTCTGTCTCTCTTCTGGTTGGCAGCCCAGGTTGGAGATGAAGCCTTGTCAGCGTGAATGCAATTAGTTATTTTCACTAAAGGATCCTCAGTAAGAAACCTCTTGATGCCCCCCTGTGTATTTACTATCATCATCATTTGGCAAAAATGTATGTCTTTCTTTCGGCAAATGTGTATGTGTATGTTATCTTCCTGTAAATAAGCGCCTATAAATGTTCAATATTATTCATAAAATGTTCATTGCAACAAATTGGTGTATAAATTGCATTTATCTTTTTAATAGTTTTCTGAAGAATTTCCATTTACTTAGTGCAAACAATATAATTTTTGTTTTGTAAAATTTCTGAAATGTTCTTCCCAGCTTTGTATTGAGTTCTGAATTTGTCTGCAAAACCCTTTACTAAATATTAGTAATTCATGCTACTTAAAAAAAAATTAGGAGCAACAAAGAAAAAGAAGAGACATAAAAATAAAGATAAATTTTATACCACTATTAATCCTAGTACTTAAATGAAATGTCTTTAACATTTAGATGTATTGTTTTCTAAACATGAGGAATAATAACACAGAGAACATTCTAGGTCTTTTAGAATGTATGTATTATATTTTATATATGAATGAAATACACTAATATTCACTTCAATAATGAGATAACAAGGATCATTTTAAAGCCAATTATATGAACTTCTGGGTTTAATTGAGCTTTAGACATCTAAGTCCTTTGTAAACTCTTTTGATGCAGGAAAACCAAAAGAGAGGATTTCAGGGAACATGCGGGAGGGAGTGAGTTAGTTTGGAATGTTAGCTTGGTGGAGAGAAGGGAGTGTTAGAACTGATGAAGTAGGTTGTGGGAAGCCAAGATGCCAAGCTGAGGAGTTTCTTCTTTATTTTATTAACTTTGCCAGTGATATTGTTTTGTTCTTGAAATTTTAGAAGAGAGACACAATCAGAGAGAAAAAGGGAGACTGAATGTAGTAGAATTCTCATCGTATATTTTGTGCCATGTAAAATTACCTACATGAAAAAAAAAATCATTTCCTTTGCTAAAGGGCTTTTTCTTGCTCAGGTTTACTGACAACATGGATTTTTACTAGGCCTCTTTTTTCTTTGTATTTTAATTTATTTTTTTAGAGACAGTCTCACTCTCCCACCGCGGCTGGAGTGTAATGGCGTGATCATGGCTCGCTGCAACCTGGATTTCCTGGGCTCAAGTGATCCTTCCATCTCATCCTCCCTAGTTGCTGGGAGGATGCCTGTAGTCACAGGCATACATCACCTCCCCCAGCTAATTTTTGTATTTTTTTTTGTAGAGAATGGGGTTTCACCATGTTGTCCAGGCTGGTCTCGAACTCTTGGGCCAAAATATCCACCTGCCTCAGCCTCCCAAAGTGCTGGGCCTACAGGCGTGAGCCACCATGCCTGACCATTACTAGCTATCTTTTTAACTTATTTAAAGTCAAGTCTTGTAAAATAGCCTGGAGTTAACAGAAGTTATTTTTTTTCCTTCTAAAAGTGATACAATTCAAGCTCCTGTTTCAGAAGTTAGCAAAATTGGTTATTGTCTTTTAGCAGTTGGTTCCTTATACAAGCCTTTGAGAATTCCTTCGAAAAGATAAATCAAATTGCCAAGTTTGATTTTTTAAGAATATATTTTCCTTCTTTCAGTTCTCATTAGATATAGATTTCAAGAAAATACTTGGGGCAGTAAATGATTCTAGAAAGGCACTTAAAACAGTTAACTACTAAAATAGCCTATTTACATGCTTTGAGTGAATGATAAAGAGAATTAAGTTTATTTTTGTCACATTAATTCCCTTCATATCTAGAGCTCTCCAGAAAAGTTCTGCAGATAGGATGCCCGATGCACATATTCCTTGGTGACAAGTAGTCAGGATACATTTTATGGAAGTTTCCTAGGAATCTTTTTTTCTTTTTACAATACTTGGCTTAGTAAATCAATATTTTTGTTTGGGTTTCTTTTTAAATCACAATTCAGTACAGCTTCAGCCACTGAATTAGGATGTGAAATCCATGTTCTGTGGCACACATTTCAAATTGTGTGTTTTAAAACCTCAATCTAAGCAAATTCTAAATTCCTATATTTTTGAGGATGGAATGGTACCTTAATGACCATAACATGTGGTTAGACCGTATATCTAGAGGTAAATTGATTTAATTGGCCATGATAAGCACTTATATAGTACTTAATGGTAATAAATAGATATAGAGTTAATGCACTCTCCTTAGGGTTAGAATACACATGGTGCCTGTGTATGGATCCAGATCTATACATAACTAGCTAGCCAGCAAGCAAGCTATCTCTATCTTTTAAAAACATTTACACCTATCTAAAGTAGAAACTTGTATTATCCCTAGAAAACTGAGGCCCCAGAAACCCTAAGTAACCTGCCTAACTCACATAGCTCTAGGAGTCATGGTGATTACACTGAAACCCATCAGCTTGACACTGTGATGCAGGTTGAAATCTGCAGTGTTTTGCCTTGGGCTAGGTTAGTCTGCCCAGAGAGGTCTTTTGCTGTGAGTGGATTATATAGGAAAAGAGAGATGGAAGAGGGTTTGTGTGGCCAGACGGGAGTGAGGAAATGGATGACGAGGCAGAGAAAATGATGAAGCTAGTAATGAAAGCATTGACATTGATTAAATTCCACTTTTTAGAATTGTCACTGGTTAACCATATAGCTTAGCATTTTATTGAAAAATTTTCCTTATTTCTAGCCCAGGATGCCACGCATCGAAGGATTTAGGCTTTAAAAATGGTAGGGTTAGCTCAAAAGGAAATGGGTAGGTTGTGAATTATCTGACTTGGTGAACTCTAATCAGACAAACAGAGCTATTAAAATGTTTCAATAACTTTTAGGGCATCTTCAAAAATTAGTAGTTAATATTTCTGAATGGCACTGCTTTCTTTTCTGTAGGCTTTATCAACTATTGATCATATGAAATCAACCCTGGATTCTTCTGGAGTCTTTTGGGGGGCCTTTTAAAGTAAATCAGACATTGCAGCGCATAGTTCTAAGAAGGAGCCAGTACGTTCACTTTAGAAATTAGAAATTATCCAACACATTCAGTTCGTTTAAGTGTATAACTTATACAAGTAATTGCTTTAACATATTTAATTTCCATATTTGTTTTCATTAAGAAATTGTGTTCAACTTTTTCTTCTGAGTCACACTTCTTTGATTGTTTTCATGATTGCCTTGTAATGATTCAAGAATCACTTTTATATTGGTTAGTATGGGGCTAATTATGGATTCGCGAGTGAGCTAAATTCAGATGTAGTTAATTCTCACATCTACTCCACGAGGTAGGTATTAAGATCTTCACTTCAAAGACCAGGAAAACTGAGATAGAGCCTGGTTAAGTGAGTTATCAAGTTCTATACCTAGTGAGTGGCAAAGTTTAATTACAATTCAAATTTTTTCTTCTACAAAATTGATTGTGTTAATCCTATGCCTTATTCTGTTTGAAGTAAGTTTTAACATATATATACAATTTTTGTGTTCTTTTCCACCTTTCTTGGGAGGGTTCTTGCAAGAATAAAAACATAGGGTTGTGTGGCATTTCCGGATTGTTTCCACGATTCTTGGTTATTTCCTCCATAGAAGCCATGAACATAGAGGATACAAAAGTATTGCAGAAAGAAGCAAATCTGTCCAGAAATTTCATGCCTTTGTTTAGATTACTTCCTCATCAGTCCCTGCAGTTTATTGAAAAATCCTGCTCTGGGTGGATTGACTATGAGTTTATATTTTATTTTATTTCTGCTGGTCATGTACTACTGCAGAGTTGTTTGTATTAAAAACAAAAACAAAAACAAAAACCTCAAAGAGGGGATTTCAATCCTTAAAAGGCAAGAGGATTTTGTTTATCTTTCTAGAATTCATGCAGTGTTACAAGTCTTTTCATGAATCCAAGTATCTTCTTTACAGCTAGATTTTAAACTTTTTCAAGGCAGGGACAGTGTATTTTTATGTGAATTTTCATATATACTAGATGCAGCTCAGAATTTTATGAAATGCTTCTTGAATTAGATTTTGCCCTGTACTTCATTTTGAAGACTATCCTACCTCTTTAAACAGGGAGATACAGAAGTAAACCTATTGGGCTGGCAAAAAGGGTATGCACTTGAAAACTTGGTGGCCTTTTGAAAGCATTGAGATATTGGACTGAGCACATCAAGGGACATATTCTGTGAAATCATTGCAGTAGCTAGCTAGTCAGACATGAGCAGAGCAGGAGAGTACCCTCCCCACAACACACACACCAGGAATGTCAGGCAACCATCAGGCGATGGTCAGGCATTGGTTAACTGCTTCTTTAAGATAATAATTGGTTATATACCCAATAATGGGATTGCTGGGTCAAATGGTATTTATGGTTCTAGATCCTTGAGGAATCACCACACTGTCATCCACAATAGTTGAACTAATTTACACTCCTACCAACAGTGTAAAAGCATTCCTATTTCTCTACAATCCTCTCCAGCATCTGTATATACCCAAAGGATTATAAACCGTTCTACTACAAAGAAACATGCGCATATATGTTTATTGCAGCACTATTCACAATAGTAAAGACTTGCAACCAACCCAAATGCCCATCAGTGATAGACTGGATAAAGAAAATGTTGCATATATACACCATGAAATACTATACAACTATAAAAAAGGATGAGTTCATGTCCTTTGCAGGGACATGGATGAACCTGGAAACCATTATTCTCAGCAAACTAACACAGGAACAGAAAACCAGAAACCAAACACCGCATGTTCTCACTCTTAAGTAGGAGTTGAATAATGATAACACATGGACACAGGGAGGGGAACATCACACACCGGGGCCTGTCAAGAGTGGGGGGGCTAGGGGAGGGATAGCATTAGGAGAAATACCTAATGTAGGTAACGGGTTGATGGTTGCAGCAAACCACAATGGCACGTGTATACCTATGTAACAAAACTGCACGTTCTGCACATGTGTCCCAGAACTCAAAGTATAATAAAAATAAAATAAAATAAAATAAAATAATAATTGGTTGCAGCCCACGTCAGGGAAAGGCAATCTCCCAGTAAACAGAAACACCTGAAACCAGTGATCAGAAGCTTCTGAATATCTCAGGAGTTGGGTGAATGGGCTCAACCATGTGCATTAAAAAGCAAAATGGCAGAGTTTAACTGGTATACGACCTTCTAGGGACATTTGACTGTTAAAGGAAGAATGCCTTAAGTGAGCATGTGTACAACTCCAGTAAACACACTGCACACGCTCCCCTCCCAAGCGCTAGCAGGCCATTGTGCATGAGGGCAGCCCACCATAGGGAAGAATCAGGGGAGAAGGGATGCAAGACCCCAGAAGTATGCCGGCATACAAAATCCCGAGTTAAAAGGTCAAACCACGTAGTTGATCTCAAGTCGCCCACTTGGCCCTCTTCCAAGTGTACTTTACTTCCTTTCATTCCTGCTCTAAAGGTTTCTAATAAACTTTTACTCCTACTCTAAAGCTTCCCTGAGACTCTCCTTCTGCCTTATGCCCCTCAGTTGAATTCCTGTTTCTGAGGAGGCAAGAATTAAGGTTGCTACAGACCCGTACAGATACATTCCACCACCAGGAACAGATATTAGTAAGCAATGATAGACCAAACATTTTCCAATTAATTAATTAGTTAATTATAACTGACAAAATTATATATTTGTGGTGCACCACATGTTTTAAAATATATATACATGTGGAATGGCTGAACCAAGCTAGTTAACATGTGCATTGTCTCACATACTTATCATTTCTTTGTGGTGAGAACACTTAAAATCTACTTTCAGTGATTTTCAAGTGTACAATACATTAACTATGGTCACTCTATTGTACAACCCATCTGTTGAACTTATTCTTCTATCTAGCTAAAATTTTGAATCCTCTGACGAACATTTCCCCAATTCCTGTCACACCCCAGCTTCTGTTAACCACCATTCTGCTCTCTGCATCTATGACTTCCACTGTTTAGAGTCCATGTATAAGTGAGGTCACACAGCATTTGTCTTTCTGAGTCTGGCTTATTTCACTTAACCTAATGGTCCCCAGATTCATCCATGCTGCCATGAATGACAGGATGTCCTTGTTTTTTAAAGTCTGAATAGTATTTCAGTGTGTGTGTGGTGTGTGTGTGTGTGTGTATTTTATTTTATCCATTCATTTATTAACACTTAGGTTGATTCTTTATCTTGGTTATTGTGAATAATGCTGCAATGAACATTAGAATGCAAATATCTCTTTGGTAAGTGATTTTATTTCCTTTTAAATATACCCAGTAGTGGGATTGTTGGATCATATGGTACATTTCAATGTACCAAACATTTCAATGGAGTAATAAATCAAGATGAAAAAAGTGGAGTTTGAATCAGACCAATGGAGAGAGTGTTTTTTTTAAGATGGAACTCTGTTCTCAAGCCTGGATTGCTTGGAGTAGGTCAGTGTTCCAAATTGGCAATAGGCTCAAAAATGGTTGGTTTTCAAGTCGGCATTTGCTGAAATAAAACACTAGCACTAGCATCCAATTAAAGGTACACAAATACCATAGTTATTTTTTATTATGAGGAAGGAATTGGGGAATAATAATTCCTCATAACACTGAGGCTGCAAAAATGTTATATGACAGTCTCTATATAATATCGTAACTCATGGATTCTTGGTTTTTAAATAAGCATAGGGTATGGGGAAATTATTAAAATAGAGTAAAGCCTTACAGAATATAATATCTCATGTGTAAGTTTATGTACACAGCCCCTCTATATAAACATTAAGTGTGTGTGTATTTGTAGGATGTAAGGAGGCAAAATCCACTCTTAGTTGTGTTTATATGAAACAGATAATTTCATGATTACATTTTTTCTTCTGTGTCACTTGCAGTATGTCTTCTAACCGTTGTTGGACAACTAGCTCAGACATTTTAAGAGCCTACAGATGTCATAATTAAACTTAGTAATCAGTCTAGAAATAAACACACAAATAACAAAGGATCATAAAGGTCAGCAGTATGGCAAGGCATAAACATGGAATTCTAGAATTTGTTTTTATTATGAAAAGATGTATTTTGCAGTTCAAAGCATGTCGTTCTTTGCATATGTTCAACTGAAATATGAAAGAAGGAAAATTCCCTCCAAATGACTAAGGTAACGTTTTACAGGGGACATATGGATATTCTTAGAATTTAATGGGGGAAAGGGGAACTTACCTGGAATCAATTATAGGAAATTTGGCAAAATGGAAGTAAAATATTCATTTGCTTTGCTTGTTATAATTACGTTTGTTATAAGCTTTTTAAAAATCCTAAAGAATAAAATAAAAGTAATTTCAATCAATGGGAATTAATTGTGTTCAAATAATAGCATGACGAAAAAGACATTGGAACTGATTTTGAATAATAGATTTCAATATGTGCTGAGTAAAGCTCTAGGGCTGATGTCTTCTCTTGTCTGAAATTTTCTAATACCCTCCCCAACTGATGTTGTTTTTCCCATGTCTTATGTTCCTTGAACATGCACTTCCCTGAAAGCAAAAATCACAGAATTGTTTGTTTACCTACCTATCCCACGAGACTATGAGTTTCTTGGAAGCAGTGATCTCTCTTATAAAACAGCTTTGGGTCTTCAGTTATTTTTAACACATCATGAACTTCCTATTTCATGTATAGTATTGCTAGCTCAGGGCTGAAGGAGCACAATAAAAGATGAATAAGAACTTATAACTAAATGAACAAATAAATAAATGAGTGAATATGATAGTGTACGAATGTTGCACTGATATTTACTTATTTTGATTTGCTACATTTCATTGTAAACAGTAAAAATGTAGAGAATATTCTTCTTTGTAAAAATAAAATAGTATTTTAGAGCTTTCTTTGTAAAAGGTATGTAACTTATTTAAATATTATGGATGTACTTAATTCACCAAAAAATTAAAAATATCATAGTACTATTCATATCTTCATATTCTAACTATGATTAAGTTTTAAATAGCAGTTATGTCTTTAAAGTGAATGTGTGGTATGTTCTGCCCTAAATATAACTTAACATTGCAGGTAGAACTCTAGTGTTTGGAAATGTTTAGAAGTCAGAATTGCAATTACTCAGTGTAGGATAAATATTAGCTATAAATATAATTATGCATAAATATAATGAATATAAATATTAGTTATAAAAAGTATAAGCCTCTTCCAACTCCTAATGTTTCTAAGTCTACTAAAAAATTAAAGATTTCTAATAGTTTAGGAGTTGGGAGGGAAAAAGGAAAAACCACGAACAATGATGTTGGAATGCAAGAAATATAATTTGATAGTGCAGAGGTGAGCAAAAAGGTCTGTTGGGCCAAATTCAGCAAAATTCAATGCAGAAAATATTTACTATCTGACCCATTAAAGAAAATGTTTGCTGATCCCTGTATGTCATGAAAAGATAAAATTGAATTTGATTTGAATGGCAAAAAGTAGAGGTATGAAGTAAAATGTATAGTCCAGTCTCACACTGCCATAAAGATACTCCCTGAGACTGCGCAATTTATAAAGAAAGGAGGTTTAATTGACTCAGTTCCGCATGGCTGTGGAGGCCTCAGGAAACTTACAGTCATGGCAGAAGGTGAAGGGAAAGCAAGGCACAGCCTTACATGGCAGCAGGCAAAAGAGGAAGCAAAGGGGAAGAGCTTCTTTAAAAGCACTTTAAAAGCATCAGCTCTCCTGAGAACTCACTCACTCACTATCATGAGATGAGCATGGGGAAACCACTCCCATAATCCGGTCACCTCCCAGCAGGTCCCTTCCTTGATATATGGGATTACAATTCGAGATGAGATTTGGGTGGGGACACAGAGTCAAACCATATCATAGGGATTTCTCCAGAATATTTGTGTTGTGATGCTATCTTATGTACTTATTTTTACCTTTTGAATAAAAATTGGAGTGAAAATGGCAGAGTCAAAAATTAATGGATCAATTTTTTTTGTTCCTATCGAAGTTTGAGATAATAAAGATAAATATTTTATCAACATGGCCTTATTGATACTGTATATTCAATGCAAAAGGAGTGCTGACTGGAAAACAATTTTGATTAGTAATACTTATTAATTGGATGCTAAGCCTAATTCTGTCCTTGTTTTATTTTTTCCCCAAGATAGTAAAATATATTTACCTATAAGTTGAAAAGTAAAAATATGACTGCAGGTGGCTTATTTTGTTTTCACATATTTTGAAAGTTCTAGGCTATGGTGCCCCTTTTTGTCCCCACTTCATGCTTTCCCATTTCTTGGAGACAAATCACAATTTCTAACTATTTTTGCTCTTTGAATTATTTTATGCTTCTTTGTAGCAATGTGAGGCTGGGAAGAAAATGTACAGTACATGACTTTCTCAAAGTTTACATTTTAAATTTAACACATTTGACCTTTCATTTCGAGTTCAGGTTGCACTAATGAGATTTCTGTATGAGCAAAGACAGGAGAAAGGCTTTAATGTTTTTAACAGCTATAATTCTTTTTATATATAGATATGGGGTCTTGCTATGTTGCCCAGGCTGGTCTCAAACTCCTGGGCTCAAGCAAACCTGCTGCCTTGGCTTCCCAAAGTGCTGGAATTACAAGAGTGAACCACCCAGGCAATAATTCTTTTTTATGTTTGTGGATATATATCTATCCTAAGTGACAAAGGAATGGAGAGTATTCACATTGCCTCATGCTTTCAAAGAATATATGGTGCAGGGACATCTAGAAAATGGGCTTTTGGTGGATTAAAAGAAAGTTATGAGTGGGTTGGCCAAATGATTTCTAAAAAAAATCAACTCTAGAGTAGTTTTCCCTAAGCCTTTTAGAATCATTTCTTTAGATATTTATATGATCTTATAAACAAATATCATAAAATTATGGTTCCAATGTACTGACACATTGCCTTGCTGGAAATGTGGTTTCATGCCAAGAACAAATATGAAAAATGTAGCAAAGCTAATTACAGTACAACGTGTGTCCATCATTTGATCTTTTGGAGGAGTTAGGGGAAATTCAAAAGAAAAATTATCATGTGCAAATAAAGAGAGCTTAGCTATCTTGCCTACTGGCCTAAGGTTTCTCCATCATTCCTGCAGCGTTTACTTTATGTATCAGGAGTTAATTAAGGTGAAACATGAGGTAATTAGGGCTAATCCTCCCAGCCTCTTGCTGGCTTGTTGCCTCCCAGGCTATTGCCTAAACCAAACTACGTTCGCAGTTTTAAAAAATAATGCTCGTGTTTATTTTAGACATTATTCTTAATTTTTAAAGTTGCTCTTATTCACTTTAAGTAGAACTTTCCATGGAAAAAGTATAAAGAATGATCAAACTTTAGTTTTGATTTCAAAAGTAAAACAAGACTCATTAATACATACGTGGTCATTGACAGAATTGTAAGTTTACACTTGTTCACTTCACGTGTTACTAACAGATTTAATAAAATTTGCATTAGTATAAATCTTTAGCTTTGATTATGCTGGAAAGGTGCATGCCCTTCCCAAGAAAATAATATTTCTTATATAGATTTCTCAATATATTATGCATTTGTATGTGTATCGGAGTAATTGGAGGGAGGATCAGAAAACAAAAACAAAAACAAAAAATAAACAAACAAAAAAACCTTCCATGAACTGCATTTAGGTATTTTATCTTTGAGGAACATTCTAACTTTTAGATTTCACTAAATAGATCTGGTAAGTAGTGACTGATTTATTCTCCTTAAAATAAATACATCACTTGTGTCAAATATTTTTAATTCCACACTAAATTGTTTGTGCGAGTGTATGTGTTGTTTATATTTTCACTTTTTCAATGAAAGTAAAGAATAAAAAGGTTTTCTATCCTTGTTGTTTCTCTAAGTTGAAATAAAAGCATGTGCTGCTTTATTACCCTAGTCTTATAATTTACCAATCATAATAGAATCTGTACTCTTGCCAAAGACATTTCATTAAGATGTGAAGACTTTAGAATTGACACCCCCTCCCATATTAATTAAAAAGCAAATTAAAAGTAAGCAGTCATGACGTTTATAAAAGAGGGGGAACTTACATGGGTAAAATCTCTTTTGTTGTATTTATAATATACTATCAGGACGGACTAATAATTCTATCATTATAAATTTGATTTGGGGAGATGTTTGTTTTCCCAATTGCTATCAAAATTTAACTTTTATTTAGCCTACATTGAGTTCTTCTGTTCCATCTTTTTATTTATTTATCTGTTTTATTATTTTTTTAGAGACAGGGTTTCACTCTGTGTCACGGTCTGGATTGCAGTGGCGTGATGATAGCTGGCTGCAGCCTCCCTTAATCTCCTGGGATCAAGGGATCTTCCTGCCTCAGCCTCCTGCATAGCTGGGGCTACAGGCATTCACCACTGTGGCTGGCTAATTTTTTAATTTTTAAAATTTTTTGTAGAGGTGGGTCCTTGCTTTGTTGCCCAGGCTAGTCTCAAACTCATGGCTTCAAGCGATCCTCTTGCCTCATCCTCCCAAAGTGCTGGAATTACAGGTGTGAGCCATCGTACCTGGAATCCATCTTTTATATGTACTCTTAAAAGAATTGTTTATGCTAGCATCTTGAAATACATATATATGTATATATATATAGTCTTTTACTGAGGTTAAAATCATTTTTTTGCAGAGTAAACCAGTAAAGATTGCAGAACAATTATATTGCAACGAGTTGCTAATTCATAGTTTCTGCGTGAGACTCTAAAGCAGTTAATATTTACATTGTTAGATGTGTGGCCAAATTATAAACTTTTATTTAGTAGGCGATTTCATAACCTCCAAATGTCTGAATCTTACTCTTTCTGTATTGAGGAAAAAAGTGATCATTTTAATTCTATAGGCTTTAAAATTAAATCAAACTCTAGGTAGCATTGTTTGGCTTATTTAGTGAATTTAATGTTGATTCTTTAAAAAATGGAAGTGGGGCTTTTCTCCTGCAAAATTGCCAAGAGAGCATTTGTACCATGGCATTTAAGAATATATCAGTTGAGATTTTCTATTGATCCCAGTTGCGGGGATGAGTGTCCCGAGAGAATAAATGAGCCGGCTTTATGAGGCTCCCTGTCATCAAGGATTTAGCTGTTTCGTTTACAGATTCCTGTAAATGTTCACCAGGTTCATGACCAGTAATTTTCACTGGAGAAGGACTGGACCGTGGGTAAGCAAATGACTCTTTGTCATTAATGGTTTCAAGTAGCATTAAAAATGTTCTGGCAGCTCAGTTGATTTTGATGAAACTATGAAGCCCAACTGCAATGTGGATCTAGCTCATATTTCCAATGATAAGACCAAGGAAAGAATCAAAGTGAATAATATGTAACGTACACACATACACACACACCCTAATTTTGATTACATAGCTTTTCCTGTATAGAGATTTAACTTGAAGTCTACAGATGTTCACATTTAGCACAGCACAATAAAAATACAAGTAAAACAGAAACTACTGTTTATGTAATTAAATTTATATCTGCTAATGTTCACTTCCTTAATTGGGTTATCTCCTAAGTGATGAGTAAATTGCATGTGATAACTAATTTACATGCCTCCTTAGACACTGTAGCTGCCTGATGATTTGAAAAGTGTAAGTACCCACAAGCGTACCAAAGTTCGTTTTGAATTAACAGTGAATAAAGAAATCTTCAAAAATTCTTGAGACATGACAGATAAATGAGTTAATATATCTCTCTGTGGAATCTGTTTCTATGTATCAAAACTTTTTAGTTCATGTTACTGTTTAAATGACCTCCCATTAATGTAAGCCTTTCATTTATAAAAATATTATTATTATTAGTTTCTAAATTTCACTTAGAGATGTGTTAGAAAAATCTATAGCTAATTTTCTTCGCCTCTATTGCTTCTAGTATGGGCTGACTCACAGAGATGCTGCATTACACACAACACTGTGTTCCATAATTTGCAATTTCCTCTCCTCCTCCTTCCCCTTCTCCCTCTTCTTTCCTCCTCCTCCTCCTCTCCCTCCTCCTCCTCTCCCTCCTCCTCCTCTCCCTCCTCCTCCTCTCCCTCCTCCTCCTCTCCCTCCTCCTCCTCTTCCTCCTCCTCCTCTTCCTCCTCCTCTTCCTCCTCCTCCTCTTCCTCCTCCTCTTCCTCCTCCTCCTCTTCCTCCTCCTCTTCCTCCTCCTCCTCTTCCTCCTCCTCTTCCTCCTCCTCCTCTTCCTCCTCCTCCTCTTCCTCCTCCTCCTCTTCCTCCTCCTCCTCCCCCTCCCTCTCCTCCTCCTTCTTCTCCTTCTTCTTCTTGTCACTGTGTCACCCCAGACTGGAGTGCAGTGGTGTGATCATAGCTTGCTGCAGTCTTAAACTCCTGGGCTCAAGGGATCCTCCTGCCTCAACCTCCCAAGTAGCTGGGACCATAGGTATGCATCACCACTCCCAGCTGTTTTTAAAAGTGTTTTGCAGAGATGAGGACTTGCTATTTTGCCCAGCTGGTCTCAAATTCCTGGGCTCAGACCATCCTCCTCCCACCTCAGCTTCCCCAAAATGCTATTACAGGCATGAGCCACCACAAACAGCTTGTAATTTGTAATCTCTTATAAGCACAGAGCAGAAATAAAAATGGCATCATTTTTAGGTTCTCCTAACTCTTCTTGCCCATTCATCACTGTCTGTCCAGGAACAAAGTCCCGCTCTTGAGTCCATGATTATCCAAGTAATTCTAAAGGTCTTCTCATACATGCCTGGTGAGGGCATAAATTAATAAAACCTTTACTGAGGACAACTTAGCAATATTTATTAAAATTAAAAATGCTTGAAGCCTTCAACCCAGCAATTCCACTGCTGTAAATCTGTATTTCAGATAAATTTGTGTATGTGAAAAATGGCATTATATGTGTCAACCTTTGCATTATGGCATTGTTTTAAATCATGAAAGATTTCAAGCTAAGAAGGATGAAGTCGGCAGGGGACTTGCTAAGTAAGTTATGATACACCTTGTTCTGGGCCATAATGAAAGAATGAGGAAGTCTTTCACACCTTGCTACAGTCAAGTTACCAAGACATTTTATTAAGCACGAAGAATAAAGGTGGTAAATTGAACTTCTCCATTTTAAACGATTTGTGTAAAAATGGAGAAATGAATATATACACATATATATGTATATTTATGCATATTAGCTTATATGTGTGTAAACTCTATCTGGAAGGACGGACATAAAAGAAATTAATCATACCGGCTGTGTATGGGGAGGAGAACTGGGCAAAGCTAAAGGAGACAGGTACAAGCATGGCATTTTTCTTTAACCACTTTAAATAATGTTTTTATATCATTAAAAACATTAAAAATATTCTCATCCTTTACTGTTTCCTTCCCAACCTGACATCCCACATTCAAATGTTCAAATTACATTTTTCCTCTTCCCCTCTTTTAAATCTCCATTTTAGTGCTGTCAATTTTAGTTGGCTATTAGAAAAACAACCTAAATTCATATTAATGTGTAGGTGACTCATAGCCTCAGACCTTCCAGGCATGTTTTCTATTTAGAAGAGGAGAGTTATTAACTTGCATGGAATTCTCACTCGTTAAATACCAGGCGGTTCTAAAAGTACCTTCCAGGCAGTGCTTGCATGATCATTTGATTAAAGTGAGGACAGCAAGCCAAAGACATCTGTAGGTTCTTTAATCCACATCCCTGACAAAAGGACAAAGCAGTCACTGCCACTCACACCAAGATTCTACCCAGAGGTGGATGCCCAGAGGGCTTGCAAGGAAGTTGCATGCTGGAAAACTCCAAGTACAGATGGGACAGAGCTGCTGAGCTCTAAGCAAGTATATCTAAGTGTGGTTATCACACATGTGGCAAAAGACATATAACACATGGCATATGCTTCATGATGGAATGTTTGTTAAAAAGAAAGACTCTAGAGCCGCTCTGTCCTCTAGATCTACTGAAGGCACTGTATAAAAGAGCCCTAGTTTGAGCACTGCTCTCTGTCACTAATTTGCTTGATCTGCTACTTTTCTGATTTCAGTAACTGGGGAGAGTGGGATCTCAATCAGAAAGTATTTGTTCCTGGAACACCCTAGCCTTGGGCAATCTCTGAGCAGCCAAGCCCAGTGTTCTCTGAGTTAAAAGATCTGAAAGTCTTTGCAAAGAACTTAAAGACCCATCCTGCCAAGACTGATCCCAAAAATGCTTTCCTAATCCATTTCCTGAGGCATTCTGCTCACGAAGGCCCAACCCCACACTTCCTGTTTTATATGGATAGTTAGCCTCTGCCCTGGGGCACTGGGCTAGTCAATGTGTTCCTTTCCCAGCCTGGCTAAAGTCTTTTGACATTTGGGGATGAGTCAGTGCTGCAGATTCTTTAAACTCTACTCATTTATTTAAAAAAAATACTTCATGAGGGCTGGGCACAGTGGCTCACGCCTGTAATCCCAGCGCTTTGGGAGCCTGAGGCAGGAGGGTAGCTTGAGTCCAGCCAGCCTGGGCAATATAGCACAACCCCCATCTCTACAACAGAAATAAAAATAATAAAAATATCTAGTGAGTACAGGCTTTGGGACCAGTACTCTTTTGGGACCTGGGGATTCGGAAAGGAACAAAAGAGACCAAGATCAGTCCTTTTGGGAAGTAGATATATAATAGACAATAAACGAGGCAAATAAAGAAAACATAATTGTTTTAGGATGAAACTCTAAGGTTTGGGGGTAAAAATTAAGAAAGAAAAAAAAACATGTAGGAGTGGGGAGTGGGGACAGAAACTGTTCTAGAAAGAGGAAAGAACAAGTGCAAAGGCTTAAAGCGAGGAGTTCAATGTGAGTGGAACAACCCGGGTGGGATACATCCTGCAAATTTGAATGAGGTGAACTGAGAGCCGTGAGCAGGGGCCGGGTCATGGAGTCTCTGGGAACTTTGGCTTTGATGCTAAGCGAGACAGGAATCCATTGAAAGGTTTGCTGTTTTGTTTTGTTTTGAAGAAGAATCAACATGATCTGACTTACTGAAATGATCTTGATGTTTAGTTGAGAATTTCCCACATGGTGACAAGGCCTGAAATAGAGAGCTCAGTTACAGTAATGTAGGTGAGAGTTAACCAGGTGGAATCAGCGGAGAGGTTAAGAAGCAATTAAAATGTGGTGTATTTTCAAATCAAAACTATGAGGATTCCATCACTCTATGTGAGGATATAAAGGAAGAACGAGAGTCAAGGAAGGCTCCACTTTTTTGGCCTAGCTGGAAGAACAGAATAGCCACTTACTAAGATGGAAAGACTGGAGAGAGATGCAAATGTTATGGGCAAGTAAAATGTGGCAGGTCAATCTGACAACTAAAAATGGAGCTGTAATGTAGGCAGTTGGATGCATGAGTCCAAGGAAGAGATATGGCTTCGACATATAAATTTAGAATCTTTGTATACATGTAGTAATTTAAGTCATGATATTTGATAAGTCTACAGATGGAGTCTATGGAGGCATAAGAGATCCCAAGACTGAGTTTTGGATCAGTTCATTTTTAAAGATTAAGAAGATGAAGAGGACCTAGCAAAGGAGACTGAGAAAAAAAGAAAAAAATAAAAACCTTAGCTAGTAGGCAGAAAACCACACGAGTGTCTAATTCTGTAGGCCAAATGAACTAAATATTTAAAGACAGAATGCCCAACTGTGTCAGATGCTACTTAAGGTCACAGAAGACAAGTAACAAGAACTGACCGTTGGAAACAGCAATGTGGAGATTATGGGCCACCTTTATAAAAGCAATTTTCCTGGAGTAGTACAAGGGAAGTCTTTATTGCAGGAGGTTCAACAGAGAATGAGAGAAGAGACTATAGAGATAGCAGGTGATGATACCACACTAGTGTCCTGCAGTACGGGGAAGAAGGAAAATGGGGAATATCTGGAGAAAAATGTGGCTATAACAGGTTTTGTTTTTAAAACAGGGTAAGGAAAAGCGTGTCCATATGTTTGTGGGAATCATCTAGTTAAGTTAGGAAAATTAATGATACAGCAGAGGGGGGAAAATTGCTAAAGCAAAGTACTTGAGCAGACAAAACAAGATGGGAGCTAGGCACAAGTGTAGAAGTGACTGTAATGTAGGCACATAGACAGATTTTCATTATTATGAGAGAAGGGAGATAACGGGTGAAGGAGGTAGATAATCCCAGATATTTGGTCTTTGTAGTGTGCAGTCCATGATGCATTCATTATTTCACATTAATGTTTGGAAAATAAGTGGGAACCCTGGCATACATTGTTTGGTAGAGAAACAATGAATTAAGCTGAAAGAGAACAGATTTCCAGACAGTGTTATTGGAGTCTTAATCCATTGCATATGGCTCCTGTTAGAGTCAATTTATATAAATAGAGAATTCATTTCCAGTCTTGTTTAATTAAACAATGAAGTATTGAGTGCTGCTGAAGATTATTAAGACTCCACCCCTGCCTTCAGGGAGCTGCCCATCTGGTGGAATGAGCCCTAAGATATTCTGAGGACTGCTCACTCCACCCATGATCCCACAACAGGAAATAATATTTAACATTAGGGACATCCAGGAATATTCAGGACATATGTTTGCCATTACTGTAATTAGTGTCAGATGTTTGTAAGTGCAGAAATAGGGAAATAAACAGTGTTACAGGGGAACAGAAGAGCAAATGCTCAACTTTGTCTGGGAGGTGTAGAAAAGCAATATTAAGGCATTGAAAATTACTGAAATAGAAGAAGAGACAGGAGTTAAGGCTGGGCAGGTAGATTAGGGTCATAGTGAATGAACAATTGTTCTAAGGGGTGTGAATATTTTTCTATAAACATCGATGGTGATGTTAAGTATGTCTGTGTTTTGGGGAGAAATGTAGTAGCTGTATGAAGCAGAGGCTGACCATAATTGGAGGTTGAAAACCACTGTGTGTCCTCTGCAATAGTCCAGGCAAAATACAATAAGGATGTGACAATGACACAGGATGCTTTCAGTGCCACCTCACCAGCTGGAAATCTCTGTGGCCAGCGGTGCCCTTGACCAGGCTTCACTCGGCTCTGGGCTCACCACTGGGCCCATTCTATCCACTCGGCTGAGCGGACTGCACTCAGCTTGCACTACCAACCCAGGGTGGTGCACAGGTCTCTGCACTCAGCTTGCACTACCAACCCAGGGTGGTGCACAGGTCTCTGCACTCAGCTTGCACTACCAACCCAGGGTGGTGCACAGGTCTCTGCACTCAGCTTGCACTACCAACCCAGGGTGGTGCACAGGTCTCTGCACTCAGCTTGCACTACCAACCCAGGGTGGTGCACAGGTCTCTGCACTCAGCCCACGGCTGAGCCGGGTGTGGGCAGTTTTTGCTTTGGGCACCAGCATCTAGATGAGGGGAACCCAGTGGCATCGGAAAACTCAGAGATGCCAGTAACCACAGAGACCTAGGGGTTTTATGGCTCTTTCCCAGGGAGTCCCCAGGTTTGAGCCCCCAAGAAGTGTTACATCATTTCTGCTGCCTGCAGTGTGGCAAACAGGGGGACATATTACAGCTTATTCATGTTACAGCTTGTTTGTTCCTGCCACCCATAGCCCAGCAAATGGGGGCATGTGGTTCCCGGAGGCTTTTTCTCCCACATTGCTTGGTGAACGAGAGGGAGGATTACAGTGTTACAGCTCTTTTTGTACCTACTGTTTGGTGGGTTCCGTGTTCTTGTCCCACAACCAAGAAGGATGAGATCACACGGACACTGGAGAGTGGACAAGGCAGGGAAGAATTTTATTGAGCGAGAGTAAAGTTCTTGACAATGAGAGGGCAGCCCAAGATGGTGGCCCTTTGTGTGAGGGGGAGGGCCTGAAAGTGGGTATCCCAGTGTGTGCCTGAGTCTGGGGTTTTTATGGGCTGAGAATGAGGGAGTGTGTGCTGATTGGTCCATGGTGGGCCTGGAGAAAGCACCACTCAATTGGCTAAAGGCCGTAAGGAAGTTCTCACTCTGGTGGTGGACTGTCCTCAGAACCGGAAGTTCAGTTTTCAGGCTTTAAGCTGTCTTTGGCTTGAGGTTGGATTTCACCAGAGACCTGTCCCTTTCTGCCTAGAAGTTTATCTGCCGTGGCCTGGAGCAGTGGCTCATGCCTGTAATCCCAGCACTTTAGGAGACTGAGGTGGGTGGATCACGGGGTCAAGAGTTTGAGAACAGCATGGCCAAGATGGTGAAACAACATCACTGCTAAAAATACAAAAATCAGCCAGGTGCAGTGGCGGGTGCCTATAATCCCAGCTACTCAGGAGGCTGAGGTAGGAGAATCACTTGAAATCAGGAGGCAGAGGTTGCAGTGAGCCAAGATCATGCCACTGCACTCTAGCATGGGCGACAGAGCAAGATTCCGTCTCAAAAAAAAAAAAAAAAAAGGAAATTTATCTGCCTCCTGCTGCTATCAACAAAGGCAATAAATGTTGAAAGGAGAGAGTACATCTCATTAAGTTTTTAAGCAGGACTTTGACACATATTTAGAAAATAAGAGAAAAATAAGTGACTATGAGGTTGCTGTTTGGGGTAAATGTTACATTTTGATTTCATTTGTCAAGATGTAGATTGCCGAGAATGAGACAGTTTTGGTCAGAAGGTGAGCAAACATAATGAGTTCATTATGTACATGTTGAATATTAGGTAATTTTAAGCTACTCCAAAGTCTAGGATTTGTTTCTTTGACATGTTTCCTGTCTTTTAATGAACGTTGAATCTCTCTAATCTGAACTCAACAAAAGAAAATTCAGGAAAACTAGCAATATTTAGGTGCAATTTCATGTGAAGGACATTGATTGCTGAAGGACAAATTCATTACATCCCTAGCAAAATCAAGGGTTTCCATTATTTTAATGCAGAGCAGCAGGGTAACCACTTTTTTTTTTTTTTTTTTTTTGGCTTAAAGTAATTTTTGTAAGTTACAAGATGGGCCAGACACACTTTACTTTCTTTTCTTGTTATATATTCACAAGCAATCAATCCTTTGGTAAAGATAAAACAAAAGCTTAGAAGGATGGTTAGGAGGACGTGATTAAGTAATACAGCATAAAGAAAAGGATTAATTTACTTGAAGATACTCTTTTCTTTCATATGTGCCCAGTGGAAAATGATAATAGTTTTAAGATTTCCAAGAACTTCAATAAAATATATGTAATAAATGCATCAAGGTTCTTATTGTGTTGTCTCAATCATTAATTATACACCAAGACCATTTAACGTCAGAATAGAATGCTTACTTGGCCAATCCACAAAGACTCCGTTGATTTGTACCACTTTAGTCTATGGATTCAATATACTGTAAAAACTTTAAAAATCAGTAAACTTATTTTTTAACAAACTAAAGAACACTATGAAATGCTATGATGTTTTCTCCTGTTTTCTCATTACACTGTCCTAGTGTTCTTGTACTCAGAAATGTTATCAATGACATAGATTATCATATGAATGTATTATCATTTTTTGTTGTGAGATTATGCATACTTAATGGAATGCTTTTTTCTGGAAAGTTAAACCTAAATTTAATATATAATTATGGCCAATATGTTAATTCCTTTAAGGTATTTAAAATTTTCTCATGTTACATATTTTTTAAAGTTTCCTTTTTTAAGTTCTTATATTTTTATTAGGTGAATGACTTTATTATTGATTAAAGTCTCTGACAGCAGATAAAAAGAGGAATAAATGAATGAATATACAAACTGAAAAAATAAATAAGCCTTGTTTCTACCTCAAGTGATTTCTTAAAAAAATTTTACTTTCAGCAATATTAGTAGCCCACTGAAAGTAACATCCTTATTTTTTTTTTTACCTACAGAAAAGTATGTGAAAAAGTCACAGCAGCCTTTTTGGTGCTTCTTGTTTTTCTTCAAATTGATATCGGCTGTGTTTAGCATGGATAGGTACTTTGCTTGAGCAAAAGTTTTCTTAGTATTTCTAAATCAGCTTCTCCTTATTTTTTGGAGGATATTCTTATCATCATATTGACTCTGCAACATATTAGATGCATCCATTTTCCAAATCAAGTGTACATTTTTATTGCGGTTATAAATGGTAATCTTTTAAATTGTAAGTTTTTAAAATTAATCATGGCTCAATTTACCAAAGACATAAAATGGACTAAATTTGCTGGATCTTATAATTTATGATTTGTTCTTTTACTTTCATTTATATTTTCTCATTTTCTTTCTTTTTCCCTTGGAGATTCACTATCTCAAATATTGTTGAACACCAAATCTCTTTAAGACTCACAAAGAAAAGTGTTGTGATTCGTACATTCGTATGACAGATCACTTTACGCAAATCTCCATTTTGCTAGGAGTTACGAGATGTAGAAATTAAAGGTCCAACCTGCCTTTTCCAAGAACTAGTAATATGACGGAGAGAGACATTTAAAGCACAGAACAAGAGAGAATACAATATTTGCTGTTGTAGAATTTTTAAAAACTGTAAACTATGGGAGCACCTAGAAAAAATTATTAAGGAGTGTTAAAAGCCTCCTTAAAGTTGGCATTTTTCTTACACTGCAGATGATGAAGGAAGACCTATTCATATGGGCAAAAGTGATGGTTGCAATCAGGAGAAAGGAACAATCGTTTGTTTCCTAGAGCTACCATTAAAAATTAGCATAAATTGGGTGGCTTAAAACAAATGTATTCCTTCTTTATTCAAGAGGCCAGAAGTCAGAAATCAAGGTTTGGTTCTTTCTGGGGACTCTGAGGGAGTAACTGTCCCATGCCTACTCTTGAAAAATAATAGTTTCTCACTATTTATTGTTTCAATTTATTTTAGAAGCAGAGAGACAGATACTATAAAGGCCTAAGGCAACATAAAGTCCTATGTCTGGTTTTAGTAATGTCCTATCATAGAAAACATTAAATCATACTTTGTCAGCTCACAGAGATACATTGACCTATCTAATAGAATAATAATAAATGTTATTAGCAATAACCGTCATGTATTGAACATAGTTAAGCGTTTCACATGTATATCTCATTTAATCATCACCTTAACGGTAGTACTAGCATGCTCTAGGTAGAGATAAGAAAACTGAGGCCTAAAGAGAGTTATCTATAAACATTTGCTTGTGATAAGCAGAATAATAATAAAACAAATTGAACATGAGGACATCTATTACTATGAAAACTGAAAAAAGAAGGAGAGGTGGTACATGAGCATAAATATTAAATGATAGTGCAATGACAGAGGAAATGGAACTCTGTGTGGAGTGATCAACTTAATTTTCAGCACTTTCTGCTTCTGCCTTCTGCAGCAAAACTCATTACACAATATAAAAATATTATGCGCTACTTACTATGACAGCAAATATTAAGGCTATAGTGAACATTGCTTTGAAACCTTACATTTGAAGATTGGAAGCTTTATCTCACAAAGTAGAGGTTAATATAAGCTGCCATTATAAGTAAACGGATATTTGTTAAAAAGCAAATAAACTGAAGAACTTCTCAAAAATGAATTTATTTCTAAGCTAGAAAAGCCTGATGTTTTTGAGGTGCTTCACCAGGCTGATATTTTTCAAGTGTGATCACCATATTATATTCCTGAAAATAGGTGTCATAGGAATAGGTAAAAGTGAAGATTACTCTGCTCAACACCATGCCTTCTCAATCGAAGTTTCAGGAAACAGGCTAAGGCAATTTGCACTATAAATGAACATCCAGGATAATTGTTTAAAACCAAATACCTGAGAACCATTGGTGTAGGTTTAATGTGAGTATTCATAACATTCCCCCCAACATTAAAAAAAATTCTTTAATTTTTAACTTTAAAAAATGACTTCAGTAAGATGGAAGAGATGGTGATAAAATGAAAGCGTGGTCTCAGTCTACAGTGGTTCCATGAATTTTCATTTCAAAAGAGTTGTATTAAGTAAATATTTAAGGTAACTATTTTAAGTAAATATTCAAGGTAACTATTTTACAACTATTTATTTAATTTGTTAATCAAATAAATATGTTTGGAAAAGCCATGATCTATTTGTAAATTCTTTTCTAAAAAGCCTGAATGTATGTATGCATATGGTATATATGGTCGTGTATCATAAAATAAAATGAAATAAAATAAGGTAGATATTGGGCTTTCTCTTGCTAGTCAGAAGAAAGCCTTCCCATTTCAAGGGACTGGCTCTACCAATCAGGCCAAATTTCCTGGGCACACATCCTTCTGGGAGTGGTTGCTCTCTTTACTTTCCATTTAGCAGCTGTACAGTTGGGAAATGTCCAACAGAATGAAAGCCACCTGCTCCTCTAATGATTTCAGCCAAACAGACAGGATTGAAGGTTTACCAAATGTGTTGTCTGTCACTCTGACTCTGCTCAAAAAAGTAAATCAAACTGGTCAGATATTCATATAGAAAATATGTGCCATTAGTTAACTCCTGGAGTGCCTGAAGCTCCTTTCAGGCTACCAGACTCTGCTGATTTGCAGATGCCTTTTTAAAATGAAGAATGGAAGTGATTTGAAGAGACAAATTTGGAAAATGAGGCATTCTAGAATGTTTCCCTTATCAAATGCTATATCATTGCACTCTATAAAATAAGATTTATGCACATTTTTTCCCCACATTGACAGTTTGCTTTTAGTATGTGATTATATGTTCCCAATCTGACTAATTAAATGTCAAATTCCCATAACAGTTTCCAACTCACCCCTTCTCCCAGCTCAGTCACTCTGTATTCCCTGAAAATTGTCTACAAGAAAGTATAGTATGGAAGGGAAAGCCATCATGGTCTTTCCTATCACACTGGAAAAATCACATTAGAAGTGGAAATTGGCCTCTACCTTCTGTGGCAGTTTGGGCACACTCTTTAATCCTTCTGTGCCTTAGGCTTTTAACCTGTAAAGTAGAATTATTTTATACATTAGATGTGTCTGGAAATGTCACAGGACATTTGTTTTCCTGTATAAATGTTTAGTATTATCTGGTTTTTAAAATGTTACTTTGATATATTTTTGTTTTATATGGTTATCCTATTAATATTTACATCATGACAAATATTCAGAGAAGTTTCATTTTATGTATTTTGTTTTACTACAATCTGATCATGTATAACATTTTTTTTCTATGGCCATCTTCAACTCTATGTTGTCAATATTGGTTAACAGAGGGTGATGCAGCTTCAGTATAAATTTGTATGTGAGAGTATTTCTGTAATCTCAAGGGATTAATGCTTCATAAGAATTAGCTCATATAATACCATAGAAATAAGTAGAGAAAAAGCCCACAAACATTCGTTGAATAATTTCGGGAAAATTCTTTATGGGTGCACTTTTCTATTGGATCACAGAGCTTTAGTCATCTAAAGCATTGAACTAGTGAGCATCCTCAATGAGCATAATAGTGTTAAAAACTCCATAAACATGTTAATTGCAGTAGATTTTGAAAAAGGGAAAATGATAAGTAGACAGATATAGAAAAATAAAAATGGGTAAATAACATTTAACAGTAATCCATTGGTTGTCTTGTTTTCAAAGGGCATGGTAGAAATTTTGTTATAATGAACAAATAAATTATATCAGCCTGAAATAATTTTAAGTTTAAAAAACAAGATCTGCTGTCTAAAAATGTTATTTCCTTTTACACATTAAAACGTTATTAATTTACACTCCTCTAATTTAGAGTTCCTCAAAATTTATTCAAATGAATTAGAAATAATATCATGAAAAATTAGATTCATGTGCTGATTTGTATTCTTGCATTTAATGGGCACTTTGCTTTATACTCTTCTGGCAATTTTGAATGCTGAGACAGCACCCTAGAAAACGCCAACATCGGCAGATTAGCACAAAAGTCAAGAAGCCATTTACCTAATTGCTGTGTCAGTCTAACTGCACAAGCATCCTACTCGGTTTTATGGAACCATACCTGAAGGCGAAATCAAGTTGGTGTAGAATAAGATAGGGGATTAGCGGTTCCTTTTGACATTTTATGCCTTTCATTTCCCTCCTATGCTCACTGTATCTTCTGGTGTCCAGAGAATCTTGCTTAGAAATGGACATGAAGGCTAAGAAGGCATTTATAGCTAATATGCACTTTTCTACTCCTCCATATAATTATTTCCTGGTTATCTTTGCATCTCAAGCGGCTCCTGGTACTAATTGTTGCACATGGTGTGCATTCAAGACACCATTTTTAGAAACGTCTTTGCCACGTCCTCCTGAGATATGACTCTGGAATCAATCTGTTCCTAAACTAGTGTTTCATAAATTAGAGTCAGCTCAATGATATTGAACCACAGATTCATTCAAATAGAACTGCATTTCAGGCATGGATTTACAAATGATTATCTTAATACTTTCCTGCAAAACATAGCTAATGTGTTCTTCACATTTATTTGACGTCCCCTGGTTGGATTGTTCTATCTTTATTGCTTCAGCGTGCAACATTGCCTGGACACTCACAGTGATTTGCACCTATTTTTTATGGATGTGTCAGCCTATGATTATATAATTATATGACTTTTTATAAAAGCGTAGAAGGCATAGAAAATAATGTGCCCACATTTTATGAATACTCAAGTACACTTTAAATAAAACACTTTACTCACTTTTAGAGATGATATGCCACAGGAAAGCAATCATTTGGTCTTTTATGTAAAGTACTATTTTTCATTATTTACCAATTCCCTTATGGCCCATATGTAGTGTAACTATATTTTCTATGGCAGTCAGAGTTATACAGTATAGAAGTTAAGTGATTAATAAAGCAGATTTCCTGGGATCAGATGCAGTATAATGCTGTGCTAATATAAATAACTATTTTTTCCCCACATTACTCATTGGACCAAAAGCATCAAAACGTATTTTATGTAAATGAGGACCCTACACTTTTCACCAGCTTATGAAGCAACATTTCTTTAATCTTACTGTTTAGTTTCTAATATGCTTTTCAGATAAATTTCTTTAAAAGACTAAATGAATTACTATGTCATATTAATTGCATATTTGTTGTATAGCTGGTATGTTCAATTCAATGACATTCTTTTATAAGAAGTAGACCTTTCCTGCCATGAGCTTTCAAAGTAATTGCAGAATTTCCCATGAATGTGAAATACAGAATGACAAATACTGTAAGTAAACATTTAAAATAAACAATTATTAAGTTTATACTAGGTTGAAATGTATGAAATTGCCAGTTTTCAACTGTTTTGACCAAATATAACCTCATACAATTGTATTATATTTTTACATAATATTTTATTCTTCCTCAATTCTGTGCCTTTGTCCTCCCTGATTTTTCTGCCTAGAATGTCCCTCCCCACTTTTTTCTGACAGGAACACTTACTTTTCGTCTGTACAGTCTCACCTGGAACACTATATGTGCCCAGCATTTTTGCTGATATTCACAAGAAGTCTTAAGCACTACATTACTGATTGTACAGATTTTACATTTAAAATAATTCAATGTGTGGACATTTTATCATATGTGATTTCATAAACCCCTAACTCCACCCTGGTGCTTCCTAAAACATAATTCTCCCAGGATAACGTTATGACTTACTGTGTCCTTCAGGGTAGATGTCATAACGTATTTGTATCTATAGAGCTTATTAACATGACTGGCATATACCAGTAGCTAAATTCAGTGCTGACTGAATGAATATGTTATTCTATTAATGATTCAGTAACATTTTCTTCTTTGAACTGGGAAAAATCTTGGAGAGTTTCTACTTCTTTCCCCTTATTTTATAAATGAGAATATTGATGCTCAGAAAAAATAGCTTGATATTGCTCTTTAAGAGCGGAGTTAAAGCTGATACAGCACAAGCAAAATACTAAAAATCATCTAAAATTATATATGTGACAATTTGCGCAGATATTAAACCAGAGAAATAGTAACTCTGGGATAACTCTAGACAATGACAATCAGAGAAGGTTTTGTAGAAGAACTGGGATTTAAAATGAATTTTAAAGGACGGGTAGAATTTGGACAGGCAGAGGAAATGGGAGAATGTGAGTAGGATGGTATGAGTAAAACACTGACAGAGGAAGACCTAAAATGTGCTTAGAAGAGTGAGCAAACAGAATGTTAATCAATGATTGTTCTGATGTCTTTACAAAGTATATGCTTTTACTCAGGGGATATATACTTGTTGGCTTTCTTATTTTGATATAAGATACAATATATGTGAAATTCTAGAGACTGTTCCTTTGAGATTGGAAAATGAGTGATACTTCGTAAAAGTGTTCTGTGTTACAAGTTAGGATAGGATTGAAAATTAAATATGATCCAAACCTTGAAACTTGGCTTAAACATAAATATATTTCTAATTTACTAAAGCAACTAGGCTTCCACAATTGGTAATGTAAAGGTTCTTTTCTTCTTTTTGTTGGTTTTATCCCCATGAAATTGTTTCCATCAATTTTGGAAAATACTGAGGTTTCTTAGTTTGGTTCTTTTTTGTATATGAACACTGCGTGCCCGTGTATGCGTGCGAAGTCACAAGGAGAAGGGTTGGAGGGGAGAGTTGGAGGGAACAAACATCCCCTTGTCAATGTAGTTTAGGGTTTTCAGCTCCTTCCATGAACCTTTGCACAGTATGACATCTACAGGTTATATATGGTTTTCTTTCTGTATTTGGTGTTGGCTCTAAAATCCTCCTTAGAAAAGGCAACACAAGTATCCCTTCCCGATTAATGTGAATTGGAACAAAAGGTATAAATACCATAGATAAAGAGAGATACATATATATGACATAGTATTTGAGTGAGATAAACTCTTACCCATGGCTAATATTTGAGTGAAAGGCAAATTGGTAAATATTTTCTCTATTGAATTATTTTTAAACCACTTAAGAATCATCTGTTGAGTTCTCACTACGTGCCCAGCAGTACGCTAGTTGTCAGGGATGCAATGGCAAAAAAAAAAAAAAAAAGACTTGAATGGTCTTTGCTCTTATGGAGCTTTGAATTAGTAAGGAGATATATAATACTTACAGAACAAATATACACATTGCAAATTGCTGGAAGTATGTTAAGAAAAGCAAAGAGATGATGTGGTAAAACGTAGTTTGGTCTGTTCGAATTTGAGTAAAATTAAAAGAAAAGACATAGCTTGAGGTGGTGTCCTCTTTTGGGGGTGGCCAGAGATGTTCTTTCTAAGGGGGTGATACATAAACTTAGAGCCAAGGTGAAAGATGAAGTCGCCCATACTCCGTAAAAGACAGGGACAAAGTGCTAAGCAGGGAGGTGGAATTATATATGCAGTGGTACTGCAGTGAGAGGAGCTGGGAAGGAGTGAGGGTGAAGACTGGGTATGAGGAGGATGGGGTAATCAGGAACAGTCAGGTCATGCAAAGATGTGCAGACCATGCTAACGACTTCAATATGATTCTTTTATTTATTTATTTTTTGATGGAGTCTCTCTCTGTCGCCCAGGCTGGAATCAGTGGCGTGATCTCGGCTCACTGCATCCTCCACCTCCTGCGTTCACGCCATTCTCCTATCTCAGCTTCTCGAGTAGCTGGAATTACGGGCATTCAACACTACACCCAGCTAATGTTTGTATTTTAGTAGAAACAGGGTTTCACCATGTTGGCAAGGCTGGTCTCGAACTCCTGACCTCAAATAATCTGCCTGCCTCAGCTTCCCAAAGTGCTGGGATTACAGGAGTGAGCCATGGTGCCCAGCCCCTGAATATGATTCGTGGTGTGATTAGAAACCATGAAAGAATTTAAAGCCAAGGAGTGCCTGACCCAGTTCATATTTTCCAAAGATTCCTGGGATTACTGTATTGAGGCTGGATTGGGAGGGAGCAAGAACGAAGCAGGAATGTCACGTTAAAGGTCGTTCAGCTGTCCAGACAAGAGATAATGGTGGATTTGGCTAGGGTGATGGCAGTGGAAATGGAGCAAAGTGAGCACATTCTAGAAATACTTGGGACATTGAGCTGTAAGGACTCCAAGTGCTGGCTTTGTGATGTGTGGGAAAGACTGATCAAGGAGAATTGATGGGTTTCTAACTTGAACAACAGGATGGATAAAGGGACCATGAACAGAGATGGGGCCCACTGTGGCAGGCAGGTTTTGGGGGTGAAGAAGATGAGTTCCACTTTGTATTCTGAATTTGAGATACCTGATTGTAATGAAGGTTAAGATGCTTCAGAGTGTTCAGAAATCAGGGGTGAGATTAAGGTAACAGATAAGGATTTGAATAATGGAAATATATAGATAATTGAAGGTATAGAAATTCTTTTTCTTGATCATAAAGGGGAAACCCTATTTGAATGTGGTGTGTATAATGTAAATACATACACACACATACATATGTGTGGATGTGTGGGTCTGTGCGTGTGTGTGTGTGCATAAAACCTAACGAGTAAAAAGAATAGCTGATATCATTTAGTCAGGAAGAAAGGAAGGAAAGAAGGAAGGAAGGAAGGAAGGAAGGAAAGTTTTTCTTGATTGAAGAAACCCATGTTCAATTCAACTTTACACATTGAAATCATTTACTAATTTGCTTTCATTTACTAATTTGCTTTAATTTTCCCCCACAAAGCTGTATATGAATGTAAAAAGAAAATGATTAAAAATGCAAATAAGATTAACTCAGCTTCCAAAGTGCATATAGGGTAAGAATTTGCATTGAATATCTGATGAAAGTGTTTGAACTCTATGTTCTCTCCTAAGAGTCATGCTCCTTTTAAGATTTGCTAAACAGTGAACTTCATATTTTAATTTAACATTGAGCTAAAACCTCTAAAAGTGACATTTCTACATGGAAGGTTTGCCAGATTCCTGGAGAGGGCATATGGAATGTGCGGAATATGAGCAACCTATTTGTAGGCGTCTGGAGGCACTGGAAAAGGGACGAGGTTAACATAAAAACCTCTGGATTTGGGATTAGATAGAGTAGCCTCTCTTGCCACTGATCCTGAAGTTGTATCTTATAGAAGCATTGTCAGACCACAGAACGCTTGCTACTGAAAACACAGGGCCAAATTAATAATCGCTAATCTGTATTTTATTTATGATGTGCTAGTCAGTGTTGTAAGCACTTGATGTATTATTTCATTTAATTATTACAATTCTCTTAAAATGGGTGCAATTGCTATCTCTATTTTATAACTGAAGAAATTGAAGTGAGCTTAAATAATTTGCAGAAGTTCATGTATCTCGTAAGTGGTACCCCTAGGATGTGAACTCCTGTTCACACAAAGCACGTATCATAATTGCTATTTGTTGTTTGGGATGAGTGGGTTGAGGGGACAAGAAATTTCCATCCCAAAGGAAAGAAATGCTGTCTTTCCTGGATGTTAGTTGATTTCCTGGAGTGAATGGCCTTCTGGCTCCCACTGGCCAGGGAAAAAGAAAGAAAATAACAGCAAGTTGTTAATTCATAAAACGTAATTTTCCCAAGTGCAAGGCTTGCAGTTTCTGCACCTGGTACGTTGCTGACTCATCTCACCTGAATCATTTAGTCAGCTTCATTGTGTTTGCAAAGACTGCTAATTATCCTACTGGAATAATTTAAACTATCAATAAAGAATGCAATAAATCATTAAAGATATCGTTAATAGGGAGAGATAATTTTGACTATTCAGCTTGCATTGATCCTTGATATAAAAAGATTAATTTTATATTCCATTTTTAACCTTACAGGCAACCATTAGCCATTTCTTTTCACAGAGTTGAGCTGAGCTGGTTTTTCATTAAAAATGTGGCATTTATCTTATTGAATTCTAACTGTGATATCTCATTCCAGGAACAAAAATATATTCTGACTTACCAAGAAAGCACAAGAAGACAAATGTTACATTTTTAATAAAAGTCATTGTAAACAAATTTTTGAAATTTTTATGCTTTTTAATCTACCCAAGTATACACACTCCTTATTCCTATTAATTTAGAAAATTGATCTCTTTTCCCTTTAAAACTATAGGAAGTATGTGATTTTATTTGTTACTGAAATTAATGAGGATACAGTGTCAAAATTATTTGGCCTGTAATACATAAAATGTAATATTTTATGTTTGAGGCATTCACAGCAAAACTTAGGTAATATTTTATTGTTAATGTTCCTTTGGATGCTTGTAGAATGGTGCTCATTTTTAATAGCTTTTAATTAATTTTTATGTTTTTGCTGTTGCTTGGCAAAGTTGTATAATAAGAAATACTTGTATTAGTAGTCATGTTGATCTATTGCATGCCAAGATTATATTGAATAATGTATGTATCCATGAAATCAAAAAGTTTCAGTGTGAACATTTTCAAAATAACAGTATAAGAAAAATGCATTTTCTGTCAAAACTCACAGTTTGAGTTTTTAAAAAGTTTATTGAAGAGAAAGTCAGAACCATACTATAGAATTTTGATTTATTTTTTATTAGAACCAAAAGAATAGTTAGTGCTAATGTAAAGTTATATCAGCTAAACAATTATTGTATGTACACTATTTTTATTTCCATAATCTGATAACTTTAGAAACATGACAAAAAAGAGCAAACTTCGGAGTCGTATCCTATCGTGACACAAATCAGCTATTTATATCCAAAGTATGCATTTAAAAGTATTCCTGGTTACTCTTGAATGTGGACTTGTGGAAGCTCACAAATTCAATCTCTGTATTACATTTTATTTCTCCATTTACTGATCCTGGTAATAGGCCAGGAGCTACATTTTATTACCATCCCATAAGTGCACCCAACTTGCTTTACCAGACTATGACACATATTTTTAAGCCATTATTATAGCCCCCACTGGTACCCAACTGGTCAGAAAACACAGATTCAAACTGAAGACAAGTAAAATGATATTTCTCCCCTTCCTCAGACTTGATTGGAAATTCTTCCTTTATGCAATCAACTAATCATCAAAATCCTATTTTGCTGGTCTCTGAGGGGAATCTCAGGCAGTATAGAGAGCAAAGGACTTTGCAGTTTTGTTATGTCCATGAATCTTTGGGTTGTAAGTAATAGAAAACAGTTCAAAATCGCTCATGTAAAAAGGAGGGTTGTTTTTTTTTTTTTATGCACTCAGTATTTCATGATGTTCAAATACTGAAAAGGAAATTCATGAGAATCAGACCTAGAAAGTTGAAAGACACGGTTGTGATCTTCCCTAAAGAACACAGAGCTCAGTCTGCACCCCTTTCTCTCTGCATGTTGATACTTTTTTGTTTTACTTATGGTTTGAAATGGCCCCACACAAATTACGCCTTATGGTCTCTCAGCTGCGGTGCCCACTAATGACTGTATCTCAAGACAGAGAATCTGGATCAACATGGTAGAGCCCAAGAGTGGGAGCCCCTGGCCCACTCTGCTGTGACCATGAGGCTTCAGTGCAATGGACAGTGATCGATATGTTTCATATAATCCTATCCCTGGAAACATGGCATAGACACTGAATGATAGCTAGAAACCCAAGCCTGGAGTTTCTTGCAATCCGTTCTGTGGAGAAGGGAGGACTACTACTGATTCTTGGAGGATGAGGGCAATTCTGACAGGGAGTGGTGTGAGTAAAGGGTAAAGATTGGATCCTTTCTAAATGGTGACTAGAAGGGTGAGGGGAGCTAAAAGTCTACGTGAAGAAGTTGTGGAAGCTTGGAAAGGAAGGCTTTGTAGAAAGCCTTAGATAAAATATTTACTTTGGCATCCTTTGAAGTTTTGTTGTTGATAACGCTTTTGTGTGTATTTGTGTGTTTTAGCAAGGAGTGGCTATTGGTCAGAGGTGTGCTGGTAAGTATTTAACAACCAGCTCTCCAAAATAAAAATGTGTATGTACATATTAATGTATTAAAAATTTTATTGATAGGATATGGACACACAATTTACAAATAATGAAACATGTGGCTAAGTCTGAATGTTTGTTTTCCCTCAAAATTCTTATATTGGAATCCTAAACCACAAGAGGATGATACTAGATTAGGAAGTGGGGCTTTTTAGATGGTTAGTGACCTTATACTGGAGGCCCCAGAGAGCTGCCTTGCTCCTTCCACTACAGGAGGGCACCATCTCAGGGGAACCATGCCCTCGCCAGACACTGCTGCCAACTCAACCTTGGACTTCCTGACCTCCAGAACTCTAAGAAATAAATTTCTGTTATTAATAAATTGCTCAGTGGAGGGTATTTTAGTTAGAGCAACCCGAGCAGACTAAGATATATGTAACACCCTTTGTTGTACATTTCATATGGCTAGTTGGTGATCTCAAGGTTCTGTCACTGATTTTTGCTAAACTTTTGTGCCTGTATCGCATCTGCATCTGCAGTCTAGCCATGGTTTCCCAAATCAAGTTGCATCCCAATCTGCTTATTCTTTTCCCAGTAAATTTATTGTCATTAAATTTTATATGTGATCTGCTATAACTATTTCTCATCCTGATATTAATTACATTCTTTAAACTGGAAACTTTTCGGCGTTAGAATCAATTAGAAATGTATATAGTGCAACAGCAAACTCACAAAGTAACTAAACATTTAGCAATTGGCTCTTGAGATTCAGCCAGAGCTGGTTTCAGCAAGTAACAACTTAATGTCTGAGAGGTGATGATACCCTCAGTTACAATGTTACAATCCTCAAAACAATCAATGAGATTTGATTAGATATGGGAGTATGCTGAAGACAAAGAAGATTTCAAGAAGTGTCCTTTGATAAAGGGGTTATGATCATCCGCAATGGAGAAATAATATAGGAATCCATCCATTCAACAAATATTTATGAAGGAGCAAATACTAATGAGGAAAAGTTAAACATTTTATATTCTCTACAGGATAGTTTTCTAATTAATTGTTCAAGTCAACCACAGTTCAAAAATAGATATAAGTAATTATTGATTTCTATTAAATTAAGCCTCTCTTTTCAGCTTTTAGTGATGACCCCTACTTGCACATTATGCCTGAAATGACATAGTCGCTGGACACTGAGCCCTCCCAAAGCAGAGTCTGTCTTACTTTCGTCCTGTGTTCCCAGCATCCAGTTCAATGTTTGGCTCATACTATTCAATAAATGTGGGTTGAGTTAAGGAACGAAGAATCTATAATTGGCTCCCTGAAAGAGAAAGGCTAGTCAGTGATGAAAGGGGCAGTCTGGTTGACTTCAACCACTTTCTAGAGAAAGTGTTGATAGTGTTAAATCTAATGAGGCTATATTTTATTCTTTTCAAATCCCAGGAAAGTCTATCAGTCTATAAGGAAGTCTACCAGAAAGATTCAATAACATAAGTATGTTGCTTGACACTGATGTTTCTCTGTCTCCAGGGTGAAAATTCTAGGAATCATTGTTTATAGGGACATCCTTGAATTCCAAATCCTGGAATTAAGCTAAAGATTTGTGACTTAGGTTGGATATTGATGTAACTCTAAATACGTAGCAAAACCAGGCTGAGCAATTTTCTCTGCAGCATATAATGAATGTGCATACTATATGCCTCTAACTTTTTTAGCAATTTGGAACAAAATCTTTGGGATTTGTTCTGACACTTTTGCCTTGTTAATAAACATAGTAAGAATAAGGACAAAGAGAGGATTATAAAAGTCATTTGTATAGTCAAGCTAAAACAGTGGCATTTACAGAAGTTTATAGGAAATGTAAAGAATGACATTTTATATAGGGCTTATTTTTCCTTTAATCCTATATTAATAAAGTGAATTCTGTATGGGTAATACAGGATACCCTCTGTGAATTGACTGTGTTTACAAAATTCATTTCTAAACTATTGTTTGCAATGGGGTATATACTGGTGCATGGAAGCAATATTAAATGTAGTTTTTAGTTACCTCCACACCAGTCTACAAAATCTGATTTAGCAAAGCATCTGAAGTCTATGAAGGGACTAACGATATTATAGACCAGGGTATGGGGAAGCTATTGTCCCTGGGCCAACTCTGGTTCACCCCCTGATTTAATAAGTCATGTTTTTATTGGTGCACAGCTGTGCTTATTTATTAGCATATTGTCTATGGCTGCTTTGGGGCCACAATGACAAGACTGAGTAGTTGCCACAAAGACCTTTTGGTCCACAAACCCAACTTTTCGGAGGGAGTGTTTGCCTATCACTGAATGGTCTTTGATGACCACAAGGAAGGGTGACCTGTGAAGTTTATTCAGAGTTTTGACTGTAGAGACCAATCAGGAATTCATGCTACCCTAGTCGACCCGTATGCTGGTTTATTGTGTCTCACAGCACAGTGGTGTGCTCCCTCCAGACAGTGGTACAACTTCATGTGGCAGGAATTAATTCTCAAGGTCTGAAGAGAGGACTCTCACAGGACATAGTCTAAGAGACATAAAAGAATGGGATTGGATTGTTTCTTTTGGTGTTTCAAGTTCACTGCAGAGGTTGAGGACATGGCTTTATTTGGCGACAATGCCTTATTGTCGGATGACAATTGTCAGACTAGTGATGAAGTCAATTGCTTGCTTCCTTCCTTCTTGCTACACTGTCCCCATAACTAGTCTGTCTGCATCTCAGCCCCTGATCAGGATGGGTCTTGGGATGAGACACCTTGTAGACATGAGTTGATTTTTAAAAGGTTTAGTCTTGGTCAGGAGCCAATAGAGCAAGGAAAACAGAAATAAAGACAGTGAGGCAAGGTGAGCAGGGGTTCCCAGACTCCTCCTGCATTTCAGATAATTTATTAGCTAGGAGAGTTAACCATAAAGTAGGGGTTTCCCATCCATCCTAAACTGTTCTGTGTTGTGTTCTATTATTCTATGTTATGCTGTCAGTATCACTCCTAGAGGACATCTATATAATGTTTAGCAGGGACCACGCAGGGTGCTAGATGCCCTGCATGCTAAGGATTTTTCTTTTTCTCTGGCAACTTTTTTTTTTTTTTTTTATGTAATTCTCCTTCATCTAATCTTTAAACAATTGAGTTTCTCTAGACTTACTTGTGAGTTCTCTTAATCTCTTATTCTGTATTTTCTCCCTAGACAATCACGTGGACATCACCGCTTCAAGTGCCTTCCCTAAACAGATAACTCTCAAATGTGTAACTCTGTCCTGGACCTAATTTCTGAGCTTCAGATCAGGATACCCAACCACCTACTTGGAAGTATTTCCTCTTGGCTCGCTCATGGTCTTTTTATCTGACTCTTCAGTCAGAGCCTGTCTTAGTAAATACATCCACCGTCCATGAAACTTCTAAACCCAGTAATTCTTGTGTCAGTTTTGTCCCTTCCCTTTCCTTTATCCCCTGGATCAAATCACCCAGTCTAGTATGTATTTTCCTCTAAATATAATTGGGAATCCATCTACTTCTTTTTATTCATACTGCCATCACTCTAGTCAAAGCAGCCGCATTTCTCCCTCAGAGTAGGAAACAGCTTGTTAGCTAGTGCACCTAAAGCTACTCTTCATGCTAATCATGTTGCTGTTCTATTTGAAACCTTTCCCTGACCTCCTTTTACTTTTTGGAAAAAGTCCAATAGCATTAATGTTACCTACGAGACCCTGCATTATCTCTTCACAGCTCTCTTCTTGGCCTTTTTCTACTTCCTCCTGCGTGTTCTCCTTCTTGCCTTTGAACACATTGCTTCCTTATCCTTAGCCTAGATAACCCCTGAATATCTTTCTCAGCAGAACTTACATCATATCCTTAATATGGTTTTTTAAAAATGATCAGACTAGGTGAGGACCCCCAAATTTCCCATTTGCAACTGTATTCACAACTGTAATTAAGTAAACAAGTATGTAATTGCGTAAAATCTGTCAGCCTCACCAGAAGGGAATCTCTAGAAAGACAAGAGCTGTATAGTTCTGCTTAGGACTGTGTTTCTGTCTCCTAACACAACTTTATCACTACTGAAAGAATTAATGTGCTGACTGAATGAATGAATGAGCTCATTTAACACTTGCAAACTTGTTAGATATTTATCATTGTCACCATTTATGAGAACTAGGCAGAACTAAATTTCCAATCTAGGCTATCAGACCCTCAGACCATGTACTGTGATACACCGCAAAGAAGGTTTAGTGCTTATTTGCTCTCCTGGTTCCCCATTACCATGCATAATGAAAAGTTGATGAGGTCCAGCTACTGGATCCTAGGTAAGGAAGAGCAAATCAATATTTAACAGTATTTTTGCTGTTAAGGGTCAAATTGAATAAATTGTGTACCTTATTACCCTTACATTTAGAAAATGGCTTCACTGGATACCCTTTTAAGATCACTTATTGTATTATTATTTTAATGCACTTGCATATAAAATGAAGAAACAGCCAAATAATGAATACTTGATCCCCAAATCATGAAATCAATTTTAATATGCTTAGAAGATTTAATATTTTCTCAGGGCAATGAGATTGATGAAGTCCTGTTAATGAATATATTGATGTAATTGAAGGAAAATGGGCTCAACAGTCTTTTGTCATCAGTGAGATGAGCCCTATCATACAAACTAAGAAGTAGGTAAAAAAGAAGGCATTAAAGACATTGCATAATCATAAAAGTTCATTCTAAACATTTTTTATTAATAAAAATAAATTTGTTGATATAGATAACATAATAAAGCTAATTTTCTCTTGAAATTTACATAACACTAATACAATTATTTTAAGTATCTTATACTGACTCCATGAATCTGTTATTTTCTTTCCAAATCAGAGATTGTAGACTAAAAAAGAAAAACCACCTCCTTTTAGCAGCACATTGATGGAAACTGTTTTATTTCATATCATATTTTATGAAGAAACTGATCTATTATGAAAAACTCTTTCTAAGCCAAATAAGTACTAAGAAATGTGAAAAGTAGCTGTTGTTTTAAAAAATTTAAATTTATTTTAAAAACATTCGTTTTCTGGAAGAAGTTTTGAATACAGGTTTAACTATTTCAAATTTTTTTTCCATCTAAATTCTACCTTTCAAACTGTATTCCCATGTTAACTAGCCTGAAGACAGATACTAATTGTACCCCAATTTGTAATGCATCAGTTTAGCACTATTGATCTGCTAAAAAATGAAAGCAAACGAAGCAAGAGCCAGTCTCAATACCAAAGGAATGATATATTGATTCCATCTGACAATGCTTTGTCTACAGATCAATGTGTATGTGCAGCATAGACCAGTTAAAAATGAAACAGGGTGGACAAAGGTCATGAAAGAAACAGGGTATCCAAGATTATTGGAGATCATGAAATGAGCATATCTTCAAGTACATCTGATAGTTGTTCATTTATAAAGGAATTCTGTAGGTTTACTGTGCAAAAAAATCGTAATGTAAATATTTTATGACTACAATGCCATATCTTGGTCCTAGGAGTCTCTTTGAAGAAATTGAGACTCACTTCTTAATCAAGAATGACTTTGTCTTGATTAAGAATGACTTTGTCATTCTTGATTAAGAAGTGAGTCTTAGAGGAAAAAAAAGACATGATATGGACTCAGTCCTGCTGGGCTTGGTCATAAAGAGATGACTAGGTATGATATATAATACATCTGATTCTTAGGTTCTCTAATTCATGTTTTATATTCCTGCAGATTTTTTTACATTTCAGATTTTGAAAATCAGATATATTGGGCTGATGAGAGATTGAGAGATGGAAGAAATGTTTTCTGGCATAATCACAAAGTAGTAATTAGATTGTGAGATTTCCTCCCTGTCGAATAAACTTTAATATACTGTAGTGAAATATGTGCATATGGAATACATTATCTGTTTGTTCTCTTCACCACTGTATTAAAGAATCACAAATATGTTCTAGAACCAGAGGTGGCTAATGTTGATAGTATAGCTATGGAAAAATAGCCTACCACAAATTTCTTTTTTTCTTTTTTATTCCTCTAAACATTTTATTTTCTTGGGCTTGTTACATTTTAAGAGCAAAAGTAGGTGTCAGCCTGTACCAACATTGCTACTTTAAGAATGAAAATACTCTGTTTTATGAATTATTCAAGTTAGCATGTCTGTGGGGATTTTTGAAGATTCGAATATGGTCAGATGTGACCTTCTGAGTTGATGTAAAAAGAACATAGAAACTAATTTATGTGTAGAGATACTGGATTTCAGAATAATAATAATAATATTTGGAAATCACATATTAGAAAGTCAGAACTAGTTCCAAAAATATATATTTGGGATTTCCTTATCTAGATGCTATTTATGTTTTAAAAACCAATTTGAAGTCTATTCAAATAGGAATAAGGAAAGAAACTATTATAGCCTGTATGCAGGGGAAATATATGTCAACTCAAAAGTTTAGCAGCTATGCAATAAACCATAATGTGTATTCAGGCTTTGCTTATGCAACTTATTTTATTATTAAGAAGTGTGAATATTCTGTAATAGCAATCTTTGGACAATTCTATATACATGATTTTCTACTTTTGCATTTCTTCAGATTCAGGCCTGCATCAAAACATGACAAATAGAATTCATGCAAGAAAATGTGTTTCTGAATTCCTTGCATAGTCTGCATCTTCTGTTATTCATAATCCCTGACAAAGGATGACAGATTTTTGCTTTTAACCACTAAAGTGGAACGACCCCGTGGCAACAGCATAAAGCCAGTTCACCATTCACTTGGCCGGCCAGCATGAAAATTCTTTGAATATTTGAGAAATTATTAATTTTCAAATGTGTGATTTCTAAAAGTTTGTTTATAATATGAAGATATAGTTCTTACACTATTTTAAATAAGCTCAAAATGTTACTATATTATATCATCTTTCATCTTATAAAACTTGTGCTCAAGTACTGAAATTTAACGTGTTTAGGGTTATATATTTAAGATTTTAAATTATGTTCTAAGATTTAAGCTGTGGATTTAAATAGAAATAGTGATTATTATTACATTATAGATAATACATAATATTAATTAACAATTTATTTTTATGATAGCAGACTTTACTGCCTATTAAAGCATCTAATTTTAGTTTATTTTTCTTATATTAAAAAATGTTTGCATAGAACTGTAACATGTTTAACCTTTCTAAGTAAAATGGGGCTAGAAAAGCTCCTTTATTATATTATTCATCATAGGCTTACAGATAAGTGAGAGAATTTGACATTGTTTTCACAATCTAGCCTATAAAATGGCTTAGTTTTTTGAACTGATGATTACCTACTTACTCAAAACTCTTTTTTTAAAATCAAAAGAAGTCTTCTGTCAAAAATGTCCCCAATAAAATATGACAGCCTTCTGTGAATACACCCTGTCCTCTGGCCAGTCAATTCCTTAATATCCAGATGCAAGAACTTATATCAATCGGTATGCCAGACACTACAGTGTGCAAAGCTAGGATAATAAATAAAGTGTAGCAGTGTGTTTAATAAAAATCTATGTCTTAAAAGCAATTTAAAACATTTTTAATAACTATAATAACTGTAATACCATATATGTGATTAATAGGAGGTTTGTACTGTCTTATAATAATACTTTCCCCTTCTCTTTGGCATAGGCTTAGTTTCAGATACAAACTTTTCAACCTACACAGCCTTGATTGGATTGGAAAATGTGCTCTCTCTCTCTCTCTCTGCCTCTAGATAGATAGATAGGTAGACGATAGATAGATAGATAGATAGATAGATAGATAGATAGACAGATAACGATAGAGTTGATCTCTGAGAGGGATGAGCAAATGGCAACAGCAACAAGACATCCAAAGAGGACTAGCAATTGTCCAAATGACTACCCACTTTGACTGATTTCTGAGCATTTCAAGCCTGAAACTGAGTTTTACCAGAAAATAAATCTGTATATATTTTATATATATATGGAAAGGGAGTGAGCATACCCAACCTACAAGAGAGAGCAGGTTTGCCAGAACACTTCAGACTGTTTAGGGTGAAAAGTGTGTATCTGAAAGAAGTTTATATTGAAGAGAAGGGGATACACACACACACACACACACACACATGCATATATGTGTATCTATATTATGTATATTACATATTAGAATATATTAATATCAATAGTTATATTTATTATATATAAATCAAGCATATTATATATGTGCTTACTAGTCATTTAAATTGTAACCATTTAAAAATGTAAATACGATTCTTGGCTCACTAGCTCTACAAAAACAGGCAAGAGGCTGATTTGACCCACAGGGTGTTGCTTCCAGATCCCTGTGCTAAACTGTACTTTTTTTTTTTTAAACTGTACTTTTAAAGTATATGCAAAAGAAGAAAGCTTTCTTTCGTGGATGATGTGTTACTAAATAACTATCATATAATACTAAATAACTCATATTGGCTTTGTAAGAAAAAGTGAAGTAGTTTTTTTGAGGTAGTTTTACACACAGAGCTATTAAATCTGTAGTGTTCTGTGTGGTCAAAGTCATTTAAACTAAAAGAAATCTCACTAGTTCAAGGGAAAGTCAAAATAATAACCATGATGGGGGAGAACAAAAATTGCAAAATACGTCCTTTTACATTCAAACCATTTTAAATTCTTACAATTACCATCAGCTCTAGCAGCTAATTTTCTAAATGTTAATTAAATAGACTAGAACATTCTATTTACTATTATCCATTGTCCCTTAAATTAACAGCAAAAAGTGAGTAATATCTTGTAAGTCATTAAGAAGCAATTAATATCTTAATACAGAACCTGGACTCATCACTTCATTGAAACAGTCATCTGCTTTATCAACTTTGCTCAGGATTTGAACATGATGATCAAGGAAATATATTTAAAAAGGAGGACTATGTCATTTCTAAAATGAAGATATCTGATGATTTTTCCATTGCAGTGTATTTGTATTTTATCAATCTACATGGCTTTGTGGCCATGATATGAATTAGATATGAATTATGATATGAATTAGAAATTATGATACACAAATTAGTTCTGAAAAAGATGGACTGCATTTTTCTCTTCTCTTATTCTCTGGCATTTGCTGAAATAAATACTTATGTCGTTCAGGGCAGAACAGACCAAGATCCACCAAAAGAATACCTTATTAAGTATGAAGTGTTCCTTGCATTAATGCATTTCAAGAGAAGACGCATGCTAACCATTAGTATTAAGGAGCACAAGGCAACCTACTAAGGCGAGAACGTCAATCAACTTTGACAGTCCCATGTCCTTCAACATTTCCTGTTTATTCCTACCCTCCCCAATTTTCCTCTCATTT
This sequence comes from Pongo pygmaeus, assembly GCF_028885625.2. Classification (NCBI taxonomy): domain Eukaryota; kingdom Metazoa; phylum Chordata; class Mammalia; order Primates; family Hominidae; genus Pongo; species Pongo pygmaeus. The sequence continues at coordinate 18,127,727 of NC_085930.1, read as the reverse complement.
TCCTTGCTTTCTTTCTTCTGTGATCTTCTTTTCTAGATAGACATTTTATCTGAATATTTTACATTCTAACATGTTTTAGCTCTCTTCCAGACACCTCCTACATATCATACCTCATCTCTTAAGTGTTTTTTAATGAAGTTAAACACACTTTGGCCTGATACTTGTCCAGGAGGCGGTCCAAAAATATTTATTGAATGAATGATGTAGCAACATAATATGCAAACAAAAATAGAGTTTTTACTTAATATGTAGTTTTAAATACAGAAGATAGTTATTATATATATGCTCAGTGTGAGAAACAGGTTATAAATGTAGCTAAAACACAGAAGTTGTTTTCATTTATGTCAGTCTACTCTGTGCTTAGAGTAACAATAAAAGATGGTTCAGTAAGATGACCATTACTATTGCCATTTTTACTTTGTCTTTTCATGTGACACATTTTTACACTGTTTTGGTCAATAAAAAGCCTAGCTTTCCATATTGATTGCTGTCATGTACTTATTGAATCCAGACTTTGTCCCTGTAATTACTTTCTTATGCTATTTTACATCCTTGTTTTTAGTATTGAGTGGCAAAACTCATTATTAACTTGAGAGTCTTTTGATCTAAATAAAAGTTAAATCAGCAGTACCACATACTGGCTTTTTTCCAAATAAATGTAAAGATTTTGCATTTATAGTAGTTAAAAAGTTAAACTGTACTTTTATAATGAGCTGTGCATATACTTTAGTAGTTAAAATATGCACTGAGTAAACATCTTAGCCCATATATATGGGTCATGACATGATAGATGGAATTATTCTATTAGAAATAATATGAAGAATAAAAATGTAAATTCATTGTGTTTATAGTAAACATTTGATAGGTTTTCATGTTCTTTTTGAACAAACTGTTTTGAAATTATTCTAAATCGCAAGACCTATGTGAAAGCTCAGTTTTATTCCTCTTTATTGATTCTTACTGAGAAAGAAGGAAAGTCTCAGCCAAGTATACAATCTTTGAAATTGTTCAATTTTTGCTACATTCCTTTTCCATTTTCACCATTGCGAATTGACATAGTTGTGGAAGCTCAGTCTCCAGGAATATTTGAGGGTTGCGGGTGGTGAGGACAGGAGGAGAGGATATGCCACTCTGCACCCAGATTTAGAAAACTCCCCATTCTCTGCGTTCTTTTCTCCCATGCCTCCCCATTTTCTCTTTTCTTGCCCTAAGTCTGTTTACATTTCCCATATTCTATTCTTTCTGTCAAAGATTTCCTATGTCCAAGGGAAGACTGAAATACAAATGAGTAGAGTGTAGTTCTACGTGTCATTCTCTCCCTGTGGACATTTCCTCTTTCGCTGGGACTTGTCCTCTTGCACCACTCATTGCCCAACTGGCTTTACAACAGAGCAGCCCCTTTTCATTTTTGCTTAGTTTTATCATGGTGTGCCTTAATTTAATCCAAGAAACATGTTTGAAGTTTGCCGTGTAAAGCATTGGATGTTTCCAAAACAGAAACGGGAATGTGTATGTGCTGATACTAGATCAGGGTGGGTTGAGATATTATTGTTTCATTTAAAATGTAAGTGTGCAACTGTATATATGTATACCTATACACACATATACCTATGCTGTATATTAAAATATTCATTAAATAATACACAAGAAAAATAAGATAACAATGTCATGTAAAAAAACCCAACACTTTAACTGTTATAAAACGTTACTTAAAAATCATTTTGCAAGGATTGAAAATACGAGATATGAAGGACATATGTCTTCATATCTAAATTTAAACATAAAAAATTATAAAATGAGCTGTAATGCATAAGAAATCAGTATTCTGAAGGACAGCTGCGACAGAGGCCTTTGGGATCAGACTGAAGAAAAATGATCACACAGAGTAACAGTTACAAGATAAATGTCTTTGGTCAAGGTTTTCAAAGTGACATTTTACCTCTCCTAGAAAAAAACCTGCTAGTTTCTAAACTTTAAAATTCAATTTTGGTGAATTAGCTTAAAATATTAGAAGAATGTGACTGTCAGAGATTCTCTTCAGAAAATCAAAGAAAACACAAATTTACAATGGTCATTTTTTGCTGATGCTTGTCAACATTTTGATTATGGAGGAATTAAGGTTTTAAAACATTTTACATTTAAGATTTTTTTTTTAGGTTTACACACAACACATTTTAGACTTGCTTCCTAAGTATTAGTTAAAATGGAACAATAATACAAGATTTACGGCCGGGCGTGGAGTGGCTCGCGCCTGTAATCCCAGCACTTTGGGAGGCCGAGGCGGGTGGATCATGAGGTCAGGAGATCGAGACCATCCTGGCTAACACGGTGAAACCCCATCTCTACTAAAAATACAAAAAATTAGCCGGGCGTCGTGGCGGCGCCTGTGGTCCCAGCTACTTGGGAGGCTGAGGCAGGAGAATGGCGGGAACCCAGGACGCGGAGTTTGCAGTGAGCCGAGATCACGCCCCTGCACTCCAGCCTACAGAGGGAGACTCCATCTCAAAAAAAACAAAAAACAAAAAATTACATTCATGAGTCATGTGTTTGTTGCATGATGCTATTTTCATTCAAAGAGAGAGTATGGTCATTCTGTAAAACTATCCTGTTGTGTAGGAAATAGGACTGTAATTTTCAAACTTTTTCCACCCAATGCAAACCTTTTCTTCATGGCAGAGCTGTATCATATAAAACATAATTAAATAGTATTTAAAGAGATACTACGAATATAAATGTCTAAGGATAAGCATTTAAAACTTATACATATCAAAACAGTCTCCAATACATGACAACATCGTGGTGCTATGACGCGTTGTATCAGTTGGTAGCAGTGAAATGACTATAGCGTGATGGTGTGCACTTACCCCCCATATGACACTAAGTATTGGGTGACCCTACCAGTGTTCACATGTGTAGCATTCCCATTTGTACCATGTTCCAAGTGAGCTGGGGCAAATTTGAAACGCTAAATCAGAATCTTCTCTTCCAAGATCTATTGTGATGTAGTGTGTGACTTTCCCATATAAAGTTTGTGAAATGGTTTTGCAAGCCTTACAGTGCTATACAAATATTAGTAATAATAAACACCTGAATTTTACATCAATGCTCAGGAAGAGTGGAGTCTAACCTCTGCGTGAAGTCAGTTAAATTGCTTGCACATACGGTGGTTCTCATATGATGGGATTGGAATATAATGTGTCTGAGTGCATTGTTAGTTTTTGTTGTAAAAATAGTTGAAAACCAAATTTAAAATGAAATTCAAATCAAATATTGTTGCCATCCTTAGAGACTTTAGCGAAATACTAGGATTTGATTGGATACAATGGAAAGAACAATGAATGTAAAATCAAAGTCTTATTATAATTTTGCTTATAAATAATTGCTTTTGATAATACTTGTATAGCCCTGAAGTGTTTATAGAATCATTTTACACATTATGCTCAATGATCTTCAAATAATTCTCATACAATGAGGATAGGATGGTTATTATTATCTTTTTTTTTTTTCAGAAGAGGAAATAGACTGAGAAGAAAAATAAATTCAGTTTGACATGGATTTTTTTTCTCACTTAAAATCTTAAATTTCCAATGTGGCAACATCATTTACATATAGTGCTCAATAAAATAGTCTAAGTGTCACTCGTTGCCCAATTGAAGTAGTGCAGTTCTAGTATATTTTATAACTACTCAGCTGTTGTTAATAGTACCATGAAACAGTATGTCAGAATAATATTGAAGAATAAATGTACGTGCTTTTGGAGTTCTTGTTTTAGAGGTACACAATTCTACTAAAATTGCATTTTATAAAATAATATAAGAAATTGAGAAAAATACTGTAATTTTTTCTTTTTCCCTTTAACATTTTTACCTATATATTAACATAAATAATTTCTAATTAACATCTGTTTTTTTAACTTCAAAACTGCTTTATTACATTTCAAAAGACAAAGGGTGGTGATAACTATTATTTACTATCATGCCTAGTTTCCAATGATTAACACTTTGCCCTCTCCCTCTGTCTACCTCCTTCTATCTTTCCTTCTTTGTTTTTCTTCATACCTCTTACCATCCAGTTTTCTCTGCTTCTGTTTTAGCTTATATCTTTTCCTTTTTTTGTATCCTCAATTTCCTAACTTTTTTTCTTTTTCCTATTTTATTTTTCTACCCTGACCTTATTATAAATGTGGATTGGCAATATTTGCTTTTCCAACATTTTCTTAGGAATATTTCTTTTATTTTTTATTTTATTATTATTATACTTTAAGTTTTAGGGTACATGTGCACAATGTGCAGGTTAGTTATAGTTACATATGTATACATGTGCCATGCTGGTGTGCTGCACCCATTAACTCGTCATTTAGCATTAGGTATATCTCCTAATGCTATCCCTCCTCACTCCCCCCACCCCACAACAGTCCCCAGAGTGTGATGTTCCCCTTCCTGTGTCCATGTGTTCTCATTGTTCAGTTCCCACCTATGAGTGAGAATATGCGGTGTTTGGTTTTTTGTCCTTGCGATAGTTTACTGAGGATGATGATTTCCAATTTCATCCATGTCCCTACAAAGGACATGAACTCATCATTTTTTATGGCTGCATAGTACTCCATGGTGTATATGTGCCACATTTTCTTAATCCAGTCTATCATTGTTGGACATTTGGGTTGGTTCCAAGTCTTTGCTATTGTGAATAGTGTTGCAATAAACATACGTGTGCATGTGTCTTTATAGCAGCATGATTTATAGTCCTTTGGGTATATACCCAGTAATGGGATGGCTGGGTCAAATGGTATTTCTAGTTCTAGATCCCTGAGGAATCGCCACACTGACTTCCACAAGGGTTGAATTACTTTACAGTCGCACCAACAGTGTAAAAGTGTTCCTATTTCTCCACATCCTCTCCAGCACCTGTTGTTTCCTGACTTTTTAATGATTGCCATTCTAAGTGTTGTGAGATGGTATCTCATTGTGGTTTTGATTTGCATTTCTCTGATGGCCAGTGGTGGTGAGCATTTTTTCATGTGTTTTTTGGCTGCATAAATGTCTTCTTTTGAGAAGTGTCTGTTCATGTCCTTTGCCCACTTTTTGATGGGGTTGTTTGTTTTTTTCTTGTAAATTTGTTTGAGTTCTTTGTAGATTCTGGATATTAGCCCTTTGTCAGATGAGTAGGTTGCGAAAATTTTCTCCCATTTTGTAGGTTGCCTGTTGAGTTTGATGGTAGTTTCCCTTGCTGTGCAGAAGCTCCTTAGTTTAATTAGATCCCATTTGTCAATTTTGGCTTTTGTTGCCATTGCTTTTGGTGTTTTAGACATGAAGTCCTTGCCCATACCTATGTCCTGAATGGTAATGCCTAGGTTTTCTTCTAGGGTTTTTATGGTTTTAAGTCTAACATTGAAGTCTTTAATCCATCTTGAAATAATTTTTTATAAGGTGTAAGGAAAGGATCCAGTTTCAGCTTTCTACATATGGCTAGCCAGTTTTCCCAGCACCATTTATTAAGTAGGGAATCTTTTCCCCATTGCTTGTTTTTCTCAGGTTTGTCAAAGATCAGATAGTTGTAGATATGTGGCGTTATATCTGAGGGCTCTGTTCTGTTCCATTGATCTATATCTCTGTTTTGGTACCAGTACCATGCTGTTTTGGTTACTGTAGCCTTGTAGTATAGTTTGAAGTCAGGTAGTATGATGCCTCTGGCTTTGTTCTTTTGGCTTAGGATTGACTTGGCGATGTGGGCTCTTTTTGGTTCCATATGAACTTTAAAGTAGTTTTTTCCAATTCTGTGAAGAAAGTCATTGGTAGCTTGATGGGGATGGCATCGAATCTATAAATTACCTTGGGCAGTATGGCCATTTTCACGATATTGATTCTTCCCTACCCATGAGCATGGAATGTTCTTCCATTTCTTTGTATCCTCTTTTATTTCATTGAGCAGTGGTTTGTAGTTCTCCCTGAAGAAGCATTCCCTTTGAAAACTGGCACAAGACAGGGATGCCCTCTCTTATCACTCCTATTCAACATAGTGTTGGAAGTTCTGGCCAGGGCAATTATGCAGGAGAAGGAAATAAAGGGTATTCAATTAGGAAAAGAGGAAGTCAAATTGTCCCTGTTTGCAGTTGACATGATTGTATATCTAGAAAACCCCATTGTCTCAGCCCAAAATCTCCTTAAGCTGATAAGCAACTTCAGCAAAGTCTCAAGATACAAAATCAATGTACAAAAATCACAAGCATTCTTATACACCAATAACAAACAGAGAGCCAAATCATGAGTGAACTCCTATTCTAATTTAACATCTTAATCATTTCTCATATGAGTAAAAAGACATTAGATCCTCTAACTTCATTTGGAGGGTTCTTGTCTCTTCCCCATGCAAGTTGTAGCTATGTAGCCAGCAGGCAGACATAGCATTAAGACAGCCAACTTGGACTAAAGAAGACATAAAGGGAATGTCAGAGTTACCTAGCCCAGAGCCCCTCCCTTCTACCAAATCTGAACTTTTTTTCTTGATTCTCATGTCATTCTTTCCAACTTCACAGTCTTCTAAAACAATCTGCATAAAGCATCTTAGGCTTCATACTTTACAAATTAAGCAGATAATGTCCCTAATTAGTCTCACTTCTTCTCTTCCTGATTACCTCCCCATTTGTTTCTTATTATCTTTGTCCATGCCTTCATTTTTTATTTTAGATCTTCTTTTCTATTTATTCAACATTTCCCTCTAAGATTCCATATGAAGTAAATTCAAGAATACTATGGAGTAGGATTTTAATATTAAGATTTTCTCTTACTAAACATGTATTTGCATAAATAAATGTAGGTTCATGTCTTTATGTATTTTATTAGAAAGAATAACCTCCTATTTAATACAGAGGATGAAGCTTTAAGGGAATATAAACTTTTTATGGTGCCTGATATATTTGAGTATATAATTATATGCTTACTCTGATTAGGTAGATATGTGTGTATAAAACCTTCAAATTTTAATGGAAACATTAACTTTTGTATACATTAACTTGTGTCTCTGAATACATTAAGTTATGTCTCCGTGTAAACAACCTCAATAACTCTGTTCAATGACATACCAGTTTCTGTCTGTTGGTGTTTCTTAGTTTGCCCTTTGATAGATAATTTTTTCTAAGTTCAGTTAATTGAAACTAACATTTTGCCACCATGAGAAGTTTTAAAGAGGAAAAAGAGGTTAAAATACACATTGGAATTATTGATTTAGCAGCATTGACATCTCTACATAAAGCAAATTGCTGCTTGATACTGAAGGCTCTCAGTGGATGACGTATAAAATCCTATGTGGGAAAAAAGGCAGAAATTACCGAAAAGAACACATATGTTTATCCCAGGCTTTGGGAATTTGGAAAGACCTTTATTTAAGCTATATGATGTATAGAGAAGGGCAGGGATTTCATATTTGAATAGTTAGCATCTCCAGTTAGGAGTTGTCAGCAGACATGCAGAATTGTCACCTATGTTTGGAATGTCCGGAGGCATCCTTACCAATTGCTATGATGAAGTCTGGATGGGACACATGTCTACAATGCATTCCAGTTCCAGTACCCAAGCTGATTTGGTGTTCTCATTCTTGAAATAGCGTATTTCCCTTTTTTGGCAAATAAAATCACCAAGTGATTGATGTACCACATCAGTTTGGTGACATCGCCTGCCATATTGCTGACACATTTTTTGTCTTCTGCAGATAGAGCCTTTTTAGGGACTTAGATAGTTCAGTGTCTTAAGAAGATGATGACACGAGAGCAGGAAGATAGGCACCTGGCCCACAGCATCATTAGCCACTCTATGCTACTAGTGGAAAGATACATTGAAAAATTAATGCTTTTTTAATTTAAAGAATAATATGAAATTAAAATTAAGACTATTTCAGGACTTCTTAAAACTAGTCGAATGAGTGTAACATTCAATAATTGTCACTTACCTCAAAATCAATAGGATCTATATTAAAACAAACAGAAAACTTATTTGGTGAAATATGGGTATGTAACTCCTCATAAAGTACTTCCCTACTTCCCTCTTCTAATGATTATATATACTTACTTATACTCTCACCCTTAAATATCCATACAAAAATAATTATATATCGCAACTAATAGTGACTTTCGACCAAACTTCTAATAGGAAAAATAAAAAAGTTGACTCTTAAAATTATAAATAATATTGTAAAACAAGGTTAGAGATTTCAAGGTTTTCCACAAGTGAAGAAAATAAGTGAACAATTTAAATATAGGTATAGCCTTAACTTGATAACTATGGAAGCTACAATTTTCATGATAGTTTCTTAATAAAAATATGTATGTATTTTTGTCTAATTAACTGTACTAGCATATAAAGGTAACAGTTGCTTTTAAACAATTAAAAGGTTTTTTTTTTTTTTTGCTAATTTTAGCATAGCAAGGATAGCTTTCTGTAATATAAACCACAGGAATTCCATTTTGAAACGATGTCTAGTATACTGTACAGGTGAAATAATTACTAGGATGACACGTAGTAATTGGGTCTGTAACTCCAATTACCCTGAGGCATTGACTTATTTAGACTTATGCCTTTATTCATCAGGTTTGTGAGATAAGCTTTTCTGTAGAAATAAATTCAGAGTATCTTTCCTAGAATTCAAGGAGTCTACAACTCTCCTCTCCAGAGGACCAGCAAGAAATCATTGAATTATTTGCTAATTGTGAGCAAAATTTGTATTGATTTTTCTCTGTCTCTCTAGTCGATGTTAATAGCATCATACTTCAGGTCACTAAATACTTTTCAGCACCATCTAATTGTCAAAGATTCACTTACTAAGACAAAATTGTAGACATCAAAGCTATACACACACACACACATAAACACAAAGAAAATGATGACACAGCAGTTTATATGCTCTTTCTTACTTCTCTTTCTCATATGACAATGTTTTGCAATGTATATTTCATAATTTGAAACCAATAACAACTTGAAAGGATATTAAGACTACCATACCACTCAGCTCCATGCTTGATTTAACTGCTGGGCAAATATTAATTTCTCATTGCACCCAAGTGCAGCTAACACAAAAAAAGTACATCAAAGTAAGTATATATCCATATTGTTTTCATCACGTTGTCATATCCCTTAAGGATATAAGGAACATATCTTTTGTTTTCCTTTTAAAATCACTTTATATATGTAAAAATAGACACTGCATATTTTTCTTACAGTGCTTAAACACTATTTATGGTTTCTACTACAATGAAACTATTCCCACATATTATAATTTCTACAATGTAGCAGAGTTTTTAAAATTAAATATGAATGTCAGTTCTCCACACCAATACACAAAACTATTGCTCAATAAATTTGACTAAATTTAGTGAAATATAGCGGTGGAAAGAACAGAAAAAAAAAATCCTTTGGATGCTCACAATAGGATTTTACATGGGAAAAGCTATTTCTCTCATGGCCCCCAAATAGTTGTTAAAATCAATGTACCTCATCTTTGACATCTGTTTGAACAGAATGAATCCATTTTAAATTCCCAAATCACTTTCACTGTGAAAGAATGCAGTAAATGAAGCAAAATGGTTTGGGGAAATGAGAAAATGTAAACAGGCCAATCAGATGCTATTTAATTTCCTGGATAGCCAGAAGTTTTCTCAAGGAAAAGTGAGATCAGAGTTTGATAAAAAGAAAACTTACTTATAACCCATTGCTAGCTGAGGGAAGTTCTCTCAAGTATATTGAGATTTTAATTGATACTACACCTTGAAATGTTTTATAGCAACAGCCAGTGCTAATAAGTTACTTAGCACTATTGCTTGATAGTCCATAAATATCTGTTCTGTATACACAGGAACAGTCATCACTAATATTTTGGATGCAACTTACTATAGTAAGAAACATAGTATTCTGAATGTCAAGTGTTGGAATATTCAATACTTTGGCCTTTTTTGCTGTTTATTAATATTGATGAGGTTCTTCTTCAGTAATGCTGTTGGATTATTAATTCCTGTTAATTTCTGAGAACACCAAATTAAAATAGACTGTTAAAATTTAACTTTTTATATACTAAAGCTTAATATAATAGGCTTTTGATTAGTACTACTCTGACATAAGATGCTAATGTGCTTGAGGAACATCTCTGGAAATAGGTTCACAAGACGGACCACTAAAATTATAGAATAAATTTGACATCACACTTTGCTTGAGATGGAATTCATTTTTTATATTTATACAAGTTCTGCAGAAGCATCAGTGATAGTATCCTTTTGAACTAATTAGTGTCTTCTTTTAAATTCAGAGGAATTTAATCTCATCTGCTGGTTCCCAAATCAACGCTGACTAATTAAAAAGTTCTAGTGCACAACACAATCAAGATAGAAAGAATCCATATATGTTAAACCTTCATGTTTGGTTGTCTTGCTTTAATTATAGTTTGTTTCTATCCTTGAGAGATTGTAAGAGATGATGAAAAGTAGGTGCAATATCGAGCTACTCAACGTCATATGTGTGAGAAAAACTGTTGAATATAAACTCTTGCTCATTGTACATAAAGATTATAAAGTGTCGCAGTAATTTTTTCGAGCTATGGTAGGCAGAGCGTTTATAAAGATGAGTAACAATAATTTCTTCTGTCCCTATACCTACAGTGTTTGCGATGCGATATTGCTCATTTTCCTACTGAGAGGAGGAGCCCATTTCTTTACTGCTTGAATCTGGGCTGGTCTTGTGACTTGCTTTGACAAAAATAATGCAGTGGCATTGATGGGCTGAGCTACCACCTCATGGGGCCTTGCTGATTCTACCTTTGACTTCCTGGAACACTGATGTCCCCATGTGAAGTAGTCTGGCCTATGACTTTTGAAGTTGAGATTACTATGAAGGGAGAGTAGCCCAGCTGCCCAGCTGTATAGCTGCCCCAGTGACCACAGACAGCACCAAACTACCTACAAATGTAAACGAGGCCACCTTTGGCCATTCAGCTTCAGTAAAGGTCCCTTGAAGACTGTAGATGAATCAGTGTCCCCAGGCAAGATCAAGAGAAGAACCATTCGGCAAAGTCAGCCCTAGTCTCTGACACACACAAGTGTGAGCCAATGAAATAATTGTTGTAAACCCTTAAGTTGGCTTTGTTAAGCCACTGAGTTTTGAGGTTAGCAAGGCAGCTAGAGTTAACTAATGCATACACCTTTTATTATGCGTAAGGACAGGTATTAGTCTGCGTACATTTCACTGCCTGGCACAGAGTATATATTAAGGAAAAATTATTGAATCCAAATGAAATGAAGTAAGTAGCAAACTTTATTTCAAGAGACTGGCAGCTTCATGGGGGAACTGGGCAAAGGAACCACATCCCTTATTGAACTTTTGCCTGTAAGAGTCACCTCCAGTCTCTTGCTGAGCTCTGGGCTTGAGACCAACATTAAGCTTTTCCTCATAAAATCACGTATAAGAGCCAAGTTAAAAACATTTATGCACAACTCTATGTGAAAAAAAATCATATGAGAAAGTGTGAATAAATTTAACTTACTATCTATTTCATTTGGTGTGATTGTGTTGGTTTATTTGAAGTAGAAAATTACAGATATTTATAGGTATGTAAAAATTGTTTATAAAAGTCTTAGCTCTGTAAGTTTTGTGGAACTACTTTGAAAAGAAAGGTAAACATTTCTAAGCATACTGAGTATTCAATTAGATATGCTAATTGCTTACATGAAAAGGTGTAATAATCATAAAACACGGAATTAGTTTGTTCTTTAAAATTAACATTATTAAATGTTCTATTCTATAACTCAATATTAATTAAGATTTACCAAAGAAAACTTGAACTTGAAGTTCATGGTGTGAAATAAGCACTTTAGTGACTAAAGCAAATGGTTATTCAGGTCATGAAAACAAGATGGTAGTGAGAAGAATGAAAAGGTCTGTATTTTTAATTTCCATTTTTGAATTTTTAAATACGCATATGGGGTAAGTGAATTTTAGGTTGTTACATATGCAGTCAGATTGGCAAATATATATTTAGGGATGAGAAGGGATAATAAATGTGCTGTAAGTCCATACATCTTGAACAAAATATGCGTTAATTTTAATCACAGAGAGGACACTTTTGGTTGAGTTTCATTCAAAAAAGGGAAGAAAGAAATCTGCATCTTTCATTAAAATCTCCATCTAGCTGTGTTTCCATTAGAGTTCACTGAAAAATGACTCATAAAACCAACAATTTTATGCATCAGGTGACAGGTTTTGACAGAAACAGCACTGCAGTTTTTGCGATATGCTACATTTTGAATGCTTAAACTGTGTGATTAGGTGTGCTTTATATGACTTCCACGTGCTTAGCTAGCAAAATCTGAGTTTATTTATACAAAATTATTCAAGTGAAAAAAATAGTGTCTCTCACAGTGAGCAAAGTCAGATCTCAAAAGGGGCCATAAGAGATTGGCTAGCATTTTATGACCAAGCGAGCCCAGCTCTGTTAAAAACAAGCCACAGACCTTCTTGCGAAGCACAATGGGCTTTTTATTTTTAACTGACCACAAAGTAAAAATAATAAACCTGCCATCTGCCTGCCAATAGAAGATAAAATAATTTTCTATTTCAGCTCTAGCAAAATAAAAATCTATGTGTCTCCTGTAAACATAGAAAAAAAATGTTGTAAAGTAATAACATGTGTGCCAGAAGCTTTTGTTTGTCCATATGAGAAATAGCTTGTTGTTAATTTTTAGATACTCTCTAGACAGTTTTCTCTAGGCATATTTTAGAATAATTGCATTTTTGAGTCAGTTGGTTTTATTTAAAATTGAGAATCCAGTTGTTAGAATATTCAAACCTACTTTTTTTTACTTTAATGTTAAATGAGACACTTCACTCCTTGTTGTTAACATGACATGTTGATCACGCAGCTTCAACTAATGTAAGCCATTTTCTAGTAAGGGAAGTGAAAAGAATGCATATTTTAGAGAAAAAGGGCCCTGGATTTCCATCTCTAAGCTTAATGACCTTTGGAATATCACTTTCTGAAACTCAGAAATGTACATCTAGAGATAAGAATCCCCTGAAAAGTGAACTAGAGAAAATAATCCCTTGAAAAGTGATGTGAGTTTTACAGATTATTGGCCAATGTGGTGCCTGCTGTATAATAGATCCCCAAGAATGGTAATTATTACTATTAGTACTGGTTTATTTAATAAATTTCTGTTTGTCTTACTTGGATCCCATCAATTAATATGAAAAAGTTTTAAATATCATTTGTGGATACTTGTACGTGAGATTTCTATTTGTCGATATCAAAATGGCAGAATAAGTACAGCAAGCCTAAAGGCTTTAGTTTTTAGAAAGACTAACGATTTTCATGTGATATTCATAAGTCGAGGCAAGTTAAAGGTAAAGATAGTGGAAGGAAAATGTCTTTGTTAGGTATTGTATCTGCAGAATCGTACTTTGAGATAATTGACGGTATTCAAGCTGGATAATTAGAGAACGAAATTTTGGCCTTTATTAATTAAAATTCAGAGTATAGTGAAATTTATGAAAGAATTGCACATTTCATTGAATGCATATTTGAAATTCTACAAAGTCAAAAAGCATGTTCCAAACACCCTAGTTTTCTTGTACGTTTTGTTACATTCATCCGTTAGTTTCAGCAGCTATATTCGTTAAGCTTTCATGACACCACTTTTCAAAAATCTAAATGCATTTGAAAATGGCCTTAATTCTCAAAGGGAATCAGAACATATGCTATGTAAGTGGATTCCTACAAATTTTTATTTCCCAGTTATATCAAAATTTTCTTCAATAGCTTAAAATCCAGTGTAAGCAAGTTTCACTAAGCAGCATTTATAATTTCCAATTCTTTCCATTTAATTTGTTTGTATTTTAAAGTTTGAAAAATGATCCCTATCCATATGAAAACCACATTTTTAATTTATTTATGCTGAAAGGATCCTCCAAACTTAAAAGAAATAAAATTCCTCCTCCCATTATAAAATTATTATGATTTTATAGTATTTTTCTTTGAATTCGTAGGTTTTTCACCATTTAGATCACTACCTTTTGGCTTAATGTCCTCATGAGAAGAAAGTAATGCTATTTTAATGAAGGTCCATAGGGTACCGGTATGTTTTGGCTCCACATTGCATCCCAATGCTAGCTAGCTCAGTGCTTGCCCAAAGTGCAGTTTTATTTAATATATATTAAGTGAATAAATGAGAAGATAATTGCAAGATCTCACTCTTTGAGTATTCCACCATTACCAGCCAAAATGTGCAAAGTCTAGTTCATTTCCTCTTTCTCTCTCCCCTCTCCTGCCCTTTGTTTCTCCCTTCTACTCTTTCTTTTCTGTGTGTGTGATTCTTTTCAATCATTCTGACTCTAAAAAGCAAATTCTTTTAAAAAATTTTTTTTTTATTGTACTTTAACGTGCAGATTTGTTAGGTATGTATACATGTGCCATGTTGGTGTGCTGCACCCATTAACTCGTCATTTACATTAGGTATATCTCCTAATGCTATCCCTCCCTCCACCACCCCACAACAGGCCCCAGTGTGTGATGTTCCCCTTCCTGTGTCCAAGTGTTCTCATTGTTCAATTCCCACCTATGAGTGAGAACATGCGGTGTTTGGTTTTTTGTCCTTGTGACAGTTTACTGAGAATGACGGTTTCCAGCTTCTTTCTTCCCTTCTTTCTTCTTCCTAGCTTCCATCTTTCCCCCAGACAAAAATGAATATCTCATTGAATTACATTTTAAACAAGGAATAATTTTGAAAGTTGATTCATAGGCAAAATAATGTAAAAATGATCCTTGAAAGTCCTTCAAATCATTTGCAAAGATTCATAGGCAAAATAATGTAAAAATGATCCTTGAAAGTCCTTCAAATCATTTGCAAAGTATCATACTCATTCATCACAAGCAGAAGAGTGAGATGTTCACATTTCATGTGGGAAAGAGGACTGCAAAGATTTCCAAACTTTATTTCATAGGAATATTGTTTGGAATTGACTGAATTGTGGAACTATTATCTTTTTCTCCCTCTCTCTCCTTCTGAGTATATATATAGTTAAAATCAGATAAACTAACCATGTTTGTGTCAGCCTTTATAGTGAATACGAAAAGCATGCTTGTAAGTCTAACAGACACTCATTCCAATCCCCCAGATACCCCTTTGCTATCACTGGAAGTGGACACCAATTATACATTCAATATTCTCATTTGCAAAATGGCAATATAATAATATGTAATTTTGCGGTTCTTTTAAAGTTAAAAAAGAAAATGCCTACAAAGTCTTTAAACAGTACTCAGTTTACAGCAAGTGCTCAATAAATAGTAGCTGTTATTATTACTAGATCCAGCTTACAAGTGACAAGATTAGCATTAAATGGATTCATTTCTTGAATGTGATATTTTGTATCCTAAAACCAAACCATGTTTTTTTAAATAAAAAGCAGAATTTAATTATAGAAATCAATGAGAAAATTAATCCCAGTTGCAGAAACAGGTTTGAATATCAAAAGCACACATACAAGCCAATGTGAATTAAATTGTAATGTTTTTTGTAGTTTTCATTTTTCCTGTTGATCCTTAAAATGGGTATTTCTCAGCATTCTCATCAGGAATTCATCCATCTCCTCAAGCAGTGTCTTCTAATCTCGTGTCTTCAGTTACTACATGGCTGACATTTCCCCAAAGTATATCTATGGCCTAGGTATCACACTTCTGTATAGCCAAGTCTACTCAACATTGCCACTTAAAAATCTTACCAACACCTTATTCTATTTTCTTATTTATCTAAACCAGTTTACTGCCTTCTCTATTAAACTACTATGAAATTTTGGAAGAAATACGCATACAACAAAATAAAAATAGGATATCTTCTCCATTAATGGTCTTTTGTGTCATTTTTCATTCAACATTTATTGAGCAACTTTCTCATCACTGCAGTTGGCTTTGAGGCACAGAGTTAAAGAGAACATGGTATCTCTCCAAATGCCCATCTACTTGGATTGATTCCTATTAGCTACAATTTTAAAGGCTTTTTTTTTTTTTTCACTTCAATCTCAATGGCTAGTCATATCCACTAACTGGAACTTAATTTCACATTCACTTACTATTCCTGCTTGTTTCCATTATTGTTTTATTTATGTTATAGGATATAAGGGTTAAAAGGAATTGTAGATGATCTACTCTGATTTCCTCAATTTACAGATGCTAATGGAGCTTCATATAATTTGAGACTTTTTCCTTTGTCAAGCAGCTACAATAAAGAATCTGTTAGAATCTGTTTGATAGGAAAAAAGTATGTAAAATTTAGTTAATATTCCTGATTATTTCTGAGAAGTATTAAATGTTTTCTCTTGTTTAGTCCTAGTTTTTGTTAGATTCTTAGATTCTTGAAGACAGAAACTCTACCTTATTACTGTTATTTTCCAGGTTATGTTTGAGTGCATGGCTTGGAGTAGTAATTTAGATATTATGGGATTAATTTTTATCAATTGACTGCCAAAATCAAAACCAAATAACATATTGACCTTTTTATAATATGAGCTTCCAGGAAGAAAAGTGAAGAAAGATCATTAGGAGATTGAAACATTTCTGATGTGTTTTAAGTGTCTTGCAAATACATGTTCTTTTGCTCCCCATGTTCAATCAGCACATCTATTTTCAATCCTCATTTCCCATTAATGATTGGACCAGGCACCCTTATTAGACATTTTAAAACATAGAACTTGTATATAGCCTTCTTCAAGATTAGCATCTTCCTCAAAGTCTTCTTACTCTGGGCGTTTTTTTTTGTTTTGTTTTGTTTTGTTTTAATACTTGCCTGTTTATGGTACAAATATTTGCTAGCTTATTTCTCTTCTTTTTAAATCTTGTCTGGGACACTGATATTTTAATGGTTACTGTTGTTTGCCAATATAAACAAGACTGTGTTTGAGAAAAAGATAAGCGTTCAGTTTGGTTATTGGGTTTTTACATTTTCTGGTATCCTGCCTTGGTAAATTTGCAGAGTCTTTAGTCGGCCTCATCAATTTCTACACATTTCCACTGTCGTAGTCATATAGGTCATGCACTTATGCTAAATCCCTGACTCATTTGCAATCAAAACTCTCTTGATTACACAGTAGGTTTTATATTAAGCAACCCTTTCATTTAGTCATTCTTATACATTTGAGGCAGAAAGTTGGAAATATTTGTGTTAATCTCCTGCAGAAGGATGTTTGTGCTGTAACATCACTCTAACTCTGTACTGGCATCATTTGTACAGAAAATTATTATTAATCCATAGTGCATCTGACTTATAATACTTCACAGTTTGGCATTTTGAAAGGTGTTTCCTTTGAATATTTTTTTCACCTCTAGTTCATAAGAAGCCATCATGCACTCTTAAAAATTTCTAGGATGATGATTATTTTTCATTCTAACCAATTTTACTTAATTGTGTCTTCTCTTTTTCAATTTATTTATGTTATTCGTTTATATCCATTCATTTGTGGTAGACTTTGACATAATGCTAAGATCATTTGTTAGGATACCATATGAATTATCATAGTTTGAAGATCACGGTTGAGTTAGTTTTTTCTTATAGTGAACACATTCCTACAACCAGGCTGTGCCTTTAGTCTACCATCTCCTGGGTGTATAAAAGTGGCTTAAACTAGGAGATGGCAAGAAAAAATGGATTAGTAGTTTGTTGTTGCTGATATAAAGTAGATGTTAATGGTCACTAGCTTGTAATTTCAAAAGGTAAAATTATTATGGGAGAACAAATAGAACAATGAAACTCTAATGCTGACCCCAAAACAATAAATTTAACTGGCTTTACAATAAATAGAATTACTAGTATAAATAGCAAATCTTGCATGTTGTTTGATTAATGAGAGAACATTTTTTCATACCTTTGAGAAGGAAATACTGAATCATTGATGGAAACTTGAAAAAAGTGTTTCAGCAGGTACAATCATTTATGGAAAACTTTTAAGTTATGCTAATGGAAAGAATGTATAGAAATAAATATTGAAAAATTATGACACTAAAAATATAATCACTGACATGTGAATATAGTTAATTAGGGCAAAACAGAAGTCCAAAATTAAGGAAAAGCAAAAATCGTTATACTCTTTTTTTTTTTTGAGATGGAGTCTTGCTCTGTCACTAGGCTGGAATGCAGTGGCACTATCTCAGCTCACCGCAACATCTGACTCCCTGGTTCAAGCTATTCTCCCACCACAGCCTCCTGAGTAGCGGGATTACAGGCACACACCACCATGCCCAGCTAATTTTTGTATTTTTAGTAGAGATGGGGTTTCACCATGTTGGCCAGGATGGTCTCGATCTCCTGACCTCGTGATCCGCCCACCTCGGGCTCCCAAATCGCTGGGATTACAGGCATGAGCCACAACGCCCGGCCTTATACTCTTTTTTTTTTTTAGATGTTTGAGGCAATGACTAATATGCATTTTTATTCATTCATTAATAAATATCAAATGCCATCATCATATATATCATCTCATTTGCAAAGCAATTTTCACATGTGTTTCTCTTTATAGTAATGTCCTTTGAGGATTGATGGCAACTAAGGAGCTTTGACAGTTAAATATTCCTAAATGTGGAAGGAATCTGCAAAGTAAATGCAAATGTTTATTTCCCTTTCTCTTATTAAAAATGAATTATCAAGGCCCAGCATGTCTTCTTGTAGTAGAGTGATAGAGGAATTATTCAGAAAGTATTATCCGTGCTCATATGTCACCTTGAATTCTTAGCATCCTATTTAATACTGTAGTATGAAAATATGCCATAATATCATAGCATATTCTATAGAAAACCACACATAAATAGAAACAACATAAATAGAATAGTAAAAAGCAATAATGTTGAAAGCTATATTATTTTTTACTTACAAAGTGAACTTTTTTATAAGTTGAAACAGCAAGCCAATAAAATTAGCCATTGAAGATCCAAAACTAAGTGTGAACAGGAGTTGCTGTCTGTAATTATTTATGTTTTGTTGGAGATGTAAGAAATCTCAAAGTTTGGCCCTGCTTCAAAGGAAAGAATATTGGCTAGGTAGGAAAGAGGTAGGGGGTAGTCTTGGAACTGTTAAGGAAACACTTATGTGAAAATACACTTAACGATGTTTTAATAAAAGCTAAAGGATATACAGTGTGCTGGATTTTGTGTGCAAAACTTTCATTTTGTTCCAGTTAAATACTGAGTTCTAATGTACAGAAGTGAGAAATTTAGTGGCAAATCCAAAAAGAAAAGAAAAGAAAACAAACAGACGTCTCTTCATTCTGAAGTGCCAAGGCAACCATCCAAGTGGTAGAAGATCTTAGGTACCATATGTGCTGTTCTTCCTATGGGGATGACATTTTAAACTTAACTGAAATGACTGGGCTTATTTGAATTCTGCCGGATTCTTTTCACTTCATCTCAACACGGGATGGCTCTTCTCGGTAGAATGTATTCTTGGAAGAGTCCACACTTACTGAAAAAAGGAGGCTTATCATGGCCAGTGTCCTTTCATGTCATGCAGTTCCCATCATGGAACACAACTCAGGGTCACAATGTAGATATGGCAATGTGAGGCATATTTGGAGGGTCTGCATCTGGGCACCAATTTCCCTGTCTCCCCATTTACACATCCTCTTTCTGTCTCAAGGGTACCAAAGGATTATTTGTTGCTTTTCGAATAAACCTTGCTATTTGCTTCCACACTGAATAGAGATTACAGTCCCCCTCCAGCCCTTTAAAAATCCAGCACACCAAGCTTTGCCATGTGTGAGCAATCCACAGGCACTATTAGCCCTGCTTGAGTAGCTCTTGATAACACTCTCTAGTAAGTCAATTAAAGATGTCAGGAGGTGGGCTGGACTGCTTTTCTTTTACTAACAGGCATTCAGAGAGTGGAAGATGGAACTGTCAGAAACAGGTGATTTTGGGTTGTCAAGAAACTAAGGCTCCTGATTTGTTTTGTCTTTTCCCCTCATTATTTCAACTTTTTTTCTTTCTGTGAGCTCTTTTAGTTTTTAACCAGCAATAGCTATATAAAAGGGAGGACAAAGCACCTAGTGTAATAAATGACAATAACATTTGCTTAGTGTAAGTTTAAAATATAAAGAGAGATAAAGTCTTAGAAATTTGAGCATTCTGAAAATTTGTATTAAGGAGTTACTTTTTGTGTTAAAATGCCTATATGTAAATACAAGTTAAATGGTTGTTCACTAAGAATTGGTCATAAAACTTGATTGGTATTATATTAGAGTGAGTCTCTGCCCTTGCTTCCCATACAACAGGGATCACTTTCTTTTGCTACAAATGTCAACCCTTTTATTTTATGTGCTTTCACTGAGAAAGACTGTCCAAAGAAGTAAATGACTAGATTTTATTCTAAATTAATATGAAGCAAAGTGTCACAACTATTTATCTAAGCCAATGAATGTGTTTAAACCAGATTATTCTGTCCTCCTAAGTATTATTTTGTTCAGTCAAAATAGTATTTGTTAAATATTATATGAATTTAATATTTGTTAAATTAATGTAATAATAGAGAAATAGACATTTTGTTGTGTTTGAGCTACAACCTAGTTATACATTTATATACTGATCAGGACAATTATCACTGTGGGCAAATAAATACTTTATAAGAGACTATATATAACTTTAAATATCTCTATTTGATTATGCAAAACCATGATAATGAATGAACCTTGCTCTTTGCCAGGTATGTGCTAAATGCCAAAAAACTATTTCACTTAATCCTCATTGCCACCTTAGATAAGAGGCACTGTTATCCCCATTTCACAGATGAAGAAGCAAAAAATTAGAGAGGGTAAATAACTCGCTCCAAATGGCATAGCTGTTAAGCAACAATACCAGGACTCAAACCAAAGGCTTTCAATCACCAAAACATGTGGGCATAACCTCCAAAGGGCAAAGAATAGCTGAAGATGCAAGATTCTGTTCGTAATTGCAATTGCAGAAAATATAACCTATAAGAATTATGTGACTCTGAGAAGTAAACTGTCTCCAAGATGGTAACATACAGTTTTGAATGTTTTAATAACAGTGAATGAGGAGACAGAAAAGATTGAGGCTGACTAGAAGGTTTGTGGTTGTTGGAAGAAGAGGCTGGCTTAATTTTCTCTTAAAAAGTGAAGACCAGTCCTGAGGGTTTCCGCATACCCATTAGGAAAAAGTGCCATAGTTCATTATACAGAAGAATGTAACACTGATCAGCAATTCACTCACCATCACCTTTTGTTCTCCAGTTTTTTTTGTTTTGTTTTGTTTTTATGAAAAAAAAGGCAGTTGTACAGAATCAAGCTCATATTAGGGATTTATTCAAAGAAGCAAGTGTCATCATGAATTTTGAATGAAAAATAGATTTAGCCTAATGTTCAAAATCACCATCTCACAGCATGGCGTAATAACTGATTATAATGAAGACCTTAGTTACCAAGCTAAATTATTTTTAGTATACTTTGATTATTAGGTTAAGGAATTGTAAAATATGCCTGTTACATCTTATTTCATCACAATATTTTTAAAGTATAAGATCTAGAATAAAAAATTGTCTATTTTCAAATCCTGGCCACTTTTATTAACTAGATGAACTTGACATCTTGGAACCTCTGTCTTTTCATTTATAAACCTGCCCACCTCACAGGGTCATTGTGAGTATTCAATTGACCTTATAGACAAGAAATCTTGACCAATTAGTAGACACTGTTTTATTCCACCCCACTAGACAACTGCAATATTTTAAAATAAACATTCAGAACATGATCTTTAAAAGGTTATGGATGTGATAAGAAGTGATACAAGCTACTGGCTTTTTTCTGACCATTTGATACATGAAATTTAGGAGTTAGCTTTTACCTTTGAAAATAAGAAACTACTAGCATTTCAAGATCATTCCACAGTGATACCTTCAATGCATATTACATTCCTTACTAAAACAAGAGATAAGCAACTACCCATATATTGACTAAACTCAACAATTAGACCAATATAAGGAAATTTCTACTAAAGATGCATGTGTAATAATTAACTATATCCAATTTAGTAATGACAAGAATTGAAATTTGTTATTCATCTGTTTATTCAATAAACATTTACTGTGCACCTGCTGTGTGCTAAGGATACCATTCTAGACTCTGGAAATACAACAGCAAGCAAAATGAACTTGGTGCCTGCCTTCGTGGAGCTAGCTTACATTTTATTAAAAGCAGATAGATAATGAACACAAACAAGAATACTTTTACACAGTAACATGTGATATTCAAGGGAGAAAACAGAGGAATATGATATGTGTGATCTTGCTGCTTCTTTAGTTTGGGTAGTCCTAACAGGGGAAACTGAAGAAGTGAATATGTAAACCGAGATTTGACTAAAAGAACAGGAGAGGTGTAGGAAGTCGTAGGGAGAATAACAGTTCACAGGCCAACTAAATAATGTAGAAACAAGACCCAAGGAAGTAACTGGCCCTGCTAGAAGAAGAAAAAGGCCAGCATGGTTGGGAAGGAAGAGAGCAGAAGGGGTGGATGCTCTGAGATAAGAGGTCATATCTCTTCAGCCTTGTGGGCCAGGATAAGGATTTTCATTTGTTTCTAAATGTGACGGGGGTGGTGGAGTGGGTGGGGTGGGGGGGGGTCCTTCGGAGAATTTTATGTAAAAGGATGCCAACATTTATTTTTATAATTTTAAAGAGGTTCCTCTGTCTGCTGCAGGAAGAATTGACTGTAGGGTGGACAGGAGTAAGAGTAAGATTGTTGAGTTGGCTGCTGTGTACTCTGAGAGATGTTGGCGACTCAGACAAAATGATGGGCGGAAGTGAAGAAAATCGGACGGATTCTGAATAAGTTTCACAGTCATTGGACCTTACGAATGGTCAGGATGGTGTGAGTGTGTTCGTGGGTGACAGAAATGGAGGAGTAATAATAATTCCTTGAGCGATTCATAGAAGACGATACCATGTACAAAGACAGGGAAGATTGAGGAAATAAAGACCCGTATGGCAAAAAAGATGAATTCCATTTTGGTAATGTTGAGTTACTCTTAGACGTTCAAGGCACTGTCAAGCAGGCAGGTGGACACAAGACTGAAGTTCCAGAGTAGCTCAGGCTGGAGGCATCCATTTTGGGATCATCAGCATGGAGGCAGAACCAGCAGGGGTTCACTCAAAAGAATATGTGGCTGGAACACTCCATTTTAAGTACTGACTATTTTTTAAGGGCAGGAAGTTTTTGCAAAGTAGATGGATGAGTAATGGCTAGTTGGAAGGAAATTAGGAAAAGTATTCCAGAAGACAAGGTAAAAAACACACATTTAAATTAGATGCATTTTAATGCAATGCTTTCGTGGTAATGATTTCATTATGTAGGAATTTAGGGGGGAATAAAAAAACTGTAGGAATTTTCCACATATTAACTCTTAGCAAATATATATCTAGCACTTATTATAGATAAGGTACAATGGGAGAGAAACATGGAGTTGTTATATCTGCATTGGAGATAATAGCTGCTAGCTAATTTCCCATATTTTTTCCATGGCCATCTGATTCTTCAGTCTTATAAGGTACTGATATATTATGTAGTGAAGGAAATTTTTTATAATTGAAAAAAACAACAACAACTGGGACTGTGTGTTAAAAAATAATATGTTTTTAGAACATGCAATTTAATTATTGGGCTGCTTAATATTTGAGATCTGTTGAAAATATAGAGTGAACTTTTTATTATGCAAATTTATTCAGTTCTAAAAATAACTAAATGATAATAAAACATTCTTTTTTCTTTACATCATATTACAGTAATGAAGCTGTTACCTCTTAGTATGCATTTTAATGAATTTTAACTAACACTTTAATGAGCCAACATTATTATAGACCCAAGGATTAGACAAAATTGAATTTACTGGTATTGAGAAAAGTTCACCAAGAGTTAATTATATTGTTTAAAGACGGAATATAATACATTTTATGATAAACCATCAAGTATCATCGTGTATGAAAAATTGTGCTAATGGTTGAATAACATTATATTTATGCTGTACGTAGATATATTCTTCATCACACTTTAAAAACATTAATGATATTTTTGCATTTGTATATTCAATCCATATGAAATATAAAAGACAGCATATCAAAGAAAATAAATTAATATTTTTATAATATTCGATTTTTAAAAAAATATGTTATTTAAGGAAATCTCTATGAAGAATTGTTATAAGTTTTTATTTTTTAAAGGAGGAATCATTTATAATTTTCTTGATTTACTTTTTTTTTTCTTTTTTTTTGAGACAGAGTCTCTCTTTGTTGCCAGGCTGGAGTACAGTGGTACTATCTTGGCTCACCGCAATCCCCTCCTCCTGGGTTCAAGCCATTCTCCTGCCCCAGCCTCCCCAGTATCTGGGATTACAGGCCCGTGCCACCACACCCAGCTAATTTTTGTATTTTTAGTAGAGACAGGGTTTCACCATATTGGCCAAGGATGGTCTCTATCTTCTGACCTCAGGTGATCCGCCTGCCTCGGCCTCTCAAAGTGCTGGGATTACAGGCATGAGCCACCGCGCCTGGCCTGATTTACTTACATGAAATAGATTTATAAACTCACAACTTATAATTTGAGAGAGAAAAATAACTTTTCATAAAATTGATAATTTTGGGTAATAATTGATATTTTGGCTTCTATAGAAGATGTATTCATAACTGTAAGCCACTCTTAACTAAAACACAGTAATACTTACTCCTTCCTTTAGAACCTCCTCACTCTTTATTCAATATTCTGTTGAGGCACTGAAAGGACCTAAGTCTCAAATCAAAAGGTTGTCATCGAATTCGTCTTTATGTCTCTTGTGCCTAGCTCACAATAGGCCTTCAGTTAATGTTAAATGAAAAGAAAGGTCCTTCTCAATAGTAAAGTTTGTGAATTTTTAGTCTATCTTTGAAAAAAACTCATTAGTTGAATTGTACACTTTGATCAGGCTCAAGTTAAGGCCATGCTTACCAGCATCCTACAGATATTTTATTGATATTTACATTTCAAAGCACCTAATTGTGGAAAATTGCCATTTGTGTCACTGAATGACTCTTGTAAGAAACCACGTTTCTATACTCTCTTCGCAACTCTTTGTGTTGAATCCAGTTGGGAAAGACAGTATAATTTGAAAACACTCCATCAATATACTTTTTCTTTATACACTGAATTTATACATTGGTAAACATATGTATTAATAAGTAATTAATACACTTACAGGGTTTTAAAGAAGTGTAAAGTAGATGCAGGGAAGTCTTCCTCCCTTATTCTTTACTTTCCAGTATTTTTTTTTCCTGCAAATGCATTTGCTATTATTAGTTTCTTGTGTGTTCTTTCAGAGATTGTTTTATGTGCATGCAAGCACATTCCAGCATGTTTATTTTCCTTTTCTAATTAATTAAAGCATACAATGCATATTCCAAACCCAGCTCTGAAACTCGCTCCTCCAAAAAGCCTTCCTTATGAAAACAATGTTTCCTCCATTTTACCTTATGGCATTTTAAGTATACTTGTCCCCAGTAATTCATACTTTTATCTTTCAGTTTGTGGTTTTTGAGTTAGGTATGGTAACTTTCCTAAATCTCTTTAGCACCATCAGGGGAACATCTTTCATTGAAATATCTTGTACTCCTAAAGTGTGCTATATAGAGACTGGAACAACATGTGCAGCACATACTTGAGTTTAAAAAGTGGATGATTGAGAAGTAAAACTCTTCTGTTACCTCACAGAGGTAGTCTCAACAACTAGAGCTGGTTGAAAAGTGAAAAACAAATATTTAAGTTTGTTATCAATTAAACAGAGCAAAATTAAAGGTCATATTAAAATCAACTTTTAAAAGTGAACTAGGTAAAACTCACTGGGCAAAATTTATACTTTTTGATTGGGAAGAACCATGGATTTTAGTACTGTATAACATAAAATAGTACCTCTAAATATGTTTGTTTTTAGAATTATATTATATATAAATCCCTACTCCTTTAATACTTTTCATAGCAATGATCACTTTTAGCAATTGCATAGTAATTGATTGACCCCTAAGACATTAAGGTCTGAAAAATTTTATATATGGGACAGGGTTATTGAAGATTATTATTATTATTGTTATCATTATTACTTTTCTTGAGACAGAGTCTCACTCTGTTGCCCAGACTGGAGTGCAGTGGTGCAATCATGGTTCACTGCAGCCTTGACCACCTGAGCTCAAGCAATCCTCCCACCTCAGCCTCCAAAGTAGCTGTGACTACAGGTGCACACCACTACGCCTGGCTAATTTTTGTATTTTTGGTGGGGATGGGTTTTCACCATGTTGCCCAAAATGGTCTCGAACTCCTGAGCTCAAGGGATCCCCCCACCTCGTGGCCTGTCAAAGTGCTGGGATTATAGGCGTGAGCCACCATGCCTGACCTCTTAAAGATCATTAACTATTTGATAGTCAAAGGAATTAAAAATTGACAGCTATTAAACTCATTTAAGATCAGATGCAGAAGTAAAATTCAAAGTCTTTCTTGTTTACTACACTACTTCTAATTCCTAATGACAGTAATTCTTTTATGAACTACTTCCTTTACTTTTCACTGTACTTTACAAAGATCACTTGTTCAGGCTTCATAACAAACAAAAGACAAAGGCTTTTTTTAAACCTTCATTTTACAGATGAAAAAGCTGAAGCTAAAATGGCTGAAGGACCTGTAATAATTTAATAATGAAAGTAGATAATCATCTGGATAATCAAAGTAGCAGAACGGAGACAACCCAGGCCATCTGACTAAGCCCAGTATCTTTACCACAGTGCTATGTTGCTTTCCTGCCAAACAGTAGTAGCTCCATAAACACTTGTTAAATGGGAGTTCCAAGTCCCTAAGAGGAACCGGCATACGGTGGAGGGGATTTCGAGTGCATTCCAGAAATAGAGAACAAACTGTGTTTAGGCCCTAAAAAAGGAAAAGAGCGTGTTACGTTTCAGAACCTGAAGAAAGGCCTGAGAAAGTGTGGGTTGAATATTATGATTGAGGTGACAAAGAAGAGGCTGTAGAGACTATTTTAGAGGCTAGACCACTTAGAGTTACAGGCAGAGGAAGGGGACTATTCAGCCTGAATTTCCTGGAACTGTCCTGGAATAATTATTAATAGTACTTCCTTAGGATTTCAAAAGTGTTAGTTTGGAAGGTAAAATAGAAAGTTATCCAATTCTTAGGTAATGTTGAAGATTCTTTTTTTTTAATTTCAGAATGAATGAACGCATTTCCTCCTTCACTACTTGGGATATTAGAAGGAAAATGAAAAGTCTGTTAGTCCATAATTCATATCCAGCACTTTTATCAACTGAGACCAACTTCAGTGATTGGTTCTCCAGTGATATATTGAAGCCATTTGTCATAAGGCCCTAGCCCTCTAAATCAAAGGTCTTTCCTTTAAGTAAATATGGGGAAAATATGTCAAGGGCAGTATTAAACATGTGCATTAGAAATTACTGAATCTGTATATAACATTTGATCATTTAGTATCCACTAATTTATTTCAAAAATTATCCCATTCGCCAACTTCAGATTTTTTGGTTGTTGTTGCTGACATTTTAGACAACTTGCCCTACATTCACAACAGCCATAATTTATTCATCAAGAGTACCAAGAAAACAAAGTTCTAATTTTACTATTTGTAGACAGTTTTTAGAGGGAGTAAGGTTAATATGATGCATGAAAAAAGCCAAAAAGTGATTAAGGCAGTTTGTGAATTTTAGTAATATGGCATAATGAATTGCCTTGATCAGGTCAAAATAATGGAGGTTTAGTAGACTTTCTGGTAAATCTTATTTATCAGGTTTGGTACCATCCCAGGGAGAGAAACTCAAACCATCTCATGAAGCTAAGTAAGTAGTAACTACAATGTAGAGATTTGCTTCCTCTCTGCACAGAAAGGAAATGGCTATGATTATTTTTTATCTCCAAGCATTCTGAGAGTGAAAGTGTAGTAAGTCCTCAGGCTAGGAGAAACAGGGTAGCCCAGGGAATAGATATATAGCTAGAGATTCAGAAGGCAGTAGTATTTATTTTCTTATTGCTGAGCACGTACTCTATGGATGGTCAAGGTGGCTCCAGTGTGTATCAGAGGAAAAGAAGGATTTTATTAAAACTCTACTTAAGAAGGCTTCTTTCCAGTTTCAGCTAAGATGTGAAGGTTTGATTAAAGCATCCATGAGTTTTAAAATATTTACATACTTTTGGGTAAAACACACATATAATTAATTCTCTTCACGAGAACTCAGTATTACTTATACCTTAAAAAGATATTCAGTGTCTGTTGTTTGATATGTTTGTCTTTAGGAATGTAAGAAATTGTGCTTTTCATAAGTAAACAAACATCTTCAAGCACATTGTTCTCCAATCACTGTCAATGGTGTAATATGAGTTTTTCTGAGGTAATTTAAATTTGGTATTTAGGATATTTGCATTTATAAAAAGTACTTGGATATGCTCCTTGCTTCCTCTTCTCCTGCTGAATTGTCAGAAGATGGTGATGCTTTTGAAGATTTATGGTAGATGGGTAATGAGATTGCTGAATGTTAACTACTGCATTTGGAATTCATTTAGTAGCAAAAGAAAAGGAGGTTACTGGGATTGGGATAGAGTAGAAAAGTGATAGAGCTATTTTTAATCAGTGAATTTAAAAATCAATATGATACATTCTGAATTAGGATACATTTCAAGCCTCTTGTCATGTAGTAATCAAGTAGAACATTTCTTGAAGAACATAGGATGTCAAATTGGATCTAATTCAGCAAAATTCATGACAGTGTAGTGCCCATATTTTGTGATGTGGACATATCAAATTTTAATATTGGAAGACTAAGGCTAAAAAATCCACAAGCATGTGGAATATGTTTTTAAAATTCAAAATTCGAACATAATCTATGCAGTTAGGCGTTGGTTTATGTTCTGGTGCAAAAGAGGAACATAAACCATGTACTCTCAAACTGCTCATTTTTGAGTTTATGGATTATGATGTGATTCATGTGAACCCCCTATCTAGGACCTCCAATGGTTATGGTTACAAAATGTGTTGTTAAAATAGCTAAAATGATGGAGATGGTGAAATTAGCAGAATCAAGTTGTGAGCCCATAGATTAATTATATTTCTACTCTACTCAGAGATTTGTTGAGTTTCGGGTAGAGGGGAAAGAAAAGATAAAGCAACAGTAGTGTTAAAATAACTGGCAAAGAAGGTTGACCTTGACCTTCTTTTCCTTTCAACCCTCATTTCATCAGCAGGGGTGAGATTACTTTGAGACCCTGCCAATAGGTAATAAATAACACATAAATTCCAGGACACCCTTGCACTGCAGGGTGCCCTAATGTGTAATAATCCTTAGACTATTGAGTTTATAACTCATGACATCTGGCAGTTACTTGGCATTGTAATTCATGTTGATCATGCACATCAGAATACACAACAGTAGAGAAATATCAGAGCAATAACACGTTGATACCAGGAGAGGCTAGAATGACAAAAGATGCTGCTGAAGCTGTGTACCTCTGTGAACTGTGCAGTGGAATGCTGTAAAAGCTGATATCTTCAGATAAAGACTGATAAGGTGGGAGGAGAGAGGCGATCTGTTGGGATCCGGAATAATGCAGCACATTAATAGGTACTTGATAACACTCTTTATTTCCTTTATTCAAATGGACAACTATAGCTATAAGTCAGTAATGAATCCTGAAATTTGGATTTAAATATATACTTAGATATATTTTAATTTAAAAGTGCATGTAAACAAATATATTGAATTCAAATTTTGTATAAATATATGTAAAAGAGATTTAATATTTAATTTTTGTTTTCTTTGGTCTAATGGTAAGGGCTAAATGAGGAAGGAATGCAGAGAGTCGGAGAAAAATGAGAAGCAGTAGGGAAATCAGGCAGGCATTCTACAAAGCATCTGTAACACGCCTACCTGGTGCCTAGCAGCCTAACTACTTTGTCTGAAGACCTGAGGCCCATGGGACATGAACCAGACTGAAAAGCTAGAAGCAGACAGATGGTTATTTGTAATCATCCTGTAAATGTAAATTCTTTAAAACTGCTGGGCTTGCTGGCTTTATCATCTCTCTGTCTGTCTATCTATCTATCCATCTATCTATCTGTCTATCTATCTATCTATCTATCTATCTGTCTGTCTGTCTATCTATACCCAAACCCAGATCTAAGAAAAGTAGGAGGCAGTATTATAACCTTGAAACAATCTGGTGTTTCCCCTTGTTACCATCTTAAAAAACACTAATATATAAAAAAAAAAGCTAGCCTGTGTAGTTCTTAATTTTAAATTGACTGTATTACATCTTCTAATGTCCAAAGTTACAAGCATTGCTTTGACCAAGCCAAGACAGTTTTGTCTGAACTGGGCAGGTGCTGAAAGACAGTTGCTTGTGGAGCAGAACAGTACACTTTGGGAGCATGGTGAGATGGGTTTTTGTTCTGCAGCTGAGCAAGGCATTGCCTTGAACATGTTTAGGTTAATACTAGCATTTCTAGAAACCTTCCTCCTCACATGCTATGTTTGGACACAATCTCTAACTTGATCTGGTTTCTTTGAGCTTTCTGTGATTTTGGAGACAGCAATGCCACGTGAACAATTCTGTGGGTGATGGCTCTTTAAGGGAGAAAGAAGAGGAACTGATTAAACATTAATCAGCTTCAATCCACAGCTTCCTCATAAGCTAATGGATAGGCTATGCAGATCCCTGTCAAATATCACATAGCTAGGCTTTGCCAAAAATAGGACTTCCAAGTGTTGAAGGCGTGCCAACTGCTGGCTCTTTAACTGCAAACCAAAGCAAGTGATTGCCAGAGACAGGCCTAGAGTCTGCCGTGGTCAGATGTCACCAGTTTGCAGTGCCACATGTGATCCAAGAGTTTATGAATGATCTCAACACTTGGTCCCCAAGGAGAACATATGCATTACAGAGGTTATGGATACAAATTACAGAGAGCACAATGTTTCCATGCAATTTCTAAGAATCCTTCAGCAAGTTTTAAACATAAATGGAAAACATTAAGGAAGACTTGGCACTCTTAGCAGGACTTCAAATTATATTGTGGGTGAGGACAGAACATGGCTAAAAAAAGGATTCAAGAATAAAGACTTGGCTAAGAAACTCGAAGCTGGCCATTCCTCCTGTGTGAATTATGTTTGTGTTTGTGTGTTTTATTCCCTGCAGAATACTAGACTTCACAAAATGCTATGACTTGAAAATGAACAAGTCACAGGGCATTCTTGTTTATTCAACATGCTCCAATTCATACTGCTGGTTTATCTGGATCATTTGCTCAGTGAATGTGCCTGTACACAGAATCTCATTGGAGGTGGGGGTGAGAGCTTCTCATTTTGGAGTTGTCAGCATGCTACAGGGTGCCAGAGTGTCAGCTTGCACAGCGGCCCCCGGATGTCTCCCCACTGAGTTCTTTCTTTCCCATTCCCCTTCTGTGCAGAAGAAACCACTTATGACTTATGCCCACATGTTCAGATGTTATTGTCTATTTAACGGGTGGCTAGCCTGCCCATCCTGACCATATTTTGTTCAATTGTACCAAATGTAATAAAGTAGTTTCTTGTGAATGATAATCTTTATTCAGTTGTTTAGTCATTAAAACTTCAGAAAAATACAGAATTATTATGCCATGTCAGTGGGGAGCTTCTGGTTGAAAAAGAAAACTTACACTGGCTTAAATATAAAAGGAAACATATCTAGAAAGTCCAGAGTTAGCATAGTTTTCAGAATTAATTCATCCAGCCATGTCCTTAAGAACCCAGATTTTTTTACACTTTGTTCATAGCTCCAGTTTCATCCTGAGGATCCCCCTGGGGTCAAAGCGTGGCTGCCACCTATAGCCACGTAGTCCAGGAAGAGGTAGGGTGCTTTCTTCATGTGCAGAGTGGAAGTTCTGAGCTGCATGCTGGTTGGGGTTACACTCAGTCATTCCCTATGGTAACTGGTGGTGGTGATGGTGGCAGAGGTGTTGGTGGGGCTGGGGGAATAATCTGTGGTAGTTTTATGAGTGACCATCATTTTTTTTTCTCTTAGTCCATTGGAATAATTTACTATGATATATTATAATTTGTGCTACCAGTTTTTCTGGCTGACATAAATCTGTTTTATTCCTTGAGTCGTTGATTTCTGACCTTCTTGAACTGTCTGGCTTTTATTTTACAGATATATGAGTATGTAGATAGGCAAGCCAAGGACTCTATTTCTTAAATCCAAACAACTCAAATTGTTCTTCATAAATGACATTTTAAAATCAAATTAAAACACTGTGGTCTATTTTATATCATAAAAAAAGGGCTGCAGCACACATCTTGAAGAAGAGCACATCAATTCAATCAACCAATCGACATTATTTGGTTAACTTTTCTGATACCTTTCAACTAGAGAGCTCTTTGGAGGGTTACCCAGTCCAGTTAAGTAGATAAGGAAAGACTTCAGATGAGTGAGTCCAAAGTTGACACTGAATGAACAGTATGTACTTCAGAAAGGCATAGGCAAAAGTAAGAGAACAAAGGGACAGCTAGGAGTTACTTGCAGGCAGAAAGACCATCATATGCCAACGTACAATGATAATTAGGTGTTCCTTCATATCCCTAGGGCATGGAGGTTACAGAAATGTCCCTGATGAGCCTGGAGATATATGCAGGGGCCTGATTCCAAACAACATTTGAAATCATATTAAGGAGAGAATTTTATCTTAAGAGCCATTAAAAAGTGTTAAAAAGGGAATTGACATGATCACATTTGCATTTTAGCTAACTCATAATAGCTACAATGGAAAGTTTAAAGGAGAAATCAGAGAGAAAGGTCAAATAGGATATTCTTACAGTAATTCAAGGAAGATATAAGGACATTCTGGACTAGGGCAGTGGAGAGAGGATGAATAGACCCAGATGATATTGCAAATCAGTGCAGCATAATGACTGTGTATAAATTCTAGTGTCAGACACACTGGATTGAAACCCTGTGCTTACCTAACACAGTATATGAGGGTCCAATGACCTATTCTATATCCATGATGCTATCTTTGGCACATAGTATGTACTCACTAAATTTTAGCTATTATCATAGAACAAGTTATTTTAAAAATAGATTAAAAGTGTCATTATATGTGCCTGTTAATTAATTTTTAAAAGCAAGTTTAAAAAATTCTTACTGAAAATCAGCACATAATTATATATATTATATATACGGATAAGTAAAGGCTCCTGAGTATGCTTCTATTTATCATAATTTACTGAAACTGTATTCATAAACTAAAATGTATGTCATATAAGGAACTGCTTCGGACTAGAGGTCGGTCTTCTACTGAGAAGTCTGGATGTCATTGTGTCACATAGCTCCAGCAGTTCTGACACATACATAGAGACTAAACCTGCCGGCAAGAAAGCCTTGTGTTCAGTGTTGTTTGGGTCCCCTGTGGTTTTCAACTGCTGTTGGCCGTACCTTTCATTACAATTATTTCTTAGATTATCTTTCTCATAATAGTTGGTTGTGGATGGTATTCTTTAATCAATGATGTGTGCCAATTCTTTTATCAGTAACATTCTAGGCTTTACCCTTCTAATAACTTTAGTTGGGATCATGTGCACATTGTGGTTTAGAAATGTATCTTTCAGAAGTCCATTAGTTATACAGTCTCACCTCATTGTCATTGCTAATTTGTTTTAATAAACTAAGATGGAAATGACTAAGTAGCGATTTGCCTAGACTGAGGTTAAAAAAAATTCTAAGAACTATTGATTTAAGACAAACCAGAGAGGGTTTGGGGTGGGAAAGAATATGGGATTATAAGGAAGCAGGAGTCAAAGATATAAGCTCTAAAATCACAGCTGGACATAAAACTTTTTAAAGGCACTCTGTTAGTTACCTATTGCTTCGTAACAAATTACTACAAAATTCAGTGGTGACTTGAGTCCTCAAGGGTTTTTGGACTGAGGGCCTTGGCTTCTTGCCAGCTGTTGGCTGGAAGCTGACTTCAGATCCTTGCCAAATGGGCTTCTCCATTCTGCAACATGGCACCCGGCATGATCAGAGAAAGTATATGAAAAGAGAGTAAGAGAGGAGTTCAGACTTTCCCTCTAAAGATTCAATAACTTAGTCTGCTGAAATACACTGACAATAGACATATTAACAGGAGAAAAAGGCTACATATTTACTATGCACACATGTGCATAGAAGCCACACAAAATATGAGACAAAGAAAGGTCAAATACTTGAAGCTTAATTATTCTCCTCATAGAGGAGAGGGAAGTGGGAGATACAGGCAATTTTAGAAGAATAAGTGATTTTTTTTGAGGAGATGAATGGGCCTGAAGAACAAAGTGTGGCCTGGGACAAAGTTTCCCTGGACTCTGGGTGCAGTGTCAACTCTGGTCTTTCCTCCTGCAGTATGCACCAATTTCCCCTGGTTAATGAGATATCTGAGAAAGGAATTAATTGAATATCTTCTGGAGGACAGGATCTTTAGGTAGACAGGGGATCTTTAGAGAAAGCTCTTTCTTCCATTTGCTACTCACTGGGTGCTCTTAGTTTAAAGTCTGAAGTGGCATATTTTGGGGTATCATTTTCTAGGCCACAATGAGAGAGAGAGAGAGAGCAAAAACTTGAAGGTCACAATCTTTTATAAACTGATCTTAGAAGTGGCATCTTATCACTTTGTAACATTTTGTTCATCGAAGGTAAATCACCAGGTCTAGTTCATGCTCAAGGGGAGGGGATATACAAAGGGAATAAATAACAGAAGGGAGTGACCATTGGAGAATAGAGCAAGGGCCTATCACAGGCACTATCATGTCATTCTTGTTGATATATTTCTTAACCAGTTCATAGGAGAGTGTTGGGCACATTACAGCATTCAATACATACTTGCAGAATTTTAATTTGTCAAAAATCTCTGTGTCATAAATGTGAACTATATTGTATCAAGTACTCTAGTAATTTAGAATGTTCCAATTTTCCAAAATAATTTCCTAAGTCATGGTGAATCCCAATGTAAAAAACATGCAAATATAATTCAGGTTATATTATGACTAGCTAAGTGAACTATTTATATGTGTTTTCCAGCTCACATATGGAAGTGAATATTCGGGTTCTAGCCATTTACATATCCCCCCCCGCCACCTCACCCCATGGAGATTTGAAACCCTGTATTCTAACTTAGATCTGCAAGCAAGTTCTATATTAGAATGTACCTACTATATCCTTTTTCTTTTTAAATGAAATTTTAAAAATTCTATTTTTATTTGACAAGCAATCGTATATATTATATATTTACTGGGTACAATGTACACCTGTTAGAAAAGCTATTATCTGAAAGATGAAAGATAAATATTGGTAAGGGTGTTGAGAAAAGGGAACCCTTGTGTATTTTGTTGGGGCTCAGAAACTGATACCCTGAAGTATGTCGCTGAAGCAGTGTCGTTCGTCTGGGGTAATACCCGAGGTTCGTTGCCTCGTGCCCAGGAAATCAAGGGCATGCACACACAAGGAGTGAGTTTAAGAACAGAGGTTTAACAGGCAAAGGAGAAACGCTCCCTTGTGCAGAGGGAGGGGTTCCGAGCGTATCTCCCAGTGTGCGACGCGATGCGGTTGGTTTCATAGACTAGCTTGAGGATGCGGCGTCTTCT
This sequence comes from Pongo pygmaeus, assembly GCF_028885625.2. Taxonomy (NCBI): domain Eukaryota; kingdom Metazoa; phylum Chordata; class Mammalia; order Primates; family Hominidae; genus Pongo; species Pongo pygmaeus. The sequence continues at coordinate 18,092,035 of NC_085930.1, read as the reverse complement.
TCCCACAGGGTTTAAAGGATTGGCTGGGGCAGGTGTGTCATTTACACAGAGCGTGAAGAAGTTGGCCACCCCACCCTAACCTTTTATTATGCGGATGAGTTCTGTACCTGGCCGGCACCATGTTGTCTGCTTTTTTACTGTACCTGCGGCGGAAAAAAAAAAAAGAAGAAGAGGAAGAAGATGGAGCCGCCGTGTGGAACAGACTTGGCTTCCGGGTATCCCTTTCTATTGGCACAGCTGCCGCGTTCACCCGTGCAAGCTTCCGGCTTGCTTCTCTATGTCTGCAGTTCGATTTTACAGGCTGCTCTTTTGTTTTGTTTTGTTTTGTTTTTGACGGAGTCTCTCTCTGTCCCTCAGGCTGGAGTGCGGCGGCGCCATCTTGGCTCCCTGCAAGCTCCGCCTCCCGGGTTCCCGCCATTCTCCTGCCTCAGCCTCCCGAGCAGCCGGAACTACAGGCGCCGCCACCGCGCCCGGGTAATTTTTTGTATTTTTAGTAGAGACGGGGTTTCACCGTGTTAGCCAGGATGGTCTCCATCTCCTGACCTCATGATCCTCCCGCCTCGGCCTCCCAAAGTGCTGGGATGACAGGCGTGAGCCACCGCGCCCGGCTGCAGGCTGCTCTTTGTTAGAAATTATTTGGGGCTGTTTTTTGTTAAAAGGGAAGCCTTGCTGAGGACTTGTTTACCCTCTCTGTCTGCCTAAATAATTTCGAGCTCCTGTAGCAGCACTTGGACATGCTGAACTGAAGAGGAAGCCTCAAGATCTCTGACCTTCCTTCCTCCAAACCCCCATCTCTCAGTCCTCTGTGTCTCTTGAAGCACAGGATGAAGTTGTTCTCCAAAGTTTCTCACCTGCCTGAAGTCAGGACCTACCAAAGAAGAAAACCATCACCTCTGACCCCTTCCCTGAATTTTCATGAGCTCAAATGACATCGCAGAAAGGAAGATTGAAGTTGGACAGCAAACCCGGGCAAACTTTCGTCAAAAACCATCGTCCCCTTGTGAGCCGAAAAGACTTTGTCCCAGGCTATTTATTGTATGTTCTTTAAGGTTATTGAATCCGCCTAAAAATTAGCTATACTTCCCCATCTCCCTTTCCCCTAAGAAACGGAGTATATAAGCATTGGTATACCATAGCGGTGTTAGGCAATTACTCTGTGATTCTCCTCAGGGTACGCTAATAAATTTGTATACCTTTTCTCCAATTAATCTGCTTTTTGTGAGTTGATTTTTCAGTGAAACATCAGAGGCAAAGGGGAAGCTTTCCCTTGGCCCCTACAACTTGGTAGAAATGTAAATTAATAGAGCCATTATGGAAACAGTATCTCCTTTTTCTTTAAAACACAACTGCTGCTACCCTCTCATCAGATTTATTTCTCTTCATTATAAAGACTTTTTGGAGAATTAGGTAACACACGCTGTGGTATGTGCTCTTCTTTTGACATACTTGTCAAGTCACACTTGAAAATATAGTTTTCAGTTCTTTCTAGGGTAGAGGATTTAGGGGGAATACACACACACACACACATTCAATTTAGAATTTGAAATTGCTTTGCTATTTTCTACATTTGCCAGACCATTTTAGTTCTCTTCATCCAACACATGGGAATACTTCACCATGGCTAACACTTTCTTGTTTTTGTCGGCTACGATAAAGAGCACAGGGCAAAATCCAAGGCAGAAATTAATAATTAGCACAAAAAGGGGAACTGATAGATATTATTTTATTTTACTTTTCTTACATTTATGAATGTAAATGCAGACCCCAGAAACATATAAACAAATATCAGAATATACATATCTTCCTTCAAAATTTGAGAAGAGTAAAAATGATTTTACTCCTTTTTCTAAAAATAAGTTCAGGCTGCCTATGCTGGAACCTGCTAAAAAGCATGTTTTTCAACTGAGAGAGAGAGAGAGAAGAAACATATTATAATATCCTGAAGACTTAGGGTAAAATAAGTGATATCACTAAAGACAAACGGATTTACTGAGTACTATACAAACCCCAAAGAGCATATTACAAGTTGAAGAGGGTACAGTATCAATTATATCATTATCTCACCCTACTCTCTGGGTGAATAGTCTGAAAGCCTAAAATTACAGTTGATGTTAGATTTCTTGGCTTCATTTGCAAATTGGAGTCATTTTCCCCCTTTTTGTTGAATGCCATAAGCACATGTTTTATTGTTAAAGGGTACCAGTCCTTATAGTTTGTTATGATGTTTTTCTTCTTTTTGTCCCTCATGTCAAAGGACCTTTAAAAAAAATGGATTGTGGCAAATTGGTGTAACGTTGTATTTCTGAATGATTTGCAATGGTATTAAGTACCATTTGTGCTTAGGCTTTTTGGCATACCATTTTTTAGGAGAGCAGATCTGGAGAAGGCCCTTCAACTGGCCAGATGTGCCATTTTGGAACAGATTGAGGGCCTGCAAAAACACCATTTGTTGCCAATACCGGATATTGTAGGGGTGCTCATCACCCTGTTACCATATTTTTGCACTTCTTAGCATTGCATAAATAGGCAGCTGTTCTGTATTTAGAATCTAAATGAGTCACCAGCTTGTTCTCCCTGGAGGATTTACCTGCAAGAGGGAACCACGGGTGTTAACCCCTTCTCATCAGTTGCGTGAATGTCACATTTAAATGCACACTTTCCTCAGCCCATTCAGAAGCAAATCCTTATGCATATAAATCACACCTTTCTTGCCAGTTAGACAAGGGGGCCAAAAATATGCAGTTCACAGTGCTAAAATGGAACACATTTCTTTAGCAGTGAAATCAGTAAATTAATCAGCTTATAAACTGAGCGTGAACAATTTGTGCTGAATTATTTCTTACTGCTCCTTCAATAAGAGACAAGGTTTTCTAATCTCATAAAGGGCCATGACTTCATTAAGATGGAAAACCGTGTTAAAGGGTGTGTTGCAAAAGATGAGAAAAGAAAAACCCTGAAAGTCACTGAGTTGTCTCTCTGGAGCTCTTTTAAGGACAGGGATTTTTATTTATTTGGAGAATGACAATTAACCTACAGACTTGGCACAACAAAGAAGCAGAGTGCTGAAGTGGGTCTCATTATAGGACACGGAAGGCAGTTGGTTTGACCTAATCCCCACTTGCGGCACATGATTTACATAACAGGCTACCACAAGCTGCCTAATGTTGATTTCAAACAGCTTGATGTGTGCGTGTGTCTGTGTGTGTGTGTGTGTGTGTGTGTGTGTGTGTAGGTTCATTTTACCTCGAGGTACTTTGGAACCAAACATGTCGGTGTTGGAATGTCCAAGAACAGAAACAGTGAAGCCAGCCAGGAAAAGCAGAGGCAGTTGCAGTATATGGTACATTTGCTGATCTCAACTACTTTTTTGAATGTTTACCCTAAAATTAATGTAGCTCTGATTTACCACATAAACGCAGTCTGATAGGGCTGAGCCATCTCTCCAGGCTTTTCATCTTGTCAGGAGCAGAGAAGCACAAGTAGATAGATAGGTGACATTTGGAGAGGCAGGCATGCCAGATTTTTGGTGGTTACAGCGGAGGTCCAACCTGCTGTTCTCCTTAATGAAAGGAGGGAAATTTCAGACAGGCAAAACTGCTATAAGGGATATCTCTGCCCTGAATGTCACGCTGCCCAGATGTCACTCGGCAGGTGGAGTTGCAGAGAGAATGAAAATGTAGCCCTGCGTATGTGGGTGCTAGTGTGCTGCAAGGGTGAACTATGAATCTGTCTTCTGAAGTGTAATGAAAACAGTGTGGATCTTGTCTATATTCATGTCATAAAAAGGACTTTCTCAAAGAATTCTCACCCCACTTTCCCTCACAGACCATTAGGCTTGCAGGCTCACAAACCACATGCATACACACACACACACACACACACACACACACACACACACACACGAGTTTCTATATAGAAAATAGAATCATACTAATGAAGGGTTCTGCATCTTGCTTTTTTAATTAATCACAGAACCGTACATGAATATTTCTCATTTTTTTGACTGATTTCATTTTTAAAGTTGGATTTTTGACCAAAGGTGCACGATCATTTAGTCAGCCATTCTCCTGTTGATGATCATTTATGTTGGCTCTAGAATATTTTAAGGTGGATGTAGCTATGTTCTCAGTAAAAATCCAGGCAATTTTTACTAGAACAGGGTAAACAACATTTGAAGTTACCTTGTACAACAAAAAGCCTAAGTCACTGTCGTTGAGTTTTCTTTTCCTGTAATTATTTTTCCTCAGTGTTACGAGATGACTTCCGACAAAACCCCACAGATGTTGTGGTGGCAGCTGGAGAGCCTGCAATCCTGGAGTGCCAGCCTCCCCGGGGACACCCAGAACCCACCATCTACTGGAAAAAAGACAAAGTTCGAATTGATGACAAGGAAGAAAGAATAAGTGTGAGTTAAATTAAAATCATGGCCCAGAGAGATTGAATTTTCGGTCTCAAAATACAAGATAGATGTATTTTATTCTTTAACTTATTATTAATAGAATCGTATTTGAATGCTAATTACAATTTATACTGCCTTGAAAAGATTTAAAAACATTTGGATGAGACTACAAGAGACAAAAATTATGTAAATCAAGTGTACATGAAATATTAATAATTGCACCAATCTGAATTATATCTTTACACTGCAATATTGATATTTTGGTTCTTTTTTTTTTTTTTTTTTGAGACAGAGTCTTGCTCTGTCACCCAGGCTGGAGTGCAGTGGTGCAATCCTGTTCACTGCAACCTCTGCCTCCCGGTTTCAAGTGATTCTCTTGCCTTAGCTTCCCAAGTAGCTGGGACTACAGGCATGCGCCACCACACCCAGCTATTTTTTGTATTTTTTGTAGAGATGGGGTTTCACCTTATTGGCCAGGATGGTCTCCATCTCTTGACCTCGTGATCCACCTGCCTCAGCCTCCCAAAGTGCTGGGATTACAGGCATGAGCCACTGCACCCGGCTGATGTTTTAGCTCTTTTATAAAATCTCCAGAAGCTTCTGTTGATCATGCAGTACATGAGTGTTAAAGTATAAATAATAGCCATAAACCACATTAACTACATCTAATTTTGCACCATTTTCAAAAATTATAAGAGAAAGTAATTTAAGGTGATGAATATCTCAAATTATTTTTCCAGTTTTTCCAATTAAATAATATTTATAACAGTAAAATTTTATACATGAATTGATTTAAAAGCAAATTGAATAGATATGAAATAAAATCAAAATCAAAATAGCTGACTGGTTCTGCATGTAGAAAAATAACTGTTTCCAAAGGAAATTTATAATCAGATTCATCAGTTGATTAAAATTCAAAATAAAACACACAGAAACAGGCAAATGGCATGTAATCATTTTATTTCTTCAGAGGATCCATGCAACATTGTATGTGAAGCTTTTAAGTGAGAACCAACCCACAGAAATAGTATATAATTGCTTAACTTTCTGATATTATTCAGTAGTATAATTTTTATATTCAATACAACTGAGAGTGAATATAATTAAGATAATTTCTCATTTGACTGAATACATGTGCCATTTTAATTAAAAAATCTATAAATTATTGGTATCTATTATCTTAAAAATATGTTTATTACAAATGAGGATTTTTCCTGTGTGCACAGTGTGATTACAACATAAAACAGAACTAGATAGGCTGTGGAAGTGATGACAATGTATATTCATGTGTTTCTGGTATAGAGGCAAACAGAATTTTTCCCTTCACCCTCTAAAGGTTTAAGTCTTTTAGTCTGCTGAAATAAACTGGCAATAGACAGTTTAATGGAAGGAGGAGCATACAGATGTATTTATATGTAAGTGCAAGGGAATCACACAAAGTATAAAACTCAAAGAAGGGCTAGATGGTTGACGCTTACTTATCCTCTTCATAGGATAGAGGGAAGTGGGAATAGTAGGCAATTTTAGAGTAAGATTAAATGATTTTCAGAGAAGATGAATGGGCCCAACAAATAGATAAAGTTCCTCTGGCCGCTGGGAGAGGTGGTGACAAGTTCTGGGAAGGTGAGGGGCAGAACTGCACTGCAAACAAAGGTTGTCTTATTATGTAGATAAAGTCTCAGATAACAACCCCAAGAAGAATAGTTGAACAGTCTGTCCAGTAGGCTTGGTAATGACCTTTAGTTTCTTCTTTGGTGATTAATCTTTGCAGGTTACTGAGATTTCAGACAGGGGATTTAAGGCAATTGTGTTTCTTTTGGAAGAACTTTTCTCAGTCAGATAAGGAAACTTCAGAGAGCTCCCTTCTCTGTTCTTGGGGCAAAGGGGAGGGGAGAAACAAAGGAATGTCAGAGAGACATTGATGTTAAGGAAGTTTCTAATGACTTACAATTTCCTTTAGTTCAAAGTGCTCAGAAAGCCAAAGCACCACATTTTGGGATATCGTTTTCTGAGCCCCAACACTAGTCTCACTGTTAACACTGTGAGATCTATTTTACCAAAGAGAGTTTTGTTCTCAGTGGTCTTGCTTGGGTACCAAATTTATGAAAATGTACTCCTGATGATGGAGTAAAATCATTGTTTATGGATTGGTAGTTTATGTTTATAGCATTTAGCTCTTGCCTATTTAAAGGTGTGCTGGCAGCTGAATAATCCAGGTTGACTTTACTCACAAGTCTGGCAGTTGGTTGACTCTCAGCTGGGTATCTTTGTTCCCCTCCTTATGATCTCTAATTTTCCAGCAGCCTAGTTCAGTCAGTTCCCATGTTGGTCTCAGTTCCAACTCAGCAAGAGCAGGCAAGACACAATGTACAAGAACCTTTCTTCCAGTGAAGTATTTGCTGTAGTTCCATTGGTCAAATCAAGTCATATTACCTAGCTCTAACCTTCAAGGGGAAGGAGAAATGGCCTTCATAGCCATTTTTATAAGCCCTTATTTTATTCTACCAGACAGAATTGAGAACAGGTTAATGGTCTTTTCCACCTATGTAAAAAAAAGTCGAAAATTCCTTTCTAGAACATGACAAGTTGTAAATCTTGAAACATCTCTGATAAGAGCCAGTGTACATGAGTTGTGTTTGCCTGTGAAATTAAAAAATAATGGAGAAAACCAACATGTTCTTATCTTGTATTTCTTCAAGAACACTCAATCATTGTGAAGCTAATGTTGAATTAAATGAATACAAAAAAAAATAGGAAAAGAAACTATGAGTTATAGATTTACTGAAAGCCTAACTCTGCTTTAATGTCCTCTTTAGCAAATACATATTTTAATATTATTGCATTTGTTTTTATCAGCCAATAAATGCTTCTCATTTAAGAAATCTTGAAGGGGAACCTATTAGATGCTAATGGTTTATACCAATACATATTACCGTTTTATAAACTGTGTTTGTTTTTATCCAACCTGCCTTTTTCTCCACGAATTATCTCTTAAATACAATTAAGATGAAACAAAGATGATTAATATTAACAGTTGAAATGTGAATTCTAGGGAGGCAAAGATTTTTACCGTTTGATTTACTATTGTCTCTTAAGTGTCCAGAATATGCCTAGTCAGTAGGGATATATATACTTTCTGAATCCCTCTGATTCAGCAGGATTTTATTAGGTTATTTAAAATGAATATCTAGTATTTCTTTCTGATGACAAATGACAATAGCAATTTATTCAAATGAATTTCAGTGTGAAGACTAACTACTGGGATTTAGGGAGGTCAGTCACAAGACTCAAAATAGGATCAGGAAAGAGAGGACAGCTGCCTTAAAAAATATGGGGCTATATCTAATGCTAAATGACGAGTTAATGGGTGCGGCACACCAACATGGCACATGTATACATATATAACAAACCTGCACATTGTGCACATGTACCCTAAAACTTAAAGTATAATAATAATAAAATAAAATAAAATAAAAAAATATATTTTCTATGAAGAAAGTATGGAAACTTATACTGAGAGTGAATTTAAGAAAAGAAAACATACCTGCAAATGCCGAAATAATGGCAGAGTTTTTTCCTTTGGGAAACAAATATGCTCAAATACTCAAAACTATTTATTAATGACCTTTTATTTTCTATTCTGTTCCTTTTTCTTCCCTTCTCTTTTCTTTTTGTTTGATTTTAACAGATCCGTGGTGGGAAACTGATGATCTCCAATACCAGGAAAAGTGATGCCGGGATGTACACTTGTGTTGGTGCCAATATGGTGGGAGAAAGGGACAGTGACCCAGCAGAGCTGACTGTCTTCGGTAAAACTTTCTTCTAAATTATTAATTTTTATTTTTATCAGTTTTTCTTTGCTTTTAAGTATCACTAACATTAAAAACTGGACCATGTAAGGACAGTTACTCATGACTCATGGTAAGCAGTGACAAATTAGAATTATCTTGTTTTCTGTCTTTCTAATGAAAGCTTCGATGTAAAGAAAAAATTATTTGAAACTTTAATTAACTTACATTGTTCATATATTTGTAAGATTTTGCAGTTCATCAAAATGTAATGTTCTTTCTTAAAGTCTATTTGAGATATTACATCTATCTAAAGTTTATCACTCATTCAACTCTCATGCATTTATCAGGTAGCTATTATGTGCAAGATACAGGGTAAGGATTTTGAAAAAATAGAGAGTATAGTATAAAAAAACTTGTTTTCCAGTTCTTAGAAATAACTCTTGATAAAAATACTATGTATGCACACATATAAATTCTAAATTAGAAAAAGGACCCCTAAAATGAGATATTTTGTTGATATTCATGTTCCTTCAAGAACCAAGGCTCTCCTTAGCTGGATAAATGCAATTAATAGGTTAAAAACTGACTAGAACCATATCACATAAATGGTGGATAAAATATCGGAAAGGAGAAAACTGGGGACAAATAAAGATGGCCAAGGAAACAAATGTAAGGAAAATACTGCAGGGCAACTGTGGAAGATTGAAAGAGAGAGAAAATGACAAAAAATTGGAGAAAATAGATATGCTAAAGAGACTCAAAAATGAAACACTCTTTTAGAATACATTGAAGTTCTATTTAAATCTCTGTATAGACTTACACATTTATAGACCCACACATGCACACACATACATGTACATATATGTATGTATGTATATGTACGTGTATATATACAATCTTCATTAAACATTTTACTATTGCAGATATTATGTGATTTTTTAGGAGCAAAAATATCATTGATATTTTTAAATTATTTTTCAGTACCAGTAAAATAATCCTCTACTTCTGTGCATGATATAAAATCCCTATTTCTGGTCATTTCTTCAGGACACCCCCAAGTGTTGCACCAAAGCCCTGCGTAGGTCCCCAAAGAAACGTAATTTGCTGGCTTGGGAGACGCCATCCAATGGTGTAATGGGAGTGCCACTATAGAAAGAGCTGCATTATGATTTCTGCTATATTTCAAGAGTTAAGATTGTGCTTTGTGCATGTGTACCAGAATGCAGGCCTCTCCTTTCAATCATTCTGAGCACCGGGTAATCTCTGGTAACACTCCCTGTGGCTACTAAGCAGCTTGAAGTCCCAAATGACAACGCTAGGAGAAATCCTGTAATTCGTTAAAGGAATTGAATAGAAAAAATAGAATTGTTCAAAGTATGCATGTAAATTTCTATCCTGCAGGGCTCAGACAAGTGTCAGTTTGCCCCTACATTTCATGCAGTCCTCTATAAGACTCTCAAGATGTGCTCCACTCTGCAATGAATAAAACACAGTTTTGCCTGGTAAGAAATGATATTAGTGGTCACTGAATGTTAGCATTGAAAGCCCACAAGTACAGCTCTTCTATTTAAAGAAACACTCATTGCTATTTTTCTGTAACTACCACAAACTCTGGAATAGAAAGAAAGAAAAAAAAAAGCTGTATTACTGCAGTATAGACTGCCTTCAGAAGGAAATTGAAAGGGTCTAATGTCATTACAGAAGCAATTAGACTTACCACTAATGAGACATCCTTATGAAATATTTACTCTACTTTCCCTAAAGAAATGATGAGAACTACTGGGGATTCCTAAACATGTCAAAAGTTATGTGGGAACTTCTAAATTATTTTGAAAATAGCTATCATCCAAATAGATTGAATTGTCTAAAGGCAGTTCCCCTGGCAGAATTGATTTAGGAAACTGAGAAATGTTTATTAGATGGTGTAAGCTAGTCGGAACTGACCTGAGGGGTTATAAGTACAAGATTAAGTTGAAGGAAAAACTAACTTTCCATTATTGGTAAGAAAACAACATCCAAATCCAAAAGAAAAACAAAAAAACCAAAGTGATGGTCTAAATCAAGGATGTGATAAGTATTGCCCAAGAAACCCCTTCTGCATCTTGGCTCCCTATTCTTAGAGAACATAAAAGAAAAAAAACAGTGTACTATTAATAGGGAGGTCTTCTTTATTTTATGCTGGTGCTCCTACATCTAATACACATTTTCCAATAAAACTCTTTATATTTTAGCATTGTTACATATTATCATTTTTGACCTAATGTTTATGTAAGTAAAACTGATTATACTTCATACTCTCTCTCAATTTTATTTTCATGGAGCAGCAATTTCACTTTTAAAGGTCTGGCTACTATAACCACTCTGTAGCTATAAGGTTTTTAAATGTCCTTTGCAATTGAATCTTTATCTTAAGATATGTTATACAGAACAAGTAACATTTTGTTGTTCGAAAAAATAAGTATATACATTATTATTATAAATATAATAAAAATGTGTATAGTAAAGTAACATTTAATTGTTCAAGAAATATAAGTCACTTGTAAATGCCAAGAAAAACAATGAAAGGAGTAAAGGTTTTTTCCAATATAATAGCTATCTACTTTCCGAGACATATTGCTAGGAAAAATAATTTTCCCAATTCTTCAAGTATTTTGATTCTAGTGGGCTTGTACTTTGAAGTTGTATAGTTTAAAATTTCAGCATTATATATTTTAAATGTGCCATTTGATCATATCAAAGATATGATCAGTGTAACCTAATTTTAAAAAGTTACTGTGCCATATATCATGAATCAAATATTGTGGTTGATCTTCTAATAGTTTTTGGTCATGAAATAACATCCTAATTAACTGGGCATTATCAAATCTAAAAATTAGAAGTAGGTATCATAGTCTACAGTGGCACTGAAATCTGTGGCCCAATCTATACACTTTCCTGAAGTGTAGCCCCTAGAAGTTTACATATGTTAAGCTCTAAAGATCCTGGATGGCAGAGAAAGTAGAGTTGAAGTAAATAATACAATTTCTAATTATGAGTAGATTTCAGAAAACTGCTGTCCAAAATTTGGGTTTTAAAAATGACATGTGGATTTCAAAAGTGATTTTTAAGTGTTTATGAATGCAATACATCAAAACTTATTTTATGTGTAACATTTGTAAAATATAATAAGTATTACAAAACTTAGAATGAAATACAGGAATCTCTTGCCCCAACACAAACACACACACACACACACACACACACACACACATATTTCTCATCATTTTACATTCTGTTTTATCTAATTATTCTGGGATTTGTTTCCATATTTCTGAATATGTGCTTACTCTGCTATTTATTGATGTATCAATTTCATACATTATTTGACTTCCTATTACAGAAGATGATGATTTGGCCCACTTATAGCTTCTTCCCCACCTTCTCACCTCCACTTTTCCTTCTTTCTCTCTTTTTAGTCTATGAACTTTAGAAACATTGGTTATATTAATATTCAGAATATGAGTTATTATAGTCATGTAAATATTATTGACTGTGAGTTGAATGTTATAGTATTATGACCATATTTCTTTTCTGGTACTATTTTTGTTCTTCTTTGAATTAATAATAAGCCCGTTTTCCCATTTGCTTATGCTTGTCTATACCTGTCATGAATTCTTGAAATCTCTAACAGAAACTATAAAATCTCCTATAATCTACTTTTTAGACTTTAGCTATTAAGTCCCCTTAACTACAGCTTTCCCTGAGGCTGCCTGATCTGACTTGGTTAGATATTCCTTAGGTCAACCCCGTAAACCTAATTCTGATTTTGTCTTCCTTGTCTGGAATGCTGGATCTGCTGTTTTCTGCATCCTGTGTTTGTTTCTTTCTCGGTTAACCCCTCTTTTCGGAAGGGGTTCTCAACTTCTTTCTGCTTGGCTGAAGCTTGGAGCACATTCCCAACCAAAATGCCTTTATTCTATCCAGACCTTAGAGTTCTAGTTTAGAATTATGCTTTAGTTAGGGAATTTGACTTAAATAATACTTTTGCTCAGAATATTACAGTTGTGACTGTAATATCATTTAGCTTCTCATGATGCTCTTGAGAAGTCTACTGTGATTCTGATTTCTGTATCCTGTATCTTTGTATGTGATCAGTTTTCTTTTTCTTTTTTTTTTTTCTTCCCAAATGTTTGGTGGTCTCTTTACCCCAGTTTTCTGAAATGGTTCAATACATTACCTTAGTTTGACACTCCTTTCTTTTCCTTGCTATATAGTTGATGAGCAGTCTCAATCCGAAAACTCTCAACCAAAACAATTCAATGAAATGTCTAATTTTTTTAAATTTTTCTTTGTCAAACATGTTTTCATCAATTAGATTTTAAACCTCCTTGGTTTTTCTTTTCTGTAATTCCTCCTTACTTATAGCATCCTGTTCTTGTTTCATGGGTATTATGACTTCTCTTGTAGCAGAGACTATTGTTTTTGTAATTTGTATTTTATTTTATTTTTTCACCAGCTTTTATTAAGTTCTCAGGTACATGTGCAGGATGTGTAGGTTTGTTACCTAGGTAAACTAGTGCCATGGTGGTTTGCTGCACAGATTAACCTGTCACTTAGGTATTAGGTCCTGCATCCATTAGCTATCCTTTCTGATGCTCTCCCTAACCATGCCCCTTTGACAGGCTCCAGTGTGTGTTGTTCCCCTGATGTGTTCATGTGTTACCATTGTTCAGCTCCCACTTAGAAGTAAGAACATGCAGTGTTTGGTTTTCTGTTTCCGCAGTAGTTTGCTAAGGATAATGGCTTCCAGCTCCATCTGTGTTCCTGCAAAGGACATGATCTGATTCCTTTTTATGACTGCATAGTGTTCCATGGTGTATTTGTACCACATTTTCTTTATTCAGTCCATGATGGGTATTTGGGTTGATTCCATGTCTTTGCTATTGTGAATAGTGCTGCAATGAACATATGTGTGCATGTATATTTATAATAGAATGATTTATATTCCTTTGGGTATATACTCCATAATAGTAATGGTATTTCTGGTTCTAGATCCTTGAGGAATGGCCACACTGTCTTCCACAACAGTTGAACTAATTTATATTCCCACCAACTGTGTAAAAGCATTCCTATTTCTCTGCAACCTCACCAGCATCTGTTGTTACTTGATTTTTTAATAATTGCCATTCTGACTGGCGTGAGATGGTATCTCATTGTGGTTTTGATTTGCATTTCTCTAATAATCAGTGATGTAGAACTTTTTTTCATATGTTTGTTAGCCACAGGAATGTCTTCTTTTGAGAAGTGTCTGTTCATGTCCTTAGCCCACTTTTTAATGGGGGTTGTTTGTTTTTTCTTGTAAATTTGTTTAAGTTCCTTGTACATCTGGATATTAGACCTTTGTCAGATGCTTAGATTGCAAATATTTTCTCCCATTCTGTAGGTTGTCCGTTCACTCTGATAATTTCTTTTGCTGTATCACAGAATTTTAATAACACTTTTTTTTAAGTAAAATTATCTTGTGATGCTTCTCTGCCTTTATTTCCTCTTAGTTTCTCTTCCCCACCATCCCCCACCACCACGGCTCCATACCACATTGTTCTTTGTCTTTTCACTGGAAGCTTTTTTCAAATGGCACATGATCTATTGTTAATTCATATTTAGTTGTTATTCTCCAAAAAGATTACTGGAAACTCTGTGCCAACTGATTATTTTCACAGTATGATGTTCAGATTGAGAACTAACCATTTTGGGGAAGATGAGGACAGAGATTGGGGTTGGTGATATTGGTTTTTAGTCTTTGAATGAGAGATAATCGTTGATAGCATAAGAGTAGTTGAGATATTCAGAGATAATGCTATTAGAGAAGATCCTTAGGACCCACACCTTAAGAAATATCTGTATTTTATTTGTAGCATGTGGTATAAGAACATGAGGTGTTATTAAGATTGTTGTCAGCAATATAATCCTTTCTTGAGTATATTTATTGAGCATCTACTGTGTCCCATGCCCTGTTTAAGTGCTTAAATACTAATGGTGGAATGAATAGGCAGAGCCCCTGCTCTCACCTGGAGTCTTATATCATGTTATCAGCAATAACATGAAATTTTGCCTCTAATATGTGGTGAGAGAGGCATTTTTTTTTCCTCTGAGAAGATTTATCTATATTTGTCTTTGCTTCATAGGATGAATTTTCTCAGGCAAGGAAAGTTCTAGCCAAAAAGAAACTAATGCAGTCAGGATTTATTTAATCACATTCAGACAGCCTGATCATTATCGTTCAGTCTTTTTCTGGAAGGGCGTGATAATTCACATTCAATGACTATCAAACCCACCCTCACCTCATTCATGCCCAGTTAAATAGAAGGAGACCTACCAGGGCCATCTGACTTCCAATTTAATTGACACTACAGGGTGGCAGCTCTTTCTGGGTGAGCTGAAGTCGAGATAAGGTTTACAAGCAGTGGTTAACTCTAATGTCCTTTTATTACATAGCTTTGGTCTTACAGGACTTAAAGAACTCTACCTATGTAATTATTGCCATAACACTAATTTTATAATGTTAAGCGAAGTTTATTTTTAAAATTTTATGGTCATTTGAGAAATAGCTGTTATAACACAGTGATTGACAATTTTAAAGCTGTTTTCAATGACTGAATACAGTTAAAAAGAGAAATTTGTTTGCTGGGCACTTAATTTTTTTCATGTAACTAAGGAACTTAAGAGATACTATGCAACCACATTTCAGATTTATGGTATTTTGTGTTAAATTGTATATTTGCTTTCTGAATATTTTTATCATAACTACAAGAGACTTGGCATTTGATTTTATTGTAGCTGTATATAAAGTTGGATTTTTCCAAAATGCCAATTTGGAACTAAATTGACAAGATTGACTACTTGAGAGCTGTACTTCACAGAAACACACTGGCAAACAACACTACTGTCCCAAGAGAGATTAACCTTGTAAGCAAGTTATGCAGGTGATTCAAATCCTGTTAATCTCACATAAAAAAATGTTAATTGCATTGGCAAAGACATTGCCTCTGATCACTCTGCAGTTATATAATTAGAGATCAGCCCATTCAGAGAGGCTCTAATCTAATTGATAAGCAGTCAGCAAACGACCCTTGAGATTTCTTCCCCGTTTTTCAATATGTGGTCAGACATAAGGTATTAACATGAAAAAACCAGTGACCTTGTTTTGACATGTTTTAAAATTGTTTGCTTGTTATTCAATAGTTTAAGATTTTCATGCATACTTATTTTAATTGTACAGAGCTCTAATTGTCCAAACTCTATGGAGCATTAATAGGTATTGAGTGTGATCGCTTATCAATGTATTGGATGGTTCTATTACCAACTTACTTTCTAATCCTTCTAGCTTTTCATTTTTTTGGAGATTATTTTGAGTCAAAAGGGGAGACTCAAGTTACTTCCTTATAATTTTTAAAATTTGTGTCTGAAAGGGGCTTGGCTTTGTGTTTGGCTTATTGTAACAATTGCCACTGCAGATGCAACGCATTTGAAATACATTTTTGGCCTGTACAACTTCTTTAGTCTTCATATTTATGTTTCTGATTCTCAGATTTTTTGGAAATAAAGTTGGTTAAGAAAAGTGGAAAATAGGTCTTACAAAAAATTTCTTCCATTTAAATAAATGTTAGGCAAACCTACAGTTTTTAACATAACGTTTTCTGTGGGTAATTATGAAAGTTGCAAAGCAGAAGGTGAGTTTAGTATAATTAACAGAAAACAATTGGAATAATGAATAACACAGTTTAGAGATAATTGTTAGAAAGGGTGCTATGGAAATTCTCAGAATAATACTTTAAAATATGTGACCAAGCTCCAGTATCTCAGGAATTTCCCGTGTCACGTGTTGGACAGCACATCCTAATACCCAGGCATAAAACCCGTGTTGATGTGTCATGCATGTGCAGGCGACTTTCATCTCATTTATTCTTTGCCTTTGTTTTGCTTTGTTTTGGTTTTCTATCCATTGAATTACATTTTTCACCATGAGCCAATGCCAGGCTTCCAAAAATCGTATACCACATATGTTCCTGTGGTTATCCAGTTGCTAAGCAACTGGACTCTGCTTGAGGGTAGCAGTGAAGAGAGAAGGTTCATTGTGAAGTCCCGCACCCCTGCTGAGTTCATTTGAACAGCAGCAGGGATCCTGTATCTTGATTCTTCTTGAAATTATAAATCAAGTGCCTGCACGTGTCTCCATATAAAACAATGAGGCTTAGAACAAGTACCATGACCAAAAAACCCTTAAGGATCCTGATGGTATCCCCTTGAGGAAGGGACAGCTTAGTTTTGTGACATCTCTGATGTAACGTTTGCCATTCGGATTAATTATATGTTGTGATTTTGTGATTGTTAGCATGTTAAGGAAAGCATACACAAACTTTGCCTGAAAATATAAGTATTTTAATGGAACTGGTCTCACATATTGTTTTTCAATTTATTTTATACCCAGCATAATGTCATGAAAACTTTTCATATTAGACAGGTAGATAGTTTTAATATTGCAATGACTTAACAGTTTTTCAATGTATAAGTTGCTGCAATTTATCCTAAAATCTCGCATTTTCCAATATTGTGAGTTTTGCTGCAATTATCCTATGGACTTCTTATTTTTGTTGCAGTTATCAGTTATCGAAGCCACTGTTCTGTATTGTTATATTTTGCAGAGTGTCTGTAAGTGATGGTTGCTTTGGTTCTTCTTCAGGGCTCATACTTCCTTTTTCTTACTGATTTTTAATGCCAGCATGCCCGTCTTGTTCCAGACTTCAATGGGCATGACTTTTGTATTTTACTTTTTTTTTTTTTTTTTGAGATGGAGTCTCGCTCTGTCGCCCAGGCTGGAGTGCAGTGGCGTGATCTTGGCTCACTGCAAGCTCCGCCTCCCGGGTTCACACCATTCTCCTGCCTCAGCCTCCTGAGTAGCTGGGACTACAGGTGTCCGCCACCATGCCCAGCTAATTTTTGTATTTTTAGTAGAGATGGTGTTTCATCGTGTTAGCCAGGATGGTCTCGATCTCCTGACCTCGTGATCTGCCCACCTCGGCCTCCCAAAGTGCTCGGATTACAGGCATGAGCCACCGCGCCCGGCCCTTATTTTACTTTTAAGAGGATTTTGGCATTTAATTTCTGGCAAAATGTCTTCATCACGTTTAAAAAGTCTTTTTGATTCCTTCTTTATTTAGATTTTTTTTAATTCAATGGCTTTATCTACAGATTTAATCATATTTATCTTTATTTCTCTTCCTATTATGTAAGTAATCTCCTTTATCTCATTAAAATTTTATTTGACTTCAAGTAATAGAAATCTGCCTAACAATGGTTTAGGCATAAGAGGTTCATTTTTCTCATCCTTACCATTTCTATGATGAAAGGAGCTTACACACACAAACTCACACACACATGCACACACTCACACACAATCCATGTTTTACCTGCCAGTCTGTTTCAATTTGCCAAATGAAAAGTTGAGACACTTCCTAGAGTTTCCTTTTCACCCTATGCGTCTGACTGATCACCCAGTTTTGATCTCTCTTGTCTGTCCCCTTTTCCACATCCTATGAACCATTGTGTCAGTTTAAGCTGAAATAATTTCTTACAAGAGTCTTTGACCTAATTCACGACTTTATGTTTCTCTTCTAATTTATCTTTCACAGACGTACCAACATGACTTTTTTCATATGCTTATTCGACACGTTGCTTACTTGCTTTAAGTCCTTCAATAGCTCTCTATCAACCTCAGGGCAGAGCTTACAGTCCTTGAGTGGTGAATAGGGCCTTCGTGGTCTTATCTCACACTCTCTGCCTGGCTTTGTCTCTCACCACTTTCCCCAATGAAACTAAGCTACTCACTATTCACCAGCTTGACACTTAGTGAAAGCCTCTAGGAGTGGTTGTGTTAATATGTGCTGAGTGAGTGAGTGGATGAGAGGAAGACTTCTCTAGCTTGTTCATCCCAGTGTCAGGATGTAGTATGCTACTCCCACTAAAATCAAAGGGAACAGGAAAGACCTCCTCTTGATGAATCATTTTTCAATCTTGAGTAATACCAACAGTGTCTCAAACCTCTTTAACATTGGGTTAATGTAGTTTTTGGATGAACTGGATGAATAGCTGCACCTGATAGCACAGAAAAAGTCTATTCCACTTCCTATGCTAATGATTTATTTTTTACTATTAACATTTGGGACCCTCATAAGGATATATTAATCCTATTGCCTATTTAACTACCAGAAATGATAGCTCAATACCAACTATGCAAGCCCCAAAATAGCTGTTTTGGGCACATAGTGTCCAGAGTTGAAAAAAGTAACATTAAATTATTTTATCCGACATGCAGATTTGTTCTGCTGTCTACAGGGCACAATTTGCTGCTAATTTATTCAGGGTGTCTAAAATCCTTAGATGCAACCATGTTTATCTTTAGTTTTTATGGATTGCTTGTCAATTCTGCGTTTACAAAATTTTTCATGATAAAATTCTATTTGCCTTGTTTTATTGCTTGGGATTTTTGAGTCCCAGAGCACAGATACTCAAGCATATGCAGAAAATTTTGATCCCTACTGTCAAATTCTCTGGAGAGATACAATAGTCTTCCTTCTAAATGCCAATGATAGTTAGTTTTATTGCAATAAAATATTTATCTTGCAACTCACACATTTGTTTTATAAATATGGATCTTGATTTAGTCAATAAAATCAAATACTCTTATTTTATACTCTTAACGTCTATTATTTGAAGTAATTTATTTTCTTTGAAGGTTTCCTGCCAAATACATTTTGGTTTTTGTGCCACTGTATACAGAATTTTAAATTAGAAGGTTTGAAACTCAAGTTCTAGGTGGCTAAATATGTCCAGATCGCCAGATAAATTGTGTCAGCTTCCTGTGGATCTCATCTTTCTTTTCCTTGGCTTAGTTCTCTTTCTACCTCAGTAAGTAGCAATATTGAATTTGTTTGTGATTTGAAGATATGGGCTAATAAAATTTAAATGATAATTTTTCCAGTTTCAGACCATTATCCAAAAGGGAAGAAACTGGACAAGGAATGCCCATGTTTGGTGATACATAAAACTACTTTTTATTTTATATCCTCAGAGGCTAAGAATCTTATGGATAGGAAAAGATTTTTATGGATACGAACTTATTTTTCTTTAGCTTTTTGTAGAAGAGTGCTAGAATACAATTTAACAGTGCCAAATACAGATTAATAAAAGAAGAAAGGATGAAAACAGTAGAACAGAATACTGAAGAAATAAAAAACATAAAATTAAGTAAAAAAAAAAATGGTTAAATATCTCAAACACTTAAGAGAAGACCATTGGAGAAAACCTCAAAAAATTGATAAATAAGTAGTTTGCAACAATTAATAATGACAGTCTTTGTATTTAAGAAAAATAATCAGGTAGACAGCTTTCCATACATGAAGTTAAAATAATCATGGAAATATTGAGTCCTTATCAAATCATAGCCTGTGGGAAAATTTAGGTAATATATGTGTGAAAGTACACATCTTTTGGTTTTCTCTAGCATTCTTGAGGAATATTAATATTTGTTTTGTAAATGTTTTTATCCCTTTCAACTTTTGGTTTTCCCACTTTGAACCCCGATAATAGATTATTGTAATCATTTTTAATCTATCTTTTCCTGTAGAATTCAGTGTTGTGATTTTTTATGATAGAATCCACCTGATTTAGCTCAGGGATTCACTGAAAAATCAACTTAATATTTTTTTCCAAAGGTTGTATGGTCTTATGTGCAAACTGTAGCTATTTCTTTGTTCCAAAATATTTTATTTTATTGAATGACGTTGGGTTCACAAGGCATTATTGAAACACAGCTGAGGTACAGAGTTAGGTACCTGTGTACCAAAAGTAAATTAGGTTTCCTTTGCTTTTTCATAATGTACTTAAAGCATGCATAATAGTTTATCTCATTTTACCATTGTTTCATTTTTTTTTTTCAAGAACGACCCACATTTCTCAGGAGGCCAATTAACCAGGTGGTCCTGGAGGAAGAAGCTGTAGAATTTCGTTGTCAAGTCCAAGGAGATCCTCAACCAACTGTGAGGTGGAAAAAGGATGATGCAGACTTGCCAAGAGGAAGGTAAGACCAACATATGGATGGAAGATCGTTAGATAACCAATGGATAATTAGGAAAGAAAAGGACAGCTACAGTGCCACCACCAAACACTCCTACATCTTGGGATATTTTCACTCATGTGATTTTTACATACGCAAGCCACATATTTACTGTTTGTATATTAAAGTCCTCCAGGCTTTCAATGTCACTCTTTCAATGAATATCTACATTAATGCTTGATTCTTCATTCCACCTCTTATCCCCAGATACCAAGGATTCCTGGGTGCCTTCTTTCCCCTGGACCCTTTGAGGTATACCATTCTGTTCCTGCAGAATGCTCCCTGGAGGCCTCCATCAATGACTGCCCGTTCCCATGCTTCACCACCTCTGGATACCCTTTGTCACCTCTGTGGCCCAAAGCATAACTAAGAAAAGACTATTTCATGTGGCTGACTCTGAGTCCTGGAGTCAAGCAAAGGTCAGCACAACACTGAAACGGTAGCAAGTAGTTGGCATCATTTTTCACATAGGGGGTTTCCAACACAGGGACCTCCCGTCACTTTCTTTTTTCCATCTCTCCATGGAGACCTTCTCTTCCATCTCCTTCTTATTGTACTTATCACAAAACCCCCAAACCCAATCTCTCAAAGTCTCACCTGTATTCAAAAATGCTTTTCATCATATATAAAAATAATTGTAACTTGTTGTTATAGAAATTTCCCTAAGACCTTGCCATTTAGAATCAAATAAGTGATTCAAGTGTGTTTTGTTGTTGTTGGTTTAACACAAGTAATTTTATCTTTAAGATTTGTTATGCCTTCCTGCTAGTTCTACCTGCTGATATCACAACCATCATGCATTCTCCAATTACTGCCTGCATAAAATTGTACAGGCTGCGGTTTTCTAATTTTTCTTTTTTAAAAAAAAAATTTTTGGCTGGGCACGGTGGCTGACGCCTGGTAATCTCAGCACTTTGGGAGGCCAAGGCAGGTGGGTAATTTCAGGTCAGGAGTTCAAGCAGCCTGACCAACAGGGTGAAACCCTGTCTCTACTAAAAATACAAAAAATTAGCTGGGTGTGGTGGCACACACTTGTAATCCCAGCTATTTGGGAGGCTGAGTCTGGAGAATCGCTTGAACCCGGGAGGCAGTGGTTGCAGTGAGCCAAGATCGTGCCACTGTACTCCAGCCTGGGAGACAGAGTGAGACTGTCTCAAAGAGAAAAAACAAACAAACAAACAAACAAAAAAACAAAAAAACAAAACAACTTTGTTTCTCTCAACTGACTGATATTAACCATGCTTCCACAGAAGCTGTATACCTTTTATGTGCTTTCACTGCTATCAGTACTTTCCTAAATGTAAACATTCATTTCAAAATCTCAATTTTATAAATCCCTAGATATGATAGGATACTTTACTTCAAAAGACATGTCACTCATGGATTGAATGCACTGGATTCAAATGCACCAACCATTTATAATAGTTACTGAGAGGTTCTTTGTAATCTACGGGAATAAAACAAGTGAAAACATTAATTCAGTTAGTTTTTCAGCCTATGTAGTAGGGACAGTCATCATTGTGTTTCTTTTATCATTTTAATGCCAGACATCTATCTTTAAAGGAATGGTATTAGTAGAAGAGGTTTGTAAATGTGAGGCTTTTCATGCCCTCTCATTGGAGAAGCAGGTTAGAAAACAAGGAGAGTTTACACTATTGAATTGTTACTGTCCATCCTCTATACATAGTCAGCAACTTTCTTCAAATTTGAGAGCACGTAGTAAATAATTTTAAAATGTTAATGTAAGGTGCAGAGATTAATTCTGTAGTAAAATTTATCCTAGTGTAAACAAAGGTTTATTTTAAATAACTGGGAGTATATGGCCTTGTACACTGAAACTTTAAAAATCTTTAATTTTGGAAAAATTTTGATTTATAGGAAAGTTACAAAGTTAGTAACAGAGAGTTCCCCTTTACACTACACCCAGTTTTCCTTATTGTTAATATCTTACATGACTATAAAACATTTGTCACAACTAATGAGCAAACCTTGATAGGTAATAATAATTAAGTAAAGTGTATACATTATTTGGATCTCCCAGGTTTTCATCATTGTCCTCGTTCTACTCCAAGTCTAGTTCAGGTAATTACTGAGTTGGGTATCATAGACTTCTGCATTTGTTCTCGTATCTCTCCAGTCTCCTCCGTCCTGTTACAGGTTCTTAGTTTTTCTAGTTTTGTGACCTTAACAACCTTGAAGGGAAGTGCTGGCCAGGTATGCTATCGAATGTCCCCCAAACTTGGATTAGCCGGATTAGACTGTGTTTATAGGTTTTTAAAAAGAATACCCTAGAAATGACATGCTCTTCTTATCACATTGTATCGGGGGCACATTATATCCATATAACAGCACTGGCCACCCTGTTAATTTTCAAACATTGAGCACGAGCTAGTTGAAAAAAGTATTAAAATAGAGAATTGTAAGTGTGCATTGCATTTTAACATGTCTATGTTCCTGAATTAAGATAAAATAAAAATGAATTGAGCCTAGTTTGATTATTTCCAGCTTAATGTAGGTGTTAGGTCATAAACTTGACAACTTAAGCTGCTACACTGTTCTCTAAATCTTGCCAAATTCATTTGCTTCAAAGTACAAATGGTACATATAAATCAAACAACAGCATTAAAGCTACACTATCAGAAGGTATGATATCAAGGCCACTAAACAACCAGGTTGATAGCATGAGAAATCTTATTTTCACTAACTTCCTTTAAAACATTTTCATAGCTTTGGCCTCTTTATTCTTTTTACCGGCATATTATTATAGTACTTTGTGTAACCAGTTAAATATTTTAAAAATATTAGACAAATGGCAGTGCTGTGTAAGCTTAAAATTGTTTTGTTAGAAAGGCTTAAAGCAAGGATAAGTGCAATGTAGAAACTGAGGTCAGTATTTCATCATGAAAGAAGCATGTACTTTTTCTTGGATTCCCAGTCTTTAAGTGATGTTTCAGAGGAGTTTATTCATTCCTTGATTTGTATGTATTAGCATAAGCCTCACTTATGCATAATGAGAGAGAAAGACACCTCTTTCCTTGGTGACGAATAACAGTAATAACTTTTAGCCAACCGTAGACTAAATCAACAACATTGATTCTATTACATTATTTAGGTCTCAGACTAGGGAGATGGCCATTGTTCTTGTATAAGCAATTGGTGTGGTGGATGACATTTCTTTGGCTTAACATTTAATGAAATTTGAATAAGGTTTGTGTAGTAGTTCATGCTTAACACATTTATATGAAAGCTTTGTAGGGCAGCTGCATAGCCTGTAATTACTATGTAAGTAATATGTGACTGTTTTTCTTTTGGAGACAAGAAAAGCTTTTCAATTCAAGTTTAAATTTATGAAATGCTGTGAGAGCTATTAAAACCTTCAACACAGAAGAAGATATCTGTGCCAACCTTTCAGTAACCAGGGATGAATTAAGGGAGTATTTTTTTCCCCTTGCCTTGAAAATATTTTTTAAGTAGTACTGATATGCCTCTTTCTTTTATTTAGTCTTAAACTCCTGACCTTTCTCAGTAACTATCTTTAATGAAATTACAACAGACTCTTAGTGATTTGTATTAAAACATTTTCTGAAAAGATGAATGTTTCAGTGAGGTGGGAAGCATAGCAAGTCTAACAATAACCCTTATGCTCAACTAGGGAAAGTTATTTATGTGGACATTTTCCACGCCACCAAGAAACAAAACGGGAAGGAGTCTACGTTATAAACATTAGTGCCAAACTGTTAATTCCTTGCAGATACTTCTGAAGATATTCCCATTTCACAATTGAGTATTTCAGGAAGCATACTGATTCTGTGCCAAGTACCAATACTGTTTTCTAGAAGGTTTCAATACATATGTGTTAGGGACAAAAATTTCATAACACTAACGTGAAAATAAAGTGAGTAGGGGGAACAAGCAAGTGCAAGGCATTTTATAGTTTATAATGATTACGATTTTTAAAGCACGTTTTTAAAGCATAATTTAAATAGAAGAAGATGCACTTTTGGGTTTACCTACATTTAGTGAGTGCCTACTACATTTATAATGCTCATTGCAAGTTTGGAAAAGTAAGTCGTTTTAAACAAGGTAAGTTAACTGTTATCAGTTCTTTAGTTTTTGTTTTATGTTAGTGAGATTGGGTGACGTGGGAAAGTATTTACATTCCAAATACAGTAAAGAAAGTAAACTGGAACAGCTCTAGTTATTTTCTTGGGTACTGTCTGTCTTTTGCAGGTAAATATCCAACATGTTGCTTATTAGTACTCTGTTGATAGAGTGCCTTCAATATATCTTTTCACAAACTGTTTTATGTGATAGAAGTTGTCAGTATTTATAATAAATGAGGTGAGGTTCCATCTTATGCCATGTTCCATCATAACATAGGTTTATTGTATATTTTTGTTATATAAATATATTTATGTGCTAAAGCTCTGTAAAAAAGTATCACATGAAGAAACATTAACATAACACAAGTAACATGCCATAAAGAAACAATATAATACATTTGTAACCAAAGATATAAAACTAAATTGAAATATGACAACACTACAATATTCTGTTCAATTTAATATTAATGAGAAATTTAAAAAAATCCCTCTCAGAATTTGGATAAGAGTTAGTGTGATTAATCTAATTGTGAATTCTTACCTGTGCATGTCAGCAGAGTTTGTATTTCATTTCGTTATTAGCAGTCTTTAAAGAACTGTAAACAGGAGATTTAATATCTCTCATCAATTGTATAATTTTCAGCATATTACCATTACCTCCTTTATCTTTTTTATTTCATTTTTATTTTCTAAACTAACTCTAAAGTGACACTAAGTTCCTCAATAAGAACTTCTCTCTTCCACAGTAGACAAAGGAATGTTCATAATAGCTTGTCAGAAGAGAAAGGAAATAAAATACGCCATTTACATTTTTACGTATGCCTGCAAATTCTAAATGCAGTTGATGGCTTGCACATAGTGGATATAATTAATGAATATTTCATAAAATAGAAAAGGGAGTAGAGAACAAGTGTTTCAAGATATATAGAGCAAAATTCTATCAATTTTCCTTAACCCACTGACAAAATTTCCTTCTCTAAAGTGCAAGTCTATTTTAAGAGAGAATTTTCAGAGTTTTTAGTTCCATGAAATGTGAGATTTGCATAAACACATGAGTCTTTAAGAAAAGAAACTGAATGGAACTACTTACAATTCCTTTTTTTTTTGAATGGCATTTTTATACAAAGTGGCTCTTTCTTCTTAGCCCTGAAAATGTGTTTAGCTTAATTGTTTGGAAGCTCTATTGTTTAGAGCATGTGCTTCTGGGACACAGAGATGCTGAACAGGTGCTCAGCTACCCTTAGGAGGCAATGGGCCTTCTTCACATATAGTGTATGCATCAAGGACATGCAATAATTTGAGCTCCTGATAAATAACCACACTGATTAGGTTGGCTGGTAAAGACTGGGCAAGTGAAATGGTCTTAGCAAAAGAAGGAAAATCTAAGAACAGGAGAAAAGCAATGTGTACAAAATATTGTAAATGACATCTAAAAAATGGACTGGTTCCCAAAAGCCAGAAATTTAAAGAAAAAGTATAAATGAAAAATCTTTATTTTTTATGCTATACAGGTGCTTATCTACGTCTGTCTAAAAACAATTAGAAACTTCATGAGCAATGACTGTGGGACCTTTTAATACAAATTACAATAACATACAAATATTTAGGCAATTGCCAAGGGGTTTTAGACTTTAGGCCTTGTTCTGCTACTGTTTGATCATTTAGTTTATTTACACTCCTATTTTCTGGAAATGATATTTGACAAATTTCTCTACTGCAAACTAGGAATGCAATCTTGAAGAAGCTATTTAAACTCTGTTTTACATCCTGAAAATATGGACCAGCAATGTGGTAGGACTGGCAATTAACCTATATTTTTACTCATTTCATAGGGTGAAGAATTATGCCATCCATTCTAACTCAAAGGGCTATTACAATGATATAACCATTTCAAAGCACTGTCAACATTGTACAACGGATACACATACATGGTGCCTCAGTTTTACAAATCCACCTGATTGGTGGCATTTATTAATTATACAGTTAACTACAGGGAAAAAATAATTAATGCTAAAAAATAAATATGAAATATATAATTTGTATATAATGACACATTTTCCTATCTTTGGCCATATGATTTCCATAGAAACATATACAATATTATTTTTAAATAGGTATCACTTATGCTTTTTTTTTTTTTTTGACGGAGTCTCACTCTGTCACTCATGCTGGAGTGCAGTGGCACGATCCCGGCTCACTGCAACCTCTGTGTCCCGGGTTCAAGTGATTCTCCTTCCTCAGCCTCCTGAGTAGCTGGGACTACAGGCGCCCACCACCACGCCCGGCTAATTTTTGTATTTTTAGTAGAGATGGGGTTTCACCATGTTGGCCAGGCTGGTCTGGAAGTTCTGAACTCATGATCCACCGGCCTCAGCCTCTCAAAGTGCTGGGATTACAGGTGTGAGCCATCGTGTCTGGCCTGCTTTTAAATTATATAGATTCATTTATAAATGTTTCTAGTGACTTTGCCAAGTCTGAAAGTTGCCTGCATTTTCTACCCTTAGTAAGCTATACATTCTCCTGGTATTGTGTGCCAGCTCCGGTGCAATCAGTCATCTGGGTTGAGACCTTCACATTTCACACATACGGTTTTGTTTGTCTGTGAGTAATAAGCATAAAACCATTATGATAAAAAGATGTGTAATGTTAAAAGCAAGTATTTAGGGAGGACTTACCATGTGCCTTGCAATGCAATAAATGCTTTTTACATATGTTAATGCCATTATTTTTAAAGAATAGTGTTACAGCATAATGTTACTCCTACTTGAGGGTTATAGAAACAGAAGCTTAAACAAGTTCGGTTTTTAAGGCCACACATTAATAAGCATTAGGGCCAGAACTGGACGTAGAATCTGTCTAGCATGAAATCTCTATTTTAAATGAAAGGGCATGATAATTATATGATTATTAATTATTTAAGGATTGAGCCACCTATGAATTTTATATTGTAGATAGAAACTTAGATAATTGGTTAGAAATACTGTATTATGAATAACTAAATACACATACTATACAGCAATAGAGTTAAGGTAATTTTTAGACCGACTTCGTAAGCCACACATAAGATGTCTTGACATTGTAAAAATTTAAACTTAGAACAGTTCAAGTTTACCTTCTTGGAAACTGAAGATAAAGATTTTGTTTTTACAAACAGGATTAATTGACAACTTTCAGAGGGATGACAGAATGGTAGTTTTCCTGTGTTTTCATCAAATAGGTGCTAATAGTTGCTGTTAACACAAAACTAATTGCCACCTAGGGTGGGGAGTGCAAGTTGCCTAGCCTGTGGCCACACTGGCCCATCTGTTAGGAATCTCAGTTTAGGAACAATGCTGGAACTGGCATCCAATTTGGGTTCTGGCCAGTGGTCAACTAACAAGCTGGAACACACTTGGAATATGAAATGCCTTGAAGTCAGAGATGCTCTGCTGTCTGTTAACTGACAGCTCTTGTGTGTGGGCAGAGCCAAGACCAGGTGCCAGTATGCAGAGCAAAAGGATCTGTCTGCGTGCCACCTGTCATTGCCATGTGCATAATGTCCAAAACAGGAGCCACAGTAGGTGTGCTTCTTCCATCAAAGTGTGGTTGTTAGAGCATTCAGTTAGGCTGAGGTACCGACTAGGGCAACACTTTACCTTAAACCAAACTATAGGACAAGCCAGAGGCTTACCAGAAGATAGCTCTCATATCCCACCATATCACACAGGTGGATGGAGATTTACCATTGGAGACACTCTGTCCTGTACCTAGATTCTTACGTTAACTCTAAACAAAAGGTAAAAAAAAAAAAAAGTTGTTTAATTAATTATATTAACACAAATACTTGTGTGCATAAGACAATTTGTTGTTAGAATCATGCAAATAAGTTTTAATCACCCCAGGGGTTATTCTAAAAATACATTTCTAACTGATTTTTGTTATTATTCTTAGTAAGTTGAATTGTAACGTGAGGCTGAAAGGTATAATAGAATTTAAGAGATCAATGTTCTTATCCTAGCTCTGCCATAATTCATCATGTTATTTCAAGCAATTCATGTAACATGTCTGAGTACCAGAGTCCGTATCTGCAAACTATGTTGGCTTGAATTGTTTCCGTGCTGTTCTCAAATTCTGAAATTGTATAATTCTATGTCAATCACTCAAAACAATTAGAGAAGCACGGTAATTTTTTTTTCAATAGAAGGAAAAAAAGAAACCAGAAAATTGAAATAGATGGACCTAAAGAAGAAAATTAATATTACCCATATATCTATTATCCAGTGACAACCACATTTTATGTATAGAAGGCATCTTGTAAACTTATTTATATTTTAGACATATTTTTCATTCCAAATTGTTCTTGACCCTGAATGCTTACTTAGGGTTTTATTTTTAAAAAGCCAGTACTGATTCAAAATAGCTGTTTCTGACTGCATTTTCCTTTCCCATAAATATAATATTAATAAATAATATTTACACAGTGCTTACTCTATACCAGAAATACTCTAAGCATTTTACAATAGTGCTCTTTTATCTTTAGAAAATGCTATGATGTAAACATTATTATACCTATAATATAAATATCAAAACTGATATGCAGAGAGGGTAAATATGCCAACGTCACTGACTAAGGGACCTAAAATGTCTGGCTTCAAAGTCCACACTTTTGGCTACTACATAGTGGTGCTGAGTGGGAAGAGCTTTTCTTCATTTTTTATTCGGGATTGAAGGTAAGGAAAAGACAGCCTAGCATATGCTTGCCTAGAAGTAGGATTTTTATCATATAGTCACAGAATACATCTATATAGAAAGCACATGTTAAAGTTTTGAAAATTTTTATTATAAGGTCACTTATTTCCCATAATTAATGTTTATTATGTCAAATAAATAAGTTTATGTCTTTTCCTTTAAAATCATTATTTTATACTGCTTATTGATGCAAAATTTAAAACAAATCTATTTTTTCTCATGGAATATTTTAACTTATATTCTTGTCTTCTCAACACTATACTGGGTAAGAAAAAATAATTTCACTGGAAACATATTAGAAGTTAAAGAAGTGCTTACTGAAAGAGTCAAATAGTATGAGTGGAGTGTGATTGGTCCTCTCCATCCATGGATGCCACATCTGTGGATTTAACCAATTGTGATAAAAAAGATTAAAAAACAGCAATAAAAATAACAGAAATAAAAATACAGTATTGCAATTATTTACATAGCATTTAGATTAGCTATAATCTATGATGATTTAAAGTTGCAGGAGGATGTACATAGGTTATATGCAAATACTACATTATTTTATATAAAGGATTTGGAAGTCCTTAGATTTTGGTATTTTCAGGGTTGTGGGGATGGCAGTCCTGGAACTAAGCCCCAGTGGATACCGAGGGAGGACTATGTATACATCTAGAATGATGAACTCTTCTAGGGTATTGATAGTTTAATTCGTCTTTCACATTCACTGTCTAACAAAGTTCTCTGACCAAATTTAAGTGTACTAAAATATGGTGAGTATAGCCAATAATAACAATTCTATATTTTAAAATAATTTAAATAATGGAACTGGATTGTTTGTAACTCGAAGGATAAATTCTTGAGGGGATGGATAGATACCCCATTCTCTAGGATGTGCTTATTTCACACTGCATGCCTGTATCAAAACTTCTCACGTACCCTACCATGTACTCATAAAAATTTTTAAATATAAATTTAAAAAAATAATAATATAAATGGCCAGGTGCGGTGGCTCACGCCTGTAATCCCGGCACTCTCGGAGGCCAAGGTGGGCGGATCACAAGGTCAAGAGGTCGAGACCATCCTGGCTAACACGGTGAAACCCCGTCTCTACTAAAAAATACAAAAAATTATCTGAGCGTGGTGGCGGCGCCTGTGGTCCCAGCTACTCGGGAGGCTGAGGCAGGAGAAGGGTGTGAACCCGGGAGGTGGAGTTTGTAGTGAGCCGAGATTGAGCCTCTGTACTCCAGCCTGGGCGACAGAGAGAGACTCCGTCTCTAAATAAATAAATAAATAAATATAAAATAAAATAATAATAATAAAGCTATTTGGAGGAAATAAAAAGTTTCTTCAAAATAAATCAATAGGTACTAAGAGTATGATTTTTGCTAATTTCCTGATAATGATTGAATATCAGTAGTTCCATGGATGGTTATGAGTTAACAGGTAGGACTGAGTTCTAGGCTATATTTTCTACCCAATAAATTTTTTTTAAATTTTTTAAAAAACTATGTAATGGTCCCTCAGGAAAAGTTGTTATTTGATAGAATTATTTTAATTAACTGGTATGAATTAAAAGAGAAGGGGTAAAAACAGAATAATTTCTGAGATCCAGTATTACAATTACATGAACAAGGAACATATCTTTGTTAGTGTATGAAGGAGATATAATTGCCAAATATAAGGGATGGGAGGACAAATAGTTTCAAAGTATTTCAGGGTATACCCTGGTCCACTTCAGTGAAGTCATTTTTTGGGGGATTTCTGTTTTAGTTGTTACATAGTATAACTCACTGGCACTTCATTTTAAAAGGCCATATTTGGAGGTGGGAGGTTAGCCCTAGGGCTCAGTGAGTCCTTGCCGAGAAATTAGAAGTCCCTCTGAGAAGTGATTCATCATATAGATCTACGGGATAACATCGTAATAAGATGTCAGTATAAAAATTCTGCCAGTTATTCTTATGAGCATGATGTTAAAATTACAAAAGGTATTGTAATACCATTCAACCCATTCATCAGTATAGACATTTGAAACCTTTATAAAGACGATCTGGTTGGATATGCTATATCATTGCAATTCTTTAAATAAATGGCAGTTGTTATAAAAATATGTCCTATTTCTGACACATAATACTCACCAGTTAAGACATTCAGTGCAGTGCTTCTCAAAAAAAAAAAAAATGTTCAATTAAAGCCATAAACATTCCAACCCACTAACTCACATTTTCTAACAGTTTGTCCAAATATTTACCACCACAAATAACAGAAACAAAAAAGTAAAAGAGACCTGTTATCTTTATTTGAGAGATTATTTAAAAGTGAGAAAGAAAATGCTTTTGTCTTCATTACGAACATAATTTATAGTAAGACATATATATAGTTGATTTTCTCAAACGTAAACCCCAAATCGCCAGACTAATCAAATATTATATATCAAGAATTATTTCAAAAATAATCCCATTCATTGAATATTCTGTGTTGATATTTCAAGAAATAAAAAAAGATGAGATTGTTCTCAAGGATTTTAGTAGGGAGTGTGAGATATGCATAACATTATTAAATAAGGTGAACTATATAAAAACTATGATATTTGAGGCTCTTTATGGCTTCAGAAAATAATAGATAGTCTATTCCTATATGAAACTAGAGATAGGTCTGAAAGGGAAAATTGAATTTTCATAAGTGGAGCTGCAATGGCTATTTCAAAAGAAGGAAGCAGGATGAAAAAGCTTTGGAAAGCGTGGGCCAACAATTAGTGATTCGGTTTGCCTGGAACGTAGAGCAGTGGCACTTAAGGCCACAAAGGTTGGTTGAGGTTCTATTAAGAAAGCCTTTAATTTCAAGTGAAGTATTTATATGGAATACATCATAAAATGGGGATTAATTGAAGCACATTGAATAGAAATGTATCTTTGTGTCCACCTTTAGAAAACTGATTATTTTATGTAGAGTAGCTTGGAACAGAGAAAGTTTGGAAGTAGGCACACCTGGTAGGAAGCTGTTTGAAATACAGTTTAGGGAATACATTGAGTGTATTGTGTGAATTACACAAATATGGACATTAATACAAGTGGTCATACAAGAAAACCTTTTTTTTTTTCAATTGGCAATTAATTCTATGTCAGAGTTATTGGAAAAAGAGAGCTTAAAAAGTAATGCTGAGGTTTGTAACTTGGGTGCCTGGTCAAAAAGTGGTGTGTTCAATAAATAGAGAAGTCAAAATGTATTATTCAGCCTCATCATTTTTCATCATGTAATAGTATTTTCTGTCACTGAATCCAAGGTAGGACTGATTGTGAGATTTAATAGTACTTTTTCTCTGAGTTAAGGAGAGGAAAAATGACCAAATCAACTATGATATGCCTTCTATGATAAGATGATTCCTAATTTTGGAGGTGTTAAAATATAAAAATGTGCATCATAAAATATATTAAACATGGGAGTAATAGCTAATATTTACAAGTGCTTTCCTTAGAAATAACTCATTTAATCTTCTCAATTTTCTTATGAAACAGGAACTCTTATCATTGTTACTTGATAAATGAAGAATCTGAAGGGCCAATTTAAATGATAGAGATTTGAATCCAAATCCAAATCCAAGGCCCACTTTCTTGACTACTACATACAGTAATTCATTTCTAGTAAAACATATTTAAAAATAATGGCATAAACTAATTTTATTTTAAGGGCTCACTGGTTTTCTGCTTAGTGGCTACACAATATTTTTAATTAATGCTTCCAACAGCCTTAAAGTATGAATCCCTTCTTTAAACAGAGGAGAAAACTGAAGGTTAGAGACAGTGAAAAACATGCTCAAGGTCACAGGAAACATAGTATCAAAACTGGATTAAAACCTCAGGTCTCTCTAATATTAAAAGCTTGTGCTCATGGCTTATGTTGGACCCGGGACCCCCTTCATTCCATGTGTTAGTCAATGGCTCGTGACATTTTGTTTGTATATTTCTATATAACTCCAACTTGAACAAACTCATACAGAGTCCAAAGTTCAGTAAACAGAAAATAAAGTGATTCTTCTGCTCAAAATGTACTACGTGGTGTCCCCAGTGTCTCCATTGTGCACACTTGGAACAACTTTCTAAGAGAAAATAGTGCTCAGATCATCATTATTATAATTATTTATCTCCCCAACTCCCTTTGCCTTATTTATCTTCAATCCTAACAATCCTAAATATCCAGTCCTATGACTGTCACATGGTGCTCACGAGTTAGGCCTTTAGTGCAGTGATTCTCAACTCGGGGCAAATTTGCTTCCCCCATTTCCTGATAGACATTTGGCAATGTCTGGAGACATTTTTGATTGCCACATTTGGGAGAGTGGGTGCTACTGGCATTTAGTGGGTAGACACCAAGAATGCGGCTAAACATCTTGCTGTGCACAGGACAACTCCCACAGTAAAGAATAAATAATCTGTCCCAAAATGCCGGTAGTGTTGAGGTTAAGAAATGGTGATTTCATGGAAAAAATCAATCTGGGCATTGCTCAATTAGTTATTTTATGTAATTTTTATTTTTGTTTTTAATGTTAGGGCAAAAATAATAGAATATAATTCACCGAAATAGACTTCAAAGATAATAATCTTTTTTTGTTGCCTGAGATATGATGGTTATACAAAATGAGATAAATGAATAATATCATAATTTGGTTTGATGTAGGCATGTCATCATTTAACACAAGAAGAGGACCTGTTGGTTTTCTAATGATTTGAGATGAATGTATATTTTTGCACCTTTTCTAGAATATGTAAGGCAGATAATTTTTCTTTATATTCCTTGCACATCAAATAGTTGCTGAATTGACGAAACTAGTGAAGAATATCCTAATTAGAGAAGTGTCTGAACCTCATTTTCAAATAGACC
This sequence comes from Pongo pygmaeus, assembly GCF_028885625.2. NCBI lineage: Eukaryota > Metazoa > Chordata > Mammalia > Primates > Hominidae > Pongo > Pongo pygmaeus. Next base: position 18,058,000 of record NC_085930.1, on the reverse strand, counting down.
TACAAACCTACAAGTTATGTGAAACATTTAATGATCAGAAGTGTTCCTATGAGGTTGTATGGAATTCATGAATTATTCCATAAACACATTTCAAGAGGAAGTTTCTCTTGGCAAAAGAAAAAAGAAGAGAGCCTTTTGAATCTTCCACAGCATCCCGGACTGAACATCCCTCTGATAATGTAGTCACTTCCCCAGCTGGTTCTCAGTTTGAACACTGATGAAGGAGACTTCTTAGCATTTTTCCAACAAAGACAGCAAGGCCGCCAAATAGATGGCACATTCGGAAATGCATTTTACCAATTTTACCGTGAATTGGTTGTCTCTTATCACAGCATTTCTTCTTGCACACAGAAGACTGCAAGCATGGGCTCTGCCTATCTAAAAACTTCCAGTCTGAGCTGTGAGCTCTGTGGATTCTTGTGGATGTGATCCCTAAAGTCCTGTCCTAAAAGGACTTAAAGTTGAGGTTAATTTCTACCCAAATGCACAGCTATGAGCTATATCTACTTTTCCAAATCTGATAATGCAATTTCTAGTCCTATTGTAAAACCAGTTTTGAAAGTATTTAATCCAGTGAAACAATTATTTCTAAATGAAAGGATAACTTAACTTGCTTCCACAACTTTATTTGTTCCAATAGGAACAAATGTTCTTCTTAGTTGTTGTTCTTAGTTGTAATATATTTGTATTTTTAACAGTAAATTTCCAAGTTCTACTTAGTCAAGAACTTATTGAAAATCATACCTGCAATATTTTTAAAGTATTTAAAAGTAATAAATTCAGGAAGTTGCGCCAGATTTTATTTAAATAATCTATGAAAAGTTAGTGGAAAAATTGTCAAAAGAGTGTTGCATATTAAGGACAATAATGAAAATAATGAAATACTCCTTTCTGATCATGATAAACCAAAGAAACCCTTTCTCTATAATCTAATCTCTATAATGCTTTGGATTTGATCTTATATGAATGTAGAAAGAAGAAGTACATGATTTCACAAAGTACATATGTATCTTGTTCTCAGAACTGCAGAGAGCTTCAATAATTGTTCTGATTTTCACTAAATTGAAAGTTCCAGCCACCTCTATATGTCTTTCTCAAAATGTTGCAAAAATATCTTTATATTTGAATCTCTAATCTTTAAATATGTGTTTATATAGTATATATATTTAAAATATATAGTAAAATCTTGAAAGTTTTATATATTACAAAAATTTATATAAAACATATTATTATAAAATGTTATAAGCTATATAGTAAAAACATTATATATAAATGTATATATTAAAGGTTTAGAGATTTCTGTATATATGATAGCATAAGATAAATATATACATATTAAATATATAAATATATTTAAATCTGAATGTTTAGGAGTTCTCAATTTAGTGAAAACTAGAACGACTATAGTTGATATTAAAGTTCTCTGCATTTTTGGGAACAATAATGTGATTGTCAGTGATAGGTCAGCGCACTATCTGCTGCTATTCATAGTGTAATGACAAACAATAATGACCACCATGTCAGTGATTTAAAATATTCTAAGTAAATTCTAAAATTGTGGCAAGTTCTTTGATGTTAATATTTGATATAAATGAAGGGTTTATCAATAATGGAATCTGTTTATAATTTTTATCATATGCTTTTTAACTTAAACTTAATTTTTATCTTAAAATTTTTTTAAAAAACAACATTTAGACCTTGCTCTTTTTTCACTGCTGAAGATCAAACTTCGGTTTCTTCATCTAGGCAACAGGGGTGCATGTGTGAGGGGAGAAAATGCATTTTTTTCTCAACTCTCATAAGTTTGTAGTTGGGATAGACTGCTTCAACAAAACACAGATTAACAAGAGGAAAAGCAAACAGGTTTATTAATGAGTGTCGTGTACGTCAAAATGAGAGAGAGGTAACTCAAAGCAGTGGTTTACAAGTCTGGTTTACATATTATCTTCAACAAAGAACATCAATTTTAGAAAAGTGACAAGACAAAGTAGTCGTAGGCTTCAAAGACAGGAGAATAGCAAAGAGTCGTTTGCTCCTCCGGTGCCATCTCTGAGCTGATGAAGGTTGCAAGGGAGAAATTACAGCCTGTCTTCAGGTGGGAAGGTAGGAAGGAGGGTAGAAAGACCTTTTGTATTTGTAAATTTCTGTCCTGTCTTCAGCAAACACAAAGGAAAAGCAGCAAGTTCCCCTGAATCTTGTCTTTCCCCAGCTTAACAATCCTTCATACATTAGGGTATGGTTTCCTTCATAAGGTTTTCAGGTTAAACAATAGAACAAAGACAGGTGTGAGCGAGGATATTCTATTTAATTTATATCTACCTCGAACTAGAGGTTGGGGTGGCTCCTGGGTCCTGTGAAAAACTGTGTTAATTGTGTTAATATTCAGAATTGGGAGGGATTGGATGTAGAGAGAATATTTGAAGTGGAAAATGATGAACAGAAGATATAACTTGAACAAACTCAGACAGAGTTCAAAGTTCAGTAAACAGAAAATGAAGTGATTCTTCTGCTCAAAATATACTGTGTGGTGTCCCCAGTGTCTCCATTGTGCACACTTGGCATTTTGCAATGAGCAATGTTTGATGCTGTTGAGAGAATATAACCTTCCCCTTCCTGCATGTGTACAGCCTTTGTTTATTCCCTCATCAACAAATTTGTCATGGCTGCCTACTAGGTTCAAGTAACTGTACTAAGTTCTGAGGATACAACTGTTAATAAAAGTGACAGGGCCATGCTTTTATGGAGATTGAAATCTAGAGGTATAAGTAGATATTAAATTAATCCCATGTCAGCATAAGCAGAAGTAGTTGGGCTAAAGGGAGAGAGAGGTGGGAGGTATGGAGAGTGGGCCAGATGTGAAGGCTCAGCATATGCAGGGATGCAAGAGACAGCCCGAGAATTCTGGGGTATAGTTGAGTGCTCGAGTATAAGGGGACTGGCGAAGTGGCCAGAGACCAATGAGGATGGCCAGAGACCAATGAGGATGTCACATATAGACTGAGTTCAGAAGTTTGAATTACTCCCTGAGCCCTCCAGAGAGCCAGTCAAGAGTGAATTGGAGTTTTTATTAGTCTACTGTATATATTTAAAGAAGACAGTAAACTGTTATATTAATATGAAATTGGGGTTTTGTCAGGCAAATGCAACATTAAAGCAATGGAACAAGATAACTGAAGATATAGACAAGCAACTTATGGACCACGACATCTAAGCAGGGTAGAGAAAGTAAAGAAGATACAAAGGGTTGATAGACATGGAGGAAGAGGTTCAGTCTGTGAACTGAGTAAGTGAGGAAGACACAACCAAGATTATGGCAGGATCAGACATTTGAACCTCACATTTCAAAGGCAGAGCCATTTCAAAAGCCAGACAGGTCAATGGCCAAAGAGAGATGGAGACAATAATATCACTGGAGGAGGTTATAAGAATGAAGTGAGGTCAGCTATGGAAAATGTTAGGTGACATTTATTGAGGATTTACTATGTGCCTTGTGCAAATCTCAAAATGTATTGAATCATTTAGTTCTTACAACAGCCCTGTGAGGTAGGGCCTATTAATTATCATCTTAAGGAAGAAGAAATTCTAAATATTTCATTTGAAAACTGGATGACATGAGGCTCAATGAAGTTGAATTTTGTTTTGGTTTGCTGTATTTTATTTGCATGAGAGAAAATAAGCATCTCATTCAAGTAATATTTATTGAGTAATTACTCTGTGTCAGACACGGAGTAATTGCTTGGAATGGTTGGAGGTGTGGTCTTCATTTTCCTTCTTCCTCCACCTCTACTCCAGAGGGCAAACCCTCAGGAAAGAGCCAGATTTGCATTAAGGTGTGGAGAAGAAATATCTGAGAAAGACAGATGAGAAGGACACTTCACAAATCAGGAAACAGGTAGTTTAGAAAGCACAGTGAAAAATCCTTATGGAGATGGCCACAAAAATTTTGTGAGGGGTTATATTAGAGGAGATAAAGCTCATTTCAGAGGAAATGAAATACAAGAGAATGAGATGACAGGAGAAGATGGAAACTTGGGCGATGAACAAAAGCAACGGACTGGGAACTTACAGCTGGCCACAAATTTGCCAAAAGAATTAATCCCTGGAGCCTCCCATGTCTACCATAGGAATGTAAGATGGGAGAGACGGGCACTCAGAAGACAGCCACAGGCTACACTGGTTAAAACTTGGAAGGAGTTCTGGTTTAGGGTGAGCAGGATGCTTTGACGTCTGAAAGAGCCCAGCTGAAGTTTGGTTTCATTGCCCACACTCCAGAGAGAGGCTCTAGCTCCAAGGTGGTCAGTACCCAAATTCCTTGGCATCGGTTCAAGTGCTAGTCTTTTTGGCCTAGTTACCTTATGAGCTGAAATCTGCACTTCATTAAATCAGCTATCGTCCAATTGTGGTAAACATCTTTTTTGTTTGTATGTCTTTGCTTAGTTTTTCAGTTGGAAAATGTCTTGCTCTCTCAGCTGTGCTAAAGGAAGATTAGCATAGGGGTTTGCGTTTATCAGTCAGGCAGACGAGAGAGCCAGTGATCACTGGAGGATGAAGGTAAAAAATGGTAGAATATGGGAAGCCAAGAGAGACTAAAATATTGTTTGATTTGGTTAATTAAGACAAGATAAGGATGCCATCATATTTCAAGTTTCATTTTGGTTTTCTGTAGAGCCTTTCAGAACAGAACAGCACGTACACTTGAATGATAACCTTGCTTCTTACTATTTCCCTGCAAGTGTAACCTCCCAGGATTTTTTATTTCTTTCATTTTACAACGAATGCTGTGAAAATTTTTATTTTCTTAAAAGGGTATCTGTCTCTCATACTTCTCTAAGGTGCCCTGCCCAGAAATTGCTTGCAACCTCATCCCTAAGAGAATTGGCAAATATTCACCTCACCCAAACAGTAAACATTAGCCTGCATTATAATTGTAGATAAAAAGAAAAGTGTGACCTGTGGTTGTCTATAGATTAAAAACAAAGACTCAATCTGTACCAACAAAATAATGGCTTATTGTGTTCATTTTGGGGTCTTAGACCTCAAAGGTGATTTAAATAAGAGCTTGCCTTTAGAATACACCTTAAATATTAAAGATTAAGAAAGCCTCATATGGAATTAAACTGCCAAGAAGTGCTTATGTGATTCTTAATAGGAGTTTCAAGTGTTGCCTGTGCAAAGATATTACCTGAAAAATTGTGAATGGAGAGATCATTTTAGAAAAATTGAGGAACTTTTCCTATTTTCAGCTCTCAAAATTGAAAGAGGTAAAAGATTTAACTTTCTGCAGGAAAGTTTATATTTCATAGAAATGTGCCTTAATAAACTTGTGAGTTACTAAAATGCATGTTTTAATGTAATTGAATAACACTGTCACTAAGTTCTAGATGGATGTATCTCCATGTCCATAACATGGTACAGTGGAACTGGTTAGTGGGTATGTATAAAAAATCAATACAGGGTCCCATAAGATGAATAAGTGATTTTATCCTAAAAATTCTTCTGTTGAAAGTAAGACATTACACTATGTGACATTTTCATAGAAAGCTCCATAGTGAAATTTTCATGAATTATGGAACTATGGAATGCCTATAATTATAGACCTTTACTTTCTGAAAGAGTCTGAAAGGTATAGGTTGACCTTCAGCTATTTGAATTGAGTGGAAGTGTTTCAAAAATTGAAAACAAACTTTTGAAGTCTCCTTAAAGGGAAAGAAACATTTACTCATATAGACATTAAATGTTTCCTGGTTCAATTCATAGTTTTTACTATTGGCCAACTTAACGATTAATACAGCAGATGCATAATAAAATTTTAAGTGCTAATTCAAAACACTTGTTCTAGAATTGGAGCCAGAAATCTTATAATAAGAAGTAGTAGGTAATTTCAAAAACTAAATATGTTGAGAAAATACATTTCCTTCCATGAAAAACAAAGGTGCTTTTGAGATGGGAATGGCCAGTCAGGAAGTTTTATAGAGTCCTTACATAATTCGAACAAGGTGATGAGATACACAGGCTTGAACTGAGCATGATAAAATTCCAGTTGGTAATACAAATTTTAATTTATGTTTCTTAATTTTTTTCTCCTCCTAAATTCTGTGTTCGTTGTGGAAGGCTTGGGAGTCCCTAAATTGTCTGAATTATATTCTTAGAAGCTAGAAAATCATGAGACGTTCCTACCCTTGAGGCTTAATGTGCGTCAAGAATTGCAAAGTATGAGTAATGAATGAAATGTGGTTATAAAATTTTGCCAGTTTTCAATTCCTGTTTGGTATTTTAAAAGTAAATTTAGCCGTATAGGAAATCTTTCCACTAGGTATGAAAGCAGGTATGTTTATGAGGAAAAAATAACATAGATTCTTTTATTTAAATTTGGAAATGATTTTAGAGTGTAGTACTTTTTTTCTTAAAACATACTTAATATTTCTCTTTTGAAGCACTTTTAAGATTATTCATCAAATATAGGATCACACACAAACAGAATGTTGCATGCAAACTGTGGGTTTTAAGTATTAAAATAAATTTACTTTGTTTTGTTTATTATTCAGCTGAACAGATGGTAATGATTTTGACACAATTCAGTTTTCGTTTTCTTTTTTTCTTCCTTGAGAAAAAAACCCTACAAAAACACAGAGCTTCTTTTCCACTTTGTCACAGCTGGTTACCAATCAATCTCAATTCACGGTACAGTGATGATAGCACATGTTGTCCAGGGGCCAAATCTGATTGGGTTGCATTTTTCAGCAGTGTTTCATATCAGAAAAAATAAGGTATCTCTATGGTGAGGACTGTCAGCACACGATTGTACAACGTTCATTAATCAAACTTGGCAACAATGACTGCATTTATTTAAGTCAAAAACTAGCAGATTTCAAAACAAAAATCACCAAATTTCTATTTGAATTTCCTCATCAGTAACATTTTTTCATCTGTTTGTTTTTTTCTTGGTTTTAATTACAGCCAATGATACCTTCTACATTGACACTGATCATTACATATGATCAACCTCCTGTGTTGATCATATATAATATAATATTATACCATGTTACAAAGTAGCTGTTTCATACCAAAATAAACTCCACTTATTGAAAATTTATTCTAGACTTCTTAAAGAAGGCTAAATGCAATTAAAAGCAAAATATAAATACCTTTGATTGTTTAATAGGAGAATAATGTTAAAGGATATATACATCAGGAAACACATTTATGAACCTCCCGGGGTTACAGTTGGTGTTAGAGGAATATTGAGAAAAAATATTGATAAAGTTAGTTTCTGGAGGTTTTGAAACTGAACACAAAGTCACCAGTACATAAATATCTATTTGCCCAATACAAACGCACACAGAGCAATAAACACACACATCCAACAGAAAATGCATGCTGCTGTTTGTTAGAAAAATAAATGTACTTATAAAGAGTTCCAGTCACTTTATAACTTGAGAGAGCAATGTCAGCATTTTCTGTAAAATTGTATTTGGAAACAGGCATTTTCTTTAAGTTATTTACTGCTGTGCAGTTACATGTAAAGCCCTGTTTTACACTATAAAGTTGTCTTTAAATGTAAGAAAACATTATTTGTAACTTACCGTATCACTCTGTCAATGTTTGCTTTGAAGGGAGAAATGCATGTTTTCCCAATTTTCCAATGTAATGGTTACAATGAGATTAATATTAAGCATGGACCAATGTATCTAGAGAGAAATCTAAGAAATAAGGCCACATCTATTAGACCTGGGAAAATACTTGAAACCTATTAGTTTTAGGGAGCAAATTATTGTCTTAGGGAAACCATGACCCATGAGGGAAAGCAGAGACTGGTAGTAGATAGGCACAAGAGTTTTTTCTCCAACTATAACTGCCTCCGTATGTGGTTTTGGGAAAGAAACTTTGTCATCTTTTGCTTCAGATTGCCCACATGTGAAATTAGTAATGAGCCAACTATTTACATTCTAGATTTTGAAGTTAGTTAGACATAATTTATTTAAAAATAGTCTTTATATTTCTTAAGCTTTTGCAGATAGGAGTTAATCTGATCACAAGTACAGGCCTATCCTTTCTCTGACCTGAGACGCTTAATGTAAATGTTCATAAAGGTATCATAATTTGATTGAGTCTTCCGGGATTTTTGTAGGTACTGTCAGACTAGCGACTGGCATAGTGGGTCGACGATGTTGGGAGGAACCGTAGTGTCTGCATGGTGTACGGTTGTATTGGGTTTGTTGAGTCAGCAGAGTGAGGAAGCAGAAAGAGCTTGTACTTTGGAGTAAGACAGATCTTGATTTGAAAATTCAAATTTGTATATTAAAAATGTCCACGTTTTAAATTATGTCAATTGTTTAAATAATTTAAAATATTACTAGGCCAACACACACACACACAACTACAAATTTATACAATCAAAGGTAAACTTCAATACCCAGACCATGAGACCTGAATTCTAATAACAACAGCCATTAAAAGCTTAACTGTGATGTTAACCATTTATTCTTTGAACCCATTAGGAAAAAATTCTGAGAAGCAGCTACTCTTTTGGTAGTATATCCCCTGCTTACTTTAATTTCCTTATATGGATTCATACATCAGGATTTTTCAAAATTGAATGCCTATATTGTGCATTGGTAAAAAGCTGGGTAAAAATCTTTGTAATATAGTTGATGAAGATTGCGCCAGGAGACTTAGATTCCAATACGGTCTAAACCTTTGCTACCAATGAATTCCAGGGCACTGGATAACAAAGAGCTATTTTTCTAATATTAAAATTAGGACATTAGACTAGGCTTAATAATTTTGAAATTCTTTACTATGTCTCAGAACGTATGATCTGTTGGTGTCTTGAAATAACCAATTTTCATGTATTTTATTATTATTGCATAATAAAAGAGTATTTTTGTCTATTATCCTAGAGGTACTTTATTTAGGCTCCATATGTTCTCTTTTAATATTAATAATATTGGATTAGCTGAATATTTTCATGTTCACTCATTCGTATCTTCGTGGTTTTCTAGACTTTAATGAAGTTCTTTGAAATTATTATTTTTACACATGCTATAATTCCTGTGTTAAGAAGCGAGCAATAAAATTGAAAATAATATCCCAATTTGTGCTATGCCAGATTTTATAAATGTCTAAGAACAGCTATATGGTTTGCTTTCAGGTTGAAATTTGTATATGTACATTTTCTAATTTTTAAAATGGGGGAAATAATAGCTTCCCACCTTACCTACCAGAATTGTTAAAAGTATAAATGAAAGAGTATATTTGAGAATACTATGCAAATATATTTTTATTGTCATATTTTATTTTCATAAGACATGTGACTTGAAAGCTCCCTGCCAAAATAATGAGCTTATATATTTGAAAGCATGGAACAAAACACAAAGCTTACATTGTTTTCTCTCAGTCTTCACATTTGTTTTATACATTCTGCTAAAATTATTTCATTTATTTTGGTGGATAGAGAGAAACTATTTATTTATTCATGTTACTAATTTACAGAGGGTAATTTATTAATGATAATATGTAAACCATATGTGTAGATTGCCACTCAAATTGCCAAGTTATCTCCATATAGCTAGTAGCATTAATGTATTAAATATTCCAAGTTCTTACATTTTCAGCATCATATCAATATGAATTTAATTTACATTTCAGAGCTAATTGCTGGTATATAAGCACAACATTACTATGCTTCTTGATACAATATCTTGTTATATTTCAAATTAGTTAATCTCTCAGTACTGCATATAATCGTTGCACTGGTAACCATGCTATAAAGAAGTAGAGAAGAATTTCAAGCATTTGCTGATGCATCATGATGTTTTCAATAAGCATTCATTGAACACCTCCAATATCTCAGGCACTGTTTGGTTAGACTTGGGCTATACAGTTTAAAACAAGAGAGAACCAGTCCTCATTCCCATGGAACACACGTGCTCTTGGAAATAAAGAAGACAAGAAATAAGGAAACAAAAGATGTGGTAAAGATACGTGCTTCGAAGAAAATAAAACGTATTAAGTGACAAAAGAAATATGAAAGCAAAGAATAAAAAGAAAGTAATTTTTTAAGAGTAACTGGATTGGTAGATAGCAACTAGAATTCTTAGGCAGGAAAGACATGTGTAAGGGAATGATATTTGGGTCATCCTGAAAGTCAAAAAGGGTCAGCCATGGAAAACACAAGGGAAGAACATTCCAAGAATTTGCAAAAGTACTACAAAGACACAGAACTGGTTTCTTACATTGAACAAGTAGAAAAGAAGCCATGTGACTGGAACAAAGTGAACATGAAGTTTGAGAGGGAGGCAAGGACCAGATTATCTAAAGCTTTAAACGCCATACATAAATAGGTTTTATTCTGAGTGACCGAATGAGAAGCCATTGGATAGTTTCGCAAGAGTTCAGTGACATAATCAGATTTATGTTTATCAATCAGTAAATCTGTACTGAAGCTCTTAATTCCCTTTGAAGCCCTTACATAAAACAACTGCTGTTACAGTCGTCCCTTCTGATTTGCAGTTTTGTACTTTCTCTTTGTGGCTTCAGTTACCCTTGGTCAACTGTGGTTCAAAAATATTAAATGAAAACGTCCAGAGATAAACAATTCATCAGATGTAAACTGCACAGCATTCTGAGTAACATGATGAAAGCTTGCACTGTCCAGCTTCATTCCACCAAGATATGAATCACCCCTTTGTCCAGCATATCCACGCTATGCACACTACCCGCCAGTTAGTCGCTTACCAGAATCTCTCAGTTATCAGACTGACTGTTTTGTGTAGTGTATTTGTAGTTCAGTACCATCTGTGGCTTCAGGCATCTACTAAGAGTCTTGGAACATTTTCCTTTCAAATAAAGGGGGATTATTGTATAGTATATGGTTGTTGTTATTAGGAGTAGTTGACCTGAAGATGAGATAATTCATAAGAAACCCAAAATTGAAAAAGCTCTCTTGTAGGAGAGACAAGACAAGCTCTCCTTGTCTGGCACAAGGAGTAGTACTATTAGTAGTAACTTTGGGAAGAAAAGTTATCACATGTAGAAGGTCTTCTAATAGAGGTGTTCAAAGATGGAATAGACCACTTGTCATAGGAGTAAGCGGGAGGACTGATTGGTTGAATGCTGCAGACAGGATTCAAGTGTTGATGGACGGTTGCAGAAGGTGAACTTTTAAAGATTTCATTTAGCCTAATGAGTCAATCACTTTATATATATTCAAAGTATTCTGATATAAATACATCATATAAACTGCTGATAATACTTGCAGTCTTTCCTCAGGCAAAGATTCAGCGAGAAATGAGAATTTAAAAGATTGTGAGCATTTCAATAACTAAGTACTCGAAGTCTGTTTGTTTTTAAATTACAATATCCCAATGTTATGGGTCATAACAAGACATGTATTGTAGCATTTACTTCTAATTGGAGAAAGACAAGGCATGGCCCTGGGAAGTGTCTGTTAGCTGGAGAAAGCCCCGGAGGTAGCTCTGATCTACCCTAATTTGGAGACATCATTTCACTAGGCTCTGAATCCTATCAAGTTGTGTATCTCCAAATTTTGTTGCAATGCATAGATATGTCATCAGCATTTCTTGAATAAAATAATGAAATGTTTGTTATAATCTTTTCAAACTTTAGTGATCATCAAGGAGAAATTAAAAGATGATAATGCTAATGAACATCTACTAATTCCTAGGAACTATGCTGGGCACTGTTATAGGCAAGACCGTTAAAAATTATTACCCAAAACTTCTTTTTACTCCAAAGCATACCTGTCTCACTGGGAATGGATTTAGTTACTTTCCGTACTTACATGTTTTCTAACAAACCTGCCCCATGTCACCAGACTATTGGCCTTGGCCATAGTTTTAAAATCTATATCTGAAAACCTGTTCTTAGGTAGAAAAAAATAGATTTGCTGTTTGATTTTAATGGCACAGTCTCTTTGAAAGGTAGTCTCTTTTATTAGTTGTTAAGATTATTCATTTTATTCTTTCCAAGTAATATTTAATTTTAACTTTTCACAAGGGAGGTGATATGCAATCGTAGAATGCACAATTACTTTCATCCCTGATCAACGTACCATTAATTAAAAAACAAACTAACAGAATCTCATTCCTATTCTTGTTTCCACTTTCCTTTAAAATGATAAAAAATCTCAGAAAGTCAGATTTCAGACTTAGTTTGGGTTCAGATATTATGTATTTTATAATTTTTAAATAAACACTTTTAATTTTTTTTTTAATTTCAACCTTTATTTTAGATTTGGAGGTACATGTGCAGGCTTGTGACATGGGTATATTGTGTGACAGTGAGGTTTGGGGTACAAATTGCGCCATCACCCAGAAAGTGAGCATATTACCCAACAGACAGTTTTTCAGCCCTTAACCCCCTCCTTCTCTCTTTCCTTTAGTAGTCCCCAGTGTCTATTGTTTCCATCTTTATATCCATGTGTACCCAATTTTCAGCTTCCACTTATAAGTGAGAACATGATTTCCTTCTTTTTTATGGCTGTGTAGTATTCCATGGTATATATGCATCACATTTTCTTTATTCAATCCACTGTTGATGGGCACCTAGGTTGATTCCATGTCTTTGCTATTATGAATGGTGCTGCAATAAATGTATAAATGCTTGTGGGTTTTTTTGGTAAAACGATTTACTTTCTTTTGGGTATATACACGGTAATTGGATTGCTGAGTCAAATGGTAGTTCTGTTTTAAGTTCTTTGAGAAATCTCCAAACTGCTTTCCCCAATGTCTGAACTAATTTACGTTCTCACCAGCAGTGTGTAAGCATTCTCTTTTTTCCACAGCATCATCAGCATGTGTTATTTTTTGACTTTTTAATAGCCATTCTGACTGGTGTGAGATGGTATCTCATTGTGGTTTTGATTTTCAGTTCTCTGATGATTAAAATAAACAGTTTTTTTTTTAACTAAAGCAGGAGATAACTTTTACATTTCATTTAGCTTCCATGTTGTCTTCTGTGTAGTGAATGTCTCTAATGTGAAGTAAAATTTTGTCATATGCTATAGCTAAATATTTGCTGAATATGAAATTATTTTTCTGTCCAAATTATGTAGTTATGTGTCTTACTGATTTAAGTTAGCATTTAAAAATTAAACTATTTTCTTGCAGAGAAGAAGTACACATAGAATGAGAAAAGTGACACATTTAGAGTAAGGGTTTTAATTCTGGTTTTTCTGTTTATTAATAACATGACTTTGAGCAGGTCATTTTACTTGCCTAAGTGTCAGTTTTCTCATCTATAAAATAACAATTTCTAATTCAGAATAAGGTTTTGCGGATACTATGAACAATGTGTGCAATCATTTTTTTAACTGAGGTAACATACATTTTTTTTCTCAATGGCAAATCAAAATAATGTACAATATAGATATCTTTTATTAACTTGGAATCATGGCTTCACATATATATTGATCCAGAAAAGACTTTTTAGACCATTAACTTTATTTCCCCTCTTTTAGCTCTTGAAAAAACTCAGCTATAGGACAATGTAGCGACTTCTGAAAGTCAAACAACAAGAATAAATAGCTAAACAGTAGTCAAGAATTCAATTTTTTTTAGATGAATTGGAAATGGCTGCAAAATACAGTATTTAAATGTTTCTGTCTTACAGCTAAGCATGTCATGCAGTTCATAGGCTAACTGTAGAAAAGATTATTTTTATTAGAGATCAAATACATCACCAGTAACTTTGCTGAAGCCATTATCAAAATAATTGTTTTTCTCACATTTTTACTGGCAAAGTTAAGCAGAAAGTGTTTATCTGTATGCATTTTAGCCTAGTACTTGCTCTAAACTATAAATACACGGGTAAAGTAATTTGAAGTCTTGAAGCCATTCACAGTTGGCCTTTATATCAGCAGGAAACAAGATATGTATCATGTATACACCATTAGTGTTTCTTGAGCTCCTAGTAGTGGAATAATAATACCTAACATGTATTGTGCTTTTTGCGTGCCTGTTTTAAGTACTTTATATGTCATTTAAAGCTCACACTCACTCCATGAAATAGATGTTATCTTTAGCACTTATTTTGCTAATGAGGAGATAGAGACCCAGAAAATTTAAGTATATTGCCAACCCTTACAAGCACATTAAGAGGCCAAGTCCATGAATACAACTCTGGCCATTTTGCTCCTGAGCCTGTGCTCTTAACCACTTGATTATGCTACTGGATGTTAAAAACTCTATGTTTGGGAGTGTGGATATTGCAGTGAGTGAAGCAGACAAGATGTCTGCCTTCATCAAAATAGATAACTACAAAATGTAACTAAGTGCAGAATTATTGCTGTAGCAATAAGTTTTCAAAAAGGGAGTAATTCGATTTTTATAGTATAGTAATGGATGGCTTCACAGTGAAAGTAGTGGATAAGAAAGTAGTGGATAAGTTTTTTCCCTAACCACTTATGACATATTTAATAAGCAGAATTTTAAGGCAAAACTTGCAGACAGGAAAGTAACCATGATAATTAAAGGATGGAAGAGTAAGGGTGGTTAAGTTTAGTTGCCATGATTGGTATATGGACAATGCTTTTTGTCATGTCAAGGTCTATAAATTAGGACTATATTAGTTCATGCCTTAGACTCTAATAAAGTTAAACTGGGTTATTCTTCTAGCTAAATCTAGAAGTAGATGACATCTGGCTATGGTAGTTTTAAATGCAAGCCTAAAATGTTTGTATTTGTCCTGAAAACAATAGGAAGTCACAGCTAGTTTTGAGCAGACACAACCAATTAAAATGATATTTGGAAACATGGATCTAACTGTGGTATGCACGAGGAAGAGAAGCAAGGTGGCCAATCAGAAACTATTGCAAAATGTATGTTTGAAATAAAAACCACTGGTAAATATCAGGAGGAAAGATCACATGTGAAAAAAATGATAGCTGGATTATTTAGTTTGTGTAATTATAATTTCTTAGAATTAAATAAGAATATATTCTCGTGCAAGTACTCCCAAATTTTTGGTGTTATAATGTTTTCTGACCCACTTTGCTAGTCTGCTTCATTAATGAAATGGAGGTAAAACCATAAATGCACGTGAACGAGCTGAGGATGTGCATTTCCAAAAATCACTCCAAGACATGTTGATGTTTCAGGAGTTAATATTGCTTATTTAAAAATTGATTACATACACTTAATTCTTTTAACTAATGCCCATTTTGTCAATTTGCCAACAAATGAGAGAAAAATTTTGTTCTTTAATATATTTCGGCTCTCTAATATCCAAGGTGCCTAAAAATAAATCATATTACTGAACACAATGTGACTAACAAACTAATGAAATATAACTCACCAAGAAACTGAGATATATACTATTTCCTTTAGTAGTCAAGAGCTACCAAATAAAGGTCAAAGTGCTAATTATGCCTTTGATAGTTGTGCAGTGGAAAGAATTGTATACATATGTGAAGTATAGGTAACTGACAAGCAGCTCAAGATCAGATATGAAATTGATTTTATTATCAATATCTTTAAGTAATTGCACTTTATGGCTGATTTGTGCATGTGTGTATTTGTATTTAGGTAAAATACAGTACAAAAAGAAAAATGAAGATGAATACTTAATGTTATTATCCATATAGCTACTACTATTTAATAAAACCAGTTCATATTCTACACAGGTATGACATCAAAGATGATTACACACTAAGAATTAAAAAGACCATGAGTACAGATGAAGGCACCTATATGTGTATTGCTGAGAATCGGGTTGGAAAAATGGAAGCCTCTGCTACACTCACCGTCCGAGGTAAGAGATTTAAGATGTCAAAGATAATTGAACCAGGAGACTAATATTTGGTTAAATTGGTAAGTGAACTTACGATCAAAATAATGAATTATGCTGTTTTGTGGTACTAAAATGCCTAGATTTTGTGTCCTCTCTATCATTAGTTGAAATAAAATTACTTTCAATATTTGGTTCCAAATGATGATAATTTTAAAAGATTAATTCTTATTTAGTAAGTTGCTTATATGGTTTAACGTTAACAGTTTATATGGCTTAAAAGTAAATCTTAAAAATAGAAAAGATCTATACTACTCTTTTCATTTCCATTGCTTTCAACTACTTACTGCTTTTAAATGTCATCAGTTTCAAAGGTACTCTCATGTTTTCTGTTTACTAGTTTGTCACTTTATACTAGTAGCATACTGTTTTGAAGTCCTTTTTAATGTCAACATTCAAAACAGCAATCTGAAAAAACTAGCAATGTTTCCAAAGGTGAAAATGAATACAGAGGAGCTCTCCAGCCTTGAGATAATCTGATTTAGAGACTGATTTGTGAAGTTCATTGGCCTTAAATAATTGAAATAGTCAGCGCTGCTCTTGTAATAACTTTCACTTTCTGGGTGTCATGCACTTCCTCAGTCATGGAATAATGTTCATTTATAGACTCACTGGAATTGCTTATAAGTGAAAGAAAGCATTACTTAACTTCACAGTGCACTAGAATAAATTAACTGTCTTTTCAGTGGAACTTGTTGATCACATGAGGTAAATTACATAGTTCAAGGTACCAAGTAGTACCAAGTAGACACACTTATTCTTGAAATAGACATTAGCCATGGCATCATCTACACTCATAGAAAATCAAACAAAGATAGGCAAGCACATCCTTTCTCCCATTGCTAACTGTGCCTCCTTCTCTCATCCTTCGTGATAAAGAGATTGGCTTCATGTTTTCATCCAAGTCTCAGTTACATCTTACCCCATTTAGTCATACCTCTGACCCTTGTGCAGCTTTGCTGCCAAAAGGTTTCAGAAGATTAGGAAAAAGGTTTGGAGAAGTTTGAAGTTGCAGGAAAGGTGTGAGGGATTCTCAAGTTAGTCCTTCGTGTGGTAAGAAAAAGAATTTTTACCAGGTTTATGATTTGGGCTTCAAATCACACAAAACTCAACTACCTCCAGGTTATTATTAGGAGACAGGCATTTTGGGTACCTGGAAAAATATTGGTGCTTTTCATACTACTCAATATTCCACCTAATTCATTTTTTCTTCTTTAGACATTCTAGTGTGAATTTAGATACAAAACATATTTAGACAAAATTGACAGCTAGTTGCATAAAAACATTTTCATTCTTCATTAGTTAACAGGTCATAAAAGACTATGATCATATATGAATTGAATATATATATATATATATGGATTATGTAGGATGAAAATCTGATAAACTTTGTAAGCCAATGAGCACACTTTATTTAACCCACACTCTACATGGATGACTTCATATGTTTGTCGTATGTTTGCTAGGCAGCTTATTGCAAAAACAATTCACTAGACTAAATTATCCCCAAAGTTTTCTTTTTCTTTTTTTCTAAAGTAAATGGAAAAAAATAATAAACAACCAACCAATAAATGTTCCATTCGAAAAATATTTGCTGACTAAACAAATGGTGAGAAAATGTGAGGAGTTGTTTGTTTGTAGAAGCAGCAGGATTTCTTTTATACTTGAATGCTTGGATGAGTGAGACTTTAAGTGGTCTGTTTGCTTTAAGACCTTTCCCAGCTAATTGTTTTCATAATTTGCTGAAAGTTTCAGGCTTAACATTTCATTTAACAAAGCATGCTCCTCATGCAGGGATGTTTGAAGCTAACTTACAAAACTAATGGAAAGCATTGTTTGTTTTCAATAGTTTTTTTTTTTTTAAATCAGCAAACCTTAAATGGCGTCTCCCCTAATCTGTATCCTGTAGATGAATTAGAGTGTTTATTCTTTGTGGTATGAATTTATCACCTCTCTAAGACTGAAACTTCAAAAACTGGGTTTAAAAAAATCTCCTTAATACAATATAAAGTAGAGTAAAATACTGTTTAAAAACATTTATTTTTTACCATTAGGAAAAGCATTTGGGTTTTCTCATGCTAAGAGATTAACAGGAAAAAAAAAAGACAACACTGTTATCTACGACTTATTTTTTTCTTTGCTAAATTTTCTATGCACATAAATGAAATGTGCAGCCTTTCTGTGGATTGTTTTATTAGAACAGGGTCAACTGACCCAAGAGGCCATGTCCATTTTCATCCATTTAATGCAGAGACACAGTTGAGTTTAATTTGCTGATTCTGAAAACATCCACCTGCTGTTTTTTTTTTTTCAAGATGAAATGTTGATAATGTAACAAGGACAAAAAAAATGTATTGTGATATTTCTGCTAAAATTTTATCATAACATTCACATTAGCCAATTTGGGAAAGGTAAGGGAGTTTATTGTCAAAATTTGATACAGATCTACTCAGTTGTTTCCCATTTCAAAAATATGCTTTTAAAAAATATATATATATAAATTGAGGCTGGACATCAAGACTTGGCAAATGTAAAATTAGGAAGAAATAAAGCCAGTCAACAACAAACCTCCTAGCATTTTCCTTCTAATCAATTAATTTATTATTAATAAAACTTTTTAAATGGCTTAAAAATGACAACACAGACTGCGTATTTGTAAGCACATTTTACCCATTTTTAAATTTTTTAATTTGCCTTGCATAAAGATCCCATTGGAAAAATCATATTGTTTCTAGAGCATTAAAGCCTTAATTTTTTGGAATTATTCTATACTAAAACAAAATAGAAATACATTTTATTTGTTTAACAGATTCTTTTTTTCTTCTTTTGTCAATATCCTACACTCAAAACGCCTTTTTGTTTCTGAAGGAAACATTATGTTTTAAGTTCAGCTTGAGATGGCAAGCTGAAAAGTAGCAAATTCAAAGATGAAAAACAAAGTTCTTTTTCTACTGGACATTTTGCCAATGCAAAATTAAGAGAAACTTCATCTGTTAGAATAAGCCACAATTTCACATTGTTAGTCTGTTATCTCTTTTTGATAGTTAATCTTGTATTCTGCCCCTCACTCCCCTGCAAAAAGAAAGAAATTATGGTACATTGGGTAACTCACTCCTTTTTTCCTCTGGCTATAGCAAACACACATTGTATGTTAGGACACATTAGGGTTCCACTAAACCAGGCTTTTCGTACCACTGCTACAATTGCCTTCTTGCCTACTGTCTGAAGCTTCCCTGTTTTAATTGTGAATAATATTATAAGACCACGGCTCTCATAGAGATGGATTGCACAAAGCTAGTATTATGATGTATCTGTTAAGTGAATATGTGTATTCACTTAACACACTTTCACTTAAAGCCATTCACTTAATGGCTGTTCCTATCTTGCCCAAAGAGCCATCATCAACACAAAACTATTGGTATGTTCCAGAATCACATTACATGTGCACTAGAGCTGTATCTACTGAGATATGGGCGAAACACTGTTGAAGAAATTCTATTTTTAATGTCAGATTTCATGAAATTTCATATACTACTAAGCATATTGTTTCTTCATTTGGATAATGGGATCACATGTTTCACAATATTTGTCTATTGCTTTTGTATAAAATGGTTTACCATCTAAACTGATAGAGTGTTATTCTTTTTTAAAGAAAGGATTATGAAGCCCATGTGTATCTCTTACAATTTATTTGCATTAATAACAGGGGCAGCCTATTACCACTGATTTTAGTGATTGAAAGTTATGGTATAATAAAAAAATGATAATTTGTTGAAGCAGCAGTTTGAAAGCCGTTCTCAATGTGAACAAGAATCAACTTGTCAGTCATTGTTTCCTGCCC
Source organism: Pongo pygmaeus (assembly GCF_028885625.2). Taxonomy (NCBI): domain Eukaryota; kingdom Metazoa; phylum Chordata; class Mammalia; order Primates; family Hominidae; genus Pongo; species Pongo pygmaeus. The sequence goes on along the minus strand of NC_085930.1, from coordinate 18,038,352 downwards.
TCTGCCAAAAGAAGAAAAAAGCTTAAGAGTAGTTAGGGAGCTACTGAGTTGAAATCTCTAAGGATGTTCCAACCTATTTGTTATATTTTCATCCACCCTGTCCATGGATGAAAAGTGATGTGATCTTAACTTATTACTGATGGAAAAGCAGCATCAGGGGCTTTTCTGCAGTCCTTGTAATGGTTCTGACTAACCATGCTTAAAATCCAATTGCTATTTAAATCAGACAGCGAGGCCTTCTTTTATTGACATGACATTTGCTAGTCTGTGACTTGAATAGTTATATTCATCAGGTTTTTAACTTTGGGGTAACACAAGGCTGTTTAACTCAAGATCTTTGAAATAATAACTGCAGTAACTGATGATGATAAGACTTTACCTAAAATATCTCCCAAATTGCTTACAGTCAGTCCTCAAAGTAATTATTTTCCTAGAATTATATTTATAACTCTCAACTTTATCAGACTCAGACATCTTGGTCATACTTGAATTGTGAGACTAGAAATCACTCTATTGTCCATACTTAAATGTAACATTACACATCATGCATTCTGATAATTTTTCTTTCTTTTTTTTAATTTCTTTTTTATGTTCTCACCACACCATTGTAATGTCTACAGCTCGCCCTGTTGGTAAGTAGCCATCCTTCTATCCACTAAGCATGGCTTTGCACAGTGCTTCATAACTCATGCATAGTAAGATTGGACAGAATGAAATATATTTATTTTATCCATGTTAAAATAATACTTGAGACTGTATGCTGTAAAAGTTGCTCCTGTTTTTTTTTAATCACTTTGATAAACAATTTTGTAGTGAGTTTTGCTACAGAGCAATAAGTAGGTAACAATTTTTATGTAAGAGAATAAATGAATGATTAATGTTTATGAACTGCTAGCTTTTCTTATAGGAGAAAAATATATTGTATTAGGATACAATAAGAAAGCATTGCTCTCCTTTTTTGTATGTATAAAATAATCAATTATTAGTTATGTTTGATGTTAAGATAAAAAGTTATGCACTAAATTAAAAAATTCTACGACTTTATACACTTCTTTTAAGTTACTCTGAGTCCCAGTATTTTAGGGATATTTTTAGCTGCTGCATATTTATTGCCTGCATGCCTATTTAAACAAAATTAAGTAAAATGCTTTAAGTAGATGCTTACCCTAAGTGGGGGAGGGAGAGTGGAGCTGTGTTCTTTGGCATGAAAACTTAGTGTTTGTGGTTTTAATGTATCTTATTTTTCATTTGGCTTTGTGAAATCGAAGAAAGTTAACAGCTTGCTTTTGCAGATATTTAAGTGGTAATTATTTGTAAACATTTGGAAGATAAAATTTTTCAATTCATTGACTTAGTAAGCTTTCTGCATCTCTTTTAAGCTTAATTCACCAATAACTATGTTTAAATAAATTTTTGTAATTGTGTTACATGTAAATGAATAGATGGATGCATAAATGGATGGATGAAAGAGTGAACAAATTTAGTACACTGCTTCTTTAATATACCAAAAGATACTTTAATAAAAACTTATTCAATTTTGAGGGCTTTATAAATTCTCCCTCTAGCTTCAAAAGCTTTCTTCATGTACCGGCTTGACATCATTGACACCTGATATATATGTTGGTTCAAACTCACACATTTTTCCCCCTTCGGTTGAAAGAGTCATGGTCTTCGTTGCTAGACGGTATGTTTTTACATTGTCAGCAAACACGGTAAATATACTTTGGTTTCCCAATCTGACTTTCTGATCTGGTGTTTCTGAGCAATACTCCCTTTTGATTAGTAATTTAATATCCCTTATCCTCAGTGACCTCCTCTATAAAATGGAGAGAATAATACTGACTTATCAAAGCTGTTGCAGGAGGGGACTGAGTTTAAGATTGATTTTATATGTGAAAGGCATTCAGTATGCCAATGTTGGTAGCTATCGTATGCCTAGTTTCTGAGGCATTACTTCACATTTTAATATTTTTGAAATAAAGCTATGGCTCACAATTAATTGAAACATAAACTGCAGGGTGTTTTTTGAAACTGATGGAATCAATTGTGGTTTGTAGAATTGGTGTTTGAAAATTGAAGAATATATTGTAATAATTTTTAAGCCTTATTTTCTTGTATTTGTAAGGATTCCTATTAATGATAATTTTATGCGTCTTTTGAATGACACACAAAATTAAGAAAAGAATGAGAAAGAATAAGATGATGCAGCAATAGACAAAGAAAGAGCTGATGGTAGAATACATGGCCACTCTGTCAGATTTCTTTTTCTCAACATCTGTGAGCTAGTTTTCAGGTTCAGAAATTCACTCATTTATGTGTCAAATAAGAAAACATATAATAAAATAAAATAAGTGGAAAGATTTATATATAAATTATATATAACAATGTTATAGATTATATATATAATAAAATATATGAAGTGGAAAGATTGAGAATGATCTGACACTTTTTCAGATGACTATGGAGTACAAAAACTTTGCAACCTTATTTAGAAGTTTTTTTAAAGATATTAAGCATTACAGTATTTATAGGAGATATGAAAATAGATGAATGATTGAAAACATTTCTCAAAAGAAAGGATGACAGTAGGTATCAAAAAATACAGGTTGGTTTTGCACTGGCAGCAGTTGTACTTATAAGCTAATGATTTTTCAAATGAAAAGGAAAAATCACCATTTAAATTACAGATCTTTGTACACAGAAACCTCATGCCAATATACCATGACCACTTGATTTATATTATAGAATAGTATGTTAATAACTTCCAATATATTTAAAATCTTTAAACGTAGGAAAAAGTACATTGATTTCAAAATGTGATATACACAGAGTATTGAGATGTATCTGTCATCTGCAAGATGTTTCGAAAGTTATTTCCATTTTTTATTACTGTTTGAAATGATTTCTTAAATTCCCATTGGACTGGAACTAAAGAATAGCTTCTTGACACATTGTACTTTATTCTGGGGAAGTCTGTCATTTCATAAATCTATCTCAAATGACTTATGACAATGTTCAGAAATATAAAGAACTATACTTTAAACTTGACAACTACTATTAATTTTAAAAACTGAATGTTGGATATGTTTTAATTGGATTTCCAAAGAAGAGACATAATAAGGCAATTAGCCTCATTTTTTTTGTATCTACTTCTTACATCAATTTTAATTCAAGAACATAGATATCTGAACATTTATTGTATGGTCAAAAAGTATAAGCCAAGTAAAATAATGATTACATATTAAAATCATAGAAAAACTGCATTATTATTTAGATTTGTTAATGCACTAAAAAGCACGTTTTTCAACTTTGGAGCTCTTAGCATAAAGGGCGTTCTGTAAGGTAGAGGACACAGAAAGGGGAGAAAAAACAGCTTTTAGTTCCAATATAAATTAGATGAAGAAATATGTACCAAGCATATAACATTTAGAGAAAATTCAGATCATAGTTTCTGCTTAGAGCTTTTAATGAAAATTAGAAATCATTGCAGATTGTGGAATACTTAGAGATTCAGAAACCCTCACTACATTACTCACTGGATGAAACTTCTGGATGGTCTGTGTAGAAAGCCCCCTTTAGAAATCATTACAAACCCCCAAACTGAGAATTTTGTCTAAATGGATGACTCTTGTGCGATGCATTTGCGTTAAAGAATTTGCAACTCTGTGCAGTCACAGTTGGAATAAAAGCCTCTGGCCTGTATTTAGAGTTTTCCTCCAGGTGAACTTAGAGGATGCCCCAGTGTGGGAGGTATTACTGAAAGCAGACATTCATATACTTGCCAACAGAGGAAAGTGTTTTACAGATTTCACTTATTCATCTGCAATGTTACCAATGGGTCAAAAAGAGCTCTTTAATCTAATGTTCATATTTACTGGTTGCCGCAAAATCTAGGCAACTATCACTTTAATAATTAAAAATCCACAAGCCCTTCCTGTGGTTTTGACGTTTTACTATTCCAAAGGCATTCTTTATATGAAAAGAAAAGTACATCGTAGGATGTAGTTAACTATGAATGCTGAAATATTCATTTGTTTATTTGGAAAACTCTTCTGATGAGGAAACTGACAGAAGAAAATGGTCTAAATAGGGATAAATATCTTGCTTCCTATACCCATCTGTCTTATTTTTCTATTGGAAGCCTCTCCCGAGCTCAAAAATATAAAAGAACATCTATTTTGGAGATGGGCACCACATTTTTTCCCAGCAGCAACTCAAAACATGATGAGTAATTTGGAAAGGAACTGTCGAATCTACCAGCTGCCTTGTTTATGAAGCCGTCCTGCTCCGTTTGGTGACTTGTATACCATATGCTAGATGCTGATTGCCTGGAGTATAAAACTGAAAGCTGAGTACTTCACATGAAACTTGTTTAAAATATCAAAAAACAAACTGACAATTCACAACTTGATGGAAACTTCTAAGTATTTTCTAACTTAGTGACCCAAAAGTATGCTTCATTTTGATGGAAGAATGTAATTGGCCACACAAGAATTTAGAAGTAATAAGAAGTACACATGTTTTTGGCAAAATTCACCATTTAAAAATTATTTTTTAAAAGCAGCAGCCACTACTCTAAACAGAAATCTATAGGGACATATTTTTTTAATGTTTCAACTGCTTAACCACAGTAATTAAATATACTAGTTTAGAAAGTTCTGTTTTATGAGTTGAAGCAAAGTTTTGTTAAAGCATGTTCAAAAGCAGTTTATTCTGAGGCCACTAAGAAGTCCAAAAAAAAAAGGTTTGTGATTGAAAAATTCATTCAGCATGAATTATAAATCTGACATTACTTAAAGAATAATGTAACAGATATTTTGATACCCCCATCTCCCACCCCAACTTGAAATTTGGAAAATATAATGTGCTGTACATAATTGGATATTGGAAAAACACAGTTTTTTAAAATAAGAAAACGTAAAGGTATTATGCATGAACCTTTTCATGTTTGGATGCACTTTTTTCAAAAGATGTTCTAAGTGTACCTTGAAAGGAGACCTAGAATTTTGTTTCTTGCATCCCTTTTCTTTGGACAAGCTGTTACCCCATGACCTGAGGTAATCATCTCCCTCCCGAGAGCGCTTAATGTTTCCTGCACCTGGCACTAATTAGCTACTTTATGCACAGTCCCATTTACTTATTATTAAGCATCGGTTTTCCATTGCTCCATATGTTTTGATTAAATGGTAAGTTTAAAAAAGGCATTCTGTTTTATCTTCTATATTCCAACCGAGTTTCCATAATGTGAAACGTTTAAAATATCTTAAGCTAATATTCATTTCTAAAGTGAAACACAGGCGTGGGTTACTTCTCAGGCTGAGCTGGTTCTAGCCTTGTGTGCTTGACAATGTCTGTCCATTGAACAGGAGAGAGGCCGGATCTTAAATTACTCTCACACTTCCTTATTTTTTTTTTTTTTCCTCTCAGAACTTGGTAAAAATGTCCTGTTGTCTTGGTATTGAATGGTATTATAGTGTAGTCTGAAACTTACAAAAAATATATTTTTTTCTTGGCTGGGATGTTCTTTTACCATATGAATATGCATGTAGTCCCTTCTTTCAAGTAACTTTGCTTAGTTATATCTTGGTAATGATCATCCTGTAGGTAATATTTCTAGGATGCAACAAGCCACTTGAATCTGCCAGATCTATGCTTTAACCTTTTCTTCTGTTTTATCTTTGAATATTTTTTTCTGTTTTACTTTCTCATTTCTTCAAATTTTATTTCTTCTTAGTGATATTGGCTTTCCTTAGTCTCAATTTCACATTTATCAACTTCTCTATAATAATTTCAATCATTTTTATTTCATATTGTATGATTTCTCAATGACAATATACTGCATCTCTAACTTTTAAAATTGCAATCATTACGTATCTCTTATTTCTAAAATGTATTCTAATTTTTTTGTTTTTTGTTATTTTCTTGTTAAGCTCTAATATAAAATTCTTTGTCTTTCCTTGTCTTTTAGCCTTTGTAACCCTTTTTTAGTTTCTAAAAGAGAGATTTCATTGTATATAATTTCATTTAGACTATGCCTAAGTATTTATTTTAAATTATTTCTGTGTTTCTTTGAGTAATTCTTGGAAGACACAGGTTCTTTATCTCTCTTTAATTAATTATGTTCCTTTTCTGTCATGAATTAAATAAGTAATTAGTTAATATACAAGTTTTTGTTAAATTTTGTTTTGCATAGATTCTGTTTTGGTTCCTATCTGATTATTCATTTTCTGGTTAGCTCTGAAGACTAGAGTTTGCATATTTGGAGAAGAGAAAATGTGAAGTAGCAGGGTAATTCAGTAACCCCTATTTACAACATTGTTTTCAATATCTTACTAAAAACATACTATTTTCTTCTCAGTATTGTACTAGGCCTGCTGAAACAGAATCACCCTTTTTAAGTTACGAGTTGTGTGCATTTTCCTATAAAACTCTCTCCTCATCTTCCTTTATACTCTCTGCTTCATAATAAGGATGGTTTTCAGGTGTGTCAGTTTTCTATTGTTGCATAAAAATGACCACACATTGAGCAATTTAAAACAATGTCATTCTATAGGTCCAAAATGCAGGCAGTCTCAACAGGGTTTTCTCCTAAGGGTTTCAGAGACCAAAATCAAGATATTGGCCAGGTTGCACTCTCCTCTGGGGACTCTCCAGAAGAATCCACTTCAAAGTTCCTTGTGGTGTTTTTGGGAATCTGGTTCCTTCTTGTTGTAGGACTGAAGTTCCCATTTCCTTGGCTGTTAGACAGGGTGACTCACTGTGTTGAGTGGCTGCTCTTCAGCCTTCGCACATCGCTGCCACCACAGCCTTCACAGCCAGCGGGGGCACCCTGAATTCCTCATGTGCTTCGCTTTGTAGCTCTCCGAGGCCTCTTTCTGATTTAAAGATCCAGAGTATTAAGTAAGGCCCAGCTGATGAATCAACCCATTCTAAGGTCAACTGATTAGTAACCTTAAGTATATCTCAAAATATTTTTTTGTAAACTAATATAATCATGAAAGTATTTCCAGGAAGGGCAAGGCTGAGGTCTTGGGGCCTCAGAATTCTGCCAACTACAGCAGGCTTTTTTTTTTCTTTCTGTCAATACTTCTTTCTCTGCCTTCTGAATTTTAGCTTATTTTCTACAGTCATGTCTCATATTTCCCATGTCTCATTCTTGACTCTAAGTATCATTTTTCCCATAAAAGGATCATGGCATGGGTTCTCACAATGATGTTAGATAATTTTTGTGCAACTGGTATTGATAAAGGATTAAGGCTAGTTATGTTGATGTCTAGTGTGGGTCCTCAGTTTTCTTCAGACTCTGCTGTATTTGGCAGTGGTACTTCATAATTTGTGGTTTTGGGGCTGTGGTAGTTTTTTCTTATTATTCATTTCTTTTGTTGTACTCAACACAGGAAAGTGAAGCAATATAAGCCTTTACTCAATTATCTTAACCTAAATAGCAAAAAGTTTGAATAATCATTATTTTTGGAGTCTATTCAAATAAGAATAAAATAAATATTAAGTATTTTTAATTAGTACTTAAAACTAAAGTACTATAAATATTAAATACCAGAATAATGTGAATACTTAGGCCCAAAACAGTATTAGGAGATTAGTATTAAGAAGTTTCACTGGCTGTGTCCAGAAAAAAATCACATTAACATTTGAATTATGTATTCGAAGAAAGTCAGAATTTTCATAAGTTGCTGCACTTTGTAGACAGGGATGTCATGATACATATACTGTAAAATATATCTTATGATATGTGTTACACCTACATATGCATGATATTTGAATTGCTACACTACTTAAACATATTAAATGTCACTTAAGGGAATAGTACATAATTAGATTTATTAAAAATATATAAACTAGCAAACTATATTACATTTTGATTTAAAATATATCTGAATGCCTTTTAAAATCTCACTTATGGCAAGTATTGCTTTCCAGATTTACTGAGGATATTATTTTCATCTCCCCTACAAAACTATTAGCTCTTTGTCAGTAAATACATTGTTATATTTATCCTTCTGCTGCCTCTAGGTCTAGCATAACACTTACATGTGGTGGGGGCACACAAATGTTGGTGCAGTTAATTGATACACACATATGCATACATAGGTAATACTTGCCTAGAAAATGTTTATGCAAGCAGCTTTAAATAGTGCTATAAAAAGATTAAGCAACATTAGTGGTAACAGGCCAATCACATATTCCCCATTCTGCTGGTGGGAGATAAAATACAACAAAAAGAAGGCACTAATGAGCTAGGATGGTGACTTACTAAGCGTGTAATTAATGTTATTAAGAAACATTGCAGTTGCATATTAAAATTCCGTTAACTAAGCAACCCTTCAGCATCAGTACATTTGTTCCTTGGTTTCAAGTTTTTCTTTTTCTTTTTTTTTTTTTTTTTCTGATTGGCATCTTCATGCAATCTTTCTCTAAAAAATGAGATAATGGGATGTGATCAGCCCTCGTGGTTTAGCTGGAGTGCTGACATGACAGTTCTGGCAAGTTGACAGGTTAAGTGAGTGAAAATGGATGTCTTGTCTCACCATTTACTTGAAGAGCCATTTTAAGCTATACTTTCCCTCTCTTTACTCCCACACTTACAACTCCTTCTATCCCAGATATGAGAAGTCAAGTTTTCCCAATTTAGGAATTTAGGATCTTGAAAGAAGTTTTTCACCACTTTAAACTAGTCTTCTTCTACTGGTCAAAAATGAGATCATTTCTTTATAAACAAAGAGTTAATTTCTCTAATAATGAATTCGTTTTTAAGTTAATAGCACTTTTTATTTCATATTAAGAGTCCCTTAAAGAAAACAAAATTTTATTGTTTTATTTTTAGTATTTTAATGATAAAGGCAGGTAGAAAAGCAAAGCTACATATGCACTGGTAAAGTACAGAATAATATGGGACAATGGAATTTAAAAGTTCAGAACTTGTTTAATATTTTGACAGCTTTTCCTAGGGATCTCTCAATTTATACCTATGTATAATTTAAAAGTTCTATGAAACTTGCATGGCGAATCTCATAATGATTTCCATAGTTAGATGATTTCCTGTAGTTACCTATAATTAAGGAAATCTATTTTAGTAATCTGAAATATAATAAAGTTTAAAATTACCTGCAAATGTACCCACCTTATTTACAGTGTGAGTAAACTATTACTATTGATTGCAATGCAGAAATATTTAATATGATTATAGGATTAGAGTGGACTTGCTAAACCCAGTAAAGACCATTTAGATGAAAAAATACATGGTTCCACCCCCAACAATCCCTCAGTTTTATTTCTGCCTGGCAAACTCGAACTATGAGCGAGTTTATAGTTGAACCATATTACTTGCCGGAGGCCTTCAAATACCTAAGCTGACTCAAGGAGCACACCCGTCTAGACTGCCACAGGCGACAAAAAAGCAGGTGGGGGGAATGATGCCTTGGAGCAGTCTGCGAAACTTCTGTCTCTAACATACTGCCTGTGTTTTCCCCTCTGGGAGGAACACTCTCCTGCCCTTCCTTCCTTTCCAACTTAATCTAAAGGAACAAATCAATTTGTTTCTCTCTCTCTTTCCCCCCTCTTCTTTTCTTCTTTTCTCTCTCCTTCTTTTCTTCTCCCTCTCCCTCCATCTCTTTCCTCGTTTTCTTCCTCTCTCTTCTCTCTCTCTGTTTTCTCCAGCTGTAGAAGGCCAACTGAGTCAAGTTACTCTTTTGCTCAGTATGTATTGTATTACAACCTTCATTGTATTGTAACATGTCACAACACCATTGTAACATGTGTTGTAACATGCTTGATTGTTTCCAGGAATGTCTCTTGTGGTAGGAAGTGACTTCCACAGGACAGAGATCTTAGTACCCTCTCACAGAAAAGAAAACCACTAATGTTGTTTAAAAAATAATTGAATAGTATTATGAATTGAATTGCCATGCAACATCTGAATTCATTTTTGTAGAAATTTATTACTGTGGTACATTCCAGTAATATTTTGCCGTCAAAAACAAAAATATAAATGTTAAGGCACTGGCCCAAGTATAAAATGGCTATGTGCTTATAGCTGTTCATTATAACACTGTTTTTATGTGCCTGCTTATGAGATCTAAAAATGCAAGACGTTTTGAATTGAGTTAACTCTTTTCAGAAGCATTCTTTCCATTCTAGATTATTGTAGAATTATTTCATTTTGATATTTACATTGTGGCATTTCAGGCAGGAACACATTATGTGTGACTCTAAGTGAAAGCAAATGGTTTGAACCACTTTCACAAAACATACACATATTTTGGGGGAGGTGTATTACACTTACTGAAATAAATTCAATGCCATTGGCTCTCCTTGGAATTGCCTTTACAGTTGCAACACATGGCAATTCAGAAGCCACTTCTGTTACTTTGTAGTCATACTATGAAATTATTGGCTGACTTCACTGCCTTTTTAAGTAATCAGATTTTGAATAATTGAGAGTTTTTTTTGTGGGGAGGAGGTTCTGATATTATATGAACCCTCCAAAATTAATCTCACAATCAACAAATTCCAAGACTGTTTCCAAACTGTAAAGAGTAATAGGTGCATAATAGTAACATGTTTTACTCATACAATGAATGAATGTAATTTGTATGTATATGTGAGACCTCTCCTGGGTGTAGAGTGGATATGAAGTCTAAATAGATGAAGAATCTAAGGATTATGATTCATGGTAGTCATTCTATTCTCTTTGATTATTTATTTTTTCATATTTATGGGAGCAGTAAATCATTTAGTGCTTTTCCTTTTCATTTTGACATTGAAGAAGCACATACATATATATGATTATTGTTGAAAGAAAAGGTATTATTGTATTAGTCTGTTCTCATGATGCTAATAAGGACATACCCAAGACTGGGTAATGTATAAGGAAAAGAGGTTTAATCGACTCATAGCTCCACATGGCTGGGGAGGCCTCACAATCGTGGTGGAAGAGCAAGGAACATCTTAAATGGCGGTGGCAAGAGAGCCCTTTGTTGGGGAACTCCCTTTTATAAAACCATCAGATCTTGTGAGACTTATTCAGTATCAGAAGAACAGCAGGGTAATGACCCTGCCCCACGATTCAGTTACCTCCCACTGGGTCCCTCCCAAGACACGTGGGAATTGTGGGAGGTACAATTCAGGATGAGATTTGGGTGGGGACACAGCCAAACCATATCAGGTACAGACATTGGTATTTTACTATGGAATAAGGATTTTTATTATTAGCTACAAGGAAGTAGCTGGTGGCAAAGAAAGTGTATCACTCATCTGAAGGATTTATTGCCATGGACTCAATAGAAAACAAAACAAAATAGTTAATTAGAAAGGTAGGTAATTTAGCAATTTGATCATTTACTTTTTTTTTTTTTTTGAGCCAGAGTCTCGCCCTGTCCCTCAGGCTGGAGTGCGGTGGCGCCATCTGGGCTCCCTGCAAGCTCCGCCTCCCGGGTTCCCGCCATTCTCCTGCCTCAGCCTCCCGAGCAGCTGGGACCACAGGCACCGCCACCACCCCAGATAATTTTTTGTATTTTTGGTAGAGACGGGGTTTCACCGTGTTAGCCAGGATGGTCTCGATCTCCTGACCTCGTGATCCGCCCGCCTCGGCCTCCCAAAGTGCTGGGATGACAGGCGTGAGCCACCACGCCTGGCCAGTCATTTACATTTCTTGGAAACAGTGACAAATGAGTAAAATGTGATTAAGTAGTCTCTATAAAAGTGATTATTTTAAATCCTATATTTCTAATTTATATTTTCTATTATAAATACATTGCTTCCTCTGAGATGAATTATGTGTTAATAAGCTTCAAATCAAATATTTCTATGGCAGTGTGTATGCATTTCCAATATTATTAACAGAAAATCTTTTGAAATCAAATGAAGTATTACATAGTAAAAATTAAATAAAATTAAATAAGTTGAAGAAACAATCATGTATCAGTTAGAACCCAACCTGAGTTGAGTATAAATTGAGTAAACATTTACCTCTTACTACTGGTCTAGATTGCATTGCAAAGAAACGATTTCTCACTATCTGTTTCTTGTTGGTGGAGGCAAGCCTATTAACTAATTTTTGCAGAAACTTTTTTATTTTTTTTCTTCTTTTTAGAGACGGAGGCTCGCTCTGTCGCCCAGGCTGGAGTGCAGTGGCGCAATAATCTCGGCTCGCTGCAAGCTCCGCCTCCCGGGTTCAAGCAATTCTCCTGCCTCAGCCTCCTGAGGAGCTGGGATTACAGGCGCACCCTGCCACGCCCAGCTAATTTCTTTTGTATTTTAGTGGAGACGAGGTTTCACCATGTTGCCCAGGCTGGTCTCAAACTCCAGAGCTCATACAATCCACCCGCCTCGGCCTCCCAAAGTGCTAGGATTACAGGAGTGAGCCACCGTGCCCGGCCTTTTGCAGGAACTTTTAAAACCCATTGTTACACAATGTCTTTATTTGTCTATAGTGCTTTGTTACTCTGGAATATTGGCTACTCATTTATAGCCTTTGGGTCATAAATTTTCAACGTAGTGTAGCAGCACTCTCTACAAAAGGGCATATCAGAATCAGTTAGATTTGTATTCAGGTAACGTATTTGAAACAACACATACCAGAATCGATTAGTTTTTTTTCAAGTCATATATATATTGTTTTCAAACACCATATTTACTACTGCAATTGTAAGTCACTGTCACTGTTGGGTATGTGTATAGGTATAATGGAATAGGTGTAATAATGCAGATATATTATTCCTTAGGTATAATGAGATGGAAAAAATATTGAGTATTTGCTTTAGATCAAGGATTCTATTCTTTTTAAAATGTACTATTCCGAGGCATTCATTTAGTGTTCACTGTTTTGGGCTTTTCTAGATGAAAAAAATACACCATTTATATGCTAAATAGTAGACAGCACCCCATACCAGTAAAACCTTCAAACTGAACTGAGGAAGTCAGACACATAGGCTGGGGAAAAATAGAGAAGGCAATGCAAGCAAGAGCAAGTACCTTAAATGGGAAAAGAACACAAGACAAGTACAAGGTCAGAGATTGTTCAGGTTAATCATTGTTGACAAAGAGGACCAAAGGATAATTGATATCAGGGTGGGTCAACCACAAGACCAAGCAAATACCAGTGATTGAAAGTAGACTGCTCTGCTGAAATGCTGGAGCTAGTTTGGGGACAAATGAGTGTCAGGATTGGAAAATCTTAGATCAGCGGATGGAAGCCAGAATGCTACACGGAGAAGAATAATTTGCAAGCATCGCTATGGTAAGTATTGTAGGTTTCACTGTGGTGCAATGAAAAGTACTATAGGTTTATGAATAAAGAGTGACTTGAAGAAAGTGTGCTTAAGAAAGGTTATACTTACAGGTAGTATAGAAAGAGAAAGGTAATGGGTTTTATGCTACCCTAATAATAAAAACAGTTATTCAGGAAAAACATAATGTTATTATTTTTCAAATCTTTATAGTGCATTGGAAATGATAGCATTAAATGTCTATCATTCTTCTTCGTATTAGATATGACAAATTTTTAGTTAATCCGATCTTGGTTCGAAGGGAACCAAATGAATCTGGCATCTCAGTGTTTAAGAGTTTCTACTGTGGCATTGGAATAAACCAGAAGTCAAACCTGTCCTCCAATCTAATTTAACTTTAAGAAAGCTGTGTTTCTTGCATGTTGTCACTTATAAGTGGAAGCTGAACAATGTGAACACATAGGCACACGGAGGGGAACAATACACACTGGGGCCAGTTGGGGGCAGTTGGGGCGCGCAGCATCAGGAAAAATAGCTAACGCATGATGCGGTTAATACCTAGGTGAGGGGTTGGTAGGTGCAGCAGTTCATCATGGCACACGTTTACCTACGTAACAAACCTGCACATCCTGCACATGCACGGCGGAACTTAATAAAATAAAACAAACTAATAAAGCTGTGTTACTTATGCCCTGCGTAAGATTCAGTTTACTGGTTTTACATCGTTATGATAGTAGTTGAAACATAAGGCTTTTCAAGTATTAATTGAGATAATGCCTGTGGAGGGTTTAACACAAACTCTAGCACGTAATAAGCACTCAATTAATGTTAATTATTGCCATTCTACTAAACAGTTTGTGACTAAGTGAAATTTTAACTCAAGCAAATGACGGAAGAGAATGCTTCTTAAATATGCTTATAGAATATGTTAGTATTTAACAAGTAAATATATAAAATAGCAAAAAAAAAAATTCTACTTTAGTTTGTCAAAAAATTCGAAACGGCTATTATAGAATTAAAAGTTTATTCATTCAGGCATAAAATTATATCCAAAGAAAAAGAGTGGCTGAGCATACCTGTATTCACCCTGTGCCACACACGAATGTACGTAGCTGTTGCATGACTCTCTCCATGCTAATGCCTGCCATAGGAAGTCATATTTTCCTGTTGAAACAACTCTGAACATGATGTGATTAACCTTTAAGGTCCCCTATCCGCTCATCTCAAAGCCCAACTCATGCACGGCCTGTGCTTCCTACTCATGTCCAGCCATCTGATTTCCATATCACCCACTCACTCTCACCAGCAGGCATTAGCATAACGGAGCTGCAGCATGACTTTGATTGAAGCCAGCTTGGGCTGAATGCAGTATCAAAGCATAATTTAGCAGAAATCAAATCTAATTTACCGTGCATTGTATTTAAATTCTCAAAACACAGTTTCAAGTGAACTGTCCCAGACCTCTAATCTTAATTGACCTTTTTATATTTGGGTCTACTTCTCTGGAAATCACACAACATACTTTTCTTATAGAGCCATTGTTTTTCAGCTTGTAAGTGTTGATTAAACACTAAATTGTGTCATTCTGTTTGCTTCATCTCATTTCTAGTTATAGCTGAAGCAATAAGGTATAATCACGTGACAGAGTAAGCAAGTAGGATATTACATCGTAGTTACAAAAGATTTTTCCAATGCTTTCAGGTTTTAGACAGAATATAAATATATATTTTATAGTCTTCTGTCTCAGAGACATATAGGAGAACTGCCATTTTTATAACAGGCATGTTCTTCTGGAGTTTATAACTCAATCTCTTTAATTCACATTGGGTTTAAGCATGTGTTTGGAATTGTCATCTTGAGGACCTAGTAGTTTTTTTTTTTAATACTTAATGGGAGTCATTATAGAAAATCTATTTTGTGTATAGCACACTTTGTGCTATTGTGCTGTGTTGATAAAATGCCACCTCTGTCTACTCCCTCCCTTTGGTGCCATCAGCCAAATACTGTATTTTCAGACCATTTTCACTGCCACCTGGCAGAGACACTGAAACTGTGGAGGGTTATTAGAAGAATTATTGATGCCGTTTTTCATTTAGAACCTCAAAAATAAATTCCTTCAGCTGATATCCCTTCAAAGAAGATTGCAATATAGATCTAGGGCAGGCAGAGAGTCTACAAAAGTAAAAGTGATTGATGCAATTCGTTTCTTTGGTCCACCTTCAGGTGATAATAGGAAAGGATGTATATTTTCACAGGCTTGAATACTCTTCAATTTTTTGCTTTGATAAATGTTTCCATTTTTTCATTTTTTAAAATTAAAATATGATTAGATGATTTTAGTTCCAGCAAGATCAATGTGGTGACATTAAGTTCCGGTGACAATAGTCTATTGGATGCATTTGAAATACAACACATTTCTGACTTGGTGTAAGTGTACAGTATAAATAAACATCATATGATAATATATTTTATAGGATAAATAACAGATGTTGACAGTTTTTTGTTAGTGGTCTTTAAAATAATCCAGTATTGGGTAAAAGTTCCAGAAATTATAATTTCCTGTCCTTTTTAGATTATACAATCAGTGGTAAATATTATGTTGTGATTTTGCAGAATTTCTTTGTCCTTTAAAAGCCCTGATGAAATGGTATCTTTAGGTGCTACTATAAATAAAAACTCTGAACTGGATTTTCTGCCCTAACTTGTGAAGATTTGCCAGCTCTTTGTCTTTGCTCTTTCTCTAATCCTCATCACATTGCTTCTAAAGCATCCTTTCCAAAATACAAATCTGATTATATCTTTCTTACAAAAATGTCTTTGAACAGATCTTTATAGTTTTCAGGATGAAATGTCACACTCGTTTAGCAGAAATCATCTGGCCCTATCTATATGACCACTGTGAACTAGATTTCTTTTATTCTCAGAATCTTTTACATGCCCCTAAAAATCCAGTTCAGTGGGTCTCTGCCTTATGTGCTGCTTCTCTTTGTCCCAAGTGACCTTACTACTCTTCACCTAGTCAACTCTTACTTGTCCTCCAAAGTACAGCTCTAATGCAGCCATGCCCTAGCAGCTTTTCTCTTTGTTTTCTCTCACAACATGGGCTGATTGGTTCTGTTCCACTCTTTCTCCCCCAGTGCCATCTGCATTTTTTCTGTTTTCATTGAGAAAAATCACATTTTGCTGTTTTTGTGTATTTGTTTATATATTTACTTGTAAGCCTCTGCTATAGGGCAAGAACAATTTATTTGGCTTCCCATCTCCTGTACCAACCAGAATGTATCATCATTTTTAGTCAATCAATACATTTTGTGTGAATAAATGGATGAATTATGTCTTTTCAGAAAAGTGGATGCATAGATGTGGTCATTTGCCAGTCCTTATTTTGAGGACTATATTTTAGCAGCAGTGTTAAAATTGTAGTATCTGGATGCCAAAAGCATTTTGCAAAATCACTCATCTACAAAAAAAATTTTTCAAAAGTTTGAAAATTAAATTCTTGGAAGTCTGTACTTCTAAAGTACACATGGTAATTTTGGTGATAGAGATTTGTAATTTTACTGGATAGATGAAGAATAATATGCTTAAAACTATAAAATACATAAATATATGTTTATATTTCATTGATTTCATTTGATGATTTCAATCATGTTTATTCTCAGTTAATGTATTTTAAAAATTTGTAAAGAAGGACTAACTGTATAGAGTATCCAGGACTCTAAAGTTTTACTAACTACTTTTGTGAGGTAATTTAAATTCTTTCTGGCCCAAAGCAGTACAAATTAACTAATAAGCTAAATAGGTGATTTTTATTCAAATCTTTTAAATGACTGATTTTGACTGAACTGAGTTTTGAATTTTTAATAATTTTAGATACATGCTAAATTATTTAATACTCCTCACTTAGCAAGTGTCCATGTTGGCACTATTATTTTTCTTTATAGGATTACAAAGAGATAACTACATACTCATTCTTAACTTTTTCATAACAAATATAATTTTTCTACAATATTGCAGATGATGGAAACAAACCTTAAGTGTTTTTTTTGGTGCAAATACCTGGTGGTTTCACATTTCTACTGAAAAAATGGTCACTGCAGTGTTTTAAGATTTTTCTCTAAAGTAATTTTTTAACATTGATTTACACTATCATTTCTATTAGAAAACATGGAACAAAAATCAATGTATCTGCTGATTCAGGAGAATTGTGTAGAAATAACAAGAAGATTGTAAAAAGCAACTAATCTCCTGAAAATACAAGGCAACGTATACCACACTCTGTTCAAACAGATTCATAAATCTGGGTTTTCCATACTGCTAGAATGAGTCTTCTGTTATCTATAGTTATAGAAGAAAATGTCACTTAGTAGATTTATCCCGTCTGTCCCTGGGGTATGTGTTAGATGTGTTGAACTAGGAGGCAGTATAATACAACACCAAAAAATAAGTCAATACAAATCCCAGGGAATTGTCTGGAAAAATGCTGCTGCTTTTTCTATGCTAGGATTCTTGTAAGGATGAAGAATTGGTTGCATGTTTGGGGCTGCTCTACATTTACCCCATTCTTGGACCTGCACTTCTTTTCTCCTGAAGGACTGAAATGATTTCAAGTGACAGTTTTTACCAGACATCACTCATGGTTAGAAGGCATTAAAGTACCACTAGATTCTAAAAATTAGAGTTGATTTTAAAATGTTTTCTTGGTCTCAGTTTTCTAGCCTAAGAAGCGAGTTAAAGTGGAAATAGATTATTAGAAAAGTCATGGAATAAACACTGTTTTCTGCTCAACAAAAATGAGTTTTGGTAGGGAGATACCCTTGTGAAAACTTCCAATGATACTGCCTACTGTCTTTCACTTTATTCTCTCTCAAGATCATTAGACCATCATTTAAATCTGAACTTTCTTAGGATTTTTACCCCCATCCCTTTCTTTTATTTTCTGTCAGAGTTACTTATGTCTTGGTCTCATTAGCTTCACCTGTACTATTTTACTAGCCTCCCAGCCAGACTCCTTCTTTTATAGACTAAGTGCCTTCCTCTCCAATCGTGCTACATTCATTAGAGGGTTAAAGCCACCAAAAATTATCTTTTGCATCTGTCACTTTTCAGCTTAGAAAAAAATCAGAATAAAATCCTCAGTTTGACTTCTTAAACCCTCCTTTGTAGCCAAAAGTGTTTACATAACTTGGACCCTCCATCCTGCCAAATTACACACTGTATTCTAAACTTGTTCTTGCTTCTTATACTTTGCTCCATAATCTCGTTTGGAATGTGTTCATTTTTCCATTTACCTCAAAGCTCCCATAATGCCCATTTTCTACACAGAGCCTTCTGTAGGTTTTACAACACCAAGGGATTTCTTTCTCCTGAGTCTTATTGTGTTTCTTATACATACAATAACTTAAATTCTCCTCCACTGTGCTCTGAGATTACCTCTACCATTGCACTTACCACAGTCTTAGACAAGTGTTGATTTAATTTTGTTTTTGTTTTTGTCATTGTCATTGTGTTTTTCATTTCCATTAGACTGTAAGCTCTTTGATGGCTTCAGGATAAAAGCTTCCCATCTCTGTATCTTTAGTGCCCAGTAGGGGAATATAGTAATTACCTGACTAACCTTTATCTATCTAAATGAAATAAATTAGATTGAGTCAACCATTTCAATACATTTATTTATATTGCTTATTACCCTTGTATATAATTCCCATCTCTTCAATTCTTCAATGTCTTCAATCTTTCAACTCTTGAATTCTAGATATAAGCACTTTTAAGAATAGGGGTCATATCTTATACCCTCTGGTATCCCTGTGCCTTATACAATTCTTGCAGTAACTACAAAAACTGCCAATGCTTATAAATAAATTGACTTTAGAGGAAGGAGATGGTTGAGTAAGAGAGTGATTCTTTTCTTATCTTTATTTATTTAAAAAGCAGAACCAACTTGAGAATCCATGTTTTTCCTTAAAAATGTTAAAATCATTTAAAAATCTAATTTTCTATGCAATTATATATAGGCCAAAGGATTACAATGTACAACATTTAAAATATGTCTGCTAAAAAGTTTGCTTCTTTCCTCACATTTGATTGAATATAATGTCTTTCTTTTTGTGTTTTGAGAAATGTGTAAAAGTAAATAAAAAACTGTAGTCTCTCTCTGGCACTGAACAATCAACATGGTAACATATTTTCTCCTTGATATATTTTTCTTTGTCAATGGTTGATATTTACACGCTTTCTTTTCTTTTAAATTATAGCTCCCCCACAGTTTGTGGTTCGGCCAAGAGATCAGATTGTTGCTCAAGGTCGAACAGTGACATTTCCCTGTGAAACTAAAGGAAACCCACAGCCAGCTGTTTTTTGGCAGAAAGAAGGCAGCCAGGTGAGTGTGAGGCTTCACTGCTTTTCTGAAATCTCTGAACTTCTATTGTCTTTGCTGCTCCTGAAAGCTTGCCTTGCTTCTCTTCTTCTCAATGTTTGAATTTAGTTTATTTCTGAAAAAGAGACTGGTGAATGTAAAAAGAAGTGGCAGTCATGTTCCAGCAAAAGCATTCTTTATTTGCTAGTATTAATCTTTTCAAAATTCTGTCTCTTACATAGAACAGCAATAAAGCAGTGTAACAAAATTATCGTTAAAAGTCCAACCAAAACCTCTGTAGCTATTTAAAATCTGTGAAGGTAAAGCTGATTTTGTTTTCTTGTATTGAGATACATGGTGTGATAGAGTCAGGACACGTGCAGTACTTAGAACAATCTCTGTGACATGGAAAACAGTCAAATATTTGTTTAATTGGCCCAGAATTTAATTTCAATCCTCTCTCTTACATACACAGCAAAAATGACTCTTCTTATCCTTAATTAAAGCATGCTTCCATTTAAGAGTAGGATAAATCTTTTCCTTCTCCGTTCCTCCTGGATTCATCCATAGTGGGGTTAGACAGGAAATAATACATAGTACACTATAAGGAACCCATACCTGTCTTGTCTTTGTTCTGCCCTGGTTTGTCCTCTCCAGGGCCCTCTCTGGGCAACATGGCCTCTCAGAGTCTCTATGGAAAGTCAACTGGATACACTAGTTTTCTCATTTAGAACTTTGTCTAAAGTTGGACAACTGCTTAGCCTCTAGGTTCGTAGTCAATGAGTGAAATTTCCAGCTAAAACTAGATTAAAAATTGTGTGGTTTGCAAAATAATTTATCTGTGCATTCCCATGGGACCTGGAGATATTTTCCTTCTAAACTTTCTAGAAACATGCACTACTAGGCATATTCTGAGGAAGAGACCTACTGGTGGTCTTCCTCATCACATTCTGTTATTACTACACGTTCCAGAAGAATTTCCTTGGGAATAATGGAAATCATTATTAAACATCTCTGGAAACCTAAAACCTTGGCCAGAGATGGGAAATGTAAGTTGCATTAGAAGACTCTGTTGATTAAAGCTTACATATATATTTATCTGCAACATACATGTGTGCAAGGAAGCCTGTAGAAGTTCTGTTCAGCCGTTATCTCTAATTGTTGTGGGTTTCTATAAATTCCTGTACCAGCTCATAGTGAGCAGTTCTAACAGCTCAGTCTGGATGGACGAATGGCCTTTTATTCCTCACTCAACTCTCCTTGGTGGAGTCATTCCTCCTGTGATTTGTGGAATGTAAATGTAGTGATGGGAATCTAAGGAAAGGTGATGGCCGCTGCCTTATCCCACATCAGAACTGTTCCAGGCCTTAACTCTCAAATCTTCTTTATAATTTAGTAATTATAAAATAGGTTTCTACACATAGAGTTCTTTGACTGTTTGCTTTAAATTTCTTTTCAGATGTTAGCATCTCAGACTCTAAAGTAAGTGTAAGGCAGCATGACAAACACATACACACACACATAGACACACACACATATACACACACACACATATACACACACATACCACACACATACACACACGCCACACACAGAGACATGCACACAAATACACACATATACACACATCATGCACATACACATAGACACACATGCACACACATAGACACACGCATACACATAGACACATACCACACACATACACATGCATACACACACACACACACACACACACACACACAAAGGAGAGAATTCAAAATCCACTTTCCTCCTTATAAATTGTACAACTTTTGTAGTGCTATTTAAATGTACTGAAACTCATTTTCTTAATCTAAAACACAGGGCTAAAACATTTTACTTCACACAAACAAAGTTTAAATGAATAAGTCAGTTTATATATAAAATTGCTTTACAGATTATGAAGGTTAAGCAAAATGTTATGTCACTGACAGTAAATATAATGATGTAAAGCAATTTGATCATTGCATACTCACACTTTAAATCCATGTATTGAGTGAAATCTCATTATAATGTGTCTTGTTATTATATAGCTAAGACCATATCAGGTGTAAATCACATTCCCTAAAGTAGCTCCAAGTTGAATTACAAGGTAGTGCATACAATGTATATTGGCTGTGTAGCTTAATAAACATAGGATATTTAAATATGCTACATCTTTGTTAATGGTTTCAAAATAAATAACAATTAAATAGCATTTAAGTATTCCTTTTTCTGTATTTGACAAAGTGGCATATAATTCCAGAGATATTAATGTTAAAGACTACATAAAATCTTATGTCTAGTTTTCTTTTCCTCACCTATCTCTCTCCCATCAGAGAGATAGAGGTAGAGATAGAGAGGGATGTGGTGGGAGAGAAAGAGAAAGAGAAAGAGAGAGAGAGAGAGATACACAGAGAGAGAAAATACTGTGAATGAGAACAAGAGAGAAGTGCTTGAGCAAATTATAAATTCTCAAATCATGAATTGGGATATTGGGAAAAAATAAATCGGTCTTACCGTTTCCAGTACCCAGTTTTTACAGTGATCTATGACCATCCATCAGTAGAAACAGTTAAAAGCCTGAACTTAATGGTCCATATTTCTCAATATATGCTGATAATGCCAATTAGCTCTAATAGGATACCCAGGCACTCTCCAAGGCGGGAAGAGCTGTGAGGTTCCCGGTTTTTGCTTGTAATCCATTTTCTTTTGCCTATGTCATGCAAGCAGAGAATAAAAATGATGGGTTAACCTTCATATAATGCCATTTTCCATGTCAACGAATCATTTAGAAGGTGGACTGATGGTACATTGTAGAGGAAGCGATCCTGTAGAGAATAAAGCCCATCTGATATATTAGTGCTATGTAAATTAGTATTCTAATGGCTAATTGTGGGAAAGTGTGCACTTTGAGTTATTGTATCATTTTCAAGTGACTTCAAAATTTAGACTCTCTCTTTTAGCTCGTTTATTTTGATAATACATTTGGAATCTACAGTAGAATCAGCTGATTCTCAAATTGTGTTTCTATGCATGAAAATGTCTAGCCTTATATAGTAGTACACTTTTTATAAGAGGTCAATAGCATATTGAAATTACATTCCTGACATGCTAGCAAACATCACTTGTTTTAGAAGGAGTTTAATAACATGGTAATGTTTATGTAAAGTGGGCTTATAGTGTCACACTTGAATCTAATAAAGTGGACATCCATCATGTTGCAATAAAGAGAAGAGCTTCTAATTAAAACAGGACATCATTTGCAGGATTAAAGTCATTTAGCATAATTGAAAAGTGTTAATACCCTATTTTATCCTCTTCCATTGGTATTACTTCAAGGGTAAAAACATTTTAAGGTGAAAATGTGTCCTGTATCTTTCATTGAATGCTATTACCTCCTGATTGCAACGTATTGAAACTGTTTAATTACAAACCTGGAAAATTAATTACTATATGGAGAAACAGATCCCAGAGGGTTATAATGTCCTTTTTTGTAAGTAAATACAACATAAAAATTGATATCTCCTTA
Organism: Pongo pygmaeus; assembly: GCF_028885625.2. NCBI lineage: Eukaryota > Metazoa > Chordata > Mammalia > Primates > Hominidae > Pongo > Pongo pygmaeus. Next base: position 18,015,224 of record NC_085930.1, on the reverse strand, counting down.
TTTATAATCCAACTTGGAAACATGCCCCAATGTAATTTATTATACTCAAATGTTTTTCTTAATTGAACAACAGTAAAGCAACATAGTTCATCCAAATTAATGTTACTCCTCTCATAGCTGAACTTTTACAATTTGTAATTATGCTATATGTATATATGAGATATAGAGTAAACAAGTAATTTTGTTTTAAAAAGAAAGTAATATTATGAAATTGTTTAAGGTAACACACTTTTAGAAACATTCTACATTTTCTTTTTATCTTCAGTAATTTGCTTAATCTTGCTTAAATTGTAGCATTTGTTTATAGCCCCATTCAAAGCTGCGAAAACTTTACAGCAGAAGTACAGTCAGCTCTCTGTCACACACTTTTGAACAACTTTGGGAGAAATTCAATTGAGTCCATCAAGTATTCAAAATGATCAACAGCAATCATATTTTGCATTCTTCAGAGCTGTGCGGTTTATACAACCCATACACAGTCAATGTTATGGCCAGATCTTCATGAGGCTTTAGTAGTTGAGTCAGATAAGAATTGTTTTGCCCATTTTCCACATGAAGAAACAAGCTTCAAAGATATTAAGTAACTAGCAGAAAATCAGGATGTGAAAAAGATCCCCATTCTTTAAAAACACAGATGATTATTCTTTCAACTAGAAAATATTGACTTCTTAGAGGATATTATTTCACCATGATTTGGAAAACCTTTATTAGTGAAACCCACTGTGTGGCGTTTAAACATTTCTGAACCATATGTATTTTAATCTATGTATTTTCTTTTTCCCACTATATTCCTTAATTGTAGTAGCTTTTATTAACATATTTTTTTAAGTGGAAAATGAATATTGATGAGATTGTGCTTGCTTCCACAGAACCTACTTTTCCCAAACCAACCCCAGCAGCCCAACAGTAGATGCTCAGTGTCACCAACTGGAGACCTCACAATCACCAACATTCAACGTTCCGACGCGGGTTACTACATCTGCCAGGCTTTAACTGTGGCAGGAAGCATTTTAGCAAAAGCTCAACTGGAGGTTACTGATGGTGCGATATCTTTACTAGATTTGTCTTATGAAAACATTGATTTTTATTTTTAGATACACGTTAACCATGTGGAGTTTGCTGATTTGTTAAATCATTTCTATGTATGCTTATCTTTTAAGTTTGAATCCAGGTCACATTCTTTTGGTAGTTTCTAATTCTCCCTGATTGAATACCACTTATTTTCCCCAAAGAAGAACTTCAGAGATAATTTACTTAATTCTTAAAAATAGAATAGTGCATTATTTTAAATAAATGTCATCACACTCACTGCATGCTGAAATGTAATCTGTATATTTTTATTTAGTCTTTGGCTGACACGATTGGTTCTACTAGACATTAATAATTTTATTTCACCCTAGGAGGAGGTGATACCACCTTTAATATTATCAGAGATGAGATTTTAGTTAGCTAATCACATTAGGACATTCCTATGATTTTAATTATGCTTTCACTAAGTTAAATTAACTACCTTTCAAAGTGCTGAACAATGCTAAAATTATTATTTTTATTTGCACATATGCACTTTGAATCTTAACTGAGGCATCTACATTCATAGTGAAAGTTGAAAAGGATGAAGGGCTCTGCGTAATCTGATTTTTTCCCAGCAGCTTATTTGTCACAATTGACAGCTAGCAAATTTGAGATATTTCATGAACCTCTGAGCGTGAATTTAATCTCTATTCTTTGATGTCTTAAACTGAAAATTCTTTCTTACTCTCCTTTATTTGTGAGGATTTTTATTTTTGTTTTCTCCTCTAATGCTGGCTTCTGAGATACAAGTGCTTTGGTCTGTGGCCTCTCTTGATCCCCTTCTTTCTCTGCTGGTGAAATTTGATGTGCTTTTATACAATTTAAATTTACATGTAGATTAAAAGTTCATTTAAAATTAATAGAAAGGCAGTATTTTTTAATATCTGTTCATGGTATGGCCTGATTCAGTGACATGTCAGGAATGGGAATAAATAGAACAGACAAACATTGGCTGCAGGGACATTGAATCGTTAATGGCTGCACCTGCTGATGCTGCAGAGATTTACTGCTACGGAACTGAAAGGAGAAGTCAGGTTCAAGGATAGCAGTGATGAGAAATTCTTCCTTAGATGGGCAAGGTCTTTGATTCTTTGTACCTCCATATTTCTTTAAAAGAATAAGAGATAATTATTAATCATTAAAAAGATCTTATGTTTTCACCTGTTAGCAAAAATGTCCAGATACATACACTTGAAAAATAAGATATTCTGGCCAAAGCCTACATTTTATTCTATATTCCTAAGAACACTCCAAATGTAATACTTAAGATACCAGCTATCATTTAGCTACTTATAATATTTTATAGAAGATTGACTCTCAAATGTTTCTAAATGAAGAAATTGTTATGGAAAAGGCAAACCATATTTGTAGGAAGCAAAGTTGATGAACTAGAAGAGCCAGTTGATGTGACTGTTATTGTTCGTAAAACAGGTGGATATTCTGAATTACGTCTGATACAATAAATGGAAAACCTTTGAGACCTTACACTAGCTCATGCTATCTTACAAAACAGTAGTTATTCTAGCTTTCTTTCTGTGGTCAAAAATAAGTGATGACCAATTTTAAATCTTCTGCCAACTGAGATTGCTCTAAACATTTTGTTACAACTGGCTTGAATATTAATTCCTATATTGATTTTTACTTGAGTAAGCAATTACAAAGTCAAGATCCTTTTGCAGAAACATTGACTGGAAGTTACAGTGTTGTTGATTTTGACAGTAAAGAAATTAAACTATAAGAACTAAATATGTACACACATATTATCAATGAATCTGTCTCTAAATATGAAGTTGCCACATTGGTGATGCCCTAAGCTTCTACTCATAGTTTTGATCTTTCATACAGGTTAATGATTTAATACTATCTGAGCCATTATTTTCATTTTGAACACACTTATTTTGATATAATTCAGGGAATTGTAGAGCCATTTGAAATTCCATGGTAGAATGAAAACGTATGTCATGTTCAGAGAAAGAAGTGATTACAGGCATACACCTTCCTTTATTGTACTTTGCAGATACCATGGTTTTTACAAATTGAAGGTTTATGGAAACCCTGGGTCAAGCAAGTCTGTTGGTGCCATTTTGCTAATATCATGTGCTCACGTTGTGCCTCTGTGTCACATTTTGGTAATTCTCAGAATATTTCAAACAATGCCGTTATTATTACATCTGTTATGGTGGTCTGTGACCAGTGATCTTTGATATTACTATAATTTTGGGGGAGTATCACAAACTGCACCCATATAAGATGGTAAACTTAATTGATAAATGTGTGTGCTCTGGTTTCTTTACGCACTGGACATTCCCCTGTTGTTCTCTCTTTCCCTGAGCCTCCCTATTCCTCGAGACACAAAAGTATTGGAATTAGGCCAGTCAGTACCTCTACAGTGGCCTCCATGTGTTCAAGTGAAAAGTCACATGTCTCTGACTTTAAATTAAAAGCTACAAAGGCTTAAGTTTAGTGAGGAAGGCGTGTCAAAAACTGAGATAGGCGAAAAGCTGGGCCTCTTGTTCTAAACAGTTAGCAAAGTTATGCATGCAAAGAAAAGGTTTTTGAAGGAAAGTAAAAGTGCTACTCCAGTGAACACAAAAAATGATAAGAAAGTCAAACAACCTATTGCTGATATGAAGAAAGTTTTAGAGTCTGGATAGATCAGTGAGTCACAACATTGCCTTAAGCCAAAGCCTAATCCAGAGCAAGGCCCTAACTGTCTTCAATTCCTTGAAGGCTGAGAGAGGTGAGGAAGCTGTAGAAGAAAAATTTGAAGCTACCAGGGGTTGGTTGATGAGATTTGAGGAAAAAAGCCATCTTCGTAACAAAAAGTAGAAGGTAAAGCATCAAGGGCTAATATGGAAGCTTTATCAAGTTATCCAGAAGTTCATTCATGAAAGTGGCTATACTAAACAGATTTTCAGTGTAGACAAAGCATCCATATATTGAAAGAAGATGTTATCTAGGACTTTCATAGCTGAAGAAAAGAAGTCAATGCCTGGCTTTAAATGACAGGCTAACTCTCTTGTAAGTAACTAATGCAGCTGGTGACTTTAGGTTGAAACTGATGCTCATTTACTATTTCAAAAATTCTATGACCCTTAGAATTATTCCAAATCTACTCTGCCTGTGCTCTATAAATGGAAAAACAAAGCCTGAATGACAGCATATCTCTTTACAGCGTGGTTTACTGAAATATTTTAAGTATAGTGTTGAGATCTACTCTTCAGAAAAAAAAAATATTCTATTCCTTTCAAAATATTACTTCTCATCTACGATGTACCTTGTCACCCAAGCTCTGCTAGAGATATACAAAGAGATTAATGTTTTTATAGCTGTTAACACAACATCTGTTCAGCAGCCCATGGATCAAGGAATAATTTCAACTTTCAAGTCTTATTTAAGAAATATATTTTCTAAGGCTATAGCTGCCATAGACAGTAATTCAACTGAAGGATCTGGGCAGGGTTAATTAAAAACCTTCTGGAAAGGTTATACCATTATAGATGCCATTAAGAACATTTATGATTTATGGGAGGAGGGCAAAACATCAACATTACCAGGAGTTCGGAAAGTTGGATGACTTTGAGGGGGTTCAAGACTTCAGTAGAGGAAGTAACTGCACATGTGGTACAAATAGCAAAAGAACTAGAATTAGAAGTGGAGCCTGAAGATGTGACTAAATTGCTACAGTCACATGATACAAATTGAACAAATGAAGAATTGCTTCTTATGGATGACCAAAGAAAGTGATGACTTCAGCTGGAATCTACTTCTGTTCAATATTGTTGAAGTGATAACAAAGGATTCAAAGTATCACATAAACTTAATTGATAAAGCAACATCAGAGTTTGAGAGGATTGTCTCCAATTTTGAAAGACATTTTACTGTGGATAAAATGCTATAACACAGCATTGCATGCTACTGAAAAATCTTTCCTGAAAGGAATAGTGAATTGATATAGTAAGCTTTATTGTCTTATTTTAAGAAATTGGCACCGCTACCCCAATCTTCAGCAACCACCATCCTGGTCAGTTAGCAACCATCAGCACTGAGGCAAGATCCTCCGTCACCAAAAAGATTACTACTCTAGGCTCAAATGATCATTAGCATTTTTTAGCAATAAAGTATTTTTAAGGTATGAACATTGTTTTTTTAGACATAGTATTATTCTACACTTAATAGACTCCAGAATAGTGTAAACATAACTTTTACATGCACTGGGAAACAAAATTTGTGTGGCCTTCCTTATTGCAATATTTGCTTTGTTGTTGTGGTCTAGAACCAAACCTACAATACCCCTGAGATATGCCTGTATTCCATTTAGAGCAGTGTATCTGTTGTCACATTTTTGCACTTAGACTCATTTTCTGGAAATATTTATAATTCAAGCATTCATAAAAGATGAAATTGCTAATGATGCTGAATAGTGCTATGTTGAGCAACAGTTTTACTGATCATAGATTAAGCTAATATGTTTCAATACACTTGAGTTTCAATATATTTCTCTAAAAGACTTCCACATTAGTTCACTGGCGTTGTTCTTTATTTCTTCTTTTCTTTTGCTCTATCTTTTTCTCTCAGAGAATTAGGAAATTGTAATCAGGATTCTGTGAAGAGAGCCAATAGAAACTAAAAAGACTGGGGAGATAAGATGTATTTATATCTTGTACTGACAATAAATGTCACATCATGATCTTATATGAATGGTTTATTGAGTATTTCTAATGCATAGTGAGAGAAAACCGTGGAGTTGTTCACAGATCACTGGAATCCCTAAATGTTCATTTAACCTTTGACTTTAGTGTCATGGAAACCTGTGGTCATCTTTCACCCATAACATCGTTGAAACTGAAAATTATGTCTGGCCAGGAGATTTTCAATTACTTTATTGATCAGATTCATTCAAAAGGTGATGAGCTACTCATTTGGGCAGTAAAAAAAAGAAAGAAAAAAACTAATTAGATGACCTTTGGCTGCATCTAATGATTTCAGGGATATGACAATAAAAGCAAGTTATAAGAAGTTACCTGAATTCTGCATAGGTATTTAATTTGAAAAAAAAATCATTTAAAATATAATTAGTATGCTTTACTCTGGTAATATAGACTCACTTTCTCACTGCATTAAAAAATTACTCGTAGTGTTTTGTTCATTGGCCTTCTATTTTTGACCCATAAAAATAAGTCCCATGAAACTTTTAGTTTGAATTTCTATTTGCCTAATTACTGACAGATGTGCCAGAATTATTATAATGTTCTACTTCAATATTTTCTTAAAATGTTTTATTTAGAATTAAAAGTAAGAATTTGATGAAAAACGCAGTGAAATAAATGATTCTGATTTTTGTTTGTGAACGATAAACAGTTTTTATTGTTTTTCTTAGGTTTTATCATTGATAAAGTAGGTTTAGGTTGACTAGAATCTGCAATGTCTTGATATGAAGGAAACCTGTATCATAAATTCTAGCTTCAATTAAATTTGGTTGGCTTTCTCATGATAGGTTCTGAAAAGGCTGCTTAACTTTAATCTTTTGTTCCCTAAAACTATGAACTCTAGTAAATATGATACAAGTAAATCGAAAAGACAGTAATTTTAAGCTGCCATTTATAAAAGCTGGTGGGCAAAGGAAATTTGAACGTTAAGCAAAGTGTTTTCAATTATATACATTGTAATACAAGGTGAGTTTTTTGAGAAAAAACACTGTTTATCTTCACAGTTGCTTAGAAATTATTAGAATCCATCATTCATTTTTTCTTTTTTGTAGAAGTCTTTTTCATATATATTCTTTTATATACTACATATATTTTATATGTTACATATAACCATACACAATAAAAAGCATATTTTGGATAATTAACCAAAGTCTATGCTGTCTATGGAGAAGTTTACAGAACTTTCTCTTTAGAAAGACTTCCTTGGACCTGGACATATCCCTTTGATTATATGGTGATCTTCTAATGAATTCTAAATGAAATCTTACCTCCGGTCAAGTCTATATTTTTCTTAACCATGTAAATAATACTGTACATTTTGATGTCCTTCTTCAATAATCATTAAATACTTCTAAAAGCGCTGAAATGCTACGACAATACAGTAGTACTGTACTACTGAAATGCTACTACAAATACAGTATTTCATAAATAAAAAGCAATACTAAGCTAAACATTTAGAAATTATGGAAAATTTATCCAAATGAACACGACAATTGATATACATGTAAACACTGATTTTGCACAAGCACTGTTTTTGTCATGTGATAAATATAATCTAGACTACTTTTCTTTGATCAATTATAAGCACTAATTAAATCAAATCATCCAAATGATATGACCATAATTTGATAAGCTAATATCACAATTTTGGAAGTAAATTATTTATAATCTAATATTTTAACATCAACAGAAATATTTTAGCCTATATAAATACAGCACATAACTGGTGCCATAAGGGGGAAATTATGTACTATATTTATGATAAATGCAAAAGTGAAAATTGGCTGTACTCATATGATACTTCACACACTTTCTTAAATATGCATATGAGATAAAATGAACATTTCATAGGTGACTGACTGCCAAAGCTATTCATATTTTAATTTTAATTTTAATATGACTAAGCCTAAGCCTTTTTATATAATTAAGTCTTTATAAAATGTCAGAATTTATCTCAATGCCATTTTAGTTATAGGTAATGCAGAGGAAGTTATTGACAATAAATAGTATGGCCTTAGTATAGTATATATGTATGTACATATAAATGATAGATATATGATAGATTTAGAATATACATTACTAAGAATATACATATTGCTTAGAATAAGTTATAAGTAATATATATTGTGTTGGGGCTTTAACCTTACTTTCAGTGTCAATATATCAAGCCTACTGAACTACATTGATGTTAAAATACCCTGAAAAGAGCTTTATTCTTCAGTTTTGACAGATAGACCTCCACCTATAATTCTACAAGGCCCAGCCAACCAAACGCTGGCAGTGGATGGTACAGCGTTACTGAAATGTAAAGCCACTGGTGATCCTCTTCCTGTAATTAGCTGGTTAAAGGAGGGATTTACTTTTCCGGGTAGAGATCCAAGAGCAACAATTCAAGAGCAAGGCACACTGCAGATTAAGAATTTACGGGTAAGTAATATTGGACTTGTACTTGAATTATCATCCACACATAAGTACTGCTCTATGGAAAAATTGCGTAGTGAACTTAAAATCTTACATCCTAGTATAATTGCTGTACGTTTAAAAACAGTTAATGTTATTACTTATCTTAAAAACGATGAATTGAAATTAGAGGAAAGGTCGCAGTTTTTACGTGACTCACACATTCATAACAGAATCTCGAAACTTTTATTCCTGTATCCCATTCCATATGTATACAGTCAATAAATCTAGAAATCTTAAACACATAGCATTAATACAAGTAATAGGATATTGGAAATGACAAAAACAACAAACGCTTCTGATTTACTTTCATTAGCAAAAGAAATTGTAAGAAAATGTAGATAAGGTGGCTTGGCCAAAGAGTTGAGTAGAGGAAAAATAAAGAGATGAGACTGAGTACATAAAAGGCAAGTTTTCCTGGTTAGTGGAAAACCTTAGATTGTAGGTTAAGTTGTGTGTGTAGTTTAGATTTAAGCCCATGGAAAGAACAAGGCATTGGTGGTTTTTTACTGACGTTTACATGATAAAAAATGAGCATTCCTGGCAACTTAACAAGTCATTCCTGCTTCAGGAGCAATTCAAAATAAAATGTCTACTTTTGAATATTGTATCAGTTATCTATTATTATGGAACAATATGAACAAAAATATAGTGGCTAAAAGCAACACAGATATATTACATCACAGTTTCTGTGAGTTAGGAGCCTAGGCATGACTGAGCTGCGTGTTTTGCTTCTGGGTCTTACAAGGCTCCAGCTAGATGTCATTTAGAGTTGCCGTCTCATCTGAAGATTGACACAGGCTGGATTTGCTTCCAATCAACATTACTCTTGGTAGCATTCAGTTCCTTGTGGCTACTGGACTAACAACCTCACCTTCTCAATGGCTGTTGGCAGGAGGTTGCCTTTAGTTCCTTGCCATCTGGATCTTCCCCATATGACTACTTGCTTCCTCCAAGTCAGCAAGGAAGAGAGTCTCCTAGTAAGATGGGCACTACAGTCCTGTGGAACAAATCACAAACATGACATACTGACACTTTTGCAATATTATATTGGCCAGAAGGGAACCAACAGGTCCCACTTACACTCCAGGTGAGAGATTACACAAGATACAAATACCAGAAGGATGTTATCATGGAGGGCACCTGTCTTCTATCTGTACATTCAACTCATTCAACTAGGTATGGTAAGTCCCTTCCTCCTAACTGCCATGTAGCAAGTGCTATGCGAAAGCTGGAGAGTATGTTTTAGTAATCACAAGATTGGGGATGCGACCCAGAACTAAGGTAGATGATGTAATAGTGCGTGAAGAAAACTTCAGTGGAGGAGCCATCTGTAGAATCTTGTGTCCAGGTAGAAATTCAGAGCCAAGATGAAGAAAAACAAAATAAAACAGCATTTTAGAATTTTCCCATTCTGGAGCTAAAAAGAAAGGCAAAAATTTTTAACTACACTTATTTCCAAATGATCACAATTTAGCATATTGTTCTTTTATGATGGGAATATATTTACAATTATATGTTTATCTGATTATCACTGTATCATACAGATGTGTATCAGAAAGCAAAGTGACTATTTTTGCTACATGCACACACATGCACACATAAGTTTTTACTTTATATATATAATATTTATCTTTAATTTTTGAGATACAGGCATTAATTATTGCTTTAAGTAGAAAAAATGCTGCCAAGTTGAGTTTAAAAAAGTAAATTAATGCAAATATTTTGAGCCTGCCTTTTTATTGATTGTAAATTAATTGTTAACCTTCTTTGAACAAAATGGAAGTTATTAAAAAATTAATGCCAACTCTCTTTGTGTAAACACTTTAACCTCTATTTCTGGGCTAAAGGCAGACTTGGGCCATAGGGGTTAATGCATTTTCACTGTATCACTGAATTAAAGGGTATGCTTGAGTAGTCAAGATTTCTAGTAGTGTTTGAAAGAAGCAATTAAAGGTGGATGCTTGATGATGTCAAACAAACTTTGAGCCCCTGACAGGCTTCTGAGTAGTCTCTCTGAGATGCCAGCTCCTGGGGGCTTGTCTGCAGCCAAGTGCACAAGGAGAAAAGTAGATGATGGGATTTGCCTGCACATTAATCTCATTTTAAAGCAATTTATTAAGGGTAAAAGGACAAGGGTGGAAAAGATGAGAAGCACTCCTGACCAGAAAAATACATTATTTAAAATTAAAGGAATAAAATGTGGCGATGATGGTAATACCAAGAGTGAGTTTTAGCAACAATATTTAGGTTTATGAGGACACCAAAATGAAAATGTTGTTCTTTTCCTGTAACATGACTGTCCTTAAAGGGAGACAGAAGTGGACTTTCCAATAGTTCACTCATACAGTCAAGAGAGTTTCTGTAGGCTGTATTCCTTTGTGTCTCACTTTTTTTTTTCAGTACTTAATGCAAGGGAAAAAAATAACGTGATGAATACTGTGTTCTTCTAGGCCAGCTAATTGGTAACTGAATCTTTATCTTTTGAGAAGTAGAATATTCCAGCACTCATTAAAACATACCTACCACAGCTAATGTCATACTTGTATCTCCACACAATGACAAGGAGATGCAGTTAAGAAGCATTACCTACATACTTTTCTTTTAGCATTTGCAAGTAATAACAAGTGCTACATTTTAGTTCAACAGCTATAATAAAATGCAAATTCTTTTACTCTTTCACAGACCATATTCAAATGAACATCCCATTAAAATCCAACCTTGGCTCATTATATTTAGTTTGTGAGTGATGCTTCTTAAATGCAAAGATTTCTAATGACTATAATGTGTGCACAGCCACATTTGAAAGAATGGCTCTTTCTACAATGGCTATCCCCATCATCCCTCTGTGTAATAGAAGACAATTGTGCAGAGATAATATGGCAAAGAATGTCATGCCAGAGCAATTTGAAACTTAAGTTAAAATACATAATGGCATTTAAAATCAATTAAGATAGTGAAATGGCAGTAACATCCAGGCACTAATGATTTACCTGAGAATCAATCGAGAAAGCTTGAGTCATCAACACACTTACAGTTTGAACCCAGCAGATATAATATTCCATGAGCGACTATATTTCATCAACAATTAGACTCATGTTCATCACAGAATATTAATTCTACATCTTCTGCCTCGTCTGACTTTGTTTGGTCATCAGTTTCTCTTCCCAGTGTGACTTTTCCTTTACTCCTAAATTGAAGAGAATGAATGTTGTTTGCAGTGTAAGCCACAAGGCTTGATCACACAGAATTTTGGAGTTGCCTCTTTTATTGATCTTGGGGCTTTATTCAAAATATAATCACAGAATCTTCTGCTTCTTGCATTTGTAAAAGAGAACTCTTGATTATATTATCAACTTTTTCTGAAAGTCTTTTGCCACTCTTCTGTGAATAACAAAACCATTTTAAGTGGTCGATGAAATGGCAAGTTTCAATTGTGATCAAAAAAGAGTTATGAATTATGATATATTTATGTTCCCTTTCAGCTTGAAATTGCAGTCACTCCATAAGCCACATTTTTTTAATGATACTTTATTCTATTCCTTGTTCCACTACTGCAATTTACATATAAGTGAATATTGAGGTTTTTAAATGAAGAAATTTACCTTAAAAACATTTCTTTTTCTGGCCGGGCACGGTGGCTCACACCTGTAATCCGAGCACTTTGGGAGGCTGAGGCAGGCGGATCACCTGAGGTCAGGAGTTCAAGACCAGCCTGACCAATATGGAGAAACCCTGTCTCTACTAAAAATACAATGTTAGTCAGGCATGGTGGCACATGCCTGTAATCCCAGCTACTTGGGAGTCCGAGGCAGGAGAATTGCTTGAACCTAGGAGGCAGAGGTTGCAGTGAGCTTAAGATCGAGCCATTGCACTCCAGCCTGGGCAACAAGAGCAAAACTCTGTCTCAGAAGAAAAAAAAAGTTCTTTTTCTTCTTCACTTTTTTCCATGTCTTTCAAAAGAAAGAAAGTGTGATCCCTTATTGTCTTATTGCTTATTTACTCAGGTACATTTTATTCATTGAAACATAGTTTATTTGAGACAGAACAGTTTTGCATTACTGCTTCTCTGTAATTTTGTGAGATTCTGAATGAGTTCTGTTCTGAGTCGTTCATAAACAACTTAGATATAGTAGAGCCCCACCATAAAATGGAGTTAAGAGGTAAGAGTATTGTCACGGAGGAAGAAAAAGAGAAGGGCAAATTGTTTATCAGGCAAATTAACATTGAGGTGCATAAATATTTTTAAAAGCCCTTTGGATCAATGTTATGAATAACATTATATGAATTTATTTCATTATTTTATGTATACATATGATTGACTCTAATGCATAATTTAGACAACAAAATGATACATCTAATTTTAAGAAATTAAACATTGCCTGGCTGTCATTGAGTAATCATTCTACAAATTGACTGAAACAATTTAATTCTCTCCCTTCTATGCACGCTAGATTTCTGATACTGGCACTTATACTTGTGTGGCTACAAGTTCAAGTGGAGAGACTTCCTGGAGTGCAGTGCTGGATGTGACAGGTGAGGACTTCGTGAATTAGGAGAAATCTTGAGCCCCTTTTAGTGATAGCTCAATATCAAATAATAAGTTAAGGAGAGATCAAAGTGTTTAATTCACTGAATGTAAATTTAAGTCTTTACATTCAACGCCATTTTTTAATTCATGCATGAATTTGCACATACATTTGTGGAATTTAATACACTTGTCCTTGATAACCTTGTTATTTTATTTCCTCTGAAGTGTAAGGAATTCTAACGATCCTGTGTAAAAGCACAGCTTACTTTTATTAACATGTAGGAGAAGCAAATATTCACTGACATACGTCTGATTCATGGAGATGAATTTCTCATTGTCTAGGTCAAGTCCTTTAGTAGACTGCTTCCTTCTTTTAGGCAGTATTGTCAACTTATGCAATCAGGAATGAAGTTTTTTCTGTCTGTCCTCTATAGAGTCTGGAGCAACAATCAGTAAAAACTATGATTTAAATGACCTGCCAGGGCCACCATCCAAACCGCAGGTCACTGATGTTACTAAGAACAGTGTCACCTTGTCCTGGCAACCAGGTACCCCTGGAGCCCTTCCAGCAAGTGCATATATCATTGAGGCTTTCAGGTATGGGACAATTCCTTCTTTCTCCATTGGGTTTTGTTTTAGCTCCTTTATTCTAAAATGTCACCTGAACTATCCTGCTGTTTTATTAAAAACATGTCCAGTCAATGCATTTTAAGAATTGATCTCTTCTCTCTGACTTTATTCAAGAACAGAGTTAATACTTTTAGTTTACAACTTAATTATAAGATTTAAATATGCATTATTCATGCCTAGGTCTCTGGGGATCCAGTTCATTACATAATCACTTAGCTCCATTCTTTACCCAGACCATTGTAGGGATTTAAGGTGAGAATTTAGGCATCTGAACTGGGTAGAAAATATTTTAATTAGGCATAGGCACAGGCACTTTTTAAAGTTAGGTGACATTTATTGAAACAGGGGACTCTGGCATTTATATTCCTAATAATTAGAGCAGAACTTAAAATAATCCCAGTGTTTTTATGCCATATATTACATACATCTATTAGATATGCCTGAGAGAAAATTAACAACAATAATTAATAAATTTATTCCATGTGCTTCTAGTTGCTTAATGGAAAAGATGTTTCCACGTGTTATCTGAAATAATTGTTGCCAATTTAAAGATTTAAATGTAAATTAGCAAATATCAGTATAAAATTGTCTTATGAGAATTTGATGAAATGCTTACACAAATGGTAAAATATGCTTTCATGTTCCCTTTCAAATGTGCTTCTATGTGACAGTATAAATTTTAATGGATAACCACTGTTTTTTTTAAACATTAGGACAAATGATCACTTTCTTATAAGGCTTCTCTAATCATGATTTAAGGTAATGCTAGGTGTTTAATTTTCAAATTTGAAAATACTACGTTTCTATAATTCTTATGCGTGGACAGTTAAGGATATCAGAAAAATAAACTGACCACCCCGAAAATTACATTTTCCCCTTCCTCTGGGAAAAAGTGGCATTTGACTTTAGACAAACTGTTCTAAAATGGCATCCATCTGTGGCTGGCTCTAAATGGGTCCTCACACACAAATTCAGAGAGAGTTCACCGTTCTGAGATGAGAAATCACAATACTGTGTAATGTACAATTTTATTAAGAATGTAACCGAGGGACAATATTCATTGCCTGCTTCCTCTCTTCTTTTACAGATGTGTAGTTTAGAAGGCTCTGTTATAATATTGCATGTGGAAAATGATGCAAAAGAAAACACACCTTGTAACAGGAAAATGCATAATTTACTCTGTAGTCCATTTATTCTTTCTACAGGTTAATTCTTTTCAAGGTATATATATATATACATTTACGAGGACCATACTTATTGTATAAACTTGATGTTGTGATCTTGGCCTCTGTTCCTTTTACAGGTATTCATGTAGTGGGCTGCTGTGCATTAGCAAAGGGCTGTCACATCTCCTGGGCTGAGTTTAATTGTGTTGTGCATGGCACTTTCGTTAGGTGGGCTCGGCTTTGTTGTGGAATAAATTGAAATCATCCAAATGTTTCATTTATTGGGCTGAACACTTCAAGTGTTGTGTGTGTGTGTGTTTAATTTCCAGCCATTAACCTTTGTCATTGATACCCAACTCCATTTCCGATCTTCAAATGACCGTTCTTTAAATGAAATTTCTGTTTGCGTTTCAGCCAATCAGTGAGCAACAGCTGGCAGACCGTGGCAAACCATGTAAAGACCACCCTCTATACTGTAAGAGGACTGCGGCCCAATACAATCTACTTATTCATGGTCAGAGCGATCAACCCCCAAGGTCTCAGTGACCCAAGTCCCATGTCAGATCCTGTGCGCACACAAGGTACTTTCAATAGCTGTCAACAAGACTGGTTCTAGGCAGAAACATCAGATATTGAAGAACGAGGGGATTGATGAGGAGATATACATGTGCCTGCATTGCTTTGTATGATGGCTCACTAGGTTGTATCTAGGGAAGGAGAAGGTAGCTTGCTGTTTACCTCGGTGAGATGTGTTCTCTTTCTGGAGTTTTCGGGTTTATTCAGCAAAAAATAAACAAAATCATTGGGTACCTCTACGTAGAATGAATTCACTAAATTAGAGCTTCACTATATTTCAAAGGGAGGAAAATGTTTCTCCTTCTTTAAAATTAATTACGCAATAAAGGAAAAGTGGTCTTTAATGAATAGATGCCCAAATAGAGGTATGAAAATTATGTCCTATTGTTTTGGAATTCTGTTTTTATAGTTCTCACAGTATGGTTCCTGGGTAAGCAGCATCTGCATAGCCTACAACTGTTAGAAACACACATTTTCAGGCTCAAATTCAAATGCTCTGAGGTTGGGGCCCAGTGTTTGTTTAACAAACCCTCCTTGTGATGCTGATGTATAAGTTTTACAACCACTGCTACAATGAATTTCGTTAAATCAGATTTTTAAAGGAGCAATTTATTACAGAAAGCAGGAAATCAAGTTTTCTTTCTAAAGAACTCAGTTCTTTCGACTATAATGTAAAATACACATAAAATATTAAAATACGATTTCAAAATGGAAGATTTCATAATTTTATCCTTATTACCTGTCTCTTCAAACTGAGAAGTCACTGGAGTCTGAGGTTTAATATACAATGCTACATTATAGTTTCCCTTCTGACAAGTAGGTAAAAGAAATTAATAAAATAGAAACGGTAATTTTATTATTTTTTATAAGCTACTTCCCACAGGGTTCTTCAGAAAGGGTTAATTATTTCTTATTTGTAAAAGACTTTGAACAAGGTATAATTCAAAGTAGTATTTTTATGCAATGAAAAGCACCATACAGCCATCAAATATTATTATAATTACAATGTAGTTCAGTGATAGTAACTAGCATGCTATTATAACAGAGAAGGGCACCTTAAAGGAATCGACTGAAATAAAGTCACCACGTGACTTTGTAACGTTGCTGACATGATGACAGACAAGGGGGGAGGGAATGCCATTTTGCTATTGTTCTCTAAGCAGTAACGTGATTAATTTTCCATGAGGATAAAGGGCCTGTAGGTAAAGAACCTGTCTCTTGAGAAAGAAAAAGCACAACAAGGAATTTGAAAATCTGAAATTTGAACCCAGTTATATTTTACCTTCCTTAAATCCGATTGCTTTTTACTGTGTTAGAATCAAGTGTGTAAATTTTATTATTGAACTTAAAATGGAAGATGTGTACAATTTTAAGTCAAGAAATTGTAGTACCGTGATCATTTGTACCTTTGTGCATAGAAATAGTTTTTGTGAGTAGCCAATGAAAGGTAGAGAGAGATCAGAATGGGAAGACATTTGGTGTGATTGTATCTGGCAGAACTTTTTGATCATTCGGTAACTATGCTAGTCACTAAATCTTGACTCATAAAATAACTCTCAGTGAAAAGGTCAAGAAAGATTAATGAAAAGTTGTTTGTGGTCTGGTTTGTTCCAATGGAAAGAATATATAGAGTGAAAGACTTCTGTGCTCTTAACAAATACTTAATAGGAAAACCCATGCGTTGTGTCTGACGGTCAGGATTATTTTTGGATACCATACTTTCAGCAGCTTTGCAATCTGCAAAGCACTTCTTCTTTTTCAAAGAACATTTTGCACTGTGAACTCTTATTTTTCAAAGGTATTGAATAACAGAGAATCTAGAAATCTTTTATTTCATTAAAAGTACAAATACTTGCCTTATCAACATCAAAACAGAACATACATATATAGGCATAGATTAATGTTATTCACATAAAGGGACTTTTTTCCAAATTAAGTCAAACTTCATTTTACTGTTTATGTTAAAAATGAAAAAAAAAAGTAGAACTGGAAAAACATTACGTAAGTATTATTCCCAATTATTTACGACCCAATTTAAGTTAGTGCTCCCAATTTAAGTAATAGCTGAGAGATTTTCTTAAAAATACTTCTGTGAGAGTGCTCGTGCATTGTAGCCTGAGATAATAAGAAAAAACAGGATTAAGAAAATAAATAACTTTAAATTAGACTTCCTTTCTTAAATACAGTAGTTGGAGAAAAACAATTCAAAAACATTGTGTACCAGTTTAAAATGTTAATCTGAGTATGTGTAAAATTCAATGTTTAATATCAATTTGATGGACTTAGCTGCCTATAATTTATCATTTTTTCTTAATGGACACAGCCTATAATTTATCCTTTTTTCTTAATGGACCAAGAATATAAACCATCGTATAGAGAAATAGAATAGTACTTAGGAGACTGATGAATAAGGTGGCATAACAATATGTGACTGAGGGTATAATATTTTAAACGTCACCTTTCTTTCTTCCCTTCTCCCCACCACTATTCCTAAAAATGGCTGCATGACCTCGTGTCAGGTATTAGAGTACTGCTCAAAATGTATTACTTTAGAACATGTTATCAGTATTATAACTATTTCTGTCAAAAGTATCTTTGCAAATTTGAGGAGCTGTTTCCCCTCTTCCCCCAACTCTATTTACCTTTAATGACAGAATTCACTTTCCTAGTCCACCATTACTTCTCCATCCATGCTCCCAGACTGAAGTAGGTCAAGAAGAACACACAACCTGCAAATTGGGGCAAGGGATTAACAGGTCCCTTAGCATCAGTTTTTAGATATATTCCAATTTACAAATCCAGAAAATCATTCAATACACCAACATCTGTACAAAGCTCATCTTTCTGGAGATCTTTCTAGACTTCTGTAGAGAAGTCTTACAGCACATACTTTATCCTTTAGTAAGAAAATAAGTGATCTTATGCAGCAGTGTGTCTGCATTTGAATGAGGATGAGGGATTATAAATACTCTTTTATTAATATATTTTTAATAAAGATCAATATCAACTCTCATTACGTCCTACCACAGTGGTATATTTATATATATAGGCTTAAATGCTTTTTGTCACAAAAGAGTTTTAGTTTTGTTTCCCTGTAATTAGTTCTAAAGACATGATGTTGATTTACATAAAATAAGTTGTAATTTTAATACGAATTTTTAAAAATTGGGAATGATTATCTTATCTAACTGCAGATATCAGCCCACCAGCACAAGGAGTGGACCACAGGCAAGTGCAGAAAGAACTAGGAGATGTCCTTGTCCGTCTTCATAATCCAGTTGTACTGACCCCCACCACTGTTCAGGTCACGTGGACGGTAAGTTTTCAAAGGCAAATATTTATAGTAATCTCTTCTCTTTAGGGAAAGCAAAACAGGAAAAATGCAAATGAACAAAAAATGATAATAAAAATTCTCGCCATTTAAAATCAAGGTGTAATCGATGACAGTAAAGAAAATCAACAAATTAAAAAGTTACTAGAATAAACATAGTAAGAATAGATTGATTATTATATAAACATGGCATATTCTGTCTTCTGAATTTTCTAACAGCTTTCTTGTGATATAATTAGCATACCATAAAGTGAACAACTTCATGATTTTTAGTGTATTTAAAGTTTTAAAATTATCACCAAAATCTAATTTTAGAAAATTTCATCATCCCCAAATGAAATCCTGTGCCTGTTAACATTGATTCTCTCATTTCCCCTACCGTAGCCCTGTGTAACACTAATCTACTCTATGTTTTTGTAGATTTGCCTATTCTGGACCTTTCATATGAGTACAATTGTGCAATATATGGTCTTTTGTGTCTAGCTTCTTTCACTCTGCATAATGTTTTTGAGATTTATCCATGTTGGAGCGTGTATCAGGACTTTGTTTCTTGTTGTTATCAAATAGTATTCCATTTTATGGATACTTCACATTCTGTTTATTCCTTCTTCAATTGATGGATGTTCGGGTTGTTTCCAGTTTTGTCTATTATGAATAATGCTGCTATGAACATTTGAGTACAAGTCTTTGGGTGGACACATGTTTTCATTTATCTTGGTATAAACCTACAAATTGTTCAGTAATATTGGTAACTCTCCATTTAATATTTTGATGAACTGCCAAAATGCTTTCCAAAGTGGCTATAGCATTTTCTATTCTCACTAGCGATGTTTCAGTGTTCCAGATTCTCTCAAATCCTTGCCATTTTGTTCTCACATCCTTGCCAACACTTATTATTATCTGCCATTTGGATTATACCCATTCTGGTGGGTATGTAGTGGTATATAATTGTGGTTTCGATTTGCATTTCTTTAATGACTAATCATATTCATCTTCTCATATCCTAATTGAACTTTTTTTTAAGAGAAATGTCTATTGAAACTCTTTGTCCATTTTTGGACAAAGAGTTTGTCTTCTTATAGACTTACAAGTGTTTATACACTCTATTTTGTTTGTCTTCTTATTATAGACTTGTAAGTGTTTATATAGTCTAGATACAAATGCCTTATCGGATACATAATTTGCAAACATTTTATCCCAGTTTGGTTACTGTAGCCCTGTTATGTAGTTTAAAGTTGAGTGGCATGAAGCCTCCTTCTTCCTTCTTTTTTGCTTAGGATTGCCTTAGCTATTCAGGCTTTTTTTGTTATTGTTCCATATTGTTACTCCTTAAAGCAAACTACATAATCAGTCAAATTATTGGTTTATGAGTACAAAATTGGGTTAGTCTTATTTTAAAAATAAGACTAAGTTTATAATGTTTTAAGAGTAATTATGATTATTTAGGATTACACTTTCTTATTCCAGTTTTGACATAATTTTGCATAGATTTATTCCATTTTCTGCATATATTGGTTTCTAGTCTTCTGTTCCTATGAAGGGAACACAATTACGTTATCATTTTTACAGTGGCACAGTAGGGGGTATTATCTGCCATGCCTTTTCTATCTTTCAGTACCCTTGAGTAGATACAAAACTAACAAAGCCAAAGGAACTTTGTATTTTTCACAGCATAGTATTTTTCCTTTTTCTCAATTGTAAAAAGTCTCTGTTCTGTTGAAAGTTATAAGGGGGATTCTTTTAAGCTGCATCTAAATGTGGGAATTCTTTGGGTAAGAATCAAAGTCATTATGTTGATGAAGTTAATCACTTTAAAGTCACTTAGTTTCAAGACTAAATAGCATTAGATCAATATTGCATGACAGTAGACTGGGAGTTCTTCCAGGAGGGGGATGTTGTCTATTCATCTCTGTACCCCAAGAAGCTATCATTACTAGTTTGCACATCTATCCCCGTCATGGGCTGTAACTTCTGTGAGACTACAGCCAATTTCTTTCATTTCTGTTTTTTTCAGAGCAGAGTGTCTATTATGAAGTACTCTTTTAATAACTGTTTGTTGAATGATCAAATCAGTTGTTTTCATACATTTTACACTTTTTTTAATAAAAGAAAGAATTCAGTTAATATCACAGCATATTGTTCTCCATGACTTTGTAGTTGCACATGACATAAATATGCACTTGAAAGAGGTAAATTAAGTGAAATAAAGTCAGACTGGGGTGTGTCCAGTGGTCAAATAATTTGTGTAACTCTTTTATTAATGTAATATTTTCAATTTACTAAATGCATATGTTATTTAAATTATCAAAATGTTAGCATTTGCTTTACAGAAGTGTTGGGGTTGAAGGGAGAAATAATTCCCCACCATGTGATTAGGTTTTGGGCCAGCTGAGGAAGTTTCCCAGTGGTTGGTAGGATTAATGACCAAAGGCACAAGACATAACTACTGGAGAGACCACTGGCTGTCCCCCTCCTCACCAGGCTAAACTTGAAACAACAATGGTTAGCAACAACTGCTTTCTAAAATGGCTGCTTTTAGAATGAGTGTGGGCAAAAATGATAAGAAACCTGCTGTTCCATAAAGAAAAATAGCAATAAGTCACTTACCGAAAAATGATTATTCTAGCTTTACTTTTTGTCTTTGTTTTGTTCAAGGACAAAAAGAATTACATACTCTTTGCCCATTAAGCATTATTCCACAGAGATTGAAAAGAGTGCTTCGACAAACTAGAATTTCAGAAGTCTGCTAAAACCAGATCAGACCCTTAGCAGCTAAACCCATCAAAGAAAATTCACTTTGAATTTTTGCTTTATATCAAGTTGTTATGTTGTTTTGTTTTGTAAATGGAAAAGGTAAATATGAAGCATCACGCTTAAACAGTTTAACTAGATTGCTGATTTTAGGGCCACATATAAGCCCTCTTCTTTTTTAGCCTGTTGCTTCCTTAACAATTATGCTTTATCATTGTGCATCTCTAAAGCCAGCAAAATGCTTTCACTTATATCAGTCATTTGATTGTTTCTGTGCCCTTGAGATATAGGTATTATGTGAGCAAATTAAGTAAACTGAGGTTCAGAAAGTTTAAGAGGTTGAAGTCTAATTCAAGTTGAGGCTTATGGCTGGAAGCCTGAAGTTCTCGTAATCATTTTACTTTTTCCTTAAGACAACTCTCTTTTTATTCATGTTTCAGAAAATACTATTTAAAAAAATATATAAACCCATGAATCTGTGGTCAGACTCTGATTGTAATCAACTCTAAAAGAAAATCCTCTTTCTTATAATCAGAACGTTAATAAAACTCGTAACAAACATATGGCCTAACTTGAAAATGACCACCTGTCAAAATGAGCTCCAAAATTTAGTAGGGTAGAACACACATCCAGTAAAAATCTCACCTATTTTTTTTTAAAGTAAATGTTCAGTGTTTTCATTTCTGCTTCCACCTGTAACAACAAATTTCCTCCTGAAAAAAAAAATGCATTGCCACTGCACACAAGTTAAACGATTTAACTATTAAGAAGCCCCATACGATATACTGGCTGACGATAGTGTACACTGAAGTGTGCAAAACAATGTTTTGTAGTGAACATTAGCTTCATAAAGTCCCTAAAACACTTAATTAATGAAAACCAAACATGGATAAAACCAATTTACCCTGATTTACAGACTCCCTTCATCTGGAAACAGCTGCTTAATGTTCTTCTTAAAAACACAGCTTGCTTCTTTCAGTATTAACAAGCTATTATTGTGAGTTATGCCTTTCTTTCAGTATATAAATTCACTTAAAGCAAATGCAGAGAAGTTTATAAAATGCAAACTTAATGTTGTTTTAACATATACTGCAAGGGTTTTTTTGAACACTGACAGTTTTTATGAAAGTCATCTCTCTTTGGCTCTCATAAATTTAACTTTTCGCCTCTTGGTTGCCTTATTTCATAGTGTCAGAAAAACTCCTGCTTTTCAAAGAATGTGTCCAGTGATAGAAACGTAAACAGGTAGCATGAATGAGGACTTGCCGATCACCAGCTTCCATGTTACACCTGGGCTCACTTTTTTTTTTATCTGACCTCATACAAGTGTAGCACTAACTTCAGAAAGTCTTTGAGGGTGAGAAAGCTTTCAGGTGGGTGAAGGAATTCATTCTTGTTGAGACTTATCTGGGAAACTGGAATTAGCCATACATAGAAACACACACACACACTTAATTGAGGGAGTTTTCTCGTTTGGACATTCTAAGTATTTCCTTTTGTTCCACTGTATTTTTATTGAGGCTCTGCATTTTTAACTTTCTAAAGCCAATATTTTTAGCTAATATTCATTTGCTGCCCTCAATTAAAAATAAGTAAAACAATACTGCAACTAAAGAAGAGATGTTAGTAGTTAATACATGAAAGAATACGTTTTGTTTATAACCTGCTGACAAATTCAACATTTCAACAAATGTGGAAACAAATTTCAAATGCTGAACAAATTTCAAATTTCTTGGACAAAGAAATTTGTTTAAAGCTGAAATTAATAACCATCTCCATTATTCTCTTTTTTATTTCCTCTTTCTCTACAAACTTCCTGAAATGAGGTTATTCCATTTCTTTTCCATTAATCTTTACACTTTATTTGATAGTGAAGTATGTCAAATTTAAGCCTTGTTAGACTATAGCTATTAAACTATGATAAGGGATATTAGTTGGAACATGCTATCATAGTATGTGTTTAAATCAAGTGTTTCTAAAAACATGACAAAGTATTAAAAGATGCTTAATTTTTAAAACTAATTTTTAAAATCCATAGTTGTTTTCTCCCTGAAAATGAAACAACCATAAAACCCTGGTAAATATTTTAAAATAAATGTGTACAGAGAAGAATATATTTCATTTTTTAATCTTGCATTTTTATATATTTGATTTTTAGGTGATTGTCAAAACACTTTTTAAAACAAAACAAAAACACTTTTTAAAAGTTCTATTTGGTATGAGTTTAATCCTAGATTGTTAATTAAAATAGCTTCTTACTGTACCTTAAATAAATGAAGATATCAAAAAGTTGTCAAATTTTGTCAAGAATGGGACAATTGAAGAGTCAGAAGTTGGTAAATTAGTAAAAGTTTTTCATTTAATATTTGGTAATGGGTATAAACGTTCATATGCTTTTAAAACAAATGCTCTAGCTCTACAACTTTAATCTGCATTGTATGCTTTTTCCAGCCACAGGGACTTTATACATGATGTCCTCATATTTGTTTTCCTGGGTAAATCCTGCTCTTCTTGCCTATCTAGCACTTAACAAATTCTTCGGGGAAGCTTTGTCTCTGCTTCCCAACTCAGTCACCTTTCTCTCCACTCCACTATAGGCTTTCCTAGCTCCTGGCACTTCTCCTTCTTAACATTTGTTTATGCTTTTTTTTTATGATTGTAACTTGACCATGGTTCAGTCGTTATTAGACCACTCCTACCTTCTACCTGGACTCTATATTCTCACCTCAGCTCATGAGGGCAGGGGCTGACTCTGTTTTCATTGTCCATTTTACCCCCAGAGCTCAGCAGAATTTCTGGCACCTATGAGTAGGAACCCAAAACCTGTGTTTTGATTGAGTGATGATGTTAGTGAATAGACAAAGGATGAGATTGGAAATCCCTGACAAAGGGCATATTACATATAAAGCCACATAAAAGGGAATTGTTGGATGCAGAAAAAGGGTAAGCAGAGGAGATACAAAGCTAGAGGTATTGGCAGGTCTGGCCTTTGAGAGGCCCTTGTGCTAATCCAAGGAATGTTAATTAATTAGGTTGGTATCTTAGATACTGTGAGGTATTTTAAACAGGAGAGAGAGTTCTTCCAATCTTCATTTTGGAAACAATCTTGGGAGCAATCTGAACTCTAAAAGGATAGAAGTTATTAGAAGCAGAGAGATTAGCTAGAAAGCCATGACGTCACTCAGTTGACAGTTATGAGGACAGAAATACGGACAAATGAAAAGAGGACAAATTCATTGTGATGTCTAAAATACTTTCCTTTAGTTTCAAATGCCCTTAACTATGTTTTTCAGGTTGATCGCCAACCCCAGTTTATCCAAGGCTACCGAGTGATGTATCGTCAGACTTCAGGTCTGCAGGCGACATCTTCGTGGCAGAATTTAGATGCCAAAATCCCGACTGAACGGAGTGCTGTCTTAGTCAACCTGAAGAAGGGGGTGACTTATGAAATTAAAGTACGGCCATATTTTAATGAGTTCCAAGGAATGGATAGTGAATCTAAAACGGTTCGTACTACTGAAGAAGGTCAGTATTCAGATTTTGAATATAAATCCAACATGATGACACTAATTTCTGTTACAGTACCTATTTGTTATCTTCCTTAGAAGAATGGAAAGATATCACCTAAAAGTAAATTGAGGAAGTGTCGTTTTCTCCTTTTATTCTGAGAATTCTATAGAATGTGACAAGCAGAAAAAAGGACACTAATGTAATTTGAATTTTTCTTAAGTAACCATTTGCACCAAATCTTACGTTTTTAAGTTCACTTGAATTGGATTATTAAATATTCCCCTATATTTTGTGTAGATTTAGTTCATTTGGATCATGGAAAACAGATGACTGGAAATTTGAGAACACAGGCTGTTCATTGTGACTACTCTTTTTTTGTTATAGTTAAGTGTGACATTTTCTTTTATTAGCCACTTTTTCCTGTGGGCACTGCCAGTCAAACCCATGTTTCTAATCAGGAAGGGCACTTGAGTATTTCCAGTAGCTTTCTTCTTAGTGAAGTTCCCTCATTCTCCCCACTTTGGACCATTTCTTACCTAAAGGTATGTTAAAGTCAATCTGTGATGAACACAAGCTTTCCACCAGTTCATTTAGTAGTATCTCTTTCACCAAACAAGAGGCTTATAATAAATGTTGTCATTAAAGTTAAAAAAAAGGAGATGCCAAATGAAATAAATCCCTCCATTCTGCTTTTGTATTAATTTTGTGCTCACAACTCTTGTAAAAAGCCCTTTCTCTAAACATATTTCATACAAAATAAGAGAAGCCTTAAAAAAATGTATATAGGTTGCCCACGTTAACATCTGTGTGCTTGACCAAAGAGTTCTTAAATTATGCATTTCTTACACAACATGGTAAAAATGTCATCTTCCCATTGTTTTGCAGTGTGATACACTGGCAGGGCAAAAATGCATATTTAAAAAGGCACCATTAATCTATTTTTAGGATATGTTGAAAAGTTACCAGTAATTATAATAGTATCTTTTCTTCTTGCCAACATGTTTAAAAATAATAATCATTATCATCATATCTTTATTCATCATTAAATTTCACTCTGTGTTGCAAATTGGTGGTGTTAATGAGTGGAGCAGGTCCCCTTAACACAGAATGCCCTCTTTGAAGCCTATTTCCAAAATCCATTTCACTGCAGTTAGACTTTTCCTCTGGATTAGACATTTGTCCCTGTTGGGTATACATTCATCCCCAATTTCTGTGGCTATGTGACGGTAACAAATGGAACTCAGCTGGGCTGTGTCTGGGAATGATGAGCAGCGATTTGGGTTCTTTCACATCTGTAGAAAGAAGCTGAGTCCTGGAATAATTGACCTGTCAGGAAGCAGGCACGGTGTTCTCGCTGAGCCAGCAGCAAGGTGAATGAGAAACCCATTCTGAAAGTCTTATTTTTCAATGCAGTCTGCTTAATAACTACAAGGCTCATAGACAAGTGGTCGGATTTATGTCGTCATGCCATATTTTGGAGCAATATTGTCACAAAGAGGAATAGGAAAGAGCAGTACTGTGTTAACATGTTGCTGTGTGTGTCCTATATCTCAATGCAAATATGGCTATACCTAAGTGAAATATGTCATGACATATTTACAAAACATGGGATATCTGCTGTCAGGCTTTTAAAATATATTTTAGGATATTTAGGATAGTTTCAAAAAACTAAACTGTGTACAGCTACGCAAGCATTGATGATTCTATATAAAAAGCCATTAATGCCACCAAATTATTTGATATTTTAAACTGTCAAGAAGTATGTTATGTAATACTATGATTTTAACTACCCCCACCTTTGGTTTTAATTCAAAGACTCACTGAGAATAAATAACTTTTTCCATAAAGTTATTATTTCTTAGTTCTCAGGGACATTAAAAGAGAGATGCGGCAGTCTAAAATCAGGAAGAGCTTCTCTCTTGCCTTTTCTCAGTATGGTTGTAATTAGTTATAGGAGAAATTACAAAGGCAGAGAATTATTGTAGGAAATCAAAATCTTCCCGTTTCACATTTGACCCAACATGAACTGTTTTCATTTTTATCATCGGAGTCCCTTGCCCATCCATATAATATAAGTTTTCATTCTTAATTTGCGGGTCAATTTATAGCAGTCAATTATATTTCCCAGTATGGGAAGAAAAAGAAGTTTTTTCTGTGTTGATGACATTTATAGTTATGTTTCTGTTTTTATTTAGTAAGCACAAGCTAAAAGCATACCAAAAAAGCTGTCAATAATGCCACCGTTCAGAAATAACATGTGATAAATACTGGAATATGTCCTCTCAGAATAATTTTGGTTAGAAGAAGTTATGGTTGTTTTTAGAAAGACAGCCTATTGGAGTAGAGTTCTAAAATCAGACATACACCGGCTCAAATTCTGACTTGCTGTTTGACTCTCCTAAGTCTCTTACGGTAACCTTCTGTTTCCTCATCTGTAAAACCGAGATAAGAGTTGTTTCTACCTCCTGAGGTTAATGCGAGAATTAAACCTGACACTTAGCTCTGTGCGGGGTGCATAGAAAACACTTATTAGAATGTTAGCTGCTAAATTTATTATTGAGAGCATATTACAAAAGCTGTTGCATTTGCTTTAAATCTAGATATTGTATTTAAAGAATATTTCTCAAAAAAACTGTCACTTTTGAACACCGTGTGCATTCAGAACTCCTGGAAGCCAGAGCCTCCTGCATCTTGTCTTTATACTCATATTCTGGAAGTAGCACAAACGTGCACCAAGGCTTATAGTCTGCATTTATTCTAATTACTTCCTCTACAGCCCCAAGTGCCCCACCACAGTCTGTCACTGTACTGACAGTTGGAAGCTACAATAGCACAAGTATTAGTGTTTCCTGGGATCCTCCTCCTCCAGATCACCAGAATGGAATTATCCAAGAATACAAGGTAGGACCTGGGTGAAGAAGGACAGCTCTCATGTAAAGGTTCCCAGAGAAATCTCAGTGTCTCACGAATGAGACACATCTCTAAAGGTTCTCTTATTCAGTTTAAGCGTAAAGTTTTTATTTATATTTCTGTGTGACAGAGAATGAAACAAATGCATAGGTATTAAACCACATCAGTGAAATGGTTTTCTGTGTAGTGTGATTCTACAACCTCAAGGATTTAAAGAGATGGGACACAGAGTAGGTTGTGAAGCCTAGAAAATGAGTTTTATCTTTGTTATTAGAATTCTGCATAAGAAGCTTTAAGGCAGCTGTTTTTAAACCATGTTCTCAGAAAAAAAGATGCTTCGGGGGTTAAAGAGGTGGAGTGGGTTGTGGCAGCACCGACCCTCACTCTAGATGCTACTTTTGTCTATTTATTGAGGTTGTGTAGAATATTTCACCTGAAAAAAAGCCACTGAAACAACACATTTTACAAAATACTGACTTACAGAAAAAACAGTTGATTGTCTCATTTTTCAACTGATGAATTTTTGGCTGTTCAGAAACATATATCTATTGTTTCATTGCCATCATTTGGTGTTTAACGTAGAAAGTGTTTCTAAGTTTTCAAAATAAGATTCTGTTTGTGTTGTGATTAGACCCATGTGAATGAAAAACCCCTCATTAATCTTTGTAAAATTCAAAACTATAATTTATTAATAAATGATCTATTGGTATCATCTATTAATAAATATTTCTAGATTTCTGAAAATAGCATATTCTATACATCTAATATAATACAAAACTAGACACCCATTTCACCTAAAAAATTCAAAGTTGGTATTTAATATTAAGCTGAATAATTTTACTCAAAAGTTTGCAGATTAAATTTTATTTCTAAGGAAATATTAATTTTTACATAGAATTTTATTAAAGAATAACCTGCTAAAGCAAATGAATGGACTAAAGGTATAAGGATTTATTTTAAAATGATTTCTATCATGTAAAGACACATGCTTAAGAAACAAGAATAAATGCTTTTACAATACAATAATTATATAGATTCTAAGATTTTATAAGCATTAGGACATTATTTTAACAGAGTAACAAATTATCTACTCTGTGTGAGTTTGAGTGTGTGTGTGTGTGTTTTAATGAGGTTAGGAATTTATTTTTGTACCATTTGGCACTAAATATCCTAAATTTCCATGTAGTTAAATATTGTTACTTTTTTTTACAACATGATGAATTTTTTTTCCATAAGTTGTAAACGTTCTCACTCTCTAGAGACTTGTCATATTTTGGTTTCAAAGCACATATGTAGGTAAGAGCTAAATATTCCTTCACTAAGAACATAGATATCATATATCAATAAAAGAAACACATGATTCACAAGAATTATTTTTTACTGAAAAATTTTGGGAACTTACCTGCTCCAAAACAAATCATATGTTTTCCTACATATGTGTCTACCTGTAGATTTTAAAATATTGTATAATATGAATACAAATGTGGATACACAGCGGATTTCTTTTCATAACACATTTTATCAGAACAATTTCTATATCCAAGAAGATGCCCTAAAATTTGATTCCTACTTGAAATAAAAGCCTAACTTCCTTAACATCAATGTCTAAAGACTTGCCACCACTTTGTTCTCATGAATGTGTATGTGTGTGTAGATATGTGTTGATCAATATTAGATTTATTGCTGTCAACATAAATATTGACTTTAATTTCATTTTAGTCAATACCTACAACTTAGGTCAATTAATCTTGTTAACTACTTCTGTGTAAGTTAATATTTTCTTAAATGAAATATAAATTACTTAGATGTCTACGTATATACCTTAGGTTTTACAACTTATAATCACCATATTTTAGTGGATTATATGCACAATAAATCTTGATAAATAAAACAGAGGAAATTTTGTGTTTTAATCCATATGAAAATGCCATTTGCAACCAAAGACCACATACCAGAGATGTTAAAGAAATCACTGTGCTTTCTAAATTACTCACTATGAGCATTCAGTGCTGAGAATAAGATATAAATGAACATGGCATAGTTTCAGCTTCCCTTATTGTTCTTCCTTTAATACAGGTGCACGTGCACACAAACACACTTACATATACACTTACAAATAAACTGCAGAGGTTGAACTTTAGAAGATGTCATTTGCAAAACTTCTATAAGCCTAGAAGATAGATAGGTTATGATTAAAAAAACATTTGATCAGCTATAGTGTCTTGTTACCAGAAATGATAATATTATACCCATGTGTTATTCACTTTCCATTTCTGTAGATCTGGTGTCTAGGAAATGAAACACGATTCCATATCAACAAAACTGTGGATGCAGCCATTCGGTCCGTAATAATTGGTGGATTATTCCCAGGTATTCAATACCGGGTAGAGGTTGCAGCTAGTACCAGTGCAGGGGTTGGAGTAAAAAGTGAGCCACAGCCAATAATAATCGGTGAGTATCAAACTATGTGGTCTGTGCTTTAGAATCAGTCAGCTGACAAGGTGGATGATGATTTTGCATCAACGTATTAATAGTGAATATACACTTATGAATGATAGGGTACACATATCATATTGACAAATGGGTTAACTGACTAGGGTTTCTTACAAAAATACTTGGTGCAATTGATCATGCTCTTAAAAGTCCCAGAACCTTTTTAAAATTGCATTATTTAAGAGTTTAAATGCTGAAAGGTAGTTTAAAAATTATTTTTAATCAATTGCCTCATTGGCAATTTTGGTGCCATTGAAATATAATGAAAATGAGATAGTTACTGAAGAGAGACCACCATGTTTCAAATCTGTGTGCTTCCTCTTAGTCAGAGAAATGTCAAAAATTAACAAGAAACAGGCCAGAATAAGCTTTGTAATCTAAATATACCATCCCAAAGAAGAAATCACATTAAATCTAATATCATAATTGCATAAAATTGTTCCCTATTATCATAGATTATGTTTGTCTGTTCTTGAGATGTATATAAATGGAATCATACAGAATGTGATTTTTTAAATCTGTTTTCTTTCACTAAGGATAATGTTTTTGAAATTCATCCATGTATGTATTATTCAGTTCATACGTTTTATTGCTGAGCAGTATTCACTTGTATGAATATGCCATATTTTGTTTATCTGCTTTTCACCTGACAGAATGAATATTACTGTGTAAATGTTTGTGTCCTTTTGGAGAAATACCTAGAAACTAATTTCTGGGTAAAAGAGTTGTATAGTTTGAGTTTATGAGAAACTGCTAAACAATATTCAAATTGTTATATAATTTCATACTGCCACCAGCGAGAAAAATGACTTCCAGTTGCCCTGCATTGTCACCAACATTTGATGTTTCCAGTTTTTGTGATTTTTAGCCATTCTAATTGGGATAACCTGTGATTTTAACTTGAATTTTCTTTTATGACTAATAATGTCGAGCTTATTGGCCATCCACATAATTTCTTTTGTGAATTGACCACGTTTGCCTTTTAAAAATTGAATTGTCTCTTGTTACTGATTAGTAGGAGCTATTTATACATTCTGGATACAAATTCTTTTCCATGCATATGTGTTACAAATATTTTCTCCCAGTCCATGACTTCCCTATTCATTTTCTTAATAGTGTCATTTGATGAACAAAAGTATTACATTTTAATGAAGTACAATTTATCATTTTTTCTCTGATATTTAGTGCTTCCTAAGAAATTGTGGCTTACCTCTAGATACTGAGGATATTTTCTTCTAGAAGCTTTATAATTTTAGCTTTTATGCGGAGGTCTATAATTCGTCTAATGGTAACTGTAATGTGGTTAAAGGAATGAGGCTTATTTATTTCCATATGTATATCAAATTATGTACTCATAATTTATTAAAAGGACTTTCCTTTCCACCAGTTAATCATATATTCATGGATGCATTCCTGGATTCCCTATGGGATTCAATTTGTTTATATGTCTATCCATATGCCAAACCACACTGTCTTGGTTACTGTAGCTCACAGTAAGCCTTGAAATCAGGTAACATGAATACTCCATCATTTTCTCCTGCAAAGTTATTTTGCTTATTATAGGCCTTCTGCTTTTCCACATACTTTTCAAATCAGCTTGTTGATATCTCTACAACTGTGTTGGAATGGTGAGTGAAAATGAAGTGAATAAATACATCCATCAAAATGGGTAGAGTAAATATTTTAATAATAACTCTTTCCATGAACGCGATATATGTTTCCATTATTTAAGTGTTCTTTACTTTGTTCCAATATTTTATAGTTTTTAGTGTGTCAACACATTTCTTGAGCATTTGATTTTTTGTATATGTTTTTTGTTTTGTTTTTATTTCTGAGAAAAAGTCTCTCTCTCTCATCCAGGCTGGAGTGCTTGAGTGCAGTGGTGCGATCTTGGCTCACTGCAGCCTCCATCTCCCAGGTTCAAGTGATCCTCCCACCTCACCCTCCTGAGCAGCTGGGACTACCGGCATGCACCACCACTTCCGGCTAATTTTTGTATTTTTGGTAGGGACAGGGTTTTTCTATTGTGGCCAGGCTGGTCTTAAACTCCTGACCTCAAGAAATCCGCCTGACGTGGCCTCCCAAAGTGCTGGGATTACAGGCATGAGGTCCTGCCACTTCATCTGGCCTATTTGATGTTTTTTTACACTATTATAAATGGATTTTTAAAATTTATTTTTCCAATTGTTTTGTATTACACATAAATTTAATTTCTAAATAGCCTTTGTGCTTTGTGGCCTTACTACCTCACTTACTCATTTTAGTAGTTGTGAAATTTTTTTAAGTGTTTTCAGATAATCATGTTTTCTCTCTCTTCTTGTTTGTGTTAATGTGATGAATTCTATTGAATGACTTTTAAAGGTAAATCAACCTTGTATTCTTGGATAAATCACAACTGGTCATGATACATTATCCATTTCATAGATGTGGCTGAATTTACTAATATTTGGTAAATAATTTTGCATCTATGTTCATTAGAATATTGATCTGTAGTTTTCTTTTTCCAGTTTTGAAATCAGGTGGCTGGTTTTACAAAGCAGTTTGGGAAGCATTCCTTCCTCCTCTAAATTATGTGAAAATTTTTTAGGACTTACCTCTTCCTTAAATATTTTCTAGAATTCAGTGGTTATATCTATGCTTTTCTTTGTGAATTAAATATATATATATATAAAAAATATATGAATTCAGGTCTATTCAGAATTTGTGTTTCTGAGGCTGAGGTGGGCAGATCACTTGAGGTCAGGAGTTCGAGACCAGCCTGGCCAACATGGTGAAACCTTGTCTCTACTAAAAATACAAAAATTACCCAGGTGTGGTGGCGGGCGCCTATAATCCCAGCTACTTGGGAGGCTGAGGCACAAGAATCACTTGAATCCACCTGGGAGGTGTGGGTTGCAGTGAGCCAAGATCACACCACCACATTCCAGCTGAGGCGACTCCAAAAAAAAAAAAGAAAAAAAAAAAAGAATTTGTATTTCTTCTTGTGTTGGTTGTGGTAAATAGATATTTTGTTTTTTGCCCAGTAGTGACTCTCTCTAATCCTTCTAAGCTATTGAATTTATTCGCATGTGGTTGTTTACAATATTCCCTTATTATCGTTGAATGTCTGTGAGATATAGAATAATGCCACCTGTTTTATCTTAAATACTAAAAATGTATGTGAACTATCTCTTTCATTTTTTTCCTATCCTCCCTCTTTCTTTTCTCTACCCCTCTTTTTCCTATTTAAATCAGTCTTGATAAGGATTTATCAATTTTATTAATCTTTTCAAGGTGCAAACTTTTGGCTTTGTTAGTTTTCTAACCAATTGATTTCTGCTTTTTTTCTATGTACTGTTATTTTGTCTCTTAAGATCAAAACATAAATCAATGATTCCAGACCTTTCCTATTTTTTGGGTATTTTAAAGTTTTAAATTTCCCTCTAAGCATTTCTACAGCTGAATCTTGCAAACTTTGATTTGTTATGTTTCCATTTATCATGGAATATAAACTATCTTCAACTTTTCTTTAAGGATTTCTGTTTTTCTTTCATAGAGGTTATTTATAAGTATATTATTTAATTTCCAAATATTTAGGAATTTTTCCAGGTATCTTTTTGTTCCCGATTTCTACTTTAATTCCCCTGAGGCCAGAGCCTCAGAGTAATTTTTCTTTGTGTAAATTTACTCTATTAAATATGGAGACTTATTTTTTGACACAGGATTTGATCTCATTGAATGTTTCTTGTACACTTGAAAAGTATTTGCATTTCTCTGTTTTTTCAGTGGAAGGTTTTATCTCAGGTCAAATTATTTCTTAGTATTATCAGGTCTTCATTGATTTCTATTTGCACTTTTAATTACTAAAAACAGTGTAAATCTATTGTAATTATGGATTTATGTATTTCTCCCTTTCATCTATAAGTTTGTGTTTCATGTTTTGGCTACTTTGTTTTATGTGAGTATGTTTTAAGATTATTATATCTTCTTTTTAAATTTACCCTTTATTATTATGAAATGGCTATGTTTATTTTCTAGTGAGATTCTCTATCCTAAAATTTACTTTGTCTGATATTAGTATAGCTACATCATCTTTTGTAAGTATCTGCATGGATTGTCATTTTTTCATTCTTTCATTTTAACCCATGTTTCTCTGTATTGAACGTGCGGTTCTATTAAATTGCACATTGTTAGGTGATCTCCGCTTACTGCAAACTCTGTCTCCAAGGTTCAAGAGAGTCTCCTGCCTCAGCCTCCTGAGTAGCTGGAACTACAGGCACATGCCACCACACACAGCTAACTTTTGTATCTTTGTAGAGACAGGGTTTCACCATGTTGGCCAGGCTGCTCTGGAACTCCTGGCCTCATGTGATCCTCACACGTTGGCCTCTCAGGCATGAGCCACCTCTCCTAGCCAGTCTTGTTTTTTTTAATCCAATCTAACAATCTTTGCCTTTTTTATTGCATACTCAGAATGTTATTATTAATGTAATTATTGGTGTGTTTGTTTAGAATTACTATCTTGCTATTTGTTTGCTAACTTTGTTACTATCTTCCAAATTTCCTGCTTTCTTTTGATAAAATGAGAAAGGGTTAGTATTTTATGTCCGCTTTTGGATTATTAGGTACACCTCATTTCTTTGGTGACAGTTGCTCTAGGATTTGACTATAAGGATCCTACAGCACTATAATGTCACTCCTTTTCCTGTCGTCTTTTTTTTTTTTTTGCTATTATTATACCTTTTACTTCTATGTAATAAACAGCAATATACAAATTATAGCTCTAGTGTTGTTTTTGCGTTAAACGTCAGTTATCTTGCAAATAAATTTAAAATAAAAAGT
This sequence comes from Pongo pygmaeus, assembly GCF_028885625.2. Lineage (NCBI taxonomy): Eukaryota > Metazoa > Chordata > Mammalia > Primates > Hominidae > Pongo > Pongo pygmaeus. Next base: position 17,980,265 of record NC_085930.1, on the reverse strand, counting down.
GCAGTTCTCATATTTATCTGATATTCTGCTCCATAAATTCAGTCCCTGGCCAGGCGCGGTGGCTCACATCTGTAGTCCTAGCACTTTGAGGGGCCGAGGCTGGCTGATTACCTGAGCTCAGGAGTTCGAGACCAGCTGGGCAACATGGTGAAACCCCATCTCTACTAAAATACAAAAGAAATTAGCCAGGCGTGGCGGCGTGCACCTGTAGTCCCAGCTACTCAGGAGGCTGAGGCAGTAAAATTGCTTGAACTCGGGAGGCGGAGGTTGCAGTGAGCTGAGATCACGCCACCACACTCCAGCACTCCAGCCTGGGTGACTGAGCGAGACTCTGTCTCTACGAAAAGAAAAAAAAAAATATTCAGTCCCCTCAGCTTGCATGAGTGCTTCAGTCTTTTCAACTCAGGGATGCTGTTCAGCAATGTTTGGGTTAGTCTTGGCTGCATCATATTTTAAAGTTATCTGTAGGTACAAAGCTGTGAAAATATTGAAGTTGTCCCTGTTTCTTTCCCTTCTGTCTGAGATCACAGTCCTACCCTTTTCTTTCACATATTTTGCCTAGTCTTCTACTTGTTTGTGATGGGAGTGCATATCCCAATACCTGTTATTTCTTCATGGCAGAAGTGGAAGTGTCCAGAGAACTGGTCATTCCATATATTACACTTTCCTGTTCTGTAATTTCCATTTGCTTTCTTTTACACTTTTCATTTCCCTCTGATGTTTTCCATGTAATCATTTATTATGACCATATTAAGTCCATACACCTATTGTAGTAGCTGCTTCAAGTTCTTTTCTCCTTATTTCAACATCCAGCTTGTCTCATAGTCTACTTCTATTGATTATCTTTTCTGTTAACCTTGGGTTATATTTTTCCGGTTTGTTGCTTATTTATTTTCACATGCCTGGTAATTTTTTACTATACTGAACATTGCAGATGAAATAAAATTTTGTGATCTTTTGAAGCATGTTTGTGTTCTAGCAGGCACATACGTTACTGTCTGGTCATCTTTAACCGGTGATGTCTTAGTTTTTACATTGGTTAGTATGGGACTTCTTATGTTTGCCCTTATTCTCAAGACAAAACCTCAGTAAAATACTTTCAAGGCATGATCCTCTCCTGGGCTTCCGGTGAGAAGCCTCGTATGTTTATCTGGTCTTCCTAACATGGTTTGGAAGTTTTGTGGTGAACATGAGCTAAAACCTGTGCTTTCACCAGATCCTACAATCTTCTCTTTGCAAGCACAGGTCAGGGTTCACCCTTGGATGTAAGGGGAGAGTATACACAAATTTGGGAGCTTCACTCTCCACCGTCTCCCTTTTTCATATGGTTCTCCTCTCTGTTTTAAGTCACTCTGGCCTCCCTGAACTCCACCCTGAGACATCTCATATCAATAAGATTGAGTTTTTTCAGCTGAGGTCCTAACTGTCTCACACTGTATGGATTGCGGTGCTCCCTAAGGGAAAGAAAGCCTCATAACTGCAGATTTCCTCTAGTAAAGCGCCCTTCATTCAATACATGCATCCCCTTCAGTTTTCCCTGCTTTTATTTGCTTGCCAGTGCCTTTAAAGAAAAATAAACAAATAAGAAATCTTCTTCCTAGAGTTTACATGTTTTTAAAGTGTTTGATATAAGCCGTTCTCATTTTTTTCTATTTATTTGCTAAAATGATGCATATAAAGCCGACTGCCAGCTTCTAGAGAATTCTTTCTATTACAAATATGTATTGTATATGGACAGATTTAACATTCAGTCATAGTGTTAAAATTTTTTAGATTCTCTAGGTTTTCTTCCTTTTATATATTAAAAGCATTGTAGAGAAAAAGTTAAAGTATTAACTTTTCTTTAAATTGGCTTCTCTTTCTTAATTAGTCATTCAGACTGAATTAATTCCTTAACCTGAGGGAAACCTACAATCTTGTCCTTCTGAGATTTTCTAAAATAAATTGGAATAAGAAAGAAATACAGGTACACCAAAAAGGATTTAACATACATGTGTGTGTATTCATTTATAGTATTTAGAAATAAGCCCTTATTTTTTCACTTAAAAAGATATACATATATATATATGTATGTGCGTGTGTGTATATATATTATATGTACTGTATACTGGCATATATATGCCAGAAAGACAGTACAAAATATCTGTATCTGTATACCTTTATGAAATGGATTGGCTGAATATAATTATTGTAAGTGAAAGATAACTAAGATTGTCAAGTAACTGTCAAATAACGTATTTTCCTTTCATAGTTTTTTTTTGTTATCTTTAGTAATAACTACTAAATTCTTAAGTAGAGCTTTCTGTTTCTTTTTCTTCTTAGTGACTACCTGTTTGCCAGATATTTTATCTGTTTGCCAGATATTTGGGGGATTTATTTCCTTATAGGGAAGTAAAAAATTACAAGCTCATGTCATGACAATCACAGTTATGCACTGAACAATTGAACTGTAACTTAAAATAATAAAGTTAATGATTATTTTAAATCAAATAGAAAATTTCACTTAATTTCCCTATCATTTATAAAAGTCTGAGTCTTCAGATGGGTAATGAGTACCTTTTAATTTACTATTTAGCATTTCATACAAGTGTTTTCACATTTTTCTGTGAGATAAAAGTAATCTAGAAAATAATATTTCTATCTTTTATTCAAATAGTTAGAATATGCTATACTCAAAATGTAATTATAAAAATAGAATTACAGAAATTCTATTTTTTGTGTACACACACACACACACAAATCACAATTCAACCTAGAAAAGGCTATTTGTTCTTCAGAGGTTTATTTCTTTTTAATATCTACTCTTGTACTGAGAAGCCTTCTAATTGTTTCCTTAATTACTCCTGCGTATCTACCTTAACATCTTGTCTGATGCCCTTATCTACACAACTGTTATTCCTTAGTTGAGAAGTGATTTAGTGATGGCTAATCTTCTTTTCTGTTTCAGTTTACACTTTCCCATTGTCTATTCAGAACTGGAAATGGCACTTGAAGTGACTCAAACTGTACCACATTTCCCCTTTGTTTTAATTATATCATGTATTGGCATTTGATGCAATTTATGGTTGAGAATTTTAGATTTGTACTATGCCAGACCGTGTATTGTTTCATCTATTCCTTCTCAGTTTAGCCTTCCTTCCAGAAAGTTCCATTAAGGGACCATTAATTAAAACATTATAAAAATGTAACACACTGCCTTACACTGGCTTAACACTGGTGTTGTTCTTTTCTGTGCCGTTTCCTATGGTAAGATGACTTCTACATCATAGTGTCCATAATTCTGCATCATTGCATTTACAGACACAAAAATGCAATCAAATACATTCAGATATATATCCATTAAGCAGTGTGTCATATAACCAATTTACATTGACTTAAGAATTTTAGTTATCTGCTTAATAGTATAGTTATTGCTTCTCTAATCATTTGGCTTTTCACGCTTACATTACATAGTTGGTTATAATATGTGGAACAGCTGCAAACTTTCACGGTAATACGTACAATCGAATGTGATGTGTCTAATTAATTTTTAGTCCAACAAATTACTTTGTTCTTCATTACTCTCCAATGGGATGAAGACGTTATATCTCATTATATTTTTTTGTCTGCAAGAACAATGGAGCGTTACAGGTCACACACATCCCTTGTCTATGCTCTAATTAGTCCAACTGACAACATTGTTTCAAACATACCAGCAGCATAAAAAATAGCAATACACCTTGAGTAACATAAATATTGCACCTTACTAAATATGATATATTATGGATCCTTTACAAAAATGAAGGCCAAATTTTCTTTTCTTTTTGTTCAATAAGGTATTTGTTTTCTTTCTGATAATTCCTAATAGTTAAGGACATCACCAGATAGGTATATGTCTCATATTGAAAATATGAGCTCATTTTAAATACAGCTTTGACTATGTTTACATGTATAATAATTAAAGGCAGACATAGTGGGAAAATGAGCCAGATTTACTACATAAATGATGCTGGTTTTTAAATCTGAAATTTAATACAAAAGACCTTTCAGGAATGGATTATAAGTATGTATAAGGAAATGCTAGCAGCTATAATAAAAAAAGCCTGAATTTTGAAAAGATTAACAAAATAAAATTTTATTTCTAATTCACAGCTCAGACCAATATGGGTCAGCAGAATGGGAAATGGAGTTTCTACTCCATACCGTTATTCCGGGGTTTTGGGGTTTCAAACCCCGTTATTCAGGGGTTTCAAATCATAGCTCTGCCATTTCTTGGAAGCTTAACATCCTCCAACAGATCCCCTGTTTCTGTCCAACCAATGAGGAAAGAGAGTTTCAAGTCAAGGCAGTCTTACGGATCAAGTCTGGAGGGTCGTGCGCACTTTTTGTTCCTAGTTACCACTGGCTAATGCTCAGTTACTTTTTTGAACTCTGCTGCAAAAGATGCTAGGAAATGTAGGCTAATTTTCTGCCTTGGAAGAAAGGAGAAGCAGTGAGGTAAACAAGTGAATTGAGATTTGCAGGATTCTCAAATCTAGGTAATTTATCACTCATGACACTGAGGTTGACTGAGAAGCCCTTAAAGCAGCCCTTAAACTTACATGGGTCATAATTTTGACCCATGTAACTACATATTAGCCCCCACTTCAACCCTCCCAAAATACATGAAGTAGACAATACTGGTGCCAACTAATTGACACGGGCTCTAGAAGATTTAGTGCCCTATATAAACTTACTGCTTACTTAGCTAGTAAGTGGCAGGGTGGTATCATCAAAATCATGACTTCAAAGATCATGATCTTTTTAATATATTACAGTGCTGTAACTAAAACAAGGAAAATCCCACACATTCCTTTGATGTGATATGCTGAAATGTGCCATTTATATTTTGCTTACCATTTACCTTTTAAAAGTCTTTGATTAGTCACTAATTAGGCATGATATTGACATTAGAAATCACTTAATTCCCAGCGTCTACATTTCTTGATCTACTAAATAAGCCCATAAATCTTATGAGTCCACAAGTTTAAGACCTATTTAAAATGTAGATTGAGATTTTCTTAATTATCTGAGAGGCCTAAATTTTCCAAACGTGACTAGTTCTAGAATAATCTTAGTCCATATTTAAATGCATTTCTCAGTAATGGAGACTTCAAAGTTAATTTTTAAGTTGTTCTTTATATTTAGCTTTCAAATGGATTTTCAAACTAATTTCAAATACTTTAAGGGAATATATGAGTTTCATCTTTTTCATATTTTAATTATACATGCTGATCTCTGTGAAGGCTGTTTACATAATTGTCATTGTTTTGTATAGTAGTTTTAATACTTCCCAGAAAATTAAAGGATATTGGCTCAAAATAAGTTCTTTGGTAGAATATTAAGGCCAACATTAAGTTACATGTTCTTGTGAATTATGAACATTTGAATATGGGCTGTGCTTTAGCAGAAAGGCAATTTGCAAATACCCCATGTTAAAAGTTGTAATTGCTTTCTTAAAAATGAGAACTATACTTAAAAACACTTGATGTAATTCAAGATAAGTTATTAATTCAACTCCTAGTACTTATTTTTATAATTTATAAGGTGATAAATCAACATACATTGTGAATCCGTCCATAGCAAACCACAACACAAGAGGTCAGTGTTCTTAATCACATTTGCAAACTCACGATTTGATTATTCTTTTGAAAATTATGGGCTATGCTTATCAATACTTGTGATAGGCTCCAAACAAAACAAGCATTTCCTGCCTTCAAATAATTTTTCTTCATTTTTGATGCACCACGTTTGTATTCCTGTGCTTATTTTTGTTTTAATATATACTAATACTATTATTTTTTCCATAGGGAGACGCAATGAAGTTGTCATTACTGAAAACAATAACAGCATAACTGAGCAAATCACTGATGTGGTGAAGCAACCAGCCTTTATAGCTGGTATTGGTGGTGCCTGCTGGGTAATTTTGATGGGTTTTAGCATATGGTTGTATTGGCGAAGAAAGAAGAGGAAGGGACTCAGTAATTATGCTGGTAAGTGACTATTTCCAGCTAAGAAAATCTCTCATCTGTAGGAATGTAATGAAATGAATGGAAGAAAAAGAAAGGCATAACAAATGAGTGATTTGGGCTTATTTTAGAAACGTGCACTGTAAAATGCAATTACACTCAACATGCTTTAATGCATTGCTCTTGACCATATCACCTTATAACCATAAGGCAGTCTTTTTGCTCGTAGCTCCAGTGAAGCATAACAAGAGCACAGACTGATAAAAATGCTTAACTATTTTTCTCAATTAGTTCTTTGAAATCATAAACAAACACACACACACACACACACACACACACACACACACACACACACACACGCAGAGTATGCATTACATGCTATGAAGCCATGTTTGGGAAGTGGATTTATGCATGAGCATTACTTCAATGTTCAGGAAAGAAGAAAAATTTGAAATATAGCTTTTAGTGTGTCAGGATGCAGATTACAATAGGAAATGTCCCTCCTGAAAAATACTGACAAGCAAAAATCTCACCAGAATTGATAAGACTGATGAGGCATGAATTAAGTGATTTACTGTTCACTTAAATAGACTCTTATTACAATGCAAATGAACAGTATTTTAAAAGAAAAGGAAAATGAAGAAAAAGAGAAAGAAGCTGAACCAGAACAATAAAAAGAAGACCCTAGATGGTCTACATATTCACAACAATGTTTTCTTCTTAGAATCCAAGACAGAGTTTCAAGGGTGCCATATAATGTAGCCTTCGAAATATCTCCATGGTAGAGAGAGAGGAGAGAGAAGACACACAAAACTGTAAAGTCAGTGATTGAGAGAATGAACTCAATACTGAAGCAATGTTCAATTACAATTTTAAGTGCAGTTTCTTTTAAATATTTTCTCCAACAACAATGATAAGAAATATCTCACAACATTTCACACTTTCTAGAATTTACAAGGGAGCAATTTTAATTTGACATGATTTTACAAATATGTAAGAAGTTTTTGAGACATTATATTCAATCTTGTATTTCTAATATTAAATTTGGTAGGAAGCATAAATGTCTTAGTAACTGATTTTGACAGAGGCGTCATTGGTTATTAAGCTTTTAAGATGCTGTGGCTTGTAGGCTCCTAAACTGCTGAGAATGTGGAAACAGTGCAAAATGCTAAGTATAGCACTGACTTCGTTGCCTTACTTGTTATTTGATGCATTTATATGTTTGTGATCATTTGATTATAGCATTGTAGCTTGTGTCTATATCTTATGAAGTTAAAATTTATTAGTTACTTGTTAGAAGACGTTTCCAGGACTAGAGAAAGTAGTACAGCATATCCATTGACAAGAGGCTTCCATGTTTGGTGACATGCCATCATTCTGCCATTCTCATTTCTCATTGGTTGCTGCCTCTCTGCTTCCTCATAATTTGTCACCCAAGTCCTATATCACTTCAACAGTGAGGGATTCTTTGCAGAAAGGGGTGCTAAGCAGTAACTGAGTGTCAGAGTCTGGAAAATTAATGATACTTTAATGTACCTTCTTGTTATGCAGTCCGGTTCTCTGCCTTCATCGCTGAAGGTATTGCCCATCAACCTTTCTGTTTAATCAGCCACCATGTTATATTACATCTCTGTGATACACTCGTATAAATCATATGAAATATAAGGAAGAACTGATTTAATTCATGGACTATTTTGTGTTTATCCCTTCGCTTGACGTTAGCAATGATAATAAAAAATTGACTGTGCTGGTCAGTTCGGTGCAAAGTTCTAATATATTCACATTTGGAGTATTGCATTTTTATCTTCCATACTTCTTCGTTCACTCACTCCTTATAAATAAAATATCTCTCATAGTTGGTAAGTTTATACTGTTAGTAAAACTACACCAGAGAGACTTTTCTTCTTTTTTTAACAGCAATTCTTTGCACAACCTATGCACTTAATTTGAAAATATATGTTGATCATTGAGCTTGACAAGAATAGTACATTTCCTATTATAATTTTTTATTGTTTTAGATACTCATCTGCTTGTAGAAGAACTGCTAACTCAGAAGGTGCTATTCCCTTCAGGTGTTTTGGAGTAAGGCCAAGCCAGAGAGAAGCCTTTCAGAAGTTTTTTACTTAACTGATAGATGGTTCACTATGAAGATAACAGATTTTATGAAGCTCAGTAAATATAAACAATTTAATATGAGTGAGCAAATTATGTGAAATGCTAAACACTTCACACATAGGTCTTAAAATTGTCAGTGAAATATAAATTATTGGACAAAACCATCCAAGGCACTTAAAAGATTTGATGGATTTTTTTATACTCTGATTATCTGGGCTCAGTTAGTGCTTATTATAAAAGGATTAATCTACATTCATATTTGAGAAATAGCTTATCGGGAAAGCGAATGAGGCTTGGCTGCAACAGTAAAGTTTCCATTTGGAGTAGGAAAATGTGACCTACTAAAGATAGGCACTCTGAAAACTTCCTGACTCAAAATGTCAATTTACCACAGTTATGTTTTCTCCTCCTCTACCCCAGTTGTAGCAGGCATGAGATTAGGATTAATCCTGTGAAGTAATATTAGAGTTACTGTTTGTATGCTATAACCTTGCAAAATCTCTTTACCTTATATTTGTTGTAAAAATTGCAAGAAAGTCAAAATATTTCATGCAATTCAAAAACATTTTAAATTGTGGTGTCTGCAGAACTTTTTGGAAACCTTAGCACTATTCAGTTAGTGTAAGCTAAAATATTCTGTATGTAACTCCTTGAAAGTTCTTAATTTTAGATGCTAACAGAGACTTCTGATTGAGATTCACAGTTATTCCATATGTATCTCTAATAAGCACAAAGTTACTACTCTGTGATTATCAAAATTGTGACAAGAACAAGACTGTCTGACCACCCCCAACCCTTCTTACAGCTTCAAGGCAAACACTTCTTTGAAATGAGAACCACCTCAAAATAGCTTTCAATTTGCTGTGGAATTTTATTTGTATGTTCATCTCTCTGCACACAGACACACAAAATGCTGATCAAAACACCAGATATGATTTCCATTTTAGGAGTTCTAATTGTTCATAGTTATTTGTAGTCTGCCCTAAATCTCATGATCTAATAGAAGTTAGTTACTTTTGATCTACTTTTCAAAATAGAACAAATCTAAAAGTTTTGAAGCATAAAGTAAAAAATGAAACTTGAAAAAGTGTTCCCTGTTTTTCCCTTGCTTTAAAAACCCAACCAAATAACCTATTAAGATAAGGGTTTTTAAAAAAATTCTGACAGAAATAATACAACATGGAAATTTAGATTGTGTACTAACTTATATGTGAACCTTTTTAAGGTCATCAAATATTTACATAATGTGTGAAGTTTTGCCTTTGTATAGTTAATATGCAGAGATACAGATATAAGTGTCTTTATAGAATATTTTGACACCCTATTAGCAGTCTAGAATCATTTGAAAAGCATACTTTAATGATGATGGGAACAGAAACAGAATATAGATTTTCCCAAATGCTTAATATGAAATATTTTTAAATTTAAATTATTTTGCTCACAGCATTTAATTTTCAATTGCCAGATATGGGCCATACATACTATAGTGTTCATACTCTAACAAGTTTGCAAATTAACTTCAATGCATTATGTGTGTGTATATATATAAATATATAATCTTTTTTTTGAGAGAGATTCTCACTCTGTCGCCCATACTGGAGAGCAGTGGCGTGATCTTGGCTCACTGCAACCTCCGCCCCCCAAGTTCAAGCAATTCTCCTACCTCAGCCTCCCAAATAGCTGAGATTATAGGCACTTGCCACTGTGCCTGGATAATTTTTGTATTTTTAGTAGAGACGGGGTTTCACCATCTCGGCCAGGCTGGTCTTGAACTCCTGACCTCGTGATCCACCCCCCCTTGGCCTCCCAAAGTGTTGGGATTACAGGCGTGAGCCACCGCGCCTGGCCTCATGATACATTTTTTATAAGGTTTTCAGTGTTCAATTATAATACTTTAAACTTTACATGTCATGAAGACTTTGCCACTGGTTCATGTATTAAAGTTAAGGGCAACTCAATGTTTGTACCTCTGCTTCTGTTGTCCTCCTTTTCTCTAATATTATTTATTTGCTCCGGCAGTAACAGAAAGTTTGAATGGGACAAAAAAGCATCTAAATTAGGGAAAACTGCTTAGCTTCTCACATATCTCTTAAACAGCACATTTTGAGGTGTAACCCATGAGCATCTGCTTATTTGCATATTCACAATGATATTCACACCATTATCTTAACTCTCTTTAACAGACTAAAACAATCACTTGATAGTCCATTAAAAAAAAAACACAAACTAGAAAGTCACATCAGATGGAAAGCTAATTAGCTATACTGTTTTCACATTGCGTGTGTACTAATCAGGCATTTATTTAATATCTCTAGTGCTCAATTTTTTGCATTAATTATTTCAGATTAATTCTTTTTTGTTAAAAGCAGTTATTAAACGGGCACAATGTGGGACAGATGCACTGCTGATTCCTGATTCCCCGCATTTCAGCGAGCCTTTTCATCTTCTCTGAGCATGTGCCTAAAGCCAGTGTTGAGCAGATGCAAAGGTTATGTCAGGATTGTTCTGCAATGCATTTGAGATATTACACGTAAAACTGATAAGGCAGTATATATCAGTTACCAATAAGAAGTTCCTAAAGGCCCTGATATGCTTTACTGTCCCATGAAGACCCTTGGAGTTTAGAATCATATTACCTGATTATGATAGCATGAGAGATAACATTAGTAGATAACCTTAAAGGAGGGACTTCATTTGGAAATGTGTAAAATTTAAAGAGCGATCATCATATTTGATAGCCCAAACGTGGGAACAGAGGAGTTATGGAGAGTTATTCAAAGTAAGAATTATTCACTATGTGTATATATTAAGTGGCAATATATCCTCTATTTACTTACAATATGAATCAACTTTCATTAAATTATTTCATTAAATAATTTCATTAAATTAAATTTCATTTATTTTCACCTGTACTCACCACATTAAAAAAAATCATAGTAAATATAATCAACCCCTTCCAAAGATAGGGTTTATTGGGTTCACAGCTGTGAAAATGGTATTTTTTTTCCTTCATCCCCGGTGATTGGTTTAGCCAATCCACATTAATTTTGGTCAGAATTGCAGGTTTATTGCACTTTTGCAAGCTGTACACTTCTAAACACCACATTTCTTTTTAAAAATAATTTTCTAGTTAACTAATTTAATGGCAAAATTTGATCCAAACTAATGTGAAGCTACTTGTAGACTTTATCCTACTAATCATGGATATTCACGTTCCACTGCAGAAAAACTAAATAACTTTGAATACAGTTTACTGTCTCAGAACCTCTTTGTAATATGCAAAGTATATTACCTTTCTCAATTCTGAATCATTCTAGAGTCCAAATCCATTTGGCTGCAAAGGTTTGGATAATGGATGATGGACCTGAACTGATAATAACATTCTTTGGCCAGTTCTTAAAATTCACTTTCATGTTGTTGGGTTTGTAGGCTTGAAACTATCGGCTGGAGAGAGTGGATTCACTGGCTATGGCTCTGGTGGATGCTTATTGGTGTTGCTAATAGGTTCCATAGTTATATGGAGGATTCAACTTTTCTGATCACTACATACAATTAAGAATATATTCAGTATCAATTATTTGAAAATTTCATTTTCGTGAGCATGTTATTCTCTATTAATTATAGTTCATGTCTGTTGTAATTATCACTGTTTATGAGGGTCATAAAAGGATTTGCAATGGTGAAAAATCTGTAATCAGTAAGTATTTGTTTTTCTTGTTTCATTAGAAGGACATAACATGTTGGAACTTTCCTGTTTCAATTTATATTATGAGTGTTTTGTCTTATGCCTTCTAATTAGGACACCTTTGTTTTAAAATTAAAAATCTTGATTTGATAAATTCACAAGAATGCTACATTGATCTTGCAATACCACTATATATACTAATTGTAACAGGTTTGACATTTAAATACAAATTAGTTCTTTAACTTAACCATGGATTTGGCTTAAAGAATTTTGAAATGTCCTATTAAAATTGGAGCAAGTGATGGCTTTGCCTTGGGCCAAACCACTGCTTGTTACTCTCTGTACAATTATGTTAATTATATTTTGTTAAAATTCCCAGAGGCCTCAGCTCTAAACTAAGGGCCAATATGTAGTTGTTATTAATTGTAATTAATATTGACTACTTGTGTGTGCATGTCTTCCTTTTTTCTTTTTTTACAGTTACATTTCAAAGAGGAGATGGAGGACTAATGAGCAACGGAAGGTATGCTAAGGAGATTGTTTCATTATTATTTTTATTTTTAATCAGGACTGGGGAAACGCTATAGTAAGAGCCTATTATTGTAATAAATGATCGCTTAAAAGTCTGAGAATTCTAGGAGGAATTAAATGGCTTACCACAAAGTTTAATGATCTATCTGTTGTGCACTTTAGAGGAATCAAGTCCAGATGTTTCATAACTCCCAGATGCCCCTGAAGAAATTAGTAGTAAATATCACATGGAATGTGTTCATTTGTTAGCAGGATGTTTACTGCATTAATTAGACATTAGCAAATGAAGTTGCTGTTAAGACTCCTTATTGGCTCTCACTAAATTGCTGTGAGTGAACAATTACACATAATCGATCACAAAGTAAATGATTCATGGATGATAAATAGGCTATAGATTGATAGGACTGGATTCCACAACTTTGGATACTCAATTGAAATTGATAAAAGCTGATAACAAACTCATATATCCTCATCTATTTTCCCTTTGCCAATATGGAGATTGTAATTAGGCTCTGGTAATAACCTCCAATCTCCCATTTAATCAATATTTTAGCAAAAAGAGATTAAGTCTAATGAGAGTTTGTGGATGTAGCAAGAAAGCAGTTGGGTCTTCTTATTGCAGTTTCCATAGAAACACATGTTTCTCTTAGGGATTGTACCAGAAGGGGTCTATCAAAAGAAAAGTGTAATGATTATAGATGTTCTATTTCTGTGTAAATATGCTAGTAATCTGGAAAGGAATCAGAATCCCATCTTTTATATTAAAGAAGGAAGTTCTTTATTAAATATGACGTGAAGGAAATTTTACTCATAGACTATACTCACATGCTGGATCAGATCACAGTGTATCTTTTATTACCTCTAAAAAAACCCTTAATATACCCCTGATATTTTGCAATTTAGAACTTTGAAATGTGCTGTTGATGGAGCAGTATAAATACTGTTCATTAATTTTGCTTCAGTTCCTTGCCTCCAAATCAAGCATGAGGGCTCACAACAAGGGTTACAGCCTAGAGGGAACAGATACATAAGGTAGCTGCAGGAATTGGGGAAGGAATAACCCAAAGTCTTAGAAATGGCTGACATAGAGCAGTCACTTTGAGCAGTTGTTCCCTTGAGGTGCCAATGTATCATCAAACCTTGTTTTAGGATCCTAGTATGTTACTGATTTCTACCAGTTTCAGGGCAGACACCTGAATTCATTTGGACATTGACAAAATCCCGGGCAAGGACTCCCTGCGTCCACTGTTAATCTATGTATAGCCTTAATGAATTGCTGGAGTTCTTTAATTCTAGGGAGTCTACATATATTAATTTGAAGTCAATTAAAATCTTCCATTTCTTAACGCTTTATATTGTATGAGACGAGTGTCAAAATCTTGCATTGAGCTCCATGTGTTGATTTCCTTGTAATTTCTGTTTTAGCCGTCCAGGTCTTCTCAATGCTGGTGATCCCAGCTATCCATGGCTTGCCGATTCTTGGCCAGCCACTAGCTTGCCAGTAAATAATAGCAACAGTGGCCCAAATGAGATTGGAAATTTTGGCCGTGGAGGTAAGTTGTGTTTTTTAAAATAATGCTATTTGAGTTCTCTCTCTTTTTTTTTGACCTTCCTGGATTTTTTTAAAGAGACATATCAGAGAGTATTTACTCCCATAATTAATATCAATGAAACATATGCACTAATAGTGCTGTACATTTGCTACATATTTTAATGTAAAACTATTGTGTCTTCATTACCTTGAGTAAAACCAAACTTTTAAGGAAGCTATTACTAACCAAGATGATAAATATTTATAATATATATGCTTTCAGGATTACTAGTACAAGATTACTGAACTCAGAGACTCTTTTTCTAACTAGGGCTTATGGTTTTGGACTAGAGGTTTCCCTTCTCCGTCTCATTTAACATGTATTTATTGAGCATCTCCTGTGTACTTGGCACTATGGAAGACCATAAGAATCTAATATTGATATAAAAAAGATGGTTCTTGCCCTCATATAATATGTCATGTAAGAAATAGACAATTAAGTCAATATAATATGTTGAGAGAGAACTTTTCTGTAGTTCCACAACTAGGAACTGTTATCCAAAAAAAAAAAAAAAAAAAAAAAAGTGCTAAGTAGCCAACATGCTAAAGCCTTCAAAATTTGGTGCCGGAGTCCTCTCCCTGTGGGTTTGTAAGGAGACAGAAGTAACCTACTGTAAATAACTACCGCCTCCCCTGATTTCACCTTTTCATCCAGTCAATAGGGGAGAGCTGGGTTTAGAGAATGATGAGAGGAGTAGGGAACTCTCTGATCTCAGTGTGGCTTGGCAGGTTCATGTGAGTTTTCCACTGGTGGAAGAGTGTACAGACATTAAATGTACTTAAACTGCCTTGCCAGAACCCCACATGGAATGTCTACCAATTGGGAGCAAGAAAGCTCTATGAACAGAGTGTCATTTAAGTTGATACCTGAAGCAAGTTTAAAAATGAGTCGAAAGTACGAAAAAAAAAGTGTTTAGAAAAGAAATTGCTCTATTTTAAGTTCCAGAAATAAAAGAGACGTTGACATACTTGAGAAATGGAGGAATTTCCTAATGACTTGAGTATAAAATACGAGGAAGCAGAAATGGTAAGAAATATAGAAGGATAGATAACAAAGGACCTTTGAAGCCACATAGAGAGTTTAGACTTCGTTCAGAGAGTAATCAGAAGCCGTTGATGGATTTTTAAGAGGAGAATGCTGGGATCCAAGTACTGTTTTAAGTCATCCAGCCTGCTGCTGGTTGAAGAATGGAGTAACAGTAGAAAATTGGAGTGATTAATTAGAATAGTGCTGTGATCCAAGCAAAGCTGTATGAATTTACTGTAAGATTTCTGCACTTCTAGAATTAGTGAAGGAGGCCCAGGGCTCTGTTAAATTTTTCTGAGTCCATTATAAGCCTAGATGGGTTAATTTCATATGTATGAGTATATAACAAGATTGACTGAGAACTGAGAAGAATATTCATAGCATTTTCTCTTTAAGAATGGATTACCACTATGTTTGACTGTCTTTAAAGTTGTATTTCAAATAATGAAGCTACTAATTATTGCATAAGTCTGCATTCTGTCACTACCAACTATGAGAAGGGGAACTCCCTTCCGTTCTGCAAATAAAATACAGAAAATAACCATTCCTACTTCATAGGTGTGTAATGAGGATTAAAAAGATGAATATGTATATATTTATTTATATAGATGAATATATATATATATATATATATATATATATATATCTCATCTCCCAAAGCTTGGCATACCATCAATGACCAGGCATCAGTGGAGTGAGTGAGAGAATGGAAAGTAAGTTATATGACTCCTCAGCTTCCTCTTCCGCTTCTGCAAGCCAACAGACCCCACTTAGGACTCTCACTTGCCCAGATGATCTGGTAGTGGCTTCCTCCCCTAAGTGACCTGACTGTGAGCAACTGTCAGCTGTCACTTTGCCATGGGTAGTTTCTGTCCCTGAGCACCTGCTCATCAGGAAACAAGAATGTCCCTCCCCCTGCTATGTAGACTAATTTTGTCAAAAAGAATTCTGTTCCCATAGCTGTTGTCAATCAAGGAATAGCTCCCTCTTTTACCTCGTATTTTTATTGAAATAATATGAGATGCTATTGTTATATCAAAAAGTAAATGCTTACAGATGGAGAAAATGAATTTTCAGTTTCCACAGTCTACCTTAACGTCTAAAATATCTCAGTCAAATTTAACAAAAGGGTACACTTGGAGATTTGCAAGGTTTTTCTTCCATTTTCACTTAATTTTCCTGATGTGAAATATCTCATAGATGAGCAGCAAGGCCAAGACAATGTTTTTGTAGGGTTGACTGTATCCCTTATCCATGTGATAGTCATTTTAAGCATTTACTATGTGCCAGAAATACTGTTAAAATGTTTTGTATATTTTAATTCATTTTGCTTGCATAGTAATGTATGAAATAGATAGTCATATTTCCATTTTAAGGATCAAGAAACTAAGTTTTCTCAAGATAAATAATTTGAGATCTGGTTGTAGATATCTCTGCTTTGTATTGTAAAGGCGGATTCATATGTATGACTATATAACCATATTCACTTGGAAGAATAAGGATGGATACTGACATTTTCCCACACCGCGTGTTCTCACTAATAGGTGGGAATTGAACAATGAGAACACATGGACACAGAAAGGGGAACATCACACACTGGGGCCTGTTGTGGGGTGGGGGGAGGGGGAGGGATAGCATTAGGAGATATACCTAATGTTAAATGATGAGTTAATGGGTGCAGCACACCAACATGGCACATGTATACATATGTAACTAACCTGCACGTTGTGTTGTGCCCATGTACCCTAAAACTTAAAGCATAATACAAAAATAATAAATAAAAAATAAATAAAATTTGGCAAAAAAAGAACGAAATGACAATACATGTTTGAATGTAATAAAAATAGTACTTAGAATAATAAAGTTACTAATTATAGCATACATCTATTTTTTATCAAAGCAAACCATAAAAAAATATTATTTAACCATTCAAGTCAGCAAGTGCTTACTCTCTTCAAAACACTGGGTGAGCAATTCTGAAAATGCAGACATGAATCCCATATGCTCCTGTCTTCCAGTGACTGTATGATACAGTGAAGGAGACAGTCATTCATACAGATAATTATAGAAAACAAAAGGAAATAAATGTGAGTACAAGTATAACCAAGGTGCTGAAAACTATAGAACGAATTACCAATTCCAAGTAGAGGAAGCATTTCTATAACTTATAGGTTTCAAACACAAGTGTTAACAAGCACCAGTCAGACAGCCTAAAACATTAAGGACTGGTAGGTGGGGACTGCGATAAATGGAAATGGAAAAAAGACCTGCTAAATATGACATCACCTATTTACGTCTAGCCTGTTGGGAGGAAGGCTGGGCCAGAGTTCCAAATCATCTGGTATTTCAGGACTCTCCTTAACATCCAAATAGTCATGTGCAATATTCCAATATTTCGATGTTAGAATATAATTCAGTTTATTTTTTGAAAATGTAGGGATGATCACATCATATTTGAAGACAATATGCAGTCTAAAAATCAATACAGAAGCACTTAGACTTAAAGGCTGACTATAATTTTATCTAGCAGGGAGAGGAGAGATTCAATTTCCAGAGCCATAGCATTAGTTGTATAGCAAGTAGGATTAGATTCTTGGAGCACTTTTCTTCATTGTTTAACATTTGAGCACACAGCCATTTGAAAAGCTTGCCATCGAAGTGGCTTGCAATCCACATCTAAAGCTTTGGAGAACTTCAAATTCAAGGTGTGTGAAATTGGAGCTCAAGTTGGGGAATCACGTATATTCACTTAATATTCATCAGTGAAGGACATGGTGGAAGCGGCAGAAACAAAAGTCTGAAAGATCACCCAGAATGAAGGATCTATTGTGACCAATTTCGATATACTACATATTAAAAGTTTTTGAGAAATAAAAATATTAACACTTGAGAATGCAGTATGCTTAACATCAAATTTTGTAATTAGTACATAGCTCAAAGAAAGAAGGTCAAGAAAGTAGTTGTGAAGTTCTGAAATTTAAAAATAATGTTATTTGCTTATACAACATGGTGAAATATTATAAGTTTAAATATGTTTAACAATTTCACTGATACACATTTAAGATATTTACTTCAATACCTTAAGTACATATCCACTCGATTGTAAAACAAGCTCCAAACTTCAAAACCTTCATAAAGACTTAAGTTATGCAGTGTACAAAATATAGTATACATTTCTTTCTACAGTTGCTAAAGAAGACAATTTTTAGCTTATGTAAAATTCAAAAGCAAAAGTAATATTTCTATAAGAATTTTTATTTCAGGTACTATTGAGTATCAGCTAATCTAAAACTTTTAAGGTAGTTGAAAATGTCCTATAATGAAAGAATGCAGTGATTTGAGGACCTCAAGTCCCATGAAATGAAGCTTTCAGAGGATAGTTTATTTCATTTTATATTTTTTTATTTTTTATTTTTTTAAATTTTTTATTTTATTATTATTATTATTATACTTTAGGTTTTATGGTACATGTGCACAATGAGCAGGTAAGTTACATATGTATACATGTGCCATGCTGGTGCGCTGCACCCACTAACTCGTCATCTAGCATTAGGTATATCTCCCAATGCTATCCCTCCCCCCTCCCCCCCACCCCACAACAGTCCCCAAAGTGTGATATTCCCCTTCCTGTGTCCATGTGTTCTCATTGTTCAATTCCCATTTATGAGTGAGAATATGCGGTGTTTGGTTTTTGTTCTTGCGATAGTTTACTGAGAATGATGATTTCCAATTTTATTTTAAAATGTACTATATAATAATTAGATTCATTTTAACACTACAGGATTAAAAATAGTGTTATTTAATGATTTCTATTTTAGATTCACTTAGTATCTTTCTTCCAAAAAGGGAAAATAAGAGCTCAGGAGAGAGGCAGCAGTTCTGAATTATAAAGCATCATGTAAAAATAATTCAGCATACCAAAATGAAAAATGGACTGATTGATATTCAGTGTTGCTCCTGGAGTTTAATTTTACTCTAGCTGTATTACAACATGAAACTGTAGTTCTCTAGTTCAGATTTGATAGCATAAATTAAACTCACCGATCACTGAGATTGCTTTTTCTATAGTTAAATTCTGCTATATTGTGAAAATGGCTTACACATGAAAATTTTCCTTTGTTATCCAAGAAAAAAGAAGGCGTTCTTCATTTCTGGAGCAATGAAATCACATCAATAAGTGGCAAGTTATAACTTCAAAAAATATACTTCATAGTCAGTATAGTATAATTTTGGAAATGTTAGCATATATTCAGCAGTTGTAGTCCATGTCTCTTGGGATAAAGTGGAAAGAGACGTTTTTCATCTGTGAGTTGTGGATTCACTATCATTGCAACTGTAAAGTGCTAACACTTTCATTGGCTCTAAAACAGAGTGAACAACTGAAAGCATTTTTCTATAGTGAAGTATGCCAACTGTCTCATTCATGGTTAAAGAAAATGGGGGGAAGGGTGTTTTAAGCAGTGAGACGTGAAGGGCGAGCAGTAGGCCTGCCTGTCACTGAGGCTGATAGCTTGGCGATGGTTGTATATCATCTACCCTTCAGTGACTCATGAAGCCCATCTCAGCTGAAATGCAAACGTGCAGTGTGACACACTTATTTTTCATCTTCAATCCTGATAGTTTTGGGCTTCCGGTGCCTCATTAAATTGTTTCATTTCCCTATGTTCACCACAGATGTGCTGCCACCAGTTCCAGGCCAAGGGGATAAAACAGCAACGATGCTCTCAGATGGAGCCATTTATAGTAGCATCGACTTCACTACCAAAACCACTTACAACAGTTCCAGCCAAATAACACAGGCTACCCCATATGCCACGACACAGATCTTGCATTCCAACAGCATACACGAATTGGCTGTCGATCTGCCTGATCCACAATGGAAAAGCTCAATTCAGCAAAAAACAGATCTGATGGGATTTGGTTATTCTCTACCTGATCAGAACAAAGGTAACAATGGTGAGTCAGGTTCTTGTGTCCTGAGGAGGTATTTTCATATCATTTGTGCATGAGATAGAAATTAGTATTTGTTGTTTGACTTAGTGATTCATTATCAGGTTTACTACCTAAACTAAAAAAAGATACCAGCATGTTTCCAGTAACTTGAGTAATACCTACCACCACCACCGCCACCACCACCACCGCCGCCGCCACCACCACCACCTCCTCCACCACCACCACACACCAATGCCAATCGGTTTCATCTTTTAGCTCTTTTTCAACCTAATGATCAACAATCCATCTCTACTTCCATTAGGACAGGGTAGACAAAACATTCCTCCACTCTCCCACAACATCTGCTTCTGAGTTGCTAACTGCATGTTCTGCATGGGCTTGTGCTGTGAACTAATCACATGATGCCACTATGACCTCTGCCCTTTAACCCTTAGCCTTACTTTACATTCCTGACTACCGATTGGCTGAGGGATTGTCTAATAGAATGCCACACAACCAGTCTCAGGATTTCAGCACCACCAGCTCTCACAACAGCTCAGAAAGGAGTGGCAGTCTCTCAGGTTGGTCTCATCACAGTAAGGAGAAATATTTGTTTGTCACCAGCATATGACCTGTGTTCCTAACAACCGTGAAGATATACTGAATCACAGCTCACTGTCAGACATTTATCTGTCAAATGACAACAGTTTATGCTAATGAAATCATGCCTTGGTTGGATAAAATGGAAGAGAAAAATCACTGTCCCCTTTTATATACTAACTCTACAAGGAAATATTTAAAGAAAAATTATGCCATTCTACTAAACACTATTCATTAAAGAACAGAGTAAAGAGAATTTTATAATAAAAAGATCATACATGAAAGTCAATTCCATGTTATAGATACCAAAAGATGAATTCAACTAAAATGAAAATGATTTTGGAGTACTTCATAATATTAGTATTTCATTGATGTGACCTCCTATTTTTGGACAAGATTTCAAAATACCATATAATAGGATTTTTTATCTGTTGAATGATATTCTACTGCACTATACAAGGAAGTTAATATGGGAAATTAATATTTAATTTCCAAAAAACCATATAATCTTTGATATTGATAATTCTTTTATGGTATAAATT
The DNA here is from genome assembly GCF_028885625.2 of Pongo pygmaeus. Classification (NCBI taxonomy): domain Eukaryota; kingdom Metazoa; phylum Chordata; class Mammalia; order Primates; family Hominidae; genus Pongo; species Pongo pygmaeus. The sequence goes on along the minus strand of NC_085930.1, from coordinate 17,959,255 downwards.
TTAATATGTATTTGAGATATATCAGCTAAACTGACAATCTATAATGTCGGTATCATATAGCACAAATGGAAAGAAACACCCTTTACTGGACAAATATATATACCTATTGTAATGACTTATGAATGAAATTTTCCTGGCCCAAAGATCCTTACCTGTAAAATGAGGAGGTTGTAGTAGACACACTCTAACTTTCAACCATGGCATATACATTGTATGGCTGATGACTTTGTGCATTTCTAATTTATTCCATGACCCCACTTGTTTAATTTGTTCGGATTAACTATATGCTATTTGTTTGTACTGAGATTTTGTTTTTTTTTTTTAATTACAGGTTATTTGTAAAAGACTATAGTGTATTATGGCATGTTACAGGCTACCAAGCATCAAAGCCATAATGAGTTAAACTTTTTACATCATTAGGGTAACATTTTCTAAATTACTTTTCCTCAGGAGATGGAACCCTTTCAGTCTGAAAATGTTAATGCTCCCTCTTCCCTTCAAAATGGGTCATTTGCTCTTCTTGCCTATTGGTAGAATTAGCTATATTATAGAATCCAGAAAATTTTAAACATCTGTTATGAATTTAAACGGGTTTAATAATATAGGAGAACTTTTTGAATGACCTTATATGTCATTTAGACTGCCATTTATTTATGAAAAGTCTGACAATTGTTCTGAATAATTAAAAAGTAATTTATCCTGGGCTTCCTTTTTATTTCATTAAAGATATGCAAAGTCACATGCAGTATGTAAAAATAAATCTATATACTATAATCCATGGATTACTTAAGACTTTAAAAAATCTTCCTTTAAGTATTCTATATGTGTTGATTGCCACCACCAAGTTTTAAAAGTTGTCTTTTGAGTAATTGTAAGCAGAACACAATTCACAAGAGTGCTTAGTGCTTTTTTGAATCCATTAATCTCCTGAGTGACATTTATATATATCTATGAATTATATTAACTACTTCATCTACATTTGAATACAAAATTACTTAAATCGATGATAGAAAGCGTTCTTTAGTAGGTGAGAGTGAAGTGATTATTCTCTTTTTAGTTTAGTTCAATTGAGTTTAATATTAGAGTTTTGTCTTATGCTTATAATCATAGGTATGTTTCCTAAGACTTAAATTTAAGATCAAACCACCTTGTGGATAGCTAATCACATGGTATTATAAGATTTTCTTAATTTGTGCATAGCAATGTAAGCAATTTAAAATAATCACAGTGATAAAAGTGGACATTTCTGAATTATTTGAGTGAGTGTATTACCCTCTTTGAAACACTTAATATTTATTCAATATATAAGTTCTGAGCACTTCCATTAATAATCTAACCATTAAAAATATAAAATCACCAGCCTGAGCAACATGGTGAAACCCCATCTCTGAAAAAAATACAAAAATTAGCCAAGCATGGTGGCACTCGACTGTATTCCCAGCTACTTGAGAGTCTGGGGTAGAAGGATGCTTGAGCCTGAGAGGTTGAGGCTGCAGCGGATGTGATCGCATCACTGCATTCCAGCCTGAGTGACAGACTGAGACCCTGTCTCAAGGAAAAAAAAATGTATATATACACGTATATATTAATATACACACAAATTAAAGAGTTTATACATGTAAGTCATTAAAATATGCTCCCTTTAAAGATAATATAGGAAATTCTCACCTTAAAATGATTGAGGGTTCTTTGTTTGCAAGTAACAGCAACAGACTGTGGCTTACTTCACTGAAGGTTCAGATCTCAGAGAATGTAAGTGGCTTTGGTTCTATTGTATGCTCTCCACCATGCTATGAACCTACCACTGCTCACCGCTAAAAGAAGTCAGGTGTGTTGATTTGTAATCCTACACGTACTGCCCATAATGAGAGAGCGGAAATTTCCTCAAAAGAAGGGAAAGTGATTGTCGGATAGAAAGCCCTCACACATTTCTTCTGTGAATCACCCCTGTTTCCAAAATATATTTTTAAATCTGTTTGGAAGAGTAGGTAATGAACGGCTTTCTTGAACTTTGGACAGTGACTTCAACAGAATTCAGGGCTCTGGAAGTAGTAATTTCCAGTAAATAAACCTGCTGCACTCTGAATTCTGATTTTTCTCTTACTGAGTGAATGTGGACCACGTAACCCTCAGAATGAACCTCAATTGCTTCATCTATAAAATGGAGATGCGAGAACTTGTCTATTTCTGTTACTCAGTTCTGGTGGTGACCACCTCACATTTCTAAAAGTACTATGGAAAATGAAAAGCGCTCTCTCAATATATAAATAAATAAGGAATAAAGGAGGTGAAACTAGAGAGAAAGCTATGGAAGACAAGTAGCTCAATCTGTTCCCCTTTTAATCATTGAAACAGAGTTCTGATACTACAGCAGAAGAAATGGTTCCTGTGTTATAATTTTGCTGATTCATCAGGAAACAAAGGATTAAGGTTCATCTACCTTAAAGACAAACATTACAGATTTATATTCAAGCAAGTTTATTGTTATTCTGAGTCAGGCTGTTTGTGGGATACTCATAGGGCCTGGAGAAGTTGGGAGTAAAGAAAGCTTTAGAAATCAAGAGGAGCTAGGTTTGCTCTAAGATAGAGGATATGGGAAAAAAAAAGAACACAAATGAGTGGCATTTATTGAATGTTCTGTCCATTCTGAGTAGTTGATATGCATTGTCTCTTGTAATTCTCAAAATAACTCAAAGAAGTAGTAACTTTATATCTGTTTTACATGTGCAAAAATGTAGGCAGTAACTATTGAGTAACTTATCCAGTCAGTGGGAAACTGGTCTGTAAACCCAGATACAAAACTCTTATCCTCTAAGCAAAAGATATCTGCTCTCCTTCCTCTTAAAATCTCTTATTCTACCAAACAAGTATAATAAAAGGCAAGGTGAAAGCAATTTGTGTGCAGGGATGTTCTTTGAAATATGTGTGAAGGTGTGCATGCTATGTGGAAAACACACACTATTTTATAACTGGCAATAAAGTATATATCTAGTTTAACAGTTTTATCACTTCCTGGTGCTCAAATATGTTCCTATTAAATTACATAATATTCGATGTGGCTGATGCAGATGAGTAATTGGTAGAAGTAAGGAGAATAGTAGACTTCTAGTGATACTATAATATATTGCTAAATAGCCCTGCTACAAATAGTTTTTGCTCACAACTTGTGGTTCCAGAAAGATGAAGTCGAAAGAATCAGTAAGATTTTTGGCAGATATTGCTGTAGGCTGTGGTGGGATCCACAGAAGTTATATAGTGTCCCCTGAAATGTCCTTTGTTATTCTGCTCCAATAAGTACTCATTCCTCTTCTAACTGTAGTCCACTTTGAAGGAAGAAGCTTTATCTACTTAATTTTCCAAGAGTAAAAACCATGGCACTGTCCAAATGATAAATTAGATTTTTTATATTTCATTAAGCTCCATGTAATCCTAGATATGGCTCATATGCTGCTAGCTTACTTTCTTCTTATATTTTGTGCATGAATTCATTTGTATTAGAATGCTACTGAAACTGATTACTGTATTAATTTTTCCTCCATTTTGGAATATTATATGATGTTATGCTTAAAATAGCTAAGAACTATTCACATATGAAAAAATAATTGTGCCATTCATTAGTTAAAAAGTCTGTAAAACGTATCTTCGCAAAATATTTACAGGTATTTTCCTGATTGTAGCTGATTGATTTTTATCAGTTACTTTTGAGATAAAAATTGTTACCCTTCCTGGATTAATTAAATTGAATAAATTCTAATGGAAAAGTTTCTCCTATATCCTTAGACCTTGCATTTTCCACTGAGAGAGATTATGCAAAAGAGCATTATAAGTGTACTAAAATTTGGCATTTAAAAGAATTTGTTATGGCCCGTTATTTCCTCTAACAATGAAAACGTGAAGGCAGCAGACATGAATAAATCAATAAGCATGCTTTTGATACAGCAGCCATGTTTTTGGTTTATTCAGCTCTGCTGTTAATGCACTGGGGAAAAAAAAAACAGTATCATTTTGAGTGATTTATAAAAATGTTTTTCTGATTATATCATTTCATTGTTTATAGCTTTTAACAACTCCAACATACTGATTCTGGTGTTTTGAAACATAAATACATCTTGCCATCTGATGTATTCTCTTTATTCTGCTATTTGGCATCTCTGAATAAATACGTTATTACTTTCAGGTGGGAAAGGTGGAAAAAAGAAGAAAAATAAAAACTCTTCTAAACCACAGAAAAACAATGGATCCACTTGGGCCAATGTCCCTCTACCTCCTCCCCCAGTCCAGCCCCTTCCTGGTACAGAGCTGGAACACTATGCAGTGGAACAACAAGAAAATGGGTAAAGATATTTTATATACTAACAAAATGGCCAGGGCTCTCCTCTCCTCTCCTCTCTGTTGTTCATTTTTGCCATCATCTTATGTTCTCTCACTGTTTCCTTTGCCCCGCACCACCATGTTCATGGCATTTCCCCCTCTTTTATTGTTTGCACTGTCTATGTATTTTTAGCCGATAAACACAAAACAGCACATATTGAGGACAGAGAATCCTTGGCCTTCAAGTGCCTTAGATTGTCTGCAATCAGGATAATGCAGCCTCCATTTATAATATTGCTTGTTAGTTTGAAAGCAAGTACCCACAGCTCTGTGAACTAAAGAGCCACTCCTGAGAAGGTCTGAAAAGGGAATTAAAATAACCTTCTTCATCATCCCTTGCAGTTCTCTAATGACTTGATGTCTGGCCATAGCAGGGCGCCACTGTAGAGCACCATCACAATGGGATAATTGTAGGGACCTGGCCAGTGGGTAGAACTTTAATCATCAGCTCTGATGGGAATTTAGGGGCCAGAACAATAATAGAGCCAATGCACACTCTGTAATGAAACCTTTTTAAGATACAAAATTTTCTTCGAGGGTCTTTAAATGGGACCAGTTTCCTTATTCTTTCCCAAATGTCTCACAAGAGTTAGCTTTCTTCTGTTACTTTAAGCCTTAATTGATTTTAAATACAAAGACACTGATATTTTTTATCCTCTAATTCCAAGAAGAAAAAATTGGTCAAAAAATCATACTGTTTCCTTTTCTAGTTTAATAATTCTGAATGCTTTGTCTTCCTAATTCCCAGGTCACTATTTATTTTGACTGGGCCTTTATGTAAGCTAAAAATATAGAATAAAAGCAGTTTTTTCTTTTCACAGGATTTTTTTTTTACTTAGAAATATGTAGATATTAAAATAAATCCATTTATTTCTTTAATGGCTATTCATTATCTCGGTTTAAAAAATCACATATACATGTTTATAAATTTTTTCTTCATCCTCTTTTCTTTGTACATAACTCTTGTCTTTGAGGTCTTCAGATTAATTTTTCTAACTAGAATTTTCTATGTCATAACATTGGCTTCCTTTAATGATATCATTTGCCTTTTTTGATAAAATAAAATATATATACATATATGCTGTATATATGCATTATATATGTCTACACACACACACGAATATTTTTTGTCTATGTCTTCCTTTCCCTCCAAAAGCCTTCTTTTGTGTCTCTGAGATTGTAGCACTTATTATATATGCATATATCGTTATTTTACTTCTTTTAAGTTCACGTTTGAAATGGGAAACTAAAAGCATATCCTGTGTCCTCTTTCTCTAACTTAAAAAATAAAATTCTGTATATGATGTTAATTTATATTAATGTTATAAATGTGTCAGTGTCATATAAATCATGAGCAAAGAAAAACCAAACATGTGTATTCCACAAGAGATTACTACAGAGCTTAGAAATCTGCATTTTTTTTTTATTATTACACTTTAAGTTTTAGGGTACATGTGCACAATGTGCAGGTTTGTTACATATGTATACATGTGCCATGCTGGTGTGCTGCACCCATTAACTCGTCATTTAGCATTAGGTATATCTCCTAATGCGATCCCTCCCCACTCCCCCCACCCCACAACAGTCCCGAGTGTGTGATGTTCCCCTTCCTGTGTCCATGTGTTCTCATTGTTCAATTCCCACCTATGAGTGAGAACATGCGGTGTTTGGTTTTTTGTCCTTGCGATAGTTTACTGAGGATGATGATTTCCAATTTCATCTATGTCCCTACAAAGGACATGAACTCATCATTTTTTATGGCTGCATAGTATTCCATGGTGTATATGTGCCACATTTTCTTAATCCAGTCTATCATTGTTGGACATTTGGGTTGGTTCCAAGTCTTTGCTATTGTGAATAATGCCGCAATAAACACACGTGTGCATGTGTCTTTATAGCAGCATGATTTATAGTCCTTTGGGTATATACCCAGTAATGGGATGGCTGGGTCAAATGGTATTTCTAGTTCTAGATCCCTGAGGAATCGCCACACTGACTTCCACAATGGTTGAACTAGTTTACAGTCCCACCAACAGTGTAAAAGTGTTCCTATTTCTCCACATCCTCTCCAGCACCTGTTGTTTCCTGACTTTTTAATGATTGCCATTCTAAGTGGTGTGAGATGGTATGTCATTGTGGTTTTGATTTGCATTTCTCTGATGGCCAGTGATGGTGAGCATTTTTTCATGTGTTTTTTGGCTGCATAAATGTCTTCTTTTGAGAAGTGTCTGTTCATGTCCTTCGCCCACTTTTTGATGGGGATGTTTGTTTTTTTCTTGTAAATTTGTTTGAGTTCATTGTAGATTCTGGATATTAGCCCTTTGTCAGATGAGTAGGTTGCGAAAATTTTCTCCCATTTTGTAGGTTGGCTGTTCGCTCTGATGGTAGTTTCTTTTGCTGTGCAGAAGCTCTTTAGTTTAATTAGACCCTATTTGTCAATTTTGGCTTTTATTGCCATTGCTTTTGGTGTTTTAGCCATGAAGTCCTTGCCCATGCCTATATCCTGAATGGTAATGCCTAGGTTTTCTTCTAGGTTTTTTATGGTTTTCGGTCTAACGTTTAAGTCTTTAATCCATCTTGAATTAATTTTTGTATAAGGTGTTAGGAAGAGATCCAATTTCAGCTTTCTACATATGGCTAGCCAGTTTTCCCAGCACCATTTATTAAATAGGGAATCCTTTCCACATTGCTTGTTTTTCTCAGGTTTGTCAAAGATCAGATGGTTGCAGATATGTGGTGTTATTTCTGAGGGCTCTGTTCTGTTCCATTGATCTATATCTCTGTTTTGGTACCAGTACCATGCTGTTTTGGTTACTGTAGCCTTGTAGTATAGTTTGAAGTCAGGTAGCGTGATGCCTCCAGCTTTGTTTTTTTGGCTTAGGATTGACTTGGCGAGAAATCTGCATTTTAAAAGCTGTAGTCAGAGACTACAGAAATGGGGATTTATAAAATAGGAAGAGAAAGTAGTGCTGTTAAAGCTTTATATGCATAAAGTCTTGACCTCATACCACATGAAAACTGGATAATTTGGAGGGTTTTTTTTCACATTGAGTCTACTAAAAAATAAATAGACTATAATAATTCCTGTAACCCACTGCAATAAAACCAATTAAATCAAAATGAATGCTAAACTTCTCACTTTATTTTATTATCTTGCAGTGGAATTGAAAATATTCATGAAATAGTAGATGGTGCAAATTTTTATTATTTAACACAAATTATTTTCAGTATAATTAAGATATAAAACACAAAACTGTTTCTACATATTTGGAAACTTTATATATATATATATATATGTATGTATTTTGAGTTACCTTCAAGTTTTTGTTTGCCTTAAATACCTAGTATTTGCTAAAAAAAAAAAAGAAGTTATCATTCTTACTAAAAATAGTGGTTAGATCTTAGCCAGTCAGTAATACTGACAACAAAATTCAATTTCCTTATTTTTTGAGCTCAGTTTTTAAAAGGCTAACACTTGAAAATTATTATTTTAATTATTTATAATAAAAACACATATTTAAAGTTAATATAAAAAGAACAAATAAAAATTAATAGATTGGACATGATTTTGTCCATTTTTTGATATTCTTTATACTTTTATGTTTTCTAATTGGTAAACCATATGATACTGAAAATGAAAGATTATTGAACACAGTAGAGTATTCTACAATTCATAATATTAAGTAATTCGAAAAAGAAATCTTCAGAATTGATCTTCTGGAAAATTCTTCTATATTTAATTTAGAACCTTCATAATTCAGGTAAGCTTTTCCTGATGTACAAAATATAAAAATTTCAGATACTTTTTTCGCTCTTGATACTTATTAGAGACCAGACACTAAACACTATCCTGCTTCTGACACACACACATGCACACACACAAACACACACAATTTTGTATGATAAGCCCTAGCTGAGCAATGTGGAAGAACTAATAATTTCCCCACAGAAAGGGGCAATCATATATACCAGGGAAGCCAGGGGAAAGCTTGTAGAAGTTAAGTTTTGAGGTGAATCTAGAATCATTGACTCACAAATAATAGAAAAATATTTGGTGGCTGTTGGATGCCAGGCACTGAGCCAAAAATAAGGACAAAGATAACAAGAAAACGTCTCTGTCCAAAAGTGGTCTAGCATTAGAATAGATTGTAGTCAACAACTATAACAAAATTTTACTATTGTTGTGATTTTCTGTGCAAATGGAGACAAATTTCCCTGGTCAAAGACCAAAAAAAAAAAGAAAATAAATATAATACAATGAAAGACGAGAAAACAGGAAATAGCAAATAGTCCCATTAGTCTTCCTTTTGAATCCCCACACTCTTTTCATTAAGGTTATCTGCCTTAACTAAACTGTTGTTTTGGCTATTCCTAAAGCTTGCTCCTCTAGTGTAGTACTCCTCATATTGCACTTAACTGCTTGTCTGTGTCCTTTATCAATTTGTCGCTCATGTATGAGGCTTGTTGAGTTTGAAAACTGCATAGGGTGGCCGGGCGCAGTGGCTCACGCCTGTAATCCCAGCACTTTGGAAGGCCGAGGTGGGCGGATCACAAGGTCAAGAGATCGAGACCATCCTGGCTAACACGGTGAAACCCTGTCTCTACTAAAAATACAAAAAATTAGCCGAGCGAGGTGGCAGGTGCCTGTAGTCCCAGCGACTGGGGAGGCTGAGGCAGGAGAATGGTGTGAACCTGGGAGGTGGAGTTTGCAGTGAGCTGAGATCGCGCCACTGCACTCCAGCCTGGGTGACAGAGCGAGACTCTGTCTCAAAAAAAAAAAAAAAAAAAAAAAGAGAAAACTGCATAGGGTAGGAGATAATCTAAGAAGGCGTTTTGAAGCCAACTGTGAAGCCTTGTATGTCATATTGGAGTTCTGATGTTTGAGTACAGATGATGGATTGGAGGATGTGAGGCTGGGGCAGGTAGATAAAGCATGGAATATTGCAGCAGAATGGCTAATATCATGTAAATGATAAGGGAATAAAACAAAGCAAGGGCAATGGGATGGAGGAAAGATAAGTATTTAGGAGATATACCCAGCTAATGGTAATCATCACCTTGAAAATATTGTCTCTAGTTTTTTGTTACAATATTTAGTGTTATTTCTAAAAGCTTAGCTATCATCAATTTTCATTCTAAGCCTTTCCCCACAATATCAAAATAAATATCAAAATAAAATAAAAAGTATCAGAATATCAAAAGTTATCAAACAATTGCCCGAAGAAGAAAAGTATTTGTTAATTCAGTAATACAGCAATGATGGCAATGTTTTTTCCTATCAATATTCTTCTCTCAGCTTGACAAAAATATGTCAAAATGTATTAATCCCTAGCTATAAATACAGTGCATTTTATTATAGTCATATGATTCCAGGGAGAATTCAATGGTAATTAAATTGAAAAGTGGGGCTTTTCTTTGCTACTGCAGTTAGAGATTGGCAAGCTTCTGCCAGTGTTGAACTTTATTGTATTTTTATTAGTAATTTGGTATTTGTATCTGGCCTTTTACAAGTTCATTCACATGCAACATTGATTTGTTGTCATCTTTATCATTAATTGCCAGGCAAGACAGATAATACGATGCCTCATAGTTCACTGACAATAAGTCAAAGAACAAAACCTTCTCCAGGAAAGGTTGACCAAAAGATCTTTGGTTTGGCATTAGCAGCATTTTCACAGTCTTTTTCAATGTTACTACAAGAAAAAGTCAAAATTCTATCACTCAAATAAGATGTATATCTGTAAAATGTGAAGGAAACTATAAAAACAGGGCTACCCTTCCTAAAATTTATAGAGTCATCTGTTACTTTCTCGTCCTTGTTCAGTAACTGCATGAAACCTAAGTATTTGTTGCTTGCAGTGAATTAAGACATGAACACCATAGAGATACCAGACCGTTCTTCTCCTTCATATGATATACGCCATGCCCCAACTTTCCTTCATTTATTCTTTCAGGTTCTTCTAGTCTTTTCTTTTATCTCTTTTTCCATTTTTCCTCTTTTGGTACATGGTAAGTAAATGGATCTGTGGACATTTTTCAGCTTCGCTATCCCAAAGGGGTCAAGAATTTGCTCCTTCTTGTTCTAAATTATCTTTGCAAAAAAAAAATGACACAGAAAAATTGGTGATAACTGGCTAGGCGCGGTGGCTCACATCTGTAATCCCAGCACTTTGGGAGGCCGAAGCAGTCAGATCACGAGGTCAGGAGATCGAGACCATCCTGGCTAACACGGTGAGACCCCGTCTCCACTAAAAATACAAAAAAGTATCCGGGCGTGGTGGCGGCGCCTGTAGTTCCAGCTACTCGGGAGGCTGAGGCAGGAGAAGGGTGTGAACCCGGGAGGCGGAGCTTGCAGTGAGCTGAGATCGCTCCACTGCACTCCAGCCTGGGCGACAGGGCGAGACTCCGTCTCAAAAAAAAAGAGAGAGAGAAAGAAAAATTGGTGATAACATTAATTGTAGTTAATGGGAATAGCTAATGAAATATGTTTTAGTTAATTAATGCATTAAGCAATGTATTTGACTAATGTCAAAAACAATATTTATATGGTTTGGCTCTCCTTGGCCTAACATTATTTGATTAATAAAAATGAATTGAGTACATCAAATTATAACTTTTGTTATGTTTTCTTAGCACATGATGCATATAACACATATTTCTTCTAATATATTCTCTATGAATTTTCATTTCATGTGTATATCCCCATTAGATTTTCAAAAGTAAGGATATCTTACTACCTATGGAGTTTCAGAAAAATCTTAGGAAATAACAGACTATTTCCATTTGAAAAATTGAATATGTAAACATTTTCTTTCTTTTTTCCAAGGTATGATATCCTTGGCAATGAATGAGTGTAAGTAAGGAAAGTGCACCTATTACTTTTTGGCAGCAAAAAGGACTCTTTTGTAGTAAGATTTACAAAGTAAATTTAATTATATCTAGTTACGAAGCAGAACAGCAAGCACATTTCATATTGAAAATAGACAGTTCTCTTTTGATTAGCCTCCTCTTACGTATTTCTGTTTAACTTAATAATGTGGCTTAAGTCAGATAAATAAATTATGAAAAAAGAACAAAGCATTCTAATTAGTGGAACGATTTGTGTGTTTTCAAATCAATACATATGCTTATGACTTACTCTTTTTAAGGTGTTATGTTAGATGTAACAATACAAGAACAGTTCAATGTCATAACTGTAATGCACTTGAGGAAAAGTGTATTATAAACATGTATTATAAACATGTGAAAAGTTAAATACTAAAATAAATTAGTCAAGAGTTACAGAAACCAACACTGGAAATGACACAAGACTGTATATAATCAATTTTCAAAGAAATGTGCATCAAGGAAACCTTCATACAAGATATGGGATTTAGCCTGCATCTTGATGGATTTATAAGATTAAGATAGGTAAAATTGGAGGAGTACAGCTTATTGGAAATAAGTTGGTTCTTATAAATAAATGCACCAGGATGGGAAAAAAGTACAAAGAAAGATGAAAACAAACTGATTTATTTCAGCAGGAGATCCTTGTTGTAAAAACTGTCTGAAAAGGTAGATTGAGGCTTAGACATATTCAATGGATGGAATAAAGAGAAGTAAATCTGTTTATTCAGACCATTCTGATATTTTCGTAGATGAATTTTTAAGTGGCAGGCAGGATTGATTAGAGGATGGGAAAAACCAAAAGCAGAAAATCCCACGAGGACAGTGAGTTACAATATTTTAAAGCAATAGGATCTTTTTTCCATGTGAAATTTAATTGTGATCTCCAACATATAAAACAGATAAAAATGGCATCAATTTTGTAGAGTAATATGTTTTTTAAATTCGGACTAGCACGCATTATGTAGTCAATTAAATGGGAATACAGTTTAAATGATGGTATTTTCTAGTATAAAAATTGCTATTTGTAACACACTAGTGTGTGTTTGTTGTTTATAATATCTAATATTATAATAGATATTTAGGAGGAAATATTCCTATCAAACCGTACAGGGCTTCTGAAACAGGGTCTTGCAACTCATTTAGGTAGCCTCAGCAAGAGAAGAAAATGGCCATAGAAATGAAAATAAAGGAGTTAAAATTATGACTAACTTTGAAGGAAGAATCTTTGGAATTTGGGAAAAAGAATTTAGGGGTCTAAGGAAACTGAACATCCAAAGATGATATTATTCCCCCAAAAAACCAACCAACCAACCAAACAGACAAAAATCCTTTCTGTAACTATCTGTCAGTCAACCACAGGAAAATTTCAAGCTCCTTGTAGGGGCTGATAAGGCCTTCAGTGACCAGCCTATCCCTAACTCTCTTGCCTCTTACACGGCTGATTTTCTTCTTTCTTTGCCAGCTCTTGGCATTTAGGGAAGTATTTGAACTCTTCAAATTCCTTTCTCTTCCTCCAGGCTTCCACACATGTCGTTTAAAATGTTCCTTTTACTGGTGGTCAACCTAGCCCTGCCCAACTCCAAAACTAGTTTAAACCTCCTGCTTTCTACTTTTGTGGCATCCTGCGTCATTGATTATTTGTTTAATATCAGCTTTCCCCACTGAAATGTATGCTCTGTGAAATAGGTTCAGGACCCTGACACATAACTGCCCAAAAAAATAAATTTAGAGTTTTTTTAAAATAAAGTTTATTTTTACATCTGTTTTAGGCTCACAGCAAAATTGAGCAGAAGGTACAGATTTATCCCAGCTCCCACATATTGATAGTCTCCCCAACTATCTACGTTCTCCACCAGAGTGGTACATCTGTTACAACTGATGCACCTACACTGACACATCATCATCACCCGGAGTCCATAGTTCACATTAGGGTTCTCTCTGTGTTGCACAGTCTATGGATTTGGACAAATGTAATACATGCATCCACCATTATTTTATAATACAGAGTGGTTTCACTGTCCTAAAATTCCTCTGTGTTCTGCCTGTCCATGGCTTCCTCTCATCTAGCCTCTGGAGACTACTCATCTTTTTCCTGTCTCCGTAGCATTGCCTTTTCCAGGGTGTCAAGTAGTTGGAATCTTATTGTGTGTACCCTTTTTAGACCTTTCACTTGGTGATATGCGTTCAAGTTTCTCCCATGTCTTTTTATGGCTTGACAGCTCATTTGTTTTTAGCAACAAATAATATTCCATTGCATGGATGTTTATTTATCCATCTACCTACTGGGAGACATGTTGGTTGCTTCCAAATTTTGTCAAGTATGAATAACACCAATAAAAGTATACATGTTCAAGTTTTATGATAAATTCAACTTTTAAGCAGAATAAATGAAAAGACATTCAAGTGTAAATATTCAAGAATCATCTGGGCATTTATAAGTTACTCTTTGTAAGAGAGATCAAGACTAGAGATGTACATTTCTGATATTTACTAATATCACAGTTTCCCTAATGAATATCTCCCATGTACCAGAAACTGTATGAGGTGCAAGAAGTAGATGAGAATTACAGCTTTCTTGAATTTAAGAATCTCACAAAATAGAGGGAGAAAAGAAACAGAGAAACAAATAATCTCAATATAATATGAGGAGTACCACAATGTAAGTATTATGGAATTGCAATTAATTCCATTTGGAGTGGGGAAGAGAAGACTTCACAAAACTGATGATGTTTGAAGTGACTCTGGTTGAAGGAAGAGTAGGCACTTACAAGCAAGTGATTTGAGAACAGTCATAAACAGAGGCAGACTTTAGAAAAAATTAGAGTATACGGATGTTGAGGAAATAGTGCGAGATTAAGCTAGAAAGATGGGTTTATCAGACGAGGATGGGTTTTTCAGACCTAGCTAATGAGTTGGAGAGGTTTTTTTTTTTAAATATTAGTTATAATCACTGAATAATTTTAGGCTTAAGCGTGATGTGAATGAGATTTTAGAGATATAATTCTGTTGCACATAAGAAAGGGCAGAAGAGAAGATGATACCGGAAGAGTAGGAAAGCTAATGAGCTTGTTTACAGCAGGAAACTGATGTGTGATTGTGGGAGTGGGGGTGAAGTTTGGAGAAAGATTCACTAGATATTTAAGAGGCTGAATTTATAAGACCACTATATCCAATAATATTAATTATCTTTTCCTTGTCTGTGTTTAAAAGGATGTTATAATCCATTTGATTTCTGAAAGTATTCAGACTACAGAGAATTGAAGTAAAAAAGCTACTGATTTTGTCTAATGGTTAAAACTTTTTGGATTAATTTTCTATATTCACAGACCACGGTCCCTAAAGAAAATACAGTTTTAAAATAATTGTTATATTTTACACTCAAAATTTGTTAAAAGGATAGATCTCATGTTAAACTTTTTTACTACAATAAAAGTATTATTTTTATTTTATAGGGCAAGGTTTTGAACTCCTGTTTCATGATTTGCATTTGGATTACAAGATAAAGAGGACATTAGTTTCTACTGAGAAAATTAAGAGAATCAAAGAGATACTGAATGCATTTATATCATATTCTTAATGACATATGGAATGAAAGCTGTCAGATATCTAGAACAAGAACAAGTAAAATTCTCCAATACTTCTTAGATAATCAATCAGCGATATTGGCATGTAATGTTGGTGCACAAGTATGAACAGGAGAAGGAAGCAGTTAAATCTACAAGCACTAAATTCATTAATTGTCTTTAATTAGCAATTTGGTTTTTCCACATGAGTAAGTTTGTTGGGAAGTTATTGCCTCTTGTAACTGTGGGGTAACAATTAGCTAATAAGGTCTTTTAAGAATGAATTGAGATATTGAGATAACAGATGTAATTACAATTAGAAATTAAGATAACAGCCAGGTGATTCACTGTGGTGACACCAACAGCTTCAGGAAGAAATAAACCGAGAGAACATTTCAGATACCATGTGGTTGCTACTTATTGCCAGTATAATTGTGTGCACGTATGTGTATGTGTATTTGTGTCAATGTGCGTATTTTTCTCATTTAATTTCAGCTATGACAGTGATAGCTGGTGCCCACCATTGCCAGTACAAACTTACTTACACCAAGGTCTGGAAGATGAACTGGAAGAAGATGATGATAGGGTCCCAACACCTCCTGTTCGAGGCGTGGCTTCTTCTCCTGCTATCTCCTTTGGACAGCAGTCCACTGCAACTCTTACTCCATCCCCACGGGAAGAGATGCAACCCATGCTGCAGGCTCACCTGGATGAGTTGACAAGAGCCTATCAGTTTGATATAGCAAAACAAACATGGTAAATATCTTCATTGAGTCAAGAGACCCATGCTTTCAACACATGGAAATTTTTGGGGGAGTAAATTCACAAGAGATTCTGATAGAACTACACAGCTATGGTTAAAAGCGATTTTGTATAACTCCTTAATCATTTAGATAAATGTATCCACGGCAGAAATGTTAAATAATTTGGCCAAAACTAGAACTAGAACTAGAACTGGAAGTGGAACTAGAACTGGAACTGGAACTGGAGCTGAAACTGGAACTAGAACTAGAACTAGAGCTAGAGCAAGATAAATCTGCTGTATTTCAGGCTAAAGTGCTCTTGGCTACACCAGAATCTTTTCTAATTTATGGTTTATCTTCAATTAGCTTATCATTGAACTCACATCCCATGATGTAATAAAAGACTCCTTTTAGATTCCTCAAACTGCCTGTGATTAATTCTGTATGTGGTTGTCAATATGTAAATGTGAGCTTCTGCAAATCACATATGGTCAGTATTAGTTATTAAAAGACTCTCTTTACCTGAGTTAAATGCGACAGAAAAAAAAAAACAATACTAGTATCAGTAAATGCATAAAAAGCAGGAGTAAATCAAAAATTTCACATTTCTTTTTCTAATCTATAAACTTTTATAAACTATAGGTGTCAGTTTACCTAGGTATCCTGTGGAATTAATACAGATGTATAAATGGGACTAACTCTAACAATTTTATACGGGATTTTTGTTATTCAATCTTTCTATTTTAATTTTCAAAAGCCCAGACTTTTATATCACTATTTTAAATTTCCATGTCATACTCCAATTTTCTTCTGTTGATTTACACTTTGTGCTTGAAGTCTGAGTAAATTTTTTAAATAGTATTTGTTGTGTTCTTTAAATTGTTCTAGTCATGGGGATAAATAATTCTTATTCTCATTATTAATGAGGATTTATTTTTAAAATACAGCTAACTGTACATAGAAAGAGATACCAAAAGGAGGAGTATTACTTAAAGATTATTACAAACAGCCTCTTTTCTTAAGACATTCTTGAACATTTTCCAACAGTCATCAGATGCTTTCTCAAAGGTCAAAGACAACATACCATTAAACGCTATTATTTTTCATCAATCTGCTTTCAATAAAACATCACTATGTAAGTTGAAGCCAGGTGCTTCAAGAGCCATAGAGCTTCCTTCACATTAACTAATGAAGCAATGCAGTTTGGTCATCTAAAGCACAGACTCAAGCTGAAGGGTTCTGAAATTTGCCTACATTTTAGAACCATTTGGATAACCTTAAAATATATTAGTACCTGGGCTCCACTCCCAGAGAAAGATTCTGACTGCCATGATCTGGAATTTGACTGGGACAGCCAAGGTTGGGACCACTGCCATGGAGATGAACCTGTCTTACTGTCTGCTTGACATTGGGCAACCTGCTAAACATTTATATGCTATAGTTTCCCCATGTGTAAAATGATGGTGATAGTAGTAATTAGCTCGTATAGGAAGTTAGAGGGCAGTCCCCAAGACCACCTATATTTCTGATACCAAGTACAAGTTTCAAGGGTCCCCAAGACCACCCTGAAGTTTGAGAATTCTCTATAGTAAGTCATAGAACTCACCAAAAGATTTTACACTCAAAGCTACAGTCTATTACAGTGAAAAGATATGCATTAAAATCAGCCAAAAGAAGAAATGCATGGGACATGGTCCAGGAAAATTCCAAAAGCAGAGCCTCCAGTTGTCCTCTCAGTGGAATCATAGACAGCATTACTTTCTCAACAAAGAGTGTGACATTACACACCATAGAGAATTGCCAACCAGGGATGAGCACACCTTCCCTGAGGTCCTGCGACTTCACTTTGGCTCTGTCACACAGACAGTGTTGACTACCCACATAGCTGACCTCAATTTCCAGCCCCTCCAGAGGCTGAGGTGGTACCGTGCAACTCCAAGCCCCGCCATAATCATATTGTGATGCTTTTTGGAGTAGCCTAAGGCCTCTAGGTAAGCAGAGAGACTTTTATCACACAGGACATTCTAAGGGCTTAGAGATGACCTCCCAGGAGTAGAGGGCAAAGGCCTAACCTCTCTTGGGTCCAGGTTCAATTCTTTGTTACATATCCTAGTTTTTGTGAGAATGAAATGAGTATGAACTTATATACTACTGTCCCTGGCTGTATGTTAGCTGTTATTATTTAGAAAGGCCTAGGTTTTCACCCCTGAGTTGTTCACTTCTGTCTTCCCACACTTAGAAGAGTGTCCCACTTAGTAAGTGCTTGATAGATAGTTGCTAAAAGAATGAACAAATTAGTTCATTTCCACCTGCTCCAAATACCCATAGAGGACACCCTGTTTCTTCTTCTGAGTGTGTTCCTACTCAACCAGCAATCTTTCAGAAGGCCTTGGCTGACTCCACATCTGGGAGTTATGAGCTTACATGTGCTTCTGGTTTGGAAGTGACTCTCCATCTGGGTAGCACATCAACATCATAGGACTGTTTAACAAATAATAATTCCCAGGCTCCACCTCCCAGGATCTGTTTCTATTGATTCGTGAAGTAAACAGCACAGTGCCTGTCACTAGAAGATATTTATAAATGTTATGTATCCTCTTCCTGTATTTCAATTTACCTCTTAATTTTGCTTAAATAGGAGTACATTTTTCATCCATTAAGATATATTTGTTTTATCAAGAGGTGTCAATTCATAAGCAGATTGGTGGCAACATTTATAGCAAGATGTGTTCATTTATCCTCAAGCTTTTCTGTACTAATACTTAGGAAACTTGCTATTTCTTCCTATTTTTCAACTAGCAGGCTGTGATGAATGCTGAATACTAACTTGGGGCCTCAACTTTCTAATCTGTTAAAGATTGAAGATTGGGATCTGATGATATTGAGGTAGCTTCCAGAATTAGAAATTTTTTTAACGTTGAAACATCTAGAATCCTGTTAACATTGAGGTTGGTTACAAGTTCAAGAAGCCAGTTGGGAGAGGAATGTTAAACAAATTCGAGAAGATTACAATATTTTCCCCAAAGCATGCAAATGACAAAGAAAAATAATCTAATGTCTTTCATTCATAAGCCAACAATAAAAATGCATAGTACTTTTTAATATCTCCCTTAAATAGCATGGCCTTTTAAATACCTTTTTTATGAAGGCAAAGAAAATACTTACTATATTAAAACATGTAGTACACTCACATTTTAATGCTGGTAACAAATAACAATAAATTCATTTCATTTAGCATTTTATGGTTTAGAAGAAAATCTGAGTAGACTCAAAGCAAATCAACTGGACCCTACTACCCAGCTTCACACTTTGTTAGCTACCTGGTTTGAAAAAAGTCACTTAAATTTGACCTTCACTTTAATAAATTCTAAAGAGGGTTGGGCCAAGCATGATAGCTCATGCCTGTAATCCCAGCACTTTGGGTTGCTGAGGCAGGACGCTTGCTTAAGCCCAGGAGTTTCAGACCAACCTAGACAACATAGTGAGAATCCCACTCTACAAAACATTTAAAAACTAGCTGGGCATGGTGAAGCACACCTGTAATGCCAGCTACTTGGGAGACTGAGGCAGGAGGATCGCTTAAGCCTGGGAAGTCAGGGCTGTAGTGAGCCATGATCGCCTCACTGCACTCCATCCTGGGTGGCAGAACAAGACCCCGTCTCTCCAAAAAATTAAATAAATAAATAAATAAATAAATAAATAAACGATGGTTGATAATGCATGATCTATTTATTTCATAAGGTTGAGATTAGAATTATTTATTCATTGCAAAAGGTTTATTTAACACACTAGTGTTCTAAACACAGAGACTGCTTAGATGAATTGTTTATGCCTTTGAGGAGTTTAAGACTTTGGTGGGTGAGACAGATACACAAATAGCTACTAGAGCACAAATTAGTTGTGCCTACCCTAAACTGGGTTATAGTGAAAGTGGAAAGAGCCCTCCAGCCTTGATGTGAGACAGATCGTGTGGGGAGGAAGCCTTCCAGGGTGGGAAATGTGTTCAGGGTTGGGAGGTAGGGGATATTAGGTCCTCATGTGACATCTTTTCTTCATAAGGGCCAGCAGGCAGCGTGGGTTATACAGACTGAGTATAATTTTGACACTAAACTGGGAACAAAAGTATAATATTTTTGGAGAAAAATATTCACTGTAAATAGTTACTCATAGTGAATATTCCTAGTCCCCTCTAGATGACTTCTTTTCACAAATTACCGGGTCCGTACTTTTTTTTCTCTGTGTATTGTCCTATAAATACCAAGTGAAGAGTTTAATGGTCTATGTTTTCCTTGTTTGGTGAGGCTCGTGTTCGTAGCCATTGTTTCTGCTGAAATCATTATGAGCTCCTAAATTAGTTAATGGAAAGGAAGAAGACAATATGAGTTACTACAGCATTTAATTAAAATTATGATTTTGTTGCATGTTAATGAGTTGCTTTTCTTTTTTAAATTTCATTTGAATTCTAGGCATATTCAAAGCAATAATCAACCTCCACAGCCTCCGGTTCCACCATTAGGTTATGTGGCCGGAGCCTTGATTTCTGATTTGGAAACAGATGTTGCAGATGATGACGCTGACGATGAAGAGGAAGCTTTAGAAATCCCCAGGCCCCTGAGAGCACTGGACCAGACTCCTGGATCCAGCATGGACAATCTAGACAGCTCTGTGACAGGTAATGGAACCAATTTAATAGGAATAACTGGCTTACTGGTAACATTAAAATGCATCAAAAGTCAACTACTTCCTTATTGTACATATGTAACTTACCTGCACATTGCGCACATGTACCATAAAACCTAAAGTATAATAATAATAATAAAAGAAAAAATTAAAAAAAAAAAAGATTTATTCCACTCCATCTATTTCTGTAACATTTTAAATATGTTAACATTAAATACAAAATTAAAAAAGGATTTGGAAATACTTTTGCTTCGCTCCAAAAATGATAAGAAAATTCATGAATTTTAAAAAGCTTTAAAGACATGAAAGAAAACTCAATTATATCTAGGGCTTTCATGAGAAGTTCACTCTACTAGGAAACCAAGTCTATTACATTAAAAACCTTGACTTTTAGAAATGATCTTTTTTATATGTATCAGGAACAACATATGAAGTGAATGCAGTCTTAAAATGCTTCTTGATATTTCACTCTGTAAAATCATTCACTGATGGAAAGTAAGCAAGTCTCCTGAATAAGCCACTTTAAGGTTGCACAAGGTATTATTTTTAGAATGAAGAAAATGTGTAGTGAGATAAACCATATGTTTATGCATTTCACATTGCCGCATCCAGTAAATGCTTCTTTTCCAAGAAATGCAGTTATTTTTTCTGTTTATTTCTTTGGCTTCCTCTTGCCTTGTTCACCAAATGAAAGGGTTGCATTGGAACTCTTCTATGAGGATCCCAGGACTGAGGTATAACCTATTTTCAGGGATTTAAATGTACCAAATTTTTTAAAGAAAACTTCAAATCCTAGTATGGACACAATGAATTTGGAGAAAACTAAAAATTCAGTCTTTCTATTCAAATCGATATACATTGTTGGACACACAAGAAAATGCCTCTTACATGAATGTGTAGACAGAGCTACTACAAACTGAAGTCTGGTCTCTGCATTTCACTGGGTCTTCTCAGAAGACCGCTCATATCTATATTTACTGTGATGACATCTTTCATCCTAGGAGGTATTTTACCACAATCTCACTTAATTCATTTTTACGCCAACAGCTTCCAAACTTTCACAGATTTTACACAATGTGTTAGAGTTCTGCAAACACTGATGGGAACTGGTTTATGACAGTGATAAAGCAGCATCAGTGCCTGTGATTTTCTTCTGTATTCCTCACTGAATTACTCAATGTGTGATGCATGAGCCCATTTTTCAGTTTTTCTTCTTATCCAGGGGCTGGTCTGCTTGCCAGCCTAATTAAGATTTAAGAGCTGCAGATACACTGCTGTGATTTGAAATCCAGATCCAACCGAAGGTGACAGAGCACAAGTTAAAATCTTCAAATGCAGAGAGCTGACTTATTAGTGCACTATTATGTTAAGCCCCTTTGCCTGAATTTCTAGCATAATCTCCTTCAGGGTAAAATTCTGCATATTTTTGCATATTTCACTAATGATACTGAACTCTTTTCCATTAGGAATGCAGTAACAAATTGCAATACTGATGAAAAAAAGTCAGCTATAGTCTGTGTAGTTCTTTTATTAAATATTATAATGTCAAAGATGATAAATACATCTATAAATCAAGAGAATGCCATTTTGCACTTTTACATGCTCACCTGTGACATGCTAGGCTGCCTGATGTGACTGCAGCTCGAGCAGTCCGCATTTCTCCTGTAGCTAGTGTAATGTTCATTCCAAATGAAGCTTTTATTGCTAAGAAAAAAACTCTGGTTTCCTCCTTGAATTCACTGCTTAATTACTGCCATATATAAAAACCTCAGGGTGTTTAGGTTTGTATTCCATGATGAGTTTATCCTGTGAATAATACATCTCTTTAGTAAAAGAAGTTGTGCTCTACACAAATGTAGCCAAATACAAATTCACTCTTTTTTTTCCTTTCTTTTCCACAATAACTTTGTGGAGAAGGTGTGATGAAAGATTTAATTTGCTTTCTATGGTATGTGAGTGAGTGCTTATAAGTGCGTGTGTGTGAGGAGTATGTGTTAGGTATGTGAGGGTATTAGAATGTGGGTGTGGGTGTGGGTGCTTGTGTAGGGAGTGAGTACGTGTGTAAATGTGTGAGAGTGTAAAGTTCTAAGTGTGATATAGTGTGTATGCATGCATGCATGCAGACATGTATGAGAATAGCCCTGAGGTGGATGTATATAGAGACTGAATATTAGAGAAATCAGCATGCCAATGAATGTTGTTCTAACATGCTTATGTTTTCCTCAGACACTTAAGGCTAGTTTAATGACGCTGAATGAGGTGGACAATAAAACAGGCATTATTTCTATGAGCTTTTTATGTTTTTAACACAGTAAGTGCCCATACAGTGGATGCAGATCATACCACCAGTTACTTTGGGTTCTAAATATATTTGTGGTGTGAATAGATTAGCTATTACCTCCCCCTGAAATGTTGTTAGTTATTTTCACTTTCATGAAACTAATGACCATTTTATTAAAGAGATCTAACAGTTACAGGAGGCAGCATGGGTTACACAGCCCCTGAAACTCTGAAGCCAATCAGAATATTGGCTTCCAGTCCCTGAAACTCTGAAGCCAATCAGAATATTGGGTTCCAGTCCCTGAAACTCTGAAGCCAAACAGAATATTGGGTTCCAGTCCCTGAAACTGAAGCCAATCAGAATATTAGTTCAATAACAACACTGGGATGGGCTAGTAAGCCTATATGTAAAATTATGCAGGAATTTACTTGGATATATTGCACTTCACAGCTGCCACATTAGGGAATATATCAGCAGTTATCCAGGGACAGAGCCCATTTTTTTGTAAAGAAATAAGCATGTTAACTACAAAAGTTTTTATAACAACTAATTTGTGAGGGAGCTCTTAAATTTTGAAATGATGTTCTATGAGTGGAAAAGGCTAAAAAAAAATAAGAAAATATCAGCAGTTCAATATCCCATGATCTCAGTACTGGATAACATGTATTTGCAGGTCTGCTGTTAATATTTCTTTCTTTCTACAACAAACACCTAGTGAACGCCTATTACTTCTAATCACTTGGCTAAAAATTTAGATTCAGTAATAATAATAATAGGTAACACATATACAATCTTTACTAAGTGCAAGGCAGTACGAGGCATCTTTCTTTCTTTTTTTCTTCCTTTTTTTTTTTTTTTTTTTTTTTTGACGGAGTCTCACTCTATCTCCAGGCTGGAGTGCAGTGGCACGATCTGGGCTCACTGCAACCTATGCCTCTTGGGTTCAAGTGATTCTCCTGCCTCAGCCTCCCGAGTAGCTGGGACTACAGGCACCCACCACCACGCCCAGCTAATTTTTGTATTTTTAATAGAGACAGGGTTTCACCATGTTGACCAAGATGGTCTTGATCTCTTGACCTGGTGATCCGTCTGCCTCGGCCTCCCAAAGTTCTGGGATTACAGACGTGAGCCACTGCGGCCGGCCCATGCAAGGCATCTTTCTAAGCAGTAGCCTGTATTTTGTGTGGTCTCATGAGCTAAGAATGGTTTTTCACATTTTTGAAAGCATTGTAGGGAAACAAGAAACTAACAAACAAAAACTAAGAAGAATGTATGACAAAGACAGCAAAGCCTAAAATATTTACTGTCATTTTACAGAAAAAGTTTGCTTATCCCTATTAAAAAGTTTTAATGTATATTAATTCATTTGATCCTCACAACCCTATTAATAGTATTATTTTCATTTAATAGATTAAAAAATTGAGTCACAGAGGGTTTTAAAGCCTTTGTCCAGGTTACCCACCTGATAAATGGAAGAAGAATGTTCAAAATCAATCTGTCTTACTCTAAAGACAAATTATGATCCCTGCTCTGGAAACACACAACTTTCTTCTAATCTGAGGAACAGGTACATTTAAGAGGAAAATAATATGCTGGTTTGTTGCTTCATATGTGGAACTGAGTGTGTGTGTATATAAACACACATGAATAAATATGTATACAAGCACAACATATAATTTTCTCTCTAGAAACATTAGTCCTTTTTCCTTATGCATTTAATCAAGATCAAGATATTAATTTTAGATGTGACTTTTGTGATTCATTTTTTTCACATTCAGTTCTATGTTTATTTATATTGACCATGCTAACAAAATTCAACTCTATCAGCACTTTTTGCAATGAACCTCATTTAATAATTTTCATTGTAATCTATGCTCATAATGCACACCTATTTGATTGTAATAAAATACAACATATTTATTTATTGCAGCTCATTGCACTCTGTTTGGGCTAGAAAGTAAACATAAAGGCTTGTTTCTGTCTTCAGGAAGAAGCCTGTAATTTCTTCCTAAATGCCAAACCATTGGGTAACGGGGAGGGAGAGGGCTACAATACTTCTTTCTGTAATTTCCATGGCGGGAGTCAAGGGTAATTGTTTCCCAAATTTAATGACACCACCAGGAAAAAAGAAACAGAAGGCAGTAGGAGAGAGTGCAGGGGGAAAATGCCCTCAACGTGTAGCAAAGATTCTAACTGCCTCAGTGATCACAAAAAGGAAGACTGAGATTGTGTGCTGTTCAGTAAAACAAGTAAAAAGTTTCCTTGACTGCTGGACCCCACGTGAATATCACAGCTGGAAGGAAATCATGGCTCTATATTTTCTGTTACGTTTTTGGAGGTTTGTTCTGGAACTCCCACAACAGATCAGTATGGAAACAATGAAACCTGGCGGCCTCACCATCTGACTCGACCACACAGCTTTTAGAGCCTGGGCCACTGAAATATTTGACCTGAAACTTTGCTTTTCTACAAAACGTAAAGGAAAATAAGTTTAGTATTAAGGAAAAGTTCAGGGATAATGCTACAGTAATCAAATTAATTTCTTAGACTACTTCAACAGGTTTGATGCCTTTAAAGAACAATTAAATGTATATTTCAAAATTGAACAGATAAAAAGGGGAAGCGGGATATTACATGTGTAATTTTTATCTGAGTGAAACAAGGTATCAAGCATCATTTGTCCTAATGAAGATATTTTTAATTGCTTATTTTGCTTTCCACATGTATTACACATTCCTTTTCTTTGTTTCTTTTTTTTTTTTCTGAGATAGTGTCTCGCTCTGTCACCCAGGCTGGAGTGCAGTGGCACAATGACTGCAACCTCCTCCTCCCAGATTCAAGAGATTCTCCTGCCTCAGCCTCCTGAGTAGCTGGGATTGCAGGCCCAGGCCCCCACGCTGAGCTAATTTTTTGTATTTTTGGTAGAGACGGGGTTCACCATGTTGGCCAAGCTGTTCTCAAACTCCTGACCTCAGGTGATCTGCCCACTTTAGCCTCCCAAAGTGCTGGGATTACAGATGATTACACATCCCTTTCTCTCTGAGGCACGCAGGTAGAATCATTGCACATTCAATATGTTTGAGTGAAAGAAGAAGTTCTGTAGGTTTGACATGTTTTTCTACATGTAGGCAAAGGTCAATATTTGGATTAATTTTTCTAAAGACATTTGTAGCTTCAGCTTTTACTTAATAGGTAGACAAATAACATTTAATAGGAAAAGTTCATAGATTAAATATTGGTTAAAAAAATGGGGAACGGCTAGTTTTTGTATCTCATAAAAATGGTAATGCAACAATTAGCAGGGTCATCTTATAAAGCACAGACTTTAGCTTAATGGATCTAAGGATAAGCATTTATCAGCAAGGAAAGATTTAGCATAAAATGACATGTAAATGAATTGATGACTGATCATAAATTAATTTTAGTGCTGAAGATGTAATAGAGACACAGCAAGATGCCACTTTATCATGGGATTTTACTGCTCAGTAACATCTGAGCAACAACTTAACGTCCTATCTGCAGTACTACTTTAACAGCTTGAATAAATTTGAGATTTTTTTTTGGCCTTTCTGCAATTTAAATCAGGGAAATTTGGAAAGATTGAAAATGTAAACACAAATAAATTTGGCTATATGACAGAAATTCATTTTTCATTAAATGTTTAGATATGTATTGATTATGTTTGGGGTTAAAACATGTCAAATTGGTATGGAGTGCTTATAATTTGTAAGAAGCCTCTAGCCGAACTGGTTTTACCTGGTGTTCATTTTAATTTTCGTGTTTATACTTATGTTTGTGAAAGGAAATCAGTTATCACAAAAGTGACTTATTTTTAAATTCGTGAATTAATGTTTTTATTTTCATTCATTCATTATCTTTTCTTCTCTCTCTCTTTTTGGAGGGGGGTGTAATTGTTTACCTAAATCTTCAGCTCATTGCTCATGTTTAAATCTCAACATTTTTTTTTCAGAAAGGCCACTAGACGTAAAATCAGTAGATGTTCAATACATTTTAGCCATTTTACAGAAGGAATTCTAATATTTTATATACTATTTGATTCATGGAATGTGGCCAAGTGTCTTTTAAAAATATTTACCATAAATATGCCCATTCCATACATCTTAACCAAACTGTAGAGGAAGGGATGTCGAAGATCCCAGACAGAGAGGCAGAGAGACGAAGAGAAGGAGAGAGAAAATTCCTTTCTGTGTTCCTTGCCCTCCGTTTTGAAGGCAAACACAACTACACTAACGTGAGACACTTCCCTCTCTTCAGATTTGGTCATGAGATTTCCTGTTGCCCAATATGGCCAAGTATCTGTGGCCACATGTCTTTAATTCTGAAGTCATCTATCTAGTCTCTGTGCTCTTACAAGAAGTACGAAAGAAAGAATAGCTGATGTTCTTTCTGTATTTACCAATACTCACTTGAAGCCCTGTCTTCCATGTGACTCTCTCTTCCCAGAAGGAGACAAAAAGCAGCAGGGAATACTTCATGAATAATTGGGAGTTTTAAGGACATTCAAGGAGTACTAAAGGCTGGGAGAAGGGCAGAGCAAAGACACAAAGGCAGGAAGTAGTCCGTTTGTTTAGAGTTTCCCCAGTGTGTTTGTGGAAATGCTCGGATGAACTGTCAAGTTACCACAGGGAGATAAACAGGGTTATTTGAGGTGGAAAGTTAGGCTGATTCTCTGCTAGGAGGTCTCACAGGATATCATTTCTTTAGTAATGCTGCTGTGGTGTAGGATTTACCGATTTCACCTGTCAATAGCTACACCACAGTCAGTTTTATAGGTTCAGAGACTAAATGTGTCACTGTGCTAGATCTTCAGGCTGGAATTACACAGCAAGCAGACATAGACATGAAACCAAAGAAACTCAACTATTTTTAGGCTGGTTATAGTGGAAAAAGAAAAATTTTAGAAAACAAATCACCAGGCCAAGTGCATTAAGATGGATAAATGTGGATGGAAAAGTTACACTCCAAAGAAACTTAGCTGCCACTTAATGCAAATTTTTTATCTTAATTTGAATAAGATATTGCTAAATATCAACATTCAAGTGTATCAAAGCATAACCAATACACATACATGTATATCACATATATGTATACTATTTATATAGTGTCATCATATTCCTTATTTAATAAACTTTCCAAGAGTTCTTATAAGAAAATTCTTTCTATAGTTAAAATAAGGACATTGCTAAGAAATTACACATCAAATAATGTCATACACAGAATTATAGAATAATGAAAATGTTGAATGCATTTAATTCCATATGCCTACTGTTTATTGAATTTCTAATGTACAATGTCCCTGGACAATAAATATGAAAATAAATATGAAATAGTTCCTAATCTCCAGAATTCCATTGTCTAGGAGAGGAAACACATGTGCAGTGGACCATAATATATAGGGAGAACTGATATGCGAGTTTATGGGTAGTGTTTGGAAACCAAAGGAGGTAGAGAGATTGATTCTTGCTATAATAGACAGAATCATGGTGATAACAGAAATGGCATTTAATTTAGACTTTAAAGTTTGTCAGTGGTTAATAGTGTTAGTGGCAATATCTCTGTCTAAAGAATGAAAGATGATGTTACGTAAATGAGCAAGGAGACACACAGGCTGTAAGAGTGAATGAGGACTAATACACAGTAGGTATATTAGCCTGTTTTCACACTACTGTAAAGATATTACCAGGGACTGGGTAATTTACAAACAGAAGAGGTTTAACTGACTCACAGTTCCACACGGCTGGAGAGGCCTCAGGAAACTTACAATCATGGCAGAAGACAGAGGGGCATGTCTTACAAGGTAGCAGGAGAGAGAGAGCAGGGGAAATGCCAGACACTTATTGGACAACCAGTTCTCATGAGAACTCCCTCACTATCATGAGAACAGCATGAGGGAAACTGCCCCCACGATCCAATCATCCCCCACAAAGTCCCTCCCTTGACACATGGGGATTACAATTCAAGATGAAATTTGAGGAGGGGGATGCAGAGCCAAATCATATCAGTAGGCTAGGTTAGATATGGAAGAGTTGCAAATATTTAATTAGAAGTTTGGATATGGCATTGGCTAGTTGGATAAGGCTTTAAACAGAGGAACACATGTATGTAAGTGCTTCACAAAGATAATGTAGAAAGCAATGAGGAAGATAGAAGAGACTAGAGGGAAATCAGGTAGGAGGAGTTTAGGAGTGAAACAAGATGAAGATTAAAGAGATGCTTATTTGGAAAGTAAGAGCAGGTATTTAGAAACACAAGAGCAGGCATTTAGAAATACAGAAAACAGCACAGGGAAGGGACTGGGAGTGAGCTTTCAAATGTTTTTAAACTATCCTCAGTTCCAGAGTTTCGTATTCTTTTGTGACCCCCTGGCTGAATTTCTTTGATTTTTTTTCTTATCTAGTATAGCATTATATTGCAAAGCCTACTGCATCATTTCTTCTTTCATTTTGGATTGTTGGTCCTTGACTTGTGGTTATTAACCCAGAAATGATTCTCTCAGAAGAGGCTCAGTTGCTGGTGTTATCTCAGCTTCCTTGCAGTGGTCTGTGTCAAGGGAATTTGTTTGAAAAGTAAAAAGTGTATCTCTGTGCTTTTGGCAACCAGAATCAAAACTCTATCTTTCTTTGCTACACTTAACACCCTTTTAACTTCTCAGATCATTCTAACCAGTTCAGCTTCTGTTTTCTCTGTATTGAAAGTGCATGAATCCGTGTCATTGTATCCTGGCCTCTTGACTAAAATTACAAATACTGCGTCAGGGCAACACTCCTAACTATTCTGTTGTTGCTTAAATATTAGAGAAAAAAAATTAAACGGTCTATAGCATTTGGCTTTCATCTCTTTTATGTAAATATGTATTTGGTTTATTTAGAAATCTTGAATTGGTTTCTTACAAATACTTTTTGCCCCTCTTCTAACAATTTTAGGATAAGCAATACTTGGTAGTTTTTTTGTGTCATGAATTAATGATATACCGACGTAAATAAATCTTGTAATATTAATTTTATTAAGTAGGAGATTATGTTCTCAGTCTGTTTTTGTCTAAGAAAAGATATAAAATTGTAAATGACTCGCTAGAAAATTAAGAAAAAATGTTTCTGAGTATCTTCACAACTTACAGTTCTTTAAACATAAAATTTAAATTATTTTCCTCTATTCCCATGTTGCATTTTGCAGAAAAAATTCATATTAATGCTGATGATACTCCTTATAAATGTTACTTTTTAATATAAATATTAATATTAAAGAGAAAACTGGAGTTCTTAAGTAACTTAAAAGGCAAAGTAAGCAAAAAGAGCATTTAAATTAATAGAACTTCTTTAAAATACATTTTTTCTTATGTTCTAAGTTCATTTGCTTTGATATTGTTTATACATTTTTTGTTTGTGAATTTTTGTTGTTATTTGCAATTAAGTTTACATTTTAAAATCTTGAAATAGTTTTTGCCCTTTTATGGTATACAGTGTAGTTTCTATGCAGATTATCATTGCAGTCTGCATTAAATTCAAAATATATTTGCACTATTTCTTCAACTGAGTCTTTGATAAGTTTAAGTACACTGTTTGTTTTATTAAAAGTGTTCATTTCTTAATTATAGTAGCTTAAAATACACATTGCAGCTCTCTTTTGGAAAATGATTGTGTAATAATTTAAACAATGTAAGAGTTGAACAGTACAGCACATGCTTTGCTTATGTGCTGCAAACAGATACAGGTTTCAAATGAGCTTCATTCTTCTGCACAAAAAATGTTTAAAATGTACATGATACTTGCATTTGGCTAAAGAAATCATGATGAAACTTCAAGCAAGAAGCGAGGACAGCCTACTTGCTCATTAGTATAGTGTGTACAAGCAGATGAGATTTTCAATATATACAACTCACTAGACAACTACATTTGTTTTTAGGTTCAATGGTAAATGGATGGGGCTCTGCATCTGATGAGGATCGTAACTTTTCTAGTCATAGATCTAGTGTAGGTAGCTCCTCAGATGGCTCTATCTTTGCCAGCGGCAGTTTTGCACAAGCACTGGTGGCAGCAGCAGATAAAGCTGGTTTTAGGCTGGATGGAACCAGCCTTACAAGAACAGGTTGGTAGACTCCAAGTCAACACTTTTTGCATGAGAGAATCTTGTCCTTGGACACTGACCTCTTTTCTCCTGTTCTTTCTCCTTAGTGAGTCTGACTATAGGGCTTTCTTTAATACGCATGAATACAATTTGGATGCTCCATTACCCAAATTCTCTTCTGATGCTAGTTTTGCAGAGCCAAGAATAGACTCCTCCTCACCACTTTCTCTTATTTTCCTTTCTCTTCACGGCTTTGCTGATTAATTGGAATATGCTTCTTTTTTATATTACGGCAAAGCAGCAACTAAGATTGCCATTAAATTTTCCATAACTCACACTTTGCAAAATCCTCACACAATTAATAATGTACCCAGTGATTAAAATTACTCAGCTTTTATCTCCATTACTTTCCTTTGCCTCGTCTCTTTCTGCAAATGCATTTTCTGGGAAGGTTTCCTTAGCATGGGGTGAATGGGTCTAAGGCTGTCGGTCTTACCAGTTCAAATAGCTTATGGTCTTATTAATTGTTTGGCTAGTAAGATTTTAATACAATAACTTATTATTTGTCTTAAAGGATGCTAATTAACGATACACCCACTGCATTTGCAAGTTGAATAAAATAATGACTACTTGTGTATTTCTCTTTAGAGTAATTTAATTTTGATTTCTGAGAGTGGTAAGTAATCATATAAAAGAACAATTGCATAATTTTTCAAGTGCTGCTCATTCCACAAAAAAGAATGTGGGATTAATAATAGATCAGTAATTTGTAAACATTTGCAACAAAATTACTTAGGCATGATGCATGCTTTTATATTGGTATGTATAATTCTTAACTATACATATAAGAATATTCTAATATATGAATTAAACTGAATTAACTTGCAAAAAAACCAAGCTAATAAAACATTAAGTACATTTGCAAAATCTTAACCATAATCAAATAGTAAAGAAAAAAGATTTTTACCCTTCACTAAACTCTCAGGTTATAAAAATGAGTCTTGGAAGTTTTCTTGGAATTATACCATCATGTTTCTTTTGAGCATACATTAGCTATCTTTAAATGAAATAAAAAAGATCTTCTAAGCATTGCAGAGGTTTATTTTTCAAATAGCATCCAAACTATGTTGTAATAGAACTGTTATTTGAATTGTCTTGCATTATAAGGCGTAAGTCTGAAACTTTATGTTGCTTGAGTGCTTTTTGCAGCATTAGCTGTAAGAAGAGCAGTGAGAACGTGCAAGGAAACTAATACATTAGAAGGCACAAGTGCATTTCCTGCATGTATGCTAATAGCTAATACAGCATTAAGTAATATCATGTCACATCGACGTAAGAAAATGTAACTACATATAATAATGTCGTATGAAATGAAAACATACACAGGAGAATAAATGCATACACATAAACCAGGCCTCTGTTACTATAATAAACATGGTATTAAAATCATAAGTTGTTGAAAATTTATTAGCTAACCTTTTCCCAGAATGAATTTCCCTGTATACCTACTCTAAACCACAAGAAAAGGACACAGCACATATCATTTTTCAACGAGAATTGGAGCCTGCTCAGATACAATAATATTAATCAGAAAATACCTATTGCACGCTAGATATACAAGGTGATTTTAACCTGCTATCCTCTACACAGATGTTATTGAGTTTCTGCCAAAAGAGATAGAATTCATTGTGTATGTGCATAAGTGGTAAGGTCAATTTAATATATGTGTCTGAGCAGACCTTTCATGTAAAATTTCAGATGTAATTACTATATAACATTTTTCTGTGTTCAGAGAGATTTTGTAAGTTTCCAAGGATGAAATTTTATTAAACAAATACAACAGTATATACTTCATAAATAGCTTCTTTAATTTTAAGAACTAAAAACTGCATGAATTTGCATATATGTTTGAAAATATCACTAATATTGTTAAGGTTAAATAAAAGTATAATCATGCAATATTGAGTTTTGGATTGGTGGATCTGTTTTATGTTCATTTGTTTGATTTTGAGGGGGGTCAGTGGGGGTGTTGTTAGCTTATTAAAAATTGAACAAAATACGTGCAGCTGAGAATGTAGAAAATACATTTTTCTACAGAGATGCACCAGTATTTGGTATCTTCATATGTTATCTCTAGGTAGATTTACAGGTTAGTCATAGAGCAGAGATACAGGACAGAATCAGTGTACTATAATGACATTCTCTAGAACCCATTCCCTTTATTTTCATTTTAGGAAAAGCCTTTACCTCCTCTCAAAGACCTCGACCTACCAGCCCATTTTCTACTGACAGTAATACCAGTGCAGCCCTGAGTCAAAGTCAGAGGCCTCGGCCCACTAAAAAACACAAGGGAGGGCGGATGGACCAACAACCAGCATTGCCTCATCGAAGGGAAGGAATGACAGATGGTAGGTTTCTTCCCTTTACTCTTGTTTTCTCACTGAAGAGAGGTGCTCCATGCAATCATTTACTTAGATTAATGTAGTCATGGTAGATTAGCCATTGCCTCATTACATAACAAGACAAAAACCTGGCAATATGGTCTTGTTTAAATAAAACACCATTTTTAAAAACAATCTAGAATTATTTCTATATTATTCAGCCTCAAGAAATACATGCCATACAATTTTTTGAGGTTGATTTTTTTTTTTTTTTTGCCATTCTGGCATATTTCATAAATGCTTTTTAGTAAGCATTTAAGACTAGGAAAGAACATAAGTTGCATGTGCACTTAGAGTATCAGAACTTTTATAATATTAAATTACAATATCTTAGCTGGTATTTCACTTTTGGGAAAAAAAAAGACTTTTTGAAATGATTTAGTAATTTTTTAGTCACAAATTTCGGAGCCAAAATCAGGCTACAGTAGTTGAAGAGTGTCTTAGTCTGTCTGGGCTGCTATAAAAAAATAGTCATGCATTATATGATAATGTTTCAGTCAATGACAGACTGCATATAAGACTGTGGTGCCATAAGGCTATAATACCATATTCATGCTGTACCTTTTCTGTTTAAATACACAAATATTTACCATTGTGTTATAACTGCCTATAGCATTCAGTACAGAAACATGTTGCACAGATTTTTACCCCAGATCAATGGTATGTAGTCAGCTATACCATCTATGTTTGTGTAAATATACTACATGACACTTGCATAACAACGAAATCACCTAACACCACATTTCTCAGAACTTACCTCCATCATTAAGTGACATATGACTGTACCATAAGCTGGTAGATTCCAAACAACAGAAATTTTCTCCACAAATCTGGACTCTGCAAAGTCTAAGATCAAGGCACTGGCAGACTTGGTGTCTGGTGAGGACCCACTTTCTGGTTCATAGAGGGTGCCTCTTCATTGTATGCTCACATAGTGGAAGGAACAAGGTTCTTTCTGGGGTGTGTTTTACAGGGTGCTCATTCCTTCACGAGGACCCCACCCTCATCATCTAATCACCTTCCAAAGGCTGCACTCCCGATATCATCACATTGGGGATTAGGATTTTAACATATGAATTTTGGGGGTACACAAACATCCAGACTCTAGCAAAGGGTCAGTAAACTTCTATTAAAGTCTGCATAGTAAATATCTTTGGCTTTTGGGACATATGATCTCCGTCACAACTACTCAACGTTGCCATTGTTGTATGACTGCAGCTATAAGAAAAGTAGAATAGGCCAGGCACGGTGGCTCATGTAGCCTGTAATCCCAGCACTTTAGGAGGCTGAGGCGGGCAGATCACAAGGTCAGAAGATCAAAACCATCTTGGTCAATATGGTGAAACCCCCTCTCTACTAAAAGTACAAAAATTAGCTGAGCGTGGTGGCGCGTGCCTGTAATCCCAGCTGCTTGGGAGGCTGAGGCAGGAAAATCGCTTGAACCAGGGAGTCAGAGGTTGCAATGAGCTGAGATCACACCACTGCATTCCAGCCTGGGCAACAGAGCAAGACTCCTACTAAAAAAAAAAAAAAAAAAAAGACAGAAGGAAAAGAAAAGTAGAATAATGGAAATGACTGACTTCCAATAAAACATCATTCACAAAATGGGCAGTGACTGGATTTGGCCCATGGGCCATAGTTTGCTGATCTAGCTCAATCTTTTCATTTATATATAGCATCCAATATTTGAATATTTGCTTAAACACTTAGTTTCAGGAAACACAATATTACTGGAAGATATCCATGTTTGATAATGAGTATTTCATTAGCTTTACAGAATATAATCTATTTCCCGTATTTTTAATTTAATTCTTATATCTTTTAAAGAATGAATTAAAATATGTATCCTGAAGTTATATTCTAAGGATATGTAACACATATTTAAAATGTCTAGTACAATGTCAGATTGAAAGGTAAATTTCTTTTTCCTTTTCAGCACTGTACCCTATAAGCACACAAACATTATCCTAACATAGTTGAGTGAAACACCAAAAGGATAAGCTTTTAAAAACTGCACATTAGAACCATCTGGGAAGCTCTTAAAATATACCCTAGATATTCAGATTTAATTATTCTGGGGTGAAACCCAGTTAGGTAATTTTAAAGCTCCACAAGTGAATCTAAAGTATAATTATCTTGGAGAAGCTATGACCTAGTCCTTAGCACACTTACACTTATCATTATAGGACAGAATGAAGCTTAGTTGAAAAAGAAGAAAAGCATTTTTTTTGTTTTGTTTTTTGGTTTTTTTTGTTTGTTTGTTTTGAGACGGAGTCTCGCTCTGTCCCCCAGGCTGGAGTGCGGTGGCGCCATCTCGGCTCACTACAAGCTCCGCCTCCCGGGTTCCCGCCATTCTCCTGCCTCAGCCTCCCGAGTAGCTGGGACCACAGGCGCCGCCACCACGCCCGGCTAATTTTTTGTATTTTTAGTAGAGACGGGGTTTCACCGTGTTAGCCAGGATGGTCTCGATCACCTGACCTCGTGATCCGCCCGCCTCGGCCTCCCAAAGTGCTGGGATGACAGGCGTGAGCCACCGCGCCCGGCCAGCATTTGTTTTTTATTAGTTTGGGGAAGGGAGTATCCAATCCTGCAGCCCTATTTGTGCTTTCTTTTGTCATCTTGCAAAGGTAAGAGGACTTAAAAAGCCAAATATATTGTTGTACATACTTTCCGGTTTACTCATCTTTCCTGCTTCCTTTGTTTTCAATGGAATATGAAGGTTAAGAGTAGAATTGAGATTTTTGAGTCTCTATAAATGTGTATTCTGTGGTGAGTAAAAATGGTCACCACTGCCTTTCTGCCTTATATGTTCAGAAGATTAGCTGAGCACTTAAAACTATTTGTAGTGTTGATCTAATTCTTCGTAAATAAAAAAGGACTACTTTCACTGAATTGCTAGTTATAAATCTAGTAATTGATAATTTTGTATATTCTTTCTGTTGCGAATATTGTGGTAAGAGAAAAATGTCTAGGTATAGAATTTTCTGTGGTTTTCCAGAAATGTTTGAAGATAATATTCAGAATATGTGGAAGACATAAAATATAAATCAACAAAGTAGAGATCTCTTTTTTCCTAAAACACTTTTATCGCAAGCTTTTTCAGAATGTTTCCTTAAAGCAAGCTACCTCCTACTTTAAAGTATGATCAATATATTGCTTATCTTTCTAAAAAATAAATAAGTTTGTAAATTTTCAAAATTGCCAGCATTTCAAGAAGGGGTTATGGATTATGTGTTATTAGAAAATGATAAATTTTAGAAGTAGTGATATAGCAAAGGAAATTTCAGCCCACGTATCTTCCCAAGTGCTTAATCCAAAGCCATTTTAATTATGATACAGTGCAAAGACATTTATTTTGGATGGTGCTCTACAGGTTATCCTTAAGAACATTGTTATTTTGTAGCAAATGCATATGCCATAGCATTTATATGGTTTGGATCCATATGTCAGAAATAATTTCATAACTTTTTATGTAAAAATCAAGTTGTTCTTTTTGGGAAGCCTGATGCTTAGCAGCATTGAGTGTACAGACATTTTACAATAAACCTTTTGCATTATAGATTTTACAATAGTGTTTGCTGTCTTCTACGCAGTATTGTAAAGATGTAGGCCTTTTTAGCACTGGGATACCATCATTTTCTAGATCAGATCTTTATGGTTTCTGAGGGGAAGACAGAACATGAGTGGTTTTTGGGAGGTTGTAATGGCAAGTGGCACACATCACTTCTATTTCTTTGAACACAACTCTGCCACGTGGTGTCAAACTAACTACTGGGGTGAGAAAGCAGCCTTCCCTGTGTCCCATAAGAGAGATTATGAATGGTGGGAAATGTCAGTCTGTATCCTAAAGACTGAAAAACCCACACACACATTCTTCTCCCTTTTGTAAAGTTTCTCCAAAGCAGGCATTGCTGAGTCCAAATCTTGTATTCCATTTGTCTTATAAATCAAAGAATACCCTTGGAAGCCAATATATTAACCAATGCTAAAAAAGGAAGATAGATCTGTCTATCCATCAACCTGTTTTTCCTAGATAATTTATTTTCAGCCTATTCTCCCTTTCACCTAGCTTTTTTTTTTTTTTTTTTTTTGAGAGGGAGATTTGCTGCTGTCACCCAGGCTGGAGCGCAATGGTGCGATCTCAGCTCACTGTAACTCCCGCCTTCCGGGTTCAAGCGATTCTCCTGCCTCAGCTTCCCGAGTAGCTGGGATTACAGGCGTGCACCACCACACCCAGCAAATTTTGTATTTTTGGTAGAGACAGGGTTTCACCATGTTGGCCAGGCTAGTCTCGAACTTCTGACCTCAGGCTATCTGCCCACATCCACCTCCCAAATGCCGGGATTATAGGCATGAGCCACCATGCCCGGCCCCTTTCCCCTAGTTCTTAATGTCCTGTTCAGAGAAGGGGCTCTTTCTCAGCTCTGCCACATACTAGCTTTGGCCTTTGAGCAAATAAATTTACATATTAATTAATCTATTCACTCAAGTACTTATTAAGTATATAGCACATAATAGACAATGGAAGCCAAACAGACAAAATTCCCTGCCTTTTTATATTTTAGTTGGGGAAGATAGATAAAGACCACCCTAAGTACATACATGAACACATAAGTAAGATGGTGATCAATGTTATGGGGAAAAAACAAAGGGAAGGGAGTTGAGAAGTATAGGTGTAGGGAGGAAGTATTTTTAAGTAGAGTGATCGGGGAAGGCCTCACCAGGAAGGCAGCATTTGAGAAAAGACTGGAATAACAAGCAAAAGAGTAATGCTGATATCTGAGGAAAGGTTATTCCAGGAAATGAGAATGGCAAGTGAAAGCCTGAGACTTATTTGATAAAAAGGAAAGGGAACGATATGACTGCAGCAGAGAGAGAAAGAAGATAGAATACAAAGCCAGGCAAGCAAACAAAGGCTAGTGTTTGTGAGACCTTTAAGCTACCATAATGACATTGGCTCTTCCTGTGAATGGTAAACCACTGGACGGGGTGTGTATATGTGTGCATGTGTATATATGTGTGTATATGTGTATATGTGTGCATGTGTGCATGCACGTGTGTGTGTTTCAGGCAGGGAAGTGACATGACCTTATTTATTTGTTTATTTTTTAAAAAGTCATTCTAGCGTCTGTGTTGAGATGTACTAAATGAGGCAAGGTGGAGATTGTGGAGGCTACCTAGGGAATAGATGATGGTGGTTCATGCCAAAGGAGAATCAACGGCAGTGTTCAGAAAAGTTGGATTTTGGAGGTAGAGCTAACAGGAGTTGTTATGAAATTAACGTAGGCCATAAAGAAGGCAAATCACATTACTCTGAAATTTTGGCTAACTTGTAGAATGTAACTGTGACCAATCGAGAGAAGAAACACTGCAGAGGAAGCATTTTTTTTTTTTTTTTTTTTTTTTTTTGAGACAGAGTCTGGCTCTGTCGCCCGGGCTGGAGTGCAGGGGTGCGATCTCGGCTCACTGCAAGCTCTGCCTCCCGGGTTCACGCCATTCTCCTGCCTCAGCCTCCTGAGTAGCTGGGACCACAGGCGCCGCCACCACGCCCGGCTGATTTTTTGTGTTTTTAGTAGAGACGGGGTTTCACCATGTTAGCCAGGATGGTCTCGATCTCCTGACCCTGTGATCCGCCCTCCTCGGCCTCTCAAAGTGCTGGGATTACAGGCGTGAGTCACCGCGCCTGGTCGCATATTTTATATAGGATGAACTAGAGCTGAGTTTTGATACATGAAATTTGAGAAGCTTTCTAAACACCTAAGTGGAACTGTCCAGTGTAGATCTGGTTACATGAGTCTGGAGTTTATGGGAGGAAAGATCCAACCTGGAGATTTTTAATTTCTTTGTGCCTTCATTTTCTAGTCTAAAAACAGAAGGTAATAGTGGCACCTATCTCACTGGACTGTTGTGTGCCTGAAAAGAGCTAATCCTCAGTAGGCCAGTAAGAGACTTTATAGTGAATTGATTTAGTGGAAATGAATCAACATAGAAATGAATAATAAATTTAATTTAAGTAAATGTATTTGATTACATACTTTTATTTTTCAAAAAACCATTCTTAATCCCATTTCTTTTTCCAATTAGTTTATTTCAATGTGCATGTAATGTCCTTTCTTCTTAAAATATACAAACTCCAAGGATATTACTTATGAAGCTATGTAATTTTAGGTTAAATTAAATAATAATCAGAATTTTAGCTGGCATAAGCAGATGCCGTTTTGGCCATTTTAAAAATTAAGCTGCTCTGATGGAGAATAAAAATCAATGACAAGATAAGTTATTTTGGAAGAAAATAGAATAATTTCTCCTCACTGGCAGTCTAAGTTCAATAAATCAAATGAAATAATTAATTTGCATTTATAATAACATATAGTGAAGGAAGTCAGTACTATCGAATATGAAGGAAACACCAAACTCATTGGATTATCCAACAAACAGATATCTCAATATTGGATTAGCTCTTCATTTTGGAAAAATATTCCAAATGCAACTTTATCCTCCCAAACAGAGACCCTGTTCCCTTCAGTTATTAGCAATTCATAATTTAACATGAGGACATATGTAAGAACTGGTAATGCTGCTCCAACTTAGGAACTCAGAGGAGATGCTCCAGAGACCAACATTATCAGTCCAATGCAGATTAGTATCACTTTGCTCATAAAAGAGAGTGTAAAGGTTCTTGAAGTTTTTTGAAAGGAGAGGCTTAGCTGACTGTTAAGGAAGCTATCTTTTGTCTACAAGAAATTTATACTTTTCTCTTCTAAATTTCACAAACAGAATATTATTAGAGACAACAGAATACATTTACAAAAATGGCATCAGAAATAATTGACTACATTATGTACAATATCCTCTATTAATGAAATAAATGTATATTTTATATGATATTTGGTCTTTATGAAAAAATAATATAATTACCAATATTCTAAGGATGAACAAAGAAGTTTACAATAGCATGCAAGAAAAATGAGAAGAAAATGATACAAATTGATGTTCAGAAGATTTCAAAATCTTCAGCAAAGTAATTTCAGAACTAATACATACTTAAAAGAGAGAAAGAACTATGATTTCACAGTCGAAGGCATACAAAATATAAAGGTATTATGATCTGAAGAGTTAATCAAAGAGAGATGAAAAGGGAGTTGATACTGGAACCTTAAATTTTTTCCTATCTGATATTTACTTTAAAGAGCTTTTCTGAAAAATTATCTCTTCTACTCTATCGCAAATTTCTGTGACGCATTGTCTTCTCTAGCCCCATAAAACACATTCAATCTTTACTCTGAACATCGGTTATTACTTATTAAAATTAATACATTGGAAGATTATAATATATTAGTTGTAACTCATTAGCTGACTCATGAAACGAACAGCCAGCATTGGTTGTCAAGCAGAATGTTAATTGCATTTAATAAATGTTAGTTTAATGTTGTTAAATGTGCCACATACACGGGTAAAGGCAGTCATATGTTGCATATGACACAGCATATAGTTCTAAATTTCCCGAGGGTGACATTCCCTTTGGAGATTGGCAGGAGAGCTTTTGTTCTTGGGGCCGTTTATTAGTACAGCTTCTGGAATTTCTAGTGATCTTATTTTGTGTCATGGTATTTCTACTTTGGGGAAGGAGGGTTGGAATGGATGGAATAGAAACAATGAACTGCCCTTTACACCTTGAATGATAGCCTCAATATGCAACTGAAAACACTTTCCACATTCAACTGTTGAATAAAACTAGTCAATTTTGTTTCAATGATGCTATGGCCAAAAGACAGCAGAGAGAGCAATAATATGAGCTTTGGAAATAAATAATTGACTTTTATTTTCCCCAAATTTCTTTTGTATGGGTAATACCTGTATGAGGGCAAAGATTTTCTTCAACTTGAACTAAAACCTGTATTTTTCATTAAATTTTAGTCCATTCTAAACATTATTCAAAATTTTTAGATCTTCCACCACCACCAGATCCCCCGCCAGGTCAGGGTTTAAGGCAGCAAATAGGCCCGAGCCAGCAGGCTGGTAACGTGGAAAACTCAGCAGAGAGAAAAGGAAGCTCTCTAGAGAGACAACATGCATCCAGCTTAGAAGACACAAAGAGCTCACTGGATTGTCCAGCTAGAACCTCCCTAGAGTGGCAGCGACAAACCCAGGAATGGATAAGCTCCACAGAACGACAAGAAGATATACGGAAAGCCCCACACAAACAAGGTGTCGGATCAGGTGTGTTCTGCACAGTCCCAAGAAAGTGTGGACTGTTACCATTTCTTTTCCTACCAGGTATTCTAGAAATGGCAGTTGTTTAAGGGCATCTGAAAAATATTTGCCTTCAATCAGTAATGGAATTTGGAATTCCTTAGCAGAGTTTACCAGTACATGCCTTAAGGCTGATTCCAACGGGCATTGCTCCTCAGTCAACCTCTCCATAGGGTCTTTGATCCCAAGAGACTTCCAGGCTTCATCTAAACGGCTCAGTAGAAAATTTTATTTTTTGGCCTATTAATGTTTATATTGAGTACTTTAAAGATCGCTAAATTTAATCTTTTCTGTCAGTTTAATCTCTGCCTTTAGCAAGTTTGTTCATTTTGACTGAAATAACCAGTCATTCGAAAGGAGAACTCACATCAAATACGTGAATTCATTAAAATTACAAAGTTGCAGAAAAATGCCCAATCACAGATCCTCAAGTTAGATAAAGTTATACTGG
This sequence comes from Pongo pygmaeus, assembly GCF_028885625.2. Taxonomy (NCBI): domain Eukaryota; kingdom Metazoa; phylum Chordata; class Mammalia; order Primates; family Hominidae; genus Pongo; species Pongo pygmaeus. The sequence goes on along the minus strand of NC_085930.1, from coordinate 17,917,499 downwards.
GCTTGCACTTTCTCCAACTGTTAATCAGTTGATTGATTTAGTTGGTTGTTAATCCGTCTATGGGAAATGCTCCTTTTTATAAATCAAGCTTCCTGGAAATGTCACAGAAATAAATTTCATTGTTTGTAGTTAGATTTTTTTGGGGGGGCGGTGTGGCGCGGGAGGTGGGGAGCCTGTTTTATAAACGCATTTTCTGAGACATCTCATGTCAGGATTCATTGAGTATTGAAACACACACATACACATACACACAATCTTTGAAAAAATGTCTTTTCACTTATTCATTTGGACTTAATGTGTTGTAGATAGACCTGTCTCCATGCATTTCCCATAACTACATTTTGTCACAACTTGGTGCTCAAGTTTTTGGAAAATGTCATTTGTGCAAGGGCCAGTAGATGACAATTTTAATATCTGGGTTTAGTGAAACATTTAGAAAGGTTACACCATTCAGGCTGTGAGAGAAAAATCATGTGGTTCTTGTCATTAAAGACTATGTAAGGGGAGAAATAGTAAATTCAGTCAGCATTAATCATAGAATAATAGCCCATACATAGAAAGAAAGTGAAAAACAGAAGGGATGGGGTGTGGAGAGGGAGCAATGAGAATAGAGAGGGAAAGGAAAAACAATTTTTGAACTATTGAGTAATTATTTGTAACATATGTCATGAGTTATTTGTAGAGAGACAATCTGTAAAAAAAATTAGCATATTATTTATTTAAATGTGTGAGTTTCTCTTTTACTTTTAAGGAAATACATAGCCCTTTAAATAATGTATTTCTGTCTCAAAAAGCAACATAAATTTTAAAAGCTTATTTAACTAATATATAGTTCTTTATCTAAATCAATTGAGAAAATGTTGCCATAATTTAAGCTGAAACAAAAAACATGTTTCTTTAATCTTAATGGGAAAATTAAATTGGAGCCTCATTGAACTTTAGAAATTATTCTCAGATATGCTTTTGTTAAACTGTATTTCATTGTATGCAGCTCTCTTTTATAATGAATTTAAATCTTGCAAATAATATATAACATTGTGTACTTATCCCAAGATCTCTTTTAATTTAATTTTGCTTTGGTTCCTATTGTAGGAAATGTTGCTTGCACATAGAAATTTCTTTAATATCCGGTCCTGATTAAACTTCATAATTTTAATTTTACTAAAGAATGAAATGGTAAAGTAGGCCATTCACAGTGTAATATTTAAGAGTTAAGTTTAGTTTGCCTCCATGTTGCTGTTCAATTTAGCCTCTGGGTTTTTTTTCTTTTTCAGAGGAGGCCTTGGTGCCCTATAGCAAGCCCAGCTTCCCATCTCCAGGTGGCCACAGCTCATCAGGAACAGCTTCTTCTAAGGGATCCACTGGACCTAGGAAAACCGAGGTGTTGAGAGCAGGCCATCAGCGCAATGCCAGCGACCTTCTTGACATAGGATATATGGGCTCCAACAGTCAAGGACAGTTTACAGGTGAATTATGTAAGTGCTGCAGGTCATTTAAAAGGCTATCGTGATTCAGAAAGAATCTTGGGTTAATAACATTGCCATATTAAACAAATTTCAGATTAATAGAAAACCTGCTCTGCTACGAAAACAATCAATTGCAATTTTCAACAAGTTTGGTCATAACTTAGGCCATTGCTATATTTATTGCAGTCCATTTTTATAAATGTTTCTGCTATTTCAAGTTGGATTTATGCAATAAAAATTGTTTTAAGTTAGGCAAGTTGTCTTAACACTTATAAGTGAAATTAAATATAGTGTGTTTATCATTTTCTTTGCCTTTTTAACTGAACACAATAAAGAAATGGAGACACTGGCCTTTTGGTAGTTTTAAAGAAACTCCTAAGGAATGCTTCATTTTCAAGTTACTCTTTATTTATTTTTTAAATTTGGGTAGTCACCCTTGAAGAGTTGATCTTTGATTTTTAATTAAATTGTAATGTTTTGACGACAATAACATTTTATAAATAAATTTCCATTTATGAATGAAAACTGGCATAGGTAGTTAGTATAATAATTTTTCTAAATGTAAGATACTAGGTAATAGGGAAAGTTAAGAATGTCACAGCAAAAAATATTGAGCTCCTTGTGTTAATTTCCTCAGGAAAGTTACCAATACAGCTTTTCATTATCAGAAACATATTTGCCGAATATTTTTAACTGCCTCATCAGAAAAATAGCATTACCATTATCTTCACATCACAGATTGTTTGGAAGATTCTGTGACGTGATGAAAAGAGAAATAATTTCAAAATTATAAATTTCTTTATTGATCTCAGTTGTCATTGTTGTTGACTATTGCTAATCTATTATTAACATTTTTTTATAATTTTAATTTGATTCATAACTACTTGAATTTTTCTTTAACGTGTTTTTGAAGTAATGACAGACTCACAGGAGTACCAAAATAGTTCTACTGGGTGTTTAAATTTCCAAATTCTATAGTGTTTTCTTTTCTTTTACTCTTTGATCATCTCCTTCAAGTAAAATTACTTAAATTCACAAACTCATCTATCTGAAGACCTTATTTTCATTGATTATCTGTTTGCTTTGCTTTTTGTTATGCTGGTCGGAAAAGTAGAATGCTTAATTTACATTTTATTTCTATTTTTTTCTCTCTTTTTAGAGTAAATGAGAGGAGACATACAAAGCTGCTCTGAAGGACCATCAGGTCCGAACTCATGGAAGTGATGACACTAAACAGTGCAATGAACAATTTCTTTATTTATGTACTATTAAAAGAACTGTAAATGCAATGTAAAGACACACAGCCACACATATCCCACAGATATTTTAATCGTGTTCTTCTCTTAAGTACACCACCCACCTTAACTCTTTCTTGTCAGGAGTATATAAAAAAGAAAGAAAACAAAACTCGCCCAACAGGAAGAAAAGGATTTTCCTCTGTATATAATTTCTTTTGTGCATTGCTATGCAAGCTCACTCTTTTTAGCTCTGTTCATATTATTGTCTGTTCTTATTGGTCTGTTGTACTATATGTGAATTAATAGGCTGTGGTGCCATATATTAACTTTTAATTGTGTAACTTTTATGTTTAAATTTTGCACTGCAATTTTATTTGGTGATAAGCACAAATCTCTACTCCTCATGACATGAAGAAAAAGACTGAATGTGAAGGGAGTTTCTGTACTGTAAGCTAGATTGGATAATGATGGCTGTAACAAATCATGTTAGATGGTTTTCAGTTGGGGTGTAGAAATAGGAAGATGCAAAGGAACAGTGGTGTTGGCAAAGTCTTATTTGAATGTCAGGGACTGAGTCAATAAAAAAAATAGTAGAAAGATGGCTTTTACTATTGACAAAAGCAGGGGTCAAAAAAAGTAGTTTAAGTCTTAAGACTGAATATGCATTAAAGTATGCAGGTAGCAAAGACGTAACAAATTTGCTTAAAAAAAGAAATTAAAGTTTTATTTAGAATCAATTTTACCTGTCATTGTAATTGACCCATCTGAGAATTACAATAAGCAAGAGGAAATTAAGGTGTTTTGCAAGAGCTGTATTTATATTACAGTTTTTTAAAAACATTTTCTGCATTATCATAATTAAGCTCTCCAACTCATTAAGTCAGAATATAATATGAAGTTCCCCAAGGAAACGAACAAAAGAACTCTAGAATATCTAGCAAATAGTTAAAGAAGCAATTTATTATTAGGGCATACTCGGGCTGTTTCCAAATATAAACTCTATTGCAATATCTCATTTCATCTTTCTAATACATGTACAGTACACACTAGAGGATAGAGCTGCATCACTTAAATTCATGACTTAAAAAATAATACAGTCTATATACAATTTGTGTTTTATTTGATTAAGAAGTGAAGTTTATGCCACCCAATGTATAGCCAAATTGTACGTGCTTAAAAAGCAGCGCCGAGAGTATGTTCAGTTCACAGTAAGTAGATTTATTGGAATAAATATTTTATGGTACATTCTCAGAAATTGGCTTCCAACTAAAATACGTTTGACCCATTTTGAATAAGGAAATTGAAAAGACAAATTTAAAAGGAGAAAAAAAATGCATGTTTACAAACTTTTTAAATAAAACCAGACCTTGTAAGTGGACATTAATAATTGTCCTGCCTCATTTGTTTCCACGACTTTGACAACAAGAAGTTCCTGAACATTAGTCATGTATGCTCAGAATAAATGTGACTTTGAAATGTATGTTAGCTACTGTACATGTATAGTCAGTCAAGTAGAAGAGGACCTTCCTGAAATTCTCACTTGTGACATTTTCCCACGTATTTCCTACACAATCTTAAATTTTATTTCTGTCTATACTTTCTCAAATTTGTCCTATGATAAGTTCAGTTGTTGGTACTCTTCTAAGAATGTTCAACTTAATTAGGATCAGTTCTAAAATATGGGACCCCTTTGAGTGACAATTCACACTCCACGCATTATTGGCTCAGTAACCAATTTATGTCATGTCGTTATAACAAAGGGATGACATAATTAAACATTTCCATCTTTTTTATTCCCTAAGACTGCATCAGCACAGGCAAGTATAGAATGTAATGTTCTTCATGGGCCCCACCAGCTTTTTGGTGCCATGTAATTTATTTCTTCACTGAAGAGAAAAAGAATTCTGAGACACAGTTATTAAACCCTTTATCAACTTTCTACCATCAGTGCCTGAATTCTAATGCAGTGTGATTTCTCTGGGACAAAGAGACTGAGGAAGATGAAAAGTTTCTGCAAACAGTGAATACATACTTATTCACAACTCTAGGATGTGAGGACTTTAAATATCTCTTTATGCAGTTCCCTACCTAACCTCTTTCTATTTAAAGGCAAACAAATTTCGAAGAGGTTTTGTGTTCCCTCTTTATGTGTCTGTATGACCCAGTTTAGTCTAAAACTTTAGTTCATTACATATACAACACATAGCCTTTGATCCCTGGTAACTGGCAGGTGTTGGTGATTAATAAACCAAGGCTTCAAAGTGAAGTATGCGTGTGCAGATGACTTTTGGAATAACGTGGGCATAGCGTCATACCTTCCTGATTGTCTTCAGCATATAAAAATTAACTGTTGTAGTTAAAATTATGTCATTGCAGAGCTTGTGTTTACTTGGAATGTTCTTTTAGAATAGTCCATGTTGCCTATTAAACCTAGTTTTAAACACATTGGGCAGTCAAATTATGCACCCAAAATATCACCCTCAGGTAGATTGAGGGCAAGATAAAGTGCTGTAGCTATACAAAAGAATTCAGAAACATTATTAGAAATCAAAGGCTTTGTCAGCTTGCTACATGTAAAAAGCTACTAATCAGTGTGAGTCAGATGTCAACAGAAAAATACAAATACCTATGAGAGCCACAGCAGTTTTTCATTTCACAGCCGATTCAATGAATGTGATTAGAAATTCACTGAGCTCACTCTTGCAGGTTTAAACGGAGGCCTGCATAAGGACTGCAAAAGGAAGTCTGGGTGGGAGAGAATGTAATCTGATCTTGCACTCATAGGCAATGCTGCAATGCAGTCATGCCCAACACAAGCACAGCTTCATTCATAACAGGAAACGTCTTCTTTGGGAAAATAGCTCTATTGGTGCCCAAACTCAGGTATGCCAGTGTATGCAGGTGGAGTCGCCCTACCCTTCTTCCAAACATGTCCTATGAGATTTTTAAAATAAGATGGCAATAGTACAGGGGCATGAAAAGAATTGATTCCTTCACAGGATTTGAATCCAGTTCAAGGGAGAATGTAGAAAATTCAAAACCAACATATAAGGTATCACACAACCAAGAAAAGTAAAACCATTGCAAGTTTACTTGCGTTGAGTACAAAACAGATTTAATGGTGTTCTATGTCATAGTTTAATGCTCTGGGTATTTAAATATGTTTTCAACAGGATTTGAGTTGAAAGTTTGTAATGTGCTTTGATGGAACACCTCCCAATTTCTATTCAATAAATTTATGTAATCGTCCATTGACAATATAATGATAACAGTACCATTGAACTCTAAACTGTGGTTTATCTTCACTACTGGGAAGCAACTGTGCATCAGTATTAAAGATATGCAGAAACATAATATTCACTAATTTGTTCATCTGCTTCTGTATATTGTTTATGGAATTACATGGCAAGAACTGTTGTAAAGCAACATGTCTTTCCACATTATTTTAGAAGTGAAATTACTTTTGTTTTGCTTCTCTATAATGTGTACTTCAAATGAAACACCATACTTTTTTTAAAAAAAGATGTTCAATTTACTAATTTTTTTAAATCTCATAATTTAAAAAGCATTTGTTGTGATTTTAAAGTGTTGCAAGAAAAGGGATTTTGTGGCCGTGGGTAGACTTTTTATACTTTGTTTTATAGATGGATTTTTTTTTAACTGTAGTTTGTTTAAGTCACCAAGCAGCGTCCAAAATCTTAATGTGTTTCATTTGATGTTGTTAGATCAGAGAAGAAATTGGCATAAAATCGGTTAATAGTATTGTCAAAGAATTGTGTATTGTGTACTCACTGGGAAAAAATAAAATATATTCACATTTCAAATTTGTAGAAAAGCCATTTATGTAAAACAAACCTGTTTGTAGACATGCCAAAAAAGACCAGGTAGCCACTTTTAGAACTCTGCATTAATATTTTGTGACTAAATGCATAATCTCAGTTTCTCACTCAGTTATGGCTTGAATAGTGATAAATAGGAACTGGTGTTGACATTTAGTAGTGACTAACAGACCCTGACAAAGAATACAGCAAGCATTTGAAATATAGACCCCATTCTATCAGCACTGCTACTTTCCCCATACCATAAAGACCTTTAGATAGATTTAAAACAATTATCTTATTTTTGGAAGTATAAGTAAATATGAAAATTGAGAGAAAATGAATTTTTCTCAATTACTTTAGAAGAGCTAATTATAAATTTCTTTTATTTTGGATGTTTTTATACTGGATGTTGAAAAGTTATCTCAAGGACTGAGTAGAAAAGAAAAATGCCTCATTTTATTATATTTCATAAATATTTTATTCTTTTTCACTGCTAAGTACAACTATAGGCTCAATTTTTTTTCCAAAAATAAACAGAGGCAGTTTCTGTATTCTTTAAAATAGTAATACTAGTGACAGGAAAAAGGAAAAAGATTATTGTTAAATCCTGAAACACTCATTTAAAAATATTTTTAAAAATACAAGGTTTAGGACAACACATTTTAGAGTTTCATTTAATTTATATTAATAAGGTGAGAATAAAATAATATTACTGTAATGACAAATGATGTTGTATTAATATAATACAGTGACAAAATATAATATATATGATTAAAGACAAAGTATGTCAATATGATAAATGGTAGGGCAATTACAAAACAACTGTTCCTTTATGGAATTTGTGTATAAAATGGCAAAAGTGTAAAATTATCAGGAAGGTTTATTAAAGTAATACACTACACTCTTGATTACTGTATATATTAGCTGGAGAAAAGATATATTAATGTTGCACAAAAGCATTTGAACAAGAAATTATACTTCATGTCCTCCATTTTTTTTTAAATGTGATTTTATCTCTTCCACAGAGGAGAGAAGCAGAGTTGACACTAAACTTCATTTCGTAGGAAAGATGTGAAATAAAACTGTACAATAATACAAAACCAAGTTTTAAAAGTTCAAAACAATACTCCAGTAGAAAAGCTAGCAGTGGAGGGAAAAGAATCTGTTATTTCCAAAAGTTTGTAAAGACTCTTTTTACGTTGATGAATTTAGTGTGGTCTCAGTTTTGGCCTTCAGCTTCTTAGGCACAGAGAAAGAATCTGACACGTAGGAGTGCGCAAAGCTGTCAAGAATCCCAAAGACAGATGCAAGACAATTATCCAGATGTGTGTTTAATATGAAGAACTACAAAGGTGACTAGTCTTTGCATTTTCCAGTCATAACATTTTCTCCGTGCAGTAGTCGAGCTATAAGAAAAAAAAAATGGCTGGGTGCTGTGGCTCATGCCTGTAATCCCAACACTTTGAGAGGATGAGATGGGTGGATCAATTAAGCCCAGGAGTTTGAGATCAGCCTGGGCAACATGGCAAAGCCCTGTCTTACAAAAAAAAAAAAGAAAAAAAGAAATGCAAAAACTGGCCAGGCATGGTGGCACACATCTGTAGTTCTACCTACTAAGGAGGCTGGGGCAGAAGGATCACTTGAACCCAGGAGGTCCAGGTTGCAGTGAGCAGTAATCATGCCACTGCACTTCAGCCTGGGTGACAGAGTGAGACCTTGTCTCAAATAAATAAATACATACATACGTATATACATACATACATAGAAAGAGAAAAAAGAGAAATACATGTATATTTCCAAGATATCTGATTATCTATTACCAAAATATTATCAAGATTTATATATATATATATGTATTGCAGATATCTTAGTAATCAAGGAAAGCTACACTTGTGAGTCAAATAGAATGACCTTTTGGCTCATGTCAATATTCATAACAGGAAATTTGCAGGCCACTATAACTGTTCTGAAACCATAGCACCATAACATCCTTCGCCTATAAAATACCTTGATGGATATAACCTCTGGGTCGTAGACAACATTTTTTGGACAAATTTTAGAAAATGTTTTTCTACACAACACTTTGGAATAATTTGTGTCTAACAAATCTGTGTTTTTGTTTATTTATTCACTTCCTTTGCAAGCAAGTTTTGAGACACTGTGCTAAGAATTAAATATTCAGATTAGTAAAAACAGCAATAACCTTTGCCTTCATAAATAAATAATATCTTCTGTTAATTCCTTCCCTGATTTTTTGCCTAGAAATTTTTGACGAATGTTTTGAAGCTAAGAGGAAAGAGCCAATAAGCAAGGTCTTCAAATAGATTGCCAAGCAGTAAAATTTGTATTAGCTTCATTCAAATCCTCCATACCCATCATAAAATCTAGTCTTTCTCAAAAATAGTCCACAGGATTTTAATAGCATTTTTAAAATGAATAGGACAATAATGGAATTGAAGTTCCATAGTTGAATATATGAAGACATTTCTTTACTACTTGAATCCTTTACAAATCTGTTCAAATCTTATATGACATAAAATCCTTTGTCCTGGAGCATCTTATGAAACAGGACTATGTAAAATCCTCTTTGAAAAATAGTCTCCTAGGAAGTATCATACTTTATCCTGCCCCTAGACTCTATATTAGTGGCCCCAAAGGTTTTGCATGCCATGTCTTGCTGTGGTCTTTTAAAAATCAATATTAAGTCATGGGAAAGAATCATTCAAATTCTATGTATAATGTGCAGATGATAAAAGAAATGTAGGGGAACATCACACTTCGGGGACTGTTGTGGGGTGGGGGGAGGGGGGAGGGATAGCATTGGGAGATATACCTAATGCTAGATGACGAGTTGGTGGGTGCAGCGCACCAGCATGGCACATGTATACATATGTAACTTACCTGCACGTTGCGCACATGTACCATAGAGCCTAAAGTATAATAATAATAATAATAATAATAATAATAATAATAAAGAAAAAAAAAAGAAATGTGCAGTGAGAAATTCATTAATTAAATTATATTTCCAAACCTTATTTGAGATCAGTGCTCAGTCCTGTAGCAACAGGTAAGATTGCATCATGTTCTTTAGTTTCTCTACAATGCTTTTGTGCATTGTCAGCTCTTGAAATCATTAGGCTAAAACTAAAGCATGGAAATATACTTTCTGTCTCCTCCCACCCCTAGCTACTGACCTTCAACCAGATTTCAAAAGTATAATATATTTTGAAAGATTTCACAGAAGGATAATTTCTTAAAAGCTACTGTATGATTATTAATAGGTTCTCCCTGAAGAGGTACCTTGCTTAAAATAGTAGCGAGTAACGCAAAATGTAGGAAAAGAGGGCTTATAATTTCTCATTAAGATAATACAGAGCTAAGTACCAGTGGAATTTGAAATACAGCTAACTAGTAATGATGAAAATTCATATATTCAGAAATGGTTAAATAGAGAAGTAACAAAGGGAAGACGAAGATAACTATTACATGAACTTTCACTGGCTATGAGGACAAAAGAAGTGAGGGAAGTTAAAGTGGGATGTGAGAAGTAAGAATTTAAATTTACTTGATTAATTTTGAATGATGATAGATTGATGCAATCAATAAATTAACATGTCCCAACATAGGTAATGTGAGAACAGTTACGGATGGGCAATGAATGGTTATTCTAATGAAAAAGAGGGAACAGACAAATGGTGGCAGTCTGAACAAAAGACACATTAGAATACTATGTATTCAACTTAAGAAAAGGAACTACAACATTTTCAATAACTGTGCAAGCATCTCTTTGCAAATAACCACCTACCAAGAATTAAGACACCGTTTCCATCAATGTTGGTGATGCTATTTTTTCCTATCTTATACAACTATAATAAAAATGTATAAAACAAATCCCATATACATATGACAACAAAGTATACATTTAAAGAAATATGTGTGTTAAATGTCCATATCAACTAATTCCCACTAAAATCATTTTTATAGTTATTATTTAAAAGTTGAAGCTCATGCACAATGATATTTTAGATTTGTCCTAATATTCCAAGTAAAAATAATTATAAACCTTAAAATGTATTAAGTAGCCAAAAACTGTATTAGGAGCTACACACATACAGGCATACTCATGCACATGTACAGATATACAAATGTACATATAATAAAATAATTTCCATTCATTAGAATCCAACCAAGATAGGATGGGGATTGAAAAATACCCATAGTCCTAAACTGTGGAAAAAGGGAAACCTAACAAGAACTATGGGGATTGAGACAAATATCATAGGCTGAATAATACTTCAAATAATCTCTATTTCTCCTAGACAAATTACATAGATGCATTTACATGTATACATATGTATACATACACTTACGTACACATGCAGAGTCTTCCTTCAAGATCCACAAAGAATTGGTTCCAGGATTCCTACCAAAATCAGTGGATGCTATACCTTAAATATAATGGTGTAGTATTTGCATATAACTTATGAACATCCTCCTAATATACTTCAAATCATTTCTTCATTACTTATAGCATCTAACACAATGTAAATGTTATGTAAATCATTTTATACTATATTTTAATTGGTATTATTTTTATTGTTTTATTTTTATTTTTATTGTAGTTTGTTTTCAAATGTTTTCCATCTATGGTTGGTTCAATCTGAGGATTTGGAGCCTGTGAATATGGAGGCCTGACTGTATATATTTCTATTATACACATCACATATATACATACATATATGCATTTCTGAAGAAATGGATATTTTGTTGTTCAAATGACCAAATGCTCCTTTTAAATAGATGAACACATATTGTATACATAGTATTGTGGTTGGCACAATGTAGTTGGGGGCAGCCTGTTACATTTAATGTAATCATGTTATAAACTAGTTGGGGTGACATAAGTCATAGAGTGAATATTATTTTACAAGTAGAAAGTGAAAGAAAGCCATATAAAATTTAAATTGTTGCAGAAATCAATTTTGGGAGATGACAAGTGGAAGGGAGCATTGAGCATTGGTGTGGTCAGGCGAAATGTCAGTGGTAAAGGGAATTGACTTTGGCTTTGAATGAGAACAATTAATAGAAAGATAATTTAGAGGAGAGGAAGCAGACACAATGTAGTCTCTAGCCAACAGGAAACTGTAGTCTAATATGGGAACCAGTCATTTGAACCAACATTTGAATTCAGGAGTATCCAAGATATGATAAATAAGCAATATACTATTGCAGTAGGGTAAGGAAGGTGGACACTCCATTCAGACTTTAGGAGTCAAGCCACGCATTACAGACTGACTAACACTGTAGAGAGTGTTTATTTCTCCCAAACAAACAAGTTAAATGAAGGTTAAACTTCCCCTGTACAAAAGCACTGGTTCATAAGGCAGCACAGCATAATTAACCAGTCAATAGCACACGTGTTTAGAAAACAACAAGGAAATATGGTGGGGCAATACAATGAAGAAAAGGATGAATGGGTTAAAAAGAAGTAGACTAATAATGCCTAGAGTGAATAAAGACCTGAAGGAATACAGGCAAAGAGGCTATTTTTTCTACTTTGCATGCTCCTGTTTTCATTCTGAGCAGATAAGGACATCTCATCCTCAAAGGGGATTTGTGCTGTTGGAAATGAGAACAGTCGATTCTACCTTCAAATTCTACGTAAACACATTTGCCATGCATGCAGTAAGAGTCAAAATAAAGAACATTATAGAAGCCCAAATCTGCTTAAAATAAATATCTGCCTAAAATAAATATCATAATTATAATAGAGTATGAAATATTTCCACTTACAAAGTATGCAGTTGCATGTAAATAACAAGTGGGAAATACCAGACAAAACCAGAATGACACCAATTATGATGAGCATAATCACAAATGGGTCATGGTGACTTTCTACACATGTGCAAATGAATGGAGCAGAGCCAAACCAGACCCCAGGGATGGAATGGGAACTTCATTAGGGAAAGTTAAGAACAATACACAATGATGATAAATCCTGCAACAATAATCTGTCTGAGAACCAGCCATATTCAAGGAGTACACATTCAAGGAGCACAAATGAATCTATATCCTGCAAAGAGCAGATGAATGAAAACCAAGGTAACGGTGTGCAGTAAAACTTAGTAGACAAAAATGGAATTCAAAGCATAACTTGGTCTTTCCAGCTTTCCTCTCACCTATTCTGCCTTCTACCAGGCCCCTGGTGAGTTGTTAGTTATCTATTATTAAAGATGAAGAACAGAACAGCTTAAAAATATGAAAAATAATTAGAGCATAAAACTAAGTATGGATAATTATGAAATGTCAAAATATAATTAATCATCTATTCCCTGCAAGTGTCTCTTCTGAAGTGACCCCATAGTTTTAAAATGCACAATAACTTTAATTTTGTAACACCCACAAGCTCTCATAGACACACACATACAAACTATGCACAAAACTCCTTGCTGACAAAACAAACTTGTTATGAGACTTAGGGGCAATATTCAATATACACTTGAACATGGATTTGCTAGATAAGTTCTACAGGTATAAACTATACCTGCTCAACATTCTCTTTGACATATTTCTCTAGTTATAGCTTGTCATCAGGGATTTCAGGTTTTCCTTGTTTAAATTTAGTGCTATTATAAGTATTTTTTTTCCCTTGAAGACATGTATTTTTATTTTTCTAACCTTTTGAGGCTGGAGAGAGAGCATTTCCGAATAAAGATTGCAGGGTATTTAAAAATATACAGCACTAAAACACCATCTCTTATACTCTCTTTGCAATTGCCAGTTTCTGACAGAACACTGAATTGAGGGGTTGCCGAAATATTGAACTGATTTGAATATACTGACACCCACTGAATTATTTTAGCATATTAAGTTGAATGGCATTGCAACTTTTCTTGTTAAATCATCTATTCCATCTGAGTAATACCCTATCTAAGAGCCCAAAGTCTAAACGTATTGAATAAACTAGTAGTAGAAACAGAATAGAAGGCATCAAAAACATGTGTAGAAGCTACTAGGAATGCAGTTGTTGAATAGTAAGTTTTGGACTTAAACCCATGTAAGTGCAAAACATTAAAGCTTCACTTTACTTTTTATGTCTAAGTAAATATGAAATTGCCCTGAAGAGGCAAACATATTTATTCTGCTAAAATCTCAAATAAACAGAAATTTATCAGGAGAGCCTTTGTAGAAAAGCTGGGTAAGAGAGTAGCACTATCTTCAACCACAGCTTTGCAAAAGTCTGAGGACTGTTTTTCAAATAGACCATTTTGTAATGCAAATCTTTTCGAAAAGCTAAGAATTGTAGTCACAGTAAATATTATCTTATCCAAGGCAATCATATTGGTGGTGTTAAAGTGTGAACAGTAGACCAATATTTTTTACTTGGAATGGTCAATCCACTTAAGCAGCATATACTTAGGGAGTAGATTGAGTCAATATTTTCCTGGGAGAAGATACCTGGATCATCTTAAGCATTTATCAAATGCCTGAGTGCTGTGTTTAGTGAAAGAAATTGCCTTTAAGATAAAAATGGTTCCTGAATGTGCTCCCAGGAAAGATCTTATCTCTAAAGAAGCTCAGCTTATACCGTAGAATATGTACTTCAATCTGTTGAGCACACCAGAAATCATCCAATACACTCTCAAAACAAACAGCAAAAAAAAGCAGCTCATCAGTTGAATGAGTGAATCTAAGAGACTCCATTTAGATGTTGATAATTGTGCACACTAGGTTTGTTTGGTACAGCGATTGCTCCACAACAGTTCTCTGGAAGCAAGGCTTCACTCACTAACAATCATTCTGGTTTTATGCTTACTATAATAAGAGAATACACATCTATTTTTCTCTAGTAATTTGTCCAAATTGTTAAGGTTCATATTCAAAAAAGGTATAAATTTTAAAAATGTATACAATTTTCATTTTAAAATTGTCATTAGAATACTCCTTGTATATTGGTTAATACTTTGAATGCAAGAAATAATCTGCCCCAAAAGTACAGGTTTAAAAATACAGATTAATATAACTTAACACAAGCTGTCAGATATTTCCAGGGTGGTTGCAGTGAATGAGTTTGAAATGAAATAAATGTAATTAGTTATGAAATAATGTTGCCCAAATTTTACTCACCTTTTTTGACTAAATTTCTTCAAGACAAAGGTGTGGCATTGAATTTTAAAGCTATGTTCAATTTTTTCTTAATTTAGAGATATTGAAATGCCTTAGCAAAAAATATAACATTGAGAGCATTATGACAGTGAAAGAGATCTAACCTAACTGGCTCTACCTTGCCTTTAACCTCTAAACTGCCCTTTGGTCATGCCCGGACATGGGCCATGTTAACTTTGGGAGAAATTTATTTTACAGTTTAAATGGTAATAGCCCTTCCCCAAACTAAACTGCCTTGTAAAACGAATGAAACACCATGAGGTTAGGGGGATGAAAGAGGCCTGAATTCTGCTAAGATATAGGCATAGTTAAATGATTACCAGCCATTATTCCAGAAGTGACAAGATTTGCAACTTCCCATTACTCCTGTAAATATCATTATTGTAGAACCTAAGATTGAGCTATTTAGATATTGTATTAATCTGTTTTCACACTACTGATAAAGACATACCCTAGACTGAGCAATTTACAAAAGAAAGTGGTTTATTGGATTTATAATTCCACATGGCTGAGGAGGCCTCACAA
Organism: Pongo pygmaeus; assembly: GCF_028885625.2. Taxonomy (NCBI): domain Eukaryota; kingdom Metazoa; phylum Chordata; class Mammalia; order Primates; family Hominidae; genus Pongo; species Pongo pygmaeus. Next base: position 17,902,283 of record NC_085930.1, on the reverse strand, counting down.
TTATGGTGGAAGGCAAGGAGGAGCAAGTCACATCTTAACATGGATGGCAGCAGGCAAAAAGAGAGCTTGTACACAGAAACTCTCATTTTTAAAACCATAAGATCTTATGTGACCCATTCACTATCACGAGAACAGCACAGGGAAGATATGCTCCCATGATTCAGTCATCTCCAACTGGATCTCGCCCACAACATGTGGGAATTATGGGAGCTACAAGATGAGATTTGGGTGGGGACACAGAGCTAAACCATATCAGGTGTCTTTTCAGGCTTTTGCATTTATGACAGCCGGATGGGCACACATGGACCAGCGACTCCTCTTTGACCTCCACCCAGAAGCAGACTCAGCACATGGTGACTGTTTTCCACAACCCTATGAATGCATCCCCAACCAATCAGCAACACCCATTCCCTAGCCCCTGCCTGCCAAACTATCCTGGAAAAGTCCTAGCCTCTGAATTTTGGGGAGGCTGTAGCTGGTATTCTATGTGTATTAAACTCTTTCTATTGCAATTCCCTCATCTTGCTAAATGACTCCATCTGGGCAGCAAGCACAGTGAATCCACTGGGAAGTTACAAATTGGTCAAAGAAAACTTATTTGTGGTGTTGGTTTTCAAAAATTAGTGCTTTACACAGATTCTTTAAAATTTCAGTAGAAAAAGATATCTTAAGATTTTGCCAGATATGTGTTAATCATCACACTTCTTAGAAAAGATGGAGTTAGCAGCTCCCTGATGAGACAAGCAAGAAATAATAATGATAATGAATAAAGTGTATAATATAGATAACCCAGTGGTTTTCAAAGTATCTTTCCAGTACCTTAGGTGTTCTCAAGACATTTTCAGAGAGAACATGAGGGCAACAGTACTTTCATAATAATACTAATATTTCATTTGTCTTTTTCACTAACTTGATATTTGCAAGGATAGTGCAAAAGCAGAGGTGAGTCAAACTGCAACTTTCTTAGCACAAATGAAGTTAGTAGCACTAAACTCTATGAATAATCATTGAAGTCTGCACTGTGTTAGTTTGTTAGGACTGTCCTAACAAAGTGCCACAGATGTAAGAGGCTTAAACCACATACATTTATCTTCTCACAGCTCTGGAGGCTACAAGCCCACAATCAAGGTATCTGCAGGATTGGTTTCTTTCGAGACCTTTCTTTTTGACTTGTATATAAAACTGGGTAGTGGATAGAGGCTGGAGGAGTTTTGGGGTACATGCTAGAAAAAGCTATGCTTCTTGTGGAGGGAGTATTTCTACAAATATGAACATTGGAGGTGATTTTGGTGAGAGCTCAGAAAGAAAATGAGAAGAGTTGAAGAGAAAGCCTCCATTTTCATAGAGATACATAAATAATCATGAATAGAATGTTGGTAGAAATACGGACATTAAAGGTCAGTCTGACAAGATCTCAGACAGAAATGAAGAACAGATTATTGGAAACTAGAGGAAAGGTGATCCTTGTTATCAGATTACAAAGAAATTGTCTGAATTTTGTTCATGTTCTAGTCATTTAGAAATCTCTGTCTATGAGGATCCAAGCTGCTCCTTCAACACTCTGCTTAGAAATCTCTTCAGCCAAACATTTAATTTCATCACTCACATGTCCTATTATTCTACTTTTCACAAAATGGTAGAAGAAGTGAGTGATGAAATTAAGTGTCTGACTGAGGAGATTTCTAAGTAGAGTGTTGAAGGAGCAGCGTGGATCCTCCTTACAGCTTATAGCAAAATATGAGAGGAGAGAGATTAATTAAAGAAAAGATTATTAAACAGAAAGGATCTAGAATTTGAAGAATTTGGAAAATTTTCAGCCTCTTCATATAGCAAAAATGGAAAAGTTTATTCTGAAGTGAACACTGAGGGTGTTGCCTAACAACCATTTGATAAGGAAATCAACAAGGGTTGAACCATGAATTTAATCAACTACTTCAGCAGAAGCCAGGATTACACCAGCAGAAATACTGCCTCCTGCAATTAAAGAAAAGAGAAAAAAATAGGATAGAATGAAGGAAGGTTGAGAACATGATTATCTTTCAAGAAAATAAAAGATTGACCCTGCAGGCATTTTAGAGATCATCATGGCCACCACCATAGACCAAGGGGAAGTCTGCTTTGTCCTGCATTTTAGTGGGCCAGGCAGCCACCATGAAAAGTCCCAGGGGCAGCACTCCCCCCAAACCATATGGGCAGGGTCAGCCCACAAAGCAAAGGGGAAGCACTGGTGGGGCTATGCTGCTGCCCCAGTGGCCCTGGAGCGCAGAATATCAAACCAAAAAAAAAAAAATGGCTCACAAGCCCTAAGAGCTATTGGAATTTGTCTGGCTAAGTTTTGGACTTGTTTTGGACCCATCACACTTGTATTCTTTCTGAGTTCTCCCTTGTGAAATGGGGTTGAATGTCCTATCCCTGTCACACCACCATATGTTGGAAGCACCTAACTTGTATGCTTTTACAGCTTCACAGCTGAAGAGGAATTTTGCTTTAGAATGAATTGTATCTCAGGTCTCACCCATTTAGATGTTATTTAGATGAGACATTGGGCTTTAGACTTCAGAGTTGACACTGGAATGAGTTAAGACTCAGGGGGCTGTGGGGTGAAATAAATGTATTTTATATGCAAAAAGAACGTGAATTTTAAGCTATGGACTAAATTATGTCTCCCGAAAATTCATATGTCAAAGTCATAATGTTGCTGTATATTGAAATAGGAAGTTTAAAAGATAATTAAATTTGAATGATACCATTTGGGTAGGAGTCATAATTTGATAGAATTAATGGCCTTACAAGAAAAGGAGGAGAAAGAAAGAGATCTCTCTTTCTTCACATGCAAGCACCTAGCAAAAGCCATATAACGAAAAAAAGATAACCATAAAATGACCACTGTCTTTCTGACTTGTAGGGGTAAGTTACTGGTTGGGCACTTTCTGTCTGGCCCACTAAAATGAAGGACAAAACAGACTTCCCCTGAACCTGTGATGGGAGTGGCAGCCCTGATGGTCTCTAAAATATCTGCAGGGTAATTCTTTTATTTTCTTGAAAGATAATCATGTTGTCAACCTTCCTTCATTCCGTTTCTGATGTGCTTAGACAACCCTTACCAGAAACTGACCCTGTTGGACCTTGATCTGAAACTTTTAGCCTCCAGAACTGTGAGAAAACACACTTTTGTTGTTTAAGACACCCAGTCTATGGTATTTTGTTATGGCAGCCCTAGCTGACTAGTACAAGTCCCATTTTAAAATTTTAGATACTAAAAAGAGAAAAAAACAATTCTACTTCTTCATCTTAATACAGCCTATCTAGATTTTGCCTTAAAAAAACTACAACTGAATCTATTAGTTTAGGTCAGAAGCCTGAGTTTGAGGAATAGGGGAGAAGCAGGAATCAAATAACACACTGCACTGGTGTTATAATGCACTGCTTATCTCTCTTTTTCTTTAAGCCAGATGGCAAATGGTGCTACTGTAGGACTCTCGGTGAAGACTATTGTCATTATTCAAATGATTTGCCAGTAGATTTTCTTCCCCACCACCAGTTGCCAGGACAACTTGAGTATTGATTACTGTCTTTTTGCTTCTGTTAGTTTTCTTAGCTGTCTTTTCTGAGTTTGCTGAAAAATGTTCATAAGGAGATAATGTATATGAGTGGGTGAGTGGGTGTGGACATATGAAAGTGAGATGCTTTTTTATGTACACTAATATTACCCATGATTATTTATTTTTTATAGCAACCAGTAGACCACTAGTTCTGTTTGGATCTTACAAATTCTCTGTAAGAAGCAGAGCTGGCCTCTACTGTAGGATTATCTATGGGTTTTTAAGGTACATGGCACCCCAAGATTGTCGGGCAGAGCAAAAATTATGTATAGAAATTGATAACTCCTGTTTATGTCTTAAACTATAATGCCTAAATTTAGCTGCAAGAAAGACATCTTTTCTTTTGTAAAGAAACAACCTATTCTTAATTTTCCAATTCTTATTAAAGAGTAATAAGTCTGGGCTTGGAAGACATAGAAACTTTTTCTAATTTTGACTCTACTACTAACTAGTTGGACACCTTGGGACATTGTCATTTAACTCATCTCAGCCTCATGAATTCATTAAATAAATATTAATCATGGACTCACTGTATGCCAGATGTTGTGGAAGGCAATAGAAAGAAAAATAAAACAAACAAACTAAAAACAACAACAACAACAAAACCTAAATGCTCCAAGTTTTAGAGGAACTTACGACCTTGTAAAATAAATAGATGTAAAACAAATACATCAGGATATCCTAGCTGACATCAACTTGGGAATTGCAACCTGCCTGTATGTGAAATGTATGGTAAATGATCACTTCTCCAGGTGTCCAAAACGTGTCGATTCTTTAGTAGTAAAGAAAAAGGATGAAAGATTTATGCTTGAGTTACAAAGAAAACAGAAGACAGAGGAGAAACATAAAGGGGTAGCTAGGCTGTATTGCCGTCTTGTTTCCCATATGACCATAGGACTGGATTTGTGCTGCAGTTGGAAGAGACTAAAGTGGGCAATGAATTTTCACTTGGAAGCAAAGTGAAATTTTGTCACTTTGATGCTTTGGCAGTTTTGGGCTGCACTAGATTTCAATACCCAGGTTAGGACAGCATTTCCCCAAAAGGAAAAATGAAGAAACTTTTGTGGCAGGCAGAGCAGGCAGGCAAGATTCTCATTAGAATCAACAGCCACTCCAGCAGATAGTGAAGCTGACCAGAAGAGACCTGAGGCTAAGACAGCCACACTGAGAGGCAAAGACTCATCCTTGCACTATGTAAGGCCCAGTATTTTTGAGAGATAGGTGGTTTGTCTCTCCAGGAACTGTCTTTATAAATGTGGTGAGAACTGAGGTAGCAAAAATGAATATTAATGTTAATACAACCTTAGAGTCTATGGAGCCCAAATGGGGACTTGCAGGTTATATACAAAATTATAATTAACATATAACAAGTATCTGATGAATGTGGATACAAATAGCAATGAGGACACATAATAGTACAGAATTAACTCCTGGAGAACCTAAGGGAGGATTCAACAGGAAATCTATGGGCGACCCTTCTCTTGAAAGTAGAATAAAACGTTTCCAGATAGTGAAAGAGAAGACATTCATTTCAAAAGGGCCAGAATATTAAAAAATGTGAGTATATAAAGATGGCCCCTTGAGAAAATGTGTCAGTTAGGAATATAATCTGTTACACATGACAGAAAACCCAAGGACAATAGCTTAAACAATAAAGAGTTGTTGTTGTTGGGTTTTTTTTTGTTTTTGTTTTTGTTTTTGTTTTTTTCTGAGACGGAGTCTCCGTCTGTCACTCAGGCTGGAGTGCAGTGGTGCGATCTTGGCTCACTGCAAGCTCCGCCTCCCGGGTTCAGGCCATTCTCCTGCCTCAGCCTCCCGAGTAGCTGGAACTACAGGTGCGGCCACCACGCCCGGATAATTTTTTGTATTTTTAGTAGAGATGGGTTTTCACCGTGTTAGCCAGGATGGTCTGGATGTTGTTGTTTTTTTTTATCACATGGCAAGAAAGCTTATAATAGGTAGTTGTTGGATGTGGTTCAGGGGATCAGTCATGCCTGTCCTTCATGGTTGCAGAGAGACTGTTAGAAATGCAGACATCACACATAGGCAGTTGACCCCTGGATAACCTGAGGGTACTGACACCCCTGCATGGTCAAAAAATCTGCATACAACTTTTGACTTCCCCAAAACTAATAGCCTACTGTTTACCAGAAGCCTAACTCATAACATAAACAATATATTAACACTTATTTTGTATATGTATTACGTACTGTATTCTTATGATAAAGTAAGCTAGAGAAAAGTAAATGTTACTAAGAAAATTCTAAGAAAGAGAAATATACTTACTATTCATTAAGAGGAAATAGATCATCATAAAGATCTGAGGAGGGATTAATCTGGCTGTCTAGGGGTGACAGAGGCAGAAGAAAATCCACGTTAAGGTGCACCCATGCAGTTCAGACCCACGTTGTTCAAGGGTCAATTGTACTTCAGGCAGGGGGAAGAGGAAAGACAATATGACCATGAGAGCCAACGTGTTTTATTTGGAATGATAGAGCTTTGCCAGAGTCCTTCCCCCATGACTTCAGCTAAATCTCAACCTAATGATGTCACATAAATCTTCTCACCCTCCCATCCCACCTGACCCCCTCAATAAGGGGCTCTGAGAAGCAAATATTCACCTCAGAACATTGCTATATTGATAAACCCCCATAAAATTCTGTTGGAAATATTAAAAGGAAGGCAAAACTTTTTTTCCATTCGGCAGGTTGTCTGTTCACTCTGATGATGGTCTATTTTGCTGTGCAGAAGTTCTTTCATTTAATTAGATCCTATTGTCAATTTTTGCTTTTGTTGCAATTGCTTTGTCATTTTTGTCACGAGGTGTTTGCCCATGCCTAGCTCCTGAATGGTATTGCCTAGATTTTCTTTCAGGGTTTTCATAGATTTGGGTTTTACCTTTAAGTCTTTAGCCCGTCTTGAGTTAAATGTTGTGTATGGTACAAGGAAGGGGTCCAGCTTCAATTTCCTACATGTGGATAGCCGAACTAGCATAGAAGAACTAGAATAGTTTCCCAGCACCATTTATTAAATAAGGAATCCTTTCCCCATTGCTTGTTTTTGTAAGTTTTGTCAAAGATCAGATGGCTGTAGGTGTGCAGTCTTATTTCTGAGTTCTCTGTTCTGTTCCATTGGTCTATGTGTCTATTCTTGTACCAGTACCATCCTGTTTTGGTTACTGTAGCCTGAAGTCAGGTAGCATGATGCCTCCAGCTTTGTTCTTTTTGCTTAAGGATTGACTTGGCTATTCAGGATCTTTTTTGGTTTCATATGAATTTTAAAATAGTTTTTTCTAATTCTGTTAAGAATGTCACTGGTAGTTTAGTGGGAATAACAGTGACACTATAAATTACTTTGAGCAGTAAAGATCTAATATCCAGGATCTACATGGAACTTAAATTACAAGAAAAAAACCTATTAAAAAATGGGCAAAAGACAAATAGACACTTCTCAAAAGAAGACATACATGAGGACAAAAAACATGAAAAAAAGCTCAACATTACTGATCATTACAGAAATGCAAATCAAAACCACAATGAGATACCATCTCATGCCAGTCAGAATGGTGATTATTAAAAAGTCAAAAAACAACAGATGCTGGTGAGGTTGTGGAGAAAAAGGAACACTTTTACACTGTTGGTGGGAGTGTAAATTAGTTCAACCATTGTGGAAGACAGTGTGGCGATTCCTCAAAGACCTAGAGGCAGAAATACTATTTGACCCAGCAATCCCATTACTGGGTATATACCCAAAGGAATAAAAATCATTCTATTTTAATGATACATGCACATGCATGTTCATTGCAGCACTATTTACATTAGCAAAGTCATGGAATCAACCTAAATGCCCATCAGTGATAGATTGGATAAACAAAATGTGATACATACACACCATGGAATACTATGCAGCCATAAAAAGGGATGACAGCATGTCCTTTGCAGGGACATGGATGGATGGAGCTAGAAGCCATTATCCTCAGCAAACTAATGCAGGAACAGAAAACCAAACACCACATGTTCTCTCTTCTAAGTGGGAGCTGATTGATGAGAACACATGTACACATGGAGGGGAACAACACACACTCTGCACCTTTTGGGGAGTTTCTGGGAGGAAGAGCATCAGGAAGAATAGTTAATGGATGCTGGCCTTAATACCTGGGTGATGGGATGATCTGTGCAGTAAACCACCATGGCACACGTTTACCTACATCATAAACCTGCACATTCTGCACATGTACCCCTGAACTTAAAATAAAAGTTAAAAAGAAAGAAAAGGATAAATCAATAGGGAGTAGAGATAAATTATATCTAGTAGAATATATAGTCTATGGGTTGCGGTGCGGGAGAGCTTCAAAACTACACCCAAAATTAGAGGTGTGACCCGATTTAAAGATCTTTCTGGATGTATTTGTAAGGTTTTATTTTTTGGTCCTCAAAACAGGGAATACATTGACTTGTTTTTGTTTTTGTTTTGAGATGAAGTCTCACTCTGCTGCCCAGGCAGGTGTACAGTGGAGCCACCTTGGCTCAATGCAACCTCTGCCTCTAGGGTTCAAGCGATTCTCCTGACTCAGCCTCCCAGGTAGCTGGGATTGCAAGCATGAGCCACCATGCCAGCTAATTTTTTTTTTTTTTTTTTTTTGTATTTTTAGTAGAGATTGGGTTTCACCATGTGGCCAGGCTCTTCTCGAACTTGTGACCTCAAGTGATCCACGTGCCCTGGCCTCTCAAAGTGCTAGGATTACTGACATGACCCACCACATCAGGTCCTCTATTTTAAGTTAAGCTTTTGTAAAATCCCTTGTTAATAATCCCTGACATTCTATAACATATTGTTGTTTGATCTTTTGCAATTTTTAAGCATAATAATAAACTTTCTGCTTAGTCTACCTTCCCTGAAACTCAGTGAATCTAGAAGTTGCCCCCTTCCTCCTCCCTCTCCTCTCTCATCACAATCAGTGCTGACATTTTGGCCCCATAAAGATGAATATAACAGAAAGCAACTACTACTTAAGGAAATGGCATCTGTGGTATATTCAGCATTGAGGAGGCAGGATGGCATGAGCAAAAGACCCAGAGGCAGGAAATCGTGTTCAAGTCCTGTCACAGGTGAGCTGTGTGGCCTCACATTACTTGTTCTCTGGGCTCAGGTCATCAAGGATAAGCTAAAATAATGAATGGAACTAGTGAAATTCTAGAATTCCTTCTAGTTTTATGATTATTTGTTGATTTATTTCCTTCAGCTTTTTCAAGCATGAGCATACACTATGGCTGTATTTTCAAAGGACTGATAGAATAATATTTATTAGAGGAAAAATCAATGCAAAAAACCCTTTTTAATATATTAGGAGATAAATAGATCTCTAACTTAAATTTATACTCCTCGTCGACCAACGATTCAGCCACAAAGAAACCTACTAAATAATACTCCCCTTAGTTTGAGGCCCTCTATTTCCATGAATTCAGTCTCTTTTATTCCACTGTCAAAAGTTTTTGAAGTTTTGGGGCTTTGGGTATCTCTCTTGTTTCCATAAGAGGACATTTCTACTCATTAAGCTTGGAGCTGCAGCCATCATGTTCCTAGACAGTCACAAATATCTTTAAATGTCTTTCAGGAATGACTGTGCTTATAAGAATGAGGAGGTTTTGCAACTGGGGTCAGGGAAATAATGACCTCTCTGCCATTTATCATCAATAAAGCCTTGACAATTGTCCATGTAGCCATGCGCTGGACACAGATGCCAAGTCAGGTTGCTCCACTAGCTTCCAGCCTTTGTTGTTGATTGTTTTTCTTGGACCATTTCCTTTATCTAATTTTGTCAAGTTACTAAAGTTAAAGAAGATATTTGCTGCTGTTGTGGGTGAGATCAGCCCACTTGTCAAACAAAGGAGTTGTGAGATTTTGGAGGAAGCGTCTCAGTGCTGGAGACCAAACACAACAATGTTCACTGATGGAGGAAATCTTTATTACTGTGACGATAGAGCACTCTATTGTTACAGGAGCGCTGTGACATTTTTCTAACTGGATTGCATCTGCACTTTTAAAAGACTGACAACCAGAGTATCACTGGAGATAATAGGATCTGGGACTAGAAAGCCTTCATATTTTATTAGGGCTACACTGATTCCATTTCTTTAAGTCACTGGAGTGTTATTTTACATTTCAGTGTCTGCATAACTGCATTGCCTTTGTTTCTCAGTTCCATTAAGAATTCCCTGGCACATCAAGGCTAGTGAATGTCAGCGAAGATAACTATCAACACGTAAAATACTTCCAACTACAGGAATGTGTGGCTTGAAAACAATTAAATGAACAGGCCTTCCTGTAATAAGTGGGAGCCAACGGAGGACAAATTAACTCCAACTACTCGGTGAGTATGTCAGATTTAATCTGAGTTTTGACTGGGCATAGACAGAGACATTCATTGCAGATGGTCAAGAAACTGGAGTGAGTTCCATTGAATTATAAGGGCTACATAAGCCAAATGAGAGACTGACACCCTGTATCACAGAGGGCCTTTGTATCAACCAGCTTCAAGATTATTTAAGAACTTGGGAAAGGACATAACCTGAATTGCAACCATGAACATACCTTACAATGAGAATTTAATTTAATAACTTGCTTGGAACTCTATTTCAGTTGTCTATCGTTATACAACAAACCACAGTAAACTAGGTGTTTTTTAGGCAACAGTTTATTATCTTTATTTGTTCTGTGAGTTGCACGTAAGATCGTGGTCAGACGTTGGCAGGGGCCTCTGGCTAAACATACAAGGTATAATCTTCAATCACAGGTTTATCATCTGCCTGAGACAGACAACGTTTAGGGCTCCTCAGGCATTTTTTCACCCATGCAACCTCTTCACGTTGCCAGTTGGGGCTTCTAAAGAACAAGGCGGTGTCATGAAGCTTGCTGTGCCTTGAGCAAGTGTCCACGAGACTGAAGTAAAACTACGGGGTTCTTATGACATAGCATCAGAAGTCATACTATTTGTTACGAGTCACAGGGTCAGCCAAGATTCAAAAGAGAATTATACAAAGGCATGAATACTGGGAGGCTTTGTACTTTGAGATCCATCTTTACAGAACAGCCACCAGAATCTTAGTAGCATGCTAGCTGAGTGAATTTTTATAGGTTACTATGAGCCAAACACGATGCTAAATACTTTTACGTGGATTTTCTGTTTTGATATTTATAATAATCCAGTGAATTCTGTTTTGTTATTACCTTTGTTTCATAGAAAGAAATAATGGATTCAACTATTTACTGCATGGCAATCCCATGGCAGGCTGTGGTGACAGAACTCCAAGATGGCCTCCATGATCTCGGCCCCATGGCATTATTCTCCTGCCTCTGTTATTTGACAAAGGGATTTTGAAGATTTTACTAAGGTTTTTAATCAGTTGACCTTAATATATGGAGCTTATTCAGGTGGGCCTAACCTAATCACACAAACTTTTAAAAGTCGATTTTTTTCTAGCTAGTAGTGGAGGGAAAATCAGAGCTGTAGAAAGCATACGAAGGATTCAAAGGCCCACCATTGACTTTGAAGACAGAGGAGTTGTGCAAAGGCTATCGAGCAGACTTAGGAGTTGTGAGTGACCACAGGTCGATAGCCAACAAGGAAACAAAGACTTCATTCCTACAATCACAAAGAACTCTATTCAACCAACAGCCTGAATAAACTTTGAAGCAGGCTTATCTCCAGAGTCTCCAGACAAGAGCTCAGCCTAGCCTCCACTTTTAATTTGGCCTTCTGAGCCCCTCAGCAAAAAACAAAAACAAAAACAACAACAACAAAAAACACCCAGTTGAGTCTTCCTGTGCCTGGACTTCTGACCTACAGGACCATGAGCAGAGCATTATATTACAGAGCATTACAGAGCAACAAGTTATATTGTTTTAAGTCACCAAGTTGTGGTAATTTTTTACACAGAAATAGAAAACTAATTTGAGGTTTGTGGGGCTTTTCTTGATGTCATATCCTTGCTAGACCTCTATTTTAGTTTTTTTTTTGTAACAACATACTACAAACTGGGTAATTTGTAGGTAATATTTGATATGGTGTCTTACTCTGTCACCCAGGCTGGAGTGTGGTAGAGCCAGCTCAGCACACTGCAACCTCTGCCTCTCAGGTTCAAACTATTCTCCTGCCTCAGCCTCCCGAGTAGCTAGGACTACAGGTGCCCACCACCATGCCCAGCCAATTTTTGTATTTTTAGTAGAGACGGGGTTTCACCATGTGAGCCAGGTTGGTCTCGAACTCCTGACCTCAGGTGATCCACCCGCCTCAGCCCCCAGAGTGCTGGGATTACAGGCACAAGCCACCGCACCAGGCCAGAAATTTATTTTTTTTAACTTCTGGAGGCTGCGAAATTCAACGTCAGTTGTCTGGTGAGGACTGCATCCTCCAGGAGGAGGAACACTGTCCACACATGTTGAAAGGCAGAAAAGCAAGCAAGAAAACCTCTTTGATAGGGGTATTACTCCCATTTATGAGGGAGGAACTGTCCTGGCCTAATTACCTTTGAGAGGCCTTACCTTTGGATACCATCACATTAGCAACACCCAAGTTTTCGTGGGACACATTCCAACCATACCAACATCCATTCTTTTCAAGTCTTATTTCCTCAAGCCTATATCAGTTTGTTTTTTTTTTAAATTCTTTCTAATAAGTGTATTTCACACAAATGCTTATTTCAAGATCTGATTCTGGGAAATCCAATCTAACTGAGTTGTTAACAGAGGTGGTCCTAGAAAAGAAATGGAATTCTGGAGAGGGATCACTTACCAACCAGATGGCAATAGAAGTGCAATTTTTGGTGGACATTGGATTGATGGTAACTTCTGGTATAATACTGCTTTACAATGGGCAGGACCTTCCTCTGTGGTTAATTGGGATAAGATAAAGTTGGAAAAGGATGTATTGGTTTATGCAGTATCTCTAAGCATTAAAGTAATATAGAGAAAATTGTTACTCTTATAATTGTGAAGGTTTTTTTTTTTATTTTCTTTTTTTCTTTTTTTAAGTGTCACTAATGTGCTAAAGAAAGAAAATGGCAGCCTGGCGCGGTGGCTCATGCCTGTAATCCCAGGACTTTATGAGGCCGAGGTGGGTGGATCACCTGAGGTCGAGAGTTCGAGACCAGCCTGATCAACATGGAGACACCCCATCTCTACTAAAAATACAAAACAAAAATTAACCTGGTGTGGTGGCACATGCCTGTAGTCCCAGCTACTCAGGAGGCTGAGGCAGGAGAATCGCTTGAACCTGGGAGGCGGAGGTTGCAGTGAGCCAAGATCACACCATTGCACTCCAACCTGGGCAAAAAGAGTGAAACTCCATCTCAAAAAAGAAAGAAAAAAAGAGAAAATGACAAACTGAGCTCAACCAGTTACCAAACTCAAGGCATATTAAGAAAGTGAAAACACTTCCCTGGCAGCACAAGCAGAAACCATCTGTGGCCAGAGAGTGGGCCCTGCTGAGGGTCAGGCCTGGAAGTCAATGGTGAGTTTAGCAGAGCTACGAAGAATGCTGAATACATAGCCTTGGCAAGCTGAGAAGGAGTGGGAGCCTGAAACCTCCCATGAAAACATTTGGGTGGATGTCCTTGAATGCACTGGACCAGAGATTACCAGAGCCTTCTGTGTCTAAAGAAGTGGCCAGTTTCTCTGCTTAAAGATAACGAGATTCTAACAACACGTGGAGACATCCTTTTGCCTGAAGATTATGCTGAAACCTCTTCTGAAGAGTAGCCCTCCTAGCCAGGACCCAATAACTACGGTCAAGTATTAGAATGGCCCTACTGGGAAATACTGACTCTGCTAAATGAGAGCAGGGATTATTCAAAAAGATAACTGCAGGACCTAGATAATATGTAGCACCAAGGCTATGAATTCAGCATTCTTTGTAGTTCTGCTAGACTCGCCATTGACTTCCAGACCTCATCATCAGCATGGTCCACTCTCTGTCTGCAGAACTAAGGGAACATGAGTAAGAGTGAAACTTGAGCATACTGGACCAAGTGAGTTGTATATAAAGTGGGATTAAAAGGGTTGGATAAAATGGGGACTCATTCCCATGATTCAGATTTAATACGCTGGCAGCTACTTGGTCTTAATACATTGTTGGGACAGCTCCTAGAAGGTTGGAAATAAATAAGCACCCACATTAAATTAACAGGATGTGACAAAATTTCTTTGGTAGAATGTTGAAGAAAAAACAAAAATGCTCAGAGAGGTGTACATAGAAGAATGAATGTACTACATTAGATCAAACTACTTACCAAATAACTATGTTCCCCAGGAGGGCCCAGAGGATACCCCTCTACTAAGAAAAATACTTAGTGAGGGAGAAACCAGCAAGAGGGATGCTCAGTAATGAGTGATGGCTACCCACTGGAGGCCAATACTGAGGACTGAAAATGCTGTTGTGAAACGGAACACCCTGTTGTTATGGGGATGATAGGATTACGGAATAACAGAGGCCAAGTGGCAGCATTTAACTATCAGACACAGAATTAACATATTCACTACTATAGGTAGTAAGTTTCGAATGGAAGTAAGGGGGTTCTGGCCCACACATATCTATAGTGGTGGCCAATACACCATAGTATTTTTAAGAATCAGATAAATGGACAACCAGCAAGGTATAGCTTAATAGGAATAATCAAAAAGAGTTGAAGGCACATGGCCTCACGTTAACAACCCCAGTGGAAAATCATTATCCCACATCTAGATCTAGTTTTCAGAACTGAGCTTGATTGAAGATACAGGGGCATTTGAGGAAGTTCCCTGCAATGCTACTGCAAGTGTAAACATCAACAATACAACTTATCCCTCTCCAGAAAGATCTGTGTACCCTGGGGAAAGGGAAATATCCAGAATTTTTAAAAAGCTGTGGGTTATGTCATCCAAGCTATCACGATACAGATGACCCAAAATCCCATGTGATTACTTGTTTTAGTGGAAAACTGGGCAACAAATGGAATTCGTTTCCAAGACCAGAAGAAAAACACTCAACTTGTGGTCTTTCCCAGCCCCTGAATTAATAATTGGGGTGAATGTATTTACAGTCAGGGAAGACAATAGTATAAATTCCAGTCTTAATCAGGGCTATTTTAACTCTCCTGCTCTATGTTACAATACACTCCAAGGGGTTCTTGATCATCTGGACATTTCTGTCACATCAGAGCCCTGCCCAGTAGGGGTCCTGAGATAAGTGGCAATAAAAATTCTCCCAGAGGGCAGAGTTTGTGTAATACCTCTGGTCTTCTGCCCTAAATGGAGAAAAAAAGTGGCCTACAGTAAGGACATACTAGACATCTGGCCAGTGGCAAATGGCTTGGCTGGTTGATCAGTGACTTGGAAAGAGCAAGATTGGAGAGAAAGTCAAGAGAAAAGACATATGATGGATGGATGCATAGGAGCAACATGAACTGTACAGATCTTCATATTCCACATTATTGCCAATCTTAGGAAATGCACTCTACAGGAGGCATTTAACAAGCAGGTGGACAGGATGAGTCATCTGGTATATGTCTGCCACCCTCTGTAGTCACTCATGCCAGCGTTTACATACTAGACCCATATATGAAGTAGCCTTGGCAAAAGAGATGCTGCCTATGCACAGATCCAAAAGCATGGTCTCATTCTAGTGAGGCTGATACAGCTACTCTTGTTGTTAAGTATCCAACTCACACAGATCCAAAAGCATGGTCTCATTCTAGCAAGGCTGATACAGCTACCCTTGTTAAATATCCAACTAATCGGCAGCAGAGATTGATGTTGGACCCTTGATATGTTCTCGGTTCTCAAGAGAATCAATCAGCCACTTAGTGGCAAGTTGATTATACCAGGCAACATCCACTCTGGAATAGGCAGTGATTTACAGATATTCTGGTATGTGTTTTCCTTTCCTGACCTTAATGTCTTGGTTAGTATTTAAGGGCTTATAGTATGTCTGATTTACTAGCGTTTCATCCTCCATATCATTTTTTTCAGATCAAAGAACACATTTTTCACTAAAGTGGGTGCACATAAAGGGTGCCCAAGGAATCACTGGCCCTACTATTTTCTGGATCACTCAGAGCCTGCCTGCCTGACAGAATGTTGCAATAAGCAATCAAAGACATGGCTGATGTTTCAACTTAGAGACAACATTTTGCTAGTTTGTAGAATTTCCTTTAGATGTGGCATATTACTGTAACCAATGGTAATTTTTCCTGTGTTCCTGATAGTTAGAATATTTGAGTCTAAAAATAATGAGATAGAAGCAGGAGTGGCCCCTCTTATCATTATTCCCAGTGACGCATTTAGAGAATTTGTGCTTATGTCCTTAAAAGTTAAAATTTGACAGGCCTAGTGTTCTAAAGCTATGGCTTCCATTTGGTCATTTTGAGTTTCTTAAGCCAATTGACCAACAGACAAGAAAAGAGTTATAATGGCAAGGGTAATTAACTCTGATCATTATAAGGATGTAGAATTACTTCTTTATAAAAGAGCAGAAAGTAGTATGTTTGAAACTCTGCAGAGATACTACGGCATCCTTAGTATTCTCAAGCCTTATTTTAACTCTGAACAGACCATAGTCAAACAAGGGCTCAGTCACTCGATATATAAAAGTATGAGTTGCCCCACTATTTAATTGACCCAGAGCAGCAGAAGTGTTGGGTAAGGGTGAGAAAAATCTAGAATCAATGGTAGAGGAAGGAGATGATGCATTTTATCTAAGTCTCAGGACAACTATAGAGGAGGTTATGCTATAGTGGAGGCTATCACTTGCTAATTCTTCTTTTGAGTCCATTTTTTCTAGAAACGTTACCAGGTATCATACTGAAACATCAGTACAATAAATTTATGTGAAGATTGGATGGACCTGACCATTGAAATGGTTAGATTATAGCAGACACTGTCTGCGCTTCACACACATTCCCTGGAATGACCTTACCAATTCCATTCACTCTAATTCCAGCAGCCAAAACCTTCATCTCTTGGTCATAGGGCTGTACTTAAAATGTTGAGCTTAGTCTACCTGCACAAATAGAGGGTCGGAATACCAGGTGTGGCATTCTGCCTAATAATTTATGTCACTTTAGGCACAGCCCTTAGATAATAATTGATAATGTAAAGATAAAAATTCTCAACTGTCTCACACCTTGATCAACACAACTCTAAAGTGTAAGGTACACTGGCTACCTATTATCTTCTAGGGATCAAGCTAATGTTACTGTCTGTAGAACTTTGCCTACTATATCTATGATTGGCCTCCTTGTATGAGTCCGTTCTTATACTACTATAAGGAAGATATCTGAAACTTGGGAATTTATAAAGAAAATAGGTTTAATTGGCTTGTGGTTCTGCAGGTTTCACGGGAAGCAGGGTGCCAGTATCTGCTCAGCCACTGCGGAGGCCTCAGAAAGCTTACAATCATGGGGGAAGATGAACAGAGAGCAGGCACTTTTCATTGCATGATGAAAGCAGAAGCAAGAGGGTGAACGGGGAGGTGCTACACACTTTTAATGGATCTCGCCAGAATTCACTTACTATTGCCAGGACAGTACCAAGAAGGATGATGCTAAATCATTCAGGAGAAATCCGCCCCATGATCCAATGACCTGCCACCAGGACCCACCTCCAGCATTGGGGATTACATTTCAATATGACAGCTGGGTGGGGACACATATTCAAACTGTATCACTCCTATTCCCAGTACTAAAATGTCCTTGAATTTTAGACACACATCCCCTGGCCCAGGTTATATAGAAGTAATTCCATCTTCCTCTTCCCTCTTGCTATGCTTTCTGTGTATGTCTGCCTTCAGAATTCATATGTTGAAACTTAAATCCCAAGGTGATATGATTAGAAAGAGAGGCCTTTGGGAAGTGATTAGGTTATAAAAGTTTCTACCTCATGAATGGGATTAGTGCCCCGAAATGCTGATTGAAGGTGCACATGAGGTAAAAAAAGATATGAAGAATTAGCTCCAAATTCTGTCATGGATAATTGGAAGAAAGAAATTACCATATGGTGAAAAGAGAGTAGAAACAGACTTTTTACACACAATAATGCACTGGAGAGAGGCTAAAAACAGGTCAATCTTAGCAGGATAAAAGTATCTAAAATGTTTTTTCTTTCCTTTTCTTCTCTCATTTATAGTAAAATCAGGACCAGGGCATCTACCTTCTAGGCTTTCCCATATCATCACAGCCCATTTCCATCGAAACTAAAATTCAACACCCCTTTGATGAAGACCTTCTTTAGGAAAGGTCCCACTTTCATTACCAGTCCTCTTTGGCAGGAGTTGATGCTCTTTGGCATAGCAGCAAAATCATGTTTAGAGTCCAGATTCTGGATTTAGACTGATTTCAAAATTTGCCTCCATCACTAACTATGATGGTTGATAGTGAGTGTGAATTTGATTGGATTAAAGAATGCAAAGTATTGTTCCTGGGTGTGCCTGTGAGGGTGTTGCCAAAGGAGATTAACATTTGAGTCAGTGAAACAGGAGAGGCAGACCCACCCTCAGTCTGGGTGGGCACCCTCTAATCAGCTGCCAGTGTGGCTAGGATAAAAGCAGACAGAGGAACATGGAGGGACTAGACTGGTTGAGTCTTCTGCCCTCCATCTTTTTTCCATGCTGGCTGTTTCCTGACCTTGAACATCCAACTCCAAGTTCTTCAGCTTTTTTACCAGTGGTTTGCCAGGGGCTCTTGGGCCTTTGGCCACAGACTGAAGGCTGCACTTTATGCCTTGAGTTTGTGCCATTTGAATTCATTATTGCTTTCTTCCACTAGACTGGGAGATCCATAGTTTTACTGGATACCTGTTGTTTGGTCTGTTCAACACTCTCCCTCTTCAGTGCAGTGCTTGCTATATGAAAGCTAATATGTAAATAAATGTGAACTAAAAGGGAGAAAAGGGTGTTGAAACTTGCTCTGCAAGGAGATTAGCAACTCAAATCTGTTCACTTTTCATTTGTTATTTTCTTTCATACTTTTTTTTTTTTTTTTTTTTTTTTTTTGAGACAGGGTCTCACTTTGTCAGCCAGGCCAAGTGCAGTGGTGCGATCACAGCTCACTGCAGCCTCAACCTCCCGGGCTCAGGCAATCCTCCCACCTCAGCCTCCTGTTCATATTTATCTTTCAATTATTGTTCAATCTAGCTAAGCTTTCATTTTTTTCTTTTTCTTTTTTTTTTTTTGAGACTGAGTCTCGCTCTGTCACCCAGGCTGGAGTGCAGGGGCACAATCTCGGCTCACTGCAAGCTCCACCTCCCGGGTTCACGCCATTCTCCTGCCTCAGCCTCCCGAGTAGCTGGGACTACAGGCGCCCACCACCACGCCCAGCTAATTTTTTGTATTTTTAGTAGAGACGGGGTTTCACCATGTTAGCCAGGTGGTCTCGATCTCCTGACCTCGTGATCCACCCGCCTCGGCCTCCCAAAGTTCTGGGATTACAGGCGTGAGCCACCGCGCCTGGCCAGCTTTCACTTATTATATAAAAAAAACCCTACAAATATTTTGGTGAACTTGAATAAAAAGAAAAAGGATAAAATAGTCTCTACTGGACATATTGACGTGTAAAAGAGCTAAAATTGTGTTTATGCTGATTTGTGTCACATTTAGCCATGAAACACTCTTCGGGATTATTTCTCCTCTGCAGTATGGTTTATATAAATGATTTCATTAAGGAAAAAAATAAATTTAAGTCAATCCTAGACATAAACCTGATAGCATCATACAGATAGCCAGATAGGTAGATAGAAGATAGATAGATGATAGATAGATAAATAGGTAGATAGATAGATATGGTATGTGTGTATGCACACACAGAAACACACACACACGTATATGTATACATACACATACATACATACATACACCACAGCTAGAAGACAATGCTGCCTTCCAGAATGTCTGCAAACAATTGACCTTGGAAATTAAGTTAGTTGGGACTCCTGTTTGCAGGTGACAAAATCTCAAGTTGAATTAATTAGACAAAACAGGAAATATGTTAGCTCAAAGAACAAAAGAACTAGATGAATATCCAATATATAGAAAGGTCATGGGTGCAACTGAGGCTTAGGAACTCCTAGAGACAAGGCTTAAGGGACGTCAGGACCCTGTATGTTAACTAAGGTTCCATTTGACTATTTATATCATTTTTCTCGATATATAAAGTTGTAAGGGTTTCTTCCACATGGTAGAAGGGATGGATTTTAATAATGTTTAATAATGTTTTTCATCTTAATATTTCAAATCTTAGAGGTGAACTTATCATAATTAATCTGGTATGGCTGAGTTTCCAATTCTGGATCAATGAACTTCAGCACGGAGTTGGGGAATTATATTTTTACTAGGTTCAGTCAGGTTCTCACCCCTGAACCAATGACGGTGCTTAGATGGGCTAATTAAAGTATTAAAGTATGGCCACTGTTGAGGAAATTCTGAGCGGAGAGGGGAAATTCCTGAAGAAGGAGAGTTTGAACAAACCAAATGATAGATACCCAGGACAGGAATACAAAGAGATAGTTTCCAGTTCTTACATCAAGTTTGCTTTAGAGACCCAGAAACCTTTTTTATGTGGTTCGTAATGATACTTGGTATCAAATATCAGATTGTAGCAGACTCTGTAAGCAGATGGGATCTACCCGGCATAACTCTCTTATCATTTGTTATCCCTTCTCACAAAAGGAGCACTGTTAGTATTCACAACAATGCTTGATACAATGAAATCATCTATTTACTCAACACCAAAGGCAGTGTTATATATTAATTAACCCTTATTTTTGCTGTAAAATAACAATAGTTCTCTCTTCTTTCATTACTAAGATGGTAATTTAGCAGTAGTTTCATTTCTGAGTCTGTTTCTTTAACAGGCTAAGATCTTTCACAAATATCTACAAATAACACCAATATTTTCCTCCTCAATTCTTGCCCTCTCCACTCATTGCCTTCATTCTGTCTCTCAAATCATATCGGGTCAAATAGAGGACACATACTAGATGTTTGGATTCCAGAATTACAAGCTTCGCAGCCAATTTGTATGTTCATAAAAGCAGACTTTTTTTCAGACATTAGACACACACAGCAGCATTCCGTTCGCCAACTTTATTGCTAGTCATTTCACCATCCTACAGTAGCTCTTGCTGAGAAGTGTAACATAAATCTCAGCAGTATAAGGGTAGTATCTTATAATATTCATCAAAAAGTAAGATATTATCTTATTCTAGGATACACAGCAATGAAGTGGTATTTTTAAACATTTTATGATTTAGAAACAAAGTGTGATAAAATCTGACTGAATATTTGAACCAGTTATTTTGAAAGATAAAAGTAGAAGGCAAGGAAAACTATACAGATATTTTATTTTGGGTGGGAGTGCTATGCTAGCAATACTGTCAAAATACCTGGGTATAAATGTGGCATCATAATGAAAATGCTTGGACAGGTAGAGACTATCCCATATATTTTAAAGCAGACAGACACAAACACACACACCCTATATACAACATGTTCACATTCCAAGGCCCATTCTGTGACTTGCTGAACCAGCTAATAGTTTACTCCATATTTGAAGACTTATACTAAGCTTTTTCTTTCCAATTTTCCTTGTACTGCAGGAGTTACTGATTCTGATTGAACTCAGTGGCTCAGTAAACAACTTTGCTATCTCAAAAAATCACCCTCTTTGCCAGCAAGATGTTTGGAATCATTCCAAGAAAAAGAAAAAAAAAAAATTCTGGTCAATAGAGAGAAGGGACTGCATTGAAAAGTATGCACTCCTATTTTCGCCCTGGTCATAAATCATTATCCACTCTGGCATTGATTAATTGGGCTTTCTCCAATCCTCCAGAATTCTTATGAAAATCCAGGATAAAGGACGATTACACTATTAGCAGCAGACAGAAAGGGATACATTTTCGAAATGTTGTCTGAAGATAACAGTGCATTCACAAATACATGCCATGTTCGAAGAAGCATTTTGGTTATTTACATTTTTAAACTGATTTAGTTCCTTTTGTCAAAGTCTTTATTCACCCCCTTTCTTATCTCAGGTCTACAACCAAGCCTGAGAAGGTGAAGATGACATGCTCTACATAGTCCACCTGTCAGTGTGACACCAGAGCATCGTGGCCCCATTGAAAATTTCCATGTTATGATGTCTAATTCTTCAGGGTTTATTGCTAATGATCAAGCTTTGCATTGAAAATGTAAGCTAGTTTCTTAAATAGATCAGAAATAGGCTAAAACAGCTGTCTGAATGTCACATATGGTCAGTCTCGTGGAGATTAGGCTCCTAATTCTAACAATGGTTTCACTTTAAGAATTAATAAGCTTTTACTGTGAGGACTAATGTTTGCTTCTTTCCCTTCAAACACATTTTTCTCCCTTCATTCCTCAATGGCTGCATTTCTTTCATTTTTTTGTTTATTTTAAAGAACACTTGTCATTACACTTTATAGTCTGGTAGTTACCATCCTAAGTGATATATATTAGTCAGTAAATAATGGCTATTATTATAAATTTGTAAAAGTTAAAAGCCACAGGGAAAAAATAGAAATAGAACAACAGATCATTCAGGAGCTGAGATAAAGACCCATGTGCATACAGATACTTGGTGTATTACAAAGTGAGTATGGTATATGGAGAGTTTAAAAGATGGTATTGAGAAAGCTGGCTGATTATGTGGATAATAAGAAATCTAGATGCCCATTTTATACCTTATAAGAAGTTAGACATTTGTTTTCAATTTTTATTTTAGACACAGGGGCTATATGTGCAGGTTTGTTATGTGGGTATATTGCACCCAGCTAGTAAGCATACTACCCAATACGGAGTTTTTAGACTTGCATTTCCCTCCCTTCACTCCCTTCATCCCCTCCTAGTAGTCTCACTTTCTATTGTTCCCATGTTTATGTCCATGTGTGCTCATTGTTTAGCTCCCACTTGTAAGTGAGCATATGCAGTATTTGGTTTTGTGTCCCTGTGTTAATTTGGTTAGGATAATGGCCTCCATCTCCATCTGTGTTGCTGCAAAGAACATAATTTCCTTCTTTTTACGGCTGCGTAGTATTCCATGGTGTGAATGTATCACATTTTCTTTATCCCACTGATAGGCACATAAATTTAGACAGATTAAAAGTGAGTGAAAGGTAATACTATAAATATAATGAAAATTTAGAAGCATGTTCTCACTCCACCCCTTGAGTGAATAAAGTTTTCACAAGACCTCAAAAGCAAAACCCCTGAGGTGGATATTCAATTTAACTAGATTAAAGTTAAATGAACAGTGTAGATTAAATTTAAATCATTCTATTGTGATAGTAAACCATGTCAGTTATAAAATTTTAGAGGACTTAAGAAAGAAGAGAATGACAGGTTACTGACATTAAGTCAATTCTAAAGGCTTTTATTCATCTATTTCTGAAGAAAATATCAAGTAAATCAGAAAATTGGGCTTTTGAGGAATCACAAAAAATAAGAGTATAATTAAAGTCTTACATCTCCATATTTTAATTAACAAGTGTTTGCACAACTATGTGGCAAAACATTGTTCTAAGTATCGTCTCGAATATTAACTGCTTGAACCATTATAACAACCACACGAAGTTAGTAATATTATAGTCACTCTCATTCTACAAACGAAGAAAGTGAAAACAGATTATGTTACTGACCCCAGGTAACACAATGAGGAAATAGGCTCACTGAGACACAAACCCAGGCAGTTTGGCTACTGATCTGCCCTCTCAACCACCACCCTTTACTGCTTTCCTTAAAATTTTCTATAGAAGTAGCATTTAACATTACAATGCTCTTCCTTCTGGAACAAAATTGCCTTCTGTTTGGATTTTTTGTTTCTTAAACAGCTCATATATTTTAGTTACAATGATGGAAAAGAAAAGCAAACATTCTACTTAGTAGCAGTTTAACTATTTCCAGCTCACGAATGTAGCCTTGTGACAAAAATTCCTATGTCTTTCTACAATTATGATATATTTTTCTCCTACTTTTTTCAAGTTTTTAAAATTAATTTATAATTTAATAAAAATAGTGAAATAATTGTTACTTTCCTCAAATATGTAAAATTTAGCATAAAATAGAATGAATACAAAAATTGAAAAACATGAAAGTACATTTGGAGGAATGTGGATTGGATAAGATGGAATTAATAGCCACAATATGGAGCACATGTAGGCTCTTAATAAATATTAAGAAGATAATCAGTGAGTACTTAAATGCATGATACAACCCTAGTCTCATTGGGAAATAATTAGCCACTGAAATACTATAATATTTAAGTATAAAAACATAAATTACTAATCTGGGAGAAGTGTAAGAAGTGTGCTAGAGGGAAGACCCTTATTTCACATAGGTCTATGGACACCTCCTTTTTAAGTCATAGAATCGTAATATGTCAGTTTTAGAAAGGCCCTTGTACATTATCTAGGCAATAACCCTATGTAAGCCTTTACTCCCTTATACTAGACTCCTGACAAGTAAGGAGTCACACTCTTTGAAGGGCTCTGGTTGTAGAAAACCCAAGGCTTCCCAATTAAAATAATGAAAATAAAGCTGATTAAGATTCAGGCTTTTTTGGTTTAATTCTGGCTGGGCTATTATGGAGTAGAGGAACAAATCTTCTGACTTTTTTCAGTCCATGTTTCCTTCTCTAAAAAATAAGGGAATTTTATGTGATAACCTTAGGCACAGTTCTACCAATATTCTCATTCTATGCTGTACCTTTACGAGATTTTCACTATGAAAGTCTTCTTACAATCAACCAAAATTGATTTTCATGCTATTATCACCAAAAATTTAGTGATAGCCCTTTAAGAAGTAATTGCTGTTTGTTTTGGATATGTCTCACTACACTACCACCCAAAAGCATACTGGTTAAAAAACTGTATAAATTTTGATCGCAGATTTACAAGTTGGTCAGTGCTTGACAGCTAACAACTTGTCTCTGCACTACTTGGCTTTGGCCAGGGCTGGGGCAGACCAAAAACTGGGAGCTGAAGTCTTGTTTAGTGTGACATGGAAACCACCTTTGCAAAAAGTATAACAGTGAGAAAAGTATGACAGTGAAAGAGATATTACCTAACCAACTCCATCTTGCTTCTAGCATCCAAGCTATCCCTGCTCATCCTGGGTGTAGGCCAAACTAACTCTAGAGGAACTTAGCTTATAGTTTAACTTTGAAACAAAGATGGTAACAGCTCTTTCCCAAAACAAGCCCTCTTCTTGCCTGGGGACCAAACTGCCTTTGTAAGACTAACAAATTAGGCACAAAAATAAGAAATTATGGTTTAGGAATCATGTAGCTAGAGGTCACAAGATTCTGAGCCTCCCAATTACTCCTAGGGATAAAATCATTATTATAAAACCTAAAATTGGTGATCAAAATATTTTTAAGACCCTGTGTTCTGACTTACCAGCTGGTGCCACCCAGACCAGTAATCTAACTCAATCAGTTCTGCAGTCCCACCCAGGAACAGGAAACACCAAGAAGAATCCACTTGGACTCTTTATGATTTCATATCCAACCCAATCAATCAGCACTCCCCACTCCCTGACCCCCTATCTACCAAACCGTCCTTAAAAAAACCCAGTCTCCAAATTGTTAGGGAGATTGATTAAGTAATAAAACTCAAGTCTCCTGTTCAGCTGGCTCTGCATGAAATTAAACTCTTTCTCTATTGCAATTCCCTTGTCTTGATAAATTGGTTTTTTCTGGGCAGTGGGCCAGGAGAGCCCATTGGGCAGTTACAACATCTGGTGGTTGTTGCTGGTTGTTGACTGGACCTTAGCTGGGGCTGGAGGCCAGACATTTACAGGTGGACTCTCCTTGTTGAACTAAGCTTGTTTTTTCATGAAATGGTGGCTGGGTTCCAAGAATAATTGTCCCAACAGACAATCAGGAAAGCTCTATCATCTTGAATAACCGCACTGTGGAAGTCATTCCGTGTCACTTCCTGCTCCATCAACTCATAAGAAGCAAGTCACTAAATTTGCACTGAATTTAATCTGAGGGAAATCATACTCCACTTTTTTATAAGAGAAGGCATAGTCTTCTATGTAAAGCCTTTTAAACTTTTAAGTATTAACATTATGTGTTAATTTTTTTTCTCTTTTCTATGTTAAATGCATTATTCAGTTTCTTTGAACTTTTCTATCAGGATACATTTTGGGTTCCCCTCACCATTCTTGTGACTTTACTTCAAAAAACGCTTTATTTATTGGCTTTGTTAAGTAAGGGAACTCTTCTCAAAATTATGAAGCAATACTATGGTTCTGACATTTGAAATACGGTTTGATATTTGAAAATATCAAAATATTTTCAGAAGTCTGCAAGGTCAAAACTATTTTCATACTAATACTTTGTCATTATTTTTCTTTTTCACTCTAATTCTCTGAAGAGTATACAGTGGAGTTTACCAATCCTCCATAACGAAAGATAGCACTGTTGAAAAAATACCTTTAAAAAAAGTAAAATCATGACTCACTTTGGATATAAAATGATCATGCATTTATAATTTTGCTCTACTCATTAGCTAAGAGAACCAGATTGATTTAACGGAAAAGTCAAAAAACCTCAAATTTATATAAAGAAATTTTAAAATAAATTGCAAATGGAGGTAAACCTGTTTTTTCCATCGGGCTTAAGGGAAGACACTTAAACCTTTACAGAGAAGACAGAATTTACACATTTTCCAGCTACCTACAGCAACCTACAAAATGGTAAAATGGCGCTTATAGAATCAGAATTGAATAAAAGGAAAGGGTGTGTTACAATGCATAGTATTCCATTGAAGCCCATTTTTTAAGTCAAAACAAATTTAATGCACAAGCAAATATGAGAATCCAGTAATTTTCCGTGAAGCCAAACACTAAAGAGATTTACAAAATGTAAAAGAGAAGTCACCTCTTCTCATTTTTTGTTATGAAAAACATAGCTATTATCATAAAGTATACTAACATATACGAGATTTATTATTTTTATTTTAAATGAATTACTAAGAATTTAAACATTTTGTTCTAATTTCAAATACAATAAATATTGATAAATATAATCCACATGAACAAAACGTGTATTTATTCTCAATAAATCTTAACAGTATAAAGAACCCTGTGACCAAAAAGATCAAGAATTACTACTTTACAATCTTTGGTTATAAATGGGATTAGAATAGGCCACCTCGAAATATGCAACTTGGGCATAAAGATTATTTTGAGCCAAAGGCAATCAACGATCAACAGATGGAGGAAGAGTTCTCTGCCCTCTCCTTATCTGCCTAAAAGCAGGGTATAAGTCTTTGTGAAGGTGTCCCTTCCCTATATTATGAAGGCGAGAGCACTCATCATCAGAGACACAGAGTTGATACTGAAAGGAATTTGCATAAACAGACCTTGCTAAAATAACCTTTATCTTCCATTAGTTCTGCTGTATATATTCTAGTCACTTCTCCACAATTTATCTATCTTTAAAGCCCAAACCTTCTTTGCTTTCTTAGAATAATATATAAGCCACTGAGTCAAGCCACTTCTTTGAGTTTCATTTCTTTTCTGTGAACTCCCATCAATGTAAAATAATAATTTTAAATTATAATTATTTTTAATTATTTATAATTATGATAATTATTAATTATAATTGTTTTAAATAATTATAATATTATTAATGTTAATAATTCTCTGTTTACCTTAGGCATAACATTTCTGATTTAAATCTTTTGTATACTCTTCTTGGACTACCGAGGTTGCCATACTCATCTTTGATTATTTTATGTTATTTTTGTTATTGTTTTCACATGGAGTCTCAGTCTGTCGCCCAGGCTGGAGTCCAGTGGTACGACCTCAGTTCACCGCAACCTCTGCCTCCTGGGTTCAACCAATTCTCCTGCCTCAGCCTTCTGAGTAGCTGGAACTACAGGTGTGCATGCCTGGCTAATTTTTATATTTTGAGTAGAGACAAGGTTTTGCCATGTTGGCCAGGCAGGTCTCGAAATCCTGACCTCAGGTCATCCACCTACCTCAGCCCCCCAAAGTGCTGAGACTACAGGCATGAGCCACCATGCCTGGCCCTCATCTTTGACGATTTTAGACCTAGATAATTACATTCTCTATCACCTCCTGCCTCTCATTTTTTAAGTCCTATGAGATAATGCTTGATATGGTTTGGCTATGTGCCCCCACCTAAATCTCATCTCGAATTACAATCCCCACCTGTTGAGGGAAGGGGCTGTAATTCCTAAGTGTTAAGTGACAGAGGTGACTGGATCATAAGAGGTGTTTCCCCCATGCTGTTCTCGTGATAGTGAGTGAATTCTCATGAGAGCTGACGGTTTTAAAAGTGTTGGTAAGTTCCCCCTTCGCAGCATTTCACTCTCTCCTGCTGCCTTGTGAAGAAAGTGCCTGCTTCCCCTTCCCCTTCAGCCATGATTGTAAGTTTCCTAAGCACACCCCCCAAGCCATGTGGAACTATGAGTCAATTAAACTGCTTTCCTAATTACCTAATCTCAGGCATTTCTTTATAGCAGCGTGAAAATGGACTAATATAAAGCTTTGACTGGAGAATACTAGTTATTGAGGTGTCATCCAATTACTACCCATATCAGAATTCATTGTTTTGTTTGCTAAAAAATGCACATTTCAAGTGGTATAGGAATAAATGGTTTGCATTACATTTCTATCATTTGTAACCAAAAAATTTCTAACTAAGAGACATTTTTATAATATTTGACTTTTTAGGAGTTCGGGCTATTCTACTTTCAGTTTTCATAAAACCTTATTAGTCCGATGTTAATGGCTGAGGACACTAGAAAACTAGCTCAAGGTCACAAAGCTAGTAATTGTCAGAGCGGTGAATCAAATCAAAGCCTTGTTTATTTGTTTTTTTCCTCCTAATGTCTCATACACAGATTAAACACCTGAGAGGTACTGAGACTGGCTTGGTGACCAGAAATAACTCTCATTGGCCCTGCCTCAGAGTCTGAAATCCTTAGCATTCTCCACTTCTTTCTGTTAAAGGCAGCTGTTTAAATGCAAATTATATCTGGGAAGGTGTCACATTAATAGCTACTACCAGCTATTAACTCCTAAACACAAATCAATGTGCTTATTCGGTAGACTAGACAGGACTCTAAAAGAATCTATAGTTTGAAGGAAATCTTTGAACAGAGAATGAGGAAGATGGGAAAGGTTGTGAGCATAAGGATGCCGTCACGATGGGGGCCTTGGACAAGTGACAGACCATAAGTGCTGGGAGGTGAGCAGGGCATGACACATGCCGGTAGGACAGGGGAAGCCGTCTGCAAGGGCTGTTAGGAGTGATAAAAGCAAAGACTGCCTGCTTTACATTTTTGCATACAACCATTTCAAATTCTGGCATCCATTTTGGTCATGTTTCAGTCTTTATGATAAAACTCAGGAAATTACCCTCCCCCTTGAGTGTGTAGTGTGTTTTAAATATGAAGAATTAATCCAAGACTGCCAAACCTAATTCACATAAGGTCCCAGCATGAGCTCACATTTGATGATCATTAACATCTTTAACCTATTCTTCAAATTCTTTAATGAATAAATGTATCTTATTTCCTTAGAATACAGGACAATTGGACCTTTCTTCTTCAGTGTCATATACATATATAATGTAAAATATGATGCTAAAAAGATTAAATCACGTGACGAATATTACCACGTTGCTTTGTTGTCAGAAACATAACTAATGGAAGGAGGTTAGAAAGGTATTACAGAAACAACTCTAGATGTATAATTTTTCCCATGAATTACTCATACAGACAGATTTCACAAACCAATAAAGTAATGTGGAGATTGCATAAATTATTCAATTACTTGTTAAATTAAAATATAAGTGACAGAGCTATTTGAGCCTTAGTGGCTAATGTTGATGCCTAATAAATTTGTTATAAAATGTTACGGGTTTTTTTTTTTTTAAGATCATCACTTAGGCTTAGATTAACAATAAAAAAGCAGGAGCTTTTCCTAAGGCTCTAGGTGAACAATGGCACTTGAAAATGAAACACTGGCAAATTGCCCATCTCCTGTGGGAAAAGGAGGAAGGAGGCGGCAGCATCTTTGCAAAGTAATCACACTATAGAAGGCAGGCTCCTTCCTGAGACATAAAAACATCTCAACAGGACTCAGAGATTTTTGTCAAGAGCCACAATTTACACAATAATTACACTCATTGGAGCAAATACTGATCCCAAATTGCCTCCTACTTCTTGTCCTTTCCTCAAATCAAATGTTTTGTCCATGTCCCCAAGTCGTTTTGAAGAATTAGTTTTATTCTTGTATTCACTTAACAAATCCTAGCTTGCGTGTGTGTGTGTTTCGTTTTTCCAAGCAATCAATTCAGAGAGCTGACACCATTTTCCTATTAATGTACTAAAAGAAAAAAAAGAATACAGTTTTAGAAGTTTTGACATACCTAAGCCTACCTCTTCTATATTCTTAAGGGAAACAGATATTTTTTTAAAGTGTGGCTAAGTATGCTAATCATAATTTATTAAGAAACACAAAACCAAAGGCAATGAAAGACAGCTTGGATTTATGTGGAAATGGCAAAGATTTTATTGTGCATTTTACAAGACAAAGGTAGTTTTTCCAGACTATTAGTTGCTGATTTTTCAAGGACAGATGTAAAGCTATCATTTTTCCAGATGAATAGAATGAAGGAGAGAGGTGCATTTGCCGTAGCTCATGCTCATGTACTGTTGCTGTTCACAAAACATCCTCCTGTGTCTCTCTTGACAACATGGGAATTCAGTGAGGCTATGATCAGACTCTGCCTTCATGGTGCCATGAAAGAGAAGTCATTTTAGTTCACTATAGCTCAGACTATTGATGTCCAAACTCATTATGCATTATTAACTTCTTTATGGTGTTGGGACACCAAAGAGAGATCCTGTTAAGAAGCAGAAAGTGCAAAACAGGATCAGTAGGATATTGTAATCAGGTAGAGGAGAGACTAAAGTGCCTGGGAAAAGACCTCCAGATGGTGATGAAAAAAAGATGACCTCCAATGGAGATGCTACACAAACTCCTCGAGGGGAGCCTAGCGGCCACAAGCTGGGAAGAGAACTCGACGAAGAAGAAAGAGCAGCCAATTTTTCCTTCTAGGTAGAGATCAGGCCAAAAGCCTCCTTGGGGATAACGTGCAGACCCTTCAAGGGAGAGAAGCTTGTTGATTATCTGTGGATTTCCATCACTTGTGCACAGAGTTTATCTTGTCATAGGGTTGTGAGAATAAAATAAATATGTGTTTTAATATTGAAAATTATATACGAATGTTATTTTTATCATCTCATTGACATTGAAATACACACACTATCTATTAAATTGATGTAGAAATTTCACTGTGAAATGATGAGACCAGTGCTTAATGTTGGATACTACCACTACACTTTAGATTTCCATCCTTGTTTCCATCCATAGGTCCCCAGAACTATAAAATGGGGTAATTATTTTAAAGTGAAATTAAGAAAAATTATTAGGTAATGGTGAATAATGGTTAACCATCAGAAGCATTTCCCCAACCTAAAAGAAATAGTAAATAGTGACTTGGGAGATCTAAGGACGTGGTCTCATATTTTGTTTGAAGCTATTTATTAACTAACACTTAGCTTTTGCAAACTAAAGCTCTAATATAACCTATCCTATCCAATTACAGATACACAATTGTATGCAAATGTACAAATAAGAACAAATTCAGAAATAAGTGCATTTTAACAGGAGCTATGTTATAGGCATATGATTTAGAAACTAGGATGTTAGATAGTAAGAATATGTCTGTATAATTCAGCACAAGGCAATGACACGGTCCTATGATCTGGTAGTCTTAACCATTTCTATTATTTTAGCTGGGCTTGGATTATCATATTACTTACTTGAAAAGAGAGAGAATGAATCATGAGGTCAAAAAAATAATGTAAATTTCACTAGTCCTTATTATCACCATAATGTATACATGGTAATGTCACAGAGAGCTCAATTAGTGAGACTGTAATATGTGTTGTGTTGTGTTGTGTGTGGGTTCTGTGTGGGGGTGTGTGTGAACAAAGAAAGGGCATGTGTGGTGGAAGTAATTTTGTCCATTTCATTAAGCAGTGTTCTCCGGGAAAATTAATAGGCAAGGGAGGAGAGGCACGGAGTACCATGGGATATTTGGAAGATAGGATGATTCTGATTTCACTTGGAGCATTAGCTGTGAGGTATTGTAGAAATGCAGAGGAGGAGGAAAGCAGCCACATTTCACCTGCCTGGAGAAGCTGGGTGGCGCAGTTCATCACTCACAAGCAAATCTTACTTTCCACCTTTAGAATATATCTGTTAATTCAGCGTTTACCTCTGTGGAAGACTGTAATATGCCACTCCAAAATGTGAAGGATTGTTGAGCTGAAGGCAATTAAAAAGAATTAGATGCTGAGAAGCTCTCTGTTCTCCTCTATTTGCCTAAAAGCAGGACACAGATTTATAAAGACCAAAGGTAGCCTACCTTCTCTTCCACCAAGGGGAACAAGGATTAACCACGAAGATCAACTTTAAACCCTTCTCTGCCTTGACACGGTAGCAGAGGAATCTACATGAACAAGGTTTATTAATTAGCTTTTCTCTGCCATTCCTTCACCTTCCCACAAGTTGCTGGCCCTAGACTCAAAGTCCTTTTCTTTTGTCTTGTCACCACCTCTTTGAAGATTACTTATTTCCCTGGTATCATCCATGTATATATGAGATACATATATATTAATACACTTCTGTTTGTTTTTCTCTTGCTAATCTCTTACAGGAGTTCTTTCCAACTAAGAATTTATGAGGACTGAATAAAAAATTATGTTTCTTCCCCTTCATCTTGTGTTACTGATAAATAGTTACAACTATTTAGTTGTTAGTTTATTGAGGGAAAAGATTTTCTTATTTATGTCAAATTCTCTCTTCGTAGCAGGGTACTTGAAAAGACCTGGCACTCAGTGCATATGAGAAGTATGAAGGGTGAAAAGAAGGGATGACTCAGAACCTGAGACTGGCATGTGACCTGCTGAAGGAATCTGAGCTGATGCCCTCTTCCAGAACCCATGATGAAGATTCTCCTCTATCACCACATTCAGGGAGGTGGCTCTGGGGCAAAGAGGGGCAGCCTCGGAAGATGGGTCTTAGGAGTGCGTACAGGATTAGCTATTGTCCTCTCTGGCTGCTTTACATCAGCTTACAAGGAATATTGCACCTGGAAAAGAAGGCGAGGAAATGCTGAACTCAATGGTTTCTAAATCTCTGTGCTCCTGACATCTCTAACATTCCAAGACTATATCCAATTGTATATTGGTTAGATGCAGACAGCATTATTGATACTTAATGATTTCATTAACAACAGAAGCCTCATTAAAGTGCTAAAGATAAAATGCACTATTCCTTAATAACCAGTAAAATAATCAGAAATAGGCTTAATTTAATTTAGCGTTAAGGAATTGTAGGGCTGTATAGTGAGCTGTGAATAATCTGCTTTAGATCACTGTAAAAGTGCTGTGTATTCAAATCGGGGAGAGAGAACATTTTAGTCTCATCGGTGGATATAGATTAGTGTGGTCATTGGCACGGCTTTATAAATCCACCGGTTTAGAGTTACAGAAGGCTAGAAGGTCACACATTGAAATTTCTCAGAGTCCAGCCCATCAGAGCCATTGCAGAAACAGTTTCGGAGTTTCCCATTGAACTCGTGTGCCTTCTGCATTAGACTATTTACATTTTTGAC
Organism: Pongo pygmaeus; assembly: GCF_028885625.2. Classification (NCBI taxonomy): domain Eukaryota; kingdom Metazoa; phylum Chordata; class Mammalia; order Primates; family Hominidae; genus Pongo; species Pongo pygmaeus. Next base: position 17,868,913 of record NC_085930.1, on the reverse strand, counting down.
ACACATTGTGTCAGTCAAGTGAGAGAAGATAGACATCAAGTGCTTGAAGGCCGTAATATACCATTTAGAAGGGAGTCTCCAGCTGTGGCAATGAAAATGTAAGGGAAGAATACAATCTTTTTTAAAGAACCCTTTGAAACATAAAAGAAAAATTACAGTGTGCCTCACTGCTTGATTGTCTCCTGTACAAAGGCAACTGACACTGACTAGAGTCTGTGGCCTTGCAGCCCACGTGCTTGCCAGATGATCTAAATTACTCAGGCTTGAAATGAGAAAACTGAGGCCTCATTTTCTATGTAGACTGATTCAGACATTTGGTTGTTTTCAATCAAACTTCTGTGCATGTCCCTCAGTCCTCTGTTCTCCCCACCACCTTAAAACAACACAAAATAAAATCTGACGTGAAAAATGCTGTCTTGATTCTTGTTGAGCATTATCAGCTGAAAATGACAATCCTGACTTTCATAAAATAAAAATTTGTATAAATATGTTCCTGATGCTCATAATAAAATTAAAACTGAGCCTCAAAAGTATCATTTCTAAGCTTGTAAATGGGATTCGCAATCCTTTTTCAGAATGTCACCAAATCTGAATTTGACCTGGATGTAATCAAGTGCTGCTAGCTGAACATTCCTTGGTGACCTGACCATTCACATCTAAGTACAACTTTTAGCTAGAGAGAAATAGCCCTACTCCATCCATTTAATGACAGTTGCCAGCTTCCCTGAAGAAGTAAGATGCAACAGATGATTTTTACTCAGTGCACACTATTTTCAGGATGAGAGTTAATTGTGTTACCAAATGCTATATTCCATCTATCACTTCCCTGACTAATTAAGTCCAGATGAGCCTTACACGTGAGACTTTTTTTGTTTTGTTTTGTTTAGTGGCCCTGACCAATATTTGAAATAGAGATATTTGGTTCATTTCAATTCAAATGGGTGGGAAGCAGGGAACCAGCCTTCACTGAGTGCCTGTATAGTAATTTAAGGCATCACACTGTTGGCAGTTGATATGGCTTGACTGTGTCCCCACACAAATCTCATCTTGAATTGTAGCTTCCATAATGTCCACCTGTCTTGGGGGGACCCCAGTGGGAGGTAATTGAATCATGAGGGCAGGTTTTTCCCATTCTGTTCTCATGATAATGAATAAGTCTCACTAGATCTGATGGTTTTATAAAGGGCAGTTCCCTGGCACATGCTCTCTCATCTGCTGCCATGTAAGACATGACTTTGCTTCTCGTTCACCTTCCACCATGATTGTGAGGGCTCCCCAGCTATGTGGGAATGTGAGTCCATTAAACCTCTCTCCTTTATAAATTACCCAGTCTCGTGTATGTCCTTACAGCAGCGTGAGAATAGATTCTGTATTTAGCAGTGCTCTCAAAGTTCCATGTGCATCAGATCCTTTGGGTGTTTTCTTGTTAAAATACAGATGCTAGTGTCTCTTCTCATATCTACAGAATCAGAATCTCAAGAGCTGGGCCTGAAGGTAAGTCGTGAAAAGCACCCAGGGAATACTGGTGGATCTGGGTTTATATTTTGAAAACACTGGTTTATGATCTAAATAGAATCTATCAGTGTGGAATAGTGAAAAAATGTACTGGTTTTAGAAGCAAATTACCTTGGTTCCATTCCCAGTTCCTTGGTTTGTTAACTGTTCTTTCCTGTTAAATTAGCATCTCTAAGCCTTAGTTTATCAGTAAAAACAAGGAGGGCCCAAAACAATATGTCTTTTATGTTTAAAGATCCATCTAGCAATATTACCAACTCATTTTGTAATGTTGTGTTTTAAAATAATATTAGTCTATTTTTTTTTACTGGTAATATGTTTTAAAATAATATTATTCTTTTTTTTTACTGTTTTTAGAGCAAAAAATCTAGATTAAGGTAGTATTGAGAAATTTTCATTGAAATAGTATTGTTTACCCTACAGTGCTCTTTGATATATTGCAATTCTAAAGTAGATACATGAAAATAAGCTCCACTTTTGATTGCATAGATTTGAAGTACAACATCATCAGCAATATGATGTGAGCCAAGAATGGGCCCTATTACTAGTGAAATAAACAAACAAAAGAAAACAAACTGTCTTAGGCCCCAGACAGTATGGAATGGCTAAGAATGAAAACAAAGTGTATTTCTGTTGTATACAACACATCTGGGGTCTAAACCTTGTTTAAGGACGCAGATCCTGGTAATTTCTACTGTCTATTCCCAACCTCAAAGTTAAATGTCAAAAGAGAAAGAAATTTATAAAGATACGCCCTTCTTTTTCTCAAAATCATGCTCTTTAAACTAGTCCAAAGCAATATTAACTCTAGAGTTAATAGCTTATTTTATTTTATTTCCTAACTGTGAACAGATTATTGTTATTATATATTTAGCTGTTACAGTTGTTGTCAGAGTGATTGTCATGCACACCGCATTTCAAGAGGACTTAAGCTCCTTGAAAATTCCCTATTTGTAGATACACTCCCCTCCCCAACACACACACATATGTACACACGATCACCACTTAAATAAAAAGAACATTCAGGAGAAAGACATTATTTGTGTATTATGTCCGTGACTGTCTATAGCAGAACATTTCATAATATGGATGGAATTTTATATACCATCTCTGCAAAGGTGACTTTCTATACGCAAGTTGACAAGAGTGGATTTAGGAAGAGGGAAAGGACATAAGAATAATTTATGATTTCCAATGATCTTATCGATTTTGTTGACTCTCCTTTGTTCTATGATATTTTCTAGTCTTTATTTCTAATTTAGAAAGGTAATTACAAAGGTAATACAAATGAGACCAATGACATTGTCTTCAGAATCAGAGGAGTGCAATACTAGGCACTTGGCAATTCATCTGTAGATTATTTTTGCACCTGCACAATTCCTTTCTGAATTATGTACTCCCAGGCCTAATGCCATGCCTCAAGGGTAGATCAAGGTGTGCCCTGGCAGCAGTCATCTAAGTAAATTTCCCAGCACCTGCAAATATTAATTGTTAGTTGAATTTGGACAGCTGAGGTAGGCAAGTCCTTTTTTTCTCCTGGTTTCTTTTCCATGTGGTTCCAATCACAATTATGACTAACTAAATAATATCTGATATTAATCAATGCAAATTCACTTCTAGGTCGGGTTAGTTTCTACAGTATTGAAGAGGGGAAATAATATTCTTTTAAACTGGTGATTAAAATTAAGATTTATTATGGTTACCAAAGAGAAAAAATATTGTGTTAAACATCAATGATGATACAGTGTTTAAGAAGAAATTAAATAGTAAATTGCATACATAAATTCCTGACTAACACTGGTAACACTTTCAAGTTGAGGGGGAGACAAAGGTGAGGAGGTCAGAAGCAAATTCTGTAAGAAGACTTGAAACGTGACATTCGTTTCCCTGGTGCAAATGGTAAACTTGGTGCCTGACAAAAGTCAGTAGATTTTGTGTGACTATATCCGACTAACACCTGTTTAGGAGCAGGAAGAAATTGCACCTGAACCAACATCCCTTTTCTTAATTTTACTTTTTATTTTCAGCACTCAGCAGAGTGAGTAGTGCAAATTAGAAACTCCATAAATATTTGCTGAGTGAATAAATAAGTCAATAAAGCAGTTCTACACTTTATTTTCTAAAGAAGATAATGAGATAAAGCCTGAAAGTATGAAGATGGAAGGTTCTCCTTCACTCTAAAGAAATGAAAGTATTCCTCAACCTTTGGCTAGTATTTACATCACTACCAATTCACATATAACAAGCTTTTTTTTTTTTTTTTTGAGACGGAGTTTTGCTCTTGTTGCCCAGGCCAAAGTGCAATGGCGTGATCTCAGCTCACCACAACCTCCTCCTCCCGGGTTCACGCCACTGTCCTGCCTCAGCCTCCCAAGTAGCTGGGATTACAGGCATGCACCACCACTCACTGCTAATTTTTAGTATTTTCAGTAGAGACAGGGTTTCTCCTTGTTAGTCAGGTTGATCTTTAACTCCCGACCTCAGGTGATCAGCCTGCCTTGGCCTCCCAAAGTGCTGAGATTATAGGCATGAGCCACCGTGCCCAGCAATATAACAAGCATTTTTAAAAATTAACTTTCAGTATGGGAAATAGGGCAGGGGACTGATATATTTTTCAGGAACCAGGCTAGGCATGCTATGTGCACCGTTTCGTGAGACAGACATCATACCTCCCATTTTTCAGACTGTGAAACTGAGCACTGGAGAAGTGGACTAGCTAGCTAAGTGACACACTGCTGTTAGGTGACAAAACTACTTAATGCTTTTTCAGGAATGGGACCCTTAAAAGGCAGGAGAAGTAACTTTTAAAAATAACAGAAAAAAACGTTTTTGAATAGCTCTTATACATATTTTATGGTAAGCTACTGTATAATTAAATAATATATGCTTTTATTTTGTTTTTTGTTTTTAGTCCTAAAAATCCTTGCTTTTAAATTAAATCAGGGTTCAAAAGTAAATATTAATGCATATATAAATATAAATACAAGTAAAATAAAAAGCAAATAGATTTTTAAGCAAGTCTAGTATTAAAACATTAGATTCTGCATTTCATTCAGAAGCATGCACTTAGTATCAAATTATGGAATCTTAAATGAGTAAGACTCACTGACTCTGTTGGGCTTAAAAAATGAGGATGAGAGATACTTGGAAGGAATGACTGTAGTAGGTCATAATGACTACCATAGAAATATGTAAATGGTCTGTGTAACCAGGAAATAGTGAAAACCTTTCCATCAAGAGACAAGGTGAGTGGGAAAATACAATCAAGAATAACCTGGAATACACACACACTCCCACTGAGTCAACATTTTGTTTGTTTGGTAAAGTTTATTTAATGCTCAAATGCATTAAATTGAAAACTGCAGTGCTCATTTATAAATACACTAAATGGAGTTATTTTATAAAAAGACCAAGGTAAGTGAAAGTTCATAGAAAACTGGCAAGTAGTTATTATTTTATAATACTAAATTAAAAATTATTTTCCTACAAGGTAGTGAAGACTTTTTAAAAAGGACAATGATTTGATCCGTTTTGTATATTTAAAAGATTATTCTGTTATCATTGTAAAGAATGGCTTGGGAAAAATGCAATGAGTCCTAGATACATGGCAATATGTAATGGTTCAAACAAGAGATGATGAAGGTCTCACGCAGAACAGACAGGAGGCAACTGTAAAGACAATCAGGAGCGAGGACAGTAAGAATGGGTCATAAGTGACAGTGCAGTTTTACAGGGAGATGGATAAAAAGAAGCCACTCCACTATTCACAATAGCAAAGACTTGGAACCAACCTAAATGTTCAACAATGATAGACTGGATTAAGAAAATGTGGCACATATACACCATGGAATACTATGCAGCCATAAAAAATGATGAGTTCATGTCCTTTGTAGGGACATGGATGAAACTGGAAACCATCATTCTCAGCAAACTATCGCAAGGACGAAAAACCAAACATCGCATGTTCTCACTCATAGATGGGAATTGAACAATGAGAACTCATGGACAAAGGAAGGGGAACATCACACACCGGGGACTGTTGTGGGGTGGCGGGAGGGGGGAGGGATAGCATTAGGAGATATACCTAATGTTAAATGATGAGTTAATGGGTACAGCACACCAACATGGCACATGTATACATATGTAACAAACCTGCACGTTGTGCACATATACCCTAAAACTTAAAGTATAATAATAATAAAATTAAAAAAAAAAAAAGAAGCCACTCCACAGAACAGAGCAAATTTTCTAAGACTGCATGCAAAGACTTCAGACTACACTATTAGAGCATTCTGTCTCATTATTTTAGCTTGAAGAATCGTAAAAGAATAAGTTTTTAACATAGAGTGGTAACATAGGACATGGCCAGTGTGTTAGTCCATTTAGGATGTGATCACAAAAATGCCACAGGCTGGGTGGCTTAAACAACATTTATTTCTCATCGTTCTGGAAACCGGGAAGTCGAAGATCAAGGCACTGGCAGATTGAGTGTCTGGGGAGGACCCTACTCCTGGTTCACAGATAGTGGCTTTTTTCTGTGTGAGAACATGGCAGAAGAGGTAAGGCAGGTCTCTAGGACCTTTTTTATAGGGGCACTAATCCCATTGATGAGGGTTCTACCCTCAGCATCTGATCACTTCCCAAAAGCCACACCACCTAATACCATCATCCTGGAGGGTAGGATTTCAACATATAAATTTTAGGGGGATACAAATATTTAGTCCATAACAGCCAGTTTGTAGAAACTTCTTCCCATTTTGTATACATGATGCATACTTCCTGTTTTTTCCTCCAGACGCACTTCTCTCTCTTTTCCTGCCACTCCCACCTCACCTTTCTGCCCTGTGAGGCTGCACTTTATGGACACCCTGGCCCTCCGCACCAGGCCCTGTTTCTGGGTCCCCAGGTCTGCATCAATGCATTGCTTGTTTTTTGTGCAGCCCTAGCAAGGACTAGCATTGTCCTGAAGATCATAGACTTAGATATTGCTGATGCGTCAGGATTCTGCTTTGATTATTTGCTTTCCTTGAGATCACTCAAGGGCACATCCACACAGAACCTTGGTTCATTTTTCACATTTATCTCCTTGCACCATGTAGCTTCACAATTGCTGCTGAAAAGGTGATACCATGAAGCCACTCAGCACCCATTCATAGCACAATCCAGACGGCCAGTTATGATACTTCATGGGGCTCTTAATAGCCAATGGAGCTTCCATACCACTTCTCTGGAGATGTTTCACAAACCTAAGCAATCTGCTTATTGTGAAGATGTGGCCAGCTTAGGTAAAGCACTTAACATTTTTTTATCTCTTTTTTTTGCTTCATCCCCCTTTCTCTCAGTTTTGTTTTCATTGGATTATAGTCTCAGATAATATGATACCATAGGCTCTGTTTTAAAGTATACTTGGGCTAAGACACAATCTGGCTTCCAATTTGGAACAATCGGAGATATGGCAAGAATATGTTCGTTCAGAAGAGAGTGAATTTGGGGTTTTTGTTTCCCTGACTTTATCTTTCCCAATTTCACTCCAGCCTTCTCCTACCGCTATACATTTTGGGTTCCAGTATCTGCTCCTTCCCCTTGTCCCTCCAAGTCTAGGTGAGATAATGACTCCAAGATAGTGAACCATCTCTTACTGCTTTATCTTAACCTTCCTACACCTTTGTAATTAGTTCCTTTATTACACATCCTCAATTACTTGGTTGTTTTTTTCAATATCTCATTTGTAAAGTTTGCATCTGATCCAGAGAAAATAGCGCATAAGGAAAGTTGGAAATTGACAGGTTGGTGATCTTAGAACAGGAACAATGGAGAAAGCCAGCCAAGTTTATAGACGGATCATGCCAGAAAAAGATTTGACCAACTTGATACAGAGGTTGAACTACATTTCTAACGTCTTCGAGGTTTAACATTCCGTGATCCTAGTTAAGGAAGGCATACATCCCTTGCTATCAATCATATCTATTGAATGAAATAATAGAGGGAAAAATGTTGGTAGGTTTTCTTTTTGAGTTATGTCAGTAAATGATAAAAAGTAAGCAGGAGAGGTGCTTTAATATATTAAAAACAAACAAACAGAAAACCCAAATAGCACTCAACTTAGAATCAGAATAGAGGAGACTGTGCTGTCACTGAGATACTTATTAACTGCATGACACTGAACAAATTATTTCCATCCTCCTAGTCCTAGTGTTCTAATATGTAAATTAGAGATGAAAATGCCAACTCACGTGAGTCACATGGTTGTTATAAAACTTAAATAAGATGAAGCACGTGAAAATACATTATTTTCATAGAACATTAGTGATATTATAAATATGGGTGTAAATATTTGCTCTTTGTTGAAATAGTCTAATGTGCATAAAGAATTGAAACCTGAAATTATGAAACAATACCCTGGACATGTCTTTGGGAAGATAACAGGCCCTGCACTTCACCTGCTTCACCTGTGAATTCACCTTTGTAAGTCTTTGCCTAAATAATGCACTTAGATATAATATATCATATAAATATAGAAAACATATCCATTTTATGTTATTTTCCAACCAAAAAAATCATTTTTCTGGTTGTCATTTTACAAAGATGTTTCTCCAGTCAATATGACTGAATATTTTTTTCTGACATTTTTACTATTTATCCAGTGTAGTGAAAAAAGTCACCTTTCCAAAACAAACAAAACAAGTGCCTTCTAGGAAGACAGCCACAAGCATAGATGCAGACTGAAGCAAATCCTCGTCCTTAGGTAAGGCTTAGAGCCAGTTCCTCTGGCTCCACAATGCTTTGCCCCGTTCTGTGGATAACACTGAGCTGCTTTAAACCAGCTATTCATGGTTTCAATGCAGACTCCGTCTGAAACTGCAGCATATGTTACCACAGACATTTGATTCTCTTGTCTTCTGAGACTGACTCAAAAAGGGCATTTATCAACTGTTCTTGTTTTCTTCGGTTCACATGTTGAGGTTTTGCTGACATACACTGCAGAATTGAAATCAGATCCAATATCCCATCAATTTTCAGCATAGAAAAGCAGGCACATTTCAGCTATGTCACTGCATCAGCAGTAAACATATTTAATAATATCAATTACTGACTGCCACACTTCCATGATCTGGAAAAACATACAGCCTCTTGGAGATTGAGTCTTCTGTGACTAAAAGAATAATGCATTTATTATAGAGTATGGCGCAAACATTTTCAGTGGATACTAGCTATGCAGCTACAGGAATAACATAATCTTTTGTGATTATTTGGGAAATAGGTACTAAATAAATAATCTAATTTCTCTAGATAAGATTCTCTAAGAAATCACTGGATTCCTTTAGAAGAACTGGATTTGAATATCCCAGAGAAATAAACTGAGTCTTGAAAATTACATACAGTTAAATTTGACATTGTGATAAATTGGTTGTTTTTTGTTGTTCATCTTGATAATTGCTGTCCTCCATTAGTTGCTCTATATGTTTTCTCATTTTATTATGTCAAAAATCATGTGAAGTAGAAATTAGTACACCCACTTTATGGAAGAGGAAACAGGAACTTTGAGATGGCAAATAATTCAAGGCCTGCAGCTAGTAAATGAGAGAGACAAATATTAAACCATTTCCTGCTAATGTAGGACTAAATTCTTTCAACTATATTCTAATGCTGTGTGTTCTGGTCAGGAAGCCATTAGGGATTCATTTCTTTAAGATTTTGGTTTTTAAGTCTACAAAGATTATTCTTTTTTAGAAGCAAAACTTTTTTTACTGTTATCCTTGTGACCTCACAGATAATGCTACTTGATTGAAAAAACTTTTTGTGATATATTTCCCTAGATAGTAAGTTTTTTGTTTTTTTTTTTTAAGTGCCTAGTCGCAGTCTTTTGTAAGATCCAAGGTGCTTAGCTAAGGGTCATATTGTGAATGAATATTCCCTTACCTTATGGAGGCAATAATTAAATAAGGGCTCTAAAACTTTAAAAAGTTAAAAAAATTTGAAGTTTCTAGGCGAGTGAGGATGGGGCCCTGATCTTGGAAACACTCACCCAGCCAAAGGAGGTAGGGAAGAAAGCCCTTTCCTCTTTCCTGTCATCCTCCTCTTTTTAGGTCTATGGAAAAGTGTTTCTGTTACCTGGGTAGACCCATCGGTACTGCACAGGCAGTGATGATGTCCTTAGATTCTCATGGCCCTGGAGTGTGATGAGTCAGTTAAGTATCCCCAGATGGGGGAGCTACATACATGGGACTACTCCTTGGGGGTCTATGAAACTGACATAGAAGTTGGCTGGTCAATGAGAACACTTGGACACACGGCGGAGAACATCACACACCGGGGCCTGTGGTGGGGTGGGGGGATGGGGGAGGGATAGAAATAGGAGAAATACGTAATGTAAATGATGAGTTAATGGGTGCAGCAAACCAACATGGCACATGTATACATATGTAACAAACCTGCACGTTGTGCATATGTGCCTTGGAACTTAGAGTCTAATAAATAAAATTTTTAAAAAAGAAGTTGGCTGGTTAAACTTCAGTTGGAAAAATGGTACTACTGAAAGCAAATTTTCCAAAAACTTGTGTCCAAGAGACAAGAAGAGCAATGAGGAATTCTAGCACAATGCCGAGGTGAGAGTCACGGGCTAGGTCCTGGGATCTTGGAGTCAGTCAAGCTCCGTTATCGAAAAAGAACCTCCCCACTTTGTGAAGAAAACTGGGCTAGGGAAGAGAGTGAATCAGTTCTCTGCCTCCACATGAGAAGAAGGCTGCATTAACCCATTAGAATAAATTCCTTGTGGCTGGCTACAGGGAGGGGCTATATTTTGGAGACTAAAACAGTAGGAATTTCTTCCAGATGATAGGGAATCTGTGAGGCACAGCAGAGGCTGAGCACAAAGCCACTGTGCCTGGTGCCCCTGGGTTTCCAGATTTGGTTACTTACCTTACTACAGCAGAAGGAACTTTTCAGTTTCCTGCAGATTTTCTGTTCACTTTTCCCCTGCTCTTTACACATATCAATTAATTTAATCCCCAAACAGTATTATGAGGAAGAGAAAGACGTTACACACTGTCAAGGTAGTGTTACAAACCCAGACATCTGGCTCCACAAGCCATGAGCTGAAACGTTTCTTCATATTGCCAGAGTTTGCCCATTAATTAGTGCTAGAACAATTTTGTATAAAAATACATCAGGGATAGTGCAGGGAAAACTTAGTATGAATGTATACTAATAGAGACAGATTTATCTTGTTGCTACAACATTCTGGAGAATCCGAGGGACTTTAAGCCTCTTTGTTTGAAGTCCAATAAGGATCTGTTACCGTCTTTCCAGGCTGGAGCCAAGACCCTGCTGGAAGGTCCAAAAAAGGTAGAAAGAAGCCAGGGCAAGGCAGGCGAAAAGAACATGGGGAGAAGAAGGGTAGGAAAGAAGGAGATACCTGATAACCATCTGAAAAAGACCCTAAAGGGACTGAATGTTTCCTGTTAGAAACAGCAAAGAAGAGTTTTATATTATATCCTTCACTTTGTTTTCGTTCACAAGGGATTAATAATGATATGGGCAGAAGGAAGGGAAATACTAGGCAGAAAAGGGCGGGGTTCCTGACAAATCCCTACCCTCAAGCCTGGGACCACAGCCCAAAGTGAGAACATACACTACTGTTTCCCCCCTCGAAAGTTGCTTTTTGGCCCGCCCTGCCCCCCATCGTGCATGCATAAAAACCCCAGACCCCACTGGCAGAGCAGCAGAGAAGGAGAGAAGAGAAGCAGCAGCTGTACATTGAGAGACGCAGCTTGGCTTCAGAGGGATGGCCTGACAGTGGGACTTCATGTAAGAGTTCAGCTGAGGGATGGCTGGACTTCAGGGGAAGACCACCTTCCTGCTCCACCCATCCCCTTTCTAGCTCTCCACCCCGCTGAGAGCCATTTCTACCACCCAATAAAATTCCCAGCATTTACAATCTTCAATTCATTCCTGTGACCTGATTCTTCGCAGATGCCTAACAAGGCATCACACTGCCCCTCCACTGAGCTGTTGAACACTTAAGCTGTCCACAGATGGCAGAGCTAAAAGAGCACACTGTAACACATGCCCTCTAGGGCTCCAAGGGTTGCGGGTAACCCTACTAGACGGCATGGAGATCTACTCCGGCCGGTTGCCCAGAAGTGCTCGTCCTGGCCCCGGCACCCACTCACCTGCGTGCTCCCCATCCCATGAGGGGTGGGCAGCTATGGGCTGAGTAAAGGAACCTCTTTGCAAGCCTTGTGAAGCGATCAAGGGAACTATGGTGTTTCAACAATAAGGCTGATTTCCTTCTGTTCATGGACTATCCCCTCTGCTCTTCCAGACAGTTCAGCCACAACCGAGGGATTACATTTATTAATTATTGTAATTACAATAATTATATAATTTAGCATTGTAAAGTTCTTGTTTGTGCATTAATCTCCATCAATAGACTCTGAGTTCCTCCCAGGCAACTCCACATTCATGTCATACTTGTCCCCTGCACCCAGCTCACCGGTGCTGTTGAATAAATGAGAAAACAAATGTTGTTTGTGTCCAGCTATTCAGCTTGGGTCTCTGTAGAACACTTTTGTTAGTAAATGCTTTTATCTAGCATTTCTCCAGTGATTGGAAAAATTTCATACCCTAGAGGAAGTTATTCTCTCTCCAGAACTTAGAAACAACGGAGACTGGGGTCTTTGCCTGTGGGACTACAACCTCCGAGGGTATTGAAGGGGAGGAAAGACTTCTTGTTTCACACTTCACTAGGTTCATGGCTGAGGACTCTATAACAAAAGACATATTAACAAGAGAAAAACATACAAATGTATTTGACATAATTTTTACTTGACATGGGAGCCTTCAGAAATGAAGACCTAAAGAAAGCCTGTGTAATTTTATATTTGGATATGACGAAGTGTGGATAGTCATGCAGAAGAGTGATTGGACAAAGTGCATAATTTAATGGCAATACATGGGACAAGTTAGCAAGGACTGTGTATTCAGATTCTCCTCTGTGTCCCAGTGTGTTTAGAGATCAAAGGACATTCCTTTCCTGCAGCAATGTGACCTGCTTCAAGGGAAAGGGTGAGGAGGTAAACGTGACTTTCCTGCTTCTGCTGTTTTCTCAAATGCCAAGGTGCCAGTATGTCCTGACGGCATCAGCGTAATCCAGCCACTGTCTCCTATCAGTTCTATGGGAGATTGATAACATACATAGAAACAAAGTTGGGCCAAATTTCACTTCAGAATGAATATGAACATCAGTGAGTGGCAGTGAAGACAAAGAAAGGCACAAGACTCAAACCCAGAGAATCGTGTAACTCCTGCGTCTAATATGTGCTCAGGGCGTGCTGAGCTGTTGGCATATTTAGAAATCATATAATTAGTATGGATTTTTTTTAGTTTTTAAAAACAAACCCTATGGCTTGAATATTAAACACTCTGTGATTTCCCAAAATATAAACTGCTCTAATTTGTCCTATTTTATTTTTAGGATGATATGCAAATATCAAAGTCAGAAAACAACTTCTCTATATTTATTTAACGTTTAGACCTATAAATGGCTTGCTAGTGTGTATCAAATATAAAGATAAAAGGAAAAAGTCAATCACTTTAAACATCCTCAGCCAAAGAATCAAACTGAAAAATTCTTAAAACCTAAATTTATTTATTTATTGTTGAAGCCAGATTTAGTCCATTTAATTTGTCTTTTGTTCCCAGAAGGAGAAGATGAAGAGCCATTTAATTTAGCTATTGGGATGATACAACATATTTTTCTTACTTGATCAAATAGCCAACATGGGCCAGGCACAGTGGCTCATGCCTTTAATCCCAGCACTTTGGGAGGCTGAGGTGGGCGGATCACCTGAGGTCAGGAGTTCGAGACCAGCCTGGCCACCATGGTGAAATCTTGTCTCTACTGAAAATACAAAAATTAGCCAGGTGTGGTGGCGGTTGCGTGTAATCCCAGCTACTTGGGAGGCTGAGGCAGAAGAATCACTTGAACCTAGGAAGCCAAGGTTGCAATGAGCTGAGATTGTGCCACTGCACTCCAGCTTGGGTGACAAGATCGAAACTCCATCTCAAACAAACAACCCCCCACATAACGAACAGTCAACATGGCAACACTATATGTAATAAATTTTAACTTTTACTTATTCATTTGGATATGTGTGGGGAGAGGGGATAAGTCAAAATGGCAAGAGAGTTGGGTGAAACTGGCCCCTTTCACCACCACAAAGACATACCTGTGGTATTTGTTAATAATCAAAGAGCAAAACAGTTGTCTAATTGAATATATGTCATGCCAGGTTAATTATTTAATTAACCTATACTTCAATGCCTCCACTTGCATTTCTTTCTCTGCATTGCCTGAAATCTAGCTCTCTTCTAGTTGTCCTGAGCAATGGCTTCTTATTCCTCACTAACCTATATATCGATGGACGTGAGGTTGTGATGGTACTGTCCTATCTTCCAATTGCAGCTGTGGCTATTACATGACTAGCTTCATCTTGGAGACTTCATTATCCATGTTCATGATTCATTAACATCGTCATCTCTTATCTAGTTGTGAAGACATTTACCAGATCTGTCATCATCTTGAAAGTATTTACATCTGGAAAATTAAATATCAGTGCATCTGAATACAATGTACAACACTTCTAACTTTTTTCATTTTGTTATTTCCATTAAAGTTTATTTCTATGTAGTAACAAATACCTTGGTTTATTTTTTGCTTCAAATATATTGGTTCCTTGTTCAATGTATGTGAATCCCTAGAACAGTGTCTTGCATGATGAAAGTATTTAGTGAATACTATCTTGGTGTGATTGTTGTTGCTATTGTTCTTCTTATTATAATTAATATCCATATGGACCCGATGGTTTATCATTTTGGCCACCTTTTTTTATTATTTCTTTTGATTCTGTAGCCTTGTTCTTCCTTCACTGTCCCCATCTGGCAAATTCATACACGGGCTAATCTAACCCATTGCTTTCCTGTTTCATTCTCACCATCCCATTCCCCTCAGTAAATTGATCTTTATCTTTTTTCTCCCAGTGCTCCTGACAGCACACTTTTTCCAGTTCTAACCTTGTTTCTAGTTCACATTAGGAAAAAAGAGATAGATGCTGGCAGTGAGGTAATACTCAGCAATTAGAAGCAATTGACTAGTTGTTCACTAATCAGCATGGATAGATTGTGAAAGCATACTGCGGAGTGAAAAAAAAGAAAGGTAAGGAAGAGAAAGAGACATATAATATAATACAACATTTGTGCTGATTAAAAATACATGAACACAGGATGACACTAAATGCGATAGAAGAAGCTAAGCCTCATTCATAATATCTACGTGGGTTTGTTGCTGTGCTCTACTGAATGTTCTTTCGGTTTTAGCCCTTGGGCCATTATAGTCAATTTGTTAAAATTCATCCAAAACTTCTCACAATACTCAGAGTAGAAGCAAAATTTGTCTAGTGGCCAAAAAAGCACTCCCTGATTGCTTGTTGTCCAGCTTTTCGCTCTAGGCTCATCTATCTCAGCCACAGTGGCCCCTTTACTGTTCACTGAACAAGCCAGCCACTCCTTTCATCTGGTCCTGTCCCTGGGACATCTGCTTTCCAGAGATCCCATAGCATGTTCCCTCTGCTCATGTATTTCTCAAATATTTATTCATAAGCCTACTCTGAATACACTTTTCTAGGTATTGCAGGGAAGGAGTAGGTGGTCAGTGAACACATCTGTGAAAAGAGCCGAACAATTTCTGCCTTGCAGGAGCTTGTCTTCTAGTACACTGGGTGTGGGGGGCGGGAGGAGGGGGATGGAGATGTGATTAATTATCTGACTCTGGAAGAGACAGATATTAACAAAATGAACAATTTGTATAGCATTTTAGAAATGGATACACTTTATCAGTAAAATTAGGCAGGGACAAAAGAAAGATTCTGTAGGTATCGGGGCATAGAGGATATGTTAACGTTTTAGAAAAGTGCTTAGGAAAGGTCTTGTTGGGAAAGTGATAAGCAAAGAACAGAAAGAGTTAGTGAGAGAAGCTGTTTGAATGTCTAGAGGAATTGGATTCTAGGTGAAGGAAAAGCAAGTGCAGAGGCCCTTGGTCCAGGAGATGCAGGTTTTAAGAGCAGGTTGCTTCGGCAGCCTGTGAGTGAGGGGGAGTAGGAGATGAAGTTATAGAGATGTGGGATGAGTAGATGTGCAGGGCTTTGTAGACCTTTCTAAGGGTTCTTGGTTTTCGCTCTGGATGATGTGGGAAACTCTTCAAAGGTTTTGAGCAGAGAAGAGACGTGACGTTCAAATAACACTTTCTCAGTGAGACTCCCTGTCTACCTCAGACAAACTCCAATCTCACCTTTCCTGGTCACTCCCCATTCTTGTTCCCTGATTTCTTTTTTCTTCATAGCACTTATAAAGACCCAAGTTACATGTTTTACTCATTAATTTTGTTTTATTTTCTCCTGCTTCCTCTTCTCTTATTAGAATAGAAAATCCACAAGGGCAGAAACATGTTTGTTTATTTGTTTTTCTATTTCTTTCACTGACATATTCCCCAACCCTATCCTTACATGAAAGGTGCTAAGAATAGTGCACTGTTGGATAGATAAACATCACACACAAAAGGTATTTGGTAAGTGCCAATAGAGACAGAGTAGATAAATGAGAGTGGAATTAGGGATACAATGAATGAATAACTTAAAAAAAATAGAGGGAACTTAAACTGTTTTGATAGAGTGCCAAAAAATGTTGAGTAATATTTTCTCAACTCTTGGCAAACAGATACAAATACATATATACATGTCTAAATGAGAGGGTCTCTCAGAAAAAAAAAAAAAAAGAAAGAAAAACACTTGAAAGTACTGATCCTCTGCTATAAACTTGATTCCCTCTGTTTCCATTTTCATATCCGCCCCACTCTTGTGTTAAAGACAGAAGCCTCTCTGTTATGGAAAGTGAATCCTTTCTACCTTTCTTCAGGATGATATTTCTTTCATCATTTTTAGGAACATTCCTTCATAGTTGGTGCCTTCTCTTTCCAGACCTTTATCTTTTTGCTCTCCAAAAAGAGGTCTCTTTCCAGACCTCTCTCTTTTTGCTCTTGACTACATTGATACTTCTGTCTTTTCCATCTTAAAAACCAAAATGAAAGTAGGCAAAGAACACAATTTTTGACCCTGTAGATCCTCCTGAATGCTACTCTATTTCTTTCAGAACAAAACTTTGAGGAGTGGCCTTAACTTTTTTCTTTCTTCACGGCAACTTCCAGTTCTCATAATCCTTTTTCAATTGGTCCATGCTCTTGTTATATACCTAATGCTCTTTAGTGAAGATTATCATTCAGTTGTTAATTTGTTTGATAATTTAAAAGACATTTACATATATGTAATGTGCCATCACTCTGATAGGCATTGGGAATGCAAATTTGGCAGTAGGCAGTGTTTTCTTCGCCAATCTAGCACCATCTTCTTGGGCATAAATTTATCCTCCGTTTTCTGGATGTCTATCGAAGTGAAATAAAAGATGCAGGCCTTTAAATAATAACTCGCAGAAAGAAAGAAAAAAAGAAAAGCCTCTTTCTGCATAAAAACACAGTATTTATACTACAAAAAATATTGTTCCTCACAATGCAAATGATTGATTTTCCATTGACATTTGATCCTGAGGCTGAAATAGTAATTCTTTCCTTTAAGATTTTTTTTTTTTTAGTCTCAGAGATCCAAAACTACTTAACTTCACTTTAAGAAAAATCATACCAAAGGGAAAGCTTGGCATCCAAAAGTGATGTTTGAGACAAAGAAAAAGAATCTTAGGGCAGGAATCAGGGAGCAAAATTCTTTAAAGGACTTGGGAACACATGGGAGAAAAGTGAATAATTTTTTTTTTTTTTTTTTTTTTTTACAGTAAGAAGCCATTCCCAAGCTCACTGTACTGAGAGTTGAGAATAAGAAAGAATGAAGTTCTGTCACAATCAGGAAAAAATATAAGGGGTGAACTGAGTGGTGCTTATAAGCCTTTTCCCATCCCCCAGGCAATATGGAGTTTGTATAGCGAAGACTTGGACCAGAAGCGAAGAACTCTGCACATCAGTCTGTATCTGGGTGCTTGCTTTATTGGTTAACAGAGACAGGAGGCTTGATTCTGTAAGGAACTGTACTCATGGCTTCTTCCTGTGTTATTGACATATAAGGAATAAGGCACTGCCTAAGCCCTCAAGGAACTATGGCCTACAGCGGAGGAACACTTCCCAATAAGCAGTTGCAATTAAATGAGACAATTGCTGTAATGTTGTGTATGCCAAGTGCAGGAGAGAGAGAAGAGGCACCTCAATGTGCCTTAGGGGTGTCAAGTGCAATGTCACAGAGAATGCAGCATTTGAGTTGAGAGTTTAAAGTGTCAGAAGTTAGTTAGAATCCCAAGAGAGGAGCATCCCAGGCAGGGCATAGAGTCCGTATATTGAATGAAAATATCAGGGAGAAAGGTTTGTCCTGGAATCTATACATAGTTCAATAATGTAGGATTAAACATAGAAGTTAATCCTGTTTTAGTCCATTTTCTGTTGCTATAATGGAATATCCAAGGCTGGGTAATTTGTAAACGAAAAGAAATTTCTCACACTTCTGGAAGCTGGAAGTCCAATATTAAGCTGCAGACATCTGCTGAAGGCCTTCCAGCTGTATCATCTCATGGCGGAAGGCAGAAGGACAACAGCATGAGAGAGCAAGAGTCAAACTCACAGCCACAAGCCCTTTAAAGCGATCACTAGTCCATTTATGAGAGTGGAATCTTCATGGCGTCAACACCTCCCTGATTTAGGCCAAACCTCCAAATACTAGTGCACTGGGGACTGAGTTCCAAACATATCTGTTTTAGGGGACTTATTCAGACCATAGCAGCAAAGGAAGGAGAGAGGAGGGCTATGTGGTTGGATCAGAAAACAAGACTTACATGTTGAAAAGCTATTTTATGTTTCCATCAAAGAGTTTACATTTTTACCCTGTAGGTGAATGGAAATCCACTGACACATTTTGAGAAGGGGAACACCATGGTAAGATTTTCATGCAGAAAAGATGACTCTTTCTTGTGGCAGGAGAAACATAGAAATATAGACTATTTCTCAAACAGAATCTTTCTTGTAGCTTGAAGAAACAAAAAACATTTCTCAAGCAGTCTTCCAGGAAATACAGATCTTATGATTTTCCTTAGAATGAGTATGTTGCATTCAAATGCATTTGAGGAAAACTTCACGCTCTGCTTAGAAGTTTACAAGGCACATTAAATATCTTACAGTGTCTTTAGTAAAGAAAACTATGTAATCAATTTAACCTTGTGTTTCCCAAACTTATCTGACATATTTTTGGTCAATGGTCTTCATCACAAAAAGAAAAGTCACTGTAGCTGGTTTAAACAGAAAGGTAGTTATTTAAAAATATAAAACAAATAATTGACTCTTCAAGAGAGTCCAAGTGACAGAATGGTAAGCTCTAGAGTGAGAAACAGTCCCAAGGAATACCACAGGGCAGCTCTCCAGGAAAAACACTGTTAACACTTCAACCCATCAACTCAGTTCACACTAATGAGAATTGAGATGGCATGTCAGAAATTCTTCCACAGGTGCCCAGGCTACACTGGTCATTTCACTGCTAAGGTCTTCAAAAGGTTAACTCTGTGTAATTTCACTCTATTCCCCTTTAAGAGTAATTATATCAGTATATCTGACTGGAAGAGCCCAGGTAAATCTCAGCATTCTATCTGCAAGGGAGACTGAGAACTTGAATTCAGACTTTGACAGAGAAAGCAGGGGTCATTTTGAAGACATCTAAAATATAGATGCTTTAAAACATGGTGAGTAGCCACAATACAATACATAAGAAGCAGGGCTAAAGGGCCCCATTACTGCCTACTGCCTATTTGTTAACTCATACCTTTTTGGAACAAATACACTTTGTAAACACACTTTGAAAAACATTGAATCAGACGCAAGGTGCGTGGTAAGAAGCCTATGGATACACCAAAACCGTTAAGTCTTTGTAGGTTCTATAACTCAGCATTTTTACATAAAATTTTCCCATCCTGGTTGTATTTAGCCAAAAATATGATCACTGTAGCATTCTATTTTATAACAAATATCTAACAACTTCAACATTAGTTAAATACATAAGGTCAAAGTGAAACAAAAGATAATTTTTGGTAGACAAGGAAAATTTTTAAATGATTCTTAGCTTTTAGATTAAAGAAATATTTCTCTGTTCCCAGCCACTGGTGAAATTCTTAAGGGTTGTGAGGATAAGGAGTATAAACGAAATTTAAACAAGAGTACATTCCAAAAGATGCTGTTTTTGTACCTCACTTGCTTCTGTTTTCCCATACAAAGAGTATGTGAAATGCCAGAAAAAAAGTTAGGTAAGAGCTGAGTTGTGAAAAAAGGAGAGTGTTTCCGTTTCTTGAGGCTGCCATGACAAATGATCACAAACTTGGTGGCTTATAGTAACAGTAATTTATTTTGTCACAGTTCTGCAGGATAGAAGTCTGAAGTCAAGGTGTTATCAGGGATTCAAGGAGAATTCATTTCTTGCATCATTCAACTTCTGGTGGCTGCTAGCATTCCATGATTTATGGCTGCATCACTCCAGTCTCCATCTCTGTGGTCACATTTCCTCCTTTTCTTCTTTGTCTCAAGTCTCCCTCTGCCTTTTTCTTATAAAGACACTGATCATTGGATTTAGGCCCCCCCTTGGATGGTTTAAGATGATCTAACCTCAAAACATGTTAACCTAATTACATCCACAAAGACCCCTTTTCCAAATAAAGTGACATGCATAGGTTCCAGAGATAATATTGTGGACACACTTTTTGGGGGCCACCATTAAGTTCATTACAAAGCAGGAAAGTAAAAGCCGTGATCACTAACTTTTGTCCTCACCAGGGTCACTCCTACAGCAGGGGGTGGGGTGGGGCAAAGACTTCTCCAAAATTTTTTTGGGAATGGGCTTTTTAGGTTCTCCAGAGAAACAAAACAAATAGAGTGTGTGTGTGTGTGTGTGTGTGTACATAGAGGGGAAGAGAGAGAGAACAGGAGACAGTTTTTCTTAGGAATTGTCATTGTTTTACGTAATTGTGGAGGTGGAAGTTTAAATTTACGTGTTAGACTGGCGGGCTAAAAACCTAGACAGAGTTAGAGTCTGAGTCCACAGGACATCTACCACAGACTTGCTTCTTGTTCAGGGGAGGTCAGTGTTTTGTTCTAGCAAGGCTTTCAACTGTTTGGATGAGGCCCTCTTACATTATGGAGGGTAATCTGCTTTACTCAAAGTCCACTGATTTAAATATTAACCCTGTCCAAGAATATACCTCCACTGAAACATCCAGAATAATGTTTGGCCAAATATCTGGGCATTGTGTCCCAGTTAAGTTGATACATGAAATTAACCATTAAAGGTGGGGCGACTCTAAAATAAAGAAATAGTCCCTTCTCCTTGCCTGGAAATTTCTGATGGCAGGGGTTTATTAAAGCATACTTTCAAGCAGAGATTGAGGAAATGTGTGCTTTGTCTAGGTAGGGGAGCCTGCAAGACACACTCCTTCCCTCCTCTTTCCCCTCATGATGTTTGCCTTAGGATGTCAGAATGTAGGAATATAAGTTACATGGCTCATGTGAACCTGAGAGAGAAGGGCTAGAGCTGAAGTTACTCAGCCAAGTGATGGAGTATAAAACTACCTGGGGATTTAGCACTTGATGCTGACAGAAGCCAAAAAGAGATAGGCTGAAGATCTTTTAAAAGCTGGGGGAAACTGACCTTATCCTTGCCAAGTGCACTATAGCATTGCAGATCAAGGACTTCAGATCAAATTAAATTTAGAGTACAGGGACCGGTCTTCCACTCACCAGTGCCAAGTTAAAGATGTAGTCAACAATGAGCTGCACCAGCACCAGGGACCAGACTGCAGAGGGATAGAGATGGCAGGAGTAAGCAGAGGAAGACGGTCTTGTCCCCAGCACACATTCATCTGCCGTGCATAACCTTCCCCCAGTACACAGGATCTATCTCAGAAAGGAAAAGCAACCTTGAATGTGATAAAATTTTCATCCAAATAAGATTCCCTTTTCTTTCATTTTAAGATTAAGATTTTGCACCATCACTGAAAATTGAGGTTTCCTAATTAGATTGAGGTTGGTTTTTGAGATGTGTTAGCTCCTTAAATTTCAAATATCATAGAAAATTTTACCATATAACATTTTGCTCCAGAATTATATTTAATTATGTTGTAGGACTTTCTCCTTAAGGTCCTTGTCACACAACCATAAAACATTGGGCTCCCAGACACTTTGAAAGGTGAGAAGGGCAGGGTTTATTGGGTGAAAAGGAAAAAAGTGAAACAGGGACTCTCAGTAAAACAAGAGTCCTGCTAACAGGCTTCCCACCACACAGATTGAATCCTAGGTACCACCTGGAACAGGGGAGGTCAGGCTTCTCCCCACTGCAAGCGGCACAAACTTCCCGAGGCTCCACCCCAGTGCACACTCCCCCCAGTGTGCAGGGCGCTTGGAGCTTCTCCAGTGACCCCTTCATACTTGGCTGTCTGGATTACATGAAAAAATATTTATTATATGTTATTCAATAAAAAATGGCAAGTTGTAAAATAGCACATACAATAGGGCAACATGTTTCTATTGTTAAAATATTGTTATAAGTATTACAAAATATATGCAAATAATATGTACAATAATACGAAGTATGCGTTAAAGGGCTGAAAAGATATAGTTCAAAAAGCTAGCAGAGCTCATCTCTGGAGTGCAAATGAGGTTGATTTTTATTTTCCATTTTTAGTTTATCTGTATTTTATAGATTTTCTACATGAACTTCTACTTGGTAGTAAGAGCAAAAAAAAAAAAAAAAAAAAAAAGGAAAATTATTGCCCTCTGCAAATGCCTGGGTGGAATTAAATTGATGCCTAACTTTCATATTTAGTCTCTTTTGAGTTTGTTACATATAAATATATCTTTGAATCTGATCACTACTTGTGGATTGGTACAATCCATTCTCTAGATATGATCAACTATTTTCTAAAGCCTCTCCTGATGATGAATATACTAAACACCTGCACTTCACAGAAAGAAAGACAACCAGAGGAAACAATTTTCAAATCCTATTTTTAAGGTTCAGTTTCACCTGTCTTAACAACCATACAGATTCTCATTGTGCGCCACAAGGCTTTGCCTCCTAGGAAGTTGGGTTTCAAGATTGCTGAACTCTATTTTTTAAAAGGATTTTTCCTATGCCTAAAATTGTCTCTCTTGTTTTTTAACAGTACTATTTTTAAGCTGTTCAAATATTTGATTTAGTATACTTTCATGTATGTTTTATTTTCATAGCTGTTTCCTTTATTAATGGGTATTGCTTTTTTTTTTTTCCATTTTATCTTAAGCTTCAGTTAAGGACACAGCTGTATGATCTATTGTTCCTAGGAACGACTTCAAATTTTCTCATTACTGCAAGACATTAAGTTGCCAAGATATGATTTACTTTAGTAAGTACCTTTTATGTCATCTACGTTGGAGAGTTTTTGTGACTGTTATTTAAATTTCATTTTCCTGGCAATGTGTCTCAGTGTTAAAAAATAAAGGAGAGACTCTATGTTGGAATCGACTAAGCAGCCTAAAACATTAGATAACTCGGTAGGCAGACACCACCAGGACAGACCGCACACCACATGAACCGAGAGCAGCCACCTGGAAAAGCCGAGGCGAGAGGTGCTCCTTGGCACTGCCTTTCCAAATGTGTTCCTATCAGCTGCACACATTTCTGAATATGTGGAGGCAAAGAGAAGACCACAGAAGTGGAAAATTGGAAGGCGGAAAAAGAATCCCCTCAGGCAAAGATTTAAAGTTAATTTTAAAGAAAGTTTAGGTGGAGGATGCTTGCTGGAGTTTGATAAAGGTAAAAAGTGAAAGAGAAGGCTTCTGTTCTGATGCTGGGAACTGTGTTGAACTGACTGATAAGAAAATAAAATTGTGTAAACAAATTTAAGGCGATGATGAAGGAGTTCAGTCGTGCCGAGGAGTTGCTTAGCAAGGCTCAGAAGGCTGTCACCATATCTATCGGAGAATGTGACATTTTACATTTTGTAGCTAGTGTATGATATTTGGAGTAAAAAATAAGGTAGATAGGAATGGTCTTATTTAAATTATTGCTCCACTGGGTGGCAAAACATTTCAATATAATGCATTAAGCAAGAATGAATAATTTAAAATATTGGGCTAAAACAAATGTTTCAGGGAAGCAAAATAACATACTTCATATATAAAGTATTACTTTAAAAGTTACTGAGATCATTTAATAGTCATATTTTATTTGCTGATAATGTCTAAGGCCATTATTTTTATTCCTTTGATTTATAATGTGCACTTACTTTTAAGACCTCCAGGGACACGTAAATTGCAAAATCCTAAATGATTTAAACAATGGCATAACAACAATGGCACTTAAGGACTCTGTTAGCACCACCACATCACTGTTACTCATATCAGCAGACTTTAGGTATATTATCTCAAAATAATGTTGTTGAATTATTCCCATTCTTGCCATCATGTATATTCCCGTTGAATGGCGCTGACCTAAAATCCATTTAATTGTAAAGAATAAAGCTCGTAAAGTATGCTTTCTAGAAAGACTTCTGATAATAATTTACAGCTAGTCTCAGTTATTTTTTCCTCTAATGATATCATCCACAGAAATTGCCTTTGTTTAAAAACAAACAAACAAAAAAGGCAAGATAGTATTGCTGTATTATGCACCTTACATATCAACAATCTTATCAGGTAGGACTATTAAGACATTAGTTTTTTATGAAGGAAGTAAATCAAGGCATAAAAATGTTAGATAATTTTTTCCAGTATCAGTTAATAGCATAGGACTGGACCACAATTCTCCAGCAAGGCTCAAACCCAAGCTATCTTGGCTTAGTTTTGAAACAAAGGAGAAATGCTTCTCTTTTCATTTCAGGTTTATTGAATGTATTTTGTTCTGATTTTTAAAGCCAATAATAAAAACTATAAAGTTTTCATTGGTGTTGTTCATGGCATGAGTTATTAATTGCCAAACACTAACATGTTGAGAAACATTTGTACTTTGGACCACATTTTTCAACTTTTTGTTTGTATTTTCCTTCCTTTCTGTTGGCCAAGAGAGAACAATATAACAACAACAACAACAAAAAAATGAGGCAGAAAATTAGGAAAAATTTCCTAAAGCAGGAAATGGAGAAGTGTAGGCAACTAAGATATACTGCACTTAAAATAGCCAGACGTCCTGGCAGGTGACAGTTTGGCAGCAGCTGCCCATAAAGCCATTAGCATGAGGAAGATCTCGTGGAAAGTATTGCAATCCCAGCCAAATGGTATTCAGAGGTTTGTGCTTGATCTTTACAAATAACATATAAGAGTAGTGTAATTGAACAGAAAACGAAAACAAATTAAATACTGGCATCCATTGAATAAGAACCTGAGATTTATAGTATGGACTTATTTAAAAGAGGAACAAGATGTGAAAGTAAAAATTAATCCTGATGATGATAAGACTGAAATATTCCTAAAGGAACATCAACAGTTTTCCAATAGATCAGGGACAAAGTGAACAGAAAACCGTATTTCTAATAGAATTGTACCCACGGCCATACCTCACCTTTAAAATTACTAATAATCTTTTTTTCAGAGTGATTGCTACTTTCTTACTGATGACATACCCAGCCCTATCTCATTTCTCCCACCACTTGAAAAAAGATTACTGAAATAGATAATTGCAGAACCATTGCACTTCTCCCACTTCTGCGTTCCTCTTGCAATCAGCCAGCACAAGCCAAAACCCTGTAAGAGGTCCTCTTCTCCCCATCTCCTTCCAAGTTGTCCCACAGTGGCTCTGCTGTGTGTTATCCTTGCTTCAGGAAACTAATGAGTCCTCCTTTATTTCACTATGTTTGTGCTCCTGGTCACCTTTGGTCAATGGGCTTTAATAAAAAAAAAGAGACCAGTTCTTAGAACAAACATGCTTGGACAAATCAGATTTTCTGCTGCCATGAAATTGGTATATGGTAAATCTGACTAGACTCAGATTTTGGTCTAAAATCTTGAGAAGAGCTAATTAATAAAGTTAACTGGCCCTAGCTATAATGTTCAGAAAGCTCAAAGGCTAGAAGTGAAGAAGATAAATATAGACAAAAATTAATTATACCATAGTTCTCTAATTTTGTTTTTAAGGCAAGAATTATATATCCTTGAGATTATTGATCTTTTAGGTAATACAGTATGGGAATCAGACAATTACTATGTTTGTTTGAATATTTAATCCTAATGTCAGGTTGCAATGTATGTATTTAAAAAGACCTAGGTGTTTTCTATGTTAATGGGTTTTAAGTTTTGTCTTTGTTTTATCCTACAAAAGGAATTTCAGTGCCTATACATATTACTTGAACTATTCAATCCTTATCCCAAGGACGTTTATATTTGCTATGAGTTTTTTAAAGCTAGGCTTTCACGTACTATTTAGGGTTATTCTGAAGACAGTACGAGCAGAAGAGATGCATTGTTTTACTCCCCAAATTTCATTTTGAAGCATAAATATTCTACAACATTTTAAACCTAGAACGTAATCTACTACAAAGTTTAGTCTTAAGGATTTTTCTAAGCCTCCGTTTTTGTTTACCAAAAAAAAGTGAAAAGAAAAGAAAAACAGTACCTAAACCTCATTATAAATTCCTGACTGTGCAGTAAAGGTGCAGCTGTTAGCTATTCATCACTTAAACTTCGCTTTGTTTCTATTGACAGATCATTTTAATAACCACAATTCTCCAGTTGATGTAAAGTATTCCACATTTTTGTGCTTGTGCAATTTATTATTTGACTGCCTAAAATAGGAAGTTTTATTTTCCGCACTCCTTCTTGGTAATTCTTCTTTCTTGCAGTACATTTCTTTTTTCTCTTTAAAGTGCACTTGAATAACAATGATTGCCTTTTCAAAAAAAAATTTTAGTCTGCCATTTTAGCGAGACTTGACAGATAATATGAAACTATTTAAATAGAAGATAGAGTCATGTGACCTACTATACTTGGTTTCTATTTTCTATGTTGGTTGGTTGTAATTTTGATCTTTTCTGTCTGATTTATAGAATGTTTGAGCTAAGTAATTTTTGTAAAAAGATGAAGAAACGAACATATAAATCAGGGACAATGTCTAGTGTTGTATAGGATATAAAGACTAATGTGTGCCCATTCGATTCTGTTTAACACTTTTCAGTTGCGCCTACACACTCCCAGACTCTCTATCCTTTCTGCTTAACAAAAGGTGACAAACAATGCTAATTCTTTTGGTCATGGTTGGTTTAAGAATCAATACAGCAATGATATTATTTTTAACAGTAAATCACCTCTTCCATATTGTTCTCTAAGTTAATGAAGTGACAAAATCTAAAGAAAATACACTCTGGTTTCATTTATGACAACAAATAAGACTTGGGTTGTCAACTTTTTCACTTTATGTGTTGAGCTATGAAGCTGAAAAGTACTTACGCATGAAATAAGAAATCACAATGCTTTACAGAGATGTGCTCTAGCATGCCTCTTTCATGCTGTTAACTAGCTAAGTGGAAACTGGTTAGAGAACAACCTGATAAAGCTTATATTTTAGTCTGAGGAAAAAATAAATGATAGCTCAAAAGACTCTTTTCATTGCCCTTGATGATTTTGTTCTTCATTGCATTTCCTTATTTCTTGCTAAAGCTATTTTGCTAAAGGCTACAATATACCAAGAATGAGAGCTAGTGGAGTGGAAGTAAGTCAACTTTGAAGCTAAGTGGCCAGACTGCCTCCCTCAGGCAAAAATACCTCCTTATGATAAAACACAATTCCTTTATAATGGGCCTGGTGAACTTCTGAGAGATTATCTAAGTGTCAGGACCAGTTTAGAATGAACTTAGGATGCCATTTTGAAGGAGGAAAAGACCACGTTTGTTCAAGTAAGCCTTAAAAATAAGACTCAAGTTTACTTTTCTTTTTCCTCCTGCAGGGCAAGGCAGGATGAAGCTAGGGATATGGAAAACCTATAATCAGCATCAGAGAAAGAGGTCATGACCACAAATTGTTGCAATTTAAGAAAGAATTTGGGGAGCTAATATGTCTGGCTTTACCAAATTCAGGTTCAGTATAAAATTCCCTGCCTTTTAATATCAAATCACTATGGATTTGAAGTTGCATCCTTTAAATTGAGAGAATCTTATTCTACTTCTCAGCTTCTCTTCCTAAGATACTCAAAACCCAGTAGAGTTAATTTCAAGTGAATCAGTCCTGGTTATTGTCATTGGAAAGTCTTGCCAGTCTGACGACATTAGCCACAGTAGTCTATTGTCAAGATGTGGGCAGACTATGTGTTTGCTAATCATGTCTCTTTACTCCATCATAATTCCTCAGGCTACAAGATTAATAATTGAAAATAACTGCATACTTTGCTGGCTCTTTGCTATTTTTTTCTATGTATAGTATGAGTCCCCTCCATTCACAGAGACTTTCATTCTGTGAGCAGGGTAAACCATTAGTGTAATGGGAATTTCACAAAAAATTATGTTATTTTTTCCCAAATAATCTATGGTAGAAGCCATCAACATTCCAGCTTACTTGCTTATTTATTTCAAGAAAAGATTTCATCATTTACAAGGTTATTGTGTGGATATAGATAAATCCAAATTCACATAACTATGCCGAACCCCTTAATAGCCCCATTCCAAATTAAAAAAACTTGAAGTTCTCTTTCTGAATGAAAAATGGGTATCACCTTATATGTATGCAACTGATATGGTTTGTATCTGTGTCCCCACCCAAATCTCATGTTGAAAGGTAATCCCCGATGCTGCAGGTAGGGCCTGGTGTGAGGGGACAGGATAATGGGAGCCATTTCTAATGGTTTAGCACCATCCCTCTAGTGCTGTTTTCATGACAGAGTTCTCATGAGATCTAGTTGTTTAAAAGTGGGTAGCACCTCCCCGCTTTCTGTCTTCCTCTTGCTCTGGCCATGTGAAGTATGCTTTGCCTTCCGGAATGATTGTATATTTTCTAAGTTCTCCCCAGAAGCAGAGCAGATGGCCAGCTTCATGCTTCCTGTACAGTCTATGGAACTGTGAGCCAATTAAACCTCTTTTCTTTATAAATTACTCTGTCTCAGGTATTTCTTTATACAAGAATGGACTAATACAGCAACTGAAGCTCCCTCTGGTACTCTTCCCCAAGTAGAGGAAGATTAGTTGCATAGGTAATTATATCTTCTAGAAATCCATATTGTTAGGCAAGGCAAAGAGGTAACTGGCTCCTTTATTTAAAATTAAAACAAAACAATAATTTAAACAAGCCACATACCTAAATTATTTTTGGTGGGTAATTGTCCAAATGATATATACCCATTATGTAACTTAGTGTTATATATATGGCACCCAGGTTATCATAATGGGGACCCTCCAGAAATATGTCAACCCCTAGCTGATTCCATTTAGATGTGGAATTTTAAAAAGGAGTATTTTTGAGTAATATGATTAATATATTCTGCTCATGAAACATCTTCACTGTTTTTGTTTTTTATCATTTCAGCTGGAAAAAGCAGTTCCTTGATTATGAATGTTACTCAGCGTTAGTGTCAAATGTTCAATAAATAAATTCAAGCTATTTAAGATGCTGTATGATGGATGCTTAAAATCCATACTTTTAATGTATTTGGTTCTAACTTCCCAGTTTTGATTCTTTCTTCTTTTTGCTAAACAGACACTCGAATGGGAACCAAGGCTCTCACCTTAATGTCAGACCTGGAGAATGAAACCAGTGGGTGTCATTTTTAGCTGCTTTGTAGGAATCGGCTAAGAAACACTCATGTTAGCTCTGTTCTTTCTTCTGCTCTTAGGACAGTGTTTAGCATATTTTAATAGAGTTCCATTAAATCTTTCTAATTTTTGGTCCTCTGGGGCTAAGGAACTGACTTTGATGTTTTTATTCTTGCCATTCAACACACTTCTCCATTGTAAAC
Organism: Pongo pygmaeus; assembly: GCF_028885625.2. NCBI lineage: Eukaryota > Metazoa > Chordata > Mammalia > Primates > Hominidae > Pongo > Pongo pygmaeus. Next base: position 17,839,352 of record NC_085930.1, on the reverse strand, counting down.
AACTCTCAAAATTTCTCTCTTACTCAGAATGCAGATGGAATGGGAAATTCATAAACTGAGAAAAGCATTTTTGCATCATTCATGAGTGTAGATTTTCTAAGCTTACTGGATGTACTGTGGTTATTAAAGTGGCCTGCCAGGTGAGACAAGTATGTTGCTAGGCTAAGGCTGTTTCATGGTTCAGACAGAACAACTGGGAGCTGTTATGTATGTAAATGCTCATTCTTTATGTGTTCTGAAGGATTTGGGACAAAAATGAGCCATGACTCCTAAAATCGCTAGATCACCTTGGGGAGACAGGTTTAAAAGTTGTCTGTGTTAGACAGGATAGTTGATGCTAGTTGCTATAGCAAATCATATCCAAACCTCAATGGCTTAACATGCACACTTTTTTTTTTTCTAGAATCATGCACTGTATGTTTGCATGTTGACAGAGAAGGCATTGTTACAAGAGGCTGTCTGAGCATAATCAGAAATTACTAACTAATAAACTGTTGGAATAGGAAGTACATTTATTTTCAATTTATATTGCAGAAGTGATGTGAAGACAATAATTCTATTATTATTTTGGCTATCAAAGCCACTGATTTAAAAACACAGAATGAAGAATGTTAGCAGCATATCTCTCTCATAGATCTAGTTGCTATAAAGGTCTTACTTTTTCCTTCTTCTCTTCTTTTGGTGACATCATAGTTTCCTTAATATTTTTGCCAAGAAATTCCCATCTCAGGACTTTTAACTGCTATTCTCTTTGCCTAGGATATTCTTTCTTTGTTTCTTTCTTTTTTTTTTTGAGGCGGAGTCTCGCCCTGTCCCTCAGGCTGGAGTGCGGTGGCGCCATCTTGGCTCCCTGCAAGCTCCGCCTCCCGGGTTCCCGCCATTCTCCTGCCTCAGCCTCCCGAGCAGCTGGGACCACAGGTGCCGCCACCACGCCCGGATAATTTTTTGTATTTTTAGTAGAGACGGGGTTTCACCACCAGGATGGTCTCGATCTCCTGACCTCGTGATCCGCCCGCCTCGCCTCCCAAAGTGCTGGGATGACAGGCGTGAGCCACCGTGCCCGGCCGGGATATTCTTTCTTAAGACAATAGCCTGACTTGGTCCTTCACTTCATTCAGATTTCCAGAGAGCATTCTTTAGCCCCTTGTGTGAAATGGAATCTCTTCCAGTCACTCCTTAGTCAACCTTTTTTCCCCAAAACCATTTATCCTTATTATTTTTGTTTACCACCTAGTTCCTCTGTTAGAATGTAAGCACCATGATGGCAAAAAATATCGCCCTTTTTGTTCACCTCTATATGCCCAGCGGTTAGAGGAATATATGTCCAGCGGTTAGAGGAATATATGCCCAGCGGTTAGGGGACTGTATGCCCAGCGGTTAGGGGACTATATCTCTAGTGCTTAGAGTCCTGGCGCATGGCAGGCATTCAATAAATATTTATTAAGTAAATGAATACAGTGTCAAAACTAATGCTACTACTCCACCGTACATTATTTCACACTCACATCTCAGTCTGATGCATTTTGGGTGTCCCTTCTGAGCAAAGTTTTCCTCCAAGTTTGTGTTTAAAGGATTCTGGCTTTTTTCATTATGTGACTCCGATATGGCTGGATGTTTGCATTAAGCCTCGGGGCAAAGGAGAGAGAGGGCTCTAGTTGAACATCTCTGGGAGATTTTAACATACAGTCCAAAAAGAAGCAAGTACCACTTTCATTCATATTTCATTGGCCGAAATTCATCATATGGATTTCCAAGCTAACCTAAAAAGATGCTAAGGCTAAGAAATATTATTTCTGCATTCTTGAAAACGGAAAATAGACTGGGTGAGCATCTAACCAGGGTGTGCTACAGTGCCCTTGACAAAAGCCAGTTTCTGCTGCATTTTTGGTGAGTTTGTGAAGCTCATAATAGCAAACTTGGGGTGAACAGAAAGACTATTGTGATGGCAAACCTCATCATAAATCCTGTGCAACTCATTTTAGAGACCTAAAGACACAGTGGAGTTTCCGCAAGTATTATAGACCATTTATTGAAGTTAGACTGCTGAGGCGGTCGGATCACCTGAGGTCAGGAGTTTGAGACCAGCCTGGCCAACATGGTGAAATCCAGTCGGTACTAAAAAATACACAAAAATCAGCTGGGCACGGTGGCGGGCACCTGTAATCCCAGCTATTCGGGAGGCTGAGGCAGGAGAATCCCTTGAACCCAGGAGGCAGAGGTTGCAGTGAGCTGAGATCACACCATTGCACTCCAGCTTGGGCAACAGAGAGAGACTCTATCTAAAAAACTAATAATAATTAATTAAACAAGGTTCCACAATAGGCTGTCTACAAGCTGAGGAGCAATGAGAGCCAGTCCAAGTCCCAAAACTGAAGAACTTGGAGTCCAACGTTCAAGGGCAGGAAGCATCCAGCATGGGGGAAAGATGCAGGCTAGGAGGCTAGGCCCATATCATCACTTCATGTTTTTCTGCCTGCTTTATAATTCATTGGTGGCCGATTAGATGGTGCCCACTGAATTAAGGGTGGGTCTGTCTTCCCCTGCGCACTGACTCAAATGTTAATCTCCTTTGGCGACACCCTCACAGACACACCCAGGATCAATACTGCATCCTTCAATCCAATCAAGTTGACATTCAGTATTAACCATCACAATTGTCAGACTTCTCACAGATGCTGGGAGACTCACTGAGGAACAGCTTGAAGTAGCAAAATTTTATGTGAAGGAATTTGGTAGACTCTGGCTTGGACCCCATCCCTTTCATAAACAATCACAAGACTGTGAGTATTCTCCAGCACTAAGAAGTAACTTCTTGAGAAGGTATGTTGTCTGTGACATGCTTGCCCAACTCACTTCGGAAATAAAATGAAGCCAGTCTGCTTCGTTTTTGGTCATTTTGGATGTCTTTGGTTTTCATGTCTTTCACCTAAATTAACTAAAAGTAACCTAAAAATGGAGAATTTTAAACAAATTCGATACTGTGAGGTGGACCATTAGCTCCTAGGCATAATTTAGAAATTGCCTAAGCACTACCTGATTCTGATTGTCCCCGATCATTTCTGTAAAATATATACAAAGAGGCATGTTAACCATCATTTCCTGGGCAGTTAAGAATTTGGAACTTTCTGCTGGGCGCTGGGGCTCATGCCTGTAATCCCAGCACTTTGGGAGGCCGAGGCGGGTGAATCACAAGGTCAGGAGATCGAGACCATCCTGGCTAACATGGTGAAACCCCGTCTCTACTAAAAATATGAAAAATTAGCCGGGCGTGGTGGCGGGCACCAGTAGTCCCAGGTACTCGGGAGGCTGAGGCAGGAGAATGGCGTGAACCTGGGAGGCTGAGGTTGCAGTGAGACGAGATCGCGCCACTGCACTCCAGCCTGGGCAATGGAGCAAGACACTGTCTCAAAAAAAAAAAAAAATGTGGAACTTTCTTCCTGTACTCTTTACTTGCTGTAAGCTTAACAACAGATAGTATACTAAGGAGAATGAGTTTCAGGATTTCAACCCTTATGGAACCCCAAGCACGGGGCCTTTTATGTCCTACATCTCCCTTGTTCTTTCCTGAACTTCTGATTGAGAGGAATGCAAAATGCAAAAGAGTCTTAAGTTTTAGAATATGGTCAAATCCAAAGTAGGCTGCTCTACCTGGCTAATACTAATCCTAGACCATCAGTCTGGGGCCTGTTATAGACTGAACATGTCTCCCCAAATTAATATGTTGAAGCCTAAGTTCTCAATGTGATAGGCTTAGGGGATGGGGCCTTTGGGAGGTGACTGGGTCGAGAGGGTGGAGTTAGTGCCCTTAGAAAAAGGGACCACAGAGAGCGCTCTCTCTTGCTTTCTTTCCAACATGTGAGGATACAAGAAGTTGACAATCTGCAACCCAGGCAAGAATCCTCACCAAAACCCTGCCATACTGGCACCCTGACTGTGGTCTTCCATCCTCCAGAACGGTGAGAAATAAGTTTCTGTTGTTTCTAAGCCACCAGTACTTCGATACTATGGTACTTCGTTGTAGCTGCCCTGACTGACTAAGGCCTCAAAGTAGCCACCAGTGAATTGATGTCTGCTTGAGTTCTCCTACCAGTTCTCTCTGTGGATTCGTTTTCTCCTTCTCAGTTAAAGAGGTGGTCTCACATGCTTCTTTACAGAACCTATCATCTCCTGGCATTTTCTAAGAGGTATCTCCTGTGAACTGCCCTTGGAAAATTCACATAAATAGTTCTGTCTTACAGTAGTGTTCTTATTCTGTCGTTTGGGGGCCAAGCTCAGTTTTTCTCTGTCTCTTTTCTTCTGAGACGGTATTTCAACAAATAGTCAGCACTTTGCAAAGATTTATTAAATAAATTCATGGCAAACACTAGGTACACTTTTTTTGTACCTTACAATAACACTTGTCATAGTAATGTCTTGCCACGTTTAGTTCTGTGGCATAATTTGATGAAGGTATAGCTAGATATTATGTCACATATAATAATATTGCAACAAATTGCAACAACTCTAAGCCAGGGATCCTATGAGAAATAGTTTCATTACAAGCAAAAAAAATTGTAGTAAATTTAATTATCACTTTTCTTAAAGCAAAACACTAAATGTTGTAACTCAAACAACAAGTTTCACAAATGTTGTTGAGACATAACCTGTTCTGTTTGTTCCTGGGCTTAGTCTGCTGATACAGAGGCCTTATTCCAAGGCCCTCAGAAGATACAGTGTGGATACCACTATGCTCAAGAGAGAGCATTCCTGTTAAACCTTACTATTTGCCTGCTCCCAGTATTTTTCCTTGGTCCTCTTATCTTTTTTGTTCATATTCCCCACCAAGTTTCTGCCTCCTCTAATGCCTGGCCTGTAGCTTGGATTATCAGGCATTTTCTGTTTCATTCATATCTGCTTATCAATGGGGGCAGAAATAGAATGAAATGGAGAAAGATGCTCATGAATGTTGGGAGAATCTCATAAGGTATCTACTGTATGCCAGAAGGAGAGTAATCTTTGCAATACAAAATGACTGATTTTCTCAATTCTTCTTAGTAGATACTTTGTTAGACCAAAAGAGTATCTGTCTCTTTTCCAACTTTGAGATACATTATATTAATAGAAGCTCCATTTCTATCACTTGAAATTAAGAAGGCAGCTAAAAGGAAAGCAGGTGGAAGGAAGAAGGAAGAAATTTAACTATCAAGACATTGTTATTTGTGCTTATTTTAATTGATTCAGGTTAATTTCAAGTGACAGATTCCTTATCCCCATAAAGAACTCTTACGGGGCTAGGCATGGTGGCTCACTCCTATAATCCCAGCACTTTGGGAGGCCAAGATGGGTGCATTGTTTGACCTCAGGAGTTCTAGACCAGCCTGGGCAACATGGTGAAAACTTTTCTCTACAAAAAATACAAAAATTAGCTGGACATGGTGTAAAGAGCCTATAGTTCCAGCTACTTGGGGAGCTGAGGCGGGAGGATTCCCTGAACTCAGGAGGTGGAGGTTGCAGTGAGCCGAGATCGTGCCACTGCACTCCAGCCTGGGTGAGATAGTGAGATTGTGTCAAAAAAAAAAAAAAGCCTTATGGAAGGGAAGAGGGATTATAAACTTATAGAAGGAAAAATGTTAAATTGAGGTATCTTGGAATATTGAGAAGTTTCTTGGTCCCAGACAATTTCCTTTGAATAAGATTATTAAAGATAAAATATAAAGTTTCAGGGGAAAATCAATAAATACAGTCAATTTCATTAAATAGGTCAGAGATAAGTTGAGCATTGCTATTCATTATTGAATATTTGATGTCATAAGAAAAAGACATTTTTCTTGGCTACAAATTTTGGAGCTACTGCTTCCTCCTGGGAATGGCAGCCTAAGTGATTCAAAAAAGAACAATTTCCCAGAAGTTTCCATAAAATAATTTTTCATTATAATGATTTTGCTTGAATTAGACAATCTGTTTTGACTTCTCCCTAGGGTAGTGACATTACTAATGTGAGTTGTTCATTTATTTTGGCAAATATTTTATTTTAGTTGCATTATTTTCCAGTTATTTTGCTATTCATTAATGTCCTCATCATTGGGTGGGGCAGGGAGGTTTGTACAGTAAAGAGAAGAAGCTTAGTTTGAATAAATCATGTTTGTATCTAATTATGAGCAAGCACAAATGTATAATTTTTTCTTAAAAAAAGTAAGTCTGGGGTCAAAACAAGTAAAAAAACCTTTAAATCATATATATATACTCTTAGCTTGTCTTATCTTTCACAAGTATGTTGAAATACACCTAGATATGTCCTGACCTGCCATTTATAATATTCCTAATACTATAAAGTTTATGGAAACTCTGCTTAGAATTATTTTATTTAGTAAACTGTCTCATGTGTATTCACAACTCTTAATGTAATTGCTTTAATGCTATGATGTTATGATTAGTGGAAAAGACATTTTATATCACCACTTTGGAAGCATAATTCCATGAGTTAGTGATATTTGTGAACCAGAAATTAACATTACACAAACAGCAAGCACAAAATAAGTGGTAAGCATATAAAGTAGTGTTTTACTGGTACTTCAAATAGAGCATTTCCAAAAAGAACCTAATTATGTTTCCCTAAATTCTCACTTTTGATACTGCAGCACTACCCGATGTCTCAATTTGGCTCATGATACTGTTTTCCCATAGTAGAACCATTACTGTATTTATGCTACTATCTCAGAAGTCATCAACCACCTCCTTCTTTCTTTCACTCTTTCCCTCACACATGCAATCATCAAATCATCTAAATTAACCAAGTATATATCCACAATCACTTTGTGTTTTATTCCTTTTCCTCCTCTATACTAGTTCAAGTTCATAATTCATGTATCTTTTCAAAACCACTCTAATATATGTCTTCTTACTACTGTTAGTCCTACCTTTATTTTGTATCCATACAACTGACTGATATCAGAGTGGACACTCTAATGCAGAGTTACAATGGCATCAGCCCTCTATTAGTAAAACTTTAGGAGGTGGCCCAGTGCATCAGTCAGGGCTCTTGTTTTCTGTTGTATAAGTCTGCAAGCTTAGAAACCAATCCTTGGTCTCCAGCAATGAAAATTGAATGTAATAGTAGACTTATGGGAGGCTAAAAAAACTAGATTTGAAAAATGAATGAGGAGGAACGTCAACTGGGAGGTCTTTCCTGAAACACAGTAACTGGATTGTAGCAGAAATGGTCTGGCCAGGATTCTGCTATTGCTGCTGCAGGGCACCATTAATGCTAGAAAAGGGGAATCTTCTTTACTGTTGGGTTCTGTGGTGTGAGATGTACTGCATCACGGAGACAGTGCATGCATTGGGGAACCCCAAGTCAGTAGGGAAATTGAATGCCAGAGAACCACTTCAGAAAAGTGCAAACAACAAACAGCAACGACCACAAATGTCAATTAAATACATGACTAAGGCTTAAACCTGTTAAAAATGCATTCAAATTTATTTCTAAGCTGACTTTACATTTTCAAAATGATAATTGCTTACTGAAGTGTTCCCTTCCAACGCATCAGCTATGCATTCTCATCCTGGACATCTGATCATTCTCTTAAACAGCTGCACACTGTTCACACTGAGGAACACACTGATTCCTCAACTCAGGGTTTCTCAACCATGACACTATTGACATTATTGCCTGGATCATTCTTTATTGTGGGCAGCTGAACTTTGCATTGTAGGATGTTTAACAGCATCCCTGGCCTCTACCCACTGAATGCCAACAACACCTCTGCAGTTGTAATAACTCGAAAGTCTGCAGACATTTCCAAATCTTTCCTAGGGAGTAAACTCACCCCAGGTTAAAAAGGAGACTAAAGAGAAGCACTTAAATGCAATATGAGATTCCAGAAAAGCACATTTGTGGAAAATCTTATGAAATTCAAATAAGGACTTTAGTTTACTTAATAGTATTGTATCAATTTTCTTTCCTGGTTCTGCTTTTTATGCCATAGTTACATAAAATGTTACTTTAGGAAACACTGGGCAAAGGATATATAGACATTCTCTGTGTCTTTTATAAATTTTTTTGGTAAGTCTAAAATTCATTCAAATAAAAATTTAAAAAATACATCTGGGTTGTCATCACCATTTCCTCTAGTCCTGTATTTCTCAACCTATTTTGTTGATGTTATTATACCTCCTTCGACTGCCCAAGAGCCTTGTGAGACATTTTTTTCCTAATTGTCCTCCCCATGAATTTTGAATATCATAGAGAATATATCTGTTTATGCAATGAATATCTGTGCTTTCTACATAAAAAGACTTAGTTTTTTTTTTAATTCTCCCCACCCTCCAGAACCAATTTTTGCCTTTTTTGAAAATGCATGCTCTAGTCAGAAGCAGTGATAGTCTCCTCTCACCTTCCAAAACTTTCCTTACATCAATTATACAATTATCAAATGTTACTTTGCATTCTAATTAAAATAAGTACATGTAATATGGTTTGGCTCTGTGTCCCCACCCAAATCTCATCGTGTACCTTCCATAATTCCCACGTGTTGTGGGAGGGACCTGGTGGGAGATGATTCATTCATGGGGGCGGGTCTTTCCTCTGCTGTTGTTGTGATAGTCAATGGGTCTCACGAGATGTGATGGTTTTAAAAACGTGAGTTTCTCTTCACAAGCTCTCTCTTTTTGCCTGCTGACATCCACATAAGATGTGATTTGCTTCTCCTTGCCTTCCACCATGATTGTGAGGCCTCCCCAGCCAGGTAGAACTGTGAGTCCAATTAAACCTCTTTCTTTTGTAAATTGCCCAGTTTTGGGTATGTCTTTATCAGCAGCATGAACACAGACTAATACAACTTGTATGTCTTTTCTACCAGACTCATTAGCTTCTTAAGATCAGTGATGCTATATCCTTCACTTTATATTCCTTCCACAGTAGCAGACACACGAGGCACTCAAAAGCCTGCACTGCTTTAAAGCAGAGATTATATTCAGCAGAGATGACTTATGTATTTAATAAACGTGGTAGAATTAAAATAGATAGAAAGTACAGGAGGTCAAACCAAGAATAAAGTTAATAAAGTAAAAAAAAAAAAAAAAGAAAGAAAGTTTGTAAATGGTGATATCTGTTATTTGAGTAGAGTTTTATTTGGGAGGAATAGTAAGGAATTAGGCAGAAAGATGGGTATAACAAATTTGAGGTGACAAATTTCATTTACAATGTGATTTATTGAAAAGAATATAGAATTTTTAAAAAGCTACCAGTTACACACACCACGGATAGAATTTTAACATTTCCTGGAAAGATGTATGTGTAACCTACTCAGTAAAGTGAGTTGGGCTCCATAAGATAACAGAAAGCAACTGCAGTCCTCTGTTTGTTGTTTCCTTCTCCTGCATGAAAGTCATTCAAGCTCAAAAGCTTTTCCAGTGAGTTTCGGGTAATAAAAAATGGTATTTTTTCCTTAATATTAAGAGTCTTGTTCAGTATTATACTAAAACTCTGAGCTTTACCAATTAATATCTTCTCTTTCAACCAGGCTGGGAAACTTGCAGTGGGGAAAGAGCCATAGACTGTCATTCTTTAGAGTGTTCATGGGTGAGTTTGAGAGTCAGTGACCTGATCTTTATCTGTGAAACTTCAGGTCACATATGTCATGCTCTCCCAGGGCTTCTCATGAAGCCACCCTCAGTTGGCTTCAGAGGAGAAGAAGCCTACCCTGTTCCTGCACCTTGGAAAGGGGAAGACATACTGATCTCTGTCTCCAAACGGATCCTCACTACTATTGTCCTCAATTTCCTGTCACTCTTCTATTCCTCATGTAGATGCTGGAGGTAGTTAATATGCTAATGCTGGCAGAAAGAAGCATTATGCAGATCTTACATAGATAATATAGGAATCAATTTAAAACTAGGAGGATACTGGCATCTATTATATATATTTTCTTCTGGACAAAGATAGATGTTGGTTAGAAACTCCGAGATTATAGAAACGTCTTATGATCTGGTTATATTTTAAGCCATGAATATTGTAGCTGGCACACAATAGGTACTGAGTAAATGTTGGTGCCCTTTGTCATTTTTCTCTTCTTTTCTTAAATCCTTTTCTGAATTATATTTCTTTGTAGCCCACAAATTCAATTCTATATATGTCCTTTTTTATAAATACATCATATTTTAGATTCCTGTACATTTTTATCAATCCATCTGTTTCCCATATCATGGAAAAGAAAGGAGAATTGGTGAAGTGAATGTAATTAAACAACGTTAAAATAATGAGTATACAGAAACTTGTAAGTTATTTCTTATGCTTTTAGAAACAATTTAGAAAAATTACTATATATTGGAAGAAATGTTATTTTGTTATTCAGTTTCCTTAACTGTATTAGTCAGGGTTCTGTAGAGCAACAAAACTAATTATATGTGTGTGTATATACATATATATATCATATATATACATATGTATCTCAGATATATATATATGGGAGTTTATTAAGTATTAACTCACATGATCACAAGGTTCCACAATAGGCTGTCTGCAGGCTGAGGAGCAAGGAGAGCCAGTCCGAGTCCCAAAACTGAGGAACTTGGAGTCCAATGTTCGAGGGCAGGAAGCATCTAGCACGGGAGAAAGATGTAGGCTGGGAGGCTAGGCCAGTCTCATCTTTGCACGTTTTTCTGGTTGATTGTATTCTAGCCTCACTGGCAGCTGATTCGATTGTGCTCACCCAGATTAAGGGTGGATCTGCCTTCCCCAGGCCACTGACTCAAATGTGAGTCTCCTTTGGCAACACCCTCACAGACACACCCAGGATCAATACTTTGTATCCTTCAGTCCAATCAAGTTGACATTCAGTATTAACCATCACAAGCCCACCGCTTGTTAACTTGAACCCATACACATCTCCTGTGCTCAGACATCATTTTCAAGTAAAGCCAATAATAATTACACCTAACATAATACAACTATCCTTTGCACAGCCAGAAGTGCCCCAATCCCCAACCCAAATACTATTACATAAAATTAACAATATTTAAATGCTGATGTGAAGTCAATAGATCTTATGTCACATGATAAAGGTAAAGGAAATAAAATGAAGATATTTTCTTAGTACAAGTGTATACATGCAAAAACATGTTTTTAACAAAAGGAAGAAATACTCATGAAAATTACAGTCCTCATTTCTGCAGCTGGTCACGTGGTTATAGCTGGTACTGATGACTGCCTTTTTCTACTACCCATTCTGTATTCCCTTTGCCTTCAGCAAGCGCCTCAGCAGGTTGTGGTGTTTTCCCTGGTGGAGTGACCCAAACCTTCCTGCCTGAAGGATCTGGGTCATTTGTAGCCCTGCCTGGATTGGGTTTTTGTAGTTTTCCATTGACTTTAAATTCAGGGCGTGGTAATACTAACAGATACCCTAATGGATCTCCTGTATTCCATGCGTACTCTTCCTTATCTCCATTGTGAAGTAGTAGACTGATTTCATCTTGATAGTCCGGGTCAATCACCGCAGCCAACACTGTAACTCCCTTCTTAGCCTGTTGACTTAAAGGTAGGAAGAGCTCAAAGTGACAGGTGGCAATCTTAACTTCCAGTTTAATGGAATTGTTGTTGTGTCTCCTGGTGGCCATGTTCCTCCCTCTGGAACTAAGAGCTCTAGGCCAGCAGAAAGTAATGTCATGGGAACAGGAAGCAAAAATTTTGTTAGTGGATCACTAGGGGTGATGGTGAGTGGTGCCAATTCCACTCCTTAATTCCTGGACCCATGAATCCTGGCTATGGGAGCAACAGCACTGTATATCAAAAGCTGATTCAGAACATACACAGCCTTCTGGAGAACTTTGTCCTAGCCCTGCAAAGTATTGTCATCTAGTTTGCATTGTAATTTTGACTTAAAAGGGCCATTCCACCGTTCTATCAATTCAGCTGCTTCAGCATGATGGTGAACATGGTAAGACCAGTGAACTCCATGAGCACGAGCCCACTGCCCCACTTCTTTAGCGATAAAGTGACAATCTTGGTCAGAGGCAATGCTGTGTGGAATACCATGACAGTGGATAAGGCATTCTGTGAGTCCACAGATGGTAGCCTTGTCAGAAGCACTGCATGTGGGATAGACAAAGCCATAACAGGAGTAAGTATCTATTCCAGTGAGGACAAGCTTCTGCCCTTTCCATGATGGAAGAGGTCCAATATAACCAACCTGCCACCAGGTAGCTGGCTGATCACCCCGAGGGATGGCGCCATATCGAGGGCTCAGTGTTGGTCTCTGCTGTTGGCAAATTGGGCACTCAGCAGTCCCCATAGTCAGGTCAGTCTTGGTGAGTGGAAGTGCATGTTGCTGATTCCATGCATAACCTCCATGCGTGCCACCATGGCCTCTTTGTTCATTGGCCCATTGGGCAAAGACGGGGTGGCTGGGGAAAGAGGCTCAGTGGTGTCCACAGAATGAGTCATCCACGTGATTACTGAAATCCTCCTCTGCTGAGGTGATCCGTTGGTGAGCACTCACATGGGATACAACTATCTTCACAGTTTTTGACCACTCTTAAAGGTCCATCCACATACCTCTTCCTCAAATTTCTTTGTCAACAATTTTCCAATTATGCTTCTTCCATGTCCCTGATCATCCAGCCAATCCATGGCTACAGGCCATGAATCAGTATGTAATTGCACATCTGGCCATTTCTTCTTCCATGCAAACTGCACAACCAGGTGCACTGCTTGAAGTTCTGTCCACTGGGAAAGTTTTCCTTCACTGCTGTCCTTCAGGGATATCCTAGAAAGGGGCTGTAGAGCTGCAGCTGTCCACTTTCAGGTGATGCCTGCATATCATGCAGAACCATCTGTGAACCCCAGGACCTAGCCTTCTCTTCCTCTGTCACCTGATCATAGGGAACCCCCCATGAGGCCATCAGTAGGGGCTGGGGGAGAAAGGGTGGAGTGGCAGGAATGGAGACCATGGGCATTTAAGCCACTTCCTCATGTAACTTACTTGTGCCTTCAGGACCTGCTCGAGCCCGATCACATATATACCACTTCTATGTAATGATGGAATGCCGCTGTGCATGACCTACTTTACGGCTAGATGGGTCAGAAAGCACGCAGTTCGTGATGGGCATTTCAGGTCACATGGTGGCTTGATGGCCCGTAGTCAAATGTTCAGTTTCCACCAAAGCCCTGTAACAGGCCAAAAGCTGTCTCTCAAAAGTAGAGTAGTTATCTGCAGAAGACTGCAGGGCCTTGCTCAAAAATCCTAGAGGCCTCCACTGTGGGTACCTGTCAAAGGCTCCAAATAGCATTCCTATCTGACATTGACACCTCAAGCAACATTAGATCTGTTGGGTCATATGGCCCAAGTGGCAGAGCAGCTTGCACAGCAGCCTGGACCTGTTGCAAAACCTTCTCCTGTTCTGGACCCCACTTAAAACTGGCAGCCATTCGGGTCATTAGATAAATGGGCTGGAGTAACACACCAGAATGAGGAATGTGTTGCCTCCAAAATCCAAAGAGGCCCACTAGGTGTTGTGCCTCTTTCTTGGTTGTAGGAAGGGCCAAATGCAGCAACTTATCCTTCACCTTAGAAGGAATATCTTGACAGGCCCCATACCACTGGATCCTTAGAAGTTTTATTGAGGTAGAAGGTCCCTGAATCTTAGTTGAATATTTCTCAGTAGAGGCAGCTCTAATGGCTTCCTTTTGGCCTTTCCTACCATAAGAGCCCCCACCATACCAGTCAGGTAGCCAATGTGGGTATTCTGCTAGCTGCTAAGTATGTCTATGCTAATTATGCATTCTGGCACTGGGGAAATGACCACAGGATGAGTCCGGGGACCCACTGGACCCACTGTAGGTCAGACCTGAGCTAAAACTCCACTAATTCCCTGACCTCCATAAGCTCCTACTTTAACTGGGGAACCACAGTGACATTTTGGGTCCCCTGGAATCAATGTCAGCTCAGAGCCAGTGTCTAGTACTCCCTGAAATGTCTGATCATTTCCCTTTACCCAACGCACAGTTACCCTGGTAAAAATCTGGAGGTCTCGTTGGGGAAGGATGGAAGAAAGATTCACTGCAGAAATTGTTGGTAATGTAGTGGGGTCCTTCCTCAAGGGAACCTGGCCTTCCCTTCATTAAAGGGGTTCTGGGTCTGTAAACTGGCTCAAGTCTTGACATTGATTGAGGGGCCATCATTCTTGTTCTTATAATTCAAATTGGGCTTTTGTCCACTTGACATAGAAGTTTTCTCTTTATATAAATTACATAGGAATACAGTAGGCTTCCTATCAATTTCATGTCTAGGAACACTGTGATTAATTAGCCAATGCCAGAGCGCTACATGAGTCAGACTGTTCTGATTGCCACTTTGCCTCTGCTGTCCATTATGGTAGCTATGCCCACCTTGTCTTTAATGGTTGAGTGCTGCCACTTGGCCCCTGCCACTTCAGGATCCAATTATTCCCATTTAAATTTTATAGTTGAGTGACTGCAGTTCCCACCAGTAGATATGACATACAGAGAAGAGCCATTACAGGGCTCTTCAAAGATGCAGGTTCTGTTCTCACCAATCTGTATCTCAAAGCATTGGTCAAGAGTGTATCTTCGGGACCCTTCCAGCTGGGATGAGTAGGTCCAATGTGACTAATCCACTCCACCATTCCAATCTCCCTAAGCCTTTGGATCCCTTACTCTACATTAAACCAAGAAAGATCAGGCATTTCCAGGTGGCTCACAGTGGAATTAATCCACATTTCAGCTAACCAAGAAATAAACGATTAGAGCCTTTTTACATTCCCAGATCTGCAACATGAAATGCAGAGACCCTATTTAGTGGGCCCAAATCAATAAATTCAGCCTGATCGAACTCTATGTTCCTTCCACCATTATCCCACACCCTTCATATCCATTCCCATGCCTGTTCTCCAGATTTCTGTTTATATAAATTAGAAAATTCAAGCAGTTCTTTTCGAGTGTAGCACACCTCCTCATGGGTCATGCTCTGAACCTCCCTTCTAGGGGCCTGCAGGGACTTTAGTCTAGTTACAGGTCTACAAGCAAACAGAGGGGTTGGGGGTGGCTTCTGAGGAAAGTCAACATTATTTTGCCTGGCAACTGCTTCAGGGGATGCCATCACTGTTGCCTCAGGCAGTGCAGGGTTTATCTCCTCAGATGAAGGCAGAAAGGCTGATGGCAGCATAGGTAGCGGAAGGGATGTTGCCACTACTGGGGATGGGGAAGCTGTTTCTTCTGACAAAAAAGGTTCATCAGACTTTACAAACTCAGTGTCCCCAGCTTCATCAGGGTCCTCCCCCATGTCCCCATTCCATGTTGCAGGGTCCCATTCTTTTCTAATCAATGCTCTCACTTTATCAGTAGACACCTGGCGAGGCTGTGCATGCATCTTTTGTTGCAGGTCATCCACTCACATGATAAGAAGTCGTATCTGTTTCTGCACAATTTCAGCTCTTTCTCTACAGGAGATAAATCTCTCACTCAGGACAATCTTAGCAGATTTGAGGCTCAGTATCTGCTTCTGAAGCCTGGAGATAGAATCCCTGAGTTCATCATTTTCTTTCATCACCTTGTCCACTGAACTTAGCAGCAACCAACCAGCTTCATTATGTTCCTTGGTTCTCCACATATGGTCAAAAGTATTATGCATAGAGTCACTAAACTCCTTGCCTCTTATGACTGACGAACCAGGAGTGTCAAATGCATTTACTTTGCATAACTCTAAGCAGTTCGTGCCAAGGACTACCAGAGTTCTCCGTACTAGTAGAAGTATAGTCCTTAGAATTTTGGGGTTTAATCATATTAAGCAGCCAACTCCAGGAACACCAAAACCAATGAAAAAACTCCATTCTTAATATTCTGTTCCTCTAAAACCACTCCTGGTAGCAAAATCTGTATTAGTCAGGGTTCTCTAGAGGGACAGAACTAATGGACTATGCATATATGTAAAGGGGATTGTATTAAGTATTAACTCGCATGATCACAAGGCCTCTCCATAGGCCATGCCATCTGCAGCAAGGAGATCAAGGAGAGCCAGTCTGAGTCCCAAAACTGAAGAACTTGGAGTCTGGTGTTCGAGGGCAGGAAGCATCCAGCATGGGAGAAAGATGTAGACTGGGAGACTAGGCCAGTCTCTCACTTTCCACATTTTTTTGCCTGCTTTTTATTCTAGCCATTCTGGCAGCTGATTAGATTGTGCTAACCCAGATTAAGGGAGGGTCTGCTTTTCCCAGCCCACTGATTCAAATGTTATTCTCCTTTGGTAACACCCTCACAGACACACCCAGGATCAATACTTTGTATTCTTCAATCCAATCAAGTCGACACTCAGTATTAACCATCACATCAATCATAATCACTAGGTAATGTTGTTAAGTTAAAATTGAGAATAGAAAGATGTCAAACTGGGTAAGAACATATTGTATCTCCTAGAGCTTTGTCTCTGGCCACTTAGGGGTGTTTTATAGAAGGTATTCCACCATATTAATCAGGAGTATTTGAATCTTCTTTCTTTTATGTATTCCCAGGGATTTTAATGTATAAGAGACATAAAACCCTCTTGAACCTATTCAAGTTCTATAGTCTACTGATATGGTTTGGCTCTGTATCTTCACCCAAATCTCACCTTAGATTGTAATAATCCCCATGTGTCAAGGGCGGGACCAGGTGGAGGTGATTGAATCATGGGGGTGGGTTCCACCATGCTGTTCTCATGATAGTGAGTGAGTTTTCAGTGGATCTGATTGTTTCATAAGGGGCTTCCCACATCGCTCTGCACTTCTGTCTCCTGCAACCACTTTCCATCATGATGTAAGTTTCCTGAGGCCTCCCCAGAAATGCAGAACTGTGAGTCAATTAAACCTCTTTCCTTTATAAATTACTCAGTCTCGGGCAGTTCTTTATAGTAGTGTGAGAACAACTTTTAGGATACCTTTACTATTATATAGAGAAATACTTTCTGTTTTTTGAATGAAGTCACTGCCTTTAAGCCCAAGGAGTACCCTCCCACCAGTAACCCTGAATCACTGACAGCAAGAGCTGAGGTGACCTGCAGGATTGTCAGAAGCTGACAAGCTGGGGATTCTGTGCAGTAAATAATCATTCAGATCAATCAAGCAAGAGACATCAAGAAAACATCCATATCAGTAAGCAGAGGAATGAAGAGTGTCTAAAATTCATCTAAATCATCTGAAAGTACTGGCAGGCAGCAAATGTAACTGATTAAAGCCCTTTTGGAAGGAGGAGAAGGAAAGATTGGGAATGGGGAGTGAAGCAAAGAAGAGTTTTGAAACGGAGCCAGCTGACTGTCTTGGCCTCCACTCCCTTTATATTCCTCTCACTTGGTGGAGATTCAGTCCGGACTGAACCTGGCTAAGAGCTAAGCCCTTGATAACTACAAACAGGTGGCTGGATGTCTGAGTAGCAGACACTTAATCTACACTTGCTATAGTAAAAGACAGATATATTTTTCCAGCATTGGCATTTCTCTGACACTGATATCGGTGAACATGTTCTGTACGCCTTTCATGATTTTATAAACTTTGATCACCATTGCTTCATCTTTCATGCTTACAGACTGAGTGATCCTTTTGCCCTCCCACATGTGGCCATCCCTCTCTCTCCTCAATAATTCAAGTTTACTAGTCTCCAGACTTTCTTCTTCATATTTATATGATTTTATTTATTTATTTATTTATTTATTTATTGTTTAGAGACGGTCTCATTCTGTCTGCCTGGATGGAGTGCAGTGGCTTGATCATAGTTCACTGCAGCCTGGACTCCTGGGCTCAAGCAATCCTCCTGCCTCAGCCTCCAGAACAATAGCTGGGACTACAGACATGTGCCACCATGCATGGCTAAGTTTTAGATTTTTTGTAGAGATGGGGTCTCCCTATGTTTCCCTAAGCTTGTCTCAAACTTCTGGCCTTAAGTGATCCTCCCACCTTGTCCTCCCAATGTGCTGGGATTACAGGCTTGAGCCACCACGGCCACCAGACTTTCTTCAACTTAATTCTTTTCTGAGGAAGATAAAAAAAGATCTGTATCTCATTTTTCAAATGTGGAGTCTCCATATTTTAGAACAAAGGCAAAATAATGATTTCTGTATTCCCGAAAGCTTTGTTTCCGATCCCAGCATTCTCCAGGCTCCAAATGTTCATTGAACAATTGTATTCATGGATTAATACAGCGCGTCTTCAATTTTAATGTGCATATGAGCTGCCTGTGGATTTTGTTAAAATATAGGTGCTAATTCAGTAGGTCCAGTGGGGCCCAGAATTCTGCATTTTTAGGATGTTCCTGGATGATGCTGCTGGAATATACATACACCACACCCTTGGTAGTGATACATTAGTACAATAATTGTTAGAGCCTTTCTCTATGTCAGAAGAAAACATTCTGGGAAGACTGTATTCTTCCCATTCCATCCCCATCTCCAAAAACATGAATTCTTATTTTTTCACATTGGCATACATTTATTGATTTTTTCTTTTTCTTTTTCTTTTCTTTTTTTTTGAGATGGAGTCTTGCTCTGTCACCAGGCTGGAGTGCAGTGGTGCAATCTTGGCTCACTACAACCTCCGCCTCCTGGGTTCAAGTGATTCTGCTGCCTCAGCCTCCAGAGTAGCTGGGGCCACAGGCACGCCACCACACCCAGGTTTTTTTTTTTTTTTTTTCGCATTTTAGTACAGACGGGGTTTCACCGTGTTAGCCAGGATGGTCTCAGTCTCCTGACCTCGTGATCCGCCCGCCTTGGCCTCCCAAAGTGCTAGGATTACTGGCGTGAGCCACTGCGCCAGGCCAATTTATTGGTTTTTCTAAGGAAATAAACACACAAGATTTCACTGCAACTTATTTATGTAAATTTAACATTAATAAAATTTGGATGAGTTTAATGTTTGCGGAATATTTTAAAATATACTTATTATACGTTTCTTGTTATAACCTGAAACTTGTCATCAAGGCATGTACATTATATTAGGCTGTTCTTGTACTGCTATAAAGGAATACCTGAGACTGGATAATTTATAAGAAAAAGAGGTCTAATTGGCTCATCTTTCTACAGGCTATACAGGAAGCATGGCCCAGGCATCTGGTCAGCTTCTGGGGCAGCCTTAGGGAGCCTTTACTCATGGTGGACGGCAAAGCTGGAGCAGGCATGTCACATGATAAAAGCAGGAGCAAGAGAGAAGAGAAGGTGTCACACTTTACAACAACCAGGTAAGTCAAGAACTCATTCACTATTGTGAAGACAGCAACAAGCTGTAAGAGATCCACCCCCGTGGCCCAAACACTTCATTCACACCAGGCTCCACCTCCAACATTGGAGGTTACAGTTCTCATGAGATTTGTAGTGAGGTCATCTATTCAAGCCATTTCATACATCCATAAAATGAAACTGGCAAACAACTGAGATGATACCTAATAGGGGGTGACCCAAGCTAAAGACAAAGCTATCTGATACTATAAGTTTATTCAAAATGATACAAATGGGGACCAATAAATTCAACTATCTCTAGTCACAGCTCTAGAAAAAGTTTGTACCAAGCGCTAAAGTCTGTGCTATCCCAATCTGTGATTGAAGAGATGGGAAATTTGATTTATAGTTAAAAATCTAGTCCTAGGGGTTAATGGGATATAAGACTTATTCTTATATTAAAGAGTTAGAACTAGAGACCAAGGTAAATAAATTCAATAGGCAGGGGAGAAAGGAGGAACACAATCCATTTAAAGATAGATCTAGTTGGGAGACGATATTAAGTCTCATCTAAGTTGTTTTAGTAAGCTGCACACATCTTTCCTTAGATCAGTTTAAGAGATTTCAGGAAAAATCAGGTATGTTTCCTCTTACAGATTATTTTACTATACATCAATGGGGATTGCAGTCCAGTATAAATAGGAGATTCCACCGAATCTCAACTCGAATAAAATAACTATCTGTATCTTAGGGCTTCTATATTTCTTCATTAACATTATTTTTTATATCCTTTTGTGGCAAATGTGGAGATTTTATGACTTTTGGCAAGATATTTTGAAAGTCTAAACTGTATTTACATATATTTCTTGTCCCCATGATTATTTGACATTTTTAGGGAGAAGAAACATTTCTTCCCCACTCCTGATGGTTTCTTCCACACAGCAGGGAAGCTCCACTAGTTGGTTACGCTGCCTCTCTCCACTTCCTCGCACACCTGTTTGTGAGTATTGGAAAAAACTGGGCATGGAAATGTGGCTCCTTTCTTTCTTCTGTGTGAGGTCTGCTTGCCTACAGAAGTCATATGCTCTTAGGCATGTGATCCATTTAAATGCAAAGGCCCCGTCCCCTGGAGAGGCTTATGGTGGTCCAAAGCTGTAGGTGACCAGAGGGTTATGTTGTTCTGATTCTGGCATCAATCGTAGGAAATCCATTGTTGGCACATGCTCAAGCCTCATTCTCCAAATTTATTATTGACAAAAGTGCTATTTTGGTTCCTAACTATAGAATCTTTTGTCGCACTTCTCTGTTGTTTCACACTTCATCAGAGAAGAGTGGTGATATTGACTTGGCATTCCTTTGAACCTCAGCATTATTCATCTTCATTAACATTCAGAGATCTCCAGAAGGCTGGTTCTAACAGGAAATATGTGGTTTCTTCCTTATGATTACGCGTACATGGATTGTAATATTTACTAATAATTGCCTCAAAATCAAGACTTGGGGAACTTGGCTTGAGAAAATTGAAATGCAACTTCCAACTTCAACTTTATCATCAAATAGACTTTAGTACTCAATCTCTTTGGATTTCAGTTACCTAATATGTAAAATGGGGTACAAATGTGTACCGCCTACAGTGAAGCATGGCTGAGGGGTTAGAATTGAATGTGAAAATATATTGACAATTATAAAACAATACAACAAATGTGTGTCATTATTCTAATAATTCATTATGTGTATGTAGCAAACACATATTAGAAAAGTAAGTGGCATTACTTTTGATTTTATTCAATTTGTTTCCCTTTATAGAAAGCTGGAATAAACCATTTTTTCCTTCTAGAAACACTACTACTCTTTATTTATTGGGTCAGGTTCTTATTGTACACTATAATGTGCACTTTCTTCTAGGATGAATTTTTATGTGCATTAAGAATGCATCATTTTTATATGTAAGTTCTAAGGTAGGCTGAAAATATTTCCATGTTACATAAAGATCTTTAAAAGTGAATTATGTTTATACCACTTATGTAGTGTTTTTTTAATGATATAAATATCACCTTGTTTTATTGTCAAACACTTTTAGACTTAGTACTTTTAGTTATATGAAGTGCTAAATGACATTTGTTAGCCTATTTTAGCATAGGCACTTTAAAATGTCAACCAAACAGATGTTCCACTACAAACATGAATAAAAATGAGGGCATAGTAAGACTAAACATAGGCTATTTTATTATGTTAATATTAATATTGCTTAAACTTCAGTAGTGATGAAATTGTATATAATTAATGAAGATGACAAGAAAGACTTCCAAGTTTATAATTTACAAAAACGTTGTAGTCGGTTTAGTTATTTTTTAAAGTTAAAAAATAATTTATTAATTTTTAATGGCAAGATTATAGGAATAAAGTTAAACAGATATGGCTTACAGTGTTATCCTGATCATTTCTGATTTTGCTTCTAGTGTTATTCTGACACTCCTAAATCTCAGAACCATCTCATGTTCAATACTCAAATGGATGCTATAAATTGATTATATACATGTATTTATGTATATGTGTATATGTAATGTATAATAAAAAGTGGGAGGAAGGAAGACCTATGCTCTCCATATATATGTCATTTTCCCACAGTTTTGTATATATCATAGCCCGTATGTACTTTGAAGTTGTAAAATGTGTAATTAATTAAAAAAAAAACAACTATGTTAAGCTAAATTAAAATACCACATAAAACAAGTTTCCTTTAAAATTTTGACTCTTTGTGGCTGAATTAAAAAACTCCTGTGAGTCTCTGTGAAGATGTTCATATAACATTTTGGCCCTTCCTGAACTGAAAACGTTAATAATAGTGATACAATAATGTAACATCCTTGGACATATTTATTTTACTACAACTTTTTTTTCTACTTTTTAAATGCCTGCTGTGTATCAGGGGCTTGGGAAGGTGATGTATACGTATCTTATTTGATGTATTTGTTTTTAATTGAGACTAAATTGATAAAAAAATTTTATCTTAAAACACGTTTTTCGTAATTCAAAGTAGAAAATACATTTAAAGAGTGCTTAAATTTCAAGAGGTGTATGTAAAAATAATTCAGAAGTATAAAGCAAACAACTCTAAAATTATTAATAATGTGAATTATCATTAATATTCATTATGGCTAAATATAGCCCTAGTGTACATTATGGGACTTTCTTCAAAATTAAAGAAAATGTATATACATAGAAATAAAATAAATTTTGTTCCAGAGAATTGTTCATAGTCTCAGCGTAGCTATATAAAAATACCATATTATAGGCTGAGTGCAGTGGCTCATGCCTGTAATCCCAGCACTTTGGGTGGCTGAGGCGGGCAGATCACCTGAGGACAGGAGTTTGAGACCAGCCTGGCCAACATGATGAAATCTTGTCTCTACTAAAAATACAAAGATTAGCCGGGCATGGTGGTGTGTGCTTGTAGTCTCAGCTGCTTGGGAGTCTGAGGCAGGAGAATTGCTAGAAGCCGGGAGTGGAGGTTGCAGTGTGCCGAGGTAGCGCCACTGCACTCCAGCCTGGGTGACAAGAGCAAGACTCTAAAACAATAAAAACCCCAAAAACCATATAATAGATACTTTCTATTTACATGAGTAATGCTTTCCTGCTGGTGGTTATTCAAAGAAGCCCTTGGATAATTACTTTTTCAAATAAATGTTAATTCTCTAATTTGTCCAGTAGGTCTAAGATGTCATAAACTAAGTTTTCTTAAAATAAGAAATGCCACAAAGTCTATCTTTAATTATCAATTCACATACAAAATTAGAAAAACACAAGCTTTTAAATTAGTTGACTTACTATATTTTGAAACATTTTTGTATGATGGAAAAATATTTAAACTTTTTACTTCATACTTAAGAAGTAAATTCCAAAATAAAATAAAACCTCTTTCCTGTTTTTCCTTTCTTGTCAACAGGGGTTTAAACAATAATAAAATAATATAATAATAAAGGAATAGTAAAATAAGTTGAAAATAATAAGTGATTCACATTGTTCCTATTTTAGATATTACAAATGATGTTATTTGACTCCGTAGTTATGTGATAAATTAGATATTATTACTATCCCTTTTTTTACAAATTAACAATCTAAGCACCAGAGAATGTAGGTAACTTGCCAAAAGTTTCTGACCTAAAGGAATATAGTGAAATTAAAAGCTATCTCAATTCCTATTCAAGCAAAGGTGAAAATATCTCATGTAAGACAGAATGTCTTCAATGACTCCCTACTAATCCATAATTTTTTTCTCTTCGTTGTCAGAAAAAAAATCTGTTAGAAAATGTTGATAATGGTTTTTGAAAAATTTTCATTTTATCCAAGTTCTTTTATTTATTGTTTACAGAGGTCACCAAATATAAGTGCTAAAATTTTGAAAGTTTTAAAGCTGGTTTATTAGATTCTAATTGCTGCTGTAACAAATTACCACAAAGTTAGTGACTTAAAACAAGACACATTTGTTCTCTTATAGTTCTGAAGGTCAGAAGTCCAAGAGGAATTTTGCCATAAGATGGATTATATCTAGAGTCCCATCTGTGCTTAATTTAGAATATTTAAATAATGAGATTTAGAAATTTTGAGCTGGTCAGACTTATATAAGATTTTGGATTTAAAATGATGTTTAATTTTTAAGACTTGAGAATGGGGTGAATGTATTGCATGTGAGACAGACATGAAGTTTTGGGAGTCAGGGAGTGTCTCCTGCTGAGGTGGCATAGGAAATCCATGAGTCACACACCTAATTTCATCAGTAGTCCTCTTTATGACTGAATAATTTGACCTTTTGATACTTCAGAGGCACAAGTAAAAGTTGTTCAACCACACCCTTGTCTTTCACTCCAGAGCCAAGTCACTTCCTGACAATGAATCTCCAATTTAGCATCTTTTGCACCTTTGGATAGGCTGAGAAATCTCCCAGTCACCAGAGCCTACTTTATTTTTGCTTAACAGTTCTTGCTTCAGTCTAATTGTTTCCTATCACATTTTATTATAAGTAGCAAGAATGAACTAAGCTGCACCTCTTGATGACATGTTTCTCACATCCTTAGGAGATCTCATGAGCAATGCTTTTAACATTCCTATTTTTTTTTTTTTTTTTTTTTTGAGATGGAGCCTCACTCTTTCTCCAGGCTGGAATGCAGTGGCACAATCTCGGCTCACTGCAACCTCTGCTTCCTGGGTTCAAGTGATTCTCCTGCCTCAGCCTCCTGAGTAGCTGGGACTATAGGCACGCGCCACCACGCCCAGCTAATTTTTGTATTTTTAGTAGAGATGGGGTTTTACCATGTTGGCCAGGATGATCTCGATCTCTTGACCTTGTGATCCACCCGCCTTGGCCTCCCAAAGTGCTGAGATTACAGATGTGAGCCACCGCACCGGGCCTAATATTCTTATTTGTATCAACAGCCTGTTTCTGATGATTTAGGGATTCTCTCCAAGGTAACATAGGCTTTCTTCACCATGCCCCTCATTTCCTTGTGCATTCTCACTGTCAGAATCACTACCGACCATATTTCTACTAAGAGTCTCTTCAAGAAAATTTATACTTTTCCATCCCCTGCTTCATAATTCTTCCAGCCTCTTCCCATTACCAAATTCTGAAGTCATTTCCACCCTTCTGGATATTTCTTTCAGCAGTGTCCCACTTCTAGGTATTCGTTTTCTGTTGCTGCTCTAACAAAATATTACAAACCTAGGGGCTCAAAACAACACAGAGTTGTTCTCTCACAGTTCTGCATATTAGAAGCCTAAAATGAGTCTCTCTTGGCTAAAATCAAGGAGTCAGCAGGACTGGTTCCCTTCAGAGGCAAGAGGAGAGAACCTGTTCTTTGCCTCTTCCAATGACCAGAGGCAACTGAAGGTTACTTGTCTGCCACAAATCACTTCCTTGTCTGTTTCTGTTGTCACATTACCCTCTCTTCAGTCAAATATCTCTGCCTCCCATTTACAAGGGCATTTGTGATTTCATTGGGAACACCTTGAATAACCAGGGTGATTCCTACATCTCAAACTCTGTGATTTAATCACCTCTGCAAAACCTCTTTTATTACATAAAGTAACATATTGACAACTTCTGGGGATTCAAATGCTAGCATCTTTGGGGATCATTATTCAGCTTACTACAGTTTAATATCATCCAGTGTCCATTTTGATATTCTGGTTTTAGTCAGCTCCAAAATTCAATTATATTTTAGTTGCGCACAAACTTAAAACTATAATTTTATTACTGATAATTTGGCCAAATGCTGTGTTATTTTTTAGTAATGTATTCTGATTATGTATAATACAGATAATTTGGGGTTTAAAATAAGTTATTATATTAAGATTATGCAGATATCATTCCTATTATAGCCAAAATGTGAAATCATCATTTTGAAAATGATTCATTATGTTGTTTTTGCAAGTACAACCTATAGAATACACCATATTTTGTTAGATAAGGGAGAAGAAAAAAGATGAGGCCAAAAAGTGTGTTAAAAAAGAATTGCTTGCTTGATTATTTATCATTGACATTAGCTATGAAAGATAAGATGATTGTGTAATCAAGTTTGGTTTTTCATAAATTTGGGACTCACGCTTTGTATATATGCATGTATTAAGAAAAGGACGTATCACTTTGGGAGGCCAAGGCAGGTGGATCATGAGGTCAGGAGTTCAAGACCAGCCTGGCCAAGATGGTGAAACCCCATTTCTACTAAAAATAAAATACAAAAATTAGCCAGGTGTGGTGGCAGTCTCCTGTAATCCCAGCTACTTGGAAGGCTGAGGCAGAGAATTGCTTGAAGCCGGGAGGTGGAGGTTGCAACAGTGAGTGAACATTGCGCCACTGCACTCCAGCCTGGGCGACAAAGCGAGACTCTGTCTCAAAAAAAAAAAAAAAAAAAAAAGAAAGAAAAGGACATATGACACATTTACCAAGGAGTAGTTTGAGGATTTCCCCACACCAGATTATAGGAAACCTAAAACAAGTTTCAACAAATAGATAAAATGTAAAGTTGGCACTACCCTTAAAGGAAACTAGTTTTCTCTTATATACAGTACAACCACAAAGTTATGAGTCTTGTTCCACAAACTGCAAAGGAATATCAGCTTCATTTCTTCATGGGCACTTGGTATTCAAGCTAGTTTCACTTCCCTTGCAATGGAAGCATCACCACCTCCTAAAACCTGCTCACCCTGTGCTTTAATTATGTTGGTAACACAGACAACTTTTAATCCAGCATCCTCAGAGTCAAACTCTGATCCCCTCCATACCCAATTAACAACCAATTTTTGTTCCATTCATGTCCACAGTCACTAAACAAATTCCCTTCCATGAAACTGCTCCTCTTGTCTATTCATGAGCATTCCAGTTAGCCTTCCTCCTCACAATCTTGCTCAGCTTCAATTCATGTTCTATATAGTGGCTCAAATGTTTTTTTTTCCTAAAATGCTAATTTAATCATGTCACTTATTTTCTAAAAGTCTTTCACAGTAACATCAGGTTTAAGTCCAAAGTCTTTAATTTAATATACACAGATATTAGGATCTGGCTTGCCTGTATTTACCAGTTACCTCCTCTCAGATCCTTCTCTTCTGATCATCTTCAGGAAGAATTAGGTACTCTTCCTTGGGTCCTCTTCTTGACACTCCTCACAGCTGGTCTGTTTTATGGACCTACAATGCTGCATGTAATTTTCATAAACTATCATTACTCTTGATGACACTCTTACAAGGTATGGATTAGAAATGCCCCATTTTAGATAAAGAAATATATCTATAGATGTTATATAACATTTCCTTGGTCAAATATAAGGTAGCAAAGCCAGGTGTGGTGGCCTGCCCCTGTAGTCCCAGCTACTTGGGAGGCTGAAGCAGGAGCCCAGAAGTTCAAGGCTGTAGGGAGCTGTGATCGTACCACTGCACTCCAGCCTGGATGACAGAGCAAGACCCTGTCTTTAAATACATTTTTAAAGAAATTTAAGTAGCAGAGTTGAGATGTGACCCTGTACATATTTAACTATTTACTGTACTTTCTGCTATACTATAGTTCATGTATCACCAAAATATTGTGCGTATATCTACTATAATAGCATGGTTCTCAGCTTTCTCCACACTAGAGAGTGGCTCCTTAGGGAAAGAATAATATCTGTATTCTAAGTGTATAATACTGTGTCTAGTACACAGTTCGGTCCTCATTCAATGTTTGTTGGATGTTTATTTCATTTTGAGGACCTGTTTCTCCCTTCACGACGTTGTGGCCAGAGAGCAGTGATTGTACGTATAGGAATGGAAAGGCATGTGAGTAGAAGGATTAAAATCAACAAGGAGAATCCAAGTCCATCCCTTAGAAAATTTAGATATAGTAGGCAAGCCCTGTAGAGGCTATTTATTCCTAGATTCTGTGCTTTTGGATTGTATATATGCCTTTAGATGAGGAGCCCATGTGCCTTGAGGAGGCAGTGTGATTCAATTTTGGAGTAGTAAAGTAGAAAAATTTACATTAACACATTTTATAGCCAATTCTGTGTCTGAGTGTGTTTAATAACATTAAGATCAAAACAATCATTGCTAATATTTTTAGAGCTAATTTAATTTGAAATTCCAAATTAAGCAATTAAAAAATACAGATACTGTTGAATTGATCTTATAGATTAATTATAGGAAGAGGAAAAGATATTTTGAGTAGTTAACAAGGATAAAATAAGTTGTCAGTGCCTCCAGAAAAAAAGGATGTAGGTTTCCAAGGATTTCGGGGAAAACAGGCAAAATAGGAGGCAAAGCGGGAAAAACTATGGAATGTCTTGTGTTTTTGTTTCTTTGTTTCTTTGACTGAAGCAGTGGAGTGACTCAAGAACACAATGGGGGTTATCCAATCAGGGTTAAAATTTCAATAAGGGTTACATGAGCAATATATCTACTGTGATTATTAGATACACGACCAGTGTGTTATGAAAAATATTATTATTGAGAAAAACCAAAAGAAATAAATCGTAGTTAATACTGGAGCCATATATTGTCTAGCTAGTTCTGTCTTTGTTGAATGCCTAAAAATAATCTGGGGAGAGCTTTGTTCTATGAGATAGAATGTATTGTATGTAAAAAGTCCTTTCGTTCTGGCATGCTTGAGAGTTCCCAGGTATAGTATATAACTGTGGTTTCTCCCACATAACTTTGCTAGAATTAGATGCAGACAATTAATCTTGTAGTTGTCTATCATATATCATGTGTCCTATTCTACAGACACGATTCTTCCTCTAGAAGAAATTTGAGACTAGGAAATGAGCAGAGGCCCATTCTCCTTGTTCTTTGTGTAAGTTGGCTTATGATGAGAGTAACCGTAAAGGCCAGTGTTTAGTATTACCCAGGAGATTAGGAACCACATAGAGAGGGTAATGGATCTAAACCAGGGAGCCAAGAAATGACTGTTACAAATTAAGAATAGTTTGCCACTGTTTAAAATAATCCTGCTTTACTTTTTATGCCTAATTCAGATCCACATCTCAGAGCCAGCAACCATCCAGATGGTGGTCGTTCTTTGGGACTTGACATTATTTTAAAAGGTCACCTCAGGCAAATTATAACTGGCACCTCTTTCTTATCAGAGAGCAAACATCTGTGAACTTGCTCCAGTTTTGAATCATCGGTGAAGCAGTTTCCCATGGCAGCTCCTTGCTGACTTTCTTTCTGGGTGAACTCTGTGAACTATTTATTTTTCCTATTAAAAATTGTCACATGCATTATATAGACAGTCCCATAATGTTCCTAAAATTTTGTCACTGAAATTTGAGTCAAGAGGCATTAGGTTTTTAATTTAGAACTATACCATAGATTTACTTGGAATAACATTAACATTAAGGAAATGTCCCCATATAAGATGTATTTTTTTCACTGTAGTGTCACTACATCCCAGCTAACTTTTATAACGTTTACTCTAGTGCCTCTATGCTAATAAAATAATAAATATGTATAATTGCATTATATACAAATAAAATACTATATTTAAATTTTATGTTCCAGAAGTTCCTGTCCTCTTTTTTTTGGGGTGGGGGGGGGAGGTGGGGGTGCAGTTTCACTCTTGTTGCCCAGCCTGGAGTGCAATAGTGCGATCTCGGCTCACTGCAACCTCCACCTCCTGGGTTCAAGCAGTTGTCCTGCCTCAGCCTCCCAAGTAGCTGGGATTACAGGGGTGGGCCACCAAGCCCGGCTAATTTTGTATTTTCAGTAGAGACAGGGTTTCACCGTGTTAGTCAGGCTGATCTTGGACTCCTGACTCAAGTGATCCACCCACCTTGGCCTCCAAAACTGCTGGGATTACAGGTGTGAGCCACCATGCCCAGCCTCCTGTCCCCTTTCAATATTAGACAGTAAAAATGCATTAAAATCATAAACCAGTTGTTCATATTTTCACTTCATCCTTCAGTCCTCTCTTCTACAGATCTAAAGAATTTCTGATTTTTCTGTTGCATACGGGCATTTGTTACACAGACACATTATGGAAAGAGGCAGATTGGAGAATGGAAATGTATCTTTTATTTTACCACCTTGAAGTGTGTACTATTAGTTTGCCAAACCAGTAAGAATTGATAATCATATTGAAGATACAGAGGCCATTAATTATTAATGAAAGTTTAAATTATGCTCAGTGTACTTATTGCATTTAGTGAATTTTATTTATTTTTTTCTTCCATACACCCACCTGAGTAATTACGAAGACTCATGCTCAGTAGTAGGGTCTTGTTCTGAACTCTAGCCCCATACCTAAAGTCTGGTTTCTTTGCTTGGTTTGGGTTAATTAACTTTCCCACCACTTCTAAAACGTGGTATGACTTACTTAGGCCCTGGTCCGTTTAACATTCTTGATATAGGCAACTCATCCTTCTCCGTTTTGTGGATAACATGTTGTAAATACTTTTTGGTGTAACTTTTACAAAAATAAAAAATAGAAGTCCCAAATATTTTTAATTGTTCCTTGATTAAAGTTAGGTTGAGAGAAACTTAATTGAAAGAAGTTTTGAGAAAATACAAGTGATTTTGAAAATAAAAATTACTGGATTAACAATAAGCCCTTGTTTATGTTGATAAAAGAAGAAGCTAACAAAGGTGTATGTATCAGGTACAATGTATTTATGTAGAATCATACTTATTTTGTGTCTTGTCATTAGAAATTTTAACTTTTAAGTCTGATTGCCACAATGATAAAAGACTTTCCTATAATTTTTATTTTTTTGTTGTTGCTGTTAGAAGGTTCGTTGACATAACTTTAAGGGTATGAATGTTTGATATAAAAAGCTAAATTCACAAGAACGCTATTTGTAGAAAACATGTTTACTTAGTTTAGGTGGTAAATTATTTTTGGCATATGAGGTTGGATTGTCTCAACATCATTGCATTAATTAGCCTGTGAACCACAACTCCACTGATCCAAATTAAAAATAAATTGATATTACACAATTCACTATAAATCATAATGCAGAATATTGATTTTTTTCTTTTGAAACTGGCCAAATTATGTCCCTTTATCTAAGCACTACCTCTAATACACACTCCTATTTACAGGGTAGGGTACCTGTAGGCATGCTTTTCTTTTATGTCTATGGGTGGTACAACCATTGATGAGCATGCGACCCAACTAGCGAATCAAATTGTCTTTCTTGCATACATGGAACTGGGGTTTTGTGACATTGGTGTATCACTGTGGACATTTAAAAAGAGAGGATATGTCTTGGACATGGAGAAGCAAATAATACTGGTCTTAGAAACAAATAAGAGGCCACAAAGAAAGCAAAGAGAAGATGTTTGGCACTAAGAAGAAAAAGAGAATGTTACCCAAGTTCCTTGATTCTTTCTAGTTCTTCTTAAAGCCTGGCTACATATTGTCTGCCCTGTGTTTTATGAGATAGCTTTTGATTATTTCTAATGAATTATCTGCTTTGGTTCAAGCTACTTTGAATGGTATTCTATTTCCTGCAAACTATGGCTCCGAATAAAAATAGCCTTGTGCAAATTTTTCAGATCCCATGTCTTATTACTGTTTGGAACCCTTGACGTAAAACATTTATGAAAATGTTACTGAGGCTGTCGTATCTTTTAGACATCATCCCAGGTACACATGATTATATTTCTAGTATGAGCTCTATTGATTCTCTAAGTTCCTTAACCACTCTGGTGTTTAGTCTTGGGCTTCGTTTGGGTTATTTGATGTCCTCAAGTAGCCTACATTTCTTTTAATTGCTCAAGTATGGTGCACTGGTATTATTTTCTGGACTTCCTTGGCGACTGTCATAATAGTTTGTTTTATATTAAAGTTACTGGGGCAACTCAATCTCTGTTATAGCAAAGACTGCAGATTTAGAAATCACCTGAATGTGTTATAGAAAAATATGAATGTCTGGAGTGGGGTTTGGAACTCATTTTTATTTATAGAATCCAAAGTGTAGCCTCATTTGACAACTGCTAACCACTCTTAGAATAATATATGCTCCCTAAAGGGACACATAGGTACATATGACCTTGAGTGAAACTCAATGACCTTCCATTTCCCCATTTATAATTCTGGTTTGAAGGAGATAAATAGGCCATAGTGGTAGGTAGCAGAGTTTTCAGACTAAGAAAGAAGGTCTAACTTCCTCATTAAGTGGCCATTTCACTGTTTAGACCTGTATTTGGTTTATTCTTCTCTCTTGAAACCCTTGAGAAATATAGTGCCTTTCTCCCATTTTGGAGGGGAACTTCAAACCACAACCAACTAAAACACTTGGAAGAAAGACCTGGCAGAATTAGAGCAGATTCAGTTGAAGGGAGGTGACGAGTAGATTGGTTCAGTTAGGTCTTTGTATTTTGTAAACAAACAAACAAACAAACAAAAAAACTATTTTCTTTCCTTTGTGACTGACTGTACTACTCCTTAAAATGGTGGAATTTGGGGGGCCAAAATCATGTTGGAGACTGAAGATGTTGGTCTCTTTCTCTGTTCCAGTCCAAGTTCACAAATGGTTAAGCCCAGTGTGTTGAAGTAGGAAAGCACAGAGAAATTGCAGGCCAACTTCTTGAAAGAAGACATACATGTGGCCAAGAAACATATGAAAAAAACTCAATATCACTGATCATTAGAGAAATGCAAATCAAAACCACAATGAGACATTATCTCGCACCAGTCACAATAGCCATTATTAAAACGTCAAAAAAACAACAGATGCTGGCAAGGTTTAGGAGAAAAACGAATACTTTTACAGTAGTGGTGGTAGAAATGTAAATTAGTTCAACCTTTGTGGAAGACAGTGGCCATTCCTCAAAGACCCAGAAGCAGAAATGCCATTTGACCCAGCAATCCCGTTACCGGGTATATACCCCAAGTAATATGAATAATTCTGTTTTAAAGATACATGCACACGTATGTTCATTGCAGCACTATTCACAATAGCAAAGACATAGAACCAGCCAAAATGCCCATCAATGATAGAGTGGATAAAGAAAATGTGGTACATGTACATCATGGAATATTATGTAGCCACAAAAAGGAATGAGATCATGTCCTTAGCAGAGACATGGATGGAGCTGGAAGCCATTATCCTCAGCAAACGAATGCAAGAACAAAAAACCAACCACATGTTCTCACTTATAAGTGGGAGCTGAATCATGAGAACACATGGACACATTTTGGGGAATAACATATACTAGGGCCTATCAGGATATTGGGGGAGGGAGAGTATCAGGAAGAATAGCTAATGGAAGCTGGGGTTAATACCTAGGCGAAGGGATGATCTGTGTTCCAAATATCCATGGCACAGGTTTACCTACGTAACACACCTGCACATCCTGCACATGTACCTAAACTTTAAATAATAGTTGAAGAAAAAAAAAAACACTGAATATAATTAGGGCTTAGGTCAATACAAAAAAAAAAAAGAGAAATTGCAGGCCAAAGCCTAGACAGTAAGTTTTCCATATAGTGTCTTCCACATAATGATATCCATTAGGAACTACCTGCACCTTTGTAGCTGCAGGGTGATTTCAAGAACCTGGGATACAATCAGATACAACCATCACTGTCTCTTTTAATTACACATTTAACTCATATTTAACATACTGCCTTGTAATTGTGCCTATGCTTTGATAAATAGTTTTTGAATGAAGAGAAATGTTCTTTCTTAACTTCTTTTGTAATGTTTTTGAACTTTCAAAGGAAAATGACTTCATGCATTGAAAAAGACTGCAATCATAATTTTCTTCCTAATTGGGCTCATCCTGTCTGTAATTTGGAGACAGGTAAGTTTGTGCATATGGATTATGATAGTCATGCACATAATAAATCTCTTTTAGTGTCTGACATCTAAACTATATTTTCAAATCTGATTCTAAAGAGAAAAACGAGGATAGCTAGTCATATATATATATTTAGGAGATATATATATATATATATATCCTAAACTCTTTAAAAAGCCTGGTCATAGCATTAATAAAAAAGATATCTGAGAATATTCTGGCAGAGTTCAGATTCTTGATTAAAAGCAGACATATTTTGTGTTTATGCATTGGTAATTATGTTGTTCACAGGAAAAAAATGACTCACCATTATGTATAATTGGTAAACAGATGGGGAGATATTTGATTGACTTCTTTTTTGTTTGTTTTCTTTTTAAAGAAGAAAAAAGGTCATTTTCTTCCCCTAACTTAAAGTGGTAAAGAGCAGTGTAACAGATGTGGCCAATTTCATTCTTGGAATGATATTTTTTGAAAAAGAAAGGGAGGAGGCAAAAGTATTTTGGCATATATTATCTTCATTCTATGTGGACATTGGACAGAATTTAAAACAAAATATATGTATTTTAAAAATCTAAAACAATAATTTAAATTTTAGAATCCTGATTTTGCAAATATGTAATAAATAAGTAAATCAGAGTTTCACAGTATATATTTTCTGGAAATGTAGTTTTAAAATATGCCAATATTCATTAATCAAGACAAAAGCTCTGTGATCAAGTAAATTTGGCAAAAACTAGTTTAAATAAGTCATACAGATTTCTTTATTGTAGTACTTCTCAGAGCCATTAAATGCTAATGTGGACCATGACTACATATATGTAGTGTGTATCTCTCTCTCTCTACACACACACTTACACACACACACACACTATCTATTTTATAGAGAGAACAGTTTTCAAATGCATATTTGACTACAGAACTAGTTTTTTTTTCTCCTTGGCGTATCATAGAGAGAAATGTTCTGTAGAACATACTTCAGAACACTGAAATGAACGTTCCTCAATTCACCCATTAAGTCTTCAAGATTGCCATTGTTTATTGATTCACTAATGAGTAGACTAAATGGTATTTGACTGGTCTGATGATGTTAAACAGTCTCAAATAAGTGAATTGTGTACTGGTTTCTATTTATATTCTGGCTAACCTTTCCCTTTTGTCTAACCCGTGGAAGAAATTCATGATTAAAATATGCTTTAATTTTAACCAAGAAATCTTTTTCAGCTGGGGGAAAAAGCTGTATTTCTACCTTGAAATTGTATCAAGCTGTAACTCTGGTTAATAAAATACTTAGAGCCTTGATGAAATAAATCATTGTAATAACAATATTCATCATCATTATTATTTCCTCAGAAAGAGAACTGGCTTCTGGGTATTCATAGACTAATCTCACCTGCCACCACAAAATTTGGACTTTGAAGCAAATGTATTAGGTATTTCCTGGATCACATCCCTAGATAACAAAGAGCTTCATTAAATATAGAAAGCTCTCCATAGCCTTTGCCTCCCACTGGTTTAATATATAAAAGATTGTGCTAGATACAGAAATTGTATTTACATTCCTAAATCCACAAAGTATCATATTATGTTGTGTGAGAGAGACTGAAGGTCACTCTCTACCAAGCAGTCAACAAGGCCTAGTGTTTGGATTCAACTCTTCTCTTTGATTGATTTCAATAAAAACAAAACAAAACAAACAAACAAAAAAACAGCAGCAGTAATAACAATGACACAAAAAATTTAAAGCCAGTTTTTAAGTAGTGATAGCCTGCAACCTCTGCAAGAATGCAAAGATGTTTCAACTGAATACTATGCTGACATCAGCTCTGTGCTCTTTCATATCCATGCAAGGCAGAAAAGAAAAAGCTACCTAGAAAAGCATATTCTGAAAAATGACCTGGAAACCTGGGAAAATCTGCTGTGGAAAATTACAAGATTGCATAATAGTAGTAACATACAAATATGATTTAGGTAAGATACTCAGGCCAGGCAAAAAGCTATTTTAATTTTCTGCAACTCTAGCTTTAGTTACAGGCTGTGTGACTTAAAGCCAAGGAACTATGTAGATGTCCCTCAAAGACATCTTGCCTGACAATAGTGCATATTTCTCTGCATATTCTTTAATGGTAACTTTGAAATTGGCTTTTATAACTATTCTAATAATCTATGCAATGGTTAAATCTAGTGTGGAAATTTTAATTATCAAAGTAAAGTGACAGTGACTGGCAAGATGGCTAAATAGGAACAGCTCCAGTCTGCGGCTCCCACCAAGATCAACACAGTAGGTGGGTAGTTTCTGCATTTCCAACTGAGGCCCCTGACTCATCTCACTGGAACTGGTTAGATGGTGGGTGTAGCCCATGGAGGGTGAGCTGAAGCAGGGTGGGGCACTGCCTCACCTAGGAAGTGCAAGGGGTTGGGGAAGTCCCTCCCCTAGACAAGGGAAGCCATGAGGGACTGTGCCCTGGGGAACGGTGCACTCCAGCCCAGATACTATGCTTTTCCCATGGTCTCAGCAACCCACAGACCAGGAGATTCCCTCAGGTGCCTACATCACCAGGCCCTGGGTTTCAAGCACAAAACTGGGCAGCCATTTGTGCAGACACCAAGCTAGCTGCAGGAGTTGTTTTTCATATCCCAGTGGCATGTGGAATGCCAGAGAGACAGAACCGTTCACTCCCCTGGAAAAAGGGTTGAAGCCTGGAAGCCAAGTAGTCTAGCTCAGCAGATCCCACCTCAACAGAGCCCAGCAAGCTAAGATTCACTGGCTTGAAATTCTCGCTGAGAGCACAGCAATCTGAAGTCAATCTGGGATGCTTGAGCTTGGTGGGGGGAGGAGTGTCCACCATTACTGAGGCTTGAGGAGGTGGTTTTCCCCTCACAGTGTAAACAAAGCTGCTGGGAAGTTTGAACTGGGCGGAGCCCACTGCAGCTCTGCAAAGCTGCTGTAGCCAGAATGCCTCTCTAGATTCCTCCTCTCTGGGCAGGGCATCCTTGAAAGAAAGGCAGCAGCCCCACTCCGAGGCTTATAGATCAAACTCCCATTTCCCTGGGATAGAGCATCTGGAGGAAGGGGCAGCTTTGGGCACAGCTTCAGCAGACTTAAACGTTCCTGCCTGCTGGCTCTGAAGAGAGCAGCAGATCTCCCAGCACAGTGCTTGTGCTCTGTTAAGGGACAAACTGCCTCATCAAGTGGATCCCTGACCCCCATGCCTCCTAACTGGGAGACACCTCCCAGCAGGGTATGACAGACACCTCATACAGGAGAGCTCTGGCTGGCATCTGGTGGGTGCCCCTCTGAGACAAAGCTTCCAGAGGAAGGAACAGGTAGCAATCTTTGCTGTTCTGCAGTCTCTGCTGGTGATACCAAGGCAAACAGGGTCTGGAGTGGACCTCCAGCAAACTGCAGCAGACCTGCAGCAGAGGGTCCTGACTGTTAGAAGGAAAACTAACAAACAGAAAGGAATATCATCAACATCAACAAAAAGGATGTCCACACAGAAACCCCATTTAAAGGCCACCAACATCAAAGATGAAAGGTAGATAAATCCATGAAAATGAGAAAAAAAAAAAAGCGCAAAAAGGCTGAAAATTCCAAAAGCAAGAATGCCTCTTCTCCTCCAAAGGATCACAACTCCTCACCAGCAAGGGAAAAAAACAGGACAGAGAATGAATTTGACAAATTGACAGAAGTAGGCTTCAGAAAACGGATAATAATAAACTCCTCTGAGCTAAAGGAGCATGTTCTAACCCTATGCAAGGAAGCTACGAACCTTGAAGAAAGGTTAGAAAAATTGCTAACTAGAATAACCAGTTTAGAGAAGAACATAAAATACTCAATGTAGCTGAAAACACAGCACGAGAACTTCGTGAAGCATACACAAGTATCAATACCTGAATCGATCAAGCAGAAGAAAGGATATCAGAGATTGAAGATCAACTTAATGAAATAAAGCATGAAGAGAAATTTAGAGAAAAAAGAGTAAAAATAAATGAACAAAGCCTCCAAGAAATATGGGACTATGTGAAAAGACCAAATCTACATCTGATTGGTGTAACTGAGAGTGACAGGGAGAATGGAACCAAGTTGGAAAACACTCTTCAGGATATTATCCAGGAGAACTTCCTTCCCCAACCTAGCAAGACAGGCCAACATTCAAATTCAGGAAATATAGAGAACACCACAAAGATTTTCCTTGAGAAGTGCAACCCCAAAACAGATAATTGTCAGATTCACCAAGGTTGAAATGAAGGAAAAAATGTTAAGGGCAGCCTGAGAGAAAGGTCGGGTTACCCACAAAGGGAAGCCCATCAGACTAACAGAGGATCTCTTTGCAGAAACCCTACAAGCCAGAAGAGAGTGGGGGCCAATATTCAACATTCTTAAAGAAAAGAATTTTCAACCCAGAATTTCATATCCAGCCAAACTAAGCTTAATAAGCAAAGGAGAAATAAAATCCTTTACAAACAAGCAAATGCTGAGAGATTTTTGTCACAACCAGGAATGACTTACAAAAGCTCCTGAAGGAAGCACTAAACATGGAAAGGAACAACCAGTACCAGCCACAGCAAAAACATGCCAAATTGTAAAGACCATCGAAGCTATGAAGAAACTGCATCAATTAATGGGCGAAATAACCAGCTAGCATCATAATGACAGGATCAAATTCACACGTAAGAAAATTAACAAATGCCCCAATTAAAAGATACAGACTGGCAAATTGGATAAAGAGTCAAGACCCATCAGTGTGCTGTATTCAGGAGACCCATCTCATGTGCAAATACACATGTAGGCTCAAAATAAAGGGATGGAGGAAGACTTTCCAAGCAAATGGAGAGCAAAAAAATGCCGGGTTGCAATCCTAGTCTCTGATAAAACAGGCTTTAAACCAACATAGATCAAAAAAAGATAAAGAAAGGTATTACATAATGGTAAAGGGATTAATGCAACAAGAAGAGCTAACTATCTTAAATATATATATGCACGCAATAAAGGAGCACCCAGATTCATAAAGCAAGTTCTTAGAGACCTACAAAGAGACTTAGACTCCCACACCGTAACAGTGGGAGACTTTAACATCCCACTGTCAATATTAAACAGATCAGTGAGACAGAAAATCAACAAGGATATTCACGACTTGATCTCAGCTCTGGACCAAGTGGATCTAATAGACATCTACATAATTGTCCACCCTAAATCAACAGAAATTACATTCTTCTTAGCACTACATCACACTTATTCTACAACTGACCACATAATTGGAAGTAAAACATTCCTCAGCATATGCAAAAGAATGAAAATCATAACAAACAGTTTCTCAGACCACCGTGCAGTCAAATAAGAACTCAGGATTAAGAAACTCACTCAAAAATGCACTACATGGAAACTGAACAACCTGCTCCTGAATGACTACTGGGTAAATAACAAAATTAAGGCAGAAATAAATAATTTCCTTGAAACCAATGAGAACAAAGACACAATGTACCAGAATCTCTGGGACACAGCTAAAGCAGTGTTTAGAGGAAAATTTATAGCACTAAATGCCCACAGGAGAAAGAGGGAAAAGCCAGACTAATAAAGAAGAAAAAAGAGAAGAATCCAATAGACACAATAAAAAATGATAAAGGGGATAACACCACTGATCCCACAGAAATACAAACTACCATCAGAGAATACCATAAATATCTCTACACAAATAAACTGGAAAACATAGAAGAAATGGATTAATTCCTGGACACATACACCCTCCCAAGTCTAAACCAGGAAGAAGTTGAATCCCTGAAGAAAACAATAACAAGTTCTGATATTGAGGCAGTAATTAATAGCCTACCAACCAAAAAAAGCCCAGGACCAGACGGATTCACAGCCAAATTCTACCAGAGGTACAAATAGGATCTGGTACCATTGCTTCTGAAACTATTCAAAACAATAGACACAGAGGAACTCCTCATTAACTAATTTTACGAGGCCAGCATGATCCTGATACCAAAACCTGGCAGAGATACAATGAAGAAAATTTCAGGCCAATATCCCTAATAAACATTGATGTGAAAATCCTTAATAAAATACTGGAAAACTGAATCTAGCAGCACATCAAAAAGATTACCCACCACGATCAAGTCAGCTTCATCTCTGGGATGCCAGGCTGGTTCAACATGCACAAATCAATAAATGTAATCCATCACATAAACAGAACCAATGACAAAAACCACATTATTATCTCAATAGATGCAGAAAAGGCCTTTGATAAAATTCAACCTCTTTTCACACTAAAATATCCCAATAAACTAAGTGTTGATGGAACATATCTCAAAATAATAAGAGCTATTTATGACAAACCCACAGCCAATATTGTACTGAATGGGCAAAAGCTGGAAGCATTCCTTTTGAAAACCAGCACAAGACAAGCATGACCTCTTTCACCACTCGTATTTAACATAGTGTTGTAAGTTCTGTGTAGGGCCGTCAGGCAAGAGAAAGAAATAAAAGGTATTCAGCTAGGAAGGGAGGAAGTAAAATTGTCTCTCTTTGCAGATGACATGATCATACATTTAGAAAACCCCATCATCTCAGCTCAAAATCTCCTTAGGCTGATAAGCAACTTCAGCAAAGTCTCAGGATACAAAATCATGTGGCCCAAAATCACAAACATTCCCATACACCAATAATAGACAAACAGAGAGCCAAATCATGAGTGAACTCCCATTCACAATTGCTTCAAAGAGAATAAAATACCTAGGAATACAGTTTACAAGGATGTGAAGAACCTCTTCAAGGAGAACTGCAAACCACTGCTCAAGGAAATAAGAGAGGACACAAACAAACGGAAAAACCTTCCATGCTAATGGATAGGAAGAATCAATATCATGAAAATGGCCATACTGCCCATAGTAATTTATAGATTCAATGGTATCTCCATCAAGCTACCATTGACTTTCTTCACAGAATCAGAAAAAACTACTTTAAATTTTACATGGAACCAAAAAAGATCCCATATAGCCAAGACAATCCTAAGCAAAAAGAACAAAGCTGAAGGCATCATGCTACCTGACTTCAAACTATACTACAAGGCTACAGTAACCAAAACAGCATGATACTGGTACCAAAACTGATATACAGACCAATGGAATAGAACAGAGGCCTCAGAAATAATGCCACACATCTACAACCATTTGATCTTTGACAACCCTGACAAAAACAAGCAATGGGGAAAGCATTTTCTATTAATAAATGGTGTTGGGAAAACTGGCTAGCCATATGCAGAAAACTGAAACAGACCCCTTCCTTACACCTTACACAAAAATTAGCTCAAGATGGATTAAAGACTTAAATGTAAGACCTGAAACCATAAAAACCCTAGAAGAAAATCTAGGCAATACCATTCAGGACATAGGCATGGGCAAAGACTTCATGACTAAAACACCAAAAGCAATGGCAACAAAAGCCAAAATTGACAAATGGGATCTAATTAAACTAAAGAACTTCTGTATATCAAAAATAAACTATCATAAGAGTGAACAGGCAACCTACAGAATGGAAAAAAATTTTTGCAATCTACCCATCTGACGAAGGGCTAATATCCAGAATCCATGAAAATCTTAAACAAATTTACAAGAAAAAATAATCCCATTAAAAAGTGGGCAAAAGATATGAACAGACGCGTCTCAAAAGAAGACAGTTATGTGGCTAACAAACATATGAATAAAAGCTCATCATCAGTGGTCATTAGAGAAATGCAAATCAAAACCACAATGAGATGCCATTTCACACCAGTTAGAATGGTGATCATTAAAAAGTCAGGAGACAGCTGATGCTGGAGAGGAAGTGGAGAAGTAGGAATGCTTTTACACTGTTGGTGGGAGTGTAAATTAGTTTGACCATTGTGAAAGACAGTGTGGCGATTCCTCAAGAATCTAGAACCAGAAATACCATTTGACTCAGCAATCAAATTACTGGATATCTACCAAAAGGATTATAAATTATTCTACTATAAAGATATATGCACATGTATGCTTATTGCAGCACTGTTCACAATAGCAAAGACTTGGAACCAGCCCAAATGCTTATCAAAGAGAGACTGGATAAAGAAAATGTGACATATATACACCACGGAATACTAAGCAGCCATAAAAAAGGATGAGTTTATGTCCTTTGCAGGGACATGGGTGAAGCTGGAAACCATCATTCTCAGTAAAGTAACTCAGGAAGAGAAAACCAAGCACCACATGTTCTCACTGATAAGTGGGAGTTAAACAATGAGAACACATGGACACAGGGAGGGGAACATCTCACGCCGAGGCCTGTCGCGGGGTGCGGGGCTAGGGAAGGGAGAGCATTAGGAGAAATACCTAATGTAGATGATGGGTTGATGGGGGCAGCAAACCACCATGGCACGTGTATACCTATGTAACAAACCTGCACGTTCTGCACGTGTATCCCAGAACTTAAAGTATATAAAAAACAGAAAATAAAAACAACAACAACAAAAGTAAAGTGAAACATTTTTCATGATCCGTATAAAAACTATAAACATTGACATGATCCCATCAAATAATGTGAATAATTTGGCAGAGAATATATATGTTGCATCATGTAAAATTGTTAATATTCTGCTGGTTTTGACCCCAATACATCAGTTTTATATTGTTTGAGATTAAAAAAAAGGAAACTAAATGTAATTGTGGGAACTATTACAAATAGAAATGTCATCTTTTGTTCATCTCTCCTTTTCTGAATCTTATTACATGCAACCATAAGAAGCCAATTTACATTATCAGCACTCAACCTAGTAGTCTTCTCATTGAACAAATCAGTATATAGTCTGGTTATCATTTAATAATGAAAGAGAAAAAGTACTTTCTTCAGACAACAAAAACAAAAACATTAGTGGATATTTTGGTAAATTTTACCACATTATATTAAAGCCATCTGTATTTTAAGACAACCATAATCTAAGTTAAGAGACAAGTGCTAGACGTAGAGATTTTTGCAATTCATATAACAGAAACTATAACACAAGAGATTATTAAACAAAGTGTATAAGGAACTACAAATTAATAAGCAAAATTCAACAACCCACTAGAAAAATGGTCAAATATGAGCAGGTAGCCATGAAAAAGTAAATATTAATGTCAAACTTCTATAATTGTCATGACAAATTACCACAAAATTTATGGCTTAAACAAAACACATTTATTATCTTATACTTCTTGAGGTCAGTAGTTTGAAAGAGTTTTCAACACCCTAACATCAAGTTGTCAGCAGGCTGCATTGCTTTCTAGAGGCTCTAAGGGAGAATTTGTTTCTTGCTCTTTCAGATTGTTAGTGAAATTCAGTTCCTTGAGGTTATGTTACTGCAGTCCCTGTTTTCCTGTGGGCTATAACTGAGAGTCATGTATAGCTTCTAGAGGATGCCACATTCCTTGGCTTGTGGTATTTATTTTCCATCTTCAAAGCCAGTAACGATGGATGGAGTTCTTCCTCCACTGAATTTCTCTGACTCTGCTGCCATCTTTTAGGCTTTTAAGAGCTCTTATGATTACATTGGGAAAACCCAGGTTCAGGATAATCTTCCTCTCTCAAGCTCTTTAACCTTAATCACATCTGCAAAATCTCTTTACCAAGGTATGATAACATATTCATAGGTTCTGGGAACTAGGGCACGGATATCTTTGTTGCATGGGATGGGGAGCACATTGTTCTGCCTACCACATTCAAAACCATATGACATTTAGTTTAAACTAATTTGTAATCAGAAAATGTATATGTAAGCAATGACACGAAATTGAATCAAAACCACTGAACAGATTGTAAGTTGTATTTTATTTCATCCATTGAATTGGTAAAGATTAAAAATTTGACCATATCAAAAGTTGGCTAGGATATGACAAACAAATACTAATGGTGGGGGTATACATTGCTATAGATAAAAAACAAATGGCAGATAGCCATGCCCA
This sequence comes from Pongo pygmaeus, assembly GCF_028885625.2. Classification (NCBI taxonomy): domain Eukaryota; kingdom Metazoa; phylum Chordata; class Mammalia; order Primates; family Hominidae; genus Pongo; species Pongo pygmaeus. The sequence continues at coordinate 17,795,958 of NC_085930.1, read as the reverse complement.
CATGTATAAATAAAATGTATATATTATTTATGGATATATTCCAGATATGTTTATATTTCTATAAATTTGCATTTTAAATATTTTTAAAGTGCAAAAATATATCCATCAAAATTATCAGACTGATTGTCCTGAGAAGAGGGAGGGTAAAGAGAATATGATTTGGGGTCTTAATCAAAAGACATGTTATTTTGTCTATAATTTATATTTCTTTTTCTTCTTTTTTAAGCCTGGAAAGATAATATGTAAAATGATAAATTTTACAAGTTTAAAAAGCTAACAGGTATTTATTGCAAAAACTGAGATATAGGGTTAGTTTTTAATCTATCTATCTATCTGTCTAGTCTATCTGTTTGGATTTTTAAAATTTCTGAAATAGGTATATCTTTAACCAAGAAAAAGGAGATCTCTTTAGACTATATACACATACTCATCAAAGTATCTTCTAAAAACTGTACAAAACAGGAGTGGGCAATATTGGGGAGTAAATCTTGCCTGATGCCAGGTGATACAAATAATGTATATTGGAAAACAGCCACTTTAAACATATTGTTTATGGCTGCTTTCCTGATACAATGGCAGAGTTGGGTCATTGCAGCAGAGACCATATGGCCCTAAAAGCCAAAAATATTTACTATCTGGACCATTTCACCCTTTTTGGTAGGAAGGGATACCTCATTAGAGCTGGCTAGAGGTTGTGTAAGACTAGAGTCCATTGCCTAAACACAGTTATACGGGTTACAAAATTATTTAGCCTCAAGCAAACCAGGCAGATCCTTAAAAAGAAAGGTGATCCCAGTGTCTGGCTAAGAATAAGTGCTAAGGCAATTAAATGCAATAGATCACTGTGCTTACCATCTCACCATACCTGAATCGACCACTCCCTGCTAAATGCCCAATCCTTTTAGGTAAGATGGTTGATAGTGTAGGTTTTTATTTCTCTTTTGATAATTTTCTCCTACAGCCCCTTCTAGCCTGTCTTAAAATCTTGCTTCTGTATTCTCACCTCAATCTGAGAGTCATGCTAACTGTCTGAATCCCAGCAGTAGACATGACTGTAAGCTACTTTTTAATACTCTGAACATGATTGAAAATTACCTTCCCACGACTCCGGAACTGAAAGTAAGCCTCAATTAAAAGGAAAATCAGTGCATATAGATATTGATACGAACCATTCTAACTCATTATGCCAAAATACTGTATCTCAGCTCCTTGCTTAAATATGAATATAGTACTTTTATGATGTGATGGCTAATTTTATGTGTCAACTTGGCTAGGCAAGGTACCCAGATATTTAGTCAAACATCATTCTGGATGTTTCTGTGAGAGTGTTTCTCGATGAGATTGGTATTTAAATTGGTACACTTTGAGTAAAACAAATTTCCCTCCATAATGTGGGTGGGCCTCATCCAGTAAATTGAAGGCCTGAATAGAACAAAACAATGACTTCCTGTAAGCACGGGCGACTTCTGCAGCAGACAGCATTCAGAACTGTGAACCACAGCACTGGCTTTTCATTGAACACTATGGTTTAAAGGTTTGTGTCCCCTCAAAAGTCATATGCTAAAATTCTCAGCCCCAAAATGTTGGTATTAGTTGGTGGGCCTCTGGGAGGTGATTAGGTCATAAGGCAGGAACCTTTATGAATGGGATTGAGGCTTTTATAAAAGAAGCCCAGAGAGCTATGTGAGGACCATATGATAATTCAGCTAGAAAGTACCTTCTATAATCCAGGAATGGGCCCTCACCAGACAGTGAGTCTGCCTTTATTTTGGACATCCCAGTATCCAGAGCTGTGAGAAAAAAATTTCTGTTATTTATAAGCCACTCAGTCTATGGTATTTTGCGATAGTAGCTTGAACAGACTGAGACGGCATTCTGCATCTCCAGTCTGCCCGCCTGTGCTTGAACTTTCCAGCCTTTATAAACTGCATGTATTAGTCCATTTTCATGCTGTTGATAAAGACATATCCACACTGGGTAATTTATAAAGAAAAAGAGATTTAATGGACTCTCAGTTCCATGTGGCTGGGGAGGCCTCCCAATCATGGCAGAAGGTGAAAGGCATGTCTTTCATGGCAGCAGGGAAGAGAGAATGAGAGCAATGAAGAAAGGGAAACCCCTTACAAAACCATCAGATCTCATGAGACTTATTCACTACCACGAGAGCAGTATGGAGAAAACTGCCCCCGTGATATAATTATCTCCCACCGGGTCCCTCCCACAACATGTGGGAATTGTGGGAGCTACAATTCAAGATGAGATTTGGGTGGGGACACAGCGAAGCCATATCACTGCATGAGCTAATTACTTAAAATCAATTTCTCTCTCTCTTTTTATCCATATATATATACACATATATCCTTCTATATATAATGTGCATATATTTATGCACACACATATACACACCTATTCTATTGGTTTTGTTTCTCTAGAGAACCCTGACTGGTACATATGACTCATAAAGTATGTGACTAATTAAAGATGTTTACTTTTAAAATTTCAGAGTAGATATAAGCACTCAGCAAACCCTTAGGATATAACGCTTAACAACAAACACATGAAATGCACTATTTGGGAAACTTTCAACCATTATAGTAGTCAAACTTCAAGATGGATCCTAATGATCCCAGCTCCCATTGGTATTCATACTCCTATGTAGCCTCTTCCTACATGAAACCACGATCAGTCTGTATGATCAATAGAATGCAGCAGAAATATATAGATTCACAGATTCCTTCAATCAAATAATAAGGCCTTTAAAAAGTTTATGGAAGTTGTCCTTTGGCTATTTTAATAGAAGCCCATAGTGGAGAAAGAGTTACCTCAAAGCAATTTGTGACTGTGACTTTTGTTTAATGGAGTGAACCTTAATAAGTTTCAAGGAGACAAAAAATATTTTTACAGAATATTGTATTTAAAGAATCACAGAAAGCTTGACTGAAAGGGACAGAGAGTAGAAAATTAAAGCCTGGAACTTCCAAATTTCTGCAAGAAGGAAACAGCTGCAAACACATACTTCGTTTTGTGAAAAAGAAAGGATAACTCAGGGCAGAACCAAGATCCCAGAGGGTGAAGCCCAGGACCACAGTAAATCATTTGCAGGCAGTAGTTTGACTGAGTCCCATTCAAAGAACTTTCAACATGTGCCTGGATGGATTTAAGCCTTGCTGTGGACCAGTAGGTGTAACTTTTGTTTTCTCTGGTTTGAATAGGAGTTCCTACTTCAACTATTCTAAGCTTGTCCCACCATTGTATGTTGGTTGTGTATGTGTTGGAGGGTGAGTGTCATCGTCTCTTTAGCTCACAAGACTCCAGATTGAAAAATATCTGGACACAAGGTGCTTTCCTTAAGGAATTACACAGAAATAGACTCCTTTGCACCTGGAGTTGATGTAGATGATAAGATTCTGAGTGTCACACTGAAATTGAATGAGATGAGACTTTGGGGTCCCTAGGAGGGGATGAGGGTATTTTGCATGTAAGACAGACATAAATGATTGGTGAAAAGAAGTCAGACTGTGGTAGCCATCCTTCAAGATGGCCCCCCAAATTCCCATATCTAGAATTGAGACTTTTTTGTAGTTTTTTTTCCACATTTAATAGGGATGGGGTCTGTGACAAATAGAATATATTAGAAGTGATGACATTTCGCTTCTGAGGTAGATTACAAATGATACTGTGACTTTCATCTTGGCATTCTCAATCCCCTCACCACCCCTCAAGTTCATTCTGTCTCCTCTCTCTCTCTCTCTCCTTTCTTCAGATCACTTACTCTGGTGAAAGTCAGCCTGTTATATCATGAGTAGCATCACTGAGAGGCCCATGTGTTAAGAAACTGAGGCCTCTGATCCATGGTCAGTGAGAAATTGAGGGCTACTACCGATAGCCACTGAATGTACTTGGAAATGGGTCCTCCACTCTCAGACAAACTTTCTGCAGACTTCATCCTACACCTCGACTGCAGCCTTCTGAAAACACTCTGAGCCAAAACCATCTGGGGAAACCACTACCTGATTCTTGACTCTCATAAACCATGTGATAAACTAAGTTTCTTGTTTTAAAGTGCCATGTTTTGTGTAATTTGTTACATAGCAATTAATAGCTACTATACTCATTCAAGTGTTTATTAATATCTTACCAGATATCCTACCTTGTTCAAGGCGCTATCAGAGATAAAGCATAATATCTGACCTCTTTATAAGTCAGGTCTCAATGCTGAAAACAGAAGCCACTGTAGACATTTTTAACTGGAAATGTTTGATAAAGGGTTATAGATGCTCAGGAATATACTGGAAAACTTGAAGTGCATTGTCAAGGCAGAAATATTAGGGGCTACTGTTTGAGGCCATGATTGGTATCAGGAGTTCAAAAGCACACCTCTGTGAATGAATGAAGATGGCATAAAAAAGTGACCCACAGCCACTGCTGCTCCTACTGATACATATAGGTCTGAACATCTGGTAAAGTAGAGAATGGACACCAGGATTTCACTGCAGGGAAACAGCATATGACTACATTACTATCAGCATAATCAAAGAGGTGAAAAAAATGGCTTCTGCCTCATTCCTACCCTCCAATTCTTCTTCAAGTAAATCTAATTAGTGAAACCTGATTCTCTTCTGGAATGTTAGTAGCAAAGAGATCTGGGAATGTTTTTAGCTTTCTAATGTCTTCAACTTGAATGGAGTTAGAATGGATGTTGAGAGCCAATTCTCACCCTTTACCACAGTCTGTGCACCCAAGGGGTTTACAAGCTTAATAGAATGACAAGATTAACATAATGCGACAAGATTAGAGATGGGGCATGTGCTAAATTGAGTGTTACAGCTGAAGTTCAGCAGAAGATCAGAGAAAAAGGAGATTAGAGTGTGATGGAGAATTCAGAGAAAGTTCCATGAAAGAACTTAGCTTTCAGTCAGGGCTTGAAAAGATGGAAGGAACTGAATAAACCTGGATAAAAGTAGAATATTTAATGCAGGTGGATAGCAAGTGTGAAGGCAAGAATTAAAGCAGGTGATAGCAGGTAGTTAGCCTGACTCTTGCAAAGAATAAGTAATGAAAGATGGTCATAACAATGGACTATGAAATATATATGGCTGTGAAAATTGAGGTAATATCTAAATATATTGCATGTGGGTATATGTGTACTCAATGTCCATAACATACATTTATGTATTCATGTATAATTATGTGTGTATTGTCATTCAGTCGATTTCTTTCTTTGTCAGACACTAAGGGACTTAGACTAAGCTAGAGGAATACACAGGACCACAGATATCTCAACATTTCCTTCCTTCCAACCCTGGTCATGTTTGTGCAGTGACTATGAAATTCTTTAACAGTTTTTTTCTCCGATTTGTATTTTGGTTTCCTTATTACAGAAATCAGGCTTTCCCTGAACTCCTTAACTCTTTCCAATTCTTTCCCTATTGAGGGGCTAGACCTGTTCTCATATTTTCTTAGCCGTTGACCATGGTTCTTCTTCTAAATGGAAATTGTTGATGATTGTTATGTGAACCTGGCTAATTTAGTGCATGTGCCTAGAAGTTGCCTGCTGTTATGTCTCCTGACTTAGGTCAGGTCTTCATCCATTTTGATATATTAATAGTAATCATAATGATCACTTATTGAGCGTGTGTTTGTATGAAATGCTTGTTCCCTGGTGCCTTAAAGAAATAGCACTTGAACATAAATTTAATTTACTCAGCAAGGCCATTTTTACTTCCTGCAGAAATGGTGCAGAAAGGGTACACTCACCAGCAGTGTTGCCACGAGAGTACACTGAACAAAGGAGACAGGGTCATTTATAACCTGACGCGTCCACCCTACTGCTGTGTCCGGTTTCCACTGGCTGGAACAGGATCTCACATTCTGTATTTGTCCCGATTGGCTAGCAACTTAGAACTTTTTAAAAGAGATAAAGGCAGAGGAGAACACAGGAAGGAGGAAGTAACTTGTGGAACGCTGAGAAAGGTAAAAAAAACACCTTCAAATAAGGAATAGGAACAGGCTATGACCTAATGCTTGCTTGGACCAGTATAAGCATGCCAGGGAAAATATTTAGGCTAAATTGTAGAAGCTAAGAACATAAAGTACATTGATTTTTTTTTAATCACAGTTAGCAGATATTTAAGAATGTTAGCACAGGTCTTTGAATCATTTTTGCTTCTAAGAGAAGTTACTATTTATTCCTAATTAAATGGGGTGGAAAGTCTTTGAAGAGGAAGCACTACTTTACAAATTTTTACATGTTTTATCCCAGAAAAGGTGTTAGCTACTTTCTAAAAACTATTTCCAATCCAAATATATGTTTTTGTTTCCATTTTATAGATGAGAGAAATAATTTAACTCCAGAACCTGTAGTCTTTACATTATATCATAAAAATTAAAACACAAAACATGATCTTTATATGACAGTATCTCAGACCTCACAGCTTACAAAATGTTGCTGTTGTTAATTATTTCATTTGATCCTCAGAATAAGATCGTGAGGTAAGAAAGGTAGGAAAATTCTGTCTTCTTTTTTTAATAGTTTGGAGAAGCAACTAACTTCTCAGTCACCTGCTCTAGAAAGTTGAGTACTTAATAAACATTATTATATTTTGATCAAGTCTTATATAAAGAAAATGTGTGTCCCATGAATATTAGATAAATAGATACATAGAAAGGTAAACAGACTCATGTAAGGTTTTGAAGCTTAGAGAAGTTTGGAGATCCTCCAATATCACAAAGTACATATTTTGCCACAGTAGAAATTGGTAAAATACAGTTATGATAAAATTTCTTTTTTCCATAATTGACTTCATTTTGATCATAGCTAAGATTTCCATGTGCAGATGAATCCACATCTCTCATTTTGGACAGGGAAAATATCAAACATTGGTCATCTCTCTGAGTCTCAACCAAATCTCTAATGTCTTCTGCTAATTAGTGCATCATTTTCAATAGCAGAAATCTCAAAATAGCATTGTTAAGTTTTTTCATTTGTTTGGCTCTTTACTACTGCAGACCACAGAAAAGTGATCTTTGGCCAATTTATATAGGTATGTTTGCATCATGTTGGAAGATGAGTTTTCTATTAGGGTTCACTATCCACATAGATGTTTTAGAAAGTGCTAATGCATGAAGTGACCTCAGAAAATAAAGTTTAACCTCAAATTCTACAAAATTGAATTTTAGTTATTTGTCAGGATATGGGAAAGAATTATAACTTCAAAATGACCTTCAGTTCTTAAATTTCATCTTTTAGCAATTAGACCTCACAACCAGCCTGCCCTTTTCCGATCAAGAAACAAAAATTTATGCCTATGTAGCATCAAAAATTCCTTGGTTATAATCAAGAGGAACATAAAGGTGAACATTTTCATTAGTGCATGTCATGAACATTGTGGAGAAAAGAATTATAACCCACCCCACTCTAATCCGTCTTCTCTGAGGAGCCATTTTAAGTGAAAAAAAAAAAAATCCTTGGTTTTTCAGTCACTCCAACTTCTTAAAATAAGTTTTAAAGTAGCACAGGGAAAGTTCTCCAGGAATACAAAAGGCTGCTTGATCTCAGCTAGAGCCATGTGAAAAACCTGTAAGCTAGAGACTAATGAGTCTACATCAGGAATAATGCATTCAATTCTAAAATCAGGGATATTGATTGAAATCCAAGAGATAGATGTGAGTCTTAAGCCTGTGGAAAGAGATCTAATACATTTTTTCATATATTTAATTAATCATGGTCATTATGAGACAAAGAATTAAAGATAATGCATCATTTGTCTGAGCTTTATTGAACACGTCATAGTTGCATAAAATCTATGTGATAATTCAAATATCTTGCTTTTAGATCACAGAGAAGGGATTTTGTAGTTTAAGAGTAAAAATTAAAAGTTGTTGGGAAAGAATCAATTGTAGGCTAAATAATAATTGATTACTATTTCAGTAAACACCACAGAATTACCTTCTAGACTAATAAATTTATGGATAGGTATCCAAGTGGCTATTTTTATTTACTCAAAGGAGTAAATTTTCAAATTATCAGCTCCCAAACTAATCATGCTGCAGAAAATCAGATCTTAATTTTCTGTGGACTAAATTAATATAAATTTCATGTTACATAGGCAGATCGTTTCAGATTCACATTTGCTTATACATGCTGATAGGCCCACCAAACTATGCAATTATGCCAGAATAATATTAAAGAGCTTAGAGTTAATCTGTTTTTAAGCCCAAGGTTACATGAAAAATATAGAACATTTACCAATTAACTTTGCATTAGGCACTTCACACATTCCTCACATTCTTATTTAATCCTTGTAATCGCACAAATGATCTTCTGTGGTAGGCATCATCATCTCTTCTTTACAGCTGTAAAACTGAACTCAAGATCATGTAGCTGGAATTAATCTGGGCTTTTACTGACACCCACCTTTGTGCCAGTCTTTGGGAGATTGCACATCTGACTAAAATGTTGACACTTCTCTGAATCCACTCCACGTGTAGTGTCCTACTATGACTTGGTGACCTAGGTTTACTCCTGGGGTTTGCTTTGACCAGTGGAACTTCAGCAGGCATTACACAAGAAAAGGCTTAATGGAGTCTGCATAATTAGACTTGATTTGTGCCTCTTTCACTACCATGAGACAAACATATCTCAGCTAGTTTCTTGGTTCCAGGAAGGTGAAAGAAAGGTGGTGCAGATCCTCACTAGAGAATTTGCCCAGTGCAAGCCAGTAAAGAATAGAACTCTGTCCAGTCAGTAAACTGCAGAAGCACAAGTTCAGTCAAGCCCAACTAAGTTCAACCTTCATCAACTTGGTCTTAGATGTTTCCAGATACTTGAGCTGAAAGGATAAATGATTTTTTTTTTTTTTGAGTTGTGGGGTGGTTTGTTTTGCTGCAGTTGACAACCAATACAAAATTGTAAACTCTTTCCCTTGCTTTTTGCAGATGATAAAATGAAACGCAATGTCTCACAGGAGACAGAGAAGTGTTGAAGCATCTTTGCTGTCTGTGCATAAGAAAAGTTCAACACTAATGTTAAGAGGCAGGAAAGACTGGGTGTAGGTGGCTTGTCAGTTTTTCTATGTGAAAACAGTATTTGATGTTCTCTATTAATCTAGGACAAAAGATGAGAACCAAAGGGGAAGGATAGGATACCATCCGTGAGGTACTGTAGTGACACACCAGTATACTTCTGAGTGTATAAATGTCAAGAGGAAGTGTTCCAACTCGCTCCTGTCTGTACACCCTTCTGGAAGAGGTAAAATATAACAGGCAAGACTCACTTTTGCAGTTAAAGTAACCATGGAAATTTTAAACGTTCCATCATGGATTGACAAACTGTAGCCCATAAGCCAAATCTAGCCTGCTGTGAGTTTTTATTAAGTTTCACTGAAGAAGACAGCCACATCTCTCATTACATATTGCCTATTGCTGCTTTTGCTCCACATTAGCAGAGGTGAGCAGTTGAGAGAGACATTACAGCACATAAAACTTCACATACTTACTACCCGGCTCATTTTAGAAAATGTTTGCTGACCCCTGCTGTAGAGCGCGGTAGGAAGGCATGGCTGGAAGATGTTGGACTAGAGCAGGAACGTACAGGTGATCATGTGGGGAAATCGCGTAGGTGTGGTTGTGGCTGTGGTTGTAATACTGTGGTTGTTCTTAATGAATGAGAAAAGGGACATGATTTCAGGGAATTCTCACTGGGGTCCATTGTGAAATTTGAGGTCAACGCTTCTGTCATTCACTTGTAGAAAATCATTGAATGGCTTATCTACTTTTAAAAACCTTATTTTGATGCAGCATCTTTACAACATTAGTGTCATCCCAAAGATTTAACTTAATTTCTAGGTGGAAATTTGAACCAAGAGAAATGGGACACTCTAGAAATGTAGCCAGGCCCAGATATATTTTCTATAAAACATCCTCTGTGTGTGTGTGTCTGTGTGTGTGTGTGTGTGTGTGTGTGTGTTTAAAAGGTATCAGTCAGATATTCCCCCAATAATATGTATGTTTGGATCAAGCACAATGTGTAGACATAACTACAAGGCATATGCTGTCTGACCATATTTCAGAGCACCCTAAATTAGTTATTTGTTGTGTGCATCCTCCAGCCCTGACAAATCCCCAAGGACTAAATAAATACTACAGTCCTCTCCACTTCAAAGTTCCTCTGAGTTTTACTGTTCAAATTACAGTGGTGGCTGCTTTCCCCTTCTCTATTGCTTGTTCTTTGTCTGTTTTCACACTCCTCCCGGCTGTGTAATCACTCATTCTCTCTAATTTATCACAGCCTCTCCTGGTCCTGACTACACTATCTCCCCATTTTTGTCATGGTGCACTGGTACATTACAAATACAATTAAACTTCTTATGATATTGCAGCTTTTTCCCAACACATCCCAGCTTCAAGGTTGAAAGATTTCTGATATTACCTCTGATATCAGTTCTTTCCCATTTATCGGCAGTGTCCGGACTAATGCAGTAGTGTTGCATTAATTAAAGGAAGCATCTAGTAATACTGCTGTTTTTGCCAGTCTGACACTGAATCAGGAGTCTAATGCCTGCTCATGTTTTAAGAACCATTTATCACCCATGTCATCCCAAAGCAGCCAGCTGTCTGAGCCAAGCCTCATTTGCATTTCATCAACCACAGGCTCTCTTTCTCCATCTCACTCTCAAATCTTTGTATAGCAGCTCTAATTTTTTAAAGCATATTTTTCAAAGAAGGAGCTTAGCTAAAGTTACTATGCTCCATAGAAAGTTGATTTCAACACCAGACACGGGTCTCCATACTGATTGTGGCCAAAATGAGTAACACAGACTGTGCCTTGAATTTGTTCTTTCTCTTGGTCAGGTGATGGAGAGATGGGGAGAGCTGTAACCACTACATCACTCCCAAAATTGGTACAGAAATTTTATTGATATTTTCATTTGATAGTAAATATAAAAATTCAACTTCATTTTCTGATTATGAAAACAATTTATTACAGTAACAAATGAAATATATTTGATTTCATTTCATTATTCATTTTGCACTTGGCCCTCTGTTCTTTTTACTCTCTCCAATCCCACATAACATAACCTTCTCTACCCACCAAAGCTATTTAGACATATCTTGACAATGGCCCACATTTCCCAAAACAATGGGAAATCAACTAATGAAACTATGGAATTTGAAGCCATTTCAAAATAAAGTCAGCATTGGTCTTCATAATTTCAAAATCTGTGTAATTAATATACACATTTTCTTTTGTACCTGTATCTTTAATATACCCTCCTTTTCCATCTATTGATCCAAATTTTAATACCTCTTGAGAAAATTTAGCTTTTCCTTTCCAAGGCAAAAGTAATACTTCTCCCTTTCCTTGAATCATTTTCTTAGTAAATACCTTTTCAGGAAGCTTATGCAGAATGTGTGTGTATGTGTGTGTGTTGGGGGCGTTGTTGGTTGAGGTTGTATGTATGGAGAGTGGGGTGGAGGAGATTATGTTAACTCACTGTGCCATAGACTTGTCCAACCGCAATGTTTGGCCTAAACCAAATCCCTGCAGATAATTTTTTAGGGGCAATCATCCCCTTTTATGTTCTTGCTTTTAAGCCCAGATGGTCAGCAACAGTGGACACCTGTTTCCCACTGAGACCATTTGATAAAGGTCACTTAACAGTTTTTCCTGATAATACCCTTCAGTCACCATGGGGTTGGTTTCAGATTCCATTCAGTGACCTAGAAACTTGAAAGCTCTATATCCATAACTAATCCTTTGGGATTTCTGGTCCTCAACAGGTAATTATTTCAACAAGTTTCTTTTTGAAAAGAAAATGATCTTTTGGAATTTTTATCAAATTGAAGGGGAAAATAAGAATTTTGCATGTATTAAATCTAGTTTACATCTCAAGCACATTTTAAGATTAATATCACTTAAATTTTAATCAAACATTTAGAGCACAAGAACAAATACTTTCTAATAAACTACGTAAAAACAGGTTTTAATTGATTAAGTGTAATTTATTGTTATGTATTTGATAATCTTCGTAATCCATTGTCAAAACACCTTACATTTTCAGAGCTGAGAAATGTGTTTCAGTAATAAAAGTTATGTTCTAAAATCCCTTTTAATGCAGTCAGGGTACTATAATTTATTGCATAAACACTGTACACTTATTTTCCACTGACTTGAAAATGCCATATTGGTACTTCTGAACTAACATTCATTTTCAAACACTAAACTGGTTTTCTGTAGCTTGTATGCTGTCATATATTCACAAAGATTCATAAAAGAAACATTTATTCTTTTACACTTTTTCATATCTCTTAATGCTTTTATTTCCTTTTTATTCTCCTTCAGATTTATGAACTAAGATGTTAATGCTTGAAGCTGAAACTTTTTCTGTCAGCTTTTGTACATGTAAATCTCTTTTTACATTACAACTCTTCCTGCCATGTTCAAGGTTATTAAAATATGTTCACATTTTTGTAGATGGATTGTTGTGTTAATAACATTATTGTAAACACTTTGACTACTTTAATTTGCTTTCGTGTTTTTTCATAATCCTTACAATATCATGAATTTTGAAAACATGGAATAAGGGCTTCTGACATTAAGAATAATGAGTTTAATGAAATCAGCTCATTTGGTATCTGAGGATATTTTTCCCCTCTTTAGCAAAAACATCGTAAAATTGTGATAGAAGATGTCTGTTAGATGTATGGATAGATCATATTAAACACTGGCTGGGTATGTATATGTAGTCATTTTTTTAAGATAGAATTTTAATTTTAGAATAGCTTTAGATTTCTAGAAAATTGACCATAACACAGAGTGTTCTCCCATACACCACACCCAGTTTCCTCTTTTGGTAACTTCTTATATGGGTATGGTACCTTTTTCGAAACTAACAAACGAATATTGCTACATGATATTAATTAAAGTCCATACATTGTTTATATTTCCTTAGTTGTTATCAAGTGTTATGAAGCTATTTTGATAGGAGAAAAAATTTACGGTATGTATGTACAGATTGACCACCTCCAAAGAAAGAAGGGAGGTGAATAATAAGAGACTCTGATGTTTTCCTATAATTTTGACAATCACAGTTTTAAATCATGGCATTCTCCAATATTTATTAGATATGTAATCATAGTCAAGTTACTTTGCCTCTTTAAGCCCTACTTCCTTTGTGTAAAAGTGAGCAAAACAATAATATCTTTCTCACAGATTGGTGGTGAGCATTAAATAAAACGTTGCAGATAAAGTTCTTAGTAAAGTCTGGAACATAGTTCTTAATAAATGTTGGCTATTTTTGCTATTATTAGTAAATTTAAAGGCTGAGGAGCAAGCTGACTGATAGTATTCAGAATTACTCGTAGAATGTTTGCATTGGTTCAGACTGATAAGTATTTTTACAGAGCCAATCACATTATCTCCAGGTACAATTTGCCCTATGAGACACCTGATATAGTAAGTAGCCCATCAGGGATCCAGCAGTAAAAACTAAATTAGAGGAGGGAAGTCCTGTTCCAACTGGTTTGACATATTGTGGCTGAATTTTTAAGTTTTAGTGAAAATAATAATGATGGTTTGATCTTCAAAGTTTTGTTTTACCATTTCCCAAATAGCTTGGGATTATTGTAGTGTAACCACTTAAAATTCTGAGGAAATGTGGAATTATTTTTTCTAATTCATACTTTGTGAGTGCAACTACTTTGCACCGTGCAGAGAGAGAAAAAAATATATTCTAGGCATTCGCCAAATCTAATGTGGATGAACAAGTCTTTAAATTTCCTCCTGTCCTCAGATTTGCACCATAAAATTTCAGACCAAATAAAAAAATTGTTTTTTTTTCACTACTTTTCTTTAAGGAAATGTAAGAGAAAAAAAGAAAGAAACACGTGTTTTGGAGGGTAGAATTTTGGCAATTATATCAGATTGAAAAATCCAAATGTGGATTAGCTTCAACTCATCAAAGATTCAAGAACTGCTACAGTTTTAAGAATGAGCCAAAAAAACCCATGGGTATGCGTTGAGGGGAGGGAATTAGGAAGGGAATTGATAGCCATTCAGACATTTTCCCAGCATTAAGGCTTCACGAATTTTGCATTGGAAAGAAAGATTTATAAACTAAGAAACTCAGTATCCAGTCCACCCTAGGATAAATGCTGCAGTGTGCCCAAGCATTCCTATTTGAGTATGGCTTTGTGCTTTGCCAATCATAACAATCAGTGATAGAATAATAAGAGCCTGCATGAAGCACTGTGCTAATGATAATGTTCCCAGTAAGAACAAAAGAGAGGCCATTACTTTTAAACATCATTGAATATAATCAAACACTGGGTAGGCTTGTCTGTATTCAGATTTTATAACTCTACATTCATAGCCATAAAATTTAAAAAAAGACATTATGAAATTTCTGTGGTTAAGAAAACTATTTATTATTACCAATGTGAATTTCTCTAGATGGAAAATTGTTTTGAATTAGTTGACTTCACGTAAGTCAATTTGTTCAGTAACACAGAGTAGACTTCTTGTAAATAGGAAAGAGGGTGCATTTGATTAAGATCCACTATTTTCTTATATGTATATCTCTTCTCTGTCCTCCCTCAGAATACTATCTTCCACAAAACAACACACATCTCTTCCACCAACTTCTGCCCAGGATACTGCATATTCAATCAATGTCCACAATTGTTAGATATAGAATGTTCAATTTCTATTAGGTTGGTGCAAAAGTAGTTGTGATTAATGGCAAAAATCACAATTATTTTTGCACCAAACTAATAGTAACATTGAAAAACAATATTAGCAATTCAACATCAGAAAGGTCTTCAGGAAAGTCATCACCACAGATGGGCCAAACTATTATTTGTAGGTCATTGTAGTAAGTTAGAATTTCATGAAATTCATAAATTAATGCTTATTTCATTAAAGGATATGAACAACCTGTAGTATAAATTTGATCTATACATCGTTGGGAAAATAAAATAATAAAATGCTATAATAGTAGCAATCATGTGGTGACCTTTCCATCACACTTACAATTTTCAATGCACTTGTCTATTCATTATTTCATGAGTGGATGGGGTAGCCGAGTGGTCAGGACAACAGATGTCGTATAGACAGATGACTCCCTTCTATACCCTATTCTGCCATTAGTGATGTGTATTTTACTTTTGCTTTTGTCTTCCCATTTCACTACTAGTTTAAAATCCTAATCTTGAGTTCCAAATCACACCTAATTTTACTCATGCGTAGTTGTACCTGAAAAAGAATTACACTACATAAATTCCATCCATTAGAGGTGTGGCGGAATGGACACAAAACCACTAACATTGATTACTTCAGTGCAGGTGGGATTGCAAATGCAGAGGATGAGAAGGAGAAGATTTTTATTTTTTCTTTATGTAAGTTTACCTTATTTATTCTAATACAAGGCTCTGGTATCATTTATAATGAAACATTAAAACATTTTTAAAAGTTTATGTGCTTAATGTTCTGTAAAGGAAGCATAAACTCATTTATTGCAACAAATGCAGCAGTTTATTTCATTCCTCAGATTATTGATCCTGATATAAATAAAACTGTTCAGAACTTGCACAGAGATATTTAAACAAGGAAACAAACAAACAAAAGCTAGAGAAAAAGTGAAAAAAAAAGGAATGCTTTTTTATTATTTAATCATTGTGGATGGACTGAAAACATCCAACTTCCATCTCTTGAATTAAATCTGATATTTTCTTGGAGAGTAGTGAGGAGTGGTTGAGGGTAGACAGAAAACATCGTGTATTTTGAAAAATATAAAATTTAGAGAAGTTTAATTTAAATGCTCCCTGAGTGTCAAAAAGCTATTAAATATAATTTTCAAGATTTTAATATAAGTGAATCTGAACTACATATGGTCTAAGTTTCTTTTAAGTTGCACATGGATTTAAAATGCAGGGGAAAAAGATCACTTGGCAAATATGTTTTTGGTTTTGAAAAACTTCCAAATGTTTAAAAAGTACTTTTCAAATCAACCATAGCCATATGCATCCAGGTTTTCTCATCCTCACTATTGAAGGATAAAAAGAACTAGAATTAAAGCAAAATAAATGGAGATGTGATACATATACTGTAAAACTAAAAAAATCAGTTGATTCTCTAGGGAATCAGTTAAAAAAATAAATTTGGTCCTTATGGCAATTTAACCCAAAGAATCTAACACTTTTATTCTTAGCAACTTAGGATCATGGATGATATTAATCTGTCACAAAATGATCCTATGACTATTTCCAGAAGTGGAAAAGTGCAGAAATAGAAAATGCATATGATATTGCTATTTTATTTTGTTCCAAGTCTTGTTACTATCAGTGGAAAACAGTATTCCAAAGGAATTAACATTTGGATAAATTATGGCATGAAATGTAATTTTTAATCCCTTATGCATAGATACATTGATAATAACTGAACATCTTTGGCATCTGGCTTCCAGATACAGTGACAATTTCCTCACGGCATCTAGAAATTAAATAGATGTGTATAAAAACTTTTTTCCAAAAAATAAAAAAAATTAAATGTCAATTATCTTGAAATAAGTTTTTTTTTAAATAAGAAGCATTTTTAACTAAAAATTACAAAATAGAGCATTATATTTGGACAATTACTCAGTGTTTTTTCCAAATAACAGATGAAATGTATTTTGATGTTTTGTTTTAAATAAATGCAAACATATAGATGCAAAACAAATCAAACATTGCTCCAAACAAAATACGTGTGTTGTCTATAATTCTCAAACATTGAATAATATTCAGTGAACTTCAACAAATGCATTTGATGGTCCATTAAAATTCATTATAATAAATTTTGAATTAGATTCCAAAATGAACACACTATTTTCTTATCTTTTAGTGTCTGTTGGTTTTTTCTATTTTCTTTCTTCTTTCTTTCTTTCTTTTTTTTTCTTTTTTTTTTCTGAGGTGGAGTCTCACTCTGTCACCCAGGCTGGAGTGCAGTGGTGCTATCTCAGCTTACTGCAACCTCCGCCTTCCAGGTTCAAGAGATTGTCTTGCCTCAGCTTCCCGAGTAGCTGAGGTTACAGGTGTGTACCACCATGCTCAGCTAATTTTTACATTTTTAGTAGAGATGGGGTTTCACCATGTAGGCCAGGCTGGTCTCGAACTCCTGACCTCAGGCAATCCACCTGCTTTGGCCTCCCAAAGTGCTGGGATTACAGGCATGAGCCATTGCGCCCAGCTGTTTTTTTTTTTTTTCTATTTTCATTACTAAGACTAACTAATAGTTATGTGACTGAATACAGGTGATCATTTTACCAACTCTTTTTGGCATTTTTTTTGGTCATTTTTGATTGATTAAGTACAATTTTTAGAAGTGAAGAAATATAGATCCTATAGCACATATATTTCCCCAAAGATATGTGTGTGTATGTGTGTGTGTGTGTGTGTGTGTGTGTGTGTGTGTATTTGGGAAATAAAAGAGTATTATATTTTACTCAAACAACATCAAATATGCAGTCAGGTAAGTTTGATGAGGAAGGTAATATTTTATCCTAAGGATGAGAATTCTGTAAGACAATGTGTTACTTGCTAGTATCAGTTATGTGACCTTTACACACTGATATTTTGGGTGCAATTGCACACTCTTTGCCCTATACTCTTGGGAGAATAGAAGGTTCTTCTTCACACTTTTCTATTCATCATAACTTCTCCTGTAGGACAACCCAAAAATAAATTTCCTGGAATATATTAAGGAAACAAAAACAAACAAATATAGAGAAAAAAATTAGATAAGTGTTTGGGAGGGTGAGAAATCAAATTCAGTGAGGTTTAAACTATAGCCTACAAGTACCCCAAAGTTGTGCTTTTGGATAAATTCACCTTGGATAGAGACATGGCCAAGTGTATATTCCCTTTACCTTTTCTAAAAAACAATACATAGCTCTATCCTTGGATGAGAGGCAAACGTGACTCTTTGATGAGAGGTAGGGTGACTATCTTTGATTTCTGTTGGGGTTCAGAGGAAGTGTAACTTTCCTAAACGATACCTTGACTTTTGTCACATTTAGCTATTCATTCCTTTTTATTTAGGAAAAAAGCCTGAGCCTGCTGTAGCTCACGCTCTTATTACCTTTTCTTGGGCTTCTTGGATCTCATAAATGACAACTCTACTTTTAGTGTTGCCTTCTCCAAAGGAACCTAAATACCAGCATCACCTTCATTATCCTGAAGCATGATTCTCTGCCTTAGAAAACCCCTATAGTTTACATTTACATTTACTTTATACGTCTCTTAATCTTTTGAGGAATGCCTCTCTATCTATTCTGCATGTTAAAGTTCTAATTTATTACAACTATGAAACAGATATTTCCTTCTTATTTTTTATATATTGAATTACTTTATTATTGCCAATCACAATCTGCTTTGCTAAATTATTCAATATAAGCTTCCCTCTTCAATTAGACTTTGGAATTCCTGAGATAAGAAATTATGTTTCATTCTGAAGGTGTGCTTAAATCTGTGGAAAGATGGTTTGTCCAAACAGGATATAGAGGAATAGAGTTATCCTGTACACAGCCACCTGTAGTTGCAAGAGTGGCTAGAAATAGGTGTTATACTACCTTTTTAAAGACATGACCTCATCAGGCAAATTCTAAAGACTCCGTCTACCCTTTGTGGTTAAAAAGTGAATTGCCAGTAATTTTATAAAATGTAATATAAAAATACGTTTTTAAAAAACAATTTAATGATTTTGAATACTTTCAGCCAAAATCGTAATGTTCCCTAATTCTTGTGAAATAGGGCTAAATACGAAGACTTTGAAGAATATCTCACGCTTTCATCTCTTCTTTGCTGTAATGTTCAAAATGTCTGTCTGAGAAATGAACGGACAAACCCAAGCCATGCCATCACATACTTTCCTAGAACAGTGGATCAAATCCCATTTTTCTCAATATGAAGGAAGTTTCATCACATGGCAATGACCAAAGCTGCTCTTTAAACTGTAAGGCGGCAAAGTTCAAGCATTACCTTGTACAATCAACCATTTATAGCGTCATTTCCTCACTTTTATTGTACAAGTTACTGAAATGAAAGAATCTAAATCTTATAACTGAGATGGGTGAGGGATAAAGGGTGGAGATTAGGCTTGGTTATGGTGGGCACAGGGATGGAGCAAAAAAAGAGGAACCCAAAAACAATTATTCTTTCTTTCTATATTAAATTTAAAATAAGTCATTTTAATTGCACAATTGAGGTTGGATTTTCACTGAAAATGAAATATTTCAGTTATGAGTTCAATTCATTAGGAAAAAATACTTTTAAAAACCTAGTGGCTATCTTTTTCCATTCTATATCTATCTATCTATCTATCTATCTATCTATCTATCTATCTATCTATCTATCTCTATCATCTATCTATCTATCATCTATCTAGAGGTCATGTCCATCTATTTTTGCTTTAAAAATGAAAAAGAAAATAGGGACACTGATATTCATTCCTTAAACTCTGCTGATTTAGTGGAGACACTGCAATAAATGGTCTATGAAATGAGAGCCCTTGCAGAAGCCAATGAGCTTTATAGGCGCTGACATTGACACACCACGCTGCAATTCTGCCCTTCACTATGTGGGCATTCTGTGCTGCTTACATATATACTTATATGTATATGTATATATAATATATCTTAAATATATATATATATTCTGTTATTTTTATTTCTAAATGTTCAGTTTCTTTTCTAGAAGAAGATATGTGCTGCCTCAAATTTATTAATTTATGGTCTGAAAATTGTCCCTGACCTTCCTCTGGATGTTTTGAACGCAGTATACATAATGTTTGAAAACACGTGGGCTCCAGCATGGCAGATGAAACCATGCAGTAATTTGTTAATTGCAGATGAAATTGGCCACTCACCTCTTTTACTGAAAGAACAAATGATAGTGACTAATTGCACTTCTGAGAACTCTAAAATAACAAATTGTGACCAAGTTATGGAGTATATATCCACGTTGGTTGGATATGCAGAGTCTTGTTGTTGGATATGCAGAGTCTCGTGTGGAAAGAAACGCCATGGTAACATGGATTTTGTATATATCCACATATACACATATTACCTAGTTCTGTCTGCTGAGAGAAACTGGAAACAGTGACATCCCAATGGAAATGATAGACGTGATACCAGGGCTGGGAAAGGGAACATTCAAGATGAGCCTGGCATAGCCTATTATGCCAGAAAGCAATGACATGCTCAAAGGATTATGGAAACATCAAAACTGTACAACAGCCAACCTGAAGTGTTCTCACTGAACAAATATGCAACACAGTAGATATCAAAACAAATAATGTTACTAATAGATTATAGCCCAATGAAATACTGACTGAGAGCTTGTTTGGTTCCAGGCAATGGGTCATAACATTTAGCAAAACGGATCCAAATATCTAACCTCACGAAGCTCTCACATTCTAGTGGGGAAGAAAGAAAATAAATAAGTAAATTAGTTGTTATGTTTCAGATATATGCACAATGGAGGAAATTTAAACAAAGGAGAAAGAGAGTGGGAGCCTCTGCACCTTTCAATAAAGTGGTGAGGAAAGATATTGCTGAAAGGGGGACATTCAGCAAAGACCTGCGGGAGGTGGCGAACTGTGCCACACACATTCTTAAAGCCCAAGAGGAAGTACTGTTCTGTTTTAATTAACATGATATGGTTTAACATGTTTCTGATTCAGGTGAATTTTCCAATGTGGAAGAGACTGCTGATTGGATTGTTCCATATATATATAATAAGGAAACAAATGTCTGCTTCCGGGTTGAGCACCATTTTGAAAAATCACAGACAAAGTCTTCATTTGGGTGTAATAGATGTAAAGAACCCTGCATAGGACAAAAGCATATGCAAAAGTCAGGGGAAAATTTGGGGAGCACCTTGTTACCATAGAAAAGGGAAAGCCTGAGAGAAACAACAGGAAGAAATGAAGAAAGAAAGGAAAAAAGGGAAAGAGAGAGAAAGAGAAATTGCAAAAGAGAGAAAAGAAAGAAAGGGCAGGGAAGGAGAGAATGAATAGATAACAGATCAAAAGAAAGAAAAGCCTAGAGCAGAGTTAGGGAAACTTTTCTCCAAATGACCAGATAGTAAATATTTTAGGCTTTATGAACCAAAAGGGAGCTCTGTCAAACTGGTCAACTCTGCCTTTGTAGTGTGAAAACAGCCACAAGAAATACATAAATCAGTGTGACAATGTTCCCATAAAACTTTATTCATAAGCATTAACATTTAAGTTTTGTATGTCACAAAACATGTCACAAAATTTTTTTTCTTTTTACTTTTTTTAGCTATTGAAAATGAGAAAAACAAACGTCCTCAGACGACAACTCTACAAAATGGGCCATAGTGTGCCACTCCCAGATGTAGAGACACAGAGACAAGTTGCATGAGTCAATATGATGCAGTGAAAGGTAGAAAGGAATCAGGTCAAGTATCTTGGCTTGACAACTGGTGGGTTCTTCCACTTCTCAAAGCTTCACCGTTTTAACCAATGAAGTGAGAATGTTACAATAAATGAACATCAAATTCTTTTCTTACAGTCACTTTTATTTACTTTATTACTCTTCACTGTTTTAGTTCAATTATTTGCAATAATCTTAGATAAAATACGTTTCTCCCTGTGGGTGTTGAAGTTACTTCTTTTAGGCCCTTTAGAAAATTGGTGCCACTGTGATTTCAGTGATGCTTTCCCGGAAAGTCCCTGAAAAGACTGAGCTCAAGTGCAATGAGGTAAGGTCGCAATATGGCCTGGCAAGATGCCAGCAGTTTGTTTCTAAGTAAAGCCATTCCTAAGTGGTGGGTGAAAATTCTCACCCATAACAGTTTATCTCATTCATTCTAGTTTAGACTTCTTTGAGAGGCCAGGTGCACTGAGGTTTGGCTTTGTAATGGTGAACATGTGTTCCCTGTTGAAACAACCGTTGCTGCACTGCTTCAGGGCAATGGGGGTGTAGACTGTGACTTCCTATTTAACTATTTTTTAGTATGGTTTCAAATGTATATATTTAATAAGGAAATATTCTGGGATTTTCCTATGTTTCAGGATTTAATGTTTGTAAAGTCTAATATAATTATTAATGCTAATTCTAGGAAAGATATGGCATCTTCTGGTAGCAAACAAAAAATATATTCAACTTATTTAGATTGTATTTCTAAAGATGGCCACAATAATATCTCCCATTCCACTCCCACATCAAGCTTTAGAATCTATTATCCCCCTCCTCTTGAATCTGGGCTTACTAGTGACTGGCTTTCACCAGTAGAATGCAGCAGAAATGGCACTGTGTAACCCCTGAGGCCAAGTCTTATCTGCAGCTTGCAATTCAGTTTTCTTGGAGTTCTCAACCATCTTCTACCGGAGAGGCATGCCCAGCTAGCCCTGAGCTGTTCTAGCCATTCAAGCTGAGATACCATAGAGGTGGCTGAATTCATTCACCAGTCAGCCCTGTATTCCAACTGAACCTGACCTCCAGCTGATAACCCAGCTGAATGCAGCCAAATGAGTAAGGAAATACGACAATGAATGGAGGAAATGCTCAGGCAAGCACACCCACCCCCTAAATTCCCGACCCACAGAATCTTAAGCAAACGAAATGGTTCTGGTTTAAAGCCATCAAATGGTGGGTTAGTCTGTTGAGCCACAATAGATAACAAAAACAAACACGACACTAATTAAATTCAGAATGATCAATTATACCACATGTACTTTAGGTAATCTACTCATGGCGTATCATCAACTAGCTGCTCTATGGTAAACCGTGCTGAAATCTGTAATGTTCACACTATATGCCTTCCTTATTTTTAGCATTCATTGTTCTTTAGATCATCTTTCTTGCAGGTTAATCTAATTTATTCAAAGTAAAATATAATTAATAATGAAGTAGCATATATAAAATTTAAAATTATCTACAATTAATTTAACATGAATTAATTCTGGTTTATAATTATTAGAATTGGCCATTTGATCATAATGCCAATAAAAATTCAATTCTGTTGTTCTGTGGAATGTAGTGTTCACTTCTCTAAATAAATATTTTTTTAAATAACTAGTACATTAGGGAAAGATGAAAAATTAATTCATATGCTGTTAAAATTAAAATTTTTTTCTTCTTAATGTGAAAGTGAAGTGGCACTATATAAAACTACTTGTAATGGCATGATACATCTGGTATATATTTTAATCATAGCTTATTTGGGGTTGGCCTAATGTTTTCTTGATGCTCCTTTTTTAAGACAAAATAAAAATGAGAGTGTAACTACCTAAATGGTAACACAAATTGATGTTAATAAATTAGTACACTCATAAAAGAACTCCCAATTTTACTGTGAAAAGCAAAGCAATGTATGCAGCATTATGTAGTTTAAAAGGCACACTGATAAGTGCCTATATTCAAATCCTTTTCGGTGCCCTTTGTGTTCTTATCTTCCCCAGGCCAGCAGACAATCCTGCTTTTCACTAACCTTTGGCACGCCACCATCAGCAATAAACTGTGTGCTCCTTCAGAGTCCCTGAGCTTCCTTAATTAGCATCACCTATGGTATGTTCCACTTGGAGCAGCCCCATCAGCTGCACACACCTGCTTTAGTGCCTGCAGGTAGAACAAGAGTCAGTGTCGCAGGGCTCCTAGGAGTCCATCTGCATACTCTAAAGCAGTAAGTAAATACCTACCATCTTACTACCTGACTTCAAACTATACTACAAGGCTACAGTAACCAAAACAGCATGGTACTGGTACCAAAACAGAGATATAGATCAATGGAACAGAACAGAGCCATCAGAAATAATGCCACATATCTACAACTATCTGATCTTTGACAAACCTGACAAAAACAAGAAATGGGGAAAGGATTCCCTATTTAATAAATGGTGCTGGGAAAACTGGCTAGCCATATGTAGAAAGCTGAAACTGGATCCCTTCCTTACACCTTATACAAAAATCAATTCAAGATGGATTAAAGACTTAAACGTTAGACCTGAAACCATAAAAACCCTAGAAGAAAACCTAGGCATTACCATTCAGGACATAGGCATGGGCAAGGACTTCATGTCTAAAACACCAAAAGCAATGGCAACAAAAGCCAAAATTGACAAATGGGATCTAATTAAACTAAAGAGCTTCTGCACAGCAAAAGAAACTACCATCAGAGTGAACAGGCAACCTACAAAATGGGAGAAAATTTTTGCAACCTACTCATCTGACAAAGGGCTAATATCCAGAATCTACAATGAACTCCAACAAATTTACAAGAAAAAAACAAACAACCCCATCAAAAAGTGGGCGAAGGACATGAACAGACACTTCTCAAAAGAAGACATTTATGCAGCCAAAAAACACATGAAAAAATGCTCAACATCACTGGCCATCAGAGAAATGCAAATCAAAACCACAATGAGATACCATCTCACACCAGTTAGAATGGCAATCATTAAAAAGTCCGGAAACAACAGGTGCTGGAGAGGATGTGGAGAAATAGGAACACTTTTACACTGTTGGTGGGACTGTAAACTAGTTCAACCCTTGTGGAAGTCAGTGTGGCGATTCCTCAGGGATCTAGAACTAGAAATTCCATTCGACCCAGCCATCCCATTACTGGGTATATACCCAAAGGACTATAAATCATGCTGCTATAAAGACACATGCACACGTATGTTTATTGCGGCATTATTCACAATAGCAAAGACTTGGAACCAACCCAAATGTCCAACAATGATAGACTGGATTAAGAAAATGTGGCACATATACACCATGGAATACTATGCAGCCATAAAAAATGATGAGTTCACGTCCTTTGTAGGGACATGGATGAAATTGGAAATCATCATTCTCAGTAAACTATCGCAAGAACAAAAAACCAAACACCGCATATTCTCACTCATAGGTGGGAATTGAACAATGAGAACACATGGACACAGGAAGGGGAACATCACACTCTGGGGACTGTTGTGGGGTGGGGGGAGGGGGGAGGGATAGCATTGGGAGATATTCCTAATGCTAGCTGACGAGTTGGTGGGTGCAGCGCACCAGTATGGCACATGTATACATATGTAACTTACCTGCACATTGCGCACATGTACCATAAAACCTAAAGTATAATAATAATAATAATAATAATAATAAAAGAAAAAAAAAAAAAAAAAAAAAAAAAAACCTACCATCTTTAACAAGCTTACTGCAGCCCCTAACCCTAGTCACTGTGCCTCTGTAAGGCGGAAGTGAAATGCTACACCAGAAATTAAACAGTCACCATGTAGTGACCCAAAAAATTAAGCAAAAACGTTTCTTTCATTTTCAAAATAAAAATATTTGATTTTGCTCAGCAAATTTTCTTTCTACCCTTTCAAGATAAAATATATGTATTTTTATATTGAGGTTTGTACTAAACCTTTTCACAAGCCACAGAAGCGGCAAACATTTTAATTTTTTGTCATAGTATATTTTAAGCACAAATTTTGAAGTACATCTTCAAAACATACAAGGCGATGTTTTCTCTTAAAATACTGTAATGGTCCAAGGCATTTCATGTGCAAGTTAGCAGGGTAAAATTGACACACATTTAAAATTAAAAAAATTTATAGCAATGAATCATAAAAAGGTATAATGAATGTCTGTTACTGAACGACGGATGAAACATCGGTAGTTAAACCAAAGGAATTTTAAAAGGCTTAATTTGAGTTCTTCTCATGAACTCACACTTTTCTTTTTTATGCCTTTTTTCTTTGCCAAGAAGAATTTAGCTGTGACACATAATGGGTATATTTTGTTAAAGCTAAGTTCTTTCAATGTCAAGCTATTATATCTTCTACATACAGAGAAGAGTTGGTGCCAAGATTTCTAACAAGTAGGTACACATTTGTCTTCAAACAGAAAGGCACTAAAAAGCATTGTGTTGGTAGATTGATGTGTTGAAAGATATGCGATGAAATTCTGACTCTATTAGACTAACGGCTGTTTTTAATGGGAAAAAAGCCTATAGATTAACACTCATGCTAAAAACAAAAGGCTTTGATCTCCTTGCCCATTTTGTAGTAAGCAGCATGTATATTTAACATATAATAATTTCAAAACAGGGCAAGAACATTGTCTTAATTATTCTAGGTGTCACCAAACAGACTAATTATATATGTTGTTTATATATTTTAAGTAAAATTTAAGAAATAAAGGAAATAAAATTTTAAGGTTAAATGACTTCCATTTGCAATAAGAATGTCTTATATATGTAAGAAAGGACTAGCCACTATAATTTAATCCTTATTAAGTTTCGATTTCCCATTTCATGCTCCAAATGCATGAATCATACACTTTTCATCTCACATATGAGCAACTGAGGACCCGGATGTATCTTTCTTGGGTTGTACCGTTATTAATGATTAAACCTTAGTTCCCTGATTCTCAGTCTAATGCTATTTCCACTACATACGTCACCTTCCTTCACTGACTTTGAGTCTCTGAATGTAAAGTGACAAGATGTATTTTAATAACTAACAGTCTAAATTAAAGCTCGACAACTCCTTATGCTTTTTTCTTTTTTTTTTGAGATGAAGTTTCGCCCTTGTTACCCAGGCTGGAGTGCAATGGTGCGATCTTGGCTCACTGAACCCTCTGCCTCCCGAATTTAAGTGATTCTCTTGCCTCAGCCTCCCAAATAGCTGGGATTACAGGCATGTGCCGCCACGCCTGGTTAATGTTGTATTTTTAGTAGAGACAGGGTTTCACCATGTTGGTCGGGCTGGTCCCGAACTCCTGACTTCAAATGATCTACCTGCTTAGGCCTCCCAAAGTGATGAGATTATAGGCGTGAGCCATTGCGCCCAGTCTACTTTTACAATTTGTAATGAGATGCATTTCTTTTAGAAAGTGGTCTGAAAACAACCCAGAGTTCTGGATTACAAAGTGGAGCCTCTGCTTTGTAGTCGTAAGGGAGTGAGAATTCATTCGACATATGTCTTAGTCGCCAGGGGTCACCAACCGATTTAGAAGTTTTTCAGATAAAGAAAGGGACACCTCAGACAAAATGCTAATTCTATAAATCAGCAGAAGGGAAAGGACATAAAATATATAAACAGAAGCTTGTTCGGGTCATGGCATTGCATTGTAGCAAAACATAAAAACATATTTAAGCAATAATGCTTAAAATATAAGATCAAAGATGCTTAGTTATGAATGCAACATTAAGGTAGCATTTTTCAAAATACACTATGCAGAATGTAAGTTCCTCATTATATTAAAAGATTTTAAGTGAAAACAAAAGTGCCCAGTTCAAATATACATAATGATAAGACTGGATTAAAACAAAGGTGGTACGTACACACCCTGGAATGCTATGCTGCCATAAAAAAGAATGAGATCATGTCCTTTGCAGGGAGCTGGAGGCCACCTTTAGCAAACGAATGCAGGAACAAAAACACAAATGCCACATGTTCTCACTTGTAAGTGGCAGCTAAATGATGAGAACACTTTGACACATGAAAGGGAACAACACACACTCAGGCCTATTGGAGGCTGGAGGGTGCGAGGAGGTAGAGAATCAGAAAAAAAAACTAATGGGTTGTAGGCTTAATACCTGGATGATGAAATAGTTGGTGCAACAAATCCCCGTGACACAAGTTTATCTATGTTACAAACCTGTACATGTGCTCCTGAAATTAAAGTTAAAAAACAAAAAACAGAAACAAAAACAAAAAAGAAAAAATGGTAATATCCCTTCTTGGTATTTGCAATGCCTGTGATCATATGAAAGATTCTGTGAAGTT
The DNA here is from genome assembly GCF_028885625.2 of Pongo pygmaeus. Lineage (NCBI taxonomy): Eukaryota > Metazoa > Chordata > Mammalia > Primates > Hominidae > Pongo > Pongo pygmaeus. The sequence continues at coordinate 17,768,174 of NC_085930.1, read as the reverse complement.
GTACAGTAAAGATATTTAACTTTGTTTCACAAGTGTTTCCCAAACTTGCTTGACAGCAAAACCCCATTTTCAAATATTAGCATTTCATAAAACACAACTGGAAATATTGAGTTAGTGTGTAGCTTGTGTTCTGAGAGCTACCCGGAGTTCTATTATCCATTCTCAAGCAGAAGTTTCAAATCTCCTCCCCGAGAATAAAAAAGGTACAAAGTATCATTTATGACTACCAGTTCATCTTTAGTTTCATTTTTTTTACTGAGCCAAAAAATAAAAACAAATTAAGAACATGCAAATGATTTAAAAAAATATCGAATGTAGCTACTTCAATATGTAAAAGATGAAACTCACATCTTTCATTCACTTTTAAAGGTCATCTGTCATGAGAACCAATCACTTTACATAAGATTATAGATTGTCTCCCATCCCTAATACACACACCACACACACACATAGTCTGTTGTGTGGCTATACAGTATAAATTGAAAGTGTCAGGACTGTATGCAGTGCCTGGACTGTATGGTCACCTGGAATGTCATTAGACTACTTTTTATGAGTTTTACTTTATTTTCTGTTTCTGCTTCTGTTAGTACGGAAGAGGAAGAGAAGGTTTCTTGCATAAAAGTTAAAAGAAAAAAAAAAACCATACCAACTAACCAACCAACCAACCAACCAAAAAATCCCCAGGGCTCCCTGTAGAACATAAGTTTTTCATACAAGACAGATAAAGAAGAACCTGGCAAAAAGGATCTGTCAATTGGTTGTAAGCGCTGGCTGGGAAGTTGTTCTTGCTGGTTGCTAGTAATTCAGAGGAATTGCTAACAACTAGTTTTATCCCTTGCTGCTGCGAGGCCTTAGCTACTAAAGTCCTATTAGGACATAAGTGTTAAACTTTATTCTGTACAGGACAGGGCATATTTCTATTAGATCATGTGAGAAAGTGTAAAGCATGGGTAGTTTGCGTTTTTCTCTCCTGTACAAGCTGCAGAGGACGGGGTGGGAGTGAGTATATAGCCCTGCACAGTCTGGAAATTCCAGGCTTCTTTTTTTAACAGATGGTGGAATGGACGGAAGAGCTAAAATTTGCTGGGTATTTTTTCACATACTAATTTAGTCAGTTCAAATTTAATATTGACTTGTGACAAGATATGTGGTGATCTCAGAAATGTGATTTAAGAAATTATCACCAAACAATTTAGCGTTACCTCAGTATCGAATTACAAGCTTCAGAGTAAACCAAATCTCAATGACGAAACCATTAATGGTTTCCCTCTGTCCTCGAATATATATACTTACATTCTCAACAATTCACTGGCCATGGAGCTAGGGCTTTGTTTAATGCAAAATCTGGCCGTGTGAGAAATACGGGCACTGAAGTGGAAAATATTTTTGCATTCTTCTGTGCCAGCGTTGCCCTTTTCTGTCAAGTTGCACACGCACGTGTCCACAATGGAAGCAATATTTACAAGCTGCAGTTTATATAATTCCAGGGAATGACTGTCTACTCTTCCACTGAAGAGAATTCCCTTGGCACCCCTGCTTGCCATTCAGTCCTGCTAGTTCGTTGGTTCTATTGTGTATCCTGCAGAGTGATACATTGCAGCATCTTTGCCTGTTGTAGCTGAAGTGGAGTCATCCATCATTGCAATCACAGGAACTGAGGACCTTATGGACTGGGAGTAAATTATGAAGCTATGAGGAAGGTGATCATTTTTGCAGAAACAGATATTTTATGTTCCTGTTTTCTACACTATCCTTTCTTTCTTGTCTGGGATAATGAAAGAGTAAAAGCCATAGGACCAGTTTTTGTCCTTTGGATTCATGCTGAAGGAAGAAAATACAATCAATAAAAATGCACTTAACGAGCCTAAGATTGACTGGTCTTTTTCTGTTTATTTTGAATTTCAGGTGTAATTCTCTGTTGACCTGCTGTTAATGCTATGTAGCTGCGGATTTCCCAGATTTAAGTGTGTTATAAATGGATAAACTTCATCACGTGGGATGATTTAAACTAACTGATTTGAGATCCAGGCTGGGCACGACAAAGGAAAAGTTGTCAATTACCTTTAGTGAATTTCAGTCATATAGAGCCAAACTAGATAACTCATTCTTTTCTTACTCTTTCATCTCTCCCCGTCTCCTGCAGTGAAGGCATCAATTAATGCCTGAAAATACAATCTAAATTCATAAGTTACTCCAAAATTTGTATTTTTTGCTTTATGTAATTTACATAAGTATTGTATCCTAGTGAATTTAGAATCAGTTTAACATTCATAATATGGTAAAATATGGTTAGGTAATTTAAAGAAAAGTGACTTCCCAATACAATTTTAAAAATTAAAATGAAGATTAAATAATACAATTTATATAATGCCAATACATAACCAAGTGGACTGAATAGTTTTTCTTCCATCAGTGATTCTACAGTTACACAGTTTGATCTTCTAAAACCTATCATTACTGATCTTCTTTGTCATTATTATACACTCAATGGCTATGTTCTAATAGATGAGCGTTACACTGTTACACTTACTACTTCTTTCATACAATTTTTATATCTAAGAAGTGATTATTTGCTTTATTAGAGAAGGTTAAATAGCTTCACTTTGAAGACTGACTTTCTTTAACATAAATAATATGATGACTCTTCCATATAGTTACTTTGACGTGGCTCTAAGAGCAAAATTATGTCACATATAAATCAACAACCTAGTTAATGGAATCTAAATTAATATTTTAAATTCAGAAGGTGCATTGTTTTTTACAGACAGTAAGATTTTAAGGCAACATTCTAATTAAATACTGCATACTGGAAAGAGACTAAACCTAGGTTACATCTGGTTGCTGTAGGTGAAAGATAAATATTTAATGCAAATGAAACTAGCATTTTTGAAACAAATATTTACCTTTTATTTAGATTGACCGCACACATACTTTTTTTGTAGCATAGCTAATGAATGTTTATGCAAAGTGCCAACATACACAGTGGTAATAAACTATAATGAAAATAAATGTTGGAAAAGAAATTAAACTTTCTTTGTATGGGGAAAAGTGTTTTTTATATGAAGCATAGCAAAGCAAGCTAATCCTACCATGTTTAAATGCAATTTTTATTGAGATGAATCAAAGGCAATGAAAGGCAGGCATAGTAGTTTCATTCTATTTTAAACTACTTTATCGTCTACAGCTGCTGTTTTTGAAGGATGCCAGTCTCTTATACTTCATTGGCAGCAGCCTGTATCCAGTCAATCTTTCACAAAGGAACAGAAAGTTCACTACCCTGAAGAATCCTTCCATCACTTTGCTTTAACCACTTAGCAAAATAACAAAAGGGTAACTGTGTTAAAAAATTGTATTTCTATATTTTTAGTTAAAAACTTAAAATCGGGGTGTTTAGAAATGTAGGACTTACAGGAGCACTAACTAAACAAAGATGGTTCTTGAAACTCTCTTACATGTTGCATTCGTCACTTTCAGTTGTGTGAAGGCTATGCGTGCAAGGGTAGTCTAGATGGAATACTTTTAAAAATTTCTACAACGAGCCTAATTCAGGTGCTAGATAGACCAAGATTCTAGGATTTCACATGTCCTTGCAATGAAATATTGAGACTCCTATTTCAAAGATAGATTTATAGGCATGTATGTAACCTAGGTTCCTCAAATTTCACACGAATATCCAAAACCAGATTAAATTCATATGGTTTTCCATATGAGACAGAAAAAAGCTTTGGATGCACCACCTTTGTATGTCTGCTTTTACTAAAAGCTAAGTCACATAATCCATAGTTTGTGGCCTCTGATGCTTAGCAAGTGTCTTTACCGTTTTTTTGTAAGATAGTTTCCAGATCTACAGCATAATTTAAAAGCAATTTATGTAATTGACAGAGCAAGAGATTCACATGTCATATCTTAAACAGTCATCTGGCTGACACGCACCCTAACATGACTAAACTCTTCCAGTAGTGCATTAATTTGCTGCACGAAGAATTAATAAAATTCATTGTTGAACTAGTTGGAACTAGGGAGGAATGTTGGTCTAATCCTTGGCATACATACATTTCAAATATGTGGACTACAGAGTACTTCACCTTAATTAAATATAGTGTAATTAAGTCACTGTTTTTGAGCCTTATCATTCACTTGGAAAATAATTTCCACATATAGACTAACATAGCTAATCAAAAAGTTATACAAATTTGAGAGAAAATACACATAATGGCCACATCAGAAGCAAACAAAAAAGTACTCAGCATTGTCTGACTCTACTATTTCCTGTTAAGAATTTGGAAGTTTCACTCGCTAGGTTTCTATGCTCAGTATCTTTATATTGAAGCACAACTGTTCTGACATAAATGACAGGAGCATGCATTGCTCTTCTTCCATCAACTCACTTGAAATTTTCTCACAAAATAGCCCTTAACTGTTACAAAGCTTGATTTTTATATTCCCAAGAGGAACCCCATTTTCTATTTGATGAACATTGGGATTGTTGTTTCATAGGAAGGCAATCATTATGGTGCCTTTGGCACCTGTGACTGATTTTCTCCATTTACATGTTCCTACATATCGTTAATCCTTCCCTTGTGTACTGAAAAGGCATCTGGTATTAGTCAGTAGTGAAGTAAAGATCTGTTTGCTTCAAAGATATGTTTAAGGCCCCATATCTCTGATGTAGAAAATGCATGATTATTCATTTTTAAAGCCAGTTGTGTAATTTAAGATTGTTATCCAAAATCGAGACATAAAAATGCATAAAACCAAAGCTTGAAAAGGGAAATTAACTTTTAGATAGCTGTATAATAGCAAAGGATTTCCACTTTCTGCAAGTTGAAATGATGCTTAATAAAACATAATTTTGCAAGAATTGGTGTATTTTATCAGATATATACTCTATCCAGTTTGTTTTTGTATTTTATATAATCACCAAAAATATAATTACAAAATCCTTGTCAGAATGGGATTTTTACTGGGATCCTGGACAACAATGACATAAAAATACAATGTCAGAAGTGTAGGAATATCTCTAGGACATCTACAAATGATAAGGAAATTTCCAAATACCCTGTGTCCAATGGTATGCCCAGAAAAGTCCTCCTTTTGATCTAAGTAACTCACAGTGTTTAGAATCCCAGGCTAAACTTCCCCCTGAATATTTCTTGGACTTTTCATGTAGTCTACTACCTCTAGTACTTTTTATCTGCTTCAACCCTAGTGAAATATTGAATAAACTTGTCTCAAGAATCAGACAAATGATCACCCAGCACTGCCTTAGTTTTGATTTCTGTGCAGTGATTTTTGCAACTTATGGAATTGGAACCAATGTCAAGACTTGGTCAACTGTTGTCATTTATTTATACCAGACAGGGCTAGAAGGCACAGTGAGAACAGCCAATGGATACCCTGATTTTAAAAGCTCAGCTAAGAAAATCAGATCTGCAGCCATGAAGAAATCAAGAGTCTTGTTATGATTCAAGATATGGATGGAGTGTCCGCAAAATTTAAGCTCTATGAGGGCAGTTCTATGAGTTCATAGAATTTAAGTTCTATGAGAGCAGATATTTTTGTCTGCTTTATTCACTGCCATAATTACAGTAGAACATAGTTGGTGCCCGATAGACATTTGTTCAATGAATGGGTGAATCGATAATATATACAACATGAGAACAAAAAACAGAGCAGATGGTAAAACAGAAGATGATGGCCAAGAAGAAGGATCAGGAACTAGAAGTCAAACTAGTTGGTAAAATATAAATCAAGCAAGTAGTCACACAGACAAGAATAAGAAAACCCCAAAATATGACAGCAAGACAGTCAATGAAGTACTTGAGCATAATAAAGATGACCTTTTTGGGAGTACTTGCTATGTGTAGGTAATGCTCTAAGTATTTTACATATGCTACTTCTTTTCGCCCCTCACATTATCCTACTATCATCATGTTACAGAGAGGAATGTAAGTCACAAGAAGACTCCATCTTGTTTAAGGTCTCTATTTTAGAAAGTGGTAAAAATTGCATTTGAGTCAGAGCTTCTGCCCCTCCTATACTGCCTCCCTTTGGACTCCCTGAATATAATGAATATTAAATGGAGCCTGGCATAGGAAGCAGAGAAATGGATGCACAACAGTAGGAAGAGAACTTGATTTCTAGCCAAACCTTGAGGCCAGCCAGGAAAATTAATAAATCAGATTAGTTTGGGCAGACACCAAACCTAAGGCTTAGTGGACCCAGGAATTCATATTGGAACAACATATTGGAAGCACATGGTAAGATATGGACAGATTATGATAGCAGGTTGTTTTTGTCTTTTATGTCATACTTCAACCACTTTAATTTTCTTAGTCCAGTAATTTCCATTTTGTGAACATTAAACAATTTGTGGATTACCAAAAATCAGTATTTACATTTTAGTTCCTGATCTGTTGGTTGATTAAATATATAAGATAAAACACTCCTAAAAAGAGAGGAATTGCTTTTCTATTCACTTGCATTTCGTACTTTCTAGGAGCATGTGTATAATTTGAAAAAGTAAAACACACAAACAAAAAACCCATACATTTAAGACATATTATTTACTTGATTAATTGGCCCACTGTTGTGAATCTGGATTGTTGAACCATTGGATGAAATCAGATGGCCACAGAAATGTAATCTAAAGAGCTGACTTTAAGCTGTATTAGGATAACTACCGCTCATTAAGTTCTCATTTGTTATCTGCTTGTATATTAATTAGCGCAGGTTTTCTCAACCTTGGCACTGTTGATATTCTGGGTAAGGTAATTCTTTGCTGTGGGGGACTGCATTTTAGGATGTTTAGCAGCATCCTGGTTTCTACTCACTAGATGCCAGTAGCAAGCCCTTATAATTATGAGTGAGGTGCTTAGGGCACAGAATCTAATGTTCTCTCGGATTGTACCTTACCTCACTGTGGTCCCATATGTGACAAATAATGTCAAGTGTTCCTTTAAGGGAAAGAAAAATTCTACTCATTGAACCACTAAGTTAGAGGAATACTAATAGTCTTATCAACTACATTACAAAATGTATAAATGGGATCTATAATATAAAACCTTATTTCTCATTCATATAATAGTCCAAATATGTATCACTTGCCATGAAAGACTTTTTCGATGTGAACATTCAGAGGCCCCGGTTATTTGCACATTGTGCCTCCAATATATATTCTGAGCCTCTTATTTTCTGCTGGTGGAGGGGAAAGAGACAAATGAAAGAGATGATGTTCTGCTGGTCATTGAAAGGGCAAACACATGACTTGAAAGCTGTATCTCAGATGTATCAGACTTTGACTCAAAGTCATTGGCTACAACTCAGTCACATGGCTATTCCAAGGAGATTTGCAAAATGTAGTCTAGCTGTGTGCCCAGTATAAAGAAGAAACACATATTTAATGAACAGGGTGTGCATACACCCTAGAGAGCATAGAAGCAATGTTTGTGTGAATAAAGAGAGAAAGAAGGGGAGCGGGAAGAAATATCCTCCTAAAACTGGAAATGATTCAAAAGCACATTGATAGAGAAATGAATAAATAAGTTGGAATGCATTCACACAATGGAATATATGCAGCCGTAAAAATAATGACCTATAGCTAAACATGACATCAGGGATGAACCTTTGGAAGCATCAAGACAAACTAGCAAGTCCTGGAAGACCACACTATTATATCTAACTATAAAATTTAAAAACTATCCCAACATTCTTCAATATACTCTTTAGGCACATGATAAAACTAGAGCAAGAAATTGGTAAACACAGAATGCAGAATAGAAGTTATCTTTTAAAAAAGACACAAGGTGGGGTGGGATAGGACAATGGCACAATGGGAGATGCAAGTTATTGGAAATGGTCTTGTTTGAAGGCTGAGTGATGGGCTTGATGTTATGCTTCATATTATTTTCTTAGTAACTTAAGTGTATTATTGTTTATGCATAAATAATGCATTACAATAGAAAATATTAATACCAAAAAGATCGAAAAAGAACAAACACATTAGTATTTATTTAGGATGGAGCATCATATATTTTCTGAGCATTTGCCAATGGCAAATTTAACCCAATTGTTAAAGCATTAGAACTTGTACTGCTAGTTATTGTTAAAACCTTCTTAAGACAGGACAAAGCAGTTAATTTCCAGTATGAATTTCTGGTATTATATTTCATTTTAGCTTTAATCACTGTTATTTTGTGATTTATTTTGATTATGGCACATTAGTTATAATATTAAGATTTGTTATCACACTGTTTTGAATAACATGGAGGAAATTGTTTTTCACTCTGTTATGTGCTTGAAAATGTGATTTTATTATTTCAGAGAAGAGGCTTTTACCTCGAATATTTTAAAATTTTAATGCTGTCTAAGGCAAGAGAAAAATACAGAAGTATGCTTTATGTTAAACTCTACTAGTATAATATACTTAACTTGATGAGGAACGTAAAAAGAAACAAAACTTTATTGAGTATGCTGTTGAAAATAGCCGATCTATGCACTGAAGAGTTAATTCATATTGGAATGAAAAACCAAGAGATAATCTTTTGGAACACAAATACAGAGAAATTGCATCAATTTACCAAGATCAATGTTGTTTGTCTGTGGGCCAATTAGTTGACAAACCCTTATTATATTCAAATACCTTCAATTTAGTTACCAAATTAGAATGTGGGCTTGGATGCTGTCTAAGCTGAGGACTTCCTTTCACCTTCTCAGATCCCGGTTTGATGTATTCTTTCATTTTCAATTTGGAATCTATTGTTGATCATAAGTACTGATCACATTCTGGGGCCTCGTGGAAAGAAAAAAAAAGGTGCAGGAAATTCACTTAATCCTTCTTTTCCTTTTCTCCTCTAATATCATAGGATACAGAATCAGAGAAATGTCTCATAATTTAATTGGCAATGGATGATTTATAAGACTGTATTAATGACAATATATGAGAGTATTTTAAAAGAGATTTCACATGAAGTAAAAAATACCCACTACATACCCATAAAAATGTAAAACACAGACTTCTATTCCCGGTAACATTTAGTTATCATTTAGGTTTGAGCGTTCAAAGACATGCATATTGTTCAAGCATCCTTTTTTTTTGGTAAAAGTACACGCAAAATCTCAAGCAAATAAATTTGCATAGGGATGGTCATGATATTTTGACAAGTTTAGGATGGATAAATATAAAACTGACGCAGAAACTGTGATGCCTGACAGACGTTGGTGTTTGCTTCATTATTGTCATGGAAATTGTGTATAAAAATAAATTTGACAAGCTTTGTTATGTTTGGTGCAATTGAAAAAGTTGTTTGTGTAATTCCTTTGATGATTAACTGACTAGAGTTTTAATGATGCCATTGAAGAGAAAAACAATGAAGCATCATTCCTAGCAACTGGTACCCAGCAGCATAGAAAATGATCCACATTTGGCAAATTTACCTTGAATACAGCTGTTGGATGAACATAAAATTTGAAGAGTTGGAAGAAAAATGAGATATGGAGTCTAGCATTTATAAAGAATTATCAAATATGAGTAATTGCACTCAGTTTAACCAAAACACTTAGATTTTTGAAGCTGACTCATCATTTTAATAATTTCCTTTTAAAAGCTGTTTTATGCCTAATAAATCCATATGACATCAAAGTGCTTTGAAACACAATCTCTGCTATTTCTTTCGTTAGATAAGGAAGAAGTGAAATTTCAAGTAAAATGTCCCCTGAAAAAAAATCTATTTTTGCATGATATAGTGATTACCACACTATTTATTCTGACTGTCTGGGTTCATGATCTGGCTCTACCTGGTAGCAATTGTGTACTCATAAAGCAGTTTTTGGAGAAAAATTTGGTTCACAGAAACAACATTTGCCAAAGAGAAAGAGCATGAGATTATATGCAGGATGGAGGTTAGACAGAAAAGGAAAAATCTTGATTTCACCCTTGCTAATATGCTAGTTGTTCAGGGCTATGACCCGGAGCCCATGACCTGTGAACTTAAACTCAAATGGCATAATTCTCCCTATCAGGGATAACCATGGTATCTGATTTTATCACTTCTACATGGAAACAATATTACCAATACACACTATTGGCTCTCTCAAAGAATAGATGGCATTCATAAAACAATTGCCTTTTCCTAGATTTACAAGAAGAAAAGGGAGTACAATAAGGCACTTGTTTGATGTGACTCTCCTTTTTGATTTGCGTCTTCTAAACTTAATTTTGATTTCCCCTCTATGCCTAGTGTTTATTGGAACAACTATGTTCCATTAAGTAGAAAGAAAGATTTTTATATACTGGGATTTATAAACCCTTATATCTTGTTTTATTTATTTTTATTTTTTTAATTAATTAATTAATTAACCAGAAACACGAAGAGATAGATAACAGCTGGCCATTAAAGAATAAAGTAATACATAAAAATTTCAACTGCATTGGGTGAATTTAAGACTTGGGCAATAGTAAACCAAGCTGTGAGGCATTTTGAATTTTCAGGATCACATTACGCAGTTGTGTCAGGAGACTATTTACTGGTGAGCAGAGACACCAAAAATGTAGGTCTTTTGAGCCTTCTAAAATTTGTGTTTATCATTCTATAGAATTTCAAAATTTTTACTGCATGTGTTTCTATTCTTAAAACATTCTATTCTTGAAACAAAAACATTCAAAACATTCAGTTTTGCATGTTTTTGAATGCATATAAATGAAATCATACTATAAATATTCTTCAAATACAGGCTTTTTAAATTAATTGTCTCTAAGATTTGATCATATTGTTCCATTTAGCCATTATTCACTGGTTCTCCTTCTAACTCGTATTCAATTTTCTGGATATAACACAATTTATTTATCATTCTTCTGTTTGTAGATATTTGAATGTGTTCATTTTTTCTTAATGCAAACAGTGCTACTTGAACATTGTCATAGTTTTCTCCTGGTTATATACAGGTAGCTGTTTCTAGTTATATACAGTTATTATGGTCTAATATTTGACCCCAACACAAAACAAGAAATTCGTTTTACTTGGCAATCAAATAAACAAAAATTTTCACAAACATCAGAAGTAATCCTCATTCAATGCAGTCTCATATTTTTATTCTATTGTATTATATTTATACTCTATGCCACGTTATTGTAGGTCGCTAACCTGGTCACTCTCCAAAGGCCACAACCACAAAGCCAAGAGCGTAAAAGTTCTAGTATATTTAACCCGACAAATGAATTCAGTTGAAGGCTGGTTGACTTTTACACCCATGTATTTGAGATTCCTCTTTTACTGAACACTACTGGACATTAGAAGATTTCCTGCCAGATGAGCGTCATATAAGTATGCTGTATACATACAAATGTATATATACATTTTTACAAATACACACACACACACAGGATTATCTGTCAATTTCAGCAGGAGTTTAGTATCTAGTCTGCAGTGTGGCTAGAAATGGAAGTCCTCACTTTTTGGAATCTTAGGCAGTGAGACACATTTTGGAATTTTGTATTTCCAGAAGTACTAGATGACCTTGTTTTGGAAAAATTTCCCATAAAAACAAACAGAAAATAGACAAAATACAAAAACACATAAAATTGTAGCTACTGGTAGAGATTAGAGATCTACCAAGGCAGCAAGAAATTAGAACACAATCCCACAGAGTAGCAAAGTCCAAGTTCTCAAGGAGAAACTATCTGTAGACATTTGCTACTACTTCCCCTGCCCCTAGTCATTTGCTTACTTAAAAGCAGCAGCTGAAAGGCTGAGAGCAATTCAAATGTAAACATAGGGGTAAATGGAAATGGATATTGGATGTATAAGGCAATGACAAAAGAAGCATTTTGGCAATACATACATCACATAGTAATAATAGCACAAAAGGTGGGAGGAAAAAATGAAATTAAAGTAATACAGTCTTTATGTTTTCTCAGAAGTGGTAATAGTATTAATAATATTAGATTTTAACAGGGCAAAAAACACACTGAAATCATTGGGACAATCCCAAATGGAGATTTAAAGAATATATAGCTTACATGCTAAGTAGAAGAATGGGATTAAGCAATAAAGGACAGCTACCAAAAAACTACATCAATTATTACAGTTACTGGGAAAATAATAAAATATTTTTTTCACTGAGAGCTTGGAAATGAATGAGAATATCTTCTGTTACTGTTTACTTTCAACATCATATTCAACATTATATTAGAAGTTCTAGCCAGTGCAATAAAGAAACAAAAGGCATAAAAATGAAAAGGAAGTAGAAAGCTCATTATTTGTAAGTGACACAACTGTGTAGGTAAAATATGTAAATGAATCTACATATGAACTTAAAATTAATAAGTATATTTAGCAAGGTCAGCGAACTCAAGATCAATATTAATTATACTTCTATATACCAGCAATAAATAACTAAAATTATGTTTAAAAGTTATACCACTTATAAAAGCACAAAGATTATACATAATATAAGAAACTCCATGAATATCCACCAAAATGACTAAAATTTAAAATACTGGCCAGGCATGGTGGCACACACCTGTAGTCCCAACTACTTGGGAGCCTGAAGTAGGACTATCACTTCAGCCTGGGAGGTCGAGGCTGCAGTGAGCCATGATCGCACCACTGTACTCCAGCCTGGGTGACAGAGCAAGACCTTGTCTCTAAAAAAATAATAAAATAAAATAGGCTGGGAGGGGTGGCTCATGCTTGTAATCCTAGCACTTTCGGAGGCTGAGGCAGGCGGATCACCTGAGGTCAGGAGTTCGAGACCAGCCTAGCCAAACCTGTCTCTACTAAAAATACAAAAATTAGCCAGGCGTGGTGGTGCATGCCTGTAATCCCAGCTACTTGGGAGGCTGAGGCAGGAGAATTGCTTGAACCAGGAGGCGGAGATTGCAGTGAGCGGAGATCGTGCCACTGCACTCCTGCCTGGGTGACAGAGCGAGACTCCGTCTAAAACAAAAAAAGAAAAAAAGTAACTAAAATAAAATAAATACTAACAATTCTAAGTGTCAGAGAGAATGTGGAGCAATCAGAAGTCTTTTAGCCTGTAGCAAACCCACTGTTAGTATACAGGCAAAAGAGAAGCTTATATTGCTTGCCAAGTGTTTGCAGCAGCATTATTTGTAATATCTCCAAATTGAAAATAGCCTAAATATCCATCAATAGTAGATGACTGATAATAAACAAATTGTGGCATATTCCTAAAATATAACACTAAATCGCAATGAAAATTAACTTACTAGGGCTACCTATAACAATACACATGAATCTCACAAAATGTTATTAAAATAATGAGTCCTAACACAGATAAATATAGATTTTTTGATTCCATTTTATAAAAGTTAGCAAAACTGATCTATGTAGACAGGAGTCAAGATAATTGTTAACACGGAGGAGGAAGGCTAGAGATAATAACTGAGTGAGGACATCAGAGTGACTTTTAAGGTCCTAGTAATATTCTATTTCTTAATCCAGGTGGATATGGGAAAGGCTAGAAATGAATTTTTATTAATAAACCTGATTTTTCACCTGTCTCTCTAGCTGAGCCCTTTGTCATATGACTTCAGGGTTTCTCTGATAAAGGCAGAATATAGCTCCTTATATGACGTGTTTTGGTTAATAGAATGAGGCAGAAATTAAGGTATGTCTGTTCAAAGCCTAGGCTTCAAAGGCCCTCATACATTTTATAAAAAATATTTCATTTTAAATTTTTGTGGATATATAATAGATGTTTAAATATCTCATGAGGTATGTGAGATATGTTGATAGAGGCAGGCAATGTATAATAATCACATCATGGGAAATGGGGTATCCATCTCCTTAAGCATTTATCCTTTGTGTTACAGAAATCTGCAATGCTTCATGAATTTGTGTGTCATCCTTGCACAGAGGCTATGCTAATCTCCGTATCATTTCAATTTTAGTGTACGTGCTGCTGAAGTCAGCACCCTCATGCATTTCTATTTGCTTTTTAGGATTTCTGCAATCACTATGAGTAGAACATGTCTGTGTTAGCCTCCCAAAAGGAAGATGGATGGGCTGTAGAGGAGAGACGTACCAGATGTCTTACTTTGTGTTGTTATAACAAAATACTTTAGACTGGGTAATTTATAGAGAACAGAAATGTATTTTTAGTGGAGGCTGGAACCCATGATCAAGGCACCAGCAGGTTCAGATCTAGCAAGGGCCTAATCTCTGCTTCCAAGTTTGTGCCTTGTTCCTGCATCCTCTGAAGAAGAGGAATGCTGTATCCTCGACAAGTAAAAGAGGTAGAAGGCATGGAAGGGCAAAAGAGAGAGGGGCAAACTCCCTCCATTGAGTCCTTTCATAACGACATTAATCCATTCACGAGGACAGAACCCTCATGACCCAAATACCTCCCCAAAGACCCATCCTCCCAACATTTGCATTGGGGATTATGTTTCCAACACACGAAGTTTAGGGAATACATTCAGACCATAATACCAGGTAAGCTGCCCCAGCCAAATGCAGCCTAAAGTGAGTCCCTGTTGGTATTTCCAAATGCACAAGCAGCTAACTGCAAACACAGGAGTAATGCCAGACATGTGGGCTCCGCTGTTGGTTGGATTTCGCAGGTTTCATTTAGATGGGAAAGTTCTGTTTCACGTGTTTTTCATTCTCTTCCACAGACTAATAGGCTAGACTAGGTGTGTCTTTCTCATGATGATGGCATCAGCTCATGTAGAACTGCATTTTACACAAAGTCTCTTAGATTCTTGACTTGGAACTAGCTCTCCGTAAGTTCTGCTTTATTCCATTGGTCAAAGCAAGTTAGTTAGATGACCAAACCCCAAATCAGGGAATAGAGAAATGTCCTCTTTTGTGGAAGAAAATGCAAAGTCTCAAGGCAATAGCTTTAATCAGAGGGATTGTGAAGTATTGGAGCCATTAACACCATCTATGACTCCTAGAAGGATGTCACACAGTAAATAAGTAATTATAGCATAATTCATTCATTAAACTTGTATTAAGTATTATGAAGAAGAAATACTGCATGGTAAGCTCTACATGGAAAACAATAGAGAAAACAAATATATTGTTAAGCATTTCTATTTCAAGATTACAATCCTGGATAATTATAATATTGACTATCACATTTCCATAGTAGGAGCTATTTAATAATGCATATGATATCTAGTCTGCATTTTGTTAAACACATAAAACTGACATTAAGCAACAAAACTAATATCCTGGTTATGTAAAAATCTCTGATTATTTTTCTATTTAATTTTGAGACCTAAGCAAGGCAGGCTATTTCCCTCTATCTCCAATGATTTCGCACAAAGCTTTTACACCATGTGGTTTTATATCTTTAGGTTTGAGAAACATATATATTGCTTAGAGATTATGAGGGAGTGAGGCAGGGAATCATTAGGGAAAAAATTTGTCCTCAATGTGTTACCTTTGCAGAGGAAGAAAAATGCACCAACATTTATACTTTCTTGGGTATCTTGTTCAGGACGCTTCTCATTATTCTGCTGTCCGCCCCCGACTCACTACTCTGCAGGAGGACGAAGGAAGGAGTATCTAATTTGTCCACATAATCAGCTGGTGATTCAAAGCTCTCTTTTCTCCCTTGACTGCCTTCATGCAGAGTAAATTCTTCTGTTTTTCCTCTTCCAGTGTAATAAATATTTTGGGATCTATCGTCTCTTACAACAGGGTGGAAAGATGAGGAAGAAGCTGCTGTTTTGAAATTTTATCTGCATCTAGGTAGGCAAACTCAATAAGAGATGGATAAGCAAAATACCCCTGCTGTATTTTCCAATCTAGTTTTACCAATAATGTATACTTAGATTCTGATTTGGCTTCTTCTGTCAGCCATTAGTTGATTGGATTTAAGATGGCTGCAAATTCTATGACATTCCTTCCGTTGAGAGTGGGGTCTATATCCCCTGCTCTATAAATTCAGTGAGGAAGTGATGCTATTTAACTTCCAAGGCTGGGACATAAAATTTCCATGCAGCTTTTACCTTGTTCTCCTAGAACAATCACTTTCCAGGTGCTTCCTCTTGGGTATCTCAGAATCCAGCTGCCATGCTAAGAGAAACCTAAACTACCTAGGGAGGCCCTGTGAGGGTATCCAGCTTACAGTCCCAGCTGAGGCAGATTAAATCAGGCACCAGACAAGGAAGTGAAAGAGGCACCAAAATCATAGACCAGAGACCAGCCATTTTTGTTGGACACTGTCTGAATTTCTGATCCACAGGAGCAATTAACATAACCAAATGGTGGGTTTTTTTTCAGGCCACCAAATTCGGGCACATTTGTTATATAGCGATAATGACTGGTAGATTTGAGAAAAGAGCGTGGATGAGGGATAACCATACATCCATGCAACAGATGAATCATACAAAGGAAAAGGACAATTCTTGGGAAAAAGAACCCTCAGAAATGTAAATCTGTTCAGGAGTTCTTCAAGCCTCATCAGGATCTATCTGGCCAGAATCAGTTGCTTCCAATTAAGCCCCTAATATTCAAAGCCAACTATTAGCAGAAGCCTGAAATGGCTTTAGGAATGTGATTTTAGAATGACTGAGGCCAGATTGTAATCATTAGAAACACAAGTATCACCCACCTGGTCAGCTCCATGCCGGCGCCCTGGAATGATGGGAATATATACGTACGCGACCTTAATTACAGAAAATTTAAAAATAGTTGTGTTTGCGTGTGTGTGTGTGTGTGTGGGTGGGTGGGTGTACTATCTTAGAGAAAAAGATGAATGACAAGAAAACAAATTTATATCAGAGTTTGAGTTTAGTCATAATACACTCATCTTCAGATATTCTTTAGATACACACACATACACATATACACACATAAACATACACACACACGTACACACACACATACATATCTCCTGGATTTACAGCAAACCTTCATCACCTCTTGTCTTCATTTTCATCTATATTTCTAACTATGAAATTACTATTTATTTGAATTGAAGATCCCAAGATAATTGAATATTTATTTTCTCTACTACATGTCAAATATGTTAAGAATTTAAAATTTCAATAATAAGGATGAGACAAACAAATAAAAACCTTTAAAATAATTTAATAGCTGAGGTCATCAAAACTGTACTATTCCCAGAATTTAATCATCCAAGTTTTTTTGTCCCTCTTTCAATACTGCAGAATAGTTACAAAATTTATTTTGGAATTTTAGTATAAAATTTATGTTATTTTAGTGCCTAATTCACATCCTTGGGAGAAAAAATTAGTTTACCTTTGTACTGGTTATTTAGACTCAGTTTCAAGTTGCAAGTACTCACAGGCACTAGCTTAAGAAATATGGAATATTTATTACAATGATGCTAGATCTCATAGAATTGAAGGGTAGGCATAAATTTAGTTCTCTGGAATTGCCTGGAGACAGGAACTAGGAGGTTTTATGCCTCTCTTTGTGTCTGTTTCAATTTTCTCTTTCTCAAAGATCAGCTGATTCCAATTTTTCTGACCACATAGCAAAACAACAACAACAACAACAAAACATGGCCGCTGATGAATCCCGAGTTGACATGTTGCTCCCTGGAGCAGACTTTTCTTTTTTCAGTCTCAACTTCAAATTCCTAGGGATTGAACCATGAATAGCTTAGGCTAAGTCACTGTCTTTGGGGAATGGACTCTGATGGCCCTTCCCTGTCAGGCCTGGTGAGAGGACAGGGTTGTGTTGTACAAAACAGCTTCCCAGACTGACTATTGCCCTCCTGTGGTGAAATGGGGAAAGCAGCTCCCCAAAAAGGGTGGTATGAAAAGACTAGTCAGAATGCATTCCCATGAGAAATCAATAACGAATGCAAATTCTGTATTTTGAAATTCCAAATGAATTAATAGGGAGACCAATGAGTTAAAAAGTCTTGCTTTGCCACCTAATGTGCTTTCCATATTGGACTGCTATGCAAGGCATCTGCCAGTTGCATTAGTCCCTTCGAGGAGCCTCAACATAAAAACCGGGTCTATCTTGATCTTGCCAAGTTCTGTTCCCTTTGCATTGGCTATGCAGTTGATTTACAAGGGATTACTGCCCAGCAGTCTAAGGGGATCGAGGGGAGAACCACACATACCAGCGACACACCATGCTGGATTGTGTCGGTTAACTCATCAATGCATTCTTTTCCAGGGGAGTTTGAGTTGAAATCGGTCACCTTGACATTAGAGTCAGTGCAGGTGCAGCAGGCTCTGCAGTAGCAGCTGAACATGAAATAGCTAGAAGTATTTCCATGGAGCCCAGGCAACACCTGTTTTAGCAGAAGTGACCAGTAGAGATACTTCTGATTCAGCACATCCAGACCAATAGAGCTGGGATTGTATGAGGTCCTGTAAGAAATTGACATTTCAGGCCCGAAGTGGCTTCTAAGGCCTGCTCTTATATTTCCTTATTTACCAATATATTGTTAAAATATGTTCCCATCACCTGAGAAAAACTGAATGTGATTCTGTGCTATGCAACTTAAAAGAACCTATTTCATACACTTCTCAGGATGCAAACAATTGACACTGTTAGTGAGACTGAAAGGATGCTCAGATTAACAGTTAATAATTTTGAAAAGTGTTTTTTTGAAAAGTGTTAGTTTTATTGGTATTAAAATGAAAAATAGTAGTGATAATAACAATGACAATGGTGCTAACTACTTTATATTGAGTGCTTACTGTGTTCCACTGAAAATACTTTACAGGCATTGTCTTAACCTAAACAACACATTGGTCCTATGAGGTTGTTTTAATGTTATCATTCTCATTTTACAAATGAGGAATCTGAGGCTCAGAAAAGTTAAGTTTCCTGAGGTCCCGTAGCCAGGAAATGATTAAGCCAAAAATGTGACACAGAACCTGAGCTCTTAACCACTTTGCTGAACTGCTTCTGCGGGATTTTTTAAAAATATAGAGTATGGAGAACAGATCGCAATTTCATTTTGAGAAACCAAGTAAAGTGCAATCTAAAGACACATACATAAAGGACTCCCAGTAGCAAATATGTGGTTTACCTTTCCAATATTTTCTGAAATATTTGCCCTTGGATACTAATCCTAAAGTATTTCAACATCTGGTTCAAATTACACATTCTGCTTTATCTATAAAACTGCAAAACGTTGTATCATTAGCACCAAGCAAACATGTGTTCCTCATTATGTTTTATTCTATTCATATTGAAATAATTATTAAATGACATCAGTTTCTCTATTTTCCTTATTTACTTGTACTATTTTAGCAGCAAATAAAGTGTTTTATTGTTAGTATAAAAAGCCATATTGAAATTTTTGGAAATTTTATTATTTTATCTTGTTTCTGCAAGTCATCAGCTGTGATAAAGTTTTAAAAAGTTATAACCCAGAATTTATTAAAAATAACTCCCACTCTAATAAACCTACACTTCTAAATGTCACCAATTATTATTTAAGAGAAATTGAAACGCCTTTTAAAAATGGCTTGTCTCTATTCACCATCCTAGGAATCTTAACACTGTGGACCACCTCCTTTTTCTAAACTACCACGAGTTTTAAGAGTGGGAATAGAAATGTGAAATGGGAAGAGGAAAATACTATTTGGAACATTGAAGTGAAGAACAATGATGCAGCTGTAGTAGGTTGCAGGTATGTAAAGATTAAATAAAAATTGTTATGTGTCTTCATTTGTTTTCTGAGCTCATAGAAATGTAGAGATGTTTACTTTGGACAGGAAAGAAATAGAGTGGGAAATTTGGAGTCCCAGATAAGGTAGTGGATGACCTATGAAGCAAAATCCATGATAATGAAAGAGATGGCAAAAGATGCCTCCCCATTGTTCCCTGTGAAAGGCTGAACATTCGATTTGGGAAAAATGTGACACATACCTGAAAATGAAAGAGGGTAGAAGATAAAGACCAATACAAATCCAGATAGATGCACAGATTGAGACTGGGAGAAAGGGAGAAGTGAAGACCTCCCTTCTGATTTACCACTGATAGGACTACTATCCTCCTTCTGTCCCTTTATGGCCTTTTTCCTGTTCTTGTTTTTCTTCTCCTTTTATTGTTCTTTTAAACAAGCCTAAAATATTTGGTATTGAAGCACAGCTCATTTCTGAGAACACAAAGTTATAATTGGATTTTGGATTTCCACGTGGCAAAATAAAATAATGTTACATTATTTTTTGAGATATCGAGAGAAAATATTGTAATGAATCAAAGACTAGGCTGAAGATACCTTTGGCAGAAAGAAATAGAAAGCATGTATTTTCTTGGATATATAATATTTTCTTCAATTATATAAAAGTCAAAAAATAAATTAAAAAGACAGAACCCATACCTATTGGCTCCATTTGGCCATAGCCAGGTTTATACTATATGGCCTAATCCCCTTCACCTGGGAATCTGACACCTGCACTCTGATCGAAATGATTATCTGTAGCATCCTCATTCTTTATTTTGGTGATTATGAATATTCATTTTTAGTAAAAATTTGCAACTGTCATTTGTTTTAATAATTGAGCAATTATTTCAATCATTTGTTAGAACTTTGCTGTTTTGAGGGTTGATTCTGAAAATAAAATGACCTGGAATGTTTTCATTTTAGTTTGGATAGGAAAAAACAAAGTGAATACCATGGTACATATGTTCATTGAAATTTTAAATTACTTAATTTTCATCCTATGTGTCCTGAGGATAGTAAAAGAAAAGTACCCATGAAAAACAATTGTAAGACATTTTACACACCATTAAAAAATAAATAAATTACTTTAGGGCCCATGTAATTCTCTTTTGGAATTCTGTTTTATCTGAATAAGTTTCAGACCAAGTCTCTTTAGTTAACTTCATTATCTTTAATCCTGCATTAAAGATAATTACACTGATATTTTTTACATTTGTGGTCTTTTTTATCCACTCTTTGTGAATGCTATTTTTAACTTTTGCTACTTCTACATCCTGAAAGTCCAGAAAGAGCCTAACTTTGCGTGATGGCAAACAAACTTTACGCATCTTCTGGGACCCCTCTCCCAGAAGGGTGATTTAGTAAATTCATCCCTTGCACCAAATGTTAAACCTCTATTTAGGCAACTGTTAGCAGAAAAATGAAATGCATTTTATTATTCCATATAATGCTAGATTTTAACAAACTATATTATGTTTGTAAAACTATCTAAAGGCAGCTAATGTATGTATAAAATGTGTTAAATATTACCTAGGGCTACTAAATGAGATGCTTAATGTTCTTTCGTAGATATCATGATTCATCAAATTATTTGGTTATTTTTGCTGTTGGAAACACTTTAAATATGTGTTCATACAATTTTTTCAAAGATTTTTCAGGATTAAATAATCACTTCAAACAAATTAGAATGAGATGTTTTGAGAGTACTATAAATTGAGTCAATACTCATTTCAACTACTTTCTAATACAATTTTCTTTAAAAAAAATCTGGTAAACTAAAAAGAAATGAACAAATTATTAATAGATACATAGATGAGCACATACATACATACATAGATAATTACCATTTTCAGATTCCTTTGCAGATGGACTCCCACACAGCTGTGGTTCCTCTAAGTAGTTATAACTACATCAAATCAGAGGAAGGAAGCAAGCAATGAATGAGAGGAAGCAACTATATCGAGGGATGTTGGCTTCTTATAAAGCATGTAGCACAGGTTCGGTGGGTTTGATGCCTTGTATTCTGGTCTAGTGGAAGTCCTAACATATAACTCTTAAAATCCTTAGTGCCTAGCACAATAAAAAATAGTGTTGGGGCTCTCATTTGAAGATAATTAAATATGATTGAGCTTTTTCTTAACTTCTGTTGTTACTGTCCTTCTTGGATATTCTTTCAGCTCTCTAAGACTCTAATAAATCTCTTTCTATTTAAGCAAATCACACAGATTAGTAATGAAAGGGACACTGATTTAGGTTAAAAACTACACTTGTAAAAAAAGAGTATCCCAATTTGGTACCTAGCAATACGGGGATGAAACAGAGGAAGGCCAGCTCCTAGAAGGAAAGGAAGAATTAAGTAGGTGGGGAGACAGAAAGAGAGAGAACCTGAAAGAAAGACTGGGGGTAAGCTGTGGGGAATGAATGTAATAGCAACAGTCCCAGAAATGTCAATGAATCTTTCCAAATACTTAACATTAACAGTGCTGTTCATAAAAGTAGGCTGCCTTGCAATGCAATTTATCCCATGCTATTAGATCTTACTGTAGCAGCCACAGATATCAGCCAGATCACTTCTATTCTCCATTACCACCTATGAAGATTAATAATGTCAATTTGATTGGATTGAAGGATGTGAAGTATTGTTCCTGGGTGTGTCTGTGAGGGTGTTGCTAGAGGAGATTAACATTTTAGTCAGTGGACTGGGGCAGGCAAACGCACCCTCAATCTGGGTGGGCACCACCTAATCAGTTGCCAGTGTGGCCAGAATAAAAGCAGACAGAAGAAACCGGAGAGACTAGACTAGCTTAGTTTCTCAGCCTCCATCTTTCTCCCTGTTGCATGTTTCCTGCCCTTGAACATCGGACTCCAAGTTAATCAGCTTTGGGACTCTTGGACTCTCAACCACAGACTGAAGGCTGCACTGTGGGCTTCCGTACTTTTGAGGTTTTGGGACTCAGATGGGCTTCCTTTCTCCTCAGCTTGCAGATGGCCTATTGTGAGACCTCACCTTGAGATTGCGTGAGTCAAAACTCCTTAATAAACTCCTCTATCCTATTAGTTCTGTCCCTCTAGAGAACCCTGACTAATACACCACCTGTTTTGTCAAATGTGTAGGCTACTTACCCAGCTCACTACTATCCTCCCTCAGTGTCCCAGAACTCCCCAAGAATTCATACTCTTGATTGAAAAATAGCAGTTCCGGTGTAGACACGTGTTCATCTAGGATAGTGTATACCTTAAATTTTATCAATTTTGTATTTATTTTCTGGACACAGGCATATTTGAGACTAATGCATAGGTCCATATCTTATTATGCTTCTTTTTTTCATGAATGAAAAACCTTGCCTTCCTGCTCTACTTCATCCTATACCAGTGCTATTACATCTGTTTGGTAGGCCTTTTCCTCTTCTCCTTTAGCTATTTGCTTTAGCTTTAAATGTCTATCCTTCACTGCAGTACCTCTTAAGATTCATCTTCACAAGACTTTCAAGATTACTACAGCAGGGAGTCTCCACATTTACTGAATAATCCTATAGCACCTATTGCTATATAAAAATAAGCTACTTTTTATTTTTTGACTGTTTTATTTAATTATGCTACTTTTAATTTTTTGACTGTTTTATTTAATTATTTGTTAAATTCTAACTTGACATTAGACTCAGTGGATACAAGTGCAGATCTGTTACATGGGTATATTACATGATGCTGAGGTTTGAGATACAATGATTCTATTACCCAGGTAGTGAGCATAGTACCTAACAGTTAGCATTTCAACACGTATCTCCTTCCCTCTCTCCCCACTCTGGTAGTCCCAGTGTCTATTATTACCAACTTTATGTCCCTGTGTACCCAATGTTTAGCTCCCACTTAAAAGAAAGAACATGTGGCATTTAGTTTTCTGTTCCTGTGTTAATTTACTTAGGATAATTGCCTCCAGTCACATTATATTGCTGCAAAGGACATTATTTCATTATTTTTATGGCTGTACAATATTCCATGGTGGATATATACCACATTTTCTTTATCCATTCCACCATTGGTAGGCATTTTGGTTGATTCCAGGTCTTTGCTACTGTGGATAGTGCTTCAATGAACATACAAGTTCAAAAAGATAAGCATGTATCCTTTTGGTCAAATGACTTATTTTCTTTGGGATATATACACAGTAATTAAATTCTGGCTTGAATGGCAGTCATGTTTTAAGTCCAGAAGTCTTCAGACTGCTTTCCACAGTGACTGGACTAATTTACATTCTTACCAACAGCGTCCTGATTTCTCCTCAGCCTCACCAGCATCTGTTGTTTTTTGATCTTTTAATAGTATCCATTCTGACTGCTGTTAGATGGCATATCACTGTGGTTTTGATTTGCATTCTCTGATGATTAGTAATGTTTATCATTTTCCCAAATGTTTGTTGGCTGCCTGTATGTCTTGTTTGAAAAGTGTCTTTTTATGTCTTTTGCCCAGTTTTTAATAAGGTTATTTGATTTTTAGCTTCTTGAATTGGTTAAATTATGTATAGATTCCAGATATTAAACCTTAGATGCATAGCTTGTGAACATTTTCTCTTATTCTGTAGGCTGTTTACTCTGATGATGGTTTCTTTTGCTGTGCAGAAGCACTTTAGTATAATTAGATCCCATTTGTGTATTTTGTTTTTATTGCAATTGCTTTTGGGGATTTAGCCAAAGTTTTTTTGTCAAAGTCAATGTCAAGAAGAAAAATTCCTAGGTTGTCTTCTAGGAGGTTTATAGTTTGAGGTCTTACATTTAAATCTTTCATCCACTTTGAGTTAATTTTTGTATATGGTATGGTGAAAGGTAGGCGTCCAGCTTTGATCTTCTTCATATAGCTAGCCAGTTACCATTTATTGAATAGGGAGTTCTCTCCCCATTGCTTGTTTTTCTTGGTCTTGTTGAAGATCAGATGGTCGTAGGTCTGCAGCCTTATTCCTGAGTTTTCTATTCTGTTCCATTGGCTATGTGTCTGTTTTCTATTCTGTTCTATTGGCTATGTGTCTGTTTTTGTACTATTACCATGCTGTTTTGGTTTCTGTAGCTTTATAGTATAATTTAAAGTTAGGTAGTGTGATGCCTCCAGCTTTGTTCTTTTTGCTTAGGATTGCTTTGGCTATTCAGGCTCTTTTCAGTTTCACATGAATTTTAGAATAATTTTTTCCTAATTCTGTGAAGAATGACACTGGCAATTTGATAAGCGTAGCATTGAATTTGTAAATTGCTTTGGGAAGTATGGGCATTTTAACAATATTGATTCTTTCAATCCATGAACATGGAACGTTTTTCCACTTTTTTGTGTCTTGTCTGATTTGTTTCAGCAGTGTTTTGTAGTCTTCCTTTGAGAAATCTTTCACTTCTTTGATTAGCTATATTCCTAGGTATTTCATTTCCCTTGTGGCTACTGTAAGTGGGATTATGTTCTTGATTTCACTCTCAGCCTTGATATTGTTGGTATAGAAATGCTACTGATTTTTGTACATTGATTTATTTCCTTTATTAAAGTCGTTTATCAGTTCTAGGAGCCTTTTGGCAGGGTCTTTAGGGTTTTCAGGGTATAGAATCATATTATTTATTTATTTCGCCTGATTGCTCTGGCTGTGACTTCCAGTCCTATGTTAAGCAGGAGTGGTGAGAGTGGGCATCCTTGTCTTGTTCCAATTTCAAGGGGAATGCTTCCAGCTTTTGCCCATTCAGTATGATGTTGGCTGTAGGTTTGTCGTAGATTATTCCTATTATTTTTAGGTATGTTAATTCAATGCCTAGCCTGTTGTGAGTTTCTATTTTGCAGGGATATTGGATTTCATAGAAAGCTTTTTGTGCATCTACTGATATGATCATAGGTTTTTTGCTTTAAATTTTGCTTAAGTAGTGAATCACATTTATTGATTTGTGTATTTAGAACCAGCCGTGCATTCCAGAAATAAAGCCTATTTGACTGTGTTGTATTAATTCTTTGACGTGCTGCTGGATGCAGTTTGAGGATTTTTTGTGTCTATGTTCATCAGAGATATTGGCCTGAAGTTTTCTTTTTTGGTTGTGTCTCTGTCATGAAGTATGACAGAATGCATATTTTCTGGTTGTTGTGTGAAGTGTTCTGTGAATGTCTACTAGATCCAACTGGTCAAGTGTTATGTTAAAGTCCAGAGTTTCTTTGTTAGTTTTCTGCCTCACTAATCTGTCTAATGCTGTCAGTGGGGTGCTGAAGTCTTCCACTATCATTGTGTGGCTAAGTCTTTTTGTAGATCAAGAAGAAGCTGTTTTATGAAATTGGGTAGTCCAATGTTGGGTGCATGTGTATTTAGGATAGTTAAGTTTTCTTGTTGAATTGTACCCTTTTATGTAATGCCTTTCTTTGTTTTCTTAATTGTTAGAGGTTTAAAGTCTGTTTTATCTAACATAAGAATAGTGACTCCTGCTCTTTTTGTTTTTTTCTTTTAGAGGATAGATCTTTTTTTCAACACTTACTTTGAACCTCTGAGATCATTACATGTGAGATGGATCTTCTGAAGATAGCAGATGGTCGGGTCTTTTCTTTTATCCAGCTTGCCACTCTATGTCTTTTACATGAAGCCATTTGTTCATTTAAATTCAAACTTAGTTTTAATAAATGAGATATTGATCCTGTCATCATGTTTTTAGCTGGTTGTTATGCAGACTTAGTTGTGTAGTTTCTCAATAGTGTCTGTGAACTATGTGCTTAAGTGAGTATTTGTGGTAGCAGGTTTCAAATTTCTTTTGATTCCACATTTAACAGTCCCTTGAGGACCTCTAGTAAGCCTGGTCTAGTGGAAACAACTTCCCTTAACATTTGCTTGCCTGGAAGGATTTTATTTCTCTTTCACTTATGAAGCTTAGTTTGGCAGGGTATGAAATTCTTCTTTGGGATTTCTTTTCTTTAAGGATGCTGAAAATAGGTCCCCAGTGTCTTCTGGCTTGTAAAATTTCTGCTAAAACGTTCACTGCCAGTCTGATGAGGTTCCCTTTGTACATTAGCTGATCCTTCTCTAGCTGCCTTTAAGAGTTTTTATTTGCATTGATCTCGGTGAATCTGATGACTATATGTCTCGGGGATGGTCATCTTGTATAGTAACTAGCAGGGGTTCTCTATATTTCTTGAATTTACCCCTCAATCTCTCTTATGAGATTAGGGAGATTTTTTTTTTTCTGTGGACTGTATCCTAAAATATATTTTCCAAGTTAATCTCTCTCCTTCTTTTTCAAGGATGCTAGTGAGTCACAAAATTGGTATCTTAATATAATCCCATATTTATTGGAGATTTTGTTCATTTTGTAAAAAAAAATTTCTTTATCTTTGTCTGCTTGAGTTGATTTGAGCTTCTGGTTGGTCTTTGAGCTTTGAGATTCTTTCCGTGGCTTGGTCTATTCTGCTGTTAATACTTCTGATTTTATTCTGAAATTCTTGTAGTGAGTATTTCAGCTCAAGAAGTTTAGTTTGGGCCTTTCTTAAAATGACTATTTTGTTTTTCAACTCTTGAATTGTTTTATTGGATTGCTTGCCTTCCTTGGATTGGGTTTCAACTTTCTTCCGGATCTTGTTGAGCTTCCTTGCCATCCAGTTTCTGAATTCCATGTCTGTCATTTCAGTAATTTCAGACTAAGAACCCACTGCTGAGGAGCTAGTGGGCTCATTTTTGAGGTAAGGGTATACTCTGGCGTTTTGAATTGCCAGAGTTCTTGTGCTGATTTTTTCTCTTCTGTGGAGGGGAGGGTTGTTTCCTTTAACTGTGGCATAAATTGAGTATAGTCAGTTAGCTTCATTTCTGGAAGTTTTCAAAGAAATGTTTCTTTGCATGATGTTACATTCTTGCCTTTGGTTTTGCAGGAGACTGAATTAGCAATTTTTTTTTTATGCCATAGGTTAGGCTGTGATCCACTAGATGATGCTTGAGAGCAATGGACAGTAAATAGGCTCTTACTCAGCCATGTGGCTCCTTTGTGTATCCTTATCTTTGCAGCTGTGCTTTGTGGTATGAAGGGGAGAGAGGTGACTCCTCCATCACTTCCACTCCTGGGCCTTGGGGGAGCTACCTCTGATCACTAACATTGTGCCCATGTTTTGTTGTTTTTGTTGTTAGGTGTTTTAGGCCATGGGACTCCCTCAGACAGTGGTTCAGCTGGGAGAGATTGGCTACACACTTACCAGAACAGCCCTGTGGAGAGAAGCATGCCCAGTTCCCACACCAGTCCATGAAGCTGTGTAACTCACTCCTCTCAGTTTTCTGAGAGTGTGAGTTTCTCCACTCAAGTGCTGGGCACAGATCCTGGTTTGGCACTCTAGAGGTATGAGTCACAGCCTTGGGGCACCAGGATCTGCTCATGGCTTCCTCTTCTGAACTCTCAGGGTTGGGTTCCAGGTGCACTGGGAGATCTGAAGGGCTTCCAGGCTGCTGGAATGCACTGAGGTGGAGCCAAACACCCAGGCTGGGCAGCAGAGGCTGCACTGTGTACACACACCTGTGAGGCAGCCAGCCAGGAGCACTGGGAGGGGCTGGCAGGCAGGCCTGCATGACAGATGTGCCCGAGTCCTGTGGGTAATTTGGCCCTGCTTTCTCCTGTTCTGGTGGTGAGCTAGGGCCAGAGCCTCTCAGAGGGAGATGGGCAGCCATGGAGGTTTAGCGTCTATGGCCAGGCTCCATCAGAGCTATCCTGTGGACAAAAGTCCCTGGCTCCATGCCTACTCAAGCCCATCTCCGTGTAATCTCTGGGGACATCCTCCTTCAAGCTCAAATGTCTTTTGAGGGAGTGGCATCCCCTGTAGCTAAGATCCCACAGGTTTATGTCAAGAGTCAGTTACCTGGTCCCTACACTCATTCTTTCCCCAGGGGCTGTTCAGGGCTGGGATCAAGCCCTAGTGTTCAGGCACCTCACACAGAGTTACCAGCTTCCTCCCTCTTCAGCTTCAGCCTCTGCATCTCCATCCATGTTTGGTGTTTTCTCTCTGAAGATCTGTTCAAATTACACTGGTTTAGTTGAAATCCTGGTTTCTCTAAGTGGGAGTGGCACTTCCCAGCTGTATCTAGTTGCCTATCTTGAAACTCCCCCATATGAATTTTAGAATAGTTTTATTTAATTCTTTGAAAAATGATGTTGGCAGTTTGATAGAAATAGCATCGAATCTGTCGGTTACATTGGGCAGTATGGCTATTTTAATAATATTGATTCTTCCAATCCATGAGCATGGAATGTTTTTCCATTTGTTTGTGTCATGTCTTATTTCTTTCAGTAGTGTTTTGTAGTTCACTTTGTAAAGATCTTTTACCTCTTGGGTTAGATGCATTCCTATGTATTTTACTTTTTTCCTGGTTATTTTAAGTGGGATTGTTTCTTTGATTTGGCTTACAGCCTGAACATTATTGGTGTATAGAAATGCTACAGATTTTGTATATTGATTTTGTATTTGAAACTTTACTGAAGTCTTCTTTATCAGCTCAAGGAGCCTTTTGGTGGAGTCTTCAGTGTTTTCTAGGTATAAATCATATTGTCAGCAAACAGATAGTTTGAGTTCTTTTTCTATTGGGATGCCTTTTTTTTCTCTTACCTGATTGCTCTGGGTAGGACTCAGTAATTTATTTTTGATGTATTATCTCATCACAGATTGTAATCTTCTAAAGGGCAGGGATAGAAAATATTTTTGTTTTTCTTGATATACCAGCTTCATAAGGAACTTAAGAAATGTAGTAACATTGACAGAAATAACCCATTCACATGGCCTCTTATCATAATGATTAAAAACAAATATACCAGAAACATCTATGTTTCATGCAACCATATTGTCAAAGAAATCACAATCCTTTGCCTCAATGAGGTATGACACTTAAATTTACAAAGGAATCTCTGGGCCTTTGAAATTGCAATGGTAAGAAGTGAGCCACGCATACTGGACAGCCCCAAAGAACGACACACTGTTCAGTGCTCATCTCAGATATGGCAAGAGATCTTAGGCAAGCAGAATTCTCCCAGGATCTCCTGGATCTTGAGAGCCAGGCCCTCTGAGGAAAATCAATAGGGGATTGCCTATCCAAGAAATCACTCAGGGACCCTCAGACTGGCTAATGAAGGAACATATTCCACTGCTGGAGCCAGACCTCAGGCGATTTCTATTAGGTGACATTTGACTACTATGTTTTTCTTATTCTCCTCTGAAAGCATTGAGTCTATAGGTCCCAGAAGCCACATTTAGACATGATATTCACCTACCTGTATGTAACGCAGAGATCCTGGGCCTTGAGCTCTAAGCAGAAACTGTATGAGACCTTGTGAATGCTTCCTTTAAGGGAAGGTTATCTTCCTTCTATATGTAGGTGGGAAAAAATGTGTACATTGTTTTTTGGGTGGGCAAAAAAGACAGTTGTTTGTCTACCCAATATTTATTCTCCTTTTCTTACCAATATAACCCTGTGCATTGTGCACAGATGAAGGTAAAGGTGGAACAAATTGACACTTAAACAGATGTTGTGTGGGTATTCGAGGTAAGTATTTCACGTCCCTCCCTGCATTTTCCTTTATACTGTTTAAAATGTGAATATCGTAGTACCCTCAGATTATTTGATTTGCTAGAACGACTCACAGAATTTAGAAGTTTATATTTTCATGCTTATGGTTTATTACAGCAAAATGATACTATGCAAAATCAGCAAAAGGAAAAGGTGTGTGGGACCAAGTCTGAAAACAACCAGTCTCAAAGTTCCAATATTTCTCTCTGGGGGGAGTTGCACAAGATGTGCTTAATTTGTCTAGAAAAAAAAATGTGTAAAGTGTTTTCTATCAGAGAAACTCACCTGTGCCTGAACCTAAGAGTCCAGAGTTTTCATTAGGGGTTGAGCATGTAGGCATTCAATGCCTCTAGGACTTCCATAGTCTCTCCAGATCCCCAAAGAAAAGCAGATGTTTAGCATAAATTACTTGGTTTGTACAGTTTATCTAGAAAAACTGGTACAGTGTAGTTAAAGGCAAAAAAACAGCAGGAACAGTCATTAGTTAGAACAAGGAGCTCTATTTCCAGGAGAAGCCAATGGGGCCAGTCCGATCATAAAGACAGGTTTAGTATAGGGATGTGCACAGTTTGAGCAACTCAGAACCACAAAGTTAACTCTTTCCTGGAAGACGGCTGATGCACTAGCAGCCACTTTGTGATTTTGGGAACAGAACCTGAGGGTAACTGAGATGTCTTTCTGGATCCACCCATCCAATCTAAGCCTGGCTAACTTTTCAATTTGTGTGCCTGTGTGTGCGTGTGTGTGTGTGTGTGTGTGTGTGTGTGTGTGTGGTATGACAGAGAGAGAGAGAGAGAGAGAGGGAAAGGGAGAGTCCTACCTGTACACCAAAGCTGCTAGTAATACTAGTCTCTGTTACCATTGACTAGATCCAATTATTAACTGACACTGAAATGAGTGCTTATGCTACCTCATTTCTTCAGTTTAAAAATGACAAGAATAAGATATTATTTGAGTAAGGTTTTAGTCATTGATAATTATGACATAATTACAATTAAAGACATATTTGAATCTTCTAGGAGGCATTCCAGCAGGATGATCTCTAGGGCTCACTACCACTTGCTTTAAGTTGTGATAGTTCAACAAAGAGGTCAGGAGTTATTTTGTAAGGAATCTTGAAGAGCTCTAAATTTCAATTTTCTTTATGGACCAAGGTTAGCTAATGACAATTTCAGGTAAAGAGAAATAAAAAATGATGTTTATATGATTCTGAATGCCAGCTTTGCCAGTGTTACCTTCTCTCTTCCCTTCTCTTTTCTTTCTTTTTCCTCTGTCCCCTGTCTCCTTCTTCATCACATCCCTCAAGTGCTTAGATTCTTCTTTCTTCAGAGAGCTCTGATGACCACAGCAATTACTTGTCTGTACCACTGTCTCTTTAATACTGCTGGAATTTAAGGCAAATATAAAATGCACTGTCCAATGGACCATTCATATCTTACTTCTTGTTTCTTAGACTGTGCTGTAGGAGAATATATTATATTCTACTTTAGTGATGCTTCTAATTTTAACTTCCATGAAAATTATTTCTAAGGTTTATGGAGTTTTCCTTTTTGAAAAACTTTTCTGATTTTGATTATATTTTCTAACTTTTTTTGCTTCAAGTGTGTGTTCTTAAACATCACCAAGTTTGATTTTGGGGTAGACGGTAGAAAATTTCCTTCTAAATTATGGAAAAGTAAAAAGAATAGCCTTACATTTTCCATTAGTTGAATTATTATGCACAAAGTACTGTTACCGTCCAATATCTTTTATGTTAAAGCTCTACTGTGATATAATGGATAGATTTTCATCTGTAAGTCTCAGAAATATTTCACTATTGCATCTAATATCTAAAACAACAGCAATAACAACAACAAAACCTTCTTGTATCTAAAAAATAGATATTCCAAAGATATAAACTAATAGTAATAAAAAACAGAGCTTAGCAAATGAAGGTACTTAATAAATGTGTTTAAATGAATGAAGAACCAGGTGGTTGAGACACTGTACCTCCAAGCAGAGTGCATTGTAGGTGGGTACTTCCTAGCTAATTAATACCCATGGCTAATCTGGTCATTCAGAACATACTTTACTGATCTGCATTCTCAGTTTTCTACATCGCTTCATGACAGTGGACATTGAACTTCTAGAAAATTCTACATAAAACCTACCTCAACATCTCTCTGTATTGGTAGCAAATAATTATTTCATCTTTCAGGTACCTTCCTGAATTTTTATTCAACTCATAATAGTTTTTTTCCTTTTCCTCATTTCTTTCTATGAACAAATGTCCTTAGTTTAACCACACTCTAAAAGATACTTTAGCCATGATCAAATAATATGAAGTATGTATTTGAACTACCTGTGTTCAATGACAATATTCAAAGAAAGTTCTATGCAAAATGCATGCCTCACCTTGTGTAGAGCTCAATAAAAGTCAAACATGAATGAGAAAAATGAAGTACAAAATATGGCTTTCAGCCCTGAAATGGCCCAGCTCCTCAGAAGAAAGGTCAAATTGTAAAGGCAAGCCAATATATTTTGCAAAGTATACTGAGGCTACCACATTTAGAAAGCTAATTTGCCTGACTAAAATTGTGACAAGAACAGAGGTTGGCACAAAAGTCAATACGTTTCATGTGGTAGACACTGCAATAAATAATAGAAATGAAGAAGTGAGTGAATTTAGTCCAATTTTATTATAAGTTAAAGTCAGACTAATATCCTATGTTATTGGCTAAGAGTATCATGCCTATGAAAATGCAGAAAATTACAAGCTGGATGTCAGATAATTTTAGTACTTAATCATTCTCAAAAATAAAAATTGAAAAATGTTTCTGACCTTCACTTTGATGTGTGAGATTTGATACCTGTGCATATCTACAAATGGGCTATTTTTTTTCATAACATGAGCATAATTGGGCCGTAATGTGCATAATGAGGATTCACTCAGATGACACTTCATCATGGAAACCTAATGACAGCTCTGCCACATGGGACTGGCTTTATTTTCACAATACATTTCACAAATAAGGAAACTGAGGCATAAAACAACCTATTTGGAGTAGGTCACAAGGAAAACCTGTGGTAGCTATCAAATTATGATTCTAGCTACTAGAAGCTGAGAAGGATTCAAAGCCACTCAGTCTTTTTACCTCCTGGATTTTTATTTCTTGGGCCATGTCACCATGGATATAATGGCTGATGTACATAGGCTAAGAGATTTTCTTTCAGGACAATTTAACCAATTACTCAGAGAGTTGAGGCTATGAAAACCTAGCTTCGGTTCTTAGAATAGCATTTCAAAGACCTGAGGACATGGGTATGTACACAAATGTATACCTGTGCATTTTTCAAAGTTAAGGGAAGTCAAGTGTGTGAGGGCAGTGGACGTTCTTTAGTGGATATGCAGTCACTTTGGCCTTATCTATAGCCATCCTCATAACTGAAACATTTAATTAACCATAGACATGGCTAGTGTATATTTTAAATTGTCTAGAAAAAGACTAATTACATTATTTAAAGAAGGTAGTTCATTACAGATATAACTATATATGATTTCTTAAAATATAAATGCCTTATGAGATTGTCCATTTGAATTAGTCCATAAATATTAAAAATACCTTTCATAGACATGATGTCTAAATTTTATTATCAGTGACAAAATTCAGCTGAAGTCAGAGAAATAATATACTGTTTTCAGTATATTATTTTCAAAACTCTCAAATACTTTTTAATTGCTTTGGGTAAAATCAAGACAGTCTTGGACGAAACATATACTCACATGAAAAACAATTTAAAGAGAATGTGGGTGGAAGGGAGAAATAATTCCCTTGATGATATTTTTGCAGACTATTGTGTGATGATTTTATTTAGCAGCTGCTGTCTCTGAAAATATTGCATGATGCCAGAAATAATGAGTCATGTGTATTCCTAGATCAAGACATTCACTCTAATATATGTTATCAAAGATGATTCCATCTTGAATTTGAAAAGCAGACCAGGGACACTGGCTTCCTTATTATTGGAAATAAATTGAAATGTAGAAAAATATTAATATGTTTATAAAATTTATGTATGTATATAATCTTTCCAAGAATATCTATAAATAAATGTATATGAATATATGCAATTAACTAAATACACATTTCCATATATATTTGCATATTACAATACATATATAAGCTTATTTCTAGTTAACATATAGTATAGAGCAATTACATTTTAAAGTTGTAATTCTATGATTAGATGCATTTAACAAAATAATAACGCTAATGCTGATGCTGCTGATAAATGCTATTCGAGTTGACTTAAGCATATGAGGAGAGAAATAAATTAGATTTTTGGCAGGAATTGCTCTCTGTTTCCTAACAACGGCTTGCTCAGTTTACTTCCTAACAAGGTCATTATCTAATCCTCAGTAAATTTGAAATCTAAGTTTTAAGAGTCAGGAACAGATGTGATGTGTTAACTGCAAACTTGCTTGTTTTGTGAGTTGATAGTCTCAGGTTGAATTGTTTATTCATCTATTAACAATTTAATTAAAAGGAGATTGTTATTTTTATTTTTCACTTGGTCAGTTACGACTTATTTATTATTTGCTTTTTGAGATGGACAGAGTCTCATTCTGTCGCCCAGGCTGAAGTACAGTGGCGCGATCTCAGCTCACCGCAACCTCCTGCCTCCCAGGTTCAAGGGATTCCCCTGTCTCAGCCTCCCAAGTAGCTGGGATTACAGGCGTGCGCCACCACACCTGGCTAATTTTTGTATTTTTAGAAGAGATGAGGTTTTGCCATGTTGGCCATGCTGATCTGAACTCCTGACCTCAGGAGATCCACCCGCCTCGGCCTCCCAAAATGCTGGGATTACAGGAGTGAACCACCACAGCCAGCAAGTTAAAACCTCTTACTTCCCTGTTCTTGCGAGGTAGTGTTTACATTGCTATGAGATCACCTCCATGGGGCTGTGTGAAGAGCAATTTAAACACCAGGGAGAGATCCAATTTTACCCTTTCTTCAGCTCCAATGAAGGTGTCTCCCTGTCTCACACAGTTTTATTAATAAGAAGCAATCATCAACATAAAAAGGCAGTCTGGCCGGAGGTCCCCTCCTGTTCTCTGTCTTCCTCCCTCTTTGTCTTGTCTCACCTCCACCTCTTTGTCTCCATTCCTTTAGGGATCTCCTAAGGTCCACAGAGAACACAGGAGGCAGCTGTGACACCTGTGCTAAGTGACACCGTGGCCAAGACATAAGCAGAGTAGATGCTCATAGAAGGCACCAATTCAAGAGGAAGCCCGCCGTTCACAGTGATACTCACTTTTCTGCCCACGTTTCTGTACACTTGGGCTGTGCAGCACCTCTTCTATAGTGTCTCTTATTTTTCACTTCCTGACTCATGGTTGCATTTTATTTTTATTTTTTTGTTTTTTATTTTTGACAACAGGTTTAGCTTTGGGACTTGCTTCTAAATGTGAGCAGCAGTGATGTGTTAAGTGTGACAAACCGGGACTCAATTCTCCATGTTGTCTTCTTAGTTATGACCTTGAAAGCTTTCTCCACATGGATCTTCAAATAGATACAGTGCGTAAAGTCTTCTAGTAACTTGCATGGTCATGTAAAAGAGAAATAACCTTTCATTGGATTAAACCAGTGATAATATGTGAAAGCTGTAAGTATCCTAGGTGTAAAAATGTATATTCATGCCAGACATGAAATAAATGCTCAATAAATGTGTTTTCTCACTCATAATTCAAGCAACATATTTCATTTCAAAGCAAGAGAAGACTTTAGATAGCAATTCTAGCTCTTAAATCTGTGTTTCCCATATAAAATGGGCAAAGATTGATTTTTTAAATTCCATTTTTGATAACTTTCAATAAATATCAATATTGTGTGAACATTCTGTTCTAATGTTAAAACACTGAGAGAGACTGTGATGCTGAGCTTCAGTTCCATCTGATTTTATTTAAGCTGCCGCATTTCAAAAAGCAAAACTTGAATTTTCCACGCACTGAATTCTGTGTTGAATCCATGATAATTAAATGCTGTGTAGGCTCTGTATTTAGGCATTATAAGTAATCTAGAAAGGATAAAAAGTGTACCGGAGCATATTCATAGGTTACATGCAAATATTATAGCATTTCATATAAGACATTTGGACATTTGCCAGTCTTGTTATCTGATGGGGGTCCTGAAATCAATCACTATGAAAACTGAAGGTCAACTGTAGTTTCCTTTCCATTTTCTTTTCTTTTTTTATTTTTTGAGGCGGAGTCTCTCCCTGTCGCCCAGGCTGGAGTGCGGTGGCGCCATCTTGGCTCCCTGCAAGCTCCGCCTCCCGGGTTCCCGCCATTCTCCTGCCTCAGCCTCCCGAGTAGCTGGGACCACAGGCGCCGCCACCACGCCCGGATAATTTTTTGTATTTTTAGTAGAGACGGGGTTTCACCGTGTTAGCCAGGATGTGTAGTTTCCTTTCCTACAACACACACAAATACACACACACACACACACACACACACACACACACCCATGAACACTGAAGGTCAACTGTAGTTTCCTTTCCTACAACACAAACACACACACATACACACACACACACACACACACACACGCCATAGTTAAGACTCAGTCATCCTTAAAACTTCAATTCAAACATTATTTAAATTTTATCTTACTCAGATCAACTTCGTGTCTCAGTTTAGACAGCCCCTCATTCTCAGCTGTCCGTAATGACCTGTCATGTATCTCTTCCAGTGTTTGTCACATATCCTATACTCATTGCTTTTATTTTTCTTTCTTTTTTTTTTTAAACTAGGCTGTTTGTTCCTCTGAGCAGCCTCAATGGTTCATTCATTACTGTATTTCCATTGCCTAACACATATCTG
Source organism: Pongo pygmaeus (assembly GCF_028885625.2). NCBI lineage: Eukaryota > Metazoa > Chordata > Mammalia > Primates > Hominidae > Pongo > Pongo pygmaeus. The sequence continues at coordinate 17,731,146 of NC_085930.1, read as the reverse complement.
ACAAATAGTAAAAGCACAATAGATGCCAGTTAAATGAATGGTAAATATAAATTAATATAAATAAATACATTTTTCTTAAATTATCTGTTGCTTCTCAAGTTTTCTTTTCAGATTATCAATTTATTTAACAAATATTGCATCAATGCTTACTATCTATAAAATATGGAGCAAGATAATGTAAAACATTTATTTGGAATAAAATTAATTTACATTATACAAAATTAAATTAGTAATTACATTATATTTATTAATTTTTATATTCTATCGATTAACATTTGTTGGGTATTTCTCTGTGCGGCATCCTTTTTAAAATGGAAAAAAAGGAAACAACGCTCCAATTAGGACATAGGAGGCATTGTGATACTCTTAATAAACTGAATACTATTGTAATTCACAATGGTCAATAAAGGAATTCCTTTGTCTTTACTTATGGTCTAGAGCTATGCTAGTGGGTTTATGCTTATAATCAAGTAGTTAGTGTGTGGCCTTCAAATATAGAGGGTCTGTCTCTATGGTTTAAGTCACAGTTTTGATGGACCAAAATTAATCAGGGACACTTGGATTCTATTCTTTTGCTTTGCAGTGTTGGCAGCTTTCCAAGATTAGGACAGCTAATGGGTGGATGAGATTATCTTCCAAGCCGTTGATAAAGTTTATGACAATAGTGGGCCTGAGAACTGACCCCAGTGGGACAGCTCTCAATATGCAACCCTAGTTTGTCCCATAATCATTGATCATCACCTATGGGTATGACTTTCCCACCAGTTATACATTGACCCTACAAAATATTCCAGATTTCTTCATGAAAAATGTCATGTGAGTCTGTATCAGAGGCCTTACTAAGATCCAGATCTATTAAATGTCTTGCTTTTTTTTTAACCATCACTATCACAAAAATATTAAATTGTTCTGGGGTGATTAACTTTCATAAAATCATACTAAGTTATGGGTGACACCTGTGGTTTTTAAAACGATTTGGTAGCTAATAATTTTATGATTATATCTAGTAGCAATCCAAATATTAAAATTAGGCAGACTAATCTTTACTTAAGATAATTTTTCTTTTTTTTTCTCTTTTCGTTAGGGACAGGGATTTGCTGTGTAGCCCAGGCTGGAGTGCAGTGGTACGATCATAGCTCACTGTAATATTGAACTGCTGGGCCTAAGTGATCCTCCACCTTATCCTCTTAAGTAGCTGTAATTACAGGTATGAGCTGACAAGATTGGCTATTTATTTATTTATTTACTTGTAGAAATGGGGTCCCTCTATTTTGCTTAGGCTGGTCAATTTTTAAAATATATTATTTTAAATTCTATACTTTATTTTTCTATTGCAACATGTCCCTCCTATATCCTCATACTTCCTAAACCTCTCGCTTTGTCTCCCTGACTTTGCCTATTGTTCCTTCCTCAATATTGCCTCTGTGCTTGATCAGAATTAGCTCAGTCCTGCTGTCATCAAAATCACCTGATTTGTGCACGTTCCAATATTCACATATTAACTTGCCTTTGAAATGTTCCCTTTGAAATGCTTGCTATTTTGAGAATAAAAACAATTCTACATCCAAAGTGCTTAGCAAAGAGACTAGCAGAGTGTAGGCACTTAATCAATAAGTACATGCTGTAGGGTTTATTCTTAGACTTTTCCTTGAATATCACTTTTGTTTTTGCCTTTCCCCAAAACACTGTATCTGGTTGATAATGTGCTCCCCAGGAATCCCCAGCAACAGAAAGCGTTTGCACCTTCTTTGCTCACTGCAAGTGGCCAGATGCAGTAATTTCGTCCTTTTCTTCAGTTTTTCTTGACAGAATTTGCTTTCTGTCCTTTAATACAGTCATTTACTGAGCTACCCAGACATTCCTCCTCTTTCCTCAGTGATTTCGGCACCTGGTCTACATTTTCATCCTCTGCCTTGTCTCCTGCAAAGTTTATGACTATAGGGTATAATTCAATCGCTTCACAGTTTTTGCACCTCCTTGACGCCAGTAATTTAATTTCTACCAGCCACAAGCATAACCATATAAACCCTCCAAGTTCACGAACACTGAAATGTTATATTTTTCTCACATGTAACATGCTCTTACTTTGCATCTAACCATGCTCATCTAAGTATTACTATGTTTAGAAAGTAGTTTTGGAGATGCCGTTAACATGAAGAGTGTTCAAAAGGGCTTCAGTGATCATCTTACAATCAGACAAGCTGCAGTGGGAAGATTTGACTGGAAGGACCTTTACAACAGTTCCAATGCCAGTGAGAGCTTTAAAACTGCCTTCAGATAGTGTTTTTTGACTTGTCATCTAACTCCCATCCTAATCTCTACACCCAGTGACTGCGAACTTATTTCCCTGAAATTTAATTCAATCCCACTCATATTTATTGAGCATCTTTTATTCACGAGATACAGTTCTAGGAACTTGGTATAAATCAGGGAGCAAACAGATAAAGCTGCCTGCCATTTTGGCACTTACATCCTTTGCTTGAATTCTCTTGCAGAATGTATCAATATTGTCTTGTATATATTGTTGATAATTTCATGGGGTTTCTGTGTTCAACAGAATCTTAGAACCAGACAATTTATTTTGTTTTCTAGTTTATGTAAAGATTTAAATATCAGTTCTCTGTTTGTGGACAGGTTAAACAAGAAAATGTTTGGAGTGCCTTGGATGATGCCTAACATGTAGTAAGCATCATGTCTGTAATCCCAGCACTTTGGAAGGCTGAGGTGGGAGGATTGCTTGAGGCTAAGAGTTTGAGGCCAGCATGGCCAACATAACAAGACTGCGTTTCTACATTAAAAAAAGAAAAATTTTCCTTACTATGATTAGTGTTGGTATTTTAGAAATCATAGTAAAAGTACTGCATTTAAAATTATAAGTGCCCAACAAATTGTAAATATTTGTTTTATCAATACTTTTGCATGGTACCCCCTTACTGAATAATAAGCTCCCTGAAGTCAAAGATTGTCTCTCTCAATCTCTCTTTTTTTGTGTGATTTCCTATGTAAATGACATATCATTGACATTCAAAATGTTATTTGCTGCATTAAATTTAGTAAAAATACTATAATTTCATCTTAATTAAATTCCAGGTTTTTATTTATTCTCAAAGTTTTCCAAAATATTTTTAACACCTACCATTTTCAGAAAAAAAACCCAAGGAACTGAATGATAAGATATTGTGGATCTAAATATTACCAAGTTTTAAAAATGTCAAATTTCACTCTTCTACTAAGAAAGTTGTATTTGATTTTCTAATTATAATTGAGATTTACTTGGGGGATAGACAGATTATGATACATAGGAAAGTTTGAGCTCTGCTTATTGAAATGAAATGTAGAACATCTTATTGTCTAAAACTGGATTTTAATTGAAGGAGAGGCGAATCTGAGAAACGTACACATAAGAGGTCATGAGTAGGTTTTTTTAAAAAAGATGCAAATAATCTAGTTTGAGGACAGTGAAATTCAGTTTCCAGCATTTCCATAGCCCGGGTTTTCTATATTTGGTATGCTAATGACTAATGAAATCACCATCAGTATGCGTTTTAAGCCACAGTGCAAATGCTGAACTTCATTTGGTGATGTAAATATGTGATCGTAATTATGGACATTTTATTCGGTGAAGGGCGGCAAATATTAGTACAACTAATGTGGTCCTTATTTGTGAGGTTCCAACTGCCTCAATCTGCCACAAGCTGCTAAGGAAGCTGCCACACCGTCTCTATTTTTTCATTGTCATTGCTAAAAAACAGGAAAAGAACACTCTTTGTAAATGAGCTAACAAAGTCCTTTGCTATGCTTTTCTAGATAACTTTATGATAACTTTATAACGAAGTGGCTCAGTCTATCTTGCTTCAGTACTCTAGGACATCAACATGAATATTTAGAAGTGTCTTATATATAAATAATAAATCATTTCAATAAAAAAGAATCAGATGGCCATTGTTGCATGGGATTATTCTTTAGATTCGCTGCAACATGGTAATGGAGCTTTTCTTTTGAAAGTGTGAGATTTATTTTTCAACACTGACTGATGACAATAGCCTGTCTCTGAAGGAGTTAAACCTAGCTGCTAAGGAAGGCAGTGTTTTATCTCTGTAAGAGCCATTTACTGCACTGTCTTCCACCTTGAATTAGAGGTATGCAAGATAATCTTATCAATAGTTCAAAGCAAATCCATTTTTGGATTTCGAATTATGAGAGAGCACTATATATTACAGAGTGGTCTCTCTTGCATTATTTCAAGTTATTTCCACAATTCTATAAAGTAGATTAGATGTTTGTTAGATGAGAAAACTGAGAGATACACAGTTAAATCACCTTAATTATTTGCCTTAATAGACAAGCTCTCAAATTATTTTCTTCATTTTTAGTCAGAAGGTTATATTTTTTGCATAGGATGATATTAACATATACTATAACATACAATGTATTACAATGTTTAAGCATTAGAGAAATACATAATACAGGAAGAGAAAGACCCACATAATCACCTTCTCCTTCCAATAACTCTTTTCAGTTCTCTTTCTTCCTTTTCTACACATAAGAGCTATGTATATTTTCATTCTTTTTACTATTTACAAAAATGTAACAATAATGGATTCTATTCTCCACATACTATGAAAAATTTGTTAGAAATTTTTTCTCCCCTTAGTAATAAGGGGAAAAATAATATTATTTCTGTGTGATTGTGTTTTTGTATAGGTATTTGGATTATTTTAAGTTTTTTACTACTAATAAAAATGTTACAGTAAGAATTCTTGTTTATAGATTTTTACTCTCAGGTAAACTTTTGTTTAACTTACAAAATGTAGTATGTATCAATAAGTAATATGTAGTTGAATAATTACATATGTATTTCACTCAATGCACTATGTGAAATAAATATATTATTTCATTCAATTCCTGACAATACACAGGAATTATTGACTAAATGTCAGAAGATGATTTAAAAAAATAAGATCACGTTTTTCTAAATTTAATCTGTGAAAATACCTTTACAACATTTTTGAAGTAAATTGGTCAATTTGTGTGTATTTAACTGTTTAGTAAACCAAGTAAAAACATATTTATCAAGTATTGACAATGGAAAATGTGTAAGCTACTCACTTGTGGAGGAAGGGAAGAAAAGGAGAAATAAGACTTATTTAATCTCTGTTATGCTCCAATCATTGTGTGAGACATTTTTTACTGCCATTCTACAGTACAGACCATTATGTACATTGTGAATTACTATTAATTTTATTATAGTATAATTTGATGCTTAAATGCTAAAATAAATGAATAAGCAGATAAATAAAACCCAAGTTTACAAAGTTTGTAAGTGGTAAAGTTGAGATTTGAATCAAATATCTGATCCTAAGATTAAAACTATTCTTATTTCACTATACTGCATGTGATATGAGGCAAAGATATGAAATGTTTTGTGAGGAAACAGTCTATTATCTACTTTGCTTGTAAGTGGCATATCTATACAGAGAGCTACAGATATGATATATGGTTTCTTATAACAGTGTAGTTTCATGAATTTAATTATACATTTTTTTTTTCCTGTAAGAAGAAACTTAATTCAGCTGACTGATTTTTTTCCATGGGGTACATTAGGGTAAAGGTGTCAATGTTGCAATCTTGGACAGAGACATCATTTTAGAATCCAAATATTAAGTTTCTATAAAAAGCTAAAAGTAAAAATGTAATCTCTTTAATAAGTCTAGGTTACTACTAACGTTGTGGAGAATGTTAACATGAACATTAATAAAACACTTTGCAAAACAATCAAGAAGGATTTGCCAGGAATTAGAGCAACATGATGAAGCATAACATAGACAAAAATTGCTTGAGTTGATTTATTACAAATAGCTCAGAGCGGATAATGAGGACTCCTATCATATTCTGATAAATTTTAAATCATCAGTGCAGCTCCTGTATATTCAGTACAATCCCCTCTTTATTATAAGTGCATCTACCCTTACAATCAGAGTGGCTGCTTTTTCTCCCACACTTTGAAATAGCCAGTAAACACCGAGAATTCATATTTACACAGAGAGATCTTCTGTGAAATCTTATATGTATTTATTTCATCTTAAGAAATAGTAAAACAGTTGATCACATGTTGCATAAACTCCTCCATGACAGTAAACTTCACATTCATATTAAATGAAATAAACTATCCCAGATGCCAGAATCCCACTGAGGGAAGTTTGCTGTGAAAGCGTGCATTCGTTGCAAAGACATGGACAGCTTATTCCCCAGGAAATATTCCTTTACTATAACATCAGGGTTTTTATCATACCACCTGCAAATTTATTAGAATAAAACACCGTATTTAAGGAAAGTTAACCCTAGCAATCATAAGGCAGAAGCAGTTAATGACAGGTGTCTTTTAAAAGAAAAGCATTGGATGTCATTAAACTAAAGCAAATCACATGCTTCTGATTGTGACTAAATTGTGTAATCATCAGTAATCATTTTCTTCCACAGCTTTGGGGAAGTGCTATTATACATTGAAAGCAAAGGGGTCAATGCCTTGGTAAAGTTTGCCTGCATCTTCGTTTCTTAGTCTTGCGTTTTTGAGTAGTATAAAACAGCCCAGAATGTATACATTTTAGAAATTAGCTCATCCTGGTCACTGGTAAGCATCTTGAGTATTTTGCCAAGCCCATCACCAAAGGGACTCATTCGTATTTCAACAGGAACTGTTCTCACCCACGAAATCCTCTAGATTCTGGAAGATCTCACGATGTGATTGAGATACAGGAACCCTCCCATACAGACCAACACTTTCCAGTTGGTCGTATAGTAGAAACCGATTGAAGGAGGAGGACACTGTTTGCATGGAAATAATCTTGTTTGCCTTTCTTTTACTCTTCACATTTTTTCAGTTGAAAAATATACCAACTATAAAGCTTGACGCTCATGTAAGGATGAGAAACAATAGGAAAGTTAAAGAGAAGAGATTTTATAGCAAAATATCTGGGTTCTGCCTCTGACCAGCTGTATAACCTTGAGAAATTCCTTAACCTTTGGAACTATAGCTGAGCACCACTATGGGAATTAACAAGCTAATGTATAGAAAGTGTCTTGCACACGTTTAGTGATTCAAGTAGATTCTTAATCTTAAGAGGTTACAGTTTCCAACAAACTGATTTTTCATTACACTGTAGTGGATGAGGCCACTATGAACTTAGACAGTACACTACGCAAGTATGTGTTGGAAAATATCTTGAATGACAAACTTGTCCTTGGCACAAAAAAAAAATAAAATAAAATAAAAAAGGCCTTGTATGCTTTCTAGGAGGTCATTTTGTTAGGTCTGGGGATTGTAAAACAAGTTGCTTGAAATTAGGGCATAAATTATGTAGCAGAAAATTTGAATATTTCAGTGCTATTAAATTAATTGATGACACGAGTGCTTCTTCAAACTGATTCTATAACTCTCTGTTACTGCTCCTGGAATAACTCTCTGTTATTGCTCTTTTGTGCTCCTGGAAAATAACGTTAGCCAGAAGGATTTTGAATACACAAAGTAGATAGAAAGAGTTGCTAAGGACAGCATTAAAATTAAGGGACAGTGATCAGATTTCTCTGTAGCTGTTGGTCTGGCATTAGGCCCTCTCTGAGAACATGCAGTTAAAACCCTCGGGGGTCCATTACGAAGTGCCTGGGTCCAAAACAAATGTTATGGTCGCTTTGATGGCACTTTTGCATTAAGGTTTTGGATCTTTTCCTGCTACTCTTTCTCTTTGAGCATACAATGACCACCCAGTACCTGAGATCTCAAGAGGCCAGAAGAATCTCGCTGGATAATTTTTTGGCTCTGTGCCAAAAATCTTCATTTCCGGACCTGGGAATTATGGGTGGTGGGTAGCAGTGAAGCAAGTGCATATGCTTAAAAACTGGCAGAGTTCATTGCACTCAGTACCCTACCATGCCATGGTGTGCAGGAGCAAAGGCAGAGTTGAACAGTCAAAAACCTCTCTCTTCACTTGTCCCTTGGAAGACTCCCATACAACCTGTGTAACAATACTATATGGCAAGAAACATGTGATCTGAGCTGAAGTAGAATCCTCTGAGGATTCAACATTGAAATACTTCTAACAATTGTGAAACAGAGTGCATCTTTAAACCAAGTGTAATATTATGGTTTATGTTTACAAATGCATGTAAGCAACACAAACCTGACCTTCTCTGTGCTCCGCCTTGATGAAGAGAAACAGTATGCTTTTATTCAGTTCTACGCATTTTAAAACATTGTTTTAAATATTATGTATGCATTACTTTGATAATATGAAAAATAAAATAATATATAATTTATTATAAATCCACTAGAACCCAATTTGTCTCTAAGAATGTTTCACCCAGTCTCCTCAAGTTATGATTAAAGAAGAGTTTGGTAATATCATCATCAGCACAGGATAAAATGGATGTTCATTTTAAATATTACTTGGCAATACAAGCAGTTTGCTTTCCTGTCTATCTATCTGTCTATCTATCTACCATTTATCATTTATGGAGTGACTAAGATGAAAATAGGGCTTTTGTTAAAATGTAGCCCATCAAAGAGTGGGCATCACACTGCTATATGAAAATGGCTGATGGGACAGGTGATGGGGTTCACTGGGTCATATGGTTTGGCTCTGTGTCCCCACCCAAATCTCATCCAGAATTCTAATCCCCATATGCTGGGGGAGGGGCCTCGTGGGGGCTGATTAGATCATAGCAAATTTCCCCCTGGTTGTTCTTGTGATAGTGAGTGAGTTCCCACAAGATCCGGTTGTTGGAAAGTGTGTGGCACTTGCCCTGTTGATCTCTCTCGCCTGCCACCATGTAAGATGTGCCTTGCTTCTCCTTTGCCTTCTGCCATGATTGTAAGTTTCCTGAGTCCTCCTCAGGCATGCAAAACTGTAAGTCAACTGTTTTCTGTATAAGTTACCCAGTCTCAGGTAGTATTTTTATAGCACTGTGAGAACAAAGTAATACATTGGTCATGTCTTTTAGCCAACAGTTGTGCTCATACCCACTAAAACGTATTTGTGTAAGAGCTAAACAGTTCTTTTTTTTTTTCCTTACTTTTTATATTGCAGTAATTTTTTGACATAAGTGTTTGGAAACTAGTGGAGAACATTCTCATATAACTATCACCAGGCTCTCCCTAATGTTAAAAACTTATAGAATCATTGTAAAATTATCAAAACTATGAAATTGGCATTGGTACAATACTATTACACTACAAGTTATATCTGTTTCACCGGTTTTTTTACTTTTTTTTTATATTTCTGAAAACAATCCAGTGTTCTACAACTGCATTTAGTTGCATATCTCTTTAGTCTTCTCCAAGCTTAGCCTCAGACTTTCCTGTCTTTAAGACACTTTGAATAAGTACTGCCCAGTTATTTTGTAGACTGTCCCTTAATTTTGGGGTGTCTGATATGTACTCTTGATTAGATTGAAGTTATACATTTTTTAAAATTATATTTTAAGTTCTGGTATACATGTGCAGAACATGCAGGTTCGTTAGGTAAGTATACACGTGCCATGGTGGTTTGCTGCACCCATCAACTACATCTACATTAGGTATTTCTCCTAATGCTATCCCACCCCTCACCCCCCCCGACCCCCTGACAGGCACCAGTGTGTGATGTTCCCCTCCCTGTGTCCATATGTTCTCATTGTTCAACTCCCAATTATAAGTGAGAACATGCGGTGTTTGGTTTTCTGTTCCTGTGTTAGTTTGCTGAGAAGCTTCCAGTTTCATTCATGTCACTGCAAAGGACATGAACGCATCCTTTTTTATGGCTGCATAGTATTCCATGGTGTATACGTGCCACATTTTCTTTACCCAGTCTATCATTGATGGGCATTTGGGTTGGTTACAAGTCTTTGCTATTGTGAATAGTACTGCAATAAACATACATGTGCATGTGTCTTTATAGTATAATGAATTATAATCCTCTGCGTATATATCCAGTAATGGGATTGCTGGGTCAAATGATATTTCTGGTTCCAGATCTTTGAGGAATTGCCACACTGTCTTCCACAATGGTTGAACTAATTTACACTCCCACTAACAATGTAAAAGTGTTTCTATTTCTCCACATCCCACATCCTGTCAGACATCTGTTGTTTCCTGACTTTTTAATGATCGCCATTCTAATTGGCATGAAATGGTATCTCATTGTGGTTTTGATTTGCATTTCTCTAATGACCAGTGATGATTAGCTTTTTTCATATGTTTCTTGGCCACATAAATGTCTTCTTTTGAGAAGTGTCTGTTCATATCCTTTGCCCACTTTTTGATGGGGTTGTTTTTTTCTTGTAAATCTGTTTAAGTTCTTTGTTGATTCTGGATACTAGCCCTTTGACAGATGGATAGATTGCAAAAATTTTCTCCCATTCTGTAGGTTGCCTGTTCACTCTGCTAATAGTTTCTTTTGCTGTGCAGAAGCTATTTAGTCTCATTAGATCCCATTTGTCAATTTTGGTTTTGTTGCCATTGCTTTTGGTGTTTTAGTCATGAAATCTTTGCCCATGCCTATGTCCTGAATGCTATTGCCTAGATTTTCTTCTAGAGTTTTTATAGTTTTAGATCTTATATTTAAGTCTTTAATCCATCTTGAGTTAATATTTGTATAAGGTGAAAGAAGGGGTCGAGTTTCCATTTTCTGCATATGGCTAGCCAGTTTTCCCAACACCATTTATTAAATAGGGATTCCTTTCCCCATTGCTTGTTTTTATCAGGTTTGTCAAAGATCAGATGGTTGTAGATGTGTGACATTATTTCTGAGGCCTCTGTTGTGTCCCATTGGTCTCTCTATCAGTTTTGGTACCAGTACCATGTTGTTTTGGTTACTATAGCCTTGTAGTATAGTTTGAAGTCTGGTAGCATGATTACTCTAGCTTTGTTCTTTTTGCTTAGGATTGTCTTGGCTATATTATGAGCTCTTTTTTAGGTTCTATATGAAATTTAAAGTAGTTTTTTCTAATTCTGTGAAGAAAGTCAATGGTAGCTTGATGGGGATAGCATTGAATCTATAAATTACTTTGGGCACTATGGCCATTTTCATGATATTGATTCTTCCTATCCATGAGCATGGAATGCTTTTCCATTTGTTTGTGTCCTCTCTGATTTCCTTGAGCAGTGGTTTGTAGTTCTCCTTGAAGAGGTCCTTCACATTCCTTGTAAGTTGTATTCCTAGGATTTTATTCTCTTTGTAGCAATTGTGAATGGGAGTTATTATTGGTGTATAGGAATGCTTGTGATTTTTGCACATTGATTTTGTATCCTGAGATTTTGCTGAAGTTGCTTATCAGCTTAAGGAGATTTTGGGCTGAGATGATGGGGTTTTCTAAATGTACAATCATGTCATCTGCAAACAGAGACAATTTGACTTCCTCTCTTCCTATTCAAATACCTTTATTCCTTTCTCTTGCCTGATTGCCCTGGTCAGAACTTCCAATACTATGTTAAATAGGGGTAGTGAGAGAGGGCATCTTGTTTTTTGCCAGTTTCCGAAAGGAATACTTCCAGCTTTTGCCCATTCAGTTTGATATTGGCTGTGGGTTTGTCATAAATAGCTCTTATTATTTTGAGATACGTTCCATCAATACATAGTTTATTGAGAGTTTTTAGCATGAAGGGGTGTTGAATTTTATCAAAGGTATTTTCTGCATCTATTGAGATAATCATGTGGTTTTTGTCTTTGGTTCTGTTTATGTGATGGATTATATTGATTGATTTGCATATGTTGAACCAGCCTTGAATCCTGGGGATGAAGCTGACTTGATCATGGTGGATAAGCTTTTTGATGTGCTGCTGGATTCAGTTTGCCAATATTTTATTGAGAATTTTCACATCAATGTTCATCAGGGATACTGGCCTGAAATTTTCTTTTTTTTGTTGTATCTCTGCTACGTTTTGGTAACAGGATTATACTGGCCTCATAACATGAGTTAGAGAGGAGTCCCTCTTTTTCTATTGTTTGGAATAGTTTTAGAAGGAATGGTACAGCTCCCTTTTGTACCTCTTGTAGAATTCAGCTGTGAATCTGTCTGGTCCTGGGCGTTTTTTTGGTTGGTAGGCTATTAACTACTGTCTCAATTTTAGAACTTGTTATTGGTCTACTCAGATATTTGATTTCTTCCTGGTTTAGTCTTTGGAGGGTATGTGTCCAGGAATTTATCCATTTCTTCTAGATTTTCTAGTTCATTTGTGTAGAGGTGTTTATAATATTCTCTGATGGTGGTTTATATTTCTGTGGGATCAGTGGTGATATCCCCTTTATCATTTTTTATTGTGTCAATTTGATTCTTTCTTTTCTTATTATTCTGGCTAGTTGTCTATTTTGTTAATCTTATCAAAAAACCACCCCCTGGATTCATTGAGTTTTTGAAGGTTTTTTTGTGTCTCTATCTCCTTCATTTCTGCTCTGATCTTAGTTATTTCTTGTCTTTTGCTAGCTTTTGAATTTGTTTGCTCTTGCTTCTCTGGTTCTTTTAATTTCGATGTTAGTGCGTTGATTTTAGATCTTTCCCACTGTCTCCTGTGGGCATTTAGTGTGCTATAAATTTCCCTCTAAACACTTATTTAGCTGTGTCCCAGAGCTTCTGGTACATTGCATTTTTGTTCTCATTGGTTTCAAATAACTTTTTCATTTCTGCCTTAATTTCGTTACTCAGTAGTTATTCAGGGGCAGGTTGTTCAGTTTCCATGTAGTTGTATGGTTTTGAGTGAGTTTCTTAAACCTGGCTTCTAATTTGATTTCATTGTGTTCTGAGAGACTGTTTGTTATGATTTCCGTTCTTTTGCATTTGCTGAGGAGTGTTTTACTTCCAATTATGTGGTCAGTTTTACAGTAAAAGTGTGCTGTGGTGCTGAGAAGAATGTATATTCTGTTGATTTGGATTGGAGAGTTCTGTAGCTGTCTATTAGGTCCACCTGGTCCAGAGCTGAGTTCAAGTCCTGAATATCCTTGTTAATTTTCTGTCTTGTTAATCTGTCTAACTTTGACAGTGGGGTGTTAAAGTTTCCCACTATTATTGTGTGGGAGTCTAAGTCTCTTTGTAGGTCTCTAAGAACTTGCTTTATGAATCTGGGTGCTCCTGTATTGGGTGCATATATATTTAGGATAGTTAGCTCTTCTTGTTGCATTGATCCCTTTACCATTATAATGCCCTTCTTTGTCTTTTCTGATCTTTGCTGGTTTAAAGACTAGGATTGCAACCCCTACTTTTTTTTCTCTTTCCATTTGCTTGGTAAATCCTCCTCCATCCCTTTATTTTGAGTTACGTGTGTCTTTTCACAGAGATGGGTCTCCTGAATACAGCACACTGATGGATCTTGACTCATTATCTAATTTGCCAGTCTGTGTCTTTTAACTGTGGGATTTTGCCCATTTACATTTAACGTTAATTTTATGTGTGAATCTGATTCTGTCATTATGATGCTAGCTGGTTATTTTGCCCATCAGTTCATGCGGTTTTATCATAGTGTTGATGGTCTTTACAATTTGATATGCTTTTATAGTGGCTGGTATGGGTTTTTTCTTTCCATGTTCAGTGCTTCCTTCATGAGCTCTTGTAAGTCAGGCCTGGTGGTGACAAAAATCTCTCAGCATTTGCTTGTCTGTAGAGGATTTTATTTCTCCTTCACTTATGAAGCTTAGTTTGGATATGAAATTCTGGGTTGAAAATTCTTTTCTTTAAGAATGTTGAATATTGGCCCCCAATCTCTTCTGGCTTATAGGGTTTCTGCTGAGAGATCTGCTGTTAGGCTGATGGGCTTCCCTTTGTGGGTAATCCGACCTTTCTCTCTGGCTGCCCTTAACATTTTTTCCTTCATTTCAACCTGGGTGAGTCTGACAATTATCTGTTTTGGGGTTGCACTTCTCAAGGAAAATCTTTGTGGTGTTCTCTATATTTCCTGAATTTGAATGTTGGCCTGTCTTCCTAGGTTGGGGAAGTTCTCCTGGATAATGTCCTGAAGAGTGTTTTCCAATTTGGTTCTTTTCCCCATCACTTTCAGGTACACCAATCAAATATAGGTTTGGTCTTTTCATATAGTCCCATATTTCTTGGAGGCTTTGTTAGTTCGTTTTAATTCTTTTTTCTCTAATCTTGTCTTCATGCTTTATTTCATTAAGTTGATCTTCAATCTCTGATACCTTTCTTCCACACAATCGATTCAGCTATTGATATTTGTCTATGCTTCACGAAATTCTGATGGTGTTTTCTTAGCTCTATCCGGTCATTTATGTTCTTCTCTAAACTGGTTATTATAGTTTGCAATCCCTCTAACCTTTTTTCAAGGTTCTTAGGTTCCTTGCATTGGGTTAGAACATGCTCCTTTAGCTTGGAGGAGTTTGTTATTACCCACCTTCTGAAACCCACTTCTGTCAATTTGCCAAACTCCTTCTCCATCCAGTTTTGCTCCCTTCCTAGTGAGGAGCTGTGATCCTTTGGAGGAGAAGAGGCTTTCTGGTTTTAGGAATTTTCAGCCTTTCTGTGCTGCTTTTTTTTTTTTTTTTCTCATTTTCATGGATTTATCTACCTTTGATTTTGATGGGGGACCTTTGGATGGGGTTTCTGTGTGGACGTCCTTTTTGTTTATGTTGATGCTATTCCTTTCTGTTTGTTGGTTTTCCTTCTAACAGTCAAGCTCCTTTGCTGCAGGTCTGTTGGAGTTTGCTGGAGGTCCACTCCAGGCCCTGTTTGCCTAGGTTTCACCAGCGAAGGCTGCAGAACAGCAAAGATTGCTGCCTGTTCCTCTGGAAGCTTCATCCCAGAGGGGCACCTGCCATATGCCATCTGGAGCTCTACTGTATGAGGTGTCTGTTGATTCCTGCTGGAGGTGTCTCTCAGTCAGGAGGCATGGGAGTCAGGGACCCACTTGAGGATGCAGTCTGTCCCTTAGCAGAGCTCGAGCACTGTGCTGGGAGATCTGCTTTTCTCTTCAGACCTGGCAGGCAGGAATATTTAAGTCTGCTGAAGCCGCACCCACAGCCACCCTTTCTCCCAGATGCTCTGTCCCAGGGAGATGGGAGTTTTATCTATAAGCCCCTGACTAGGGCTGCTGCCTTTCTTTCAGAGATGCACTGCCCAGAGGGAAGGACTCTAGAGAGGCAGTCTGGCTACAGCAGCTTTGCAGAGCTGCAGTGGGCTCTACCCAGTTCGAACTTCAGGAGGCTTTTTGAGTTACTGTGAGGGGAAACTGCCTACTCAAGCCTCAGTAATGGTGGATGCCCCTTCCCCCACCAAGCTTGAGCATCCCAGGTCAACTTCAGACTGCCGTGCTGGAAGCATGAATTTCAAGCCACCGGATCTTGGCTTGCTGGACTCTGTGGGGGTGGGATCCGCTGAGCCAGACCACGTGGCTCCCTGGCTTCAGCCTTCTTTCCAGGGGAGTGAACAGTTCTGTCTTACTGGCATTCCAGGCGCCACTGGGGTATGAAAAAAAACTCCTGCAGCTAGCTCAGTGTCTGTCCAAATGGCTGCCCAGTTTTGTGCTTGAAACCCAGGGCCCTGGTGGTATTGGCACCTGAGGGAATCTCCTGGTCTGTGGGTTGCGAAGACCATGGGAAAAGTGTAGTATCTGGGCTGGAGTGCACCGTTCCTCACAGCACAGTCCCTCATGGCTTCCCTTGGCTAGGGGAGGGAGTTCCCTGACCTCTTGTGCTTCCCAGGAGAGGCAACGCCTCACCTTGCTTCTGCTTGCCCTCCACGGGCTGCACTCACTGTCTAACCAGTCCCAATGAGATGAGCCTGGTACGTTAGTTGGAAATGCAGAAATCACCAGCCTTCTGCATTGGTCTAGCTGGGAGCTGCAATCCAGGGCTGTTCTTATTCAGCCTCTCTTACCAGCCCCCTCTAATATTCATTTTTTAAATTCCTTTTGTAGTACATTGGATAATGGTCATACACAGATATCTAGTCCTAATCCCTGGAATTTGTAAATGTGACCTAAATGGAAAAAGAGTCATTGCAAATATAATTAAGAATTTTGATACGATATGAGGTGATTCCCTTGTATTACCCAGATGGGACCTAAATACAACCAAATGTAATGGCAAAAGCCGTAATCACTTTTGCAGCAAACTACTAGCTTCCAGGAACTGTGAAAAAATAAATTTTCGTTATTTTAAGGCACTGGGTTTCTGTCAATTTTTTATAGTGGCCTCAGGAAATTAACACATCCTTCCTGGACTTTCCTGTCTTGCTGGCTATTAATTTGAAATTGGGGATATTTTAAAGGACAGTCTTGTTTGGGAGAGGAGGCATGCCTTTTCATGCCAATTCTCAATGTTAACTCACCCCTGGATAACTAGTAATTAATATATTAATCTTAAATGTACTTAGAAAAGCTTGGGTTGCCACATCATTTTATAAGGGTGGGTAAATATTTTGGCATGGTGAATTTTTCTTATATTACAGATAATATTTGATGACATGATGAACTATAGAAATGCTGGGATTTTAAAAAAATATCATAACACACCGAGGAAAAAGCAAATATTTGGCAAGGATGCTTTTCTCAGTAACCTGACATGCCTGTTCGTCTACAACCCACACCATTTTACTGAATTATTCCTAATAGGTTAAAATATTTCTATTGGATTAAAATATTTCTATTAGGTTTACCGGGAGAATCTGGATAGTGGAATATACATTTTTCTTTTTATTATCTAGTTTAATTCAACAACACATAATGAAGCACATAAGTGCACACACACACATATGTGTATACATATATACATACGTGTATGTATGCATGAGTAGCCAAAGTGGTTGAGATACAGATCAGGGAGATCCAGCACCTAATTTTAAATTGTTTCTATTCAACAGTAAAATAGATTTGAGTTAAATAATTTTTATGGCTAGAGATACATATCAAATAATTTTACACAGGAAAAAACAGTATCAAATATGATTAACAATAATACAAATATTTTAAGTGCACTTTAGTATTCCTATTGTGATTTGGATCCAGAATTTTTAAAGAGCTTAAATCTGCTCAAACTTGAAAAACACATTTGTATACACAAGCAAAACACCAAACTCCCCTCACATCTCTTAATGCCTATGTCCCTTCGTGGCTAGGCTCCTGGAAATTTTATTTGTCATCGTGCAATGCTCTCATTTCTCTCCCCCCATGCCCAAGAGGAAGTTGAAATCAGCCTTCTCACCTCACCCCTTCAATGATACTGTCAGGCAAACGTCATCAATGACTGACTTGCCAAATTAATTCAGTTGTCTTTAAAGTTTTTTTTCACTGTTCCTCTGTTGCATCTGACACTGTTGACTCTTTTCAGCTTGAAACGTTCCTCCCTTATCTTCAATGAAACCATTGAGGTTAGAATGATATACTAGTTTATTGCTTGCCCAAAATATAAACTCAGTAATGTTTGTATAAAAAATTTGATAAGTTACTTTTCTAATTTTATTATCTCACAATTTTGTTATATAATCTGACATGTTTTTAAATGTAAGAGTATAATAAAATTTGTGCACATATTAATATATAGAAGAGGTCAAGCTGTATAATTTCAAGTTGTTTTATGTTATTTCTCTACTAACTAATGCAATATTTTTATAAGCCAATAGTATCTCTATTATTTACAGCAAAATATTTCCTACATTTTCTCTTTAAGAATATGTTGGAGACGAGGTTTATTAAACTTACATTATAAATTAATACTTTTTTGAAAGATTAGTATTAATATGCTAAAGAAATTGGCAGCACATCATCTTTAAACACTTATCATTTGTAAAACTATATATTTTTTAAAATTATGGAGTTTTATTCCAGTTGCAATTTTATGCTGTACTTTAGTACTTTTCATTTTATTACATTAGTATAAGGTGGTATTCTTATGCTTTTAAATTCAGTTCTACTCTAAATGGTTTACATATTCCAAAAATATTGCTTTAGTTTCCTTTTCATTCTATTTATATTCCCAAACTAAGTTACCTTTGAAATATAAATGTTTAGCTCTTTGTAACTCAAAGATAGAAGCATTTTTAAAATCTTGATCTTCATACAGTTTCTTCCATCATTCAATACTTTAATTTTTCAAATCTTAAATAATGAAATGGAAAAATAATTTTATTTTATTTTTAAAACTTTTATGAATACATAATAGTTGTACACACTTAAGGGGTACATATACTTTGATACAAGTACACAATGTGTAATGATCAAATTAGGATAATCAGGAAATCCATCATCTAAAATATTTATCATTTCTTTGTGTTAGGATATTCCAATTCCACTCCTTTAATTTTAAAAATACAATAAATTATTGTTAGCTGTAGTCATCCTATTGTGATACCAAACACTAGATCTTATTTTTTCTAATTGTACTTTTCTACCCATTAACCAACCCCTTTTAACTCCCCCAGCCCTACCACTCTTCCCAGGCATGGGTAACCATAATTCTACTCTCTGTCTCCAGGAGACTGATGTTTCAGCATTCACTTAGAAGCGTGAACATGCAATATTTGTCTTTCACTTTCCACTGCTTCATCTGACAGTGCTTCTTGGCTTATTTCACTTAAAAAAATGGCCTTCAGTTCTATCTGTGTTGTTGCAAATAGTGAAATTCCATTCATTTTTTACGGGTAAATAACATTCCATTGTATATATGTGCCACATTTTCTTTATCCATTCATCTGATGATGGACACTCTGATTGATTCTATATCTCGGCTATTGTGAATAGTGCTGTAATGACCATGGAGTGCGGATATATCTTTGATACGCTGATTTACTTTTTTAAAAATGTATACTCAAATGTAGAATTGCTGGATCATACAGCAGTTTTGTTTTTGGCTTTTTGAGGAACTTCCATACTGTTTTTTAGAGGGGCTGCACTAATTTACATCGCCCCCAACAGTGTATGAATGTTCCGCTTTCTCCTTATCTTCATCAGCATTCATTATTTTTTACATTTTTGATAAAAGCTGTTTTAACTATATCTTAATGTGATATTTTTAAGGTAAATAACTTTATGTCAAGAATTTTTAAAAATGTAAGACTATCTCCCCAAGTAGTCTGGGCAAATGTCCAAAATAAATGGGCTCTAAATGCAGGGTCAGGCCTTCAGGATCAATTTCATCTCTTCATTTCTAATTAAAAAAAAAAAACATAGATTACACAAATTCCTGTATTTTAAGTTTTCTAGCATAAGCTGGATCAAATTCTTTGGGATTTTTGTTTAAAATTGTGAAATATATTGAACTTTTAAAAGGTGAATTAAATATATGTGTGTGTGTGTGTGTGTGTGTGTGTGTATAATTTAACAATAATTAAATGATCTTCGAATTTTTACCAATCAGATTAATAGAATATTACTAGCATATTAAATTGCCACTGTGTGTCCTTCCATTTTGGCACCTACTTTTCTATCTTCCAGACTAAATATCATGCAGAATTTGGATTCCTGGTTCATTTGTTTTTCCATCATACTCCTGTTGGATTTTCTCTTAAGAAACAGAAAGACATGAGATTGAAGAAGTTAATTGTTCAACCCAGGTTATAGATGAATGGCATTCCCAAGAAATTAGAGAAAATATCAACAAACTCCTATAGCATGACAGGAAATCAACCAATCCAAATTAAGGCAGAAGGCTGGCAATTCAAGGAAAGAGATCTCAAAAAAAAAAATAAATAAAAAAGTGAATAGATTCCTTGGGATATATATTGTATGTTAGGGGAGTTTAAACTTCTGACAAAGATTTGAGGATTAATGAAAAGACTAAGTAAATAAGAATTAATTTAGTTATCAACTCCAGCATGATAATGATAAAAGAAGGGAAATGCAATGAGGTTACATGTTACAGATTATCTGTAAATAAAACTTACAAAGATGAAATAATATAAATCTCAATTATTATTTAAAAATAATAATGCAATAAATCTGGTAAGCTGTGGGACTCAGAGGATTTTTTGTGTTTATGTGTATTTGCGTGTTTGTGAATTTATTTTTGTGTACAAAATGTGGAGCATGAATAAGAGCTAAATATTCTTCCTATATTTAGTAAGTCAACAAATTAGAGCTCAGAAAATAAGGAAAAACAATAAAAACATGACAGTTAATATCTATACAAATATAAAAAACAGCTAAAGTGTTAAAAATAATTTGCTTCTCTAAGAGAGGCATTAAGGATGAATATTTGACTTTAATCCTTTGTCTAAGGATTCCAGAAAAAAATCAACATCTAAAATGATATACAATAAATATCCTATCCATAAATATTCTCATCTATATTCTATGTGCTTATTCTTGCTTTTTACTTTTTCTTTTTTTGAGACAGAATATCACCCTGTCGCCCGGCCTGGAGTGCAGTGGCACAGTCTTGGATCACTGCAACCTCCACCTCCACCTAGGTTCAAGCGATTCTTGTGTCTCACCCTCACGAGTAGCTAGGCTTACAAGCATGCAACACCATGCCCAGTTAATTTTTGTAGTTTTAGTAAAGACGGTATTTTACCACGTGGCCAGGCTTGTCTCAAACTCCTGTCCTCAAGATTTGCTATCTTGAGTGAGAAATGATTTGTTTGCCTAAACTAGTTTCTGTTCATTTATATAATAAATTGGTGTAATTTGGATCTTTTAACCTGATTTTTTTTTTTGACAGAATGGTCAGTAAAGACAACCATCATATGATATATATTTAGCCTTTACATCATTTTATGAAAATATTTGCATTTACAGTAATCTTACTGGCACTAAACTATAGACATAGAAATATTTGCATTAATATCTCCCATTTATTTTTATTCTTAATAATCTATCCTTACCTTCCTGTATTCCAGGAACCAAGTATTTGCTGTTGATTCTCCATAAGGTAGAAACAGATGTAGACCTCTAACTCTACCTCCTTTTCATATTAAATTATGCTCTCCTGTCTTCCTGGGCCACTTGAAAATTCATGAAAATGGATTAAAATTACATCATTTTTTGAGTAATATTTATAGTATTTAAATTATCTTCTTCCAAGTTTTATCACTTCTGGGCAACTGGCTATAGCTTTTATAGCTAGTGAATTTGTTCTCTTTAGAATTAGATTGGTTTGCCCTTTAGAAAAAAAAAATGTAGTTTCATCTGTGATTTAAAACGATCTTTATTAGATTCTAAAATATTTCTGTTAGGTCAGTGTTTCTGAAGTTACTAGAGTCATATTTTTTGTTGCACCCATAGTAGATCCAAGATACAACCAAAGATATTTTCCACTAAAATGCTGTTGATTATTTTTATAAATTTGATGACAGTATAATCCAACGTAAATAGTAATAGCATTATCTAACTTTCCTATTTTTAAAGGAATATGTTAAATCCTTACTTAAAGAATATTTTAAGCCTCAGAACTTATTATAATTTTGACTTAGCAAATATATCATTAATTAGATGAATGGGCCTGTGCTCACTATTGATCTCTATAGCTTTGAATAATAAATAGCAATGGCATCTGCTTATATGCACCCAGAGCTTTGTGTGACTTCCAAGTATTGAATTATGTATTTCATATAAATGGATTTTGTATTTTATGGGTTATTTTCTTCCAATATAATTTCCACCTGAATTCAATTTTCATGTGAGGAGTCAGCTATCACAGCCTAACATAGACAACTATATAGGATATAAGGGAAAATTAATGCATATTGGTAATATAGATAACCAAACATCCATCCATATTTGAAGTAATTTGTTGGGAAAAGTATTCATTCATGTAGTTTGTGAATGTGGTAATCAAATGTGACCAAAATGCAATATGCTATAAGGGAAATTCATGCAAATAAAAACACTTTCAAGTGTAATTTAAATCCATAAATATATAATAGATTAAAAGGGAAGTAAATGATTTTAGTAGGACATTCTTATTTTCTGAGAACAATCTTATTAAGAGAAATCAATTGTAGTTACCCTATAAAATGTCTTTTTTTAATGTAAAATAAAATATGGTATAAATAAACTAAGTCTTATACAGTATGGCATTTAAAACTATTTTTACATATTTAAAACTCATGTCATACCAATTGTGAGATAAACAAATGAACATAATTTACTAAAAAGATTTTTATTTTTTATACAATTCTTCATGCACTTTTAGTCCCTAGGTACATAGTTTTAATTTCTGACAGGACAATATTCAGTACCTAGGTATGTTTTATATTATTACATTGCAATAAAGGAACTATCAGTTACCTTGTATGATAGGTTAGTAGTGCTGACTTAATCACTGTGTTTACTCCTTTGTCTTTATTAAAAAGTTATGTAACTATCCCATTACATATAGATTTAATGAACCTTTACAATCATAAGCAAAATCAATGTAACATTTTTTTAATATACACAAATTCTTTTTATCAACCTTTATATTTTAAAATCAGGTAACATACAAGTGAAAATAAATTATTTTTTAATAAAGTTTTACATATTATATATAATATTTGTAGTGTATCAGAGAGATAATCCCCAGAGATGTGTATCAAGCATTATTGCTAAGTGAACTACATGATATCACTATATTTGCATGCATAAAGGTTACAGGTTATATCACTATATTTTCACCCATAAAGTGTACAGGTTAGTGGACACTTTGTTATCCTCAGAGAGAGGACAAAGTCATTTGATCATTATTGTGGATGTTTGACTCTGGATATTAAAGAGAAAATTTTGCTCAATTTTGCTATGCTGAAGAGACAATTTACTGAGTAAAATAATGCAGAATGCTTAAAAGATTTTTTTTGAGCATATGGAAAAGCAGTTTTATGAAACTTGAAGTGTTATATGAGATGCATCCCCCATATGAGATATGGCATAAGTTGTCTTGGTACAGTGTTGAGTGGTTTCAGGGTACCTTTATGAAGGTTATATAGGAAAAATGAATTGCAATCCACATATAAAGTTAGCATTATAAAAAGAAAGAAAATCACTCTTTGTCATGTCAGTAAAGGAATTTTTGTTTGTTTGTTTTTGAGACGGAGTCTTACTCTGTCACCCAGGCTGAAGTGGGATGTCTCACTTCAACCTCTACCTCCTGGGTTCAAGTGATTCTCTTGCCTCAGCCTCCTGAGTAGCTGGGATTACAGAGGCACACCACCACGCCTGGCTAATTTTTGTATTTTTAAGTACAGACAAGGTTTTAGCATTTTGGCCAGGCTGGTCTTGAACTCCTGACCTCTGGTGATCCTCCCAACTTGACCTCCCAAAGTGATGGCAAGCATTTTAAAGGTGGCTAATTAATATGACAATATTAATAATTGACATTGATAGGCATTTACTATGTGCCAAATACTGATGAACACTATGAATTATTCAATTTAGTTTAATTGATTATGGTGATGTCTACAAAACAACAGTAGCAAAATATTCTAATACAGCAAAAAAGTGACTCAGATGTATTTTTAGATATTTGAAAAGTTTGTGTGACTGTAACATGTGGCTTACTCAATTGATTGTATACATGCAGATGGTTAAGCCTTTGTTTCCTTTCTTGAATCTCCTAACACTTTTTGATTAACAGCAAAAACAACAACAAAAAAATCCAAAATTTTAAACACTCTGTTAACTGCAAAACCATTGGGAAATGTTTTTTATCAAGACAAAAAGAATGAATAAGACATGCTATTTAATAGCACAACAGTCAATATTTAATAGACTATTTAATAGACTACAGGCAATAATGACTCAATTGTACATTTTAAAATAACTTAAAAGTGTAACTGAGTCTTTTGTAACTCAAACAAGAAATTCTTGAGGGAATGGATGCCCCCTTCTCCATAATGTGCTTATTTCCCATTGCATACCTGTATGAAAACATCTCATGCACCTCATAAATATATACACCTAATATGTACTTACACAAATCATATAAAATTTAAGAAAAATGACAGTATAGTAAATTCAAGTGTGATACAGCTCTTTTCCAAAATGATAAGAGAAAATACAAGGAGAGAGTGAGACCCAAAATCAAAGAATGGAGATGAGTTACTTAACATATTCATGGCCCAATTAAGGAATAGAAAATCCGTATGAATACCTCTAAGACTAGAGAAAAATTTCATTTGTATATGACCATAGGAGAAACTGAATAATATGATTCTATCATTCTGGCTCAATGCAGTCATCTCAGCTTTCCTTGTGGTATATGTGTATTGGAGGAGAGGAATAAAGAATTAAATAATAGGCAGCAAGGAAGGAATAAAAAAGCACAGTCATGCATTTTTCCAGTTTTCCTGAATATACCACAGTTGCATGAATATAAATAGATGTATAATTGTATATGTAAATTTTAAGTTAAAATAGAAAAATAAATTGCAGGATCAACTTTATTGGATGATCAAAGAGAAAAAAGTATCTGAGAGAGGCAACTTGGGGAAGCCTGGAAAATTCGGTGAAAACTGGACATCTGATCCTCACACTCCTAACCCAATTAACTTTCATCAATTGGACCATAAGATTTATGTAAATAGTCTTGGAAATAATGGCAACAGAACTGAATCAAAATGGGCTTTTGGATAACATAAATTACACAAAGTTTGTGGGATGCTAGAATCCCTCTTGGCTTTTACATTGAAGATCTCTGAGGGGCAGCTGATGCTGTCATAGTGAGAAGAAAAATCACATATGTATGATGCGTTATGGTGGGCCATTCCAGTGGTGAAAGAACAGTCAGAACTGTTCTTTCTTGGAGTCTTTCCCTTTGAGATGAAAAAAAAATCCTGTCTGGCTGCATATCTGTAAGGAGAAGTTTCTTTCACAGCTGGAGCAGGCCCTCTTCTGAGAGCCAGGGAAAATATCTCTACCCCAAGAAGAAATCACAAGCCTTCCTGAACTTCTTTGTCTCTTTGCTGCTCAAGGTCAAATGAAAGGAAACAGACCATCAGCTTTTAAGAGAAGTGCGTACAGGAAATGACGATTTACTTGACATGTGTCTGTACCGAAAATTCAAGTATCAGGAGACCTCTAAAGCTGGTACTTTTTAAATTTAGGTTAGCTGTTCTAATTTGTTTATTATCTTGTGAAACACTGACACATTAAATGTGATTCTCTAATGGTTTGTAATGGGTCATATGAGACATGTAAAGCCAAAAAATTGTTACTCTTCATTACATCCCTTCCAGCAAGATGAAATTCTGAATCATAATTAGTTTTGTATATACTAATTAATAATATGCCATGAAAACTTGAAAAATAAATAGTCAACAGAGAACCTTTTCTACCAATTTCATTTGTAAGTCAAAAGACTACACCAGCCTCCTAAATACTGGCAATACATTTTTTCTTGTTTTTTAAATAATAAATGTGAAAATACCTTGATTACAGGCTCTATAAACTTGAAGTATATGTTTTCCTGCTATTTCAACATACGATTTTTGTTGTCATGGTTGTGTGGCCCAGCACTAATGTTTATTTAGACCTTCACCTGACCCTTGCTGATGCATATTAGTTAGACAACTTTTGCTTACAAGTGATAGAATAAAATGATGCCTGAGAAGGTGCTGGTTGACTAACAATCAATGACTGGATAAGAATTCAGATGAAGTTTGTTTTTACTTGCTATCTCTCTATCTCTATCTCTACCCCTATCTCTATCTCTATCTCTATCTCTCCTTCCTTTTCTTATTTCCTTCTACTGTGGATGAAAATTCCAAACAAGAGGGTAAGTTGGAAGCTAGCTGCCACAACTTCTAATTCTCCCACTACTGTAACTTCACCAACTCTAGTACAAAAGTCCCTGAGAAGACTGTGATTGGCCTAACTACATCTCATGCCTACTCCCGACCAATCCTTGTAGTATAGAATTGAGAAGGTCTAATTGGTCAACCTGGGTCATAAGTCCACTCCTGTCATGGGGATGGAATACCCGCTTTAACAGCGCCACTACCCCCATGATACAGTTAGACTTTGTGTCCCCACCCAAATCTCATCTTGAATTGTAGGTATTCCCAGGTATCAAGGGAAAAACTAGGTGGAGGTAAACTGAATCATGGGGTTGGTTTCCCCCACGCTGTTCTTATGATAGTGAGTTCTCATGAGATCTGATGATTTTATAAGAGGCTCTTTCCCCTTCGCTTGGTATTTCTCCTTCCTGCCTCCTTTTGAAGAAGGTGCCTCGCTTGTGCTTCACCTTCTGCCATGATTGTAAGTTTCCTGAGGCTTCCCCAGCCCTGTTAAACTGTGAGTCAATTAAAACCTCTTTTCTTTAAAACTTACCCAGTCTCAGTTCTTTATACCAGTACAACAATGGACTAATATACCCCACTGGGACCAAGGCATTAAAGATGGGGTGTTTCCTCAAAGGAAAAGCTGCTGGACACACTGCTCATGTTCACTGTGGCCAGAACTTAAATTACAAGCCAGAAC
The DNA here is from genome assembly GCF_028885625.2 of Pongo pygmaeus. Taxonomy (NCBI): domain Eukaryota; kingdom Metazoa; phylum Chordata; class Mammalia; order Primates; family Hominidae; genus Pongo; species Pongo pygmaeus. The sequence continues at coordinate 17,704,784 of NC_085930.1, read as the reverse complement.
TAGAAATTACAAAGCAACCCTGTATGTATCAATATTAAAATTGTTATTTATTACTACAGTAATACATTAGGGTCCAGTCAGAAAGTGACACCAGTAATTATTTTAACAGAGAAAATTTAATATAGAGAATTAGTTAAATCAGTACTGAAAGGCTGAAAAAACAAAGGCAACACTGAAGTATCTGAGAGGGAGAACCACAAGAAGCAGCTACCATCCCTAAGTCTGAGAAAACCTGCTTTAAAAATAAAAAGCTGGGATTATTAGAAGCTAGAAGAGCCAACAAGTATATGAAAAAATGCTCCACATCATTAATCATCAGGGATACACAAATTAAAACCACCGTGAAATATCACCTCACACCTATTAAACCAGCTATGATCAAAAAGTCAAAAGATAAATGTTGGTGAGGATGTGCTGGAAGGAAGCCTTGCGCACTGTTGGTGGGAAGGTAAATCAGTACAGCCATTATGGAAAAGAGCATTGAGATTCCTCAAAAAGTTAAAATAGAACCACTGTATTATTCAGCAGTCCTACTACTGGGTATATATCCAAAAACCATAAAATTAGTTTGCCAACGAGATTTTTGCAGACCCATGTTCATTACAGCATTATTCACAATAGCCAAGATATGTAAACAATCTAAATATCTTTCAATGCAAGAATTGACTTTTTAAAGTGTAATACACACACACACACACACACACACCATTGAGTACTATTCACCCTTAAAAAAGAAGGAAATTCTGTCATTTCCCATACATGGATAAACCTAAAGGACTTTTATGTTAAATGAAATAAACCAGACACAAAAAGACAAAAAAGCACATGATCTCACTTACATGTGGAATGTGAAAGAGTCAGACTCATGGAAACAGAGAATAAAATGCTGGTTACCAGAGGCTGGGGAGGGATGGAGGGGCGGGGAGAGGATTGTGGAGGTGTTGGTCAAAGGACAAAAAAATTCAGTTAGAAAGGAGGAACAACTTCAGAAGATCTATTGTACATTGTGATAACTGCAGTTAATAACAATATATTTTGTATTTGAAAATTACTGACAGTAGACTTTAAGTGTTTTTAATCACCAAAAAAGTGATGTAACAGGTATATTAAATAACTTGATTTTGTCATCTCACAAAGTATACATATACCAAAAGATTATGTTCTTTATTATAAATCTATACAATTTTTACTTGTCCATTAAAGAAAATAGTTTTAAAAAGGTTAACTTATTCATACAAAAAAAGTAAAAGCTAGAAGATTGGGTCAGATGTAGAACCCAGAACTCTCGGGGGAGGGAGTATTAGCCCGCTAGTGCTGGTATCTGTGAGGGGCCACATCTGTTCTTGAGATGGGAAAAACTGACCTGGAAACAGATGTTAAATCTTACTGTTGAAGTAACACTGAAAGGAAGAGAAAGCAAAACACGGAGTAAGTTTCTTCTTCCTCTTCCAGCCTTCCAGTCCCTTTCTAGTTCCCCCAATTGGCAGAGCCTGAGGAGATCTCAGGTGGCAAAGTAGAAACGTGGTTTATAATTCCCCAGACAGCGCCACAAAGAAGGGCATAAAAGGGTGGCTTTGAAGCTGTGAGACAACAGCTTGATAACCAGCACATCAACGACAGCAACATCAGTTCTGCATCAGCTGGAGAATATTTTGTGCATCCACAGTGGTTTTTATCTGTATCTATAGACACAACAGTAATTAGAGCCTATACATCTGCGTGCAAATTGCTACCGGCTATCTGTTGCACTCAATCCTTTCTCACCACTAGTTTCTTTAAACTTTGTAGTTGGACACCACGTTCTTTCTATTCCGGTTGGATATTTCTGGAATCATATTCTACTTAAACTTTGGAGCATGTTCACCATGTTTTCAGAAACTGAAATTTCTGAAGCTTTTCTTTAGAATATAAATTCAGAAGTGCCAGCAGTTCCTTCTGAGAGAACAGGTCCAACCAGGTTCATCATTTTCTTTAATAGTATTTTTTCCCTCTGCCTCAATGGTTGCAGCTTAAAAAGGAGCTGTACAAGCCTCATCTCTGTACTTTGGCCTGGCAAAGAATATGTTGGCAATTGGAGCGAAGACTTCTTTTGTGGCTATCTTCCTTGGAATTTCTCACCCTAATCTCTCTCATGAATCGGGGAATTTATTACAAAAACTGGACATTTGAAGTTCTCTGAGAATAGTGTTAAAATCTAGCATATTTAAACAGAAACAATTTTTTACAGGAGTTTTGTGTCCTTTAAGTTCATACTAACATTTTGTTTTAAAAATACCCGTTTCTTAATTTTCAAAGAAATTATTGTTTGAATTTAATTCTATTTGTTTTCTTTTCTTTCTCTTTTTTCAATATACATTTACTTTTTCCATAGGATATTTCAAACAATGTATCAGAAATACTGAAATATTTGGATGATTTTATAGTCAGCCTTAAAATTGATACAAAAAAATAGAAATTAGTATTTTATGACAATAAAGATATTCTGAATTCTATCAGGAGTACTGCAGCAACCTTGATAAGCCTGCATAAATGATTTGTTTTTGAAAATTCACTAAATAGCAGTGGAAAAGTTTAATGTGGAATCTAACCACAGCTAATTATACATATTAGCTATGTTGAGTAGTTTGCTAGCCCAGATAACCTTTAAACTTTGGCTGTAATGGTAATTTACCTAATGGAAAAGCTTAATAGAAATATTATAACAAATGTACCTCCTTAGGTTTACTGAGATTGAATTGGGAAGTTAGAAGACATGAATGTGCTGTGCACACATACTGACAGAAAACCATGTTATTTTAATGATTCATAATTTCTAATTAGCTATGATTATTCTGAGTGGTTGTGGATATACATTTTAATTGTATCACATACTGTAATTTCCAATTTCCGCAGAGACGCTGATGAAGTGAAAGTCGTATTGCAAAGTCATCATTTAAATATTTGAGAAATGGAATGCTTTAAGAGGGATAAATTTCCACTGCTTAATTATAATTTTTATTGATCTCAGAAGTCAATTTTGCCCTGGTAATACAGATGGCTGTCTTTCTTCCCTTCCCTAGCTCAACATCATTCTGGGAATTTGAAAATGTGTTGCCTTTCTCTCAGTGGGTGGATTGAATGCAGTGCTTCTATCAGGCATTCAGCATTTTAAAAGACGAATGTTTAGAGAAGCTGAAACAGGGCAAGTGAAGCAACGAAGAAAATATCTTTTCTATACTCTGATAGTATAGTTTGGGTTGAAATTGAATGCTGGAGTTTCATTAAAAGCCTTACCTTCATACTGATATTATACAAGATTATTTGATAGAGCCCCTGAAGAATACTTAATCAAATTCAGCTTGTTTGTAGGATTTAAATTTGAAAAGAGTTGGTAGTTCTGCAAACAAAAGACAATTGCTTGAGTGAGACATGTCTCCCAACAGCTTGTGCTGTGAGAAGAGGAAATAAAGCAGGTTATTAAATGTGTATCTCCATGATGATTAGAATTACGTGAAACTATTTGATGGTCTCTTCTAGATGTAAGGACATTTTATGTACTTTGTAAATCTTGGAATATATGGCACATATGAGCTGAAACAAGTCTATTTAAGACAGTCCTCTTGAAAGGGTAAACATCTCTGTTCATTAGAGGCCCAGAAACTCAATATAATAATTAATATCCACCAAGCCAACACAAGGAACAGTTTCTTAACTTGGGATTTTATGAAATCAACCAGGGGATTGGTTATGAACAAATATACTTGCATTTGGGTTGATAAATACGTATAATTTACAATAGGGTTAACCAAAGCAAAAACTACTTATCTAAAGTATAGATGATATTCAGTGGAGTTTGGGGTGATTTTTCATGCCCTCTTTACCAAGGAAATGATGATAATACTCACCAAGATATAACCAAGAGAAAAATCTCTGCCTTAGATTTTTCAGATTTGGATTTCTTTCTTTGTATTGTTTGATTTGATTTATACCTTTCATGTTTGTCTTGTGCAATAGCAATATGTTTAGTTACAGACCTTCCATATATAGATCCTAGTTACTAAATGCAAAAAAGATTGCTTGAAATTTTCTTAAATTACTGTCACAATGCTAAGTAAAATTGTTATGAATTCTGAAAAATGCATTAATAGATTTATTTAGTTAACAAATATTCATCCATACATAGATCATGTATATACTATTATACTTACTTCAAATTACCAAAACATTCTCATAGCTATTGCAATTAAAAGAAGTATAAGTGGAAATGTACTTAGTACAGTGCCCGAAACACACTTCAAATCCTATTATTTGTATTATCATTACGTATTCCCTAATAAGAACTATAAGTAGGGTAAGGCACTGACATTACAATAGTGTATGTGATCCTTACCTTCTTGAAATGTGTGGTTTAGCAGCAAACTCACACAATTACAAAATAAAATAAGTAAAAGTTAATAAGTACTATAATAGTCCAAGTTTAGATAGCCTTGAAAATACATAACAGGATCAAGTTATCTAAACTAATGGGTGACTTTCTTTTTGTATGGCTGAAGCTCTTTATGCAAATAGTTTCCGTGCCCAATAAATTCTTTTTAAATGAAAGAATGGCTTAATTCTAGCTTTCTCTGTCCCACTTCCAATTTGTTTCCAATGTTTTCTACATTCCCTCTTTGCACATGTATTTTACTTTCCAATCTTTTCATGGGTAAAAGCCCCTTTTATTTGGGTGAGAGTTGAAGGAGCAAGTTATGCTCCTTGCTAACTATTTCTAAAACCTTCTAATTAACTTCTCTACATGCAGCAACTTAGAGATTTAATTGTTTTGCCATTTTGCACCCAGTGCTAATTAAGTTAATTTCTTTTATATGTAGTATTTTATTACTTCACATAGATCCTAGGGTAGAGATATAGAGAGCTACAGAGATAGATTAGCTTAAAGTTAACCTTCCTGAGAAAAAAGCAAAAATGCCTATATTGAGGGTTTATCACTGGAGACACCAGTGATCAATGACCTTTCTACAAAAGAAGACAAGGTTATCAAAAAAGAACGGGTCTTCAAATTTCAATCACAAGTCAAAGGGACATTTCCCAATTCCTCTGAAGTGAAGCCATTTAACTATCAGTTCAAGGACCTCAAAGATTCCATCACTGGACTTGGAGGGGGTGAGGGTGATGTTTGTAAACATTGCAGACAACTTTTGCCCTCTGTGTCCATCTATGAATCTTTCTGGAGAGAGGATCTATACTTTTTAATCTATTTCTCAAATGGGGCCATGACTCTAAAACGGCAAGAATCCCTGGTCTCAAGGGTGTGACAAGTCAACTGAAATCTGTAAGAGGGCACCAAATGACCTGAGATGTAGCACCAAGTTGTCTCTTCCAGTTGGAACTAGATGGCTAGTGGTGAGCCCCTGTTCTACTTTCTTTCAAAACTCAACAGGATTCATCACAAGTCACTTTTCAGTATGAGCCAAGCACCAAAAATGTCTCTATTATGACAGTTTCCTTAAAGATTAGCTGGTTGATTTGAAACATGAAAATCCTTCTAGCAGGTGGTTTTCTCCAAAGAAGTTAGTAGGAAAATAACATGAGGAGATTGGAAGGAAAATCTTTATGACATTTGATGCAGTCTGTGAGTGCTTTTCAAGTTACATAGTGGGGACACATGGGGATATTGCATTATACCTGTTATGCCATGGTATATCAGGTGACCTGATAGCCTGAGGATACTTTGAACTTACAGGACACTCAGCCCTACTGGAGTGTCATCTTTGTACATAGGTAGCAGAGATGTGCCACTGACATTGTGTGACCCTGTATAATCTCATGAGTGGCAGCATTTTGTAGTTATCAACAGCACAGACTTGAAGCCAGTTTTTCTGGGCTCAAATACTGGCCCTGGAATTTAGTTGCTCTCCTATTCTGAGCAACTTTCTTAATTATCTCTGCCTCATTGCAAAATAAGGATAATAGTTGTGTTACCTACTGGATGGGCTAGGTTTTAGAATTAAATGTTATTATTTGTTAAGTACTTAGAAGGGTATCTGGCACACAGTAAGCAGTATTATGTTGAAAATAAACTCTGGTTCTTAAAGTCCACGTTGCTAGAAAGGTAATATCTACATTCCTGGTGATATGGTTTGGCTCTGTGTCCCCGCCCACATCTCATCTTGAATTGTAATCCCCACGTGTTGAGAGAGGGGCCTGTGATCCCCATGTGCCAAGGGAGGGAGGTGATCGGATCATGGGTGCTGTTTTCCCCATGCTGTTCTCATTAAAGTGAGTGAAGTCTCATGAGATCTGATGGTTTTATAAGCATCTGGCATTTGCCTTGCTCGCACTTCTCTCTCTTGCCGCCTTCTGAAGAAGGTCCTTTCTTCACCTTCGCCTTTACTATGATTATAGGTTTCCTGAGGCTTCCCCAGTCATGTGGAACTGTGAGTCAATTAAACCTCTTTCCTTTGTAAATTACCCAGTCTCAGGCAGTATCTTTATACCACTGTAAGAACAGATTAATAGAGCTACAATTATTCATTTTTATTTATTTGATTGCCAGATACCGCTGCTCTCCACTGAGTCTTTGAACCTCTCTACTGCCTGCTGCAACAAAAATTTTTGGGTGAGATAAGAAGAATGAAAAGCGGTCCCAGGTGCTAAACCAGATGTAGTCCTGGCCACAAGAGCCACTGTTATGAAAATATGTTTCAGACACCACTGCTTGTTGGGGTTAGGGGAAGGTTTGCTGTAAGGAGTAGGAAAGTGCCAGAAGAAAGAAAGGGCACTCTCAAAAGAAGATGATAGGAATATGGTTTTGGGGAACTTATCAATGTTAGTGATTTTGCCTAGATTTTACAGTTCAAAAAACTTGGATAATTCAAACATACATTGTCCTAAGGTAATCTTGGTGGTGGGGGTAAACAAGGGGGTCATGATATAATCAGAATCTGACTCAAGAGGCAGTTCCTTAACTTCAGAATGAATACTTTTTCCTAAACCTTGAGATATACAAATAAATGATACCATGCTTCATTCTTTAATCTTAAACCTCTTTATTTAAAAATGAATCACTTCTCAATCTCTTAATCTAATTTGAGCCAAAAGACACTGGGACATTCTTTAGTAATACTTTTAAATTAATCTCTTTAAATGAAATTTGTGAAAAATTTTTCTGTATGTTGTCATGCAGTGCTGACCTCAACAGTGAGATTTTGCAGCTGTAATTCCAACTGGAATCTCTAACCATACTAAAGATTTCTAGTTACTAAAGATTTTACATTAGTGTGTTCCCAGTGGTTAGTAGAGTAATATCGTAAGTTCCATTGAAACTCCTTCTCAATCAAGTTTATCACTGAAGTACATTTTCTGGATAAATCAAGTCCCCTAATGATACTATTGATAAAATAGATTGTGCAAAGACTGATTATGTAAAAATTATCCTCCTAATTTATTTTGTCTCTTTTCACAGAATAAAGAGATGTATGATGTGATGATTCCCAAATTCGGCTCATCCTGAGAATTATACGGGAAATTAGGCTACGGGGTTTTATTTACTTATTTATTTTTAAAGTAATTTTAGAGTCAGAAAACATATCAATGTAAAGTAAAGTAAAAATGGTTAAAATTTACTCGAATATTTTGGGGAAGGTAGACAGTTTTGGGAGACTTATAAATATTCTCCTCCGGGCTTTATAATCATTACTTCTATAGATGAAAAAAATAAAATCAGGAAGCATGAATGAAATTAAAGACTGAAGGATGCAAGCTTTACAAACCAATTCTACTCAAGAAAACTGGCACATTTTTACATAATGAAAACAAAAACACAATTGAAAAAAATTATAGCTCTAATTCAAATACCAAAATAACAATCATTTACCACCTTACTTAAAAATCTTAAAATGTTAGCAGAATTTTGTGAAATTGACAACATGAGAGAAAAAATTATGTATTTGTTTAGTGAAAACTCACAGGAAAAATGGAGACTAATATAGCTTCAAATATCAACTAGGATTCCTCCACAATAGTCGAACAGTTAAATCAGAAATATCAATTTATTGGCCGAGCACAGTGGCTTACGCATGTAATCCCAGCATTTTGGGAGGCCGAAGCTGGCAGATCACCTGTGGTCGAGTGTTCGAAACCTCCTTGGCCAACATGATGAAACCTCATCTCTACTAAAAATACAAAAATTAACTGGGTTTAGTAGCGCATGCCTGTAATCCCAGCTACTTGGGAGGCTGAGGCAGAGAATCGCTTGAACCCGGGAGGCAGAGGTTGCAGTGAGCTGAGATCACGCCACTTCACTCCAGACTGGGAGACTGAGCGAGACTCCGTCTCAAAAAACAAAACAAAACAAAACAGAAACATCAATTTATTGAAATTAGAAAATAGTAAGGGACGAGGCAAAGAAAATTTATGGGTTTTTTTTTAAATTTAGGTTAATAAGATAGATTATGAAAACACATTAACCCCCAAAGAGTCCAAAGCTTTTTACCTATAATACAAATCAGTGAATCAGAAGTTACTCATACTTGATTCCGAATGTCAAATTCCATCCACGATACTCTCTACTGTCTAAACATAGTCCCATCACTCTGAATTCCAATACTAACATCTTAATTGATATTCTTGTCTTTCCAGATCAATGGCCCATACTTTCCTATAATTCCATCTCTCAGATTTTTAACCTATTTCACTTTTCTAGGTCTCAAACTGGTCTGTAACCTTGTTTTCTCAACGCCTTATTTTATTAGACAAGGTACACACACACACACACACACACACACGTGGAGAGACAGCAATTATATAGATACTATATAATCTCTGTCTCATCTCTGTGTGTGTATGTATATATATGATTTGTTATGAGGAATTGACTCACATGATTATAGAAGCTGAGCTAGAAGTCTCACGATCTTCTTTCTACAAGGTGGAGAACCAGGAAAGCTGGTGGTATAAATCCCAATCTGAGAGCAGAAGAATATGAGATGAGATGTCTTAGCTCAAATAGCAAGGCAGAAAAAGAGGAGTGAATTTCTTCTTCCTCTGCCTTTTGTTCTATTCAGGTCCTAAACAGATTCAATGATGCCCACTCATATTGGCTCATACTGGGGAAGGCAATCTACTTTACTGAGTCCAATGATTCAATGCTAATCTCAGCTGGAAACACCCTCGCAGACACACCTCCCACAAAATGTTTAGTTTAGGTACCCCGTGGTTGACATAAAATTAATCATCACACTTACCAACCCCCAAAATGTTTTATAAACTTAAAGGCTTTATGCGTGAATGCCAAAGATTATAGAGATATTTTTCTTTAATCTCAATTTAGAGACTATTAACCAGAAATACACAACTTCCTTACCTCTTATGCCATAAATCTGCCCCCCACATTTGCATCCATCACCATCATCATCAATATAACTAGGCATTTTGCCATGGTTATAAGCCAAACTGCTCTGGAAACATCATCACAGAAGTTTTTCTTTCTCATTTTGATTGGGGCCTTTTTTCTCCCAGCATTTATGTCCCTGAAATGGGAGACATCCTCATTAAAGAGAATTTGAGAGTGATTTCTAGGCTCTGATCTTTGCATAACGCTATACACTTAGTGACAGATCAGCTCACCATGGAGGAGTAGGTGGTTCCATTTGTGCAAATTCTTGTTTGTTTTGGTTATTTTGGCCATTTTTTTCATACATGATCATATCATTCTCATTTCGTACTTGAAGACATGGCTAAGAGTCCATACCAGTAATACAACTTGTTACAACTGTGATATTTTCTTTCTCATTTGTGTTTACTTGCATATCTTCCAACCAGGCTGCTCCGCAGGCAACTATTAAACACTTGTCTACTTTTGCTACTATTCAAATATTGAAACACTCATAGCTAAGACTCTTAAGTAATTGTCTTATTTTGACACCGTTTTGGATTCATGCCCTTATTATTTCCTCTTTTGCATACTTAGCATTCCTGGAAATAATCTGGTCATTTAAATATCAATAGGTTAAAATATACTACAAGCAAATAAGAAAATGTAGAGGCCACTTCCAAACCCTCCTGCCTGTCGATAAAGAACCCAACTCTGACTGATAGACACCATAACCAATGGTCTTTCCTTTACAACAAATTGTGTATCTTAGTCTCTTTGTGCTGCAATAACAAAATATCACAGACCGCATAATTTATACACAACAAAAATGTATTTCTCATAGTTCTAAAGGCTGGGAAGCCCAAGACCAGGGTGCTAGCATCTGGTGAGGGCTTTTTAATGCATGCTCACATGGTGGAAGCAGAAGGGCAAAAATAGACAAATACTGTTCTTATATGAAGAAGTGCAAAAGAGAGAGAGCCCACTCCTACAAGCCCTATTTGTAGAGCTCTAATTTATTCATGAGGAAGGATCCCCCATGGTCTAATCACCTCTTAAAGGCCACACCTCCCAATATTGTTCTGGGGATTAAGTTGCAATATGAATTTTGGAGAGAATAAAAGCATTCAAACCATAAAACTGCCTCTTACCTATGGGGTTGAATTTAATTTTACATCTCATTTCTTTTTTGTTTTAAAAGTAACAGAGTATAATAAAGATTAAATTCTGATTTGACTTATTGATGTGAAATCCTAGAATAAAAAATAATGCCCTTATTATATGTCATTTACTATAAGTTAAATAATGCCATTGTACATCATTTTAAAATAAGTACTATGGAAACTAGTAACAGAATGGCACTACAATTTTTATGGAACCAAATCTACATAATCAATTTTGTTGAGTGACAGAAATCTATAGGTCAATCTCCCTTTAAAAATATGGGAGTCTTTAACAATCAAAAATGTAATATAATTTCTATTAGAATACCTTACAGTCTGACTGAAAATTTATCCATGAAGAAGTAATGGGAAGAAAAAAACATGTATTTCTCATAAGACATGAGAAATATACCAAACACCTAATCAGAGCTTTTTGGATACATCAATAATTGATTTCATGTTTGTAGTGATATAATAGAAAATTTTTATCTGAATATTATCAAGAAGGGATAAATAGAAAATTAGAACAATAAATATGCTCTGATTATCCTTGAAAATAAATATAAAATTTTTATCCTTAATAAAGCTCAGATATCCAAGTCAGCCTCCCACTCTTTCATTTGAATGTTTTTCAGATAATAATTTGACACTATAAAAACTCAGAATGAAACTGATTGTAACAGTAGTCAAATTAATAGAACTAATATAAAATCATATTTTCAATTATAATAAAATTCCTAATGCTGGTGATATTTTTTGGGAGCCTATATTATCTCAAGGACATCATGGCAAATTTAGAGCAAATGAGTTTATCAGTCTTCATTTGTGTAATATTCCTTGTTTAGTCTAGAAAGAGGACCATTGATTGTGCATTTATAATTTTAGGTAGAAAGTTATGTTAAAAGATTATTCAGATTAATCCTGTTGTTTTCATTATTATTCCTCAGAGCACTAAAACTTTGGCTTTAGCTATTCCAAACCATCGCATATGACTAAGGGATTTATTCTCTACTCTGATCTTTTATGCTTACCCCTGTTTGGGATCTAATCTGCCTCCAATAATTCTTCCCTAACCTCTGTTCATTACCACATAACCAATTATTTATAATGATATATTCTTCCATTTAAGAGAGCAAGAGGAAAAGATTGGGGAGAGGGGAGATAGGGAGAATAAGAACATCCACACTTGCCTGAACATGAATTTATTAATGAGTTGATTCTACATTTTGAATATTTTGTCAACAGAGAGACTATGATTCATAGCCCTCAGCACTGTTCCAAAGCACTCCTGATTTCCCAAGAAGCATACCCCTGCCAAATTAATTTACAAAAAACAAGTTTCAACTGACTTTCTTAATATAATTCCTAATAATATAATCTTCACTTACAGCTTTATTCACTCATAACCCAGAGTTCTTTTTCTAATGAATACAGACTATTTTTGCATACTTTAGCTAAACTTACAATTTTTTTTTGAGAGTTGAAAATCATTAATTAGGCTCTGTCAATAGATCCTTTATTAGGTCGCTGTTAACACACATACATCTCTATGACTAGCCTTTCTTAGTCTGATTCTGTATTACTGCTATATTACTATTATTATTACAGAACCTGGGCTAAAGCCCATATCAAGATATCACAGAAGTTTTTCTTTCTCATTTCGATTGCGGCCTTTTTTCTCCCAGTATTTATGTCCCTGAAATGGGAGACATCCTCATTAAAGAGAATTTGAGAATGATTTCTAGGCCCCGATCTTTGCATAACTCTATACACTTAGTGACAGATCAGCTCACCATGCAGAAGTAGGTGGTTCCATTTGTGCAAATTCTTGTTTGTTTTGGTTATTTTTGCCATTTTTTCGTACATGATCATATCATTTTATGATAAAGCCCATCAAGATATGGGTTTTAGCCTAGGTTCTGTCACTAATCACGTGACTATGGGCAAATCCAAGGCATATTACTATGAAACCGAGGAAAGTCAAGTTTGAGCACCCATTACTTGCGCATGCTTCTTTTGTTACTACCAGGGAACTTATCAGTATGATACATGATTATATGTCTTTGTAAAATTTATACGAGTGGTATATTTCGATGATAATTGATAAGATTAAACCTTCTTTTTGCTCCAAATTCCCCTTTGCTAGAATTTCCCCCTCATTGGGTCACATTTTAGTGGTCATTAACACTTTTTGGATCTGCCTAGGGAAAGTTGAGTTGAGGAGATATTTAATGCAGGTGTATGGGATATATTTATGTGGCTTGCAGTAAATTTTGTAAATAGGTAGGTAGCCCAGTGTGGAATGACTTTTAGAAATATGCTCCCTATCACTGTGTTGCTATATCCAAGATGACGATATGAAGGCACACAGCCAGTGTGTCAGTTAACTAAAAAACAGTTTTTTACTTCCTGATTTGTGCAGTGCTTGCATTATTTAAAATTTTCAATTGCTGTAACCTAATAAGGGGAGTCATATCTCATCATCTTTTTGTATTCTCTTTGTTAGAAGCAAGTGATAAATTCTACCAAATACAAGGACAAGAGATTACACAAAGGTGTGGAAAACAGCAGGCAGGAAATCACTGGGGGGTCATCTGGGGGCGTTGACCACCACACACTTTCCTAATTCGTTTTTTTCTCCAACACTAATAGGATGCATTTGGTTGAAACTCAAATTGAGTAAGCTTAAGCAAAAAGTGTGTGTACTATCCTCAAGGAATCCAAAGAAGCATAGAAAAATGATTACCTGGAAACGTGGATGCTGCTAAACCACAAAAAAAAGGAATCTGGAAATCAGATGCCTCCAACACCACTTCTTAGCTTTGCTTCCCTTTGCAAGATAACCCAGCTTAGATGGTTGCCCAGCCCTAGACAATCAACCGTGGTCAAGGGACTAGGTACTTTAATTGGCCTAGATTAGATCAAGTACCCTCTTTGGACTAATAAAATCTGGTTAAGAGACTCCATTTTAAGAATGTATTAATTGAACCTGGGAAGTCGAATCTGTGGTGAGCCATGATCACGCCGCTGCACTCCAGCACGGGCAACAGAGTGAGACACTGGCAAAAAAAAAAAAAAAAAAAAAAAAAAAAATCAAACAAAAAAGAAGAAGAATTTATTTAGTCTTAGGCAAGTGGGAGAGGCAATTCCCAAAATACGACTGTTAACTCCAGACCATATACAATCATCCTGTGATACACATGGGGATTGGCTCTAGGACCCCTAAGAATATCAAAATTTGCAGATACTCAAGTTCCTTGTATAAAATATCATAGTATTTGAGTATAACCTATGCACATCCTCCCATATTCTTTAAATCAGCTCTAGATTAGTTATAATACCAAATTTAATGCCTACATATCACTTCATTCATATGGATACAACAGAGCACTCAGCATATGTAAACTCAAGCTTTACTTTGTGAACCTTTGTGGATTTGTCTTTCAGAATATTTTCACCCACAGTTTGGTAAATCTACGGATGTAGCACCCACAGATACACAGGGCCAACTCTCATTTATACATTACAACAAATCTCTAAGAAGTGTTTTTGTTTGTTTTGTCCCTGGAGTAATCACAGGAATTGCTTATTTGTAGTAATGCCATATTGCACTGAAATTTATCTGCTAATACTTGTATATCTACCTAACATACTACCAGACCAAAAACTTCTTAGTAATGTGTATCCTAATCATCGTTATAATTCCAGGATTTAGCAGGGTCTGGTACCTGGTAGGTGCTTAACATATAATTATATGATAAAGCAATCACTTATTGAAAAACTAAATCTAATGTTAATATTTAAAAAACTAAATTTAATGTTTCTCAATAGTACTAGACTGAGCTTGCATGGCTGTTCAGGAGCTCACGTGGGTTGAACTCTGATCTTTCACAGTGGTTTCACATTTATTGCTTCTTGAAGCCAAGGTCAACACTGAGGAGGGAATTTCCATAGTTTCTTACTTATTAGCAAAGGCTGCCTGGGGTTAATGGCAGTCCAGTTGTGTCAGCCACTTCAAATCTTTTGACAAAGTCAGGCAAATAGAGAAGAGTAGAAGAAAGGTAACTTTTAGTACAAGATTCCAGCAATAATTTAAGACAAAGATGGAGACAGGGCTGAAAAACAACATCATTGCACATGAAACTATAAACAAGATTTTTCTGTTTTTCTGGATTGCTTACCCACCACTGGAAGAATCAAGGTGATTCTTGATTAATTCCAATCACAATTTAGCAACTGTTTTTAATTTCTTCTTTCTTCTTTCTCCTTTTTTAATGTCTCTCCACCTTTTCAAAATCTCTCTTTAATAGAAATATTAGACCTCAAATTTTCATCTCAGGTTTGGAAAATTATGCAAGCTACAAGCTGTGGCCCTTCTTTTTAGAAGTTATGTACTAGAGATCTCCTGTCTATTCCCGGCTCTTCCATCTTTTCTATGGCTGTGTCAACCTTTCTGAATGCTTTCTTTATGTAAAATGAGCAGGTGAAACCAGGTACATAAGGAAACTTCTAAATCTAACATTTTGTGGTTTGATTTATCTCTTATGTTAATAAAGCAGGTAACACCTGGTCACAGCATATGCCTTCAAAATCAATTGTTTGAACTTTCTTTTCGAAATGGGATGAGGAGGGAAGTGTACAGAAGGAAAAAACACAGTTCATGTGGCAGGGCATTGTAACCTTTACATTGGGATGCTCCTCGTTTGGTCTGTGAGTCTGTGTGCATGTGTGTGTGTGTGCGTGCGTGCCTGTGTGTGTGGTGCAGAAGGAAAAACACAGTTCATGTGGCAGGGCATTGTAACCTTTACATTGGGATGCTCCTCATTTGGTCTGTGAGTTTGTGTGCGTGTGTGTGTGCGTGGTGCATTTTGCTTATTTTTAAAGTTGACGTTTTTTGTGAAATTTGAGTGACTTTATGGTTGCCAATATGAAGAAAGAAAAATTTAAAAGCAGGTAAAAATGGATTTTTATTATTAAGGTAGTTATCTAACAGGGGTAATTCTCAATCTCTATCTGAAAAATGTATAAAAACATCAAAGTAATAATTTAAAGTTTCAAAAATTAATACTGCTGTAGTGATAGTGGGAAAAATTTCATCAATTTTTATATAGTTTATTATTAAAAGTTTTTTGAAACAATGGTACAACAATGATTTAAGAAGCAATGGTTTATTAAAAATTCTTTAGGATTTAAAGGAAGTATATGAAAACACGACTGACTTACTCTTCACTGTTTATTCAATAGTACTCCATTTCAATTTTTGTTTCTTTTTTAAATTATCCAAAAGGAGAGTTATTACTCCTAATGTGAAGCAGGGGACATTTAAAGAAAAGACATCCCGCTTTTCTAGCCTAGTCATTGAATTCCCCGCCAAGGAAGCTGGACAGGACTCTATTCATTTGGAGGCAGGAAGACGGCCAACGGGGGATACAAGAAGCTTTCAGAGAAATAATTTTCTTGGTTCTCCAGGGGCTGCTGTGTTTCACATAGTCTCTCAAGTGGAAAGAGTGAAGAATCAAACTCACTGGATTTTGATGCTGGTTAATACTAAGATTTTGTTGAAATGAACAAATATTGATCGATTTTAACTTGCTCTTCACCTCCGCAGAAATCAATGTTTATTATCATCTTCGCTCTAAACCATATGCATCTCTAGCTAATGTCATATTTTATGATGGCAATTTATTTTGAGTTCTAAATAAAAGTGAATCAAGCACTAATACATTATTATTAAGGTCTACATGAATATTAGAATTAACTCAAGTAAGTTTTATTTCAAACATTTAACGCAATGTGAAATTACTAAAAATTTGAGTAAATAATAAGCTATTTTAAAAGCCCATGATATTAACTCTGTCCTTTTGCCCTTCCTCCTCTCATTACTATTTCTCACCTTTGAATATATTTCCAATGTGGCCTCAAGTTCTGGATCTATAAAACAGAGGTCATGCTTTTCCCAAAAGAGAACTGTGAAACTTTGACTAATCACAAAAATCACTTTCAGCTTTTTCAACACTGCAACTGTGCCAACTTGCTAATTTTAACTTTTTTTTTCTCGTTTAAATGGGAAATTCAGGAACTTCCTACAAATGCAAAAGCACGTTTTAAAAAATGACACAATATTATATAAAGTAAGGTAATGTAAGGAACGATCTTTATGAGTAGTTTCCCTAAAAATGTGGCTATGAGTTTCTGGCAGCCATCGGCTTGATATGCATGTTCACTGAAGCTTCTGACCTGAACATGTAACAAGAGAAAGAGAAGGAGAAATAAGATCCCTAGGCAATTTTGGTATGTTATGCTGTTTGAGTATGTTGAAGTGGTAGGGGTCAGGAGAAGTAATAGGTAGGTGTCAAGTGCTGACAAGGTGGGCATTTCTAGTATAAGGTCAGGCTCAGACTCATCAAGTAGCACCACATAATTGTTTACTTCTGGGAGGACAGAAAAGCAGATGGGTCATGCTGACACAAATCAAATCACAGACAGGGGTGACTTATTTTAAGAAGAAACGTCATAAATACAAGGAGGCAAAAAGGCTCAGCAGTAAATGAAGATGGGCCTGAAAGTGTTAGTTATTGCCACATCACTATGGAGAGCCTATATTTTATGGCAAGTGGTAGGGAACACGTGTATTATATGTTGAGCTTTCACATCTGTCTACATTAGCAAGCATAGTTTCTTTAAAAACTAAGAACAGCAATTAATATTCTTTCTTGATTTAGCATTTCTAATAAGCAGTTGCCAATAATAACTTGTCTTATTCTGAGCTATCATTCTTAGCATTTTCCTGTCCTGTAAAACTTGCCCCCACAAAAGATGACAAAAAAGGCACAGATTTCCTCAAACATGGATCGATTTCATTGCATTCCCTTTTCATCTCCATCTTTTTTCTTTCTCTTATCACCTAGCAGTACCTGATGAGTCCATTTTACCACAACCACAGTTCCCATGTCTACTTGTAAAACACCCTACATTTTCTCTTTCATTTTCAAAATGTTTCTCATTCTAATAGGCAAGTGATACTTTATAGAACACGTTTTATAATACCTTCCCCACTGGGTTTTCAATTTGCCTAGTTACTTTTAGATGCATGCTCTAAAGTTTTGATGACTTCTGTATTAGTCTGTTTTCATGCTACTGATAAAGACATACCCCAAACTGGGTAATTTATAAAGAAATAGGTTTAATGGACTCATATTTCCACGTGGCTGGGGAGGCCTCACAGTCATGGCAGAAGGCAAAAGACACGTCTTGCATGGTGGCAGACAAGAGCGAATGAGAGCCAAATTAAAGTAGAAACTCCTTATAAAACCATCAGATCTTGTGAGGCTTATTCACTACCACAAGAACAGTATGGAGGAAACTGCCCCCATGATTCAATTATCTCCCATTAGGTCCCTCCCACAACACATGGGAATTATGGGAGCTACAATTCAAGATGAGATTTGGGTGGGGACACAGCCAAACCATGTCAACTTCTATTACATACAAGCTTCTTAATTTTTGTGAATAACCTCATGTGAAGCACCTCATATTTCTCCATTCATGGTGACTGTCATCAAAGATCAGTATGAGATACCTTTTATTTTACTCATTTAATTTATCACTTTTCCCCCCATTCCAAAGTTGAATCTCCTTTCTGTACCCCTTAGTCAACTCACTCAAATGTGTTTGCTATGTATCTTAAAATTTGTATGCCTCCCTGTATTGTTGTCTGATGTGGATTATAGACTGCCAACTTTTCCCTGTATTGTCACTTGGCAGAGAGCAGAGAGAAGCAAGCTTTCTCTGGACTCTTTATAAGGACACTTTTCTCATCTGAGGGCTGTGCCCTCATGACCTCATCTAATTCTAATTACCTCCCAAATACTCCACCTTCTAATTCTATCAAATTGCAAGGTAAAGTTTCAACATGTGGATTTGGGGCACGCAATCATTCAGCCCACAACACACCATATGTAAATACATGGGAGGAAAATGATCATCTCTGACCATTTATTACATATATATAAATGGTATAGCACATCGATTTGTATGGTTTAGCCTATAATATACATTTATTTTTCCTACAAGGGGAAATGCACATTTACAGAAACTTTTCTTTCTAAGATCATATATATCAGGCTAATGAGTGTGAGCCAAGGCTGCATGTATTACTTCTGGCCTGGTATGTTTAATTGCTGTGTTGGGCCCTTCCAAATCTCTATCTTTCCACTCTTCACAATGGCTGACAATGATTGAGGTGGGTTATACTCCATCAGTCTCAGAAGAATACAACAAGCAGAGTCAACCTGAGATGGACTGGCAGTGGGAACAAAAATCAGACTTATGTTGTTTCAAGTGTAAGAGATGTGGAAGTTACAGCAACATCACCTCATTTCTCCTGAGTGATACAATCATCATAAATGCTCCTTCCTTGTCTCGTGGGAGAATATTTTTGGGCTGTATAACCAGGAATAGTAACACTCTGTCATAGGATATATGCAGCTTTAATCTGAGTAAGTACTGCCAGAGTGCTCTTCAGCAAGATTAAGCTGCTCTGGTTTTTCCACATCCCCACTAATATTATTATTATTCAACTTTCCAGTTTCTGCCAATCAGATGGTTGTAAAGTGGTAAATTATTTTACTGTAATTTGCATTTCTCTGATTATAAATAAGCTTGAGGATCTCTTCATATATTTGATAGCTATTTGTGTTTCACCATCTGTTTATCACCTGTTCATATCATTTACCCGTACTAGCTTCTTCTCACAGAATATATGTTGAATATGGTATAGCACATTGACTTGTACAATATAGCCTATTTTAATTTTTTTTCCTAAAAGGGAAAATATACATTTACAGAAACTTTTCTTTCTAAGAAAAGTTTCTTTCTTTCTAAGATAACCAATAACTATTTCTTACCAAACTGAAAGGACTTTTTTTTTTTATTATACTTTAACTTTTAGGGTACATGTGCACAACATGCAGGTTAGTTTCATATGTATACATGTGCCATGTTGGTGTGCTGCACCCAGTAACTCGTCACTTAACATTAGGTATATCTCCTAATGCTATCCCTCCCCCCTCCCCCCACCCCACAACAGGCCCTGGTGTGTGATGTTCGCCTTCCTGTGTCCATGTGTTCTCATTGCTCAATTCCCACCTATGAGTGAGAACATGGGATGTTTGGTTTTTTGTCCTTGCGATAGTTTGCTGAGAATGTTGGTTTCCAGCTTCATCCATGTCCCTACAAAGGACATGAACTCATCATTTTTTATGGCTGCATAGTATTCCATGGTGTATATGTGCCACATTTTCTTAATCCAGTCTATCATTGTTGGACATTTGGGTTGGTTCCAAGTCTTTGCTATTGTGAATAGTGCTGCAATAAACATACGTGGCACGGGCAAGGACTTCATGTCTGAAACACCAAAAGCAATGGCAACAAAACCAAAATTGACAAATGGGATCTAATTAAAATGAAAGGACTTTTTTTATACACACTCATCCTTGACATCACTGTAAAATCTGATATGCTGATCTTCCAGCATTGCTTGGAATGTTTTCTTCCTTTGAGTTCTTGGCACGTTCTACATTCTTTATCTATTCTATTCTTATTGCTACCTTTCAACTCCTTTAATAATTCATTTTAGAGGTTTGTGTTCAGCCTTTTGGTCATATCTCCTTCTGTTCCTTTCCCACAAGGACTCAAGAATTCAGCTATTTCCTTTATACTTAATATGAAATCTCCCACCTTAAATTTTGCTGTTAAGGTTGCAACTCTGACTACTGACATAACGCCTCTACCTGACTGTTTTTTAATTATCTCAAACTCAGCAAGTTAAGATGAAAATAAAACTATCACCTGAAAAAGTATGTTGACTTCATATATACACCATTCATGTCACTTGTAAATCATCACTCCTGTCAAGATGGATACCTTGAAATAAACTTTGATGTTTAATTCTCTTTTATCTGCTAGCCTGGGTGATGGATTTGGATTTCTCCATTGCGGATATGCTTTTGCTTTACCCTCCTTTCTCTGACACCACTTTTCACTCTCCATTGCTGCTTCCCTACCAAAAAGTTTACCACCTCACACTCAGAGCAACGGAAAGCCTACTAACTAGACACTGTGTCTAGGGTTTTACCTGGTTTCACATAGATGTCACATTTATTACACTGTTGTTGCTTTATATATTTACAGACATTTTTTGCTTTTTCTAATAAAACAATGCATAGCAATATTCTGTTATTAGAAGAATTAAATAATGAAGAATTGTGTAGAATAACATAGAACATTCCACTTTATATTCACCCACCCCAGATTAGTCTTTCTATCTTTTTGCCCCAGAGGAAATCACCGAAACTCTTGGTGTTTCCAGGTACTTAAAGGGTTCATTTATCCATTTTTATGCATGCACACATAAAGGTTATTTCTGTTGTAATTATCTACAAGTGGGCTGATACTTTATTTTTAATAGAAATGTGCTTTTTTTTTCACTTAGCCTTTTTTTTTTTTTTTTTTGAGACAGTCTTGCTCTGTCACCCAGGCTGGAGTGCAACGGCACAATCTTAGCCCACTGCAACCTCTGCCTCCCGGGTTTAAACAATTCTTCTGCCTCAGCCCCCTGAGTAGCTGGGACTACAGAGGCCCTGTCAGCACCTCCAGCTAATTTTTGTATTTTTAGTGGAGATGGGGTCTCACCATACTGGACAGGCTGATCTCAAACTCCTGACCTCGTGTTCTGTGCGCCTCGGCCTCCCAAAGTGCAGACGTGAGCCACTGTGCCTGGCCCACTTAGCCTTTTATATAGGAGATCTTTCTATGCTAGGAGATATGGTCAAATCAGGTATAATTTCTGTCAAATGTAAATGACAAGTGGAGGAGAGGAGACTGAAGGCAAAAGAACTGTAGGAAGCTTTTACAGTAGTCCAGTTGAGAGTTATAAAAGTTTTCCCTAGGTGAGTACCAAGTAAAATAGGAGAACGGGACATTTCATTTAAGAGTGACTTAGGAGATGTAATTACAATCATATTTGTGGAATGTGTAGTAGATGATGGTGAAAACTCCCAGCTTTCTAGTGCGACAGATGAGGGTGTAAGTGATTAAAATAATTAAGATATGAAACCCAGGGGAAAATAAATCAGACAGAAGAGGCAAGGGATATTGACTCTTGGGAGTGCAAACAACAGGCACATTGACTTCTTTAGACTTTAACTCATGAGGAATTATAATTTCAGAATTTATATTCCCCCTGGGAATTTGATAATGAAGAGAGGAGTTTTATATTAAAATTGCGCAGCCTTTTTATTACTGGTAATTTATTGTCAAAAGTTTATTTATTCAATGTATTATAGCAATATTTTCATAGTGTCTTTAATTTCATTGCTTATAAAATCTCAGATAGGCTATGTCAGACAGCTTGGCTAGAAGCTTTTGGAGAGGAAATAGTGTGGGGGCTGAATGTCACACTTTCAGCTTTGGTCACAGAATACATTTAATTTTATTAATACATTGTTCTGATAAATTTTAAAGCCTTCTAGGTATAAAATCTATCCTTTGCACCAGTGATCCCAAAAGGAGCCATAGTGGATTAGCTTTTTGTAATCAAGGAAGGTAGGGACAGGACTCTGGATATGATATTGTTTGGCTTTGTCCCCACCCAAATCTCACCTTGAATTGTAATGATCTCCACATGTCAAGGGTAGGACCAGGTGGAGATAATTGAATCATTTGGCCAGTTTCCCCCATACTGTTCTCATGGTAATGAATAAGTCTCATGAGATCTGATAGTTTTATAAATGAGAGTCCCCCTGCACAAGCCCTCTTGCCTGCCACCATGTAAGACATGCCCTTGCTTCTCCTTTGCCTTCCACCGTGATTGGGAGGCCTCCCCAGCCATGTGGAACTGTGAATCCTTTCAACCTCATTGTTTTAGAAATTACCCAGTCTTGAGTATGTCTTTATTATCAGCATGGAAACAGACTAATGCAATAAATTGATACCAGTAGTGGGGTGCTGCTGTAAAGAGGACACCCATGGCTGTGGTTGGCAATTGACTTATTGTTTAAAGCCAGAGGGTTAAAAAAAAAAAAAGTTGAAGGCTGGAGTGGAGTATTTCTTTCTCAGTCCTTCAATTCTCATGATTAAAAAACAAACAAACAGAAACACTCATACATTCTTCCTGCTTCTGTGATTACTCCTCCTCTGGAAAGTAGGATTCACTTAGCTGATTGCTAAGTTATCATAAGAAAATGGCATAAATAGCTATGACCCTTTCATTTCCTCCTCTTCGGGACACAACTTCCTAAAGGAAATATATATCCTACCTTGGTCTGTGACGTGTGGTAAAAGGGGCCTGCTCCCCAAAATGGGAGCTTATATTGCCCAGTACTTCTTTTGACATAATACATAAATATTCCTAAAATGAGATCCATTATTAAGAATTTCCACCAGCCCAAAAATATAAGATTTACTCTCCAATGTTAGCTTTATTAATTAATAGACCCACATTCTTAGAATATCATTTGCTTTACTTTTTTATTTCTCAAGTTGCCTAGAACTTGAGTAAAGGGGGTAAATGATCCTACTTATTGGGAAATACCTGAAACTACAATTGCTTACATACTCAGGTCTGCTGTGGTAGTGCGACAGCAGCCACAGATAATATGTAATGAAATAATTGTTGCTGTTTTCCAGAAACCTTCATTTACGGACATTGAAATTTGATTTTTACATAATTTTCACATCATCAAATATTGTTTTTCTTTTCTTAACCACTTAAAAATGTACAAAGCATTCTTAGTTTGAGGGGACCAGAGTAGACCCAGAGAAAATAGTTTGTGGACCTTAGTTATAGTGTCAAATACAAGATTGTGGTTATATTATTTCTTCCTCAAGAATTTTCAAAGACTTTATTTTGCATGTTTCAGTCCTTCTTTCTACTACTGGCTTCCAGATACTCCATAACTTGGCCTTTCATACCTTTACAACACCAAAAAGCATATCATCCCATTGTGGTTTCTAGCACCTGATTGCCTCTCAGTAAATATTTTTTTAAAAAGTCACTAATGAATTTTTAAAAAAATGTACTTTCTTTTTACTATGGTTTGAATGTGTCCCCTAGAAGTTCACGTGTTGGAAACACAATCCGTCTGCCCTCATAAATGGATTAATGGATTAATGAGCATTCTGCCCTTACGAATGGATTAATGTTGTTATCACAGGAGTGAGCTTGTTATTGAGAAAGTAGCTTTTTTATAAAAAGGGGCTCTCTCTTGCGCTGTTGCCTTCTTGCCATGTGTTGGCCTCCACCATAATACGATTTACCAAGAAGGCCTTGACCGGATGCCAGAACCAATGCTCTTGCACTTCCCAGCCCCCAGAACAGTAAGTGAAATAAATTTCTTTTCTTTATTAATTACCCAGCCTGTGGTATTCTGTTATAACAATAGAAAGTGGACTAAGGCTCCACTCTACTAAACTTGTTTCTTCAATATGCTTGTTCACTTTTTCTTTTCTAAATTTAAATATTATCTCTTCTAAGATACCCTATTGAACTACTTTAATTCCATAATATTTCTGTTTTATGCTGAGAAATAAATTTTGGTAGAGGTTAAAATTGAGACTGTTTTCTAGTTACTATTTTATATTATGGTTTTGATAAGAAGAAAGAGAAGGAATAAATACAAAATAAACTCCAAATTCAGAAAATGTGGCATTGACATTTAGAGAGTAGTTTTTTGGGGGGAAGGGGGGAGTTTTACCTTGTTGTGTTTTTATGTAGGAAGACAGTAGCCAATGTACTATTTTAGTATCTTTTTGTGAACAGAACAGAGAAAACATGGGAGATATCATTTATCTGAACTATTGGCTAAGCATACATTTCCATCACAACAATTCAGTCTCAATATGGTGTAGACCAACAACTTCAGAGGAGGCTGTGGGACAGTAAAGTTAAAAAGAAAATAGAGCTAAGAAGGAAAAGAGAGGACGAGGCACACCGGTTTATTCATTCTTCCTAGTAGCCTGTAGCAAGCTAGTCCTTTATTTAACTCTCTGTCTTATCTGTGAAAGACAAAGTACATTTTTTGTGATGCATAGTTTTCTAGAGTTTTTTTTTTTTTAAAGGAAAGATGTATTGCAGTAAAAGGGGAAATTTTAAAAGAACGTTTACTCTGCATCCCTCTTGGGCAGCTACGAAGCTCAGTAATATTTTTAATACTCTAGATGAATCACCACTGCAGTTATACTTGTCATCTCAAAGGTGAAAATATTGTTTGGGGAGGAAATTACTTTATGAAAATATTTTCAATGGTTTTCTTTTTTGCATAGTGAGAAGTGTTCAGTTTCACATCTCTAGATATCTATTGCCAAATAAGGTTCCAAAAATTGTACCAATTTATACTCTCATCAATTATGTATCAAAATAACACATAATCTTTATAAAAGGTATTTTAAAATTCCACTTTTATTTGTATTAAAGTCAACTTTTTCTCACTCACTCCCCAACATTAAGTTGAAGTTGAAATGCTGTGTCTAAAATTATATTATTTCATTTTTCAACTATTAGCTTGATATTCTTTTCCAAATTTTTGATTTGACATTTAATTGTTTTTATTTCTTAAACCTAGGAAATTTGTCACTAATCCATAGAAAAAACATGACAATCTCATTTGGATTTTTATTTCCTTATGTCTATAAGTATCAATAATTATATAAAATACTTCTTTTCCTGTATCATCTATCCTTCCTACAAATATTGATATGGTTCTCTTCTGAGGTCCAAGAATTTGTTTAGTACCTCACCTTGATTTATTTTACTAGTCACACTTTCTTTTGGAATTAAATTTATGGTCCCTTTCACCTTCAATGCTTTTCAGGCAATGTTGACTTTTTTTTCTGAATCATTGTCAAAAAAATTTTTTTACGTATTTAGGGAGTTTCTTCTAAGTAACTGCCTTTAATATAGCAAAGCTACTTATTTTCTAATATTTCAATAGGAAAAAACTAAAATAGAATAATGTCAAATGAAATTCCTTCACTAAAATTCATCATATGTCCTATTCTCTCTATGTAACATCCTTGCTTCTGTCCTGGTGCACTGCATGCATTTGCCCTTGTTGACAACACGTATAAACATAGCTGTGAGCTGTGGCCGTGGGCCAGGATGTCCTTGATTTGGTCAAAGCTGCAAAAGATGTTTGAAAAAGACAGCTATTTGATAAAGAAATGAGCTGGTTTACATTTGTTGGCAAAAGTAGCACATTTAATTAAAATATTTATTTTCAAATGGACATTTCTGAGACTAACTTAATGGTTAGTTGTACTGGAGTCTTTGTATTGCATACAAAGCTAATATGAGAGCAGTTTGCTTAGACATAAAGACGGGGTACCCGTTTAACAAAAACCTGCATCATAAAGCTTCTCTTAGATGACTATGTCTTTACAGTGGAACTATGTCTAGTCCTGCTATATTAGATTGTTTACTATGCAAACAAAATCTTCATAAGAGTACAAAACTAAGATCAACTATACTATTACAAACTTGTATCTCTCTAATGTCAACATAGGCCTAGCTAAACAGCTATATGCTTGAAAATTAAAGGTATGTCATGTACATGTAGTTATCTTGCTTGCTGTAATAGTTTTTAAACAATTACGTCTAAGTAATTTCTTTGTGTGTTTTTGTGATTTAACATTTTCACAGTTACATATTTTAATTATGAAAATCAAATGTAAAATATTTTTTAAAATTCTTGACTTTATAGAGATAGAAGAAAGTCATGATGCAGAGATTCAGAAACTGACAAAAGTCCTATAAGATACAATAATATCTGAATTAAGGCAAACTCATAAAATAGTTTTATTGTCATCTTTTCTGAGTTGCTTTCTAATTTGCTTTTTCTATAAACTCACTTCTCCCTGTCCCTTCTTGCTTTTCTCTGTCATCTTCTACATAAACAAAAATTAGGACAAGACTTGGAAATAGGAATAAGACTCTACCTTGCTGATCAGTTTTAAATGGCAAAATTATTTTCTTGATGATTTTATATTGTACTCAATGAAAGGAACTTTCATGCCATGGCTAAGCAGCTAGTTAGCAAAGATGGAAGTAAAATGTAGACAGGAAACATGGAAGTCTAGGAAGGAATCAAGGCACAGATAAAGGCTCGAATTGTGAGAAATCCAAGGACTGAAACAAAACAGTACTAAGGATCTGCAAACCATCCCGTTATGAAGAAATATGCATCTAAAATAAAATTCAAATTACATAGACGCTGAAGAAATTTGGTGAAAAAGACTGAGAGGTCTTTGACCTCTGGGAACTCACAATCAAGTGTGGGGCGTCAAATCAAACAGAGGAAACAAGTGACAGTGACCATTTTAGATAGTAAGAAAATACATCAAAAACAAGTTTATGTGATAGAGATTGCCAGGCGAGGACTAGGTTAGGCCTCCAGCAAAAGTCTCTCTGAGGAACTGATATTTGGTAGAGTTGAATAATCATGAGATGGAAGGTGGGAACAGGGAGTAGACAGGTGCTGAAGAAGAACGCAGCTTGTTGTGTAAGAGGAGTGGAAGAAAAAAAAGTAATAAAGTGTGGGTGGAGTACATTGAGCAAGGAAAAGAGATAGGATGGCAGACAAGCAGGGCAATTTAATAGAGGGCTACAAAAGCCAAAGGAATGTATTTATATCTGATACTAATTGTGACGGAACCGAATGAAGGAAAGCATTAGGCAGAATTAGGAGACTACTGGAATGGACCTGACAAAAATAATAGAGGCTTGGATTAGGAAAATAGCAGTAGCAAGAAGAAGACAGATTCGTTTAACGTGTTTTCAGTGCATACTCTGTCAACAGGTTTTGTTGATGAATGGATGTACAAAGTGAGGAAAAACAAGGACTTAAGGTAACCTCTTAGGCTTGTTTCCAGAGCATCACCTGGCTGCAGTATTATTTGCTGACTTGGGAAAGCTGAGAGAAGAGCAGGTTTGGTTGGGGAAAAAAATGAGATTTTGGTTTTGTCTACATAAAGTGTCTGATGCTTATTAGAAATACAAATAGGAAAATAAAATAGTTAAACATATTAGGGTTAGTGGAAAGGGTGTGGATTAGAGTCATAAATCTGGGAACTATTAGCATATCTCGATGTTATATCAAGTTCTGGGATTGTATGAGATCATCTAGTTGGGAGCATGGAAGTAGACAAGGAGTCCCAAAACTGAGGCCAGTGGTCCAGCACTTAGCGATCAAGCAGAGAAGCAGAATCAATTAAGATAATACTGAGAATGAGTTCCTGGAGGTAAGAGGAAATCTGAGAAGTGTGATGTGACAGAGGCCAAGAGGAGAAAAGTTATAAAAAAGAAAGATAAAATGAGTTAACTGATATTGAGATCTCAATTAAGAAAAAGCAAAAAAGTGACAAGGGGACTTTTCAGCATGGTGCTCTTTAGTTATGTTGATATGGATAGTCTCAACAGAGAGGTGGAATGAAGGTCTATATAGACTTAACTGGAGCAAGTATGTGAAAAGAGGAAGTAAAGGAATTACAGACAACTTCAAAATGTTTACTATTAACATGGATTGAAAATGTACGTGGAGAGGAGATGGAGGATATTGGATACTTAAAGGCTTATAGGAATGATTGAGTAGAAGGAGAGAAATTTCTGATGCAGGAGAGAGAGAGGATATTTGCCTAGTGGGGTATCAACTTTTGATAGAGGGAAGGGCAATTTATCAGTAATAACAAAATAAAGGAAAGAGAGAGAAAAATGCTACTCAGATTTTATGATGAGAAGATGGAGGAGGTTTTTCTTCTGTTTGTGTTTATTTTCTTGTCAGCAGACAGTAAGAGGCTGGAGAAAGTATATAGTGTTTGAGGTAAAAGGAAAAATAATAATTACTTGCATAAAGTGTGAAAAATAGGCATTGTTGAGTTCTATGGAAATGTATTGTCTTGATTTTAATTAGATCAATCAGTAAATTTGTTTATTGTTTTGTTACCACTGATAGTAACGTTTAGTTACAGACAATGAGTAGGCAGAGAGGTTTAATAGCCTAACCAGTATTATATTTTCAAAATACATATAATAATAAAATAACCAAAGTAAATATTCCCATTCAGACAAGGGGAAAGGATGACATAATACAGACAGTGGAAGCAGCAATTCTGACAGCCTGATGAATAGACATTGTGAGGAACCCCATCCTCTGGATGGAGAGTATCTTGAGTAGACCCTGAGCCACTCCCTGACAGAGCTTTCTTTGTTTAGAGCTCTCTATAGCTCCTCACTTTGCCTTCTAGAAAAGTCATCCTTTTCTGTTATTTTTCTGGCCATAACTGAAATGGGCATTGGCAAATGTGACCATCTTGGCCCTGAGCTCTTCCTCAGCCCACTTTCTGAACTACATGTTTCACTATAACTCACAAATAATCACAGTTCCTTCTGTGAGGCTGCTAATTCTTTGTCAAATACATAAATAAATCTCTCTCAAAAATCTTTTCAATAATCTTGTCTAGTTTATTCCAGTGACCTCCAAGTGTCAAAATCTATGTTCACTGTTCTTTTCCAAATAGTGTTCTTTTTTTCTAGACATGATTTATAATTTGTGATGTGTGTTTGCTTTCTTAATCCTATCCTCTCTCATTAGACTTATTATAATGAGTGGGTACCCTGAGCATAATGTTTTTCAGAGGGAAAGCCACAGGCTTTGTCAATTTCCCTAGAGCATTTTTTTCCCCCCAATTCAAAGTATTTGCTTGGGATTATATCCTGGGTCCTTTTCAGGAATACCATATAACCAAATCTGAAGATGTACTAGTAAGGATATTGGCCATTTCCTTGATCAAATTCAGCTGCAACTCTAAAATTGTGAACAGGCCCTTGTAGACCCATGTTCTTCTCATCTTTATGTTCTATCTTTTGGGGTTGAGAAGTAGTTGCCTCTTTCAACCCTGAAAGACCCCGATATTATCCATTCTCCCTATTCCCTTCAATGCCTTCTTGAGCTTACCAAGTCTTTTCTGAGCTTATCCGTTCTTGAAAACATTGTGAAATGCAGATTCTTTGTTTTCTGCCATTTTCTAGAGCTACAGGCTGATCTTCTTTCTAAGTTACAAAAAATAACAGTTTTATCCAATATTTTATTATTTCATACTCTAATCTTATTTTGTCTACTCTTCAAATTTTTTCTAATTCCTCACCAATATATCACTAAAGACAATCCCACATATTTTAGAATTTTTTCACATGAGCAACACTCCTCCATGTACAAAGTTTAGTATTTTTAGTAGCAGATAGCTCCGAAGTCTGTTATTCACACTGCAATTTCAAAGCAGGCATTACACGAGGTCCTGGGCAAAATTAGACTCTATCATTGCACATGCTTTTAAAATCTCTGTGGCAGGAAAGAGGACATTGGAATTTCATGTTTGGTTCTTAGAGTGTCTTCCTGAAAATAAACAGATTACTTTGTTTATATTTAGTTAGCCAAAGCAAGTCACACGGCCACGCTAAACTTCAAATTGTGCAGGGGAATGCAATCCTACCAAATCTAGAAGGAGAGGAGTCTCAGAATATTTGTGAAAAGCCATAACAACTAACACATAGACCAATAAAAATATTTGTTAATTAAAAGAATGAGAAGTTGCTGCAAGGAAGTAAGAAAACCAAAATAAAATACATGGATACGTGTTTTTCTTTTTTATATATTTTTTTTTTTTTATTGTTTAACAGCTTTATT
Organism: Pongo pygmaeus; assembly: GCF_028885625.2. Taxonomy (NCBI): domain Eukaryota; kingdom Metazoa; phylum Chordata; class Mammalia; order Primates; family Hominidae; genus Pongo; species Pongo pygmaeus. The sequence goes on along the minus strand of NC_085930.1, from coordinate 17,674,533 downwards.
GAAATATAATTGATATACAAAGAACTACGTATATTTAATGTGTTCAATTTGAAGAGTTAGGACAATCCAAACACAATATACCATCACCACATCTATGAAAAACAGTATGGATGTTCCACGAAAATGTAAAAATGGAGCTAACTTATGACTCAGCAATCCCACTTCTGTGTATATATCCAAAGGAAATAAAATTATTATCTCCAAGACATATCTGCACAGCCATGTTCATTGCAGCATTATTCACAGTAACCAAGATATGGAAACAATCTAAGTCTCTATCAACAAATGAATACAACAAGAAATGTAGCATACACATACAATAAAATATTATTAAGCCTTAAAAAAGAAGGGTATCCTGCCGTTTGTGACAACATCAATAAACCTAGGGGACATTATGCTAAGTGAAATAAGTAGTATTTGTGAAAGAAAGACAAATACTGCTTGATTCTACTTACATGAGATATCTAATATAGTCAAACTCTTAGAAACAGAGAATACAGTAGTGGTTGCCAGGGCAGGGGAGTAAGAGAAATGGGAATTGTTGTTCAGTGGTATAAAGTTTCACTTATGCTAGGTGAATAAGCTCTAGGCGTCTGCTGTACAGAGTAGTGCCTATAGTTAACAATACAGTATTGCACACTTCAAAATTTAAGAGGATGAATCTCATATTAAGTGTTTTTACTGCCAAAACAAAAAAATAAAACCAAACAAAAATACTCCCCAAAACAAAAAAACAAAGGGAAATAAGGAAAATTTGTGAGGTGTTGGACATGTCTATTTCCTTGATGTGGTGATGGTATATTGTGTTTGGATTTTCTTTTTTATAGATAAGAGGCAATGGCAGGGTGCCTAATGATTTGGTTAGCACAGAGCCGCAAGACTGGAAGGAAATTATTTACCTGGGTAATAATGCAAACATAACTTATGGCTGACCTGTTCAAAAAAAATTTGAATTCAAAAGCAGATGTCTAATAGCAATCAACTGGAGCAACAGATGATTAAAAACCTCTTGCTGAGAGTGAAGACATCATATAAAATAGTACAGTTACTTAGAGCCGGATTAAAGAAGTATTTGGTTGTACAAGAAACCATGCCGTAATTGGATATATTACCTTTTCTTTCTCCTTCAAATGAAATATTCTCTTTGTATAGGCAGGGGCAGAAGCAGGTAATGCAATGGAAAGATGTCTGGATGGGAGTCATGAGATCTCTCTACGAGCTTCAGTGTATCATAAACTTGAGTTTCTCACAGTCTCTGTTGTGCTTGTCACTTAGAAGCAATACTAAACTCTCCATCCACTGCACTCTGGCTCTGCCCCTAAGACTCAATTGAAAATGTCTAAGTTATTTTTCTCTCTGTCCACATTGTATCTTTAGTATTTTCTATGTTCATCACATCTCACCAAGATTATTGCCTACCAATTAGTCCCTCTATTTCCAGAGTGCCTCCCTCTTCCCCAACTCCCCAAACTCACTTCCCACACGGCTTCAAGAGTGATCCAGCCTGCAGAAATGCTTGCTGTTTGTTTAATTGAACTATGTGCTCTTGAAGGATGTTCTCTACCAATTTGGAAGGAGGTTGGGTGGGGATTCTAGGAAGAGAACAAATCTTTTTTGTTCATTTGTTTTTGGAAGCCACACCTACATCTTCACAAGAAAAAAAAATAATTTGTGGTATATTTCTATCCTTCCCATCAGGACCAAGTTTAACTGTTTTCATAAAGCTAATCTAATAATTAAAATCATACCAAATGATGAGCTTCCAGATACCATGCCCTCATATATTGCTTTAATTCAGAAGACCTTCACATTGAAAGTTTGAAAATATTTGAGAACAGAATGCCTGCAACTCTCCTTTGCTTCTGGACAAAGTGTGACACATGAGGAGGTATGCTACACTCCAAAAGAACTGCTGAGTTTTCTAATTTACGAAGGCAAATCCAGAAAACGTGTGGGAATGGCTACTAGGGATAAAGAATAATAGTGGAAGAAACAAAAAGTTGGATCAGGCTGAATTTATTGATATCGGCTCACTAAGCAGAGACTCTGCATTTAATATTGCAGCTCAGGGAGTTAGAATGAGCTTTATTTAAACCATTTGATTCATTGGCTCAAACATGGACCAAAAAAAGTGGTCCACAGTGAGCAAGTTGGAAATGCCAGTTCTTTCTTAGTTTAATGTAGAGGAAGATTCAAAGGCATGGGGAGATTGGAATATTAGAGTAGATTTGTCATTTAAGGTCTACCCCTCCACACTGGGAGGATCCACAAGGCATACATTTCACTAACACTGTGAGAAATAAATTGGTGAGAGGAACCCTGGCATCCTTGTAGAGCTCTGTGATCACTCTTCTCTATAGTCAAGATCTTCCAGTGGGAACTGCAGTCACTGAATTGGGAAACCTACATGCAATGGGAGCACTTGGATCCCAACGTGGCCAAGTGGTACCACACAGCTGCCAAAGGCAAAGAGGATGTGGTTACCGTAGTAGATGGTAGAGTCAAAACAGCAATCAAAAGAGTCTGGCTTATGTAGAGCTATCATGGCTGGTTGATCATAGTGTTCCTACAAGCAAAATATACAGGATTCTGTCTTAGTACATTTAGGCTCCTATAACAAAATACTATAAACTGAGTAGCTTATAAACCACAGAAATTTATTTCTTACATTTCTGGAGTCTGGAAAATCCAAAATCAAGACCCTGAGAGATTTGCTGTCCGATGAGGGCCTGTTTCTTTACAGATGACTGTCTTCTCCCTATAACCTCATATAACGAAAATGAGGAGAAATTTCTGCCAGTCTTTTTCTATAAAATAACTAAATTTCATTCATAAAGGAGTTGTACTCCTGACCTAATCACCTCTGAAAGGCCCCACCTCCTAATATCATCACTTTGGGGATTAGAATTCCAAGATATAGATTTTGGGGGTATATAACATTCAGTTCATTGCAGAAGCCTTCTAAATTCTTATTTCTTCTATATAAGCAGAAAAGTTCTAGGTCAAGTGAACAAAAATCTGACCTGAATTATACAACCAAGAGTCATAACCCCTCAATCGTCAGACTTTAGTCAGAACTCATTGAATTAAGGTGAAGCCTTAAGAAAGAACCCTGGTACACTGCCAAAAATGCATATTATTAGTCTTTCTCCCAACCCTCCCTAAAGAAAGCTTTGGTTTTAGGATGGTGTGTCAACCTCTAAGTACTTTAAGTATTGAATTAGAAACTGGAATTTCTATAATAAAGAAATTTCTATAATAAAGAAATGTAGATATATTTAAGATGTTTAAATGTAAACATGTTTTCTTATTAATTATACAATTAGTAACATATTTTTTTAAAGTTCTATCACAATTTTAAAAGACTCTATGGTGTGTTTTCTATTAGATAGCTATGATAAAAAATAATGTTAATGCTCATATTTATTTAGATCCCTGTTTTGGTATTTTAACTTTATTTGTGTTCTAGGTTATTTCTCAAATAAACGAGAAACTTAATTTGAGGTATGCATATTTGAATATTGGCATGATTGGACATATTCAACATTATGATTTTTTTCTCAAAATAATTCACAATAACTATTATCCTGAATAAGCAATCAGCAACTTTTTTATTACCTCTCAATTTTCTTTAAAATTTTCTGTTCTTAATATAAAAATTAAAGCATAGACTGGAGCCAAGATGGCCAAATAGGAACAGCTCCGGTCTACAGCTCCCAGCGCGAGCGACACAGAAGATGGGTGATTTCTGCATTTCCATCTGAGGTACCGTGTTCATCTCACTAGGGAGTGCCAGACAGTGGGCGCAGGTCAGTGGGTGAGTGCACTGTGCGCCAGCCAAAGCAGGGGTGAGGCACTGCCTCACTCGGGAAGCTCAAGGGGTCAGGGAGTTCCCTTTCCAGGGGTGACAAAAGGCACCTGGAAAATCGGGCCACTCCCACCCGAATACTGTGCTTTTCCGACGGGCTTAGGAAACGGTGCCCCAGGAGATTACAGCCCGCACCTGGCTCAGAGGGTCCTACGCCCACGGAGTCTCGCTGATTGCTAGCACAGCAGTCTGAGATCAAACTGCAAGTCGGCAGCAAGGCTGGGGGAGGGGCGCCCGCCATTGCCCAGGCTCGCTTAGGTAAACAAAGCAGCCAGGAAGCTTGAACTGGGTGGAACCCACCACAGCTCAAGGAGGCCTGCCTGCCTCTGTAGGCTCCACCTCTGGGGGCAGGGCACAGACAAACAAAAAGACAGCAGTAACCTCTGCAGACTTAAATGTCCCTGTCTGACAGCTGTGAGGAGAGCAGTGGTTCTCCCAGCACGCAGCTGGAGATCTGAGAACGGGCTGACTGCCTCCTCAAGTGGGTCCCAGACCCCTGACCCCCAAGCAGCCTAACTGGGAGGCACCCCCCAGCAGGGGCAGACTGACACCTCACACGGCCGGCCAGGTACTCTAACAGACCTGCAGCTGAGGGTCCTGTCTGTTAGAAGGAAAACTAACAAACAGAAAGGACATCCACACCAAAAACCCATCTGTACATCACCATCATCAAAGACCAAAAGTAGATAAAACCACAAAGATGGGGAAAAAACAGAGCAGAAAAACTGGAGACTCTAAAAAGCAGAGTACCTCTCCTCCTCCAAAGGAACGCAGTTCCTCACCAGCAACGGAACAAAGCTGGACGGAGAATCACTTTGACGAGCTGAGAGAAGAAGGCTTCAGACGATCAAATTACTCCGAGCTACAGGAGGATATTCAAACCAAAGGCAAAGAAGTTGAAAACTTTGAAAAAAATTTAGAAGAATGTATAACTAGAATAACCAATACAGAGAAGTGCTTAAAGGAGCTGATGGAGCTGAAAACCAAGGCTCGAGAACTACATGAAGAATGCAGAAGCCTCAGGAGCCGATGCGATCAAATGGAAGAAAGGGTATCAGCCCTGGAAGATGAAATGAATGAAATGAAGCGAGAAGGGAAGTTTAGAGAAAAAAGAATAAAAAGAAACGAGCAAAGCCTCCAAGAAATGTGGGACTATGTGAAAAGACCAAATCTACGTCTGATTGGTGTACCTGAAAGTGACGGGGAGAATGGAAACAAGTTGGAAAACACTCTGCAGGATATTATCCAGCAGAACTTCCCCAATCTAGCAAGGCAGGCCAACATTCAGATTCAGGAAATACAGAGAACGCCACAAAGATACTCCTCGAGAAGAGCAACTCCAAGACACGTAATTGTCAGATTCACCAAAGTTGAAATGAAGGAAAAAAGGTTAAGGGCAGCCAGAGAGAAAGGTAGGGTTACCATCAAAGGGAAGCCCATCAGACTAACAGCGGATCTCTCGGCAGAAACCCTACAAGCCAGAAGAGAGTGGGGGCCAATATTCAACATTCTTAAAGAAAAGAATTTTCAACCCAGAATTTCATATCCTACCAAACTAAGCTTCATAAGTGAAGGAGAAATAAAATACTTTACAGACAAGCAAATCCTGAGAGATTTTGTCACCACCAGGCCTGCCCTAAAAGAGCTCCTGAAGGAAGCGCTAAACATGAAAAGGCACAAGCGGTACCAGCCACTGCAAAATCATACCGAAATGTAAAGACCATCGAGACTAGGAAGAGACTGCATCAACTAACGAGCAAAATAACCAGCTAACATCATAATGACAGGATCATATTTACACATAACAGTATTAACTTTAAATGTAAATGGACTAAATGCTCCAATTAAAAGACACAGACTGGCAAATTGGATAAAGAGTCAAGACCCATCAGTGTGCTGTATTCAGGAAACCCATCTCACGTGCAGAGACACACATAGGCTCAAAATAAAAGGATGGAGGAAGATCTACCAAGCAAATGGAAAACAAAAAAAGGCAGGGGTTGCAATCCTAGTCTCTGATAAAACAGACTTGAAACCAACAAAGATCAAAAGAGACGAAGAAGGCCATTACATAATGGTAAAGGGATTAATTCAACAAGAAGAGCTGACTATCCTAAATATATATGCACCCAATACAGGAGCACCCAGATTCATAAAGCAAGTCCTGAGTGACCTACAAAGAGACTTAGACTCCCACACATTAATAATGGGAGACTTTAACACCCCACTGTCAACATTAGACAGATCAACGAGACAGAAAGTCAACAAGGATACCCAGGAATTGAACTCAGCTCTGCACCAAGCGGACCTAATAGACATCTACAGAACTCTCCACCCCAAATCAACAGAATATACATTTTTTTCAGCACCACACCACATCTATTCCAAAATTGACCATATACTTGGAAGTAAAGCTCTCCTCAATAAATGTAAAAGAACAGAAATTATAACAAACTATCTCTCAGATCACAGTGCAATCAAGCTAGAACTCAGGATTAAGAATCTCACTCAAAACCGCTCATCTACATGGAAACTGAACAACCTGCTCCTTAATGACTACTGGGTACATAACGAAATGAAGGCAGAAATAAAGATGTTCTTTGAAACCAATGAGAACCAAGACACAACATACCAGAATCTCTGGGATGCATTCAAAGCAGTGTGTAGAGGGAAATTTATAGCACTAAATGCCCACAAGAGAAAGCAGGAAAGATCCAAAATTGACACCCTAACATCACAATTAAAAGAACTAGAAAAGCAAGAGCAAACACATTCAAAAGCTAGCAGAAGGCAAGAAATAACTAAAATCAGAGCAGAACTGAAGGAAATAGAGACACAAAAAACCCTTCAAAAAATTAATGAATCCAGGAGCTGGTTTTTTGAAAGGATCAACAAAACTGATAGACCGCTAGCAAGATTAATAAAGAAAAAAAGAGAGAAGAATCAAATAGATGCAATAAAAAATGATAAAGGCGATATCACCACCGATCCCACAGAAATACAAACTACCATCGGAGAATACTACAAACACCTCTACACAAATAAACTAGAAAATCTAGAAGAAATGGATAAATTGCTCAACACATACACACTCCCAAGACTAAACCAGGAAGAAGTTGAATCTCTGAATAGACCAATAACAGGAGCTGAAATTGTGGCAATAATCAATAGCTTACCAACCAAAAAAAGTCCAGGACCAGATGGGTTCACAGCCGAATTCTACCAGAGGTACAAGGAGGAGCTGGTACCATTCCTTCTGAAACTATTCCAATCAATAGAAAAAGAGGGAATCCTCCCTAACTCATTTGATGAGGCCAGCATCATCCTGATACCAAAGCCTGGCAGAGACACAACAAAAAAAGAGAATTTTAGACCAATATCCTTGATGAACATTGATGCAAAAATCCTCAATAAAATACTGGCAAACAGAATCCAGCAGCACATCAAAAAGCTTATCCACCATGATCAAGTGGGCTTCATCCCTGGGATGCAAGGCTGGTTCAATATACGCAAATCAATAAATGTAATCCAGCATATAAACAGAACCAAAGACAAAAACCACATGATTATCTCAATAGATGCAGAAAAGGCCTTTGACAAAATTCAACAACCCTTCATGCTAAAAACTCTCAATAAATTAGGTATTGATGGGATGTATCTCAAAATAATAAGAGCTATTTATGACAAACCCACAGCCAATATCATACTGAATGGGCAAAAACTGGAAGCATTCCCTTTGAAAACTGGCACAAGACAGGGATGCCCTCTCTCACCACTTCTATTCAACATAGTGTTGGAAGTTCTGGCCAGGGCAATTAGGCAGGAGAAGGAACTCAAGGGTATTCAAGTAGGAAAAGAGGAAGTCAAATTGTCCCTGTTTGCAGATGACATGATAGTATATCTAGAAAACCCCATTGTCTCAGCCCAAAATCTCCTTAAGCTGATAAGCAACTTTAGCAAAGTCTCAGGATACAAAATCAATGTACAAAAATCACAAGCATTCTTATACATCAATAACAGACAAACAGAGAGCCAAATCATGAGTGAACTCCCATTCACAATTGCTTCAAAGAGAATAAAATACCTAGGAATCCAACTTACAAGGGATGTGAAGGACCTCTTCAAGGAGAACTACAAACCACTGCTCAAGGAAATAAAAGAGGATACAAACAAATGGAAGAACATTCCATGCTCATGGGTAGGAAGAATCAATATCATGAAAATGGCCATCCTTCCCAAGGTAATTTACAGATTCAATGCCATCCCCATCAAGTTACCAATGACTTTCTTCACAGAATTGGAAAAAACTACTTTAAAGTTCATATGGAACCAACAAAGAGCCTGCATCGCCAAGTCAATCCTAAGCCAAAAGAACAAAGCTGGAGGCATCACACTACCTGACTTCAAACTATACTACAAGGCTACAGTAACCAAAACAGCATGGTACTGGTACCAAAACAGAGATATAGATCAATGGAACAGAACAGAGCCGTCAGAAATAATGCCACATATCTACAACTATCTGATCTTTGACAAACCTGACAAAAACAAGAAATGGAGAAAGGATTCCCTATTTAATAAATGGTGCTGGGAAAACTGGCTAGCCATATGCAGAAAGCTGAAACTGGATCCCTTCCTTACACCTTATACAAAAATCAATTCAAGATGGATTAAAGACTTAAATGTTAGACCTAAAACCATAAAAACCCTAGAAGAAAACCTAGGCATTACCATTCACGACATAGGCATGGGCAAGGACTTCATGTCTAAAACACCAAAAGCAATGGCAACAAAAGCCAAAATTGACAAATGGGATCTAATTAAACTAAAGAGCTTCTGCACAGCAAAGGAAACTACCATCAGAGTGAACAGGCAACCTACAAAATGGGAGAAAATTTTTGCAACCTACTCATCTGACAAAGGGCTAATATCCAGAATCTACAATGAACTCCAACAAATTTACAAGAAAAAAACAAACAACCCCATCAAAAAGTGGGCAAAGGACATGAAGAGACACTTCTCAAAAGAAGACATTTATGCAGCCAAAAAACACATGAAAAAATGCTCACCATCACTGGCCATCAGAGAAATGCAAATCAAAACCACAATGAGATACCATCTCACACCAGTTAGAATGGCAATCATTAAAAAGTCAGGAAACAACAGGTGCTGGAGAGGATGTGGAGAAATAGAACACTTTGACACTGTTGGTGGGACTGTAAACTAGTTCAACCCTTGTGGAAGTCAGTGTGGCGATTCCTCAGGGATCTAGAACTAGAAATTCCATTTGACCCAGCCATCCCATGACTGGGTATATACCCAAAGGACTATAAATCATGCTGCTATAAAGACACATGCACACGTATGTTTATTGCAGCATTATTCACCATAGCAAAGACTTGGAACCAACCCAAATGTCCAACAATGACAGACTGGATTAAGAAAATGTGTCACATATACACCATGGAATACTATGCAGCCATAAAAAATGATGAGTTCATGTCCTTTGTAGGGACATGGATGAAATTGGAAATCATCATTCTCAGTAAACTATCACAAGGACAAAAAACCAAACACCGCATATTCTCACTCATAGGTGGGAATTGAACAATGAGAACACATGGTCATAGGAAGGGGAACATCACACTTCGGGGACTGTTGTGGGGTCAGGGGAGGGGGGAGGGATAGCATTGGGAGATATACCTAATGCTAGATGACGAGTTGGTGGGTGCAGCGCACCAGCATGGCACATCATGTATACATATGTAACTTACCTGCACGTTGCGCACATGTACCATAGAGCCTAAAGTATAATAATAATAATAATAATAATAAAAAGAAAAAAAAAGAAATTCTATGAACTATATAGTACCTCGAATAAAGCCCTCTTTTTTCTTGTGTTAGCTAAAAAAAAAAAATAATAAAAAAAATAAAGCATAGAAGATTTAAGCATGAACCTATTACAGAAAAAATCCACACCCTTGGCTTTGATTTTTACAATAGTACAGACATGTACATGTTTGCTAAGAGCAAAACATCCTAGTCAATTTCACTTCCATGATATGGAAAAGAAATGACGGGGGAAAAGTAACATATCTTTGATTTTGGTTCACTTGTTTTTGATTCAAATATATAGCAGCATTCTATTCCATAATTTGAAAATCAATTTAAGGATTTTTCACAGTAAAATCATAATCTCTATTATTCAACTCTTAGGTGACTGAATTAGATAGAATTTCATAATTTGATCTACTTCAGAATTATAATGTGTTGTCAATAATACTTTTGGTTCAATTTTAAAATTTAATAGCAGAAACACAGTGAGCCTGACAAAGCTTGTTAATAGTTGTAGAGTTCTGATGGAAGGATAGGGTATTTTGTAGAATCAGCATGTCAAGGAGAAATATCTCCACTTGTAAGCTTTGTCACAGGAAATTAACAATGTAATATCATGTCTTAATAGAACACTTTCATATAATTTTGCAGAGCTGAGATTGAGTGTCACTAATATAAGGTAATTAAAAGTAAGTATATTATCAAAACTGACATATAGTCTGAAATGATCTGGCAAAAAGGCACATATTTTCCTCAAAAAGGGAAAAATATATTTGACTAAGTTTTTGACATAGAATAGAAAACTTTTTTGATAGGGCATGATCTACACCTTGTTTTATAAAATTTCACTACTAGGCATTGTAAAGAAGCACTATATATAAGAAAATCTATTATTCTGAACCATCAACACTTGTATACTTGCTATTTTTGTCTGAAAAATGTAGCAAAATAAAACTCAATTTGTGAATTACATTTTCTATAATATAATTTCTGATAAATTCTGTTAAAGTGTATTCTGCTTGGCAAATTTCCTTAATTTACATTACACAGTTTCAGATAACCTTGGTCAATATTCTAAATCAGCTAACACCCAACTATACACCTTTGAAAAGAAACTTGAATAAGTTTATTTTTCTCAGAAGGAAAAACATGTATTTGTATTCTCAAGTCTTTAATAATCAAAAGTATGATTCCATAAGATGACACTAGTATTTTCTTTTTTCATTTAGTGCCCTCACAAGATAACATTTTCAATTTTTAATTGTTGACAGGACATTTTAAGCAGTAAGTATCAGAAAACATAAAGAAAAATAGACACCTGTGACATCTATTAAAAAAAACACTTTTTTTCTTTTTATAAAACTGAGATAATCCAGAAAATGTTTCAACGTCATTGTTACGGTTCAACTAGAAGTATCTATTTTTTAACTATTTTGCCTTGATTCCTTCATTAGTTATTAAAGTTTGCTTAGGCTCTGAGCATTATTTCTCTCTTAATATATATTATTTCCTATTATTGATGTATCAATTAACTTGCTACATTAAAAAATAAATCGGGGAAAAAAAAACAGTGCTTAGTCAAATAAGCCATATAATTATTTCTACCTAGAAACAAAAAAGGTCATATAAAATGGGAAAATTCATAGGACTTAAATGCATGGACGGGGAAAACTCTAAAACTTTATTTAATATGAACATATAAAATTTAATAATTTTGTTCTGAAAAGCACCATAAATCTGTAAGGTGAGCCTAATTCTTTTTTTATTGTGAATTTTCTTTTTAAGCAAAAGTGCATGTCCTTTTTTCCCCCTCATTCACTGTAGAATAAGGCATTTTAGAAAAAGCAGAAAGTATCCTGCTCTCATCTCCCATTTCTCTCTACAATTCTGAGTGTGCTCACTTTATCACACAGGAGCTAGAAGATTCCTGCTTTAGAATATTTATCAATACCATCTGAAATAGCAAGTCTATTGACACCATTTTTCCAATAGTATGTGCTCACTCTGTATGTCTGTGTCATACTTTGGTCATTCTTGCAATCTTTCATTTTTTAAAATTATTTGTATACCTGTTTTGGAGATTTGTGATCAGAGACCTTTGATGTTAGTATTGTAACTGTTTTGGTGTGCTATGAATTGCACCCATGTAAGATGGCTAACTTCACCAATACATGTGTGTGTTCTGACTGCTCCATCAACTGGCTGTTTCCCATCTCTCTCTCTCTCTCTCTCCCCCGCCCCCTACTTGGGTCTCCATATCCCCTGAGATACAATGTTGAAATTAGGCCAATTAGTGGCCCTACAATGACCTGTAAGTGTTCAGATGAAAGAAGGAGCCACAAGTATGACTGTACTTGCTCTTTCTTTTGCTCAGAGTGCTTTTGCTTTGGCTCTAGTTGGCATTCTCTCATCAATCAACCCAAAGGCTGTCTCATGTAGGTCCTCCTTGGCTACCCAATTTAAAGTAACTCCTATACCCACTCTTTTTCACAATATTCCTCATAATACATTTTTAACATCTAAAATTATCTTGTTCATTTACTGTTTACTTCTACATTGTCTGTCGATCCTCAGTTAAGTTTCATAAAGGCAAAGAGCTTGTCCTGTGTTGCACAGCACCGAGAATATGCCTGCCACAAAGTACGTGTCCCACAAATATTCTGTAATAAGTAAATGAATGAATGAAATAATTAATGAAGACTGGTTTTGATACATATTCTCCACATTTCTAACAATATATAAACTGGATGATGTATTTCTCAATTCTGTAAATCAATTGACATGAAAATGAAAATAGGAGTTCAGTAACAGAAACCAGAATCAAAGCATAAGTTTGGACTTTGTCTTTACCCTACTTGGCTATATGATGGCAAATATCTGAAACCACTATTTCATAACAGAAAGAAATATCTTTTAGAATTTAATATGAATCTCAATTTCAATTGGAAATAAATAGTATTGCATGAACCAGCCATTCATTTACATGTAACATTAAATTGCATGACTGAAATATTTTATATAAGAATTTAAGGGAAAAACATATGATGTCTGGAATGGATTATTAAATGATTTATAGAACTCACTCTAGAATTTAAAATTTTTTTGTACTTCATCTGAAAAGGAACTAATCTTTTTATAATTCCTGAGATTATAGTGAAATCAAGAAAAAGTTAGAATGTTTAAGAAGAAGAAAGTGGTACAGCTAGTGGGGTATTTGGCAGCAGAATATAATGAGATTTGTTTTATTGGTTTCAATTTGCAATGCTGTCTAAGAGCAAGTTATCATTGTCTTTTAAAATGTGTATTTATATAGTCAACACTAGCACTGAGCAAATGGGCTTTGGGGCTGGCTTGTTGTTCTACTTAGAGAAAATATAATTCAGGCTACAGCCATAGGAATAATTTATTTGTCAGGGTTAAGAAATTGCTCCAAGATATAGGGCCCTTGTACCAAATATTTAAGAGCAAGAATTTACTGCATTGTCTGCTTTTATAAAAGTTTTACATTCAGAAAAACAGAGTCTAACTAGAGAAATCAAGTAGAATTAGCAATGGGAACCAAAATATTTCTTCATTATGTTTTTTCTGAGTGTCAAAACTAGTCTTTAGAGAACTCCTGTGAGTAAAGAACAAATTCTGCCATTTCTATAGTCAAGGCAACGAAGATATAAAGTTTGGAATTCATGTTTTAGGGTCTGAACTCTCAAGATCTTTCAGGATCTCTTAAAAAGCTTTTCCAAAGCTGTTCAACTTAAGGTTAGAGCAAAATTTTAAATTCTTTATAGTGATCTAAATCCATGAAATTATGGAAAAGATATATGAAAGAGTAAGTTAGAATGAGGATAATGATGATGAAGAGGAGTAGGATAAGGGCCTTAGAACTGTAGAAGGTGAAGGAAGGTATTATAGCAGTGAAGAAAAACAAGATGGGGTACTATCAGATGGCAGACATTTTGATAAATGACTCCATGTCAAAATATGACAATAATATCATGGTCCTCTGTGACAATCTGAGTTAACTGATTAAAGAAAGAGATTACGAACTACAGAGAAGTCTGTCTTCCTCACATCACATATGCCCAGCTGCTACAGCAGGAGTTTTGACTGAAGTCAACAGAAGGGCTTTCTTAGCAGTGAGATCTTTTAGAGAAATGCCCATTTAAACAATTATTCATTTAATCAGCAAATGTTTATTAATCACTATGACCTAGGTACAGTGCTATGTGTTGTAGACAAAGTTATAAACACAACAGATAGGGACCCTTCCTTACAGATGAGATATGATGAATAGTAAACAAACTGAAAAAATATAAGGAATTATTATAGATCACATCAATGTCTAAAGTATATAAAAAGGTTGATGTAATAAACAGTAATTATTTACTCTGTCTGGAAAGACTCTTTTGAGGAGGTGATTGGAGGTTGTTTAGATGTAATATCAAAAAGATGAGAATGAGCCTACCATGCAGTGTGTGAAAGAGAGAGAAAAAAATTTCTGTATGAAGCAGAAAAAAATAGTATGTTCAATTAAGAGTGACCTGTATCTTTAAGGAACAGAAAAACAACAAAAGGTCCAAGTGGCTGAAATCTGGTCAAGAAAGCACAATAGTATGAAATGAGGTTGAAAAGGAAGCAGATTAGAAAAATCAAATCAATAGTGTTTGGATTTTATTCTACCTCCAATGAGACTTTTAAATGAAAAGAGTGCTATAATGCAATTTATACATTTAAAACATCACTCTGGCATCTATATGGAGATAGATGAATGAATATGAAGGCAGGGAGATCAGACAGAAGAGAATTACAGAGAACCAGAAAACATGGCGTTGGCTTGAATCAAGAAGGCAGCTGTGGAGATGAAATGACATAAGACACAGAAATACATCAGATATGAGTAGGACTTCCTGATAAATTATACAGAGTTAGAGAAGGGAAATATTCAAGGTTATAGAAAGAAAATGATCAAGGATAAAAAGCAAGCTTGAGTAATAATGTAATTATCTGAGATGGAAAAGATTGAGGTAGGGAAAAATTTCTTATTTTGAAAGGTGTGGAGAAAGAAGACTAAAGCTTTCCATATAGATTCTTTAGGATTTTGAGATTGATGGTTACTGTGGAATAAATGTTTGTGTCTCCCAAAATTTATTTGTTGAAAATCTATTCCCCAATGTGAGGCATATTAGTCAGTTTCCACACTGCTGACAAAGACATACTGGAGACTAGGCAATTTACAAAAGAAAGAGGTTTAATGGACTTACAGTTCCACGTGGCTGGGGAGGCCTCACAATCATGGCAGAAGGTGAAAGGCACATCTCACATGGCAGCAGACAAGAGAAGAGAGCCTGTTCAGGGAAATTCCCACTCATAAAACCTTTACATCTTGTGAGACTTATTCACTGTTATGAGAAAAGCATGGAATAGACCTGCTCCCATGATTCAATTACCTCCCACATGCTCCCTCCCACAACATATAGGAATTCAAGATTAGATTTGGGTGGGGACACAGCCAAACCGTATCATTCTGCCCCTGGCCCCTGCCAAACCTCATGTCCTCACATTTCAAAACCAATCATGCCTTCCCAACAGTCTCCCAAAGTCTTAACTCATTTCAACATTAACTCAAAATCTCACAGTCCAAAGTCTCATCTGAGAGAAGGCAAGTCCCTTCTGCCTATGAGCCTGTGAAATCAAAAGCAAGTTAGTTACTTCCTAGATACAATGTGGGTACGTGCATTGGGTAAATACAGCAATTCCAAATGGGAGAAATTGGCCAAATGAAGGGGCTACGGGCCCATGCAAGTCCCAAATCCAATAGGACGGTCAAATCTTAAAGCTCTGAAGTGATCTTCTCTGACTCCACATCTCACTTCCAGGTCATGCTGATGCAAGAGGTGGGTTCCCATGGTCTTGGGCGGCTCTGCCCCTGTGCCTTTGCAGGGTACAGTCCCCTTCCTAGCTGCTTTCATGGGCTGGCATTGAGTGTCTGCGACTTTTCCAGGTGCACGGTGCAAGCTGTCTGTGGATCTACCATTCTGGGGTCTGGACTAGGCAGTGCCCCAGTAGGGATATTGTGTGGGGGTCCAATCCCACATTTCCCTTCTGCACTGCCCTAGCAGAGGTTCTCCATGAGCACCCTGCGCCTGCAGCAAACTTTTGCCTGGGCATCCAGGTATTTTTATACATCTTCTGAAATCTAGGCAGAGGTTCCCAAACCCCAATTCTTGACTTCTGTGCACCCACAAACTCAACACCATGTGTAAGCTGCCAAGGCTTGAGGCGTGCACCCTCTGAAGTCACAGTCCAAGCTCTACGTTTGCCCCTTTCAGCGATGGTTGGAGTGGCTGGGATTCAGGGCTCCAAGTCCCTAGGCTGCACACAGCATAGGTATCCTGGGCTCGACCCATGAAACAATTTTTTTCTCCTAGGCCTCTGGGCCTGTGATGGGAAAGGCTGTCACAAAAATCTCTGATATGCCCTGGAGATATATTTCCCCATTGTCTTGGTTATTAACATTTGTATCCTTGTTACTTTTGCAAATTTCTGCAGCTGGCTTGAATTTCTCCTCAGAAAATGGAATTTTCTTTTCTATCTCATTGTCAGGCTGCAAATTTTTTGAACTTTTGTGTTCTGTTTCCCTTTTAAAATTGAACACCTTTAACAGCACCCAAGTCACCTCTTGAGTACTTTGCTGCTTAGAAATTTCTTCTTCCAGATACCCTAAATCATCTTTCTCAAGTTCAAAGTTCCACAAATCTCTAGTGCAAGGACAAAATGCTGCCAGTCTCTTTGCTAAAACATAACAAGAGCCACCTTTCCTCCAGTTCCCAACAAGTTCCTCATCTCCACCTGAGACCACCTCAGCCTGGATTTCATTGTCCATCAGCATTTTTGTCAAAGCCATTCAACAAGTCTCTAGGGAGTTCCAAATTTTCCCACAGTTTTCTGTCTTCTGCACCCTCCAAACTGTTCCAAACTCTGCCAGTTACCCAGTTGCAAAGTTGCTTCCACATTTTCGGGTATCTTTTCAGCACTCTACACTCTACTGCTGCCAATTTACTGTATTTCTTTGTTTCCATGCTGCTGATAAAGACATACCCGAGACTGAGCTATTTACAAAAGAAAGAGTTCTAATGGACTTACAGTTCCACGTGGCTGGGGAGGCCTCACAATCATGGTGGAAGGTGAAAGGCACATCTCACATGGTGGCAGACAAGAGGAGAGAGCTTGTGCAGGAAACCCCCCCCTTAAAAAATCATCAGATCTCGTGAAACTTACTCACCATCATGAGAACAGCATGGGGAAGACCTGCTCCCGAGATTCAATTACCTCCCACTGGGTCCCTCTCACAACGTGTGGGAATTCAAGATGAGATTTGGATGGGGGACACAGCCAAACCATATCATGAGGGTATTTGGAGGTGGGTCATTTGGAAGGTAATTAGAGTTAGATAGGTTATTAGGGTGAAGCCCACATGATGGTGTTAGTGACCTTAGTAGGAGTTGGAGGGATCAGAACTTTCCTTCTCCCTCATGTGAGGACACAGCAAGAAGACAACTACAGTCATTCGTTGCTTAATGATGAAGATACATTCCAATAAACGTGCCTTAGGTAATTTTGTTGTTATGTTAACATCATAGAATGTACTTACACAAACTGAGATGCTACAGCCTACTATACACCTAGGCTATATGGTATAGCCTCTTGCTCCTAGGCTACAAAGATCTGTACAGCATGTCAGTGTGCTGAATACTGTAGGCAATTGTAATAGAATGGTATTTGTGTATCTAAACATGTCCAAACATAAAAATGGTAGAGTAAGAACACAGTATAAAAGATATAAAATGGTACACTTGTATATGGCTATTACGATGAATTGAACTTGCAGAACTGGAACTTGTTCTGGGTGAGTCAGTGAGTGAATGGGGAGTGAATGTAACCTACCGTAGACTTTATAAATACTGTACATATATGCTACACTAAATTTATTTAAAATTTTTTCTTTAATAATAAATTAACAGATTACTGTTTTTACCTTATAAAATTTTTAATTTTTAATATTTTAGCTTTTTTGTAATAACACAGCTTAAAATACACACATATTATACAACTTTACAAAAACGTTCTCCTTATTTCCTTATTCTTCCATCAACTCTTTTCCTTTTTTTTTTTTAGTATACTTTTGAAACTTTTTTGTTAAAGCTAAGACACAAACACACACATTAGCCTTAGCCTACATAGGATCAGGATCATCGATATCACTGTCATCCTCCTCCACGTCACGTTGTACTGGAGCAATAACATCCATGGAGCTGTCACCCACTCTAATAACAATGCCTTTCTCTGGAACACTTCCTGAAGGATTTTTATATAAGTAGAAGGAACACATTTTAAAATAACAATACAGAGTGTAGTATAGTAAATACGTACATCAATAACAGAATTGTTTATTATCATTATCAAATATATACTGTACATAATTGTATGTCATATATTTTTACATGACTGGCAGTGCAGTAGGTTTGTTTACACCAGCTTCACTACAAACACATGAGTAAGGCATTGTGATGTCAGGATAGCTACAATTCACTAGACGATAGGAATTTTTTGGCTCCATTATAATCCTTTGAGACCATCATTGTATACGTGGTTTATCATTGACTGAAATGCCATATTGCAGCACATGACTGTATCTGCTAGCCAGGAACAGGCTCTCACCAGAACCGGACCATATCGGCACCCTGATTTTGGACTTGCCAACCTCCAGAACTCTCAGAAATAAACTTCTGCTATTTAAGCCACCCGGTGTATGATAGCCCAAAATGATTAATATATTAGTTGTTTTCCATTTTTCTTCTTCCATTTTCTTTTTTCTTTCTTTCTTTTTTTTTTTTTTTTTGAGATGGTGTCTCACTGTATCGCCCGGGCTGGAGTGCAGTGGCATGATCTCAGCTCACTGCAACCTCTACCTCCTGGGTTTAAGCGATTTTCCTACCTCAGCCTCCTGAGTAGCTGGGACTTAAAGCATGTGCCACCATGCCTGGCTAATTTTTTGTATTTTTAGTAGAGACCGGGTTTCACCATGTTAGCCAAGATGGTCTCGATCTCCTGATCTCATGATCCACCTGCCTTGGCCTCCCAAAGTCCTGGGATTACAGGCATGAACCACCGCACCCGGCCTATTTTTTCATTTTCTAAACTAACAGAACCTTAATTTTTAGCTATGTATATGGCCACCTGTAGAAAAATTGCATCTCCCAAGCTCACTGGCTGATGTGACCATGTGACTTGGAATGCAAGCATAAATGAAGGAGTCCAACTCTAAGAACTACCTTAAATGGAAGGAATATGCTCCTCTGATTATTTTGTTCCTCTTCTTCTAATTTGGGCCATGATTGATTAATGACTGACAGATTCACTGACAGTTCGTCCATCAAGAACAGGGGTCTATTTCCCCTTTTTTTGTATCTGTGCTAATTCTAATGAACTCCTAAAGTAATGCTGGTTATTCTGGCTCTTTGATCACACTTAGAGCAGCAAGGATGTAATGGCCATCATTATCATTCTTGATGACTTCTGAAAGGAGAATTTGGTTAGTGTGACAGGTAGTAATTAATACTGAAATGGACTGCAGAGTGAAATGGAAGGTAAGGAAGTATCAATAAATCATAAATCCTCTCTCTGAGAAGTTTTACAATGAACACTGGGAATGAAATGCTAAGCTATCCAGAAGGAGATATAGGATAATGGATGTGGTTGAGACATGAGACATGGTGGAAACTGCTTTTATCTTAAGTCAAATAATTCAATTTAGAACCATGTAGATAGAAAAATCAGAATGAAATGGAAGAAACAAAGTCTTAAAGGAAATTGGCAGTTGAGGGAGGCATGTAGTTCAATATGGCGTGGCACAGAGTATGAATGATGGAATGATAGGAGAAACCTTATCATCCTCAACAACCCCTGTCCTCTGTGCACTCACTTTTCTTTTTGTATACTGTTCTATGTTGTTACTTACCCAGTCCGGAGATCAGAGATTTCATTCTTTTAAAACATCACTTTTCTGCCTAAAAATGTATTGTTAAATGAAAAAAAAACAAAGGGCAAAAATGATAGGTGGCTGGGTTGGTTGATGGATAGCTAGATAGAAAAGAAGGGTAAATAATAGCCACCGCCCCTACAAGAATAATAAAGCAGAAAACTGAAATTATTACTGATAGGGTATGAGGAAGAAGGGGAAAAAAAGGGAAGTGACACTGTTCTGAATGTATCTTTTTACATAGTTTTAACTCTTGGAAGCATGTTAACATTTTACATATTCAAAAATTAAATATAATTCAAAACAATGAGAAGAAACAAGAATTAAATTGGAAACAAACAAACCTAACTTTGTCTCAAAAAGATTATATAGTTACGACAAAAGAATAAAAACAAAGCAAAGGTGAATTAAAGACAGTTGAATCAAAGCAACTTTTGAACATGGTATATATCCGAAGTTCTGGAGTGAGATGTGGGGATTGAGGGAGGAATGCCAAGAAATGATGAAATCTTTTAGTAGATTTTTTTGTACTGGTACAGATGAAGCAATCCTCAAATTATGATAGGTGATTTGTAGGATTGACCAAATAAATGTATTGATATTGGTGGAATCCAGGCTTCTTACTATGGTTTAAGGAAAATGTAAATATGGTATGAGGTGAGGGGAGAGAAGAAAGAACCATGTTGGGGTGGATTGCAGTTGGAAATATCAATATGTGTTTATGTTGTAAACCCTAGTTCTGTCTGCTGCCAAGATAAAGAATAAAGGAACTCCGGAGGCAATGAGCATGTCTAGAACCCACATACCTCTACATTTTGCACAACCAAATAACAGCTATCCTCAGGGAATTTCCAATTCATATTCTAGAACAGGGCGTATTAAGATGAGTATGGAATAATTTGTTATATTAGAAACTTGAAATGTGCCTAAAAAAAAATGATGGAGCCCTGTTAAAAGGGCACTTCCATCATCTTGAAGGTAGACCCACTAGCCAAGACTAGAACAAGATGATGAAGCAGAGAGGGTAATGAACTACAAACCATTGGAGAAAAACTAGAATTGAGTGAGTCCATAAATATAGTCAATCAATCAACAGGCAAATAAAGAAGGAAGAAGAAAGGAGAGCTGTTCCTTAAGGTAGAATGCTAATCAATACAGGCTGAGAAAATCCAGAAGTCAGAAAATCATTATATGAAGTCATCAAATTTTTTTTCAGTGAAATATGGAGGGGCATTTTGATGAGGAGCAGGATTTTGCATAGCCTTACAGGGTCTCTCCACAGATCGCTTATAACATGCAAAAAGAAATATGGTAACTCTATAGCAGAGAAACCAGAAATCCCATTATCTGTTGATGCAAATTGACATTGACATTGAGGCATAGAATGATATTGTGAACCTCCTAATGACACCCTAAGGAGGACACAATATCTCCTAGATAGAATTCATATCCAGCATACATGCTCTGAATCTAAATGTGAGAAAAGTTCCAATAAACCCACTAAAACACACTACTGAAAAGAGACAGGAGGGTTTGTATGCTTCAAAATTTACTACCAGGCTGAGCACAGTGGCTCACCTCTGTAATCTCAACACTATGAGAAGCTGAGGTGGAAGGATCACTTGGACCCAGAAGTTTGAGACTAGCCTGGGCAACATAGTGAGAACCCATCTCTACCTGCCCCCAGCAAAAAAACCCCAAAAAAACACAAAAACAAAAACACAAAAACAAAAACAAAAACAAAACATAGCCAGATGTAGTGGCAGGTGCCTGTTGTCCAAGCTACTCAGGAGGCTGAGGTGAGAGGTGTGCTTGAGCCAAGGAGATTGAGGCTGCAGTGGGCCATGATCATGCCACTGCACAGCTGTCTGGGTGACAGAGTGATACCCTGTCTCTAAACAAAGAAACAAACAAAAAGAAACTGTCACAAAAGACAAAGTATGTCTGAAATAATGTTCGAGATCAAAGAACATGACAATGAAATGCAATATGTGATTTTGGACTGCATCTTGGACTAAAGGAAAGAAAGCTACAAAGAGCATTACTGACAAAGTTGAAGTATGTCTGGTAGATTACATAAAGATTATGCCAATTATAAATTTCCAAAAGTTTTTTTTTTCTTTTATTATTATTATTATTATTATTATTATTATTATTATTATACTTTAGATTTTATGGTACATGTGCACAATGTGCAGGTAAGTTACATATGTATACATGTGCCATGCTGGTGCGCTGCACCCACCAACTCGTCATCTAGCATTAGGTATATCTCCCAATGCTATCCCTCCCCCCTCCCCCTACCCCACAACAGTCCCCGAAGTGTGATGTTCCCCTTCCTGTGTCCATGTGTTCTCATTGTTCAACTCCCACCTATGAGTGAGAATATGCGGTGTTTGGTTTTTTGTTCTTGCGATAGTTTACTGAGAATGATGATTTCCAATTTCATCCATGTCCCTACAAAGGACATGAACTCATCATTTTTTATGGCTGCATAGTATTCCATGGTGTATATGTGCCACATTTTCTTAATCCAGTCTATCATTGTTGGACATTCCAAAAGTTTTTAACTATACAGTGGTTATGAAAGAATATTCTTGTTCTTAGGAAATACACTGTGAAGCATGTAAGAGTAAAGCAGTAAGAAAAAAATGTGCAGTTATACAGCTATGTAGATGCATACAATGATAAAGAAAATGAGGCAGAATGTTAACAATTTACAAATCTGGATAAAGGATACACAAGAGCTCTTTGTACAATATTGCAGCTTCTCTATGGTCTTGGAATTATTTCCAAGAAAACAGTAAGGAATACAGCATCACTTTCTAGAAATAGGGGTTTTGTCACATACTTCACAATAGACAAACACTTGTGAAGTCACTATATGAATGAGTTTAGAAAGTGTATATTTCATCCCATGGCAATGCTTTTTCTCTATGTTTCTAAATGTACCATCTTCATATGTTCAAAATGTAACATGATTTCATCAAAGAACAAGACTGATATGCAAAAATGCAAGACAGAAAATAGAAAATAATACCAATTATCAAAAGGAAAATATTTTTGAGAAGGCTAGTAGATATGTGCTACAGGTTAGAAAAGCATATATCAAGATTGCTGTGACATGTTCCAATGTTTCTCAAGCATCATGACTAGCTTAATTATTTAAAAGCTTAAAATATGTAAGTTTAACTCTTCAGAAGCTGTCACTCTCAGTCTCATCTTGTCTTGACCCTAATACATCAAATTTACCAATGAAAGCAGATTTTATACTGATTTCTCAAAGCAGGAAACCTCCTATAAACTTCAAGAGATATAAAGTTTTGCAACCACACTTGTGTCAAAGATAATATGAAGAATATTGCAGCATTCTTATTGAGTACTAAATTCAGTTTATGGGTAGTTGAAAATTGATATCCATTACGAAGGGAAATTATAAAGAAATAAACATTCACTGGTATATCATTATTCTCCTATTATTGTAGTTGCATTGCTCATATAAAGAATGTAACAATATTTAAAGGCCCTTATTTTGAAAATTTTCTTTCTTTCTCACATCGTTCTCCCTCTACTCTGAAAATGAGTTCTGGTACATCATCTGTTTCAAGTGTGAATAAACATATATTTTATTACTTATTTTTTTTAAAAAAAAGCCTACTTTATTGCAATTATGTTGTCATTAATTATATATTACAAATGAGACAGACTGATCTTCATTGGTATATGATTTTTTTGGAAATTATGCTGAATGTGAATTAGATAGTCAGCACTTTGTAATGTATAGAAGACAAACTCTTCTCAAAAGTTCTGAGATTATTTTCTTGCATTTTGCTATGGTTTTGCTGCTTTTGCCTTATATCTTGAAATTAGAGGTTAGGCCAACTACTAGACAGGTTTTGCATATTTTAAATGATGATGTTTTGCCTCGAGGTTGTTTCACGCTAGCTGTTCATGGAACCTTTGGGGATTTAAACACTAAAAGAAGGGGAAAATGCCAACTCTAATTTTATGCACTACCTTATTCTGTTAATTTGAAAAATGTTGGGTTGTCTTAGTTGGAAAAGGTTAATCTCAGGGGTCTGGCTCATAAAACCTGTGCAAACATAGATGACTAATTTGAGTAGTGAAGACAAAAAAAAAAGCACATAAACAAATATATATGGTTGAAGGAAGTTAAAGAAAATTCTTTGGAATATTAGACATACATATTTAACAAAACAAATTTAAATACACCATAAAAACTTAGCCCAAAGCAGTGCATAATAGAATAATACTGTGACATTGTCAGTTCTATTGATGTTTATGTGGGAGGTGCAGGAACTACAATTTATTAAGAGTAGGGAAGAAAAGATACTATCTTTTCCTCACCCACTGCAAGGTTCATGGGCTGACAACCCTAGAACAAAAGACAGATTAAAAATAGGAAAATATAACAAATTCATTTAGCTAAGGTTTTACCTGACATGGGAGCCTTTGGAAATGAAGAACAAAAGATACAGGAAAAAAATCATGCTTAGATTCAATGAAAAATGGACAGTCATGTAGAAGTATAATTGGGCAAAAGTAGTATACGCTCTAACGGCAATAAACTCAGGATGAACCCAGTGAGGCCTGCCTGTTCAAATTATTCTTGGTCTCCACGTATAGAGCAAGACACCTGTCACATGAGAATCTTTTGACCTATTTTCATGGGAGAGAGGTCACATAATTTCTCTATAGCCAGCTTTCATACAGAAAGTCAGAAAAAGATTGGAGAGTGACCTTTCTGCTTCTGCTCTTTTCTCAATTTCCAAGATGCCATACTTTGGGGTAGTGTGTCTGAGCTCCAACATAAACATCTATGTTATTCTATAACTGATATGGTTGGGTCGTGTCCCCACCCAAATCTCATCTTTAATTGTAGCTCCCATAATCCCGACATGTCATGGTAGGGACCTGGTGAGAGGTAATTGAATCATGAGGATGGGTTTCACCCATGTTGTTATTGTGATAGTGAATAAGTCTCACAATATCTGATGTTTGTCTATAGGGCAGTTCCCCTTCACATCTTCTCTTGCCTGTCTCCACATAAGACGTGGCTTTGCTCTTCCTCCACCTTCCACCATGATTTTGTTGTCTCCCCCGCCATGTGGAACTGTGAGTACATTAAAACTCTTTTTCTTTATAAGTTATCCAGTCTTGGATATTTCTTCAAAGCAGTATAAAATTGGACTAATACAATAAGACAAAATTATAGATAGATTGGTTTATTTCTCACAAGCAAACTATGAGCTTTTTTTTCTTATTTTATACATGAAGAAATTTTATTCTAGGAATTGAATTAATGTATGAGCTCACACAGCTCAGAATTGGCAAAACTATGATGTACAATTTTGTTCAATTCCTCAGAAGAGGTAAATTATAGAGTTGTATGTGAACAAGGTTAATCTTATGTGATTAAGTGGCAATGTTTACTACGGCTGGATGAGAGTCATGGAACTTGCTGTTGTTTTACTCTTGACTTTGGAGTATTGAGAAAACTGAAGCTCAGTTCTATGCATGGTTGTGACTCTCTAAGCCCAGATGAACCACTGAACTCTGTGTTCCAACATCACTGTTTGCAAAACCAGAGCATGAATTAATCTCTATCTACCTTCACATTCCACGCACACTAAGCTGACTTCTTACTCTGTAGCTTATATGGGAGTCCCTGTCAGAGACAAACAGTGGTAGAAGCAATCCAGGAGCTGGAGTCATATGAGGAATTGCATATCACTTGCTCACAGACTACTGTGTGTAAAGTTCAGGATGGGTCACCTGGAAGCAGGAACCTTGTTAGCAGCTGAAATGATCATCCCATCTAATGAATCATCTACTAAAGGGATGAGGCATTCAGAAATAATTCATGTACAAATATAGAAACAGAGATTGGGTGTCATTAAAAACGAAGAGGTTGGGAGCAGAGGGCAGCAAATATTAACTCATACAATTACTTGAGCTAAGTAGTAGGTAGATGCAGCAATGAGATTAATGGAGAAGGAGGCTGAAGAAGGAGGCCCAGACCTGGCTTGTAGTATTCCTTTTGCTGTATGATTATTACTACTACTTGTTGTAGGTTGAATTGTGTCCCCCCAAAAATATATGTTCAAGTTCTAACCTTCAGTACTTGTGAGTATGATCTTACTTAGAAATAGGGTCCTTGCACATGTAATTAAGTTGAGATCATACTGGATTAGGGCAGAACAAACTAAAAATGGACAGTGGAACAGAACAGAGATTCCAGAAATAAATCCAAATATATAAGTAGTCCCCCTCTTATCTAAAAAGAATATGTTCCCAAATTGCGAGTGGATGCCCAAAACTGCAAATAGTACCAAATTCTATATATATACTGTTTTGTCCTATACACATATACCGATTTAAAAAGTTTAATTTATTAATTAGACGCAACAAGAGATTAACAAAAATAACTAATAAGATAGAACAATTATAATAATATACTGTAATAAAAGTTATGTGAATGTGGTTTCTCTCTCTCTTTCTCAAAATACTTTATTAAATTGTACTGACTGATTTTCAGACCACATTTGTCTGCAGATAAATCCAACCGCAGAAAGCAAAACTGCAGATAAGGGTGGACTACTCTACAGTTAACTAGTTTTTGTTGATTGTACAGCAGTAAATACAACCACAATGGGAAAAAGATAGTCTCTTCAATAAATGGTGCTAGGAAAACTAGATGCAAAAGAATGAGGACTCTTATCTTACACCATACACAAAATTCAACTGAAAATGGATAAAAGACCTAAATGTAAGACCTGAAACCATAAAACTCCTAGAAGAGAACACAGGAGAAAAGCTCCTTGGCATTGGTCTTCACAATATTATTATTTTTTTTTTTGTATAATACACCAAAAGCTCAGGCTACAAAATCAAAAACAAAGGAGACATAGATATGGCCAATAGGCATACGAATATGTGCTCAACATCATCAACATCAGGGAAACATAAATTAAAATCAATATGAGATAGCATTTCAAACCTGTTAGTATGGCTATTATCAAAAAGACAAGAAATAACAAGTATTGACAAGAAAAAAAAACACTTGTACACTGTTGGTGGATTGTAGATTGGTGTAGCTATTATGGAAGTCAGTATGAGAGATCCTAAAGAAATTAAAAATAGAACTACTATATAACCTACAAATTCCTCTTCTGGATATATGCACAAAAGAGGTGAAATCACCATCTGTTATGGTTTCACTGTGCCCCCACCCAAATCTCATCTTGAATTGTAGCTCCCACAATTACTACATAACACAGGAGGGAACCAGTGGGAGGTAATTGAATCATGGGGGCGGGTCTTTCCCATGCAGTTGTCATGACAGTGAATAAGTCTTACAAGAACTGACGGTTTTATAAAAGTTCCCCTGCACAAATTTTCTCTGTTTCCTGCCATCATGTAAGATGTGCCTTTGCTCTTCCTTCACTTTCTGCCATGACTGTGAGGCCTCCCCAGCCACGTGGAACTGTGAGTCCATTAAACCTCTTTTTCTTCATACATTACCCAGTCTTGGATATGTCTTTATCAACTGTATGAAAATGGACTAACACACTATCTTATATCTGCACTCCATGTTCATTGCAGCATTGTTCACAACAACTAAGATAGGGAAACAAGCTAAGTGTCCACTGATGAACAAATGGATAAAGAAAATGTTATACATAGGCACAGACATACACACACATATTCACACACAAACAATGGAATATTATTCAGCCATTTAAAAAAAAAAAAGCAGGTTGCAGCATCTGCCACAAAATGAATGGACCCAGAGGACATTATGCTAAGTAAAAGAACCCAGACACAGAAAGAAAATATCATATTACCTCACATATATGCAGAATCTTTAAACAAAAGTCAAACATACAGAGATACAGAATAAAACAGTGGTTACTCACGGGCAGGAGTTGGGGGAGGAACTGGAAGATGCAATTCAAAGGGTACAAATGAGCAGATATGCAGGATGAATTAGTCTAGAGAGCTTATGTACAACATAACAACTCTAGTTAATAAAATTGTATTGTATTAGGGATTTTTGTTAAGTAAGTAGATTTTAGCCACTCCAGTCACAAAAATAACTATGTGAGATGATGAATATGTTGATTTCCTTCACTATAATAATCATTTTACTAATGTCTAGATGTATCCCATAATATCATGTTGTAAACTTCAAATATACATGATGAAATTTACTTTTTTAAAAAAGTAGACCAGGCATGGTGGCTCACGTCTGTAATCCCAGCACTTTGGGAGGCTGAGGCGGGAGGATTATTTGAGATCAGGAATTCGATACGGGCCTGGCCAACATGATGAAACCCCAGTTCTACCAAAAATACACACAAAAAATTAACTGGGTGTGGCGGCTCATGCTTGTTATCCCAGCTACTCCTGAGTCTGAGGCACGAGAATCCCTTGAACCTAGGAGGCAGAGGCTGCAGTGAACCGAGATCATGCTACTGCACTCCAGCCTGGATGACAAACTGTCTCAAAAAAAAAAAAAAAGTAAGGAATTTACAGTCACTGAAGTTTTTAGTATAAAGATGACCAGAGTTCAAAATTCAGATATTATTTTCAAGGTCTGTAAATATCTTTTGAAACATAAATTTCTGCTTGCTTCTGTCCTTATAGTAATAGACAGAGCTAGAAAGCAGAGTAACATTTGGGCACACACACAGGGAAGAATGCCATGTGAAGACAGAGGCAGATATTTGAGTGATGCATCTAGGGGCCAAGGAATGTCAACGATTGTCAGCAACCACCTGTACCTAGAAAGAGGCAATTAAGAAGGAAGAATGCTTCCTTAGAGACTTCATTTCTGACGTCTAGCCCCAGAATTAAGAGAAAATAAATTTCTGTTGCTTTAAGCAACCCGGTTTGTGGCACATTCTGATGGCAACCTTAGGGACCTACTACATTATTGCCATCATCGTGGCTGTTTCATACAGCCTGAGAAGCTGAGGAGTAGCTTTCTTCCAGTTATGCATGCAGGCACTGGGGTGAGTGTCCTAAAGGGGCTCAATATTTCTTTTGGTTCATTGGTATCCCCCAAACCCAAAGTATGACTTCACTTTGCTTTCCAAATCCACTACTACTATAGGACCAGAAGCTAGAAGAAATTTTGTGTTTTAAAGAGTATTACAGACTCCTGCAAAAAACATCTGGATTCAGAATTCTGATTATCTCTATGCTAAAACTATACATTGTGACTGTATTTTCTCCCATTTTACTTTTTGTTTGTTTCCCTAGCTACAAACCCCACTTCATTAAGTAAGAATTAAAGACAAGATAAAGAAAGTCTAATAAGTAGACTTAAGAGTGGGGCAAAAGAGGAAAGGAAAATGAGAACAGGATTATCAAATAAGTTCCGAGTGATGGATAGGCCACAACTTTTCTTTCTAACAGCATGCATTAAAAACGACAACAAACTAAGTATGTAATTTAGGAAGGCCATACAACAAAACCAATTACTAAGCAGTACTTTTTCTGATACTACGACCAAACAGGAATTTCTTTCAGGACTTTGTTATAAAGAACGAAATTCTTGAGCACACTCTACAATAGACTTAATGTCAAACTTTAGAGGGCTGTTTTTATAATCATCCTCCATACAGTTCGAGGGTTTCTCTCAAACAACACGGCAGTACCATAATCATAGCTGCAAACTTCTGAGCTCAAGCAGGCCTCTCAACTCAACTTCTAGAGTAGATGGGGCTACAGGCGTACACCACAATGTCTGGCTAATTTTTTAATTTTTTTTTTTGATACAACCAGGGTTTCACTATATCTCCCAGACTGGTATCAAACTCATGATCTTCCTACCTCCGCCTCCCAAAGCTCTGGGATTATAGGCATGTGCCACTGTGACTGGCCTTTGGCATTGTTTTAAAAGAGCTGTTTCAGCACACAATCTGAGGGTAACTGAATATAACTGACCAGGATTTGATCTATTGGACTGGGGATTCACATCTGACCATTGTCCCAAGAGGTTAATGTCCTAAAGTTTGAGGCTGATGTGCTAATCCACATAACCTCCGAAACATTTCCTCCTTTCTTTCCCCTTTTCTTCCCTTCCTTTCTGTTGCCACCTTGCCTCCTGTAAGAACAGTTCATTCATTATCTCTGACGTCTTTAAATTTCCAGTGGTTATTTGGTTTAGGTCCTGTTGTTGGAACATTCACTGCACTAAGTAAATAAATGTAGAAGGAAATAAATGACTCTATTTCATTTGGAGGAGAGGAGTTGCTCATACTATGTACTCATAAGGGGGGCACTAAAAGGATGGCAATTACATGGAGGCATGGATCAAGGGTCCTGAAACCAAAGAAAGTCTCACAGTGGCCAATGAAAGAGAAATGAAGCAGGGGGAACTAACAGTGACCTAAAATAAAAAGTTCTAAGTTTTGCTCCAATTCCTCAGCCACTGATTATTTGTGTGAATAAATTTAGGAATCTGGAATTTAACGTAAGACTTCTTTGTGAATCAGAAGTTCACGTTTTAGCTTTGGCTCAATGGCTATCATTTTACTTGTGAACATTTAACCAAGTATGTAAGAAGCTTAATTTCTACATTTGTAAAATAGGAAATAATTGCCCATGATTACCTTTGGGGAACTCGGAAAACTTGAGATTGTAAATGTGAAAGTTCTGTGAACATCATGAAAACCAATAAATATGAGACAATATTGGAATTTCAGTAATCAAGAATGTTGTAGGACTGTAGTCACCATGTTGTGCTATCATATACTAGAATTTATTCACCCTATCTTACTATATTTCAGTATCCATTGACCATTCCCACTTTCCCCACCCCCACTTCCAAGCCTCTGGTAATTGTCATTCTATTCATTATCGCCATTAGTTCAATTGTTTTCATTTTTAATTTCCACATATGAGGGAGAAGATGTGAAGTATGTATTCATCAAAATTAAAAGTAAAAAAAAAAGACAAATTTTGTAGGAATGTGGTTAACAGAGAAAGTCAAATGAAGTGTGGCTGAGATTTCTCTTGCCAGAGTCTATATTTTATCATGACATTTTAGGCAGAAATGGGCTAACTAAATCTCTATTGGAAGTATCATATCATCTCTGTCAAATATATTAGTAGAAAAATTCAGTATTCTGTGCTGAAAAGCATTCTTCTCCTAAATAGTGTTTTCAAATATTGTTTTATAGGTACCATTTTTATCGTGTACAAATATGTAAATCTGGAAAGAAGACACAAAGTTACACTATATTTGCCATGGTAGGATTGTGAGTGGTTTATTTTATTTGTAAAATAAATGGCAATCAATGAATATTACTTAAAAGTTGCCCTCATAGGGAAGAATTTCTGCATCTTGAACTAAGGATAAATAATACAATTTATGTAGAATTTTGCTTTTGGCACCATTCCAAAATGAAAACTTTTGATATTTTATTATTCATGAAATTTCACGAATAATACTTCACTTTTAGTTGGTCATCATCATAACTTATCATCAAATTATCAAATTGCATTCTTGTGAAAGGCACTATACAAAATAAAATAATGAAGATGAACCCTGCCACTTTTTTATTCTGTGAAATAATTGTAGAGGAGAGATATATCTCCAGACTTTTGCTCTCCATCTGGGTTTATTCCTAAGGAAGGAGGGCCTTTCCTATTTTGCATCCTGAAAATGCTGTAATGCAGGACAGATTTCAGAGAAGACAGGCCACATCGCAGTGTCAAAGGTGGCCCTCTGAAAATGGGAACAATTTCCCTAATCTTTGCCCTGCAGACGCCTAGAGATGCACGTGTAAATGTGTCACTCCTTATACACATGAAACACGTTCAGTACGAGCAAACAGGGGGAGGCATCTTTGGCAAAAACAAGCCCAAATTCTCCATGAGTTGTCGCCTTTTTTTTCTGTTTCTCTTGTTCTTATCCTCCTTGTCACTTTTAGAAATAATATTTTAGAAATACAATTTAGCAATTATATTGCTAACTATAAATATAGAAATTATATATGATTATATAATACATATAAATATACAATATGATTACATATTACATAATAAATATAAATGAAATATAGCACTTATATCGCTACTGTTACAATGGATTAAGCACATGGCAATAATAACAATTACTGTTTTCCTCAAAGAGAAAAAAAATTATCTTTACTCATTACAAGTCCAGGGCTAAGAAGCCCTGAGTCTCTTCTTGGTGCTACCATGAAACAAACCCCCTTACCCAAGGTGCTCTGCTCTTGAGGAAACCTCCTCACCATTAAGACTGATACAGAAGAAATAACCATTGAGTAACTACACAGTCATAATTATTTCTGAAGCATATGTGGGTGGTGTTTTTAAAAACAATAAGGTATGAAATGAAGCTCTTTGCAAGTACTTCACCTGCATTTAAACGTGAACACATATACCTGTGTACATAATTGGATGTAACTGGAATAATATGGGCCCTCCAGGAGAGATGCTATGTTGTTAAAGGGCTTTCAGTTGCTTTCTAAAGAGAATTAAATTTCCTGGAAAATAGAAAGCTTTGTGAAATATGTATTACAAAGGATACATTTTTTCCAACCTCCACTTTTACCTAGTTAGCTAATTATCATTTCCAAATATACACATACACATAAATTCATTCATGTATATTCTGCTCAAAACTATTTCAGGAAAAGCATTTTTTTTTCAGATATTTTTAATCTTAAACTATATGTGAATCTAGATTTTTTTAAAAGGAAAGCAGATTTTAGGTGTATCGAAAAAAAGAGTTTTATCATTTCACTGTCCAAGTAAACATCCATAAAATGTCACTAGATATGCACATTAGACCCACAGTTTACCATAGAGGTGGTGGTGGCATTTTGTTTATTTTGCTTCTGAGGGTAGGGATGGGATCTTTTTGGAACCCTGACCAGAGATATTCTTCGACTCATACTCTGCCCTAAATATCTGTACTTCTTTCCACATGCTTTTGGTTCTTCACACCATTTTCTGTTTCGATTTTTGTTTCTCATTCGTATTAGTCAGGATTCTCTAGAGAAACAGAACCAACAGGATGTGTATATGTGTCTATACAGAGAATTATTTTAAGGAATTGGCTCGTGGAATTGTGGAGGCTTCGTAGATCCAAAATCTGCAGGGTAGCCTGGCAGGCTGGAGACACTAGCAAGAGCTGCAGTTTGAGTGCAAAGGCTGTCTGTTGGCACAATTCATTCTTGCTCAAGAGAAGTCAGACTTTGCTCTATTAAGGCCTTTGACTGATTGGATGAGGCTCAACCACATTCGGGAAGGTAATCTGCTTACTCAATCAATATCCATTGATTTATACATTAATCTCCTCCAAAAATGGCCATTACAGAAGCATCCAAAATACTATTTGACCAAATATCTGGCTACTGTGGCCCAGCCAAGTTGATACACAAAATTAGCCATCACATTATCTATTGAAAATAGTCATCTTGCCATTGTCCTCTGTGATTCTTTAGGAAGTACTTTTCGAAAGACACACTAGGGAATGTTTCTCTGTGATAAAACATATGAAGTCGGGGGAGAATATGCCTTGTGATTTAAATCCTAGTTTTGCTGTTCTCCACATGATTTACTTTAGTGAAATTATTTATACAAGGCTTGCTTTTTTATCTGTAAAATAAGGATAGATCTTTCCATTAATTCACATTTCATTGATTTGCTCCTATTTGAGATATATAGATTGAATTATTAGTTTTCTAATATCTCCAGGATTAAAAACATTTTCTCCAAGCTATGTTTTTCTTGTTAATTTTTTAAAATTTGCATTTGTATAGTACCTGACATTTTCAGTTAGATTATCTCCTTCCAATTCCATTGGATGTGGTGGATTTTATGGAAAAAATATATGGAATCCTCTCCTAGCCAAACCTATTTTCCTTCTGTTTATTTCCTTACTACTAAAATTTTAAATAGAGGAGAATATAAAAGAAGAATAAACACTAGTAGCAATTACCTATAATAGTCTTAATAGTATAAAATTTAAAACTTTAATGAAAATTGGAGATTATCTTTATACTTAAAAAGTAAGTTAAACTTCAAAAGTAACTAAGACCTATTACAGAAACAAATTCACTTACAAGGAAGTGACAGGAAGACAAAGTTTCTGATGTTTTTCTCAAATTCCAGTTTGATCATTTGGTGTCTCCTTAGCTCTTATCTCTTTCTAAGGGCAACCAGTTGTATTTTAAGTGAAGTTTTAATTATAGTTGATTAGTAAGCAGTTCTTGAAACTTTAAGACAGAGTTTAGGTTGCTTTGCTATTTAATTCATTCAAGATAGTCTTACATCTTACACTGTGGCTACCCTTTTAGTGAGAAGTGCAGTGATATGTACATAGGATATTACAGAAAAAAAAAAAAACCATCCAAAACATTGTGACATTGTGAATGTGATAATTACGGTGCTACCACTGTCATTATTTTAAGAAATCATTACTGGGAGAGAACAAAAGTAGATTTTTGAATGGTTACTAAATAGAGAATTACTTTTCAAGGAAAATTTTGTTCACATTCATTCTCCTAGAGGTATTAAAGAGGAACAAATGTATAGCAAGAAAAAAAGGTACATTGCTCAGTATGTTTTTCATAATTAAAAATGCATCTATGATTCAAAATGACTGTACTTAAAATCTTCAACTGATATGTAATATATTCACAAATTAGAAGACTATATAAAATCCAAGGATAAAAAATATGTAGAACGCTTACTCATGTGTTCATGTATGCATATACACATACATGACATCATATCAAACGATGATGATATGTATCAAATATATATCATTTTCCCTCAGAGAACAATAATTTACTTTCTCTCTTGGTTAAACTTCATCACTATCTTAGGTTTTTCAATCACAAAACTTGTACAGGCAGAAAATAATCAACAGTTTTATTCCAGAGTGTGTGAAAATGTTTTCATACAGCTCTGTTATTAACAATAATGACCTCAGCACAATGGATTTCCAGGGGAATTAATGGTGGAGGTTAATGGCCCAAGGCAAAGCCAGCCAGTCATGAATCCCTAAGAAATGCCCTGTGCTTTGATCATTATTGCTTCATTACAACATACAAATAATCAGAAACAATTACAGTCAGAACTATGGGAACAGTTCAGCCTCGAAAATTAACTCTATCAGGCTTGAAGTTGAAGATTCCATTGCTTCCAGTGAATTTAATATAAAGAATCCTGAAACCAAAAGAATTAATACAAATGATACAGAAACACAATGTGATCCTGAGTGGCCAGTATTCCAATTGAAATCAGAACCGTGGCTGGCTAAGCAAAGAAAGTGAAATGAGCCTGTACAAATAAAACACGAAGCAAATCAACCTGAAGTTAGAATTTTAAAGAGGTATATTTATCTCATGCTCAGAAAAAAGAAAAAATTATTTCTTCAATGATATTGTATTCTGATGAATTCCAGTAAAATATTAAAACGGAAGAAAAAAAGGAAAACATAATCCTTTAAAAAATGTTGAAATAAATTCCACTAGTGTGTATATATATATATATTTAATTTGTCGGCAAAAATAAAAATTATTCTGCATTTGTACATAATGTAAACCTTTTGCAAAGGAATATATTGTTGCATTAAAAGATGCCTGGGTAAATTCTTGAAATTGAACATGCATATTTCATAAAACTAAGATAACTTTTTTCTGCCATACTTCTCACTAACAATGTCCTCATCAAGAAGACCAGTAACCTTTTCGCATACATCCCCCACCCTTAAGTGAAAATCAGCATCTGACATAAAGTAGCTGTTTATAAAAACTTTTAGATCTCTGCTCTTTTTTCCCCTTGGCTTTTCCCATCTCCCAGGTTTATCAAGGTATTGTCTACATAAAAGTCATATATATTTAAGGTACAAAACTAAATGTTTTGTGTAAATATATACTGTGGAATGATTACCACAATCAAACTAATTAACACAGCCACTACCTTCCACAGTTAACATTTTGTGTGGGGGGGGTGTCTTTGTGTATAATGTGAACTTTAAGTTCTACTCTCTTGGCAAATTTCAAGACTACAATACAGTATTATTAGCCATAGCTTTCACGCTGTACATTAGATCTTCAGAACTTATATATCCTGCATAAGTGAAGTTCTGTACCCTTTACCCATCTCCCCATCGTCTTTCCCTCCTCCCTGCTCCTAGCAATCACCATTCTCCTCTCTGCTTCTGTGAGCGTGTGTTTTTTGGATTTCACATATAAGTGAAATCATGCAGTATTTGTTTTTCCTTTTTTTTTTTTTTGAGATGGCATCTTGCTCTGTCACCCAGGCTGGAGTATAGTGGAGCGATCTCGGCTCATTGCAAGCTCCACCTCCCGGGTTCATGCCATTCTCCTGCCTCAGCCTCCCAAGTAACTGGGACTACAGGCGCCTACCACCACGCCTGGCTAATTTTTTGTATTTTTAGTAGAGATGGGGTTTCACCGTGTTAGCCAGGATGGTCTCGATCTCCTGACCTCGTGATCTGCCCACCTCGGCCTCCCAAAGTGCTGGGATTACAGGCATGAGCCACTGTGCCCGGCCCTGTTTTTCTTTTTGTACCTAGTTTATTTCACTTAGCATATGTACTCCAGATTCATCTATGCTGTCATAAATGACACAACTTTTCTCTTTTTTAAAGCTGAAAAATAATTCCATTGTATTATATATACCATATTTTCTTTATCTATTCATCCATTTGATAGACACTTGGGTTGTTCTCATATGTTGGTTATGGTGAATAACACTACAATAAACATGAGAGTGCAGATATTTTTTCCAAATACTGATTTTATGTTTTTAAAAATAAGTAATTCAAAATCTAGGCTGTTGGACCCTTAAAATATTTTGAGCCTTCAGGAAACATAATTATGGAACCTGGGTCCCCTAAGCAGGCAGCTGTAACCTAAGCAGCTGTAACCTTTGTTGCTTTGATTATAGATTAACCTTTTTCTTTACCTATATTGTTTTGTAAATTGTCGTAAATGACTTAAGAACGCCAAGGAAGATGCATTCCCTCTAAACTGTTGGCCTTTACTGTACATTAACTTCCCTCTTTTCTTTCTCACACAAAGAATTCATGAGTAGCACATTGTCTAGGATAGAAAGTTACACACAATCATAAATTGAGAAGGAAATAAAAACAAGCTGTAAAGAAAAGAGAACAAGCTGTAACTAATTAAATTCCTGTAACTTATAAACCATCCTCGTATAGGAAACATTATAATCCTACTAAGCTCCCTTGATTTCTGACTAGTTAAGCAAGACTATAACTTTTATCTTCAGATTATTGACCCTATTTTCCTGAAGCCTGTGTTTCCTGGATGACAATCCTCAACTTTTAGCTGAAAGAAAGTCTTTAAGACTGAATTTTGATTATTTCAACTACTTCAGGATGACAACATATAATTAGAAATGGGATTGCTGGGTTATAATTTAGCTCTTTTTAAAATATTTTGACGCATTTGTAAACTTTCGCATAATGGCTGTACTAATTTATATCACTACTAATAGTGTACAAGAGTTCCATCCTTGCCAATATTTGTTATCTTTTCTTTTTGATAATAGTCATCTTAATAGAATGCTATGAGGTGATGTGTTATCATATAAGATATGAGGTGATGTGTCATTATGGTTTTAATTTGCATTTCCCTGATGGTTAGTGACATAAAGCATCTTTTCATATACCTGTTGGCCATTTATATGTCTTCTTTTGATATGTCTATTACGGCCCTTTTCCTAGTTTTTAATTGTGTTCTTTTTTTCTCACTATTGAGTTCCTAATATATTTTGCCTACTAATCCCTTGATTCCATAGATTGTCTCTTTACTCTGTTGATTGTTTCTTTTGTTGTGGAGAAATTTTTAGTTTGATGCAATCCCATTTGTCTGTTTTTGTTTTGTATCCTATGCTTTTGAGGTCCTATCCAAAAATTCATTACCCAGGTCAATGTCAAGCAGCATTTCCCCTGTTTTCTGCTAGAAGTTTTATAGTTTCATGTTTTAACTTTCTATCTTTAATCGATTTTCAGTTGATTTTTGTATATGATATAAGGTCCAATTTTATTCTTCTATATGTGGATATTCAGTTTTCTTAGCACTATTCATTTATTAAAGAGATTTTCCATTTCCTGTTGTGTATTCTTCACACTTTTTTCAAAGATCATTTGACTGTAAATATATGAATTTACTTCTAGGCTCTCTACTCTGTTCCCTTGGACTATATGTCTGTGTTTATGCCAATATCATATTGTTTTGATTACTATAGCTTTATAGTGTATTTCAAATCAGGTAGTGTAATGCCTTTAGCTTTGTTATTATTCAAGATTGCTTTGGCTATTTGGGTTGTTTTGTGGTTCCACGTGAATTTTAGGATTTGTTTTTTAAGTCTGTAAAAAATGCCTTTAGAATTTTGATATAAATTCCACTGAATTTGTTCAACACTTTGGTTAGAATGAATATTTAAATAATAATAACATTTTCAATCCATGAACGCAGAAGATTTCCACTTATTTTTGTCTTCAATTTCTTTCATCAGTGTTTTATAGCTTTCAGTAAAAGATCATTCACCTCCTCGGATTCATTTATTCCTAAGTATTGATAGTGATAGGAGGTGGGCAAATTCTTAGGCAGACAGGAATGGGTCCCTAGTGAAACTCAACCTTCAGGTCGAGGACAGTCTAAAGTCTGAAAACCAAGCTACAAGTTTCAGATAAATTTGTGGACCAATTGAGAGCTCCCATTCACATTTGGTGTGCTCTCTCCCAATTGGTCCTTATCCTTCACCTATTTTATATATATCTACCCATACCCTTCCTACACTATTATGCCTATTTCTGAATGGTGTTTTTCTAGCATAGCCACAGACCAATCAGCATGCACTTACCCATTTCAAGCCCATAAAAACCCTTAGACTCAGCCTTGTGGCATCAACCCACCTTCAGGTCCCCTCTCACTGTTGAGAGCTTTTCTGTCACTCAATAAATTCTACTCTGCCTTACTCACTCTCTGGTGTCTGTGTACCTCATTCTTCTAGGCTGTGGGACAAGAACACAGAGCTCATTGAACTATGGGAGTAAAAGAGCTGCAACATTTCTTGGGGGCTCAACTGGGATTGTTGGAAGGCTGAGTAAAAGCAGACTTATGGCTCTTTACTTTCACTTCTGAGGCTTCTCATCCTCAGAAATTTTCAAAAACATAAAACACCAGGCATCTGTCAGCCAGTTAAGAGTGAATAGCGTGGCTGCTGGTCTGCAAGACTCAGAGGGTACGCTTGTTGGGAAGGGCTTGGTCAATCTCCCTTAACCCTCAGGTGTTAGGAATGTTGGCCTTGTTCCAATCCACTTTCCTTTCACGAAAGTCTAGCCATTGCATGGGATCGGAATAAGGTCCTAGGACAAGTGAAGGTGTCTGGCTGAGGCTACACCTTGACATTACTCAAGGGCCCCTAGACCAGCCCCAGTCCATGGCAG
This sequence comes from Pongo pygmaeus, assembly GCF_028885625.2. Taxonomy (NCBI): domain Eukaryota; kingdom Metazoa; phylum Chordata; class Mammalia; order Primates; family Hominidae; genus Pongo; species Pongo pygmaeus. The sequence continues at coordinate 17,635,278 of NC_085930.1, read as the reverse complement.
CCCATTTGGGTGTCTGACAAAGACTTCCAATCTTTCCTATTGTTTTTTTCCTACTGTTCTTCTGGGAAATGTTATGTTATGAGAAATGTTCATGTTAGTGTCTCTTTAAGAAATTGCTTCCTTTCAGGGCAGGATGCCTGGCTATGCCTGATGACGTTAAATAAGATGCCAGCCAAATTGGAATTAGAGGGAAAGCATATGCAGGGACTCTCTGGATCTATCTTAGTCTTGAGCTTCAGACAGTGAAATCAAAGGCAGTTGACGAGGAGGATCAAGGTTGAGCGTAGGTAAGTGCAACTGCTCCTTCCAGCCTGATCCTCCTCTAGTCATGAATGGCAGTTGCACCTGCATCCATGACCAAGGTGAGCCTGAGGAATGTCTCGGACTCTGGGATAGCAGAGGGAAAGACTAAGAGACTCCTTTTTCTCCCTCTCTCTTTCCAGATGGAAAGAGACCACCTTCAGCCTGCACTTTTCTCGAGTACATCTTGAGACATTGGGACTCTTCTGATACTCAGACTCTGAAGAGAAAGTGCTTGGAATTTTTCAGTACCAAGGCTTGACCTGGCTATAATTTGGAAGACAGGAAGGCCTAGCCAACTGGGGGATGCATCAATTATAATACTATCCTACAGCTAGATCTCTTCTGCTGGAGAGAAGGAAAATGGTCTGAAGTTCCACATATACTGGCCTTCTTGCCCTGTGGGATAATCCCAAGCTCTGTCAGCAATGTAGAATTGACCCTGCACTTACAACAGTGATATCTGTCAAGGCAGATTCAAACCACATATAGGAGAAAAACCAGTCTGCATCTTTAGGTAAGGAGTCAAAGGCACCTGCACCAGCCCAGGTCCCAGCTCCTCTTGGATCATCTTGTACCCTTTATGTAGGTCTCCATTTAGACCCTCATCCTATTAGAAGAGATCTATATGGACACACTCTGGAGTCACTTCCTCCTTTACAGGAAATGCCTAGTGCATGTGATTATTTCAGAGTACGATTCCCCCTTCTTTACAAGATTTGAAGCAAATGAAAGGGATCTAGGAAAATTTTCTGACAGCCCTGAGAGGTATATTGAAATATTTCAGAACCTTACTCAAGTGTTGGAGCTTTCATGGAAGGATATTATGTTACTTCTCATTCAGGCTCTTACAGCTTCAGAGAAGCAGGCAGCCTTACAGGCTGCTGAGACATTTGGAGATAAAATGTTTGTTTATTATTGTGGCACCTCCGAAGAAGGGGAATAAATTAGGGAGCCCTTTCTGATAGGCAAGCAGGCAGTACCCACTGATGATCCTTGATGGGACTCAGACACTGTTCTAGGAAAGAGGCAAAGAAAACATCTTCATGCATGGATATGGGAAGGTCTGAGGAGAACTGCAGCCAAGCCCCTCAATTACACTGAGTTATCAACCATAAACCAAGGGACTGAAGAGAATCCCTCCATGTTTCTGAAAAAATCGAGAGAGGCTTTAATTAAACACACCTCTCTCTCTTTTCTGACTCTATAGAATGACAATTGCTTTCGAAAGACAGGTTTATAACCCAAGCAGCCCCAGATGTTAGAATAAAGCTGCAAAAGTTAGCTATTGGACCAGATAGTACTCTACAGAGTCTCCTGAAAGTTGCTACCTCATTATTTTATAATCAGGACCAGGAGGAAGCACAAGAAAGGAGAAAAGGAACTAAAAAAAAGGTGGAGGCACTAATAGCCACCATACAGGCATATAAACCCTGGGATCCCCAAGGAGCTTCTCCTTCTATTAGCATTGTTGTGGCTTCTTCATTCCCATAGTTTGGTGAGTGGAAGGAAGGATTACCCAGCGGCTTTTTCACTCTCACTGCTTGACAAATGGGAGGGTTGCAGCTCTTTTATTCCAACTTCCTGCAGCTCGGCAAATGGAAGGGCTACAGCTCCTTTGTCCCTGCTACCCACACCTCAATGAATGAGGGTTCACTGGGGGTTATAACTCTATCATTCCTGTCACCCAAAGCTTGTTGAGTTTTGGATTCTTGTCCCACAACCAAGAGGAATAAGGTATGCCGACACCAGAGAGTGAGTAAGGAAGAGAAGAATTTGATTGAGTGACAGAAATAAAGCTCTCAGTGGCAAGAGGGAACCCTGAAAGCAGGTAGCCATCTGGGAAGCTGATTCTGTGATTTTTATAGGCTTAGAGTGGGGCAGTGTGTGCTGATTGGTCCATTGGTGGCCTTGAAAAAACACCATTCAATTGGTTAAAAGGCATCATCCAGAAGGAACCAATCAAGGGAGAGTGGGTGAGACAAGGAGAGAAGTTCTCACTCCGGTCATGGAATCTATCCAAAACTAGCAGTTTGGTTTTCAGGTTCAGGCTGTCTTTGGCTTGAAGGTCAGGCTTCACTGGGGACTTGTCCCTGTCGGCCTAGGAATTTGTCTGCTTCCTGTTGCTGTCACGATCAGTGTGACCAAAGGGGCCACTATGAAAAAGACTGCCTTAGAAATCAGAAGAAGCCCCAACACCCTGTCCAAGCTATAAGGGAGACCACCGCAAGGTGGACTGTCTCTGGAGATGTAGGTCCCGAGGTTCAGAGCCAGCTTCTCAAAAGGTCTGAAAGGACTGATAAGTCCCAGGGCTCTCCTCCCCCACTCTGATGGCTCAAACTTCCATTACATAATCCAGGAGCCCCAGGTGACTCCTGAGGTATTAATAGAAGAAAAGAAGGTAGACTTTGTACTCAATACCAGAGCTGCCATTTCTGTTCTCCTCTCTAATCCAGGCCTCCCCTCCTCTCTTGGCATGACCATGAGGGGCATCTCAGGAAAGCCTCTGAACGATATTTTCCTCAACCCCTTCATTTTAGCTGAGGAGACCTTTTGTTTACTCATGACTTTTAAATCATGCCTGACTGCCTGACTCCTCTGTGAGGTAGGGATATTTTAGCTTGTATGGGAACCACCATCCTTATAGCTCCAGGGAAGATTCTTTGCCTCCCCTTGGTGGAGACTGATATTAATCCAGAAATTTGAGCAATTCAGGAAAAAATTGACCAAGCCACAGCAGCCATACCAGTCCAAATGAATCTCAAGTGTCCCACTTCCTTCCCTAACCAAAGACAATATCCCCTAAAAACAGCAGCTAGGAAAGGGCTAGAAGTAATCATTAGTAACCTAAGGATTCAGGGCCTTGTTAAACCCTGCAACAGCCCTTGTAATATCCCAATATTGGGGGTACAGAAACCCAGTGGGGAATGGAGACTGGTCCAGAACCTCCACCTTATTAATGAGGCTGTGGTTCCAATTTATCCAGGGGTTTCCAATCCCTATACTTTGTTAACTTGGATACCCAAGGGAACTAAATCGTTTACAGCCTTGGATTTAAAAGATGCCATTTTCTGCATACTGTTATACCTCAACTCCCAATATTTGTTTGCATTTGAGGATCCTTCCAACCAGACCTTTACTCAGGTAACCTGGATGGTGTTACCTCAAGGATTCTGAGACAGCCCTGACTTGTTTGGGCAGGCATTGTCAAAAGATCTCTCTGAGTTATTTCATGCTCAAAGGTAAAGTCTTACAGTATGTAGATGACATTCTCCTCTGTGCCCCAGCTAAGGACATTTCTCAGGAAGGCAGTAGGGCTCTTCTCAATTTTCCTGGCTGACAAAGCGTATAAAATTTTAAAGTCCAAGGCTCAGCTCTGTCAGACTTCAGTGAAGTACCTTGGCCTGGTTTTGTCAGAAGGGACCAGGGTACGGGCAAGGAGAGAATTGAATCCATTTCCTCCTTCCTTCTTCCCAAGATGCTGTGGTAATTAATGGGATTCTTGGGCATTACTGGATTCTGCAGGCTATGGATACCTGGGTACAGAGAAATAGCTCACCCTTTATGCCAATTAATAAAAGAAACTTAGGAGTTAGGAACTCATTCCTTGATTTGGGAACCTGGGGCTTTATCAGCATTTGACCAATTAAAGCAAGCCCTACTTGAGGCACAGCCCTAGACATTAGAAGAATATCTGTCTGCAGCTGAGCAGGGTGCAAAACTTTTGGCACCAATCAAGTGAAAAGTTTGCTCAACTTTAATTTTTCAGAGTTGTGTAAGCTGAAACAGTTGAGATGTCTATGGTGTCAGCTATTGTTTGTGCTATTAATCTTCAGTCCTCTTCAATTACGACACAAGCAAGATTATATTTTTTCTCGTAAGTTGATGTGGATGGCCTGTCACTGTGAACTTCATTTCCAAGATTATCTGTTCCCTTCTTAAAATGAGGTATCTATTTGTAAACTGATGATTTCATTGTTCCCACAAACTTTTTGTAAAGCATCACTAATTTCACCATTCTTCCGGCTTGTATCTACAAGAAACACACTTTAAATATAAACATATAAATAGGTTAAGAATAAAAGTATGGAAAGGGGTGTATACCATGCAAACACAATTAAAAATAAGGCCAGAGTAACTATATTAGTATCAATGGAAGCAGACTTCAGGAAAACTAAAATTAAAGAAAGACAAAGAGGAATATTATGTAATGTTAAAGTGGCCAGTCTTCCAATAAAACTTAATAAATCTGAATGTGTATTCACCTTATAGTATAATTTCAAAATACGTGAAACAAAACCTGATAAGAACTGAAAATAAAATGTATCCAATTCACAAAGACAGTTGAAGTCTTTAATAGTCATCTTTCAATAACCAATAGAATAAGTAGACATAAAATCTGTTAGCATATAGAGAGACCTGAACAGTACTATCAATCACCTTAACATTTATAGAATATTCCAACCAACAATAGTAAAATACATATTTATTTCATGTACTTCAAATATTCATCAAGATCTGTGTATTAGGAGCCACAAAACATATCCTAATAAATATTAAGAATATAGATATCATGCAAAGTTATGGTTTTAGACCATTAAGAAATTTAAGACTATAAAAGGATTAAACTAGAAGCCCATTACAAAAAGATATCTAGAAAATTATCAAATGTTTGCAATTTAAAAAAATCATACTTCCATGGGTCAAACAGGATATCTAAAATAAATGTAAAAAGTATTATGAAGTAAGTGGAAATAAAATTAAAATATATTAGTGTGTGTGGGATGCAGTTAAAGCAGTGCTTTAAGAGAAACTTATGGCATTAAATGCTTACAAGAGAAAAGATGAAAGCTGCAAATCAGGAAGCTAAACATCTTTCATAAGAAACTGGGAAGGCCAGGCACAGCAGTTCACGCCCATAATCCTGGCACTTTGGGAGGCCAAGGCGGGCTGATTGCTTGAGTCCAGAAGTTCAAGACCAGCCTGGGTGACATGACAAAACCCTTTCTCTACCAAAAATGCAAAAATTAACCAGGCGTGGTGGTGTGCACCTACAGTCCCACCTACTCAGGAGGCTGAGGTGGGAAGATAACTTGAGCCTGGGTGGCGGAGATTGTGGTGAAATGAGATTACACCACTTTACTCCAGTCTGGGCAACAGAGTGAGTCCACAACTAAAAACAAAACAAAACAAAACAAAAGCTAGGAAAAACAAAATGAAAGCAAATTACACATTAAGCAAATAAGGAAATGAAATAATAAAGATAGATAACAGCAGAATCAAATACATTTAAAACTAAAAATAATAGAAAATTCAACCAAATCAAAAGTGGCTTCTTTGCAAAGATCAGTTACAATAATAAACATCAAGAAAACCCCCCAAAAAAAGAAAGAGAAGAAAAAAGTCACAGTATACCAATATCAGGAATGTAAGAGAAATCGTCACTACAAAGTCCAGGGACATTGATAACAAGGGAACAGCATGGAAAACAAATAGATAAAGTAACTATTAGAAAGGAACTGTAATGAACTGCATATTTGTGTCCCTGCCAAGATTCACGTGTTGAAACCCTAGTTCCAATGTGATAATAATTGAAAGTGAGACCATAGTTGATGAGAGTGGAGCCCTCATGAGTGGGATTAGTGTCTTTATAAGCAGAATCCAGAGAACCGGCTAGGTCTTTTTTCTGCCATATGTAAAAACATGAAATCAGCAATCTATAATCCAGAAGAGGGTTCTCACCAGAACGCGGACATGCTGGTACCCTGATCTTGGACTTTTAGCCTTCTGAACAATGGGGAATAAATGTATATTCTTTACAAGCCACTCAGTCATAGTACTTTATTATAGTAGCCTGAACTGACTAAAACAGAATGATCTACAAGACTTCACCCAAGAAGAAATAGATGCCCTAAAGATTATTACAATAATTCAAAATTTGGATTAGTACTTATAAATCTTCCAATGAAAGAAAATTTCATGTACAGATAGTTTCACTGATGAAGTCTACCAAACATTCAAGAAAGAAATAATTCAACTTCTATACAATCTTTTCTAGAAAACAGAAGAGGAAGGAATGCTTGTAAGTTTATTAAATTATTTTATAAGGCCATAGTTACATCAAAACCAAAGATAATAAAAAATTACAAATCATTATATTCATAAGTATGTATGAAAAATCTTCAAAATTGTTATAAATCAATTATAGCAATATACAAGTAAAGTAAAACAACACTTCACAACCAACCATAGTTTATTCTGTGATTGCAAGACTGGTTTAAATTTGAGTATCAACAAATGTATTTTATCATATTATTAGGTTGGTGCAAAAGGTATTGCGGTTTTTGCCATTACTTTCAACGACTAAATAAGAAGAGACACACGATTATTTCCACAAATGCAGAAAAAAAAAAACTTGACAAACTCCTGATTTCATTAATGATTTAACACTCTCAGCCAACTGGGAATGGAAAGGCTGTCCTCAGCCTGGTTAAGAGCGTTAACAAAGGACCTGCAGCCAATATCATACGTAAGACTTATTTTTCTGTTCCTAAGATAGAAAACAAGAGAAGGGTGTCTTATCACTGCTCTTATCACTGCTATTCACCAACACACTGGAAGCCTTGGCATAATAAAGCAATGAAAGAAAATAAAGGCATCCAGATTGAAAAAGAATATTCAAAACATTCTCCATTCACAGACCAAATCATTGTGTATGTATGTAGCCCCAAAGAGTCCACAAAAAAGTCCTAGAATTAAATGAGTTTAGCAAAATTGAAGTGTACAGGTCAATTTATTTAAAAATCTATTGTATTTCTCTATACTCGCAAAGAACAATTAGAATTCGAAACATTAAAAAAAATACGATCTTCAATAGCACCTTCCATAGCCATTATTCTTACCCCTCTGACACACACACAGAAAAAATACAACTATTGCCCCATCTAGCTATATATTTTATTCAATTTATGCCCAATTACTGCCAGATAATGAATTTCATATTGTCTTCTTCAACACAGCAGCCTAAAATTGAGTTGTGCTTGTAAGAAGATCAACCCACTAGAGACCCTTTTATTATGTATGAGAAAGGCCTGAGGACATAAGAGACCTGAGTTTCCTCTGGAGAGTTGCCTGTTACAATGCAGTCTCCAGCTACCTTATGCACATCTTACCAACAGGCAACTCATGTTTTAGTTGGCTGTAATGTCTCTGAGTAGATAGACATTGGAGACAAGGACAGACACAGCAAGGCAAGCACAGCAAAACACGATCTCATATTTTCCAAAGAAAAAATAATATCACTTAGGCAAATATAAATACAATATACACACACATACAATATACATGCACAATCTCTCTACACACACAATATATATACACACACATATATGTGTATATATATAATATATATGTACACACATATGTGTATATATATAATATATATGTATATATAAAACAGGTTTTCTGTCTCTTCTTCACTGAGTATTCCTCAAATACCAGAAAAATAAGATAAAATAGAAGTGGAAAAGAATAAAATTGAGGAACGTTACAATGGAAGTTATAAAGGTAGCTAAGAGAAATTAGTATTTGAAAGACATCTACCTGATTATTTTAAGACGTATTACTATGATTTTTATGTTAGAGTGGCATTATCCATTTTACCTTTTTAAAAAAATAGAGAGAGTCATACTTAATTTTGTTATCAAAGAATGTCACTGAAAAGTTGTATTCTCCAAGTTCATTCCAAGTTTGTGACAGTAGGGAAGGCTGCCACATTGTGGTAAAACAGGATCCTCTTCCCTCAATAATATCAGTAAAATGTGTGTGTAATAGTATCCCACTAAGACAGATGTTATGCTCTTGACTTCCCTTCTTAACACCAAGATCTTACAAAATATACCAGGTTTTGTTTGTTTGTTTTACTCTTAGCTGTGTTCATTTACACCTCAGCAAAAATAAAACAAGTATTTTCAGTATTATGTTTCTTAATAAAATCATTTACTTTCACAAAAAGATATTCTCTCTATATGACCTTTGAAGTGTTCGCAATAACTGTTCTCAAAATTACTATTCTCTGAAAATATTTATTTTTGTTCACATTCAAGATACACATACACACAGATAAATCCATAGTGTATTTAAATGTAAAATACAAATAGCTGAATTTCTTACACAATTGAGCAACAATTAATTTTTGAGCAAATATTATGTACTTGGCTCTGTGAGGAATGAAAATAAATTCAGATGGTGGTTTATGCCCACTTGGCTTAGTATCTAGCTAAAGAGACATGTTTAATATGTGTTAAGCACTAACAAAGTAAATATGTGTGCCATCTTTCATACTGACCAGGAAATCGATGCATCCAGTTTCTTCCTGGAGGAACTTCACATAAAATGATATCCATAGCTTCTCTCTGACTCCAGAGGAAAAGGAGAAGGCTCGTCTGATTGGGGAATTTAGAAGGAGTTCAGCCTCTTTCTCCTTGTCTTATCCTATCCAATCTGCCTGCTGGCCGAGAGCACGCCTAATGATCAGGTCTCTGTCAGACTCTATGTTGTAGTTGTCCAAATTTGTGCTAAAATAGTAAGTTAACAAACTCAAAACTAGCTGCAATCTCAATGTAGCTTAAACTCTAGGTCAAAACTTCCAATTCAACATTTTCTTGTAATAAAGATGATATTTCAAGCCTTATTCATCTCATTTGGTTCTAAATTTGTGTGGGAGGAAGAAGCATTAACTTCTGTCACTCTAAAACACCACTTTTGACCATTAATGCAAAGAGAAGCAACAGAAACTGCAGAGCCCTAGGAAATGCCAAGAGAAGGTAGAGCCTGGAATGGTTTCTACTGGGCCTGACACGGTTTCTACTGGGCCTGACATGGTTTCTACTGGGCCTGGAATGATTTCTACTGGGTCTGACACGGTTTCTACTGGGCCTGACACGGTTTCTACTGGGCCTGATATGGTTTCTGCTGGGCCTGACACGGTTTCTACTGGGCCTGAAATGGTTCCTATTGGGCCTAGAATGGTTTCTACTGGGCCTGACACTGTTTCTGTTGGGCCTGACACGGTTTCTACTGGGCCTGAAATGGTTTTTACTGGGCCTGCAATGGTTTCTACTGGGCCTGACACGGTTTCTACTGGGCCTGGAATGGTTTCTACCGGGCCTGACAGGGTTTCTACCGGGCCTGACACGGTTTCTACCGGGCCTGACAGGGTTTCTACCGGGCCTGACAGGGTTTCTACCGGGCCTGACACGGTTTCTACTGGGCCTGACACGGTTTCTACTGGGCCTGGAATGGTTTCTACCGGGCCTGACACGGTTTCTACTGAGCCTGACAGGGTTTCTACCGGGCCTGACACGGTTTCTACCGGGCCTGATGTGGTTTCTACCGGGCCTGACATGGTTTCTACCAGGCCTGACATGGTTTCTACCGGGCCTGACATGGTTTCTACTGGGTCTGACATGGTTTCTGCTGGGCCTGAAATGGTTTCTACTGGGCTTGAAGGTTGAGCAAAACTCAGTGAAGTGTAAGAGAAAAGGAATTCAAGGCATGTGGATGACACAAGGAGGAAAAATAACCACAGACGTAGAAATGAAAGTGCTTTATAGGTCGGTCAGGGAAGAAACTGACCTGGCTTTGCTGGATAATTCTCAGGCATTTGTATGGACCATATAAAAACGAAAGCCTTGACAAAGTAGACCAAAGAATAAAACTTGATTCGACAGGTAACAAGAAAATATTTCATATACTGGAAAGGGGGAAGGAAATGATGAAATAGTTTTTTAAAGCTAATTCTGTTCATGATATGAAGGAATTGGATGGGGGAGGGAGGGGAAATGGGCAGATAGATCAAGAGTAAAAGTATCTGGCAGAAACCGTATAAAGTCTTAGACTTGAACAATCAGAGTGGAATGGAAAGAAAGAAGGACCTTCTTACACAAACTGCCTATGCTTCATGGGAAAATTTGCTCTGTGCACATACCACTTTTAGAAGAGCAGAGAAAATTAGGCCTATGGACTATGGACTTAATCTTTTTTTTTTTTTTTTAGACAGAGTCTTGCACTGTTGCCCAGGCTGGGGTGCAATGGCACCATCTGGGCTCACTGCAATCTCTCCCTCCCAGGTTCACGTGATCCTCCTGCCTCAGTCTCAAGAGTAGCTGGGATTACAGGCACACACCACCACACCCGGCTAATTTTTTGTATTTTTGGTAGAGGCAGGGTTTCACTATATTGGCCAGACTGGTCTCAAACTCCTGACCTCATGATCCACTCGCCTTGGCCTCCCAAATTGCTGGGGACACAGGCGTGAGCCACAGCTCCCAGGTGGACTTTGTATTTGAATAGTGTTAGAAATCATTCGGAAAGAGGATTGCATTACAAATGTACTGATCTACAGCTTTGATTACCAAAGATTAATTTAGAGGAATTGAAATTTAAAAACTTAAATAGGTCTATGGGATAGTTTTGATCTGTCTCTACGTATAAGGAAACTAGGTATTAAACCGAATTTGTTCAGGTTATATAATTTGTGTACACCTGGGATGATACCAGGCATATGACTTTCTATGTCCAGTTCTCTGTCCACTAAGCCTTACTGCTATGGGCTTACTAATGCCAATCACATGTTATGGGGTGAATACCCAAAATAATATACAAAATAATTGTGATAAATACCAGGATAGGTTGCCCCTTAGTAATAAGTAAACATATATGATACAGGAAGAGTTCAGGTTATTCAAACGTAATGCCATTGAGATGTAAAAGATTGATTTCATGTCCCACATAATAATCCTGGATGCCTTTGCTATATTATATTTGTTCTCTCATTTGAAAAGGCTACATATTCAATCAGAAAGGAATTTGATCAAGTTGCTTTGGTAGTGATCTGAGGTTTTAGCAGTCTCACCAAATGATACACAGGCCCTGTTATAGCTAATGCATCAGTGGAAATACCCCATATGTAGCTGGGACTAAAGCAGTGTAAACATGTTTGTGTAATGTTTCTAGACCCCCACGCAGCAGTACAACTCGATTGCAAACATCATCCAGAAATCTGCAGCTCCTTTTAGTCACTCTACAAAGAGCTGCTGTGTCTTCGGTTTTAGTGAACAAACAATTTGCTATGTGAACAGCTGAAGCAAGCTGTGTCAACAAGACAGAATTTGAATTATGACATGCTGCTGTGTCTATGAAAGCAGAAGAAGGGAGTACATGATTACGGCCTAGAGCATGTGCTTAAGAAGGGAGTAATGGTAGCTCTCCAGCATCAGTTGCTGATGGAAAACATCTGCTTCCTTCCCTGTCCCCTTGAAAGCTTCTCTTGGAAAATAGGCCCCTGATGCTATCACTCAGAAGCAGGTCAGTTCCCTCATTAGACTTCTGGGGCAATATTTAAATCTGTTGAGAAATCATTAAAAAATAATATGAATAACATGTGTGATGGAATAAAAGGGAACGTGATAAGAAAATGTGAAAGCTTACTGCATTCTCAGCCTTAAAATATCGTCTGTGCGTTAGCTCCTAATTTTCACACTTCACAGCTGCTAATGGATCTCAGCGGAACTAAAATAAGACTGTTGAAAGCAAGATGGGTCTTTTTGTAATCTCTGTCATGTTTCTTTTCTTGTTCTCACATAGAAAGTTCTTATTTGCCTCCAAGTCCCTTGATATCAGCTTGGTTGCTTTTCTTCTCATTTTCTAACGTGAGGCTCTGTCTTCTTCTTTTTGGAGGAAAAACAGTGTCTTCTGCAGCCACCAAAATGATGGAGATAATAAAGGATGATGGATATTGATTGCTTTCCATGTCTTCATTGATTGCTACGAAAGTCATTGGAAACAAAGCAAAGTAGGGAATTAGGTGAAGTGACCTGGTACCGAGAGCTGGAGGCAAATGTTTCAGGTGTTGGAAGACTCCATAGTCCCTCAGATTTGATATGTTTTCAGACAAAACAAACAGCATTCACACAGGCCTCTTAAGATGCTTAACTAGTGCAAGGAACAGAAAATTCTAGCTGATTCATTAATAACACAAGAGATATGAAATTAGAAGGAAAGTGAAGCAGAGTTCACTCTCTTTAAAAGCACTGATGGCTTTGCATAGCATCAACCTTTCTGAGAGAAAGACTCCCAGTGTTTCTCAGACAAATAGAGTCTCCAAAAAAGTTTTAAATTCCTCTGTTCATCCTTTGCATTTGCTGTTAGGAGTCTAGAGTTAAATGTCATTTAGATATACTGACATAATCTCCTTTGAAGGTTTTAGACCTTATAACTCCATGGCCAAACTATCCTACTGTACAGTTTATCTTTCATATTTTTTTCTGAGGATGTTTCTAACTGCTGGAGTCACTTACTAATTCCCTGACCAGTTTTGTTGTTGTTGTTTTTGCCTGTATTGCTTTTCTTGTTGTTCTGTTAAGTTTCTCATTTTTTTCTTCATGTTAAGGATGAGGAAATAGTTTATTTGCACAAAGTACAATAAGAAGTTTTTAGAGGGGAGGAGCCAAGAGGGCCGAATAGGAACAGCTCCGGTCTACAGCTCCCAGTGTGAGCGATGCAGAAGATGGGTGATTTCTGCATTTCCATCTGAGGTACCGGGTTCATCTCACTAGGGAGTGCCAGACAGTGGGCGCAGGACAGTAGGTGCAGTGCACCGTGCACCAGCCGAAGCAGGGGCGAGGCATTGCCTCACTGGGGAAGCGCAAGGGGTCAAGGAGTTCCCTTTCCAGGGACGACAGACAGCACCTGGAAAATAGGGGCACTCCCACCCAAATACTGTGCTTTTCTGATGGGCTTAAAAAATGGCGCACCAGGAGATTATATCCTGCACCTGGCTCAGAGGGTCCTATGCCCAGGGAGTCTCGCTGATTGCTAGCACAGCAGTCTGAGATCAAACAGCAAGGCAGCAGCGAGGCTGGGGGAGGGGCGCCCGCCATTGCCCAGGCTCACTTAGGTAAACAAACCAGCCTGGAAGCTTGAACTGGGTGGAGCCCACCACAGCTCAAGGAGGCCTGCCTGCCTCTGTAGACTCCACCCCTGGAGGCAGGGCACAGACAAAAAAAAAGACAGCAGTAACCTCTGCAGACTTAAATGTCCCTGTCTGACAGATTTGAGGAGAGCAGTGGTTCTCCCAGCACGCAGCTGGAGATCTGAGAACGGGCAGACTGCCTCCTCAAGTGGGTCCCTGACCCCTGACCCCCCAGCAGCCTAACTGGAAGGCACCCTCCAGCAGGGGTAGACTGACATCTCACACGGCCGGCCAGGTACTCCAACAGACCTGCAGCTGAGGGTCCTGTCTGTTAGAAGGAAAACTAACAAACAGAAAGGACATCCACACCAAAAACCTATCTGTACATCACCATCATCAAACACCAAAAGTAGATAAAACCACAAAGATGGGAAAAAAACAGAGCAGAAAAACTGGAAACTCTAAAAAGCAGAGTGCCTCTCCTCCTCCAAAGGAACGCAGTTCCTCACCAGCAACGGAACAAAGCTGGACGGAGAATCACTTTGACGAGCTGAGAGAAGAAGGCTTCAGACGATCAAATTACTCCGAGCTACGGGAGGATATTCAAACCAAAGGCAAAGAAGTTGAAAACTGAAAAAAATTTAGAAGAATGTATAACTAGAATAACCAATACAGAGAAGGGCTTAAAGGAGCTGATGGAGCTGAAAACCAAGGCTCGAGAACTATGTGAAGAATGCAGAAGCCTCAGGAGCCGATGCGATCAAATGGAAGAAAGGGTATCAGCAATGGAAGATGAAATGAATGAAATGAAGCAAGAAGGGAAGTTTAGAGAAAAAAGAATAAAAAGAGACGAGCAAAGCCTCCAAGAAATGTGGGACTATGTGAAAAGACCAAATCTACGTCTGATTGGTGTACCTGAAAGTGACGGGGAGAATGGAAACAAGTTGGAAAACACTCTGCAGGATATTATCCAGGAGAACTTCCCCAACCTAGCAAGGCAGGCCAACATTCAGATTCAGGAAATACAGAGAACGCCACAAAGATACTCCTCGAGAAGAGCAACTCCAAGACACGTTAATTGTCAGATTCACCAAAGTTGAAATGAAGGAAAAAATGTTAAGGGCAGCCAGAGAGAAAGGTAGGGTTACCATCGAAGGGAAGCCCATCAGACTAACAGCGGATCTCTTGGCAGAAACCCTACAAGCCAGAAGAGAGTGGGGGCCAATATTCAACATTCTTAAAGAAAAGAATTTTCAACCCAGAATTTCATATCCTGCCAAACTAAGCTTCGTAAGTCAAGGAGAAATAAAATACTTTACAGACAAGGAAATGCTGAGAGATTTTGTCACCACCAGGCCTACCCTAAAAGATCTCCTGAAGGAAGCGCTAAACATGGAAAGGCACAACCAGTACCAGCCACGGCAAAATCATGCCAAAATGTAAAGACCATCGAGACTAGGAAGAGACTGCATCAACTAACGAGCAAAATAACCAGCTAACATCATAATGACAGGATCAAATTCACACATAACAATATTAACTTTAAATGTAAATGGACTAAATGCTCCAATTAAAAGACACAGACTGGCAAACTGGATAAAGACTCAAGACCCATCAGTGTGCTGTATTCAGGAAACCCATCTCACGTGCAGAGACACACATAGGCTCAAAATAGAAGGATGGAGGAAGATCTACCAAGCAAATGGAAAACAAAAAAAGGCAGGGGTTGCAATCCTAGTCTCTGATAAAACAGACTTGAAACCAACAAAGATCAAAAGAGACAAAGAAGGCCATTACATAATGGTAAAGGGATCAATTCAACAAGAAGAGCTAACTATCCTAAATATATATGCACCCAATACAGGAGCACCCAGATTCATAAAGCAAGTCCTGAGTGACCTACAAAGAGACTTAGACTCCCACACATTAATAATGGAAGACTTTAGCACTCCACTGTCAACATTAGACAGATCAACGAGACAGAAAGTCAACAAGGATACCCAGGAATTGAACTCAGCTCTGCACCAAGCGGACCTAATAGACATCTACACAACTCTCCACCCCAAATCAACAGAATATACATTTTTTTCAGCACCACACCACACTTATTCCAAAATTGACCACATACTTGGAAGTAAAGCTCTCCTCAGCAAATGTAAAAGAACAGAAATTATAACAAACTATCTCTCAGATCACAGTGCAATCAAGCTAGAACTCAGGATTAAGAATCTCACTCAAAACCACTCAACTACATGGAAACTGAACAACCTGCTCCTGAATGACTACTGGGTACATAACGAAATGAAGGCAGAAATAAAGATGTTCTTTGAAACCAACGAGAACCAAGACACAACATACCAGAATCTCTGGGATGCATTCAAAGCAGTGTGTAAAGGGAAATTGATAGCACTAAATGCCCACAAGAGAAAGCAGGAAAGATCCAAAATTGACACCCTAACATCACAATTAAAAGAACTAGAAAAGCAAGAGCTAACACATTCAAAAGCTAGCAGAAGGCAAGAAATAATTAAAATCAGAGCAGAACTGAAGGAAATAGGGACACAAAAAACCCTTCAAAAAATTAATGAATCCAGGAGCTGGTTTTTTCAAAGGATCAACAAAATTGATAGACCGCTAGCAAGATTAATAAAGAAAAAAAGAGAGAAGAATCAAATAGATGCAATAAAAAATGATAAAGGCGATATCACCACCGATCCCACAGAAATACAAACTACCATCAGAGAATACTACAAACACCTCTACGCAAATAAACTAGAAAATCTAGAAGAAATGGATAAATTCCTCGACACATACACTCTTCCAAGACTAAACCAGGAAGAAGTTGAATCTCTGAATAGACCAATAACAGGAGCTGAAATTGTGGCAATAATCAATAGCTTACCAACCAAAAAAACTCCAGGACCAGATGGATTCACAGCCGAATTCTACCAGAGGTACAAGGAGGAACTGGTACCATTCCTTCTGAAACTATTCCAATTAGTAGAACAAGAGGGAATCCTCCCTAACTCATTTTATGACGCCAGCATCATCCTAATACCAAAGCCTGGCAGAGACACAACCAAAAAAGAGAATTTTAGACTAATATCCTTGATGAACATTGATGCAAAAATCCTCAGTAAAATACTGGCAAACTGAATCCAGCAGCACATCAAAAAGCTTATCCACCATGATCAAGTGGGCTTCATCCCTGGGATGCAAGGCTGGTTCAATATACGCAAATCAATAAATGTAATCCAGCATATAAACAGAACCAAAGACAAAAACCACATGATTATCTCAATAGATGCAGAAAAGGCCTTTGACAAAATTCAACAACGCTTCATGCTAAAAACTCTCAATAAATTAGGTATTGATGGGACGTATCTCAAAATCATAAGAGCTATCTATGACAAACCCACAGCCAATATCATACTGAATGGGCAAAAACTGGAAGCCTTCCCTTTGAAAACTGGCACAAGACAGGGATGCCCTCTCTCACCACTTCTATTCAACATAGTGTTGGAAGTTCTGGCCAGGGCAATTAGGCAGGAGAAAGAAATAAGGGGTATTCAATTAGGAAAAGAGGAAGTCAAATTGTCCCTGTTTGCAGATGACATGACTGTATATCTAGAAAACCCCATTGTCTCAGCCCAAAATCTCCTTAAGCTGATAAGCAACTTCAGCAAAGTTTCAGGATACAAAATCAATGTACAAAAATCACAAGCATTCTTATACACCAACAACAGACAAACAGAGAGCCAAATCATGAGTGAACTCCCATTCACAATTGCTTCAAAGAGAATAAAATACCTAGGAATCCAACTTACAAGGGACGCGAAGGACCTCTTCAAGGAGAACTACAAATCACTGCTCAAGGAAATAAAAGAGGATACAAACAAGTGGAAGAACATTTCATGCTTATGGGTAGGAAGAATCAACATCGTGAAAATGGCCATACTGCCCAAGGTAATTTACAGATTCAATGCCATCCCCATCAAGCTACCAATGACTTTCTTCACAGAATTGGAGAAAACTACTTTAAAGTTCATATGGAACCAAAAAAGAGCCCGCATCGCCAAGTCAATCCTAAGCCAAAAGAACAAAGCTGGAGGCATCACACTACCTGACTTCAAACTATACTACAAGGCTAAAGTAACCAAAACAGCATGGTACTGGTACCAAAACAGAGATATAGATCAATGGAACAGAACAGAGCCCTCAGAAATAATGCCACATATCTACAACTATCTGATCTTTGACAAACCTGAGAAAAACAAGCAATGGGGAAAGGATTCCGTATTTAATAAATGGTGCTGGGAAAACTGGCTAGCCATATGCAGAAAGCTGAAACTGGATCCCTTCCTTACACCTTATACAAAAATCAATTCAAGATGGATTAAAGACTTAAACGTTAGACCTAAAACCATAAAAACCCTAGAAGAAAACCTAGGCATTACCATTCAGGACATAGGCATGGGCAAGGACTTCATGTCTAAAACACCAAAAGCAATGGTAACAAAAGCCAAAATTGACAAATGGGATCTAATTAAACTAAAGAGCTTCTGCACAGCAAAAGAAACTACCATCAGAGTGAACAGGCAATCTATAGAATGGGAGAAAATTTTCACAACCTACTTATCTGACAAAGGGCTAATATCCAGAATCTACAATGAACTCAAACAAATTTACAAGAAAAAAACAAACAACCCCATCAAAAAGTGGGCGAAGGACATGAAGAGACACTTCTCAAAAGAAGACATTTATGCAGCCAAAAAACACATGAAAAAATGCTCACCATCACTGGCCATCAGAGAAATGCAAATCAAAACCACAATGAGATACCATCTCACACCAGTTAGAATGGCAATCATTAAAAAATCAGGAAACAACAGGTGCTGGAGAGGATGTGAAGAAATAGGAACACTTTTATACTGTTGGTGGGACTGTAAACTAGTTCAACCCTTGTGGAAGTCAGTGTGGCGATTCCTCAGGGATCTAGAACTAGAAATTCCATTTGACCCAGCCATCCCATTACTGGGTATATACCCAAAGGACTATAAATCATGCTGCTGTAAAGACACATGCACACGTATGTTTATTGTGGCATTATTCACAATAGCAAAGACTTGGAACCAACCCAAATGTCTAACAATGATAGACTGGATTAAGCAAATGTGGCACATATACACCATGGAATACTATGCAGCCATAAAAAATGATGAGTTCATGTCCTTTGTAGGGACATGGATGAAATTGGAAATCATCATTCTCAGCAAACTATCACAAGAACAAAAAACCAAACACCGCATATTCTCACTCATAGGTGGGAATTGAACAATGAGAACACATGGACACAGGAAGGGGAACATCACACTCTGGGGACTGTTGTGGGGTGGGGGGAGGGGGGAGGGATAGCATTAGGAGATATACCTAATGCTAGGTGACGAGTTAGTGGGTGCAGCACACCAGCATGGCACATGTATACATACGTAACTAACCTGCACATTGCGCACATGTACCCTAAAACCTAAAGTATAATAATAATAAATTAAAAAAAAAAGTTTTTAATGACTTTCTTTAGCCTATTTCTATTTCCTATTTTTTCACAATTTCTATTAGGTAAACATTATAATGTCTCCTTTGAAAAGACCTTGTTAGTAAAAGGCCAACAACATTCATCTCATCCAAACAATGCTAGCAGGCATTCAGAATATTCTAGTTTTATTATTTCATTGTTTGTCATTATGAGATAAAATTTTTCTAGTATGCCTTAACAGTGACTTATTATCAATAATTTGAACTTATGGCTTCTGCACCAAATAATACAAACTGTAACTTTGATTATGTGGAGCTTCTCATGTCGCAATGGCACTTTCGAGTAGAACAGGGCAGCAAAGATACTCACTGCCAACAAAAAAATACCAGAAGAAAGAAGATTATTTTCAGAATGTAGACGCAAAGTTAAGCAGAAGGTTTATATATAAATACTTCACATCATACTCAACCAACTCAAAGTCTTTTCATTTAAAACAATCACTTCACAAGTATTTGGAATCTTCTAGGTATAATGGAAGGATTATGGGCTTTGTAATTGAACACAGTTGATTTTGATTAGCTATATGACTTTTGAGATTTACTTTCTCTGAACCTCAACTCTCATTTATTAAATGGATTTAATAACAACAACTGCAGAGTGTGGTGGTGAGGATTAAATGAATTTAGGATAACATCTGGCAACCGGCAAACACACTGAATATCTATTTCAGGCACTGTAAATGTGCAATTAAAATATAAGTCTACTTCCCTTCTGTCAATAAATATTTTCATTTAATAAAGCATCTGACATCAGGAATTTTATAATTTAGTTGAAAAAAGTGAATAAAACAACATTTGTGTCCAAATACCCAGTGACGGCACAGAGTAAAATTTACCAGAGAAAGAAAAGATGAGAATAATTGGAGAATCTTTATTTGGTGAATTGGGACTTGAGTTTGGCCATGAATAATACATAGGATTAATAATGATG
This sequence comes from Pongo pygmaeus, assembly GCF_028885625.2. NCBI lineage: Eukaryota > Metazoa > Chordata > Mammalia > Primates > Hominidae > Pongo > Pongo pygmaeus. The sequence continues at coordinate 17,615,479 of NC_085930.1, read as the reverse complement.
AAGACAAGAGGGAAGAAACATCAAAGTGAAGTAAACCTCATTCAAGAAGGTGTGCTGACAGAAATTGTCACACTGCGTTGGGGCAGTGAAATCTATGTGATGAAAGGACCACGTGTGTTGGAGTAAAAATAAGATTGATATATAAATTTAGTCCAATTTATGGAGAATTTTGAAAACTATGAAGAATAATTTAGAATTGATGTGGTATATGGTTGGGAGTGAATTTGATTCATTGAGCAGAAAGTAACCTGGTTGTAGTTTAATTCTTATACAGTTGGCAAAGAAGAGTTAGAGAGCAAACAGCAAGTGAGGCAGCATTTGCTTAGAGTAGGCAGCTCTAAATTTTAGCTTCAGTTGATGGGGAATATTTGGAAGTGAGAGATGGGAAACCACAGTGATAAAATTCCTTGGACTTGTGTAATAGCAATTATAAACAGAAATAGCTATGGTATTTATGGGTTCTATGAGTCAATGCGGAACAGGCTTTGTTAATATACACTGAGCTTCTAAAAAATTCCAAAGAGTTCCAAATGAATTAGTATTAATATTTCTCTCAGAATAAGACAAAATGAAACGACATTAAAAATAAGACAATGGAAGATGCATATATAGCAGTACTGGGACCCAGATTTAGTAAGAAATAACCTTACCATTACCAATATGCAACAAACATATTGGAAATAATCGGATTACTTGGGTGTTATGGCCAAACATATTGCATAATTTTCTCAATTGCTATTGTCTCACAGATATATATATACACATACATATATATATACACACCCATACATGTATGCCATTTTTGTGGGTATATATAGAAAAATATTATGTTAACCACCAGCAAATAAAATATACTTTATTCTGCATCTTGAATTAATTTCTTCTTGAATTTTATATAAGTTCTCATTACAAAAAGTATTTCATTTTTAGTAAAACGTATGTAAACTCGGTGAGCACAACTGCTATGGCTAGCCATTAATCCTCTTAAAAAGAGAAGCAAGATGAAAGAGAAGGAAGAAGAGAAAGTGGAGAAGGAAAATATATTAGTTAAAAGAAAAGTGAGGAAAAAATACCACATAAAATGGAATCCAAGTAACGCAGTGGCATAGAAGCCATGTCAAAGATAACATTTTGAAGTAGGGAGTAAGAGTATCCCATACCTTGACAATTCAAAATGGAAGCAAATTGAGAAAAAAAGAAGCATTGATTTTGGTGGCAGGTTCCAGGTGGCCTTCCTGACAGCAGTTACCACAAATGGTGAAACTTCAGTGGTGAAGAAACCAGGAACTGTGAATCTAAACTTGGTGAAATATAAGTGCTAAGTGCAGACTTGTCTCATAACTCATTAGAAGTAATAGTTTTTTTTGGTACCATGGAATATACTGTTTTGAGGAGAAAGGGGTATTTATTTTTGAAGTAGGAGATCTGGGTAATCTTATGGGAAGAGGGAAAGGAGCTAATTCAAAAGATATTGAAAATGCATGGGGATGTGGGTTGGAGGAGTTACTGATAAAACCTAATCTTTTGTAGATGCCAAGATAAAAAGGAATCAAACATTAAAATATTATGCTAGAATACAAGAGAGCCATTGTTTTTCTCAGAAATGAAAGAGGACTAGAAAAAAAGTTTGAATAATTTTTTTAAAAAGTCAGAATGGCTACCATGGAGAACAGAGTAAGAATGCAACAAGAGATGAATATAAGGACGATTGAGCTATAGGTAGAGCTCTCTGAGCTTAGTTACAGTAATTATTATACATAATCAATTATGTGTATGAACTTTATATATCAACTTTCAACAAGGTGGAACAGAACAGAGGAAACCACAGGTATACACATGATTAAGCATTCAGGAATGCAGTGTAGGCCAAGGAGATGAGTGATACTAGGGTGCTTTAAAGGGGACCTTGGGATGACAGATCACAGTGTCCAGCCAAACCAGAGAGGTGAGTGGACTCAGTCTGGTTTAACAAACATTTATGTAAGGTCTCCAGTTTCAAGACCTGGTGCTAGGTCCCAACTAAGTGAAGAAAGAAAAAGACCAGGAAAATGAACAGGTGCTGAAGGATCAGAGGTCACAATGAGAGCAAAGAGTCAAGAAAACACAGAGCAGATATGAAAGTGGAAAGTGAAGCGAATTAGAAACTGTAAGTCACAGAAAAATAATTCAAGTTCCATCTCTAGGCAAGGTCTGAGATAGGGCTTTGTCAGTTGGCAACTCTTGAAGTCATGGCAGTTGAGAAGGTTAAGAAACTCTGGTGCTAGGATGCCATACAGATATTCAAAGTAATCCATTAAACACTAAGTAGAAAGGTGTAAAATAGTCTGAGAAACAAAACATCGATAAAATCAATAATTTCCTTTTATAAAACAGTCAAGAGTAGTAGCCACAGGTATTGCAGATAAGAAATATGGAGGACATCATGGGCTTCAGGAAAGAAAGTTTTGAATAACAGCAATGATTTCAAAAAGTATTCGAAACCAGCAAGAAAAAGTAAGACCTATACTGACCACTCCTCTTCGTTTACTCACTCTGAAGGGTCATAGAGTAGATTTGTGTTCAGCTTTGTATGAAATTGCCACATAGTCTTCAAAAGCAGTTGTACTATTTTATAATATCGCAAACATTAGTGAGAGTTGTGGCTGCTCATCAGCTTTATCAAAATTTGGAGTTTTTATTATTTTGAATTTTAATCATTCTAGTGGTTATGTAATGATATCCCATGGTGGCTTTAATTTGCATTTGCCTGATGATTATTGATTTTTAGCACTTTTTCATGTGCTAATTGACCATTTATGTACCTTTGCTTTACGAAATGTTTGTTTAAATAGTTTGCCTACTTATAATGAGTTGTTTGATGTCTCATTATTAAATTATAAGATTTCATTATATCTCATTTACTATTGTATCTCCTTTCATTTAGGCATTCTTTAATTTTTGTCAGCAGTATTTTGTAGTGTTCAGTGTAAAGCTATTGCACTTGTTTTTTAGGCACCTTATTTTTTATTACAGATTCAGAGGGCACCTGCATAGGTTTTGCAGGTTTGTTACATGGGTCTGTTGTGTAATGCTGGGGTTTGGGCTTCTAGTGAACTCATCACTGAAATCGTGAAGAGTGAACAGAGTACCCAATAGTTTTTTGATCCTCACCCACCTCTCTCCCTCCCTGCTTTTGGAGTCTCCAGTGTTTATTATTTCCATCTTTATGTCCCTGTGTACCCATTGTTCGTCTCCCCCTTAAATGAGAACATGCAGTATTTGATATTCTCTTTCTGGGTTATTTCAGTTAGGATAATGGCCTCCAGCTCCAACCATGTTGCTGCAAAAAACATTATTTTCTTCTTCTTTATGGCTGTGTAATATTCCATGGTGTATATGTACCACATTTTCTTCATCTAATCTACCACTGATGGGCACCTAGGTTGATTCAATGTCTTTGCTATTGTGAATAGTTCTGCAATAAACATGCGAGTGCAGGTGTCTTTTTGATACAGCTTTTCCTTTGGGTAGATACCCAGTTGTTAAAATTATCCTTAAATTTTAGGTTTGTTTTGATGCTACCATAAATGCATTTTTAAATCTTTCAGCTTTATTTCTTATTTGCTATTATTTATAAATACAATTAATTTTACACCAACCTTGTATCTTGTGACTTTGCTAAATTCACTTGTTAGTTCTATTACTTGTTTTCTAGATACTTTAATATATTTTACATTAAAAAACAATGTCATCCGTGAATAAAGAGTGCTTTACTACCCCCTTTTTTTGTCTATTTGCCTTGTATTTCTTTGCCTTGCTTTGTTGCACCAGGAAGGACATCCAATACAGTGTTGAATAAAAGTGATGCAGGAAGATATGCTTTCCTCATTGCTAATCTTATGGGAAAAGTGGTTAGTCTCTGACCTTTGAATATCATATTAGTCATAGTTATTCTACATATTATTTTCATAAATTGAAGGTCTTCTATTCTTATTTACTCAGAGCTATTCGATAAATAATTATTGAATAGTTTCAGAGACTTTTTTCTCCCATCTATTGACTTGATAATATGATTTTCCTCTTCTTTCACAAATATGGAAATCTATACTCACTTTTTTTTTAATGTTAAACCAACTTTGCAATTCTTGCATAATTTCCCAGTTGGTCATTATGTGGATTTAACAGGTATTAGTGAATTTGATTTGCTAATATTTTGTAGAGAATTTTTGCATGTATGTTCACAAAGGATATTGGTTTGTAGTTTTCTTTCCTTGTCTCATTTTGTTATCAGGGAAAGTATTGCTTTATTAGACAAATTGCTAGGTTTTCCCATCTAAATTTCTTTAAAAGTTTGCAAAAGATTTGCATTATATTTCCTTTAAATGTTTGATAGAATTTACCAGTAAACCCATCCTGGATTACAGATTTCTTTGTGAGAAAGTATTGATACTTTCATGTGTGCGTGTGTGTGTGTGTGTGTGTGTGTGTGTGTGAATTTTTTTAGAATTCTGTTTTTGTGTATGCATTTAATTTAGTTAACCTTCTTTGCAGTGTTTTCTAGTGGTTATTCTAAGGAATTGCAATGTGTATCTTTAACATTTCACCATTTGCTCAGTGTTAAAACAGTACCACTTCATGTAAAATTTAAGAAATCCCAGCCATATAGGCCCTCGCACCTCTCATCCTGTCTGCTTCAGTTTTCTGCCATGTTACAGTTATATAAACCACATAATACATATTGATACTTTTAAATAAAATTACATATATTTTAAAGAAATTAAGAGTGTAAAGCTTTGTGTTACATTTACCTTCATATTTACTACTTCCGGTGCTTTTTGTTCTCTTCTGGACATCTGGGCTTCATTTTGTTATCATTTCCCTGTCTCTTAAGAATTTTTTTACAACCTTCTTTATGGTGCTGTTCTTCTGATGATGAATTAGATTATGTTTATCTGTAAAAATCTGTATCTTCTTTTTTTCTTGAAAGTTATTTGCAACAGGTATAGACTTCTGGGTTGACAGATTTTTCTCTCAGCAACTGAAGTGTCTTTCCACAGACCTATGCACTCCATTACTTCTTATGAGAAGTCTGCAGTAATTTATATTTTGGAGCTCTTCTTTTTAATGTGTCATTTTTTTCCTCTGGCCAATTTCAAATCATTTTCTTTATGTTTTTGTTCAGCAATTTGACTTTCACTAGGTTTGGAGAAACTTTTGCATTATTTCTAAATTTCCCCTCTTTATCTTCTCTCCTTTTGAAACTCCAATTAAATATCTGGTAGACCTACTCTATTCCTCCAAGAATAGATCCACATTTAACTTCTGCCTTTGCTTGATTTCCAGTGCTTTCAAGTAGTGTTTTTATTTTTTTCCCAGTGCTTATAAGCTTTATTATATTTTAAAGTTTAAGTTAGTGGTAGCACGCATGCATTCTCTGTGGAATATTTTTCTTTTTAAATACTTAGTATATTCTATGAAGTCAAATCCCTACCCTCCAAAAAGATTAAGTGAGTCTATTTAATAATTTCACTGATTACTTTAGCACTACGGTTTCAGAAATTTCGGGCAGACTTCTCTAAGATTACATATATGCAAAATAAGAATAATAATATTACCCATCTCAAAGTATTGTTATTAGAATAAAAGAGGTTACATGTAAAACTTATATAACTGTGTCTTGCACACTCAAGTTACTATAAACCATATATTAGGATCATACAATATTTACATCATTGTTAATATTCTCAAAAGGCAATGCTAATCTACTACTTAACAAAACATAATTTTTTACAATTATAGTTATACTTTAAAAAGGCCTTTTCCCTAGCAATACTTGAAACTTTTATTGTTTTTATCTCATTGTGAATGAATTAATCACATTCCTTTCTAGAAGCAAGTTCTGCAGGGGTAGACCAGACCAAGAGGACTAGGCAAGTTCTCAGTGTGTGTCAGAGGGACAGGGGTAAAAGCCAGGGAGCAATAGCTGGTTTATTTTTCTTTACTACACACTTTTGTGTTGCCATATGACTCTTTAAGACACTATTCTTCATATAACAACCTTTCTCCCCTAGACAGATACACACACACACACACACACACAATCAACAACTGCTATTCAGAACACAGGAAGTGGCTAGAGTTTTATGTACTAGTGGGAAACTTATCAGAATGATGAGTTGGAGGAAGGTCATCAAATTTCATGATAAATTGCAAGCCAAGGACAAAGGAAAAAGAATGTGCTTTATACAAAACTTTATCTTATTCAAGTAATCTGGCAGAAACAGCCACAGTAGACAGAGCCATTAATTTCTTGGTTTAATAGTTTGAGGTGAATGGCTTCAAGAAATGTTCTGTTTAGAATCAGAGCTATTGTAGACCTTTTTAGGCAGCATAATTAAAGGCAGAGTGATTACCTCAGTGGTAATGACTGAATTTTGGATGTAACAGTGAACAAGTGATGTTGGGGATTGCTATCATCATATTTAAAAAGATAACTCTTTAGGCTAATGAGTTTATTAATGGTAAAAGGAACCAATGATCTGAAACTGGGTGGGGAGATTTAAAGGAATTAGTATTAAATGATCTAGCACAGAAATAAAATTAATTTCAGACCCAAACAGCCTTGGGTTGTAGTAACCATGTTGTGAGACATTATAGACTAGAATAAATGTGATAGTTCTGCTCATTAAATAAGCAAACAGTAAACAAAAGTAGAAATTCCTTAAAATTATTCTTAATATTAGAGTCAAACGCATTTATTTACGTAGATGGTCATAAAATGTACAAAAGCTTCTCAACAACTGGATGTCTTTTGCATGTTTTTACAATACACAGGACATGTATTACATTATAATGTGTGTGTGATTTGTAATTCCAGTTTTTACAATACACAGGACATGTATTACATTATAATGTGTGTGTGATTTGTAATTCCAGTTTTTACAATACACAGGACATGTATTACATTATAATGTGTGTGTGATTTGTAATTCCAGTAAAAATTATGATTTTATTTTAGAAACTCTTCTTCAAAATGCATAGATAAATTTGGGGAGGTGTTACTAAATGGAAAATGTAGACAAAATTTCTTTTACTAATTGTATGAAGGCATAAATACTAGGTGAAGAGCATGAAAGTATTAGTCAGCACGTGTAGGATTCCAGTAAATAGGTGAAAATATGATTGAACAATGTATTTGCAGCTACAGCTTCTAGCCATTAGCTTCATAAATTCATGCTGAAATTGCTCTCACCTTTATTTAGGATATTTCATATAATGCTGGAAATTGACCAAGAATACAGTTTTTTTTTTTTTTTTTTTTTTTTTGAGACAGAGTCTCGCTGTGTTGCCCAGGCTGGAGTGCAGTGGCCGAATCTCAGCTCACTGCAACCTCCGCCTCCGGGGTTCACGCCGTTCTCCTGCCTCAGCCTCCTGAGTAGCTGGGATTACAGGCGCCCACCACCACGCCCGGCTAATTTTTTGTATTTTCAGTAGAGACGGGGTTTCACCGTGTTAGCCAGGATGGTCTCGATCTCCTGACCTCGTGATCCGCCCGCCTCGGCCTCCCAAAGTGCTGGGATTACAGGCGTGAGCCACGGCGCCCGACCAAGAATACAGTTTTAAAAAGTAATAAATGTCTGCTTGAAATAATCCCTCTGTCAACAAGTGATAAAAAGGGTTTGTTCATAAAAATAATAATATTAAAATATAGTAAATAGTAAATGGTGATGAGTTAAACTACTACTGGTAAGAAAATACCATTCAAAATATGAATGTTTTTGTGGTTCAGAACAGATGTTCTACAAAGCTAAAATTCACTAAATAGTAAATGTTTTTTAAGTTGATATAATCAAGTAATAATAATGGACATCTCTTCGATTTTGAACTTTGATAACATGCAGTCGTCCTCAACAGCCTAGGCTCACAGAAAAAGAAAATTAAATAAAAATCAACTGATAAAATCATTTTAAGTTAAAATGTAATTTACACATGCCAATGCAATAGGCTAAAAGTTTATGTCCCCCAAAATTCATATGTTAAAATCCTAACCCCTAATGTGATGATATTAGGAGGTGGAGCCTTTGAGGGGTGATTAAGTCATGAGAGTGGTGCCCTCATGACTAGTATTAGTGTCCTTATAAAATCAGCCTCAAATAGCTTCTCACTTTTCCCACCAGGAGTACTAGAGGGATTAGCATTAAATAATCTAGCAGATAAATAAAATTTATTTTACTAACTGAGGACACACTGAGAAGGTTGCATTTTTAAACAAAAAAGTGAGGCCTCACCAGACACCAAATCTGCTACCACCTTGATCTTGGGCTTCTCAGCCTCAAGAACTAAGAGAAATAGATGTCAATTGTTTATAAGCTATCCAGTTTATGGCCTTTTGTTATAGCACTCCAAATGAACTAAGCCAAGAAAAGTACGCTGAATAATTCAGAGAATAAGGCAACTACAAGTATCTTTTTTGTTGTTGTTATAAACCGTATCAATTAAGACTAAGTTAAAAATTGTGACTTTTCTCCTACATAATAGTCTCCGTATTTGTTCCTTCCCCTTAAATACTACCATCCCAAAATCCTAAACATATTTTCCTTAGGAGTCTGATATGGTTTGGCTGTGTCCACACCCAAATCTCATCCTGCATCGTAGCTCCCACAATTTTCACATGTCATGGGAAGGACCCAGTGGGAGGTAATTGAATCATGGGGGCAGGTTTTTCCCATGATGTTCTCGTAATAATAAATAAGTCTCATGAGGTCTGATGGTTTTATAAAGGGGAGTTTTCCAACACAAGCTCTTCTTCTCTCACCTGCCACCATCCATGTACTACGTGACTTTGCTCCTCCTTGCCTTCCACCATGATTGTGAGTCCTCTCCAGCCACGTGGAACTGAGTCCATTAAAACTCTTTCCTTTATAAATTACCCACTCTCAGATATGTCTTTATTAGCACCGTGAGAACAGACTAATACAGAGTCCAGAGTGTTGAGGCCAACACACATACCGAAGGCATTAATATAAGAGGTGGGCAGACTCCTTTCTTCAAATACCAGGACAAGGAAAACCTCTAACACCTTCAGAAAAATCAGTGAATGTTACTAAAAAGCAAAAGCTGCTTAATGACCAGAAGGAAAAAGCAGGCATCATTTCAGAACAAGAGCCCTTATTTTAAGCAATAGAGATGCTTGTTTCTTTAAATAAACTTTTCAAAAATAATGATCAAACGTACACTAATAACAACCACATGATAAAGATTTTTTTCCAGGTAGAATTCAGATCTTCTTCTATTAGTAATTTAAGAGTATGTTGGTAGAATTTAGCAAACTTTAAGTTCACAATCTTAAAAAGATGCATGAATTATATTTATCCCTCTGTCTTTTCTTAGAAAACAACATATTTCACTTATAATGTATCAATTTGTTCTTTTTCTCTTAAGCTATATGAATGAGATGCTAAAAAATCCCATAAACATGAGAATATTGATGTTAGAGAATTCAGGATCAAATTATCTGATGGTTTTCAGGCTTTTTGCCTCATTAGGAGGGTTTGATAGTGACACGTGCTCAATAAAAAACTTCAATTTTGCTGGCATAGACATAGCTTTTGTCATATAAGGATCTCTTACAACTCTTAAGAAGTTGTATCAAAAATAATTATTATTATTTGTATCATAATAGAGAACAGAAACATTATTACAGAAATACAAAACCAGGTGGCAGATATTTAACAATAATTTATAGAATTAGAGATTTTATCCTGTCTGACCCTAAGTTCATATCTTCTGCTCTCTGCATCTAGCTCAGGGTGCCAACACCAAACCAAACACAGGAATGAACAAAGAAACCCAGGAGGGTTTATGCTCTCATTTTCCCAAATATCTGATCATAGTGTAGGTTAACTGGTAGATGATAATACAAAGGTGCTTATACAGGTTAATTGGTGATTAAATAAAACTATTAGAGGGTTTCTTAGTGAATTCCTGTCATTTTGAAAGTATTTTAAACTGGATGGAATCTCGCCAAGCCTTCAAGCTTATGAAACAACGATTCATGGTTATTAAGAGCAAATGCTCTGGAGAGATTAATCTGTGCTATCCCAACAGGCTGACCTTTTCCAAAGACATAGCAATTTAATTATCTACTTTGAAAAGCACAATTACAGTAAAATTCAAAAGCTGATTTATAATCTCATCTATAATGCATGTAAATAAGAGAGTTTGAGTTCCTTTTTCTAGCACTGTTATACATGTATTTGTAACTAATAAGTACTAAATAGTTCTTGCTTTTTAAAACTATGGGGTTTTTATTAAATATCAATATTTACTAAAAATAATATTTCAAATCATGAGTGCTTTTCAGTATGTGTTTATTCTAAATTTTGTATATTACTTGCATGCTGATAAATGAGAGGGTGCTTCTAAAATCTGTGAACCTGGATAACTTGACCTGGATAGAATTTCCGCTCAAGCACAAACTGATTAAATGATGTCACCCTTCATTTTCTACTTAATGATTCTGTATTTTATTTCATAGAAGCATAAATTAGAAACCACAGTAAGGTCTTGAAATTTGTGTCTCAGTATAATATGGACTTGTAAAAAATGTAAATTATGCTCTTATTCAGCTAATCAATTTTAAATATTTATTGAAGACCTATCTACTTACCACCATAACATCCCCTCCAATCAGAGGAGGGGACATATTTGAAAGCGTACACACACACACACACACACACACACACACACCCCCCAAAGAACAACTCCTGTGGTACCAGTCTTCACTAAATACCTTAAATACTTCCACAGTGTGATGTCTGTTTCCTTATAATGTGTTTGAATATTGGAGGAAAAAACTTAAATGTGGTAAAAATAAGTGAAAGGATAAAAATCTAAAATTAATTTAATTTTACCTATTTTCAAATGCTTTATGAAACATTTTAGATACATGTTAAATAGTCAAAAAAGGTAGTAATGATAAGTGTATATAGAATTTTATATATCAAAGTATAGGGTAAAATAACAACAATTCTGAGTTGTTTGGAGAAGGGAGATACAGAATGCTCTTATTAATTTCCCAAAAAAAGTTTGTGTGTTTTTTTTTTGAAAATGGCAGCATCACTAAGTAGTTAATAGCATACATTTATTTTGAAATGAGATAAAGCATCAAAACAGGATATTTAACATATATCTAGGAGGTCTTCTAGAGGATGGAAGGGCTATGAGGGGGACTGAGAAAATGGAAATGAGAAAATGATTTTAAAAATATGAAGAGGATTTTCCAGAGCTGAAAAAGGGATGTTTTAGACTAAAACATCCTACCAAGGGCCAAGCAGAATAAAGTTTTAAATGCCTTACACCATACACATCACTGAAAAATTTCAGAATACTAACACTAAATGAAGGTATAAAAAGCTTTCAGAGAACAAGAACAGGTTACCTCCAAAAGAAGAAAACAGAATACAATAGACAAGTGATTAGAAACAGTGGACTTGAAAGTCAGTAGAACAGTGCTATCAAAGATTTGATAGAAATGATTTCAAACCCAGAATCCTGCATGGAAGCAAGCCCCTCATAATTTATGAAGGGAAAGTAAACATAATTTTAGAAATACAAGAAGTCAAAAAGTTTATGTTCTTTGAATAATTTCTTTAAATAATTACTAAAGAATATTGCCTAGAAAAATGCAAAAGGAATACCAAAAGAAAAAAGCATGATATATAAGGAATGGTAGCTTGAAAAGGAAACCTGTAATAATAGATGTTCTGGAGATAGAAAAGTTAAAAAGCAATTGGTCTAATTATAGTGAAATCCTGAAAATTATAACTGAATGGCTCAGAGAAGTGTGTCTTCAAGAAGGAAGTAAATTCCATTAAACAAATTTTAATGGTTAAGATGATGGAATACCTTAGCAACAAAGAAAAAATCTTTCATAAACTCTGGAAAAAACAACTGCACAAGAAATTATTGGTCCAAATATGAAGCAAATTAAATAGGTATTAAAATATGATATAACCTGTATTTCCGGGCTATGCCTTATTCTTATTCTTTTTAAATAAACAATTTGATAGAAGTTTCAAGACATCAAAAAACAGAGACCAGTCAAGTCTAACTTTTTTTTTCTAATAAAACAATGCCATATGAGTCAGGCAAGGCTATCGTATGCCACCTAATAAACCCTGGTTTCTCCTGACTTATAATGCAAGTTTATTTTATTTCTTGGTTTCATCACAGATGAATGTTGATCAAGTTGCTCTTCTGTGTACTTTCCTGTAAATTGTTACCCAGCAAACTATGCTCCTATCATTGTGTGGGTCTGCAATTCAATGTTCTTAATTTCTAGATGCACTGACAACAGAAATAGTGCAAGATATTTGAGGGGTCTGTCCTAGAAGTGATATCTATCTCTTTCACCCACATTCCACTCAGTTCTATGGCCAACCCAACTTCAGGAGCATATGGATGTGGGTCAACATGACAGTTACAACTGTAATTGCCAAGCAACACTACGGTATTATCTGTGTTGGCTGACACCTTTTAGTCTAAGGAGAGAAATCGCCAAGTGGCACAGTTCTCTTGGTCTTAAAGAGACATGAGTTGGTCTTCCCCTTGACACAGAGCCTTACAAGATTAGCCAGTCAGCTCTGCGAAAACAGTGCGATTAGTTCAGCCTCATCTATTAGCCCCTGGAGCATTAATTATGAGCCATGATGACCCCTAATCACAGCTCTATGACCTCATTTGAGATAGTGTCGCTGGGCAGATCCTTCTTTATTCTTAAACAGAAAATCTTAGAAGGCACAAGCGTAATATGTGAGAAGAATTAGATGTTTCACATAAATTCCACGTTTTAAAATCCTTCCCCCCTTAATACAAAATGCATAATATTTCTTCTGGAATGCAGAAAAAAGATATTACTGAGACTCATATTTAAAATGATGGTTTTCAGTTCCAATCTTACTCTCTTCCATGAGAATGAAAAATATAATTAATTAGAGAGAGTGCTAAAGAATTTCAATCTTCCAAATCAGGCATGATGTTGAGCAATGGAAAATATAAAATAAATCCATCTGACCTTAAAACATGCAACATTCTCCTTTGAATGCCACAAAGGATAGCATTATTTTTTCCTCAGGTCCAGTTACTCTAGTTAGCTGCAGAAATGGTATGTAAATGAACACCAAATTGGCATCAGGGTTTATTGAATTTCAATTTTTAGATCCTATAGGTGAAGCCTACAATAATTAATTAAAGCGACAGAACAAAATAAAAATGCTATAAACTTAGGTGATGTAAAAGTGAAATGAGGTAAATTAAGTATTTAATTATCCAGGTTAAAACTGAAGAGTAATTGTTTTTTAATTTATAGAACAAGGACTAGAGCTTAGAACCAGAGCAAAAAGTAACAAATACAAGTAATAAAATATAACATCTTACATGAAAAGTTGGTAGCAGGAGACAGGTAATCATGGTGAATTGTCTAGTTTTCTTGTTGGAGAAACAAGATAATGTACAAATGTAATAAACAAAATATATAGATATAGTATGTTATTCAGATTTTGGTTGTTAACCAAAAACCAAATAGCAATGATTAAATCTGGCCACCTCTAGGAAATGAGAATGAGGAAATGAGGCAAATAATATTATTTTTTACTTAATAATCTCTTTATTGTTCAATTTTTTTACCATGCTAATATCTTACTTTACAATAAAAAGTAGCACCTTTGTGATTATAATAATGTCATAAGGTATACACCACACTGGCCTAGGCACTCTTTCTTGGCATGGATTCAAACACGGCCGTGAAGTGATTGCATTCATAATTCACATGAAATATTAAAAGGTAACTTGTGGAAGCCTCTTTGAGATAGATGAATCACTACTAGAAATATATTTCTTAACACTATTTTAATGCCTTTGATAAATGAAAGCTCACTATATTTTAAAGTTGGGATTCCACTTAGTATAACTCTAATCTTTTTTATGTTCCTTATTACATATCAAAAGCTACCTTATTTCACTGTTGTCCATCTATTCTTGGGTTAATTACTAGCAAAAAAAATTTGAATTGGGAGGATTAAATATTAGAAATTAGACTCACAGAAATATTTATATTTCAGAAGTGGCAATAAAACACATTTATACAAATTATACCAGTTTGTTAACAATTCACTAAATCCCATTTAACCACTATAAATGAGCACCGAGGGACGCATCAGTTTTGTCATCTGGTGGAATCGCTCTCCCCTGCTAACAATAATAGACATTGTTATTAAAGTGTACTATGATCCGTGAAGAAGTGCCAACAGCATATTTTAATTCAATAGAAAATTACCTCCACTGCTACTTTAAGGACAAACAAAACTAAGAAGGGACTAATCTACATCTCCATACTGTTGAAAATGTGTGGTCATTTGGAGGAGGTTTATGCTATTGAATATCTATTTTATAAGCTCTTCCAATAGCAGTATCAATCTTGGATTTTCTCTGTTATTACGAATTTATCATCATCTTTACTTTGTTGTAATTGCGGGGGTTTTGTCTCCTATTTAACTGCTCTTTATCTCAAGGACAAAAGAATATGTCTGACGTTTTCATTCTAATAATCCATGTTTACAGATTACATATATCCTTTATAATATGTGTTATAATTTATCTGCAAGAAGAAATCTAAACATAGAATGAACTATAAACTGATAGCTCAGCCAAAGTCCTTTGTGCTCAAACATTTTACATTCCTTCCCAGGGGAAAGAGAGCAAATAGATTCAAAAGTTGACAACATACCCTCTTGCTTCAATATTTAGGAGAGACTGTGGCCACAGTTTGTATGTGCCTACACCAGCGCAGCAAAACCACTTTTCACTGCAGCTTTTGCCACCTGAGGAAGTGGTCCTCACACAGGCCTGCCACCCTCTAGGTCCTGTAGTCCAGTTAGCTGAAGCCTCTTGACTCTTACCTTTCAAAAGCAGCTGGATAGGACACATGCATGTGTGTGTCTGCTCACATTCACATGTTTATGGATGTGAAACACTAAATATCATCAAAGCTTTCATATCTGGGGGTTAATCTTTACCTATCACCCCCCGAATTCCTTAAAATAATCAAAATGATATTTTATTTTAGGCAAGCAAACATATTATAAGAATAATTTATCTTTTTCAAAAATAGACAACGGGGTTCTGGATAGATTGTAGATGTAAAGAAGTAGTTTATTTTTTTCTCTCCAATATCCCTATAAAAACAAATGGATGACATCCACAACAAACTCAGACCATCATTTATCTTCACAAATGAAGAAATGAAAGTAGCTAGAGCCAGGTGTTGAACCCAGGCAGGGCTACTCCAAAGCCCAAGCTCTTGCTCACTATGCTATGCTACAAAATGCATAGGAGGCTCCCATCACAGTGTTTAAAGTTTCGTGGGTTTACTTGATTACTTTTATATAAAGATGGTGGTATGATGACAGCAGAAAAGTAGGATCACTTCCTTTTCAGTGCGTTGTAGGCAGGAAGAAAAATAAGCTTTTACAAGGCAGCTTTCTCTTAAAAATGTCATTTATGTACGTGTGTTTGCTTGTTTGTGTTGTCCCCGTTATTTTCAACAGGGACCACTGGAATATGTTCTGTGATCATCTGGGATCAAGGGATTGCTCAGGCAGATGCCAGCACAAAATATCTCCAGAAAGTATCCCTCATCTCTACAACTTCATGGTGACAGGAAAAGGAAATGGTTGAAAATGAATGAGTCCGAGCATTCAGAGTGCCAATTCTATAATTTGCTGTAAAGTGCAAAATTAGAAAATTTTTGTAAAATTTTGCAAAATTATGTAAGCATAATTACATACAAAACCCATAAAAGATGTACTGTGCATTTCTGGTATAAAGCTGTGGTGACCTGTTATCAGAGAACTAGTGAAGGATTTTAACCAATATGAATGAAGGAATCTCTATCTAATTTTTCTTTGTTCAAGGGACTGTATATTTCTCATTGTTGCTTCAAAATTTCTACTCCTTGATTGGCAAGTCTTCATTTCAGTACCTTTATTACTTGTTCTTAGTCTACATTTCCACATTTCCAGACTTTAAATCGATTTTATTTATTTATTTTTAGACCAAGTCTTGCTCTGTTGCCCAGGCTGGAGTACAGTGGCATGATCTTGGCTCACTGCAACCCCCGCCTCCCAGGTTTAAGCAATTCTCCTGCCCCAGCCTCCCAAGTAGCTGGGATTACCAGCACCCGCCACTACGCCCAGCTAATTTTTGTATATTTAGTAGAGATGGGGTTTCGCCATATTGGCCAGGCTGGTCTCGAACTCCTGACCTCAGGTGATCTGCCCACCTTGGCCTCTCAAAGTGCTGGGATTACAGGTGTCAGTCACCACGCCTGGCCATCCAGACTTTAAATCTAATTCTGTCCTTATAGATGTGCAAAAATAACTGCTGCTGCCTGCCTTCCTTATTACTGCAGAAATGGTGTTCTCATTTTAAAATCTGAGCTCATTTTGTTCATCTGTATTGTTGCAACAAGAGCCTTCTCTTTGCTCCTAGGAGTGATGATGTTTTATTCTTCTGTCTTTGGCACAGAGAGACACACTTTTGCATCTAACCTGAACAAAGAATTTCCTTGAGATATTTCCTGTGTTTCTGAACCATTAAACATCCTCCTAGAAACACTACTTCAACAGCTTTATTTTCCAGTTAATTCACTTGCGAAGTCATTAAGGCAAAATGAAAACATCAGCATCAGTTTTCATTCGTTCTTCCTTCTCACCAGACATGAAGGGCCGGGCCATACAGCTTGCTCAGGGGGTTGGCCACTATACTGGACATCAAAGCTTAGAGTTAGGGAACATAGAGCTGTGACAGCCAAAGGCCAATACACCATGTCAAAGAGTACCAGATTAAAAACAGGTAGATAATCACACTTCAAATCAATAGTGCAAATCAGGCAAGGAAAACAATGGTTCCTGGTTTGAAAAAAATGCAAGATAAATACCATGAGAACTTGGTGAAGAATTTCCAAAGCAGACAGTGGTGAAGAAACAAAAGAACATGAACAAAACAACACACAGCTAAGAGACTTAAGTCATTCAAAAGCGCCTGTACCTGGGAGATTTAGAAGTGTTTTTGAATGAGGACTGAAACAGACATTTTTGTTTCTTTTTTTTTTTTTTTTGGACTCCTTAAGCAAGAAAACCATTTCAACAGTAAGAAATCAGGGTGAGACCTCTGTTATAAGAATTTAAATTATAATTTGGCAAGCCAATTGGAAAGTACATTTCTGTAATAGGGATAGAGTCAATATAAAAATATAATAACTTTTCTGTTCTCTTGTAGCAGCTGCTCTTGGTGAATTTAAGATACGTAAGAATTCCATAACCTTTCTGATGCTTTCTCTTCATTTCAAAAATAAATTTGCACATTGATGACTGGAGGAATTTGTGTCTTTCAAAATTTCACCCAGAATTTTCAAATATATCTAACATCTCATGAAAGGAGAAGTTGTGTATTATACCTATATAAACACAAAATGGAACATAATAATTACTTTTGTCTTTACACGGCAGAGTTAGTATATTTTTCAGGTATCATATTAACACTAAGAAATTTCAGCCCTTCCCTGAGCCTCCTAAACAGAATCTGTTTTTTTCTATTTGTTTATATTTTTAAGTATATCCCACTTATGAAACATTTTCATTTGACTAATAAAATTTACCCTTCTGCATTTGAGTAAAAAAGGGAGTCATTTAATTCAAAATATTTTTTAAAAATATATAAAACATGTTTCTTTTGGCCTAAAAATGTAGAAAAAATTAACCAACATATGCCTAGTCTTCAAGCCTAGCTATTCAAGGATAAGAATAATAATTTAATTGAAAATTCAATTCATTTTAAAATGTTATTTAATTTTATTTCCGAGGCAGAAAAAACATTTATAGTTAGTTCTGAATTATCATTGAAAAGCTTACTCTTCTCTCTAAATTCTCATTAATTTTACCATCACTATAATGTCCTCCGATCCTGCTTCATGCAGGAACATAGAGAGCTACCAAGTCTACCAGATGGGGCTCCTTCTTTAATGGTCTGTTGAAGGATGGGAATCACTTTTTCCCTCTAGGATCTGAGCAGTCTGCTGCTCTGGGAGGCCCACATTCTGACAGCTAAGGAAGTGAGAGGCCAACATCCGAATTACTTATGAAGTGTAAACAGCATACCTGGCACGATGGCACTACAAATGCCTGCTGAGCTATTGAGTCAGCTGTCGAAAAATAGTGATGCTGGAAAGATGAGTGCTTGACTTTTAATTGTAGCTATCTATACTGCTTTCACCAGAAATAAAGATTGCACTAAAAGCTTAGCCATTTCTCCACTCCCTACCTCCCACAAAAAGACAAGAAAGTGTAAAGGGAAAGTACAGAGCAACATGGCAGTGTAAATCCAGATTTGTAAGTTTACCAGGTAATAAAGCCACCAGAAGACAGAAGTGTACTAGAGAATGCTTTTGTACTATTGTAGACAAAACAATGCTTGAGGGAATAAAATGCTAATAAAAAACCGTGAGTTATGATTATTCCACATGATCATAGCAGCAGAGCTCTCCCAAGGAGATGCATTCATACTCCAATAGTTAGGGAGGAATATTTCTCCTTTCTTGTGAAAGAAGTACATATGACACTGCAAAATCATATTTGAGCCATAAATTCACGCTTCCTTGTCATCTTTTATAAACATGAAATAATTGTTTTGGGTTAGCACATTAGTAATTCATGCAGCCAAAACCTAAGTATGTCCTTCAAAAGACAAGTTCAAATTTGCTCAATTTCTATCTGCATAGATTTTTGTCACTGTATCCGATAACAACCGACTTATGTAATTGATGAAATTTCTAGATTGTCTCTGGATAATAACACAGCTACACAGCCCATGATTTTAGTTCTTATCTAGTCATGGTCATGATTTGGTTATTTGAGTAAATCAAAGCAAGATGACACTTACTGTCTGAGAAGCAGTGGATATCGGGGAAAATATTCTGACTTTGAAATCAGTTAGAAATAGTTATTTTCAAATCTTTGCTCAACGATTACTTGACGACAACTTTCTTTATATAAACCTTAATTTTTACATTCATAAATCTAGGATTATTTTGGCAGAGATTTGTGAAAACTGAAATAGTAAATTTCAGGTTCCTAGCACATAGCAGATGTACAATATACACTACACAATATCTTTATTATTTTTGTATTTGTGTTATGACAGTAAAAGTCATGATAAGAGGGTTATTTTATATTGCTGCTATGACAATATCAGAAACTTAGCACATAAACCAACAGAAATTCATTATCTTCCAGTTCTGAATATCAGAAATTCCACAGCAATCTCAGCAGGCTAAGGTTAAGGTATCATTAGCGGGGTGTATTTTTGTCAGGAGCCTCCAGCAGATAATTCATTTTCTTTGCCTTTTACAGGTTCTAGTGGCTGCCCACATTCCTAGGCTGATGGCCCCGTCGTCTGTCTTCAAAGCCAGTAACGTCAACCTTGTCCTTTGCTGTTGCTATGTCTCTGGTTCTCACCTCCACTTTTCTCTTCTCCTTCTAGGATCTTTGTGATTATATTGGGCCCTGCAAGATGCTCTACCTATTTAAGGTGTGTTGATTAGCAAACTTAATTCTCCTTTGCCATGTAACATAATATGTTCACAGCTTCCAAAGATTAGGATGCAAACATCTGTGGGCCATTATTTTGCCTACTGCAGATGGCCACAGAAATAAGCAATGTCTAGATCGTGCAAATACAAACAAAGCCAGATATGGGACTCCCATGGTCATACTGATTGTTTATGTTGTCTGAATTATTGTTGAGAAAAACAGTTTGGTCTAGTTATGGCCTGAAGACTTATAAAATTAAATTCCTGTTTTCTTTTTTTCATGACTGAATCATGATTCCATTTTCTAGTGATGCCTCTGTATTTACTGCCCATCAATAATAGGCCTATTATAAACATACACACCCACCTAAACCAGCTGTCCTTTCCTACTGCAAATCAATATTAATTTCATTTTGGGGCTTTCACCAGATCAAAAAGATGGGTAGAATATAGCTTTTTCCTTTCTCATTTTTTTGACCTTATCTTAAGGAAGCCTCAGGGAAAAAGAAATCTATTTGATTTATATATTTATGACATTTGGTAAAAGATAAAGGGAAAATCAGTCACTATTCTAAGCAGAATAAAAAACTAAATTTTAGTTTTCCTTTAAGATACATGAGGCCATTCTCTTAATATCCAAATTTTTTTTCATTAACATTGACGTGATTCACAAAAGTAACTGATAGCAAAAAATAATATTTGTCACATATTTTCAAAAGTGAATTGCTTAAAAGATGTTATAGAGATATCCCATTTTAGCTGAGAAATTTCCCCCAGGCAACTTCTGTCTTCAGGCAAGGGACAGAAAGGAACAATTCTTATTCTACGGCCTACTGCAAATAATACTCGGAGCCTCAGTTTCCATAGCTTTCTGGCAGCTGACCAGTCCTGATAAAGAAATGTCTTTTAGACAGCTTCACCAGATGACTAAACTGAGCAATCATAAGTCAAAAATTGATCAGACTCCAGGAACTGAATCTTGGGGTTCTGTGTAGTCTGAAGAACTCTGTAGTCTATGACAACCACTGCCATTTGGAGAACTGATTACAGAGAAATTGAGAAAGTCTGGAAAATTTATTCATTTTCTCACTAGCCATTAAAAGCTGATAACCTTGGGCAAATTAGATTGGAAATTTTGTCATTCTCCTCTCTGGATTAACTTGTGGCTTAGTGTAAAACCCAAACAGATAGGGTTGCACCTTTGCTTCCTCAGTTGGGGCCTACACAATTGCTCTAGAATTCTTATAGGACCCTTTGACTAAAGGCTTGAAGTCTTAGTTCAGTGCTCATCAAAAGTAAATGAGCATGAAACTCACCCTGGAATCTTGTTGAACTGCACATTCAGTAGGTGTGAGGTGGTACCTGGAGTTCTACATTTCTGACAAACTCCCAGGAGAAGTTATAGGCAGAGCAACACTTAGTCCGCTAAATCCACTGCACTATGGATTTCTCTACTTTTCTTTCTGTTAAATGTTCTTAATGCATTTTGTCTTCCTCAGTCTGTCTATAGCCTCTACAGTAATACAAGACATTTTCAATTTTGCTGATGGATTTCTCAATGTAGAATAGGTCATAACCTAAATATGTATTAAATATTTGTTATATTTAACATGAAGAAAATATGGCTGGCATATACCCTTTTAAAGAAAGTTTTTCTTAAAATCTACTTTCCAAGAATCTCTGGTTTCAATTTCTAGACTGTTATTTTTCTATGTTTTAGTATCTTAGTCATTATAAGCCAGACACATTTGAACATGTATTACATATTCTGAGAATAAAAGATGAGCAAGATGATTTTATTGTTTTTAATGATCATAGACGAGAGGATGGGAAAAGGAACTCTGAATCATTGGAAAGAGCTAAAAAGATCTCCCAGCAAAATATCTTCCTAACATTTCTAGATGGCACAGTCTAGCTAGGGGGTACAAGTCAACCTGCTACAACAGCCATCAGAAAAAAATAAACATCATGATTCATAACGATTGCCATAAGGACAATCTAGAGGTTCATGGTTCAAAACTGACATGATCAAGCCAGAGGGTACTATTTAAAGAGAATATGTATCCAAAATGGAAAGAGAACATAGCCTTACTAAGACTCTTTTCACCATTTGCATTGACTTATATGGGGACAAGTTCAGTGTTAGAGGGGGCCAAGGATGCATCTCTAAGGAGTTTAAAGACTTGAAGGAGAGAATAAAAACATTTAACTCTAGAAAGAATTTGTAATGCTGTAAAAATAATGTCAACTGATAAACTGGTTTATAATAACGGACTAATGACTAGAAACAAAGTATACCTTCTTAGATCTATTGAAGAATATTTTCCCTTGGATAAGAGCTTATTTCATTTAGACTATAACGACTACTAAATGACTGTACAAATATGTTGTTTAAAAACCTAGACATATTAAGATAGGAGGTCAGGAATCACAATACACCAGGCAGATGTAATCCTACATGATTTAAAGTGTGGCAGACATTGTGGGTGAACCAAACACAAAAGACAGAGCCATATACAAGAAACTATTTTATGAAAGAGACAGAGTGCATGTCACAGGATAAGTAATATTTATATTGTGCCTTTATGAAGGATAAAATTTTGCCATGTGGCATTAAAAGTAATTAAAAGTAATACAACTTAATAATAAGTGTAATGAAATGTATAGTTAATTGAGATGTAACATGGGCCCAAGATACAATTTTGTGCAGGGACAATTTAGAAAATGAATTTCTAAAGAATGTTAACTACTCAACATGACATCTTTCCTTTTATAGTTAACATTATTATAATGTTGAAGAGAAAAACTTTCTGGGTCTTGCCACCACAATTTCTGATACAGAAACTGTCTCCATATTTACTACTAGATTTTGGATATCTCTGGAAAATTAGAATTGGGATCAGAGAACATGGATATAGTACAAAAAGCTTTTAATACTGTTCAGCATTGCCCAGTATGTAACAGAATTGAGTAGATGCTCAGTGTGCTGCTGCTCTATGAGACCTTCAATAGGGGGGACCCCTTATTCATTGTGCAGGAAGATAAGAGTAGGACGGGTACAGTAGGTTCATGGTGCACTGGTTACCAACTTGTCTAAGTCTGGTAAGATAGAACACACTCATACACAACAAATTACAGGAAATGGATTTATTCCTTACAGAAAAGCAGAAAAAAAAAAAAAACAGAAGCCTAGAATTTATTATGAGTCAGCCTCCAAAGCTCAGAAAAATGTCAGGGGCAGATAGCGTCTCAACTGTTTGTACCTCACAGCTAGGGGACCCTGAAAAGTAGCTTTCTCTAGGCTTTATACCACAGGGTCATCCAACTCACTGAGATACATTGTTGAAGGGCATTCTTTTTCTAGGGCAACGATGGAATGGTTTCCAAGCTGTTCCTGCTGGTCCCTCTCAATCTCAGGTTGTTATATTCCCAGCACATTCTAGTTATTCTTGAGAACTACAAGTGAGAAAGAAGGGTTGGTCAAAAACTGCCCAAAGAACTGTCCTTCAGGTAGGTGTAGAAAAAGAAAGCCTAGTGGTAATCATAGGGACTTCACATCTTCATCAAGATTCATATCCAATGTATTAATCCGTTCTCACACTGCTAATGAAGACATACCCAAGACTGAATAATTTATAAAGGAAAAAGGTTTAATGGACTCATGATTCCACATGACTAGGGAGGCCTCACAATCATGATGGAAGGCAAAGGAGAAGCAATGGCATGTCTTACATGGCAGCAGGCAGGAGAAGTTGTGCAGAGAAACTCCACTTTATAAAATCATCAGATCTCGTAAGACTTATTCACTATTATGAGAACAGCATGGGCAAGACTTCTCCCCATGATTCAATTACCTCCCATTGGGTCCTTCCCATGACACATGGGAATTATGGGACCTACAATTCAAGATGAGATTTGGTTGGGGACACAGGCAAACCATATCATCCCACCTCTGCAACTTATTAAGTATATGACCTCTGGTAAGTTACATTTTCTGTGCAATTGAGGGTGATGACAAAAGTTCCCAAGGCATAGAGTGCCTACAATAATTTTTAAATTCCAGAAAATGCATGTGCCCAGCATGTAGTCTGTGCTTTAAAACAATGTTAGGTATTATCAGGGTCTTCCATTGTAATGAAGTTTTTTCTTTTATTCATCTATACACCCCCTGTATTATCTTTTCATTTTCCTAAAGTGTGACTTTTATAATTCTTGGTTTTCTTTATGTTACTTATTTCCATTCTTTGTAAAAACTCTATTTGATGCAGATTTGTTGTACAGAAGCAAAGTCTTCCATCTTGTTCTCATGCACAGTGACTAATTTGCATTTAATGCAAGCATAGCTCTTTTCAAGCATAAGCATAAAGACCCATATTAGAATGAACACATCTGTTTATCTGTCCATGAATAGATTTAACTTTGGCTTAAAATATGGCCTGTTTGGTTTTACTATCTAGCTTCTTAAACCAATCACTTCTCTATAAACTGGCACAATCAATTATCTTTTGGCAGTTGCTTCCAGATTTAAAAATATTTCAAGAGCCATATTCTACATCCACAATTCTAAAGTTAACTGTGTTTCAGAATGAAGCTGAGGCTATGAACAGAATTATGTTATGTGACAGACCAATTTTTATTTACAATTTATTTATTACCATGTTTTTACAAGTTTGCTTAATTCTCTGTGGATTGACAACAGGACAAAGAACATGGAAGGACTTAGGCATAACACCTTTCCTCACCTGTTTTAGCAAGGACAGACTTTGGCCTGATGCATTTTTCAGGTGGTAGGATATATTTTTCATAAGACAGTGATCTCTGTAATTCCTATTCATATACCAAATTAATATCTTAGAAATCTGTTGGAAATTACCAAAGATAACCCATTCTGAATATAATACTTGCTATAGCTTTATGTGCAGGTATGTGATTAAAACATAAATCAAATGTAAACTGTTTCTTGATGTTCTTCAATAAAGTTAAAAATCACAAGCAGTCAACTATCTCGAGCTATAATGGAACAAACACAATCATAAATATATCAAATATTGAAACAAAAACTTTATCCCATAGTTTAAAAGTCATTTCATTTCTATTTAAATATATGTTTAATGTCTCATTTTTCTCCTATACATTTCAAGTAAATTTTATTAAGGTTAATTTACCCATAATAAAATGAAACCATTTTAGAGTACAATTCTGTGAGTGTTGACAAATGTATACAGCTGGCTAATCACCACCACAACCTAGAACATTCCCACCATCCCAGAACACTTTTTCATGTTTCTTTTCTGTCAGTCCTTGCTTCCTTCAGGTTCACCCCCAACCAACAACTGATCTACTTAGGTCGCTATAGATCAGATTTATCTTTTCTAGAGGAACCATATTACATTACATGTACTCTCTTTTATATGGTTTCTTTTCCTCAGACTAATGATTTTGAGATTCACCCATATTAAATGTTGTTAGTTTATTCTTTGTTATTAGTGAACAGTATTCCCTTGGGTGAACATGATATAACGTTTATTCATTAATTGATAGTTTTTTGGTTTTTTTGGTTTTTTTGGTTTTGTTTTGTTTTGTTTTGCTATTAGGTGTAAGACTGTTATAAACATCCAGTACTAGTCTCTGTGTAATCATAGATTTTCATTTACCTTGAGGAAATATCACTAGTGAAATTGCTCAGCCTTCTAATAATTATATGTTTAATTTTGCCTTTTGCTCCACATCTTCACCAACACTTAGATTTTTTTAAAAAATGTTACCCATCTAGAACTAGAAATTCCATTCGACCCAGCCATCCCATTACTGGGTATATACCCAAAGGACTATAAATCATGCTGCTATAAAGACACATGCACACGTATGTTTATTGCAGCATTATTCACAATAGCAAAGACTTGGAACCAACCCAAATGTCCAACAATGATAGACTGGATTAAGAAAATGTGGCACATATACACCATGGAATACTATGCAGCCATAAAAAATGATGAGTTCATGTCCTTTGTAGGGACATGGATGAAATTGGAAATCATCATTCTCAGTAAACTATCACAAGAACAAAAAACCAAACACCGCATATTCTCACTCATAGGTGGGAATTGAACAATGAGAACACATGGACACAGGAAGGGGAACATCACACTCTGGGGACTGTTGTGGGGTGGGGGGAGGGGGGAGGGATGGCATTGGGAGATATACCTAAAGTATAATAATAATAATAATAATAAAATAAAAATTAAAAAAAATAAAAAAATAAAATAAAATAAAAATAAAAATAAAAAATGTTACCCATTCAAGTGAATATTTAATGCTATTGAACCATGGTTGCATTTTCCTGCTGACTCTTGTGATGTGCTGATGCAAGTCTTTTGCCCATTTTAAAATTAGATACTGTGTATTTTTCTTTGGAATTGTGTGAGTTCTTTATATGTTATGTATACACATGTTTTGTCACATATATTTACTAAAAATAGTTTCTCCCAATCTGTTTTTTACTTCTCATTTCTTAGTGGTGTCTTTGAAGGGCAGAAATCATTAATTCTAATGATGAACAACTTATTTTTTTTCCTTTTGTGATTACTGCTTTATGTTTGGTGTTTAAAGATTCTTTACTCACCTCAAGTTTAAAAAAATTTTCTCCCATATTTTCTTCTAGACATTTTTTAGTTTTAGCACTTAACTTTAGGTATATAATCAATTTCTAGCTAATTTTATATTTGAAGTAAGCCAAAAGCTTCTTTTGAGGAAAAGAAGCCAAAAGTAAAAAATCATATTTTGAAGATGGATATCTAATTTTTCCACTATTTGAGGGAAGATAATCCTTTCCTCCACTTTTTATATTTGTTAAAAATCAATTGGCCATATAGATATGGGTCAATTTCTGCACTCTCTATTTAATTCCATTGATATATTTTTTCTATATTCATGCTGGTATCTCATTGATTTTAATTACAATAATAAGTCTTAATATCAGCTATTAAAAGTCCTCAAATTTGTTCTTACTTTTCAAAATTGTTTTGGCTGCTCTGAGTTCTTTGAATTTCTGTATAAATTTTAGAAGCAGTTTGTTCATTTTTACAAAAAAAACTAATTATTTTTAAATCTTGATTTGGGTTACAATACATCTATAAATAAATTGGAGAGAATTGACACGTTAACGATGAATTTCCTAATAAATCTTCTTGATATTTTATCTTCATTTATTTAGGTCTTCTTTAAATTATCTTAGCAGTATGATAGTTTTCAGTATACAAGTCTAACATATATCTTGCTAAATTCATACAGAAGTATTTCTTGATTTTAGATATATTTGTAGATGGTTTTGCATTTTAAATTTTATTTTTCAATTTTTCATTGCTATAATATTGACTTTTATATATTAATCTTTTGTCTTTGTGACTTTGTTAATCTCAATATTTTTTCAAGTTGCATAAAAGATATTTTGAAGCTATTTTAGAATTTTTGATGTATACAATTACATCATGTGCAGAGGCAATTGTAATTCCCTTTAATATACCTTCTAAACTTACTAGACACTCAAGCATAGTGTTGAATAAAAGAGGTAAAAATGGAATATTTTTGTCTTCTTCCCAAGAGAGTGAGTAGGTGAAGGTAATCATTTAGTCTCTCATTATTAAGTTTGATGTTAGCTATAGGTTTTCATAAATGGCCTTTATTAAATGGGGGAAATTTCTTTCTATTCGTAATAGGCTAAGAAGGTTTTTTTGTTTATTACCGATGAATGTTTAATTTTGTCAAATGCTTTTGCCACATCTATTGAGAAAATTATATTTTTTCTCATTATTTTATTAATACCATGTATTATTTTTTAATGCTTTTTTAATGTTAAGCTAATTTTGCATTCCTGGGACAAATTCCACTTGGTCATGATGTGTTAACAATTTTCTGTTTTGCTAGATTCACCTTCTTAATATTTGCTGAAGGGTTTTGAATCTATTTTATAATTTTCTTTTTATGTGATGCCTTTTTTGTTTTCATTATTAGGGTTATGTTAATCACATAAAATAAATCAGAAAGTGCATCATAATCTTATTTCTTGAAAGAACTGTGTACATTGATTTATTCCTTAAATGTTGGCTGGAATGTTGGCTGGAATTGATCATTGAGGACATCTGGTCCTGAAGCCATCTTTGTGAAAGAGGTTTTTTGTTATGAATTCAATTTCTCTAATAGATATGTGGTCATCTAAGTTTTGTATTTGTTCTTGTGTTAGTTATGGTAATTTATAAATTTATTTATTTCTAGGAATTTGTCCATTTCATCTATTTTTTCAAGTTTATTGATAAAAAGTATTAAATTCCTTACTATGTTTTAATGACTTTTGGAACCATGTGATATCTACTTTTTTACTCTTAATACTGATGACTTTGTATATTTTTTGTTTCCTAGTCCATCTAGATGTTTATCAGATCTATTGATTACAAAAAACACAAGTTTTTTGTAACCTTTTCAATTAAAATATAACATACAGATGTAGTAAAATATACAAATCTTCAACATATTCCACAGGAATATTTTACAAATGAATATACTTTCATAACCACCACCCTAGTTCAAACACACAATTTTATCAGCAATCAAGAGCCTTTATCTTATCGTCTTCCAGCCCATATTTCCCCCAAAGTTAACCACTCTTAACTTCTACTACCTTCAATTACTTTGCCTGTTTTAGAATCTCATATAAATGAAGTCATATGAACTATACTTTATATGCTTGGATTCTTGGTTAATATATTTTTGAGATTCATCCATGTTACTATGCATAGCAGTAGTTAAGTTGCCCATGAAGAAAAAAAAAATAAGCAAAAGAATGAAAAATAGACCCTGGGCTTCCTGTGTCCTTGTGGAGTGTTCTTTCCCACCATTCTCACACTCATTTGTGTGTGAATATCCACATTCTAAAACTCTTGAGAATACAGACTATTTTCTATACTTCCCAAACAATACATTCACAGTCCTGAATTTTTACTTTTTAATAGAAATGCATTGACCTAGCTGGAATGGTCAAGATTTATTAGGAT
The DNA here is from genome assembly GCF_028885625.2 of Pongo pygmaeus. Taxonomy (NCBI): domain Eukaryota; kingdom Metazoa; phylum Chordata; class Mammalia; order Primates; family Hominidae; genus Pongo; species Pongo pygmaeus. The sequence continues at coordinate 17,586,808 of NC_085930.1, read as the reverse complement.
TTTACCAGCAAGTAGAAAAAGAACAAAGCTGCGCATTACAGAGGAGTACTGAGTCTTTTCAACTTACCATCTTACTGACCTTGGATAAGTCACTTAATTTTTCCGAGCCTTACTTTGCTTCTCCATAAAGGAGGAAGAGTATGACTTGCCTTATCCTATTCACAGAGACACAGTGGCACTCCAGTAAAAACATGTGAAAGTACTTTGTCAAGAGAAAATAAACACAAAATGTTTTGTTAATATAATAAATGAAGCATTGAAGCTTAACGCCCAAATCTTAAAAGCTAAAAAAAAAATTCCCAGCAGTCTCTTTCTGCCAAGTCTGTGCCTGTATTCAACTGGGTAGGTGGTGAAGAATGGTTGGGCTGGGCTGGGTCCATTCCCTGAGACACAAACATGCTATGACAGCAGTTAAGTGCCAAGATGGGGCAAAGTGGAAAGACAGAAAGAAGTAGAAGTTCCAATATGGGGTTTGTTTTTAATTCATGAAATATATATTTCTATTAAATGCATTATCACAAAACCACTTCTAGCATTCGAAATTTTTATTTATTTTTAAGTTTACATACAGTAAAATTTACTCTTTCTGGCGCTAGCCACTGGTTTCACTAATTTTCTCTATTGTTTATCTAATTTTGAGTTCATTGTGTCCCCTCTTATCATCATAGATTTCATCTTTTTATTTACACAGAGGTTGGTTTTCTTTTCTTTTTTACCTTTTTTGGAAGGTGGGGTTAAAGCAGAAGCTTAGAACATTAATTTCAGACAATTTCTCTTTTCTAATGAAGCATTTAAATATATCAGTTTCTCCCTCAGCACTATATTATTTGCACCTCATAATTTCTGATAGGCTGTTTTCAGTGCTATCTAGGGTAAAATATTTTCTAATTTCTCTTGAGCTATCATTTTACTTATTAGTTTCATAGACTTACAACACTTAATTTCTAAATACTTGAAAATCTTTCATATTTGTTTTATTTATATATGACTTAAATCTTTAATTTTTAGATATTATTACAGTTATTTGAAGTTTATTTTTTCTTTTATTGCTGAAATATAAAATTCTAACTTAATTTTGTATATTGATCTTTCTTTCTTTTTTCTTTTTCTTTTCTTTTTTTTTTTTTTTTTTGAGATGAAGTCTCGCTCTGTTGCCCAGGCTGGAGTGCAGTGGCGCGATCTCAGCTCACTGCAAGCTCCGCCTCCCGGGTTTACGCCATTCTCCTGCCTCAGCCTCCCCAGTAGCTGGGAGTAGCTGGGACTAGCTGGGACTACAGGCGCCTGCCACCAAGCCCTAATTTTTTGTATTTTTAGTAGAGATGGAGTTTCACCATGTTGGCCAGGCTGGTCTCGAACTCATGACCTCAAGTGATCCTCCCACCTCATCCTCCCAAAATGCTGGGATTACAGGCATGAACCACTGCTCCCAGCTTGATCTTTCATACGGGGACTTTGCTAAACTCAAATATTTGTTCTAGTAGTACTTTTTTTTCTAAAAACTTAAGATTTTTTTTTTATGTACACATTATGTTTCCTTCAAATAAAGAAAATTTTACTCATCTTTTCCAATCTGGATTATATTTATGTATATGTCACATAACAGATTTGGTGTAATTTTCTGTCTTTTACATTTCTTGTAGTTTGTTTTATTGCTGTATATACATATTTTATGGGGAATAGTACGTGTGCTCTTGAAACTGATGTATATTTTATTGCTGTTGAATGAGGTGTTCTTTAAATGTCAATTGGTTCATGTTAAGTAATAATGTTCACATAGTCGAGATTCTTTATTTTTTTTTACTTGTTTTCTCAATTACAGGGAGAGGAGTGCTATAGTTTCTAATTGTAGAAACGTCGGTTTCTCCTTTCAGCTTTGTCAAGTTTTGCTATATGTGGTTTAAAGCTGTTTTCCATGCGTAATGTTTAGAATTCCTAGGTATTCTTGAAGAATTAATCCTTTGATCTTTATAAAATGATATTTATCCCTGGTTATATTTCTTTTTCTAAGTTTGACTTTGTCTGATATTAATATAGCAAATCAACTCCCTTATGTTTAGTGTTTGCATGGTATAGTTTTCTCCCATCATTTCACTGTTAACTTATTGTATGTTTGTATGTGAAGTGCATTTTTCCTTCCCTTAGTGGTTAATTTTATGTTGTTTCCCAATGTCTGAAAACAGTTGCTGCGTAAATATTGCCCCCTTTGATTTTGTTTACAAAACAAAAATTTGTGTACAGTGGGATAACAAGTTCAGTACCATTATTCTCTCATGGCTGAATGTCTATATGTATATTATACATTTTAATCTTCTGATTGCTGTGTCCTGGCATTTTCAGTCTATACACAGTGTTACCATCATGTTAATGACTACTGTACCTCCAGAACGTAATACTTTTCTTATCCCTTAGTAATCCTCATTTACATGTTGAATAACAGCTTGCATTCTGCTTTATGATTCCAAGTGAAATGAGTATTGACTATATATAAATGGCATTTATCATCATGACGCATTTGGACAAACCTCAAAGAACTAAAATATATATATATCTACACATTTTAAAATACGAGCCACAAAATGGATGATAATCTAAGCTCTTCCAATAATGAAATATGGACAAAAAAGACATTCCATGCCTTAAGTGTAATGGTAAATACATTCAAAGGTGAATTACAAGTTGATGATAAAAAATTGCTGGCAACTAATTCCAAATGGAAAACATAATTATTTACTGAAATATTAAAAATTAATTTCTTTTTATTGATTATTTAGATATACAAAATAAAATCTCAGTTATATTAAGAATTGCATGGAACTTATATTAAAAATCTTGTGATAGCAATTTTATTAGCAGTTGTGGTTTAAAAGGTCTTACACCACTATAATTGAATATGCCACATTTCATTTTAGCATGTCAGTATGGCTTCCATATTTGGGATTCTATTTTTTTACTTGAGCTAGTGAATTTATTCTGTAAAGCTTACATTTTCAAATTTGACCCTTAAACCTTATGAAATTATATATTCTTAATTCTAATAAAAGTTCTTAGTGAATAATTCCCTAAATGTTCAAAAATTCTACTAATTTGTTTTTCATTCCTTTCATCTTTTTAATGTAATGATATAATACCTTCTTAATTATCTTCTTGGTGCACTGTCTATAGCATTTTTTAAGATAAGTTGATTTCTTACTACTCTAAAATTGATTTCCAGGCTGGATGATAGTTATATTTTATATATACACACGTATAGTTTTAATGTATGTATATATGCACACATAAATGTGTATATTTAAACATATAGATAGCTATAGATATACCGATATAGGTCATTATTTTAAAATCAACATATTAAATCACACCAAAATTTTACAGGATGTGATCATTAGTACAAAAGTTATCTGCTATTATAGGTCATCTATTATTTACTATCTACTATTAATGAACAGATGAACAGAATATGATATACAAAAAATAAGTAATTGCATCTTCTAATTTCAGCCACAAAGAGCAGTTTCTGTAATATTTTAAAGTAGTTGACATAGAAAGAAATTCCAGTAAAAAAATCATATTCTATGAGACCGAAAATTTCTTACATGTGCCCCTTTTTACAGAGAGCCTATAATTTTATGGAACACTGAACTGGAGATGCAGAAATAAAAGTGTTGGGAATATGGATTTTTAAAAAATAATATTTATTTTGAAATATTTTAAATTAGAGGAATTTTTTAAAATCACTATAATGAATACTACGTACAAATTCTTTTAAATTTTTTTTACACTTGTCTTAGTCCATCTGAGCTGCTATAACAAAGGGCCATAGACTGGGTTGTTATAAACAGCAGAACTTTATTTCTTACAGTCCTGGAGATTGGGAAATCCTACATCAAAGTGCTAGCAGATTCTATTTGATGAGGGCCCAGTCCCTGATTAATAAACAGCTGTCTTCTCTCTGTGTTCTTAGAAAGCCAAAATTGACAAATGGGATTTAATTAAACTAAAGAGCTTTTGCACAGCAAAAGAAACTACCATCAGAGTGAACAGGCAACCTACAAAATGGGAGAAAATTTTTGCAATCTACTCATCTGACAAAGGGCTAATATCCAGAATCTACAAAGAACTCAAACAAATTTACAAAAAAAAAAAAAACAACCCCATCAAAAAGTGGGTGAAGGATATGAACAGACACTTCTCAAAAGAAGACATTTATGCAGCCAACAGACACGTGAAAAAATGCTCATCATCACTGGCCATCAGAGATGCAAATCAAAACCACAGTGAGATACCATCTCACACCAGTTAGAATGGCAATCATTAAAAAGTCAGGAAACAACAGGTGCTGGAGAGGATGTGGAGAAATAGGAACACTTTGACACTGTTGGTGGGACTGTAAACTAGTTCAACCAGTGTGGAAGTCGGTGTGGCAATTCCTCAGGGATCTAGAACTAGAAACACCATTTGACCCAGCCATCCCATTACTGGGTATATACCCAAAGGATTATAAATCATGCTGCTATAAAGACACATGCACACGTATGTTTATAGCGGCACTATTTACAATAGCAAAGACTTGGAACCAACCCAAATGTCCATCAATGATAGACTGGATTAAGAAAATGTGGCACATATACACCATGGAATACTATGCAGCCATAAAAAACGATGAGTTCATGTCCTTTGTAGGAACATGGATGAAGCTGGAAACCATCATTCTCAGCAAACTATCACAAGGACAAAAAAACCAAACACCACATGTTCTCACTCATAGGTGGGAATTGAACAATGAGAACACTTGGACACAGGAAGGGGAACATCACACACCAGGGCCTGTCGTGGAGTGGGGGGAGGGGGAAGGGATAGCATTAGGAGATATACCTAATGTAAATGACAAGTTAATGGGTGCAGCACACCAGCATGGCACATGTATACATATGTAACAAACTTGCACGTTGTGCACATGTACCCTAGAACTTAAAGTATAATAATAATGAAAAGAAGAAAGCAGTAGGGACAAGGAAGGGAGCTCTCTGAGATCTCATTTATAAGGGCACTAATCTCATTCATGACCTCATTGCCTAATCACCTTCCAAAGCTTCACACCTAAATACCATCACACTGGGCTTAGTAGTGAACATATTTTGGGGAAATAAACATTCAGTCTTTAGCAATATTCGTATCATATTTTTAGTGAGTAAATTGTACAGATAAAGGTAAGCCCTTTATGTGCCTCAAATAGACTCCACTGCCTTTCCTTGCTCCCCAAAGGTAAACATTCTAAATTCACTATTTATAATTGAATACAGCACAACATATTCAAGAATCCATACATGTGTATGGATTCTTTGTATTATATTTTTAAATTTCTATAAGTGGTATCACACTATAGTCACAATTGTACAACTTGATTTTTTTTATTTTGCTAAAATATTTATTTGGGATTTGTGTAGTTTTAGTTTTTTACTTTAACTGCTATATATTATTCCAATTATATAAATGTACCCCAATATATGTATCTATCCTCTGGTTGTTAGACATTTAGATGATTTCTAATTTTTCTCTATTACAAAAAAATGTTAAAATGAACATTCTTGTAGGGACATCTTGTGCCATATTTGGGATACTCTCAGACTATAGATTTAAGTGGAATTGCTGGTCCAGGTTATGTCCATCTAAAATATTTCTAAATACAGACAAGTGATTGTACAAATTTTCATGATCACCTACTGTAAAGGAGAATAAACAAATGAATCAATATTTTACAAGACTTATCTTTTTTTTTGGAGTCTCACCTGTCGCCCAGGCTGGAGTACAGGGGTGCGATGTCGGCTCACTGAAACCTCTGCCTCCTGGATTCAAGGGATTCTCTTGCCTCAGCCTCTCAAGTAGCTGGGATTACAAGTGTGCACCACCATGCTCAGCTAATTTTTGTATTTTTAGTAGAGATGGGGTTTCACCATATCGGCCAGGCTGGTCACAAACTCCTGACCTGAAGAGATCCACCTGCCTCAGCCTCCCAAAGTGCTGGGATTACAGGTGTGAGCCACTGCACCTGGTCATTTACAATATTTTTTATTGGAATATTTTCTTTATTATATGTAGGAATTTAAATACAATAAATATTTTTATGAGTCAAAGTATTTCAGAATAAAATTCGAAATTATTTTTTGGTACATGCTGATATAATTAATTAGCAGAATAATTCTTAGCAGTTAGTAATTCTTCATATGTTCAAAATTCTCCCTGATTCAATAATCTTTATTTATTCAATTAAAGTAGTACAACCCCTTTCTCTATATTATGTTTATTTCTTCTATAACAGTGTCAACATAAAAATTTTTTAGTGGCTAGTTTCTACACTGAAAATACTTGCAGATCACTTCAGTTTTTCATGGAAAGTTCTAAAAGTGCTAAGTGGAATGTTTCATACTTCCTGCTGCACACAGCCTTCTGACTTCTCAGTACCATGCTGCATTTTCTTCACACTGGGCTGCCCACTTGATTTGTGTTTCTTTTCATCTCAGGTTACTCCTGTGCTGTCTTTGGTCTCCTGAGATGGATGATGTCTCCTCTTTCCACATCAACTTCCTACAGTGTTCTATGTACTACAAAAGTAACATGATCAAAGGGACCTGAGGGCTTTATTCCTGATTATGATGTAATTATTTACTGCAGTGACATCTCATTTACCTGTATAATCCAGGTCCTCCCCAATCTGACTAATCAATCATTCACAAACTTAGATATTCTTAGCTACAAAGGAGATACACATTTGAAAAGTTTTGATCTAGACCCAAACAACTTTTAAATGTGTTTGCTTGAGTTTTTGTTGCCTCACATTATCTTGGCTAAGAAATTGGATATACTTATATTAACATAATTGCAATTCAATACTTTGCTTCCTAAATATTCCAGCCAACAGAGACTATTGAAGTTTAAAATACCAGCAAGACAACTCACTATATTCTGTTCTATTTATATTTATATTCTACTTTGTATATTTAATTCTCTATGATTCAAAGACTTGTCTATATTATGCACATTAGTCCTCAAATAATTTACTCAAGAAATTGTTATAGGGTGACGGATTATACCATCATCACACACTAAGCAATGAAGCGAGTCATTGTTACATTACTTCAACAATCTCACTGGAAAAAAGTGAACAGACATTTAAAAATATCTTGTATAGCTCTGCTGTTTGATTGTTTCTTATGTTTCCAGATAAATAATGTTCTGTATTCAGAAAATCAAACCCTTTGTTCCTACGTATTTTATTTGATGGCTTTGAGCATTGATTCTGGAGACTGACCTGGAAAGAATTTTGGTGATATGTAACAAAATAAGATACTATGCAATTACCTTTTCATCCAGCAATTCCACTTCAGAGAATCTACCCTAAATGTATGCCTCAAAGAATATGAAACTATATATATGCACATGGTTATTCATATCAACATTGTTTATAATCACAAAATACTGGAAACAATCTAAATACTCAGATATGGAAGAATCGTTGGTTAAGTTATGTTATATACACAAAATAAAAGATTATACAGACATTTTTTGTAAATTGGTATGAGATCATTTCCATGATATATTGTTAAGTAAAAAAAAGAAAACTAATTGCAAAAGAATAATTGTATCCTATTCTTCTTACAAGAAAGAAAGAAGTATAAGAAAATACATTTGATATGGTTTGGCTGTGTCCCCACCCAAATATCATCTTGAATTGTAGTTCCCATAATCCCCACATGTCGTGGGAAGGATCTGTGAGAGGTAATTGAATCATGGGAACGGTTACCCCCATGCTCTTCTCATGATAGTGAGTTCTCACGAGATCTGATGGTTTTATAAGGGGCTTTTTCCTCTTTGCTCAGCACTTCTCTCTCCTGCTGCCATATGAAGAAGGACATGCTTGCTTACTCTTCCACCATGATTGTAAGTTTCCTGAGGTCTCCCCAGCCATGCAGAACTGTGAGTCAATTAAACCCCTTTTCTTTATAAATTACTCAGTCTCAGGTATTTCTTCATAACAGCATGAGAACGTACTAATACACATTGATCTTCTAATTTATGCAAAATAAATACAAGAAGCACTAACCAGAAGCTCAAGAAATTGTTCCCTATAGAGGGTGGCAGAAAATGGAATAGAAAGCAGGGGGAAATAGGAATATGTTAGTAGGTATGCAGTAGAAACCACACGTCTATAAGTACACCTCTTTGTTTGTGTTTAACTCTTAGACTTCAGTAATTTTTCACATGCCCATAATAACAAATAATTGAAAGAAACCAGGGTTGGCCAGGTTGCATGATATGAACAGCAAAAAATGGACCTAATTATATTAGAAATGAATAACATAATAATATTTTCACACTGAAGAGGATGGAGAAGAAAATAATTTATCTAAGTAATTTTTGGGGACAATAAACATTTTTATTGGAAAGATGGAAGACTAAAAAAACAAAAAGGAAAAAGAATAACTGTACAAAACACTGTAGTCAGGTTAGTAAACCTTACAGAGATAAGGTTAACAATTATCTAACTGCCTGATGTGTATAATAAGATTGAACTCATAGGTAAATCTACTGTAGAAAATGAAGGCCCGGCAGTACACACAGTGGCTCTTGCCTGTAATCCCAGCACTTTGGGAGGCCAAGAGAGGAAGATTGCTTGAGCTCAGGAGTTTGAGATCAGGATGGGCAACACGGCAAGACAATTATCCCTACAAAATTTTAAAAAATTAGTCAAGCATGGTGGTGCCACGCCTGTGGTCCCAGCTGTCTGGAGACTGAGGGGAGGGGATCACTTAAGCCAGGAAAGTTGAGGCTGCAGTGAGCCATGTACATGCCACTGCACTACAGCCTGGGTGACAGAGCAGGATCTTGTCTCAAAAAAAGGAAAAAAGAGAAAAGAAACTGAAAGCCCATTTTATCTTTACAGTGTAGGATTGAAATCAGAGATGTAAATATGAAATCTTGGTTTATTTTAAACAAAAACACACAGAAAAAATAGATGTATAGCTATGCATGGGTTAGTATACATATATTCTAACTCTCTTGAGAAGTATTAGGAAGTAGTGCTTCCTGATAGTGGTGAGAACACCTAGGTATGGTCTGTCTTCACATTGCCTTCTCTCCTGTGAGTGTGAAATCTCTCTCTTCCTCTCTCTCTTATAAGAATGCATGTATAAGATACATGCATCTTATAAGAATGCATGTAATCATCTTTAGGATTCACTGAGATTATCCCGGATAATTTATCATCTCAATGTCCTTACTGTAATCACGTATTTTGGCCATGTAAGATATCATTTGCCTCCAGGGTGTGATAGTTAATTTTTATGTGTCAACTTGTCTGAGTCACAGGATTTCCAGAAAGCTGGTTAAACACTATTTCTGGGTTTGTCTATGGGTGCGTTTCTGAAAATGATCAGGCACTGAATTGGTAGACTAAGTAAACATATGGCCCTCTCCAGTACAGGTGGGCATCACCGAATTTGTTACTGACCTGACTAGAAAATAAAGGTGGAGGAAGTTCAGATTAACTCTGTCTATCTTGCTGAGATGGGACATCAATCTTCTCCTGCCCTTGGAGCTCCAGGTTTCACGCCTTTGAATGATACCTTCAGCTTTCCTGGGTTTCCAACTTGCAGATGGCATATCATGGGACCTTCCAGTGTCCATAATCATTTAAGCAAATACCTTGTGATGTATCATGTGAGTCAAGAAAAGATTCTGTGTGTGTGTGTGTGTCTGTGTGTGTAATTTCCTATTGGTGCTCTGTCTGTAGAACCATTCATTACTAATGCACAGGCATAAGGACATGGATATCTGTTTTTGGAGAAGAGTGAATTTTCAGCATCCCACCATATTCGCGACTCCATACCAATGTAAATAATTAAAATAAATACATAAATTTTAGAGAAGACACAGCTCTTCATTAGAGATGAATTCATTTTTTTAAAATGTAGAAGAAATGAACGAAATAGAAAATCACCTAGGGAAAACACTACATTAATAAATATAATACGAAAAATATCCAACTGGTAGATATGACATCAAGGGGAAAAAGTTCAAGGAAGACGTGGATATTTGCATAATGTGAAAGTATTGTAAAGTATTTCTTCAAAGTATATTATCAATTACAAAGTGAAAAATAACTTTATCTGGAGAAACCCAGCAGACACTACATAATGAACATATCAAAGCTAACAACATGAGTGAACTCCCATTCACAATTGCTACAAAGAGAATAAAATACCTAGGAATACAACTTAAAGGGATGCGAAGGACCTCTTCAAGGAGAATTACAAACCACCGCTCAAGGAAATAAGAGAGGACACAAGCAAATGGAAAAACATCCCATGTTCATGGATAGGAAGTATCAATATCATGAAAATGGCCACACTGCCCAAAGTAATTTATAGATTCAATGCTATCCCCATCAAGCTACCAATGACTTTCTTCACAGAATTAGAAAAACTACTTTAAATTTCATATGGAACCAAAAAAAAGTGCACATGGTGAAGACAATCCTAAGCAAAAGAACAAAGCTGGAAGCATCACGCTACCTGACTTCAAACTATACTACAAGGCTACAGTAACCAAAACAGCATGGTACTGGTATAAATATATAGACCAATGGAACAGAACAGAGGCCTCAGAAATAATGTCACACATCTACAACCATCTGATCTTTGACAAACCTAACAAAAACAAGCAATGGGGAAAGGTTTCCCTATTTAATAAATAGTGTTGGGAAAACTGGCTAGCCATATGCAGAAAACTGGACCCCTTCTTACACCTTATACAAAAATTAACTCAAGATGGATTAAAGACTTAAATGTAAGACCTAAAACCATAAAAACCCTAGAAGAAAACCTAGGCAATGCCATTCAGGACATAGGAATGGGCAAAGAATTCATGACTAAAACACCAAAAGCAATGGCAACAAAAGCCAAAATTGACAAATGGGATCTAACTAAATGAAAGTGCTTCTGCACAGCAAAAGAAACTATAATCAGAGTGAACAGGCAACCTATAGAATAGGAGAAAATTTTTGCAATCTATCCATCTGACAAAGGGCTAGTATCCAGAGTCTACAAGTAACATAAACAAATTTACAAGAATAAAACAAACAACCCCATCAACTGTGGACAAAGAATATGAACAGACACTTCTCAGAAGAAGACATTTATGCAGCCAACAAACATATGAAAAAAACTCATCATCAGTGGTCACTAGATAAATGCAAATCAAAACCAGAATGAGAAACCATCTCATGCCAGTTTGAATGGCGATCATTAAAAAGTCAGGAAATAACAGATGCTGTAGAGAATGTGGAGAAATAGAAACACTTTTACACTGTTGGTGGGAGTGTCAATTAGTTCACCCACTGTGGAAGACAGTGTGGGGATTCCTCAAGGATCTAGAACCAGAAATACCATTTGATCCAACAATCCCATTACTTGGCATATACCCAAAGGATTATAAATCATTCTACTATAAAGACACATGCACGCATATGTTTATTGCAGCACTATTCACAATAGCAAAGACTTGGAACCAACCCAAATGCCCATCAATGTTAGACTGGATAAAGAAGATGTGGTACATATACACCATGGAATACCATGCAGCCATAAAAAAACGGATGAGTTCATGTCCTTTGCAGGGACATGGATGAACCTGGAAACCATCATTCTCAGCAAACTAACACAGAAACAGAAAACCAAACATTACATGTTCTCACTCATAACTGGGAGTTGAACAATGAGAGTACGTGGACACAGGGAGGGGAACATCACACACAAAGGCCTGTAGGGGGCGTGGGGGGCTAGGGGAGGGATAGCATTAGGAGAAATACTTTATGTAGATGACGGGTTGATGGCGGCAGCAAACCACCATGACACGTGTATACCTATGTAACAAACCTGCACGTTCTGCACATGTATCCCAGTACTTAAAGTATAATAAAAAAAAAATTTAACAATGAGGGTTGTCAAAGGAGATGTGTATATTAATATTAATGTTCATAACAGTTACAGCAAACTGAAAACAGCCCTAATATCCATTATGAATGATAACTGGACATTGGACATTGAATAAACTAATTTGTTATAATCATATAATGAAATACTACTCAGTGATTAAAAAAAAAGAGTGAACCACTGATATATCTGGATGAACCTTATAACATCACACTGAGCAAAAGAAGCCTGACACAATATTCATACCATATAAACCCAATCATATGCAATTCAGAAAAAGGAAAAATATACATACCATATATACATGCCATATAATTCCATATATACATGCCATATAATTCCAATTATATGCAATTCAGAAAAAGGAAAAATACATGAATAGATATAGAAATCAGAACAGGAAGCTTGAACAGAAGCAGAAAAGGAGATTGACAGAAAGTAAGTATGAAAAGACATTCTAGAATCATAGAAATGTTTTGTTTTTGATAGGAACATTGATGAAATGGCCATATACATTTGTTCAAACTCAAAACTGCACATCTGAAATCAGCACATTTATTTTATGTATTTATACAATAAAGTGACAGCAAGGACTGAACTGAGAAGTGGACAGAAGAGAAAAAGAACCCACCACCCCAATTCCATTGCAAAATAAATTTCAGGCTTGTGCCTCTGTGGAAATTCCCCATACCCCAAACCCTGGAGTATGTTCGCTGGCATATGATCAAAAACAAGGTCACTCCAATAATCACAAATACATCTGAATTTCTGTCTTACTCAACATTACACTGTTTTGCTTTCTTTAAAAATTTCCATATCCCCAAAACATTCAAGAAAATATGTTCTATTGTTTTTACTGCTGGCAGTTTATGATACTACTCGCTAGCCACTACATACCTAGAGCTTATACGATCTGTTTGCAATCAATTTGGCAAAAACGATGACCTTGCTCCCCGATAATACTCTGGTAAACTATGGTTGTCTCATTTCATCCCTCTCCTCATCTTTCCAAATGAATTTACATAAAAATCCTATAGATTTCCAGTTCATAAAATTATGCTTTCAATACTCTGTACACCCATGTATACTTCCAGCCCTTCCAGGTCATCTTAGTCCAATGACCCAGAATATGTTTTTTATTTTCTTTCGTTTATTTTCATCATACGATTTTCAATTTGAATTTAACATGTTGTCAAGTGACCTTTTATTTTTTGTCCCCTGGCACTAGTTAAATCAGATTCTTTTGTGTGTCCAGTTACCATTTTTCTTGGTTGGTCTCCCTGAAATTATTATTTTGTTTCTATTGGACAAATCAAGGCCTAAATTATTTCTCTTTTTTTAAGAAAAAAAAGTTAAAAAACACTAGAGCTATACTGTTTTGTAAAGAAAAGAGTTAAGTTTACCTGTAAAAAAAAATAATAAGAAATGTAAATTATACTGAATTTTAAACAAATCATATACTTTGAATAAGATTCAAAAATATGTTAGACAACATAATTTGAGAAACCAAAAAAGAATAAAAATTATTCCTTAAATGTAGGAGGAAAAGGATTATTGAAAGTGAATAGCTGACAAAATTTGGATTGAATTTCCTACAATAAATGCTTTATGGAGGATCTGGAGGCCCAACTCCCCAATAATTGTAGTAACATGAAATCTGTGTGAGTTCTGAATTATACACCGAGGAGAATCTATAGGGATTTAAGTTGGGTTAGTAAGTGTCAACTTCCTGGGACTCTGAAATAAGCTGGAAATAATTTGCTAAGAATTTTCCTGAATATGAAGTGCCTTTAATAAGATAGTTTGATGAGTAAATGAATCAGAAAATTGAGGACTAAATTTTCCTTATGTTTTATACATTTTTGCAGTGATAGCAAGGTCAAAACATTTGGATTACAATTTAAGAACCATCAACTCTTTAGGTAAAGACTAGTAAAACCAAGTCATTGTCAGGCACTAAAACAAAATCATGAATCATACTAATACAAATGCAGTTCATGGTCTTAGAGCTCACATTTGCGAAGAAAAAACTGGGCTGCGCTGTTGTGCATATTATGAAAACAGGAAGATCAGCAGCAACATTCTGACATTAATTGTGAGGTGTGCAGAAAATCACATGTACTAATAATCAAATATGCAAATTATTTTTAAAATAATATCAGGTGAATTTAAAGGTTTTTTATTAAACATTATATACTTCCTTTGATTGAATACAATAGAGTTACAGGGACCATTACGCATTTACACATGTTGGAAGCCTCTATTTTCTGTGCCAAAATCCTGTGTGGTTAATGTTTGCTATGATTACAACTTATTGTTATGTTTTATTTTCTTAAACATATTTTGATTAGCAATATAAGCAAATATCCAGAGCAAGGTATTGTCTTTATGAATGCCATCAATAAAGGTGTTACAGCTGAAAAGGACTTCAGATCATCATATATGACACTTTTTCATATATTAATATTTACTCACATACTCTAGCATATGGAGTACTTACAACGTTCCATACATTGTTCTAGGTACTGAGCACACAAAGCAAACATGAGAGACAAGGCAATGGCCTTGACTTCTCCACTGGAAACATTTCTGCTCTCTTCTCAATAGACAAAATCTATGAAGTCATGTTTTTCATGAGGATATGGAAAAACATGCACAAACAAATCTTTTTTTCTATCTATCAATGTATTTATTTATATCTGATAATGTTATAGTGACTTAGCCCATAACCAGACTAAACATTTCTCAATCATCTCTGCTTGTTCACTGTACTGCAATACAGAAAGATTTTGTTTGCCCTACGAAATTATTTATTATTATCTTCCATTTTCCTTCTGGATTACCCTGTGAGTGTGTAAAACCAGTATCTTCATCATTTATGCCCTCTTCACGTTCCTGAAAAGAATGAAACTCAGAGGTTACTCTACTAAAATCCAAGTTTATCATCAGGTAATCTTAGCCAGTGCCTGATATCTAAATATAATTCTTACACTAATATATAGTTCTGCCTTTCCTCTGGCCCACTCGCCTTCATTCCTGATGCAAATTCCCGCTGGAGGAGCATCAGGGTGGAACCAAAGGTTATAAAAAGTGAAGTAAATGCCCTAACATTTAATTTTACATAGTTGAAGGTTTTATTTGGTTCTCTGCATGTTTCATCTGCTGCATAAAAACAATTAATCTCTTTCAGACTAAGGCATCTTGCAATTTTGAATTTTATTTTGCAAAATAGAAAACAGTCTTTACTCTGTTGTTCTTTATTGGTGATTCATCAAGTTGATCTCCTCACCAGAATCTTTTATTTTAATATTTTATTGCAAAAATTAACAATAAACGATATTGAAAACTGAGAAATTTTTAATCACCGATTATCATAATAACTAATTAACATACAAACATGGCCTCTTAAACCTTTAGATCACATAAATCGAAGCTCAGCAACCAGTCAGGTGCACATACATTAAAATAAAATTTTCTACCAAATTAATTGACTATTAAAAAATACACTAGTATATTTCATAGTATTAGAGAATTTCAATTTATCAAGAGTCAATATTATATTAAAGTTTCATTAAGGGCCGAAGAGAGTTGTCTTTCAAGTCTGCTCACATAAACATTTAGGTTATGTTTTATTTTCAAACCATAGCATTTAATTGGAGGAAAGGGAGAGGAGAGGGAGGTGTCAGTAGCTTTGCAAAGAAGTATTAATTATTAAATCAAAAACAAGTATGTTTGGAAAGAAAACTAACATTTTCCTTTGCACTAAAAATAATAATGCACCCCAGAAAGTATATACCTACATAGCAGTAAATAAAGGCTTCCAGGTGGAAATACTGCAAGGATTATCAGAATTTTTTTGTTTAAATTTTAACTGCCATGTCGGTGGGGAGGCTTTTTATGACAAACAGAATCTCCAGCGCAAAATGTATTAAAAATCATTAGCTTCCTTAACAGGAAGTCAAGAAGAAGACAGATGTCATAGATTGTGGATTCACTAGCTTAATGATGTCATCAGGGACTTAAGTTCTCTCCATCCCTTGGCTCTGCTGTTCACATTGTTGGCTTCATTTTAAGGCTAGTTACCCTTGGGATCATATAAAGGATCTCAGCAGCAACCAAGAATATGCTTTCTTAGTAACATCCAGTAGAAAGGAATCTCTTCCTTCCTCAGAGAATGTGGCCCTTGCCATAGGTTGAATAGCCAGAATTTTAATAATCTGGAAAATGGCATATGCTTGTTGATCAAAGCAAATCAGGAACGACCAAGCTTCTCCAAAATAAAATGGGCTGATTAGTTTGACACCAACATCTTAACAAATTGAGGTTCTATTAGGAAGGAGAAAGTGGGGAACAGAGTCAGGATATGCAAATAGCTATGCTTTCTACAACTGTGGTTCTCTCCCCTCCATGTGATTTTAAGTACATTCCTGATATCCCTTCATCATGAGACTAACACAATAGTTCACATATGGTTGGTGCTCAACAGATGCTTTGTTGTCCTGCCTGACGGGGAATTTAAAGAGGCATTTTCATTATAGATAAGAAATAAGAAAGAAGTGAGTAGAGAAGAGTAAATATTAAAATGCTGAAAAACCTGACTTACTATCTTGGATTTAGTAATGGCCGTGCTGGGCATAATCAAAATGTGTATGAAAAGGTTTAGCAAAAAATGATGTGGTTCTATCTCATAGAGGCACTGTGGACCATAAAACATATCCATGCAATCAAAAATAATTTCAACATAAATCAAATCCCTTACTTACATTTGTCAAATACCATGAAGGAATCAAAATCCCTAAAAATACTCTCTATGTTCCCCTTGTTTTTCTCAGCCAGCCTCAGCCTTTATGTACTTTTCCATTCCTTTGTCTCTCCCATCAGACAAACTGAGCACTCTTTTGCTTCCTTCAGTTTGTGGCACTTTAATTCCTTTTCTTCCTATCCAGACTTTCACACATAAAATTTTAGGGTCACTGCTTAGAAGGTGGAAAGGGCTGTTTATACTTGTACATTAATATTTTTGTCCTTATGACAAAAGAAAATTCAAAGGAGAATTGAATCATGAGAATGTGAGTAACCAAAAAAATTAAAACTCCCTGTTTACCAAAATTATTTATCCCCAAATAATAAAAACGATGAAATATTTGAACCAAACTAAGTGCTATTAGATAAATTAGGCAGAATGAGCATGATGTCAAACTTGTGGAAATTATATAGTTAGCATACACATATACATATTCTTATAACCACAGTTTTTTTTTTTCTTTTCCTTTTTAGTAACACTCAAATCTGGTGATGATACAGAAACAGCAAGCAGTGGGACAGGAATTCTCATACCCCAGCTGCTTACAAGGTATGAGACTATTTCTAGACTAGAGCTTTAAATTGCTAATGTCTTTTGATTCTGCACTTTCACTTAGAGTCTAACTTAAAGAAAGACAAGGTAAAGAAGACAAGTCCAAATTTATTTTTCTTAATGTCATTGATAAGTACAAATAATTAGAAATAATCTAAATATAGAATACAAAGGTAATGGTTAAATAATTCTAGGTCATTCGTGGAATAGAACAGAATTTGGCTATTAACAATGGTATTTACAATGTTGAGCAGGGCACAACAAGAGATGAAAATAAATTGAGTTCTTAACAATGTTGTTTAGCACTTAACTCACCTAATTTTTAGCAGGTCCTACTTGGACTTCTTGTTTTGTTTGAATCAATTTGTAGATACTGTCAGCCTAAAGTATTTTAACTAATTCACAAACCAAATCTAAAAATATATTAGAAAAATTTCACATTATAACCAATAGATTTACATAGAAATTTAAGAGTCTTTAAAAATATGTGTTTTAAAATATATACATTTACATATACATTTGAATACACATTTCTCTAGACTTCATAAATAAATATTTATGAATATGCATATAAGGGAGAAATAATCTCCCTTGTATTTCCAACATGTTCATTTTACATATTCAATGCCCATTACTGAATAAAAAGTTATCTTAGTAATATACAAATAGAAAAATTTTTCTGAATATGATAAATATACCTATAAAAATATTACAGATATTTCTTAATATTTTAAATATTTTCTAACATTCCCTAATTTCTAACATTTAAAAGCTTAGAATAAAATAAGGATGTCTGCTATTACTTCTACTTTTCAATATTGTTTTTCAACATCACCACTTATATCAATAACTAAAAATAGTCCTAAAATTCGTAAGGATTGAGATAAAACTATGTTTTTATGTAATGTGATTTCCAACTCAATCAACTAAAAAATAAAAAACAAGACAAATTAGGAAGTAGACGTAGGTATCTAGATAAAAATACTAATATGGTTTGGCTTTGTGTCCCCACTCAAATCTCATCTAGAACTGTGGTCCCCATGTGTCTAGAGAGGGAGGTGATTGGATCATGGCGGTGGTTTCCCCTCATGCTGTTCTCATGATAATGAGTTCTCATGAAATCTGATGGTTTTATAAGGTAGTTTTCCCTGCTCTCTCTTGCTCTTCTTCTCTCTCCTGCCACCATATAAAGAATGTCCTTGCTTCTCCTCCATTTTCTACCATGATTGTAAGTTTCCTGAGGCCTCCTCAGCCATGTGGAACTATGAGTCATGTAATCTCTTTCCTTTATGAATTGCCCAGTATTGGATATTTCTTTATAGCAATGTGAAAACAAACTAATACAAATAGTATAATAACAACACATCCAACAAAAAAAAAATCAATGACTCCATCTAGGAGATGTGTGTGTGCTATGGAAATGAGGTAGTAAACTTCTAATACCAATAAAGTAGAATACAATTTTAATCTACAAAAAGGCATGTTTTACTATATAAAAATTGTTATTCTTAATATATGGGTCTATAAAAAGGATCTGAAAAAAGTGGAAAGATACAACCTGTTCTAGAAAGGGAAGAATCAACAGTGTAAGGATATCATTTCTCCCCAAATTAACTTTTAAATTAAATGCCTTCCCAATCAAAATCCCAGTGGGAAATTAAAACACTGGTTCAAAAGTTCATCTACTGAAAAAGTGTAAAAATGTAATTTTTTAAAAAAGTAAAATATTAATTGTTAAATATTAAAAATAGATGAAAAATATGCTACTATGTTAAAAGTTATAATCAATGAGTAGTAGGAGAATAAATGAATCTCATTTATTTCTTAAATGAATTTAGATTTTCTATAGTAGACATTTATCTTTTGAATTTTATTTGAAATATTAACAGAAATCTAAAGCAATAAAATATCTTTATTTCATGAGATAAAACGTAAGATACAGATTCAGCAATTAACAAAAAGCATTTAATTTAATTACAAAACACAATTCATAATGAATGGTTAATGTAAAAGATTGTGAAGCATTCAAATTTGCTGAAATATTCTAGAGAACCTTCTCTGTATAAGACATCTTTATACTGATATGATACTTCTAATAATATTAAAATGTTGACAATTTTTTATATGGATGAAAACTATAGATTTTCCTATTAAGAACAATTTCAAGTTTGTAAGAAGTTATATCAGAACACATCTACATTAATGAATAATTATTATTCTCTCTGAAGGTGTAGCTTTAAGTAAAAAACTACTCAAAATTTATTCCCATGTTTCTTGATCTCTCAAATATTTCATGTTTGGACAATTTGTATAAATCTAAATAAATCAAGAAATTAATTCAGAATAATGTCATATATAACAAGACCACTTATTATATCATTTGAATCCTCTTGAGTCCTCTCTCTGCTTTCTATTATAATTAAATCTTCAACTATTTAGGTATACTATACATTTTTGGTATCACATTTTGTGACCAAAGATTTTTAAATTTTAGTATTACATAAATATAAATAAAATGAGACACTCTTTTTAGTTATCTTTAGTATAAAATTAATATTCTTAGAGAAACAAATGAGCAAAGAAAGAAAAATTGTACTATATGTAAATAGGAAATAAGATATATTTTTAATGAGGCAAAGCTAGAAAGCACAAACAGTGGTATATAAATCTGCAGTTTTTAAACATGTAGTAGGTTAATAGAATAAACATGACTCTAAAACTGAAATAAGCAGAGACAACAGGATATACACAATAGGCAAGGAACATTGAACTCCTCAGATAATTAAGACAAAACTATTTATTTTGTTCTAATTATATCTCTGTCTGACCTTGGGGTCTGGTCATGTTCCCTTGACAAGCTATTAGATTCCTTTTCAGATATTCCAAAGGGCATCCAGGTTTCCGAAGCTGACAGAGAAGAATTTCAATATCAAGAAACAATAGAATATATCATAGCTGAATCATGTCACAAGATTTAGGAAACAAGATGCTGACAAGGGTGTTGTATTAGGCAGCAAACTGGATCAGATGCTTGAACTGAATATAAACCTTAGATTTTATTCAAATATCTTAGGAGACGATAAGTGTATCCTGGGCTGTATTAGTTCATTCTCAGGCTGCTAATGAAAACATACCTGAGACTGGGTAATTTATAAAAGAAAAAGGTTTAATTGCCTCACAATTCAACATCATGGTGGTAGGTGAAGGAAGAGCAAAGGCACATTTTACATGGTGGCAGAATGAGAAGTGAGAGCCAATCAAAGGGCGAAGCCCCTTATAAAACCATCAGATCTTGTGAGAACTCACTCACTATCACTAGAACAGTATGGGGGAAAATGCCCCCATGATTCAATTATCTCCACCTGGTCCTGCCCTTGACACATGGGAATTATTACAATTCAAGGTGAAATTAGGGTGGGGACACACAGCCAAACCATATTATTCTGCACCTGGCCCCTCCCAACTTTCATGTTTTCACATTTCAAAACCAATCATGCCTTCCCAACAGTCCCCCAAAGTCTTAATGCATTTCAACATTAACTAAAAAGTCCACAGTCCCAAGTCTTCTGTGAGACAAGTTTTCAAAACTAATTATGCCTTCCTCAAAATACCCCAAAGTTTTAGCTCATTTCAGCATTAACTCAACAGTTCACAATCCAAAGTCTCATCTGAGACAAGGCAAGTCCCTTTCCCCTATGAGCCTGTAAAATCAAAAGCAAGTTTGTTACTTCCTAGATACAATGGGGGTACAGGCATTGGGGAAATAAAGCTGTTCCAAATGGGAGAAATTAGCCAAAATAAAGGGACTACAGGCCCGATGCAAGTCAGAAATCCAGCAGAGCAGTCAAATCTTAAAGCTCCAAAATTATCTCCTTTGACTCCATGTCTTACTTATATCCATGTCATGCTGATGCAAGAGGTGGGTTCCCATGATCTTGGGCAGCTCCACCTCTGTGACTTTGCAGGGTATGGCCCCCCTCCTGGCTCCTTTCACAGGCTGGCATTGTCTGTGGCTTTTCCAGGTGCAAGCTGTTGGTGGACCTAACATTCTGGGGTCTAGAGGATGGTGGTCCTCTTCTCACAGCTCCACTAGGCTGTGCCTCAGTGGGGACTCCATGTGGGGGCTCCCACCCTGCATTTTCCTTCTGCATGAGGTTATCCATGAGAGCTCTGCCCCTGCAGCACGCCTCTGCCTGAACTCCAGGCATTTTCATACATCCTCTGAAACCTAGGCGGAGGTTCCCAAACCTCAATACTTGACTTCTGTGCACTGCAGGCTCAACACCACGTGGAAGCCACCAAGTCTTGGGGCTTGCACCCTCTGAAGCAATGGCCTGAGCTCTACATTGGCCCCTTTTAGCCATGGCTGAGATGCAGGGCACCAAGTCAAGAGACTGCACAAAGCAACAAGACCCTGGGCCCAGCCCAGGAAACTACTTTTTTCCTCCTAGGCCTACAGGCTGGTGATGGGAGAGGCTGCCATGAAGACCTCTGATATCTCCTGGAGACGTTTCCCCCATTGTCTTCACAATTAATGTTTGGATCCTTGTTACTTACAAAAATTTCTGCATCTGACTTGAACTTCGCCTCAGAAAATGGGTTTTTCTTTTCTATTGCATTGTCAGGCTGCAAATTCTCTGAACTTTTATGTTCCTCTTGCCTTTTAAACATAAGTTTCAATTCCAAACCATATCCTTGTGAATACTTAAAACTGAATGCTTTTAACAGCGCCCAACCCATATCCTGAATGCTTTGCTGCTTGGAAATTTCTTCTGCCAGATACCCTAAATCATCTCTGTCAAGTTCAAAGTTCCACAGAGACTGGCAGGGGCAAAATACTGCCAGTCTCTTTGCTAAAGCATAACAAGAGTCACCTTTGCTCCAGTTCTAAACAAGTTTCTAACCTCAGCCTGGACTTTATTGTCCATATTATTATCAGCTTTCTGGTCAAAGCTATTAAACAAGTCTCTAGGAAGTTTCAAACTTTCCCACAACTTCCTTTCTTCTGAGCCCTCCAAACTGTTCAAAACTCTGCCTGTTACCCAGTTCCAAATTCACTTCCACATTTTCAGCTATCTTTTCAACAATGCCCCACTGTATTTATTGGTCCATTCTCATGCTGCTAATAAAGACATACCTGAGACTGGTTAATTTAAAAGGAAAAAGGTTTAATTGACTCATAGTTCAACATGGCTGTGGAGACCTCACAATTATGGCAGTAAGTGAAGGAAGAGCAAAGGCACATCTTACATGGTGGCAGGCAAGAGAAGTGAGAGCCAAGTGAATGGTCAAGCCCCTTATAAAACCATCAGATCTTGTGAGAACTCACTCACTATCACAAGAACAGTATGGGGGAAACTGCCCCCATGATTCAGTTATCTCCACCTGGTCCCACACTTGATACATAGGAATTATTACAATTGAAGGTGAAATTTGGGTGGGGATGCAGGGCCAAACCACATCATGCACAGAATCAGAGGTCTTCTGAAAACTAATCCGAAGCCAAAGTTGGATAAGACAGAAACCTCAAATATATTTACTCCAAGACATAAAACTAAAGAATGGGGATATAAGCCAGGGTCCAGGAAAAATTTTTAAATATATATTTTAAATTTTTTCTATTATTTATTAAAAATTTTGTGGATACATAGTAGGTACATATATTTATGGGGTGTATGAGATGTTTTCATCCAGGCATGCAAAGAGAAGTAAGCGATTAATGGATAATGAGGTATTTATCCCCTCAAGCATTTATCCTTTGAGTTACAAACAATCCAATTACATTAGTTCGGTTATTTTAAAATATGCAATTAAGTTATTATTTACTATAGTCACCCTATTGTGCTATCACATAGAAGGTATTTTTCCTTTTTTTCTGTTTTTATTTCTTTGGTTTTTTTTTTTTTTTTTTTTTTTTGGTACCTCTTAACCATCTCCATCTCTACCACAACCCCCCACTAACTTTCACAGCCTCTGGTAATTATCCTTTTAGTCTTTACATCCATGAGTTCAATTGATTTGATTTTTAGATCCTACAAATAAATGAGAACATGCGATATTTGTCTTTATGTGCCTGGCTTATTTCACTTAATCTAATGACCTTAATTTCCATCAATGTTGTTGCGAACGACTGGATCTCATTCTCTTATACGGCTGAATAGTACTCTATTGTGTATATGTACCACATTTTCTATATCCATTCATCTGTTGATGGACACTTAGGTTGCTTCCAAATCTTAGCTATTGTAAACAATGCTGCAACAACAGTCGGAGTTCAGCTATCTCTTCAATGTACTGATTTCATTTCCTTTGATATATACCCAGCAGTGGGATTGCTGAAGCATATAGTAGCTCAATTTTTAGTTTTTGGAGGAACCACCAAACTGTTTTCCATAGTAATTACACTAATTTACTTTCCCACCAACAGTGTGCAAGTGTTCCCTTTTCTCCTCAACAGCATTTGTTATTTCCTGTCTTTTGGATATAAGCCATTTTAACTGGGGTGAGGTGATATCTCATTGTAGTTTTGATTTGCATTTTCTGATGTTGAGCACCATTTTGTATGCCTCTTTGCCATCTGTATGTCTTCTTTTGAGAAATGTCTATTCAAATCTTTTGCCCATTTTTTTGTTTGAAATATCAGATTTTTTTCCCTATAGAGTTGTTTGAGCCCCTTATTCTGGTTAGTAATCCCTTTTCAGAGGAATAGTTTGCAAATATTTTCACACATTCTGTGAGTTGTCTCTTCACTTTGTTGATTGTATTCTTGACAGTATGGAAGCTTTTAAATTTGATGTTATTCCATTTGTCCGTGTTTGCTTTGTCTGTGCTTGTGGGAAATTGCTCAAGAAGTCTTTGCCCAGACCAATGTCCTGAAAATTTCCCCCAAAGTTTTCTTATACTAGATTTATAGTTTGAGGTCTTAGATTTAAGTCTTTAAATTATTTTAATTTGATTTTTGTATACGGTGAGAGATAAGGGTCTAGTTTTATTATTTTGTATATGGCTATCCAGTTTTTCCAGTTTTATTTTCCAGTTTTATTAAAGAGGCTGTCTTTCTCCCAGTGTACGTTCCTGACACCTTTGTCAAAAGTATCTTCACTGTAGGTGTGTGGGTTTGTTTCTGGATTCTCTATTCTGTTCCATTGGTGTATGTGTCTGTTTTTATGATAATAACATGCTGTTTTGGTTACTGTTAGCTCTGTGGTATAATCTGAGGTCAGGTAGTGTGATTTCTCCAGTTTTGTTCTTTTTGCTTAAGATAACTTTGGCTATTGTGGGTCTTTTGTGGTTCCATATAAAGTTTAGCATTTTTTTGTCTTATGTGAAGAATGTCATTAGTATTCTGATAGAGATTGTATTCAATCTGTAGATTGCCTTGGGTAGTGTGGACTTTTTAGCAATATTGATTCAGTCCATGAACATGGTGCATTTTTTTCATGTTTTGTGTCCTCTTCAATTTCTTTCATCGATGTTTTATAGTTTTCAATATTAGAAATCTCTCACTTTTTTGACTTATTCCTAGGTATTTGTGCTTGGCTATTCTTAATGGGATTACTTTTTAAATTTCTTTTTCACATAGTTCACTGTTGATATGTACAAATGCTACTGATTTCTGTATGTTTATTTTGTATCCTGCAACTTTACTGAATTTGATTACCAGTTCTAATAGTTTCCTTCTGTAGTTTTCGGTTTTTCCAAATATAAGATTATATCATCAGAAAACAAGGATAATTTGACTTCTTTCATTCTGATTTTGATGCCCTTTATATCTTTCTCTTGTGTGATTGTTCTAGCTAGGACTTCTAGTACCACGTTGCATAACAGAGGTGGTAGTGGGCATCCTTGTAATGTTCTAGGTCTTAGAGGAAAGGCTTTCAGTTTTTCCCCACTCAGTATGATACTAGCTGTGGGTCTATCATATATGGTTTTTATTATGTTGATGTAAGGTCCTTCTATATCCAGTTATTTGAGGGTTGGTTTTCTTTTTTATCATGAAGGGATGTTGAATTTTATCA
The DNA here is from genome assembly GCF_028885625.2 of Pongo pygmaeus. NCBI lineage: Eukaryota > Metazoa > Chordata > Mammalia > Primates > Hominidae > Pongo > Pongo pygmaeus. The sequence continues at coordinate 17,561,447 of NC_085930.1, read as the reverse complement.
AATGTTTTTTTCAGCATCAATTGAAATGGTCATATGGCTTTATCCTTCATTCTGTTGATATGATGTATCACATTAATGGTCACATGGTTTTATCCTTCATTCTATTGATATGATGTATCACATTTATTGATTTGCATATGTTGAATCATCCTTCAATCCCAGGGATAAATCTCACTTGGTCATAATGAATAATTTTTCTAATGTATTGTTGAATTCAATCTGATAGTATTTTGTTGATTTTTGCATCAATATTTATCAGAGATATTGGGCTGCAGTTTTTTTAATGTGTCTGTGTCTGGTTTTAGTATCAGGGTAATACTTGGAAGTATACCCACCTTCTCTATTTTTCAGAATAGTTTGAGTAGGATTGGTATTAGTTCTTCTTTAAATGTGTGGTGGAGTTCAGCAGTGAAACCATCAAGTCTCAGGCTTTCTTTACTGGGAGACTTTTTCTTACAGCATTGATCTCATTACTTTTTATTGGTCAGTTCAGGTTTTTTATTTCTTCCTGATTCAGCCTTGGTAGGTTTTACATATGAAGGAATTTGTCCATCTCTTCTAGCTTTTCCAATTTATTAGCATATAGTTGCTTGTAGTAGCCACTGATTAGCCTTTGAATTTCTGTAGTGTCAGTTGTAATGTCTCCTTTTTTATTTCTGATTTTATTTATTTGGGTCTTCTCTCTTTTTCCTTGATTAGTCTGGCTAAAAGTTTGTCAAATTTTGTTTAACTTTTCAAAAAAACCATTTTTTCTTTCATTGATCTTTTGTATTTTTTATTTCAATTTAAATTATTTCTTCTCTGGTCCTTATTTCTTTCCATCTACTAATTTTGGGTTTGGTTTGCTCTTCATTTTCTAGTTCTTTAAGATACATCATTAGATTTTCTATTTGAAGTTTCTTCTCTTATAAGATACAGGTACTTATAAGTTTCCCTCTGAGAACTGTTTTTGCTGTATCACATAGGTTTTGGTATGTTGTGTTTCCATTAATATTTATTTCAAGAATTTTTTAAAATTTTCTTCTTAATTTCTTTATTGATCTGCTGATCAGTCAAGAGAATATTGTTTAATTTTGATATATTTGTATAGTTTTGAAAATTCCTTGTTACTGATTTCTAGTTTTATTCCATTGTGGTCAGAGAGGGTGCTTGATATTATTTCAAAAAGTTTTTGAATCCTTTAAGACTTATTTTTTACCCTAATATATGGTCTATCCTTGAGAATGATCCATGTGCTGAGAGAAAAAATGTGTATTCTGTAGCTCTTGGATGAAATATTCTGTAAATATCTGTTAGCTCCATTTCATCTATAATGCAGATTCAGTCTGATTTTTTTTTTTAATTGTTGTTGATTTTCTGTTTGGAAGATCTGTCTAATGCTGCAAGTGGGGTGTTGAGGCCTCCAGCTACTATCGTACTGTGGCCTATCTCTCTCATTAGTTCTAATAATATTTCCTTTATATATCTAGGTGCTCCAATATTGGGTTCATATATATTTAAAATTGTTATATCCTCTTGATGAACTAACCCCTTTATCATTATATAGTGACCTTTTTATCTCTTCTTACAGTTTTTGTCTTGAAATCTATTTTGTCTAAGTATAGTGACTCCTGCTCTTATTTGGTTTCCATTGACATGGAACATGTCTTTCCATCCCCTTTTCAGTCTATGTGTTTCTTTATAGATGAAGGATGTTTCTTGCAGGCAACAGATCAATGGTTCTTTTTTTTATTATTATCTATTTAGCCAGTCTGTCTTTTGATTGGAGAGTTTGGTCCATTTATATTCAATGTTATTATTGATAACCTTACTCCTGCCATTTTGTTATTTGTTCTCTTGTTGTCTTCTCTCTTTCATTCCTGTCTTCCTCTAGTTAATATGATTTTCTCTGGTGATGTGACTTAGTGTCTTGATTTTTCATTTTTTGTGTAACCATTGTACGTTTTTTGGTTTGAGGTTACCATGAGGCTTGCAAATACTATCTTAAAACCCATTATTTTAATCTGATAACAACTTTACACTACTTGCATAAACAAGCAAAAAGAAATGTAATAAAAACTCTACCCCTTAACCTCATCCCCCACTTTTTAGCTTTTTGTTATTTCTATTTATATATTATTGTATTGATTATATCTTAAAAAGTTGTTGTATTTATTAATTTTGATTGGTTCATTGCCTAGTCTTTCTACTTAGGATAAGAGTAGTTCACACACCACACAGTTACAGTGTTATAATATTCTGTTTTTCTGTGTACTTACTATTACCAGTGAATTTTGAACCTTCAGGTGATTATTTATTGCTCATTAGTGACTTTTTCTTTCTGATTGAAGTACTCCGTTTGGCATTTCTTGTTGGAGGGTCTGGTATTGATGAAATCCCACAGCTTTTGTTTGCCTGGAAAGGCCTTTATTTCTCCTTCATGTTTGAAATATATTTTCACTGGATATACTATTCTAGCATAAAAGTTATTTTCCTTCAGTACTTTAAATATGTCATGACACTGTCTCCTGGCCTGTAAGGTTTCCACTGAAAAGTCTGCTGCCGGACGTATTGGAACTCCATTGTATGTTATTTCTTTTCTTCTTCTTTTTTTTTTCTTGCTGCTTTTAGAATCCTTGCTTTATTCTTAACCTTTGGGAGTTTAATTATTAAATGCCTTGAGGTAGTCTTCTTTTGGTTAATCTGCTTGGTGTTTTATAACCTTCTTGTACCTGGATATTGACATCTTTCTCTTGGGAAGCTCTGTGTTATTATTCCCTTGAATAAATTATCTACTCATCTCTTTCTTTACCTCCTCTTTAAGGCCAGTAATTGTTAGATTTGCCCTTTTGAGGCTATTTTCCAGATCCTCTAGGTGTCCTTTATTGCTTTTTATTGTTTTTTCTTTTGTCTCCTCTGACTGTGTACTTTCAAATAGCCTGTCTTCAAGCTCACTACTTCATTATGCTTGATCAATTCTGCTATTAAAAGACTCTAATGCATTCTTCAGTATGCCGATTGCATTTTTTAGCTCCAGAATTTTTACCTGATTTTTTTATTACTGTAATCTTTTTGTTAAATTTATCTGATAAAATTCTAAATTCCTTCTCTGCGTTGTCTTGAATTTCTCTGAGTTTTTTCAAAACAGCTAATTTGAATTCTCTGTCTGAAAGTTCACATATCTCTGTTTTTCCAGAATTGATCCTTGTTGCCTTATTTAGTTCAATTGGTGAGGTGAGGTCATGTTTTCCTGGATGGTGTTAATGCTACGATACGTTCTTTGGTGTCTGAGCATTAAAGGTTTAGGTGAACAACATTTTGCTTGAAAGGCTGCTGCTGTGGTTTAAAAAGGGTCAATTTTTTTAAAAAATTAAGTTATTCATAGTTTAGAGCATTTGAATAAAGTATGTTTTTGTAAGAAAATTTACTTTTCTCTTTATCTGAGTTCTCCAAAATTTTGATTGTTATTTTATGACAATACAGTTATTTGCATAAGTTTAATAAGAGTCTTTTAGAACAGAACATTTGGAGACACTGGTTATTTTACCAAGACTTTGACTAAAATAGCATATTTTAAGGTAAAGTTCCAGCAAAGCCAATTTAAGAGTAGCCTATATAAGCATCCAATTATTGCTGTACTTTATGTGACTAACCAGGCAAAGTATAATGAGTTCAAAACTTATTTTACACACAAATTGGTCTTATTGTAATTTCTCCTTAATAGAAAAGGAAGACTAGAATGAAAGATAGAAATTGTTTCAAAGGAAAAATGTAACACTTGATACTAGATTTTAGCCCTAGTTGTTTTTTTTTTTTTGAGTGCAGATTGAATCATAAATTATTTCTTATTTCTTAGCTACAATAATTCTCTAGAGAGTGCCAGATTATAATTTTTCTTCATATCTTTTGTTGGTGCCCTAATGGAATAGGTTTCTATTTCCGTTCCGTCACACAAATATTCTTATGATTGTCAAAATATTAATGTTATTGATTTAACCTTGTTTTACTTCCAAGGAAACAAAAATCATGGCATTCTGAAGGCCAGAGATGTGACGCTCTCTCATTTGGCATCCCACCGGGCCCAATCTGGTTTTCACTGCAAATGCCCTGCCGCTAAAACTACACAATCACCTCCCTCTAGGCCCAAGGACTGTCATGGAAGAGGTGGGCATCTGAGATTGTAAGGGCTGGTTTTGATGGACAGAATTAGATCAAGATCAAAAACTCCAAATCAAGGATGGCTGCAAAGATGCCTACACAGCTGATAGAACAGGCGACTTTGCCTTCTTAGCTATTGTGTCTCACCCTCGCATCTGGTCAGTTTCATAACCTTGCCTTAATTTTAAGGGGTAAAAAATGCTTGTCCACATCCACATCCATTCCTATCTGGCCTAGTACAATTAATGGGCTGTAAGTTATTTTGTTGTGATTATATAGTTCCTAATTGAAAAAGTTTTGATTGAATATTGTTGAGGTGAAATAAAATGCTTAAATCTGTGCATCTCTTTAAACATTCAGTCATTCATTTTCTCATTAATTCAACCATTATTTATCAAGCACCAACTGTGCTTGAGTATGGGAATGCAACTGAGAACAAGAAAGTGATATTCTTTATCACAGAAAACCTAGAAGCAGTTTTCAAGAGTAAGTAAGGCAATCACAATTAAATGGTGATAGCTGAGATGACAGAGAATCACCAATCCCAGGCATGGTAGATCTTCCTAGAGGAGTGGAAGAATAATGTAAAACATGTGATTCAAAAATTAGCAACCATTAGTCCAGTAAATCATGTTCTCATGTGTGATGTGGGATGGAGGAGGAAGGGGAGGCATGCCATGAGAGGTGTTGGAGGCATAACCACAGGAACCCCTGAAGAACCAGAAATTAAAAAGGGTGTGGCTTGTTTGTGAGACTGAAATTCTCCACTCTGGCTGGATATCAGAGTTTGATGTGAATGGTGAGAGTCTAAAGAGGAAAATAAAGCCAGATGCAAAGGGGTTTGTACATGCATTTTGTACACTTTGTACACCTCAAGATTATGGATTTTTTTTCTTGAGATTGGTGACAAGCTGTAGAAAGGTTTAAAGTCAGGGAGTGCCATGATCTACTTCACATTTGAGAGCAATCCCTCTGGCTGCAGCAGCACAGGTTACCTTCAAGAATGCAAGGGTGGAGTCAGGGAGACCAGACACTGGGGGCAGGAGTAACGTAGTACTTGTAGTAATGTAGTCAGTGTAGTCATTGTAACATGTAACATTGTAACATGTAATAGCTCAGTCACTATTACAGTGGCCGAAATTGATTATGGCCAAAAATACAAAATAATTATTGTACTTTCATATTTCAGAATTTAAAATCTCTATTATTTCTCTGCCTGGTCAATTATCAGCTATATAATTGTCTTCTAAAATTTCCCACGTTCATCAAATCTGGCCATGCTTTAATCAACACTCAAGAGAGTTACATTTAAAAAATAAAAATAGAATTGCATTACTCCCTCTTACGATTATTCACTGCTATCCCATCACTCTTTGGTAAAGACATTTTTAATGTCTTTCTGTATTCTGTACTACAGCAAACTCTTCAGCTTCTGGCATTATCGTTTACAATCTGCCCTCAACACTCCAACCACATTTACCTTTCCGTGGCCACTCTTATCCACCAGATTAGATTAGTTCCTTTCTCCTAGACAGTCTCATATCATTTGTCTTTTTCTTCTTATGACCGACTGGTATTTAAGCAATGATTGATAGTTCCAGAAATATAGTGAACTGAGCTGATATGAACCCTCCTTTCTTTTACAAACACACTAAAATGATGGATGAAGTATAACAACAAAAACGCTTAAATACATAAACAATCTCAAAGGAAGAAAAGTTAAATTCCTAGGCTTCAGCACTGAAGAAGAAAATATTAAAGCCAGAGAAATAAGCAAAAACTCACACTGCCATAGCCACTGTGATTTTTTTTAAACCCAAGTTTAGGATCTGAGGGCTGGTAGCTAGTCTTTCATGTCCATAAATGAATGCCAGGAGATAACTGTAGATAAAATTTATTTCTGTACATGAAGACTGAAGCTGCAAAAGTTGAAAAGAGAACCAGAAAAAGGTAGAAAAGACAATGAGAATATTTTTTATTTATTTCTAGACACTAAGGAAGCATTGAAAAAAAGTCACCTATGAAAAATAAAAACCTAAACCTCTTACATGCGTAATTATTCGAACTAAATCTTCATTTTTATTATGATGCTATAATTCTGAGGCACAAAATTAAATTGGAAACTGGTTTAAGACTGCTTCAGCCACAGCAGAAGTCCATACAAAAATCTTTTGAGACACTTGCAGGACCCCTAGCTTGCCACCAATATTAATATAAAGTCCCAGCTCTTGAGGTGTACAAGATGAGAGTACAGGACCCTTTGCATCGGGCTTTACTTTCCTCTTCAGATTAAACTCTCTCCACTGATATAAAACTTTGAGATCCAGCCAGAGTGAAGAATTTCAGTCCCACAAACAAGCCATACCCTCTTTTTTTAATATCCCTGGTACTTTAGATGTGCCTGTGGCTGTGCCCCGAAGGCTTGTGTTGACGTGTCCCTTTTCACAAGGTGTTTACTTCATGAGACTCCCATAAAACAAACATGTCTCCTGTACAGATTTAGTTTATGTATACCCCAGATTCAGGCTGGTCTTTCTGCTACCTGGGCCTCAGTTGCTTAATTCCTGCGTGAACAACCCTAATGATGACTCATACTCTTCTTATAGTAAAGTATCCCTGCCATTCGCTACAAATGTCACGCACTTCTATGTAGACCAAAGATGGCAATAATACATCAATTAACAAAGAAAGACTGCAACAGCAGCATATTCGCCAGAATGGACCTGCGAATATACTACCTTTCTCAGCAGCTTCCCAAAGTGCAAAGGGACACCTTCCCCTAGGAGTAGAATTTGATCAGTCAGAGAAAAAGACAGCAAGAAGACAGCAGATAAATTTCTCTCCCTTTATTTCTTTACCAATGGACTCTTCCAAAATGCAGCATCCCATGGAGGCTGCCTGGAGATAGCATGCATGACTGAGTACAAGCTGTGCTTTGTTGGAAAGCTGTGGACATCTCTGTAATGCATTATCTTATATTTGCTCCGATTCTTTCCCTAGCTCACTTTCCTCTTTCTTTCACCTCTCCTTCCCCAGGTGGTTGCCTTCCAATATAATACAGTCATGTGCTGCATAACAACATTTTGCTAATGATGGCCTGCATGGGTAGTCCTATAAAATTATAATGAAACTGAAAAATTCTCATTGTCTAGTGACATCATAGCCATCTTAACCTTCTACCGCAATGCAATATTCATGTATTTGTGGTGATGATGGCATAAACAAACCTACTGAGCTCCTGGTCATGTAAAGGTATAGCACATATAATTATGTATAGTACATAAAAGTTGATAATGATAATGAACAACTATGTTACTGGTTTATGTATTTACTATACTATGATTTTTAACATTATTTTAGAATGCATTCATTCTACTTACAAAAAAAAAAAAAAGCTAACCGTAAAACAGCCTCAGGCAGGTCCTTCAGGAAATATTTCAGAAGAAGGCATTGTTATCATAGGAGATGACAGCTCCATGTGTGTCATCGCTCCCGAAGACCTTCCAGTGGGACAAAACATGGAGACAGAAGAGTGATATTGATGATGCTGACCCAGTGTAGGCCTAGGCTAGTGTGTGTGTATTTGTGTCTTAGCTTTTACCAAAATGAAGTTTAAAAAATTGGTATGATTATTTTTTGTTCTGAATACTTACAAAGAAACAACTTACAAAGAGGAAGCATCAAGGCACCTCACTGTGTCTTTTTAAAGCTAACATCACTGAGAAAAAAAAATTAAAACACAGAAAAAGCTATTCTTCTTAAGAAAAAGTTTGAGTGTTTTTAACAAATTTATGAATTGATTTGCAATTTCATGATATCTTTATTGGTAATGTACCTTCAACTATCCAATCATGTGCACATATTTTACTGAGCAGGCACTTAATACAGGCTGAATCACCTAGATATATTCAACTGATTACCTGTCTCTATTAGAATACACAGGTGGTTGCTAACTACCTCTCTTAAACTCTAATGATGCATCAATAAATAGAAAGTTATGAAGCAAATTGAGACAATTATCTAAATCATCCTAGCAAAAATTACCTTTTACCTGGAATACTAGGCCAATAAAATATGATTAATTTCTGGAACTTGTGAAGTTTGCCTCTGTTCAGTTAATTAGGAAAATGAGTCTCTAAACAAATTAATAATGTAAACCTGCAGATTGTGGTCTCCACAAGAGTCAAGGGCAAATAACTGCTCTCATCTATGTGTAAATTCAGTCAAGGAAGGATAGTTTTGTCATCATAAAGAATATTTTATTATAAAATTTATTATATGATATTAATTGTATAAAATAAATTATTATAACATTAATTCATGTTATTAAGGAAAATCAGATTTTGAAATATTTTATTCTCATTGCTCTATCTTAACTACTATATTTATTTGAATGTTCTAGTAGCATGTAGAATCTAATAAAATATCAACTATACAGGGATCTGAAAATACATTGTAGCTATTATTCATCTCTGAATTTTCAATGTCAGAAAGTTCATTATCATAGGTAACCTAGTAAGCATAAATTAATAATTATTTTGAATTTAATTAATTTAAATAATTGTATCATGTACATTAACCAGTTCATGTAATCAAAGTTAAATTTTACATGCCTACTGCAAGAAGTTCTAAATCCCTAATGTACATCTCTAAAAGACCTGATTTCTTTCCCCAGATTTATCTCATCTTTTTATCCATCCATCTCTTTCTTCCACTAACTAAAAATTCTGTCTTAATAGCTATAAATCAATTGCATCACTAGTCCCACTCCATCTATGAGAAAACTCCAGTTCAGAGATGTTAAGTGACTTCATTAATGCCAACACAGCTAATCAGTAGGAAAGAGCCAGGAGTGGAGTCTAGAAACGTCTAACTCCAAATCTATAGTCTTAACATTGCACTACATTTGCCATGTACTGTCTGATATACAAGTCATAAAACTATTTCTCAATTCTCTGGGAAATTTCTACACGCCACTCTTGCTCAGCCTGTTCCATATACCCAGAGCCTATCACTTATGTCAGCCTTTTGAATTTTACAAATTCTTTTTATCTTATTAAAATAAGATACAATTTCTTATGCCTTTTCCAATTCTTCTCAATATAGAGTGATTTTTCTTTTTGTACAATTCTTAACCATTGGACCTATTCCCTTATTATGCCATTTGTCATTATTTACCAGCATTGTTTTTACATTTTTATAGGTATTCTCTCCTCCACTAATTTAAGGGCTCTTTGATAAGAATTACCTTGCTATACTTTATATACACCAAAATTTGTTATGATTGCTGAAGAAGTAAAACCAGAAAGTATAATCTACCAATTTTATTCAGTTTAAATAGTGGCATACCTCAGAGATATTGTGGATTCAATTCCAGGCCACTGCAACAAAGCAAGTCAGACGAAGTGTTTGGTTTCCCAATGCATATAAAAGTTATGTTTATACTACACTGTAGTCTAGTGAGGGTGCAATAGTATTATGTCCATCTTATCATTTCTGCCTATTCAATATGATATTGGCTATGGGTTTGTCATAAATAGCTCTTATTATTTTGAGATATGGTCCATCAATACCTAGTTTATTGAGAGTTTTTAACATAAAGGAATGCTGAATTTTATCAAAGGCCTTTTCTGCATCTGTTGAAGTAATCATGTGGTTTTTGTCTTTGGTTTTGTTTATGTGATGGATTGTATTTACTGATTTGCGTATGTTTGAACCAGCCTTGCATCCCAGGGATGAAGCTGACTTAATGGTGGTGGATGAGCTTTTTGATGTACTGCTGGATTCGGTTTGCCAGTATTTTATTGAGGATTTTCACATTGATGTTCATCAGGGATATTGGTCTGAAGTTTTCTTTTTTTGGTGTGTCTCTTCCTAGTTTTGGTATCAGGATGATGCTGGCTTCATAAAATGACTTAGGGAGGAATTTCTCCTTTTCCATTGTTTGGAATAGTTTCAGAAGGAATGTTACCGGCTCCTCTTTGTACATGTGGTAGAATTCAGCTGTGAATCCATCTGGTCCTGGGCTTTTTTTGGTCAGTAGGCTATTAATTACTGCCTCAATTTCAGAACTCATTATTGCTCTATTCAGGAATTCAACTTCTTCCTGATTTAATCTTGGGAAGGTGTATGTGTCCAGGAATTTATTCATTTCTTCTAGATTTTCTAGATTACTTGCACAGAGGTGTTTATAGTATTCTCTGATGGGAGTTGGTATTTCTGTGGAGTTTATCAATTTTTATTGTGTCTATTCGATTCTTCCCTCTGTTCTTCTTTATTATTCTAGCTGGCAGTCTATTTATTTTGTTAATTTTTTCAAAACACCAGAGCCTAGATTCATTGATTTTTTTTTTTTGGAGAGTTTTTATTTCTCTGTCTCCTTCAGTTCTGCTCTGATCTTAGTTATTTCTTGTCTTCTTCTAGCTTTTGAATTAGTTTGCTCTTGCCTTTCTAGCTTTTTTAATTGTGATGTTAGGGTGTAAATTTTAAATCTTTCCCACTTTCTGATGTGGGCATTTAGTGACATAAATTTCCCCCTTAACACTGCTGTAGCTGTGTCCCAGAGATTCTGGTACATTGTCTCTTTGTTCTCATTGGTTTCAAATAACTTCTTGATTTCTGGCTTAATTTCATTATTTACCCAGGAGTCATTCAGGAGCAGGTTGTTCAATTTCCATGAAATTGTGTAGTTTTGAGTGAGTTTCTTAACCCTGAGTTCTAGTTTGGCTGCACTGAGGTCTGAGAGACTGTTTGATATAATTTCAGTTCTTTCGCATTTGCTGAGGAGTGTTTTACTTTCAATTATGTGGCTTATTTTAGAATGAGTGCCATGTGGTACTGAGAAGAATGTATATTCTGTTGATTTGGGTTGGAGAGTTCTGTAGATGTCTATTAGATCCACTTGATCCAGAGATGAGTTCAAGTCCTGAATATCTTTGTTAATTTTCTGTCTCCTTGATCTTTCTAATATTGACAGTGGGGTGTTAAAGTCTACCACTATTATTGTATTGGAGTCTAAGTCTCTTTGTAGGTCTCTAAGAACTCATTTTATGAATCTGGGTGCTACTGTAGTGGGTGCACATACATTTAGAATAGTTAGCTCTTCTTGTTTAATTGTTCCCTTTACCATTATGTAATGCCCTTTTTTGTCTTTATTTTTATCTTTGTTGGTTTAAAGTCTGTTTTGTCAGAGACTAGGATCGCAACTCCTGCTTTTTTTTTTTTTTCTTTCCATTTGCTTGGTAAATTTTCCTTCATCTCTTTATTTTGAGCCTGTGTGTGTCACTGCACATAAGATGGGTTTCCTGAATACAGCACACCAATGGGTCTTGACTCCTTATCCAATTTGCCAGTCTGTGTCTCTTAATTTGGGCATTTAGCCCATTTACATTTAAGGTTAGTTTTGTTATGTATAAATTTGACCCTGTCATCATGATGCTATCTGGTTATTTTGCACACTAGTTGATGCAGGTTCTTTGTAGTGTCACTGGTCTTTATACTTTGGTGTGTTTTTGTAGTGGCTGGTACCAGTTTTTCCTTTCCATATTTCATGCTTCTCTCAGGAGCTCTTGCAAGGCAGGCCTGGTGGGAGTGAAATCCCTCAGCATTTGCTTGTCTGGAGAGAATTTTATTTCTTCTTTACTTATGAAGCTTAGTTTGGCTGGATGTGAAATTCTGGGTTGAAAATTATTTTCCTTAACAATGTTGAATATTGGCCCCCAATCTCTGCTGAGAGATCCACTGTTAGTCTGATGGACTTCCCTTTGTAGGTGACCTGGCCTTTCTTTCTGGCTGCCCTTGAAATGTTTTCCTTCATTTTGACCTCAAAGAATCTGATGATTAAGTATCTTGGGGTTGATCTTCTTGTGGAGTTTCTTGGTGTTGTTTTCTGTATTTCCTGAATTTGCATGTTGACCTGCCTTGCTAGGTCAGGGAAGTTCTCCTGGACAATATCCTGAAGTGTGTTTTCCAACTGGTTTCCATTCTCCTAACCTTCTGGTACTCCAATCAATTGTAGGTTGGTCTTTTTACAAAGTCTTATATTTCTTGGAGGCTTTGTTCATTGATTTGTATTCTTTTTTCTCTAGTCTTGTCTGCATGCCTTATTTCAGCAAGGTGGTCTTTGAACTCTTATATCCTTTCTTCCACTTGATCAATTTGGCTATTGGTCCTTGTGTATGCTTCATGAAGTTCTTGTGCTGTGTTTTTCAGCTCTATCAGGTCATTTATATTCCTCTCTAAACTGGTTATTCTAGTTAGCAGCTCCTCTAACCTTTTATCAAATTTCTTAGCTTCTTTGCATTGGGTAGAACATACTCCTTTAGCTCAGCATAGTTTTTTATTGCTCATCTCCTGAAGCCTACTTCTGTCAAATCATCCATCTCATCCTCCATCCAGTTCTGCACCCTTGCTGGAGAGATGCTGCAATCATCTGGAGGAGAAGAGGCTTTCTGGCCTTTTGGGTTTTCAGTGTTTTTTTGTTGATTCTTTCTCATCTTCGTGCATTTGTCTAGGTTTGATCTCTGAGGCTGTTGACATTTGGATGGGGCTTTTGTGGGGGCTTTTTGTTGTTGTTGTTGTTGATACTGTTTATGTTGCTTTCTGTTTGTTTCTTTTTCTTTCAATGGTCAGGTCCCCCTTCTGTAGGGATGCTGCGGTTTGCTGGGGACTCACTTCAGGATCTATTCATCTGGTTCACTCCTGTGCCTGGAGATGTCACTCAAGGAGGCTGGAGAACAGCAAAGATGGGTGCCTGCTCCTTCTTCTGGGATCTCTGACCTCGACGAGCACCAAGTTGATGCCGGTAGGATCACTCCTGTATAGGGTGTCCGACAACCTTTTTTGGAGAGTCTCACTCAGTTGGGTGGCACAGGGAACAGGACCTGCTTAACAAAGCATTTTGTCCCTTGGTGGAGGGGATGTGCTTCGCTGGGGTGAAACCCCATCATCTGGGCTGTCTGGATTCCTCAAAACTACCAAGAGGAAAGGCTAAATCTACTGAGCTGCAGAGACCATGGCCACCCCTCCCCCACCCTCTGGATCTCCCAAGGGGCTCAGGCCCAGGGAGATCCAGGTTCTGTCCCTGAGCCTCTGGCTGGAGTTATTGGAGTTGCTGCAGGGAAGCCCCACCCAGTGGGGAAGGATGAGTCAGGGTCAGGCCTGAAGAGGCACTCTGGCCACAGTCGGCCACAGCCAGTGTGTTGGGCTGTGGTGAACATGTCTTGGGAGCAAGTTGTCCAGCCTCCCTGGCTCCAGAAAGGGAAAAGCGTGGCCTGGAGCTACAGAGATGAATGTCGCCCTTCCCCCACCCAAGGAGATTAGCATGTTAAGCAGTTGTGAGTCCCAGTGCTGGCTGCTGCCCCTCTCCCAAAGAGCTCAACGGGCTTAGACAGCAGGCAGCTGCAGCTGTGGTGGTGGTTGCCCTTCCCCCCGGGAGCTCAGTAGGCTTGAGCAGATTCCAGCTGAGAGACCATTGAGAATCTGTGAGGCTCCAGGATTGGGATGCTGGGCCCCGGTGGTGTGGGTTCACGAGTGGGATCTTACGATCAGTGGATTGATCAGAGGATTGCCCAGTTCCATGGAAAATGCATGGCTTCCCCGGCTGGGTAGCACGCTCACTCACTGCCTCCCTTGGCTGAGGGGTGGGGCTCCCCTACCCCGTGTGGCTCTCAGGTGAGCGGTACACCGCTCTGCTCTTCCTCCCTCTCTGTGGATCACAACAGCCTCCTAGTCAGTTCTGATGAGAGAACCTAGATACCTTGGTTGCTGGAGAAGTATTCACATGCTTATTATGGTTCTTTTCGATGGGAGGCTCTGATTGCTGCTGTTTCTAGTCAGCCATCTTGCTGCCTCCCGCCTTGACTCCTTTAAGCCAGAGGTTTTTAATTTACCCATATACATCAGAAACATCACTATAGCACATATAGCATTACAGAATGTATTTGTTAAATAGTAATATTTGAAAGTCAAAAATATTACTTGTACCCTGGGCTACAGAATGGATGATAACAGTCATGAAAATCACATTAATCTCTTTGTATATTTCCATTAGAGCTCTTTGGTGCCCAGGTACATTGCCAATGAGTAGTAATATTATGAAGGTATCCTTTCTTCTGAGCAGGAGGTCTCAACAGAGTGCTTCAAATACTTAGTAAACCATGCTGTAAACAGATGTGCTGTCATCCAGGCATTCATCTTTCATTTCTAGAGCACAGGAAGAGTAAATTTAGCATTTTCAGAATGAAAAGTGAACGCTGGCTGCAAATAAAGTCACTAGCTACATTAGCTTGTAAAAAGAGGGTCTGTTCTTTAAAGCCTTGAAGCCAGGCATTGACTTCTCCTCTCTAGCTATGAAAGCCCTAGATAGCATCTTCTTGCAAGGCTGTTTTATCTACGTGGACAATCTGCTGTGCAGTGCAGCCACCTTCATCAATGATCTTTCCTAGGTCCTTGCTGCAGCTTCTACATTAGCACTTGCTGCTTCACTTTGCATTGTTACTTTTTGGAAACAGTTTCTTTCCTTAAACCTTAAGAACCAACCTGTGCTAGCTTCAAACATTTCTTTTGTGGCTTTTTCACCTCTCTCAGCCTTCCTATAATTGAAGAGTTAGGGCTTTGCCCTAGATTAAGCTCTATCTTAAGAGAATGTTGTGGCTTGTTTGATCTTCTATGCAGACCAGTAAAACTTTCTCCATGTCAGCAATAAAAGTGTTTTGCTTTCTTATTTGTATGTTCACTGGAGCAGCACGTTTAATTTCCCTCAAGAACTTTTCCCTTTACCACTTGGCTAACTGGCACAAGAGGCATAGCTTTGGGCCTCTCTTAGCTGTTTACATGCTTTCCTCCCTAAGCGTAATCATGCCTTACTTTTAATTTCAAGTGAGAGACTTGCAACTACCTTTCATTTGAACACTTAGAGGCCATTGTAGGGTTATTAACTGGCGTAATTTCAATATCGTTGAAATTAGGTAATAGGGATCCCCAAGGAGAGAAAGAGAGCTGGAAAAACAGCCAGTGGATGGAGCATTCAGAACATACACATTTATTAAGCTATTCAATGTATACGTGGATGGTTTATGATGTTCCAAAACAATTATAATTTTAACATCAAAAATCGTTGATCACACATCACCATAGCATGTGTAATAATAATTAATCATCATAAAAATAAATGTTTGAAATATTGTGGGAATTTCCAAAATGTGACAGATAGATGTGAAGTAAGCACATGCTTTTGGAAAAAATGGCACTCATAGACTTGTTCAGTGCACGGTTGCCATAAGCCTTCAATTTGCAAAAAAATACAGTATCTGTAAAGTTCAATAAAATAAGATATGCCTCTACAAATTTTAACTATATATTTTTGAAGACTAAAATGTTTTTCTTAACAATTTTTAAATTGCAAAAATGTGTTCACACCTATATTACACATATTTTCCTAGTTTAAACTGTAGTTCCTATATTATCTAAAAGTGCAAATGATATTTTTTAATGAACTGAGAATATTTAGTAATATTCTAAGTTTGGAAAGCAGGGATGAAAGAGAATTGGCATACACACTGTGATAACTTGAGAAATAGAGTGGATGTTATATTTGCTAAGAAGTCTGGGGGGTCTTCGGAGAGAAAATAGGAAAGGGATTAGACTTGACCTGCACTACACTGGACTCAGGTCCTGGGACATCACATTTAGACTACCATGAAGGAAGGTGGGTAGAAGCTCTTTTATTGTCTCAGGTGAGAAATGTATTCATTGAAGCAGAAAAGACTTAATGAATGTGAGTTGATTTTAGAATGAGAAGAATAATTTTAGAATGAAACTTGTTGATTTTTTTTTCCTATTCAAGTCTGAGGCAACTGTACACAAGTTTAACAAAAACAGGAGCTCTAAGAAACTGCAAAAGTCAATAAATATAAATGCTCTTCTGTTTAAAATATTGTTAAAAAATCAGAAACTTCTATCCTTATAGCGAGCTCAAGCATGATTCCAACACCTTGGTAGAAATGAAACCATTTGTTGTTTTAGTAAAAGAAACACAAGCAGTGATGAAGGTTAGCAGATTACTATCAGTAATAATAAGAAAAGGTGATTCTACAGTTAGAGCAAAATATTTTGGGCCACATAATGAGAAGCTAGAGCAGAGCAACAGAGCTTGGCTGTAACATTACGGGAAAAAGTGATACCCACAGGCAAACATCAAAGGCTGGTAAGTAGAATCAGCCAGGCGCCCAAATCCCTTATAGGAAATGGGAGGAACTACAAGAAGTAACTAGAATTCCAACAATTCTTCTTGGAAGAACTTAAAGACAAAAATTGTGTCTGCTATTATTATTGTTGTGATAAACCTTTCCTCATTGCCCCATTGTCTAATGCAAAAGTATGTGTTACACATGTAAAATAAGAAGTGCAACAACAATTACAATATCATTGTTATTAATTTTTTAATTTTTCTTTCAATTATTAAAAAAATAACAAATTAACAAAAATCTAACTTTTCTGAACCATAAGTGTGAGTTTAAAAATCAGCACAAGGGTTCTCTGTTGGGCTTTGACTTCCATAAGAACTTCATGATAAACTCCCTGACTGACACCGTCTTCGGAAAACATGCTTCTCCTCAGGAATGCCCTAGCATGTGCACAGTGTGACATGCTGACATTGACCATGACTATTTCCTGTCCTTTCCGTTTAGGCTTGAGTTCATTATATCATCTATTTTCTTACCCTTTCTGGCCTCTACACGTTGAATGTCAACTTCTAAACAGCATTAAAAAAAAAAAAAATAGTACCACCTGTCTCTGTTCCCAGAAGTAGCCTCATTGGATAGGAAAAGGTCAAAATTAAATTTTCATCCTAGATGAATATTGTGCCCAGATGCTAGCAAGGAAGCCTAAAGTCATTATGAAAAACCTGAAGTGCATATATCAATCTCTAGATGAGCTGATTCATTTCAGATTGTACACTAGCATCCTTCTTTCTCCTGTGTACCTGTTTGGTTAATTATTTCTCCCTGTTATACTATAAATTCCACAAAGTAACCCTGTAGCACCTTTTTTTTTTTTTTGGAAAATAAATCATTATCTTTTGTCAAAGGCATGCATAATTGCAACAAAATAACAGTTCAAAACTGCTTACAGTTGGCTTTTTACATTTGACAAATACTGAAGAGAATAATTGCCTAAAGACAATGTATAACCTTGATTTAAATGACTTATTATGCATACTTCACACATATGCAGTGAAAATAATCTTCCTCCCTCAAAACAGTTCCTCCTGCTGACAAATGAATTTGTTAGGTGGAAAACAATGTACATTTATAATTCCCTTGTCTGTTTTATAACTTCATGTATCTTACATCTACTCCCCTTTTACCTCATTGTCCTACTTTTTAAGCCAAGAACTCATTTTTCATCTATGTTAACTTTGTATAATGAACACACAAGCCTAAGGAAAATAAAGTATATAATACAAACAGGGTAAGTAAATGAAAATAGGAGTAGTATTCATGTTCTTTCCCTCCCTGTAAATGTACGTAACATTGATGCTCTTGTGATGTCTAGATAGAGGGTAGGTAATAGCATGAACTACTGCCAAATAGCATTTAAAGTCCTATCGAACCTCACATTACATATATCCCAATTAAGTAAACTATAGTTTTACTTTTCCCCCCTTCCACAACAGACAAATGATTACTCTCTGAATGTTATGAGGGTTTTGCAAAAACATTTTCAGGATTTACAAATAGTCTGGTCGGTTCGTTTCTTGTGACTTTCAAGCTTTCTATCTTAAATGTTATCATATTGCTAATCAAATAAATTAAAAACCAAATGGGATATTGGGAGAGGGAGGTTTTATTCCCCTCACTTAAGAACATCATTAAACAGGAAAGGAAAATGCCTATTAGAGGGCAAACCAAAAAGACTTCAAAATAGTTGAGAATACCTGTCATGCTTTTTGGTTTTATTAGCTGCTTTTCGCTTAGTAAAATGTAGACTGCAACCATCATTACATTGTATTTAAAGTTGTGCAGATGGTGGTCAATATTAATAGATGCTTACTTGTATCAAGCTGTCAAAAAGTCCAAAGTAAAAATTGCTCAGTGATGGAATATAAGTAGAGAGGAGTGTTCCAATTGGTCTAAGCAGTTTGATATATGAAGATAGAAAGCCAAATAATTAAGGATCAGTGGTAGAGGGCAAAAGCAGCTGTCTCACAAGCAATGCATTTGGACCTTTGATACAAATATAATATGAATCTTACAGCATAGGAAGGAGGAAAAACACCTCTGCTAACTCAGTGTCTCTCAAATAGGAATCCATGAATGAAAACCTGGCAATCTTTATAGGGTTCTACAAATTTGGCATGACAAGTTTTTCAAAATTATATTCATATTTTTAAATAGTACATTTTTACAAGATGTAATTAATCACCATAAAATGTAGTATACTGAGGTACTTCAAAGGTGATGTTTGAATGTCATTGGATGTAATAGATAACCATTAGATCAGATAGATATGCCCACATATACATATATGCATATGTATGTATATGTGGGTCTATCTATATATCTGTATATACGTTTACATATACATGTATATATATGTACATATACATGTATATACATGTACATACATATAGTGTCTATGTGCCAGGTAGTAGCCTAAGACTAAGCGTACAACAGCAACAACACAGACAAAATCTTTGTTCCCGAAGCACTTGTATGTCTTCTGAGAATGTATGGGGTAGTAGCAAGTACTATCCAGGGAATCAAACAGGGCAATGTGATGACAGAACATGCCTGAGTATTAACAACAGAAAGGTAGTTCAGCAAATCCTCTACAAAGGGATGATATTTAAACTGAAACATACATGATGAGAAGGAGCAAGGCCAAGAAAAAAAAAAAAACAGAGTGAAGAGAAATCCAGTCTGAGACTTTCAGTTCAAGGACGATCAACAGGAACAAGTTTTATGTGTTTTAGAAGAACAGAGAAGTGTGTGGTTGGTGGGACTTGGTGAGTGCCCATATTAGATAGGTGGACAAAAATCAGGCCATGTGGTCCAGGATAAAAAGTTTTTGAATTATTGGAAAAGCATCCATGTTTTTAAATTTTAATATTGCTATTTAAAAGATCACTCTGGCTCCTAAGTGGGTAATGGATTATTGAAATGGAAGGGAAATGAAGACCCTATTCAGGGGTTGTAGCAATCTATTCAAGAAATAAGCATAGCTGATACTGCAAGGCTAATAGTAGATACAGAAAGAAGTAAGTGGATTGATTTGGTGAATGTGGGCGAAAGAGAGTAGGGTTTGGGTGACAAGTCTGTGGTAATCCTCTGCTCATGCGCATTTACCGAGTGGCAGAGAATCAGAGTTAATCAGTTTGATGGGAGAAAGGATGCTGAAAATAAGAAATTCAAGTTTAGACATTTCAATTTTGAAATGTCTATTACCGGTCATCTAAATGAAAAAGTCAAGTAGGCAAAAAAAAATGGTTCTCAAGTTTTATGGTAATGTCTAGGACGAATCAATGACATGAAAAAGAATGATAATGCCGTTGGAAGCTTTAGAATCGTTTAGGAGCCTGTGAGATACTCTTGGCAAAGTAAATGTCCTAATTTATGAACACAGTGCTAAGGTCCTTTGTAAAATGAAGAGCACAGTATCATTCTTTTAAACAACTCACTGGAATTGAAAACTTTTTAAAGCTAAAACCTAAAAAAGCCACACATGAATAACTTTTATTCAATTTAATAATGTGAACATACTTGCATTTATAATCTAAATGTTAATAAAATACAATAAAATGTAGTTGATTTTAAATTATCTTCAAGATATTTCCAAATAGTATTTTCTAAATAACATCTTTTGACATTTTGGTATCCATTTATATAGATTCACTTTAAATGTTCAATTTCCACTTACAAATTATTATTTTTTTTTTTTGAGACAGAGTTTCACTCTTGTTGTTCAGGCTGGAGTGCAATGGCGTGATCTCAGCTCACCACAACCTTCACCTCCCTGATTCAAGTGATTCCCCTGCCTCAGCCTCCCAAGTAGCTGGGATTACAGGCATGAACCACCATGCCCAGCTAATTTATTTATTTTTATTTATTTATTTATTTATTTATTTATTTTTGTATTTTTAGTAGAGATGGGGTTTCTCCGTGTTAGTCAGGCTGGTCTCAAACTCCCGACCTCAGGTGATCTGCCTGCCTTGGCTTCCCAAAGTGCTGGGATTACAGGTGTGAGCCACCACACCTGGCTCCAAATTTTTTAATATAATTAAGGACCTTCTGTATTAAAACTTATTTATGTATTCCCCTCTTGTTGGATATTTATGTTGTGTCCTAATTTTGGTAGGAAGTGTTAGATATTTTTGACATTTAAATGAATGTCATGTTTAAATTAAATGATTAGTTTCAGATAAAATGCTATCAGAAAGCTTGTCCTACTTTTATTAAATACCTTTTGCTCAATGATTGCTTTGTGTCAAAATATTATTCATTCTTCACTTTCCTCCCTCTTTCTACAGAAATTGCAGTTAACAAACTTTCACCAGTGATTTTTCAGTTAATCCGTTTATTGCAATTTATAAATGGGTTAGATTTATGTTGATGATCTTATTTAAATAAATTCCTTGTACTTTTTTCTCCTTCAAATTAAAATCTTAGCTCTTAAATAAAAATGTTGGAATGCAATTTAGTTTTAAGAGTTGAATGCTTTGAACAAGTCACAACCCATTATATTTTTGTGGATGGAATACAGGCAAAAGAGGGAAAAGCAGACACGTGCTGTTATTTTTAAAGTATGACTTTTAAAAAAATCAAATGTACAGCTGAATTTGGGGAAATAAACATTCTTTACGGATTTCCTCTGATGCTAAAAAATGACTTAATGATAGTTTCTAATAGGAAAGAATTCCTTTTATTAAATTACATGTTTCTTTGGTTAACATTAAGCCATGGTTTTTTAATTTAATTTACTTTTTTTTTTTAGATGGAGTTTTGCTCTGTTGCCCAGGCTAGAGTGCAGTGGCATGATCTCAGCTCACTGCAACCTCTGCCTCCTGGGTTCAAGCAATTCTCCTGCCTCAGCCTCCTGAGTAGCTGGGATTACAGGCACTCTGCCACTGCACCCTGTTGATTTTTGTACTTTTAGTAGAGACGGGGTTTCACCATCTTGGCCAGGCTCGTCTCAAACTCCTGACCTCATGATCCACCCGCCTCAGCCTCCCAAAGTGCTACCATTACAGGCGTGAGCCATCACACCTGGCCAGCCATGGTTTTTTTAACCAGCTCCTGCCACTGGTCTGCCACCCTCACTTAGGGGATCTTCTTAGCAGGAGGTTTTCCTTATGAGTAGATGGATGGTGTAACCCCAACCACTGCTCTATCACATCCAGTCTCCACAGAGAATCCAGAATGGCCTCATTAGGATATGCATCGCACCATCATTCCCCATCATGCTTCTACTTTAAATTTTCCAGGGATTTGTTAATTTTTTTTTTTTTTTTGAGACAGAGTCTCCCTCTGTCACCCAGGCTGGAGTGCAGTGGCGCGATCTCAGCTCACTGCAAGCTCCGCCTCCCGGGTTCACGCCATTCTCCTGCCTCAGCCTCCTGAGTAGCTGGGACTACAGACGCCCACCACTGCGCCCAGCTAATTTTTTTTGGTATTTTTAGTAGAGATGGGGTTTCACTGTGTTAGCCAGGATGGTCTCGATCTCCTGACCTCATGATCCTCGGCCTTTGTTAATTTTATTTAACAAAAAATCCAACTCTTTACCAAGATCTACAAGGTCATATACATTTTGTCCCTGCTCCCTTCCCAAATTCATCTCCCACCAGATCTCCCCCTGAAGCTCTGCATACACTGGCCTCCTTTCTCTTATTTGAAAACAAATGGACTGGCTTCTGCCTAAAGCATGCTTTCCTTTCTGCTTAGAATACTTGATCCCCAGTTCTCTGTGTGTCAGGCTTCTTCTCATCACTTAACTCTCCACTTAACTGTAATCTCCTCAGAGACCTATTTTCCTACCCAATGGAAAGGTACAACAGTACCTGGCACATTGAACAGAGTTGGCCAACATTTATTAAATCAATGATTGAAGGTTAGTGATATGGTTTGACTGCGCTCGCATCCAAATCTCATCTTGAATTCGCACATGTTGTGGGAGGGAGCCAGTGGGAGGTAATTGAATCATGGCGGCAGGTCTTTTCAGTGCTGCTGTCATGATAATCAATCAGTCTCACGAGATCTGATGTTTTTGAAAAATGGAAGACTCCCTGCAAAAGCTCTCTCTTTGCCTGCTGGCATCCATGTAAGACTTGACTTGCTCCTCCTTGCTTCTGCCATGATTGTGAGGCCTCCCCAGCCATGTGGAAGTGTGAGTCCAATTAAACCTCTTTCTTTTGTAAATTACACAGTCTCGGGTACATCTTTATCAGCAGTGTGAAAACAGACTAATACAGTTAGCTTGAGAGAAATTTAAAAATGTTTTAATCTAGTAAAATTGGCTGCTATCACCTTTAGCAAAGGCTAATGAAATTATCACTTTGTACCCTTTTTAAAAACTGTCATTAAAATCCTCACATATTTCTCTGTTGATTTACTGCTATGAGGTAGATGATATCATCTGGTCACTTAGCTAGTTACCAAGAAAATTCTGGAATAATTATAGGCAATGAGAAGAGAATATATATCTAAAAACCCATTATGTTCTGAAATTTTGGATAGTTTAGTTCATTTATTAGACATAGTTCATTAAAACAGATATAACTACTCTATGGGCAGCACATAGTTCCCCTGGGCCTATCCTATAGGACATCTAGAGATGGCTTGACAAGTGGTTGATGCCTTGAACAAAGAAACTAGTTTTCCTTTTCTCTACTAGAGAGCTTTGTTTGAGAATGAAACGTGTCTGAGGTAGATATTATTTCCTTGCACACATAAAGAAACTGAAGCTTAGGAACCAATAACATCTCTAAGGTTAAAGGGTGTGAATGTCAGCACATTAATTCAATCTCTTCAGTCACATTTTCTTCACCTTGCCAGGCTTTGCTACCTCCTGAAATAATTCCTTGATATCTTCTCTGGAATGTTCTACACACGAATAAAAAACAAAGTGTTAAAAAATACTTGTCATCAGTGCTCCTCTTCATATTACGTCTATTTCAGAGAGTGAAACTGTCATTTACCTAGTGAATTACTCCCCATCTAAATAGACAGTTAGTTATAAAATCCTGTGTGCCCTGATTTCTAAGTATCCCCTGTTTTGGTAACAATTTTGCCAGGGACTTGCCTTCATTTCCTTTACCTCTACCATAGTTCAGTCTTTCATCTCTCAGATTTCAACATAGAACTAGAACTGATCCTTCACTTCTACTTTATTATCCCTCCAAACTCTACTCTCATGACTGAAATGGACCTTGCTAAAGGAAAATGTCCCTATTTTTTTTTTTTCCTTAAAATACTACTGGCAGCTTCCAATAGCCTCCAAGATAAAGTCTAAATGCCTTGGCTTAGTTTATAAAATTCTTCATTTTTAGGAGCCCAGCTTCTGCTCAGTACTACCCAACATTGAACTACTTGAAGTTTGTAGGATATTTTATAGGTTTCTAAGTATCCATTCTTTCATGCCCACAGTCTAGATATCTCATCCTCCTGACCGGTTTCCACTCTTGCAGCTATCAACTCAAATGTCATATCTTCGGGAACATTCCTGGACTTCTACATTTGAACTAGAGATCTTTTTTCTGTCCCTTTTCACCTTTGAATACCTATTTCTCAGCTTTTATATGCTGCATGGAAACGAAACAGCTAATGAGCTCCTGTGGGCAGAATGGTTCTCTTTCAGTTGAGTGTCCCAATACACAAGCACTTAGCATAATCCCTAGTTTAGAGACTCTTAAAACATGTTAATTAAAAGCATTAAAAGTGTGTAAATGAAAAAGTACTTTTTCATAATTCGCAATTTTGCCTAGTTATGATCCTTAGTAGACATCTAGGAAAGGTAAACCCACTGAATGAGACAATCACTCTATTTCTGCTAAGTCTAGTTACGCTTGTAGTTACCTCCTGGTTAAATTCAACTGGCTTCTAGGTGGTCCACCTGCTGCCTCATTGTCGTTCCTGCAACATTCTTCCTCAGAAATGAAGCTCCTTAAGGCCTCATGTCAGCCGTATCACAGAATCTCAGGAAAGTTGGGATTGAAGGGATAATGAGGTTACCTAGTCCAATCTTCAAAGGAGCCCATATCATCTATTTTGACAGGTGTAGTATTCAATGATAATTTATCTATCTGTAAATGTGCCATGACAAATTTTACGGAAGTAATGAAATTTTAGTAATCCAAGACAGCTCCACTGTGATCTCTGCTATTGCATATGTTTTCTTGGTGATAAGGAACCTAGGGAGGAGAGATTCAAACTGCTATTTTAATAAGATTTCAGGGGGAGAGCTCCAGATTTGTGATATGATAGTAAACTGGCTGCAAGTGAAAAAAAAAGAATATATGAAATTGGTTGTTATAAAACAGAAACATAGTGAGAGATTTGCTAATAATTTTATGATTGAGGGATCTGTATCACAGACTTTCTCTTCATTTAGAGACTTGTTATAATCCAAACAAAGAAAAGCTTGGCTGTTCATGCAGGAGGAGGGAGTAAAAGGTAAATAACACATTTAAATAATTGAAAGTTCTCAAGAAAGGTTAAAGGGAAGAAAGTCTGTAATCTTCTCTTAATACATTTCTTTCTTTGGTTCAAGACCCAGAGAGACAAATGTGATCATTCTAGCCAATTACAGGGATATATCCTAAACTTTCCTTACCTTTACCATTCTTCTTTCTATTTTTAACTTGCCAAGTTTTCCTTCTTTCTGAATCCCATACAAAAACCATTAACTAGGGTTGTTAACACACTTGGGCAATTTCTTTTATTTTCATGAATACGAAGTTAGAAATAAAAATTACCCCCAATACATTAAAAAGGGCATTGTAAGTTCTATAACTAAAGGACTTAAAAAAACAGTAAAAATGTTTTCATCCTGATTGCAAAATATCATCCCAATTTTATTGCCATATAACCTGGAACTTACACTTAAGGGGGAGACTAGAAGAAATTCCGAAAGTCAATATAAAAAAGATTATTCTAATTACCTAATTTTCTCACAATCTGCCAACTTTACTGCCATTGTTAAAGCGCAGACTCTCATCATGTCTTATCTATCCAAACACAATGTGATAGCTCAAAAGTGCAAAAATATATGTCATGTTAAAACATATTTTGCCATAGGAATATTTTCCCAGTTTCTTGTCTTATTAGCACAATTCATATTAAATGGAAACTAATAAATGCATTTTCCAGAAAGATTCAAAGAGAACCAAGCTTGCAAATGCACACATTAGCCCAATTTCAGAATGGTTTCCTTTCTGCGATTGCAATTGATAATTTCACTTTATTACAGACTTTAAGCAACTTCTTTCATATACAAAATCTTAGATGGATTTGGTGTTTTCAGCATCTTGAAAATAAAGCTATCATGTCTGTTTATTCCTTTCTTTCAAAAGGCTAACATCAATACATGATTTGGGTGTCAAAATAAGTCCTACATGTAAAACACAAAGAGATGAAGGAAAAGTATTCCTATGGCTAAAGAAAAAACAAATGTTGACGAGTTGGTCCTATCATCTCATAAGTGAATGCAAAATGGTAGAGAACTATAAATCAGAGATGAGGGTCTTTCCCTAGAGTGGACGGCACTTTAGGACACTATATCTTATATTGGGTAATCGGTTTCAATTACCTCAATTATTAGGGTCTGTTTTAAACCTTCCCAATAATATACTACTTAAACAGATACTGAAAATATCTCTGGTTTTTATAATAGGATAAATTTCTTTGCTGTCTCTACCGAGCTGTGATCCAAAGGAAAACAATCACTCAATACTATGGAAGAAACAGCATTTTTTGTTCATATTTGTTTCTTTCTTCCTGATGTATTTATTTATCAAGTAAATGAAACCAGTGAAAAACAATGTTACGCATTTCTGTGACAATGTCTTAATGCCAATTAAGGACAATGTCCTTAAATGCCAAAGACCTGGACACATACCCATGACTAGGAAAGAAGATTCTAGAAATGCCTGGTCACGCCAAGAGATGATTTAGTTGTTCTTGCTTTTCTCATTAAAACTTTCAAGGTGAATGAATATGTGCTCCTTAAAAAATCACCATTTAAAATCCTGCTTGTTTGAAACATTTTCAAAGTCAGCCCATTGATACCATCTTAACAGACACACAGCTGGAACTTTTCTCCTATAAATCTAATGACTTTTTCTTTAATACTTTACCTCCTTCAGTTCCGCCTTTCTGGACAGCACAACATACTGAGTGGTGATTTATACCAGGATACAGGCTGTTCTTGCCTTTTCTTTGTCCAGATTGTATGAAGGTCACAGTGAACAACAACTTCTCTCATGTACTTATGTGAGATTACAGAAGCCAGGGCTTCTCTCAGCTTGAGTTTATTATTTGGAGATTTGAGTCCAGACTTCTTTAGCTGCTTGATTTATTTTTTGCCTTCCCCTAAATTAAAAATACTGCTGATGCCTATATTTCACTGTATGTTTTCATCAAGTTTTTAAGTTTTATTTGCTTTTTCAGATTGCTTCTCCTATGACATTAAGGGGAATGGAAATTGCAGTGAGTTTCTTTATCATATTAAATAAATATCATCTCAATATTAAACACAACTCCAGTCTTTAGCCATTGGCTTTCTTCTATCTTTCTCTTTTAAGAAACATGGAAGTTTGAGATTGGAAGGAAACTAAAAGTCATCAACCTCAGGTTCTATTTAATGTTAAACATCTGGAGTTCTGCTCAAACACGTCCTGCAATGCGGATCTCATTTCCCCACTAAACACCACATTCCTCTTTCTGAAGTCTCTTATTGTTAAAAGGTTTAACTTTGTAGCAAAACTTAAACTGTTACTTTCATCCATTTTTTGGTACCTTTCCAGAAATATAGAACCTCTAAGTCATCTGTCCTAAAACATCCTTGAAGACAGTTCTTATATCTTCTTTCCTTTATCTGCTCCAAATACTTCCTCACCTACACCACAGGTCATTAAGCAACCCACCCAGGGGTAAAACTTTCCCTTATCAATTTGCTCTAGGTTATCGGCCTTCCTGACATATAAGCCACTAAATCCATACAGCTAAATGCAGAATAAGACATAATCATATCAACATTTCATACATTCTACGTATTATATTACAATTAGTGTAATCTAAACTTAGAATTACCTTTTTTAAAAACCACATTGTATTGTAATTTCTTGCCAATTAAAATCATTAAAATCAAATTATGTAACTTCTATCTTATGTAACTTAAGTAGGGTTCTGTACCTAAATTAGAACAATTGATCACATCTGTTTTGATTACATTTGCTCTTGTTGGGTTTAATCTAATCTTTCTTAGAGAATCCTACCAAAGTACCAGGTCGAGGCACAGTGGGAACTCAGGTCAGGATTATAAATCATGCTGCTATAAAGACACATGCACACGTATGTTTACTGCAGCACTATTCACAATAGCAAAGACTTGGAACCAACCCATATGTCCATCAATGATAGACTGGATTAAGAAAATGTGGCACATATACACCATGGAATACTATGCAGCCATAAAAAATGATGAGTTCATGTCCTTTGTAGGGACATGGATGAAACTGGAAACCATCATTCTCAGCAAACTATCGCAAGGACAAAAAACCAGACACCCCATGTTCTTACTCATAGGTGGGAAGTGAACAATGAGAACACATGGACACAGGAAGGGGAACATCACACACCGGGGCATGTTGTGGGGTGGGGGGAGGGGGGAGGGATAGCATTTGGAGATATACCTAACCTTAAATGACGAGTTACTGGGTGCAGCACACCAACATGGCACATGTATACATATGTAACTAACCTGCATGTTGTGCACATGTACCCTAAAACTTAAAGTATAATAAAAAAAAAAAAGAAAACTAAAGCAAGATATAATGAAGACCGAGAAGCCTTTAAAAATAGGCAACGTGTGAATAACCCTACCTTTTACTTGCTGATGGAAAATCTGAAAAAGAAATGAAATAAAAAGAGGAAGAGAATTCTTTCCCAGCCTTTAGACTAGAAAATGTGTGTGCTTTTGTGTGTAGCAGAAAATAGGAAAATATAGTGTCAGGCACTATAATTTAATCAACTATGTGTTAATTATTGTATGAACCTAGAAAAAGTTAAATCCTTATCCTTATAATACTTGTTTATGAGTCAGCAGTATAATTATTAGATATAAATCCAAAATATTGAGTCATAGAATTTAGTATTTCTATGTGTTGAATATAAGATATCCTAGGAAAAGCAGGTTATGTAATCCATGCACCATTCAGAGAAAAGAGCCAGTATGTAAATTTAGGTCTTTCTGTACATTTAATCAATTTCAAGAAAGTAAAAGAATTAGCATGACTATGTTGTTGTAAATAAATAAAGCAATGCAAATTTTCTCTTTGTGGAAGAGGTAGGGCAGAGTGGGCGTGGGTTCAATTATCTTACTAAACATAGAAAGTGGAAATTTTATTCCCAAAAAATTTTTTGAGTACCAATTATAGAATGTACCAGTCAGCATTCTAGTCACCAGGCTAACAAACTAACTCCTCACTGCATGGAGCTTACAATCAGAGAAATAACAGAAAAATTAAACAAATATTTACCAGATTATAAAAATGAGAAAAAGAAGAAAAAAGAATGAAATGTGGATAAAGAAATTCAAGTGGATGTGGTATTCCATTTTTAAATAGGATCATACAGTAGTAATGAAACGAAACATTAGAGTACTGTTTGAAAGAGGAGGTAAAATGAGTCAAACAAATATCTGGAAGAAGAACATTCCAGGCAAAATGAACAGCCAATGCAAAGGCTGGAACATCCCTGGGGTATTTAGGAAACTGCAAGAAAGAAATTGTGTACTGAACCTGCTGATCAAGAGGCAAAATAATAATAAGATGAGGTGAGAGAGATAATGGTGGCCCCAACTGTAGGGCCTTATAGACCTTTGAAAAACAGGCTTGTACTTTGAGTGAGGTGAGAAGGCATGGACAGACTGACAGAAAAGTGATAATCTGACTTACATTTTAAGAGGATTATTCTGGCTGCCCTATTGAGCGTAGACTGCGGGGTGAGGGCAGAGGAACGGAATCAGGGAAAGAAATGAGAAAGCAATTGCAATAATCTATGTGAGAGGCGGTGGCGTCACAAAACAGAGTAGTAGCAATAGCGCTGGTGAACAGTTGCCAAAATTCCCGAAAATATTTAGAAGACAGAATATGTATTAATATCAATTATACTGGAAAGTGTCTGAGAAAGAGAATGATATCCATGTAGATCTTTACTCCTTTAATCTTATCCCTAAGAAAAGTTCAAATAAATCAACTTATGGAATAGTGAGATCTCCAAAAAAATTACAGAGCCAAGAATTCAGCTGTATTTTTTATAATATCAGAGAATCAATCTTTGATTAAGGTAAGAGCAAATAATGCCTCTCTACTTTTGCCCCACGTATTATTTATAATATGCTAAATATTAACCTGGTCTTATAATTATGTGACGGATAAAACTAAATCCAAAAATCTCATATAACATAACAAGTAAACATAAAAAATTAATGATTACAAAATTGCATATATGATTCTTAAATAACAAACTTCAGAGACTTTTTCTTCTATGGAAACCGCAAGACTGAAACTTTTCCGTTTTCTTCAGTTTTTTTTTTTCCTCCTGCTGTCAGTGTGGTAAAACATATCTATTATTTCAAAATAGGAAAATATTTACTGTTGCTTTTTGGCAGTAGAGACTGACACTATACGCTTGTTTTATAGTCTAAAATTAAGGAAGAGATAAGTTACAAACAATGAAATCACATTCTGTTTTCCTGAAAGTTATAAACATGTATCATCTGGTAGGCAACTTTATAAACTGGCTCACGATAATTCCCACCTGCTTAATAGTATTCAACTTGTTGTAAAATCTCTTCCCTTTGAGTAAGAACTGGACCTTGTGACTTGCTTGTAACAAAGAATAGGTCAAA
Source organism: Pongo pygmaeus (assembly GCF_028885625.2). Lineage (NCBI taxonomy): Eukaryota > Metazoa > Chordata > Mammalia > Primates > Hominidae > Pongo > Pongo pygmaeus. The sequence continues at coordinate 17,531,183 of NC_085930.1, read as the reverse complement.
AGTGATAGAAACACTTCTCTGATTACGTTACAAAGTTCTGTGGCTTCCATCTTGCTAGCATTCTCTTGCTGGTACTCCCTTTTATACCCTCTCCTCAGCCAGCTGGTATGTTGTAAGATACTCTCTGGAAAAGCTCAAAGAACAAGGAAGTAAGAAAGGCCTCCAGGCAACAGCTCATGAGGGACTGAGTCCTGCCAATGATGGGGATTCTTTACAGAAGAGCCTTGAGATGACTGCAGCCCTGTGAGATTGCCAGAGCCAGAGGACCCAGATAAGCCACACCTAGACTCCAGACCCACATGTGAAATAATAAATCTGTATCAACTTAAACTGCTAGATTTTGGGGTAATATGTTATGCAGCGATAGGTAACTAACACACAGTACATTTAGTCCATAAATTAATTTAAAGAACTATGAAAACAAGAGTGAACAAACACTTTTAAGTAGATCACTTAATTACTTTAGTATCTTGACTTTTTAATGCCATTCCTAACAGAGAATGGTCAACTATAAATGAAGCAACAAAAATAGGCTTTGAGAACAATAAACTCAAGCATATTAAGTTGAGGGAATGATTCAGTCAGAATGAGAACATAGTAAACAGCTGAAATGGAAGCTATAGCTTTCCATTTTCATTTAATACCTATAGTTATACAATAAAAGTGTGGCAGCAACTATGAATTCATTATCATTCTACTCTGTTAATGTTTTGTGATTTTAAGACTCCTTAAACTCAGAGGAGTGTGTTAGACTCCTTTAAGAGTTTGACAAATGGATAGAAATCTTCCTCTTTGCTATTCCTTCCCCTTTTATCTCTGTTTCCATCCCCCAACTGCTAAAATTTAGTCTTACACTTAAATTATATTGAACAAGAAGACTCATTCCATACTAAGAGGCTATAAAGTACTATAAGGCAGATATAATTATCTTCATCTATTATAAAGTTAGACATGGAATATAAGCAAAGTTTAATATAAATATTGAGTAAAACTATTAATGACATATTCTGAGAAGTGTGGTCCATCTCTAGTTACAAACAATGAAAGGATTATAAAGATGGGTTTTTCCTAAGGATTTGGTTTCTATGACTCAATGTAACATTCTTGCTTTACATTCAATTACCTTAAACAATAAATTCTTGTACAAGTTTAAAACAGAATATTATTCTCAATGCAACTAGCAACCACCCATTAACAGTGGGAAATGGGATAACTAGCTAGTTCTCGTGCCTATTTTCAATGTCTTTCACAAGATGTGTGTTAAATTGAGCTTTATTCTCCTATAGTATTTCTTCTGGCTATAATTCTCAAAATATAGAAGACTTCTTTATGCTACAGCTTATAGTTAGCTTATTTAGAAACCCAGTGCTGCTACTTGTTAGCAATGTAATGTTTGGGGAGTTACCTAATACCTTTGAACTTTAATTTTTGTATCTATAAGACGGTAATCATAAACTAGAGCACAAATGGTTTTTTTTAATGTTCATGCAAGATAATAAAAATGGGACTTACTAACTCAAATCTTAATTTAAAAGCATGAGAGTATTAATGTAATATTATGTACTGTGCCACACTACAGTGGAGGAGAAATGAGTACATGAATATTTGCTCTCTCATTTGTGGAACGAAAAGGGATTATTATAATAAATATGTATTAAACCTAGTAGCAGACTGGTCATTTTAAAATTTGTCTTTCTGCTGATATATTATTAGGATACATCATGGAAATGTACCTTATTCTAATAAAACCAGTAACATCAAGGAAGATAAGTTAATGTCTCACAAATAAAGAGTTAACAGTAAGTGGTCCAAATACATTGAATTAAAATAGCAGCTTGTGGTCTTTGCATTCATATCTTTAAATTCAATCTCAGAATAAATTACTGGAAGTTTTCTCACAGAGCTCACTAAGTCCTTGGCCCTGGATTAGCTCTTGCCATGCACCCTAAGGAGAAGTTTCCTGTGCATTTGACTACACAGAGGCACAAGACCAGGTAAGCTTATTCAAAGTACATTTTTTTTCCTTTAGTGAACAGGCAGTAAAGACCTCTGAGATCCTTGTATACTGCTTCTTAGATCACCTAGAATAACTATATATAGTCAAAGATGGAATTTGCTTAAGAATGGTAGCTAAGGAAAAATGACTTTAATAAGAATGAATCAGGTGTCAGTCAGTTTCTGGCACTGTAGGCTTATTTGGAACATTAAAAACCCATCACTTACTGCACATAGTTTATGATAATTAAGGCCTTCCAGACTGCCCACTTAGTCCTTTAAATAACTTTCTAAACCATACTGTCCTTTACGTCGATAAGAATGCCATAAACATTTAACAAGAAATTTTAGGTAAGAACTGTTTTTCTTCAACAATTTAGTTTTAATTTTTTAAATATATGTAAAAGAATCTTATTGTTAGAGGTGACAGAATAAAGGCATTTCTATGTCATTTTCTTCCCTGAAACCTATCAAACTACAAAATGCATGAAGCTCAAATAAGGATTTTCTATCTTCACTGAAGGCATGAAAAACCAACTTGATTGCAAGCCTCAATCTATAAATAACTGCCCAAAACAGTGATATTGGGACCAATTTGTGTCATGAGGCCTAAACTAGATCTCTATATATCTAGGTCTGTTTCTGTATGTCTGCGTCTGCGCCTGTGTCTGTGTGTCTGTCTTTGTCTATATCTACATCTACATCTATATGCTAATATGTAGCAAACTAGATATACACACTAGATGGTACACACTGAAATGTCTGTAACCCTAAATAGTTGAGGATGACTCATCATTTATTTGAGATGAGAAACTTAATGATCTGAATGGGTTATGAAAAAATCCGCAAGCCTTATTCCACGTTGCCGGGTGGCAGAAAATGAGGCCAAACAAGTCGTCATCAACACATATTCACAAGAACAAGGCTGCACAGAGAAGGAGTGAAGGGGACAATCAGTGTCATAATAGCTGAGCCTGGAACGCTACATGCAAAAATCTAAGGTAATTGAAAACAAAAGCTATGAGAGAATGACTCACTCTAGTCCAAGCTTATTTCCGTTTCACCTGAAATGCTCAAAGCAGTGAGTTGATGATGGTGTACATACCTTCTCATATTTGATGGAGTAAGAAAGTATTCAGGGACATAATTCCTTCTCATGTTATTCTTCCGCAAAGAGCTTATCCTAACAGCAATTTTGGCCCTGTTAGAAAATGAGACAAAATCAGAACGGAATCTGCATCAAAACTAGATAGAGATATTTTAACATAAAAGGACGACAAATAAAGGGTTATCTATTCGAATACGAGTTTGTAATAAAAAATTTAAAATATTTTATATGAATGACATCAAATAAATCTAAAAAGGTGTTTGTTTAAGACAGAGTCTCACTCTGTCGCCCAGGCTGGGGTGTAGTGGCACAACCTCAGCTCACTGCAACTTCCTCCTCCAGGGTTCAGGCGATTCTCATGTCTCAGCCTCCAAGTAGCTGAGATTACAAGTGTGCGCCAACATGGCTGGCTCATTTTTGTATTTTTAGTAGAGAAGGGATTTTGCCATGTTGGCTTGTCCGGTCTCAAACTCCTGGACTCAGGTGGTCTGCTCACTTCAATCCTAAAGTGCTGGGATTATAGGCGTGAGCCAACGCTCCTGGACAAAAAGGCCTTTTTAAGACAAAATATCAAAGAAAAGATAAAAGTCAAATAAAAATAATAAACAAAGAGATAACTAAGCAAAGTAAATCAAAGGTCAGCAGAAAAAAAGAAAAAACAAATATGAAATTAAAAATCATCTTACAAACAACAGGAATCGTAGTAGACAGAACTGAAAACATAGAATTGGACATAGAAAAAGAGTTGAGGTAATAGAAGTAGATCAAAGCATATTCACATATCACTGGCAGCCAAGAACTTTCAAATAACTTGTCCCTGCACAATACTTCATCACCCTAGGATAGCTCAGGTTCCGGGAGGGACTCATGAATGGCCAAGGATGAAATTACCAACACACACTGAGTTGGACACTCTCAGTCAAAGGTTGATATAATAGGATCAAAATACTTGTTCACATCACATCAAAAAAGCAAATAAAATGCAACTTAATTTTCCACAGCTAACGCAATTTTCCTCACATGTTTCTCAAGCTGTTGGACAATGGTGAAACTTTAACTTATCTGTTTATTTTCTCACTGTCTCTTCTGGTATATGCAGACTTTAAACAATCCCTTTCAGGTAAACACTGACTCCCTCACTCTGCGGCTTCTTTCTATGTCCTCTTTAGATGCCATCTTGCTCTGCGAAAGAGCTTACTGAGTCTTTATGGAGGTAAAACCTCACATTCACATGTAGATTCTTTTGCTGCCCTTCAAGTCTTTGAAGTTCTCTTCAATGATGGTAGCCCTTGTCACCCTGTTACATCTTGCCCTAGGGCAGTGACACCACATACAACCCAACTATGAGGCTGTCAAAGTTGTGGCTAATACATCTTAGACCCAGAAAAGAAAAGTTTCTGCCTTGTGTCCTGCCTATACCTTAAAGAGTTCCACTCTGGAACTATTCTAACTGCACCTCTCTCCTGGGATGAGGAGTCCATTGAGTGATGGAGGCATGAGCCTGTGTGCTCACCTTCTAAAACATAGTCTAAGTACACTGGATCTCAGAATTCCACGACCAAACAGGCCCTGAGACCATTTCCAAGCTGAGCACAAGTCTCTTCGCCTGGTCCATCCTTCTAGGGACACTCTGTAGCACTTATGTACACACCTGCACTGACAAACCTTAAAGTGGCCACATGATCAATGCTTTCTGGTGTTCACACCTTGTATAATCCCCAACACTCTCCCCTTGACTGTAAGAGGAACCTGTGACTAATTCTAACCAAAAGAGTATGACAAAGGCAATGAAATGTCACTATGTGATAACCTTATGCTATATGATAAAAGTGGTGGTATATCACTGTCATGATTTAATTAGGTTAGACTGGAGTGATTAGATGTTGCTACCTGACTCATAAGAAAGCCTTATTCTCTTTATTGCCTTCTAGAAAACAAACTATGAATCCTATACCCTCAAGGAAATGAATTCTCTCAACATAACTGAGGGAGCTTGGAAGCGAATCCTTTCCTATTTATGCCTGAAGATGAAGATGCTGCTAGGCTGAACCTTAACAACTGCCACGATTGTAAACTCCTACTCAGAGCACCCAGCTAAACTGTGCCTTGATTACTAACTCAAAGAAACTGTGGGTATAGTTTGTGGTATTTTTTTGTGCAACATAGAAGACTATTACAGCATCCCTAGGCCAAAGAGGTGGCCAGGGGGAGGGTTGTTGGGAGAACCAAATGCAGTTTGGATATGTAGTACATAGGTGAGTACATTGTTTTTCTATCAAGAAAGTCAACTGTGAAAAACTGAAAAATGATCATTTTGTTGTAGGAGGAACTCTGCATTAGTGGGGCTATAAACCTTATAGCTAAACTTTGAAGGCAAAAGTCTAAAAGGATACATTAAGGGGAAGTAAACATACTGATTTACTAGCAACCAAATGAAAAAAGAATTCAACTAAAATCAACAAAATATTTTCTTGTTACTTTAATAGAAAACTTTTTAAAATGTAAGTTTGTATGCTGAGTGTAGTTTGCTAGATGTAATTATAACTCATGATCTTAGCTAGCATTCCACCAAATGGTACAATTTTGAAAGTGCTGCATAGATAAATAACTTTGGAAAATGTCACGTTAGATTACCATGAAAGCAAAAATATCCTGAGGCTGTCTGTACAACAATCACTATAAAACATGTCTACCTACTTCAAAAAGGAAATCAAAGTTAGATCAAGTGGTCTAAACATAAACATATGTAAACATCTAGTAAAACCAGGAGAATTAACTGAAGTTGCGAGGTAAAGTGAAGAGGAGAATCCAAAGTTATTGTGGCTTCCTCTCTTCTTTCAAATAGTAGTAGACAAGGAAACAGGAGAGGAAAAAGAGGCGGACATGGTTAGTGCAAGGAGGTCATTTGTGTAAATAGTTAGGAAATTTAGTTTTGAGGATAAGCTGTGTTTACTTCAAGTGTCAGAGAAATCTAGACATGGCTGGTGGCCTAGTGAGGTAGAATGCATAAGGAGCTTTTTTATTGAAGGAACAATATGCCTCCTTGGACAGCCTGGAAAGAGAACCTAGCACATAGGTGTTGTCTAACCAAAATGCCCGAGATGTTTGTGAATGTCCAGTAAAAAAAAGAAACTTCCAAGTGCTGTTGCCCAGTGACTGACTAAATCTGAATAAATCTGGAGGGAGACTGGGTGGTTAGCAAAGAAAGCCTGTGAGAAGCCAAAAGGTGAATCAGCATCTTCTAAGTTTTGCAGAGAACACAGGACACGTGGTTTCACCAGCCATGCCCCAGTAGAGCGGCGAGTAGAACAACATCTGGTGGCAACACAGGTCTTTACCAGGAGGATAGGGTAAGAAAGTGCAGAGACTAATTTGTGAGCAAGAGAAGAAATGTCCAAATTCTCCACCCAGCTTCAATGGGAGTGACTGAAGCGTGCAGACTCTGAGTGGCTGGGGTAAGCTGAGATGTATTTGTCCACACAGGCAAAACACCACATATGGACTACAAAAGATAAGTGAAATGGACTTAAAGGGAGCTAGAAGCACAGAAATTCAGGCTGGCAAAAAAAAAAAAAAAACAGAAAAATAAGGGACATGACTCAGAATATGTCCCTATTTTGTATGCCCAAGATTAATGTGTCCCAGGAGCAGGGGTTAAATGGTCAAATGTAAGTCTTATTTAAAATCTGGCTTATAAATCAAAGTTAATTTTTACTTTAAAAATCCAATTACTTTTTCATTTGTTAGAATTTTATACATAGGGCAATGCCATGTGTGTAAAGACATTATGTGTGTGTTTGTGTGTGTGTGTGTGTGTATTTGTTTATGCATAAAATATCTCCGGAAAGAAACTTGAGCTGATAAAAATGACTGCTTCTGGGGAAGGAAACTGGGAAGTGGTTTAGGAAGGGAAAGTTGACTTATTTTTAACTTTGTACACAATTATGTCTTTTGAACATTTTTACCATGCACGTATTTTCTATTCATAAAATCCATAAAATTTAATTATGAACAAAATAGAGCTAAGTCACTGTGTTAATGACTTTTTCAGAAACTAAAAATATTTTATACATATATGTCAATAAATGAGAGAGCAGCTAATCCTTGTCTTTTATTTATTTATTTATTTTTAAATAGGAGTAAAGATGAGGTTACATGGGTAAACCTATTGTTTCAGAGTAGACAACAGTGTGATTATAAAGATCCTGTCTGGGCGCAGTGGCTCATGCCTGTAATCCCGGCACTTTGGGAGGCTGAGATTGGCAGATCATCAGAGTTCAGGAGTTCGAGACCAGCCTGGTCAATGTGGTGAAACCCCGTGTATACTAAAAATACAAAAATTGGCCAGGCATGGTGGCAGGTGCCTGTAATCCCAGCTACTCTGGTGGCTGAGACAGGAGAATCACTAGAACCCAGAAGGCAGAGGTTGCAGTGGGCCAAGATTGTGCCACTGCACTCCAGCCTGGGCGACAAGAGTGAAACTCTGCCTCAAAAAACAAACAAAAAGATTCCAAAAGTCTTACCAGCCAAAATCCATTTCTCCCTTTAGCCTTCCTGGATCACCATAAAAATGATTTGATTATGGGATGATAACTTTTTAATGTCTCATTTTTATTTTTCCCTACCTTCTAGGAAACTCAGGTAGGCAATGCTAACTTGTAGTCTCTGGTACAAATAATTTTCTATTTCTTCTATACAAATTCTTATCTCTTTTTATCTTTTAGTTTAGAGTGGCTGTTTTATGTAGTGGTTTTTATTAGTAATCACCTTGAATATGCTCTGGTGGTAGAGACTGCTTAAATTTTAAGAAATAAAACCAAGTAAAATAATGGATTGGACAACCCATTCCAAGACAATATTTTCAAAAACTCTTAGCTAAAATTATCTGTATTAAGCTCCCTAGAGTTCATATGGCAATGCGTATAAATTCTCTTTACAAAAATAGCGTTTAGTCCTCAGTAATCTATCTTCAGTCACTAGAGAAAAAAAAAATGCTCTGTTGGTCAGTCTTAAAAAAAAGCTAATGACTTCCTGGGCAGGATAAATATAACAGGCACATCTTGAAGACATATTGAGCGCTGGCTTACTTTATAAGTTTGCTCACCTGGGAAGTTATAAACTTAAATTGGCCTTCAAGCATTTTCGAGAGACATTGAACCAGGCCTAAGCACTCAGCAGCATAGGCAAACGGAGTCTGTATTGGGACTTTTCAAGGTTTGATCTACCTGGTCATATGTGGTTCTCAACTAAGGGTGCTTTTGCCACACCACCCCTACTCAAGAGACATTTGGTAATTTCTGGATATATTTGTGGTTGTCACAACGTGGGGTGGAGGGCAAAATTGACATTTATTAGGTAGGGGCCAGGATTACTGCTAAACAACCTACAACGTATAGACTAGCCTCACCACAACAAAAGATTGTTCATTTCAAAATGTCAGTAACAGCCAGGTTGAGAAATCCTGGTCTAGATCTATTCTTCTCTTGGGTTTTGCTGCCTCTCTAGGTGTTGTACAAGAGAATAGAGCACGCCTTTCTCTCTTTGCTTTGCTTGATAGTAAGGAGAAAGTGGAGAGCCAAGAGTGGACACACTTCTCACATTCGGCCTGCTTTGGGCTACAGTGCTGATATATCCATTCTCAGGAAAACTTTCACACTCTGAGGCTGAGGTATTGAAATCAACAAAATAGTTCTCTGCATGTCATTCTACCAGATTCCTTCCCTCAGGTAAGAGCTTACAGCATGCCATTTGCTTGAATAGAGGGGAAGAATAGGGCAAAATGCAGGCGGGTAAAAAAATGGATTAATATTGTTAACAAAATATTATTTCACTCCTCCAGTATGACAGAAATGTTACAAGGATTCAGTGAGAGAATGTGTGGAGCATCTGGTTTCTTCTGGCATATGAAGAAGAGTCTAAAGAAAAGCTGAGAACAGAATACATGTAATACAAAGGTGCTACTTTGGATGGCAGAATTAGGTGATTACGAAGTCACTGGATGAAATTTGGAAAGCTCAAAAACTCTAGATAATTAAATTCATGGTTCTACTTCAAACCAATGTTTTGTTTTTGGCATTATCTACTTACTCAAATATTTCTTTTAATTAGGGGAGGGAGTAGTATTAAGAGTCATCTTTTTTCTTTTTTCTACCTTGTATTTTCCTAGGGTTGCTAATGAATACAAAATTTTTAAGGAATTGAAAAGTAGATACATGGGTTTGGCTAATTTCCATATCTGCTAAAGCATTCTCTGAATGTGTAACACATTAGAAATATACATCATGTTTCCAAAGACAAGGTAAAAATAGACATGAAACAGAACACACACAGATGTCGAAATTCTAAAATATCAGCAGTACACTTTCACTAATCTTCACGTACCTCACCTCTTTTTAAATTTTTCGTTAAAAATGATAGACAAATATTTAAGAACACTTTGATATTTCTTTTTAAAACAATGCATATCTAATAATTGCATGTAATGATATACAATCAATTTTTTTAGTGCTATGTGTTGGAAAACGGAACTCATTGATACGATAAACATACACTAGATGCTTCCTTATCATTAGATAAGGAAAGGACAAACAAAATTTTTTTATTAACACTTGCTTCTTCTAAGGAAGACTGTAGCAAGAAAATATATTCTAGATACAGGTATAAACAGAGATCATCATTCATGTAGAAAGACAAAGGAAGAAATACTAAGGATTACGGTACTTACAAAACTTCATTGTAATGTTCTTTAACTCACATAGACACTAGTAAGCTAGTAGTGTGGTAACCTACTGGATCTGGCACAATTGCCTTCCCAGAAAACTACTGAGAGGTGACAACGTGCCAGCAGCCTTCGCGCGCTCTCCGCGCCTCCCAGGCCTCCGCGTCCGCTCTGGCCGCGCTGGAGGAGCCCTTCCGCCTGCGCATGCGCTTTGGGGGCCCCTCTCCAGGGCTGGCCGAGGCGGGATCCGGCTCCCTCTGCTGGCGGGGAGGTGTGGAGGGAGCGGCTCAGGCGGGAACCCGGGTTGCGCGCGGCCCGCGCCGACCGGCGGGGGTTCCGGGTGGGCGCGGACTCGGCGGGCCCCGCCCTCGGTGCGGCCTGAGGGGCTTGATCGGCGCCTGCGGGGCTTGATCAGGGGAGGAGCTCCCTCTGGGCTGTCAGAGTGCCCGGGATTGGTGCTGCAAACTCCCGCGGCAAGTGCCAGTGAGAGGTGAAGCAGGCTGCGCTTCTGGGAAGGGTGGGGACTTGGAGAACTTTTCTGTCTAGCTAAAGGATTGTAAACGCACCAATCAGCTCTCTGTCAAAATGGACCAATCAGCTCTCTGTAAAATGGACCAATCTGCTCTCTGTAAAGCGGACCAATCAGCAGGATGTGGGTGGGGCCAGATAAGGGAATGAAAGCAGGCCACCCAAGCCAGTATTCAAGTTCTTCCTACTCAATGCCCTAAGGAAAAACAAAATAAACAAAATCTGGAAAATAAAACAAAATAGGATTTTATTTTATTTTAAGAGGCGACTTTTAAGACATGGGTTTTTCCAAAAAAAACCTTTCCCTGGAGGTTTCAACTATTCAGTATTTAGTCTGAAATTATGAAGATAAGAAAAGAACTAACAAAGCATACAAAAAGTGTTAATTAATAATATTTTGCTCATGTCAAAGTGTGGTAAGGATTTTAAATGCAGCTATGTGCTTGACTGTTTGTAGCAAGGGCATGGCAAGAAGCTAACTACTGAGAGGTTATGTAGGGACAAGTTTCCTATATCTATATATTTTTTTCCTGACCCCATAGTGTAGGGACATAATAAAAATCTAAAGATGCTCAATTTTCATGATCTTTTGGAGCAGTGTTTTCTTCCTACTTTCTGAAATAGATCCTTCTAGGTACTTTTTAAAATATCCTTTTCAGTAGATCTTAATTACTGGACTTCCTCAAATGTGTCCTAGATTCTCATCTCTTTGTAAGGAACACTCTTTCTCAAAAAGACCTCAATGATCGTATTCTTTTGACATCCAAATACACACAACTCCCAAATTCAGATTTTAAGCTCAGATCTCAAGCATCCCTTGGTCTTGCATATCCAACTATTATGCTTCTGATAATGGGACTTGGGCTTGCAATTCCTCAAGCAAATGCCAGATGATGGTGATAATGTTGTTTGTTTTCACAAACTGTAGGTAAAATACCTTGTTTCCTCTCTATAATGAAATATGTCAGCAATTTAACAAAATCTAGGAAATTTGGTTTTATATTTCAAATAATGAAATCATATTAGTGATGGTGTTCAGGGCATACTGTCTCAAAATATGGCACCTTGGCATATGGCATATTGAATTTGAGAAAATGGCAGAAGCAGGAAGGTCTCAGACCTTCCTCTGACACTTTCCCCTGAAGCAGGTTATAAAACCTAGAAAGGATTTTCTGACCTTTTCCCAAAGCAAGTCATGAGACTCACATGTGAGAGGTGCCCTTGCTGTACTCAGAAAAAAAAAGAGCATCCTTCGCTCCAAAGACCAAAGAACACAGAGGAAACTGAACCAACCGGCCTTGCTAAGTTTCCCTCAGTATGCCACACTTAGTTCATATCTGTCCTATGGTATTTATTTACAACTGTTCACTCTTCATCAAACCTATTGTTTAAAAAATACCCAGGTTGAACTATTTCATTGGGTCTTCATTTTTTTGGAGCTTCCCATATAGGTAAAATTTATATTAAATAAACTATGGTTTTCACTTGTTTGTCTTTTGTCACAGGGGCCTCAGCCATGAACTTAGAAGCGTAGAAGGAAAAAACATTTTTCCTCCTCTCCATTTGGTTTTTATAAGAGACAATGAAAGGAACACTTATAGGAGAAAGACATGAAAATTCAGCAGCCTAGGCTTACAGCGCCTACCTCTAAATAACCCAATGACTTATAGAATAGCTATTTATCTCTGTCAGTGCATTTAGAGACTTATAGAAACCATCAGATATCAGAATTCAGTGCAAAACTAGAAGTGTCAGGTTTTTCTGTAACTCCTACGCTTGCAGTTTACTCTCCCCATAGACTTGTAATGTTTATCTTTATAATGATAAGGAAAAAACATCACTTTCTTTTATTGCTTTATGCCTATTTTATGTAGTACAGAATAAACCTAATAAAATGATGTTGGGATTCTTCCATAAATCATTCTAAAACCTCTTCTTCCTGGTAGTTGAATTAGAGTTTTTAGTCATTAATAAGACACATGGTATCATAAAAACACAAAATCTGAAATAAAAAGAAAGATTTTTTGTCCAGGATTCAGAAAAATATTTTGTCTCAATTTTGCCTTATGCTTCATGAGATCTTGTACTAAGCTTGTCTCACTTACTGCTGACTCTTCTGGGCATCACGGTACCATACCTAGCAGCTAGCACAGTAGCTAAGAATAAGTAGGTGCTTTGTTGACTAAATAATTAGATTTTGGAAATTTTACTTTCTATCAAAATACCACAAATTCCTCTTCCATAAAAATGGAAACATTTTCTTAGATCAAATCGTTACTATGAAGATCAAAGGAGACGATATATTATTTTTATGGTCTGTAAACCCTTAGTGTCATGCCAAATTCTTTGATGTTATTCTTTTTGTTACTAACTAAAGCAACTGGATTCAATAACAACAACAACAATACAAAATGCTAGAGCTAAAAGCTTTGTAACTAACTATGTCTTCTATCGTGTACACCCCCCACTGCCCTCCCTGCTTAGGCATATAACAGCTTTGAATGATCTGAGCTACCTACGTTCTGCTTTATTTTGCCTCTGCTCCTGAGCATGGACAAAAAGAATCAAACAGCTTATTTAATGAATGTCACTATAAATTCCTGGTTAGATTGCAATAATACCTCTAAAATCTCTATAGCTTAAGGCAAAGGCATATTTCTTCTTCACACTTTAGATTCATTGGTGTGGGTTCTTTTCCATGTCAAACTCAAGACACAGCAGCCACTGTTTGGAGCATTTGTCAGTTGTTGTGACAGGAGAAGAGAGGTTTGGAGGGTTTTCAATGGATATTTAACTCTTCTTTCTAGAAGTGGCACTCAGACACTCAATTAATTCATTGTCTGGAAACAGTTACATGGGGAATAAGAAGTGAAAGTCTACCATGGTCTCAGAGGGAGAAGAACTCTGGGGAAATACAGGATGAAGAAAGCTAACAGCTACTGCACCTGGATCTTCAGAGAATCCCTCAAATCCTGCTTGTCCTTAATCTTTTCTCTTTGACTTCTGTTTCCCACAAAAGCAGTTTCCAACTTTCTCACTTGTTTTCAAACTTCCAGTTTACCAACTATCATCCAGTCTCTTAAGATGTCGGTCCACTAGTTCATGGAAAACTGGAAGCTATCAATACCCACTAGGTGGTAAGCTCTGTGAGAACAGGAATCATACCTGTCTCCTTTGCAATTATCCTTTCTGCCTACCATGGTAGCTGTTGTCAGGTAAATATTTATTGAAGGGTTTTTAATTATTACGTAAATCTGGACTCTTCTGTCTAGGTTTCAATGATCACTTTTCAATTATTACATAAATCTGTGGTAGGCTAATCAATGGCCCATCAAGAGATATCCAGGTCTGAATGCTTGCACCTTTTAAAAGTTAACTTACATGAACTAAAGAGGTCTTTGCAGATGTGATTAAGGATCTTGAGATGAGAAGACTTTCCTGAAAAATGTAACCATACACATTTTTATTATATGGAAACAAAGGGATATTGACACACATAAGCACAGAAGAGAACATGAGAAGAAGATGAAGATGAGAGAGATATGAAGATGCTGGCCTTGAGGATTGAACTGTTGTGGCACCTTGGTGCCATCCAAGGAATGCTGGCACCCATCCAAACCTAGAAGAGGCAAGGAATAGACTCTTCCCTGGAGCCTCAGGACGGAGCTTGGCCCTGCTGACACCTCAATTCCTCCGCCAAGTGATAATCATTTTTAACTTCTGACCTTCAAAGTGTAATAGAATAAATATGTGTTACTTTAAGCCATGAATTTTGTGATAATTTTTTATAGGAAACTAATATACATTGGATAGATTTAACATTTTTATTTTCTAGAATTTGTGCACTGAGCAAAGAAAAAAATTCCTATACTTGAAAATGTTTAATACTAACCTGGAAGTAAAAAATGTGTTTTGATTTTTATCCACATATACTTGTTACATTTTGGGGAGTTACAACACTTGCAACATTGTCTTACTTCCTTGAAATGAGTAGATTTATAAACCTTAGAGTGGAGTCTTCAGAATATCAAAATCAGACTCTGTCTGAATGTACTTGACTGTCTCCCAAATTTCAATGGTTTAAAATATATTCATTATAATTGCTGTGGTTTGTGGAGGTAAAACTGTGTATGGTTAAATTTCCATAGTTGTGGTAGCATTGAGGCTTACCAAAATTATGAGTTTGTTTATTGGGTTAACTCCCAGCTCTCTGTTCTTCTCTTTTTACAAATTAATAATATTCTGTATGTACTGGTTTTGCCTCTGCATCAGTTCCTAATTTTCTTTTCTTCAAATTACCAAAATATATTGACATTGCTACAATAAAATGAAAACCTAATACTTTGCAAAATATAAAGAATATGTAGAACTCTACAAAAGTCTTTCAGACTTTCTTTAGAAGCCAGGTTACAAGCATGTAATGTTTCTTTTTCAGGTATGAAAGCAAATGCGATAGTCACATTCAAATGACAGTCACAGAGTCTCATAAAAGCTAAAATACTGAATTGCAATTTAGGTAACTGTTGACAATGGGTTATGGGTTATGTGAAGAAATTGAAACTTTCTCTTACACATCTGCTTACTTGCTCAGATACCTTTGCACTAATTTTAAACTCTCAAAGTATGTATACTTACAATTCTCTAGTAGTATATAAAAATATTTACATCCTAGGCAAATTACTTTATATTCTAGTATTTGTCCATTAATGTTTTATTTGTTTCATTACAACAATATTTTATTTTTATAAAAAAGAAAGCATTTTTAGAAATCTACCATGATAGATTTGTAAAATGTAGATTTCTAAAAATCCTTTTTTTTTTTTGACTAATGCAATGCCTTTTTGTAACAATTGGATGCAATTGTAAGTTGCTTCCTAGAGGAATAAAAAAATAATTTGTTATGTGATACTTTGTTGGTTTATAAAAGTCATATTGCTGCTTTTGGAACGGATTTGCTAACAGCCATCAATGCATTGGGAGGTTTCAGCTTACTCTCCTATTTCTGGCTGGTCCCAAAACCAGCAGCACAGAGATAATTCCTTTGTTTCTATTTAGATTGTGAATCCCCTGTGCCTCCCGAATATTAATCAGTGTTTATTTCACTTCTCTTCCCCGCCTGCCCTCTACAGTCTTCTCGACAATATAAGACACAGCTGATACTGTTTGTTTATTCCTGTTGAGATATTTTTAACATCCGACTTTTTCTCTGTTACATTCAGCTTCACCCACTCTCACTCTAATGCTAGCTCTATTTCTCTTTGACTGGCCCCTGAGGGAGCCTCATATATGCACAAAACACCCTTTGAAGTTAAAGGGAGCTTCCCGTTTCAATAGTCTTCATTATCCAGGATGCCAAAAAAGAATAAGTGCCTCCCAAACAACTGAATATAGGAGCTGTGTCTCCTCTGTGTTGGACAGGACCCTCTTCTCCCCATTTCTTCCAGAACCTAGAGTGGTGCCAGCCCCCTGTGGGTGTTCCTTAAATGTTAAATGAATGGATGAATGAAACCCAATGTGAGACTACAAGAAGAAAAACACAAAACTAAATGTTAAGCACAAAAGCAGTCACATTTTCCAGTTGAATCAAAAGCAGGCTGTTTCTGATCAAATAGTGAGGAATTTAACAAAAAGAAGCAATGGCAGATGGAGCCAGTAAAGTGATCCCAGAAGAGAACTGACTTCAAACAAAAAGGATCAGTCTCATTCTTACCATGTCTGTATTTCCCAAGAGAGCAAGACCCCTGGTTTTTTTTTGTTTGTTTGTTTGTTTATTATTATTATTTTTGAAACAGATTTAATTCTTCTGGAATCTTTTAGATGCTATAAATCAGCAAAAAATTTTATCATGGAAAAGCTACAGTGAACCTAGAAAAATGACAGGTGACAGTGGGTGGCTGGTAAACTAAAATCCAGAAGAACTGTAGAGCGCAAATTGGTAACTGCTACGTGGACATCTTTTTCCACATTTTTGTTACCACAGCATGACAGCACTTTTTGAATGTTCATGAAGCAAGTACTAAGAAACAAGTTCCAGACATCATAAATGTTTCAAAAGCTATTGAGAAAATGAAAGGCTAAACATATGAGACAGAAATAAAGTGAGAAACAAGGGATGAATTCAGAAAACAGACACTATATCTAAACATGTCACCCAAAGATTAGAGTCTTTATTGCTCCAAATCAAAAAGTTGTGAAGGGAGGAAAAGAACCTCATTTATGGCACTCATCTGTACCTCTCAGTGCAGGCAGAGCAAAACCAGAATCATAGAGACAACCAAATACTGGCCACTGTGACAAGAAAGAATGTGATCAGCAAATCAAAATGCTACACATTCACAATAGCATCAGAAGAAGAATACACAGAGGTTTCTCAAAATCACAGGGAGCAAACCAATAAGAAAGGCAGGGTATACAACTTGAAGGAGGTGGTTAATACATAAGGCACATGAAAACCAGCATTCAGATACCCAAATTCTCTTTTCTCACCAGCCTTTGTCACAGCAACAGAACGATGTTATCTTGGGAGCTATAGAGGCATCAAAGGGCAGTTGCTCTTATGGTTTATATGAGGAAATCTCAGGTGCTTCTTTCCTAGGGTGAATAATATGGTAGGATTTGAGCATTACGGAGGGAGAATTGTGAAATGCGCCACCTCTATCCCTGCCTATTTGCACTCTTCCTTTCTTAGGGTGCCCCAAAACTGACTAATGAAAGCAGTAAGACACTTCCTTCCCCCAACAGTTGTACATGGAGATGAAAACACCCACAGCTGAGAAAGGAAGCCTTTTAATTATTTCAATTGTACCAAAGCTGCCTATTTCCATATGCAAATCTCAGTCAACTCATTTCAGGAGTACTCTCCCAGAAAGAGTCCCATTTCTGCAACTCTACCATGTATACGAGTAGAGTTCTTCTAGTGATGACCCCTCTTTCAGGATCCTTACTTAATGCCATCTTCAAAGAAACTTCCTAATTTGGAATTAGTTTATCTTTACCCATGCATGAAGTTCCTCTTTAATAGCTATTCTCTTTCATGGCACCCTCTATATGCCAGGCTTTACTATGCTGGACTAGAAAGCCATTCTCTCCCACCTCTGAATATTCTAGTACTACTCATCCTTTAAGACCTAACTGGACTAGTGCTTCCTCCAAGAACCTTTCCCTAGCTAACCTCTGCCTCCCACCCCCACCCCAGCTTCTTCAGGATTTAGCAACTTTTCTCTCTCTTTGTTCATGGCAGTTGCAGCCTTTGTTCTGTAGGCCAGAGATATTTACATAGGAGTTACTTTCTCCACTGTGTCATAAGCTTCTTGAAGGAGGATCAATGAATGATTCACCTTTAAGTGTGATTTATGAAAAAAAGAATAAACAAATAAAGAAGAGTTTATCATTCCCTTTACTTATGTTCAGTGACATGGTATCAGTGCTTCAGTGCTCGATACCAGGTCCATTGCAGACACCACTCTTTTCAACTTGGCCTAGATGTTCTGTTAACAGAAAGTGGTCCTGATCCATACCCCAAAAGAGGGTTCTTGGATCTCGTGCAAGACAAAACTGAGGGTAAGTTCACAGAATAAAGTGAAAGTAGAGAAGTAAACAAATGAAACATTGGCTACTCCATAAACGGAGCAGTGGCATGGGCTGTTTGAATGAATATACTTATAGTTATTTCTTGATTATATGTTAAACGAGGGGTGGATTATTCATGAGTTTTCTGGAAAAGGGGAATAGATTTCCAGAACTGAGGGTTCCTCCTCTTTTTAGACTATATGAGTGACTTCTGGACATTGTCATGGCATTTGTATACTGCCATGGAGCTGGCGGGAGTGTCTTTTAGCATGCTAATGCATTATAATTAGCATATAATAAGCAGCGAGGACAAGCAGAGGTCCCTTTCATCACCATCTTGGTTTCGGTGGGGTTTGGCCAGCTTTTCTACCTCATTCTATTTTATCAGCAGGGTCTTTGTTACCTGTCTTTTGTGTCAAACTCCTATCTCATCCTGGGACTAAGAAAGCCTAGCCTCCTGGGAATGCAGCCCAGTAGGTCTCAGCTTTATTTTTACCTAGCCCTTATTCAAGATGCAGTCACTGTGGTTTGAACGCCTCTGACAATTTCAATAGCTAATGTAGTCTTTATTAATGGAAGGTATGATTCCCTTTACACGGATACACCTTCATTTTTGCATACCCTACGGGGCCTCCAAGTTTAGCCCCATGTTTATTCTCCTTCCCTCTGTATCTTGTAACTTTCTCCCCCTTACATTCTGACTTCTGTATCTACTAGCTTTTAAAAAAATCCCCAATGTGCCATCAAGCCCTTGCAAAAGCTGTTTCCTTCCTCTTCCAAGGAAACAATTTCACTTCATTTTCCTGTTTTTTGTTTGTTTGTTTGTTTTTGTCTATTTAACTGTTAATCATCCTTCAGATCTCAATAATTACTATCTCAGGAAGCCTTCACTGACCTCTCAACCTGACCTCAGTTCCTTTTTTAATATCTTAATACACTTTTATAAAATTGTGTTCAGTTACTTCAGATCACTTTTTATATTCAGTAATTGTATATTACACATAGTCAACACCATGATTATTTGCAGAAAACTTGGCATCCCACTCTGCTATAAACTCCCAAACAGCAAGGACCGTTTCTGTTTTCTTTCTGCTTATCTTCTCTACTTTCTGCATCTTGTAGAATACCTAGTAAGCAATTGGCATCCCACAAATATTTGTTGAAAAAATAAATGAATGAATAAACAAACACTTTGTATTATAAACATTGGCTATACCTGTAAGATAATACATTTCAATTTCATAAATTTTGGCTCTTCAAACCTATCTAGGATTGAATTCATGCTCTTTTACTTCTCACCTAGTTAACTTGAAAAATCAGTCAACCACTGTGATTCCCAATTAGCCTAACTGGAAAATGAGAATGATAACACCTGGCTCACAAGGTTGATGTGTACACAAATGTGCCTGACACTAATTGTGTATGGTAGATGTTCAATAAAAGTCAGTTCCCTTTTTCTTTCCCCAGTGAATTCTGCAGCTTAATTGCTATGGCTTATTTGACTCCATATAATCAATTACCAGGATTGGAAAAGAAGATTTTTAAACATATAGACTTCACAGTCAAAAGCCTTTGTATTTGTTTGTTTTCATTCATTTAATAGAGAAGTAGCTGTGGCTTTATAGGTGATGAAAATGAACTTTGATTTTATTCTGAGCACAATGGGAAGTGAAGAATTTTCTTAAGAGATGCAAGGAAGTTCTCAACTACTCAGTTTAGTTCTACAAACTGAGAACGACAATGAGATGCATAGAAATTTGTGGCATTAGACTTATGACAGAAACAAAAATAATCTAGAATGTGTTACACTAGTGAACTATCACTAGCCTAAATCTTTAAAAGAATAGGAGAACATAGCTATAATGGTACAATTGCAAACATGTTCTAAAAGTTTCTCAAACAGTTGGTACTAGACCAGGTCAGTGGTACGAACAGTTAAATATGTCCAGTTCTCACAATGCCAAAGCTGGATAGGCCTACAATATTTTATGGTGAATTCAAGGGTACCCATTCCTTGCTATCTTCTCTCTTCTCTTTGTCTGAAAACCGTGGAACTCCAGAATAGTCTTGCAAATGTAGCAGAAATGGCCATTTTAAATATTTAACCTGGAGACAGTAACAAGTTAGGCACAGGAGGCCTACATTGTTGGATTTGAGAAATTTTATGGAAAGCTATTTGCCTAAATTCTCTCCTCTCAGGTGCCACATTGACAAAAATATTGCCAGAAAAGATGCCACCTTTTAGGTAAGAATTTTTTTTCCTTCCCGAGAAAAGAGAAAATAAAGAAAAAAACAAATTACAACAATCTAGGATATAAACTTTTGAATTAATTACTCTTCTGAGTCAATTACACACAAAACAGTACTTAAACGTTTATTTTCCAACATTTTTTAATTGAGAAATTGCTAGGTGCTAATTACCATAATCAACAAGATAAAGGCTGTTCTTATGTCTTACATTAACAAGTAAAAAGATATATGTAAAAGACAATTTCAGAAATACATGTGATGATAACCAAGGGTAGCGTGATTAACCTGGATACCTGGTTACCTCAAAAAGAGAAGGGGTAATAAAAGTAGGTCCACAAGAGAGAAACAGATCAGGACAATTGTGTCAATAATTAGTCTTCTGGTATGATGTAGAAAGAAAAGAAACAAGTATTTTTTACATTATCCTTCTAAAGAAAATCTATCTTTCTCAGAAACAAATTTTCTCTTATCTTTAACTTCTGGTAGAAGCAGTATAAACTATTGTCTTGTTTTTTCATTTTTTCCTGTTACCTAGTTCTAATACAGAAAAGAAGCATAATTTCATTTTTTAATTCAATACTTTGAATTAAATGTTTGAGAAACTTACATAAAATGTTGTTAGAAAAATGGAGGAAAACATTATATAAATTCTTTTGTTAAAAGGAAATATTTGGATGCTTTCAAAATAAACAAGTTTATCAACAATAATACTAGCTGAGCAGAGTGGCTCATGCCTGTAATTCCAGCACTTTGAGAGGCCAAGGCAGGAGGATCACTTGAGTACAGGAATTCAAGACCAGTCTGAGCAATGTAGTGAGACCCCATCTCTAGAAGAAAATTAAAAATTAGCTGGGCGTGGTGGCATATGGCTGTAAACCCAGCTACTTAGGAGGCTGAGGTGGGAGGATGGCTTGAGCCCAGGAGGTTGGAGCTGCAGTGAGTCATGATGGTGCCACTGCACTCCAGCCTGGGAAACAGAGCATGACCGTGTCTCAAAAAACAAACAAGCAAGCAAAAAACAGTAGTACTAGAAACATACTATAGTAAAAAAACAAAAAACAAAAAACAAAACTTCTTTAGTCTTATGAGGTGTAAACATGGTGTTTTTTTGTTTTGTTTTGTTTTGAGACGGAGTCTCGCTCTGTCGCCCAGGCTGGAGTGCAGTGGCGCAATCTCAGCTCACTGCAACCTCTGCCTCCCAGGTTCACATCATTCTCCTGCCTCAGCCTCCCGAGTAGCTGGGACTACAGGTGCCCGCCACCACGCCCCGTTAATTTTTTGTGTTTTTAGTAGAGACGGGGTTTCACCGTGTTAGCCGGGATGGTCTCGATCTCCTGACCTTGTTATCTGCCCGCCTCGGCCTCCCAAAGTGCTGGGATTACAGGCGTGAGCCACCACGCCAGGCAACATGGTCTTATTTAATATAGTTTTCTCATAAAAAGCTCACTTATATTTTAGAAATTACTTCAATAGCCTTCTAAAGATAGAGAAGTAGCACTACTATTTTTATTAGTCATTTTACAATAGACATAGAGTTTTTGGTGGAATTTAAAATAAAGTAGTCGAAACAATTATAACTAATTCATTTAATTACATATTTTTCATTACTTCCTATAACTGACCATCTTATTTTATTTCACATTATACATTTACCTTGCCTTTTATAGAAAAAAAAAGTTGAGAATGAAACTTCAAAATCTTTTTTCATTTATGCAAAGTGTAAGCTTGCTATAGATTTTTATACCCAAGTCTTCTCTCTTTGAGAGAGTTAGACAAGATTTTATCATATTTACTTACCCTTTCCTAAGAACAGATGTTTTTGTTTATTTGCCTGTTTTTGTGATACAAGTCTAAAATTTTTGAGTACTCACTAAGCCCCGTTCTTATTAGAGAGAATATATTTATATTACAACATATAAAAATGACTGAATTGAATAAACTGTAAGCCAAAAAAATAAATTGTCTGATATCACATATTCCCTACCCCTAAATGTGCCTGAGATGTGAAGACATTGGTGGTTGAAACCAAATATGAGCAAGGAATATATCTGTTACATATATTTTAACCACCTCTGAAGCCAATTGAATGACCCCATTTTTTGCAAATTCTAACTTATTTCCCTTGGCTTATGTTTGGATAGCATTTAGTTTCCATAACTTCTTGAACTGATAGGTCATATTTAAGCACCTTTCTCACTGAAATAAAAATATAACACTGATTCACTTATAAATAATATTAAAGCTGGCTGGGCTCGGTGGCTCATGCCTGTAATCCTAGCACTTT
Organism: Pongo pygmaeus; assembly: GCF_028885625.2. NCBI lineage: Eukaryota > Metazoa > Chordata > Mammalia > Primates > Hominidae > Pongo > Pongo pygmaeus. Next base: position 17,508,731 of record NC_085930.1, on the reverse strand, counting down.
GGGAGGCTGAGGCAGGCAGATCACTTGAGGCCAGGAGTTCAAGACCAGCCTGGCCAACAAGGTGGAACCCCATCTCTATTAAAAACACAAAAAATTAGCTGGGCATGATGGCATGCACCTGTAGTCCCAACTACTCCAGAGGCTGAGGCACGAGAATCGCTTGACCCTGAGAGGCAGAGGTTGCAGTGAGCCGAGATCACGCCACTGCACCCCAGCCTGGGTGACAGAGAGAGACTCTGTCTCCAAAGGGAAAAAAAAAAATTAAAACTATTAAATATGTAAAGTAGAGCTAAGCACCAAACAATGTGCAGGACAATGATTGTCTACAAGTATTTAAAGGTGTCAACATCACCAGGAAAGACAAATCATTTAACATAGAACGAGATTGTGGCAACATGAAAAGACCAGCATAATATTGACAGGATGTGGACAATGAATAAGAATTCATGAAGCAGAACTACTTTTGGAAATTGAGTTGTAAATTTTCTTCCCCTAGTTAAAAGACATGCTATGACACAAAAGTTCGTTCTGCAGGCAGAAGGGCCTGAGACAACTCTGTAAGTATTCATTAATAATTGCCCATGATTTGGCAACACACCATTTATTTCCTTTATGATCAACGATCCTACTCAGTATTTTTATTCTCAATAGTTTGCAGATCCTCTGTATACCCTTGTGAGGTAGAAGAAGATCATGTCAAACAAAGCAGCTCTAAACCGTGCAGTTGTCTAACTGGGAATGCACTTGGATACTAATTTTCCATCATCAATAGAGGAGGTTTAGCCACACCAAAAATGTTTGGCTCTCTCCCAACACCACAGTTTTGTAAAACTGTGGTCAGGAATAGGACTTGGAACGTCTTCAAATCTGCATACCTAAGGTACAAAACAGCAATTACATTTCTTATGACTCTACAATGTCAAAATTCTTAGTTACCTTTTTTCTTTTTACTGTATTTTTATAGCAATTATATTTTAATTATCTCAAAATTCCTTCTGCTAATAACAAATGAGAAAAACAGTTTGAATTTAAAACAAAATCTCATTATTTCACTACATGTAGCTCTATGGAGCAGTGCCTCTTACCATTCATTTTGGAGATGATATGGCTATGAGCTCACTCCCACAAGGTAATGTTGATTAAACAATCTAGCAATCCAATAAGGACATGAGAGTGTCCAAGTATTATTTGTTTTAACTGAGCTCATCCTGGTGCTCTCTGCATCCTTTTCGCAGCTAATTTTCTAAGGTGAAATTTATTCTTACTTACCATGTATGCAAAGACGGTAGAGATAAGTGAATAAAGTGATTCGTCTTAGAGCTCTTGAGTCTTCCCCCAAAAGTTAAAAGACATTGTGTGGTTCTCTCCACTCTTGAATAAATATGAAAATAAAAATATATTGCTTAGTAGAGATAGCAAAAGCCCATATTATACACCTGTGCTCTTTGAAGACCAACTGGGCAAATTCAAGTGGTATATAAAACCCATGTAGAAATGAAGGTGAAATGAAAAGTGGTACCAGTTCCTAGGTTAAGAAACTGCCTCTCTCAACCCCACACCATAGCCCAATACCCACCAAAAATTCTCTGCAGCTCTGTAATAGTTAGTTTAGGTCATTGATGAATAAAGTACAGAGCCCTAAAAATATTTAGAAAAAGTTAGGTTTTTAAAAAGTCTCAAAAGTTGAAGTAAGTGATTTTTTTATTTTTAAAGTAATAATGTATAACTGTCTCATTTATCCATTTCACTTGAAACATGCTGATATAGACTTCAAAAAATGTTTTCAACCATGAGAAAAATCTCAGTTCTATTACTCATGAATTTTTTATATTGCTTTCAGTTGCATAATGCGGGAGGTTTGCAATTTTCTTAAACAAAAATGCAAATTTAAAATCTAAGTTTTTATTTTTTCCCCTTCCCATTCATTTAGGAAATAACTGTAAAATCCATTTCATCAAGATCTTCGCAAGTATTCTGTAAGAACGAACTGAAAATAAAGCCTATATGTGGCTAGGATGGTTTTGAAGATTTTGGTGGCGATCAGGCCAGGGAAATTGTGATTGTTTGGGAGTACCTGTAGCATTTCTTAGGAGCAGTCTCAAAACCAATTTGATAAATACATAAAAACCCATCTCAAAGAACAGATATAAAATCATTTTGGTATTTCATTAGTCAATGTTTATGAAAGGGCCATTGGTTGTGAGATTAGTAATAAATATTTTGCCATTACTTTCAAAGGCAAAAACAGCAGTTACTTTTGCACTGACCTAATACTATTAAGACTTATAAAGATTTAGCAGAAAATTTTGAAGAAAACTGAGATAGCTATCCTACCAATTATTTACAGTATTTTAGCATCTCAATCAGTGATCATTTCTTTTCTGAAAGTCCTTACAAATTCACCTGTATCTAAAGACAATCAAGGTTTTAGTTGAAATGTTGTCACTGCCCAGTGTCAAGTATTTTCTCCTGGGACTTTTTGGAGCAATGAAGTATAATCTATAAATTTCCACTGAGCATATGATTTCTGTCAGCTCCATAGAGTGCAGCCACATGACATATGAACTGTAGTGAGCAGAAATTTTTTCCTTGTTTCTTGCCTGACTTGTCTTTCCAGTTATTATTTTGGGAAATTCTGAGCCACCATTATCACTTGATACACTTAGACAACTTTTAAAAAGCAGTTATTTTTCTGAATAATATCATATGTGTCCATTTCATTTCACTCTGCTTACAAATACCTTCTAGGAAAAAGTCACAGAATTCGAGGGCTTACAGTTCTCATAAGGTTGGGACGCACACACCACCTCTGTTTGAGAACCTTTCCCCAGCTCCTACAGGCCTGCTGGCTTAGACACTTCTGCATTCCTTTTCTCACCCTAGCACCTGCCTCCTATATTTGAGATTGAAGCAATGTACATATTCTCAGGTCTATGGATATGTATGAATACGTCTTGCTTAAGCATTGACAGCCTTAAAATGGGATAACTTCCTAAATGGATTGCTATGAGTTGTCCATTTACTCATAGAGCTGCAACTATTAATTTTAATTAACCTGTCTCTATATTTATGACCCCTCAGTAAAAAGGTATTGTTTCTAGGGCTTATACTTCATCCCGTAAAAACAACTTTATGCAAACCAAAAGGAGCAAAATTCAAGATCAGAAATTGACTTAAGAGTAAAAAGAAAAAGGAGTAGAAAGAATATACCACAGATTAGAGAAGGAAAAAGAGCAGTATGTCAAGAGCAAGTGGAATGTGGCTGAAAAAATGGAAACGACAGACACTTCAGGGACAATTGGAAGGAGAGTCATTGCATTTTGAATATAAATGAATCTCAGGTAATTTCTATAACCCAGAAATAAGCACCTGCTCCAAAAGGGGAAACTGGTAGTTTGTGTGAGCTAGCAAAATATTAAAAGGGCAGTTAATCTATTACCAAGAGTCTAGTAGAGCCCAGATCATATTCTATGAGATCTGGTGGCTAAATATGACAGTATCCAAATGGGTTGACCATTATTTGCAGACTGGAATAAGTCACAGCAGCAAAGGGACCAAACTCTCTCTAGTATCGTTCAATTAGAACTAAAAGAGAAAAGCAGGGTGATTACTCTGAGACTAACGAGGGTCAGATCAAGAAATTATTCATGCATTCTCTTGAGTGGAGGAAGGGAGAATTGGAAACAAAAGACAGCAGTACATTCTGTGAATGGGAAAGAGGAATTCAAGATGACTCCTGGGTTTTCGGCTTGAGCTGCTGTGTGGATGCTGCTACCATTTGCTGATACAAAGATAAGGTGGTAAAATCATGAGCTCCTTTGTGAACATTCTAAATGTGAAATGTTGAATAGATATTTATTGGAGATGTCAAGTAATATGACATCTACAGCTCTAAGTAGAGGTAAGTGAGACAGAGAGGTTTGCCAGTCATCAACAAATAGATTTAAAGTGACGGGAATCAATGAGATCATAAAATCATTTAGTGAAAAGAGACATGGGCCCATTTCAGCGTTTAAAGACAGGATATTAAACAAAGAGCCCTTGAAAAAGAAACGAAGATAGATGGAAAGAGAAGACCATGATGATATCATGAGAAGGCAAATGATGAAAAGGTTGTTGTTGTTGTCTGTTTTTGACCAGGAGGGATTGATCAACTCTTTCCAACAGTACTGAGAGGTTGTTTATGATGAAGCGTGACATGAAGATTGTTGCTGACCTAGATGCTTCAGTGGAGTTTTGAAGAGAGGAGCCAGATTCAAAAGAGGTAAAAAAAATGTGTTATAACATGGGATAATAAGGACAAAAATTTCATTTAAGAAATTTTATTGTAACAGTTGCAAAACAATGCAGCAATAGTCAGAGGTGGATATGAAGTAAAGGAATTTTTTTAAAGACAAACATGTTAAAACAGAGCAGTAGGAATGTAATGAAAATATGAAGAAATACTATCCCGATATATTTGAGTTTATGAAATAAGTTTCAGCATCAGAAAATGTAAATTCAACTGTCGCTAAACAAGAAATGGAAACTTCTTTCAACCTGGACCTGTCAGACTGTCATTCCTAAAAACTGGAAGTGGGATACTGAAATATCTAATAGAAATATCTGTAAGGCCTGACTGTATATTCGACCCTTATGTTACAACCCTTGTAGTTTTTAAAATGTCTCTTTTTTTGTTTTAATGAATTTGAGTGATTTTCTCTGTAAAATGCAAAGATTACTAAGAACACTAAATTAAACTAAGTTAAACTTTCCCAAAATCCTCAAAATTTATGATATAAGATTTTACTACATGAACCTGAAATAAAGAGACAAAAATACAACATATTAGACCATAAGACATTCTTTGGAGAATATTTCAGGAAACTAACGATTATATGATACAATTTGCAATATTATATAGTTGTTGCTTTTGTCTCAAGTTACTTAATGTTTCTTCTTCATATTTTGCTTCTGGCTTTGTTCCATTCTGGTGTAATGTCTGCATTCATCTTTTCACCTTCTACCTGTGTCACCCGAATTCCGTCTGTCAAACTTGTACTTTTTTCACTAATTTTTCCCCTGACTCCCTCTGAGACTTTGGGAGCCTTATTTAGATTTGCTATTTGAGATGAGAATGTCATTGTCTTGCATAAATCCTCTCAATTTTATGTTTGGGGAAGTGTCTCCTCAAAATATGGTGCTTAAGCCAATTTTTAAAAATCTAGTTAAGGAAAATATTTATATTTTCTTTAATATATAACAGAAGAGAGATGACATAAAACACATTAACCTTCTAAATCAATACTGTCATTTTCAATTTTCTTGAAGGAGAGATATCACACATCTCCCTTTATAGAACCCCCACATGCTCAATCTTTTATATCTTTCAGAAGCTTGGAATGCTCAAAAATGCAGTACATACAAACACTGATTTCTTTAAACCATGAGGTGGTATTTGCCTTTGTACTGCACAGTGACATGTTTCCGTTTTAATGATGTTTAAATTTAGCATAGGAATTGGATTCCCTTTTAAATCCACTACACATTTAAATTCCACCTGCTTATTTGTATCTCTCACTAAAGATTAAACAGTTAACGCTCACAATGAGGGAAAAACAATTAAGAACTTCCAAAAATGTACTGTTTAGTACTGACATTTATATCAAACACGTGTTGCAATGACTGGTGTTTTGCATTTCAAACCCTGGCTTATACACACTTCCGTGCATTTATAGTCTTAATCAAGGCAGAAACCATTTGCTTTTTACATAGCAATTAAAGCACAGAAAACACTCAGAATTTTGTGAAATGGCTTGCTCTAGTTTATTATAGTTTACCTTGTCTTTTTGTGAGGAGGAGATATTATTTCTGCTCCAAGCTCTTGATCTCCCTGGGGAGTGGAAAAGAGCATCTGTTCTGGAACAGAGCTGAAAGTAAATCCCTAGGAATGGGGATGCGGAGTGAAAAAAATAGGAAGAGAACTCTGAGCGCATCAGAAAGTCATAAAGAAAGCTCAGCAGCATAATCAGCTTACAGCTATCACAAAAGACTTCGAGAGCAAGCTCAAGTGGTTAGAAGTTAGTACACTCAGTTCTACAAAAACGAAAGAAGGGGTGAAGAAGGCAAAAACAAAAATACAGAAAATAAGAGAATCGAGTGTGAGGTAGAAAATGGAGAGGGAAAAAGAAATTGAGAAAAGAGGAGAAAGGAAAGAAGAAATGGATGAGAAAGAATTGTAAGATTTTATAGCTGAGTCTCAGTATGAGACAACTGGGAAAAATGGTTAGCCAATAACAATCTGAATGGACATTTGGATTTTTCATGGCTAATATGACTGTATGGATCTAGACTGGTTAACTGTCTAGGCCAGACTGAATCATTTTATGAGTATAAAACATCAGTGGTCCATCCCGGTTTCAGCGTTAAAGTGATAATTTACTTATTTTAGGGAAATAAGGAAATATTTCTACTTGTTTTACAGAACTGTAAATCAGTGTATTGAAAGAAATATGTACATATCTTATAATTACATATAAATATACGCACATGTAGTATGTATATACATACACACATGCACACACACACACATCGCTGAAAGAAGGGCACCATATGCATGCAAGATTCTTTCCCCTTAAAAAAGGGTTAGCTACATTTAAAAATTGACATATATTTGTATACTTGGATTTTGATTCATGCAATTCCTACATGAAATCTTTGAGGTTAATATTTGCTCCCTTCTTATCTAAAACAGACTGTTTTCACAATAGCTACGTAAGCCTTCCTTCATTAATACCCCATTCAGTAAGAAAGGGCTTATTTTGATTTATATGAAACCATTTTGAAAGTACTGTAAAAGTTTCAAAATTAAAATGATTTCTTAATTTTAAAGATTATGCTTTATGAGGAATATAAAAGATTAGAATCAAAAGATAAGACTGACTTTGATCTTCAAAGCCAAGCTGTCTGCTTGCTGCATGAGGCTAGCAGGAAAATATGAGCACCTTCTCAATATTTGCATGGTATGTAACTAGCCCTTAACAACCTTACAGACTGCTGTTTATAGCACAAATCAGGCTTTTGGATAAGTTGATTGATGGGAATTTAAATTCATGGCTTACATGTGGTGGTTTCAGGTAGTTGAATAAATGAACATTAGAAAAATATGGTAAAATCTAAAGTTTCAATTTAGAAAAAGAAACATTGTTTTTACTAGATGTGTTTACACCATTTGTATGATCTGCGCTTACACACACAGGCACACACAGAAAATGTAATCACAATATTTCTAACCCATTTTTCTCTCCAAATAATGAGATTCACCTAACATTTCCCAGTAGCTCTGCTCATCTGATCTAATTCGTCATTGACATAACCAGGACTCATTTAATTACAAGAGCTAGAAACTCAATGCAAGGAATTCGAGCAAAATACAAAAATTTTGGCTCATAAAATTGGTACAGAGTGAACTGGTATAAAAGACATATCTGGTATCATTGACTTAATAAATACCAAGAGTGTGTGTGTGTCTGTCCCCATCTCTCTTTCTGTCTGTCTCATAGATGCCCACATCATGGATATTTTTTCTGCACAAAGTTTCATTTTCTTTTGTTGTTGATAGACTTTTCCCATATAAGGTAGACAGCGGCTCCCAGAGGCTGATTATTTGCACATAATTACAAGAATTTTCTCTATCCCTGCTCAGCCCCCTGCAAAAAATTCCTAATGAGTATTTTGATTGCACTACCTGGTTTATGTGCCTTTTTCTGGACCAATCTTTGTGGCCATGAGCACGAGGTCCTCTGAGCCACTCATGAGCATGCGCCGCTCTGTTAGGTGCCTAGACTTGTAGTCAGAGCATGATCTACCTGCAAAAGGATGAGGAGTGAAAGTGAAAGAGAACAGACATGCCTTCCTGACTGCAATCATCATTTCTCCTTTGAAATATATGTTTCCCCAATGTTTACAACTGCCATGTGATCAATTCAGAAAGAAATTATTATTGAAAAACAGCTATGAATCACCACAGCTGTTACTAACACAAAAATAATAATAACAATAATAGCTATTTCTTATTTCAGGCAATTGCACAAGATATGTTCTTCTATTATCGCATGTGATTTTCCTCAAAATATTATGAAATAGACTATTTCTGTTTTACATAATAGAAAACTCAAATTGAATGTGAATAGCTCAAACTATTTAACCAAAAGTTATAAAGTGTATTCAATTTTGGATTGTATCTAGAACAATCAAAACCTCAGATAGCAGACATGGTGATAGTATAGCATAAATTTTAGGCTTCTGAGGGCCTTAATCAGCACTATCAATGTGATGTCATGTAAGACAACACCAAAAACTTAGCAATAATTATAATGTAGTCAACACTACATGTAAGAATAAGACATAGTTTCTGTATTGGTTAGGATTAGGTTCAATTGAATGTGACTGAATCTGTAACAATATCAACTAAGACACAGTCTTATTGTTTTTTCATGAAAATGAAGTGTGGGGAGAGGGACATGGTCCTTGCTGGAACAGTGACTTTGTTATCATTGGAGATCCATCCCTAGTGTTTTGCTTCATGTTCCAGCATGACTCTTCAATAGGCAGCTGTAACATTCAAGCTATCAGAAAGACTGACAGTTACAGAGTGCAGAGCGAGGTGTGTCTCCCTCCATCTCAAATACATTCCAGATGTTGTACATAGCACTTTTAGCCAGCACTTTATCACATTGCCACACCTAACTACAAGGGAAGCTTATAAATAGAGCCTTTGTTCCATTAGGTCATGTGCACAGCTAAAATTTGGGATTCCCTAAGAGAAGAAGAGGGAAATGGAGCAGGCAACTAGGAATCTCTGCCAAGAACTTTCATATACTTTCTTCTGCAAAGTGCCACTGATACCACTCTTGAAGCACAATTATTATTGCCCTGGTCCTGTTCCTTTATATAGTTAGGGAGCAACACTCTCACCTATCATATTAAACATAAGATTTTACTTTGCAGTTTACTAGAGTTACATTATGCTTTTTATTTATGAATTTAAGTAGTGTGTTCTCTCTAACTTCTTGGTAAAACCTGTTTAGCTCTACATACTGTCTCTCAAACCTGACTGCAAGAATATGTTCAACCATAGTAAAAAAACCGAAAACTTTACACTGTAGTAAATTGCATCAAAAAAAAATGGCTGCAAGGGCATTTCTTGTTTTGTGTATTCTTCCAGAAAAGTGTCACTCCCTGAAGAGGGGATGTCTATTTCCCCTTACTTTGAAGTTGGGAGGGTCTTTGTGACTATTTTGATGAACAGAATGAAGTAGAAGCAATGCTGAGGGTTTTCTGAAACTAAGTCACAAATGCTGAAAAAGCTTCCACCTGACTCTCTTTTGGAATGCTTGACCTTGGAACCTAGCAGCAATGTTGCAAGAAAGTCAAGCAGTTGTGTGGAAAAACCATGAATAAGTCTTTTGACCACAGCCTTAGCTGCTTGAAGTGTCCCAATTAACTGTATCAACCATCAGATTAGTAAATGAGTGAGCCTTCTGATGATTATAAACTCCAGTTTTTGAGCTATCACAGCTGATACACACTGGAATGGAGAAAAGTTGTCCCCACTGAGCCCTGCCCAAAGTACATATGAGTAAGCAAACTGTATGTGTCATTGTTTTAAGCCATTAAGTTTTGGAGTGGTTAGTTATGTGATACTTGGTAACCAATTAAGGACTAGTAGAATAGAAATACGAGGGGGTAAACTAATAGAAGAGAAGTATCATCCAATCATCTCATTTTAATGGTGAGAAAACCCTGGGAGAATTCACAGCAAGTAAGTTACTTACAGCCATACAATTATGCAGCATAATATATCCACGAGTCACTCTCAGGCATTCTAATTCTTCCTATGCAGTTTGTTTTTTTTCCTCTATGATAGCATATCTGAAATATTATTTGCAATTTTTCTATATCAGATTTATACTTTCAGATGTGAACTATAACTCAGTAATTCTCAACCCCGAGTGTATGTTTGAATTACTTACTGGTCCTCTGGAATCAGAATTCTCTGCCCCATTACAAGCCCATTGAATGGAAATCTCTGGGCGTGTGTGTGTGGGCGGGGGGGCAGAGGGTGCGCGCATGCAGACCCACACACCAATTCTACACCTAATTCTAAGGAGCAGACACTGTCGAGACTTCTTGGTATAGATCATATTCCTTGGCCGAATGTTTCTTTGTTTTTTGCTTTTTTTGCTTTATCTTTTTCTTTTTGTAGCGATCACGGCCTCACTGTATTGCCCAAGGAGGCCTTAAACTCCTAGGTCCGAACCACCCTCCTGCGTCTACCTCCCCACATGTTGGGATTACAGCTGTGAGCAACCACAGAACGTTTCTTTGTAACAGAGAATCAACAGGTAGCAAAAGTTTCATGCATTCAACTCTGGATCTGTCACTCCAAAGTCCTCAGACCCTATTGCTTTTATTTGCGTAAAATAAAATGGAATATTAACAAACTGTGTTTGGCAGAAAATGAAAAGATACTTGTTATATGATACAATCCCTTTCTAAATTATATTTTGCTAAGAATCTTCTGTGCATTAGTCCTTCTCTGACTCAATTCAGTTCAACACATTAGCCAAGAACTATGCTTGGCAATGGGAATTCAAAAATGAAAAAGATCTGCCAGCATAATGAGGAAGATTTTCCGAAAGCTGACATTCATTTTTGTGTGATAATGACATAATAGTACACACAGGCTGCTATGGGACCACAGAACAAAGGCCATGATTCCAACATAAAGGCACTTGAAAAAAATCATTTAGGAGACAACACCTGAGGTGACTCTTGAACGTCAATCATAGATGTTATCTAGACAAAATAACATGTTATTTTAGGGTATGTAATTCAAGAAAAGGCTAGTATACAGCAGGGGTCAGCAAACTTCATTCAGCCTATGGGCCAAATCTAGCCACTACCTATATTACAAATAAAGTTTTATTTGAACAGAGTCATGCCCCATTGTTACAACAGAGTTTAGTTGTCCTCACAGAGGCAGAACGACCCACAAAGGTGAAGATACGTACTAGCTGTGCCTTCACAGAAAAAGTTTTCTGACCTCTGGTTTACAGAGAACAGTATCTTACATATTATCACATATTCAATAAATTACAAATGTTAAATATACAAATAGAAAATTTAAAAGAGAAAAGGGAAAAGTTTTGAGTATATAGTCATAGGTTGGAGACATGAAGGGCTGTTAGGGTAAGGTGCTTGTGGATTGTTTTTGTGTCACAGCGACCAGATTAAGAGTTTTAAGGAGCAGAGGGACATGATCAGATTTAGCAAGATTTCCCTGGTGCGTTGCGGAGATAATAAACCCAAGATAGGATAAAAGGAGCCTGTTAAAAAGTAAGGTATCTTAAGGACTTAAAATAGGAGAGAAAACAGATGAACAGAAAAGGATCTATAGAAATCCTTTAGTAGGTAAAATCAGCATGACTTATTGAATCTCATCTGTCCTCATTTTAAAACATGTTTGCAAATTATTGACACTCCTTCCTTCAAAAGTTGAAGCCTAATTACTCTTGCCTTAGTTGTAGGCCCAACCTAGGGACTCCTCTCCAATGAAAAGAATGTGACAGGAGTGATGCTGTGTGGCTTCCAAGGCTAGGTCACAAAGAGCATAGCTTCTACTGGATTCTCTGTCTTTTGGATCTCTCTCTCTGACCCTCCGCTCTAAAAAAAAAGCCAAACAACCTGTCATAAGAATAATAAAGCAGCCCTAGGACAGTTCCATGTAAAGAGAACCTGATGCTTTTCCCAAATTTGCCAGCAACATCAGTGAACCACGTTGGAATGGGATCCAATAGCATCTCTAAATCTTTGGCTGCCTCTAGGCCTGGACAATGTCCTGACTGTAATCTCATGAGAGACCCTGAGCCAGAATTGCTCCAACGAGCTGCTTCCAAATTCCTGACACAAAGAAACGGTGAAGGAAATAAATGTTTGTTGTTCTCCGTCATTGATTATGGGGATAATTTGTTATGGGGCAACATATAATTAATATATCACGATTTACTGAAATGGGTAATGCAGGAGGAGGAAAAAAATGGGGGTGGGGGGAGTGCTATGGCCCTGATGATTTGAAGCTCATGCGGGAGAGCATAATAAACATGTCAAGAGAAACTCTGATATTCTTCTCTATTCTGACAGTGAGGGAGAGGCCAAGGATTAAACTAGTATTCCTTAAGGTACCTGTAATGTACAATCTTGAAACTCTCTTCAGTGCATTTTTATTTTAGTGATGATATTTCCCTTTACACCAAGGTGTTTGTTCTTCTCTTTGCTTCTTTGTCCATTGGTGTGTAACATCTTTTGGGTCAGCAAATAACTGTTGTAAAAAGGAAACATTTCTAAAATAAGAAAACTGGCAAAGATAAAACTTTTAGTCTTTTAGCTTATATTTAAACACTCTGTTAAAGAAACAAGCTCTCAACTAACAACCAATGTACCTGAAAACTAGAAAAGGTTTCCACTGAAAGCTAAACTGCAGATGCTCTTAGTGAGTTGGAGAAATTCAGACACCAGGGTTTGATAGTATTTTCCTCAGATACTCCAAACATATTCAAATGCAATATTCTCCAGCTAGAATTTTCATGGATATGTGCACTAGATAAGGTCTGTGAGGTTGGGGAAGGGTCCAGATATAAGCATACCAAAGACAGAAAATGATTCTACTCTGTTATAATATTAGGCTCAACTTCTATCTTCCAGCATAAATGTATCCCTAACACCATAGTTTGAATGTCAGCAAAATTGCTCTCTGCCACGGTTGAGTGCACTGGCATAAAAATTATATAGTTTAATATTTATGAATCAACAAGGAATATCTACAGAAAATATGCTCACTCTAGTTCATAGAAGATTGAATGTGGACATCATAAGCCAGAAAATTACATATCTCAAAAACCATTACAGATTTAAGAAAATATAAAAGTCAATACAATTTCAAAAATTAGGAGTTACCAATTTAAATCTTTAAAAATTAGATATTTAAAAATTAGGCTGCATGGGGGCAGCCACTCAGATGTTGCCCCCTCAGTGAGTGATCCTCAGGTGACCCAAGGTTTTGGGTCTCTGGGGTGTCAGTTTGTGGAGAGGAACCCAGGCATGTTACACACCTTGGATTTTGTTCTCCTCGTCTACAAGGAAAATGCACTAAGTTGTCTCAGGGCAAAGGGGAATTGGGAATTTGTTAAATTTCTTTTCTTTGAATTGGTAGGGGCACAAGCACTTGGGGACTGAAAGTCTGGATGCTCTTCTGAGCTGTTGTTTAAATTGTTAACAAACATTTATTAAGTGACCCCTATTCATCAGGCATACTGGGCACTTTGGACATGTGTTGATAACTCAAGGTACTTCCCTTGAGTAGCTTATGGTCTCAGAAGATTGATCACCTTTTGGCGTTATTAAGGGCATTGTATTTTTCATCTTCACGCAATCAGATACACACACACTCACACACAATTAACAACAAACCAACTGAATCACTCCTGCCAGTGTCAGACACAATGAGTTCTGTTGATCCCCTTAACACCCACAAACTGTTGTGCCAATTTACAGCAATAACCATATGCAGCTTCACATTTCTTCAAACTTTTACTTGCCATTCTCTCTCTCCATGTTTCTCTTTATCTTCCATCTTATGTCCTCTCCTAAAATCCAAGAAAATCCTCAATGAACTACTAAAGACCTTTTAATCCTGGATTAACAGTTAAGCCTATTCTGTGGCTTGTTGGGGTCTGGGTGAGGAGCAGGATTTTATTTACTCAGTAGATCCAGAAGTTAGAGTAACTTTTTAATACTGAATAGAATAGAAATTAATTTCTCACCATCATGGGAAATAGATGTGGTCAGCAAGGGGAAAGCTAGACTGACTTCCATTTGCTGTGGTCAAAAAAGAACATAGAGATTTTATTATCCAAAACTAGATGATGCTAATAGATGGAGCCTACTAGTTTATCCCAAGAACTGCCATTGTATTAGAATAGGGTCATCCCATCTGAGTTTAATTTTCTAATGAAAACAACACCAAAATGTTCCTGAGGTCCTTGTGAAGTTTTGAAATACTGTACCCCAAGTAGCGAAGTGGTGGGAGAGAGGGGGTAGCTGCCTGCAGGATTGTCTGAGGGGGGTGAAATTAACAGCTCGCCAATCTGCTCAGATGGAATTCCTGTGAAAGTATATCATAAAAATGACACAGCACCCACACCACACATTCACTTGGAGATCTCTTCTTTACAGCCCACCCTCTCGTCCTCCAATACCAAAAATGCACAAATTAGCACTACATAGAATTTTGGTTGCATTTCTGAACACTGAAACTCTGAGATAGCTCTCAGTTAGTTTAGAAAGTTTATGTTAGTTTATGTTGCCAAGGTTGAGGATGCGCACCTGTGACACAGTCTCAGGAAATTCCGCCAACATGTGCCCAAGGAGGCCAGGGCACAGCTTGGTTCTATGAATTTTAGGGAGACATGAGATATAAATCAATATATGTAAGAAGTACATTGGTTCCGTCCAGAAAGGCAGGGAAAACTAGAAGCAGGGAGGGGCTTTCCAGGTCACAGGTAGGTGAGGGACAAATGGTTGCATTCTTTTGAGTTTCTGATAAGCCTTTCCAAAGGAGGCAATCAGATAGGCATCTATCTCAGTGAACAGAGGGATGGCTTTGAATAGAATGGGAGGAAGGTTTTGCACTGAGTAGTTACCAGCTTGACTTTTCTCTTTAGCTTAGTAGTTTTGGGGCCCCAGGATTTTCCTTCCACACATTGCAACATGGTTTAAAGTCCAAATCCAAATCCAAATTGCAAGCAAAGGCGGTTATCCCCACGAGCCCTCAAACATGCCGAATGAAAAGTTCTTTCAGAGGACCTACAGGAGAATGATTTTTGAGCATTTGTATTCCAGTAGAATTGTTTTGGTAATTATCTACCCAATTTCCTTTAAAAGAGTCTCCTGAGGCACTTTTTGAAGACTAGAAGAAAATGAACAAAGGGTTCTTGTGGTTTATTAGAGAGGGAAAAACAACTCCTATTATTTAAAGGATCTCAAAGGCAAAAGAGGGATTTTAGGTTGAAGGATAATAACAAATATTGTGCAAAGATTTTAAAATTTGTTTTATTCCTAGGAAAAGAAAATATTAAAGTAACCCAACCAACATTTTCTTGGTTAAAAATAATGATGTTTATTGTAATTCATATTTTGTCTTTGCTTTTCATATCTGTATTATAAATATGCACCTTACAAATATATTGATATGGTTTGGCTGTGTCCCCACCCAAATCTCAACTTGAACTGTATCTCCCAGAATTCCCATGTGTTACGGGAGGGGCCCAAGGGGAGGCAATAGAATTATAGGGGCAGGTCTTTCCTGTGCTATTTTTGTGATAGTGAATAAGTCTCATGAGATCTGATGGGTCTACTACGGGTTTCTGCTTTTGCTTCCTCCTCATTTTCTCTTGTTGCCACCATGTAAGAAGCGCCTTTTACCACCTGCCATGATTCTGAGGCCTCCTCAGCCATGTGGAACTGTGAGTCCAATTAAACCTCTTTTTCCTCCCAGTCTCAGGTATGTCTTTATCAGCAACGTGAAAATGAACTAATACATTAATACATATATTTTTCAGAAAGCCAAAGCTGTACTTGTATAGCCAGTTATTTTTAAAAGTACTTTATGTTCTGAAAAAGTGCTATGACTTGTTCTCAATCTATGTGAAAAAAAAACTGAGCATATTAAAAAGTGTTTGCTCTCTGTCCTTAAATGAGTTGTTAGGTATTATGTGTTGAAAATTCTGACAGGGGCAAAGAGCTGATGGAAACGTGTGAGGACTTACATTATAACTCAAGTAAGTATTATTGCATTATGCTGTTAGACTTAAGGCTATAGTAGAATTGCATGAGCAAATTATATCTGTTGTCATAAATCAATGAATAATGCTTTTATTAATTATTTGTTGAGTCTTGCTTTCGGTCTCACACAGGACTTTAAATTTGGAATGATTTTGGGACAGAAAACAAAACCACACCCTCATTAGGTCGTAATTGCTTTCTAACTTGATCTCTGGAACATTATTTACATAAGTAGATTTCACTTGTTAGTCTTGTTAGCAATGAAGTAATCATATTTGTTATCCAAAGTTAAACATGATGTACTGTTGGCTTTTTGTCAATTTTAGAAGGGATGTAAAACCTTGGCATATAGCTGAAATGTTTTACATGATAGAAGATATTTTATTTTTCTTTATGTAACAGTCTAATATTCCTACATGCACAATAAATAGACTCTTCTGAGAGTGTATGGAAATAGAGGCCAGGTGGGGTGGCTCACGCCTCTAATCCTAGCACTTTGGGAGGCCAAGGCAGGCAGATCACTTGAGGCCAGGAGTTTGAAAGCAGCCTGGCCAACGTGGTGAAACCCCGTCTCTACCAAAAATACAAAACAATTAGCTGGGCGTGGTGGCAGGCACCTGTAATACCAGCTATTTGGGAGGCTGAGGCAGGAGAATCACTTGAACCAGGGAGGCAGAGGTTGCAGTGAGCCAAGATCGCAACCACTGTACTCCAGCCTGGGCGATAAAGTGAGACTTTGTCTCAAAAAACAAAACAAAACAAAACAAAAAACAGAAAAGGGGGGTAGAGGAAGCGGTTTTCAAATAGGTTAGAATAAAATGGGTTGGGTGAATTGATATCTCACTTTAATATTTTAATTTTGTTTCAGGAAATTTTAGGTGAGGCAGGAATTCATCAGCATATTTAACAAAGTCATGAAGTAAAAAGGCTATCATGGATTGACCAGCTAAGCAAAAGGCTAACAGTAGGAGGCTGTTGAAAGAGGTGAAGGTGGAAAAAGTAGCACTAGCTACACTATGCTAGGGAGAGCTGCACTGGTACAGTTACTCAACGGTATTTGTCAAGATCCAACCATTTGCAAAGCACCATTCCAGATGCTGTATGCCTTAATGTTCGGGTTATAAGGAAGGACAGAAAAATGAGCAGCTACTAAACACCTGTCTTTACATACTATTATTTAATTTCACAGCAGTCATAAGCTATTATAAGATAAATATTGATATTCTTATTTTCCATAGGTTCAGTGAAATCAGGCAACCTACTCACAGTTCATTCCCTACATAAAGCAATATATCTTGTACCTGTGATTTAAACAAGTTCTTATCCGAAGATCCAGACAGCTTTGTCAATAAGAATGAGGAAAATTTACAAATATTGTGGAAAATAGCAACCTTTGTACCCCAAATTACTTAATGGTACCTAGGTAGTTTTTCAGACACAGACAAATTTGAGCATCTAATTATGCAGAGATAAAAGTCTTATGTAATAAATGAATATATACCCTGATTAATATCTCTATTTCTTTTATGAAAGATAAGTAGTGCATGGTAAGAATAAGATGTACAACTTTATAAATGTTTTCATTTATTCTATAAAAGATTTAATACAGCATGGCTCATGTATACATATGTAACTAGCCTGCACATTGCACACATGTACCCTAAAACCTAAAGTATAATAATAATAAATAAATAAATAAATAAAAAGATTTAATATCTAACTTTAGCCCTCAGTCTGACTGATACTTTAGCTACTACTGGAAAAATTCAGAAAATTTGACAGATATTAAAATTATCTTGGCTGTAAAACTTAATTTTTCTCAAAAATTGTGCCTGGGTTGATGTTAAACTGTTAACCTTTGAGCAGGGGGTTTTAGAAGTTTATGAAAATAGTACTGAGTCACAGCTACGGGAGGAAGGTCTACCTCTAAATCCTGAAATGGGTGTTTAATTGGTTTAATGGGTTTACACCATTAAATGTTGGCCAGAGTAATGTTGGCCATTGCTCTGGATGTAACTTGTCCCAGTTTCTGTTGGCTGAGAGTGAGCCGTGTCCTCATCTAATCCCCTGTGGGACTCCTGCACCTAGAAACAGTGGAGTGCGGTTCCCCCGCCACTTATGCCTCATGGGAGACACGGGGGATTGCCTTTGACCCTCTTGTGCCTAAATATTTTGTGACGCCCTTTCCCCTTTCTATTGTGTGCCGAACACACACCACAACAACACATTAGAGTTTCCAATGAAGCTTGTCATCTCCTTAGTTTTCATCTAGGAAGTGGAGAACATATTATCTTAGCTTTGTGATGCCGAAACTTAAAAAGAATACTATGTAATTTTATTCTGTCTTTCAGACTTATCTATGAGTGAAGGTAGTTGTTGTGGAGGGGAGGTAGGATGTCTGCCTCTAACCTATAGAATATTCCACCTTCTTCTTTTCATCTGCCCCAAAAAGAAGGTATTTTATATCACATGGGAAGGGAATGGGACGTTGCTGACTCAGATCATTTGAGCTTAAAGGGTAGAAATTTGCCACTTTTGTTGTCTTGTCTGTTTTGACAACTCTACCCACAAGCCCCAGGGCAACAGTGGCTCTAAGAACCATACAGGGGACAGTCACAACTAAAAGGAAGTGTATGGTCAGCAATGAGCACTTGGAATCAAATTATATTTCTACCACCATTTGTCTTTTGCAACTTAATGCATATACTCAATCAGTAATGCAGATATTAATGAATTTTAAAAATATTCTATTTTAAACTCAGATCATTATATTCCAGACACCTGGATGGAAAGAGAAATATTTGATTAGTCATGCAGATGTTTCTAGATATTTATTTAGTCTTGTATATACAATAAAAATGGTTGAATCTGTTTTCATTCTGGGGACTATTCGGGGACTGTGTATACTAACGACATGGAACGCATTATTTTAAATTTTGAAACCACTGGAGATGTAAGCAGCATCCTTGAAGGAACAAGACGGTAGGAGGAAATGATGTAATTTGTGAAAAATTATAAACAAAACAAACAATATTGACTTATTTTTATCTTCTACTGTTCATTCTACCCAATGGCTAGCTATATTTTTTAAATTGCCTGTGATATTCATTTAATGAAGTCATTTTACAAAGACAAAAATACGATGCTGTTACTTTTCCTGTAAACCAAAACTATTTCTACATGCCTAAGTTCCTGGGATTATTTTAGACACAAAAGTCAGGAAAACAATTTCCAAAAATACAATATTTTCTACCTGCTTGTTTCATTTTTATGAAATTGAGTTCTTCTAAAAGGCCTGATACTACACTAGCCTCAAAAGGATCATATATCAGAAAAAGTCAATAATGCTTGGATGATTTAATCATTTGCATCCTAAAATTTTTGCAGAAATTTTTGAGTAATAAATATTTTGACAAACACACATAATTTTTCTTTTATGAAAACTGCAATCTTTTTTAGGGGACATAGAACATTTTTTAAAGGCAAAAATAAGTTTATGCCATAATCAATCACTCAGCTACAGCTTTAAAATGGTTATTTATAAATGGCTTAATCTGCTTGCCTTATTTAATGGGTATTTTCATTATTTATTTGATTAATGTTGTAAACACAGTATTGATTCCAGAGTAATGCTTTTCATAAAATATATCTGACCATAAAATTGAGCAGTAAAAGTTAAAATATAAAAACTCCTAGATCGGTTTCATCATCCCTTTAGAAACGTATGTAAACCTTGTGCGTTGGGGTTATAGACACAGGGGAGAATTAAAATACCAGATGCATATATTCTCCTATGTGTGCGACTCATTAGGGGTAATTATTCTATTGAATATTTTTAATTCTGCTTTTAGGAAGATATTCTAATTTAGAATATTCTCTCTTCCTGTTTAATAAAAAGTTATTTCTTATATGCAAAGAATATGCATATTAGAATATAATTTTTGAGATTATTTTGTCCAGTGCTTTTTTTTTTAAGAGACAGGACTTCGCTCTGTCGCCCATGCTGAGTACAGTGGTATGATCATAGCTCACTGCAGCCTTGAATTCCCGGGATAAAGTGATCTTCCTGAGTAGCTGGGACAACAGGCACGCACCACTATGTCCAGCTAATTATTTTAATTTTTGTAGAGACAGGGTCTTGCATTGTCTCCCAGGCTGGTCTCAAATTCCTGGCTTCAAGCAGTTCTCCCACCTCTGCCTCCCAAAGTGCTGGTTTTACAGGTGTGAGTCACTATGCCTGGACCCAATACTCTTAATTTAAATTTGTGGATGCTGAGACTCAGAGAGATCAATGAACTTGTCCAAAGCATCACCATGTGTAATTAAGTAATTTAATTTTTCCCACTTTACACACACCCTGTTATCTCTACACAAACACACAGTCTAATGCAGTTTTTAAAATGACTTATTTAATGGTGAGTTATTATCCTATTTCTCTTCCTTTGGATGAAGCTTCATTCCTAATACAATTTATTCTGTACATTCAAACCACCATCAAAATATTCTGCTGAACACACCTGTATGGGTTTGGCGTATGAGGGATTTTACGTATTTATAAAATTTGAATCATTTCCAAACTATCTCTTGTGTAGATCTTTCTATTACCACTGCTAACTTAGTCCTGACCTTCTTAATTTCTCTTCTATATACTGCAATGATCACCTTACTGGTCTCCGTCCCCAGTCAATACTACACACTACAGCTAGAGTTATTGCCCTTACCCTGTTGTAAAACATTCACTTCCTATTGCTTAGAATAAATGCCAATTACTTAGCCTAACATTTAAAAATCTCCATTATATGACCCCAACCTATATTTCAGCCTTCTCCCTCTACATCTACTCTCGCGTGCCCTAACTCCCAAATCACATGTGGCTGTTATCTATTTGCCATTCCTTCTGTTTGCCCAATATGTTTTTCCTATTGATCTTAACTCAAGTTTTCTCATTCATTTGAAATTACGTAGTAGATTTATTTATGACTTAGACAAAATCTCACCTCCTTACAAGCCAGTCACAAATGTCACTATTCAAAATTCATCCCCTCACCTATACTGTCATATGATTGTTTAAATGTTAATCATAGCACCTATGATAGTCTTCTACTAAATGTATTCATGTATAGCTGTCTTTGTCCCTAAAATAACAGCAAGCATATGGAGGCAAGAGAAAATTTCCATTTTGTTTTTGTTAATCCACAGAGTATTCAACAACAAATTTATGTTGATTGAATTGATTTGATTGAAAATTTGGGTGGTTTTAAAATACATTACGTGTTTTCTTATCCTCTTAATATGCTATACCACATAATGTGTTTTTCTTGCTAACTCAGGACAACATTTATTAGCATTTATTGTACTAGGTTATAATGCCCTCAAGAGCCACTAAGGCATGTCAAATTCTTTGCCCCTAGAGTAAATAGCTACTGACTGCAGAGATTTGATTTGGGGAGTTTTATATCCTGGGGACTCCTTACGCCAGCAGCTTTATTTTAATCAGTCACCTGGGGGTAGGCCTGAAGGTGTTACTATACCTCTCCTACAGAAGGAACATCGAGGTCTTTGTAGTAGCAGTTTGCTTCTAAGACTTACTGTCCTTTCCGGTTGTTGGACGAAATGCTACATGCACCATTACTTCAAAAGAGTTAGACTTTTTCTCATTGAGAAATAAGAAACAACTTATTTAACTTTGGGCAAGAAAAAGTTGGAATTTGGGTTTTTACAGCCCCACTTCTCACTGGGATGGTTGCCCTCATTTTCACAGCAGGGGAGACTGCACTGAGGCTGAACGTCTTCAGGAGGGCAGGACAGTCATGCCACTGTGGCCCATTCCCTCACCCTCTTTCACGTGTACGGAAATGGAGTGGAACGTCTTTCTTGGGTTGGACATCCTCAGCCCTGCAGCCTAGCTATTCTTGCTTCCTCCTCAATTGAAGTGGAAATTGTGGCACTATTGTTTTTTGGCTAGAAGGTCATGGGGCATTAGGTCATTGGAGCCCTCAAGAGACATAAAATATAGCAAGGGCAAAAATCCAATGCCAGCTGAGAGAACAGGGATTTGATTTCCTATGGGAACTTCCAGTCATGTTCCAGTCCCTCCAATTATGTTCCCTGCTCCCCGCCACCCCGAGTTATAATTTCCTCAGGATTCAATAACAGTCATTGTTCATTTCTTTTTTGGCTTTTCCCTCCTGTACTTTTTCAAGCAGCCTCAGTTTTTCCAAGTGGATGTTTCTTTCTCCCCAGAAAGTTAATAGATGTATTTATTTTATCTGAGCTGTCAGAACAATTTATCAATCTTTTTGCTTTAGGTTTTTAATAAAATTTATATTTAAGATTTCTTTCAGAATTGTTTTCATGAATAAAAATCATCGCAGGTGGCAATTGGGAACACATAAATTGTATTCACCAAAGGAACAAGAAGCACTGATTTGTTCCTCTCCTCCATTTCCTCCTGGAGCTCAGCTCATGCTTGGCTGCCAGAAGGAAATGCTTTTCCGGAGTCATTTTTATGTGGTCATAGATTTAGTTCAGGCATTTCTGCTTCTTCAAAACAATGCTTTCTGTAAAAATAATGACAAGCCCAGAAATCTGGAAATCTGTTCTTATTCTGCCTTTGTTGCAAATTCTTAGCGACCTTTAGTAAGTTACTGATATCTGAGCCTCACTTTCCTTCAGATGAAGATAACAATCTCTGGCCTCCTATCTTATGGAGTAATGTAATGATCAAGTGAGAACATCCAAGAAAAACATGGAAATCTATTAAATACTAAAGATGAAGAGGTAATTAATGTGACCATACTTCCTAAACTATAAAGAAATGTGTAAGAGCAATTAAGCTCATTGATTATAATTGTTCCCCAAGAGTCCTGAGCACATTGGCTGTGGGTCAGGAAGAGCAATACTGCACATTTAGTTGCCACTTTCTTGTCCTTGCTGTGCTAAGTTCACCTCCTACCTCCCTTCAGGAAAGCTTTCTCCTCACGACGGCCCAGTCAGTATCTCGCTTGCAGCCATAAAACTGAGCTTATCTCAAAGGCAAATATTCAGGTTTAGTAAATACAGAAACATTCCTGGAAACGCATCCAGAGTACCTTCCTGCCTCTATTTTCAGGGACCCAGTGGCCCTCACATTATTTTGATATTTATGCCCTAGGAAGATTGTGGATATTTAAAGCTCACATGGCATGCAGATCAGTGGAGGGGGAGAAAAAGTCTTATACCTCCCTAGTTGGACCAACAGTTATTCTTCTGGAAAATTACAGAGTGGAAAAAATCTGAGGGCTTGAAGTAGATCTTGTACTTTATATCTGAAGAATCTTGATTTGTACGGAAAGGCTGATGTTTCCTGGCTAATTTTGTTCTGAAGAAATACTGCTAGCTTCCTGCCACATGGTAGTGACAAAATAATACCAGCAGACCTAAACACATAAAAATGTTGCTGTGAACACAGTCTTGCTTCTTTCCCAACCCCACCTCAAACTTGTCATTTATACAAGGCAAGTCCCAAGAACATGCATGTGATTTTGGATTGGCCTTTCAGAGAATGTTTCCTCCATTCATAGAACTTGAAAGGTTTGCCATATTGTTTCAGATCCACTTTTCATTCAGGAATAAAACAGATATTTCAAGGGGGTTAAGTAGGTATAGTATCTCTATGACTGGTGTTTTGTAGTTTCTTATTTAAATACAAACAAAACAAACAGACAAAAAAAACCCCAAAACAACGTATTAGGTAGATTGCATTTTTCACTTTTCACATTAACTTTAAACAAATCAAGGCTTTAAATTAAGAGATATACATAACAGTCACAACTAGTGAAAGTTGAAGCCAAAAGTTAAAGTCCATACTCTTTCCCAAACATTACTGTGTCTCTCTGAATTCACTAATTAATGATGCTCATAAATAGCATATACCCACACAAGTTGTTCCCATTATATAGGAACACTGCAACTTCAGTAGTATACTCAGGGCCATTCAGGGATCCTGTTTCCCCTCCAAGTTTGCTTTATATTTTATACTGAGTGTGAATATTCTGAAATATTTCACTATCTCTAGATGCCAACTAGGTCTCTAACTCCACAGATATCTCCTGTGGGTAGAGCATGTACAGTAGTACTGTTATTTAAGTAAATACATTTTGACATTTTCTTATTATTCTTACTTTTTGTCTGTATTGGTTCCCAAGCATCAAATAATATTGATTCTCATTTGGCAATGTGTCTGTGTTCTTTCTGTTCTGCCTCCACAGTAACTGACCAACCCACTTTAGAAGACTCCTCTCTAGGGTCTCCTTGCCTCCAAACTGGATCTCCTCTAATCTGCCCTTCACATTGATTCCTGGGTAACTTCTCCTAAAACACAGGTTAGATAATATCTTTTACTTCCTCAGTTTTACTTCAAGAGCTCTCTGATGAAAAAAAAAAAAATTCCCAGCGTTGGAGGTGGGACGTGGCGGGAGGTGATTGGATCATCGGAGTGGGTTTCTCATGAATGGTTTTGCACCATCCTCTTGGTGTTGTTCTCATAATACTGAGTTCTTGCAAGATCTGATTGTTTAAAAGTGTGTGGCACCTCTCTCTCTCTTTGTTGCTGCTGCTCTCAACATGTGAGATGCCTGCTCCTGTGCCTTCCACCATAAATGTAAGCCTCCAGAGGCCTCCCTAGAGGCAAATGCCAGTGTTATGCTTCCAGTATAGCCTGCAGAACCATAACCCAATTAAACTTCTTTTCTTAATAAATTACTTAGTCTCAGGTAATTCTTTATCACAACTCAAGAACAGCCTAGTACACTCAGCTTTTTTTTTCTTTTATTTATTTATTTATTTATTTATTTATTATTATACTTTAGGTATATCTCCCAATGCTATCCCTCCCCCCTACCCCCACCCCACAACAGTCCCCAGAGTTGATGTTCCCCTTCCTGTGTCCATGTGTTCTCATTGTTCAATTCCCACCTATGAGTGAGAATATGCGGTGTTTGGTTTTTTGTTCTTGCGATAGTTTACTGAGAATGATGATTTCCAATTTCATCCATGTCCCTACAAAGGACATGAACTCATCATTTTTTATGGCTGCATAGTATTCCATGGTGTATATGTGCCACATTTTCTTAATCCAGTCTATCATTGTTGGACATTTGGGTTGGTTCCAAGTCTTTGCTATTGTGAATAATGCCGCAGTAAACATACGTGTGCATGTGTCTTTATAGCAGCATGATTTACAGTCCTTTGGGTATATATCCAGTAATGGGATGGCTGGGTCAAATGGTATTTCTAGTTCTAGATCCCTGAGGAATCGCCACACTGACTTCCACAATGGTTGAACTAGTTTACAGTCCCACCAACAGTGTAAAAGTGTTCCTATTTCTCCACATCCTCTCCAGCACCTGTTGTTTCCTGATTTTTTAATGATTGCCATTCTAACTGGTGTGAGATGGTATCTCATTGTGGTTTTGATTTGCATTTCTCTGATGGCCAGTGATGGTGAGCATTTTTTCATGTGTTTTTTGGCTGCATAAATGTCTTCTTTTGAGAAGTGTCTGTTCATGTCCTTCACCCACTTTTTGATGGGGTTGTTTGTTTTTTTCTTGTAAATTTGTTTGAGTTCATTGTAGATTCTGGATATTAGCCCTTTGTCAGATAAGTAGGTTGCGAAAATTTTCTCCCATTTTGTAGGTTGCCTGTTCACTCTGATGGTAGTTTCTTTTGCTGTGCAGAAGCTCTTGAGTTTAATTAGATCCCATTTGTCAATTTTGGCTTTTGTTGCCATTGCTTTTAGTGATTTAGACATGAAGTCCTTGCCATGCCTATGTCCTGAATGGTAATGCCTAGGTTTTTCTTCTAGGGTTTTTATGGTTTTAGGTCTAACGTTTAAGTCTTTAATCCATCTTGAATTGATTTTTGTATAAGGTGTAAGGAAGGGATCCAGTTTCAGCTTTCTGCATATGGCTAGCCAGTTTTCCCAGCACCATTTATTAAATAGGGAATCCTTTCCCCATTGCTTGTTTTTCTCAGGTTTCTCAAAGATCAGATAGTTGTAGATATGTGGCATTATTTCTGATGGCTCTGTTGTGTTCCATTGATCTATATCTCTGTTTTGGTACTGGTACCATGCTGTTTTGGTTACTGTAGCCTTCTAGTATAGTTTGAAGTCAGGTAGTGTGATGCCTCCAGCTTTGTTGTTTTTGCTTAGGATTGACTTGGCAATGCGGGCTCTTTTTTGGTTCCATATGAACTTTAAAGTATTTTTTTCCAATTCTGTGAAGAAAGTCATTGGTAGCTTGATGGGGATGGCATTGAATCTGTAAATTACCTTGGGCAGTATGGCCATTTTCACGATATTGATTCTTCCTACCCATGAGCATGAAATGTTCTTCCATTTGTTTGTGTCCTCTTTTATTTCCTTCAGCAGTGGTTTGTAGTTCTCCTAGAAGAGGTCCTACACGTCCCTTGTAAGTTGGATTCCTAGGTATTTTATTCTCTTTGAAGCAATTGTGAATGGGAGTTCACTCATGATTTGGCTCTCTGTTTGTCTGTTGTTGGTGTCTAAGAATGCTTGTGATTTTTGTACATTGATTTTGTATCCTGAGACTTCGCTGAAGTTGCTTATCAGCTTAAGGAGATTTTGGGCTGAGACAATGGGGTTTTCTAGATATCCCATCATGTCGTCTGCAAACAGGGACAATTTGACTTCCTCTTTTCCTAATTGAATACCCTTGATTTCTTTCTCCTGCCCAATTGCCCTGGCCAGAACTTCCAACACTATGTTGAATAGGAGTGGTGAGAGAGGGCATCCCTGTCTTGTGCCAGTTTTCAAAGGGAATGCTTCCAGTTTTTGCCAATTCAGTATGATATTGGCTGTGGGTTTGTCATAGATAGCTCTTATTATTTTGAGATACGTCCCATCAATACCTAATTTATTGAGATATGTCCCATCAATACCTAATTTTTTAGCATGAAGGGTTGTTGAATTTTGTCAAAGGCCTTTTCTGCATCTGTTGAGATAATCATGTGGTTTTTGTCTTTGGTTCTGTTTATATGCTGGATTACATTTATTGATTTGCATATATTGAACCAGCCTTGCATCCCAGGGATGAAGCCCACTTGATCATGGTGGATAAGCTTTTTGATGTGCTGCTGGATTCAGTTTGCCAGTATTTTATTGAGGATTTTTGCATCAATGTTCATCAAGGATATTGGTCTAAAATTCCCTTTTTTAGTTGTGTCTCTGCCCGGCTTTGGTATCAGGATGATGCTGGCCTCATAAAATGAGTTAGGGAGGATTCCCTCTTTTTCTATTGATTGGAATAGTTTCAGAAGGAATGGTACCAGTTCCTCCTTGTACCTCTGGTAGAATTTGGCTGTGAATCCATCTGGTCCTGGACTCTTTTTGGTTGGTAAGCTATTGATTATTGCCACAATTTCAGAGCCTGTTATTGGTCTATTCAGAGATTCAACTTCTTCCTGGTTTAGTCTTGGGAGAGTGTATGTGTCGAGGAATTTATCCATTTCTTCTAGATTTTCTAGTTTATTTGCATAGAGATGTTTGTAATATTCTCTGATGGTAGTTTGATTTCTGTGGGATCGGTGGTGATATCTCCTTTATCATTTTTTATTGCATCTATTTGATTCTTGTCTCTTTTTTTCTTTATTAGTCTTGCTAGCGGTCTATCCAATTTGTTGATCCTTTCAAAAAACCAGCTCCTGGATTCATTAATTTTTTGAAGGGTTTTTTTGTCTCTCTATTTCCTTCAGTTCTGCTCTGATTTTAGTTATTTCTTGCCTTCTGCTAGCTTTTGAATGTGTTTGCTCTTGCTTTTCTAGTTCTTTTAATTGTGATGTTAGGGTGTCAATCTTGGATGTTTCTCTTGTGGGCATTTAGTGCTATAAATTTCCCCCTACACACTGCTTTGAATGCATCCCAGAGATTCTGGTATGTTGTGTCTTGGTTCTCGTTGGTTTCAAAGAACATCTTTATTTCTGCCTTCATTTCATTATGTACCCAGTAGTCATTCAGGAGCAGGTTGTTCAGTTTCCATGTAGTTGAGCGGTTTTGAGTGAGATTCTTAATCCTGAGTTCTAGCTTGATTGCACTGTGATCTGAGAGATAGTTTGTTATAATTTCTGTTCTTTTACATTTGCTGAGGGGAGCTTTACTTCCAAGTATGTGGTCAATTTTGGAATAGGTGTGGTGTGGTGCTGACAAAAAAGTATCTTCTGTTGATTTGGGGTGGAGAGTTCTGTAGATGTCTATTAGGTCCGCGTGGTGCAGAGCTGAGTTCAATTCCTGGGTATCCTTGTTGACTTTCTGTCTCGTTGATCTGTCTAATGTTGACAGTGGGGTGTTAAAGTCTCCCATTATTAATGTGTGGGAATCTAAGTCTCTGTGTAGGTCACTCAGGACTTGCTTTATGAATCTGGGTGCTCCCGTATTGGGTGCATATATATTTAGGATAGTTAGCTCTTCTTGTTGAATTGATCCCTTTACCATTATGTAATGGCCTTCTTTGTCTCTTTTGATCTTTGTTGGTTTAAAGTCTATTTTATCAGAGACTAGGATTGCAACCCCTGCCTTTTTTTGCTTTCCATTTGCTTGGTAGATCTTCCTCCATCCTTTTATTTTGAGCCTATGTGTGTCTCTGCACGTGAGATGGGTTTCCTGAATACAGCACACTGATGGGTCTTGACTCTTTATCCAATTTGCCAGTCTGTGTCTTTTAATTGGAGCATTTAGTCCATTTACATTTAAAGTTAATATTGTTATGTGTGAATTTGATCCTGTCATTATGATGTTGACTGGTTATTTTGCTCGTTAGTTGATGCAGTCTCTTCCTAGTGTCGATGGTCTTTACATTTTGGCATGATTTTGCAGCGGCTGGTACCAGTTGTGCCTTTCCATGTTTAGTGCTTCCTTCAGGAGCTCTTTTAGGGCAGGCCTGGTGGTGACAAAATCTCTCAGCATTTGCTTGTCTGTAAAGGATTTTATTTCTCCTTGACTTATGAAGCTTAGTTTGGCTGGATATGAAATTCTGGGTTGAAAATTCTTTTCTTTAAGAATGTTGAATATTGGCCCCCACTCTCTTCTTTCTTGTAGAGTTTCTGCCGAGAGATCTGCTGTTAGTCTGATGGGCTTCCCTTTGAGGGTAACCTGACCTTTCTCTCTGGCTGCCCTTAACATTTTTTCCTTCATTTCAACTTTGGTGAATCTGACAATGATGTGTCTTGGAGTTGCTCTTCTCGAGGAGTATGTTTGTGGTGTTCTCTGTATTTCCTGAATCTGAATGTTGGTCTGCCTTGCTAGATTGGGGAAGTTCTCCTGGATAATATCGTGCAGAGTGTTTTCCAACTTGGTTCCATTCTCCCCGTCCCTTTCAGGTACACCAATCAGACATAGATTTGGTCTTTTCACATAGTCCCATATTTCTTGGAGGCTTTGCTCGTTTCTTTTTATTCTTTTTTCTCTAAACTTCCCTTCTCACTTCATTTCATTCATTTCATCTTCCATCGCTGATACCCTTTCTTCCATTTGATCGCATCAGCTTCTGAGGCTTCTGCATTCTTCACGTAGTTCTCGAGCCTTGGTTTTCAGCTCCATCAGCTCCTTTAAGCACTTTTCTGTATTGGTTATTCTAGTTATACATTCTTCTAAATTTTTTTTCAAAGTTTTCAACTTCTTTGCCTTTGGTTTGAATATCCTCCCATAGCTCAGAGTAATTTGATCGTCTGAAACCTTCTTCTCTCACCTCGTCAAAGTCATTCTCTGTCCAGCTTTGTTCCGTTGCTGGTGAGGAACTGCGTTCCTTTGGAGGAGGAGAGGCGCTCTGCTTTTTAGAGTTTCCAATTTTTCTGCTCTGTTTTTTCCCCATCTTTGTGGTTTTATCTACTTTTGGTCTTTGATGATGGTGATGTACAGATGGGTTTTTGGTGTGGATGTCCTTCTGTTTGTTAATTTTCCTTCTAACAGACAGGACCCTCAGCTGCAGGTCTGTTGGAGTACCCGGCCGTGTGAGGTGTCAGTCTGCCCCTGCTGGAGGATGCCTCCCAGTTAGGCTGCTGGGGGGTCAGGGGTCAGGGACCCACTTGAGGAGGCAGTCTGCCCGTTCTCAGATCTCCAGCTGCGTGCTGGGAGAACCACTGCTCTCCTCAAAGCTGTCAGACAGGGACATTTAAGTCTGCAGAGGTTACTGCTGTCTTTTTGTTTGTCTGTGCCCTGACCCCAGAGGTGGAGCCTACAGAGGCAGGCAGGCCTCCTTGAGCTGTGGTGGGCTCCACCCAGTTTGAGCTTCCCGGCTGCTTTGTTTACCTAAGTGAGCCTGGGCAATGGCGGGCGCCCCTCCCCCAGCCTCGCTGCTGCCTTGCAGTTTGATCTCAGACTGCTGTGCTAGCAATCAGCGAGACTCCGTGGGCATAGGACCCTCTGAGCCAGGTGCGGTATATAATCTCCTGGTGCGCCGTTTTTTAAGCCCGTCGGAAAAGCGCAGTATTCGGGTAGGAGTGACCCGATTTTCCAGGTGCCGTCTGTCACCCCTTTCTTTGACCAGGAAAGGGAACTCCCTGACCCCTTGCACTTCCAGAGTGAGGCAATGCCTCGCCCTTCTTCGGCTCGCCCACGGTGCACGCACCCACTGACCTGCACCCACTGTCTGGCACTCCCTAGTGAGATGAACCCGGTACCTCAGATGGAAATGCAGAAATCACCCGTCTTCTGCATCTATAGCTGGGAGCTGTAGACCGAAGCTGTTCCTATTCGGCCATCTTGGCTCCTCCCTACGCTCAGCTTTTATCAAAAGTCAATGTCTCCTGAAGGAGACATGCTCATAGAGCCGATTGTAAGCTCTCTAACCTTAGGGGTTGGGTGTTTTTGAATCCCATTGACTCTCAGCACTGATCACAGTGCTTGAATCATAACTATTTGCAAAATAAATGGAGGGCAGGAAAAAAGAAAAACAAAAACTCAAATTCTGTTACAATATAAGCTACAAAATTCAAGTGAGTATAATGTACTATAAGAATACAGATGAGAAATAACTGATCAACTGTACATGAATCAAACATTACAACAGTTTTGATCACTTGCTGGGTATAAACTTAATGGAGAATAGGGAATCAGGAGTGTTTCATCAAGAACTGCTAAGGACTTAAGATTTTACCCTATTTGGAAAGTGATGAGTTAGTCTGAGCCATTTCCTGTATACTATCAAGAGACACAAGCCTCCAGGGTCAAAGATAAAGGGCAATTTTTTACTCACAGCAAAAGCAGTAGTGAGAGTGTCAACACTTTTGTAAGTTCCTGAGCCAAATTTCCCACAAGAAGGCCAGGTTATACCTGCACATTGCAGTGGGAGCTGTGTTAGAAAAGAGAAACTCTGGGCTTCAAGAACAATAATATTAAGATGAGTAGGGAGCATACCTTCCCTTTTGCTCTGGGAGAAGAAACTTTGTCTTTCAATACTCTAAGAAAATCTGCCCTTGTGAGCCAAGATTGCGCCATTGCACTCCAGCCTAGGCGACAGAGCGAGTCTCCATCTCAAAAAACAAAACAAAAAAAAAGAAAGAAAAAAGAAAACCTGTCCTTTGCTCCAGAACAAACACCACCTCTGTCTTCCAAAGTTGCTCACTGTCCAGATACCCTTAAAAAGATAATTGGGCAAAGGCAGTTAGCACCTCTGCTGGCAAGACTTGCAGAAGCATGAGAAACCCATGTAGAACTGTCTCCTAACTTGCCCTTTCTGGTTCTATGTCATAAACCCATGTGTGGTACATCAAACAGTTTTTATTTCCATTTTTAAGGGCAGCCCATATGTGGTTGAACAGGCATGGGTAGATAACAGAGCAATCCCAGAGAGGCAGATTTACTATGAACCTGATGAAGCTTAAACTTCTGAGTTATTTACCTCTTCCAAGGCCCTGTAATTAATTATGTATGAATAATCTTTTATTCTTTTTCTTTGAGAGGGCTGTGCAAATTATGAAAACCTCAGACTCCAAAAACTGGATCCACCAACCCTTGCCAGAGTGTATGCAGATCTCATTTAAAATGAGGGTGGGGTGCATGTGTGCTAGAAAAGGCAACAGGTGTGACTTCTGTTCATTGAGGAAGTGCTATAAAGAGTAGACTATGAACTCTAGTAATGCTATTTAGTTAGAAAGTGAAAATTATTAAAAGATAGTCAGAAAAATGTAAGTAAGTAGAGAAAGAAGATGTTTCTAAAAAATATTTCAAATGTAATAATCAATTGTTTTAATGGAAAGGATATAACATGTCTTATTTCACATAGGTAAATTCTATCTTTGTTTATTTTTCTCTTGTAAAATCTACTGCCCTACTCAGAATCACCTTCAGTTGATATCTAAGCCTCCCACAATCTAAAAATGTTTGTTATTAACACTTACTTAATACTTTTTAACATTAAGTGGACCCTTATGTGCATATCTGAGAGACTATAGATAAACATGGATGGGCCTTTTCATAATTAACAGAAAAATACATTTATAACTTACAGCCATCTTCTCTGAAGCTAAAGCTCTAGATCTGCATCTGTTCAGCAAGATAATTTCCCTAATTTATCTTCATACATTCCTTTGGTTGTATACAT
This sequence comes from Pongo pygmaeus, assembly GCF_028885625.2. Lineage (NCBI taxonomy): Eukaryota > Metazoa > Chordata > Mammalia > Primates > Hominidae > Pongo > Pongo pygmaeus. The sequence goes on along the minus strand of NC_085930.1, from coordinate 17,476,254 downwards.
CCAAAGTTGTCTCTCAAGCCACTGAGTTTTGAATTTAAAAGATGAATGTTTATCACTCAAGGCAATAGTCATAATCATTTCCTTTCTTCAGTTCCATTAAGATGAAAAAAAGAAAATCTTAGCAAACAGAATATACATGCCCTTCACAGCATGTGATATTTTCAGCCTAACCTATTTTTAATTAAAAAGTCCATCAGTAAGTCATATCAATGGACTAATGTCTAGCTGAAGTTAAATACTTACGATTAATTCTAATAGATGTAAAAAGTAACTTTAGAAACATAGTTCTGCATATTCATTTAGCCCATTTTATTTTTAAAAATTCTAAAATATTTGCTATTCCAGGAGAAAAACACACTTAAATTTTTTCTTTAACTTATAGTAATTTTTCCAAATTTATTTATCAGGTTTATATGTAGTCTCTTAAAGTATAAGTAACATTTTTGCCTATAAAGTAGATCAACACCCAATCTTTCTAATACCATCCTCCAATATACAAAGAAGTGGTTGATTTTAGGACTGAGGCAGGAAATACACAGGATGGGCCTGGAGCATTTTGTAGTATCAGAAAGTAAGCAAGTGCTCAACACACACACAAACACACACACACACATACACACACTAATAGTATTGATACGGCTCCGATGTTTGGAGGAACGCCAGATTCTTCGTCTCCAGTCGGATTAGATAAAACCACACGGACACTCGTGAAGTTGTTTTAAGGAGTGGAGAGTTTAATAGGCAAGAAAGAAAAGAGAAAGCAGAAGGCAGAAGGAAGAGTCTCCCCCATACAGAGACAGAGGGAAGGGTGCTTCAAAGCAGAGAGAGGAGACCCCCAAGTTGGGGGGAAACCAGCCAGGTATATATAGAGGCTGGAGGAGGAGGTGTCTGATTTGCATAGGTCTCAGGGGATTGGTTTGACCAGGCATGACATTCACGTAGCCCTCGAAAAAACTGGCCCTCCCACTCTAGTCTTTTAATATGCAAATGCAGGGTGCCATGATGTTCTACACACGTGGGGATACGTGGGGGTGGCCATGTTGCCAGGCACATGTGGGACAAGGGCAAGAACACAAAGATGGGAATCGCCATGTGGGGTGGACCCAGTTTCTAAAGGCCTGTATTTGCATATCAAAGGTTGCCTGCGTTGCTCTAAGAGCCGGGACTTTCCTTCTAGACAAGAAACGTTTCTGGAGCAGCTTTAAAAGAAACAAAAACTTTTCCTCTCTATCTGCCTAAAATAATTTCTTAATAACTCCTACCACAGTATGTCAAAGAGAAAGGGAAGCCAATGAAAAGACCTCCCAAGATACAAGGCTAAAATAATACATATAGAGTATATACAGAAATATGCTATTATAAATCAAATTATAAAATAAATATTCATGCATTCATACTGAATACAAGTATATGATTGAATGAATACATAAGTAAATGGGGAAGAATACACAAATCTCCCTTGTAAGAGGCAGAACAGGACTCCCTTCTCTTTAAGTATGGGCTACACTTAAAGATGACAATGACACTTTATCTTTGTTGTCTTCCTCCTTCTTCCCCCAAACCTATAATTCTAGTCAAATCATGACTCGTTAAAAAAATTGGTCAAATCCAAATTGAGTAACATTTCACAAAATAACTGAGTGATACTCCTAAAAATTGTCAAAATTATTTAAAAAAAAGAAAATTAAGGCCAGGCATGGTGGCTCATGCTTGTAATCCCAGAACTTTAGGAGGCCTAAGCAGGTGGATCATATGAGGTCAGGAGTTTGAGACCAGCCTGGCTAACATGGTGAAACTTCGTCTCTACTAAAAATACAAAAAATTAGCTGGGCATGGTGGTGGGTGCCTGTAGTCCCAGCTACTCGGGAGGCTGGCGCAGGAGAATCGCCTGAACCCGGGAGGTGGAGGTTGCAGTGAGCCGAGATCGCGCCACTGCACTCTGGCTGGGGCAACAAGAGTGAAACTGCATCTCAAAAAAAAAAAAAAAAAAAAAAGAAGAAGAAGAAAAGAAAATCAAAGAAACTGTCACAGCCAAGATCCTAAGAACATGTGATGACTAAGTGTAACGTGATATCCTGGATGGGATTCTGGAACAGGAAAAAAATCAGGTAAAATCTAAGGTAATATGAACAAAATATAGACTTTAGACAACAGAATCTTCTCATCAGTTATAGAATTCAGAAAAAGAAAGCTCACTGTCAATCCTTAGGTAGCTATTTAAATAAATACTTCATGAAAACCTCAAATTCTATTTTAAATAGAACTGTCATTTTCCATTACTCTTCTTTGCATTTTCTTCTCTATGTAGTTTACAGTTTACTGCAACATATGCTGAGTTACAGAAACATAATCCATATAAATCTAGTTAGATAAATAGAAGGATCAAAGATTTGAGATTAGAATAAGTATAGATAAAAAATAACAGCTTCTGAAAATAGGTATATTGAATGAAAGAATACTTAGAGGGATGAAAAATAAAACATAGAAAAGACAAAATGCCCATCTGACATAGGCTTGCTGCTGTTTGTGATTCTATATTCATAAGGTACTATAATTTGTGTTTACTATATGGTGGTCAAAATAGCAAATAAACTTAACAATTATTAAATTCTATTAGACATCATGAAACTGCTAACAAAACTAATAAAATGTGATATAGAATGGCAAAAACGGAAAAAGTAATATAAAACCAACTCTTGGTGACGACATGGAGCAACTGAAACTCTCCTACATTGCTAGAGGCAACTGTAAATTGATACAAGTATATTGGAAAACTATTCACCAGTATTTACTAAGGGTGAAGCTATGCATACCTTATAACTGAATAATTTCACACCTAGGTGTATACTCATCAGTAACACACACATGTGTTCACTAAAAGACGTGTTCTAAAATGTTCATATCACTATTCATAATAACCAAAGCTATTGGTTATTCATAACAAACTATGAATCATTATTCACATGAAGCAACTATTCATGATGAATAGTAAATCACATCAATATTCATAATAACCAACTGAAATACTGTTTCCTGGATTCAATAACTACAGGCATTTTCATAATAATCCAAAAGAAGATTAAATTATTGTATATTCACACAATGGAATACAATGCAGCGATGATAATTGCTGTATACAAAATACATGTATTTTACATTACAGTATATAAAATATACACGAATCTCACAAATATATTGAACCATAGACACATAAGATTACATACAAGATTATATACTGTATGATTCCATGTATAAAAGGAAACAGTGAAAATAATCTATGCCGTTAGAAGTCAGAGTAGTGGGAAGAAGGATGACGGGCAGCTTCAGGGAGAAGGTTACAAAACATATTCAATGTGTGAAAATTCACAGAGCTTTATACTTATGATGTATATACTTTAATTTCTCTATGTCTGTGATTTTTTATTTAAAAAAATACGGTTGTCAAGACACCTGGCTTGAGTGGTATTTCTGTCTCACAATATGATTTACATATACGCAATAAGAACCTATATGTGAAGAGAACTATATTATATGAATACATCTACAATAATGATAATAATGAAAATAGATACATTTTTATTTTACTTTCTGCCATATCTCTCACCCCCTAACTTATTCTCCCGCAGCCGCACCATTTACCTGTTTAGAACAGTCTTTGAAAAGTCCATAGACTCTAAAATCAGATGTTTTTCAGACCAGCTGTTTTTCAGGTCTTTAATATGTGAGGATGAATTTCGGTTTGTGTGTTAAAGATTCATTTCACATGCCTGTAAGCGCAGACCTTGTAGTAATAATTCCAGAGAAACAACATCACAAGTACTTGATTCTAAGAGATAGTACTAAAAGGTTATGATAAACAATGCTTAAAAATGTTTCTATATTTTAGATACATGTTGCTAAACAACTTGAATACTACTTCCTGGACTCGATAACTACAGGTACTTTCATCGTAATAAAGCTAATCACATACTAAAGGAACAAACACTAAAGTTAGAATGACTGCAAGGCTTCCTTGGATAGACACAGGGACTCTGACAGGATGATAGGAATCTTAGCAGACAGCCCTTTCTGAGTTTCCCTGTTTATTACCTTCAGCTCATGCTCCTGGTCTTATCACGGTTAGGAGCTTATTAATATATCTCAGATAACTGAACATCAATAACAATAATTTATTCCAGCATAGCAGGTAAGAGACACTGTGCTAAATACTTTATATATTTTTTCATATTTAAATCTCATAAATCCTTTGTGATAATCTATTACAACTTTTTAGTTATTAGATTACAATAATAAAGTTTACAGAAGTAAAGAGATTGACCTAGTATTTAAACATGTATTTGCCTCATAAAGGCTATGTACTTAATCACTAAACATATCTCATGTCTTCGTAAAACTGAATGGCAAAATTCTAATGGCAAAATTTATTTTGGATACCTAATACTAAGTTTGAAACTAAGATTGAACAAATAACCTCAATATAAACAGTATTCATTATAGTCTAATTTCTTAATACAAGCAAGTATTAACCTGGAGACATACCTATCTTATGTAAATATCAACGTAAATATCTGTGTAAGTTTTTATGCAATCATATCTTTGGTGTCACATTTTGTTATGCTTTGACAGTGTATAGAAAACAGCAGGATCTGTAGCTCCAATGAAATCATTATTACAACTTCTCACTCCTGCAAGCTATAGATCTCCCAGTGGGCAATGTTCTGGCAGCTTGTGCGTCCCAGCAGAACTTGCCGCGATTCCTCTGGACAGGAATTCCATAGGCAGGTCTCAGCAAATATAACCATATAGGTTGGCTTGGGTTTATCTCCTATTACCTGGGGTCATTTCTGAGAGAAAGCCATAGCTCTTTTTGAGGGCACCCATGGACCATCCTTTTATATTATAGATTCAAAAAAGCAAATCACATTTTCACAGTCCAAATATAGCCTTTGGTCTAAAGTCAACTGCTATTTGTAGTCAAATTGAATCGAGTGCTTGTTAGTGTAAGGATAGAGAATTCAACTAATTTATGGAACAGTCCATTCATAAAGGGAGAAAGTCTCACAAAACTCTTGATGGAAGGGATCTCAGGACCTCAGAAAGGATATTTTCCTAGACTTCCTATCAAAACACTCACTGTGTAGGCTGCTGTGATGATTAGATGGCATTATAAAATTCTTAGCTCCATGTTACTAAGAAGTAAATAAATGTTAGCTATTAGTTTTTACATTTTCTCATTTCTGCTCCATACATGGCCTTTATCAACTTCCTTTAATTGAAACCTGTGTTCTCAAAAATTCCCTTAGGGCTGTGTGTGTGTGTGTGTGTGTATGTGTGTGTTCTCATAAAGTACTATTGGCTCTGCTGCCGAAAAAAATTGTGAATTCATTCACTTTATACTAAATTCGTCCTATCATTCTGATTCATCTACATAAATTAATCACATAAATTCCTAACTAGTATCCTTTCATCCACTCAAACTTCCTTCTCATTTTTCACTACAAGAGGCCAAAATGATGTTTTCAAATACAAATCTGTTCATCGGTTTTCCTTATTTGTAAGTGATCAGTGATTTCCCTTTGCTGTTGGAGGATGTCCAACTCTCTACCATGGCCTTTCTGCTACGATTATTTCTACTCTAGCCACAGTGACTTTTCTACTGTGTCTTCCAAAACACCAGGAACTTCCACTCAGCAGCCTAGAGGATTCTGTTACTTCTTTCTGGAAGCTCCATTTTCAAACCCTGTCTATATAATGTTTTTTATGCTTCATATTTAAGCGTAAATGTTCTCCTTTGGTTTCCTCTCCACTTAACCTTCAAGTTAGATCAGGATTCCATATTTATAATCCTAATGCACTCTTCACAATTGCCATTGATGGGCTTTAGAACATGCTACCCCAAAATGTACACACTTGATATATTGAATATTTTAAACTGAAGGAATTTGAGAAGTAGCAGGAAGACTCTGCCCTTCCTTTCCCTTCTTCTCTGAAGCAGGTCATAAGATTCTTATGTGAAAGATGCCTTCCTTATTCTCAGAGAAAAGGAGCATTCTTATCTCCAAAGACACAGGGACTCCAACAGCATGACAGGAGTCTTAGCAGACAGCCCTTGATAAGTTTCCCTGTTGATTACCTTCAGCTCATGCTCCTGGTCTTATCACATTTTGCCTTGACTCTCCACTCTTCTTTTTTTAAACTAGGTTCTACCAAACCTAGCATAACAACATTCCAGCTCAACTGTTTCTTTGGATCTCTGTTTCTTATGAAGGCTCCTGAGTCATGTAAAACTGATATTAAATGATGTTATATGCATTTGTATGCTTTTCTATTGTTATTATGTCCTTTGTTACAGTGGCCCTGACTGAGAGCATAGAAGGATAGAAGGAAAGATACTTTTCCTCCCCTATACCACCAGTTTATTAATTATGCATTCACTTTGTCTTATACCAATCTTCTGTGCTAGTCTCTGAGTTCCATCAGTTTCACACCCAAGTGCCCTGTATTAGTCTCTTTTTATGCTGCTGATAAAGACATACCCAAGACTGGGAAGAAAACTAGGTTTCATTGGACTTACAGTTCCACATGGCTGGGGAGGCCTCAGAATCATGGTGGGAGGTGAAAGGCACTTCTTACATGGTGGCGGCAAGAGAAAATGAGGAAGAAGCAAAAGCAGAAACTCCTGATAAACCCATCAGATCTTGCGAGACTTACTCACTATCACAAGACTAGCATGGGAAAGACTGGCCCCCATGACTAAATTATCTCCCACTTGGTCCCTCCCACAACACCTGGGAATTCTGGGAGGTAAAATTCAAGTAGAGATTTGGGTGGGGACATGGCAAAACCATATCATGCCCCCATGTCTTGTCACCTAATACAATTCAGGCCAAATGGTAAATACACAAAACTATCTGGCAAATGAAAGAAAGTTTAACAAATAGATATTTAGAAGTCAAATATTTATTTATTATTTATATATTGTACTACATCAATGGCTTCAGAATGGTCTGTGATGAAAATATTTACTTATTTACAAAAGCTGGATCAACCTAATACCAAACCCAATTACACAAATACACATCACTATTAGCGTATTATGAGGTCGAAGGAAGAATTTTAAAACTGGACATTGCTTTTCATTTCCAAATGATATACAATAATTTCAACATAAGTATAATGTGATACTTTAATCCAAGTTTATTTTTATAACACACAGCAGATAATTTATCTATTTGAAGAGAAAGGCAAATTATATCATATACATGTATGTATGAATGTGTGCGTGTGTGTGTGTGTGTGTGTGTGTGTGTGTATTTGCAGTTGTATTTTTTTTGCTAGGGCTTCAATAAAATAATACCACAGATGGGGTGGCTTAAATAATAGAAATTTATTTTCTCTCAGTTCTAGAAATTGGAAGTCTAAGATCAAGGTGTCAGCAGCTTGGTTTCTCTTGAGTTCTCTCTCCACAGCTTGCAGGTTGCCACCTTCTTTCTTCATCTTTCTGTGGTCTTTTCTCTGTGGTAGCACATCCCTACTGTCTCCTCCTCCTTTAATAGTGACATCAGTCATATTGGATTAGGGATCCACCCTTATTAACTCATTTAACTTTAATTACCTCTTTAAAGGTACCATCTCCAGAGTCACTTTGGGGGCTAGGGCTTCAATGTATACATTTTAGGAGGACACAATTCAGTGTATTAACAGAAATTCAGATTCTTCCCTTATCTCATAAAAATGTTATAATTTTTTAAAAAAAATCCACCAGAATAGCAAAACAGTGTGATTGGTTACAATGAGTATATGCTATTTAGTCCTGCAGGGTTTATAAGGCCCAGAAGAATTCATTTTTTGTGGTTGTGCAATGATAGTGACAAACTCCCCTCATTATTATTATTATACCTGACATTTTGCACTCACAAGTTCATTTTTTAAGAAACCCAGCAGATCAATGTTGTAAATAATTATTACTGTTACTGTGTGCAGACTAACCCCTCGGGCTGCACAAACTGTGTGTGTGTCATTTTTTCCCCCTACTGTCACCCTCTTTTGACCCTTAGAGCTCTGCCATTCTCTTGGGTATCTGGTCTGAAAGCTGACAAAATAACAAATGTTAGAGTTCAGTTTAACATTGTGTTTGTCATTCATCTCCTATAAAAAGCCAACATTTCTCATTAAAATTAAAGGCATATATTTATGTAAAATTTTCAGTAATATTATATTTTTAAATTAAACATATTTCTTTATTAACTGCCACTTTCTAGTCTCCTAATAACTAGTCTATACATCACATCAAAATTTAATGATTATTTATTTACTTAATGGAATATTACTGTTTAGAATAACAGATTTCTATCTCCACACCCATATTTTATATTCCCCTAATGTTTTCCCAGTTGAATTTCTAATCCTTACTCCTAGACATCTTAACCTTAATCATGTTCATTTCAGTTATGTGCTCTGAATACAAATTGCTCATTTTGTAACACAAGCAAATAAATAATTTTATCTTTTTCTTCCTCTTTCCAACCAAGTTTCTTATTTTGCAAATCCACCTTCCACATACAACCCTAGTTCAGATTGTATTTCCACATGGTTGTTAAGTAGTTATGAACATATGTTTTATGTTTTAGCCTGTGTAACAACACCACATTTATACCTTTGAACAAAGATGGATCCCCCTAACTTGGGAATGATTACTTTACCATCCTCATTTGACAATCATGTATCTCTAACCCCACATCCCTTACAATGTCATTTTTTATCTTTGCTGTTGTAGAAGAAGGTCTATTAAGTCATTCCGCTGGATATAAGACCCCAAATGTCTGTGCAGAAGCCAGTAAGGTTGTCCTCACTGTTGTTCCTGTTCCTTAGGTGCTATCAGCCTACTGCTTTCAAAAACTAGAATGTTTTTCATTCCTTGTCTCTGCCACTGCTTCCACAGAACATTTTTCCTGGACAGGCTATTCTGCTCCTTTGCTCATTGCTTCCTATGACTTAGTTTGCCGAGGTTGGGAGGGGAATTAGGAGGGAGATGCAAAAGCAACAGTTTCCCAAGATAAGCTCCCAGTTTGGAATTTCTTTGTGACATTGCAGATGTTAGAGAATACATGGATACAGCTGGGAGACACCAAGGTATAGTGAGTGCCAGAGTTCCCAACCATTTAATATACAGTGACACTCTTACAACATGAAAGAAAAAAAAAATGAGCTCCCACACAATATCTGTATTTTTAGGACGTGTTTGTAAGAAAATACATGACTACAAAATTTTCACACACCAGAATTTTGAAATATAACAGTATTTCATTAGACAATAGGATCTATCCATTTTTGACAATTTGTACAGATAAGGATATATTGTGTAGTCACTCAACAGGTTATACTTTCTATCTGTCTAGAGTCTAACATTCCCTGAAATATCTATTTAGTTCTTTTCCTTACCCACACCCTCATATTTGAAGGCCACAACTTGGAAACAGCGGGAGAGAAAAGAGTACTGAATTATATGCTCTGCTTCGGTTGTATAACTTGAAGCAAATTACTTAACCTCTTAGGTCCTTTAGTTTCATGAGGCTTAAAATTAAATAAGAAAATATACATAAAAGTCCTCTATGTCAAATTGGTTATAAAGGCAAAGTATAAGAGAAAAAAAGGCCTAGATGAGAAATCCATGTGATGTGATCCAGAAAGCTAAAAATCTCTGGCAGTTTCTTTGGAGAAACACCATTTTGGAGACGCGTGACGGATGGCACAGTGTGCTTTCTGGATTCCTTCTTCCTGGCTTGAACTCTTGTTTCATTTGGGACAGGGGAAGCAAACTGGGGTAGCGCCCTCAACTTATCACAACCCTTCCTTCCCATAACGTCACAGAAGTTTAATGATGTGCCATTTTAGTGTCTTCCAAAAACAACTCTTACCTTGATTTTCCACTGAAACTCATTTTACATACATAAAAGCACAAAATAGTCCTCAATGGTATTAGCATTTTCTTTGAAATATTATTGAAAGAACAAGGGAAAGATTTTGGAAAAATTTTATTTCCTTTCCTGTTGTAGTTTGGAAAATGAGCAGAAAAAGCAGTTTTCCCATGATAAGATCAGGCCATGCACTGAAATAAATCTATAAATTAAAATAAATACTTCAGTTATCAAAACCAAGCCTGAAATTCACCAAGGTCTTTCTTGAGTATGCCAAGTGAAACAGAAAATTTAATTTAGGCTCATTAGTATCATGGTTATAAGGATACTCACCAAAGTATGAAATATTTACATTGTTAGCTCAACAAAATCAGATTATACATTGATGGATATGATTCGTGAAGGGATCATGACTATATGGTTTCACTTTAGTAAATACTGAGCCAGTTTAATAAAATAACCAACAAAGGTATCATTTGGTGCCAATGTGATCAAGGGTGTGTCACGAATGGTGTAACATGATTTGTCACCTGGGCACTTGTCAACTAGCAAAGAGAGTGCAACCAAGTCCACTGACTCATTTGTTGAGAACATTATGAGACCATTCACTGGTAATGATTTTCAGTTTTCGTTGAACTAGGCCAGATTTGAACTGCTGACCTGGAGGTGCAAGATCCCATATCCGGCTTCTCATTGCTTGTGGTTAAGATTGTTCCATTTCAAATAGTCTTGCTAAAGAAACTATTTAGGAACGGGAAATATATTGCTTCAGTGTCTTCAAAGGACTTCCTTAATATACAGTTTCAAAATATGTCTGTCTCACTGATTTGTTTCAGTGATTTACTCCTATGATTAATATTCAGAATTCTAAAAGAAGGTAGGGATTAGGGGATTGAATCAACCAATCCTGCTGTGAAATATAATCAGTATTTCCTTATTATTTAAATTTTCCTAAAGATTGATGGAAGGGAACAATTTATGAAAATATACACTTATAGTAGTCAGTCTTATTTATAATTCATTTAATGACTACCATATCTCTTTCAAATTTTGTAAATAGAAACCAGTCGGAAAAAGAAGAACAATATTGCACAAATCTTATTACATTGACAATCTAAAAATTATATATCTCACAAAAAAGATCAGAAACAAAGGATGTGAGTGGATAGATGAAAAATACATTGTAGCATTTGCCCACCCAGTCTGTGCCTCCTCCACAGCAGATTCTCATAACTTGGAAAGGGACTATATATTACCCTGGAGCAGTGATTAATTAGATATAACTTTTAGCAAGTGAATAGTTGAAGACCTTTGAAAAAGAGATTTCATAAATACACTTTTATCATCGTCATGCTAAATTTTAAAATTATTTTCCCATATGTAAAAATCTTTTCTCACATTTTGTAAATTATTTTCTGACCCCTCTTTATAGATATGTTATTACTTTTCTTACTACTGGCATGACTTTCTGGGAAGATCTGCAGACACAATATTTTACTCCATGTTTCTGCAGTGTGAGAGATGTTTCTTTCAAATGTTCAGTTACAGACAGTGTAATGCTTGTAAAACTATGTCCCCCACATGTTCTAATGTCAAAAAGATATCACGTTTAAATGACTTAGATCAAAAGAAATTTTTTACAGGCATCTCTTTGAAACTAAGTAGCTTTAAGCACATGTTAGATGGCCACTCAGTAAAAATTTCTTTTCTTCTTCTAGAACCACTAAGCTCCAGAAGTTTCTCATTGTCTACCTTATAAAAACAATTTTTCAACATCAACTCATCTCATGCCTATGATCTTGCACTGTAAGTCACGTTTTGTTCTCTACTATGTGACCTTCCAAATACTGGGAATCTGACAAATCATATAATTCACTTCTGTGCCCTTTTAAGAAATGCATTTCATCTGCTGCCATCCAGTAAAAAACAAAACAAAACAAAACATCACAATAAGTGGATTTTTCTTGTCTGTTTTCAGAAGGTGAGAATGTGGGTTGGAGGACAAGGGTGTGTGCAGTGTTAGGTGATGGGTTAGGGTTATGCTGAAGGCAGGGGAATAGCTCACTCAAGACATTTTATGTCTTGTACATGCAACTGAAACTCAGGTTAAAAGAAACATTTTACTGTCTAACATCAAGTTTAAAAAAAAAAAAAGCCTAGATGGCCTGTAGCTTGATGAGTAAACTGGCCTTTTATGTGTTTGATTATATTATCTCTACAATACAGAGTTTTATGTTTACAAGAAAAAATGTTAGTAATAGTAAAATGATTGCTGAACAAATAACAATTACTAAAATGTAAACAATTAGTATGTGTTATGCAATGTGCCAAATGCTTTACCAGGTAAAGCTCTTTTTATTCACATTGCAATCTTGTCAAGTGAGTAATATTTTATCTCACATTTTATAGATCATGAAATTGGAGCTTAGATTAGTTAATAACTTGCTCATAACTAGGTAAGATATAAAATACTGGATTTAAAACAAGATTTTTTTTTGTCTAAAGCCTGAAATTTTAAAGACTGTGTTATCCTCCCTGGCCACTATAGAGGAAGGAACCCATACTAACTCCTGAAATAGGATGACATGATTTGTGGATAAACTAATAATACTTCCAGCATTAGCTCCAATTAGGAAGTCGCCATGAAACTTACAGTAGGTAGCTAGTCAGGCATGAGCAGGGACAGGAGAGGCCTCCCCTTATACACCAAGGATATTAGGTAACCATCAGGTGATGGTCAGGCAGTTGTCACACTGCCTCTCTAAAATAATAATTGGTTGCAGCCAGCACCAGAGAGAGGCAGTTTCCCAATAGATAAAAATACCTGGAATTGGGAGTCAGCAGCTTTCAGAAATTGGGCCAGTGGGCTTAAGCATGAGCAATAAGAGGCAGAGCGGTGGACTACGACCTTCTGGGGGCATTCCACCTGAAAAGGGAAGAAAGCCTCAGGTGGGCATGCGTACAATTCCAGTAAACACACTGAGCACGCTCACCTTCCAAGCATTAGTAGGCCACCGTGCATGTGTACAACTCACTCCAAGGGAGGAATCAAGGGAAAAGGGGTGCAAAATGCTGGAAGTGGGTCAGCATATAAAATCCGAGGTTCAAAGTCAAATGGGGCACTTGACCTCCAAGATGTCCACTTTGTCCTCTTCTAAGTATACTTGAATTTCTTTTCACTCCTGCTCTAAAGCTTTTTAATAAACTTCAACTCTTGCTCTGAAACTTGCCTTGGTCTCTTTTTCTGCCTTACGTCCCTCAATCAAATTATTTCTTCTGAGGAGTCAAGAATTGAGGTTGCTGCAGACCCATATGGATTCACCTCCTCTAACGTATTTTGGTGCCATGTGACTCAGACAACTTTCACTGCTAACAAGACCATCTGCTCCTCCCATTCGACCCTTAATTTGTGTGGATAGAGTATGCTCACCCTTGTGGTATGATGTAGACTCTTATTCAAGAGCCATTGAAAAAATAAAGTTCTTTCTAATTCTAGAATGCTAAGATTTATGTTAGGAACAAATACAGTCTCTACCACAAAGTGATCAAGAAGATATTGAAACAAAGCTCAAGACAGGCAACAAAACTGTGTAACTTTAAACTGATATAATAAAGGGGGAAATGATGGTTCAGCGATCATTAGTGAAGAGAGAAAGGGATTGGGCAATTGTGGCAAAGTGTAACACTTGATTGTCAGCCTGAACTTTAACAATGTCAACGCAATTTCCCACCTCAAGCTATGATCTTTGACAATAGTTCCAACAAAATTGTAGCTAAATTATAGTTAAAGTCTTGAAATTACTGTTACTATAAACCTGACCCCACAGGCAAATACCTACTTTGTCTTTGCCAAACCAATTTTTGAACTGGTATAAAATTCTGCAGGTAGAGCTGGGTTTTAGAAGTGGAGGTGAAGTGGGTGGATCACAAGGTCAGGAGTTCGAGACCAGCCTGGTCAATATGGTGAAACCTCGTTTCTACTAAAAATACAAAAATTAGCTGGGCATGGTGACGTGTGTCTGTAATCCCAGCCACTTGGGAGGCTGAGGCAGGAGAATCGCTGAACCCAGGGAGGCGGAGGTTGCATAAGCCAAAATCATGCCACTGCACTCCAGCCTGGGTGACAGAGCGAGACTCCGTTTCAAAAAAAAAAAAAAAAAAAAAAAAGAGGTGGAGGTGAAGCTGAACATATCCGATTAACTGCTTTAAGGAAATGACAGTGACAGCTGACAGGAATGAGGCAGGATGATAGAATACACTTGGGCTTTAACAAAGATTTTCATATTCTGTATCAAAGACAGGTTTGAGGTAAGTTGGGTACTCTCCTGGGAGGAAACAACAACAAAAAGAAAGGTATCAATTTTTGGATCACCCAGAGTGATCAGAGATGAATCAGTAAAATTTGGCAGTCTCCAAAAGAAATTTTAAGTAATATTAAAATGGATTTTTTTTTCCAATATTGCTCTTAACAGAGTCCAAAATTTTAAGTTTTCTATCACCTTTCTCTCCTTCCTATCTGGCATCTGTGAGAAAGTAACGTGCAGGTGAACATAAGAATGTAGATAACCATTGAAATGTTGAGATCTATGAAATACACCAAAATATTTTTTTAAATAATATAATAATATAGAAGATTCTACCTCTCCCTATCATAAAAATGATTTTTAAGCCCATTTTATTTTTATAAAAATGTAAGTTATGGACAGAGGAAAGCATTGAGTTTTCTTGGTTTCAAATGGGGGTGATCCAGGCCATTAGTGCTATTTAAACTCTTTTCCTTTGGTATTCAAGACTGCAGCATGCAGTCTTCAGGCAACGTAATGCTGAAAAATAAGACTTTCATGATAAAATAAAGGAACAAAGACAAGCTACTCTTGTCAGTGTCAGTAGGTAAATAGCACTAATCTGTCTTCATTATTGCTATGCATGCTGTAATACCAGGTGGGAGGGTGTGTAATACCTTTTACCATTATCCGAGAGCTAAGTACCATGCAGAAACATAAAGGCAGAATTATCTTTGATCAACAAAAATGTGGCAATCACTTCAATTTGAAAATTGCCCTCAGAAGATTTTGATATCTTTCTGTTAAAATGCGTAGACTTTTCACTTTCCCTCTTTGTCATTATTTCTCAAAATTATAAAGTTTGTTAGATTTGAATACTTAGTTAATACAAGCTTCTTCTCAAACAAAAACAAAAACAATAAAACACCTTGATCAGTAGATATTTTTATCCCCTTAAAGAGATAAGAATTAATTTAAAAGATATGGAGAAATCAGAAAATAAAAAATGCAACTACCTGCAGTGAAGAAATCTGTCATTTTAATATTACTTTTATCAGTTTCATTTCTGACATCTATATTCTTGATTTGCCTAGAAAATAGTGTTTCTCTTTACTTTTGAAATCTTACACATGACCGAAATTTGCTAAAACCCAACTAATCAACATTGGCTCCATGCAGAGTTGATGACTAACATTTGTCTTTGGGCTCTTTTTTAGTGCTTCCTCCCACTGACTCCAGGACATATTCTTTAAACAACTTATCGTATCCAACACTCATATCAGTGTCTATCTCTTTCTTCCACCCAAGCCCCACTTCTCACCCCACCATCACCTGCTATTTTTTTTGTGTTCTCTATGTTAATAATTGGATTCATCAGTCACTGAGTTATTAAAGCAACAAATATGGAGGCTTCCTTACTTCTACATCCTATCAATGTTTATGTCTTATTGATTACACTTCTAGTTATTTCTTCCAATTTATCCAGTTTCCTCCATTTACATATATTCTTTCGTAAGTAAGGTTTCTACCTCTCATGTGATAAGGCCCGGAACAGACTACTCCTTGGCAAATGGAATATTTTTAGCTGAAGGAATCTGAGGAAACCACAGAAGCAGGGAAGTCACTCTCAAGTTCTTCCCTAGAGCGGTTTATAAAATATAAGGAGGATTTTTTGACCTTCATGTGAGGTCATAAGACCTGTGAAGAATTTTCATAAGTCCCTCATGTGAGAAGTGCTTTCTCTATCTCAGAGGAAAGAAAGGAACATCCTTATCTCTTTCTAATGACAAAGGGTCACAGAGAAAAATTGAAACAGGCTTTGCTAAATTGTCAACAATGTATTGCATTTGATCACACCCTTTTTGTCCATGACTAGCCTCTCTTCATCAATCCTCACATAAAAATACACAGTTTTAACTATTTCTTTGGGTCTTCATTTCCTTAAGGAAGCTCCTGTGTCACATAAAACTTATATTCAATAAATATGTTTGCTTTTATCTTGTTAATCTGTGTTTTGTTATAGGGGCCTTAGCTACGAACATAGGATAGGTAGAGAAAAAAGTTTCCTCCTCTGCACAAGTTCCCCTTGATTTGTTCATGACCAGGTAACAATGCTGATTTGGTTAAATAAAATCTATCATCCCATTCTTTTTAAACTCTTCAGTTGCTCAGAATAAAAGCCACATCCTTCTATGTTGCTTAGAAGGCCTAAGGAGATCTAAATCCTGTTTGTATCTTCAGTCTCTTCTTTCAGCTCTGTGTTCCTCCCAATTATTTCCAAAGCTATTTAGTAATTAAATACAATTAACAAAATTATAGATGTACACAGCAAATCTGGTAGCCCGTGAGGACTGTGATTTTAGTATATCTTATATGAGGAAGCATAGAGACAGATAAAATTGGACCAGCAGATTGAGACTAATTCACAGAGAGACAAATGACACTCTAAAGAATATGGAAGGAAGGGACCAAAGTAAGAGTTATTATGAGTAAAATCAATAGTTCTTGGCAAGTGATTGGCTGGTGAAGGCAAGAAAGAGGAAAGAGTTAAAGATGTCTGAGGATTTGACCATAATGAATAGGAGGAAGATGGTACCATTGACACCTAAAACATGCTGAAAAAGGATCATAATATGTCCAGCTTCAGGCATATTCATTTTGGAGAATATTGAGATATGCTCTTCAGGAACTGCTCATAATAAGAAACTAAACATTTGGGACTCACACTTTTGTATGTTAAGTCACAGATTTGCACTTGATTTTTTTGAACCATGTATTTCCTGTTGCTAGAATTTTTTAATGTAATCTGGATATTTATAATTTTGTAAAAGAATGTTATTCAAATCCTAGTTGGTGAAGTGTAAGACAGGACTCACTACATAATTGACAAGGTCCAGTGCAAAATAAAAATGAGGGTTTCGTGGTTCAAATATCATTAGCAATTTTAAGACAGCAACATCAGAACTTTAAAACAAACCCAGGGTCTTTCTAAACACTGGTCCCTGTGTAACCGCATAGCCAGTACTGTGCAAGGATAAAGAGTTGTACCTCCTTACTTTCGTGATGACTGAGAGACGAGATTTCAAGTGTTTCTATGTTCTTTTGAAACACACTTACAATTCTGATGGGGCATAAACAGCTGTACTCAATTTGTATGTGCTTGATAGAATCAGAGTTAGTTCTAATGCATCTTTGATAGAACTTCTGACACATCTACTATTTGTAAACAAAGATAGTGATTAGGGAGAAAACAATTCTCACTGTTAGTAGATTTCTTCTTGCTACTTTATTAGGTAAGTGATACTAAGACTAATAACTTATCAAAATGAGATAAAAGAAGAAACATGTATATTATGGCTCTTCAGAAAAATAAAACGAGTACTATATCTAGATATGAGGTTCCATCATCAAGCCCTAGAACATGGAAAATTAGTGGTATAATTCAGCTTGAGTTGAAAGCCTTAGAACCAGGGGAATGAACAGTGTAACTCTCACTCTGAGGACAAAAGCCTGAGAATCAAAGGGGGCTGCTGGTTTAAGCCCTGGAGTCTGAACTGCCAAGAACTTGGAGCTTTGATGTCTGGGGGCAGGGGAAAATGAATCTCCTAGCTCCAGAAGAGAGAATGAATTCACCCTTCCCCTGACTTTGTTCTAGTCAAGCCCTCAATGAATTGGAAAATGCCTGCTCACATCAGTGGGCAAGGCGGATTTTCTTTATTCAGTGTGTTAGTCCATTTTCACACTGCCAAAAAGAAATTCCTAAGACTGGGTAATTTACAAAGGAAAGAGGTTTAATTGGTTTACAGTTAATTAAACTGGGAAGGCCTCAGGAAACTTACAATCACGACAGAAGGGGAAGAGGCATGTCTTACATGGCGGCAGGCAAGAGAGAGAGCAAGTGTGTGAAGGAGAAACTGTCAGACACTTATAAAACCATCAGATCTAATGAGAACTCACTCATTATCATGAGAAAAGCATGGGGGAAACCACCCCCATGATCCAGTCACCTCCCACCAGGTCTCTCCCTCAACACATGGGGATTATGGGGATTACAAGTGAAGATGAGATTTGGGTGGGGACACAAGGTCTAATCACATCACTCAGTCTACTGGTTTAAATACTAATTTTGTCCAGAAGCACCCTCACAAACACATCCAGACACAGTGTTTTACCAGCGGTCTGGGTATTCCTTAACCCAGTTAGGTTGACACAAAGTTAACCATAACGTGTGTCACTCGAAAACCAATTCCAGGCAGTCACACTGCTTATCTAAAGGGAAATGCCTTCTATTTTATTGTTTAACAAACAGTCTCTAGTACGGTCATTTCTCTTTTTTCTTGGTTTGGCTTTCAGTTACCATGGTCAACCATGACTCAAAAAATTAAATACAAAGTTTCAAAAATAATTTATAAATTTTAAATTATACATCATTCTGAGTAGCATGATGAAATCTCATGCCATCCTGCTCCTTCCTGCCTGGGACATGAATCATCCCTTTGTCATGAACATTCACACTGTCCACACTACTTATTCCCCTTAGTCACTTAGTAGCCATCTTTGTTATTAAATGAAAAAAAAAAAGTACATTCATGGCATCCCTTAACGATTCAGGTAGGTCCTGAGAAATGCATCACTGTTTGAACATCATAGAGTGTACTTAAGTATTTGTGTATCTACACATATCTAAATAACTTTAAAGGTATAGTAATAATACAATATAAAAGATAAAAAGTGGTGCACCTGTATATGGCACTTACGAGGAATGGAGCTTGCAGGGCTGGACTCACCCAGAGTCAGTGAGTAAATGGTAAGTGAATGTGAAGGCCTAGGACGTTGCACTATTATAGACTTTATAAATACTTAGGCTACACTAAATTAATACAAAATTCTTTAATAATAAAGTAACCTTAGCTTACTATGAGTTTTTGCTTTATAAACATTTTAGTCTCTTTTTTAACTTTTCTACTTTTTTGTAATAACACTTAGCTTAAAACACATTGTACAGCTATACAAAAATATTTTCTTTTATATCTTTATTCTATAAGCTTTTTGCTATTTTGTTTATTTTACTTTTTAAACTTTTTTGTTTGTTTGTTAAAAACTAAAACACAAACACACACATTAGTCTTGGCCTGCATAGGGTCAGGATCAACAGTATCACTGTCTTCCACCTCTATGTCTTGTCCCACTGGAAGGTATTCAGGGGCAATAACACACATGGATCTGTCATCTCCTACAACAACGCCTCTTCTAAAATACTTCTTGAAGAACCTGCCTGAGGCTGTTTTATAGTTAACTTTTTAAAAAATATGTAGAAAGAGTACACCCTAAAGTAACAATAAAAAGTGCAGTAAATACATAAACCAGTAACATAATTGTTTATCGAATATTATCTACTGTATATATACACCGCATGTATAGTAGATGCATAGTGTGATGTGATTTATTACCCACAAACAAGTGAGTAATGCATCACCCTATGACATTACAGTGGCTACAGCACCACTAGAATTTTAGGTGATTAGAATTTTTCAGCTTCATTATAATCTTATGGGACTGCTGTTGTATATGTGGTTCGTCATTGACCAAGACATTGTGGCACATGACTGTTTACGTAGAGTTCACTACTATTTGCAGTTTCAAGCATCTACTGTGTGTCTTGGAACATATTCCCCCATGGATAAAGAGTGACTGTCATATATGTTACATGCTAAGCAATCTTCTAAACCTCTTACAAATATTAACTGATTGTTTATAACAAATCTGTGCAGCAGTCCTATTATTTCCATTTTACAGGTGAGGAAATCAAGGCATACAGAGGTTAATGACTTGTCCAAGGATATACATCAAGAAGTAGTAGAGCTGAAACTTAACCAGAGCTTTGTGGTTCCAGAATTCATGTTCTCACATAAAATACTTCACCATTCTTTCAACATGCTACCACCTACAAACTGAAGCTGGGGCAGAATGAAATGTTAATATAATTATTTTGAAAATACAATGAAAAATGATTATGTAGGGTAAGTTAGTATTACAAATATGTACTGCCTTTAATTTGAATTCCTGCAACTATCCACAATTTGAAATTTAAATTAGTATGCTGTCATCTAATGTATAAACTCCGATTTTACATGTTTTAGGGGAGGAGAGAAGGTTCTTTGGAATTTTTTAACTTATTACTTGGTTTCTTTCCATCTCCCTGCCCTATGTCTAATACAGTGAGAAATTAATAAACCCTTATTTTATTATTCAGTATTCAGTATTCGACTAGACTACCTTTAAACCAGAGGTCGGAACACCTTGCATTTTCAGGAACTTGGAAGTGCCTAAGGGAAGGTGTTGATGGGGCAAACACTGACTGGGAGGAAATATGAGATGTTGAGTAGTTGGGTTCCTAGAAGACAGTCAGACTTAAGTTGTTTAAGATATTTAACTCAACATAACACATGCATGACTTTCTAACATAGATGAAAGATAAACCAATAACTTACTGTTACCACCTACTTTAATTCACTCTATACCTACTTTCCAACTTTTCTGAAACAAGAGTGATCATCAAATTTATCTACCCAAATAGAAGACATTTTCAAAAGCAAAAAAGAGCATTACTAAAGATTATGCTGGAATAACAGGTGTAAACCAGAACTGTCCCAGGCAAATTAGGGTGTACAATCACTCAATAAGTAACCAATCAAATCTACCAATTTTTAGCATAACCATAGTATTTAATTGCTCATACCTGGCCACCAAAAAATTGTGAAATCTCATTAAACCCCCTCTCACTTAAAGCTGATGCCATTATCTAATTGACCAAAGTGTAGCCCAATGCATTTTAATTTATTTCATGTGACTCAAACAAAAGGTTTTCAGCTCATCCACTGTCACTTCTCAGACATAGGTAAGTAGGGCATAGAAGTTCAGAAAAGTCAAACTTTTCTTTTATCATGCTCATACCAATGTTGAAAGATATGCGGGGAAGAGGGACAGAGGCAGACAGAGATGTCAACTGCATGTTTGGTCAGATAAGGGTGATGGCAAATGGTAGTATTAAGGCCTATTAATATTTGATTCAGCATAATTTGATTTTTTTTCTTTTTTTAATTATACTTTAAGTTTTAGGGTACATGTGCACAATGTGCAGGTTAGTTACATACGATGTTCAAAATTAAGAAACACTAATCAATTTTAAAATCATGCCTTTGCATCCATCAGAAGTCAGTGTATACTCTAGAATTCTGGTAATTACAGATGTAACATTTATGCTATTAACTACTTATATGAGATCCCAGCACTCTATGAAATATATCAAACTATGGTTTTGCTGAGCCACAGGTTTTATTTATAATCTGGATATGGGAGTAAACCATTTATTTTAGCCAGTGATCCTAGTTGACTATACTCACCACATCTATGCCTCAATATTGGCTCTATTATTCTTCCCTCATCATGAGGCATTTTATGGGTGAATCGTACCCAGTAAATTCAATGGCTTAGAGTTCTTTATAATAAAAATATTTCCCTTTCCCAAAAGCAGGGCCAATTGTGTATACAAACAGCTCCCTGCTAGTGGACCAGTCCATTCAGATTTGATAGTATAAGTCGTAAGACTGGAGAAAGTAAAATTTGAACAGGCAAAGTTGGATGATCTCACAGGGTATAAGCATGAAGCTTTGTGAATTGATGGATTGCCCTCCACTCTAGGAATTTTTCTATGTAAAGAACTTTGGCCCCTTGAATTAGAGCACTACTTTTCCTGCACAGTGTTGGAAAAACAATGAGAATTCATGCTCTGCAGTGTTCTTTTTCTTTTCGAGTGCCCACAAGCACCATTATGTCAAGTCAAGCAAGGTATGACACGATTGAATAGCTTGCAATTTTCTTTTACGTCAATCACATTCCAGACATGACTACTTGAGGCTACAACCCTGATCACCTTGATCAGGCAAAGGCATATTCTAGGTCCCTACAATGAACCCACTTGTAAAACATCTCTTAGGGTATGCGCTGCTAACTTAAGCCTCCCCTACCTGCCTTTTTAAAACTGTAAGTTGCTTGTTTTCTGTTTCAGTCTCAGAATGAGATTTTATTTGCAAATTCTTAGGCCTTCTTATATAGTCACTATGTTTCAAATGCAGTTTTAGGGAAAATTCACTTCAGTATTTAAATCTATTCAGTCTTTTAATGATTTAAGCATGTCACTAGAAAAAAAAATCAAATTTCTAATCTATAAGCCATAATATAAATTGTTAATAATCACAAAAAGAGAGAATTGGGTTTGATATGAATAAAAAGAGGCAAAGAGAATGGCATAATAACAGACATTTTGGTGAAACAGCCTAAGAATTTTTAAGGTTTTGCTTTCTTAAAATATTTTTGTCTATTTTTTGGTAGGGGGCTTTGTTGTAAGAATGAAAATCGCTGCCACTACACAGGTTAGTTACATTAATTATATATTACTTTGTAACTAAGCACTCCCAAAACAGTTACCTAAAACGATGTTTTTTTGTTTTGTTTTTCTTCGTGGATTGTTGGGTCCAGCGGCAGGGTTCTTCTTTCCATGTGGTATTGGCTGGAGTTAGTCATGCAGCTGCCTTTAGCTAGGCATGGTGTAGCCGGAAGTCTGGATGTCCAGGAAGCCCCGGTTCCTATGTCTCAGAGCTGGTGATGGCTCTCAGCTAGGCATCAGGTTGTCTTCCGCATGACCTCTCTCTCTCCACTAGCTTAGACTTGCTTCCTCACAGCATGGCAGCTGGATTCCAACAGCATGAAAGCAGAAGCTAACAGTCTTCTGACAGCCCAGATTCAGAACTGGCACAGAATCGCTTTCACCATGTCCTACTGGTCAAAGCAAGTCAGAGGGCTAACCCAGATTCCAGCTGAGCAGAAAGAGTGTTCATCATTTAATGAAAAGAGAGGCATACACAGGTCAGGATGAATGTAATTTTGACATCCTTCATTTGAGACAATTTACCACTCATGTGGTATTTCTTCTGTCATGAACTTGTCACTAGAGGGACAAATGCTATTAAAACTATGTATATTGAAACCAGGCATAAAATATACTGGATGCTTAACAAACTTTCCCTCCTAGTAATTCTGATACAAACTGTTTAGTGAAAGTTACTCCAAATTATCTTCTCCAAAGTTTGAAATAAATCTTACCCTCTGAGCCACTCTATGACCTAGAAGCTAATTTCTCCAGTTTAGTTTGGCACTTTAGTCATTTTCCCAGTTTCCCATTTATTGAAAAGCGTATGTTCTAGGGAAAAGGTGGTTTTTGACCAGGATGTAAAAGCAAGAAACCATTTCACCTTACTATATTTCGCAGGGATTTAACAACAACAAAAAAGGCATAAAGAATGTTTATCCAAACTTATTAGTTAAAATACTAAATTTAATCTATGTGGATTCATCTCTAACCCACAATTAAATATAGCAAATAATCATTAATTACAAGGCATGATAAATTAATACCACTTATGCCATATGAAAATCTAATCAAACAAATCTTAGTTCTGAAATGTTCTTAATAAAAAACATTTATTGTCTCAAGAATATTCTACTTTTAAAAATAAAACTCTATCCCTTCTGGTCACATTTAAAAAAAAATTAAAAATAAATAAATAAAAAATAAAAGTAAAATCTCATCTAAAACAAAACTCATGATGATGTTTCTTATTCTCTGATGTTGTATTATTTAAAAATTTTTTTCTTTTTTTCCCAAGAAGTATAATAAGGCTAGAAGCATTCAGAGCAACACATTCTGAAGATAAACTATCTGAAAAGAGACATGAGGAAATTCCTGCATCTCCAAATGGCAGACTAAACTCATACAATTGGGCGTGACTTGTTATCACCTGCTGGAATGTTTCAAGTGACCTGATTTGACAAGGCAAAGGTGATTTACGGTTAATGTTTTATTTGATTCCAATTTCTAACAATAAAACAGTCACTTCTGTTTATTTGGGCAACAGCAGAAATCTGACTTACTATGCAGAATAAATGCCTAGAAGACATAAAACATATTAAACATGTAGAAATAAAGCTCAACCTCATCTATGCCCTTACATTTTATATGTGGTGAGGGGTGTGAGTGGGAGGTGAAGGTAGGGAGTGTGCATGTGTGTGTGGTGTATGTTTGTGTGGTTTGTGTATGTATGTGTGTGTATAAAATACCAGTATAATTCACAGCAGGTGGGAAAAACCTTTTTTTATTTCAAAAGTTACGTGCATCTAATAAGATTTATTTTTAAATTATGAAATATTTTTCAGATTCTAAAGACAAAATAATAAAGCACACTTTTAAAATTATCGTTTCAGAATGGAACGGTGATATGGTTTGGCTCTGTCCCCACCCAAATCTCATCTTGAATTCCCATGTATTGCGAGAGGAACCCAGTGGGAGGTAATTGAATCACGAGGCCAGGTCTTGCCCCTGCTGTTCTCATGACAGTGAATAAGTCTCACAAGATCTGATGGTTTGAAAAAGGAGAGTTTCCCTGCAATAGTTCTCTTCTCTTGTCTGCCTCAACATGAGATGTGCCTTTCGTGCACCATGACTGTGAGGTCTCCCCAGCCATGTGAAACTGCAAGTCCATCAAACCTCTTTCTTTTGTAAATTGCCCAGTTTTGGGTATGTCTTTATCAGCAGTGTGAAAATGGACTAATACAGAAAATTGGTACCAGTAAAGTGGGGCGTTGATGAAAAGATACCTGAAATATGGAAGCAACTTTGGAACTGGGTAACAGGCAGAGTTTGGAACAGTTTGGAGGGCTCAGAAGAAGACAGGAAAATGTGGGAAATTTTGAAACTTCCTAGAGACTTGTTGAGTAGCTTTGCCCAAAATGCTGTCCAGGCTGAGGTGTTCTCAGATGGAAATGAGGAACTTGTTGGGAACTGGACCAAAGATGACTCATTATGTTTTAGCAAAGAGACTGGTGGCATTTTGCCCCTGTCCTAGAGATTTGTGGCAATTTGAACTTGAGGGAGATGATTTAGGGTATCTGGCAGAAGAAATTTCTAAGCAGCAAAGCATTCAAGAAGTGACTTGGATACTGTTAAAGCCATTCAGTTTTGTAAGGAAAGCAGAGCATAAAAGTTCAGAAAATTTGTAGCCTGACAATGCGATGGAAAAGAAGAGCCCATTTTCTGAGGAAAAATGCCAGCTGGCTGCAGAAATTTGTGTAAGTAATGAGGAGCCGAATGTTAATCCCCAAGACCATGAGGAAAATGTCTCCAGGGCATGTCAGAGGTCTACATGGAAGCCCCTCCCATCACAGGTCTGGAGGTCTATGAGGGAAAAATGGTTTTGTGGATGGGGCCGAGGGTCCCTCTGCTGTGTGAAGTCTAGGGACTTTGTGCCCTGAATTCCAGCCTCCACAGCTGTGACTAAAATGGGTCAAGGTACAGCTTGGGCTGTTTCTTCAGAGGGCAGAAGCCCCAACTCTTGGCAGCTTCCAAATGGTGTTGAGCCTATAAGTACACACAAGTCAAGAATTGAGGTTTGGGAACCTCTGCCTAGATTTCAGAGGATGTATGGAAATGCCTGGATGTCCAGGCAGAAGTCTGCTGCAAGGGCAGGGCCCTCACAGAGAACCTCTGCTAGGGCAGTGCCAAAGGGAAATGTGGGGTCAGAGCCCCAACACAGAGTCCCTGTTGGGGCAATGCCTAGTGGAGCTGTGAGAAGAGGGCCACCGTCCCCCAGACCGCGGAATGGTAGACCCACCAACATTTTGCACCTTACGCCTGGAAAAGCTGCACACATTCAATGTCAGCCCATGAAAGCAGCCAGGAGGGAAACTGTACCCTGCAAAGCCGCAGGGGTGGAGCTGCCTAAGAACATGGGAACCCACCTCTTGCATCAGCGAGATCTGGATATGAGACATGGGGTCAAAGGAGATCATTTGGGAGCTTTAATATTTGACTGCTCTGCTGAATTGCAGACTTGCATGGTGCCTGAAGTCCATTTGTTTTGGCCAATTTCTCCCATTTGGAATGGTTGTATTTACCCAATGCCTGTGCCCCCATTGTATCTAACAAGTAACTAACTTGCTTTTGATTTTACAGGCTAATGGGCAGAAGGGACTTGCCTTGTCTCAGATGAGACTTTGGACTGTGAGTTAATGGTGAAATGAGTTAAGACTCTGGGGGACTGTCTGGAAGGCATGACTGGTTTTGAAATATGAAGACATGAAATTCAGGAGGGGCTGGGGCAGAATGATATGGTTCGCCTCTGTGTACCCTCCCAACTTTCACCTTGAATTGTACTCTCATAATTCCCACGTGTTGTGAGAGAGAGACCTGGTGGGAGATAATTGAATTACGGGGGCAGTTTCCCCCGTATTATTCTCATGGTTGTAAATAAGTCTCATGGGATCTGATGGTTTTTTAAGTGGTTTCTGCTTTTGCTTCTTCCTCATTCTCTTCTCTTGTCTGCTGCCATGTGAGATGTGCCTTTCACCTTCTGCCATGGTTGTGAGGCCTCCCCAGCCACGTGGAACTGTGAAGCCAATAAACTTCTTCCTTTTGTAAACTGCCCAGTCTCAGGTATGTCTTTATCAGCAGCGTGAAAATGGACAAATAATGGTAAATATTTTTTTCATTGAGATTAGAAAAAGAAATGTCAACGTGCTAGGTAGAATGTGCCCACCCCCACTCCCCTATTCACCCAATATATCCGTGCCTGAATCCCTGGACCTGTGTGGACATGTTACCTTACACAGGAATGGAGACTTTGTGCCGAAAATTAAGGATCATGAGATAGGGAAGATCATCCTGGATTATATGAGTGGGCCCTATCTAATCAGATGGGTCTGATTGAAGAATTGAAGAACCATTCTCACTTGTGGCCAGGGAGGGAAATATGATTATGGAAGAAATGTCAGAGAGATGTGATATGAAAATTACTCAACCTGCCATTGCTTGCTTTGAAGACAGAGGAGGAAGGATACCAACCAAGGAATGCAACCCCGAAAATCTGAAAGAGGCAAGAAAACAGACTTTCCCCATAAATTAGTCTATTCTCACACTGCTATAAAGAACTACCTAAGACTGGGTAATTTATGAAGAAAAGAGGTGTAAATGACTCACAGTTCTACAGGTTTAACAGGAAGCATAACTGCAAGGCCTCAGGAAACTTACAATAATGGCAGAAGCACATCTTAACCATGTGGAGCAGGGGAGAGAGAGAGAACAAAGGGGGAAATGCCACACACTTTCAAACAACCAGATCTCATGAGAATTCACTCACTATCATGAGAATAGCAAAAAGGAAGTCCACCCCCATGATTCAATCACCTCCCACTCGGCCCCTCCCCTGGAATGTGAGAATTATAATTCGAGATGAGATTTGGGTGGGGACACAGAGCCAAAGCATATCACCCCTAGAGCACCCAGAATGGAACAAAGTCCTGATATTATGTTAATTTTCTCTCAGTGAGATCTACATGAGATTTCTGTTCTATAAAACTGGAAGAAAATAAACTTGTATTGTTTTAAATCACCAAGTCTGTGGTAATTTGTTTCTTTCCTGCACCTCTCCCCACCCCCACCAGGCCCACAGCTTTGAGGTATGATTTGTTACAATAGTTACAACACATGGCTCTTTCCTTTCTTTGTAATTCTTGCAAAGTTTAATTCTAGGCTGTTTTTGTGAACAATTATTTAAATTATTTATACACAAGGCTATAATCAACTATCCCTGAAGATACATAAAATATTTAGGCAGTGCCAACCTTCAAATTTTTTTTACATTTTATATATTCTAATAATCTATGTTGAAACCAATATATTGATGAATCAAAATTGCTTAAGTGAACTCAAACTTCAACTGTTAATGCATTTATTTTAATTGTATTCGTTTCAAAGCACAGTAAACTTCCTCCCTTGACTACTATTTTTTTTCCTTTCAGTAATAATATGGTAAATACTGTCATGGCTTAATAAAGGGTTATATCTACCTCTGTCTTCTTCTCTACTAACATCCTAATTTTCAAGCAGGTAGAACCTAACTTTGACCAGTTTCAGAGAATGGTTTACATGAGACTAAAACCATCAGTACTATGGCCCTATGCTGCTTGCCTGTGATGGGTCTAGAGTTGGATATATACCTAGTTGTAGCAAACAATATTCAAGAGGAAATCATTTAGGAGACCTTTCATTTCCAGAAAAGTTTTGCATCCTACTTGTCACCTATGGATGAAATGTTGATGTCATGAGCCATAGTCGCCATCTTTTCTTTATAAGGAGAGATGAGCACAAACCCAAAAGGCTTACATGGCCAGCACAGAGGAGTAAAAGGATAGAGAGACCTGCTTTGGACTGCCAACAATGGTCTTATTTATTCAGTAACTAAATGACCGCTTTCAATAAGTTAAAACTTTTAACATAAGTTACTACTCATCTGGCTTTCTGCTACTTACAGCCAAACACATGTTAACTGACATAGGTAGGAAGTTATTTCTTTAGACACTAACATCAACACAAGTAGTCACAAACAAACCTTTAAGTTAAAAAAAGATCTTATCTGTGGTTGTATCTACATTGGAGACTAAATAGGTTTTGAAAATTAAAACAGACAAGAAAACAGATCAGCGCTTTGGTAAATATTTGGAGTTCTCAAAAAACATTTTTTTCCACTACAGGAATATTTGAGCCAAACTCAATTTATGAATTTTCTTTAAGTTTTGTAGCAGATTCAGTGTTACTTATTAATTAGCTAGTGATTAATACTAATTGTTCAATACAGCACATGAAGAAAAATACTGTTTTAAATTGCTCTGTTTAGTTAAGATTGTTATGAGATGTAGACATGCCAAAATTCAGGGTCTGCTGTTACATGTATGTATATAATAAAGGGTTTTTTTTTTTTTTTTTTTTTTGCTCCCATTACAAAAATCATGGTGGACACTCAGGTAACAAAAGACAGATTATCCAGGTTATCCAGAAGAAAGCAAAACAAATTTACTGAATAAAGTTTTGTATGCCCCCAAGCCTTTAGAAATGAAGACCCAAAGACCCAGGGAAAACTATTTTTATGCTTAGGTTTCATGAAGGATGGACAGCTACGTAGATATGTGGTTGGACGAAAAGTATATGCTCTAATGATGACAAACTCAGGGAAGATCAGCAAGGCCTATTTGTTCAGATTCTTCTTGGCCTGTGTAGCATTCCTTCCCCAAGTATGGGACAGGACTCTTCTGTATTGAGGGTCATGTGGCCTTATAATAATGAAAGTATTCAAGGGAGGTAGGGCAGAGAGTGACCTCTCTTGGTTTTATGGTTTGCTTTGGGAGAGAAGAGTTCTAGTTGACTCACCTTGAGAAAGGGGAATTCTAGTTTCTATAACCTACTTAATGGGAAAAAGGAAAAAGACAAAAGGAGGGTTGGGAGAAGGTGAAAGAGAAATGCTTGCTTCTGAGGTCCTTTCAATCTTCAATTCAAAGTACTCAGCATGCCAAAGCACCACATCAGGGGTATTGTGTTCTGAGCCCCACCACGTACATAGTATTCTACACTGTCATCCCCAATCCTCCCTACCTACTCAACCGTAGCCACCATGAACTCTCAGTTTGTTTCAAGTTTCAGGATACATGTGCAGAATGTGCAGGTTTGTTACATAGGTATCATGTGCCATGGTAGTTTGCTGCATCTATCAACCTATTATCTAGGTTTTAAGTCCCCCATGCATTAGGTATTGGTCTTAATGCTCTCCCTCCCCTTGCTCCCTACCCCCCAACAGGCCTCAGTGTGTGTTGTTCACCTCCCTGTGTCCATGTGTCATGAACTCTCATTTTTTCCTAATTCTGTCTACACCCCTCTCCTCCAAATCCTTTTTTTTTTTTCCTGAGACGGAGTCTTGCTGTGTCACCCAGGATAGAGGGCAGTTGTGCGATCTCGGCTCGCTGCAGCCTCTCCCTCTCAGGCCCAGCTATTCTCCGGCCTCAGCCTCCCCAGTTGCTGGGATTACAGGCATGTACCACCATGGCCAGCTAGGGTTTTGCTGTGTTGGCAAGGGTAGTCTTGAACTCCTGATCTCAAGTGATCCACCCACTTCGGCTTCCCAAAGTGCTGGGATTACAGGTGTGAGTGACCGCGCCTGCCTCCCCAAATCCTTTTCTAAGAAGGACAATGTGTTCGTTGGTATTGTATAGCATCATTATAAGACAAGCATGTGGTTAAAGCAATTTGACAAATAAGTTTCAACAGAAAATATGTTTTCCATCAGAGCCTTTGGCGAAATTGCAAAATAGATTAAGTTTGTGTTGGGTGCCCTTGGCTGGCCCCTTCCTTTTTAGATCTATCTATCTAGATAGATAGATATAGATCTATTCTGCAATTTTGCAAAATGTTTTATCTATATAGATTTAGATGGATAGATAGATTCAAATATAGATATCTATATAGACTGATAGATGATAGATTTTTAAACTCCAACCTTTTTCCCTTTCTCTGACTTTCAACAGTGTGTTTCCTCTGTTGAAGATCCAAAAACCCTCTCCTCACATGAAAAGTGCTTGCTAGTCTTCTCATTTCTGCAACTGATATCATTTGAGAAGAAAATAATTTAAATTCATTCATATTAGAGAATGACTGGCTGATAGGCTCAACTACCCCTATAATTATTTTTATTTTAAAACAAGGAGATTATTAACCTAAATTACACTCATTAGAGAAGCAGCTGGCATATAGGACAAAGTTTCAGTCTAAGCTGTCTGCATGAAACTGACCGCCATGTCACTCATTCTAACCACGACTCACTTTTGTCATCTTTGAAAACACAAGTTTGAATTAGAAAAGTGTTAGTGCTTCTGAAAAATTTCAACATACTATGATTCTTCGCATAAGGAGAAGAATAATTTTGAATCAGGGGACCTCTTTATTATGTCTTGTCTAGAACACGTAGGAATAATCCGGCAAAGTGGTTCTACAAATTTTTTTAACTTCAATCAAAAGATGATAAAACTAAACATTTTTAAATAAACACATTTTACCAATAAATAAAATTCTCACGGCCAAGTTTTTCTGCTTGGGAATTGGCTCTCCAAGAGAGTTTTTGAGAAATTGCCACACAGAGAATGAATAAAGAAAGATTTATGTGGTGGATGATATTTGATCATTGTGTTCATTTATTCTTTTAGAACAAACTTTAGCAATGTCAGAACCATTTGACGGGTGTGAAAGACCAGCAGCTGTAGAAACACACATTCGGCTGGAAGAAGCCACACATATAGCCCCACCTGCTTGTAGAAGGCACAGGTCCACATTGAAAACTGGAAACTTTGACTATAACCTATGCTTTTTCTTTGAAATTTGACTTGCTACTATGTCCTAAGTAAGCAATGACAGGAACTAAGGCTAGCATTCCTCTTTCAAGCAAAATCTATTTCAGTTATAAAAAGGCAAAAAAAAAAAATTGTCTCAATTTTAATTGGCCAGATTTGCCATCCGTCTATTGTATGTGCTGAAAGGTTACCAAATGAAGAAAAGCTGCAGTAAATTCAAGTTATCACTCAGATAATTGCTATAGCACTTAGTTTTAACTGCAATTTAAAGTGAAGTGCTATTAATAAAAAGGCTTGTGACAAGGAAAGTTTATTTTAGAGTGGTATGATACAATTTGGGGTGATGCTGGAGTTCGAGAGTGAGGTGTTAGACTATCTATAAAGCAAGAAGTAATTTGCATTTGGGAGAATTTGAAAATAATTGAAATCAGTCAGGAAGTACAGATAACTGGGAATTTCAGTGTTTTTACAATATATTATTTCTCCTGCAGCATTCTCACTACTAAACAGCTGGGATAAAAGTTTTCAAACATAATTTACATCATAATAGGGAGCTTAGAAGTATATAGAATTTAAATTTAATTTGAAACTCATGTATGGCAGAATCTAGTATTGTGTTGATACATTTTTACAGAATGGTTCAAAAGGGTGGAACCACATTAGTTCTTACCTAAAATAAAACAATTGATCCTTGACTTTGCATACATTTCTGGCATACATTCCAAGTTCTTCAAACACCCTTTAAACATATCCTATGGCATATTTTATGCAATATATTTGAATGCTAAGTTTTTGAGTGTTTTTTCTAAGATATCATTTGCATGAAGAAAATATTAACAGCCAAAATCTCAATCCAATTTCCGTTACAGTCAAGATCTTGATCTAATTTTCTATTGATCAAAATTTGAGATTATCTACTCATTTCAACATATAACATTAGAAGATACATATGTTAGATGATAGATACTTGATACCCACCTGGGGGTACAATGGAAAAATAAAACACAAAATCAGACTGTTCTATTTTTATATAAAAGTGATTTTTTTAATTTGGGCCTATTGCTTTCTTTGTGACAGGCTGCCTTCCTAATGTTACAACCATGTGGATAACTAAATATGTGTAAAAATGGAGAGGTTCTTCTCCTAAATGTACTCAACAGAACGCAATGGATATGTGCCAAATTTCCAATAATTTCATTGGCTGCTTTGGGAATGCCTGCAGATGCCGCTTTTATTTTTGTTTTGTTTTGTTTTTGAGACAGAGTCTCACTCTGTCATCCAGGCTGGAATGCAGTGGCACGATCTCAGCTCACTGCAACCTTCACCTCCCAGGTTCAAGTGATTCTCCTGCCTCAGTCTCCTGAGTAGCTGGGATTACAGGCATGTGTCACCACACCTGGCTAACTTTTGTATTTTTAGTAGAGACAGGGTTTTGCCATGTTGGTCAGGCTGGTCTCGAACTCCTGGCCTCAAGTGTTCTGCCCATCTAGGCCTCCCAAAGTGCTGGGATTACAGGCATGAGCCACTGCACCTGGCCCATCATTGCCTTTCTTTTTGAAGAAAAGGTGTATTGCCATTTGCTTCCCATGACACTCATTTGCACACTGCCATGGCTCCCATCAATGCTGTGACTTTTCTCCTGGACTTCAGCATGCCTTTCATCATTCGGCTTGCCGTCAAGACTCTGAACACACACAGTAGAGCTTACCCAAAAGAACTTCAGTCTTCCCTTCTTTGCTCACCATGATCTGGCTGTTTTAAGATTTCAGTTCATTGTAACTGTAGGCAGTAATGTAACATTTGAAGGAAATAATGGTCATCTACTTATGAAACTGCAAATAGCTACTATGATAGGTTCAAAATACAGGCATTGCTGTTAGGCGATTATTTTAAGCTTATTGTTAGTACAGTGAAGACTCTACCCTCCATCTCTCTGCCTAGAGGTGAATGTGCTAACATTTTGCACTTTCTTTGTTGCTCATCAAATCACAGAGTATCTTTTGTTTAAAGCACAGAATTCCATAGCAACTTTCATCTCTGCATTACTAATCACCTTGAAGACATGCAAGCTTTACTGTTATACATGGGACCAGTTCACAGTAATTCCTTTTTCCAAAGTTTTACAAAGCATGTTTTAATATTCCTATCTCATTTGATCTTCAAAAGAACTCTATGTCTATCCCCACTTCATGATGTGAAAAGTGACAAGACTTGCCTATTGTTACAATCTAGGAAGTGTTAGCACAAGTACAGCACAGTTCTCTATCGTGATAAAATGCTTTTTTCAGCATGTAACTCTGTCTATCAGAGCTGTTTAGTACTTAATGTTTAGCTGATGTAAAATTTATGGCATTTAACTGACCCTATACATTAGTTCATACTTTTATGCACGTCATCTTCAGTGCCCTATAAGGGAGACACTACTTGCCAGCATACAGTGGTTTCTGGCTTATTTTCACAGGCTTCTGAGGACAATTATAGCCTAATGACTCAAGAGTTTCCCAGAGCTGGAATTCTTTTCCGAAATGAGTTAACCAGATCCCTTTTATGCATGGCTGCATGAAATGAAATGAAAACAGAAGATCACCATTTTTCATTTTCCTGTTCAGATTCTGATCTGTAAGTACTCCCTGAGATCCTACTATGTGCCAGATGCCAGGTAATATGTTCTTAGATATGATTACTTGATAATATATAACCTGTAAAACACACACACACACGATATTTAGCATATAACCTCTGGCTGGCCTCAAACTCCCTTCTGACCTAGTCTCTGAGTTTTGTTGTCTTCTTCAAAAAGAGAAACTTGCTTACCCATTGCTGAAGCTCAGGTTTACTGATGCTGAATGTTTTATAAATCCAATAAATACAATTCAGAAGTTTTGATGTTGATCTTTTTTTCTCTCTTATCTGTCAGGCTGCAGAGATCAGAAGCACTCTTGCATGGGGGTCAAGAGGCACATTGCCTGTCAATGTCTTCGTGGTTGATGATGCAGTCTTCAATCCAAAAAGAAGTATGTTCAAGTGTTGCCAGGAAAATAAATACAGGAGTTTAATGCCACAAGAGTCATATTTTTGACCTGTTTCTCTTAATAATCTTAATCAAATAAATATGACTACATGTGTATATTTTCCTAAAATGTATAATCTCTGAGTAATATCTTTAAGGATTGTGATAGATTATACTCATATCTTAGAAAGATAGCTCTAATAGTTTGAGGAATAAATTGGGGAGTATAGAAACAGGATGTTGTTGCAATAATCTAAGCAAAATAATAGGGCCTCAAATAGCACAGAAGCAATGAGAACACGGAATAGCTAAAAAAAAAATTGGTCGTTTTTCAGGTAGATCTTGATTAGGGGTTAAATAAGGGTTGATATTTCAAGAATTTTAGTTGATACACTTAAGAGAAAATTATGTAATTAGCATGGATAACAAATACATGAAGAAAACTAGTTTAGATCCAAGATTACCTTGGGATACTTTGAAACATCTGTATTGGATGATGGTGGTCAAGAACTGGTCAAGGGTGATGATGTGGGGTCAACCACGTTTACACCAGAAAGAAAGTCAGGGACATGTGGAGGATAAGAGAAGGCTAAGGGCCAAAAATAAAATCCTAAAGAATTACAACACTTAAAGACTGAAGGGAGAGCCAAAGAAAGAATCTGCAGAAAGATTCTGATAGCTAGGAGGAGAGGAAGAGTGCTAGTAAAAGAAGCTAAAGAGAGATTTTTAAAAAAATGTTAAATGCTACCAACTGCAATTAAGAAAAATTACTAAAAAGCATGATTTAGATTTAAAAGGGTTTTCCCAGGCAACTTACAGACGTAGTTTATTTAGAGTGACCAAAACAGAAGGCAGATTGCAAGGAACTGGGGAATGGAAGGAAGACTAAGAAGTGGTGACAGCTCACAGAAGAGGAAAATTTCAGTAAGCTAATACAAAAAGCAACAAAGGGATGAACATTCATTGTTATGAAATAAAAATGAGGTTATCTGAAATATACATTTAAAGTATAAAAATAAAAGTCATAATTATCAAAACTTTCTGATTCTTTTTTCTGTATATTTTCTCTAAATATTATAAAAACAGTAGAGGTTAGTTTTGTGAAAGAATTCCCATTGTGCAAAAGAAAAGTTACATCCAAGTGTAGATCTCAGCTTGCCAGTTTTGAAGACAAAACTTTAAAGTTATTTAGGATACCTATCTGAACATAGTTAAACTAAAATCACTATAAATATTATTTTCATAGTCTTTTGAAAAGTAGCAAATATCAGGATTCTGGCACCATGAAGTAAAGGAAGGTAGATATATCTATCAAAACAATAGTAGCTAAAGTTGTTGAAACAAGCTAAAACTTAAATAGATGTTATTTAAACAAGATCTCTAGGGCATAGTGTTTAACTTATGAGGCATTTAGAAATTTCTTTGTTTTAAATAGATCAATGTAAAATTTTGTGGTTAGTACACAAAATATTATTTAGGGTAAAATGAATCTCTATTGGTCTCTTAGAACAAATTGCCCTTATTTTAACAAAAAAAAGTCTACAGAGGATTTTATAAATCTACACACATATACATGTACAGTTACTAAATTTTGTAGTTGTCTAAAATTGTCATTGATTTTTTCCAAGATAATAAAGTTCACTCTGGACATATGTTCCCTAGCTAGAGAAAACTCTTCCCACACTTCCTTGTAGCTAAGTAGGGCCTTATGACTTCATTTAATTAAATCTAAAGGAAAAGTTTTAAATTATTTGGTCTTGCCTGCATTCTTTTTAGTTTACGTAAAGTAGAACAGTAATGTACCTATGATCTAGCTTTGACTTTTGAGATATATTTTACATAGTGTAAAATGTATAAATTTTAAGTGGAGCATTCTGACAAAATATATACACCCATCTAACTATCACTCAATTGAGATGTGGAACATTTCCATTACTTCTAAAATTTTCTTATGCCACTTTTTCATCCATGTTGTTTCATGTTTCAGTAGGTTCTTTTTTTATTTCTTTGTGTGAGTATTTTTATCTATTCCACTATTAATGGGAATTTGGGTTGTTTCTAGTTTATGGCTATAATGAGAAGAGCTACTATACTATATTCTTGTTAAAATTTTTGTATAAACATATGTTTCCAGTTTTCCCAAATAAATATGTAGAATTGCTGGGCTATGGGAAGAGTATGTTTAACTATTATAAAAACTCTCTGAACAATTTCCAAAGTGCTTGTACCATTTTAGATTCCCACCTGCAATATATATAAGAGCAAGCTTTTATCATGCAGATGATGACAATGCCCTAAGGGATGAAGAAGCAACTATATGGGAATAAACTTGGTCCCTGAATTGGGCCATTTTACCTTGTTTCCGTAAAACAGATGGACAGTGAGATGCTGAGGGGGTAAGCAACGGATTTCGTCTGCTCAGTGTAGGTACGAACGGGGTACATATTTTGTAGTGAATGTCTAAACATTCAATCTGCCTTTAAAAAAAAGGCACCGTGTACTGCGTTACTAAACAATGTTAGGGAGGAAACTACTTCCCACCAGGGCATACCATTCATACACCCCCGCCCTTGGTATGTCACTGAAATAAATGACTGTCTTGCTCCAGCCACTGTATATTTTCAAAATTTACTTATTCTTGACCTTTTTCTTCAAAATAGCTGAATTCGAGGTATTACATACTTTCTTAAAACTGTGCATATACTGTATTAACATTTGACATTACTAATAAATACAAATTAGTTAACATTTAGGGCACATTCTTAAACATGAGATATGAACTGCAATTAATCAGCACTAGTAGCCTATTATGTACTTTTTATATTACACAGTCAGAATCTTTTCTGTTGGACTGATGAATACTTTCATAAAAATTTAGGGATACCTGACTTCTACAATGGAGACCTACATTACACAGTAGGATTTTAGGCCATCACCCTGATATCCTTGGGCAGTAGAGCTTATCTCAGTAGCACTTATTGAGCACCATATCACCAGGCACGTAAATATGCAACCTCTCTTTATAAATTCTCTCTCAGCTTGAACAAATAAAGTAAATGCAACACCCACATTAAACTTCATCCACAGCACTTTACTCTCCTGCCCAGTGGCCTTGATATTTGGCTGCCTTTAGCACCTTTACTTCAACTTTAGGATTAAATATGTCTTCACTTTTGAATTACAACTGTGGCTTCTCATAGGTGTAGTTTCTTAGTTTTTTTTTTTTTTTTTCCGTGATAAGGACATATCCATAGACTAGATTAGTGTACTCCAAACATACTCACTATTGGTGATACAAAACTAACATCTGCATGAGTGGAAGAAAGTAGGTACAAGAAAATCCTTGCTATTCTTTATAGAGTTTGGTTAACATAATTTGTTACTTTTTGGACCTCTAATTATAGGATAAAAATCAATTCCAAAAAAACCTACCTGCTTTAAAAATGCGTGTGTGTGTGGGTGTGTGTGTGTGTGTGTGTGTGTCTGTGTGTATTTCTAGCCTATATACTCCAGGCCAAGTCCTCCGGGATCACACCTGTAGTTGAACAAAATTTTTTTTTTATTTATTCCAGAAAGGTAAACAACTTTCACCAACAATTGAGAGACATTTCAGTAAGTGTTTAAGAAAGGGCTATTAACAGATTCGAGCTTGTTTTAGGTGACTTGGGGGAACATTTAAAGACATGTGTCTTTACTATGAATAGCATACTGTCATGAAGTAAAATTTTTTGAACATTTTAATGGAGCTTATCTAGAAGCAAAGGCTAAGCAAATTAACATAATAATTCAAAAAGGAGAAGCTGTAACATATTAACCAGAATAAGGAGCATGGTTAGTCATTTTTATGACTTAGGTATGTGATTCACAATTTTCTCTGTGTTCAGATATGATTATAACGTGGTCTTTTTTCGTTTGTTTCAATCTATCACACTCACAGAGTGGCCTTGTCTAGTGTTGATGTTCTGAGAAGTTGTGTTCAACAGGACATCGAGCTCTACCTATGAGCACCAGGTCAGCTCCTTGATATCTGTAGTGGCTTTTGTTCTGTGGTATTGGTTTCCCGTGCTGCCATAGCAAATTATCACAAAATTAGTGGCATAAAATACAAAATTGTTTTTCATTTATGTAGCTCAGGAGTCCAAGTCAAAATAAAGGTGTCATCAGGGCTGTTTTCCTGTCTGTAGTCTCTAGGGGAGAATTTGTCTCCTTGAATTTTCTAGCTTCTAGAGGTCAGATATATGTCTGGATTCTACTTCTTTCCTCCATCTTTAAAGCCAATAACAGCAGGCCAAGTCCTACTCACATCCCATCACTCTGACCTCTGCTAACTCCTTCCACTTTCATGGACACTTGTGATGACAATGGGCTAACCCAGATAATACAGGCGAATCTTGCCATACCCAGATTCTTAAATGTAATATATCTGCAAGGTCTTCACTGTCATGTAAGATAATGTATCCACAGGTTCTACGGGTTAGGACATGTGCATCTTTGGGGAACGATTATTCTGCTTACCATATCATCTCACTCTGATGCATAAGACTATTTGAAAGAGA
Source organism: Pongo pygmaeus (assembly GCF_028885625.2). Lineage (NCBI taxonomy): Eukaryota > Metazoa > Chordata > Mammalia > Primates > Hominidae > Pongo > Pongo pygmaeus. The sequence continues at coordinate 17,437,205 of NC_085930.1, read as the reverse complement.
CAATATACAAGTAGAAAGAGTTCACAGACAAGAAAAAACATCCCAATCAAGGGGCCTTGGTTTGGTTGATGAAGTGGTTCAGCAATGTCACAGACACAGGTTCTTTTCATCTCTCAGACTTCTTGTCCATTTCATCCTTATCTTCTTATCATTGTTATCTGGGCTTCTGGTACCAATCCAGAGAACATCTTTCCTAGTTGTCAATTAAAAAATGAGCAAAGACTGGCTCCCAATGACTCTCTTAACTGTGGGAAACTGTTTTTCCAAATTCTCCAGCAACCCACTTCCGAGTTGATTGTTTCAAATCACCAAGACCTGCTCACTTTGAATTCATCATTGGCAAGAAGAATGGTCTGACTCTTTCGACATATCAACGAGGGTGGAGTGGGAAATCATTTCAATTTTCCTCATCACATAAGGCACTTGGCACGCTTTAATGGAGCTAAATAAGGAATTAAAATTATAAAAAACATACGAGTTCTGTTGTTTGGAGTGTAAGTCAGATGTGGCCAAACACCAGATTACTACTGATCAGAATATATCTTAGTGAATGGTCACAATAAAGTAATGTCATAACCTAGGCGGGTTTTAAAAATTAAAGACATACACAACAAATACACAGCTTGGTGCAAACAAACTGGGACTATTAATCAGTAATTAATAGAATACTTAAGAACTAGAAGTCATAAGTATCAATAGGCAGGACAAACAGTTTAAGTCAACAGACTCAGTAGTCAATAAGAAGAGACATGGGCATTGAATAGCCAGAGGCAAAGCTTTAATAACAATAAGGCCTTGTAACTGAGACTATCTTCTTTCTTAGTCCAGTGCCTGGCACAGAGAAATTGCTTAATAAATATTCTCAGGTCTAATGTAATTGATAGACTTTAACATAAGAACTTGTATTAGGGTTCACTTAGAGGGACAGAACTAATAGGATATATGGGGGTTTGTTAAGTATTAACTTACATGATCTCAAGATCCCACACTAGGCTGTCTGCAAGCTGAGGAGCAAAGAGAGCCAGTTCGAGTCCCAAAACTGAAGAACTTGGAGTTTGATGTCCCAGGGTGGGAAACATCCAGCACCAGAGAAAGATATAGGCTGGGAGGCTAGGCCCATCTCGTCACTTCATGTTTTTCTGCCTGCTTTAAATTGGCTGGTGGCTGATTAGATGGTGTCCACCCAATTAAAGGTGGGTCTGCCTTCCCCAGCCCACTGACTCAAATGTTAACCTCCTTTGGCAACACCCTCACAGGCACACCCAGGATCAATATTGCATCCTTCAATCCAATCAAGTCGACACTCAGTATTAACCATCACAGAACTTATTCTGAAGTGCTGCTAAACTGGAATGTTGAGCTGAAATAAGATAAATGAGATCACTTGTAACTTGTAGGCTATGAGGCTTATTATGCCAGGAAGCAAGAATGAGGAGGGACAGTGCAGGTAGCACAAATTGATAATACTTTCTCTTAAACTCAGCAGGAAATAAGAGCTTGTTTCTATATTTTTTTAGTTAAACTGTTATACTTTAGTTTGCATTTGTTGCTGAAAAGAAGAAGGAGATAAGAACAACAATACACTAAAGAGAATTCCATTTCTGGTCCAGCATGTAAGGAGCTTAGAAGTCACCACCCCATGCTAACAACAAGTAAAAAGCCAAACAAATGGAAAAATCAACACCTCTTCTTAGATTCATCAGATAAGTGAGGTCGTAGGCCAAACCACTGCTCCTAAAGCTGGAGAGACAGACAGAGAGAATCACAACTCACGTGAGCAGAAACCCCTGCATGAACAACTAGCTGCATGGATAGGAAAACCTGAACTAGTGATTGACTATTTATTGTAGACTCACAGTGGTCAAATCCAGGAGTTGAAAACTCTAGGGGCACCCAGTCATGAGAGGTCCCCTACACTTCTGTGAGTTTTAACTCTGGGAGCTCTACCAGGTTCTCACAGTAAATATTGGAGACGAATCCCCTTCATACTTCCAGCACAAAGAGGGGAAAAAAGTAACCATTGAAATATACCAGAGTACCCTGGTTTTCTTAACAAAGCCTGCACTCAGGAAACAGTTTCTTACTAGAGCTTAAACTACTGGGATTTTACCAGAGCCTAATCAGCCTGTGGAAAAACAAATATCCAACACTAGCCCTCTCTAGTTATTCTGCACTACCTAAGAGTGGGGGCAGGGAGTGGAGGGAAGTAAAGAAAGAACTGAAAACTGCTTGTGAAGTTCACAGCCCAAGGGTGAAAGCTGACTAGAAGAATGACACCTAATCCTAAGACTACAGAACATTTTCCCTCTCTCCACCCCCTACCACTACATTACTAAAGGCCTATTTATGACATTCCTTTTACTCGGTTCCTTTAACCAAGTAGATTATGTCCCCTTTCAAAGAAAAAAAATGCAAGGAATACTAAAAGGCAAAAAAAAATTTTTTTTAACTGACATAGCAAGCATGAGTGCTAGACACAGATCTATCAGGGACATTGGAATTATTAGAACATGAGTTTAAAACAACTTTCATATGTTAAGAGCTCTCATGGAATGAGACAAAGGCCAGAATAGACAGATAATGTAAGCAAAGAGGTGAAAGATCTAAGAAAGAATTAACAAGAAATGCTAGAGATAAAAAAAAAAAAAAGCAACAATACTGCCAGCACAACAATGCTGTAACATAAATAAAGAATGCTTGCAATAGACTCATCACAGCTGAGAAATAATCCCTGAGCTTAAGGATATGTCAATAAAAACTTCCAAAAATGAAAATCCAAGGAAAAAAGACTAAAAGAATGAAACAAAACCCCAAAACCCAGAACAGAATATTCAAGAACTCTGAGACAACTATAAAAAGTGTAACATACATGTAATAACAATACCATGAGACGAGAAAGGGAAAGGAACAGAAGTAACATTTCAATAAATAATGATTGAGAATTTTCCCTAAATTAATGTCAGACACCCAATCACAGATCCAGTATGTTCACAGAACACCAAGGAGAAGAAATGTCAACAAACTACATCTAGGCATGTCAAATTAAACTGCAGAAAAAAACAAAAACAAAGAAAAATACATTAAAAAGATAATTAAACTGTCCCCAAACGTCCTTCCCATTGGTTTTAGATAGTCTCTTACTCTTACAGTATCAATTCATCACTCTCATCCTAACAAGTAAAACACAAGAGATTATTTACTGAAGTCAAATAAACATTTAGCATACTATTAGGCATCAGATAAGTTATTTCACACGAATTTGAACTTACTGAAATAACTGGCTTTGAATTAAAGCAAACCTGAGTTTTATTTCCTGGTCACACTCTAAACACATTTGACATTTAAAAAAATACTACCTTAATTTCACTAAGCCTTTGTTTTTGATGCCATAAAAAAGCAGTATTTATTTAGCAGGGCTATTATATTATAAATTATGTCTGTAAAACTAGGTAATATCGAATAATAGTAGCTTCTTTGTACGCAATAGCTACTCTCTTTAGGAGTAGTGAAAAGTTACAGAAATATAGAAATATGAAGAGAAACAGAACAAGAAATATGTTCCTAATGTTATTTTCTAGCCTTCTAATCATATCTCAATTCCATAAAATTCATTTTGACAGAAAATCCAGTCCCAGTCATTTCAGGCAATCTAACAACAGGGCAGAGGCCAACATCACAAATCCACTCCAACTGGAGCATTTTTCTGTCCTTGATTTCTGTGAGATCAGTCTTCTCTCTAGATCATATAAACAGAAGCCTATAGCATTTCAAAAAATGTCTTGCTGATTCAGCAAGCAGAAGAATAAACATCAGAAAACAAGAGATAACATTATACAATTAAGCATATGAAGTCATATCTCTGGTCAAAATTTGATTGCAAAAATCTTTTGGCCTCAAAGGCCAGGAATTCCTCCCAGCATTTCCAGCAATGTTCTCTCCTTGGCCTCTTCTGTAGGGTCAGCAGCTTTAAGGCAATGTGTCTCAACTCTACTTGCATATTATAATCATCTGGAGTGTTTTTAAATAGACTGCTGCTTGGGCCCTGCCCTCAGAAAATTTGGGCTTAATTGGTCTCTGGTGAGGCCTTAGGTGTACTCTTGATGTTAAAGCTCCCCAGGTAATATTAATGAGCATTCAGGGCTCAGAGCCACTGATTTCAAGCAAACTTTTACTTAAGCCTCAGGGCAATTCCTCTGTTCATCACCGGGCAACACTCTCTGTACTATGAGTCTGTATTCGATTCGCTTAGAATTGCCACTTTGCCTCCTGGGGTCCATGCTTGTTGCCTGATGCTAGTTTGTTCACTGATATGCTCCCAATTATTCATTCCATCGGTTGTGGATTGACTGCTCCACCACTTGTGCATCAATGCATCGCTGTATTCCTTGGTTATTCACTGATTCTTGGCATTGAGGAAATGGCTTCTTTGGTGTGGGATTCTCTGCACTGAGGCAAACTATGTGTTTTAAATGTCGGCTGTTTCTTGAACAAAGATCACCCAGCTCTAAAGTAGTGTGTAAAATGTGCTCTTCTCTTTAAGGAGATGATGTACATCAAGCACTTTGCATATGGAAGCACTCGAAAAAGGCCTCCTTTGTGAATGAAATTGGTTTCCTTGCCTGTATTTTTTACTGGGCTCAGTGTTCTATGGCTCTGGGGTCAAGTTCACAAGTACCATAACAATGATCTCTAACAACATTCCTCATATTACCTGTCTACACTTCAGCTCTAAGATTTATCAGATTTTCTTATTCACTAGGCATAGTTTAAATCTCTTTTCAATTAAAATGTACAAGTTCTCTTACGTAAATACCAAATTCCTTTGCTCCTAAGAACTGATCCTTTTGGGGTCTCATGGAGGCTGTGGCCATCACTTTTCTTGCACAGAAACAGTGAATTGTCCTTTACCCAAAATGAAAGCAGATCACCTATGAGATTAAAAGGACAGCCTTACTGAAAAACATTTCCTCATATTTAATGATAAATATATCCACTCCTACATCAATTTTGGGTTAAACTCTTACTTAGCACTCCACAAAGATAATATTCATATGTGTCTGAGAATTTCTGTATTCACACTTACATTAAGACTTTTCTCCTTTATTTTGTTTGCAAGTTCATTGTAACATAAATACAAAATTCACATTTTTACAAACACTGTCAGAAATGTTCTAAGAGTCAGTAAGGACAGGGAATTAGCTCTCTTTATTTTGTGATCTGCCTGTGAATAACACCCCCAGCCATTTTCACAAGATGGTATATGGTTTTACCTTTGCACAATCCATTATTTTGGGAAGAGTATTATCAGTAAAGAAATATGATTACTACGAAACCACACTGTGAAGACCAGACCTGAATACTACAATAGAAAAGAGATTTCAATAACCATTCTCAATTTGTTTCCTTTTCCTTTTCCTTATGAAAATCCTAGTAACGAGTATTTTAAATCTAATTATCCTAGTAATTAGTCTACCTTTTCAAAATCAGCTCTAACCTGAGATGTCAATGATGTTTAAATTATTTTAGCTGATCAATTTCATAATTCAAGATTTGCCTTGTCTCACAGGAGATTCTAAGGAGAATCATGGTTAATTTCAATAAGAAATTGTTAACAAATGTTTAAGGAGATTTACATACAAAAGTTTTTACTTGGCTTTCCTCAGTCATAAAATGAACTTTAAGAAGCATCTTTATTTATATTTAGACACATGAAATCATCGTGGCTTACAACCAAAAGAAAAATTCTTTTTCTTGCTTATAAAAATTCTTTCAGCAAATGACAGCACTCAGTATCTAGATGTTGGCTAATATTTTCACTCAACAAATATGAAAAAAAAGTTATTCCTCTCAATGGCAAAGGTGGCAAAAACTGGTAGCGTGGGTGTCTTTGATATTCTAACAATCCTTCTCTTAACTCTCATTCCCTAAAGACACTACACAGCACCAAATACATGCACACACACAGACATGCACACATACACTGAAAATATATCCACTAACACACCTTTACAACCTAGGAAGAGCTATTTACAGCTGGGTGGCCCCGTGAATATGGAAACTCTTTTGTCTCCGCAGTTACATTTTAGACTTTCCCTCCCTTTCTCAGACCTGTGTCGTCGCCTGTTCCTATCCAGAGATGTTCTCTCAGCTCTCAATGACATGTCTGCATAATCTCTCCAGTCCAAAATTACCTCAAGTCTTGGACCTATCCCACCCCCATTTTCAAACAGGCCTTTACTCTGGAGAGGCCATAGGCAGCTCTTAACAACAGCCTGGTCTAATTTCCCTACAAAAATCTAGACGAATCTATTCCTGCCCATAGTGTATCCAGCCCCTCTCTAATATGAAACGCATGTGAATTTTGTCTAGGGAATTAACAGATCCCAGAGGGAGTAGGTCAGTGGTGGGAATGGAAGGCAGAGACAGTTGACAATAAAAGTAACTTTTACAAGTGGATTTATGTTTTCATCATGACTTATTGTCCAACCTTCCAAAAATCTAGTGTTTTTATGTTACCTTTAAGAATACACAAGTGTTGTCAGTTATAGTTGCACTCTCCTGTAGTCTCAGCTACTCAGGAGGCTGAGGCAGGAGGATTGCTTAAGCCTAGGTGTACTGGGCTGCAATGTGCTATGTCAAGTGGGTATCTGCACAAAGTTTGGAATCAATCTGATGAACTCCTGGGAGCCAGGAGACCACTAGGTTGCCTAAGAAGCGGTGAGCTAGCCAAGGTTGGAAACAAAGCAGGTCAAAATTTCAGTGCTGATCAGCTGCAGGATTGCACCTGTATATAGCCACTGTCCTCCAGCTTAGGCAACATAGGGAGACCCTGTCTCTTAAAAAAATTAATAAATAAGTAAATAAATAAAATTAAGCAAGTATTGGAAAAACCTAATTATATTTACAGACTATATAGGTAAGGGAGAGGAAAAGTCCTGACACAAGCTACAGGAAATTGAAACAGACAAATAAGCCCTTGAGTCTAATTGAAGAGCAAGGATCACTAGGAAGGAATCTTGGGCTTAGAAGCACTTAAAAGTGCTGCTCCTCAAACTTCTTCTCCCCCGCCCCCGCCCCCCGCCCCCATTTTCAAATCTAGAGTGCCTCAGATGCCAGGTTTTAACATCCAGGATCAGTCTCAGCCCTGCCAGAGACCTGCCTTGGGAGTTTGGAGCTGGAAACCTAAAATACTAGAAGCCTGGATAATAGGCTTCTAAACACAATAGACTAAAGTATGTTGCTAGACAACTAAATTAGCAGTTGATTTTTTGTCCCTCTTATGATGATTAGCTTTTACAAGAATATGAATAGGGTATCATACTTCAGGAACACTGTGATTTAAATTAGCTTCTACAAACTTGTACTTTGTTCATATAGTTGATTCTTGAGAAGTCCCAAGATTGAAGATCCTTGGAATGTAGAGAATTCTCCTTTATTTCCCATAAAAAGGAGACATTCGAGAACTTAACCACTTTCCCCACAGTATTTTGATAAGCATTGGAAGAATATAGAAGTTTGTTTCTCTATGAGTGAAACGTTCGTCATTGAGTAAATTTCTGTATTTGGCTGATGAGGGAGGATACAATTCCAGCCAGCCTGCAGACAGGCTATGGGGGAAATGGTAAATAAATAGATAAACGATAATGTCCTAAGGCTGAAAATAGAGTTTTTGGAGTTGTCTTGAAAGCCATTTTAAGGAATACTACAGTCTTAGAAGGTTGATTTTCTCATCCTCATTTTATATTTTATTAGGGGAAGACACAAATTTATTAGTTTGCCCTGAATCCCATTACTTATAAATGGCAGAGGGGAGATTTAGCCCTACGTCAAACTCCATATTGTTTTAAGCAGGCACTGCTGCCTTTCAATGTTCAGAAATATGTGCTTCCTACAAGCTCATTTATTTCTATTTTTGAGTAGTTATTATTTTTCTCCTCTCTTACTTGCAAAGCTCCTTTTGAACAAGTTTAACTTTGCTTCAGCTAAATGAAGGGGAGCATTTTCTTTCTCCATAAAGAGAGTGGGTGTTCTAGTCCTATGGGGGTCCCTGCCACTAACTTGCTGTGTGACATCTGCAAAATATGTGTCTTTCAAGGCCCAGATTCTTCATGTGTCTGTTGATGGGGTTGGCCTGGAGGTCTCAAAAGGCTGTGATGTTTCATATGCTGGTGTTCCTGAGAGTTGTTCTGTCTCAGAACCGTGAGAAATCAGGGAAACTGGGACTGAAAGAAAGGTGAAAACGCAGCTGGGGAGAACTGTGGAAAACCATAAACGTGATCCCTTCCTGACTTCAGTTTTCCTTCACAGTTGGTATTCATTTGACTCAGTCCCTCAGATCCCAAAGGACAGTGTGTTATACAAACAGTATCAGTGGCCACTCTGGCCTATGCCTCACGAAGAAGAGGAAGGATAACTACATAAATAAATAATGTAACATTGGAATTGGGCAATTTTCTGTCCTTTGGGGACCACTGGAGAATGCCAATTTGGACCACACAAGACTCCAGGGGTTGTAAAACAGCAAACCACAACATGGTGTCCACTTGAAGCCTTTCACCGCAGTATGGTTGGCCAGGAGCTAAGTAACCAAACCTTTTACAGTGCACAGCACAGTCAATGCACACAGTCAATGCAGTCACTGGAAATCCTAACGTCACTCTCCACTTCAGGGTGGGCTCAGGAGTCTTATGGGTCTGTGGCTCCCAAAAGCCAGTCTGAGGACTTGCATCCATCAATGTCAAAGTCTTCAGAAGTTGGCTGTAAAATGCAAGGAAAAAAAGTACAAAAGAGAAAGAAAATAGGATGTTCTTTTCTAAAACTAAATTTATTGATGAACTAAAGCTGTTAAGACTTTTCTCTTTTCTGTTTTTTCCTACTTTTTAAAAGTAAAATGTTCTTTCACTTGTGCGATTATAGTGATAATAAATGGTAAATTGTATATGTTGTTTATATGTTCATATGTTGTTTTGTTGTTTTTTTCTTGACAAACCTATATCAGATTCCAGGCCTATTGAAATTTTCCTGGCCCATGAAATTGAACACTGTGGATACTTTTGATTTAAAGTAGACAGGAGGGATGAAACCTTTGGACCCCCTTGCTACACAAAGAGGCTACAAGGCAGAAATCTGAAGAAAGAAAATCCCTGAACCACCTGTAAGGTTTGGAGATTTGGACCACTTGCCCTCGGTTCGTGTTGTTGGATCTCACTTTCTCTCTATTGTTCAACTGTGATTCAACAGGCTTAGAGAAAAACTAAGTTCATTAGTACTAAAAAACATATTTTTTCAAAAAACAGCCAAGAGTTAGAGATACTCAGATTTAACTATTATGCCTCTATAAGATAGAATGCTGTAATTTTCTGATTTCTTTTCACTTTGAAGAATGCCCTTGATATTCACTGCACTCTAATTTTACTGAATACAATTATGATATGGGTAAGAATAGGAGGTCAGTGATAAACAAGCTGCCAATTTCTTAGCACATATTATGTGCAAAATAGTTTTTCATGTATTTTCTCCATCTCATAATTACTGTAATTTAAAAAGATAGAGAACTGCCGCTTACAGTGATAGTGTAAAATAATATAAATAACAAGAATTTTGGCTTCCAATAAATCTGAACATGAATCCTACCTCTATGGCCTTGGTAAGCTAATTGAATTTTTCCTCATTCATAAAATGAGGCCAACAATAATAATGCATGAAATTATTATGAGAAACATACAGTATAGTAAGTGTGAAATATCCAGATTAATGGCTGGTATATGGGAAGGACTCAATATTTGACTGAATAACTTTATCAAGTTCATGATTATTGTATGTAGCAGAGGTGAGAGCACCAGTCTCTGCCTCACAATCTATGAGCCTAGTACCATAGCAAGAATAACTGGTTTGTTGCACTGTCTTAGAAAGTTGGGGCATAAACATGACATTGTTGTATTTTCTCCATTTACCCCTTTAAATATTTTGTCAAATATCCCTCTCTCTCTTCCTTAAAAGTATCTTAGGAAGGATCCACAGCATTAGGCTCACAAATATAAAACTGTATCAACAAGTTTAGTGTGGCCAGTTGGAACTACCAATATATCCCTTTTAGATTCTGACCTTGCAGTCTTTCTATTGTCACGTCAATATTTACGAAACTAACTTTTACAGCCACATTCCCAAAGACCCTCCCAGCTCCAATCAGCCTGCTGTACAAGTTTGGAGACATTTGAACAATGCTTTGAGGATGCAGAGTAGGTAGAAGAGTAATCTGGACTATGACTATACCATATTTCTGCTAATTTGGCAGAGTTTCTGTCTAAATTTATGTTCTCTCATCTAATACTCAATAATAGGCCTGTATTATCTATTGCTGTGTAACAAATTACTGTAAGTCTGGAGCTTAAAACTAAGCATATTCATTATTTCACAGTTTCTGTGATCAGGAGTCAGATGGATCTGCAGTCTCATCTGAGGCTTGACTGGGGAAGAATATGTTTTTGTTAGCACATTTCAGCTCCTTTATAACTTGAGGGCTTCAGTTTCTTCCTGCCTGTCAGCCGGAGGCTATACTCATTTTCTTGAGGCTGTCTTCAGCAACTTGTCACATGGCAGCCCAACATAGGCAGCCTCTGATAAGGCCTCTTACTTCTTCAAAGCCAGCTAAGAAGTGAGTAACTCCAGCAAGACAGGTGGTAGAATCTTATGTATCCTGTAGTCCCATATATGTGATCACATGCAGGCTGCTAATTTTGCCATAACTAGTTATTTATAAGCAAGTCACACCCAAAAAGAGAGAAATACAAAAAAGTATGAATATCAGGGTGTAGGACTCATGGTGTTGCGGGGGGAGGGGGGGACTCATGAGTCTCTAGGCTACAAGGCGGTATTATTAAAAATATAAGAATCCATTAATCTCTAATGAAAATTGTTAGTTAAAAAGAAGCTCAGAGGTCCACAGTGTCCCCACCAAACTACACACTCAAACTTTTGGGGGATTGGAAAGCACAGAATAGTAGAGAAACTAGTGACTTACAATAAGCCTACATTCTTATTAAATTCTACTTCAGTGCCCATTGAGCTAGATTCTCTTTTTATAGGAAATAACTTTCTATCTAAAGGTGCTTTAAATTCTGTAAGTTCTCTCACCAGAAGTGGTTCTAATTTGGCAGAATCAACATTGTGCATTTGAGTGATTGGGTAACAGAAGGAGATTGTAAAATTTCTGAGCACTGAATATCCAGCACATATGAATGTTTGATAGCTTTATTTTATTATCTAAAGTACATAGTAAGGAGTAAAGTTAGGGATAACGATCAGTTTAAATACATCATGAGGAGGTATGACCTTCTTAATCATATGAGAGTCATAATCACAAACCAAGCATATGTTGTTTATCATAGAATTAAGTGTAGAAGGGTTCTTTCCTTCTGGAAAATTATTATTTTCCCTGCTAGGGCCGTTTATTCTTTGGCTACTAATATGGCAATTATTCTCCTTTTTGTCTTGAGTACTTTTCCCACCTATCCCCCATTTCCCATAATATTATAAATGCCTATCTTTCTTCAGGTCCATTTTTATTACTAAGACAATATATCTGTTCTAAAAATAATTGAATATCTGGAGCTTATCTGGATTTAGGAAAGGATTTGTGTTTCTGCTTCTTAGAATTTCTTGAAGTGTACTTTAGAAAACTATTTTTTTAACAAATAGTTATGTAAATCAAAACACAAACATAGCTTTTGTTCCTTTAAAGGCTTTTTCATAAATAAAACTGCAAGTTGTAAAATATGCTTACTTTGGCAGAATAATGCATCGAATTTTCGTTCAAAAATGTGTTCTCCATATTTTTAATGACTTGTCTAATTTCAAATTAATTTTATTTAATAACCTCACTCATTATATATACTTCTAGCTACATATCTTTAGGTTACATGGTTCAAAATAAAGAAGAGTCTTGATACTAAATTCAAACTCTCTTTTCTTATCCAAGAGTTTATATAAAATAATGTGTATAAAATCCTATACAAATGTTAGTAACTTATATAACATTTTTTTCGGAATGAGGAAATTCTTCAAAACATCTGAGACCTTGAGAAAATAATACTAACAAAACATAAGAGTGCAATACGTGAAGTTCAAAAAATCAGAGTTCCTTTCCATTTATAGCATTTAAGCAAAAAGTTTGAGGTGATATGTTTTTAATTTGTTACTTCAAATCTACATTTAGCAACACAGCTCTGACTTCTATGTTCAATATGAATATTTTATTTTATTGTCTCATGATAAAAGAACCTAGGAAATAGCCACTTGAAAGAGGACAGAAGCTACATGGACATCTGGTTTAATTTATAGCTCTTGTTCATTACCCTCATACCCAAATCTCAGAACATATGTGGTAAAGGCTTCTGAGAGGAAACCTGTAAACTGAACCTGAATTCTAATATTCTGAAGTTATGAACTAAAGCTGTTTAAAGTTAACAATAACTTTCTGTATTGCTATATTTTTAATGTAGTAGAATTCTATGTTAACTTTATGCATAACTATCTTTTTAATATAGTAGAATACTTTGGACACTGACTACTAAACTATACCCAACCAGGGATATGGAAAACATTATTATCCTTACCTGATTTGGTTCCCATCCAAGTTCATTTCCCAGCTATCTCTAGGCAGTGAGGGCCAAATGCCAGTGGTGTAGGTAGTCAGGAGTACTCTCATCCACATACTCAGTGCAGTATGCTCTGAGGCATACTGACTTCCTATAATGAAGACCTATTTCCTACAGAATTCAGTACTAAATCCCCAACCTAGCTATCTTGTTATATAGAAATCAATTTGATAGTTAGATAAGATAAATACATTATATGAAAGACAGGCATATGTGCATGCATACAAATAGATAAACATATGTACACATCACCTATACATATACATATACGTGTGTGTGTGTGCACATATATGTGCCAATTTTATTACTGCTGACTGGTGGCCTGCAAAAGAGTATTACTTTTTTTTTTTTTTTGAGATGGAGTCTTGCTCTTGTCATCCAGGCTGGAGTGCAGTGGCGTGATCTCAGCTCACTGCAACCTCTGCCTCACGGGTTCAAGCGATTCTCCTACTTCAGCCTCCTGAGTAGCTGGGATTACAGGTGCCCGCCACCATGCCAGGCTAATTTTTGTAATTTTAGTAGAGACGGGGTTTCGCCATGTTGCCCAGGCTGTTCTTGAACTTCTGACCTCAGGTGATCTGCCCAAAGTGCTGGGATTACGGGCATGAGCCACTGCAGCCGGCCGAGCATTACATTTTTTTAAAAAGCAAAATAAACAGAAAAAAAGTCTCCCTGCTATGGTTTTTAGCTTACATTTTAAATCTACCCTGCACAAACAGGCCTTAATATATGTATATATTTATCTGCATATTATTAAATATATCTTCACTATGTATTTCTGTGTAGATGTGTATGTTTGTATGGTGAGATAGATGTGCTTTTAGAATAAATACAATAAATTTTACATACTGAGGAAGAAAATACTATTCTATTTATTCATTTATATTGGTACTTGGAGTGAAATATTAGATATAATCACAGAAGGTTTGAAATCTTATCAGAAAACTATTCATAATTGAAATGCCAAATCACAGACATCTATGTTGCTGCCACCCAGGACTATTTCCCTAAATAAGTCCTCTCAACTCAACAACTCATCTCAACTAACCACTCGGGAGCTTGAAAATTCTTACATGGTCCCACCACTCTGGCCACAGTTTATTCATTTAGGGATGGGAACCAGACACAGATTTAACCAATTATTCTATCCCTAGATTTTAGAACTTTAAATGTATAGAGCCAACATCAAGTAGGCTTTTTACTGCCATTTGAAATAAAAGTTAGTTTGCAGTGAAAGAAAATGAAGCAAATGTATGCAGAGAAGAAAGAAGAAAAAGAATTGTACCTGGGTCCCATCTTACTCCCAACTGCATTCCTGCACTTTCGTTTTTTGTTTTTTTTTTTGAGATGGAGTCTCGCTCTGTGCCCAGGCTGGAGTGTGGTGGCGCCATCTGGGCTCCCTGCAAGCTCCGCCTCCCGGGTTCTCGCCATTCTCCTGCCTCAGCCTCCCGAGTAGCTGGGACCACAGGCGCCGCCACGCCTGGATAATTTTTGTATTTTTAGTAGAGACGGGGTTTCACCGTGTTAGCCAGGATGGTCTTGATCTCCTGACCTTGTCATCCGTCCACCTCGGCCTCCCAAAGTGCTGGGATTACAGGCGTGAGCCACCGCGCCCGGCCCATTCCTGCACTTTCTAAAGTTTAGCTGTTTAACCCTTTTCTGGATTTCATAAGGAAATAAATTCTTTTTTTCCAAAATAATATTCATCATGCCTTTCTGTCACTTGCAGTGAAATAATCATAAAATATAGTGACATTCTCTGCATGGAAACAATTTCCTTGCTATTTTCCCAGTGTAATTTCCTTTTATCTTCTAAATTTAAGCTTCAACAATCATTCACCTATGAAGTCTTCTAAACTGCTAAATACAAATTACTTGATTTTCTGTGTGCCAGGCCCTCTACTGTCCTTATAATTCTTATTACTATTCAGAATGGTAATTGCCTCTAGTTTCTCTTTATCTTGTCTAGGTACATTAAACACAGGAACCATATTTATTGTTTCTACCTTTGTTTGTCTAATGCATAGTATGAATCCAAGAACAATAAGAGACAATAAGTAATTGTTGAATGCAAGAAACAATAAAGGAAATAATAAAAGATGTTTGATTTCATATCAGTTTCCTCCAATTTATGACTTTTAAAATTTGTCAATGTTTTAACTCAGAGCATATGTTGTCAAACTGATATGTACTGTATTAATCACTACTATTAATAAAGCCAATTTTCCATGTAGGAATAAATGGAACACTAACTTCCCATACAGCTTTTAAAAATACAATATTTTTAATAAATGGTGCAAGTAAAAAATGTTGGTAACAGAATTCTATAGAACAATCTTCTTAGTTTACATTCTTTAAATTCCCCAAGCAACTCTCTCCAAACAACAATACCTACATGGTCAAAATTCAGATTTTCTTTGACAACCAAAACACAATTTGTACCTCTTAAGAGATGTGGAGCTAACTCAAAAATGTTGTATGCTTCGTTTTCCAAGAAAAACAGCACTTTTTGGTGAACTGAAGAAAGCGCACTTGGTTCACATGAGACTAACGGTTGTTCTCCGCACCTGGGAGGAACTGCCCTTTCAGGGAACAGTTTGTCTTGACCAGAAGCCGAGAAAAATACTTGTACTTAAAAACTCTTGCCTCAAATATTTCATATATTTAGAACCTTTTTGGGGGTCTTTGAATAGTGTTTTCAGTATACTTTGGGGGTATTGTTTATGGTGATTCTTGAAAAATATCTTTATAGACAGAGGGTTGTAAATGGTGCTTCTCAGTTGTCCAATCTAATAAAATGTCCCAAGTTGTGCTGTATTTTTAAATGTTGCCTTCCATACATTTATGTGCATAACGATTTGATTTCATTCTTCTTTTGTTAACAATTATCCACAAAATATAATTGACATTCATGTTTAGGTAAAGAATAATAGCCTGTTATGATTTTTAGATGTAATATTCTGCATTTTAAATATAATATTCTCCATTAAACAAGCCATAAACTGTCAATATTTACTCACACTGACCTAAACTGAAAGCCTCTCATTTTAGTTACTCTGGCACAAGATCTTAAATATACATTACTTATCTCCTGCCAATTTCCAAAGAAATACTATAAAAATGTTAATACAGTCTACAAATCACATTAATGTTTAGGAAAACCAAATTGTATATATCAATGTAATACAGGGTCGTGTGGCCTATTTGCATGGGATAGATTTAAAATATAACACTAAATCTACAGCAGAAAGGGTTTTTTTCTGTTTATTTATTTAGCTTTCTTTTTAATACAATATTGTTTTCTAATCGCCATTCAGCAACTGACAAAGGATGGTTATTATACTCGAGTAAACCATCTTTCTTTAGGACTTGGTATAAGATCACTTCTTGGTCAAACTCCATGTTTCCATCAGCAGGAGACATATGAGAGTTCCTGGTTCCTTACATTATTGATGGGACATGGCTGCACTCCCCGCTTCTCCTGCACTTTTCTCACTCATAGCTTGTCTACCATTTTGTACCAGAGGCCATCTGAACTTGTCATGAAGCCCTGATCTCTGTCCACGACAGTCACCAAAAAAAGACCAAGACTCTCAGGTCAACCCTAATCCATTGAATTCTAATCCACATATGACTCTGTTCATTTTTTTTTTTTTTTAACTGGAGCTCCCACTCCTCCCCAGTTACTGAAACCTTCTTAGTACGCCTTTTGGAACTCAAGATGAAATCTTGTAAAATCACTTCTAAACTAACATTCCTCTCTAAACCATCTCTTACCCTTCATGTTCTAGGGAAACCATCTATGCCCACTGAGGATACTGATTCCCCTGTAATCCTCCCAAAATGGCAGCTATTTCTCTCCAGTGCTTTTTGTATCATGGGGCACAAGGGGTGCAGAAGTGTCCCTTTTACTACCCTTTACAGGTCCCCGTTTTGAATTTCATGTATTAAACTGCACTCCACTTTGATACATAATCTACTTCACCAACCACACCACACCCCTACATTGTTCTTTGAAAATTATAGATCTTTGGCCCACTGCCACCCATTCCATTGCTACTCCTCTCATAACTCGTAATGAATTCAAATTCATAAAACAGTCCTTTCAAGAGCCTAAACTTTCACTTCCTTAACCCTTTACCCTATAACGTTCTTCACCCTGCCTTAGCCACTCAATCGTGTGGTCATTTCTTTGAATAATAATGTGTCATTTCTTTGAACAATAAATAACCACGTGACTGAGTGGCTAAGGCAGGGTAAAGAACGTTATAGGGTAAAGGGTTAAGGAACTGATGGTTTAGGATATTGTAGTTGTAGCTACTAATAGCTACAAGTATTCCAGAATCTCAGTCTCAAACAGCTAACTGACACACCCAATTTTTTCAAATCAACCTCTTACATGTTATACTCCAACTCAGATATTCCTTTTACCCTACCAGGACCTTCAATATTTTTATACTAGCAACTTTTCACTATCTTTATCTCCATCTTATTTTCTCCCTCTTATCTTTAATCAGATGGCCAATCATAATTATTCCCTTGAATACGCTCTCAGTTTTTTTCCCTTTTCTCTTTTTTTGTATTTGTGTGGCTAAGCCATAGCCCTGACTAAATCCAGCTCTCCATATTACTACATTCCTGAACTTATGGTGGTGACCATAGTAAAGTAAAACAAAACCAAACATTGAAAAATCAAAAATTCAAAGTGTGACTAAATCATGAAGAATAGATTTAGTTCAAATATATAGTCACTGACCGTCGATACTTCCAGAAAATGATAGGAGTCTATTCCTCACCTCCTCTGCTGGCTAACCATTTTAGAGATTCACTAGTCAAGCTTCCAACAATGCTCCATTGCCCCTTTTGGCTGTTGACCTTGTGTATTAGTCTGAGTTCTCCAGAGAAACAGAACCAATAGAAATGTATATTGCCTTACATAATTATAGAGTCTGAGAAGGTCAAGGTCTGTAGTTAGTGAGCTAGAGACCCAGAAGAGTTGACGGTATAGCTCCAGCCCCTGTCTGAAGGCCCGAGAACAAGAACATCCACCAATGGTTCTGCCTTTACTCCTGTCACACTTGGATGCTACAATATAAGGCCAACTCTCAGAATTGTATAATAAATGATATCACAATTTATTAAGTGATTGCACAGTTGGCAATTTTCTCTATTTCCTTCAGTCATGCCATTTTTACCTTTATAGTGGATCATTCCCATCCCAATTTAGACATACACTTATTTCTCTTTTAATGCAATAAAACAAAATGAAACAAAAAACTTTCAACCCCATTTCCACTCCTCTATTTGAGATTTTGCCTCATTTCATATTTAAGATAAAAGTTGTTTTTAACCAGTCTCTGATTTATTTTCTCTCATTTCTCTTAAATCTAATCCAATAAGTTTTTTGCCCCTAATACCCCATTGAATATTCTTTATATTCTTTTTTTTCTTTTTTATTTTTTTTGAGACGGAGTCTCGCTCTGTCACCTAGGCTGAAGTGCAATGGCGCTCTATCTCAGCTCACTGCAACCTCCACCTCCTGGGTTCAAGTGATTCTCCTGCCTCAGTCTCCTGAGTAGCTGGGACTACAGGTGTGTGCCACCACGCCTGGCTAATTTTTTGTATTTTTAGTAGAGAGGGCATTTCACCGTGTTAGCCAGGATGGCCTCGATCTCCTGACCTTGTGATCTGCCACCTTGGCCTCCCAAGGTGCTGGGATTACAGGTGTGAGCCACCGCGCCGGCCCCTGAATATTCTTTCTATAGCAAATCCAATAGCCAGTTTTCAGTCCTGGCCTAGTAGTTCCATTTTACATGATTTGTCACTTTGGTCTTCCTGAAATATTTGTTCTTCTCATCTTCTAGGGTATCCTACCAGCCTAGCTTTCCTTCTACCTTCTACCTTGCTTGTCTTTCCTTCTCAGCCTCACTTGCTGGTACTTTCTCATGTCCCTAAATGTTAAATATAGGAGAACTCCAGGGTTCCATCCTTGAACTTCTTCTTTGTTCTATCTCCACTCATTCCCTGAATTATCTCAACTGATTTTATTATTTCAAATAGCAACTACATGTTGTTAATTCCAAATTCATTTTTTACCTAAAGTTTATGTATCAAAGGACTACTTGACATCCCACTTGAATGTTTAAGAGCATCTGCAACTTAATATACTGGGAATTGAGCTTTGCTATCTTACCCTAACTTTTCCTTTTTCAATTTTCCTTAATTAATGGCAACATTTTTCTTTCAGGTGCTCAGGGTACAAATCTTAGGGTCACCTTTATTCTCCCCTTTCATTCATTCCTTTTATATTCAGAGGATGGCTATGTCTCTACTACTTCCCTTTGCCATTCCCTCCAACTTCCCATGCCCCAAACATCAGTATCTCTTGCCCAAATTTTAGCAAAAGTGTCCAAAATTATCTCCTTTCACAATAGTCATAATGCAACTTGCTCAAAATACTTTATTAACTTTCCAATTCACTCAGAGTAAAAAAAAAATTTTGATCATTTCATACTACTATATAGAACTACCTGAGACTGGGTAATTTATGAAAAGAAAAAAGAGGTTTAACCGAGTACAGTTCCACAGGCTTAACAGGAAGTATGACTGGTAGGACTCAGGAAACTTACAATCATGGTGGATGGCAAAGGGGAAGCAAGAACCTTCTCCACATGGTAGAAGGAGGTTGGGGGAGGGAAATGCCACACATTTTTAAACCATCAAATCTCGTGAGAACTCACTCACTATCATGAGAAGAGCATGAGGGAAATCTGCTCTTCCATGATCCAATCATCTCCCACCAGGTACCTCCCCCAACATTGGGAACACAATTTAACATGAGACTTGGGTGGGGACACAGAGATAAGCAATTATCAATCATCATCTGGAAGGCCCTATGTGATCCATCCCCACCATCCACCACTCCTCATTCATCTCACTCCAAGAGCTCTGGCTTTCTTGCCTTAAACTTGCTGGACTCTCTTTTTTATCTAGACTATCACTTTTTCTGTTTCCTCCTGGGCTTCTCCAGATAGCTACATGGCTATTTCTCTGCGATCCATCAGATCTCTATTCAAAGATTACCTCTAAATGTTTCTTACTCTAAACATTCCATTTAATATTTTAGTACTCTTTTCCTCATCCAGTTCTTCTTGTCTACTTAAATTCTCTCCAAAACACACATCACTAGGTAACACAGTGTATATATATTCTTATTTGTTGTGCTTTTTGTCTGTCTTCCTCACCAGCAGTAAAGGCTCCAGGAGGGCAGTGACTTTTGTGTTTTGTTGGCTGTGTTATCCCTACCACCTAGAAACACAATGTAGACACTCAGAAGCTAGCTGATGAATGATTTGTTGAGTGAGAGAGGGAACAGCAAATGATAAAATCGTACCTGATTTTTGTTTGAGGAAGCCACTGAAAAGAAAAGCAAGAGAACCATTTACTCTATTTCATCTTCCATTTATAAACATATGACTCAAATAGCTTAGGAAGCTCCTACAGCTCTAAACCTCCATAGATCAGTGTTTTCAAAATATTTATGAGTAAAATAATTACTGGTTGCTAAAAAAACAGATTTCCTTGACCTGTCTGATATGGTCTGGCTTTGTGTCCCCGCCCAAATCTCATCTTGAATTGTAATCAGAATTGGAATCTCCAAGTACTGGGGGAGAGACCTCGTGGAAGGTGATTAGATTATGGGGGTGGTTCCCCCATGATGTTTTCATGATAGTGATTGAGTTCTCATGAGATATGATGGTTTTATAAGGGGCTTTTCTCTCCTTTGCTTGGCACTTCTCCTTCCTGACACCATTTGTAGAAGGACATGTTTGCTTCCCCTTCTGCCATAATTGTAAGTTTCCGGAGGCCTCCCCAGCCTTGCAGAACTATAAGCCAATTAAACCTCTTTTGTTTTTACTCAGTCTCAGGTATGTCCTTATAGTAATTTGAGAATAGACTAATACACTGTCTCAGAGATTCTGACTTAGTAGATTTATGAAAGAGCCAGTGCATTTACATTTTTAACAAGTGCTTCACTGATTTTGATACAGTTTTTTGAGAAGCTGCTGTAGGTTCAATCAGAAGTGATTCAAAATGAGTGACTTATGTAAATTCAGAGTGGGGAGAACATTCTTTATTGTTGTTAACATACTGGGTTAAAGAAAATGTGTCTGGCATAAATTTCTTGTGTGCATTATTTTCAGGAGAGAGTTTAAAGGAGAACAGCAATTTGCAAAACATACTACAAAAACTCAGTATGTATTCATCCTCAGGGGATATGAAGACTTGGCCTTTAAAAGTAAGATCTATGCCAAAGCATTCATAGAAAAGCAATTGTTTCTTTAAAACATTTATTTATGAGCACTATGAAAAACTTGAGTTCATTGGCTAAAAAAAAAAAGGTGCTTGGTTCCTGGTTCCTGTGAAGAGCTAATACTAGTCAGATGTACAGCATTCCATTCTTAGAGAATACTTTTATTATTTGGATCAAAACAGAACTGGGCCCATGATACTCTTTACCATAATTGTGACACTCAGTTCTTCTCATTGCTACCTGGTCTTCTGTAGACTTCTGCCTCTACCAAAGATATGTTTTTGTGTGCTTCATTCTGAGTTAATCACCTAACTCAGACAGATGGCATTGTAATACATGCTGTCTCATCAGCATTCAGAACTGTTCTCTAGCTTGAAGAGAAACAGAGTAAAGAAAAGACTTCTTAATTACACTCCGCATTCCCACTCATTAATTGACCTTCGTTCAATTAACCATAAATCAACCAATGTGGTATATGTTACAGATAAATTAACAAATGTCCACATAACACAGTATGTCTATCAAGAGAAATTTACCCATTTGTAATTAGTTTTGTTTCCCACCAGAATTTGGGGGTTAGCTGCTATCAATCTTATAAGAAAAAAAGCAGGCTTATTTTCCTTTTTTTCTTTATAAATGTGTGACTCCAAATGAGAACATCTCTTCCCCCGAAAATCTAAAATCAACATACGATTCTCCAATGGTTCTCTTTTCTTAGTCTACATTATTTCAAATATAAGAATAAAAGGGATTAAAGATAGACTGAGAGGGGCCTGGCACTACTTTGTTTCTGTGGCTGAAGCAGCTCTGACATTCTAAAATTACTAGCTTTAGATAGGGTGTAGCAGAAGGTAAGATGAAACATCAACCGATTTAATATTCTCCTTTTATTTAAAGAATAGCTTTTGGAACTCAGTATCAAGCGAGTCTGTTTTAAGACTGAAAGTATTTTAAAGGACAAGAGTCTCAGTCTATCGAGCAAGAATGAAAGTGTTAGTTAGCCAATTCATTTATGTAAAATAGTTTTTAAAAAAATTTTTTGCTGCTCTCAGACTTCAAACTCACATAGGATAAGAGCTAGGGAAGTGAAAGTCAGTGGGCAGAGTAAACTTGACCCTGCTGAGGTTCTTCGTGCAGATGCCTCTGCCCTGTTTTCCCTGCCTAGTCTTGGAGATAAGGGAGACTGAAGACAGAGAGGCCAGTGAACTATTTACTGTTGCTTTGCAGAGACAGAAAACCATCAGAGGCCCACAACATTTTTTAAAAATTAGTAAATCAAGACTTTTTTGTGACTACTGGGATCACTCTATTTTTAAGTGAGATAACAATATCATCATTATGTAAGAAATATCCTTATATATTTAGACATATATTCTGAGTTATTTGGTGATGAAAAAACATGTTAGCTTATATACCTTAAAACATTTTAGCTAAAAAGTGTTAGAAAAAAGTGACAAAATGTGAATCAATGTTAATGTAGGTATAAGGAGGTCCATTATACTCAATTCCTTCCTTAATATATTAATAGAAAATTTGCTGTTAAAAGCATGAAAGAAGGTGATTCCGTGTCTTTGCTATTGTGAACAGTGCCGCAATGAACATACGCATGCATGTGTCTTTATGAGAGAAGAATTTATATTCCTTGGTAGACTGGATAAAGAAAACGTGATACACACCATGGAATATGATGCAGCCATAAAAAAAGAGCGAGATCATGTTCTTTGTAGGAACATGGATGGAGCTGGAGGCCTCTATCCTTAGCAAACTAGTGCAGGAACAGAAAACAAAATATTGCTTGTTCTCACTTACAAGTGGGAGCCAAATGGTGAGAACACATGGACACAAAGAGGGGAACAACAGACACTGCGGCCTACCTGAAGGCAAAGGGTGGAAATAGGGAGAGGAGAAGCAAAAATAGCTAATGGGTTCTAGGCTTAATACCTGGGTGATGAAATCATCTGTACAACAAACCCTGTGACACAAGTTTACCTCTAGAACAAATCTGCACATGTACCCTGAACCTAAAATGAAAGTTTAATTGTTAAAAAAGCATGAAAAAGAACACAATATAAGTCAGCAATACTTAGATCACAGTTAGTTCTTCTTTATAACAGTATTTTACTCCATGTAAGCATTCTTGTATGTACCTTGTCATTCTACAAAACTCATTTGCTTTCAGATAATGATTTGGTGCCCTAAGTTCTACAATAAGAAAACACTTCTGTTTTTAGCAAATGCTGCCTTTTTTTATATATTAGTTCTTAGTCATCCAAGTTTTACCTACTCAGTGTTTTGGAAGATCAGTTTTTACCGGAAAAAAACAAATTATTCCTTGATTGTTGACACATTTTTATTTTCTCCCATCTCTATCTGATTGCAAAAATATCTAATCTGTTATAGTAATTTATCTAATATCTTGAACCCTAATATAAATGAACATAAGAAAATATAATATTTTATGTAAAATATGTAACTTATTGATAGAGCAATGTGAAACTAATAGTATTATTTTGTGATTAAACACATACATGGAAGAGTAGAAATGGTGCAGACTGTTGAATTAGAAATAAAACTCATTTATATAGCGATATTTTTAAAGAATGTCCACAATCATATTCATCCAAATGCCTAACTTCTCAATGTTGCATAGGTCAGTTTCCAGATATTAAAAAATTTCACAATTGTTTTCCAGGGGTGAAATTACAAGGGAAAAATGACTAGGTCAATTTAATTACAAAAATTCCTGTGTACATCTCCATGTATTTGGATTCATAATGTAAGTAATGCTCATGAGAATTAAACAAAATTAATAGACATTGTCTCTTCAATATGACTTAAAGTGAAAGCCATATTTCATTCTCTTACCCAGACTTCATCATATATATTTTTGGAAAGGGAATAACAGAAATTTATTAGGGATAAGACCTCCAAAATAATTCAGAATTGTATTCATCAGATGCTTCTAGATTGGAGCTTTCATCACAGGTCTGAAGAGGAGGTGAGCTGTTCAGCAGCAAATACTATTTATAGATTGGGCCAGGCTCGGTGACAGTAAGTTTGGTTGAGGATTAGATGTCATTAAAGTCTCTGAGCTACATCTTGAAAAGGGGAAGAACTTGCCTGTAGTAAACTGATAACCTTAAATAGTTTATAGTTGAATGCAAAAAATTAAATGTAAAGAAAAACCCTAACATTTCAAAGGTTTTTTTTCTATAAACATTCCCAAAATACGCCAAAACATCATGAAACTCTATTTTTTCCTCCACAGAGAAGGAAAACCCCTGCCATTACAGATAAAATAATTTCAATTCACCAACCATTTCTCTAAAAAATTTTCTAAAACATAAGTCAATTATATCCCAAACATTTTGATGTAAATATGAGTTTTCCTGGAGCAAAATAAGCAGTGGCAAATAGACTGAAAACTTCCACTTACCCATTTATATCCATGCAAATATATGCTGGCCATAATAAGTACTTGAAGTTTTTTTTTTTCATCTAATCTTTTTATTTCTATAAACAATTAAGGTTACAATTGGGAGATGAAATGAAATGAGCAAATCTTTATTCCAAACGTGGATTATTGCACCTTTCTAAGTATTAAGTCTACTACACATTGCTGTAATTGATTATAATGGTGCTGCTCACAGTTAACACTTTGCCACCATTTCCATGCTTCAAGAGGTTTATAACTCAGCTATAAACATTTGCTCTATATTGAACTGCATATTGAAGATTTCAGCCTTTGAGAAATTGCTTTTGTGAGCTGAAAAAAGAAAAGTCAGACTAGACTTTTCTGTTACAACATTTTATTTGTAAAGTAACAAGCATTTTTGGATTAAAACATTTTTCAATTTCATGATAACTTTTTAAAGCAAGATTTGGCTGTGACAATACTCCATCAGAAAAAAAAAAGATTTAAACTCAAAAATTACTTTTTTATTACTTTTTATTTTTTTTAAGACAGAGTCTTGCACTGTCGCACAGGCTGGAGTGCAGTGAGGTGATCTTGGCTCACTGCAACCTCCACCTCCTGGGCTCCAGTGATCCTCCTGCCTCAGCCTTCCAAGTAGTTGGGATTACAGGCATGTGACACCACATCTGGCTAATTTTTGTATTTTTTGTAAAGATGGGGTTTCTCCATGTTGGCCAGGCTGGTCTCCAACTCCTGGTCTCAAGTGATCCGCCTGCCTCGGCCTCCCAAAGTGCTGGGATTATAGGTGTGAACCACTGTGCCCAGCCAAAAATTACTTTGTTTTTTAATGGTCTCATGACAGTTCTCTGTACCACTTTGGTACAGACTATGAGTATCTATAATTTAAAGGCACGGTATACCTACAGCCATTTGAGACTTTCAGGTAACTTGTATTTAATTTACTAAAAGAACATTTCTTGTTAATTGCATGTTGCTACCCATGCATATATTCATTTGACAAACATCTAGTATATCTTCAACTTTGGTGATTGATATGGTTTGGCTGTGTCCCCACTTAAATGTCGTCTTGAATTGTAGTCCCCATAATACCTACGTGTTGTGGGAGGGACCCAGTAGGAGGTAATTGAATCATAGGGGCAGAGTCCCCCATGCTGTTCTCGTGACAGTAAGTGAGTTCTCACACCATCTGATGGTTTTATAAGTGTCTGGCATTTCCCCTGCTGGCACTCATTGTCTCTCCTGCTGCCCTGTGAAGAGGTGCCCTCCACTATGATTTTAAGTTTCCTGAGGTCTCCCTAGCCATGTGGAACTGTAAATCACTTAAACCTTTTTTCTTTATAAATTACCCAGTCTTGGGTATTTCTTCACAGTAGCATGAAAACAGACTAATGGAGTAAAAAAAGTTGAATAAAACACAATCTTTGTGGATGAAAGAGATAGGTGAACTAATATTTATATAATAAACATTAAGCCTGGTATATGTAAGTACCTTAGTAAATTCCTGTTAAACTTATGTGTATGTGTGTATGTGTCTTTACTGATTGTACAAATACAACACACATAAGATAATATGGTAGAACACAGGAGAAGTTGTTAAAGTCTGATTCAAATATCTAAACATTGAATAATTTCAAAGTTCTGCAAAAACTTGCATGAAGTTTAGATATTTTGAATTATCTATATTTATAGACAGTAGTTTTTAATATACTTTCTTGGGTTAACCTATAAATCAGAGGTGGCAAAATCAAATGTCCACAGGAATTTGATAGGTAACAGAAATGTGTGATCCTAAACCAGAAAGAGCCTGGGGCTGGGGGATATTGGTGAGGAGTTCCTGAATAAACCTTGAAATTACCAGTTCCATCAGCAAATTAACACTCTTAATTTGTAAATTTATAAAGCACCAGGCCTGCCAACCAAACATGTTTGGTTCCACATCCATATTTGGTCCAGCTGCTTGAGCTGTTAAATACAACTCAGTTTGTTTTCTCGATATTTTACATTAAGAATGCTATCCCCAATTTTAATCCTGATTTTTTTTTTGCCATTAGTTGCTATCTGTAATTTATTTATACAGAACTTTATCCATATGCCAGTTTAAGCTGAAAATTGATTTTGTGTGTAATTGCTGAGGGAGGTAAAAGGTGATGGTAAAAAAGGTGAAGATTTAACAGACACACAGACATGACTTCATAAACAATAACAGTTTATTGACGCATTCATGAGTGATGGTTCAGAAACTCAAGTTAATTATTTCACTCAATTCCACCAGATTCTAGGACCTGAATAAAATTAACCATACTCAAAAGAAACTGGTAGACAACAAGAATGGTACCATTTATGGGTCACCTAATACGGACTCAGGCACTTGTGTCAAGTTTTTTAAAATTGTGGCAAAATAAACATAACAGAGAATTAACCATCTCAATAGTCTTTAAGTGCATAGTCCAGTAATGGTAAGCATACCTACATTGCTGTGCATCCAGTCTCCAAAGCTCTTTTCAGCTTGTGAAACTGACACTCTGGACCCATTAAATAACTCCCTGCTTTACCCACCTCCAGCCTCCAGCAATCATCCTACCTTCTCTAGCGATGTATCTGGCTACTACAGGGGCTTCATATAAGCAGAATCACAGAGTATTTGTCATTCATGTGATTAACGTAATGTCCTAAGTTTCCTGCATGTTGTCACTCGCCAGAATTCCCTTTATTTTTGAGGCTGAACAATATTCCCTGTACGTATACATTACATTTTGTTTCTACATTAATTCATCAATGAACACATGGGTTGCTTTCATCTTTTAGCTTTTGTTGGTACTACTATGAACACGGGTGTGTACTTATCTCTTTTATACCCTGCTTTCAATTTGGGAGGTATATACCTAAAAGTATAATTGCTGGATCATACGGCAATTCTATTTTTAATTTTTTCCACAATGGCTGCACTGTTTTACATTCCCGCCAATTTAATTTTAAAACAATTCTAAAAGTCTGTCAACTTCTGAGAGCCACGAGCTTTTGGACATTTCACAGAGGTTCCCCAAGTCTCAGTTTCCTCACCTATGAATGAGAATTGTTACCTCATAGTGCTTCTAGGAGTGGACTGAATGAGATTTTCCTTTAAAGGTATTTAGGCTTGTTGCATAGTAAGCACTTAATAATTAATTCCTGAGCAGACACATTAGGCTCTTTGATTTGTTTAAGTGTTTATTCCTGTAGAATCTTTCTTTAGTTGGCTAATATGAATTATTTTGTGTTAACTCTAGTTATGTTCTCTGAAATTAACATCCTCCTTCTGTTGTTCTGTATCCATTGTGGGCTTCTGTCATGCTGGTCTTGTTACCGGTGTTGAATCCATACGTGTCTGCAGCAACCTCAATTCTTGTCTCCTCAGAAAAGGAAGGGCATAAGGCAGCAGGAGAAACCGAGGCAAGTTTCAGAGCCAGGTTGAAAGTTTATTAAAAAGTTTAGAGCAGGAATGAAAGGAACTAAAGTACACTTGGAAGAGGGCCAAGTCGGTGACTTGAGAGCATCAATTGCCCTGTTTGACCTTTGACTTAGGGTTTTATACATTGGCATACTTCCAGGGTCTGGCATCCCTTCTCCTCTGATTCTTCCCTTAGGGTGGGCTGTCCGCATGTGCAGTGTCCTGCTAGCACTTGGGAAGGGCCGCATGCCCAGTGTGCTTACTGGAGTTGTATGCATGCTCACTTGAGGTATTCTTCCCTTACCAGTCAAATCTGCCTCGTAGGTCACATACCAATTAAACTCCGCCATTTTGCCTCTTAATGTGCATGTTTGAGCCCATTCACTCAGTTCCTGAGATCTTACTGGGAAGCTGCTGATCACCAGTTTCGGGATTTTTTCTATTTATTGAGAGTGCCTTTTCCTGGTGCTGACTGTAACCACGTATTTTAGGAGACTGTTTAACAATCGCCTGACCATCTCTGATGGTCATCTGAAAGTTCCAGTAGAAGTGGGAGGAAGCGCTCTCCTGTCCTGCTCATGCCTAACTAGCTACCTACTGTAACAGTCTGAGCTCTCATTGCTTCATCACAGTGACCAAGGAATGACCATTCTTTTCTGGAAATTTTAAACATTGCCTTGCACATATTGACTATCAGTAAAAGTTATCCCTCCTTGCATCCCAACAATGGCCATCCTGTTTCTAAGGCAACAAGTACTGGTTCAACAGGCTTTACATGAATAGTCACTAGGGATATTATGTTGTACTTTGGACTTTGGAAGAGTGCCAGTGATTTTGAGGTTCATACTTTAGATAGTTAAAGGAACAAAGGAGGAGAAACAAGATGTTTGTCCACCTTCCATCTCAGGTGTAATATCTGCCCATCCTGACCTGAATTAGAAGCAGGACTGGAAATTATTAAGGCAGTGTGGAAAAGCATTTGGGAGTTTTGTAAGGTTATCCCCCTCAGTCCCAAAGCCAATGGCCACGTTTTAGCAACATTGCTTATACCTTAGAGAAATAAATGCAAAGAATACATTTAGTTGAATCTTCTCAACAAATGGAACCATGTGTTAATACGTAGACCTTATTTTAATCCATTCACATATTTTGAGCCTAGTCAATTTTAAACCTTGTCCAATGACAGTTATTAAATAACAATGCAATTATTTGCATCAAAGGATATAAAATTATTTATTTACAATGATATTTAACTTTTCTCATAAAAATGTTTTTTGGGAATATACATTTATTGGTCTATTCGTAGCTATGAGAACAAAGTATAAAATATGTGAATTGTAAACTCCTCCTAGAGAAAAGTGTTTGAAACTACTACTGGATTAATTCCTTTAACCATCTAAAGTATGAACCTCAAAATCACTGGCACTCTCCCAAAGTCCAAAGTACAACATAAAATCCCCCAGACATGGGCAGTTCCATCAAATAAACGGGTTATTGCTAATATGGGGAAGACTGCTGTGATCTAATTTAACCAAGAAACTGTTGAACATGAATGAAAAGCAGGATGGAATGCCACCCTTCCTGTCGATGCCACTCAGGACAGACCAGGAAAGTTCAAGGATAAGCAGAGGGATGCAGCTAATTTTTAGTAGAAGACAGAAGTTTCATGAGAGAGGAGAGAGGAGACTACAGTGCTGCAAAAACAAAGCTTTTAAAGCTATTTTTGAGGGAAATATATACACAAAATAAGCAACAAATTCTTTGTAAAATGCACATTGGCTTCTCTTTATACACAAATTCAAAACACAAGAAGACTCTTGAAATTCTGCAATAAAAGTTACGAATGACAATAAAAATAGACAAAAGATTTAAGCAAACACTTCCCAAAGGAAGATGCATAAGTGGCCAATGAACACATGAAAAAGTGCCCAACATCATTAATCATGAGGGAAATGCAAATTAAACTACAATGAAATATCACTATGTATGCATTAGAATAGTTAAGATAAAAAAAAAAAAAAAAAAGATTGGCAATGCCAAAATATTGGTGAGGATGTGATACAACCAGGTCCATTACTGTTAGAGATGGAAAATGATAGGACTGTTGTTTATTTTATGTCTTTCATTTAAAATGACATCTTTCAAATAAGGAAAAGTTGAGGGAGATCTGATAAACATAATGTCCAATATAAGCATGAGTAGAAATAATATAGGTTAGTATAAAGAAATGTGGTAAATTACATATAATTAGTTTTATTTTAAAAAATCTAGTTCAATGCTACAGTTGAAATGACTCCTAGTTCAGATGAGGGGTTCTACTCAAACTAGATGTAAATGCAATGTGAGCTTAACTCCTCTGATAAAGCAAAATTGATGTCATAAAGTATTATGTGGCTCTATTTATCTCCGTGGAATGACTCATATTTTAAAATATTTCCCTTTACTGACCTCAGTAAGGAACAGTTGATCACTTTCTCCTTCATCACTCACTTTAAAAAGGGCCTTCTGGGTACTCTCCTGAGTTGCTAGTGTTGTGACAGTCTGAGAAAACAGCAAAAAGACATAGTGATATCCAGTTTTTCCATAAGTATCTAGCCTTAAGTAGCCAATTAACTGAAATCACCACTACTGGATTAATTTCTTAGGCTTGAGGTATTTTCTCCAAAGAGAACTTGTTCAAATAAATCTATATTTCAAGATATGAAAGAAACATGAAATAAAAAATCTTAAGTGGCAAGTTTCACATCAAAAGAAGACTTGGATATTTACTATATTCTCCTTGGAGATAGGGAAGCATACACCGACAAAAATTTGAAAGAAATGTCTTATGCTGTCATTGCTGGATGGAAAAAGAACCATAAAACTAATATTTTCATATCCTTAAGAAAAAGGAAAAGAAAAGTGGGTTAACAAGAGAATTAGTATTTATCTGTCACCAACTCCAAATAAAGGATCTTATATACTTTCTAATTGATGTACTATCTCATTTCCGTATCCACAGCATTTCTAAGAAAAACTTATGGTCCTCAATATACACAAAAAGAATTTGTACCTTCTAAATTCATTTGCTTACTAAGGCAAGAATTGGCAGAATTCTGATTTCTGTTATTTCTACTACATAAGCTCCACCAATGTCTATATCTTCCATCTGTATCCAGGAAACTCAAATCTTAGGTGTGAGAACTGGTTAACCATAGAAAATACACTTGTGGTTTCTGAAAAGACTATGAATTTAATCTGAGATTCTATTTCATAAAAGCAAGAAAAGGAAAGCAAATGAAACAAAGAGACAGACAACTGAGAATAATAGTGGAAAAATGTACCGTTGGACCATTGTTAGATCAGGAGATTATATTCTATCATATTTTTTCTTTATGATCTTTATATATATAAATTAAATATGTATGTGATATTAAAACATATCTCAGTAGTTTGGAGATAATTTTCTAAAGAATGAAAGAATTATGGTCTCTAGTATAGCTTCAATACACTTAACTGAACAGACTCTTACATTTGGTATATAAACCTGTGTTATCATCTAGTGGTAAAGTGTTAGAAATACAGACACAGACTCCCTGGATCCCCAGAAGAAGCTAATTCATGAACCCAGAAAATGCAACATATCATACCAACAATGTGGTCTAATTGCATTCAGCTTGGTTCTCAAATATATACAGATAAAGCTGCATCACAATGAAGCTTGATAAAAGCTTAAGTCTATGCATTTAATGTTCTGTGGAGGTGTGAATAATGCTACCTTCAGAGCTGGGTGGGAAAAGTTTTATTACTTTTATTTAAATTGTAAACAATAGTTAAGAAATAGCTTTCCTGATTAAGCACTGGAAAACCACAAAGCCTGTGAAACATTGATGCCAAAAAACATGCCCAAAAATGAAAGTGGGAAAATAAAAATAATGGACTATAACTTAGATACAAGTGCTATTCTTTCCTAAGAAGAGGAAAACACTGCCAACATGGTATAACAGACTTGGTCTTTCCCCTAGTATTTCCCTAAAATTCTGATGAGAAGG
Organism: Pongo pygmaeus; assembly: GCF_028885625.2. Taxonomy (NCBI): domain Eukaryota; kingdom Metazoa; phylum Chordata; class Mammalia; order Primates; family Hominidae; genus Pongo; species Pongo pygmaeus. Next base: position 17,405,341 of record NC_085930.1, on the reverse strand, counting down.
AACACTGATAAGATACAAAAATATCAGAAGGTACAATGTGGCACATAAGTCCATGAATGCAGTTTCTTTTGGATCAGGAATGAATATGAGACTAAGATAGGAAACGGGTACATTATCAATCCTTCCCACACACATTCTTTCAGCACCTGTCATGTCAGTCTCTCTATAAGTTACGAGAGCTAAAGCAAATAAGTAAAGATCTGATGGGGGAAGAATTGACATACAATTACAATCCAAAATAAATGGCATGATAAAGACCTGCACAACGTCTGTGAGCAACAACTAAAAAGTAAAAAACTGAAATTGGGAGCAAAGAGAAGCTTATGAAAGAGGCACTAATTGAACCTGACATTGAATTATGAGTAAGGACTTAACAGCTATCTGAGATGGAGAAGATCAGAGGCCTAGAAACATTAAAAAAGCTGTTCTGCTAGAAAAACAGTCAGAAGCTTGAAGAAGGCAAGCTCATGTGTGATGCTGCAGTAGAAAATCCTGGGCAGTCAGAGAGTCGTAGCTGATGTGCAATAGGTGGAATGTGGAAATGACTAACAGAGAAGATAATTAGGGAGGAAAAAGTCCATCTAAAACACAAGCTATTGACTTACTGTATGGTTTGTTTTGATATTTTTGTAATTTTATTTGTCATCAATTTAAAGGAACAAACTTTTAGAAGTTAAACTCCTTGGAAACATTTTGTCTATTTTGGTCAGTGCTTAATTCCTCAATGCTTAGAAAAGTACCTGGCACATAGCAGCAGCTGAATGAATATGCAAATATTTGTAAATTGAAACTTAAAAATATTCAGTAAATATTTATTGAGCCCTTGATGTGTGCTGGCACTGTAACTATATTAGGCATGTTGACCTTTTGCCAAAGAAGATTAAGTTAAAGATAAATTATAACTGGTGACAAACATGCTTTCTCAAATGCCTGGGAAATCTACCAGAAGGGCCCTATTCAATATAGTAGCCAATAACCACATGAGGCTCTTGATCACTTGAAATGTGTCTATTCCAATTTGAGATGTGCCATAAGTATAAAAGTCACACAAGATTTTGAAAGCTTGGTGCAAACAAAGAGAATAAAAATATCTCAGCAAATAATTTTGTATTGATTGCATGTTGAAATGATAATATTAAATATACCGTCTTAAATAAAATATCTCATTAAGAGTAATTTACCCCTTTCTTTTTACTATATATGTGGTTGCTAAAAAAACGTAAAATTACATACATAGCTTGCTTTATATTTCTACCAGACAGTGCTCTGCTAAAAATCAAGGATTAAACTATTATTCTCAAAGTATGGGTTGAAAAGTCTCTTTACATTTAATTTTCAGACTATATTAATTTTGAATACTGAGGCTACAGATGAATTTGCTAAACAGTTTGAGTGACTTAAGTGAGTTGTACAATTAAGAACAACTGTACTCAATTCTATAGGAAGTAACCTAATTCAATACTTGATGATTCAGGTATAGATATAGAGAACCAATCTTGAGCCTTCACAAAGCTTAAGATTTCTTGCTGACTGGAGGGAAAGTAAGAAACTTTCAATAGCTTTTTCTGCAGGTATTCAGATTTGACATAGTGCCCCAGTTTATAAATGGAATCAATTTCTTTGTGAAGTTCCACTACTTCCTGGATGCAGGAAAATAGCACAAGCACTGAAATGGCAGAATTGGAGAATATGATCTATGCTGCTAGACCTCTCTGTCAGAGCTGTATAATTGTGACCCAGTGTGTGCTTCCTGATGGGAAATGTTTTCCCCTGGGCCAACTCTGCTGCCAGAAATTTCAGAATACTATTTGAGGTGTGTGCATTCATGTGAAAATTCAACTTGGAAATTCTATGCATTATGGAACCAGGAATCAAATAGATGAGGAAGAAATGGGGATGCTGGAGCATGGCTAACAGCAGGGATGGCTGGACAATGTTATTCTGGTCTAGGAAAGTTATGAAGGAGCTTTATCTAGGATGAACAAATAACTGTTTAAAGAGCGTGTAGACTCACTCAAGGCATTTGCAAGAGAGAAGGAATCAGAAATCCAACAAATTGCAATGTAACATGAGAAAAAATATTGGTAGATGATCTCGCTCTTAAAACTCTTTCTGTCAATGCAAAAATTGAGTTCACACATGGTCAACATTCAATCTGAATTTCAGGCAGGGAATTCACTGTTGGTTCACTGTAGTTATTAATGGTATTTCCCAAATAGTCCCAGTTCTCTCCACTTCCTGACACATAATAGGATTTTATTTCCTGGCAATCTTGTGGTTTGATGGAAACACGCAATTAACTGTATCCAACAATTTGTGTGTATTAGTCCCTTTTGAGAGAGAGCATTTTATTATCAATTCAAGCTTGTCAATACTGTGTGGAATCTAAGATCCACAATATGCTGAGTCACACTGATGACACTACCTTTGAATAATAAGTAGAAACTAACCAGAATTAGCCTTTCCATCTAACTTATTTATTATAGGGTTATTTGACATAACAAAAATCTATTTAATATAAAAGTTATTAAATATAAAAAGCTACCCAATCAACCAGACTAAAATTTTTCCATCTACACACAAACACATATGTTCTTTTGGACCAGAAGTAAGGGGAATACAGTGCCTTAACCTGTAGGCTTTATTCCCACAGACCCTCAACCAGTGGCAAAGTTTCCTGATAGGTATTTATCCTCTCTCTTTCTCTGGTCACTGTCTACTGTCTACTGACCTACACTGTCACCATGAATTGAATTCAGTATGAGGGCTCTCATCTGAATGATACCCAGGGTTCTGGGCTTTTTCAAATACTAGGAGAGTGGGGAGAGAGCATTCTCACCTGCAGTGGGAGCAAGAGCCATCCATCTAAGAAAGCCCAAGGTTTATATATCTGTAGTGAGAATTTCCATTTCTGTGATTTTTCTCCTAAAGTTGGTGTTATTTCCTTGCTATGACTAGCTATTGCAAAACAGTTGGTATAATGTGTTGATCTGATATTTAATTCATGTACATCTAGCTTTGTGACCCCACCTTTCTGGTGGTAGATTTTAGCAATAATCAAATTATGCAAAACTCATATATTGACACTAATAATATGATATTCCCTTATATGGGACTTCATAACATTTTAGACCCTTGTATACATTAAGGATAGTTCTAGAGCTCTCTTTTTCCTATGGCATAATAATCTTCAAGGTTCGAGACAGTGGCTTCTCCATCAGCTTTGGTCTCTGATCCACTAGAGTTAAACATTTCTGTCATTAGGCCGGGCGTGGTGGCTCACTCCTGTAATCCCAGCACTTTGGGAGGCTGAGGAGGGCGGATCATGAAGTCAGGAGATCTAGACCATCCTGGCTAACACAGTGAAAACCCGTCTCTACTAAAAATACAAAAAATTAGCCGGGCATGGTGGCGGGCACCAGTAGTCCCAGCTACTCCAGAAGCTGAGGCAGGAGAATGGCGTGAACTCAGGAGGTGAAGCTTGCAGTGAGCCGAGCGCCACTGCACTCCAGCCTGGGGGATAGAGCGAGACTCTGTCTCAAAAAAAAAAAAAAGGATTTCTGTCATTAGTAATCAGAATGGTATAGACAAATAAAAGAATATCATTTCTGGTGGATTATGATCTTGGTTACAATATTTACTAGTTGCGTTGCCATAGGAAAGTAAACTCTCCTTTCTGAGTCCTGATTCCTTCATCTTTAAAATAAAGCTAATCATGGCAACCCAATGAATGATTATGAAGAACAAATGAGATAAAATAAAGGAAAGCCATTCCACAGATGAATAGTAATTCATGTTATGATAAGCAGTAGATATGACATTTTCTTTTGTCTCCAGTCATAGATTTTCCATTTGGTTCTTTTTTTGTATTTTTCATTTTTTTTTTAATTTTTAATTTTGAATTTTAGTGGGTACATAGGTATATATTTCTCTGGGTACATAAGATGTTTTGGTACAGGTATGCAATGTGTAATAATCACATCATGGAGAATGGGGTATCCATCCCCTCAAGCATTTATCCTTTGTTCTACAAAAAATCCAATTACATTCTTTTAGTTATTTTAAAATGCATAATTAAATTATCATTAACTAGAGTCACCCTGTTGTGCTATCAAATATTAGGTCTTATTCATTCTTTCTAACTAATCTTTTTGTACCCATTAACCATCCCCACCTTCTCCCACGCCCACTACCCTTTCTAGCCTCTGGTAATCATCCTTCTATTTCCATGAGTTCAATTGCTTTGATTTTTAGATCCCACAAATAAGTGAGAAAATGTGATGTTTGTCTTTCTGTGCCTGCCTCATTTCACTTAATATAACGATCTCCAGTTCCAGCCGTGTTGTTGCAAATGACAGGATTTTATTCTTTTATATGTCTGAATAGTACTCCATTGTGTACAGGTACAACTTTTTTTTATCCGTTCATCTGTTGAAGAACACTAGGTGGCTTCCAAATCTTGGCTATTGTGAAGGGTGCTGCAACACACATGGAAGTTCAGTTATCTCTTTGATATGTTGATTTTCTTTCTTTTGGGTATATAGGGAGTAGTGGGATTCCTGGGTCATATGGTAGCTCTATTTTTAGTTTTTTTGAGAAACTTTCAAGCTATTCTCCAAAATGGTTTTACTAATAAACATTCCCACCAACAGTGTACCAGGGTTCCCTTTTCTTCACACCCTCACCAGTGTTTGTTATTGCCTGTCTTTTCTATGTAAACCATTTTAACTGGGTTAAGATAACATCTCATTGTAGTTTTGATTTGCATTTCTGATGACCAATTACGTTTAGTACCTTTTCTTATGCCTGTTTGCCATTTTGATGTCTTCTTTTCAGAAATATCCATTCAAATCTTTTGCCCATTTTTTGACTGGATTATTAGATTTATTTCCAATAGAGTTGTTTGAGCCGCTTAGATATTCTGTTCATTAATTCCTTGTCAGATGGATAGCTTGCAAATATTTTCTCCCATTCTGTGGGTTGTCTCTTCACTTTGTTGATTGTTTTCTTTGCTGTACAGAAGCTTTTCAACTTGATGTGATTTCATCTATACATTTACTCAAGAAAATTTTGTCTAGACCAATGGCCCAGAGATTTTCCCCAATGTGTCTTGCAGTAGTTTCCTAGTTTGGGGTCTTTGATTTAGGTCTTTAATCCATCTGGATTTTTGTATACAGTAAGAGACAGGGGTCTAGTTTTATTTTTCGGCATATAGATATCCAGTTTTTTCAGCATCATCTATTAAACAGATTGTTTTTTCCCCAGTGTTTGTCCTTGACATCTTTGTCAAAAATAAGTTCAGTGTAGGGCTGTGGATTTTTTTCTGGGTTCTCTAGGCTGTGCCTTGGTCTATGTGTCTGTTTTTATTCCAGTACCGTTTTGTTTTGGTTACTATAACTCCATGGTATGATTTAAAGTCAGGTAATGTGATTCTTCCAGTTTTGTTCATTTTGCTTAGGATAGCTTTGGCTATTCTGGGTCTTTTGTCATTGCATATAAATTTTAGGATTGTGTTTTGTATTCTAAATTCTCTTTTCATGTAAGACCTCTATATGCTCACTAGCATTCGAATAGCGGTAAAGTTAAAGTGAAGTTGAAGCTGTTCCTTAGCTTTTCAGTTAGATGATGTGGCCATCGAATGAAATACAGATTATGAAATAAGGGGAAGGTTGTGTCCTGCTGTTGTCTCATTGAATACAATAACTAATTTGCATGACTCGTTAAAAAATACTGGTATCCTTCCCCTACATTGCCTTTAGGAATGAAATTGCCCATTTACACCGTGGGTATTATTGTACTCAGTCTCCTTTTCTTCCCCAGTACAAAAATGCCTATATGAACCTCACGCCTGTCTAAATCTAGTAGACTGTTCTCTCCTAGCCTTAAAAACCCTTCTCATATCTTTTTTTTTTTTTTTTTTTTTTTGAGCCGGAGTCTCCCGCTGACTCCCAGGCCGGAGTGCGGTGGCGCCATCTTGGCTCCCTGCAAGCTCCGCCTCCCGGGTTCCCGCCATTCTCCTGCCTCGGCCTCCCGAGTAACTGGGACCACAGGCGCCGCCACCACGCCCGGATAATTTTTTGTAGTTTTAGTAGAGATGGGGTTTCATCGTGTTAGCCAGGATGGTCTCAATCTCCTGACCTTGTGATCCACCTGCCTCGGCCTCCCAAAGTGCTGGGATGACAGGCCTGAGCCACCGCGCCCGGCCCCACTTCTCATATAATTCTTTAAAATCGCTCACCCCTCTCTGCCCTGTCAGCAAATGTTAACTTTTAATTGTGAAGACCCACTGTATTTTGCCTCACATTACTTTTTTTCTGCCAAGGCTGCATAGCAAGAACACAGACTCTTGCTCCAGCATCTGCTTTACTTTCTGTTTTTCCTTTGACACCATTAGCTTTCTGTCTTTACACCTATTCTTGAATTTAGGAGAAGATCACCCCCTGAGCCAGTCACTGTGCATTTGTTGGTACAAAATTGGATGTTCTTTCTGCTCTATTTCACTTTTCACAGCATTTTGGCTCTGGTAATCCTATCCCTGTCTTGCCCAACTTGAAGTCTGAGCAATACATAGTCTATAGACTAACAATATTTTGATTTTTAACTATGATGTAGCATTTTAGTAAGCATTTAGCTACGGTCTATATTTGGTCAACAGAAAGAAAGATGCTTAATTTATTTTCCTGGAAATTCTTCATTCATTCATTCAACAATAGTAGTTTACTTACTAAATACCTAATAGTAAAGGAGGTGTCCAAGAAGAAAAAAGAAAATTGTCCCTCAATGAATTTACAGTCTAGTTGAATAAAAAAGAATAGTCTATATATCGTTTTAGTTTCATTTTATTAAAAATACTTCAATTCCCTTTTTTTTCACCTTTAGATGAAATGAATTCAGCAACCGCCTAACATATTTGGGCTATGTACAGAGTCAATCTAAAAACATAAGATTTTAATGAAGAACATTCTAATAGTAATTATTAAAGTAAAAACTCTGTTTTCTTTATATCTTTATTTAATTTTCTTTAGGTAGAAATTAATTTTGAATATTTGTCAATTTAATATGTAGTTAAACAAAAATCTACTCATGACTTCTTAAATTCAGGACTCCACTGGGTGTATAAATGAATAATTGAGGGAATTTACAAAGAATTCAAAGAAGAAAATAACCATTTGGATCTATTAATTTTATTGCCATCAAAGTTTACTTCAGTTCTCAACTTAATTGTCCTATGGGTATCTATCCTTTTTTGCTTTTACATGCTTCACAGACACTCACACACACACAATACTCATATATCATGAACATCCACACATTTCAATTTAATCCAATAGAAAACTCTCATTCACCAAAAGCTTTCTTTGATTTCCATACCTTTGAAGGCCTCCTCAGATCTATTTTCCTGCTGTCCTATTTTCTTTCAGTTTTATCCTTAAGAAAGCTTCTCTGTGATTTGGAACATTTTCCACTGTCTATTGCAGTGGTTAATTTTTTATCATATTTATACCAATAATATGATGCAATTAAGCACTCTGCTGTGTTTTGATAAGATTCCATGGGGTCTAGGCATTTCCAGCTATATAAAAATGTTCAAAAAATAAAGCATGAGGGCAAAACTAAATGCCCTGCTGACCAGAAGAGTTCAGAAGACATGGTCGAATCCTGATCTAGAGAAGCATTTTCTGAAGATGGGAGCCACACAGAGGACTTCATTAACTTCCAAGCACTTCAAAATGAAAAATGGGAAGAAAGTATCTTGGAAAGATTGGACAGCAAGACAACACACTAAACAGCATACACATTATGATAAGTAAAGGGGGTTGTTTGATTTAAGGAGTATTGATTTCACTTTCCTTTTTAATGAAAATGGAGAATAAACTGGTAGTTTCAAGAGAGGAAAATAAAGTATTATATTTTTACCAGATATTGACCACTTATGCTTGCTTACTCATGCCTTCTAGCCCTCTAAGTTTCAACACGAAGAGAGAGGGAAAAATACTCTTCTCACACTATAATGAACAAAGAAAAAAGAGGAATAATGTAATTCTTAAAATTTCAGAAAAAAATAAGTAACAATTGAAGCTTATCATCCTATCCAAATATAATCTGTAAGAATAAATTATAGTTAGTGAGCCTTGCAGCATACACAGGACGCAGGATGTTGTAATTTTTATAATATTATCTTGATATATCATTAGTGATTTAGCAATTCTAAATGTTAAATTTCTCACTTGCCCTTGGAGGTCATGCTATAAGCTATTTGAAAAGTAATTTATTCAGATATGTTAGGAAATGTGAGTTCAACAACGAATAACTTTTAAAAATATTTTATCAGAAAGGAACAGAAAAATCAACTGCAGAGCAGAGAAATATTCTATTCTCTACCACCTTTGCCAGGATAAAGACTATTTTTTAAACAATTAATTAAGAGGCCATTAGACTGAGGTGGCTCCAGTACCCTGGGTTTATATGTAAGCAAACCAAATCCAGTTCAATGTAAACAGTCATTTTCTAGGCCAATCAGAAACTGCCACCTAACTCCTAAGGAATTTCCACTCCTGAAGCTGAACCAATCAGAAACTGCAATTAACCTCTAAGTAGGGACTTTTTCCCTGGAGTGCTCCCAATACTGCTACTGCTCCTCTTTAGTCAATCAAAAATTTTCTTTCTTGTTCTGATTCTGCAGAGACCTATTAAAGCCTTCCCTCTGTGGCCCTTTATTAGATCCCCAAACCGTCTGTGGTCTGGAGCTACACAATTCATGAATCGCTGTTCAAATAAACTATTTAAAATTTCTATGTGCCTTAGTTTATGTTTTGGAACTGCCTAAAGGTCATTTCTTATGTCTAAAATTTGGCTGTGTCTTATACTAATTGAGGTAAATAAAAGAATGTTCCTAACATCAAAATAATAAGTAAATAAATAAATAAATAACAACTAAAAACTTCTCAGGACCAATTACATGACTACATTAGGTAAAATAATGTTTTTTTACTATTATTTTAATCCAAACCACGAATAAAAAAAAATTAGAGATGGGTTCTTGCTATGTTGCCCAGGCCATCTTCAAACTCCTATGCTCAAGTAATCCCTCCACCTCAGCCTTTAGAATAGCTGTGATTACAGGTGTATGCCATCATGCCTGGCTTTCCAAATCCCTAAATTTTAAGTCTCAGTTTTCTGATTTATTTTTCAACTGGTGACAGAACTTTTTAATGTTTTGGGATAGTTTTGATCAGCATTCCAACTATCCATGTAACAGAAGAGGCCCCTGGATGCACATCTTTTGTATTTCTCTTGACACTGTATACACCAGAGACTTTATGGCATCAGAAGCTGTGCCACAGAAAGTCATTCAAAATTGGCTCAAATTTTCTTTTCACTCTTATTAATGGAAACTAACACATCATACTATTAACATAATTAATTTGACCTAAAAGCTATATACAAACCTTTCTTAACAGAGGGAAATTATTTCTTTAAATATACTCAAACTAAACTTTAAATAGATATGCTTCATTACAACTCAAGAAAGAAAAATGAGGCTAAATTAAATTTGAATGAAGCTAATGTAAATTTGAAGTTATTACCTCTTTCCTTTTCACGTTAGGTGGATTCCGACAACAAAAACATTCAGACTTACAATTTAGTTCTGTGAAATACTAATGACAATTACCTTGGAAACAGTTACAGTTTCTCAGAAATCTACACACAAATACAAAACACAAATACAATCATAACATTGTCTCTTACAATAGAAGCACAGGAAGCAATAAATGGTTGGGTCTGGAAATAAACTATCTATAATTTTGGTAGATGTGCATTTCTACCCCTCAGTTACTGACCTATCACCAGGGAGAGAAAGGTCAACTCACTCCACCTGCTACAACTTGCCAATGGATTAAAAAAAGGAAAATGTAAGAATTAATGTGGAGAAGTAGAATATTTCAAAGGAAATATCAATGAGCCAGTATCCAAGTTTTTAAGTTAAATTCAGATGTTCATTGAGCCAATGACATTGTTATTTGGAGTGTGTGTGTGTGAGTGTGTGTGTGTGTGTGTGTGTGTGAATCTCAACAAATAGGTCAAACTATGGAAACTGGAAATTGCTAGCAGTCATTAGGCCACACTTGAAAAACAACTTTTCAGTAAAAAAAAAAAAAAAAATCCACAAAAAAATAAATCAACTAATTCCTCATCTTTGATCAAGATTTAGGGCTATAAATTTGCTCTTAATTATTTAAACTAATTGTGAGCAAAAGACTTGAATGCATTATGACAATTAGACTATGCCTTAAAACTGTAGAATCAGACAACCTTGCCAGTTGTTTCACTTGAACTATTGAGTCATTTCAGTTGCAAATATTCCTAAAAGAAGAAAAATTAATATTCTGTGGAGTTGCATGCAATATGGAAGCCCTCTGAACTACCTGAAGGGTTCAAGGCAGGTTTAGCCCTTCTGGTCTCTGACTGTGTCTACAAAAGCAAAGTGAAGTGAAGAAGTAAAGCAATTATCCTGATTAACCAAGCAAAAAATAATTCCCTGCAAGTCAGAAACAGGCAATTGGTGAAGCATGAATTATCCAGATTTACTATACTGTATATGCTGGTCAACTCATCAAACAATACTATTTTACCTTACATTGTTTGTGTAGACAATTTTAAAAACCTAATAATATTGTGAAAAGTAGCTAACCTCAAACCTTAAGTGTGACTACATTTCTTTTCATAACATGGAGATGAAGGAAAGGCTTATTTCAGGAGACCTAGCACATATTGAAATATGATGAAGATGAAGGAGCATTCCAATATTGTGAATTGAGAATGCTATGTCTCTAATGACCACGTAGTCTTCATAAGCACCCTAGGCTAGAAGGAAATATGAAGCTAGGTCAATAATAGAGAAGAGGCCATGGATAAATCAGTGATGTATATTTCACTTCAGCCTCAAAAAACTCACACTTATGTAGGGGAGCTTAACCAAATAAAGTATCCAAAGAGGAGGAGATAAAATAAATTCAAGTTTTGAATATGTTGCATTGGAACCAGATGAAAGAAAGGTTGAGTACAGAGAGATGTACCGTAGGGTAGTTAGTGAATTCCCCCCGAGATGAATTAGGTATTTCAAATTGTCCATAACAAATGACCACAAATCGAGTAGCTTAATGCAACACCATTTATGCAATCCTGAGTCAGGAATCAGGGATCTGCTTAGTTTTGTTCTTTTAATTTAGGGTATCTCACAAGACTGTAATCAAGGTTTCAGCCAGAGCGAGGGTCCCATCTGGAAACTCGACTGAGAAAGGAATTTCTTCCAAGTTCATTTACGTGGTTGTTTACAAGATAAGGTTACATTTGAGTTATTGGACTGAGGGCTTCAGCCAATGGCTGCTGGCCAGGGGCTGCCCCAGGCCCTTCCCACATGGAAATGCAAACATAGCAACTTATTTAATCAAAGCCAGCAAGAGAAAGAACCTGCTAGCAAGACAAAAGTCAGACCTTTGTAATCTCATTGCAGCAGTGACAAACTCTCTGGGTTGAGATATGCTATTGGCTAGAAGAAAGTTACTAAAAGGAAGGAGATAACACAAAGTCATGCACACCAGAAGGCAGGGATCATGTGGGGCCATATCAGGCACAGTTTACCATAGAAGATGTCACCTAAACCTAACCCTTGGAAAAGTAAGGGAAAGAGAATCCCAGGCAACAGTAAATGCCAAAGGCCTGAGATTAAAAAAAAAAAAAAAAAAATTAAAAGCTCTTTAGTGTTGAAGAAATTGAAATAAGACAGAATAATAGAAAATTATAAATGATGAGGAAGTGTTAAAAGATGAATTGGAGAGATAAGCTGAAGTCAGGCCATGAAAATCCTCTTAGACTATGGTCAACAGTTTAGTTTTATTCTAAGTGTGAGGCAATGTATTCACAGCTTTTAGCAGAGGAGTTGCATGATCTCGTTTACTTGCTAAGTGGATAACTGAGGCTGTTGTGTGAAAACTGGAAGGGATGTCACAGTAGTGGGGTAATGAGATGGTAATGAAGACAAGATAATTGAGACTATTCTGGACTGAGTGAGGTGACTGTGGCAATGGATAAAAGAAGAAACATTCAAGTTATATCTTAGAAGTAGAACTAACCTGGCTTGAATACGACAGGTGAGGAAAAGGGAGAATTTAATTACTGCTAAATTTCTAGAATAAACAGCATGATTGTATTATAACTGAGATGCACAAGACTGTGGAGTGGGAATGAAAAAACAATTTGACCAGAAAAAAAATCCCAAGTTGAATTTTGGACATGTTAAATTTGAGATGTTGTAGGACTTCCAGTGGAGATGTCAAATAGGTAGTGGGAAATAATCTGAAACTCAGACAAAAGATCATGCTGCAAATTTATCTGCATAATATTAATGAATTTTAGATGTAATCACTCTAGAAGATAATGCACTATTAAATACATATATTCGATATGTATATATACATATATATTTGATCATCATTTTCTTAAGATGGCAGATTAGAGGCATTGTTAGCATACCTCTCCCACTGGGAAGGACAAAATGGTGTTTAGAAATTCACACTGTGAACTTTTTTTCAAGAAGCAACACAGGAACTGAACAAGAAAACTGAAGGAATCTACAGACTCTTTGATGGAAGCAGGCGGCTGCAGTTTACACTGTGAGTCGGGTGAAGTGCTGCAAGTCCCCAGTGTGACAGGGGGAGAGGCTGCCTCTGGGATACACCCCCAACCAAGGACCCTGAAAGTCCAGGCCATGGAGGAAAACCCTAACTCCACCCAGCACAGGAACTGACTTGCAGAGGGTTGTAGAATTTAAGAAAAGCAGCAGCATCAGGAAGACCCTTGCATGCACTCCCAGATTCTAGCATGGACCAAGTAAACCATTCCTTACCGTTCCTCACAGGGGACCCTGCAGAGGACAGCCAAAAAAGTGCAGGCAGTGGTCGCAGGTTGAAAGAAGTCCTGAATGGGGTTTCACAATATAACCCCCTGTGGTGACAAACTCCCTTGGCCAGGGCCAGGGCAGCAAAGAGTGAAAAGCAGGCTGCACCTGCAAGTGCAGGAGTCGCGGGTACAGTTGTGGGTACAGGAGCCAGGGACCCAGCTTGGCAGTGGACGGGGAAAGGTGTGACCTGAAAGCTGTGGCTGCTGTCCCCAGAGGGAAAGCTTATGACTCGGGGTGGTTGAGAGTTCTGAGTACAGCCTGACTGGAACTCAGGTCACCTCTGCCAGCGGAACACTGCAGGAGAACATCTGCCTCCTCACATGTGTGGGAACCATGTGGGGCTTACCACTCACCGCTGCTCCCCACTCCCTGTGCAAACTCTTCTGTGCAGCAGAGGCAGTAACACTCCCCTCTGGAGTATCAACCCAGTGGCCCGAGAAATGTTCCTGCTGCTTGACCTGTAGGCAGAGACTCAGAGCAGAAACCTTCCTGATGCAGCCCCCACCTGGCTTTGCCCCACCACTTGCTCTGGTAGCTTCACACAAAAGACAGAAACTCTTGGGCGCTATATGGCCCTGACCATTATCTAAGAAACCAGAATACTCTCCCTGGGCAGCACAAGGCAAGCAAAAATCTCACTGCTACTACCACAGCTGGTTCTCTTGTGAAAGCACCACCTCCTGGCTGGAGGCCAACCAACACAGTCCATTACAGCATCTCCTGGTAGAATAACACTGTGCCCAGGAAGGAGAAAATGGCTGTGCAATCTCAGCTATCACCACTGCTTGCACCACTCTGGCTAACCAGGAGGTCCTGAGTCTGTCCACATGACCAGTTCATTACTATTATAACTGGCATTCAAGAAAGCCAACATACTAAGGCTATCAATAACCAAGAAATCTCATAAAGTCTATGGCATGCCCCTGCCATCTCAATTAGAGCTGATGCTGCCACCCACTGCTGGGAAATTTGAGAACATGTCACATCACCAGATCCCTTGCAGACATTTCTGAGCACCAGCCTGGATTGTGGCAAATTCACTGGGCCTCTAGACCCAGAGGAGCAATAACACTCACAGTAGTCTGGCTCCCAGGGACTCCCACTCCTAGGGGAAGAGGGAGTGTACCACATCAAGGGAACACCCTGGGGGACAAAAGAATCTAGACGGCAGGCCTTAAGTACCAGATCTTTTCACTGGTGAGTAGTTTCTTTAACCAGAGCCGCAGTTGCAGTGCTGGGTTCACCAGGGTAAGTCTTCAGCTTAACCCAACATTCAGACAACCTTGTTTCACTTGAAGGGTCTTGGAGAAGAGGATGTATTTCCCCCCTTACCCAACACCACTGGCACAGTTGAGACTCCTCCCATGTGAGCTTGGCATGGGTATGACCATAGACAGCCTTTCTGGGACACATCAGGGTGACTGCATCCCCACAGGAGCAGCCTCCAAGTACAGGCTTGCACGAGAGACAGAGTCACATTTGTTTCTACTTGGAACATCAACATTTCTACACATGAGAAGAAGTGCCTATCTGATCTGAATGGCTAGAGCTCTAGGACAGAAGTATCTGAGAAGTAGATAAATTTCCTGCTGACCTGGCAAGGGAGCTGAGGCGGACCGAACCCTTCCCCTGATAAGACCGTAGTGTGACTCCATGAGAGCTTCTCCAGCCACCTCTATCAAGGCTGAGACCTCTGCCCACTATTGGATATTGCATTTACCCACCTGCTTTAGCCACAACTGGTTCCTACAACCTCCCCTACTGAACTGAAGCCTGAACCATCAAACCGGTAAATAAAATACTGGGGGAAAATAAATAAATATAAAAATGCATGCCATGGAAGAATGAGAAAAGCTTTAAGAGACGTCTACTATTCCAACCCCATAGGAGACAGTAAACTTGTGCACACACTGAGCACATTGCTACCAACATGTGAGAAAGCCATTATACAAACTCTCTATAACCAAGGAACTCGTACAGAGTCTTCACCTCTGAAAGCACCAAGAACCAAATTAGGCTATGATAAACTATAAACATTAAAGTCTTATCCTTAAGGGGAAAAAAGAATTTAACAACAAGCACAGGCAAATCAAAAACAAATTCAAGAACAACTAGAAGAAACAGTCTACACAAACACCCAAAATATCACACTACCTCTCCAACAATGGATGTAAACCAAGAGGAAATCTGTGAAATACTGGATAAAAAATTCAGAAGGTCGATTATTAAGCTACTCAAGGAGATATGAGAGAAAGGTGAAGACCATCATAAAGACATTTAAAAAGCAGTTCAGGGCCGGGTACGGGCTCACATCTGTAATCCCAGCACTTTGGGAGGCCGAGGCAGGCGGATCACGAGGTCAAGAGATTGAGACCATCCTGGCCAACATGGTGAAACCCTGTCTCTACTAAAAATACAAAAATTATCTGGGTGTGGTGGCACGCGCTTGTAGTTCCAGCTACTCAGGAGGCTGAGGCAGGAGAATGGTGTGAACCCAGGAGGCAGAGGTTGCAGTGAGCCGAGATCACGCCACTGCACTCCAGCCTGGGGACAGAGTGAAACTCTGTCTCAAAAATAAATAAATAAATTAATTAATTAATTTAATTAATTAATTAATTTAATAAAAAACAGTTGAGGATATGAGTGAAAAATTTTTTAGAGAGATAGATATCATCAAGAAAAAACAATCAGAACTTCTGGAAATGAAATACATACTTAGAGAATTACAAAATACAGTGGAAAGTTTTAACAAGACTAGAACAAAGAGAAGAAATAATTTTAGAGCTCAAAGACAAGGCTTTTGATTTAACCCAATCAGAGAAAAATAAAGAACAAAAGAATAAAAAGAAATGAACTAAATATCGAAGAAATATGGGATTATGTAAAATGGCCAAACCTAAGAATAATTGGTGTCCCTGAGGGAGAAGAGGAAATATAAGTCTGGAAAACTTATTTGAATAATTGAGGAAAAGTTCCCTGGTCTGGCTAGAGATCTAGATATCCAAACCCAAGAAGCTCAAAGAACACCTGGGAAATTCATTGCAAAAAGATCCTCACCAAGGCATATAGTCATCAGGTTATCTAAAGTCAACATGAAGGAAATAATTCTAAGAGCAGTAAGACAAAAACATCAGGTATCCTACAAAGGAAAACTTATCAGACTAACAGCAGTCTTCTCAGCAGAAACCTTACAAGCTAGAAGGGATTGGGGTCCTATATTCAGCTTCCCTAAACAGAATAACTGTCAGCCAAAAATTTTGTATCCTATAAAACTAAATTGCATAAATGAAGAAATAAAATCTTCTGAGACAAACAAATTCTGTGGGAATTTGTTACTACCAAACTAGCACTGCAAGAAATACTAACAGGAGTTCTAAACCTTGAAACAAAAGCCAGATATGCGCCAAAATAGAACATCTTGAAAGTATAAAATTCACAGGGTCTATAAAACAATAACACAACAACAACAACAATATCTAGGTGACAATAAATATGGTGAAGAGAACAGTACCTCACATCTTAATATTCACAGTGAATATAAATGGCCAAAATGCTGCACTTAAAAGATACAGAATGGCAGAATGAATTAAAAAAATCACAACCCAAATATCAGCTATATTCAAGAGACTCATTTGACATGGAAGGATTCATATAAACTCAAGGTTAAAGGGTGGAAAAAATATTCCATGCAAATAGAAACCAAAATCAAGCAGGAGTAGCTATTCTTATGTCAGACAAAATAGACTTCAAAGTCACAATAGCAAAAAAAGATAAAGATGGTCACTATGTAATTATAAAGGGATCAATTCAACAAAGAGATATTACAATGCTAAAAATATGCATTAAACACTGGAGGTCCCAGATTCATAGAATTATTACCCCTGGACCTAAGAAATGAGACAGACAGCAACACAATAACAGTGGGGGATTTCAATACACAATTGAACCACACTAGACAGATCTTCAAGACAGAAAGTCAACAGAGAAACAATGGACTTAAATGACACGCTAGAATAAATAAACTTTACAAGACATTCTACCCAAGAACTGCAGATATACATTCTTATCAGCACATGGAACATTCCCCAAGACAGATCATATGATAGGCCCCAAAACAAGTCTCAATAAATTTTAAAAACTCAAAATTATATCAAGTATCTTCTCAGAACACAGCGAAATAAAACTAGAAATAAACTCCAGAAGGAACCCTCAAAATTATACAAATACATGGAAATTAAATAATTTACTCCTGAATGATATATGGGTTAACATGACATCAAGATGGAAATTTAAAAATTCCCTGAACTGAATAATAGTGACACAAACTATCAAAACCTCTGGGATACAGCAAAAATGGTGCTAAGAGAAAAGTTTATAGCATTAAATGCCTACAACAAAAAGTTTGAAAGAGCACAAACATACAATCTAAGGTGACACCTCAAGGAACTAGAGAAACAAGAACAAATCAAACCCAAACCCAGAAGAAGAAAAGAAATAACAAAGATCAGAACAGAACTAAATAAAATTGGAACAAAAAAATACAAAAGATAAATGAAACGAAAAACTGGTTCTTTGAAAAAATAAATAAAATTGACAGACCATTAGCAAGATTAACCAAGAAAAGAAGAGAGAAGATTTAAATAAGCTAAATTAGAAGTAAAATGGGTGCTATTATAGCCAATACTACAGAAATACAAAAGATCATTCAAGGCTACTATGAACACCTTTACATGCACAAACTAGAAAATCTATAGGAAATGGATAAACTTCTGGAAATATACACTACTACAGTGACAGGTGAAATCAGATATCAGAATGTACCTCTTTACAATTCATCCATTTAACCAAATACCACTTGTACCTCAAAAAACTATTAAAATAAAAATTTACATACATATATACACACACACACACACACACTCATGATTGATTTTCAGATCTTCCAACATTTAGTTACCTGTCCTAAGACAAGTCACATTATCACTTTGAGTCTCTGTTTCTCATTTATAAATACATGTAATGATTTTACATTTGTGACATGTAAATATATATCTCCAAGGCATAATTATTTAATTAACTATGTGAATTTAGTCAAATTATGTAACCTCACTGAGCCTCAGTCCCCTTTCATGAAATATGAGCAGACAGAACCCTATGGGACCAGAAGTCACTTCGTTTTTCAAAATTCTGAGTCTATGTTTGAAATATATCACATATTCGGATTTAGATGGAACGATATCTGAAGCAGATTACTTTTAAATTGTTAAGAACTAAAATTGTTTCTAATGTTAAAAATAAACATTTAATATTAGCATCTAATTAGTATACTGAATATAATATACATGTATCTTCAAATACTTTATAGAATATAATATGCAAGCATCTTCAAATACGTTTAGAAATAAATAAGAACTGAAGTGAAGATAATCCATACAAGTTTTATCACATTTCCTGAGAAAAATATATATTCAATATTAGCTTGATAGCAATAATATACTTTCAAGATTTTCTTACCATCTTCAAGTCTATAATAATACACAATCAGAATATATTTAATAAATTCTACAAAAGAAGGTAAGTGAAAAGAAATAATCCCTTTTTCATTTTAGGTCAGGCCAAAAGAATCCAGCCCTTCTATTTAAAAACAAAAATTATTACATTGGTCTAAATTATCCAAATTGGCTATTTTTTTCTTTAACATTTACCTTCATTGCTTTCTTTACCAAAACCAGCCTTGATTAGCCCTATTATGATTATAGAGTTAACGTGCCTTTTACCAAAATTAACCTTATTGTAAAATAGACAATCATCTTAACAATATTCGCATATCTGTTTAGTATGAGAAGTTGTGAGTTTAAATGTTCATGACTTTTCAAAAAGCAACAAATTCATTATCTAAGCATTATAATTCACAGTGTAATATATAAACATTAGCAACTGCCTAAGCTATTAAGCAAATATTCTGATTTGAATTTAATTTCTCTTTGTTTTCTTCATCACAATGCTTCTTTTTCCACAGTGGTTCTTATGCATGTAGATTTTTTTCCATAGGCAATTAAAGTGTAGTTATTTTTAGGGACGTGATTATAAAATTTCCACAGTGGAATTCCATATATGATTTCCCTCAACAACATCTTAAGCCATTTTTTTTGGTTTATATTTTCAGGATAAAAAACAAGATAGAATCTAAAAATCATCATCCTGCTTTCTGCTTTTCTCTCCCCTAGCCCCATGGCAATTTGCTACACTCGTTTGCTAAAACGCTAAAGATTAATAAAAAGAAAAGATGGAAATAACTTCTCCCCACATAATATTATGGCTGCCACAAAAACATTAGCCACAGAGTTAAGTGACTCTGAAAATCCACCTATGGTAGCCGTCTTGCAACAGTTGGACTGTTCTATGAAGCTTTACAGTGAGAGAGTTATTCAGTTTTCATTATTTTTATCCAAATATATCATGATAAAAAAAACAAGCATTTATCTCATACTTTCTTCCGATTGTAATCAGTATGATAAAGAACATGAATGTGACATACAAAGTGTGAGGCAAAGAATTTCAAATTATCTATTTAGTATGGTTTGAGATTCTAACAGAATGTTCTCTCTTGGCTGTGTCTCCACCTTAGAAGTCAGGATATTAGCACAAAATGTATGAAACCTGATAGAAAAGGAAACCCAACCTTTATTTATTGTATTTCTGTTTTGTAAACCATGATGAAATCTTCCCTCTCCCTGAGAACTCTTCTTTTAAGAATCATAAACTCGTGGGCATCCAAGTTAGAGGAGCAGACTCCTGAGAAGATGTGTTTGAATGCTAGAATTTAATACTTCAACGGGCTGCTAGTTCAGGTGTTTTTACAGTTTAGTACCGATTTTCAACTTTCATTTGCCTCACTGCCTTAACTTTAAATCATGTGATTCTTTTTCTTCTCCCCTCAGGCATTAGAGCTATCAATCAGCACACTGAATTTTCCTTTGGATTTTTTCATTAGCGTTCGCCCAAAATGATGGAGCAGCTCATGGCATTTTCTGCATGTTGACCTTTCCAACATGGTGTCATCAGTTTCTCAACCTTTTCAGCTCCTGGAGCTTCAGCTGCATTTGCTTTTTGCTATCCACCATCAAAGCTACAGTTTGATTCTGGTATCATTCTGTATTTCTCCTCCTCCAAAATCTTCAGCCTGAAATTATCCTCAACTCTCTTATATTTTCAGTACTATCTTTATCTTGCTCTTACTGAAATTGTTTTATTTTTAAAAAGTCATAATTTTGTCAAGATTACAGTGAATTTTTTCAAGTCAAATAGTTGACATACCTTTTATGAATTCAGCCTCTCTAGTTTCCTGTTTCTCATATCTATTAACAAGTTTTAAAATATTTATCTCTTTTTCTCTAAAAACATTGATTATATCAGTACCTCTTGATTTTCTATTAGATATTACCCATTGATTTTTTTTTAATATATAAAAGCTTAGGATTTAACATCTTCACCATCCCCCTCTTAGGCACAAAATCCTTCCCAAATAGTGCTGATTTCATTTTTATTAATTATTATTCAGTGTTTGAAACAGCTTACTCCATTTAAGAATATTTATAGTTGGATGTGAAGGCGCTCTGGCTGCCACGTCTGTCACCCCAGTGATCACCAGGGTAGATTTACGCTGACCTGGCTGGCTAGGCCGGTGTCTCCTTTTTCCCTCACCAATCCCCATGCTTCCTTCCACCCTTTCAGAGGATGCCCTCCCTCCTGAGCCATGAGGATCTTTCTTCTGCGCTCTGCTGCTAGAGCCTCCAAACTCTCTAGGTCTGTCTGTAGAACACAGAGTAGTCCAGCTTCCAAGACTCCAGATACAGCAATGAGGTGCTGTATATGGCAGTCTGCCTTTCTTGGAGGGAAATATATATTTATAGCTGATCTATGCAAAATGTTATACTTCTTTTGTCGAATTTTTTGTTTTCTCTTAATTGTATTGTTTTATGCATTTGCATTGCCTTTAATTTAACCTCAAATGCTCATCAATTTGAATATTTTTTTTCAATATCTTCAAATCTATTACTTGTTCTATCATTTTAATCCTCTTTTACCAATGTTCCATCATTTGTAATCCTTTTTTACAAATCTCTCACCACTGCTCCCACCACCTAAGGTGTGACTATGGTCTTGGGATGTCCCTTCGCCCTCATGTTGGGATTTTCTAGACTTTCCCTGTGTAGAATCTCCTTTTTCCTGGATCCCATGTCCCTTTTTCTAAGTTTACTCTTGGGTATCAGATAAAGAAATCTTCCACCAGCTTTCTGGAAAAGGGTTCATTTAAATCATATTCTTTGATAGCCTTTATGCCTGAAAATATCTTTTACTACCCTCATTTTTAGTTGATTTCTTAACTAGGTATTTAACTTAGGGTTCTCACAGAATTTTAGAGCAATGTCTCATTGTCTTCTAGCTTCTAGTGTTGGCCACTATTGCAGTTTGATGCTGTTCTGTTTCTTGATCCTTTGTATGAAAACAATTTCTTTTTCCAATTTGGAAATACATAGATTTAAATATTTGTCCACAGTGTTCTGAAATTTCACAATGATGTGCCTTATCATGTGTCTATTTTTATACTTTTTACTGGGTAATCAATGGGCCATCTAATTGGAGAACTCATATCAGAATTATGAGAACTTCTTGAATTAGTAATTTGATAATTTCCTCCTCTTCTTGGTCCTCCCTTTCTTACACTCATATTATTCAGATATGAGGCCTCCTAGACTAATTATTTAATTTTCTTATCTTTTTAATTTCTCAGTCTCTTTTTAAAAAATTTACTTTCTGGTAGATTTCTTCAACTTTATATTCCATCACTTCTGTAAAGTTATTTAATTTTTGCTCTTATATTTTTAATTGCCAAAAGCTTTTTTTTGGTAATTCATTCATACAGTTTTCATTTTTGAATGCAATATTTCTTGTCTCTCAATTTAAAAACAAAAATGTCTTTTATCCAAGTTTCTGATTGCACGGTCTCTCTTTTCTGAAACTTGTTTTTCTGCTACTACCTTAAGGCAAACTTTCAGGTCAGATTCTCTTCTTAATTTTGTGATGTTTCTTGACGGCCTGCTTATATTTATAAATGTAGCACTAAAACAATGTATGGAAACTTCCTTTGTGTTGTGGGGTGCTGACTGAGTATGGTTCTTTACTGTAGACTGACTTTTCTGATCCATTTCTGTGCAGAATGTCTGATTTTAGTTTTAGAGTTTTTTCATTTAGGCTGGTCAGTCCCTAGAGAAGTGTCAAAGATATCCTACCTGTGGGGCTTAGTGTGGTATTTGTGTGGGGGTTGAGGACTCAGAGCAAAACATTTAGTTTATAAACCTTGACTAAAATCCATCATTTTCAGTAAAGTGTCTCTGTGTCTCTGTGCTCAGCTGTGCTTAGTGTCTCTGTTACTCACTCCAGAGAATGATGAACCCCTGGTGTTCTGCTGGCTCTAACAGAAGCAGTTATTAGACTGGGAAGAGTGGAGAGGGAGGAAGGGATTCCTAACAGCTTCTTGGTCTCCTAATACTGGTGAGATTAGACCAATAATTGTGCTTTGGAGGAATCTGTGATATAAACTGATTGCTTCTAAACTTTCTTAACTGTTGATTAGAGTTCTGCCTTCTCAAGATTGCTTCCCTTATATGAGCATAAGAGAATCAAAGAGAAACATAGTTTAAAAATCTTTAGCAAACTAATGTTTTTATATCTCAAAACTGGCTGCTGATATTTAGAAAATTGGGATGACAAATTCAAATGTTAATAGAGATTCATGGAAGTAGCAGTTAACCACGAGTCAGCTAGTCATGTAACTTTCTTCTTTCTTTAATTGCTTTAATAGAAGCAATTAATTAGTTTCTTGAATTGCTTTAATACAAGCTGCACAGTAATATATAAATAAAAAGTTTTTTAAAAAAACTGGGGAAACCGTTTGAAACAAACGTGACTAACAAAGGATTAATAGCCTACACATACACACACACACACACACACACAAACACACTGACAGAGAAAAAGGGAGACCTAAGAATTCATAAAGAAACAAAAGAAACCACTCACTAAATGGACAAGGGACATAAACAGGCAAGTTATCATATATATGTAAATCAAATTGACGAATAAACATAGGAAAATAGATCTAATGTACAGAAAAATCAAAAAGCTTAAAAGTAGGACAATGCATTACTATTATATACTTATCAGTTGATGAGGTTTAAAAATAATTTTAATATCAGTATCGGAAAAGTTGTCACTTAACACACGTTTGATAAGAAAATTGGCACACATTTTCTGACAGGCAATTTAATGATAGAGATCACTAAACAATAAAAAGCAAAAAATGTCCATTTCTAATAGATAAAAATTTATAGAAAAATTTTACTGAGATCTTTTTAAGTTACATATGTTCTACTCAATACGGAGGTTTCAACCTGTTTTATCAATTATATAAGATATTTATTGCAATCACAGTCAATAGTCATCTTACTTAATCTATACAATTCTAGGTTTTTTCACTTCTTATAACTGAAAATTAAAATTACATGGTAGCTGATAATAAATAATTTTTATTAATATTTTTATTTTCATTAAATAAGCAGGAAAAGATTGCTATAGTATTTAACGAAACTGATGGAGATATTTCTGAACTTTATACATGATTAACTATTCCCCCAAAACTGAAAACTAGAATTCAAAATATAAATGTACATATATTCATAAAAAATATTATTATTTATCATACTTTTGCCTGCTAAATAACTGAAAGATATAGTTTCACATATAACATTAAATTATTATAACTTGTTTTAAAAGTAGTAATAAACATTCACTAGTTAATTATATTATATCAATTGCCTTTAGTCATCTATTTTATAGAATGTTTTCAATATTTAATTTAATTTTTTAATAATATTCCTTGAAATTTTCAATAATGTAATTGAGAAATTCCATGTTTGTTTGCTTGTATATGTTTGCTTTGTCCTGGCAGAAAGTAAGTCTGATCTGGTTGATTGGTTTGACAATGAAAACCAGCTTTAGGAAGTACGTTATATTGTAGATATTTTTCCATAATTGAATTAGTTAAATCTGAAGTTTCAAGATTTCAAAATATTTTAAGACATGCAATAAAAGTATTTTATTAAAAACAAATACTTCTGGTGTTTAGAAATTAATAACATTTTAATTCTCCTAACACTTTCTGATTATGTTGATTTAAACATTGTCTCTAATTTTTTTTAATTATCAGTAATTTGATATATTTCAATAAAATATTTTTCACATTTTTTCCCCAAAATGAGAAAGTGAATGATCCAAATGTAATGTTTTGAGTCATTTGTTTTTAGGCAAGTTTAAAGAGAATCAGATAAAGTTGTCAGCTATTAATTTATAAAAAAATACTTTTTATAACAAATACTTTTTTATTTTGGACATAAAAATAAAAAGTTTATAAATTCTCATTGATTTAAAAAAATTCTTTTCCCATCTTTTAATTTACTTAAATATAAAATTTCAATGTTTGCATTTATAAACCACAACAAAATCAAAACAAAAGAGAAAAATTGATTTTGAACCTACATAGTTTTAAACACTATTCATTGGAAAATACATACATTGAAAAAGAATTTCCTTTTATTGCATTTCAAATAATTTTACTCTTCTTAAAATATTTATCAAAATTTCTAATACATTTATAGTTTACAATCAATTGTATACAAACATTAATTGAAACTAAAATTATTCAAAATTTATTTTCTAACTTTTTATTCTATGATCATTTTAAACATTACAAATATTGCAAAAATAGTAAATACAAATCTTGTGTATCCTCTCAGCTTTCTTAATGTTAATCTCATACATAATCACAAATGCAATAACAAAAATCTAGAAATAAGCATTGATTTAACACTAAGAAACAGATATTATTCAAGTGGCTCCCTCTATCTGCCTTACTCTTTTTCTGGTCTAGGATCTAAATCCTGATCACACGTTGCATTCAGTTAGCACATGTTCCTACTTACCTCTAATTTGGGAGAGGTCCTCATTCTTTCTTTGTCTCCCATTATCTCAACACTGTTAAAGAACATAGAAAAGTTATTTTCTAAACTGTTTCCTAATTGGGTTTTTATAATATTTCTCCATGATTAAATGCAGGTTATGCATTTGGGGCAGGAATATAATAGAACTGACACTGCATGCTTCTCAAAGCATTGTATCCAGAGGCATATGATGGCAATATGTCTAATTATTGGTGTTTTATTTTAAAATATTAATTTGCAAATATTTTGATCTTTGCAAATACTTACACTTATAATGAAAAAATTAAAGCTCAATTGAAACATACAAGGGGTGGATATACAGTTTTTCAAAATTCTTTTAAAAAAAGTTTTAAGATCATAGTAGTGTAGACAAATATTTTTAGATATTAATTTATAATGTGAAACAGATGACGGATGCAGAAAAGGGTGTGGTCAAGATTGTTTTTAAAAATATTTAAAAATATGTTTACATATTACAAATTATATTTATTCATTATTTTTATTATTTTATTTTTATATATTTTACATATATTTTCTTTATCAAAAATTTAAAATATTAACTCCATTAACATTTTTAATAAACTATTTTTAAAAATTAACTTTTTACATGAATAAAACTTTTTTTGCTATTGGGAACATATTTATTCGCTAGTGGGAATAATGCAATAAAAGGCAGAAATCCATTACTATTTTAAATCATTACTTATAAGAAACAAAATTGTCTATTAATATGGTATATCCACAAAGTAGAATCTTATACAACTTTTTAAAAAGCGATCATAATTGTTGACATATGTTTTTACTGTTTAGTGAAAATATAAAATTTCAAAATAACATGCAGAATATGAGTATACTTTTTAAGTGTGCATGTGTGTTTGTTTAGAATAACTTTTAGAAGAATGTTACTCTATTAGAAAGTTTAACAATGAATCCCTCTTCATGGTTAACATATATAGTTATCATAGTATTTTGTATTATCAGCTTAAGAATTCAAAATAAGAACCAAAGCCTTAAGGCTAGTTAAAAATTAAATATTTAGACTATACTTGAATATCTACGTGTACATATTAAACGTTCCCAGTGAAAATACAAATATTTTTCAAATGGTAAGCTTTCTCTTTCATCTAAAGAACATTAAATATTCAGATACATTATCCAGGCTTATATAGAAACCAGAACCAGTAGACTAATTTTATATCCACCAAGCATTTTACGTACTTATTAGGCAGCAGTTATGTTTTTAGGTGCTGAGAATACGAAGAAGAATATGACATAGTTAACAGTAAAAGGAGGTCCAAACTTACATTATACAATATGCCTCAATGGACTAGATGCTGTAATAGACTTAACTAGAATCTAAATATTCTTATATGGGCTTCACACACATTAGCTTACTTAGTTTTCTTATGATGACACTGACAAGTTGGTAAGTAAATGATACTTATATTTATTCATCATAAAACTGGAGTTCAGAGAGGTTAAGTGATTTTCTTCACTTCATAGGCTACAAAGTGATGACTATAATTTTATCCTAGATCTTCAAATTAAAACATACACACTTACATTTGAATAACATTTTTATCTGTATTCCTGAAAGCTGGCTACTGTTCATTTTATGAATGATGATTTTTGGAAGATTAACTGCATGTTCAATACTCATATTGATGTTAGTAGTCCTTTGTTTCTTTAACATAAAAGTTTTAAATGAAAACACGAAATAATTATTTAATGCTTTTAAACGTCATAAATAAATAAATGGAATCCATTTTTGGACTTTCCATATTTAATATTTTTCTTTTGTTACTTCATTGTGCTATGAATGTACTCCCAGCATAAAATCCATAATATTTGGTTTAATTTATTTTTTGGTGAATCTATCAGCTCTTTGAGGGGAGGGGTTACTTCATATTAATCTCTTTTTCTTATCCTTTAGATTACTCTCTGGCATGCATTATATGCTCAAAAGTTGTTAAATATTTGAATGGATCCCTTGAACCTAACTACATTACATTATTACCAACAAAACATTAAAGGCATAATGATGTTCAGTATATCTAGTTAAATTTTAATTTACATGGTTTATTAAAAGAAAACCTAAAATGTGTGTTTCTTGAAAGATTTCCCTTGATTTACTATTGAAATTATTATTTAATTTACTATTGTATTTTATAATTAAATCCTTATTTTGTTTTTTTAATTTGAACTTCTTGGGTAAAATCTTAACTGTTAGAAATATTTTAAACATTGGAATTACATGAGAACATAATTCATTATAATGCAGATGTTAGAATGTATCAGAAGTCAAATCATGGCTCAAATAGGCCACATACAATTGAAAGTGAATTTACCCTACAAAGCACCCTTCAACACCAAATTTACAAAGGGATTACCTTGTAGCTCTGAGCACATTAAAGTGGATTCGCATGATACACTCTTTATCTAATCAGCAACTGAAAATGCAGTTACAAATATAGGTCCTTGGAGATTGTAGGTTTGGAAACCCATTGCAAAATATAACCCTTAATTACCTTCACTGTTAAAAAAGCAATCCAGTGTAAGCTAACACATTTTTTTTCCCAGTAAAGAAAGGCTAGGAAAAGTAATTTTATTGACCTAAAGGTAGTGTGTGTCCATGAGGCTAGAAAATAATTATTTTTTTTTCAAAGATGTATTCAGGGAAACAGAGAAGAGATCAAATTTAAAACTCCTCTTAAATGGTTCATGGAACAGCATTAATAGGAAATCCAACGGGACTTATGCTAATCTACTTTCTTGGCTAAAACTGAGGATGTGAGCAAAGTGATTTCTACAATGGGTGGATAAAATACATTTTATTCTCTAAATGTTGTTTTGTCTTATAGGGAATATCACTATAGATGATATTACATAAGATTTTATTCAGCCCTCTTACATCATATTATCGGGCAGACATTAAGAAGCACGTATTTGTTTACAGAGTCATAAGGAATTCAGTTTTGGACTCTGCCCCCCAAAAATCCTAGGCTAGTTTTTGATAGCTCCCTTATTCTCTGGTGACACATGGGAATTGTATCCCAGGGCATTCTCCTTGGTCTTAGTGAAGCACTTTTCCATAGATCTAGGAGCAAAAGTACAGTAAAAATATCTGGATTGAAGGTACCTATTCATACCTGCTTCAATTCAGTAACCTCTCTCATTTTCCTGGTATCAGCTTCAGCTTCCGTGAGATTCTTTTTCTTCCTGCATCATGCTGTGCTCGGCTGTACCTCAGAATTTCAGCACGAACTGTTCCCTCTGCCTGCAATGTCTTCACCGCTTTGCATATTTGATTCCCTTCTCCTTGCATAGTTCATTCTTCAGGTCTCAGATGAAATATCAGCTCCTCATTCATTTAGTTCACTCTATGCTACTTATTCTCACATTTTCATTAACTCTATCAAAATTGTTTTAACTTTTTCTTGATTACACCACACTTGCCACTGATTTAATTATTTGTGTTATTGTTTGTTACTCTAATACAACTCCTTTCTGACCACCCAGGGACTAGCACTATACTTAGCACATAGTTAGGGGTTGACAAATATTTATATGGTTAAAACATATTTCTTAAGGTTTTTTCTTTTTTTTCCCCCTCTTCTTCTTCTTTCTCCTCCTTTGCAAACTCCTCCTACTCCTTCTTTTGCAGCAATGTAGTTTCAAATATAAAATCAACTTATTATTTTAAAAAGTTTGTAGCCCAAAATGTTACATACTGGCTATGCCCAAGAAAGCTTGAGGTTTAGCTCATATTCCTACACTGAATACACATTATATTTAATAGAATGAGAACTAACTCTGATTATTATAGACTTGAGATTAAAAGAACTTCAGATTAAAAATACAAATTATAATCAGTATACTGTTGTACCTGCTATCTCCCACTTCATAATATGCTTCACATGAACACATTACAATTATCATTAGTCTTCCCTGTTGTGAGGCACATGATACATAGTAGATGTTCAGTAAATATTTTCTGAATGCATGTGTTGGTATATAAATTGTGGAATTTAAGGCTGGAGAGCAGGCAAATAAGCTTTCAGAAAAATGTCTAACCACAAGGATTGAAGCAAAAATCATTTCTGATTAACTTAGTTATTTGGAAAATGCATTTCCCCACTTCAGTCTCAAAACATGTTTTAGATAGAGCTTGTAATATGATTTTCAGTGATATCTTAATTATGTTGGCTGAAAATAAAGTGCATTTGGAGCCAAAAATGTAATGTGATGTCACCAGAAGCCAGTTTCCTCTATGGTTCAGGGAAAGATGTGTCAAGTCCCATTGAATTGAGTTTGAAACACAGTTTTGACCATATTGGCTGGGTCCCTGCGCAGGTTACTTAGCCTCTAATCAAGAGTTTACTTGTTTTCAAAATGGAGATAACACCACACCTGGTATATCTGATTATCTGGAAATAACTTCAAAATCCCAATAGCTTCTGGATGGTCTCCTGGAATATTAAGGCATTGTCAAGACCTGCGCACTAAAGGAAAATGACAGTTTAATGAGACAATTAATAGATAGCAACTTATGACAAATCATTTATTTTAAAACTAATTTTTCCAAAAATGGCATTGAAATAACATTATAGCAAGTATTATTTCAAGTTTAAAATATAAGTCTTCAAGTGAACTAATAAATAATTATGTATTGCAATTATTTTTTAATATTTTGGGAGCACATATATGCCATTTCTAAGAAAGATAGAGGCCCCTTTTGTGTGTAATAGTAATAACTTTCATGATGGGAGTTTGAAGCTCCCAATAAAATGTCTCCATTCCCTAAAATATCTTTGACACTGACTACCATGAGCCTAATTCCCTATCATAGCCATACATTGGAATTCCACTGTTTATATGCAAATTTCAAAGTGTAAGTCTGAACCATATGAAATTGATGTGGTTTGAGCATGAAATTGATGGCCAAATACAGACAATTTAATATGGTTCAACTTTTATATTTAATCCATAAGCAGGCATTAACGTCTCTGTGAAATTATTTGCAATGGCATCACAAACACCAAACAAGTAAATAAAAATTAGATAAAATAACCTGGTTCTGGATGAGTTATAAAGAAATCAAAACCAAAGGTAAGACATTATAAGGAAAAAGAGAATCAAGAAAAGAGACTCTTAGGTTCTTCATAAATTTTCTTTGATTAGACCTTAGCTAGACATGGCATTTGTGGTACCATCCATCACATATTGATGAATTTATCTTTGAAAAACAGTGTAAGATAAAAAGTGCAGGCCAGGTGGCCGGGCGCGGTGGCTCACGCCTGTAATCCCAGCACTTTGGGAGGCCGAGGCGGGAGGATCACGAGGTCAGGAGATGGAGACCATCCTGGCTAACACGGTGAAACCCCGTCTCCACTAAAAATACAAAAAATTATCCGGGCGTGATGGCGGCGCCTGTGGTCCCAGCTACTCGGGAGGCTGAGGCAGGAGAATGACGGGAACCCGGGAGGTGGAGCTTGCAGGGAGCCAAGATGGCGCCGCCGCACTCCAGCCTGGGCGACAGAGCAATATTCTTGTCTCAAAAAAAAAAAAAAAGAAAGAAAGAAAAGAAAAAGAAAAAAAAGTGCTGACAAGACTATCATGCCTTCTCCAGCACTGGCATATAGCATACAAACATAAAGCTGGGACTTAAAAAAATAATAATAATCTATAAACCTGACTTAGAAAGAAAATGTAATTTTTTGCTAAAAAAAATTATGGTATCTTCAATGATCATTAAAAATAGCAAGCTATAGGTTGTACTAATGATTTATATTATTATGAAAAAAATGTAGGTATATTGAAGGATCGAGTATTTCTTTCCTCTAATTTCCCAGGGCTTCCCTTTCTGGTGTTCAATACACACAAACACACAAGCAACCAGCTTAATATACATTATTTAAAAAGTGGGTGAAGGTACTGCTGGACCCAATTAACATAACAACAAAATCAGAGCAAGCCGAGTTCTGAATAACCTGCCTCAAAGCTTCCTGAAAGTTTTTCTATTTCAATTCGGCACATCAAGTCTGAAAACAAAACAAAACAAAAAGCTTGTCATGGTGTTACTTTTCCTACCTGAGTTACCAGCACCATTCCCTTTCTTTCCACCCAGGCACAGGTCCATCTGTCCTGCCACTGCTAAATTTGAAGGCTAGGGGGTATACACATCTGCCCTGGGCAAACACAATCAGTGTTTCCTCCACAAACACAGATTCCCATGACAGCCAAACAGAAAAGAGGGGGGAAAAAAAGAGAAGCTGCGGATATTAAATGTCTCTTAGACCTACCACCTGATTCTCATTTGACCCAGTCTCTCAGTCTTATAAGCCCACCTTCATCACTTTTTATTTACGTGGCTCTTTTACCAGCTGGGCATATGAAATTCTAAGCCTTCGTACTTTTCCAAGTTACTGCACAACAATCTTAGCAAGACAAGAGAATATTTAAGAAGTCCTTTGCTTTCCATCTTTTTTTAGGTTATTGGACTCTTTTGCAGAGGCTATCAACTCCAACTGTGTAAGAACACCTGTCTGCCAGAACAGGCTTGAGATTACTAATTCATTTCACATGGGTCACCAAAGTGATATCAAATAGCAGTAGCTCTTGTTTATTACCAGCTTAGATCAGATTCAAACGGGAGACTCAAAGCTAAAAGGCTTAACCTCCAGCCCCTTAACCCTGGGTCATTCCCAATCTGTCTCTGGGGCACTTTTAATTGATGGCAGACTGAAAAAGATTATAAATTCCAGAATTCCCATATACAATCCCTTATGAATGCCCAACTCACTAACAGTCAAGAAGCCTTCCAATCCACACATGTTTGTTCACATGATTATATCTATACAAACCAAATTAAGTGGAGACATGAGGAGGCAATCATCTTGAAAATTCAGGCTAAAATAGGAATACTTCAATTGAGGTTTGGGAATTTACCTTTTTAAGATAGGAAAAATGTGCCAGATGATGTCCCTGCATTAATTTTAACTTTGCATGTGCTAGTGCCAAAGGGCAAAAAAAAAAAAGGTAGAAAATTCAGGTAATTATCTAGACCATTAAAACCTAGCCATCTAATACTGAGAGAAAAATACATATAAAGAGAGGGGAAAGCCTTAAGCAACCAGCTTGAGAAAATTCAGCAATTAGCCAAAATCCAACATTGTCTTATGGTATAAATATAGTTAAGACTATTGCAGAGTGGAAAAGTAGGATTGGGGGACATCAGCTTTACAATTTTTCTATATTTTGGTTTTCTAATGGAATACCCCAAGGTAAAAGAAAGCTCTAGGACCACTAAATGTTCTTTTGGAGTCATGTGCTTCTTTTGGCCACTTCTATATATTTATGACTTCGTTTTAAACGATTGAGATTTGGTACTTCAGCAATTGTACAGAATATAATTAAATAATCCTTTTCTAAAGCTCTTCTGGAAATAATTATCTGAATTAAGTCTACTAATATTTATTGTACCTTAATCACACAGGTAACCGTGCCCTATGCTAGATCTTCCACCAGATGTTAAACTTCTAACATCTTGAATCTTATGAAGCAATCTTATGAAGGTAGTATCATTATCTCTATTATATAATGAAGAAACTGAGGCTTGTTTGTAAGAATATCAATTATTTGGTGTATTAAAAAACATAATCATCTGTTATAGGTTGAATTTTGCCCTCATCTAGAAAAAAAAAAAGATATTTTTAAGTCTTAATCCTCAATACCTATAAATGAGACCTTATTTGGAAATAAGTCTGTTGCATGTTTAATTAAGTTAAGAGAACGTCACTAGAGTGGGTCTTAATCCAGTATCATGTGTGTCCTTATAAGAAGAGGGAAATTTGGACACAGACCCAGAGACACAGGAAGAACACCATATGACGATGGAGGCAGAGAGTAGAGTGATACATCTACAGGCCAAGGAAGGCCAAGGTTTGTTGGCCATCAACATGTGCTAAGAGAGAGGCATGGAATATATTCTCTCTCAGAGTCCTCAGAAGGAACTAACCTTGCCCACACCTTTACTTTGGACTTTTAGGCACAACAATGAAGAGAGAATGCATTTATATTATTTTGAGCCAACCAGTTTGTAGTACTCTGATATGATGGCCCTAGGAATCTAATACATCATCCAATGAAGAAGAGATAAAATAACAAAGTGGGGAGTTAATTTTACATATTAAGCAAGTTTAGACAATACTAGCATAAATGTCTTTTATGTTTCTTTAGGTAAATACAGCTGGAATATTTCCAGCAGACAAATATAAAGTCTGGATTACAAAAGGGCTCTTACAAAGTTGTATCTTGAATGCCATTCTGAACACTGACACACACACACACACACACACACAGATGAATCTCAATAAGGGAGACCTCATTACCTATGGAGTGAATGCCTAGCTTCTCAGCCTGGCAGTGTCTTTACGTTTTATACTCTTAAAAGATGTCTGATAATTAGATCTATGAATTCTCCTTCTTTCCCAGCCTCATCGTGTGCTGCTACTATAAAAAAAAAAACACACTATCCTCCAGCTAAACTGAATTCCTGGCTATTTGCCCAAACAGGCGTTCTGCTTTCCGACTTTCTTTCTTTTACTCATGCTGTGCCCATTATATTAAAGTACTGTCCTTCTTCCCTCTCCTTCACCTCACTATATTTAAATCCTTCCAGGCATTAAGACAATTTGATGAGCTATCTCCTGTACTCATCCTTTGCCAATCAGAGATACTTGGGTTCAGTTATTCTCCTGTCCTGTACTTTTTGTGACTCTCCTGTGACTTTTCCAGTTTTGTGCTTTGCCATATAGTCATGTGTTTATCTTATCTCCACTACTGTATCAGAAATCTCTTGCAGCGGGTCGTATCCCTACTTGTCTTATACACCTTCCCTTTACCTCCAGCACCTAGTACAATGCCTTCCACATAGTCGGTCCTCTACAAATATTTGCTGGATTGATTTTAAGTTTGAATTAAACAGCACGGTATCTCTTGGGCTGAAAAATCACATTGCAGATGGCATGCTTCTATTGCTCAGTATTGCTGCACCAATGGAGCAAGGCGTATTGCTGCAAATTCTTCATCTAAATGATGGGAGCTGCAGAGGGAAAGGTTTTCTAAAAAAAGATTATCCACAAGCTAAAGCAACAAGAGAAACAGAAAAATGCTACAGAATTTTTTCCAGTTTATTCTATCCATCTAGCAGCAATTCATTTGTCTGGTAAGAATATCTGCTAGATTCCAGCGTTAGATTCAAAGTAAAGCTAATTTGCATTGGCATAGTGACTTAACTCACTAGTGTATTATTACTATGTAAGCAGGTGTACATGCAACTACAAATAAATACTTGCTGATAGAATCCCAGCAGGGCTTCTGATGAGTTTTCATTTTGTTGAACCTTACCCAGGAAATTACTGTGTAAAAAGCTTTCTATTAGTTCTTTGCCTGAAATATCATTTAGCTACACCTGGCCAAATTCATGGCAATTATACTAACTATACAAGAAGACATTACAAAAATCTCATCAGTCTTTTATATTCATTTTCTCAAATTTATGACTGAGACTATAGAAATATACATACATATAGGCATACTCAAATACAGAAAAGCATACATTAAGAGAAACTTAGTATTTAAAAGTGAAGAAAGAAATATTAAAAGAGGATAACAGAAGTTAATCTTTCCTCAGTATGGTATCCACACTAAGAGTTATCAACTCCAAAATGCAAGTTACTGTTTACTAGTAGCCATAAAAATATGTACAAAATAAATTTATGCATGTTGATTGTAGCCCTAAACATGCTTAAATGGAAACAATATAAACTCTTCTACTATATTATAGGATACATGAAAAAGCTGACAATGAAAATTAGGATCCTCAGTGTCACAGCATATGACCATATATATCAGTTTCTTCCATAACAAGCTCTGTGATATGATCAAACCCATCATGTCTCCATAGCTGTGTAATAACGAATTTTGTTATATTTATTAAAATACATCAGTAGATCTGGAGTTTAAGAATATGTTAGTCAACAAATATTCATTGTGCGCCTCCTTTGTAGGAGGTTTTTCTGTGATAGATTCTGTAAGCAGAAAATGTAAGATAATCTCGCATTTCAAAATTGTCACTCTATTTTGAAATGAGAAATAAGAAATATTCACATGGAAGAAGATGTAAGGTAATGTATGTAATAATAAATGTAAAGTAATGTATGCCAACTGGCAAAATACTAGCTGCAATCAAGCAGTGCTATAGAAGTCCATGGTGGAGTGAGATTGCCAATGGTAGAGTCAATGGTGGTGTGGAAGAGGTCAGGAAAGTGTCGTGGGGAGGGTGACCATCTATGCTAGTTTGAATGAAAGAGTTTGAATTTATGCTTATACTCCTGGTGTAACAATGTGACCTGCTTTCACTCTCAAAAGCGTTTTAATCTATGGGATAATTATTTGTACATTCTACCGCAGGAGCAAATGAGCAAGTGTGGCCTTGAAGAATTCGAACAAGCAGAAGTGAATGTTTCTGGAAATCTGAGACAGGAAAAACGGTGTATGCAAAGGGACAAAAGACCACGAGGCCTAGAAATCAATAGGGTGGATGACAGCAGCTTTTACGCAATGAGGCCTTGTCTGTATTGTGAACTACAAACAAAACATGCATTGGAGACCTAGCCTTCCGGATCCAGCTTTCTCCTGAGAAAACAATAAGGCTTTTTTTTCAGAGTATGCTTTAAAGACCATTACTATAGCCTGAATTTATGACAGAAAGAAGAATCATTTGGGAATATGCAGTGATTCCACTCAATGTTAAGTATCTCCTTCTGCCAAGGGTAACCAGATTTTACCAAAAGCAACAACAACAAAGATAGATCATTCCTAAATTTGAACTCCTATAATTGATGAATAATTTTCTAGTATAAGAATGTCCCAGATATTGCATGAGGCATAATGCAAACGCACTTTTTTAGTGTCAGTATGCTCCAATTATCTTACGTGGGACATACACTAAAATTCTGCTGCTTGTCTGGGATTCAAATTTGACTGGATATTCTATATTTTATCTGGCAATGGTATTTCTGCCTCATCAACCTTAAGAGGTTTCGCTTAGTTACTTTTAGGGTTGACAAATCTCTCCAAGCCTTGACTCAAGACACCAGCTTCTTTAGCTTTCAAAGGTAATTGCTGTTTTGAATTTAGGTGTTAAGAGGGACTTGTATAATTATTTATTGATGTTTCTCTTATTTTTTTAGTTCCAAGTTTATTTATTATATGCTATGGATTAAAACTCAAATCTTAATTTCTAATTTGTATTATCCTCCAAAGTAACTAAAAATAAAGGTATGTAATGATCACATGAGTTCAACTGATGCTAATTTTTCATCATTGGGCACTTTAAAATTTGAGACAAAATCTTCAACCAAATAAATCATGTAACGTTTTCTGAGCTCCTGAATTTCCTCAGTTCCCTTTCACAATGGTCGTATGAGGCATTCCACAGAACATAAGTGAACAAACAGGCTTGGGCAGCTTGGGGATGCACTGCAAAGTCCCCTTAACTACTAATGGTGCTAAATTTGTACCTAGAACCCATAATGGCAAAGTTAGTCAATTTATTTACACTATAATATAACTGTCTCCCAAACAGCAATAAACATTCCTTGTCATTACTTTCCAATGGTTCTCAAAACTTCCTGATATGCAAGTGAAAATAAGTTGCTGCTTTCTGATTAACTACGTGGATATTCTCCTCATGTGTTTTCTCATTTGGCTAATAAATAATGAAAATGACAGTGACAATATTTTCACTTGTTGCAAGCACTGTGCTAAGCATATTAACATGTTGCATTTTACTCGATGTCATTAAAATGTCATTGAATGATTGTGTTCAATAATCAGGAATTCCTTAAGCCATTGGAAGTATGAAAAATGACAGCAGTTTACAATCTTCTGACACACGGATATAACCTTTTGACAGGTACTACAGGAGATAAACTTTTACATCTTAATGTTCTCTGTTTGATGGACAGATGGTGCTAGATCAAGAAACAGACTTTGAAGCCTGAAAAAGAACAATTCTCAACAAAAGGAAAAATGGTATTTATTCTCCATGAACACACACACACAAAAACCAATATCAAAAAATATTAAAATACTGAAGTAACAGGAATTTATCTTGGTGGTTACAGATATTTATGAGAAATTATTTTAGTGTTGGAGTTAATAGAAAGGAATCCTATAAATTCAATAAACAAATAGCCAGTAGCAGCTGATTCCGGAAATTGCTAAAAACTCACAGTGATTCCAGAAATTGCTAAAAATTCACAATGATTCCAGAAATTGCTAAAAACTGACAACTTTGTTTTCAAAGTTTTCAAAGCTCTGATCCAACATCAGTTACCCTCTAGCCCTGAAAGTCTGTTACAACATCACAGACACCTTTCTTGGCTTTTTTCCCTTCCTGCTGCCTGCCTATCTGTGGGGAGTGAGAGGTATTTTCTCACCATTCCAAGCAATTATTTGGTTTCCCTGTATCCTTTGTGACCCACCACCCAACCCAAAAAACCCATTTCAAAGCTCCTCTTGGTTCCAGTCTTTAATCTGAATGGCTGGCCTTAATCAAATGCAATGGATTGTACAGGCAGTATGATGACCAATAAATTCTCTCACTTGTCAGGCAGGGCTCACTTCACACATATGTAGCAACGTGACAGTGAAAATACAGAGGACTAGCCTCCTTACTTTTAGGCCAACATAATAATGCATTAGCCACACAATTGTCAGAATACGTAAGCCAATTATATGCACATATAGTAACCGGAAAATAATGTTCTTTCACTAGAGAATAAAAAAAAAGAAAGAAATCTATTAAGATATTTTCTAGTATAGGTAGTGAAATCTGAGATTACTTACAAGTGACATAAAAGGTAATGGCTTTCTTTCGATATATTTGTGAATCATTTAATAGAATGGCCCAAATAAATAAAGAGAAAAGCCTGGAACATATAGAGAAAGCCAAACATAAATGATTCATCACTGAATTATTTTTCTTTGGAATTTCAAATTTTAAAATTTATGAAATAAAACAGAACTTTGTAGAAAGTGAAATTTTAAATGAAAAATGTTTAAGCTGGAGCACATTGTTATAGACTATAACAAAATTTCACTGGGAAGTGTAAAGACCCAAACAAAACAGATCATACAGAGGTAGAGGATTGCTAGAATGGAAAACGTGTCTGTGATCTGACATTTGCAAATGATGCCGTTCAGTTTCTCCTTGCCTGCCGGGGTCTCTTTGTATGAAATAGTTGCAATGCTGGGATCGTCTGTCCACTTCCATTAACTTGCTTGTCTTACTTCTAAGTTCCATATTGCTGGTAGGGGTATATTCCAAGATATGCTATCCATTGGGAATATTGTTCAAAGAGATGCTATCTATCAGGAATGTTGTTAAGAGGATTTCTGCACTGGTTTTGAGTTGGATTAGACATCTTTTAAGTTTCCTTTAAATTTCAGTGGCTTATAACTGTATTATGATTTTCTTCTAAATAACAGATCTTGTTGTCAAAGCACATTAAGACTGTGGCTATACAAAGCAGATTAGCAAATGAATTTTTCTCTTTGCATAATAGCATTATCAAACTTTTTATGAATAATTAATTATGATCTTGATTTCAATTGTCCATGAAACATAAATTTCGTATTTCCAAAAGGGAGCATTTAGCCTCTATTTTGAAAACCAACATTGTCAGGCCGTTCCATGAGTATGTTAATTTCATTTCAGGACATATCTTCTTCATGAAACTCTTCTAGACACTCATCAACTCCAGACTAAATGGTTTTTTGATCTATATCAGCCATGACAGCAGATGTGAATCTTGGTTTATAAACTCAAGCTTTTCATTTATATTTATCATATTCCTTATATGTATTTAAAATAAAGGTTAGCATAAAATTCCATCTTAGGCATTACTAAAGTTTCCTCCCCAAGTACAAAGCTTCTTGAGCCTCATATAGCAAAAACACTGGCAGCCATCCTACCCGCTTCAATGGGGACTCACCTTTCTACATTGTTATCAGTACAAGGCTCTTTATCCTTGCTGAACTCTTCTGATGATTCTGCTGCTTCTGTGCTTAAGGCGTGAATTTTTGTTACAATGTTGGCAATCCCCATGTCTAGAGTTCTGCCTCCAAATGCACCATACCCTCAATGACACCACGTGCAGCTATCTGAGGACTTGCCATCTCACCTGGAGACTGTCACCATGAATCTCTGCTACACGCGGGAAAAAGCTGACCCTCAGCTTCTTTATAGTTTACCAGAAGTCTCTCTTCCTGCTGTCTACAATTGTATTTTCCTCTGTTTGTTGTTGTTGTTGGTGGTGGTGGTGTTATTCCATCTCAGGCCTTCTCTGCCTAGTTACTTGCTTAAAGAAGAAAAAATAGAGATAGACCAAATGTAAACTAATAACTCAAGAAATAATACTTCATCAATGCTATTAGGCTATTTACCTCTAATGAACACTTGTTATTTCCCTGAGAAGAATGTACTGTATCATTTGATCTAATCATCTTTTACCTGATGTTTCTCACTGCTATCTATGTAACTAATATGGGAAATATCTGTGCCAGGGTTTATGTGATAATAAATCAATCTTCAGTATTCAGCCTGTGAGGGTTGTGGGGAGGAAAATGTGTTAGTGGTTCCCGTTACACAGCATCTAGCACTTATGTCTGGTCTTCTCTAAAACTGTTAAACCAACAATATTTCCTTAATGTGATGAATAACTTCTGTGATGACCATCTGCTCTATTAAATCAGGATAAGCACAAAATAAAATGTTGGTCACTAACCTTTTGTGTTTCTCATGTAGGACATAGCATTTCATCAGCAATCTTTACTTGCATTCATTCTGAATCATCTTTATTTTGTATGAAGCCCTATGTTTAATGTAACAAAAAATTTATCATTTATGAACTTAAATTCAAAACTCTGATCTTGAAGTAAAAGATAAATATTAGTGGTAAGAATAAATCTATATCCAGGAGTTTACTCAAAATTATCTAAACAATAGAATGACTGTAAAATGTTTTTCAAAAAATAATCATATGTTTTTTAAAGTGCACTGGTATAAAAAAATTGCAGAACAATTTGAGATAATGCCCAACAACCCACTGGGTTTGCGAATGACTAGGCTGTGATGTTTTGGGTCTGAATCTAGAGATGACAACAGGGCATTTTTATCTTAATGAAGGATAGTAATGATGGCACAGTATTCTCACTGATGACACGAATTTTGACAGTTCTTGATAATTTGTGTATTTTGTCCATATGTCATATTTATAGAGTTGAATTTATCTTGTACAAATTTATTGGATATACATCCCATTTCTTTTTCTTTTTTCTTTTTTGTTTTTATTTTGTTTTGTTTTGTCTTGAGATGGAGTCCTGCTCTGTGGACCAAGCTGGAGCACAGTGGTATGATCTCAGCTCACTGCAACCTCTACCTCCCAGGTTCAAGCGATTCTTCTGCTTCAGCATCTCAGGTAGCTAGGACTACAGGCATGCGCCACCACATCCTGCTAATTTTTGTATTTTTAGTAGAGGCGTGGTTTCACCATGTTGGCCAGGCTGGTCTTGAACTCCTGACCTCAGGTAATCCACCCACCTTGGCCTCGCAAAGTGCTGGGAATACAGGAGTGGACCACCATGACTGGTCCATATTTCCTAATACATAACATGGAAAGAAAAAAAGGAGAAAGCATAGAGGAGATGACCTGGCTGAATCTGATCTGCTGTTTCAATCATTTAATCTTTTGGAATTAAGTTGTTTAAATTTCATCATTAATCCAAGCAATTCATGTGATAGATATGCAAAATAAACAATTAGCTATTATATAAACATCCATTGTATCTTATCTTGAGAAATATGTATTATACAGTGTACAATATATAACAGAAATATATCCCAAATATACAGAGTTTATAAAATATTCTGGTTTGCAGATATATTTCTAAAATAAATGAGTATGAACAAGACACCACTGAGGTGCCATTGACGGAATATTCACACTGTTATTTTCTACCTAGTTTCAATATTGTACGTGCACTGACTTTGCAATCCTTCTCATCTCACATCCATTAGGAAGACTTTCAGGGGAAGAGGGTGAGAATAAAAACCAGATAATATTGTTGGGTGTGAAAGTATCAGAAGGGACTGAAAAGACTTATAGATTAGGTATGTTTCAAACAGAAGAGTGAACACAGACACTGTGTGGTGGAGTGTAGAATCAGGACTCGCTGTGAGGTCACCATTTACTTCCAGAAATTATCTGACTCTAAAGCTGAAAAGAACATCCAAGGTAATTTTGTCCATCCTTTTCTCAAGGTAATTTATTCAAATTACCCACAGTAACTCATGATAGAATTAGGCCCACAACTATTATTATACAAGTTCTAAGGTTCTGTTTGAATTACAGGAGGGCCTTAATAATATATACCACTGCAATGGAGTATCTTGTGCATAATGGACACTTATGTGCATTAAATGTATGCATTAAATAATTAATTTTCTGGGAACTATTCATAAAATGAAAGAAAAAAATTGTCATCATTTACAGAAAATGGTA
This sequence comes from Pongo pygmaeus, assembly GCF_028885625.2. Lineage (NCBI taxonomy): Eukaryota > Metazoa > Chordata > Mammalia > Primates > Hominidae > Pongo > Pongo pygmaeus. Next base: position 17,363,690 of record NC_085930.1, on the reverse strand, counting down.
TCATTTTATAGACATAATTTCAGATTAGTGAATGCCAAATTAAAATTTCTCCTTTCACTCTCATCTCTCCCAATATTCATGGTCTCAGAACTTCATCTTTTCTATAAACTTAAGTACTTACTTTTTTATTCTTGTCTCTTTTTTTTTCCATTTACTCAATTAGGAAAACAAGAGATAATTCAGATTCTAAAGGTGAACATTGTTTCATTTTCCTTTGTTCAAAACCACTTACACTGACACGTTTCAGAGTCTATTTCTCTTATTTAAGACTCCCCTGCACTAGTTCTTTGTCTTTTATGAGGAAATTTCCTGAGATTTACTCCGTGCTGTGAAACAAAGCCTAAGCAGCTGTGTGTATGCTCCAGCAATACCAAACGGCCAGGGCCTTTGTTTCTCTTCTCATTGCCAGGCTCTTGTTTATTTGTTTGTTTGTATTGGAATGGTCCGACGGGAACTAACAGGAGTCTACCTGCAAGGCCTGAGTCCTCCATGTTCTCAACATGAGCGTAAGAAGCCAGGCTCTGCACATGGCAATGCCAACAGCCTGCACAAGTCACCGCGGTTCCCATGGTACGGCTCTGCAAATTTTAAATATTCCTGTCGGGTTGCATTTTACACAACATTACCACAATACATAGAATAGATTTGGACATTTCTGAGGTGAGGGAAATGAATGCGATGACGAGGAATTAGGAGCAGTCAGGTTCACTAGCTGCCTGGAAGAACTACCGTTAGAGAGATCAGAAATCTAAACACACACACACACACACACAACACACCACACACCACACACACACCCCACACCACACACTCAATTAATAAGCCAGTCAGTCGTCTATGAAGATCCTTGTAAAGAAAATGAGGCTATTTTGTCAAAATAATAATCACGTTTTCTGAAGGCTGTCCTGCTAAAAATATAGCTTCTCCAGAGAAACAGCTACATGCTCTCCCTAAATAGCTCCATTTGGCTTGCACCACTGCTTGTCCTTATCTTCACTGAATAAGAACTGTCTAATATATTTCTAAATGAAACTAATTTTTGGACTCAGTTGCATTGCACATTTGACAATCGCTTCCAGATGTGATTCTATAGAACTATCTATCACACTTACAAAATGGGCAAAGGGAATTTGGAGATGTCACATAGCAAATCACTTTTTCTGGCCCTTCCAGGATTGAAGAGGAGGGTGGTCCATATGACATTGAATATAGGTGAGTCACACGCTGGGCTTTGAAAAGAAAAGCATTCTCTTGAGCTGTGAATAGGAGCTCTGTATTCCCCTTTGAGGCTAACTGATACCCTGTGATGAAAAACACTGTATAAACCCAATAAGCTTTTGTTCACAGCACCAGCAGGTGTTGTTAAAGCCTTCTGTCCCAGCTCTGACAATGTTCCAGAAACCTGACCTGCCACAATAGGAAGGCCCTGAACAGAATAGTTAATTGTGCCAGATTGTGCAATTCCATTGTGATACCTAATAGACAAAAACAACAGATTTTTATGGTTTGATTTTTATATTGATAACCAGAGTAGATAAATGGACGTGTTTGGGCACACACACACACACACACACATACACACACATCTTCACATACACATATACACTCTTACAGTCCCCCACAATAATACCAGGCTGAGACTTCCATCTCGAAATGCAATGGCTCTTGAGAAGTTGTCGTGCAATTGCAGGACAGTTGATGAGAATGTTATGAATTAGCTCTTGAGAAGTTGTCATGCAATTGCAGGACAACTGATGAGAATGTTATGAATTAGCTCTGATTGCAATATGTCCAACTTTTTCAAGATCCAGTACTCCTCAATTTTAATCTTTATCAATACTTAGAGATATTTTTGGACAATTCAATTAAGCATAATCGACAATGGTATATCCAACTGTTTTGCTCTCATTGTTACCATCTTGGAACAATGATGTCAAGCTGCTTATTAAGATGGTAAAAAATACCTGTGGCAAAAAAACAGGTTTTATTAAACAGGCACTGTATAGGGATGTGGAAAATTGGGATAATTACTTGGAAAATGTAAGGCAAGTAAAGACTTACAAAGCAAATATGCAAATAAAATATACAAAAATAGCAACTTAATTCATTGTTATCTTCTGAAAAATTCCTTTAGCTATCACCCAGCCTAAAATGTTTTTCTTGAGCTTCACTGTTTATCTGTAGCAAAGAAAGTTTTGCAAAGTTTGAACCTCACTGACCACCTAGCTTATGGTTTTATAGCCAAAAATATCTGAGTTCAAATAATTATTCTACTTTTTAATCATATGTGGATCCGGTAAGATACTTATCTGGTATAAGCCTTAATTTATGCATCAGATTCTTATAAATTTTTTTGGAAATATATTTATAATCTCACTTAATTTAAGTGCTTAGCCCAGTGCCTGGACCATAGTTAATGATACATTGTGACTATTAAACTATTTTCATAGAATTCCGCTCTACTGGGGGGTGTAGAGTAGGAAAAAGAACTCAAAAGATATATCTTAATAAATTTTATCACTTTTAGTTGTATGATTTTTCATTCTAAGATTAATACAGTTTTAGTTTTTATCAATAAAAAAGTAACAAAGAAGAAAAACAAAGAAAATATATAGCAACAAGTATGAGACGGATAGAAAGAAAGAAAAATGTAGCAATAAGTATGAGATGGATAGAAACTAAGATAGAAGATTTTCTCTTGCCTAAAAGTCTGAGTTGCTCCATGAAGTAAGAGTGGCTCTGCTTTAAGACTCACTCAGGAGTCCAGACTCCTTCATTCTTATTGTGCCTAGAATGTTGCCTTCACTCATACTATGAAAAGAATGATCTTCTAGGCCGGGCCCGATGGCTCACACCTATAATCCCAGCAGTTTGGGATGCCAAGGCAGTCAGATCACTTGAGTCAGGAGTTCAAGACCAGCCTGGCCAAAATGGTGAAACCCCATCGCTACTAAAAATACAAAAATTAGCTGGGCATGGTGTCGTGTGCCTATTGTTCTAGCTACTAGAGAGGCTGAGGCAGGAGAATCGCTTGAACCCAGAGGCAGACATTGCGGTGAGCCAAGATCAGGCCACTGCATTCCAGCCTGGGTGACAGAGTGACTCCATCTAAAAAAGAAAAAGAATAAAGATCTTCTCCATGTCTGTGCTGTAGCCAGTAATCAGGTAGGAAGAGGAAATGGAAGCCAAGCACCTGGAAATTTTTCACTTTAGTTCTTACAATCCATTAGCCAGATTACATAAGCACATATGGCCATAAGAGCAGCTGAAAAGTATTGTCACTACCATGTACCTCATAAAGCTCAGCAAGTCAAATTGCTAAAACAAAAGAAAGGGTAGATAGGGAAAGACAATTGTGAATTTATTTCAGAAAATGTATGCATCAGTTATCCATTGCTCCATGACAAACCATCCCACAACTTAGGAGCCTAGAACAATAATCGTTTGTTTAGCTCATGATTTTTTAAATTGGCAATTTAGACTGGACTCCACTGAGTGGTTTTAGCTGGCTTTGGTGGGACTCACTCACGTGTCTGTGGTTAGCGGAAGTTTTGCAGAGGGGCAGGGCTGGCTGTCAGCTGGAGTGCGTTGACTATCCTCTTGTCCTCCAGCAGGCGATTTGGGTCTGTTCGCCTGGTGGCTGTGCAGGGTCTTTCACTTGTACGATGTCACTTCTGCTACATTCTGTGGGCCAAAGCAAGTCACAAGACCAGCAATGATTTAAAAGGTGGGCAATACATTATACCCCTTGATGGGAAGAGCCAAAGGTCACGTTGGCAGAGAACGTAGAGGAGAAGAACTTGTCCTAATTTGTGTAATCTATCACCGAGGATAATCAAATCGGGTTTGCTATTCATAAATTTACTGCAGTAGAAATATGAGAGAGCACTCTTATTGCAAAATGTGATATTAATTAGAGACATATCGAATTACTCAAGAATGGATATGGATACAAATGTAAAGTCCCTAGGTCCTACATAGTTATGAACATGTGCACGCACACTTGCATAATATTTAAATCTGATCTAGACCTTCTTCAGTATACACCTAAGCCATGTGTTAGGGGATAGCCAATCTCTGTTTTGGTGGTTATGGACTCTCCAGTGATCTGGAGGAAAGAAAAGAAAACATCTGTATCATCTAATGATAATAGAAGTCCAATAAATATTACAAAGTAGTGGCAAAAAAACTGGCCTGCATATCAGAATAGCTGAATTTTAATTCAAGCGAGGCCTCACAATTTAGATGATATTTACATTTGCTTTGAGCTCACTTTTCATTGTGCATTTTGTAAAGGTTTTACCAAATTAAATATAATATTCCTTCCTGTTTTGACTAGTGTTTCTGAATCACTAAGACTAGCAAAAAAAGTGACTTGTCCTTTCAGGTGACCACAAAACTATTAATATATGAGTGAAAAAAGAAATACAAATAATCAGGGTACCTAGTGTGAAATATCAAGATATATGGAAATGTATATACCTATCTAAGTTGTGTACAAAGGAACAAAAGTCCTAAAATATACCATGTCTGTACGCCAACTACAGACACGCTTTTTCTTCAGAAAAGACCAATGTTATTATTTAAAGTAATAATAAATCATTGATTTATGTATGGTAAATATCCCACAAAAATTATAATTAGAATTCAAATTCATTTATATAATTTATTATATAAAAAGGTTTCAACTGAATTTGTTTTTTAATAAATACATAATAATTGAGTTCTAGATATGACCCTCCTATATTTTCATAATTGCAGGATATATACACCTAGATAAGAATTTATTTTTTTCCTCATACCATATGGCCTTAGAAATCCAACACTAAGTCATTTTTCTTCCGCAAAACAGACACTAGAATGACAACCAATTTTTCGTTCAACAAGAAGTGTTATGTAATCCACAATGATGTGAGCAACACAGTATTTGGCTACCTAAAACATATATTGATACCTCCATAGTTAGCTACATTTTAGGAAATGCCTCAAACTTTTAAAGAACCCCATAGATTGAACAGCCTAGTGGTTATCGAACAGCGGTGGCAGAACAACAACCAGCGGCATAAGTATTGCCTAGGAACTTATTTGAAATGCTAATTATCCCACCATACCCAGACAAACTGAATCAGAAACCATTAGAAAGGATAAGGGTATTTTAACAAGCCCTACAAGTGATATTGATGCATGCTAAGGTTTGAGAACACTAAACTAGTGAATACTATTTGGCAAATTACCTAGGAAGTATATTTGGAAACATCTGAATGGAATCAGCTCATTATGCTGTCTTCTAATTATTACTATCTTCTGCTTTAAACAGATCAACAAAAGTTACCCATGTTCTCTACAAGAACAATGTCTTTGTGTACATTATGGCTCTCTGAAAAAAGTAATGCAACTTTACCTGGAGAAATGTGGGCCATATGCTTAGTATATAAAAGAAACCAAATAAATATTTGTTGACCTAGTTTATTATCATTTCATACAAGACCCAAAGAAAATTATTTTTAAAAATGCTGTAAGAAGATAACTTCAATATTTCAATGAAAAAGGGATTCCAACCAGTTATATTGTTTTAAAATCAGAAAGAACCATGTGGTTTGACAACTTCTTTTTACAAAGAAAGAAGTCGCAGCTCACAGGGGGTCAGGTGATTTTTTCAAGGTCAAATCAGTTTGTAGTGATGGAATTTGGACAGGAATTGAGGTTTCTAACTCATAGTCTAGTATTCCCTTCTTTAAAATCCAGCTTTCCTGATGAAGTAGAGCTCCAGTGAAGTATTTCATTGTTTAAAATAATAACACAAAAACCAAATGAAAAAAATAAGACTTCATGTGAATAGAACAATAGCAGAGGATGCAATTAGTCCATACAATATGGAAGAAATAAAATTTTAGATTTTCCAAAGACTTTTTCTTTCTTTTCTTTTTTTTTTTTTTTTTTTTTACAGGAGATTGACTTTTTCATTTTAAATCTTAAATAAGACATGACACCCCGGAATGTGGAGGCTTTAAATAAAAGCTTTTTTTTTTTATTTCTTAAAAATCCTTTAAGCATAAAGAAATCAAACTCCTTACCTAGAAAAACTCTTTTTATAACATCAAAAGGAGATAAATCCACAAAAGGGAAAAAAAATAACTGTCAAAGGGGATTGTCATAGCAACCAGATAAAAACAAAGTTGGCATAGAAAGCAACGTGATTATTTCTTCTTTTTAATCAAAATTACATATCATCAGGATCTGAAGCAAAACAATTGGAAAACCAGCAAAATAATTTCAAAGTATATCACATGCACATTAGTGATTATTAACTCTCTCAACACCTGAGGCAGGTGCAATTATTAGTTAATACAGAAATCATTTATTTTCGTAAGATTTCCAGCCTAATTCCTTCCCTCTACTTCATGTATTTAAAAATTACTGAAGTGGTTTTTTCAAAAACATTTAAATTTATTTTTTATGTTCCTATGAAAAGTCAGTTCATACTGACTCTCAAGATTTTAAAACTGGTTTTATATAATATCCATATTTTACAGTTAGTGCCTTATGGACAATTAATACTGACTTACATAGCTTTCAAAAATGTTCATGTTTACTTGGCTTTGTAAAAACAGTATGTCGTTTATGAATCTGAGTTTAGTCTCCTACTTGTAGTGACCTCTTTGTAACAAGACATAGAACAGAAATCTGTGAGATAGACACTTATTTTCCCTTTTCTGCAGTGTCATATGTCTAGAGGAGTAGGCTGATGAAATGTAAGCTGCAGAGTACAATGACCCTCACAAAATAGCCTCAGCAAATTTCCATGAGGCCAAGACATGCCAACCATATTTCTTGGGTTGGTAGATCATTGCTGCCCTCTTCAACTGTGGTAAATTGCGAAAGATGTAGGTTATCCTAATGGACCCTGGGTAGATGCTTACAAATCTCTAAAATAAAATGCTACCGCTGCAAAAAAGAACACTAATTCTTCTAAGAAAAAATTAGATGAGTTTCAATTCACAAAAATGTGTGTGAATATGCAAAATAAATTGCCATGAAGACACACCTCTAACCTCTCCATTTATTCCCGTATCCACAACAAGTTGTTCAAGAAAAATGAAAATTCTCAGTTTACCTCAATATCCAATTCAAAGCTGCTGCTACCAATGGGACATGGCTGTCAGAAGGCATGAACAGGGAATGCCATAGCCAGAACAAAAGAGAATAAACATTATCCTTTTCCTTAGTGGACACTCGACTGTGCCTTGGAATGAGCACGGAAAGTTTCTCCTCTGAAAATAAAGTAGCAGCTACATAGTGCTGATCAATCAGACGGTTGCATTAGTGTATCTTACTTCTTGAGTTCTAACTGAATGTCTGAGAACCTGTATTCCTACTAAAAAGAAGAAATAAGAAAGTAAACCTAAATGAACACTGATTGCATAAAAAATAAGAATACTTTACAGATATGCTAAAAATTGTGTCTTAGATTTTATAGAAGCAGAGTCTGAGGTGAAATTCCTATGGAAATCATTTATTGCAAAGACTTTATTATGCTTCATTCAACAGCTAATAGAACAAATAACAAAAATGATATCAAGAAGGACATGCATCTAAATCTTAAAATTAGTTATGATTAGTATGCATGGCAAAATAAGACCAAAAGAATAAGAAAGGTCAATGAAGTTAAAATGCTCTAAGTTATATGCATTGCATGCTGCATTTTAAAATTATTAACTTATTAAATCAAATTATTTTTAAATACATTGAAAATATCTAAGACTATTAATTTATCTAACAGTTGAGAATGAATATTGTAAGCTCTCGGATAACTGGTAAGAGGAAAGTAAAAGATTGATCAATATGTAGCCCCAGAGATTGTCTTAAGTTGGCATCTCTAGAAGTAGCGCCTGAGTTGGGAATTCTGTGGAAGTGACTGTTGGGGAAGTAATTGCAAGTAAACCTGTGAGGCATGAGGAAAGTGGGAAAGTACAAGGGAGAAAACAAAACAAAGGTGTAGTTTCAGGAGTACCTTAGCTTCAAGGTGATCCCACCCGGTGTTCTTGAGCATAATGATGACAGAGTTATCCCAACTTTAAGTTAAGGGACTAGGTTTTTGTATGCTGCCATTTCAGCCAGGGATTGGCTGCTGTTGAGCTAGGGTTAGCTAATGTCCCAGGCATTTCGATCCATGTAGATCCCAACTTGCAGAGAGCACTTCTGAGAAGTGTGTAGCCTCAAGCCATGAGAAACCTACATTCACAGCAGATAGGAGTTTGGCACACCTATCCAGAAAAGGATAACTAAGAAGGGAAGCATCAGCCTCTAATGCAGAAGGGAAAATGAAATAATAGAAACATTTAATTAATCCAAAAATGGCAAAAAATATTGTGAAAAAGTATATAGGTGGGACAAATAAGAAATAAAAAGTAAGATTAAAACTCAAATTGTTAGTAATTACATTAAATATAAACAGATTAATTTTTCCAATTGTAATACAAAGATTATCAGACTGGATCAAAACATATACAAGCTGCTTATAAGAGACCCACCTTAAGACTAAAGAAGACTAAAGAAAAGTTAAAAGAATAGATAGTAAAATCCTAAGAAAATGTTTACCAATAAAAACATGGTGTAAGCTCTACTAATATGAGGAAAAGTCAACTTTAAGGAAAGAGAATTATGAGAGAAAATAATTTCTATATTGTGAGAATGAATAATTCAAACAACCAGAAGCATATAAAAAGTTAATGACATAAGCTTGAAATTTATAAGGAAAAAGTTGACAGAACCAAAAACAGGAATATGTAAATCCATAATACTCCTATAATTGTAATGAAAAAATTTAACATGCATTGCTCAATAACTGTTAGAACATGCAGACAAAAATATCAGTAAGGATATAGATCTGACAATCAAAATTAACTAACCTGTCTTTATTGACATATATGTAATACTATATTCAACTCACAAAAGAATTCAACTCCCTTACAAATTCACAAACAACATTTACCAAAGTTGACCATACGTTGGGTCCATAAGCAGAAGATAATCAAAAAATCTGAAAATTTTAGACATGAAATGATAAACTTTTAAATAATTTTGCTTCAAAGAAGAAAGCAAAATAAAAGTCAGAAGGTATTTTAAACTGAACCATAATAGAAAATCAAACATATCAAATACTTTTGGGATATAGCTAAAACTGTGATTAAAAGAGAATGTATAACCTTAAATGTACAGGAAATAACACATGGAAAATCAATATTTTTAGTATCCATTCCAATAATTTAGAAAAAGAAAAGCTAATTAAATTCAAAGGAAGAAAGGAAGTATATAATACACAAGCATAAAAGCAGACGTTAATTAAATATAGAAACATACCATAGAGAATATGAAGATTAGTTATTTGTAAAGATATACTACATTTATTACTGAGACCAATTAAGGGAATAAATGCAGAGGGAGAGAAGAAATCAAACTACCAAAATCAGAAATGAAAAGAAAGACACAACAAATGAAATTACACATCTTAAAATCAGATATTTGAAACATTTTAATATCAATTAATTTACAAACTTAAAGTCAACAAATTCTTTTTCAAAATGTACTATACCAAGGAAATAGATAATTCGAATACTATATCTATTTTTAAAATTGATTCTAGTTAGAACCTCTCCACAAAGAGATCCTCAGGATGAGATGAATTTACTTATGAATTCTACCAAACATTTAAGGAAAAAAATAACAAAAATAATATGTAATTCTTAAGCACTGTTTTTTATGACACCAGCATGATCCTTATCCTAATCCTTAAAAATAATATCACAAAATAAAATTACATAACAAGGTTTATCATAAAAATAAATGCAAATATCCTAGAGAAAAACTGGTAAACCATGTAAGTGAGGTCTGGGCATTTGTGTGTGTGTTATTTTCTTCCTTAAATGTTGCTAGATACAAAAAGTCGGTGTGTACAACTCAGCTATATTTCTCTGTAGTAGCAAAATAAATTAGAAAACAAAATATAAAAATTATGCTATTTAAATGATACCAGAATTCACCAAATGTTTAGAAATAAATCTAACAAAAGTGTATGAGACTTCTTCCCAGAAAACACTAAACACTGCTGAGAAAAATTACAGAAGATTCCATTAAATGCTATTAAAGATAACCTAATAAAATGGTAAATTAAATACAATCTGCCCTCTAGATCCATGAGTTCTGCATTCACAGATCCAGCTAACCATGGATCAAAAATATTCAACAAATATAATAAAACCAGCAAAAAACACCAGCCATAAAAATAATACAAATAGAAAACAATACAGTATAACAACTATTTACACAGTATTTACATTGTATTAGGTATACAATACAGTGTATGATAGAGATGATTTAAAGTATACAGAAGGATTGCATAAGTTATATGCAAGTTCTGTGCCATTTTATACAAGGAACTTGAGCATCTGTGGGGGTCGTAGAACCAAGCCCCCTCAAATACTGAGGGATGACTAAAATGTTCTTGCTTTGGAACGAGTACTGAATAAATGTCAGTTTTCCCAACTTGACCTTTACTCTACCAATGCAAAATTTCTGCAAGCTTTTTTCAAGAAATAAAACTGGAACATTAAGAGATGAGCTATATGCTATTTATATGTTGACTATATCTTGATTTATATCTTGATTAGATTTGTGATATTGTCCTTACTTTCTATGTATTTTGTTACTATTGTTTAATGTTCAATTTATTAACCTTGTAAGCCCATAATATAATTATTATGACTTTCAACTTCAACCAGTATTTCTCTTCTTTTTTTCTTTCTTTCTTTCTTTTTTTTTTTTTTTTTTTTTCTTTTTTTAGACAGGGTCTCACTTTGTACTTTGTCATCCAGGCTGTAGTGCAGTGGTGCAAACACGGCCCACTGCAGCCTCAACCTCCTAGGCTCAAGTGATCCTCCCGCCTAGCTGGGACTACAGGCACGTGCCACCATGCCCTGCTAATTTTCATGTTTTATAGAGCCGAGATTTTACCATGTTGTTCAGGCTGAATCAGTATTTCTGTAAATATTTATACACATTATATTTAATGAATAAAAACAGAATCAAAATGTTGTAAGATATTTAAAAATTTATAGCTTTTTCTTAAAAATCCTCTTAGAATCACAAATTTAATATATCAAATTGTCTGAAATGCTTTAGTCATCCTAAGGAAGAAAAAATATGTAAATTATTCCATACATTACAAACTCATTACTATACACTTGCACATAAACACTGCATTTAAACATAGAGAATTTAAATGTGTTCTTTATCGTCACTATATTTACACTTTTACTTTCTTGAGATTGCCTTTCTAGGATTATTATTGACACTTTTCTAGTATAATATAATACATTATATTTATATCTGCTTAGGATTACTACAATCATAAGAACCAAAAATACAAAATCTCAGAACAAATACTATTCAGGTTTTCATTAACAACTGATTTTATTTCCAGGTTTTGGTTCTAGAAATTTTCGAATCTAAAAAACAATTTAAATGTTAGTGTTAACGAACTGTTTTAAACTCTCTCCCTAAATTATTCAATATTTAGTGTTTTGCTGTATTTATGTTTCTCTTTGTGTGTATATAAGCGATGTGAAATTATTAAAAAGAAATTGCACACATTTTGAAACTTCATTCTTAAATAGTTCAATGTACATTTCCTAAGGATTTTTTTAATAACCGTAAAATCAATATCACAACTAAGAAAATAAAAACAATAAAATCTAATATAAGGTCCACAGTTAAATTTTACAATTGCTCTTAAATGCCTTATATACCTGTTGAGTTTTAAAATTTGTATTGTTTTTGTTGTTGTTGGTTTTCTATAATGTGGTATCCAGTAAGGTTCACACAATGTATTTAATTATTCTTTTTTATCTATTTCTAGCTAGAAGAGGCATCTTTCCCTTTTGGCTTATTTTTCATAACACTAATTTATAGAGTCCAATCAGTAGTTTTACAGAATTTCACATATTCTAGATATTTTCTTATTGTGTCTTCATGATTATGCTCAGGCCAAATATTTTCATTTTTTCCCACAAGAGTTCTGCACAGTTAATGTTGTGTACTTCTTATTGTATATGCTAAGATCCAAGTAATCTTTGGAGATATTTTGAGATGATGTTAATGACCTTTTCTCCCGCAAACATTCACCTAATAGATTTAGGATTCACTGATGATCATTGCCTCAACACTGTGATTTATGGAAGGCCTTGAAGTAATTTAAAGATGAACTCATTAAAAATAAAAACTATAGCCAGACAGACATTTTTAAAGGTTTACTAATGGAAGAAGTAGATAAATAATATATAATTCTGAGGGTTAATTTTATTGTTTATTTTATTATTGTTGCTAAAAATTTACATATGGCTTTTAATATAAACCAGTTTCTAAGTCATTCAAGATTTTAAAATAAAGATGTAAATGATCATCAAAATGCATAATATCTAAGAATCACTTTCATTTCACTCAAAGCACATTAACAGATAACTGTTACAAATATATATTAATTTCGTATTCCTATATGTAATTTGACTAAATTTAATGTTAGTTTCTAAGAGTTAAAAAGTATTATATATAAATTGAGTAAACCAATTTCCTTTCGGGATTTTCATAATTAATGAATGATTATAGACATTATTTCTTATGTCCTACCTTAAATTTAAGAAGTATTTTCTACACTTTACCTCAAATGCCTTTAATTATGGTTGAAATGAACAAGAACATTTACCTATGCACTTCAAATAGAGGAGCGTGAGCATGAGAATGGTGTTTGTCACAAGCAAATAATTACTTTGAGGATTTACAAATATGCTCAATGGATCCAAAATTATTCAAAAGTAGGAAAATAATAAAATGCCTGTTTGGAAAACATGATTTTGAGGAATAATCTGTCTTGCTCAGTAAAAATAGTTTGCATAACATTATCAGTTAACATTTAATCTCAGGATTGGTAACAATAAATCAGTAAGTGTAATGGAAAGGTAGAAACCTTCCTCTTTCCCTCTTCCTCTCTCCCCATCGTTTTCTTCCTTACAGATTATTAGTTGAGTAGTACATAATGGAAAATAAAATACCGATCTTTAAATGAATGGTAACTAACACTTCTCAAGTAGGTATTATGCATCAATCATGGGGATAAGCCCTTTTATTAATTACAGAATCAGATTTAACATTCAGGAAAAGCTTACGTGGTAGACACTATTCCTCCACCCATTTTATAAATAGAGAAACTAAGGACCAGCGGATGTAGTCAATTTGTGTATTGCAACTACCTACTCATTCCTACCTAAAAGAGTCACAATTTTTGTTAATTACCCAATCATCAAGCATGAGTTTGTATTCTCGGGATCTTATCCAATACCAATTTATTTCAATAGAACTGATACTAGTAATTGTATGAGACTCAGCTCCCCAATTCTTCAATCATGAAGAGAAGTTGTCTAATAAGCTTCTGGGAAAAAAATTTACTCATTAATACCAATGGACACAGAAAAAAAATGTTTTAGCTTCTTCCCCTGAATATGATTGTGTTTGGGTAATAACAGGATTACTTGCAGTATGAGCTGCAGTTTGAAGATGAAACTGACTATGAGCATGGTAGATTTGAGAAATAAAATAAATTCTGCATCTTTGATAAGATATGCATAAATGTTAGCCAGGGAATGAACCAGTCCTGAAAGTTGTGCTGCCTGTCCTTATTGTGTAATGAAGTTTAAATCAGTTTGACTCAGGGTGCTTTTATACATATTCAAAAGCATCCTAATTAAAACAGAGGTTGTATTAGTTAGAGTTCTTCAGAGGAAAATAGCCAAATATATATATTTCTGCCTATACTTAATATATATTTATATAAATATATTTCTGTATATATTATATGTAATATAGACAAAAATAGATTTTTTTTAACAAGGAATTGGCTCATGTGATTATGGAGGATGGTGCATCCCAATATCTGCAGGGTGATTCAGCAATCTGGAGACCCAGGAAATCTTATGGTTTAATTCTAGACTGAGTCCAAATGCCTGAGAACCATAGGAGCCAGTGTTGTATTTCCATTCCAAAAGCTGGGAGACTCAAGACCGAGGAAGAGCCCGTGTTTCCCTTTGAGTCCAAAAGCAGAGCAAAAGCTAGTGTCCCAGTCCGAATCCATCAGGCACAAAGAATTCTCGTTTACTTGGAGGAGAATCAGCTTTTTGTTCTATTCAGGCCTTCAACTGATTGGATAAAGTTGACTCACATTATGGAGGGCAGCTTCCTTTACTCAGTCTCCCGACTTAAATGTTAATCTCACCCAAAACACGCTGAGAAATAACCAGTGTCACGTTTGACCAAGTATTTGGTATCCCGTGGCCCAGTCAACACATAAAATTAACCATCACAAGTCTACCCATCGTCAACTTAGCACATACATACTTCTTAAACATACGAAATCTTCAAATAAAGACAATGACAAGGTCATGATCCTGCTTAACATGATACAACTCTCCTGTGTACAACCAAAAATGCGTTAACCCCCTCCCCAGAAAAGTGAAGTTCTTCAATGATGCCTACCCTTCTCGTTGATATCTCATAACTTAAACACTATATGTAACATTAAAAATACTTAAATACTATGTTATAAAGTCAATATATCTTATGTCACATGAAAAGTGAATATAAGAAAAAATAAAACAGATATTTGCTTAATATGTATGCATAATTTATACACACATATGTACATAGATATGCATATACACACACATTCATAACAAAATAAGGAGGATGTACTCATGACAACTATGGTCCTCATTCCTTTAACTCGTTTTGTGATTATAGCTGCTATTTATATCTACCTTCTTCCAATGTCCATTCCACATTATCTTTGCTTTCACCAAGCACTTCAGCTGGCCATGGTTCTTAACCTAGTAGGGTAACTCAGACTTCTATAAAAGACACTAGTAGAACTGTCTAGATGATTGAAGTTTTCAATTGACCTTAATTATAGGGCATGGTAATAGTAAAAGACACCTTAAGGGATGTCCTGTATTCCAGACGTACACTTTCTTACCTCCATTGTGGAGTGGTAGTCCAATTTCTTTTTGGCAGTCAGGATCAATCAGCCCAGCCAGCGCAGTAACGTCCTTTCTTGCCTGATAGTGCAGAGAAATAAGAACCCCAAAGTGACAGAGTGGCAGTCTTAACCACCACTCATTAGCATCTTTAAATCTAATCAAAGACTAAATTTCAGAAACCAGAAAACAAATCCAGAAAACTCATCCTTAAAATTCTGTTCTAAGAAATAACAAGGATCAGAGCAGAAATAAAATAAAGACTAGAAAAAAAACACAGAAAAAAATTAATGAAAGTTTTGTCTTCCTGAAAGACAAAATTGACAAAACTTTAGCTAGATCAATAAAAAAAAAAGAGACGAGCCAAATAACAAAATTAAAGTTGAAAGTGGGAACATTATCACTGATAGCAATGAAATACAAAAGATCCTAAGGGACTTTTATGAAGAGTTATTCCCAAATTGGATAACCTATACAAAAGTATAAATTCCAAGAAACATACAACATACCAAGACTGCACCGTGAAGGAATAGAAAATCTGTTCAGAATAATAATGAGTAAGGAGATAGCTTCACTGGTGACTCCTACCAAACATTTAAAGAAAATTAATACCAATCTTTCTCAAATTCTTTCACAAAAAAAAAAAAAAAGAAAGGCACACTTGCAAACTCATTTTATAAGGCCAGCATTACAGCATATCAAAAGTAGACAAGTAAGGACACTATAAGAAAAGAAAATTTCAGGCCAATATCCCTGATGAACATTGATGCAAATATCCTCAATAAAATACTAACAAGTTGAATTCAACAGCACATTGAAAGGATTATACACTAGAATCAAGAGGGATTTATTCCAGGATGCAAAATAGTTCAATGTACACAAATTAATAAATGTGATACACATTAACTGAATGAAGGACAAAAATTATATAATCATTTTAATAGATGCAGAAAAGCATTTGACAAAATTCAATGTTTTTTAATGATAAAAGTCTTCACCCAGTTAAGTATGGAAGGGATGTTCTTCAACATAATAAAGGGCATACGTCACAAGTCCACAGCTAGCATCATACTTGAAGGGGGAAAGTTGAAATTTTTTTCTCTAAGATCAGAAATAAGACAAGGATGCCCACTCTCATTGCTTCTACTCAACAAAATACTGGCAGTCCTAGCTAGAGCAATTAGGCAGGAAGAAGAAATAAAAGGCATCCAAATTAAAAAGAAAGAAGTAAAATTGTTTTGAGGTGACATGATCTTATATATAGAAAACCCTAAAGACTTCATTAAAAATACTGTTAGAATTAAGAAATTCAAATCAAGATTCAAAATCAGTTAACACACTATCTGAAAAGGAAATTAAGAAGATAATACCATTTATAATAGAATCAAAAAGCAAAATAAAATACATAGGAATAAATTTAATCAAAAAGGTAAAAGATCTGAAAACTATAAAACACTGATGAAAGAAACTGAAGACACACATGCAGTCACGTGCCACATAAGGACATTTTGGTCAATGACAAGCCACATACACAACAGTGGTTCCATAAGATTACAATACTGTTTTTTTACTGTAACTTTTCTACAGCTAGACACATAAATACTTTCCATTGTGTTACAATTCCCTACAGTATTCAGTCCAGTAACATGCTGTGCATGTGTGTATCCTAGAAGCAATAGTCTATACCATATAACCTGGGTGTGTAGTAGACCATATATACTGTCTAGGTTTTGTTAAGTACACACCATATTGGCCATACAACAATAAAATTGCCTAAGTATGCATTTATCGTAAATGTCCTCATGACTAAGTGACCCATGACTGTAAATAAAAACATATGCTGTGTTCATGGATCAAAATCAATACTGTGAAAATATCCATGCTACCCTACTATCTGCCATACTACCCAAACTACCCTACCTACAGATTCAATGAAATACCTGTCAAAATTCCAATGACTTTTTTCACAGATATTTTTAAAAATCTTACAATAAGTACAGAACCACAAAAGACTGCAGATAGCTAAAGTGATCCTGAGAAAGAAGAACAAAGCTGGAGGTAGCACACTTCTTGATTTCCAGTTATATTACAAAGTTGTGGTAATCAAAACAGCCTAATACTGGCATAAAAACAGACACAAAGGCCAGCAGAACACAATAGAAAGCCCAGAAATAAATCCACATATATACAGTCACCTAATCTTTAACAAAGTTGCCAAGAAAACAAAATGGAGAAGGATGGTGTGTTCACTGAATGTGTTGGGGAAGCTGGATAACAACACACATACACACACACAAAATTATATTTTTACCTTACACCATATGTCAAAATAAGCTCAAAATGGATTAAAGATTTAAATGTCAGACCTAAAATTTTTAAATTCCTGGAAAAAATTCTAGGGGAAATTCTCTATTACATTGGTCTTGTCAATAATTTGTTTATATGATACAAAAATCATAAGCAACAAGAGCCAAACTAAATGAATTGCACTACATCAAACAAAAGAAGTTATACACAGCAAAGAAAACAAAATAAAAAAGTACCCCAAAGAATGGGGGAAAATATTTTCAAACCATATATCCAAGGAAATAAGAAGAGGAAATTAAAAAGATAATAGGACTTAGAATAGAATC
The DNA here is from genome assembly GCF_028885625.2 of Pongo pygmaeus. NCBI lineage: Eukaryota > Metazoa > Chordata > Mammalia > Primates > Hominidae > Pongo > Pongo pygmaeus. The sequence continues at coordinate 17,345,980 of NC_085930.1, read as the reverse complement.
AAAAAGCAAAGTAAATCAATATCCAAAATATTTAAGAATCACATAGAACCCAATAGCAAGAAAACAAATAACCTGATTTAAAAATAGGCAAAATAACCTGAACAGACATTTCTGAAAAGAAGACATGCGATGGCCAACAGGTATATAAAAATATGCTGAATTTCATTAATCATCAGGAAAGCATAAGTTAAGACCACCGTGAGATAATACCTCACACCTACTAAGATGGCTTTTATTAAAAAATTAAAAAGGTTAAAAGGTCTTCAAGCTTGTGGAGAAAAGAGAATCCCTTATACATTGTCGTTCCTCACAAAATAAAAAATAGAACTACCATATAATCCAGCAGTCATAGTTCTGGGCATATATCCAAAGGAAATAAAATCAGTATGTTGAAAAGATATTGGCATTTCCATGTTCACTGAAGTATTATTCACTATGGTGAACATATGGAAATAACCTAAGTGTCAACTGAAAGATAAATGGATAAAGAAAATGTAATATATGTGCACAATGGAACACTATTTAGCCTTAACCAAAGAAGGACATTCTGCCATTTGTGAAAACATCGACGAATTTGGAGGATAGCATGCTATGTAAAAGAAGCCAGACACAGAAAAACAAGTAGTTCATGATCTCACTCATAGGTGGAATGTAAAAGACTTGAACTCATAGAAACAGAGGGCAGAAGGGTGGCTACAAGGAGTTTAGGGATGGGGGAAATGGGGATAGTGGTCAAAGCATACAAACTTGCAGGTATAAGATGAATAAGTTCTAGAGACATTCAGGAGGGTGACTACAGCTAATGAAAATATATAATTGATATTTGCCAAGAGAGTAGATCTTAAGTATTCTTACCATACACACACACACACACACACACACACACACACACACACACCCAGAAAGCTAACTATGTGAAGTGATGAAAACATGAATTGGCTTGATTTTGGTAAACATTTCACAATACATATGTACATCAAGACATCACATTGTACCCCTTGAATATATACTATTTTTATTTGCCAATTATATCTCAATAAAGCTAGGGGCAGGCGGAAAGACTTGAGAACCATAAGCCACTACCTAAAGCTATATAGAATCCACCTCTAAATCCAGCCACCTGCTCAGTACCGAGAACCTTCCTCAAAAAGCACGCTAAACCAGTATCTGCTCCCCACCCAAACTAGTAATGATTTTAAAGATCTGCTTTCTCAGAACCACTTTCAGTATCAAGATCTGGATTAATCAGGGTTCACCAGAGACACAAAAACATGAAAATGTTTATTCATTTATTTATTTTATCTATTTATTATAATAAACTGGGTCATATGATTATGGAGGCTGGCAAGTCCCAATGTCTGCAGAATGAGTCCATAAGCTAGAGGTGCAGTAGAGCCCACGGTTTAGTTCTAGTTTGAATTCAAAGGCCTGGGAACCAGGAGAGCAAATTCCAAGCTGAAGGGTGGCAGGTTCGAGACCCAGGAAAAGCCAATGTTTCAATTTGAGTCTGAAGACAAGAAAAAAGCTGATGTATCAGTTCAAAGGCAGACAGACGAAATATTTATCTCTCACTTTGGTCAGTTTCTGTTTGTTTGTTTTATTTAATTCTTCAACTGATTGGATGAGGCCCACCAAATCATAAAGAGCAATGTTTGACTCAGTCTACTCATTTAAATGTTAATGTCTCCAGAAACACTCTTATTGAAACACCCAGAATAAAGTCTAACTAAATATCTTGGCACTCTGTGGCCCAGTTGAGTTAACACATAATATAATCACAGAGGTTAAGATTGTGAATAGTAGAGGCAGAATTTGAAACTGGATGCTCTGAGTCAAGAACTTTGGCTTACAAACACTAGTAAATATTGATATACATACTTCAGAGAAAAAGGAAAGTTATGTCTTAGGTGAATATAAATAAGCCTGAAAGGAGGCTCTGATACAAATTACCATCATCATGGATTTTCCATTTTTGCTTAAATTTCCCAACACTGTCATAAACACCAAAGAAATTTCTTAAGACTTGATTTTTTGGTAACCAGTTTATTCTATTGGAAAGTTGGGAGGATGAAGTCAAAGTTTCTTCCAAACGCTTCAAGTCTTCAGTGATTAGAATGTCAATAATATCAGTTTAAGAATAAGAATTTCGATGGAAGAATTTAATTTGGGGTTCTAGTGAGATATGCATATGGAAATATCCAACAGTGGCCAATCCACAATTCAATTGAAAGATTAGAACAAGGTATATAAACCTGTAATTGTGGGGTTACGTTTTTGTTTATTTTATATATATATGTGTGTGTATATATATATATATATAATGCTTTAATAATATATACATATATGTAAATATATATATAAGTATATATATATATGCTATACTAAGATATATTTCAGATGTCATACAATTCATCCATTTGAAGTGTGCAAGTCAATTGCTTTCAATGTATTCACAGAGTTATGCCACGGTCTCCACTGTCAACTTTAGAATATTTTCATTACCTGAAAAAGAAACCTGGGTCCAATAGCAGTCATTTCCCCTCTCCACCCAAACCCCCAGGCATGGGGAACCACCAATTTACTCTATCTTCAAAGATTTGGCCTACTATGGAGAGAAAATACCATGAAGATAATATCCACAGTGAAAGAAGAGCTGCAAGGAGGCCTCCAGGAAATACAGGGGAGCTTAACATGTCCCTTATGAAACATCTAAAGGACAAGAAGTGCACTCACTGTTTGGACATGGAAACAGAAATGTACCACTGAATTGGGATCGATTGCCCAAAGTGTGTTAGAACAAATGTGTCCCATGAATGAGAGAGTTTGGCTGAGGACATCTAGTCTGCTCTAACAGGCCACTTAGGGAGCAGATGGACCTACAACTACAAGGCCTAGAAGGGACCCCTGGGACTGTGGAACCAGTTGCAAGTAACACATAGATATACATTCATTCTTCACCTGAGGTCAGGAGTTCGAGACCAGCCTGGCCAACATGGCAAAACCCCGTCTCTACTAAAAATACAAAAATTAGCCGGGTGTGGTGGCACACGCCTGTAATGCCAGCTACTTGGGAGGCTGAGGCAGGATAATTGCTTGAACCTGGGAGGTGGAGGTTGCAGTGAGCTGATATCACGCCACTGCACTCCAGCTTGCATGACAAAGCAAGACTCCATCTCAAAACAAACAAGCAAACAACAAAAAGAAGATATGCATCCATTCTTGTTAAATGAACTACAGAAGAGAGAGCCCAGCAAGAGACCTTTAAGGAATCCTCAGAAGTTCCTTGTCAAGAAAGTAGTAAACATAGTCCTGCCTCATGACCCATCTATCTTTTCTTCTAACAGAGAAAACATTCAGAGCTTTCCAGCTTGGTAAAACCCAGAAGGGCCTGCTAGATGGACAGAAAGTAGGAGTAGCTAAACAATCTCGATATATACCCAGGGGAAAAAAACCTTCCTGGTACAATACGAGTAAGCATAAGATAGTTTTACATAAAAGCAGAGTGGTTCTCTGGCTTTTCCTCCAAGCTTCACAGATCCAAAAGGAAGGTTTGCTCACTGAAAGCAGTTTGGGCATATTCAGGCATCTCTAGAATAATTTTCAAGGATACAATGTCATTCTCTCTAAATTTGCCCTTAGAAGATGCACACTTCACAGTATCTCTTTGATGGTTTCCTTGCATTTCCCTGTAAGACGCTGATAAAACCCGTTCCTTAGATAATGATAGGAAGACAAAAATTAAGCCATGCATGTAAATGCTTTTGCTCTTTATAAGTAAAAATTACGTTTTTGTTTTATTATTTTTGCCATTATTCTCTTCTCAGTACTACTATTAAAAAAACACTGTGGTGGTTAAAAATAGTCTCTTTAATCAAACTACGTAAGGTAGAATCCTGGCTCCATCTTTTAGTAACCATTGCATGGGGGCAAGTAATTTTATCTCTCTTAGCCTCTTTTCTTTCGTCCATAGAGTAAGAATGATAATACAATATTTCTTGCAGAGTTTTGGTAAAAATTCAGTGAGCTACAACAGAAAAAAACATTCAGTAAATGTTAACCAGTTATTGAAACTTTAGTATTCATAGAGGCTGCTGGCACCACAGCCGGGGATTCTCTACTCTGGGTCCATGAAGCCTGGCTGGAGGGGCAAACAGAAAAAGCCACCAGCCAAGATCATGTGTAACTAGTGCCCTCTTGGGATCAAAGAAAAGAATCAAAATTACTGAGGAATTTGGAAAAGGAAGAGGCATGACGTGGGAACGCTAATCCCACAAGAGCTGTTTATCATGGACCCCACTCAGGGACCAGGATGCTATGGCGGCCAGTGAGTCAGTTGAATGAAGCTGAAAGTTATTTTTTGGTCTAAGAAAATAAATCGTCTGAATAGGGTCTCAATGTGGTTTTCACAAGGGTGGGGAAAGTTGATTTGGATTGTATGACGAAAAGAATACAAAATTTACAACCACAAAAGAGAGTACAAAGTTTCCAAAACTGGCAAGAGGAAACCAAGAATTTTGTAAATAGTTCATAATTCAGTTTCATTCACATCCTCAATCCAGCAGGATCTATGACTGAGATCAAGTTCCTCTCTCTCTCTCTTCCTTTTAATTTACTACTGTTTTTCCCTTTAGATCCATTCATCTTTTATTCTAAATAGAATATCCATGATTGATTAGGTTACTACCGTGCACTTTCTGTTTAAGAGCTGATGGGAATTTTCAGTGTATTAATAATTTGATATGACGCTCAAGTTATTTTATTCTTACTGCATTATTTTATTTAACCAAAGCTTAGTAAACTCTGCTGTAAGTTTGTTTTAAAAAGAAAAGAAAAAATAAAAATATTTTCTCATTACTTTGCCTTTTCTGTGTCCACTATATTAAATTACTTTCTTCTAAATTGTATTGCATTTTCCCTACAGGAATTGACTGCTGTCTAATGGATTTATGCAGTGTTTATATAAGGTAAAGAACACTTTAGTAAAAAATTGATTCAATGTATGTACACTGTAATTGTAGTAATGTAACACGACAGGATGAAGTTGCTTTTTTTTTTTAAGTGTGCTTTGTAAAGGCATTCTTGGAATGTTGAGGCTTTTCTCTTTGCAAAATGGTCTTCTTTTGTGGCTTGACTGTACACAAAGCAAAGAAAGCATAGGAAAATACATGTCTCTTTCTCTCTCTCTCTCTCTCTATATATCTATATATAGAAGTACAGACATATGTATGTGTATCTATACATTTAAAATTGAAGAAATTATCAAAATTTCTTATTTAAAAATTATAATAAAATTACTATAGCTAAAACATTTCACTTGAGATACTTCATGCTGATCATAAATGAGGAGCATGGATTTAGAAGCTAAAAATATATGGAGAAAAATCTTTCAGGATTACAGGACTTGTTTCCATGCATTCTGCAGGAACTGTAAACTTCTCCTTCTTTTCAATGTCCACGTAAGTTCACCCCTTTTTCCATTATGTAATTAGCCAAATCAAATAGAAATACAACTTTGCAATCTTTTCATATTAGGATGCTACATTATTAATTAAATAAGTACATAGAGCCCAATGGTGGATGATTGCTCCTAATCAATATATGTTATGGGATCATAATCTCTATTTTGAGGTCAAGATTAATAATCTGCAAATTGGATGTTGAATTTGTTTAGCTATCCATTATGATTTGATTTTGAAGCTGTTATAAAATTGTTCATTTGGCCAGCCGGAGTTGTCATTAGGACTCCTTACCTGCACTCCTGGCCCCACTCCCATTTCCAGGCCTTTAAGGTCCATAGTCCAAAACAAAGGTAGCCCCTTTCTGACACAACTGTGATAGCCAGGAACTTCCCTACTGCTACTTTTGCCTCCTGCTGTGAACTAATTCACAATATTGTACTTTCCATTAAATGACAACTCAGGATCCATCACTTTTATAAGAGCCTAACAACTTCAGCTAACTACTTCTCTGCACAAACATGACAACTTCTGTCTCATCCTTCCATTTCACCTTTCCCTTTCTATAATTGTAGGCTTTATAATTAGCCATATGTGTCCCTTCCTTGTCATTAGATGGTGAATCCACTTAGATAGGGACCATATCATCCCTCATTCTACACAACAAATGCATAGTTAAGGTGAACACTGCAGATAATGGCAGAGAGCCAACAGGCTGATGTGAGCAAATTTGAAATAGGAGCTTAAAATATGATGACTTTTTTTTTTCTAAAAGCCTGCCATAAGAGAATAAAGAGACTTCAAACCTGAAAAAGAGTATACTAAAACTAGGAAGCAAAGTGTCAAAAAAGAAATACTATAAACACAGGACATTGACCCAAGGCCACCTGACCTGTGAATTCACTTCTCATGTTCCTCTCTGTCTCCCCTTGGTGTGAACATTTGGCCCTCTACTGAACTCTTGTTAACCCAGTTGCTATGGTTTCGAAGTTTGTGTCTCCCCAAAGTTAGTATGTTGGAACCTAAGACCCAATGTGACAGAATTAGAAGGTAGGGCCTGGCTGGGCGCAGTGGCTTGCGCCTGTAATCCCAACACTTTGGGAGGCCAAGGCGGATGGATCACCTGAGGTCAGGAGTTAGAGAACAGCCTGGCCAACATGGTGAAACCGCATCTCTAATAAAAATACAAAAATTAGCCCGGCATGGTGGTGTGCGCCTGTAATTCCAGCTACTCGGGAGGCTGAGGCAGGAGAATTGCTCGAACCCGGGAGGCAGAGGTTGCAGTGAGCCAAGATAGCGCCACTGCACTCCAGCCTGGGTGGCAGAGTGAAACTCTGTCTCAGAAAAAAAAATAGGAGGTAGAGCCTTTAAGAGGTGATTAAGTCATGGAGCTTCCACCCTCTTAAATAGCAACCACCTTAAAAACGGCTGGAAGGAGCTGGCTGGGCCTCCTATGTCGTTCTGCCTTCCACCATGTGAGGATACAACACTTGCCCTTTCAGCCACGTGAGGATGTAGCAAGAAGGCCTTCACCAGACGTCAAATGCCAACACTTTGACCTTAGACCTCCTAGCCTCCAGAACTGTAAGAAATAAATTTCTGTTGTTTACAAACTACCCAGTTTCAGGTATTTTGTTAAAACAGCACAAACAAAGACACCACTCCTTCCTATAAACCACTTTTTCTACACGCCTATTTTGTGCCAGCCACCTTCCACCAAATTTCAGACTGTCCACCTGATTTATATCCTGTGGTTTGTGGGGTCTTTTTCCTAATAATTTCACTACTCCTGCTTTTGAAAAAAATTCTGCATACCTATGAATATACACGTTACCTCATTTTGTAAGAAAAACATCTCAATAGTAAACACATTGAGGAAAGTTCCTCCAAAACTTGCTACACATTTGTAAAGTTTAGATGACCAGGTAAAGAACTGGGATTAAAACAAACTAACATCTTTTTTGGGTGAAGGAGGTAAATCTAGAGCAAATGACACAGTCAGGGATGTAAAGCAGGAATGCTAAGCCAAACTCATCAATATTAAAACAAACAAGGAGGAACTCTAGACCAGACGTGTAAACTGAATCAGAGCACATCCTGTGATGCAAGTATATTTAGACAACGAATGGCCTTTGGAATCTAATAACCACTTGTGTATATATGGAACTATAACTACCTGATAATGTAGAGACCAAATTACCTTGGGAATCTAATAACCTTGGGTGTATCCACATGATTATATCCACCTGACTGTATGCTTAAAATCACTGTTTTCCATGAGTTTCTGACACTCCCCAAATGGCATTTAATACACAGATATATCTTTTGCAATTTTCAGAAACTGATGATATTTATTACATGGAGAGACAGCAGATACCTTGAAGGTGAAGACTGTGATTCATTTTTCTTTAAGAGGCAATAGAGCAGGATAGTTAACAGCAAGGGTTCAAGCACGGGTGTGCTGAAGCCATTCACTCTGGTCCCAAGACTACATTGATAAATATTAAAAAATTTTATGACCCAGTTGTTAAACCTCTATTGATTGCTTGAAATCTGCTATGGTAGGAGTGTCTAAACAATGAAAACAGCAAACGCTACAAACAAACACTTGTCTTAGAAAGCCCATTTACTAGCACAGTATTGGATAATTTGGGACCCAGCTAAACCACATGTTATGGGGAAATTATGTAATTAATTGTGAAGAAATTATTTAAGCCATCTGGGCCTCAGTTTCCTCAAATGAAAAATAATGGTAAAACCTGTTTCAGAGTGTTATTGGGGAAATACCCAAACTGAGTGTTCTGTTTCCTGCCAAGAACTTTTACTCACATATTTCTACAAGTTTCTGCTATTCCTTCAAAATATATTTATTTTCATTTGGAGGCAATATTCTTTACCTAATTGATTACATTGATAATGACAGTATTTCAAATATGAACAACACTTTGAGGGGGTAATTATACCTCTCTAACAACTTTCAAATTATAGTCCATAAATATCTATCTACACAGGACAAACTTAAATTTGGGTATCATAACATTGAAAAGGCTAATATAACATTTCGTTAGATAGCAATGCCTACAAAAAATAATTTCAGTGGCATAGAACATATTAAACACCACATTTGAATTAAATATCTGGTTATATTTGAAATGAGATAAATATGAATGGAAATCTGAGTGCTGTCTTCATGAAGCTTGGGAAAGTGGAAAGCTTGTGAGATTGGAATCAGAAGACTTCAGGTTTGGTTTTAGCTTACTACTATATATTGTGACTTGTGGATAAATCATTCAACCTTAACTTTTAAGCACATATCTGAGGGCCAGAAATCCAAATATCTGTTATATTTACATGCAAGTTTATCTTGAAGATTGAATTAGATAATATCTTTATAATCATTTTATAGGATGTAAATTAATGTAAAAAAAAAAGTTTGTTATACCTTAGCAGTTAGACTACCACAAATATGGTGTCTTTTTATTTTTAAAAATGTCAGATTGTCCTAAGCTATTTGATATAGTTTGGATGTTTGTCCCCTCCAAATCTCATGCTGAAATGTGGTTCCCAGTGTTGAAGGTGGGCCCTAGTGGGAGGTGTTGGATCGTGGGGGCAGATCTCTTATAAATGGCTTAGCACCAGCCCCTTGGTGAAAAGTGAGTTTTCGCTCTGTTAGTTCACATGAGGGTGGGCTGTTTAAAAGAAGTCTGGCAGCCTCTCCCATCTCTCTCTCGCTCTTCTCTGGCTATGTGACATCATGACTCCCCTCTGCCTTCTGCCATGATTGTACGTTTCCTGAGGCCCTCGCCAGAAGTACTGTGCTTCCTGTGCAGCCTCCAGAACTGTGAGCCAAATAAATCTCTTTTCTTTATAAATTACCCAGTCTCAGGTATTCCTTCATAGCAGCACAGGACAAACTAATACACCATCTATCATGTACTGGTTTAGACAGATTTCTTTTTTTTTTTTCTTTTATTATTATTATTATTATTATTATTATTATACTTTAGGTTTTATGGTACATGTGCGCAATGTGCAGGTAAGTTACATATGTATACATGTGCCATGCTGGTGCGCTGCACCCACCAACTCGTCATCTAGCATTAGGTATATCTCCCAATGCTATCCCTCCCCCCTCCCCCCAACCCACAACAGTCCCCAGAGTGTGATGTTCCCCTTCCTGTGTCCATGTGTTCTCATTGTTCAATTCCCACCTATGAGTGAGAATATGCGGTGTTTGGTTTTTTGTTCTTGCGATAGTTTACTGAGAATGATGATTTCCAATTTCATCCATGTCCCTACAAAGGACGTGAACTCATCATTTTTTACGGCTGCATAGTATTCCATGGTGTATATGTGCCACATTTTCTTAATCCAGTCTATCATTGTTGGACATTTGGGTTGGTTCCAAGTCTTTGCTATTGTGAATAATGCCGCAATAAACATACGTGTGCATGTGTCTTTATAGCAGCATGATTTATAGTCCTTTGGGTATATACCCAGTAATGGGATGGCTGGGTCGAATGGAATTTCTAGTTCTAGATCCCTGAGGAATCGCCACACTGACTTCCACAAGGGTTCAACTAGTTTACAGTCCCACCAACAGTGTAAAAGTGTTCCTATTTCTCCACATCCTCTCCAGCACCTGTTGTTTCCTGACTTTTTAATGATTGCCATTCTAACTGGTGTGAGATGGTATCTCATTGTGGTTTTGATTTGCATTTCTCTGATGGCCAGTGATGGTGAGCATTTTTTCATGTGTTTTTTGGCTGCATAAATGTCTTCTTTTGAGAAGTGTCTGTTCATGTCCTTCGCCCACTTTTTGATGGGGTTGTTTGTTTTTTTCTTGTAAATTTGTTGGAGTTCATTGTAGATTCTGGATATTAGCCCTTTGTCAGATGAGTAGGTTGCGAAAATTTTCTCCCATTTTGTAGGTTGCCTGTTCACTCTGATGGTAGTTTCTTTTGCTGTGCAGAAGCTCTTGAGTTTAATTAGATCCCATTTGTCAATTTTGGCTTTTGTTGCCATTGCTTTTGGTGTTTTAGACATGAAGTCCTTGCCCATGCCTATGTCCTGAATGGTAATGCCTAGGTTTTCTTCTAGGGTTTTTATGGTTTTAGGTCTAACATTTAAATCTTTAATCCATCTTGAATTGATTTTTGTATAAGGTGTAAGGAAGGGATCCAGTTTCAGCTTTCTACATATGGCTAGCCAGTTTTCCCAGCACCATTGATTAAATAGGGAATCCTTTCCCCATTTCTTGTTTTTGTCAGGTTTGTCAAAGATCAGATACTTGTAGATATGTGGCATTATTTCTGACGGCTCTGTTCTGTTCCATTGATCTATATCTCTGTTTTGGTACCAGTACCATGCTGTTTTGGTTACTGTAGCCTTGTAGTATAGTTTGAAGTCAGGTAGTGTGATGCCTCCAGCTTTGTTCTTTTGGCTTAGGATTGACTTGGCGATGCGGGCTCTTTTTTGGTTCCATATGAACTTTAAAGTAGTTTTTTCCAATTCTGTGAAGAAAGTCATTGGTAGCTTGATGGGGATGGCATTGAATCTGTAAATTACCTTGGGAAGGATGGCCATTTTCATGATATTGATTCTTCCTACCCATGGGCATGGAATGTTCTTCCATTTGTTTGTATCCTCTTTTATTTCCTTGAGCAGTGGTTTGTAGTTCTCCTTGAAGAGGTCTTTCACATCCCTTGTAAGTTGGATTCCTAGGTATTTTATTCTCTTTGAAGCAATTGTGAATGGGAGTTCACTCATGATTTGGCTCTCTGTTTGTCTGTTATTGATGTATAAGAATGCTTGTGATTTTTGCACATTGATTTTGTATCCTGAGACTTTGCTGAAGTTGCTTATCAGCTTAAGGAGATTTTGGGCTGAGACAATGGGGTTTTCTAGATATACTATCATGTCATCTGCAAACAGGGACAATTTGACTTCCTCTTTTCCTAATTGAATACCCTTGATTTCCTTCTCCTGCCTAATTGCCCTGGCCAGAACTTCCAACACTATGTTGAATAGAAGTGGTGAGAGAGGGCATCCCTGTCTTGTGCCAGTTTTCAAAGGGAATGCTTCCAGTTTTTGCCCATTCAGTATGATATTGGCTGTGGGTTTGTCATAAATAGCTCTTATTATTTTGAGATACGTCCCATCAATTCCTAATTTATTGAGAGTTTTTAGCATGAAGGGTTGTTGAATTTTGTCAAAGGCCTTTTCTGCATCTATTGAGATAATCATGTGGTTTTTGTCTTTGGTTCTGTTTATATGCTGGATTACGTTTATTGATTTGCGTATATTGAACCAGCCTTGCATCCCAGGGATGAAGCCCACTTGATCATGGTGGATAAGCTTTTTGATGTGCTGCTGGATTCTGTTTGCCAGTATTTTATTGAGGATTTTTGCATCAATGTTCATCAAGGATATTGGTCTAAAATTCTCTTTTTTTGTTGTGTCTCTGCCAGGCTTTGGTATCAGGATGATGCTGGCCTCATAAAATGAGTTAGGGAGGATTCCCTCTTTTTCTATTGATTGGAATAGTTTCAGAAGGAATGGTACCAGCTCCTCCTTGTACCTCTGGTAGAATTCGGCTGTGAATCCATCTGGACCTGGACTTTTTTTGGTTGGTAAGCTATTGATTATTGCCACAATTTCAGCTCCTGTTATTGGTCTATTCAGAGATTCAACTTCTTCCTGGTTTAGTCTTGGGAGGGTGTATGTGTTGAGGAATTTATCCATTTCTTCTAGATTTTCTAGTTTATTTGCATAGAGGTGTTTGTAATATTCTCTGATGGTACTTTGTATTTCTGTGGGATCGGTGGTGATATCCCCTTTATCATTTTTTATTGCATCTATTTGATTCTTCTCTCTTTTTTTCTTTATTAATCTTGCTAGCGGTCTATCAATTTTGTTGATCCTTTCAAAAAACCAGCTCCTGGATTCATTTATTTTTTGAAGGGTTTTTTGTGTCTCTATTTCCTTCAGTTCTGCTCTGATTTTAGTTATTTCTTGCCTTCTGCTAGCTTTTGAATGTGTTTGCTCTTGCTTTTCTAGTTCTTTTAATTGTGATGTTAGGGTGTCAATTTTGGATCTTTCCTGCTTTCTCTTGTGGGCATTTAGTGCTATAAATTTCCCTCTATACACTGCTTTGAATGCATCCCAGAGATTCTGGTATGTTGTGTCTTGGTTCTCGTTGGTTTCAAAGAACATCTTTATTTCTGCCTTCATTTCGTTATGTACCCAGTAGTCATTCAGGAGCAGGTTGTTCAGTTTCCACGTAGTTGAGCGGTTTTGAGTGAGATTCTTAATCCTGAGTTCTAGCTTGATTGCACTGTGATCTGAGAGACAGTTTGTTACAATTTCTGTTCTTTTACATTTATTGAGGAGAGCTTTACTTCCAAGTATATGGTCAATTTTGGAATAGGTGTGGTGTGGTGCTGAAAAAAATGTATATTCTGTTGATTTGGGGTGGAGAGTTCTGTAGATGTCTATTAGGTCCGCTTGGTGCAGAGCTGAGTTCAATTCCTGGGTATCCTTGTTGACTTTCTGTCTCGTTGATCTGTCTAATGTTGATAGTGGAGTGTTAAAGTCTCCCATTATTAATGTGTGGGAGTCTAAGTCTCTTTGTAGGTCACTCAGGACTTGCTTTATGAATCTGGGTGCTCCTGTATTGGGTGCATATATATTTAGGATAGTTAGCTCTTCTTGTTGAATTAATCCCTTTACCGTTATGTAATGGCCTTCTTTGTCTCTTTTGATCTTTGTTGGTTTCAAGTCTGTTTTATCAGAGACTAGGATTGCAACCCCTGCCTTTTTTTGTTTTCCATTTGCTTGGTAGGTCTTCCTCCATCCTTTTATTTTGAGCCTATGTGTGTCTCTGCACGTGAGATGGGTTTCCTGAATACAGCACACTGATGGGTCTTGAGTCTTTATCCAGTTTGCCAGTCTGTGTCTTTTAATTGGAGCATTTAGTCCATTTACATTTAAAGTTAATATTGTTATGTGTGAATTTGATCCTGTCATTATGATGTTAGCTGGATATTTTGCTCGTTAGTTGATGCAGTCTCTTCCTAGTCTCGATGTTCTTTACATTTCGGTATGATTTTGCAGTGGCTGGTACCGGTTGTGCCTTTCCATGTTTAGCACTTCCTTCAGGAGCTCTTTTAGGGCAGGCCTGGTGGTGACAAAATCTCTCAGCATTTGCTTGTCTGTAAAGTATTTTATTTCTCCTTCACTTATGAAGCTTAGTTTGGCAGGATATGAAATTCTGGGTTGAAAATTCTTTTCTTTAAGAATGTTGAATATTGGCCCCCACTCTCTTCTGGCTTGTAGGGTTTCTGCCGAGAGATCCGCCGTTAGTCTGATGGGCTTCCCTTTGATGGTAACCCGACCTTTCTCTCTGGCTGCCCTTAACATTTTTTCCTTCATTTCAACTTTGGTGAATCTGACAATTATGTGTCTTGGAGTTGCTCTTCTCGAGGAGTATCTTTGTGGCGTTCTCTGTATTTCCTGAATCTGAATGTTGGCCTGCCTTGCTAGATTGGGGAAGTTCTCCTGGATAATATCCTGCAGAGTGTTTTCCAACTTGTTTCCATTCTCCCCGTCACTTTCAGGTACACCAATCAGACGTAGATTTGGTCTTTTCACATAGTCCCACATTTCTTGGAGGCTTTGCTCGTTTCTTTTTATTCTTTTTTCTCTAAACTTCCCTTCTCGCTTCATTTCATTCATTTCATCTTCCAGGGCTGATACCCTTTCTTCCATTTGATCGCATCGGCTCCTGAGGCTTCTGCATTCTTCACGTAGTTCTCGAGCCTTGGTTTTCAGCTCCATCAGCTCCTTTAAGCACTTCTCTGTATTGGTTATTCTAGTTATACATTCTTCTAAATTTTTTTCAAAGTTTTCAACTTCTTTGCCTTTGGTTTGAATATCCTCCCGTAGCTCGGAGTAATTTGATCGTCTGAAGCCTTCTTCTCTCAGCTCGTCAAAGTCATTCTCCGTCCAGCTTTGTTCCGTTGCTGGTGAGGAACTGCGTTCCTTTGGAGGAGGAGAGGTACTCTGGTTTTTAGAGTTTCCAGTTTTTCTGCTCTGTTTTTTCCCCATCTTTGTGGTTTTATCTACTTTTGGTCTTTGATGATGGTGATGTACAGATGGGTTTTTGGTGTGGATGTCCTTTCTGTTAGTTTTCCTTCTAACAGACAGAACCCTCAGCTGCAGGTCTGTTGGAGTACCTGGCCGGTCGTGTGAGGTGTCAGTCTGCCCCTGCTGGGGGGTGCCTCCCAGTTAGGCTGCTCAGGGGTCAGGGGTCAGGGACCCACTTGAGGAGGCAGTCAGCCCGTTCTCAGATCTCCAGCTGCGTGCTGGGAGAACCACTGCTCTCCTCACAGCTGTCAGACAGGGACATTTAAGTCTGCAGAGGTTACTGCTGTCTTTTTGTTTGTCTGTGTCCTGCCCCCAGAGGTGGAGCCTACAGAGGCAGGCAGGCCTCCCTGAGCTGTGGTGGGCTCCACCCAGTTCAAGCTTCCAGGCTGCTTTGTTTACCTAAGCGAGCCTGGGCAATGGCGGGCGCCCCTCCCCCAGCCTCGCTGCGGACTTGCTGTTTGATCTCAGACTGCTGTGCTAGCAATCAGCGAGACTCCGTGGGCGTAGGACCCTCTGAGCCAGGTGCGGGCTATACTCTCCTGGTGCCCCGTTTCCTAAGCCCGTCGGAAAAGCACAGTATTCGGGTGGGAGTGGCCCGATTTTCCAGGTGCCGTCTGTCACCCCTGGAAGGGGAACTCCCTGACCCCTTGCGCTTCCCGAGTGAGGCAATGCCTCGCCCCTGCTTCGGCTGGCGCACGGTGCGCTCACCCACTGACCTGCGCCCACTGTCTGGCACTCCCTAGTGAGATGAACACGGTACCTCTGATGGAAATGCAGAAATCACCCGTCTTCTGCGTCGCTCGCGCTGGGAGCTGTAGACCGGAGCTGTTCCTATTCGGCCATCTTGGCTCCTCCCCCCTCCTAGACAGATTTCTGACTAAAGGGATGAGTAAAGCAAAATGACCTTTAAGATTCTTCTTTGGTTTAAAATTGTGAAATTTTAAAATGCCTGTTCTTTGAATTGCAAACTGGTAAAATACGAGAGGAAAGAGTATTAATTTATGAAAAATTGGGATGATATAAATAATTTGGGATTTCCAAGTAAATCACATAATGTGTCAAAAGAATTAAGAGCAATTAATTTCTTAGGTTTTTCAGGAAACAAAGGCCTCAAAATCCCAATGGAAAAAATGTTTATATCCTCAGGGAGCATCTTAAGTGGTGATAGTAGCTCTAATTAATTCTGAAATTCATCTTAATCTACCGGCCAAGGCACCCACAAGTGTTAAAGAAAAAGCTATTATAGGTAAATTAATAGTCCTACACTAGTAACAAAGCCACAGTTAGCATATTTAGATAAATATTCTTAAAAGGAAACCGGATTTCTTAACCTTTTATGAAGTTATCTTTAATTGAATGATAACATTACATAGTGGTTCAAAGCACATTATCACAGATTCTGGAGCCAGACTGTTCAGGTTCGAATCACAGATCAGCCTCTTGCCAGATGTATAATTTTGGGCAATGCGTCTAATTTTTCTGTGCCTCAGTTTCCTTATCTATAAAATGAGAACAATAATAGTACCTTTGTTATGGCCTTAGTGTTATAAAGATCAAATGAGTTCAATTACGCAAAGCACTTAGAACAATGTACGGCATGTTTTGTCATTGCTGTTGTAATAAGATGCTGAGGCTGCCTCCTCCTCTAGCATGCTCCCTATCCCTGTTCTTCAAAAAAGCGCTCACAGAGTCACACATCTGTCTAACACTTTGTATTCCCTACTTTAATCCCTTTTTTTGAGAAGAATGCTTGACTCTAATAGCCTACAGTTAAGGCTTTTCTCACTACCTATACAATGTATTCCATCAAATACTCTATTAATAGTTTACATATTTGATATAATTTAATGTTCACTAATACCTGTAATGTAAGCATATTATTGTCTCCATTACACAGAATCAAAAAAAGGACACACAAACACTTAAGTAACTTGCTCATGGTCACCTGTGTAGTATGTGTAAGCTAAAACTTCAACCCAGATTTGATTATTGAACAACTCATGCTTCTAAACTAAGCTGTGACGATGAAATCAGAACAGCAGTAGCCTGTGGGAGATAAAGAAAGGAGCAGGGCTGGTTGAAATTGGTAAGATGAAACTTACTGGGATGATAAAACATGGTCTGCATTGTGATGGGAGCAGTGGTTACATGGTATATGCCTTTTTCAAAACTACCAAACTGTACACTTAAGATTTGTGCACTTCTTTTTCCCATTTCTTTGTTAACTATGCAGTTTAAATATGTGCATTTTGTTGTATATAAATTATAAGCCTCCAAGTCTTTACGTTATTTATGCTACTATGCTTCCTTACTCCCAAGAAGCCTTAATAGTGACCCAAAGTATTTGTTCTCGTACTCTTTTATTATTGTGGTTACAGCAACTTTGTGCTACACGTTTACTTATATTCTCAAGTTTTTTAAGTATTTATAGATCTTGCTTACAGCATGTTTTTCTCAATAGCATAGAACGTAAGTTTTATTTCTTTTCTTCAGCAACTGCATCTAGCTATATATAAACTCATTTAGAAAAATGATATGTGGGCCAGGTGCAGTGGCTCTTGCCTGTAATCCCAACACTTTGGAAGGCCAAGGTGGGCGGATCACCTGAGGTCAAGAATTTGAGAACAACCTGGCCAGCATGGTGAAACCCCATCTCTACTAAAAATACAAAAAATTAGCCGGTTGTGGTGGTGCAGGCCTGTAATCCCAGCTACTTGGTAGGCTGAGGCATGTGAATCCCTTGAAGCTAGGAGGCAGATGTTGCAGTGGGCCGAGATCGTACCACTGCACTCCAGCCTGGGCGACAGAGCAAAGCCCCATCTCAGAAAAAAAAAAAAAGATACGAGAGTATGTGAGGCAGGGGGACAAACATCTCATATTTTTGGCATGCATCTTTCTATTCAATCTCTCTATCCTTAACTGGTGAATAAAGTGTTAAAGCTATTTGAGAGGCTGAGGCAGGACAATCACTTGAACCCAGGAGGTGGAGGTTGCAGTGAGTGGAGATTGAGCCACTGCACTCCAGCCTGGGGATAGAGTGAGACTCCATCTCAAAAAATAAAATAAATTAATGTGTTAACGGTAAATAACTCTATGTTTTTATAGGACTAACACCATTAATTTAGGAATAAAATAATTTGCATTAATTTGTGAAGGACATTTTAATTTCTTCCTCATTATGATAATAACTGAAAATGCAAAACTCCCCCTATACACACACACATATACACAAACACACACACTCATGCATGCACATACACAGACACACAGGAGAAGGGGTTGCTTCAATAGGAGGATAATAACTTTTCATATTGTCTCTAACTTACTTACAAAATAATAATATGGAGGAGCCCTGATTTTGAATGTTATCCTGTGTAAAGTATAAAAACGTGGTCATTGGACTTGTTGTTCAGTCAGAGAGTGATCATCATCAAGAAGCAGATGACCCTACAGCTTGGAAACAGAATGCAGCACTAGGTCGTACTTTAATGCACCTATAGCTTTCCACCTATGGTTTAGAAACAGAAGGGTAACAAAATAAGGGTGAAGGGCTGTCTCTAGCAATTTCTTTAAACATACGTATGAAGCTTTGTCCTTTATGTGGAAGAAACTATGTTGCATTTAGGGAAAAGATTGTTGAATCTGGAGCTGTATTTACTGTCTCTAGAATTTGGTATTTGTTGTTGGGAGAGGTGTGTGTGTGTGTGTATGTGTGTGTGTGTGTGTGTGTGTGTGTGTGTCCCAGATAACTAGAAATAATAAAGAAGAATATGCCAAACTCACATTGGCTGGGATAAATTAATGAGATCAAGACTTAGAGTGCTAAATTTCATCCTAGACAGACTTATTAAAAAGTACTGCAGCCTGTTCCATGTACTTTAGGATGAATATCTTAGACTTTGGCGTATATACTGCTGATGGCTATTTTATCCTAGAGAGTTTCCAAGTGGAAGAAGAAGAACTACACATAGACTAAGAAAAGCCCACGTGTATTCCTCTAAAGATGATAGGGGTGAGTTGGATATTTATGTAGTAGAAATTTGAAGAAAGGATACTGTCTCCGAAGTGGGGAGACTTTCGCAAAGCTAGGATCTAGAATGTATCTTAGGAGTAATCACTTCGAAATGGTTCGGATACTCTTTCTTGGCCTATGAGAAAATCTCATTTGGTGTGCAATTGTCTTTAGTTTTTACAGGGCTTTTCCATTCGGCAACTTCCAATCCTTCCTTCAAGTCTCAAGTACCTATAGCCTTTCATGGTGATGAAGTGCAGAATAAGAGGAAGGACCATCAAGGGAAATGCTGGTCACTCTGCTTGTGTCCTTTTACTGGGGAAATTTAGAAAAAGTTTTCATAGTTAATAATTAGCAGAGAAGGTCACTATGGCTCATAATAGATGGCCAAATGTCTGGCAGAGCTTCACATGGAATAACAATTCACACAAGGCAAATCTGAAATGGGTATCCAAAAGTTCCTTTCTTCCCAATATATTACAGTAAGATTACCTTTTAAGGAGATGAGAAAGATAATATAGCTCTGAATAAGTAAATACAGTAAAAATACAATATTATATTCTTATGACTTTTTGTCTCTTTTTAAAAATCTCAAATCTCAAGTGCAGTACTTTGATCTTTAAATGAAAAGATAAAAATATTCAAAGAGGCTTGTCTGCAATGGGTTAATATCTTTAGAATTGTCCTAGGTAAGACACATTGGCCAACTGTGAAGAAATAGTTGTATATGTGGGATGTCCAAACAGAATTGGGTTTTTGTTATTGTGCTTATTGAACTATAAAGTACCAGCATTGTCATGATTTTATTTTTATTACATGTCATCTGAAAAGAAAATCACATTCTTTCGACCTGCTGATGAATGAACATTTGAGCCATGCAAATGTATTTCCATTTGAACTTTATATTTCTTTATTACTTCAAGTGACATTGATTTCACTGCCCTCAATATAAACCACATACATTTCATTCAGAGGGGAAAAAAACTTCATATATGCAATGTCAATTTATATTGTAAAAGAACCAATAAACCCCTAAAATCTTATTATCTTTATAAATAACTTGATAATCTGTTGTGTGCAGGGCATTAAACATCTCTGTTCTAAACTTGCTTATAATCTAGTTAGGGAGGCAAGAAAAAAATATCGAGATAAATAATGATGCAAGGCAGCATATGCTAAATATATTCATTGAATTTTTAAAAAAAATCTTAAGTAAATTTCTTTCTCTTCTGCAGGGTATAAAGAAGCAGGCTGCGCATTATGAAAGATAAAAAAGATTTTTTAAGGTAAAAAATGATCCTTTAAAATTTTTAGTTTAGTTAGGTAAGACATGGGGAATATGAACGCAAGGAGTGACTTAGAAGAGAATAAATATGAGGATTAGCTAAATCTAGTGATCTTCAGATTGTAAAGATAGAAAACTGATTTTACTGTGCTTCCTTAAAAATCCTTGTCCCGGCTGGGTGCGGTGGCTCACACCTGTCATCCCAGCACTTTGGGAGGCGAGGCGGGCAGATCACGAGGTCAGGAGATCGAGACCATCCTGGCTAACACGGTGAAACCCCGTCTCTACTAAAAATACAAAAAAATTATCCAGGCGTGGTGGCGGCGCCTGTGGTCCCAGCTGCTCGGGAGGCTGAGGCAGGAGAATGGCGGGAACCCGGGAGGCGGAGCTTGCAGGGAGCCGAGATGGCGCCACCGCACTCCAGCCTGGGCGACAGAGCGAGACTCCGTCTCAAAAAAAAAAAAAAAAAAAAGAATTTGTCCTAAATTTCTAAGAATATTGCAAAGCACAGTAGAGGTTAGAGGGATACAAGCTTTGGACTGAAATAACCATGGAACACTTCAGGAGGAGACAGCAGATGAGTTGGTCTTTGAATGATGGATAAGGCTGAAGGATGGAGTCATAGGAATCATTTCAAGCATAGTATTAGGTTGATGCAAAAGTATTTGTGGTTTTTGCCATCAAAAATAAAACCTTTATGCCACAGTTGTAAAGGCTTGAGATATGGGAGGGGAAGGGTCAAGAATGTTTAACAATTTTTATAAGAATTGTGAAGTCAGTCTTTAAATCTACACATCTCCTACTCACCTTCTGTGTAACCTAACAAATATAATCCCTCCATTTTTTCATCTAGAAAAGGGAAAAATACCGATGTAATAATGTTTTACAAAATTAAATGTAACATCCAATCACAGAGCCTGCCACTTGCAAGGGCTTTAAAAATAATAGTAGTAAGTTGGTGAGTGAGTTTACCGCTAACAGTCAGGTACTGGCTGAGGAATGTCAACGGACATAGTTTACTGTATAACAATGCTCCTTCAAGAAAATGTTGAGTCTTGATGAGTTATCACACCCTATAATCCTGTGAGCTTTGTTTGCATTGATATGTGTTTGCTCTGTTTTGCAAAAATGTTACCATTTACAGCATAGGGAAACTTGAGTCAGTCAGTTTAAAAGGCTGGTAAAAATATGTCTCTCATTCTTAGGTGCTCAATGTTCTTTCCTCACATTGGGAAGCAACAGTTGTCTACTTTGGTTAGAATATGGAGCCCAGACATGAAAGGAAGTTACGAAAGATAACGTTAAAAATGCAGTTTGAAAATAGATTTAAAGAACCTTGTGCCAGAGTGACAAATTTTCAACATCACGCTCATCTACTTGCTTGCTCATTTAGATCAATAAATACTTTCAACTTAGCCATCACCTCCTCTATGAAATCCTGATTCTTTTAAGTAAAACTAATCAGTTCCATTTTATGACATGGCTGAACTCTACAAACTCATTGCATTTTACCTTGTTTACATTGTTATGTCCTCACCCTGGATGGTGAATTCTGTAGACTATACCTTATTCATTGTATTTTCATCTATTATGTTCATAGGAAATTTGTCACATAATAGATTCTCAATAAATGTTCCTAAATTTCAGTGGTGCTACTCAACCTGTTTTACTGTTGAATCTCCTAATCATTTGCTACTGAACCACTAAGATAGCTTTTTCGCTTTTCCACAAATCTCAGAATTACACAGGCAGCTCTGGTTCAACATGTAAACTCAGCACACACATGCTTTTCCTGAGATTTCTATTGGGTTGGTCACTCCTATAAAATTATGCCAAAAACATTTTTTTAATGTTATTAAACTCAGACAAAGAAAAGATCAGTAGTTAAAGCCATAGTGGATGAGAGATTTCAACAAATTTCTGAAAGATTAAATGCAGTTGGACTAGTGGTAGTGATAAAGAATCAGAAGTCCTTTCCTAGAATACGGGTTAAGAGAGCAATAGCAGTGGAGGAAGGCCAAGTACCCATGGGATAACCCTATAAAGAGAGGATTCGAAGATATCAGAGTATGCCAAAGTTAGAGGTGGGACTGAAAACAGGAAAATGATTGAAGGTCTCCATAGGAAACAATTTCCTCTCATCTTCACTACTCCCATCTTTCAGATAATAGACACTCATCTGCTAGCCAAAAATTCTAGTGTTATTACCTAAATAAATTCAACACACTTTCTGGACAAAACCAGGACAGTTTGAAGCAAAGTCTTCTTTATCTCAGCATTTAGGTGTCACTCGAAATGTCTGGAACCTAATCAACTTACCCCAAAGCAATTTGACAAGGACTGCCCTTATGTATAGAAACCCAGTCAACCTTTCCACTGAACTTATTCTTAAATATAAATAAAAAACAAGAATAACCAGACATTAAAGCATGCAACATGATTCTGGAATAAACAGCCATATTACACTCAAAAGAAACAATGGGGTGAGACTTCCAGCGTCCAGGTCATAATACCCTCAAAGACTATGAAGCAATATCTTCAAAATTGTAAGAGAAAATGTTTTTCAATCTAAAATTTTATATACAGGAAAGCTATCAATATTGCATAAGACAGAGTAAAGACATTTTTACACTCTGGTTTCAGAAAATTTATTACGTTGCTTAAGAAATAAATAAAGGTGCTTAGGCAAATCAAGATAGTAAAAAAGACAGAGAAAATACAGGAAAAAAAAAAGAGCCAGCAAGGAAACGCTTTACATGCTGTTTTTACCTTCCACTCCTCCAAATCCATCGTGTCTTCCTGACTTTAGCCCTGACTGATGTACCAAGTGGACAGCCACCTTAGTCCCAGCCAAGAGGCAGAGACATAACCTTCCATAAACTTCTTCACCAGCTCACCTCTACAACACTACCTGGAAGCTGAACATGCTTGGCTTCCTAAAAGGCCCTGCAAGTTCCAACTTATTTACCCATGTCAGTGCTTCAGGGAGGGTTGCTTTTGTGTAATTTTCCTACTCCCTTTTCCAGACCTTACTTTCCTAGTTCCTCCCAAAATTGTGTGAATTCTAATTTCTGTAAGCAATGACTTATTCCATATTCAATAATATTCATAGTGGAACTGTTTCTCTGATTCAAACTGGATTGATACGGACCCATTAGGAAGAATATATAAGCCAACCACATGATTTGCCTTTACAGTAAATATTATTTGCAGTCTCATACTAAACTAGACATTGCTTACTGGCTTTCAGGTTTTAGAATAAACCTGTGGAAAAATCATGAGAGATTGAAGTATGGTGTTACAATAGGCATAGCTTTCAGTGTTTAGAGGTAAAACTTGGTGAAGAAGGTATAAAGAAGATTGGATCTACTGATGCCTTTGATTTCTAGAGTAAAGAATGAACTGAAGCATGCTTTATGAAGTTGCAGTGTGGATTAATGAAGAAACTTGGAAGAGAGGTACTTGGAATTATTTGGTAGGAGAAGAAAGCAGGGAAAGGAGGGTAGTGTAATTAAACTAAATCTTCATTAATCATAACAAAAAAAATAAATAGAAGAAACCCAAAACTGAGGAATCAGGAAAGAGCAGCACAAAGCATATTATTTAGAGATGTAGCTTTGATTATTGAAAGACTAAATATAGAAATGGTTATCTCTAAAAGATCAATAATTAGCTGATAAGATTAGTTCCTTTGGGACAAAATCAGGACATAGGCGTTGGAAGGGATTGAAAAGACTTTTACATTTCCCCACATACCTTTCTGTAGGGATCGAATGGTGTATTATATGTGTATTAGTTTGCTAGGGCTGCCGTAACAATATACCACAGACTTGGTGGCTTAAACAATGGGAATTTATTTTCTCACAGTTCTGGAGGCTGGAAGTCAAGGTCGAGGTGCTGGCGGGATCCATCCCTCCTGAAGCCTTTCTCCTTGGTTTGCAGATACCTTCATTCCTTGCCGTGTCTTCGCATGGTCTTTTTTCCTTGTGTGCTCATTTCATTGCTAGTACATTTTCCTCTTCTTTTTTTTTTTTTTTATATGGAGTCTCGTTCTGTTGCCCAGGCTAGAGTGCAATGGCATGATCTTGGCTCACTGCAACCTCTGCCTCCTGGGTTCAAGTGATTCTCCTGCCTCAGCCTTCTGAGTAGCTCGGATTACAGGTGCCCACCACCATGCCCAGCTACTTTTTGTATTTTTAGTATAGACAGACTTTCACCATGTTGGCCAGACTGGTCTCAAACTCCTGACCTCAAGTGATCTGCTCGCCTCGGCCTCCAAAAGTGCTGGGATTACAGGCATGAGCCAGCACACCTGGGCCCCCTTTTCCTCTTTTTACAAGGACACCAGTTCTGTCAGATTAGGGCCCCACCCTTATAATCTCATTTAACCTTGATTACCTTTTTAAAGGTTCCACCTACAAATATAGTCACATTGGAAGTTTGGGCTTCAACATACAACTTTTGGGGGGAAACAATTCAGTCCCTAATGATTCTGTGAGTAGAATTTATTTATAGTAACTAAATAATTTATTTTAATTTTAAAAATTTTAAAAGAAGTTGCCTCTGGAATACAAGACTGGGTGTGTAGGTGAGAAAATGATCTTTCTCATTTCACCTTAAGCCCTTGTATACTATGTAATTCTTTTAATTGGGTACAAACATTTTAATATATCTAATAAATACGCCATAAGGAGAGAAAGCTCATGAGCACTGTGATGGCCTCTCCTAGTGTGAAACTTCCAAGGCAGCTCCTACGCTCTTATGGCCTCCCAACTATACATGGAGGCCAGTTATTTCTAAGCTCTAACCATAGCCAGCAAAACCTTTCTTCTATTTTTTCTTATTTTTTTATTACTTTTTTCTTTTTGTCAATTAGTTTGACAATTTGTTTTCTTATTTTTTTCCCCTCTCTCTCCCTTAGTATTCTTATACTGTGGATTTCATATGGCTATTCTAGTCTTTCTCAAAACAGCATAAATTCCTTTAGTACTGGGATGCTGCCAGGAAGAGCTGGTATTCTTCATAGATTATAGTGGTTTGCTTAGGAGGACCTCCTAAATAAGTAGCAAAATAAGGAAGAAATCAAGAGGGGAGAAATGACAATACTAATGAAAATATTTGCATATGATATAATCATATTTTCCGATTTATTTTCCATGTGCTAAAGAAAGCATATACATAAAATGTAATATATTTCATGGCTGGACAACTGACCCTATGGAGTGAGTAGAGGAGAATATTTTGTCAGGATTATCTAGAGAGACACATAATAATAAAGCTAAAGTGTGGAATCCAAAATCAATCATTCAACATTCAGCTGATACAAATAAATAAGAAGCAGATGGGGAGTTAACTCAGAGAAGCAGGATCAATATTGGTAAAATGCAAAATGAAATCAGCAATAAACTCTAGGGTCTAGTTAGGGCCTAAGCAAATCTGCTATACATTTAGCTCCCGGCCAGATGTTTCTGGAAGAAAAGGGAGGATTCTATGGGTCCTCAGGAGTGGCATAGAGAGATCAAAGACCTGAACCTTTCAGGCCTGGAGGAATTGCTCTGTTCCATTTGAGGACCTATTTATAATGTAGAAATGTCAACTCCACGTTGTTAGGCTAAGCTAACAACGTGTATTTGTCATATTTGCATTCAAGAAATACTGACACTATGGTCTTGGTTGATGTTGGTATCAATTTCATTTTAATCCTAAATTCATAGAAGGCAAAGATGAATGCAGACTTTATTAAGGGGAGGCTTTATTTCAAATTTAAATATTTATAGTATTTGTCAGCTCAGTGCACATTGAAGACATTGATCTGACTTCAGAAGTCTAGCACAGAAACTGAACTGACTGCTGAGAACATGTTTATCCACAACACAACACAAAGAATAACACTATACTGTCATTGTTTGGTCGTTCTGTGGGTATAAACTGCATTAATTGTATTTGAATCCATTTCAAAACAATTATTGCAGCTTCAAGCTACCAATCAAATATTCAAGGTCATTTCTTAAAGTCTGCCTATTAATAGATATTTATCAAGATTGGTAATAGGAGCTGTGAGGAAAGAAGCTGCTGCCTCAGAAAGCTCATGATCTACAGAGGTAAGTTTCCAATATATTTTAAAATTATCTATCAATACCAAGAACACCGCAAGCTACCTTAGAAAAGAATACAGTACTAACCAGATGGCTATCTTGCCTCCATCACCATGCTGACTTTTACTGTAATTTAAGATGAATTCAGAAATAATGTATGAGAAATAGAAAGAAAAAATCAAAAAATTTAAACTTTTTTCTTCAAATATACAATTTAAGTGGTACTGCTCGAGATCAAGCTTAAAGATGGTGCAAAATGTTTTTCTTTACATTCCTGAAAGAGAATTCTTTGTAGTTTCTTTGTCTCTCTCTCTCTCTCAATCTCTCTTTCTCTTTCTGTGTGTGTGTGTGTGTGTGTGTGTGTGTGTGTGTGTGTGTGTGTGTGTGTTGGTTGTTAGCTATCCATAAACTGGGTACAAATTAGATAATGTGTCCGATCTAAACTAAACTTTTAAACAACCAGAACAAAACATGAGTGTCCTGAGTGTGACATATTAAAATATTGCTATGCCAAAAAGTATTTGTATTCTAAGGCTCCAATACCCCCCAGTTTTCTGTAGCCCTGGGGGTCCAAAAGATTGTTATTTTCTGAGTTTCACCCCCCAGCAGGCGGGCCCCTGGGCTTCCTAAAAACCCACTACTGAGTTGCTTCTCCAACTATCCTGCAGAGGGTGATGGCTCACCTGAAGTCCCAGTCCACTCCACAATGGAGCCCCACTTGTCTGGATTCCTGCACAGCCAGGACCTTCCTGGGGGATGGACTTTTAAAGGAAGACCTTCTCCCTCCCTCAGGACCAAGGTTGTTGGATATTAGATTTGTCAATTTATATAACTAGGGTCAACCGAGGTTCTCCGCACATGAGGGTAAGTAAGCACTGTGATCGGGCAGCTGTACCTGCAAGTACTTCCAGTGTCACCCATACACTGTGCCGGAAACATCCTGCTTCATCTGGCCTTTCAGCCCTTCATCTGGATCTCTGGTCATCACTGCAGACTCATCCTGCTTTGCTTTGTTCAAGTAATTTTATTTCAAAGTATTCCCTGCCTTTTTCTGAAATCCTAGTCCATCTGAGAAGTTTTTTAAAAATTGCATCTTATTATAGAGAAAGGGTTGGGATCTTAAGCCCTTTCATCTCAGAAAACTCTTGTATTCCTACACAAATGTGACTCACTTCACCACCACCAGTTACACACACTCACACACACACTAGTTTCATATACGAGGAGGCTTCTTCAGTGATGGACATGATTAAGTCACTAAAGATTTTTCAGAAAGATGCAATAGCTTCATTAAAATTAGAAACTTAAAAATATTGACTTGGTTATAGATCCTACATTTTAAAAGAATTAATCAATCATATGAATTGATTGCCCAAGAACTTGATAAAAAGGTAGAATTTTAAATTTTGGGGAAAAAAAACCCAAAGTCCATCAACTACATTTAGTATTATAATTCTCTTGACCCTATTTATTCAAGCAGACAAACTTAATTGAAGATACCCAGAAAAGCTTTCCAGTCACAAATCTAACTGCTCTGGGAACTCCTTCCATGTACTTCAGAAATGCTACAATTTTATTCTGTTTTCTCATATTGCTCCCATCTCTTAAGTAGAAGTGTGTCTCATGTTCTTCTCCTTGGTACTTGCAGTAGATCAAAGACTACCACTAGGCCTACTCTTGAGAGCTGGCCTTCCATTGAGAGGCCTTCTATTGAGAGGTGGCATCTGATTCCACTTCCCTTGAATCTGGGATGACCTTAATTACTTGCTTGAACACTAAAATATGGCAGAAGTGTTTTTCTGAGACTTTCAAGATTTGGTTGTAAGAATCTTCTGCCCATTTCTCCCAGAACGTTCACTCTGGGGGAAGCTAGCCACCCTATAAAGCAAGCTTGTCCAACCCATGGCCCAGGATGGCTTCAAATGTGGCCCAACATAATTTCATAAATTTTCTTAAAACATTATGAGATTATTTTGCATTTTTTTTAGCTCATCGGCTATCATTACTGTTAGTGTATTTTAAGTGGCCCAATACATTCTCATCCTTCCAGTGTGGCCCAGGGAAGCCAAAAGACTGGACACACCTGCAGCATAGATTCAACCTTCATGAGACCGGCCTGCTGTTAGGAAGCCTAAGCCTGCCAGGCAGAAGGAAGAATGCAGAACGGAAGATCCCCACAGGCCGGGCGCGGTGGCTCAGCCTGTAATCCCAGCACTTTGGGAGGCCGAGGCGGGCAGATCACGAGGTCAGGAGATCGAGACCATCCCGGCTAACATGGTGAAATCCTGGCTCTACTAAAAATACAAAAAAAAAAAAAATTAGCCGGGCGTGAGGCTGAGGCAGGAGAATGGTGTGAACCCGGGAGGCGGAGCTTTTGCAGTGAGCTGAGATCGCGCCACCGCACTCCAGCCTGGGCCACAGAGCGAGACTCCGTCTCAAAAAAAAAAGAAAAAAGAAAAAAAGAAAGATCCCCAGCCAGCCCCAGGTCTCAGCCACTGACTGGAGCCAGGAGTCAGACATGCACATAAGAACTACCTTGACCTCCAGCCTCAGGACATCCAACCTGGAGAAAGCCAAGGAGCCCAGTTGACAGCCAGAATCAAAGATTCATAATGTTGCCATAAATATCCAATTTGAATCCCTAATGACTTTCTTTCCTGTGGCTTTGATAACAAATTACTCCAAACGAGGAAGCTTAACACAGTAGAAATTTATTCTCTCACTGTTCTGGAGGCCTTAAGTTTGAAAGGAGTATCACTGAGATGAAATGAGGGTGTCGGCACAGCCTCATTCCCCCCTTCTAGAGGCTGAAAAGGAGAATCCATTCTTTGCGACTTCCAGATTTGGATGGCTACTAGCATTGCCTGGCATACAGTCACATCATTCCAATGTCTGCCTCCGTCTACACAGTAAATTCTTTTCTATGTGGGTCAGTATGGAATCTCCTCCTACATTTGTCTAAAAGGACCCACATAATTACATTTAGTGCCCATCCATATAATCCAGAATAATCTCCTCATCTAAAAATTCTTCTCTTAGTCACTTCTTTTGCCCTATAAATCAATACTTACAGGTGCTGGAGATTTGGGCTTGATATATCTTTGGGACATTTTTCAATTTACCACTAAATACATTATATCCTTTATTCTTATTTACATCATCCATAACAAAAATTCTTAGACTTCCAGTTCACTCTTCTTTTCTTATACTCTAATTGGTATAAGATTCTATATCTGTCCCCTCACTTTTGTTTTTTTCTTCTAACCTTCACAACATCTACCACCCTCCCTACTGCCTTCACACAAATCATTATCATCAGTTTCCACCCTGTGTTTGATCTTTGTTTTCAACAGTACACTTAATTTTTTGCTCTGATGAAAACATGACAGTCTATTAAGAACATTGTTTCTCTGCAGTCTTCTTAAGTGGCCACTGATTTTTCTCCCTTTTTCATGCCACTGGGAGTGGAAGTGGCATAGATATCTCTCTTGTTCTCATTTGCCAGTTTTAAATCATTCTTTCTCCTTCCCTAAAATTGTTCTTTTTGAATCATCTTACATATCACCACCATTCATATTGCTGATATTATAAACTTCAGTTTATTTTATTTATTTCTCTAATGCTATTCTAGTCTTAAATCTTGGCATTTTCAACATATACAGATATGATCTTTTCAAGACATTGGCTTCTCAACCCCCATTAGTAAATGACCTTGTCTTCCACTTTACATCAGATGCACACGTTAATAGTCATAACCTTAACTTTGTTGTTACTAATAAATACAACTTTTTCATAATCTCAATTGCATGAATTCTATTCTTTCACCATTATCCCTTCTTTTTTAAGTCATTCAATGACTTGTTCTCACAATTCTCTCCTCTTTCTTCTCCTCATCAATTTTCTTTCTCTACTGGATCATCTACCATTATGCAAACATACAGTTAGTTCCCTCATCTTAAACAAACAAACATTCTCTTTCCTTATGTCTCCGGCAGCAGAAGTTCAGTTTTTTTAATTTATCATTTTAGAATAATTCTTCTAAGAATTTCCCTAGTTTTACTGTCTCCAAAATTTTGGTGAAACTTCTCAATCCTCTTGTCCTTGGAGAGTCTTGGTTTATACTTTTTTCTGGTATAATCAACCAGTATAGTCTTATTCTCAAAGCATCCTGATTCAGATGTTAATTCTATAGTTACCCTATTTGTTCTCAGTATTACACAGATTTAACTGATGTTTTCATCCTCCAAACATTTTCTTAATTGATTTCCATTTTTCTGGTTTTCTTCTTTACTCACGAGCCACCTTGCCAGTCTCATTTATTGGTCCCTCCTCTTTTCCACAGCCTGTTCCACTCCTGAGGAGGAGTATTGGGCTCATTACTTGGATTTCTTCTCTTCCTGTAGGTAACCACTGCTGCCATATTTAATGAAATTACACTGAAAATGAAATAAATTACTTTAGACAATGATTTGTCACATAAGGTTATAATTTATGATGGCTACAAAGTATTTTCACTTTGTAAATGGGGCTAAAGCAAAGACAGATTTTAAAAAATATATCAATGGGATTGCCAAACTATCAAGAATTATTCTGCGTTATTTCTTTCCTGTCTTCCCTCTTGGATCAGCTTTCCATCATCACTCATAAAAATAAAATATTTCTGACATTATTGTGGTAAAAAAGGCACTTAGTGTTCAAGTGGAAATATGAGATCTAGCCTTAACTTGACCAATCCTCCAAGACTATAATTATTGATAACAAATTCTACTACAAATTTTTTCTGTGTAATCATGGAGAAGCAAAAGGCTTAAAGAAAGAAAAAAATAATTATATATGTATACGTAAAATGCAGATTGGTGCTTAGAATATTATGTATAATCTGTTACCTCATTCTTTCTACCCAGAACCTTTCATATAATGAACAACAACAAAAAAAACTGGTAGAGCCTTGGTTGTTCCAAATGTAAAGCAAATACTTTTCTTTTCTTTTGTTTATTTTCTTGGTGAAAGGGTAAAGGGGCCTTTAAGAAAGAGGCATGTTGAAAAGCAACCCTTGAATACAAATGTAAATTACAACATTCCCATAAATTGTAACATATCATTATCTTGCCCATTCTTTAAAGAAAGAAAAAAAAGACTAATAATCATCCAGTTACATATTAGAATAGTTTTGGGTTTTTTCATTAGACTATTATGTTCATTTATTTATAAATCAAGATGTTTAGCACCAAGGTGCCCCTTTCTGACATTTTAGATGCCCTAATGTGAAAGTTGCTTCTCATGATTGCTCATCTCTATTGTCAGTAGGCTACTCCTGTCTATATCTTTGTATTGCTGTCTTTCTGTATTTGGATAATATAAATCTTGCTTCATTTCTTTACTTCCTTGAGTCAGTTGTTTTCTAGTCAGATGCTGAATAATTCCTCAATATTTCTTACTGAATAGCAAATGGGAAGATGAAGTCTAATGTTCATTCCTTCCATAAAAGTCTTCATCACAGAACAGAATATCATATGGATTGGATGCTTCTTAATTCACAACTCTGGTACATTAGTGCCAGGACTGAAATCTCTTTATATACATTAAATCTTTCTCCTTCAGTAATATGTGATGTTTAGCCAATCTGTCAAAGTATTTCTTTCATCACATTTTCACTGTCTATTTTTTGTATGAGATCTCATTGTTAAGCTGCATTTTATTGATGCAAAGAAATTTTATATGCAATTTCCATTCCATTAACTATTCCAAAGGATAATACACCTTCTAATGGTGCTGAACAGTAAACTACAGCCAGTTCTGAGTTGCCCTCTGATGTTTTGTTCAGCTGTCTTGTGACCCTCTCTGACATTTCAGCCATCTTTTGGGGGGTGTTGGGGGCTTTCACTATTTACCTAAGAAAATACTAAACTAGTTATAACTTGTTTGAATGAAGAAGTAGCTGCTATGTTTCATATTATTTGTTATAAACAATGATAGTTTCAAATAAAATTTCAGTGGCTAATTCAAATATTGTGAATGTGAAATGTCTGTGCTTATTATCGAACTTGTTGTAGATACAAATTTTATAGATATTGTTAAAAAATAAAGTACATGTTATTCAACACTAATGTCTTAGCTTCGAAATCAGAGAGTCCTGTGTTTTTAAATTAACACTTCAAAATTATACATAGATCTGTGTGGGCAAACTACTTACCCAGCTGGGTCTTTTTATCTACATCATGGGGTTATTTTAAGGGAAAAATTAGTTAAGGTATGTAAAGCTGTAAGCCTGGAACACTGTAGGACCATCCAGTGACATTGTATTTGTTATCAGTAACTTAAAATCTAGGACATGAAACCCTAATTCTGTCCTTCAGAAGGGCAGTGTGAGCAGCATTTTAATTGATCCTAGTATTATTCTTTGTTATTGTCCTTCCTATTAGACCAGTTTTTATGATGCTATTGATTGATCCTGGGATGAATAGTATTGTTAGCACGAGCGTCTAGGCCACACAGGCTGTGACCACGCAATGGTCTTTGTCCAAAAGGGAATTTCTTGGTTTCTACTATAATCCCTTCCATATGCGTTTCTGCTCAGATTTCGGATGAAGAACTACTTGCATACATATTTGGCCAACATTTTATATTAGTTAAGGTAAATTTCTAATTGTACCATCTCATAATGTCTTAAATATATGTTTGATCACTCAAGTACTTTTTTCCCTGAAAATAAAACTAAAACCTCAAATTGCATAATATTATAGATTTCATCCAGGCAGTGCAAATATTTTGTTGACTTTGGCTGCTGCCATGAAATAACTAAACGTAAATGTATGTTACCTTCTTTTTTTAACAAAGGTAAATTACAGGTTAAATGAGCTTATGCCTAAATAAATAAGTTTTATAGTTTTAGATCTCAAATCATCTACCTAAATTTAGTTTAATAATTGCAAATACATTCAAGGTATATTTGAGAATTTGTTCTTTCTTTGCATTACTGCCAAAATTTCAGTTTGCAGTTTCTGACATCACCAACACCTAAAACGGTGTGACACATGGAGTTGGGATGTAGCTAGAAATAACAGAAGAAAATTAAATCACTTACACAGGCAATCCTGAGGTCCATTTACATTTGAAAAATAAAACCCTTTACCAGCACACTTCTGAAATCACTAAATGGCCTTGCAGAGCTAAACTTTTTGAAAGAGAAAATGAATAAGATGATGTGGAAAGAGAAAGCATAAGAGAAAAAGATGAAAGAATCTCCAGGGAATCAATAAACACAGTAAGAGCCAAGAACAAAATGCACTTTGAAGAGCCATTTTAAGATTAAGATTAAGAAACTGCCTATAAACAAAAATGAGTTTTCCAAAGATTGAAAAATATAAAATATCTGATTTATTCTTCACCGTATCTAATATGTCTGCTGCTGTAAAGACAAAGCTTACAATCTAAAACAGAAATTTCATGTCTGAAGAGGAAGTTAACAACGAACTACTTCAGACTCTCGAAAAATGAGAAATGTAATCATTACAAATTGAACTCATTTGCACAGGCTGTGAAGCTGTTGTTTATCCATTCTGTAAGATTCTCTCTCCATGACTTCCCTCCTCCTTTCAATCTTGTCACCTATTCACAGCAATGGCACTGTGATGGTTAATACTGAGTGTCAATTGGATTGGATTGAAGGATACAAAGTATTGATCCTGGGTGGGTCTGTGAGGATGTTGCCAAAGGAGATTAATATTTGAATCAGTGGGCTGGGGAAAGCAGACCCACCCTTAATCAGGGTGGGCAAAATCTAATCAGCTGCTAACACATCTAGAATATAAGCAGGCAGAAAAATGTGAAAAGAGAGACTGGGGCCTAGCCTCCCAGCCTACACCTTTCTCCATGCTGGATGCTTCTTCCTGCCTTCGAACTTTGGACTCCAAGTTCTTCAGTTTTGGACCTCAGACTGGCTCTCCTTGCTTCTCAGCCCACACACAGCCTATTGTGGGACCTTGTGATCGTGTGAGTTAATACTTAATAAACTCCCCTTTATATATATATACACACACACACACACACACACATTATATATACATATAGTATATATACTTATATATAAATATATACTTATTTACTTATTAAATTTATATACTTATATATTTATTATATAAATTATATATATATATATATTCTATTAGTTATGTCTCTCTAGAGAACCCTGACTAATACAGGCACATTCCCCTGAACAGAGTAATGATCCAGAAATGACCCATAGGTGACCAATCGGGTTCCTTTTTTGGACTTTCGCTTTGAACATTGAGAAAAGAAAGAGGTTGCAATCTAAAGGAAAAATATGTGACTTGGAGCTATAAATACCTGTAAATCTCCAGCCACAGGAGAAAACCAACCTGCAGTAAAACGGTAAAGGTAGCACAGTTTATTATCATTATTTTTAGCCCTTGAGTCCTGCTATGTTTCAAGTCAGATCCAACTCTGGAGTTGCAAGTGAGAAAGTCCCTTATTTCTACTGTGATTTGTACAAATTGATTTCCATCACTTGCAACCCAAGGTGATCTGCCTAGTATGTGTCTGTATTATAATGTGTATCCTTTGGAAGTAAGGCGTGGCAGCATTTTTGTAGCTACTCCAGGGATGAAAAATACCTTTCTTTCCCATCACTACGTTCATGGCTGAGGTCTCAAGAGATTAACAAGAGAAGAACATACAAATTGATTTAATATGGGTTTTATATGACAGAGGAGCCTTCCGAAAGGAAGACCCAAAGAAATAGGTAAATTTGTATATTTTCGTGCTTAGGCTTGACGAAGAATGGAAAGTCATAGAGAAATATAATTGAAGGAGAAAAGGATATGACCTAATGGTTATAAATTGGGGGAGGGGGGGTAGAATTTGCAAGGCCTGTTTATTCAGATTCTTCTCTGTTTCTCGTATCTTCAGAGATAAGGATGCCCCTCTCCTCCAGTTCTAGGGAAGGTACTTCTCGGATGAGAGTCTTATGACCTGCTTCAGAGGAGAAGGAAGATGGAAGGTGGGAGTGACCTTCCTGGTTCTGCTGTTTTCTTAAATGCCAAGGTGCCATATTTTGGGGTAGTGTTGCCTAATCTTATAGCAATAAATATAATTTTATTGTCATCTTTGTTTTCATTCATTTTATAATTGTATTGATCTACCTGGGATAAATATGTGCCCATCTAAGTCTATCCAGAGGCAGTCTCAGAACCTACATCTCCTGAAGCCATTATGCTTTCTCTGTAAATAGTCTCTTTTTTTTATATCTTAGATTTAGAAATATGTTCAGTATTCTTCCTAGTCAATCAAAACGCTAAAACAAATAATTAAAATCCTTGCTATGGGCTAGGTTTTGGGGGATAGACCATTTATGTGGGAGTTTGGTTAATATTAATAACAAACTTATTCTATTGATAACATCCACTTTAGGGATAGAATAGCAGGATTAAACAAATGAGAAAGTTGGAATTTAAACCTGAAGATGGGGGAATAGGATTTTCTAGCATGCATTCTAGAATGGCCCCAGTAGCAGGCCATCCCCAGTAGATTCAAATTCCAGGCCTTTCCCCATAGACTGAAGTACCACGTCCATCTCTATATCAGGACTGCCCCCATAGACTCAAGCTCATAGACAGGCCCAGTGCCATGACAGCCCCCATGCACGTCGGATCCAGGAATTCCCAATGGACCCAGGCTCCAAGCCATTTACCTGTTTACCTAAGCACTAGGCCAGCCTGTGTGAGGACTCCATCCACTGACCCTGCCAGGGAGCCCACTAAGAATTTCTGGACAAACTGATTGGTGAGGGGCTTTCTTGGCCAAAGCCAGACTATAAGACTGGAATAGATGCCTTCTTCTTCAAATGCACAAATACCAATGCAAGACCACAAGGATCATGAATAATTATAGAAATATGCCATCATCAAATAACAATATAAAACACCAGTAACTGACAATAAGGAAATGGAGACCTATAAACTTCCTGAAAAATAATTCATGATAATCACCTAAAAGAAGCTCAATGAACTACAAGAAAGTACAGATCAACAATTAAACAAAAATCAGAAAAACAATACAAAAATGAAATGAGAAGTTTAACAAAAAGACAGAAACCATTAACAAAGGAAATAAAAATCTGGACCTAAGGAATACAATGACCAAATATAAAGATTTCCCGGAAAAGTTCAATGGTAGACTCAATGACACAGAAGAAAAAAATGCGTCAATTTGAAGACAGGTCATTTGAAATTGCTCCATCTGAGGAACAAAAGGAGAGAAAAATGAAAAATGTTTATATGAGTTATGGAAGACTGTAGAGTGAACCAATATATATACTATGGGTATCACTGAAAGAGCAGAGAAAGAAAAGAAAAATGAGGAGGAAAGTTTATTTAAAGAAATAGTGAAACAAAACTCCCCAAATCTGATGAGAAAAATGAACATCCCCATTCGTGAAGTGCAAAGAACCCCAAATAGAGAAACTACACAGAGGTCTTCATGAGACATGTTAAATCACATTCTCAAAAGTCAAAGACAAAGTAAGAATTTTAAAAGCAATAAGAGAAAATCAATTTATCACATACAAAGGAAACTCTCTTATCACAATTGGCACATTTTTCAACAGAAATCATACAGGCCAGGAGAGAGTGAAATAATATACAGACAATCCCCAACTTAAGATGGTTTGACTTATTTTATTTTCAATTTACAGTGTTGCAAAAGTGATATGTATTCAGTAGAAATCATACTTAAGTATACATAAAACCATTCTATTCTTCACTTTCAGTATAGTATTCAATAAAGTATATGAGATATTAAATACATTATTATAACACAGGCTTTGTGTTAGATAATTTAATCCAATTGAAGGCTAATATAAGTATTCTAAGCATGTGTAAGGTAGGCTAAACTAACATAATATTCAGTAAGTTAGGCATATTAAATGATTTTTGACTTACGGTATTCTCAATTTATTATGGGTTTATCAAAATGTAACTGCATTGTAAGTTGAGTAACATCCATACTTAAGTGCTGAAAGAAAAAACTGCAACTAAGAATACTATATCTGGCAAGAATGCCATTTAGAAATGAAGAAGAGATAAGAACTTTCCCAGACAAACCAAAACTGTAGGAGTTCAGCAACTCTAGTCCTGCCTTACAATAAATGCTAAGGGAGATCTTCAAGTTGAAATAAATGGATACTAATTAACAGCATGAAGATATATAAAAGTATAAACCTCACTGTACAAGCAAGCATGTAGTCAGATTATGAATACACTACATGTATTGGTAGTGCACAAATCACTTTTAACTCTCATATGAAAGTTAGGAAAGCATTTTAATAATCTGTCATTAAGATTTGTTAGTAAATGTATCATATATGAAATACAAAATTGTGAATCCATAACATAAAATATGGCAGGGGAGGAGAAGTTAATTTGTAGAGATTTTGTATACAGTTGAAGCTAAGTTTTTATTAGCTTAAAGTGGAATTTTATAACTACAATTTGTGTAAGCCTTATGGTAACCGCAAAGAAAAACCTGTAGTAGATACAGAAAATATAAAGTAATCAAAGTATACCACTGCGAAAAATTATCAAATCACAAAAGTTAGCAAGAAAAAGAACAGAATAAACAAACTAAAAACTCATCAGAAAAAAATAACAAAAATATAATATTGAGTTCTTATCTATTACTAATACCATTAAATGTAACTAGTTCAAATTCTCCAATCAGAAAACATAGTGGCCAAATAAAGTTTTTAAAATCCAACTATTGGAAGAGTGCGGTCTCTCATGCCTGCAATCCCAGGACTTTGGGAGGCTGAGGCAGGCAGATGATTTGAGGTCAGGAGTTTCAGACCACACTGATCAACATGGTGAAACCCCACCTCTACTAAAAACACACAAAAAATTACCCAGGCATTGGGGTGTGCACATGTAGTTCCAGCTACTCAGGAGGCTGAGGCAGAAGAATCGCTTGAATCCAGGAGGCAGAGGTTTCAGTGAGCCAAGATTGCACCACTGCACTCCAGCCTGGGTGACACAGTGAGACTCAGTCTCAAAAAAAAAAAAAAAAAAAAATCCAACTATCTACTGCCTACAAGAAACTCATTGTTAAGCCTAAGAATACACATAGGTTAAAAATAAAAAGATGGAGAAAGTTAGCTCATACAAATGATAATGAAACGAGACCAGGGGAAGCTGTATTATATGAGATAAAATAAACTTTTAGTTGAAAACTGTCACAGGAGAAAAACAACGTCACTATACAATGATAAAGGGTCATTTTATCAAGAGGATATGACAATTGTAAATGCATATGAATCCAACTTTGGAGTGCAAAAATATAAAGCAAATATTAAGGCACTGAAGGGAGAAATAGGCAGTAATATAATAGCAGGGGACTTCAATATTCTACGATCAACAATTAATAGAACATCCAGTTGGTAAATCAATAATGAGGAAACAGAGGACTTCGATAACTCTATAGATTAAATGAACCTAACAGACATACACAGAGCATTTCATCCAACAACAACAGAATACACATTTGGAATAAAATCAGGGATCTTTCAGGACCACAGTGGTATGAAACTAGAAATCAAAACCATGAAAAAAAATTGAAAATTTCATAAATACATGGAAATTAAACAATACATTAATAAACAGCCAATGGGTCAAAGAGGAATTTAAAAATATCTGAGACAAATAAAAGAAGAAACAACACACCAAAACTATGAGATACACCAAAACTATGAGATGCAGCAAAAGCAGTTCAAAGAGGCAAGTTTATAACACTAAGTGCTTGCATTAAGTAAAAAGGAAGATCTCAAATAAACAATGTAACTTTAATTCTAGGAAACAGAAAAAGGAGGAAAAACTAAGTCCACTGTCAGCACAAAGAACCAAATAAAGCTCAGAATGGAAATAAATGAAATAGGAAAGCAATAGAAAATATTCATAAAATTAAAAATTTATATTTTGTAAAGATAAAATTGACAAAATTTTAGCTAGACTGAGAAAAAAAGAGAGAAGAATCAAATAAATTAAAAAGTTATAAATAAAAGAGGATACTACAAATGATATCACAGAAATACGAAATACCCTGAGACTACTATGAAGAATTATACACAAATAAATCAGATAACCCAGAAGAAATGGATAAAGTCCCAGAAACATAAAACCAACCAAGACTGAATAACAAAGAAATTAAAAATCTGAACAGACCAATAACAAGGAGATTGAATCAGTATTCAAAATCTTCTTTACAAAGAAAAGACTGGGATCTGGTGGTTTCACTGATGAATTCTACCAAACATAAATCCTTAAACTCTTCCAAAAAAATTAGAGAACATTTTTCAGACTCATTTTATAAGGCCAATGTTACCATGATATCAAAGCCTAAGGATATCACAATAAAAGAAAATTATAAGCCAATATCTCTAAAGAATATACATGCAAAAATACTCAGTAAAATACTCAGTAAAGTACATGCAAAAATACTCAGTAAAATATACAATAATCAAGTGTGATTTATCCCTGAGATGCAATAATGGTTCAATATACAAAACACTAAGAGAATGAAAAACAAAAATTATATTATCATATCCATAGATGCACAAAAAAAGATTTGACATAATTCAGTGTCTTTTTATAATAAAAACTCTCAATAAATTAGGTATAGATGGAAAGTATTAATACCTCAATATAGTGAAGACCATATATCACAAGCCCACAGCTAATGTCATACTTAATGGTGAAAATCTGAAATATGTTTCTCTAAGTTAAGAAAAAAGACCACTCTTAACACTTTCATTCAACATAGCATTGGAAGTCCTAGCCAAAGCAATTAGGCAAGAAGAAGAAATGGAGAGCATCTAAATAAGAGAGAAGTAAAAATTTTTTCTCTTTGGAGACGACAAGATTATATGTGTAGAAACCCCAAAGACTTCACATATACACACACACAAACGTCGGAACTAACAAAAAGAATTTGGTACAGTTTCAGAATTCAAAATTAACACACAATGTTAATTGTGTTCCTATAAACTAACAAGAAACTATCCAAAAAAGACATTAAGAAAACAATCCCATTTACAACAGTGGAAAAAGGAATAAAATCTTTAGGAATAAATTTAACCACGGAAGCAAAATATTTGCACACTGAACACTATAAAATACTGATGAAAGAAGGCACAAATAACTGTTAAGACATCATATGTTCAGGAATTTGAAGAATCAATACTGTTATAATATTCATAGTACCCCAAATGATGTATAAATTCAATGTAATCCATATCAAAATTTTAAAGACATTTTTCAAAGAAATGAGAAAAAGCAATCCTAAATGTTCTGCAGAACCAAAAAGACCCCAAATAATGAAAGCAACTTTAAGCTAAAAGAACAAACCTAAAGAAATCACACTTTCTAATTTTCCAGTGCATGACAAAGCTACAGCAAACAGAGTAGCCTGGTACTGGCATCAGAAGAAACATACAGACCAATAGAATAGAACGCAGAGCCCAGAAATGAATCAGCACATTTACAGTCAATAGATATTTAAGTGTCCAAGAATATGTTAAATACAATGAGGTTTAAATAAATCAGCACATTTACAGTCAATAGATATTTAAGTGTCCAAGAATATGTTAAATACAAAGAGGTTTAAATAAATCAGCACATTTACAGTCAATAGATATTTAAGTGTCCAAGAATATGTTAAATACAATGAGGTTTAAGTAAATCAGCACATTTACAGTCAATAGATATTTAAGTGTCCAAGAATATGTTAAATACAATGAGAAAAAGACAGTATCTTCAATAAGTGGTATTGGAAAATTGGATACTCACAGGCAGAAGAATAAAATTGGACCCTCATATCACACCATCTACCAATATAAACTCAAAATAAACTAAAGACTAAGTGTGAGACCTTAAAATGTAAAATTACTCTAAGAAAACACAGGGGAAATGCTTGTTGATGCAGGTCTAGGAAATTACTTTTTGGATCCCAAGCACAGGCAACAAAAACAAAAAGAGAGAATGAGTTTTCATCAAACTAAAAAGCTTCTGGACAGCAGAGGAGACAATCAAAAGGGTGAAGAGACAACTTACAGAATGGAAGAAAATATTTGCAAATCATACATCTAGTAACGGTTTAATATCCAAAATATATCTAAAAACTCATACAACTCAATAACAAGAAAACAGAAACTGATTTAAAAATAAGCCAAGGAACTGAATGCACATTTTTCAAAAGAAGGCACATAAATGGCCAACAAGTATGTGAAAAAATGCTCAATATCACCCATCATCAGGAAAATGCAAGTTAAAACCACAATGAGATATTATCTCACACCTGTTAGAATGGTTGTTATCACTAGGACAAAATATAACAAATGTTGGTGAAGATGTGGAGAAAAGGGAGTCATATACTGTTGGCAGAAATGTAAATTAGCACAATCATTATAGAAAAAAGTAGGCAGGCTCCTCAAAAAAATAAAAAACAGAACTATGGTAATAGAATAAAACAATTCCACTTCTGGGTATATATCCAAAGGAAATGGAATCAGTCTGCCAAAGAGACATCTGCACCCTCATGCTTACTGCAGCATTATTTACAATAGCCAAGCTATATAATC
The DNA here is from genome assembly GCF_028885625.2 of Pongo pygmaeus. Classification (NCBI taxonomy): domain Eukaryota; kingdom Metazoa; phylum Chordata; class Mammalia; order Primates; family Hominidae; genus Pongo; species Pongo pygmaeus. The sequence goes on along the minus strand of NC_085930.1, from coordinate 17,304,342 downwards.
AATCTAAATGTCTATTCATGGATGAATAAGAAGATTGTAAGATATACACACAAACACATGCACGTATTTTAGATATATATGTGTTTTTACATGTGTATGTAGATCTGTGTGTATGTATATATACACAAACAATGCACACTGAAATACTATCCTGCCTTAAAAAGGGACCTTCTCTCATCTGCAGCATGAATGAACCCAGAAAACATTATGCTAAATAAAATAAGTTAGGCGTGTGAGGACAAATACTGCATAATCTCACTTATATGTAGAATCTAAAAAATATTAACTGACAAAAACAAAGAAGGGGATTGTCAGGGCTTGGGAATGGGATTGAAATGGGTAAATGTTGGTCAAAGCGTACAAAGTGTCAGTTGCAATGAATACGTTTTGGAGATTTATTGTATAGGATAGTGATTATCGTTACTGATAATATATTATGTACTCAAAAATTGCTAAGAGGTAGCCCTTAAAGAGTCTCACCACAACAAAATGATAAGTTTGTGAGGTGATGGATATGTTAATTAGCTTGATTTAATCATTTTATAAGATATACATATATCAAAGCATCACATTACATACCCTAAATATATATAATTTGTATTTGATAGTTGCACCTTAATAAAGCTGTGGAAAAAGGTACTCCTGAAAATGAAAAAAAAATTAAACTCAGACCTAACTGACATCAAAAATTCTTTTTCTTAAGCAGCTTTATGCCAAATAACTCTCCTTCAAGACATTTAATAATCAAACTTCCAATGGTCAAAGATAAAGAAAGGACTCTAAAAGTAATAAGAGAATAGAAAGAAATAACCATGCAATGGAGCTCCAATACTTCTGGTAGTAGACTTCACAGTGGAAATCATACAGGCCAGGAGAAAGTGGCATGCCATATTTAAAGTGCTGAAGGAGAAAAACTTCAATCCTGGAATAGTATATTAAGTGAAAATATCCTTCAAACATGAAGGAGAAATACTTTGCCAGACAAGCAAAAGCTGAGGGATTTCATCAATATTAGACCTGTCTTATAAGGAATGCTAAAAGGAATTATTCAATTAGAAAGAAAAGGGCATTAATGGGCCCCAGGTGTGGTGACTCATGCCTGTAATCTCAGTACTTTGGGAGGCCGAGGTGGGTGGATCACTTGAGGTCAGGAGTTTGAGACCAGCCTGGTCAACATGGCAAAACCCCATCTCCGCTAAAAGAAAAATACAAAAAAAAATTAAGCCAGGTGTGGTGGTGCACACCCATAATCCCAGCTACTCAGGAGGCTGAGGCACAAGAAACACTTGAACCCGGAAGGTAAAAGTTGCAATGAGCCAAGATTGTGACACCACACTCCAGCCCAGGGAAAGAAAAAAAAAAAGAAAGAGGACATTAATGGGTGATAAGATATCATCTGAAGGTACAAAACTCACTGGTAATAATAAATACATGGAAAAACACACAATATTATTACACTGTAATTGTGTCGTGTAAGCTACTCATATCTTGAATAGAAAGACTAAATGATGAAACCATCCAAAATGATAACTACAACAACTTTTCAAAATATAGAAAATAAAGTAAGACATTAATAGAAACAACAAAAAGTAAAAAAGCAGGGGAATGAAGTTAAAACACTGAGTTTTTATTAGTTTTCTCTTTGCTTGTTTGTTTATGCAATCAGTGTTAAGTTGTTATCTTTTTAAAATCATGAGTTATAAGATAGTATTTGTATGCTTCATGGTAACCTGAAATCTAAAAACATACAAGAGATAGATAAAAAAATAAAAAGCAAGAAGTTAAAATATATTATAAAAAATGACCTTTACTAAAAGAAAGACAGGAAGGAGGGGAAAAGGGAGAGAAGAACACAAAACAACCAGAAAACAAATAACAAAATGGCAGGAGTTAGTCCTACTTATCAATAACATTGAATGTAAATGAACTAAACTCTCCAATCAAAAGCCAAAGAATAATTAAATGAATAAAAAACAAGACCCAATGATCTGTTGCCTACAAGAAACACACTTCACCTATAAAGAAATACGTGGACTGAAAGTAAAAGGATAGAAAAAATATTCCATACAAATGGAAACCAAAGAAAGACTAGGAGTAGCTGTACTTGTATCAGACAAAATAGATTTCAAGACAAAAATATAAAAGAGATAAGGAAGGTAACTATATAATGATAAAGGGGTCAATTCAGCAAAAGGATATTCCATTGTAAATATGTATGCACCCAATGCTGGAGCAGCCAGATACGTAAACCAAATATTGGAGATGAAGAGAAAGCTAGACTGCAATACAATAATAGCTGGAGACTTCAACACCCCACTTTCAGCATCGGACAGATCTTCTAGACAGAAAATCAACAACAAAAAATCAGACTTAATCTGCACTGTAGACCAAATGGGTCTAACAGATATTTGCAGAACATTTCATTCTTTTCCTCAGCACATGGATCATTGTCAAGGATAGATCTTATGTCAGGCCATAAAGCAAGTCTTAAAACATTCAAAAAAATGAAATTATATTAAGTATCTTCTCAGAGCACAATAGAATAAAACTAGAAATCAATAACAAGAGGAGTTTTGAAAACTGTACAAACACATGGAAGTAAAGAAATATGTTCCTGAATGACCAATAGTTCAAGGAAAAAATTAAAAAGCAGATTGAAAAATTTCTTCATATTATAGGAATGAAAATGGAAATACAACATACCAAAATCTATGGGAGACAGAAAAAGCAGTATAGTATAGTGCAGTATAGTTTAGTATGGTATAGTATAGTATAGTACAGTATAGTATAGTATAGTATGGTATGGTATGGTATGGTATGGCATGGTATGGTATAGTATAGTATAGTACAGTAATATACTATAGTATAGTATAGTGTAATGTAGTATCATATAGCGTAATGTAGTATGGAATAGTATAATGTAGTATAGTATAATATAGTATATTATAGTACAGTGTAGTGTAATGTAGTATAGTATAGTATAATATAGTATAGTATAGTACAGTGTAGTATAGTGTATTATAGTATTAGTATAGTATAGTATAGTATAATACAGTTTATAGCTATAAGTGCCTACATCAAAAAAATAGAAAAACTTCAAATAAACTAATGATGCATCTTAAAGAACTAGAAAGGCAAGAGAAAACCAAACCCAAAATTGGTAGAAGAAAATAAATAATAAAGATTGGATCAGAAATAAATAAAATTGAAATTAAAAAATACAATCCAGTCATTTGCAATAACATGGATGGAACTGGAGGTCATTATGTTAAATGAAATAAGTCAGGCACAGAAAGACAAACTTTTCATGTTCTCATTTTGATACCAGTGGAAGTCATCCCAGTTACCAGTGGCAAATCTGTACAGGTCTGCAGCAACCTCAATGCTTGCTTCCTCTGAAGAAAAAAATTCAACTGAGGGGCATAAGGCAGAAGACTGAGGCAAGTTTTAGAGCAAGAGTGAAAGTTTATTTAAAAGCTTTAGAGAAGAAATGAAAAAAAAATAAAGTATACTTGGAAGAGGGCCATGTGGACATCTTGAAGGTCAAGTGTCCCATTTGACTTTGGACTTAGGGTTTTATATGCAGGTTTACTTCTGGTGTCTTGCGTCCCTTTTCCAGTGGCATGTCCCTGGAAGGCTATATACCAGCTAAACTCTGCCATTTTGCTTCTTAATGCACATGCTCAAGCCCACACACCCAATTCCTGAGATCTTATTGGGAAGCTGCCTATCACCAGTTACAGGTGTTTTTATCTATAGGGAGACTGCCTTTCCTTGGAGCTGGCTGTGACTAATTATTTTAGAGAGACAGTTAACAACTGCCTGGCCATCACCTGATGGTCGCCTAATTTTCCTGATTGTTGGGAGGGGGCCCCTCTCCTGCCCTGCTCATGTCTGCCTGACTACCTGTTGTAACAATTTATTTGTGGGAGCTAAAAAAAATTCAAATAATTGAACTCATGAATATAGAGAATAGAATGATAATTACTAAAGGTAGTTGTCAGGGAAGCACTGGAGCTGGTTAATGGGTACAGAAATATAGTTAGAAAAAATAAGATTCAGTATTTGATAGCACAGCTAGTGACTACAGTCAACAATAATTTATTGTACATTTGAAAATTATTAAAAGATTATATTTGGATTTTTTGTAGGACAAAGAAAGGATACATGCTTGAAGTGTAAATGGGATACCTCATTTACCCTGATGTGATCATTATGTATTGTATGCCTGTATCAAAATATCTCATGCACCACATAAATATATACACCTGCTATATACCTATAAAAATAAAAAATATTAAAATTTAAAAATAAAGAAAAATATTTGCCTTCCCATATAGCATGTATAGGTCTACAATTTCTGTTTTCTATGATATATAAATTCAAATATGATATTGTGGCTGACTCTGGATATATATTCTCATCATTTCCATGACTGATTATCATTGTGATATAGTTCAGAGTATGCCATCTCAAAATGTGCCACTTTGACATATAAATTATTTTGAGATAAAGGCAATTATAAGGAAGGGCACACATGCCCTCATCCTCTCTGCCAGGACACAGGACAACTCTTAATCATATTAGACAACTCTAGACCCTTAACAGCCCCGAGATGGCACCAGAGGAATTTACATAACAAAGCTAACTAACTGGCCTTTTATATTCCACTAGTTTTCATCATATATTTATGTTTCCACTGTTTGCCACCCATAGGAGCTCAGTCTTTTCTTTCATCTTGCCTTTTATTTTTTAACAAAATCATTCTTCTTTGCTGAAACGCTATGTAAACTCAAGTTCTACCCACCCCTTTTAAGTTACCCATCACTGAGTGCTCCCATGTGTATATGCAATACACATGTTGATAAATGTGTTTGCTCTCTCTTATTAATCCGTCTTTTGTCAGTCAAATTTACAGGGTTCTAGCCTTAGAACCTAAGATGGGTAGGGGGAAGAATAATTTTTATGCTCACCTACAGTTTTATCTACATTTGTTTTTTCCTCCTTCTTATCTATAAGTTGCTTAAAAATTCTCCCACGTTAGGTCATTTTTTTTTCTTTTTTTGAGACAGAGTCTTGCTCTGTCACCCAGATTGGACTGCAGTGGCATGACCTCGGCTCACTGCAACCTCCACCTCCTGGGTTCAAGTGATTCTCATGCCTCAGCCTCCCAAGTAGCTGGGGTTACAAGCATGCACCACTACGCCCAGCTATTTTTTCTATTTTTAATTGAGACGGGTTTTCTCTGTGTTGGCCAAGCTGGTCTCGGACTCTGACATCAAGCCATCCACTTGAAGACCATCCTGGGTCTATCTACACCTCAGCCTCCCAAAGTGCTGGGATTATAGGCATGAGCCACGGCACCTGGCCACCCACATTAGGTCTTTTCATTAAATGAGATAAAACAGTGCCACACACTTAAAATGTGGCATAGTTCCATTTTATCTTCTAAAATCCTATATTAACACCAGTCTCTTTCAAAAATTTTATTCTATTCTCTTGATAACCTACATATTACGTTCTGCTGACATAGGTTTACAGGATATGCTAAACTATGTATGAAACATTTTAGAAATTTCCTCTTAAATTCATATCCCAGAGAAATCTACTGATCTGTTTATTCCATTAAATTTACATTCATTCAAATGTTTATATATATAAAACCAATTATATTTACATGTTTCTGTGTGTGTGTGTGTTATATGTGTATATATATGTGTTATATGTGTGTATATATATATATACACACACACATGAGAAACTTTGTAGTGGAGAGTTTTATATATACATATATGTATATGTATAATGTGTATATATTTACTTACACACACACAAATATGAGCAACTTTTGTAGTGGAGAGTTTTATCACGTAAACAAAAAGGTAGGAAGAATTTTCTATAAGCAGATATCGCTTACAGTTGTTACTTATCTGAAAAACAGTGAAATAAATATAAATTAGCCAGAGGGTGTTGTCATTTTTTAACAACCAATAGTTTGTAATAGTGAGCAAGTATTTCTTGTACAACCTCTAGGAATCAAATAATTATACTGAAAACTTGAGATAAATTTCCCAAATCAATATGCGGTCTGCGCTATGCCAATAATTCAATTCTCAACCCTAAACTAAATGTCTCTATTTTCTAAACAGAGTAAGAGAATACATTGATCACTGACTTTTGAAATACTCATGTTGGTGTTAACTTTCTCCCTTAGATTAATATCCTTATCATTGTTTTTCTAGCGTAGACCTAGACTAAATCCTCCTTGAGGACAATCCTGTGTCTGTCTACATGATTAGGCTCACTCATTTAGTTTAATTACTTTATTCAAATTATAATGAAACAATTCTTAGATCTTTTCTTTTGTTTTTGGTTTAACCCATGAAGTAAAAGCATGGTTTAAACCAGGCAGTAACAATAACAGCAGATAATTAAGTATAAAATATTTTTAGATTTCTACTAGCAATGTTATTTGATCAAAATTAAAAGAAGTTGAGAGAGAAAGGCATTCTTCCACTTTCAGAAATACTGGAAACAAGATGCTAATATACATCTAGAAATTCTAAATCAAACATTCTAATTATGCTTTTCAAATTAATAATGAAGCTTATAAGACAATTAGAAAAATAATATGGGGTTATACATTTTTAAAAGTATGTTAAAAATCAGAGTTAAATTTGGCAAGCAGATTGATGGTCTGCATCATTTTAGGCAATTTTGGGCTCCTGCAATGTGGAAAGTTGAAACCAAGATTTCTCATAAAAATTCCACACTCCCTCACAACTTGCTGAAGGGCTCATCCTCAGAAAAAGCTAGAACTATGAGAAAAAAAGAAAGAAAGAAAAAGAAAGAAAGAAAGAAAGAAGGAAGGAGTGGGAAAAGAGGGAGAAAAGGCGGAAAAAATGTGACAAGAAAGTTTGTCAGTCTTGGCTTGGGCTCATAATAGAAAAGAAAGACTTCTCAATTGGAATTCCACAACCATAAAGCTGTTCATATGAGGTTGTAGAGTTAGAATTTATGTTATCTACATATTCCAGGGAGTCCCCTAAAAATATAACATTAAAAATCGTTCCAATTTGGTTATACCTCAAGGACACTTAGAAAAAACAAGAACAAAATTATTTGGAGGAACATGCCCTTAACCAAAACTCCCAAGAATTCCAATGAAGAAAATCTAACCTTAGAAGCATACATATTTATTTATTCCCAGACATTGTGCTTGGCTTTAGGGATGTAGTGAAGTTGAAACTTTTCTTCTGAAGGTTTGAGTCTAAGTCTGCTGAAATGAATTGACAATCAACAGATTCACAGGAGAAAATGTATACAAATTTATTCATGTGCACATGGACACCAAGTCCCACAACTATGAAACTCAAAGAAGGGACAGATAGTTGAGGCTTAAATACCTTCTTCATAGTGATACAGAACAGCTGGGCTCCTTGCTAAACCCCACTGTCAAGCCTGGAACCTTGGCCCTAAGTGAAAACAGCTGACCCCATTTTTCACCCAAATGATTGCCTTTTGGCCTGCCTCGCCCCTATCCTGTTCCCATAAAAATACTTCAGCTGGCAGAACAACACAAGCAGTCGAGCGTCTGAGATACAAGGTGCTGAGCATTGAGGATACAAGCTGCTGAACGTCAAGGATACAACTGACTGATCATCAGAAACTACAGACAGACATGAGTAACTTCAAACAGTGCAGCTTCAGGAAAAGATCACATTCTTCCCACACCATCCCCTTTGCAACTTCCATCCCACTGAGAGCCATCACTCAATAAAATCCTCTGCATACACTACCTTTCAATTCATCCATGTGACCTGATTCTTCCTGGACACTGGACAAGAACCTGGGTGCAAAGAGGGCAGGTGCATGGATGCTGCTGCAGGGCCTGCACAGAGCCTGCTCCCGCACTCACTTGCTCGCATGCTACCTCTCTCAAGGAGTGGCCAGCGGCAGGCTGAGTGAAATGAGTCACTCCAGTTCCCACCCATGAAGGGGGTCAAGGTCAAGAGAACAGCCCCCATCTTATCAAAAGAGAGGAAAGTTGGGGGCTGTAACTAATTTTAGAGGGGGAGTAAATGATTTCCAGGGTAATTGAATGGATTTGAAGGTAGACATTATCTGGTAAATGATTGTCTTTGAAATTTGAATGATCCAGAGAGACAGACAAGATCTTGTGACAAAGTCTATCTAGAAGCAGTTATGTTCCTTAGTCATCTACCTGTGATAATGAAATTTCAGGGAGAACATGGAAGGTAATTTTGTTGCTTTGGTGAGTCTGGTCATAACGGACATAAGGAAATTTCAGAGAAAAATTCATCCCTGAGTAGGGGCAGAAGAGAAACAGAGGCGATCAGGAAGTCATTGATTCTAAGGCAGCCTCTAAGGCCTTCCTATTTTAGTTCAAAGTGCTCAGCATGCCAAAGTGCTAGACTTTTGGGCTATTGTTTTCAGAGCTCCAACAGAGACATACAGTGCACAAAAGCAGCCACAAATCAGTTCTCATAAACTGACCTTTTATTTTAAAATAGTTACTGTAGATTTTGTGTCTAAAGTAGATGGAAGAGAAATAAGACAAGAAGAGAGATGAATGAGGGGCTATTGAAATCATCCAAAAGAAAGAAGACAGTTGCTTGGACAAAGATGTTAAGAGTGGAACTTTAGAAAAAAATGTTGAAAATAGGAACAATAAGATTACTTCCAGATTGCACGTGGGGCCTTAGAAACAAAATTACTAAAGTCACAAAGGATTGAGTAACCATTAACTTTAGATGTAGAAGACAGAGAAAGAAGTAGATTTAGGGGGAATAAAACTGATTTTAGAAATATTATGTTTGAGATGCTGAGTGTTATAAAGGCCGTATGTTGAAAAGCATTTGGAAATGAAAATATAGACTTAGGGAAGTCTTGGCTAAAGGCACAAATTTGGAATTCATTGGTATATAAGGAATATTTAAAGTGTGAATGAAACCCTCTAGAAAAAAAAAAATTAAGGTAGAGTAAATAAAAGGCTAACTTCTGATGAGCAGCCAATGAGAAAAAGATCAAGAGGAAGTAATCAACTACAGCCAATCTGCTAATAAGCCAACTTATACTGGTAGCTGAGTACAGATCATTGGATTTAGCAACATGAAAATAATTGATCATCTTTATAAAGCTGTTTCATTAGATTAAAGGGAGAAAAAGCCTTAGTAGAATCTGAAAATAATTGGAGGTGAATGAAAATATTAAATGCAGAAAAATCTTTCAAGAACTTTTACTAAAAGAGAAACAGAAATGGGGCAGTAGCTGGAGAGAATGTGCATCAAAGTGAAACCATCAGGAAGAAAGTTTTATAAAATCAATTATGAAAAGAAAAAAGACTTCAGTTAGGCTTGCAGCACAATCAACAGCAATCATGAAATCAGCTTGCATTTTGGTCCACAACCTTGTAGCTAATTGCTGCTTACTGCCCCAGGATCACATAGCCCTCGTCACAAGACTCTTTCTTCCTATTCTGTCCTAGAGATAAAATCTAAGACATTGTGAGATCATATGGTTTGCTTTGAATTTCTCCTTTCGGTTCTGCATATCAATAAAACTACCGATGAAGGACTGAGCAAGCAGCTGACTTATGGAGGAATGCAGTTTTCCGCATCCTGATAATTTTGTCTCCCTTACCCTGACCTCTTAACCACTCCAATTTTCCAGCCTCTTGCCATCATCATTCCCCTTAAAAACTCTTACCAAGAACCCCTTGAGAAGATAGATTTGAGGCTTGAGGATTTCTCCCATCTCCTTTCTCAGTGGCCTTCCATTCTCTGTTGCAAACCTCACTGTCTCACTGTGTTGGTCTGTTGCTACACAATGGGCATATGAGCCTGGCAGTCCTGTAAAAAAAGAGATTTTTTATTATTTTTTTATTTTTTGAGATGGAGTTTCACTCTTGTTGCCCAGGCTGGAGTGCAGTGGCACAATTTTGGCTCACCACAACCTCTGCCTCCTAGGTTCAAGCAATTCTCCAGCCTCCCAAGTAGCTGGGATTACAGGCATGCACCACCACACCCGGCTAATTTTGTGTTTTTAGTAAAGACAGGGTTTCTCCATGTTGGTCAGGCTGGTCTTGAACCCCCAACCTCAGGTGATCCACCCACCTCGGCCTCCCAAAATGCTGGGATTACAGGCATGAGCCACGATGCCCAGCCAAGACCCTTTCTTATAACAAGATAAATTATAGGATGTTTCTATGTTGGTAGAAGTGCTCCCATAGGTCAGGAAAAACCAATTAATCACAATAGAAAGGAACAATTGCTAGGGCCTTATTATTGAGTAGGTAAAAAGGAAATAGGTTCCATTGACCAACTGGAAGGGTTGGTCTTAGGAGCATGAATCACTAAATTATAATGTCAGGAGGAAAGATCATATTATATTGAAGGGAACCAAAATATTTCACCCTAAAATATACTTCTTTGACATATTTTGAGATGACTGTTCATACAAACAGGCCTACAAACAGAATAGCCCTGCAAAGCTATCTTTTGTGGAGATTTGTGTCTGTAGAGAAAATCTGCATTGATGCAGTAAGGTGTTCTCTGAGGCCTTGTCTAGTTATGGAATAGATCAACTGATATTTGACACCTCTCAAGGTCTGAAAGAAATATTTAGCATTTGTTCTCTCCACGGGCTGCTACCTGTGAGGTTTCATCTACATAACAAGACCACCTTTGCTAGCCCATCCTCTTCTTCCCTTCCTATATAACCTGTTTACCACCATAAACTGGTTTGCCATGATTCAATCCCCTATTTTTTCTGTAACCTCAAGACACTATAAAAGCCTCAACTATCCATCCATTTCTTTGAGCTCTTTATAAGATCCCCATGCACATTAACAAATTTGTATGCTTTTTCTCCTGTTAATATATTTTTTGTCAGTTGATTTTTCAGAGAACTTTCAGAGGGTAGAGGGGAAGTTTTCCTTTTGCCCCTGTAAGGTTGATGAGGATGCATAAAAATGTTATGAACATCCATTTATTTAGGTCTTGATGTGGAATGATTGTAGAAATCAGTATAATATGACAGGAAGTTGAAAATTTACAAGGTGATAGTTTTAGAACAGAATGACTGAAATTAAGTTTATGGAATTCTTGTAACCTCTGTTAATAATGAAATCTGATGTATGTTCATGGAGACAAGGTTGGATGGAAGATGAAATCAGTGCAAAAGAGAAAGTCAAGAACTTAGGGTACAGAATATTGGCAGAATCATCAATGGAAACAGCAAAATCACAAAGAATAGTAACAGAAACAGTGATAGGAGAGACAAGGAGTTAAGTTATTCAACAAACATTGAATAACAGCCTCAGGTAGCAGCAAATGAAAGCACTGGTTTATAGAACTGCCAGATAAAGTACAAGACACCAAATTATCTGTACTAACTTATTTGAAATTCAGATTTAACTGCGTGTCCTGTAATGTGATTCCCTGCATCTGGAAACCTTAACTTGGTGGTATGATCTGATAATATAAGATTCAAATTTGGAGTTTTTAGATGAGAGATAATATGAATGATATGTAAGCAGTTTAAGACAGAATATGTCACCCCGAAATGTGCCTTGTTAGCATAAAAATTATTTTGAGTTGATTATTTTGAGAAACTGCAGACATAGAAGAAGTTCTGAAAACAGAAGTTACCCTTTTATAAGAAAAATTTACATCTATAAAGAAAATCTCTATTTTTAAGGGTGTCTCCCTCTCCATATCAGGAATAAAAGGATGATTCTAAGCCACTAGATAGCTCTTATCAATGGAGAAGGCACCAACTTAAATCTGCAAAACAAACCTTACTGTTATTTACTGTGCTTTTCCTGGTCACTTCTTTATTACTGCCTCTTAACACCCTTTTTCCTTTGTTTCAGTTGAAGATGGTATTTAAGCCCACACTCTTAGCCACCTGTGTGAGATTTACTAATGTTTCTGCATATCTCCTATGTATACATGAGGTATACATGTTTATAAACTTCTATTGTTACTTTTTTCTCTCTCTTATTGATCGGTGCCTTGTTACAGGTGTCTGTCCCAACTTAAAACTCAGAAAGGGTATTGGGAAAATTATTCTTCCTCTCCTATAGCAGCTATAAGAATCAAGAGGACAAATTCCTTTACTTCTGATTCAGTACTACCAGGAGTGAGCAAGAAGTTCAAGAGTATCTTCAGAGAGAAATTTCATGATGTAGAAAATCTGGCGAATGACAAATCATGGGTTCTAGAGATTAGAGTTGAAGAGCATACAGGGTTGAAAAGAGATGTAGGATAAATTTAGTAACAAACGGGTTGTCTTGAGCAAAAAGAGATTTGAAACTGGGGAATAACCTTAGCATACTGTGGTTCTTATAGTGATGGATACAAGTAAAATTATAGGCCATAATGGTATTTTTCAGGTGGGTCTCCAAAAGCTAGTGAGACTATGACATTTGAGGTGGGAGAGGAGCGATTTTTCCAATACTATGTACTGTTCTGGGATATTTCTTTACTTCTGCCAGGGAGGATGTGAAAACTGGGTAGAAGATGAAACTCCTGAGCTTTGGCTCTTGCCAATAAAGATGTGGAAGTGAAGGAGTGGGTGATCCAGATGAAGTCGTGAAATAGGAAATAATATAACTAGACTGTCCCTAGAAGTCAGCTTATTCTGTCTGATAGTAAGAATGAGAATTGATAAGTTCGGAATAAATGGATAATTGTATAATTTGTTAGTGAGAAATAAAAATGAAATCCTAAACCCCACAACTGACTTAATGGATCCCCTCTTGGCCAAGGGGACCCTAGAGTAACCTTGAAAACTAAGTTATTGTCCATGACAGCAGGGGAGGTCAGACATGCCTGTTACACCCCCTCCCTCACTAAGTGCCTTTAGACTTTCTTTCTTAAAAGCTAAACAGAATCCAACCCTTTCAAAAGACTCCACAGCTGATATCAACCAACTGCCTGACTGCTGCCCTTCCAATTTGTGGTTTCAACAAAACAACAAACCAGTATTTCTTCCTGAGAAGAGACCACCAACAATGGAGTGATTCTGGCCAGTCTGCAAAGGATGCAGTGTAAGGGCTTTTGTGTTCTCTGTGTGTGTACCTTTTGACATCAGAGAGCCGAAAATTTCACCCTCAGATTATGTTAATGCTGCCATTTTTTCAATGGGACACATGAAGGGGCATGAAGCTTAATTGTGCATGCACTTATTTCTTCTTTCATAAATATTAATTATTGTTCCTGTAGCTTACTAAATATGTACATTTGCCCACCCAGCCCAGCAAAAATTCCTGTCCCCTTTCTCCTTCCCTTGATGTGTCTGTTGCCATGTGCATTGTGCATTTCATCTTTTACACCATGCTCAGCTAAAACCAAAATAAAGATTCCTGCTTAAGCATATTTGATTCTGTGAGCACATTTTGTCTACAATTATATTACTTGTTGAATTATGCCTTCCAAAATAGAATTTTTAAAATTAAATTGTATTATTATGGATGATTATACATAAGCCATTGATAATCTTTGTTACTTATAGAAAGATACATAAAATTATCTGCCATGTGAATTATTATTAAACAGATTTGTTATAAAATTGAAAATGTTTACTGACCTAATGAGTATGAAATTAAATGAATTAAAATTTTCTCATCTCTAAGTCAGGGGCTAGATGTTTTCTGTAAAGGTCTGGATAGTTAATATTTTTGGCTTTGTGGACCATAAGCTTTCTCTGCCAACTACTTAGCTCTGCTGTTACAACATGAAAGTAGCAACAGACAGCACTTAAAGAATGAGGTGGCCAGACTTGGCCCAGTTGTGAAGCTGTAGTTTTCAGATCCTGCCCTTAGGAATGATTTTTATTTACTTAGGTTTATTGTAGTTGCTGCTTGCTTTCATTTTAACACTGAAATCTCAGTAGCATTAAGATAAAGCCCAAAATGGCAGCACCTAATATTAAAATGGTTAACTGTCATAAAATGATTTAATAGATGTCATTTAGACTCTGGCTTTGCCTCTAGCCATGATGGGTTGTATTTTTGAGAACTATCATTCCTGATGGAAAAGTGTTCTTAGTAACTGAGCTGAGGTATTTTGATCATGGTTAATTTGCAACAGTCCTTAAAATAGCCTTGTGTTCAAAAACCAATTGAAAATGCTCCCAAATAGCTTCTAAAGATATATTTCTTACTTGTTTCAGGTCTCTGTTGAAATGTCTCCTCAGTAAGGTTTTCTTCTTGATTCCCCAATACAAAATTGCAATACCCTCAGGAACTCTTTGACACTTCCTCTTCCCTGCTTTATTTTTTCAAACTACTTATCAAACTACATATGTTTTATTTCACCATTTACATTTTAGTTTCTGTCTCCTCTCACTTGAATGTAAGTTATACAAACAGAAGAATTTTCATGTTTTTTGCTCATTGTTTTATTCTCAGTACCAAGAAATGCCCATGAAATACAGTAGACATTTAAAAATACCTGTTGCACAACTGAATAAATGGTTATTGATAAATATGTCAAAATTAGTCAGGTGTAATCATCTTGGAAAGTACCCAAAGAGATTTTACTCTTTGATTGAAAAAAAGAAAATGAAGTAATATATTTATTATTAGTAATGAATTCAATAAAGCTTGAATTGCAGTTTTAGTGTTGTGACTTGAAGTAAGTCAGTGAGCCTCTTCTTAGAGGCATCTCATTTTCCTCAACTATAAAATAAGAATGTTAAACTACATTATCTAAGGGTGTGTTCTCACTGGTTTCCATTGCTTTTACTCTCTTATTACCAGATCTATACCATCCGAGTGGTCTCCCAACTGGGTAAAAGCTAAGCAGAGATCTTAATACCACATTAGAGGAAGGAAAAAAAGTAGCCTCTACCATTCTGACTGTCAATCATCTCCAAGCCTACTAAAATATTCCTGAGTACCAAGTTCAGTAAAAAACAAATCTAGGACAAAATTGTGGCAGGCAGGTGGGAAGGGATCCCTGGCAAAACTCCAGCTCACGTGTGCACTGGAAGGAATGCACACTGGAGTGGAACCACGGAAGTCTGTACATTTGCAGCTAGGGAGGAGCCTTGCCACTCCTCTTCCTGGGTGGAGACTGAGATTCAAACTGCGAGGCAGGAAGCGAACCAGCAAGAAGCCTGGCTTTGCAGAGAGTCCCCATTTTTCTTCTTTTCCCTTTTCACCTGATAAAACCCCACCTTATTTACCCTTCAAATTGTCTGTGAGCCCACATTTTCATGGCTGTGTGATAAGGACCCCCATCTTTAGCTGAATTAATGAAAAAGTGCTGCAACATTTTTGGCACCCAACATGGGGCTCAAGAAATGTTGAGTGAAATGGGGACTGTCACTGTGGTTTCTAACCCTTTTTATCCTCAGACTTCTGAGCTTACTGGAAACCGCACCTCCTCCCCCATTGTTCCCAGGGGTCAGGAAAGTTGATCAGCCTTGATCTCCATGGCCTTTTCTTTCCTTTTTCAGGACAGACCAGTGAGCAGTGGCTCCCTCTCCCCTCCCCTCCCTGCCAGGGTTGTGATCCATAACCCAAGGGCCCCACGTCGCTGGTCCCTGCTATGTGCTACAAGAGCTTTGCCTTTCCCCAGCCAAGGGGTTTTAATCCATCAGACAGTAATTAAGCTTTACTCCTGGTGGAGGAATCAGTTGCACAAGAATAAGAGATTCTTCCCCAAGCATTTTAAAACTGCTTCTTTTCTTCCCCTTCTCTACCCCATCAGCAGGTAACTTTTAAAGTTTTGTCTTTTTTTCCTTTTGGAAGATGTCTTACTAGCCTAGGAATGACAAAGATCACTGTTTATATTCTCTGTAATGTTTTGGTTGTGATAAAGGGTCTTATGGGGACTGGGTTTTCTTCTGTCTATGTAGTTATGTGTGTGTATGGTGTCTGTAAAAAGAGCTCTAATTAATTTGTCCTAAAGAGAGACAAGCACTTAGATCAAATATTTTTAAACTGAAGATGAAAGCTGTGGTACCTTCCAGTTCACGTGACTTTAATCTTTGAGAAATAAAAACAGCCTTAAAGACTATTGGTAAAATGCAGGTGTCATTAAAGTGTAAATAGGTGAACTAAATTATGCAGGTCAGCTGCAAGGTTTGCTAAGTGTTTAAGGTTATAAACTGCTTTTTGGATTTTGAGAACTTTTCAATTTGCCAGCTTCACAATTGGTGAGTCCTGAGGACATCTGGAATTAACCATGCCCTTAATTATGCTGGAAGAAGGCAAATCTTGGCTGCAGATAGCACACGATTAAAACAACTTACCAAGTTTTACATTAAAGTTAAAAATTCCTAGGAGTTACCATTGTAACCTGTAATTGAGAACTAGATTTACATGCAAGTTGTGCAAGAACAATAAAATATGTTTTTGGTTTTTTTTTGTAAAAGGTTATAAGAAGGCATGGAAATGTAAATTTTTGCCTAGAGTTAAAGAATGGTTTTAAATTAAATAAGATAAAGCTGAAGGTTCAAACAAGTAGTGGAAAGACTGTGGAAATTAATCTTGCAGAAGAGATTCTCTGTGTGAACATAATGACTAAATTCACAAAAAGGTATTATATGATCATTCTGTAAATTGAGCATTTAAATAAAAGCACAGCAAGATTTTCTTAATGCACTAATCTGCTCTTTGGCAAAATTTGTAAAGGGTTATAAAAGGTTTTTGCTTTTTTAAATTTCTGAGTCATCACTTTGGCAAAACAAATAACTTATGATAATCTGGAATTCTATTTCATAATATCAAGTGTTTAAACTTTGAACATATTTAACAGGCTCCCCAAAATCATACTTCACTTTCAAGACTGTTTTTCCTAATGCTTGTTTTTTTGGATACTTCAGAGGGCCCCTGAAACATCCAGAAAAGAGGTAAACAGGATTATTTGACATGTTTAGATACATGGAATTGCCAAAATGATGTTCAATCTTCTTTAGGTTATATTTTGGTAAATAATACTAACATATATTCCAAAATTGTATGGGATTTCTAAAATTCTAATGTCTAAGTATATGCTATTAATCAAAATTAAGGTTGCTATGTTGAGTTATTGTAAACCAGGGAGCTAATCAAACTTCTTTGTCAATTGTGTTTCTAAGTGTAACTACCCTGGACATTTTGTTATTTACAGACAATTGTTGTCTTGTTTTAGTCTTTTTCAAAAGATGGCTTATAATAAGCGATAGAACTGTGACAGGCGCTCTCAAATACAGGCTTCTGATAACTATGGAGACTGTAATATTGGAATAAAGAAAAATACACAGGACTCATGAAGAGCTGAAATGCTCATGAAGAGCAGGTATTTTCTAAGAAGAGAAGGGAAGCAGGAATGTCTGCCTTCCTTTTTCTAGATAGGTGACCATTCTACCTGCAGGTACTGGCTAGGAAGAGATGGGAATCAGGAATGACTGCTCCCCTCTTTCTACATGGGTAACCATTCATCTTCAGTCAGTACCCCTGTCAAATGCATCCTGAACCCCTGAGACTCTCCTTTCTTTTTTCTCCTCCTCTATTGTCTCTTCACTGATAGGTAATTGTGTCTCTGTACTATGGGATGCTCCCCTCCGATGCATCCTCCAAACTGGAAAGAGTTAATTTCCCAAACGTTAAACTGGTTGGCTTAGGATTGGGCTCAGGAGAAGGGAACCCAGAAACCCACCATGCAAGCAAAAGAGTAAAGCTTCTTTTTACCAGTGAGGCTTTTGGCATCCCCCTCCCTGTGCAAACTGGTAAAAGGCCTCAGGATTTTTGAGCTATCTTTACCCCTCCCCTTGTTTCATTCTGATATGTGTTTTCTAATATCCCGGTTTGTCTCTTCCTGCCTTCAGGCCATCAAACTCCAAATGGTCATGCAACCGGAGCCTCAGAGGATGGCTCTTTCGCTGGGAACCCTTAGATAGGCCTCTGAGGGAGCTCTGACTGCCATTTTTCCAAAACAGCATCACCTGTCAGCAGGAAGCAGTTAAGATCTGTCTTCATCCTTACCCTTAGTCTAACAGCAGTTCAATGTACTTCTTTAAAGAGGGAATGAGACAGACAGGTGGGAAGGGCTCCCTGGAAAACTGCAGCCGGCCTGTGCAGTGGGAAGAATGCACACTGGGGTGGAGCCAGGGAAGTTTGCGCATTTGCAGCAAGGTCTCTCCTCTTCCTGTGTGGAATCTGAGATTCAAACTGCAAGGCGGAAAGCTTACCAGCAGGGACCCTGGCTTTGCAGAATTTTCCTGTTCCCATTCTTTTCCCTTTTCTCCCAATGAAACCCTGCCTTACTCACCCTTCAAACTGTCTGTGAGCCTAAATTTTCATGCCCGCGTGATAAGGACACCCGCCTTTATCTGAACGAAGGAAAAAGTCCTGCAATGGAATGATATGGAGTCATTTTTCTGTTTTTCTCTTTCTAAATACAATTCAACACTGTCAAAAGACAAAGTTACAACAAGTTTAGTTATAGATCGAATTGGCTTTTGTTTGCAATTCACAAACCAGACAGACTCCATTCTACAAAATAGAACAAGAGCTCCCACTGGGCAATAGAAAACAGTGGGTTTTGTAAGGTAGGAACTACAATAAAATAAAAACCTGGAAAAATAGAAAAGTAAAACTGATTGGCTAATATTTAATTACTTCAGGCTACTTTTTTGTAAGGGTTAAAGCAGAGAGGACTTTCTTATTACACTGACTCAGGTAGACTGGACTTCTCTGTTTTAAGAAAAAAAAAAAAAGATCTGTTTTGGATCTATCCATTTCCTTAAAAGTTTCAGTTTGATTAAGTGGCATTTAGCACGAGTGACCTCATTTTGGTTTAGTCTGGTCTTTTAGGGTCTAGAGCAGGAACTCAGTCCAAAACAATAGTCTCCCATAGTTTTTGTTTAACAAAACTATGGAAATAATTCAATAATAATAATCATAAAAGGACACTGAAAGCTAGAAAGTGGAAGTGTCATAAGGACTTGAAGAAAGACACAGTGGTGGGTTCTCTGGGCTTTCCTTTTACCTGCCATAAATCTCAGACAAGGTGCCGGAGAGAGCTACAATGTAGAACTATCAAAAGGAATGGTGGTGGGGGAGAAGAAAACCCTCATTTTGGGAAAGGGAAAATCTGGCAGACTCAGCAGAGGACTGTGCCCAGTGGTGGCAGTAGCCCAATTTGTCTGACGTAGTACCAAGAGTGGATTGCAACCTGGCTGACCACCCAATACTCCACAGCCAGAGGCAATAGGCACATCGCTCCATCCACACTGGTGGTACAAACAGGCCTATTATCTCTCAGGCTTCCACCCAGCAACAGAAGGTAATCTAGGCCTGGGGTCCTCCAGCTCTCTAACCAGTGACAGTGCAATGTGCATACCCTACCCCTGCTTGTCCTCCACCCAGTGAGAGAAGATGGCTCAGGTAGATGCTCACCTCCCTGGATAAAACTAGCAGATAGAGTGAAAAATCCAATAGCACTTAGTGACCACAGAACAGGCCAGAAGAAACATTCTCTGTCCTGTGTGTCTGGATACCCCTTATACTATCTATCACTGGGCAGCCTAGAGAAGCACATTCTGCTCCCAGAAACAGCAGCACCAGTGATCCAGCAAGAGTTCACATAAACCAGAAGAATGATTTAGACCAGAATAGACTTACAAGGACTCAGAAACCTAAATTGTCGTTGGGATACAGTGCACAAAATTAGGCTAGTTACTACACATTGAACCTAAAGAGGGTGACTGCCTGCTAACATAGAAGATTAGAACGGGATCAAGCATCTCCTAACATAATATGCAAAATCTCAAGGATACAACTGAAAATCACAGGTCATTCCACGAATCAGTGAGATCACAGCTTGAATGGTGAAAGAATCAACTGACACCACTACTGAAATGAATCAGATACTAGCACTGTCTGACAAAGATGTCAAAGTAACTTTAACATTATTATCAATTCCCTTGCAACAAATGAAAAATAGAAAACCCATCAAAAAATGTAAATTAAAAAAAAGAACTAGGTGAAAAATATATGACTGAAAAATACAATAACAATTTTTTTTAAAGTTGCTATATACACTCAATTGTAGAGTAGAGAAGACAAAAGATAGAATCAATGTACTTGAGAAAAGAATATTTACTCAATTTGAACAACAAAAAGAAAATAAGGTAAAAAGAAAATGAACAGAATATCAGGACCTGTGAGACAAAAACAAAGGCAACAATCTAGTATTTATATCATTCAAGTCTCAGAAGTAGAGGAGAAAATGTGGGACTGATAGACTACACAAAAAATAATAGCTGAAATATCTGTAAATTGTGTGAAAGACAATCCTGCAAACTCAAGAAGCTGAGTGAAATCTGAGTAGGATAAACACAAATAAATCCCTTCCAAGACATATTATTATTAAACTTTTGAAAACTAAAATAAAAGGAAAAGTCTTAAAAGCTACCAGACAGAAATAATGTATAACCTTTAGAAGAACACCAACTCCAATGACAGTGTATTTCTCATCTGAAACCTTGGAGGCCAGAGAAATTGGCATAATATTTTTCAAGGGGTGAAAGGAAAAAAAATTGTCAACCACAAATTCTATATCTAAAAAATCTTTCCTTTAGCCATATAAAGGAAATAAAGACATTCTCAGACAAATAAGAGCCGAGAGAATTTGTCATTAACAGACCTACCTTTGAAGAATGGCTATAGGAAGTTCTTTAAACAGAAAAGAAGTGATAGCGGAAGAATGCTTGGAACTACAGAACGAAAAGAAGAATAACAGAGTAAGTAACAATAGGGAGAAATATATTAGATTCTCCTTTCTCTCATGAGTTTCTAAAATAATAATTGATGCTTGAAGCAAAAATTAAAATACAATATGTTATACTGTATAAATATGTGGTACACGAGCCTGTTAACAGAAATATTGGAAAAATATATATTTCAGTGGTGGAGGCTAAAGGAACCAAAGTGGAAGTAAAATTTTAATAGTGACTGAATAAAACATTAATGCAAGTAGGCTGTATTAAGTTATACATTTTATACTACATAGAGCAGCCACTATGAAAAATTTGCAAAATGATATACTAAAAACAAGGTAAAAAAATGAAATCCTACCAAAAAAAATGAATAACCCACATGTATATAAAAAAAGAGAAACAGAAACAGGAAACAGAGAAAATAAGTGAAAATAAATAAAACAGCAGCCTTAAACCCTAACATTTCAATCATTACTTTAAATATGAATTACTTATACACCAGTTAAAAAAGATGGGCACAAGGGATTAAAAAACAAATGACCCAACTTTATGCTGTCTACAAGAAACTCACTTTGAACATAAAATGAGAAGGATGCAAAATGCTATATTATGTTAACATTAATCAAAAACAAGCAGAAGTATTTATAAAAAATCAATGAAATTAAAAGCTAGTTATTTTAAAAATTAGAAAAATTGATAAACCTCTATCATGACTGACAAGATAAAAAGAGAGCACACACAAATCATGCATAATGAATGAAACAGGATCTATCACTATAGATCCTGTACCCATAAAAGGATAATAGTGGAAAACAGCAAACAACTTTACATTCCAAAGTTAAAGTTAAAAGAAATAAAAGAAATAGACCAATTGCCTGAAAAACCACAGACTATACTTTCTGAGGGTAAAATTAATGATCTGAATCATCTTATAACCATGAATTTAATTTTATAATATAAAAGTTCCCTTCAAATAAATATTGAGGCCTAGATGGCTTCCCTGGAGAATTTTACAAAGCTCTGAAGAGGAATTAACACCAATTTTTTTTTTTGAGACCGAGTCTCACTCAGTCAGCAGGCTGGAGTGCAGTGGTGCGACCTTGGCTCACTGCAACCTCTGCTTCCCAGGTTCAAGCAATTCTCCTGCCTCAGCCTCCTGAGTAGCTGGGATTACAGGTGCATGCCACCACGCCCAGCTAATTTTTCTATTTTTAGTAGAGACGGGGTTTCACCATGTTGGGCAGGCTGGTCTCGATCTCGTGACCTTGTGATCCACCCACCTCGGCCTCCCAAAGTGCTGGGATTACAGGCATGAGCCACCGTGCCTGGCTGAATTAACACCAATTTTATAAAATATGCTATAGAAAACAGAAGAGGAGTGAACACTTTCTAATTCATTTTATGAGACTATTGTAACCTTGATACCAAAAAAAGATAATATGGAGAAAGAAATCTGCAGACCAATAACTTTCAGTAAATTAGATCCACAAGTTTCAACAAAATGCTAGCGAAACAATTTTAGCATATAAAAAAAGACCAAGTGAGAATTATCCCCAAAATACAAGGTTTGTGGAACATTTAAAAGCCAATTAATGTACTACATCAATACCATAAAAGGCAAAACCACATGATCATCCCAAAAGATGCGGAAAAGTCATTTGACACACTCACCATTGTTTTCTTGATAAAATTACTCCGAAAACTAGCAATAGAAGAAAACTTGCTTAGCCTGATAAAGGGCATATATGAAAAACCCGCAGTGAACGTGAGACTTAATGGTAAATACGATGATTAATTTTGCGTCAATTTGACTAGGCCAAAGGATGCCAGGTATCTGGTTAAACATTAATTCTGGATGTGTCTGTGAGAGTGATTATGGAAGATATTAGCATTCGAATTTGTAACTGAGTAAAGCAGATAGACCTCCTCAGTGTGGATGCAGATCATCCAATTTATTGAGGGTCCAAATAGAACAAAAAGGTAGAGAAACATTGGGTTCACTCTCCCTCTGCCTGTTTGAGCTGGGACACTGATCTTCTCCTGCCCTTGGTGCTCCTGCTTCTCAGAGTTTTAGACTCAGACTGGAATCTATACTGTTAGTTCTCTGGCTCTCAGGCCTTCAAGCTACAACACATGCTCTTCTGGGTCTCCGATCTGCAGACAGCAAATTATAGGACTTCTCAGCCTCCATAATTACATGAGCCAATTCCTTATAATAAATCTCATTATATATTATGTATTATAAAAATATGTAAGTACTATATAATATATAAATTATTAAATATATAAATTATTAAATATAGAAATATAAATTATTTGCCTGATATAAAATAATATATAAATATTCAATATAATTAATATAATATATAAATATATGGTAATATAGATTTATACCCAGAGGATATATATATGTATATATATTCCATTGGTTCTGTTTCTCTTTAGAACCCTTACTAATGTAGTATAAGATTTAAAACATTGAATGCATTTTCTTCATGATCAGAACAAGGCAAGAATGTCTTCTTTCAGTAGTTTTATTATAAATAGTATTGAAGTTCTAGCCATTGAAACAAGGCAACGACAAATAAAAGGCATTCAGATTAGAAAGAAATAAAACTATTCCTATTTGCTGAGTCAATTTATATCATAGGTTTGAAATTACAAAATTATAGCAATGAAGAATTGATAGTGGTTGCCAAAGGTTAAGGGAGGGGGTGGATGGGGGCAGGATGTTTGGTTTTCAAAGAGTAACAGGAGGAATCCTTGTGGCAGTGGAACAATTCTGTATTTTGACTGTGGTGGTGGATACATGGACTCACATATGTGGTAAAATTGCTCACAGAATGAAAAAGCCAAACAAATACAAGTAAAATTGGAGAAATCAAAAAAATTGGTAGATTATATAGATGTTGACATTCTGGTTGTAATATTGTACTATAATTTTGCAAGCTGCTATTAGTGAGGGAAACTGAGTAAAAGGTGCACAGAATCTCTCTGTCAGTATAATTATAACTGCATGTGAATTTACAATAATATCCAGAAGGTTTTAAAAAGCACATTTAATGCCATAATTATTTGTTTTTTATAACCCAAAATTGCCAACTCTGGGGACATATTATGGCAATTATTTGAAATGGTTTGAAATACTTCCATACCTCACTCACATTTACAGGATCACATATAATAATAGTGGAATCATTATGAATGCACATAATCAAAGAGTACCAGAATTTGACAGTGCTGATAAGAATGAAATAAACTTGAGGCAGAATAGTATGGTTGAGAAAATAATCTATGCCAATCTCTGTAATAAAGTGTTCAAAATCAGGTGTGTAACCAGCAACTTTTGAGAGAAAAAGGGAGTTGATGAAAGATATTAGAACTGATGAAATTACAATCAGCTCTCCAAAAGTAAAGACTATTTTATTATTTACAAACAAAACACTGATATCTCTCCTTCTCCACTTCCACTCCACAAAGGAATTAAGGTGGCTCCAAAACCAAACTTGCTTTTGTGATTACTAGCGTTCACTTAAAAAATATCAGTCATCTTTCTTTAAAATTAATAGACATCTTCCAGAGGAAGTCAAGAATATTTATGTGATTGCAGTCAACTTTTACAGATCTGAAAACCATCGCTCAAACAGATTCTCATCTAAACCCTGAGACTGATAAGGGCAGTGAGTTTGGTTTCATCATCAAGTGGTGATTTTAAGGTACTCCAAGCCAAGATTTCATGTGCAGTCACAGGCAACTCAAAATGTCTGCTGTATAATGATGTCTGGTTTCAATTAAGCTCATGATGAGACATTTACATATAATTGTTTACATGATTTCATGTCAATGTCTTTACATCATATACTGTAGATGAGAACTGGAATTTATAGTGAGCTTGAACTTATTCTTGTAACTATTTCACAACAGAAAGCTAAAGTTCATTCGTAATTGTTTCCCGTATTTTAAAAGACATTCTTTTTTAGCTTTAATTATTGACATATAAAATGTTTTATATGTCTATCTTTAACAAAGAAAATGTCATTATGTATTATTTTCTTGTGAAATCCCTAATTTTCCATCCAATAGGTCAGAGATTCTTTATTTCAAAAAAAACTATTCTTTTCACCTTTCACATGTACATTTCCAAATAATCAGTTTTTACCTGAATTTAACTGAATAAGAACTAAATATGTAATCTTTTATTTTAAAATATCTTTTCTATATTCTGCATATGTCACAGGAACTGTTTTCTGAAATCTGAAATCATGCAAATGCCTTTCGTTAAAATACCAGAGATTTTACTCCCCTGAAAATTTGCATTGTTAGGAATATATAGCATAAAAAGGACCCAAATGCTATTAAGGTTTTTAAGCTGTCAACTGAATTCTGCACACTACATTTATTCTGTTTCCATTTGCTACCAAAGAAAAGTGCAAAGTCAAACATGTTCTTACAAAAAGCACTATAGGCTGCATGTAAATGAGACCACTTTTCCTGAGGGTCTATCTTCAATTTGATAGTGCATTTAAGTGCTTGCTTTCACTTAGAATAGACTGAAATATACAAATAGAAATTGAGAGCAGTGAAAATGACATGTATCCAAGATTTTACCCAGGAATAAAAGAATCAAAACAGATTATGCTGTCTCTTTAAAAGACCTACCTGATTAATTAAACAATTACTTTCTATAAAAAAAAATACAAATTTTAAATGTAGAAACAAATGTTTCAGGCAATAGTGACCAAAAGGAAATACTACTCTGGCAACTTTATTGAAAAATATTGCTGTGGTACAATGTCTTTCTTTTCTTATTTTTTCTTTCTTGGTCTAAATACCATTTTGCAAACTGCAGATGGTTTGGATTTATAGCTATAGCTATTTACTATATATGTGCCATTTTCCAACTGGTAGGAGCTTTGCAGATGTGTAAGCCTGTTAATCCAGACCAAAACACTCTAACCATTTTTTCTTTTTCAATTCATGATATGTAGATATATCTTAAGATTACAATATTAGTTTTTATGGCCTGTTTTATCAAAATTATTCATATTGTAGTTATTTTTACAGTGGTTTTCCAATTGAAACCCATTTTAGATGGGTGTGACTTTGACAGGCATAGTTGCATAGTGGTGAAAAATATGGTTTGTGTTGTCAGACACACCTAGGTCTAGATTCTGCCTTCTTCTAACTAACTGTACCACAGAGGGTAAGTCACTAAATCACTCAGAGCTTGTTTCTCTGCTTTTGTACAATAGATATAATAATGCCTAACTCATCAGTGAAATAATGCCTATAAATTTCTAAAATAGTCCTAGAATTTAGAAAAGACAGTAAATGTTAGCTCTTGTGATTTTAACTTGTTTCAACTGAATGTGACATTTTAATTAATCTCTGGAAAGGCATCTCTGCCCATAATAAAAACCATTTTTATTTTTTAGAGGTGATATGAAATGGAGATCAACCTAGTTTTCATGTCAGATTGTATATTGCATGTAAAAATTCATTTCTATTCTTTCTGTAGGAGAATGCCTCCTCAGGCCCTTGAATTTGGATTTACCACTTTATATTCTTAGGCCAATATATGTGAGCAGAGATAATTTAAGCTGCTTTCCAGCAGAAGCTTAAATATCAAAGTTACTACTTTGCTTCCAAAAAGAGAGCTGGTATGTCCTGCATACAGGGGACTCCACATCCCAGGTCCTGGATCTGAGCTGAACAGAGATAACAACAACCAAAGTAAAGCAGTCAGGATCATTAATGTGAATGAAAAAAAAAATGAGTGATAAGCCAGTGAGATTTTGGGATTTTTTATTATCTCTGGAAAATTGACAAATACAAACATCGATACCCAAAAATAGGGCACTACCATAACAAAAACTCTCTAAAATATGTGGGCGTGGGCTTTGGGCCCAGGGCCTGTACTGGGAAAACTGAGATGGCAGTCTGGAAAAATGATAACTCGTAACAGGCAATGGCAAGTCGTAATATGCAATATAGAAACAACTTGAGTGGTAAATGATGTATGTAATAAATGTGTGGCTTTAGGGAAGGGATTTGCAAAATTCAGTGTTGTTAATGTGACTTGGTTGCCATTTGCTGCGTTACACAAAGCATGGCAAGACAGAGGTGTTTTCAGAAGGAATCCATCATTTTTCCTGAAGGAGTAAAAGGAAGAGAAATGAATTGAGGTATTTCAAGATTTGCATTGTTGAAACATGCAAATATTCATCTCCTGAGCAATTAAGGCTGGTTTATGTTCAGTCTTTGAGCAAAGACCAAATCAAGGGTGAAATCTGCGCAGCCTTTGTTAAAGCCTCTGATTGAATTAAGGCGGTCCCCAGGAAATCCTTTTAGTTGGAATAGTTGAGCAAAAAAAGACAAAGAATGTGGTCACCCAGAAGCATGAAATATTCAAAATACCTATAATACCTATAATTACCTTTAGAAAGAGGTAGTCCCAAAGAGGCTATAAATTGGCTATTGGGATGCCAATCTGACTGGAATCAAATAGTAAAATAAACCACAACAGTGAAAGACTGTTTGAGATATAAAATGACATTTAGTATTCAGATTTCTTCAGACAAGAAGTAGCATTAGACAACTGCTAAATCTATAAAGACCTTATGATGCAGCCAAGGAAAATAATAAAAACTCCTATAGGGTAAAACCAAGGAATATGGAGATCCACAGTCAAGAAAACCAGAGGCTTTTTAGAAATCATACACTCCCAAGGTAAGGGACACACACAGGTTTTCCCAGAGGGATATTCTGAATGGCTATGAATCAGTGACTGCTACGTACTTTCCATTCTTTCTCTATGAAAGGGAGGACTTTATGCTGTTACCCTCTCTCTGTTCCATCGTTAAATGTGAGGGCTGGAATGGGTCCTTTTGGGTCATGGACTCCTAGATTCTGATACCTGATACAGAGGGTGTCTTTCATAAAATCCCAGAAGGAGAGCTTGATGTGACTGAATGTGGCTTTGGAAATTCCTCTTTGGGGAGGGTGTGGGTGTATTTTAAATGCAGAAAGGAGGAAAGTAAATACTTGTGACTACACAGGTTGATTAC
Source organism: Pongo pygmaeus (assembly GCF_028885625.2). Classification (NCBI taxonomy): domain Eukaryota; kingdom Metazoa; phylum Chordata; class Mammalia; order Primates; family Hominidae; genus Pongo; species Pongo pygmaeus. Next base: position 17,276,536 of record NC_085930.1, on the reverse strand, counting down.
AGTAGATTTCAAATATCCAGTCCCTTCTTCCCTGTGAGAGGATAATATCCTGACCCTGCTGACTAGAATTTGGACATGCCATAAGCTTCAGCCAATGAAATGTGAGCAGATGTGATGTTTGCCACATAAAAATTTAAACAATGAGGTCAGCTTTTAGAAGGAGAAAATATGTGTAATGGAATTTTAGACCTTCTGTAGCCTGGAGCAGAGGCTTAGCCTTTACGTAACATGAGTGCAAAGAGAACTGGCTCTTAAAAACCACTGAGATTTTTGGATTGTTTGCTACCACGGTAAAGCTGATACAGATTGTCTTGAAACTCTCATGTTAAATTTGGAATTTTGCTGTTCCTCTACCAGACCAAGGAAACAATTAAGTATTTTTCCCCAAAAACAATGTAAAATCTGTCTTTCAAAGCATCATTATGCATCAATCAATAGAGGGAAATGGAGAAAAACTGCAAGCTTCAATGTTGATCTATGCTTCTAGCCATAAAAGTTTCTGAAATTTCAGAGCCTAGTTTCAAAGCCTTTGAGTACCTATTATGAGTGTGGAAATTGTCAAAATAAAAATGGAGTCACTTATGTTAAAAACAAAACAAAACAAAAACCCTGACACACAGGACCAGGGAAGTCTAAGAAGAGAGGCTTCTTATGCTTGTATTCCTGATAACAAAAACGATCACAAAAGACTGCAAAAACCACAAACCTAGCACAAAGGCCACCGCAACTTTACACAAAAAATAATTCTGCCAAGAGATCTGCGGAGCAACTGCCTGTCCAGCCTCAGACTGACATTACCCTTGTTTTTGATCTTTGTTGTAAAGGGTAATCATTTCAAAGCAATTTTGTAATCCTCCTCATTTTTCTTTTTTTTATTTTATTATTATTATACTTTAAGTTTTAGGGTACATGTGCACAATGTGCAGGTTAGTTACATATGTATACATGTGCCATGCTGGCGTGCTGCACCCATTAACTCGTCATTTAGCATTAGGTATATCTCCTAATGCTATCCCTCCCCCCTCCCCCGACCCCACAACAGTCCCCGGTATGTGATGTTCCCCTTCCTGTGTCCATGTGTTCTCATTGTTCAATTCCCACCTATGAGTGAAAACATGCGGTGTTTGGTTTTTTGTTCTTGTGATAGTTTACTGAGAATGATGATTTCCAATTTCATCCATGTCCCTACAAAGGACATGAACTCATCATTTTTTATGGCTGCATAGTAAAATCCTTTGTCTTCCTTTACCTCCCTGAATACACACATACTTTACTATGACATGCATATTCCTATCTCCATACCTTATTCTCTAATAAGTATTATTTTCTAGAGAGCTTTTCTCTGTTTGTTATTTAGGATAACATGGGCCTGGTATTATACAAATACATTTGGTGCTTTATATACAATTTTTAAAAATCTTTACAATAGGATATAAAGATTATTACTGCATTAAAAAGCAAATACTCAGACCAGTAAGCAATTTCCTAAAACCACAAATTCAGTAATAGGGAAAGCCTGAAGTCCATTCTAGCTGTGTCTCATCCCTGTATAGCCAATGTTCTTTCCACTAATCTAAAATGATTCAATGCCAGGTTTTCACATGTGTCAGCATACTTCGACAAAAATCACAGAAACCATCACTTTAAAGCTCCTATTTTGACTTATTTATTTAAATCTTGCATAATTGGACAAGGATTAAAGCTAGATCAGTTGATGTAATCTTTCCTCTTTTCATTATTGGATGAGCCCTATTAAAGCTATGTAAAGTGGAGTGGGTTAGTGATAAAATGGCTCTTGATTGTAAAAAAAGCCTTCAAAAACAAACTCCTAAAAACAATATTTCACCTTGAAAAATACTCTGAAATGTATGGCTAGTGCATGACTAATAGATTCACATAAAATTTCCATCCCTGATAAAAATCCCCTCAAAGGCTTTCCATGACACATATAATGAAATTGAAACTCCTCATACGACCTAAGATCTGACATTATCTTGCCCTTCTCGTTCTCTCCAACTTCAATTTTTTCCTTTCTCTCAGACTCTTTCTAGGCCAGACAAACTTTTTTTCTTTTGTTTTTCTTTCTTTCCTTTTCTTTTTCCTTTTTTTTTTTTTTTTTTTTGAGACAGGGTTTCACTTTGTTGCCCAGCTTAGAGTATAATGGTGTAATCACAGCTCACTGCAGCCTCAACCTCCTGGGCTCAAGTGATCCTCCCATCTCAGCCTCCCAAATTGTTGGTATTAAAAGTGTGAGTCACTGCACTTGTCCTTCTTTTGTTTTTCCAGCATATAGAATTCATTGTCACCTCAGGACAGTTGTACTTCTTGGTATATTGCTTTCTCTCCAAAACTTCACATTGCTCATTCCATGCCAACATTATGGTCTTAATTCAACTGTCACCTTCTTAGAAAAGACTTTTCTAACAGCTTCTCCTGTCATGTTTTATAATATTGGTCTTTATCATCTTCCACGTGGTACACAGATATGTATCTATATGTTTATTATTTTTCTTCCTTCAAGTAAATGTAAGCCTTACAAGACAAGTCATTATCTGATCACTTTTGTATCATTTTGTAATAATAGTGCCTAGCATATGACAGACACTCAAATATTTTACAACTAAAATTCCTCTATTGTAAATGCATTCTGTATTAATTTACAAGTGCCATAAGTGAAAGTAACTAGTAAATTCGTAGTAAAGTAGCTAGTAATTATTGATTTCTTAATTATTCTCTTGCTATTTTTATTAACAAATTTGGATTTTAGGAAATGACACAGTATTACCATTAAAACTGACATAGTATTGGTAGCACTGTTGGCTAAGAATAAAAGAGAATAGCCAAATAATAGATAAACTGCTGTGCATGTTAATTTATTTGCTAAAGATATATATTTAAAAACTAGTAATTCTATTGTTTCATTAGTATTCACAAAGTATTTCAAGAGAAGAAAATATACTAGCAATTTTTTGTTTCATTTAATCCATAAAAATAGAGCACATGGTAGCATGCCATATTAATCTTTTAATGGAAAATAAAAATGAATATATATCTTCAACAAAAGCTGTTCACATACCTCATCAAAAGAAAAAAGTCAGGGGTAGAACAGGTAACTAGAAACTATATCTTATATAATTTCCCTGAAACTACAAATTATATATGTTAAAGAAATAATGATGAAAATATTTTTAATATAAGATTTTATATAACAACATTTGAAAGTACCATAATAATAGAATTCTGTTGGGGTTAATTTGTTCATCTCTATGCCTAAGCAAAAATTAATTTTTTGTATTTTTTATTGATACAAAATATTTCATTTATTTACAGGGTACATGTGAGTATTTTTTACACACATAGCATGTACAGTGATCAAATTAGGGTCATCCTTTAGTAGTTATCATTTCTCTGGGTTGGTAACATTACAAATCTTCTCTCTTAGCTGCTTCAAAACATATAATATATTGTTGCTAACTATAGCTGCCATTCTCTGATATGGGATATTGGAGCTTTTTTTTTTCTATCTAACTGTAAGTTTGTACCCAATAACCAACATCACTTTGTCTACCCACCCACCCCACTCCCCACCTAGCACCCTTCTCAGCCTCAGGTTTCTATCATACTATTCTCCATCTGCATGAGATCAACGTTTTTAGCTCCTGCATATGACCGAGAAAATGTATTTGTCATTCTGTACCTGGACTATTTCACTCACCATAATGACCTCCAGTTCCATCCATGTTGCTTAAAATGATAGGATTTTGTTATTTTTATGGCCATATAGTATTCTATTGTGTGTATATCACATTTTCTTTATCCATTCATCCATCAATGGACACTTAGGTTCATTCCAAATCTTGGCTACTGTGAATAGTACCGTGTTGAACATGTGAGTTCAGGTATCTCTGATATACAGATGTTTTTTCCTTTGGATAAATACCCAGCAGTGGGGTTTCTGGATTGAATTGTAGCTCTATTTTTAGTTTTTTGATAAATCACCATACTATTTTCCATGGTGGCTGTACTAATGTATATTCCAGTCAACAGTGTAAAAGAGTTTCCTTTTTCCACATCTTCACCAGCATCTCTTTCTTTCTTTCTTTCTCTTTCTTTCTTTCTTTCTTTCTTTCTTTCTTTCTTTCTTTCTTTCTTTCTTTCTTTCTCTCTTTCCTTCTTTCCTTCTTTCTTTCTTTCGTCTTTTTGATTATAGCCATTCTAACAGGCTAGTCAGAATATCTCATTGTGGTTTTGATTTGCATTTCCACGATGATTCGTGATGCTGAGCATTTTTTCATATAACTGTTGGCTATTTGTATGTCTTCTTTTGAGCAACATCTATTCATATCCATAGCCCACTTCTAACAGGATTATTTGGTTTTTTATTGTTGAGAAGTTTGAGTTCCTTGTATATTTTGGATATTAGTCTCATGTTGGATGAAGACTTAGCAAATATTTTCTCCCATTCCATAGGTTGTCTCTTCATCTGTAGATTGTTTCCTTTGCTGCGTAGAAGCTTTTTAGTTTAGTACAGTCCCACTTATCTATTTTTGTTATAGTTATTTGTGTTTTTGAGGTCTTAGCCATAAAATCTTTACCTAAGCTAATGTCTTAAAAGTATTTTTCCTATTTTTTTCTAGTAGTTTTATAGCGTTGAGTCTTACATTTAAGTCTCTTATCTATTTTGAGTTGATTTTGTATATGGGGAGAGATAAGGGTCCAATTTCATTCTTCTGCATATGGATATATACAATTTTCCCAGTACCTTTGATTGAAGAGAGTAGTTTCTCCCTATTGCATGTTTTTGGCACCTCTGTTCAAAAATCAGTTGGCTGTCAGTACTTGAAAATTTCTAGACTCTCTATTCTGTTACATTGGTCTATGTATCTGTTTTTATGCCAGTGTCATGATGTTTGGGTTACTACAGCCTTGCAATATATTTTGGTGTCAGGTAGTGTGATGCTTCCAGCTTTGTTCTCTCTCTTTTCCTCAGGATTACTTTGACTATTCACGCTCTTTTGGGGTCTATACAAATTTTCAGTTTGTTTTTGCTAATTCTGTGAATAATAATGTTGGCATTTTTACTGGGATTGCGTTGAATTGCTAGACTGCTTTGGAATGTATAGTCATTTTAACAATATTAATTCTTCCAATCACTGAGCATAGGATGTCTTTTCATTTGTTTTTGTCTTCAATTTACTTTATTTGTGTTTTATAGTTTTTCTTGTAGAGATCTTTTACCTCCTTGGTTACATTTATTCCTATGTAATTTTTGTAGATACCTTAAGTGGGATTGAATTCTTGATCTCTTTCTCAACTAGTTCATAATTGGCATACAGAAACACTACTGAATTTTGTATGTTGATTTTATATCCTGCAACTTTACTGAATTTATTGATCAAATCTAAGAGTTTTTGGTGAAGTCTTCAGGTTTTTCTCAATATAAGATTATATCATCAGCAAAAAAAAAAGAAGAAAAAAATTTACTTCTTTTCCAATTTGAATGCCTTTCATTTTTTTTTCTTCCCCAATTGCCCCAGCAGTATGTTGAAAACAAGTGGTGAAAACAGGCATCCTTGTCTTGTTCCAGATCTTAAAGAAAAGGCGTTCAGGTTTTTCCCATTCTGTACGATGTTAGCCCTGGGTTTGCCATGTACGACCTTTATTTTGTTGAGGTATGTTTCTTCTATGCCTAATTTGTTGACAGTTTCTCTTATGGAGGGAATAATTTTATAAAATGCTTTCTTTGCATCTATTGAGATGATCGTATCATTTTGGTCCTTCATATGGAATATCACATTTATTGTGTATGTGGAATTGTCCTTGCATGCCTGGTATAAATCCCACTTGGTGTATTAGCTTTTTAATTTGTTCTTGAATTTGATTTGCTAGTATTTTCTTGAGGACTTTTGCATCTATGTTCATCGGGTATATTGGTCTGTAGTTTCATTTTTGTTGTTGTATTCTTGTCTACTGTTGATGTCAGGGTAATGCTGACCTCATACAATTTTTTAAGAAGAGTTTCCTGTCTTTAATAGTTTCAGGAGTATTGGTATTAGTTCTTCCTTTTATATTGGTAGAATTCAGCTGTTAATTCCTCTGGTCCTGGGCTTTTCTTTGTTGGCAGACTTCTTATTACCATTCAATCTCAGTACACAAAATTGGTCTGTTCGGGTTTTCTATTTCTTCTCATTTAATTTCAGCAGGTTGTATGTTTCCAGGAATTTATCCATTTTCTCTAGGTTTTCCAGTGTGTTAGTATATAGTTGTTTATAGTAGTCACTGATAATCTTTTCTGATTCTCTGGTGCCAGTTGTAATGTCTCCTTTTCCATTTCTGAATTTTTTTATTTGGCTCTTCTTTTCTTTGTTAGTCTATCTAATGGTTTACCCATTTTGTTTATCTTTTCAAAAGATAAAATGCTCATTTCATTGTTTTTTGTTGTTTTTCAGTCTTTAGATTATTTGGTTTTTCTCTGATCTTTATTATTTCTTTCCTTCTGCTAATTTTGCATTTGATTTGTTCTGCTTTGCTAGTTCCTTGAAGTTGTTAGGTTGTTTATTTGAAATATTTCTACTTTTCTGATGTAGGCATTTATTGGTATGAAATTTCCTCTTAGCATTGCTTTTTCCGTATCCTGCAGGTTTTGGTATATTGTGTTTCCATTTTCATTTGTTTAGAGACATTTTTGATTTGCATCTTAATTTCTTCATTGACCCAGTGATAATTTAGGAGCATGTTGCTTAATTTCTGTGTATTTCTATAATTCTCAAGGTTCCTCTTAGTGTTGATGTCTAGTTTTATTCTATTGTGATTTTGAGATATACATTATATGATTTCAATTTTTAAAAAAATTTTGAGACTTCTTTTGTAACCTACCTTATGGTTTATCTTGGAGGATGTTTCATGTACTAATGACAAGAATGTATATTCTTCTGTGTTGCAGTATAACATTCTGTAAATGTATGTTAAGTCCATTTTGTCTAAAGTACAGTTTAAATCCAATGATACTTTGTTGATTTTCTGTCTAGATGATCTGTCTAATGCAGCGAATAAGATGTTGAAGTCCCCCACTATTATTGTACTGGAGTCGGTCTCTTTGGATTTAGTAATATTTGTTTTACGAAAATGAGTACTCCAATTTCAGTGCATATATATTTAGAATTGCTGTGTCCTTTTCTTCTTCCTTTTCCTGCTATGTCCTTTTATCATTATATAAGGATCTTCTTTGTTTTTGTTTTGTTTCAATTTTTTTTACTTAGTTTCTTTTATCTGATATAAGTATAGCTATGTGTGCTCATTTTGGTTTCTGTTTGTATGGAATACCTTTTTCCATCCCTTTTCTTTGAGTCTATATGTATCTTTACAAATAAAGTGTGTTTCTTGTAGGCAGCATGTAGTTGGATCATGTTTCTTTATCCATTCAGCCAGTCTGTGTATTGTAAGTGGAAAATTTAATCCATTTATAGTCAAGGTTATTTTTGATAAGTGAAGTCTTGTTTGTGTCATATTGTTAATTGTTTTCTGGTTATTTTATATATTCTTTGTTCCTTTTTCTCCTCCTACTGATTGTCATTGTGGTTTGGTGGTTTTCTACAATGTTATCATTTGAGATTTTTTATCTTCCTAATTTATGTGTTTGGTTAACCAATGAGTTTTTTACTTCTGTGTGTTTTCATGATGGTAAATGTCCTCTTTTAACAGGTTAAGTACTCCCTTGTGGATTTCTTGTAAGGCCAGACTAGTAGAGATTATTTCCCTCGCTTTACTTCTCTGGGAAGGCTTTATTTCTCCCTCATTTATGAAGAATAATTTGCTGTATGTAGCATCCTTGTATGGCAGGTTTTCCTTTTCTTTTTTTTCTTTCATCATTTTTCATATGTCATCCCATTTCTTCCTGGCCTGTAAGGGTTATGCTGAGAAATCCACTCTTAGTCTGATGGTGAGGGAAGAGAGAGACCCTTTCATATTGTTTTATATTGTTTTATACTCAGTACCTGTTTCAAAGAAAAAAACAAGGAAGTGAAACCAAAGGCAGGCTGCCCGGCGCCAGGCCCAAAACCAGGCCTGGGCCTGCCTGGCCTAAACCCAGTAGTTAAAAATCAACTCATGACTTAGCAACTGATGTTATCCATAGATTCCAGACATTGTATAGAAGAACACTGTGAAACTCCCAGCTCTGTTCTGTTTCACTCTGACTGCTGGTGCATGAAGCCCCTGTCACATAACCCCTAGATTGCTCAATCAATCACAACCCTTTCATGTGAAATCTTTAGTGTTGTGAGCCCTTAAAAGGGACAGAAATTGTGCATTCGGGGAGCTCGGATTTTAAAACAGTAGCTTGCTGATGCTCCCAGCTGAATAAAGCCCTTCCTTCTACAACTCGGTGTCTGAGGGGTTTTGTCTGTGGCTCATCCTGCTGCAATGGTGGTTCCTTTATAGGTGATTAGATGCTTTTCTATTGCTAGCTTTCGAATCCTTTCTTTATCTTTGACTTTAGACTGTTTGACTATAGTGTGCTGTGGTGAGGACCTTTTTGCATGTATCTGCTTGGAGATCATTGAGCATTCTGTATTTTAATGTGAAAGTCTCCTACTAGACTAAGAAAGTATTTATCCATTACTTTATTCAATAGGTTTTCTAGCCCTTTTGCTCTCTCTTTGCACATAGGGGCACCAATAATTCAGCTATTCAGTTGCTTTATGTTTTCCCAAATGTCACAAAGGCTTTGCTTATTCATTTTATTATTTTTAAAAAATTTTGCCCTACTGTTTTACTCCAAAAGACCAGTCTTCAAGTTCTGAAATCCTTTCTTTTGCTAGACCTAGTCAATTGTTGAAGTTTTCTAATGTGTTTTGCGTTTTGTTCAATAAATTATTCAGTTCCAGAATTTGTTTGGTTCTTTTTAAAAATATTTATATTTTTGGTAAATTTCTCATTTATAACTTGAATTGTTTTTCTGTTTTCTCTGTGTTGGTTTTTAGAATTCTTTTGTATCTTGTCTAGCTTTTTAAAAATCAATATTTTAAGTTCTGTGAATTTTGTGAATTTCTTTTTGATTGAAGTTGCATTGCTACAGAATTATCTAGTGTTTCTTTGGAGGTATCATATTTCTTTGCTTTTTTGCGTATTCTGTGTCCTTACATTTATATCTATGCATTTGGTGTACCAGTCACTTCTTTCAATTTTTAAAATTTTCTTGCACTGGGGAGGATTTTTCCCTAAAGATGTATAGATATTGTTGGGTGGCTAGGGCACTTTGGCTTTCATTTTGGGTGCATGCAGTAGAGTAGACTCTGTATGATTTATTTGGCTGTAAACAGTATCAGTGGTATCTGTGATTTCCTCACTGGTTTAGGGTGTGGTTATTAGAGAAGGCTGTGGGGAAGTTTTGCTGGGGTCTGAGATGCCAGATGGGCCGATCTTCAGGCCCCAGTAGTAGCAGCATTGGGCTGAGCATGCCTGTCCTTGAGCCTCAGAGCAGTATGTGCTGGCTTCCATGTTAGCAGGTATAGGTGGGCCAATTCTTGGGCCTCCGAGCGACTTCCTTGGATGATGGTAGTGGCAGTAGTGGGATGAGTGTATGGGCAAGTTCTCATGTCCTTTGGTGTTGGGTGTGATGTGGGTGATGGTAGCAGCAGTGGTAGGACAACCTACTGGAACCCAAGTGGCTTATGCTGGTGTTGGTGGTGACTGCAACAGGATTGGAGAGGCCAGTCCCCTGACCCACAGGGATGCATGTGAGTGAGTGCCAGCTATGGTGGTATTGGCAAGTTGGTTCAGACTGACCTCAGACTCCACGAGAGATATTCAAATGCCAACAGTGGTGGACTAAGCTGAGTGATCCTCAGGCCCCTGGATGGCATGATCAAGTACTGGTAGGATGAACTGGGCTGGTGAACTTGTCCTCAAGCTCTTTGGTAGCACATTCAGGCTCTGGCTGTAATAAGCAGAGGCAGGGTGGTCTCTGGGCCACTAGCATAATGCTCAGATGAGCAGTGAAGCAGCTGTGCTACATCAGGGAGGGCAGAAGGACACTCTCATCGGCAGCACCATAGGTAGGCAGCTCTAGGAGGCATGCTTTGCTTGTGTCTCAGTCCCACAGCAGCCCACAGAAGTAGTGCTGGCATTTGTCCTCAGGTATATGGATTTGCCCAGCATTCCCTCTCCCTTATTGGCCCAGTAGCTGCAGTGGCATCATCAGCCCCAGGACAGGACACATTTCTTTGAGGTCTGGGCTCTCAGAATGCTGCTAGCTGCAGGTCTGTCACGCAGGTGGGTGGGGCCACTCAGTCAGAGCAGCATAGCCAGGCAGCCACCGAGAGTGTGATTTCCTGGCCCCTCGGTCCCATAGTAGCCTGTAGGAGAGGTGATGAAATTTGTCCTCAGTGTGCATGAAAGTGCTCAGCTTCCTCTCTCCCTCTTTGGTCTGGTGGTGGCAGTGACAGTGGCAGCCCTCAAGCAGGATGCAGACCTGTGGGGGCTGAATTCTTAGAGAAGTGCCAGCTCTACCTTCAGGCTTGCCATCTGGGGTTTGAGGCAGGGGTGGAACTACTCTCCGTGGGAGTAGCGTAGTCAGGCAGCTGTGGGGAGTACAGTTTGCTTGTGCCTTAGTTTCACAGCAGCCCACAGCAGCAGTGGTGAGATCTGTCCTTGGAGCACATGAACGTGCCTGTCCTCCCCTCTCCCACCTCGGCCTAGAGGTAGCAGCAGCAGCTTCAGCCCCGGGGCAGGATGCACTCCTTTGGAGCCTGAGGTCTCAGAATGGCACCATGCAGCAAGTGCGCAGGGCTCTGAATCCTGTGGGTCTCTGTGTGAGTTCCCTCTCTGGAGCAATGTCTCTGCAATGTGAGGGCAGCTACCTTTTTGTTAGTCACCTGCAAGGGTGGAGAGGCTCCCCTGGAGCTAGGACTGTAAAAGTCTGTGGCAAGAATGTGGAGCCCTGGGGTCTCTCACTTACCCTGTTTCCACATTGAGGAAGTTCTCCTGGCTCCTAGACCAAGAAACTATATTTAACGTGTCTTGCATTTCACATCCGAGAAAGGCCCAAGGTCATTCAGTAATTTAGATGAGAAAAACTATGAATAAAATTAATCTTGACTTTCTCAATGTCAAATTACAAATTGTACAGCATCAAGCACATACTTTCCTTACACATAGTAGCTGCTGAATGAATATTTGGTTAAAGGAATGGTTATTTGATGATCTAAAAAACAATTTTGTTAATTGGTTTTATCTTCTTTCTCTGTGAAATCTTTGACCTAGATAGTTAACAAGTAGCAGAAAGGGATTTTTTTCTTCTCCCAGCAAGAAGTAATTTTTAAAATGTAGTAATATCACTTGTAGAATCAGGTTCATAATATCTCATATGAATTTAGTCTGACATTAAGGGAATCTATCTTGTTCCATCTTTTTTTCTAATGACTTGTGCATAAAACATTTTTCTTACAACTTTTTCAACACATAGGATATAAGACATGTTTCTTTGAGGTTTAGACTATCCACACCTTCCCTTTCCCACTGCTGATAACCAATAAATTTCTATTATCTTCTTTTTATTCACTGGAGACTTTGGGGCCAGCTCACAACCTAATAGGTCATTTCTATCTACTCATATGACAAAGGGCTAATATCCAGAATCTCAATGAACTCAAATTTACAAGAAAAAAACAAACAACCCCATCAACAAGTGGGCGAAGGATATGAACAGACACTTCTCAAAAGAAGACATTTATGCAACCAAAAGACACATGAAAAAATGCTCATCATCACTGGCCATCAGAGATATGCAAATCAAAACCACAATGAGATACCATCTCACACCAGTTAGAATGGCGATCATTAAAAAGTCAGGAAACAACAGGTGCTGGAGACGATGTGGAGAAATAGGAACACTTTGACACTGTTGGTGGGACTGTAAACTAGTTCAACCATTGTGGAAGTCAGTGTGGTGATTCCTCAGGGATCTAGAACTAGAAATACCATTTGACCCAGCCATCCCATTACTTGGTATATACCCAAACGATTATAAAACATGCTGCTATAAAGACACATGTACACGTATGTTTATCGTGGCACTATTCACAATAGCAAAGACTTGGAACCAACCCAAATGTCCAACAATGATAGACTGGATTAAGAAAATGTGGCACATATACACCATGGAATACCATGCAGCCGTAAAAAATGATGAGTTCATATCCTTTGTAGGGACATGGATGAAGCTGGAAACCGTCATTCTCAGCAAACTATCGCAAGGACAAAAAGCAAACACCGCATGTTCTCACTCATAGGTGGGAATTGAACAATGAGAACACTTGGACACAGGAAGGGGAACATCACACACCGGGGCCTGTTGTGGGGTGAGGGGAGGGGTGGAGGGATAGCATTAGGAGATATACCTAATGTTAAATGACAAGTTAATGAGTGCAGCACACCAGCATGGCACATGTATACATATGTAACAAACCTGCATGTTGTGCACGTGTACCCTAAAACTTAAAGTATAATAATAATAATAATAATAAAAGGTCATTTCTATTCTACCTCCTACAGATTTATGTTTCCATGTATGTGTAATTTGATAATCTCACTGCTATAGACTGAATTTTTCTGTTCCCCAAAATTCTTATATTGAAATCTTAATCCATAATGTGATGGTATTTTGGAGGTGGGGACTTCAGGGGTGATTAGGTCATAAGAGTAGATCCCTCATGAATGGGATTAGTGTTCTTATAAAAGTGACCCTAGAGAGTCTCCTCACCCCTCCTGTATGTGAGGTTATGGGAGAAGATGACTTCCTTTGAAGCTGGACCCTTGCCAGATTTTAAATCTGAGAGTACCTTGATCTTGACTTTTCATTATAAGCCACCCAGTTTATGGTTATAGCAGCCCAAAGGAACTAAAACATGTATTTCCGGACCAATTTAAACTCAGTGGCCATAGCTGCCCTCTGCATCAATCTTCCAAACAGTGGCCATCATCATCTAGGGAGCTGTTCTAACTCAAAATTTGAAACCCCCTGACTAATATTCATTTGTCTTTCCTTCTTTCCCAAACTTCATCCCATTTTCTTTACCAAAACTTTGACCTCATGGGGACATTCAGTGCTCTGACCTCTCCATTTTATCCTCCTTTGTGATCCCTCTGTAATCCTTATAATCCTTCTATTTTATTTTAGCCTCTATTCTTTCCATATTCAGCCTTGGCCTCAAAGTTGATTACATGAACTGTAAACCAATCTATAAGCCTATAAGCATACCTACATAGTTTTTTATTTATTTTTTTATTTTACTTTTTTTTATGGCTACTCTGTCTCCCTTCTCCTGCTCCTTCCCTTTTTCCTCCTCCTCCTCCTCTTCCTCCTCCTCCTCCTGTTCACCCTCCTCCTTATTCATCCTCCTAGCAAAACTGCAACAAAGGTGGCTAAGAGCTGCTAGAGAAATCACACAGCTAGACAGGGACTGCTATACATTCATGGACTTCTATACATTCATTCTATACATCCATGGCCTCCAACCTGAATAGGGTCCTAACAGGGTCTTCCCATTTCTAATCCTACAAATATTATATCAATCTTACCTTAATGAATCTTCCTTCTTTTTTAAATACTAATTAATCTCTTTTTTTTTCAAATATTCTCTTCTAAGGTCTTTTGATATTACACTTGTTGAATTTTCTTTGTGCCTTCCAACTCTTCTTTATTTCCTTGATAGACTTCTATTATGCTATTTGTATTTTTAATGATAATATTTCTTTCTCCCTCAGTCCACTGCTGTACTTATTATATAGGTTTTCCCTGAGTAATCTCATTCATTTTTTTTACATATTGGTAAGTCATAGATCTATATTTCCAACTCAGCTTTTCCCTTAAGTTTATGATTCATACATTCAGGAGCATGCAGAATATTTATTTCTAGTAGATCTGAAGTGTCTTAAATTTATCACTCTTTTCCTGGTTCCTCCACCAATACTCACCTAACGCTTCTAGCTGGTAACCTGGTTCCTCCATCAACACCCACCCAATACTTCTAACTAGTAATATTTTTTGGCTAATTTTCTCCCTCATTTCCCATATACAAGAAATCACTAAGTTCTGTCAAATTGTGCTATTAGATAATTCTCTAGGCCAGGCTTGGTGGCTCATGCCTATAATCCTAGCACTTTGGGAGGCCAAGGTGGGTGGATCATGAGGTCAAGAGATCGAGACCATCTTGGCCAACATAGTGAAACCCCGTCTCTACTAAAAATACAAAAATTAGCTGGGCATGGTGGTGGGCACCTGTAGTCCCAGCTACTTGGGAGGCTGAGGCAGGAGAATCGCTTGAACCCAGGAGGCAGAGGTTGCAGTCAGCCGAGATCGCGCCACTGCACTCCAGCCTGGTGTCAGAGTGAGACTCCATCTCAAAATAATAATAATAATAATAATAATAATTCTCTAATCTTAGTTTTCTTCATTTCTATTGTCTTTGTATTGACTTAGGCCTTTTTTTCCTCTGGCTCGGCTTCTGTAACTACTATCTAATTATTATTTCTCTTGTCTTCTCTTTGTTCAGAATTTTCAAAATGACCTACATAAAGGAGATTCTGATCTATTGACTTTTCCTCTTAATACACTCCCTATGGGGTATGTGATCTAACATCATAATTTCCTTTCTAAGCCTCAAGACTTCTTCTTCTCTTACTCTCATCTTGTGCACTTAACAGAGATATACCAGAAGTATAAATATGTGCAACCACATATTCTTTCTATCTCCCCTCCTTCTAGCAAATTCTGAATCAGCCTTCCTAATTAACATCAGAAATCACCTTATTCAGGAAGTCTTACTGGACTTATCTATGTCCTTGTCTCAGCCACATAAAATAGGTGCCAAATTTGGTACCTGATAAGGTTTGGATGTTTTGTCCCCTCCAAATCTTATGTTGAAATGTGACCTCCAATGTTGGAGGTGTACCTGGTGGGAGATATTTAGGTGATGGAGTCGGATCCCTCAAGAATGGCCTGGTGTCTTCCCCATGATAACAAGTGAGTAGTCACTCTGAATTTACATGAAATCTGGTTGTTAAAAGATCCTGGCATCTCTCTCTTGCTCCCTCTCTTGCCATGTGACATGCCTGCTCCCCGTTCACCTTCCACCATGATTGCAAGCTTCCTGAGGCTGCACCAGAAGCAGATGCTGGTGTCATGCTTCCTGTATAGCCTGTAGAACCATGAGCCAAGATAAATGTTTGCTTTTCTTTATAAATTACCTAGTCTCGGGTATTCCTTTATAGCAATGCACACAGACTAACACAATATCCTCAAGGTCCTGGGTATAGCTGCATTTGTATAAATATCTATTTATGTCTATAGCACCAAGTAGAAAATTTTTCATTTGAAGGTAAGTACTGGTTTTTATTCATCTTTGTAGCTTCAGCACTTAGCTAAAATATTATTTATTGAAACATTTAGTACTTCTGTACATGCCAGTACTCTATCTGGACAGTTTATTCAACACTTCTCTCTGTGTGTATATCTTACCTATTTTGGTAGGTTGTGTTACTTACTGTTTTGGGCTGCCTGACACATTTTATTCCCCATCATAAATCTTTTATTCCCAAGATTAAATGTGATTCAGGCCTGGCCAGTCATGATGCTCCACTGTCCTGGACACAGTGCTTGATTCAGAGATGGATGCTTCATTAAAGCAGAACCCATTTGATTTTTTTCCTTGACTTGAGAAATCAGTGAGGCATTCTTTTCCACATGTATTGCTAAGTTGGGGAAATCTCAATGTGTGGCTGATGATAGCCATTTCCACCAGTCACATAGAGGAAATCTGTTTGCAGGAAAGATGAAACCCAAAAACAGAAGGAAGCAGAGCTGAGAAATCATGAGAGCAAGCCCTGATGATCTTGTATGATGGTAAAGTCAGCTGGGTCTGAAAGCACTCCTCCTTGGTTCTTCTCTGCTATATAACCAGCAAAGTACCTTACGATGATTGAGTTTTATTATTGGTACTTTACTAAGAGTGGTTTTTAGTGTGTAATTTGAAGTATACCTTGACCCCTAGCCCTTCTCTAAACTCACTAGCCCACAATATATATAATCCACTCTGGGCTGCATAGATCTATTTTATCTATTTTCTTTTGGCATCTTATACATAACAACTGAGTCTTTCTCTCGCTCTCTGTCTCTGCGTCTGTCTTTTTTCTTCCCTCCATACACACTCATAGTACCAACTATATGCATATATTTATACTCCTCCTTAATTTGGTTACTGTCTGTTCTAGAGATTCTATGTTTTTTTTTTTTTTTTGGCATGTCCCAAAGTCCTAGGATATGTGATTTTTAAAAGACTGTTTACTTTTAATGAATTAGTAACATTTATTGAATATCTGCTACATTCAAGTCAGTGTTGTAAGTGTTAATAATATTGGGGGTGGATTTCATGTATTTAATTGATGTCTGTCGGATGTTCCTGTCATTGGGGAACCACATATCTCCTGTTTCATTTTCCAGAGTCCATCTGCTCACTACATGTGATTCAAGCCTAGCTCGAAAGATAGGCAAATGATGACTTAGGACACAGTCAACGGCATGAGACTTCTTCCCAAGCTATCAGAAGACCGCCTTCTTTTCCTGCTGCTACTGCCAGGTATATGGTTAGCACTCGGAGGTAACCTTTAAGCAGTAAAACAAGGCAGAGACAGGGACACAAGATCGAGATACAGAACCAGATCTCTTTCAAACTCTCAAATTCATCCAGGTCAGAAGCTAGTTTATGTGCCTTGATCTTCGCTTTAAGTGAAGCAAAACTTGTTTGTCTTGTTTTTCTTTTTCTTGCTTATTGTGGCATTATTCACAATAGCAAAGACTTGGAACCAATCCAAATGTCCAACAATGATAGACTGGATTAAGAAAATGTGGCACATATACACCATGGAATACTATGCAGCCATAAAAAATGATGAGTTCATGTCCTTTGTAGGGACATGGATGAAATTGGAAATCATCATTCTCAGTAAACTATCGCAAGAACAAAAAACCAAACACCGCATGTTCTCACTCGTAGGTGGGAATTGAACAATGAGAACCCATGGACACAGGAAGGGGAACATCACACTTCGGGGACTGTTGTGGGGAGGGGGGAGGGGGGAGGGATAGCATTGGGAGATATACCTAATGCTAGATGACGAGTTAGTGGGTGCAGCGCACCAGCATGGCACATGTATACATATGTAACTTACCTGCACATTGCTCACATGTACCATAAAACCTAAAGTATAATAATAATAATAATAATAATAAAGAAAAACAACCCCATTAAAAAGTGGGCAAAAGAAATAAACAGACACTTTTCAAAAGAAGACATGCATATTGCCAACAAGCATGTAATAAAAAGGTCCATATCACTGATCATTAGAGAAATGCAAATCAAAACCACAATACCATCTAACACCAGTCAGAATGACTCTTATTAAAAAGTCAAAAAACAGCAGATATTGGCAAAGTTGTGGAGAAAGGAAACACTTATATACTGTTGGTGGGAGTGTAAATTAATTCAACCATTGTGGAAAGCGGTGTGGTGATTCCACAAAGACCTGAAAACAGAACTACCATTACTGGACGTATACCCCAAGGAATATAAATTGTGCTATCCATAAAGACACATGCACACTTATGTTCACTACAGCACGGTTCACAATAGCAGAGACATGGAATCAACCTAAATGCCCAACAATGTTAGACTGGATAAAAGAAATATGATACATATACACCATGGAATACTATGTAGCCATAAAAAGGAATGAGGTTATGTCCATTACAGGAACATGGATACAGCTGAAGGCCATTATCCTTAGCAAACTAACACAGAAATAGAAAAGTGAATGCCACATGTTCTCACTTATAAGTGGGAGCTCAATGATGAGAACATATGGACACAAAGAGGAGAACAACAGACACTGGGCCTACCTGAGGGTGGAGGAATGGAGGAGGCAGAGCATCAGAAAAAATAACTATTGGGTACTAGGCTTAGTACCTGGGTAATGAAATAATCTGTACAACAAACACCTATGACACGAGTTTAGCGATATAACAAACCTGCACATGCACCCCGAACCTAAAAGTTAAAAAAATAATAAACTGCTTTTCTTTGACAAATAAAAAATAATAATAATAATAATAATTTGAGTTGTATTCCTCTTTTCATTTAAGACTGAAAGAGTTCCACTTAATACATATGGACGCCAAAATGAGGGAGCTAGAGCCCCTGTCCTCAGGGAAGTTTTCGATCATCGCCAGTGGAGAAGAAACACCTGCAGAGTGTGCTACAATGCTGCATACAGCACAGCACGTAAAACGAACAGCCCAGAAGAAGAATTGTTACTTAGGATATAGAAACTATAGATTGATGTATAAGAGTTAGAGCTTAGACACGAAGAAACACACTATATAGTAAATATTTATATAATGCATTAAGTTAATCAGTAAAATAATAAATATTTATATAATAATAAATATAATAATGAATAATAAATTAATATAATTATAATTAATATAATATATAATAATTATATAACTAATATGAATTAAATTATAAATAATATAATAATATAAATGTAATTATAATTAATATCATAGTAATTAAATTATCATAAAATAATAAACATTTATATAATATATTAAATTAATAAGTAAAACCTGGAAACTTGACTTCAGAGCAAATTATCTGCTTTTCTTTCAAAAATCATTAAATTGCTTTTTCTAAGAGAATGGAAGATAGAGAAAGCAACCTCTCATTACACAAAGTTTATTCATAATTTTAAGTGAGCTTGTCAATGTTGTAGATGCTAAGAAAATATGCAACAAAAACACTAAAATCAAGTAAATATCGCACCATGAGTTACCATTTCAGAAGAGACTATTTTTTGCCATAAATAAAGTTCTTTGGGAAAAGAAGACACAATGAACATCAGATAACCTTGCTGTGTTTCTAAATTCAAGGAATTGATACCTTTATAAAATACACATAACTAGATTATGTGAAGGAAAAAAATGGATATACACTAGTCAAAGACAGTTCACCCAAGTGGGTTTTGTTTGCAGTTTTCTTTATATAGCTTGAAAACAATAGCATCTCTGTAGAAAATATGTAGTGCTTAGTGCATATAGAGACAGGAATAGTCACAGCTAATTGTGAAGATGATGTAAGTCTGTCTGTTCTCTTATAAGTCAAACCTAAACTAACCGTCTTTCACCTCATATCCCAAATCTTTCTTTTTCTGTATTCCCAATCTCAGAAAATAGCACCATGGTATATGAAGCACTAGAGCTGGAATCCTGAAAGCTATGTTCTAGCCTTCCGTTTCTTTTCATCTCCATTCCTGCTTGCTAATTGTGCTTTGCTCACTTCAACACATCATCCTGAAAGCAGAAAGCATCATCTTTTTCACCATCCTCTTTTTTCAATTGCTACTTCTACGGCCTAAACTCTGACATTGTCAACTCTCTTCTTCATCTAACTTTACTTCCAGAGAAAGAGACTTGCAGAAACAAAGATGGTTATTTGTGAGCTAGGCCAGAGAGTAAATAACAAAAACATCAACAAAAATCACAAAAATAAAAATATCTGTCCTGAAATAAAATACGCAGGTCAAATTGGAAAAACCAGAAAAAAAAAAAAAAAGGTGTGGGGGGTGGGGAGGCTATGCTTTTGGTTCGGGGCTAAATGTGGAGGAGAGTTATAAAGAAGTGGGATTGAAAGTGGGAAGAAGGAAACACATATTGGCCATCCCATGAAGAAGGCGTATGTGAGGTGGCCTGGATCAGTTCTGAGACGGTGTGGCAATAGCTGTGGTGTTTGTTTTGTGGTCCACGTGCACACAAGCATGATTGAGCCACATTTATTACAGTGGTCTGGATAGCATGGACATTCAGAACCCTTGCAACAATCTCCCTACCTCCATCAAATTTTCCACACTTATTGAACATATTTTCCCTCAGTTATCTGTTCTTATTTCTCTCCTACTTGAGACCTTTCAGTGACTTTTTAAAGGCTGCTCTTGGCATGAACGTATAGGAGAAGAAAAATAATTTTTTCTTCAACTCTCACAAGTCCTAGTTAAAATGGAATCCTGTAGAAAAGATAAATTAACAAGAGAAAAACAAAAAGAAATATATATATAGAGAGAGAGAGAGAGCCAGGGAATGAATAATTCTCGAAGAGGTAGCTTTGAATTTCAGCTTACATAATATCTTCAACAAAGAACAATGAATTTTTAGAGAAGTGATGACAAAGAGAAAGGATTTTCACTCTCTAGGGGTGGTAACTTAAAAAAGGCAAATAATTGGCAGACAAACACTAATTAGTAAAGGTTTTTCACAAGGCCAATAAGAGTCTAAATTTGTCTTCAGTGGTTAACCTTTGTTCTCCTTGCAGAGGGGTGAGACAGGATATCTTCTGTCTTTGTAAATCTACGACCTGCTTTTAGGCAAAGAAAGGGAGGGCAGAGAGCTTTCCTGCATCTGCTCCTTCTTAACTGTCTTCAGCTCAACAATCTTCCATATTCTGGAATACTTCCTTATTCTGGTCTCCCACTAAAGCCATGCTAATGACTGTCAAGAATTGATCTTAGGCCAGGCACCATGGCCCACACCTGTAACACCAACACTTTGGGAGACAAAGGTAAGAGGATCACTTGAGGCCAGGAGTTCAACACCAGCCTGGGCAACATAGTGGGACCCCATCTCTATATTATAAAAATATATTAAAAATAATGTATTTTGATCCCTTAGTGGCAGTGGAATAGAAAAGAAGGTGTTGGCAGGGTTGAAGGCAGTATACCAAGTATCAATAGTCTATGATAGATTCAGTTGTAATCATTATGTCTAGAAGATTAGAACAGCCAGTTTATAGGAGAAATAACTGAATTCAATTGATCATCATCTGCCAGCTCACTTTTACTGGTCACGTAGGGCTTTTGTTTTAATAAACGACATCTCTTACTACCCCTTACTACTAGTAAGAGACGTCGTATATTAAAACAAAAGCCCCGCATGACCAGTAAGAGTAAAAGTAAAAGCTACTTTCATTTCCTTAATCCAAGCTCTCATTTTTCTTTCTTTTCTTGCGATTCTATATAGTTTTGGTTGGACTACTCAAGAAAAGACCAAGAGGGGGTCTGGTGACAGATTTGTAACTCTAACTATCACTTTCTACATGTGACTTTTCAAGATTGAGAGAATCACTGTACATTCAGCAGTGGAAGCTACAATGTTCGTATAACAAACAGGCCCAAATGACCCTACACAGGTCTCTTTCCCCATCAGTTGAAAGCAGGTGCCCCCCTTATAGGTCCTGTTCCCATGGTGACTTTGGCATCTATAGCCAAAAGAACCATTAATGTTGGATTCACTCCTCTCCTTTGCAGTGTGTTCACATGGGTGCATGAGGCCTTTATTCCCTCCTTTGGGGACAGGGAGACCTTGGCCTCACCCTAATCATCATTCTGCTTAAGGCAGCTAAAGCATTAGAGAGCAAGGGAGGGAGAAAGTGGCTCTGTGCCACACACACAGAAAAGGTACATTTACATGTGGTTTCAAGCTGTGCTGGGACTGGTCATGGCTGAATAAAAAAACACTTTAAATACGGTCTGCCTGCCTAAGTCCTACATGAAGCAGCAAGGTCATCATTATCGCTACCATCTATGTCAACTTTGGGGACCTCTTGACTCAACAGCTGCAGACACATTGCTTTCTGCTGGAGCTGTAGTTTTTGCCCCTTTTTCACTGACTCAAGCTTGCCAACACTTTTTGCTAAGGAATCCACCTCAGTGAGGGCATTTCCTGCCACATTGTCAAGATAACATCTCTGAAATCTCACCTGTTTTTAATATAACAGCTAGGAGAGTTTTCCAGGGCAGCAGGGTTGACCACAAGAAATTCTTTATATTTATTTCAGTCACTTCTCATTCTTTAGTGGGTGACCTTTATTAGCATTATAAATTCTCTGCAGTATCCTCTGAATACTATGAGTCTGTCAATTTTGGGTGGAGCCTAATTTATCTGTCTTAAGGAACTCTCCCTAAAAAGGCCAACGCTTTCTTAGAGGACAGGAGCCTCTGCCTAGGACCCTAAGACATTATTTTAGATAGACAGATCGAAGAAGGCCTCACTGAAGAGGTGGTATTTCAGAAGGATTTGTGTAAATTGTGAACATGAACTGTGTGGGTATTTGGTGGAAGAGTGGTCCAGAAAGTGAAACAGCAAGTTCAAGGATCCTGAAGCAAGAATCTGGGGAGCACAAGAGAAGAACAACAGAGAAGCCATTGTGACTGAAATAGTGTGAAGGAAGAAACATGTGGTAGGAAATTGTTTCCAATATAATATTTAAAGGAAGACTTACTGAAATATTATAACCAAATAGTTTATTATTATACTTCATCAGTATTTATTCATGTATCGAAGAGATCGAGTCTTGCTCTGTCACCCAGGCTGGAGTGCAGTGGCACGATCTCAGCTCACTAAAACCTCCACCTCCCAGACTCAAGTGATTCTCCTGCCTTAGCCTCCCGAGTAGCTGGGATTACAGGCATGAGCCACCACTCCAGCCAAAAAAAAAAAATAATTTGAATACTATACTTTCTCATAGTTTCTTACATATAACCTCTTACATTTATGTGTTTTGCCCTCTTCATCCACTCCTCCTCTTTTTTGGACTTACTTGTTATCTGTCTTCTAAATTACATCAATAGCAAATTATGCTTTATGAAGTTTAATATTTCTGGAGAACCCAGTGACACATTAGCTCAGAGTGCTAAATACACTTCGTTCTAATATTGAAACCAGAAGGAAAATGCCCACGTCCTTTTGAGAATGTGGAAGAAGACTGCAGGTTATGCAAGGGTTAACCCTGTATGTGAAATAGAGGATGATTATATTGGCCCCTGAGTAAACAAAGAAAAGGAGACAGCTCTGCTCTCTTATTGTAATTGCAAATTTATTTTTTATAGTTTCTATTTTCCTTTAAACTGCCTTAATCTGTCTTCCTGCTGTGACCTATTTCCAGTAATGCATATTCAGTATAAAAATAGTAGATCAAATCATATCAGAACTCAAGTTACTCCTTGTCGAGCAGAAATACATACTTTTATACAACAGTGAAATCAATTCCCCTCATACTAATTATTTAATTTCCATAATACACTGACTGTATTCTGCTATTAAGTATTCATATCTAAAACTTGTTTTGTAATATTTTAATAGTTCTTCTTTTAAACAACACTGTGAGGAAATACAGTTACTATTTTATAGATCAAGCAATTGAGCAGTTGGAAAGTTAAATTATTGATCCAAAGCCACACAATGAGGCTCTGCATATGCTTGTAACCAGGATGTCATTTGGCCTAACTGATCTTTGAGTTCAAATGAGTTGATTGAATGAAAAATTAATCAGTCAAACTGACATATGACCAAATTGATCAACTACTAACATTGATCATTTCAGGGTGGTGTTTCTCAAACTGTGGCCCACAGACCATTTCAAATTGTATGCTTGTATCAAAACGTCTCATGTACTCCATGAATATACACACCTACTATATACCCACCCAAAAAAATTAAAATTAAAATTAAAAAGCTATGAATTCTGCTTCTCACCCCAAATATACAAATAAGAATTTCCTGGGCTAGGATCCAAGACTCTGCATTTTAAACAAGTATCCCAAATGATCGTAATGCATGCCAAAGTTTGAAAATGTGATTGTTGGTGGGCAGTATTAGTGAAGTGCAACTGAATTACTTCCTAGGGTGTATCTAGCATTCAAATAAGTAGAAATCCTTGATGTTAATTAACTAAGCCAGGAAGGACTAGAGTGGAACTGGCTAAAACTCTGATGATTCTAGACGCTCTTTCAGATATTAAATGCAGCCCCTCAGTCTACCTGAAGAAATTTTAAAATATTCTATTTTGATTTTACATCTAAGAGATATCCCTTGATGGTCAAACTGTGGTGTATGTATATGTATATGGCCAGGTAAGGAAAAATAAAAATTTGTAAACTATTCAATTTATTGTGATCCAGCTATCTAATAACACCACAAAATGTATAAGACAGGTAAATTTACTTTTATTTAGTAATTGGGACACGCAGTACATAATTCTTTCTCTTTCCAGGATATTCATGATTCCCCACCTTGAATCAATGTCGCCATCTTCCTTTTAACTCAGGTAAGCAACAAATGCCAGTCTAAAATCCTGCTGCATGATGCAAAAAGAGCTCCAATTATCATTTATCATAAAAATTCCCTTATTCACTGACTTAATGAATCCATACTAAGTACCTACCGTCTTTGATGTAGATATCTATATAGTCTCAGATGTTCCTGCCCATCACTTTCATTTTCAGAAGATGAGCTTGACTTCTTTGCAATGAACATTGACGATAGCAAGAACTTCTGTTAATTTTTTTTATCCACATCCTGCCATAAATTGTAGTACAATTATTTCTGATTTCAAACTGTGAATTTGTTCTAATGCAACTCATATATCCAGGAACATTTTAAGCATAACACAAATTTCATGCTTGCAGATACATGATTTTATTCACGAGAAATACCAGAACACAGAAAGCTGTGCTAAGTCGCGCTGCCTAAAAATGAACAAAATACACTTAAACACACATCTCAAACATTGACCAGGGGTGGCCAAGATGGCCGACTAGAAGCAGCAAGGTTCAGAGGCTCCCATCAGAAAAAAAACATAATAAGCATGTGAATCCTTCACCAGCAACCAACGTATCCAGGTTCTCTCATCAAAATTGACTGGAAGGCTGGCGTGACCCACAGAGAAAAGAGCAGTGTGGTGCTGTGGCCCACCTGACAGCCACATGGGGAAGAGGGACCCTCTACCCCTAGCCAAGGGAGGCAGTGAATGAGCACCCTTACCCAGCCAGGGAGACTGCGCCTTTTCCACGGAACTGTGCAATCCATGGATCGGAAGATGCCACTCGTGAACCCACGCCACCCGGGCCTAGCATCCCAACTCCAGAACGGGCAGAGCCTTACAGCCTCTCAGCTGGAATCTGCTTAAGCCTACTGAACTCCCAGGGGGAGGTGACCTGAACCAGCTGCCCCTGTCTAAGCCATTTGAGCTCCTTGGGGGATGGGCAGCAACCAGCACTGGGACTGGAAACTGCCTAACAGGCTAAGCTCCCTGGGTGGGAGAGGGGCGGCACTCATTTATATAGCTCCAGGCTGTGCTTTTCCCCTGCTGGAGCCAGGGAGGCTGGGCAGCTTGGTCCCAAGACCTGTCCCCACAGTCCAACACACCGGCTGTGGCAGTCTGCGGCCAGAATGCCTCTTCAAGTCTAACCCTGACCCATCCTTCCTCAGTGGGCAGGGCTTCCCTGCAGGATCTCCAGTAACTCCAGCCAGAGGCTCAGAGACAGAATTCGGATCTCCTTGGGCCTGAGCCCACAGGGAGTGGGGTGGCCGCCGTCTCTGCAGACCAGCAGGCTTAGCCTCTCCTCCTGGTAGTTCTGAGGAATCCGGGAAGTCCAGATGTGTGGGTTTTCCCCCAGCAAAACACACCCTCTCCATCAAGGGACATAGTGCTTAATTAAACGGGTCTCGCTCCCTGTGCCACCCAACTGGGTGAGACCCTCCGACAGGGGTTGTCAGACACCCTGTACAGGAGTGATCCATCCTACTGGCATCAGGTTGGCGCCCCTCAAGGTCAGAGGTCCTAGAAGAAGGAGCAGGCACCCATCTTTGCTGCTCTCCAGGCTCTTTGAGTGACATCCCCAGGCACGGAAGTGAATCAGATGAATAAGGCCTGAAGTGAACCCTCAGCAAATGGCAGCAGCCCTACAGAATATGGAGGGATCTTACTATTTGAAATAAAAACAAACAAGCAGAAAGTAACAACAACAGCATCAACAACAACAACAACATAAAAGGCCCCCACAAAAACCCCATCCAAGGGACAGCAGCCTCAAAGACCGAAACTAGACACACTCATGAAGATAAGAAAGAATCCATGAAACAATGCTGAAAATCTAAAAGGGCAGAGTGCCTCTTCTCCTCCAAATGATTGCAATGCCTGTCCATCAAGGGCGCAGACTGGGAGAAGAATCAGACTGATGAATTGACAGAAGTAGGCTTCGGAAGATGGGTAATTAAAAACTACAGTGAGCTAAAGGATCATGTTCTAACCCAATGCAAAGAAGCTAAGAATGCTGATAAAAGATTAGAGGAACTGCTAACTTGAATAACCAGTTTAGAGAGGAATATAAACGACCTGATGGAGCTGAAAAACACAGCACAAGAACTTCATGAATACAAGCATACACAAGTATCAACAGCCAAATCGACCAAGTGGAAGAAATGATAACAGGGTTTGAAGACCACCTTGCTGAAATAAGACATGCAGACAAGAATAGAGAAAAAAGAATTAAAAGGAATGAGCAAAGCCTCCGAGAAATATGGGACTTCCTAAAAAGACTGAACCTACGATTGCTTGGAGTATCAGAAGGAGACAGGGAGAATGGAAACAAGCTGGAAAACACACTTTAGGATATTATCCAGGAGAACTTCCCCAACCTAAGCAAGACAGGTCAATATGCAAATTCAGAAAATACAGAGAACATCATTAAGATACTTCACGAGATCTACCCCAGATTCTCCAAGGTCGAAATGAATGAAAAACTGTTAAGGGCGGCCAGAGAGAAAGACCAGTTCACCTACAAAGGGAAGCCCATCAGACTAACAGCGGACTTATCAGCAGAAACTCTACAAGCCAGAAGAGATTTTAGGGGGTCAATATTCAACATTCTTAAAGAAAAGAATATTCAACCTGGAATTTCATATCCAGCCAAACTTACCTTTATAAGTAAAGGATAAATAAAACCCTTTTCCAACAAGTAAATGCTGAGGGATTTTGTTACCACCTGGCCTTCCCTGCAAGAGCTCCTGAAAGAGGTACTAAATGTGGAGAGGAAAAACTGGTACCAGCCACTGCAAAAACACAACAAAATATAAAGACCAAAGATACTATGAAGAAACCGCATCAACTAGTGTGCAAAATAACCAAATAGCATCATGATGGCAGGATCAAATTCACACATAGTAATACTAACCTTAAATGTAAATGGGCTAAAGGCCCCAATTAAATGACACAGACTGGCAAATTGGATAAGGAGTCAAGAACCATCAGTGTGCTGTATTCAGAAGACGCATCTCATGTGCAAAAACACACATGGCTCAAAATAAGGGGATGGAGGAAAATTTACCAAGCAAATGGAAAGCAAAAAAAAGCAGGGGTTGCAGTCTTAGCCTCTGATAAAACAGACTTTAAACCAACAAAGATCAAAAAAGACAAAGAAGTGCATTACATAATGGTGAAGGGAATGATTCAACAAGAAGAGGTAACTATTCTAAATATACATGCACCCAACACAGGAGCACCCAAATTCATAAAACAAGTTTAGTTTTTAGAGACCTACAAAGAGACTTAGACTCCCACACAATAAAAGTGGGAGACTTTAATACCCCACTGTCAGTATGAAACAGATCAATGAGACAGAAAATTAACAAGGATGTTCAGGCCTGGATCAAAAGGACCTAGTAGACATCTACAGAACTCTCTACCCCAAATCAACAGAATATACATTCTTCTCAGTGCCACATGGCACTTATTCTAAAATTGACCACACAATTGGAAGTAAAACAATCCTCAGTAAATGCAAAAGAACTGAAATCATAACAAACAGTCTCTCAGACCATAGTGCAATCTAATTAAAACTCAGGATTAAGAAATTCACTCAATCCCCACGATTTCGTGGAAATTAAACAACCTGCTCCTGAATGACTCCTGGGTAAATAATGAAATTAAGGCAGAAATCAAGAAGTTATTTAAAAACCAATGAGAACAAAGAGACAATGTACCAGAATCTCAAAGACACAGCTAAACCAATGTAAAGAGGGAAATTCATAGCTCTAAATGACCACTAGAGAAAAAGGAAAGATCTAAAATCGACACCCTAATATCACAATTAAAAGAGCTAGAGAGGAAAGAGCAACTAATCCCAAAGTTAGCAGAAGACAAGAAATAACTAAGAGAAGAATTGAAGGAGATAGAGACACAGAAAACACTCCAAAAAAAATCAATGAATCCAGGGGCTGGTTTTTTGAAAAAAAATAACAAAATAGACCACTAGCCAGACTAATAAAGAAGAGAAGAGAGAAGAATCAAATAGACACAATAAAAAATGATGAAGGGGATATCACCACCTACTCCACAGGAGTACAGACTACCATCAGAGAATACTATAAACTGGCGTGAGCCATCGCGCCTGGCCACTGTGAATATATTTTTTTAGATGAGATCAATGTTTAAATCGGTAAACTTTGAGTAAAACAAATTACCTTCCATATTGTGTGTGGGCTTCTTCTAATCAATTGAAGGCCTTAAGGGAAAGCAAGCCTGAAGTCCCTGAAGAAAAGGAAATTCTGCTTCCAGACTGTCTTCAAACTCACACTGCAACATCAACTCTTCCCTGGAACTCTAGGCTGTCAACTATTCTGCGGATTTTGGACTTGCTAAACTCCAAATTAGCATGAGCTAATTTCGTAAGACAAATTGTTCTCTCTCTCCCTTTCTTTCTGTCTCTCTCTCTGTCCACACACACACACACACACACACACACACACACAAACACACACATTTGTTCTGCTTCTCTGAAAGACCCTACCTGCTGATTTTTAGTATCATGCATGTATAATTGTGAGCTGACTGCACCTCTGAACTCCTTATTGTTTCCCAGCTGTTTCTAAACTCATTCTTGTAAATTCTGATAGCTATTTCAGAGAACAAGGCATTTCTATACAAGGCAAATTTGTCCATCTGTGTTCTATACTCCACCTAGAATCTTAGAACTTCACTTTTTCTTCTTCTTTCTTACCCAGTCACTTTCTCCTTCCTACCTAGCTCCTTTCCTTCATCGTGTAAATGTAAATCACAAGAAGCAAAACTGGAGAAGAATGGAGAACTGTTAGGATTATTTCATTTCAGTTCATAGATGAAGAGAACTATAAAATCATGTCTTAAAACATTGAAGATTGAAATAAATTTTGAAAAATACCCTGAAGAAAGAATCAACAATATTTGGCAATCGGTAGATGGCCAATTTGGAGTGAGGACAAAAGTCTCAATTTTTTCTGCTGGTCATCTGAATAAATAGTAGTGAAAATTTTATAATAAAAGGGGAAGAGTGTTTATTTTAAATATAATTTTAGTGTTTTGACATGGTCTTCAAAGGTCTTTTGAATTTGTTCTCACCTACCTTCCTGACTTTGTTTCCTATCACTTCTCTAAGCCCTTTGAAATTCCCTTAATGAATCAAGCCTCTTCATATCTCTTTCAACTTGGAGTGCCCCCCGCCCTGCAGCTACTAGTCTGACTTCTTTATGGAATAATGCCTAGGTCATATTTAGGTTGCAAATCAAGTGCCAAGTCTTCAGTGGAATGACTCCTGACTCTGAAATGATTTTACTATACTAGGTGTGTTGTAATTTTTAGCCTATTTTCCACTGAGACTATACTCTCCTTGAGGAGGAGGCCTATGCCTCGTTTATCCTTGTATTCCTAAAAAAAAAATGGCACAGTGCTTGGCACATCTAAATTACTCAATAAATGTTTATTAAACGACATTTTTCACCCAGCTAATATGACTGTGTTCTGCCTTCCTGTCCCCACTATGTCTAACCTCTAGAGTTAAACTCCAGCTAGATTGGAAGGGACCTGCCAACCTCATTTTTAAGATTCTTTATATTTAGCTATGAAATAATGTTTCCTCTGAAAATTAAAAAAAAAACAAAACTGTAAACCTAAATGCCATTGAGACAACTTTTCTCCAAACAATATGAGGGGAAGGTTCACTTTCTCAACACATTTATCACTTCAACTTTGGCAACAGCTTCATTGATCTTAAGGATACTATCCAGGCACAATATGCAGTGAAGCAGATTCTGATAATGACAAGGAATTTTTCATAAATTC
Source organism: Pongo pygmaeus (assembly GCF_028885625.2). Classification (NCBI taxonomy): domain Eukaryota; kingdom Metazoa; phylum Chordata; class Mammalia; order Primates; family Hominidae; genus Pongo; species Pongo pygmaeus. The sequence goes on along the minus strand of NC_085930.1, from coordinate 17,246,498 downwards.
TTAACATAGTCCATTGGGTTTATGTGGAATTGGTGAATTAGAAAATTTCTCTAATGTTTAGTTGCATTAATTCCCTGAGGGGTTCATTCAGTGGTTCCATGGCATATATCACAAGATGAGATTCCCATGTGGCACGGTGAAGAAATGCAATGAATGGAATAAATCAGATGCCGTATACTTTACCCTAGACCTTAAATGTCCTTAAATTGATTACTATCTTTCTCAGCCATGTGACTTTTCTATAATGTAAATAATAAATACATGTTAGCAACCAAATCTGTAAAATATATCTTTCATTTCTAGTTGAGTGAACGTTTTTCAAGGAGTGGATATAATGGTGAACAACAACAGCCACAAAAACTTTATTTGAATCGTTGTTTCACTATTTACTAGCTGAGTGACCTAGGACAAATTACTTAAATGCTCTATTTCTTTATCAATAAAATGAGAATCAAATAGCTATTTATAGGGTGGCTTACAGAATAAAATATAATTATGTATTTTAAGTATCTACTACAGAGGCTGGTATTTATTATATACACAATAAAATGAGTGTCTTTATGATTTGCTCAAAATATAAATTCATACAACATTTATACTGTCAAAATCATTTTGAAAAAATCAATGTATATAATCTGATTTATTTTTCAAATGTAAACATTAACAGTTCTTTCCTATTATATTATGAACATGCATATTATAAAAATTTTCCACAACTTGGAAGTATGAGTAATAAGGGAAAGTCCCTTTGTATCATCCTCAAAATGATAGCCACTATTAACCATTTGCTGTAAATGCTGTCACATATTTTCTGAGTATATTTTTCTACAAAAGTGAATGAATAAACATATACATATGTTTATTTCTGTAACTTCTTTTTATGTAATTTGTCATAGAAAATTTTGTCATCTATACCACCCTTGTAAAATAACAAGAGTACTTATTTGTATTCGCAACCTTGTTTTAGTCCATTTGTGGTGCTATAACAGAATACCTGAGACGAGGCAATTTATTAAGAACAGAATTTTTTTTTCTCGTAGTACCAGAGACTGGGAGGCTCAAGGTCAAGGTACTAGCAGTTTCAGTTGTCTGATGAGAGTTGCTCTTTGCCTCCCAGATCACACTTTTTGTTGCATCCTGCAGAGGAAACCAATGCCGTGTCTTCACATAGCAGAAGGCAGAAAAGTAAGACACAGCCCAGTGTTGCCTGAAGCCTTTTTATGAAGAACTTAATCTCATTAATGAGGGAAGAGCCTTCATGGCCTGATCATCTTTTAAAGGCCCACCAACATCTGAATTTTAGAGGGAGCACATTCAAACCATAGAAAACCTAACTGAAAAAAAAAATGTCTTTTTTGTAAGCAGTGCAAGAATTCCTTGGAAGAGGGAGGAGGCAGCCTTTGTTAAGAAAATGCTATGACAACCTGGCTGTAAGATGGAGGGTAGTGTCTAGGACTGAGTGTCAGACTGGCAACCAGAAGCTCTGAAGAAGAAGGCATCTCCTCTCTCTGAAAAGGAGAAGGACGTGGATGTTTTTGGAGAGGTAGAGTGGAAAAGGCCAGAAGCAAAGAAGAGGAACTAACAGGGCTAAGCTCTGTCGGTGTGTTGGTGTGTGCAGGTGGCGGGGAGTGGAAAGCTGGCAGGCAGTGAAGAGGTTGGGAGAGAGAGATAGAGAGGGAAAGAGAGAAAGAGAGGGAAAGAAAAAAAAAGAAAAGAAAGAAACAAAAAGAAAGAAAAAAGAGAAAGAAGAAAGAAAGAAAAGAAATAGGAAGAGAGGAAGGAAGGGAAGAGAAAGGAAGGAAGGAGGGAAGGAAGGAAGAAGGAAGGAAGGGAGGAAGGAAGAAGGAAGGAAGGGAGGAAGGAAGGAAGGAAGGAGGAAAGAAATAAAAAGGTTTGTAGGGACGCTATTGTAAATATATATTTTTGCATTTATTTATGTCATTATTTTATTAAAGGTTATATTTTCACTTATATATCATACCTAATTGACACTCTATTGTCAAATATGCTAAGTTATACTCCTTTCCTGGAATCCAAGAACTTCTGAAGAGCTTTGACCTCTTTTCTTCTATGAGAACTCTGTTCCAAATGAAAAGTTCAATATTTGTTTCCCAAATACATGGTAAAATCTCATCTTAGAACTTCTTACTTATATTTAACCACACACTTGTGAATTTAAATTTTATACATGTCTATGAAATTCCCTGAATTTAAATTCTGTCTTCTCTTAAAAGCTGTTTGAGGTTTACCATCTCTATGAGGCCATAATGGATTATTTCCTCTCAAGCCATTTGTCCTTTATCAAGCATCCTCAAACTTGTAAAGCAAAGCTAACTTCAACCTTTTATTTTATTAAAATGAATTAATCTAAAGAGTTATTTGAAGAGTGGAGCAACACAAGCGCTTCAAGAAGTGTAGTTCAATTTAAGCATTAACTGGGGGTCTGGAGTAGTGGCTTAAAGCCACTACTGTTGTTTGAGGATGCTTGTTGTCATGTTCTATGCATTCCTTATCTGAAAAACAGGACTATAAGTGCCTGAGGTTAGGAGCCTCCCCTTATGCACAGCACTTATCCTGGAACTCACTCTGTGAAAGTCTACCATAAATATTTTTAAATGTTCATGTTTTGAATATTTTAAAGAATTTCACAATGAAACCATATCCCCAAATTCTAAACCACTATGATTGCCCTCAGAGAAAAATTCTGAATTAAATACTAGTTTATACATTTCCTGTTATAAGCCCAGGTACTGAAACTAATGATTAAGAAACAGTTAATAATAACTATATATTTAGTGCCTATTGGGTGCCAGAGACTGTGCTAAACCTTTATATAATCAGTGTATTTAATCCTTATAACAATCAGAAGATAGGTAGTATTATTTACTAAAATTTAATGTTCAGTATACAAAGAACTAAAAAAGCGTAAATAACATACATACATAAGGACATATAGCTGCTAAGTAGTAAAGTTGGGAATTACATTCAGAATTGTTTTACTCCAGCTTGAAGCCACTGCTCCAGACCCCCAATTAATGCTTAAATTGAACTGCACTTCTTGAAGAGCTTGTGTTGATTGACTCTTCAAATAATTTTTTAGATTAATTCATTTTAATAAAATAAAAGGCTGAAGTTAGCTTTGCTTTACAAGTTAGTTTAATGAAGCAATAGCCTCTTGAAAATCCTCTAGGATTTTAAATAAACTCTAGGTCAAAACAGACAAATTAGCATAACATTCATATTAATACCTCTGAAAGTGTGTTACAGAAGAAGTCAATGCTTTGGAATCTATGCAATGCCAGATATATTATTTTCAAAGGGGCTTTGGTTACTCATTACAGTGATGGATGACTGTGATGAAAATATCAACATATGTCCAAGTCTTTCCTTCAGTGTTTCTCCCATAAGCATAACACAGTGACACACAATGAAGATTCTTTAATGAGACTGGCAATGGGATTATTTGCTAAAAGTGTAAGTAAATTTGATTTTCAAATCACACAGTCTGACATTCCTTGTGACATTATCTACTGATTTTATCTGACCTTGCCATTGTTAGAATTCAGAAATGTCTGAATAGACAATAACCAGTTCAACAATTTTCAATACATCGATTGTACCTCATGATAAGAAAAATTCAAAGACCCAAGAGAGACAGTTTTGTTTAAGAAGAGGTATAAGACTAATAGATTAGATATAGATGGTCTTTAATATACTATATACAGTGTAGAATTTGTGATCACAGTTATTAAAATTATACTTACACAACACACAAACACTTCAAATTTGAGAAAGTGTGTACACAAAAATCCAGTTAATTTAAGAATATGATAAAAAATGTAGTAGATACAACTTTTTGGCCTATGCTATGCTCCAATTTGCCCAAACATCACACGTAAGTGGGTTGAGCTTGCAGGTACTGAAGAGAGTAAGCAGTTAGTAATGTTGTGCATATTTTGCATAAATAACAATATTTTCTAAGTAATACCTAACAAGGTTTTGTTCAAAGGGAGATTGAGCAGGAACTAGAAGATAGCAGAACCAGCATTAGAAGTGGACTTCAGGGTTCATGCTCGTGACTCCTCTGTGATGCTCCCTCATCTGAATAAAATTTAGCTAATCACTGTTTTCAGAACAAGACCATCCTATATGTTCAAGTAATTCAGCCGCCTATTCATCGGTCAGTATTCCACCTTTCTGGACTCTCTTGCTTTTGCACAGCAAATATTCTGCAATACTGAATTGTGAGAAAAGGCAAACTATCTCCCAATGGGACTCTTGAACTGCAACCCTAGTCAGGCAGGACACTGGTCATAAAGTCTCTTGAAACTCCAAATTAATATTGGAGTAATCAGTTAGAGGCAAGCTTGGAAGAGCTATCTAATGCTTCAGCTGTAATTACTGCCTTTCCACCATGTAACTATGTGATCTTGGAGAACTTAGATTTTCTTTCCCGGCCTCAGCTCAGTACCTGATATGGATAAAAATGATATGGTTAAAATATCTTCTGTTTCTAAAAGGATCTCAGTGCTAACAAGGCTAACCTGGGACCAAATTGAGACAGCCTGAATCCTTGTTATACTTGCACATGTAATAATTGGAGAATAGGTTGATAAATATATTTCTTATTTTTTCATATAAAAAGAAGAAAATTATTCTCTGTAGGATTATGATCCTGTTACATTAATTTTTTGGACAAAGGAACTTATAAGGGGTATGCTTGCTTCTTTAAGTACAAGGAGATAATAACTAATTTAAATATGTTAAATAAATAAATTAGTTGATAAATTATTACTGAGAGCAGTTCTCCCTGGTATTTTAAATCCATGATAAAATGCAGTTTCTGTCTCTAAACAGGAAGCAGTTGTTTAGCCAGGTTTTTCACAAAATGTATATTCACAAAATGTTGCAGAAATATAAAGTCTTTTCCTTATAGAGAAAAATGTTAAATATAGTTACAGTGATGAGAGCTATATTAATACATCAATATGGTTCAGGTTTCCTGATTTCCAGAAAGATGTGAAGCCTAAAGCAAATAATACATAAGTGAAGTCAGAAAAAAAACCATTATTATTTAGGGACATTTTCATCTGAAAAATATTGTTCACTCTTCCACAAATCATGACTATTTTGTGAATAGCAGTTTTATGCCTATTGTGTTGATCAATTCATCACTAAGATTCTTTCTCACCCTTCATTCCTATTAGTAAGTGTGATGGTTAATTTTATATGTCAAGTGGCCTGGACCACAAGGTGCCCAGGTATTTGGTCAAACATATTCTAGATGTGTGTGTAAGGGTTTTTGGATGAGATTGACATTTGAATCAACAAACCGAGCAAAGCAGATTGCCCTCCTTGATGTGGGATCTTTTGAAGGCCTATATAATACAAGAAGGATGACACTTTCGTGAATAAGAAGGAACTCTTCCTGCCTGACTGTTGAGCTGAAACATGAATCTTTTTCTACTTTTGGACTTGAACTGAAACATTAGCATTTGGATCTCATGTGTGCTGGCTTTCAGGCTGAAGCTGTATCATCAGCTCTCCCAGGTTGCATCTTCATCTTGCCATTTGATTTTAGAACTTAGCCTCCATAATTACATTAGCTGATTCTCTAACATAAATAAACAAACAGTCATCTTGTTGGTTCTTTTTCTGTAGAGAACCCTGACTAGAAGATTAAATTTTACATACATTTAAATAAATGTGACTACATAAGAGAATTTCCTTTCATCAAATAACTTGAGGTAAAATAATTTCCTGTTCCCAAATGTGAGCTTCATTCATTTGGATTAGTATCTAATAATAAGATTTTTATTTCAGAACAAATGTCATAGTTGAGAAAACATTAATATACAGATAACTCTATTTACCTGTGTAGAAATATTATTGAAAAATTGGCTTCTTGCCACCTGCTTTTATCAGATTTTCTCTCTCTATCCTATCAAATCCAATGCTTTTCAAGAGTTGCAAAATAGTTTTTCTTATTAACCTGAGAAAAACATAGTAAGTGTTTAGCTTTAATATAATTAAGAGTTTTTGAGCTATTATCTGTTTTATTAATTTTTTGCCCTAACCTCATTATTGTAGATTCATATCTACAGTTTAATAAATAGTTAATGAGCCCTCCTTATATGCTACATTCTATGCTAGGAAATGGAAAAATAAAGAGAAATAAGACAGAGTCTCTACATTTGTGGGGCTTAAATACAGCCATACACTGAACAACAATGTTTAGTTCAATAATGGATGACATATAATGAAAGTGGTCCCATAAGATAAAATGTTGCATTTTACTGTACCTTTTCTGTATTTAGTTGTGTTTAGATACACAAATACTTACCATTGTATTATAATTGCCTACAGTATTCACTACAGTAGCATGCTATACAGGTTTGTAGCCTAACAGCGATAAGGTATACCATAAAGCCTAAATGTGCAGTAGGCTGCACCATCCAGGTTTATGTAAGTACACTCTATGATGTTCACTCTCGGAAATTGCCTAACGACAAAATTCCCACCTTTAAGTGAGGCACGACTATAATTTATTCCATACTCTCTCCCTTCTTTCCCGTTCTTTATTAATACATTTGCTTACTCTATTGTGAGAAGTATAGTGAGTGAATTTACCAACCTCCAAATTCACAAGTAGAGAGAAATGTCCTTGACACTATCTACCAAGAGGATTTATTTATGTAGTCAGAGGAAGAGTCTAGACTTTGTTCCTGAATTGACCTTGGCACCTGATAGTTGTAGAATATTCCTATGATGGCCTGAGAAAATGCAGGCTGAATAATAACCTTTCTATTCTGCTTATTCTGCCAGCAGCAGCATGAACTTCACCCAGTAGCCTCTTTGTCTGTGAATATGGAAAAGGGGAAGAGAAAAACCACAGAGGAGAATTTGAGCTGAATTTGTCTTTCAACTATCGAGATTTACATTTTCTTTGTCTTTTTTTACCTTTTTTTTTGTTTCTTTATTCTTTGCTCTATATTGTGTGGGTGCTTGCCACAAAGTTTATGTTTTATCTCTAAATGTACAACAAAAAATATTTCAAAAGATGAATGTGAGCTTTATAAAGTAGTGGTTAAATACTAGGGCTTCCAGTTCAATGGACATGGATTTGAAAGGTGATTCTACTACTGTATAGGCAGATCTCTTAACCTCTCTATGCTTAGGTTTCTAAAGTTAAAATAGGAATAAAAATAATACTAATCTGTTAGTATTGTGTCACACACTGTGTGCAATGATATTTTAAAGGGTAGCTACAGACCAATCATTCTCAGGTGGTAGAAGGGGTGGGATGTGGTCCTGAAGTAAAGGGTTCAGAAGATGGGGAGAAAGGGTGGGAGACTTAGTAACTTGCCTTTTCTCCCTTTAAGATTTCGTACCTTAGAGTCTGATTGCTACCTTATACCAAGACAAAGGTTATAATGTCAAGTAACACCATAACTAAATGACAGTCACTTTCTGGATAATATGATAAGTGAATTTAGAGAACAAAATTAATGCTTGGAAACACAATTTTTAAACTTTTAAATATATTATTGTAAAACAATCTCAGAGGTAAGTTAGTATATTTTTAAAAAACACAATTGTTTCCAAAACCACTGTTTTTATTAAGAGTGATAATAATAAAATATGTCTCCATCTAGTTTAACAGTATACTAAGTCCTCACCTAATGTCACTGATAGGTTTTTGGAAACTGCAACTTTAAGTAAAACTATGTATAAAGAAACCAATTTTCCCATAGGTTAATTGGTATAAATGAGAGTTAAGTTCCTATATTTCTGGTCACAAAACATCACCAAATTTCTAAATAAAGGTCAAAACACTTCCAATATTAAATATAGAAATAAATGAGAACTATACATGCATTTAAGAAAGATTAATGGAAATAAGCAATATAATCATATTAGTCATTTTCACACTGCTGGTAAAGACATACCTGAGACTGGGTAGTTTGTAAAGAAAAAGAGGTTTAATAGACTCACAGTTCCACATGGCGGGGGAGGCCTCAGAGTCATGGTGGAAGACCAAAGGCATGTCTTACATGGCAGCAGACAAGAGAGAGAATGAGAACCAAACAAAAGGGGTTTCCCCTTTAAAACCATCAGATCTTGTGAGACTCATTCACTACCATGAGAACAGTATAGGGGAAACTGCGCTCATGATTCAATTAACTCCCACCCACAACATGTAGGATTTATGGGAGCTACAATTCAAGACAAGATTTGAGTGAGAACACAGTCATACAATATCAATAATTCTTTACCCAAGTAAATAATTCTTTACCCAAGTATTCCATTTCAGGTCTCAGATGCTGCATCCCATCCCCACAGCCCAAGGAGCAAGGCAGGAACCCACTCTGGACAGAACATCATCCAATTGCAGGAGACACTCACACACATCCATGCTCACTCAGTCTGGGACCACTCAGCCATATGTCCACACAATTCATTTGGTGTGGACATTTTGGGGATGTAGGACACTTTGGGAATGTAGGAAAAAACAGTGTTCCCAGAGAAAGAAAACCCATGAAGACATGGTCCAAACGTGCAAACGTCACATATATATTGGCCCCAGGCAGGGAATCAATGTTTTTTTCTCATCAAGGTTATAATGAAACAACACTGAATGAAAGGATGTTATTTCAGGGTATGCTATATAAAGGAAGCCTAGAATCAACTACCAAAAGGAGCACAAAGAGACAGTTTTGAATACAGCCTCATGTTGTTTCCACCCATATCACGGAGCAGCATAAGATAGGATTCATTGGAAACCTGGGAAGAAGCCACGCAAGAAAATGAATGGGAAGATTTTTACTCACATATAAAATCTGACACATTTGGGGTATTTGGGGTTTGCAGAATGGGAGAAAAATCACTTCAGAGGAAAGCTTTTGTTCTGTAAGCAGATGACACTGAGTTTTCTAGATGTTGTATTGCAAATTAAAGAAAGAGTTTTAGACTATATGGCCTCTGCTCCCACAGTCGGGTGGGCTGCAGAGGGGAATCTAGATGAGCCTTCTATAGAAGAGCTATGGAGAGAATTTTTAAAAGGCATGGGGCATATGACAGACGAGGTAGTTGACAAATGAGGTAGTTGAATGAAGACCAAATAAGATAGACACATACCAAAGACTATTTTTAAAATTTGCATAATTGGCCTTTTTAGCTACAATTATCATATAAGTGTAACTAAAATTGCCTAACATAAGAATCCTTATTTCTTCTCCACTTGCACTGTACATTCACTTATACTAATACCATGGATGTTTAATCATAAGAGTTGGAAACAAATGGATATAAATGTCACTCTATACAAACTGAACCTGCGCTGGGGACATTTCTACCACTGGATTTTTCAGGTGTATTCTTCACCATAAAAGAAATTAATTAGCAAACAAGATCAATACTTACATGATTGATGATATCAATGACCTTTTAAATCCTGACAATTTGCTCTTTTCTGGGTATCTCCAATGGCACCATCATTATTAGTACCCTATTAGAGTCATGTTTTATATTTTGTTCCTAGACTTTGTATCTGACATATTTCTCTTTAATTTCTAACCTAGAGAAGGTCCATAAAGAATCTCATGAGAAAGGCAGCTCTCCTCTGAGACTTGGTATTAGGCAAAAAAAAAAAAAGACCTGTTTTCAGATCAGCTGTTCAGGTGGAATTACTCTCCAAGGGCAGTCTCGTTTCTCTGAGGTGAAGTAGATCTTCCCCCTTTTTGTCTTTCAGGGACTAATGAGATACACAGGTCTTCAATGCCAGTCGCCTCACGGACTCACCACCTAGTTTATCAAGGAGAAGTCGACGCTGGGAGCAACTACAAAAATGAAGCTACTCTGATTTAGATGGCACAGAAAAGCAGGCGAGGGTTTCTCCCTCCTGTCTCATTTGATCATTTTTCATGCTTTACCTGTGCTTCTAGGGGCCAATCTATCTTTTTATTTTTTCTGCCTTCTCTGCTTTAAATGTTCCCAGTTCTGTCTGGAACTTGTCTTCGAACAAAGAAAGATTTACTTCTTTGTTGATTCTTTTATTCCCCTCCTTTTTGTTTATTCTCTCCCTGGCTCTTAGAGCTTTTCTCTTGACACTGTGACTGGTGCATCTATTTTCTTCATCTCTCACCTCCTGCCCATGAACTACTTTATGAGGAAATGTGTAGGATAATAGAGCAACAATTTGGCTTAAAGGGCACTAGCTGTGTGACCCTAGGCACATCAGTCAACTCCTTATAAACGACAGGTTTCTTTTCTCTAAAATGAGGATGTTAGATTCTATTATCTCAGTAGTTCATCTCAGCACTAATTTTCCGTGATTCCTTTTCTCACAGTGCTGTCTACCTTGCAAGCCAGGGCATGTATATTAGTTCCCTATTGCTGCTGTAACAAATTGCCACCAGCTTAATGGTTTAAAGCAAGGCAAATTTGTTATTTTACATTTCTGTAGATCAGACATCTGGCATGGTGCCCTTGGGCTAAAATTAGGTGCTGGCAAGGCTACGGTTCTTTCTGGAGCCTTCAGGGAACAATTGGTTACCTTGCGTTTTCCAGCTTTTGAAAGCACCTGCATCCCTTGGGTCATGCCCTTTTCCTCCATTTTCAAAGTCCAAAACAGGATGTCAACTCCTTCTCTCTTTGCATCTCTTTGAACAACTGTAGCCAAAAAGAGTCTCCATTCTAAGGACTCCTGTGATTTGATTGGGTGCCTCTACATCATTCACGATAATCCTCTGACCTCAAGTTCTGTAACCTGAATCACATCATAAGGTAATCTATTCATAGGTTCTGGGGATTAGCATGTGGGCATCTTGGCAGGCAATTATTTTCTGCATTCCACAATGATACAGAAGAGCTAGGCTCCTGGCTAAACCCCACCCTTAAACCTGGGACGGTGACCATAAGTGAAAACATCTGACCCCATTTTTCTGCCCAAATGTTGCCTTTTTGGCCCAGTCTGCCCCTATTCTGTGCCCACAACAGACTTCAGCTGGCAGAGCAACACAAGCAGCTGAATATCAAGAGGTGAAGAAGCAACTGGGCATCCGAGACTATGGATAGATGCGACTTAACTTCAGACGTCACAACTTTGGAGAGGAGCCCAGATGGAGACAACCAGGCTTCAAGGAAAGATCACCTTCTTCTTGAACCATCCCCTTTCCAGCTCCCCTTCTGCTGAGAGCTACTTCCACTGCCTAATAAAATCCTCTGCACTCATCACCTTTCAAACCATTCGTGCAACCTGATTCTTCCTGGATGCCGAACAAGAACCTGGGTACCAAGAGGGCAGAGTATTAGACTGTCACCCTGACTCTCCACTAAGCTGGTTAACACTTAGCTGCCATGGACAGCAACTGCTAAAAGAGCATTAATTTTATCACACCCCTAGACGCTGCCAGGGGGCTGGAGCCCAAAAGCATTTGCCCCAGCTCTAGCACCTGCTTGCCTGTGTGCTCCCTCCCATGAGGGGTTGAGCCCAGCGGGTTTTGAGTGAGTGAAGTTCATCCTTGTTGGCATCAAAGTGGCAGGGTGGACCCAGAGCCAGTGCATTCTAGTTCCCACCTGTAAAAGGGTCAAAGGAACTCTCCTGTCTCAACAACATGTTACTGACTAACACAAGCATCTTATGCCTGGTAGCATCAAATTAAGCAAAGGTAATCAAGTACTTCTGTTCTTTTTCCCACTTTTCTTGCTTCAAATGGCATCATAGAACAATCCTGCTCAGTCTCAAACTATCACCATCCAGAACACACTCTTCTGAAGCCATCCTCACACTGTCCCTTAGATTAGATCTTTCAGAAACCTACATTCCTGCCTGTAACTCTTCTGGCTATCTACTGTCCCTGCCTGAACTCAGTTTGCTGTTAAGTGTATTTCAAAGATTTCCCCTTTCTATATTAGCTTCTCAACATCCCACCTTGTTTTTCCATCCTTGTTCTCCTCTCCTTTTGTCTTTGGTCATTCTAAGTGACTACTGCTCTCTGGCTTTACACCGTACATTCCTAATGAGGACAAGTTGTGACACTAGACTTTTGGCTTCCTGCTGTGATTTCAAAACCCTTGAATATAAAAGACATATCTTCTCTTGGACCTCTCAAGAATCTCTTGAGATTCTTGCTCTAGCTATACATTCGTCTTTTTAATTCCTTCCAGTTATCATGATCATTCGACAGGACCAACTCATAGGTTATTGACCAATGCAGACACATAAGGCTCTGTGCTCAGAAGAGGGCCCCATTCTTCAGGCTGAATACTATGTCATTGTCATCTTGAAATTCTTAGTAATTCTATCTTTGAATTTATGTTTGGATTGTAAAGTCTGACAGCACAATTGAAGCATGTACCAGAGACTTGGAGCCTCAGCTCACTGCCATTTTGCTACCATCCTTCCTTCTTGGCAGATCCTAAATGTAGGAAAAGGGAGAGTCAAGGATGGTGCTGAATTGACAGGCAGAACCCAAGGTGCCTGTGAAACTCTGAAGTTGCTCAACCTAATGACATATTTCCTTGGGCACAGGATTGCAAGGAAACATGACATTAATTAACAAAAGACACCGGCCGGGTGTGGTGGCTCATGCCTGTAATCTCAGCATTTTGGGAGGCCAAGGCAGGCAGATCACATGAGGTCAGGAGTTCGAGACCAGCCCGACCAATAAATTAGCTGGGTGTGGTGGCACATATCTGTAATCCCAGCTACTCAGGAGGCTGAGGCAGGAGAATTGCTTGAACCCAGGAGGCAGAGGTTGTGGTGAGCCAAGATTGCACCAAGATCGCGCCATTGCACTCCAGCCTGGCGACAGAGCAAGACTCCATCTAAAAAAAAAGACACCATGAAAGGCAGACAAAGAGAAAAAAAAAAAAAGTTTTTCCTGCTTTTTGAACATGGGGCCCTAAATATTTATTTTGTACTGGCCCCACAAATTATGTAGTTGTAGTTGGCCCTGTCAGTTTCATTAGAGATTTATCAACTTCAGCACTTTTGACATTTTGTCCAGGTAGTTCTTTGTATGAGGTACTGTCCTCTGAATTGTAGGGTATATAAAAGCATCCCTGGCCTCTGTCCTTTGGATACCAGTAGCACTCTCTAAACTGTGACAATTGAAAATGTCTCCAGACATTCCAATATCCCTGGGAAGAGGGGTAAAATCATCCTACTTGAAAATTAATGATTTGCTTTTTGAAAATTTAATCCTTATTCTTGACTTTCCTGTTTGATGAAGGTACTTATTTCTACCCTGAACCGTAAGTCCAACTACTTTAATTGTCTAATATTGAGTAAAATCACAGGGGCTAGAATCCATCTTGGATGTGAAACTAAGCTTTTACCTTTATTAGTAGTATTAGTGTGAGCAAGAAAATCTTACAATCTAGTTTTCCCAGAATAGGGGAGAAAAATTATCTTTTCCTTCTACTCGCCTAAGTTCATGGCCTCTAGTACAAAAGACAGATTAACAAGAGAAAAGTACACAAATTCATTTAATTTAAGTTTCACATCACACAGGAAATGAAGACCTTCATAAGAAAATGAAGATCTGAAGAAGCATTTTAACATGAATGGGCATTTTTTTTTTTTGTAGTAGATTTGATGAACAGTGGAAAGTTGTGGAGAAATATAATAGGGCAAAAAGAGTATGATTTAATGGTAATAAACTAGGAAAACCTTAGCAAAGCCTATTTGTTCAAATTCTTCTCTGTGTCCCTGTGTCTTCAGAAATACGGATGTTCCTTTCTTCCTGCTATAGAGAAGGTATGACTCACCTGAGGACCTTCTGACCTGCTTCAGGGAAAGGTCAAAAGTTTCTTCCTAGGTTTTATGACCTGTTTCAGTGGAGAAGGTAAAGGAGAAGGTCAGAGTGAACTTCCTGCTTCTGTGATCTCAGATTATTCCTTCACCTTAAAATGTTTAATATGCCAAGGTGCGGTATTTTGGGTGGTGTAACCTGAACCCCATCATTACCTTTAACTGAAAATAATAATTATAACAACATCTACAATAAAATATTATTGTGAAAATTAAATGGTGTAATATAGGTAAAGTTCTTAGCACAGTTCCTTGGTCTGGCACATAATTATTATTATTATATTGGCATTATTACAGCCAACTCCATCATTCCTAGAAAACTATACAGTGCTGGTTCCTTTGCAGTGTTAACTTTTTCCTTTTACTGATTTTTGTTAACTTCTTTATTGTAACATAACCACTAGTAGTTTTGTGCTTAATGTTGATCTTCTTTGTCTATTGATTTGAGTTAATATCAGAGTCCTTCCTAGCAGTCATGGGGTTTTGATAACAGAAGCTAACATAGTTGTATCTTCTCTTTCCTGCAGGGTAGCCCGAATGCCATGTCTTCACATTTTATTCCACTTGGATCTCCGATAGAATGGCTGTTTACCACGGAAGGGCTGATTTCAAGTCTTAGGTCAATCACTTACCAGGCAGAAACCAGCTAGTCTAGACTGGTAAAGGGCTTTCCAGTTCATTCATCAGCCTCCTCTGTTTCTCTCAGGGCTCTTCAGATGTTCCCAATCCTTTCACAAGATAACAATTCAACACATATGGAAGCACAAAAAAAAATGCTGGTTTCCTCACATAAATAATAATTAATTACTAATGAAGATAATGGTGGCAAAGACTATGGGACTTAAGAAAGAACCTATGAGGATGTATCACAAGAAAAATCCTTTTAAAAATTAAACTATTTGCAGACATGCAGAAAGTCAAAACTAACAATGAATTAAAGAAGCATTTCTCAGATATGGCTGTAATAACATAGCATTCCTATAAAAATGAACATTTAGGTGAAATATAAATATATCTTTACACACACATGCACTTGCACCCACATGTACACACAATCTATTTTTGGATCTACTGAATAAAGCATCATTATTTAAAGTGAAGCAATAAAAGTTTCAACGCCTTTTTTTCTAAGTCAAGTATTAGCCTAGAAATTATTCACCCTAACCAAAGCACTAAGTTATTTAAGGAAACACCTTGAATTAATTGTTCATTTGCAAGTTCCTTGCACATTCATTCAACAAATTGAGTCTTGTTTTTTGTTTTTAATTCTCAATTCAATTAAACAAACTGATTTGGCTAATCACCAAATCTACTGAATGATTTACTATTATATTCATAGAAAGAGCAGAGATTGTGTTAAATACGTTGTCAGTTTCATTCAGCTGAAATTTGTCTGTGTACCCATGGTTCTCTGTACATGACCCATCACCACACTAACCGCTTTGTACTCTGATCCCTGTCTGTCTGCTGCACTGAATTGACAGCCTTATGCCAAAGTTCCTGGCACAGGTTAGGCCTCAAAACATATTCACTAACTTGTGAATTTTCTATGTTTTGAGAATTTCCACCAGGTTTAATAATTTTTTAAGAAAAATTTCTAAATGAACATAGTAAAATAAATGGAAAAAATCAAAAGACAGTATATATCAAAAGATAGTAGATATATATATGCACCTATTTTTAAAAAAATTGTTTATAAACTCATTTGAAATGAGGAGATATGGTTTCTATTGTTTAAAAAACACATACTAAAATTCAGAAATCTTTTTTTAATGAAACAGATGAAGAAATGTAGATGTAAACCTAATAAAACTGAAAAGAAACTGAAATATGCTATTTACCTGATGTTAAAGAATGAAACTAAATCTTAAAAATTAAAATTTAAAATTAGAAACCTCTTATTATTAAACAAATATATACCAATCTTGGTTGTATTTGGGGTAAGAACTTTTTGAAAACAGATGATGTACTCTTCATAACCTAAAATGTTTCATGCATATTCATTTAAATTCCAAAGAGGATCTCATTATCTCATCCAAAAAAGAATTAATGATCCTTAATGGTTTCCAATGACACTTCTCTTTGTCCATTTCTCAAACGTGCAGATGACTTTAAGCATACAAATGTTTCTGCTCATGCTTTGACCTCTAAAGTTTCCTGCATGATTACAGAATTGAAAAGAAGTCATTCTTTCTATACTTTGTTATGAATTTTGTATTCCTCTTTTACATATGTCAACAAAACTATACTTGGGTTTACTTTATATGTTTGCATCAAGTTCTTAGAATTTAAAAAATTAGCAAAATAAGAAAGGGGCCTTTGTTGATTCTTAGAGGAAAGCAAAGTACTGATGGTCAAGGCCCCTGTGAGCCCTCACAGGGATTTGGGATCTATTCCTAAGCACAACGGGAAATCACAGAAATGTCCTTAGGGATGAGCAAACCAAACAGACCTGGGTTCAAACACAGCTTTACTGTCCACTCAATGCCCTCAGCTACTCAACAGATGAAAAAATAGTAACTATCTCATTCGATTATGACAACGATGATGTGAATGTAAATGACTTAGTATGCTACTGGGCACCTAATAAAAACATGCACATCTTAATATATTCAATTCAACAGTTCATTGAGAATCTCACACTACATATAAAAATGAAACAGTTGTTTTTTTTCCAATAACCACGTTCAAGTTGTATTGCCAATTCTTCCTTTTCTGCCTTTTAACAGTGTCTTAGACAAATTTTGTAACTCTCTAGTTACTTTAGGTCCATTTTGAAATTCTAGTATCATACATTATTTTAAATTCTTCTGACCACAGCTAATCTGATGGTTGAAGAGGACTTGAAGTGGACAGAGGGATTGATCTGCTTTTATTCTTCCTCCTGCTCTGTTACTTTAGAGAGTCTATCCTGGTCTGATTTTGAGATAAAGGCAATCTCTTTCTGTGGCTTCTATCCTCTGTTCTTAGATGGTACTATGGTCTGAACGTCCTAAAATTCTTATATTAAAATCGAATTCATAAGTTGAACCTAATTCATATATTGAAACCGAATTCATATGTTGAACATAAAATGCATATGTCAAAACCTAATGTAGGTGAAACCTTTGGAAGGTGATGAGGTCATGAGGGCCAAGTCATCATAAATAAGATTAGTGCCCTTATAAAAGAGGCTCCAAAGAGATTCCGCACCCTTTCCACCATGTGAGAACAAAGAAAAAGATGGCCACCTATGAAGAGGGTCCTCAACAGACAGAAAATCGGATGGATCCTTGATCTTGTACTTCTGTGCCTCCAGAAGTGTTAGCAACAAATTTCTTTTGTTGATAAGCCACCCTGTCTGTGGTATTTTGTTATAACAGCTTGAAGAGACTAAGACAGATGGTGCTTAGGAAGAGCAAAGCATGGAGGTAGTTGTTTGCTTACATTCCTGGACACCTGTCTGGATTAGAGTTGTCTCACATGGTACTATTATTTACCTCTAGTGGATTGTGCCAATATGTTGGTCTCATGTGGACTGCACGTGGTTTTCTAGTAAAGAATTCATCTTCACTCCACTACCATTCAAAACTGAGAACTCCCTCAGAGAACAACAGCTACATTTCCGTATGGTCTGACGATGTGTCCAAACCCCAATCCCTATGGATATTGCGTTGCTTTGTTAAGCTGCCACTCAACTAGTCCAAAAGCTCTTGCCTCCTCCTTTATCTACTGTGCTCCTTCCTGTAGAAAGGTATTGTCTGCTAAATCTTTCTAAGAAATCTGGTATGGGAAAGGCAGCTTTTTTTTCCCAGGCACCTTACAGTTACAAACAACTGGGGAAAATTTTTCCTGAAACATTGTCACCTTTGAAATCTCCATTCGAAAAGTGTGAACCATGCTCTAATTTCATAAACATTCCTAAACTCCAAGGAAAGATGTTAAGCTTGCTCAAGAACTTCATCCTGTTTTTCACTGATAGAACCCAAGCCAGCTTGAAGACTGTAACCCAGAAAGCAATGAGCCTTAGGCCAAGAGTCCAGTCTCCCCTTGTAGGACTCTCTAATCTCTCTAGTGATTCTCTCCAAGCGTAACTTCCTCTGACTAGTAAAAGTATAGGACTTGGTGAGGTTAGATATATTTACTATAAAGAGTTCACCCCCCTCAAAACACATGATCCCAAACTCTGATTCTTCTCTCCTTATACCCATCACCAGATGGCCTCTTGTAAGAAGTAGGAGGGTTATAAGACAAAAACAGCAGATACAGTTCTACCACTTGCTGATGAAAATATGAAGGATTTCTCCTGTAATTTTGGAGGTAATTGGGCTACTTCCTTACATGGGAACGAAATAATCTAGTGTGCAGAGCAAAGATAAAGAAGCAGCTGTGATTTTGGAAGTGGAAAAGAACAGAAAGGAGCAGGTTGAAGGTTTTGAGCTAAAGCAAAGTCTCACATCATAAGTAGGATAACAAAAAACTATCAAAGATGGAGGAGCAAGGATACAACCTTAATAATCTGTACCTAGATTTGGCTGGAAATGCCTATTTTTTTCCAGGGTTGCATTATTATGTATACAATGCAGCTAACAAAGTCATTTTAGGAGTTAAGAAATATCACCAAGATCCATATGTAACATTTTATTTCCTTTTGCATCCCAAAGATATGGATTCCATATCACAGATGGGACTTTCTCCATCACTTCATTGGCTTTGTTTGGAGAATCCTGCTGGTTATTCATTTAGTTGTTGGCATGGCTCCTGCTGAATGCTAGAGTTGTGATGGTGAGTTATACAAGGTTTTCCTGTGAGAATTGCTTTGGTGTTAGGAATGCACTCAAATATGTATCTAATAAATTTTAAAACACATATATATGTATACATATGCAATGGTACTCCAATTTCTTCTTTTTCACCATCTGTATTAGGAGCTTTTATTATTTAACTTATTAGTTAATATCTCAATTTGATAATTTGAAACCATTACTGGCAAACCATTTATTTTCAGTTGCAAGTAGTCAGGGAAAGTTACATTTTCATCTTATCCTTAGGCATTATAAATTCCTGAGTGTTACGCAAAGTATTACTAGAATGATTTGCACAACAGGGGGCTCAGTTTTTAATAAAAGTGACTCTTATTTTTAATTATAGCAATTAAGATCTTCTTATTGGCAGCCAGGCTACTGCTTTGCATTGATGAGACTTTGCTTCTGCCATTCCACTGGGCTTAGAATATATCCTACTCTTTCGGTTATGAGTCTCAAGATTATTGAACACAGATAAGTAATATACGGAAGGCATAATTCTTGAAAATAAGTCTGAGGAACTGCTTTTATCCTGGTAGGCTCAGACTCTCCTCATATCTTAGGAAAAGGAAAAAGAAAGAAGCAATGCATAAAGAATGAATATGTATCTTTGCAGAAACCTTGGTTGGAAATATTTTGTCACTGTAACATATTGTGAATGAATATTACACTTCAGCTTGGTACATACTTGAACAATATGTTTTAAACAAATGACATGTTGGTTTTCTCACTCTCTATATGTGATCCTCATAAAGAAGAAACCCCATACAGGAATTAAAACTGCCAAAATGCTAAGCCTTGTGACAGTTCTATTTCTGTGGTAGACCTAATTAAACCTGAAATTTTCCAATATTTTTACTGACATCATTTATGTTGTAATTAACACTTTTTACTGGTAAAGACAGTTGTTTTCGGATGAAGTCTTTCATCTTGTTGTGGTTATAACTACAAAACTGAAATAATAAAACCATAATTATGAAAATTTCCTAGCCACAAGCTTGCACATGAGACTGCTCTACATCTGAACAACAACAAAAGGTAATTAAATGTAGACGGGTATAAGATTGCAGAATCATAGAGCACTGCTTAGTGTTTCCATCTTTCTGGTATATTTTAACAATATTTGTAACTTGGCAAGCTATGTAGATGAAGGCATTATTATAAACCTAGAAAAATGTATATTTTGAGCAGATGGAGCAGCTAACTACAACAGTATGGATGAGGAAGAGTCAGAGAACTATATATAAATATTATGATGACACCTGGAAGTCTGTACAATTTATATAAACTAGCATAACAGTTGGTAACATATGAATCTGTAGTCTGACATACATACACACACACACACATATATGTATATCTTCTTGGATATAAAGTGTTAGGCTAGATAGTAATATAAGCATCCAGTAGATAATTAATCAAATTCACTTCTTAATATTACTTTAAAATCCTCAACATGTATGTTTTTAAATTTCCATATTTTACCCCAATTCATTTCAATAAAAAATATTATAGAGAAATAGAGCTCCATTTACAGTAGTTTTCTTTTAAGTGGAACAAGGTTGAAATAAATGGAGAAAATTGAAATTCTACCTTATTGGTCATCATAAAAAATGAAGAGAAAAAAGATGTTGCTATTACAGAATGATTTGATCAATTGTATTGACGGGCTGAGATAAAAGTGCTGAGAACTGTACCTCAGGTTGGCACAGCTCACTGAAAGCAACTTTGCTGTGAACGATGATAATTTGTACTGAAAGAAATTAGTGCCAATTTGATTAGGAATTGCCCTTCTGTTCAGATTCCAGTCGCTAATATATCCTGTCATGGTTACAGCTTTATCTAGGACAGAGGAGTGAAAAAAAATGGTCCAGAGAGGAAAAAGAATGATTCAAGGACATTCTCCTCCTTTGATTTGTAATTTTTTAGGGCCAAGAAAGGAGCACAAAAGAGATGATATAATCATACTTTACATTTCATGAAAAACTATGCATTTTCCCCACCTGAGGGCATTATGATAATTTATCTTAAGCTTGAATGATGCATGAAATGAAAGTGTTTCTAGCTCCTGTTTCCCCTTCATTTTATGAGTGAAAATAATAGATCTTTGTCAACAATGGACTACATACAGTGTTCCCATAAGAACACTGAACTGAAAAATTCCTATTGCCTAGTGACATGGTAGCCATCCTAATATTGTAGCACAACACATTACCTTTTCTGTTTAGATAAACAAATACTGATCATTGTGTTACAGTTGCCTACAGTATTCACTACAGTACCATGTTGTACAGGTTTGTGGTCTAGGAGCAATAGGCCACACCAGATAGCCTAGCTGGGTAGGTAAGCTATTCCATCTACGTTTGTGTAAATGAACAGTGTGATGTTCACACAATGACATAATTGCCCAGTGACACATTTCTCAAAACATATTCCTGTCATGAAGCAATGCATGACTGTATTTGTTCATCTGCTTATCATATCTCAGCATGTAAGCTCTATGAGGTCAACCATTTTGCCCTGGATCTAAATAATGCTTGACACATATTACTAATAAAAACTAACACTAAAGAGTTCTTACCACATATTCATTCCTTTACTTAATTTCCTGTTAAATAGACAATCCTAGCTTCTCCATTTCAGATATGAGAAATCTGAAGCACACTGAAGCACAGCAAGTTTAAGTAATTTGTCCAAAGTCACACAACCAGGAAATGATAGTGCTGAAATCTGAACCCAGACTGTGGCTTAACCACTATGTTGTAGAACCCTAAGACATACGCATGAATTAATAAGTGGATTAGTCAAAGAATGTTGTTATTTGATATAGTTTGGGTCTCTGGCCCTACCCAAACTCATGTCAAATTGTAATCCCCAGTGGTGGAAGAGAAGCCTGGTGGGAGTTGATTGGCTCATGGGGCAGATTTCCCCCTTGCTGTTCTTGTGATAGTGAGTGAATTCTCATGAGATCTGGTTGTTTATAAAAGTGTGTAGCACTTCCCTCTTCTCTCTCTCTTCCTCCTGCTCCAGCCATGTAAGACATGACTCCTTCCTCTTTGCCTTCACCATGATTGTAAGTTTCCTGAGGCCTCCCGAGCCCTGCTTCCTTTACAGCCTGTGGAACCATCAGCCAATTAAACCTCTTTTCTTTATAAATTACCAGGACTAATGTGGTTCTTTATAGCAATGCAAGAACAGACTAATAAAGAAAAGAGTACCTAAGAGTAGGGCATTACTATAAAGATATCTGAAAATGTGAAAGTGACTTTGGAACTGCACAGAGGTTGGAACAGTTTGAAGGGCTGAGAAGAAGACAGAAATTTGAGGAAATGTTTGGAACTTCCTAAAGACTTGTTGAATGGTTGTGAGCAAAATGCTGACAGTGATATGAACAGTGAAGTCCAGACTGAGAAGGTCTCAGATGGAGATAAGGAATTTATTGGGAACTAGAACAAAGGTCACTTTTGCTATGTGATAGCAAAGAAGTTAAGTTGTGCCTCTGCCCTAGAGATCTGTGGAACTTTAAACTTGGGAATGATGATTTAAGGTATCTAGCGGAAGAAATTTTTGACCAGCAAAACATTCAAGATGTGGCCTGGCTGTTTCAATCAGATCACCTCTATGCTTAAGCAAAGATTACCTCTATGCCTAAGCAAAGGGGTGATCTGAAACTGGAACTTTTACTTAAAAGGGAAGCAAAATGTAAAAGTTCGGAAAATTTGCATCCTGGCCATGTGGTATAAAAGAAAAACCTATTTTCAGGGCAGGAATTCAAGCTGGCTGCAGAAATTTGCATACGCAAAGAGGAGCCAAATATTCACAGCCAAGACAATGGGGAAAATGCCTCAAAGCCATTTTGGAGACCTTTGCAGCACCCCTCCCATCACAGGCCTGGAGGCCTAGGAGGGAAGAATGGTTCCTTGGGCCAGGCCCAGGGCCCTGATGTCCTGTGCTATCTCAGGACACTGCTCCCTGTATCCCAGCCACTCCAGCTTCAGCCATGGCTCAAAGGACCCAAGATATGTCTCAGGCCACTGCTCTAGAGGGTGCAAGCCATAAGCCTTGTCAGCGTTCATGTGGTGTTAAGCTTGCATGTGTGCAGAGGGCAGGTGTTGAGGCTTAGGAGCCTCCACCTAGATTTCAAAGGATGCATGCAAACTCCTGCATGTCCTGGAAGAAGCCTGCTCTATGTGTGGAGACCTGATGGAAAACCTCTATGACAGCAGTGTGGAAGGGAAATATGGGATTAGAACCTTCACACAGAGTCCCCACTGGGGCACTGCCAAGTGGAGCTGTGAGAAGATAGCCACTGTCCTCCAGACCCCAGAATACCAGATCCTCTGATGGCTTGCACTGTGTGCCTGGAAAAGCTTCAAGGACTGGCTGTCAGCCAATGAAAACAGCTGAGAGGGCTGTGACCTGCAAAGCCACAGGAGAAGAGCTGTCCAAGGCCTTGGGAGCCCACCCATTGCATCAGTTTAATCTAAATGTGAGAGATGGAGTCAAAGGGTATTATTTTGGAGCTTTAAGATGTAATCATGCCTTGCTGGGTTATGGACTTGCATGGGGCCTGTAGCCCCTTTGTTTTGACAGATTTCTCCCTTTTGGAATGAGTGTATTTACCCAACTGCCATATACCCATTATATCTTAAAAGTAACTAACTTGTTTTTGATGTTATAGGCTCATAAACAGAAGGAACTAGCCTTGTCTTAGATGAGACTTTGGACTTTGGATTTTTGAGTTAATGCTGGGATGGATTATGACTTCAGGAGACTGTTGAGAATGCATGATTGTATTTGAAATATGAGAAGAACATGAGATTTGGGAGGAGATAGTGGCAAAACTGTATGATTTGGGTCTGTGTCCTCACCCAAATCTTATGTTGAATTGTAATCCCTAGTGTTGGAAGAGAGGCATGGTGAGAGGTGATTGGATCATGGGGGTGGATTTCCTTCTTGCTGTTCTTATAATAGTAAGTGAGTTCTTATACGATCTGGTTGTTCATACAAGTGTGTAGCACTTCCCTCTTCTCTCTCTCTTCCTCCTGCTCTGGCCATGTAAGACGTGACTCCTTCCTCTCCACCTTCCACTATGATTGTAAGTATCCTGAAGCCTCCTCAGCCATACTTCCTGTACAGCTTATGGAATCATCAGCCAAATAAACCTCTTTTCTTTGTAAATTACCCAGTCTCAGGTAGTTCTTTATAGCAATGTAACAATAGACTAGGCATTATTAGTTAAGACTTGAGTAGTAAACAAACAGACTTTATTGAAAAACATTTCTGACTACAGTCTTCTCTTGGAGTTTTGAACCATTCATGCATGGACTTTGCCAAAAATACTATTAATTAATTTGAAACCTGAAAATAGATGGGAGTTTACTCAGATCTTTTGTTTACAATTCTCCTAAACTACCTGGTCAAGAAACTTTGTAAATATTGTTGGTTGGGGTTGTTTTCCCTTTATAGACTAATCTTTCATAAAATGAAAACTGCTATTAGCCAATTTGCTAATTAGGGTCATGTTTAGTGGAACAACAGAACATCCACTTGATCATTTATTACTTCCCATAATAAGAGTTCAAGCACTTGAATTTCAAAACCAGGCAAATTATCAGCTAGGTCTCAGTCAGCATTCTATTCCCAGTCAGGGTGGAAGTTAAGAGTTTGTATTAAGTTACTAGGCTTTTCTTTAGCTGAAATAATGAGTTTACAATAATATTACAATCAGCATCCAATGACTTGATAATGAGCTCTTCTGTCTGCCTGGAATTCATAGCTTAGTAATAGCAGGTATATGATATATGTGTAACTATACAGAGGTTTAAAATTAAAAAATACCTTGTTGTAAGTATTTATTTAAAAAAGACCATTAAGCTCTCCTCTAACAATATACAGTTTTTAAACACACTCACTTTTCCTATCTAAAACCTATGATTCAAGATGAATCTAAGATTTTAAGTGAAACTCATTTAGGAATGTTGCTTGTGTTTTGTTGCTCTCCCGGAGCCCCCCGAAGCTGGTGTCTGTAGGGTGGACTTTTCTAGGCTTCAACTCTGATCTGCTCTGCAGCCCTAAACAAGATGAAAAATGTGCTGCAAAATCTTTGAGAGTCAAGACTACCTGGAGTTTTATTTATTCAATTTATAGCACCAACTCAAAAGAGAGCCTGAAGGATTGGAGTAATAAATAACATTTATTTTTAATAAAAATATAGAATATGCCAATTCCTTTCACCATAATTCTTACCCTATCTATTATCTTAATAGTAAGAGTTACTGATGTTGATGTTTTGCTATTTGGAATGTACAGCCTATACACACCCTGATATATTAGAAAAGTAAAAATAATGATTTAACATTTAATATGGGATTATTGACTTATTTTATAACAATATACTCCAAGTCTCTAGATAAAGGGAAACAGGTGCATTGATTTTCATTCTGAATAAATTGTATGGACTCAATTTGTATGACATGTCACCAGTAACAATACAATATGTTTCAAGCTACATTCAAGACAAGAGAGCAGTTTGCCAAGTTGTAAGCACACTGTTTTCACCCAAACCAATTATTCAATGTAATATTTAATAAAAAGGCTGAATAGCATGTGGTTCAGTGCTTGACAATTCATAGTATCCAAATACATCTCTTGAATTGAATTGAATTGGCTGAAAACCTCACATATAGGAGACTTTTTTTAATGATGTTAATTTATTGTCTCTGAAGGAAAGAACATTTAATCTCAGGCAAACTTCCTCTGGTAAATTCTTCTTTTGATTTATACAAAGGGCATCTATTACAGTAGTATAAACATGCACAACACTCTCCAAGGAAAAAAAAAAGGAAGAGAAAAATGTGAAAGAGTAAACAGTGAATCATTTAAAAATCTTTTTTTGTGTTTTGCCTTGCTTTGTTTTTTTGTATTAAACACAGCACTTAGTTAATTTAAAATAGTGCTTAGTGTAAATTATTCCTGAGCTGATCGAAGGCTTAATGAATAGGTGATTGCTTAGCTGCAGGGCTTCAGAAATCCAAATTGCCTTCTTGAAACAAAGCCACACCCTATTATTCTGATCCCGGTAAAATATGTCATAAAGGTGGTAGCTGTGGATTCAGAACTCTCATCTTCAGTATTAAAAACCTAGACCAGAAACCCATAAGCTTCCAATTATTATCTTAGTACAAATAGAGAATACACTCCCTGAAACCTCTTCTCTAAGAAATTATTAAACTTTTCTGTTTTCGTGCTACTTGTGATTTTGTTTGCCCATAGTAATTTAATAGTTAACATTTTTTAGCATTTACTACATGCTGGGTGCTGTTCTAAGAGACATATATTAGCTTTAATCCTATAAAAACCTTATGAGAACACTTAATACTACAAGCTAACTTCCAAAAAGGAGGAATTAGAAAAAAATCACTGGCTACTATTCAGAGTTGGGTATCCTTCCATGGAACACCTCTGACTCCCTGACTCCATACATTCCTCCTTGGGTGTGGTTAACATATTCCTGACGCCCACACATTTGTTCTTTCCTCACCACAAGTATAAGCATAGCTGCCTTGTCTGGAGATGCGGCATCTCACAGGGGTATCAACACTATGTCTTACAAAGCAACTAAACTCTACAATAGGACCTGAGGGTTGTGTATACAGATAGAAAAAGACAGAGAGAGAACTCTTCCACTTTACAATAACGTGGCACCACGTGGACTATATCCTCATCTAATCTCAATGCTAGATGTCCAGCTCCCTTTCAACCTGTATCACATCTAAATCCTTTCCTCCTTTACCCAGTAAATCCCAGACCAACTTCTTCCTGTCTCTGGCCTCAGCCAAAGCTGTTCCCACTATGATCTGACCGCTATTTTCCCCATTAAGAAAGAAGTCAGGGCCAGATGCAGTGGCTCATGACTGCTATCCCAGTACTTTGGGTGGCCAAGGCAGAATAAACACTTGAGGCCAGAAGTTTATGACCAGCCTAGGCAACATAGTGAGACCCTGTCTCTACAAAAGATAGAAAAAATCAGCTGGGCATGGTTGCACCAGCCTGTAGATGGAGCTACTCAGGAGGCTGAGGCAGAAGAATTGCTTGAGCCCAGTGGGTCAAGCCCACAGCGAGCTAAGACCATGTCACTGCACTCCAGCCTGGGCAACAGGGTGAGGAAGGAAAGAAGGAAAGAAAAAGAAAGAGAGGGTGGTGGTGGGCAGAGAGAGAGAGAAAGAGAGAAAGAAAGAAATAAGAGAGAGAGAAAGAGAGAAAGAAAGAAAGAAAGGAAGAAAGGAGAAAGAAAAAGAAAAAAAGAAAGAAAGAAAGAATAGGAAAGGAAAGGAAAGGAAACGAAAGGAAAGGAAACGAAAGGAAAGGAAAGGAGAAAGGAAAGGAAAGGGAAAAGAGAGAAGGAAGGGAAGAGAATGAAAAGGAAGAGAAGGAAGGAAAGGAAAATGATGGGAAGGAAAACAGGGAGAGAAGGAAGGGAGGGAGGAAGGAGTATTGAAGGAAGAAAGGAAGGAAGGAAGGAAGGGAGGAAAGAAAAAAGGAAGGAAGGAAGGAAAAGAAAAGAAAAGAAAGGAAAAGAAAAGAAAAGAAGTCAGAATGTTGCCTGAGAGAGACAACCCAAAGAAAGAAATTAAGAAAGTTGCTAGTGAGCCTCTCTAAGGGACAGACCAGCTTTGGTAAAAGAAGCCGCAGTTGAAGAGGAGTCACCTGTCAAGCCAGAGGCCCCTCCTGCTGCTCCAGCATTGGCCCCAGCTGGGTCATCCAGCATGACTGCCCCTGCTTCCACTACGCCCTATGCAGGAGCCCGCTAAGAGGACACAGCCTGTTAGCAAGAAGATAGCAGCCAAGAAGGAGAAAAGAGAGAGGAGAAAGAGAACAAATTCAACAGACAAAAGAGAAAAATTGGCTCAAAAGGTGGCTGAAGAGAGGACTCACAGTGAGGAAAACTGCTGATGATTAGGAGCTGGACAAGTCAGAAGGAAGAACAACTGTAAGGGTGAGCAGAAGAGAGAATGAAGGTGGTGAGAGGAGACGAAATGCATTCAGCAAGAGAAAGAAGCTAATGTTCCTAAAGAAGAGAAAGCCCCACAGGATGAAAGAAGCATTTCCCAGGACAAGAGCAGGAATGCTGTAGACAAAGAAGTGACTTGAGGAGATTATGAAAGAACCAGGAACATGGAAGCTCCAGGTAGGAAAACTTTGACCCAAGAAACGGGGATATCAGTGTCTATACTTCCATATGAGGCACACTGCCCAGGAAACGGAGTCCTAGCAACTAGCTCCTCTGTCGGAGCTCAGATTAATCGAGAGTGATGATGGAGAACCCTGTCCATGTGGAAAAACAACCAAGTGAAGAGACAGTCTATTCTGAATGAAAAGTTTACAGAAATTATAAACTCACCCATTGCTTGAGCCCAGGAAGTCAAGGCTATAGTGAGCCAAGATCACACCACTGCACTCCAGCCTGGGTGACAAAGTGAGACTCTGTTTCAAAAAAACAAAAAACCTCTTCTAAAATCTGAGTGGGGAATGATGGGCATAGATTTAATAAAGGGCATGCCAATGTCCTCAGTTTTCTCTTCAGGTTGAAAGGCAAGGCCATCTGCTAAGGAAGGGGTGGATGAGAGTCAAGAAAGCCAGAAAATGTTGGGAATAATTGCTGACAGAAACAAGATAGAAGATGGCAAAAGACAAGTAAAACAATGACGAGTAGTATAAAGTTTTAGTGAGTATTGTTGGATAAAATAAGTCCATAATTGACATAGACATGGACACTGTGTTATTAGATATTAGATAGTAGGTAGTATATATGGTAATACTTAATAGAATATTTAGAAAGACACTGACTTTGATTTAATACAAATAGACTAGTAGTTTACCTCTTTGAAGTGATATGTCAATAGGACTTTTTATCTAAAATGCTTTTCTGGCTATCTGAAATTCCTCTAAGAAAAATTCACTCATTTGACTATGAAAACTTTTCAAGGCTGGCATGGTGGCTCATTCCTGTAATCCCAACACTCTGGGAGGCTGAGGCCTGAGGATCACTTGAAGCCTTGAGTTCACGACCAGCCTGGTCAGCATGGCAAAAGCCTGCCTCTATTAAAAATACAAAAATTAGCCAGGGGTCATGGTGTACACCTGTAAACCCAGCTACATGGAAGGCTGAGGCACAAGAATTACTTGAACCTGGGAGGCGGAGGTTGCAGTGAGCCAAGATTGTACCACTGCATTCCAGCCTGGGTGAGGGAGTAAGACTCTGTCTAAAAAGAAAAAAAAAAAAAAAGCTTTTCAATTCTAATAATTTTCTTCTAAAATCCTCCAACACTCTGAGCATTATTAGCTGAGGACAAAGCCACAGAGTAATGGAAACCTATTTTTTAAATAGAGGGTTACTTCCTAGGGACACAGACCACAGAAGCTTTGAAACAGGACTTGGAGGTGTAGACCCTGAAAATGAGCAAATTAAACCTACATTGATTTTTAAATTTTTACTGCTGTAAAAATCTGACTATTCATCTCAAGAACTTCTTGATAAATAGTTACCACCCTGGAAATGTTTCTTTGCACAAAAGATCAAAATTACTTTCTCCCAGAGTTCCCTTTACAATCCAACTCTATTGAAGTCACGGTTATATTTATCCTTGGGTTTCTTCTATCGCATAAAAGCTGCTAAATGCCATCTATTTGCGTGTGTGTGCGTGCGTGTGTGTGTATGTGTGTGTGTGTGTTTTCCTTACTGAAGTTACAATGCAAGAAGCATTGATTTTGTTGACTGAAAAGGTGCCGTGCTCTCAACAGAAATGATAGCTTGCCATTTATTATGAAATTTGACCTTGGTGGCACAGCAATGAAACTATTGAAGGAGATCAATGTGATATCTTGGGGAAAAATACCATTTAAAGTTAAGGTTGATGAAGGTCATTCTGTCTTATAATTCTCTCTTGTACCATTTACAGTCAGCAGTGAAAACATGAGAAAGAAAAAAGACTAATATTACTTTTTTTCTATGAAAAACTTTGACCTTGGAGGAGACCTATTATTTCGGTAGAACACAACAATGAGTCTTCATAGTGGGTGGAGAACAAAGGTGTTTTGCATAATTAAATTAGGGTAGATCCCAGAAAGGAAGCATAAGAGATTTAAGGATGAGGCCAAGTACTTGGGCAGAAAGCAAAGCAAAGCTGATGTATCACACTGCATTCTTGCAGAGCAAAGAGGTGAGAACATCCTGGAGGATGAGATAAAAGTCAAAAAGAGTGAACTAAAAGTTGAAAACTGGACTTGTTTAATGGTCAAAAAATTTTATTTGTCTAGTCAACGTTTTGAGATAACAAAACATGACAGACAAACTGTCTTATTACTTTCCTAAATACTTTTCTACCATGCACTCACACCACAATATGATTTTTTTAAGCTGATAAAATACATACGTATTTATCCTTAGTGTTAAATGTAAAAATGTGAATTAAGTCTGATATCACAGGCTTGGTAGTTGTGAGGTTAAAAAATAATTAGCTTTTAAAATAAAACAATAACTTGTGTTTTCTTGATCTAATTTCTCTGAGGGTTGGAACTTCATTTTACTTCACAGTTAAATTAGGTAATAACTAAAGTCTCCTCTTTTACCAAGCTGTGAATTTAATATGAAAACACGGCTTGGAATCTCTCAGTGAATAGTTCTACTCTCCATGCCTAAATTAAGTATTTGAGGTGCACCAATGTTTTAAGATCACAATTGTATTTAATGTATATAACTTCAATGTGGCAAGTGGTACCCTGGGGTTTCCCCATTTGTCTGTAACACATGCATTCATATCAAAATATGTACAAAAAGGACAAAGTAAAATCATCACATAACTATTTATTCAGGAGAATTTAATTCATTTTTTGAAGTGAAAATGAAGTCTTATGCTGATAAAGGGGGAAAAGCATTAAGTCAATATTTGAAGAGGGTGGGTGAATACCAACTGCCAATTTGCTAATCAGCTCTCATCAATGTCCAAGATGACTGTCTTTCATTGAGAATGCATTTCAGTCTCTGTTTATTAAATTTCAGATGGTTTACTACAACTGCCAACAAGAGAACTAATTGATGCCAATTACAGGGTCTTTCTCAGAGGAATTGGAATGAGTCCACACAATCATTTCACACACATGACTCATCTTCCCTCAGTGTAATAATGATGATTAGCCACCTTGATACCATTATAGATAAAAAGACAATCTCTGAATTGTCTTATAAGATATTTGATCTGAAGTTAAATCGAGATAATTTACTACTGGCATTGATGGAGCAAATTTCCCAGAATTTGGATTTAATGTTAGTTTTCTCAGTATTACCATCTCTGTAGGAATGCAATATCCAGTTTCATAAGAAATAGGAATATATTTTTAAAATATTGTGGAAATGCTACTCTTGAAAAGCCTTTTTTTAGAAAATGCAAAAATAACACAAGCTGTGCTACTATAACACACGTCTGACTTAACAACACAGAAAAGCATTTTAATCTAATTCTGAATGACAATTGCTATTTATGCTGTTGCTTTTTCTAATGTAAACAACTGATCACATCTCCAGAAGTTAATGTCCTGCCTCCCTAAAGCCCGCTGAAATATTCTCTTCTATTTAAAAGCTATTATACAACTCCACAGCATCATATTGTATTTATCCTTATAGGTAAGGAAGTGGGATGGGCATAATGGATCACACCTGTAATCCCAGTACATTGGGAGGCTGAGATGGGAGGATCGCTTGAGGACAGGAGTTTGAGACCAGCCTGGGCAACATAGTAAGATGCCATCCTTGAAAAAAAAGTGGAATTCTTACATTGCAAAAAGAAAATCTCCTCTTTACATATTCTTAATTAAAAAAAAATGGTAGGATTACGCCTTAAAATGAACTAGGAGAACAGAGGATAAACTCTATCATTTATTGGTGCTAGGATATACCAGACTTTGCACTAAGTATTTTATATATTTTTTTCTAATTTAATCCTCAGAGTGTCTTTGTGTTGTAGATATAATGATTCCTTCTCAAGAATGAAGAAATGGAAACTAATTCTCTGGTAGCACTATTATGCCAAAAAGGATCCAACATGGAAAGGAGAGGAGACCTGGAAGGGATGACTATGAAGTTCATGACTTTGTTATGAGTGTAAGCGTTTTTCATGTGAGTCAAAATAATTTTATATATATGTATATGTTTAAGTTCATATAAGAAGTAACTAGGGCTCTTTGTTTTTTACTTAAAAATGTATGAAGAAATTGAACCTATTTATTTTGTTTCTACATACAAGTATAACATTTGGTTCAAAGATTGGCAGTTTCTCAGCTAAGTAAAATTATTGTTTTTTAAATTCGTTATCCCACTATCACCTAAAAGTCACCTTGAGAATACAATATACATATCCAAGGTCTGGCCTTAGAAAAACAAAAGAGCCAAAAATCTAAATTTCCAAACATTTAGAAGGGAAGAAGATAATCCTGGAAATCAAAGGTGGTCAGTATTACCAGAAAAGTAAAGAGATTATCAAAAATCACCAACAACATGACAGAATTGGCCTACACATTACAACGATCATTCCTCCTACCTTGAATCCACTGAAACTTTTTGTGTGTGTGTGTGTTTCAGATGAATTTAGAGCACTGAAATGCCTTGTTTCTCTCTTGACTAACATATACTTTATTCTACAGAATAAACTCCCCCTGATAATAACATTGTATGAACTCTGTTACTATGATCGGCATCACAGAACTGAAATGCCTTGTTTCTCTCTGGACTGACATATACTTTATTCTACAGAATAAACTCTTCCTGATAATAACATTGTATGAACTCTCTTACTATGATTGGCATCACAGAATCTATAACTTCTGTAGTAGTAAACTTTAATTCACCATTTTTAAAGATGCACTAAAGATTTAATGGTTAACATTTACTTAAAAAGTAACTCATTTATAGCATATTAATAAACTCTCTAATAGGGTATTAGTCCATTTTCATACTGCTATGAAGAAATACCCAAGACTGGGTGATTCATAAAGAAAAAGTTTAATGGATTCAGAGTTCTACATGGCTGGGGGTACCTCACAATCACGGCAGCAAGCAAAGCAGGAGCAAAGGCACATCTTACACGGTGGCAGGTAAGAGAGCATGTGCAGGGGAACTACCCTTTATAAAACCATCAGATCTCATGAGACTTATTCACTATCCTGAGACCAACATGGGAAAAATCCGCCTCTGTGATTAAATTACCTTCCACTGGGTCCTTCCCATGACACGTGGGGATTATGGGAGCTACAATTCAAGATGAGATTTGGGTGGGGACACAGCCAACCCAGATAGATATTACTCGTTTTCATGCCCTTAAAATAGGTTTTAATTTTTTTTAATCTAAGAATATTAAAAATAACCTTGTAGCCCTAAAGTTTCACTAGTGAGGAACTCAAATAAATTACAGTTTATACTTACCCACCTGCCTCATCCTTTTAAAGTAGTTCCAAAGTATCTTAATAATGAAACAAGTATGTCCATATCATCTACCCTGTTCCTAAAAGGAAAATAGTGGACAAGCAAATGAGCGAAAATAGCAAAAGTTTAAGAAAGATCATTGCATGCAGTCCCAATTACCCAGGCCCAAGACATTGCAAAGTCACATTGAATGAAAATGGATGAACTATACTTTTGGAAACCTATATCAACTATTGCCATATTTGAAAATTTACCCATTGCATCTGTTTTACAGATTTAAATTTGTCACAACAGCAACAAAATCAAAAACAACAAAATAGAACTATGTATCTTTGACTTTAATCTTGATATTACTAAATGTATTCACAGAAACAGTCTGTCTATTCTGCTGTTTGCTTGTTATTGGCAGGTTTGTGATTCCCTTTTCCACCTAATTTTCTGTTAATTTCAAGCTTAAAAGCAAGCAATTTCTTTGGCCTGAGAACCCCCGCACAAGTAAAATGAAAAACGGTGCAGGAATACAAAGGATTTACTTAACAAGAGTCTAATGAAATCTGATAAACCTTTTTAGGAATTTCAGGATAATTTTCTCATTAATTAAGATCAAATATAGAAACACGTGCCAAGGGATTTC
This sequence comes from Pongo pygmaeus, assembly GCF_028885625.2. Taxonomy (NCBI): domain Eukaryota; kingdom Metazoa; phylum Chordata; class Mammalia; order Primates; family Hominidae; genus Pongo; species Pongo pygmaeus. Next base: position 17,212,788 of record NC_085930.1, on the reverse strand, counting down.
AAAAGTTATGTTAATAAAAGCATGGAATTTTCTGATGTCTCCATAGATAAGAAAAATAAGGTTATAGTGTAGAGATTTTCTTTCTTTAAATGCCATCACCTGCAACCTTGGGTGCATGAATGAATGAAAGGTATAAACAACTGAATGAAGTTTATACTTAGAACAAGAAAAGTGTTTAATTATTTTAAAATGCTTTTGGAAATATCAAATGTCATATCAGAGCTGAATAAAATTATTTTCCCCTAAGCCTATTTTCTAAAAGATATGTATCAGAAATTGTATATTGTATCTAAACGCTTTTTTTATATAAAAATGTTATAAAATGTCTGTAAAGAATGGAGCCCTAACATGTTGGTGATCTCATTTTTAACTGTATAATTTATACATTGGGAATTTGACAGGAAGAAAAATCTTTCAGTGTTGTAGTAGAACATCATTTTGAATGTCAAAATATTCTCAGAGGACTTGGTACCAAGAGCCATTCAGTAGAAAATATTCCATGTACTCTAATATGCTGAGAACTATTCACTAATGAGAAGTAAAAATAGTAAGAAATACAGGAAAGCTCTGATCCATATGTTATGGGAATTAAAAAGAAGAAGGCCGGGCATGGTGGCTCACACCTGTAATCCCAGCACTTTGGGAGGCTGAGGAAGCTGGATCATGAGGTCAGGAGTTCAAGACCATCCCGATCAACATGGTGAAACTCTGTCTCTACTCAAAATACAAAAATTAGCTGGGCATGGTGGTACACACCTGTAATCCCAGCTACTTAGGAGGCTAAGGCAGGAGAATCGCTTAAACCCAGGAGGCGGAGGTTGCAATGAGCCGAGATTGCACCATTGCACTCCAGCCTGAGTGACAGAGCGAGACTCTGTCTCAAAAAAAAAAAAAAGAAGATACTTGTCTGGGAGATTTCTATCAGAATTAACTTAAAATACTCACATCCTCTGGTATTGCTAGCTTGCTTCCAGATATTTCAGCAGAATCTTTCATTTCTAAACAACCTCAACAGGAGATGCACATTTATGCCAATAAATATCTAAGGTCTGAAATAATCACTCTTAGCTGGCTAAATCAATACAATAAAGAGAAGTATTAGTGCAAATGAGGGAAGGAAAAACAGGGATTGTATGATATACTATAGGAATTTGCAAGCTATTAGTAATCTAAATATCATAAATAAGGATCAACCAAGTGAATTGATTATTGAACTCATTTATTACAAAATGGGCAGATTAGTTTTAGACAATACTTTAATCATCAATCCACAGCCTATGCAAATGTTACTTCTAATTTATAAATGAATACATGGTATAAATATATTTTTCTCCAAAATACTGTAATGAGAATTCACATCCTCTTCTCATTAAAAAATTATTAAAATATATCTTATGTACTTGACATATTTGGTAATGCTTTGTGTAGAAGTAGCTGAGACCCACCTTGCTTTTCTTATAATTTAGGGAAGAAAGTTCAAAATTAACAGAGGATATTTTTGATTGAATGAAAAGAAAGAACATTTCAGTATATAATGATGAAATGATAGACATAGCAAGGCCTGCTTGTTTAGATTCCTGTTGTGTCCTATGTCTTTAAAGATAAGGATGCTCTGTTCTCCCAGGTAGAAAGAAAGCACTTATCACATTAGGGTGTGATGACCTCATTCAGGAGAAGGTCAGAAATTTCTTCCTAGGTTCTATGACCCAGTTCAGTGGAAAAGGGTTGAAGAAGGTCAGAGATTTTCCTGCACAGGCTGATTTTCAGATTTCTTCATTTTAAATATTCAATATGCCAAGGTGCCACATTTTGAGATAGCATGTCCTGAACAGCATCAATGTCTATTAAATTCATCATAATGATAACTACAGTTAAGTATCTACTACAGAAGACACAGTAGGCTAAGCACTTTAAATATACTTTAATCCACACAATACAGAACATTTCATATTAAACCATTGTAGAAACATGCAGAACAAGTTGTGGATGTGATAAAACAACATTTTATCCCAGTTAAATAGAAGGCATTAAAGCAGGGATTGTCACCAACACTCTCTGACTCCAAATCCCAAGTTCTTTTCACATTATGCTGCTTCTCACAATTACTTATTCCACAAATATTTATGGCTTCTCTAGTGTGAATCAGACATTGTGTTAGGTGCCAGGTACTATACTAGGTGCTAAAAGCTTGATATGGTCTGGCTCTGTGTCCCCACTCAAATCTCATCTTGAATTGTAATCTGAATTGAAATCCCCAAGTGTAGGGAAAGGGATGTCGTGGGAGGTAACTAGATCATGGAGGCAGTTCCCCCATGCTGTTCTCATAATAGTGGGTGAGTTCTCATGAGATCTGATTGTTTCATAAGGGGTTTTTCCCCACTTCACTCTGCACTTCTCACTCCTGCCAACTTGTGAAGAAGGATGTGTTTGCTTTTTCTTCTACCATGATTGTAAGTTTCCTGAGGTCTCCCCAGCCATGTGGAACTGTGAGTCAATTAAACCTCTTTTCTTTATAAATTACACAGTCTCAAGTATTTCTTCATAGCAGTGTGAGAAGAGACTAACATAAAACTGAAGAGGTGAATGTATGCAAAATAGTATACACTTTTTCATGAGACAAATTTGAATTTAAATCCAGTTCTGCTCTTTGCCCACTCACTGTATGACCATAGGCTGATTATGTACTTCTTGCAGTCTTGGTTTCTCCTCCATGAAATGGAAATGGCAGCAGGATCTTTTCATTTGTTGCTGTAAAGATTATTTTTATTAGCATTAAGTACCTAGCACAGTGCCAGGCACATGGTATACAGACACAAAGTAATATCTATTATTATTGGTACTTCATAGAATTTTTCTGAAGATTAAATGAGTTAACATCAATTTCTTAACACATCAAATATATTAGTTTTAACCTTTACCACGTACTAGAGAAAGACATAGCACGTACCTCTTGGGCCAAATAATTCTGGTTTTCTGTGATGTTGAAACCCACAGATAATTAACAGGAAATTATAGACTTAGCCTAATGAAAACATAGTTATTATTGACTAAACTGCTTATGAATCCAGTCTGGGTTTTGTGGCAATACATAAACAGAAAATCATCATCAACAAGAGGTCCTTCTACTCAAGAAAAGAATAGTTCTTGCTTTTTTGTCTAATATGTCAAAACCACAAAGACTAAGTTTACTATCTTTGGATTTTGTAAACAATAAATATTTATTGAATGGGTGTATGATTCTTCTTTCAAGGTCTTTCTCCCTCTCTCTCTCTTTCTCTCTGTGTATGTGACCAAATTAGTCTAACTCAAGAGGAAAACACATATAAGAGAAAGAGCAGATAAGGAAAAAGAATTGTGAAGATACCAAAATATGCTATCCCAAAATATGCCTCTTTGGCCTCTGGAATATTTTGAACTAAAGGCTATTGAAAAGAAGCAAACCTAGGAAAAGCTCTAAAAACAGGGCACAAGTTTTCTTTCTATAAAGAAAAGTCTTATTTGGAAAAGGCACCTCTCTCTCCTGTACCAGAAACAGGAAGACTCTTAACAATTCTTATCAAAGGAGAAAGCACCAATGAAAATCTGCATAAAAATCTTATCAAATGGCCCTCATTTAACATACTTTTTAAGTCACCTTTCCATAACTCGCCTCTTCCATATGAAGACCAAAACCCCTTTTTCTTTGTTTAGCCTAAGGTGGTATATAAGCCCAAGTTCTAACTACCCCTTGGGGTTTCTCCTCATTGAGTGCTCTCATGTGTATGTACAACGTACATCTTAGTAAACTTTGTTTGTTTTTCTCTTGTTAATTTGTCTTTGGTCAGTAATTTTCAGAGTCCCAGCCAGAGAACCTAAGATGGATAAAGAATAAAGATTGTTTCTCCTCCCTTAGTGTTGGATAGAAAAAAGCAGCAGTTTGACCTTGGGAAAATTCTTGTCTCTTAACTTGCTGCAATCATTAAAAGTTGTCTGGTTCTGGATGGTTGTGATCCCAGAGTAATGGAAAATCTCTGGCAAAATGTTGGAAAAACAGAGTCTAAATCTGCCTTTGCTGTATCTCTTCATTTCTGTGAGCCCCTGCTGTGAGAATAATAATAATGTCTAGCAAGCACTGGGCAATTACCATGTCAATCTCTTTATATCTATGTAATCATTTAATCCTGTAAACAATGAGATGGATACAGATGAGGGGCCATTGGTACTGGGAATTTTTTTCAAACATTTTTGTTTCAAAGCTAGTTTGCACTAGAATCTGGATTACAACCAAGAGATTCTAGCAGTACAGTTTCATCCTCAACTGTAGGGGAGGAAATATTACTTCCTTCTGTGCTGCTGGGTTCTTTGGCTAGCCTAAAAATTAAATTGACATAAGACACATTAACAGGAGAAAAATAATTTTAATTATGTATGTATGCATACAAGTCCCACAAAAATATTGGACTCAAAGGAGCTGGATGATTCAGGCTCATATATTTTCCTGAGCTATTGAAAGTAATAGGGGTTTCAGGGTAAGAGCGAGTAAGGAGGAAGGCCCAGTTAAGACAAGATGGTGAGTAAAAGCACCATAAAATAAACATAAAGTTTGTTATGCAATTTTTTTTTTTTTTTTGGTTTTTTTTGAGACAGAGTCTCGCTGTGTTGCCCAGGTTGGAGTGCAGTGGCGCGATCTCGGCTCACTGCAAGCTCCACCTCCCAGGTTCACGCCATTCTCCTGCCTCAGTCTCCCGAGTAGCTGGGACTACAGGCGCCCGCCACCATGCCTGGCTAATTTTTTTTGTATTTTTAGTACAGACGGGGTTTCACCGTGTTAGCCAGGATGGTCTCTATCTCCTGACCTCGTGATCCACCCCCCTCAGCCTCCCAAAGTGCTGGGATTATAGGCGTGAGACATCGCACCTGGCCTGTTGTGCAAGTTTTAAGTCCGTAATTGAGGGTCCGTTCATTAAGAGTCTCTAGTGATTTAGTCATCTTCTATTCCTGAAGCAGAGGCAGACACCCTTACAAAAGGATATTTCCTTTATAGATATAAATTTCTCTTACAGATGGGCAACATCTCACAGATACTTCTGTATCTACAGTTTCTCAAACTAACCAACTCAAAATAATATGCAAAAGAGGTATATTTTTGGTTGGTGTGCACTGAGTTTCAATACAACCAATACACTATGTGTAAAAATGAAAGAATCAGTCTAGGTGGGCTCAAGGACTCCCTTCCAACACCAGCATTCTTTGCGCTTATGTTGGGTATGAAAAAGATGACAACAAAATTGACTGCTTACAAGTGTGGGAATTATTTTAGCTCACAAACATGATGCTTCACAAAAAACAAATTCTGTTTTTCAGATGTAACTAGTAGGGATAGAATACTTAATTCTTAATAATAATTTTCATAGGATTATTTTTGTTTTACTTTCAAAGCAGAAATCAAACTCTTCTCCTAAGGGATATTCTTACCCTTCTAACAGAATTTTATTGGTAAATGATGTCTCTTCCTACAGATCTTTTTCTTTATGTCAATATGATTTTTTTGTTATAGATTTAAAACATTGTGTTGTATTTTTTGTTTGTTCATTGTTTGTTAGCCCCTGGCAATATTTACAAGATTGAGAAAAAATACAGTCCCTAGCAGTGGCTTATCATCTCAAAGACAACACTAACACACGCATATTCCACACACAGACACACATACACACTCCTCATAAATGACTCAATCCAGAGTTTCAGATGCTAAAGTCTTGACAGTTGCCACCATTGACAGTTTCAGCCAGGGAGGGGAGGGGGTGTCATTCTCTCTTTATTCATTTTCACTTTTATTATGTAACTGTATAATGTGAGTGAAACCTGTATTTTAAAAGGAAAGAAAGGGGTAGCCTATTCACGCTCTCTAGGTGTACGCAAACCACTTGAAACCAATTAGGTGTCAACAGAATTGTTAATTATCCTGGGGTCACCACCTTTTGTGAAGCCTTTCAGAGTAAAGGGGAGGTGTGGCTTAGCACACAGCAGGTTCAAACAACCCTCTAATTGACAAATTTTATACTCAGCAGTTGGGTTGGCTGGAGAGGTTAAATCACATTTACTCTCCTTCACAGGAGAACATGGATAGACCATTATGTTTATTATTCATTCATTTATGAAACAAATATTTATTGATTTGCTGGTTTTAACTTCAGGGTTTGGCTACCAGTAGTTAATAAGAGAAGCAGTCACTGCTCTATGAATATTTCTTTATGAGAGAATACTCTCACTTCACAATTTACAAATAATTAATTCAAAGAAACTGATTGTAGGATACATCAGAAAACTATAAGTCTAGAGACTTCTAGAGCCTAGGCTGCTTTGTTTCCTAATTCTGAATCTGAAAAGTCAAGGTGCCGTACATTTACTTAGACTAAAGAATTAACAGTCTTCATAAGCACAGCCCCACACCCATAAAACACCAGCTTTCTCTATCTACGTTTTTAATTCCAAGATTCCCATTCCCCTTTGAAGAAGCCGCCATCACCACCTTCCTTTTATCACTATCTCAAAATATAATATGGATTCCGTTGAAACCTATACTTTCACACAGAATCAATTAAGAATTATACTTAAATCGACTTTAAGTTTCATTAGTAGTTTTAATATGCTGTGTGGAAAATATCCTGCATCAGGAGAAAAAACCCTGAATTCTAACTTCTGCTCTTACACTTAACAGCCTATTAATATTGGGCAAGTTTTAACTTTTCTAACCTTCATTGCCCCCATCTGTAAACTGGGGCTAAAACAATCTCTTATCCATTTAACAGTGTCAGTATAAAGGTTTAAAAATGCTGTATATAAGATTAATTTGAAAATGTATCAAGAGTATGTAAATATAGAGCATATAAAATTGCTATGATTGCATTCTACAAACTGGAAATAATAATGTCTATAATCCACCCTGTATAATTGTTCAGTTAAAACAGTAGTTTCCATGGTCAAATCCAAGAACTCCTGATGGTTCCTCGTACCCTTTTAGGGGGTTCATGAGGTCAAAACTATTTTGATAGTAATACTTTTGTGAACTCCCCAATTCTCAAACAGGTCTCAGTTAATTTAGAAAGTTTATTTTGCCAAGGTTGAAGGTGTGCACCCGTGACACAGCCTCAGGAGGTCCTGACGGCAAGTGCCCAAGGTGGTAGGGGCACAGCTTGGTTTGTTTTTTTTGAGACGGAGTCTGGCTCTGTCGCCCAGGCTGGAGTGCAGTGGCGCAATCTCAGCTCACTGCAAGCTCTGCCTCCTGGGTTCACACCATTCTCCTGCCTCAGCCTCCTGAGTAGCTGGGACTACAGGCGCCCACCACCACGTCCAGATAATTTTTTGTATTTTTAGTAGAGACGGGGTTTCACCGTGTTAGCCAGGATGGTCTCAATCTCCTGACCTCGTGATCCTCCCGCCTCGGCCTCCCAAAGTGCTGGGATTACTGGCGTGAGCCACTGCACCCGGCCCACAGCTTGGTTTTATATGTTTTAGGGAGACATGAGACATCGATCAAAACGTGTAACGTGTGCATTGCTTCAGTCTGGAAAGGTGGGACAACCCAAGGCTAAGTCAGGACAATTCAAAGTGGGGAGGAGCTTCCAGGTCATGGGTAGATAAGAGACAAATGGTTGCATTCTTTTGAGTTTCTGATGAGCCTCTCCAAAGGAGACAATCAGATATGCATTTATCTCAGTGAGCAGAGAGATGACATTGAATAGGATGGAGGCAGGTTTGCCCTAAGCAGTTCTCAGCTTGACTTTTCCCTTTAGCTTAGTGATTTTTGGGGGCCCCAAGATTTATTTTCTTTTCACACTATGAAGACATTATTTGCCTTTTTCACTCTTATTCTCTGAGAAGCATATATTGGGTTTTTCCAGAAGCTACATGACACGTGATATTACAACAGATTAAATGAAGAAGCAGATGTGAGCATCCAGAAAGGAGTATTTTTTGAGCCAGATGTTAAAGAGCTTTTCCAAATTATTTTAAAATCCAACTTTTCTCAGGAATTATTTTCTATTTTGGAAAATGATTCAAAATGCTCTTAAAATATGTTATTTATAGTAACATAATACATTCATTATGTACTTCAAATGAAATAAGAAACATTTTTAAATTTTTCAATTTTAATTTTTAAGACAGTGATATTGATTAATGTAATCTATCTATATATAAGCTCTATAGGGTTGTAGAGGAGGAAACATACAGTTCTGACTTTCCGTCGCAGTCACCAGAGCTGTAGCAGAAGAAGTTCTCTCTCTTCCCTTTCTGAGTTCTTATCTGAACTGCCTGTAACAAAAGACAGATGAACAAAAGAAAAACAAACAGAAATTTATTAACATGCATATTTCCTGTGTATACATAGGAGATATCCAAAGAAATGAGTAAATCTGCAAAAGGTGGTTTAGACTTCAGGCTTAAATACTATCTTCAGCTGGAACAGAAAGAGGAGACCAGTAATGGGGAGATGACCCAGAAAAGCACAGTTAAACAAAAAGTGAAGCTCATTATGCAGATTTAAGTCAGCGCCTTAGCCATTAACAAAATTTTCTTGTGATTTACAACCATCTTTCTCTTTAGGAGATACACTTACAAGTGGATACTTCCTTCATAGATTTAGATTTCCTTTTAAAAAAAAATTCTACTCAGTTTTCAGAGCTTTCCCTGTGTCTGAAGTTTCTCAAAATAATCAACTTAAAATAATTCTTAAGCCAAAAGAGGCATATTTTAATGTGGCGTACTCTGGTCTCCTACAGTCATATTTTGAGGTAGCATACTCTGTTCTCCTATAGTCTGCTCAATATTTTTTTTAACCGTGTGAAGAGATCAGGAGGCAAAGAAGTTTGAAAACTGCCTAGCTAAAATAATATATAAAAAGGGGCTTTTTTTTTTTTTTTTTTGAGGCAGAGTATTGCTCTGTCGCCCAGGCTGGAGTGCAGTGGCATGATCTCTGCTCACTGCAACCTCTGCCTCCCGGGTTTCAAGTGATTCTCCTCCCTCAGCCCCCTGAGTAGTTGGGATTACAGGCACGTACCACCATGCCTGGCTAATTTTTGTATTTTTTTAATTAGAGACGGTGCTTCACGATGTTGGTCAGGCTGGACTCGAAATCCTGACCTTGTGATCCGCCCACCTCGGCCTCCCAAAGTGCTGGGATTACAGGCGTGAGCCACTGCGCTCGGCCAAACAGGGCTTTTTAAATGTGAAGTATCATATTCATAAAAACTGTTCAAATAAAAACCGAACTAGAATTAAGTCATTTGTAAATTGACTTGTATAATTAGCTGTTCCTACTTTGTGTTCCAACCTATTTCACTACACACGTTTGTAATAAAACCTGTTCTTACATAGGATTAAGAACACTGGTCTGGCTGGGCACAGCAGCTCACACCTGTAATCCCAGCACTTTGGGAGGCCAAGGCGGGCGGATCACCTGAAGTCAAGAGTTCGAGACCAGCCTGGCCAACATGGCGAAACCCCATCTCTGCTAAAAATACAAAAATTAGCTGGGCGTGGTGGTGGGTGCCTGTAATCTCAGCTACTCAGGAGGCTGAGGCAGGAGAATTGCTTTAACCTGGGAAGCAGAGGTTGCAGTGAGCCGAGATTACACCAATGCACTCCAGCCTGAATGACAAAAGCAAGACTCTGTCTCAAAAAGAAAAAAAAAAAGAACAAAAAAACAGGGGTCTGATGGCCTATTTACATGCATTTAAGAAATAATGAAACAACATTAAATTATGGTAGAGGAGTGTAAATGAAATTCATGTCTACATGATTAACCCAAAGCTACCATATTATTTAGGATGTGAAGAGTGGTATTCTGACACTTTTTTTTTCCATGGGAAATGCCATTTAGTGGCATATCAGTCCCTGTCAGACACTTAAAGAAGTTAAGGTTGAGGTATGGGGATACTCATTCTCTTCCCCTCTTGCTCTGGGAGCTGGGGGACATTGGTTTAGGAAACTAAGTATTCCTACCTGTACTTTTGAATCCTAAGACAATAAAGCAAAGGCAGGAGACAAACAGAAAATTCACAGCAGTCGTGGCAGTGTTGAAAATGTAGTTGTGGGCTGGTAAGCATCTGCCCTACAGCAGTGGTACCAGCTGTAGCGGCAAATGAGAGGCCCTTGTTGGTGGCTCTCACGTCAAAGACATAATCTTCCCTCTGTTTTCATCAGCCTAGTCTCTGTTGGTTCAAGTCCAAATTCTGAGTCTGATTCTGGAGGCTTCCTATGATGCTGCAATTCCCTTATCCTTCCAGTTAAATTATCTGCTTATCTCACCAGAATTGGGAATTTTGTTGTTTGCTACCCAGAACCCAACAAATACTGGCTGCTGAATTAGATAGATGTGGGCATTCAGTTCCAGTTTCACTATGTTCAAGCTTAGTGAACTTAGCCAAATTGTTTCACCTCCTAAAAAAGTACAAATGATAATAATTGTCTCTTTAGTTTTGGCTTATTGATCTGTATATTAAAGTTATTGTTATGAGGACCAAATGAGATAATGCATATAAAAACAGTACAGCACATGCTTGGAATACATTTGAAATATAATCAGAGAAAAGTACATTTCACAAATAAAATTACCCTAAGGTTAATATGAGTGAATATAGACAAGACATTACTCTTACATTGTTTCAATATTTTTTTTCCTGTAGGAACATGTAGAGTTTAACAAAAAATAACCATTAACTTTTCTATCATATTCCTCTAATCCATTTCTGTTGCTGTATCAAATCATCATTCCTTCTTTCTACTTGGAGCTCATTCAATACTGTTTTTTAAAGTAGTGATATTGGTATTTTGGATCGGACAAGTGTTTGTCGTACAGGGCTGCCCCAAGCATAGCAGGAATTTATTATCACTGATTATTGCCCATTGATATGGTTTGAATATATGTGTCTACTAAATATCATGCTGAATTTTAATCCCCAATGTTGGAAGTGGGGCCTGGTGGGAGGTAGGGATCATGGGTAGGGATCCCTCTTGGTGTGGTGCTACCCTCGCAATAGTGATTTCTTGTGAGACCTGGTTAATGCAAAGTGTGGCACCTCGCCCCGCCCAACCACCACTCTCTCTTGCTCCTGCTCCCTCCGTCTGAGATACCTGCTCCCCCTTTGTCTTACATCATTATTGAAAGCTTCTTGAGGCCTCCCCAGAAGCTGATGCCAGCACTATGCTTCCTGTACAACCTGCAGAATTGTGAGCCAATTAAACCTCTTATAAATTACTCAGTCTCAGGTATTTATTTATAGCAATGCAAGAATGTCCTAACACACCCATGTACGAGCCAAGGAAAAGTTTATCTCCATCCTCTAGAAGTTCACTGAAAATGAACTAACAAAAAGTGGATTATAGGATTGAAAAAGGCGTAGGAAATTTATTTTAATATGCATATGGATATGAGAGCTACACACAAAGTGAGAGACTCAATGAGGTGCCAAATGATTGAGGCTTAAATATTCTCTTCACAGGGGAGAAATGTATGGACCCAGGAAGCAGACATTATTTTGAAAATGATTCTCTTTGGAAGCTAACTGGGAAGGTTATGGGAACGTGAGAGGCAGAACTGCACGGGAACAAAAATTGTCTTATTATGGAGATAAAGTCCTCCAGGTAATCTCTGGGAGCTTCCTCACAAGAATAAATACAAAGTCTGTTTGGGTGTGGTGATGACTTCTAGTCTCATCTCTTCTATGGTGGTTAATCTTTCCTGCTTAATTGATGATGTTCCTTGGAAGGGTGCATTAGTCTGCTCTTGTATTGCTATAAAAAAATACATGAGGCCGGGCACAGCGGCTCACACCTGTAATCCCAACACTTTGGGAGGCTGAGGTGGGTGGATACCTGAGGTCAGGAGTTTGAGACCAGCCTGGCCAACATGGTGAAACCCTGTATCTACTAAAAATATAAAAAATTAGCCAGGCTTGGTGGTGGGTGCCTGTAATCCCAGCTACTCTGGAGGCTGAAGCAGGAGAATCACTTGAACCTGGGAGGTGGAGGTTGCAGTGAGCCGAGGTCACGACACTGCATTCCAGCCTGGGAGATGAGAGTGAAACTCTGTCTCAAAGAAAAAAAAAAGAAAATAATATACCTGAGACTTGGTAATTTATAAAGGAAAAAGGTAATTGGCTTATGGTTCTGCAGACTTATAAGCCTGAATCTACTCGGCTTCTGGGGAGGCTTCAAAGAGCTTTTACTCATGAAGGAAGGCAAAGTGGGAGCACACACATTACATAACCAGAGCAGGAATGAGAGAGAGTGTGGCAGAGGATCCACACACTTTAAACATCCAGAATTGGAGAGAACTCACTCACAACCCACTACCACAAGGCTACCACCAAAGCATCTGAGATCCACCTCCCAACTCAAACACCTCCCAGTAGGCCCCACCTCCCACACTGGGAATTACATCTCAGCATGAGATTTTGCAGGAATATATACCCAAACTATATCAGAGGGTGTCTTAGGACAATTGCATTTCCTTTAGGTATCTGTTCTAGGTAAGGAGCCTCATGTACAGAAAGAACATAGACTTTGGATTCATCTAGGGATAGACTGCAGACCATAAACAAGTTCCTCATTCTCTCTTGGCTTCAGTTTTCTCATCTGGTAAACTAGAATAAGAATTATATCAACTGGATGAGATTGATGTGGGATTACATGAGGTAATATGTGTAAAGCACTTCAAATAATGCTAGACACAGAGTATGATCTCAGCATGTTAGTTGCTACCAAGCCATCCCACTAATATTTTTAATTATCTATGAACTGGGACAGAAATTAGCACCACATCATCAGATTTTAAAAAGTAAATGAGACAAAATGTGTAAAATGTGTAGTTTTTCATACTAAATTCTCAGGGGATGTTAGCTGTTATATTATCATTCTTAAAACTTTGGTTTACTTCCTATAATATGAAGTCAAGAAGATGGATGCTGTGGTTTCCTGTACGTAACAGGGCAAGTCTTTCTTCCCTGTAATATAACAAATGGAGCTTTATCAACTACCCTGGCTTTTGGCAAAAAGTAAATTTTCAAACTGAATGTGCTTTAGAATAATTTTCAGACAGTTATAAATGTAACTCTCATGAAAATATAAAATGAATATATGTCAAAAATTTCATTGAACTCATTAATGAAGGAACCAGTAGGATGTTAAAACAAGTTCAATATAGAGTTTATAGAACAAAGCTAAAGCCAAGAATGCTGAAATGCATTTTCTAAGAGATGCAAAACTGGTTAATATCCTATAGGACCATATAATGTAATAATTGCTGTTATCTTTTCTACAGAGCAAAAATTAATTGTATATCATCCAGACAAAATTTACTTACGTTGATACAGACAAGAATCACTTTAATTACTGTCAGTTTTCTATAATTTGACTTGTATTCATGTAAGTTCTAACCCATAGAAAGCCAGTTAAAGTTACATGGCCCTATGGAATCAGATCATCTCTGAAAATTTGCATGACAAGACTCAGCATTTTATCGAAAGGACACCTGATAATATTTTTTGCCCATTTCCAATCTTGAACATTTATTTTCAAACAAGTGCTGCTTTTGAATACTGCCCTTTCAAGGAGAAGTTATTTATTCTATGACAATTTTACAATACCTATTAGATAGTCCCCTCCTCTCTATCTATACCACTGTGTGTATATGTTTATAGACTTTTTAAAACATTGTTTGCCAACTTATTTTTCCAGTTGTATTTATTCATTGGTATATAAAAAGACTACACATAATTAATGCATACAATTTGGTGAGTTTGACCCAGCTGTGTATTACCATCACCAAAATTCAGGTAATAATTAAATGTTCTTATCATTATAATCAATGAAACTCATTAACACATTGTTATCACCCAAAGTACATAGTTTAAATTAGGCTCCTTCTTTATGTTGTACATTCTATAAGTTCTGGCAAATGTATAATAACATATATCCACTATTGTATTATCATGTAAAGTGGTTTTACTTTCCTAAAAATCCTCTGTGCTCTATTCATCCTTCTCTCCCTGCAACCCTTGGCAACCACTGATCTTTTTACTGTTTCCATAGGTTTGCCTTCTCCAAAATGTCTTATATCTGGACTCATACAGTATGTAGTATTTTCGTATAAGCTTATTTCACTAGTAACATGCATTTGAGTTTTCTCTATGTCTTGTTATGGCTTCACAGCTCATTTCTTTTTAGCACTGAATAATACTCCATTGTCTGAATGTACCACAGTTTGTTTATTGATTTGTCTATTGATGGTCATCTTGGTTGTTTCCAAGTTTTGACAATTATAAATAAAATTGCTGTAAACATTTGTGTCCAGGTTTTTGTGTAGACATAGGTTTTCAATTCCTTTGGGTAAATATTAAGAAGTGTGATTACTTTGTCATATGGTAAAAGTATGTTTAGTTTTATTAGACTCTGCAAAACTGTCTCCCAAAGTGGCTGCACCATTGTACATCCCTACTAGCAATGAATGAGAGTTCCTGTTGCTCCACACCATCTCCAGCAGTTAATGTTGTCAGTGTTTTGGAATCTGATCATTCGAATAGGTATGTAATGATATCTCATTGTTGTTTTAATTTGTAATTTCCTAGAGACACATGATGTGGTGCATATTTTTATATGCTTATTTTCCATCTACCTATTTTCTGTTCATGTATTTTGTCAGTTCCTTTAATCAGGTTGTTCATTTTCTTTCATTAAGATTTAAGAGTTCTTTGTATATTTTGAATAACAGTCCCTTTTCAGATGAATATTTCATAAAGATTTTCTCCCAGTCATTACCTTTTCTTCTTTTATTCTTGACCATATCTTTTGCAGAACAGAAGTCATTAATTTTAACATCATCAAGCTTATCAGTTATTTCTTTCATGGAACATGCCTTTGGTTCTTTACCTGAAAATTATCATCATACACAAGGAGGTCTAGATTTTCTCCTATAAGTTTTATAGCTTTATATTTCATATTTAGGTCTATGATCCATATTGAGTTAATTTGTGTGAAGGTTGTAAAGTCTGTGTGTAGATTCATTTCTTTGCATGTGAATGTTCAGTTGTTCCAGCAGAATTTATTGAAAGGACAATCTTTGCTCCATTGAATTGCCTTTGCTCCTTTTTCAAAGATCAGTTGACTATATTTATGAGGGTCTATTTCTGGGCTCTCTGTTCTGTTCTATTTACCCTGCTTAGAGCTCTCTGAGCTTCCTGGATGTGCAGTTTGGTATCTGATCTTAATTTGGAGTAAATTCTCAGTTATTATTGCTTCAAATATTTCTTCTGTACCTTTTTCTCTTTCTTCTTATTCTGGTATTCCCATAAGGCATAAGTTACACATTTATAATTGCTCCACAGGTCTTGGAGAGTCTGTTCTGGCTTTTTTGTTTTGTTTTGTTTTGTTTTCTTGGTTTTTTTCCCTTTGCCCTTCCATTTTGGAAGCTTCTATTGACATATCCTCAAGCCCAGAGATTCTTTTCCTCAGCCATGTCTAGTCTACTAATGAATCCATCAAAAGCATTCTTCACATCTGTTACAGTGTTTTGATCTCTAGCATTTCTATTTTTTTTCCTTAGAATTTCCATTACCCATCTGTCTTTGCAGGTTGTGTACTTTTTCCATTAGTGCTCTTAGCATAATACTCATAGTTGTTTTATATTCTCCATCTGATAATGCCAACATCCCTGCTATATCCACGCCTGGTTCTGATGCTTGCTCTGTTCTTCAAACTGGTTTTTTTTTTTTTCTTTTTTGCTCTTTAATCTTTTTTTAATAGCCAGACATGGCATACTGGGTAAGAGGACCTGTTGTAAATTGGTCTTTGGCCATGTAGTGGTAAGGTGTGGGAAGTGGAAGAATTTTTTCGTCCTATGATTAGGTCTCAGTCTTTTAGTGAGCCTGTGCCACTGAACTGTGAACTGCACAAATGTTTCTCTCACTTTAGTGGGGATAGGATGACTAAAGGACACTGAGGCTGAGTATGTTCCTTCAACCAGCTAGGTTAGAGTTTGGTAAAACCCAGCAGGTTAGGCTCTGTAAAATATATTCTCCCAAGGATGAGTCTTATTAAGAAAAACAGAATGCCCTGGCATATGTCAAAATGATTCCTTTTCCCCATCCCTTGCCAGAAGCACAAAGGAATTTTTCTCCAATATTCACTATGAGAACCTGGTTGAGCTCCTGGAGGTAAAACTCACCAAAATGTCCCCCTCCCACAATGCCCTGGAGTTTTCAACTCTCAGCCCTGTCCATGCTGAGTCTCCAGGATTTGTCAATTACAGTTTTATGGTTTCCCTAGTAAATACTAGTTCTGGAGAAGTTTGCTCCTGGGTTTCTGCCTGTCGGTCATTCCAATTTTGGGGGTAGTGGTTTGTCCTGTAATCCCATTCTCTAACAAATCTATGAAGGGTTGCTGATTTTTCAGTTTCTCAGCTTTCTACTTACCGTAAGGACAGAGTGAAAACTTCCAAACTCCTCAGATGCCAGATAGAAAATCTTCCTACTGTTTTAACTGTGATTTTACCTACAGATTTGACGTCATACATTCCCACTTGTGTGTAGCCCACACATTTTCTCCAAATTAACCTAGAATTGCCATTGCCACTTCCAGAATTTGACCAAAAAATTATCTAAATATGCTGTCTTTCTGGTTATAGTAATTGTCATGGGAATACTATGACTAAGAGAAAAATGCTACAAATATGGGATTTATTTTGTTCACAGAGAGTTAACAATGTGAGGGAAAAAAGCAATGTATTTAAAAACTGTTTCTTCTTGTTCATAGGTACTAAATACTGTCCATCTCTTTAAACATTTTACCTCTCTATGGGCCCCATGGTAAAGTGAATTCTACTCTTAACTATTTGGAAAGCAGTTTGTTAAGCAGAGAAACACTGAGCTGTGAATTAAAACTTCTAATGTGGCACTGGAGGCACATAGAATTTTGTCCAGATATTACAGAATATTAATGTATTTAAATTTTATTAAGCATGTCAATGGGAGTAATTTCATGGTGATAAGATATCTAATTTCATTGCCTTCAGTGGCCCAGCTTTGTCTCATGTTTTTGTCCATTTTTTGCAGGCTTATAGCTAAACTGTTCTACACATAGACATCATGTTCTCTGTTTTAAAATATTCGGACACCTGCAATAACACATAGTCATAAAGCTCTTTTATATTGAGTTATTCATCCTTCAGCTTGTTTTCATTATAGGTCTATTGGAAGATTTCCACCCTCAGCCTTACTCTCTTAGCAGTTAATTAAAATATTCTTGCTACTGAAATGTACTTTATAGTTCCTATAAATTAGGGGATGTCAAATATTATAGTTTTCTTAGAGTAGCTAGGATTCTTCATTTTTAAAAAATTCCCACTATTTCATACTTGCAGCAATTTAGAAAAATTGCCAATGCATCAATTAATGCAAATTGTCTAAAGGCTTCTATAATTTGAGCTTAAAATGCTAGCTCCAACCATAGAGCTTTGTATTTCCATGAACTGAGACTTAAAATACTGGGTTCAATGTTCATTTACCTAATGTTCCCCGGTAATAAAGACGTGTCTATTAAGGACATCTGTTGCAATTTGGTAACCTCTAATTTTAATGGAAAATAATAGAGTTCATGTCTGTAAGATTAGAGGTTATGGACTAGGTCTTTACACTGGTTTGGCGTCCTGGATATAATGTTCTGTCAGCCAACCTAATACATTCGCAAAAGGCCCAAAGTCTTGGTTCTGCAGGCCAACAAAAAGAAATAAAGAAAAAAAAAAAAACTTTTCTATCTTGTCACTTTGATCATTGCCTTGTTGAAAATCTGTCACCACCTGCTAGAAAATAATACTTTATTTCTCTTTTTAAAAAGCACATGAGGAGACAAGAAACCAGTGAATAATTACACAGTAAAATGTACTCTGCCAACTAACAACAA
Source organism: Pongo pygmaeus (assembly GCF_028885625.2). Taxonomy (NCBI): domain Eukaryota; kingdom Metazoa; phylum Chordata; class Mammalia; order Primates; family Hominidae; genus Pongo; species Pongo pygmaeus. The sequence continues at coordinate 17,194,854 of NC_085930.1, read as the reverse complement.
GAGGGTGGGAAAAGGCAGAAGAGAGAAGAGAAGTAGAGAAAAGGGTAGGGATGAAAATCTCTGAAACTCTGTATAGTCCCCAAAACCCCCCATGGAGTTCATGGCCTCTCACTGATATTTAGGTTTTTGATATTTTTCTCTTTGTAGGGGATGGGGATTGGGGGTGAGAGAGAGACAAAACCTTTGCCTCTTGAACTGACAACCTACAGATAGTAAAAAGAATGCATCTGAGAAAACAATTATATCTGCCAACTTCAGCCACTGTAACAATGAAATCGTGACTGTTTTTAAATTCAAGCCAAACGTTAGCATTCCTTTCGAATCCAAGTCCTTATGGCATTTATGACTCTCACGGGTATTTATTTTAGCTGAATATCTTGCATTTGCTATGCCAAGAGCAATCCCGAGTAAAAAGGATTCCTGTCACTTTATTCAGGCTTCAACAAAAAGCACCCAAGCCAGTAAATCACTAAATGGGACTACCAACTTCCTATGACATGCATGAATAATGCCTTAGCAGTCAGCTCACCGGAAAAATTAGAATGGGAGTGAATAAAATCCTGTAAAAGTATGCCTTCACAAGCTGAGCCCAGAACTCTATCAAAATCAATTTCTTCCATTTGACATCTGAGTATGTTGAAATGTTCTAACAGGAAGCAACAGAATCAAATTTCTTTTCAACTTGCTTTCTGCATAAAGGAAGAATTATGATAACCAAGCTCACCAGTCTTTAGGTATTACTCAAAGTCCAATGGTAACTTGAGGCCACCTTGAGGCAGGAAAAACAAAGACGAAGGCAAAAATTTGGTGTTGGACACCTAGATTGACAAAAACTGAGCAAGTCAAGTTTCACACAACTGTGTTTTTTCTTTAGTGACGGAAAGTTGGAAATGTCCTTGATCCAGTTTTACATTGGAGTATCAGAGGAAAAGGTTAATTGTGTAAGACAGTAACAAGATTATGGAATAGGTGTAGAAAGTTAAATATATTTTATTATGATCAGTCTTCTATATAACAGTCCGTACAACCTCCTTCATCGAAACCATGATGCCCCTTGTAACTGAAACTATGTGCTTAACATCTCTGTTGAAGGAAATAGAAAGTCATTTAGATGCATTCAAATGTGTTCCTTTTGCTTTTTAGTCAGACTGTGCTTGCAGTTACCTTTGCTTTCTAAATATAATAAACCCAGAGTTAAGTCATTAAGTGTTGTCACTGAATGTATATATGGCCACCTTTCACATTTCTAAATGAATATCTCATTTTACATGTTGTTTTCTTCAAAAAAATTTTCTATCTTAAATTGATTACCCATTACCAAAATGACAAAGAAATTTTTAAATCCTAGGAAAGAAACAAGTTTTTAATGGCATAGCTAATGAAACACATTTCTGTTGTATTTTCTAGTATATTAATCTATTCCAAAGTATTTCTAAATGTACCAAAATTCACGTATGTTTTGCTGAGTTTATTTCAAAATGATTTAGTAGTAATAAAGAGTTTTTATATTATACTAATTAACATTCTTATCTTGAAAGATCTGACCTATCATTTTGTATTAGTAATAATACAGAATTTTTCAATAAAAAATAAATAAGAAAGCTAAGGCATCATTTTTTGCAAGCTCATGTGGCTCTTTTGGTGATTTATAGACTAATCAATCATTAATAGAATTAAAGGCCATTTATACTAAATTAATTGCTTATGGCTGCAGCAAATTGTGTTTTGAGATTTACTGGTAAAGACTATAAATTGCCAGTCATGTTATTAGACATATAAATCACACAGTTACTGAAAATTGATTATATGACTCCAATTTTTCTGAACATATTGTTACTCTTGCTTATTATTTTTCTTACCTAGGTCAGAGAAGTTCAGCGCTACAGTGAGTGAAGAAATGTGCAATTCTAGTATCTAAGGCTAATACTCTAATGTTTTTTGTTGTTATTGTTTTCTTGTTTTGTTTTGATTTCAATATTCTTTGAGATGAAGAAAATAAGATTTTTGCTTTTATGTAATATCGTAGTGTTGTTTTTGTTTTTTCTATTCACTGTCTGCTATGGTTGGAATATTTGTGCCTCCCCCAAACTCATATACTGAAATCCTAACCTCCCAATGTGATGATATTAGGAGGCGGGTCCTTGGGAGATGATTAGCTTATGAGAACAAGGCACTCTCTAATAGGTTTAGTGCCTTAAAAAAGAAAAGTGCTCTCTTCTACCATAAGAGATTATGGTGAGAAAACCATCAGAAGGAAGGCCCTCCCCAGAACCCGACTGTACTGGCAACCTAATCTTGGCTTTCCAACACAGAGAACTGTACGAAATAAATTTCTATTGCTCATAAGCCACCCAGTCTATCGTATTTTATGATACTAGCCCAAATAGACTAAGATACTACCCGAGTCTAACTATCCCAGGTATAAAAGCTAATATATTTTTTTAAAATCATTGCAAAATATCTCTTGAATTTTATGACGGAACAATGTTATAACAAATCCACAATGAACACAGCTTTGTCCTCCTCCTTTTGCATTTTGCTAAGATCCCAAATATATAGTCTACTTCTAAGAATAGAGAAATCACAAAAAGTTAAGGCAGGCACTATGAGTATTTGTGGTGTTTCGATGGTCTTTATGATAATTATTTAAGAGATAAGGTAGCACGTATTATTTGCATCTAGATGAAAAATTGGTTTAGGAGAACATTCTGGATACAGATTTTGAGTTCTAAATTAGTATGCTCGTTTCCCTGTCACTTTTCTTTTCCTATCTGGTATATGATACACAAAGTTACCAGAATATTCTTGTTTTGTTTTGTTTTTGAGACAGAATCTCTCTCTATTGCCCAGGCTGGAGTGCAACGGCAGGATCATAACTCACTGTATCCTCCACCTCCGGGCTCAGGGTATCCTCCTGCCTCACCTCCTGAGTCGCTGGGACTACAGGCACGTGCCACAATGCCCAGCTGAATTTTATTATTTTTTAAATTTTTTTGTAGAGAGGAGGTCTTGCCTAGTCTGGTCGAGAACTCCTGGCTGTAAGTGATCCTCCTGCTTCAGACTCCAAAAGCACTGGGATGACAGGTGTGAACCACCATACCTGGGCAGAATATTCTTACATATGGCTCTCATGGTTCCTCCATTATTTATAGTATAATTTTCAAGAATTCCATTTTCTCAAACTACTCTTCACAAGCTCTATCGTCCAGTCAGTCAATTCCAAAAAGTGACTGTTACCTAAACACCCACGTGCCAGATCCACTATAACTGCCCTTATCCCTGTGATGGTGCTTTGCAGCCCCACCAGTACCAACTCCATCCTTCAGGGCCAGCTCAGAGACAACCGTCTCCAGAAAGTACTCGTTTTCATCAAAATGCTAGCACTGTTTTATCCCCTTAGGAAGCATTGCAAATTGTCATTTCATGCCATGTACTTATATTTCTATTTATGCATTTATCTACTGTATCTACTTTTTTTTTTTTTTTTTTAGACGGAGTCTTGCTCTGTCGCCCAGGCTGGAGTGCAGTGGTGCAATCTCAGCTCACTGCAAGCTCCACCTCCCAGGTTCACGCCATTCTTCTGCCTCAGCCTCCCGAGTAGCTGGGACTACAGGCACCTGCTATCATCCCCGGCTAATTTTTTGTGTTTTTAGTAGAAACGGGGTTTCACCATGTTAGCCAGGATGGTCTCGATTTCCTGACCTCATGATCTGCCCGCTTTGGCCTCCCAAAGTGCTGGGATTACAGGCATGAGCCACTGCGCCCGGCCTACCGTATCTACTTTTAAAAATTTTTTACCACAAAATGTATATACCTTCTTATAATCTACAATAGGCAGAATGTAAATTTTAACAAATAGGCGATCATAGCTTTTTATTTCAGTATTTCAGGTATGATGTACTTTATAGAACAGACAAGAGTCTCCACCAAATCACTTGCTAGCAATCTGATATATTGTAATTTGATAGCAATTCAATAACACACAACTATCAAATGATTTAATTAACCTAGAAACAAATACTGCAAATTAGAAACTAATTTTAAATATCTTGCAAAATTCTCCATTCCCATCAGGTCCGCAAATGTAAGATCTTGAAAAGAAAACAAGGTCTGATCACAGATGAGGGAATTCAGAGTATGCCATCCTCAAATATGCAAGTTCGACCTAAGGTTTACTTTGAGCTGAAAGCAATTAAAAAAGAAACAGACCCAAGAAACTCTCTGCCCTCCCTGTTTCCCTCTCTACTAGGAAAGACAGGAGAATGCCTAATCAGAGGAGACAACTCTAGACCTTAATTAGCCCAGAGATGGCACCAGAAGCATCTGCATAACAAAACTTACCAACTAGCCCTTATCTTCTATTTGAGCCCACCCACAATTTGCTGCTCTAGAAATTCAAGTCCTGGAGTCTCACTCTGTCACCCAGGCTGGAGCGCAAAGGTGCAATCTCGGCTCACTGCAACCTCTGCCTCCCAGGTTCAAAAGACTCTCCTGCCTCAGCCTCCCAAATAGCTGGGACTACAGGCACGTGCCACCATGCCCAGTGAATTCTGTATTTTTAGTAGAGATGGGGTTTCACCGTGTTGGCCAGGCTAGTCTCGAACTCCTGACCTCAAAGGATCCACCAGCCTTGGCCTCCCAAAGTGCTGGGATTACAGGTGTGAGTAACCACACCTGGCCATCTTGTCACTTTTCTACAACATTATATTTCTTTGCTAAGATGTTATATAAGCTCAAGTTCTAACCACCCCATTGAGTTACTACTCAGCACTGAGCATCCATCGTGTGTGCATGATGCACAAGTTAACAAACTTCTTTCAGTTTTTCTCTTTTTGATCTGTCTTTTGTGTCTAATTTACAGGGCTTCAGCCAACGAACCTAAAATAGACAAAGGAAAAATAAACTGTTTCCTTCCTTACAAAGGAAAAGGGTACTCTGTTTTTCTGATGGACCAACACTGAGACACAATGGTGGGGCAGTAAAAATACAGAAGATGAGAACCTCTGGAATGAGAAACACCTATGTCCAAATTTCAGCTCTGACCTATTTGCTATATTATGATAAAACACACACACACACACACACACACACACACACACTAGCTGTTATTTGATGCATGTAATAATTTTTAGCTTAAACTTTGCAAAAAATTTATGTAAAATCATAACTTGGTCCCATAATTCTTCAAGTATATAAAAAACTCATGCTCCTTTGGGAATAAACATTTTTTTAGCAAAGATGTAGAGCAAAATGCTAGCACTGTTTCTTACCTATTCACGCTGTGTTTAATCATCATAAATGTCATGACTTGTGCTTATACATGCAAACTGAAGTTTAGAACAGAGATACACATACAATTAATTTTGTTACAACTATAAATATCAGGAACTCTTTCAAAATCCAGAAAAAGGGATTTGTTAGTTGTTTTTGTTGTTTGAGTCGGTGTTAGTTATATTTAATTAATATGACTTCCCTCCTATGGGTATACAGAAATGTGCAAAGACAACATCCAACTTTACATATCCCTAAAAATTTTTAAAGTAAACCATGATAGTAATACCTTTCTAACACTTGATTACAGAATCACATTTGAACTATGTATAAGATCTTAGGATGTTGGAGGTGGTAGGGCTGTTCTTGTTTTTCACCATGCTATGAGTACCATAAGTAATTTCTTCTAACAAAAGGTTTTTCAAAGGTCTATTATGGCTAAGTTGTCAAAACCGCTGGTAAATGGTCTGAGGGTTTCACTAAACCACAAACCTTTCTGCACGGTTTTTTTTTTTTCCTTTTTTTAAAAAAAAATACATATTAATTTCCCCATGGGTATACTACACCTTAGGAACGATTTTTTTTTTTTTCCCATGAAATGGAATAGCCCTTTGGTTGAAGGAAATAAAAATATGTTGCTGTTATTCTTAGCCACTAAACCAATATTTGCTTTAGTCATAATAGAATTCCTTCTATAGAAGCCAGTTAAAGGAAAATCCCTTCAAAATTACAACAACAAAAAAATCTCTCCAAAACTATATGCTTTTAAAGATCACTATACATTTCAGGAGAGATGTGACCAGAATGATTTCAAGAATTATTTTCAACTATAATAATTAAACTATTGTCTTCTATTCTTTTTTCTTTTTGCTTTCTCCTTTTGTTTTGAACAGTTGCCTAAGTGATACCAACGCCAGACAAAGTCATTAGCACTAGAAGATGCAGAGTGTTCAAGAAATATAAAAACTTTCCTGAGAGGTGAACAAGCCAAAGCTGATTTTGAACTCTTTAGATTGCACCTGACTAGTGCTAATAAAGACTCAGGATTCAGGTGACCCACAGGGGCCATGTGGAAGTGTTACTGGGGGTCCTTGCTCCCAGAGCTCCCAAGATGGTGGCGGGCTGCTTCCAAAATGGTGGTGGGCAGCTTCCAAAATGGTGGCAAGCCTCGTGTTCTCTGACCTGAGGTTCTTGGCCTCACAGATTCCAAGGAAAGGAATCTTGGGCCATGAGGTGAGTGTTATAGCTCTATTAGAAGCCGTGGGACACGGAAGAGAACAGTGGAACCCAGTGACTAGTGTTCAGCTCGATTGGGACTAACCCGGGCACTTAGCCGTGCAGGAACAATGGCAAGCCTCTAGCCGGATCAGGAGCCGCAATGGGCGCCTCACTGGATCAGGAGCACAGTGGACACCCTGCTGGATCTGGAGGGATGGAAGTCAGTGGCGGGTCTGTGTCTGTGACGGCGGCAAACAGCAGTGGTGGACGGCGAGTGAAAGCTCAGCTTGAGCCATAACAAACATGGACCAGAGAGTGCAGTTGCAAGATTTAACAGAGTGAAAACAGAGCTCCCATACAAAGGGAGGGGACCCAAAAGGGGTTGCCGTTGCCAGCTCGAATGCCTGGGTTTATATCCCTATCATTGTCCCTCCTGCTGTGCTCTCAGACAATAGATGATCAGCTATTTCTTTACCTCCTGTTTTTGCCTAATTAGCATTTTAGTGAGCTCTCTTTACTCCCTGATTTGTTGGGTGTGAGCTAAATTGCAAACCCCGTGCTTAAAGGCGGTTGTGGTCACCTTCCCAGCTAGGCTTAGGGATTCTTAATCAGCCTAGGAAATCCAGCTAGTTCTGTCTCTCAAAAGCACTTAAGTCACAGACACAGAGAATAATCTTCTTTAGAACACTCATCAAATTTGCCTAAGTGAATATGGAAGGGAAGAATCGTTGCAACTTCCCTAACACATTGAATCACATTAATTTTCGCCTATACAAAATACATAACCCTTTTCTTAATGGGTGTTGCTTGGTTTATTGTTGCCTTTATCTTTCTTTCTTTTTCTACTTCTGAGCAAATATCCTATCCCACTTCCTGCTAATGTTAAGGTAGAGGTTAGAGAGGGTAAAACATACACTGTCAACTCTGTAAAACAAGTAAGGCACCAGATATTCAGTTTTGGATTGTCATATCGAACTGAAGTCAGCTCATTAATCTACTATTTTCTCCCTAAGATTCCAAATCGACACTCTTATGCAATTTAGTAGTTACCAAAATGATTAATAGGTTTCTCTGGTGCTAACCTAACTGCTCTGACACTAAAGACAAGAACATTACAAAAGATAAAGCATTGAAATGAGAATTACCTCCCTTCTAGGCAACAATCAGCAGTTCAAGGCAATTCTCCAGCTTCTTTGAGCAACAAACAAATTACTGTCACCAACTATGGTTTTTGCCTTTCTGGATTCAAATGGAAGATGTTATTAACAAACCCTCATGACCAGGTCATTATTTTCTATCTTATCCGAAGCTTATGTTATAAAATTTCTCCTCCGGAAAAAAAAAATTCATTAAAAAAGTTCTAATTAGTATTCCTACATTTCACTTTCACATAGCATCATATTTCCATATGTGCCATAGACTGAGTTTTATTTAATGTAATATCACTAACCTAAAATCAAATGAATGTGTAGATGTATTTAACAAACAAGAAGTGAAGTGCAGAAAAGGCAATAATCTGAAGACTCTGTGCATTAGTTCCATTTGTGCCATGTGTATATTTCCAAGGAAAGTACTTTTCTATCCAAGTACCCACAGTATTGTTTTAGCTTTTTCATTTGCTTTTCTCTGTTTAGATGACCTATTCATAAAATGTCCTGTGGGCTATGTTGACAAAAGGAGTCAAATTCTTTGAAATATTTGAAGAGATTTATTCTGAGTCAAATATGAGTGACCACGGTCTGTGACACAGCCCTCAGGAGGCCCAGAGAACATGTGTCCAGGGCTGTCAGGGTGCAGCTTGGTTTTATACATTTTTAGGGAGGCATGAGACATCAATCAAATACATTTGAGAAATACATTGGTTTGGTCCAGAAAGGCAGGACAATTTAAAAAGTGGGGAGAGGGCTTCCAGGCTATAGGTAAGTGTAAACATTTTCTGGTTGACAATTGGTTGAGTTTTTCTAAAGACCTGGGATCAACAGAAAGGAGATGTTCAGGTTAAGATAAAAGATTGTGGAGACCAAGGTTATTTTGAAGTCTCACAGTGGCTGCCCTTAAAGAGGAGAGATGACAATTGTTTCCTATTCAGACCTTTAAAAAGTGCTGGACTCTCAGTTAATCCCTTCAGGATTGGGAGGGCCTGGAAGAAAAAGATCTAGCTATGTTAATAGAGGTTTTTTGCAGATGCAAATTTTCTTCCACAAAGGATGGCTTTGCAGGGCCATTTCAAAATAAGGCAAAGAAACATGTTTTAGGGTAAAGTATTTTGATTTTCTTCTTAGTCATGTAATGTTATGCCAGAGTCAAATTGGAAAGTAAATCACAATGAGGCAAGAAAATAGGGTCTGGAGGCAGGGAACATAAGGCCAATTCACACTGCAGCTATAACAGGAAATACCCTCTCCATAGGGCGTACCTCATAAATGTAACTTTACTTCATTCTCTCTATTTACATAAGGTGTACCCAAAGTAACCAATGGAATCCTCTAGGGTGTAAACTCCCCAAAATTCTGTAACGGGGCCTTTGAGCCCCTGTGCTCAGGCCTGCAACCACACTGTGGGGTGTACTTTCATTTTCAATAAGACCCTGTATTCCATCCTTGCTTTGTTTGTGTGTTTTGTCCAGTTCTTTGCTCAAGACGCCATAGACCTGGACACCCTCCAACTTTAACAACAATATATAGAGTTCAATAAAACCCCTCTGATGAGAATTTGTGGTTTGTAGGGCATAACTCCCCAGACCCCTTAGATCGGAATTTGGACAAGATGAGAAAAAATCAGAGCTTAGTCCTCAACTACAAGGCACCAAAAACACATACAAAAAACCGAATAATCAATATCTTTACTTTTGTTTCTTTTTTTCTTAGTGTTTACAAATTTCTCACATTAAATTGAAATATGACTTTCGATTTGTTAAATGAGTATGAGTTAGTTGTTTTCATAACAAACCTAAGTCTCCCTTTATGCTATCTTCTACCAAAATCAAGTTCATTAATAGATGCCTGTGTTTTTTTATTTAAATCCCTGAACACCAGTGATGGAAACATAAATTTCTAAATTGAAAAAAATGTGTATGTGCTGATACTGTTGGCTACATGTTCTATCCTATCATCTTAATATAATCTGCAATACCTGTAATTTCCCCTAAAATAGAGTTTGTCAGTTGAAAGAGAAATATTTTCTTTCCTTTTGTACTTTGTGATTCCAATACTTTATTAATCTGTTTAAAAGAGACATTCTCAGTTTCTTTAGGTTCTCTACTTGGTGGCATTGCCACCACTGAGTTTTTATTATGTAAATTATTGCAATCTGGTTAGCTCCTTCCGTCTTTTTTCTTAACAAAAGGGGTCTGCAAGTGCTAATCAAAATGTTGCAATTTACATATTAATGAAGTTTTTATAATGACATTTCCTTCATACACATGGTGAGCAAAAGGGAGACTTTTTATCCTTTTTTGAGAAAGCAACCACAAAATTTTGACCTTATGAAGTATATTTGAAACTTTCCAAAGCTGATTGGAATAGCGTTGATGTATTTTAATCAGATACAGAAAGACTTTACAAAGTATGAGCTGCACACATGCTGTCGTAATGCTTATAAGCACTAATTTTTTTGTATACATTCATGTACTTGTAATTGCACAAAATGCGAAGGATACATTTGGCGGTGAGGATGCTGTGCACAATCAACTCCTAATCATTTTCAGGAAAGGATAAACATTCCACTAAAAATGAGGAAAGACAAGAAATGTTCAAAAGCATGTCAAAAGTGTCCAGCTGTTTTCACAGAATATAGGTGATTTCCTGGTGCTAGCAAAATCCAGAAGAAATGTTATAATAACTAGAAATGTCTATAATTGTGAAGAAGCCCAAGTATGAAGATTCACAAAAATAGAATAAGTGGATGAAATTAGTTAAAACAACCTTCTTAGTAATGAGGTACTCTGATTATAAAAGTACTTTGACTCTTTAGAATGTGTCACTGAACACCAAGCTGAAAAAACAAATTAACAGTCTGTCACTAGAACGTGATCTCCCACAGACAATATGCTCATAAATGAAAAGACAGAGAGTCCAATACTCATTATTATTCAGTCAATGACATTATTAGGAAATTCAGGCCGGGAACAACTTGTGTCATATTTTCTTTAATTATCAAATGAGCGTATATAGGCACAACATTTGTAATGAGAATTATTTTTCAATCAGTAACATTCTTAAAGACTATTTATATACAAATATATATATTTAGTGTAGTTAGTTATATATATATGCTAAAAGAGAAAAAAGATAAAAGTGGCCCAAATATTTTTGTCTGATTTCCTAATTGTACTATACAAAGTATTTTATGTGAAAAATTTATTGTCACTAACAAGCCTGAAAAATTGCACTGTTTTTCCAAATCAAACTCCTTCCCCCCCCAGAAAATTGGTGTGAAAATTAGTAATTTGTTAGTTATTTCTAAGAGTAACAATGTAATATTTGATTTGTTTCCTCTAAAATAATTTTGTTATAAGAGACAACTTAGTATCTAAGATCAGCAAAATTTTTAGAATGTTGAACACTCTTAATAAATATTAAAAATTAGCTAATGTATCATAAAATAGTTGCTAAATCTGAAAAATAAATATATAGGTAGGTCAACTTACCTTGGATTAAATATTAGCTAAATTTTTTTTAGAAAACGGCAGTTGATGAGAACAGACAATTTATGTTTTAGATTCATGGAAAGACACCCCAACGAGTGAAATAATAAGACAGGTCTTACTTCTTTTCACAACAGGACAAGGACACCCATTCAACTGGATTAGATGACATCATGCCAAGAGCCATTACTCCAATCATTGACTTGTGCCTGCAAGTGCTGCCATTTAGACACATGGGACCACTTCCAGTCACATCTGGCCACTTGGGCATGTGAGTTGGCACAAGCATGCTATGGAAAGAATAAATGCCCGTGCCCAAACTACCCCACATCGTTTAATATTTTGAGGTCATTTCTCTTAACAAAGAAGAATCCTTAAAACTATAAAACTCTCAGCTGGGCATTTATGATGCATAGAAAGTTTATTTTTCTTTCTCTTCTTCACTTGACTGGTTTGGTTTCTGAATAGTTTCAATCTAGCTCCAGGCTTTTGAACTGTTGATTGCTCATGTTCAGGCATTGATTTCGGGTTTTGCCAATTCTTTGAAATTGTAGTTAATTTCAAAGGACTTCCATCACTTGCTAGAAGACCAGTTAGTGTAGAAGTGGACAAATGACTTCCCTCTGGGGAAACTGACCTTTTCCAACCACAGGTGTACACAGGCCTCTCAATGACAGAGAGTAATGGTTCTAATCTTTTGCTGATTTTCCCACAGGTCTCACAACTATTTCAGTCTCCAAAGGGGAAAAAATATTTGCTTAATTTTGTTTGCTATTGTGTATCCCCAACACCATTTATAATTACTAATGCTAAACATGACTGAATTTATACACTTGAACTGTTTTAAACACATTAAACTATAAACTCTGAAGAACCGAATGATATACAATTGTTAGTTATCTTTTTTTATAGTACATGGTCATCCAAAATTAAAACCACACATGCAAACTTATACACATACACATACAACACACACACACACACACCACACACTCTTTCTCTCTCTCTTTTTAGTAACTCAACTAAAGCAATACAGATGCTTTAGAGATTCAATTATTTTCTAATTCTTTCTTTGCAATCATCAAATTCTGAACCACTCTTTGCTGACTCGGCTCTTTTATGAAACCTCACTGTGCCTTGTCTGTTTACCTCAACTTTATGCTGTGATTGTTTCTGGTACTATTTGATTAGAATACGTAACAGCTGGAACTTGTCAACGTAATACATTTTTCCTCAAGAGGTATATTTGGGGTTATTTGACTTTAACTTAATCAAAACAGCATCAACATGGTTTCACCCTCCTTTTCTCATCTCAAAATGAAAGTGTAGGAGACCAGAGAGTAAAACAATGTTTTACTAATCGGGCTTTTTTTTTCCTTCCCCCAAGGCTAATACCTGGTACTCACAGAATTTTGCCAGCCTAAGACTTTTATAAATATATGTCAGGGTATCTGAAAAGAAACAAAGGAAGCATTTGGTTCAACTTGGATTCGCTGCAAATAAACAAATCTGGAAACACATTAAGAATCTATTAGGCCAATCCTATCAGAAAAAAAAAACTAAAAATACCATTAAACAATGTCACCAATGCCAAGGAGTGAACTCATTACAATTTTAATTGATCTGCTGTTTGACATTGTAGGGGAGAAAATTTTTTTTTTCTCACCCACCACTAGGTTCATGGCTAAGATACCTATAACAAAAGACAGACTAACAAGAGAAAAGCCTAGAAACTTCCTCAATATAAGTTTTTTGCTAACAAATTAAGTTTTAGGTAACACAGAGCCTTCATAAACAAAGACCCAAAGAAATAGGGAAATCTGTTTTTGTTTTTTGTTTTTTTTTGCTAAGTTAGAAGTAGATAGCTGTGGACAAGTATGACTGGAAAAAGGGGGTATAATCTATTAATAATAAACCGAGGGAACGAACTTGGTAAGGCCTGTTTGCTCAGACTCGTTTCTATCTTTCTTTTCCTTCAGAGATAAGGATATATTTTTCTTCCAGGTATAGGGTGAGCATTTCTCAAATGAGGTTCTTATAACCTACTTTAAAGGAAGAACAGGGAATTCTTCTATGGCCTATTTCAGGGGAAAAGGGTCTGGGAATATCAGAGTGAACTTCCGGCTTCTACTATTTTTCTCAATGCCATATTTCAGGGTAGCATGGTTCTGGACCCCAACAACATTGTATTTGTAAGTCTTATTTTCTATGTTTAAAGCAAAATGTATTTAAAATATTTTAAACAGAGGCTCAACAAATTCCCTAATAGCACTAGAAAATAATTATTTCACTTTTAAAGGGCTTGTAAGAGCTTAATAAACCAATTTTCAAAAACAAATATATAGATAATTCACAAATGAAAATGAGTAAGAATATAATACTAATATCAAACTTACTAGAAAATAGTGATGCATTAGACACATCTTAACAAGTCGCAAGCTCTAATTTCTTTTTAATTTTTTTTCTTTTCCTTCCTTGTTTCCTTCCTTCCTTCCTTCCTTTCTTCCTCTCTTTCTTTTGCTCCTTTTCTCCTTCCTTCCTTCCTCCCCACTTCCTTCTTTCTTTGAATTACTTCCTCTCAAATTTTTTTCTATAGTATGCCAAGCCAATCATACAGAAAAGTTTCTATAAATTTTTCCTCCATCTCACTCCTCTTTACAGGTTTCTTGTGCCCTACCTAATGAAATCGGAAGATTGTTATTAAGGAGGTCTCTGACTGTACCAGCATTTTGCAGTTACTCTTCCTATTCTATCTCCCATCTCTTCATAGGTGGGATGTTCTCAAGCCTCTCAGTTTCCTAATAAGAGCAAAGCTTTATTTCAGTTGTTTGAAAAAGTTTCCATTGCAAAATCTTCTCAGTTTGAAATTCTATGCCAGTTGGAAATTCTGGCATAGAATCTTGGAAGCAGATCATAACTAGACATGATATTTAAAAAACACATTTAGCATTTTTAGCACTAAGTCAAAATGTAAAAATACTAAAACTTTTCACTGGGAATATTTTTTTCCTTTAAATGGAAAAATATGAATTATTTACATTTATTAAATAACCTGTTCAATACATATACTATTTACAGCACTCTTTCACAGGTTTCTGAGTTTATTCATGTAGGAACATAAAATATATTGTATGTATCAAATGATTTGTGTATTAAATTACTGTTTTGGAGGGTTTTACTTACCAGTCAGAATTTCCATTCTTATCTCCTTCTTTGTTAATGTTCCTCCATCTGGCTCTTAACCTATAGTTTTGTTAGGGCTCCGAAAGTGATACTTCAGAGACTGACACTTTGGCTGAGAGTCCTTAGACACTTCTCAGAGTCAAGGTCCATCTAATCTTATTTTGTTTCTCCCCACCCCCAACTGTAGAAAGAGACTCTCTCTTTCTCTGGAATTTCCTTCTTTGACCAAGAAAGCTTCTTTTCAAAATAAACGCAATTTCCTTCCTTCCCTCCCTGAAATTTTATTATCTTTCTCAGAAGAAAAGCCTGAGGAATCCAGCCATACTAACCATACTTAGAGGGACTTTTTTTTTTTTTTTTTAAATAAAACAATGCTTGCATCTGGGATTCATTCAAATTACAAGGAGAATTACTTAGAGGTTAATCTCTTTTCATCCATTCTCCTGAATAATCATTTGCTGCCACTAGAAATCATTATCTATTTCCCCACCTTTCCCTGCTCCCATGAAAAAGAGTATTTAAGCTTTTATACCCTATTTGGTTATTGGTTAATCATTTTTCCAGCGATTTTTGCCATGCTATGCTCATTAAAATAAAATTTTGTATGCTTTTCCTTTTATTAATCCGTCTTTTGTCAGATGCAAATTTTCAGAATGCAAAAGGGAAGTTTTCTCTTAGTCTCTGTAGTTCATTGACTGGGACCTACAAAACAGCTGATTTTTGCAGGCACAACACAAACCCATGCATGATTCCTACGGTGTGGACTCTCCCTATGATTCACAAAAGCATATTTGAATGGAAAAATGTGAAAAAGATATCACCGAAATAATTTAAAAACTATTTTTAATGGACAAAAGAGAAGTAATTCACTTGTAAACTTTAGAACGTTAGTTAAGATTACTCATACCACTAATGATAATAACATATCGTATCAATGACACTGATTGAGTTCCATTGTTCTCCCCTACCAATTCAATAAGTACCCTATCTATTTATTTTATTGTCTACAACTTCTTGGGGCTTAGAAACAATACCTCCAAATGAAGACCTCAGAAATAGCCTCAGAAGTTAAGTTTTTCTTTGATCTTCTCCCGTACTCCTTCTCTCAGTGCCATTCCCCCTCAAGGCTAGCCATAAAACGTAGAATCCCTCTTCCACAAGGTCTTGGAAACCAGAACTCCTTTTCCCCAAAGCCAGGCATAAAACCTATGAGGACTAAGCTCTGATTTTCCTTTTTAATCTTGCGCAAATTCCTATCTAAGGGGTCTGGGGAGTCATGCCCTACAGACCATAAATTCTCATCAGATGGGTTTTATTTAACCCTATATATCGTCATTTACTCTTGCATAACATTAGGAAACAAGGAAGAAAATAAGAATATTTTACCCCAAAATGTATTTCTCTGCCATATCTTGAAATGGCCCTGCAAAGCTGTTCTTGGTGGGGAAAAATTTGCATTTGTAAAGATTCTCTATTAAAATAACTAGATCTTTTACTTCCAGATCCTCCCAATCCTAAAGAGAATAAGTAAGAGTCTAGCACCTTTTTCAAGGTCTCAATAGGAAACATTGTCATCTATTGTCTCTAAGGGCAGCCACTATAAGGCTTCAAAAGAACCTTGGTCTCTACAATCTTTTATCTTAACGGAAACATTTCCTTTCTATTGATCCCAGGTCTTTAGACAAACTCAACCAATTGTCAATCAGAAAATGTTTAAATTTACCTATAGCCTGGAAGCACTGCCTACTTTGAGTTGTCCCGCCTTTCTGAATCAAACCAATGTATTTCTTAAACGTATTTGATTGATATCTCACGCCTCCCTAAAATGTATGAAACCAAGCTGTGTCCCGACCCCCTTGGGCTCATGTTCTCAGGATCTCCTGAGGGCTGTGTCACTCACATTTGGCTCAGAATAAATCTCTTCAAATATTTTACAGAGTTTGACTTTTTTTATTGTTGCCTAAAAATATAACTCTAACTGTCCTTCCACCTTTTTATATAAAATCTAGTCATAAAGAAATTATCCATCCTAGCTTGTTGGACTGTAGGTCATAAGATCTCCATTCTAGAGAGGGTCCTGCCCCACAGCCAGAAGGAAGAAATCCATACTTAGGGGAAGGAGACTCTGCGCAGATAGGCCTTACTATGTTTCCCCACCAAATCTACTAGTATTACATTATGCCTGTTTGTCCATTTATATTTCTACACCGCTGTTCATACTTTGTTGAACCTAAGCATAAAAATGGACCCTTTATCCTCGGGTCTTCATTCTGAAGGCTCTCATGTATATGTATTAAATAAATTTGTATGATTTTTCTCCAATTGGTCTGCCTTTTGTGAATCGATTTTTCTTTTTCTTTTTAGACGGAGTGTCTCTCTGTGGCCCAGGCTGGAGTGCAGTGGAGTGATCTCGGCTCACTGCAAGCTCCGCCTCCCGGGTTCAGGTCATTCTCCTGCCTCAGCCTCCCAAAGTACTGGGACCACAGAAGTGAGCCACCGCACCCGGCCGTCAATTGATTTTTCAGTGAAACTTTAGAGGGCCAAGGAACCTTTGGTCCCTACACACTGCTTATATTTTATGTGATTATTGATACACACGAGCTTAAACATTTTTATCTTAAATAATAATATCTTAAATATTAATAATAACAATAATAAACTTTCTTAAATCTCATATCCCACTCTGTATATTGTCTTAGTTCTCTTTAAAAAAGTCTACCAGTTGGCCAGGCGCGGAAGCTCACGTCTGTCATCCCAGCACTTTGGGAGGCCGAGGCAGGTAGGTCAGGAGGTCAGGAGATCGAGACCATCCTGGCTAACACGATGAAACCCCGTCTCTACTAAAAATACAAAAAATTAGCCGGCCGTGGTGGCGGCGCCTGTCGTTCCGGCTACTCGGGAGGCTGAGGCAGGAGAATGGCGGGAACCCGGGAGGCGGAGCTTGCAGGGAGCCAAGATGGCGCCGCCGCACTCCAGCCTGGGCGACAGAGCGAGACTCCGTCAAAAAAAAAAAAAAAAAGTCTACCAGTTATTCACAAACCTGGCTGCATATTAAAATTACCTGGTAACTTTCAGAAAATACTGACACTAAAGCCGATGAAACAGGACAGTTCGCAGAACTAGCAAAGGGGTTGTCTTATTTTCTCAGCTTGCAGCTCTCAACCCCTTGTGGGAGGGGGAGCATGCAGATGAGGGGGTGCAGAGGCCCGGACGAGCTGCTTCCGGGCAACTGGCAGGAGCAGAACTTTGCGCCGCCCTGCAGCAGCATCTAGGGGCTGCCTGTGACCCCTGGAGCCCCAGAGGGTGTGTGTTACAGTGTGCCCTTTCGGCTTTGCCATCCGTGGATGGCTTGTGTTAAACAGCTCAGTGGAGGGTCAGTGTGACAGCCTCTTGCACCTGCACTGGGGCCCTTGTCTTGCATCCAGGAAAAATCAGGCTGCGTGAATGAATTGAAGGGTGTTGAATATGGAGGATTTTATTGAGTGGTGGGAGTGGCTCTCAGTGGGGTGAAGAGCTGAAAAGGGGATGGAATGGAAAGGTGGTCTTCCCCGGGAGTTCAGCCATCCCCGGCCTACTCTCCTCTGAAGTACTGACATCAAGCCGTCCCTCTGAAGTCAAGCTGCTTCTCTCCAATATCCAGCTGTTTCTTCTCTTCTCTCCTTTCCTGCCGCTCTGCCGCTCCACTAGTGGGGTCTGGGGCTTTTACGGGGCCAGGGTGGTTTTGGAAAAGGCAACATTTGGACAGGAAAACCGGAATGCAAGTTCTCACTTTGGGCCGCTGGTCTAGGCTTGAGGGTGTGGCCCTCACTGAGGACCACCCTCTCCTTCCCAGTATTTTCCTGTCTCCTGCTCATCTCACCACACCAGGCTGACTAAATCAGAATCTCTCAAGGTAAAAACCTGGCAGAATAGCTTGAGAAACAAAGTTCTACATTCTTGTCACTATCTCCTCGTTTCTATCCATGCACTCCTCCTTTAACTGCAAACTGGCTTCATTACTCCACTGAAACTTTTCTATTCAAAGTTATACTTTTAAGTTGCCAAACACAAAAAGCATCCTGTGTACTAAATACACAGTGTAAATCATTCTTGAAATTCTCAGCATCCCATCCACAAGACTTCAGCTACCCTTTGAGTATTTGTAATTCCAAAATGTACAGCTCTAACTCAATTCTCTCTCTGGGCATTAGATAAAATATTCATTTATTTAATAAACATTTACTTAGCATTTACTATTTGCTCAATATCCCATAGGTTTCTTAGACTCTAAGTATTCATACATTAATTAGTTTTCTTCTCTTTTCCCCCTTTTACTACTTACCTCCCCAAAACACAAAACAAATAACTTTTAAATAAAGCAACATAGCACAGTCTGTCTTTTAAGACATAAACATAGGAGTAATTTTTCTTGGTTTCTTTCTTTGTCTTACTTCCAGATCTATTAAATTATTACATCAAATTTAATCTCACTTGCTGGAATCTCCCTAATCATATTTATTTGTTTATTTATTTATTTTTGCCTATTTTCATTGCCACACACACACACACAAAATCCAGATGCTCACAATGCTTTTCTTGGATTTTCTCAACTATTTTCTAACTAATTTCCTTAGGCTTGATACCCAACTACTTATTCTATCTAAACACAGTCACTACTTTGAACTCTTTAAAATAATGGTTTGATACTATTATTTCCCTGCTTAAAGTCTCTCGTTGCCTTGAGGAGCATTTCCCAGATTTCTTGGTGGAACACATTTTTGTGTGTGAGGTGTTAATGTGTTTAATTTTTTACAAAGATTGATATCAACAATGTTATTTTATTCTGATATCTAGGAAATTATATTTGTTAGACAACTACTATTATCATGCTAAATATGATTTTAGGAAATGGAGAACCCTAGGGAATTGCATAGAAATTGTTTTAGGTGTAAATATATATGCCCAATCTGTGATTAATGGCAGATTCAACGTTTCATTAATTGTCTACGTAGAATTGCCTATTTGATTATATGCTTATAATACATATCTTAATATTACAAAAATATTTTGATATTAGTTTCGTTGTGCATAAAAGCATATTTATTATTTATCAGAGCAAGTAATTTGTTCCAATGACAATTTTGCTGTTGTTGCTTTTTACTGTAATATTGTCCCATATGCTGTTTTTTTCCAACATGTTACTATTTTTCAAATATTAAAATACTTCTATGATCAACTCCGTTTTACACTGTTGTCTTACCGTATGGAAGCCAAAGACTTCGTTCTTTGTTTGCCTTCCTGAATATTTAGATTTCTCACAGTTTCCATTCTCTCATATCTCTCCATTTTTTTTTTTTTTTTTTTTTTTTGGGCACGTGACATTCTCTCTGTTATTGAGTACCCTGACTCTTTGAGTTTAGTTTGGATATACAGTGAGCTGTCTATGCTCATGTCTCTTTACACCACTCTACTATTATTTCTGTTGCTTCCAGCAGATAGCTAATATTGAAAATTTGATGAGCTCTGGTTGCAATAGACTAAATGTTTGTGTTCCCCCTAAACTCATTTATTGAAATCTTAACCCCCAATGTGATGATATTAGGAGGTGGTGCCTTTGAGAGGTAATCAGGAGGATGGAACCCTCATGGGATTAGTGCCTTTATAAAAGGGACCTCAGAGAGTTCTATCACTTTCTGCCACTTGAGGATACAATGAAAAGAAGCTGTCTGCAATCCAGAGGAAAGCCTGTACTAGAACCTGACCATGCTCTCATCTTGATCTCAGACTTCCAGCTTCCAGAGCTATAAAAAATAAATTTCTGTTGTGTATAAGCTACGCAGTCAATGTACTTTGCAACAACAGTTTTAACTGACTAAATTAAAGTATTGGCTAAGTTAATACATTATATTGATTAGTACTTGACCACAATTCAGACTTGAAAAATTATATTTATTTAGTTTTTTACAATGAATTATACCATAAATTATTGGACATGGAAATATATATATATATATATATAAACTTTTGTTAGTTTATGACAAAATAGGCAAAATCCAAACAACAGAAGAAACCAACAGCATATTAACAAAACAAAAATATAGGCCTTTATTTCCAATAACAACTTATTCTAGAAAGCATCAGGTATAAACTGAAAACACTCATTGTATTAGAGAAACAGCCATTAGGAGATTGACTTATTCTTTTTTAAAAAAGGCTTAAACAATTATGGAGACTGAGGAGTTCCAGAATGTGCAGACCCAGGAAAGCCAATGTGTATAGTCCAAGTTTAAAGGCCTGAGAGTGAAGAGAGCAGATGCTGTCAGTTCTAGTCCAAAAGCAGGAAAGCTCAGTCCTCCAAAAGAGCTGATGTTTCAGTCTGAGACCAAGGGCCGGAAAAGACCAAAAACTCAACCTGTCAGGCAGGAGAAGTTCCCTTACTCGGGCTTTTTGTTCCATTCAGGTCTTCCACTGATTGGATAAGGCCCACCTTTATTAGGAAGGGCAATCTGCCCTACTCAGTCTACCAATTCAAACATCAATCCCTTTTGGAAACACCCTCACAGACATACCCAGGATAATGTTTGGCCTAACGTCTGGGCACCCCATGGCCCAGTCAAGTTGATACATAAATTAATCGTCACAAGTCTACCCGTTGTCAACTTGGCATACACATACCTCTCTTTAAACCATACTTAAGCTCCAAATAAAGGAAATTACAAGGTAATTATTCCATTTAACATGGTACAACCGTGCTGTATATAATTGAAAACTCACTAACACCCTACCCAGAAGAGAAAGTAAAGTCCTTCAGTGATCTTTACTCTTCTTTTTAATATCTCATAACTTCAATAGTATCATGTAAAACGTACAGTACTTAAATACCAGAATATAAAGTCACATCTTATGTCACATGATAAGGGAATAAAAGAGAGAAGAAAAAATATATTTGCCTTATACATACACACATATACACACACACACACACAAACCTGTTAAAAACAAAATAAGTAGAAAATACTTGGCCAGGCACGGTGGCTCACGCCTGTAATCTCAGCACTTTGGGAGGCCAAGGTGGGTGGATCACGAAGTCAGGAGTTTGAGACCAGCCTCACCAACATGCTGAAACCGCATTTCTACTAAAAATACAAAAATTAGCCAGGCATGGTGGCGCGTGCCTATAATCCCAGCTACTCAGGAGGCTGAGGCAGGAGAATCACTTGAATCCAGGAGGTGGAGGTTGCAGTGAGCCGAGATCACACCATTGCACTCCAGCCTGGGCAACAGAGTGAGACTCTGTCTCCAAAAAAAAAAAAAGAAAATACTCAAAATACTCTTGACAATTATGGTTCTCATTTTTATAACTGGTCACATGGTTGTAGCTAACATTTAAACCTACCATCTTCCATTACCCGTTTGTTATTCCCTTTGCCTTCAGTAACCACTGCAGTTGGTTGTGGTTCTTTACCTGGTAGGGTGACTCAAACACTCATTCCTGAGGAGTCTGAACTATTAGTAGAACTGCGTGGGTTGGTTCATTGTAGTTATCCTTGACCTTAATTACAGGACATGGTAATACTAAGGGACACCCTATGGGGTCTCCTGTATTTCAAACATTCTCTTCCTTATCTCCACTGTGGAGAGGTAATCAATTTCTCCTTGGTAGTTAGAATCAACTAGCTAAAGTAACACAAAAATTCCTTTCTCTGTCTTATAATTCAAAGGCATGAGGAGCTTAAAATGGCTGGGTGACAGTCTTAATTTCCAGTCATATGGAATCATTGTTGGATATTCTGGTGGAAGCATTCCCCTCTCTGGAACTAAGATTTCTAAGCCCTGCAGAACATAAGGTGACTGGAATAGGAAGCAATAATTTTTCTAGTGGATCACTGGGTGTAATAGTGAGTGGCACTACTTTTATTTCCACTCTTCAATTTCTGGATCCATGAATCCTTGCTATGGAGGATACAGGACAATATATTGGGTGCTAATTCAGAGCACATTCAGCTTTTTAAAAAATCTTGCCTTAGCCCTGCAAGGTTTTACCCCCAGCTGATATTGTGAGTCTTCAAAAGGCCATTCTATCATTCTATCAGAATGGTTGCTTCAGGATGGTGGGGAACATGGTAAGACCAGTTGAATTCCATAAGCCTGAGCCCATTGCTTCACTTGTTTTGCCGTGCTGTGAGTTCCTAGATCAGAAACAAATGTACGGAATACTATGGTGGTGGATAAGGCACTCTGTAAGTCCAAGGATGGTGGTCCTCATAGAAGCATTGTATACAAGGAAGGCGAATCCATATTCAGATAAAATGGCTATTCCAGTAAAAACAAAATGTTGGACCTGGCTGGGCATGGTGGTTCATGCCTGTAATCCTAGCAGTTTGGGAGGCTGAGGCAGGTGGATCCCTTGAGCCCAGAAATTTGAGACCAGTCTCAGCAACATGGCAAAACCCTGTCTCTATGAAAGTTACAAAAATTAGCAGGGCATAGTGGCATGCAACTGTAGTTCCCACTACTCAGGAGGCTGAGAGGCAGGAGGACCAGTTGAGCCCAAGAGGTCCAGGCTGCAGTGAGCTGTGTTCGCACCACTGCATTCAAGTCTGGACGACAGAGCACTACTCTGTCTCAAAAAAAAAAAAAGTTGGACCTTCCAAGATGGAAGCAGTTCAATGTAATTGGCCTGCAACCAGGGTAGCTGGCTCATTACCCTTGGGGAATAGAACCATATTGAAGATTTAGTGTTTGTCTCTGTTGTTGGCACATTGGGTACTCAGGAGTGGTTGTAGTCAAGTTAGTGTTGGTGAAATTTTGCCCAGCATAATTCTATTCCTGCCACCACAACTACTTTGTTCATGAGCTCATTGGGAGATGACAGGAGTGGCTGGGGAGAGGGGTTGACTGATATCCACAGAAGAAGTTATCCATCCAGTTGATTATTAAAATCCCCCCCTGCACAGTTCATCCTTTGGTAAGCATTCACATGGCATACAAATATCTGTATTTATCTGTTTATTCAGAGAGGTCCATTCACATATCTATTCTCAAAATTATCTTGTCATCAATTTTTATGATAATGGTCCCTCCAAATCCCTGACCATCCAGCTATATCATTGGTCACAGATCATGAATTGGTATATAATCACATGTCCAGCCATTTCTCCTTTCAAGCAACGTGAACAACCAGGTGCATTGCTTGAAGTTCTGCCCACTGGGAGGATTACCCTTTATTGCTGTCCTTCAGATATATCCCAGAAAGGAGCTATAGTGCTGCAGCTGTCCACTTTTGGTGGTGCCTGCATATTGTGCAGAACCATCTATAAGCCAGGCCTGAGTTGTCTCTTCCTTTGTCAGTTGATTATAGGTAATTCCTCACAAGGCCATAGCTGCAGGCGGAGAGAAAGAAGGCAGCGCAGTAGGAGCAGGAACCATAGCTATTTGGGCCACTTCTTCAGGGAATTTACTTGTGTTTTTAGGGCCTCTCTAGTCCAATCACAAATCTCTTCCATTTGATGATGAAATGCTGCTGTGCACACCCAACTTTATGACTAGGTGGGCCAGACAATACCCGTTTAATGATGGGCAACTCAGGTCACATGATAACTTGGTGGCCCATAGTTAAGTGTTTAGTTCTACTAAGGCCCAGCAGCAGGCCAAGAGCTGTTTCTTGAAAGGGAAGTAGTTATCAGTAGAAGAAGGCAAGGTTTTGTTCCAAAATCCCAAGAGACTAGGCTATGATTCATCTATGGGTGCTCCAAACAGCATCTCTATCTGCCACTGACACTTTAGATCTTATGGATCATCTAGTCCAATTTGCAGAGCAGTTTACGTGGAAGTATGAACCTGATAAACAGATGGTTTTGGTTCTGGGGCCCACTCAAAGCTACTAGCTTTTCAGGTAACTCAGCATATGGGTGAGAGTAACACACCCAAATGAGGAATACATTGCCTTCCAAATCAAAGAGGCCCAATAGGCATTGTGTTCCATTTGATTGTAGAATGGGTTATTTTTTATCTTAAGAAGAATATCTGTACATGTCTCATATTACTAGACCCTTAGAAATTTCACTGAGGTAGAAGGCCCCTGAATTTTTGTTGGATATAATTTTCTGCACTCTCACACATATCCTACTAGTAAATCTAAAGTGATTGCTGCTTTTTGTCCACTAGGCAGATAAGCATAATATCATCAACGTAGCAGACATTTTATAATGTGATATCTTGTGGAAAGGAAAAACAATCAATCAAGATCCATGAAAACTAAATCATGACACAGGGCTGGAAAGTTGATATAACCCTGGGGTAGGATAGTGAAGGTGCATTGCTGGCCTTGACAGCTTAAGGGTAAACTGTTTCTAGTGAACCTTATTGATAGGTATGGGGAAAAAAGCCATTTTCCAGATTAATAGCTGCATACCAGCTACCAGGGAGTGTGGTAATTTGCTCAATCAATGAAATCACGTCTGGTACAGCAGCTGCAGTTGGGATCACCACCTAGTCAAGCTTAAAATAATATTTTGTAATTTTCCAATCTGTCTCTGTCTTCTATGTAGTCCAAATACATGAGTTGAATGGAATGTGGTGGGAATCACCACCCCTGCATCTTTTCAGTCTTTGTTGGTGGCACTAATCTCTGTAATCCTCCCTAGAGTACAGTATTATTTTTGGTTTAGCATTTTTCAACTTAGCGACAGTTCTGTTGGCTTCTACTTGGCCTTTCCCACCAGAATACACATCATTCCACAGATTGGGAAAAGGAATATGGAGACTCTGCCAGCTGATGAGCATATCTATTCCAATTATGCATTTCAGAACTTAGAAAATAACCATAGAATAGGGCCAGGGACCCACTGGACTCACTGACACGGACCTGAACTAAAACTCTATTGATCATCTGGCCTCTATCAGCTGCTACTCTGACTAATGGATCACCATGGCATTTTGCGTCTCTTGCAATTTGTGTTAGTTCAGTGCCAGTGTCCAGTAGTCAATGAAAAGTCTGATTATCTCTTTCCTCTGATGCAAAGTTATCCTGGTAGAAGGCTATGTGCTACTTTGGGGGATGCTAGGACAAAGACTAACAGTATAAATTTTTGGTAGTTACTAGGATCCTTTTCAAGGAGATGCAGCCTCCCTTTGCAGGCTGGAGTGCAGTGGCGCCATCTCGGCTCACTGCAGCCTCCACCTGCCGGGTTCAAGTGATTCTCCTCCCTCAGCCTACTGAGTAGCTAGGATTATAGGCATGCACCATCATGCCCAGCTACTTTTTTTTTCTTTTACTTTTTCTTTTTCTTTTTTTTTTTTTTTTGTATTTTTAGTAGAGTCGAGGTTTCACCGTGTTAGCCAAGATGGTCTTGATCTCCTGACCTTGTGATCCACCCACCTTGGCCTCCCAAAGTGCTGGGATTACAGGTGTGAGCCACCATGACCAGCCACCTCCCTTTCATATAAGGGGTTCTGGGTCTGTAAGCTGGTTCAAGTGTTAGAATTGATTGAAGGGCTGTAATTCTCCATCTGTATTATTCAAGTTAGCCTTTCATTCACTTAACCTAGACATTTTCTTTTTTCTTTTCTTTTCTTTTTTTTCTCTTCTTTTTTATTTTTGAGATGAAGTCTCACTCTGTCACCCAAGCTGGGGTGCAGTGGCATGATCTCAGCTCACCGCAACCTCTGCTTCCCAGGTTTAGCAATTCTCAACCTCCCAAGTAGCTGAGACTACAGGTGCCCGCCACCACGCCTGGCTAAGTTATATATTTTTAGTAGAGACAAGGTTTTGCAATGTTGGCCAGGCTGGTCTTGAACTCCTGACCTCAAATGATCAAACAGCCTCAGCCTCCCAAAGTGCTGAGATTACAGGTGTGAGCCACCGCACCTGGCCTTACTTAGACATTTTCTATTTTTACAGACCAAGAATTTAGTAGGCTTTCTATTGATTTTACTGCCAGGAACACTGAGATCAACTAGCCAGTGCCAGACCTTTGAGAATCAGACGATTCTGATTACTGGTTTGACAATTATGGTTACCAAGCTTACCTTATCTATAGCAGTTGAGTGACATCATTTTGCCTCAGACATAACAGGATCCAATCTCATCCATTGTATTTATGTTTCCTTCTTCCATTGCCACAGTTCCGTGTAAGGCCTGATCTATAGAGAAGAGTAACATCCTAGAAGAGCTCTTCTAGGATGCTGGCATTCCCTTCGCAAATTTATTTCTCACAGTCATGAAAAGTGTGTCTTCTGGACTTTCTCAGGATGAGTGAGTAGGTTTTAAATGGGTCTAACATTTCAATCTCTCTAAAACTTTGAATCCCTTTCTCCACCTTAAAAAAAAGATAGGTCCAACATTCGTAACTTCTTCTTATGGGCCACCTTCTTGTCCATGTTTCAGCAAACCAACCAAACAAACCATTATAGCCATTTCTAACTCTTCACACTGCAACATTAAATGAAGAATATCTGCTTAATAAGCCCATATCAACGAATTCAGCCTGATCCAACTTTGTGTTTTTTCCACCATTTTCCCATATGCCTAATGTCCTTTCTCAGCCCATGTTCCCCAGATTTCTGTTTGTATAAATTAAAAATTTCATATAGCTCTTTTGTAATGTAGCACACTTCCTCTTGGTTCACACTTAGTACCTCACCTTTAGGATCCTGCTGGGACTTGAATCTATCATAGGTCTAGATGCAAAGGGGGCTGGTCAGGTAGGTCCTGAGCAGAATCAGCACTGTCTTGAAAGGCAACTGCTTCAGGAGAGGCCATTCCAATTTCTTCAGGCAATGTAAAGTCAATCTCCCTCAAAAAGGAGTGGAAAAACCATTTCCACTGAGCATATAGAGGCTGCTTTCACTGGCAAAATCAACTCATCAAAATTTAGGGCTTCAGTATCCCCATATTCATCAGTGACTTCCCACACATCCCCATTTCAACTTTACCATCCCATTTTTTTTTTTCCAATCAATGCCCTCATTTGAACAGTGAGCACCCTGTGAGGCTGAGAGTTCAACTTGTACCATAATTCAGCCACTCAGAGGATGAGACTTTAGGTGTGTTTTCAGCAATCTCAGTCCTGTGGCTATAAGGAAATAAGTTTCGGGGCACACAAAAAAGCTTTCAGTTCTTTTATATGGCACCTGAGCTGGGAATTCAGATCCCTTACCTTATCTTTTTCTTTCCCTGCTTTGTCCAATGACATTAGAACAACCAGCCAACCCATTCTACTCATTAGTTTGACAAAAGTATTGAGGATATCATATACATAGTCACCCAGGTCTTTGCTTCTTATACGTGTTTGATGAGCAATATCCAGTGGTGACATTTTGCAAGTCTCTCTTGCCAGATCGTGCCCTGGACTTTCAGTGCTTTACTACTAGAAATTGATTATTTACATCCAATCAGATTAGAGAACCAGTTCAAAAAACCACAGAACCAATTCAGAACACTTATCTTTAAAATGTTGTTCCTCTAGCTTCACTCATGGTACCAAAATCTATCGTCAATTAGCACACATTATTATCAAGGATGAGAAGTGTCGAGAACTGAAGTTGGCAAGCTGGAGATCCAGGAGAATTGATTCCCAATGTCAGAGAACCAGGAGAGCAGATGATGGAAATTTCAGTTCAAAACCTGGGAGGCTGTAGACCTAAAAAGGACTAATATTTCAGCCTGTGTCCAAAGACCAGAAAGAGCAATGTCCCACATCGTACAGTCAGGCAGAAAACGTTCCCTCTTGCTCAGCCTGTTGTTTTGTTGGGGTCTTCAGTTGATAGGATGAAGCCCATCCGCATTATGGAGGACAATCTGCTTCACTATCTACCAATTCAAACATTCATCTCATCTAGAAACATTCTCACAGACAAACCCAGAATCATTTGCAGCCAAATGTTTGGTGGCCCAGTCAAGATGACACATACAATTCATCCTCACAGTCATTTTTAGAGAGGAGCTGAATAATGATAAAGGAAAAACAAAAAATAAAGTAAATTAACTTTAAATAAAGTAAATTAACAAAATACTATTTTACATTTGGAAAAAAAGCCCAGTTAATAATAATTTAGCTACTCGAAATTTTACCCAAGACGAATTAATCTCATTTTTGAGAAATCCCTATTAGTAGTTTTCGCTTTAATATTAATATGCTGAAATATTAATTATATCTAATTGAACTTATTTTTAAATATCTAAATTCTGACTAGATGGTGAAAATCTCTGCACAATATTATGTATTTGTTTATTGCTTGAGTTTCTATGAACGTTTCCAAATATCAGCTTTTTATACATTCTAAACAACAAAAGAAATTCAAATGTGGCCATGCGAGTTAAAGGTTGTTAGGAGCACACAGTGGGTGGCATGTGCCTGGTAAAATTCCAGACTTTATTCCTAGACTAAGCACAGGAACATAAACTGCGTTGTATTAATTCATTTCATAGAACTTCTCTCTGCAAGACATGACTTGAAGGGGTGTGTGTGTGTGTGTGTGTGTGTGTGTGTGTGTGTGTGTGTGTTTATTGGCTGAATATCCTTCTGAACTTCATGGGGACAGGGGTCCTGTTTCTTTTGTTCATTATCATATATCAGGCACCTGGAACTGTTGCTGGCAGGAAAAAGGAACTCTGCAAATATTTGTCAAGTGACCGAATGAATAAAGATGAATTATGCATTTTTTAGGTGTTCTTCTATTTTCTCCCCAAGAGCAAAATTTGTAGGCCAGTTACAGCACATCTAACTGTAATTCTTTTTTATCATTTAGAAAAATAAAGGGCAGGCCAAGATTGAGCCACTGCACTCCAGCCTGGGAGACAGAGCAACACTCCATCTCAAAAAAAAAAGAAAAAGAAAAGGCAGGCTTAAAGCCTTTTGATTTAGAATTTAGGCTGGTTTGCCCCTCATTGTTAAAATTCTATGGGTAAGTTTTGCACATAAATTAATATAATAGAAGATATAAGAACAAGAGTAGAGCAATCAAAAGATGTAAACATGCAAAGGACAGAGTTAATAGATTCTATGTCTCCAAAATTTTATTATGATTATTTTACATGCTCTAAGGAGTGACTTGTTTTATAATCTGACTGAATACAGGGTAGAGCTACCACCATGTTTGTTTGTTTGTTTGTGTTTTGAGACAGGTTCTCACTCTGTCACGCAGGCTGGAGTGCTGTGGTATGAACAGGACTCACTGAAGCTTTGACCTCCCGGGCCCAAGCAATGATCCCACTGCAAGCTCCTGAGTAGCTGGGACTACAGGCCTGTGCCACCATGCCCAGCTAATTAAAAAAGAAAGAAAGCCTGGGTGTGGTGGCTCACACCTGTAATCCCAGCACTTTCGGAGGCCGAGGTGGGTGGATCATGAGGTCAGGAGATTGAGACCAGCCTGGCCAATATGGTTAAACCCCGTCTCTACTGAAAATACAAAAATTAGCCAGGTGTAGTGGCGGTCGCCTGTAGTCCCAGCTACTCGGGAGGCTGAGACAGGAAAATAGCTTAGCTTATACCTGGGAGGTGGAGGTTGCAGTGAGCCGAAATCATTCCACTGCACTCCAGCCTGGGTGACAGAGCAAGACTCCATCTCAAAAAAATAAA
Organism: Pongo pygmaeus; assembly: GCF_028885625.2. NCBI lineage: Eukaryota > Metazoa > Chordata > Mammalia > Primates > Hominidae > Pongo > Pongo pygmaeus. The sequence goes on along the minus strand of NC_085930.1, from coordinate 17,164,977 downwards.
AAAGAAAGAAAATAATTCTAGAGATGGGGGTCTCTCTATGTTGGCCAGGGTGGTCTTGAACTCCTCAGCTCAAGCAATCCTCCTGCCTCAGCCTCCCAAAGTGCTGAGATTAGAGGTGTGAGCCACCACACCCATCCTACTATCATTTATATTTGCTTTTCTGTTATCTAGGAACAAATATGCTACAGCATAAATTGACTAGCAATAAAATTCTTCACATTCTCTAATAACTAGTTTCACTTTTATTTTTAATTGTATATATACACTAACACTAAAAATTTCAAAAGTAGTTTACAGAATCTTATGGGATGAACTATCTTACATAAATTATAAAAATTATACAAGGAGAAAGCCAACAGTGACCAAACATAGCACTAGTATTTAGGCAATCTGTATTACAAACGCTTTTCAGCTGGATGAGCATAGTCAATTTTCTTGTATTACCCGGCATTTTCCATCTAATGTGGGGTAATGAAAGCACTTTGTAAACTGAAAAATGTATATAAATGAAAACTATCATTACTGGTCATAAAAACTGATTGCTGTGTAAAATTTTAATTTGGAAATATTCATTTTCTAAATAAAGCAGTAGGATGTAGAAAAATTTCAGAGAGCAATGTAGCAAAAAGTCATTTTGAAAATTTTATGTTTATAGAAAATTCAGGCTGGGAGTGGTGGCTCATGCCTGTAATCCCAGTATTTTGGGAGGCTGAGGTGGGCAGATCACTTGAGATCATGAGTTCAAGACCAGACTGGCACCAGCCTGGCCAACAAGGTCAAACCTAGGCTCCATTAAAACAAAAATTAGCCGGGTGTGGTGGCACACGTCTGTAGTCCCAGCTACTTGGGAGGCTGAAGCAGGAGAATCACTTGAACCTGGGAGGCAGAGGTTGCAGTGAGGCGAGATCTGCCACTGCACTCCAGCCAGGGCAACAGAGCAAGACTCAGTCTCAAAAAGAAAAAAAAAAAAAGATGGAAAAGAAAATTCAATTTCGATAAAGCAATAAAACCTCTTACCTTCTCCCCAACCCCAAAAAGGTGTAGTAATTTATGGAGTATTTCTTCCCTTTAGCAGAAATGCAAATAATGGTAGCACTACTACTATAATAAACTAGATTACAAAACAAATTTTAATGGCATATAGAATAGTGCAGGAATGATGCAACAGAGAGGCAAAGTCACGCCTTCTCTGCATTTTCATAGAGCATTGCTTAACTCTCTAATTGCTCTTAGAATGTGTCATCGTTTTCATTTTATGGCAATTATTGTGAGAGCTAATCTTTTACTATATGTATTAGCAACTGGAGTTAGGCAAGTATCTGAACATAATGTAGAAAAACATAAGAATGTCTTCAGAATTAACCAGGAAAAGGTAAGTGGTTATCCTTATCAAAACCTTAATCCAGGAGTATTATATTCCTAGTACATTATATCTTTAGTGCACAAAGTAACAACCGTTGTTCTTTAGTGCCCACACATAATTAGTTATTTCCTTTTCTGATATGCCAAGCAAGGTGACTTAGCTCGAAGGGTCACCTTCCATTCAAAAGCCGTCTTGGCTACATGTTTGCTAAAGCTATTAACTTATAACAAACAAAGGCTCTGCTTTTGTAAAAGTGTACAAAGCCTTGAAAGAGCTTTCAGTTTTGGACAGTCACAATTGAGTTATTTGTAGAGGTATAAACATTCATCAAAGACCACCCATCTCTATCATAGCACAAGGCCAACCAGTTTAATGGTTGTTAAATCTGTGTAGCAAGAATGTGATTAGCAGCTCTTGTGATAGCGCTTCTTTATTGTTTGCCAAATATGTGCTCAGAATTAAACAGCATGACAATTTAGATGTGAGATTCTGATAAACAGGATGCGATTGAGGCACTTTTCACAGGAGAAAGTGTATAGCTATTTGGCAAAAGCTAAAGTGGGGCAATATTTTTACAAATCTCAAGGCCTACTTAATATATTTATGCCGCCTTTAATTTTGCATTGGAAATGTCAGTCATTAATAGGAAATCTTTCACTCTTCCACAATCAAACAACAAAAATACCTATGTTTACTTTCTTTTCTTCTTTCTCACTGTCATTACAATAGAGGGATTGACCTTTCCTCTCTCAAAGGTTTTCTGCCACTACTCTTGATCTCATCTCCCCTAGCTTTGACAAAATTAGCCATCCTTAACTGTCCTATCTAAAATATATCTTATTATAATTGTTTTCACAGCCCTTATCAAACCTGGTACTACTTTTCTTAAATGTCCATATTTTTCTGCCCATCTAGAATTAAGTTATATAGAGACAGATATCCTAGTTTGTATTATGTCATCTGGTACATAATGCCTATCTGACACATTGCAGGTGTTAAATTTTTAACTGAAAAACAGACTATATGAGATGATTACTGTGTTTGAAGATACTACAAATTGGCTTACCAATGAATCCTAAGTTTATTGCCAGGAATTAATAAGTTAATGGGTATAAAATATTTAAAACAGCTCAATCAAAATAAGCTATAATTTTCTAGTAATAACACTGTTTTCATGAAAAAATGAGCTAGATTTTAAGAAACCGGATATGAGACAGCGTTCTGGCAATTAATTTGAAAACAAAAAAACTATTATTTATTATCGTCTCACTATATGACTTTGAAATGTGTAGCACATACGTGGGTTGGGCCGATGGACATCTTACTTCCTTTTCAACTAAAAATTCAGCAGCTTTGCAATTTGAGTCATTACAAAATCACAACATTATTATGGCTAAATTCGATAACAAAGCTTCCAAGAGGATCTGTGATATAAAATAGGCTTTTCAAAACAACCAATATTAGATACAACCTTCCAGATCTAAGGCCTAGTATGTAACGCACAGATGGATGTGACTCTCTTCCCACTTGCTGGGAGCTCAGCATCTGATGAGCCTGTTATTTAAACTAATAATCAGAACACAGTGTGATCGGTGCTAGCCTATGAGAGATGTGTGTGGGAGTTGCTGTTAAAATCCAGTGGAGGAAGAAATTAATTTAGCTTCAAAAGTCTGGAAAAGCTTTATGTACAAACCAGGAAAAGAGAGTGGGAATTTCCTAGACAAGTTAAACAGTGAATGTTAATCATAAGGAATAGAATAAATAGATATATACAAAACTATGTAAGTACTTGGAGTGTTTGAGAAATGGCAGTAGTCTAGAGCATACACTATTTCAGAAGAGGAAATAGAGAAATGGCAATTGTAAAAGATAAGACAGGAAAGTGAGGTTGGAAGAGGCATATTTATTTGAATCAGCCAAGAATCTGTATTGACCGTATCTTCTGGGAAAGGGAAAAAGAACTCCACAAAACAAAAGAAAACGACAACAAAAGACCTCTAGCAATTATGAACAGGTATAAGGGCTTATAAAATTGAGTGGAATGGTCTGCTGCAATGATAAATATGAAGTTTGAACTTCATTTTGTAGGAAGCACCAAAGATTTAAATGTGAGGCCAGGCGCTGTGGCTCATGCCTGTAATCCTAGCACCGTGGAAGGCCGAGGTGCCGTGGAAGGCTGATCGCTTTGAGCTCAGGAGTTTCAGACCAGCTTGGCAACATGGCGAAACCCAGTCTCTACTAAAAATACAAAAGTTAGCCAGGCATGGTGGCACGTGCCTGTAATCCCGGCTACTCAGGAGGCCGAGGCATAAGAATCGCTTGAATCTAAGAGGTGGAGGTTGTAGTGAGCTGCAATAGCGTCACTCCACTCCAGCCTGGGAGACAGAGCGAGATTCTGTCTCAAAAATAAATAAATAAATAAATAAATAAATATATAAATAGGTAATGTGAGGAGTTTCCAGGATAGATTTGAGAAAAGAGTTCAGGTAAATTGATGGTATAGTGAGAAGGGCATGTCTATAGAAAAGTAAGAATAACCAGCTGAATAAAACGAAGTTAAGAAAAATAAAACAGGAGAATCCACAAACTTGGGAGGGTCTTAAAATATAGGTATTATACATGGAATATGATGTAGATGATAAGAGGGAATTGTCATCACTTTTGAGTGAAGAAGATTCAAGATGTTAAAAGTGCTTTAGGAAAACTACTACTAAGTTAGTGGATGATTTGTAGGAGAGACTTGGAGTTAGTTGGAATCAGCTGTATCTGTCTGGGAATGTTGCGAAAAGGTAAGACCTTTCTGTAGGATTGGAATAATCATGTGTTACATAGCCGTTCAAGGAAATATAAACTTCAGTGTTTTGTTCATTTGGTTCAAATTTGGAATGCTAACTATGCTTCACATTTAGTAAATAGATATTCATTATTATTCTCATTTTACAGATGACGAAATTGAGGCACCGAGAGTTAAGGAACATGTCCATGGCCACACAGCTAGAAAGTAGTGCAGTTAATTCAGTAAAGATGGATATGGTGACTTTTTTACTAGTGTGCTTCAAATATACAGTATTTCACATATAAAAGCGTAGGTGAACATGGTTTTTTTGTCATTATAAATTCTGACATGATGTATGTCTCCGCTTTCGACCAGGCAAAAATGGAGAGAAATATTTTAACATAAGGTATAAAAGCACTCTGTTAGGGCTATCCTGTTTTAATCTTAATTTGAGGCTCCCCATAGTTTCCCTTTATGCCTATATGTATTATTTTGTCAGAAGCCAATGTCTGAACCTCCTTGCTGCCTAAAGACGCCTCAACAGTTGACTTCACTATCCCTTTCTTCCCAGCTAGTTATTGGAAGAAAAATTGCATTATAGTCTCAGACTGACAAATGAATAAGAAGCCAATGTCATTGTGAGTGTCAATTTTTCTCTAAAAATTAGAAAACCAAACCAAAATAAAGATAACTTTTATAAAAACTACAAACCTCATCCAAGCAAAAACAAAAAACAAACAAAATAAAACAAAACAAAAATTACAGTCTTCCAGATCAAGGACTGTAGATCTGAAGATGATATAGATCTGAATGTCACTCCATTTTCAAACCATCAGCTTTGAAATTCTACTTCTTAGCGTTCCAATGTCTGGGAGCCGAGTCCTTGTCAACTACAAAGCAATGGAAAACAAGTGGGAATGAAAGAGTCCCGATAGTCTGTCAAAACCAACGAAATTAGGTACGAGAAAGTCTCTACTGTTATAAGCTGCCTGGATTTGAATCTTAGCTCTGCCACTTTTTAGCACATGATATTGGACAAATTATTTGAATACTCCATGCCTCAGCTTCATTATCTCTAAAATGGGAACAATAAATATATCTACGTAGTAGGATTGAAGTAAAGTAAAATGAGTTAATATATGTAAGCAGAATTAGAACAGTACCTATATATGAGTGAGCTCTGTAAGCTTTAGCTATGGATGTGATTGTCCCCACTCAAAGAAAAACTTCTTGAAAGAGTGATCAGTAATAGTTGTCTTCATTTTCTTTCCTCCTTTCTATCTTCAACCAAATTCAATTTGTTTTCACTGACTACCAAGCCATTGAAATTGCTTTTTTTAAAGATTATCAGTGATATTCATGTTTTCAATTAAAAAGTCATTTGTTGTTCTTTATATTACTTAACATCTCAGTCACATTCTGTATATATATATTTTTTTTTTTGAGATGGAGTTTCGCTCCTGTTGCCCAGGCTGTGGTGCAGTGGCATGATCTTGGCTCACCGCAACCTCCGCCTCCCAGGTTCAAGCGATTCTCCTGCCTCAGCCTCCCGAGTAACTGGGATTACAGGCATGCACCACCATGCCTGGCTAATTTTGTATTTTTAGTAGAGACGGGGTTTCTCCATGTTGGTCAGGCTGGTCTCAAACTCCTGACCTCAGGTGATCCGCCCACCTCGGCCTCCCAAAGTGCTGGGATTCTAGGCGTGAGCCACCACGCCCTGGCCCCACCTTCAATATTTTTAAGCACTGCTTTCTTATTAAAACATTTTGTTTCCTTGGCTTCCAGGAGATCACATTTCCCTGGTCTCCATGTTATTCAGGGACTCATTCCCGCCACTTCTAACTCCTCCTTCACAATAAATAAATATTTGAATGCCACAGAGCTATTAATGGATTGTAGATTCTTTTCACATATACTGCCTTATTCCAGGTAATCTCATACAACTTTATGGCTTTCAATAGCATCTTTACATGAAGACTGAATTTATAATTTTACTTCTGACAGCAGTTCAGACTTCTCTGCAGGCCTCCAGATTCATACTGAAATCATGCAATCACTTAAGTGATACTCCACTTGCAAATATAATAGAAATCATGAACTTAAAATGTCCAAAACAAAATACATACGGTCTGCTATTTCAGATCTCCTCAAAAAGAAGAGTCATTTCATCTTTCTATGAATCAATTGTTGTAGATTTTGTTACAACTTCTTTGGGATAAACATCAAAGAAAAAAATGTAATATGTATTTAGTGTTACATATTTTTTGAGAGTTACAAGTTTCTGAGAATTAAAAAACCCTTGTTTTACTAATCTTGGCATCAACTGAAAATTCAGGAGATTTTACTATTAAAAGGAAGGAGAGAATGAATAATAGAAGACAGCTGTTTCTGCAACAGAGGTGATTGATAAATATTTTGCTAAGTAGAAGAACCTGATGTCTTCAGTTTAGAAAATAATGATTAAATTAATCAAAATTAACATGGCCCTGATTTTTATTTTATTTAAAAAGCTATATTAATAGTGAGATGTCTCATTTAGGCAATGACACATATCAAAAATATTTCACATCACTGTAGTATTATAATGCCAGAAAATTCCCTATTTCTTACACAGAAATAGGAAAAGGAAAAGGCCAAAGCTACTGTTCATTGGTTATATTAGTAATAGGTATAATGTATTTGTTGATACGTTTTCAGATTAAAATACGTCAGAATCAAATGGCCAGAAATAATGTTTCTATCTTACAATATAACTACATGAAGAACATGCTTGCTGTTTCTCCTCTGTGAATTTGCAAAGCCACCCAGAGTCACATCATCTCCATCTTCGGCTCCAAAAGAAAACAAAAACAACAAAAAACAGAGAGGCATCACTAGAAACCTTAATGTCTAGACTTGATTTACAAGGTACAAATGCTCTGGATTTAGAACAAACTTCTTTTTCCTTACTTCAAATTAACTTACTAATGTACTTGGCCCTGATATTTGTTCACTCAGGCTTATGGTTTTTTTATTTCTACATTTGGAGTTGAAAAATGTATAAATATAATAGAAGCAATAATAACCAAGGTATCCAGTCTTAGGAGTCAAATACCAGTTTGGATTTAGCCTTGACTCGAGGCCCTTTGATTGACATTTCTATTGCTAGAGTTAATTCAAGTCATTTTAAGATCCAACTAAATTTTATTTTGCCTTATCTGCAGGTTATCATTCTTGCAAGAATCATCTCATCCTGGCAGGATCTTGATTTAAGGGTTTACAATTTAGTGAGGTTCAAAGAGATTTTGCAAGATCGTAAACAGTGTAGGTTTGTTTGGTAATACAACATCTGAAGATGGAATGCCAGCTCTTGAAAAGTCTGGGCAATAGTTAGACATGTCACACACTATATTCTCATTTACAATCAGGATGAATTTTAAAGTGTCTGATTCACAGTTTTCTCTTATGACCTGATTTCAATATTTCTTTCAGGTATACACTTCTTATAAAATTTTGTTTCTCCCCAACTCATTCACTTCTAGGGAGGATGTCAGGAAAGATATTAGTATCAGTGAACACTCTGACGGTACACCCCAAAGGAATATTAATTTATCATGTTTTTACTCAAAAAAAATAAGTTTTCCTCCTCTGCAAAGTTTCTTTTCGTCCCGTAAGTCACAAATCATATAGAAGCCACTACAGATATACAAGCATCTATGGATATTCAGTTAACACTTGAACAACACAAGTTTGAAATGCACAGGTGCACTTATACATGGATTTTCTTTCACCCCTGCCATCCCTGAGATAGCAAGACCAACTCCCCCTCTTCTTCCTCCTCAGCCTTCTCAATGTGAAGACGATGAGGATGAAGACCTTCATAATAATCCACTTCCACTTGTCAACAACAAGGGTCAAACTGCAAGCTATTTGAAGAGATTGATTCTGAGCAAAACAAGAGTGACCATGGCCTGTGACACACCCCTCGGGAGATCCTGAGAACATGTTCCCAAAGAGGTTAGGGTGCAGCCTGGTTTTATATATTTTTGGGAGGCATGAGACATCAGTCAGATACATTTAAGATGTACATTGGTTCGTGACAACTGAAAGCGGGCCGGGGCAGGATTGGGCAGAAGGAGTGTTCCAGGATACAGGTAAATTTAAAAATTTTCTGGTTGACAATTGGTTGAGTTTATCTAAAGATCTGGGATCAATAGAAAGGGAATGTTTAGGTTAAGATAAAAGATTGTGCGGACCAAGTTTCTTAAGTCTCATACTGGCTGCCCTTAGAGACGATAGATGACAAATGTTTCCTATTCAGACCTTTCAAAGGTGCTGAACTATCAGTTAATCTCTTCATGATTGGGAGGGCCTGGAAGCAATAAGATCTAGCTATGTTAATAAAGATTCTTTACAGATGCAAATTCCCCCTGCCCCCACAAAGGATGGCTTTGGCTTTGCAGGGCCATTTCAAAATATGGCAAAGAAACATGTTTTGGGGTAAAATATTTTGATTTTCATCTTTATCTGTCATGAAATGTTATGCCAGAGTCAGGTTGAAAAGTAAGTCACAATATATAGGGTTAAATAAAACCCATCTGATGAGAATTTATGGTTTGTAGGACATGACTCCCCAGACCCCTTAGATCAGTTAGTCATCACACTTAATGAGTAGTAAATATATTTTCTCTTCCTTACTTTTTTTTAAATAACATTTTCCTTTCTCTGGCTTTCTTTATTGTGAGAATACAGTATAAAACACATATAACATATGAAATATGTTTTGACTGTTTATGTTATCCATAGGGCTTCCAGTCAACAGTAAGCTATTAGTAGTTAAGTTTTTTTGGGAGTCAAAAGTTATACACTAATTTTCAGCTGTGCAAGAAGTTGGTGACCCAACTCCCACAATTTCAAGGGTCAATTATACACATAGAAGCATCTATAGACATACAATTAGATGTTAATGAAGAGAGTTTGTTAGAATGTTTTCACTCAATAATAATATGTTGTTACTAGTAGTAAGATGGGTAATAAGTTATTTGATATTAACGTTAGCAAAAGTTCTGAAGTTTAAAAATATGAGAAGTGATATAAAGGGGAGAAAGAAGTCTAAAAAGGCATGTAGAAGCCTCACTGAAATATATAATTGAGAGTATTCACCTGGAAGTGGTATATGGGCTGACGTTTATAGACAACCAAATTTTTTGCATGCATATGGATATGTCACAGTTCTTTTTGCTATAATTTCATATTATGCATCTGTGGAACAACGATGTCATCTTTCAATTTCAAGATGGATAATCTGGTATTTTAAGTTATTTTGTGATTTATATCCGTATTGAAGATTTAAGGATGGTTTAATTAAACTGTGTCGATATGTCATATAATACAAAAAGGAGTTAATTGTACAGACATGCATATGTAGGTTAAAGAGTTGATAAGCCTTCATACTTCTGTTGCTGCTTAGCATTAGCAAGATAGCAGGGTGAAGAAGGGCACACATTTGGAGTCAGGTTGAATTTGACTTCCAATCAGATGCAGAATTTGCATTTAGCGTGATCTTAGTCTGATTTCATAAGCACTCTAGGCTGCAGATGCTTCATCTATTAAATAGGGACATTAAAACTTACCTCAGAAGATTATTGTAAAGGTGAAATAAGTTAGCATGTATGTAAATCATTAGGCACTTAATGGATGTTCATAAATGCAGATTTTTTTTTTTTCTTTTTGAGACAAGGTCTGTCTCTGAGGCCCAGGCTGGAGTGCAGAGTTATGACCTCGGCTCACTACAACCTTTGCTTCCCGGACTCAAGCAATCCTCTCACCTCAGCCTCCCAAGTAGCTGGAACCACAGGTACTCACCACCATGCCTGGCTAATTTTTGCTTTTTGTTTTTTTGTAGAGACAGGTTTTCTCCATGTTGCTCAGTCTGGTCTTAAACTTCTGGGCTCAAGCGATCCACTCACCTTGGCCTCCCAAAATGTTGGGATTACAGGCGCGAACATTGGGCCCGGCAATAAATGCAGATATGTTTAAGTTTCTGATACAGCTTGGTAATCCTGGAGGGTGTAGGTTAAGAGTAGTATCATCCAATAAGGTATATGGTGATCACTAGTGGGATGAGTAACAAGTCATTTGGTATTAATGTTAGCAAAAGTTCTGAAGTACACAAATTTGGAGAATGGTATAATGGAGAGAAAGAAGGCCACGAGCCCTGCCACACACGCTTCACAATCAGGAGTCCGTGTTCCATTAAGAAATAAGAGTTATTGTTATTAAATTACAGTGCATATTGTTGAAGTCATGTTGATCCAGTGTTAGCTTTTTTTGCTATAATTATTGCTCCAGGACCACAAACTAATTATTTTGTAATATGTCTAGATATCTTACAAGTGTGTATTTGGCTTTAAGGACAATCACGTGGGAGAACATGGTAGAAACCACATAAGCTGTCTTTAATGCTGGAAAAAAAGCTCAGTGAACCTCTTCATTGTGTGACTTAGACGTTTTCTATGTTATTCTGTCATGCTGCTCGAAAATACTTTAGAGAAAAGTGTTTAATGAGATCAGGCCTTTCCTTAAAATATGTCTTCTCTTAAATTTTTAGAACTGGAACCAAGCAATAAAACTGCTCCAGAATCATCATACCTATGAAACAATAAAACAGTGGAGTTTGTGGGGCAGGGGGAAGAGAGAGAAAGGAGGTAGCAGGCATAGAGGAATAGCTAACAGATAGAGGGTCCTGATGCTGCTTGACTCACTGTCTCCAATTATTCCTGTGGTTCAGACTTACTCCCCACATTCCTGAATCTCTTAAAAATACCCCATACGCTTGCCCCCCAAGATCATTTTCTTGCATAGTCTAATTTGAATCAGATTTCTGTCTTGTGTAACAGACACTTGTGTAGCAGAAGCAAGAAACATGCTTCTTGCATGCACACACCTTTCTCCTAAGCAACCCATTTTGTTCTATTACTTTAAGTTGTCTAAGAGGAACCACATTTCAAGTCAACTGCTATCTAAACGGCTTCATATCATATCCCTTCTCCTCCCTGAAAAATTCTCTTTGCCTATACTACTATTTTCTGCCCATTCTCCTCAGCCAGAATCAGGAACTTTCTCAATAGCTCTTTTTCTTTTTCTTTTTTTTTTTTTTGGAGATAAATAATATTTATTACAATCTTTAAAATAAAAACTAATGCAAAAATATCCACGATGAATAAAATAGCATATTTATAGGGAAAGACAAGATTACTAGTACACTGTGTGGAGCCATCCTTTTCTTTTTTAGCTCCACTTTATCTCCTCTGTCTTCTTACCTATACTTATCTTTTTAAAGCTATTATCAGTATTTTCCTGGCTATTAAAATAGCTTTCTAACCGTTCTCCTCACCTAGCCTAAAAGCCCTTCAATTTGTCCTTAACTTAGCTAACAAAGTCATTTCTAAGCATGCAGATCTGATTATATCTCTTCATTGCTTAAAACCTTTATAATGGTCTCCATTTTCACATGTACTGAATGTGCTATATAAAACATTTTATGATCAGGTCCCTAAATCTCCAGCCTCATCTCCTACTACTTTCCCTAGCAATACTGAACTTCACCCTTCCACAATACTAAACTTCCTTTTGCTCTTTAAGTGCATTGTCGTACTTCACTCACCTCTGCTTTTTTTACGTGTTATGCCTTTGACTTAGGCTGTTTTTTACTACTTACCCCCGATCTATCTATTAAGCACTTTCATCTTTCAAACCCAGCCCAGATTTACTTAATCTAGGAAGATGAGTATCAAATATTATTGCTCTATAATTCTCTGTTTTACTTTTTCTTTGTTCTTTAGCATTAATACACTTTCTCCTTGGATTATCTCAGCCACTTCCCATATCTTCAATTGTTGATGACTCCCAAAGTCGGGATATGACCCCACCTTCTGAATTTTACACACATGTATTCAAATGCAACTTATATATAAAACAGACAGCTCAAGTTCAATATGGACAAAAATAAAATTTTATTCCCCCTTGAATTGCTTCTTATCCAAGATCTCTGCTTCAGAAAATTGCACAACTCCATCATGTAAGGAAAAAAAATGAATGGAAATCCTCTTTGACCTTCCTCCACCCTCAAGATGAGTGTTATCCAATACGCAGAACCCTGGAGATCCTCCAGCCATCACGCTGGCATTGCCAAGGAGAACCCTGGAGACTCTCCAACCATCACGCTGGCATTGCTAAGGAGAACCCTGGAGATCCTCCAGCCATCACGCTGGCATTGCTAAGGAGAACCCTGGAGATCCTCCAGCCATCACGCTGGCATTGCTAAGGAGAACCCTGGAGACTCTCCAACCATCACGCTGGCATTGCTAAGGAGAACCCTGAAGATCCTCCAGCCATCACGCTGGCATTGCTAAGGAGAACCCTGAAGATCCTCCAGCCATCACGCTGGCATTGCTAAGGAGAACCCTGGAGATCCTCCAGCCATCACGCTGGCATTGCTAAGGAGAACCCTGGAGACTCTCCAACCATCACGCTGGCATTGCTAAGGAGAACCCTGGAGATCCTCCAGCCATCACGCTGGCATTGCTAAGGAGAACCCTGAAGATCCTCCAGCCATCACGCTGGCATTGCTAAGGAGAACCCTGAAGATCCTCCAGCCATCACGCTGGCATTGCTAAGGTTTACGTCTTTCCCAATGTCATGGTCACCAATGCTGCTGCCAGCACTGTTGCTGACATTTACATAGAAATTTCTGCCAATGCCATGCCCCAGTAGTACTGCTAACACCATCAGCACAAATGCTGCCAACGCCTCACACTCTTCACGTCCCACAGCAATTACAGAGCAATAGCTCTTTTTAACTGGAGCTTCCTAGTTTGCGTTTCAGTCCTCTTGTCCAAGGATTTGCGTGTGAGATAATGAGATCTGGGCTATGTAACAATCTCAGAAACACAAATCTTGCTCAGAATCATCCCTTCCTTCTGTGTACAATATGTGCCAACAATCCTTCAACAAAAGCTACCCATCTTGACCCTCTTTTCCCCTAGGATGAATTTTTTATTTTTCTAGGAGGTTTTTTGATTCTCCATGTAAACACACCCCTGGAAGCTATTCCCCAGTTCTACAAATTATGCCTGAACACGCATGAATCTGACAGTAAACACAACTTAGGCTCATGCAATTACCACTTTCCTATAGAACAAGTATTTGTTAGTGAATTGTTGAAAACATAAGTGAATATTCACTTTATACTTACATTAAGTTTTGGAGGGTTTTTTGTTAGACCTTTATTCTTGTTTGATTTTCTTTTTCTAAGATACTAATCATGTTCTTAATGGATTAATTTTTCTTTTTTTCTGAGCTCTAAAGGATTATTCTTAAAGAGCTAGGACCATGTATATTACGATTATCATTCAACTACACACAAATCGAAAATATAGGTAAATATTAACTTATTCATTTTTAGAAACATAGTTTCTTTTTTCATGTCGTAGCTAACCTATTAAAAGGTATAAAAGGTAAAAGACAAGATATCCAATCCTCCTGAGGGCAAGCTCTTTGTATACTCCGTGCTTAGCACATTATCTGGCATATTTTATTTTAGGTCCTCGATATGTATTTGTGAAGGGAAGAGCGCCTTAGTCCATTTGCTGCTACTGTAACAAAATACCACATGCTGGGTAATTTACAAAGAAAACCCATTTATGCAGCTCACAGTTCTGGAGGTGGGGAAGTTTAAGAGCACAGCACCAGCATCTGATAAGGGTCATTTCATGGTGGAAGGGCCAAAGACAGAAGCAAGAGCACATGATACGAAGAAAAAGGGGGCTGAATTCCCACGATAACTAACCCACTCCCCAAATAATAACACTAATCTATTCATGAGGGTGGAACCCTCATGGCCCAGTCACTGCTCAAAGGCCCCACCTCCCAACACTGCCACACTGGCAATTAGGTTTCAACATGAGTTTTGGGGAGGGACATTCAAATCATAGCAGAGTGTTATGTTCCTGAAGCTTGACTTCTCACAGCCTAGAATCACTTGGACAAGGAAGCAATGTGCTGTGGTCTGAATGTTCCCCCAAATTCATGTGTTAAAACTTAATTGCCAATGTGATAGCATTAAGAAGTAGGGCCTTTATGAGGTGAGTAGTGGGATTGAGTGTGTTCACTGCTTTTTCCTTCTGTCCCTTCTGCCATGTGAGGACACGGCATTCAGGGCATTATACTGAAGGCCAAGTCCAGACCCTCACCAGACATTGAACCTGCCATTGCCTCGATCTTGACTTTCTTAGCCTCCAGAACTATAAGAAATAAATTTCTATTATTTATTAATTACATAGTCTGGGGTCTTTTGTTATAACAGCACAAACAGACTAAGACACCAGGTCTCCATCTTTCTGATGGGGTTGGAGCATGTGATGGTTTTCACTTTATTGTGTTTCTTCGATGGGCTTGAGAGAAAATAAGTTGAGAGTCATATGATATGATAATGATTACCTACAAAAGAATCCTAAAACCAGGTAAGATCTAGTTAATGTGAGAAAATGCATCACTTGAGTCAGAAATGCCACAAACATTAAAAAAAATCCCTTCCTCTCTCATTTTTTTCTTTTTAAAAAAAGACATGTAGTTCCAACAATAGATCATCCAGATGTCAGAATGAATCACAGATAAATCAAATTCACTGGGCATGAACAGATATAACACTATTTAATTAATGCCATTTATTTGAGGTAATGTGGTCCTATCTACACAACGATTACCTGGAGTGCTTGTTAAACATGCAGATCCCCTGGGGCACTAGGGCCCAAGAATCTGGGTTTTACCAATACTCCAGGTAATCTGATGCACACATAGTTTAAAAGCTACTGATTGAAGGAATTTATAAGAACAACATAGATTGTATGCTGGTGAAACTGGTACATATCTAATTAATTTATATTGAAAAAAGTATCATATATTTAAATTAACATTAAATAAAATAAAAAGCGTGAGAGTTAAGAAGAATTTTGCTTGATGATATTGTTTCCTTAGTACCTGCTTCTGCTCAATGTCAAGATTTTACTTTATTTACTAGCTAAAACTTATTATGACTTTAATCACTTTCTAGGGATAATAACCAGTCAAAACGTTAAAGTCAACTCTTGGTCAAAATTTTGTGATGCAACCCAGATGAGATAAGATTGATATTTACGTTTTAAGTACATAATAGATGCAAGAAGGTTGAAAGACTAGTTTTTTAATAACTACCACCTTCTGTTATTTCGAAAATTTGTTTATATAAAACTTAAAATTGTGATTTTCCTTTTCTATGAAAGAAAACCAAATATTTTATATGATTGTAACCAATCTTCATTCTACACAGTATTTCTTTTCAGTCAGATATCCTTTGCCCTAGCTTCTCTTTTTGTACTCTGAGAAACTTCAACATTTAAAAAATCTCCTTCCCTGTTGGAATAGAGAACACATACCTGACTCACACTTAGAAAGTCTATGAATTGCATGCCCCAAAATGGAACTAGCCCAGCTAAGCAACTCTTTCCATTCCTTGTTGGATATTAGTGTAGGTTCTAATGAGCTGAGTCTCCTGGGGAGCATTTTAATAGTTTTTTCACCTCCCCTGATGACCATATTTATGCCGAGTTTTGATACAGTATACAGGACTTGTGTAGTAATTAGCATTCAAATGGACCAGTGATTTCCCTTTCAGTAAGTGGGTTGTATATTTTCAAGCTTGGAAATGGAATCCGATGAGTTAGAGCTTATAATAATCAAGATATATTAACCATTCAAATCCTAAATTGAACATCCAAGAGAGAAAGTGCAAAAAGGAAGCATCATCCATGTCATGGACTGCTTAAAAAACCAAAAGGGAATAAAATAATGAAGAGGGCAAACTATCAGGGCTAATGTCTGTTAGCAAAAGTGAGCAGCTACATATGTATATATAAAAATACAATTCCAAAGTGATATTAAATGATGAAATATGTCACTTTTAAGGTTTAAAATATTCATATCCTTAACCACTGGTTGAAATGTTTTCAGTATAGTCATTGATAAAATTTAAGCAAGAAAGTAATGAAATAAAAATTCAGTATACCTGGCTAATAGATATTTTAGGGGATTTGAGGGAATTACCTACAGCCTTAATAAAGAGCTGGCACTTATTCCAGATAAAGCTTGAGTATCAAAATAATTTTGCAGTTTTCTCAGAGCCCATTATAGTATCTGAAAACATTTAACTTTTAATATAATATTTTTAGACATAGATCCCCTGTCAAACCTAGTGAAATTCTTGTACTTTTTCCTTAGAAAAAGGTACATCTATTCATACAGCAACTTATTAACACTCCCTTTTTGCCATTATATTAAAGAGGTGGAGCAAATAAAAGTAAAATAACTTTACACGTCAAGTCTTTAGTAAATAATAGTCATATAATTTATATACATATTATTGATTTAATTTTGATTTTCTTTTATTCCTAAGTCTATACCTATAATGAATGGTTAAAAAAATAAAACAATAGCAACAAAGATATTGAATAAAAACATACATAAAGATAATTTTACTAAATAAATCTCTCTCAAACACAAAATAATTAAAGGATTATTGTTTGGTAAACAGTCACCTATCAGGTTTGCAAAACGTCGAAATAGTCATATTATTCACATCTACAAATGACAGGGAAAGCAGAAGAAATCAAACTACTGTAAACTACCCATATTTTATTTAAAAAATACTTTTGCTACATTTATGCCCTCCACAAAAAGCATGAATATATTTTTAGCACAATTAACCAAATACCCTTGAGCCTACTTTCCTGTTCATGGCTTTAGGTTGGTTAACGTGAAATTTAATTTGTGCTAATCTTCTCAAGGTCAGTAAAGTGTGAAATACACTGTACACTGGATTTACTCAACTTACAGTTGCAATGCAATTATAAAATTCTAGAAAATAATGTCTTAGAATTTTCTAATAAAAAAAAAAGAAGCAGTGAGGATCTATTACCAGGGTTGAAACTATGCTAAAATTATAAAGGAGAGGGAGTGTTCCAGGTAGGCCAACAGAGACTGCAAATGAGTTTTTCAAATGAATTTAGGAATTATGGAAGGACTCTACTTAAAGCTACGGTTACAAATTATTTATTTATAAGCTGAAACTTAAGAGGGCTGGAGAAGTCACCTGAATGTTACTCTTAACAAAACGTACCTTCTAATCTAAGAAACTATATCCTCTAATAACCTCTAATAATGCAATTGTCTAGGATCAATTCATCTAATAGTGAAAATTTGAAATATCTCTTGTATAGGAACTAACTATCCTGGCTCTATATAAGCTAGAAAAATATGCATCTTATATTTAGGGGACTCTGTGAAATCATTTAGGTGGCCAATCCAGTTACATACCTAATTCATCTAAAAAGCATTAGTTAGTGGCACATATAAACAACTTTTAATGCACAGTAGGTGGTAAAGAAAATGGGTGTGGTGTACAATTTGTATTCTAAATGCACAAAAGCTACTACATTGGAAGAAAATCCTACAAAACACTTAATGGATTAAACTTGAAAAGGAGTAATGATGTGAAAAAATATACAGGAGAAGAAGCAAATTGCATGCAATAAGGCAGAAAATAAAATTCAGTGATATTTAGATTTGTACACAGTTATCTCAAAGAAGTTCCCATTTTCTGGGAACTCAGAGCTATAAAAATGCAGTAAGGGTTGAATAACTTGATCCTACAAAATTAAAATACATGTGTGTGCATATGCATGTATATCTATACCATTTAGATGAATAGTATTGAAAGCCATATTTTAACCACATACCAGCATTTAAAGGAAACACAAAGCAAGTAAAGTAGAAATTTATTCAAAATAATTCACAACAACTCCATTGCAGTATTCCACGATGAGCTCAGTATGGTCAGATAAAATATATTAAATTCATTGAAATCTAATAAATCTGTCATTGTTTCTATATGAAGATAATTATATAATGCCACTTTTAATGTTAGTAACATTTTTAGTTATCCATTAAGAAAACTAGTTAATCTGGAAATAAAAAGATAAATGGAAAAATATTTAGAGTCATATTTAAAATGGCTTTACTTGTAAGGGAATAATAGGAAAAAAGAGGAATGTGTTTTAAAAATAAACTTTGTTTCCTGATTTCAAAAAAACTTCAGATTTTAGATTTATTTTGTGATAGATGCAAAAAATTCTTTTAACCTGCTCAGCCTAAACTGTCCAGAGAAGACGTTGCAAAATACACCACTAGAACTTCAAACTAGACTAGAAAGCACAACCAGTAATATACCTGGAAGAACTTTCTATATTAATCAGCTTATTGAGATGATGGGAATAATTATCTTTATTGATCAGAATTAGAAAAATAATGTAGCATCTCAAATAATATACTATCTCAAGATATTTAACACTTAGCAATGGCTATACTTTTCTTATCATCATAATTATTCATATGTGTTACAAAATGGTTGAAACCTTAATTATATGTAACTTCGTAATAATCATGTAATTCTCTAGCTTAATGAGTGATTTGAATATGCAAATAATAACAACATAGGATTTCAGTGATGACTCTGCAAGACAACATAATATATGTGCATTACATGTTCTTAGGCATGTCTCCAAGTTAGAAAGAAAATGGCTGTAACTTTTCTATACCCATTTACATTATTTTCATCCTTCAAAGATCAGTGTTGGGTTTCACCTCCTCTATGAGACATTGTCAATATTTTCAGCCAACACTGGTTATTTTCATTTCTGATAATCTAGATGGCCTGCTTAAATAATACTGGCAAACCAGAAACTTTAAAAAAACAGACAAAATTGATGGCATAAATATTTTTTGAAAAACATCATAAAGTCAATAGACAAAAAAAATTAGAGGGAAGATTTATAATTCAATGACATAAGATTAATACACATAAAATATAAGGAGCTTGGCAGCACATTGAAGACCAAATGCAAATATCAACACATAAGAAGAGACACTCAAGCTCATTAAACTTTAAGAAAACATAAATATATATATACACACACACACTGACATATACATATTATATATGTGCATATATACGCATACTATATGGATATATATAGTGTTTAATGCAGTGTTATTGATAGTACAAAAACAAAAAAAGAAAAAGGTGAATGATCATCAATAGAAAAATGGAGGAGAAAATTTTTGTACATCAATTATATTAGTTTGTTTTCACGCTGCTGATAGACATACACAAGACTAGGCAATTTACAAAAGAATGAGGTTTAATGGAGAACTCACAGTTCCATGTGCATGGGGAAGCTTCATAATCATGGTGGAAAGCAAGGAGAAGCAAGTCACATCTTATGTAGATGGCAGCAGACAAAAGGAAAGCTTGGGCAGGGAAACTCCACCTTATAAAGCAGATCTGGTGAGATTTATTCACTAGCACAAGAACAGCACAGGAAAAACCTGCCCCCATGATTCAATTACCTCCCACCGTTCCCTCTCACAACACATGGGAAGTCAAGATGAGATTTGGGTGGAGACACAGCCAAATCATATAATTCCACCCCTGGCCCCGACAAATCCCATGTCCTCATATTTCAAAATGAATCACGCCTTCCACAGTCCCCCAAAGTCTTTTCTCATTTCAGTATTAACTTGAAAGTCCACAGTCCAAAGTCTCATCTGAGACAAGGCAAGTCCCTTCCACCTATGAGCCTGTAAAATCAAAAGCAAGCTAGTTATTTCCTAGATGCAATGGGAGTACACACATTGGATAAATACAACCATTCCACATGGGAGAAACTGGCCAAAACAAAGGGACTACAGGCCCCATGCAAGTCTGAAATCCAGCGGAGCAGTCAAATCTTAAAACTCCAAAGTGATCTTCTTTGACTCCTTGTCTC
The DNA here is from genome assembly GCF_028885625.2 of Pongo pygmaeus. Taxonomy (NCBI): domain Eukaryota; kingdom Metazoa; phylum Chordata; class Mammalia; order Primates; family Hominidae; genus Pongo; species Pongo pygmaeus. The sequence continues at coordinate 17,144,936 of NC_085930.1, read as the reverse complement.
ACATCCAGGTCACAGTGATGCAAGTGATGTGTTCCCATGGTATTGGGCAGCTCCACCCTTCTGGGTTTGCAGGGTACAGCCTCCCTCTCAGCTGCTTTCATGGGCTGGTGTTGAGTGTCTGCAGCTTTTCCAGGTGCATGGTGCAAGCTGCCAGTGGATCTACAATTCTTGGGTCTGGAGGACAGTGGCCCTCTTCTCACAGCTCCACTGGGCTCTGCACCAGTAGGGACTCTGTGTGGGGGCTCTGACCCCACATTTCCCTTCTGCACTGCCCTAGCAGAGGTTCTCCGTGAGAGCTCTGTCCCTGCAGCAAACTTCTGCCTGGACATTGAGGTGTCTCCATACATCTTCTGAAATCTAGGCAGAGATGACCAAACCTCAATTCTTGACTTCTGTGCACCCGCAAGCTCAACACCACGTGGAGACTGCCAAGGTTTGGGGCTTGCACCATCTGAAGCCACGGCCTGAGCTCAATGTTGGCCATTTTTGGCCATGGCTGGAGTAACTAAGATGCAGAACACCAAGTCCCTAGGCTGCACACAGCATGGGACCCTGGGCCTGGCCCACAAAACCAGTTTTTCCTCGTAGGCCTCCATGCTTGTGATGGGAGGGGCTTCCATGAAGACCTTTGACATGCTCTGGAGACTTTTCCCCATTGTCCTAGGAATTAATATATGACTTCTCATTACTTATGCAAATTTCTGCAGCTGGCTTGAATTTTTCCTCAGAAAATGGGTTTTTCTTTTCTATCACTTTGTCAGGCTGCAAGTGTGTCAAACTTTTATGCTCTATTTCTCTTTTAAAATTGAATGCTTTTAGCAGCATCCAAGTCACCTCTTGAATGCTTTGCTGCTTAAAAGTGTATTCTGCCAGATACCCTAAATCATCTCTCTCACATTTAAAGTTCCACAAATCCCTAGGGCAGGGGCAAAATGCTGCCAGTCTCTTTGTCAAAGCATACCAAGTGTCACTTTTGCTCTAGTTCCCAACAAGTTCCTCATCTCCATCTGATACCACCTCAGCCTGGACCTTATTGTCCATAACACTATCAGCATCTTGAGCAAAGCCATTCAACAAGTCTCTAGGAAGTTCCAAACTTTCCCACATTTTCCTGTCTTCTTCTGAGCCCTCTAAACTCTTCCAACATCTGCCTGTTACCCAGTTCCAAAATCGCTTCCACATTTTCAGGTATCTTTTCACCAAAGCCCCACTCTACTGGTACCAATTTACTGTGTTAGTCCATTTTCACCCTGCTGATAAAGACATATCCAAGACTGGAAAATTTACAAAAGAATGAGGTTTAATGGAGAATTCACAGTTCTACATGGCTGGGAAAGCCTCACAATCATGGCAGAAGGCAAGGAGGAGCAAGTTACATCTTATGTAGATGGTGGCAAGCAAAAAGAGTGCTTATGCAGGGAAACTTCACCTTATAAAGCCACCAGATCTTATGAGACTTATTCACTATCACCAGAACAGCACAGGAAAGACCTGCCCTCATGACTGAATTACCTCCCACTGGATCCTTCCCACAACATATAGGAATTCAAGATGAGATTTGGGTGGTGATACAGCCAAACCATGTCATCAATGTTTTGGAATTTTATACAGAAAGAAAAAAGTCAAGCGTCTCCTCACTCCCATAGTGCAATTAAATCATTCCATGTTCTTTAGGTTTCCTCACTTTCTAAAGGTAACTATTGTTAACCTGACCAAGTAAGCCATGCTACTTTATATGGTTTAGCTGTGTCCGCACCCAAACCTCATCTTGAATTGTAGTTTCTATAATCCCCACGTGCTGTGGGCGGGACACAGTGGGAGGTAATTGAATCATGGGAATGATTACCCTCATGCGGTTCTCGTGATAATGAGTGAGTTCTCACGATAATGAGTGAGTTCTCACGAGATCTGATGGTTTTATAAGGAGCTTTTCCCCTTTTGCTTGGCACTTCTCATTTCTGCCTTCATGTGAACAACAACATGTTTGCTTCCCCTTCTGCCGTGATTGTAAGTTTCCTGAGGCCTCCCTAGCCATGCTGAACTGTGAGTCAATTAAACCTCTTTTCTTTATAAATTACCCAGTCTCGGGTATCTCTTTATTAGCAGTGTGAGAATGAACTAATACAGTAAATTGGCACTGGGTAGTGGGGTGCTGCTGTAAAGATAACTGAAAATGTGGAAGCAACATTGGAAGTGGGTAACAGGCAAAAGCTGGAACAGGTTGGAGGGCTCAGAAGAAGAGAGGAAAAGGTGGGAAATTTCAGAACTTCCTAGAGACTTGGAAGGCTCAGAAGACAGGAAGATGTGGGAAACTTTAGAACTTCCTAGAGGCTTGTTGAATGGCTTTGACCAAAATGCTGATAGTGATATGGACGATAAAGTCCAAGCTGAGGTGGCTCTCAGATGGAGGTGAGGAACTTGTTGGGAACTGGATAAAGGTCACTCTTTCTATGCAAAGAGACGTCAGCATTTTGCTTTTGCAAAATTTGTGAAACTTTGAACTTGAGAGAGAAACTTTGAACTTGAGAGAGATGATTTAGGGTATCTGGTGGAAGAAATTTCTAAGAAGCAAAGTGTTCAAGAGGAAGCAGAGCATAAAAGTTTTGAAAATTTGCAGCCTGAAGATGTGATAGAAAAGAAACTAATCACCTTTTCTGGGGAGAAATTCAACCTGGCTGCAGAAATTTGCGTACATAATGAGGAGCCAAAAGTTAATCAACAAGACAATAGGGAAAATGTCTCCAGGGCATGTCAGAGACTTTCACAGCAATCCCTTCATCATGGGCCTAGAGACCTAGGAGGGAAAATGGCTTTGTGGGCCAGGCCTAGGGCTCCCCTACTCTATGCAGCCTTGGGACATGGTGCCCTGCGTCCTAGCTGCTTCAACTTCAGCCATGGATAAAAAGGGATAATGTACAGCTCAGGCTGTTACTTACTAGGCTGCAAGCCCCAAGCCTTGGCAGCTTTCACATGGTGTTGGGCCTGTGGGTGTACAGAAGTCAAGAACTGAGGTTTGGGAACCTCTGTCTACATTTCAGAGGATGTATGGAAATGCCTGCATGTCCAGGCAGAAGTTCACTGCAGGGGTGCAGTCCTCATGGAGAACTTCAGCTAGGGCAATGCAGAAGGGAAATGTGGGGTCAGCACCCCCATACAGAGTCAGTCCTCTCTGGTGCACTGCCTAGTGAGGCTGTGAGGAGAGGGCCACCATCCTCCAGACCCCAGCATGGAAACTGACATCTTGCACTGTGCACCTGGAAAAGCCGCAGACACTCAACACTAGGCCATGAAGGCAGCTGGGAGGGGGGCTGTACCCTGCAAAGCCACAGGAGCAGTGCTGCTCAAGGCTGTGGGAGTTCACATCTTGCATCACCATCACCTGGATGTGAAACATGGAGAAAATGTAGATATTTTCAGATCTTTAAGATTTGACTGCTCTGCTAGATTTCAGGCTTGCATGGGGCCTGTAGCCACTTTATTTTGGCAAATTTCTCCCATTTGGAATGGGTGTATTTATCCAATCCCTATACCCCCATTCTATCTAGGAAGTAACTAACTTGCTTTTAATTTTATAGGCTCATAAGCAGAAGGGACTTGACTTGTCTCAGATGAGACTTTGGACTTGGACTTTGGGGTTAATGATAGAATTAGCTAAGACTTTGGTGAACTGTTGGAAAGTCATGATTATGTTTTGAAATGTGAGGATATGAGATTTGAGAAGGGCCAGGGGCAGCATGATATGCTTTGACTGTGTCCCCATCCTAATCTCATCTTGAATTGTAGTTCCCATAATCTCCATGTGTCATGGGAGGGACCCAGTAGCAGGTAACTGAATTATAGGGCAGTTACTTCCATGCTGCTTTTATGATAGTGAGTGAGTTCTCATGAGATCTGATGGTTTTATAAGGCATTTTTCCCCTTTTGCCTGGCACTTCTTCCTGCCATAATGTGAAGAAGGGTGTGTTTGCTTCCCCTTCCACCATGATTGTATGTTTCCTGAGGCCCCTCCTAGCCATGCTGAACTGTCAGTCAATAAAATCTTTTTCCTTTATAAATTACCTAGTCTTAGGTATGTCTTTATTAGCAGTGTGAGAATGGACTAACACACTACTTAATGAAGACCAAAAGCTGCTAAATATTCTTTTGGAGCAAGACAGAGTGCAGTTTTTTTGTTGTTGTTGTTTTTAACCAATACTAAATATAAACAATATAGATCAGCCACCTGATCCTTCTGTCCTCTTCTCTCTGGCAACATGCATGCCTATGGCAAAGTATTTTAATTCTTTCTATAATCTGGGTTGAGCATGTTTGAACCCAGCATCAGTAGGAAAGGACAGTCTTCTTCCTCTCAAATCCTACCCCATGTCAAGGAGCTCAAGAGAATTTAAGATGATGAATATATCACGAACAATACAGCTGAAACAGACATCACACTCCCAAGTCACAAGCAGAGTTCTTCTTCTTCAAAGAAGTTAGTGTATATAAGTAAAGTTGTTCATATGAAAGAAGTCCAATAAATTTGTTTGTAATTTTTTTTTTTTTAAAGCATGCCTCGCTGGGCGCAGTGGCTCACGCTTGTAATCCCAGCACTTTGGGAGGTTGAGGAGGGTGGATCACCTGAGGTCAGGAGTTCAAGACCAGCCTGGCCAACATGGTGAAACCCTGACTCTACTAAAAATACAAAAATTATCTGGACATGGTGGTGGGCGCCTGTAATTCCAGCTACTCGGGAGGCTGAGGCAGAAGAATCACCTGAACCCAGGAGGAGGAGGTTGCAGTGAGCCGAGATTGTGCCACTGCACTCCAGCCTGGGCTACAGAGACTCCATCTCAAAAAATAAAAAATAAAAAAAATGCCTCTCATGTTTCAAGATTCTATGATAAAATATAATAAGAAAAAGAAGTAAGTTGGAGGAGTGTGTATGTGTGTGTGTGTGTGTGTGTGTGTGTGTGTGTGGCTTTCTTAAATTTAAAGCAAATACTGAATATGTAATTTGTCCTTTCAGCTTATGTGGGTCAAGTCAATATCATCTCCCAAATTCAGTATTTCAAATTGAGATGTCATAAATTAGTTTCACTACTTCTTATTGTATAATCAGTGGCATTAACCCAGGTGGGCATGGTTGTGTGAATATATGAGCACTTTTTTATGAAGGAAAGTCTCTCCTATGTTTGTGAAGAAGATGAATACATTAGGTGCAATTATGAACTTGAGTTAAATCTTTCTTCATTATTCATTCTCAAGAGAATTTGAGATCATATTTTGTTTCCTTCCTGAATTCTCTTGGTATATATAATAGGGGCTTGAGTAATTCATTTTGATTTTTTACATTTTCTTCTCAGTTCAGTGGCAAGAAATAAGCATTTTTAAAACTCAACCTTCAGAATTTTGGTCATTAATATTATTTTTAATTTAAGTTTAAAAATGTTGCAAGTATGGATTTTCTTTTGAAGCATGGCTTTGAGTGAAAGGAGGGTCATCAAACCCATTTATAGCATTACTTTATGCTCTCTCTTCTGTTTCAAGACTTCCAAAGAATTAATTAAAAGTTGATAGGATTGACCCTAAAACCAATTATCCCTTGGTCTGAAATGCTGAGCACACATTATTGAGTTTTCAAATAAATTGAAAAAAGTTTTAGTCAGGCAAGAGCATTATCTTAATTTATAAACATTAACACAAGAAAATATTGGATTTGTTTTAAATAATTACTCCACACTGCATTACCAGTATTATCTCTTTCTGCTGTTTAGATGTGTACCAGAATATATTCCCAATCTATAACAACGAACAACCATGCAAAATTTCTCTGATATTGAATAGAGTGTTCTAGTCGAGGTGTTTCTGGAATTTAGTGACAGAGCATTTCACCAGATTTATATTGTATTTCAACTTCTCAGTTGATGAAGCCCTCTAACCTGTTTGTCTTTTCTATCCTGCAATATGGAGGACTGATGGCTTCGGGGACTTTTGCCCTCTAACCTTTAAATCTGTTTTATTGTCATTGTAACATGATTGTCCCATTTTCCACAAACACATTTAATTTTTCTTCCTCCACATATATGCACACAGACACACACACACACACACACACACACACATAATATGAGATTTATAAAAATTACAGGCAGAGACTGAGTTTACTTGCACCGTAGGCTTTTATTATCCTAAAAAATGTTAAATGAAAGGAAAAAAAGGAGAGACACAAAACTCCTTGAAAACAATAGCTAATATTTAGGTATCCTTATCATGTTGGGACACTGTGTTAAAAGTCTAAATGCAATCCTTTAATGTAAAGAGGAGGAGCTAAGACTCAGAGATGTTGAATAAGTTGCCAGGGTCTCCTGGGAGAATAAGTTTTCAGACCAGGATCTAAATTGAGGAAGTTTGATTCCACCATCTTTCATTACGGTACCATGTGTTAGTTATTTAGCAAGGACACTCTCTGCCCAATACAGAGCTGAAGAAAAAGCTGTTAAAACGCATGACATGACACCCTGTCTTCAAGACCTCCAGTAAGTCACCATTCTTAGTTTCTACAATAACTTGCAAATAGTTTGGCTACATAAAATTTGCTGAATCAATGAATAATTGAAGAAAGAAACAAGATCTGCACAGGCAATTCCCGTTTTAGGAACAGAGTCAATTCTTACTGTTCAGTAACAACACTGTTATTTGAACTTCATATTAATTTACATTTAGAGGCTTTATCTGGGGGTGAGGGGGTTGAAGTATGGTTTCAGTGACTTTGGGAGATAGTTCTCAATGTGTCATTTAAACAGTGACTTCAACAACATTGAGAGAGAGTTCTCTACTTAACTTAATAATTGATATTTTAGCACGTTCTGTATTCACTCTGTGACCTTATATTACGTACCCCCTGCATACTGTCGCATAATCTTGGTGATATGCTTATTTTCATTTGACAATCAAAGGATAGGCAATGGGCAGCCAAAGAAGCAGGAATGTAACATAATGAAATCTCAGTAAAGTCCCTTCTTTCTCCAATCTTTTTTCTTTTTCTTTTTCTTTTTTTTTTGAGACGGAGTCTTGCTCTGTCATGCCCAGGCTGGAGCACAGTGGCGCGATCTCAGCTCACTGCAACCTCAGCCCCCCGGGTTCAAGCAAATCTCTCCTGCCTCATCCTCCCAAGTAGCTGGGACTACAGGCGCACACAGCCACACCCGGCTAATTTTTTTGTATTTTGGTAGAGACGGGGTTTCACCGTGTTGCCAAGGCTGGTTGTGAACTACTGATCTCCAGCAATCCGCCCCCCTCGGCCTTCCAAAATGCTGGGATTACAAGCATGAGCCACCACGCCAGGCCTCGCCAATCTTTACGTAGTAATATGTATTAGCATTATGCAATTGTTTGAGCATGATTTATCCAGTTAATTCTAGTTTCCCCTTTTATTTTGTGTAGTTGATGGGGAAGATCTTAGAAGAATTTCTTATTATCACCATAAACCTTTGTAAGAAATCAAGAATAAAATTGCCCCAATATATTACTAAACTTCCACAGTTCTTTGTCTGTGCAATACAGCTATAATTCTAATAAATCTCCAAATGCCAACAGAATGGTTGATTTCCACACATACACTGTTGTCTCCCAAAGAATAGGAAAAAAGTGAAGGAAGTATTGCCTAGCTTTCTCTATTGCTGCATCCTAAAATTTCTCCATATATATCTCCATTTTTATACATAGCAGGTTCTTCGGAATTATTTAGTTGTTTCCAGTACGTTTAGCACTTTCCTCTTTGAGCCACCTGAGAATTGCATCAGTGTGCTATTTCTGCTCACTAATGAAAATGTCAAAGATCAGGTTTAAAAATGTTAAATAAAACTGAGCCAATCAGTCCCCTACCGTTGTTCATTTTGAAGCTGACTTTATTCAAAGACTGCTTTACTCCCTGTTGTTGCTTCTTAGTTAAGCCTGTAATTGTCAGTAAACATTATCAAACAGGTTTGGCATTGTCACTGTGAAATAGATGCTCTTGACTATGATTAAAAGTAACCATTCAAAGGCAGGATTAAGCAAATATCATTAATTTAGACTACTAACCAGAGGAGTTCTAAAAATCACCCAACACTCAAACATCCAAACCACCCTCTCAAACTTGCTGACATGTTCTCAAGGATTCATTTTATGAAGAATATTTCTGTGGAAAGTATAAGGAAAATAGTGAAGAATTTACAAATATATTTGTAACTATAAAGAATAAGATATAGTTCTTTTAAAAACTTCATAAAATTCAGGAAATCACACTGGTAGCGATAACCACTATTAACATATCATATTTCCTTCCAAATATATTCATAAATTTGGGACATAAAATTGTATGTTTATATCCTGATTCTTTTTTACTTAACATATATTCCATGAGCTTTTTATATCCTTAAAAAGGTGTAATATATAATATGTTTATAATGCAGGATATCCACAAAGTTGAGAAACATAGAATAAACTTACTTTAAAACAATATGTAAGTTACATTTTCAAATAATGCTCAACATGTTTTCAAGTGAAGTACCTTTACATTTACCACAATGGAACCAATTGTTAATCTGAAAGCAGTATAATAAATATAACACAGAATGTCAAAAGTGTCTAGATAGAAAAAAAAGGGTGTATTTATTGCACTGTCTTCAGATTAACACTTGTACACACCACTTTACATTTAGAGATGCATCATCTGAAAAGTGTCTGAAGACTAAAGAAAAATAATTTGGATGTATTACTTAAAAACACAGCCAATATATAATTTAGAAATAAGTTTATCTTACATTTCTCACAAATAGTTTATCTAGTTAAAATGACATAGTCACAGTTAATATTTTTGGTATCTCTCCTTTTTACTGGTAAAATACATCACTTGTCGTTTTACTTTTACAACAACAACTAAGATTGACAAATTTTCATCTCATTAATACAAACTCTCAACCCTTTTCTCTGTAATCTCTTTCTCAAATCAGATCTATGAAAACATAAAGTCACATTTAAACCACATTCTCAGAACTCTCATGACTATCATGTTGAACTTTTTCATTATCATTTTTAACCTCTTGTCAATATGAAGACAAGATTACCATATATAATGATTTATGTTTGTGTTTGACCATCTGATAGTGAGATTTTACCATCAGACCATCAAATATAAATACTTAACCAAGAGAGGGTAGCAAAGAATTGTTTACTTTGAACTTTAAGTCCCTTATTAGATCATATAAGGCACCTGCTTTCATTCTTATAATAATAGTATCATTTTTACTTTTTTGGAAAGGCCCTCTTCTATTAACCTGGTTAAATGTGGAATGGGGGCCCACAATGGGGTTATACACTTCACCCTAGGAATGAGGAGTGATGGGACAAATCCACATTTCACCAAATTTTATTCAAAAGATGATGCCTGCTATGCAGGAGGCACCTGCCAGGCAATAAGGATATGAAGTTTATCAAGCCACAGTCCCTGTCCTCAAGAAATCCATAGTCTGATGTGTGATATAGACAAGGAGATCACTGATTATAGAATATCATGTTAACAAATGAACAAGTCACAAGAGTGGATGATTCCTAATTCAGACTGTGAGATCAGAAATGGATTCCTGGAGATGATATTTGAAAGCAAATAGGAAATAGATAACTCTTGGGTGGGGGGCAGCAGGAGCAGTAGCTATATTGCATGGGCAGTGATGACATAGAACATTCCAGAAAAAGAGTAGAGGTGAATGTAAGGGAACCATTATTATAAGTTTATGAGGTACTAAGGGAGGAGAAGAAAGTAGAGCAGGTAGACAGACACTAGAAAAAGAAAGGACTTAACACTCTAAGCTAAGATGTTTACCTTTAACCTGAAAGTTTTGAGCAGGAATTTAGCAGTTTTAAAAAAGAGAATTGTATGATTAAATTGGTATTTTAGCTGCAATATGAAAAATGAATTAAGCAGAGGGACTATCATGGAGGTGGTAGACAATTAAGAAGAGTACATTATCCTCAAATCAGTCCTAAGACTGTAGGGGTTGCAATCGAGGACAAGATTGGTTAAGGGAGGGAATTAAGATGCTGAATCTACAGTGCTGGAGGATTGAGTGGTTTGGTGGGGACAGTGAAAGAAAGCGGGTATCTTGGATGATTGCCATGTATCTAGTTAGGCCCTCTGGGAAGTTAAGTAGAGAATACAGCACTATGTTTGAGGGGAAAGATGAGTCCAGATTTGGAAATACTGAGTTTGAAGTACTTGTAAAACTTCCACATGGATGTTCCTTAGGCAAATCTATGCATTTGAGACACAGATCTGAGAGCCATAAGAATATAAACAGTAGTTAAAGACATGAGCAAGAAGAGAACACTTAGAAGGAAAAACGAAAACAAGATCAACATTAAGGGAACATTAACTAATAAAGTATGGGTGGAGAAAAAGATCTTGTGAAAGAAATTTTAGAGGAAGTAGCAAGAAATATAGAAGGCAAGGAAGCAAATTAGAAAAGTAAGATTTGCAATCAAAACCAATTTTCTTTAGATTTAATATTAAAGAGGGCTTTGGTGATTCAAATAGAATTGTTAAAAATGAGAAAAATGAAGATCCAGTAAAGACAGGTCATATTCGATGGAGAAAGGGACTAAAAGTAGGCAGGAGGGGATTGGACCCAAAGCCCAGGTGGAGGGCTTGCTTTAGGTTTGGGGAAACTGCTTCCACTGATAGGTGTGAAAGGAGAAAAAGATTTTCCTTTCTATTTGTGGCTAATTTACAAATTGCCCTAGGTAATAACCTGGAAATTATAAAGCTAACCCCATCTAGAGACAGTGAAGAGCTGCATAGAAGAAATGTGGGGGCTGATTAGCTATTAACACTTACACTACCCTTATACTAGATTTGTTTACAGGCATCCATCCTTTTATTGTGCATTGCTTTATTGTTTTTCACAAATTGAATATTTGTGGCAAGCCTGCATTGAGCAAGTCTATTGGTACAATTTTTGCAACAGCATGTGCTCACTTTGTGTCTCTGTGTCACATTATGGTAAGTGTTGCAATATTTCACACTTTTCATCATTATTTTATCTGTTATAGTAATCTGTGATTTGTGGTCTTTGATGTTACCATTGTAATTTTCTGGGAGCACCACTAACTGCACCCATATTAAAGGTCAGACTTAATCCATAAATGTTGTGTGTGTTCTGACTGCTCCACCCACCAGTCATACCCCATCTCTCTCCCTCTTACGATATAGATATTAGGTTAATGAATAACCCTATGGTGGCCTGTGGTATTCAAGTAAATGGAAGAGTCCCATGTTTCTCACTTCGATCAAAAGCTAGAAATGATTTATCTTAGTGAGAAAGACATGCCAAAAGCCAAGACAGTCTGAAAGCTGGGCATCTTGCACCAAATAGCCAAGCTATAAATGCAAAGGTAAAGCTCTCAAAGGAAATTAAAAATGCTACTCCAGTGGACAATTTTCGGAAATTAACCCACAATCCTGTACTTCAGAAAACAGGGCACACCGTGGTTAATTTGAACAAAAATATAAGCAGATGTTATGAAGCAAAGCCTACACAGAGCCACACTTTAGCCTGGGCATGGTGGCTCATGCCTGGAGTCCCAGCACTTTGGGAGGCCAAGGCAGGAGGATTGCTTGAGCCTAGGAGTTAAAGACCAGTCTGGGCAGCATAGTGAAATCCCATCTCTACAAAAGATTAAAAAATTAGCTGAGTGTGATGACGCACGTCTACCGTCCTAGCTAATTGGGAGGCTGAGGTGGGAGGATTGCTTGAGCCCAGGAGGTCAAGGTTGCAGTGAGCTGTGATCACACCACTGCACTCCAGCCTGGGCTACAGAGCAAGACCCTGTCTCAAAAACAAAAAACAAAAACAAAAATAAAACAGTATGCACATGCAAATAATCCCATAGTTGGGTACTCAGAATAGGCTTCACCTGATTTGGTTTCTCAATGTACCTTCAGCTGGAAGATCATCATAGAAAGAAAATAGAATTTTTGTGGAGGATTTTGGGTCCTAAACACTCCCCTCTTCCAGACCCATAGTGTAAGATCATGAATCCCCAGGGAAAATAACAGTACACAAGGTGCCTTGTCAAGAAATCTTCATGGTCTGGTTATTGCTCCTGTCATGTCTTGTCATATCACATTTCAGCTCATCTTTCAGGAAGCAAGTTCAGAATGACAGAGCAACCCACGGAAGCTCTTTGTTCATTTCATTCACAAAGCTCTGAAGCTTTGTGTGAGCATGTACACACACACACACACACACACACACACACACACACACAGAGGCCCTTCAAACCTCAAAGGGGAATACACCTCTACTGTTGCTATTCATTTCTATTAAGAGCACAGTCAAAATTTACCCAAGCATTTCAGACATTCTTCCAATTAAGATTTTGTATATTTCTTTTTGTAATGATCTTGTTTCTTTCCTGAGCTCTCAAGAGTCTTTTTAAGTGAAGGTTACTGTGATTACCGTGTGAGATAGCAACTTTCTTCTATTTCAGCCTTATTTATCTTACTCGGAGCCATTTCTAGGCTATCGTCCAAAATAGCCTCTAACCACCTAAGTTGTTCACTGAAGTGTATCGGAAAGCAATCCTTGAAATAGCTCTCGAAATATGTTCTCTTCCTTCATTTCAACATAGTTGCACGCCAATCAACGGCAAAGCAATTAAAATCCTGCCAGGATCAAAGAACGTGCCTTTGCCAATCTATAAAAACATTTCCCCATCTCTTTTGTTAAGGCCCTGGTGATCTCCACTAAAGCAATATCCAAAAATCTCCTTATGCTCTTTATAGTACTTGTTTCCAAATATATGTCAACAAATTTCTTGTTGCAAAATGCATACTATCAGTTTCCAGTTTTTCCCACCTTATGTTTCTCTACTTCATATACCCCCATTTTTTTAAAGTACCTGTCTTAACAACTTCAATATTCCTCCTTTTATCATAGATATACGTACATTTTATTTTAATATTTTCATTAAGGCTACACTGTTTGAGGACTTGTCATGTACTCTTAGCTATCATGTATATCAATTTGTTTTATGTGTTCTCCCTCTGCTAATAAAATAATCCCTTTGCAGATCCATTGAACCCAAGTACATTCTAATATCAGCATCCTGGAGTTAATCAGAGAATACATTGCTGTGGGAGGTAGACAGTCCCTTTCTGGATTATTCTGCCTTCTCATCAATAATCGAAAGCACCAGTTAAGCAATTTTCCATACTGTCTCCTAATCCTTTTGCTCCCCCCTGAGTGCAGTAGATATACAACTTCCTAATAGCATTATACTCAAGAGTTTTGAAGTTTTGGGGTACTCAGAGCATAGCTCTCTGACAGAATGTCAAGAAGCAAGCAAAACTATTTCTATGAATCCAAAACTGTCTACAAATGCAAAGAGACATGGAGAATTGCTGCAATTAATATGAATAACTCAAGTCAAAAGTGTGTCAGCTAAAAACACAGGCAATTGACGCAACCTATGTTCTGGTTTAAATTAGATGAATGATAGCCTATATTTCCCACTTTACTTTGTATATGGTTAAATGCTACATTACTAGAAACTTCTGATTCCCACAAATTCTAAGGACTGTTAAACTCCACTTTAAAGCTCTTTGCAACATAGGCATTAGCTTAACTTTATCATACCAGCATTATTTTAGGCTTCTAATGTACGTCGAATAATTGCTTCTCAATTGGCTATTTGCCCGAAGCATAGCTTTACTGAGTCAAAATCAAATATAACACCACAAAATGTGCTTAATCCTTCAGTGCTTTCATCAGATTAGCCACACACTACTTAGTTTAAGAAAAAAATGACCTGTAAGATCTAACTTTTTTTGAAAATACAATATTTTGTGTTTGTCAATTTAATTTTGATTCTGCAAGTCTGATACACTATGCCTTTTGGCATAATGGTATTTATTTCTATGTACATAAATAAACCTCATTAATTCTTTCTCCTCTTCATCATTATCTGCCTGTGCCAAGTTCTCATCCTGTTACTCTGCTTTTTGCTTGGAATAGAAGAAGGGGAATAAATTTGGTCCTTCTGGTCTGCGGGTGGCACTGGCCCACAGAAAAGCATTTGGAAATGGTGCAGAGCACTTTGCTGGTCAAATTGTTTGGGAAGGGCGACGCTTGTTGGGCAGGGTCCCACAAACTGAAAAACTATCTCTAATTATCTCTAATTATTATGGTGTTTTTGTTTTAAATGTAAAAAACATGTTTGAAAAAATTTAAACAACTCCAAGTTGAAATATGGGGAAGTCAGGTCTTATGTTTAATCCCTTCACTTTTCCCACACACATAGGCTCACTTACAGAAGTGCCAAACCCTAATATTTTATTCTCTTCCACCTGTCTCTCAAATGTTTTCTTTTTAGTATAAGGTCAGTACTTTAAAAATTATATTTCTCCAGAGCAGTTCCTTTGTCAAATCCATCCTGAGCTTGTGACATTAGAAATTATCCTTAGCTGCTGTCAGTTCTTTAGAGGCTGAAAGTAGTTACGTGTCGTGTCATCAATGACGCTGAAATGAGGCTGAAAGTAGTTATGTGTCGTGTCATCAATGACGCTGAAATGAGGCTGAAAGTAGTTATGTGTCCTGTCATCAATGACGCTGAAATGAGGCTGAAAGTAGTTATGTGTCGTGTCTTCAATGACGCTTCCATGTCCATTGGTTTTTCTGAAAACATCAAATGACCTCGGTAAGCAAGTGCCACCACTGAAGGTGCTCATACAATTTTTAGAAAAATTTAGACTCCCTTTAAAAAACCATCTAATATCCAGTATATTACATCTTTCTTTTTAAATATTTTATGCCATATTATCTCACTCTACTATGTATTCTCAGTCTTTTTAAATCCTAAGTTGAGATAATCCAAAAGAATTTTTTCTCTGCTGCTTAAAAATAAATATGGCAATGAACTATTTTGTGCTTCATAAATTCCTTTTAAGACTCATCTTTATTTTTTAATATGAGTTAATTAAAAGAAATAATTAGAGTATAGTATGAATATTACCTTTAGAATAAGTTTTCAGATTCTTCCAATAAAACAAAATTTATACTATAAAAATTACAATGGTTAACAGACAGATACCATCAATACACTAATACATAAAACATCAGGAATTGATATAATGTCTTCATATGTTGATACCACAATCTAACACAAAAGACCTGGTGATAAACAATAAGATAACTTTTTAATTTTTTATAATAGGTAATTACATGCTTGATATATATGATACTTGATGCTATAATCATCTATTTCCCCCTACCCCCTCACTTTAAAGGTAGAAATCTTAAAGATTATTTCATCACTTTATTGCCATGTTTAAAAAACTGTCAATAATTCTCCTTGTTTACAGGGTTAACTTCAAGTTACATAATGTTGTAATCAGGGCTGTCCATAATCTGAGTCTACACTGCCCTCATTCTTGGCAAGTCCTTGCCCAGTGCAAGACTACTCAACTCCAAGCAGAGTTTATGACCATACTGCTCTCTGATCTCTGCATTATTTAATAATTTATTCATCCTGTCAACAAGGCATGGACCAACCACTCTATGCTTCACATTGTTCTCTAAGGAGGTAATACATGAACTGAGACCTGAAGAGCAAGGGGATTCAGCTATGTTGAGACTTGAAGTGGGGTGGAGACTGTAATAGGCAAAGCAAACATCTGGTGCAAGAGCCTTAAGGCAGAAAAGAGTCAGCATGTTTGAAAAACACAAGCCAAGCAAGTGCAATAGAAGCATAAGATTTCCGGGGACATTATGTAATAACAAGACAGAGACTACACAGTCCTTGTAGTCAAAAGTAAGAAGTTCAGAGGAATTACACAGTCTAAAAGCTGGGTAGGGAATGGGGAAACAACCACTGTAGCAATGTTAATCAAAATACATTTATATAAGTTTTGTTCTAGCAATATCTATCTCTAAGATATACCAGCACGTGTGTCAATTATGTGTGAATGAGGTTATTTATTGCAGTATATTAGCAAATGATGATAAACAACTCAAATATCTGTCAATAGGGGCCTGGTCAAATAAATTAAGATACGTCATTCAGTGAAGTATTACGCAGCTGTAAATAAGAATACAAAGGTCTCTGTGTACTGTTATGTAAACCTCTCCAAGCCCTGAGGTTGAGTGGAAACAAGTTAATGCAAACAGTGTAATACCATGATTCTCTTTGTGCTGAAAGCAAAAGAAGATTGCATTTATTTTCTATTTCTGCCGTACAAGTTACCACAAACTCAACAGTGTAAAAAAAAAAAACCCATAAATTAAATTATTTATTTATATATTTTTATTTTTATTTTTATTTTTTGAGACAGAATCTTGCTCTGTCACCCAGGCTGGAGTGCAGTGGTGCAATCTTCCCTCACTGCAACCACTGCCTCCCAGGTTCAAGGTATTCTCCTGCCTCAGCCTCCCAAGCAGTTGGGACTACAGGTGCATGCCACCAAGCCCAGCTAATTAGTGTATTTTTAGTAGAGATGAGGTTTCATCATGTTGACCAGGCTGGTCTCGAACTTCTGACCTCAAGTGAACTGCCCACTTAAGAACATAAGTTTATTATCTCATGGCTTCTGTAGGTCAGAAATCTGTGTTGCCATGCTGGTTATTCTTGGTGAGGTTCCTCAAGAATGAAATCAAAGTGTTGGCTGGCCTGGCCTCTTACCTGGAGATTCCAGAGGAAAAATATACTTCCAAGCTCATTTAGGGGGTTGGCAGAATTGAGTTCCATGTGCTTACAGTACCAAGGTCTCCATTTCCTTGCTGGCTTTTGGCTGGATGTTGTTCTGAACTCTAGAGGCTACACAGATTTTTTTTTAGCCTATGGGACCCTCTGTCTTCAAACTAGAAATGGCAAATTGCATCCTTCTTACTTTCCAAATCTCTCTGGTTTCCTCTTCTGCCTCATATTCCTGCCTCTTTTTCTCTTATTAGAATTTTCTGCCTTTCTTTTTTGTCTTTAAAGGGATTTTTGACCTTGAGTCCAGGATGATTAAAATAATCTCCTTATTTTCAGGTTAGCTGATTAGTTACTTTAATTACATGTGCAAAGTACCCACAGTAGTATCTAGATTAGTACTGGATTGAATAATTAGGGAAGAAGAATCTTGGTAGGACACCTTCAGAATTCAGCCCACAACAAATATATTCTTATGTGCTTTATTGTGAGAAATAAAATTCTGAAAAAAATGTATGAGAATGTAATAATACCGGCTACCGAGGTGCGTATGTGTATAGTAGTAAAGAGAAGGGAAAATATGCAAATGAAAGGGAAGAAAAGAAGTTTAATTTTTTAAATCATATTTGAACCATGTAGCAATGTGAGGAATTCAACATATTAGATTTTTTAAAGCATCACAAAACTAATAAAATCATATTTAAAACATTTCATTTTGCTGACTACAAGTTCACACTGGCAACATGGATGTGATACTGAGAGACATACCTCAGTTTCTTTCAAATTTGGTATCATTTATTAATCAATATTATGTGTCATGGCATAGATCTACAACTTTTCCATATTTAAACTCCCGCAAAACATTTTTTCTTAGAACCTACAATATACTATTTGTCTTTAATTTGGGGTAGACATTTGTTTTCATATCAACATTGGCTCTGTTCTTTTCTCTTTGGCATGGAGCAACTAAAGTAATAGAATCTGAGACATCCGTGATAATCAAACATGCAAATACAGAAATCAAATGACTATATAAGATGATCATATAAGTAATTCAGCATATGCTTACCTTATCTTTTCTAGAATACATCAAATTGAACTACAATATTAAAATTTTATAGATATCTGTGACATTCCTAGGATATGTCCCAAAACACGAGAAGTCAGTGAACCCCAGTTTGTAGAACATTTACTTAAATGACACCAAACAGGAAACATGTCCACTTTGAAGGATTACCAGGAGCCTCTCTCTAATGCCCAAGTCCGTGGAGCTGCTTTGCAGAGCCACCCTACCTTCTTGCATCAGTTGGTATGCTGGCCATACCTTCCCTGAAAGTTTCTATTGGGAGAGTCTTCCATGGGCTCGTTATTCTTTTTGTTGAGTTTGCCCAAAAATGCAAGGACCTGACCACTCTACCAGTGCCATTCCTCAGGTTTCTGTTTGAAATCTCAGGGGGATGAGGTAATGTCTCTCCCTGGGACAAAAGCCAGGCTTATTTATAGGGTGCAATGAACCAGTAAGTTTCCCAGGGCCAGTGTCCCCCTCCTGTAATGCAGCCTACTGTGTGTGCAGACATCAATCTATGCCCACTTGCGTCACCCCCGTGGGAACTGAAGATCAGAGAACCAACATGACCATGCAGACAATCAGGCTACTTCTTTGATGTGAGTAATAAAGTCTTTCATCTCTGACCTAGGAGTCTTGTGGCTTCTGTCAGCATCCAGAGAACAGCAAAAGGCTAACTTGTTACCTTCCAAGTAAGGTAAAAATGTCAGGCCTTTCGCCTTTGCCACTCTGTCAATATATTTTTGTGAAAATGTACTCTTGTTTTTAATTTATCTCTCTGACTGCTCCTCCCTCCTCCTTCTTTCAGCTGATCATTTTCTCAGCCATCTCTGAAAAATTGATGCTACTCAGGGCTCTGTCCATGGTCCTGCTTTACTTTTGTTTAATATGCTCACCTTGACAATCTTCCTTTTATCTATCATTTTTATTCTAATATTTGTACTCAAATGTTTTTAAGCATATATTCCATCAAATTAATCTCTTTCTTGAGCTTCAGACTTCTTTTTTCAACTTCTTAATATATACTGTTAGTATAATATTCTCTAGACCTATCAAACTTAATTTCATTTAATGTAATCTCGATTAACTCATGTTCTAAAGTGGAAAATATTGTAGTCATCTTCAACCTTCCTGAATATTTTATCAATCACACAGCTAAATGTCTTAAGCCTCATATTTTCTTTCACAGCCATTCCTCTCTCACCTGACATGATGTGTGATAATATTAACTTCTGATCAAGCTTCCTCATTTTTTCACTCTCCTGTATATTTGACATTCCCAGCTCAAGTTTGTTTCTTAAACGCAGATTTGAATACATTACTGTAAATCTCTCTTTTGCTTTTAGGTCAAATAGAAATGGTCATGGAATGACAGCCCAGATGCTTCACAACACTCCTCATTATACTTTTCCAATTTCATTTCAAATCGCTTTGACATTATTACCATGCCAACTGGTGCACATGCATCCACAAGCACACACACATATCCACCCACTTTGTACTGTACACCACACCCTCACAAGTCATGACAGCCACCTTACTATTCTTACTGTAGTCTCTTCTGTCTTCTTTGTACATGCTCCTTCTTGCAGAATTATAGCAGCCTTTTGAATAATTGCTACTCCTCCTTTAAATAATAGTGGGAGAAGCATTTCCTCTCGCTCTCTTAGCCTCCTTACTTGCTTCCTCGATTATTTATCTTACAATACTATATTCTCATTTTTATTATTTTCTGCGCTTCCTTTATTTTCACCGAATCTCTTACTGTTGCCTTTCAAATGTTTCCACTGCTCCCATGAAGTAGTGAACAAAATAATGTCTATTCTTAATCTACTTTTAAATGGTTTCTCCACTAGATTTTTACTGAACTCTAGCTCTTCCCCACATCACATAGCTTCTACCCATGCTTCCAAAGGTAATCTATTCATTATCTCACACACCGTGTGCCTTTAGGTGGGAGATATATGAACATACTTTCAGCTTTCCAGGACTGCTTCCACATATCTGTGCAAAAAAATTCCTTCTTTTCTTCTCTATCTGTACTTATCTTTGTCATTTGCTCAAGATCTATTCACATCACCACATTAACTGAATTCTTTAATCTCCATACTAGTCTTCTTCTCCACCTCAAGTCCAGCCATCAGCTAGATGTCTTCAAAATCCATGGAGATAATTTTATCCAAAACTTTAGCCCCATGGTTTAGTGATGTTCTCACCCGTATTTGAGCCATCCACTCCCATGGCCATTACATGTAAAAATATTTTGCCTGTAACTGTGTTACTTCTGAAATTCTGAACTGAACTGTGCACTGATCAAAACCTCCTGCACTTTGTAAGCTTTATTTTATAATCACACTTCATCTGCTCTTTAACTTTATACTTATAAGTCCTTAATCTCTCAATTTTCTTTCCTCAAAACATCTGTTCTTTTCTGACTTAGCCTAAATCCTATGAATATTAAACTACTTTTTCACCACATCCTAAATTTCTTTCCCTTTTATCCTTAAAGGTATTCACCCAGTAAAATGATCACATTGGCAAAAATTACTATTCATTTTCACTGGTTCAGAGCCTAGAGGGCTGAGTCCTATCTGTAGAAAATTTACGTACAGACAACTCTCCAAATGTCTACCCTTCAACCACAGTTATTTTGCATAGTACTATCTGTCAGTTCTTTCATTTATCCTCACTTACCTCTCTTTCAGATATTCTCCAATAACAAATGCTCACATTTCTTATCAACCTCTCTTCAGTCCCTGATGTCAGAACTCTCAGCAGCAAACATGCCCCTTATGTCAGGATTCCACCACACTCAATCTCCACTCTATTATTTACACATTTATTGATATTTTCACCCCTCCTCACCTCGCTTCTGGTTTTTTGAGAATGAGATTTCACTCTAACATTTTAATACACATCTGTTTTACCTTCAGCTTTCTGCAATACCTTGATTTTTTATGAGAATTATATTTTTTACATATGTTTTATCCCTCTTTTTTCCTTCCCTCTTTCTTAATCTCTTTCCACATGCAATTTTTTCATCCTGTTTGCATCCTTAAAACTATCATTTCAAAAAATTACTTCCCTTGACATGAAATTACCACCTAGCTCACTCCATTTTTTCTTTACAAAGAGCTATATAAACACATTGACTCTATTCCTGACCCTCTATTTACTGTTTGGCACTTACTATTTAATCTGGCTTCCTCTTCAATTCCACTGTACATGACTGCCTACAATGCAACATGAATTGTGCTAGTCATCAGGCATATGGTTATTAAGAAAATAGACTTTGCACTGCCCTCCTGAAAGTTACCATCTCCACCCAGAATTTTAACTCAATAGCTTTTTCTATGAATCTATTGCTTTAAAATTTTATTTTCCCTAAAGATTGAGATATGAAACTGCTTCCTTTCTCTTATTCACCTCATCCCATGTAATCAATCACTAATTCTTGCATATGTGCATCATTGCTTAATGATTTCCTAACTTTTTATCATACTGCCTACCACTGTCCTCATTCATCTATGATCATTACAGGGCTGCTCTAATACACCAGCCCTGTAATTCAGCTCCCTGCTTTATATCTTGGACCAAGCAAATTCAGCCTGATAAAATGGTGTGTCAAAATACAAATACGGTTATGCTGCTCTTCTGTTCTAAACCATTTTTATTATTCTTTTTGGACCAAAGGGCAAATGTCAATCTGATATGACAGTCAAAATCCTTGAAAATCTGACCCTGTTTGATTCTCTGACCTTATATCTCACCACTTTCTGCACTGAATTTTACACTGTGTCAACCACAACTGCCAATATATCCCTATGTGCAATATGTTTTTTCTCACTTTTATATCTTTATAACCTGTGTTCTACTGCATAGCTAACAGCTCCTCCATAAAACCTTTCCTGACCCATCAAGCCAGAAACTAGCTCCTCTTTCTTTGTGTTCACATAATACTCTTTGCATATCTCTGTACTTATACATAAATATAATATATTATATTGATCTTTGTGTATGTCTGTCTCCACAACAGGCATTGAGGTGATTGAGGACAGAGACTATATTCTGTTCAGCTTTGCATCCCTAGAAGCTGACAGTGTTTAGCAGGTAGTGTTTAATAATGGTTAAAGAAAGGAGTAAACAAATGCTACTCACCTTTTATAATATTATCTTGATCCTCGGTTATCTTAGTTCCTTGCGTGCATGAACTATAATCTATTTATCTTAATACTTCTACTTCTTAGCAAGTGCTTGGTACGTAATAGATTCTCAGGAAATATTCATTCTATGAAAAGTTGTGGATTAGAATTGAATGGCAATGCATGGTCACTCGGGGCATGACATGATGTACAATGGAAAAGAAGTGTTACCTGTGAAAAAAAGAAGAAAAAAAAAAAAACAAAATCAGTCATCAATTGTTAACAAGTATACCAATCTGCCGGGGAACATTGATAATATAATGGAGAGGCTATGCACATGGTGGGGCAGGGACTATGTGGGAAATGTCTCTACCTCCTGAACAATTTTTCTGTGAACTTGAAACTTCTATAATAAATGAAGTCTTAAAGAAAAACATTGACAAAGGCAAACAATTTTACCTTAGGATATTAATTGCTAGAAGTCAGTATTTTAAGCTGGGGGTGGTAGCTCACACCTGTAATACCCGCACTTTGGGAGGTTGAGGCTGGTGAATTGCTTGAGCCCAGAAGTTTGAGAACAGCCTGGACAACCTGGTGAAACCCTATCTCTCCAAAAGAAAATAAATAAGTAAAATAAAATAAAATAAGAAGCCAATATTATATTCTAAAAATAACTCTATAGTTCTGATTATACTACAGAGAGCTTAAATAGAGCATGAGGAAATCTTCACTCAAAACAAACCCAAATTATAAAGTTGTTCTTTTAGGGGATCATTTTTAGATAGATCGATGTCAGTTATGTGTTTGATTTTCTTTAAGACAACCCTAGCACTTTCTACTATTTCTAAACCAAATCTGTTCACTATCATCAACACATATGCACCCACCATGACAAACAACAATAAAGTTAAAGACAAAATGTGCACTAACCTTGATAAAAACTCATTGTAGCAACAGTAGACTCTTACAAGCCGATTGCTGTGGGAAGCTTGAATGTACATGGCTGCTATGAATTTGAAACCTAGAAGTGTGTCATTAGCTGCCACAACACTGACAAACAATAGCAATGTACCGATTTTCCTCAACTTCTGCAAAGAGTAGCTAGTGATTGTCAGGATTGTATTTCTGATGGACAAGCAATTTCTTTTAATCTGGGATGCATGTGATAAAAGCAAAAAAAAGCAGCATTTTATTTATTGTATTGCTTTTTTGAGCAAGTACTAAAGGATCCAAACAAATAGGTAAGGATCTGGCGTTGAAAAGGCACCACATTATATGTTCTAAATGGTATTAGAGACAGAAATTAGTTACTAACTGTGAAGAAATCCAAACTGATTACTGGAAAACTGACTTGGGAGCAAGAGAAACTGGATTCTGAAACAGAATCTACCATTATTTAACTCTATTGACATGGAACAAATCCATTTATATTTCTGAGCCTCATTTTTTTTTTCTTGTGCATGAAGAGTTGAGCCAATGGCTTTCTCAATTGTATTTCAAATATCACATTTCATAAATTTCAAGAAAAACCTGGAAAAAGTAGCCTACTCTCTTATCACTGGGCTCTGTAATATTTTCTCCACGTGGGAATTCTGGAAATATAGATGGAGAGATAAAGAAAAGTGGAATGCCATTATTAACCTGTTTAATAAAGCATTTAAATAATCGAAGGTCTTTTGCATCTCCACATTGGGTTATGGGAAGAACTGATCTGCACTGATTTTATTTCAGTGTGAATAAACAGGTAGCCTAGTCAAGAACTTGTGGCTGTGATGGGCCTGGAAGGGAAAATGTAGTACAGCTACAATCAATGCCATGGACAACTCGGGGCAAAGAATTTCATATCTTCTGTCACTTTGTCCATTTCAACCTTATGTCTTGTGCCCATCACTTGGTAAAAAAATTTGGTTTTATTTCAAGTGTGGTAGAATACTATTGAAGTTATAAGCAGGAGAAGTTTGTAATTTAGTTGGTTTTAAAAGTCACCCTGATGTTGGAAGGTAGCCACGCCTGGTTAAAGAATGACCAGCGAGGTGAAAAGTAGGGTAAAGAGTAGGCTTAGAGTAGCGTAGTTTCCGTGAGATGAAAAAAAAAAGGACTAATTTTGGATAAATATTTAAGGTACAATATTAGGTTTATTCTCAGTTTGTCCTCTTAATCCTCCAAACTTGTTCATCCTTCTCTGCAGCACTCAGCAGTTAGGAGGCTGATCATCCAGACTGTGTCACACATGCTCCCTTTCCAGGTGACTTCTAGTTGGATTTGGCCAACAGGACATGCTAGCAGTAAATTGGAAGGTTCAAAGGTATTTCTTTTTTCACATATTTCCTACTTCAGGCCTGAACCTCTCAGAGTTTCTGCATCTTTTCAAGAGTATAATTCCTCTTGCATGGGCTCTTCTTCACTTCCTTGGGTATTTCTGACTCTTGCAACGCTCCTTTTTCCCTTTGCAATGGTATGAATGTTTACACCCCCTCAAAATTCTTATGGTGAAACCTTAGAGCAAGGTGATAGTATTAGGAGGTGGGGCCTTTGGGAGGTGATTAGGTCAGGAGGTATTCTCATGAAAAGGATTAGTGCCCTTATAAAAGGGCTCTAGAGAGCTCTTTGCCCTCTTTCCACCTTGTTAGGATATGACAAGATGGCAGTCAGCAACCCGGAAGAGGGCCTTCACCAGACCCCAACCATGCTGGCACCCTGATCTCAGACCTCCAGCCTCCAGAACTATGAAAAATAAATTTCTGTTGTTTATAAGCCACAAGTCTATGCTAATTTGTTATAGCAGCCCAATGAAGACTGACTAAGATACTCATTATCCCTTCAGCCCCTGGGACATTCTCGGCTTTTGACTATTGCTAGTCTCTGGTTGCCTCACCACTTCTTATTTTATCCATAATTCTGCTCACATCACTGTGAGTAGTCCTTTCATTGAAGTATTTTTATTTGAACCATTGGTGTTGAATTCTGTTTTCTCTGGTGACTCTGAATAAATGAACAGCCAGTGCTTGCTGAGGTGGCAGATGTGGAGAAGTGACGAAAAGTGAAGCGTCAAAGTCGACTCTCACGTTTCAGGCTGAAGCAGCTGGGGGCACAGGATTGCACTGAATGCAGTGAAGAGGACTGAGAAAGAAATGGTTCACTTGTGAAACCAATATACCGTCATATAACGGTATACATCTCCCTAATATGTGCCCGCTGAATAGTCACATGAGCACAAGAGACTGATAGCTGAAGACTGTATCACCCAGAGTTATGCTAAGTTTGGGAAGAATCATGATATGAGTTTTTTTTAGTACTACAGCAACTAATACATATGTGTACTTTTCTGCTTTTTTATTTATGGCGTTACTTTATCACATGATCTGAAAAATATTAGAAAACACATGAATTAAGCATTTGATAAAACATATCAAAAGAAAACACCAAACAAATTTTAATTTCAATTATGAAAGTAAAAATAATTGTAGCACATGACTCAGGGTAAGGGGAAGTGTAAAATTATTGCCAAACACAAAAGTTGAGAAGAATAGATACATCTTCACTCAGAAGAAATTTAGTTTAATAGGAATCTAATGAATCCCACACATCTCCAAAATAATAACAAGTGGAGATAGGGTCTTATTATTTCTATCTAATAGAAATTATGTGATTTAATCAGAAACCTCATAGCGAAAGTTATCTTAATCTAACTACTCCAGTTTTTTTTTTTGTCTGACTCAATGTTTATTAAAACATTTCTATCACTCGTTACTTTTTGGACATTACTATCCAAAATGGTCTAGATTTCCTAACTTCCACATGTAACTAGTGATTTTTTGTGTCATAACAATTAATATTTACATAAATAGGACTAAGATAATATTATAGGAGAGTGCTGAAAAAGTATGTTCTATAGAGACTTGAAAGAGTTAATCAATCTCCAAATATATATTTTTTAATTCCACATTTTATCTGATTTCTAAGGCTTCAACACAAACTTTACCATCTAATTAACATCTTATCAGGGGACCAGTCTAGCTTGAAAGTCTGGATGCCGACTGAGAGCACTGTATTATCCCGGGAAGTGGTCTGTAGACTTGGTAAATGTATGAAAATCAGTTGATAGTCATGTCACAGCTACTCCCCCTCTAAGTCCCATACTTTCACAAAGGCAGAGAATCTACAAGTACCACTCAACCTGACAACTACTGCCAACTTCATTTCCAGAAGGCTTTTGTGTTTCGTAAGTTGCTTAGTCAATTGGAATTATAATTATGTCATTGAGGTGGAAATTACTGTAAACTATTTGATCAGTAAACTGATAGTTTACTATTTGATTACTGTAAACTATTTGCGTGAAAAAATTTGTTGGGTTTTTTGTTTTATAAATATATCCCAAATTCTATTACACTCATCAAAAGTGGTCAGTGGCTGGAGAATAATACATGGTATTTTGAGAAATTTTAAAATTTTATGGCTCCTTTCCTGTTTATTTCTTTTCCTTGGGCATTATCCAAGAATTTTAAAAAGCGGATACCAAAATATAAGCAGAATTCCACAGAGAAAACAGAATTCTTTTAGCTCAGATTATTGCCTTCTTGTTATTTGAGTTCCCAGCTGGGTCAATAATGGTCCTTTTGGTGATTGCTCAATATCTTCCCATTTGAAGTCAAGTAAGTTAGAAAACCAGCCCCATCAGAAGCCTCAATTCTTTTTTCTGCCCTTCAAATGTTGTGACTTTGCATGGGCTTTCCTGAGATGATTAATGACAGGTGTGACTGGAAGAAGTAATTATAGGGAATGACGGGAAGTTTAAGACTTTGGGGATAAAAGTGAACGATATGAACATGAAAGTTTTAGTGATGAAGTCAACTTCTGACAGGAACAACATGATCATTATGGAAATTTTGAAAGAGAGTAAAGATCTAAAAAGTACGTTTGAAATGGAAGAACATAATTTAATCATTAGCCTCTTTACTATGGAGACTAAAGTCATATCCTCTGTTGAAAGCATCTGTGACTTGGAAGGCTAATTATTCATCCCCCTACAATTTTATTCTATTTCATGTCTAAGTTCTTTGTATACTTTCATGGACTGTGCAATTTTCGCTGGTATTGAGGTTGTGTGGATGGCTACTCACGTGGACTAGAAATTCTAAATAGAACTCACAAGTCAGTTAATTTTATACCAATCTCTTGTAGGCGTCAAATTAGCTCATATGAAGAAGCCCTAAGTGACAAAGGACACTTCCAAGCATCTGCTGACTTTCTTCTTGGTTGGTCCTTTGATAGCACTGAAAATTTAATTAAATTGTAAATATCTGGAGAGCAAGGATCATATTTTATATACTGTACCTCAGATAGCATCTAGCTTTGTGTTCCACCAATAATAGCTTTAAAATGAATATATATAATGAGTAACAAGTAAGATTATATATTTTTTGGAAGAAGATTTAAGAAAGGACTGAGTGAGGATATCTGAGCATGGACTTTATAAAACAGAATTTAAATAATTTCAAAATAAGTTTGTTTTATTTATTTTAATTTGCCAAGGACAGAGTTACTTCTCATCTATTACATCCATAAAACTATTTATGCTTCCATAAGAATCATTTTCCACTGATGCAAACTAACAAGAACATAGGATATCAAATTTAATTTTTCCCTAGAAGTAATACATATTGAGAAACAACAACCAAAAAAGCAGGGAAATAATAATGCTTTGGTAAGTCTTTTTTTCTAGAGACAGTCAGGTAATTTTCAGGGAACAAATTTACTGATAGTGAACTTCAGTTATTTATGGCATACACCATTTCATAACTAATGACAAGTGACTTTCTTTTATCAGACTCTCTGATTATTCTACTTGTTTTTGCTCATTCTACTATAATCTGCTGTTTATACCACAAGCATTGGTAGATGCTATGAAATGGTGTATCCCATAAAGAACTGAAGTTCGATGTCAGCAAGTTTGTTCCCTGAAAATTACCTCTCTTCAGAAAAAGAGGCTCTTATTAAAGTCTAATGATTTAGACTAATTCCCACTTAAAATAATTCCCATTCCTTGAATTAATAACTCTTCTCACTTTTAACCCATGAATTTAGGTGGGACTTCGCTCCTAGCTCAAAAAGTAAAGAATGCGAGTCAAGCCTGGCCAGCCAGCCCATTGCATTCCAAAGTCTTCAATTTTTGGGTCAAGCATGTAATCAAATCCAAGCCACTGGAACATGGTTTTGGAAATAGTTCGAAATAATCACAAGCTGAACCCACAGTCAGCAAATACTGCTGACACTAGACAACTCATAACCAGGAAAAACAAAGTTCTGATCACATCGTTTGAACCCTGATTCCAACTGTGCCTGAAATTTGAGCTACTCTAACCTTTTCCAGTTTTATGAACCATAGATTTTCTTTTATTTCTCAGTCAAAGCTGAGTTGGATTTCCTATCAAGTGCACCTGAAAGTGTCCTGACATTCTCTTGCTCAAATACAACATGGCATGTTGTTGTCTGTTCCTAACCAACGCCAACAACCTATGTCAGCTGCAGATATGGCTGGATGACCATAATATTCTGAGTGAAGGGTCTTCCAGAATCAAGTACTATCTATCATTCCCCTTGTGGATAGAGTCTCGAGAGAAGGAGGCTGCATGTAATTTTTGCTGTCTGCCACAAATTAGATCTAGACAAGAAACAGCTCCCTTGCTTCAATGTTAATAACACTCCTCCACAGGTGACAAATCTGTCTATTATCTTTAGTAAGGTTAGTAAGCAGTGAGTGAATCGGTGGTAGTCCAAAACAAGAGTGGTTTGAGAAATTCTAAGCTGGCTGAAGGTTGTAGGCTTTCCAAAAGAGAAAACCCAAGATCATTCAGCCAGGGGAGACAAAATTCACAGGAGAAGATCTAGAGAAAGTGACAGTCAACATCGCCTCTTACCAGAATGCCCCATGATCATAGATCATGTGTAAACTAAACAGGGGATATTTTTTAATATCCATTGTTAGGTCAAGTGGTAATGCAAAACATGCCAAATTAAAACTTGATCCTGAGAGCTTCCAGAAATCTGCAAGTTTATATATTCATCAACTGAAAATCAAATCCCTACCTCCTGCCCCATACAAAGAGTTCCACTGAGAAATACCTTTTCTTTTCTTTTCTTTCTTTCTTTTCTCTGTTTTTGTTTTTGTTTTTGTTTTTGTTTTTGTTTTTGAGGCCGGGAATAAAACTGGAGACAGTCAGTGAGTAGTCCAGTAACATAGCAGTACATTTCAGCCGGTGGCAGAGACTGCCAGGCACGGTCTGATAGGTATGTTGTGATAAATGAAATGGGATACGAAAGAGGGGCAGGGACTAACTTATAGATTTTGAGTCTTGGAGCCAGGTGTTACTAAAAGATAGAATTTGGTAAAAATCAAGTTCAAGAACAAAACCATCCAAAAGAAAAACCAATTCAAACTACTAAGATGTGGAAAGCTGGTGAGGGCTAGTGAAAGGCAGATCCTTAAGGTTCTTAAATATGGATGCAAATAATATTTGAAGGAGAATCTGAGACTGCATCCATGCTCTGAAAACAACCAGTAAGCTTATGCAACTACCCTGATCTCTAGATCATTCTTCTTTGGTTATAATTAAAATCACATCATTATTTTAACTCACAGTTTTTCTATATATTTTTAATAAGTGTATTCACAGAAAAGAAGCATATGAGATGTACTGTTGCAAAATGAGCCACTCAGCTAGTTTCTGACCGGTTAATGTATAATAGTAGCATCCCCATTGCTACTATATATTCTTCAATTGCTAATGTTGTGATTCCTATCAGAAATACTTCATTCATGTCATCTGTTCAGCAGTCTATGGTGAAATGAAGAAAAGTAATAGCAACTAGGTTGTCAAAAAGCTGTGTATTGAATTTAAAAGAGAACACAGGATTCTGAGATTATGTTATTCCTACATTTTAGTGTTAAAAGTTATTTTCTTTTGTGTAATAATAGTGATAAAAATTGTAGTTGTTGCCATAATAGTCTTTGCTCTGTAAAATAAAAGCTGATTACACTGTACTGATTTCCAACTTTTATACACATACAACACAACACAACCATATACAAAGCAAAATCTAAATCTATTCAAGAGAACTCAATGGTATCACAGGGGAAAAAAGGTTCAAAATTAGGGATTTGAATTATTCTATGTGAAGTTATTAATAATATTTTGAAGTGCAATTGACAGTCACCTAGAAGGTCAGAAACAATTGTTTGAAATGGATTTCTCCAAATCAAGTGAAATAAATCTCCCCCAATCCCCATATCATGACATAATGTATATTGAAACTGATGTTGCATAAACAATATATTCAATTGACAGGTTGTGAATACATTCAGAAAGTTATCGATAACCTTTCATCATGATTTTCTAACTTTGTTTTGCTCTGCCACTCCTGAGTTATAAGCTCATCAACAACTCATTGAAAAGATGATGTATATAGAGTGAGTGAAAAAAAGTGATGTATATCTAGTTAATCCAGTTGGTAAGAAGCAACTTCTCTGTATACCACTTTTGACATAAATTTATAGGCCATGTTGAACACTCTCTTTTTATAAATATTATTTTATTACTACATATACTGGTATTTGATTTACAAATATTTATAAGAATGATTTGAGAATTAGAAAAGTGAACATAAAAACATATTAAATATACTTTAAGATAAAATATAATTTTGCTTTTAATTATCAAAAACAATTAGTGACAATCTAAAACATTCTATATAGATGATATCTAAATATGTGTAAGAAAAATAAAATAAATCAATTTTTTTCTTAGCCAGATATGTTTGATAGAAGTAGACATAACTTACATTGTATTTGTAATGTTTGGTGCTTTTATGATACAAATTAAAAAGCGCATTTTAAAATTTACTTTTGACATCTTGTAGTGCAAGAAAATAAATAAATACTTAAAAATGTATATATAATGAGGTATATCAGAAGACACAGACCGAAGACGCTCCCATTAGCCAAATCTGGAACAATTAGAGCATGATAATAACAAAAATAAAATGCTGATTGTAATGGATTGCAATCCTTAGAATAATATAAACATCCT
The DNA here is from genome assembly GCF_028885625.2 of Pongo pygmaeus. NCBI lineage: Eukaryota > Metazoa > Chordata > Mammalia > Primates > Hominidae > Pongo > Pongo pygmaeus. The sequence continues at coordinate 17,113,935 of NC_085930.1, read as the reverse complement.
TGGATCTAGCCGAAATAAGTAAATAAAATAAATAAATAAGGGATGGTACTTCATTATAGAAGAATTTTGATTAACAAATGTAGAAAAAAATGATATAAACAGAAAATCACTATTTGGAAAGCACATACCACCAAATAGCGATGATTTTGAATTTATATTTAGAATATTTAGAATCACCAATAGATGCTAAAGTTACTGAGTAAAAGCAAAATGAGGAACAAGTATTTGCATAGTCCCAAAGTATCTCTTCACGAATCACTTATTCATTACAACAGGAAAAAAAACTTTACAGTAGAGAAATCTGGCAGAAACCACCTTCACCAAAGAGTCAAGTTTTACTACAAGTAATGGAACGTGCTAATATTAAGAACCACTGAGATATGAAACAGCAAGGACTAAACATCACTTCCATTATATTATTGCCAAAAAATGCCTACCATGATTTTCATCATAAGGAAACATCACACAAGTGAAAATTGAGGGATGTTAAACTAAATATCTTTTTCAGTATTCTTCAAACATGAAAGGGTCTCAAAGATAGATTGAAGAAATGTCATAGATGAGAGGGAACTAAGGTGATAACAGTTAAATGCAATATGTGACCTAGACTAGACTTTGAACCAGAAATTGAACATTTTTTGCACAACTGGCAACATTCGAAGAAAGTTTGTAGATTAATTAACAGCATCATCTCAATATTAATTTCTTGGTTGGATAGCTGTAGTGTAGTGACATAAGATGTTAACATCTGGAGATATTGGGTAAAGGGTACTGCCAGTAGAAAACACACTCACAGTGCTATTTTTCTATTCTGTCACTGAAAATAATCAATGAAATACTTCTATGACCAAATGTATGGGGATTTCTCCCAACTAACAAGCAATTAATCAATTTTGCAATACACATCAGGTGGACGTCTCTAATTCAATTCCATTTTGACACTGTCTACCTGGGTATAGCATCAGATCCCACCAGTGGAGGGCTTAGTCCTGCACTTCCAATGCCAACTGCAACCCCCTGGTTGTTTTACCTGTGCTTTGGACTAACTGGCTATAAATTAGGGATTTCATGACTCTTTCTTTTGTTTGATTCATTTGCTAGAGTGGCTCACAGAACTCAGGGAAACACTTAATTAGGTGTACTGGTTTATCATAAAGACTATTACAAAGGATACAAGTGAAGAGATGCATAGGGCGAAGTATGGGAGAAAGACCACAGACTTCACACACAAGGTATGGGAGGGCTTCCATGCTTTCTTCTGTCATACCACCTTCCAGGAACCTCCATGAGTCCAGTTATTCATAAGCTCTCCATACCAATCCTGTTGGGCCTAATGGAGATTTCACTGGATAAGCATGATTGAAGCATGAACTGTGTAGAAATGTGATTGGACAAACAAGGAATAACCTAATACTAGTAGACTGAATGGGAAAACCCAGCAAGGCCTATCTATTCAGATTCTTGTTGTCCTCTGTGCAACATTTCTTCCTCCAGGGTATGAAGCAGGACCCCTTCTGAAATGAAGGCCTTATGATCTGCAATCAGACAAGATAGGTCAGAGAATGTCCTTATGGCCAGCTCCAAGACATAAAAGAAGGGGAGGCATCTTGCCTTGGGAAGAAAAAGTAGCAGGTGAAAGGAGAGAAGGAGAGGAATAGACAGAGATTCTGCTTTCTGAGACCTAAATTGCCCCATTGGAGTTGTTAGCTAGGAACTGTGGATGAAAACCAATATGCATATCGTAATATCACAGGTACACAGGAATTCACTGTACTGCAACTTTTTGTTAGTCAATTGCAAATTGAAAATAAAATAATAAAAATGATTTGTTAAAGTTTTTGTAAATTTTTAAGAAAGTTCATCCAGAGCTCCATGGGAACATCATACATAAGGACCTTGGTAGGAATTTAGAGAAAGGAGCCTGGAGAATCCCATGCCCTGCCTAGTCCCCGGTCTTTGCTGCTTCTCCCTGAACACAGCTGAGACCGATTCGTCCTCTACAAGATCCCCACAGACCATGTCTTTAGAACCAAATCTTACTTTAGACAAGAAGGTGGTACAGAACTCTAATCGCCACAATCAGTTTTAGCCACATGTGAACGGTATTGCTAGTTCAGTCCTGAACTTGTACCCTAGTTCCAGTAAGAAAGTGTCTGCTTTGTCCTACTAAACTTCTCTAGGTGACCATTTTAGTTCTTCTGTCCTTTTAGCACTATAGTCCTTCCTTCCTCTTGCACTGTCACCTACTTTTAAATGATAGACCTCCCAGGTGCCAAATACTTGTCATCATGTCTGTGCAGACATGATTCCTCGGAAATCCTTATCTCTTATGCTATCTCCATTACTTCACAGTAACCCTCACCAAGAACCAGCTCTTTGTTTGCATTTTAGGTTATTCCTTGTCTATCTTCCAGAATCTACGGATGTATGCCATCATAAACTTCCTGTAGTATATTAATTTCCCCAGCTCATGCCTTATCCCAGCAAGTAGCCTGAATATGGCTACAAAGGGTATCCAGCTAAGCTTTAGTGCTTCACCCACTGCCTTCACATGGGTGCTATGGTTCTTCTTACATACCCAAAGTGCCCCCTAACAACCTAGAAGATGACAATACACATCATGAGCTACCCACGAGGAGCCATTCTAATAGGGACTGGGGAGGGATTTTGAGGCTATAATGTTCAACGTTGCTTTTTGTGGCCACACTATGAAAAAGGTAGCTGCTATCAGGGGAATAGAAACTAAAATTAGATAACTCAGCAAATATAATCAGGAACAGAGGGTGCTATTTCCTAATTTTGTTCTCAAAAAAGATCTACACTGTATTTTTTTTAATATGGAAATTTTACTGATGAATTGAACCTTGCCTGTTTGGACTAATTATAAAGAACTTGAAGGGCCATGACACACTGTAATTTGTGCTTTTTCTAAGTTGTAGACCTTATAATGCACATAAATGGAATTGACTGCCCATCCCCTGCATTTCAGCGTGATGTTATTGTTCTCTACTACAAATGTGTGTGCAGCAGCACTCGTGAAGAATGTGAGAGGCAACACGTTGCTCAGAGATACGTCACTGCAATTTAAATGCCCTAATTGTTTATTCGAGGTGTATATTGGAAATTACAAAATTGACTTTTTTCTCATTATATGAGTTGTGAATGGCAAAGACTTCATGCTTAGTTGTATTTTATTTTTTCTTATTTCTACTTATGATTTTTTTTCAAGTTGACTTAGTTTTTTTCCAGGGGTAAAGGGATCAATAATTTGAGAGAAGCTTCATCCTGTGCTGCTGCATTATTCAATGGAGTAGCCACATTTAAATAACCACAGGTGGCTATTTAAATTAAAACTTAAATTAAAATTAGAGAGAATTAAAAATTCAATTCCTCATTTACACTGGTCACATTTTAAATATTCAATAGCCACATATGCCTAGTGGCTGCTATATTGTGAGTGCATTTCTGTGATGGAGAAAGTTCTCTTGGACAACATGTAAATCTAAAGCATAAAGAATTTTAGAGGTTTCCTGATGGTAATATGTATGAAATATATAAACGATATCACAGAGAAATGGGTAACTCTCAAAAAGATGTGGTAACATCATAGTGAAAAGCAGGAGAGGTTATAGAATGCTAAATGCACATTTTTTCCTTAATAAAAATATTTATGACCTTATGAATTGAATTATGCTAAATTTCTATATAATGTTGTATGCTATTGTGAGGTGATTTTCTCTGCAATGATATTAGTCAAAAGCATATTTTTTGCTATAAGTTTTAAACATCAAATCACAATTTTCTTCTGACTCATTAGCAGTCCACAGTAGCTTGAAAAATGTAAGACACCTGTCTTACAAAATTGCAGTCTAACATATAATGCCTCATTTAGAAAAATATATCCAGACTGCTTCATACAAACTTGTGTAGGTCAATTTTCAAACCTTTTCAAGTGTTAAATCCCATATAGTATTGATTTAAATCAGATTTAAAAGAAATAGCTATAACAATAATAATATTCATTTACATGATCTCAATATGTAGAAAGAATTTGTTTTGCACACACATAGCTTAAAGTGTTAAACACATTGAAGATGAAAAGTATAGCAATTAAAATAGATGTAAAGCTGGGAATTTTTTTAAAAGTATGTATAGTCATACCATGATTTTACTACAGAAAAATCACTTTGATTCTTTCATACTACTTCTCACACAATTTTAACTTTGTAAAACAAAAATGCTGGGCAAGCTAATGGAGAATTCTCCTGAAAAGAACCACAAAGGTGAATAACACACAGAAATGTCCTTCGAGAAACTCACAGTCCGCTGAGGTAGGCAGACATGCACACAAAAGTAGGATGCTTGATACAATTTAGTCTCTTCAGCAGCAGTGGTAGACCATTTACAAAAGTGGCTGACTAGACAGTCCAACAGTTTGCCTATTTTGACTGGCTGTAGTTGTCAGGTTAGGCTAAGAGTTGGCCAGTCATGCCTAATATGTCATACCTCAACTTCAGATACAAAATTTCTAAAGTGGGGGATGATGATACAATTTTCACATGCCTTGACCCTGCTATAAGCTCTGGCTTCCAAAACTTTCATTTACATGTCTTTGTCATTGCAATGGTATATTTTCATAAGTAGAACTTTTCATATATTCTAGTAAGTGTTTCTCTTCGAACCTTCAATTGCTTCATGCATCTCATTAATTAGTCATTTAGTTTCTCATTGATGTGGATCAGTCCCACTGAACACTCCTCAAGAAGAATTGGTACTTCCTTCCTCAACCGTTCTATTGCAACTGTTAAAGAGCACAAGTATGGTATTCTGTATTGCATTTATTTGTTTAAAAGCCTGTCTCCCATACTAGATAATATTTTATGGCAAGAAATTATGTCTTAGTAGCTTTGTCCCTCAAGTTTTTCAGTCCTAAATCTTTGTTGAATAACAAATAAATAAATATGCTGCTACAAATAACTTATTATTTATTCGATTATGTTATTTCCTGAAGGAAACCTTCACTGCCTCACCTAAACTAAATTCTCCTGGATGTCTCTTTTGTTGTACTTATCAAAATGTAGATAACATTTTAGAAATTGAGGATTTTATTAATGTTTGTTTCCTACCTTGAAAATAGGTCCTTGAAAGCACAGACCCCATCTGTTGAACAGAATAGCAGAACAATTAGCTAAGGTTATTATGTGGAAAGTGGAAATAAATAAGAACACAGCAGAAAGATCACAACTGGGATTGGAGGTTTGGTCCTCACCTAGTTTGAGTGATATTTGTAGCATTGAAATTAAATGACTATGTGTACAGAGTGAAAAAAGAGGATCAAGGAACCAATGCTGGAGGTTTGGGTGACAGCCATATTTAAGAAATGAGGAAAGAAAAACAAATGAAGGAAAGAAGTAGAAACAGTGACCAAAGAGGGAGGAGAATTAGAAAATGCAGAGTGGTGAAAGATAAGGAAAAAAGGCTTTCAAGGAAGGGGGGTTTAATGACACTGCATGCCATAAACAGGTCAAGTAGCACCAGAAAAAGGTAATGAAATGTGAACATTCTAGGTGATCCTTGAGAAATTAATTTCAATAGTGCAGTGGGAGTTTAACCACATAGAGAGATTTATAAGAGATGGATTCTTCAAAGCGGCAGTTTTGCAGTACGTGTAATGTTAAAGGAATTGGGCGGTTGGTGGAAATAAAACATTACAGTACTTTAGTAAGAAATGAGATCAAGTTTGAAGTCAAATCTGTGGACTCATATCAGTCACTCCTGCCATGGGATGGAGAGTTGAGTTATTTCTACATTAACAAATAGCATATTACATATGTGCCAGGTGTGAATAAAAATTCCGATTTTCTGCAAACTTATTTTTAACTATAACCAAGATAGCATATGTAATAAAATAGAAAATAAAAGTTTGATATTTATTAGCAAGTACAGTCTTTTCTCCAATCAAATATTATAGAAAAATCTAATATTACCTTTGAAATACTCACAAGATAAATATTAATACTTAATACATGTACATTTTAAAAGTACATATTTGCCTGAATAGTTTCTAAAATTAAAACAAAAGTATTGGGCTTTTCTGTTTTGTTTGTTTTTTGTCTGTTTACTATTTTATATATTCAATAGACATTACCCATTCACTCAAGGATTTATTGCAAGCTTATTTTGAACCAGGTATTGCTCCAGGTGTTTTCATGTTTTCCCTAGGGGCAATTGTTCAGTATTTGTTAATTCATTGGTCACAACAACTTTACATATAAAATACAACTACTGCAAATTAGAAGAATCAATTCTATTTCATTTGTAGGTTGACATAAGTTTCCCTCATTTGGCTAGAGCTCCTTAAAGAAAAAGACATGTTCTCTTCATTTTGTATTCTCAGCATACGGTCTGATGCCTGGAGCAAAATATCTCCTCAGTCAGTGTTAGTGAGTAAGAGAACAAAGAGGCAAAATAAAGTAAAAATGTTAGGTTTTCTGTTTCAATTGAAGGTCCATCCAGAAAAGACATGGCTTCTGCAAATAGCAATTTCACACTTTACCAACTTCAGAAGTGAAAAACCAGGAACACTGAAGGGTGAACCAACCACAAAATGCACCAATAAGTACGTTCATGAAACGTAATTGTCTTTGTATTGACTGTAAATTCTGTGAGTGATTTTGGGTTAGGGATGGGGGAAAAGGAGACAGGTCAACTAGACAGTAAGTGGCCTTTGGATGGTTAAAGAAACACATTCTTCATAGAAATCCCTTTGCACTGTAGATACAGACCTTCTGTCCTCCCATTAAAAAAAAAAAAAAGGAGCTGAAGTTGTCATTTGAAGAAACTTGAAGCTACATATCTCATATGCTGGCTCATGTCCTCCGGATTTCATTGGTTACTTTCTCGAATTATTCTTCTGATGCTCTCCCTTTCGCTACACATTCTGTTTCCCCAGGTTTCAAAATCACCCTTCTTACACACCTCTTTAAAGTCAAAGGTCTTTTTTACTTTAATTTCAAACACCATCCCAATACTTCCTTCCAAGATTGACTGAAAGAGTATGTCCTCTGAGAACTAAGAGAACTGAAATCTTCACATACAGATGCTAATGTGCTAAACACAATTTTAAATGTAGCATAAAGATAACTTGATGTCATTTCTGAGATGTTTGGCTTCCTCAGTATTTGTGCCTGGAATTGTATGTGTCACATTCATGTATAATACACTGTGATTTAATTTAAAAATTTCAGAAGGACAGGTATTGCCTTGTCCTTATTTTCACAGTCCTCAATACAGATCATGAATATGCATCTATTTAATCATAAATTCACAGCTTCCAATTAATACCTGTGTGACCCTGGTAAATTATTTAACATCTATGCAGTTTAAACTCTGTGCTGAAAAGTAGATATTAACTATATCATTTATTTGCCAAAGAGATACTTTTGTGAATGGTAAATAATATCAAGTACTCTAGTAAAACAGACATAAAGCTGGACTGTTCAAGATAATCCAGGACATATATGGTCACCCTACCAGTAATAGTGCCTAACATTACTAAATGAGAAAACACCCAGAAAACACTTAGACTTAGAAATTAGAACTATAGGTACTCAATAGGTGTTAGAATATTATTAATATTTGTATATATTATTATTGGCTTAGAAAAACCTTTGAGGCCATTGTTGATCTATACTAAGTGTCACTCTATTGAGATAGTTAGACGATTCAGGACAGTGTAATTATTAGTCCATTTTTTTTCTTTTACATTTTTTGACAGCCTATTTCAAAGTTAAACAATTCTCATCATCAATACATTTCTATAATCTGAATGCAATGAATAAAATATTTTAATGAACTAAAAAACTGTTTGTTAGAATTCTATCCTTGTTATGGATTTAGAAGAGCTGTTCAGTTTTTTGAATGAGCCTGAAAGATTATTTTGAAACATTTCTCAGTCTCCTATTTTAAAAGCAGAATCATTTTAATTCCTTTAATTTCTCCTCCTGAGTATAATTTTCCAGCTTCTTCATTTATGTGACTCTCCAGTGAATCCTACACAAAGTTCATTAAGCTCCTTAAGGACCTCAAATTGGACAGTATCCTTATCTAATAACACCAAAATGTTGAGTATAGCAAGAGGATAACACTGAAATTGCTATATGCTAATTTGGCATTCTAGTAAAGCATTTCCATATGTATGTTGAGTATCATGCTTTATTCGTTACCGTGTATGGAAATAAATACAGCTTTTGTCTCTGAAGAGTTTACAATAATAAAACAAAAAAACTACAGCCTTCTTTAGGTCATTAAAATCTTTACTGTGTTGTAGACGCTGGACTGAAAGCTCCACAAGGACCCAGATCTTGTTTGTTTTATATTATTACTGTGTAACAAGCTCTTATCCATGACACAACATGGCCTGCTAGCAAATATTGGATAAATAAATGAATGAGAAAATGAAAAAATGAATAGAACACAGATGAGAGAATACTAAATAAATGTAGTAAATCATATATTAAAGTTATGTACAAATAGAAATATCAGATGCTAACATCTATTAATCATTTAATCAAGAAGTATTTATTGAACACCTCTCCTGCTAAACACTAAAAATATAAAAGAAAACTAAGATACTGTTATTGCTCAATTATTAACATAGAAAAAATTATAGATTAGATAAAATGATAGCAAATAATCTCATATATGTGTAAAGAATAATGCAATATGAACAATCAAATTCAGCCCATAATTACAAAGTCAATTTAATAATAAGAAATTAATTTTTAGGTCATTATGATGCTAATTAAAAGTGAAAAATTAATCATGGCAGTACTTGACAAAAAGTCTTTTGATAATACCCAAATATTTCTCGTATTTGTGTTAGCAAAATGGAAATAAAAGAAATTATTCTTAACACACACAGTTTAAATTAGAAATACTGATAGAGATTATTCTAAAAGGATGAGTCATTAGAAAATGTCCGACTCAAACCAGAAACAAAGCCTCTACATTGCACTATGTTTCAACCATCTGAAAGTTATTATTTTTTTAAGGAAACAACAAACAAGTTTATAGATACTAGAAAGGAAGAGATGCAATGATAATTGTGTGTGTGTGTGTGTGTGTGTGTGTCTGAGAGAGAGAGTGACTATGCAGAGATAGTCATCAAATTGTCAATAATTACTATCTTGAAGATGAAATCGCAGGGGCTGTCATTCTGTTTACGATTTTGTATTTGGGATGATGGGGGTGGTTGTAGCTTTGTATTAAAAAACACATCCCTTACCACATGGAGCTGCGCTGAAGAAGAAAAAAATGTAACTATAACCAAATAACCCACATTGTAATACATAACATGATAGGAACTTTTAAAAAGGGAACATGGGAGGAAATAATGAATGGAATGTCAGGACATTTCTTGGAGACAGAAGGAATGTTTTCAAGGATGTAAAAATAATGTGTGAAATTAAGGAATATAAAAACATGATTTATTCTGCAAGAGCAAACAATTCTATATGGTTAAGAGTATCGAGTATGGGGGAAGAAGAGAAGGAAGAGAGAGTAATATATTTGAAAAGGGGGATTTGGCCAGATTGTAAAACTTGCTTATTATGCCAAACAGATTAGGCTTAATTTCATACCAGTGGTAACCATACATTTTTTTCATGTATACGTAAATGAATTGTTAAAAACTATTTATTCCTTGTAATATGGCTATATTAGATACAGTCTAGCTTCATCTTTAATTCACATAAACTCACTTCTGAGTGAGTAAGGTAAGTAGGTACTTAGACAGATAGGTAGGTATGTAGGTGGATAGATAAACAGTCAGACAGATGGATTAGAAAAAATATATCACCTGGCTAAAATAAGGAATTGCCCCTTCGAAATTCCTGAACAAAAGAAGCAGCTCTTTTCACTTTGCTCTCAGGGAAATCACTCTCAGAAGCTATAAATCTTGAAATGTCCCTTTGTTTATGACCCTGGAGATGTTTTTACCTGGGAAATGCAGAAAATATCATCCAGGTGGATGACAAAACAGACAATGATAATTATGAAAGGAGTTTTGGGAAAGGAGACCTGTAGAAAGCAAATTGTTCTCAGAAAGATTTATTTTAGGGGAAATATATATATAGAAATGGAAGATCTAGAAATGTATTTCATTAGAAATATCTATGACTTCATACTGTATATCCTAGAACGTCCTCCTGTGGCCAAGAGGTTGAGGCATCTTAGTTTGTAGACCACTTCCATTGACAAGAAAATGCTGCTATCTAAATATACTTTATATAAATATAAAAGTGACCTGATGATATTTGTCTTTTAGAAAGATGTCTGACTATCACATCACTATTAGATCTCAAGTGCCTAAATCTGAGCCAGAGACCTAGAAACTAATTAATAATATCTATAATTGGTATCAATAAAGTAATCAATAAATAAACTGATAAGCAAGTGAGTAAATTAGGAAGTACAAGGCAGGAAAGATGTGTTTCCTAAACTTAGAACTCCTCCATCCACTGTCTTACTTGTCTGTCTAGATAACTTCCATCTTTCTGTGAAGTTTTACCTCTTTTGAAAAATTTCCCTCAAGTTACACTGTTTCTCTCAGTATTCTCTGTGAGCCTGTTGTGCTTTGTGAATATCCTCCGTCATATTAATTTTCATATTGTATTGTAATTGTTGACTTCTATGTCTGTTTTTTGCTCTAGCTTATGATAACATGAATCACTCTGGCCAATATATTTGCAGTGCCTGTATCTAGTACATATTTAATAAAAATTTAATGAATAATACAAAGACTTGAAGATTGTGTATTTAGATCCTTAGTGTTGTCACTAAAAAGACTATTTCCTGGCTTCCACCTTATGGGGAGATATAAGTAAATTCAATAATTGCATTTTCCATTCTTAATTTGAGGATCTTCAGGAGGCATCTTTCTTATTTAAACACATAGTTTAGTTAGTCTTTTTCAGAGCTACTAGTCTGCTTTTGTCTTTGAAAATCATGAATCATATAAATGGTCAGATGTTCATCTTTGTTATGAATAACAAAAGGCTTAAAATCAAGTTTTTCATTACTAGAGAAACAATACATGCATATTTTATACAACTGTATTGCTGGCTCCATTTTATCTTCTTGTCCTCATTTTATTTTAGTCCTCATTTTCATCAATGAATTTGTAGCAATGAAAGATATTTTTTATAAAACACAATTTGTATAGGTAAATATAAATAAAACTATAATAAATACAAAAGTGAAATTGTTTTCTACTCTTGACCCACAGACCCCTTCCCAGAGGCAACCACTCTCACCAGAATCTTAGTTATCTAGTATATTGCTTTTGAAGGTAATCTGCAAATACACAATTGCATAAGCATATTGTATACTTTACATAAATTATGGTGTAACATAACTATTTTACATTTTTTCCACTTTGGCAATAGATACTATATATTTGTTTATTTCCCATCTTTCTTATTGTAATATATTTTTGATATATTTTGGATCTTCTTATTCCACTTTCCACATATCTTAACCACTCTGATACTAATCATCTGCTTATCTCTTTGTACTGCCTTCTGGAAAATTCTCTCAGCTCCATCTTTCAGTTCACTAGTTATCTCTTCACCCCCGTCTAATCTGCCTATTGCAAGATCTCCTTGGATTGCTTGATGCCAGGAGCTCAAGACCAGCCTGGGAAACATAGCGAGATACCATCTCTACAAAAAATTAAAAAATTAGTCAGGCATAATGGCACATACCTGTAGTCCTAAGTTACTTAGGAAGACGAGGTGGGAGGTTTGCTTGAGCCCACAAATTAGATGCTGCAGTGAGCAATGATCATGCCATTGCCCTCCAATCTGGTAACAGAGCAAGACCTTGTCCCCTGTAAAAAAGAAAAAAAGTTTGTCTTTCCGTGCCTGACTTTCACTTAACATAATGTCTTCAGTTCTATTCATTGTTGCAAATGACAGGATCTCATTTGTTTTTTATGATGGAATAGTACTATATTGTGAGTATGTATCACATTTACTTTATCCATTCACCTGCTGGTGGAAACTTAGGTTGCTTCCAAATCTTGACTCTTATGAATAAACATGGGAGTGAAGATATTTCTTCAATATACTGATTTTCTTTCTTTTGGGTATATACCTGGCAGTGGGATTGTTGGATCATATGGTAGCTCTATGCTCAGTTTTTTGAGGAACCTCCATACTGTTCTCCATCGTGTGCTCATAAAAATTAAAAATTTTAAAAAAAGACCTCCTTCAAGTTGTTTAATTTTATTGACTATTACGTTATTTCTAGAAATGATATTGGGTTCTTTTGAAAATGGCTACATTGTAATTCAAATTGAATCTGGGTTAGCCTGAGAATTTAGTCACAGTTTTAGACATTTTAACATTTTCTTCTACCAAAAAATTTGTGAATCACGGAGAAAGAAAAAGAAGGAGAAGTTGGACTGTTTCCATTACTCATTGCTGTTGCACTAATTATTTAGTCCCTGGTTTGTCGTTTCTTTTTCATCAAGATATTTGCTCTTTCTTCTACCCTTTTATTTAAATAAATAAGACCAATAAGGAAATAATTCATGCATGTTATGCATATAACATCTATTTTAAAACTTACCTGAAGTTTTTCACATAGACTTGCCATGTATTGTGTTTTTAATTCTTATATTTACATGTCAGATTAATGACTACTACACTTTTATTTAAATAGGTGTTTGTTTACTTAAGTGAATATACTTATTCTATAGTTGTGTCTGTGACCTTTTTGGCACTTAACTGCTCCTGTTGGTTTTGTCTAGTGACAATCCCAGGAGATTGTTCCCCAAGATGCTCTGTAATTTTGAACAATGACCTTGTAGGGGGAGAAAAAGATTTATTCCTCTCCTCAACTTCATAAGGGTCATGTCTAATATCCCTATAACAAAGACAGGTTAACAAGAGAAAAGCATAACAAATTTATTTGATCATAGTTTTACATGACATGAGAGCCTTCAGAATGAAGACCCTAAGACCCAGGGGTGAACTGTTCATTTTCGTGCTTAAGTTCAATGAAGCATGGAAAGCCACGTAGAAATGTGAGTGGACAAAAGAAGGTAAGATCTAATGCCAATAGATAGTGGGGAAACCTAGCAAGTCCTGTCTGTTCAGAGTCTTCTTGCCTTCTCTATTGTAACATTTCTTCCTCCCGCGTATCAGGCAGGACCCTTTCTGGATTGGGGGTTCTTATGACCTACTATCAAACAAGGTAGGTCAGGTAATTTCTTTATGGCCAGCTCTTACACAAAAAGGTAGGAAAAGGTTTGATTAATATTTTTAGGCTTGATGGCTGGCTTTGACATAAAAGGTTTCTGGTATCTATGACTGCCATAGGGAAGAAGGATTCTAGTTTCTATGGCTAGCCCCGGGGGAGAATGAGGGGTGAGGAACAGCTGGGCAGGGCAAAGTCAAAGTAAAACTTTAGTTCTGAGGCTGCTTCTGAGGCCTTGATTTGGGGGTATCATTTGCTGAGCCCCAACTACCTGAACTTTAGTAAGAATTTAACTGAGGTTTCTTGTTTAACCTAGGGTGAGATAGTCTTCCGAAGCAGTTTTTCATTTGTTTCTTCTATCTACTCACACATGTCAACTACTTTGCACCACTTTTTATGTTAAAATCACAGTTTGGAGAACCTTTTTGTTTCCCTGAAAACCCAGACAGAAGTAGAAAACTTGTTTGTCAACTTGCTGTACCTGCAGGCATTTTATTTTTTTCAAATTCACATTTCACTCAATGTGGAGTTCTTCAGACATTCTGACTTATGTAGGGATCTTTGCTTTGACTTCACTCTTACAATCCAACAAAGCCTTGTATCTTGTCCCAATTTGGACATTAAAACCAAATCTAGCTGGTTGCCAGGACAATACTTTCCCTTTCCTTACACTGCCTACCACAAAGCTACGGAAGCATCAACTGACTCCTGCGCTTATGCTCTGGTTTTCAATTTGCTGGTTCTTTTCTCTGTTTCTGGAACCTAGACATTGTGTTCCTTTTTTCTTTCCAAGATTAACAGGTATAAAAATGAATTTTTGACTATATTTTATTCAGAATTTTTATGCATTTGTACGGACAGAATTTTGAAGTTTTCTTATTTTACCATGTGTCATAACAAGTTATGCATTCTGGTTTTACTTACATGTGAACATTTTCAAATGACTTTTCCACTCAATTTGTCAATAATTCTATAGTTTATATATAGATTAATTTAAAGAGTATTGATTAGAGGCAATGCATACATTGATCCCTTACCGGTATTTTCCTATGTTGGAAATTGCATTGTCCCATGTTGTAAATTGAAACATGTAAATAATTAATACTAATAACTGACCTGTAATTAATACCACAGATCTTTCATTTGTAGAAATTTATTGTTGCTACGTTTAAATAGAGGCCCTACTTTCTTTTCCCCATCAAGATACTTTCACAGGCCAGAATAGTAGTTAGTGAATTTTGCCTTGAGTTTGAAGTTTTCCAAGAATTCACTATAACACAAGTAGTCAGGCACCACTTGAATGTACATGTCATAAAATTTTTTTATTCCTAGTTTAGATTATAACATTGCAAAGTTAGCCTGGTCCAGTTCCAATAAATTGTTTCTAATCATTACCAGAGTTTTAATGAATTCATTATGAGATTTTCTATTTTAGCTCCAGCATCACTTTTTCATTTACGTTTAATAAAAATAAACTGTTTTCATTTTCCAGATATGTTTGACTATGTTCGTATTTTAATTATTCCCAAATCATTATACCTAACTTCCTGCTTAAGCTACATTTTCCCTACAAGTCTGTTTAGTTATCCATGCACTGTAGTGACCTGCTTTACTTCCTCCTTTCAAAAAGATGTTCATTACTACTTTAGCAATCCTGACACTTTATTTTCTCTTCTAGATCTCCCAACTGTCTTGTTTTTAGTATAAGGATATGGAATGTTTTATTCCTTGATGCTAAACTCATTTCTTTTTGCTCCTACATTTGATGCTTTTAAAATGCCATATCAAAAAACTTACGTTTCAGGTAATGAGTATGAGTATTCACGACCTTTTGCTTTATTGTAGACAAATTTGCCTTTATAGTTATTATTTACTGTAATAAATCATAATGCTATATGATCATAATAAATAATTTATACTAAATTCTGTGCCTCAACAATTGACAAATTACCAAGAGAAAGTCATAAAGTTGTATTCATAAGAAGACTCATCAGGACCAATCATCACTGTGTGGCTTTACTTGGTGTAGGTTTCTAAAATACCTGGAGCTCTAATTTTAGAAACTGTTAGCACAAAATGGATAACTTATATGTATGCAAATACTTGCTAGTAAAATACATCTTATTCAATATCTTCCTTAGGTAAATAAAAATGGTAAGTAATTTGAAATTAGGAGTCATAGTTCATAAATGTATTTTTCCACATCACCAACTTCATTAATTTTCTCATAGTCACCCTTTAATAATATTTATTGAATTAAATTCTGTTAGAATCAGCCCACCAAACACAACTCAGAGGTTCTATACTCCTGAGCCCTTCACCTCAGCGATGTAAAGTTAGAAAGGTCGGTTGTTTGGTGCTTTACATGTTCATCTGGATCACCTTAACAGTTTTTGTAAATCTGAAATAAATGAGGTCTATCAGGAAAATGTCCTGAAATTACTTCTGAAGAGCTGGAAAGTCCTTTTATCCAATATGTTAGACAAATAATTTAACAACAACAACAAAAAATCCAAGTCACTGAATGTATCTATAAAGAACTCAGTTTGGAGTCAGCAGTCCGTTCCAAAGCTTTTTGTTGTTCCTTTTAAATGAATCCAGGATCTTTCTCCATTTTCAATAACTTTAATGGAATGTAACTTTTCCAGTGCTTCTCATGAAGATCTTGTTGAAATACAGATTGCTGGGCTCCATTCTTAGAGTTTCAGATTCAGTAATTGGGAATTGGGGTTCAAAAAGTTGCATTTTAAACAAGTTCCTGAGGATTACTGATGCTGATGGTGCTTGTGCTTGCCACACTTTGAGAACCAGTGAACCACTATATGCATTATTTTTTACTTTATGCATAGATTATTGAACCCCTCCAATTAATATCCTGTATAATGCTATATTTTGTATTTGAATATCAGTTAGGACTCTGTTAGTCAAAGTTTAACATTTTATTTCTTTCTCTTTTTCTTTCTTCTTCTTTTTAAATATGCACTTATTTTTAACTTATTGCGCTTTATAACATTTTTGAGATGACCGATTAGTAGTGTTCACTAGACAATGGGTCAAAGATGACTATTGATCAAAGTTTGTATTATGCACTTACTTATTTAGCCACTCTTTGTCTCTCATCTTGTTCCAAAAGGATTTAAGACAGGTCAATCAAAGTAAAGCTAATGAAACCACAGACTTAACAAAACTGGGACCTGATTTCTGCAGCCCCTTTTTCTGGACTGAGTCATCCTGGTCCTAATTAACTTACCACAACTCAAGAAACCACAGTGGCCAAAAGAAAAATCATAATGATGATGGTGAGTGAACCCCGAACTCTTGTCTCATTTTCGAACACATTCCAAATACATATTCCACAGCATGCCTGATTTTACTACACAACAATCAGCAAGAAAGTCACCTTAACACCTCCATCTATCTGCCGCCTGCCATAAAGCAGCTGCAAAGTATTTACCGTCAACCGAGAAAGAAATCTATATTTATCTGGATGTGGAAGATGCTGAATTTACCGACAATTGACAAATTAGTCTGGAATGAGAATGCATATAAAAATAGCCTACAGTGTGCCATTATGTTGTGACATAAATATATTGTCTCTTCCCTCAATTTATGCCAGAAGCAAATGAACAATGTTTCTGCAACGTGAGTAATTTCTCATCTACATTAGTCTGCCTTTATTTTGTTTTCTTTTATCTCTCTGAGTTTTCAACAGAGATAAGGGAAAATCATAATAACCATAGTGAATATCTACCCAATGAAATCCATATAAGTAATTAGTAAAATCTCCATAGGCTATGTGTCTAATTTCTAATTTAGTAGAAAATTAAATTTAAATTTACAATTTCTCACTCCCCATAGCTATATATTTATTTGTATACACGTAGGCATATACTCATATTTCTGTAATAGCAATGTACTCTATATCTTAATATAAAATTCTTAGGCTTTTCATAATGTAGTCAGACAGATTTTTGCTCTTGGCTACAAATGAATGATTTGACATTTTTGGCCCCAAATCAAATCATTTTCAACGAGGCGGTATAGTTTAGTAATTAAGAATATAGATCGGAAATCCTTGTTTTGAAAGCCAACTTTATTTTTACTCTCTGTGTGATATTTGGTTAAGTTAGCTATCCTCTCACAACCTCCATTTCCTTAACTTGGAAGCAAATATCAACCACACAGTCTTATTTAGGTACTAAATCCTTATTATATACAGACCTATAGTTTAATATGTGATATTTAATCTTATTGAATTACATGTAGTGCTAATATTAGTAATTATTGAATATTATTAGTCATAAAACAAATATAGTAATAATATAGGTTTATTCAGTATACTTTGTCAATCATCCTGGTCACTGATCCCAACATAGTACTGAAAACATTTTAGTTTATTTTCCTTAAAGATCAGCTTTGAGTAATAACTCATAAAGCTACCATATAAACTAGAAACTCATATATATTTCTCTTTTAGATTTTACAGAGCTTTGCTTAACGTATGTGTAAATTTAGTTAATTCTGTAACAGCCAAATCCTACTGAAGCCAATGTAACAGATCCGTCCTACTCCCATCTTCCATAATCATTCACTGCACTCTCATTATTTATCAACTACATCACAGATGTAAACTAATGTTTACAAGAGCTGCCGAAGATCAGAGAGACTGGTTCAGTGGGTGCTCATTATACACTTTTGAATAATAAAGCAAAGATCAGCACAAATCTACTAGATACGGGAAAGATCACAATGTTTGTATCAATTATTCTGTGTAATTGTCACTTCAAACTTGGGAAATAAAACATTTGTAACATGAATGTCAGTCAATGTTAGGTCAAATTTTTTTTTTCAGTTTGTATTATGGCAGTTCCTTAATCTCAGATATTTGAATGTAGAAATAAGATATTTATTAGAGAAATCCTTTATCTAAAGCTCAATAGAAGAAGGTTTATGCCCATATTTTGACCCACTTTTGAGGTTGCTTCCAGATCTCTTTGTAAAAACGCCTGATTCAAGGAAAGGACAGAAAATGCACAAGAAAAGCCTGGAGCATCATAGTTCCAGCAAATAAGAAAGTATAAAACAAAAAAGTAAGGAAACAAGAAAAAACAGAATGATGGGGTATGCAACAGAGATACAGGAGCCAACCGAAAGAGCTCCCAATGGCCAAAGCTGGAACAATTTGAGCAAAATAAATAAATTAAAGAAGTAGTATTGTATTATAACCTAATGTATAAAATAAGTAACCACCAGTTCATACTGATATAAACAAGTTATTAGCTAAATAAGTACATGAAAAAAAGAGAAAAATCTCTTGTTCAGAAGAATTTCAAAGAATTTATATAGATATTCCACCCTAAAGGAGATGGAACACAATCCCCACTCCTTAACTGTAAGCTGTACATAGTAAATTTCTTTCAATGAGTAGAATACATAAAGACAATAAAAAAGTAACTGTACAATGGAAAAACCTGGCAAACACTACTCTGGCTAGGTCATCAAGGTTAACATTAACAGTCACAAGTCATGCTGATAGAATATACCCTTGATATGATATGATCAGAATG
The DNA here is from genome assembly GCF_028885625.2 of Pongo pygmaeus. Taxonomy (NCBI): domain Eukaryota; kingdom Metazoa; phylum Chordata; class Mammalia; order Primates; family Hominidae; genus Pongo; species Pongo pygmaeus. Next base: position 17,095,105 of record NC_085930.1, on the reverse strand, counting down.
GCACAGCCTTAGTTCATCTTGTGTTATTATAACAGAATACCTGATACTTGGTAATTTATTTAAATAAAACCAAAACAGAAATGTATTTTCTTATAGTTCTGGAGGCTAGGAAGTCCAAGATTAAGGCGGCAGCATCTGGTGTCTGGTGAAGGTCTGCTACACCCTCACATGGTAAAAGGCAGTAGGGCTAATGAGAATGAACACCATGTCCTCACATAGAAGAGAGAGAACCTAACTGCTATCCCTTTTTAAACAGCATTAATCCATTCAAAAGGGCAGAGCCCTCATGACCTAAACACCTCCCAAAAAGCCCTATCTCCCAGCACTGCTACATTGGGGATCAAGTTTCCAACACATGAATTTGGAGAGAGACATTCAGACCACATCAGGTAGGTTACTTTCATAGTATTCCTCCCCAGAAGCTATAATCCCAGTCAAATCATGACAAAAACATCAAACAAATTTCATGTGAGGGGCATTCTACAAAACATCTCACCAATAATTCTTGAAATTGTCAATGGTATCAAAAACAAGGAAAGTCTGGGAAACTGTCTCAACCAGCAGGAGCCTAAGAAGGCATGACTACTGAATGTAATGTGGTATTCTGAATAGGATCCTGGAATACAAAAAAGACTTTAGAGATAACATGAGGAAATACGAATAAAGTATGAAATTTAATAATATATCAATATGTATTCAGTAATAGTGACAAATATACCATACTAATGTGAGATGTTAGTAACAGAGGAAGCTGGGTCTTGTATATACAATAACTGTCTGTGCTATCTGCACAGTAATTTTGTAACTCTAAAATGTTCTAAAGTAAAAAATTACTTTTTACAAGATCCATTTGTGTCCTATTAGAATAATTTAGTATGCATTTCAAGAGTTTCAAATGTAAACAGTCTTCATCAAAGAAAGAACTTTCTGTTGTTTTCTAAAATTGCATGAATATACAGGTAGCATTCATTCCCATATATCGACCCTATGACACAAAGATATTTAACAAATTCTTTGAGTGTGGTATAATTGAGCAGAAATGGTGGGTGGGTGTAATTTTAAGTATCACAAATACAATTGCAATTGATTTTCAGTAATTCTCCCTCTGAGCAGAGTAGGTTTTGTATTTGAAAATTGCTCTGAGAGAAAACTAAAGCCACAAGCAGACCTGACACGTTATCATTGCTATTTTAAAGGAAAAGTAAAATCCTCAAATCACAAATAATTGAATTTTTCTTCTCCCCTAGTTCTTTTCCTCAGTTACGTTGAAGGTACTTGTAAGAGTATATGCAATACCGTGTGTAGATTCTTTAAGAAAGCAATTTTTAATAATTATTTTAACAACAAGAATTATTTTCTACATTATTCATTTTCCTGGAGCAATTTCTGTCCTTATTTGGTCATACAATTAACTAAAATGATGGTGAATGTTATGTCTTTAAAACAAAGCCGAATTAAATCATAATGCAGTAATCCATCATTTCTAAAGAGCCTACCGATGGATCCAAATGACTTAGCATGTAGACACCATGTTGAATTCATATTATATTTAATGCTTTGTACTCACCTTTATAGCAGGGAACAAAATATTGTTTTAGTTAATCTCTTACTGTCAGTGCCTGGAAAGTTTAATAATCAAAAGGACTATTTTTTACCTATATGTGAAAATGGACAACACTATTTGACAGCCCCTTTAAAATATTTCAAATTCCAGATTCACAGCAATAGTCAATAGGAAAAAAGATCATTTAAACCTAGTATTAGTTACCAAAACAACTATTTATGATCAAATGTATTATACTATTACATTTACATTCCTTTTTTTTCAAGGCAGTTTTTGTAAAAAGCACTTTCAACAGTTTTGTATTTGTGTATATATGCAATAAATTTTTAATATTTCAATTATAACTCTATAAACAAACTGTATAATGAAATTCTAACTATGAATGTGCTTTTGCTTTACACTAACCAAAAACACCTAGTCATCTATAGATGGTATTTCATTCATCAATGAAATACTTTCATTAATATTTCTCCACTTAAACTGAACAAAAGTCATTTTCACCTGAAAGGTTTTATAATTCTAGAAAGTAACACTGAGCTCTGCAGAAACAATAGAACATCCCTTGCAGTTTAGAATTTCTGAGATTCTTGAAGGCCATACATTGTCTTTAACATAACTTTAGTCCAGAATATTCAACACTTCAGGCCACATTTTATTAGTTGTGTTACATTTCCTGCAAAATTCAAATGGGGATACTTCAAATAGCAAACCATATGGTCTGTTCCACATTTACAAGTTCTCTTTTTTATTTCTGGAGGAATTTCTATACATCAAAAATATACAGTAATATCTAAACATATTTACTGTACAAGGAAAACATTAATTGGAATTTCTTTACTCCTCCTTAGCAATAAGATTATGGAACAAAAGTGGAAACTTAAGGGAGGGGAGTCCACTTGCCCAATTCTTCACCTGGTTCAGATCCAGCCTTGCAGAGTCTTCTCACCCAAAGTGATATACTTTGAATAGCATAGTCATTTTTTTTTTTTTCCTTAGTGGACCCCAATCATGGGTCACTTACAGTGAAATGAAAGGAAGGCCTTTTCTTCCTTAATTAAAGAATACCAAAGGAAAAAAGGAGACACAAGAAAAATGATCACCATGAAAAGGAAATTAAAATAATTTTATTGAACTGGCTGCATTCCTAGCCACCTACTGTATGAAGTAATAACAATCAGTCACATCACCGCACATGATTAATACTTATGGCTAATCCTTACATCCCTTACCATCTATCCATCAGTATCTCAAGGAGGCGTTAATCATATTGCTTCTCAGCAGACTCTTCTCTGTTGCAATGTTGTCATTTCACCTTCCTTGTATGAAACAGTCTGCAAAATGCAGCATTTAGGTCAGTTAAGTGTGGTAGAGAATGGAGCTATTTTTAAATGGTACACATAACTTTTTAGGAAATAATGGTGTAATCAAATCAATTGCAAATCCAAATTATTTTATTTTGATATACACCTGAACACTTAACATGTGGCTGTAATCTATCACCAAAGAAAATGTTGAGGTAAAAACATTTTTTAAATCTAAATTCTCTTTTCTGTGCTCTTATAGAACATTTTTGCCTTCAATGTAATAAATTCTCATTTTCGTTAAAGTAGAAGTTTAGGAGTAGGTTAGCAGTAGCCCTCAGAGTTTTTAGGTTGCAGCATCCTTCACACAGGATCCTTTAATATTTAGGGGAATAATAGCCTATAAGTTATGGAAGTAATGATAATAGCTTTCATTTGTATAGTGCTTAAAGTTTCACAGTACTTAGGCATATATTATCTGATTTTAGTGGTAGGTTTTGTTTTTCTTCTTTTAAATATGGAGAAACTGAAGTTAAGAGATCACACAACTAAAAATGACTACAGTTAGACTTTTTATTAAATATTGACTATACATTTTGTATTATTTTAACTCCACATTTTTATACACTGGTAAAAGAGTGGCATTAATTATAATTTTATAAGCTGTCTTTCTTCGATATAAAAATTTCTATCATGGAAGAAAACTTAGTAAGTGCCAAAGCTGTGGTAGGTGTATGATATTTTCACACTTATTAAATTAATTGGGGATCAACCCAATTATTCTTAAAAAGTCCCATTTTATGAATAGAAATAGGAGTTATGCCTGTAGAAAGATAATTAAGAGATGTCATCAAGATGGCTGACTAGAGCACCCAGGACTCACCTTCTCCACAAAGAAGAACCAAACAGCAAATAGACAACCATATATCAAATAGAGCATTTAAGGGAGAATGTGAATTCAGCAAGGAAGTGACAAAAACCCAGGCCCAATAACTCCTGCATCTCCACATCCAACCATATCCACCCAAAGACATGGAAACTCAAGATGGCAGCATAGAGAGGGAAGTGAAGCAGCCTGGAGGATCAGCTCAAAGCCACAAGGACTACACATTGTGGAGAAAAGGAAAGGAGATCCCCAGCAATGATATTCCTATCATAGACACTTGTAATCCTTACTACAGGAGAGTCCCTCTGCCCTCACAGTCTCTGAGCCTAATATAGTGAATTACCTGGAGCCCACACAACTGCATTGGTCCAGAGAGAAAATTCATACTGGGCTTCTAATACCCCCCAGAACCCAAGCTAATGCAGCACAGTGCTATTTTAAGAGTGGAGACATGACCAGACTGCATTCTGCCCTGGGGTCCAATAACCCCTGCATCTCCATATCTTTGAAGTGCTGTCAACATTCATCCAAAACCACCCACAGGGCTGTAGCCCCACACCACCAGCTGGGCCCTTCAGCACAGCCACATCTCTGGCACCTGAGCCCACACAGCATCCTGCACCCCAGAGAACATGCAGTCCCACACATCTGGGAGGTTGCCCTCAGGACATAGGGAGCCAAAGTACATGCTCCCCAGAGCCTCAGAGCCACATGCCTGGACCCACTGCCAATTAAAACAACCTCACTCCCTCCAGCAATGAGGTTGCCATGCATAAATGCATGCTGCCTGGAGATTCAAAGTCAGGTCTGCCTGGCCTGCTCGTTATGCCACGGAACACTCCCCCAACCCCTGCATGTGCCACCCAGAGGCCCAAGAATTGGCTCATTCAGGACCTCTCCCAGCACCCATGTGCACTCTTTGGGAGCCCAAGGACCAGCCCATTCAGGGTCCACATGTGCCATGCAGGGACCCAAAGACCAGTCCAAGTGTTAGCCTGTCCAGGGCTCAAGTATGCCATCCCAGAAGCTCAAGGACTGGCACATCCATGGCCCACCACCACAACTCCTGGTGTGAACATTCACTGTTTGAGAGCTTGAAGATAGGCCCACCCAGAACCTGCCACCACTACTGCTGAACAAACCCACGCCTGTCAGTATCAAAACTACCATAAGCCTTCATGCACTGACCAGGATCCTGAGGAGTGACCTACCCTGGGCCCACCACTATCACAGCTGATGCTTCTGCATGCACCCCAGGGGCTCAGTGACCAGGCATTCCAGCATGCCAGCCCCTGGAAGAGCTGTACCACAGCCTTCACAAACAACTGCTGAAGAAATCATATGGTGAGAGTACTCCCACACAGACTCAGAACCAAAGCCAAAGTACCATATACAACTGACACTATAGATACATCTACAGAAAAAAGTCTTTTCATATGAAATCTCCTTCATAAAATTGGAAGTGTTTATACCATATGGGCAGATATCAATGTAGAAACACAAACAACATGAACAAGCAAGAAAACATGAAACCTCTAAAGTAACACTATAATTCTCCAGTAATAGACTCCCAAAATAAAAGAAATGTATATGGCTGAAAAGTAATTCAAAATAATAACCTTAAGGAAACTTCATGAAACACAAGACAACACAGATAAACAATACAAAGAAACTAAAAAACAATTCATGATCTGAATGAGAATTTCAACAGAGGCAGACATAATTAGAAAAGAACCAAACAGATGTCCTAGAACTGAATAATTAAAAGAATATAAATACAAATACAAATCAACTACAATACAATACAATACAAACTACGATCAAGTGCTTCATCAATAGATTATATTTCAAGCAGAAGAAAGAATTCTTGAACTTGAAGATAGGTCTGTTGAAATAACTCAGTCAGAAAACAAAAAAGGGAGAAGAATAAAAGAGAATATACGAAGCCTACATGATGGTGGGACATTAAAGCAACCAAATATTTGAATTTTCAATTCTTCAGAAAGTGAAGAGAAAACAAAATGGATAGATAACTTATTAGTGAAATAACGGATTAAAACCTCCCAAGTGTAGCCAGAGATTTAGACATCCAGACACAGGAAACTCAGAGATCTCCATATACATACAATTTAAAAGATCTCCATGTCACATTGTAGTCAACCTGTCAAAAGTAAAAGACAAAGAGAGAATTATGAAAACAACAACAACAAAATTAAGTCAAATGCAAGGCAATCCTCATCAAACTAACAGCAAATTTCTCAGCAGACACCTAACAGGCCCAGAGAGAATGGGATGATATAATATGCTGAAAGAAAATAAATGGCAACCAAAAATGCTATACCCATTGAAGCTACCCTTCAGAAATAAAACATAAATAAAGCCTTTCCTCAAAAGCAAAAACAGAAAATTCATCACTACTAGGCCAGTTCTACAAGAAATGCTTAAGGAATTTCTAAATCTGAAAGTGAATAGACCATATCCAGCATCCTGTAATCACAAGAAAGCATAAAAATTAATGATAGAGCAGATACACAAATAAGAAAGAGAAGGGAATAAAAAGTTATCACCCCAGAAAACCACTAAACTGTAAAGATAAACAATAAGAGAGGAAGAAAAGAAAAAAGTATACACAAAACAATCAGAAAACCGTGAACAAAATGACAGGAGTAAGTCCTCATCTGTCAATAAGAATTTTAATCTAAATAGTTTAAACTCCTCAATTAAAAAATATAGACTGATTGAATGAACAAAAATACAAGACTCAACTGTATTTGGCCTTCAATAAACTAACTTCACCTGTAAAGACACACATAGACTATAAATGAAGGAATAAAAAAAAAGTGTCATATATTCATGATAATATATAATATTATTATAATATAATGATAAATCATCAGTTCAGCAAGAGGCCATAACAATTATAAATATATCCAAAATAAAAGCACCTACACATATAAAGCAAATATTATTAGAACTAAAGAGAGAGAGAGACTCCAATTCAATAATAGTTGGGGACTTTCAACTCTCTACCCTCAGCATTAGAAAGATCCTCTAGACAGAAAATCAACAAAGAAATGTTGAATTTAAACTTCAAGTTAGACCAATTGTATATATACAGAGAAGACATTTAAAGAACATTTAACCCAACAGCTGCAGAATACACATTCTTCTCATCAGCATATGGAACATTCTCCAGGATAGATCATATGTTAGGATACAAAAATGTACCAACAATTTTTTTAATCAAAATAATTAGCTAGGTGTGGCGGTGCACACCTGTAGTCCTAGCTACTCAGGAGGCTGAGGTAGGAAGATTGCTTCAACCCAGGAAGCAGGGGTTGACATGAGTCATGGTGGTGCCATTGCCTTCCAGCCTGGGGCAGCAGACAAAGACTGCATTAAAAAAAAAATTAAAATTATACCAAGTATCTTATCTGACCACAATGAAATAAAACTAGAAAATAATGAAAAAAGGACCTTTGAAAATTATACAGATACATGGAAATTAAACAATAGTCTCCTGAATGATCAATGCATTGTTTAAAAAAGAAAATCAAAGGATTTCTTGAGAGAAATTAAAACAGATATACAACATACTAAAACCTATGGGATATAGCATAAGAAGTACTAATAGGGTAGTTTATAGCACTACATATCCTACATCAAAAAAAAATTTAACATAAACTACATAATGATGCATCTCAAGGATCATAAAATCAAGAACAAACCAAACCCCAAATGAATACAAGTAAAAAACTAGTAAAAATCAGAGTAGAGCTAAACAAAATACAGATTCAAGTATTATAAAGAATCAATAAAACAAAAAGTTTTTTTAAAAGGACATAAAATTTTAAAAACCACTAGCTCAACTCACTTTCAAAAGAGAGAGAAGACCCAAATAAATAAAATCAGAAACAAAAACCAGATAGATGTTATAAATCATACCACAGAAATATAAAGGATCATTAGAGAACAACTAGAAAACTTAGAGGAAACAAATACATTCCAGGACACAGAAAACCTACCAAGGTGGAACCAAGAAGAAACAGAAACCTGAAAAGATCAATATCAAGTAATAAGATTAAATCAGCAATAAAAAGTCTCTCAACAAAGAAAAAGCCTGGACTGATAACTTCACCACTGAATCTACAAAGTTTTGAAAGAACTAACAGAAATTCTTCTCAAACTATTCCAAGAAATAGATGAGGAGGAAGTTCTTCCTAACTCATTTTGTAAGTTTAGAATTACACTGATTTCAAAACCAAAGACACAGCAAAGAAGGAAAACTGCAGGTCAATAACCCTAATGAACATAGATGCAAAAATCCCCAACAAAATTCTAACAAACCAAATTCAACAGCACATCAAAAAGATACTACATCGTGATCAAGTAAGATTTATCCGAGTGATACAAGGGTGGTTCAACATACACAAATCAATAAATGTAATAAAGAGCAAAATCCTTACGATCATATTAAAAGATGCAGACAAAGCATTTAATAAGATTATCTTCACATGATAAAAACTGTCAACAAATTTACATATAGAATGAAAATACCCTCACACAACAGAGGCTATAGATGACAAGCCTACAGCTAACATATACTGAATGGGAAAAAAACTGAAAGCTTTTTCTCTGAGAAATGGAAGAAGACAAGATAGCCAGCTTTCACCACTCTTATTCAACATAATGCTGGAACTCCTAACGGGGCTCCCAGGATTAAGCTAGAGAAAGAAAAAAATGACATGCACATGGGAAAAAAGGAAGTCAAATTGTCTCTCTTTGCAGACAACATAATCCTATATATAGAAAAACCTAAAGATGAGAAAATTCCTAGAGTTTATAAACAAATTTAGTAAAGTTGTAGGATACGAAAAATAGACAGAAAAATCGATAGTGTTTCTATACAACAATAAGAAACTAGCTGGAAAAAAAATCAAGAATTCCATTCATAATGGCTCCAAAAAAAAACAACTTAAAAATAAATTTAGCCAAAGAGATGAAACATCTCTAAAATTAAAACTAGAAAATATTGGTGAAAGAATTGGAAGAGGACACAAAAATATGGAAAGACATCCCATGGATCAAAAGAATTAATATTGTTAAAATAATCACACTACTCAAAGCAATCTAAAGATTTAGTGCAATCCCAATTAAAAAGATGACATTCTTAACAGAAATGGAAAAAAATTCTAAAATTTTTATGGACTCACAAATAACCTTGAATAGCCAAGGCAATCCTGAGCAAAAGAAACAAAGCTGGAGACATCGTGCTATACCTGACTTCAGAATACACTACAAAGCCATGGGAACCAAAACAGCATGTTACTCATATTAAAAACAATAACAACAACAACAAAAAACAGACATATAGACAAATAGAATAGAATAGAGGAACAAATCCATGTATTTACAGCCAACTGGTTTTCGACAAAGGTGCCAAGAACATGCAATGGGGAAAGGACGATCTCTTCCACAAATAGTACTGGGAAAACTGGATACTCATATGCAGAAGAATAAAATTTGATCCTTGTCTTTCACACTCTACAAAAATCAACTCAAAATTGATTAAAGATTTAAATGAAAGACCCATAACTATATAAACTACTAGAGGGAAACATAGAAGAACCACTTCAGGACATTTGTTTAGGCAAAGAATTTTTTGGTAAGACCACAAAAGCACAGGCAGCAAAAGAAAAAATAGACAAATGGGATTGTATCACACTAAAAAGCTTCTGCACAGAAAAGTAAACATTCAACACAGTGAAGAAACAACCTGTAGAATGGGAGAAAAATTGCAAATTGTATCTGACAAGGGACTGATATCTGGAATATGCAAGGAACTCAAGAAACAGCAAAAGACGAATATCTAATTTTGCTGATATTCGTCATTCTGAATAGCCATTTCTTAAATGTAGATATACAGATGGCCAACAGGTATATGAAAAAATGCTCAACATATCTAATCATCAGGGAAAAGCACATTAAAACCACAGTGAAGTATCACTTCACCCCACGTAGGAAGGCTATTATTAAAAAGACGAAAAATAACAAATGCTGGCTAAGATGCAGAGAAAAGGAAGCTCAGTGGGAATGTAAACTAGTGCAGCTACTATGAAGAACAGTATGCAGCATCCTCAAAAAATTATTAATACAAATAGAACTTCCATGTGATTGAGCAATCTCATGACTGGGTATTTATTCAAAGAAAAGGAAATCAGTATTTCAAATAGAAACATCTGCACCTCTGTTTATAGCAGCACTATTTGCAATGGCCAACACAGGGTATCAATTTAAGTGCCCAAAACCAGATGAATGTAGAAAGAAAATGTGTTGCATATACCCAATTGAATACCATTGCGCCATAAAAGTGAATGAAATCCTGTCATTTTCAGCAACATGGATAAAACTGGAGGACATTATATTAAGTGAAATAAACCAGAAACAGAAAGTTAAACACCGCATGTTCTCACTCATATTTTGAAGCCAAAAAGCTCATCTCATAGAAGTAAAAACTAGAACAGAGAAGACTAGAGGCTGGAAAGAGTAGGGGGAAAGGAGGGATGATGAAGGAGTTATTAAAGGATTTAAAATTACATCTAGACAGGAGGAATATATTATTGTGTTCTATACCACAGTGGATGATATTGTTAGCAATAATATACTATATACTTTCATATAGCTAGAAGGAGGATATTGAATGTTCCCAAGATAAAGGAATGATAAATGTTTGAGGTGATGAATAAGCTAATTACACTGATCTAATGATTATGCATTATGTGTATTGAAACATCACTACGTGCCCTATAAATATGTGCAATTATTATATGTATTAAAAAGAAAAGAAGACCAGGGGCAGTGACTCACACCTGTAATCACAACACTTTGGGAGGCTGAGGTGGGTGGATCACTTGAGGCCAGGAGTTGGAGACAAGCCTGTCCAGCCTGGACAACATGGTGAAACCGTGTCTCCACAAAAAATATAAAAATTAGCCAGATGTGGTGGCGGGTGCCTGTAATCCCAGCTACTCGGGAGGCTGAGGTGAAAGGGTCACTTGAACTCTCTAGCAGGCAGAGGTTGCAGTGAGCTGAGATCATGCCACTGAACTCCAACCTGGGTGACAGAGCGAGACTGTCTCAAAAAAAAAAAAAAAAGAAAAAAAATATTCTTATGCCGTGAGACTTTGATGTGATAGGCAACTCAGACTATAGCAAACAATTCATTATACAGAATTTTCAAACAAGAAACACTACCAGATTGCTCTCAATTACATTATTAAAATTTATTAATTATTTTGACTATTTATATAACAAATTTATTAGATTTATTTGTAAATGACATTCAGTGTAAACAAGGTGTACATTTACTATATTCAAGCAAGTATTTAAACTGCTTACATATTAGTAGATTGAAGAATAGGTGGAATTTGGACCAAAATATGACTTCATTTTATGATTTTATACTTTAACTGTATCATATATAATGTAATATATGTGTTACATTACATATATTTATATATAAATGTATTATATATAAATGTGTTATAAATATATTATAAATTTTAATATAACTTATAAGTGTATTAATTATAAGTATTAATTATAAATATAAGTATTAATTAATATTTAAATAATTATAAGATATTGTAAGTTTACATTTATGTATATAAACACATAAATATGTATATATGTAATATATAAATGCAAATTCAATATATATAAATATAAACTTACATTTCTCAAAATATAAGTATTTATATTTATAATCCAAATAAATGGTTTATCCTTGAGAAGACATAACCATGATTATATTTTTTACTCAATATTTCAATTTCTTATTAATGTATTGGCACAGAGAAAATAGTTTTCGTTAAGTGATCTATTGCTGAAAAAATACTTTTTATGTTTAATAAAAGTATGTAGATGTCCTTTCTGAATCAATAGCAACGATAAGGAAATCACATATTTAGATGTTGAAATGTCATTTAGGGTGCTGTCTTCTATATGAGATTACCGGTTAACTATAACACTTTTAGAGATACCATCATTATCTTAAATATCAGAACAAGTCTACTTTTTAAAATGTTATCATTTTCATATGGTATTGAGACGCTTTGGATGAGGAAAAAGCTATAATGTTCTGACTCCAGAGCCAAAGATTCCACTGGATTTATATTCCTAGTCATAGAGGAAATGCATGCATGCATTTATTATTGATAAAAGAAACTAACAAATAAACAAAAGGTTTATTCTATCCTGTTGGTTATTTCATTGAATAATTAGGCAGATAATTAGGCAGACAATGAGTATGATATCATTAATGATACCTTCTTCAATTAGCTACAATTCTTGTGAAGTACAATCAAGGGTTAAGCAAGAAACTAAATGGTTCAGGGTGGGCACAGTGAGTCATACCTGTAATTCCAGCACTTTGGGAGGCCTAGGTGGGTGGATCGCTTGATTCCAGGAATTTGAGACCAATCTGGGCAACATGATGAAACCCCATCTCTACGAAAAATAAAAAAATCTAGCTGGACATGGTGACAAATACCTGTGGTCCCAGCTACTTGGGGGGCTGAGGTGGGAGGATTGCTGAAGCCTAGGAGTAGGAGGTTTCAGTGAGGCGAACTGAGAACCCTGAAGGAGGGAAGGAAGGAAGGAAGGAAGGAAGGAAGGAGGGAGATGTTTCAGCTATTGCAATTAAAAATATTTCTAGAATGGAGCCTCTTTGTCAGGTAGATTCCTTTTAGAAGTGTGTTTCCAGTCTGTAAGCCCTCCCTACTCCTTCCCTAAGTGACTTTACCTTCACTGAGAACTGCTTGCTATCCCCGCACTGTGACCCTGACTATCTAGGTTGTAATAAATGTCCCTGAGAAACAGAAATAGGGCATAAGTTGGGTAAGTTTGCAGAAAATATCCAATATGCTTTTTTTTGCAGAAAATACTCAATATGCTTTGTGGAGAGATAGAGAGAAAGCTGAATAGACAATCTTGTAATACTGTGTACTTTGATAAGGGCTTGGTTGACATGATTGACAATACATTTTCAGTTGCCCTATTCTGTGATTTTTTTTTTTCCTCCAGCAGTATTTATCTGATCAGCGCAAACACAAAGAAGACAGATACTTGATCGGGGCTTGAGTTCTGGCTCTACATCTCACTAGGTGTGGGCCTCTTGGCTTTAGTGTCCTGTCACTGAGGATGCTACTAGCACTTTATAGGTTTCTGTAAAAATCAAATGAGATATATGTGACAGAATAATACTACACTGAAGAACATTTTAGGAACCCTATGGCTAGGTATAATTCAGTTTTAGGAATGCTCTAGCTAGGTGGAACTCAGCTTGAAAGCCACAGATGAAATAATCTAGCAAAACTCTAACCATTTTTTAAACTTGCAATTCTTTATTGATTAATAAAGAATGAAAACTGGTGGTCCATCAACATTATAGCCTTACAAATCATAGAGAAAACAGTTCAAGAGATATTATAAAAGACGTTCTATGTACATTTAAATAGATACATTAATCATGAAATTTTACTCTTGTTTGTCCCTTATTTCATTCTCTCATATACGCAAACATACATACACAGAGAGAGACACAGAGAGAGACAAAGAAAGAGAAATGGAGTACATATTATTTATTGTTCCAGTATGCTGCCAAATGTTGCCTGCTCTACTAAGTCAAAAACCAAGAGACAGTGTACTATAATTTCCACATAATATCTGTGACATTTGATTTTCATGGGCTTGGTGGAAATAGTCATGAGGAATTGCATAAGTTGGCATTATTAGCAGGGGTGTTACCTGTGGCTGAAGTGACTCTTTTGTTTTCTAATGTGTATGCCTGTTGTCTACGTTGTGTTGTTCCATCTTCACCTTAAGCCAAGATGCGCATGTCTCACCAAGTGACAGCTTCAGGTCCACTGTGGCTTGTCAGCTAGTCCTGCTCTTCTCCCAAGTGGAATCTGAGAGACATTCTTTAAAAGAATAGAATCAACAGTGTGTTGAAATATTGCTTTGATTTTTTCTGTTTTCTGTTTACTTTCCATATTTATACACATTTTTACACCCTTATAGATTTACTTTCCTGGTAGAGACTTTAAAATAAATTTTTTTTTCTAATTTATGCTTGCAGAGGTATGACACAATACTATTATAACTATTTTATGGTATCCCACATTTTATTATTATTATCATAACTATTAATATTGAACTAACATTATCACAAATATTAATGTTGAAGTAAATGCCTGCCCCCTTGTTTGCCATTCATTTCTTTCTCTTAGTCTTGGTGACTTAGTTTCAAATTATCCACTGTGTCGCTGATCTGGATTTATCTTAAAATGCAGATGCTTGTATGACTCCTCAGTGAAGCATCTCTAGGAGCTTCACCAAGCATCTCTGTCTTACTGTGTTCTGGAATTTTGGACTCTGTTCTTGCTAGGCTCACAGTAAGACTTAGCCTTCTTTACTAAAGCAACAGAATTCACCTCCTCAGTGCTTCATTATGTAAACCAAAAATAAAATTTGAAGGCCCTTCAACCATCTGAATAAACTGCCTCCTCTTGGCCAGGGCACTTCAAATGTAACCTAGAAGACTGGTTCAGGCCATGGTGGGAAGTGGGGTTTGGACATGTCTCATCATGCCTTTTTCCTTTTGGAATTCAGGAAAAGCTGACCAGCATTTAACAGCAACACAGACCTTAAGTCTGATAAGAAACATGTACAATCTATTCTCTCTGAAGCCTGCTACTTGAAGCCTTCATCTGCATGATAAAATTTTGGTTTCCACAACCTCTTGTCAAAACCAAGACATTCCTTTCCATTGATAATAACTTTCAACAAATTACCTATCAGTAAATGTTTAAATCTACCTATAACCTGGAAGCCCCAACATGAAGTTGTTCTACACTTCTGTACCAAGCCAATGTATATCTTAAATGTTTTTGATTTATGTCTCAGATCTCCCTAAAATGTATAAAACTAAACTGTGCCTTGACTACCTTGAGTACATATTCTCAGGTTCTCCTGAGGGCTGTATCGTGGGCCATGGTCACTCGTATTTGGCTCAGAATAAATCTCTTTCAATATTTTATAGAGTTTGGCTCTTTTTGTCAACAATTAGAACTTTCAAAGTGTATTTTAAAATGAAAATCTTCTTGGGGAGAAAGAAACAAATGTACCTGGAAACACAAATTATTTGTGTATTTCTAGATACAAAGATATATATTAGTAATTATGCATACCGTGTTATATTTCCACAAATGTGTGCATTTTAACAGTAGAGAACAAACTGTTCTCCAGCTCTATTGAACAGGTATCAGAGATGAAATAGAGGCATGGATCAGAAATTTTTAGTGGGGCTACTGGTTTGAAATAATATATATAGTATTAATTCACATTTAGATCAAGATTATTATTTGTGATGATGAAAAATATCTTTAGACCTTTCCAAATATCTCCTGGGAGCAAAAAAAAAAAAAAATCACACAATCAAACCCTATTGAGAACTACCATCCTAAAGTTACGTGAATAAATTTTTGTGACCTAAGATAAAATTTACAGTGAGATCATGTCATACAAATTCAAAAGTGTGTCTCTATTAACTCAGATCATAGAGAATTTGATGTCGTCCAGAAAATGATTAGAGGATTCTAGGGATGACAAAGACATGAATATTGATAAAATTGTTTTATAAAATATTAGTGAAAAGTAATACTTTATTTACTATATTATTTGAAGGACATGTACTCTTAAATATGTGAGGCAACTAAATTGATAAATTATCAGAGGCAGACATTTGACTCTTTTATTGATAGCACTACATTTGGAGACTATTTTTATTAAGAAAATGAATCAATTCATATTTTGATTTCCCCTTTATGTAACAATATAGTAGTTTTCTCCTGCCTGAAAGCGATAGGATTTAAGCATTGAGAGTGCAGCATTGCCCATCCATTTGTGTTGCTGTAAAGGAATACCTGAGGCTCGGTAATTTACAAAGAAAGGAGGATTTGGCTCACAGTTCTGCAGACCGTACAAGAAGCATGGTACCAGCATCAGCTTTTGGCGTGGGCCTCTGATTAGTTCCATTCATGGTGCAAGGTGATAGGGAGCCCGTGTTTACAGATCACATGGCAAGAGAGAAAGCAAGAGAGGGAGGTGTCAGGCTCTTTCTGACAGCCACCTCTTGCAGGAACTGCTAGACTGAGAACGCACTCATCACCATGAGGAGGGCACCAAGCCATTTATGAAAGATCTGCACCCATGATCCAGACACCTCCCACTAGATTCCACTTCCAACACTGGGGGTCCAATTTCAACACAAAGTTTGAAGAGTCAGATATCTAAACTATAATAGTAAAGCACTAGTAAGGCACTAGCCTCGTGACTGTGAGCCAAGTCCAAATCCAGATATTCTATAAATGTAACATGCACACTGGATTTTAAAGAATTAGTATGAATAAAAATCATCTTATTTACACGAGTTAATTTTATAAATGTTGAAATTATAATATTTTGGATATATTAGTTTAAATCAAGTATATTATTAAAATCAATTTTGCCTGTTTCTTTTTACTTTTTTAAATATGTCTACTGGAAAATTTAGAATCACACCGGTGGTTCACATTATATTTCTATTGGGCATTGCTGACTTAAAGCATGGTCATACAAGTGTTTGCAAATATAGGTCATTTGATAAAGATCTAGACATTTCATTTTTTATTGGTTAAAAAATACATTATATTTATGTCAGATGCTGTAACATAGTTGAAACTTGAGGAAGCTGAGTGAAATATGCCAGTCACAAAAGCAAAAATAACATATGATTCTACTTATATGAAATATCTAGACTAGTCAAAATTATAGAAACAGAGAGTAGCTTGGTAGTTTCCAGGGACCGGGTTGGAGAAATTGGGGAGTTGTTCGATTGGTGTAGAGCTTCAGTTTTGGAAGACGAATATGTTCTACTTCTGTAGTCACAACAGGTAACTACAATTAACACTGTTGAATTGTACACTTAAAAATTGCTAACAGTACATTTTATATTGTATTTTTATTAATATTTAAAAATTAAATAAATACATAAAAAGAATGTGAAGACCAAATAAAGGTTATTTTTCTCATTTTCAAGAAGTAAATCAGATTACCTAGGGTCTTCTTTGATTATCTAGGGTCTTCTTTATGCCTTTGTGTTAATTATTTAACACTACTATGGTAGGAGCAGGCAGATACTTAGGACCATTTGACTTCATAGTAATAGCAGCTAATAGGCACTGAGCACTAGACAGTGTGCTAGGTACTGAATATATACACTAAGATAATCCTCACAACCACCATATGAATTGATGAGGAAACTAAGCTTTAAAGATGGTGATATTTATAAGGTATAGTGTTTCCTGTTCGTGTGTTTGAGCTACTATGGTAATAAATTATTCTGGCTTAAAATCCCAAATGCAATACAATTCAGGGTTGGTTGAGCCATAATGGTTGGACATCTGTGGCCTAGAGATGGCAACAGAATATGAAAAATCCTGGTATCCACATCACTGGCATTAGGACAGAGGGACAATTTGAAACAAGTTGCCACAGCATTCTCAGGGAAGACTCATAAATCTGCAGGAGGCCTTCAAGTCTTTCCCTCTTTATTTACAATTTTGGGATATGATTTGAAGGAGTTTGAAGAATTTCATAATATTTCTATAATTAAACTGCTTCTATTTCCATCTAAGTAAATAAAAATTTAAGTATAAATATCAAATATTTTTATAAGTAAAAAGCATTTATTTTATTTAAAAATAAAAATAAGATAATTTATACAGAATCTTGACTCATTTAAGAAGTATTTCCCATCCACAGATAAATGGTCATTAATTAAGGAGAAAAAGACCTATTGATATCATTAATATTTACATCTTCAATATAATGTGTATATTTTGTAGACGTCACAATTCATTATATATTCATGTTATTTTGTATATTTTATACTAGTAACAATTATGATACTAACTGAATCCTGGAGAAATGTTTTTAATGCTTAGAGTTTTATGAGCACAGAAGAAAAAATATTTCTAATTTACATATATTTTTGTTGAATAGACATATGTAATGGTGGCAATAAAGGATGATCAAGCATAAAAATATATAACAGTAAGATTCTGTAATTCTCTGAGGAAGAAGAAGTAATACTAAAATGTCTCATCATCAGAGAAAAGTTGCTTTAATGAATGATGAAACAGGTAAAATTAGTATGTTAGATTACTTTGAGATACACTTCAAAGTGATGTAATGGTTGGATGTTAAAATTATATATTTATTATGATTAAAGGTTTAAAGTGAAGAGAATAAATTTTAGCAACTTTGAAACATTTGAAAATATACGGATTGTTTTCAAAATTCCAGACAAAAATTTGTTTGGTATATGAACAAAACCAACTTTTTAAAAAGAACACAGCTATAGATAATAGAGAGCCATTAAGGAATCTCAGTACAGAGGAAGGTGTTGTTATGGTCCTTATGAGCTTCAGGAGTTCCATCCAATTGTGTGGGAGATGAGAGAGGTGAAGTTAGATGAGGAGAAACAGTCTGGAACAAGATCCAAGGGCAATGATAATAACCTAGGAAGATATAATGGAAGAATAAATAATGATGGCAGCATGAGAATGGCAAGCATATTAGTGGGTTTGACATTGTAAATGGCTGATGCAAGCCAAGGTGATTCCATGATTTGGGACTCCAAGAATGGAGGTTTCATTTTTTAAAGGGTGGAATGAAAGACTGAGATATGTTGAAAGGAGGTGAATGGTTTTGGACATGTGTTGACAGTATACCCTGGTGAGGATATCCAGTAGATAAACATTGGAACCTACAATAAATACTATTCACATTTTCCACAAGTCTTTCTTTTAACAATCATTGGTTCTAGTATTCTAATTTATACATCTTTTTAGTATTAATTTGTCAGAAGAAGAAATTAACTGACATTTTAGTCACTATTTATTTTTTTTTATTTTTTTTTATTTTTTTTTGAGACAGGGTCTTACTCTGCTGCCTAGGCTGGAGTGCAGTGGTGCAATCATGGGTCACCACAGCCTCAACCTTCCCAGGCTGAGGTGATCCTCCTACAACAGCCTCCTGAGTAGCTGGGATGACAGGTGTGCACCACCACACGCTGCTAATGTTTGTATTGTTGGTAGCGATGAGGTCTCACCATGATCCTCAGACTGGTCTCAAACTCCTGAGTTCAAGTGATTTGTCTGTCTCAGCTTCCCAAAGTGCTGGGATTACAGGTATGAGCCATCATACCTGGCTTGTCACTTCTTATTTAATATATTTTGGAAGTTATGACAATTTTCAAAACTGTGTATAAGAAATTGAATATAAGCACCCTTCCTGCCAATCTATTTCAAAAGACATCATCAATGATTTTTCACAGGGATTACTAAAAAAGTTGGCATAAACTCTTCAGTTCAGTAACATTTTTTAGGTATCTGCAATATGTGTAAAGTCAAGCACAAAAATCATTATTACATTTTGAAAGATCTGTGACTTTTGTCCAAAAACCATTTATTTCACCATATATGGGTTTTGTGTAAAAAATTAAAATTAATTATTAGCAATAAACACTTTAAATATAGCACTTAGATGAACTCCTGAATTTTGCTTAAGGCCTAGCTTCAGAAGTATTAAATGGACCCCTGAGCCTTACAAGAAGCTATTTCATTCCCCAGAAGTTTCACAAATATCAATTGATTAAAATTAAAAAAAAAAACGCTGTCCTTTTTCAGTGAAACATTCAAATCCAGTATGCTTTCTATTATAAATGCAATTTTAAGGTGGAAATTAGTTACCCCTGCCACATCAATCTTTACAATCAAATTAAAACTAATAACCATAACTTGTTATTGAAATAGTTATAATTCCTATTTGCTGAAGTTCTGGAAATTAATGTCTTTGCATGGAGCACCAACAAAATACATGTTATACAAATAAAATTCATGCTCTTTATGAAAAAAATTGAATTATCTTCTGAATTTATTACCATAATTTATGTGCTCTCTTTTAGAACATGAATTATAATTTGACATATTGAAAGAATCCTAGATCAATAGACGTAATATCCTCAATATTGTAACCGTAAAATTCTGAAAGGAATGCATATAAACAAATAAGTGTGTCATTGATTGGACAATCACGAAATACAAAAATCTTCCTCATAAAAAGAGACATCCCATTAGTCACTAATTAAAATCTAGGCTTTCTGCTATTGTAGCTAATGAGTGCAGACATAAAAAGAACATACCTTATAAGATTTATACACCAAAGACATGGTTTGCAGGCAAAAGATAAAATTCAAGTAGAAAAAAAAATGAATCTTACTGCCAATTACACGTATAAAATGGTATTTGTTAAATGCTAATGCTTTTAAACTAAGGCTTTAGAAAATAGAGTTGAGTGCAATTTAAGAAATAAAATTAACCCCAGAAGGTCTGGAATCTCAAAATTCTATGAAATCTTAACTTTGTGCTGATTTCTTTGTTCATGCTTTGAGAAAAATGGAAAGCATATTGCAAATTACATAATGTTGCATACAAGTTCAGATTTAACTCAGACTCTGTCCTGACATTCCTCATTCCAGCCAGATTAACCAATTGCCAGCTCTGTAAAGTAGTGTGACTTGTGTCAATTCCCAGATTTTGGGTTGATAGTGCCATGAAATTGGCCCACTATCCAGTAGAAAATATACAAAACCCTCTTGAGTGAGACAGATATTTGGCTTAGTTGCAGGGTAATTTCCTTCTTTGTTTCTCACATACACTGCCTGGGCTATTTCTCTGAATTCTTCTCAATTACTGTTTTCCAGATTACAAAATTAGATTTTAGATTTCCTTTGTTGCAGACTCTGCTATTGGCCTGCCCAATACCCATTTTTCCCTCTTCCCTTCTTTTGTACTAACGTTTTTCGTTTTTTGTTTTTCCCCAAAGCAGCACTGAGTCCAGCTAAAATATTCTCTCTCCAAGCCCCCCTTGAAGCTAGGGTATCTATTAGCAAACTTCTAGTCAGTAAAATGTAATTGGATTTCTTTCAGGAAGGCCTAAGGCTTTTTACTTGAGTCCTTTGGCTTTTTGCTTTTGGCTCTTAGCTCTTAACCTGTGTTCTTTTCTCCTGTCCAAAATGTTAATGTGATGCCTGGAGGTATAAGAGACAGTTTGCAGTCATAAGGATTAGAGCCAAGTGTAAACAACACAGAAGGCAGATAGAACGATTCTGGGTCCTTGGGAAACCTTGAACAGTTGCACAAGTTCTGAACCTCCTACTGCAGAGTCTTTCTTATGTGAGGAAAATCACCCCTGACTGGTTTGTGCTTCCACATTGTTTTCTGTTATATAGATAATGCAGTCCCTAACTGATACACAATTTATTGTGGTAATTTCCATTTGCTTGTGTTGTAATGTAACCTTGAACCTATTCAGTGAGACATGTAAGTATCTCCTGTTCTGGGAACCACCATTGTTGTGCGCCCTTTTCCTGTAATGCAACATCTGTTGCCACATGTGAAGCACCCATCACCATATGTTTTCCAATTAGCTGACTTTATATACATTTAGCGCCTCTCCTTCAAGCACCAGAAGCTGGGCCAGCTTCCCTAATAGTTGCCCCATACAAGTGGCCAGGGTGAGGTTTCTAGTTCACAGTCTACTCCATTTAAGCCATGTCTATTACATCCTGAAACACATTAGCCCCTAAGTCACTCGGTCATCTTTCTTGCTGTAATTTAGAACGACAATTTTATTTAAAACTCTTTTTATTTGACTCTGTTCTAGTTGTAGAGGAGCAGTTCTCAAATGGGGGTGACAAGGGATATTACTAAATAACCAGCAGTGCCCAGGAAGAAAGGAAGCCTCCCACAACAAAAAAAATTATCCAGCACAAATTGGCAGTACTGCCAAGGTGGAGAAAGTCTGATCCGGAGCAACGATTTTAATCCTGGCTGTGCTTTAGAATAAAATGAATTTTTAAACAGTCTTTACTCCTGGGACTCATTCCCCATTGATTTTGATTTAAGAGTTCTGGAATGTAGTCCACACACATTTGCAAGCACCCCAATTGATTTAAAATACAGCCGAAGTCGAGAACCACTGAGACGAGCATAACCCTTCATTCTGGAAAACAGGCCGAGTCAGAGAGCTGGCCAGGGGTGGGCAAAAGAGAGGCTAAGTTCACAGAGAAGTGGGCTGAGAATAGGACTCAAAGAGAAGGCTTTCTGTGACAGAATTCATCCCAAGGTGAAAAGCAAAGAGGGCCAGGAAAGGTTGTTCAGGAAATCATGAGGTGTGTTAGGAAAAGTTCAGGGTCGAGAATGAATAACTTGAAGGTGTCAGAGGCCCTATTTAGATTATTAAAATGTAATGTCTGCTTATATACCTATATTTGTGGCTTTATAGCTATACCTATAACTATCTAGTTGTCATTTATCCTGTTTTTAAGAGTGATACAGTTGAAAAAATGAAAGCGATTATATGCCAGGGCAAAATTTGTGCTAACCTCTTTTGTTATTAAAAATACTTAATATCATTGTATTAAAATTAATAATATATTTAAAAGTTAAAAGTCAAAATAAGAATATAACGTTAAAATTTTGAAAAGCAAAAAGTGATAAATAAATTTCAAATTACATCAAATACCAGCTTGTAGAAACAATATGAGTTTTTTTAGTCTTTGCTTGCTTGTTTTTGCCTTTGTTTTTGTTTTCACTCTTAAGAGATGTAACCAGAGTTTAACAACACTGAACAGGAACCAAGTTATCGTCTCTAATCCCACTTTTCCATCCTGGCTTTAAACAATTCTGCCACAAAAACCCCAATATCTGAAATTTTAGACTGAAATGGTTATGATTGTTTCTACCAGCTTGTTACTAGCTTGTCTTCATTTCACAAAAAAAAATCTGAGTTCAATGTCATTGTAATTATCAAATATTGCACCTAATTATCAAATATTGCAAATAATTCAAATATAAAATCATTACCGATGAATCCATGCTCTGAGTTTCTCTGTTCTCAAGGACTTTTTTTTATTTTCAAATTCATAAGAATGTGTGGTGATTGTTTTACTGGAGTGTTATATGCGGCTAAACTCATCTTAATTTTGCAGCATCTACAGCCTGTATTACATCTTTGACTTCTGTTTAGTTTCAGAATTCATTTGAAATATGGTTATGAAATGAAAATATGTGCCTGTAATATTCCAATGCCAATTAAGTAATAGCCAACTTCTTCTCTTGAGGATGTTTTTCATCAACGATTGATACATAGATCTCTGACAGTAAAATGATTAAGTCTAACACTTCATTTTTCATTCTAAGAGGTGATTCATCAACCATCATTGAAGTCTTGATTGCCGTTGAAAGTGGACCACTTGATCATATTCATTGTATTGAGACTCAGAAAATGACACCCCAAAGTAAAGCCCTAAGAAGCAAAGTCTCTCATTGACCTTCTGCCATTCTGTCTCGCCTCTCATTCTCCCCAGAGACAAGCCATACAATCTAGAATCCCTCATCCCCGAGGCAGGTTAGAGAAAGAAGAAACTATTTTCTCCAAAGTCAGCAATAAAGCCAAAAAATATTACCCTATCCTCTCCCACTGCTTCTTTGTATAATAGCTAGGGATAAATAAATTGAAATCTTCATTCCAGGGAGAACTTATCCCATACTTGGGAGGAAAAATGCTGCACAGAGAGGCCAATAAAAATCTAAACAGACAGATCTTGCTGAATTTTCCCACTCAGTGTCTTAGCAGATCATACTCTTCTTTTCCAGAAATAGTTCCACAAAGCTGTTGTATTAGTCCGTTTTCACGCTGCTGAAAATTTACAATAAAAAAGAGATTTAATAGACTCATAGCTCCATGTGGCTGGGGAGGCCTCACAATCATGGT
This sequence comes from Pongo pygmaeus, assembly GCF_028885625.2. Lineage (NCBI taxonomy): Eukaryota > Metazoa > Chordata > Mammalia > Primates > Hominidae > Pongo > Pongo pygmaeus. Next base: position 17,071,413 of record NC_085930.1, on the reverse strand, counting down.
GGAAGGCAAAAGGCATGTCTTATATGGCAGCAGGAAAGAGAGAATGAGAACCAAGCGAAAAGGGTTTCCCCTTCTAAAACCATAAGGTCTCATGAAACTTACTATGACGAGAACAATATGGGGGAAACTGCCCCCACGATTCAGTTATCTCCCACCAGGTCCCTCTCACAACACATGAGAATTATGGGAGCTACAATTCAAGATAAGATTTGGGTGGGGACACAGCAAATGCATATCAACTGTCCATACTTCATTGAACCTAAGCATAAAAATACAGTTGACTCCTGAGCAACACGGATTAACACTTTGTGGATCTACTTATATGCAGATTTTCTTCTGTCCCTGCTACCCTTGAGACAGCAAGAACAACCCCTATTCTTCCTCCTCCTCCTCCTCAGCCTACTCAACATGAAGACAATGAGTATAAAGACCTTTTTGATGTCTGCTTTCACTTAATGAATAGTAAATATATTTTTTCTTCCTTATGATTTTCTTAACATTTCTTTTCTCTAGCTCACTTTATTGTAAAAATACACTGCATAGTAAAGATAATATCAAAAGATGTATTAATTGACTGTTTATGTTATCTATAAGGCTTCTGGTACGTAGTAGGCTATTGCTACTTAAGTTTTGAGAGAGTCAAAAGTTTTACGCAGCTTTTAATTTCATGGGAGGTTAACTCCCATAATTCTTGAATTATTTGAGGGTTAACTCTACATAGTGTTCCCTGTATCTATGAGTTTTTATGTTGAAGGCGCCCATGTCATGTAAAACTATGATCAAATAAATTCGTTATGCTTTTCTCTTGTTAACTTATCTTTGTTATAAGACATCCCCTATAGGGATGTTGGCTGTGCCCTTTATGATCAGGAAGAAAGGACTCCTTTCCTCCCTTTGTTACCTGTACAGCTCCTCATCACCACTACAGTTCTGGCGATGAGTATGGGAAGGCTAACACCTGACTCATTCCAAAGCCTGCAGATGAGATCCTGGGACAACTGACAAACGCCAGCAAAAAAAAGGTAAGAATTTTTCTAAGGCCAATTCTCCCAGATCTCTTCCTATGGTACCTGCTCAGGAATGGAAGGTGAAAGGTTCTTTTTATCTTTTCCTTTCAAAGTTCAGGTTAGCAGGAAAAAATCATTTGTTTGGATTGTGAGTCCTACATAAATTTGGTTTGGGGATATCCATTTGCTGTTGATCCTTTTCCTTCCACAGACAGCTATTGTTTTCCTGTTTGTCTCATTTTGTGTTCTGAGAACGCGGCTTGGCTTGCTGCCTGTAGGCACATACAGGTTGTCAGGTCTGTGTGTGCAGGCAGCCAACAGAAAGGTTGGGGTCCCCCATAAAAAGAATATAGCCAGACAGAATGTGAGTCGAATGCCATTTGTGGCTGGCATACCAACTGTTGCCAGCTCTCAAGGATAACTATTGCCACTCACTTAAGCCTCTTCTTTTTTCTTTTTTTTTCTTTTAGCTGTCTTTGGGGATAGCTCTGGATCTTGTGAGAACGCTTATTTGCATCTGTTTGGAGGCACTTTGTGTGTCTTTAAGTCATAAAGGGCTTCTTGACTTTGGTTCTGAGTCACTTGATAGATACTTTTGTTGTAAAAGAAAAATAAAATAAAATGAAAAGAAGAATATTACTGTTTGTTTCTGATGAAATCTGATAAAAGATTTGAGAGGGATTTTTTTTAAAGAGCTCTATGGTCAGAAGTTGGCTTAATTAAAAGCTGAAATTAAGGCTATAATGTTTATAATTTCAATAGTTTTGGGGGTGCCGGTGTTTTTTAGTTATATGGATGAGTTCTTTAGAGGTGAATTCTGAGATTTTAGTGCACCCATCACCTGAGCAGAGTACATTATACCAAATACGTAGCTTTTTATCCCTCAGCCCCCTCCCAATCTTCCCCACTCTGCTGAGTCCTCAAAGTCCATTATATCACTCTATGTCTATGCATCCTCATAGCTTAGCTCCCACTTATAAGTGAGAACATATGGTTTTGGTTTTCCATTTCTGAGTTACTTCACTAAGGATGATGGCCTCCAGCTCTGTCCAAGTTGCTGCAAAAGGTACTTTTTTCTTTTTTATGGCTGAGTAGCATTCCATGGTGTATATATACCATATTTTCTTTATCCATTCAGTCGATGGGCACTTAAGTTGGTTCCATATCTTTGCAATTGTGAATTGTGTTGCTATAAACATGCATGTGAGTGTGTCTTTTTCATATAATGACTTCTTTTCCTCGGGGTAGATACCCAGTAGTGGGATTGCTAGATCAAATGGTAGATCTAGTTTTCCATACTGTTTTTCATAGTGGTTGTACTAATTCACTTTCCCACCAGCAGTGTAAAAGTGTTGCCTTTTCACCACATCCATGTAAGACTATAATTTTTGTAAGGCCTCTGATCCCTTTATTGGGGATCCATGGGACATCAGAGTTCTGCCTACCATATAGAGGGAGTTAAAGTTAACTCCTTGCAACTCTGAGACCCCTGAGGAACACAGAAAAGGTGCCACTGACCCCCTTTTTGGGGTCCCCTGTCTTCCTCATTGAAGAGTTGTGGGTGATTTCTCTCAAGTCCAAAGCTCTGCTTTCTTTCACATTGAGCTCTCTGATCACTTTGGCTTTCAGGGGTGCCAAGGCTTTATATTTTGAGAGGACACTTGGCCTTTGGGTATATGGTAATTAATGAGTCACTGGCAAGGGCGGCAATGAGTTGCAATGAATGGTCATTACTTCAGGGCGTGAACTCTGGCCTTTTATCTTCTTTGTTTCTTTGCATAGAAACAAAGAATTTGAGAAAAGCCTCAGATTTATGACTGAGCCAAACAGAAACTGACAGTAAGTGGAAATTTGGTACAAGAAAAATAATTGGCTAAGTTAATCAAGGGGATCTCAGGGCCAAAGCCACAACTTGACAATGGGCATGTTTTAGGCATTTAGAGGCTGTTGGAGTGCTCCCAGGGTGGGTGGGCTAGTCACAAAGTGAGCTAGATGGTGTTGGATGGCCCACCAGCCTCAGAAGGGGTATCCCTGCAGTGAGATGCACTGTGAAACCACTGCACAGCGCTGCCACTTGGTCTTTCCCTCCTGGGCTTTTGTCTCAGCTCTGAACTGGGATTCAACATAAAAACTGAATTCTTGATTTCTGGAGATCTAGATGCTCTGCCTTCTAGCTGCACCTGCCTTTTACATTTATAAGTATTAGGCCTCCAGAAGCTACAAATGCTTTGTGGGTCCTTTTCATTAGAGCCAATAAATTCAGTAATCCAGTTAAGAAATAAAAGCTAAATTAAAAAGCCACCTCCATACCTAGATTTGTCTCCAAAATATGACTTTCTGTCATTCAGCTGGTTATTTTGAACAGACTTATACATTTTTTCCTAGGCTCACTTGTATGTTTTCTTGTAAAATCTTATAATAAATTTCTATAATTTTATATTGCCTGGCTATCCATCATTGAATCTTCCTCTCTGTCTAATCTAACTGACATACCTAAATCTGATTTGTCTCCTAATCAGGGCTCTCCTAGAGAGTGGCTATCTTGATAAACCTGTCAGGACAGAGCTAGAGTTTATAGCCACTTTCCAGAGAAAGACCTCAAGAACAATTAAAAAAAAAAAAAATCCAGTTTTAGCAGAAATGAATATTTTGTCTACCTAGATGGCCTTTGAAAACATTCAGACCTAAAACTTAGTCCACAGCCTCCATAAAATTTCTGGAGGTTCTTAATATCTGATAATAGGCAATAAGCCTTAAGTTTTTTCTGAGGAAAAAAATACATAAAATAACATAAAAACTAATTCAAATGCCTTTTAGTTTATGTGATCTGAGATAATCTTTGGTAAATAAAATTTGTTTTAAAATTGTTGGTAAAATAAAAATAGAAATGACTTCAGAATTATCTGCATACATTTTTGCCTGGGTTTGCTGGTTAGACAGGTTTGCGCTATCTCACCTTGAGTAAAACGCAAAAGCAACCACAAAAACAAAAAAAGAGGGGAGAGGGAAAACATATTCCATATGCTGCATCGTCTTTTGATTGTTTGGAAAACTGAGTCACCTTTTTATCAATGATCAAGTGTTTTTTTTTATATTTTTATTTTTATTTTTTAATTATACTTTAAGTTCTAGGGTACATGTGCACAACATGCAGGCTCGTTACGTGGGTATGCATGTGCCATGCTGGCCCGCTGTACCCATCAACCCATCATTTACGTTAAGTATTTCTCCCAGTACTATTCCTCCCCCAACCCCCCACCCCTCCAACAGGCCCTGGTGTGTGATGTTCTCCACCCTGTGTCCAAGTGTTCCCATTGTTCAATTCCCACCTATGAGTGAGAAAATGCAGTGTTTGGTTTTCTGTCCTTGTGATAGTTTGCTCAGAATGATGGTTTCCAGCTCCGTCCATGTCCCTGCAAAGGACATGAACTTTTCCTTTTTTATGGCTGCATAGTATTCCATGGTGTATATGTGCCACATTTTCTTAATCCACTCTATCATTGATGGACATTTGGGTTGATTCGAAGTCTTTGCTATTGTGAATAGTGCCACAATAAACATACGTGTGCATGTGTCTTTATAGTAGCATGATTTATAATCCTTTGGGCATATGCCCAGTAATGGGATCGCTGGGTCAAATGGTATTTCTAGCTCTAGATCGTTGCCTCCAGCTTTGTTTTTTTGCTTAGGATTGACTTGGAAATGGGGGCTCTTTTTTGGTTCCATATGAACTTTAAAGTAGCTTTTTCCAATTCTATGAAGAAAGTCATTGGTAGCTTGATGGGGATGGCATTGAATCTATAAATTACCTTGGGCAGTATGGCCATTTTCACGATATTGATTCTTCCTATCCATGAGCATGGAATGTTCTTCCATTTGTTTGTGTCCACTTTTATTTCGTTGAGCTGTGGTTTGTAGTTCTCCTTGAATAGGTCCTTCACATCCCTTGTAAGTTGGATTTCTAGGTATTTTACTCTCTTCGTAGCAATTGTGAATGGGAGTTCACTCATGATTTGACTCTCTGTCTGTTAATGTTGTATAGGAATGCTTGTGATATTTGCACATTGATTTTGTATCCTGAGACTTTGCTGAAGTTGCTTATCAGTTTAAGGAGATTTTGGGCTGAGACAACAGGGGTTTCTAAATATACAATCATGTCATCTGCAAACAGGGACAATTTGACTTCCTCTTTTCCTAATTGAATACCCTTTATTTCTTTCTCCTGCCTGACTGCCCTGGCCAGAACTACCAACACTATGTTGAATAGGAGTGGTGAGAGAGGGCATCCCTGTCTTGTGCCAGTTTTCAAAGGGAATGCTTCCAGTTTTTGCCCATTCAGTATGATATTGGCTGTGGGTTTGTCATAAATAGCTCTTATTATTTTGAGATACGTTCCATCAATACCTAGTTTATTGAGAGTTTTTAGTATGAAGGGCTGTTGAATTTTGTCAAAGGCTTTTTCTGTATCTATTGAGATAGTCATGTGGTTTTTGTCTTTGGTTCTGTTTATGTGATGGATTACATTTATTGATTTGTGTGTGTTGAACCAGGCTTGCATCCCAGGGATGAAGCCGACCTGATCGTGATGGATAAGCTTTTTGATGTGCTGCTGGATTTGGTTTGCCAGTATTTTATAGAGGATTTTCGCATTGATGTTCATCAGGGATATTGGTCTACAATTCTCTTTATTGTATCTCTGCCAGGCTTTGGTATCAGGATGATGCTGGCCTCATAAAATGAGTTAGGGAGGTTTCCTAACTCCCTAATAGTATCAAAATAGTATCAAAATGAATGGTACCATCTCCTCTTTGTACCTCTGGTAGAATTCGGCTGTGAATCCATCTGGTCCTGGACTTTTTTTGGTTGGTAGGCTATTAATTATTGCCTCAATTTCAGAGCCTGTTATTGGTCTATTCAGAGATTCAACTTCTTCCTGGTTTAGTCTTGGGAGGGTGTATGTGTCCAGGAATTTATCCATTTCTTCTAGATTTTCTAGTTTATTTGCGTAGAGGTGTTTATAGTATTCTCTGATGGTAGTTTGTATTTCTATGGGATCAGTGGTGATATCCCCTTTATCATTTTTTATTGCATCTATTTGATTCTTCTCCCTTTTCTTCTTTATTAGTCTTGCTAGCAGTCTATCAATCTTGTTGATCTTTTCAAAAAACCAGCTCCTGGATTCATTGATTTTTTTGAAGGGTTTTTATGACTCTATTTCCTTCAGTTCTGTTCTGATCTTAGTTATTTCTTGCCTTCTGCTAGCTTTTGAATGTGTTTGCTCTTGCTTCTCTAATTCTTTTCATTGTGATATTAGGGTGTCAATTTTAGATCTTTCCTGCTTTCTCTTGTGGGCATTTAGTGCTATAAATTTCCCTCTACATGCTGCTTTAAATGTGTCCCAGAGATTCTGGTATGTTGTGTCTTTGTTCTCATTGGTTTCAAAGAACATCTTTATTTCTGCTTCATTTCATTATGTACCCAGTAGTCATTCAGGAGCAGGTTGTTCAGTTTCCATGTAGTTGAGTGGTTTTGAGTGAGTTTCTTAATCCTGAGTTCTAATTTGATTGCACTGTGGTCTGAGAGACAGTTTGTTGTGATTTCTGTTCTTTTACATTTGCTGAAGAGAGCTTTACTTCCAACTAGGTGGTAAATTTTGGAATAAGTGCAGTGTGGTGCTGAGAAGAACATATATTCTGTTGATTTGGGGTGGAGAGTTCTGTAGATGTCTATTAGTTCTGCTTGGTGCAGAGCTGAGTTCAAGTCCTGGATATACTTGTTAACCTTTTGTCTCATTGATCTGTCTAATATTGACAGAGGGGTGTTAAAGTCTCCCATTATTATTGTGTGGGAGTCTAAGTCTCTTTGTAGGTCTCTAAGGACTTGCTTTATGAATCTGGGTGCTCCTGTATTGGGTGCATATAGATTTAGGATAGTTAACTCTTCTTGTTGAATTGATCTCTTCACCATTATGTAATGGCCTTCTTTTTCTCTTTTGATCTCTGTTGGTTTAAAGTCTGTTTTATCAGAGACTAGGATTGCAACCCCTGCTTTTTTTTTGCATTCCATTTGCTTGGTAGATCTTCCTCCATCTTTTTATTTTGATCCTATGTGTGTCTCTGCATGTGAGATGTGTCTCCTGAATACAGCACACTGATGGGTCTTGACTCTTTATACAATTTGCCAGTCTGTGTCTTTTAATTCGGGCATTTAGCCCATTTACATTTAAGATTGATATTGTTATGTGTGAATTTGATTTTGTCATTATGATGTTAGCTGGTTATTTTGCCCGTTAGTTGATGCAGTTTCGTCCTAGCCAGTTTGCCAGTCTGTGTCTTTTAATTGGGACATTTAGCCCATTTACATTTAAGATTAATATTGTTATGTGTGAATTTGATTTTGTCATTATGATTAGCTGGTTATTTTGCCCGTCAGTTGATGCAGTTTCCTCCTAGCATCGATGGTCTCTACAATTTGGCATGTTTTTGCAGTGACTGGTACTGGTTGCTCCTTTCCATGTTTAGTGCTTCCTTCAGGAGCTCTGGTAAGGCAGGCCTGGTGTTGACAAAATCTCTCAGCATTTGCTTGTCTGTAAAGGATTTTATTTCTCCTTCATTTATGAGGCTTAGTTTGTCTGGATATGAAATTCTGTGTTGAAAATTCTTTTCTTTAAGAATGTTGAATATTGGCTCCCACTGTCTTCTGGCTTGCAGGGTTTCTACTGACAGATCCGCTATTACTCTGATGGGCTTCCCTTTGTGGGTAACCCAACATTTCTCTCTGGCTGCCCTCAACATTTTTTTCCTCATTTCATCCTTGGTGAATCTGACAATTATATGTCTTGGTGTTGCTCTTCTCGAAGAGTATCTTTTTGGTGTTCTCGTATTTCCTGAATTTGAATGTTGGCCTGCCTTGCTAGGTTGGGGAAGTTCTCCTGGATAATATCTTGAAGAGTGTCTTCCAACTTGATTCCATTATCCCTGTCACTTTCAAGTACACCAATCAAATGTAGATTTGGTCTTTTCACATTGTCCCATATTTCTTGGAGGCTTTGTTGGTTTCTTTTTACTTTTTTTTCTCTAAACTTATCTTCTCACTTTATTTCATTAATTTGATCTTCAACCACTGATACCCTTTCTTCCATTTGATCCAATCGGCTATTGAAGCTTGTGCATGTGTCATGTAGTTCTTGTGCCATGGTTTTCAGCTCCATCTGGTCATTTAAGGTCTTGTCTACACTTTTTATTCTAGTTAGCCATTCATCTAATCTTTTTTCAAGGTTTTTAGCTTCCTTGCAATGGTTTCGAACATCCTCCTTTAGCTTGAAGAAGTTTGTTATTACCGACCTTCTGAAGCCTACTTCTGTCAGCTCGTCAAAGTCATTCTTGGTCCAGCTTTGTTCCGTTGCTGGCAAGGAGCTGTGATCATTTGGAGGAGACGGGGCGCTCTGGTTTTTTGGATTGTCAGCTTTTCTGCTCTGGTTTCTCCCCATCTTTGCAGTTTAATCTACCTTTGGTCTTTGATGTTGGTGACCTACAGATGCCATTTTGGTGTGGATGTCCTTTTTGTTGATGTTGATGCTATTCCTTTCTGTTTGTCAGTTTTCCTTCTATCAGTCAGTCCCTCAGCTGCAGGCCTGTTGGAGTTTGCTGGAGGGCCTCTCCAGACCCTGTTTGCCTGGGTATCGCCAGTGGGGGCTGCAGAACAGCAAATATTGCTGCCTGATCCTTCCTCTGTAAGCTTCATCCCAGAGGGGCACCGGCCTGTATGAGGTATCAGTCGGCCCCTACTGGGAAGTATCTCCCAGTTAGGCTACACGGGGGTCAGGGACCCACTTGAAGAGGTAGTCTGTCCATTCTCAGAGCTCAAACACCATGCTGGGAGAATGATTGCTCTCTTCAGAGCTGTCAGATGGGGATGTTTAAGTCTGCAGAAGTTTCTGGTCCTTTTCTTCAGCTATGCCCTGCCCCCAGAGTTGGAATCTACAGAGGCAATAGGCCTTGCTGAGCTGCGGTGGGCTCCACCCAGTTCAACTTCTCTGGTCGCTTTGTTTACCTACTCAAGCCTCAGCAATGGCAGACGCCCCTCCCCCAGCCAGGCTGCCACCTCGCAGTTTGATCTCAGACTGCTGCGCTAGCAATGAGCAAGGCTCCGTGGGCATGGGACCTCCTGAGTCAGGTGTGGGATATAATCTCCTGGTGTGCTGTTTGCTCAGACTTTTGGAAAAGTGCAATATTCGGGAGGGAGTGTCTCAATTTTCCAGGTACAGTCTGTCATGGCTTCCCTTGGCTAGGAAAGGGAAATCTCCCAACCGCTTGCACTTTCCAGATGAGGTGATGCCCTGCCCTGTTTTGGCTCATCCTCTGTGGGCTGTACCCACTGTCCAACCAGTTCCAGTGAGATCAACCCAATACCTCAGTTGGAAATGTAGAAATCACCCGTCTCCTGTGATGATCACACTGGGAGCTGCAGACTAGAGCTGTCCTATTCGGCCATCTTGGAACGGAATCACAAGAGAACCAATGATCAAGTGTTTTAAACCTTTGACATATGTGACAGATTTTAAAAATCAAATTTCAAATTCTAAGTTAAATCTTTTGACCTCAAACTCACTTTAGTATGTTTCAGAGGGCATCTAAAGCATCAGAAGGAAAGATAACAAACCAATTCAGACTTATTTGGTATGTTGTTATATGGGAGGTATTGTCACATAAGAAGTGATGTTTAACTTTCTTTGAGTAATATTTGTATGGATGTGTTATTGATATGTGTTTTATAATGTTATGAGATTCATAAAATTCTGATATACCAAGGTATATGTTATTAGTCATTATGACTATTATGTTAAATTATTGTAGGCTATAGAGGAAAATAAACACCTTTTTTTGTCAGTTGCATCTTTTACCATGGCCATTTTAAGTTTTGTTGTTTACAGTTAATTGCTTTATTTGGATACTTTGAAAAGCATTTTACTGTCAGCTACAGTCCAAAGTTATTTTACTTGTCAAAAACATTATGGAAAGAACCCTGATAAGTACTTGTCAGTATAATTTTTGGTTGCTTTAGGATCATAGCATTGGAGTGGGTAAAAATTTCAAAACCCTAGTGAAAAATGCTAGACTCATAAGATTGCTAACCTGATATGAAGCAGAACTAGAATTAATTACAAGGGAATAAACTAATACATGATTATGTTTTTAATGGCTTTTTGTTTGAAACATTGCTGATGCTTTTCATGTCTGGATTTCCAGAGTTAAGAAAACTTTTTTTCTCTTGAGCTATCTATGGATTTACAACAATTTGGTCAAGTCTACCTTTGTAAGCAGAATTAGGACATTTAGCTTTCTCTCTGCTTAATCCACCCAAAATTTGAAACTATTTGTATCTTATTTTATCCCAATATATTTACATAAGTTCAATAAGAATCTACTTTTCTTGTAACAGGACAATTGAAAACACTGGTTATTTTACCATGACTGTTACTGAAATGTCATATTTTCAGATACGATTAGACTGCTTTGAGGAATGGAAGTTGGTTGACTCTTCTGGAGCCAATAAAAAGACCCTTGGAAAAACTGGCCTGGTAACTTGTCCATACAGTTCTCTGACATCCTCCCTAACCTTGTGGTAAGTAAAGAATGTCTTATTTATTTATTTATTTATTTATTCATCTTAGAGATGTGGTTTTCCTCTTTTGTCTGGGTTGGCCTCAAATTCCTAATCTCAAGCAATCTTCGTGCCTCAGCTTCCTGAGTAGCTGGGATTACAGGTACAAGTCATTGCCTAGCTCAAGAATGTCACTTTCTGCCAGGCCCAGCAATCTAAAGATATTTTTAAAACCTCAAGAAGAGAAGAATTCACCCAATTCATACAGGTATTACAGGCAGAATTTGAGGATATCCTTGGCTTGGCTCCTAAGCCTTGGGAGGCTTTTAAAAGTCTAATCTGAGATTCCTTACAAAAAGTTTCAGCAAAGCCAATTTCTAAAGAGCTTATATGGTAAATAATTATTTTTACTATATTTTATACAAATAATCAGGCCAAGTTAATTAGACTAAACTTACTTTATAAACAAATTAGTCTTTCTGTGTTTATCTTTGGTAAAAACAGAGGGATGGAGACGAAAAATTACGTTTCAGGAGAAAAACTATAGTGCACCTGTTATTAAATTCTATCCCTGTTGATTGTTTTGAGTTTCTTTTCTTTTTTTTTTTAAATCTGGACTGAATTCTAAATTTTTAGTTTTCTCCAACATCTGGCTGTGACATTCTAACACTTCCAATTTGTTCCCACCATTCTGGCTTGGGATCATTGAAATTAAAACTATTTTATTTTCTGAAGCTCTATAAACTGAAGTTCTACAAAACAAAACAAAAGAGAAAGCTGAGTTTTGCAGTTTGTTGTAACCATTAATCTTTTAATATCTTATTAAATATCCGATTGCTCACACCTAAATTTGGTGGAAGGCCATCTACACCACCACTACCTGAAATGAGACACAGATGTTAACTGTTTAACTAAACTGGCCATTTCTCAGGAATAAGAGACTGATTTGGTAGCTTATGGAAGAATCCACCCAACTAATTTCTGGACTGTAAAACTTCTTGGGGAATCTTTAGACCAAGAAATGTGGGGACTCAAAATATGACACCCTGAAGCAAAGGCCTGAAATGCAGCCTCAAAAGCAAAATCTCTCTCTGACTTTCTGCCATCCTGCCTTTCACCCCTCATTCTCCCCAGAGGCAAGCCATAAAAACTAGAACCCCTCTTCTCCAAGGCAGGTCATAGAATCTAGAATTCCCTTTCCTCAAAGCCAGCCGTAGAGCCAAAAAATATTAGTCTTACCTTCTCCATGCCCCCTCCACCTTTTTGTGTTAACAACTGTCCATAAATAAAGACCCTCATTTCAGAGAAATCCTACCCCATACCCAAAAGGAAGGAATGCTGCACAGAGCAGCCAAGAAAAATCTGAATAAGCAGGTCTTGGTGAATTTTCCCACTCAGACTATTGGCATTAGATTATACCTTTTTTTGTGCAATCATATCGCTGCATGACTGTCCATACTTCATTGACCAAGGCATAAAAACAGATACTTTTCCCTATATCTTTGGGTCTTCATTCTGAAGACTCCTGTGTCAATAAAACTATGATCAAATAAATGTGTTATTGATTTTCTCTTGTTTACTTGTCTGTTATGGGAATGCTAGCCATAATCCTTATGATGGGAGAAAAAAAACAGACTATCCACTATCTGCTCCTGCAATTGTGTGTATTTCAAAATATACATAAAATATAGTAAATGAACTACTGCCACCAGTAGCAAGAGTATAGACAAAGTATTCTTTGGTTACCTTTCATCAGTCCAGTGGCTTTTTAGTAATATTTTATGAAAATCTACAGTAAGAAACTTAAGTTTTATAGTGGCCCAGTACAGATAAGTGAAGAAAATAGTTTCATGAAACTTATCCCTAGAGTAATGCTAGGCACTCTAATACTTTTTATTCTGTGGTTATGAATTTTTAAAAATTCTCTGTGTCTCATTAGTGAACTTCAACCTTCAATTTAAAAAACAATAAGCAAGACCACATAAAGGAACTTATAGTCCATAAGAAAAACTTATTTAATTTTTTTCATAATTTCAACTTTTATTTTACATTTGGGAGGTACATGTGCAGGTTTGTTACTTTGTTATAAGTGTGATGCCGAAGTTTGGGGGTGATCCTATCACTCAGATAATGAGATAGATATTACCCAATAGTTAGTTTTTCAACCATTTCCCTGGCCACCCTCCAACCTGTAGTAGTCCTCAGTGTCTATTGTTGCCATATTTGTGTCCATGAGTATCCCATGTTTAGCTCTCTCTTATAAGTGAGAACCTGCATTATTTGTATTTCTGTTCCTATATTAATTTTCTTAGGATGATGGCCTCCAGCTGTATCCATGCTGCTGCAAAGGACATGAGTTTTTTTCTCACAGCTGTACCATATTCCATGGTGTGCAATTACCACACACATTTTCTTTCTCCAATTCACCATTGATGGGCACCTAGGTTGATTCCATGTCTTTGCTATTACAAATAGTGCTCCAATAAACATACAAGTGCATATGTCTTTTTGGTAGAATGTTGTATTTTCTTTTTGATATATACTGAGTCATAGGATTGGGAGGTCAAATGATTAAAAGTAATTGCAAAAACTGCAATTACTTTTGCACCAACTTAATGATTCTCTTTTATGCTCTTTGAGATATCACCAAACTGCTTTCCACAGTGGCTGAACTAATTTACATTCCCATCAGCAGAAGAAAAAATTTTAAACAAACAAACAAGAAAAACAAGTAAGTGATGAAGGTGACAATTTCTAACATTGAAAAATAAATAAAATAAATCAATAGTTCACTATTTTCTAAATTGTTATAATTCCTTAAAAATGTAACATTAGGAACATGTACTTTTCAGTATAAGAGAATTATGCTTTAGTCTCCCATAGGGTGGGGTACTATGACAAATATTACTTTTTATCTTATTGTTAACTTTTTCTAAATTATTCTGTTTTCTGACACATAGCCACCGTTCATTTACTCTGCTTTATTCAAACAAAACCCCCCAAAATTGAGGTTTTTTCATTTTGACTTTCCATCTTTATTACTTCTAAATACAGTTAATGATGAACTAAAACATACTAGTCATAACAATGTTGACATAGAGCCAAGTAAAAGAATAGAATATATTCTCATTATTAATAACTTTCCAAATTAAAAATATCATTTCATTGCATAGTGCAGTATCTTTGACAACACTAAATAATCATGATAAGAAACAAAACTGAGAGGATATCTTGGTCATTTGTTTTCTTGATAAAGATGTTTGTAAAATAACAAATAGTTACATTTTATTTCATGTAATTAATATCCTATCTGTGAATTTTTAGTTAAATGTAAAATATATCAAAAAATATGTTCAAGAAATAGGTTGGTATTATCATTTAAATTGAATAATATTAAGATTCTTGGGGGAGCGGGACCAAGATGGCAGACTAGAAGCAGTTCATGTGCCTCACTTTTATGGGGAGTAAACAAAAGGGCTAGCAAACACAAACCCTACAGGTCAATCATCTGAGAAACCACATTGAGATCCATCAAGGCAGCATGAGGACACAGACAGCAGAGAAGAAAAGGAGCAAAGTTGGACACCAGCCTGTCCGGAGTCAGCATGGAGCCTGTCTGCCAACTGCAGATCCTGCCTGAAGGAGCCCCATGGACCAGAACACCCAATAAAAACAAAATGTGGGCATGGAGACAGTCATTGGACTCCTCCTAGACCCATTGGACTTTGGTCAGTCAACGGAACCCATCTTATCCTCTAATCAAACCCCCAAAGACATCAAAGAAGATAAAAGCAAAAAAAAAAAAAAAATCCAAATGACAGCAACTTGAAAGATTGAATAACCACCAATCCACGCAGCTGAGAAAGAACCAGTGTAAGAACTTTGGTAACTCAAAAAGCCAAAGAGTCCTGTTATCTCTAAATGGCCACACTAGTTCCCAAGCAATGGTTCTTAACCAGGCTAAAATGACTGAAATGTCAGAGACAGAATGCACAATATGGATAGGAATGAAGACCATTGACATTCAGGAGAAAGTTGAAACCCACTCCAAGGACTCTAAAGAATACAATAAAATAATACAGGAGATAACAATCATAATGGTCATTTTTAAGAAAGAACTAAACTGAGCTGATAGAGCTGAAAAATTCGCTTCAAGAATTACATAGTATAATTGCATATATTAACAGCAGAATCAACCAAGCTGAGGAAGAATCTCAGAGTTCAAAGACAAGTTCTCCGAAATAACTAATCAGACAAAAATAAAAAAAATAAAGGAGAGTGGACGAAACTGAAAAATATACTATTATGTATAGGATCCCATATGGAATCAACAAGTCTATGACTCATTGGTGTCCCTGAAAGAGAGGGAGAGAAAGCATGGAAAACACATTTGGGGAAATGAAAATTTCCCCAACGTTGCTGAAGAAGCCAATATTCAAATACAGGAAATCCAGAGAGCCCTTGTGAGATACTATATAAGATGACCATCCCCAAGACACATAATTGTCAGATCTCCAGGGTTAAAATGAAGGAAAAAATGTTAAACCCAGCTAGAGAGAAAGGGCAGGTTACCTACAAAGAAAACACTACCAGGCCAAAAGTGGATGTTTCAGCAGAAACCACATAAACCAGAAGAGATTAGGGGCCTCTATTCAGCATTCCTAAAGAAAGAGAATTCCAACCAATAATTTTATATCCAGCCAAACTAAGCTTCAAAAGCTAAGGAGAAATAAGATTCTTTTCAGACAAACACATGTTAAGAGAATTCATTACCACTAGACCAGCTTTACAAGTTGTCCTTAAGGAAGTGCTAAATATGGAAAGGAAAGAGAGACACTGGCCACCACAAAAACACACTTAAGTATGTAGTCCACCAACACTATAAAGCAACCACACAAGGAAGTCAATATAATAACCACCTAACAACATGATGACAGAATCAAATCTGCACATAGCAAAATTATGTTTAAATGTAAACAGGATAAATGCTCCAATTAAAAGGCAAAGAGTGGCAAGTTGGATAAAGAAGCAAGACCTACTTGTATGCTGTCTACAAGAGACCCATCTCACATGCAGTGAGATTCATAAGCTCAAAGTAGAGGGATGGAGAAAAATCTACTAAGCAAATGGAAAACAGAAAAAAAAAACAGGGGTTGTTATTCTAATTTCAGACAAAACAGACTTTAAATGAACAATGATCAAAAAAGACAAAGAAGGGCATTACATAATGGTAAAGTGTTCAATTCAACTAGAAGATCTAACTATCTAAATATATATGCACTCAATAATGGAGGACTCAGATTCATAAAACAAGTTTTTAGAGAGCTATGAAGAGACTTAAAAACCACATAATAATAGTGGGAGATTTTAACACACCACTGTCAGTATTAGAAAGATTATTAAGGCAAAACACTAACAAAGATGTTTAAGACCTGATCTCAATATTTGTCCAAATAGGCCTAACGGACATTTACAAAACTCTCCACCCCCAAATAACAGAATATATATTCTTTTTATCTGCACATGGCACATACTCTAAAATCAACCATGTAATTGGCCACAAAACAATCCTCAATGAATTCAGAAAAACTAAAATTAGCCAACAATACTCTCAGATGACAGTGCAATAAAAATAAAAATAAATACTAAGAAAACCATGTAAAATCATACAATTACACAGAAATTAAACAACCTGCTCCAGAATGACCCTCAGGTAAACAATGAAATTAAAGCAGAAATCAAGAAATTATTTAAAATGAGTGAAAACAAAGACACAACATACTAGAATCTCTGAGACACAGCAAAAGCAGTGTTGAGAGGGAAGTTTATGGCACTAAATTTCCACATCAAAAGTTAGAGAGATCTTAAATTAACAACCAGAGGAACTGGAGAAGCAAGAGCAAAACAACCCAAAGCTAAGAGAAGACAATAATGAAAAGTCAGAGCTCAACTGAAGGAAACTGAGACACAAAAACCATACAAAAGGTCAACGGATATGGGAGATATTGTTTTGTTTTGTTTTGTTTTAAAGAATAAATAAGATTGATGGACCACTAGCTCCACTAATAAAGAAAAAAAGAGAGAAGATCCAAATAAACACAATCAGAAATGAAACAGGGGACATTACCACTGAACCAACAAAAATACAAAAATCTTCAGAGACTATTATGAACACCACTATGTACACAAACTAGAAAACCTACAACAAATAGACAAATATTTGGATATATACAGTCTCCCAAGATTGAATCAGGAAGAAACTGAATCCCTGAACAGACCAATAACGAGTTCTGAAATTGAATCAGTAATAAAAAGCCTACCAACCAGGAAAAGCCCAGGGCCAGATGGTTTCACAGCGAAATTCTACCAGATGTATGAAGAGGTGGTACCATTCCTACTGAAACTATTTCCAAAAATTGAGGAGGAGGGACTCCTCTTTAACTCATTCTGTGAGTCCAGCATCATATAAATAAACAAATAAAGAAAACTTCAGGCCAATATCCTTGATAAACATTGATGCAAAAATAGTAACGTTTCCTAATCCTCATAAGTTCTTAGCTGGGACATCTTTGTAACAAAAGACAAATTAACATGGAAAAAGATATACAAATTTCTTAATGTGCATATAGACACAAGAGCCATACACAAAATATAAGCCTCAAAGTATGGCCCAGATGCCTAAAATTTTTATACCATCCTAAGGTTACAGAAAGAATAGGGGCTTGAGGCTTCTGAAGGGGTGGGGAAGTGGAATAACAGGTTAATGGAAGAGTGAACACAGAAAAGTATGTCAAACCAAGGCTCTCTTATTATGAAGATAAAAATATGTCACGTAATCTCAGTGCTGTTCTGAAAAAAAAAATAGATGGTAGCCTGTAGTAAAAGTTTCTCTGTGGGATCTTTAGTCTCCTTTTCCTGTGAATTAATCTTTCCTAGATCCATATAAGGGGATATGAAGAAAGCCTATTTACATCTGCTGTTTACTTCATTTTACTAATGCAGATTTCCTTTACAGATGTAAAATTTCTCCCCACAAAAGAAGAACTTTTCAGGGCAGTTCTTGTGTTTGCAGCCCTTCAGAATATCCATCTAAAAATATTCCAAAGAAATATATTTTAGGGTGAAATAATCTGGCTTGCCTCATAAGAATGTTTCTTTTTAATTACTAAGACAAAATACAAGATACTATTTGGCCTAAGTACAAATATTCATCTGTATTTTTTTACTATAAAACTATTAAGTTATTTTAAAATTAAAAAACAATAAAGCAAAGAAGTCAATATTTGTGCATCAAAAAGTGCTGAAGTTTTAGAGCTGGCCACATCCAGCTGAAAATTTGTGATAGTGAGGTGTAGAAAAAAAATACTTGGATTCTCTTTTGGTCACTTTCATACAGAAATTTAAGAACATATTTTTCTTTAGCTGAGAAGTTAATTATAGTAAGGTAAAGGATTTGAAGGCAGTTTAATTTTTTAACAGAGAATACGTCCAAGCTATGTTCAAGAACAAAAAGACAACAGTCAACTTTAAATACTAATATTTAGAAATATGGTCAAGTATAGAGTTTATTTGAGCCTAAAGTTGGAAATTGCCATCCCTGAAACACGGACTCCAGAGAAATGGGTTCAGTGCTTCAAAGTTAACACTTAAGGTCTTGTTTATATGAGAAGGAAAAAAAAATAACAGGATTACAATATTTTCTATGCAATGCATGTTCCAATTTAGTTAATTACACTTTGTTTTATTTCCCTATGGCTTTTTTTTTCTTTTACAGACTTTTCACTTTCTTTCCAATTTAAGAGGGCATATCTAATAATCTAATATTCCACTTTAGATAATCTGATAGTCATGAGGTCATTGTTGAGAAAAGTAAGAGGGAAGTTAATCTTCAATGAAATCAACAGTAAAGAGGAAAGGGGTCTTCCCTGATACCTATAGTAATTTGCAATATTTTAAGACACAACGTAGGTAAGAAAAAAGGCTAATCTATAATCAGAGAAGCAAAGGTTATGGCTGCCTTGGTTATTGCTGCCTAGATTACAACTGCCTATCATATCACTCAGGTCACATATCACATTCCCTTAAGGCTCAGAATATTTTAAAGTTTCAACAGTTTAGATTTTGAATAATTTATTTTCACAGAGCATTAGAGTATTCAAAAGCAACATCATGTATTTGTCATAGCACTGTGAACCTATGCACTATTCTCAGATAATATGTATACTATAGGAAATATGTATACTATGGGAAATATTACAATCCAAAATGTGGCTCCCTGGTGTAAATATTACAGGATTAAAGGCCTTTAAAGTTCAACATACACTGGAAGAAACTTTTTCCCTGCTTATGTAGAGATCAGATTAACTCACCAAGGAGGACAATTATTTTTTCCAACTCCTCCATGTTATTTCAGTATCTATTGCAGAAAAGAAGACTTTCTACCTGAGCAGACCCTTTCACAAGATAATATCTTTCTCTCAGGATCATTCCACTTTCACAGAGAACTATTTACAGGTGAACCTCTGTTCCCTGATCCATTTATTCGTTTTAATAATCTTTTCATCATCCCTCAACAGAATTACCTATATTCCTCATCTCCCCTTCCCCCTCTGAAAAAAGATATATAAGTATCTGAGTCCCATTGAGATATTTGGAGTGATCACGCTGTGGTTCTCCTCCATGTACATTAAAACATTTTTATTCTTTCTCTCCTAAAATTAAAAAAATGTATTCCTCTCTCCTATCTTTTGTGAACCGATTTTTCAGTGAACCATCAGAGAACAAAGGAGAAGCTTTTCCTTGGTCCCTACAATACTGAAAAGTATTTTGCATATTTTTAAATATGTGCATATATATGTACACATATATAGGTTTTTGATATGTATGTAGAAATATACATGTACTTTTTTTAGCCTTCCATATTTTGATTTTTAAATAATTATTGGCTGTTATAAGTTTTAGATGTTTTACATTTCCAGATATGAACTTAAACATGCTAAAGGTAAAAGCTGATAACCAAGGTATAATTTTCATTGGGCCTTGGGTATAATAACTGTTGGCTTTCATATAACCTCCTACTCTCAACACTTTCACAAACACAAACACACTGAGTCAATCTCTGTCATCAGTTACTCACACCCGACTCCAAAGCTGAATCTGGTCCTCAGCAGCTTCCCCAAGGAGTCAATTAGAATTACACAGCAGCTGCAGAGGGCAACATCTGGACATGACATTTTACCTAAGTTAGTGACAACTGACTTTGCCCTAGCACTGTCCATATTGTTCTTGCCACTTTGACAATAAGTGCGGTAAGATATTAAAGCATTTAAAGACTGTTTGGGGCTAACATCTAGTACTGACATTCAAAGTGCTCTTCAGCATTCAAAAAACAGAGAGCCTATTTTAAACTCAACCACAAATTCAGTATTATAATTTTTTTCCCTATGGTAATTCATATGGATAAACAAATCTCAATATTTCTTAAATGAAAAGTATTGAATTTAGTTAGAGAACAAAAAATAATGCCTTTTCCTTGTCAAATCACATTTGTTTAATAGCCCAATAGGGACCAGCCTGTGTTCCAAGAAAACAATTGTAGCCAACATGGTTTATTTTTACACATAATCAAGATGACTTTTGTCTGATTTAAGTTTAAAACCAATTTGTTTGACACCTAACTTTAATTATTTAATGACTTATTTAATAAAATCTTTACATTTTATGTATTTATTTGGAAATAATTTAAGCATGTAAAAGACAAAGGATTCGTAACTTTCCACGGGAGAGATAGCTATTTATAATACGTATATTCTCCTCAACTTCATCTGTTTCAAATTCAGTCATCAAAAATGGTGATTAGAATGTGCACATTCTAATACCAATTTCTATCTTTATCTATTCAAATATCTCTTAACTGGTGATGACTTTCCTCACAACTTTTTTGAGAATTCCAATATCTCTGCTTGCAGCACTTTAAATCACCTGCCTCCACCTTATTTTTCTTTACTGGACCTACTGCTAATCAACTGACACATTATGTATTTTTAGTTGTTTACTCTCCTCCCACTGGAATATAAACTCAACGTGGCAAAGATTGTTTTTTGGTGTTCATTCATTCATTGATACATCTTCAAAGCCTAGAACAATGCCAGTACATAGTAGGCATTCAAAAAACATTTGTTAATGAATAAATAAAAGATTTTTTCTGCGAGTGAAGGATTTTGCCTAAACCAAAGCACGTGTGATTTTTAAAGTGGTAAAACTGATAATAACAATTTGGCTGAACAATATTCTTTTTAGGCAATTCTGGTATCTTATAGGATAAGGTGGAATAAGCACACCCTCTTTATTGTCTCTCATTAGAATGTAGCTATAAAATCTGGAAAGAATGCATGAGCAGCCATTGAAGAACTCTGAAAAGTAAATAATAGCAGGTCAATGACACTGTACCAGAACTGCAATACTGATAAACTTGTAGGGAAGTTACCTTTTCTTTCCCCCCTTCAATATTTTCCAACTTGGACTCAGGCAGCAAAAAAATCAGAAGGGAGTACTGACACAGAGTGCTAGAAGCCCACAAGGTCTAGCTTGATGCAGTGAAGACACACATTATTTTTCAGTGCACACGGCATTTACCATAATCCACCTAACCTGGGTCATAAAACAAACTTTAACAGATTGAAAAGAAATGACATTATACAAAGTATGTTCTTAAATCATAAGGGCATTAAACTTAAAATCAATAACAGAAGATGAAAATATTAGAACATATTTTTAACCACACTTTGTTTTTTTTTTTGAGACGGAGTCTTGCTCTGTCACCTAGGCTGGAGTGCAGTGGCACGATCTCAGCTCACTGCAACCTCCACCTCCCGGGTTCAGGCGATTCTCCTGCCTCAGCCTCCCAAGTAGCTGGGATTACAAGCATGTGCCACCGCGCACAGCTAATTTAACAACACTTTTAAATAACCCATTGGTTAGAAGAAGTCTCGAGGGAAATTAGAAGATATTTTGAACTAATAAAAAATCCTGAAAACGCAACACATCAGAATTTGTAAGATGTAGCCAGGTAGAGAACTTATAGGAAAATATATAATGAAATGCTTATATTAGAAAAGAAGAAATGTCTAAAATTAATTACCTAAGCTTCCACTTCAAGAAAGTAGAAAAAGAGGAAAATAAACCCAAATCAGTCAGAAGAAAGAAAATAATAAAGATAGGGCAAAAATAAATAAAGTAGATTCCATTTATATGACATTTTCAAAAGATAAAATAATAGCGATACTGAGTAGAACCATGGCTGTCCATGGACCAATCAGCACTCAGTTCCTCCCTTCTGAGCCCATAAAAACCCTGGACTAGCCAGACTCAGACAGAAGTGGGGACCACCAGCTGTGGGAAGGAGCTCCCCACTTTGGATCTCCTCGACTTGTTGGGATGACCTGCCTGTGGAAAGGAGCTACCCACTTTCGGTGTCTGTCACTCAGTGAAGCTCCCCTCCACCTTGTTCACTCTCTAATTGTCTACGTACCTCGTTCTTCCCGGAGGCAGGACAAGAACTTTGGACCTGCTACATGGTGGGGGCTCCCTGAACCAGGGCTGTGACACCCTCTTTTGGGGCTTTGTGGCTCCTGGAATCTCCAAGCTACTGGGCACTACTTTGTTGCCCTCATCTAGAAGCAGGTGCCCGCAGTGGAAGTTGCAGCCACTCATGGAGTTGGCACCTGTGCTGGTGCCTGGAACTGCCCATCTTACCGCAGCAGCTGGCATGCCTGGCTGTGCGCAGTGGCCAGACCCCACGCTCGTTCGCCCACACACCCCTCGCCATTCCATGCCTGGTGGCCAGTGGCATGAGCCAAGTGCAGCTTGCCGGGCAGAGTGGGCAGAACGAGCCCAGCGGGCGTGAACGGGACTCAGGCAGAGGGTGCCACTGGCCGCAGAGGTTTTCAGCTGGCCAAGCGACACCCCAAGGATCTTGTGACAAAATTAAATGTAATACATATCTCACTATGGTCTGTAAAGTCAATACCCCAAATAAACTGATGAAATTAGAGTTATAGATTTTACGTTCTGTAAAACAAATAGTTCAACGCTGAATTATTTATGTTAACAATTATGGATTTCTATAGATGAATTTTGAAGCACTCCACCAGAAAGTGAAAACCAAAGTATAGACTGAAACACAAACAAAATCTAAATAATTACCTCTGAATTATTTGTATGTGTATTCTATTTTTAGAGACATTGTAAAAGACTACATTTGGTGAAGGAAGAGAAAGCAGTTTTTTCTCCTATATCATTTATACTTTTTATGTTACAAAGAAAGAAAACCAAACGATCTGAATTTTTGTTGGCTTAAACATGTGTGAAATTTTAGAGGAAGCACAAGTCTGAGTGTGGCCTCCCAGCCCAACAATATTACCGCAGAACAAGTTCTCTCTGATCCTTCATCTTGCTTTTCACGGGTCTTGCCTTTTCCTCAGGCTCTGTAAGATGCCTGTTCCCCAAAACTCGAGGCACAACCCTGATTTGAATCATAATAATTATAATAATGCCCTAATGCATATCTTCATGCCACACAGTCCTATTCCTATGAAAGAAATAATTCCTATGAAAGGAAAAAGGATACCTTCTATTAAATTCTATAAAGAAAAAAAAAACTGGAAGTTTTCCCTTTCTCAGAGTCTCTGTAAAATTTTTGCTTCTCATTGTCCCAGTTGGGTTATAAGCCCATTTCTCAAAATAAAAATTACTTTGGCTGGAACATGGCATTTCTCATTGGCTGTGGTCTGTACTAAGCCATGTGTAATGTTATAGGTAGGTTAAACCTACCAAAAGTCTTATCAATTTTTTAAAAAATTTAGAAAAAAACAATGTGAGTATTCATATGCTACATCAGTAATTGTTAATACTGTAAATAAATTATACATGACTCTGGAATTCGCAACCATTAGAAACACACAAAAAGAAGCAAGTGTTATTAAGAATCAATACAAAATTTCATCAAGTCTCTTTATTCAAAATATTTTATTGTATATATGCCAACATGAAAATCCTAATTACATATTTTGACTGAACTTTCAAGCTGATGTAGTTAAATAAAATATTTTATATTTTTCTTTAATGTCTTTTGAAATTATTCATTTCATTTATTGAATATGTGCTGAGTACCTACCTTGTGCTAATCACTATTAGGAGCACTATAGATATAGTGGTGAACAAAACAAAATATTTCGGTCTTTATAGAGCTTACATTTTTATGCCAAGGCTTATATTCCAGTCCATGTATTGTGCTGATGTGGTTTTCATTTATAGAAAAATCTACAATTATGATGAGCTAATTAAAGAATGTCATATTCCACATATTCTCAATTTTATTAGTAAATTTTATATATTGAAACTCTGAACTGTATTTGTACATCTATTCTTTTAACAAGTAATGTTGTAGACTTACCATGAGCTAAACATTCTGCCACCTGCTAAGGAAACAAAGGTAAGCATGTGAGCCATGTCCTTTTTTTTCTATAATTGTGGTTCAAGGGAGAATGTATATTTGAAATCTAAAAGAGTTGTCAGCAATTTTATTTACTAAAATATTAACTTCAAATTTCTCAGAAAGTAATTGCTAAAAAAGTGAAATTGCCAATTTAAAGAAAGTAAAGATAGGTAGACAGATATTAAATATACATATAATATATTTTATGCGTAATTTTAAAGATACATGCATATTTAAAGACTATAGTTCAGTTTTACATCAAGTAGTTGCTTCAGCTCTTCACAAATCAGCCCAATCGTCGTTTCTGCAAATCTCTGTGTATCCGTATGTAGTACATATGACAACAGAGGTGCTAGCACAAACATTGGCATCCTTAGCTCTTGTGGAGAAATTTCCAAAAGGGAAAGTCTGTTGGATGGACTTCGTTTCTAAGAAGGCATAATTTTTGTTGACACAGAAATTTAAAGTTAGAAATGTAAAATTTAAAGCCAGATTTTTATCTTACACAGGACTTTGAAATTACAAAACAAAAATGAAACAAAACAAAAGTCATTTTCCACGTCAGCCCCAGGAGTTAACACAATGTTCAGGAGACCAAAAGAATGGAAATTTTGCAAAGCCTCTATTTGCACAAACTACAAGTTTCAAGTAAACTATATTCTTAGATCAGGAAAAAGTCATATGGTTTCATATGGATTAAAGAGTTACATCATAATTTATAATTTAAATTATAATTTATGATCTAACTATGTTTTCTTCCATGAAACAAAATGCAGCAATTAAAAATAAATAGATTTCTATGTGTTGAGATACAAATATTTATAGGTTATATTAGTAAATAAAATGGCAAGTTGCAGAACAATATTTATAAATTTATATTTCTGGTTTGAAAAACAAGAGGATTTATCTTTATTTCATGTGTATATTTCCTGGAATAATAAGATATTCCAGGTTTAGAAGGAGCTAAACTAAACCATGCTCTGTGGGTATTAATAAGGACTTTAGATTATGTTAAAGATAAAATGGTCCACTATAGACTTTTAAGAGGAATTGATATAACCTAATTTTACTTTATAAAAAAGATGCATTATGCACAGAGGAACAAAGATAACAATGATAGGAGATTTCTCTTTGGAAGTGATGTAAGCAAGAAGACATTGGAGCAACAACTTTAAAGTTCTAAGAAAA
The DNA here is from genome assembly GCF_028885625.2 of Pongo pygmaeus. Lineage (NCBI taxonomy): Eukaryota > Metazoa > Chordata > Mammalia > Primates > Hominidae > Pongo > Pongo pygmaeus. The sequence continues at coordinate 17,046,120 of NC_085930.1, read as the reverse complement.
AAACTGTCAATATAGAATTCTATATTTAGAAAAAATACCTTTCAAGAACAATGTCTAAATAAAGATAATTTTAGATGCACAAAAGCTGGAAGAATGTTAAAGGAAATCCTAAAGGCAGAAGAAAAAAATGTTTCCTGATGAAAATACAAATCTACGTAAAGGAACGAATAATTATAAAGCGATAAATGTGTGAATACACATATCCATTTTTCTCATTACTTAAATATCTTTAAATGACAATTGACTATAAACAAAGTGTAATGTGGAGATTATAACATAGATGAAATTAAAATGTTTTACAAGAATGAGACAGAGGTTGAGAAGGAATGCATAGAAACACTATCTTACAGGATTCTTATACCATACATGAAGTAGTATATATAACTTGAAGGGAGACTATGAGAAGTTAAAGATAAACACTACAAAGCAAATAATAACCACTGGAATAACAAAACAAAGAGTTACAGCTAGTAAACTGATAAAGGATATAAATTGGAATAATTTTTTTGAATCCAAAAGAAGTCAGAAAAAGAGAAAACAAAGCAAAAAGAAATAGAACAAATAGAAAACAAATAGCAAAATGATACACTTAAAACTAACCATGCCAAAATTACATTAAATGTAAATAGGCTAATCATCCCAATTTAGAGGCAGACATTGTTAGATTGCACAAAAAAAGAGACCCAACTATATGCTTCTTCCAATAAATGCACTTTAAGTATAAAGACACAAATAGATTAGAAGGATGGAATATCAGTATACAGGGCTTATACTGGTACCAAAGAAGAGTTTGACTAAGAATATTACCAAGGATAAAGAATGTAATTTCAAAATACTGAGTCAATTTATCAAAAGTACATAGCAATTCCAAATATTTATATATCCAGTGACAAAGCTTCAAAGTATATGAAGCAAAAACTGATAAAACTTCAAGGAGAAAAACTCAAATTGACAATCAGAGATTTCAACACCACTCTCAAAAATTGGTAGATTAAGACAGAAAATCAGGAAGGATACAGTAGAAAAAACACTGTCAATCTACTTGGTCTAATTGACCCTTATAGAACACTCAACACTGCAAGAGCAGAATACATTCTTTTCAAGTGCACACAGAACATTTACCAATAGAAACAATATCCTGGGCCAAAAATGAGTTTAATACAATTGAAATAATATAAGTGGGCTGGCACGGTGGCTCACGCCTATAATCCCAGGCACTTTGGGAGGCCGAGGCAGGTGGATCACGAGGTCAGGAGTTCGAGACCAGCCTAGTCAACATAGTAAAACCCCATCTCTACTAAAAATAAAAAAAAAATTAGCTGGGCATGGTGGTGCATGCCTGTAGTCCCAGCTACTCAGGAGGCTGAGGCAGGAGAATTGCTTGAACCCGGAAGGCAGAGGTTGCAGTGAGCTGAGATTGCACCACTGCACTCCAGCCTGGGTGACAGGGCAAGACTCCATCTCAAAAAAAAGAAATAATATAAGTGATATTATCTTAACACAACTGGATGAAATAAGAAATCAAGAGCAGATCTCTGGAATATTCTCAAATATTTGGAAGTTAAACAACATTTCTACATAGTCCATGCATCAACGAACAAATCAAAAGGAAAATTAGAAAGTCTTTTGAATTAAATAAAAATGAAAACAGAACATATATGAATTTGCAGATGCCATTAAAGTAGCAGTTAGGAGGAATTTATAGCATTAAAAGCTTGTATTAACAAAGAAAACCTAAATCAATAGCTTTAGCTTTCACCTTAAAAAAAACTGTAAGAAGAGCAAATTAAAGTTAACAAACATAAGGAAATAATAAAGTGTCACATGAGAATCAGTGATACAAAACCAAAAACAAATAGAGAAAACTGATGAAACCAAAAGCTGATTCTTTTTGAACACTGATGAAATTCATAATCCGCTAATCAAGAAAGAGAAAACTTGAATTACTAATATCAGAAGTGGGAGAAATTTTATTCCTACAGAGAATATTATAAAAGAAACTCAAATTTTATTTTATTTTGTTTCAATCTGTACAATTTTTAATATCCAAAAACTGGAAACAGTTGAAATGTCTAACGGCGAGAGATGGGATGAAGAACTTGTGGCATATCCATACAATGGAATACTACTCAGCAAGAAAAAGGAATGAACAATGATACCTACAACAATCTTGCTGAATCTCAAAACGATTGTGCTAAGAAGGCAGACAAAAATAGAGTATATACTGTGTGATTGTATTTAACTATAATTCTAGAAAATGCAAACTAAGCTACAGTGATAGAATGCAGATCAATAGTCAGCCAGGGAGAGGGGAGGTGCTGGTGAGAAGCAGCAGGAAGTGATTACTACCATGCTTTGGGGGTGATGCATAAATTCACTACCCCAAAGGTAGTGATCATTATACACTTTAAATCTTTGCAGTTTATTATATATTCATATTTAAATATCTGCAGTTTAGTTTTACCTCAATAATGTTATTTTTAAAAGGAATATATAGGAATAATTAATAATAGCTACCACTAGGTTGTGGGAGTAAAACTGACTATGGCTAAAAAGATTTTCTGCTGTTCTTTTAGGAGCTTACATTCTACTTTATAGAACTTAAAAAGTGTTTATAATACATGTGATCTACTTTTCAAATTAAAAAAAAAACAAGTACCAAAAAGAACATGAAAAATTATAGATGTATTCATAATATTAGTGGCTACCTATAGTGTATACATGCACACACACACACATATATACATGTATAGCAATATACAGAGCAATAATAATCCCATTGGACAAAAACTTATTTCAAACTAATAAGCTGCCAAATTTCAAATGGCCAAAGGATTTATAAAAGTAATTCACCAAGATGGACACAAATGAACAAGGAAAATATGAAAAAAGTGCTCCACCTCATTGGATATAAAAATGTATATGCAGAAAACAGTGAAACAACCCCTTTTATCTATCAGATTATCAAAGATTAAAAAAATGGTTTTTTCAGATACGCCCAAGATACTAATAAAAGTGTAAAAGATACAGATTTCTCAAAACAATCTGAACTTTTATATTAAAATTTTAAATAAATATGTTGACAAATTAATTTTCCTTCCACGGATTTGTAGAAAATGATAGAATAATATATAGAGAGATGCTCATTGAGTATTGTGAAAGCAACAATAAATTTTAAATAATCCATATGATCATCAACAGGACTTGGTTAAATAAAATGCAGGATCCTCTATCTGTAACGTGGAATACTACACATTATTACAAATTAGGAGAAGAGATAAGCTAAATCCAGATTTGTAAACTCAAAATATATTAATGTTATTTAGTAAGTCATTTTTGAACTAGCATGTATTTCATAATCCCATTTATAAAAATGTGTATGTATGTTCACGTATAGATACACTTTTCAAAGTTTGGAATATATATTTTTTCAGGCTTAACTGTAGCTATTTCTTAAAGATTGGGAGAGTATTAGTGGCAGGGAGTACAGGTAACATCTCAAGGGGATTTTCACTTTTTACATAAATTTCTATAGTTAATTTTTTACAATGGGCAGATACAATAATGACTTAAAGATATTATTATTTTGGAAAAATAAATATCAATCCAGTAACCTAATGAAAACTAAGAAAAAGATAGCCCTTTTGGGAGAATGCATACCATCAGCCTTTGTGAAAACAGAAAAGGATTTAGAATCACATACTGGGTTAGAATCATTACTCTACCACGTACAAGCTGGGCAGACCTAGAAATGTATTTAAATCCTCTGATTTTCAGAGAATTTACAGTGTACACAGCAATAATACTACCCAACTCAGAGAGATGAGAGGATTACATAAGTCAGTAGGTATAAAATGTACCACAGGTGTTCAAGAAAGGCTGGTTTCCTTATTTTTAATGTGATATGATTTAATATACTCATTAAATATTCAAATAATTAGAAGATTTTCTAAATATCTAAATTATACCCAAGAAATGTCTGAATAATGCACTGGAACTTTCTTAGATTGCCATGCTTCAGCTGCTAGACAAGGACATCACCTTACAATGTAGCATTTTGATATTTCAAGACCTGCATCCAGAAAATGGAATCCAAGAAAGGTAACCTTATAGTGAAATCTATCCATACAAATGGCATTAGGCACAGTCTTAATGGGCAGAGAAACGTTATTAAATTTTCACAAGCTGAATGCGAACAAAGCTGGTATCAAAACTATAAAAAATATAACAAAGAATGAAACCGTTTATCTTTTACATGGACACATGCCCTGTTCCTGCTGTTGCCCGTAAGCAGGCAGCATACACTGGTACAGGTGGCCCTTTATAATTGTGTGCATAAAGTAACTGAGTCATTTTCTGATTGGTAAATAATATGCAATGTCAGACTCTCCACACCATCTGTGTCACTCACCACCACAGTTTTCTGCAAAACAGCCAGCAGCGCAAGCCCAGCACCTCACTGTTGGAGAAGTCACAGGAAGAAGTACTTGGCATCCTTCGCAAAACTTGAATCTGTTCACAGTATTGAACCTGACACATGCCCCAAAGCAGAACGTGTATGCTACGCTAATGATCTCGCCTGCTGTTTTATAATCAGAGACATAGATGGAGGGAAGGCTGCCATTTTTTCATTTGGCACTGGTCAGCCTCCTGGACTATCTTTTTGGCCAAAAAAAAAAAAAAAAAAAATCCTCATGTTTAGGAGAGCTAATATGCAGATTACTGAACACAACCATGTTGCTATTTTCATCACAATTTCCGATTTGTGCTTATTGCAAAATCCTTGCTCCAGCTTTCTTCAGTTTGGGGGATTCTTCTTCCATATCACATGAAGGAAGAGTTGTTAACTGCCAATCATTCGTCTTGACAGTTTAGACAGGCTCCTTGAAGTTTGAGAGAGCCTGGGTGGTACTTGCCTTGTCAACTTCTCTTTTCATTGAAGGAAAGGAGCACTGAGTCAGAGGGCATATGTTGGCTTCAATCTCAACATGTCTGGTACTGACAGAAGCTAAAAGTCATGGCCTCAGCATGCACCACGCAGGGCAAGTCCTGGAAAGACTTCTCCTTCCATCCCTCTTTTTTGTTGTTTCCTTTCATATTATTCACAATGAGCCCTATCCATATGGTGGTAGTGCTAGATCCAGGAGATATTAGGTTTTGCCAAATGTCTTCTAGACGAAGGCTTTCACATTATCCTTTGGTACTAAAATTAACTAAAAAATTAACATGCTTTGAAGACCTCATGATTTCCACAGGAAAAAAACACACACACAAAATGTAATTCAATAGAGAAAAACTCGGAATTTTCACACTGACTTTTAAAAGTAATCCACACAAAAATAATATAATTCTAAATTATAAGTAGATTTCATGAGCAAAACCAACAGCTAAATGCAACTGATCATCTAGATGCAAGCACATTTTAAAAATCAGACAAGACACATATATCATACTATAACAAAGCTATTATCAACAGGCTTGCTTGAGTATCACTATTGACTTTTTTATAGTGATAAGAGTAAGTGTTATGATTATTATATTAATCCATCTAATGCTGAACATGATTTGAAGTCTGTTCCTAGAGATAACTATAAAAATATGATATCTAAAAAAAGTCCCATGATATCACTGTACAAAATTCCATGTTTATTATCAATAAAATGTAGACTAATCCAAGCACAGGTAAGAAAATAAAATTAAAGCTGCAATTATAAACTTAAAATGATATATGCAGAAAAAAATTTTTATAGCTCTTTCCAAATAGACATATTTGTAAATATAAATGTAATATCACACTAGTTATTTCACACTTAAATTTGCTCCATAGTATTACCACATTTTTTCCATGTAAATTAGTAAAAGATGGTCTCCAGAAAGTACACACTTTAAAGACAATTTATTAGGCTCACTCTGATCTCTACGAGCCTGTGGCGGTGTGTCCTTGAACATAGTTTTCCGAACATTTAGCTTCTATATTCTTATTTTTTCGTTGGATTCCTAGAATCTGGTTGCTGTTATTTTGTGTTTGTGTGTTTGAGAGGTAGTTCTCCCCAGTGCCTTCTATTTAATGAATGATTCACTGAGTGTCAGGTGCTAACTGGGTCCAGATTCTACACCGTCCACTTCTCTGACAGAGCTAGTTATGGCTGTTCATCATCTCCTGCTGTCCCTATCCTGAAGGCAAGTATCTGAGGGTGTCGTGTAGTCTTTGTTAAGACACAGAGGGCACGTAGCACCCTCGGAGTTTCACTGCATATTGAAACAGCTCTTGCTGTATACTGGCACACAACCAAAAAATCTTTGAGGAGACCAAGATATAGGGACCTGTATGTAAATCCTGTGTGATACAGGAGTAAAGAAGACCCATTGACAGAAAGGAGTGGTGGAAAAGGATTCGACTCCCCTGATTCCTTACAATAGCAGGTGAGGTCATTAGCCCCCACAGTACTTGTTTGAAACCTAAACAGGTACAGCAACTCACCATTAGAATCAATCCATTACTGAATTAGAAATACAACTGAATTTAGCAACAAATTTGTGCCAACATTACTTCTAGCAGCAGTAGGTTTTCAGCAGCAGATTGGCACCGTGACAGAGTCCATAATTTTCACAGTATGTGTTTCATAATTTGTCATGCACACTCTGATTGCTTGGCATATTGGCAGAGTCCACAGCGCTCTCTAAATGTCACCAAACGCATTTGAGGATTTGTCATGCATGGTCTGAGCAAGTGACACAACACAGCAGAGTGGCCAGGTTCAGACCGGAGTTTTGCACTCCCTCTAAGTGAGTGCTCTTGAGCTCAGCCACCAGTGATGAGGGCCTGGTGGGGGCTGCATAGCCTTCTCTTGGAGCTGCTGATTTTTAATTCTGTGTCAAGTGATCACATGGATGCTGCCAGGAGAAAATACTATTACACTGCAGGTGTGACATGCATAGCGCAGAGATTCTTGCCTGATAATACTCTTTTCAAATCATTCCTTGTAGTGTACTTAACATTTTTTTTCACACAGACTCAAAAAGCATTCCGTAAATTAGGAGTAAGAAGTAGGAGAGTAATAAATATGAATAGAGGGTGGAGAAAGCTATATTATAAGAAACGCCTCAGTTAAGAGATCAAAAGACGAGATATCTTGGCTGATTTTAACAGAAAGGTAAAGAATTGTTGGGATCAGAGAATCCTGAGGTTGTCGTAATAACATCTGGTTTCTGTAGAAACAGCTTCTGAGTTTAGGCAAACCATCCTTTTTATTTATTTATTTATTTATTTTTGGCCTCAGTTAATGAGGAGGTTGGATAAGAGCTCCTCTTTGGGTCTATGAGTTCCATTGTTCTAAAACAGGAGCATGAGTTTATTAATATCTTTTAGTCATCTGACCTGTTTTCTTGCAATGATTGCATAATGCTTTTCCAGTATTTAGTAAAAGCTTCAAGAGCTACATCTGCTGGAAGCTTTTAGTTGTCTAGGATTCCAGTCATTATCTTATCACTTTTATTCACTGTCTTTTAGGGGGAGAAAGGAAATTAGTCTTTTTTGTACATTTGGGTCCCATGGATGCACCTGTTACTATGAAATCTGTTTGATGATAAATAACTCACATATGCTCAAGAGCGTTGTCTTGACATGTGCAGGGAAAGACCTCCACAGACATATGTTGTAAAAAGCATTCGCTATGACTTTGTATTTGCTCATGGATCAGTGAAAGTAGAAGAGGACTTGGAGGCTAACAAAGACTGTAAAGGCAGGGAGGGAAGCTGAGGTTTTTACTGGGAAATATTTTGAGAGATCCACCGTCAGATCTGCACTTAGATACAATACATAAAAATTCCAGATATGGAAGCACACAGACATACACTACTCACAAACACATACCTATTAGCCAAAGATACAATATATAAAAAGTGTTGTGAAACATGTGGAATTTTTTATTCGAAAAAAATACAGGAAACTAGGGTCATTTTAAAAAGAGATATAGCTTTCCCGGGAAAAAAAGTATTACCTCCTCTGAAAAGGCCTCTAAAAATTATCTTTTATTGAAAATGTTTATTCTAATTTTTCTGTGATCAACTTTATTGGGGCAAAGAGAATCATCAACATTCTTCCTTGATTTCTAGGGGAAAACAAGGTTGTTTTTCCACTAGCACTTTTATGTGGAAACTTTTCTACCATTTACATACATTGCCAACCCCTTACTGTAAACCAGGTGACCACTAAACCTTATATATTCAAATCTCACCACAGCACACATGAGCAAATGGGGAATTGATTAGGTTCTATTATTTTTTTCCCCTAGTGTCTGATAAAAATTGGATTTCTTTTCAAATTCTATTAGAGTGATTTGTGTAATTGATTCTGTGCCTTATATAGTTAACTTTGGAAATTGTTTTGTTCTGATCATTAAAGGTTCAATTTTGTTATTCTAGAATGCATCCCATTTTATTTTCCAAATATCTTTCAAAATTATATCCCAAAGTAGAAAACTAATACCTTTCATATAGATACAGATGCTTTTCATATGCAGGTAGTGAACTACTTAAAAATAATATTGACCTTAGTGTACTCAAAAAAGGTTCAAAACTTTTTGTGCAACAAATATCTAACCTAATCTCTTCTCTGAGATGTCATCCTCATAAAATGTTTATGAATGCACCAAAATCAATCTGCAGCTTCTGCTCAATTGGCCACACAAAGCCCTCACACTCGTAAAGATCTTCCTTTTTAAAATAGCTTTACTGAAATGTCATAAAGATCTTTTCATATGCACTTATGAAAGATACCCATCTTCAGTTTTGCCTTAAATATACGTGCATTCACATACACATAAACATGCCTGTCTAAAATTATTTGGTCAATAAATTAATAAGTTGAAGTATTTGCTTGATTTGAAATATGTGCTTTAAATTTCTTATCATTTCCTCAATTCAAGTCACCTAGAAAAATGAACAGATAGAAAACAAAAAGCCAAAAAAGATAATAATAAGCCGCATTCAGTTGAAATGAAGCAAAATATTTCATGTTCTAAGCTGTCAATCTAATTAATGCTCAAGAGGATATTAGTGTGTAACCATTACTAACAATTTGGTAACTTTGGGGGCTTGTTTGGTTTGGTTTGGTTTTTTGTAAAGGCAACAAAAGTCTGCATTAGTTTTTTACCTATGTTCTTTTCATTCCATTCACAATTGTTTGTTTACCTTTCTTTTTTTTTTTTCAGTTTGGAAAGTTTATTTTTTTATATGTATATATTTTTGCTATACTTTAAGTTCTAGGGTACATGTGCACAACGTGCAGGTTTGTTACATATGTATACATGTGCCATGTCCTTTTGCTGCACCCATTAACTCGTTTACCTTTCTATAACTACTTGGTGTTCACATGCAAACACACACAGTTTTACTCCTGTCCTATTTTCCTGTGATTTCTCACTTGCATTAGAGGACTGTAAAATGAGTTCATTTATTTAGTGCAGTTTCCTTAACCAGAATTGTATTAGCTTATCTCTTGCATTAGCTTTAGAAATCTAAACTTTTGTTTAGTTTTTTCTTTTTTTGTGTGTTGAAAACTAATTACCTGGATAAAAAAGCTAATACAAACTTTCTTTTATTTGTCAGAGCCATGCTACACTTCCATCACTAGAGAAACAAATTTTTTACTATAAAAATCACTTCTAGAAAGATAAGCAATTGCCTGCATTAAGAAGCAAAAGGGAGCCGCCGGGCGCCGTGGCTCACGCCTGTAATCCCAGCACTTTGAGCGGCCGAGGCGGGCGGATCACGAGGTCACGAGATCGAGACCAGCCTGACCAACATGGGGAAACCCCGTCTCTACTAAAAATACAAAAATTAGCTGGGCGTGGTGGCACACACCTGTAATCCCAGCTACTCGGGAGGCTGAGGCAGGAGAATTGCTTGAACCCGGGAAGTGGAGGTTGCAGTGAGCTGAGATCATGCCACTGCACTCCAGCCTGGTGATGGAGCGAGACTCTGTCTCAAAAAAAAAAAAACAAAAGCAAAAGGGAGACTACCACTTCCTAAAACCTCCCAGCAATAAGCACAAAATCACTTTATAGTATAATGTTGCTATGGTTTGGATATGGATTGTTTGGTCTCACTAAGTCTCATATTGAAATCTGATCCCACTGTTGGAGGTGAGGCATAATGGGAGGTGTTTGGGTCATGGAGGTGGATTCCTTGTAAATGGCTTGGTGCCATCCTCGTGGTAATGAGTGAGTTCTCTACTGGTTCTCACAAGACTTCCCCAAAGAACTGGATGTTAAAAAGAATCTGGCACCTCTCACCTCTCTCTCTCTCTCACTTCCCCTCTAGCCGTGTGATCTCTGCACACTGGCTCCCCTTTACCTTCTGCCATGAGTGGAAGCAGCCTGAGGCCCTCATCAGAAGCAGATGTTGGTGCCGTGCTTCTTGTACAGCCTGCAGAACTGCGAGCCAAAGAAACCTGTTGTTTTCATAGATTACCCAGCCTCAGGTATTCTTTTACAGCAACAGAAATGGACTAAGGCAAACATTCTGAGTTTTCAGATAGCAATTTGCCTACCAAGATAGATTTTTCTCAGAGCAGAGTGCTAACTCTGAGAGCTTTTGTCAACTTTTCACACAAACTGCAGTTGCACCATCCACTAAAATCATGGGTCTTTCCATTGTGAGTGACACATTAAAGTCACATCATGCATTTTCAGAAGTGATCAGGAAATAATACATTTTTTCTTATGCAAATTACCAGGGAAGCTGAGAAAAAAAACACAAATTGAAGATAAATTTTAAGGGCTTTCTGAATCTTAGTCAATAATTGTTAGTCTTCTTTTACTTTGCAATGTAAACAAGGTTTACAAGGTTTTTGCTTTCACGAAGCTTATATGTTCATGAGGAGACATACAATAAACAAATTGTCAATTTATGTATGTATGAATATAAATACAAATGTGATACATATATTGTATATATACACATGCATATATAGATATACACATATCTACCAATGCATATCATATGTATGCATATCTATTGTGTGCATATGCATGGGGATTGTATACCAGACAGCAGCAAATGATTTGCAAAAAAAATTTAAATGAACAACAGGAAATAAAGTATGCTTTTTTTTTTTTTTTGCAGAAAGCATATCTCATGTACTATATGGAGGGAGCAGTGAGGAACTATGGGAAAGGAAGAGGCCATCTTGTTCCTTCAACTTGGCCTTCTCTGTTCATCTTTGCAGCAGGATGCCTATTGGAAGTCAACAGAAAGCTACTCTTTCTCTCTCTTTTCCCTTTTATTCTGCCTTCAGAGAGCAGAAATTGTTTCACTCTTTCTTGCAATTGAAGATTCAACCAGCGTTTTCCAACCCTACACCCCATTTCTGCCTTCTATGACCATTTCAGTGGCAAACTGGTGGAAGGTGAATCAGGTATCACTGGCCTGCCACCCCCTTAATTAAATGTGTCACTATTCCTTTTAATATTCTGAGTGAAATCATTCTAGCAAATGACAAACTGTGAAGATGGCACATATATTAGCTTAAAAAAAATAATACATTATCACAAATCATATTCAATATACAATTAATACAGTCAAATGTTTATTAGCTACTGCAGTTAGTAATACTTGTATTTAGCCAAGACAAACTCTTCTGTTCCCAGTAGACAACAAATTTTGTACTGTAATGGTAAACAAACACTATTGCTAATCTCTCCAACACTTAATACTAGTTCACGTCAAAAGGAAGAATCTATTACCATTTAACTTGCCTCTCCCTGTTTTAAATTAGTATTAGAAAGATGATTTTATCTTAAGCCAAGTCATCTTCAGCACTGCATCTTGCGCTGCTCCAGATTCCACTAGAGAAGGTAGAGGAAACTCCTGCTGTAACTACCTTCACACAAATACTTTCACTGCTGATGGCCTAGATGGCTACTTTTCTGGATTACCAAGGGCATATTAGAAATCTCCACCTCCCTTACCACAGGTATCTTGAACTCAATGTAATCAAAACAAATCCATTATCATTTTCCCCCAAAGTCCTCCTTCTCTACATTTCTTTTCTCAGTCAATGGGACCAGCATTTATCAAGTTACCCAAGTCTTATACATTCCTCTTCCGGCGTCACTCAGTCAGCCCCCAGTACCAATTGCTTCTATCCCCTCAAGTCAACTCACAAGTTCTCTCTCATCACATCTACATTTTGCAGCACTGTGAGTTTCCCACCTAATACTCATTCCCTTTATCCTTCTAAGTGAACCATGATTTTATTCAGGTAGAAGGTCATATGCTTCAAGAAAGCCTGAGTTTCTTTCTAGGCCCTAGAGTGTGGGTCTTGATTTACCCAAACCAGCACTATATAGTGGGACTTGCTGTAATGATGGAAATGATTTATAATCTGCTGTGTTCAATATGGTAGGCACTATGTGTGACTATTAAGCATTTGATTTGTGACAAGAGCAAATGATGCACAGAATTTTTAATTGTATGTAATTTTATTTAATTTAAATCTAAATAGTCACATGTGACTAATGACTGCTTTATCAGACAGTGCATATACCAATCAGGGTGTTTCCTTATCAATCACCAATGACTCATGGAGGAATGGACATTTGACAGAATTTTGTCTATGTTAGACATGAGAAGGAGCCTGACAGAGAACTTCCGGCAAACTTATCCCTCTTCAAAACAGATAAAGAATGGGACATTCTTCTGTTCTCTAGGTGTTGTGTAAAGACAAGACACTTAGAGCTTTTATAGGCATCTTAAATCCATGAGGAGACAATCCTCAGGACAAATGACTAACTACCTACTGAGGAGATACAAGAAAAAAATTGAAATAATCTGAGTCCTCAATCACATCTAAAATAAGCTGCTGAATTAATAGCATTGCCATCTCTCTTCTGAAATTATTTGTGTGAGATAATAAACCTCCTTATTTTTAGATCTGTTGACTTGGCAATTCTATATCTTTAGGTAAAAAACATTCTCAGGTGCCAACTTCCTAACCTCAATTCCTTCTAATCTATTATTCAAGCATCCATTATTTTTCCTTCACAAGACTTAACAGTTTATAACTAGATATTTTGTGTCTTAGTTCTGTGCTTTTTGTCTATTCCTGCACCAGCTTTTAGCCTCTGGAAAACAGATACCATGCATGCTTGACTCTCCATTGTATGTCATCATGGCATAGCACACATACTGGCAGTTTGTGGGTCCACAATAAATAGATCTTGAATTAATTAATTAATTAGCTCATGAATTTTTGTGAAGTACACTTCTAATCATAATTTTGCTTTTTAAAAGTGTTTCTGCCTTTCCACACAAGTTACAGCATGGATTCTACATTTCCTAATCTAACATGCAAAGATATTCACTATCTGGCTAGGCCTAGCTTTGCAGCTTCTCCTGTCACTACTGCCTCCCCATCACCTTGTGTTCCATCTCAGAAATAATAACTGCTCACTCTTCTCAGATATCCAAGAATGGCTCAGAGACATTAAGTGAGTGATTCTGCAGGCTGCTCAGGCAAGTTCCATGCAAATCATTTATTCCTATGTGAGGGAATCAGCTGGTAGACTGAGTCAAGATTTTAAAAAGACATAAAATTTATACAAGGAAAAAAATGAGGGAGGGCCTATATATAGCCTGAGAATAGTGTACTTTGTTTACATAATTTTTAATTAAACTGATTATTTGGCCACTAAAAGAGAGGACAGTGTGGACATTGTGTCCTTGACTAGTCTAAGGTTATAAAGAAAACATTTCCATGTGTTGATGATTGGCTAAAACACCGTGATAGTTTGGTTGTGGAAAAATGTGAGAGGGTAACTTGATGTGATATTCACTAGGATTTTCCCATGGGCACCTCAATCTTAGTAAATCCACGTTTCCATCAGAATTTCCCAAGATTCATTCTTAGATTCTCTCTGTCTTTCTTTCGATGGAGAAGGCACATCCATCCTTCTAATTCTGGCTATTTTTAGTTGTAGATTTTGGATGCTACGTACCTGACTTCTAAATTTTCATATCATCCCACACATTTCTTTTTAGAGTGTTCAACATGGCTCCATAAACACTTATTGAGCAACTCTGTATGTCAAGAATTCTCGTTGGTACTGCGGGATATACTAGTAAACCACATAGACTCAGCCACTTACAACTTACAAGTGGATACATCCAATTTGAAAGACACTTACGAGTTAAAAAAGAAAAAAAAGCAGTAGTCTCACACCAGTACAATCTGCTACTAGCAGCAGAGTTAGTGTAGTTAAATGCTGAGAAATTGCAATTGGCAAGAAATTTTCAGTCTAATCAAAAGAAAAACAACTGAACTGCTATTCAGCAAAAAAAAAAAAAAAAAAAAAAAAAAAAGCTAATCGCTGGGCTTAGGAAGTAGGTGAACCTCCTCTAGCTAAGGTTGTCTCAAGTTGGGTTCCGTGTAGAAAAAACATCCACAGCCAACTATGAGGTTCCTGGACTAGCCAAAACTGCGATTTCAATAAGTGATCAGTAAATGATCATAATTTTTTCTGCAAATTCTTCTTTACCACAAATTCTGGTAGGTGTAGAATGAAAAGTATTATATGAAGTGCTGCCACATCCTTCCTTGAGAGTTTTTCAATCAATCCAGCACTATCTAGGGAGCCTTCCTCATAATTTATAAAACTAGATACACCTCACTCACAGCTATCCCACACAGGTTATTGCCCTTGTATTTTCATTTCTCAGTTTTATTTGTAAAATTTACTTGTTGCCATTTTATTTATTTATTTTTTTTTGAGATGGAGTCTTGCTCTGTCGCCCAGGCTGGAGGGTGGTGGCACGATCTCAGCTCACTGCAAGCTCCGCCTCCCAGGTTCCTGCCATTCTCCTGCCTCAGCCTCCCGAGTAGCTGGGACTACAGGTGCCACCACCACGCACGGCTAATTGTTTGTATTTTTAGTAGAGATGGGGTTTCACCGTGTTAGCCAGGATGGTCTCGATCTTCTGACCTCGTGATCCTCCCACCTCGGCTTCCCAAAGTGCTGGGATGACAGGCGTGAGCCACTGCACCCGGCCCCCCTTCCTGCCATTTTAATGTTTTTGGTCATTACGGTAAGTGGTATTATTTGTTCACAGTCATTTGCCCCACCCCAGGCTTTGTCGTACTTCTCTATGGTCAGAATATGATCCCTATGCACTTTGGCCTTGGTCATGTGACTTTGGCCAGTGGAATAGGAGCGGATAGGACTTACACAATTTTTGAGCAGAAATGTTAATGTACTTTTGTGGTTTGGCTCTGCCCCCTGAGCTTCTGCCTTCTAAAAAAAAGACCAAGCTATGAAAAAGATCATGACCCAGATTAGGGTTGTTCCTTTACCCCTGAGACCTGGAATAAAAGCCACCTGGAGCCAAGGCCGGCTACCGCCAGTGAAATCCAGCTGAACTCAGCAGTGTCATAGCTGACCAATGGTTCTCATAAACCAGGAGTGAGAAATAGACCTTTGTTGTTATAAGTCACTGAGATTGCAGAGTTGTTTGTTGCTATAGCAAAAATTAGTACAATCTTCCATTTTTTAAAAATTGCTCATCAAATTGATAAATGTTAGCTACATTCAAAGCTATTTTCTTCATCCAAATTTTACACATAATTTGGGTTGATTAGCAGTACAACAATTCTTTGCAAGCAGGTCTGATACAACCCCCTCCCCTCTGCCACCTTTTTTTTTTTTTTTTAAACAATCTAGCATTCAAGAAGATAACTTTGATTTATGAATCTTGGAGACAATGTTAAATTCCAGGCATATAATATTTTGTGGTGTTTAACTCAATCAAGATATAACAACCACATTGCATTCTTAAGATATTTGCTTTCTACCAACTTCCTCCAAATAAACATCTTCTAAGGCCTAATAATCTCTTCTCTCTGCCTGGTTTTAATCCTTCAAATCTTGAGATCAGTCATCTCCCTCCTAAACCCTCTTAGTTTCTCTCTAGAAAATCATGAAATTGACCATATAAATATTTTCTGCCTCCTTATCTTCCTTAACCCACAGAGAAAGGTGATATCTTTTAAGTGTTGACAAAGGGTTGAAGTATTGAAGTATTTCAGTAAGGTGATAGCTCTGCAAAAGCCACCTATCAAAATACCCATGAAACACAAACCTCCCTATAATTAGTCATCAGAAATAATAAATCGTCACCATGCCAGCCTTTATATTCTCTGACAGAACTGACCTGAAATATTCACTACCCTTCCCTCACTTCCCATCTCCTGTGACTGCCAATCAAAGGGAGACAGTCCTGTCAGAGAGCTGAGCTGACTCAGCAAGGGTGGAAACAAGACCTGCAGCTACTTAACATTTAGTCACACAAAAGGCCCTGGAAAAAAGAGATCAAAATGTGACAAAAATTAACCTAAAACCAACAGAAACCGGGACGTCTAAATACACATTGATGTGAAAGTGCTGCTCTTTTAGAATCTGAGAAACTAGTCAAACAGTCTCCTGTTCAGGGACATAAACATTGGTTTTCTTTTTGTTTCCCTCAAATTCGCTTTCATCTTCCATTAAAAAACTTTGAATGACTTAAGAAACAAAGTTCTCCTGCTATAAACAAACACAAACACAGTGTGAATGCAAATTTCTAACCTTCTGCTAGGTCTTCAGGGGACCATTGCCCCCAGGCAGTTCTGGCCTGCTGGACTGGAGCCTGCTGTGTCAAGGTTGAAATTTGCTTTGAAGTCTGACACAGGGCCTCAAAAATCTCTTCCAGGGCCCACTACCTGAGTCTCAGAATTAGTCATTAATTTGGTTGGGACAAGCTGCAGTGTATATGAACATTATTAAATACACATTCCTTTGTTGTGATTATTATGGTAATTTTAAATGGAGAGATGTTAACTGCAGGGATCTTTAGGGTTGGATATTCTAATGATTCTTTTGAGGAAATGATATAAGATTTAAAAGAAGATAGATCTAAAACTGACACTCCTGAGAGTACACCTAATTTTGACCTTGACTTATTTTGCAACCTAAGGCTATGACAAAACCTCTGAATCTCTGTGAGGGAGCTATAAAATTTTGATGAGATGCTATTTTCAAGAAAGTCTGAAAAATTAACCCTTACCTAATTTTCGCTTTTCTTTCCTAGGTATTCAACAATTGACACACTAAGGTCCAGCCCTTATACCTACTCTCTCACACACACACATACACACACACACACGCACAAATAAGCACATATACACACTTAAAAGTTCAGTCTTGTCTTGATTCCAAAACACAACAAACATGTATCAAGAATCTCCACACCACAATCTAGAAAGAATGGACTTCACCCTTATATCTACTGTCTTTCACACACACACAAATATGTATACATACACACTTAAAAGTTCAGTTCTGTCTTTATTCCAAAGCACAACAGACCTGTATCAAGAATCTCCATATCACGATCTAGAAGGAATGGACTTCAGCCGGTCACACAGACTCAGTGGGCCAGTGTAAATTGCTAAGGTTTTCATAAAGCTCCTGAAGAGATTCAGGACATGCTACCTCACACTATTCTAAGTAAAGAAATTTCAGAAGACCACAGAAGCGGGAAGGACATTCTCACCTTCCCATAATCTTTCCCTGAAGCAGATCATAGAAGCTAGAAAGGGTTTTCTGATCTCCTGAAGTGGATCATAAGACCTTCATCTGGGAAGTGGCCTCCCTCTGTCTGCAGGAAGAGGGAATTCTTATCTGTGAAGACACAGGGAGAAGGAGAAAAATCTTGGCGAATAACAGGCCTTGCTAAGCTCCCTTCAGTTTACTACCAATAGATCATATTTTGTAGCCAATCAGACTTCTCCATGACTATCTACCTTTTTATCAGACTTAGCCAAAAAAAAAAAAACATAGGTTTTCCCATTTTTTCATATCTTCATTGCCTAATGATGGTAGCGTCTGTAGAGTAAATGATTACAAAGCCATTATTATAGTTTTAATATAGTTATTTCAACAGTTTCTTGCCAGAAACCTAATAATTCTTTGTAGTGACATGAAAACCTTTTGGGTGATTGACAGTTCTTCCCTCTTTGGTTCATTGTACTGTTGTTAGTAATGATTTTTCCCACAAGTTACCAAAAAAAAAAAAAAAAAACCCCTCAAACAACATAAACAACCGAGGAATATTTATATTTTCCTATAAATAGAAATCTTAAAAATTATATTTAGATTGTACAATTCAGAAGATCAACAAAATTTCATGAGGAAGGCAGTTTCAATTCTTAGCTCTACTGAACTGAACATATTCACTCTCCTGTCATCACAAAATGGCTGCTCCATTGTAGGCATCACATCCCAAGACAGCAATGTCCAAGGAAAGGGGAGGAATGTGTTATAGGCCTATGCCTATACCCACCCCTGGTGAGGGTGATATGGTTTGGCTCTGCGTCCCCATCCAAATCTCTTGTTGAATTGTGATCCTGAGTGTTGGAGGTACGGCCTGGTAGAAGATGATTGGATCATGGGGACAGATTTCCGCCTTGCTGTTGTCATGGAGTTCTCATGATATCTGGTTGTTTAAAAGTGTGTAGCACTTCTGCCTTTGCTTTCTTACTCCTGCTCCAGCCACGGAGGAGATGCCACCTTCCCCTTCGCCTTCTGCCATGATTGTAAGTTTTCTGAGGCCTCCCCAGCCGTGTTTCCTATATATACTATGGAATCATGAGCCAATTAAACCTGTTTTCTATATAAATTACCCAGCTTCAGGTAGTTCTTTATAGCAATGTGAGGATGAACTAATGCCCAAGGGAATGGGACAATCACAACTGGTTTATTCTAATAATGTTTCACTGACTGCCTACGGCTGGGGCTGCCACCCCACCATCTACTCCACTGCAACACATAGCTCTCCTGAAGACGTAGGGTGTCTGTTGGAAAAGTGGAAAGGTTGTGAATGGTTGGTGTCTGCTACATCCAATGACTGTAGTTTGCTTTCTAGATGTTCAGCACCCTACATGGGAACACACCCACGCTGCCCACCACCCCACTCCCAAAAAGTTCATCTCGCAAACTATGAAGGGTTCCCATTTCTCAAGAAATGCTCTGAGACAGACTCTATGAGGTATTGTGCCAGGGATACAACAGGATTACATAACATTCATTTATTCATTTAACAATCATATATTATACAATTGTTGTAAGAGATCGAGACCATCCTGGCCAACATGGTGAAACCCCGTCTCTACTAAAAACACAAAAATTAGCTGGGTGTGGTGGTGCTGCCTGTAGTCCCAGCTACTCAGGAGTCTGAGGCAGGAGAATCACTTGAACCCGGGAGGCGGAGGTTGCAGGGAGCCGAGACAGCGCCACTGCACTCCAGCCTGGAAACAGAGTGAGACTCCATCTCAAAATAAATAAATAAATAAATACGTACATAGTGGAAATTTATTTCTCACACTTCTGGAGGCTGGAGAGTTTAAGATCAAGGCACCAGTAGATTCAATGTCTGGTGAACACCTGCTTTCTGGTTCAGAGATAAAGCCTTCTAGCTGTGTCCTCACATGGCAGAAGGGACAAACAAGCTCCCTTGGGCCTATTGCGTAAAGGCACTAATCCCATTTATGAGGGCTCCAGCCTCATGACCTAATCCCTTCCCAAAGACCCCTCCTCCTAGTGTGGCCACCTTGGGTATTAGGATTTCAGCGTATGAATTTGACAGGGAAACAAACATTCCGGCCACAGCAGAAACAAATAATGATTTTGTTTTACCAACTATTATTAATAATAAAATAATAAACATAAATTTCTTATGGAATAATAATAAATAACCAATGCTTGTACAGTATTTTCGTTTTTTTACTTTACATAAAACAATGCATTTAATTCTTTCGACAACTTTTAGCTAGATAGTATTATTGTCTCCATGTTACAGAGGGAAAAACTGAAGATGAGAGGCATAATAACTTGGCCAAAGAAGCATAAAAACTTGCCAAAGATATACCATTTGTAGATAAAAGAGCTAGATCTGAATGTAGGTGGTTTGATTCCAAAGTCCACATTATTACCTACTACAGTGTAATCTTTCTCTGCATATAACAAAGTTTGTCTGTCAATCAAGAAGGCGGCATAAAACACAGGGGACTGAGGAACCAGAGCACGTGAAGTTGAATAAAGAGACAATGTCCAGTTCATGGAGATTCTAGTCTGCCTTCCTGAGAATGCAGAAATATTATTCTTCATTCAAAAATCTACTTATACAGGAAATGATACTTTGAAACCTGGGATCAAATAACCCCAGTCACATCATAGGTCAGCCTTAAGGAGTCTGGCGGCCACTAGAGCTCCTCTCTGGGCCTGCTGAAATAGTAAGAGGGGGCAGAACCACGGGCAAATGCCCATGAGGGGCATCCCATCTGGGTCACCACTAAATTGTAACTGTAATAGGTCCATTTTCCAACGCGTGTGGCAAGTCAATTTGCGGAGACACCAGGTTACAGCAGAAAAAGTCATTTAATTGTAGGGCCACTGAAGGAGGAGATGGGAGGAAACCTCAAGTCTGTCTCCCTGAGGAGTTTGGGGCAAGTGTTTTTAAGCGTTTTGGAGTGGACCAAAATGTGGAGACCGTTGACTGGTCAATGAGTGCAGGGTGAAGTCATGGGACAAGGAGATGAAGAAACTATTCTCACGCTGATTTGGTTCTCTGTGAGGGTCACTGGAGCCCAGGTCTTAAAAACATCTTAAGCAATTCTTAAATAAAAGCTTTATGATTCTAACGTCAGAGATCCTATCCAAAAGAATAACAGAAGTGCTAATTAAGTATTAAACAGAAATCCTATCCTATTCTAATGTCAGAAATCCTATCTACAGAAACAATAGGGATGCAAATGGTCAGCATCTAGTGCCACCTGACTTTCAGTAATAAGAAAGTCGGCCAAAGTACAGCCTGATTAGTGCTTAGTTAAAACTCTATTTCTGTCCAGAATTCTTGTAAAGCCTGTGAGGATGTCGCTGCTCTTCTCCTAGATCTTGACACTTCCACAAACTGCTAGGATGAAAAGTCCAGGTCTTTATCATGTCAGAACCCATAGTCTCTCTTCCTTCTGCCCTTGCATCCTGGAAAGTCTTCCTACTCTGAGAGAAGAGCTCCATTCTCCTTCTTGCTTTTCTAAGACACTCTGGTTATAGCTTCAAATCCATTTCCTCATTTTATTTCCATAAAAATGATTAAGAAATTGCCTAAATGACTCAGCATTTTAAAAACAAATCCAGAAAGACTTGCAGACTACCTCGGTTTTTACCCCTTCCAGGTGCCATCCTTGAAGAGGTAGAGTACGGAGCAATTCTCCCCACTTAATCCAGGGAAAGATTAAAAGTAAAAGGAAAACAACATAAAGCAAAGCCACAGGAACTTTTTTCTTACAGCACTGGGGAGCGATAAAAATTTTTAAGCTGATGGCTAATATGATTAAATTGGGGTTAAGGAGAAAAATCTGAGGACAGTATGGAGAAGATCTTCCTAGAAGCAGGGACACCAACAGTGAGGAAGCCCTTAGAATAATCCAGAACAGAGGTAACTCATAGAATGTTAGCAAAGATTGAGAATAAGGAGTGGTTAAGAGAGAGATTAAGGGAGCATGAAACTAACTTTTACAGGGTTTGCAATTTATTTAAGGAGATTATAAGTATGATAGCTAGATTTATTCAGCACTTATTACATTCCAGGTTCTCTTGATAAGTGCTTTACATGCAATAATTTTTAAAAATCTCATTATTAATTTTCATATTGATTATAAGTTGAAATAGGAATATTTTGCATATATTGGGTTAAACAAACTATACTATCAAAATTAGTTTCTCTGCTTTAAAATTTTTTAATGTGGCTACTATATTTTTAAAATTATGGATATGACACACATTTGTGGCTTTCATTTTTTTTTGATCGAACAGCACTGATGCAGAATGCATAGTTCAGTCTTATTTTTTCTTTGGTTCATTCCCTTAACTACAAGAAAGCTTTTTAATCTTTGGAAAACAAAATTTAAAAATCTTGTCCTCTTTTGAAAAGACATTTATGCAGCCAACAGACACATGAAAAAATGCTGCTCATCACTGCTCATCAGAGAAATGCAAATCAAAATCACAATGAGATACAATCTCATACCAGTTAGTATGGCGATCATTAAAAAGTCATGAAACAACAGATGCTGGAGAGGATGTGGAGAAATAAGAATGCTTTTACATTGTTGGTGGGAGTGTAAACTAGTTCAACCATTGTGGAAGACAGTGAGGCGATTCCTCAAGGATCTAGAACTAGAAATACCATTAGACCCGGCCATCCCATTACTGGGTATATACCCAAAGGATTATAAATCATGCTACTGTAAAGGCACATGCACATGTATGTTTATTGTGGCACTATTCACAATGGCAAAGACTTGGAACCAACCCAAATGTCCAACAAGGATAGACTGGATTAAGAAAACGTGGTACATATACACTATGGAATACTATGCAGCCATAAAAAAGGATGAGTTCATGTCCTTTGTAGGGACATGGATGAAGCTGGAAACCATTATTCTGAGCAAACTATTACAAGGACAGAAAACCAAACACTGCATGTTCTCACTCATAGATGGGAATTGAACAATGAGAACACTTGGACACAGGGTGGGGAATATCACACACCGGGGCCTGCCGTGGAGTGGGGAAAGGGGGAGGGATAGCATTAAGAGAAATGCCTAATGTAAAAGTTGAATTAATGGGTGCAGCAAACCAACATGGCATATGTATACATATGTAACAAACCTGCATGTTGTACACATGTACCCTAGAACTTAGAGTATAATAAGAAAAAAAAATCTTGTCCTCACCTCTACCTCTCTCATTAAGCAGTTGCCTGACTTTTAAAAAATGTATTTGCCACTTCTTGAATGAAGCAGATAAGAATGTTTTACTTTCATTGAGAGCCTCCTATGTGTGGGCGTTGGGGGTAGACACTTCATATGTCCTTTACTAATTTTCACAACAACGAGATCATTTCTGTTAATCACTCCAACTTACATATGAGGAAACTGAGGCCCCAAGAAAGTAATTATTTTAAACAGGGTCTCACAGAAATGGGTATTAATGAGGTAATATTGCAAAAAATCCCTGAAAGGATATATGATTCCAAAACCCATCCAAAATTTGTCAGATCCATGATGTTGCTCTTTGGCAGAAACATCCTATATTTCATATTTTAATTCATTGTCACTTATTCAATTTTCTACATGAAGATTTTTTCTTCTATCACAACTATTTTAATACTGTAAATTTTTAGATCTCATATCACTTAAGCTGCTACACTTTTGTTGGAGTTAACCACACCCTTAAATTTTTCTCCTTCTTTGACTTCAGAAACATTCCGACCACTTGTAAGAGCAGTTATTGGCTTGTCTCCTATGTAACCATACACTCTTATCTTTTATTAAAGTATTGGCGACACTACATTATAAGTTGTTTATCTGGACTCCTTATGCTGACCTGCTTATGAGTATGCATTGTGTTTCAATCATATTAATATCCTAAGAATCTACTGTAATATCTGAAAACATAGCAAGCATTTGATAAATGATAGTTGAATTGGAATGAAAGGATGTTCGCATTCAGTTGATAGTATCTATGACTTCTTACATATGAAGGAAAATGATTAGTCAAAAATAGTCCATAGTTTTAAATCTGCATTATTAGAATGGCAGAGTATTTTACAAACAGAGGTTGACAGGGATGCTTTAATGAAGAGAGAAGATAATATTTTATAGTGAAAGCATAGCATCTGCGGTAATGATGAGATATACAAATGGGCATAGAAGTCAGCTACAGTCTGGGTTCAAAAGTTCTGCTGACATATATATTTGGATGGATGTCAAGACATAAGGAGTCAAAAATAATAGGTGAAACGTCTGCTATGGGCTTGGATGTGAAAAATAAGAACATAATACTGGTTTTCTTTCACACAATGTTCACAGAAATTCTATGATATAGGTGTTACTATCCTTATTTTACAAATGAGGAGAACTTAATATAAGTTGTCCAAGGATACACAACTATAAGTGTCAGAGCCAGAATTTAAATCCAATCATGTTCCCTGAACTGTCCCAATTCACTACAGAGCATAAGGCCTGAATTAGAACTGAGAAACCTGGGCTTGATCAACCCATTTTTGCAGCCACGTTTTCTGACCACTTTTGTTCATTAGAAGAATTGAAGGATAGAAACATTTTGCAAAGCTCCCCATTCCCGTCTACGTCTAATCACATTTGATGGGAGTAACCTCTTTATCATTTTGCTGAGTATCATCTTTTCAGAGGTTTAGCAACTTGCTTTTTCTTATTTATTTAAAAAATGTGAATTAAAATGTTTTCTGTATCAGTATTTTCCTCACTGTATTCAATGAATGCCTAATATTTTGTGGAAAATGTAAAAATGTATGTAACTTTCATAATTGATGGTTTCCAACTTCATGCTATTATAATACTATGATAATCATTCATGTACATAAATATTTGCACACTTACATGTCTGTGAGATAAAGTCTTAGAAGTTGTATTTCTGGGCCAACTGATGTAAACTTTAAATTATGGCGGACACTACAAATTTACCTTCCTTTAAAATCTGTGTCGATGTATAATCCCACCATCAGTGGATGGCAATTTCTCTAGGCATATTTTTAAAGATCCAATCTTACTCTTTTAAGGCCATCTTGAGGGTTACTCTATGCAAGACCCTTCCCTGGTAAAGCTTTATTGGGGAGATCCCTATATAAACATTTTGAGTCACCAAAAATCAACATGTCATTCCTATTCTGACAGCCCAATCTCATGCTATCTTGGAAAAAAATATCTTGCAGGCCAATAGAAATAATCTGCTCACTGGGCAACTCTTTTGAACCAGGACCCAACTATAGGATCCTGACTAATCCCCACAGGCACAAACTGGAGCCCTAGGGGCATCTGATCACCATGCAAAGTAAAGGGTCAAAGAACACCTTAAAGAGGAGAAGCAGGGACCAGAGCTTAAGAGGGTCCTTGTTCCAGATGAGAGCACCTTATCCAGAAGGCACTGTGATTCACAGCCAGCCTAATCCTTAGAAGGAAACTTACAAAATTTTAAGAAAGACACTTCAAAATATGAGATTTCCTGCGAAATGGAGTGGGTCAGTGGCCCCCTAAGCCAGTATTTGCCAGGATAAAATTGTGTTATTGACTACGCCAATTAGCAGTGAAGTCATTAGAATGAATTCAATTTTTGAAGAAAAAAGTGGAAATAAGTGCTCTAAGGCAAAGGTGAAATAATCTGATAGACAATTGCAGATTGATATGCTAAAGATAAAGAGATGTAAAGAAGTGAACTGAAAGACCTAGTCCACTTCTTCCAGAAAAACATGCATATGTCAAAAACACCTTTTTGGAAATAATTCTGCCCACTACTCTTACTATTTATTACCCAAGTGACAATAAATTTTGATCTAGTAGGGACAATAGAAAAAAATGCCTTGGATTTCCGGTTGATAGAGGTAAAACTTTATTATCGTCTGGTATATTATACTTTATTAATAGTCGTCTATTTACCTTCAGGTAATGTCAAAAGTTATGAAATTCCTTTTCATTTAAACCAACTTTCTCACACTCAGGCTCCCACGCCTAAGGTCGAAGGCTCTGATAGGCAGAGAATAGCAAAGGTCTAGGTCTTCTCCAGCAAGTCGGACTTCTTTTCCCATTATGTTATTCAGTTTGTGATTATATATTGAGGTAGAGATTATACATTGACAATAATGGCATGATAATGGCTTAATCAGCAAAATATCATGGACGGAATGGCTTAAGCAATAGGAGCATAGTCTGACAGTTCCAGAGACTGAAAATCTAAGATCAAAGTGTCATCAGGGTCAGTATCTGCTGAAGGCCTTCTCCTCGGGTTGTAGGTGACCACCTCCTCACTCTGTCCTCACATGATCTTTTCTCTCTCTTTTTCTCTTCTTATAAAGCTACTGATCTCATCAAGAGGGCCCTATCCTCATGACCTCATCTAACTCTAATTACCTCCCAAAGACTTCATATCCAAATACTATCACATTGGGGCTTAGGGCTTCAACATATAAACTTCAGGGGGACCCAAACACTCTGTCTATAGCAAATGTATAGTTTTATGTGTTGACTTTGCTGGGCCATGGTGCCCTGATATTTGTCAAACATTATTATGGATATTTCTGTGAAAGTCTTTTTCAGATGATAGTAACATTTAAATCATTGGACTTAGAGTTCAGTAGATTACTCTCCATAATGTGGGTGGGCCTCATCCAATCAGTTGAAGGCCTTAAGAGAACAAAGGCTGACCTGCTCCAAGCAAAAAAGAATTCTGCCAGCAGGCTGGGTTGGGGCTCCAGGTGTAATTATTTCCAGGGCCTCTATCCTGCAGGGCTACCTTGCAGATTTTTGACTTGCCAAACTTCACAATCGTGTGAACCAATTCTTTAAAATCTCTCTCTTTCTCTCTCTCTCTCATGCACGCACATATAAAAATACTGTCGATTCTGTTTATCTGGAGAATGCTGACTAATAAAAATACCTAACATTTATTGAGCATTTATCATGTAACACTTTTCTAATTATCTTACAAGTGCTATCTCATTTAATTCTTACGGCAACTAAGAGGTGGTTAGATAGTGGTTAATGCCAGCTCCACTTTACAGAAGAGGACAAAGAGGCATTCCCAGATTAATTGGCCAAAACTGCACTTATTGTGGCATACTTCATGTGTGAACTAAGGCAGTCTGGTATTAGAGCCCACACACGTAATCACTATTTCATCACTTGCCAAAATACAGGGTATTAGAAGAGATATATTATCAAATGTTTCAAAAATGGACACTGGTGAAGTAGAGCAATTTTCATATTGCAATTAGGAGATGTCAATTTGGGAAAATATTTATATTGTTAAGTAAGTAATAGGAAAAAGAGGTTTTGTACTGGGAATGCAATCAGCCCCATTCAAGACTTGAAAGTTCAGAGCCTGAATTGAGTTGATTGCAAGCCAGACTCACAACACTCATAAAACAATCAAATCACTCCATTTCTCATAGATGTTTTCTTATTTAACTGAGCTGTAAGTGACATCTTCAGGGCAGATGACATTTCAAATTATTTTTTTTCTCTTGGTTATGCCTGCTTGAATAGTGTTCTAGGCCAGCAAATGGGTCTCTACACCATTGCAAGAGTAAGTGACCTTATTTTAAGCTTTGACCGTGCCTGCAGTGTCTTCCCTGTTGATTTGTTAGCTGTGAGTGTGGTGTATTATTTCAGTACAGTAAGGTCTTTGAAGCTCCATTTTTTTGCCACTACCTCCCTCCCTAATGATTTCAAGCTGTTCAAAGAACTGCTTTGAAACCCAGGCAGGAGCCAAATGTTTTGTAGTAAAGCTGATTTAAAACAAGTCTAAAATAATTCTTACATTTAGGGGACTAAGTGTGCAAGAAATAAATGAACAGAGCATACTCCTTCAAAATCTCCTCCCTGCTTGATCACTCAGAAATGGGTTTGCTTTTCATTATGTGTAGGAAGAAAACAACACAGACCTCTGATACTTAAAGCGATAGACGTAATACATATGCTTTACCAGGATTTAAAAGCAGAGCAAATGAAATGTTATAATATGCGAACTGTTTCAGGGCAAATATGATGCCAGCAAAGGGATGAAATCATTTATTTGTATTGATTTTTTTCTTCTAATATAGGGGAGCCTAGAAGGCAATATATTTGTTTCTTTAAAAGATGCAATAAAATCAGAATTTAATTTGTGTAGACAGTCTTAAACATATTGGGACAACAGGGAGATCACTGTCATATAATTTTTATTTAATATTTACTAAATAAAAACTATGTCTAATAAATGCCTTCAAAGCAGGTTTCCCGGTGCCCAGATTTTGTTTATTAGAACCTATCAATTAGGCTCATACCTTACAGGAAGATTACTTTTCTATCAGTTCTACAGTATAGACACTATTTCTTATACAGGTATCTGTACCAGCACATAACATTATGCCCTACCCATAGTGACTGTTAAATAAATATTTCCTAAATGTATGATATTAGATAAAATCAGGAACATACTTTTTTGTAAAGCCATGGACGCAAAGGTGCTCACACTAGAAATATGTAAAACTAGAAGCAGAAAATAATTAAAGAAATGTTTTAAAATAACTAATGTTCATCATTAATCTCTAAATGAAGTATCCAAGATTAGTCAGAATTACTTTCCCTTAGGATCACCAATTAATTGTAGGAAAGCACAGGGTAAAATTGTAATTGGTAAATGCTCATGGAAAAAAGTTTTCTCACGAGAGAGGTAAGTAAGAGATGTAAGGAAGACATGAGAAAGAAGAAGAATGCATGAATTAATGGAGATATATATGCTGCAAGCAATGGTAGCACATAAAGTGTATATTAGTTTCGTATTGCTGCTGTAACAAATTATAGCAATTTAGTGCTTAAAACAAAATAGAATGTATTATCTTACAGTTTTGCAGATCAAAAGTCTGAAGTTGGTGTTACCGAGCTAAAATCAGCAAAGCAACATTTTTTTCCAGAGGCTGTTCTTTGCCATTTTCAGCTTTGGAGGCTGTCCACATTTTTGGTACTTGGCCCCCTTCCATCTGCAAAACCATCAATGGCTTACAGTTTGCAACAGAATAAATAAAAGACAAGTAATACTTTTTAATTGGCAGAACTCTCACAGGTTATCTGACAGTAGCACTGAAGTTATGTTTCTAAAGAAAAGGGGGATTTGGGCACACAGTTCTGTCTGTCTGTTTCATCTGCTTATCTTCTGTCTCTTCCCAGTAGAACGCAACCTTCCTGAGAGGTCTGGCACATAATAGGCATGCAATAAACAGTTCTGGAATGAATGACTTGATAAGGATAAAGCCTTTTCTTTTGGATCCTAGATAGGTAGAATGTGACTAGATGTCTCCAGGTAACCAGCTTCTCCAACATATTATAAGTGTGTGCCTGAAGTTGGAAAGGCAGAAACCAACTGTCTTAGTCCATTTGGACTGCTATAACAAAATACCACAAATTATGTAACTTATAAACCTCAGAAATTTGTCTCTCACTATTCCAAAGGCTGGAAATTCCTAAGCTGGAAACTATTCCTAAGATCAACACAGATTCCATGTCTGGTGAAAGTCTCATTTTTGGCTCATAGATGACACCTTCTTGCTGTGTCCTTATATGATGGGAAAGTTGAGGGATTTTTCTCAAGCCCTCTCCAAGGCCTGTTTATAAGAGCGCTAATCTCACTCACATGGTCTCTGCCCCATGACCTAATCATATCCCAAAGGCCTTACCTATTAATACCATCACTTGGGGGTTAGGATTTCAACATGTGAATTTGCAGGGGATGTAGACAGACCATAGCACCCGTCCTTTGTTCAAGAGAAGCTGAACAAAAAGATGTATCAAGAAAAAAGATAACCTTGTTTGGGTCTCCAGATGCTATGGCTTGAAATTTTGTTTCCTACCAAAATTAATATGTTGAAAGCTAACCCTTCAAAGTGATAACATTAAGAGGTGGGGCTTGGGGAGGTGATTAGGTCACAAACTGGATTAGTGTTCTTATAAAAGAGGCCTGAGGCAGCTTGCTCACTCCTTCTGCCATATGAGGACACATAGAAGGTACAATCTATGAGCAACAGCCCTCAGCAGACACCTAATCTTCTGAAGGCTTGATCTTAGACTTCCCGGCCTCCAGAATTGTGAGTAATAAATTTCTATTATTTATAAATTACCCAGTTTAAAATGTTTTGTTATGGCAGCTTGAATGGCCTAAGACTCTGGCTCTCAGCTTCTCTGAAATCAGCCAGATTTCAGAGCTCTCAACTACCAAATTCAGTGTACCAGTAAGTTATATTTTATGCCTATACTTGTTGAGTTGAGTTTTTGTCTTCTATAACAGAAAGAATCCTGGTAATACATCCACCATTGCCCTATCAATTCTCTTTCCCTTTCCTGAAATTAGTTCTAGTTTTCTGCTTCACTATGTTAAGAATACATAGACACTTGTCAGTTAGAAATAAACCAGTTTTTTTCTCCTTGCACAATCAACTGAAAATTTTAATAAAAATTAAACATAAGAAAAAGAAAAGGGGAAGTCTGTGCCCTCTTATATTATCCTTACAAGCTTTGTCGAATGCCCTGAACATGTAGGAATGTGCTAATTTGCATGGTTGCTACTGCAGTATATAATGGTGATTTAAAATGAGACAGGGAAAAACCTGGATGTGATCCAAGTTCAAATTTCAGAAGAGGGACTGCTTGAAATTACATCCCCAAACCTAAGTGTCTCTTAGAGTTTAATTATGCCACTTGGTGAAAGGCACCTGAATGTTTTCAGATCCTAATCAGTCATATCCTAGTCATGTCCACGCCAAAAAAAAAAAAAATCAAATTGAAAATTATTCTTGATAATAGTGGTCAATAAACTTTACATTTTCTAAATCCCCCCTGTAAATATGTCAGCACTTCAGCTTCTACTGTTTTTGTTTTTTCATCACCCCCAAGCACCAAGGTCAATAAAACATTTGGAAGAAATGAATATGCTGTATATATCCAGAGATATACTGCATGCATCTGAACAACAGACTTGTAGTGCACCATTTTATTGAACTCTTATTTCATTTCAAAAGCTGAGAGGAAAAGAGAACCACTGCAGATCTATCAAGTATGCGGGCTTTAATATTTACTTTAGCCATAAACAGCAAGTGACATGATGAGGGCTTACTACCTAGTAGAAACTCAGGTTGTCAGTACCAGAAAATGAAATTTTTATTTATGGAAGTTGTAAGCTCTAGAAATGATATGTATTATTTTTCTGTTCTTGGTGATTTATAGATTAAATGAATTAGTAGTCACTAAGTTGCAGCTTCATATTTTTTCTCCTTAGAAACCAAGATTTTAAAGATGTTTAGGTAAAAAGTTTTTCAAGAGACAAGACAAGGACTGATTAAGTGCCTAAAATCTTTTAGAAAGAACGATGGAATTATGAAGATTAGACTTACTGGGAGGTATTGCTATTATGTGTTGGCTTCCAGAAGACGAATAACATTAAATCATCCATTTTCATGTAAAATATGTTACGTAAATGTATTTTCTTTGCAGAAATACAAGACTGGCATCCATTTCCTGAGTCTCTGGAGTTCAAAAGAATATTCCTAGGTTACAATGCCTATATTATCCCAATTTTTAAACAGACAATTTTAACTTTAAACTAGTATCCATCTTCTTTAAATGAGACATAAAGCCATAAACATACTCCTGTGTTTTTACTTTGAAGTTCTTTTTATTGAACCATGCTGGCTTCGTATCTTATTTGTGCAAAATAAACATCTAAAGCCATTTTATTAACTAATAAACATGTGGTTGAGAAACACTAGGAGAAATTATGTTCATACTTATTCAAGTTATTAATTTTAGTGTATTTGTGGGTTTCTTTATCTAATGTTTCTTAGCAATGCCATTTGAAGATTTTTTTTTATTTCACTTAATTTCTTAATGAGGGAGCAGGGCAGGGAGCTTCTACTATATGCTAGGCACTGTTAAAAGAATTGGAGACCCAGAAAAAAAAATAATAATAATAAAAAAAAAGAATTGAAGACCCAGTGCTGAGTAAGTGAAGTAGATTTTTATGTTCACAGAGTACATGGACTAGAGGAGGTGATAATAAATATGTAAACAAATAAACAATATGGTCACCAGTTATAATCAGTATCATGAAATAAATGACCTGGGAAATTTATCAGAAAGTAAGTAGTTAAGGAATCGACAATGCTGAATTAGAGAAATTCTCACTGCGGGGGGTGACATTAAAGCTCATTCATGAAGAATGAGAAGGGGCCAGACATATAAGGAAGAGGAGGAATATAGTTCAAGTAGAAGAAACAGCAAGTGCAAAGGTTTCATGTGGGACAGAGCTTGGCAAATGCATAGAGCTAAAAGACTAATTTGAATGAGTATAATACATAAGGAAGACATGATGAGAGGAAACCAAAGAGGCTTTAGCCAGATATCTGCATTGTAGCCGTAATAATATGTTTTGATCTTTTTCTAAGAATGGAAAAAGTAAAATAAGTACAAAAAACAAAGTTATAAATAGAAGTAAAAGGATATTAAGCAGAGGAACAATATCTGGCTATTTATTTATTTATTTATTTGTTATTTTTAAAATGTAGAGATGAGATTTCACTATGTTGCCAGGCTGGTCTTGAACTCACAGCCTCCAGCGACCCTCCCACCTCGGTGTCCTAAAGTGCTAGGATCGTAGGTGTGAGCCACTGTTCCCGGCCTCTCCTTTACTATTTAAAAGTTGTTCTAGAGCTCTGTTTCACAACAATGTAAATATATTTAATACTACTGAGCTACACACTTAAAATAATTAAATGGGGAAAATATATACGTAATATTTTCCTTGTTTAGAAATTCTGCCTAAATACAGAAACTATTACACCTTTTTAAAAAAAGAAATCACGTTGTGTGGAGTATAGACTCTAGGGAAGAATGAGTAGAAGTAGGAGACATATCATTGCAGTGATCCAGAAAAGAAATGACAGTGACTTGGATTAGAGTGGTGACATAGACAGAAGTGAATGAAACTATTTTGGAAAAAAACATAACCATAAAAGATGAATGGAGTGATAAGGAAAAGGGAGGAATCTGTGTTAACATCTATTCAAAATATCATTGTCATGAAGGATAAAAAATGGTGAGATGGTGAGGTTACTCTCATAGATCAAAGAAGAGTAAAGAGACATGACAATAAGAGGCACCTTGAATTGCACACTAGATCAAAAGCAAAAAAGAATGGGATTCCCAGCAGTGGCAAGAAGTTGGCAAATCCCTCACAAAAAGCTTATATAACTTTATTTGGTTTTCAAATCACCCATTTCAGGGCCCTGAAAATCAGCCCAAAAGAAACAATTCATTGAGACATATTTATTCATGAAAAATTCCTAAACTTTTGGAAAGAACAGTGGGAGTCTGTGGCTTTCTTGCCTGGCATTGCTGCCATCCTCCCCCATGCCCAGCCGGTGATGTAGTTCTAACATAGTGGGGCTGGCTATAAAAAACAGAAACTTTGCTGCTGGATGAAGTTGATCTGATTGCTTCCAGAGAAGAAGGCATTCACACATACAGGACTTGTCAGTAAAAGGAGAAAACTTGCTAGTAAAATGGCGAAAGCACACAGCTATACAAGCTGGAGGTTTTGGAGTTGTGTGGGATCAACAAAAGATCAGTGCTTGGCCAGACACTAAACATGGAGATCCCGAAAATGGAAGAGCCAGAGAGGAGTTTAACAGGTTATCCTTGTATCTTCGGCTGACTGGGAGGCTGTGCACATGTACAGAAGAGACCTGAGAAGGCCCATGCTCTCCACACAATGCTGGCTGCCTGGGAATTTGTTCACAAGTCACTCAGAGATAGAAAAGATATAAGTTTCCAAAAAATGTGCTCCCTAACCCACACAGATTTATTGGCAGAAGATGGAAGGCTAACTGGCTCAAGGTATTTGAACACAACTTCTGACCAAATATTAGCTTACTCTTTAGATACACAGATTTAGAGTTTATTCCTAAGAATCCAAGCTGAAAAATAAAATTAAAAAAATAATAAAACTACATGGAGACATCAGCAGCCACATACTGTGGGTAGCCAAGATTCTGCAGATTAAATACTGGCAAATTGATAAAAGAACAACAAAAACACAGCAACTAAAACAACCCTTAGAGAAGGAAAAAAAACACACTTAGAATTCAGAGTAGTCATATTAAACAAAATGTCTCATTTTTAACAAAAAAATTACAAGATATGTAAAGAAACAGGAAAACATGACACACACTAGAGGAATAAAAAGTCAATAGAACTTCCCTGAGTGGGCCCGGATAGGAAATTTAGCTGATAGATTTCAAATAAGCTATTACAAGTTGATGCAAAGAATGAAAGAGAACTATGTTTAAATAGTTAGAAAACAATTTGAAGACAAGAGAGTTACTAGGTAGACAGTCTCAAATTAAAAAGCAGAAATCATATTAAAGAATCAAGTGGATATTCTCGAGCTGAAAAGTACAATACCAAAATAGAAAATACACCACATGGGCTCAACAGTAGATTTAAGATGGCAAAGAATCAACTCAAAAATAGGCCAACAGAGTCAGCAGGTGCTCCAAGGGCCATGCAACAGAACAATAGAGCTAGGAAGTGACAAAACCCACATCATGTCAATAGCACAATCATCTGATCATGCCAAACAAATAATGGGGAAGGTGATTATGACAGCAATGCAAAAAGCTACTAAAGTGATAGTGACCAGGCTTGTTCTGGATTCCTATTTAATAAGGTATTTTAATAAGTGAAAGACCTGCCTCACTCAGTGTTTTTCAGCAGTGAACAGTTGAAGACACTGC
This sequence comes from Pongo pygmaeus, assembly GCF_028885625.2. NCBI lineage: Eukaryota > Metazoa > Chordata > Mammalia > Primates > Hominidae > Pongo > Pongo pygmaeus. The sequence goes on along the minus strand of NC_085930.1, from coordinate 17,011,668 downwards.
ACTTCTCAAACCTTTATCTGTTCCATGAATGAACAGTGTGAAATATGAACTGGCTGAGGTAATTTTTATGTTTGGAAAAGTCATAGATCCAGTGACAGGAAAACTCTGTAAGAATTACCAACCTGGAGAATTCAGTCAGTTTGGGAACTATCCAGCTAAACAAAAATCTAGAAGCACTCAAAGTCTTTTCAACACTGTGACAGAGGACAAGAAGGAGCCTAATAATATTTAATTTTCCTTTATATGTTTTATTTTATTTTATTTTATTTTATTTTGAGGGACAGGGTCTTGCTCTGTTGCTTAGGCTAGAGTGCAGTGGAATGATCATAGCTACTGTAGCCTCAAACTGCTGGGCTTCAAGCTACCCTCCTGCTTCAGCTTCCCAACTACGTGGGACTACAGGCATGCACCACCATGCCCCATGTCCAGCTAATTTTTGTACTATTTGTAGAGACAGGGTCTCGCTGTGTTGCTCAGGCTGATTTTGAACTGCTGGCCTCAAGCAACCCTCCTACCTCAGCCTCCCAAAGCATTGGGATTACAGAGCCAAGCCACCATGCCTGGCTCTTTTGTTAATATTTTATTTTTAATTAATGCATAATAATGGTACATATTTATGGAGAACAGTTGAATGCTTCAATATATGGATACATTGTATAACGATGACTAAAGAGGTTAATTAACATTTTCATCACCTCAAATATTTATCAGTTCTTTGTGGTGAGAACAAATTCCTCTTGTCAAGCCTTTGAAATAAATATACAAAGTATTATTGTTAGCTAGTATGATCAGAAGTTATAACATTGTACTCTTTGTCCAACTTCTTCCCATTCCTCCTCCCCTCTCCTTCCCCAGCCTCTGATAACCTATAGTCTATGTTCTACTTCTATGAGCTCAACTTTTTAAAATTTCACCTATAAGTGAGACCATGCAGTGTTTATTTTTCTGTGCCTGGCTTATTTCACTTAACATGATATCATTCAGTTTTATCCATATTGTCACAAATAATAAGATTTTTGTAATGGCTAGATTGTATTCCATGGTGTATATATACCACATTTTCTTTGTCTATTCATTCATTGATGGGCACTTAGGTTGATTCATACCTTGATTATTATGAATAGTGCTGCAATAAACATGGGAGTGCGGATATCTCTTGGATATACTGATTTCATTTCCTTTGGATGTGTACCCAGTAATGGAATTACTAGATCACATGGTAGTTCTATTTTTAATTTTTTGAGGAAGCTTCCTACTGTTTTCCATAATAGTTGTAATAATTTACATTTCCAACAGTGTAAGAGTTTCCTTTTCTCCACATCCTTGCCAACACTTGTTATCTTTTTAGTTTTTTGGTAATAGCCATGCATGCTAATTGGAGTGAAGTGGTATCTTATTGCAATTTGGATTTGCATTCTTCCGGAAAAATAATTTTTTCTAATTTTCATCACAAACCATTTCTAATTTCTCTGCTGGTATTTGTCAAATAGCTATTAGAAAATAATGGCAAAACCTGCAATTACTTTTACACCAGCCTAATAAAAGTAAATGAGTGAAAATGCTTTTTTTTAAAAAAAAGTTTATGGCTATATTTCTAATTCCTTTTTAAGTTAACATACTTTCCTATTACGCTGAGTGTACTTAGCAACCGCTTGCTTATTTAAAAGCTCACTGGTTTAGAAGGGTTTTTTTTTTTTTTCATTCAAAGGAATTTTTAATTTATCTTAGAACCATTATTTTGGTAGAAGAAAACCTTTTGATATAATCGAAAGATAAGACCACATTAAGTAATGTTTATTTTTTATGGCATATAGACAAAATTAATTCATTTTTTTCTATCACTAATACCAAAGGGAAATATTCAACATCTTTGTGATCAGGTTTTATCAGGTTTAGCTGTATCAGTACAAATGTTTAATATAGAAAATAAAATTTTAAGGTTCTGTATTATTTCTTTTATATCTTATATCCTATGCTAGATTAATAGGCATGTGTTCTTAAAATATGACACATAGTTGAGGTTATAGGACTTCTCACTTGTGCATTTGATTCCAGTTTTGTTGCTGCTCATTAATGAACCATGATAACTTAGATTTTCACTTAAGGAAACATTGAGCTATATATCTCCATTTTCTTGCACCTAGAAAGAGCCTTGGAACATATTTAACCCTCAACTAATATGTGTATTGTACAAGCACAGGTTTCAGCGATGACCATAGCCCATCTTCTCAGGGCTCACAATCTAGTGGTGGAGTTATGTACTGGAGTTTCATGGCAAACAGAGGGGTGCATGGATGAGGGAAAGATTAAGGTATTATCCCGGAGAGATGAGATGATGCTAGAACTGAATCCTAAAGAAAGTTCTCCAAGCTAGTAGGTGAAAGATGTAGAAATGGCCTTTTAGGGAGTGTAAAGTCCTCAGAGTGCAAGAGAAAGGAGCACGACCAGGGGTTCTGGAAGCAGGTGAGGATTGCTGGAATGATTTGAACAGGGTTGGAACCGAGGTTGAGAAATAGACAATAGCTATACTGTAAATCACGGTAGATTATTTGAAGTTTATGAAGAAAACAATATAATTAGATTTGCATTTCAATATAAGTAATAGCATAATTGTAGAGAATGGACTGGAAGAGGACATATTAGGGGTAGAAAGACAGAGACCTATTCTAGACTGGTCCTAAGAGCTGAACTGAGATAAACAGGACGATGAAAAGTTGGATAGAAGATATTCCAAAGTGGAATTCTCAGGGCTAGGTACCAGGGTAGATGCATAAAAGGAAAGCATCTGAGAGAGTGTCTAGATCTTTGGCAGATGGAGATAGATGGTACCAGTTAGAATGGAAGGGGTTCATGGAGAGTACTTTAGAGGATGGCTCCTATATCAGCGCTCTGGGATAGAGTCCAAGCCATCTTTAAAAGCTCAAATATTTTTAATTTCAATATGTACTCTAAATGAATTATATTATTTTTATTGTATTTTAATACAAAAAAAAGAAAAAAATAGATCAATAAAAATTATCCAATCTGAAGAAAAGAGAAAAAAGAAATGGAGCCCCAGAGACATCAAAAGTAACAACATAAGTGCAAGGGGAATCACAAAAGAAAACAAGAAAGGCAGTGAAAATCATTTAAAGAAATAATGATTGAAAAATGTTCAAAATTTGATGGAAAACATGTGTCTATAGAATAAAATGCTCAATTAACTCTAAAGGGGATAAATCCAAAGAATTGCACACCTAGTCAAAGTGTTGAAAGATAAAGGTAAACAGAAAATTTTGAAAGCAGCGAAAGAAATATACTCATCACGTTCAGGAACACAGCAATGAAATTAGCATCTCACTTCTCTTTAGAAAAAATTGAGGCCAGCAAGTCATAGGATGGATCATTCAAAGTTCTGAAAGAAGAAAAAAAAAAAAAAACTATCAACAAACAGTTAGAGATCCAAAAAAAAATCTTCTGAAATAAAAACGAAATAAAGATATTTCCAGATAAATAAAAGCAGAATTGATTTTTGTACAGTACTGCTTTAACAAAAAGTGTTCAAATAAGACTTTCATACGCAAAGGTAATGACACCAGAGAGTAAATTGAGTTCCTAGGAAAAAACGAAGGTCATTAGAAAGACTAAATATGTGGGTAAATATAAAACAACTGCATATATATTATATTCTCTTCTCTTAGTTTCTTTAAAGGGCATAGGTTGAGTAAAACAACTGTAACATTGTATTTTGGGAGTCATAATATAGATAAATTATATATATATGTATGTATATAAATGCATGTAATTAATACCACTAGGAAAAATAAGAATTATAGCTTTATTGGAGCAAAGTTTCTATATTTACCAGAATTAAATTTTTATTAACCCAAAGTTGAATTTGACAAGTTAAAATGTATATTGTAATCTCTTGAACAAACACTAAGAAAATAATTAATTTTAAAAAGGAAGTAAGAAATAAAAGACTATCTTAAAATCACCAGAAGATAAAATGGTACTCTAGAGAATATTTTGATAACAACTTATTTCATCAAAGGGCAATTCAATGCAGAAAGGACAATGTATTTAGAAAACCTAATTCTCCCAGGATCATTTTTTTCTTCAAAATTTTTTAAAAATTTGTTTTATATTTATACATCAATTGAGGTAAGCATCTAGGTTTATTTTCCCCCTTGCCTCAAAGTTTGCATAAATGTTAATTCAAAGTGTGTCATTGACATACATTTAAGAGTTAAAACTACAGAATTCTAAAAGAAAGTTTAGGAGAAAATTTTTTGACTTTGGGTACTAGGCTTAGTACCTGGGGGACAAAATAGTTATTGTTTTTACATATACAGAGATGGGGAAGACTGGGGGAGGAAGAGGTTGGATTTGGAGCCGAGGAAAAAGTGTCTTCTTTTGGAAAATTTTCAGAGGCTGTGAATCATCCAGGTGACCAGGAATGAGAAAGTGAGGAAAGATTTTAAATTCTTGAGTGTTGAAGCTTTGGTACCATGTGGTAATCTACATTAGGTACATATGGGTTGGGAGTAGCCAACTGTGCCAAATGCCACCGAGAGACTGCATGTGATGAAGACAGAAGAGTGTGTGTTGGATTTGACAACATGAAGTAATAACATGTCACTGACATTAATTAGAGCCATTTCAATGGAATAATTATGACAGGCGCCAGAGAGGAGTGGATTTAAGAGTAATGAGTGAATAAAAGGAGAGATCGTGGGCTTTCACAACACTTGAGGGAAACACTGCTCTAAAAGGAACAAATCGATAAGGTGGTAGTGGAAGAAATATTTGAAGTCAATATTTATAGTTTTTATGATTGCTTGTAAGTTTGTTTTTAATGTGAGTTACTAGAACATGTTTTTAGAGGATTATGAAGAGAGAGTGAAAGGGAGGGAGGGAGGCAGGGATGAGGAGGGAAAGAAAGAGAAAGAGATAAAGAGAGGGAGAGAATGATGGCGTCACAGAAGAGAGATAAATGACGGGAGTGGAATTGTCCATTGCTCCTTGTTGTTCTTAGTGAGGTGTGTTTTTTAATTCTAGGTACTTTAAATAATAGCTGAAGAATACTGTTCATTGGGATTTAAATAGCATTTAATTGAACATCATCTCTGAGGACCTCTGTATCTGTTCGTTTTCATGCTGCTGATAAAGACATACTCAAGACTGGGTAACTTATAAAGAAAAAGAGGTTTGATGGACTCGCAGTTCCACGTGGCTAGGGAGACCTCACAATCATGGTGGAAGGTGGAAGACACATCTTACATGGCAGCAGACAAGACAGAGAATGACAGCCAAGCAAAAGGGAAAACCCCTTATAAAATCATCAGATCTCATGAGACTTACTCCCTACCATGAGAACAGTATGGAGAAAACTGCCCCCATGATTCAATTGGCTGCCATCGGGTCCCTCCCACAATACAGGGCTATTATTATAGGAGCTAAAATTTAAGATAGGATTTGGGTGGGGACACAGCCAAACCATATCAACCTCCTAATATCTGCTGGATCATGGGATTATTGTAGAAAAGGAAAATTATGGGTTTTTTTCCTAGTTACATCTTTTCCTGTATTTAGGCTTGACAGATTCAGTATTTGGTCATCTCCCCTTCCTGTGTTCACTATATTGCCTAAGTCAAGAAACTCAGCATTCATTTTTGTGATTTACACAAACACACACACACACACAAAACAAACATACAAAAAATGCATTTGGTTTATCAACAGATTTTTCTGAAAACCTGACAGTGATAGAAAATTTAAACAACTTAAAACTGATAAGCTCTTTCCAAATGCTTCTTTAGTTTTCTCCTCTGTTCTCATTTCTGTTCTTCATTATTATAAGTGAAAGCAGTACTGCTAATTTCTCATTTTATCTATTTTGTTAATTCTTTCCAGCCAATGCTTACAGGTACTCGTTTTCCAATTGTAATTGATTTGCCATGATGTTTGACTAAATAAAACATTTTCTTTCATAATCAAGTTATAATAGTCTTTGTAAAGATAACTTTTTTAGCCCTCCACAAAAATTATTATTCCGTTTTCTAGCCATAGCTGTTATATCTTCCCACCCTTGTACAAAATAATTAATGCCAGATATATTTGGTATTGGTAAACCACTACAAAATTTTCTGTAAGAGAAACTTTTGAAGACTAGCCAACATCTTCAGTCCGGGTAAAAATGCAGGTGTGTGTTAACAGCTATTACTATAAATTGGAACACCTGTTAAGAAGTCTGTATTCCAGCTTTCTCTTCAATTCCAGATGCAATTCAATGCCTTCACTTACTCACTAAATAATGCCAGAAAACATTACATGAAAGGATAAGCCAACATTCGCATCTGTTTTCAAGCAGAGTTCTCAAAAACTGTGACTTCCTCCAGTTTAACTTTTATGGAAGGACTTCCAGAATCCTGAGTAAGTGGTATTTGAGGATTTGATCGAGAAAGCACATGGTGGTTAATAATTCTGGGTATTATATTTTATTGTTTTCTTTTTCCCTTCTTACTGATATATCTCACAATTGAAAGGCAAATTTATACATACAATTACTGTATGTATTGTTTAGTACAAGCATGTTATTTAAGTATAACCTTATTTTTAGTTGTTTTACGTTTCATGAAAAAATTCTCATTTTTTTCCTTTTTTCCTATGAAATTCATGAGTGTTTGAGAGAAAGAAAGAAATTTCAACATAAACCATTTATCATGTGCCTGTTTTTGATTCACATTTTGTTTACAAGTAAAGTAATTCCTGTATTTATAAAGGCATCTTAAAAGGTAATTAAAATAAAAAAGACACATAGTTTCTTGAAGTATATAGTATGTTAAATCTGAAGTTTTCCCTAAAGAAAACTGAACATACAGTTAATGAAAGAAATATTCTTGAATAAAGATGCTCTTGTTTGGCCAGACATGGTGGCTCACACATGTAATCTCAGCACTTCGGAAGGCAGAGGCGGGTGGATCTCCTGAGGTCAGGAGTTCAAGGCCAGCCTGGCCAGCATGGTGAAACTCTGTCTCTACTAAAAGTACAAAAATTAGCAAGGCATGGTGGCAGGCACCTGTTATCCCAGCTACTTAGGAAGCTGAGGCAGGAGAATCACTTGAACCCGGGAGGTGGATGTTGCAGTGAGCCGAGATAATGCCATTGCACTCCAGCCTGGGCAACAGAGCAAGACTCCATTTCTAAAACAAACAAATAAAAAAATGCTCTTGTTAATAGAAAATAAAAATACGCAACACTATTATTTTTGTAAATACAATTAAATGTCTGTCTTTATATCTGTTAACATGGTACACACCAAAAAATAAGTCTAGGTTTTTTTCTAAAATTTGGCATATTTGGGATGGTTGCCTTAATATGTCAGCTTCATGGTATAAAAGGAACTTGCATTATGTGTCTTTAGTTGACTTTACAACTTTCTCTTTCCCTTACAGACACAATAACACATCATTTAAAAAGTGTCAGCAAGCTGACATTTGAAATGTGCATTTCTTTTTAATTTTGTCTAATTTTATAGTTATATTTCCAAATACTTACTATTTCAAAGCAATATGTTTTACTGTGCCCATTATGCCTTGATGATCAATATGCAGAATTATGTGAGCTAAACATTTAAAAATAATATTTTTTTAAGATTCCAAAGAGAAAAGAAGTGGGGGCATTAAGAGTTAAAAGCCTCAATTAAAGGCAAATGAAATTGATGTCCAATATAAGGACAATTTGGCAGCCAATAGGAAAGTTAAGCATTCTCAAGATAACCAAGACTAACTGAAAAATGCCAAGAATAATTGAGCAACAAGAGAAATCATCAGTCATCTTACAGAGCCACTGAAAAACACAATTCACGATGTCCAATAGGGCAAGATACAGCACTTGAAGAAAATTGACACCTAAGTACAGCATGAAGGATGCCAGACCATTGACCATGCAAAACATGCCATGGATATTAAGGTGTTATGGACAGAAAAGCAATGGAGTTTCAAATACAAGCTCAGACTAGTATTTGCTATGAAATTTAATATCACCTTAGTATCTGAAATTTGCCATTTTCACTTTTTCTTGAAGTAGAAATATGGATCTAAATCACAAGTCTTTTCTCTAAAGGGCCAGATAGTAAATACTTTAGGATTTGTAGAGCATACAATCTCTGCCTTCTCGGTTCTAGCTTTGTTGCATGAAAGCAACCACAGACAATGCGTAAAAGATTGAGCATGGCTGTGTGCCAATAAAATGGTATTAATAACACCCAAATTTGAATTGCATATATTTTTCACATTCAATGAGATATTATTCTTCTTTGTATTTTTTTTAACCATTTAAAAATGTAAAAGCCATTTTCAGCTCATAGCCATACAGCAACCAGTGGTGGGCTAAATTTGACCTGTAGACTACGGTTTTCTCAGGCCTGTAGTAATGATACATATTGTTTTGATAAAAAGGTCATTTTGGGTTCAGCTATTGAGTGTATTGGTTAGCTTTTGCTATATCACAAACCACCACAGATCTTTAATGACTACTAATACAACCACCATTTATTGCTCATGCTTTTGAGGGTAATTTGTACTGGGCTCAGCTAAACCATTCTTCTAACCTTGGCCAAGCATGACTATTCTTGATTGGGCTTACGCTATGTCCAAGACTTCATCTAGGAATAGTGATTTACGATTAACTTATGTAGGATAGCTGGGACTATGAGAGTTTTTCTACGCATGGCCTCTCATTTTTCAGAAGTTACCCTGGGCTTGCTCACGGGGCAGTCAAAGGGTTCCAGATGCATGAAAGCAAAAACTTCAATACCTCTTAGGCCCAGGCTTAGAATGTCACTTCTCTTGCAATCTGTTGGTCAAAAGCAAGTCACAAACCCACCCAATTCTAGAGGTGAAGAAAGAGACTATTTCTTGAAAGGTGAAATAGCAAAGAATTGTGGCCATTTTTACAAACTGTCACAATGAGTTTCCAAAGGCATTTAAGTAGTTATCATTAAAGCAACATTTGAAGTTGAGGCACTTAAAATGATGCCATAGGTTCTACCACAAAAGATTTTAATGGGATGTAATAAAGAATATTCAAGTGTATCCCCTGTGTTACTTCATTTATGCTACTATAACAGAATGCCTGAGACCAGGTAATTTATTTTGAACAGAAATGTATTTCTTACAGCTCTGAAGGCTGGAAAGTTCAATATCAGGTTCAGACATCTGGTGAGGGACTTGCATCATCTCATGGTGGAAAGGCAAAGAGAGGGTAAGAGAGAGTGAGAAAGGGACAAAAGAGGGCCAAACTCATCCCTTTATGAGGAAATCCATTCTTGAGATAACAGGCACACTCCCGCTATAACAGTATTCATCCATTCATGAGGGGAGAGCCCGAATCACTTCCTAAAGGTCTAACCTTCTTAATACTGTTACAAAGGCAATTAGATTTAAACATGAGTTTTGGGGGAATAAATTCAAACCTTAGTTATACTTCAAAATCCAATACCATGGAGTCCTTGCAATGATCCATTTGCTTCTTTTTAGATGGCTTTCTTAAGGTATAATTGAAATACCATGAACTGCTCATATTTAATATGTATAGTTTGATGAGTTTGAACACATGCAAACACCCATGGTAACATCACTACAATCAAGGTAATTGGTAATATCTATATCCAACACATCCCAAACTTTCCTTGTGTCCCTTTGATTTACTGATCGATTTATTTATATTTTGGTAAGAATACTTAATGTGAGATCTGCCCTCTCAACAAATTTTGAAGTACACAATACCATATTTTTAACTATAGGCACTACACTGTACAGCACATCTATGGAATTTATTCCTCTAGCATAACTGAAATTTCATTCCCATTGAATAGCTCCCCATTTACCTCACCTCCTCAGCCCTTGACAACCACTATTGTGTTCTTTGCTTCTATGAATTTGACTGTTATTTCTATCTCATATAAGTGGATTAAGCAGTGTTTGGTTTTCTGTGACTTGCTTATTTCACTCAGCATAATGTTCTTCAGTTTTATTGTTCTCACAAATAACAAAATGTTCTTCTTTTTAAGGCTGAATAATGTTGCTTCATATGTATATACCACACTTTCTTTATTGATATATCTGATAACAGCTAATTTCCAGTTTCATAAGGAATGTCTCCAAATTAACAGCAAAAAAACAAATAATCTAATTAAAAAGTGGACAAAGGACCTGACAGACATTTTTCCAACGAAGACATACAAATGACATATATTCACAGAGATGCTCAACATCATTAATTACTAGAGAAATGAAAATCAAAAATACTTTGACATATCACCTTCCACTTATTAGGATGACTATTATTAAAAAAAATAACAAATGGTGAGGATGTAGAGAAACTGGAACCCTTGAACACTGTTGGGGGGATTGTAAAATGGTGTTGCAGCTGTGGAAAAGAGTATGGAGATCCTTAATAAATTAAAAATAGAACTCCAATATGATCCAGCCATCCCTCTTTTGGGGATATGTCTAAAGAATTAAAATCAGGATCTCAAAGGAATATCTGCACTCCCTCATTTATTGCAACATTATTCAAATAGCCTAGATATTGGAAATAATCGAGGTGTTCATCAACAGATGAGTGGATAAAGAAAATATAATTCATATGATTTGGCTGTGTCCCCACGCAAATCTCATCTTGAATTATAGCTCCCATAATTCCCACATATTTTCGGAGGGACCTGGTGGGAGGTAATTGAATCACGGGAGCAGGTCTTGGGTATGTCTTGATCAGTAGTGTAAAAACGGGCTAATATATGCACTATATAGAGACATACAATGAGATATTATTCAGCTATTTTCTTTGGTATGTCTTTAATTCTGAGCTTCAGTTTTGCTATGACCTTTGCTATATTATAAGCTCAGTTCTTCAAGTTAATAAGTGCTGATTTGTAATTGATCTGCTTTTCTTACGGGAAATTCTGCATTAAATGCTTCAAAATACTGGCAGATATTTTTAATTATCTTAGATAGTAGAATGACAAAAGTTTATACAAAGAGATTTATTAAAAAAGAAAAATTACAATTACTCTATTTAAATTTTAAGAATCATAGAAAATCATAAGAATATCCACCTTCATTTAACATTTTTATTAAATGTTAATTAATACTTCTTAAAATTTGCCCCAACTGATAGTATTTATAGCTACGTTTTTCATTTGTTATTTAAAAAAAATTAAGTCCTTCACATTCAAAAGAAATTTTCTTCATATTCATGCACTTTAGAAATAAGAACCCTGAAGTTCAAGGTATTAATGTAAATATGCAAGTTTTTCTTTCTTGTATTTGGAATTTGCATATAAATTCCCAATATTTGAAGTCAAATATGTACAGAAATTTACTCTTCTACTAAGGAAGGATTTTAAATCTTTTCTCCTCATGATGTAACCACCTGTTGCTGGGTTCGGTATGTAGTGTAGTCATTTCATGTCCACTAAAAATTTCCTCACTAAAACCATCAGAGGTAATGTAGTTTGTTATCAGGAACTAACATACTTGAAAAGCTATGAGTTTCCCATGAGAAGTCATCAACAAGAAAGCTATAAAATCATTTTTAAACTATAAATTACACTCAGAGGGTCAAATTATCAAATTATATCACATCAAGCATTTATGAATTATGTTTTAATTATGTATGGGGTTCAATTCTCCAGGAAAAAGATGTATTCTTAGCATGACATTGTTAAGGTTTCTTTTATTTTATTGCCGATATTGAAATTTTTGAAATGTTGCAAATTTATTTGTACATATAATTACTAAACAGTATTCTAGTAGTCTACTATGGTGCAACATACAAGTCCCTAAAAGTAAGTAGTATTTATTTTACCCGCGTATCTGCAATTTGGGCAGGGCTTGGCAGTGACAGATTATCTGCTCAATTTGGCATCAACCAGAGTGGTTTATAGGCTGAGTTTAGAATCAAAATCAACTAGTTGTTGATGAGGACTGTTGACTATGACCTTGGCTGGGGCTGTCACCCAGATGCCTGATAGACCCCCAGAGAAATCCACATCCTATTCCCCAAGACCTATCACTATGTTAGATTACATGATAAAGGGGAATTAAGGTTATGTGTGCAAATACAGTTTCTAATCAGCTGACCTTGAGATAGGGAGATTATCCTGGATTATTCAAATTCGTTAAAACTATGAGTCTTTAAAAGTGAAAGAATAGTGTTCCCTTTTCACTGTGTCCCCACCAACATCTACTATTTTTTTATTTTTTGATTACAGCCATTCTTGCAGGAGTAAGGTGGTATCACATTGTGGTTTTGATTTGCTTTTCTCTGATCATTAGTGATGTTGAGCATTTTTTCATATGTTTGTTTGATTATCTTCTTGTGAGAATTATCTATTCATGTCCTAGCTCATTTTTTAATGGGATTGTTTTGTTTTTTTCTTGCTAATTCGTTTGAGTTCTTTGTAGATTCTGGAAATGAGTCCTTTGTAGGATGTATAGATTGTGATTTTCTCCCACTCTGTGGATGTCTGTTTACTCTGACGATTGTTTCTTTTGCTGTTCAGAAGCTCTTTAGTTTAATTAAGTCCCACCTATTATCATTGTTTTTGTTGCATTTGCTTTTGGGTTTTTGGTCATGAAGTCTTCACCTATGCCAATGTCTAGAAGGGTTTTTCACATGTTATCTTCTAGAATTTTCATGGTTTCAGGTCTTAGATTTAAATCCTTGATCCATCTTGAGTTGATTTTTGTATAAGGTGGGAGAGGATAATCCAGTTTCATTCTTCTACATGTGGCTTGCCAGCACTATTTATTGAACAGGGTGTTCTTTCCTCACTTTATGTTTTTGTTTGCTTTTTGAAGATCAGTTGACTGTAATTATTTGGCTTTATTTCTGGGTTCTCTATTGTGTTCCACTGGTCTACATGCCTATTTTTATACCAGTACCATGCTGTTTTGGTGACCATGGCCTTATAGTATAGTTTGAAGTAAGGTAATGTGATGCCTCCAGATTTGTTCTTTTTGTTTTGTCTTGCTTTGGCTATGCAGGCTCCTTTTGGGTTCTATATGAATTTTAGGATTGTCTTTTCTAGTTCTGTGAAGAATGATGGTGGTATTTTGATGGGAATTGTATTGAATTTATAGATTGCTTTTGGCAGTATGGTTATTTTCACAATATTGATTCTACCAGTCCATGAGGATGGAATGTGTTTCCATTTGTTTGTGCCATCTATGATTTATCTCAGCAGTGTTTTGCAGTTTAACACTATGGAAAACAGTGTGGAGATTCCCTAAAGAACTAAAAGTAGAACTACCATTTGATCCAGCAATTTTGCTACTGGGTATCTACCCAGAAGAAAATAAGTCATTATACAAAACAGATAATGTATATACATGTTTACAGCAGCACAACTCTCAACTGCAAAAATATTGAACCAGCGCAAATGCCCATCAGTCAATGAGTGGATAAAGAAAATGTTGTATATAAATATACCCTGGAATACTATTCAACCATAAAAAGAAATGAAATAATGGCATTCTCAGCAACCTGGATGGAATTGGAGACCATTATTCTAAGTGAAGTAACTCATGAACAGAAAACCAAACATTGTATGTTATCACTGATAAATGGGAGCTAAACTATGAGGACGCAAATGCATAAGAATGATACAATAGATTTTGAGGACTTGGGGGAAAGGGTTGCCAGGGGTGAAGGATAAAAGACTACAAATTGGGTGCAGTGTGTACTGGTTGAGTGATAGATGCACCAAATTTCACAAATTACCACTAAAGAACTTACTCGTGTAACCAAACACTACCTGTTCCCCCAAAAACCTATAGAAATAAATGTAAATAAAAATAAAATTTAAAAAAATGGAAGAGTAAAAGACGAAGATTTAAAAAAATGGAAGAGTAAAAGTGATACAGTGTGAAAAGGACTTGACCCACTGTTAATGGCTTTGAAAATGGAGGAAACAGACCAAGAAACAAGGAATGTGGGAACCTCCAGAAGCTGGAAAATCAAGGAAACAGATTAAGGACATAGCCCTGCTGACAACTTGATTTTAGCACAGTGAATTGCGTTTCAGACTTCTGACCTACAGAACTGTCAGATAATAAATATGTGCTGTTTTAATTCCCTAAGTTTGTGGTAACTTGTCACAGCAGCAGTGAAAAACAGTACAGATACACGTGCCCTTTCCACGTGACCTATGTGCCCTCCCAACATGGTGGGTGAATTCCAAAGGCAATATTTCTGAAGCAGGAATAAGTGGAGGTTGTATTACTTTTTACACCCTAGCTTCCAAAAGCATGCAGCATCACTTCTAACAATACCCATCAAGGCAGCCAAAATGTCCCACTTCTTTGTCCATCTGGGCCACTGTTTAAAAAATACTTTAGGTAGGATAATTTATAAACAATAGAAATTTACTGCTCACAGTTCTGGAGGCTGACAAGTCTACTATCAAACTGCCAGCAAATTCAGTGTCCAATGAGGGCCTGCCTTCTGATTCACAGAATCTCACTGCATCCTCACATTGGGTAAGAGGCAAGAGATTTTTACAGGCCTTTTTTATAAGGGCCATTAATCCCATTCATAAATGCTCTATCCCCATGACCTAATCACCTCCCAAAGGCCCCACCTCTTAATCCACTGCATTGGGGATTAGGTCTCAACATTTGAATTTGGGGAGAACACCAATATTCAAACTATAGCATCCCTTTATACTATTTTCTGCTTAATATATTCATTTAAAATACAAAAGGTTGTTTTTAGGTAAATTAAAATACATATAATATTTGAAGACAGGAAAAATTATGAAAGTGTTATATGAAAAACCGAAGCCTGTGCAACTTTTTTTTCTTTTTGAGGCAAAGTCTCCTTCTGTCACCAGACTGTAGTACAGTGGTACAACCACAGCTCACTGCAGCCTCAACTTCCAAGGCTTATGCTATCCTCTCACCTCGGCCTCCCTAGTAGCTAGGACTACAGGCAGATGCCACCATGTCTGGCCATGTTTTTTTTATTTTTTTTGTAGAGACAGGGGTCTTCCTGAGGCAAGATAGGTAATCAAGGAAGTAACCGTGTCCTCGGGATGCGATGATCCTGGTGACTATATAGTCAACACCATAAGCCCCAGTATTTGCATCGTAGTGCAGCTCATTCAAACAAAACTATCTCCAGTAAGGAATTGTCCCTGGAGGAAGCATGTGCATTTTGATTTTACCTGTCCTTAAGACTACCCTTTGCTCATTATGATAGTAAGAAACACACCCCTGGGTGGAGATTTAAGATGCTAATGAGACATGCCATTTATGAACAAACATCTATAGCTAGTGTGCATGTGCACCCAGAGGAACACCCAGGACATTCTTACTAGGAACACCTCTTCCCACCCCCTTATGAATAATCATGTAAGCTCCCATAAAGGGAGTCTCCCTGATGCCAGTCTCTGCTGTCTTATTCTTACAAGCAACCCGCCCTGAAATCTCTCTCTCAGGGTGTACTGTCTATTCTGCACTTAACTTTCAAAATATTCTTTCTCCTTTGTAATAAATTATTCTACACTGCATCTCCTTTGTTGTGTGTCTTTTGTTTAAATTCTTTGAAAATAAGAAGACAAGAACTGAGGTTTCACAATAGCTGTCAACATTTCTAGCACGTGACTCAGAGGTTTGTCTGCTTCATTGAATTCAGTTTCTCTTCACCTGTGGTAAGTGCTATGGCAGTCCCAGACTACCTGGTTGACTGTCACTGCTTCTTCCAGGTCTATTTTATTAGAGTTTGTGAGGGGACCCTTTAAATAACTCAGATTCTTTGAGCAAGAAATTGTGATTGCTTTCCATTTAGCTGCTGCATTTCCAATATCAATGATTACCTTCTTAGGATGGCATGCCCTGGTTATTCAATGTTTGGACTCTTTTGCTGTTTCTGTCTCACCTTTTGTTTTGCTGTCCCTCCTGGGACTGCACCTGACCAGTACTTATTGGCTATTGTAACTTGTTTGTTAATCATGTAATCTCTTCAAAGGTTTTTTTTACCTTGAGGGACACATTGAACCTACTTTTGCCAACAGTGCCCCTTCCCTCCAGGCTCTCTGTGTTCTGAGACTCTTTGGGGAGATTTTCCAAGAGACCATCCATGTTGAGCACAGTATGAATGGCTACGTGAATGCATAGTCATGGGGACTACACTCAGGCATTCAAGCATTATAAATGGGCATCAAAAATGGCAAATTGGAGAGGTAAGGAGAGGCTTGTCAGAGAGACATCTGGGACAAAGGCAGCTGGGGCCACTTTGGTCAGGCCTGGAGACATCCAGCACCAGTGAGACCCAGGCAGTGCATGGCAAATGCCCGTGACCTTCTACAGCCTCAGTTTCATGAGGATTCAAGGGTAAGCCCTGAACCCCATCATAGTCTAGCTTGGCTCATGGGGACACCCATGACTTCCTGGACTTCGCTCTATGTTTCTGTCATTGGATTCTCTCAGCACCTGGGGAGCCACCTCTTTTACTCTCACTGAAACATCTGTAGGGTGTATACTAAAAACTAGAATATTCTTAGACTATATACATTAAGACATAAAAAAAAAAAAAATGGCCAAAGAATAAAACGCTTGTTTCCATCCTCACCACTTTAAGGTTTTTCTTTTAGGGTTTCTGTTTTTTAGGGTTTCTTTTCCATCATTGAGTCTTTCCCTTTCCTTTCATTCTTCCTCTTACTTATATACCCCCAAAACAATTTCCCTCAACCACTGTGACTTTGCTCCCTTCAGCTGACTTCTCAGTTCATCCTGACAGGTGACAAGCAGAGGTGGGAGGAATCCAAAGTCCACACAAAGAGTAGATCTAGGTCACTGTGGCTCTCCCTGACAGGAGGCTTGTGAGGGTGGCAGGGCCTAAGCCCAGGCCATGCAATATCTGGAGATCTTCATTTTTCCCTACAAGTAACAACCATCTTATTATGTTTACGCTTCTCTGCATTTCACCTTTAAGTAACAACCATCCTATTATGTTTATGCTTTCTTTTCACTTCTTTGCATGTGAATCCTGTCCTTCCATGAAAATTTATCTTGCTTTTTGGACCATCTGTGTTCATAGACTTTTGTCTGCTTTCTTTCTATCTCTGACCCCTAAATCTGATCATAATTGTCCTAAAGGTTCTTTCTGCTGTGTGTCAGGGTCCTTCTGCCTTCAGCTGGAGTTCAGGGAGTTTTGTCTTTACATAGAAAAAAACTTTAATTGCTGGGTCAAACACATTTTCTGCCAAATTCCTTTTATGACACCTAGAAAGCCTAATGAATATAGCCACTTCCACCTTCTAAGATGTTATTTTAAGGCCAAAATTAAAATGTTAATGACACATATATAAGCCTGGCCATTACTAACCTGAAAAGAAAAGATAAATAAATGCTCTGTAATTAGCTCTATTCAACACAGCATGGGCCCAAACATTACCGTTTTACAATCAGACTTTTCTATAAAAAGAAAGAGGATGATCAGATGCTCTCGAAGGGCCCAGGGGAACCTTACATTATTCTTCCCTTCAACCAAACAGCTCTATAACAAGAGAAGTCCTTTAAAGAGTAATACTAAATATATTATTCCCATGTTATTCTAAAGAGTTTGGGAAACATAATTAATGACTCTATATTAAGAAAAGTGCCTCCCAACAACTTTCCTTCCTTAAAATCTAGTCCAGGGCTACTCTTCAAACCTCTCAAGCTCCTTCTCCTCCTAGTGGTCCTTCCTTACTTGACACGCAGTCCTCTGCACTCCTTTATATAAATGTGTTCGCCAAACACTCCCTGAATATTCCAGTCCCACTGGACCAACTTGTAGTAGGGTAAGCTATCGCCCACCTGAAACAAAACAAAGCAAAACAAAGAAACCAAAAACTGCTGTTATCTCTTTCAGGAAGGTAACAGAGAAACAGACCAAGTCTTCTAAGAGACCTACTTCATTAGTCAGTCTGCCCCAGAAATTAGGGAAAAGTCACAAAAACCTAGCCATGTGTCCTCAAACCCAAAATAAATGAACTACTAAATATAGCTTTTGGGGTCTTCAATAACAGAGACAGAATGAAAAAGGCACATGAAGATCAAAGGGACGAAAAGAGAGACAAGACAGGCCCAATTGGCCCTCGCTATGGGAAAACTCCCACCTCCAGGTCATCCTGGGCAGAATCTAAAGGGCTTTGGCCACATTTATAAAAGGCCTGGACACTGGAGCCAAAGCTTGCAAACCCTATGGAGCCCATCATCGACGTGGCAAAGAAGGACAATGGGAGAAGGACCCACCCCAGCTCCAAAGGGAGGACGGGACCCCTAATTCCTTATTGTCCCTAGCCAAAGACTAAAGAGGCCCAAGGCAAGCAATGGCTCCCATGTGGCAATCGGTCCCAATAACAGCAACAAAGCCTTGAGTCACCCTGGATATGACAGATGAAAATATCAATTTCCTGTTAAACATAGGGGCTGGCTTGTCATTTCTTACTTGCTGCCCTGGATCCCTGTCTGGCAAACACTACACTGTCATCAGTGTTAATAACAAACCCCAAACTAGTATCGGCACTCTACCCCACAGCTGACCAATTTCAGCTGCAGTAAAACTCAGGGGTATGGGGCCTTGGATGCACTTTTCAAAAATAAAAAAAAAAATTATTCCTTTTAAGTCACACAGAAACCCACAACACAGACTCCAAGTGAGTCCTGAAAAGCACTGGAGGATCTCAAGCTCTTGTCCAAGAAACAGCAAAGACCCAAAATATCCAACAATTAATATTGCCTCAGCATAAGCTTTTATTCAAGGAAACAACTTGCAATGAGACTTAAAACATACGTAATGTTTTGATTTTTCTCCGATTTACTCTCTGCACTTTAGGCACTCTTAGCTAGCTTATTAAAATTAATTCAGCCTTGCTGGCTTTGCACAATTACCAGAAATTGAAAATATACCAAATCTGCGCCTCAAGAAGACTGAGCCAACATTCCTATACACATCCTGGAACAAACCTATTGGCCCACAATAT
The DNA here is from genome assembly GCF_028885625.2 of Pongo pygmaeus. NCBI lineage: Eukaryota > Metazoa > Chordata > Mammalia > Primates > Hominidae > Pongo > Pongo pygmaeus. The sequence continues at coordinate 16,992,650 of NC_085930.1, read as the reverse complement.
GAGACTATCTGGCTAAACAAACAATACAAAGAGACTTCCTTGGATCTGACTATGACAAGTTCAAACTCTGACTTTTAACTACTAATAATAGCTCCACTTTGCCAAAGGGAAAATTGCTTTCTTACCTTACCCCCTGGGAGCAAGTCCCCTTCTGCCTTTACAAAAATCATGCCAGTTCCACTACTTTCATAAAAAAACTCCAAGAGAGAGTCACTGTAACCCAGCCTTTGTCAGTGAGTCATCTATACACCTTATAATGGGACCCTAAAAGGGGAACCTTATTTTAAAAACTTATTGACACCACCCGAACTCTACTGTCCTCCAATTAGCCCAGTGACCACCAGATTTTCGTTACTTTTACAGCCTTAATGCAAAACACTTTTGCAGCAAAAATTTTGCCATCACATGGCATTTTGGGGGGTTTGTCGATCTTTGCCGTGTACAACTCCTGCTGCTGTGGCAGGGACAATGCTCCATTGCTTACATTTCCCTTATTTAACTTTCACGTGGGCTAACGCATCTCTCTTCCCCATGTACCAACAACTCATGATCCACCTCCAAGTAGGACCCCTTGTTTGCTTGGGTTTAGTGACACCCTCTTTATTGGGATTAGCAGAGTCAGTATGGGAAGCCGAGCCTTGGGAATCCAGTATAAAATGTATCAAAAAACAAAAGTGGCCCTTCAATAAACGGCAGAGGACTTCACTAGAGGTCCAACAATGGCTGGACTCTCTGGCCCTATAGTCCTACAAAACCAAAGGGCCTTAGTTCTTCTCACAGCCAGAAAAGGAGAAACATGTTTGTGTTTTTTTTATTATTATTATTAAAAGAAGTTGTTTTTACATTAATCAGTCCAGTTTCTTCCAAGAAAATATTAAAAATATAATTACCCAGATAAACTTATATAAAGACTTAATTTTATACTTCCTTGGATCTGACTAATTTATAAATTAAAATTAAATCTTTTAGAACTTTCATGGGAACTTGGAAGCAATGGCTATAGTCTGACTTGCTCCTTTGAATAGTGCCAATTATTACCATACTTTTAGCTTTAACTTTTAGTCCAACTTTGTTTAAAATGATGATTTCTTGCTCTCTCACTTACAGCAACAACAAGTCTACATGATATAGTTTTGCAAAGCTTCCAATGTTTGGCTGCTAATGAGCTATCTCATATCTCACTCATTGGTTCCACAAAAGGCATGGCTTATACCTTGTTAGACCAGGCAGGAAGAGACTTTAGGGCCCAGGATAGGCAGGGAAAATGCCCCACTGAGCAGGAAGCAATTCAAGAAGAAATGACCTAGCCCCACAGCCTCTGATATGGTTATAAGCCCTAAAATCCCTTAGTGGGGAATTGAGGCAGGACAGGCAGTCAAGGAAGTGATCATGTCCTCGGATGTGGCAACCGTGGTGACCGTACAGCAACACAGTAAGCCCCAGTATCTGCAATGTAGTCTAGCTCATTCGAGCAAAGCTACCTCCAGTAGAGAATTTTCCCTGTAGGGAGCAGGCACACTTTGATTTTACTTGTCCTCATTACAATAGGAAAAAACATACCCTTGGGTGGAGATTTAAGATGCTAATGAGACATGCCATGTATGAACAAGCATGTACAGCTAGTATGCATTTGCACCCAGTGGACTACCCAGAACAGGCATACTAGTAACATGCCTTTCCATCCCCTTATGAATAATCATGTAATGCTCCCATAAAGGGAGTCTACCTAGTGGCATTCTCTGCTGTCTCATCCTTATGAGCAGCCTGCCCTGAATCCGCTCTCAAGGTGTACTGTCTATTCTGCACCAAACTTTCAAAAGAGTTTTTTTCCTTGGCAATAAATTGTTCCATGCTGCATCTTCTTTGCTGCATGTCTCTTGTTTAAATTCTTGTAAGCTAAGGAGACAAGAACCAAAGCTTCACAACAGCAGTCCACATCCCTATGTTGCCCAGGTTGGTCTTGAACTCTTGGGCTCAAGGGATCCTCCCACCTCCGCCCCCCAGAATGCTGGGATTACAGGCCTCAGTCAACATGCCCAGCCAGAAACATTTTTAAAAATATGGGTATCTTCTGGAGATTGTAGAAAAATAAGGCAGAGTCAGCTGTTCTCATCTGAAAGGGATCACACCCTCTTAGTCTTGTCCCTCTCCCACCAGTCTACTAGTCACTTATAAGGGATCATGAGACTCATTCCTGTTCATCCTAAACACAGTTCTCCAACACCACGCTTCATTAAACCACAACTAATGGTCAATATTTGTTGTTAACATCACACTCTATTTGCCACCCTTACCGTGAACTTGTTTTTCAGCCCTGTAGCTGAGAAAAGATTTAAGATATTGAGAATTGAGGGCACAGCAGGAGAGTGGAGAACAGAAAGGAGTCTGCAGGTATCAGTCACAGGCAGCCAGAAGGCACAGTGAGGGTGTTGGGCTCCAGGTAAAAAGGCTGGAAAAGAGAGGCAACTCTGACATAAATCTGACAATGGAGTTTTCCTGTTTCCATCCACCTAAAGGCTTGCTGTTTTTCATAGGATGAAGTCCAAACTACTTAAACTGACGTTACATTCAAGGCTTGTGTGATCTGGCCATGGGCTACTAACTCATCCACTCAACTTCAGCAACCACCACTGTGCCTTTTCTCCCACATGCAATCTGTCTTCCCATCACTGGGCTGCTTGATTGCTCCATAACATTCTGTGTACGCCTATGTTTCTGAGATTTAGGAAGACCCCTATCCAGATATCCTGCCCGTACCCTGCCCTCACCCCACCCTAACTCATTCTATTCTCTGCCTATTAGTCTACTAATTATTTAAGGCTTAACCCACATATTAGTAAGCCCTCACAGCATGTATTCCCTCCTCTGATTTTCCATAGTAATTTGCTCATTCCTCTGGTTTGAAAACCTTCATGTTGTGTAATGGTTATCCATTTGTTGGTCCCTAGTTCAGGGAACATAACTAGCTCTGGATCTTCAGAACCTAGTATTGCCCATAGTACTAAATACGTCTTTGAATCAAAATTGTCAGATTCATCCAGAGGAGACTCTATTTTGATAGTAGCAAATGCTTTATCAATGACAAGAAAATATTTGATTTCTGGTATAATAAGTGGACCCTTACCTCTCTTAGACAGGCTGTGCTTTGCTAGAGGAGTTTCTGGTAAAATAAGTGGACTCTTACCTCTCTTAGACAGGCTGTGCTTTGCTAGCGGAGTTTCTGGTAAAATAAGTGGACCCTTACCTCTCTTAGACAGGCTGTGCTTTGCTAGTGGAGTTGCAGAATAAAAATTAGCCTTTCCACTTGAGGTCCATTGTAAGAAATCACAAGTGGGCATGTTAACTTTTACAAATAATGGAATCATGCGTAGCAAAGACATCTGAAATACGGCAGTGAATAGAGCAAATGATTTTCCATTTTAACATAGAACTATCATCTAAAAAAACTGATGTCAGAAGGAAATGAGGTAGTCATTCAATGAGGTGAGTTTGTAGATCTGGCAGTTTATAATATGCTTCCTGGAGCAGAAAGGCATTCAGGAGAAATAACAATTCAGGAGTAACTTGCTTTGGTTTGATTACGTTTGTTTGTTTGTTTGTTTATTTATCTTTACTAAGAATGGTTGTTTAGAAATAGAAACTATTTTGTTCTTTACACTTTTCTTCATCCTCAATCTGAATCTGTAGCATCATAACGTCTTGTATATAATAGGTACCTAGTAAGTGTTTGCTGGAGAGGTGGATACATAAACAAATGTTTACCTTAACTTAAATGTGGTCTTTCAAAAAATCATAATATAGTATTCTTTAGAACTTATCATCTATCCTGGAGCATAGTTCCAGATTACAGCTATAGATTCAATGTATTAGTCTGTTCTCATGCTGCTAATAAAGACATACCCATGACTCAGTAATGCATTAAAGAAAGAGGTTTCACGGACTCATAGTTCCACATGGCTGGGGAGGCCTCACACTCATGGTGGAAGTCAAAGGAAGAGCAAAGTCACATCTTACATGGCAGGAGGCAAGAGAATGTGTGCAGGGGATCTCCCCTTTATAAAACCATCATATCTAATGAGACTTATTCACTACCACAAGAACAGTATGGGAGAAACAACCCCCATGATTCAGTTATCTCCACCTGATCCCATCCTTGACATGTGGGGATTATTATAATTCAAGGTGAAATTTGGGTGGGGACACAGCCAAACCATACCATTCAACATACAATTTCTAACACTATTCCTTTTCACACACATACAGTCATTAGCTCCTCTAAATTGTATTAAGTGCCTAATCACAAATCAAATTCAGTCTAACTTTATTTATCTTTTTTCAGGGATTACTCTTGGGTAGAATACCTATATATCATGATCCGTTATCAATTAATTTTATGTTTTCAAGATTCGTTTCTTTCAACAAAGTTATATTTAATCATCTTAAGATTATTTATAGTCTACAATATTAAAAATGCCTGTATCTTAGTTTGTTCAGATTGCTATAAGAAAACATCATAACTGGGTGGCTTATAAACAGCAGGCTTATTTCTCACAGTTCTGGAAACTGGGAAATTCAAGACCAAGGCACCATTAGGTTCTGTGTCCGTTTAGGGCCTGCTTTCTAGATAATAGATGGTGCCTCCTAGCTGTTCTTCCCATGGGACTAGCTAGGTCTCTGTGTCTCTTTTATAAGGGCACTAATCTCATATATGAGGACTCCACCCTCATGATCTAATCATGTCCCAAAGGTCTTACCGTCTAATATACAGTCAGTTCTCTGTGTCAACATTGGGCTGGGCGGCATTGGTTTGAGTCCCCTCCCCTCCCACCACACATAACAAATCTGCAGATGAACAAGTCTTTTACATAAAGTGGTGGTAGTAGAGTTGGCTCTCCTGTATTTGCAGGTTTTTATCCACATTTTGTTGCATCCAAGGATGAAAACCTGTGAATACAGAGGGCCAACTGTAACTCCGACCTTGAGGGTTGGGATTTCAAAATGTACATTTTGGTATGAACACAAATATTCAGACAATAACAGTCTGACTTTGAATTGAGAATTAGGCTTAATTCAGATGCATAAAAGATAAAAGGATCTGACAGAAATAGAAAGAAAGAAATAAGAAAAAAGCAAATGTGTGGCTCAAGAGAAATATGCTAAAATGTAAACAGTTGTCATTGAGTTGGGAAATTAGGTCATTTTATTTCTTCTGCTTTATTTTTTTCTTCCTTCTAAATTTTTTAGAATGGACATGAATTAATTTTATAATCATAAAACATTAACATCTTAAAATTAATTTTAATTTACTCAGAGCAAGGCTATCTTGAGAAGAAATCAGCCTGATGGTGGTGGGAGTAAAATGAACACACTTGGCAAGCCCTTGGCACCCTTCATAGCAGAGCCTTCCCACCCAAGTGTGCTCCAAAATAATTCACCGCCTTGTGTGAGATCCAGAGAATTTCCTACAACCTGTATCACCACTGGGACATGACTCAGCTGTCGCAAAGACCTTTGTGAAGTTCAGACTAAATTTTTGTCTTAGATTTTACTAATCTTCGATTACCCTTACTAAAGACCATTTGGAAGAATTATTGTGTCTCATAATTAATATCTCCCCTTCGTAAAATTAAGCAGATTGGACATAATCCATACTACAATCTGCACTGGCTAACCACTTGCTCCCATGTGCATTTCCGAAAGTGATACTCTAATTTATCTTGTGATGTGCTATTGGAACTGTGTTTTAACCTTCTGGAAGTTGCTGCTACAATTCTCGGAAAAAAGGAAAAGAGGAATTTCCAAAAAGAGTTTATATCAAAAGATTCCTATTATCTCAAAACATACGAGGCATTGTTTCTTCCTTTCCTGATTATGATATATCCTCTGGGGAATCTAATGACCTTTCAATTTGGTTCAAGAATATGGGTAGAACCCATATTCCTATCAGAGATTTTCATAAATCTAGAGCAGTAGTTATTTTTTTAACTCAGCTCTTGAGGCTGAGTAGTGACTTTTGGAAATCTTTAGAAAGACCACCATACCAAAACAAAATCAGGAAATTGTTGTTTTGGTAACTTGCTAAATAATTTTGAAACTCATTTTGTATGTAGCTGAATAATACAACCAAGGAACAAGTATCACTTATCTTTCCTGCCAGTCTTGTTCTCTGTAGAACACAAAAATACTGCCAAGTGTGAAAATGTTACCAGACACAAAATAAAAATAGAAAAGCTAAAATACACCTCTGAGACTTGATTTTAGCATTTATTAAGATACCTGGAAAATCTCCTTCTATGCAATGAAATTACTTAAAAAGAAGCATGTCTCATTAGCCTCCCTTGGCAGATTCTTAACTTAAAAAAATATTGATTCTGGACTGTTCTGATTTTTTTTTTAACCTATAATAATCACTTCATTAAAGAGCTAAAACTTCACATCAAAGTTGATATTTGTTGGTAACATTTGAGACTGTTAATTCAGATTTGATTTTGTGGACTATTCAAGAAACTGTAGCACGCTCTCATTCTTCTTTCCCTTATGATAGAATACATTAATAGATTTATTTCCCATGACCATAGATCAGAGAGAAGTGCTCTTGTTTGTTTTCATTTTATCAACCAAACACATCTTGGAAGCTAAAGACCAGACAGTGTTATCATGAGTTACCAGTATGACTAAGATCAGGGGTTGGCAATCAGAGAGAGGGCTTGTGGACAAAATTCAGCCATGAACTTTATTTGTATGAACTGTAAACCAGTATTAGCTTGCTTTTTTTTTTTTTGAGACAGAGTCTTGCTCTGCCGCCCAGCTAGAGTGCAGTGGCGCCATCTCGGCTCACTGCAAGCTCCGCCTCCTGGGTTCACACCATTCTCCTGTCTCAGCCTCCTGAGTGGCTGGGATTACAGGCGCCCGCCACCATGCCCAGCTAATTTTTTGTATTTTTAGTAAAGATGGGGTTTCACTGTGTTAGCCAGGATGGTCTCGATCTCCTGACCTCATGATCCGCCCGCCTTGGCCTCCCAAAGTGCTTGGATTACAGGTGTGAGCCACCATGCCCAGCCTAGCTTGCATATTTTTAAGTGACTTAAAGAAAATCAAAATAATAATATTTTGTGACACAGAACATTATATAATATTCAAATTTCACTGTCCATAAATGATGCTTATTGGAACACACCATTCACACTTGTTTATTTTATTAGCTATGACTGATTCTTCAATACAGTGAGAAAGTTGACTAGTTACAACAGAGACCTTGTGGCCCTGAAGCCTGAAATAGTTATTATCTCACCTGCTATGGACTGAATTGTGTCCCTCCTAAATTCATATATTGAACCCCTAACCCTCAATGTGACTGTATTTTAAGATAGGGCCTTTAAGGTGGTAATTAAGGTTAAATGAGGTCATAAGGGTGAGGGCCTAATCCAATAGGGCTGCTGTTCCTAAAAGAAGAGGAAGAGGCGCCTGGAGTGCACCCTACAGGGGAAAGGTCCTGTGAGGATGTTGGGAGAAGGCAGGCATCTGAAAGCCAAAAAGGGAAGCCTCAGGAGAAACCAAACCTGTAAGCACCTTGATCTTGGAATTCTAGCCTCCAGAATGGTGAGAAAATAAGTTTTTGTTGTTTAAGTTACCCAAGTTGTAGTATTTTGTTATGACAGCCAAGCTAACTAATACATGGTGATATCATTTGGCTCTGTGTCCACACCCATATCTCATCTGGAATTGTAATCCGCACGTGTGGAGGGAGGGACCTGGTGAGAGGTGATTGGATCATGGGGGTGCTTTCCCCCATGCTGTTCTCAGGACAGTGAGTGAGTTCTCACAAGAGCTGATGGTTTAAAAGTGTGGCACTTCCCCCTTGGTCTCTCTCTTCTGCTACCATGTAGGATGTACCTTGCTTCCCCTTCACTTTCTGCCATGAGTGTATGCTTCCTGAGGCCTCCCCAGCCATGTGAAACTGTGAGTTAATTAAACCTCTGTTGTTTACAAATTACCAAGTCTCAGGTAGTTCTTTATAGCAGTATAAAAACAGACTTATACACGTGGCCTTATACAAAAACGCATCCCAATCCCTGAACAAGATGAATGATACAAAACTTTTTAAATTACAAGCTAAATCTGAAGGCTTGAGGAACTTGCAGTATTTACCTGGTACTATACAACCCAAAGCAGGAAACCTATCGAACTCAAGCAGAGAAAAAGAGATAAATACAAGGAAAGTGCCTTTCTTCTAGCACCCTATTATAGAAATAACATGTGGGAGAAAGGAGCTTCTATAATTAGGAAGTTACTTTGCATCTCAAGTCTGGGTTAAGCCTCTTATCTATTTTCCCAGTGTTCTTGCCCGGCAAATGTATGTGGGTCTCTCTCTGTGTGTGCCTGTTAACTAGAGATTTGTTTGTTAATTTTTTAGCTAAAATAACAGACAGTCTGCTGAGTAGAAGATTTATATGGCTTTCTCAATTATTTTTCTGCTGCTCACCTAAAAACATTGTTTGTTTTTGAATTATTTTGGTTCTTCTGCATTTCTTAAAGCTACGCTTGATTAAAAAACAAAAACAAAATTGAATTTCAGGTGGTTTCATTTTGTTGTGTACCACATGTAATATTTTACTTTTTCTTCTTTCCTCAGGAAATATTTATCTGAGCCAGAAGAACTTAGAAATGTAGCCCAGAGATGGCTGTTAACAAATCAAATCAAACCTAAACAGCTCCCTTTTCAGTTCTTGAGTGCTCTCAAGAAGCAGAAACCTCAGGATGTTTCAGGATGACAAAGAAATCAGAAACTCTGCCTGTGGCTAAATCTGCTTTTTGTTTTTTTGTTTCGTTGTGTTTTTTTAAAGAACCTCTAAATGAATTCCTCTATGTTGTATGTTGGTGACTGGATTATTCATATAGAAAACAGGGAACAATCTATTGTGCATAGAATCATGAAGAATATCAGGAGTTGGAAACAACCTTGGATGTTCCTCATAACTTTTTAGATGAGGAACAATTTTAAATGCTTTGATCTATGTCATTATCAGTCAGCCTGCCTAGGCTAGGTGACATTGCAGTAAAAGCCAAACCCCAGATCTCAGTTTTAACAAACTATAAGGTAATTTCTCTCTCATTCTATGTGCTCAAGTGGGTAGGTAGATATGATGGTTAATACTGACTGTTAACTGGATTGGATTGAAGGATGCAAAATATTGATCCTGAGTGTGTCTGTAAGGGTGCTGCCAAAGGAGATTAACATTTGAGTCAGTGGGCCGGGGAAGGCAGAACCACCCCTAATCCAGTGGGCACCATCTAATCATCTGCCAGAGAATATAATGCAGGCAAAAAAACGTGAAAAGGAGAGATAGGCCTAGCCTCCCAGCCTACATCTTTCTCCCGTGCTGGATGCTTCTTGCCCTCAAACATCGGACTCCAAGTTCTTCAGTTTTGGGACGCGGACTGGCTCTCCTTGCTCCTTAGCTTGCAGACAGCCTATTTGGGACCTTGTGATTATGTAAGTTAATACTTAATAAATCCCCCTTTATATTATATATAAAGTTATATATATAACTCTACCTGATGTTGTATTTGCTGCCTGCACAGAAACAACAGCAGATGAGGGATAAGTCAGTAGAGGAGGAGGATTCCCCTTCCATAAATATATATATACAAAATTATATATATAGAATTATTCATAGGAGATATGTATCCTATTACTTCTGTCCCTCTAGGGAACCCTGACTAATACAGTAGAGGAGTGCTGTGTGCACACCATGGGTGCTCTGTACACCATATTCCCTAGGGTATTGGGGCTAGGGCAGAGGTTCTATCTCAACACAAGCTTCCATGAGCACCACAGCAGAGAAAACAGAGCACTATCTTGCACTACTATTTAAATGATCTCTCCCAAGAGTAAAATGTCCCTTCCTCTCATATCAGTAGTGAGTGCAAGTTGCAAGACTACATGACAAATACAAAGGGAACAAGAACATGTCATCCTACTGTGCCCAGACAGACAACTAGAATACTTGTGAAGAGTCTCAGCAGCTGCCACAAACTCCAGGGTTTCTTGTTTGTCACTTGTTGTAACTAAACTTACAGCTACCAGATTATACCTCCTCCCTTAACAGAAGAAGACAGACACTCTGTTTCCAGTAAGATACTTTAAAAATTATTTTTTTGACCTGATGTTGTATTTGCTGCCTGCACAGAAACAACAGCAGATGAGGGATAAATCAGTAGAGGAGGAGGATTCCCCTTCCATAAATATATATATAATATATATATTTGTTTATATATAAAATATATATATTTGTTTATATATAATATATATTTGTTTATATATGTATAATACATATAAAATGCACACACACGCACTCTATGTATATATCATATGTATATATATAGTGTGTATGTGTGCACGTGTGTGTGTGTGTGCATTATTTAGAAAGTGACAAACAAGAAGCCCTGGAGTTTGTGACAGGTGCTGAGATTCTTCACAAGTATTCTATCTGTCCCTCTGGGCACAGTAAGGTGACATGTCCTTGTCATGATGACATAAGTAAAATACAACTCTCCATCTCCCTTTTATATAAAAAGGAGAGTTGTATTTTACTCATTTCTAAATAATGCACAGAAAAAAGCAGAGAATCCTACCTACTTTTGTTTCTTTCTTCGGACATTCAGTCTTGATCATGAAAGAAATCTCCAAAAATTAAATCTTTCCTCTTATAGCCTCACTAAAACATTTTCAATGACAGTTCACAATCTAGCTATATGACCTACCACTTGAGGTTTTAGGAACATAAGGATTCAAAGTAGATGGGTCAAAGCTATAGAACAGACAACATATGATGATGATAACATGAAGGTACTTTCTTAAGGGAATAGGAGACACTTGCTCACACCCCAACTTCGTGGGTGGTGGGAGGATGTAACTCTTATATGCATGATAGATCTGACAAAAGTACACACAAATCACTACATCAGTTGGGAAATATCACATAAATTTTATTAGTATGCAATTATGTAAAAATTCTGACTTTTTTTTATCAAACTGGAAAATAAAAACAAACACAAGTGGTGAGAGCTAAGTTAGCCACCAGTGTTCAAGGTCAAGAAAAATGTGTCCTCTTCCAAAATTATGATGTGTTTCATTACCACAAACAAACAACAGCCCATGTAGAAATATTCCCTTCCCACACAAGTGCGATTTCACCAAGTCTCTGCAGAGAAGAAGACAGTTTAACTAATTTGTCTAAAATTGCAGAGCAAGTAAGTGGCCCAGTCAAGGTTAGGACTCTAGTGTGCTGACTGTTAGTTCAAGGTTCTCTTACTACGCATTCTTTCCTTTCAGCAATTAACTGGGTGATTCCATCAGAATGCTAATCTATGCCATTTTTGAGTTTCCAAGAAATGATGTCCCACAACTATATTTATGGAATTGCATGTCAGTGTAAAACATAGATGATTTAACCAATTCACCTGCAACATCACTGAAGGTTTCTGTGAATTATCATTCCTGTGCTAGGCTTTCTTCACTCCCTCTTAATATATTTATTCATTGTACATTCTAAGACTATCAGGTAATTTACTTATCTGGTTTCCCAAAATCTGTTTATGTAAAGGTGTATTACTTTCGGATGTCTGTGATAGCAAATTACTACAAACTGGGTAATTTAAAACAACAGAAATTCACTCTCATAGTCAGGAGGCGAAATGCCCACCATGAAAGTGTGGGCAGAGCCACACTCTCTGCATAGGTTCTGAGGGAGAACATTCCTTGCCTCCTCCAGCTGCTAGTGGCTGCCTGAGCATTCCTGAGTGTTCCTGGGTTGGGAACATAGCACTTCAGTCTCTGCCTCTGTCTTAATATCCCCTTCTCCTCTTCTGTCAGTCAAATCTCACCTCTCTATCTCTTATAAGAATACTTGTCATTGGATTTAGGGCCCATTCTAAAGATCCAGGAAGACCTTCTTCATCTCAAGATCCTTAACTTAATTATGTCAGCAAGGACCCTTATGCTAAATAAGGTAACATTCACAGGTCCAGGATTTAGGATTTGGACAAATCTTTTAGGAGTCTACCATTCAACACCACTACAAGCTGTTTTTCTTAACATAATTCTGTCTTTATTCAACTGTCTCCTTCAGAGTAGAAGAATAATCTCTTTCTCAGTATGATTACAAATTAATATTTGGAGGAGCGGGAAGAGGAAGAAGACCAAATTAAAGTAGAATGAATCAAAATACAATCATTTGGTTCTGAGTCCTCAGCTACTTTTTAGTGTGAACTTGTGAAAATGACTGAAACAAAAAGAAATGGCTAATCCTGCCGTGTGCTGACTTGGATTTCAAATAGAAATCCTCTTTGATTGCTAAAACATAAACAAGCTTTGTCTAACCCTAGAGGTAAGTTTGCTTAGAGAAGTCAATGTACAATTTCAAGATGATGCTTTCCATGAATAGTGAATATTTGAGAGGCTTATAAAATCTTTCTATTTCTAAAGAAGCACGTTCCTCTTACTTTCATGATACTATTCTTAGAATTGACACTAAAGTTGAACCCCCTCTTTCCACAGAAATGTATAAGGGCTTGGAGTAACATTTTAAATTCTGAATGGGCTACCTAAGAATCATTTCATCTTAGTCAAGCCTCAATTTTTCATCATCTGTACGATGGATGGAATGTAATAATAAGAATATTAACCCTAAGAGTCATTTCATCTTAGTCAAGCCACAGTTTGTCATCATCTGTACAATGGATGGAATGTAATAATAAGAATATTGACAACAATAATGATGATCAAATCTACTTTTTTTTTTTCATTTTTTTTTTTTTTTTTAGAGGGAGTGTGGCTCTGTCGCCCAGGCTGGAGTGCAGTGGTGCAATCTCGGCTCACTGCAAGCTCCATCTCCCAGGTTCATGCCATTCTCCTGCCTCAGTCTCCCAAGTAGCTGGGACTACAGGTGCCCGCCACCATGCCCAGCTAATTTTTTGTATTTTTAGTAGAGATGGGGTTTCACAGTGTTAGCCAGGATGGTCTCGATCTCCTGACCTCGTGATCTGCCCGCCTTGGTCTCCCAAAGTGCTAGGATTACAGGTGTGAGCCACCGCGCCTGGCCCAAATCTACTTTTTAGATTTTTTTTAAAACCTAAATGAGATAATCTTTGGAGAATATGTCTTACGTTAACAAAAAATGCTCACAAACTTTTTGTTATTATTATCATTATTATCAATGTAAACTTGAGCCACATATACTAAAATGTTTTTTACCAAAAGGACATTTGGAAATCATGAAGGTGAAAGCCATTTGATCCCATACTAGAACCCCAGCCTTCTAAGTCACTATCTAGAAATCTTTTAGCTACACTTCATCACTATTCACATGCTTAAGTGTCTTGAAGCATGCATCTAGTATACTTAAATTATATCTTATAATTATTAAGCCTTGGCCAGGTGTGGTGGCTCACGCCTGTAATCCCAGCAGGTTGGGAGGCCAAGGCAGGCAGATCACTAAGTCAGGAGTTCAAGACTAGCCTGGCCAACATGGTAAAACCCCGTCTCTACTAGAAATACAAAAAAATTAGGTGGGCACGTGGTAGCCCATGCCTGTAATCTCAGCTACTCGGGAGGCTGAGGCGGGAGACTCTCTTGAACCCAGGAGGCGGAGGTTGCAGTGAGCCGAGATCATGCCACTGTCTTCGACCCTGGGAAACAGAGTAAGACTCCATATCCAAAAAAAAAAAAAAAAAAAAAAAAATCATTAAGCCTCTAATATGTGTAATGCAACAATGAGACATTCAGATAATATGAGAAGGGTGTTTTCCACTACACATTTCCAGTCACTCCATAATAACTGCAAAGTTATTCAATAAAGACCCAATGTACGAACAGGTTTATTACATCTGAAAGCATTTAATTTAACAGGTCTTGAACAGGGAGAAGCCCTTGAGGAAGAAACCATAAATCAGTAAAGTCAAATGCAATAAGCCAGTAATATGATGAAACTAAAAGAATAATTGTAAATACATTTGATAAGCAGATTAAACACAAGGAGGAAATTGTTAAAGAATGCTTAATGATTTGTGTTGATGGAATGCCCCAATAACAAGGTAGACAATTAATCAAAGACAAGTGGATTAATGTTTGTGATTTGTGGCCTGGAGTTAGAGGCCTAGTAAGAAAAAAAGATGGAATGGCCCTGCAAAGTACAGAATGGCAGGAAAAAAATGTGTAGAATAAATGTTGTTGTTTTCCTTAAAACAAAAAGGTTGGTGGGCTATAGACAATCTCTAGGTCAGATTAACTAATTACTAGCCACTAAACCAAGGATAATTATTTAAAAGTATCTGGCTGCTAAAACAACTGAATACAAGGCAGGAAAAAAGTTATACAATGTCAGCAATCTTATTGCAAATTTTGGGACATTTATCCTGTCTTCCATTGGGTGGAAGCTCGCATGGACTGAAAACTCTGTCCAGATCCTGGAAAGGAATAGCCATGCTCTGCTTGACGGATGTTCTTCATGACTTCATTTATTATTTTCTGAATTTCTATTCCTAAAATAATGCATTATATACCAAAATATGTTGTGTGTCACTGCTCTTGTTCTGCCGAAATATACTTAAATAAAAATACATAAATTTTGACAGAAATAGTAAAATAATACATAATTTCCACCACTTTCTCAAAAATCAAAGAAAGTCTTTTCACATCTCAGAGCAATTTCCCAGCGGAATAGGTAGGCTTTATCCTTTATCTTCTATATATCTCTATCTTTAAAAAAACACAAATAAAAACTTGAAGAAAGTTAAATTTTACATGAAGAATTATGGTAAAAAAAATTTAGATAAAATGGCTTTTAAAATAACCATTTTAAAAATAAATGTTTCGGAATTAAATGGCATAATACAAAAGTTATGAGAAAACCGTCCCTTATAATTTGTCACCTTGCAGTCCCCCTTTGATTTTTTGCTTGTTTTTTTCAGATTGATCCCTTTTCTGATAGTATACCTTCCCACTGTTGAGCTCTAATTCATAAAAAGAAAAAATCTGGGCCACATTTCTGCAGCAGCCCCTTTCCTGAGATTGTAAATTCTAGGATCAGACTTAGCTGAGGAAGGGAGGTGAATGTGCACTGGGCAAGAGGTGGCCTTGCCTCCCTTGACTTTTTTTCCATACATCTTTCTGAAATGGAAGGTTCTGGGTTTTCTTGTTTCCTTTTTACTTTTTAGTTCATTTTCCTCAAACTCCAATTTCATAGGGATGTAAAATGTGTTTCATATCTGGCTTATTGTTTCCTCCCAAAGAGTAGGAAAGGAAACATTTTCAAACATCTCCCATCACCCACCTAGATGTTACAACTTGAACGTGTCCCCCTAAAAGCTTGTGTTGGAAATTTAATTCTCAATGCAAGAGTGTTGGAAGATGGGGTCTAATGAGAGGATCCACCCTCATCAATGGATTAAAGTTGTTATCACTGGCGTGGTTTCATTACCAAGGGGGTAGGTTTGTTATAAGCTAATAAGTTTGGCCTCTCTCTCTCTCTCTCTCTCTCTCTCTCCTTCCCTCCCTCACCTTCTCTTTAACCTTTTACCATGGAATAAAGGAGCAAGAAGGCACCAGATGCCAGCCCTACCATCTTGGACTTCTGAGCCTCCAGAACTGTGAGGAAATAAATTATCCAATCTCAGGTATCTTCTTATAGCGACACAAAATGGACTAAGACACGGGGAATCATCTTCTATATATGCCCTTCTTTATTCCGTTCTAATTTCACCCACCATAAAATACTGTCTTGGACACAGTTCTGTCCATTGAACACGAGCTGAGGAAAGTTCCAAATTACCTGAGAACTTTGAGAATGTCTAGCTTGTTCTTTTGCTTTCAGTGTCAGTCCTACAAACAGATGCCCAAAATATTTCATAAACTCCAACTCTTTTTCCAAACAATAATCAAATTAACAATTTTTCTTTCTTGATTTATTGTAGTAAGTTCTGTATCATAGCTCAAAAGCATACAATGAGGCCCATTTCAAATACAGTATTATAGTATCCAACTTCTATTAATATTTTTTCTATGTCCTGGTAGAAGATTTTGCTTTCTCATCTCTGCTTCCATGCACTCTGTGAATATACGTACTGTTGCATGAATCACATGGTATTATCAATGTGTGTTTATGTGTCTGCCTCTACCACTAAACTTAAAGCTTTTTGAAGGCAGAAGATGAGTTTTATTCACCTCTATGTTCTGATGGCCCAGACTGCTTCTTAACAAGTCATGCGGCTCACTGGAACCATTTGAATCAGTAGGCAACACTGGCTGAGAGTATGTGTTACCCAATTCTTATGTTGCTATCAACAAATACCTGAGGCGGCTCGGTAATCTATAAAGAGAAGAAGTTTAATTGGATAATGGTTCTGCAGGCTGTATATGAAATATAGTGCTGGCATCTGCTTCTGATGAGGGCTTCAGGAAGTTTATAATCATGGCAGAAGGCAAAGATAGAGTCAGCGCATCATATGACAAGAGGGGGTTGGTGGAGGTGCCACACATTTTAAACAACCAGATCATGCATGAACTAACTGAGCTAGAACTCACTCATCACCCAGGGGATGGCACTAAGCCATTCATGAGGGATCCACTGTCATGATTCAAACACCTCCCACCTGAGTCCACTTCCAACGTGAAATTACGTTTCAACATGAGATTTGGAGGGAACAAACACCCAAACCATATCAGAGTATGCATGTACAATGTCTTTGTCTTGCTGACTTAAATATTATCTGGTACTACTTAATATTTTTCTAGCACCTTAGAAAAATCCCACATATAGCTTACTAAATTTGATTATAACCATAGTTCTGTGCAACAAGTACAACATTCCACATATTACAGTGTTTGAAAAGACTCAAATACATGAATTAACATCTCGAGCTCATCATGTTTTTTTGTGGTAGGGCAAAGCTTGATCATAGATTTTAAAATACGCTTAAAAAATTCTTTTCTCCATAATCCTTTCTAGTCTAGTAAGCAATGAATTCTCTTTAAGAAAAATTCTTAAATTTCTTATTTTTTATTGACATATTATATAATTGTACATATCTGAAGAGTATATGTGAAATTTTGAGATCTGCATGCAATGTGTAATGATGAAATCAGGATAATTAGGATATCTATCACCTCAAACATTTATTTTTTTTTTCTGTTGGGTACATTAAAATTCTTCTCTTCTAGTTATTTTGAAATATACAATAAATTATTGTTAACCATAGTTTCCCTACTATACAATCAAATATTAGAACTTATTTCTTCTATCTAACAGTATTTTTGAACTCGTTAACTGACTTCTTTTCATCGTCCCTCCCTTTTCCCTCCCCAGCCTCTATTAACCACCATTCTACTCTCTACCTCTATGAGATCCACTTTTTTAGTTCCCACGTATGAGGGAGAACATGCACTATTTGTGCCTGGCTCATTTCACTTAACATAACAACCTCCAGTTCCATCTAGTTGTTGCTGTCTTAGTCCATTTTCACACTGCTATAAAGAGCGACCTGAGACTGGGTGATTTATGAGGAAAAGAGGTTTAATTGACTCACAGTTCTACAGGCTTAACAGGAAGCATGTCCAGGAGGCCTCAGGAAACTTACAATCATGGCTGAAGGCAAAGGAGAAGCAAGCATGTCTTACCATGGTGGAGCAGGAAAGAGAGAGAGAGAAAGAGAAGGGAAGTGCCACACACTTTTAAACCATCAGATCACATGAGAACACACTCACTATCATGAGAACAGCAGGGAGGAAATTGCCCTGGTGGGAGGTGAGATCTAATCACCTCTAACCAGGCCCCTCCTCCAGTTATATGTGAGATTTGGATGGAGACACAAATCCAAATCATATCACTGCAAATGACAAAATTTTATTCTCTTTTATGGCTGAATACTATTTTATTTTGTATGTACACCATATTTTCTTTATCCATTCATCCATTGATAGACACATAGGTTGAGTCCATATCTTGGCTATTGTGAATAGCGCTGCAATAAACGTGGGAGTGCAGGTATCTCTGGACACACTGATTTTCTCCCTTTTTGATACTCAAGAGTAGGATTGCTGGGTCATATAGTAGTTTTGTTTTTAAGGTGTTTTTTTTTTTTTTTTTTTTTGAGGAAACTCTATACCATTTTATGTAATAGCTGTACTAATTTACATTCCTACCAACAGTGTACAAGAGTTCCCCTTTTTCTACATCCTTGCCAGTGTTTGTCACTACCTGTCTTTTTGTTAAAGGCCATTTTAAGTGGGGTGAAATAATATCCCCTTGTGGTTTTGATTTGCAGTTCCCTGATGGTTAGTGATTCTGAGTATTTTTTCATATATTTGTTGGCCATTTGTATGTCTTTTTTCTTTTTTTGAGAGATGACTATTCAGGCCTTTTGCCCATTAAAAAAATCTGATTATTTGGTTTTTTTGCTACTGAGTTGTTTGAGTTCCTTATATATTCTGGTAATTAATCTCTTGTCAGATGGAAAGTTTGCAAATATTTCCCTCCATTCTGTAGGTTGTATCTTTATTTTGTTGTTTCCTTTGCTTGCAGAAGCTCTTTCACTTGATGAAATCTCATTTGTCTATTTGTGGTTTTGTTACTCATGGTATTGAGGTCTTACTTAAAAAAACCTTTGCGCAGATCAATGTCCTGTAGTTTCCCTACTACATTCTTTCAGTAGTTTTACATTTTCAGGTTTTATTTTTAGTTTAATCCATTTTAAGGTGATTTTTGAATATGGTGAGAGATGGAGATTTAGTTTCATTCTTTTGCATATGGATATTCCTTACATTTCCTATATTTTATTATTATCGTTATTATTACTAAAGTCAGAGTTGTATTTTCTGATAGTTTTATTCTAAACTACCTAATTGCTATGCTCTTGTATAAGAGCATTCCTTCAGGATTGTGTATTGGTAGAGATGAACAAAGTAAAACATGAGGAAAATGGATAAACATTATACCAGAAAATTAAACCCAAATTTTTGCATAAAATTACATGAAACATGTATGAAAATAGGATTGTGTTCATAGGCTCCATGGTTCTAATAACAGGTATTTAATAAATGTTAGTTCTCTTCTCTCTCTTGAAATATGTCCCCTTAATGAACTAGAAACTTAATGATAAACTGAAGGAAGGCTTTTCCCCCACACTCCTACTTCATTCATTTATGTAATGAATTACCTGGGTGATTTCAGGCAGAGTTTCCCAACTGGGGCACACCATTTTCTGTGAACAGATTATAGGTGAGTGGAAATATTGATCATCTCAGTCCTTGAGGTATCTTTTAGTTAAGATATTGCTAGGAGTTGTAATAAGCTCCAACATTCTAATAGTGTAACACAGTAGTAGTTTCTTGCTTATGAAAGGGTAAACAGTTAATGCTCTGGTCAGCAGGTGGCATTTCTTCATGGGATAATTTAGCCACCAAGGCCCTCCTAGGGGTCTGACACTTACTTTTTCACCACCTTCATTCAGTCGTGCCACAGATTATTTCTGTTCATAATCCATTGTTAACCACACTTCGATACAAAGAAAGCTGGGACATATAGTCCACAGCCAAGCAGCGACTTCCCAGAAGCAACAATCCTGTGGAAGGAAAAATGTATATTTAAAATTAGCCAGCTTTGTTACAAGGGCTTGAGCCATTGGCTTGTTATTTCCAGCCATGAACAATCATATCCATTTACCTAACTCTACCACTTAAATATTACGATTTTCTATATGTGCCATGACGTAAAGAAGGTTAAGAAGCATTAAAGGTATCATTCACTGGTACCCGTGGCCTTGAAATTTTTCTGCTGGGTTGTCTTCAATTCTCTAAATTGCCAAGTATCCAATAATTGTGGATTAGGCCTAACTTCATTTCTAAAACACCGTTTTGTCCCCTTTACCATTTAGTTTAGCATGTGTGGGGGAAATGAAATGTTTCTTCCCATCTTAGG
This sequence comes from Pongo pygmaeus, assembly GCF_028885625.2. Lineage (NCBI taxonomy): Eukaryota > Metazoa > Chordata > Mammalia > Primates > Hominidae > Pongo > Pongo pygmaeus. Next base: position 16,972,677 of record NC_085930.1, on the reverse strand, counting down.
TTCATGGTAGAGGCCCCTATAATGCAAGATTAACAAGAGAAAACCATAGAAATTAATATAATTTTTATATGACTCGGGAGCCTTCATATGGAAATGAACACCCAAAGTTAAGTTCTTAGGATACAAGACAAGACAAACAGGAACGTTATTGCCGAACTTGAGGGGAAAAAAAACTACCTAAAACTAATAGGTACCCCAAATCAAATTTAATCAGAGCTACAATGCAAACAAATGTTTTTCTCCTGCTTTGCTGAATTTGGAAAGGAAGGGAAAAGGAGGATTTTGCCTCCTCTTGACCAGACACTACAGGCAGAGATCCAGGAGATCTGACCTTAGTTAGAGTTCTTACCTTGCACCAGCTTTTTACAGGTACTCCAGGATCTCATCTGCAGGCTCTGGAGCAAGTAAGGTATCTCAGCCACCCCTCATTTGGAGCCAGAAACTGTAGCAGAAAAGAAATATCCTTCCTTCCCACCTTAGGTTCGTGGCTGAGACCCATATAACAAAAGACCATTTAACAGGAGAAGAACATTAAAATTGATTTAATAAATGTTTTACATTACATGGGATTCATTGGAAATGAAGACCCAAAGGAACAGATATATCTGTGTATTTTTTATGCTAGATTTGACGAGCAAGTGGATAGTTGTGGAGAAGTATAATTGGATAGAAAAGTGTAATCTAATGGTAATAAACTAGGGGGAATCTAGCAAGGCTTGTTTGTTCAGATGTTTCTCTCTATACCTGTTTCTCTCTGTACCTTATATCTATGAAGAAAGATAAGGTTGTTCCTTTCCTCTGGGTATAGGAAGAGCACCTCTCAAATGAAGGCTTTGTGCCCAACTCCAGGGGAAGGTCAAAGAATCCTTCCTAGGTTTTTTTGGCCTGTTTCAGAGTAAGAGCAATAGGAAGGTAATGGTGGCCATCCTGCTTCTGCTGTTTTCCTAAAAGCCAAGATGCCATATTTGGTGATAGCATATCCTGAACCCTATCACATTGTATCACTCTTGTTTCTTTTCCTCTTCATCTTGCCTTTGTGTAGTAGACAATTCATGCTTACCCATTGTCTTGTGTCTTTAACTATGCTGGGACCCTGATCTTATCCGTCAAAGTCATTGCCATTCATTCATGAGACATGCAATAATAGTAATGCAATTCTCCAGATACAAAGTAGAGAAATTATCTATCTAAATTTATTCATCTTTTAATATATAAGTAGTTACATTAGAAGAAATAGATGACATGTAAATGCCTTCATAGAAGTATTTTCTATGAAGTAAAAACAAATAAATTAAAAATCTACTCTTTATCCCTTTCTCACTTTATCTTCAATTATATCACACTCATATTTCCATTATGCTACAGAGTAGAAATATAACGTTTTACGTTATGTGCATTAGCTAAGTTAGCTCATTCTTAGACAAGCCCATAATTTCTCTGGCTAAGATTATTTTTTATCAAGGAGGCATTATTTTATGGCTGAAGGTGAAACCGTCCGTTAACTTTCATTGGTGACATCTTATTTTCTTCATCTAATGCCTATAGTCTTTCATACGCTATGCTACATTTGGTCTTAGCCTATCAAATCCCTGGAAGGTTGCTTAACCATTCAGTTAAGCACATAGTCCAATTCTTTGTGTTCCTTGTTATAAGAGAGTGGTGTGCTTCATACAGTCATTAAAGACTCAGAACTCAGATACTGAGTCATCTTTAACACTTTGCTTTCAAGATCATCCTGAGCATTACCATCCAACAGGCAAGAGAAGATGGAGCATGGAGGGTCCCGCATAGGATTTGGCAGGCCAGTCCTGGAAGGGCCTCATATCACCTCTGCTCTATTTCTACTGGGCCAAATTCAGTCCTTCAACCACACCTAGCTACAAAGAAGACTGAAAATGTGATTTGACTAGGGAAATGATTTTGGTATACAGCCAGTGAGTGTGCCATACTGTGACAACTGGCCTTTAACTTTAACAAAAATCATTTCATCCATTTGTCTTGCATATTATATTAAATTCAGCCTTCAGAGTCTTCAGTCCAGCAATAATTCCCACCCCAATCTTAACGAATTAACTTCTCGTCATACATGCGAAGACCTTTCTTTTCATCCAAACTAATTTACTTTCTATTCTCCAGTCTCATTACTATGCCTTTCCATAGGCCATTTTAATTCACTGCATCTGAATATACTTCCTTCATCTTCTATCATCCACTAACTTTTTGGAAACATGACTTATTAACTCATCTTTTCTACAGAAATTTTCAGGATGAATCAAGCTGTACTCCTCACTATACTTACTCATGTAGCCCTTCAGTAATATACCAATTTCTCCTCTCCTTTCTTCTCTTGCTCATATTTCCAGAAGCCTTGGGAAGGGTAAGTGTTAGGGGTAGAAAATCATGAACAAGTTCCATAATCTGTGTGGCTCAAGGTTAAACCTTCCATTAATGTTCCTTTGATTGCATCTTACTTTCTTTATCCAATGCCTATGGACTTCTTCACAAGTTAATGCTATATCTGGTGCTAGCCTATCACATTCCAGGGTGGTTATTGAATCTTTCTATAGATATGTCCATCATTTTACTCTTCCAATTCATATTATTTAGAACAGATTGGAGGAAATAGGAAAATTTGGAGAAAAAAGGCACAAGTAATAAATGAATGTTTCTCATTCTTTTGTTTATCATCTCTTATTGAAACAAATGCCTGTTTTAAGTTTTCTTATGTGGGTATTTGGAGATAAAATGCTCTGGGAGAGAATGGGCAGGTGCTGTCCCCAAGACAGTGGGAAGGACCCAGCACACACTATAGCTAACCTGGCTTCTGTTATGGCCATGATACCAGGTCTTAAACCATGCCAGTGCTAAACAAATTTTTATTTTTCTTTTCTTTCTCCCATGAGGGATTCTCAATCCTGTTTCCCATTAGAATCACCAGGGAAGCATTTAAAATGCTGATCACCACATCACCCTGTAGCCTCCAGCTGGTGAGCTGACTGATAGTCCCGCAGTTCCTAAGTGAACATCCCCACTTTGCTGTCCTCTGCAGCAGGGCCTTCTCAAAACTCACTTGACTTTGTTTCTCCTCAAAGCTCCCTGGGGTAATGTCTGATCACTCTGGCCTATCTCTAGCTCTTAAGAGTAGAGGGAATTCAAGCTGAAAGATAATTTTCTTAATTTAGCCCTGAAACTTGTTTTATTTTCAGTGTTCTAAAAGTGACTCTAGAAAATGAAAAAGCAAATATTTCCTTTTAAAAATCAGCTTCCTGAGACTTTTTTACAATCTTAAATTATCAAATTAATCATTTGTTTTATTGAGGAAATTTATTTTAAATCCTTTAAAACTAGAAATTTTCCTAATGGTGAAAGTAAGCATATTTTCTGGAAAATAGACCATATTCCCACCTTTGCATGAATTAATTTACTGGTATTTACTGAGCACCTAACCAACGACAAAGATTCTCTGCTTCAACAAAATTTAGTCAGGCTTCCACATCTTCTCTTTGGTCCATCTGTGCATGTCCTTGTAAAATCCAGTTTTAGCAAAGAACCCTATTAAGCTGGTTTAGCAAGAAACCCCCATCCTCAATATCTGATCACCCACCATAATAGATTCAGTTCCTCCTCCTTCCCCAGGTGATGTCTGCTCACCTGGCCTGTTTTCAGCTAGAATACTGTTAGGTTGGCTTAGCCAGAATCGCTCTTACCTCTGATGTTTCCTCTTCATAATTTTCCAGCCTCTGACCCCACTTGATCCTTGACTATAAATTGCAGTGGTCCCTGTACCTTTCTTACAATGGTCCTGAATAAAGTCTTCTTTACTGTGCTTTTACATATATAATTGAATATTTTTTATTGTATAACATAAGGATATATTACCTTGTACTCTGCCCTGTGAGAAATGAAACAGAAGCCAAAACTAGACCGAAGACCAAATTCTTTTTTAGAAAAAAAGATAGATAAAATAGATAGGATAATAGTACAGAAATATGTTAATATTCACTGAAAATGATTGACATTAAATAGATGATGAAGAACTCTCTGAGAAAAAGAGAGAGTAAGTGGCTGACAATAGTGAGGAATAGCCAGAGGAGTTATCTTGGTAATAAGAAACTACGCTGTGTTTATTGGTCTTGAGAAGCCTAGATTTCTTGTTGGGAAGGAATGGAGGAGGAGGTTGAATTATTACAACTGGGCCATTGGTGAAGATATGCAAATGCAAAAACTGAAGAATTTAGATTTTACGCTGTAGAAAATAGCAAAATTGGTTAGAAGAGAGGCAGTTATGGCCTGTAGTTCATTTGATTAAAATAACAATGACATGTTTATTGTGCATATTATTTTACAGTGTGGCCGGAAATACTCAGGGCAGGTGGTGGGAAGGGTGTGAACAAGTACCTGAAAACAAATTATCCAGAGATGATTGGATTTTGAAAGCATTTTGATACACCTGGGTAGATATGTGCAAAGTATAACAGGCCAGAATGTTTACCAACTACTCCCACTCATATGTTAACAAATCTTTATTCTGATGGACAGATCCACCTCTTAGGAGATTAGTCAGTGTGAATCTGACCTGAAACGTAAAAACTCATTTACAAAACTCTTTGGGTGTATTAAGCCTTGTGCTAAGGATTTTATAAGTACTAATTTATTTAACACTCCTTTATTCCATAAAGTAGGTACCATTATCCCCATTTTCCAGATTGAAAAACCTGAAGTAGAGAAGCTAAATCACAATCCTGCAGGTCTTTAGCTGGTAGCTTGTAGTTTATGGCTTTGAACCTCATCTACCTGATTTCAATAACTACGCCTTTAGCTAACTCATACATTGACAAAGTTAAGCTTCTGAGACTGCAACGGTGGGTAACAAACCTCAATTATGATAAATTTGCCCTCGTGCTTGACACCCTTTGCACCCTATTGGCAAAATCAGAAATTTGTGCCCTAACTGTGCAGTGCATCTCATCATTTCAAAAGCTGCCTTCCTCTTCAGCCTCTTCAGAAATGCTTCACCAATCTCCATACCTGAGTCACTTGGGCCTTTCAGTTCTTGGGAAAAGCGCAATTCCCTCTTGCCTGAAGACTTTAATACCCTTCCCTGATTCTAGTAAGTTTCACTTCTAGCAGCATCCTTCTCACACATTGCCTAAAGATAACTAAAATTTCATACAACATGAGATTGTTATTTTCTACTGCCTCATTTATTCCCACTTCTCTCACAGTTTCCAATTACTACATCAGCTGAATTCTATCCTGTTTCTCATCCCAAAGTGAAGATGAGCAGCAAAACTTTCCTGCTGTATTTTTTAAAAAGCATAAGTATGTTAGCAGCAGTGAATCAATACGGGTTTGCAGCAACCTCAATTCTTGCCTCCTCAGGAGAAGGAGTTCAACCAAGGGGGCTTAAGGCACTGAGAGACCAAGGCAAGTTTTAGAGCAGAAGTGAGAGTCTATTAAAAACTTTTAAAGCAGAAATGAAAGGAAGTAAAGTACACTTGGAAGAGTTGGCCCTCCAGTCTCTCAAGTAGGTGACTTGAGAGACTGAAGTGCAGTGTTTGGCCTTTGATATGGGGCTTTATATGTCGTCACGCTTCCAGGGTCTGCATTACTTTTCCTCTGATTCTTCCCTTGGGGTGGGCTGTCCATACGCACAGTGGCCTGTTAGCCCTTGGGAGGGGCCCAATGCAGTGTGTTTACTGAAGTTGTGCACGTGCTCTCTCCACGCATTTTTCCCTTACAGGTTGATCGTTGCTAGAGGAAGGTGATATGCAGTGAAACGCTGCCATTTTGCCTCTTAGTGCGCATGCTTGAGCACACTTGCCTGACTCCTGAGATCTTATCAGGAAGCTACTGATCACTAGCTTTAGATGTTTTCTACCTACTGGGAGACTGCCTTTCCCTGGTGTCAGCTGTGACCAATTATTATTTTAGTGAGACAATTTAACAACCCCTTAACCATTACGTGATGTTGCCCGACATTCCTGGTTAGCAGGGGGTGAGGGTGGGGTGGGTGTGGGGGCTCTCCTGCCCTGCTTATGTCTTCCCAACTACCTACTTTAACAAGAGCAGTGGGATTCTCCCTGGCTCACTTTCTCCGTGCTCTCTCCCCCTCACTCTTCTACTCCAAGTTAGAGCCCTTAGGATTCACAGCTTTCCTAGGACAAGGGAAATAAATGCTTAATGTTTTGATTTTCAAAGAAGGAATGGCAAACCTTCTCTTTCTACTCTTGCTAAGCCCCAGATAACAATCCAAATTAGAGTTAAAAATAAATAAATAAAAATTATTTGAAACAATTCCTAAAGCACAGGAGGTAGTAAAGTCACCAAAATGTTGAAAGATTTCGCTAATCAGAAAATTACCTCTTTGATCTCTTACTAACGTACAGCCACCTTAATTAGGCTGACCTGATACAAACACGCCTTTTGAAAAACAGCTTTAGGCAGGGCATGGTGGCTCACGCCTGTAATCCCCACGCTTTGGGAGGCCTAGACGGGTGAATCACCTGAGGTCAGGAGTTCAAGACCAGCCTGACCAACGTGGTGAAACCCCGCATCTACTAAAAATACAAACATTAGCCAGGTGTGGTGGCACATGCCTGTAATCCCAGCTACTCTGGAGGCTAAGACTGAAGAATGGCTTGAACCCGGGAGGTGGAGGTTGCAGTGAGCTGAGATCGCGCCATTGCACTCCAGCCTAGGCAACAAAAGCAAAACTACATCTCAAAAAAAAAAAAAGAAAAGAAAAGAAAAAGAAAAATTGCTTTAGCGATGATTTATTGGTTGTTTAGAGAATAGAAATTTAATTTCAGATTAAAAATACATAGGATTACGATGTCTACCTTCTAGCTGGTTGGGACCTTCAGGTATAGACTTCAGTATCAAGTTAAACAAGACCAATCATGGCATGTTTTAGACACGTTCAAATATGTAAATCAAAATCATGTTTATCAATCCTAAATGTACAGAATCTAAATTTAATTCACAAGAGGAGATTTGTGAGTTAATGAGCGTCAGTAATCTCATGGACTCTGTATGTGTTTTATTCTTTCAACATTCAACATTCAACAGAAGATCTGTTACAACCTGCAGATGGAAAATTCCCAAATTCAGCCTAAAAATACCTGAAGGAGGCAGACAGAAGAAGGAGAAGCGAGTGAAGAAGAGAGGAAGTTACTGGGACAAATACAGCAGATCTTCATACTATAATGTAGAATATGAAGAAACACATAAACCACTTGCATTTGTTCATTTCAAGGATCACTAGTTGCCCTTAATATGGGTTTAGGAGCTTTGTTCTACATATTTTGAATGTGAAGGTAAAATACTTTCTTCCTTTCATTTTGGTGTCTGGAAATGGGCCCACTTGGAACTGTCTACCATAGAATACAGACAGGACTAAACAGGCTTTCTAAAGAAATTAGCTGATTTTGGCAAAGTACTGGGTGTGCAGCACCAACTGCTTACCAGTCTATGAGTGTAATGATTAACGTTTGGCTTCTTGTTCTTTCATTTACTACTAGGACTTCTTAGCCTTTGATCGTCTTTCTACTTCAACTGTTACTCTTTAGTTCCACAAATTATTCACACTCATTACATTTGGTTTTCCCTTTCATCTTTCTTATCCACTGTTTCTTCTATCCACTAGTTAATCTTTATTGAATTATTGAATTATTTAGGAAGACCCCCTAATGTGTAATGTTATCCCAATCCCATTTTTCTTCACTGAAGGTCATATAAATAACACTATAATTTGCCACAAAATACCTTGTCCTAACTATTGCTTTTAGATTTACAGTGCTCCAGAGTTAATATGAAAACTTTGAGAAACTCATTATTACTATATATTTTGAAATCAAGAAAAATTGATCTTTACAAAATTCTAAAGACCTTAAATATTACAATTAGTGACTATAAAGAATAACAGATACAAGATTTTGTTAAATAACTTGGAATATAATTACAATTTGCCTTAATGAAGTTAATGTTAATTACATTTGAAAAATTAATCCCAGGAAGAGACTCTGAAAACTTCAACCATAGGTTCAGCCATACCATGAATTCTTTTTAGAGTATTTGATGCATTTTACACATCAAACAATATACCAGGTACCATGTTAGATATTTTAGCTATTGCGACATTAATACTATGCAACTGTATGTGGTAGATTTTATCATTCTCTACTTTTTCACAACAGGAAACTAATTATCTGAGTAGTCAAATATCAAACCCAGTTGACACAGCTAAGATGTACCCAGATTGGAATCTAGTATTGAAGACACACCACACTGCCTCCCTCAGCTAGATGCTACCTGAGACAGATTTTTTTAAATTTTCCTTTAAAATTTCTTTTGTACATAATGATATTGAATAACTTGTATTTCACTACATCTTCTTTCTATTTTTTTAATGAAATAAATGCATGTCCAATGTTCTAATACTGGTATAGGGGCAGAAAAATACCTTTTCCTTATCTGTCTTAGGTTCATGACTGAGGCCCCTATAATGAAAGACAGAATAACAAGAGAAAAACGAACTAATTTATACAATATATGTTCTACATGACACAAGAGCCAACATAAGGAAATGAAGATTCAAAGAAACAATTAAACCTGCGGGTCTTTTAAATATGAGGTATGATAAAGATTAGATAGTCATGAAGGAATTTAATAGGGCCAAGGGGTGTGATTTAATGGTAATCTACTGGGGGAAACTTAGCAAATCCTGTTTGTTCATATTCTTCTCTGTGTCCCTGTATCTTCCAAGATGAGAATGCTCTTTTCCTCTGGGGATTGTGAGGGCACCTCTCACATGGTCTTATACCCTGCTTCACAGGAGAAGCGCAAGTAAAGGTAAGAGTGAACTTGCTGCTTCTGTGGTTTTCCCCAATACCTTCAGCTTAACATATTCAATATGCCATGGCGCCATATGTTGGGATAGCGTGATGTCAGCCCCATCACTTGAATAATGCTACAAGGCTAAAATAACACCAACAAAAAGCAATACCTTGTTCACCGCTCCCCCCCCAAGTTCTATTTTAGTTGTTTGTTTTCATATTTCTGTCTATATTTCTAAATAACATTTACATATTATTTTACTTTCAAAGTTTAATCACTTATTTATTTCTCGTTTAGAGAATTCAGATTTAGCTCTTCACTAGCCATTTGTCAAAAACATACACTTCCCCTTTCTACATCCATTTTTCATTTTTTAATGAGGCTTTTAAATTGATATTCAATGTTTACCTTATGTTGACAATAACAATATTGTTCATACCTGAGCCATAGTATACTAGAACATTTCCTTTCCTGTACAGTCTTTGTATAGTTTTTCTGTAATGAATGATTACTAACAAAGGTTACAATTCCTTTTTTTAGTTTCTTATTCTATTGAGAATGTATTATTATATGATAAGTTGCATCTTACTGGTTTCTCTTGAGATCACAAAACCTTCATATTTCTCAGATCTGAACAGTCAGCCATCACTTGAAACATCTGCTTTCCATGTTTACAGAATTGCCTAAGAGCTATTATAGGCCCTCATCTCTCCTCTGTTCTCTTTGCCCATATATATTATCTCTCTCTCTCCATAGATAGATAGATAGATAGATAGATAGATAGATAGATAGATAGACAAACAGATAGGTAGATGCTGACATATGTGTGTGTATGTGCAATTACAGCATTTATATGTATACATATATCAGCATGTATCTATCAGCGTGTATATATATGTATCATATATATATGTGTGTGTATATATATGTGTGTGTATATATATACACACACACAAATACACATGCCAAGACAATTTCAGCATATATATATATGGACAGCATATATATATATATATATGCTGAAATTGTCTTTACCACATAATTGAGCTCTCATCACAGCAGTATATAATGTTGTTTTGCATAGTAGTATCTTACCCTTTTTATGGTATTTATATTATGGATCAGGGAATTTGTATTTTCATTGGATCCACATTTGTGCTGAACACAATATGTTTTGCAGAGTGGTCATTTTGTAAAATCTTATTGTTGGCAATTAATGCATCAAACAATTTTTTGTGTGTGTTTCCTTGAATCTGCAGAAAAGGCAAAAAAAATTGGTTTAATGCAGCATAAGAGGGGTGATAATGGAGCCATTCTTAACAGAATACGTGTAACCCAAAAGCAAAGCTTTTTATTTACAGTTGTATTTGTTTTCAAGATTTACTTTTTATATATTATCAAAATAAGTCTGAGATTTTTAAATGTTGCATGATAAATTATATGAAAAAAGGGAATTTCAAATTTGCTAACATAAAACAGGTAGACAAATTTGGCATTTAGGCAATTTACCATTGAGTTGGACTTTCAGCAGGATAAGTTATTTAGTAAAATTATTGGTAATCATTTTAAAGGAGGACAGGAAGGATTAAATTAAAAATCTCTTCAAAACTTCTCTTCTGAAATAGCAGGGTGTAGGGGACAAAATTAATATATTTTCTTCACTGATCACAAAGTCCATGGCTGAGGCTCCTATAACAAAGACAGATTGACAAGAGAAAATCATACAAATGTATTTAACATGAGTTTCATTTGACATAGGAGCCTTCAGAAATGAAGACCCAAAGAAACAGGGAAATTTGTGTGTTTTATGGACAGTTTTGCAATGCATATTATTTAAGGAAAACAGGGTATGATCAAGCAGAAGTAAACTGGGGAGAATTTAGAAAGACTTGTTCATTCAGATACTTCTTGGAGTCCTTTTCTGACACCCCTTTCCTCTGGGTATAGAACAAAACACCTGTCACATGAGGGTCTTCAGCAAGGAGAAAGATCAGAAAATGACCTTCCTAGGTTTTATGGCCTGCTTCAGGGAAGAAGAGTGAGGGGAAGGTGAGAGTGACCTTCCTACTTCTGCTGTTTCCTCAAATGCCAAGGTGCCATATCTTGGGGTAGCATGTCCTGTTTTTTTATCAATACATGAAGCTAAAATTCTAAACTGTTTATAAAACTTCATAGTCATGTAGAAGCAGCAAATCCATATGGGTCTGCAGTAATTGGATTCTTACCTCCTGGGAGGAAAGACTTCATCTGAGGGACATAAGGCAGAGTGATAGACTGAGGCAAGTTTTAGAGCAGGAGTGAAAGTTTGTTAAAAAGTTTTAGAGCAAGAACAAAAGGAAGCAAAGTACACTTGGAAGAGGGCCAAATTGGCAACTTGAGGGATCCAAGTGTGCTGTCCGACCCTTGACTTAGGGTTTTCTGCATTGGCATGATTCTGGGGTTTGTGCTTCTTCTCCACGGATTCCTCCCTTGGGGTGGGATATCTGTATGCACAGTGGCCTGCCTATACTTGGGAGGCACCACATGCACTGTATGTTTGCTGAAGTTATGCACATGCTCATTTGAGATATTTTTCCTTTACCAGTTGAATGTTCCTAGAGGAAGGTCACATACTAGTTAAACTCAGCCATTTTGCCTCTTAATGCACATGCTTGAGTCTATTCACCCAAATCCTGAAATCTTATTGGGATGCTGCTGATCATCAGCTTTAGGTGTTTCTATCTATTGGGAGACTGCCTTTCTCTGGTGTTGGCTGCAAACAATTAATTTAGAGAGACCATTTAACAGCCACCTGACCACCACCTGATGCTCACCTGACATTCCTGGTTTGTGGGGCTAGGGGAAGGGGCATTTCCTGCCCTGCTCGTGTCTGCCTAGCTACATACTCTAAGAGAGTCATAGTTGGAAGAAAACATTTTCTCTTTAAATCAAAAATAATTTAAATTTAAGAAGAAAGTTATTAGGAGTGAATTACATTATGAAGTTTCTATATTTATTTTTTGGTAAAAATTTAGGATCTCAATCACTTATTTCATTTATCTGTGATATTCTGGCTGCAGTGGAAAGAATTTTAGAATATGAAAATGAAAGAAAATTAAAATGTCAATAAAATACTGTTGTGTATTTTTTTATGTTTTATCTCTCAAGATTATTTTATAATCAAATTTTCTTTTCTATGGTTTTAGACTTATTACTGAAGATGCATTAACAGAAAACCTAGCAAACTGTCTTCTTAGAGCACTTCTCAGTAACTTGGGAAGGTTGGCATATAAAACGAAAGCTGAATCCTTTCCTCTGTCTGAATGTTTTAACCTAAGAAACAATGCAAATAACAGGAAGACCAATTTTCAGAAACAGAAAGAGAAATAGAGAGAGGAGAGAGAAAGACAGAGAAAGAAGAAGAGAGAGGCAGAGAGAGGCAGACGAAGATAGAGAAATGGAGTCACCCATGTCTTCTTTGCCTAAACTCAAATTAAAATTCAAAATGATTTACTTTCAAAAGTTGAGGAGAGAAGAAAAAAGTTAGGTTCAATAAACGTGCAGTCCTACTAAATAAATAGAATGAAGACTATTGTGATTTTAGAATATTTCAAGTGTAAGGAGTCAAATAGAGTAGCAGTTGAGAACATAAGCCAAGTAGACACACAGCCTTGATTCAAATCTTCCTTCTGCCACATCCTACTCCTCTGAACTCATGTAAGCCCTTGGACATTTCTAAATCTCTTTCCTCATTTATAACATATAGCAAAGACTAATACATTCATATAATTATTGAGGCATCAATAAGAATACACGAGACAGTGTTCTGCAGAGAACCTCATAAACTAGGAAGAAAAATTAACTATCACTCTTAGCAATTTCACCAATTAACTCAACAAAATTGTTCAATGCCTACTGGCAATGTGATAGAAGTTGCAGACAGAGCAGTAAATAGATCAAATTTTTTACCCTCTTGGAGGTTACATTCTAGTGAGAGGACACAAACAATAAACAAGTAAATATAAATGTCTGAAAAATGCTGTAGAGAAAAATAAAGCAGGATCATGTAAAATATTTTTCTCATAGATAACATTTTGATACTGATTACAAATGGTAACGATTCATCCAAATGTATATATCTAAGTGTATACATATAGCCTAGGTGTGGAGTTGGGTATACTGTCTAGGCTTGTGTAAGTACACTCTATCATGTGCACACAATGATGAAATCTAAGGATGATTTCTCAAAACATATCCCCATAGTTAAGTGACATGTGAGAGCACAAAACACTTACAAGAGAAACAGGGAAATGGGGCAGTGGAAGAAGATGTAGGCACTAGAGAGAATTTTGAGATTGAAGATGTTGTAACGTGCTTTTTCAGCTTATAATTGTATGGAAAAAGATGATTATGAAGAGAACAGAAGAGGACAATTGCTAGAATGATGACCTTGAATAGGTGAGAGGGAGTGGGTTCAAATGGACAAGTCAGGGGGCTGGTGTTAAAGTGGATGAGCCAGGAGAGTTCATCCACTTTAACAGGACTGAGAGCGAGTGGGTGAGTACTAATGTGTGCGTGTTGGTGGTTGGTAGAAGATGTGGGGAAAATTCTCCTCTGTTTTGTTTTTTTCTTAATGAAATAACAAGCAAGATCATTTGCTGAAGCATTAATCCTTGGGGAAGATGAGTTAGAAGTTTGAGAAATGAGAGTGAGAAGAGTGAAAGGATGAAGAAAATACAGTAGAATTGACAAGAGTGATTTCAATGACAGATCATGGAATCTGAGTGTGCAATGAGAAAAAAAAATGGATGTAAGGGGGTGAAGGTGTGCTTGCATAAATCTTACTAGCTTCTTATTTGAGGGAACAGAGGCTGAATCTCTGTTATTTCCTGCCCAGAAAGAGTTTGGGCTTTAAAAGTGTTGTCTCTTCTTTTTCCATCTCTTCAGAAAAGTGATAACTTTTCTCAAGGCCCACAGAAATAAAAGACTCCTAATCTTTCACTTAGAATGGTGGGGGTCTACTTAGTCTACACTGGAATATTTAAGAGACCCTCTCCAGTGACTAGCCCCAGAATAAAGGGTTTTCTCCTAAATAAGCTTTTGTTATTGCTTGTGCTGCATACAGTTGCCTTTCCTACTCAACTTACACAATATACAGTATATATTTTTGAGGGCCTATGTTATACCAGGCTTTGTTCTAGGCACTGTGAAGACAACACAATAATTCCTACCCTGAAAGTGTTTTGCTTTTTCTGGGGGAACAGATGATTAACAAGGAAAATGCCAAAGGGGCAATTACTATGGGAAAAAATTGGCATGAAAGGAGAAAGTATGGTTGGTGAGGTACAATTTGAAATAGGGTAGTCACAGAAGACCTTGTTTAGAAAGCAAAGACATGACATAAGTGAGTGATTCATGGGGATAGCTCAAGAAATACATCAGTCTTGGAATATCAGATGCAAATATCCAGAGGTGGGAGCTTACCTGATTTATTCTTGGAAGAGCAAGGAGTCCATGGCACTGGAGACCAAAATTGTAGGTGATACAAGTAAGGGGGAGGAGAGCTCATGTTGTATTGCCTTTTTACTGTGAGTGAGACAAGAAGCCAAGAGAGCTTTGAAAGGAAGAAACGGTGACCAAAACTACATTTTCAAAGTATACCTATGGTGGTTGCACTGAGAACACATTTGCCTTGCATTAGAAGGTAATGAGATGTTTTTGGTAAACCAAAATAGCTCCAGAAAAAAAGCCTAATACAAAGGCAAACCAGACCCTGAGAAAATGGGAAATCTAAGCAGGAGATGTTGGTTCAATCACTAAAGGTTCTTGGGAGTGAGATATTTCTAGGTCAACATGCTATCCTGGAAGTCCATGGAATACAGTCAAAAATATGATCTATTTCCTTGACAGTGAACACGAGAATGTTCCTGGAAGTTCATAAATAACTGTGCAGGACTAGTTATAATTCTGACCCCAGATTCCAAAAATGAATGGCAATATTCAACTTCAGTTCACTGATCTCTCACTGAATTTTACGGTTCAGAATCCCCCTTTGGATTTAGTAATCTCTGGTAACTCCTGGAGAATTTTAGGTGGGGAAAGACTAGCAATTCAATACCAGCAAAGGGATGAGGTCCTTAAGGAAATTGGGGAAGGTATTAAAATACATATGTTATTTAAATTGGCAATGCAGTAAATTCAGGTGATACACCATGATGCATTTCATCACTCCATTAAAATTCCATTTTTACTCTCTATAAAACATTAATATAAGAATACTAATATATAAATTATAAATAGATGGAAGCAGAGGCTTGGTATACAATGTTTTGAAGTCAAATCTACATCAATAAACGTTTTTTTGGAGACATGGTCTCGCTCTGTTGCCTAGGCTGAGTGCAGTGGTGTGATCACGGCTCACTACAGCCTTCATCTCCCAGGCTCAAGCAATCCTCCCACCTAAGTCTCCCAAGGAGCTTAGGCCACAGGACCACAGGAGAGTACCACACCTTGCTCATTTTTTTTTTTTTTTTGGAGAGATGGGACTTTTCTATGTTGCCAGGCTGGTCTTTAAGTCCTAGGCTCAAGAGATACTCCTGCCTTGGCCTCCCAAAGTGCTGGGATTGCAGGCATGAGCTACCATACCCAACCAACAATGGACTTTTGTCTGTGTACGAGTCCTAGCCTAATTGTGTCACCTTGGGCAAGACATAGAGCCTCCTTGAGGCTCCATTATCTCATATGCAAACTAATATATTTAAGGTATGATGAATATTACATTTTAAAATCTGTTTGAAAATATGTTGCAAATTGTAAAATTCCAGAAATATTGTAAAGAAGCAGGGAAATACTCTACAAGTTTTTAATTTTATACTTTCCCTACTAAGCATTTATTTCTACTATGGGGATTAAATATTAGTATATTTTCTATTCTTATACCTGATGGTTTTTCTTGTTTTGGTGAAGTTACCAAGAAGGAATAAACAACAAAAAAAATTAAAGACAGGAAGAGAAAGCAAGGGCAATTATTTGATTGTTATAATCTAAGTGAGTGATTTAGGCCCCAGAAAAGTTTCCCCTTGAACTTCCGATTTCTCTCAAAACTCCTGTAGCTTCTCTGGCACATACAATCAAAGGGAAGAAACATCACATTTCTGGTTTATAAAGTAAAACCTGAGAACCAGTGACTTAAATTGCGTGTTAGGGGCAGCAGATTCTTTACAGCTGAACAATGTACTACTTGAATCATTAAGGATGACACTGGACATATAATACAGGGTTTTGTTTACCATCATCCTATTTCAAAAACATCATCCTCCCATCTCAAAACATATGCTGTTGCTTAAATGCTTAGCAACTCCCGTTATTTTTAGATCTTTTTTCTTCCTTTTCCCAAGTTTATAGATTTTCTATTTACTAGAGACATTTAAGAAGTTCTGGTTATTGCTGTGTAACAAACCACTTGAAACTTAGCGGCATAAAGTATCATTAATTTTATGCCCATGGATTCGGTAGGTTAGAAATTCAAGGCACAGCTGGGAAATCTGTGCCTTGAGCTTACAGCTCTCTATGAAGTCTGGGGCTCCAGCTGGGATGTTGCGATACTGTGATGACTCAAATGGCTAAGAATTGGAATCATCATCAGAATCCCATAACAGGCTGGACTGGATTGGGACTGTGGACCCACACAAGACCTTTATTGGTAGCTAGGAATTTTACAGCAGAGGAGCTGGATTCCAAGGGTAAGCTTCTGCAGAGGAAATGTGGAAGGAACCAGGAGGAAGTTGTATGAACTTCAATGACCTAAACTCAGAAGTCAATAACCTTTCTTTATTAATTGGAGCAGTCACAATCTTACCATGATTCAAAGGGACAGGCCATAGACCTTGCCTCTTGATGAGAGAAGTGTCAAAAATTTGTAGCCATTTAAAAAGTCTCCATAAATATATACACTTATGTACCCACAAAAATTTTGATAAATACATAATTAAGTACATTAAAAAGTTACTGCATAAACTATATATAAGGGCTAAATACAGAGCACAGACTAATTGCTAAATGTATGAGTGAGGAGGTGTGTGTTTTATTCACTGTTGGTTGCTTTCTCATCATTCATTCTCTTCAACAAACTGTCCACATACTTCAAGGGTAACAGATAAGTCCATTCCAGTACAGGACCCGATGGGTCTAAGGGAACACAGGCTTAGCCAAACAGTACATGGTGTTCTCTGGACACAGAATTAGTCCTGCAAAGAGCATGCATAACAATTCAGATGACTGGGATGCATTTTCAGAGACTGTTCAGAAGCTCTCTAGCTTTTGTCGCTCTGCCTCTGAATATCATCGCGTGTGGCTTGAGACTGATCAGTGGTCTGTTGCAGCCATATTGATAACAGCTTGAGAAAGAAAGCAACATGGGGAGCCAAGTAGAGCAAAGAGATTCACAGACAAATGGAGGCAGAGCCTTGACTGAACCAAGTCTTCTCAGAGCCCTTTTGTTGTACTTCTCAGTTCCTGACATCATAAATTCGCTACCCCAACTTGCTTAGCTGCACTGACTTGGATTTTATGTGTTTTGTGTTTACAATCTGTGTTCAGAAGCATTGTTACTGACACAGTCTATATAAAAGAGATAAATTAAATGTAAAGGGAAATGATTTAGTCTCCAATCCTCTTAAAGTATTTTATCACGTAATCCTTTTATGCTTTTATTGATTATTTCTTTAGATTTGTGTGATTCTAATACTGTTTTAGTTGGAGAATGATGGAAATTGAATAAAAACAAATAATCCAAATCACATTTCTCAAACATAATTAATAACTGGCCTTTTTGTTTATCTAAATTTACCTTAATTTTAAAATGTATTCTACATGCTTTTTTAAGTAGAAGGGAGTACAATTTTGAGACAGGAAAGCTTTTTATGTTATAGATTAATTGATGATTTTTTTAGCCTTCATAATCCAAACAGAAGATGTCTTCAATTCCTGTTTGGAGTTTCCACAAACTTCTTTATTGCTGTCTAAACTCTTCTGTTACATTGTTTACATTGTTATGTATGTCTGCCTCCCATTAGGTTGTGAGCACTCCCAGAGTTTATCTTAGTTCGTTCATTGTGAGCACTCCCAGAGTTTATCTTAGTTCCTAGCACATAATGAATGCTCAATAGATTGCTGAATCAATGAATGAATACCCAGATGGAAATCAGAGTAAAGAGTATGAGAAAAAGGTGATGAGCAAATTAATTAAACTCTTTTGATTATGTTGCAGTGTGACTAATTTTTTAGAATAGTTCAGTAGTCATATTTTTGGCACTATATTATAGGGCAGAATGCTGTTTATTCAAAATGATTGTTTAATTATGCACACTTGAAACATGTGCAGCTTAATTAACAATTGATCTTAAATCATCCAGATAAATATATTAACTTTTGAATATATGCTAATCCTATGCATAGGTACATTATTAGTCTAAGCAACTTAATAGGTTTCTTGAAGTATTCTTCTCCAAAGTACTACAAGCATAGTACTTTTAAATGATAAGGTATTATTATAAATGTATTAGCTCATTTTAAAAAGTCAGATTTAAAAAAAATGTTAAAACCTCTCCAAAATATTTTGCTTTCCCATAGAGAGAGGTATGAGTGGGATCAATGACATTGCTGGGTTTGGCAATGCAATTAAAAATTCTGACTTAAGAAGCGATGTTCCATAACCTTGGAAAACTTCTTTTTTTTGATAAAATGAAGGTAAGTATACTTGGAAGGTTAAATTGCTTTTAAGTCAAATTGTTAAAATTCTCTAATATTAGGAATATTAATATGGGATTGTATATCTTATATGCATATAAATGCACATTTGCAATGCTTGGAAATTATCATTTGTAATTTCTTATTTTTAAAAGTGGTCTTTGGAAGCCTAAACAATATTTTAAAATTTACATATTAATTAATGATGATAGTGCTTTTAAATATTTGGCAAAAGCACCTTTAGCATCTATCCCTCTCCCTGTTGCCAGCATGAACACCTTTTTTTTTTTTTCACCTTTCAGTTATAATTAATTTAAGAATGGAAATTGATTATTGTTTTAACGTTTGTTAACTTGATTCTCATTCTTGAAGGACAGTTGGTTTTTAATTTTATTGTAAATTGATATTATAATTGTATATATTTATGGAATACAAAGCTATGATATATATGTATAATGTGAAGTGATTAAATCAAGCTAATTAACATATCCATCACCTCAACTACTTATTTTCTGTGGTGAGGACATGTTATTTGTTTGTTTTTTAAGTTTTAATTTTTGGAAAGAGTGCTAGTCTTGAAACAATTAATATCCACACTCTATTTGTATTTCTGTATTGTGAATTTCAGCGATTTCCCTAGTCTTTGAAAATATTACTTTCTTCATCTATCCAAACAGATTAAGACTAGACATTCCACATCAATTTTTGCTAAGATTTAATCTGATTGTATGTTGAAATTATAGCAGGTACAGAATAAATAACCAATTTTTTTAGTAATGCTTTTCTTCATCACTTACTTCCTATGGTATTCCACACAGTAGCTTTTCCAAATGCCTTTCATTTTCCAAGCCCTTAAAGACATGTTGCATAATTTTGTCTTGTAGGTTTGAAAACAAAAACAGATATAAAACCCCACATACTTCATTTACTCTATTTTCACTTCCCAACCACAATCACAGACACACACACGTAAACACTCACTTTTATACACCAAGAGAAGAGGCATTTTAGAGAGATGACTTGTGCATAACCTCTACAGAGAACAGGTAGGTAAGATATTGAATACATAGTATCTATACTCCCTCATTGTGGAAAATATAAGGCCTATTAATAAATAGGCATTCCATATAAAAACTCAGGTTTTTACTAGGCTGGTTTTAAAATACGCTCCTTCCCGATGTTGAGGGCTGCTCTGGCTACCAGGTGAGGGCAAATGCTTCTGCAGGGCCTCTGTTTATGTCATAATTTAAGTCATCTCAAATCAGGCATGTCAGTACCATTCTCGTAGCATAACCTCACTCAATCCTATGAAAAAAATGTCTGCCATTATAAGCAATCAGCTAACAATTTGCTGTGTAAATACCTCTGTTACATTGTTTACAGTGTTGTACATGTCTTTGATATGGCTTGGCTGTGTCCCCACCCAAATCTCATCTTGAACTGTAGTCCCTATAATACCTCTGTGTCGTGGGAGGGAGCCGGTGGGAGGTAATTTAATCATGGGGGTGGTTACCCTCATGCTGCTCATGCTGTTCTCCTGATAGTGAGTTAGTTCTCATGAGATTTGTTGGTTTTATAAGGGGCTTACCCCTTTGCTGGGCTCTCATTCTTCTCACTCCTTCATGTGAAGAAGTACATGTTTGCCTCCCCTTCTGCCATGATTGTAAGTTTCCTAAGGCTTCCCCAGCCATGCAGAACTGAGTCAATTAAACCTCTTTCCTTTATAAATTACCCAGCATCAGGTATTCCTTCATAGTAGTGTGAAAATGAACTAATACAGTCTGCCTCCCATTACATTGTGAGCACTTCTAGAGTTTATCTTAGTTTCTAGCATGTAGTAGATCTCAATAGATGATTGCACTCTTCTGGAACCAGAAGGCCAGCTACAGGGTCCCAGGAGTACCCCATAGATATTTATTCTGAATTTTGCTGCTCATCAAATACATTAGTCCTCCTCCAGGCTCCAGTACCCAGTCCTATTGGCACTGCCTTCCCAGGCCCATCTCAGGAACCAGAGGAGGACTTAAAAATTTCAAGGAAGGCAGGTCAAAGTACAGGTACTGGGCAGGAAAAGAAGCCCTACTTGCCCAGGTTACTTTTTTAAATTTCTGAAGCTGAGCAGGCTATAAAAGTAACGTGAGCCAGAGGCATTAAAAGCTGTTTTACTCAAAGTTGAAGAGCTCAGAGTTTTTCCCAAACAGAAAGAGAATTTCTGAAAGAGGGAAGATTAACTTATATGTGGAGCTAGCGATTATGTCAAAGATTTGAATTTTAAAAAGTGCCTGTCTTAGGCAGTTCAAGCTTCTGTAACAAAGTCCCACAGACAGGGTGGCTTGTAAACAAGAGAAATTTATTTCTCACAGTTTTGGAAGCTGGAAGTCCGAGATCACAGGGCTAGCATAGCTGACTTCGGGTGATAGCCCTTTTCCGGGTTGCAGACTGCTGACATTTCCTTGTTTCATTGCAGGAAAGAGAAAGAGCTCTCTAGGGTTGCTTTTGTTCGTTTGTTTGTTGTTGTTGTTGTTTTATAAGAGCACTAATCCTATTCATGAAGCCTCCACCATCAAAACCTAATTACCTCCCAAAGGCCCCACATCCTAAAATCATCACACTGGGAGTTAGAATTTTAACATACGAATTCAGGGAGGACATAAACATTCAGTCCCTAACAGTATCCAATCTATGTAAATATAATGAGCCCAATGTAAGGCAATGGGATTGTGCACATGTTAAAGTACTTTTTAATGTAATATTTCATTGAATTTTAAAACTTTGTGTGTCACTGGGAAATGCTACCAATTTTTGTCATGATATAATGTCTCAATGATAGTTTTGCAAAACACATAAATTGGTTACACCATGCTCAACTTTGCTTGAAACTTTTTTTCACTTTATTTTGAGGAATTTCATAATTTTACCTGCCTTCAATAACATTGTACGTGTGTGTGTGTGTGCATATATGTGTGTGTTGGAAGACACAACTTGAATTACTGTGGATATCTTACTTTCTGTGGTACTGTAAAGCTTGTTGCTTTGCCAGAAAATGCATAACTGGTTATTCCTCTGAGGATCCAGGTCACATCTCAATGGTGTTTCTCCATGCTTTTTGCTCTTGTTTTGTTTCAATGCTAATACTGTAAAAAAGTTCAAAATATGTTAAATGTCAATTAAATTCAACACCTATAGTACCAGAAATTGATAACTGGTAAAGACTCCACCAATGTGGAAGTAATTCGAATACCTATAACTAACTTCATATGTGTACATTATGAAGGAAAATTTATCTTAAACCTGAAAAATGGTAAATTAATGATTGCTTGATTTTTGTCACCATGCTAAAACATTTTCCAATAATCCTGCCAGCAATAGATGCCTCTGAGGTTTTGCTAGGGCCAAAAGTTCCCTTTGAGCTCAGACTCACCTCATCTTGGCACCTTCCTATCTCAACTACCTGGCACGTGCACGTCTTCTTTCTGCCTTAGGGTCTTCCATTCACACTTCGTCTGCTCACTAGTACTGGAAGTGAAATCCCCGCCCCGCCTGCAGCCTCCAACCTGCAGCTAATGGGGAACAATTTTGGGCTACTGTCCTTCAGTGAAAAGTTCTGTTAGGCGTTCTGTATGCTCCTGGGAAGAGCCGGTAGAGCCCCTGGTAGAGGCACCTTCATGTACTTTGAAGGATCTATATTGAAATTTATTCCCCTCACACTCCCACTTCCTGGGATTCTATCCCAAATAAACTGTTTGCATCCAAGTCTTTGTCGCAGGCTCTGCTTCTGGGGAAACATGAACGAGAAGAGTAAGTCACTGTTGGACCTTTATCTGATTCTCCTGAGTTAATGTAAATTACCAAGGTATATTTTCGACAGATAATTTCCAAATGATAAAGGTGGCCGACTTCAGACTTCCTGTAGTCTTGAAGGTTAATGGTTATCTAACCTAAAGAAAAAGATAGATGTCATGATTCTCTAGCCCAGTAAAAATTAGTATCATGTTTGTATTGCCCTGTAGAAAGTTTACTAACTCGGCTGGGTGCGGTGGCTCATGCTTGTAATCTCAGCACTTTGGGAGGCTGAGGTGGGCGGATTGCCTGAGGTCAGGAGTTCAAGACTAGCCAGGCCAACATGGTGAAACCCCGTCTCTACTAAAAATACAAAAATTAGCCAGACGTGGTGGCGGGCACCTATAATCCCAGCGGCTCAGAAGGCTGAGGCAGAGAGAATTGCTTGAACCCGGGAGGTGGGGGTTGCAGTGACCCGAGATCACGCCATTGCACTCCAGCCTGGACGACAGAGTGAGACTGCCTCACAAAAAAAAAAAAAGAAAAAAGAAGGAAAAAAAAGAAAGTTTACTAACTCAGCAATCATAGTTAAGTTTCTTTCACAGCTGCCATTCGACTGCTCTTTGTCTTTCTGCTGTTTACTGTATTAATGAGGTAAACAAAAGTTTGATGCACGCTCTCTCTGTTTAAGACATGTTTTTTAACAGCAAGCAATGAAAAGGTGAAAGTGATTGTGAGACACTAATGACTGTAAGATTCATTTCAGTTTCAGCTGTACTACAATGAAACTTTTCTTTGAGTTGTTAGGGTAGTAGCTACCGAACTATTTTTAACATAAATGGGATTGTCTCCAAAATGCAAATTATTAGGTTCTTTTCTTCAAAACTGCAGAAGTTGCTCTCACCCCCTCCCTCAACCATCACACAGTCCAAATGCAGCAAGCAGTTTAGGGGCCATTGTAGTATCTTGTGAGACCCCAAGGAAGTCTCAAGTCCTTAGAGCCCCAGCATGGCACAGAAGAGCATATGGAACTCTCCTTCCGTACTCCTTACACCCACCCTACATTGAAGGACTTAGAAGTATCGGGAGAGGATCTATGGATAATAAGGGGCATTAAGGTTGGGAGAAGAGGATACAGAGTAAGGTTCTGACAAATGAAGATCATTTAATGAAACTTGGACAACAGTAATCCCCAAAGCCGCCTGCTTTCTGACCACCCACACTTTCCACACATGGGGACAGCTCTGAAATTCAGATGTCACCCTCTGCAAAGAAATCCAGACTATATACGAAATAACCAAAAAAGCCAGGTATCGTCGACTTCACCTGTAATTAAGATTATATTTTCTGCCACTAGGTAGAATAGCAGCCCAAAATAAACAACAAGTTTAATTGTTGAGAACTCATGTCTGTACCCGCGAATTGTGAAATGTGTGCTGCAGACACCATAACACCACCCACTGTGTGGCCCTCGAATTCAAGAGCAACAAAACAAACAAAAACACCAATTATTTATTCCACAATTAGGAATTTCACAGTGAATTTTACTCACCGGAAATGAAACCACCCTCATCCTTGTACCACACTTATTCTTTGACTTTCATGCAAATACTCAGAAACAAACTAGGTATGAAAACCAGGATTGCATGTGTAATGAATTTCAGTCTATGAATATAACAATATCTTGTATCATTGGTGGAGTTTACAGAGTCCATATCACATACATTAACTCACTAAATCATGACAACAGCTCCATGAGGTAGGTATTATTGAATTTACAGGTGAAGTACCTGAGACTTAGAGGTTAAGTAACATCTCCAAGGAAACACAGCTGTGAGAAAACTGCGACTCAAACCCAGGTCCTCTGATACACATAATCGGTATGTATTATCACATATTATAAATAAAGAGAGAGACTAACTTATTTATAGCCAACTCACCAGGGGTAAGAGAGAAATTACGTCATTACACATGTCCCTCTAATTTTCCTTAAAGTAGCTTTTAGAAATTGACTTCTTGACCTGTGAACCTACTCATCTTTAAGTAGATGCTGGTGATTACTTCATTTTTATAAAATTAAATTTCAAATTAAACCCCTTTTTTTCACTGTCTTCCCTCATATTTTCAAATTCTGATAAACACAAAATTTAGGTAGAAGCGCAATATATATGTGAAAGGGAAAAACCTACATCAGATTCTGTTGCTCTTGGAACTTCCAAGACATGGTGCCCATATTGTTCATCTAAAGTTGAATACTTGGATACACTAACTTTAATAATGTATAACCTGGTATATGATAGGTATTGTTAAAATTTTACGGGAATTTGTAACAAGAAAGCAGATAGTTACTGATAAGCATTTCGGATTTATATAATTAATTTTCTTGCTGACAGAACATAGGTGGCTCAAACTTTACAAATCACATTTATCTAGTTGAATCCCAATTATTTTAGAAATAGATTAACTGAAATTCAGATACACATACATAAACAAAAATAATATAACCTTAATATTAAAGACTTAGTCTCTGATCCAATTATTAACTTCTAGGTCCTGACTGATCTTACATTTTTAATTGCGGAGGAGATAGGTAAAATTTTTGCTCACAGTAAGGCCTGGTTATTCATACAACTAATTGAGAATTTTCACTCATCTGATAATACAGGGGTGAAATGTTAAGACAGAACGACTTTGTGATTAAATGGAATAAATTTGATCAGCACACAATGAAAAAAGGAATCAACACAAGAAAGAAAGATGTATTTGAGAACATTTTTAATAAATAATGTGACAAAATTACTTTTCTGATTATTGGATTTTCAGTATGCAAAATTATGGCTAAAAATAAGAGGCTTCTTACATGAACATAATGAAAACATTAATCACATGGATTGTTCCCTTAGTACTGCACGCCCTTTCTATGGAACTTTTTCAAATTATCTAAATGAACAAGTTTGGTTTTGGTGAACACCAGCCTTTTTTTTTGTGGTTCAGTTTTGTTTGGCTTTGTTTTCCACTGGGGTCAGACCTGATATCTATCTATGAATAAATGTACATTTTTTTCTTCAAATAGCACCAATTATAAAATCAATGATATTCATAAAATGACAAAAAAGGATCATAGAAATCTACTAGTCAGAGGGCATCATTTGGCAATTGAAAGCAAGTAATGCCCCTATTAGAGATTTTAAGGAAATCTTGTAAGTTTCCACATTGGCCACAACAAACTTAAACCTCTTTTTTTCTTTAAGTCCAGGAAAAGTAAGAACCATTTGGTTCATGGCCCACAATAAAGTATGCATGTTACTTCACCATCTGTCATTATTCAAATATTCCAAATACAAACATAGAGCATTAACAAAACAGGTTAAAAACGCTTCTCAACATTTTTTTTTCAATAAGACAAAAAAGGTTAATAGTTACAATGGTTTACAAATAAAGTTTAGTGATTGTGCTTTTAAAACCAAAAAAAAAAAAAAAAAGAGAGAGAGAGAGATTAAAAACAGTGCATTACAAAAACAAAAATCAAACTTCCTTAAGTGGCACTTCTGAAAGTTGAACTGACACTACCAGAAGAAATTTAGGCCAGTTAAGACAGGGATGTTCTTACTCAATGGTCATTAAAAACATCCACTTGTTTGTAATACGTATTTATAATTGCTTTTTGACTGAAAAATAGAACAAGGTTTTGCTAGGTTTACTTATGACAATGACTAGACAACCAGAGACCCAACTGGCTTAGCCCTACTTATCCAAAAGTACATTTCCAATAAGAATATACTTCAATGATTGAAATGAAGACAAAATAAAATACCACCAGGGTTTGCAAAGAGTAAATATTTACATTGTTTCTACCCCATTCGAATTGTTTGTGGTTCTGCATTTGCTATATTTTTAGTTTCTTCCAGCAAAGGGTAGTATGAAAAACTGATTTTGAAATCATGTTAAAATGAAATATGTTTTAATTTGCATTAGCAGTTGGCTATAGAAAGATTATACTTTGAGAGCCCTTGGCATGAGGTTGAATATCAACTTTCTATATTTGATCAATATCTTGCCATAAATTAGCTTGGCATATAAGCAGTGCAATGCCATATCTCAGGGGCAAAATGCAAAAGAAGAGTTTTGTTCCCTCTTGCTGGCTGATGACTGAAGCAAGAAGTCAAAGCACTTTCCTTGCTGGAAGTAAGGTGTAATGGTTTGCTCCAACAGCGAGGGGGAATAGGAAGGCTCTTTGTAGGGTTAGGGATCAAACAACAACAATAAAAACCCAATAAAGTTTTTAAAATGATACCCCAATAAGAGGAATAAAAACGACAATTTGTACACTCTGATTGCACTGAATATTTTATCTGGCGTCATGTGTCATCCGACAGGAGGCATCTTGAGTGATGATTTTCACATTAGATCTCATAAGCCTCTTGGTTGTCTTCAGCTTTCAGTTTCCTGTAAGAGATACGTTATTGTCCCATTTGAAAATAAATCTTAAGAGGATTGTGTTATATTTATTTATATGCATTTATTACTATTATAATTTAACGTGTTTTTTCATTTATTCAATGGGCTATGCTGGAAAGGGCTCATGTCAACTAATTCATTCATCAGCCTTAGTTGGTCTTCATAGCAAATTCAACAAGTACCAAACTGGGTTCTGCACAGTGCCCCGGCGTTGCGTGGTGGGACACAGGGCTCTGAGAAGAGGGAAGGAATGTGTTATCTACTCCCCTCAGCCCCAAGTCAACATTATAACTCTGCTGTTGTTGGTTTTAAACACCACAGTTAACAGTAAGGCCATTCTGTTCCCCCAAAAGGATACTTCTATTTTAAAATAAACTAAGACCTGAAAAACAACTTCTCTAACTGTTTGCAGGAGGAAAGTCTTTCTCATTCTAAACCTCAAAATCGAAATACATTGAGCTTTATAGAACTTTCAATTAGACATAATGGCCTATACATTTTCAGCTTCTATTATAAAAAGTTATCATTTGACACATATTTATCTACTTGAGTTTAACTATATTTATTAAAAAATTTTCCTCAACTTATCTTTTATTAAATTGAGAAAATACAATCTTTGAATGGGTGAGGGGAGAATTTATGATACGTCAAGCCTAACAAGAGAGTATATCTTTGACTTCAGAAGTTTCCTCCAACTGGGGAGGTCAGTGTCACAGACTAGGCATACACTTTCAGAAGTGTAAAGGTGAAGGACAGTTAGCCAAACCAGTCACATTACCCTGGTGCTGACTATGGCAACTTCCTCACTCACATCATATAACTCTGTCATCTTACTGGGTTTTTATAGCCTGCTACAATGCTATGAATTATAATAGCTCCAGATCAACAGCTCTTACTTCTTAACAATGTGTTTGCCATACATGTTTCTTATCTGAAAATCTGCAAATGAAGATAAACCATAGATAAACAAATAAACTACCATTAACATCTAAAACTTTGGAACACATTTGAAGAAAATTCTCAAATTCTCAGAACTTCAGTTTCTGCCATCGTAGACATTAGAGTACTGAAAAGTTTGCGATAAAATAGTAACATTTCTGTACACTGATGAAGGTTCCTAACTACATAAAACAACTACAGTCTAACATTGGTAAACTTGGGAAAAAATTATAGATACCTCTAATTCTTCATTATTATCTTCTCCTCTTTCATATCCTCCAAGTACCTGCATTTCTGCAATATTTCTTCGACCTACATTTGCTTGTTCTCTTTGTCTGCTTCCTGATCCTCTTGATGACATTGAGCTTGAGGAACTGGGATCTCTGGGATTATTTGATGTTGGAAAAGTAGGTCTACAATAAGGTAGAATATCCTCTGTGTAATGAAATATAATAAATGCAGGTGAATACCATCATACACGTTCACTGTATATTGTATCATTCCTGTCTATCTGTAATTCTGGATAAGGAAGCATCAGTGATTTAAGATATAAATGAGGACACTCTATAAGCATAATGAATAATGCAGCATAGTGTCTTGAAAATGAAAAGTATAAGCCTTGTTGTTTTCCTATTAGTAGTCAGGGATTTGGATTGATTCCACTCATAAGCTCTTGTCCATCTCAAACTCACTAGAGACCAATATCATTAAAAGAGGTAAACCAAACCTGGAGTCAGACTTGGCTTCCAATTCTGTCATTCACTATATGATCTCAGATTATTTTAGGCTTTAGTTTTTACTTTTCCAAAAAAAGTGATGATAATATCTATACTTAGAGGGTTTCTGTTAGGCCTCGGTTCACTGTCACACGGACATGTGAGACAGTTTCTTCGCGTTGATATGAAAACAGATGAGATAATAAAATATCTACGTAACTTATAAAATGTTATTATAAGGAATTGGTAAAAATCAAGCCCAGTCTCCTAGAAATATCAAACAGAACCAAGCCTGGGTTCACTCAACAGACACCAAAATATCAACCTCCACGTCGATGTCCTATTTACATTGTGGAACTCTGAATCTTAGAAGCCTGCTATTGTTGCTAACTTCAGTAAGCAAGCCACTCCAATTAATTTCTGTCTCCTGAATTTCTACCTCCTTACTGCTTGAAATTTGGTGCTACTTCTACTGATGCATCAGCCAGCTGCTCACTTCTCTCCAAAGTCTGCCAACTCTGCCTTTTAGACGACAAACACATAAATACCTAACTCTTTGGCATGCTTTTCCCCACCTCCCCCAAATGCTTCCTCTACTATTCATGTTGCCTGAATGAAGCCTGATTTCCCCTGAAGTTCCCCCTGACGTTCTCTGTAGCGGAAGGGTAAGGAGGAAGGCTTGCCACTAGCTCACCATCACCAGTTCTAAATCATTGCTCCTCTATCCTTGCACAAAAACATCTCCACCTCTGAGACCCAAGCCATCGTTTTTTGAAGCCAGTATAGTCCTCCTTGATAGCGTCTTGTTCTTTCCATTCTACTTGTCACAACTTTCACCCCTAACACACAGTTCTGACACACAGGAGTTTCACAGTCCATGAGGATGACTGTTTCTGCAGCTTCTCTTCATAACACTTGATACCGTGTGACCATCATCCTCTGTCTCTGTTTCATCAATGGCTTTCTCTCTACTGACTTTAGTTTTCTCAAACTACAATACGATAAAGTCTCTCTCTTGCTAAGACTGTGCTCTCCATGAAATCAACACCTTCTTTCTTTCCTCACCACTCAGCCAAGCTTCTTGAAAAGC
Organism: Pongo pygmaeus; assembly: GCF_028885625.2. NCBI lineage: Eukaryota > Metazoa > Chordata > Mammalia > Primates > Hominidae > Pongo > Pongo pygmaeus. The sequence goes on along the minus strand of NC_085930.1, from coordinate 16,943,130 downwards.
AATTGGGATTCAATATTGATGGTCACAATTCCCATTCATTCTGCATCCCACTGAAACCTATTTATGCCTACATCACTACTATGAAACTGAGAAAATTGATAATGCTAACCGTGTTTCCAGCCTTGTGTCCCTGGACTTCTTACTGCTCTTAATCAATGCAAATATTATTCTCTCAGCTGCTAGCTTTCCTTCCTCCCTGGTCAATCTTCTGTGAGCTCTTTTTATGAAGCGCCATGGATATGTTGATGCTCTACAGGTTTCTACTTTCAGCCTAATGTATATAATTCATATATATGTATAATTATATATACGTTATACATATATGTATGTATATCATTCATGTGTGTGCGTGCGTGTGTGTGTGTGTATATATATATATATGAATGATATAGTTTGGATATTTGTCCCTGCCCACATCTCATGTTGAATTGTAATCCCCACTGTTGGAGGCAAGGCCAGGTGGGAGATGTCTCGATCATGGAGGCAGATCCCTCATGGATCGCTTGGGCCATCCCCTTGATGATAGGTGAGCTCTCGCTCTGAGTTCACACAAGATCTGGTGGTTTAAAAGCATGTGGCACCTCCAGCCCACTCTCTCTCTCTCTTGCTCCTGCTTTCACCATGTGATGTGCCTACTCTGCCTTCACTTTCCGCCATGATTCTAAGCTTCCTGAGGTCTCCTCAGAAGCCAAGCAGATGTCAACACCATGTTTCCTATAAAGGCTGCAGAACACTTAGCCAATTAAATCTCTCTCTTTTTTTATTTTATTATTATTATACTTTAAGTTTTAGGGTACATGTGCACAATGTGCAGGTTAGTTACATATGTATACATGTGCCATGCTGGTGTGCTGCACCCATTAACTTGTCATTGAGCATTAGGTATATCTCCTAATGCTATCCCTCCCCCCTCCCCCCACCCCACAACAGTCCCCAGAGTGTGATGTTCCCCCTTCCTGTGTCCATGTGTTCTCATTATTCAATTACCACCTATGAGTGACAACATGCGGTGTTTGGTTTTTTGTCCTTGTGATAGCTTACTGAGAATGATGATTTCCAGTTTCATCCATGTCCCTACAAAGGACATGAACTCATCATTTTTTATGGCTGCATAGTATTCCATGGTGTATATGTGCCACATTTTCATAATCCAGTCTATCATTGTTGGACATTTGGGTTGGTTCCAAGTCTTTGCTATTGTGAATAGTACCACAATAAACATACGTGTGCATGGGTCTTTATAGCAGCATGATTTGTAGTCCTTTGGGTATATACCCAGTAATGGGATGGCTGGGTCAAATGGTATTTCTAGTTCTAGATCCCTGAGGAATCACCACACTGACTTCCACAATGGTTGAACTAGTTTACAGTCCCACCAACAGTGTAAAAGTGTTCCCATTTCTCCACATCCTCTCCAGCACCTGTTGTTTCCTGACTTTTTAATGATCGCCATTCTAACTGGTGTGAGATGGTATCCCATTGTGGTTTTGATTTGCATTTCTCTGATGGCCAGTGATGATGAGCATTTTTTTATGTGTTTTTTGGCTGCATAAATGTCTTCTTTTGAGAAGTGTCTCTTCATGTCCTTTGCCCACTTTTTGATGGCGTTGTTTTTTTCTTGTAAATTTGTTTGAGTTCATTGTAGATTCTGGATATTAGCCCTTTGTCAGATGAGTAGGTTGCGAAAATTTTCTCCAATTTTGTAGGTTGCCTGTTCACTCTGATGGTAGTTTCTTTTGCTGTGCAGAAGCTCTTGAGTTTAATTAGATCCCATTTGTCAATTTTGGCTTTTGTTGCCATTGCTTTTGGTGTTTTAGACATGAAGTCCTTGCCCATGCCTATGTCCTGAATGGTAATGCCTAGGTTTTTCTTCTAGGGTTTTTATGGTTTTAGGTCTAACATGTAAGTCTTTAATCCATCTTGAATTAATTTTTGTATAAGGTGTAAGGAAGGGATCCAGTTTCAGCTTTCTACATATGGCTAGCCAGTTTCCCCAGCACCATTTATTAAATGGGGAATCCTTTCCCCATTGCTTAATTTTCTCAGGTTTGTCAAAGATCAGATAGTTGTAGATACGTGGCATTATTTCTGAGGGCTCTGTTCTGTTCCATTGATCTATATCTCTGTTTTTGTACCAGTACCATGCTGTTTTGGTTGCTGTAGCCTTGTAGTATAGTTTGAGGTCAGGTAGCGTGATGCCTCCAGCTTTGTTCTTTTGGCTTAGGATTGACTTGGCGATGCAGGCTCTTTTTTGGTTGCATATGAACTTTAAAGTAGTTTTTTCCAATTCTGTGAAGAAAGTCATTGGTAGCTTGATGAGGATGGCATTGAATCTATAAATTACCTTGGGCAGTGTGGCCATTTTCATGATATTGATTATTCCTACCCATGAGCATGGAATGTTCTTCCATTTGTTTGTATCCTCTTTTATTTCATTGAGCAGTGGTTTGTAGTTCTCCTTGAAGAGGTCCTTCACGTCCCTTGTAAGTTGGATTCCTAGGTATTTTATTCTTTTGAAGCAATTGTGAATGGGAGTTCACTCATGATTTGGCTCTCTGTTTGTCTGTTATTGGTGTATAAGAATGCTTGTGATTTTTGTACATTGATTTTGTATCCTGAGACTTTGTTGAAGTTGCTTATCAGCTTAAGGAGATTTTGGGCTGAGACAGTGGGGTTTTCTAGATATACAATCATGTCATCTGCAAACAGGGACAATTTGACTTCCTCTTTTCCTAATTGAATACCCTTTATTTCCTTCTCCTGCTTAATCGCCCTGGCCAGAACTTCCAACACCATGTTGAATAGGAGTGGTGAGAGAAGGCATCCCTGTCTTGTGCCAGTTTTCAAAGGGAATGCTTCCAGTTTTTGCCCCTTCAGTATGATATTGGCTGTGGGTTTGTCATAGATAGCTCTTATTATTTTGAGATACATCCCATCAATACCTAATTTATTAAGAGTTTTTAGCATGAAGCGTTGTTGAATTTTGTCAAAGGCCTTTTCTGCATCTATTGAGATAATCATGTGGTTTTTGTCTTTGGTTCTGTTTCTATGCTGGATTACATTTATTGATTTGTGTATATTGAACCAGCCTTGCATCCCAGGGATGAAGCCCACTTGATCATGGTGGATAAGCTTTTTGATGCGCTGCTGGATTCGGTTTGCCAGTATTTTATTGAGGATTTTTGCATCAATGTTCATCAAGGATATTGGTCTAAAATTCTCTCTTTTGGTTGTGTCTCTGCCCGGCTTTGGTATCAGGATGATGCTGGCCTCATAAAATGAGTTAGGGAGGATTCCCTCTTTTTCTATTGATTAGAATAGTTTCAGAAGGAATGGTACCAGTTCCTCCTTGTACCTCTGGTAGAATTCGGCTGTGAATCCATCTGGTCCTGGACTCTTTTTGGTTGGTAAGCTATTGATTATTGCCACAATTTCAGAGCCTGTTATTTGTCTATTCAGAGATTCAACTTCTTTCTGGTTTAGTCTTGGGAGGGTTTATGTGTCGAGGAATTTATCCATTTCTTCTAGATTTTCTAGTTTATTTGCGTAGAGGTGTTTGTAGTATTCTCTGATGGTAGTTTGTATTTCTGTGGGATCGGTGGTGATATCCCCTTTATCATTTTTTATTGCGTCTATTTGATTCTTCTCTATTTTCTTCTTTATTAGTCTTGCTAGCGGTCTATCAATTTTGTTGATGCTTTCAAAAAACCAGCTCCTGGATTCATTAATTTTTTGAAGGGTTTTTTTGTGTCTCTATTTCCTTCAGTTCTGCTCTGATTTTAGTTATTTCTTGCCTTCTGCTAGCTTTTGAATGTGTTTGCTCTTGCTTTTCTAGTTCTGTTAATTGTGATGTCAGGGTGTCAATTTTGGATCTTTCCTGCTTTCTCTTGTGGGCATTTAGTGCTATCAATTTCCCTCTACACACTGCTTTGAAAGTGTCCCAGAGATTCTGGTATGTTGTGTCTTTGTTCTCATTGGTTTCAAAGAACATCTTTATTTCTGCCTTCATTTCGTTAGGTACCCAGTAGTCATTCAGGAGCAGGTTGTTCAGTTTCCATGTAGTTGAATGGTTTTGAGTGAGTTTCTTAATCCTGAGTTCTAGTTTGATTGCACTGTGGTCTGAGACACCGTTTGTTATAATTTCTGTTCTTTTACATTTGCTGAGGAGAGCTTTACTTCCAAGTATGTGGTCAATTTTGGAATAGGTGTGGTGTGGTGCTGAAAAAAATGTATATTCTGTTGATTTGGGGTGGAGAATTCTGAAGATGTCTATTAGGTCCGCTTGGTGCAGAGCTGAGTTCAATTCCTGGGTATCCTTGTTAACTTTCTGTCTCGTTGATCTGTCTAATGTTGACAGTGGGATGTTAAAGTCTCCCATTATTAATGTGTGGGAGTCTAAGTCTCTTTGTGGGTCACTCAGGACTTGCTTTATGAATCTGGGTGCTCCTGTATTGGGTGCATATATATTTAGGATAGTTAGCTCTTCTTGTTGAATTGATCCCTTTACCATTATGTAATGGCCTTCTTTGTCTCTTTTGATCTTTGTTGGTTTGAAGTCTGTTTTATCAGAGACTAGGATTGCAATCCCTGCCTTTTTTTGTTTTCCATTTGCTTGGTGGATCTTCCTCCATCCTTTTATTTTGAGCCTATGTGTGTCTCTGCACGTAAGATGGGTTTCCTGAATACAGCACACTGATGGGTCTTGACTCTTCATCCAATTTGCCAGTCTGTGTCTTTTAATTGGAGCATTTAGTCCATTTACATTTAAAGTTAATATTGTTATGTGTGAATTTGATCCTGTCATTATGATGTTAGCTGGTTATTTTGCTCGTTAGTTGATGCAGTTTCTTCCTAGCCTCGATGGTCTTTACAACTTGGCCTGATTTTGCAGTGGCTGGTACCAGTTGTTCCTTTCCATGTTTAGTGCTTCCTTCAGGACCTCTTTTAGGGCAGGCCTGGTGGTGACAAAATCTCTCAGCATTTGCTTGTCTGTAAAGTATTTTATTTCTCCTTCACTTATGAAGCTTAGTTTGGCTGGATATGAAATTCTGGGTTGAAAATTCTTTTCTTTAAGAATGTTGAATATTGGCCCCCACTCTCTTCTGGCTTGTAGAGTTTCTGCCAAGAGATCCACTGTTAGTCTGATGGGCTTCCCTTTGTGGGTAACCCGATCTTTCTCTCTGGCTGCCCTTAACATTTTTTCCTTCGTTTCAACTTTGGTGAATCTGACTATTATGTGTCTTGGAGTTGCTCTTCTCGAGGAGTATCTTTGTGGCGTTCTCTGTATTTCCTGAATCTGAATGTTGGCCTGCCTTGCTAGATTGGGGAAGTTCTCCTGGATAATATCCTGCAGAGTGTTTTCCAACTTGGTTCCATTCTCCCCGTCGCTTTCAGGTACACCCATCAGACGTAGATTTGGTCTTTTCACATAGTCCCATATTTCTTGGAGGCTTTGTTCGTTTCTTTTTATTCTTTTTTCTGTAAACTTCCCTTCTCACTTCATTTTATTCATTTCATCTTCCATCACTGATACCCTTTCTTCCAGTTGATTGCATCTGCTCCTGAGGCTTCTGCATTCTTCACGTAGTTCTCGAGCCTTGGCTTTCAGCTCCATCATCTCCTTTAAGCACTTCTCTGTATTGGTTATTCTAGTTATACATTTGTCTAAATTTTTTTCAAAGTTTTTAACTTCTTTGCCTTTGGTTTGAATTTCCTCCTGTAGCTCGGAGTAGTTTGAGCATCTGAAGCCTTCTTCTCTCAACTCGTCAAAGTCATTCTCTGTCCAGCTTTGTTCCATTGCTGGTGAGGAACTGCGTTCCTTTGGAGGAGGAGAGGCGCTCTGCTTTTTAGAGTTTCCAGTTTTTCTGCTCTGTTTTTTCCCCATCTTCGTTGTTTTATCTACTTTTGGTCTTTGATGATGGTGATGTACAGATGGGTTTTTGGTGTGGATGTCCTTTCTGTTTGTTAGTTTTCCTTCTAACAGACAGGATCCTCAGCTGCAGGTCTGTTGGAGTTTGCTAGAGGTCCACTCCAGACACTGTTTGCCTGGGTAACAGCAGCAGTGGCTGCAGAATAGCAGATTTTCATGAACCGCGAATGCTGCTGTCTGATCGTTCCTCTGGAAGTTTTGTCTCAGAGGAGTACCGGCGGTGTGAGGTGTCAGTCTGCCCCTACTGGGGGGTGCCTCCCAGTTAGGCTGCTCTGGGTCAGGGGTCAGGGACCTGCTTGAGGAGGCAGTCTGCCTGTTCTCAGATCTCCAGCTGCATGCTGGGAGAACCACCGCTCTCTTCAAAGCTGTCAGACAGGGACATTTACGTCTGCAGAGGTTACTGCTGTCTTTTTGTTTGTCTGTCCCCTGTCCCCAGAGGTGGAGCCAACAGAGGCAGGCAGGCCTCCTTGAGCTGTGGTGGGCTCCACCCAGTTCAAGCTTCCCAGCTGCTTTGTTTACCTAAGCAAGCCTGGGCAATGGCGGGCGCCCCTCCCCCAGCCTCACTGCCACCTTGCAGTGTGATCTCAGACTGCTGTGCTAGCAATCAGGGAGACTCCGTGGGTGTAGGACCCTCTGAGCCAGGTGCGGGATATAATCTCCTGGTGTGCCGTTTTTTAAGCCCATCGGAAAAGTGCAGTATTGGGGTGGTAGTGACCTGATTTTCCAGGTGCCGTCTGTCATCCCTTTCTTTGACTAGGAAAGGGAACTCCCTGACCCCTTGTGCTTCCCGAGTGAGGCAATGCCACGCCCTGCTTCAGCTCGCGCATGGTGCACTGCACCCACTGTCCTGTGCCCACTGTCTGGCACTCCCTAGTGAGATGAACTCGGTACCTCAGATGAAAATGCAGAAATCACCCGTCTTCTGCGTCGCTCATGCTAGGAGCTGTAGACTGGAGCTGTTCCTATTTGGCCATCTTGGCTGCCCTCCCTAAATCTCTTTCTTTTATAAATTACCCAGTCTCAGGTTTTTCTTTATAGAAATGCAAGAATGGCTTAATACTATACATATATATTTTTTCTTCTACTGACCCTAGGTGATTTTACCCAGTCTCACAGATTATAACCCTTTCTAAAATATAACTGTCATAAGGGGAGGTATTTTGTCTTTGTGTGCTGATATACTTTCACCTTGACCTATAACACGTCATTAATACATTGTTTTACGTTATTTTCATCATGCTGAATCATTAATTTATATTTTTAATTCCTAAACTATACCCCAAACCTTAGGCTCCTATAGGCACCCCAACTGAACCCCTACTCTTGCATGTTCCTCAAACTCAACCTGTTGAACATTGACCTCACAATACTCACTCCCTTAGATGTCTTCCTTTGCTATATTCTCTAAGACAGTGAATGACATCACTAATCATTAAGATATGCAAGACAGAAAATTGAAATTATTATAGATTCTTCCCTTTCAACAATCTTTCCATACATCTTAAGTGTATCCTTTCCACATAGTTCAACATACAACAAGTAAGGATGATTTTGACTCTAAAAAGTTTCTTGGATTTTCTGAGTCACCCATTCTTGCTCCTATAGCATTGTTTATATTTTCTACATTTCTTGTCTGGGGGTTGCACACATCTTCAAACATCCTTGAGCTATTCCCCTCTAAACTGTCTTCACTCAGCCACTTTCCTCTTATAAAATCTATAGGCTCTTTTCATGTACCTCAAGAGCTTCATCTTTGACCCCTTTTATTATGTAGTAGTACTGAATTTCTTACAGTTTCCTCAATAGACCTTCAAGCTTTTTATGCCGATTATCCACTGAAATAAATCCTCTTTTCTTAGGAAAGAGATCTTTCCTAACATTCTCTCAGAGTCCTGAGTGAATTCTCTCTCTTCTGGACTCTCAAGTATCATGGCATTATGAAGGTTATACTGAATACAAAAATGTCTATGAATTTATAGATTATCTGTCCCTCTGTCCCTGACTACAAGCCCCTTGAAGTCAAGGTTTATGCTTATACATAAATCTCAGGATTTAGTACAATGCTTAATAACACAGTAGGTGTTTGATATATGTAGAAATAAATTGAACTAACGGAGGCAAATGTCAGCAAAATGATCAGACATTCAAGTCCAAAAGACCACTCTCCTTAATTAAAAATAATCATTCATTATACACATAAATCAGGATGCCTCTTTCACTATAAACAACGTAAACTGAATTAGGAAGGTGAAAATTACAGCAATGCATACAAATGATCATTTAATGGCATATATACATAGGGTTATGATTTAAATAAAAATTTGGAAAAGCAGAGCATATAAAATAATAACTCATCAGTGTACCTCAGTGATTTCCATGATTCCACGGGTTCCTTGTTTCTAGACTAATGGTCTAGTCTTACTTCGTTTGTCAGAAATATTTTATAGCAGAAAGGACAACTTACTAAATTTCTGAAGATTGATTTTTAAAAATTTTATCTCTGTTTTCTAAATCTGCGTACAAGATATTTTCAGGTTTGTAAAATTTCCTTCTGAAGAATAATCTCACCTACTTTTTAATTTTTTAAAATATTTATTTATTTATTATTTTCCAAGACAGATTCTTGCTCTGTCGCCCAGACCTGGAATATAATGGCATGATCTTGGCTCACTGCAATCTCCTCCTCCCGGGTTCAAGCAATTCTCCTGCGTCAGACTCCCGAGTAGCTGGGATTACAGGTGCACACAACCACACCCGGCTAATTTTTTTATTTTTAGTAGAGATGGGGTTTCACCATGTTGGCCAGGCTGGTCTCGAACTCTTGACCTTGTGATCCACCCACCTTGGCCTCCCAAAGTGCTGGGATTACAGGCGTGAGCCACTGCACCCAGCCAACTTTTAATGAAGCCTTCTTATAAGCAGGAATTGCTCCATACTTTCTGGCCAGATATAAACCTCGCAATTTACATCATCACGTTCTATTTATGAATCACTATTTAGAGTCGAGTCACACTGAGTCAAAAGTTCAGAGCCAGATCAACTTTGGGTTAACTGAGAAAAATAAGTAAGTTTTTCAAGCTTTGGATTGTGGTGATATTATCAAGGACATTGTGGTCACACAATAGAGGCATCAGCCTGAAGTGCACAGCTTTATTTATCACCTCACTTCTGAGTCTATGCCTGGATTAGGAGTTCATGCTGCAGTCACAGAACAAAGAGAAATTGCCCTCTGTGTTGAAAAGAAGTTAGCTAATGACCAGATGTCCATAATAAATACAATACACTGAGGTCAGATCTTGCCACAATATATCTATTAAAATACAGTAGTTACGTGCCCCTGTAGGTGTTTAAGTTTCATTCCCCTATCACTCTTTGCTGATTGCTCAACTAATAATCTTCCGTTTCTTGTGTTTCTTCCTCCTACATAGTATCTTCTCTTTAGTCTATAATAATGTTCAAATCCACCATCCTAAAACATTCCCAGTGATTTGGCCTTTCTGTCAAACCCTATCCCAAGATTTCCTCCTCATCCCGAACTTCCAAAAAGAGCTTACTTGTGCTCATCACCTCCCTTCCAGAATTTCCATTCACTTTCCAACCCCATACAGGCTGGCTTTTATTCTGACCCACAAACAACATACTGCAACATCCCTTTTTTCCTCGTTTGGTTTACATTCAACTTTCTCCACTGTGGTATTTTATATGCCTTCCTGTCTGAAAATTTCCCACCACATTGTTTATAGGACACTATTTTCAATAGCTTTGATATCTTGATTATTAAATCTCTGGGTCGGTCAATCTGTTTCCTTAATAGGATGTTGATTATCTGCCTACTTTCTAAGTATAATCATCCTTGACTAGTGGTGTGTTGGAGCAGGCTCAATATTTCACAATAGCTGATTATATTCATCTCTTCCTACCTCTACATTCAGTGACTTGAAATTGGCAATTTTGAGAGTATTTATACAACAGAAGTAAGCAAATGGCTGCAAATTAGGGTTTGGTTTTGTTTTCTTCCTGGATAGCTGATTGATAAATAGTTACTGGCATTATCTCTGCTGAAATTCAGACTTTGTCATTCACATGTTCTAATGTGTTGTGGGTTCTAAAATCCACACTCTGTTATTCACATAATTCTCACCTCTGTGTTGTGGGTTCTGAAATCCACTCTGTCCTCACAACCTTTCTCCTCACCTTTAAACCTAATTCTCTAAATTTTTGTTGTGATTTTTACTATCTGTGTTCTTGTCGGCATTTTAATCCATTCAAAACTGCAATAATTTTCCCCATGAAATTTAACATTTTCCCTGTTCTTTATTTTATTTTTTTTTACATTGGTTAATACAATCATGTTCCACTGGTCATTCAGGGCCACCTAGTCAACCTATGAATAACTTTTTTTGTTTACTCTATTATTTCATCTTACCTTTGAACATTCAATTAGCCACCAAGTCCTATTGGGCCTCTCTCTGAAGTGTCTGTATAGGCTGATCCTTCCTGTTCTTCTGAGCTATTTTAATTCAGTGCTTTTATATTTTATACTTAGAGTGTTACTGTAATGTTTCTGACACCTTCATCTACTGGTTTCCAGTCTCTTCCTTCACTGTATAGTGCTGCCAGTTATTTTTCTAAAACATATATCTGATTATGTCATTTCTCACTCAGAATTCCTTGTTGGCTCACAACTGCCCTTGTTATAAATCTCAAACCCTTCAGAATAGTATCCCTGGCCTTTGCAACTTGGCCTAACCACCTTTCTAGTTTTATTTTTCACCCAGGCTACAGAGCAATTGTGCGATCTCAGCTGACTGCAGTCTTGACCTCCCGGGTGCAAGCCATCCTCCCACCTCAGCCTCCCGAGTAGCTAGGACTACAGGCATGTGCCACTATGCCCAGCTAATTTTTGTATTTTTTGGAGAGATGGTCTCTGGCCCCAAATATTCAATTCTCCAGCCAAAGTGGAAACCATTGTTCACCAAACATTCATTTTCACACATTCATGTTCTTTTCTCAACCTATTTCTTTTCCCCAATATCCCTTCTCCCTCTTTAACCTGTGGAAATCACGCTTTCCTTTAAAATGTAACTCAATTGGCACCTCTCCAGGTGAGGTTGAGCATAAAGTCATATACTGGAGTGAACTGTATTAAAATTATTCGAGTACATGCCTATCTCCTCCACTGGAGAGCAAATTTCTTAATCTTACCAGTTTTTACATGACCATATAGAACCTAGCTGTATGCCTTGCAAACACACTCAATCTATATTTATTTGCTGCTTGATTGGATGAGTACCTTGGATGAGATGAGTCTTTGCTGGTGGAAGGTCTCGTTTTGCTGCCTTGTTTCCACGTCCTTTCCCGTCATTTTGCTGTTCCTGTGCTTCTCTGGGATCACCTGGATTTGTTCGCATGTCAACAACTTGTCTTCCATCCAATACTTCTCTCCCCTTGTAACTGCTTCCTTTTCTATCTGATGATCTGTCTGTTCTTGCATCTATAGAAGGGAGTTTTGGCACCACTACAGGTCGTACTTCCAGCTGTGTCTTGGATTGGGCAGTAGGTGACTTTATAGCAGGTGGCGGCACAGGAGGTGGTGGAAGATCTAAAAAGAAACATTAAAAATACTGCTGTAAGTCTGCTGCTTATAAAATCATCAAACATTTGGATTATCATTGGAGTCACGTTCACCTGTGAGATACTATATCTTAAATGAACTAGAATACTTGAAGGTAACCAAGGAAAAATACCCTCAATTTTTTTTATTTGTGTTTATTTATTTATTTATTCTGAGACAGGGTCTTACTCTGTCTTTCAGGCTACAGTGCAGGTACACAGTCTCAGCTCACTACAGCCTTGATCTCCTGTGTGCGAGCAATCCTCCCACCTCAGCCTCCCGCGTAGCTAGGACTATAGGCGTGCACCACCACACCTGGCTACGTTTTGTGTTTTTGGTAGAGATGGGGTTTTGCCATGTTGCCCAGTCTGGTCTCAAACTCCTGGACTCAAGTGATCTGTCCACCTTGGCTTCCTAAAGTGCTAGAACTACAGGCGTGAGCCACTGCACCCAGCCAAGACCAACACTTTTAATGTACTCTTGTTATCTAGCACGGAACTATTGAATGACAAAGTTGGGACTTAATGACGTCTGCTCCTGGGATAGCTAACGCTGGGTATATGTACTGTAACTTTCTCTCTCCCAAGTATGGTAGAGCTTCCTAATTGATTTCAGTATAACACTGCTAGTAGCAGATGCATGCCTTTGCTCCTCAGACAATCACTTCAAATTGATTGAGGTGGTACTTGAGTTGAGACTTATCTGCCATCTCTAATCTAGCCTAAATCTCTTCTTATTTTGTAAAGAAGGAAGCTCAAATATGCAGACCTTAAGCTACTGTGTAATCTCAAAGCTAGATACAATCAGAACCAGGACTAACCAATGGTTCAGTGTTCTTTATATTACTACATTCAATTGCATGTTTATAATCTACTACTCATTGATGGCATCTCACCATTTTGTTTATGCATCCAGAGGTTTTAAACCAGATAATCACTGGTATAAATATATGTTAATTTCATCTACACACACACACGCGCACACACACACACAGTTATTTCTAGTTGTAGTTACATCTTAAGTAATACATATTACATATAATGTAACTTATACAATTTAATTTCTTCCCTTTTTTTGAGACAAAGTCTTGCTTTGTTGCCTAGGCTGGAGTGCAGTAGTGTGATCTCAGCTCACTGCAGCCTCTGTCTCCCATCAAGTGATCCTCCCACCTCAGCCTCCTGAGTAACTGGGACTACAGGCACATGCCACCACACCCGATTAATTTTTGTAGTTTTTGTAGAGACAGGGTTTCGCTTTGTTGCCCAGGCTGGTCTCAAACTCCTATGCTCAAGCCATCCACCCACTTTGATCTCCTAAAGTGCTGGGATTATAGCCATGAGCCACCACACCTAGCCGATTATTCAATTTTGTATATCATAGATATACTTAAGAATGAAAGTAGGCATAAAATTTGATATCTAGAAAAAATTTTTTTAATCAGTGCTTTCTTTAAAAATCATTCCTCCGGGGAGAAAGGAAATATGTATCCTAATATTATTTGGTAATTTAGTAGAAGAATAAGAGTAGATACTAAGTTTCGGTTATTCCGGCTGTAGTATGGGGAATGTATTAACAAGAAAAGCTTCAATTCAGGAGGTCAAGAGATTATTATAATAACTCACATAATTAATGATAGGTGATAAAATGTTATTGGTGGCTGTCCAGATGGAGAGGAAAAGATGTGTTTGAGATTAAGGGAGAAAAATCAATATTATTTCGGGATCAATGAAATACAGTACAGGGGTGGGGGGGAGGAAAGAATCTAAGATGACTTTTAGAATTTTTGTCATAGTTGGCTTGGTGAATGAAAAGAACATCACTGAAGGTATAGAATGCAGCAAAAGGGAGATGTTTGTGAAGGAAGACTATAAGTTCAGTTTTTAAAAAGTGAATAGAAGGAGCCTTTGGAGTATCAAAACAGAAAGGTACAACAGGTATTTGTAAAGAAAATCTGAATTTCAGGAGAGATCAAAACCAGAGATACAGAGATTTTGGAATTATCAGCACAGCTATGTTTTTAAGTCATGTCTTTAGAAATGGTAATGTTTTCACATTTCTAGAGTAATGTCTAGAATAAACTAAAACACATTCAGAAAACATCTATTACATGCTTAGTATTATAAAGTTAGCCTTAAGATTTTAAATTAAAAAATACAAATTTACATGGTAAAAAATTCAGTAGGAGTTTAAACTTGAAAGAACAACCTCCGTACCTCCCCACCTCCATTTCAAATCCCTAGTATTGACTATGCAGAGGTAATGGGCTTGCGTGGTTTTCTGTAGATGATGATTCCTGAAGTTATTTATAAAGCAGGGCTGTCAAGTCTCATAACTGCAGGGAGCACCATTCACATCAAGGACTATATAAAATGGCCACACCTGGGATGACACAGAGTGCCTGTCTTCCCATTCACATGTGGTGACCAGATAAAAAGGACCACACACACACACCGACCGCCTTCCTTCTTTACCAACATGAATGGATTGCACTTCTTTCACCCAACCAGGTAGTTACACAAATTTCCGTATGTGTACATAGGGCTTTACTCTTTATTGGAAAAGTTTGCCTAATGTTATATTCTATGACTACATCATTATTTTTTAGCCAATCCCTATAGAGAATATTCTGGTTGTTTCCAGATATTTTATTATTATTGACACTGGGCCATTGACTGTCATTTACCTGTATCAGCATGAGAAACTGTTAAATATTAAAATTGTGTTTTGAAGATTCTTAGTATAACAGCAAATTAATGGCCCTAAGAAGCATCAGTTTTAACCTAGTATTTCTCATAATTACATATTTTTAAAAAATAAATGAAACTTTTTGGTTCCATAAATATACAATTTTTTGAAACTTATTTTCTTTTGGCATCATATGCTAAAGCTAAGGTGTTAGAATTCATTGTATTAGTTTTGAAAACAGACAGTCTGAGTTGCCGTCTTAGTACCTACCAGCTGTTTTACTTAGGAATGATTATAAAAAGTGATCACACTTTTACTTGCATTCTTTTGTTAGTTGTTTTCATGGCTTAACATGTTCGAGTATCATATAAGTAGACTCAACAGTTTAGCCAAAATGGTAGCCAATTATAGCCAATAGCACTAATTTTCCCTCTGATTTTACAAAATCAAGTTTTTTGTCTTGCAACACAGATCGACAGTGTCACAAGTGTGTGTTTTTCCTCCTTTGTCTACTACTTTAACAGATTTTTCAAAAAATAATACATAAAAATAAGTATTATGATGTCCCCTCCCTTGATGTTACTTATTATTAAAGATAACTAAAAAGAGAGCGTTAGAAAACAGGCTGTCTCAAGTAGCCTAAAGCCAAAGGACCCAAGGCAGAATGATTTTAAGTTCAGACTGAGCCTGGGATTGGCAATAAGGGGAAAAAAGTCTAATTCAGAACATACCATGAAGCAGAGAGAGTGAGTGACTGCAGGCTCATTTCTGCACTATCTGCTTGCTATAAACTTAAATTGGATTGCAAATACAGATTATCAGGAAGCTGATGACTGCCAGTATCATCAAATCATAAAATGTCTGGGCCTTTAAGATATCAAAACTCATGACTCTACCACTATCTTAACATCATACAAAGTCTTGGGAATATATGACTCATGAGACCAAATCTGTTACTAGATGTTCTAGATAGGTGTTATTTATAACACAAGTTAAAAAGAGAAGAGAACCTGATGGTAATTTAAAGAATCCTAACTTCCTATATATATTTGTCACTGTATCTAATTGACAATTAGAGAGGGAAATGTTGACATGTTTGATTTCTTATATAAACAGATTGCCAAATAAATTCTTTCTTAGGTATTATAAAATATCACCAGGCAGGGATATCCCTGCTTACGAGGCCAGGGATTATTATAGTATAAACAATCCTGTATTCCACATAGTGATATATAGTGCTTTCACCCAATTTGTACCATGAGTAGTACAAATTGGATTTCACAAATTGGATTGTGGACCTGTTTTGTATGTGTGTGTGTGTAGACTTTATGTAATCTTATAAACGATCATTCTTTCTACAAGACTTTCCAAATAACAGTATAATGCATGTAAAGTAACGTATAAGAACATGTGTATTCAGACAATTCTGCCAACATTAACTTGCTAAAGAGATCTGGCACTCTATTTACTTAACTGCTTCAAGTCCTCAGACCTTGTAATTAATGATGAATCAAGTCAAAATAACATCATTCCAAAGAGGGTGGTGAATTTATAATTTATGAAAAGTAGGAATGGAGAAATAATGTAGATTTGGTTTTTAAATCAACTATGTAAATGCATTAGAGAGGTTGAAGAGAGAGGATGGAAAGAATCTA
This sequence comes from Pongo pygmaeus, assembly GCF_028885625.2. Taxonomy (NCBI): domain Eukaryota; kingdom Metazoa; phylum Chordata; class Mammalia; order Primates; family Hominidae; genus Pongo; species Pongo pygmaeus. The sequence goes on along the minus strand of NC_085930.1, from coordinate 16,927,247 downwards.
TTAGAAGGTCCTAGAAATGCACTTGTTCCTGGCTTTTACTCAGTAAGACTCTGGCTAATAAATATTCATATATCCTAATCCTACCCTTTATCTGGGTTAGACTTGTAAGAGGCAAATATGGAATAAATAAACCATTAGATACCGCCTGTCAGTGTGACTGTAGCATGCAGCACTCTCCTTTGCATCGAGTTCCCCCTGCATGCTTACGAGGCCTTGGATTTGACCACAGAGCAAGATTCGGCCACAATGCCAGGTGTTAGGGGCTGGTGCACTGTTATGGGCTGAATTGTGCCCCCTTAAAATTCAAATGTTGAAGTCCTAACCCCCAGTACCTCAGAATGTGACTGTACTTGGAGTCTTTAAAGAGGTAATGAAGTTAAAATGAGCACCAGGGTAGGTCCTAATCCATTATAACTGATGTCATTACAAGAGGAGATTAGGGCACACACATACACTGGGGATCAGGTGAAGCACAGGGAGAAGACGGCTCTCTCCCAGCCAAGGAGAGAGGCCTCAGAAGAAACCATGCCTACTGACACCTTGATCTTAAACTTCTGGCTTCCAGAACTCTGAAGAAATAAATTTCTGTTTTTTAAGCCACCTAGTCTGCGGTACTTTGTTATGGCAGCCCTAGCAAACTAATACAAGGATTAACTGAGAAGGATCATCACAAATTACTCTTTATCCGTTCAGACATGGCCACTCTTTATTCTTCTTTATATGGTTTTTAAAGACTCTACAAAGGAATGTCATAATCTGAACAAAATTTACAAAGTAAAGATGCTACAAAATCAGTACTGATAAACCATATTCTGAACAATAGTTCACATAAATGTATTGACAATAATCAAACTCATCCATCATAATCCATACATTTTGCCCACTAAAGAAAAAAAAAACCCACAAAATCCTTCATGTCTTACAAATATGTTCAATTCACATTTTAACGATTGGTAGCTCTTTAAATTCCTTCTTCCTCTCCCTTCTCTTTTTTAATAAATTGTACCGATTGTATCTTCCATTGAGCTTCTTCATGAATTGGTTTATGAATATTTTTTCCAAAAATGCAGTGTAGTAATTTGGGAAAATAATTTCTGAAAAAAATGGCTTTTGTCTCTACGTCATAACCACTGCCATCCAGAGTGTGTACATTTCTTTTATTTAGTGCATTAACAAGAATCTGCATTATATGACTTTAATTAATCAATATGCATGATGGGACATGTATATAATAAGACAGAGCATTGTTATTTTGTGTTTTTTTACCAAACAGTAAGCATACAGCATAAAATTCAAGACTTCTTAGTACAGTAAACATAACTTGAAGGATAATTATCGAAATATTGAAAGAAAGTGAATGCTGTAATAGCTTTAGTCATTTCTCCATTTTATCTATTTTTGTGACTTAGAGAAAATAATTATTGGCTTTTACATTGCAGTATACACTATGATAATTCTGCATAATCACTTTTGTGAAATGAGCAATTAGAAATCCAAATAAACATTTCAGATTAACTTTTGGCTTCACAAATATTTCAATATATGTCTTTGGTATTTCTGAAATTAATTTAAAAAATACCTTGGAGGCATCATCGTTCAATTTAATAGTTATTATTCAGGGATTAGTTAGAATTATATTTAATTATTAACACTGAAATAAGTACTACAGAACGTGGGACAATAAATACAGACAATCTTCAAGCATAGTGTAATTTATAACTGTGATACAATATTCTTTAACTTGGCATGCTTACATTATTTGAAACATTTTTAAAAAGCATCACTCAATGCCAGATTCCCCTTTGAACAAGTATAAATAAGTGGTAGAAAGATCTACACAAGGCTTTAGGCCAGATTTTCTCCCTTATGTATTCAATTTAGATGTGTTTACATCCAGGCTTGATGTTTGGTCAGTTTTTCAGTGAGGAGCACTCTCTTCTAGATAATAAAATTTGATAAAACAGCCATAAAACTTGAAAAATGCCATTCTAGTGGTCCCATAAATGTAAAATTGCTGGTAGAGTTGGGGGATTTATACCCAGTGTTTGTCCCTTCACAGAGGCAAACATGCAAAAAGCCACTGTAATAACCCTTCAAAACCAGATAATATTCTGACAGCTCAGTTTTACTAACAAAAGAGTCCTGGGCAGAAGCCAGGAGGCCCAGGTGCGCTGTGTCACGCCAGTATTTAATGTAGTCTAATATCAGATAGATGCCAGTGAGAGAAAATACTCAGAATAAAGTACAGATAATAGCATGGACAGCCACTCATTGCAAAATTACTTGTGCTCATCATGCTGTGAGCTTTGTATTAAATTCTTCTGTCAAGTGGTAGGAATCATAGGGAGAAGTACCTCAGAAAACCTTCCTTGCAACCTTGGATAAGGATCTATAATATTAGGCTTTCATATGATAATGGAAAATGATGCCCTTTTTGAAAAATTGCTGACTGGTAATGAAAGTCCTAATCAGATTTCGTTGCAGAGGACCAGGAGGTGGGGGAACTATGCCTGTAACACCCTTCTTCCTCCACCCCTTTAGCAAATTTAGCAAACTTGACAAGAGCAGTGAGTCTGAGAGAATTTATCTTACATGAATTTCCAACAAAGCCCGTGGGGTTGTTTTATAAAATGAGAAGGTGGTGGTTTAATAAATGCTGGGCCACCTGAGGCACTTTCATTAAAGGCTTTCTCTAGACAAAATCACACTGTTTGCATTTTCCTCCTGTGCTCCCTCGAGAATACGAACGTTACTTCTTCAGTGAGAGTGGATATAGTATGTGAAGGCATGAAGAAAGGTGATTTATCTTTTGGTGCCCAAAATAACTGTTTGTAACACCACTATTGCTAGAATTAATATTCAAACACATTTATTGTCTTCTATTTGAATGTAAAAGTGTAAAATAAAAAAAATGAGGACACTTTGGAGGATTTATCAGTAAATCTGACAAAGGTTAAACCTATGCCATTACTTCAACTATCAACTTCAACCACAGTGATGTCCATTTGTTTGAAACTATAAAATAACTTTCAAAAATATTAAGGATCTACAAATTTTTTTTTAAATAACAAGCTTATTAGAAAACTGCAAGGAGTACAGATGCTTGACAAAATATGTAAGTATGTCGCTTCTATAAGTAATATGAAGCTGATTGTTAATAATTTTTAAATTTAATTTCTAACATCAGTGAATGCATTTTCTAGTCCTAGAGAGGCAGGGTAAATAGGCGAGATTCATAGATGTTTTCATCCGTGTCAATGGACTCACCATCTGTGTAGGTTTCTCTGCGCAGATGTCCTGGCTGGTGTTTCGGTTTCTTGGCTGGTCTGGTTTTCTGCATTATAGCAGCACTCATGTTGCTGTCTGTAGACACAGGACTTGTGGGCCTAGGGCACTGAGACGCATGAAAATGTCGACGGCCTAAGGAGAAAAAAAAAAAAAAATCCAAGCCAAACTCATCAGTGAATTTTAATTACAACAAGAACAACAAAAAGAAAACATTAAAACTAGAAATAGCTCTAATTTTTCTGAAAAGCAACAAAAAAAGCTTAAACACACTCTTCTAGCAAATAATAGGCTTGTTGTCACTCTGCTCTGTACTGGAAAAAATACCCTAAAAGCATTTTCTTCTTATTTCATTTGTTTTAAACCACAGTGCTTTTTTCTGTTAAAGTTCATGATACCTATTTATTAAAGAAAAGTATTCCAATTATTTTTGCAATTAGCTTCACTAAAACGTTATACTAAAACAAAAAATACTAATTAAATTTTTGCATAATATAGCCAATGTTTGTTGCTTTTTCAAAAGAAGAGCTAAAGTTCTTAAGAAATTCATGTTCTAAGAAAAATGAACAGTACTAATGGCATCCATATTTTAATTCAACATATATTTATAGTATACTTTGAAGACAGACTCAGGTGTGTTCTCTTCAGGTGGTCTGAAATTGATCTAGCTCACATATTTAGGTCTGCCAAAAATTACTTACATCCTTTTTCTATCTCTAAATATTTGCTAGTTCTGGATACTTATGGTGATCCCTCCAAGACTTCTGTTTTTTTGGTGGTGGAAGACGTAGATGTTTGGTTTTGGAGAAAGAATAATCTCAGATACCAGTGGGAATTGAATTTACTAATCAGACATGGCGTATTTCAAAGCTCCCACATTCTCTGGTGTCTTACATAGATGCTGTATTACAACACCTACAACATATTTAATCCATAATCCCAATGGAGATATATTCGTCCTATGTTTGACTTTCACTGTTTTGGTTTCTAGAAATTCCACTCACAAATCCAGAACCTTCTATTGTACCACAAGAAACTTCAAATGGACCTAGACAACATGTCTTTTGGCTATAAACAGAAGCCACATATAGTGAAATCAACACATTTAAAGATGATAACTGAAGCATATTAAATAATATACATTAATGCAGCCAAGTGAGAAGCAATGTGATTGGATATTCATATTAACTTCAAGTCACATGATAAGCACCATCATTCCCTGAAAAGAACATTGCAATAAGCAGAGGCCAATGCATGTTTAGTTCATTAAAATTATGAGCTCAAAGAAAACCAGAAGTGCCACTAAATTACAATACAATAAAATATTAAACCAAACTCTCTTTAGCTATGATGGAGACTATTACGATTAAAGTTACATATCCATGAAAACAGAGAATTAGGGCTGAGACTGAACCCATTATTCATTCTACTGTGTAAGGCCATCCACTGCTCACAGACTCTGAGCTATAAGGTTGTTTACAGATGAATTTTCAATGTTATTTCTGTGTTTCGTCCATTTAATAAACTGAAATATTTTCTAACGTATTCTCAAAGCAGTGATTTGAGATGCTTAATTTCACCATTTTTTACAGAAGGTTAAAAAATAAGGAGGAAACATAAGCTGTATGTAAAGTTAGGTGTTTTTTATTTATTAAGAAAGATAATTAGGTTTGCATAGTTTATTACATTCAGCAGCTACTAGAGGAATAAAAAACAATATTTGATTGAATGACATAAAATATAGGCCTGGCCAAAATAAATATATATTCTACAATAATAAGTTGAGAGATATTAGAAATCTTTTTCCTGTAACACATTCTTGATAAATAATATATAGAGATGACTTTATAATGTAATTTACATTTTCTCTGAATATATTCTACACTGATAAAAAATAATGGCCAATCCAATATGTGGAAAGACCATGGAAAACTACCAATGTGGTAGTTATTAAACTAAGAAAAATAAAACAGTAAAATACCAGTAACTGATTTGTTGTGATGGTCTTTTCCTTCTCTGAAATGTATCTCTTTCTTGCTGATCATTTCACTCTACTGTTTAGATTTTCTTGGCTATCAAAAATATAAACACACAAAAATACGTATGGGAATGTATATATTAATTCTACAGAAATGAAAATCATGTGATAAATAAGTCTTACATTTAAATTCTTTTCTTTCTTGAACTATTTACTTTCTAAACAGGATTGGGAAGAGGAGGAGATAAGTAAAAATGTGTTGTAACATAAAGATGAATATATGGTAAGTAAAATTGGGTTACTAGCAATGAAAGTAAAAATATGAAAAGCACTTGCTTTAGCTTGCTCTCCCAATTATTATATTTAAAATGTTTACTGTAAGTATGGAACGTTTATGCTTGAAAATGTATGCACATTACATATACCTTCATATCTTTCCAATTAATATTCTAATTTGAGAGGACATGAAGAGAATGGGGATTAAAGAGAAATAGCCCATTTTCCAAAGGTCAAAGCGTTCCACTTGGATATTTATCTATTTTCCCTACAGAATTTTTATTTAAATAAGAGAACTATCACAACAAATTTGATTTTGGTGAGGTTCTATACAAAAAATTAGAGTATACATTCAAAAACACAAACTTCATTTAATTGACTGTATGTATAGTTTAAAGAAATTATATCAATTTGTGTAATACGCACATTTGCTATGGCTATCCTAAAAAATGAGGTAGCTCCCTATCACTCATATTATGTAAGATTTATTAAATAAAAACTAAATAGAAGATTTAAAAAGCCTTATCAAGGAAAAGGGAATCATCCAACTAAGTCATATTCTTGGACTGTCATTTCCTTAGGCAGCTAAAAAAAACCAGAAAACTGTAAGAATAGATGATTTTCAAATAGGACATAAGATCATAGGAGAGAATCAGCAACAAACATATATACACTGAGTTTTCTTTCCCAGCTTGGTGAAAAGCATTAGGACTCACCAGCAGCATCCTGCATTTGCCGTCGTGCCACTTTCAGACCAGCATACTCTGCTGCTGCTGCGACTGCCTGGGCAAAATCAGCATCAGTGAAAAAGGAGCCGTCCGAAGAACTAACACTGGAGCGTCCACTGGAAATGTTGTCCTCCTCTGAGGCTGAGCCCCAGCCGTTGATCATGGACCCTGTGACAGAGCTCTCCAGGTCCCCAACGCTGGAGGCAGGTGTCTGCTCAAGCCCACGTAACAAAAGCCTTCTGGTTTGCATCTTGGCTACTTCCATGTCAGCTTCATCTTCTTCCTCTTCTGGCGCATCGGTATCCATATCTGAGACCAGGGGTCCTGAAATGTAGCCATAGGTATGTGGAGGGGAAATCGGCCGTGGTGGTGGAGGAGGACTCACAGGCTGCCGTCTGTATGAAGATGAATAAATAGGTCTGGCTCAGATTGTTATTTAAGACATAAAAGGACAAATTACCCAAGAAATCCACAAGTATGCAGATTTGATCTTTACTTCTTTTGAGCTCATATGTTCAGAAAAACAACTGAATATCACAATATATTTAAGTTTGATTTTATATTGAGTTGCACTTCGCAACCAGAGGCTCCACCGGGTTACTCTCTGATTCAAGTTTAATAGAAATATAGTCAGTTATCTCTAAGCCTTCTTATGTTTTATCATTTGGATTATGTTTCATTAAAAAAGGAAAAGTAACACTTGTTTTGAAAACATACACATATGTATCTGTCCTAAAGCATTTCAAATATTATCCATAGTTTATCATTACTGAAGACAACTGACATTCATCCTGAAACACTTTGCTCCATAAACATGTTTCTTTCCCTTTTTCTCATCACCTCTCCTACTTTTTCAAGTAAATGAAGTCATTCATCTTCACTATAAAAAGTAAAATTTCATAAGATTTAAAAAAGCACACATTCAGCATATGACATAATTTCCTTTAGATTTTATTCTATTAAAAAAAAGCTATGGGAACCAAGAGTAATTCTTCTCTGATTTATTCGCTATGAGTTTCATTAAAGATCATTAACTATTTTTAACATTATTGCATTTATTGTTATTCTATCTTTTTAAAAAATATATTTAAAGGTATTTTTTCTTATGTCCTGGAATTAATTTAAGAACCCGAGTTGAGGACAAAAGGAAGTAGTCTCCCAAAATATAGGTAAACAGTTACCAATTAATTGGTTTCAACCAACTCTCTGCAGACATGAAGAATAACAACAGCTAGAAGCCATCCTTCCGCTAACACCACTAGTGCTATGATCCACAGTGAATAGATGACTGAGAAGGTATAGAGCATTTTGACTTTAGTAGAAAGCAAGATTTGTGGAAGGAAGTCATCCCCATGGGAGGAGAATGCTAAAAGAATAACTCTTGAATTAAAAGAGTGCCTTCAAAAAAGGAAGACATGGTTGGATTTCTAGTTGGAGGAGTCCTTGGTCAGTGACTTGCTCAACAGTCCTAATATTCTCTAAGCAAGGTTAAAGAGATGACATAATGGAGGACTTTCAGATGGAAAGGTCATTAAAACACCTCATCAAATTTTGCTCTCCTGAGAAGTAAAGAGGATAGATTCTACACAAGCTGCCAAACTGAGCACCAGTATTGGAGAGCAGCTGAGATTAGGGTCTAGGGTCATCTGGTGACCTCCACAGCTTGGGAGGCTAGGAGAGATACAGCATGAATGCCATGAACTGGTAGTTTACCTGAAGATATGGATAAATCAGTTAAGAACTGCAAACGCCTAGAGATGGTGCCCAGGATTGAGGCCTTCATCAGTGGGGTAAGTGAATGTCGGCACCTCTCCTTTAGCACCCTTATGATACTCATAGAGTAAGATGAGATAGGAATAGTCTTTAGAGCTAACCAAGCAGAAGACCGGATCCTCATCTAGTTTGCCCTTTTCTCATTCCATCTTCCCCGCCTTAGCCCTAGGAGAATGCACCTGGCAGAGGCAGGTGGAGGGAGATATTTAAAAGCAGAACACGATCACTTTCTCCATGCCACCATAGCCACAGAAAGGGGCATTTGGCAAAGGATGTCTGGGAATGCACAACTGAGGTTTTAAAATTAACAGAAATGACTGGGCATGGTGGCTCATGCCTGTAATCCCAGCACTTTGAGAGGCTGAGGTGGGTGGATCACCTGAGGTCAGGAGTTTGAGACCAGCCTGGCCAACACGGCAAAAACCTGTCTCTACTAAAAATACAAAAGTTAGCCGGGCGTGGTGGTGCACACCTGTAATCCCAGCTACTTGGGAGGCTGAGGCAGGAGAATCACTTGAACCCGAGAGGCAGAGGTTGCAGTGAGCCAAGATCACACCATTGCACTCCAGCCTGGGTGACAGAGTGAGACTCTGTCTCAAAAAAAAAAAAAAAAGAAAAAAGAAAAAAATATTAATTACATTACATTAAATTAACAGAACTAGATTTTAACAGCAAGCAAACAAAACAAAATCATACAGGATCTGGTCAAGATCTAAATAAAGTTAAAACCAGTAGGATCCGCTCCAAGATCTCTACTATAAAGAGGGAAAAATAACTTTGATATGGCATAGTTTTAGGGTGGCATGGGCGTTTTTTTAAGAAAAACACTTTCAAGCTAGGCTTGGTGGTGTGCACCTGTAATCCCAGCACTCTGGGAGGCCAAGGTGGGTGGCGTCAGAAGTTCAAGACCAGCCTGGCTAACATGGCAAAACCCCGTCTCTACTAAAAATACAAAAATTAGCCGGGTGTGGTGGCGGACACCTGTAACCTCAGCTACTCGGAAGGCTGATGCAGGAGAATTGTTCTAATTCGGGAGGCGCAGGTTGCAGTGAGCCAAGATCACACCACTGCACTCCATCCTGGGCGACAGAGTGAGACTCCGTCTCAAAAAAAAAAAAGAAGAAAAACGTTTTCTGCTTTTTATCCCAGTGAATTTGAACTTTGATAAATCTGTTCAATAGAAATAGAAAACATTAAAAATAAATGATTATTAAAAATATTGCAATTAACTCATTTAATGAGCACTTACTTTGTAGCTAAGCATATTTTATAAGATTTCCTCATTTAATTCAATAACTTTTTGAGTTACTTTTTAAATGATCATTTTACAGGGGAGAATATTGAAATTCAGAGGGATTAAGGGTCTTACCAAAGTTGCCACAGATCACATGTATCAAATGCAGCATTTAAAACCAAATTTTATTTCCAGGGGCATGACCTTCCACACACATATAAGTGTAAATATATTATATATATGTGTGTGTGTGTGTATACATATAAGCTAGGAGAGATATGTGCCATATACAGATGTATTAAAAAACCAAGAAATAAAAGCTAATATATTACATTGAAAAAGTATGCATATACACACATATGTGTAATTATATATTATTATGTGTATATATCTGTTATATATACACACAACATTCTTTAATATAATGCATTATTTTTCATTTCTGGGTGGTTTTTAAAGTGTCTGTGTGTGGCACTAGGAGAAATATGAAAAATGTGCCAAAGCTGAAGTTATTTAAGAGATTAAAATAGATAATTGTTTCAATATGGAGTGTTATACACATAGGAGGAAAACCATTGTTTAATTTGGAATGCAATAAAATACCACACTTAAAAGTTAATTTACAGTCTTTGTCAGCATACAAACCCAAAATACCACAAGAAACTTCTTCCTTCTTAAAGACATGTAAGACTTTTTAGCACAAAGGGGACTATTTTGACCATCAATAAAGAAAGATGCAGAATGGCCGACTTCACTATGAAAAGATGCCAGCATTGTTGTGTTTGGATAATTCACATTCTGTAGAGCAAATACATCTTCATGTAAAACAAGGGCTGGCTTTTAACTACAACCACCCCTTACAAATGTTGAAGAAAGACAGAAAAATTTATTCAAACCATCTGTAAATAAGGCAAGCCCAGGGAATGTGTGATAAACATGTACAGTTTGAAATATGTAATACATTCTATTGGAAAACAAAAAGCCATTTCAAGATGCTGCACTCAAGTGGGACTTGTCGCAAATGAACCTCAACCCTCTAGATTTCTCCCCGAGGGGTTTCAATGTCTTCTGAAATAACGTATATGACTGTGTATCGCAACACCCTAGTCTCCTGCAAGAATGATGCCTTCATAAACATGTTCAAGAGAAAAGCGGAATGATGTCATTAATTTATCAAAGTAGGTGTTTATACCATTCACCACATAGCATTTACCAGGCAAAAGACAAAGGAGAAAAATGCACACCTTTGAGATTTTGTTCTAACACCGGTGTAGCTTCAGTTTCTTGTAAAAGTAACTATTACCTCAATTTATTGGTATTAACAAAACAAGTAAATATTCATGTATTCCATATATGAACATAATTTTTACTTTTCTAGAGACTTTTACCATACTGCAATAAAGTTAAGTATATCAATCACTTTTTAAAACAATCTATTTGAATACGTTTAATTATATTATTTTCCAAGCTATTGTTTGAAAAAAAGAGAAGACAAATTCCTATTATGTTGATCACCTAGTTTACCCAGTTTTAGACAAAAATGGAATACCCTAGAAGTTCATTATAATGCCAAAGTTGAAATATTCATAATAATGCAGGTCTTTAATGTTTATATAATTAGACTTGCAGTGTTATAATGGTTTAAGTTCAGTAATTTTATTAATGTATCACACTATCTGCACCCCTTATCAATAAATATAAATGTAATCAATGTATTTATTCTTTAAACATTTACTGTGAGCCTACCATGGTAAAGACTGCTAGATTTATACCAAAAAGATCACAGGCAAACAGAGCTTAGGTAACATGCTTTATGCTTTATGACAGGTAAGGATTCAATTTTAAGGTAAACATAATGTAAGCTATATATCTGGCCATGGCAGACTGTATTCTGCAAAATGTCCATAGCAATATCTCCCATTCCAAATGTTATTCTGAAATGAGAACTTGCCACTCTCCCATCAAGAGAGGTAGATGAGTTCAACACTCTTGAATCTGGATGGACTCTGTGATTGCTTTAATACAATGTGGCAGAAGCAAGACTATGCACCAGTTCTAAATGTAGTTTTTAACTGGCCTGGCAACTTCCCCTTCCTGCCTTTTTGGATGCCAGCTGCCATGAAAGAGGTGCCATTAACCTGAGACCCCATGTTATGAGAAGTCCATACTATATGGTGAGACCTGGAGGATAAGACTCCATGTGGAAAGAGACAGAGGTCAAGGAGCAGTGAGACATCAGACACAGGAGTGAAGAAACTAACTTGGAAGTAGATCTTCCATCCCCAGCCAAGCAGCTAAAGCCATACGGATTGGAGATGAATTGTCCAGCTGAATCCTTTCAGAATTCCTGACTCATGGGATTGTGAATAAAATGATTAGATTACTTTAGGTCACTACATTTTGGAGTGGTTTGTTAGATAGCAATAGAAACAGGAACTCGGGCACTATGTTAGGAATTCAGCTAAATGAAATAGATATCCATGTCTAAAGGGACTTTAGTCTGGTGGAGGAGACAAATAACTAAATATGCAATGACAGAGGATATATAGAGTGTTGTGGGAACACATAAATATGGCTCCTATCCCAAAGTTGGGACATCAGGGAAAGATTTACTGAGGAGGATCTGCCATTTAATCTTGGATCCAAAGGATACATAGGTGTTAGCTCCAAAAGGAGAGGAGAAAATGGTGTTCCAGGAAGATGGGAGAGCATGTGCAAAGATATTCAGGTGAGTGAGAATTGTGCTTATTCCAGGAACTAGAAGAAACTTAGAGTGAAGACATCACAGACATTGTTCGGAGAGTGGCAATGGGTAAGGATGGTAGGGCACACAGGGGTCCGATCACAAAGGGTTTTGATTGCTACATTAAGGAACCTTGCTTTTATTTTAAGAAAAATGGGAAGCCAGTGAGAGATCTTAAGCAATGGAGAGACTTGATTAGTGTTTCAATTTAGGAAAATGCCTCTGCACAGTCTGCAGCAAGGAATTAGATTGAGGGAGGGGCAAGGCTGAAGCAACAAGACCACTTAGCAGAACATTACTGTAATGCAGGTGAGAGAAAATGGCTGTCGGAAATAGGAAAGTGCATTTATGGCTGGAGATATGTGTATCACTCAGAATGATATTTAGGCAATAAAAACCTACAGGAATAAGTAGTTGGATATATGGGTCTGAAGCTCCAGAAAGAGATTTGTAGATAAATAGCTATCTATATCTATGAGTGTACCATTAGGGAAATGGAAGAATGATAAGAATCAGAAATCGTCTACTGATGGGGCAGACATTAGAATAGATCAAGGGATCAAGAGGAGACTTCATTCAAATACTTAAGATGGAAATCACAACATTGTATATAGTACCAAAAAAGGTAGATGCAATTAAAATGACCAATATTAAGGAATTGGTTAAATAGAGTCACACACTTTACACAAGTGTCTAAATAAAAAGCTAACAACCTGAAACAACGCTGTTCAGTGAAAAGAGTAGTTTATAAAATAATATTGGCATATGATAAATCCAAGCAATGTGAGTATAAGTAGAGAAGAAAGATCGACAGGATCTTTACTGAGGTCTTCACATTTTCTGATTACATAGACCACTGGGACTTTTATATTTTCATTGTGTTTATATGTATTTTCAAAAATTTCTACAGTAAACATACAGAATATACATTAATCATAAAAAAGCACTTAAAGCACTTTTTTAAAATGGGCTTTCACTTACTTTTTATTAGTACCCAGTGTTATTTCCAGCAATGACCCTGGAAATAAAATCCATAATACCCTTACAGATTGAAAATCATACCTTTGAGAAAGGCTGAAAATAGTCAAATCGATTATAAGTGCAGATAGTTAATGTATTACCCAATTACATATACCTGCCTCAAGTTCTACAAGCATCCATTAGCCTAAAACAATAGACAGCAGGTCAACTCCAATTCTTCCATAGTATCTGATTCCATTCATCAGATACTTAACCGAAGAAAGCTCTGTGGAACTCAATGACATGAAAGAGATGAGTTCTGCCTTCAAAGAACTTTTAATTTAAATAGGAAAACAGAGATACAAACAGCAAATACTAATGCAACATGAAAACTGGTTAGTGTGGTAACAGGGATGGGAACAGACTCTTATGAACAGTAAAGAAGAGGGGTTGACTTTTGCCTGGCAAGCAGAGGATGTGTCCTTTGAACAAGGCTTTGAAAGATGAGGGGTGCTTACCAGGCAATCAGAAAAGAGCATGTAGAAGACCTGGATGTTGATGAGTTTCAGGCACATTTAGGAACTTTAAAACAGACTAATTAGAAAAGAGTGTATGTGATGAAATTGGGGGGAATGTAAATAAAGGGAAAAGGATTGTGAAAACTTTTAAAAACGGGGTTAAACACTAACTTGACTCTGAATCGGGGAACATTACCAGACTTCTTGTGTGCAAATAGAAATATTGTGAGAATGAACAGAAAAACAGAGAAGAAAAGTGGAATCGGTTTAAGGATAAGGTGGATTTCACGGTACAGGGATGGAGGGCCTGCCCTAGCAGCTGTAGGAATGGAAACTAAGGAGCAAAATCAAGGGCCATTTTGGATTGAAGTGACTTCATGAATAACCTCATTTGTAGAATGCTAGGAAAAAACTAAATAGGAGGATAACTAAGCTGATTTCAAAATGACAAAGGTATTGTTTATGATTTTTGCCTGTTCCCTCAGCCATTTCACTTTAAAACATTGGTCAAATAAATAATGGTTGAAAATTCTAAACAAGACAGCCATCAAAGCAAAAGAAAAGTTTAAAGAGTCAAGTCCAAAGACAAAGAATTTGGATTTAGACACATGGTGAAGTTCAACTGGAAATACTGTGGCATTCAGGAAAAGGGGCTAGGCTGGGTAAAGAAATTTGATAGCCAACAGAATATAAGAGTTGAACCAAGCAATGGGATGATAGCGTAAAGGCGAGGGCTGTAGGGCATTAATATTTTTGAATACTTACCCTGCTTCAGATGCTTTACACACATTATCCATTGATTCTCACAACAATGTATAAAATGGCCATCATGGCAGAAAGCATAAGTATGATACAAACTGAGAAGTCTTTACATTTGACCATTAGGAGGTTACTTTCAATGGACTGATCAAAGCAAAACGTTATAAGCCAGAACGCAGTGGGCTGAGGTGCGAATGCGAATCAGGAAGGCAGAAGCAGTTCAACAAAATGAAGCAGGGGGAGAGAGCATGGAGCCAGAAGGGACACCAAGGAAGAGGAAGGCGTGAAGGGAGTTGAGTTAACCATGAAGAGAAGGAGAACTGAATGAAGAGGAAGAAGCTGGACATTCCAGACAGATAAAGGAAAACCGATTTCTGTTATCAAGGAAGGTGGAAAGGAGGACATAAGGAATACAAAAGAAGAGCTAGCCAGAAAGAAAATATTGGGTACCCTGACAATACAGACAGGAATGGTGAGGAAAAAAGGTAAGACAGGGGAACAAAAAAAAGAATGCTTAGATATTTCAGAGCGAAATGGTCTCTTTTAGTCTGTCATTGGCTTCTAGTAAGAGTAGCACAGATGGTCTGTGACTTTAATATGGGAAAGAGGTGCCTTATTTCCTCTCAATTTCATAACATTCCATGGGTTAATAATATTACTTTAAAATGTCTGACAATCCAACTTCCTCACTGCCAGATAGAAGAAAGCTTAACTACTTTCTTGTTTTTACAGTGTATGTAATTTGAATCTCTTAACAATAGAAGAGTTAATAAACATTGCAAAATTCTGTTTTAATCTACAGAGTAAAATTCAAGCCAAAAAAATCACAGTTTGTTATTCATTCGAGAATATCAAAGGGACCTCTTCTGAGGCAAATAATATACTCAATTTCAAATGATATTAGGAATACAGAAAATAATATATACATATAATGTGTCAAGGGCAAAAAAACAGTATAAATAAAATCATCGACAATGAGAGATGAGCTAAAATGGTGCAGTAACAGCGTTTATGTGCTATAAATGACAAGTGAAGCCATTATATATAACAAAATATTGGTTAGGGATGCTCAATACATAGGTTTAAAAAAGTCTAAGCACACACAAGCACACACACACACACACATACTATATAATAATCTGACTAAAGTATTCAAAACTCATATCTAAATCAAAATAAAGGTATCTGAGGTCAACACAAAAAGAATATGACAAACTCATTCTTCTGTGACATTACAGTTATGAGGGAATACATTATTATGTAAACTTAATTTTAAAAGCCAGGAGAAAATCTATTTTCTGCTGACCAAAAGAAGTGACTTATTGATGCAAAAGGAAAACTAAAGTACAAAAACACCCACTGTCAATAACATGATACAGAGTTAGCAAACCATACACATGATGTCCATGTGGTTATGAATGTAATTTTTATAAGTGGGTGAGTATTAATACACATTATTTTATGGTTGCAAGTTCACTAGGATCAATTAATCTAATGCAATGGTCAACAATATGACTTGATATGTTAATTGCCTGGGTTTACTGTGGGATGATACTGCCAGAAAAGGCTTATGAGACAAGAAAATTACTTCGTGGGATAGCATTCGATAACTTCCACTGAGGAGTAGAAATTATCTGATTTCTCAGCAAAGAAGGCTAGTGAAGACGTACCTCCTGTCGGGCTGGTGCTGCATGTGGCCAGTCTCTTCTGGACAATCCTGTAACATGGGCTGGAGTTCTTCCTGTGGGGAGGGAGTCAGAGTGGCCGTGGACTGATGGCTATAGGACACGGCAGCTGGAGAAGAAGCTGCTCCCCGAACAGGGGGAGTGGGGCCTCGTTCATCTTCCTCCTCTTCTAATTCATCTTGTTGCAAATACATCCTTGCTGGTGGCACGGGACATGGCATTTCTTGGTCATAGCTAAAATAAATGATAAGGATGTGTAGACTTACTTCAGGTTATTCAAATAAACTATTTGGATAGTAATGAAATGTCACCTCTAAATTGTTTTTCAAATCTGAACGTTCTCAGTCACATTAAGGAGATATTGTTGAAAAAGGTTTTACCTTACAAGGTTTGTGAATTACTGCAGAAACTATTTTTCTCTAAGGGATTGTAATTTACATTAGCATATTATAGGGTCTTAGAAGTCATGCAATAAAAAAATTCACTTAACATGGCTTAATTTAGTACAGCCCAAATGTATTTGGTATATTTTGTCGCTCCAATATGTTCTCTAAAAGACTCAAAGATGGTTTCACAGAGGACCTGAAGATGAGCTGCTACATTTAGAGAAAAATTACTCTTTTTTTCTTTTTTTAAGATGGAGTTTCGCTCTTGTTGCCCAGGCTGGAGTGCAATGGTGCAATCTTGGCTCAATGCAACCTCCGCCTCCCAGGTTCAAGCAATTCTTTTGGCTCAACCTCCCGAGTAGCTGGGATTACAGGTGCTCATCACCACGCCCAGTTAATTTTTGTATTTTTAGTCAAGACGGGGTTTCACCATGTTGGTTAGGCTGGTCAAGAACTCCTGACTTCAAGTGATCCATCTGCCTCAGCCTCCCAAAGTGCTGGGATTACAGGCGTGAGCCATTGTGCCCAGCCAAGAAAAATTACTCTTAACAATCCTTTCAGAGAAAGATATACTGGAGGTCAACCTATTTAGTCCAATACAACCCATTTTTCTTTTCTCTGAAATTATAGTAGATCACTATTTCTTCAGTTGAACACAAAATGAAGTTGTTGGCTTGCATTTAGGCTGGTGAGTGAAAAACACAACACCATTCAACAATAAAATGCCCCTCTACTCCTCTGCTGGAGCTGGGTGGGAAGCACGATGGATCTGGGGAACATTCATGCCTTTCTCTTTTCTTTTATCCCAGGGCGTATGTTTATTGATTATAAGAGCAATGATGCACTACATTATATAAACTGTGGATCCGTTACCCATTTCTCTTGTTCATTCTCTACCATCCACCTTGTTTACCTGAACTCAGGAAAGCTGATGTTCAAATAATGTTTCTTTGCATCTTTCTTTACTTTCCTAATCTCACTATCTCCCTCTTTGCTTCTTTCTTATGTTTCCTTTTTTAACAAACAGCTGAGCAACTTGCCTACTTATCCAAACTAGAAATGTTTTAGTCATCTTTGACTTCTTTCTTCTCCCTCAAACTACTCCCCAATTCGTTTCTATTCTATCAATAAAAACTCTCTAGAATCTATTCTCTTATTTTTATTTCTTGTATGTGCTACTGCAACAATCTTTTAATTGGTCTCCCAGCCTCCAGTCACTCCATTGCTTCCAAAATTACACTAATATGCATCACATGCAGGCTATTCATGTGCTCTTCAAAATAAGAAATGGCTCTCTAATTGTTTAGAGAATAAAATATAAATGACTAAGCAAGACACTCGAGTATCTGCATAATCTGGCTTACATTTGCTGTCCCAGCTTTGTCTCATTCCCTACCATGTGTTTCATGTTAGTTTTCCAGGAGACCACATCTGTGTGGTCCCATGTCCATAAAACCCCTTCTTCTTAACTGAGAACCTTCTCATTTGTCCAGATCAAGAACAAATGTAGCCAATCACGAAACCTTCATTCTTCTCAGTTAGAATCAGTCTTTCTTCTTGGGGCACAGTTGCAGCTCCTATATTGCTTTTTTTTTTTTTTTAAACCTATATTCACTTATTTCATTTTAGTACTCTTATTTTTGTGAACAAAAGCAGCAAAGAATGTTGTTAAAATAGCTTGGGAAATGCATTCAGGCCAGTAGAATGGCTCTTGCTTGCCTGAAATCCCAGCACTTTGGGAGGCTGAGGCGGGACGATCGCTTGAGATCAGGAGTTCGAGAACAGCCTGGGCAACACAGTGAAATACCATCTCTACAAAAAAAAATAAAAATAAACTTAGCTGGGCGCTGTGGTACAAGCCTGTAGTCCCAGCTACTTGGGAGGCTGAGACGGGAGGATCACTCGAGCTCTGGGGTGAGTCCCTGTTTCTAAAAACCAAACCAACCAAACCAAACCAAACCAAATAAAACATACAGTTTTGTTTTCATTACTTGCAGATTCCATATCCGCAAATTCACTGACTCGGTGTAATTTATTTGTAAACCCCCAAATTGGTATCTGTGGCATTTTCATGGTCATATTCCCACAGACTCACAAAGAGGCCAAAAATTTGAGCGCCTGATGTGCATGTTCCCAGCTGAGGTAAAAGAAGGATACACTTTGCTTTCTTGTGTCAGTTCTCACACGGTAAACAAGCATCCTTTTCATGGTTCATTTAGTGCCATGTTTGTCGAAATGTTTTAAGCTTTATATCAGTGATTTCCCTGCTTAAAATGGCCCTCAAAAGAAGTGCTGAAGGGCTCTTTAGTGTTTCTAAGCCCTAGAAGGCTGTGATGTGCCTTAAAAAAAATATATCTATAAAATAAGCTTTGCCGAGGAATGACTTATTGGGTTCCATGTTAATAAATGAACAATATACATTAAATAAGCCTCTTTAAAAACACAAACATAAAACAAGGTTATGTATTGGTCAGTTGACAAATATGTTGTGGCTAGAGGTTAGAAGGAACCTAGTCCTGTATTTCTCCTAGGACCAATGGTTCAACATTTGCTAACTCACTGTTCACAAGAATTTTAAAACACATAAATATTGTGGATAATGAGATTTCCCTGTCAATATTTTTATATAAGAATTTTACTTAAAAATGCATTTTATAAAAAGATTATTAGAAAACTGAAGCACAGAGGCTTTGTTTCTGGGCATAGTAACACACTTCTCTGTGTGTGGAGAATGAAGGAATGATGTCTCTACAGCAGTCACAGAAAAAACTGTATTTTCAGGTATATTTTATGATTTGTTCGTTAATTCTCCACCTTAAAGGAGTTTTCCCCCTTTGGTTATGTTAAAGAAGCAGCTGTTTTGTTTCATTTGGCGGTGCCATGTCCAGTTCTACAGATTCTGGAGTGAGAAAGAGGCACACTAGCTTCCTAATTGCTATCATGTGGATTATTATACTTGTTAAGTCTTTGGGAGAAACAATCCAGTAAAGTTTACATTTCTACAGAGTTCTCAGCATAAGGTGATAATATCTAAGAACAAATAGGCTTCAGGATCCCATTGTTGTGGTATAAATTCACACGATTATCTTTCAAAAATTTCAAGACCTGTCACAGAAGTTCTAATATTCAAAAATCACAAAATTACATATCCATATGTTAAATTATGTATACACATGAAGGATGTACATGAGCTAATATGTATCATTTTTCTATTCCATTCTAAGTTCCAAAAGAATCTTTCAAAGCACAAATTCCTTTTTTGGAAGGAGCAAGGAGAATTTTTACTTCCTGCTGACCAGCACTGTTTTACTTAAAGGCAACTGTTTGTGGACCTTAGGAATCAGTCTTCTCTTGACCACCTAGTTTAATAATTGCTGAAAATGGGCTGAAACAATCATATTACACTGTTTACATCTGTTTGGACGCTCCTCTTACCTTTCATCTACAGAAATGTTGTACTCTTCGCTATTGCTGTGTGGAGGAGGATGTGCTGGGGGAGGAGGCAGCAGGTCTGCCCAGTTCATGCCACCCTGTTTTGGTACCTTGGGTGTTCTTGCCCCTTTCTTGTGCCCCTGACTCCCTAGAAAGGAAATAAAATACAAGCCATTGATCTCTGGCCTTGAAACTTTTTCCATTAGTCACAAGTTAATTATTTTTTGTAAATATGATTTGATGATCATTTATATATACAGAGATAAACACGCTTTTTCATTAATTTTAAACAGAACTTTGTACAAGAGAACATGCAAGGTACTGCCATGAATAACTGCAAAATAAATAGCAAAAAAGCAATAAAACCATGAATGAATGTTTCAAGTCATATCATTAATAGTGATCTTCCTGTAGCAATTAATTACATTATGGATTATCATCTCAAACAAATGAGCTGTAGACATATTTTCTGGAGCGCTTTTCTATTATTTAATTGCTGGAACCTAAAATACAATATGATACAGATACGATCTATTAGAGTTCCACTGTTGCATTAAATCACTGAATATATATAATTTGTACTTGTCCATTGAAATGTTTTAGGCACAATGAAATTACTAGTTCCCTTCAGAAAGGCAAGTACAGATGAAATAATAGCTGGAATAACTGATAGAACTAATGACAAAAGCAGCAGAAAAAATGATTTTTAAAAGGGACAGAAGTGTTTTCAGCCACTGTTTCTATACAATGATGGCTTATGGTAAAATGATGTTGCTTGAACATTCTTACTAGTTTGATATAGCCCAATTATTCAAGTGTTCCAGTGTTCTCATTTTAGATTTGGCATATTTTTTAAACACAGGAGGCTATATATTTGAGAGTATCTATTTTAACAAAAACTTTAGGTCAACAAATATTTTGGGACAAAATATCCCCCTTTCCAATATGTTATATTTTCGATTCATATGTGAATTATAGATGATGAGTCTATAATTATTTTTCTCATAAGGTCCCTTTATATCAGTGCATTATCTTGGCCTTAGTTTTTTAACCCTATCCAATCCTTCTCCAAGTCATGTAATATATGAATCCGGTCTGATCATATTCAATGAGCCTTGATTTTTTTTGTCACTTGGGAATTTTCAGTCAAATGGCAGTGTTTGTTAAGCCAGATGTTCTTGTACTGGTATGTTACCGCACTAAGTGTGGGCTAGGGACAGGCTGTTATTAATAAACTACGATTATCAGTCCTATGTGTATGTGTCTCTATTCTCTCGTCCACCACTCAGGTGTCCAGCATTGGGATAACTGTGCATGTGTTGTAGACTAGACATTAACCTGTGCCTTCCTCTGAATTTCCTGATATACATCTACTGTAGCAACTCCATCAGTCTGGAGAGGCCTGACACAGATCTCTCCTATACCCTATTTACTTGCTTTGTTCTCTTCCCTAATTACCATCACACATCTTTACATCTTTTTACCATATATTCACAGAATATCAAATGATATATAGCAGTAGAACATCCAGATCTAGGTATCTAAGCTGAGGGATACTGAAGGTCAATTAAATATTAATAACCTAGAATCATTGTTTATTTTCCCATTAAGATATGGTTTTCTCTATGTGACTAAAAATTCAAAGATGAAATGGCATAAGATAATCAAATATTAAAATATTTCATATGATTTTCTTAAAAGTAGATCCTTGAAATATTTCTCTTAATTCAGGATTGACTTAGTTTCAAAAAAGAAGTCATTTAATAAGATGTTAATTGTTAAAACAAACAAATAACATATAATAGAATCAGAGTAAATCTAAAAGGTAAAGGGCCATTTCTAAGCTCCCTTAATTCCAGCAGAAACACAGGCTAGACAATGCCAGACCAGCGTGTTAGTTAAGGGAAAACTGTAAAATGCAAATGCCATATTCATTACAGAAGAAGGGTGGAGACTCTTGGCTCAAAGCCCCTAAGAACAACTTTAATCCAGTTGCTGGGAAGTGGCATTTCTACCCTCTCCTGGAGAAATATTGCTAGAGTCAAGATCAGTTGGTTTTGTTCTCATTGTGGTGTGACGTGCCACATGTTAGTTCTAATAACGAACTGCCTTTAATTAGAAAAACAGGGCTTAACTACCCAGCAAGCTCCCATCTGCAGCCCCTATCAGGAAAACAGCTGGCAAACAGCTGCAACAGCACGAAGAGCACAGGGAAGAGGCCTCAACGTGGCTTTGGGAGGCACTTACAGACTGAGGTTGGGAGGTTGCTTTACGAGGCTTCAGAGCAAGAACTGAGGGATCGTAGAGAGACGATAAACTGAGAGAGGTTCCTATTGTACCTGAATCTCATGTTATTGTCTCTTCCACGTTTGATTCTGCTCAAGTGTCCTCAAACATTATGTGCTTTTATAGGCTCGTTTCAAATGGCAACATATTTAGCAGGTTAACTCTGTGCAACATTTTTAGTTATATTTTGGCCAAGGGGGAAAAAGAAGTTTCAACTGCCTTTAAAGATTAGGCAGACATGTTTCTTCTGGCTTTGCTAAAGCTCATTAACAAGAAAGAAAATAGGACACTCAGTCTTTGTTGCCAAATAGAACATAAAATGATTTAGTGAGTGGAAAGTCCCTCAAATTGCAGAGACAAGACACATGCCTGAGACTCAAATTACATACAGTGATTTAGACATGTCACCTACATACGTCAGTCCATTAGCACCCAATTTGTAATCTTGGAAAGTACCAGCTTTTTAAAGGAGAAGTTCTTTAGTCCACCTTACTTACCAGATGTACTACTGCCCCGGTCTGAGCTGTTGTAGGATCCTCCTGTATTCTGGTCGTATGACTGGTTGTATGGGATAGTTGGAGGAACTGTGTCATTTGCTCGATAATCTACACATATCAGATGAAAAAATAATAAACATTTATTTTCTCCTCGTGAGCGATTTCACATCTCTGCTTTCTCTACATTTCTGAGTAACTAAAGAAACAAATTGGACTATTTATTTGCCTTTTTTCTCTTTTATTGTTGTATTCAGATTGTCAGGATATAAAAAGGCTTATACTCCAAATATATATAAACTATAAATAACTTTAATAATGTAATACCAATATGATTTTAATAAGAAATCACAAAAATGTCTGCAAATCATAAAAAATAAATCACATTACATAAAAATAAAACTGAAACTTGTCAGCAAGGTTGTACCTAATAAAAAATATATCTATGATTTAAAAAAAACACCAAATATCTTAATTTGCCCCAGAAATGCTTCTGCTTACTTAGGCAAAGGTGAAAATCCAAATGATAAGCTTGCCCCTGGAATGTAGTCAGTAATAATCTGTCATCTAGTTGCATTCCAGGTTCTTTATTATAGTCTGACACACCAAATCTGCTTACAAGCAGTATAAACAATAAATCAGAGTTCTGAAATATTTGTACGGAGGCTCTCAGGGCTTTCCGAAGTCCACAGTAAAACAATACACTATGAAGGAATAATGTGACAATAGTTTGAATCACCACTGCAAACTCCATGATTACAGAAACTGTCCTATTCATCTTTGTCAGTCTTTGTTATGAACTTAGGCAGGAGTCTCGATCCATATTTATTAAATTGGGTTATTATACCAATCAAGTACTTTCTTAAACTTGAGAAAAGGCTAGCTGACTTCATTCTCGAGTTAAAACATAATATTAACTTAAATGAAATTTTTAAGTTATATTTTTGTCAACTTCAACTGCGATAAATCGCATTTTCGAAGAAAATGGTCCCAACCCAAACCTAAAGAAAATGTCTATGTCTCCAATTATCTCCAGTGTATTCTTTACCTGGAATAGGTGAGGATGCATTGCCCCCATCTATTCACATTAGAGCAATCCTGGTTTTCCTAGAGGTATAACTTTGCAAATCATGATTTTATAGCAGTAGCCTAAAGGACTACAAAGAAACCAAACACCTATCTTTTCCAACTCATACACTTTACAATACAGAAACATTTCCTTCAGGCCACAGAATACCATTCTGCAGCTTCAAGTTAATACTAAACTCAATTTATTTTAGGTTCTATACGGACAGACTTCAATCAGGTCAACCAAGGAAATTTAGGTTCTAAAATTATACATTGTAGCAGTCTTAATCACCACACGAGGTGGGAGACATACAACAAATTGAACCACTTCTCCAGTTCAAGTTTAATTTAATTATTTTATTTCAGGTTGATATAAAAATGCCATTGGTTTATACGGCCACATAGAAGCAATTATCTTCCATCCTCTAGTGGAAAGAATGGGATAGTCTATTTATTGAAAATGTGAGGTATTGTGACAGTTGTACATCTGCCTCATGAATAAAAGATTGTCCGTTCCAATCCCTCACCTGCTATTAAATTTAAATTAATCTCAAAGCCATTTGAAAATACTTATATATTATTATAAAATAAATTTTCCAAGGTTATTGTTGTGCTAATTAACTCTTTGACACTGGAAATTTTGAAACCAAAGAAATAAGAAAATCTCAGCGACAGAAGAAAAGATTTTACTTGCTAGTCGCAGACAAGTTTCAACATCTAGTCGAGGTGCTGAGAGCATCATACAGAAACAGATGGGAATACGCGCAAGCCTCTTCACCTTTGTTCAGCTTGTTTTGCTCCATGATGTTGTACTGAACTGGTGCCACTTCTTGTTTCTGCTGTCCCAGCGGTTTCCAGTGCTTCTCGCCAGAGTCCCCGCTGCCATTGTTCATGTTGTTGCTGAGGTTTGACTGGATGAGCTGAGTGGTGGCATAAGGAGTAGGCTGCCCTGATGGATTGACAAAACGCCCATCCTTCAGATTTGGGCTATTGAAGGTTTTCATCTCATTGATTTTGTTACTAAGGTCCACATCACCATAAACAGTTGACTCAGGGAGCATCAGATTTGTTTGTTTGTTATCCAGTTGGTTGTTATAATTTGCTATACAATCAGCTATGTGCAATGGAGAGGAAAAGGAAAAAATCATTCTGCATGGTTATTCCTTTTAAATTTCTTTCTACGTAGCTTTGTGAGTCATCAGAAAATCGTTATGTAAAGTACAAGGGGGCTTAAATAAAATCAATAAAAACGGCCAAATATCCACATGTGCTTTCTAAACAGAATTTGTAGAGACTAAATAAATTTGAATTTCTGATAGTGCTGAAGTAAACAATTCATCCAATTTAAAATAATTTTCATTTAATAACCTCATTAATAGGAATTCCACTAAAATAATATATACATGTATATCTTTATGTGTCAACTTTTTATTTTCTAGTCTTTGGTTACTGAATTAGTTGAAGCTACTGGTTAGCTGCTGAAGCAACAGACAAAGCACATAAAGGAAAAATCCAAAGGAAAAAACTACTCATAGATCAAAGAACTTGAGATTTTGGTATTTTATAAAATACCTACATTTAAAAGATATGGGAAAAGGGGTAAAATGATAGTAAATAGTACTAAGGAGAATTCTATTCGTTCTTGTTGTAGTCATGTTGGATAATCATTATTCGGAAAACACGCTATATGATCATTTTCTCATGGTTTCATAATGACAACCAAAGAAATATAAAATGACAACAATAATAATAACAAAAGGAATCATAGTAACCTGGGTCATTGAATCAAATAAAGCCTGAAATAATACTTAAATATCTAATATCTCATTTCCACTCCAGTTTTCTCTCTATTGAAATATTTGGACACTAAATAACTGAATATACATATATAATATGTACATTCATATTTTATATATATATATATGGCCTGCAGTTGAAAATATTAAAATGGTAGGAAGAACTGAAATCATATTTTTAAATTAGAATAGTTTTTAAATAGAAAAGTTAGTTAAATTACAATGGTAAAAATATCATTATTTTAGTCACGTTGTCCAAAAGTGGTACCAACATTAACAAGTCACCTGTAGCATTGGTTTTTAACTGGATATGTTTAAAAATTATAAATTAACATGGTTGTTACTAAAGATGTAAATGTGAATATAATCTTAAAAAAAAAGTGTAATTTCTCAATCCTACTGAATTCAACTATTCTGCATTTCAACCATGAACCATCAGGGAACAGAAATGTTTGTTTCATCTGGCCTTTACGATTCTTATTTCTAATTTCTAGTTTTGTTTAACAGTGGTTAAGAAATACCATACAGATCATGTGGTTTTTGCATTCTCATTTTGTTTTGCCAATCTGTCTATATGTGTGTTATCCAACAGAACTTCGGAGATATAGGACATGGTCTGCTTCGCTTTGTCCGATACAGCAGCCACTAGTCACATGTGGCTACTGAGCACTAGAAATGTAGCTAGTGCAAAAGAGGCCCTGAGTTTTAAACTATATTTTATTTAATTCAATGTAAATAGCCATCTGTTGCCAATGGCTACCATATTGGACAACACAGCTCTACCCATTAAATGGGTATCGCCATTTTTTCTCTCCTATAGGTCTCAACCCAGTTTTTCTTGTACTTATGATTACATGAGTATCTATCTGTCTAGACATTCAGAATATGGGCCTCTAGAGGACAGAGATTGGTCACATGGATATGTCACATCCATGTCCAGCGGACACTCGGGATTCGCTTGAAGGGCAGACATGCAGACTGCTCTACGATTTGTTCTTTATAGTGCATAGCATCTTTACTTAAATCCAACTTCTCTCTCACCTTTCCTTAATTCCACAGGTTATTTTACTTCTACCAACTTCTCTCTCACCTTTCCTTAATTCCACAGGTTATTTTACTTCTATCACCATAGAGATTCCGTACAATAATTTTAATATTTCCTATATTGGGAATATTGGGGGTTTTTTGGGGGGGAGGGGTTGTTTGGTAAGAAATCTTTGGTAATTTTTATTCCTTTAAATCTTGCAGATTGTACATCCGATTTTTTACTATTATGTTTTGGCATGAAATTTTAGCAAGATAATTTACTCACACATACATCTGACCCAAAAAACAAACAATAGAAAATAAATGTATGCATGCACACCTGCAGTATATATATATATATATATATGTATATGTATATGTGTGTATATGTGTGTATGTGTGTGTATATATATACACACACTTATATACATATATAAGTGTATGTGTGTATACACATATATGTATATGTATGTGTATATACATATATACACTTATATACATATATGTATATATAAAAATATATACATATATGTTTTATATATGAAACATATACATGTATATATGTATATAAGTGTATATATACTTACATATAGGTGTATATACACACACACTTAATATATACATATATATATAGCGTGTCCTCAGGATTTGCTACTATACTATAAAATCTGATGTTAAATTTCAGTTAATTTTTATTTAAATTTTTTTTGTTATTACTGTTGTAGATTATTATTGTTTTTGCTATTAAAGAATTTGGTTCATTATAACTATGAATTTATTTACCTTTTGATCTGTGTTACTCCCAAAATCTCAAAAATGATTAAATATGATTAAAGATTATTTAATTACAATTAAAAATTGTATGCCAGGCACAGTAGCTCACCCCTGTAATCCCAACACTTTGGGAGGCTGAGGCAGGAGGGTTGCCTGAGCCCAGGAATTTGAGACCAACCTGAGCAACATAGGAAGACCTGCATCTCTACAAAAAAAATTTTTTACATTAGCCAGGCATGGTGGTGCGTGTCTGTGGTCTCAGCTACTTGCGAGGCTGAGGTGAGAGGATTAGTTGAGCCCAGGAGGTGGAGGCTGCAGTGAGCTGTGTTAATGCCACTGCACTCCAGCCTGAGTGAAGAGTGAGATTCTATCTCAAAAAACAACAAACAAACAAAAAAGGTAAAAGAAATTGTAATCACATACATTCTTATTCAACACAAATACATTTGACCAGCCTGGCCAACATGGTAAAACCCTTTCTCTACTAAAAATATAAAAATTAGTTGGGTGTGGTGCTGTGTGACTACAATCCCAGCTACTTGGGAGGCTGAGGCAGCAGAATCACTTGAACCCAGGAGGCGGGGTTTGCAGTGAGCTGAGATTGCACCTCTGCACTCTAGCCTGGGCTACAGAGTGAGACTGTGTCAAAAAAAAAAAAAAAAAGTTAAATACTTTTACGGTGTGCACAGTGGCTCACGACTGTACTCCCAGCACTTTGGGAAGCCGAGGTGAATGCATCACGTGAGGCCAGGAGTTCGAGACCAGCCTGGGCAACGTGGCAAAACCTCATCTCTACTTAAAAAAATATATATAAAAATTAGCTGAGCCTGATGGTGCAGGCCTGTAGTCCCAGCTACTCGGGAGGCCGAGGCCTGAGAATCACTGGAACTCAGGAAGCGGATGCCACTACACTCCAGCCTGGGCATCAGAGTGAGATTCTGTCTCCAATAAATAATAAATAAATAAATAAATACTTTCACATGATTTTATTTTTCCTTATTTGCTATTGATTGTTGAATTTATCTTCCCAATTATCTGGGCAAAACTTTTTTGGTGGACTTTAGCAAAGTATGGAGGTTAAGGGATGGAGAAAATACTCCAATCAGGCTATTTTGCTAAACAATAGTCAGCATTGGATAAAATACGGGTCAAATTTTATCTTTCCCATGTAGGGAGAGGGAAAGAAAAGATCTTCTGGCTAGTTCCTTAAAAAGCTTATACGTATCAGGCTCTCTCTGTGTCCCTAACCTGGACGACTGTAGGTCGTGAGGTTGCTGTCGCTGTTTCCGT
This sequence comes from Pongo pygmaeus, assembly GCF_028885625.2. Taxonomy (NCBI): domain Eukaryota; kingdom Metazoa; phylum Chordata; class Mammalia; order Primates; family Hominidae; genus Pongo; species Pongo pygmaeus. Next base: position 16,898,756 of record NC_085930.1, on the reverse strand, counting down.
TGCCTGCCGTGCAGCAGCTGATGGAGCAGTCATTGTGGTTGTTGCCAGTGTTAGGCCACGTGTCCGCCAGCCATGGCTGCGTGGCAGGTTCACTGATGTTGAGAAGTCCAGGCCTAAATAAAAGAATATATTAAAGCAAATGTTATATGAATAGACAATAATATTTTCTATTTAAAATTCCAATAAATTCCTCATCTTGTTATGCTCACAAATCATCTGATGAACTCTGCTGAACGACATTATTATCTCTTTTATTCTACACACAAGGCCACTGTCACATAAGGTCCTGGGATGTGCCTCCATTTACATAGCCATAACTGTACACGGGAAGTTATGCATCAGACCTAAAACCTCATATCATTTGCAACGTTCTACTCTGCCTTTAGTCACAATGGTTAAAAATCAAACATGGAATATGAACATATTTTTGAGTCCTTTAGTGGCTTAAAAAAATACCCTAGTTCAGATAGTTGGCACTTCTTCATTTTGACCCACTAAAAAATTGTGACTCCTTACAACTTCATTAAAAAATGAAACAAGCCTCTTCACTCAGACAATAGATTCTTCAAATTAAATGCACTGGTGTATTTTTCTCCAAAACCATGTTTCATACTTAATGAGTTTGGGGCTCTGTGACATTTTACACAGATCCTCATCAATGTTTCAGAGCATAGTTCTGTAAACTTGTCAACATTTTCTAATGGTGGCAATGTAAAATGTCATAAATCCCAACATAAGCAAAGGAAAGCTGATGAATTAAATCTGATAAAACAGAGATGTCCACTAAAAAGAATATTAGTGTTCATTTTGTTATTTTTTTGACAGAAGATGTTATTTCTCTTTTACTGTGCATTGGGAATGCCAAGTACATCAGCAATTATTAATGGGAGCCCTGGACCAACAGAGCCAGGGACTCAAACTGGAGTTCAAGAGTGGGATTCTTCATTTCCTTTTCCAGCACCGACTTCATACTTACCTCCATTCAGCAAAAGAGGTAACGTCCCATTCACAATAAACAGACTGGCATTACAGACTCTGCAAAGATTTTCTTGGTGGTTTTATTTTCTATGTTAAAATGCAATAATTATGTTTCTTATTTACCTGGGAAGCAGGCATCTGATATCTCACCTTCCATGGTTCTTATTCTAGCACGTAGTCTACTGAGAAAATTTAGTATGCAAATGATGGTTGAGAAGTAATCCATTCTAAATAAAGACTATGGACTTATGATTCATTTTTGTATGCATATGTGGGTACCTGTATTTATATAAGAAAAATAAATATTTACCCTTTGCTATAATGTGTGAGGCACTGTTCTAGTTTTTTTTTTTTTTTTTAACAGGTATGAACTCATGTGGTCATCACGACAATTTTACAAGGGAGGTACTGTTATCCAAATTTTAAAGATGAGGAAATGGGACGTCTAAGAGAGGTTAAGAAGTTTGTGTATGGTTACATAAAATGAGTGAGTGGCAGAGCTGAAATTCATACCCTAGCAGGCTGGCCCTAGACTTTACACTCTAGGATTTTATAAACACATACACTGGAGAGTACTAAAATTTCCTAAAGCTCTGGAATATTCTTAATAAAAGGAAGAGTGCAGAAAATATCGGAGGTGTAAGCTGTTAAAACTGAGCCATCTTACTATTAAAATTGTCGATACATCGTGATTTGAAGAGTAATGTTTCCAAACTGTTGAAATTTTAAACATTGAAATGCAAGTTATAACACAGATATCTGCAGCCTTGAAATAGATATTAGTTAGAGAAATTCTGCATCTAGTAATCTTTTGCTTTCTTATTTTTTCTTTGAACTTAAACTATGAATGTTATCACTGTAGAAGTTATTAAAAATAAAACTCCATATGTGACACAGCAGAGACGTTATAGGACGCCTCAAGTATGGGTCAAGAGGAGATTTTCCACAGACTGACTTACATGTTTCAAAAGAAATAGACAATATTTTTATGCTGCTCTGATTCCCTCTGAAAAACACTTTCATAGTGAATGCTTTGATATCATCATAGGCTGAGAGACCTTTTCATATATATGAGTGATTTCCAACAGGAAGCTGACTTATCGATTGACATCCTAGTTTACTGTTTAGACTTGAATTTTGAATGCTAATTATTAAGGCAGAAGGTGAGCCATGATTACTGGCCTCTGATGAACCTTAAAATGCCATGTGCAGCTCTGAGAGGACTTTGAGGAGGTCAAGGCCATACGTAGCTACTCTAAGAAGGGTTCTAAGGTCTTTTTTTAAACAATTTCCCAGGCTACCTTTATACATTTGTGCTTAAGATATGAAGCAGAAAAAATCCACATGGTGGTTACAGGGATTAACATGTTTCTTAAATATTATCATGTAATATTATCATATAATATATTAAGTGGATAGATTTGTATCATGAAGAAAAAAGAGGGCAAATGCACTTTAGTAATTATATGGCAATTACCTTCAATTCCTACTCTTCTCTTGCTATTCCAACCACTCACCCCAAGAAAGCCTATTTGAACTGCTAAATCACAAAATAAAACACTACAGAGTCCAGGAGCTGGGGAAATGGTGAAGGAGGCTGGCAGGAAGCTTTGTCAGGCTATAGGCTGTCTCCCCTTCCCACTGGCAGACAGAATGAGCTATAAAGCCAAGGGCCAGATCTCAGGATTGCCAATATTTTAAAGAGAAGTAAAGGCTTGAGCTCTATTTCCTCACCTCCCACCAACAGGAAATGTGGTATTGGCATTCTCTACCAGGTTAGCCAGACTTTCCCACCCCACCCTTCTCAGGTTTTCTCTGCTTTCTTGCTTTATGCTGTGGTTTGGATTAAGTACGTCTTTTTGGACACATCGCCTGGAATGTTTGAGGAAAGGAAAACAAGTGAATAGAAACAGCTACTTAATATTTCCATGATCATTTCCCTGGATTTTCTCACAAATTCTTCGCCCTTTTTAAGTTGGGAAGGGGTCTCTTTGCTTACCACAATCTTCATTCTCTCTTTTCCAGGAATAGCCACATTTGCAATGCTCACAATGATAACAGAGTTCTAGATAACCTTCTCCTTTTATCAGGGGAAAAAATATAGCCTCCAAAATTTCTCTGAAGTCACCAAGGACTGAACTCAGGCCTTCTGACATTCATTTATTCAATGGCTCGTTCATTTTTTTCTTACTTATTATAGGTGACATCTTTAAAAAATTAATCCTTCATGTGATTTATCACATTTATTTATATAATTCAATAAATTACATTTATTGCATTATTAAAAACCCATTTATTGATAAATAAACCATGTAATCTCCATCCTCCAGGAACTCACACTCTCTTGTCAGAGGCAATCATATCTACCAGGAGTTGCCAAACATTTTCTGTAAAGGACCAGATAGTAACGTTTTAAGGCTTCCCAAGCCATATAGTTTCTTTGATAACTACTCAACTCTGCCAACGTGGCTCAAACACAGTCATAGAAAATATGTAAACAAATGAGCCTGGCTGTATTCTTATAAAACTTTATTTAAAAAAACAGGTGGCAGGCTGGATTTGGCCCAAGAGCCATAATTCGCTGACCTCTGATGTAAACAAAAGATAACGGCATCACCTTATGTTAGGTGCTTCATTGAGGTAATTCCACATTAGAGAGTTAACGGAGGGCATAGTAAGTGGAATTCAGTAAACTGAAAAGGGTTGCTGGGTGGGGAGACAGTCCAGACCTACATAATACATGCACAGCGTAGTAAGGACACATAAGAGAATGCAATCTTGGCAAATGGCAGGTGGAGTGACACAGTGGATTGTAGGGTCTGGCACATTTTGAGGTGTGAAGTAAGTCTGCAGAGCCCTAGAGCTGTGGACTTTGCATATTATGTCGAGTTTGGATCTGATATTCTAAACATGATAGGTCCTATTGATAATGGGATTTTCTGGAGCTCAGAAACATGATCAATATGCATTTCAAAAGATCATTCTGTCTCCAGTGAGCAAAGGGAATTAGCAGGAAATAGTGCTAATGAAGGTATTATAGATAAAGGTAGGACTCCTGAGAGCTTTTGTCATAGATTAGGCAAAGGAGAAGTAGGGCTCGAAATAAAACAATATGAGAGTGAAAGGAGTAAGAGACAGCATCGACAAAATGCAGTAATGGATACAGGAGGTCCAAGAGGATGGCTGGAAGGTTTTGGCTTTGGTGTCATTAACCAAGTGAGGTAGGAGGTCCAGTGAGGACTCAGAAAGTCTGAAACACATGAGGGAAACCAGTGCTTAAGGGACAGACACAAGAGAAGTCAGTGTAGGAGTTTGGTTCATTATTCCCTCTCTGATCTCCCTAGGTCACGAAACACAGACACAGACACACGTACACACACAATGACACACACATCCATAAGTGGCTAGGAATGAGGCCCCTTCATAAAGCAGCCTTATCGTCCTCATCCTGTTTTATTTTTTCCATAGCATTTATCAACTGCTGATATTATCCAGTTGACTTTTTAAAAAAATGTTTATTATTCATCTCGCATTTCCCCCACTATAATGTAAGGTCTAGAAGGGCAGGAATTTTTATCCACTTTGCTTACTGATGCATCCCAAGTAAGTAAATTAGTACCTGTCACATAGTAAGTGTTCAATATATTGCATGAATAAATACTTTTAAAATTTTGTATATAACTGACATTTTGAGCATTAACTCTGAAATCTTTATTGAACTGTTGCCTCCGTAACATCCCAACATCGCTTAGCATTTCATTTAGGAAAATGATCATTTCTACTTAGTATTTGAAATAAATCAGTTTCACTGCCAGGGATTTTATTTTTAAATTTAAAAAGCTATGTTTGTTTTGCGATATAGTGAGCTTTCCAAATAGCTCAGGAACTTTGTAATTTTTCCATCCTGCCGTAGCAACTAGCATTTGCTACCTAAGCATTCCTGCCATTGTTTCCCACGTGCTAGTTTGCTCTATCCAGGTTGTAAATTCTTTTGAGTAGGAAACAGGCTTATTTTTCTGTACGTGCATGTGTGTGTGTGATACTTGTGTACACATGCCCACGCACAGAGGCTAGTGAAGAACATATCAAAGATACTCAGGAAGCACTTTCACATGTTTTGATTAATGAGGAGGTTGAAATATACACATGTAATGAAGTGGTTATAAAATCAGGTATTCCAGATTCACCCACGAGAAAATGTTCTTATGCCAGAGGCTCTTTCATGAGTGTCTGGGCTGTGATTTAGATGGAATTCCCCTGGATGCACAAACATGCCCTGGTTTAATTCCTGAATCAAGTGGATTTATTCCTTATGGAAACCTCCCTAGCTTTGGGTCTGTCACTGGCTGGCTTTGTTTCACAGGTATGAAAACAAGAAGTTAGCAATACCCACGAAAGAAAGATTAGTACTTGTTGCCAAATTTGTACAACATTTGCTAAAGGTGGTCAACCTTCTTTTTTTTTAAACCACTCTTTGTTATATACTAAATTCAGTAATTTCCTTATCGGATGGTATGTTCCTTGAATTCAGGAATAATATCTTACTCATTGTTATCTTTCCAGTAGCAGCCATGTTATACAGCTGTACAAAGAAGGGAATTTAGTAAGTTCACTGAATTTGAATTATAAGATGGTTTTGGTTGGAAGATTTTTTTTTTTTACACTGTAAGCTAGATGTTACTGTTTTGGAGAAAAAAAACATCTTATTCTGAAAAATTCTGAAGCTTGGCTCATCACATAACTTATACCTTATTTCAGCCCCTTTAAGCTGGTTGTCACATCAATTTGTGATTTCTCTATGAATATATTAAAGTTCACTGAATAATAATTACTTTAAAAATCATAAATATAAGATTGAGATTCATTTCAATTAGAGGAGGGAAAACCTTCTTTGTTAACAAGCTACCCAGATTTCCTCTTTTATTTCAACACATTTTCCTGCAAATGGGGATGTGAACTATGTTGAATTCATAACAAGAACAAACAAACATAACCTACAACTTATAAGCAATTGCTGTGTTCAGCAGGTTTTTCAAATGAACACTTTTTCTTGGATAGTATTTGTTAACTAGCTATATTTGTTAATCTTCATAAATGCCACAGCTTAGTCACTTTAACTCCTTTTAATCATTTGCTAAATCAGCAAGTCTCTTTCTCGGTTGAAGTCCTCCCTCTGGTGGTCACTCACTAAGATGCAACTACTCCAATCAACTACATTTGTGTGTAAACAGCCTGTTTCAACAAGCATAGCTGAATGGAGTCTTTGTCAAGGAACTAAATAAATTCCACCTTTAAGTTAGACTTTTTAAGCAGAGAAAGTGGTGTCATTGAGGAAGATGAAGAAATATTTGGAATTCCCTGTAGGATCTACAAAACAAGCAAGATAATTACCTCCCTCCACTGCTGACAGCTTCGCCTCCTCTCTGGTAAGTTACTAGAATGTTATGAAAAAAAGGAACAATTAATAGACATATTTATATATCAAAAGCTATTACATTCATGAGCTTCTTTCTAAAATGGAATTCCTTCTGTCTTCCTACACAGAAGCATTGCAAAAATCACACGATGTAACAGATTCTGATTCAACTAGTGACATTTCTTTAAATATTGTATAGAATTATATATACATATCATATATCTAATTATATATAATTAGATATCTATATATCACTCTTATTTTCTTCATATTCCAATAAGGTGGAGAATCAAGAAAAAGCAAAACATCAGTACACTCTTATTAAATATAACTGTTACACATCTGTACATTAGCATTCCGATGGATTTCCATTTTGAATTTATTATTGGAGCACATAATTTCATGATTTTATATAAGTGTCAACTTAAACTCAGGAAAAAAAAAAAACTACTAGATTATTTTCCCGGAAGTATGAGTACCAGTAAGTCAAAGAAAAATGTTAAAATAAACCTTTCCACACACAAAGATGTATGCCAAGTTGTGACTGTTAATTCATGTGACATATTTTTTATTGTGGCTTGTGCAAATTATTTCTCATTATATTTTCATCAGACATGTATAGACAATCAAAATATAATGCTCTTGAAAGCATCCTCAGCTTAATAAATTTGGGGTGGAAAATTTAACCATAACAAAAAAAAGATTTGCACATAGTTAGGCTAAGTGGTTAAGAAGATTAGCTTTTCTGTAAATACAGACACATTTTCTAAGAAGAAATGTGTTTTTAAAGCTGCCAAATTCTGCTACTTAGAAGAACTCCAAACTGGAAGTCTGTTATAGAGAGATAACTGTTCCCAGTGATGACAATAACTGGATTAAAACTGAGAGGGCATAACTACAGGTACATCTTTTCCTGGAGGTGACGGGACAGAAGAGGACCCATTTTGAAAGAAATTGAATAGAACGGAATATTAGGATTCTGACTTAGGGAAAATGAAAAGTTTTCTCTTTCACATGTGCTGGATATTGTGGTTACCTTTAACAATATTGATTCTGGGGACAGAGAATCATAAGGGAGAGAAATTTTTGTTGGAAAACTCGAAAGCTTAAGTTGAAAAATGCACTGCCAAGTCTGAAGTAGTCAATAAGATCATTAGCATGTTAAATCATGCTGAAGGTAGAGACAGTGTGTCTACTTAATGAAACACATGCAAACAAGGCCAAGATCCAGTGTGGAATTGTGAATAAATAATTGCATGGAATGGATGAAAAGCAACACCAACCATTTCTACTTTAAACACATGCCTGGTGTGAGTAAATCAAGTATTACATTCCACGTTAAGTTCTTTCCCCCAACTTACTGCGGAAAATGAAATAAAAACAGAAACACAATAGTAGAACACATGCCAAACTAACAATGGAAAGGAGGAGGGTAAGTGCAAATATATACCTGTTGGTGTGAAGGTAAAAGACGGGACTGAAAAATCAAAACAAAATATAAACCAGTTATTAAGCTGAAGAGAGAAAGGGAACATATCACATTAGTATAAATCAAGCAGACAGCTGAACATAAAACAAATGTAAATAACTAAGCCAGCAGTTCTGACACTCTGATCTATGAATAAAACCAACTCTGAGGTTAAAAAAAGAAGCTTGTCTCTACAGGTACCATTTTGAAGGGTCTGACATTCTAGTACGCTCAGGAAGGGAATTATGCTAGGTTAGCCTGTGAATGACCCTGGATTTAGTAACACAGATTTAGCTCATGGCTTTCGTACAAACAAGAATCCTCCACTATTAATCATCTCCAAACACAGGATGATGGATTCTTAAACAAGTATTATCAGAGTCTTGCTGGAACCTTATCTAGAAATCTGAAAGTAAATGCTTATTAAAGTGAACTACTAGGTGCACTTATGTACTCAACATTGAGAGAAAAAAAAGAGAGAAAGAAGGAAAAGAAGGAAAGGCAAGGAAAGGGGAAGAAGAAACAAACAAACAAACACAACACAAGTAAAGGAAAGGAAAGAAAAAGATGAACTGAATAAAAGAGAACCATAAAATTTAACTGTTTCACTGAGCGGAAATGCCTGACGTCCTACCACACAAATGACATTTTTTGTCATCATAAAAATTTGTGAATGGACAGAAAAATCTGGAGTTTTAAATTGTAATTTCTTTGAGTTTACTTTTAGAAGCTTCCTAGAAGTAGGCTGGACATTCTTTTAATACCACAGTAGAAGCTAAACAATAGAACAATAACACCCTCCTGAAAACCTTCACTCTCTCTGCAGTTATAAATCTTAATCTAATCAATAATGCCTGAAATTGAACTGCAGACCTCAAAAGTAGCAGCCATTCCTCCCCCACTTTTCCTATCTTCTCCCATTCCTGGGGGGTTGGATAACGGCAGAGCAATTTCCATGTCATTTCATAGAGGGAGGAGATTGACTTATTTCCAATCTCTTCATGTTAAATTAAAGTAAACGCTGCTCTGGTTAAAAAAAAAAAAAAGCAAGGAAATATATGTTATTCCCTCTAAGATTAAAGTTTCTTTAAAATAATCTTTAGTAGAAACAAAGTAGAATATTGATTACTTATCATGTATCAAAACACTGCCAGAATTATATTTTCTATTTCACATTTGAACATCTCCAAGAAATTTACTGTAGAATCGGAGCATTTGGGGTTGCAAACCGAAACGCTATAGCATCCTCTACAATTGTCACTTCTTACCAAGCCACTTTATCTCTGAGCATACTAGAAAGAACAAAAGCAAAAACCTCAGTGCTGTGTCCCCAGTTTATACCCTGGCCTTCGTTTGCAGCACAGCAGTCCCTGTCTTAAGAACCCTATTGTGTTTTTTTCAGTCAGGTCTTTTCAGAGTCAGTGTAATTTAGCTACATTCAAAAATTCAGAGCCATAGTAACAAGTCTTCATAAAAAAAAAATGAAAGGTGCATTTGAAACTAAAGCTATTCAAGCAAGAATGGAGTGCCTGAACATTAATTTGCAATCACAAGGACACCGGGAAAATATGAAAGGTCCTTGTCATTACTTCTCCTAGCTAACTGCTAACCCCACTTTGAGGAACTGAAGAAGAGATGAAAAGGAGGTCAATCTAAATGAAATTTTCACTGCTAGCACACCAAATAACAACTTAATTTTCAAAGCTTCCAATAATATAATAAACTCTCTGTGTCCCTAAGTGATGCGGGTGCAATATGTGAATGCATGTGGACAGGGGGTACCCAGCGAACTGGCAGATGTCACACTGGTAGCTACATATAAGGGGGAAATGTTAAATATGCTCACTGTTCCCCCGAAGTTACACTCTGGCTTGATGTTTTATAGGTCAATAGGCTCTTTTACATTTTTTATTCTTTAAGATATTTCACTTTCTTTTTTTCTTAAAATTACTGGCATTGACTTTGGTATAGAAAATTTAAGATCTCAAAATGCACTTAAAAATTGCATAGAAACAAAATTATGAAAAAGTGCCAACAGGACAAAGTGAAGAAAGCAGAATCAAATGCTCATCAAATTACATTTGTAATTATGTTCTATGATTTCTGCTTAAACACAAGCTAAGTTGAAAGGGTAATGGTATTAGTTTAATAGGTTTTGCACAAAGAGCACATAGGCATTTGTCGGCATGCTCAAAGTACGTTAGTAAAGAGAAAGAAACATTTCAGTAGGAAGGAAAGTTGCATGTCACATTTTTAGAGTTCAAGACAATGTACAGCATTAAATTATTATAATCACGTAGCTATGGCACTTCATAAGAAACACAGGATTCCACCGACTGGCTATTTGCAAAACAGAGTTGATGACGGAGGTCTTTTGATGAAGAATTCAAGAGACTCCACATCTATATGTTAATTAGTCACTCTTTTCCTCATTCAAATCCAAACATCTTCTACCCTGAACATCCAACTCCTTCCCCGCTCCACCACACAAAGAAACCCAAAACCCCTTGTCTACAATTATTTTCAGTCAAAGGTTTTTATATGGTAACATGTGCCTGACATTCTTCTACTTTGTATACATAATGAGCACCAGTTCTCTTTTCAGTAACCTCCAAGCCCTCATTTTCCATTTCACAGGCGGGAATATTGACATACTGCTTCATCCCTAGAGAGGACACATATGTGAAAAAAACATATTTAAGGATGATAATGCTAAAGCAAATGTATGTACATGAAGAGACTGCTGCTGAGCCACAGGCTGACGGCAAGGAGATTTATTTTTATAGTATTAGTGATGCATTTGTGTTGACTCTTGCTAAGTCCCCTTGTGACGGAGAACACAAATATTTTAGACTGCTGTCCCATACTGTTTTATCTATGCCTAGGGACATTCAAGTTCTAGCTAACATGAAAGATTCTGACTTTGTCATATAATTGGTCAGAGAAACAATCTGGCCAACATGTGTAAGAAATGTTCACTTACGTAGAAAACTGGGGGGAAAAAGTTAGTGATGGTAGGGTAGAAGACTTTTTTAAATTGGAAATCCTCTTTAAATTTGCTTTGCAGGAAAGCAAAGCTGTTGCGTTTGACTGAAGGATAGGCCCTATAATTTGTATAATCTGCCATTTAAGTCAGTACAATTTTGACAGCAAGAAGGGGTACTAGAAGTGATCTTGTTGGACTAGTGACATAAACTGGGGCGTCTCTGAAAACTGGGACTTACAACCATCTAACCTAATATACAGCCCAGATCTGAGGCCCAGAATTGATGAAGGTATCCAAGGGGCAGGGAGGATCATCTGTCTGACACTGTTAACAATTTCCTTTGAGAACAAAAAACACAAAAATATCAGCAGTCTTCAGAGTTTAAGGATAAGTGGCAAAAGTATCTGTGACAATCTTGGCATATTTGGGTCATCTTTAAAATTGCAAATAATAATAGTGGCCAAGTAAGCTATCTTTTTTAAAATTGTAAACATATTTGTAACAAAATCACCATCACTAAGTAACAGCATACACATATTCCATTTTGCAACTCTATAATAATAAAAATGGACTAACCCTCTCCTCTCTGTAAGCAACAGTACATCACTCAGTCATGCCTTCCATATTCACCAAGAAAGGAGTATTTTATAAATAATCAAATGGCAGTATTTTCTATTTTGCTTCACAAAGGGTAACAATGTCTCCCTTGAAATAGTGTGAGACTGTTCAAAGGTTGCGTTTATAATTCCAATAACAAGGACATTGAAAATTTCCCTCAAGAATATAAAGCAATAAAATAATTCCCTAAGAGAAAAGGGAAATGGTATAACAGCCAAAGGTAGACATACCTTGGTGAAATCTATTTTAAAGGAACTGAGCCCTAAGAAACTAATAAACTCTATTTGTAGTTCTGCTATGTAAGAGAAGTTAATATGTGGATACCGCAGCACAATAAATGCACTTTTGAAAATCTTGTACATATTAAAAAATTCTAGAGGATATGCATAATCATGAATAATTTGGAATCAAATATTAAAATCAAGAGTTTTATAAACATTAAAATATGAAAACCTTGGGAAAGCTAATACCTTTTCTGATACCCGCATAAGTACTAGTAAGTCCGTTTCTCTTCTTGCGGTGTCGGTAAAGCCAGATGCTGAAGACCATAAGGAGGATCCAACAGGCTGCTCCGATACCTGCTATGAAGGCAGGCTGCTTCACGACATCTGAAATCTGCTGAGCGAGGCTGACTTGGTCCTCAGGTGACACAGGGTTTCCTTGGGCATCTGAAAAGTCATCTTCCGATTAATTTGGGTCGAAGACTCAATGCAATAATGCACGCACTCATTTGTGGCTGCCATTACTTGGTTAATTTCTGGATAATGATCTCTGTTTTTCCTCACACACCACTCACCATCATCAAATAAAACAGTTCATACTGTTTTCAGCAAAATTGCACAGTTTTATTTATTTCTTTCAACTCAAAGCAAGTGTGACAATTGTATAGAATCATGCTTAAAAACAAAAGCAATGGCACACTGCTTCTCTTTTCGAACCAAAGAGCTCTGCAGGTTACTGCTTAGATTAAGTCTCACAGGACAGTGCTAACTAACTGAGAAAAATACAAAACATAACACTAAAAAATGAAATACTTTAATACAGGTACAAATAATACATGTACAAATAAGGAATATTTAATAAGTATTCACAGACAATAAACTTTCCCAGACTTCTACAGCATGCTTAAATAGTATGTTCTAAAAAAAAAAAGAAATAAAATTTTATGTCCTCTCTAAGCTAGATATGGAAAAGTCTCTATGTGTGTGCATGTGTGTGTGTACCCCTGACACTAACATTATATTTTAAGACATTTCATTGTCTTAGAAACACATTACTTAATGTAAGCTCAGAAAGACCTACACAATTCAGGATCAGTAAAACCCAATGAAAAATTCAGATAATGTTACCATTGAAAGAGCCATGAACAATCTCTGCATTAAAATAATAATCATGGCAAGCAACAGATAAAATAATGTGAAGTATGTAAAAGAATTATAATATCAAGGGTTATGAATCGTCAAAAGGGCTCATATTTTCTGCTGGCCATTTTGATTCATTATTTAAAAATTGATGAATATATGGCTAATAAAATTAACTTAGTTTACATTTATGTTTTAAGCCCACTGAGTTTTTTTCAAGCCCACCGTAACACCCAGTCACACAAGGGGTCTGCAAAGTTGCTGTAGAGACCTGGAGGCTGTATCATCAAAGCAATATCCACTTCTGTTGGTATTGAGTGATATCAACCCTGAGGGTGCCCACTGTGCAGAATTCCCACCTCTGTCTGCAATTTTGATGTTCTTCCCCCACCACATCTGGTGAAACAAGAAGGTGTTGGCCCATTTCATTAGGATTGGTGCTTTCTTACAATTATTAAATCATTTGATCCTGATACATATTGTTGTCACGAGTTCTTATAATTTTATGTGGCCTCAGCATTGATTTTGAATCTAAGTTTAACCTTCTCATAGCAGAATCTGGGTTTTGACACCCTTGACAATGTCCAGTTCCCTGACTCCCTCCCTCCAGTTCCTCAACATGGTCAATCCAGACATCTGCCTTACACGACTGACTTATGGTGGCCACCTCCCTGTGGGATACGTAGATACAACTTACTTGACTCACCCCAGTGACCCCACACCCCTCATGGACTGTGCAGATATGCCAGTGACCATTCTCAGACAGAATGTGACCTCATGGGACTTGTGCCATTTGCTCTAAGAACCCACCAGTCAGAACTCCCCAAAGGAAACTTGCCTGGGTAATACCTTCAACAGCAAAAAGTCCTCAGAGCCCAGGTCTTCCCCCACCGGATCCCCACCTGCTGGTTGAGCACATTGCCCTGGTGGCCTTCTCGTCTGCCCTTGTCGGCACACCCTCTGTCTCATGGGCCTGTGAGTAATAAACTGCTTCCGTTATTTCACGTGTTTTTGTTGTGTTGCCTCCTCTGAGTCTCATCTAAGCAACACACTGGGAGGTTTTAACTTTCCTCCCAGTTAAGGCTCTCCTAGGAGGAGGCATGTTGACAGGAATAAGCTGGACACAGGTCAGATAAGAGCCATGGGGGCGTCTGCCAGTATAAACTAGTTTCCTGTGTGAGGGACACCTGGTCATGGGTTGAACACAGGCGTTATGCTGTCTGCCGGGATTAAAAAGCATCCTGTGAAAGGCACAAAGTGAATACCCACAACCAAATTCTCCAAAGCCCTGTCAGGGCAGGACTAGAGTTTATAGCCACTGTGCAAAGAGAGACCTTAAGACCAAATTAGAAAGAAATACAGCAATTCTGCTAATACAATCTGCTTTAAGATAGAAAGATTTTTCAATCCAAAAATACATTTTTTTCCATAAAGATAATTGGTATAACTCATTACATATGAATAACATTTTTTATGGATTCTTCTTTCAACGGATTTTTCTCTTATTAAATGACATTGCATCTTGGTAAGAAAATTGGAACGAAAAATAAGCAACTTTCAATGACGAAGGAAACAGCCTTCAGGAAAACAGCACCCCTTTCAATGCAAAATGGCTAAATTCCTTCTCATGTTGTATGAGTGTGTGTGGTTTTTCAGTTTGCTTTGTTCTTGAACAGAATTCCAGATCTCATTCTATAGAGGGTCAAGGCTGAAAAACCTATTTTCACAAGCAGTTACCTGCTTTTCTCTGTTTGTTGAATGAAAGTTTTATTTCATGTTCCAGACTCTTTTATTACCTCTGGTTATCCTAAGAGCATCCTCTTAAAGTTCCTAAGAAGTCATCCTCTTAAAGTTCACCGAGCAGAGCTATCCTTCTTATTCCTAATACATTCTTTGTATCTGCTAGGTTTATAGATTTCATGGCTATTTGTGCAAGGTTAAGATGGGTAGCCTCAGATAATATGGAAACAGCCAGGAGAGGTCCTATGCAAGCAACCAGACGGATTTAACAGACTCAAGTGTGGTATGACTAATGAATTAAAACAGCCACTCGCTGGCTCAGTCTTTGTCTCACTGCAGCTGAGCCTATATTAAGATATGGAAAAATGGAACTCATTTATAATTTCAAGGAAACCTATTTGGCCCTTAAGCCCCCATGGTTTCAATCTTAAATAAATAAAATTATACATAGTCATTTTCCCAATTTATCTTCCAAAAAATAGAACTAAATAATCTTCAGTCATAAAAATAGGTAAACAACAACAATATATAGAGTCATCACAGTGTTAACTTATTTCAATGTTAATAAATTAATACTGAAATTTAATAAAATTGGGCAAATATTTGACTATCAACTATTTTATCAATATAAACTGTTTTCCTCCACATCTTATATAAACGTGAAACAGATGCATCAAACAACTTACTTAGTTACAGTTTCTTGTGTTGCTTGAAACAAACTGGGAGCTATTTTTCGTTTGAAAGTTTTATTTCTATATGTAATCATTGGTTATTTTTTAAAAATATATTTTAATAGTTTTTGGAGAACAGGATGTTTTCAGTTACATGGATAAGTTTTTAGTGGTAACGTGAGTGCAAAAATCAAATTTTAGCCTATGGCTGTGACAGAGACAGCAAGTTTTCCCCTAAAAGCTTGAATGGGACACTCATATAATAGAGCTGTTGGGAGGAGGCTTCCTAGCCAGTGACTTAGTTTTGTAGTGACCCCGTTCATTTGCTTGCAGTCACACTGGGAGGAGTCATGTGTACCATGTCTAGACCTGTACCACTGAACACTCCCATAGACAATGTGTTTCTCTCCTCCCCTTGCTGCAGGGCCAGCGTTCACTTCAGAAGCCCTGTGATAAAGAGGCTAACCCATCCGCCTATGATCCTCAGTGTCTGTGTGCAACAGAGTCCCCACCCCACAAGTGGACTTTGGTAGACGTTATTGTCTCATAGGACAGAAACTCTGCAAATGTATCTATTACTGCAACTCGCATTGTCTAAACAATGGAACATCCATAATATTCTTCAAAATAAATGTGAAGTTCTTTATGTATAGCAATGAAGTTTATGAAAACCAGGTGTTTCTTAATTTTGTTTTGAAATAATTTCCAGGATGTCACCAATATTATTAACATGCAAAACTAGTATGTAATTGTGAATTACAAAGCTTCATACATCTGATCCTTTTTGATGATTTAACAACTGATTGTAATATTAGTAACATATACTAATATTTTGCTAGTAATAAAATACTACTAATGCTTAACTTCTGATCTGGGAAGACAAAAACATAAAGGTGCTATATGCTTCTTGGCATCATTCATAATTTACATGTAGCTTCTTAATATTTGAACCTTTCTTCTTGCTTTTCAGTTACAATGGTATTGTCATTGTTTTGTTATTGTTTGTTTTAGATTTTACTAGCATGCGCTTACTAATTTGTACTTTATGTTCATGCCATATTGCCCAGAGTGAATTGTGGTAATGAAGCTTTCAATGTTAGATTTTTTTTTTCTTGATTCATCTAACCACGTTTGAGGCACAAATTGCATTTAACTTTCTAAGCAATCAGCATATAAACATATTTCAATACTCTTTGACATCTCAATCTATCTTTTTGTTATAATAAACAATTACAATTTTAAATAGACACTACATGTGAATATAAATTGGTCATTGCTATAAACTTCTAATATCTGGTTTAAGTTTTAAATAGAAGTTTGCTTATTTGATTTTTTTTTTTTTTTTTTTTTGATAGGGAGTCTCACTCTGTTGCCCAGGCTGGAGTGCAGTGGTGTGATCTCGGCTCACTGCAAGCTCTGCCTCCCGGGTTCACACCATTCTCCTGCCTCAGCCTCCTAAGTAGCTGGGACTACAGGCGCCCGCCACCACACCCGGCTAATTTTTTTGTATTTTTAGTAGAGACGGGGTTTCACCGTGTTAGCCAGGATGGTCTCGATCTGCTGACCTCGTGATTTGCCTGCCTCGGCCTCCCAAAGTGTTGGGATTACAGGTGTGAGCCACCGCACCTGGCCTATTTGTTTGATCTTAAATCCAAGCAACTGTGAGTTCCATGAAGGTGCAGACTGTCTTTCATGTTCACGGAGGTATCCTTGCTGCTCAATTAATAGTATTTATTGAATAGATAAAAAAATTATGTAGGACAGGATTAGGATAACATTGAATATTGACAACCTTTTGCCTGAAATATCAAAAATGTGTGCTTGGATATGTTCAAGTTCAGTTGAGATATCTACGTCCATATATCTACATCTAGTCTCTCTCTCTCTCTCTTTCTCCTATATATTAAGTAAAGCTAACACTTTTGTAGCTCTAAGCCATATTCCAGATTCTATTAAATTAGCAATGGTGGGTGGCTCAGCCAGATGCAAAAAAGCAAAGCAGGACCCATGGTAGAGCGAGAGATTGGATCTGCACTGACACTCACCCAGCTGGATGAACTGAGGCTCACTCTTCACCCCAGGCCCTGCCCCAGTGCTGGCTGCCACTTCCACACTGTATCGGATTCCAGGAACAAGAAAGGGAATGACCACGGAAAAGGTGGAACCATCCACTGTTTTGTTGATGTGGTATCGAGTTTCATTGCCCAGACACCAAACCTGTAAGAAGTACATCACAAAAACCAAGCTGGTAAATTACCTAAATGAATGCAAAGATCAACACAGGGTTGCAGTTTTAAACCTAGACAGAGTACAAAACTGTCATGCACTACCATAAGAAGTTTCCAAAGTCATTTTTCTCTAAAATCTAGTTCTATGAACAATCTTCTGGTCAAGTTTAATGTTGAAAGTAGTTTCAAGGCGTCTTCATGACTTTCTCATATACTTTTAAAAGGTTCTATCAGGTAAGTCTACAAATCTGTGCTCGAAGGTAGTAGTTTCTATCAGCCCACTTCATTTAGATTTCTAACACCAAGACATTATTTGCCAGATAAATAAGTACCTTGCAGATAGCTGTGTCTATGCAGATCAAGAACAATACTCATTCAACATTTGCATTCTAGGCATGACACAGATGACCAGATACTGTAAAACAAAAATGAGTAGGAAACTCCAAGTCTCGTACTTTACTTCAACAGTTCTCTGGGATCAACCTGCCTGGCATTGGCACTGGCACTGGCACATCACATTTTATACGGAGTAGTTGATTGAAAAGGAAGGAGAGCTTCTGAATATTCTAAAGTAGTTTGCACAAATATGATTATTAAAAATAAAACTGCACACAAGGAGTGAGCCTCATCTTAGGATTTTATTCAACCTCTGGTACACTGAACTATATTATCAATGAGAGAAAATTCGCCCTCTGATCTTCTATTTAAATGGGACTATCAGTCCTTCACAGCATACATGAGAACATGAAAAATAGCAATACATATTTGATGTGAAAACAGCATTCTTCTAATAACAAAGAGTTACCTGATTAACTTAGCTAATAATATTTGTGATCGAAAACTATTCTCAAGAAATTGAGATTTTCAAACTATACTATAATCCTTGTTTTAAATTTCACTAAAAGATTCATCAATGAGTGATCTTCTGCGATGTTTAAGAACTTGGATGTGGTGCACGACAATGTTCAAGCTCAGTTTCCATAAGAAAATGATCTATAGAAAAACATGCTCATTATTATTATTATTATTAGAGACAGAGTCTTGCTCTGTGGCTCAGGCTGCAGTGTAGTGGTGCAATCTTGGCTTACTGCAGCCTCCACCTCCCAGGTTCCAGTGATTCTCCTGCCTCAGCCTCCTGAGTAGCTGGGATTAAAGGCGTGCACCACCACACCCAGCTAATTTTTGTATTTTTAGTAGAGACAGGCTTTCACCATGTTGGCCAGGCCGGCCTGACCTCAGATGATCTGCCTGCCTCGGCCTCTCAAAGTGCTGGGATTACAGGCGTGAGCCACCACGCCCAGCTGACATACTCTATATTCCCTATGATGTCCTCAAGCAATATATACCATTAACTTTAAGTAGACAATTGTATAAACTGTAATAGGAAGTGAGATTAAAAGAAATCTAAGCATAGTCTCTTCCATCATTTATCC
Organism: Pongo pygmaeus; assembly: GCF_028885625.2. Taxonomy (NCBI): domain Eukaryota; kingdom Metazoa; phylum Chordata; class Mammalia; order Primates; family Hominidae; genus Pongo; species Pongo pygmaeus. The sequence continues at coordinate 16,879,857 of NC_085930.1, read as the reverse complement.
TTTTATGTTTTCTTTGAAAGTTAATATTATTTTAATATAGTTTCAATACATAACACCAAGAAATGGTCAGACCCTATACCAGGAGCTGACCATTTGGAAATAAAGACTCTTTTGTGATTTTTTTAAATCCCATTTACATTATACAGCTGAACCAAAGCCACAAACTGATTTTGTACCAGTCAATCAGGTTCTGAAAAGCATTTTATTATTTTAAATTGACCGTGAAGTTACGTGAAATCCACCCTTTTGCATATCTTCAGGAGAGAAATGAGTTCTGACTCTTAGGGGAAAATGCCTACATTCCACAATTTAGCTTGAGAGCTGAGACATCACCTCATTTTAAATCCTTAAAAATCTTCTATAGCATTCTATTTTTATGGATTAACGCATAGTATCCTGTCACTCCTCAGTATTGAGACAGCCTTGAAACTCTTAAGAAAACACTTAAAAGTACAGAGACTTTTACCTTTTAATGCCTCAATTATCTAGAAAATCTTACTTGAAATATCTTAAAACATCCACAGTGCACTTATGGCAGTCTTTTAAATACCTTAAAAAATACACTGTTCATATACACAAATGGAATTCATAAAGATGTTTCTCAATTTGTTTTTAAAAATCTTTTGAAAATAAAATAAACTTAAAATTCTGCTCAGGATACTTGGTTACCGTACAGATTAATTTGCTCCTCAGAAGAACATGTATAGTCTTATTTGGGCCTTAACTAAGGATGCGCATCAGAATCGCCAAAAGATTCACCAAAATATATGTGCAAGGGCCCCTGTCAGACCACCCGAATCAGAATTTCAAAATCACTGAATGAACAAGAGAAGTGTTTTAAAAATAATTTTACATGTTGCTATGTGGACCAGCAGATGGCGCCAAATATCCATAAACAAATACCAGCCCGCTTTTTCTTTGTGAATGGTGGGGGCTGTCCATCAGAATATTAATATACATATATTATACTCATACCTTATACTCTTGGACCATTCCATTTTGAGTGTCTTCTGGAGGTGGCTGCCAACTAACTAGAATTGCAGTTCCGTTTCCATCATTCTTGGATACAGTTACACTTTGGGGTGGGGCACTGGGTGCTGTTAAATTGTTTTAAAATGTAGGTTATTAGAATGTGTTAGAGAACACTGAAAGCAGGTAATTAATATCAAACCCAATAATAGATGTATTAATTTTATATCAATATATGCTTTTTTTTTTTTGAGACAGAGTCTTGCTCTGTCGTCTAGGCTGTGGTGCTGTGACATGATCTCGGCTCACTGCAACCTCCCCCTCCCGGGTTCAAGCGATTCTCCTGCCTCAGCCCCCTGAGTAGCTGGGATTACAGGCGCTCACCACCATGCCCCACGAATTTTTGTATTTTTAATAGAGACGGGGTTTCACCGCCTTGGCCAGGCTGGTCTTGAACTTGTGACTTCAGGTGATCCGCCCGCCTCAGCCTCCCAAAGTGCTGGGGTTACAGGCCTGAGCCACTGTGCCCAGCTGCATATGTTTTAAAGATGTATCTCATCCAAGTCCGAAGAGTCCCAAACTACCTAAGTTGTTGCTCACTTAATGCTAATTCACGGCCACTGTGAATTTTCCATAACCACAGTTAAATACCTTGTTTCCACCAAACATCCCAGGACAATTCCTATTTCTTCTACCGTGTAATTCTAGTCTCATGTTCTCCCCCGAAATGTTGAAAAGTATGAAAATGAATATTAATCATTCATGATAATTACTCATACAGCCAAAGTGACAAAGACATGTTGGGAAAAATCCTTCTGTTAGTTAATGTAATCTTTTACCTTTATGTAAATACTGTTTAATTTCTAGGAATAGGGTGGTCAGCTATAGTGGTTTGTCTAGAACTGAGGTGTTTTAAGAGGGATGAGATTTAGGAAGAAAATGCTAATCCCAGAAAGTCCTGGGCAAATCAACACATTATTCAAATCATGGATCAAAATAAACAAATAGAAAATGCTGAATGGAAAATAAACCAAACGGAAAACAATTTCATTTTTAAATGTGAATTTTAGTTCTGAATAATTAAATTTCTATATGCCATTAAGTAAAATGTTCACATTTGCATATTTGAGGTAGGCCACTATTGAAGCAAGTCAACTATTATAGCATTTTGCTTTTCTAGTTTTCTAAATAAACAAATACTGTTAGCAAAATATATGTTGAATATCAAGAAAGTCAGTAATTAATGCCACTATTAACATTATAACAATTTAAATTAAGCTAATAAAATTCTAACAAACATACTGCAATGCATGGAAATCATACGCTTCGTCATACTTGCCTTCTTCCAGGGTTTTGGCGAACTTGATTTCACTATCTGCTCCTTGAAATTCATTAAAAAAAGGGCGAGCCTTAATTTCATAGTTGACTCCCTTTCTGAGATCAGGGATAACCACACTGTTTTTGGTTGGTGTCCTCACTTCAAAAACTAACCAGTCTGATTCTCCGTGGTTGGCTCCAGATGGCCGATAGAGAATTTTATATCCTTGTATATACTGAGACTGTTGATCTACCTATTAAAAAGACAAGTAAAATGTAATTATTCATATTATTGTATTGGTTCATTGGAAAATAATAAAAATTAAACGTTATAAAATGCACAAAATTCTGTCTGGCTTCATCCCACATTCTTACACAAGAAATGTGTAAGAATTAGAAAGGAAAAAATAAAAATCATTATTTGTGGACAACATGAGTGTGCTCATAGAAAATCCAAAAGAATCTTCAGCTAAAACATTCAAATAAGTAGAATACTGAAAAAAATCCACTATCTTTTGTAAGGTGATACAAATTTCTGTGGCATTAACTTCTATGCTTCATGCAGAAATGTGAGGCCTGATGGCAGCTCTGACATTGCATGTAAGACATCCCTGGGTCAAGGGGATGAGAAGCTAAAATGTTTGATGACTTTCTGATTTTAAAAGCCTACTTAATGCTACCTGGAAATATTTCTAAGTTTAAAAGATTCATGTAATAATGATCCTATCACAAGTTACATATCATAGTTAATACTATCTGTTTCTTTCCTGAGACAGGTCAAGTTCACTACTGCAGCACAATAGGAAAAAAATATGCTCAAGATGCAACGTTTTTCTGTTTAAAGCCAAACTAATAGCTACTGTAATAAACAGTGCTTACACTATAAAGTTATCATTAATGTACAAGTAGGCAACAGATAGTTACATTTTATATGCATTACAATGATCTCACAGACGCTTATTAAAACTGAGATCAAATATTGTAACAACTCACTGTCCAGTGCACTTCGATGGAAGAGGAAGAAAGGATGGTAGGGTTGTGGAGGTGCAGAACAACATTCCCCAGCTCTCTCTGGACCTGCTTGTGGTCCACCCCCTGACTTGTTGGTGGAACATCTACAACAATTCAAGAAAACTGTGTCAGGTTCTACACAATGTTACTGAACTGAATGAAAGCATGGTAAAACAAACTTTTCATTCATAGCAATTCTCAGTAAAGAAGAATCCAAGCCAGGCTGTGATTTGGAAAAAAAAAAAAAAAAAGAAATAATTTAACCTTTTTATTAGGATCAGGAAAGTAAGAGGGGATAGAGAGGGAGAGTAGAGAGAACGCAGAGGACATGTATTATAGAAAGGCAAAAAGAGCAGGAAGCAAAGACAACAATGGCAAATAACAACATTTGGTGGCCCCTCCTACCGTGTAATGATCACTTTCCTGATGAAAATGTGGGCACTAGGGCAATCCCCTGAGTTTGTGAAAACCTTCTGTAGTGATCCTAACTATGCAAGACAGAACAGAGACTGAAATTGCAGCAGAGTGGCTAAGCAATGGAAAGAAAGGAGATATGCTTAGTGAAAACCAAGAACAGAAAGAAGTCAGATACTTTACATCTTTTAAGATGAACTTGGATATTTTCTCATAGAAGGTATATGGTAAGTTAGTGGCTACGATGGAGGTGATACAGATGCCAGCAAGGAAGTAAAATAAAATAAAGCTGATTAGATTCATGAGAAAAAAGTACTTAACGTTTATTTAATTGATGATGATTTAGTTATTGTAGCATAGTAAAGAAGGTTTGATAAATTTGATAAAGAGTTCTTAATCTCAAAAGCCCCAAAATTTTAGGAAGGAAACTAAGAACACAGTAAGAATGAAATGGCTACTAATGTTAATTTTTTTATAAGCTTCTTAAAGTCTACACTCAAAAAAACATTTGCCCATTTCTGAAGCAGTTTTCTAAACACAGATGTTTTGCTTTGTTTATAATGGTAACAGGGAATACACAGGAGGAAGTGAAGAAAATGTCTTTTGGACTTCAGAATTCTCTTTCTCAAAGAATTGTATTTTGGCACCTACATTCTAGATGATTCCCCATTACCTAAAAAAATTAAAATGAGAATTTTAGTTTACTGAATCATTAAATACCTTCAAACAATTGATCTTGGGTAGAAAGCAAAAGCAGGAATACCAAGAATGAGACCGCTAAGTACCTTGGATGAAGTCCAGGGAAGCTAGGCACGTGGAAGAGATGACATCAAGACTGATATCAAACACTCTTACATATTGTTTGGTTGTTTTTTACTTAACCTAGAAATTAAGCTGATAAATAAGCAAGATGAAGAAAAAAAGAACTGGGATAATTCTGGCATTCCATACTTCATCTTCCTTTACCGATATTTTTGGTGGTTAGGACCTGCCCTCAGGATAACTATTTTCACAGCCTCTACGTAGTAAACACTTGATTGTCACCTTTCCATCTCTTCCTTACCCACTGGTCTCAATTGCTCCTATGACTTAAGCTGCCATCCATGTCTAGGATAAGAGCGAAATACTTGGAATGATACAGACTTGGGTTTGCATCCCACCTCGGCAACTTAAAAACCACTTAACATTGGAACAATTTCTTAACCTCACTATTCTTCAGTTTCCTTATGCTTCAGATGGTGGCATCAAAGGTAGCTAATCCTGAGGGCTGTGGTAAAAGCTGTCTTGTGGTAAGACATAAAAAGTGCTTTTCCTGAGAGCAGGGATTGTGGATCCATAGTATATAGCATAGTGCCATATACATAGGTGTTGCTTAATAAACATAGGTTCAATTAAAATGTATTCATCTATGGAAAACACACACATTATGTCAGCTTCCAAGTATTTCCCTCATACGTAAGCTCCCATCCTCACAAAATCATCTCCCTTTCAGAAAGTATCTTCAAATACAGAAATAACCATTTTATATATAACTGCCATGATCTGCATCCCAATCCCAAATTCCTCTGATTTGAGATAAACCTACCAGTCAGTTCCTTCATGAAAATTGCTAGAGTCTCCCACCTAGTACCCATGACAGCAACAGCAGTCTATAACATTATAATAGAAATGTTCACAGCAGAGAGAAAAAGGGAAAGTGACACCTAATAATATAATTTTGAGACGTTTATGAATTGATCCTCTTACTGTTTTTGTTCTCCTCCTCCTGAAAGAAATATATGACAATGTAAAAGGTCTTTCTCAACATTCAGAGTTAGACTTAAAGAAAACCTAACCGCTCCAGCCAAACTGTTTCCCCCAACGTTAAAACTTCATATACACAACCTCTGAGGGGAGACTATCCAGGCCCCACTCATTGATAATAACTGACATCATCTTAGGTATGATATATATATTCTATGTATCTGTATAGATTCTTTTAAAACTAGGGCTCAAGAATGATACACAGACAGGACACATGGGTGAAGAATCATAGTAACTAACAATGGTAACAACAGCTGCACCTCTGCCTCGATGACCGTCACCCCTACCTGCCAGGTGCTCATCTCATCTTCCTTGCATAATCAAATCTTGCCTTTGGGAAAGCACACTTTGATTACCACATAACAAGGCTCTAACTCCAAACATGACATAGGTCTACCTGACTTCTCTACTGGGAACCTGTGCCCTGTATCTGTGCACCTTTAGCTTTTGACCCCAGCTCATTCATAAGTATCTACACTTGGGGAAGATTCTTTTGCAACCATATTTCAGAAACGGTTAGAGAAATTATGCCTGCTCCTTTATGAATCACGTTCCAACAAGTCCTTCTTGAATTTCCTCAGCCCTCATTTTTCTCCTTGCTGTGTTTGCGTTCTGTTCCCTCCAGTGAAGTTTTTTTTGCAGGTGATTCCCCAGGCTCTTATTACGGTGGGAATCCAGGGCTTACAGCCTCAAATGAAGTGCAAGAACAGGCAAGATATGTGCCTCAATTTTACTTCTTCTCATGGGCCCTTTTCTGTTGCCTCGAGCTAGAATAAGCATAACTATTCCATATGGCAGTCTCTTAAAACGTTAAGGAAAAGATGTCATGTCTGCTCTGATGTTATTATTTTCTGGCCTAACCATACCCAGATCCTTGAAGGTCTTTTCATATGATGTGATTTTCAGCCTTTCATGCAGCCTCATCGACTATCCCTACTGTCCTCCTCTTAGAAGTCCATCTGAACATGTAGTGTCCAGAACAAACACATTACTCCATTCATGAACTGAATAGTTCGAAGTAAAAAGAGAAAAATTACTTGATCCAGGCTTAATTCTAGTGCCAGCTAAGACTACATTTGTTCTCTTGGCAACTACATCCGTCAGGAGGTTCAGATGGGTGTTTTATTTTAAAGTCAGACCACTCCAAAAGCCCTGACACACTCACATATACTTCCCGTAAGCCTGCTGTCTTTAGTCTATCCTTTTACAGCTAATTTTTTAAACCCAAGTTCAAGTACCAGACTTTTTAATTTGCTCTATTAACTTTAATAGTTAGCACTCTCCCATCAGTCCAATCTGTTGAGCTATATTTAATTCTGATTCTCTTATTTGACATACTAGCTGTCTTTCTCAGTTTTACGATATCCACAAATTTTATGAACTTCCTTTACTTTTAGTCCTGACACTAAAAGAAATACAAGTCCAATAACAGATTTTATGGGATAAAATAGAAAACACATCTGAATCTTATATACTTATATATTGATTGGTTAATTCATTCCTTGTCCAATCCTGAGGAATGGGTATGTTTAGCCCCATTTTATAGGTGAGGAATCTCAGAAGGGCTGACTGACTTGCTCAAGGCCACACAGCTAGTAGATTGAGGAGCTGAAATTTTTTTTAAAAAAGTCTTTGATTTCACAATTGTACGCCTGTTTCTCTATATTTCTAGTATTCCAGTTGACAAGGATTCATTACACTTAGAGTGATGTGGTTTGGCTGTGTCCCCACCCACATCTCATCTTGAACTGTAGTTCTCCTAATCCCCATGTGTCACGGGAGGGATTCGGTAGGAGGTAATTGAATCATGGAGTAGTTACCCCATGCTTCTGTTCTCGTGATAGTGAGTGAGTTCTCATGAGACCTGATGGTTTTATAAGGGGCTTTGCGCACTTTTGCACTTCTTGCTGCCACCACGTGAACCGGGATGTGTTTCTTTCCCCTTCTGCCACGATTGTAAGTTTTCTGAGGCTTCCCCAGCCATGCTGAACTGTGAGTCAATTAAACCTCTTTCCTTTATAAATTGCCCAGTCTCAGGGAAGTTCTTTATTAGCAGCGTGAGAACAGACTAATACATTGTTCCACTAGCTATGCATATGCAAAGGCAAATTGACAGAAATGTTAAAAAGACTAAATGAATGTTCAGACAGAATGCTAACTTACTCCTCACTTACAAATGAGGTTACATATTACAGAATCATGCATGTGAGTACAGGACAAAACAGTGTTAAGCTGTAGTCACCAAAACCTTTCAGTTAGAGTCTACTGGCTGGAGACCACTGTGCTGGGGACGAAAGTTTAAACTCATTTTACAGCTGTCATTAGCTCTACATTCTTTACAAATGTGTATCTAATATCAAAAACCTCAGACTGCCTTAAGGCAGGCTGCAAGTATAGTAAAGCTCCTGGAGAGGTGATTGATAAAGCAAATATGAGCTATGGGTGTGTTACATTCACACAACAGACAAACATGGACATGTTCTACAACTTGGTGTGTTTTTCTGCAAATTCTGAAACAAAAAGTGCTTCCGAAAAAACTCTTTATGCACATACTTGAAGTAACAAAACAGCAACATGGCTGGCAGACCCCTCTCCCAAACCAGCAACAAAGGAGTTTAAGTCTCAGTCATCTTGTGTATAACTTGTTTCTATTAAAATAACCAAGTCTTATTTTTTTCTTTTTTCCTTTGTTTCCTTAAGATAGAAACACTATCCTTCTGTATGTTGAGAAAATAATTTTATAGTTCGAATCACTCCCCTCTAAAATTACCTTTCTTTACTAATATAAAAACAAGCACATTTTATTTACAATGACATGTGATTTTTTTTCCAAAAATAAAAGGTAAAGGATGATTCAAATTCATCTCTTTTTTTCCAGTATATTAATTTTACCCCTATTAGAGCACTAAAATAATAGGATGAGCAAGAGTGTGGAGAGGTAAAAATAATCCGTCTGTTGAAAGCTAAAAGTAATTTCTGTTCACAAAAGATAGTATGCAGAATACCCAACATTTGGTCCAAAGGAACAAAATTTCCAGTTTTAAATGTTCTAGAAGCAGCTTTAAACATGTTCATTTTTCTTTTATCTGTTTTTCAAACGTAGCTTTGCCCACAACGTAGGTGTTTTTCATTTAAAAGTTTCATTTAAAAGACAATAAAGACAGGCCAAACAAAATAAAGACCTAAAGTATTTTCTCCATGCTTTGTTGGAGGTTGACTGGACTGAGGAATTAATAACAAGTTTCCAGATATCTCTTACATTCGTGTGATCTCAAGAGTATTATTTGATTAGGGTTGTAATCTAAAAATTCAGCCAGAAGGTTATGAGTACTGAACTTATAAATAAAATTTAGTTAATTTTAAATACAATTATAATATGATTAAGATTGTACACCTACATGTTACCATATTTGAAATTCAGGAAATTGAATAGAATACACAAATATTCACATATTTTTAAAATTTATGGGTACTAACAGGTGTATATATTTATGGGTACATGAGGTATTTTGATATAGGCATATAGTGCATAATAATCACATCAGGGTAAATGGGGTATCCATCACCTCAATCATTTATCCTTTTTTTGTGTTACAAACATCCCAGTTATACTTTAGTTATTTAAAAATGTACAATAAATTATTGTTGACTGCAGTCACCTTGTTGCTGTCTAATACTAGATCTTATTCATTATATCTAACTATTTTTTTTTTGTACCCGTTAACCATCCCCACTCTCCCCACAGCCACCCTACTACCTTTCCCAGCCTCTGGTAACCATCATTCTACTTTCCATCTCCTCACGTAATATTTCTGTCTTGATATATCTGTAATTTTAAGAGAAACAGTTCTCTTTGTTAATCCATCTTATGTTGGTATGCTTAGTCCAGAAAATAATAAAGTTTGTAGACATTGTGTTTGTATATTAAAAATTAATTAAGCAACTTGGGCAACCTGAACAACACACTGTAAATGTACAATTCTAGCATGTAACACAAGCGATTTGTCTGTGCAACTATAATATCTAAGGATAAGTAGGTGTCACAGGTTTAAGTAAATCAATATTTACCTTGTGTTTTCACTGGATCTGATATTTGGCTTGGATCACTAATTCCATATGCATTAGCTGCCCTCACAAGGAAAAGGTAAATTGCATTAGGTTTGAGTCCTTTAATGGCAAATGTTTCTGTTTTCACATTCTCTGCTACGGTCTGCCAGCTGCTACCAGATGCATGGCTAAGGATAGACACACAGGTTAGAACATGCATATTTAATGGAGAATCAAAAAAGAACAACTAGGAAGCATCTCCTTCACTCTACCTGAAGGCTTCTATAATATAAGATGTTGGAGTTGCTCCTGAATTCAAATTTGGTTGCCATGATAATGTGACTGTATTTCTGCTGACATCCGTAACTTCAGGTTTTGATGGGGCACTAGGGATTAAATTTGGGTCAGTGGGTCTTGGAGGCTGAACTGGAATTCCAAATTCTAAAAAGCAGGAAAAAGGCCAAAATAAAAGATGTTTACACATACACAGATAAGCTTATAAATGCAGATAACATATTCATACACCAACTCAGGGAACAGGACATTTACTTCATCAATATCCTAGTAAGTAAACAACTGCATTTTAAGCTTTATTTTAAGGGAAACACACCATTTAATTTACCTTGAACTTCAATGTAAGCACTCCATGTTGCTTCACCACTGGGGGTTGATGCAATGCAGGTGTACCGACCAGTATCACCCAGCTGAGAAGGCAGACAAAAAATAAATATTTGGAAAAATCAAGAACTCACTGGGCTGGAAAAGCAATTACAGGTTTGTATATGATCCATGAATATGGATAACTGCATTAAAATTCACTAACCAGAAACTTCCCCTTAGTTGAACATATTTTTATTGAATGTGAAGGAAAATATTACATCAGTATAAAAAAAGAGATTTTATATGATTGTTCTAATGGTATAATAAGAAATATTTAATTGCATTAGCATATACTATCATCAGCCTCAGGGCATATATTATCATCAGTCTCAGGGACAATAATTCCCAAGGTAAGGCATACAACTCTTCAAATTCAAAGTGTTAATATTTACTGCTAAAATATATCTTTATGTTTAATAAGTCATACAATAAGGCTGATAAAGTTTAACCAATGGCTATTCTTGCTATTTCATATTTTACTTATATATTTAACTTTATGGACATATGAGATCAACAGAAAAAGGATAGGCATCATAGAATTTTTTTCTTAAACTACTGACTTTTCTGGGTTTTAAAACTTGTAACTTAAAGCAGTTTAAGAAGTACAAAGCCAAACCCGAGCTGGAATGAACACTCTCACTCCCTTTTAAAACCTGAATGTCAGAAAGCAAACAGGTTACATGTTCAACTTTGAAATCAGCAGCAGGATAATAAACCCATCTACTTCTGCTCAAGCTAATAACCATCTTCAAGTAACATTTGATAAAGAAAGAATGTTGTCATCTTGCCCTGGCAATTGCAGGAATCAAGTCACAATAGTCACAAAGTAGCACAACATATTAACTGTTGTGGCACTTAAAGTGAACTGTGATGCTGATCCAATACTCCAAAGGAACCACCCACACTAGGAGATAAAGTAACTGAAATTTATATTTATTGATGCCAGGACTATTCTTTCATATGCCTCAGGAGCTTGTCTGATCTTGACCTAAAAAAAGAAGAAAAATCAAAACAATAAAGTCCCGAAAGAGCAGGCATGGGATGTGATGCCTGTGAAAGTAAATCCTTAAATGGTTCCTCCAAACCTGTGGGCTTTCCACCGTTGAGCATTCTGATTTGAACTGTACACTCGGTGTGTACATTGCTTTATGGCTTTTGTTTGCATGTATAGTTTTGCCATTGCAAAATGATGAAACAAATACGATAGAAGAACTATCTAAGCATATTGCACATAAAATGATACAGGTAAATATCTTAAAAGATGCCTTATGGAAGGAAGGACTGCATCGTACCACTACTTTGAAGATATTTATTCTCTCACAAACCCTCATTACTTTCCTCGGTAGGTTCTTAGAAATCCTTTCTTCTCCTCCGCACAACCTTAAATTACCTGCCATGGACTAAATTATGAGTTAAATCATCTCAAACATATACAATGAAATATCTGAAAAAAATAAAACATCAAATTAAAAATATATTACTACTCTTCATTTAACACTTCATTAATTGCAAAATTTGAAATTTCAATGCCAGTTGTTGGAGGCACAAACAAAGTGAAACAAAACAAGAAACGCAAGGTGCCATTCCAAGTTACCTTAGCATATCGGATCTGCAGCACTCCGTTCTCCAGCTGTTTGATTCGAGAGTCTTGGGTTGAAACGAGGACTCCATCCTTTCTCCACAGAATGGTAGGCACTGGACTGCCTGTGGCCACACAGCTGAGGACTAAAGTGCCATCCACAGCTACAGTCTGATTCACAGGACCTTGTCGAATAACCGGGGGAGGCCGATCTGCAATCACTGCCAGAAGAAACAACAGGAAATAGATTTCTGCAACTGGAAGCAATTTTCTAATCATCCAAGCAACAGCAGTTGCTCTAGGCTTTGAAACAAACAAAAGATAATTAAACAAGTAATTAAAGTAGGAGACATGCATTATTCAAAATGCATTTATATGATGCACTGATTCAGAATACTAAAATGAGACACAATGTGCTACTTTCAAATGACCAGCCACTCACTGAGCTGGCTGCATTGTCAAGAGGCCTATTTAAAGAGTTCAGGAACTAGGATTGTGGATGGTGAAGTAGATACAGAGTCGGAATACTGCACTTTTTAAACTCAAAAATATGAAAAAACACAACATAACAAAAAAACCATTCCTCTCAAGGAAACATATGAGATAAATTTTAATAAATGAAGCAAAGCCAAATTGACGTTTCATAACTGTTTTGTACAACAGAAAAAAAGAAACAAGGTACCATATCAGCATGTTTAACAATTTTGGATCCAAAAAAGTGCATTGGATTTTCATAATTTAGTAAATCAGTATGATTGAGTTCCCTGTGTCTTTTTATCTTATAATTCTTTCTATTACAATATACATGGGAGAAAATTACCCAACTGTAATGAATTCAAAGAAATTGGAAAATTGCCCAAATACATTGTTGTTTGGCTGATCCAAAGAGACAAGTCAAAATGATGTTCTAACTTGGCAAACACCATCCTTCTCTATTGGGATTAATAGGATTGGGAACGTGCCTCTGCTAACTCCGTTACCTTAGATAATAGTATAACATACTATGGAAAATAACAACGAGAGGCAATTTTATTATGTGTAAATACAATTATCCCCATGATTACATGAAAAAAATCTAAAATCTAAAATCTTTATCTGACATGAAGTCTTTCTTAGGGGAAAACATAGAACAACTGTGTTGGAACTAGAATAAATTCTACATTGAAGAGGTGTTCCCATCCCCTGACTTAGGCTATTTATATGAAACTCTATAGTTTTTTTTTAATGACTTAAAAACCAAATTTCAGAAATTTTCTTTAAATATTCAACTTGAAATTTCTGAATGTTAATGAAAAATTTTTAAAAGACACAAATGTACGCAGAAAGATTCTAAGTTGCCTGGCTAAAGAAAAGTGGTTGTCAGAGTAACTAAATTTTGGAGGCAATAATTTTCAAAGCTGGATCCGTCATGTTTGAAGCTTTATGAACCAAAGATTTTCACAAGCTGGAGTCACACTTTAATTTGCTCCTCATTTGTCATGCAATAAATATTAGTTTTGTGCATGCAAACTGAAAAAAAAGAAAAGAAAAGATAAACAGGAAAGCAAGGGAGTGAAATCAGCAGCTGTGCATTTGCACTCTACTCTTCCAATTCTCTTCTATATCTTGGTTACTAGGGTGAAATTTGCAATACCAAGGGGTGAATTAGAAGGCTAGAGTTTGAAACTTGGCAGGAGGAATATTCTTTGTAACTGATTATAATTAAGTCCAGTAGAAGAATGGTTTAAATTTGGTAGTCTTATATTTAGAAACAATCCAACATCTGGGAATATATTCAATGTTCTCTCTCTTTATGGTTCTTTGATATTTGTATTTTATTTAGTGTCATCCACACCCCCCCATTCCATCCCAAACCAGTTATTGATGCCATTTTTTTGGTATAATTTACAATGTATACTTAACAAAAATAAAGCAGTAAAAGAAAAGGATCAGCTCTAGCATCTGCCATATGTCTTTGGGCAAGTTCCTTAAATTCTCTAAGCCTCAGTTTTGTATTGTTTTTAAATCCATCAATTAAGCGTAATAACATTTTTTTCTAAATAGCTCAGGCAAGGCTTTGTTACGCATATTTAAATGGAACAGATAAGGGACTGCTTGGCTAACTGCAAAAGGCTAGACATATATATGCACTGTAGTATCACTAGTGTCCTCTTTGGTAAAACAAACACAACAACAAAAAAAACTATTATGTAAATCATAGATGAAAGATTTGGCCAGGCACTGGGGCTCACGCCTGTAATCCAGCACTTTGGGTGGCCAACTAAGGTGGATTGCTTAAGCCTAAGAGCTCAAAACCCGCCTGGGTAACATGGCAAAACCCCATCTTCACAAAAAAAAAAAAAAAAAAAAAAATTAGCCGGCCATGGTGGTATGCACCTGTAGTCCCAGCAACTTGAGAGACTGAGGTGGGAGGATCACCTGAGCCCAGGAGGTTAGGGCTGCAGTGTGGACTTTGATCAGGCCACCGCGCTCCAGCCTGGGTGACAGAGTGAGACCCTGTCTCAGAAAAAAAGAGAAACATTTAAGGGTTTATTAAAGCAATTTGATGTTTCCAGGTAGAGAAATGAAAGTTTTTGATGTCACGAAGTAGAATAAAATACTCGTAAAAGGTTTGCACTTACAGACACCAAAGAATGTACCGCATTTATGAGTCAAACCTTAATTTAGAATGAGACAAACCTCATATTCAGGTCTAGGATCTTCTGTTGGAATTATTAGAATGAATTATCCAGAAATAAAGTAGGAAGTGTAAGAATCAGAAATGTTTAACAAAGTGATTAAATGCTCGGACTTTGCAGTCAGAAGACGTTAGTGCCATACAACAGAAATGTTCCATATCTACTCTCTCTCCAACACAGTAGCCAATAGCTCCAAGTGACTACTGAACATGTAAGTGTAGCCAGAGTAACTGGGGAATTGGATATGCAATTGTATTTAATTTTAAGTAATTTAAATTCAAATTTAAATAGCCCCATATGGTAAGTAGCTACCTTATTGGAGAGTGCAAACATGTCAGTTCTGCTACTTATCATTGTAATTTGGGTACACATCTTCACATTCACTGCCTCAGTTTCTTCACTGGTAAAATGAGTTATGGTTAGATTTGAAATTGTTCATGTGTGAAAAGTTTCTAGTATAGTGCCTGGCCCTACATAAGCTTATCCTATAACTTGTTATTAGTCACTGTAGCTCATTATTGTCAGTGTAAAAATAATAGTGGTGGAGGTAGTGATGGTATAAGCAGTGTAACAGGTATAACAGGTACTGTAATATATATTACAGCAGGGTTACACCACCTGTTATAAATATATATATATTACAGCAGGGTTACACCACCTGTTATAAATATATATATATTACAGCAGGGTTACACCACCTGTTATAAATATATATATATTGTATTACATATATTTATATATGAATATATATATATAAATGCATTTATATGATGCACTGATTCAGAATACTAAATGAGATACAATGTGCTACTTTCAAATGACCAGCCACTCACTGAGCTGGCTGCATTGTCTATATATATATATATATATATAAAAATATATATATTACAGCTAGGTTACATTTTTTTTATATATATATAAATATATATATATATCAGCAGGGTTATAAAAGGGTTATAAAAGTTTAGCTGTCTTTTCCCCACATTTAATGAAAGACTTCAAAACCCCTCAAAATAAGGGTATATAATCAGAATGTTGTAATTTGTCACCTCAAAAATAGCGATCATGAAGTCTATGTTAATATATATAAATATATTTATGAAATAATTTTAAGAGAAAAAGAACAGAATATACACACGTTGATTAGTTCATGTACAAAAAGTCACATTTATACACCACTAAACACTGCAGATAAAGAGCATAATTATCATCCATTTACGAAGTGCAAATATTGTATCTTGGAAATCTATAAATTTGGCTATAAAATATTATTATTCCATTTTAGAAATCAGGGAACTGAAACTCTGGAAGTTCAAGTGACTTGTCCAAATCAAGTAGTAACTGGCAAATCTCTTTTCTAAATAAAATATAACACTCTTGGCACTATGTATCTATATATTTTGTGAGATGAATACGAATGATTTTAAATTTTCTGCATTATGTAGTAATCATTAACTTTGTTTTCTTACATTCTGATATTATAGTAAAGAGAAGAAAGATGTTCAGTTAAATAGAAGACAAGAATTTGTATGTTTCTGAGTCAAATGTTATTAGGGATAGGTCACAGCTACAGTCAACACAACATTTTAAAGGCAGCTGCCACTTCTGTGCTTCATGTTTTTTTCTGCCTTTGTCTTTGTTCTGCTTGCAAACAGTAAAGGTCAAGAAGCTAAAGACAAATAGTATCCCCAAAGTACTCTGCCTACTAGCCAAGCTCTGGACTTGCTAATGTATAAATACTGGTATTTCCAGCACTTGCAATAATTCTAGTTTCACCCATGAAGAATGAGA
Source organism: Pongo pygmaeus (assembly GCF_028885625.2). NCBI lineage: Eukaryota > Metazoa > Chordata > Mammalia > Primates > Hominidae > Pongo > Pongo pygmaeus. Next base: position 16,863,588 of record NC_085930.1, on the reverse strand, counting down.
CCAGTGTTAAATTGTTTTCACAATATCAATAAGCTCCAAAATAAAGCAAACAAAACTTAAAAAACAGTGCCAAAACAGCAAACACAAAATCACCTTAAAACCCCCAGAGTTTGCAGGGTGAAACAGGACATTTAGTGTTAGAGTGGCTAGTAGGGATGAATCCCAAATTCAAAGATATTTAGAGATTTTGTTTTTGTTTTTTATAGTTTAATAAAAGGTCTATGTGTGATCTAGTCTCACAAACACAAGCAATTTGTGATAATGTAATGTCAGTTGGCACATGAAAACCTTTGCTTTAAATTATAATTATAAAAATTGGAGATATTTGAGACTACTTTAGCATAGGTTTCTAAAATCTTTTTTTATGTATACCTATATATAAGTTGCTTTACAAAGTTGCAATTATTAATGTATGTATCATTCTATGTTCTAATGTCTCTATATATTGGTTATAGCAATCATTACCGAATTCACTATATGGCTTTCGCAATCATTATTTAATGGCTGTAATGTACTTAAGACATTATAAAAATATTTTAGGTCATACTAGCTTATTGGAGCCAGTACATGTATAATATGTAAGAGTTTGAGCTTTTGAGAGAGACAATCCTAGTGTTGAATTCTCACTTAACCAAAAGCTAGTTTTTTTTCCTTTTTTCTTTGTTTCATCCACTCATTAAAAAAAAAAAAAAAATCTATGGAGAATTTGCCACATGAGAGGTCCTGGTTGGATACTAGCAAGCATTTAATTTGACTAGAGAGACATAGGTCCTGCCTTCATGGAACTTAATGTCTAATGAAGAACATAGGAAAATAAACAGAACTCAAAAAAGTATAGGATGCAATCTATGTATATACTGCAGGGGCTGGAGTATAGAACCTGCATTTGAAGAGTTAGGGAAGGCTTCTTGAAGGAAATGAAGCTTCACGTTGGTGGAAACAACGTGCAGAAGACAAGACGGAGAAGCGGCCGGGTGCGGTGGCTCACGCCTGTGATCCCAGCACTTTGGGAGGCTGAGGCGGGCGGATCACGAGGTCAGGAGATCGAGACCATCCTGGCTAACACGGTGAAACCCCGTCTCTACTAAAAATACAAAAAATTAGCCGGGCATGGTGGCGGCGCCTGTGGTCCCAGCTACTCGGGAGGCTGAGGCAGGAGAATGGCGGGAACCCGGGAGGCGGAGCTTGCAGGGAGCCGAGATCCCACCCCTGCACCCCAGCCTGGGCGACTCAGTCTCAAATTAAAAAAAAAAAAAAAAAAAGAGAAGCATGGCAAGCACAATGATTAGGGCACGTCAGCAACACAGTATTCAGAGCTGAACCTGCAGTGGGGGCAGATAATGAATGGTAAAGCACGTTAAGGAATATACACTTTATCCTGAGAACACTAGAAAAGCAAATAATGAAACTGATGTTTTAACAAATTCCTCCAGAACTTCCTGAAATTCAAAGATATCTACAAAAGTCCTAGCCAACATTGTATCTGGTGGTAAAATATTAAATTATTTCCCCCTGAGGTTAGGATCAAGAAAAGTATGTCCATTATTGCCAATTCTGCTCACTGTATGGGAGGTCACAGGCAATGTAGGACAAGTAAAAGAAATAAAAGGTATAAATACTGAAAGAAAGACATAAAACTTGAAAGACATAAATATTGAAAAAAGACAGAAATATTGAAAGACATAAAACTTTTTATGTGCAGCTGACACATTTTGGACATTTATGTCATATAAAAATATATATATCAAAATATATGTATACACAAATATATATATTTTGATATGACTGTGTGTATATATGTATATATACATATATATGACTGTGTGTATATATGTGTATATATAGTATATATGTGTGTGTATATATGTATATATTCATATACACACACACAGTCATATCAAAAATATATATTTGTGTGTGTATATATATTTGATATATATAATATATATTTTTGATATGACTGTGTATATATATTTTTTTATATGACTGTGTGCACAGTCGTGTCAAAAAATATATTTATACAGTCACATAAAAATCATATATATTATAATATGTAGGAGTAAAATTATAATAATATAATTTTATTGTCGAATTGTATGAGGCAAGCGCTTGAATGTACAGTTGACTTTTTTATATTAACCTTGTGTCCAGCAACTTTGCTAAATTCATTCATTTTTAATAGTTTGTAGGTAGATTATTTTGAAATCTTTATGTACAAAATGTGTCAGCTGCACGTAAAAACAGTTTTATGTCTTTCTTTCACTATTTATACATTTTATTTCTTTTACTCGTCCTACATTGCCTGTGACCTCCAATATAGTGAGCAGAATTGGCAATAATGGACATGCTTTTCTTGATCCTAACTTCAGGGGGAAATAATTTAATATTTTAGCACCAGATACAATATTGGCTAGGACTTTTGTAGATATACACACACACCGTCACATCAAAATCACGAAACATCTTAGGTATAAATGTACCAAAATATGTGCAAAGCCTTTACTCTTGAAACTACAAACCGTTGCTGAGAGAAATTAAAGACCTAAATAATTGAGAGATACATGTGGGATACATACTGTTTCCCTGAATTGAGTCAGATTAAGATGTGAATTCTTAAGTTATTCAACAATTTAAATAAAATCAAAATTAAATATTCAGATTTTTTGTTTGTTTAGGGAGTGGGTGTGTACATGTGAAATTTTCACAAGTTTATTTTAAAATTTGTAAGAAAATGTTGATGATCTTCAATAGCAAACCCAAAACAAGGAAAGAAAGGTGGAGACTTATACCACCAGTTTTTAAGACTTAGTATAAAGCTACAATAATTAACACATATGGGCCGGGCATGGTGGCTCATACCTATAATCCTAGCATTTTGGGTGGCATAAAATAGAATAAATAGACCAGAAATAGGCCCACAAACCTATGTTTATTAGAATTTTGATAAGATGCCACTGCAATTCAGTGGAGAAAGGATAATCTTTCCAATAAATTATGCTGGAATTATTAGTTTTCATGTTGGGGAAATGAAAAGAATTTTGACTTTGAACTCATACCATATACAAAAATTCACTCAAGATAGATAAAAAAATTTGCATCGCAAAATATCAAAGGTGTAAATAATAAAGCTTCTAGAAGAAGACATAGAAGAATATTTTCAAGGCCTCAAGGTAGGACAGAAGAGTAAAAGCACTAATCATAAAAAAAAAAATTGGTTTTCAGCAAAATTAATTACTTAATCCCTAAAACCATCATTAAGAGAATGACCAGGAAGAAATATTTCCAATATACATATCTGATGAAGACTTATATTTCAAATACATGGGAAAACAAAAAGAAATTAGTACGTATGTCCACTAAAGGCAAACCAAGATAACCGAGTGCACCTGCCCAACAATGGACATGTACAGGAATAATGAGCTTTATTAATAAAAACCCTAAGCTGAAAATAGCATCAATAAGAGAGTACATAAATAAATTGTGGTCTATTTATGTGATGGAATACTACACAGCAACAAAAAAGAACATAAGTGTATTTTACTGACATTATTTTGAGGCAAAAATATACACAAAAGTGTATCTACTGTATGATTTCATTTAGCTGGATTTTAAGGATAAAAGGAATCAATGATGATAAAAGTCAGAAAAGTTATTATCTCTGCTAGCGAGAGGCTTGTTGACTAGAAAAGAGTCAATGGAAGCCTTCTATGGTCTTGGAAATGTTCCATATCTTGATCGGAGTAGTCATTGCATGAATAAATTCATCAAGCTGCATTAGTTTACTTACTTCACGGCATGCGTATTATACTTCAGTTTACGTAATTGGGAAAATAAGAGTGGTCTAGAGAAACATATTCTAGCAACAATAAGAAAATGTAATTTTGGGGAGAAGACCAGAAACAGGATGGAATTAGTAGGCTGTTACAATTTCACACTACAGATGACTAGCTCTGGGAGTTGATGAAGACAACTCAATGGATTAAAAAGATTATTGAATAGATACAGAGATAAAGAAAGATGAGGAGTCAAAGATGACTCCACAGATTCTAATTTAGAAAGCAACTGCTATTATATTGATTATTTGAGTCATTATCAGAAGTTTTAAAAGATCAACAATACTGAATATATAGAGTAAGCATCTTTTATTCCTGCTTCTCTTCTTTTATTCGTGTTCCATTTTCTTCCCTGAGAGGCACGATGTTTCTTTCTTTAAATGCTCTTTCATCTACTTTTTGGAATTGACAGTGAAAATATTATTCCAATCACTACAATAAATTTAGCTTCAGAAGTAACAAATCCCTTGCCAGGGTCATGGCTTTGGTTCTATTTTTAATTTGAAAAATTCTTGTAACACTTTCTTGATTGCACACACGTATACTACACATGTATATATATTTATATGTATATACATGAAATAAGATATGAAAGAAAAAATACATATAAATATAGAGAATAAAACATATTTATATGTGCTTTTTTCTTTTTCTTTCATCTTCTTCTCAAATTATCACTACTGTCCATCTTACAGTCTGGAGATTTTGTTCAGCACTGTGTCTTTACAATAGGTTTGGCATTAATTGAACATGTTTAGGGGAGTTGACAGAATAAAATCACATTGAAGAAAACTTGTTCATTATCATAAGTTGTGAGCTGTTAGATTTAGGCTTATGACCTAAAGATTTATCTTATGTCCTAAATTATAGAAGAAAGAGAAGAGATGGCAATTTACACTAAGATATTACAAAATATTTTCTGTTTTCCAAAACATAGATACATTCCTATGTGCAGCCATTTAGTATAAACTTCTCCTTAGATAATTGCTATGCTTTTATGAATCTGATTGAATGCTACAAATTTATAATACATTTAGGTTAAAATAAGAATAATTTTGAACTTATTGTATCAACACCCTCTTAGGTTTTACACTAAAATAGCCATAAAAAGGTATAAAGTTGGAAATAAATATATCTACTGGCACCCTCTTTGGATCCTAAGTCAAACTTGGACATTTTGAAATAAAATGTTTTACACTTTACCATCTGTAACTTCCAAATATGCCTTTGTGATGATGCTTCCAGCAACATTTAAAGTCTGGCAGATGTAATAACCAACATCAGATCGCTGGACATTAGTAATTGTGAGGTCGCCAGTCTGGGAGACTGAAAATCGGCTGGATGACTGTGGTGGTTGATATGAGAAAAGTAGATTCTAGAACCCAGAAATTGGGATGGAGGAAAATAAAAATAGGTTAATTGTTAGGTTCCAATATTTTGGCACTTATGCATTTACATGTAAAAACATACATATAAAAGTATTCATACACATATGCATATGTATCCGTCTATATACACACACAAAAATGAGCTAAATATTCTTCCATCACATGCCCACATATATACATGTCCATGCATGTAAATATCTACATATGTACACATATACACATACAAGGTTTAATAATCTAACCTCAAATAGGGTCATTTGAAAATTTAAGTAACTCTCAAGATTGATACATATTTTTCTATCTGTTTTTAAGCAATAATAGATATATAAGAATATTAAGTATCTGGCCAGGCGCAGTGGCTCACACCTGTAATCTCAGTGCTTTGGGAGGCCGAGGTGGGCGGATCACGAGGTCAGGAGATCGAGACCATCCTGGCTAACACAGTGAAACCCCATCTCTACTAAAACTACAAAAAATTAGCCAGGCATGGTGGCGGGCGCCTGTAGTCCCAGCTACTCGGGAGGCTGAGGCAGGAGAATGGCGTGAACCTGAGAGATGGAGCTTGCAGTGAGTCGAGTTCATGCCACTGCACTCCAGTCTGGGTGACAGAGCGAGACTTTGTCTCAAAAAAAAAAAAAAAAAAAAAATTAACTATCATTATGGTAAAAAATGTTGACATATTTAGCAAAACAAAGACCAAAGTCTTGCTTCACCTATATGTGACTACTAGGATTATTAATATTAAGACCTTTAATATATTAAAGAATTAAAATGTAAACAAATTTTGACAAATTAAATTCAAGGATATCATTTTGGTACCACAATAAGCATCTCTGTTAGCTATCCATTGTAAAAGTTCAGTAACCTATGCCAAACTTTTAACACATATCTTGTTTCTCTTGTTAATTGGTGAGAATATGTGTTATGTATTTTCTAAAATTCATATATTGAATTTAATTAAAAGATCATGCTTCTTAGAGTTAGTGTATATGTCACACAAAAAAATAGATCATGTTATTGAATTTCATGAAATAAAAAATAGTAACATTTTCCCTACCACAACAAAATTGATTCTTTTAAAAAGTTTTGGTGACTTTGAATATACATCTTTTATAAAGGTTTAACTACTATTCCATGGATATATGTCTAATGACAACATTTTAGGGAAAAATGAGTTGTATTATTGAATGAACCCAAAATTATTTGGAAATTTGATCTAATGTTTAAATAACTTAAATGAATCATCAAAATATCACCCTTTTAAGAAGAAGTTCCAGTGGTTTTACTATTACTGCTACAAAGATTTCCTTCTAAAATGCACTTAAAATTCTTTGTGCTCTATTGAAATATTTCATTCTTTCTTGTCTCTAATTTGCTGTCAGCAAATTTGGTTCTTTGAGGCCAAATGGAATGTGTTAGAACCTACCAAGATACTAGAATTCAAATAAGGGCCTATATACCATAATCAAATCAATATTTGGCTACTAAAGTGAAAGAAAAGGTGAACTTGATAGCATTCCCTACCAAATATTAAACGCAGTCAGTAAATGACCTGTTTTTTATAAGAGCACATTAGAAGCAAGACCACAAAACAAACACCCACTATTGATTTAAGCAAAATGTAAAAAGGTCAGGAATAAGTGTTAAAAATGGATGAGAATTGTTTATTTACACATATCAGAAACAAGTAAGGGAAACGTTCTGTTTTATATACTTATTTTCTGAGACAGGTTCTCGCTCTTTCACCCACGCTGGGGTGCAGTGATGCAATCAGAGCTCTCTGCAGTCTCTACCTCGTGGACCCAATTGATCCTCCTGCCCCAGCCTCCAGAATAGCTGGGACTAGAAACATTCACCACCATGCCCCACTAATTGTTTATTTTTAATGTTTTATAGAGATGAGGTCTCACTATGTTGCCCAGGTTAGTCTCAAACTCCTGAGGTCAAGTGACCCTCCTGCCTGAGCCTCCCAGCTGAGATTACAAGCATGAGTCACTGTGCCCAGCCACATTTTTGTCTTATTGAAGAAGGCAAATCATTAAGAGATGAGACAAAAAGATATTTTAAACGCTTCTAAGATTTCCTGTTTATTAAACTGAAGTCCAATAATGAACTTAGAGTTCAAAAGAGTATAAATCTCTGTATTTCAGTTTCCATATATATAAAAAATTGAAGTTCATAAAATAGAATTGGATTTTATAGCAAATGTTGGCTGCATATGATAGTTTTCAACACATCTGAATATAACAAACTATATTTAACACAACATCTCTGTTAAAGAGAATTTCATATAGGTTAATGATTCAGAAGGCAATTTAGACTCCTGAAGCTTTCAGAGAAATCACTGAATAATTATCATCTGTTTTAAATGTACATAAATCTCTTTTAATATATAATTCCAGATATGTGAAAATACAAATAATAATTAAATAATGTTGAGAAAATAGTTTTTTTCTTTTTAATGTGGCTGAGCTAGAAATAAAGGTTAACTTTATATACTACCTTGTGTACCAAAACTAGGTAGAGAAAAATGCTTTCAGAATTCAAGCAGTGAAGACAATTTTGTCTTCCTTCTCATCGCTAAAATGTTCTGGGCACTCAGAGATTTCCCAGTTCTCTTAACGTGACAGCTGCATGACTAAGTAATATTTTGGTTTTTCTTCTTAAACATCTTGGCAACCATCTTTGCTGATTTAAAAAAAAAATTAGAAAAAGGTGGTACCTGACTCCCTTCTCTCCTCCAAAAAATAGCTGGTTGAGGATTTCCGGTTGCTTCACACTGAAAAGTTACAGTCCGTCCCAAGGCAACAACCTGGTCACGGGGTTTCACAACAAAATGTGGAGGTTCTGAAGGAGATGAAACAAATTACGCTGAATTAAAAGCACGTAGTTATTGTCCTAATTGAGACGATCACTTATATTCTAAGTGCTGCTGTTATTTTATAAAACATATTATGTAAAACAGTAATGATATACCAATTCTTGTCCTTAATTTGAAACTAAAATGTTAAGTTCATAGTTAGAAAATGAAATAGAGTTGTTATATGATGTTTTTTATTACCTGACCTTCTAAGATTAATCCACATATTGAAAGGAATTCTAAAGCTACAATTGGACCCTATACATTCTAAATATACCTGAATATTTTATGAATAAATATTATCTTTTCTCCTTTAGATCTGCTTAAAGGTGAATGAGCTTTAATCATACACACAAGGATCTCCTGATGCAGGCAGGTCTTAAAATTACTTTAACTCAAAATCTCCTGAAATGCTACCATGCAAATTATAACCACTTAAAATCTTTAGTCCAATTATTTGAATAGAAATGAATTTAAAGCAATAGTGGAATCAAATGCCTCTTTCATTTACATAGGCAAGGGCATGTTCAAACAGAATATATATGGAAATGAGGGAAAATTTGAAACATCTGCTCATCCTGACATTATAAATACTGCCAGATTTGTCCAAACTGTTTGATTTATACCGATTTAAATGGCTACTTCATCCAGCAGTAAATAGTGTCAGAAAATTGTGTCAATTACATTGAATACAATGGTAGCTGAAAACATTAGGTGTGCTGATGGAGTCACTTCTGGGAAAAAAAAAAGGTATTTGTCTTTGGGCTGAGCTTTGTGCTTGGAAAAATATGCACAGAATGTAAGTCTTTTTACCTACTGTTTACACTTTTCAAATTCATTTCGTTATCAGCTGTCTGAAAAACCTAATTATTCTCCTGTCTTGTCTCAGTTTAAATTGAAGCGAATGAATGCTTCAAGCAACATTTAGTAGTTTCTACAGGACAGGGTTTGTCTACTCCACTTTTTAAGACTTTTCCATTATTTCTAACCTTCTCTTTAAAAGTATGTTGAGTTACTTAAATCAATCACTTAGGGAAACTCCTTAATGTGAATATGAATCAAATTATATTCAGATTGTGTTCACAAATGTCATCAGTCTGCTCACAAGAGTATAATTTCCTTGTTAATGAAGGTCAGTATTTGAAAAGATACTTTTCTTTGACTTAATATTTCTTGGTCAGTTGCATCTAATATACATATATATGTAAAATATATTTTAATATATATAAAATATATAAAGTTATAGATTTTATAAATTTATAAATTTTAATAAAATAGCTAAAATGTCCCTAAATCTCAGTATTTGAATTTATAGGTCATAAAGAAATATTAAAAGTTACTTAATATGCATATTAAAAACATGTATATATTTCAAATATAAAGCCCCTTTGGAAAAAAAAAGTACATGTAAGACAACTTGATGATTGCATGGTGGCAAAATTGAAGAAAGTAATTAGAACTCCTAGCTTCTAGATTAGTGTTCCTTTTTCTATACTCTTTTTTTTTTAAATTGAGGTTTAGTAGAAATTATAACGTTTGACTAGAAAATTATAGGAGACCTGAAAAATCAGGTCAAAGGCTTTCAAATGTCCTCTAACTTATAGGGAAGAAAATACGAAGTTAGGAAATATAGTTTAAGTTCAATTTGGTAACACTGAAGTTCTAGCTTATAATTTTTTTAAAACTGTGATTGTAATTGAATGGCTTACTCATGAATGTAGCAAACACTATCATTACCCAGGTATAATAATAGGCAAGTGCATCATTGCTTGGGGATTTTCCTCCAGTACAAATCCATACAGGAGCATTCTATTCCTTAATTGAGGGCTGGAATAATTGATGTCAAAATCAGACCAAGAAATTGAAAGAATTGACTGGATAATAAACTAAATTCAGACTGGAGTTTGGTTTGCTTCAGTGAAAGAAATCCAAGTGATTAATTAGATGAGTGGGAGAAGATGACTTTCCAATATGCAGGGAATTTGAGTAGGAAAATATAAATATTCAAACCACTTACTTAAGTAAAAAAACTTCGGGTGGTCTCTTTCCTAAATCTCAGAAGCATGTTTAAGAATGTGTGCCAGAATCTACGTTTCTTTTATAAAATGCCAGTTCTCCTCAAACCTCAAAGACTTATTTGAGAACAAGGAATACGAACCCTTATGCTAACTACATTCATCCTGAAGCAATCCTTCCACACAGGATATTTGCCTGGAAACAAATTTACTGTATTTTGTAGGCATATTCTGAAGCCAACATCAACAGTGACATCAGCCACAAGACATGTCTTAGAAACATAACTTTTAAAAATCCTCTTCTATATGTGTGTTAAATACTAGATGTATCTCTAAGAAAAAAAATGTAATGGCCTAAATATGCTTCTATCTATCAATCTGTCATCGTTATCTATCAATTTAGATTGAGAAGGCCATTCATTAAATGTGTCCACTTGATGTTTATGATATTTATGATGAAGTTTTGGAATTTTTCTGAAAGCTACAATTTTTAATTCAAATTTGCTGTAATCAAAAATACGTAATCATGTTACCAAGATCATTTATCTTCAGGGGTGAAAATTTGGAAAATTAGACAAAAGGGAAGAAAAGAAAAGCTACCCATAATTCTGCCATAGAAATTGGGTCATACTATTTAAAAAAAATCATTTGAAGGACTGTTTAATAAACAATAAGCAAATTACCTTTAATTACTGAACCAATCTTAATTGTTTTAAATTTAGATTATTTCTAATTTTTACTGTTAAAAATAATGGTAACATTAACATCCTTCTGACAAGTATAATCAAAATTATTTGCTAGCTGTAGAGTTACAGGGTCTGAAAATATGCAAAGATCCAGAGTGTATTAATAAGTATAGCTAAACCATACTCAGGAATGTTTTTGATCAACTGATACTTTCATTAACAGCATACAAATAGCTTTTTCTCCCAAACCTCACAAACATTGAGCATTAACATCTTTGCCAAACTAACAACAGATTCTCCTCTTAATTTTCGATTCAAAATGTTTAACATTTTTCTTCACATTGTCTTGTCATTGAAATCTGATTTGTTGTGGATATTGTGCTCATGAACTCAGATTTTCTTTCTGATTTCTAAGAACTGTTGATGGGCTACAATTTTAGCCATTTCTCCTATATGTTGCAAATATATTTTTCCATTTTATTAATAGTCTTTCTAGTCTATTTAGGCATTTTTGTTGTTGTATCAATAAAATTATATAATATAGATGATATAATACATAATGAATTATACAAGTATTCAACTCAGTTATCATCCTGTGCTTTTATAGCTTCATTATTTTACATTTATATTTCATTCTCTACATGTATTTTTGTAAGGTATCATATAGGAACCTATTTTTTTCAAATAGCCAGATATTACATTATTATTGAACAATCAATCCCATCTGTATTAATATGAAAAGTCATTTTTATAAATTATTGTAACTTTTTGTTTTTTTCTCTTTCTGAGGCAGGGTCTTGTCTCACTCTGTTGCCCAGGCTGGAGTGCAGTCACACAATCACGGCTCACTGCAACCTCTGCCTCCCGGGTTCAAGTGATTCTCCTGCCTCAGCCTCCCGAGTAGCTGGGATTACAGACGTGCGCCACCACACCTGGCTAATTTTTGTATTTTTTGGTAGAGATGGGGTTTTGCCATGTTGCCCAGGCTGTTCTTGAACTCTTGGCCTCAAATGATTCACCCACCTCGGCCTCCCCAAGTGCTAGGATTACAGGTGTGAGCCAACATGCCAGACCTATTGTAACTTTTTAACTTAAAAATAGTGAGAGAGATTCTTTTAGGGTCAAAGTTAATCTCTGGCATACCCATTTGCATATTCATGTACAATTATCTAAAAATTGCTTTCTAGTGACCTTATGAAATGATTGGACCTTCCTCCAAGGTAGGCACTTAGAAACTTGATGGCTCATTTATTTATATGGGGACAAATGTTTATCAAAGTACGCTTTGATAAACTTTGGACACATCCTGGGATTATTTCCTACACAAAATAAAATGAATCTGACACACAGAAATGAAAATGAGTGCAAACAGTCCTAAGTGCAAGGCTATTATTCACCAACAGGACTTTTAATGACTGTTATAGAACAATAGTTATAAAAACTCAGAGAGACATACATGAATTCACAAATATATTTTGAACCAAAAGAACCAAAATCATTCTCTGCATGTATTTTTGTTTAATCTTACGATATATATATATTGGAACAGTACTTAACCAAGACACAATCCTATCATTTATTTCAGGAGAGAAGAAATAAAAGGATGCAGATCACACATCATTTAATTTCATAAGATATAAAGTTAGCAACCCCGTTACCTTTACTCTTTTCACAGTTACCCATACTTCCTGCAGACTTTATTCTGTGCGGTCTGTCTTTGTGGCCAATGACAAGTGAAACATGGAGGCTGATTGGTTGAAGGACATGGAAGGGTATGGATGGAAAGGGGAAGAGAAGTTCCAGTCACAGTGACACGGTGATGAGAAGATGGCCAATAAAATGTCAACTTACCAGACCCAACTAAAACAAAACAAAAAAAGAAAACATGGAATAAATAAAAATAAGGAAACATAAAATGAAACAGAAAAGTAATAAGATTTGACTTAACAATGATTCTTCTTTTAAGATAAAAAACATGTTAATATTTGAATATATGGCTCACACTGTCCATGGATGAATATTTGTTAGCATTTTAGGTATAATCATGGTTAATTTAAGAAAAATAGAAATGAAGCTTAAATTCTCTACTATGATTAAATGGCAGAGCTACAATGAATGAGAGCTATAAAATTATAAAACATTTTAAAATAACTTTACATTTTGCTACCAGATGACAGGTTAGAGAACTAATATGTAATGGGTTTAAAAACATTATAAATCTTAGCTGCTAAAACTACACAGAAATCAAAAATTGAGTATTTTAGAAAAAAGAACATTAAATCCCACAACTCCATCATCAGTTCAATTTTTAAAAGATGTATACTGCCAATAATATTCTATGAAACTGAAATCCATGCTTCTCATACACAAATAGGCATGAGTCACCCTGGTTAAAATACAGATTATGATTCTACAGGTTAGCGGTGTGACCGGAGATTTTGCATTTCTAACAAGCATCCAAGTTTTGCTGGCCCATAACCATAAATTGAATAGAAAGCCTCTAAAAAGGTGTTGCATTTAAATTCTTGCATATTTTTAATTGAGATGGTGCATAGAAAAAAGTGAATAAATTACGAGAACTAAGAAAACTTTACAGTCTTATCTATATAAATCATAATTACATTTTGTTTTCAATGTTGAAGCATTAGGCATCTTAATAGAGAAAGCTCAAATAATATATATTTAAAATACTGGAAATGGTTATTTTGTTTCTTTCTATTTTATAAGCAAATATAATTACCGTCAAATGTAGAACTTTTTCATAATAGACCCAGTAGAAACCTACAATATATTTTACTCAAATAAATAACTTCCATAGCTTTCAGCAAATCAAAATTAATTAGACCTGATACACATTCCTATAGTTTAAATAAATGCTAAAGAATGTTGTTGTTAAGTGGTACAGTTATAAAGCAAAGATAAAATTTCTCTTGCATATTTTTGTCCCATATGCAAAATTCAAAGGCAATTTAGAAACGTTTTTAATTCACACATTCCCTTCAACAGGAGTGAAATAATGTCTTTATTTTTCATTACAGAGAAAACAAAACTAAGCATAATTTTTCACTCACTCAAGTTAGAAAAGTTAAAAAAGAAACTTTCTCATTTACACAGGCTTAATGTTTATTATAGCATCACCAGTTGTGCTACCCAGATTCAAAAACACGGAATGGATAGAATGTGGTTACATTTCTTGACACCTTATAGATGATGCCTTTTAAATGACAGTAAGAAATATTTAGGCACTACAAAAGAGAGGACCTGACAAGCTGTAACAACAGAATTTTTCTTTGAGATAACAAAAAGTTGTAGGATTATTGTTTGGATTAATCTGTGAAAATAAATTTGATCCCATTAGACTGAACCCTTATTTAAAGTCAGAAAAGTAGAGAAATAAACCCTTAAAGTTAGAAAAGTAGAGAAATGATTCCTAAATATTTTCACGTATTTTCAATATTTAAAATTCCTAAAACATTTCAAAAATATATTTAAAAACAAAAAAAAATGGAAAGCACCTAATTTAAAAATTTTAAAGCACCCTTTTCTTGCTTATAGTTTTTACTAGGCATCAACCCATAGGAGTAGAATTCTTTTATTAATTAAAATCCAATGGGTTTAAGAACTTTAGGCTGGGGTGTGGGGATGGGGGAGGAACAGCATTAGGAGATACACCTAATGTAAATGACGAGTTAATGGGTGCAGCACACCATCATGGCACATGTATACATATGTAACAAACCTGCACATTGTGCACATGTACCCTAGAACTTAAAGTATAACAATAAAGAAAAAGAACTTTAGGCGAATGTATTTGCATATCACATCAATGACAGATGATAATTGAAAAATATTTTAGGCTGGGTGCGGTGGCTCACGCCTGTAATCCCAGCACTTCGGGAGGCCAAGGCAGGCAGATAATGAGGTCAGGAGATCAAGACCATCCTGGCTAACACAGTGAAACTCCATCTCTACTAAAATTACAAAAAGTTACCCAGGCGTGGTGGCATACACCTGAAGTCCCAGCTACTTGGGAGGTTGAGGCAGGGGAATCGTTTGAATCCGGGAGGCGGAGGTTGCAGTGAGCCAAAATTGCACCACTGCACTCCAGCCTGGGCAACAGAGCAAGACTCTGTCTCAAAAAAAAAAAAAAAAAAGAAAACAGAAAAATATTTTATAGCCTATTAAGGATCTTAAAAGTTATCTAAGAACATCATCTAACATAGAAGCTTCTAAAACATGAGAGGTTTTGGAGAGAAGTCTATCTTGAATGGTCATTTAAGCTTTTAACAACTCTGATTATCAAGAAATGAATCCTCTTATCTAAAGGAAAGCCTGTCTGTTCAGAATTTAACCCCCCTTTCATTTGTTCTACTTTCAGTAAACAAATAGAAGTCATTAATATGGACTATTTGAAAAAAATTACCATCCCTAACTTTCTCCGCTAAATAATAAATTATAGGAATTTATTTAAGTTTTCCTCATATTTCTCCTTTCTCTACATTTCTCCAAAGGTCAAGTAAAAGGATTTCCTTTCAATACAGAGAATATGGTCCTTTCTATGAAACAGGCAGATTTTAATTATTGTCCTGTTGGGCACGGCAGAAAGAATCAGAAAAAAAAAAAAAAAAAGCAGAGTAACTTGGAACATGTTCATTCATTATCTTCTAACATTCGACATTTATGGGAGGCTGCACTCCTACCCTTCTCATAGCCCTTCTCAACTTCATTCCTTTCTGCTTTTAAGGTTGGAAGCACCTGTATCCGAAGTCCCTTTTCTTGCTAAGAGAGGGGAAAAGCCCGTCTGTTTCTGTCTCTAATAAAATTATAAAATGTTGGCACTGGAAGTGACCTTAGAACTTATCAGACTAAACTTCTTTTGCATGAGAAAACAGAAAACCCAAATTGTTAAAGAACTTTAACAAGGTCACAGGCGGTTCACCATAGACTGGCTTCTAGGCCTCCTGACAATATCCAACTCTCTGTACAAATTTTCCTGCTGGCTAATCAATTAGTGGTGAAGACTATTCAATAGGATACAAAATACATTTGATTTTACTTTTAAACTGCCACAAATAGTTGTTTAACCTAAAATCATTACAACCAAAATCATTACTACATGCATATATATATAAACTGGTTTTAAAGAATTCATGATGTTAAAAATATTTTAAGAATATTTAGTTATAGTTTAAAAAAGAACTGGAAACTAACAGATGATAATACAGACTTAATGCTGCTTGAAAAATTTATTTTTGCAATTAAAAAGTACTGCAATCATTTTTAAGGGTAAACCAATTTTAATTATTTCATCACTTGAAATCTTTATGTTGAACAAAATATCCATCTTTTTTTAAACATCAAAACAGTATATTTTGACAAGAACCCCCCCGTCTCTCTCTGTCACACACAGACACACACAGACACACACACACACACACACACACACACACACACACAGCCACTACCATTTAGAATAAAAGACTTTCTTCCTTTTTGAATGTGATATCATAGGTTCTAAATTATTTATTTGTTTTGAAATCTTTTGTATACTAAGAATATACATTGCTCAGACAGTAATCTTCAGGTATAAATAAGATAAGAAGAGAGAAAGGAAGTAAAAGAAAGGAAGGAAGGAAATAAAGGAAAGAGGGAGGGAGGAGGAAGAAGATTCCTCTTTTATCTTCTATCTGCTTGTCACATTCAGGAGACATGTGTATGAGTCAGAAAGATGATAAATGTTTGGAAAAACATTATACAGAGGTTGGAGGAAAAGACCTTTTTCATCTAAAGAAAATAAGTTAGTTGAACAGATACTTAAGAAGTCTTCAGATTAGGTCTAATAAGTACCGGGACCAGCCAATTTTTATACCTACCAAGGCCCCAAGAAAGGATGACAATCGGCCTACATAACAGCGTGAACAACTTAAAGAAAGTCTAGAAAAGAAGCAGTTAACAGAAAAGATCACTGAACCATGAATTGGTTGCCAACTATGATGTCTCTAGAGGTCTTTTAAAATAGGATTTATTTCCATTAGGCCACAACAGTTTAGATATAACCGTGTCTGGCAAAGGGACAGAGAAATTGAATCTTAAAGCGCTTTCAGGGCTATGATTTTAATTGTATGGACATTCAGAAGCATTTAATTTTTAAAAAATATAATGACAGAAGATTGCTACAGTATTTGGGTCTAAAATAACTTAAGTATTACAAACTCCTAGATTGACTCTACAGAATATGTTATTGTAAAGCGAATGTATCTGCAATAGGACTAATCCTATTAGTAAATATCAGAGAACAGCTGCTTTTTTAATGGGCTAAATATGAAGTCATCTCGACTATGGAATTCTTTTGCTAATGCATAGATATAAGTTTTCACTGCTAGTAGCTAAATTCTAATGAATCTTTAAATTGAGGCGATTTTTTCCCCATTCTCATCTACAGTACTTTTGAATGCAGAGCTCAGTTAACACATCTGATACACTAGAATTGTAAATACCACATTCCAGAGAATACGAATGGAGTAAGGTAGTGAGTTAAATAAAAACTTTTGGAAGAAACACATTTTTATTCAAATACAAGAGCCCAAATTCTCAAGGAGTAAAGCTATCTATATTTGAACTGACAAAATCCAGTCACTGGTATGTTGGAAAAATATACATAGATACTCATGAATGACAATATCGCTAACAATTAAAAACTCTCAGGATATTTTAATACTAGGTATGATTTCTTTTGGGGGAAAAGATTGAGTTTAACTTAAAAGCCTGTCATTATGTCTTTCAACTTTTAAGACATAACAATAAAGAGATAAAGGAGGCCATTTTTAGAATATATTTAATGGATACATAAAATACTATGAACTTTTCACCTCCTCTTAAATATCTCACATTATTCTGTAGAACAATGGTTCTGGAGACAATTTTTGCTGTCACAACTGATGTGGGGAAGAAGGGGAAGGCAGAGAGCTACTAGCATTTAGTGGACAGAGGCCAATGATGCTGATAAACATCCTACAAAGCCCAAGACGACCTCCCAAAACAAAGAATGATGTAGCACAAAATGTCAACAGTGCCAGGATTCAGAAGCCCAGCTGTAGATGAGCTATTCAACTTAAAGCTTATCAGAATACTAACATACATTTATTTCACCCCATATATACAAAGTACCTTGCACAATGCCTGATATATCACAGGTACTCAGAAAAGGTTAGTACTCTTGCTCTTATTCTTCCTTTCTAAAAATATTGTCATTTTCCCAAAAAAGCAGTTAACAAACGTTGGTGGTTACTTGTCTACAAAGGAATCCACAATTCAGATGTAACTACCCAGCAATCTATGACAATGTGCACGTCACCCAACACATATCTTAGGACTGTAATTTTGATGGTAATATTCCCTAGGTCCACTTAGAAAGCCAGAAACCTACATCTTTCCCGTCTTTCCTCCTGGAAATACACAATCAACCAGCAAATTCCATGTGTTCATACTGTAACCATTTATCCATTCCATCTACTCCTTCTCTCTTTATTGCTGCCATTCTGGCCCAAGCTATTCAACAGCACTCACCTACTATTTTGGCCTTTTCCAGTCCAATCTTATGATGTAGCCAGAGTGATTAAAACAAAATAAAAGGCTAGGCGCAGTGGCTCATGTGCTTAACACTGTAATCCTAACACTTTGGGAGGCTGAGGCGGGTGGATCACTTTAAGGTCAGAAGTTCGAAACCAGCCTGGCCAACATGGGGAAACCCTGTCTCTATTAAAAATACAAAAAAAAAAAAAAAAAAAAAATTAGCCAGGTATGGTGGTGGGTGCCTGTAATCCCAACTACTTGGGAGGCTGAGGTAGGAGAATTGCTTGAACCCGGGAGGCAGAGGTTGCAGTGAGTCGAGATCACGCCACTGTGCTCCAGCCTGGGTGACAGAGCAAAACTCCGTCTCAAAGTAATAATAATAATAACAATAATAATAATAATAATACAATTACACTTTGTTTTTGCGTTTTGTTTTTTGCTTAAAATCCTTCAACATGGTCCCATTGCTTTTAAAATAGAAAACTAAATTCTTAACGTTGCCTTGCTGTGTAACAATTCAGTGTCTTCTCGTATCACGTCTTCTCCCTCTCCTCGACCCAGCCCTACTGGCCTTCTTTTAGTCCTTGAGTACACCACACACCCTGTTGCCTCTAGTTCTGTTTATACTGTAACCTGGGATCTTCCCCTTCACCCATATAATTACTATTCAGTCTTCAGAGCTCAGTTAAAAAATTACTTTTTCAAGAAATTATCCCTAAAGTGAACTAAATCATATCAGAATGCTACCTATTTTCATTCGCAACCTTAACTTTCCTCTCAGAGCATATATTATAGTTAAAATTATACATCTGTGTGTTTTACGTCTCTCCAAAATTAGCCTGTGTGTTCCATGTGAGCAAGTATTTACTCATTTTGTTTGCCATTATTTCTCTAGAACTTCTCAAGGTGAGGCTGCTACTCACATTTTAAATATCGGTTGAAAGGTAGAAGAAATGACAATAATGTTCCAATAGCCCAGTTGAAAGCACTTAGTCCTATTTTTAAGAGTCCATTTTTCATATTCTGCTGATACTATAGATATTTGTGTGTATCTCTCTTCTTCGCTAGGCTATAATAAGCTCTGTGAAGATGGGATCCGTGTCTTATTTATCTGTACATTCTTCATAGTACCCAGCGTACTGTTTTGTACATAGAAAGTGCTCAAGAATTGGT
The DNA here is from genome assembly GCF_028885625.2 of Pongo pygmaeus. Lineage (NCBI taxonomy): Eukaryota > Metazoa > Chordata > Mammalia > Primates > Hominidae > Pongo > Pongo pygmaeus. The sequence continues at coordinate 16,844,061 of NC_085930.1, read as the reverse complement.
TTATCTGAAAAACTGGAATGTCTGTCTTTAAATGGCATATTTCATGGAGGGTCCAGAGTTAAGGTACATGATGACAGAATGATAACATTACTCAACTGGTAGTTAAACAACTTTGGATCAAGATCCTCTCCAAAAGGAATCAGGTCTGTGATCCTGCATAAATTACATAAACATTCTCCATCTCAGTTTAATAGTAAGAAGGCATCAGTCTTAGCTAGCTGTGTGTCAGATCATATATTAGGAACCCCTTCAGCAGTTCTGTAAGGAATTATTCAATATCTCGATTTAGCAAAAGAAAGAAAATGAAGAGTAAGTAAATTTCATAAGGTCACCTATCAGGTAAGACAGGGAGTATTGGAATTCTGCTGGTATCTCCAGATCTTTTTTTTTTTTTTTTGAGATGGAGTTTAGCTCTTGTCTCCCAGGCTGGAGTGCAGTGTTGCTATCTCAGCTCACTGCAACCTCCGCCTCCCGGGTTCAAGTGATTCTCCTGCCTCAGCAGCCTGAGTTGCTGGGATACAGGCGCCTGCCACCACACCTGACTAAGTTTTGTACTTTTAGTAGAGATGGGGTTTTGCCATGTTGGCCAGGCTTGTCTCGAACTCGTAACCTCGGGTGATCCGCCTGCCTCGGCCTCCCAAAGCGCTGGAATTACAGGCGTGAGCCACCATGCCCGGCCTCTCCAGCTCTTAAAATGTAAAAATAGCAACTTCTTACTACATGGGATGACTTGTTTGTAATTTTACAAAGAGTTAAACCTTACTCTAATGTAATTTTGGTTCTGAAATGTTTTGTCCGCATAACCTAAACAAAAGGACTTTTAAGAAGAAATGATTTAAATATCCAATATATGTATTGGTATATTAGATGGACATAGATACATAATTACTCTGCTCATATATGAGCAGTTCCATACTTATAAAAAGGTTTGGGGGAAAATAACTTGTTCTGCATTTTATTTTCTTACAGAAACAATGATAAAGCAGCCAATTCCACGTCTGAAAAGCGATGTGATGCAACATTTTAGAACACTCACTGTAAATGTCAAAGGCAGTGTGAAAGGAAACGCTTTATAAGCCCCCATCCATTTCTAAAGTTGAAAGTTTCAACAATCTAGCACAGAGTTATATGATTTAATGTTTATTCTCAAGAAACCTAAATCAGGTCAAAATTATTTGTTATCAATTACATTTAGTGATTAAGTACATTCTGGGGGAGTTAAAAGCCTAAGGAAAACCACAAAAGCACTCCTCATCTCTTCACTAATGACCTAAAAGGCACTGTGTGAAATGACTATTTCACCATCCACAAAATAACTTTTAAAAGCGTCTTTGTAAAATGGCCTATCTATCAGGTTTAATTGTGCAATGCTCTAAATCCTCTCCTAATAACATCGACCACACAAAATAAATGTCCTAAAGCTAACTTTAACAACCATTTATGGATTTTCCTACCCTCGTAAATCTGTTATAAAGCAATTACTCAGCTATATTTTGTCTTATACTTATTTTAGTATTTTCTGCAGGTGTGTTTATACTGGCACATTATTTATCAAGTCATGAGAGAAACACTTTAAAAGCAAATTAAAGTGCTCATGGTATTTTAATCAGTTTTGCAAACTTTGGGTATACTACACAGTGTGAACTTCTAATTTATACAAAATATTTTTAAAAACTAAAATAAAAAGAATTGTTTTGTATTTTTAAATTACAAAGATAAGGCTCAAAGGACACCAGATGCTATGTAATTATCAAGTGTAACTACTCTAATGATGACCCTGATGTTTGGTATTTGCGAAAACGATTCACCAGTCTAAAAACAAGAATTCTATTCAGCCTAATGATTCATGCTGTGTATATCTATCAAAATATTTAAAACCACAGCAAGCAAATAATAAAAAAATCCATACATATGGATTCATAAACAGTCACATTTTTAGTTATCTTGTGTATTTAGTTTACTCAAGATTCATCATAAGGTAAAGGTGTTCTTCATGTGAACAGTCTGCAATTATTCTCTTTTAAATAATAAAATATCTTGATCACTTTATGTGCAAACACTTCTGGATAAAATACAAAATATTATGTGAATCAACTTAGAATTAACTTTTTCACATTGAATGATACTAACTCTGACAAAACAATTCCAACTCTTAAAATTATGTGAGGCTGTTAAAATGAACATTTTAAAATGTGCTATCTCTCAATGATAAGAGCAAAAAAGTAATTTATTTCTCCAAATTTCATTCTCAGGCTGAGCAGTGGAGATTTGATATATCCATACAACTCAATGACATTTTTCCACATTGATGCCATTATTTCAGAATGTTGGTTTGGTTACTAAAGACAGTTGCTCAGTTATGCATCTATATAACTGGGCAGTGAGAAAACCTTACCCACTGTTATGTAGACGAATAAATCACAGTAAAACTCAGACCATCATGGAAGGCCTATGATGTGCTATTTACTAGTGTGGTGCTGTGTCATTATTTGTCACTGAATCATCTTATGTATCAATTATTTCTTGTACCTGACTGCTCGACTTATTTCTTCAAATATTTGCCTGGTGCGAACAATTAAGAGAGCATTTCAAATTCTCTGTAGGAAGACCATGAAGTGAATGCCTTTCTTTTGATTAATTTTTATGATTTATATCTGTTTTTTTGAAATAACTGAAAGCAACCCAAAATCTTTTTTCGTGGATGAAAGAAATCTAAGAGAATCCCACACATTCATCAATCGTTAGGGTTACAATGGCTGTTTCTCTAAGCTATAAGTACACAAGAAGTTCTTTACTTTATTCCTCTAGGGAAAAACAAAACAAAACAAAACAGCCAAGAATCATAGGCCAAAAAGCTACTGGGTCTCAATCAAATGAAACAGCATAAAGAAACCCAGCAGGAGTGGTGCTCAGCATCCTATTTACGCCACTGGATCAGAACAGTTAGGAGAGGGAGTTATTCTCACAAATCACTCTCTTGTTAAATTCTGTAGTGGGACTTCATTAAATCTCTTGGTTGATGGCATTTTACTTGCAGCCTGCTCACAAAGAGCTCAACTGGCAATACTGATTCTTCAAAAGTTTCCATCACATCTTGTCTTTTTCGGTTTTCTTTTTACCATAACAAATCTCTTTCCCCATCAGCCCCCCTAGTCTTCAGTTGAAAATTTTTTAATCCTTATTTTAACTCCAAAATAAACAAGAAGAAGAGGAGGAGGAGGATGAGGAGGAGAAGGAGAACAAAGACACACAAACCTCCACAACAAATCCCTTAAGGGTAGCATTTTGAATAAGACTCTTGAGATTAGTATTAAGAGTATCCATACATACAAGCAGTGGTAAATATATATTACATTGAATATGTGTGTATATACATATATCTACCCAATATATATAAATTTAATATATATATTTACTACCATTTTACACACACACATATATATATAAAATCCTCCAACCCCTGAAGCACTGCCTACTGTAGCACTAGTGACTTTAGTAGGCATCTGTGGATTATTGCCATATGTCCTTAAGAATCATTCCCTAAAGAACCAGTCTGCTATGTCTTGTCAGAGTCTGGCAAAAGCAGCACACACATATCAAGGTTCTTAAAATTGTCAAATAAAGCCTTGGGGGGGTCTCATAATATGTGTTTCATCAAAATGTTGATGAACTCACAGTTCTCAACCAAGATCTTGGATTATACTAAACCTAAGCTGACTCTGCAAAAAGGTCCCTTGACACTATTAGTTTTGGCTTTGACTCAAATAACCACGTTAATGGTCAGAAACAATGCACTATTATATTGCCAGATTTTCTCAAATCAGCAACTTAAGGAAACTGTTCCAACAAATGATTTAAATGAAGTCTACGTCAAAGAAAGGAAATTCAGAACTGAAGGACCCAGTTTTTTCTCTCATTACTTATTTTATGCCTAGCTATCATATGAGCTCCAAAAAGTCCTATGGATCTTACACAAAGATCTCATATGCTGACAGAAAGGTAAACATAGTGAACTCTATTTATGGAAACCACAGATTTACAAAGTAGGCCTTCTTTCCTCCGGAGGTGTTTCTGAATGCAAGTTTTTAAAAGTTTATCCCCTACTGGCAATAAAGTCTACAGTAAGCTATATTGTTTCACTTTTACCTAAATTTTAATTTTACAATCTGAAATACTTATCTAATGGTTCATTAAACACACACACACACGCACACATACACACACACACACACGAGTCTGGACAACATAGTGAGACATCTCTCCAAAAAAAAAAAAAAAAAAGGGAAAGAAAAGAAATTAGGCAGGCAGGCATGGTGGCACGCTTCTGTAGTCCCAGCTACTTGGGAGGCTGAAGGGAGAGGATCGCTTCAGCCCAGGAGGTCAACGCTGCAGTGAGCCATGATTGTGCCACTGCACTCTAACCTGCGTGACATAATGAGACCCTGTCTCAAAAAAAAGTAGTCATACATTCACATAGTATGTTACATTAAGATTGGCACGTATCTTGATTATTTTCAAAGTTGCTAATTCACATGTTAGAAGATGATTAAATGCACATTTCTTTTTGTGGATTATGCCTTCTGATCCATTTTTTTCCAGATTAAATTATATTGGAGTTATTTCTGAGTACAGTATATCTAAATTTGTTTATATTCAGTTAATTCAATTGTTCCATTATATGGACTACATGGAACAGGCAGTGATGAGATTCAATGTTATTCGTTCTATCAGGAAATTTAGCAGCATTGAACATAGCAGGGAGGGATAGTAATTATGTTAAAGTAAAATAATAACCAAACTTCACATTAATCAGCTATAAAAAATGTCAAATCTCTATGGACAAAATAACAATTAACAGGGACCTGATGAATTTTTAATTTTGTTTTGGAAGAAGCTGAGAAAAACAATCATAGAAACAGTAACAACAATTGTATTTGCGTAAGCACCCCATAATCCACAACCCACTTTCTTGGGAATTCAACTATTTTATTCATTAGTTGATTTTCCTATTAGCTGATGGATATTTGTATTACACGTACACTTATTTTTCAACAGATGAGAACGCTGAATCTCAGAGAAGTTAGGCAATTTGTCTAGGATTCAACAACTGGTGTGTATCAGGATAAGCACTTAATTCACTCACACAGAAAATGTTACAAGAACATCAAGGTTTCTGTGATGGTTAATTTTATGTGTCCATTTGAGTGGGTTAGGGGATATCCAGACAATGGGCAACATGTTATTTCTGGGAGTGTCTGTGACGGTGTTTCTGGAAGAGATTAGCATTTGATACTGTTAACTGAGCAAAGAAGACATGCCTTCACCAACGTGGGCTGGCGTCATCCAATCCGTTGAGGGTCCAGGTAGAAAAAAGGCAAATGTGCTGTCTCTTCTGGAGCTAGGACACACATCTTCTCCTGCTCCCCCAATGTTAGAATTTTGCTCTTAGATTGAATTACACCACCTGTTTTGCTGGTTCTTCACCTTGTAGATGGCAGATGGTGGGAATTCTTGACCCCCCATCCCAATACTTACAATAAATCTCTTCTTATTATCTCTATATGCTATTGAGTGTGTTTCTCTGGAGGACCCTAACTAAAATGATGTCTCTGAGACTGCAGTAAACAATGAGACTAACAAAGCAAAGTCAGCAAAGTGTGTGCCTAAGGAACTCACAGTCAAGAAGTTCAGACGTTGAAATCCCATTAAGGGCAGTAGTAGCATCCTGCTACTGGGTAGGTGAATGGGAAATACCTAACTCTCACTCGGATGGGGAGTGTCTGAAAAGCTTGCTGGAGGATGCTTATGTGAATCAAGTTCAAGAATAGGAGTAACTAGCAAGTAGAAGATGGGGCAGGTGGGGCTGGGGCATTTTAGACCAAGGAGCCAACATAACATAAAGCCCAGAGATAAGCTACGTGGTGGTGTATACACGAAAAAAATACAGGAAGATAGCATATTATACTGAAGTGAGTAGCAAGAAAGGAGGTTAGCATCATCAAAAGTATTTTGGATCTTACCCTGGAGAGATGGGAACCATGGAAATCATTTATGGAAGGAATTAATATAATTAGAACTGTGTTTTAGGTAGATAATCTTCTTAAAAATCTTTTTTAAAATTATTAAAAAAAATTTTTTTAACACTGCGTCATACTGTGTTGCTTAGGCTGGTCTCGAACTCCTGGGCTCAAGTGACCCTCCTATTTTGGCCTCCCAAAGTGCTGGGATTATAGGCGTGAGCCATCGTACCCAGCTTTTGTAGGCAGATTAATCTGTTGTGTGAAGAATAGATTCTATGAGACAAGGTGGAGGCAAGAAACCTGGTTAGAAGTTAATAGTTTCCCGGAGAGATGATAAAGGCCTAAAATGGAGCAATGATAAGAAGGTAAGGGAGGTGGTGAGAGAGTTGAGAAATAGGTAAAAGGCAAAATAAGTAGGATTTTGTGATGACCGATTAAGAGTAAGATACGGGAAAATGGGAGCATGAAGGATAGAGTAAAGCTGTCGACTGGCTGTGTGTCTGCAGGCTGCATTGCCAACAAGCGAAATAAAGAATATTCGGGAATTCAGCTTCTGATGTCTGGTCTGCTCTTATTTTCACTTCTTCACTATTATATTCTGCGAAGTAATGCTTACAGACTGAGTTAGTAGAAACTTAAAGGCTCAGACAAACCTCTGACAGCTGCTTCTTGTTTTACTGAAAGTTATAATTACTCTTCAACTCTGAGTTCATTGGGACAGTAAATAGGGGTCAATCATAAACTGCGGTGTCCTAGATATTTCAGCAAAGTTTCTTTTTTGAAGCATGTAGTTTACTAGCAGCAAGGAAAGAGGCTCTAGGAAACATCCCATTAGTAGCAATTAAGTCAGGCAAAAGACAGCACGGGTCCTTTTTTCTGTCTTTGTGTCTCCCTTGCTGCATGTCAATCTCATACGTGAAGGCTCAGACTCCCAGAAGCTGTCACTGGCTGATCAGTCCTAACGAGAAAGTGTTATGCTCCTTCACTGCACAGTTGGCATTAATACTTAGGGGAAGCATCAGACAAAATAACAATTCTACAGAATAGAATAGAATGCACATTCTTTTGATGTTTTAACATTCCTATTGTATGTCAACAATAAATTTAAAGAAATAGCCACATAATTCATGATACTGTATTTTATAGTTAAAAAAAGCTGATAAAGTTGAGAGACTAGAGTGACTTCACATCAAAAGAAGAAAAATGGACAAGCTCTTATGAGAGAAGAGCTGGGATTTCACAGAAATCCCGTTCATCTGATAACAGAGCATCATCTGGTTTGGCAATGTTTGGCACCTGCCTTTTCTTTGAACAGAGCTTCAAAAATTGACCCATCCTGTGAGAAGCCTGGAGAGGAGTATAGTGGGGTGTGAATTGAGATCTAAACGTACTGCTTCCTGTGACTGGCTGGCCCTGCACTCAGGCCTCAAGAGAAATGAGAAGACTAAGTGTCTTTTAGTTCCTGTTGTGAGAGAGACAAACACAAATGGGATTGGATTTTCTTATATTTCAACTCAGGGAGATAAAAGGTGATGGCTCGGGAAATGGTTGGTGTACGGAAGTCTGTGTTCAGGCCGTTTTCGGTTCGGTTTCCTGTGACTGATGGGACACAGCGATGGGAACATGATCACTCTGGTGATAGAGAGTCACAAATTTACTTTGGAAATGAAATTGTGACAGTAAGAAGAGCTGCTTTATCTGTGAAGTTACAAAAGGAGTGGAAAGATTAATAATGCCATCTAGTTTGCCCTGTTTAAGCAATGAGTATCATTGAAGCAAGGAATCACAAGAAATCTTAGAGGCTGAGGACAAACTCAGAAACAGGAGAAACTCAAACTTTAAACCATGTGGCTTTATCACCTATCTTTCTTTTGGAATAGCACTCCTCAAAAATGGAATAATTTAAAAAGCCACCAAGATGATTGCCATTGAAAGTAAATAATTTATAAATTTTATAGGGTTTGTTATTAATAATAGAAAAAATAGAATTTTTTTCCATTTTTAAGTATTTTGAAGCTGTACTCACCACGCTTTTCCTAAAGTCTACTTCAAACAAAGAAAAAGCATTCGCTTTTCTTTTTAAATTAATCATTTTAGTTTAAAAATAAAAATAGTAATTTAATTTGACCATCATCTGATTCTAAGAACCTGAAGGCCCACCTGGTAAGCATCTAATAAATACGTAATGGATTTACATTAAGATAGCAAAATAATATAAAACAAACCTGCAACCATTCTTGAATACCAAGGGGAGGCATACATTTTAGCAGTTTCAATGACATGCTGTTTAAAAACGTGGCAGGGTGCCTCTATGCCATCTATGTTGTTCTTGTTAGATTTTACCTTTTATAGGTATGTCACAACCTATAAAATTGTGATAAATACTGTAGTATATATCTTTTTGTCTTAAAAGATGGAGCCATTATGCAACACAAAACACCACTTCAGTGAATAATTCATTCCTACCAAGACAGAGCCAGCTATCCTGACACTCGTCAAATTGAGATGCTACAGTTCAAAAATAACAATGTAATAAACCAAACAGAGGTGATATGTCTTTAAAAAGATGCTTGATTTTGTTTGTGTATTTTAGGTTCACAAAAAGATTTCTTGAAAGAAAGGTATGTAGATATTATACACATAGAGAGGAAACAGGGATGCAGACAAACACTAAGTATAAATGTAACAACACTGATGGTTAACATTTATAGGTAACGAACCTTTGCTTAGTTTAGAAAATGATGTAATGTGAAGTTCAGGTTTACTGAATTTTCTGGCTGACTCAAAGTTAAGCAGAAACACTTTTCTGTTGTAATTACCCCAAACAGCATTGTTTCACTATTTTGTATTCGTCATATAATGAACAGTAATTATCCTTCAATAGGTCATTACTGCTGAGCCTTTGGGTCTCATTCTGAGAATTAGTTTCAATAATATACCAATATTGGTATACCATGTATACCAATTTGCAAGTTAAAGGAATCAGGATATTCTTTTTATTGCCCAAATATTTACAGAGCCCAGGAAAAATATATTTTTAGCCCAAACTTCGTAATATAACCAAAATTTTATTACTGTCTGCCTCTTTCCTAAGTACAATAAAACCTGCATTATTAAGTAATCAATATCTTATTTGATTCAATATTTTAATTCAACTTTGGCATTCCACTGGCCAGGGACAAGTAATCCCACGAATGTTACACCAAATGTGATACAGGTTTTAGTGGTGCAATTACCTTCTATTAACAGGGTGCAACCTCATATTTCATCCATGTTTTGGAATGATCATTAAGGAGATAAAGAAGTGTTTGAGGATATTTGCTCATGGATAATCTTACTAGTCTCTGTATGAATTGTGAGAAAGCACCACTATTTTACAGAGAGAAACAGAGGCACTGAGAATCTAAAAAATTAGAAAACAGTCACTCTTAGAGATAATGGAATGGACATTGTGACAAAACACCCTGGGCTGAATGTTCTTCCATGACAATAACACTCCAATGCACAGGTAATGCAATCTTTTTGATTAATTTTTCTTCCAAAATGGTCATAAATTTCAATAATTTATCTACTTATTTTCCAAAACTTCAATACATATCTAGGACTAGCTTCACTGGCGCCAGCAAAATCCAACACATTTACTATAATAGCCCATAAGGATTTTTATTTTTATTTTATTTTTAGAGGCAGGGTCTCAATCTGTCACCCAGGTTGGAGTGCAAGGCGGGGTTCGCAGCTCACTGCAACTTCCCACTCTTGGACTTAAGCCGTTCTCCTGCCTCAGCCTCCCACGTCGCTGGGACTATAGGTGCACACCAACATGTACGATTGATTTTAAAATTATTTTTTTAGAGATGGAGCCATGAACTCCTGGCCACAAGCATTCCTCCTGCCTCAACCTCCCAATAAAGGTTTTAAAAAATGAAAATGTAATGCTTTATATTTGAGAAATGTCTTTAATAATTTGTTACATAATAAATTGTCATGACAATATTAGTACTTCAGATTTTTCATTTACAATAGAAGAGCCACTGATCTAGAATTATCCAGAGCTACTATTTTTCTTGCCAAATAATAATTATTGAAATTAAGCAATAAAGCTATCAATAATAACACTCGTAAGTATAATGCTGTTTATTTACAAAATATTTACTGTATAACAGATAATATGTTAAATATCCTTATACAAAGACTGGTATTATTGTGTCCATTTCACATATGGGTCAACTGAGTTTCATGAAATTTATGTAAACTCTTCTAGGTTACATAGTAGTAAATGACAGAATCATGATTCACCTAAATTCTATCTGATTCCAATGTCCATTCTCTTAGCTACACCATTATCTTTAACACACTTCTTCTACCTTTCTAAGTCTCAAATTATAAAGACATTTGAAAAAAAGTCTTCTATTCTTTCTGTCAGTTCATCAAGTAACTCCTCATTCCTGAGGTTTGTGAAGTTGCTTGTTTAAAAATAAAAATAAATTTATGTGCTCCAACCTAGATCTCCTAAATTGGATTTTCTATAGGCCACGCTTGATAATCTGTATACTTAACAAGTAACCTCTGGTAAGTTTAAGAAACAGTGTCTAGCCCTAGATTTTACTCTGTTCCCTTTTCACCTCCATTCTTTTTAAAAAATACATTTCATTGTATATATTTAAAGTATACAACATGACGTTATGAGATACAGACAGTTAGACAATTACTGTGCTCTTTCAAACACGGGTCATAAGGCAGCATCATTCATAAATGCCAATCTCTTCAAATTTGATCAAATGGAGCCTACTGTTGGCACTCAGAATCAAAGCCACCAGAAGCTGCTTGAGTTTTCCCTAGGATGTCCCTGTGCTATTTCTTTCTTTCTTTTTTTTTTTTTTTTGAGGCAGAGCTTCATTTTGTTGCCCAAGCTAGAGTGCAATGGTGCAATCTCAGCTTGCTGCAACCTCTGTCTCGCAGGTTCAAGCGATTCTCCTGCCTCAGCCTCCAGAGTAGCTGAGATTACAGCCGCAAGCCACCATGCCCAGCTAATTTTTTTGTATTTTTTGTAGAAACGGGGTTTCACCATGTTAGCCAGGCCGGTCTCGAACTCCTTACCTCAGGTGATCTGACCACCTCGGCCTCCCATAGTTCTGGGATTACAGGCGTGAGCCACTGCACCTGGCCCCCTGTGCTGTTTCTACCATTCACGCAGAAGTCTGAAATGCATATTCACATTTCAAATTTATTAGATCAAGTGCCTACTAGAAGTCCAGTACCACGAAAGAAGCATGAAGAGTACACAAGCAGAAAAGCCACGGAAACCCCTAGAGTCAAGAGAGGAATCTTTAAAGACATATAGTCTAGAAAACAGCAGAATTTGGGATTACAAGAAGACCTTGGCAAAAAAAAAAGAAAAGAATTCTCAAATCAGGGTTCTTTTTAATGCTGGAATTAACTACATCTGTGCTGGGGGTGAAAATCAAATGGCCACCCTTATGTAAGGTAATTTATTCCCACAATTTCTACCTGCATCACTGGGATTTATTGCCTTAACATCAATGATCCAAATTAAATACTCATTGTATGAGATGTGAGGGAGAGAAAGATTATGTTTAAGCTCATAGTGACTCCAACACTGCCTTTTAAAAGTGAGCTACACACAAAACACAGAAAGTTTTTTAATAATACAATTACACTACCAAATTTTTTTAACTGTAATTATTTCCTGCTACCAAACGACTTCAATTCTGATTAGTTTCCTTTGTAGTATCTGGTGTTTTTCTACGTTCAATCTCAAAAGACGAAAAAAGGCATATCTTCTCAGGTTTCCTTTGAATGTTTTTTTCTTATTTATCTTTTGCAGTTGGGAATCATGTTACTTTCTTTAACATACTGTGTTTATTATTCCAGCATGTTACAGATGTTTTAACAGTGATGTTAATAGGCATATTTTATTTTAATATTGAATAATATATCCTGAACTATACAAAGATCTTTTAAACATTTATAGAAAACACAACGCAGTTGAAATGAGAACTTCTAAATTCAAGTAGTTTCTGGATTTGATCATTAATGCCAATTTCCATTGAAATCCAGGCTTAGAGAGCAAGATTTCCATACGGAAAACTTAAGGCTGAATGAATTTTGTAACTGAATTTAACATTGCAGGAAGAAACTCTATTTTGATTTCAATATCTACTGTATACACAGCAGAATAGCTGTTAGTTATAAAAGCATCAGGCTACCAAGGTAAAGTACTTTAAAACACAAAGTGAAACACATTTCACCGACTAATGTAATAGACAGTCAACCTCCTTATCACAATTGCCTGGAGATGGACACATCTTTTCATGTCTTGTATTCATCCTGGCTATTTTCACTCCTTCTGGAGGGCTTTTGAACTTGGATTTGACACCTCTTATATTTATGCTTTCTGTAAATGTGAAGAGGTTTTCTTTTCTTAGTTTTAGCCTTACTTGGAGTTCAAGTCTAACTTAGATTAAAGAGTAGTCTTTGCCTTAGAAACTCAATGTTTGCTCTTGATCTTTCTTTTTTTCCTTTTGTTTTTATGAGATTGAGCTAAAAACCCCAAAGTGGGACATAATGGCTTTAGAGACAGGAAGGAAATAGTCTTTACTCTTTTTTTTCTAGTGTAAAAAGCCCACAAGCCTCTTTTGTACAAAGCCCACAGTAGAAATGCTCCCTCAAAAGCCACCTTTTTTTTCTAAGTAGTCTTAGAAGAGACAGTGTTCAGAAAAGATGACAGCATCAAGTGTTGCTAATGTTAGACCCCAAAACAAGCTAAATGGTTTATGGCCAGAACTTCCATTTACTATATATACTGTCAAAACAGGAATTTTTTTTCCAACCAATAAAATGTTTTTTAACAGTCATTGCCTCTGAAATTCCACAATAAACAACTTGCCACTTAAAAAGAAAAAAAATAGAGGAAGGTTCTCAAATGAGATATAGTGAGAAATAATCAGAATGACATCACAGAGAAAAACAAAATGGGATTATGAGAATGAAAAACTTCTGGATTATGGATGGAAAAGAGGTGACAGATCCATTTCCTCCTATCAGCTTTAGACGTGACTTTGACTTTCAAAGACCTGGTAGCCATAGAACACGGTATCCACTTGGGCTCATATGATACTAAATAATAAATCTGTATCAAAATTAGCAAAGTACAAGTGCAATTCATTCAATCAACTGATATTTATTGAGTGTTTGTTATGATGCAGGCACTCTGTGCACAGAAAACAATTGCCAAGTCCCTACTCAATGAATCCTACATTCTAAAGAGTAATAGAATCTTCTTTTTCTGTTACAAATTGTACAGGCCCTTGAAAGTGGATGATCTTGAAGCAATGAAAGACTTGTTTTCCTCCAAAGACAAAGTTTCCTCCAAGACAGCAATAGCTGTCATTTAATTAAAAGATTAGAAGGGCTCTATGATTGAAGACCTGGAGTTTAAAGCACATTCTTCGCCTCTACTTGACCAAGATAGTTTTTGAACTATCTTGAACATTTAATTCAATTTTGAACATAATTTTCAACATTTAATTCAATTTCCGGTAACACAGAGCTCCCATAGGCAAAACAATATGTGTTCTTTAAATAGGTTTGAAATACATTATTTAGAGCAGTACTTAAAGTCTATACGTAACATAGCCCTATACATAATATTTTCTTCAATTATCACCATTATATTTTGTATGCAAAAACCACCAAAACAAAGACTTCCCCAATGCCTACCTTGAACAGTCAGAGTAGCAGATGCTTCAGCTTTGCCCACCATATTTTCTGCAACACAAGTGTATGAACCCATGTCACCAGCCGTCACCTTCCTAATTTTCAAGGTATGATCATCTCGGATTTCATATCTAATGACATAACAAAAGAAAGCACAGTTAAGTGACTTTCTACTTGAAAGATCTCATCATTACACACACAATGCTTCAAAGCACAGGCTACATTCTTTTCTGATCGTTTAAAACCAAGAGTAAAACATGGTATTCCTCTAAGTCAGCTGGCAGAAGAAAAGCTTGTTTTTATAATTATGTGAACTAACAAATTAAACTACTTTCTAAAAGAACATTTTGGGGTAAAGTTGGTATTTATTTATTTATTTCCTCAAGCTCCTGTGCTCACACTAAAACCAAAAGACAGTGACCATTAATTAGATTCTTATCATTTGCCAGACTTTAAATGTTTCATAGATTTTATCCTTCTAAGTTTTTATAACAATGGTATGAAATAACTGCTAGGCTTACCTCCATTTTTTGGATGAGGACCCTGAGGTATAGGAGGTAAAGTAACTTGGCCTTGGTCCTCATCTAGTTCGGTGGCCGAGTTGAAATTTGAACCCACTTTCATTTTCAAGTTCACTTGTCTTGCCTCATCTTCCCTCCCCCTAAATGTTAGGTTTTCCTTGAACTTTCACTTTAGTCCTCTTTTTACTCTACGTGATCTCCCTGAGTTATCTGCTATAGTTTATATATCGATCTACCACACAAGCATTTCCTATCCCTAATTCATCTAAGTTCCAAATTTGGATTTCTAACTAATAATTAGACATCACATCCCATAGGCACCAATTATTTAATGTATTAAATAAAACTTTCTGTTCTTCCCCTAACATAAACCAACTCCTTTTCTTAACACATTTACGCATCTTCTTTCACCAGCTGTCTATATCTAACAAGTCATCCAATTTGTCATTTTAGTCTTAGAAATTTCTCTTTACTGTCGAGCCCTGTCTCTATCTCACCTCTCAGTTCAGACAGTTTACATCTCTGATCTGGACAACCACAAAAATCGTGTCCCTGCCACTAGCCTCTCCCCAGAATAATGTAACACCTATAGTGCTAACAAAATTAATTTTTCTTCTTATTATTTTTTTGGAGATAGAGTCATACTCTGCTGCTCAGGCTGGAGTGTAGTGGTGTGATCTCTGCTCACTGCAACCATCGCCTCCCAGGCTCAAGTAATTCTCCTGCCTCAGCCTCCTGAGCAGCTGGGATTATAGGATTATAGTGCGCCACCATGCCCGGCTAATTTTTGTATTTTAGTAGAGACAAGGTTTCACCATGTTGGCCAGGCTGGTCTCGAACTCCTGACCTCAGGTGATCCTCCCGCCTCTGCCTCCCAAAGTGCTCAGATTACAGGCGTGTGCCACTGGGCCCGGCCAACAAAATTAATTTTTCTAAAGGGTATACCTATTTATACTAACACTCTTGGCTCACCAATGTGCATATAATATTAGAAATTCTTTATTACACAAAGCCCCTCTTAGTTTCAACCTGATATCTCATAACTTCTCATCATAAATCCTATGCCCTAGCCATGCTAAACTTTATGCCACTCAAAGGAGATGACATTCCTTCTCAGCTTTGTGTCTATGTTGTGATAACCCATTTCCTGGAATATTCTTCTCTTCCTCCTTGCTTATCAGACTGATACATATTTTTCAAGACATTACTTATGTGTCATGTTTCTTTCAGAACTCTCTCCCAAATTCAAATTCCCCCCTCTGAGCTGGCACAGGTTTACCTTTATGTGACAAAAGAGCTTGTATATTAGTCCGTTCTCACACTGCTATGAAGAAATACCCGACACTGGGTAATTTATAAAGGAAAGAGGTTTAATTGACTCACAGTTCCACATGGCTGGGGAGACCTCAGGAAACTTACAATCATGGCGGAAGGCACCTCTTCACAGGGCGACAGGAGAGAGAATGAGTGCCAGCAGGGGAAATGCCACACGCTTATAAAACCATCAGATCTCATGAGAACTCACTCACTATCACGAGAACAGCATGAGGGAAACCACCCCTATGATTCAATCATCTCCAACTGATTCCACTCTTAACATGTGAATCTCAGGATTCAAGGTGTTGAAAGATTTGGGTGGGGACACAGAGCCAAACCATATCAGCTTGATATTGTTATTCTGTATCTATCAATACATTT
The DNA here is from genome assembly GCF_028885625.2 of Pongo pygmaeus. Classification (NCBI taxonomy): domain Eukaryota; kingdom Metazoa; phylum Chordata; class Mammalia; order Primates; family Hominidae; genus Pongo; species Pongo pygmaeus. Next base: position 16,828,085 of record NC_085930.1, on the reverse strand, counting down.
CCTTTTGTGAGCTCCTTGAGAGCAGAAACTATGTCTAAACCACTACTGTAATCCCAACACCTAGACAGAAGGCTCAACACGTTTGCTGAATGAGTGAACACACTGGAGAAGATGGCCCACTGACAGTACCCAAAAGCGTTTATTTTACTGGCTCATTCCCTAAGGCTCCCTGATTCATGCATCTCTTCTCCTGGCCAATTTAAGGACTTGACAGATATCAAGAAACTCCGACCTCTTCCACCATTCTCTGGTGATATTTTAGCTGAGGAAAAGGAAGCCTGATTTTTAATTGGCTCATAGATACGTCCTTAAGGCTGTCTCTTTCTTCCCTTTCCTGCCTACTACCATACCAAAAAACTAGTATTAACCGTCATCTGGTTGAACAGAAGAGAAACCTGTGATATTAAAGAATATCACATTTTACAAGGGTTCCCTCTGCAGCCCAGGGTCACGAATGCACAGTTCTTCTCTGAAAGCCTCAGAGAAAGCAGGATGGCAACCTCCTGTTTCTAATTATCTCCATTATTGTATCTGGCCCCAATAGAGGATTCTAGAATGGACTATTCTAACGGCCCGGATGTGGAGATGATGTGATGAGAAACGTAGAAATGCTGAGTTGACAAATCACATCATGAAACTCTGATGTGTACCTGGATTTGGGCAGCTCTCCATCATCTTTCCTCCATCGTACTGTCGGTACAGGGTCACCTCGGGCCTCACATTTAAATTCTGCACTGTCATCCACAGTTACTGCCAAGTTACTGGGTCTCTTCACAAATGATGGTCTCTCTAAAATTAAAAAGAGCCGTCTTAAGGTAAAATTTTAAAATGAACCAGCTGAAAAACACTTTAGGAGTTCAGTAAGAGCATATTTTTAATTTAAAATATTAGCGAGGAAATTATTCCACAGAGTCCCCTCATTCTAGAAGCTTCTCCCTAGGTTTAGTGCTTCCTCTTAGTTCTCCTCCCACATCTTTGGCTATTTTATCTCAAGCTGCTTTTCTGATTTCTTCTCTCCTCTTTCTACCCACCCCCTAAAAAATATTTGGCATAACAATTTTTCTTTCTCCCTTGTATACAGATACAAAATGATAAGAGATCTATTTTTCAATGAGAAGATTAAATAAAATTACACTTACCTAAGACAGTCAGCTCGGCTACTTCACTCTCACGTTCCCCAACCATATTGGTACCAACACAAACATATTTGCCAGCGTCACTTTTACGGGTGTAAGTGATCATGAGCTTTCCTCCTCGTATCTTAAAAAAAAGTTTCACATGAATACTATTAAAATTGCTTCAGCTATGTTTACATGACAGAGGTCTTCATAAGTGAAGATTGCTTTCTAAGCATATAAATCAAAGCATAATTACATCAACAGCTGATGTGCAGTATTTGCTATTTTTAGGTAGTAACCTTAAAGAGAATTGACGCCAAAGGTACAATATAAAAGAAGCAAAAATGTTTCTCCTTACTTACATTTCATAGAAAGTTATATTCTGTATAGCTAGAAACTTGTTGCCCAATCGGCCAGGTTATTTCATATTATTTAGTTAAGTGAAAAACCATAAAAAATTGCATGAATAATTTAGTTAGCAAGAGGAAAGAGAAAAAGAAAATTCTTAATACCATGACTATAATTAATATAGAAATATGTATTAGCTATAAGTGATTTCAAGAAAATGTATTCTAGCATTATATGAATTAATTAAAATGTCTCTAATAACTTAATTTGCCAGAGTTGCTTTAAAGGAATGTATCTTCATTGCGAAAACATAGTAGAACCTGTCATTTCCTTAAAAACATGATGTTGCTGCCACCCAGGCTGGTTTTTGGGGACTTGAGAGGCAGAGGATGTACAGGTCCCAGTAAATCATCAGGAAAGACATGCTTGGGTACACTCTTGAACATATAATTAATTGAATAAAAATTAATTTTAAATGTAAGCAGACATACAGTATAAGAAGTCGACTGAAACTAAACATGAATTAAGATTGGACTATCCTTAATTTAACACGCTTTTGGATGAGAGTTGAGTTCAATTACCCATGAATATCTACAACTTCCTGATCTTAGAAAGGTTTTATTAGGGAACATTTCCAGAATGTTTATTCATAGAGGTTTTTTACCTCATAGTTACCAACTAGATAAAGGAAGAAGGAAGGAAGGAAGGAAGGGAGGGAGAGAGGGAGGAAGGGAGAGAGGGAGGAAGGGAGGGAAGGAGGGAGGAAGGAAGGGAGGGAAACATTCTAGCACATTTTTTTCATAATACATATGGAGTTCATTGAAACTACCACTTTGTAAAGGTGAGGTCCCCTCACAGTTTTGAATGCCTAAATGACTTTATTTTAATCCAGGCATCCAAACTAGGTATTCTGGCCAAGTCTTTAAATATTAGAGGAAACAAAACATTAACAAAGTTTTTAATTTTTGTGAGTTTAGAACTTGATTTTTTTTCAGTAGCATCATAAACAAATGATCAGCCTGCTCCAGATTAACATCCAGGGATTTTTCTCTGCGTCATTCATCATTCCATCCCTCATACCCAGAACAATGCCTGCACACAGTCGTCACTCAAAATACTGTTGTTGAATGTAAACTACTATTGTTAGTCTGTTACCCAATTTAAAATATTTCTATAAGGTTTATAACAGTTATATGTTAAATTGTTTTATTTTTTCATACATTCTTAAATTTTCAAATAGAGAAATATAAAGAAAACATCATACAAAAAATGCACGTTAATTAGTGTTAGTACTTTTGAACATTTGTCTTTCAATTATGTGTGTATACATACACACTCACATACACACATGCATATACAGAGATATACATTTACCGTGAATATGTTTATATATACATATACACATATAAACATATATACATACACACAATTTTCCTAAAGTAGAATCACTTGATATGTGCTGTTTTATAAGCTGCATTTTCAAAAGTATGAGGCATTTTTATATTTTAAATGTTCAAGAAATTTTACAGAGATTCTCAGCATCAATTTCCATGGCTACATACAATTCTAACATTTGGGTTTACCACATTTTACCTAACTATTCCCATACTGATAGATATTTAAGATATCAGTGCTAGGTAATTTAGAAATCTCATTCTTCCTGCTAATGAACAGCACTGAAATCAGCATTCTTTTGTATATATCTTTTCTCATATGTGCAATTATTTCCTTGGGAGGTATCAAAGTGGGATTCTTAAATGTATACCCAACTTAAGGCTATTGGTTTATATTACTAATGATCTTATGTTTCATAAAGTCATTTTAATATAAATATGCCATTTAAATTTTTGTCTTTATCATAACCCTGCTGTGAGACTGTTTGGGGAAGTGTTAAAATAACCTCACTTTTCACTAAAGGGAACAGTGGCTCAGAAAAGTATAACCTCTCCTCCCACATACCTCTGGTATGCCCATTGTAACAATATGTTTTAATTATGCTTCCAAATGTCAGTCCCCTGACCTTAGTATGAACACTGAGGCAGAGGAGCATATGTAATTCCTCATGGGAGCCCCTGTTACAATGCCTTGTAAATAGTAAAAATTTTGTGGGAGGAAATGACTTGTGCAATGTCACACAAGTGGCAACAAGGTGAAGACTTTAGGTAAGATATGTGTCTTTGCATTTATGCAGTCAACAGACACATGAAAAGATGCTCATCATCACTGGCCATCAGAGAAACGCAAATCAAAACCACAATGAGATACCATCTCACACCAGTTAGAATGGTGATCATTAAAAAGTCAGGAAACAACAGGTGCTGGAGGGGATGTGGAGAAATAGGAACACTTTTACACTGTTGGTGGGACTGTAAACTAGTTCAACCATTGTGGAAGACAGTGTGGCGATTCCTCTGGGATCTAGAACTAGAAATACCATTTGACCCAGCCATCCCATTACTGGGTATATACCCAAAGGACTATAAATCATGCTGCTATAAAGGCACATGCACACTCATGTTTCTTGTGGCACTATTCACAATAGCAAAGACTTGGAACCAATCCAAATGTCTATCAATGATAGACTGGATTAAGAAAATGTGGCACATATACACCATGGAATAATATGCAGCCGTAAAAAAGGATGAGCTCATGTCCTTTGTAGGGACATGGATGAAGCTGGAAACCATCATTCTCAGCAAACTATCACAAGAACAAAAAACCAAACACCGCATGTTCTCACTCATAGGTGGGAACTGAACAATGAGAACACTTGGACAAAGGAAGGGGAACATCACACACCGGGACCCGTTGTGGGGTGGGCGGGGGGAGGGATAGCATTAGGAGATATACCTAACGTAAATGATGAGTTAATGGGTGCAGCACACCAACACGGCACATGTATACATACGTAACAAACCTGCACGCTGTGCACATGCACCCTAGAACTTAAAGTATAATTAAAAAAAAAAAGATATGTGTCTTTGGCTATACGAGTTGTACAAATGAAAAGAAATGCACAGCTCACATCCTCATTATCTTAATTACTGCTTAATAAACTTGAGTTTAAAAAACTTGAGTTCTTGAGGTCCAGAACAATTTGAGTATCATCTTATCAAAATCTTCCTAAGAACTTTTGTAACCTTTCATGTGCTGATTTTCGAACACTCGCATAAGCATTTCCAAAAATCCTAAGGAAACAAAATTATTACAGGAAAAGAGGAAGATGAAAAATCCAATATCTGAAATGGAAGTTAAGTGAGCTGAGGTGTAGCTAGATGTTTCTTTATTAGTTCTATAACTTTGGATAGCACACCGAGCCTCTTCTTATGCCTCAGAATCTAACCTTGAAGTCTCTGGATATTTAGGAGACAAGTTTATTGCTGAAAGAATTATACAATGATACATAAAAGATATACCAAAATAAGAGGAAACAAGCACATAATTTAACATTCTCTTTGTTTTAAAAGTGAGTAAGTGTTCAATGTTTTTTATCTACTATAAAATGTAAGGCTTTAAGGACAATTTTAAGACATATTCAAATACACAGAAAAATTGCGAGTCAAAGGATAATAACATATAAATAATTTGCAACAGCGTAGATTTATTTCTACAGCTTCAGTATAATACAGTACTAATTTACTTTCACAAATCTTAAATACTTGGGAATGTAGAGTTTTAAATCAAATTGCTTATGCACACGTGGGCCACCAATTAACATTATATATTACAGCCCAATGCTATTACATGTTGAAAGAATCCATACAGATGGAGAAGGAGGGGGATTTAGTTAACAAGAGTAATGAGGGCACTGCCAGGAGATTCACAGACATGAAAAAATTCCAATTTCGAGATGAATGGGAGGAAACAATAGCTGAGGTAAACCAAAATTCAAAGACAGCTACAAAGGCCGAAGGAATTTGTAGTATACACCCTATTACTATAGCTCCAATTATATATTACACTTGGCTTAATCATGAAAAGAAATTGTATAACTGAATCTATCAGATCTATTCTTTGGGAGCACATATCCATGTGTTTGGTAGTGAATATAGATAGAAAAACTGTTTCTTTTCAATAAAAATTTATTTTACAGCCATCTTTTACAACAAAATCACACTGGCTGTGTAAATTGAAAGTAACCCACCAGGCATTTTACAACTACTTTCTCTATCCTTTGTAAGTAAACAAAGCTGGAGTTTGTTTACTCCGTCAAATTTTTCTACAAGAAATGTTAGTGGATAAATTAAGCATCATGAAAAGCTGTTTTCATTAGTAACATAATATGACTAAAAGCATATGGTTACACAGTGTTCATACATGTAAAACTTTCATATCAATGCAACAATATAAAACAAATCAAGGCCTGAAAAATATTAAATTTGCAAAACATTTTTAATGAGAAAAATGCACTTTTGTAACAATAGCAGAGATATTAATCATCAATGACCAAATAAGGTCAACTAAATAGCACCTTTATTTTTCTACTCAAGGTATTCTTTACCAAAATCACCTAGGTAAAACCGAAAGACAACAAAATATGTACGAAAACACAATGTTTTTAAAAAAGATTTCTAAATCCCAGGTAAATTTTCAGATACATATACTTAGGAAAGCAAAGTAAGCATGGGCTCTGGAGTCAGACTACTTTTTATTATATATGTGTAACTTTAGCCAAGATATTACTTCCTGTGTATCTCTGCTTTTCAACTCTAAAATGGGAATCCTATTAATATATAACTCTAAGGATATTATGAAGATTATGAAATAAACCATATAAAGCACTTAGAAAAATGCCTGCACATTATTATTATAATTATTTATTATACATATGCAGTTAATGATTCAATATTGTTTTTGATCTGTCTAATCAAAAACAATATTTCTTTCTTAGGCTAAATCCGGTAGCTTTTTATTAATATTACAATTACAGGTCACATAATAACATTTTGGTTAAGGATGAACCTCATATATGATGATGATCCCATAAGATTATAATGGAGCTGAAAAATTCCTAGCGATGTTGCGGCTGTTGTAAGATCGTTTCCCAGTGCATCACCTTTTCTACATTTAGACAGATTTAGATACACAAAAACTTGCCGTTGTGTTAGAATTGCCTACAGTATTCAATCCAGTAGCATACTGTACAGGTTTGTGGCCTAGGAGGAACTGGCTATATCATATAGCCTAGGTGTGTAAAAGGGCTATACCATGTAGGTTTATATAAGTAAACTCTATCATGGTCACACACAATAAAATCACCTAACAACGCATTTGTCAGAACATAACGCTGTCATTAATCAATGCATGACTGTAATTACTAAAGCAACTTCCACTGGTTTCATCAGGAAAATATATATTTGCATTGACACAGCATAAGACTTAGAAACAAGTAAATTTTAGGCTTTATAGATCATTATTATTTCCTCCAAAACAGTGGTTCTTAATGGAGGCAATCACCCTCCCTCTCCCCGGAGATATCTGGCAATGTCTGCAGACATATTTTGTTGTCACAACTTGGTGTGGGGTTGGGGGATTGAAGGGTGTGTGGGGGGCGGTGCTACTGGTATCTAATAAGTAGAGGCCAGAAATACACATCAAGGAATTATCTGACTCAAACTGTCTATAATGCAGGGATTGAGAAACTGTGTTCTAAAGATCCAGCTCTGGACTAAGAATAAATGCTGGATTCAAATGACAAAAGGAAGGAAGCGATACAATTAGATAATACAAATAATACTTATTGTATTTAAGGAAAAACTGCTGAGATTTCTCAGATTCGTATACTCTCCCGCATAAATGTCCCATCTCAACAATAAACCAATTTCATTATAAAATACAACATTCTGTTATATACTCACTGACAATGATGGTTAAAGACCTCAAAGTAGATGATACAAAAAATGAAAAAATAAACAAGCCTCACCAAGCCTGGGAGACACTTAATGCCTCAGGGATGATAGAGACAGAAACTGGTAAAAGTGAAAGAACAAACCACAAAGTAGGGCAAATGGACTTCAAAAACAGAAGAAAAATGACAGTTTTCAATTTCCATGAATTCAAATTAATTTTGGCATTATGTCAATGACTACATTGAAATGGATCTTAAAAGGCCATAATTCTACTCTCAATGGTCACAAATATGGAATACATGGTGGGCTGTTCATTTCAATAAACAAAAGAACAGAAAAACAACATAGTACTATGACCCTGATCGAATATAACATACCCACTTACTTTCAAGCAGTGCCTACTAGTAACAATCAACATTTTGGCCGGGCACAGTGGCTCACGCCTGTAATCCCAGCACTTTGGGAGGCAGAGGTGGGCGGATCACCTGAGGTCAACAGTTTGAGACCAGCCTGGCCAACATGGTGAAACCCCATCTCTACTAAAACAAACAAACAAAAAATTAACCTGGTGTGCTGGCACATGCCTGTAGTCCCAGCTATTCTGGAGGCTGAGGCAGGAGAATTGCTTGAACCTGTGAGGCAGAGGTTGCAGTGAGCTGAGATCACGCGACTACACTCTAGCCTGGGCGACAGAGTGAGACACCGTCACACATACAAAAAAAGCAAAAAGAAATCAACATTTTATGTTGAGTCATATAAAAATACTGATTGTAAATTTAGGGTGAGTTTATACATTTTAAACTGTGGTGCCCCTATGTAAGCCAAAAATGAACATTTTCTCTGTCTACATAGGGAAGAAAAATATGTCTAACACAAACAAAACCCTATAAATGTGAAAACAGCACTATTTAAAATAAGCTAAAATATTTCTTGGCAGGTCTCTTCCTGCGGCTGTATTTGACAGTCGAATTGTAAACCTATCAAAAACTAGTTTGTGTAATGAACAGACACAATGTTAAACACTGAACTGCTGGAGCACTATTCAATTAACATAATCCGGGTAGTGGAGAAGCAGAACATGTTAAACTTTCAGACAATATGCTGGCATTTAGCCTATGTCAAAAATTCAAGGCAGAGGTCTTCCTTCCTCATTACCATATACCTTACCAGCCCACAATAGTAACCACATTAGAAGCCCACATTTCCATAAGCTCTAGACAGTGCCTAAAGAGGCCCTTAGTCATATACATACTTGATGAAAGCAAAGCAAAACAAAAAAATGTCCCACTGGTCTTGATCCTTTTTGGGAAAGAGACAGAGAGGAGAGAGGAGAAGAAGATAAAGAATTTTAAAGCTTCAAATATATTTAAACTTTCTATTTTTCTCTGTAATAGTCTCAGGTTTAAAAAAAATGTTTTAGAGACGTCAAAATGTAAAAATTCTTGATGTGTTTAATACATATGATTTTTATATATCAGGAATTTTCCCTGTAAAAAACTAGAAATGACTACTTTTCTTAGGGGTAAAGACTTCTGTGAGCAGTAGGAAATCCTGCCTTCATCTCCTTTACTGAATTGCTTACTGAATAATTATAGAGAATAATCAGGTTTAAGATGTAGCTTTTCTACCAAGAGTGGAGCAAACCATTTTATGTCTCTGGTTAGCATGGAAAAACTAGCATCAGTATTCTTATTTCCAGAATACAAGAAACAAAATTTAACTTTGCACACAAAGAAATATACTGCCTTTAAAAAAGTAAATTCAGTAAACTTTTTTTGTTCAGTTCCCTTTTAAAACATAAATTCGTAAGTTTTTTGATTGGGTTATCCGAGAGTACACAGCTTATCCTGAAATCAGTGCTCACAATCAGAAATAAAGATGAACTTAAAATGAACTCCTTGCGATGTCTTCATTTTCTACCCTAAAGCAAGTCAGATGATTTGCAGTATCTGTTACACAGGAATTTTTTTTTTTTTTCAGACATCACCCCCACAATGTTATCCATACACCTCTAGGTTAACACACTAAACAGACTGGAGCTAATTAACTAGTTTGGCTACACAAATTCTTTTCTGCTTTTAATTACATTAACCTAATGTGACTTGAATTCAACAGACCAAAAACAAAACCGTTAATTATATTAAGGGCTTCAAAGATGATTTCAAATTGCTAGCCACCAAACTGTCATGAAATTTATCTCATTTCCTTTAATATATTTTACATGCAAAATCTGTGCTTTACTAAAAATACTATTTAAAAATACATCAAAACAATGAATAATAGAATATTGATTATAATGCTAAAAGAGAAATATGTTTCAACTAATACAGATAAGACACACATAGGCATCATCATACCAATAAGAAATTATGCAGTACTAAATTTTTACAATTTTCTACAAGATTAAAGGCTTGAAAATATTCATTTACAGTAGTAAGGGCTTGACGAGTGGGATTCACATGAAGAATGAAGTTGTCTAAAGCACCTGAGTTGAGAAATTACTTTTTCAGAAAAAAACTTGATTCTTTACCACCAACTCATTTTCATACTATTTTGCAAAGTAAGTGAGATGAGAGGTTTTGAATTACAGTCCAGTGTGTCATCCTTAAACAATTCACCACTAACTCTCCTTGAGCAGAATATCTCTTCATAGAAATGCTGTCAATTCTGCCTGGATCTTTGACCTACAGAATAGAGAGCAAGCTGTTGTGAACTAGAGATGTGCCTGGCATGGCTTCTGAACAACAATGAGATGCAGGTAACCCAGATGGCCAGTCATAGCCCCCAGACATTCCCCTTGGTGAAATCAGCTGCAGTACAGTTTTAGATGGTCCCTAAGGACTCCTTTCAACAGAAACATATGAAGAAGACTCACAACAATAACGGCTTTTATTTCTTTAAATTGTGACATCAAATTAACAACAATAACAACAACAACAACAGTAACAATCCAGAAAAAATAACTTGTTTGAGGAGGGTGCTGAGAATAGGAGGAGGTAAAGTAATACCCATTACTTTCCAATCTGGCTACAAGAATAGTATCAGCTTTTAATGTTAGGCAGTTCAGATTAAAGCATTCATATTTTCTAATGCATGCCATCCTATTTTTCAAAAGTAATCATGCTTTATTGCATTCTAATTAAGCAAAAACATTGCTAGTACCATAATTATTTTGTACAAATGACAGACAAAGAATTGGATAATCAATCCCAAAAGTATCATAGTAACATAAAAATACATAATCAAGTAAAAATAATTCATATAACTCAGATATTATATAATATAAAAGAAAATACAGTATTTCCTATTTTATAATATTTCTTTGTCATATTCCCAGGTAGGTAGTGCAAAAAGAATACTTTAAAAAAACTACAGCCCGGCCCGGCGCGGTGGCTCACGCCTGTAATCCCAGCACTTTGGGAGGCCAGAGGCGGGCGGATCACGAGGTCAGGAGATCGAGACCATCCCGGCTAACACGGTGAAACCCCGTCTCTACTAAAAATACAAAAAATTACGCGGCCGTGGTGGCGGCGCCTGTGGTCCCAGCTGCTCGGGAGGCTGAGGCAGGAGAATGGCGGGAACCCGGGAGGCGGAGCTTGCAGGGAGCCAAGATGGCGCCACCGCACTCCAGCCCGGGCGACAGAGCGAGACTCCGTCTCAAAAACAACAACAACAACAACAACAACAAAAACTACATCTCTTATTAAATAATTTCATGTTTTCATTAACTATGATTTAATAAATTATATTTCTGAACATACACATTAATAATTTTGTCTTTAAGACCTACATTTTAATGTAGTTAGCTATCAGATAAAAATGTAAATTGTTCATAAATCAATTCAAAACCATCACCATCAAAAATCATTGATAGAGAGCAACTTACATTTACTGATCTAGTGACCAATACTTCTAAGTGTAAGAACAAATTTCAAGAAATTCGTTTTTATATATTCTATAAAAATGTATATTTTATATATTTATTTGTACTAATCTCACAAAATAATTTTAAAATTCTACGTATTTATGACAAAAAGATTTTATATTTAAATATCAAAGCAAACATTTTATTTTAGATTTAAAAACCTCAGCCAAATCACAGTTCGTCTTGGTTAGCAAAGTTTATTAAAGATTTTTTGATCTTTCTATTTTTTGTAAAAGCTATTGATTCTTGCTTCATTTTCCCAAAATTTTTTACCTCCCTCTATTCCTATTTTATTCTGGTTTACAGAGACCTAAAAGAGAGAGAAAGGGGAAGGAGGAGGAGAAGGAAAAGGAGGAAGGAGAAATGCATTATTTTAATTATTTCTCATTCAAGTGTCTTGATTAGATATGATCTGGTTTCATGCTATGCGTTCACAGGCTGTCTGGTAAACTTGTCTTTAACTCAAGACCAGTCCAATATGAACTCATAACACAAAATGACAGCACTGTACCCCAAGATGGATGAAACTAAGGAAAATAGATTGTATGCCAATATTCATAAGATTTTGTTTTTTCTTCTAGGTTACAAAAAAAAAATACCCAGATTAGTCAGCTTTCAATTAAACTGTAAAAAGTACCTAGATTTTACAAATTATTCACTAGTCTATTCTCAAGTGAAGGCTATTTCATCATTTACAGCCTACTCAAAGTGTAAATAATGTTCCTGGGATTTGCACAAAAAATGTTTTGTATAACAAAAGGACACCGGGGCAAGTATGCACGCATTGTAAAGAAAATATGAGAATGATAAATTGAAAGCAATCAAATGACCATTCTAAAAATTCCTGGTGACATAAAAAAGGACAGCATTGCATGGAGAAAAGCCATAACTTGTTTCAGGTCTTTCAACTACTCTCTTAGGAGCGGAATTGAGAGGAAAAATAGCCAATTAGGATCTCTCCGTTGGCGTCCCATATTTGCCTGGGCTACATACACACAAGAGAACACGATCCCATTTCATTTGTTTCCTGGTACACTTTACAATACCATTTGAAAACCAACATGAATTCAGCCAGGAGTTTAAACACACTTGATCATCAGAGAGAAGCAACAAGAGACTCATGCAGAAAAAGCAATTATCCCAGTGGGAACACGTGGCTCTTTGCACAGCTTGGTGAGCTGCCAGCTGAGAACACAGGCCTGGGAGAGTCCCCGCCTAGGACTCTGGCAGCTGCACTTCTCTGCTATTTCCATTTCTCCTCCTAAACTTCTCATTTCTTCCTCATAACAATTTATAAATTGGTAGTTGGCTGTTTGCTGCTGCAGAAGCACACCTATGATAATTTGATTATAGACTACATCAGGAAGAGCTGTATTGCTAATTGCAGGTAAGTGGGAGCCACCCTGCAGAGAGACATAGTTAAAGGACAGGATGATTTTCTTTGTGAAAGTATAAATTAGTATCTTGCTCTCTATCAAATGTATATCACCAGAGATCCTTTTCATGATTCCTAATTTTAATAAGTAATAATAGAAAGAAAGAAGTAACACAGCCCTCTTTAAACACACCAATTTTGCTTGCTTAGGTGTAGCTCAAAGACTATATGAAGCCTTGGGTATGGCATTTTTCTGCTGGACACCCATTTTCCTGGGCTAGACAGACGTACGTAGCCTAAAGCAATCAGCCAGGAAAGCCCCTTCTAATTTATAGTATTAACCAGGAACAGATAACTGCTGAGTGCTGATGAAATGGAGAGCAGATGAAACAGTGAAGGCTTTTTAGCAGATTCCCCAGGTGTCTGGTTCCCAAGTCATTAAGACTAGAACCCCAAAGTGAATCCTATAAAAGGAAGCAATATAAAGAATGGTTTTAGCCTTTGCTAGCTATCTTCTAAAAGTAAGAAAGCTAATTGATTTTTACCTCTATGAAAATTCTAGGTAGATTACATGGTAGCATTCAGCCTTAATATGAAAAATTGATTTAGCTTATAGCTATTAAAGTTAATGTATTATTTCCTTCACAGGTCTCATGAAACAGTGTCCTGCTGTTTTAAAGGTAAAAAACAAAGTCTTATGGGCAATTTTCACTTTCCCACAAAACCAGGTTTGCTTTTTATCACCTCTTCCAACCATCTGGCTCTAATTCTGAATTTACATACAGTCACTGCTAAGGCAGCCTGAAATAAAAATCTACAAGGGAATTATGACTATACTCTAGAAATAAAGATGACAAATGTTCATAATATTTGAGGGGAGAAAAGCTCATTTACAAACTCTTGGCTCTTTTGAATTACAAGTACACCAGCTGAAAATACTTTGCCAACAGTAAATCCCTTCTCCTCTCTGTGGGTTCTTACACTTAGCTCTAGAGTTTGGTCCAGTGTGAGAAATTCCCTCACTACCAAATGCTTGCTAAGATAAAGCCTTTTCCAGAGATCACGTATAACTTGTTACCCTTGAAATTTACATTGACTTACATTCTGTAGAAGACTCACAACCATGGCAAAGTCAAATCAAGTTTGGGTATGCAAGGGATTCCTTGATACAGATTGACCAATTTTACTTTACAGAAATGCATTTTTTATTCAAAAATATAAACGGCATTTAATATTACTAATTAAGATTCTACAGAAGAAGAAATATTCCTAAAATAGCTACAAATTGAAGTAAACACTCATGAACACTCTGTAGTATTTTAATCCCAAAGAGTCAAAGGAGAAAAAGAAGAGCTTGCAAGTGACAAGCTTCATTGATTAATCAGAAGTTAGGGCTCCTCAGACCAGGGTAAGAGATTCAATATCCATATGGCCAGTTGCTTCACCCTCCTTTGTTGAACACGAGATTATGCTAGAATGTAGCTCACTCATTTGGCAAATTTGTGCCTCACTTCATATGGAAAACACATTCAGAACGTAAATAAATCCCATATCTTCCAACAATACACATGTTAACATGAATTAAAATATTTCTACATACATCCTAAGAGGAAGCAAGTCTGCTAACTCCTCAATGTGAGGAAGAAAATACGATCTTAGAAAGACAGGTCTGACCTAGCGCTTAAAAAGGAGCTTTCTGGTGGGTTACATTAAACTTCAAAATTATCAATAGGTACTAACTAATACCTAATATCAATAGGTATTAACTAATATCAATAGGTATTAACTAATAATAATATCAATAGGTATTAACTAATAATTAACCCATGGACAAATAAGAAATAAAAATAAACTCATCCTGACCATTTCTATTTCTATAGTTATTGGTGAAAACAAAATAAAAGAGAAAATGATCTGTGTAAAGAGTATTGTAAAAACTGTTTGGAGGGATATTTATTTGGAACGTTCTTTCTTAGTCATAAATGGTTCCATTCCATAGCCAAGACAAAAGCATGCTGAACAGAAAATGTAATACAAAGGTATTAATTATAATAAGGGATATGAGTGTTTTATATGGCTTCTAACCTATCTCTAGGTTATACTGTTGGAACTTCGAGCTGAAAAATCTGAATCTTGTGCATCCTAGGTTGCTTCCATATAAACCTCTCTTAAGAGTTCCAGCATTTAGGGATGGGAAAGACTCCACTAGAAGTTATATCAGTCAGTGTGAAGATTAAAGAACAAAGTAAAATCAATGAAAAAAGCTTGATCTGACATTTCCTGCCTTTCTTCTGCATAGAATATATGTTCTGTGATGGCAAAAACTTTCTCCTAGTTTTAACATTTAAAAACACAGCACTTACATAGAAAGTACACTATCAGAATTGTCAACAATCTAAGAGATTGGACATATAGAATTCTTATGATTTCAGTCATCTCTTCTGAAAAAAATGCTGAGTATCTTCAAATTTATGTTAAAAGCACACTATCTTATACTGCATTATAGCAGACAAATTCAAGTTCTGACCACTCCATACTAAAATAACAAATGTATTTAAATTCTCTGGTGTTTCTACAGAAATTTTAAAGAACTTAAGAATTGTGGAAGCTTAACATCTGAAAAAAATTATGTCCTATGTGTAAACTGCCTTTGACAGTTCTTTCTGCAAGTACACAAAAAAATGCATCAGTGAATCTGTGATAAATTTAATAAATGTGCCAATGTATTTAAGCAACAATCTGTATTATTGGTATTGTTTTAATTAATGAGAACTGTGATATACCAACACAAGCTATATACATAGCATTGTTACATGCATTATTTTTAATGTCAAAAACATTCTCACAAGGTGTATTTTCCTATATTTTGGATTAGAAAATTAAGGCTCTGAGAATATCAAAACTTGCTCCAGATCATTTGGTAAGTACACTGAAGCTCATTCTACATAGATCCAAAGTAAAGCTTTTATAGAGGGCTTTCTTTGAGATAGAGAACAACAGCTTATATTTTCTTTGCTTCTCACGCCATAAACTACAAATTCACAATATTTTTAAAACGTATAGATCCCCAAAATGAATGGCGGGAAGAACAAATCGGTGCTATCCATGGACCTCCCTAAGCATATTACATTGAAGTTCCCCCTTCCAGCACACCCCATATTTAAGCCTAACCAATCTGGACATCCAACCTAATGGCCATTAGTCCATGTAATTGTCAGCAGAAGAAAAACAATGTGTATGTTTACATTTCATATTTGCATGTGTTGTCTGTAGGACTAATGTTGTAAGGGAAATATCCCACATACATTTCTATGCAGAAGAATGGCTCTCCTCTTCCCATGCAAACACGCGCTTATTATCATGAATGTTTAAAGATTAAACAGAATATTTATAAGCTTCCCTAATAAAGATGGAGAAATGTGGCATGATCTTTTATACACATGATGCATGGAACAATACAGTGATGTCATATATCGAGGTGAGAGAAGAGTGACCCATGCATGTGAATAGGCTAAGGAATAAGAAATCATGGATTCCTTAGTAAATTGTACTCTATCCACTCAAAGAGACAAATTTACATTATTTCCAGCCAGTATTATACAGATTAAGCTCAACTGCTTTTGAAATGTTCCCATACAATATGATGCTCTTAAAGGTGACTTAAACAAAAGCCTGTTTCTAATGCAATAGGCTTTTAAAGCTTTGTGATCACCTCGATTTGTAAGATTTAAGAAGAGTAAACCTGTACCATCTGGTAGTAATTTTGTTAATGCACAACAGATTATTTTGCAAGTGTACAATTTATCATATTATCAAATTCTTTGGTTTTAAGGAGATAAAAACTGAAGTGGTCAGATGTTACCAAGAGCTGTTTGGTTAAAGCAACTAACCTTTAAACAAAAGAATTGCAGAATCAGCATTAGATTGAGGAGATATTAGCCTCACCATAAAACTTAGAATTAGTCTTTGAGAGAGAATATTTAAATAAAAGTGATAATGTGGGCGAGATGAAGAAATAATGTTAATCATCACCAATTATAAGTAATGAAAAGGAAATCTCAATCCCCTGTAAAGTGATCGGATTAAAAATAATTGAAAACTAAAAGTCTTAAGAAATTTTCCTTGATTTCTGCATTTTGGACCCTGTTTTAAGGAAAGGATATTGTTTACAATATCTTGTAAAATCAAATGCCCTTTTGAAGGTACTACTTGTTTTTTTTTTAAAGATTACAATTCATTTTGCTTGATGTTAACAGAAAGAAAAAAATGCAGTCCATACTATCATAAGCAATCAGAAAGATTACAAGCAATTAGAAAAGTAAACTTTTTAAAAATAGGGAATTACTAAAAAGTATTGATATTCAAATATTTTCCCAAATTAAAGATAAAATGTATAAACAATTCTTTAAGATAAATTCTAAAACTATATTTTTGAGAAATATTTCATCTGATTAATGGAACATTGTGAATTAAATAAACTATTTAGGACATCATCTATGAACCCACAAAAGATTGTGCCTTTAATTTGGCAAACTACTTTAACCTATAATTAAACAAAGTGCTCCCTGACAGTAGTAAAAGCCCACCACCAGTCCTTGGCTACTGGGAGAAATTTAATGGCCTGATCAGATATATCAAAGTGCTTGGAAACTGAAGAAACTCTAGCTGCTTGTGTAAGCATATATTTTAAGAAAAAAGTAAGAGAAGAAACAACATTTGCATGTCTGCTTTCTATGCTGGGGTGGCAACCTAATCCAAAATTCCTATTGCAGGTTTGTTATTTGACCATGTGTGTTCATTTCGTATCATTTTAATACAGCACTTCTGCTTAATATACTGTATTATTTTGAATTATGAAGTACAACTTTCTTTTTGGCTGATTACTCCAATTTCTGAGACACTTTCTGCTTTCTGGAAGGTCTACTTTGACTAATAGATCATGGATGCTAACTAGCAGCATGCAACCATATCAGGTTTCGTCTCCGTGATTTTCACGAGTTGGCGGAATTCCATGTGGAAGGCAGCATTGGCAGTCCTCTATGTCATCTAATGTTACTTTGACTGAAACTAACATGTGAGTGGAACTAACTTTTGGAAAAGTATGCAAAACTGTTTTGGGTCTGAGTGTGGTGAATCATGCCTGTAATCCCAGCCCTATAGAAGACCAACCTTGGCAACATGGTGAGACCCCATCTCCACAAAAAAAAAAAAAAAAAAAAAAATAGCTGGATATGGTTGCATATACTGTAGTCCCAGCTACTCACATGGCTGAAGTGGGAGGATCACCTGAGCCCAGGAGATTGAGGCTGCACTGAGCCGTGTTCACACCACAGCACTCCAGCCTGGACGACAGAGAGATACCCTGTCTCAGACAAACAAATAAAACCAAAAGACTTGTTTTTTAGGAAACCCATTTGGAAAAAAAAAAAAAAAAAAAAAAAAACTCCAGAATCATCTCAGGAGATTTAAGAGAATACTAACAAACAGTATGCAACAGTCAAAGCAGGATAGCATATCAACATTGCATGATACCAAAACTGAGGACTTTAATTCATATGTAAGTTCATTATAGTACTTAGATGAAATTTGAAAATATATAGTATATTGTTTCCCAAAGGCACCAGAGATTATTTGTTGAACTAGAAAATATTTTGTCTGGCAATCGTTGGTCTCTACTACCTTACCTCTGCATCTAAAAACACTGAACCCCGTCTATGGTCCTGGAGTCAGTTTACGTAAAGATATAAGAACTTTATAAGGAATTACAATTATGTGTCTCAAAGGACCTGGACAAAAATGGGCATGCAGATTATACGTTATAAAGCCCATAAAGGTATATATCTTACACATTGAGACTTAAATATTGATGTAAATCTATACATTGATCAAAACAGGATATACTACAGTTTTACAAGTGTTTGGTTTTTTGATCCACGAAATATCTAATTCAAAAGGTTTGCTTTAATTTCTGAAGTTAAATATCTTTCACCTCTCCAAGTTATTAAATTCAGTGTAGAATGAACATGAACTGAAAATCAAGACAGGGGAACTTAAAATAACGCTTTATAATGAGGCTGTCATCAACAGTCCTCAAAATACTTTTGACTACTGTGGTTTGATTCTCATAAGGATCCTAATAAACAGGCAAAGAAGATATCATTATCTGAATATTTTCAACAATTGACCAGACTTGACTAAGGTCTGGTTGTTAGGACAGTTTCAAAAATGTGCTTTGGACATAACAGACCTTTCCCAAGATGGTCATAGATTAAGCTTAACTTACTATTTAAACTGCTGCAATTTATTTTCTTTTTTGAATGAGATTGTGTGACAACCTCCGATATTCAGTCATTTAAGATGAATTTCTATATGTTCGTAATAACATGCAGAATGTACAAAATAATCAAATCGACATAAGGCCATCCCCGTACCTAATGGATAAATAAGCAGGGAAATTTATTAAACCCTATATATTTAAAATACTATTTTCAATGCTGTTACCAAGATAGGAAATACTGAATTTAGAACACAAAACAAATGGAAAAATTATATGAAATAAATCCATGAAAAACCTTTGTTGTTGAGTTTTTTGTTAAGATATATCGTAATCAAATTTAAGTGTCATTTTAGATGGGTTGATCAGGTCTAGTCTGTCATGGGAAAAATCCCAGGAAGAACTCTTATGATGGGAGACTCCACACTAATCCATTATGTGACTCAGGGTAAATCAATGGGCTTGGCGTCTCTTTTGTCCCTGAAAACAAAGGACCTTGCCCATTCACAATCTCTCAACTCAGCTCCATCTCTAAGATTCTATATCAGTATGTCACACTCATAGCAATGTATTTACTCACATAATTAACTTGTGTAGTATCTCCTATTTTTAAGCCAAAAAAAAATCATGCTTTAGAAAAAAGAAATGGTGTGGATGATACTCTCTTCCCATTTTATAGGAGAGTAAGATAAGAAATATGTAATTGTACGTGGAAATAAAATTAACAAAATCACATATATTCAAATTAGCAACTTTTCATTCCTGAGTACTCTAAAAGACAAAATTTCTGACTTATATTTCATTCATTTAACACTTTCTCAAACATAACATATGAGCTTCGAACATAAGACAGACATGAGGAATACAGGTGGACTTTCATATGTTTTATGTATATTAGATAAGTAATATATAAATCATAATTTAGAATAGATTATAAGAGAAGTATTTGAAAAAGGAAAATGAACAGATAACACGAAGAAGAAATCTAGTGTGGGTATTTGGGTGGGATTTTGCTGATGGCTCCTCTGAGGAATTTGTCTTTGAGACCTGAAAAATGAGTGTTAGACAAAGGGGGTGTAGGAACAGAACATTACAGATAGAAAACCACATGCCAAGACTCTCATATATTGGTACACCAAGCTGTTGGCATGCAAGCTTTCAAATGCACATGTAACATATGAATAGTGAAAAGACAGAGCAAAAACCAAATGCTCACTGAAATTATCTTTTTAATTGTATTGTCATCTAAACTAATTTGTGTGCCAGAACTGAGAATGCTTTAGTTTATTGCAATCCTTTCAAAAGAGCGCTTGGACTTCACAGGTAGGTGTGAAATGCTTGGCTTTCTATTTTCTAGTTTCAGGGTCCAAACATGATGAGTGTATATGTAATTATTTAAATAAAATTGCAAGTGTGTGGAAAGTTTCAGGATGTTCCTCGAGAAGAGAAACCAGCCTTTCTCAACCAGTACTGTGCATCTGAATCACATAATTTCTCAATTCCCCTAAGGACAATACATAACTAGAACTGTTCTAGATGCATGGGAAAGAAGTTGATTCATTACACATGGTGGGTACCTTTAGGGTATTAGGACAGAATTCTCCTGTGGAATAACCAGTTGATGATCGCATTGCCCAATAAAGGTACACATAGAACTTGAATCAGTTTCTTAATTTCAGTGTTAGTCTAAACACTTTACTTACTCATAATGTTCACCCAAAATACTCCTAGTGATTCTGTGGCAACTGAAAATTCTCACAGTTGTGAATCAGATATAGATAGAAATACAGGCAGAGGAGATAGAAAGCTGGATCTTCGTTCACATACATTTATATCATCTTCTTGCTTCTTGAAGAAAATTGGAATTGTTATGACATGAGTAGTTTTGGATTTTCCTTTTCCATCAAGATTTAGATGACTAAATATATTCAGAGTTCAAATAGGTATACTAACAACAATAATAGAGAGAACACCATTACTAATATGTATTAAGTGTGTCACCATTTACAATGACATTTAACATGCATTTTCTCGCTGAATTCCCTCAACAACACACTGAACTAATCTAGGTATGATTAGACAATTCATTTCACAGATGGAAACAATGAAATGTATAGAGATCAAATGTCTTCCATAAGATCAGGCATTTAATAGGTGTTGAAACCTGAAATTATAATGTGGTCTTATAATGCCCAAGCCTATGCTTTGTTCTACTAATCCCCAGTGTTTCAATTATTAAATATGAAAATTAAGATAGACAGGAAAAATTATTTTTAAGTCATTTATTCAAT
Organism: Pongo pygmaeus; assembly: GCF_028885625.2. Lineage (NCBI taxonomy): Eukaryota > Metazoa > Chordata > Mammalia > Primates > Hominidae > Pongo > Pongo pygmaeus. Next base: position 16,806,905 of record NC_085930.1, on the reverse strand, counting down.
CCAATGACTGGTATAATAAAGTTGTGTTGACTTACCATATTTAAATCCCAAATAGAAAATTTACTTTGGAAAATAAATAGAATACATAATATGCATTGACACTTTATGTAAGATGAACCCAAAAAAAAATCTATTTCAGGTTTACTACTCAGGTTTCCTTTGACCTTCACACAACAGAGCTATGTATTTATTTTGCAGAAACAGAAATTTAACTTCTTAGGGAAAAGGGGCTTTATGACATCAGCTGTATTAAGTATGTTAATTTCCTCTAGGGGAGAGGAGGAGAAGAGGAAGCAAAAGACATTGAACAATGAAAGAAATTGGAAGAGCAGACGAAAGCACTAATCGAAGGAAGGGAGGAGAAGCAGATGGCGTAGGAAGGAGACATGTGGGAATTGGGGGGAAAGGAAGCAATTGGCAAGGAGTGGGCTGAATGCCAAATTTGTGAAGGATCTGAAGGGCACTGGGGATTTGGATGGGATGTGAGTCAGCTGCTTTTTACCAAAATATCACACCAACAATGGAAATCAAAGAAACCTACAAAGACACACAGGAAGCAGAAAAGGACTAGGAAAAGACCTGATGACATACTCCATTCTAATAATTTTACCTCGTCAGCATGGGAATGGGAAGTGTTAAAGAGTTATTTTTGGTGTATTGGTTTGGTTTTGTTTTTTACTGCATAACTAAATTGTTCTCCTACCTTCATTACGGATTTTCAAATCTTTAACTTGCTTTTGAAAGAAATGATACAGATAAAACCCTTCTATATATTTTTGCTATTTTTTACTTACCTTATATAAATGTGATTTGTTATGCATTGTCACTCATACACAAAACAATTCATTTAAACCATCTAGGATTACAGTGGCCAACTGTCCCCATTTTCCCAGACCTGAGGGATTTCCTGGGAATAGAATTCTCATTTCTAACACCAGGACCATCCTGGGCAAACCAGAATGGTTGGCTTTCCTATCTAAGGTAAAAATCTTAAGAAAAAGCTACTAAATATACTTGTTCATCATGCTAAAGCATACTGATGCTGTAAATTTTTTTTCTACATTTTGCAAAGAAGAATGGATAAAATCTTAATTCAGCTATGCAATAAGTAGATGAAATGAAAAATATAGTTACTGACTGGATAACGGCTTTGATGCAAATAAATATCTTACAAACAAATTCTTTCCCCATCATCTAGATTATTTTTTCAATCAAGTAAAAACAGTTGTAGACATAGAGAATATTTGTGGCATGCTACTGTAAGGACAGTAGGAAGAAGAATAAACAACTCAGCATAACTTATCTCAAGGAATAATATGAGTCATTCAAAAATGCTTAAAGTCACAAAGGCTCATACCAGCTAAGAATTTGAAGCATGAAAAGATGAGTTTCTTTTAAGCTCTTCTTCTTAATAAAATGAAATAATTCAGGATAAATGATCGACAAAGGTTATCATGAAGAAAATATTTCTGAAATTTCAGAATTGAGTCTAGGCAGAGCTTAATATTTATACTGTGTTGTTAATGTGTTGGTTTTTACTGTATTTTATTATATCTATACAAAATTCCCCAGTCACTACATTAATAATATTTTATTTAACTCAATTTTTCATGTGTTATATAATATCTCATAATTGTGTACTTTTTTCAACAATAACTTTTGAAATGTGTGCAGCTAATGATATTAGAACCTGGCTAACTCACAATTTGGACTGATAACTACAAAGCATATTCAGTTGAATAATTTACTGATTTATAATATCCTCTTCAATATAAATCCTTTTCCTAAATGGCAGATGATGACAGTTAATTGTTTTCTTTAGATAACCTCTAATATCTTTTTAGGTAAGACTTCTAGTCTTCAGAATAAATAATTTTAGGTTGTCTGAGCTATAATATTTGGCCAAATTTGACCCTTTCTGTGCCATCTTTTATAAAACTACTCAACTTTTCCAATTTAAAAACCTTTGTTATGTTATAGATTTCAATCCTGAACATAATATGGACTAGTTCTTGAACATGCCAAACCCTGGTTTCGAGACCACCGCAACTTGCGTTCTGTGAACTCATCTCTCCAAATCATCGAATATTAAGAACAGTACTTCATCATGGAAACCAAGAGATACTGGCATCCTCAGTCAAAATTTGCACTGATAGCATAGCAGAGTTGTTATATATGTTGCAGAATCTATAGGACCCTATAAAAAACGTTACGAGTCAAAAAAACGCAAGTGCCCCCTTGCTTGCCCTCTCTTCCCCAACCAGCCAATTTAGACGTAGTGACTGCATTAGCAGAATTTTTAGTATGTATCTGACAAGATTGTTGGCAGGATTAAATGGGTGAATATACATAAAGTGCTTGTAACAGGACCTGGCACATAGCAAGTGCTATAATAAGTGTTTACTATTATCATCATCATCATCTCCTTCTTCTTCACCTTCTTCATAAGACTAAGTTGACAAGTTTAAGTGTACCCTAATGTAAAGAAAATAGCTTAGGCACTGGGTTTTCAAGTGGATAAAATGAGATGATATAAAACATATAATACATAGCAAGTTCTTAATATGCAATAGCTATTATTATTATTCTCTCTAAAAATGGACATTTATTTAAATTTAATAAAATAAAATTTAAATAAATTTAAATAATTTTTATTTAAAATTTTTCAGATTAAAAAGGAACTTTTTTCTTTTTTTTCTTTTTTTCTTTCTTTTCTTTACTTTTTTTTTTTTTTTTTTTTTTGAGACAGGGTTTCATTCTTGTTGCCCAGGCTGGAGTGCAATGGCGCAATCTCAGCTCACTGCAACCTCTGCCTCTCGGGTTCAAGCGACTGTCCTGTCTCAGACTCCCGAGTAGCTGGGATTACAGGCATGCACCACCACGCCTGGCTAATTTTTTTGTATTCTGAGTAGAGACGGGGTTTCTCCATGTTGGTCAGGCTGGTCTCGAACTCCCGACCTCAGGTGATCTGCCTGCCTTGGCCTCCCAAAGAGCTGGGATTACAGGCATGAGCCACCGCGCCTGGCAGAAGGAACTTTTTTCAATTGACTTTCATGACACACTTATGCAGAAGAGCTAAATACAAGGCCTTAAATTCTAACTTGTAACATTCAATAAACATATCATATATACTATATACAGATATTGAAAATTTACTATTGTTTCTGTAAATATTCATTTACTAATCTAAAACAAAAAGTTTAATTACTACTTGTCAATTAGCAGATCTCATATAAATACACAAAAGTATCATTTTCTGTTAGTATAATGGCATTGATTTATGATCTTATTTTTAACATATATTAAGATAAACTATACAGTTGCTCTTGTCTCATCAGTTATCACCTAGGTACTATTAAATACCTTAATATTTTATTTCATAAGCACATTTGTTTTTATGCTTGTAGTAGTCAATTAAATAAGTTTTATTTATAAGCCATCCTCCATAAGAGATCAGCAATTTCATTTCTATGCTTGCAATTCCTGCAGCTACCACCAGGTTCATTTTATAGAAATCCAATACAAAGTATGAGAAATTGATGCCTGGAACTTGGTGCAATTGTCTGTGACCCAAAGAAACTGTGCTAATTTATAACAAACTGACCTTTTTGCTGAGATAAAAATATTAAAATTGTCTAAGAAAACAAACATAGAATAAGTGGCAAATTTTAAAACAAACTTAATCTAGGAAAATATTTGTGATGTCTACTTTAATGTTTTAACTTTTTCCTTAATGTAGAAGGCAATTTTAGTTTTTAGATTGAACAAAATACTTATTTTTTTCAATACTTGGTGTTAACTTTTTCCCAATCTTAATATTTTCTTTTTTCTACCCTAATAAAATATCTTGAACTTAAATGCAATATTTCTAAAAAGTAGTGAAATTGTTAAAAAATCGCTTTTTGTGAGGTATTTTCAAAGACATCCAAAAGAACACTTTAGTCCTCCGATTCATCTGTATAAGAAAATTTCGTTTATTAACAATGATGGATATGATTAAGTCTCAAACACATGAAGTAAATCAATTTAATCTAGCCTACCAGTTAAACTACTTTTATTTCTGACTCTAAATATAAATACTAATGTCTAGAAAAGAAAGAACACTAGAGACAAACATCATTTAAGGCCTCTTTCAAATGATTCTAAGAAATATGTGCCAAAAAAGTTCTAAAAGACTCTCCTATCATGTAAGAGAATAAGAAAATGTTATTTATATATTCCTGGTTTATAATCATCCTGGATCTGAAATTTGGCTCAGAATCCAGGTCAATGTAAGAAGAAATGAATTAAGAACTTAAAAAAAATACAGGTGCAGCTATAATTCAACTACATATTTCCCCTTTTTGTAGGGTGTGTCTTTGTTCTCACAGCTGGGAGAGGTGTACTTTAAATTTTCAACAAAGAAAGTCACCACATTAAAGAACTCTAGAAATTCCTATAACCAAAACTGTAGCAGTAAGCATGCAATCTTCAATTGTCTTTCATAACGCTATTATGTGCTTTAATCTTCTGTTCATCTGCACTCAGCACATTTGGCAAAGTACATTAACAAGAGAGATGAAAACACTCATTTGAATACAAAGCTTAGGAAAGAAGAATCACGTACAATGACTAATAACCAACATCTTTTAAGAATTTATTTTCATTATTGAAAAAAAAGAACTGGAAATAATGTCATGTATTCTGTTTATGTTCTAAGTTTTTGTTTTAATTATTCAATTTCAGTTTTGCCTAAAGGAAGAAAATAAAACACAAACAATTATGATCTACATAAGATCAGTGATTTTGAACCCAAACTGCTGATTTTTAATGTATTCCTTTTCCCAAATGTATAAATGTGCTTTTTACCTCCAGTGTTTCATCAGTTCCACAGTCATAATTTATACAAAACACACAGATGGTCTTAGAAATAGTAAAAGTTTCAGATGTTACAACTTCCTAGCATATGGAACACCATCATGGATCATCATTTTGGCAACATGTAAATGATTTAAAAGTTATTTATATATTAACATCTTGGCATCATTTCATAGTCATAGGTTTTTACAACTTTAAACTGTTTGATTCCTTGTTGTAGGTGGTTCTTACACTGACTAGAAGCTACTGATGGCGTGGGGGAACTGGTGCTCTTTAATTAGAGGACAGCATCCCCTTAGACAGCAAAAGTAAATGAAGATTCTATAATAAATTAAACATTTTGGCATAAACAATAAAATGTCATCTAGTTCACTGTATGATACATCAGGGAGTTCCAAGAATTTTTAAAAATCAAATTTATTATAGTGATTTTAAACTATGAATGTCACAAAAAATTAACACATACACAAGCATACACACAAAATATAACCTCTAAAATTAACTGAGATCTTTCAAAATGCAAGACTACAACCACCATTATTTTTCATCTAGCGTATGGAACATGAAATTAAAAGGAGTCGTCTATGCTCTGGGTCTAGTTTTGATCTTTCCAGTCTGTCTTGAACTGTTCAGTGAGGTTTTAACCCCCACCACTCCCCTGAAATGGCTCTTGTCAAGGTCATTTATGATTGCTCACCAAGTTGTTAAATCCAGTGGTGAATGCTTAATCCTCATTATTACTCCATCTACCAGCTGTAATTGACTCAGTCACGGACACCTCCTTCAAACTGTCTTTACTTGGCGGCGCTTCTAATTCTCCTCCTTTCTCAGTGACTGCTCCTCTCAGTTTCCACTGCTCTTTCTGCCTCTTCTCCTTGAGAACTAAGCATTGGACCGCTTTTCCTTTCTATCTGCAATCATTCCCTTGGTGATTGCAGTCTCCTCTTTTAAATAACATGTAAGCACTGATGACTCTGATATTCATCAGGATAGGCTATGCTATAGGTGCTAAAAAATTATTTCTCATTCATTTTACATGTCCATCTTGAGAAGACAGGTGTGGCGTAGAAAGTTCTACACATAACTGAGGGGCTCAGGCTCTCAGGCTGTCTTCCACGCTGCAGTTGCACTACCTAAATAAGACAAGTAGCTTCCTTGGTTGCAGACTGGGCAAGAGAGTACTGGAGTATTTAAACCACTAGTATTTAATTTCTTTAATGTTCACTCACAACCCATGAAGCTGAAAAAGTCAAGCAGGTCTGCCGGACAGCAAAAAAGCTGGGAAGTAGAGTGTTTCATCCTCCCAGAAGGGCAGGAGCACTGCATAGCAATGAGTACTTGTATGTCTACCACAATGTAATTTTTTCTCCAACCTCAACCTCAATTCTGAATTTCTGACTCATGTATCCAACTGCCTATTTGACAATTATACTTGGATATCCAATAAGCATTTCAAAATTACCATGTCTAAAACTAAGCTCCTGATACTTCCCATCCCAAATCTTCCCCTATAATCTATGGCATCTCAGTTAATGGCATCTATACCATTTCAGTTGAGCAGGCCAATTAATTAGGAGGTCCTTGACTTTTCTCTTTTGCTCACAAACACATTCAGTCTGTTAGCAAATTCTGTTGGCTATTGCTTTGTAGTACATCCAGAATCTAGCCACTCCTCACTACCTCCCCATCCTAACAGCCTGGTTCAAACCACCATTTGCCTCTTACCCGGATTACCCTGAGAGCTCTCAGTGGGTCTCCCTGCCTCTACCATTGCCACGTTTCAGTGTGTTCTCAAGAGAGCAGAGGCTTCCCACCTTACTTAGAAGAAAAGCCAGACTATCTACAACACCTGTAAGAGCCTATGCAGTTGGACAATTATTAAATTTATAGCCTTTTTAAAAAGGCTATCCCCCTGATAGTATCTCCTATAAATCTTTACTCATTCTGTTCAACCAACACTGATTTCTTACTCTTTAGTGAATACGTTAGGTATACCCCACCTTAGGGTTTTTCTGTTTAATATTTTGTCTGCCTAGAATACCCTTTTTCCAGACACTTGTATAGTTCATTCCATCAATTTTTGAGGTTTTTATGTGAGTCATTCTCTCTAATCAGCCTATTTAAAATTTCAACCCCACCTGAACCCTATTGAATTCATCTACCTCATCACTATTTTTAATAGGACTTACTATGGTTTAACTTACTGTATGTTATACTTATTTATTTTGGTTTTTGTCTATATACTCTCTCTTTATTTTTATAGGATTTATTATAGTTTAACTTACTGTATATTACACTTATTTATTTTGGTTTTGTCTGTATACACACTCATAAAATGTAAGCTCCAGCAGAACACTCACTGAGTTTTGATCAAGTTGCATCTCCAGGGCTAAGAATTTTGTTGGCCGGGCGTGGTGGCTCATGCCTGTAATTCCAGCACTTTGGGAGGTCGAGGCAGGCATATCCAGCACTTTGGGAGGTCGAGGAAGATTGAGACCATCCTGCCCAACATGGTGAAACCTCATCTCTACTAAAAATACAAAAATTAGCTGGGTGTGGTGGTGCACGCCTGTAATCCCAGCTACTTAGGAGGCTGAGGCAGGAGAATCGCTTGAACCCAGGAGGCAGAGGTTGCAGTGAGCCGAGATTGTGCCACTGCACTCCAGCCTGGTGACAAAGCAAGACTCTGTCTCAAAAAAAAAAAAAAAAAAGAAAAAAAAAAATTTGTCACTAACTTGTATTAAACACGAATAGGTTATCAGGAAAGGCATGAGGGAAAGTCAGGGATAATAATGGTTTTAATGTGTTTGAATCAGTAAGGAAGGGAAAGGGGAATTATAGATAATGGTCATTAAATGATCTAGAATATATTTTTAAGAGCAAAGTATTCTTATCCCCATTGTACATGAATCCAAAAGGAATCTGTTATCACTAACAAGAGAAGCATTTGTTTCTTCACTCTACTTCTCCCATGCTCTTTCTTGACTTCATTTCCAAAAACCAGTGTTTCCACATATAGTTCCTTTTGTCACGTGACTCTGCAGCACTTACGAGCAGAACCGGGTCATCCTCACACCAATCCCAAGAATTACAGAAATCCTTTGGGAGACTCATTCTAATTCAGATTTACATGAAAAAAAAAATGCTTAATTTTCTTTCAAGGTCTCTAAAACCTGGTCTAACACAACCTTCTCTACTTTTCTCACTATTAATTTTTTCCAAGCTAATCTACTAACCAGGTGCTCAGAAATAGTGCAACTACTAATTAGGTTGTGCGGTCTACATTATAACTTTGCTCTTGTACATCTTCAGCAGTGACCTTTTCCTCACACATACATTCTCCTAGGGAACTTTAAATCTTGACCAGCGAATTCACAATGGACAGATATCAGTGCATGCTGAGCAAAGAGAATCGTAAAGGGAAATATTGAGCAACCACAAAATCAATGAGGGCTTGGTGACTGAGGTGCTTTAGTCAACACCGTCCAAGACAAAACATGCAAAGAAGTCATATAGAATCACGGCTGTCCAGAAGAAAGCGCATCTTGACTTCATACAAATCACGTATAATTTCTTACATCAGAGCAGGAATTTGAAATCCAATAATCTCATCATATGACTTATTTTACACTGAGATAAATTCACCATTAACCACCTTTCAAAATAAGATTTTATTTTTCAGAAACAATATTGAACACTATAGAACAGAAAAGCACTTTTAAAAATGAGAAAAAAACATAAAAACATCTTGAAGTGGCTTAAGAGGCCTTCTGGAAACATACTAAATAACAGATTTTCTTGAATAAACAGTTTTTACTATAACACATGGAGATTTTATAAGCCTTGAGTTATGACAATAATTAAGTCATACATAAAAGTGTTAACTCTGAGACACTAAAACAGGAATTATACTTTTTCTTTTACTGATCTCTAAACACCATGAATTTTCCTCACTTATTTTCATGTCAACACAGAAAGAATTGACATATATATTTTTTAAAAGAAAAACTGAACATGGGAGCTGACACAAGCCTTTATTTAAAATAATCTACTTATTTTTCTCTTTTTCCTTTGGTAAAGATACATACAGTTAGACCAACAAATGTCCTCTGCTGTTGAATTAAATACTCACAGTTATTCTTTCATCTTTATCATCCAGTGGAGAGCCATCTTTCTTCCATGAAATGGTGGGCTCCGGATGGCCTCGTGGGGGCTGGCATTCCATTACTGCAGGCTCTCCTACTGCAACCATGACATCCGAAGGGTTTTGTCTGAAGTCATCCCGAAGTACTGTAGGAACAAGATTAAATCATTATACTCCAAAGTGATACATACAGTCCTAATCTCTGAACTTCAGCAGGAGACATTTATGATAATTATAATAAACTACCACTAATAGCTCTTGCAATACAGCTTTAAGAATCTATATCTACTTACAGACATCTGCAATTTAATAAAGATATTTGGCCTTAAACATACACAGGAGGGATAATTTGATATTCTTCAGAGGCCAGCAGGCGAGTGTGTTCCGCTGCTTAGTGCCCTCACAGTTAGCATCTGGCTCATCTTTAACTTGCATTTCTTTTCTGCCTGATGCCTACATTTTTCTCAGCCACGTGCTAACGAATATAACTGAATCCTCCTTTTATCTATATGACACCATGTGAAAATGCTTGCTATAATTAAATCAATTACATATACATGCAAAGCTAAATATTAAAAGAAAAAAATTAAGAGACTTCCAAGCATGAATTTAATTGAGCGATATTTTATAAATATATAAAATTAATGTATAAGGTTATATAATCATCGTAATTTAAATATGCTCATTATAAAAACTTTAGACATATCTACAAAGCCACTACATTGAAACTCATTGTGTTTTTCCATGATTACTGAGAATGTTAGAAGGCACCAATATGGATAACAGCAGTGCTACCAACAGCATCGCTTTTATGTTCTATGTTTTTGTTGTTTTTTTGGTGTATATTATCTCATTTAATCCTTAACCTATTCAGAATGAGAGGTACTATTAATTCTACTTGTACTACTAACATTAGTCCCATAATGTGGAGGAGGAAACAATTCACTATTGTAATCTCAAGTGGATACTAATATAATATCAACATACTGTAAAACAAGCAGTATTTTGTAACTGTTAGAACTAAATGTGGAAAAGAAACCAAATACATATTCCAAAAATAGTTCATACAGTAAAATTGTCCCCAGTATCTTGATAACATCAAGAAATGATGAATTATTTGGCATGTTAGTCTTAAATACAACTCTGTTGTATACTAGACATGCAATCTTGAACATACTATTTAATACTTTTGCTTCCCTTTTCACAAGAGGGATGAACATATATATACTTCAGGACAAAGTCCAATAGTTATCGTTCCTCCACCCTGCTTTCCTTGATCTGATGTGTAACAGAATGTGAACCATTTTGGTAACCTAATTTAACATGGTACTGAAAATGTTTATTAGTATGTTAAGTGCACAGATTTGGATTGATAAATGTTATTTATCTTTTAAAACCTATTGAATTGGGCTGGGCGTGGTGGCTTACGTCTGTAATCCCAGCACTTTGGGAGGCCAAGGCGGGCAGATTACCTGAGGTCGGGAGCTCGAGACCAGCCTGACAGACATGGAGAAACCCTGTCTCTACTAAAAATACAAAATTAGCCAGGTGTGGTGGTGCATGCCTGTAATCCCAGGAGGTGATAGTCGGGAGGCTGAGGCAGGAGAATTGCTAGAACTCGGGAGGTGGCGGTTGCAGTGAGCTGAGATCGTGCCATTGCACTCCAGCCTCTGTTTCAAATAAATAAATAAATAAATAAATCCTATTGAATTTTTAAAAGAATATTTGAATTTAATATTTATTACTATAATTTTGTACTGGAATAGACGTCTTTCCATTACACTGGCATTTAAAAGTGCTTTCATGGATGAAGTACTACAGTGTAAAAAACTTATGCTCAAACTGTTCTTTCAAAAAATCACTCTTAAACTTTTTTTTCAAAACCTCAAACCAGTTTAAAATTTTTCCTTCCTCAATTCCAACCAACTAGATGTATACACATTCAAGTAAGTTATCACATTCATGAAAAAAATCCCCATTTTTTAATCTGAATATTGAGACAACTTGGGCACGGCATGACTATGTTAATATTTGGAAACTACTGCTTCAAAGAGAAGGCTTTTTTCCTTATCTTTGGAAAGAACAGTAAAAGGAAAAGCAAAATAAATCTGATCTCACCAAACTGTTTAAATTCTAACTTCAATACTATTCACTATTAATAAAATATATAGACACAAAGGTAAACCTTGTTAAACTGAAAACTCCAGCTACTGTTACCACATAATAAAAGAACAGAGTATAAAGACTTTCACTATTTATAAGCTTATATTATTATTAGGTGTTAAGAATGTAACACAAATAAAATATAAGGCCTGTAGAAAAAGCAAATGGATTGACCCCGACAGGCAGTATGTGCCTTTGCTGGATCACGTTATTAATCAATGATAACACCTCTGAAAAGGTTAACACCTTTGAATACCCAAAAGTAAAATACTTTTCAAATAAAAGTAAACAATATGCACAATTTTTCTATGTGGCAACCTTAAAACCAATTTGGTAATGCTATATCTTATTTACAAGCTGAATCATTTCTCAAACCAATGAATAATAAAATGTCTTGCAGAAATATCAAAGGTCTAAGTCAGATAAGTCAAGTTTTTTTTTTAACATTTACTATGTTATTTGGCCTTTTACAATATATAATGAAAAACTAACAAAATGTAATCCATTAAAAATTGTTGCTTAGATAATGCTCGTGTAATTATTTTTGCAGCTGTAAAGCATAAAACTTTAGTATTGCCCATGACTATGGGCAATTCTACATAAAGTTATGAATTTAATATTTTTCTTCTGTCTTCTAAAACTAATTTTTCTTTCTTATACTTATCCCAAAGATTTCCTTTTGGGGAAAAATAACATGGTGCCACATTATAAAACTATATGAAACTTTTAGTTAAACTGTCCAGTTTTCAAAATCCATGTGTACACTTAAGTCATCACAATAAAAATGAAATTCAAATGATTCACAGCATTTTGGCAGAAAAACCAAAAGCATCCATAAGTATTCCCAGATAAGATCTTTTGAAAAGCTTCTCCTTTTCTCCTTTAACATTTCTATTAACCAAAGTATATATACTTTTAATGTTTCTTGATTTGAATCGTATGAAAATTTTAATTTGGAATTGTCAAAAGGGTCTAATATTAATTTGAAAAGAGCAAGTAGCATGCATAGTGTATCCAAGTAGATATCACCTAAAAAGGTATTAAACCAGAGTTCCCTCTAAGATTGTAAGAATATAATGTTTCTTTCATATTTGTGTAGTTTTATTTTATGTGTATAGTTTGGTACATATAATTTAACTCAACAGCATTTCATTTTTTTATTCTATTAAATTAGAGGAAACATACATTTCATTGAATATTTGAATCCTAGAAGGTTTTTTTCTTTAAAAAAATGGTTCACTGGGCCGGGCGCAGTGGCTCACACCTGTAATCCCAGCACTTTGGGAGGCCGGCAGGCGGATCATGAGGTCAGGAGATCGAGACCATCCTGGATAACACGGTGAAAACCCGTTTCTACTAAAAATACAAAAAATTAGCCGGGCTTGGTGGCGGGCACCTGTAGTCCCAGCTACTCAGGAGGCTGAAGCAGGAGAATGGTGTGAACCCAGGAGGCGGAGCTTGCAGTGAGCCGAGATCACGCCACTGCACTCCAGCCTGGGCCACAGAGCGAGACCCCATCTCAAATAAATAAATAAATAAATAAATAAATAAATAAATAAAATAAAATAAAATTAAATTAAAAAGTTCACTAATTGTACAAAACATAATAAAGCACATAATCAGTACTTTTTGAAAACTTTACATCAATTTTAACACAATTCTCAAAATAAGTAAACATGTTTTCAGAAAGGAATTCTAAAGTTCAGTGGTGTCTTTGCAACTTATCTGGGTAATATTAAGACAGGAAGCAAAGCAGAATAAAAAAAGTTAAACAGAAAGTGTTCCAAGTAATATGGAGACTTTAATACTTGCAAAACAGTCTTTAAGTGCATTGTAGGAAATTTTAGAACTGAAACATAACATTACAGAATGGGCAGAAGTCTTTGACAACATATAATCAGAGACAACCAAGTCCCAGGAAGCTTTGCTTGTGTTATTTATGAGAAGGGGACCAGAAGAAAACCTAGGTATTCTGATTCCCAGTGAAGTATTTTTTTGTTTTGTTTTTTTGCTTGTTTACCACGTGACTATTGTAATGTAAAAATGCAATTGTTCTATCTAATCCATTGTATTTCCAATAAATTCACTTTATTATTGCAAAAGGCTTGACTTATGGTGATTGTGCATCACTGCGCTACAGTCTCACCACTATCCAATCTTGGTAGGCTCAAGTGCTCAAGTTAAATGTGAACAACTAATTGCGAATATTTGTGAACTACATACAATGCCTTTACCTTCATGAATCATAGAATCTCAGTGCGGTTAAGGGCCTGATAGATGTGTGATCTGCACTTTTTTGTTTTAGAAATTAATAAATTAAGGCTCCTCAGGGGGAGAGGAGCATGCCACATAAATAATAATAATAATAATGTCAGCAATATAATAATGATGTTAGCAATGGCTGATGCTAATTGAACATTTACTGTGTAAGGAAACTTAGTAAGTAACAACTCATTTAATACTCATAACAAGTCTATAACAAAGTGAATGTATTAGTTTTGGTTCACAGATGAGGAATTTGTAGGACTCAGTAGCCAAGCTAGAATACAGATCTCCAGTACATAAAGAACACTTCTCTACCAAGTTGCCTGCCTATCTGGTCTTAACATAGTGTTCATAATTCTAAATACACAAGTATCATGATATAATTAATATTTCAGACTCATTCTATTGTAACATAAGTGAGAAATTTCCCTCCTGACAATCATATGGCTATCTTTGAATATATTCTGCATTCCTGTGTTTTTTCAGATTATTTTTCTTGGAAGAGGACACTACATTTTCAAAATAATGTTGATAATTAGATTTCATTATTCATAACACATATGATGTGCTACTTTTTATCAATGCTTCCTTTTATATTTCAACCAGAAAATGATTGAAAAAGCTGTATATTAACAAGCATTTTAATTAAATATGGGCAATTTAATTAGAAGTGGGTATCTTGGGAAAACTAGGGGAAGATATTCTGCAGTCCTGGGATTTATTTTTTTCTACTTCCATTGATAAAGACTACTTTATCAATGAAATCTTGCAGCAAATAGTAACCTCTTGTCAACTAGGAAAAAAAAAAAATGAAACCCTTAAAAACTAAGGTATATTGGAGGAGAAAATAAAGAGGAGGTAAATAAAGACAACTCTATAAATGCTCAGTAACAACCCACTTCTGTTGCCATGTACCATTTTAATTGTTTTCAAAATTACTGCTCACATACATAGTCTTTAATTTTGAGTACAGAAAATATTACTTACTTTTATGATACTCCTAGTTCCCTGTCTGAACACCAACTTCATGCTGATGTAAATAAGTGTAACTTAATATCAAAATAACTATCATTCTTTCATTTAACACATCTGCACTGAGCACATACTTTGTGTCTGGCAGCTATGCTGTAACTCTTGTATCTTCCTCGCAGTGAAGTATATGTAAAATGTTGACGTCTGTCAAAAAACATTAATATTCACCTTTTTGGGAAACAGTAACACAACAGGGTCTTATTGCAGGTTATTTTGAATTAAGAGATATATTTTGAAGGCTGGATCAGAAAGCATACCATAAAGTCTTCTATAACTATTTGCAGTCTTACTTGTTAGCTGACAGCATTGCCCAGAGGAATGAAGTACTGTTCTTTGTACGAATGTGTGAAAAATTTCTTAATATTTACTAAATAATTCCAAACTTTAAGAAAGATTCCAACCAAAGGATAAATGTACAGAAAGATAACCCACTGAAGAGGAAAACTAAAATAATAACAAGTAAAATAATATTCCATCAAGTATTATCCATCTTACAACACCATCTTCTAAAGATAAGGAATTTGTTTCTAAAAAAGATGCATGTGAACATCAATTCTGTATAAAGTTTCCTAAAGATATTCATTTAATTTTTAAAATTTGACACTGAATATATCTACGAATATTCTACAATAATTATGTCATCTTCTACTTGTATTTTTCTTATATCATGCAACTTTGTTTTTAAACCTTAAATTATGCTTTGCTTAGGACCCTGGAAGAAAATATGCTGGTAGAAGCATTTTTGAAGATTTGACAAAACTCTTATGTTCTAACCTAGGAAAGGAGTACTTTTATTCAAAAATTATACATTCTGAAAATCTGATATAGCAGATGGATGGCAAATATCACTCAACATTATATGATAACAACAACATAACGTGAATGAACACAAGGCATTGCAAATAAAATGAGAAGAATTACCAGAATAAAAACAATTACTAGCAAATTGTTTATTTAGATAGTGTATGATGGAGAAGCAAGCTAACTTAAATATAGTTGTATGTTTCTGAATTCTGCTGGGCTGTAGAAATGGGGCCATGTTGTCTCTGGTCTTTTAATTGTTGGAATTACATCCAGATTGGGTTCAAGCTTAAACCACATTCACATTTTACAGAAATATGAACACCATAATGACACTTCCTGTACTGCCGTGCAAAATACTCTCTAGTGCTTATTCCAACAGCACTAAGTCTTCAGGACAAAGAGAAGGTAAGTTTGGCATAGTAGGTTTCAGTTAAAATTTGTAATATGTTCCAGAGAAAAGTGTACATCAGTAAGGATCAGCTTTTTTTTTTTTTTTTAATTTGATTTTAAGTTCCGGGACACAAGTGGAGAATGTGTAGGTCTGTTACATAGGTATACATGTGCCATGGCGGTTGGCTGCACCTATCGACCTGACATCTAGGTTTTAAGCCCCACACGCATTAGCTATTTGTCCTAATGCTCTCCTTCCCCTTGCCCTTCTCCGCCCCCCAACTGGCCCTGATGTGTGTTGTTCCCCAACCTGTGTCCATGTGTTCTCATTAGAATCAACATTTAAATAGTTAATATTCAGCGGACTTGAAAGTCTGGTAGATCATTTTAAAATGTATCACCAAAGTAAGTCAAATGGCTAAAATCATATGTTCTAACTTAAAGTCAGTAACTTACTGTATGTTTGCATTTTATACACTTTAACCTATAAATGATAGATTTATTTTAAAAGTTCACTTTTTACAGGACATCATTTTATACAGTAATATTTGTAGATGTGTTTATTTATGAATCAGAAACAGAAGTCTAGAATGTCAGAATCACAACACAGATTCTTTCACCATTCTGTGATTTTAACAGGTACATTCACAATGACTCAGTTATTTCCATAAAAAACAGAGTTTTATACTCTATCTTGATAGGGTTATTATGAAAGCTAATTATTTAATGTTTATACAGGACTTGCCATTTATATGGTGCATTACATCTGCAAAGAAGTATTGCTATTAGTCACTATGTAAGGAATTGCCAAATTTCTCAGCTGCCAGTACAAATGGAAAGGAGGACAAAGAATGCCATTGATGAGGGTTTTAAAGTGCCAGAGCAAAAGTCACACTCAGGAGTAGCCTGGCAGGGTTAAAAAAACACAGACAAAATGAGGATATCTGAGCTATGGGACCCTGATTAGGGCAAGACAAGCATGCATTCTTTCTTTTGTAAAATCCAACTTTTTATGTAGCCTTGCAGCAAGAGTCCTCAATCAAAGAAATATGCTTCTGCATTTATTGCCTGGCTCTTTGTATCTGAAGGTCAGCTCCATGAGAACAGGGAATTTGTGATTATCCCCTAGTATTTCCAGTGCCCAGGACAACATCCAAGACACAGGAGGTATCCAGTAAATGTTTACTACACTTTCCAATATGCTAAGTAGTAGATTTTAAATGGTGGCTCGCACTGGCAGGAGTTCTATAGCTGTAGTACTTGGGGTATAGGGAGGTAGACACACATATTCAAATAAACACATACATATGCAACTATAACTGATACGCGTCAAGAAGGAAAGGTATAGGATGCTGCGTGAGAGAATAATGAGAAGCATAATTTAGATTGGAGGTGAGGGAATAGTAGGGAACTAACAGTTAAGGTGAAGCCTGAGTAATGAGTAAAACTTATCCTCGGGAAGTGCACTGCAGGCAGAGGAAATACTTCAGGTGAGGAAAAATCCTGGTACACTGGAAAAGCCTTGGATGCCGTGTGGTGGGACCGGTGGAGAGCAAAACAAGACAACCTTGGTAGGGACGACAGGGACCAGATTTGCTATGCACAGCAGCCATGCCCAAGGGTAAGCTTTTATTTTATTTCCAATGAGAAGCCACTGGAGTCTTAAGCAAAATAGTGTTATAATGAAATTCTCATACTTCAGTGTTCATTCTAGCTGCTCTGTGAATAAAACGGACAGGGAAGTAATAACGGACATGGAGGCCAGGGGTGGTGGCTCAGCCCATAATCCCAGCATTTTGGAGGCAGATGCTGGAGGATGGCCTGAGCCCAGGAGCTGGAGACCAGCCTGGGAAACATAGTGAGACACTGTCTCTACAAAAAACAAAATTTACAAAATTAGCCAGGCATGGTGGTGCTCGCCAGTGGTTCTGGCTAGTGGGGAGACTGAGGTAGGAGGATCGCTTGAGCCTGGGAGAGTCAGGCCACTTTGAGACATGATTGCACTACTGCACTCCAGCCTGAGCAACAGAGCCAGACCCTGTTTCAAAAAAATAAACAAACAAGGAAGTGTAGAGACCAATTAGAAGGCTATTGAAGTAATTACAGGTAAAATGGTGATGGTTTTATACCATCATGATGATACCAGATTTGACACAATAGTGACAGATTAGAGGTACATTTTGTTGGTAAAAATAAAAATGATTTATTGAAGGGCTGAAGTTGACAGACAAAGACATCAATAATAACACCCAGGTTTCTGATCTGAGTAACTGATCATGCCATTTTCAAGGTACAGGATAATAAGTAGACAAGATATAAGTAAATCCTTCTACGAGAACGAACAAGAAAAAAAAAGATATCCTTATTTTTAAAAAAATTTAAAACATGGTTTGAGAGTATAGAGTCTGATATGAAAATTGTTTCATTGGTTAAAAAATATTATGGCTTTAAATTCAGTCCTTGATTTTGAACTATTTGGATCTATATGCTACCATATTTCAAATCTTATTTGCTAACTGATAATATTCATTGATCAATGAATTCAAACTTTAATTTTGGGGATGACAAATTTTAATCTAGTTTGATCCATATCATGTATTTTTTAACTGAAAAACTCAAATACATCTGATATATTCTAAGTTTATAAATGTATATATACAACACGTGTGGATTATATATGTATATATATGTATAATACAGATATGTGACATATATGACTGCTAGTCATTGATATACTGTGATGGTAACACTAAGCACCAAATTATGGTAAAAACAAAACAAAACAAAACAAAAAACACTCAGTTATTTTGATTGGAAAATGAAAATAACTCAAAACGTGGGTCATTTCCAAGGACTGCCATAAATTAAGCTCAATAACATATTAAATCAATAACAGTAAAATCAATAACATACTAAAGGATATGATATATCGATATTTAAGGACACAAGAACTAATAACGTATTAAAGATTATTATACAATTAGAATACACAAGAAGTTCAGGGCATTTCACTTTCACATATGTAAAGCATATGTAAAATTCCCTGCAATTATACTGAATCCCCAAAATCTTACGGATTTTATTTGTGATTCACTTAATCATTCATTCAATAAAAGTACAACACACTATATCTGGTGATGGTAGCTAGCAAGATAAACGACAAAGTCTCTGCTTTCAGGGCACTTATTTCAGAATTTTTCTCTCTCCTTTGTGTGTGTGTGTGTGTGTGTGCATGTGTGTATGTGTGTGTATTTCACAACCTGCTTTGTTTAATTGAAATTTTAGATAAAAGTCTAACATGCAAAACAAATAAAGGAGATACTATTTTACTTTTCCACCTGGGGCTATCGTGCAGAAGAGTTCAGGTCTAGTGGTCCTGAAGAAAAGGCTCAAAAGTCACCAGTAAAAAACAACAACATAACGTGAATAACAGCTCATATAGAATCATAACGTTTTAATTTTTTATTTTATTTTTTTGAGACAGTTTCACTCTTATCACCCAGGCCGAAGTGCAGTGGCACAATCCACAATCTCAACTCACTGCAACCTCCGCCTTCTGGGTTCAGCTGATTCTCCTGCCTCAGCCTCCCAAGTAGCTGGGATTACAGGCAAGCACCACCATGCCCAGCTAATTTTTGTACTTTTAGTAGAGACAGGGTTTCGCAATGTTGGCCAGGCTGGTCTCAAACTCCTGACCTTAGGTGATAAACCCGCCTCGGCCTCCCAAAGTGGTGCGATTAAAGGCGTGAGCCACTGCACGTGGCTGAGAATCATAACTTTAATCTTAGCACAACCTTCCCCACTTCCACCCCCACTGGCAACTGCAAATGAGGACACATAGGTGATGGAATGACTCAAGGTTGCACGATGAGTGATCGAACACACAGGACTACAACCTGAAACAGATGTTTTCATCTTTTATTTTCATAAAGACACACATATTTTTTAAGTGCCTGAAAAAGACTAGAGTGTTTTCTAATTTAAATATGTTCTGGGAAACAAAGGCATGCGCACATGCACACACACACACTCACAAACTCACACTTCTTTACCCTCTCAAGCCCACAATACCAGCAGCTAAATAGGAGACAGATTAAAAGGAGTTTTCAAATTTTATGGAGCAAGGGTGTTAATGGTAACAGTCTCAAGGGGGAAGAATCCTCACAGTTTAAAATGATCTCATTAAAACCCTCCCTAGTAATTGGGAAGAACCAGAGAAAATAGCTATTGAATTAAAAACAAACAAACAAACTCTTCTCACCAATGTATCTTTGTGAAGCATAATTAAGGTTGCCAATTATAACATCCCCTCCCCACACAACCCAAAGGAATATTTCAGTGATAGGAAAAACCAAGTCTAAATAGCATACACAGAAACACATGAACTAAACAAAGGGATCTTTAATTGGTGACAGTCTGCCCTAAATCACTTTTATTATTGCTGAACATAATAACATTCAGATCCGTTAATTCCTTGTATCTTCCCCTATCAGAGCCTGTCTTTGGCTTCAAAATAATAATGCCAAATACCTAACAGGGCTCTCAATCTCCAAGGAAAATAACAAGCATGCGATTGTGTAGCTGCGTGAGCTGCCTTTTCCTAACAAACTACAGAGCCCTTGGGAGAGTTTGCTCAGCCATCAGCTCTGGCAGACAAAGTTTAAGACCTCCTCTGGATGATAGCTAGAATCATGCCAACAACTCTGACTTAAGGTACTTGAAATTAAATTAGTAGAAAGTAAATCATTTTATTATTCTTATTAATGATGCTATCTTTTCCAATAATTGTTTTATAAAATCCATTGTAATTATAAAATTCATTCCTTACTGGGTGCAGTGGCCCACGCCTGTAATCCCTGTATTTGGGAGGCCGAGGCAGGAGGACTGCCTGAGCCCAGCAGTTTGAGACCAGCCTGGGCAATATGGTGGGACCCCTCTCTCTACAAAAAAAAATATAAAAAAATAGCTGGGTGCGGTGGCACAGGCCTGTAGTCCCGCTACTTGGAAGGCTGAGTTGGGAGGACTGCTTGAGCCCAGAGGTCAAGAAGGCTTCAGTGAGCCATGGTCATGCCACTTCACTCCAGCCTGGGTGACAGAGTGAGACCCTATCTCAAAAAAAAAAAAAAAAAAAATCCTCCTCAGGACATATTGGAAGCCAAAGAAAAAATATTGAACATGGTAAAACAATTCAATACAAATAAATACTACTTTCTCAAAGTGAAGATCTTTAATTATTAACCATTACTAAATGTTATTTGTGTGTGTGGTGATTGTGTCTATTTTTAATATCAGTTCATGGAAACAGAGTGTTTACAATGGAGGAAATTTTTGTGCTACAGAAGTCACAGCTTCAACAACTCCTCACCTGAACCTCACTCTCAGTATCAGGTGAGTTTACTATATACAAAACACCTGCACTCAACAAGATGGCTAACCCATGTCCTGGAGAGTTACACATTGCCTGTGAGGCAATGGGAAGAAACTCTGGCTCCCTTCCTGTTACCCCAAATCACGCAGAGGCAGAGGCTGACGTGTTTCCACCACCAGGAACCCACCTGCGTGGCCTAGGAAGGCATTGCTGCGGGAGCTGTGAAGGACACTAACACTGCTTTGCAAGAGGTGCTGGAGAGCGCCTTCATCCATGAGGGCCTGGCACGTGGGATTCGTGGTGCTGCCAAAGCCTGAAACAAGGGCCAAGCCCATCTTTGTGCTCTTGCGTGCAAATGTGATGAGCCTATACATATGTCAAATTGGTGAAGGTTCTTGTGATGAACACTAAATCAACCTATTAAGGCTGATGACAACATGATACTAGAGAAGTGGTTTGGTATCTGTGAATCTCACAGGGGAAAACATGTAAAGTGGTTGGTTGCAGTTGTGTGATAGTTAAGGTCTATGATAAAGAATCTCAGGCCACGCATGTCATCAAAGACTACTTCAAATCCAAAAAAATGAACAAATAGAACACTTAAAAAAAAAAAAAAAGAGCAAACGAGAGAAATAAACTATGGTTAAAGTTGCCCCCTCCAAAGTTTCTAGCTCACAGCATATCATAAAAATTGAATTAAAAAATAAAATCATTTTGTGCCCTTTTTAAGTGCATCCTATTTAAGCTATAAAGACCACCATGATTTGAAGCCCACTTTTGTCCATTTAAATATATGTATAAATAGCTGTTTTCTCAGTTGTAAATTTTATATTACTCATTTTTCTCTCAGAACTTCTATTTCCATTTTTAATTCCCACCCAATTTTATCCTCATGCAATAGGCTTTTGTCTGAAAGATTTGTTATTGATTATTGTAACACAGTTCTTTGCTTTGAAATAAGGAACTGTGGAACATTTTCTATTTTTACTGCCCAGAAGTCTTCACACCTCTGAAAATGCACCACAGAAAGATGGAGACATCTAAACAGCATGCCTTTCGCTTTCAATGTAAAAAATATGCGAAAATGAAAGGCGACATATGGAAGGGGAATTCCACAACAGGACATTTTCGGTCACCTCAGTTTTAGGAATGATATCTATGGAGAGTAAGAATCCGGACAACATAAAACTACCATGCTGATACGCTTTGACTGTATTCCCACGTGTGCTGCGAGGAACCCAGTGGGAAATAATTGAATTATGGGATTGGTTTCCCCCATACTGTTCTCATGGTAGTGAAAGTCTCACGAGATCTGACGGTTTTATATGGGGAAACCCCTTGCGCTTGGCTCTCACTCTTCTCTTTTCCGCCGCTATGTGAGACGTGACTTTCACCTTCCGCCATGATTGTGAGGCCTCCCCAGCCATGTGGAACTGTGAGTCCATTAAACCTATTTATTTTGTAAATTACCCATTCTCAGGTATGTCTTTGTCAGCAGCATAAAAACAGACTAATACACATGCCTATATACCTCTACAACCTAAAGGTACCCTGGTAAAAACACACTACACTGAAAATTTATGTATAATTTTAGGTAATTATAAAATTCATTCCTCACTGGGTGCAGTGGCTCATGCCTGTAATCCCTGCATTTGGGAGGCTGAGGCAGGAGGACTGCCTGAGCCCAGTACTCTCACTAATTTAGTCATCAGCCTTCAAAAATTTGGCAGCTCAGCTCTATTATAATGGGAGCCACAATATACAGGCCCTAGCCTGTAAAGGACCTCATCAATAAACATGAATTAACCTATTTGAACAAAATTTTGGGTACATTTCATAAATTTGAGGTGACATGTTTATGTGTTATATGCTTTTGTTGTTGCTGTTTTGAGTCAGGGTCTTGCTCTGTCACCCATGCTGTAGCAGAGTGGTGTAATCATGGCTCACGGCAACATCAAACTCCTGGGCTCAAGCCATCCTCCAGCCTCAGCCTCCCAAGTAGCTGGGACTGGAGGTGTGTGCTACTGTGCCCAGCCAAATTTTTATTTTTTGTAGAGAGGGGGGTCTCACTTTGTTGCATAGGTTAGTCTTGAACTCCTAGCCTCAAACAATCCTCCTGCCTCAGCCTCCCATATGTGTTTTCTTTTTTTTCTTCACCCAACATAGATCTTTGATGTGTTATTTTTTAAATTGTAACGTTTAAAGAAAAACAATCCAAATCAAATTTAATTATTATTGAGTTATTAAATTATCTAAGGCCCAATAGATTAAAGTACAATCTTATATAATCAATGGTCAAACAGGAATCAAAAAGGCAGAAACTCAGTCTCCTAGGTAGAAGAGGGCCAAATGCTTTCTCTGGAGATGTTAAGACCTATGCTTATAATGAGGAAATAAATGGTTCTTAGCACTAGGTTAGCTGACCAGCTTTTGAAAATGCCCTGCAACTTGTTTAAAAAACTATAAAACCATTAGCAACTTCAAGAAACTTAAAAAAAAATACAAAGACGTTTCAGTTTCTCTGCAACGCTGGCAAGCTTTGGATTACTTTTCTCCTTTAACAGGCCCCACTTGGAACAGCAACGCTTTTTATAAACATTAAAAAAAATAAACAAATGTATAAGGTTTTACTTCTCCACAAAAAACAGTTGCAACTTCTGGCTTTTTGACTATTTTTAACAATCTTCTTATGTTCTATGTTCTGAAAGTTGAACCAAGTACTTCTACTGAACTTAGTTATAAGTCATTAACATAATCTCTGATTATCATAAAACTTTTGTATATATTCAAATATGGTGATAAATTTGTTTTCTAAATAAACAGTTGCTAGCCTCTTTTGACTTACATGTAATACAAGTTCCCTCTCAACATCAGCATCTCTTTAAGTAAGCATTGCAATAAAAATTACATTTGAAAATGATCATATTAGCTATCAATTTTAATCATGCATATTTTATCAACTATTAAAGAGAAATGCAAAATAACTGGTTATTGATAGTGCATAACCTTCTTTGCTGCAATTACCGATCATTCATTTTGGCAAAAGAAGTCACACACTCACATTATAATTTAAAATATTCATTAAGTTTTGATTTCCAAAATCAATGTTGTAATTAGCTTCCTATCAGCCAAATAATTCTTTCTCACGTTGTAAACGTTAGCTTTGTAAAATTAAACGTGTTACTAAGTTAAATCGGTGTTTTTAGCTTTAATAATGTGCATTTGATCTCAAAAAAGTCCAGTTTCATTAACAATCTATGGAAATGAAATTCACAGTTTTTAAATGGGAATTTAACAATAATAATGCAAGATTACATTTTTCTGGAAAAAATGATAAAATGTTCTAGGTCTAAATAGGTATTCATGACTAAATTTACCTAAAGACAGATATCTTTAGGTAAGTAAATAAAAGGCACACTTTAAATGCATGAAGTATTTTTAATTGACAATGACCTATGATTTAATAGAGATGAAGATCTGTGCTTACAGACATCATGGAGTAATCCCATGGTCTTAATGAGCAAAAAGTTGAGTCATAAAAAGGATTATTTATTAGCTTTTAAAAATGACAAAACATAGATTTCCCCCTTGACCTAAATACTAAAAGTTAGGAAATAATAAAATTAAAAACACATTGTTGCTCCTAATTTCATTTATATTTCTAGTTGTTATTTTATCTGTTTTTTGTTTGTTTTACATTCAGTGTTACAAAAGGGAAATGTATGTGAACATATAATAACCGAGGATACATATAATTTAATATAATAATTTCACTAAACAGACGATAGAGGCACTTCTTAATCATGCATTTCTTGTTAGTTTTTTCTTTTGTTCTCAAGGTCAGAACTATAGAGAAACTTTACTTGATTCATGCATAACAATTTCCTCTTTAACTTCCCCCAAAATAAAAGACGATGAGCAAGATATAAGGAAAAATCAGTTGCGTTTAATTTTTATAATTGAAATATCATATTAAGGATTACTTAATTTATTGTCTTTACTAATCAAATTATGCTGTTTAATCATTTCAATATTTAAAATGATATTATTTCTCTTTACTTAGAAACAAAAGAAACAAAGAAAAGGCATTTCAAAGCATCAATGACCAGTGAACAAAAAACCACAACCACTAATTATAAAATGTTCCAGGATTTGAGGGGATCATAGACATGTTGAAAAAGGTAATTAAGTATGGAAGAAGAGGAAGATGAAATAAGCACCATACCACATGATGTGACACAAGAGACAAGCACTTATTTTATTCCTAAACTCTATAAATAATTGACAGCTCCTACAACCATAATTAATTGATCTAAGTAATGCTTGAAAGAAACTTACTACCACATCTCTAACAGGGATAAGATACAGCTTGAAGTCAAGACTGGCAATTAAAATATCTTATCCAGCATTTTATGGTCACATAAATTAACTGTTGGTATCAAAGCAACAATTAAGCAAAAGAGAAGACAAAAGAACAACTAAATTAATAATGCATTTCTAGTAGGTTTTTTTTCTTATTTGGTACCCTAATGGCTAGAAAATGAACTACTGAACACATTTATAGTAAGTACATAAGGCCTCTGTACTTGAAAGTTGTTTTTAATATTTTAATCCATGAATGCTGCCTCCAACTTGTTTAATGTATGTGATACTTTATCATTTTTACAATTTAAAAATTCATACCTTGATCTTCCATATTATAATCAAAATTGAAATGTATTTTGAAGCAACTGTAACTTTTAGCTAACTACATTCACATGTGTTCATTATGAAGTTTGGTAATACATGCCTATAAGCAGACTTTGCAAAAAGAAACACATGATTTTCTCTCCATTCCCAAACTCCACACCATTTAATCTCCTGCCTCTTATTTAATTTATCATTTAAGTCATTAAAAAAATTGAGTTCTTACATTAGTCTTTGAAAAACCAAGTGTCCATCTTTGGTTCTGCCAGTCTTGAAACCACCTGTAAGCCTTTACTCCACAAGAACTCCTTGGCCAAGCTTCCTCTACCCAATCCATTCCCGAGTTTTCACCGGCAAAGCGATTTGCCACCTCTTACCGTATGCCTCAAAGACTGGCTTTCTGTACATACTGGAACTTAAAGCCTACATAGAAAGTGTGAACATTTTAATTGCTTAAGGTTAGTGTATGAAGTAAAAGTTTTATAGCGTGGAAGTGTCAGAGATGTGATTACGTGTTAAAGGATTTTATTTTAGTTAGATGGAGGGCTGCAAATAGAAGCTGATGGGTTTGGATATGGATTTTCAGTAGACAACTCTGCTTTATCTTAAAAAGCAAAAGAAAATTGTAATTAGACTTCCAGTTTCATTAAACAGAAAAAAATATTCATGTATTCTACTGTTTTGTACTGTGGAGACATGAGAGAGAGAAAAGATAAGCAACTTAATCTATATTCTATGATCATTTTGTTTATTATTTTGAATCATAGCATGTTTTAGTTAGAAGGAATTTAGAGATCTTTTTAGTCCAACTCTTCTTCATTGTACAGATGGAAAAACTGAGTCCACTTAGGTTAAATAATTGGTTTAATACTGTAATAACCCAAATATCTTATGAAAACCCATTAAATCCCAATTTCATGATCATTACCCACTGACTACTTGAACAGATTCCAAAGAAAACAAAGAGCATTTTATTAAAACAATTAAAAAATATTTTGAGATTGAATTGAGACTATTTCTGAAGCAGCTCTAGGTAGAATATTAATGGAAAGTCTTTGGCAGCCACAAGATTTGACCAAGATGCTTCACTGTGGAGGGACTGCTTATCTTACAGTTTTCCATTAGACCAGCCCCAGAAACCCAACACTTAGAAGAGGACTATCTTAATATAGTAAGTAATATCCTTGTATTAAGCATTAACCACATGAGAAAATTAAGCCCATTCCTGTTAAAACCATTTAAATTTGATACTATATCTGTTAGTTTACTTTCAGTTTTGAAAACATTTCAAGCTCAGGAATTTTATTCTCAGGCTCATGAATTTAGGTTGAAGACAATGTCGTCATAGTCGCTACCTGTCACAGAGACATAAGGCCTCTACCGATAAAATAGACGGTTCATTCTGTCATCATGACAGCTTTAAAAAGTGACAGCTCTCTTAAGAAGAAAATGGTACAAAAATAATATAATGGTGTGTGTGATATTTTTAAGTAAAAGATTTAATACGTGAGGAAGGTATAGTTGTGATTTTGATTCAAACCGTAGCAACTCATCGATGAATCAATGCACATTTTAGACATTTTTTTTTTCAAGTGCATATTTTAGACCTTTGGTTTTATTGTTGTTACTGAATTTTTAAAAAGGTATTGCAAAGTTAAGAGGAGCACGTCACCATCAATTTTCATATGATAATTTTAGGCCTTCTCTCAAAGTTTCTATATGCAGATCATGATTGAATATTGTTGTTTAATCAAAGTCTTGCAGGGAAGGCAGGTAACTTTTATTTGGAACTGGGTCCAACCTAAAGTTTTGATTATATTTATAAGACAGAACAGCCTAATCTTCAAAGATTCATTCATTTGTAAGTCAAACTTCATAAAAGGATGAAATGATTATTTTAAATATCATTTTAAAAAAAGAAACATAAAATTTATTTTTAAATATAAACTTGCATTCAATAAAATATTTTACTTCAACATATATAGTAACCTAGTTGATTAAGAAATTACATTAAAGTAAAACAATATCATTTTTAAAACTTGAAAAAAAGACACTTCATGAAGATAGTGCTTTTACTAAGGGAAAGAGTAGGAGATACACTGCCCACAAAGAGGGAAACAAAGTAAATTATACTTTTAGATTATTATGGTGAGCACTAATATCTAACAGGCTAGCATACTAATAAAGTGGTCATTCAAAATGCTGTGTAGTGTAACATAAATATATGAGCAAGGCAAAGGGATCCAGTCTCATTTTATTGTGCACTTTAATAGAGGACAAAGCTAGTTACACAGATGGCACTCAGGATTTCTCAATGAATTCAGCATCTGTGTGTACATGTTGCATAAATGCCAATTAAAATGTGTCCGAGTAAATTTACATCCCTTGCTGATAGATAGTAAGCCAATCTTGCTGGCTCAGGATCAAGGTTAAACTTAATCATCTGCTGAACTTTCAGCAAGTTGCTCTCAAATTGTACAGAAATTCCCAGTGAAATAATAAAAACAGAACTCCTATTGATTTGTATTTATTTACATTCATAACTCATTTCTGCAGCCTTGGGCTAGAGCTCAAAGGGAAAAAAGTTACTATTTGTATGACTTGGCCAAGTATACTTTTGACCACATTTCCAACAAATACCTCTTTGATTAAAATGCCGGCCTGAATAAATTTTCCTAACCTCCTCCTTGCAACTTCCCAGTTGAAATAATTTTGTTTAAAAATGATCCTTTCAAGATGATCTTGAACAAAGGAAAAAAGCATGTAGCAGTAGGTCTATTATTTATATAGCAAGGAACAGAGCGTCTGCCTCAGATTGACAGGCAGCCATGAAATTAGTAGAAGCAATTCTTCCTAGAGGAATATAAAAATGGCTTCCCCTGACATTTTAAAAACACTGCTTTGCTTTAGTACCCCAACCCCAACCCCCAGTACATTTGTACTCACATAAAGCTTGGTCGCTGTTGGTGTATAGAAGACCTACTGATTTGTGTACATTAATCTTGGATCTGGAAATTTTGCTGAATTCTTTTATCAGTTCTAGGAACTTTCTGGAGGAGACTTTACGGTTTTTTTAGGCAAACAATCATATCCTCAGCAGACAGTGACAGTTTGACTTCTCTTTACTGATCTGGATGCCCTTTATTTCTTTCTCTTGACTGATTGCTCTGGCTAGGACTTCCAGTACTATGTTGAAGAGGAATGGTGAGAGTGGGCATCCTTGTCTTGTTCCCGTTCTCACAGCGAATACTTTCAGCTTCTCTTCATTCAGTATGTTGGAGGTGGGTTCGTCATAGATGGCTTTTATTACATTAAGGTATGTCCCTGGTATGCCAATCTTGCTGAGAGTTTTAATCATAAAGGAAAGCTGGATTTTGTCAGATGCTTTTTCTGCATCTATTGACGTGATCATGTGATTTTTATTGTTAATTCTGTTTATATGGTGTATCGCATTGACTGACTTGCATATGTTAAGCCATCCCTGCTTCCCTGGTATGAAAACCACTTGATCATGGTGGATTATCTGTTGGACATGTTGTTGGATTCAGTTAGCTAAAATTTTGTTAAGGATTTTAGCATCTGTGTTCATCAATGATATAGGTCTATAGTTTCCTTTTTTGGTAATATCCTTTCCTGGTTTTGCTATTAGGGTGATGCTGGCTTCATAGAATGAATTAGGGAGGGTTCCTTCTTTTTCTATCTTGTGGAATAGTGTCAAAAGGATTGCTACCAATTCTTCTTTAAATGTCTGGTAGAATTCTGCTGTGAATCCGTCTGGTCCTGGACTTTTTTTCTGTCGGTAATATTTTATTTTATTTTTTGAGGCAGGGTCTCACTGTCTCACCCAGGCTGGAGTGCAGTGGCATGATTTTGGCTCACTGCAACCTCCACCTCCTGGGGTCAAGCGATTCTCCTGCCTCAGCCTCCCGAGTAGCTGGGATTACAGGCACTCACTACCACACCTGGATAATTTTTGTACTTTTGGTAGAGACGAGGTTTCACCATGTTGACCAGGCTGGTCTCGAACTCCTGGCCTCAAGCAACTCACCTCCTTTGGCCTCCCAAAATGCTGGGATTACAGGCATGAGCCACTGTGCCCAGCCTGTTGGTAATTTTTTAATTACCATTTCAATCTCGCTGCTTGTTGTTGGTCTGTTCGGGGTATCTAATTTTTCCTGATTTAAGCTAGAAGGGTTGTATTTTCCCAAGAATTTATCCATCTCTTCTAGGTTTTCTAGTTTATGTGTGTAAAAGTGTTCACAGTAACCTCAAATGATCTTTTGTATTTCAGTGGTGTCAGTTGTAGTATCTCCTGTTTTGTTTCTTAGTGAGGTTATTTGGATTTTCTTTCTTTTTTTTCTTGGTTAATATTGCTAATGGTCTATCGATTTTATTGATTTTTTAAAAGAACTAGCTTTTTGTTTCATTTATCTTTTGTATTTTTTTGTTTCAATTTTATTTAGTTCTGCTATAATCTTGGTTAGTTCCTTTCTTCTGCTGGGTTTGGGTTTGGTTTGTTCTTGTTTCTCTAGTTCCTTGAGGTGTGACCTTAGATCGTGTGTTGGTGCTCTTTCAGACTTTTTGACGTAGGCATTTAGGCCTATGAACTTTCCTCTTAGCACTGCCTTTGCTATATCCCAGAGGTTTTGATAGGTTGTATCATTATCGTCATTCAGTTTGAAGAATTTTTAAATTTCCATCTTGATTTCATTTTTGACCAAATGCTCATTCAGGAGCAGGTTATTTAATTTCCATGCATTTGTCTGGTTGTGAATTTTTTTTTGCGGTGGGGGGGAGTTGATTTTCAGTTTTATTCCACTGTGGTCTGAGAGAGTGCTTGATATAATTTCAATTTTCTTACATTTATTGAGGCTCATTTTATAGCCTGTCATATGGTCTGTCTTGGAGAATGTTCCATGGGCTGTTAAATGCGTATTCTGCAGTTGTTGGATGAGATGTTCTGTACATATCTGTTAAGTACATTTGTTCCAGGGTATAGTTTACATCCACTGTTTCTTTGTTGACTTTCTGTCTTGATAGCCTGTCTAGTGCTGTCAGTGGACTTCAGTCCACCACTATTATTGTGTTGCTCTCCATCTCATTTCTTAGGTCTATTAGTAATTGTTTTATAAATTTGGGAGCTCCAGTGTTCGGTGCATATATGTTTAGGATTGTGATATTTTCCTGTTGGACAAGGCCTTTTACCATTATTTAACGTCCCTCTTTGTCTCTTTTAACCACTGTTGCTTTAAAGTTTGTTTTGTCTGATATAAGAATAGCTACTCCTGCTCACTTTTAGTGTCCATTTGCATGAAATGCCTTTTTCCGCCCTTTACTTTAAGTTTATGTGAGTCCTTATGTGTTAGGTGAGTCTCCTGAAGGCAGTAGATGGTTGGTGAGTTCTTTTCCATTCTTTGGCTCTGTATCTTTTAAGTGGTACATTGAGGCCATTTACATTCAGTGTTAGTATTGAGATGTGAGGTGCCGTTGCTTTCATCGTGCTTTTTGTTGCCTGTGTACTTTGGTTTTTTTTTTTTTCTTTTTAAATTGTATTTTTGTTCTATAGCTCCTGTGTGATTTATGCTTTAAAGAAGTTCTGTTTTTATGTGTTTCCAGGATTTGTTTCAAGATTTAGAGCTCCTTTAAGCAGTTTTCATAGTGGTGGTTTGGTAATGGCGAATTCTCTCAGCCTTTGTTTGTCTGAAAATAACTGTATCTTTCCTTCATACATGATGCTTGGTTTTGCCGGATACAAAATTCTTGGCTGATAATTGTTTTGTTTGAGGAGGCTGAAAATAGATCCCCAATCCCTCCTAGCTTGTAGGGCTTCTTCTGAGAAATCTGCTGTTAATCTGATAGGTTTTCCTTTATAGTTTTCCTGGTGCTTCTGTCTCACAGCTCTTAAGATTCTTTCCTTCGTCTTAACTTTGGATAACCTGATGACAATGTGCCTAGGTGAAGATCTTTTTGTGATGAATTTCCCAGGTGTTCTTTTTGCTTCTTGAATTTGGATGTCTAGGTCTTTTGCAGGGCCAGGCACATTTTCCTCGGTTATTCCCCCAAATATGTTTTCCAGACTTTTAGATTTCTCTTCTTCCTCAGGTACACCAATTATTCTTAGGTTTGGTCATTTAACATAATCCCAGACTTCTGGGATTTCCTTTTCTCCACAATCTCACCAGCATCTGTTGTTTTTGATTTTTTGATAGTAGCCATTCTGAATGGTGTGAGAAGGTATCTCATTGTGGTTTTAATTGGCGTTTCTCTGATGATTAATGATGTGGAGCATTTTTCATGTTTGTTGGCTGCTTATATGTTTTCTCTTGAGCAGCGTCTGTTCATGTCCTTTGCCCATTTTGTAATAAGACTATTTGCTTTTTGCTTGTTCACTTGGTTAAGCTCCTTATAGATTCTGAATATAAGACCCTTGTCAGATACACAAATTGCAAATATATTCTTCCATTCTGTAGGCTGTCTGTTTACTGGGTTGATAGTTTCTTTTGCTGTACAGAAGCTCTTTAGTTTAATGAGGCTCCACTTGTCAATTTTTGTTTTTGTTGCACTTGCTTTTGAGGACGTAGTCGTAAGTTCTTTTCCAAAGCCAATATCCAGAATAGTGTATCCTAGATTTTCCTCTAGTATTCTTATACTTTGAGATTTTACATTTAAACCTTTAATCCAGATGGGTGTGATGGCTCATACCTGTAATTCCACCACTTACGAGGCCAAGGCTGGAGGATCACTTGAGCCCAGTGATTCAAGACCAACTTGAACAACAGAGTAAGACCTTGTCTCTATAAATAATAATAAAAAAAATAGCTGGGAATGGTGGCTCCCACCTGTGGTCCCAGCTACTTGGGATGCTGAGTTGAGAGAGTCACTTGAACACAGGTGGTCGAGGCTTTAGTGAGCTATGATCACACCACTGCAGTCTGGCCTGGGTGACAGAATAAGACCCCATATCAGCAAAAAAAAAAAATCTGTAATCCACCTTGAGTTAGTTTTTGAATATGGTGAAAGGTAGGGGTTCAGTTTCACATTGATTGAATAGGGAGTTTATTCCTATTGCTTATTTTTGTCAACTTTGTCAAAGATTAGATGGCTGTAAGTATGTGGCTTTATTTCTGGGTTCTCTATTCCCTTGCACTGGTCTATGTGTCCATTTTTGTACCAGTACCATGCTGCTTTGGTTACCACAGCCTTATTGTATAGTTTGAAGTCAGGTAATATGGTGCCTCCAGCTTTGCTCCTTTTGCTTAGCATTGCTTTGGAATTCAGGCTAATTTTTGGTTCCATACGAATTTTAGAGTAGTTTTTTCTAGTTCTGTGAAGAATGACATTGGTAGTTTAATAGGAATAGTGTTGAATCTGTACATTGCTTTGGGGCAGTATGGCCATTTTAATAATACTGAGTCTTCAATCAATGAGCATGGAATGTTTTTCCATTTGTTTGTGTCATCTCTAATTTCTTTCAGTAGTGTTTTTTGGATCTCCTTGTTGAGCTCTTTCATCTCCTTGGTTAGCTGTATTCCTAGGTATTTTATTTGTGTGTGTGTGGCTATTGTAAATGAGACTGCATTCTTCATTTGACACTCAGCTTGAATGTTATTGGTGTATACAAATTTTTGTAAAATGATTTTATATCCTGAAACTTTACTACTCATTTATCAGTTCCAGGAGCCTTTTGGTGGAGTCTTTAGGGTTTTCTAGGTATGAAATCATATCATCCATGAAAAGAGATAGTTTGATGTCTTATTTTCCTATTTGGATGCCTTTTATTCCTTTCTATTTAGGCTCAATCCTTTTAAATTTCAATAACCATATTACTCATTCTAAAGTAAGAATTTCATGTTGCTATTAAAACAAGGACTACATTGCAAGGGAATATTACATAAGCATTAAATATAATGTTCTTTTAAAAATAAATTAATAAAATACTCAAGATAAAATGTTGACAAAAAGCATATACAGACAGATGTAATAAATTTTCCAAATCTATGTTCCATAAAATACCAGTGCCTAATATGACCTAATATGTATTTGCTTAAAAAATGTCATTTATGTCTGGAAATTTCTACATACTATAGTCTACCTTTGGAGATTACAATAGTCATTACCATTTTAAAGATAATTTGAAGTTCTGCAGTATACAAACCCCATTTGACTTTATTGCTCTAATATTTTACAAATACATTTGACCATGCTAACTGCATTTTGTTATTTTTTCTAAATTATTTGAGGAACATCATTGACATCTTCCTGAAATAAAAACCATAGTAATACACTTTGGAAAACGTCAACATAAAATATGTTTCTAATTTTGTAAAAGGACGTAACTAAAAACATGTATCTCTAGAAAACAGGCAAAAAGAAAAGATACAATGTTAGGCACAGTTATTTCTGAGTAGTGAGACTATCAATGATTTCAGTTTTCTCCTTTGAAATAATTCTAAGATTCTGATTTTTTTACAGGTAAATCTATGTTCTTTTTACAAAACAGAAAATAATATATTGTACTAAATATCATCCTTTTTTTTCTTAATCTCCAATGAGACAGTAGACCCTATTTTCATATATAACTGTACATGTAAGTTATGAACTGTGAGTCCACTTCTCAGGCCTCCACTCAAATAGGTAAAAACCTGACATTTAGTATGGAGAAGGTTTGTATTAAGAATTGAATCTCATTTAATCCTCACAAGAACTGGTGAAGAATTTTCACTATTTTACAAATAAAGAAATTGAAATTTTGAGAGGTTAAGTCAGTTGCTTATTATATGGGTGAACCAGGATTCCATCCTAGGTTTGTCTGATGTCAAAATCCACAGTTTTAACCACTGAGCTCTGCTGAAACCCTGAGGGCAAGAATTATGTTTTATATTAGATATTTTGAAAGTACATCATTATAGTACCGTATAATAATAACCAAGAAAAAGTAATACTTAACACTTATTCACTGGCTGTAAGGTACGCATGTTTTGAATACTAACGTTAAATATTATTATTGTATGCTGTGTTAGGAAGTGGGTTAAGGATCTGTTATATATTCACCTCATTAATTCTCACCGGAACCATGTGAGTTTAATACTATTATTATCCCATTTTATTGGAGAGAAAACAAAGAGATATACAGGTACAAAAAAATCAAGATACAAACCATATTGGTTTAATTCTAAAATTGGTATCAGTTAGTTTAATTTTAAAATCAGTGCCCATTGAATCAGTATAAAACCACAAAAGGAATGCATTGTTATCCTAATATGCCATTTTCAAATTGAGTTCCTTAAAAGAAAAAAGACTTAGAAGACATTTAGTTGAAAT
This sequence comes from Pongo pygmaeus, assembly GCF_028885625.2. Taxonomy (NCBI): domain Eukaryota; kingdom Metazoa; phylum Chordata; class Mammalia; order Primates; family Hominidae; genus Pongo; species Pongo pygmaeus. Next base: position 16,771,875 of record NC_085930.1, on the reverse strand, counting down.
TTCTTACATCAACATACCGAACTGCATTCATTCTACTCATTTGTATTTTAAAATGATTAAACTGTTGCCTAAAAGAGATTTAAAAATCCACACCATAAATCATCTAAGATTTTGATAATTTTTAAAACATCACCTTAAAGAAACATATATCTTCAGAATAAAATGATTAAAAAATATCATAACATTAATATTCCATAATTTTTTATTGATGTATTTGGACAGGAAAGAAAAAAGAAAAAAAGACACTTCGTGATGCGTTGACTTAGTCTACACTTTGTCATGTGCTAGACAATTCCCAAAACTCATCCTTTTTCATTGACTGCACCTTCCTCCCTCTAGTCACTCATATATAGCAAACTGTATCTGGTACACAGTGGGTGCACAAAAATGTTGATTGCCGAATATCTTTATCACCCGTCATATTAGTTTTAGGACTGAATTGCTTTAATATTATGTCTCCTTTGCATTCAAGTAGCTCTACTAAGTGCCAATGTCTTGTTTATCTCTGGATATCTTGGCTCTGTCACTGTTTCCCTCACAGTAAGGAGCTTAATAGATACTTTTTGAATAAAGGAAATCATCTAATTTAATCCATGAAACAATCTTGGGAGATGCACTCCTTTTCTTACTCATTTTCTAATTTAAGAATTTTGCCCAAAGAATAGTTGATAGTATGTGGCAGATGAGAACCTAAGCAGGATATGTGAAATTCCTCCAAGTCCTTTTCATTTATTCTTTTATTAATCATTTAGTTCAGCTATTAAACTGCAATAATGTAAAATAATTGTACAATTTAAATTTTCCCACCATCTTTAATGTTTTCAAGAGTCATGATCCTTTAAGCTAGGCTTACATTGAAAACCCCTTTAAATGTTTTATTCTTTAAAGATATTTGCTAAAACTTTTTTTTTTTTTTTTTTTTTGAGATGGAGTCTCGCTCTGTTGCCCAGGCTGGAGTGCAGTGGCAGGATCTCGGCTCACTGCAAGCTCTGCCTCCCGGGTTCACGCCATTCTCCTGCCTCAGCCTCCCGAGTAGCTGGGACTACAGGCGCCGCCACCACGCCCGGCTAATTTTTTGTATTTTTAGTAGAGACAGGGTCTCACCGTGTTAGCCAGGATGGTCTCGATCTCCTGACCTCGTGATCCGACCACCTTGGCCTCCCAAAGTGCTGGGATTACAGGCTCTAAAATGTTTTAATAATAATAATTTAAAAATCTACCACTTGAAAGTATCAGAGGAAATTCACTTTAACTTTCATATTGTGGAACAATATGTATATTTTACAAAGCAAACAACAATAGGAATAAGCTGTTCAAATTGTGTCCGTTGTTGAACAAACTCTTAAAAGCAACAATTAATACCAATGTTCTCTAATGTGACTCTATTTACTATGTAAATAAAAACATTCAGAAATGATCTTTTATTCACCTTGCTAACGATAAAAGACTTGAAAACATATTTAGTATTTTTCCTTTAATAGACTTCTCCCAAATATATATTAAGTTAATATCCACTGGTAAATTCATAATACTCTTCATAGCATATCATAAAACTTTAACTTTACTTATAATTTCCATTACTTGAAAAAATAGACTTTTTCCAATTTTCCTACAAGCTCTTACATTTAGTAGATTTGACATGTCTGATTTTTGCATATCATACACTTTGAAGAAATGCGTATGTGCACATATTCCCTTTTATAAGATGTCAATTTGTACCCATGACAAAACAAAGATGATCACCTGGTAAACCATCCAGTGAAATGCTGTCTTCTGGCCATGTTAATGTAATAGGAGTTTTTTCCACTAAATTACCTAGATGAACACAAACCTTGGCCAATTATATCTCACTAGCTCATGTGTGTAATTGTTAGGGTAGAAAATTGCAGCAAGGCTGAAGGTACAGATGTTCATTTCCAGTTAACCAAACAAAATAGGAAAATGTGCTTTTCTACACTTATTTCATTTATATAATACATTTTATTCTATTAAATATATTTCTAGTGTATTTAATTTAAAAATAAGTCAAATACTTGAAATAAAATGAGATTAGTAAGACTTTCAAAGCATGCACTAAAGGATTGCAGTTATTGACTTTGCAATAACAATTCACTCAACATCCAGCAATTTAGTCACTATGCTATACAAAGGCAAATTTACAGAAAAAGAAGCAATGACACCGGTCTTTAAATATGTGCAAAGATCTTTCTTCACCTTGCTGAGCGAAAAAATACCTGCTTTAAAGCATTCAGAGCTTTTCTCTCTAACAAGCTTGCCTTATCTTCTTCAGTGCATGTTCATGATACCTCACTAAACATTAGTCTTCTACCCCAAGTTCTGATGTGTTGTGTATAGCAGGCTTACTGTCTGGGAACCATCTTTGGCCTTTGATTGAAAACTGCTTTGCTCTCAGTTGCCTTAGCTGTTGCTTTAGCCAGTTTCTGCTAAGGTCTGTGGACAGACTCTGACTGACCAGTGCTCTCAGTAGTTGACCTCAGCATTTTACTTCACAGAACTGAGGAAGTAGGCAAGTGCAGAGCTCAGTACTTACATAAGCTTTCCATGTATGCATAGTTGTATCCTTCTAAATGCAAAGCATGCCTATGGGTTCAGAATTACATCTTTATGGTTACATGTAATACATAGCATGCTATATTTGCTTATTTTTTATTGTTTCTTTTCCCCACCCTTCTATGGGTTCCAAAAAAGATTTTTATCCATAGCATAAAGACTAGTTTTAAGGGAATAGTAGACACTCAATAAGTACTGTTCAAAGAATGACTAACTGAATGAACCTCAAATCCCCCATCAGACACTTGTGAAGAAATTCTTATTTATTTATTTATTTATTTATTTATTTATTTATTTTGAGACAGAGTTTTGCTCTTGTCACCCAGGCTAGAGTGCAATGGTAGGATCTCGGCCCACTGCAACCTCCACCTCCCGGGTTCAAGTGATTCTCCTGCCTTAGCCTCCCGAGTAGCTAGAATTACAGGCAAGTGCCACCACACCCAGCTAATTTTGTATTTTCAGTAGAGATGGGGTTCCACCATGTTGGCCAGGCTGGTCTTGAACTCCTGACCTCACGTGATCCACCCACCTTGGCCTCCCAAAGTGCTGGGATCAGAGGCGTGAGCTGCCGCACCCAACCAAAATGCTTTAATGGAGTTTCAATGAGGAATTTGCCTTTAGTGGCCTTCGATATGATTCTATAAATAACAAGTAAATCTTTCATTATTATTGGCAAGAACTACATTCACTAAGTAAAATTCCTATGCAAATTAATGTATGTTAGAATGTAGAAATATGAATGGTACCATGTTTAACAGTAGAGACACTGCGGTCAGACTGTCTGGGTAAAAACTTAGCTCTGTCATTTACTTAGTGTCTGGCTTTGGACAAGTTTCTGAACTGTTTTGTGCTTGAATTTAATCATACAGAAAAGGAGGATAATAAAATAGCGACAAATAATTAAAACTTTATGAGAGAATTATTGTGAGGATTAAATAAATTATATGTGACACACTTAAAAAGGTGCCCAGTACACTGAATAACAGCTAGGACTATTAGCTTTTATGGTTAACAATATAGTTCATGATCTGCATAAGAAATATTTGTGGATGTCATCTCTATAATAATTACTACTATTATTAACTCCATTGGGTATTTGGTTAGATTGAACTGGACCCCCAAGAGATTGACTATCCTTAAGTGGATAGAAAGTTTATGCCAAACTGAATAGCAAACTTCTGAAATATGCTAACCTAATTAGAATACAGATAAATTACAGGAACAGACACTTTTGGTTACTAATTAAAACAGTATCAATAATATCTGAATATAAATAAGCTAACTTATTTGATTCCACTCACAAACATTAACTTCTGATGACCAGAGGAAGGTTCAAAGACAGTACACAGCTAGTGATGTCAATTTAAAGATGATTTTGAAACAAGAGACAAAAGACATGCTGAGACACAAGTATGGGCTCATGAAGATGTATCTGTCTGTTTCACAGTTTCCTTACGGTATGTATACAACCAATGCCATCTGGTACCCCATCATTTTTCTTATCACTATTGCTATTGAAACTGATAGATATAATGTAAACCAGCATTCTTCATATTTGTTTGTAGTTGAAAGTCATGGGGAATGGTTGTAAACAAATCAAAATCACACCCACTGTTTGAGCACATACCTTATCCTTTTAAGTGAGTATTTTTATTTAACAGCACTTAAAGGAAGAGCCAAAACAAAAAGTTTGGCTTACTTTGTATTATAGATTTTTTCACATTGATTTTGTATCCTGAGACTTTGCTGAAGTTGCTTATCAGGTTAAGGAAATATATAAATATACAATCATGTCATCTGCAAACAGAGACGATTTGACTTCCTCTGTTACTATTTGAATACCCTTTATTTCTTTCTCTTGCCTGATTGCCCTAGCCAGAACTTCCAACTCTAAGTTGAATAGGAATGGTGAGAGAGGGCATCCTTGCCTTGTGCCGGTTTTCAAAGGTAATGCTTCCAGCTTTTGTCCATTCACTATGATATTGGCTGTGAGTTTGTCATAAATAGCTCTTATTATTTTGAGATACGTTCCATCAATACCTAGTTTATTGAGAGTTTTTAGCATGAAGGGTGTTGAATTTTATCGAAGGCCTTTTCTGCATCTATTGAGATAATCATTTGTTTTTTGTAATTGCTTCCATTTATGTGATGGATTATTTATTGATTTGTGTATGTTCAACCAGCCTTGCATCCCAGGGATGAAGCTGACTTGATCATGGTGGATAAGCTTTTTGATGTGCTGCTGGATCGGGTTTGCCAGTATTTTACAGAGGATTTTCACATCAATGTTCCTCAAGGACATTGGCCTGAAATTTTCTTTTTTTGTTGTGTCTCTGCCAGGGTTTGGTATCAGGATGATGCTAGCCTCATAAAATGAGTTAGGGAGGAGTCCCTCTTTTTCTATTGTTTGGAATAGTTTCAGTGGGAATGGTACCAGCTCCTCTTTGTACCTCTGGTAGAATTCGACAAAAATCACAAGCATTCCTATACACCAATAATAGACAAACAGAGAGCCAAATCATGAGTGAACTCTCATTCACAATTGCTGCAAAGAGAATAAGATACCTAAGAATACAACTTACAAGGGACGTGAAGGACCTCTTCAAGGAGAACTACAAACCACTGCTCAAGGAAATAAAAGAGGACACAAATGGAAAAACATTCCATGCTCATGGATAGGAAGAATCAATATTGTGAAAGTGACCATACTGCCTAAAGTAATTTATAGATTCGATGCTATTCCCATCAAGCTACCACTGACTTTCTTCACAGAATTAGAAAAAACTAAATTTCATATAGAATCAAAAAAGAGCCCACATAGCCAAGAAAATCCTAAGCAAAAAGAACAAAGCTGGAGGCATCATGCTATCTGACTTCAAAATATAGTACAAGGCTACAGTAACCAAAACAGCATGGTACTGGTACCAAAACAAATACATAGACCACAGAACAGAGGCCTCAGAAATAACGCCACACATCTACAACCATCTGCTCTTTGACAGACCTCACAAAAACAAGCAATGGGGAGAGGATTCCCTATTTAATAAATGATGCTGGGAAAACGGGCAAGCTATGTGCAGAAAACTGAAACTGGACCCCTTCCTTACACCTTATACAAAAATTCACTCAAGATGGATTAAAGACTTACACATAAAATCTAAAACCATAAAAACCCTAGAAGAAAACGTAGGCAATACCATTCAGGACATAGGCATGGGCAAAGACTTCATGACTAAAACAACAAAAGCAATGGCAACAACAGCCAAAATTGACAAATAGGATCTAATTAAACTAAAGAGCTTCTGCACAGCAAAAGAAACTATCATCAGAATGAACAGGCAACCTACAGAATGGGAGAAAATTTTTGCAAACTACCCATCTGACAAAGGGCTAATATCCAGAATCTACAAAGAACTCAAACAAATATACAAGAAAAAAGCAAACAACCCCATCAAAAAGTGGGCAAAGGATATGAACAGACACTTCTCAAAAGAAGGCATTTATGCAGCCAACAAACATATGAAAAAAAGCTCATCATCACTGGTCATTAAAGAAATGCATATCAAAACCATAATGAGATGCCATCTCACGTCAGTTAGAATGGTGATCATTCAAAAGTCAGGAAACAGATGCTGGAGAGGATGTGAAGAAATGGGAACGTTTTTACACTGTTGGTGGGAGTGTCAATTAGTTCAACCATTGTGGAAGACAGTGTGGCGATTCCTCAAAGATCTAGAACCAGAAATACCATTTGACCCAGCAATCCCATTACTGGGTATATACCCAAAGGATTATAAATCATTCTACTATAAAGACACATGCACACGTATGTTTATTGCAGCACTGTTCACAATAGCAAAGACTTGGAACCAACCCAGATGCCCATCAATGATATACTGGATAAAGAAAATATGGCACATATACACCATGGAATACCATGCAGCCATAAAAAAGAATGAGTTCATGTCCTTTGCAAGGACATGGCTGAAGCTGGAAACCATCATTCTTAGCAAACTAACACAGGAACAGAAAACCAAACACCACGGGATCTCACTCACAAGTAGGAGTTTAACAATGAGAACACATGGACACAGGGAGAGGAACATCACACACCGGGGCCTGTTAGTGGGTTGGGGGGCTAGAAGAGGGATAGCGTTAGGAGAAATACCTAATGTAGATGACAGGTTGATGGGTACAGCAAACCACCATAGCACGTGTATACCTGTATAACAAAGCTACATGTTCTGGACATGCATCCCAGAATTTAAAGTATAAAAAAAAATTTGCATATGTTATTGTCTTATTAACTGAGACTGCATGCCACAGCTACGTGTTAAAGCAGCATATTAAAATAAGACACAATTTCCAAAATTTAAAATACCTTAGCCAATAAAGAAAATACTAACAATAAATAATCTGGGCTCAGTTAGAGCAAGGTACAAGTTTGATTTTGCATGGCGCCATTTTTGTATTTCTACATTTTTTTTTTCCATTCCATATACACACATGCCCTTATCTCTCCTGTCATGTCCCCAAACTTTCCCTGATGGTACTTTCTTATTGTACTCCTTCCTCTACTGCCAAAATAATTTTAACGTTGAGACAGATTGCCTCAATTTATTTGCTCACCCTGTGGAAACTCTTTTCACATCAGCTTTTACAAATCTCCTAATTTGTCTGATCAGGAAGCCTATTTTCAGGCTTTGTATGAGCTGATTGTTGTGCAGAATTCATCACTATTGACCTGCTTCTTCTTGGCAACTCTAGTCTCTTTTGGTGCCTACCACATTCATTTCTGCTGCTTTTCCTCCCTTATCTCCAGCTGTTCCTTCTCTGTCTTCTTGACTGGATTTTTCTCCACGCTTTCTTTTTTATTATGATTTTTTTAGGTTCTCTAACTCACCCCTGCTTCATTTTATGTGGAATATTGTTCCTGACTGAATGATATTATTCAACCCCATGATGTTAGCCACTGTCTTTACGTGGGAGTCTCCAGAATCTATAACTACAGCTTAGATTTATTTCTACCAAAACCTAAACAAATAGTTCTCACTTCCTTGGTACATAAACACTTGGATACCTCATATAGTTGAACCCTAAATACAAATGGATTTCAGCAATATCACTACTCTAAAACAACAATGACAACAAAACAGCACAGTAACCACTTTTTGTCCTTATCCATTTCCTCTATTAGTATATATAAGTAAGCCGGAACACCCTAGAATCAATCTGTAATTCTCCTGCTCTATCAGCCTCATATCCAAATAGTCAGATTTATCACACAATTTTCTCTCAAATTAGTCACCTTCTCTCCGACCCCAATTTCACATGTTAAATTAGATGCTAGCCAAGTTCTTCATCTAGATTAACTCTAACATTTAATTCTATCTAGGTAGCCTCAAAGCACAAACCCTAACCCCAAGTGGGTATGTAAAAGCTTCAGAAAAGTAAAGCAGTGGGTGTAGTTTGACAGTTTCCCATGTGATTCTAACATAACATACCACTCCTCTCCCTTGTTTTCTCTGTGCTCAGGGGTTAAAATCATTCCTCTAATCCCTTTAAGTGGTTCTTATCCTTGACTGCACACTGAAATCCCCTGGGGAGATAGAAAAATTTCAATATCCAGGTCTCACACCTAGATTCAGAAATAATTGTTTTGAAAGGCAGCCTGGTGATTCCAATATACAGATAAGGTTGAGAACAACTCTTCTAGACTCATACTATCTAGAGTGAGTGAACAACATTCCAGGGCTATAGAAAACAATCCATTGGCGTAAGATAATAATAGAAAATTTAACAATATGTATTTTTAATCTTAGTGCTTAGAATTTTAATAAAATCGCATATGATGTTTAAAATATACATAATAGTTTGTCATTGGTATAGAGTAGTATATAGTAAATAAAATACATTACAGAAGTTGTAAATGTATAAAAGTGTACATGCAAATAAGTAGGTATGAAACAACCAAAAAGTCTAAAATTATTTGCTGTAAAAAGCAGCTCACTGTCTTTCAGTGCAACTGTTTACAAACTGGTCTTTTTTCATCTAGCCTGCTCATTTTGCTAGGCCAAGTAATTATTCTACTGTAGTTATCTTCTAGAAACTAAATACGAACCTGTCATTTTCTCGCTTTAAAATGTCTATTAACTCCAAGTTATCTAGCTCAATTTCAAGTTTATTGTTTAAATAACCTATTAAAATTAAGTTGAAATTCTTTTTTTTTTTGAGACAGAGTCTTGCACTGTTGTCCAGACTGGACTGCAGCAGTACAGTCTCAGCTCTCTATAACCTGTGCCTCCTAGGTTTAAGCGATTCTCCTGACTCAGCCTCCCAAGTAGGTGGGATCCCACCACCACGCCCAGCTAATTTTTGTATTTTTAGTAGAGATGGAGTTTCACTATGTTGGCCGGGCTGGTCTTGAACTCCTGGCCTCAAGTGATCTGCCCCTCTTGGCCTCCCAAAGTGCTGGGATTACAGGCATGAGCCACGATGCCTGGCCCATAAATTGAAATTCTTAATGTCGCTTCCAAGCACCCTTAGTTTCTCTTCAAACTCTGCAACCTTATTTCTCCCCAGTCCATTCCATATCCTAGGCTGAAATATTTTCCCGTATATCAAAATTCACTAGTTCCCTGTTCACACTGGCTTTCCTGAATCTATAAATACCATTGTTTTTATTTTCTACTTTTTAAACCATCATTAAATTTGCAAACGACAAAACAGATCTTTTCTCACATATTCTAGGATTATTAAATGTCTATTAGAACATTTATCACCTTAAACTGCAATTATCATACATGTTTGTCTTCATTAAATATTGAGATGCTCAAGGACTAAATTTGACTGTTTCATCTTTATATTTTTCCAATATTTGGCACTGAACTAAGTATAGAATAGTGGTTTGATGTATGCCTGTTGAATAAACTCATTCAGGTTTTCCATAAATAGTTATTGATTTCTATGTGCCGGGCAATGATGTAGGCACTGTGAAAGTAACAATGAAAACATGAATTCGTGACTAAAGAAGAAAGGAATAATAGATTTTTGTTTATTTATTTCCCTTTTTAAACATTATTTTTGGTTTTTATTTGTATAACTGTTAAGGGGTACAAGTGTAATTTTGTTATGTGGATATATTGCATAGTGGTGAAGTCTGGGCTTTTAGTGTAACCCTCACCCATTAACATATATTGTACCCATTCAGCAATTTCCCATCATCCACCTCCTCTGAGTCTCTATTATCTATCATTTTACACTCTATGTCCATGTGTACACATTGGAACAATACTTTTTTAAAAAAGTCAACCAGTGTTGCTTGTTACAAAGAAAACCAAAGCAAAACTAGCCATTACTAAAACAAACAAAAGCAGCTCAACATTTACCACAGACCAAGGATTTCATCTATACCTACAATCAATTTAATTTTCTTTCTAATAAGATGAATTTACTATTAATAGCAAGTATACATATCTACTATGTAATGATAAATTATTATCATAATAGTGATGCTAAGGACATTCAAGATTCCAAAATGCTATTTTAATCTAAGATTAAATTACGTTTACTATACATAGGTTCTATTGCATTTTGTAAGATTCTGATTTCAGGAAAATTTCAGACTTGTGGAATAACAGTGCTGGAGGAGATAAATTCCTCTCTCTACCTATGGGAAAACAAATTCATAGAAGTCAAGTGTTTCACCTTACGTCACACAACTAGTTAATAACCGAAACAATGGTATAAATCACATCGCCCAAGGTTGCTTTTTAGCACTCCTTGGACTATGCCAAAGCGGCTTCTCTTGGTAAACCAGGATATCTGATTGCAAACCAAATCATGCTGAATTACATTTCACTATCCAAGGAACAGGATGTTATTATGAATAATACATTGCTTCTCAATGTTTAAATGTAGTGAAACTTGAGAAATACAAAACATTATTATGGCTCTATGAAATATTAAGTGGCTTTGAACTAGCATGTTTTTAAGCATCTAAGGTAAAAGTGATTGTTAGGAAATAGTACATAAGTAACTACGCAGAAAAAAAGACATTTTTAAATAATATGTTTATAATTCCCTAAATATGCTACCTTATAGAGGTAAGCATATCCATATATCACAACGATAAACAAAACATTAATAACTAGTCATATAACAATAATAGTTTTAACGTAGGTTATTTGAGGCTGAGACTGTATTCACAAACTACCTTCTAAATACTCAATCGCTTAATCTGTAGAATAGGAATAATAATTATTATTAACTGTTATAATTAAATGATATTACCCATAAAAACTCTAAATATCATGCCTGGCATATTCTAAAACACTTAATAGAAAGTTAGTCATGAGGGCTTTGATTATCTAATAAATAAGAAATTAATACAGACAAGTGTTTAAGAGCACAGGCATTGAGTTCCATTGGGTATCAATTCAACTTCTGTTTCGGGATGTTTAGCTTTAAAAAGTCCACAGTACTATCTAGGTATAGAATGCATGGTTATTACATGCCTGTAAATTACTAAATGACAATGACAATGTATATAATTAATCTAGGACATTTTAACAATGAACTTAAAAGTAAATTGAAAAAAAGGACACGTTCTTTAAGGAATGTTAGAGTTCTTATGGTACACGGAATAAAATAAATGTATATTTTATTTGTCCAAAGAATAGTAGCAACAAAAATCTTAAAAAACTTATTTTACATAGGTCAACATTGGTCCTGGATATTAAATTATTGTTATGTCTTCATTCTTTAATAGAGTAATATTAAACACGGTTAGCCATTTGCAACTATCAGGGTTACTAATTCAATAACTTAGAAAAGTTTTCTCTTGTCCCTGGGCTTCATTTTCTCACCTTTAATGTGAACATGTTCATCTAGATGATTACTAACTTCTCTTCCCATTCTATAACACAAAAAGCATTACTAAAGCAGACCACCAAGTACAGCTGCTCAGGTTATCCACTGCACAAGTACATCCAGCATATTGTGTACCATGTCAATTTACACAGCTTATTCATTGTACAAAGGCAAGTGGGTCTAAAATGTAACTTGACCTCCGCTTGCCAAGCTATGCTCAGATATATGACTGCCTAGAAAAAGCAGTGCTTTTGCATCAACTGCAACAATATAAAGTCTAAGATTATAATCCTATGTTAAAGAAAGGTGCATTATGAACACATTGCAATGAACTCACTCTTAAGGTATATGACTCATTCTTTTAACCTGTAAAACAATTAGCATACTCTTCTGTGTCTTTTTCTTTAGTTTCTGTACTTATTCCCTTACATTTTGAAAACTTTAGTGCAGTGGGGATCTTAAGCCTCTGTAAAGTGGACAGTCTCTCTTGTGAGGCTCCTAGCTCTCAACTTACTACCTACCCGAACAGAAATCGCTATCATTTATTATTTTACTGCTTCACTGCTTTCAAAACACTGAACTGTAGGCTGCTTATTTGATTTTTCTTTTTCACTGTTTTTGTCTTCTTATTCCTACTACTCCTCATACATACCTGTCTTGTATACTTGCCAAGCAGACAAATCTTACAAATTCTGGCTATGATTCAATTCCTTCTTAACTGAAGATAAATAAAATCCTTCCTCACTTATTAGTACCTTCCCTCTTACACACTGGTTCAAGATTCACATGATTCCAATTATTCCTACAATTTTTTCTTCCTAGTAATTCCTACATCTGTCCACCGTACGTTTTCATTGTAGTAGAGTAATATAATGGTGCATAATTATCCTTTGTGTACTTGCATTCATTTAGTTTTGTTTTGCAAGTTCTTATGAGTATTTAAACACCCTCTTCAAATCATGGATATTTTATTTAGCTTTCTTCTTAGCTCACTACAGTTCACAACAAGCAGTAGTCCAAAGAGGGCTGTTGTATTTTAACAGGTGAATTTGCTAAATCAAAATCAGAACCAATATTTCTAAGGTACCAATAAAAACAGCTAGTTGTTGTTATAAAACTCTCAATCCATCAAGAGTCTATAAATTAAATTAATATGAACTACCTTTATTTTGAAAAACATAAAATTAGTAAAGAGAAATACATAAGATCAGAAGTCCTTTAACCAGACTTCTGGGTTTGAAATTGATTCCACGACTTCTATCTACTTTCTTTGCTACACTTTTATCCTTTTGAAAATAAGATTAATAAAAGTTTCTGTCACCTGAGTTTGATTTGCGTGTGTCTTAAAAAAGCGACTTCTTATTACCATGGCTACTTATATTATATAACCAAGCAATATAATATGAGCAATAAACATTAGAAAATACATTTATGGAAAAGTGCTTTATAAAACAAGTTTCAGTAAATTTCAAGAAATATTTCTTGATACTCTTTTAAAATCGCCATTAATTGAGTGCTTAGTATGAGTCTGGATGATGCTATTATACATATTTCATATTATTATTTTATTTAATCCTCATGACCCTCCCCCATGATTCAAGTATTATCATTTGATATGGTTTGGCTGTGTCCCCACCCCAGTCTCATCTTGAACTGTAGCTCCCATAATCGCCACATGTCGTGGGAGGGACCCGGTAGGAGGTAATTATATCATGAGGGCGGGTTTTTCCCATGCTGTTCTCATTCACTAATGATAGTGAATAAGTCTCACGAGATCTGATGGTTTTATAAAGGCAGTTCCCCTGCACATGTTCTCTTGCCTGCTGCCATGGAAGATGTGCCTTTGCCCCTCCTTTGCCTTCCACCAGGATTGTGAGGCCTCCCTAGCCATGTGGAATTGTTGAGTCCATTAAGCCTCTTTTTCTTTATAAATTACCCAGTCTCAGGTATTTCTTCACAGCAGTATGAAAACGGACTAATACATCATTTTGCCATTTTACAAATATGAAATCCATGTCTTAGAGAAGGTAAGCAGCTCACTCAAAATGACAGTTAATGAGTCAGCAAGCCAGCATTTGAACTTAGTTGTATGCAACTCCAGGGCTGGACCTCCTAAACTAGTGGTTCTCCAACTTCAGTTCATAGCAGGATCACCTAGATGGCTTTGATAAAAGACAGATTGCTGAGCCCCAACCCCAAGTTTTTGATTCAGTTACGCTAGTGTAGGACCTGAGAATTTGATTACTGAGAATAAGTTCCCAGGTGATATTGATGATGCATAGCCAAGGAACCATACTTTGAGAATCACTGGCCTAAATTATTAAACATACTGTTTTGACTGTTTAATTCAGTAATCTATAATAAAACTAATTAGTAATTATATAGGCATATACCAGTATTTCAAGATTGTTGTATTAATAATATAACTATTCATGATGTTATAGTATTTATGTGATTTAGGACGTAAAAAGCAGTATTTAACATAGTGAAATCCAAATACTATTTATGTTTTTGAAGCAAATCAGAATGTTTTTTATTATCCCATACTAATTGTTGGAAGCAAGATGTCGATGATTTATTAAAGAGAATGAGTTCATCCAGGGTACATAATAACCATAAGTACTTTCACTTTAATGTGTTTTATCTTGGGTCTTGTGATCCACATTGTTGTAAGTAAAAATTTCACGTAAAAGAAGCTATCACCTATGTGTGGGTTTTACCTATTAGACTTACATATAATACCAGAGCTAGTTTAAAAATTACAATGGAAAAGATCACTCTGGTCAGGTGCGGTGGCTCTTGCCTATAATCCAGCACTTTGGGAGACCAAGGCAGGGGGATCACTTGAAGCCAGAAGCCAGGATTTCGAGACCAGCCTGGGCAACAAAATGAGACCCCATCTCTCAAAAAAAAAAAAAAAAAAAGAAAACAAAATCTTATACAGTGTTGTGTGCCTGTAAACCCAGCTACACAAGTGAGAGGATCACTTGAGCAGTGACCTGCAGTGAGCTATGATCACGCCATTGCACTTGAGCCTGGACACAGAGTTAGACCCCTTCTTCTTTTTTCTTTCTTTTTCTTTTTTGAGATGGAGTCTCACGCTGTCTCCCAGTGCAGTGGCGCAATCTCAGCTCACTGCAAGCTCTGCCTCCCGGGTTCATGCCATTCTTCTGCCTCAGCCTCCCGAGTAGCTAGGACCACAGGCACCCGCCACCATGCCCGGCTAATTTTTTTTTTTTTGTATTTTTAGTAGTGATGGGGTTTCACCATGTCAACCAGGATGGTCTCGATCTCCTGACCTTGTGATCCACCCGCCTCAGCCTCCCAAAGTGCTGGGATTACAGGCGTTAGCCACCACGCCCAGCCTCTCTCTCTCTCTCTTTTTTTTTTTTTAAAAAAAAGATTCCTCTTAGGACCTAGAATATTCAGTATTGCCAAATAGAATAATAAAGTCTCTGATGTAAGAATTTAGCTCTCCACTTTGAAATCAATTATATTGCTTATTTTCCAAGGGCCTTTTATATATGAACTTCCTCTGAAAACAACCCTATCACTTTTACAGTTTGAAATAATTCCAAATTATCTAACAATTTACCATATCTTAGTGGTATTTAGTTTTGATTTGTTTTGTTTTTTAAAAAAGCAATTGAAGTCCCTAGCACATTTAAGTTTACAATTACAAAATATTAGAGCTTTTTATTCAAATTGGCAAAACTGACACAGCTAAAATTAAATTCAAAATTTATAAAATATCAAAATTAGTCAATAAATTAGAAAAATGATATCTCTTCTGTAGTGTAAGTTCATAATTCTTAAAATACATCTTAGAATTAGATTGCACACTAAACAAGTGGGATAATACCATAACTAGTTGGAGTCAGCAGAGTAGAAAATTACCCCAAGAACTTAGAGAAAAAGAACTATAAATTGACTCATTTCACTAATCTCACATAGGCTGGGCCAAACACTAAGATATGAAAGATCAGTATTGTTATGCAAAATAACAAGCCTTCTTAGTAAGTCTGAATACAGCGCTAAAATCTATTTCTCATAAGTGTAGACTGATCTTGGCAAATCTAGAGAAATAGACTACCCATAACTAAAATTCAACAAGTCACCACTGGTTTTGTGCCTCGGGGGAAAAGAATGAATAAAAGTAAGATTATCACTTTTAATGATGAAAAATAAGAGAAAGATTAAAGCTAAGATATTGATATTGATAATAGCATTCTCATTTCAAAAGCATTAATGTGGACCCGACTTCAACTTTTGGCTCAAATTTACAAATGAAATTAGGGTTCAAGTATGAACAATTTTTTAATGACTAAGAATGAGGACTTTTCCATAATCTCTCAGCACTTTGGAATAAAGAAGTAATAGATTCACTCTCAGTAATGATTTGTGACTGACATTTTGAGTAGCATAAATTATATTTCACACATAATAAAAATAAATAATGCCTTTAAAATATAAATGATAAGTGTCATTTTATGGTCTCAGAAATTCTGTATGTTCTGTTTTCCCTGCATGTTAGGGGAAATTATGACTGATCTACTCTTTACTTTCAATCTCTTTCACACTCTTCATACATTTTGTCTTAGGTAAAATCTGGTTAACTTGAGAGAACACGGGGTGATTCTCACTGCTTCAGTTTTCCAGTGCTAGAAGGACTGCTAACACTTTCTTCTTGATCTCACAGGGACTTTTAGTTCATTAATCTATACTTTTGAGAAAAAAACCGTCCCCTCTTTAGAGCTCAAGCCATTCATACATACAACTGGCTATGCCATTTCATCATTTTCAGCCACCATCTTTGTTGAATCAGAATTTGGATAATTCAGTCTCAAACATCCTCCCCATGACCTCCCAAATTGGACCAACATCTTGGGCTAGCTCAACATCTATACAGATGAGGCATGCAAACTTACAGCTTTTTTTTAAAGATCTTTTATAATAAATTTAATCTCCTCTATTGCAGCTTTGTCTTCTATTGTCCACATACCACGAACCTTGACAAATACTGGGGACTGTTGGAGTCCTAAAACATAATCTCTCAGGTCTCTCTCAGATGTCTGACAGCTTTGTTTTCTAACTTTCTTGTTCTTCTTACACCTGGTGTCAGGACACCAAAAGTTACCAACACATCCAGGTCTTAGACCTCACTCCACCCCACCTTTGTTTTTATCATTTATCTCCTAGACTTACAGCTTTTCCTGTGCAGCTTAGAACTTTTGGTCCATTGCTTTCATTATTTTTTATTTTTTAATTTTTGTGGATACATAGTAGGTACATATATATATATATATGGAGTATATTATATATTTTGATACAGGCATACAATGTATAATAATTACATTAGAGTACATGAGATATTCATCACTTCAAGCATTTATCCTTTGTATTACAAACAATGCAATTATACTCTTTTAGTTATTTTTGAATGTACAATTTAATTATTATTCAATACAGTCACTCTGTGGTGCTATCAAATACTAGGTCTTACTCATGCTTTCTAACAATTTTTTGTACCATTACCCATCTCCCTGGTTCATTGCTTTTAATATTTGTATCAGTAAAGACATTCAGCTCCAGATTGCCAACACTCCTTACTAAGAAAAAGGTATTATCTCATAAAACAGAAAGTCCCAAGGTAAGGAAGCTCCAAGACTTGTCCATTCTCCAAGTCAGCCATGTCCTTTAGGACCCAAGTTGCTTCATATTTCCAGTATCCGATATTCACATTTTGTATTTGATTCCCTATTATGGTTGACAGACAGCTGCTGTAATTCTAGGTCACATATGTAGACCTAATTCCAAGGGATAAGGCAGGGAAGGAAAATGTCACCTAAACTTTATAAAGTAGTCCCCCCATCAGAATTGTCTTCATATTTCATTGGCAAGGAAGAGGTCAAGCATCACTTTTGAAACCGGTTATTGTTAAGGAAAAGGATAACACAAATAGGGATTTACATAGAGCTAGCGAGAGGATTGATCTTCCCTAAATCTTATGGAGGAGAGATAGAAACACCAGATCAAACCTGAGGCCCTGCCAGTGAGAACAAAGAGAATTCCTGGCAGACAGACGACCGGAAGTGTCTACTTCTCTATTTTTTTGGCAATATTCATTTTCCTATTGCCATGCTTGCTTCCTACGTGTTGTTATCATAGGTACGCTATAGGGTTAGGAGAGAATCAGAAGTATTATAATTTTCATGGTTTCTAAGATCCTTCTCTCTCCTATAGATTAAAATAGGAATTCATGTCAATTTGCTAAATTGTCTAATAAAAAGAGCAGTAAGGCATGACAAAAAAAGTCCTTTGCTTCAAATAAAACAAAACAACAAAATCTTCTCTCTCATAATTTAAGCTCTGATACTGACGCTTCTGCCCTTGGGAAAGCCACCAAGTTTAAAAACCAATATGCAGAGAATGGATATATCCTGAATCTAATAAAGTTCAAGCTTTAAAAACCTTCCCTGAGACAGGCTTCATCGATACCCTCTGATTATGCATTCTGGTATTACATTATTTTTTAAAAAGAGACTGAAATTTTTATGAGCTTCAGACTCCTAAAAATTCGTATCTGCGTCTGCTGATACATCAAACTTTACTGTCTGTGTGCTACTGAGCTTGTCACTTACCTCTCTATACATCCATTTCTTTAACCTAAAAATTGGTTTAATAGAAGGAGCCCTACCTTTCTTGCACAACTGTGATGAGGATCAGAAATGCATGCATAAAAGTGCTACGTAGCAATGTTCCGTGTAATTATGATAATCATCGATATCCAGTGTTCTCTTGTGGCTGCTATTTTCCAGTGAGAGGCTGCTGTTGCATCTGCTCCTGCCAGTTTGTCTCCAGGATATGACAAGAGCTAAGCTCGAAATGAGCTGAGCCATCCCTGATTGCTGTCCAGAATACCCATTCAGCTGCAGGTGTTTTCCAGCCATCCACTGTGATGTTACATTGCTTCAGGCTGTGCTACAGGGGACCCTCACAGGGTTTCATCTGCCTGCCATGTGCTCCACTCCTTTCCAACCCTGGGGAGTTGACTTTCATGTAGGATGGTTTCAACTTCTCAGGATGGCATGAGTCCTGGGACCTCATTGTGGGAAACTATGCCCTACCATCTGGTGTGAAGCGGGGTACTAAAAGATGCTGATAGAATTTGTCTTATAATTGAATGTGGTGATGGTAGGTGTCATTTCTATCAACAAGACCAGACAGCACAATAGCTTTGTAGACTTTAATTTTGATCTGGAATGTGCTTCTTTGTTTTCATCATCCTGTCATTCTTGCAACTGTTATGAGATTTAAAATATGATTTATTACTTTACCTACTAATGTGCCATTATTAGATAGTGAGCTGCTGAAGTAGCAGAATTGGGTAACAAGCAATTTCACAAGTAATTATGCAGTCAGGGGTTGAGTGCATTCAAGTGCTGCAAGAATTGGATGGACAATAGCAAGTAGAAAGCTATCAAGGGGTACAGGAATGAGCAGCCTCTGTTTCAATAAAAAGGATTATATCTGTGTTGGCCATCGCCACAGCTTTGATGAAAATCATGTACTCCACCCAGGACAAATCCCACAGTGGCCTTACTTTCCTTCTCTCAACATTTTATGTCAATTGAAACAAATTTAAATTAATAGTTATAATGACTACTATCTATTGAGCGTTTATAATATGCTCTTGTATATTTTCATATTTAATCCTTATAATCACATTATAAAATAAGTAATAAATCAACTTTCTATATTGGAAACAGTCTTTACCTAGACACAGTGGTTCACGCCTGTAATCACAGCACTTTGGAAGGCGAAGGTGGGAGGATCACTTGTGCTCAGGAGTTTGAGACCAGCCTGGGCAACGGAGTGAGACCTCCTCTCTACTAAAAATAAAATAAAATAAATCCAGGCATTGTGGCAAGTGCCTGTAGTCCCAGTAGTCCCAAGTAGTCCCAGCTACTTGGGAGGCTGAGGCAGGAGGGTCACTTGAGGTGAGAGAGGGAGGTAGCAGTGAGCAGTGATTGTGCCTGGGTGACAGAGTGAGACAACAACAACAACAACAACAACAAAACAAAAACAAAAAGAAAGAAAGAGAGAGAGAAAGGGAAAGGAAAGGAACAGAGTCTTAAATTTGCTAAGTTAACATCAATTAGAACTAATAATTCGTGGAGTTGTAATACAAATATGAGTTCATTAAATCTCAAAAACTTCATTTTAATTCCTTGTTTTTAACAAAGAATGCATAGCAGAATCTCCTGTAGAGTGAAAATAAAAGATACTGATAACTGTCAAATTCACTAATTTGGCCTTAGAATTTGGGTTCCTTCATTTTAAAATTATTCTCTGAGTAATTCTGATAAACACTTTTAATTGGAACCTTCCGATTATACTTAGCCTTACAAGAATAATCATAAAATGCCACCTAAAGTGATGACAAGTAGGAGAAAATAAATGTGCTAAATGTGGGTCTAATTGCAGGTACATGATCCAACAATTTTGCTTTCCTGTTAAAATATGGCAGATCAAGGTTCTTCCCTCTGCCCTGAGTGACAAATAAGCCATCAATAGCAATTGTGTTAATGACTGAACCCTAGGGTACGCACATCAAATAGAGTCTAACACACAAATGCTAAAGATATACTAAATTTTAGATTGGGAGGTAGAGGAGAAGTAGAAACTGAAAATAATAAGATATTTAGTGTTGCTTTTTTAAATTTTGAGATAGTTTTGTCCATATGAATGTGTCAACTGATATTCAGATATAAAATATTATTTTTCCTAAACACAGGCAATTTTCTATGACCAAAAAGACCAAATCATTGAAACATATTTTTCTTCAAAGAAACACTGAATTATTTTAAAATATTTAAATTTAAAGTATATTGACTGTAGAATTATTTTTAACTAGATCCTCATCTAAAAAAATGAGAATCATATTAATTAACTTTGTGACTTTTAAAAAGTTAAGATTTGGTCAAATCATTTCATATCATCAGAGACCTACACTTTATTTTTAATCGTAAATTCACAAAAACACAGCAAATAAAAATACAATGGGAGGCCATATGGTGCATTGGCTAAGAGCATGGATTCTGAAATCCTACTGTCTGGGCTGGATCCTGGCTCTTGTCTGTGCTAGCTGTGTTACCCTGGGTAGGTCACTTAGCCTCTCTTTATCTCAATATCCCTATCAATATAATGGACACAATAGTCATAATGCTTACTTCATTGGATTACTATGAGAATCACATAAAATTAAAATATGTAAAATAGAACAGAGCTCAATGCATAGTAACACTATATAAATGTTTGTTATAACCACTGTTGTCTTATTTTAAATTTTTAAAATTCAATTTCTTTTGTTTTTTTTTTAAATACGAAATATTCAATATATATTTTTTAAAGAAGTTAGAATTCACCTTTAAAATTAAAAAATAAAAATATTTAATTTTTATCTAGTTTAAAAGCTTAAATTGATCAACAATGTATAAAAATTCACTCAAGATAACTTTAAACTCAGTATCAAGTGATTTTTAAAATAATTTTCTAGTACAAAAATAGCAGAGCCTGTTTTTGTTTCAATGCCATTGATTTTTAACTCAATGATAAAAAACAGGCACTTTATTTTAAAATTCCTCAATGTTTTCTTGATGTTTATGGTCTATTGTTTTTTATTTTATTTTATTTTATTATTATTATACTTTAAGTTTTTTTAGGGTACACGTGCCCAATGTGCAGGTTAGTTACATTTCTAATAGTGGTGTATGGGACCTTGGAGTTGGAAGGGGGCCCTTATTTTACAAGCAAGAAAAGAAAAGCCTAAGTGACTTTCTAAGGCAAGTTACAAGGCATACTAACAACCAGGATGTAGAGTGTTGAATAGAGCACATCAGCTGTTCTGTGGCTATGACAGTCTTTATTTATTTATTTATTTTGAGGCAGGACCTCACTTTGTCACCCAGACTGGAGTGCACTGGTGTGATCTCAGCTCACGGCAGCCCTGCAGCCTCAACTTCCTGGATTCTGCCACCTCAACCGTGTACTACCGAGTAGCTAGGACTACAGGCATGTACCATCATGCCTGGCTAATTTTTGTATTTTAATAAAGACAGAGTTTTGCCATATTGCCCAGGCTGGTCTCAAGCTCCCGGGCTCAAGCAATCTGCCCGCCTCAGCCTCCCAAAATGCTGGGATTACACATGTGAACCACTGCACCCACCCGCAATGACAGTCTTTACCAGTAATTGCATTCTGGGAGTTTTAAAAAAGAGTAACTCCCAATGATTCATTTCAAATAATTTCAGAAATGTATCTTATAAGCAACCTAGTACTTGTAATTACATTTAACAGAAAATAATTCATACTGAAAATGATTTAACTGAAATTATGTCACGTGTTCAAGTTATTGATGTATCACTGATATTTTCCTTGCAGAAAAAAAATATTTGGCCTATAAAAAGATAACATTTCCTTCCAGTACCTACCCTAGATAATACTGTACTGATCTAACCTTATTCTCCAACTACAAAGTTGATCAATTACACAAGAAAACAATGAAACAATAAAAGTCAGAGCACCAACTCATACCCCAGGCATCCATTTAATTATCTCCATTAGTAAATATGAAGCTATTTCTCAAAGGAGATAATGGATTCTTTCTTAATACAATCTCAAGAACCAAAATTACAGCCTTCCCCTCCCATAACAGAAAATGTGTAACACTCTGGTTTATATTTCTTGATAAAAAACTTTTTAAAACTTCATACCCTTAAGGGACAGCTTTGCATACAGGAACAACACTAAGAAAGGGAACCAGATGTCATCTTTATTGAGATCTCAAAGAACAGCATACTATGGGGAGACAGAAGAAAATGCCAAGGTTGCTTCCTTCAGGTAATGCAACACTTTTCTGTGGGAGGCACAACTATAAACATGAAGATGACTGATAACGTCTTTTAAGACATATAAAAGGGAGTTATAACACAGAAGTACAATCCTGAACCAAAAAAGAAGAAAAGCCAATTTATAGCTACGGAGGCATGTTTAAAACTGCTACACAGAAAATTTCCTTGAGTCTATGTTTTTGCAAATGGGAGAGGATTTTCAAGTCAGCTCATGTGGAAGATACACTTCATCGCCAAAGGGAATAATGGGACAGGCACCAGGAAACACCCTAAGGAACTGGAAAGGAGATACATGGTCCCAGAGCAGAACTTTGACCCTACTGAAAAGGGAGGAAAAGGCATTCCTGACGAGCAACCTTCTTTAATGCTTTAATAGAGCCAAGTTTAACCTGAATTTCAAATTCTTGAGACAGACTTTGACACAACAGACTGTCTAGGTTTGAATCCCAGTTCTGCCACTTTTTAGCAATGTGATCTGGAGCAGGTTACACTACCTTCCTCCATCTTATCACTGGTATGAAATGTGGATAATAATAATAGTAGCTACCTCACATGGTAGTCATAAAGATTAAATAAAGTAATTTAGGTACAGTGAGATAAGGCTTGCGTTCCAGCAGATATTCAATATGTGTTGGCCATTATTATTATTTCTCTAATCATTAGAGAAGAGCATAACAAATAATAAGAAATATCTGCCTACAGTTAAAGTGACACTTCCTTTAGTCACCTCTGGCTAAAAAGTAAATAAATAAAAAAAAACTAATAAAAGCCTGAAATTCAATACCAGAACTGCATGCAGTACTGTTGGTTCATATCCACATGCACACACATTCTTTGCTTGGGTCTACAGTGCAACATACTACAACCAAACATAGAACTTAGATATTTCCAAGCCATTTGATGTAAGAGCCAGCTGGAAATCCTCATTTCAATGTTCCACAAGTATCTTAAACTCATTATACCCAAAACTGAACTGAACTAATCATTTTCACCCTCCTCTACTTCTACTTCCCCTAACTTCGCCTAATTCTGTGTGGTGCCACATCCTGTTCTCTACCAATTTACTTTCAAGTCTCTTCAATCTACCATCAAGTCCTGACAATCTTAATTTTAATCTAGTTCTCAATTTGTCCACTTTGCTAAAGCTCTTCCTTCCTTTCTCCTGACTGGGTTACAGCAACTAACTCCCTGTGTCTCTAAACTTTCACCTCTTTAATTTATCCTTCTCTCTGCAACATGAGTGTTCTGTTTAATGAATCTTTGAAAACTGTCACTACCTTGGTCAAAATCCAAATGGCTTTTCATTTCCTTCAGAAAAAAGTTATCTTTAGCAAACTTATGATTTGTAATTTGACCCTTTGTCTTCCAACCTCATCTCTCATCTTTCTATCTCTTGTACTCGAATCTCTCCAACATCTGACCTACTTTTCACCTCATGTATTTCTTTTGTTTAGCTGGCTCCTACTTAGTCTTTTGGCTACAGCTTCTATATCTCTTCCTCTTGAAGATTTTCTAACTTTCTAAAACTTTCAGACAGGTGCCCCTTCTGTTGTGCTCTGGTAACAACCTATATTTCCCTTCCTAAACTATATCTAGCCATTGTACCTGCATGTTTAAATGACTGTACCATGACACTAAAAGTTTTCATAAGTTAGGGACGTTGTCATTGTTCATTGGTATATTCCTAACTCCTAGTCTAATGCCAGTCACACTGTAAAATGCAGAACAACTATCAATCAGATTGCACTTGTCTACATTACTTGGTATTGGCTCAGTTATTTTGAATTAATCCTCCTTTATCTTTACGTTAAAACACAGTATCGTTATGAATGTATGTATGAAAGGGGAAGGCTCTACTGTCAAATGCACTTAAGGCTCAGGTACCCATCACAGGTGTAACGGAGGAGCAGCACCCTTTATAGCTGTACCTTAGCTAGCCATCTTCCAGCCTGCTTCTGAGACATGATTACCCAAATGCAAGACCGAGTATGTCCCAAGAGGATATGTAATTAATCAAAAATAATGAGAGAACATTCTTTAGCCACTTTTCAATAAGCAGAGGGTTTTTTTCTTGTATGAGTCGGGGATGGGTGTGGTACTGATGACAACAGTAATTAAGTAATTTTTGGTATAATGAAATGTTTGATTCTACACCAAAATGGAACAGTTTTCAGTTTTTTCTAAAGACCGCTATTATGACAAATTATAACCATAGCTTAGAAATATGGTAATAAAATAACCCTGAAAATCAGATATTTATTTTCAAATCATGGAATATCTGGGATGATATTACAAAACAAAACAAAAGGTGACCCCTGTTTGCATATATAATGACTGTTCTTTATGATATGAGGAAACAGGGAACAGCAATGTAATATGCTATCAGGTATTAGATATTTTACTTTTTCCCTCCATAAAGGTATGAAGTAATCTAAATCCACTACAACTGTTGAGAAATGCATGCTATTTTCCTCACATTTCGCATACAAAATTTAGTATAAAGAAGATATTTTATTTAGAAAACACTATAAAGTTCATATGGGTACAGGTGAAACTATTCATGGGAATTTATTTAGTAGTTATTTGGAGGTAAGACATGATAGGGACTTTTCAAGTACAGAATAGAGCGTATTATCATTTCAGTAACTGTTACACTTAAATAAAATGGCTTTTCCTGAGGAAAACATACTATTGTAACAAAAAGCTACTTTTCTGAATGGCTAATTAATAAGCCCTGCTTATAATATTTTCACTGAAGTGTCAAATAAGCATGGTACAGCAGATGCACCAAATACCTAAAATTACTAAGTAGTATGGATAAAATTTTTGATGCTATCAAAATTTTTGAGTGATTCATACTTTATTTACTCTGCATTTACTTACCAAAGCCACAAGCTTAATAGTTTTGTTTATAAAAACAACATCAGGCAAGCTGAATGTGAAGAACAAATATATGTGAACTCATTTTTAACTTGTGGATGCATGCATGCACACACATCTTTTTATTATCAGCATGCTCCCAAATTAAAATTGTTACCACATGCTAAGTAAACTTTTTCAGATGTTCAACAAAAGAGATCAAAAGAGATTCCATCATATATTTTTAGATCTCTGACTAGCCAAACATATAGGAACACAGACATGTCAAAACATCAAGTAATCCAAAGGTACAACAATTTGGAAATTTTCAGTTCAAGGAAACTTCCATGAAGAGTAGTTTAGTGTACTTTAATACTTTCCTATCTGACGTCATACAGGTGAAGCTATTCATGGGAATTTATTTAGTAGTTACTTGGAGATAAGATGTGAATGGCGACTAAGATGAAGCACAGACCATCAATAAGCTGGGAAGAGACATTTAGCTTTCCAGAAAGCTAAATGGTGGAAAGAAACATGTTATATTTGGGGCCATGAGAAAAATCAGCTTGGATTGATTTTATACTGGAATTGAGAGTGATGATATGATAGATTATTATCATATAGTGGGGTCCAATGATAGTCCTGGAATTCTTTTCTTTGATTGCCACACATTCTCACAGCTTTTCTTAAACCCCTTTTGTAGGTGGGAGAAACATAAAGCATGTATGGAATCCATTCTTTGGTGGATAAAACCAATTAATTTTACTGTGTGTTCCATTTTGACTTTCAACATTCAGTACCATAACTGAGTTTTGGCCTGCTTTTATATTCAACTTATGTCCTACTCTAGTTTTAGAAAGTGAGTTCACCTACTCTACCATTTTTGTGGTTTTATTTTTTTTATTTATTTATTTTTTTTGAGACGGAGTCTCGCTCTGTCGCCCAGGCTGGAGTGCTGTGGCGCAATCTCGGCTCATTGCAAGCTCCGCCACCTGGGTTCAAGCGATTCTCCTGCCTCAGCCTCCCAGGTAGCTGGGACTACTGGCGCCCACCACCATCCCCAGCCAATTTTTTTGTTTTTTGTATTTTTAGTAGAGACGGGGTTTCACTATGTTTGCCAGGATGGTCTTGAACTCCTGACCTTGTAATCCGCCCGCCTCTGCCTCTCAGTGCTGGGATTACAGGTGTGAGCCACCACACCTGGCCTAAATGAAATTTTTAAAAAATGATTTTAATTCAGATAAAAATTGAGGGGCTCTTATCAAGGAAATATAAAATAGTTAATCAATAGGATAAATACGGATAATCTTAATAATCTATGCTCTTTCACAGGCTGAATTCCACACCACTTCAGGTAGGCAAACATAGAGTACATTATTTTATTCACTTGAACACAAAGTTAGAGCACTCATTATTGTGAGACAAGGTATGGCTAATAATAGACAATCCACCTCGGGCTTAGGGCTCATAAAATATAGATCCAGAACATATTATTAAAGAAAGTTAAGAATTTTCCAATCTATTTGTCATAAAAGGTCATTGATGTATTGCCATAGAAAGGATTCTGGATTGGATGAATTAGTCCTTAACATTTCTGTTCTTTTTGCTAAAACTCTGTTCAAGGCATATTCGATTATGAAATAATTTTGAAAGATTAAAAATATAGGATACTTTGTTCATCTGTTTAATCCGGAACCTATTGCATCTTTTTAGACATAATTTCTAGACAATTAATGCTTCAATATACAAAAGCTTATATAAAAATATTAATATCAAAGTCTAAAATTCCAATATTATCTTCTCTATTAATTCTCCTTACAATTATATCCTAATTCTGCCACTAAAAAATGCACATACATAAAATGAAAATGTCATATTTGGGCTACAAATTTTTAAATAGAAAAAATGTAATTGCTGTAAATGGGTTATAGAAAATATCAATGCAACACAAGTAGCTAATTGTAGATAATTAGGTAGCAAATATAAAAACTCATTCAGAGTTGTAAATATAACATGGGGTACTTTCTATAAGTTATTTGTTTAACAAATAAGTATTTTTAACTAATTTATATTTTCGTACCATTATAACAAATAGGAATACAACCCACTTGAACATGGAATGCCTCTAAATAATTTACAAACAGGGATATTGTAAAAACATTTTGTGGGACATTTACAAATGTGATATATAAGGCATGACAAAAACAAGAACAGGAAACACTTCCTGTGGATTTGTGACAATTTTGTAGGGCTTGTTGTCCCTGTAGTAATCAATGTATTTGCTTTTTAGTGTGATTATATTAAAATACATTTAAAAGAGATTTTTCCCATATTATCTTTTCCCTTAAAGAGGTCTTATGAGTGTTAAGTCCTTCCAGAGAGAAGGCAGCTTTTCTGGTCTTTATTTCCATTACTATGCAATTAACATCAGATGATTCAATAGGCTAGGAAGTTATACTAAGAAGAGATTTTGCATGAGAAGCAGAAAAGTTACACAGACATTGAAGGGTGTCAGCTGAATTTAAAAGACTTTCTTCATTAGATAACTCCTCCGGCTAATTTTCTTCAAAAGCATGCTTTCTATATCAGACTAATTTTACAATCTCTTTCTGAAGAACATTCCCACAGTGATACAAGACATTGATACTTGGGAAACTAGTTGCAAGAACATAAACACAAAGGGGCTTTCCAGATTTAACTATTCACATTTTAAAATAAACACAAACTAGACATGAAAATCTTTAGCACATGAAGGAGCATGTTTCATTCTTAATCATTAGAAGACAATGCAAAACTGAAATATCTCTGTAGTAAGCTGAAGTAAGAATACTCCAAATATGTAACCAAGATACATCTAAAAGGTTGGTCAGGGCCATTAAACTAGTACAAAAACAAAACAAAACAAAAACACACGATAATTCTGAGATATACCTGAATTATCTTTGCTGAGACTACTTAGTTAATTTTTCTTCCATAAGTATGTGATTTCAATCCCACATAAGACTTTTCTGGAGAGAATGCTATAGAAGGAACCTGCGGTCTAGCATCATCATCATCATTATCATCATCATCAGTCATCAATAATATTATCAACAATAAGACTTTACATTTTAAAGAATTTACAAAGTTGTTTCAAAATCATCCCTTTTAAGTTATAATGTCTCTATAAGTAGAGAGATCATATACATGTTCTTACTTTGTAAATATAAAAACTGAACTACAGAAAAGGTATACACATTTTTCATGATGACTTGACCAAAGAGACATAGCTAGTAAGTATTCTGAATGATACCGCCTTCAATAAGGGCTAGTTTCACTCCATATTACGAAGTATTTATATTGTAACTTTATTGAAAAGAAACGAGTACTCTCCGATCTGTGCAATCATCTAACTCCAATGGGAGAAAATTTGCCATTGTAGATAAAACATGGGCTGGTGCATCAGACTCACTTGGGTTGAAATTCCCACTTCACTTACTAGCTGTGTATTTTTGGCAAACTAATCAACCTGCCTGATCTTAAGCTTCTTCATCTGCAAACAGGAAACAATGTCTCTCTTTCTCTTCCTCACAGGGTTGCTGTGAACACTAAATGAATTATGACAAGGGTTGAATGCAATGTCTAGAAAATCCTATGTGCATATACATTTTAAAACTTTCTTCCTTTTCCTGCTAACATGACATTCTGTACCACATACCCCATACCTGAGGGGGAAAGTGATATTGACCTTGCTCGTCAATGGGGAAACAAGTTATAATAGAGAACAATATCATGAAAATATGATAGACTTTTTACAAAATTTGAGGCATGAATAACTCTTATTATGAGATGTTAGATTAGACAGAAAATAAAGTGGCCTAGTTTAGTCACTTTCTACTAGTTCCTGCGAGTAAGTCGTCTTTTAATCTTCTACACAGCATTTTTAAAGACCATTGTATCTGGTCTTCTTTCTGAGATAGTTTCATGAAACAACAAATTCATGATAACTTGTTCTTCACTTTTTTCCTGTAAGCTAAGAAAGGAGGGCAATTGACAGGATAAAGAATGACAATACAGGAATAAGTCAGCCAATGGGCTTAACTACTGCTTACAAAAGTTGCAAAACAAAGTATAGCTTCTTTTGAAAAAAAAAGCAAAGGGTATAAGGAAGAAGGAGGTTATTGGGTCTGTTTAAACAAGAAAACTATTGGCATCATATCTCAAGAATGATTAATTCTTTTTTTTTTCATTTTTTAAATTTTATTTTATTATTATTATACTTTAAGTTTTAGGGTACATGTGCACAATGTGCAGGTTAGTTACATATGTATACATGTGCCATGCTGGTGTGCTGCACCCACTAACTCGTCATTTAGCATTAGGTATATCTCCTAATGCTATCCCTCCCCCCTCCCCCCACCCCACAACAGTCCCCAGAGTGTGATGTTCCCCTTCCTGTGTCCATGTTTTCTCATTGTTCAATTCCTACCTATGAGTGATAATTCTTAAATGTATGTGTATATTATAAAAGATTTGAAGTTGTACAAAGTGACACTGTGTATTGTAAGGTATACTTAAAAGATTTCTCCTCTGTATAAAAATCATATGCACCTAGACCATGTGTCTCTTGTGCCATAAAGTGTGGTGTCTTTAAGAGCACAACAAATCATTTTCCTGCAAAGTTTGTATTTTTCAGATTTAATTGAAGCTAACAAATCTCCACTATGAACTATGAAATACTCTTTAAAAAATAATAGCATTAATATATCTTTCCACACAAATAATTGCATTTAGATTTGGTAAACATGTTGAACTACCGTTTGGAGACTTTTGTCTGTTGATCTTTGATGACTTTTACTATTAACTCTGTTCCAAATTTAAGAACTAATAGCAATGGAATATTATGAAATGCTCTGATTTTTTTTTTCTCCAGAAAGATATAAGAGATTTTCTTTCTATATTAAAATGGAGTTAAGCTACCCTCATTTCTCAAGCATTTTAGCTTAGGTTTCTTCTTTGTTCCACTAAAACATCTTCTGTGTATACAACATAATTAGGAAAAACCACAACAGTTGCTTTTGGACAGTGGGAATGTTTCAAATACTATTATTTCAAAGTGTCTTCCTTTTATTCCCCTTTCTGGCAAAAGAGTCTTTTATTAAACTCACTGCACCTCTCAATCATCCATCATCCCCCACTTCTTTTTACTCTGAAAAAATAGTGTAGAGGGAAAAAAATAAAGTTATTGGGCAGACTTCTTATTTTCATTAATGAATGGTCAGGAATTTGGCAACTAGCTGGGAAACTGGGTATCTGTTCCTTGAGTCAACTCACTGGAGCAAAGGTAAAAAAAAAAAAAAAAGCAAAAGGAAAGAAAAAAAATCCACTTAGGGCTTGGCAAACAACTTTTCCTCTGGATAATTTCCATTGGCTTGCGGCACAACTGCTGTACATCTATTAAGAAGAGTTCCAGGGTCTATTGGTTGGGTTCATCTGCTTCAGGCATTTCCCTTTTAAGCTCAGCATTTCTTGGGCTTGTAAAAGCTCCTTGAAGGTTCAGTTTAAAGAATCTCCCTTGGTCACAAGAGTTCCTTCTGCTTGTTCCTTTATATGGCTTCCTGTTTGTGCCTGTTTATTAAATGCCCCTTTCCAAGTAACCATTGACTGTTGGAACTTTTACAGGATTCATTATGATTCATTTGATCTTCAAATGCTTGGAAAGAATCGGTGTTGGTCCTATCCTTTTTCTATCACTTGAATGTCTGTCTGCCTAATTAATACTTTCTCACTAGTGCACTACTAGGGTTTTCTGTGGGAAAGTTTCTATGAAATTAAGAGATATTTAGAATTTATGAACTTTTTTCTTTCCAAGTATTTACACTTTAAAATATTGTGAAATATATTTCCCTGAGGTTTCCTGTGACTAATTTAGTCTCCCTCCTTCTTTTGTTTCTTAATGATACAAACCACATGAGAAAGTCACTAAAAAATGTAGAATTATAAATCTCTCCTTAAAGCTTACATTTAATTACTGATACATAAATGTCAGTAAACAATATTTACAACTACTTAGATAATTCTGTGATGTACTTTTACTAAACAAATGTATCTTTTGTTCTAACTCTAGTTATTTATACTCACAATAGTATCCAAATATAAATAGGGTTTAGAGTTTGAAAATAAAATAATTTGAATAACATTCATTATAGCATCTTTATTTTAAGAGTTACTGATTAAGTCTATTGGGGAAAAATATATCAGTTGATAATGAGGAAATTTCCATGATATCTTTCAATATTATCATATTGTTTTAAACTCACACTATTTTTAGCTAAAGTTTAGGCTCTCTGTATGTTAAAATACACTCTAGATATAGCATATTTAGACCTATTAGTATATAATGTTACAAACTAAAGAATAAAGTTCATAATACGTAGTATAGTGTAAGCATACTTTATTTTAGCCAGTGATACATTTGTGCTAAAATTATAAAATTATTATACCGATTGATAATACTACACTTACAAAAATTCTCAATAGACTTAAAAAAACTTTCAATTTGGTAACTCTAATTTTTCTTTTTTTTGAGACAGTCTTGGCTCTGTCACCCATGCTGGAGTACAGTGGCACAATCATACCTCACTGTAAACTTGAACTCTTGGGCTCAAGCGAGCCTCTCACCTAGGCCTCCCAAGTAGCTAGGATTGCAGGTGTGCACTACCACATCCAGCTAATTTTTAGTTTTAATTTTATTATTATTTTTTTTTAAGAGACAGGGTCTCAGTATGTTAACCAGGCTAGTCTTGAATTCCTGGCCTCCAGTGATTCTCCCACTTGGGCCTCCCACAGTGCTGGGATTATAGGCATGCACCACCTTGCCTGCTCTGCTCTCTCTAATTTTGAAATTATTTGTAGCTGACCCTAATGCTAACCAATGCAGCACCTGATTCAGGTTTGAGGTACCAGTGTCAGTGAAGGTTCTTGGGAGGAAGCGGTATTTAAATGGAGAACTGAGGGTGAGGGGAAAGAGTTGGGATAAAAAGTGCTAAGAGTGTTTTGTGATGGGAAAGCAGCACTTGTGAAAAAGAAGACAGAGCCTACTTAGTAGTATGTTTGGAAAAGTAATGAGTGTGGACGTGGGCAAAAGGTTTCAAGAGAAGAGACTGTAGATATGCATAGAGCCAGATGAAGTAAGACTTGTAAGTCACGTTAAGAAGTTTGAACTCTATATTTTAGGAACTGAGAAGATCCTTAAGTATTCTATTATGTTTTGTTTTAAGCAGGTAAGTTAAGCGGGTAAGTTACAAAACCATATTTGCATAAATATGGAAAATCATTTAATGATTTAGATCTTCTAAAGTAGGACAATGTAATATTCTACTGTGTCTTAGTCTATATATAAAGACCTTGCTTTTTTAAATATCTTTTTTTTTTTTTTGAGACAGAGTCTCGCTCTGCTGCCCAGGCTAGAATATTGTGGCATGATCTCAGCTCACTGCAACCTCCGCCTCCCAGGTTCAAGCAATTCTCGTGCCTCAGCCTCCCAAGTGGCTAGGATTACAGGTGTACACCACCGCACCCGACTAATTTTTGTATTTTTAGTAGAGATGGGGTTTCATCATTTTGGCCAGGCTGGTCTCGAACCCCTGACCACAAATGACCCACCCACTTGGTCCTCCCAAGGTGCTGGTATTACAGGAATGAGCTACCGTGCCTGGCCTAAAAATCATTTTTCAGTCAAGGACATTGCATTTCTTTTCTGAGTTGCTATCAGAGCAATCTATAAAGGAGGAATGTACAAGGAGTGGTAGGATCAAGAATTCTGTAATGCAAAAGAACAAAAGGAAATGATATTCATTCATTTTTGTTACTATTTTTCTCTTTAACAAAGATTTTAAAGTTTAAACAACGTCACAGAGAAGCCAAGAAACATTTTCCCTATCTTTGGACATTTGATCCTTTTTGTAACTTAAGGTGTTTCTCAAAAAAATTAAAAAGTTATAGATGATGAGGAATAACATAGGAAACTGGATTTCAGAGCAAAAAAAAAAAAAAAATTCCATAGGCAAAAGGAGTCTTTGTCATTCTTTTCTCCTTTTGGTGAAAAATGTTGCTATATTTCATTGAATCCAAAATGCCATTAACTGCAAAACTTACCTTGATTTCAGAGTGGTTAAATGTGAATAAAAGGAACAGTATTACAAGTAATACAAACACTCAAACTACAGAAAAGGTGAAGTTACTAGGCAACTTTCTTACATTTCTGTCAGAACCAAAGCAATAGTGAAGAGTGTTGTATAAAAACAAAAGCTTATGAGAACATATGGTTGCATCCTTTTAACTTTAATTTAAACATTTGTATGCACACACACAGCACATGCATGTGTGTGTTTGTGTATGTGTGTATAAAGACTGAAGCTCTCAAGGGAAGATAAATGAGGGAATGAAGAGGCAGAAAAGTATAGGGAACTGAGATGGTGTGTAATACTACCAAATGAAAATGAGCAGTAGCATTCTTATTAGCATTAATATTGAACAAACATTTGCTCAAACTGTTAAACACATTAACAAGATTTGTCATTAGAGTTCTCTGTCACATAACAGTGATAGGACAGCAATACATAATGAAGACCTCATGACGTAAAAACTGAAACTTGTCCATTTTTCATATGAGACTTTTATGAGAGTTAAGTAAAATTAGGTTAAAATACAATAAGGAAATTTGTTATACAAAATAACTTATTTCATAGGCTATTATCTCCACAAAAATCAGAACTCCTTTTCCTAACCAAGAACTGGGTTCAATACATCCAAAATTAATGCTGAAATGAGAATTTTTTATTTATTTATTTATATTTTTTTTGAGACCGAGTCTCACTCTGTCGACCAGGCTGGAGTGCCGTGGTGCAATCTCGGCTCACTGCAACCTCTGCCTCCCAGATTCAAGCAATTCTCCTGCCTCAGCCTCCTGAGTAGCTGGGATTACAGGTGCGAGCCACCACGCCTGGCTAATTTTTGTATTTTTAGTAGACACGGGGTTTCACCATGTTGATCAGGCTGGTCTCAAACTCCTGACATTGTGATCCACCTGCCTTGGCCTCACAAAGTGCTGGGACTACAGGCGTGAGCCACCACACCCTGCCTGAAATGTGAATTTTAAATGTTATACCTAGTTGAAGGCCAAATCACTGAAAAAATGACGGATAAAAATAAAATACAAAAATTTTCAAATTAAATGGAAATAACCAAAGCAGAGAGATGCAAATGTCATAGCTTCAATGGCTTAAATTATACTGTTAAAAGAAATCCTCAGAGACCTCAGAAATAACACCACACATCTACAACCATCTAATCTTTGACAAACCTGACAAAAACAAGCAATGGGGAAAGGATTCCCTATTTAATAAATGGTGTTGGGGAAACTGGCAAGCCATATGCAGAAAACTGAAACTGGATCCCTTCCTTACACCTTATACAAAAATTCACTCAAGATGGATTAAAGACTTAAACGTAAGAGCTAAAACCATAAAAACACTAGAAGAAAACCTAGGCAATACCATTCAGGACATAGGCATGGGCAAGGACTTCATGTCTAAAACACCAAAAGCAATGGCAACAAAAGCCAAAATTGACAAATGGGATCTGATTAAACTAAAGAGCTTCTGCACAGCAAAAGAAACTACCATCAGAGTGAACAGGCAACCTACAGAATGGGAGAAAATTTTTGCAATCTATCCATCTGACAAAGGGCTAATATCCAGAATCTATAAAGAACTTAAACAAATTTACAAGAAAAAAAAAACCCATCAAAAAGTGGGCAAAGGATATGAACAGACACTTTTCAAAAGAAGATATTTATGTGACCAACAAACATATGAGAAAAAGCTCATCATCACTGGTCATTAGAGAAATGCAAATCAAAACCACTATGAGATGCCATCACATCAGTTAGAATGGTGATCATTAAAATGTCAGGAAACAA
The DNA here is from genome assembly GCF_028885625.2 of Pongo pygmaeus. Classification (NCBI taxonomy): domain Eukaryota; kingdom Metazoa; phylum Chordata; class Mammalia; order Primates; family Hominidae; genus Pongo; species Pongo pygmaeus. The sequence continues at coordinate 16,736,700 of NC_085930.1, read as the reverse complement.
CAGATGCTGGAGAGGATGTGGAGAAATAGGAACGCTTTTACACTGTTGGTGGGAGTGTCAATTAGTTCAACCATTGTGGAAGACAGTGTGGCGATTCCTCAAGGATCTAGAACCAGAAATACCATTTGACCCAGCAATCCCATTACTGGGTATATACCCAAAGGATTATAAATCATTCTACTATAAAGACACATGCACACGTATGTTTACTGCAGCACTGTTCACAATAGCAAAGACTTGGAACCAACACAAATGCCCATCGATGATAGACTGGATATAGAAAATGTGGCACATATACACCATGGAATACTATGCAGCCATAAAAAAAAGATGAGTTTGTGTCCTTTGCAAGGACATGGATGAAGCTGGAAACCATCATTCTCAGCAAACTAACACAAACAGAAAACCAAACACCGCATGTTCTCAATCATAAGTGGGAGTTGAACAATAAGAACACACGGACACAGGGAGGGGAACATCACACACCGGAGCCTCTCGAGGGTGGGGAGCTAGGGAAGGGATAGCATTAGGAGAAATACCTAATGTAGATGACGGGTTGATGGGTGCAGCAAACCACCATGACACGTGTATACCTATGTAACAAACCTGCACGTTCTGCACTTGGATCCCAGAACTTAAAGTATAGTTAAAAAAAAAAAAAAAATCCTGATTTTTAAAATGGGTTTCATAATTCAGTGTTCATGTTACAAGCAACTGTCCCAGGTTGGAGTGAGATGCAGCAAAATTTGGACGCAAAAATGTAAGACATATGGTCTTGATTGCCTTTCGCAGCTACGTTAAGAGTTCAGTGTAAAGAAAAGCATTCCAAGCGCCAGCTTGCAAACTAGGTTTTTATGTGAAACTCTAATAAAACAGCAGCAGATGTTTCTATGCTATTAATTTGTTTGGGACATTTTTGGCTGGTTCACTCCAAATCAACTGTTATCCCTTGTCCAACAACTGCAGCATTCATTTCTTTTTTTACACAGGGAGAAAGAGAAAGGAAGCTTTTCCTTTGGAATAGATACTGCACCAATTTGCTGTATGCATGGGAAAGTGAATGCCAGCATTTGTGTATTTTTGAAAAAAAAATTCCCTTAGAAACTGATGGAGGGTGGTTTTCATTATTGAAGGAAAAAAAATCATCCAGCCAAACTGCTGAAGCAAAAAATGAAGTATACTATTGGTAGGTAAACATATATTGAGTAACACAGTATGAATTTTATTTTAAGGATTAATGACTTGACAAAACCTTTATTTATTTGACTTCTAACCCTGCTTATATTGATGTACATTGTTGCTAAATCTATTCTGGTTCTGATTTACAATGGGGAAAAAAAAAAAAAAAAAAGGTAATCACCCTGTAAAATTTTCACACTATCCTAATCAATTCACTTCCATTCCTCTTCCCCCACCCTTGTAATCCATTCTTGCTGCCATAAAGTTCTTGAAAGATCACCTTTGCCTGGAGATAAACACCTCTTGTTAATGTTTATTAAAACACTGAATGTTTCACCTTCAGAAAGAAAACAAAAAAGATCTTAAAAAATAAAATAAATCCTTTCCTTACCTTAGTAATTTTCCTACTTGCAATCAACCTTCTCAAGAAAAAGGACAAAACTGGGAAGAAATCAAAGTGCCAGTTGATTGTTTCCAGTGAGGCCAAATGTGTTCACTTCTAACCAGTTACCCTCTGTAACTGGGCAGTTTGCTTTACATGAAATTATGCTCTCTCACTGGAAATACTAAGTATTCATTTTTAAGGACTGTTCTTGGTCTATACAGCTTATTAGTATCTTTCAAGATTACCCAGAAATCCTTCATGGGATTCAAATGGAAACCCTAAAGCCTATTACCCTGTGAGTCTGCTGGCTAAAGTGCCAAAATGATTTGGATTTCAATTTTGTTTCTAAAACAAATGTAAGAAAGTATCATTAACAAATGCAACTAAAGTTGGTTCAAGTTCAAAAAGTCTGCACATTCTAGTGTAATTAGAGGCAAGAAAGTTTTAAAGCCCTAATGGAATTTTCTGTAATTCACTCCTTAATTGAAAAACGTTTGCTACTTGGAAGTATTTCCATGATATAGGAGCCAACTAACAAAGCATAGTAACCTTGTAAGACTCTTTCACTATACATATCTACTCTGATCTTTTGACATTGTAACTGCTCTCCCAGGCCTGTGGAAACAGCTAAATCCTACAATATCTCTCAATTGCCCTGAAAAGAGAATCCATGTTTTCGTTTGATGAGCACCTTTATGATCTGGCCCCTCTCCTGCTCACCTCTCCTCTCCATCTCTTGACCTCCCATGACACTCTATATTCCAGGCCGACTGAATCAATCTCAGTTTCCTAAACTAGTCACTATTCCTCTAGCCACTAATTTGGAACTAGTATACTGTGTCCGACATGCCAGAATCTTAAGTAGCTAACTCCTATTTGTTATATGTGTCTCAAATTCAATCCTTTTTTCATCTATAAGTTTTCTCTATCTTCTTTCTTCCCAAGGCATTTACTTCCTTATCACTGCCTCATCAATATAAGGTGAGGTAAATCTCATTTCTATGTGTTCACATTATAGTCCTAACTTCTGCTAGAGCATAATACATTGCACCTGTCAGTCTCTCCCAAGCTCATTCACAGTACGAACTATTTAATGTTACTGTGGAATCATCTCCTAGCAAGGTGCCTGAATTTTAGGAGTCCTTTGATAATATGCTTGGAAGTGAACATTCTTTTGCACCTACAATACCAGCACACGTTTTGTTATGTGGAGGCCACGCATCTGAATCAAGAGTGAGTTTTCTAAAGTTAACTCACCCTAAACTACGTCTCCGTCCTGAATCCTCCTACCAAATCGTGTTTCTCCCACACTCCTCCTTGACTCAAAAACTCTCTAAACCTCCTGCTGCAGAGTAAAAGACACACTGTGGCCCTCAACACTCGGTCTATGTCATTGTTCACCCCACTGCCTCTCTCACTTCTTTTAATATACTTCCACCTAATTCACTCAGTCCCAGCCATGCTGGAGTCCTGCCATGTACTTTAATGCCTCGGGCACGTTTTTCTTCCTTCAGGGCTGTTGCAGTTACAATTCTTTCTGCTGGGATAATGGATACCCACAAGGCTCCCTCTTTCACCTCCTTCAGATCTTCACTCAAATGTCACATACTCAGTGATGATTATCCTGATCCCCTTATTTAAAACTGAATAAATACCCTGGTACTTGGAATTCCTTATCCCCTCTTCCTGCTCTATTTTGCTTCTTCAGCATCTAACATGCCACCCATTTGACTTATTTATATTATTTAATGTATGCTCCTCCTTTTTACTATAAACCGTAAGAGCAGGGATTTGAATCTGCTTTGTTCTTTTGTCACCCCAGCACCTAGAATAGTGACTGCCACTAAAAGGATACTAAATTAATATTTACTTGGATACTATATGATAAATATAATACAACTGAACTATAATTTTAGTTCTAAGCATGATATCTAACTATGCTAAAATAAGCTAAAATCCTGAACTTAACTATTATTTAATCACATAATCACATGACTGTAATTATTTACATGGTAGAATTTAAAAACTGACAAGAATGAAATATTAACTATCTTATACTTGAACTTCTAAAAGTATTTTTACCATCTTTGTAGAATCATAAAAATTTATAGAAGAGTTTCCATATAAAATTTTCTTTAGATCTTAGAAAAAATATAAACTATGAACTATTCCAGATATTGACATTTTAAGTGATTCATTAACAAAACTAAAAAACACATACAGATTTGTCAATTGGCATATGATCTAATCTTTGGGAAAACAAACACAATTTAGGCAATATTCAAATAAGAAGAAAATAATTTGTATTCCACATATTACTCATTTATTATATAAGTTTTACATGCACACACACACACACATACCACTTTGATAACAAAATGAATACAGAAAGTTGTCAAAGTCATAAAGCTTGAAATTCACATCTTGTCTGAACTGAAAGCTCATGTTTGTAAATTAGTCCATTTGAAAATCATTTCTTGGTTTTGTTGGATTTTACAAGGGATAAATACATGTATAAAGATCTAAAAACTGTTGTGTCTTTATTCAGCTGGACCAAAAAAGAATTTTCACATTTTCTTAACTTAGTTTATTTTATATTGAAACATTAATATCCTTACTTCCAGTTAATGAGCAATCACTTAGAATTCTCAGAATCATTCTGTTTAACCAAAATATATTTTTGTCAATCACATTACAGAAAAAAAAATAGTATTTCATGCACATCTGTGCTTTCATTCTCTAGCTTACATAGTTGGTGGATCAGAGACCTCAACGCAGGCATTCTGACTCTAGAGTCAATTCTCAATGACTGCTTTATACTGCCTCTTTATAGCACTGGCCTAAGTCTAGTGACATTCATTTTAGCTCTCAACTCTTTTCATAATAATAGTTATCATTTATTGAAGTCCACTACAGGCAAAGCTTGCTTGATAAGCTAACTAATATGTTGTTAAGGCTTAGAGGTAGCCTTAACAACATATTAATTACAGGGATATTGCCCTGTGAGAGTGGATCCAGAGTAATAATATTTCTTCATTCATTCATTCAGGTAAATGTTCTGCTTCTCCCAAATCCTAGTCTCATTAGCTTACCATGCTGTTCACTTCGGTATATGCCAGTTTTCTTCTTAGTTAATTGCAGGTGTGAATTTCTGAGGCTAATATTTAAAATAGGGTCCAGGATGTTTTAGGTATACCTACTCTACTACTGATGGACCTTTTTTACTCTTCAACAGCTTGAACAAAAGGTACCTTTAATAACAATTGTTCTTTCTTTGATTCTGAGGAAAGAAATTATTTATTATCTATGTCCACATTGCCCAATATTGATATAATGTGAGCCACATATGTAATTTAAAATCTTTCTAGTAATCACATAAAAATAAAAAGTTGAAATTAATGTTATATATTTTAACTCAATGTATCAAAATATTCAATATGTAATCAATAATAAAAATTGTTAATCAGATAGTTTATACTTTTAAAAAATGAAGTCTTTGAAATCTAGTGCATTTTATAGCACATGTCAATCCACACTAGCCCCATTTCAAGGGCCCAAGAGCCTCATGTGGCCAGAGTCTACCTTATTGATGACATAGTCCTAGATAATAAAAAAGGATGAAATAATTTCTACCTCATCTTGTGTTAAAAAAATATAGCTTTGAAATAAAAGCTAGACAAGACCTGTAAGATAAAAGTAAATTGCAGGCCAGCCCGCTCATAAAGGATGATGTAAAAAATTCCTAAGCAATATTTTGGCAAACTGAATTCAAGCCGTATTCATAAAAATGTAAGGAATCATGTCAAATTGTTATATCCTACCAATTCACGGTTGGTTTAACATTAGAAAATATATACATACAGCCATACCTCATTTTATCGTGCTTCACTTTGCAGATATTGCACTTTTTACTAATTGAACATTCATGGCAATCATACAGCAGCAAGTCTGTCAGGCCATTTTCCCAAGAGCATGGCTTTACTTCATGTCTCTCAGCCACATTTTGGTAATTTTTGCAATATTTCTACATTTTCATTAGTATTGTATTGTTACGGTGATCTGTGATCAGTGTTCTTTGATGAAACTATTGTAATTGTTTTGGGATGCCACGAATCACAACCATGTAAGATGGCAAACTTAATAAATGTTTGTTCAGGTTCAGACTGTTCCACCAGCTGACCATTTGCCCGTATCTCTTTCCTCTCCTTGGGCCTTCCTATTCCCTGAGACACAACAATATTGAAATTCAGCCTACTAAATATACTACAATGGCCTCTAAGTGTTCAAGTGAAAGGAAGAGTGGCAAGTCTCTAACTTTAAATCAAAAGCCAGAAATGATTAGGATCACTGAGGAAGGCATGTTGAAAGCTGAAGTAGACCAAAATCTAGCCTTCTTATGCCAAACAGTTAGCCAAGCTGTGAATACAAAGGAAAAGTACTTGAAAGAGATTAGGAGTGCTATTCTAGTAAACACACAAATGATAAGAAAATGAAACAGCCTTTTTACTGATATGGAAAAAGTTCTAGTGATCTACATAGAAAGTCAAACCAACTGCAATATGCCCTTAAGCCAAAACCTAATCTAGGGCAAAGGCCCAATTGTCTCCCATTCTAAGAAGGTTGAGGGAGATGAGGAAAGCTTCAGAAGGAAAGTTGGAAGCTAGCAGAGGTTGGTTCGTGGGATTTAAGAAGATAAGCAGTCTCTAGAACTTGAGAGTACAAGGTGAAACAGCAAGCATGTTCACAGCACCTTCACTACGAGTAGATTTCATCTCAAGGAACCACTTTCTTTGCTCATCCATAAGAAGCAACTCCTCACCTGTTTAATTTTTTTAATGAGATTGCAGCAATTCAGTCACATCATCAGCCTCCACTTGTAATTCTACTTCTCTTGTTATTTCCACCACATCTGCAATTACTTCCTCCAATGAAGTTTTAAACCCGTCAGTGTCATTCATGAGGGCTGAAATAAATTTCTTCCAAACTCCTGGTAATGTTGATAATGCATATAGAAATACGCAGTTACTATATAGATTTCCAGTTATCCAGAAGACCTAGCTAAGATAACTGATGAAGGTGGCTACAGTAAGCAACAAATTTTCAGTGTAGACAAAACAGCATTCTATTTTAAAAAGTTGCCATCGAAGACTTTCATTGTTATAGAGATGACAATGCCTGGCTTAAAAGCTTCAAAGGACAGGCTGATTTTCTTGGCAGGAGATAATGCAACTGGTGACTTTAAGTTGAAGCCAATGTTCATTTACCATTAATAAAAATCCTAGGATCATTATGAATTATGATAAAGCTATTCTGTGTTCCATAAATGAAACAAAGCATGGATGACAGTACATCTGTTTGTAGAATGGTTTACTATTATGGGCCCATTGTTGAGACCTACTATGCAAAAAAGAATTCCTTTCAAAATATTATTGCTTATTGACAATGTACCCAGTCACCTGAAAACTCTGATGGAGAAGTATGAGAAGATTAATGTTGTTTTCATGATTGCTAACACAACACCCATTCTATAATCTTTGGATCAAGGAGTAATTTTGGATGTCAAGCCTTATTATGTAAGAAATACATTAATATTTTGTAAGGCTATAGCTGCCGTAATGATTCCTCCAATGGAGCTAGGCAAAGTAAATAGAAAATGTTCTGGAAAGGATTCACCATTTTAGGTGACATTAAGAACATTTGTGACTCATGGGAGGAGGCCTACATATCAACATTATGAGGAGTATAGAAGAAGTTTATTTCAACCCTCACGAATGACACTGAGGGGCTTATGACTTCAGTGGATAAAGTAATTGCAAATGTGATGGAAATAGCAAGAGAAGTAGAATTACAAATGAAGCCTGATGATGCGACTGAATTGCTGCACTCTCATAAGAAAACTTGAACAGATGAAGAGTTGCTTCTTATGGATAAGCAAAGAAAGTGGTTCCTTGAAATTATGTCTGCTCCTAGTGAGGATACTGTGAACACTGTTGAAATGGCCACAAAGGATTTATTAAAACATTAGATAGACTTAGTTATAAAGCAGTGGCAAGGTTTGAGAGGGTTAACTACCATTTTGAAAGAAGTTCTGTGAGTAAAATGTGATCAAATAGCGGCACATGCTACAGAAAAATCTTTAGGGGAAGGAAGAGTCAATCAATATGGCAAACTTCATTGTTGTCTTATTTTAAGAAATTACCACAGCCACCCAAGCCTCCTGCAATCACCACCCTGATCAGTCAGCAGCCATCAGCATCAAGGCAAGACCATCTACCAGCAAAAAGATTGTGACTCATTTGAGATTAAGATGATTGTTTGCATTTTTTAGCAATATTTTAAAATTACGGTATATACTTTTTTTAAGATAACAGTTTGGAACACATCATGACAGTATAGTATAATCATAAATTTTACATGCACTGGAATACAAAAAAAATTCATGTGACTCACTTTCTCGTGATACTAGCTTTATTGTGATGGTCTGGAAATGAACTCACAGTGTCTCTGAGGTATACCTGTATGTGAATTCACTACATCAAAAGATGAGGTAGAAAAAACACAGATGGCATGCTCACTAGATCCAGAAAAGTGATTTCATATAATTCGAAACTCACTTATGAGAAGAAAAAAAATCAGAAAATTAAGAAGAGAACATTTAAAGCAAGAAGATTTACATGGAAATACTCAAAGATTTTTTTGAATAAAAAATAAGACAGGGAAGTTTAGCATCACATTGTTCTAGAGGTCCTAAAAAATAGAGCTAGTTAAAGTTGCCAAGAATTTCAACCATTAGTCAGGGTTTCAATGGTCATAGTTCCAACTACCGTGGTCCCTAACTGGAATCTGGTAAATTAAGTAAAAAGATGGGAGTCCAGGGTGAATATCTCAGATTTAGGTGGAGGTGTTCTTTATTGAAGCTTTTATTTTTCCAGATTATATCCCAGAGTTGAGAGTAATTCAGCATTGGAGGACATTAGTCCCCACCGGTTATATCAAAATACAGTTAAAACCTATGCAGGAATCTTCCAACCAAAACCACTTGAACAGCTACCGTTTGCAGCCAGAACAGGTGACTGAGTAAAAGATGGAATTCAACTGCATCAGTTGCAGTACTTTCTCCTACCTCTCCTCCCTCAATCTTTTATAAGGAAGGGTCAAGTTAACCAGCAGTAGAGGGCCTTAGGCAGGGATGATGGTCTGTGGGGAGACGGTGGATCTAGTTCCTTGACTGAATCCTGGCCCAGCCTGTCCAGCATCTCAGCTGGCATTTAGGTTGCAGCTGGTGCTGTGGGGATTGTGAGGCCAGTGCTCTGCAGCATGTATAGCCGGGCTGACCCAGATTCCTAAAGTCCCATGCCAGATGCACTGGAGCAGCATTATTCATCCCCTGTGCCTCTGGGAGGTTGCCGGCAGTGACCTCCGTCAATCCTCCACTAGACCACAACTGCCCATGACAATCTGTGGAAGCCGGGGTCCTGCTGCCACCATGGCAGGATGCACACCTGGGCTTGGGCCCAGCAGGGGCCTAATGCACTGAGCAGCAGGAGGCCATGATAATGTCTTCCTGGACAATGGAAGCACAGGCAGTCAGTGCCTTGGAGGCCGAACTGGTGGGGCAAGGCCCTGGGTGCCAGCGGCCATCTTGAAGCATTCTTGCCTCAAGCCGAAAGTGCTTCTGGGAATGCGGTGGCCGGCGCTGAGGGCGAATGAGCTGGAACATTTGTTTGCAAGTTCCTCGGCCTTGGCTTCTGGGATGGGCCTGTTCAATTCTCTTTTTCACTTTTCTATTGAGCTTCCAGCAGTCCCCCTCGATCACAGTTTCGCTTTCGGAGGTTTCAGTTACTTACAGTCAACCGCAGTCTGAAAATAGGTGAGTGACACTACATTTGCATAAATTTTATTGTAGTATATTGTTATAATTGTTCTACCTTATTATTAGTTATTGTTAATCTCTTCTTACTGTGCCTAATTTATAAATTAAGTTTCATCATGAATGTGTATATACAGGAAAAAACATAGTGTACACAGGGTTTGGTACTATCTGCCGTTTCTGGCAACCATTGGGGGTCTTGGAACATATCTCCCCGCGGACAACAGGGGACTACAGTGTTTGTTTTTTGTTGTTCTGGTAAGGCATTGTAATATATTCTGGATGCTAATCCTTTGTCACAGATGTTGTGAACATCTCTTGATTCTTATCTTGTGTTTTCACTCCATAGCGTCTTTGATGCACATACGATTCTAATTTTAATGTCAAATTTAGTGCTCTTTTTCTTTATGATTAGTGCTTTCTGACTCTTGTTTATCTTTAATTACCCCAAAGTCATAAAACTTCATTTCTAACTTGTGTCCTAAATGTTTTTATAGTTTTTCTTTTCACATGTAGGGCTTTATCTGAAACTAATTTCTTTGTATAATATGGAATACGGAATAGGTGTCCATATTCTAGAAAAAAAAAACAACAACTTTTTTTTCTTTTCTCCATACAGATAACCTATGGTCCTAATACTTTTTAGTGAAAAGATCATCTTTTTTTCTAACCTGTAATATCAGCTGTCTGATAAATCAAGTTTCATGTCTGTGTGTCTGACTCTGGACTCAGAACTCTCTCCCATGATCTGTTTGTCTATTCCCACTCCAGTGTCAACTATCTTCATTACTACAGCCTTACAGTGACAAGGCAAGGCCTTCTACCAAATTCATATTCTTAGGCCCGTCTTGATTATTTTGGTTTCTTGTCATTATGTAAAAATTTTATGTCAGTTTTCCAGCTCTGCCACCAACCCGATACACACAACACACACAGACACACACAAACCTGTTGAGAATTTTAGTAGAATTGAAAGAAAAGAAATAAAATCCTCATTCTCAATTCATGAGGGAAAAATGACTCCCCCATTTTTCCTAAGCTAAGACCCATTATGCCCAATGGGATAGAACTTTTAAAACTTTTTGATTCAGTTTTCCATGTCTATAAATAGGTCTTTATAATGCACCCAGGTTGCTGAAACTTAAAAGAGTGCAATCGAAAAAGGGATCCAATTTGAAAACAAAGGGCTTTCACATTCTGCCTACACTTGGCAATTTCTCTACGTCATTCAGGTTGGGTCTATAAACGTGTTATCTGTTCGATTATAGGCGAATTTCTTTAAGACAGAGAACAATTTGCTCACTCTAAGAAAACTCTTCATACTTATATTTTGCACTGTTGTTTTTGATGGTTTTAATTTTTTTGTATGTATCTATGTAGGACATGACTAGCAATTAATTATTTTATATTTAGTCATTTTATACTTCCAAATAATCCTATCAGATGGACACTATTATCTACATTTACAGCCACAGAAACTGACTCTTGGAGACATTAAGTAACTTACCCAAAGACAGCTAGGAAATGTCAAGGCCTGGATTCAAAGCCAAATCTTTACTAAAATTAACGTAGGTAGAACAAATGCTTGTTAAATGTATAAAAAATGGTAATCAAACTCAGATTAGTAAGAGACCAAAGTAGCTACTGTTTAAATGATTAAAGATGTATGGTATTAATTGAGATTTTATTTAGTCAAATCATTCATTGTTGATAGCTCCAGTCTACACCAGACTCTGTGTTCTCCACTCTGGAATTATTCCATTCAGCTGTGGCTAGATCTATGCTTTGTTTCTCACGCCAATAACCTCAGCTAGCCCGAGAAGCCTCACATACTAGTCTGTAACTACATTAAAACTGCTACAAATAACTGCTGGGCAGACTGACTCTTATATCATTCACACCAGAAGTTCAGTGGCAATATGCCATCACAATTTCTTTCTGATGGAAGCTATGAAATTTGTTCTAGCACCCTTTCAAGAATGTTAAAAAAAAAATTCCCTCTCTGACACACATACACAAACATATAATCTAAACTGTGTTGTGATCTTTCTTGATTTAAAATATGTTTCTAATTACAATGAAACTTCCTCTACCTGGCCTAGTAAGAAAATCATTCAAGCCAGTTAGTTCATTTCTCCTTTCGTGTACAAATTATATAAAGCAAAATTCAATCTTTTAATGTGAAAGTGGAAAAAATATATATGGGGAAACTTCAAATTCTATTACTGTAGAGATAAGTGCTTATATGTGCATTTTATGACACTGATTTTTTTTTTTTTTTTTTGGAGACAGAGTCTTACTCTGTCACCCAGGCTGGAGTACAGTGGCACGATCTCGTCTCACTGCAGCCTCTGCCTCCTGGGCTCAAGCAATTCTCCTGCCTCAGCCTCCTGAGTAACTGGGATTACAGGTGTGTACCACCACGCCCAGCTAATTTTTGTATTTTTAGTAGAGATGGGGTTTCACCATGTTGGCCAGGCTGGTCGCAAACTCCTGACCTCATGATCCGCCTGCCTCAGCCTCCCAAAGTGCTAGGATTACAGGCATGAGCCACTGTGCCCAGCCGATACTGATGTTTTATCTTATGACATCCCATCTGTGTAGTCACTTTTACCTGTTCAGATGTGCCTATTCTTAGCGATTCATTTTTCCCCTCTAAATTGCTCGCTTTTCACATGTAAAAGATTTTAGATACCAGTTTACAAACTAGTTAAGATTGTTTATAAATTAATTGTCAACAGATTGATAATAATAACATGCCCCACCCCTTCTTTCCCAGCTCTCATAACAGCATGTAATGAGTATTTGGATTTGGCCCAAAGAGATGAGGTTGCAGGATAATTTAATTTAATTCAATTCAATTTCACATAATTCAATTCCTTTCAACAAACTTTTACAGACATCTGTGCCTAATCTCATAATCCCAAAACCTGGGTCCTTATTCTTTGCTCCATAAGCAGATCCTGAGACAGGCTTTGAGTGCCATCACCTGTAGAGAAGTGGAAAATTCAGACAGAGAAGAAGAAGCAGTAGCGGTAGCGTTCACGAGCAGATAGATTATCATTGTAGGCAACGGGCCAATGCCACCCAAGCCCTCCAGGACACTATTTGGTATAGCCTTCAGAGTTGTCCCATCTGAAAGGAGAAAAAGCTGATGTATAATTATACATCAGTCTCTGGGAAACACACATACACACACACACACACACACACACAAATGTACGGTGTTGGTTCAGGGCTAATTCTGGAAATGCTAATTCACAGGAACCTATATGCACAGTACAAGCATGGGGACACACAAAAAAGTCAAAGATATTTGTAAAATAAAACAGTGAAAACAAAGGGGATGTGTGGGGTGGACCAGTATCATCCACTACAATATCCTTAAACTGTACAAGGAAAAAAATCTAGAGATTCTGTTTCTCTGTGCCTGGTCCTATTGCTTGTGCCAGCAAGCAATTATATAAAGCAAAATTCAATCTTTTAATGTGAAAGTGGAAAAAAGATATATGGGGAAACTTCGAATTCTATTACTGTAGAGATAAGTGCTTATATGTGCATTTTATGATACTGATTTTTTTTTTTTTTTTTGAGACAGAGTCTTACTCTGTCACCCAGGCTGGATTCAAGGCCAGCTGCCTTGAATCAAGCCAATATTCTATAAGCACCTGCTGAACACAAAATCTATATTAGGAACTCTGGGAAACACAAATATTGAAGATACAAAGACACAGTCCCGGCACATCCAAGGGACTAGAGAATGAGCTTTTCTGATCCTACAATCTGGTGGATGAGTTCTACACATGCTCTCTAAACTGAAAAAAGCAGATTATAGATACTTTGAAAGTACCATATGTATACCACATATTATATATTTCACAGTACATGTAAGAATACATGGTTTCCTCTGAAAAAGCAACATTTCTATGAGTTAAAAATTATTTCTGCCTTCCTTATTCTCGTCCAACTTAATGTCTAGCCACAGAAAATGGAAAAGGAACAAAAGGAGGAGAGTTTTGTTTGTACTTTCAAAAGCATGCAAATATTTTCCAATGATTGAAAATTAACATTTAAAAATTGAGTAGAATATACTTTATTCATGCACAATAGTGCATTTGTTAACAGTGACATATTTATCTGGCCTTTCCCAGTCCTAGGAAAAAATTATGTCAATTTTCCCTCAGACTGCCTTCCTATTCTGTCACACAAATTATTTCATGAAACATGAATCCAAATGTTCTGTTCTTTTTCAATTTCCTTTCACCACAAATTCCAGAGTTCTGTACTTCATTGCTTTTCACTAACAATTCAGTCTTTTTATTCTAATGGCAAAACTGAAATGCTGCTGTCTTTAATCAAGTTACTTTTGACATGTCTTCAATAGTGAAGATTCAGCCTTTTGTGTTAAAGGAAAACTTTTAAAAAATAATTATAATGATTTAAAATGATTTTTTTTTTTTTTTTTGCCAATGCATTTTCAGCTCTTGGGATGCTCTTCATCACATTTTCCCATCGTTTCTGCAATGCCTTTGTGCCTTATTGTTAATGACAAACAATCTATAAATACAGAAAAGGCCATATTTTAAGGATTTCTCATTGGACAAGCAAATATCTGTAACATTAAAATAGAGTACTCGAAATTTAAGTTAATTTACTATCCTATTTCTCTAATAGGATAGTCTAATAGGATAGTCTAATAGGATAGTCTCAGATCTAAGAGGGAAATGAGGAAGACAGGGAAAAATATCAAACATGCTCATCAAATAACTCAAAGCAAACAGGCTAAGTGCAGTCATTTGTTAACAAATTTTAAGGATCGTCCACATATACGTGTGGCGGAAAGCATGTGTCCAGGCAATGCAAACCTGCAAGAGGACGTGACCTCTGAGGTCTGTCTGACCCTGCCTTCATTTCCAGCCTCAGCTCACATCACTTTTACCTCGTGGTCTTTGAACATACATTGCCCTTTTCTGTCTCTAAGCTTTTAAACATTACCTAGCATACTCTTATCTCCAGCTTTTCACTTGGCTAATCCATACTTACCCTTTTTGTTTCAGATATGTGTCACCTCGTTAGAGATTTCTTTTCCCTGATGACCAAATTTAAAATAGATCCCTATGAGCACTCTTTATCAGAGTACGAATTTCTTTTTTTCTCGAATTTTGTCACTGCGTGTGTGTGTGTGTGTGTGTGTGTGTGTGTGTATGTATGTGTTTGGCACATGAGCATGCATGAGTGTGTGTATCTTATGAATAAATGAGTAGCACTTAATTTTTATTTAGAACTTTGGGATAAATAGAGATCTATACACTTATTATTCACTGACATTAATGAGAGGCATGACTTGCTGCATTCCTTGAGGTTACATTACAGTAGTTTCTCAAGAGCTTGAACTAGGAATTATTTGTTTTTATTTCCTTATTCCTATAGCAGTGCCATCTGTAGTAAAACAGAAAGAAGTTTGTTGAATTAAGTAAATCTATGAGCATGACATGTGAGTTTCCAATTCTTACGTTAGTCAGTGGCAAGGAGAACCTTAGTCTGTGAGGAGAGATATATTAGGTTAGTGCAGAAGTAATTGAGGTTTTTGCAATTGAAAGTAATGGCAAAAACCACGACTACTTTTGCACCAAGCTAATATTATAAATGCTCTTCATCTACTCTCTAAAAATACATATTTTTATTCTTGACCCTATTTGATAAATAATCATTAAACAATCTAGTTAGAAAAGATTCACTGTTTGTGATTTTTGCATTATTCAAGGCTGATTGTAAAACTTTTCCTCTTTTCGAACAAAATATATTTGTAATGTTAAATGGCAAATATTGGCTCAAGACACTATTTGGAACTGCAGTTTATAATGATGTACATCAGGATGTAATAGAAGTCATGATAGAAGTTATGAAACTTAAGAAAATAAGTTTTGGAATGAAATAAACTTAGAATCAAGTCCTGATTTAACTGCGTAAAAAATAACTTTGGGCAAATTATTTAGAGTCTATAAGATTCCTATTCTTTATCCACTTAATAGGGATAATAATAACCCTCATATTTTTGTAATGATTGGAAGATCCTAACTTAAGCAAATAACACAATGGTTGCATGCACATAGTAATAAAAGACAGATATAGTAATGCTGGTTATTATTGTTTTATTAGGCAATGTTTGAATTCCCTAACCTGCCATTTTCTCTCCTTTTTGTTCTGCTTCTGCGCCAACTGTCCGTTACTTTCTTTCTATCTTGAAAATAAGTCTTCCTTCACAAAGGTATTCCTTTCACCTAAATTCTGTGTTTCACTTTTTTTAACCTGCTGTTAAAATTTCTTTTCTAAATAACCTCTTTTTCTATAAAACTCAATTTAAATCCCTTTTAACACTATCACTCTAACAAAACATGAGTTTCTTCAAATACATGCAGAGTGAATTAGGTACAAATAATTTGTCTTTGCATACAGGTAAACATTATAGTTTAAAAATACCAGATCCATATAGTTCCCATTCACACTTATACAGGCATTTCTAAAACTTGAAAAAGTTACCCTGATAGTAAGGAAAAGAATATGCAAAGGAAGCCAGATCAGTTTGGTGTCGGCAGAAAGTGTATCTTGTAACAAAATGGTCTCTGGCCAGATGATATTACTCATCAAATGAGCCCGGATTTCACACAGGAGAACCCAAAAATGAAAGAAAGAGTCCTGAAACAAAACATGCAAAACAAGCAGCTGATGACCTTAACCAATCTTTCTAAGCAAAGGAGTTAGAAATGTCCCAGTCCCAACAGAACTCTATTCAAAGACAGCCAAGTGTGTCTTCAAAGAGATGGTGTTCATAAAGACTTGGGCCATCAGTTCTCTAGAAAGCAAGATGGGAGCAAAATACATTTTCTACTGTTGATGTTTGATCTGTCCCTTAAATCATATCATTATAAAGAGAAAGACTGGGTACATGCACCCATAGTAGGTGTCACTCTTGGCGTAAGATGTTTAACAGAATCCCTACCTGACAACATACATTACCTACGTGTCAGCTCTGTTTTAAATTCAAGAAACTGCGGCTTCATGTAAATCTGATTTGGATATCAAGTGCAAAAGTGATATTCTCTCTGGGACAATCATCTCATATAAAATGTGCTGATACTGTTCAATCTCAATGCCTTAATTAAATCTGTCATATCCCAAGGATTTTCATTAAATAAAAGGAATGATGACTCCTGCTACGATTTTGAAAGACTTGAAGTATTCACAAAGATTACTTTGCTGTGGTTACTACTGGAAGAAAACATTCTACATTCAAAACATAATGCCTACCATCTCAGATATCCAAAAATCTCTGAATCAGCATACTCATATCCCTGTTTATAGTATGGCCACATAGCTATAGCATATTTTATTTTCCCTGATAAATCTTAAGTCAGCTGTAATTCATTAAGGAAGTTGTTTGAGCCAAATTAAATTTTCCAGAAGCACATCATCTGACATAAAGGAACTCTGCTTCAGTAATAGATTCAGAAAAGACTAGCTAGTTTGTAAGCATTACTCCTTTAATCTCATGTAATCCTGCAATAAATATAGAACACACATTATACTCTACAGAATAATTCGTGTGTACTGGCACATTATTGCTTAAATGAACTTTTTGTTTATTGAACCATTACAGAATCGTTTTATCAAAAATGGTTTTAGCTCTGTAATTTGCTTCATTTTGAGGCTATAATATGCCATGATTTGGGACTAAAATTAATAGTTTTTGAGGAAAGGAGATTCTTTTCAGGACAATTCAACATCGGTGGAAAAACCTGATGTTAAAGATCAGTCAGAGAGGCATAAGCATTTGCTTAGTGTACAAGGTGAGAGATGGTTGCATAAAATACTACCTTAACCAATAACCCTGTTGAAATCAATGTAAGAGCTGAAATTGACCATGGAGGCTCTTTAGAATCTATGCTTCTTGGACAGCAAAATGTTCCATTGAATTGTTTCAAGTGTTGCTATGGAGAAGAAAGTAAAGGGATAGATATGCATAGGGCAGGATCTAGTTCTCCAATCCTGGCTTCAACCACAACAGTTTATTATAGTTATCACTTCCATATGTTTGTTTCTTATACAGCCTACACATTTATACATTAGGTATTGACACCCTCCAGTTGTTTTTGTATTGTGAATTGAAACATTGGGACCTCCGCTGAAGTAACTTTCTGGTAACACAACCTGACAGTTGATGTTTCAAATTTGGTAGCTGCCATCTTTACTGGACAACAATGTTTCTATAGTTGTTTTAATATATGATTTTGCATATACATATTTATATGTAGTTAAATTTTATTTATATTGTATAAAACAAAGAGGAAATAGGAAACTAAATGCTGACTAGTAGTTATAAACATAGTCCTCAAATATAATTATAAATCTAAAATAGGCATGTAGAAAGTTAATTTTAATTTCAACTGAATATAGAATATTCAATCCATGTGTTTCCATTGGGTAGGAAAAGAATAAAAGAACTTATGTGAAATTGTGGGGAAATACTGCTAAATACTGTGTTTAAACAGTAAAGTATGATTAAACTATATATTTTAGCCTTCTTGGAATGGAAGTTCTTGTCTTGTTATATGTAAATCTGTTTTTCATTTGAAAATATAAGGGATAGTCTACTGCACTACACCATAATACTTTGTTTCTAAGAATAAAAAAGCTAAAAACTTACAAATGTAGTTCAATCTCTGAAATTAATAAATAATAAATCTGAGCTTCTAAAGTTAAAGAGGCCAATCCAAGTTCATATAGCAGGTGCATGCCAGTGGTCTTTCTAATATTCCACAATCTTTATTTGTGGAATCATGTTTTTCTAGTGTATACTGCTCAGGGTTCTCCAGAGAAAAAGAATGTGTTGTGTGTGTGTGCTTGTGTTTGTGTGTGTGTATCTATCTATCTGTCTATCTGTAGAGAGATTCATTTTAAACAAATGGATCATGCTGTTGTGGGGGTTGGCAGCTCTGAAATCTGCAGGGTAGGCCAGTGGGCTGGAGACCCAGAGAAGAGCTAACGTGGCGGCTCATATCTGAAGACAGTCTGGAGGCAGAATGTTCTCTTCCTAAGGGAACTTCAGTCCTTTTCTCTTCAGGCCTTCAACTGATTGGATGAGGCCCACCCACAGTTTGGAGGCTGATCTTCTTTACCAAAGTCTACTGATTTAAATGTTAATCTAATCTGAAAAATACTTTCATTGTAACATCTACTTTGAAGTTTGATCAAATATTCGGTTCCCATGGCATAGCCGAGTAGACACATAATATTAACCATCAAATGATGCTGAAAGACTCAATTTAAGAAAAAATAAAAACAGATACTATTAACATTTTAATGTATAGCACCCAAATGTTTAAATTAAATCCAAACTCTGTTGCTAGATTCTTTTGCTTTGTATAATCAGAGAAGGTTCAGTGTGGAAAGTGGGAAGGTAGATTAGCTTATCCAGTATCTAAAAAATCTGACTGCAATATTAATTTTACTTCCTCTTCTTCTCAGCATAAACTTCATTTTCTGCAATTTGATTTTCACTGATGTGGCATTTTTTAGTTCCATGTTACACATATTTAATCTTCCAGAATGTAGTTTTATCTTGTCTAAAGGCCAATTTTCTAACAAGCTCCAGAGAATTTCCAATAGGGCAAAAGGTGGTCAGTGGAACAGACTGCACTGCTAGAATACATTAATTTATTGCTGTAGTCTTCATTTGAAAATGTGTGTGCTTAATGACCTAGGAAAATCTTGCATGTATCCAAGCATAAGAACAATAATTTACTGGTAGGCAAGTTTCACGCTACCATACTAACCCTAAAACAAATGTTTCCATCATAGAAATGGGAAAATGAAAGGTGTGTGAATTTAATTACAAAGAAATGAAAATTTTCTATTCAATCCCAAAGTACACGATCTCATAATTTTGATCATTTGGGCATGTCAGAATCATGGAATATTGTAACCATTATTGGATCTCAGAATATTGCTGATCTCTGCTCCTCATTTTTCAAGACAAGCAAACTGTTGCCCTTGACAAAGGTCAAACAGCTTGTTAGGCATGTAAGGATGTCAGAAATCTTGGTGTCTCCTGTTCTTTCCATGATTATAGGTGGCGCCCCATTTGGAGCGCCTGACCTAAGAATATATCAAATCAAGCATATAAATATGACCTAATATAAATCGTGCAATCTGGCAGTTTACCAACTAGCTAACTATAGAAAAAAAACTTTCATATATTCTCATAATAAACTATTTTATGTTAGAAGCAGTGTGGAATGTTTCTCAGGGAATCATTTAGTAGATTGCAGAGCACCATTAGGCAAAGTTCAATGACATAAGAGCACAGTGGTTTGCAGCCGGGTAAGGAAAGACACTAAGAAAGATCTGAATATTCTAGTGATTTTAGTCATGTAATAAAAACATAATATTAAGCTTCCATCTGAAGTATGTAGGATAATAAATTTGTAATTACATTGTCTAATTTAATTCCCTTTAAAAAAAACTAGCAGTGTCTGAAACAGAGTGAGTCCTCGATAAATACTTGATGAAGTGAAAAGGGCTTTTTCCCCTTTTATCTCAGAAGAATTACAGTTATGATAACACTGTCATTTTTAAAAAGCAAATGTAATTTTTAATATATCTGGAAAACAAAATATATTACAGATATACTTGTTAAATTTCATTGATTCTTTTTTCTGTCTTTACTAGTGGCATCATTCACAATCGAAGGGGATAGCTCAAGATTAGCTCTGTAGCCTTGGTCTAGCCTTGGTCTTGTACCTTTTTAGCTTCTAGTCCATTTTTCTGCCCTCAAGACATCTGTGTAGTAGCTAATAAAAGCTAGTCAGTGTGTTTACATACCCCTCCACCATGAAACATGAGGGGAGATCTGTGATAGTGTGAATATGGCTATGTCGACAAGAACTAATGATTTCCCCCTCTACTGTTTTCTCTTGAGTGGGCCCTGAGATTTGTGCCTGTTTTCACTCCTGAAGAAAACCATAATGCTCCCTCTTGAGATAAGAAAAGTGTTGTAGATAAGAGTTCTAATTCTCCCTTACAAAGAGAAATACTGGTTAGAAGTCGGTTGTGTGACTTGTTTCTATGGGTAAATAAGGACCAGGCTGTATGAACATATTTCATGATGGAAATCTAGAAATATTTGTTATCATCATTGGCATGTTTAAAACTGTCCTTTCCTTAGGGCTTTAAAAACATAAAAAGAGAGAAATTGGGCAGGATGAATAAACACAAACTTATGGGTGAATTTTACAGGGTTTTACTACCCAATTTATATAGCCGTAATAGGTGTGGTATGGCTGTAAATATAAAGGGGACACAAAACCAAGTGTGGATTTGTATAATCATCATCCAATTTCTATTAAAAGCCAGAAAAACAAATCCACCCATGATGGCTAGAGACAAAAGCTCAGTCATGCATCCAGTCTTGTTTTTCTTTCTATGTGTCTCCTCTGCCTCTTGGTCTGTGTTCAGCTGTTAAAAGGTTCACCCCTACATTTCTCAGCATCAAATTATAACAGAACAAAGGCCCACTACCATAAACAGAATATTCTCTCCTGATGTTTCTTTCATCACTGACCATATTATGTCATGACTTGAACACAGATGTATGTTGCATGCTCCTGTGCTGGAAGAATCCCCGGAGATTATAATCCACTGTATTAGTCTGTTCTCACGCTGCTAATAGGGACAAACCCAAGACTGGTAATTTGTAAGGAGAAGAGGTTTAATTGGCTCAGAGTTCAGCATGGCTGGGGAGGCCTCAGGAACCTTACAATCATGACAGAAAGTTAAGCAAACACATCCTTCTTCACATGGCGACAGGAAGGAGAAGAATAAAAACCCAGTGAAGGGAAAGCTCCTTATAAAACCATCAGATCTTGTGAGAACTAACTCACTATCATGAGAGCAGGACTGGGGAAACCACTTCCATAATTAAATGACCTTCCACTGGCTCCCTCCCACCACATGTGGGGATTATTATGAGTCATTATGTTAATCTGTGAATTAGTAGAGGCAACAGGAAAAGAAATTCTCATCAATTTCTAGCAGAAAATTTCCAGCATATAAATCTAGAAATAGATTTAGAACATGGCTTGGATAATTACTGATGAACTACCACTCCACAGCTTCTACTTTGGTAACTGTTTTGTTTGTTGGTTTTTGTTTTTGTTTTTGTTTTTGAGATGGAGTCTCACTCTATCACCCAGGCTGGAGTGCAATGGCAGGGTCCCGGCTCACTGCAACCTCTGCCTCCCGTGTTCAAGTGATTGTCCTGCCTTAGCCTCCTGAGTAGCTGGGATTACATGCTCCCACCACCACGCCTGGCTAATTTTTCTATTTTTAGTAGAGACGGGGTTTCACCATGTTGGGCAGGCTGGTCTCGAACTCCTGACCTCGTGATCCACCCACCTCAGCCTCCCACAGTGCTGGGATTATAGGGATGAGCCACCGCGCCTGGCCGGTAACCCGGGGTTTTAAACCCACATTCAGTGTTTCCCAGAAAAATGAGAAACTCTGATATAAACAATAGTGATTACTTGTAAAGGTTTGGTGACACAAATACCAAAGTTGACCTGTCTAAAAAATGAAATTACAAGTTCTTCCATAAATACATAAATATATAAGCGGAAAAAAAATCCTGCAAATAGTAGTTTATGTTTTTATTTGGTACTTATTTTGATTGTAAACTGCATGTCAGAGATATTAAATGAATTCATCTCCATTATACTCTCCGTGTCTCCTACTGCATTTGTTAACTAATAAAATACACAGTACAGATGTTCAGTTGTGCACAGTATAGAGGAGATAGCAGATTATCCTACCGATCAGAAAATGACATGAGATAGTTTATATGTGACTAATTCGCCACTCAAAACCATTCACTAAAAGTGTGTGGTATTGTACTAGTCTGTTATCTCACTGCTAATAAAGATGTACCCAAGACTGTGTAATTTATAAAGGAAAGAAGTTTAATTGACTCACAGTTTCACAAGGCTGGGGAGGCCTCATAATCATGGTGGAAAGCAAAGGATGAGCAAAGTCACATCTTATGTGGTGACAGGCAAGAGAGGGTGTACAGGGAACTCCCCTTTATAAAACCATCAGATTTTGTGAAACGTATTCACTATCACAAGAACAGCACAGGAAAGACCTGGCCCCATGATTCAATTATCTCCCACTGGGTCCCTCCCACAAAACATGGGAATTATGGGAGCTACAATTCAATATGAGATTCGGGTTAGGACACAGCCAAACCATATCAGGTATATATGAGATTAATAAGCGGGAGGAAATGATAAATGAAGCAACTTTGGTAAAATACTGTAACTGTTAACACTTAGTAATGCATACATGGGGGTTAATTTTATTATTTTTTTCTACCTGTGAAGCTGTTTTAAATTTTCAAAAGAGAAAAGAGTCACTCAAAGATCCTCATCCATCTTTCTATTCATTTGAAAGAGATTCATTTTCTCCATTTAGTAACTCACAGATGATAATTCAATGTTAGACACATCTTAAATTGCTGGTTCTTTTCTCAGCCTTTCTCCACAGTCTCTTTCCTTTCTAAACTCAAAATATTTTCCTTGATTCATCTTTTGTTCTTTGTGTAAACACAGATATTTATGCAGGTGCATATGCCTCCGCCTTTAAAGCAGATCTCAGCCTAAATTACTGGGCCACAGAGAACTTGGTGTATCTTACTCCTTTTCCTTTACTCAGAAGAGGGGTAACGTCATGAGCTACTTGACATCTGCCTCTCACTAGTAAATAGTGATGCTTGAGGATAACACACTCTGTTGCTCACTTATTCAACAAACATTGTAGAGCATGAATTAAATGCTAACTTTGTGCTAACAGCGAGAGACACAAAGACAAATAGGATGTGATCTCTGTTTCACCACACAAAACTGGGTAGTAGGTTCATATCAGGAGCGTTGCTTTAGTATTCCTGAAGCAACGAAGAGTGATGTCTAACTAGGTTAGGCGGGAAACTAGGTGAACTAGGTTGGTAGAAAAAACTAGGCTAGGTAGGAAAAACACCTTAGAAGTACTTCTTGAGGATAACAGTGAAAAATCAAAAAGGAAATACAAAGGTGAGAGGAGGCACTCTTGGTATAGAGCACAACCCAAGTAGAAGCACAGAGCAGAGAAACAAGGTGCTGTATTCAGCAAACCATTAACAGTTCAGTTTTAATATAGAATAAGCTAGAAAGTATAGGATGACTAGAGAGGAGGCCATTGATCTGGCAGGAGCAAGATAACGGAGGGCCTCACATCGCATGCTAAGGATCTTGGACTTTATCCTGTAGGTAATTAGAAGCCAAATGTTTAAACAAGTAAATGATGTGGTCAGATTTCCATTCTAGATAGATCACGGTGGCCACTCTCTGCAGGATTGATTTCAAAGGGATATCAGTGAAGGCACTGTTAGAACAGTCCCCATGAGAGATCATAAGAGCTCAATGCACGGCAATGAAAAATAAGGATGAAAAAAAGGTTAGGAATCATTCATAAAACTAGTTCATAAAGTAAGCCATGTTTCATAGTTAATTAGAGGTGGAGAATAGGACAGAAGTGCGGTAAGGGAAAAGTCAAGGATTGTTTCATTTTTAGCTCAGTTGGACAGACAGGTGGTTGCACTAACAGCAGATATAAAAAATACTGAAGAAAAAGACATTTAATCTTTTTAAAATTAATTGTATGAAACAGATCTTAATTGTATAAAACAAATAACAATGAAAGATATTTAACTGTACAAAACAATGAAAATATATTTAATTGTACTAAAATAATTAGGATATATCAAACTTTCAAAAAGTCCTAATAAAGAGGACAGACATGGGGGCAGAGAGAAAGAAGGGAGACAGGGAAAAAGAGAATCCAGGAATATATTAGTTCAGTTTAGGATATTTTCTTAGGATTGTTGTATGGAATCAGTGAAGCAACACATAAAGTACTTAGTTCTAAGCCTGGCCTTCAGTTAATGTTCCATACATTTACCTATGATTTAGGTGCTTATGGTAAATAAAGGTGGAAATGACCAATAGGCAGTAGGCAGTTAGGTACAAAAATTCTGAGACTACACAGAAAGAACTGAGGGATGGGGGAAGAGAACTCAGCATGATATTTGGCATTCTGATCCTGAACAAATCAAACCAGGAGGAATATTCAGCGTAAAAGCACCAACAACAACAAAAAAATAAAACAATAACAAAACAATGAGCTACATTCAGACCTCTGGCAAACACCAGTTCTGGGATAAGCACAGAGAAAGGGATGGGAAGCTTATTTAAGAGAATAAAATCTCAAAGAATCTAAGGAAGTAATATTATGAAAGTTCAAAATAAAGTACGGAGATCCAGTAAAGTAGGAACTGAAAAATTATCACTTATGTACTACAAAAAGAAGGACAACAGTGAATGAATTAGGAAGAGATACAATGAAGTGGTGTTGACTGAAACAAGATTAAAGCAGTTTTTATAGATAATGGAAGGCTAATATCGAAAATAATTAGGATATACCAAACTTTCAAAAAGTCCTAATAAAGAGGAGAGAAAGAAGGGGCACAGGGAGAAAGAGAATCTGGGAATAAATTTTGTTCTTGAGGAAGTTATTTTGGTGGGAAAGGCTTAGGTGTATTTACTAGAAGAAAGTTAACAGGAAGTGAGAGTTTGAATGGACAGAAGGAAAGAATAACTTGATGGTGCAGGGGTCAGAGGAAGTAAATAAAAATATTAGAGCAGGCAACTAGATGTAGGAAAAGACACAGCAATAAAGTGAGTTTTTCATATTTGATTATTAGAAATACATCTCCAGCACTTCCATATTAACATCAAAACCACAAATATGTATTCATTTCATCGTCAAGGTGCATAAGCTATATAATGATCAGAACTATTATTAACACGGAGACAAGCTAATTTCTTTGAAAAATATAAACCAAGTTTAAAAGACAAATATTGCTAAATCTACTCATGGTCTTCTTTTATCTGGCCTTGAGTGACTAGGCACTGTCTAACCAAGCTGACCTAAGGGGTTGACCTGGTTTTCAACTGAAGTAGCCAAATTCTTGACTTGATTTTTGTAAAGCAGGCTCTAAAAATTTTTACTTAAAGGATTATTTTTCCATAATACTACAATCGTGTTGCACTGAACGGTTGGTACAGAAATTTCTTTCTTCCATGCTGATTATAGAAGTAAGTATTTTTCTACAATGTAAACTTTTGTTTATATAATGACATGAAATTAAAAAGTCTAGAGTCCAACTTGAGTCCACAACTACACCTTTAATAACAATACATTAAATTTGTTTTACTAGTGGGATTTTTCCATTTTCAATGGACTTTTATAACAGAGGGAAGCCAAAAGATGAATCAATGCCCATTCTATATTAAACAGATGTTTTTGTCATCTAGTTTTTTCATTACTCATAGAAGAGGAGGCTCCATTACAATCACTCCCTCAAGCCCCACATGTCAAGAAACTAAAATATTTTTTCTTCTGTGAGTAATGTCATTACAAATTATGTATTGAATAATATTCTCCAAATGTTGTCTTATTTTGCTTTCTAGATGAAACAAAGGGCAATCAGTAGAAAAGTAAATTATCCCAAGAAAACACCAAGATAAGCATTTGCTAGTAAAGACACAGAAAAGCACTCAGAGATGAAATTTATAACTTGGCAGACAAGACACCTGAACATGACATTTTTAAAAGACAGTGATTCAGTGCCACAGGTTTATAAGCAACATTATTAATGTCTTCAGATGAAAAGAAGTAAGACATTGCTATGACACAGTAGCCTATATTCTTCACATTACAATGTTGTCTGCTCAATTTCCTATAGGGAGTGCTTAAGATTGCATTACAAAAGAGTAATTTCTAGGTAAAAATCCTACTGGGAAAGCATATATCCATAGTTTTAAGCAGACAATTTGTCTAAAACAATGATCAATCTACGAATTATAAATTCTCACATTTAATCGACTGAAAAATGCATATCTCACTGTATTTTCTAACTGCTATATTCATCTTCTGCATCTCAATGTAGTAAGACAGCCAAATTAAACATTTTACAGCCATAGTCATATATTTAGGGTTTCAACTAAAATTATTCCTATCTTAGAAAAGCAAAAGTCTAATTAATGGTACTGTTAGGGCTGACATTGTCCATATCATCTTAATACTTTCCTTAAGCACTTAAATGAAAAATTTAAATTACTTCACTTATTTTGTCATGGAATTGAATTATTCCAACTGGGTTACACCAAATTTTTAGTACAGAAATTAGTGATGTGGGATTTTAGTAAAATCAAAAGATAAAATACATGATTGAACAATGTTGCCTAAATCAATTGATGTCTCTTACTCTGTCAAAGATTGACAGAATATGCTTAATAGTAAATATTTGTAAACCAATACTTAGAAATGCCTTAATTTTCATATTCCAGTTATAAGAAAGAAGCTTAGCTTTTTTTTCAAAGCTTTCTACAAATCTTTTTATGAATCTTACCATTTAAAAATTTCTTCAGGTCAGGCATAGTGGCTCACGCCTGTAATCCCAGCCCTTTGGGAGGCTGAGGCAGGCGGATCAAGAGGTCAGGAGATCGAGACCATCCTGGCTAACACGGTGAAACCCTGTCTCTACTGAAAATACAAAACATTAGCCAGGCGTGGTGGCGGCGCCTGTAGTCCCAGCCACTCGGGAGGCTGAGGCAGGAGAATGTCGTGAACCCGGGAGGCGGAGCTTTTGCAGTGAGCTGAGATCGCACCACTGTACTCCAGCCTGGGAGACAGAGCGAGACTCCGTCTCAAAAAAAAAAAAAACAAAAAAAAACTTCAAAAAACATAAAAACCCTCCTATTTAACAGTTTCCATTAAAAACTATAATGCAGACAATTCATTGATTATAATAATAAGAAGAATAACTTTTTTGCTTGGGCTAAACCAAAAAGACACAACAACCACCATTTACTGGTTAAAATGATAAATTAATTTGTATAAGGTGGTCAACTGTCCTGTATGATAATAAAGAAAAACATCATATTCTTCTAAAATGTTCATTCCTACTTCCTTAAAATTGGGTTGTAAACAATGTTTCTTTTTGGTGTAAGAATGAAAACAGAAACATTACAGCAATTTTAAGTTACAGTGCTCAAATCTCATAACTTCTAAAATCATTTTTCATACCAAAAGAAAGGGGAAGCACAGAAAATATCTGTTGTAAGCCACAGAGCAACACAAAAAGAGGTCATTATCGCATCCATACAGCTTTCTGTCCATTTATTAGAGAATATATTCATCACATCTTCGGGCCTAAACCTAAACACATTGTAATTATATTGTAAAAAGTGTGAAATAAAAACAATATAAAATGGATATAAAATCATAATTACAGATGAATTGACTTTTAAGTCAATTAATAAATGACATATGATAATTAAAACATTAAGTGTTGGTTCATCAAATTTCTTCACAATTAAAAATCATTTAATCATTCTAAGTTTCTACATATTGTTTTCAATGTTGGATATAACCATTCCTAACGTAAGCACAAAATTTAAATAAAGAAAAGGTATTGG
Organism: Pongo pygmaeus; assembly: GCF_028885625.2. NCBI lineage: Eukaryota > Metazoa > Chordata > Mammalia > Primates > Hominidae > Pongo > Pongo pygmaeus. Next base: position 16,708,640 of record NC_085930.1, on the reverse strand, counting down.
TGGTTTTATTGAATTAATAGACAAATGCATGATTTAAAATTTCTCAACAGTCATGAATCTGCCTAAGAAATCTCTCCTATGATACTACCAAACAATGGGGATTTTTGTTTAATATATATTCTGCTTAGTACAGCATTACCGATAATAGCAAAAATAGTTGCTTAAAATGATTTAAAATAGGTATTTCTATCTAGTAAATCAATAGCTAACAATGTTTAACAGTGGGTAGAATTATTAAATTCTAAGAGAAAAAATGCTGTCAAAATTATTTTTTGTTATTCTAAATGAGATACCCATGCAATTAAGTAGGAAAAGAATAAATGGCAAAACTATCATTTTTTGATGATATGAGCACTTGTGTGACAACTTATCAGCTGAAAATCCATGGGAATATATAAGAAAGCATTCAAACTAAATAATGAAAATGTTTCCTTTCCTATATGTACCAGTTAAGTAATACCAAAAAAATCCAGTCATTGCAGCCATGAAAAATATAAAGTATACGAAAATCGAATTAACAAAAAAATACGCAGGGCCAATATAAAGCAACACATATACACATGATTAAACAGAAATATCAAATACAAGATGAATAGATGGGAAAATACATGCCATGTTGCATAATGCATAATTCTGATTATAAATATGGCAAATATCCTCAACACACTAACTTAATGTTAATATCCAATTAAATGCCAACATTTGTAAATATGCCTTAACATTTTCAGCATTTCACTTTTATCTTTAAAAACTACATCACCATTTCAGGTGACTTCCATATTAGTAATAGTACTGAATATTTACACATATAAGGAAGCTGATCATAAATTCAGCTAATATACCAACATCTTGGGTTTAGTTCCTATTTTTTAAAGTTTAATTCAGATTGATAAGAACTTACAAGTTAACCTGTCTATGCATCTTTTTCAGTGATTCCATAAATGGTCATTATAAAAGAAACTGCAGAAATGAAACAAGCTGTCCATCATAATTAAAGGTCAGGTTGGCACTGATCATAATCTATGTGTACTTAAGGATGAATACATGACCAACAGTCTTGTCTGGCTCTCCTCCTGTGGATTATTTGATTGAATGACTTTCAAAGCCTGTCTTTGTTTTGTGTTCCTATAAAGGAATATCTAATACTGGGTAATAACTTACAAGGAAAAAAAGGTTTATTTGGCTCACAATACTCACGTCTGGAAAAGTTGAAGACTGGGCATCTGGTGAAGGCCTCAGGCTGCTTCCACTCATGGTGAAAAGCAAAGGAGAGTGTTGTGTGCAAGAAATCACATGGTAAGAGGGGAAGCAAGAGAGAGATTGGGGAGGTGCCAGGTTCTTTTTAACAACCAGTTCTCAAGGGACCCAGATGAGTGAGAACTCACTTACCCCTGAGAAAGGTCATCAGTTTACTCATGAGGGAAGCCCCCCCGCCCTACCTCCAACAATGGGATCAACGTCCAACATTAGCTTTGGGGGACAATCATTCAAACTTTTGCAGCCTATCACCATTTTCAGTTCTTCCACTTAGACATGTCTTTGCTCAAAAAGATATGGCCAAAAAGAGAAGGAGACTCTCAACCTTATTCCTCATCCCACACTCCCCGACATGGACATTTCTGGCACTCTTAGATTAAACCTGGCACTCCTTGACTAAATCTAGATGTTAAACATTGTTTACTCTGGGCTAGTGTCATGTTTTCAACTATTTTTAACTATTACCTTGTTTGATAAGCAAACAGTAAACCTTCATTCCAGATGTCCAGAGAGATCATTTTTGTAGGTCTATCATTTTCTCACCCTTAGTTGAGAATTCTTTGCCCAAGGCATACTGATCTGAGTTGCTGAATTCTCCAGATGATACCAAAGAGTAAAAAGCTAAGATTCATTGCATTGCATCACAGTTGTCCAACATTCAGGACAAAAGTTTGATCGCTAGAATATTTGATCACCTGATCCTAAGTTATTTTTTAAAAAATTATTACTACTACCATTATATGTATCATTACATATAATGATGTATCAGTATAATGATGTATAATGTAATGATGTATAATCATGTATAATGTAATGATGTATAATGATGATAGGTGGCCTTCCCTAGTCCAGAAACTTTTTTGGGTTTGTACTGAATATTCTTTTTTTCAGTAACACTTATTGGTAAGATTAATGGAGCATCATAGTAAATTAATTAAACAAATATTAGGATAAAAAAGACAAATAGTAATATTCATTAAATAATTTTCTAAAACAAAATCGTTTAGAATTTTGATAGAGCCCTTTCATTAGTAACAAATCCATGTTCATCCTAGCAACAGCATGATTTATCAACTTTAATCATATCCAATTCAAACTCAATCTTTACAGACTGAAAATCCCAGCCTTGTCACGATGTAAGCATATGAAAACCACTTCTTTTCCTGAACCTCTTCAGTCTCTCTCCTTTGATCTTCCTGCCTTAGAGCACGAACATCAGCAACAAAAGCACAAAATGCCATCTCCTCTGCTGCCTCTCAGGCCATCTGCAGATCAAATGGTTCTGAATGAATCAGCCCTATGAATTCATGAATCATCTGTTTACATTTATTAAGATAACAGCGAACAAATGATAACAAAAAGTATGTTAACTAAATGACGAATATGCTACCGGAAGCTGCACAAGACATCAATGAAATGTCAGGAAGGCAATACGGGACTGTGTCTTACCTGTCAAAAGTTATTTCGAAAATAAATGGACCTTAGGCAGCATGGCCAATGCTTTCATTTTGGCTGTCTTAATGATCAAAGCACATCATTGTACGATGAATTCAGCTGTTTCAATCACAATGAGGGCCAAAATGAATGGATTAGATGTTCAGCTGTCCTGATCATCCAAAGGAAATAGATATGGTCTCAGAGGTTTAGAAACAAAATGCTGCGATTTGATAATATCTGAAAGTGAATAAAATTGCACCTTCATATGAAAGAAACAGTCCATAGATTATAGCCAGTCTACCACTTATACTCACCCTCTATCAAATTATCTGAATCTGGATTTTATAATTGGGACAACAGTACTAATATTTTTAAAATCACTAAAATTTACTGAGCCCTCAATAAAGTGCCATGCATGAGTATAAGTGCTGTATAGGTTGTTAATTCATTCATTTCTTACAACAATCTTCTGAGAAGAGTACTAATATTATTCACATTTTAAAGATGAGAAAGCCAAGGCAAGGGGTCACATTTGCAAGCCATGTACCTAATAATCGTGCAAGGTTACACAGCTAATAACTGAGTCACTCTACTATGAAACCTCAATCCTTTCAGTAGTTAAGACTAAAACACTTAGTTCAAGTGAATATTAAACTGCAAATTAACATATAAAGTCAATTTCTATTTATGCTGTTGCAAACAGAACAAAAGCAAGCTTTTTAATTCTACTAATGAAATTACCAAAAGTAAGTTATAGGCCGGGTGCAGTGGCTCACACCTGTAATCCCAGCACTTTAGGAGGCCAAGGCGGGAGGATCATGAGGTCAGGAGATCGAGACCATCCTGGCTAACATGGTGAAACCCAGTCTCCTCTGAAAAAATACAAAAAATTAGCTGGGCGTGGTGGCGGGCGCCTGTAGTCCCAGCTACTTGGGAGGCTGAGGCAGGAGAATAGCGTGAACCTAGGAGGTGGAGCTTGCAGTGAGCCGAGATCACACCACTGCACTCCAGCCAGGGCAACAGAGCAAGACTCCGTCTCAAAAAAAAAAAAAAAAAAAAAAAAGTAAGTTATATAGTGTATTTCATTATTTTTAATGTCAATAAGGCAATGTTGTATGTTAATAAAATAATATATACTAATAACACAGAGTCAACTTCAAAATGGGATAATGAGGAATAAGAATCATGGATAAACCCAAATCCCAGGTAAAACTAAATTACTGTCAACTCTCAATTATCAGACCATACACAAACTATGAATAAGCCAGAGGGGAAACCTGGTTTTCACTTATTTCCCCAGCAGACCTTAAAATTAAACAGCTTCTTACTGCTGGACCATTTGGGCTTAAAGGAGGTTCAGTCAAATGTTGGGGCTGAGTCCCTTGTGAAACATAAAGAACTCCTCCCTTCCTCAATCAGAACAAATACAAGGTCTCTGCAGTGTGTTGGCCGTGATTAATCAGCAGAGCAGTTACGACGCCCAGAATTATTGACAACTGACTCGATCCAGTTACCTGATTTTGACCATAAGTGGAGTGGAATAATAATGGGGGAAATAATTTAAGCCCTGGGCATAGGGAAGGCCTTTCTAACAAAAGCCAGACATAAAAAACAGAAGGAATCAATAAACTTAATTACTTAAACCCCAATTTTCCGTACTGCGCAAAACACTGTAAACAAAACTAAAAGATAAATGAGAAACAGAAAATATTTGCAATTCCTATGACATAGCCAATTTCCCTAATATATAAAGAACTCATACCAATCAATAAGAAAAAGACAAACGAGAGAAACATAGAAAAACACATTTTCTAAAACAAACTCTTTTAAAATTTTAATAAAGCCCTTTCATTAGTAATAAATCCATGTTCATCCTAGCAACAGCATGATTTATCAATTTTAATCATATCCAATTCAAACTCAATCTTTACAGACTGAAAATCCCAGCCTTGTCACTATGTAAGGATATGAAAACCGCTTCTTTTCCTGAACCACTTCAGTTTGCTCTCCTTTGAACTATCTTCCTGCCTTAGAGCACAAACATCAGCAACAAAAGCACAAAATGCCATCTCCTCTGTTGCCTCTCAGGCCATCTGCAGATAAAATGGTTCAGAATGAATGGCCAATTTTTTTTTTTTTTTTTGCACACACACACGTACTATATATATATATATGAGCCATACATATATTTATATATATGAGCCATACATATATTTATATATATGAGCCATATATATTTTTTATATATGAGCCATATATATATTTTTATATATGGCATCTAAGCACATGAAATAATACTCTACATTACCCATAATAAAGGGAATGTACATTAAAAGTATATTTATATATCAGGTAGGCAAAAAATAATTTTTAAAAATTATTACACTTTTGGTTAGTCAAGGTTTTTTTTAAAAAAATGAGAATTATCTTGTCTTGCTATTGGAGCAATAATTTCTATAACTACTAGGAAGAAAACTTTGGCAATATCTAAAAAAAAATACAGCTGCATATACTTTCTGATGCAGTGAGTTAACTCTAGGAATTTATTTTACTGATAATTTTACATACTTTCAAAAGGACATTTATATCAGATTATTCACTACAGAACTATTTGCTACATTAGAGGGACTGAAAACCATATAAATGTTTATTAAGAAGGAAATGGATAAAGTATTCTTAATTCACATATTGAATACTATACAGCTACAATACAGAATGAAGAAGTTTATTATGTACTGATATCAGAATGTATTATATGCTACTATTTATATGATAAGTATGTATTTGTTTTATGTGCTTAAAATGTATCTGGAAGAATTTTTTTAAAACTAGTAATTTGGGGGTTTCCTGTGGAGGAGAGCTAGGTAGCAAAAGGACTTTTACTGAATATCCTTTTTAAAATTTCTGAATATTAAACTATGTGAATGTTTTAACTATTTAAAAATTTAAATAAATAATCTGGTTTTCAGATTATTCAAAATCAATACCTCCTTCATTCACTGATTGGGGACTGAGACTCGCCTTTAATAAGGCAGAATTTAAAGTCATAATTCCCTTTTCTAACAGTGTTACAGATCTCAGCAAAAGACTGTTAAGGAGGAGTGAAACATTTTTTAGATGTATACTTGGCCCAACTTTCTTGTTTAAATATACTTCAATTCTCCAAAAGCCGTCTGACGTTCCATCACCTGGTTATACTTGCAGAAAAAACAGCATTTTAGCATCACCTGAGACAAACAGGTATCAGATGAACCTGTTTGTCTCAGGTGAAGGTTTCGGAGTATGTCTCGGAGAAAGTTTCCTTCAATAATAATATACTTCTCCAAAAGTTTTAACAAGAGATATGTAATAATCTGAAAACAAATGATACAATATACAATTCAAAGCTAACTTTCATTCTTTTTCATAGAACTGTAGCAAAAATAATCCTAGAAATCAAAGTTCGAGAAGAATCTCTTTGCAGGCAAAATAAAATATAAATGTAGCAGAGGAATTATCAGGTGCTGGACCTATATAATAAATTAAGCTCTCAATAAATTAAGTGAAAGAATATGAAATAAGTTGAACAAAATTGGAAATCCTAATTCCCCACATTTATTTCATTAAGGTTCATTAAGGTTCAGGCTATTGAACTTATCTTTGCCTTATCTGTAAATCAGCAATTGTAGGGTTTACCTGCCTATATGTGTGTGACAAATAGCACCAAGAAGACTGTATTAACTCCACTAAATCACTTTATGCCAATACAGGTATTTTGGGAAATAAATTGTGATCATTCCATTTATATGGATCAATCCATTTATATGGATTAGAAGCAGTCACATTTTAAAATTTGCTTTGTACCCTACTAAGCTACTATGAAGGAAATACATATTTGCCTTTCTAAGAAACTCAAAGTGAATTTAGTTAGAACTAAATGAAACGGAGGCCTTCTCCTTCTCTGTCATTTGCTTCTAAGAGAATTGTTTGTGTTTTTGGACTGAATAAAGATTTTTCTGACCTTTAGCTGTCTGCAATTATTTTTTTAACCTCCTTTTTCTGGATTATCCAGCTGTTTAATATATTCCCACAGAGTCTCTTGGCCTTTCAAAGTTTAAAGGACCTATTAGAAAAGAAGTTTGATATGCCATAATTTTACAGGAACAAACAAAAGGTCAAAGGACCTGAGCCCAGAGATGACAAGATGGTTCACTGGTAAATCAATACTAGGCTTTGTGTTGACCATGGCAAAAGATTTATGAGCAAAGGGCAAATCATTTAGAGGGTTCAGGGATACCGTGTGCTTGGGTAACATTGTTCTCCCTGCTCTTTTACCTCACCTGAAAATCCACTTGATCCTCAATAGAAACATAAATATAACAAAATACACGTTTAAAGTCAAATTCTAACACTTAAAATATTTTACATGCAAATTTTTACATATATTTTCAATTAAATCAAGAAAGTATACATTCTGTGAATAATATGGACATTAGGATGGCCTCATGATTCAGTAATTAGTGAATCCAGCTTCCAGTTGAGTGTAGGTAACACCTTGAAATTCCTCCAAAGCAGTCTCTAGAAAATGAGGGTGTAGGATTAAGTGCACCACCAAATAAGCATGTGCCTAACATTTGTGGATTTGAAGAGATATGTCTATAACTAAGGTAATTATGTTAAATTAAAGATCACTCTGATATCAACTTTAGTCCTGTAGATTGAAGAAAAAAATGTTCACAATTTGATTTGGTTAGAATTCCTCAAGTTCTACCTTAAGACTTATTACAAAATAAGTCTTTGAGTGTGCACCTATCCTATCCTTTTGCTAACTAATAAGTGGCCACTAACTACTGTGAATATCATGAATTCAGATGTGTGTAGGTATAAAATGTGCACAGATTTTAGAGATTTAACATGAAAAGTGTAGATCTCTCATGAATTCAGATGTATGAAGTATAAAATGTGCACAGATTTTACAGATTTAATATGAAAAAAGTGTATATCTCTCATGAATTCAGATGTGTGTAAGTATAAAATGTGCACAGGTTTTAGAGATTTAATATGAAAAAAGTGTAGATCTCATTAACATTTTAAAATTGTTTACACCTTAAAGTGCTCACATAATACTGGGTTAAATGATATTCTTTAAAGTGATTGTACCTTTTTCCTTTTCCTTTTATTGTTGCTATGATTTAAAATTACACATGTGGCTCATATTTGTAGCTTACAGTATATTTCTCTTATATTTTATATGTATACACTTCAGTGTGTGATATATACGTGTGTGTTTATACAGACACACATATATTTCCTAATGAAAAGAAAAATATTTACTGGAAAGAAATTGAATAAATTATAGAAACTATTTTCATAAAGCATACAGCATTTTTTTAAAAGGCCCCTCTAAATACTATACAAGCAAATGCTGCCTTTGAATGGCACAGGTTCAAGAATAGGTCACTAGAAGCTAAGCCTAATGCCCATAATGTCCGGGGAGCCCCCAGAGGGGAAAGTGATAGCATGTCTACCTGTTTTAATCCCCCAGTAGCACAAGCAGTTGCTCTGGAGAAGTGCAATAAGCTGCCTTTTCAGATAAGGTAATACAAGTGATTATGAAGAAAAGCTTTGAAATCCATGCAGTAAATCATTTTTAAAAACAATGTGTTCAGAATTCTTGAGACTAATAAATTATTCTTCCTGTACTCTGGTAGTGTTCCCTACTTTGTTGGCTTGTAAAGGTGGCCCTTGGAGACTCTGAAACATTGAAACCTGGTTTATTTTTATATAGCATTTCAAGTACACATAGAAATTAGCCCCAAAGATATTTTTTCCTATGCCAATTGCCCTAGAATGAGTCTTCTTGCCACTAAACACTAGGGAGATGGTAAGAAAGATATAAATGTAAAATCTAATGTGTAATCTTTTTTTGTAATTACAAACAAAACTGCAACATGGAGTTTTAGTGAAGTCACAAAGTCAGTACAAGTGAAGTTCCAGTGACAGTTTCCTTCATGAAGCCAAGACAAATATAAAAAACAAAGGCTGTTCTTCTTGTCCAGAGCTATTCTTGGAGGTAAATGTCAAATTTTACTCAAATGACTTACAGTCTTATAAATCAGCAGCCATGTTTTTATTTTACTGATAATTTAATTGCAATTAAAATGGATGCAAATCCCCCCAGACCCCAAGTAAACCAAAGTCCACTCTTAGACATTTCCCTGTGAGTTCAAGCCTTCTCACCAGTAATCAATACCATCTTTATTTTTCATGATGGCATCTTTTCACATTATATTTTATATAGGAAAAAAAGCATTTAAGGCTATTGAAAATATCACTTTATAAATAGAATATTTGAAAATACAATCTTTGATTCAGACATTCCACCACTATCAGATCATTTTCAGGATACCAACACAAGATTTTGGTGTTTCTTTTCTTTTTTATAATTGGTCTATATAGACATGTCTACACTATGTCCAAGTGTAGTTAAATATCATCTGTTGACTCCTGACATTATGCTGTTATTACCTTAAAATGGAAACATTCATTTAAAGTATATAAGTGGTGTACTTTTAAAGAACCTTTCTGTGGTTTTCCAAAAGCATTCCAAAGAGGTTACTTACGTTGCTTTGAAACTGGTTTGAGTTATGGGAAGGCCGTAGCCTCAGACTAGCAGCTGAGACAGCAAAGGAGATGAAAGTTTTTAGCTTTCACATCCAAGGGGAAACACAGCTGCTACAGCTGGCCTGCTCAGATCTCAACACTTAGTACAATGATGTAGAAGGCGATAATGCTGTGTCTCAGCTTGAAAAGTGCATTAATAAAAACAATCCTTAAATAGAACAGGGAAATCGATTAATCAAATCTAGGCTCCAGGCTGCAAAATGGAATGATTTTTTTTAAAGGCAAGGGAAGGGGAAATCCTCTTAGATTCTTATAGATATCCACTTCTGAGACATTATCTTGACTAAATGAAATCATATGGAGGATGGAATATAACTTCTTCAGAAACTAAGTTTACCTTGGACAGGTACTTCTAAAGTTTCAACTTACTGTAATACAAAATGGAAGTTTGGCAAATGTGTATCTTACATAATAGGGACCAGAAACGTCTCAGGCCACCGTTTGTTACTTTTTAACAGCTATACTGCAGAACACATGTGCAAAGCTGGTAGCTTGTGGAGATTAGTTCTGCCAGAATGTAGAATACCTGAAGTTGTACCTCAAAATAGTTGTGCAAGGAAGGCAAACATGCCTCCAGGAACCTGTAAGGGAAGCTGTGCCAAAATATCTGGGTGGAGCACTTCTCCAAAATAATTATAAATATCAGAAAAACATAAGACTTCCCTTTTCAAATAATAACACCCTCCTTCGAAGGACTTCAAAGTTCTAAACAGCCATTATCTTATTAACCTTAACAACCCAGTTAGGTAGGTGAGACAGTGGTATTATGATACCTATTATTACGATTATTTTAAAGATAAGGGCCCTAATTTGCTAAAGCCATATCACTTCTTCAAGGCCACACAGCAAGTTAAGGCGGAAATAAACCAGGGCAGCTCACCTTGGTCTAGAAATTCTTCAACATTCATTTGCAATGAGTCACGCTTTCAGGTAAAGCGAAAAGTTAAGATAACGGAATGTTTGACACTTCATATACATAAAATGGTTTTAGTATGTGTAGCAACAGTGCATTTAGAAAAAGAGAAATATAACAATAGGCTATAAAAGTTATCAAGTAACTAATAATCCTTCTGACTTTTTTTCCATTTTTTTCCTGTCAAAAGGTAACATAAAACCAAACTGTGTGCTTTGATGCTAACAACACTGTCGCTTTTTTGAAAACAAACTGCAGTAACACTGAGAACACAGAAAATATTCTGTTTTTAAAGTTTCCCAACAACCAAGGAAATATGTTAGTTCAAACTGGCCTATTAGCTATCTTAAAGGGCAAAATAGATGTTTATTTATTTAACTTATTTATCTACTTTTAAAAGTAGAAATTTTAAAAAAGCTACATTACAACTTCCCTAAGAAATATTAAATTGGCGCAACAGTAATTGCATCACTTTTAAAGGCAAAACCACAATTACCGTTGCACCAACCTAATATTTTCATTCAGTCAATCATTCATTCGACTAAATTTGTTCTAGATTCTGAGGATAAGGTAGTGAACAAAGGAGTCTCTGCTGTCATGGTGATAAGTGCTCAGTAGAAAAATAAAAGCACAGTAAAGGGGTAAGAAAGTATACAGTGAGGTGCAGGTTGCTGTTACATACGAGGTCAGGGAATTGTCTTAGCGACTCTTGTACAGCACAGACCTTAGAGAAGGGAGGGGCCAAGTGGGCATCTGGGGATAGAACGGTCCATGCAGAAGGTGTCCTGCAAGTCTAGAGAGAAGTGAGCCACTGTGGGAAAAATGAGGTTGGAGAGGATTAGGTTGGGTGAAGAAGGACAGCGATCATTATCAGGTTTGTAACCCTTCCAGAGATCTTGGCTTTGACATAAAGTGAGACTTTATCTTAAAGTCTGTCTAATCTCCAAGAGTTTAGAGTAGCACATGACCTGACCTACATTGTAGAAGCATCACTCTAGCTGCCTTGAGAAGAAAGAGGGTGTGGGGGCTGGGCATCAGAGAAAGCCAGCCAGGAGCTAACTTAAGTGGTGATCGGACTAACTTTCAGGTAAAGATGATAGTGGCACGGTCTACCATAGTAATGGTGGTGGAAAAACAGGATGAGAGGCTGGACATGTGTTTAAAGTAGAGATGGCAGAATGTTCTGATGGATTGGGTGGGGGACATGAAGGGAAAGAGAAGAGTCAAGGGTGACATCATGGGATTTAAGCTGAGCAAATACAAGATGGAATTTCTATTTACTGATCTGGGGAATTCTGTGAGTGGAGTCGTCTTTAAATATTTGTTTGGGACACAGTAAGCTTGAGGTGTGTTTTAGATCTTCCAGTGGGCATGACGGGTGGGAAATTCCGTGGAGCAATGCTTTGAAATCATAAAAGTTTAAGGGATCTTAACCAACTCCCTTCACTTACTTGTAGGGAAACATAGGAAATGTTCTCATAAACACATGTTTATTAGAGAGCTTTTGGCAGGAACCAGGGTATTTTGGACCCCAATTTATCTCTCATTTCATTATATCATGTTATAACTACATATGAAAAAATGGTCAAATTTTTATAGGACCTTTTAAGACAGCACTTTCAGATGTGTGGCTGAGTGAAAGTGATTCCCCTTATCACCCCTTCGGGGGTGCACAAAGCAACAGTTAGTCTCTTTTTGATGGTCTGGAGTTATTATAACAATAACAACTAAGAAAAATTGAAAATAAATATCACAGAATGTTGTCTTTGTGTCATTTAAAAATAAGTTTTTTATATATATATATAATCACATCATATCATTTTCCTTTTATAGCTATGGTACATAAGATGTAAGAGTAAAGAGATTTGACAGGAGGTTCAAAGCATGTTCTAGGAGTAACATCTAACCTTTACTGTTTAATTCATGATTTTCAAATATCTTTCAGACAGATAAGGCTAGAATAGGCCTTTCATGTTTTTGTTTACAGTCAGTCCCTCTCTCACATCACACACACACACACACACACACACTCTTATAGTCATGCACTGCATAACAATGTTTTAGTCAATGAGAGACCACATATACAACTGTGGTCTCAAAATATTATAACGTAGTTTACTATACCTTATCTATGTTTAGATATGTTCAGATAAACAAATACTTACCATTGTGTTACAGTTACCTACCGTGTTCCGTACAGTAACATGCTGTACAGGTCTGTGTCCTAGAGCAATAGGTCATATCATAAACCCCTGATGTGTTCCAGGCTGTATCACCTAGGTTTGTATAAGCACATTCTAGAATATTCACAAAACCACAAAATCGCCGGATGACACATTTCTCAGAATGTATCCCTGTCATTAAGTGATACATGACTATAAATTACCCTTCTGGGATGGCATTGAGCATTGTTTTTGGCTGCAAAATTTCAAATGTGTGTTAATAAGCTTTATTTCAGAGTAGCTAAATAAGGACAATAATTTTTTGAATAAAAGAAAGGACGTAATACAAGTCTATATTTTAAAATTTCTCAGCAGATTTTAATATTAACTTTAAAACCAGATAACAAGTTTAATAACAAAGGGATAAAGCAGTCACACAGAAAATAATGGTTATAAACAAGAAAAACATAACAAAATAACAATTTATTTTATGTCATCCCCTTCTGCTGCTCAGTAATAAATGCCATAGGTAGAATATTGGAGCAAATATGTAATACAGATTATAACAAAGATATCTGTGGGTTTTAGGGAACAAAAATCCCATAGAAACTGTTACGTGGAGGAGGGTTATGAGAGTAAGAACAGGCCACTTGATGAGACAACTTCAAGATAGGAAGGCACGAACACTGATGATAGCAGAACACAAGGACTTCAAACAGAAATGCTGCTTCTTGGATTGGGGCACCATTCAATGCAGTAAATTACACCTGTTATTTTCTTTCTTTTCTTTGTTTTTGTTTTTTTCTTTTTGAGATGGTGTTTCACTCTTGTTGCCCAGGCTGGAGTACATTGCAGCTATCTTGGCTCACTGCAACCTCCGCCTCCTGGGTTCAAGCAATTCTCCAGCCTCAGCCTCCTGAGTAGCTGGGATTACAGGTGCCTGCTGCCAGGCCCGGCTATTTTTTGCATTTTTAGTAGAGACAGGGTTTCACTATGTTGGCCAGGCTGGTCTCGAACTCCTGACCTCAGGTGATCCACCCACCGCCTCGGCCTCCCAAAGCTGGGATTACAGGTGTGAGCCACCACGCCCGGCCACACCTATCATTTTCTTTGTGTCATTTTTTTTGTCATTTTTGGTCCTTCTTATTGATCTATTTAAACTATAAGGTAGAAAACACAATTGCAGAAGATTCTAGAAGATAAACAGGATGATTCTCTCTCTGGAAAGTCCTTTTCTGATCTGGAAACACCTCAACTGAAGGGATAACATGTTTTATTACCGTTTGCTCTTAAGTAGACCTCTTTTAAATAATTCTAAACATATAAGATTACATTTTAAAATCACATGTTTCTTAGTTTATGTATGAATATTGTCATTAAAAAGACAATGATTAGAGTTACCAGTCCTTATGACATTTGGGTAAGTCGGGACTCTAACTAACCAGGTCTCACTTTCCTCATCACAGAGTAGCTGTGGATATTATACTCCATGGAGAGCACTTGGCACATTTCCTGGCATACAGAATACATTCAATAATTGTTAGCTGTTTTATTACTATATGGTTATCTATTAAATATGGTTAATAATTCTCACAGATAAACTATAAAAATTTATTCAGAAAGGGCACCTGAAAGCAGATGAAAACATATAAATCAATTTTATTAAACTGTACACCAGTACTGTCAAGTAACACTTATTGATCCTCATCAATATAAAGTACAAATAATACAACGAGCAAGTTAATAGAATATTTAAGAATAAAACAACAAAAAGCATGGATAACTTTTTTAGTAGGTAAATCAATCTTTGCTGTTGAGATTTTGATTTCTTTAGGTTAATTCTCTTCATTTAATCCAAAATAATGTATAGACTGTCAGCTAACACATTAAAAAAACTATTAAAAATTGAGTGATTTTTCTTCGCATAATATATTAAACAGTATAAGCAAACACTTATGGGCCATTTATGGCCAGTTATCAATAAGGTTATGAATAATAATTTCTTCATATATTTTAAATTTAAGAAACACATTAAATAATGTGTATATTTATTCCCAGAAATTTAATCCATGTTTTAATTTAGAATCAGTTCCCAGGAAATGAAACATAACTTCTATTATGCATTCATTTTTAATGGTTTCTATCAATCCCTAAAGCCACTTAGGGATCTCATTTAGGATTATAGGATATTTATAATTAAGCAAAGCAATTTCATACATGTTAAGTAGAAGTGCAAAGATGGTTTGTGGGAAGAAGTACTTTAAACCTCTGTAACATATCTAGAGACTCCAATTAAGTGAGAATCTCTATCATTATAAGAGATTTCTCTCTTCGGCATGGAAGAGAACGTCAGTTCTACTTCCTGTAGTGTAGTGTGTTATAACAACTCTTATTAAATAGCCTTCCAGTGACAAAACTCTTTAACAGGAAACTAGCAATTCAGTTATTATTAAGAAATCACCAACCAAAAATGGTTAAAAAACTGTGGTCAGCATCATGATTTAATTCATTTTTGTTCCAATTTTTCATTAGAATCATTTAATGCTTGCCCAGTGTTTAATCCTTCATCCTCAATATTTTATGCCCTGTTATTTTAGCAATGAGAAGGAAGGTTCCAGTGAATGAGACCAAGGATTTAGGCAGGGATCAAATCATGAAAGACTTTGGGTAACAGGCGAAGGAATGTGGATCTTACCATGAAGGCAACAGGACCCTTTGAGAGATCTTAAGGAAGGAAATGATACGTTTGCATTCACATATCAAATAGGTTTTCATGGTAACTGTGTGACAAACAGTTTCAAAGGGATGACGTATATAGGCAAAGGCACCAGTTAAGAAAAGACAAATGGTAGTGATGTATTGTGAGCTATCTGGCCAACAGATGCTATTCATGGTGGCATTGAATGGGAATAGAATGGTTCATAGGTTTATACATATAAAAAAGAAGGTGGCATTAAAAACTGGGCCAATTACATTCATGGAGACAAGAAAAAAAGAAGGAACAGATTGGAGGAAATTATACATTCCATTTCAGACATTTGCTTTTTGAGGTGACTACAGGATGTTCAAGTGGAAATGATAGTAAACATTTGGCACTTATCAGTCTGTAGCTTAGAAGACAGTTCTGGGAGTCATCAGTTATATAAGTGGTTTGAAGAGCAGGGGAGAAGAAGGAAGGAGGATGGAAGAAAAGGAGTAGAGGAGAGGTGATGGGAGGGAGGAAGAAAGGAGGAGGTAAGTTAAGCAAAAGTAGCACATAAAGGAGACAGAAAACTGAGGAGCAGCAAATACACATACACACTCTCTATATATATTTAGAGAGAGAAAATATGTAATTTTTGTATATATACATACAAATATTAAGTATAGGATATGTGCATATATATACAGTATATATACATATATAATGTATATTGTATTTCATATGTAGTATGTATGTGTGGGGGGGGTGTGTGTGTGTGTGTATGTATGTATTTATTTATATATTGTGATGGTTAATTTTGTGTGATCTTGGCTGGGCAATGATACCCAGTCATTTGTTCAAACAGCAGTCTAGATGTTGCTATAAAGGTATTTTTTAGATGTGATTAAAATTTAAATCAGTAGACTTTGAGTAAGGCAAATTACCCTCCATAATGTGGCTGAACCTCATCCAACCAGGTGAACACTGTCTTAGTCCATTTTCATGCTGCTGATAAAGACACACCCAAGACTGGGTAATTTATAAAGAAGAGGTTTAATGGACTCACAGTTCCACGTGACTGGAGAGGCCTCACAGTCATGGCAGAAGGCAAAAAGGACATCTTATGTGGTGGCAGGTAAGAGAGAACGAGAACCAAGAGAAAGGGGGCCCATATAAAACCATCAGATCTCGTGAGACTTATTCACTACCACGTCAACAGTATGGAAGAAACCACTCCTATGATTCAATTATCTCCCACCAGGTCCTTCCCACAACACATGGGAATTATGGGAGCTACAATTCAAGATGAGATTTGGGTGGGGACACAGCCAAACCATATCAAACACCTTAAGAAAAAATGTTGGGGTTCCCTAAAGAAGAAATAATTCTGCCCCCAGACTGCCTCTGGATTCAAGATGGCAATATCCACTCTTCCCTGAGTCCTTAATCTGTGGGCATGCCCTGTAAATTTCAGTTTGCCTGCCCCCACAGTCACACAATTATGTGAGCCATTTCTCTAAGGTTCCCCTGTATACATATATATATATATAATATATACATAATAAATATGATGTATTATATATAAAACTATAAATATATATTTTATTAGTATATATTTATTACTAAATATTATATATAATATGTTGTATATAAAAATATAAATACATAGATATAATATATATATATATGTGTGGGAGCGTGTGTACACACAGAGAGAGACATATATCTTACTGGTACTGTTTGTCTGGAGAACCCTGACTAATATAATCACTTAACAGTCAAGTAATATTTTTATGTGTCAAAAATATATATGCAAAAATATTAAGAAGGGCTTTGTGTGGCAGGATTATTAATATATTTTAACTTCTTTATTCATGTCTATATTCTATGATTTTTCTTGAAAAAGCATGTATTAGTTTTATTTTATAATTAGAAACAAGCAACAAACTGTTTTAACTACAAGACTTAGAAATTCATAGTACAGCTCACAAATAAATCATTTTATTGCAAATATTAAAATTTTTCCAAGGTGATACACGTTGGCAACTGTATACAATTTTAATATAGAAGTTTGTCTAAAAAAATGCAATGAAGATTATAGGTTCCTTTCACATATTTCAACTAACTTCTATAGTCTTGCAAAATATTAAAGGTTTTAGAAAACATAGGACAAACAGGAGTTTTCCAGGGAACCAAAATTTATTTGTACTTCGATAGAATGATATAACCTATCTTAAAAAACATGGTTTTATCTTGAAAAGGATGTGAGTCGGTCAGCAAAAGAACAAACAAAAGGAAGGTCATAAAACAGAAGTTTTATTGGGATTAACCATCCAACTATTATCCATTGAAGAGTATACCAATATATAAGCACACGATTTATCCCTTCCTGGGGACACACAGAGCGTCTGATTTGAAAAAAAGAAAAATGCCATAAGGACTATAAGCCTGAAGCTACTAAACACTCGAATGGTACCTCGATCACTTACACTGATTTCATGTTCATCCAGCAGTATCCCAAATGGAGTCTGCATTTGTAGTTCGACTATTCAAAACAGATTTGGTGTTTGGAGAACCTAAGTGCCCAAGTTAGCATTCTGGTTCACACACTAATACGTCTCTCTAAGCTTAATTAACGTAAGTCTACTTTGAGAATTAAATCTGCTCTTAGAGTGCTAACAAACCAGTTTTCCAAGCCTGAAAAGTCAGGCAGAGCCTGAGCAACTGTAAATTCACCAAGGCAAGTTCACCAGTGCCACAATACCTGCATAGATTATTTGCTTTAAACAAATGAAACACCTCCGCACTGCTAGGATATGTGGATTTTTTCATTAACATTTTATATCATAAGTATTCAAATTAAATGGTCCTTAAGAGTTAAAATTTCTTAGATAACCTCACTAAGCTATGCTTTACTTATTATTATGTGTCTTTAAACTTTTCTGCTCAGACTTCATGCTGTATCGTGTTACAGCTGATAAATTAGCATTACTTTAAGCTTAACTTTAAGACTAGGTCACAGACAAGAATAATAAGAAAGAAATGTCTGTTTTAAAGATCATTAAACAAAAAAAAATTGCTTTAAAAAATCCTAATATGAACAAAGAATTGCAAAAGAAAAAGTATCACAAACACCTCACTCACTCAACATAAAATTATGAAAACTTTGGAGAATATTTTTTTTTCCTTTTTAAATACTAACGGAAATGAAACTAGGAAACTTTATCAGGATCAAAAATTACTTTTACATGCTGTTTTTATTATACTAAGAAGAGAAAAATTTCAAACTCAAAATATAGCCAATTCCAAGGGAATATTCAGAAATGATACACTACCAGAACTTTCCTTTTTTTTTTTTTTTAAGCTTCAGAGTAACAAATTACATTCTAAAAGGAAGATCTATTTCCTAAGTAATCTACATAATGGTTGTAATTCCTCTACAGTTTTCAGCATAAGAAATCAGTTTTAAACAGAAAATCTGTATTACTGTTTCTAGGCCTCATTATACATTTTTATATGGAACACAAAAACTGGAGCTAAACTTGAGAGGTACATTTAACCTACAACAAATATCATACCCTAGCAAAAAAAAAAAAAAAAGAGTATGCGAAAATCCAGGGGAAAAGGCCAAGAACAACCACATAAACAAAGTGAATAAACATGTCACCAGAAGACTATAGACACTATCTGAAGCCAAATAACCTTCCTATGCTTATTACAAGGATGTCGTCCTGAGAGATAAAATATAGAATCATAAATTTAAAGGTCGCTGAATTTTTCAAGGTAACCCAAACATTGTAAGGTCATACAATTAATTCTCTCAACATTAAGAGTATAACCAATAATTCCAAGAGTCCAAGCTATATCAGATGAAGTCTATATCTACTTATGTGCCCTGACCTTTAGGTGGAGTCCAACTTAATAAAAATAATAAAATAATAAAAATAAAAATAAAAATTACCCAATCTCCTTTGGTATATTTTATGTTTAGTACATAATGAAAGAAAAAAGTTTTTTCTTTTTAAAAATTATATTTCATATAACACCGTTCAATGTTTTATATATTTTATATATACAGTTTAATGAATAATCTGCATTTTATTGAAATACATTTCCACGTTCTGGATAGCCAAAATATCCTATAAAAGAAAGACATTTGAAAAGTCTCACCGTTATTTTCTCTAATACTAACAAGCACCTCCTAGGCCTATTTTTAATCTTTTAAAATTCTCATTTCAAACTAAGCTTTGACTTTTTCTAACAATGTTTACAGCATTAACTAAAGGCTAATTTTATTGGACAAGTGAGTCTTTAAAACAATTGCATTTGTATCTATATTCATTCAAAAATCAACAATTAGCATTGTGATGATAAATATTATTTATGACATTTAGTCACACAATATTCATCCTTTTAAAAATTGCTTTTTAAGGCCTCAAGTGTGTGGCATAATCATTAGACAACAAATTTGTGAAAACAAATAAATGTGGGAAGTACTGCAAATGTCTACATAAAAAAGGTTGTAGCCTCATAGGCAAGTTTCATTTTTATCTATTAGACATGGGTACACATTATATGAGAAATATGTCTTACAATCAGAGTAGGTTCATCAGCTGTCTTAAAAACTTAACATTTTAA
The DNA here is from genome assembly GCF_028885625.2 of Pongo pygmaeus. NCBI lineage: Eukaryota > Metazoa > Chordata > Mammalia > Primates > Hominidae > Pongo > Pongo pygmaeus. The sequence continues at coordinate 16,688,887 of NC_085930.1, read as the reverse complement.
AATTTTAAATGTTTTATGCTTTAGGCAATTAATCATAAGGATTAATTTAAGAGTTAGCATCCATCCATTGAGTCCTTATTCTGAGTGTGGTATTTTGAAGTGTCCCCTATTCTCAATAGCCCCAAAGATGTCAACTCTAAATATTCCTATTTTAGATATGAGAAAACAGACTTAAAGAGGTTAAGGCAGTGCTTCTCCAAGTGTTGTTCCCAGACCAGCAGCATCAGTGTCAGCATCATATGGGAACATTTTAGAAAGGCAAACTCTCAGACCCCACCCCAGACCTGCTGACTCAGAAACTCTGGACGTGGCCAGCAATCTGTGTTTTATCAAGCCCTCCAGGTGACGCTGATGCACAATAAAATGTATAATCACAGCATTAAGGAAATTTGCCTAAAAGATACACATCTAGGAATTGGTGAAACTAGATGGGAACCCAGGTTGGCCTCCCTCTTTTGGAACCCAGGCGTTAACCCATAAGGCCTTTGGTTAAAGGCGACTCTTTTTCTCTGAAATCAGTATTACTTTCTAGAAGGATTACTTTCAGTAGAGAGAGTGTACTGAACATAATGGAAACTTTGATGTTACCAAATCTTACAGTGCCTCAAGGTCATCACTCTGACAAATGTTCAACTGTCATGTAGAACACAGGAAACATTCCTGATATATTGTCAGACTGAAATATCGGATGCCTCCAGCTCCCAGCTAACTCACCACCCCACCTTTGTCAGCCCACAAACAGGTCTTCATCATTAAACAACGAGGAGTAGGGGGACAGGGCTTTAAGTGTGGCTAGCTCATAAGGAGACTTATTTAAATAAAGTTAGAAAGCAGGAACAACCGGGGACAGTCATTCCCTTACAGGACACACCACACGAAATCAGGAGCAAGAGATTAATCCCCAAACCCCTAAAACTGTTCTCATTCATCTCTTCAGTCATCTCAGACCCCTCCTTCACCAGGACCAAAGGCAGACTGTTGATGATGAACTTGCTGTCACCTGAACTGCTGTCACTAGCCCAAACAATATCATGAATCAGTGTTGGCCAGTCTCAGCAGCTGCAGATCCTTAGAAAGTGGAAAACTGGCCGAGGTGCAGTGGCTCACACCTGTGATCTCAGGACTTTGGGAGGCCGAGGTGGGTGTATCACTTGAGCCCAGGAGTTTGAGACCAGCCTGGGCAACATGGCAAAACCCTGTCTACCAAAAAAAAAAAAAAAAAGAAGAAGAAGAAGAAAAGAAATTATCTGGGCATGGTAGCACATGCTTGTAATCCCAGCTACTCAGGAGGCTGAGGTGGGAGGATTGCTTGAGTCCAGGAGGTGGATGTTGCAGATCTCACCACTGCACTTCATCCTAGGCAACAGTGTGAGACTCTGACCCCCACTCTGTCCACCTCCCCCACCCCACCCCCTGCCAAAAAAAAAGAAGAAAAAGAAAAATAGAAAGCGGGAGCCTGAAATGAGAGTAGGTGAGTATCCAAAACACTTCATCTAATGAAATAAATATGAATAGCCAAATCTAGATGTCAGGTGTTCTAGGACTTAAAAAGTAATGAAGGCAGTGTCTAAGAGTGACTGTTATTACCTCAGCACATATTCCGTGAACTGCTTTGATCTCAAACCTCCTTTTTTCTCAACGTGTGTAAATCACTCATTAATTCCACAACTCTCTGTTGAACTCTTGTCCTATGCCATGCAGGGTTTCTAAGTGGACTACAGCAGGGAGACTGGAAAGAGACCCCTGAAGTACTGCAGGAGGAAGTGAGTCATGCCAGGGTGACGGCAGTGGAGGTGGAGAGAAATATTACTGATAGAGCTGGAGTGTGTTTAGAAGTAAAGTTCTGCCAATAGAATAAATGTAAGAAAAGAGAGTTTGAAGCTTAGGTTTTGAAGAAAGTAGAGTTGTTGGTTACAGGTTCAGTATCCCTTATTCTTGGAGCCAGAAGTGTTTCAGAGTTTGAATTTTTAAAAGAAATTATGGAATGTTTGCATTAACCTTACTGGTTGAGCATCCCAAATCTGAAAATCCCAAATCTGATTTAGGCTGCACGTAGGCACTCGAAAAGTTTCATATTTTGGAGAGTGAAGTTCAAAATATGAACTTTCATATTGTGAAGTTCAGATTTTTAAATGTTGGTTGTTCAACCTGTAGTGATAATATCTAGAATAGGACCAAGGGAATATAGAGGAAGAGATTTTTGTAGCTAAGGGGGTCAGCCAACTGAAAGGCCAAAGTGTTGAAGGTGTCATTGGGTGTTTAAATCTCCAAGATGGTGACAGACATTGAATTAGAAATAAAAACAATAAACAAGCTATTAAAGTTATTACTGCATGAGGGAGAGAAAATGGGTGGGCAGGACCTCAGTATATGATAGCAATAAGAAGGGGCATTGGGAAATAAAGTCAGCTTAAGTGTATTTCAAAGAAACAGGGGATTATAGGAAAGAAGGGAAGATAGAGAGAGAGAGAGAAATAGATAGATACATGATAGATGGCTGAATAGGTTTTCTGAGTGAGAAGATAAGGAGTTTGGATTTGTGCATTTAATACAGATGTTCATGGAATGTGCAAAAGTAAAACTTTGAGAGGAAAATTGAAATATATATATATATATATTTTTTTTTTACTCACAAGGTGTTTCTAGTGGAAAATGGTGGAGAACCACTGCTTCAAGAATCGAATGATGTCCCTAGTTATTCTAGTCTACCTGTGAGTAAAGACTTTCTCCTTGGTTCAGAGGAAACATGGATTTTTCCCTCAAAAGATTTTTACCAGGAGACTAAGAGAGATGACCAAAACAAAATCATCATAATAATAAAAGGATAGAAGTAAATGAGCTTAAAGAAGAAAGATTCCTCAATGTAAGTAACTAGTCTAACCAGAGATTGACATGGCTGAAACCAGTACTGGGCAGTCAGCCCTGATTCATTTTCCTTGCCCAGATCCCATGTGGCATCCCATGTGGCCTTCGGCTCCACCAGAGGTACATTTTTAGCCCATGCCAGAACCTTCCAGAACCCTTGAGGTATATTGCATCTGCACTCACTCCAGCAAATGCTACCTTTTCCTAGAGAGGAAACATCCCCACCTTCACCCGAAATTCCATCTTCAGTTATGAAGTCTCACTGTGGGAGTTTTTCTCCGGTATCCCAGATGGTTTCATCTGGACTGCCCTTACCCACTAAATTTCTTCTACCTCATTTTCATATGTGGTTTAGCCTTAGTCTCAATATGGGTTTTCAGGTTTCTTGTTCTTAACTTTTTCGTTAATGACCTTACCCATTCTTTTGTCTCAACTATCATATTTATGCTAATGAATTTCCTATAGATAGATCTGGCCTGAAACTCTTTCAATTTCCTTCTCAAATTTTTACTTTTGGACATTCCATGAACATCGGTATTAAATGCACAGATCCAAACTCCTTATCTTCTCACTCAGAAAATCTATTCATCACATCTCCATAATCCTGGAATAATGGCATCACCTTTCCCAGTTGCTGAGGCTAGAAAGTGTCATATCTTGACTCTACATTTACCTTTCTGCACATTCAATTCAACATCCTGAATGTGTTTTATAACATAATTGCCTCTTTCCATGTCTACCGGCACAATCCTAGCTTCTAATATGCCTTCTGCACAACAGCCTTCCAACCAGTCCTGCCTGCCAGTCATCTCCCACATTGACACTAGACTTTAATTTTCTAAGACATGACTTTTATCATTATTTCCTGGGGTTTAAAAGCTTCACTGCCTCCTATTATAGAATTCTAGCCTCTTAGCAAGGTTAAACAAATTCCCATTTTCATTGCATATTGCCATGAATCTTAGGCAAATGCCACTTCCTGAACACAGTATATGTCTTTGCTCTCATGTTATGTTGTTCAGAAGACAACAAATACCTTTCCCTTACTCATCCTTCAGGACAGACTTCAAAAGCTACCTATTCAAGACAGATTTCTTTCTTTGATCTTGTTTTCTTCCTGTTAGAAATAACTGCAATTTCCTTTGTGTCCTCAACCATCTTGTTTATAGCTCCGAAATCCCTTATATCTAGAAGTATATAGGTTTTATTCCCCAAATAGACTGTAAGTTTCTTAAGCATCCTGTGATATTTAATACAAGCTGCTCAAACAAGTGAGAAAAGGGAACAGGGAAAGGCTGCCTGCCTATGACTTGTATTTAGAATATTTGGATTTACAACAACCTAAGGGTAACAGACAGACCAGCCCTCCAAAGATATCTATGCCTTAATCCCTAGAACACGTGAATATGCCACCTTGCAGGAAAAAAAGGAACTCTGTAGATGTAGTTAAGGTTACTGAACTTAAGATAGGAAGAGTGGGCTAGATTATCTAGATGGGCCCCATCTAATCACAGGAGCTCTTAAAAGCGGAGAATTTTCTCTGCTTGCATTAGACCCCAAGATGGAGGAAAAGGAGAAGTCAGAGAGGCTGTAAGAGTGACAGAGACTCAACCACCTCGGCTGGAGTGAAGCCACCTGGAAAGCAAGAGAAGGCATAAAGGCAATCTTTAGGGAGAAAAGACCAGCCTCTGAATGACAGGCAGAGAAAAAAAAAAAAAATAGGAACCTCATTCCGATAACCACTAGGAATTGAACTGCCAACAAGTTGAATGAATTTGGAAGTGAATTCTTTTCTATAGCCTTGAATAAGGAACGCAGCCCTATCAACACCTTCTTTCCAGTCTTATGAGACCCTAAGCAAAACACCCAGCTGAGCCTGCTCAGACTTCTGACCTACATAAATTGTAAGATATTAAGTTTGTGTTGTTTCAAACTGCTAAATTTGTGGCAATTTGTGAAGGCAGCAATAGAAAAATACTACAACAAATTAAAAGCAGAAGTACTGTCAAGGATGTGAGGATCTGAGTGTATTAGAGTACCACAGGATTGATTAATCCATGAAAAGTCACCTTAACAACAAGGAAAGCCTTGGTAAATTTAAATAAGTTAAAAGTTAATCATTTATAAATATGGTCGTCAGTTTCTTTTCTACCCTGAACATACTTCAGAGATATGATATAAACCTCTCAGCAATTAGCAGAGGGTAGTACTTGGGTGAGGAATGTTTATATCAGAATTTCCAGAGCATCATGTCATTTTGGTAACTCTGATACACCGTTTCCCTAAATTCCCCTCCATACTTTCTCTACTCCAATTAGTTGAGAAATAGCAGCTTAGAAATATCAAGGACCAGCTCTGAATTCTGAAGACATTGTTTAACGAAGCTTAAGCTAATGCTGCCCTAATAAGATCCAGTTTTCAGAAGAAATAACTGACTACTTCTATAGCAGTTTAGTATCTAGAAAAACAACAACAATGATTATGGAAAGTCGTTATTGAGTACTTACTCTGAACCAGGCAATGTTCTGTATGGCATATCTCATTTAATTCTTTCAGTAAACCCATAGAATGGTCTCTCTAAGTCTCTATTGTTCCGATGAGGAAACAGGAAAAATGAGTTAACTAACGTGCCCTGTGTCTCACACCTAGTAAGTGGTACAGGCCATAGGCAATTTAGAGACAAATATGATCAATATCTGATCCATTTAGAACTCTAAGAGCCTATGACATCCACTGAAACGCTCTCATATTTTATATAGCCCATACTTGTATTTTTCCCTACCAACTTTCAGATTTTTACAACTAAGTGCAGGAAGGAGCAGCCGGGGGGGGGAAATGTGCAAACTATGTGTGAAGAAACCGTGTGAGTGCAGAAACCTAGCCAGGGGTAAGCCAGCAAAGGAGGTTCTGCAGAGGGACTGTCAATTGCATGCACGGGGCTGGGGAAGGTAATCTCCCTACCACTGAGCCAACAGCTCCTCTCAGAAACTGCAGGACTAAAGCCAAAAATTACACTTGTTTTACAGTTTCTTCATTTCAGGGGATTCTTTGAATCTGAATTTCATATACTTGGTTTCAGTCCACCATGTTCTTTCAGTTAAATTTCAGCTGCTTTTAGTTAGAAGGCTAGGGGAATATGCCAAAATATACCCAACAAATGCAGTCGGCATTGCACTGCAAGCTATTTCTGGTCCAACTACCAGGAGTTGAAACAGTTAGGGATGGGAGAGTCCCTCCACCGTCAAAATCGTTTTTGGCGAGTGATAGATTGACATATGTCTCATGTGGGATAGTATGGAAGAATTCATGGCACACGGATTCAGCTGAGAATAACATAACTTTTTATGTTCTGCAATTAAAATTTATTGTCACAGCAACCTGTTGCCTGTAAAGTGCTAAGGGATTACCGCCATCATAGCAATATAGGGCCTTCAGATAGCTTGCTTGCTGCTTTCTATGCTATTTACGTAGTTCACAATTAGATTTACTCCTTCTTCATCAGGAGGAATATGTTAACTTACTACTTCCCAAACTACACTAATCAATCCTATTCACCCCTCTCCTCCTAAAAACAAGCAAACAAAACAAACAGTTGGCTTCATGGCTTATAAGGGAATGCCATTTACCTTTTCTTGAACTCTTTCCTTTGCCTTGAATGATGGTAGCTCTTAGCCAAAAGAAATAATTCTGGCATCCACAATGTTTATTAAAGTGAAGACAAATTAATTGCCTAGTGGAAGCAATATAATTTGAAGGAATTTCTATATAAACTGATATAGCATATCCCCAGGGAAGCATATACATGAGGGTCCTATACCTTAGTAATTTTAATAATATTTAATTTATAAGATGGCATACATGCAAATATATTTTTCAGGCACAAAAAATGGGAATAAAGAAGGCATTACTTTTTACAAAGCAATGCATAATATTTGAACATTGATTAATTTCCTAATTACTAAACTGAAGTTAAATTAACCTTGAAATTCATTTTCAAAACTGGACGAAGTAAATAGATGTATTTTGAATTAAATGTAACCATTTTAGTATCTAACGGTAATATCATGAGAATTTGTACCTCTCATCTTAACTATAATGTATGTATATACACATATATACATGTGTGTACATATACATACATACACTATGTTCCTTTGTAGGTCTTTTGTTTTAAGTCACCTCTCTAGTTTAACCCGATTTGTACACAAGAAAAAAAAAGATTTTTTTTTTAGAGGAGAGCAAGAAAAAAAGAGGTATAAAGAAAAAGGGTTACTACTACCCAATGTTTAATTATAAGATCTTTGTGACTATAAATGGTTTGAAAAAATGGCTATAATTTTCTTTCACCTGATAAATTTTCACGTTTGAACACTACTTTTTTGTATTTGATGACAATATCTTTACTAAAACAGACTTCCGTTTTTGCGTTACCATTCACTCATTTTCAAATGTGATACATTATCTGAACTGGACTGGTGATACTACACAACTATTTTGCTGGCTTGTGGGAAACTGTTTAGATCCGGATGTATGTCTTCCTATTTGACTTATTAATTTGAACTGGAGTACTCAACCACAGATCCCTTTGTGCAGTACTTAGGGGAAAAACAAATAACTGGAACAAAATGTATAATCAATGCCAAATAAATAACAATAAATTGCTGTGAAAATTGCCATAAACGTCACAGCAACACTTCTGTGGTGAAAATGCTACATTGTTTTGATTTTTATCACAACTAGTGAGTATACTTTAATATCAAAATGACAAAATATTTTCTCACCACCATATGCTTTACTCATTTGGGGTTACATAAATCTGTGATTCTAGTTTTAACCTAAGAATGTCCCACAAAAATTTCATGGCTTGATGAACCCTTTTTTTTTTTTTGAGACGGAGTCTCGTTCTGTCGCCCAGGCTGGAGGGCAGTGGCGCGATCTCGGCTCACTGCAAGCTCCACCTCCCGGGTTCAAGTGATTCTCCTGCCTCAGCCTCCCGAGTAGCTGGGACTACAGGTGCCCGCCAGCACACCCAGCTAATTTTTTGTATTTTTAGTAGAGACAGGGTTTCACCGTGTTAGCCAGGATGGTCTCGATCTCCTGACCTCGTGATCTGCCCGCCTCGGCCTCCCAAAGGGCTGAGATTACAGGCGTGAGCCACTGTGCCTGACCATGGATGAACTCTTTTTTACTATACATATCACATATTGTCTTGTACAATACAGTTATACATTTACAGCTCATTAGAGTTACACTTTGCTAACTCAAAAGGACAAGACTCCTTAGCTGACAAACCAACATTCCAATATAAAGTACATTTCGCCTTACATTCAAACACTGGGCATAGTTCCCGAATAGAGGATATACATATAGATCTCCTAATATCTGTATCAATATCTACATGTAACAGATGGATTCAGCCAAATTCAACTGTAACAAAAATATTTCTTGGAAAATCTGTCTCATGTTCATCAAGCAGACTCAAAATATTGCACATGATGGAAAATAAACATACTTATTTTCTTTGTATTTTATATGAATATTTGTATACTTATAATTGTCAGTCCGCTTATAATTAAATTTAAAACAGGAAAAGGGAATAAAAGACAACAATATTACAAAATTATTATAGATGAATAACAATCATTCATCAACCAAAAGCAACAGAACATTTAGAAAACTATTTCATTGTTTATTAATACTAATATTTGTGTGTGTGAAAAACAAAATTCATACAGGACAGCATTTCCCATGGGTGTCCCTTGGATCACCAGTGCCTAAAAAGGGATGCATTGTCCAAAATAAGGTAGAGAAGATAGGACTGCTAAATGCCACCATTAAGAAACCTGTTTTGCCTCTATTTGCCAAATTTATGGACTGTAGAACCCTTCTTTCCATTCACACCCTCCCATGCCATTTCCTTGAATGTACATGGTTTAAAAAAATAACAAAATAAAGAAGCTAATATTATATAGAGCTAGAACCAGAGATGTATTTTGTACTAATGCATTGTTGTAGGGTAAATTTGCATAGTAGTCCGGGTGACTAAAATAAAATACATTTGGGAATCTCTGAACTCTTATATTGTTTAGTAAGTATTCACATAATCCTTGGGGAATACAGACACACCTTAACTTACATGGTTTTAAAATGGAGATGTATAGTGATAGTTCATATAAGGCTCTGTCTACATTGCATTTATCTCTTGAAAATAGAGGGGCAGGAGTAGGATAATGGGAGAGAAAAATAAATATAGTCTGTAATTCGAGACCATGAAAGATCTCTACTGGTGTCACACTGTGATACTACACGTAGCATCAATTTACGCAGAAGAGTTTTAGACTGTAATAGATCCGTTTGTGCTTCAGTTACCACTAACCAAGAATGCAATTACACGAAGACAAAAATTTCCACTACGTTTGCCATTTGTATTTGAAAGACTTGGTCTATCATTAATTTTGACAAATTGGGACACTATTTCCATTGAAGTTTCTGTTTATCCTGGATAACAACTCAGTACTTCATTAAGGAAATTCCTTGCCCTTAACTTGAATATTTGAAGGGATCATTTCTTTACCACAAGCCCAAGCAATCGGTTCCATTCCTGTGCATTCTTTTCTTCAGATTATTGTTCCATGAAGCTACCTTGTCAGGAAACTGGAAAATTGCCTCCTTCATTTCTATTACCTTAGAAGTATTTGTAGACTTACGATTATATCTCCTTTCATTCCCATGGGATAAGAGCAAAATGCTAGCAGTCTAAGAATACAGGAAATTGAAATTTTGTCACCTGCAGAGGACTAAAAAGTGTTTGATTTTTTTCCCCCTTCTATGTTAAGAAAGGATCTCTTGTGCATGAAAGAAAATTACCTTCTTTTCAGTAAGACACATCTGGAAATATTCTTAACTATAGTCTCACAGAATGACTAAGAAAGCTGATACCAATGTTTTTGTGATTTATTACAAGAATGCAGTAGAGTCTTTAAGGGATGTTTTCTTTTACTCAGCTATTTGCTTGGGAATCATGATGCAACTAATAGCCAGAAACAGAATTTTCTCCACGGAAGGGCATTTTGCTCCGGATATCTATACACTGCATCAAAATGGAGTTGAAACCAAATAACCCAGTGGCCTCTTCAGACTTCCAGAAATGCCCTCCAGCTTTTTTAAAAGCCAAATCAGCTACAAATTTTCTTCAAGTGGCCCACAATAGAACCCTTATCTTGTGATTCATAAAACCCTCAACAGAAGATTTTTCTGCCATCTCCTAAAATCTCATACTGTGGAGCAGAAAATGTGACTATAGAACAACACAATTTGCCTCAGAATTGAGACTAATAACAGAACCTCTCTGTCTATTCTTGTCTTAAAGGTTTGTTAGAATCTCGACAGGGAGGAAAGTTTCCCTGCTGATAGAGTTGTAGCATATCAAAAATGAATCATGAGTACAAAGAAAGATTATTCTGTTCAGTGAGACATTTCTTACACCCTTACTCAGGCGACAGCATTTCTGCCTAATTACCCAATTACTACTGATGTAAGGTATATGGAGAGAATTAAGGGCATGAGGAAAGGGAGCATGTGGAGCTGCCAAGATGTGATAATACCATATTCCCATTTCAGTAATGTACTGGAAAGATCAGAGCACAGAAGAAAATGAATATGGTAAACATTGCAACATACTCAGTAATAAGATTATTTTAAATACTATGAATGATGTGAATGTAAACCTTGGAGGTCTTAATGAAAAAAAAAATTCAAGGTCTAATTTGGAATTGAAAAGAAAAAAAAAAGACTACCAAAAAAGTTGACATTACCCAATACCCTACTTAAATAATAATAGAAATTAATTTAATATGTGTTTAAAATTTTATTGTCTTTTCTTTAAATAGTGGCATCGCTCTTAATATACACAGAACAGTTACCACCTTCGTTAACAACATAGTCTGGTATTAGAGATCACACACTTTAATCCATAACTTAAGGCACTAGCCAAAGGTAGAGACAAAACTATAATTGATTTTGATTGTTAAAATCCTCATGCTAAAATTTCAAGATAAAATAAACACAGGAAAATTGAGCCTTATATAACACTGAAGCAGGAAGGGAATTATGCACTCAAGCACAGCATAAAAGGGGAAAAAACACACTTGGTACATCACAGCTGTCTTCCATTATATGTAATTATCCATTCTCAGCCTGAGCTAGTGAACAAAAGCTTAGAAAGAACAATGGGTATGTAGATGTCAAAAAGGCAATACTCCCCTTTAAATATGTAACCTGTTATTTTTTAAAGAAGTATAGATAGAACAAGAACAACTTATGTCTGTATTATAAACTTTTTTATTTTCTCAAGTTTGCATAAAGTGATGTTAAACATATTGATCAATAAGGAATTTCTGCTATCAGACAATAAATTATATAGTTACTTCTGCTTTAGAGTAAGAATAAAAAAGTTAAATAAAATTTTAACTTGGGACAAATAAGCATTATAGTTTTTTTAAGAAACTTTTTTATTGCAACAAACAATTCAATGAAATTGAAGTTTAACTATTTACCTTATTCAAATTTTTATCACCCTTATAACCCCAATATTTGTAGGGGTAAAAAATTTGAATTCATCTGCCTCTTTAACTGATCAACTTACCCAGTAATTAAACGTATTTGTAATATCATATGGGTTGACTCCATTTAAACCAACATTTTTTTGTGATAAGGGTTTTAAAATTTTATATTTGCTTTCTACCCACAAACAATACATTTTAAACAAACGTTGATCTTTCTTTATGTATGCTACAGTGAAACAATGTAATGAGGAGTAACTCCAATATTTGGTCATTCTTTCAAAGATTCAGATGCTTTCTATGGCTTATTTTACCCTGTTGCCAGGCTGGAGTTACAGTGGCATGAGCATGGCTCACTGCAGCCCCAACCTCTTTGGTCTCAAGCAATCCTTCTGCCTTGTAGCTGGGACCACAGGTGCACCTCCACGCTTGGTTAATTTTTTTTTTTTTTTTTTTTGGTAGAGGCCGTCTCACTATGTTGTCAGGGCTGGTGTCAAACTCCTGGGCTCCAGTGATACTCCTGCCTCAGCCTCCTTAAGTGCTGGGGTTACATGCATGGGCCACCACACCTAGCCTGGCATGTTTATTTAAACTACCTCAGCCCCAGTTTCATAATCTCAAAGAAAGAATATTAGTAATACCTTCTTCACTGAATTGTTCTGTGGATTTAGTAAATTAATAAATGTAAACCAGTGCCTGACACATAGTAAGCACTAGAAATTATTGGTGATTGTTACAATTAAGATTAACTTTCACCTCAAATTCTTCCTTAACTTTAAAAAACTTGGATTGCATTTTATAATATGGTTTTCAAAGAACCACCACACCTGGCCTTTCTATAGCTTTTTGAAATAAGTTGATACCATGGCAACAGAAAACAAAATCTTATGGAAAATATAGGTCACCAACTTAAAGCAAAGAACAATCTTATTTTTAAGGAGTATTTTTGTCTTTCATTTGTATTCACTGTTATTTTTCATCTGCACCAAATCTGTACACCACCTTTGTCTCTCATGGTTTGTTCACTTGATTAGCCTTAGAGGTCCTGGCCCAACCCCGTCCATTTGCCTAAAAGTGGCAGAATACTGTAATGAAGTAAGTTAGTAATAATTCCAGAGGTTGCTGATATTAGGGTTTGTTCTGATACTCAATAGCATCTTCAAGCTCCCAGACTCTCACTTACGACTTCTACATGTAAGTGTGTTTTCCATGTTTCCTCTTGTAAGCAAAAGATGAATCCTGCAGATCGAAGCATCTCATTCTCACACAATATTCTCAGAAGGACAGAAGAGGTTAAGAGTAAAAAAGCATTCTCTTGCATTGCCTTACAGGGAAGAAATGATTCTTACACAAGAATGTCCTCAAAAGGACAGAAATTGGTAGGAATAAAAGGCTTTCCCTTGCACTTCCTTACCAAAAGGCAATGTTTTCCAGAAGCACTAGAACAAACTTCCTCTGTAAACAGGAATCATGGCTGAGCCCATCATCCATGGCAAGGATTTTCAAAGGATTGCGAAAATTGCTGAGCCAACCAGGACTTATCCTCCGGGAGTGAACACAAGGCTTTTGAGGTCATTTCAAAATACTGTTAGCAAGAAAAGCCATTGAGCAGAGACCAAGAAGTGTCACAAGCCAATACCTGAATCTTTGCACCTGGCCCTCTACTTAACTTAGCTACGTGGCCTCAAGGAAATGTTCTTTCCTTTGTTAACCTGTTTCCAGATATGCAAAATAGGAATAAAAATAACGACACATGCCTCATAAAATTATTTTAAAGGGCAAGTAATATAATATGTGTAAAGTATTAGGTGTATTCCTGGAATATAGAAAGCACCCAGTAAATTACATTTCTCGTCAGCTGTTAGGGTGCTATCAAAAATATGAGATGCTGCATCGCCTCTGTTAAGAAAACCTGCACTTGCTTGTTTGATTCTAAGAGTCACCTTCTGAAAGAAAGCAAACCAAAAGCCATGGGAAGACACTGCTGCCCATGCGGGTGTGAATGTTTGGAGAGGGATGGAGAGCAGCACGTGGAGGTGTCATAAAGCCTGGTTTACCTTTCTAACCCTACATATGAGCCCACATTTCTCAGAGCCAGTCATTAGGAAGGTCTGTGGTTTTTCATGTGAGTCAGTTTCATCTTTATTATGTAATTTAGACTACACTGAGCTTTAGATTTTCATCTTATGCTTTAGGTTTTCATCCTTTCTATTGGTTTATTAAACTCCTTTTAAGAGATGAAAAACGGAGCTTTCTGATCTTAGCTCTAATTTCCTACGGCATCAGTTGATTTTGCTACAAGATGATGTTGTGTGTGTGTGTTTTCATTCACAGTGCTACTTAATTTAAATAAGATGACATACATTTTACTATGGATGTGATTAAAAATTAAGTTGCTACTTTTGCACAATTTTCTTTGTATTATACTTATATTTTTCTAATTCTGTTTTTACAATGTGTGAAAAGAATGCAAGTTAAATTTTTGAATCTACTGTCCTTTCATAGAGCTCAGTACTAGAAAAAGACATTATTTGCATTTATAAGCTTTTACAGCAAAAAAAAAAAAAAGAATTTGTAAAGCTAGGTTTCTGGTTTTATAAAAAAGTAACCAACTAATGAAAAATTTTGGTCTGACACAGACCTATTTAAGAATTTCTATATCTATTACCTGAAAGTGGAATTATCCCACCTACTGCTGTAATATCACGCTGCTGATGCTCAACTATATTTAAAACACAATAAAAATGAAAGAAAACCATCTGTGTTTGCTTTAAATTCATGATCCATCTATTTTAAACACAAGAGTTTTTCTGTCACTTGCTATGTTATCGGCAATATGAGACTTTAGGTTGAGTCTAGGTCTCTCTGGGCCTTATTTTATTGCAACTATTTTATAAGATGTGAGCATAAGTTGCCTAGCATATCACTGTTTTCTGAGACGTGATTACATATACTCTAGCCTGGGGAATTTTCTGACTTCTAACAAATACTCTTTTCTGTGACTACTTGTTCTGACCATCCCCCTCCATTTCTCTTCAACCCATCCTCCACCAAACCTGACTGATGTTACAGTAAGTAGGGCCACTCCTGGGGGAACACAGACAACCTTCCCAGAACTGCCTGCGTGCTTTGATAGGGAAGTGACTCCCAGCTAAGCTGAGTTTGGGGGAAGGCACAATTGTCTGGTTTGATAATCTTGTCTGGACTTTCCAACTCTGCTCTTGTTTCAACTTCCCCTGCTGCAATCTGAATTTATTCTGGAATCCTAAAAGACTGGGAAAGAACAAAAGAATTTTTTTTTATTGTTACAAGGTTTATGACCTTCTGTTTGATGTTTGACAGTGAGAAGGATTAGTTTCTTTTCCTAACAATCATTAACTGCCTTTGCAACCCTAACATTGTATCAAACAAGCACAATGAAGATGAAATTCTGTTTAGTTAAAAATTCAAAATTAAATACAAAGTGTCAGGGAGGACGTGGGGCAGTGCCTAGGTATTTAAAAGCAGATGAGTTTTCAGGTTGTAACACTCACGTTATCAGTAAGCTCCCTGGACAAATTAAGGCATTTGTCCTTCCAAGGTTTTATTTAATTCAATAGCTTGAGTGTAAGAGTTACAGAAATTCCCATGATACTGGTAATTCCCAAAACAATGTTTTTCACTTCAGAAATCTTAAGTGAAGAAATACTTATACTATGAAGTAGTAAGGAATGTTTCAAAAGAATAGGTCTTTGTAAGATTTACAAATTGTAATCTGTTTATATTTCTTACCTCAGGAAAAATAGTACATCGTTTACAGTTAAGAAAAGGAAAAAAGCCTGGATTCAACAAGACTTACCTGATAATGTTCTTTCCTTTCTTTCCCTTTGTGGAATAAATATTAAGAATCCTCATATTCTATTTTATTTACTTTAAATTCTTTTCCCTCCCAAAAACAGTCTTAGGGGGAATATTGAAAACTCACCTCTATATATTAAAGGGTTATGTTTAAGTCTCTAAATCAGTCAGCCTCTCTCTACTTCCTACTTTTCCTTCCTCCTTTGTCGCTCCAAGGGAACTCAGGTAGTTCTGTCAGTCAAAAGGGGATTTATTGTGCCACTGTACTTGGATCTCCCTCTGGAGATATCCAATTTTGTCCTATCTCTTCCTTCGAGAAGAAAACAGATGAGCTGGCTAAACTGTTAGATCTCACTTCTGGATTCTCCACAGAATTCTGTCCATGAATTGAAACCCCAGCTGAAACAACATCAAAAACATGAATTCCAATTTTTTTTTCCAGAGTGATAGTGTATGAATATGTTTTATTACTTGTCATGTGCTGTGACCAAGTAAACCTCTTCTTACCTATGAGGAAATAAAAAATATGAAACCAATTTTGGAAAATATTCCTATAAAAATTTCTAATATTTGAATCATATAAAGGGCTCAATATAAAATTAAATGATAAAGGAATACTTCTTCAAAAACTAATAGTGACTATCATGTATATTCCTGAGAGAGGTTAGGAAATTTTTTAAAAAATGCTTTCCAGGGAAGAAAAGTTGAAAAGTTAATGAATATTCATTTTTTGCGTTCATCTGTTTCTTTTCACGTGACTTCTATTTGGGCCATAACTTTATGCTGGATAGTTTATACTTCAATTGTCTCACTGACTATATACAGCAATACTATGACTAATATAGTTACTTTCATGCAGCTGAGGAAACGAGGACTTTGGAAATCAAGCAACTTGTCTAAGTTTGAATTCAAACTCAATTTGTCTCTGTAACCCATATGCCATTTATCACATACCCCCTTGGAAATTTAACGAGAGGATTTTTTTTTAATGATATGTGACTTCAATTACTAACCTTAAAGTATGAGCAACGGGCATAAGCAAAGATTTTTCCATTTTGCATTTTCAAAACAATATATTAAATCAGATTACGTACTAAAATATACTCAATCACTGTATCAAATTGCAGCACTTCTAAGAAAACTAATTTTAGCCAGTGCAAATATACTTAGCAAGCACATAGTAGGGACTAAATAAATGTTTACTAGGCAACTGCTTATTAAAATACACCTTTATTTCATTAATATGCTGTATTATTTTACACACGTAAAACTCCATGTTGTGAAAAATGGTGAGGTAGTTAAAATAAATTTTTCTCAAAATTTATAGCCCTTTAATAACTTTTTAAAAGCCAACTTAAAACTAATTTTAAATTACATAAAATGTTACCTCAAAATTTGCATTATAACTTATAATGCAAATGCTAATGTTTATAATACTAATACACTGTAATAATATGTATATTATATGTATATATTTTTATATATGTATATATATTATTAATATATATTATACGTATATATATTTTATATATATATATTATAGTTACAATATGAGGTATTAACAACCAGTACTAGAGAGGCTAAAAATGCAGGGGCAAATAAATCTTTGAAAACTTTATGTCATACACTTTCAAGTGTTCAATATACTATGGTTTACTTTTGCTTTATTCTAATTATTAGCTCAAAAACATTTATTTTAAAAATTGAACTAGAATTTTAAAATATAAAAAATTTGAACTAACAAATTAGTCAGTTTTACTATTAGCATCAACCATTATAAGTAATTCTTTTATATAACAGATCAAAATCTCAGTGAAAATTCATAAACCGCAATAGTTGTCTCAAATTATTTATGTTGTCAAAATAACAAGAAGACTGTTACCTCAATAATAGTTACCTCAAAATAAATACCTCTATTATATTTACCTTAGATTCAAATAAATAATTTCACATTCAAATTCAACACCCATCTGTTTCACTTTGAGAATGCACAAATAAATGAATCTAGTAACAAATGAGAGCTTCAACATATATTTAAAGATAGAAATCTGAACATAGATGAGGTGTGTAAAACTGTACTGCAATGTTAAACCAAACTATCATAAATCTACTGAAAAGTCATAGGAAAATTAGAGAATTCCAAAACATGGAAATGAAATTTTTTATTTTAAAGTTCTGAAAAACAAAATCAGATGAGTCTTCAGTCTGTACACAAATGATCTTGGCACTAATTTCAGACTTCTTACGAAGTGATTCATTTTAAAAATAGATTATAAATGATTAGAAAAGGAAAGGAATAATCACTAACATAAATCATGACACCCATTAGGTTTTCTGGATAGTAGATCAGCAGTTGTGATAAAAATCAAATGACATGGAGAAAGACTGAGAGAGACAATTAGTAAGCTTGAGAGCAAAAGCAAACTCAACACAATTAAAATAAAATGAAGAAATAAACCATAAAGTCTGGGATTGTGGCATTATATAAATGATATAGATAAAATGTAAATTGAAAAACAATGAAGCCTTATAGTTAAGGTAACCTGGTTTCACTGATTACTAACTTATAAAGCTAGAATAGAAAAAAAAATTAATTGCACGCACTCGGAATAGCTTATGGAAATATTTACAAAACGTCCACCAGTCCAAAAAAGACTGAAGAGAGGGTATGTTGCCAACTGAAAACTATCAGAATTCTGGCCAAGTATCCTGGCAGTCTCCAAACATCAGAACATTCATTCAATTTGGTTTTAGGAAGCAAAACGTTACAGAGAGAAGCATGAAAATCTGTCCCACCTGGAGATTAAAAGAGGAATCAAAGTGAAAAATATCAAGCCCTTACCTGACAAATGTTAGGAACTAACAACTAAAAGAAAAAGGAGTTATTAGTAAGTCCTTCACATGTATAATCTTTACAATTTAAAATCTACTTCAGTGTCAGATTTTGTTACCTGAAATCAATCATCATTTGCCAAAAGAACTATATCAGCATAGTAAATATAAATCAGGGCATACTTAATGAAGATTCAGCAATAAAGAATGCAGAATTAGCGTGCAAGACTTATTCACATTATAAGAACAGTAAAATGACTAGAGAACATAAAGTGCCAGGAATAGAAAGGAAAGGTTACTCATAGTTATGCAGTCAAGAAAAAATAATAATCTTCAAGGATGAATGATGTTGTATTTTGAGAACTCAAAACTCACTATTTCCATGCCATGTTTTGAAAAGTATCAAGTTGCATAGTAACATATGCAAAATATTCAAAAGAAAGATAAATTTTATAGCATTCAAAATAGTTCTACAGAGTGTAACCAAACATAAACTAGTGCATGGATTTAGAGACAACTATACTTGAAGAAAGAAAATCTTTAAAAAACTGTATCAACTTAGCCATAATTGTATCTTGTTTTTATGAAGACCAATTAACTTGATTATTTGTTGTGCTTATTGAGATTGTTGTATAGTCTATTAATATGTTCAGAGAAGTTCATCTTAAGGTATTAAAAATTTAGTAAAAAAAATTAGCATTTGGCTTTCAAATATTTTGCTACACACGTAATGCATTGCAATTGATACAACTGATGATTGTTAGAATAATAAATTCATTTGATCCAATGTGAGAAAAAGTAAAACCACATAAGAATACATGAAAATTCCACATTTAAACCAAATAGAAAGTCAAGATACTCTTAAATAAGCCAGTCACTAATACAACTGTCCGATGAAGTCCACTCAACGTCAACATGGGAAACATGGTAAAGAACGTACTGTGGAATAGTCTATAGGAATACATCCTGGGAAAACTCTGCTCTGTTACATTTAAAATACAAAAATACATTGGTCAAACCAGATAAATACAAGAATAGATACGTGAAGACTCTAAACCAAAGGTGTATCTTTAAAATTCCACTAGCTTTTTTTTTTTCTATTTGAACTATTAAGACCTTTTATTCATAGTGTAATAATATCATTTGGGATTAACTAGGTGTGACTGCATGAGTTTGTTTAAGGCCAATTATTATGTGGCTTGGTGTCTATGACAATCTTTGCACATTCAATAGGACATAAGCAAGAAGTATTATCGCTGCTAGATCCAGCGACCTACAACAGCGCCTGACATGTAGTAGCCAGTGAATACAATTTATTAAATAGATCAATGAAAATTAAAATGATAAACACAAAAGCAATCAATGTTGCTGACATTTTGTAATACTAGACTTGATAATTTGGGAAATACATATAATATCCACATTTTATAGTATAATAAATGAAAAAGAACATAGAAAAGAAATTATTGTGGAGCATTTTAAGACCTCCAAGAATACATCTATTGAGAATAAGAAATTCTGATGTAAAACTGACATTTCCATGTGAAAGAGAATGGAAGGACAATGGAATAACAAAAGAAAGTCAGTGAACACTGTTCTATTCATTAGAACAATTCTCTGATATGAAATAACAACAAGAATAAAAACATCCCTAAAATCAATCTAATTGAATGAAAAAAAAATAGTGCATTGGCTTAGGCTGAATTTCAGAAAGAAAAAAAAAATCAAACAGATATTCAGATATCTTAAGAAATACTTAAGAAAAGTAAGTCTGGTATATTTTAAAAAATAGCATAGGTCTAACTTTTTAAATAGTTTAAAGTAATGTGAGCATTCTTGCACACTTCTAACTAGATTTTTAATTTTAGTATCTCTCAGACCATTCCTAAAGTATCCTTGTAAACAGAGTTAAACAGTGTCTTTGAATACAAGGCTTCCTGCTTTTCATTCATACAATGAAATATTATTCAACAATTAAAAGTAACATATTCATGGAGGAGCCTCCCATATGTGCTATGTCAAAAAAATAAGAGCTGAGAAAAGGTAACATTAGTATAAAATTGTCTCAGACTTCTTGAATTTTGTGCCACATTGAAAATTTTACACCTTCTTCAACTAAAAATGCATTTTATTAAGGATTTCCAAATTGGGACTATAGCATATATTTGTGCAGGCATCTGGCTTCTGACTGCCTCTTGAACCTGCTGAATGGCATGTTTCCTATGCATATCCTCCCATCACCTTATCAATTTTCACTAAGGATTTCTTTTGCTTGAGGGCCATTGTTCTCAATTAAAAATGATAGTACTTTAGGAATGTTCTTGTTTAAAATACCAAGAACCCAACAATACCCTAATGCTGAGTAATCCAGGCTGTCACCATGAAAACAATTTACTCCTAAACCCATCTTCCAGTTCAAACCCAAACCTCAGCAAAACTCCAATGTCTAAATGCCATCGACCTTGCACGATACTAAAAAGCTGTGAGATGTGTAATTTTAAAATACTGCAGCCAGGCACGGTGGCTCACGCCTGTAATCCTAGCACTTTGGGAGGCTGAAACGGGTGGACCTCCTGAGGTCAGGTGTTCGAGACCAGCCTGGCCAACATGGCAAAACCCCGTCTCTACTAAAAATACAAAAATTAGTCGGGCATGGTGGTGGGCGCCTGTAATTCCAGCTACTTGTCAGGCTGAGGCAGGAGAATCACTTGAACTGGGGGACAGAGATTTCAGTGAGCCGAGATCACGCCACTTTATTCCAGCCTAGGCAAAAGAGTGAAACATCATCTCAAAAAAAAAAAAAAAAAAACAAAACTGCATAATGGGCACCTGTATTTTTAACCACCTTGGAAATAACCAGCCAAAATAAAATAGACAAGTTACCGACTCAATCATAAAAAAGTAACAGTATCATACTTAAGCTAAATAGAGTATGTGAAGCAAAATTTAATCTATATATTTATCTATCTAAAACTCTCATTTATTTTCAAAAACCACAAACAATGCAATAGAAAACTCATATGAGATTCTGTAGACCAAAAGTTGAATATCACCTTTTACAGTCTAGGTAAAAAATACCTACTTCCCTATATAGTTAGCAGATGACAATAAATAAATAAATAAATAAATAAAATAGTTCAATTACAAAAAACAAAATTTTAAAGTGCATACTTGGATATTTTGTGTCAATATTATCCTTTCAATGTGGGGAAAAATGAGTCACTGTATTTGTTGTTGCTGCTCTTTGAACTTGTTCACCTTCTTGCTCCTGCAGTTGTTTGCTCTTTCCTTAATTCACTGTGTTCTACTATACTTCTGCCTAAAACATTTTAAACTAAACTAAATGGTATGTGTAACAAATTTTTTTTATTTATGCTAACTTGGACTTAATAAATACTAGTAAAGCATATAACTAAACACTGGATGCAGATATTTATAACACAATGATATTACAGGCAGGGTTGAAGACATGAGAAAGTCTCATTTCTCTACCAAAATAACACAAATTTTAAATGGTGTATACTGGATCTGAGTTGATATATGTGTGACAGGGAGCATGTGTATGTCTACACATATATCATGCCTACAAGCTGACTGGATATAATGACATCATCTATTTATATTAAATTTCACATATATTTCCACTCATGGCTTGACCTATATACGAGGTTAGGCAAATATAAGCAAAACTGAAGTGGCATTTTTTATCTTATAAAAATTCATGAACATCATTACCACATGCTTTCATTCATTTAAAAAAAAAAAGAACTAAATACCATCTGTGCATGATAGCCTAATTAAGGGATTAGAACCACAGACGCTTTGCTGGCTCACATGTTCAAGCACATGCCCCTTTGACCATTTCAGGGAAAAAAAAAAAAAAAGGAACAATAAGAACGTAGTCGGAAGCATCACTCTGGATTCAGCATTGACTCCTAGAGTTAACTAACCCCACAGAATTTAGCTGCCTGCACTCCCTTTGGGAATTGGCTCTTGTTTTTCCTTGATGTGCACGCCTGCCCCAGCACAAGCCTTAGGATAAACTTGGCATCACATGAATTAGCTTTAAATAAGTTCAAACAGCATTTTAGAGAGGACTTGTATCTAAAGTCTGCAACACACTGTAAGGACCATTGTTTCCTAGATTTGATACCAATAATAGAAAAATTAATAATAAAAAATTGGTCTGAAAGAAATGAATGACAATCATTACTCAACAGTGATATATAATGTATACATGACCCTACATAATATGTAAAATAGAACCTGTAATACCTATTAAAGCACCATGGTAATTTTGGGTCTATTAATTCTAGAAGCTCAATTAATGAAACTGAGTTCATACAGAAAAGTCAAACACGTCTCACTTATTAGGATTGCTTTTCTTACCTTAAATTGCAATAAAATTAGCATGCTAAAACTTTAAACTTTAAAGACCATGTAATTTAATATGTGGTAAATCCTACCAGTCCTACCAGTTAGGATCAGAAGATTCACTCCTACACAGTTATTTAAGATTTTAACAATTAAATATGTCAACAAAACAAGAGCAGTGAAATGTCGCTGTATTTCATAACCAGAAAGAAATATATACTTTGTAGATTAAAAGGTTTTCAACTTAGAAAATGAGGCTAATGAATAAGCATGAACCCATAATCACTTACTGAATAGGGTAACTTTTTGTCCTCCCCACAAAGCACAAAGTTAAAAAAAAATTAACATGGTAATAATAATAATCACAGACTCACTAATTGAAAGAAAGGAGTAAATCAGTTAAGCCACCCAAATTGTTACAAACATACAAAAAGAAAATTGTTTTACATTTAAAATAAAATGCAAAATGTCAAGAAAATTGCACATTTAAATGGCGCCACAATCAGGCCGCTGCTCTTTGACCCATTAGGCAATTGGAGATCTAACCCTTTATCTGTTTTTTTTCTATTTCAGTTCCAATAGTGCTCCATAATAGGAGTGACCAGTCTGCTAAAGAGCAGCTATTTATGTCACAGTTTCATAAGACAGGTCTATGTCCAGCTGGAAATAACTTCAGGCATTTTCAGCCCAAACCAGCTCTGTATCTAGGTCTGTTCAAGTAAAATCGGGTCTACACAATTTCTCCACATTCTGATCCAAAGAGAAAAGAAGCCCTCATTTAAATATAGCTTAGAAAATCTGGAATTACATGCTATTCTTTCAGTGGTCAGACCCTGATAGTTATGGACTAGCATATTCTCTTTGGATTCTAGAGGCCATTTCTTATGAATATTGGCTGCCGCAACAATTTCATATTGTCAACAGATGCAGGGATGCTGCTTATTCAGCTCAGTAGTGGTTGCCAGTAGAGGCTCAATGCTTCAGGCTGCAGCAAATTAATCCCAGCAGAGATGAGTTTTATTTGTTTCTCTAATAGTGGGAAGAAATATTGATGAGAGAATTCTGAGCCGTACGAAGGACAACAGACTGCTGGAAATTTCACCAACTCATTTTAGCATCTCCACTTTGGTGGGAATGTGTGTTAGGAGCCCCTCTTAAGTCCGCATTCCCCTTAGGGCATTCACCTCATAGACTGCGCTTTTCACAACAAACATTCAGTTCTTTGTTCTCCATTTACAGTGAAAAGGGTTAGTCTCATGTATGGAGATATTTATATCTGGCACTAAAAAATTTGAAGAAAACAATAAAAATGCCACAAAAATTGCAAAC
The DNA here is from genome assembly GCF_028885625.2 of Pongo pygmaeus. Taxonomy (NCBI): domain Eukaryota; kingdom Metazoa; phylum Chordata; class Mammalia; order Primates; family Hominidae; genus Pongo; species Pongo pygmaeus. Next base: position 16,665,089 of record NC_085930.1, on the reverse strand, counting down.
AGCAACAATTAAAAGCATTTTTCTTTCATTGGCTAATTTTGAAGAGTATGGTTATTTTTAGACACTCAGCATCTTATATAAGTACTTTGTTTTATTGAATTTAACTATGATGAGCTAATTTCCCAACAAGAGCCACTATTTTTCATATTCTTCTCTTACTTCCTATTGATAATCAGGCCCATGGCCTGATACAGCAAACACTCAAAGGAAAGGGAGAGGCAAGGATGGAAAGAGAAACACTTTCCAGTTGTTTCACTAGAAATTCCTTTTAAATGAGCTTATGGGCATCCAATAAGATCAGAGTTATTCAATTTTGTATAAGAATTACTAATTTAATATTATACTTTTAATGGACATGGCTTTAATAGATCAAATGGAAAAAAAACACACAGAGGTTATGAATTTTAACTCTGCAATTACTGTTAGATGAATAGCAATAAGTAACACATGGATTTGAGGGTAAATTTTATGTCATTAGATGTGATGTTTATGTACCTTGGAGCCTTGTTTCTCCATTTTTTAATAAAACTAATAGTAAGTAAAAAAGTAGATTTTGGATACCTTTTCTTATTTTTTTATTTTAAAGTTCCAAAATTCTAAATATTATAAATTTAGGAAAATATAAATTTAGGAAAATTTTTATATATTTAAATTTAGGAAAATATAAATTTAGGAAAATATAAATTTAGGAAAATATCTAAATTTAGGAAAAGTTTTATATATTTAAAAATAGTACAGATATAGGGCTACATTTGGAGAAGGTGCAACAAGAGTGGCCAATAGAGTCTAGTATGAATGCTAAATTTTCTGTTCAATTTCCTGGATTGTAATTGTAAAAGGCGTCAATAAATTGATAGTGAAATGAGGCCACTACAAAACTAAAAAGTAGTACGTAATTTTTTTCTAAAGCGATAGAAGTTGGATCATGTATTCATCTGCCTTACAAACACCATGTGAACCTCCTGCACTTTCACAACGCCACTGTGTACTGCCGTCCCTTATGTTTCCGTTCTCATCTTCAAGATCACACCCTTTCCTACTTCAAAATACAACAAGCTGTTTTGAGCTGACATTTTGAGCATAAGGCCATCATGCTGAATGAAATATCTGCCAAGTAGGTCTTCTCCACTGCATCTTTCTGTCACCTTGGGGATCGTACATGTTATCCTCTTTCCACATTTTCCAATTTCTACTACTCAATGTCAATGTATCCATCCTCAATTCCTGTCTCTCCATCTTTCTCTTCTGCCTCCAGGTATCCCTCAGACTCCCAAAGTGCTGGGATTACAAGCATAAGCCACTGCGCTGGGCCGTTCCCAATCTTTTCTCTCATCTTCTTCTCTGTGGTAGAAGCACTGAAACAAGTCATTATGTTTAGTTTCAACAGATTTTTGTTTATCGGGCATTGGTGCTCAAGGTTTTAATTTGCTAATTTCTGTTAGTAAAAAAAAAAAAAAGTTACGTAGGTAGCACAGCAGAATTTGGTATACTCGTAAAATGTACTGATATTTCCCGATGACTTCCAAATGCTTCTTTACATCAATAATCACTGACCTGACTACACCTGTTTGTCTTCAACCATATGAGATATAGATATGTATTATAAACAGGATCTCACTCTGTTGTCCAGGCTGGAGTGCAGTGGCATGATCAAAACTCACTGCAGCCTCGAACTCCTAGCCTCAAGCAATCCTCCCACCTCAGCCTCCTGAGTAGCTGGGACTACAGGTGCATATCACCATGCCTGGCTAATTTTCTTAATTTTCAGTGGTGACAGGGTCTCAAACTCTTGGCCTCAAGTGATCCTCCCACTTTAGCCTCCCAAAGTGCTGAGATTATAGGCATGAGCTACAGTGCCCTGCTAAACATATGATATTTAAATTCTGTACTGTTCTACTATACTGTTAATCATTACTATATAGTATATTTTAAATATAGTATAGTTTTTGTGGGTTTGCTCAAGAGTCCAATCACCATCTAAAGACCTACTTTCTCTCCTGTCTGACGTCTAAGGTTTTTGAGATTCGTAGAGTTTAGATCTAGAAGAGATTTCGGAGTGTAACACTTTTGAGAATGAGAGGCCTGAAATTCAGAGAATAAAAGGGCTGCCCAATGTTTCACTGCAAAGCTAGGATAGGGGATTATGCTGCACGTGCAAAATCAAAGATCCTGATGCAGCCCTCATGTATGGCCAGAGTGTGCAGCAAGCAAACAGTGGGGAGAATGAAGATAAAAGGAAAGGCAAAGGTGAGCTCATAAGGGACTTTTCCTGTGTATTGCTGACACATGGTAGCCACTCAATACATTTTTTAAAAAATGAACACTTCGATGTCAAGCAAAGGAACATGAATGTTATTATACAGCTAATGAAGAATCACTATAGGATTATAATGAAAAGAATGACAATAACAGACCTGCATTTTAGAAATTAGTTATAGAAGCAATGCAGTGGAAAATAGATTTCTGTGAGATGTTACTAAAAACAAGAAAGCCAGTTATCAAATAGCAAGAGTCCAGGCTGGGGGTGGTGGCTCACGTCTGTAATCCCTGCACTTTGGAAGGCCAAGGTGGGAGGACTGTTTGAGCTCAAGAGTTCAAGACCAGACAGAGCAACATAGTGAGAACTCGTCCTCTGCAAAAAAGTTTCTTTAAAAATCAGCGAGGCATGGTGGCACAAATCTGTCATCCCAGCTACTCAGGGGCTGAGATGGGAGGATTGCCCCTCAAAAAAGAAAGAAAGAGAGAAAGAGAGAAAGAAAGAAAGGAAGGAAGGAAGAAAGGAAAGAAAGGAAAGAAGGAAGGAAGGAAGGAAGGAAGGAAGGAGGGAAGGAAGGAAGGAAAGAAAGAAAGAAAGAAAGAAAGAAAATTTAATAGTCAAGATATGATAAATTATTCCTGGATTGAGACAATAACATAAGGAAAAAGAAGAAATAGCCTCTCTCTTTCTCTCTCTCTCTTTCTGTGTGTGTGTGTGTGTGTATTTCTCTTCTGTATGTTCTCATCATGAAACTCAATTGCATTGCTTTGTATGACGGCTGCATGTTTAAGTCCCTCCCTTATATCACTCTAACCTGACGTCATCTATAAGATGTCTTATGAAATAATCTCCATAAAGATCAAATAATATGAAGAATTCTGAGCATTCTCACTATGCAGCCATAAAAAAGAAGGAGATCATGTTCTTTGCAGGGACATGGATAGAGGGCTAGAGGCCATTATCCTTAGCAAACTAACACAGGAACAGAAAACCAAATACCTCATGTTCTCACTTATAGGTGGAAACTAAATGATGAGAACACATGGACACACAGAGGTAAAAACGCACAGTGGGGTGTTTTGTGGAGTGGGGGGTGGGAGGAGGGAGAGGATCAGGAAGAATAACTAGTGGGTACTTGGCTTAATACCTGGATAAAGAAATAATCTGTACAACAAACCCCCATGACATAAGTTTACCTATGTAACAAACCTGCACTTGTAACCCTGAATTTAAAACTAAAAAAAACTGAGCATTCTCAAAAATATTTCTCTTGAAATAAAAGTTCCCCAAATTCCATTTGCCAAATAAGAAATTTCCATCTATGCAAACCAAAGTAGTTATATTGGTAAAGTAATAACAATAACAATAGCAAGAACACTTGACACAGAAATATATATATTTATGTGCCAGGGACTATTCTACATTATTTTCATGTATTAACTCATTTAATCCTCACAACTTTATGAGGTAGATACTATTATTACCCTCACTGTATATTAGTAAATGTGACACAGAGAGGTTTACTCACATGTGTGATAGCAGACATCTATAAAGATTCAAAGACTAGATTTGAACTTCATCAGCCTGACTGTAAATCCTACATGGACTGTTTAATTTTAGAAAAATTATGTTCATACAACTCTGCCCATTTTACACATTAATAAATGAAGTAAAATGGCATTTTCAAGACCCTACTACTGATAGCAAAATTTTATGTATATACATATATATTTTTTAAGTAATTAAAGATTCATTTGAAGAATATTACCTATGTATGAATAAGTTTATATTTTTATAAAATGTCTTCTAACATTTGATATATAAGACTTTATCTTTTAGTTTTGTTTATAAAAAAACAACATCAAATAGTTATGTCAAATATTTAATCAGTTATGCTTTTCCTACAATAAAGAGTTAAACATGAGTAATCAAAATTATAGTATTTTAGAATATATATCTTTTAGGAGGAAGAAACAATAAGAAAATAAGCTGATTAAAAGAATAATACTTATCCTTTGAGGCTTCTTACTCAATTTCATATATTGCCAACACATTTTATCAGTTTCGTTCATTAAAAAATTGTACTGTGGCCAGGCTCTGTGGCTCACGTCTGTAATCCCAGCACTTTGGGAGGCCGAGGTGGGTGGATCCCGAGGTCAGGCGTTTGAGACCAACCTGACCAACATGGTGAAACCCATCTCTACTAAAAATGCAAAAATTACTCAGGTGTGTTGGCACGTGCCTGTAATCCCAGCTACTCAGGTGGCTGAGGCAAGAGAATCACTTGAACCCAGGAGGCAGAGGTTGCAGTGAGCTGAGATCACGCCATTGCACTCCAGCCTGGGTGACAGAGTGAGACTCCATCTCAAAGAAAAAAAAAAATTGTACTCTGCACTTGAAAATTATGTTACCAGAGTAAAGAAAGAAGATGCCTTTCAAAAAGCATTCAGTCAATAAATTATTATTACTACATATACCCATATTTATGAATCTCCAAAACATAATGTGGAATATATGAAGCCCCATTGAAATAATACGTATTATATGATTATACTTATACGAAGATGAAAAACCATTAAAACTAATATAACTAATATATGGTGTTAGAATTCCAGGTAGTATGACTTTGGGAGAGACAGGAATGGATAATGATTAAAAAGAGCTCCAAGGAGATTCTGAGTTGCTGGTAATATCCTGCTTATTATTCTGCATAGTAGTTACATAAATGTGCTTAATTGTTAATAATTGTTTAGCTATACACCTTTAGTTGTGTAATCTTCTGTACGCATATTTCAGTTAAATTTGTATTGTATAAGACATCCATTAATAATTAATTTAGCAAATATTTTGACCACCTTATTATGTCGATAATACTGTTCTTAGTATTGAAGAAAGAAATTACTATGGATATAATAAAATTAAAATCAGAACTTGGAGAGTAAGGGAGAGAGGAAAGACATGAGAAACATACAATGTGGCATGATGGCAGCAGGTTGGCTTAGGAATGCTGTGAGTCAAACAGGCCTTGGATGAAAAACTTGCATCATCACTTCTTAGTTTGGGACTCATCTGTTAAAAAGGGCTGTTGAGAGGACTGAATGAAATCCATTACTAGCCTTGAGTCTACAATAATTCTCTCGCCCCTCCAATGCTCTATAAAGTTGCATGCACATGTAAATGAATGCTTAACGTAAGCTACAAAGATGTAGAACAGTTAGGAAATTTAAGATTTCCCAGAAATGACAGCTGAGCCAATACTTACAGCATAAGCTGAATTTCATCTAGATGATTTCAGGGGGCATCACATATTTCAGAAAAACAAAAGATCACAGACAGAATTATAGAGATATTTAAGTCCAAGAATACTTAGTAGCATTTGTAAGTATCAGTGGAGGAGAGGAGTGAAGAGTTGCAAAAGGGGAAGCCTGGCAGGTTTGTTTAAACCACATGGTGACCAGCCTCATACACTAACAAAGGTGTGTTTTGCTTGGCTTGCTTCTATCCCACAGTTAAGTGGTGTAACATAGATATGTTAGGCTCACCTGGTTGCTTGAGATCTGAATAAAATCAGCTCAAACCTCCCTTCTAAGTCAAATCCTAAATAAAGTTTTAAGCCATGTCACTGAATCCTGCTTCAGCAGTTGTGGTTTCTGTCTCATACTGCATCACTAAGTATGAGACTCAGCCTCTTCCCAGGTTTTCACAAGAACATGCCCACCCCCCCGCCCCAAAAAAAAAACAAAAACAAAACAAAACAAAAAACCTTTCCAGAAAGCATTTGTGACTTTAATGCTCTTAATCCTCTTGTCTCAAGAGTGAAAAGATCATACATAAGGAAACTGCATTGCACAAATGCATACAACTTCCAATTAAACAATAGACACTGAATTTCTTAGAATATTGCCTCACATCCAAGGGAATTTGAGGACAGAGGAATTCATTCCTGTTATCAGTTCATCCTTTCGAGAATGCAGTTTTGATCAATTAAAAGTTTCTGACAAAGTCAACTACTGAAAAAGTATTTCTCTAGATAACCTTGTATTTGATTAATCACAATATCCCAATCCTGATATTAAAGTAAAAGGAATTCTAATGTAAACCATTTACTACTGGTTAGCCATTGATTTACAAAGTTGGAATTTTTATAGGTATGAGTGTTTTCAATATTTAGGCTGATCATGGGAAGAGGGAGTTTAAACTATTGAGCTACAACAAAGCTACTGCTAGTCTTGTGTGGTTAGAGACTTAAAATATCTAATGTTTGTATTCTTAAAACAAGCCAGATTTCAGAAATTCATTTTCTTGCTTGAAACACACACAGACACACATATACACACTATTTTTAGAAACTTAGTTTAGTTAAAATTAAGTAACCATTTCAACCTTAAAATGAATATCGTCAGCAAACAAACGATTATAGAAGTCCTTTCTCTGCCTTAAAACAGTAGTTCTTTACATTTCATAAAACCCTGTGGGTTGCTTTTTGTCTTGACTTCAAAGAGATATATAAGCTTAGATCAATTTTGCAGTGGTATACTGCATGATGAGAAATGAGTCCTGGCTCTCTTTCAGGTCATGGTGATCCAACCTCCAAAAATACTAAAAACTGTGTAAGTCTTATAAAAATTCCCTCTAGTAGCTGTAAAATAGCTAGCTATTACATTAAGATTGATTTAAGATATATGAGTCCTTTGAAAAACGAACTGTTCACCCTTGATTGGATGTTTTTGTATGTCATACTGAATATAAACAGAATGTAAACAATGGGTCCTCTAAAAAGTACAATACTACAGTTCTCTTTTAGGCAAGATGATGCATTCTGTAGAAAGATACACTCTCTTAAAGGCAATACAGAGAGCAGGTTTCGAAGAACATGATCTGACCTTCATAGATGCTGCAATTTCAAGAGTTAAACTATTAGGACACATTTAGAAGTGATCATAAATGAATTCAATATGAAAATAAAATGTGTTGATGCTTTGGTAAAATATTGTTGTTGTTTCATTGTTCTATAGTTATATTAAGCAATTTTCCCCAATATATGTTCATACATGTTTAAAAAATGAAGGATGAATCAGGACAGCACAGTTTCTCACATATCCCAGAGCAGCATATTAGGGGAACCCTAGAGGCTACAAACATTCCTTCTTTTCAAATTAAATTACATTTGCAAGTTTACTGTACACAGAACCCTAAAATTAAACTAAATCCACCAACCTGACTTTTTTAGAGAGCCGTAAGTAGGAAGAAAGCACACATGTGCATAAGGGTACACTCATAGAAATGTGATTTTCATTAGCATAGACACAGTCTTACAGTGATCGATGCACACATGATGTTTCTTCCTAGTTAGGCAGAAATGCTAGAAGTCAGCAATTTGGTGGGAACAGAGACTGCCATGTATATTGCCAGTTGGGCAGACTGACAGTATGGGGTTTTGATTCCTGCTTGGGAACTATGTGTTCGTAACAGCACAAGCCTCATTTGGATGGAAGGAACATAGAAAATAACTCCAAGAAAAAAAAAAAAAACGAGTGGGGAAAGTCAGTCAGTAAAAAAGGATATATTTAGAAGTACGTGAAACTTAAAAATTAACAATTATAATACAGGATCTAAAAGACACTAGACTGGAAGAAATAAATTTTTGATAAAAATACAACTTTCCAAATTAATGATACTAAGACAATACTTGCCGTTGCTCTTCCCTCTCCCGGGCTCCCTCAATTCTGTCAAACTGTCACTCAAATGTCACTCTCTCCACAAGGCCTGCCCCCACTCTTCTAAGCTGGGACCTCTCTGTCTCTATCCCACCGCACTCCCTATACCCTCTCACTCCTTGACTTTCCTCCATAGAGTTCATTACCATCAAACATGGCATATATTTTGCTTAAGCTCTTAATTGCCATCTTTTTCCCATTACAGTATAAGATTTGCAAGGACAGGAGTATTTTCAGGTGTGTTCACTGCTGTATACTCAGGATGCAGAAATTTCATGGCCAGACTAGGTATTTACTAACCATGTATAAATAAAGAATTCTGCTACAGACTGAATGTTTGTGTCCCTCCAAAATACATAAGATAAAGTCCTAATCCTCAATGTGATGGTAGGCGGAAGTAAGCCCTTTAAGAGATAATTGGGGACAGGGTTAATCCCCTTATAAAAGAGGAAGAGAAGCGATTTCTCTCTCTGCTTGTATGCACCAAAGGAAGGTGAGGACATAACCAGGAAGAGGGCCGTCATCAAGAATCTGACCACGCTGGAACCCGACTTCTAGACTTCAGAACCTTGAGAAGTAAACGTTGGTTGTTTAAGCTGCCCAGTCTATGACAATTTGTTATAGGAGCCCAAACTGATCAGCACAAATTCTCATTGGTGAAAATGGTAAACGGAAATAGCAAAAGGATTTTTTTTGTCCATTAAGACATACTTTGAACTTACTTTTTTAGTTGTATTTTTAATTATCGGAATACTTTACATGTTGAATACATTTATATTAAAGATGGTTATGTTCCTGTGCAATCTAAATAAGTGGCTTCATTTCGTGTTTTTATTTGTTTACTGACTTTTAATTTATTTAATTAGAGCTAGGATCTCACTATGTCACCCAGACTGGAGTGCTGTAGCACAATAACTCACTGTAGTCTTGACCTCCTAGGCTCAAGTGATCCCCCTGCCTCAGCCTCCAGAGTAGCTAAGATTACAGGTGTGCACCACCATGCCCAACTAATGTTTTTTCAGACATGGAGTCTTGTTATGTTACTCAGGCTGGCCTCAAGCAAGTCCTCCATCTCAGCCTTCCAACCATTCCTTTTTTATGTTAAAACAGTAATTTCCACCCTGAGAAATAAAGTTTTATTACACAAGAATGTTAGGAGAAAACAAGACAGGGACAGGTTGACACAACTATAAAGAATGAGTCAAAGAGATATGATTACATTCCAGTTTCAGTAAGGTCTGAGTAGCTTAAATTAGACCACCCCACCTGCAAGTAATGATTATATACAATGGAAAAAATACAAAAACTCTTAGAAGGCACTGGAGAGTGACTAAAAACAATAGGCAAAAAAAATAGAGAGGCTATAACCTTCAGAGAAGGAAAATCTTGGACAGACATTTCACAAAAGATATAAGAATGGCCAATATGCACATTTAAAAAAAAAATTCAACATCATGAAGCATCATGGAAACACAAATTAAACCACAGTGAGAGATATCTCATATCCACTCAACTGCCTAAAGTAAAAAGAATGATGACACCACAGATGGCGAGGATAGAAACAGCCCACTTCCATTGCTGGTAGAAATGGTACAATCACTTTGGAAAACTGGCTGGCTGGTCTTTTATAAAGCTAAACATATACTTAAGACACGAGTTAGCAATTCCACTCAAAACTACCCAAAAGAAATAAAAACATATGTCCATAAAAATGCTTGTACAATAATGTGTTAGCAGCATATTCATAATAGCAGAAACTGAAAATAATCCAAATGTCCCTTCGTACGAGAATGAATAAACAGATTGTGATATATTCATACACTTAGAATTCCACTCAGCAATAAAAAATGAATGAACTATTGATGTGTGTAAACTCATAGATGAATTTCAAAACATGTTAAGTGAAAGAAGCCACATCAAAAGAGCATACACTAGTGATCACATTCATATGAAGCTAAAGAAAAGGCAAAACTAATCTGCTGTGATAGATGTTTAAACAGTGGTTGCCTCTCGAGATAGGGATTGACTGGAAAAAGGAATGAGGAAATTTTGGAATGATGGACATGTTCTATTTCTTGACTTGTGGTTACATGGGTTTGTGAGTATATTCACCAATAGTCATTGGATTAGATACTCCATTGTATTTAAATTTTACCTCAATAAAAAATGCGGGCCGTGCTCACCTGTAATCCCAGCACTTTGAGAGGCTGGGGCAGGCAGATCACTTGAGATCAGGAGTTTGAGACCACCCTGGGCAACATGGCAAAACCCTGTCTCTACAAAAAATACAAAAATTAGCATTAGATTCTCATAGAAGTGCAAACCCTATTGTGAAGTGCACATGTGAGGGACTTAGGTTGCATGCTCCTTGTGAGAATCTAATTTTCCCACCCCATCTGTGGAAAAGTTGTCTTCCATGAAACTGGTCCCTGGTGCCAAAAAGGTTTGGGACCACCGGGTTAGAGCACGGACTCTGGAAGAAATACCTGGTGTGAAAAGCCCAGCCCTGATTGGCCAGATTATCACCTTGGGCAAGCGATGTAATCTCTGTAAGCAGCATCTAAAATGGAAATAATATATGCCGCATTGTGATGTGTAGAGTAATTGTAGGGATCTTTACAAAGTATTTATCACAGTGAGTGTTAAGAGTAATAGCTCAAGAAATGTTTATCATCATCATCATCATCATCATCATCATCATCATCATCATCATCATCCAGAGTTCCAAATGAAAGGCTAAAGAGTGTCACTTTAAATCAGCTGGGATAAAAGGCTACAATATTTTTGGTAGGTGGATCAGTGAAGAAATACTTAGTTCATGTTTTTGAACAGTTTAGTTCTCTTAATTTTTATGCCTAAATGGTCCATCTAGATATATCAAGCCATTTCTAGTTGGCTTCATATCATTGATTTGCCTTATATCATTTATATAAAATTAACTACATAGTCACAGGAATTCCTTTTCCCATTCCACTCTCAAAAGATAAATATCCCCTATTTCCTTAAAATTCAGGACTCCTGGTCCTCTCCTCCATCAGGTAACCACTGCTGCCCTTTGATCTTTCTCCCACTTTAGTCCCCTGGATTTCAGGAAAGTGCAACCTCATACTGGCAGGAGGAAAGACCTCTCCCTTCTCCCATCCCATTGTCATCACACTGTGGTAAGCACAGTGTACTAGGAGATTTGTTCTTGACATCTCAAGATAAAATTCTGAACGCTTTTGTCATAGATTCACTGCTAGGCTTCATGTATTGTGCTGTGGTTTGAATGTGTCTTCTCCAAAATACACGTGCTGAAATTTAACGACCAATGTGATAGCATTAAGAGGCGAAGCCGTTATGGGGTGATTAGGCCATGAGCACTCCTCTCTGTGAAAGAGTTAAGGCCCTTGTAAATGAGACTTCACACACTATTCCATTGGCTCGCCCTTCTGCCTTCTGCTATGTGGAGGAACAGCATTCCTCTCCTCTGGAAGATGCAACAGTAAGGTGCCGTCTTGGAAGCCCAGAGCAGCCCTCAACAAGTAACCAAACTGGCTGATGCCTTGACCCTAAATTTCTCAGTCTCTTCAACTGTGAGAAATAAATTTCTGTTCCTTATAAATTACTCGGTCTTAGATATTTTATTGTAGCAGCACAGACTAAGACATATTGGCTGTTTATTAATATTAATCTCATATCTTATGTATAAATATTAGCTAAATAATTTTCCTAAGCAGATTTAAGAATTAATCACTATAGATTTTAATGAGGAAATAACTTCAAAGTTAAAACAATGTACTTGTATTACACTTTGTGAATAAACTTCTACTTTATAAATAAAAAATGATGTCTCTTTTTTCAAATTTCATACAAGTAGATGCTTTTCCACAGTAAAAAAATTGATTTCTATAAAAACATTTTTATGTTAGAATTTCCTCTAGGATCTGGTACTAGAAACTTCTCTCTTTTGAAAAGCCATCATGAATTACTATAGGAAAGACCACAAAAGGCTGCTACTCCTTTCTCCATTCTGAATTTTGACATCTTTGCTTTCCTTAGCTTTCCTATTCATAAAATGGGAAGAATGAATCTATAAAACTTCTTGTAAGATTTCTGAAACACCCAGAGATAAGGTTTTGCCAGAAATGTTTCATCTTTTCAACACTTAGCTGAATCTCAGTTTCCTTGGCTGAAAATGAAAAGAGTTTAGTTTTTCTTAAAAAGCCAAAAACCACATTAAAAGAATATATAGTTCTAATGGTGGGAAAATAGATTAAAAAGGAACATACATTAATATCTCCCTAAGCCAACACATCATTCATTTTCAGAGATCATGTGACAACTACAAAAATTCAAAGCTACGAAAAGCAAGTAAAACAGCAATTAATGTGTCATATTTATCACTATGTTATATACATTTCTACTAAATTTTAAATCTAAAGAAATGAAAAAACCACAGGTAATTTACATTTTAAAATAAACAGTACTGAATACATTTCAAATACCTAATATTTGTTCACCTTTTTAACAAATTATAAAATGTACACAGATATTAGATAAAAGATACATTAATCTGCTTTTTGAAATCATATTTATATTTTTAATGTATTCATGAACAACTTTTAAAATAGAAAATGTGTTTTCTAGCACATCTAATGAAACGAAGACCAATAACAAAGATGAAATAAAGAAGAAGGAAAAATCTCATATACGTGTTTTGTCTTAAAAATACCTGTCAACTACTGAAAAACCAATTGGGTTAAAGAAAAAGAAGAAATAATACAGCAAAAACAAATTATCACTGAAATCCAACAAAACTTCCCAAAATAAGAATCCGTGCTGTTCTGCCCATTGTGGCTGCCATATGTGGCTGCAGGAATCTCCGAAGACAAGAATAGAGTCTTTCAAAACTTCTGATCATATCACTGGTTTAGGCCCACCTCAGACAGCCTAAGATTCTGTTAATCAATTAGCTGAGGTCCCTGCTAAGGCCAGAAAGAGAACACTATAAGCGAAGAGGCTGGAGCACATGGAACAAAGCTATCTATTGCAGTGGATGAGCTTTTCTTTTGCATATGCACACTGGCCATTGTTCCATTCTTGAAGAATCACATTAATCAATGTTCAGAGGCTGCACCTCCAAAACAGAGAGTTGGCTGTTCATCAGTGATTTATTACAGAGCCCAACATGCATTTGACATGAAACAAGTTGAGAGTTTGGAAACTGCCACTGGAGGGGGAAGGGGAAGTCTAATTTGGAGCGTGAAGGCTGCTAATGCAGACACAAATCAGCTCCCTGCAGCGGTCAGAAAGATACTGCTGCTGACAATTAGGGTTACAAATATCCAGGCTTTCGTTGGAGACCAAATGTATTATTTTGATCAAAGAATAAATGCCGAAGCTTTAAACATGAATAGAAAAGAAAAGGGAAGAAAAGAGAGAAAGAAAGAGAAAAAAAGTAAAATTCAAGGGGGAGCAGGTTGTAATCAATTTTAAAAGGCCTCGTTTTTCAAAATTATTTAAGTTTTTGAACTAAATACTTGCTTATAGAATATATTTTGAAATGCTATCATTGGAAAGAAAACTATACCTGCCCATTGCCTTGTCAAGTGACAGAAATTATAAATCCAATGTAAAATTAAGTATAAATGTTAAAATCACTCCATTGCACTAATTAAATATCCTCTTACTTAACTGGATGACCAAACATAAACATAGTAGTTTCTTTGAAAAGCAACATTTTCCTTGGAAGAAAAATGATTTGTTCTTTGGCAAGATTTGGCATTGCTATCACAAAAGTTGATCAAGTGAAGTCATTGAACAGGAAACAGTGGTTGTGTTGTGGTTGTCATTTTAATTCTCAACATAATTTCTTTTGGACCAAAAGCCATTTTTAGAAGTAACAATCACATATTTTAAAACAAAAATCTGGACACAACATTTGATGTATTTCAGATGACCTACTTGGCAAGAGGAGTACATTTTACTGAATTGGGACTCTCCTAGAAAATAAGAATTATACTTTTGTTGTACACTTAGAAGCAATCCTCAAAATAGCAAAGATTGGAAGAACGGGTGTTTAATTAATCCTTTTAGATAAAAGTAATTATTCATCACCATTCACATATCATCAACTACACAAGACATCTAAACCTTCAGAGACTTAAGACTACAAGAAACAGCTGCTTTTGGCCAATTATGTTCTGGACTGTCAAGATTCATAATACTCAAACAATTCTTTCTCCCCATTAAAACAGAAAAAGTTATTCATATAGGTATGGTGATTGTACCAGGAATTGTAACGGGATTTAAAATAAGAGAATACACTCAGAGAGAATTACATTCTCCTTTCTTTGCCTTAGTTTACTCAGCTGTAAAATGGAGATAGTAACAGCACTCAACAAGCTAAGCCATCATATCCCCAGTGACCCGCACCTATACATCCAGATGGCCTGAAGTAACTGAAGATCCACAAAAGAAGTGAAAATAGCCTTAACTGATGACATTCCACCACTGTAATTTGTTTCTGCCCCACCCTAACTGATCAATGTACTTTGTAATCTCCCCCACCCTTAAGATTATCTGTAATTCTCCCCACCCTTGAGAATGTACTTTGTGAGATCCACCCCCGCTCGCAAAACATTGTTCCTAACTCCACCGCCTATCCCCAAACCTATAAGAACTAATGATAATCCCACCACCCTTTGCTGATTCTCTTTTCGGACTCAGCCCGCCTGCACCCAAGTGAAATAAACAGCCTTGTTGCTCACACACACACAAAAAGTGTTATTTTAATAAGTGCCCAATAAATGTTGCCATGTGTCTAAATTTTAAAATATTAATAGATGTGATCATTTCATCAGCGCTTTGAAAATGCTTTTCTAGTCAGTTTCTTGTATTTGTTCATCTTGTGTTCACACAGGAAAAAAAGGTGGGGGGTAGGGTGGGACAAGAAAGAGGAATTCCTTGGGCTCTAAAGTATCTGCTACGTACACCACTAATCCTAACAATGAACACATCCGCCTACACAGAAATAATTCTTAGTTCACAATCAATGGAGCCAGAATAGCAAGAGGTGAGAAAATGCAACAAAACTGTATGATTTACTCCTATCAGCTGTGTATCAATGTGCATGCATGCATGCACAATTCCACACACATTAGGTTCTGCTATCTCTCTATAGCTATGTTTCTGTAAGGAAACAATTTGGTGTCCTGACAGTGAACAGTATCTCACCCTTCTTATTCTGTACCTTGACAGTCTAGACTAGTGATTCAAAAACCTGGCTGAGCAATACAATCACCTGGGACCTTTTCAGAATTTCAAAGCTCAGGCCACACCCCCACTCAATTAGTTCACAGACTCTGGGGAAGGAGCACAAGCATCAGTATTTTTTGAAGCACCACCCTCCACCCACACTCCACAGATGATTCCAGTGTGCAGACAAGTCTGGGAACCATAAACACATCAAAAGCAATTTCCAGGCAGGTAGCATGTTTAGAAGTCAGGACTTGGATTCGCTCTTATATATCCCTACATATCCCAAGTAGTTAGCATATTTGTCATTCGATTGATGTGTTCATCAGTTGAGTTTACAGAACTTTAAAAAACATTTAATTACAATCTTAAATTAATGGGATACATTTTGAAAGGACGTGTGTGTTGCACTTTTGTTATTTTGAGAGCATAAAAGATTGCCAAAAACACATTTCTAAAGGGCTATCAGCATATTATTTTTACATTTATTATAGTGCACTATAAATTTATTTAAAGCTAATTATTTTTAAAAGAAAATTATAAAGGGAATCAACATTTATATCATTACTTTTCAATGCATTTGCTTACTCATAATTCCCACATAACTAAACAAGAAGAAAACTTCATAGCCATTGTTGAAAACTAAAAAGTAGTCTACTGCTGATAGATCTTTCTTTCTTGAGTTGTACCAAAAAGATGATACAACAAAGAGATGTTCAGATTTTGCATTTGGATTTACAAAATGCTTGTTAATCTACAACTTACATAGTGAAAGGTAGAACTCATGTGATATAGTTAGTAAACCAAAATACAAAGAAAACCCAGAGTGCTTATTTTATTCATTTCCAAATTTAAATATAATATATAAATGCAGATAATTATGAACTGTATTACAAAATGAAATTGCTTTCAACAGGATCTCTGATGTTTTAGGACTTCCAAATTTAAATATATATACATATTTAATTTAAAACATATATTTTAAGTCCCAAAACATATATATATATATATTTTTTTTTTTTTTTTTTTTTTCTTTTTTTGAGGCGGAGTCTCACTCTGTCGCCCAGGCTGGAGTGCAGTGCAGCGATCTGGGCTCACTGCAAGCTCCGCCTCCCGGGTTCCCGCCATTCTCCTGCCTCAGCCTCCCGAGTAGTTGGGACTACAGGCGCCGCCACCAAGCCCGGCTAATTTTTTGTATTTTTAGTAGAGACGGGGTTTCACCGTGTTAGCCAGGATGGTCTCGATCTCCTGACCTCGTGATCCACCCGCCTCGGCCTCCCAAAGTGCTGGGATTACAGGCGTGAGCCACTGCACCCAGCCCTAAAACATATATTTTTCTAGATCTATGGAAGTCTATATATATTTAAATTTGGTATATATGGAAAATATATGTGGAAGTCCACGTATATTTAAATTTGGTATACATGGAAGTCCATATATAAATTTTGTGCATATATATATATATATGTAAAGTGATTTTTCTTTCTTCTTATAACATGTCATGTCTGTTTTCAGTTAGTTTGTAAACAGAATGAAGAAACCAAAGGGTGAAGTGGGTATGATCCAGGTGCTGGCAAAGAGAGACTAGAAAGCCCAGAGGTACCAACCGTGTATGTAGCACATCCCCAAACTCCAGGCATCCCCCTGAGTCAGAGTATTTGTTCTTTCCTCTCACCTACAACTTGATTTATTTCCAATGTCCTGTGCTAGGACTGGTACCCTAGTGTTTACCAAATTTTGGAGTCACTAACTGGCTCAATGTTAAAATGGTATTTTTGGATCTATGTTGTCACAGAATAAAAACATACCACTTTTTTTGAAAGATAAAGCAATTAGAGGCTGAGGGACAACTTAAATAAGTAAGTGCATTTTGTGAAAGTGGAAACCTCGGCTCCTATAAAAATGTCATGCTGTGTGACTTCATGTACCTCACAGCCAATAAAATTGTGGGGATCTTTCATTGCAAAGAAAACAAACTATTATAATCTGATTAGGCAATTAATAGAAGTGACTGCTATTAAATGGTTATATGTTTTTAAATCATGGTAAATAGTTATTTCTATGCAATTCAATATTCAATAAAAGGATGCATGGTTATGCCGCACTTGAGGTAGTTCACTTTAGTTCTAACTTATATAATCCTATCTTTGAGTTAGGCAATATCTAGAAACTGGGAAAACTGGGAATGTTTACTCTTCAAACAAAATTTTTAAACAACCGAAAATATGGCATTGCTATAAAGTAACAGGAAAAACATGCTTCAAAAATAAATTAAGATCTTATATTCAAAAGTTAATATTAAACATTGTTCTTTCATTTAGATGGCAGGAAGAAGAAACGCAAGTGACAGCATATATTGACAGATTTTTAATCATGATTTCTCTCATCTTCTGCCTATTTACTACAAAACAGCGATCGTTTTCCTTAAAAATAATATTACCTAGAAAAGAACACATCCTGTCGAATAAAGGCAACTTCGAAGAATTCACTGATATGGTAGGTTAGCATTTGGAACTTAGACAATAAAATAAATGCAGATAATTAGGAACTGTATTAATGAAATGAAATTGCTTTCCGCAGTGTCTGATGTTTTAGGATTTCTTGTCCACAAATAGTCTGAAGCACTGCAGTTGCTCTCTGGGTACTAGTCAGAAAAGCCTTTGGGACTATGGATGGATGTGTGAGGCTATTATTTCTGGGCTTTGGCAGTAAGAAATACGATCTGTTTCCCAGGAAAAACACTGAAACCAGAAGACATGGTAATTCAGAGTTCAACCACAAGAAAACAAAAAGTTCAGTTACACATAACTGCACTTTTCTAAGATAGAGTCAATAGTAACATATTAACAACTAGTTGTTAAATTAATAATTAATTTGGTTTGCCAGGGGAATTCTTAATAAACTCTGAATTATTTCATAATTTCTATATTCCTCAATGTCTTTATATGCATATCATGTAAAATAGAAAATTGTGGCTAAATATCTAATTCCCCAAAGAATAGGAGAATAGATTCATGGATCTTAAAAATATTACATTGAACATTTCAGAATATTTTGACAGACCTAAGAATATAATCTTTTTCAGTTCTTACACTGCAGCTCTAATGGAAGAATTTGTATGACATTCTTAATAAAAATGCTGGCTGCCAAATTTACAAAAAATATTTATGTTAACAAATACATTGATGTTTTAAAATTAATTGGTCTTAGATTTAGCTACACAAACACAGCAGTTTCAATGATGAAAAACATTCCACTCCTTTAATCTTTGCCTACATACTTGCTTAATGAGTGTATATGCACTAATGCTCAACTGTGCAGATGTTTAGCTATGATTTTTGAATACTGAACATATTTCCAAATTTATTTTTAATATTATCTTTAAAACAAAATATATATATATAGAGAGAGTCCCAGAATATGTTAACCAATTTCCAATATAAATTAAAATGTTACTTTTATCTGCAAAATAAATGTCATGTTCTTGGATGGAAAGAATGGAAATTGGAAACAGATAATTTTATAGTATTAATTTGACAGAAGTTACAAAAAAGAAGATAAAATAGAAAATGAAATGTAACACCTTTATTCATCTCATCTGTCTCTTTCTCATTACCCATCCATCAAGACATTAACAGCCTCAGTACAGAGAGAGAAATTGCTTGTTCATTTATTGTGAGAATCTTTTCCAGATAAGCGGCAATTTGCATCCACATGAGCAATGTATGGCAATGTCTCATCTGGCCCAACGCAGTATGCAATTTTGCACACAATGTCATGCTGACTTGAAGTAACTAGGATATATTGCTTGTGTAAGAAATATAATACGTAGGGAAATATCACATTCATGTCCTCCAGCCCACAATTTTATTATGCCATGACAATCAAGAACACAGCAGATGCCACACCTGCAAATATTAGGAAGTTAATTGACCCACGAAATATCATCAGGAATTTTCATTCAAGCAACAAAAATAATAAAGTTCACTTAGATTAGAGACAGCAAAAGTTTTATATAACTCTTAAACATGTACAAAGAAAACGACTTAATAATGGATGGGAGTATGCCTTAAAGACATTTTACTTTAAAATATAGTAAATATAAAAGAGGAGCAATGTACAATATTAAAACTTATCACTAATTATAGATAATTTCTGGTATTCAGTAGGGATTTCTAAAATAATGCCATTTATTTTAAAATGCTCTTTTAAATTGTCAGAAAGCTTTTAAAATTATTTTTGACTAAAATCAAGAGTGAGATTTGACTGCAGTGGGAGGAATGTGTCTCTCCCTAACAGGAGCGATTTAAATCTGTGAAAAGTGAGGCCTGACAGGCATAAATTGGCTCCCGTCTTTTGATATTTAGAAGATGCATTAGCTCTCTTTTCTTGACAGAACACAGTATTCCATAGATAGATTAGACCCCATCAAATGTCTACACTAATAACTTTTGTGATTGCCTACCTTTCCATTAGGGTGGCTACTTTTTCCATTGTTTTCTTTCCGTCATTTAGTCCTGGGATAGGGAGGGGAAGATTGGTCTGATGAAATGTAAGTATCCTATATAGTTCTTTCTAGGAAATTATGTTTATTTCAAAATTTTATTTTCTTTCCAGCATATTACATTTTATTTTCTTATAGAACACACCCATCTCAACCTCTGGAGTTCTTGATAAATACCAGCCTAGAAAGCAATGGAACTCAAGCCATCACTTAGTGTCATAAATCCACGACCACTTGACATTTTGGCATCTTTGATTACTTTTAAAGCTATTGTAGGGGTAAAATATCTTCTAGGATGTATGAAATAAATATCTCGAATTTTATAGAAAGCTCTAAATAAATAAATGTAAGAAAATATATGCTTATATTTTTAGTATGTGGTAAAGCGGAGGTGTTTTTAATATGAAAATCATGCTTGAAATTAAAGAATAAATTTAAGCTCCAATTTAGGTCAAAGGATTCTCTTATCACATTGCTATCTCCATTGAGATTAAATTTCTTTCTTGACTTGCAAATGTTAGGTGACAGAGCTTTTTTAATTCAAAACTGATTTCTTTCACTTTATGCTCTATTGGCTTTGATACACAAAGAATAGCTTTTAAGTATGCTTCAAACTGCAAATTTTTACTTACATATGTAATAAAATGTTCATTTTGTGTTTTCTTAAGAAGGCATGTCAATAAAAAAATTTTATATAAAAAATAAGCTGGGTGCAGTGGCTCATGCCTGTAATCCCAGCACTTTGAGAGGCCGGTGGATCACCTGAGGTCAGGAGTTTGAGACCAGCCTGGCCAACATGATGAAACCCCATCTCTACTAAAAAGACAAAAATTAGATGGGTGTGGTGGCAGACACCTGTAATCCCAGCTACTCGGTAGGCTGAGGCAGGGGAATCGCTTGAACCCAGGAGGTGGAGACTGCGGTGAGCCCAGATTGCGCCATTGCACTTTAGCCTGGGCGACAAAGGCGAAACTCCATCTCAAAAATAAAAATAAAATAAAATAAACATATTCATTGGCACTGAAACATTTCCTGGTACTGTCCAAAAATTCCAAGCTATAGAGTTTCATTTTTCCTTTAGTTAATTTATTTTCACACCTAAGCCACAGAAAGATGTCATTATGGTCAAGTAGAAAAAGATTTTGAAAAATTGCTTGTGTATAAATACAGAGTTTTGAAAACTACTCTCATAGGAAGAGGCAACCACTATTTAATAGGGCAAACAGAAACATAATTCTCTTCAAATATTTACAAATATATCAGTAAAAATTATAAATGATATAATTAATGTTTGGCAGTTTTTATTAATATAATCCTCAAAGAGGTGCATTTTTAATCCTTTTTTGCAACTTCAAATGCCACACACATCCTACACTATAAATATTATGGTCTTTCAATTTGGGAAACAGAAAGTTTAACTATTAAACAATTAAATACTTTCTCCATAATTTGTCTCTTACTTTTGAAGTTTTGCCCTGCAACACACCCATACCCAACACCTGCCTTCCAACTTAACTTCAAAGAGATATTTCACATAAAAGCATGTGAAAAGAGGGAAAAAAGTCTTGACATCCATACTTGTTTTAATCTCCACTTTTAATAAAAAAAGTATAAAAGGAACAAATTTAGATTTACTTTAACAGAAAACTGGGACAATAAAAGAAGTACACATAGACACACAAACACACACACACACGCACACACCTTGTTGCTCTCCTGATATTAGAATTCAGCAAAACAATGAAACATAGAAATTAATAGAAGAAATTCGACTTTATGTAAGTGTGGTTATCTTTATTTATTCAACAGTTCATTTTCTCAATTATTAAACTAGTGAAATGATTCCTTACGATACCAATATCATGGAATCAAATTTATTTTCAAATAAACCCAATTCCATTCTTTTCTATATGTCTGCAAAGAGATATTTAAATGCTTAAATATCTTAGGCTGCATAGTAAAATAATTGAGTAAAATAGAATAGACCACACTGTCTTGGTACAAATTCAGGCTCTGCCATTTAATAATTAAGTGATTGGGGTAAGTTAACTAATCATTTGAGGGTATTCTCCTGATCTACAAAATAGAAGAAAAAAATTTTTCTTATCTCAGAACACTGTTGTATGAAATAACAGAGTGGCTCTTTATGAAGCATTTATAATAGCACCTGACACTGAGTACTCAATAAACATTAGATGATATGAGTATATTAGATAACTATGACTATTATCAGTGTATGTATATATACAACATATATATACATATATATACAACATATATACATATATATACAACATATATACATATATATACAACATATATATACATATATATACAACATATATACACATATATTCAGTTATTCAACAATTCATTCTCAATCATATACCACACTTATTTGTAGGTGTGTCTGTCTATATCACACCCAAAGGGTGTGAATCCATTCAGTAGGTTGAAGTTCACTTACAGGAAATTCGTAGGTGCTCATATAACTAATAGCATTACTGAAAGGAACATATAATTCATTTTACAAAGTTTTATACACCATAGCATTAATCCATTGTAATTATTCATGACAGGTAGTACATCAGACAGTTTCTTACACTGGGACCAAATTCCATTTCTTTCTTCTGGCTATTAAGACTATCCCTGGCAAAGATGTAACTAGGGGAGAAAAATTCCCAAACATCAATATGTCATTCTCTACTCCAATTGCATTTATATCCATTAGGAATTGGGGCTGGATAAATAAGCTGCAAAAGTAGCTCAGAATTCCATGCTCTCAGTAAAGGTTGGAGTGAACTAAAAAATGGTAAGAATCACCCAGGAGAACTCAAGCCCTCTGGGTTTGTCAGCGTGTATACATATGTATACGTATACATATGTATATATGTATATGTATATATGTATATGTACTTCTAAAATCTAAGACTACGCTGGGATACTGAGAGGCTTGTGAGTGGGGGGTCAGGGACTAAGGGAGACAGAAAGAGAAAGAGAGATATCTCCAACATTACAACTCTGCTGATGGGATTGGGTGCCGTGGCTCATGCCTGTAATCCAAGTGCTTTGGGAGGCCAAGATGGGAGGATCACTTGAGCTCAGGAGTTCAAGATTAGCCTGTGCAACATAGAGGGACCCTAAATTAGCCAGACGTGGTAGTATGCACCTATAGTCCCAGCTACTCAGGAGGCTAAGGTGGGAGGATGGCTTTAGCTAGGGAGATGGAGGCTGCAGTGAGCTGTGATAGTGCCATAGTACTACAGTTTGGATGACAGAGCAAGACAAACACACACACACAAAAACTCTACTGTTGATATCAAATACTAAACAAACTGACAGATGACTATACCTGGAAAAAATGTGTATATACACACATTCACATATAATTATATAATTCAGCACTCACCATAAACAAGGTGCTATATTTCATACTTAAATGTGTCTTAATATTCACAATAAATCTTTAAAGGAAGTACGATTACTCATTTTTTGATGAAGGGACGAAGCCTCAGTGAAGTAAAGTAACTTGCTAACATTAAAACAATCATTAAGTGGTGGGGGCAGGATTTGGATCTAAGTACGTCTGACTTTAAAGCCAGTGTTTAAACCACTATGATGGATTGTCTTCTGCATCTAACAGCATGACTGTCAAGGTGAGGTATGATGGTAGAGCATACAAAACAACATAACTCTAATCAAAGTCTAAGAATGTTATAAATGTGAATATTTTTCTGTTGTTTTTCATTTTTGTTTTATATATATTGCTATTGCCAACAACATTCTTATTCAGAATCCTACGATTTTTCCTGCCATATTAGACTTTCTCTGACATTTATTATGAACAGACCAGCTGTCCTCCATCTCTCATAAAACAGCTTCTAATTCACACGGAATCGTGTGCCCCAAACTCCTCTCTCCTGTCTTCTTTAAAAAGCATATGTCACAGCTGCATTTCAACTAGGCTCAAGTAGTGCCTCATCTGTGAGCCATCTCAATGGACAACTAACATTTTGAAGTGCACACAAAATGGGACCAATGGTGCCTTACTGTTAATTAAAACCATCCTGACAGCCACTGACTTGGCCTTTATGATGCAGCTTCTCTCCATGTTTGCCCAGTTAAGTCAACATGTCTGCACCTGTAGGCTGTCTTATGATGAATCAAATGTGAAAACTGAGGTGATCCTTAAAAATCAGGAGGTTCAGACTTATTTTTCTTAAGATAAGCAACTCTCCTGGACCAAATATGTATGAGTACAGGTAGTACATCATTATTCTAACAAAGGAACATTAAACATTCTGATGCCTTAAGAGCAGTTGTTCTCAAATGGTTTGATGTCAAGACAGTTTTGCACTCTTGACAATTATGAGGACCCCAAAGTTCTTTTACTTAGTTAATTATATCTATTGATATTTAGCCTGTTTGAAATTAAAATGTAGAAAAATGTAAATACTTATTGATTTACTGTAAAATAAAAATAACTCCATTACATGTTAACGTAAGTAACACTTCCATGAAAAATAACTGTATTTTCCAAGACATAAATTTTTTGAAAAAAAAGACATTGTTTTACATTTTTGCAAATTTATTTAAATGTCTTGTTTAATGAGTAGACAGATTCTTCTATCTACTTCCTTATTCTGTCTGTTACAACTTGTTGTTTTGCTTAAATGTATGAAGACTATTCAGCTTCATAAAGATATCGAGTTGGGAAAGGGAGAAGTATTTGAACAGCCTTTTCATATAATTTGGATTTTCTCCTTTCATACTACACTAACACTCAACATGTGGTAGATTTTTAAAGGTTAGTGTCAAAATGAAATCTGAAACCACATCACTCAACATTTTGCAATGTTATGTTAAAATCCACTGTTCTTTGTTGAACTTTGAATAGATGCTTTACCCATGCATGATTTTGACCTTGTTGGCCCCTGAAAAGATCTTTTAAAAGCACTGAGAATCACAAAAAAAAAAAAAAAACACCTCTGAAATACTATGAATGAATCTAGCATAGTGAAAAGGGAAGATGTGGAATTATACAAGTAATTTGCAGAAAGGTTCAAGGTCTTGGCTAGTTCATACTAGCATTGTGCAAATTAGAAAAGAGCCCCTCCTTGAGATTTTGAGATTCAGCCTTTCAAGTCTGACTCAGGGATGTACAGTGAGTTGGACTGTAACCTTCATTTATTCCCTTGACCAGATGACCTTTTGCAGTGAACAATCTACCAACTATATGTGGTAGTTCTAGTTACATTTGATAAACAAGGGATGGCAATTCACATGAAAAAGAAATATTACACTCATGAGTCATAGCAGTCTGATATAATTTATGTTATTTTCTAATTTTCATTCCTTCACTTCAGAAGTGTATCCATGACAAGTTTGACAGTAAAAATCATGGTCAATAGAAAGTAATATCAGGTCTCGGCTGAGTGCCTTCATTTCATAACATGTGAATTATATGGGGAAAAAAAAAGGTACATTAAGAAAAACATTAAAAGAGACGAAAATCTATTTTTAAATCTTAATATGAAGAAAAATTTTTAAAGTGAATAACTCCCTTCAGTTAAGAAGGATAACAATAAAATTTCTAAGCATTTTGACTTTATTTCCTAATGGAAAGAAGCTGTATGCCACCCAAAGTATCATTCATGGAAATACAATGAAATATGAATGAGATTGTAAAATAGTAAATTGTATAAAAAACAAAATAATTATAAACTGACATTGTTATGTATTTCTCTAAAACTTGAAGTCACTCATTTTAACTGGCCTGCATCAACTAAAGAACATATCAATGAAGAAATATATATTTATAACTGAATTAACATTCAACAAAAAAATCTATTTCTATTTCATTGCTCTTTTAATTATCCAGCATCCTGCAACGATTCCCAGACTCACAACACTCCCTTATTCAATTTATTTGTACTTAGTTATGATACAAATCTAATTTTTTACCAACATAACCTACCATCAAGAAAACCAGCTATTTCCCACTATATCTGGTGACCAGAGGGCACAATTCCAAAACTAAGGAACTGCTAATCATCAAGGTCTTTTAGAGACTTGTGTGTTGCGGTAAATATGCAATTTTGTAAAACATAGGTTTCATAAATGATGACTCTCATGTACTGGAGATTACCAATCAGTCTGAGTAGCCATTTAAAATGAATATATTAAAAGCTGGTTATAGAAAAATTACTGTATTTGGCACTAATTGTGGTTCTTTTTCCTTTACCACTTTCTGTGCTCATTAGGATCATATGCTGTGTGAATTCCTCCCTTTTGGAGAAATAGACACTATTGCATTCGTTATAGCATTAGTTTACCTTAGCTTTCTTCTAAACCGAACTGCTACAGCCATTGAAAAGTATAGTAATACAGCAGCAGCGGTAAGCACAGTTTTTACTCCACAGATGAAAAGCATGCATGGGCTGTGTAGCACATCAATCTGTACTCTAGAGATTCCTAGAAACCTTCCTAATAGTTTAGTCTTTAGTCTTTTTAACAGGCCTTAGTCTTTCTAACAGACTTTGTCCACCTTTCAATATAGATACAATGAAAACTAAAATGCATTCCATATGCTACTGTAAAAATTCTGTTTTAAAGTTATACTGATAAAACCACTAAAAACAACTAGAATGAATAAAAAATATGAACATTAAGTTTGAAGCAACTTAAAGATTACCTTTAATTACAAAAAGGATTTAAATTACAGGCATACAGATGGTGAGGCAGAACGAAAATACGATTATGTTTCATGTCTCTTTTAATAATGGTGACTTATGGAGCTCTCCATTGCAGGACAGGAAAATAATATTTAGCATGAGTATTTCTATTTATCTAAAGTTCCCTAACGCCCTGTGAGAGTCAAACTCCACTTGGCCTACATATAATAGAAATATCAAAGACATTCTTCTTTAAACAGAAAAAAAATTCACATTAAATTTAAAATTGTTACAAAATAAAAACAAAAATTGCATATATATACAATAATAATTTTTATGTTCACAGCAAGTATTATGTCATAATTTTCCTATTGTTTAGAAGTATGTATTTAGTTGGTCAGAAAGGAATATGTAGCCAATGTGAGTCTTCTACTGTTAATAGCATGAGAGTCTTGCCCAGGAGTTGCAAACACAAAGGTTATTTTTCTGGGGGGTGAAAGGAATATACATTAAACTCAATGACGTGTTTCAAGCATAACAAGCATCTTTTATCTAACTACATTTTCGCAAGAAACCTTCTGATTATAATTTGATTTCCTGGCAACAAAATAATTTATTTGTGGTGGTGAATATTTTGGTTTCCTAATAAAGAAATCATCAACCTGAAAACTAATCAATTACTATTTTTATTTCATTTTTCTTTTGAAAAAAAGTAATCACTTGATATTTATGTACATGATGTCAAAGATAAAAGAGCAATTCCAAGAGAAAAATCTAGGGAAAAAAGTCTTTTTTTTACACCACCAGTGTATTTTAGTAAAACAGTTATTTAATTTTATGATCATGAATTATGCAACTGAAATGATATAAAAGATAATTTTAATAACGATGAATATTTTTGCTAATTAACTGTTTGGTATCCTAAATGGATTCTAATATCTTCAGCTATAAAAGTCAATGATGCTGTAATAAAAGAATGAAATTATTTGACCCTGAAATTCTTCAAAATTTAATTAATGTAAAGTCAGACTTCCGTAGACACATTTCATAAAGACATTAAGAAGATGAATATGGGTATTAAAATATTCCTGAATCTTAACATTATATTACTTAAGGATAAAGACTTCTTTATTTTGAATGCAAGAACAAATGATGGATAATAAATTTGCAGCTCAAAATGAATAATCTTCAATATATAAAATACTTAGCAGTATATGTTTCTTAAGGATCCTGCGTGTTCCTGTAAAATAAAGCTGCTGTTAAATTCACATTTCAAGCCACTTTATAAATTTATCTTTTATATACATAACAGATGCAAACATCAAGAAAGTTTTGTGTTTGTTTTTATTTAGTTTCTATAACTTTTTTACTGTTCCATACAAAATTACTTCAAATCATACTTAGGCTAACCCGAGGACTGGCAAATTTGTGGAAACAGGAGAAAACGTGGGAATGTTTTACTATTTCTAATCCTACTAATACCAAATCTGATTCAACTCCTAGAAGGAATCAATGATAATATGAAATGTCATCAGGTAATTCGTAAGAGTTAACCAGAATCAAATATTAGGGCAATCTTGTAGAAAACTCCAAAGTGGATAAAGAGGATTAGGATGGAGAGAAATGAGAAAAAGAGAGAAATGGCAAATGACAGGATATGACCGTGGTTTACATAAATGACCCTCTCAAGTCAACTAAGCAAATGTTTTTACAATGATTTGCTCATATGCTTGGCAAATATTTTACATATTACTTTGGGTACAACATTCTCTCCATTGCATTAAAGATCACAGTTTTGAAAGGCGTAATGACATATGCAAAAAGCAATGTTAAAGTATATTTTCTAGAGTAGAGGTTCTCAGTGTGTGTTCTCTGAACCAGCTACATGGGCGATACTTGGGAACTTGTTAGGAATACAAATTATCAGGTCCCATCCCACATCTGCTAAATCAGAAGATCTGGGAGTGAGGCCCAGCAATCTAGGTTTTAAAAAAACATCCAGGTGATTCTGAAACGCACTAAAGTTTAAGGGTTGCTGTTCTAGACTTCAAGAAAACAGGGTTTGGGGTAATTATACCCTGAGGAGAAAATTAAGTCAAAGGGATCATTGAGTTTGTCACAGCACTAAATAATGCCAACTCTTCCAATAATGTGTAAGTAACAGAAGTTTACAATGAGAAAACATGGAACCACAGACATGAAAGAATTTTAAGGAAATAATAGATACTTGCATCCATACTTTGAGAAGCTCCAAAATCCAATCTATGGCAAATAATTGTGATATTCACATCTGTAGTTTTAAAATTCACTTTTGTAGAGCATAGTTACATAAATGCTTTTATGGAATTGATGTATGGAGAATTCAGGCCATGAAATTCATTAAAATGAATTTGAGTGGTTAAATTTTAAAAAGCAGAGCATCTAATTCTTGTAAACACGGATTTCATGTAGGTGCTGAACCCCCAAACTATTTCATTCAGAGTTACTTTGTGACTAGTCCTACCTCTTTTATAGATATGAACTGTATTCGTGAAATTGTCTGTGCAGTACTTGGACAGGAGAAATGGAAATAATGTCCGTTGTGCTGTTGGAAACTGCTGATCTTGATCCTACTGAGTAAGGTGTCATGCACTAGTAACCCAACCTTTAACCTGAACTTGCCTTTGGGGAATTTTGAGAAGGACTAAATCAATTGATATGGTCATTGCAATTGAAGGACTTGTCAAAATTTTTCCAGTTTTCAAAGGGGGTAATTGGAATCTAAATTGCCTGTAAACTATACAGAACTACAGTTTTCAATATACACAGAATCTAACATATTTTATTTCTTCTTTATATTCTATAACGCAAAGCAGGCAAAACTATTAAACACCACTTCCCAAGGAGAGGCTGAGATAGTCTGCTATTTTGATTCCAATACACGTCCAGTGAGTCTTTCTTTAGTATAAGAAATGCAACATACTGTAGTTTAAACGAGAAGAAATATTTTTTAAAATGAAATTTAACAAAAATATTTTCATGATAATGAACTAATAATTTCCCCTAATAACTTCGTAAGTCTGGAGAATATGGAACACAGGGAAGAAAGTTCCCTTACACAGCTTAAAGAAAAAATACTTTACAGATGAGCCAAAAGATAATCTTGATTTTACAGTTAAAAAACAGTTAAATTAAGCTGAATGATTTTAATTACAAATACTGGAATATACATACATATTTTTCACCTGTTTATGCTGTGCCACGAGCTGCATTTCTATACTGGACAGAAAGAGAGCATGGTTTTTAACATCATGTATGTTTTAAATTATACTAATAAGCAACATATCAGCTGCGAGGTGAGACTACATTGAAAAAGACGGCTTCAGCTTACAGAAAATACCAGCTGTCTCCACTCCGTGAAGACGGATTACCACCTGTCCTGTTATCTTCCATACACAATACAAGGCACGTTGGCCATTTTAACCAGGATAACTGTACCCATATGTCCTTTAATTCTGGTCTGCATGCTGCCTACCATTAAATATTCGTAATGGATCATTGTAAACAGGAGATTAGCATGGTAGACAGGGTGTTAAAGCTGAGTCTCAGCCTCTATTTTATTAAACTTCCTTCCTCGTTCTTGAAACCTTGCACAAGCTATAGTATTTGTGATACTATCATCAATTTTAGCTAAATAGTGAAGCATCCATGTGCAAATAGAAAACTGTGAGTTTATTTTCAAAGCTGTAGAAAGTTCAGGCTGTATGTCACAATAAATTAAAACCTAGGTTACCATTTTTAAAAAACATTAATTTTTCAAATGATCACATACATAATCTGTGAGTAAACATCAGATGTTTAACAAAAAGAACGTTATCTTTAGTTTGAAGAATAAAAATGTAGAATTGTGTATGAGTCACAAGAAGGGTTTCTGCTGGTTACTGCCCTCTTGAACGTCCAATTTTCTCCTTCTTACTTAAACAAAACAATTATATTGTTGAATGCACTCAACAGAAATAGTATATGCAAAGAAACACAGATTTTTTGATATGATTTTTTGTTATGACAGCTGAAAAATGTTACCTTTATTTGAAAAATAAAATGTATACTTACCATTCCTTGACTAACTTTCCAGCCAACAAATGGGGATAGTTACATAAATGTGCATTTCTACAATGGAATAAATGGAGTAGAAATAATGTACATCATATTCAAATGAATTTATATACTTGGCCAGCCTAATATGTCACCAATAGTATGTGAAGTATGGATGATGAGATAGTGAATTCTGTTTTGGTGACTGTAGGGCTAACCCAGCTATATAGAAATCAAACCCAAAATTGTGGCCCTTTTATATTTACATTATGTATTGCAGTCAACTGAGCAAGGGACGTAACAGGAGATTTACCAGTGCCTCTTTTGCTTAGTTTTCAATTTTTAAAATGTCAAGCCAATATAAATTAATCCAAAAGATTAATAATCTAGAGCAATGAGAAATCATTTATTTAAAAAAGAGTAAAAAAAAATTTAAAATTCCATTGATTCATTTTGGATTAACTAGAAAGAGAAAAATAATTTCAAGTATAATCTCTCCTTTGTAAACAGTAATAAATTCCAGTCCTCACAAAGGAAAATCATAGACTGATGTTTGCAGATATATTAATATATTGTCTTACGGTGTTATGTATATTACTGAAACATTTTTTTTTTCAACTTGTGAAATGTTAGAGTTTCTGATTAAACTTTGAAATGAAAAGAATAAAGAGAAGCAAGTAGAGATTAAAGAAACACATTACAAAAGCTTTCTTGATTTACAAAACTTTTCTTAAAGGAAAGCATAAAGCTATTGTAATGGTTAAAGACAGAGCCCTTTTATGTGTGCACATGGGAAGTACTTCTAGAGAGGGTCGTATTTCCCTAGGCTAGAGACCAAGAAAACTTCACGGCCCCAGGCCTTGAGTTTTGTGGTGAGAACAATTCATTCATTGAGCACTAAGATTCAGTAATCAAAGTATGAGGACAAGAGTGTGATTTTCATCTTATCTGAGGACAAGGGAAAACCAATTCAAAAGAAACAAATGGCAGTAAGAAAATGGAATCTCCCATATGGCTAAAACGTTTTAATGTATGGGCCCTTATTTCTTCACTTTTAAATTTTATTTTGTATAAATCACTGACTATATAATATGCCAGAAACATATGTTGTGCTTCACAATTTGCAACAATAATTTCATATTACATTATTCAAATATCTTCAAAAATCATAAAGGCTATATAAACCATATTGCATCAAAAATGGAAATAAACAGACAGTATATGAGTTTACCAAATATTTGATATCAACAAATCATAATAAAGAAAAACATATGCAAATTCAAACATTAACAATTACATTATTTTTCAAACCCTAGTTTATTCAGTGGACATAAGGAATTTTGTTGAAAAGGTTTAAGGTTAGAATGCCCCTAAGAACTAGATGAAAAATCTATGTATATTTAGTATACATGCCCAATGTCCAATCAACACCCTATTTGGGCTCCAATGGCTCCAAGTATTTCCCTGACACTACTCCAAATTTCAATGAATGGCCACAAGAAACAAAAATATAAATCAATGTCTTCATTACACGTAACTTGCTTAGTTTCTGAACAAAAGCTTTGAAAATAGTTGCTTTTATTTTTATATAAAATTTATATATTTTATTTATAATTTATATTTATAGGTATATATTTTATTTTGTTTATAATTTATGTTATATCATTTATACATTTTATAAATTATATATATATTTATATAAAGATGCTTTTAATTTTACCCATTTAAACTTAACTAAAACCTTAGGTAAAAATGAAAATAAATGCATACATGAAGAAAATACATTCTTAAGGTAAGATAATAAATGCCATATCAATTATCTATTATATAATATA
Organism: Pongo pygmaeus; assembly: GCF_028885625.2. Classification (NCBI taxonomy): domain Eukaryota; kingdom Metazoa; phylum Chordata; class Mammalia; order Primates; family Hominidae; genus Pongo; species Pongo pygmaeus. The sequence goes on along the minus strand of NC_085930.1, from coordinate 16,632,789 downwards.
TGAATGCACTTTCTCAAGGATCAGCATAGAAAACTTGGAAATGTACCTGCTCCCTTTTTGCATTATTAGGTGTTTGATTAAAATTAAGATACAAATTAAAACACAAAAACAGTGGCAAACTGAGAAGACAGAAAGGATATAGAAAATACAGGTCCCATCAGGGCACCCTTATTCTGCATGTGGCATGATGAAGTAATGAAACACTATAATCTACTATGACAAAGTCAAATTTAGCCTTTGTACTCTGGGATCCTGGAAACATAATGCTCAAATATAGGAAATTAACAGTGGTTTAGATTCAGACTTACCTAAGATTATGAAGGCAACTAATAGTAAGAAACACCTAGAATGTTCAAAAAGAGTTTCCTAATTCTGAAAATATTTCAAAATTTGAAGAGATACAAAGAAAAATTAGCACCAGGTGTTTCCGATTTAATTTTAACCGCTTCTGACAAAAGTTTAAAGATATTTATATTCAATTTCTACTTTCAAATTAACTTCATAATCCTCCATTTTTACTTCCAAATGAAATCATAATAAAAATATAGAGCAGATTAACATAGATTTTTATCTGATATAACATATTTCCAGTATTTCCACACATTTTAAGAATGATTAGCTTTTCCTCTTCCCACTTTATGTATATTATTTATACCAATTTTTATAAATATCTTGTATAATACTGAGACATAAAGTTTAATTATTAACATAAAATGTAGTAAAATTTACTGAAGATAGGCATTTAAAATTCCTTCCTTCCTTCATTTCTTTCTGTTTTTTGGGTTTGTTTCGGTTTTGTTTTTTGAGGCAGGATTTTGCTCTGTCACCCAGGCTGGATTGCAGTGGGATGATCACAGCTCCCTGCAGCTTTCACCTCCTAGGCTCAAGCAATCTTCCCACGTCAGCCACCCGAGTAGCTAGCTAGGACTAGGTGTGCGTCATCATGCCTGGCTAATTTTTAAAAAATGTTTATAGAGATGAGGTCTCACTATGCTACCCAGGTTAGTCTAGAACTCCTGAGTTCAAGTCATCCTCCTGCCTTGGCCTCCCAAAGTGCAAGTGCGTGAGCCGCTGTGCCCAGCCTAAAAAATTCTTTATTCTGGGCCAGTCGCGGTGGCTCACGCCTGTAACTCCAGCACTTTGGGAGGTGAGGCGGGCGGATCACGAGGTCAGGAAATCGAGACCATCCTGGCTAACATGGTGAAACCCCGTCTCTACTAAAAATACAAAAAATTAGCCAGGGGCAGTGGCAGGCGCCTGTGGTCCCAGCTACTTAGGAGGCTGAGACAGGAGAATTGCTTGAACCTGGGAGGCGGAGGTTGCGGTGAGCCAAGATCACACCACTGCACTCCAGCCTGGACAACAGGGCAAGTATGTGTCTCAAAAAAAAAAAAAAAAAAGAAAAGAAAGAAGAAAAAAATGGAATTAGTAGGCAATACTGTTTTTTATTTATGTAATCTTTTATCAATATTTCTTACCTTATATCTAATCAAAATTGGAAGCTTTCTGCAAAATTATAGTTGTGATTTTGACTGTAAATATGGTATTATAATCATTCGATTTACATTCTTCAGTCTGGTTAAATAGTGTAGTTTCTGGAAATTAGTATCTAGCTTAGTTCACGTGGGTAAGAGTCTGGATAGACATTACTGCATGAATTCAGGTATTTTATTTTTGAAGAAAACAAAAGAAGCCCATATGGTGGCTAAAAACTGTCACAACCATCTTCTTTGAACTAGTGAGACCAGGAAAACTTTCACCGACAACTTTACTATATAATTGTATCTTGAATAAAGAAATGACTTAAGCATTAGCAAATCAGGTAAGTCTGAAATTAAAATATTTCATTATGAGCTCTCAAGCTATATTATTAAATTCTTATTCCCACTTAATAATGGTTAATGTCAGTATAGTCAGAGTTTTTTTTGTTTGTTTTTTTTTTTTTTTTGAGACGGAGTCTTGTTCTGTCACCAGGCTGGAGTGCAGAGGCACGATCTCGGCTCACTGCAACCTTTGCCTCCCGGGTTCAAGCGAACCCTGCCTCAGCCTCCTGAGTAGCCAAGATTATAGGTGCATACCACCACACCCAGCTAATTTTGGTACTTGTAGTAGAGATGGGGTTTCACCATGTTGTCCAGGATGGTCTCGACCTCCTGACCTTGTGATCCACTAGTCAGAGTTTATTTTTAAATGACTATTTACTTATTTTAAAAATATAAAGTATTTTATTAACAGGGACATCATCTTTTAGAAAAATAACAAATGTTTTTGAAATAATTATGAAAAATTAAGCGAAATTATACAAATTTAGGCTATTTTGACTGTGAGGCCATCTTCAATACAAATGTAATTTGTTGAACATGGTAAACTCACTAGTTTTGCATCTAGAAATAATTAATTTTGTAAAATCTGAATTTCCATCATGAATCATCAGCTATAATAAAGAAAAAGAAGGCATACTTAAGAAAGAACTAAAACTGCAGTGTCAAGAAGTCCTTAAACATCCAGAACCTTTAAGCGGAACTTGGCATAAACTCAGATCATGTCCCAGTAAGATCATTTCTCTGGGGACATATTGCTCACTCAGCTTTGAAGGATTTATTTTAGACAGATTTGTCTGGCCTATTAACAATTCTAATCCAAAGAACCTGAAAAAGCAAGCAAGGAAGAAGGAAATGAGTGGGTTTTTCCAACCACAACTCTCAGCTTCCATTCAGAAAATATCTTCCTTCATTTTACACTTTCCCAAGTGAATTCGTATTAATATTTAAGGACAGAAGCTACTACGACACAGAACCTACATTGTTATGTGATTGTTGTATTTCTTTAAGTACGTAGCCCAGAAATGCACATGGAAATGCCATGCAAGGGCTTTCCATACATATTAATTGATGTTGAATAACAATTGATAATAAGTTAAATATGAAAACATTAGATTGTGAGCATTCAAGTCTGTGAATAGTAGATTTTTAATCAACTATTTAAAGAACACATATATATGGTAAACCATTTATGGAAAATTGTAAAATAATTCTAATTTATTCCTTCTCCCATGACATAGGTTACATTGTGCGGATGACATTTACATCTATAGATGTAAAACAAATCAGAGTGAAAAGCCCATTTTGCAAAGAGAAATATATAAAAATTTGGAATGTCTATGGTCTATAAAACACCCAGAGTGCTCATAGGATGAAAAAAATGTATGAAAACCAACCATGACAGAGAGCGGCTTGGAAAAGTTATTAACCCAGGAAAGATTCTAACATGGTATGGTAACTTTTGTTCAATTCAGAGAACTAAAATTAGTTATATGAATCATTATCCCTTATTTGGCAATTTGGGGATTTTGTTTCAGTTAGTTTACAGCAATCTTTCCTAACTTAGTGTTTGCTCTGTGTTTTATACTCTTTAGGGTATAAAACAATCTCTAGGTAGTCTGTTAGAGGACAGCCAAAAATAATAAAAGACTGGCTCAATTAGATTCTGGCTTTCTTTCTTAAAATTTCCAAGTTTAGACTGTCAACTTGAGCTTTTCTTTGGTCTTCTCAGCTGCCTTCTAAGGTATCCATGAAGTTAAGTACAAATATCCATATGTCCCACATACTTCTAGGAAACCTCATGTAGAACACAATACTCACAGATACTCATAGCCCACAACCATAAAGTACTCTGATATGAAAAAAGGAAGCATTCTGGCAATTGTCCTAATCTAGGTAACCTAACGCACCAACACATGTTTCTGCAGCGAATTTAGTGATTCTTTCTTGTGGTTCTGGAGCAAAGGAAAGTACCACACTGTCATAATTTTATCTACACTTACAAGTATTTTACCCATTTTGGAAAAAAGGTCAATGACATATCGACAATATGTTATTTCTAAAGTGTCATATTAAAGATAATTATACCTACAACCCTCAGACATATATCAATTTGTGCTTGATTTTCTTACCGGTTATTACATCAGACCATAGGGAGATTATGGTTACCTGAGCTTCAAACAGGCTCAAGTGTATCCTCACAAAGTAACTCACTGGATCCTCTGAACAGGGGAATTCACACATAGACTAGCTTAGACAATGCAAGGCCAGATTGAAATACTGGTACTTTCACGTCACTGAAAGTTACTGGCCAGAGATGAGTAACTTCTTGTTTTTTTTAACATTGAAAAATAAAAAGGTGATTCTGACAAAATAAAACAAGCAAGGTGGAGAATCAATTAAGTAGAATCAAAGTAGATGGGCCTAAAAGAAAGCTGAACATGGCCCAAGAATAGCCTGATCAGTACAAGAAAGTGGGAATAGTCTGTGCTAACACGGTAAGCCAATTGAAGCTTTACTGCTTCCCAGCTATTTACTTAGTGGATTGTCCTGTCAATATCTAGGCTTTAAAAGATTACCTATTCCATGTCAGAAGATCTCAGTATTGATCTTGCCTGGACATGATCTCCCTGGTCATGTTATTTTACGGGGCAAGATTAAATAATGGTTTCTTTACCCAAAGCTACTCTGTCTTTACATGACAGAAAAAGTTGAGGAAGGTAAATCGATAGAGGTTAAAATTATAGGCCTTAATAAAGGACAATAAAGGCAAAAAGAAGAAACAACCAACTAGCAGTTTACCTCCTCCTTTTAGCCCATCAATTTTATTGGAGGAATCCATTTTTTAGTATACTAATCTTGTGATAACTTGATTTGCTAATAATACATAGATATCAAAGCCACAGCTTAATCCTAAATGCAACACATAAAGGTCTGGAACCAATTACCTGTGGCAGGGTGAAAATGTAACAGTTTCATGTGTAAGAAGGAATTAGATGTAAAACAATCCTAACATTGTACTGATTCTTATCTACGATTGAGTGTGGATTCGGAAAACAAACAGGAAAATGTAAATTAAAAATTGCATATTTTGCAACATACTGACTGCTATAGTAACAATTATATTCCCAAAGGAAATAAAATATATCATGCCTCAGCATTATTTAGTGAGAAGGTAATTGTCTTACATACAAAATGAATTTGTCCTACATTTCACTTTCATGATTAAGAATCCTTCATGATTAATGAAAGGCTTTAACTGTTAGAGACAAAATAACATAAGGATCATAGGCATGGGCAATATATATATATATATTTTTTGAGATGGAGTCTTGCTCTGTCGCCCAGGCTGGAGTACAGTGGCACAATCTCAGCTCACTGCAACCTCTGCCTCCCAGGTTCAAGCAATTCTCCTGCCTCAGCCTCCTGAGTAGCTGGGATTACAGGCGGGTGCCACCACGCACGGCTAACTTTTTTTTATTTTTAGTAGAGATGGGATTTCACAATGTTGGTCAGGCTGGTCTCAAACTCCTGATCTGATGATCCGCCCACCTCGGCCTCCCAAAGTGCTGGGATTACAGGCATGAGCTACCGTACCCAGCCTTTCTTTTTTTTTCTTTTTTTTTTTTTTTTGACAGAGGGTCTTACTCTGTTACCCAGACTGGGGTGCAATGACACGAACACAGCTCACTGCAGCCTCAACCTCTGGGCCGTCAAATGATCCTCCCATCTCTGCCTCTCAACTTAGCCTCCAAAGTAGCTGGTACCACAGGTGCACGTCACCATGCTCAGCTGATTTTATTTTTTTACTTTTTTTTAAATTTTATTTTACTTTATTTTTGCAGAGGCAAGATCTCAACATGTTTTCCCCAGACTGGGCTCCAACTCCTGGCCTCAAGCAATCCTCCTGCCTCAGCATCCCAAAGTGTTGGTTATAACAGGCATGAGCCACTGCGTGTCATGGCAAATTTATTTAAACTACCTGAGCCTCGGTTTCATAATCTCAAAGTAAGAATATTAGTAATACCTACTTCACTGAATTGTTCTGAGGATGTAGTAAATTAATAAATGTAAACCAGTGCCAGACACACAGTAAACACAAAGTACTGGCAATTGTTACAATTAACGTGATCTTTCACCTCAAATTCTTCCTCAACTATAAAAAACTTAGACTATTTTATAATATGGTTTTCTACAAAACAATTTATCCCACTAAGTCAAATATAAAATAGATATAAATTAATTATGTTAGCTTGACTATTTAAATCTCAGTATTTTTCTTCCTTTGGGTCTGTTCAGAATTTCAGTGGCAATTATGCATATATATATAAACACAATTTCCATAGCATAAGTACCCGCTCTATGGTGCTTAAGAATCTTCCAAACAACCAGGAATGTACTTAAGCAGTTTGATTAGCCCCTTATGTCAGATAAATGAACAGTTTTGTAAACAATAAGTGCAACACAGGTCATTTTCAAATGAGAGATTCCCTGTAGTACAGTAAATGTCCCAAATGGAATGCCTCTGAAATAATACGATTTTGTTCTCAATATAAGCTCACCTTATTTTAGGAAAGTTACAAGCATTTTTCAAAAGTTTTTGAGTAACAATACAAACGGGTGCGTTTGTGTATAAAATATGTAAAAGTTCTCACTGACACAGAAACACACTTAAACAGGGAGTGAAATCTGGCATGAATAGTTAAAAGTTTTCAAACTATTATGTACAAGGAAAACACGACACATATAAAAGAACAGAAAAGAGCTCTAACAATCTTTTTTTTTTTTTTTCTTTTTGAAACAGAATCTTGCTCTGTCCAGGCTGGAGTGCAGTGGCACGATCTAAGTTCACTGCAACCTCCACCTCTCGGGTTCAAGCAATTCCCCTGCCTCAGCCTCCCGAGTAGCTGGGACTACTGGCGTGCACCACCATGCCCAGCTATTTTTTCTTATTTTAGTAGAGACGGGTTTTTCTTATTAACAAGAGAAAATTTCTCTTATTTAGTAGATCATGAGGTCTGCCCACCTCGGCCTCCCAAAGTGCTGGGATTACAGGCAGCTCTAACCATCAAGAAATCAAATATACAAAAGATAAACTAGGTTTACATGGTATTAAAGGCATGTACAGGCAGTCAACATAATAGTTGCTGTGAGAAGATAATTCAAATCAAAGGCTAAAGTTGCTATTCCAAATTTGAAGACCAAAAAACTAACCTCTTACCTGAATGGATTCCCCGACCCCCAAGTCATCAATCAAAAATGTTCAGGAAAATCATGGAGAAACGTGCCTTCTGGAAACAGGCTTCATTTCTGCCAAAAATGACCATGGTCTACCCTTACCTACCAATGTACCCTAGAGAGACACTCAAAGGTCCTATCATCAGGCTAAAAGGCTAGAAACATCAACAAAAAATACACAAATTCTCATAGAAAAGCATAATTTCAAAGAAAAGTTCATAGGTATGGTAGTCAGAGCTAACTAATTTAACGTCCTCTCCCTGTCTTTCTCCTTCTCCCTCTTCCTCTCCCTATCCTCTCTCGATTACTTTTTTATAAAACCACTGTCCGATTTTCTTCTTCTCCTTCTCCTTCTTCTTCTTCTTTTTTTTTTTTTTTTGACAGAATCTCATTCTTGTTTTGTCGCCCAGGCTGGAGTACGGTGGCACAATCTCAGCTCACTGCAACCTCTGCCTCCCAGGTTCAAGCGATTCTCCTGCCTCAGCTTCCCGAGTAGCTGGGATTACAGGCATGCACCACAACGCCTGGCTAACTTTTGTATTTTTATCAGAGATGGGGTTTCACCGTGCTCTCGAACTCCTGACCTCAAGGGATCCACCCGCCTCTGCCTCCTAAAGTGCTGGCATTACAGGTGTGAGCTATCGCGTCCAGACTCACTGTCTGATTTTCTTTCAGGCATTAAGACTGCAGTTTTGCAAATCATTAGAAATATCAGAAGTTCTAAGGACATCATTGACTATTTAATAAATATAATTATCTCTTATCTGGATAATGCCTATCTCTGACTAGTGCAAATTATTTTCCAATAGTTATCCAATTATGCAATTATTAGGCAAGATAACATATAGCATTGCCCTCTTATAGACAAGAAAATGAAGTCACAGAGTTCCAGAGACACTATCAGGTCCTTACCTTTCAGCCCCAGAAAATCAGCTTCAAGAGTTAAGCTCAGAGTACATTCATTCACTAAACATTTTTGAGACTCTTTCAGTGCCAGGTACTGTTCTAGATCAGCAGTTATTAGGAGTTACAAGATCATTATCCTCATGGAACTGACATTCCATGAAGGAAACTCAATGGTAAGCAAAAATATCTTATCCACATGATCCCATCCCTGGTTTGTTTCATTTCATTTATTTTTTGCAAGTCATTTTCTAAAGTGGAAAGGGACAGATTAATATCCTCCCTTTCCCCAGGACCATAGTGACTGTCCATAGAATTGTAGATTGCCACTGGACAGATTCCAGAGACTTCAGCTGAATCAGAGAAAAAGCTTTAAATGGTGTGTGTAATGCTACTCAATAGTAGTCTCCACTTTTCTAGAAAATTGAAATGCCTCTAAGGGAAGAAAAAAATGATGTGACTGGAAAGAAGAGGAAGAAGTGAGAAACTTCTCATTCCAGAAGAAGTTACTCCTTCCTCAAGCCATCTCTCCAGCTCATCAACTCAAGCTGCCCGAGCAATCTGTCCCCAAAGGAGGTCCTCTGGCCTCTACCCTTCCAGGAGCTTCAGTGGAGCAACAGCTCTGATTACCTGAGTTCCTCTGAGAAGGCAAATGAGGCGATGCAAACAGTCCCTCAAAGTAGGAACTTATGTTTTATGTGGAATGAATGAGCTATGTTTTCAAATTGGTTAATACTTGCATTTATAACAGTACTTGTTATATATGTAGTATTATTGAATTATGACCTGAACTCCTTAGGGAAGAAAAACAAGGTGATGTCTAAATTGAGTCAATTCTGTTATCCAACAAAAGAAAAAAAATACACATATATAAATACATATGCACACATATATGTATAAGTATGTACATATACACATACACACATTATAAAACATGATGTATAGCTCTGAGAAATGGTGCTTTTGAATAATAAAAAAGTGAATAATTAGGAAGACATTTATATCAAGCTTTCTAGTATACACTTAGTATTCTAAAATGTGACAGTTACATCTAAACCTGAAGCTGCAAAATAATTTCAAATTAAATATTAATCAAACGTACAATTATATCTAATCAATTTCATGCTTTGCCTTTTTAAAGGACTAAAGCAAACTGAAATATAAATTATTTATAAGAAAAATAATCTATAACAACATGGAGCTAATTATCACAGTCATTGTAGCATTTCAGGGCAAGGTTAGAGGGAGAGGGATTCCTTTGTTCATACTTTTCCCCTCTGAAATTTCATGAATAAATCATATGTTTCAACTTTATTTTTAAAAAATAAAAAATATTTGGATCTGACATTCTAAAAACACTGAAACACAAAAAAGAGCTGTAACTGCATCTGTAACAGGCATATTAAAATATTTCTTCAGTGTGTGTGTGTGTTTGTGTATACTTTCTGTGTTCAATAAAATCCCTTTAAAACTGAACCACTCCAGTTAAATTAACTTTTTTCCTACCTCCCCTAAGTAGCACTACCCATTATAGCTTAGAAAATGGTTATTATCAGCACATCTCAGTCAAAGGAAGCAAGCTGCAATGGCAAAGGCTGTGACATTCTAGTTTCTGAATTTTGTGTCTCACTTTAAACAAAAGCAGAGTGTTCCAAAAATAATTAAATATTTAGAGTCTTAAATATTTAATATCTGTAAATTGTTTTACATTTACATGGAAATATTTATATTTTAAAATACTTAAATTAATAATTTTGATAATTTAAAAATAAAGTAGCAATTGTTTTTAAATCTATTATTTTTTTAATTTAATATTTTAAAAATCTGAATTCCAAATTATTTTCAAGGTTCTATGTTGTCATGCCTTTTAATTGATTTTCAAGTAGTACATGTTAGGTTATTAAAGTAAACATTGAGGTAAACTTTTACACTATACATTTAGCTATAATGTTAATGAATACTTTTTTCTGCTTATGTTATATAACAATTTAGGGAAAATTGTGCTTATTTCTAGTGATGTCCATCAATGCATATTCCCCTCTAAATACCTATGTATAATATCTGCTGTTTAGTATAGATTCTGAAACATAATTTCATTCCACTTAAAGTTCACTAAATTTTATAGTCAAATTTTATAATCTGAACTAATGATCAGAAAATGTATTAAATAATGTACTTGAAGCTCTTTTGAAAAAGTTGAGCTGCATTGGACACTCACAAATATGACTTCTAATTAGTTTATTCTAGAAAAAAATTATTTGTTTCCAAATAGGAAAAAAATGAGGCATAAGGCCAAGCAGGTATAAAAATATGGATAATTTGTGTGCAATCACTCATTTCCACTGTGGGAACATAATGTAAATTGTACCTTACCCCTTCAAATATAAAGAAAAACACCTTTTTTCATTGATGTTGATTGAAGACAATCTTTGTATACAATCTTTTATTGACAAAAAATTAATAATAATACTTTTGTGACCTGTGCCAGGTACTACAAGGTATATACAGTGGCAAGAAATAAGGGCCAAATATAGAAGAATGAAGACTTCCTCACAATGCAGGAGTGACATACTATGATAAAGGGATAGAGGGTGGTCTATTTATGGTTACCTTTAACTTGTAGTGGGTGTGGGAGGAGTGGGGATAAAGAAAAAGAGCCCGGGCAGAAGTAATGGCTCTGCTGAACTCTGAAGCAAAATGTACTTTTTATTTTATTTTTTTTTGAGGCGGAGTATCGCTCTGTTGCTCAGGCTGGAGTGCAATGGCGCCGTCTCGGCTCACCGCAATCTCTGCCTCCAAGGTTCAAGCAACTCTCCTGCCTCAGCCTCCCGAGTAGCTGGGACTACAAGTGCCTGCCCCCACACCTGGCGAATTCCTGCATTTTTAGGAGAGATGGGGTTTCATCATGTTGGCCAGGCTGGTCTCAAATTCCTGACCTCATGATCCACCCGCCTCAGCCTCCCAAAGTGATGGGATTATAGGTGTGAGCCACCACACCCAGCCAATATATACATTTTACTAGATCAAAGGGATGGGGTTGAATTCTAGGCCACAATGCCAGGGCCATACAGATCCTTGGGAGTCTTTTTTAAAAATTAAGACTTTAGAAGCAATTGAGAATCTCTGAGTGAGCATCTAGAGGGACTGATGAGATTTGTACTTGCAAAAGAGTATTATAGTTATTAAGATAAGAAATAATGGTGATTCTGATTTGAATTGCAAAGGGAATGGAGATAAGTGGGAAAATACTGAAGCTGTTCAGGAGAAAACATCAGCAAGACCTGAGGCTCAACTGCTGTGGAAAGAAAGGAGGGAAGAATCAATCTCAGGTTTCTGGTCTGGAGGGTTGGATGGATGATGGTATCATTATCATCGTTAGGAAATAATAGAGGAAAGTCAGGAATGAGAAGCAAGATGAAAAGTCGCATTTTGGACATTTGAGCTGGAGGTACCACCAGGACCTCCAAATGGAGCTGAGTGTAGAGGTCCAGTCTGGGGATGAGAGAACAGAGAGTGACTCAGGACAAAATTGGTACATGAATGCAAGGAGGTGGGTGTGGTCATTCAGGGTAAGTCATAAAGCAAAAAACAGAGCCTATGACAAATCCTCGAGAAATGGAATATTTTAGCTATAGGCCAAGAAAGACTCAGCCAGATGAATAAGAGGAAAATCATATAAAGCCACTATACATTCTCTGTATGGCCTATCTCAGGCATTAAACTTAAACCAATTTGGTTACATGTCCTAACTTCGGTTACATGAAAGTTGGATGCAATCCTGATATAGCTGGGTGCCATGAAATTCTAGGAAAGAGAATATTTCAAAAAAGAAGGTCAACTATGTCAATTGCTGACAAGAGGTAAATTATATCCATTATAAAAAGCAAAGTTTAGAAAGCTGAGATCAAGGCCATTAAGAGTAACAGGATATCAGTGAGAGAGTGGGATAAGGCCGCACATGGTACTAAGCATCTCGTTGGAAAATGTCGGTAAAGCTCCATATTTGAATTGCCTATGTTTAAAATCTTGAATGGGCTCCTATTATATTCTTCGATATGGGATAGAAGAAAACATTCCTGGAAGACAAAATGGAAACAGAACAGTACATTCTATTCTTACTCTTACATTCTGCAAATAAAGGAATCACGAAGATAACCACACATCCAAACCGGAGATACCGAGGCACTTTTAAAATTGTATTTTCTTCCACAAAGTAGGAAATATTACATAAAATGTCTACCCAAAATGTTTTCTGGGAAAAACAAGACAGATCATTCATACAAAATGTTTTTGCAGTTCCTATAAGTGTGGAAGTCACACTAATTGAGATCCCTTACTCGTGTATCATATCATTTTTGAATATTTTAAAGACTGAAGTCTTACAGAAAAGAGGTATGTTTAAAAGTCTGTTTAAAGAAGTATTTTCCAAATTATTTTTTAATGGTCAAAATAATAATTCATTGGTATATATTTTGAGAAAGGCCACAATGAAATATCTAAATGCTAACCATGCCATTAACAGCAGCTTTATAAACCTTCAAAGACATATTTGTCATAAAACACAGACCATGTACTGATATATAAAGAATACATATCTTTTCACAATAATTATGTGGACTGATGTATGAGAAGATGACTAACCCAGGAGAAAGAAAGATTATTCTAAATGTAACCATACTTGGAATTACTTTTTCAGCACTTGCCTTTCTGAAATGAAGAGACACATTCTTTGGAACAATATATATATGGAAGGAATCAACCAAAGAATGAGCCTAGCACAGTAAATAGCAGATGTTACAACAGCTACAACTCACACATACTGCCTGCTGTCAGCCAGGCACAGTTCTGAACACTATAGATACACCAACGATTAATTCTTCCCAAACCTCTACTAGGTAAGTATAATTCATATCCCCATTTTACAGAGAGAACTGAAACACACAGAGACTAAATAATTTCAGCAAGATCACAGAGCTGTACTAAACAAACATTTATTAAATTTGTTGAAAACAAAATTTGTTTTGACTTAATGACAGAATTAATTGTCTGTAATTAAAAAGAGTATCCATGTTGTCCACTACAGAAAGGAGTCATTGGACAGGGTGAAGAAAACCCATTAAACTAAAACAGAACAAAACGCCTGCTAGAACAGTTCATAAGAAATGTATTGATTCGAACTCTGAGGGAGGCTTTAAGAATTATTACCAACATGGTCCAGAAAGAACTCATTTTATGGGAGACAATACAGTGACCTAAGTGTTAATTACTTTTTAAAAAGAAAAGAAGAAAAGAAAAAGAAAAATGTTAAGGAATTGACCTTATTGCCTACCAATGTTAGAGTCCAAACACAGAATTTTAGGGCTGCTTTGCGTGATTTAAGCAAAAGTGACAAGCAGAGAGAAAAGCAAATATCCATAGATTCTCGATCCACTGGTCATATAAATATTGTTCCTCTTTCATCAGTTATTGACTCATTACTGGTTTCTTCCCAGGGGTGGTCCCAAAGGAAATACTCTAAATCATATTTTCCAAGAATTCCTTTAAGTAAGAGTCAACGAGATTGCAACCTGTACTACACTTCCATTTGAGAACACTCTCATAAGCTATGACAAGTGCTGAGTTACATAATTAAAATGCTCTAAAGGTCCTTCTACATCAAATGCTTTCTCTTAATCCATTTTTCTGGTGCCTGACTGAGATGAAAAGCTGATAAAAGAGTAACTTAATGTGACTAAATCTACATACAGGACAGTATTACCTGGTAAATATGTACAGAGTCGGGGAGGGGAGAGATTGAGATAATATAAATCCTTTCGTGGAAGTGGTGTCTTTGCCCATTTTCTTTTTAACTTTTTACCTTTCATTCTGAATTTGCTCCATAATTTACTGGATAAGATTTAAAATGTTCTCATTCAGGCATACTAAATAACTTGATCATAAACTTTTATTTCTCCTGACAAATGTAAAATGTCATTCGCGCTATTAAAACTTCAATTTAAACCCTGGGTTAAATACAACACACTTTAAAATGCGACTAAAGTTACAATTTTCACTTTAGAGACTAAGAGACTGAGATTAGACTTAAACATCAGATATACTGAATCAAAAATTAGGCCCCAGATAACCAGATGCACCTTTCCATTTTATTCGTTTTTAAAGACAGTCCTGTCATTGTGTGTATTTTATCCCCTACCAGACAGAAAAAGAGAAAGTAAAGGTTGCTCAGTCCTGTTTTGCATACGTAAAGTGTCTCAAGCAACCTCAGGAAATTCAGGCACTGTCAACACAGAAATTATTTCTTTTCCAGTATTTATTTATTTATTTATTTAGAGATGGAGTCTCGCTCTATTGCCCAGGCTGGAGTGCAGTGGTGCCATCTCAGCTCACTGCAACTTCCACATCCCAGGCTCAACCAATCCTCCCACCTCAGCCTCCCGTGTAGCTGGGATTACAGACATGCACCACCAGGCCCGGCTAATTTTTGTATTTTTTTTTAGAGACAGGGTTTCACCATGTTGCCCAGGCTGGTCTCAAACTCCTGAGCCACAAGCGATCTGCCTACCTCAGCCTCCCAAACTGCTGGGATTACAGGTGTGAGCCACTGTGCTTGACCGAGAAACGATTTCCTTATCAGTTAGGAAGAGTTGAATCCTCTTCATTGTCTATTAACCAATCATTAGGGTAAGAAACACAGGTTGAGATTGCACTGAAGGGTCACTACACTTAGAAAGAGAGCTTTGCATTTATCAGAGCCTAAATGCAATTCATTTGGCTTCTTGTATTACTGGAAGTCAGCTACATTCCCCAAGTAATATTATCCCCAAAAGAGATAGTTAAATATTCCAGAATGAAAGAAAACAAAACAAACAAACAAAACCTTCTAGGGAAATAGTACCCGATGACTGTATTCTAAATCCTGTGCTCTCAAAGTAGTGTTTGAGAGCATGCAAACTCCCTAACTATACAAAGAAGTTGTTGGGAAGAGAGTGAAAAAGGTAGATTAGACTGCTCCTTGATGTGGCATTATGATGCTTATGATGTTCATCACACAGGAAGTAAAATATTTCTGAGTTCCATGTTAGATCACTTCACTTCCAATAGGCCAGGCACGGTGCTAGGCACTTGGGATGAAAAGACAAACGCTGCATTTTAAGGCAGTGTGCTGGGAGCCATGTGAGCACAGACTGCAAGAGGCTAAACCCAGTACACTGGCCGCATCATGGTTTTGGGAAAGGGGGACCCTAAGCCTACACTAAGAGAGTGACAGGTGGACTTGGAAGAAGAGCACATTCCAGGTGAGAGAAAAACAGAAAGTGTACTTTCTTGGGATGGTGATGGGATGAAGCATACCAAACCGCTATAAGCCATTCTGAGCTAACAAATCCTAATCCAAACTCCCAATTCCATTTTCACAGTCATAGGCTTGACCTTGACCTTGACCTTGTCATCAATTGCATCTCCTGCAAAATCTCAACTTCTACTATTTAACTCTCCAAAATTAAGCCAAATCTTTCGTCCCCAAATCTAATCCTCTCTTTCCTTTTCATCTCTATTACTACCACCAGCTTCAAACTATCAACATTTCTTGCCTGGAATACCAGAATAGCCTCCGAATTGATGTCCTCTGACTATTATGCAACTCATTCTCTACACATGTAACACTCAGGTACAACACGGGTGATGTTTTAAAATGTAAATCAGATCCTGACACCCCACCATTGCATATTGCCCGGTAATATCCACATGTAATTCAACTCTCAGCTCTGACTAAATGCCTTCCTGGCACTTGTCAAAATTAAGCATAAAGTTATTTATTTGGCTAGTTGCTTATTTTCTTTCCCCCCTGCTCCTCTCACCTCCCATTGTCCTGGAATTTCCATGAAGACAAGAATCATTTCATTTTTGGTCACCATTGACTCGCTAGAGCTAAACAAAATGCCTGTAAGGAGTTACTCAAAAAAAAAAAAAATCACTTTTTTTTTTGGACAAAGTATATTTTGGTATTCTTCAAATTTTTATTCAATTTCTGACTTTTAAAAACAACATTTTCTTTTCTTTCTTTCTTTCTTTTCTTTTTTTTTTTTTTTTTTTTTGAGACAGTTTCACTCTTGTTGCCCAGGCTGGAGTACAATGGCGCGATCTCAGCTCACCACAACCTCCGCCTCCCAGATTCAAGCGATTCTCCTGCCTCAGCCTCCCGAGTAGCTGGGATTACAGGCATGCACCACCATGCCCATCTAATTTTGTATTTTCAGTGGAGACGGAGTTTCTCCATGATGGTCAGGCTGGTGTCGAAGCCTTAACCTCAAGTGATCTGCCCACCTCGGCCTCCCAAAGTGCTGGGATTACAGGCATGAGACACCGTGCCCAGCCAAAAACAACATTTTCAATGTCCATATTGTGTAACAAAACAACAGAAGAACTTTTATCCACCAAGGATATTTAACCATGTTTTATTCTAACCTGACAAATCTATGGTACAGCAAGTATAGATTTAAAAAGGTTTAAATTGTCCAGGTACAGTGGCTCATGCCTATAATCACAGCACTTGGGAGGCCAACGAAGGGAGATCACTTGAGACCAGGAGTTTGAGACCAGCCTGGGCAATACAGAGAGATCCCATCTCTAGAAAAAGTAAAAACAAAACAAAACAAATAGCCTGGTGTAGTGGCGCACACTTTAGTCCCGCCTACTCAAAAGTCTGAGGTAGGAGGATCGCTTGAACCCAGGAAGTTGGGTCTACAGTGAGGGTGATTGTGCCACTGCACACCATCCTGGGTGACAGAGTGAGACCCTGTCTCAAAAATAAAAAAAAAAGTTTAAACTGATAAGTAGTGAGAGCTTCAGTTAAACTATACAGTATTAATTAAAATTAATTATACTAAGGTTTAAATTAAACTTGTGAAGCAAAAGCTTTAAATACAAATGATTCTCAAGTTAGTCTATGAATATGAGAAAGATTTCTAGCATTTAAATAATAAGTAAATTAGGAGGATTAAAAAGAGTAATCTGATGATAAGGCTTGAGAGATAACCAGATGCACCTTTTCATTTTATGAGTTTTTAAAGACAGTACTGTTGATACAAGGAGACACTGCCAAGAATTTCCCATAAATAACAAAATACTGAATTGATATTCTGGACGTCTCAAGGGGCTTTATATCTAAGTATCAACTAATGTTGAAATACTCATCTTAGCACTTTTCAGCCTGTATGAATATCAGCTACTTTTCAAGAAAATAAAAGGAGTAGCTCATGAGACTGGTAATAAAATACGTCACCCTTAACCCCAAGATTACCAGATTGAATCTGTTCCAGGATAGTGTATCTAGTAATACTGAACACAGTTACATTGACAGCAGCTGTTTTGTAGCATCCAATCTAGAGAGTCAAACTTTTCCATTTAGTCTTTATGACATAGCTGACTATGTATTCCAACATACCTAATGCCTTTTTTGGCCACCTAAGAAAAGAGTAAATATTATTGAACAGTAAATAGCTTTCCATAGAAAATAAGAAAATACATATGAAATACCTGCGTATAGGATCGTTCTGTACGTAATGTGCAGGAAAAAAAGACTAGACGGATACACACCCAAAGTTCAATAGTAGTTATCTCTGGATAGTGGGATTGCAAATGCATTTATGTACTTTAAAAGTGTTCTATAATTAGCATATATTACTTCTGCAATCAAAATGTAAAATATAATTTCAGAATTTTTTTATAAAAATGATTTTTGTAAGCTTATAAATCATCTTAGTTGACCTGTGATGGATAATAAAAAAGGAAATTGTGTAAACTACTCCCACTCTAAGATCTTAGCAACTTTCTAGAAAGTTGCTAAGGATTAATACACACTTCTGTGAGATTAAACAGAAAAATAAGAAGCTAACTAAACAGATATGTGAGCCTATAATCTGTTTAACTAAGCATAGTTTTAAGATAGACTATAACCTGAGGTTATTTATTGCTAGAAGGAATATTACATTCTCTGACACAGCCATGTTCTCTAACACTCATACTGAAATGGTCAGCAAACTGTCCTTTTCTGCTGAAATGCCCATTGAAACTCAAATCTTCTCTTTCTGCCCATTAGCACTGAAACCTCTCATATGGATTATGAAATATAAGTTTATATTTTGATATTTCATATTAACTATTCTTTGGAAAGCAAAATCCAAAAACATAAAGAGAATTTTATGTGCTTTTAAAAGAAAATGACAAGTGTCTTTTTTCTTAATGTATATCCAAATACTTCTGCTTTCTTCCCATCCAATACAGAATTCACGCTATACTTACTTCAAGAGGTAATGTGCCTATACCTCACTTATGAAACAATTTAAACCTGATACTTGGATGCAACAGGTGGACTGATGGACTCACTACTTACTGACATCATGGAGATGCCATGATTTTCTGATTTTTATTTTTTGGTCATTAAAGATGATAAAATAACTATTAATAAAAATCCAAATATATTGTTATGCAAGGCAATGACAGAAGAACATATTCTGAGTGATAGCAAAAAAGTCTTCAATAAACATAATCATGTCATGGAACTTAGCAATATGGCTTCTTTACTTAAGTGGACAAATGTACATTGAAAAAGAAAATTTGAATATAAAAGTTAAAAAAATAAATTTGTTCCTGAAACAAAACTGAGTGGACTCAAGATTATTTGCATGTCCTGCATCACCAGTGAGGATCCAAAGCGTCAATTTCCCACATGATCAGTTTCAAGATGGTATTTAGTATTTCCAGTATATTCTTTACTTAATCAGAAATATTTAAAGAAATTTAATTAATGAAGCATTTTATTTAAATTTAAGTATCTTAGCAAATATATCTTCAAATTCAAAATAAAGTAAGAACTGATCTCATTTTTGAAATCAGAACTGTCCAAGTCCCCTTTCAGATAAGAGGATTTGTTTAAATAATCTTTCAGTTCTCCAGTGTCTAACCATAATGGAAGTAAAGAGAAAAAGGTAGTGAAAGCAATAGCAACAACAATTGAGACTTATGAATTATAACCATGTGCTAGTAACTGTGTTATATATTTTACATGCATTATTTCATTTAATCATGAATCATTTTTGGAATAAAGAGCCAGTATATTTTAGAGTATAAGTATACAAAAAAGTAAAATGGTGTTTAAAAATTGAAACTAAACCACCCTTTAACAGTCTTTCTTTGAATACTGAAAATAAAAATAAGATGTATAAAAATGTTTTAGAATCTGATCAAAGCATTTTTAAATGGTACTTTTTTTTTAAAGACAAAAGTAGAGGAAACAAGGAATATTTTAAAAGATGCAATATAAAGCTAGTTCAATTTCAAACACAAAAAGTCTGTCAAGTAAAGATATATACATATATGCATGTGTTTTCACATACATACATTTATATATGGCTTTTCTGCCCTCACCAAAGACCATCTACTTTTGCCAAGGAGTTAGTTCTAAGCTGTGGTGCTGATATCTCAGAACTCAGGGATTCTCATCTATTCTAAGCTCAAAATGGGGGGACCCAATTTCCAGTCTTCATTCTATCACTGATCTGCTCTTTTATATTGAACAAATCTTTCCTTCTCTGAATCTTCCTGATGATACACACAGAGACACACACACACCAATCAATCAAACAATATTTTATAATCGCATATTCTATTTCCACTCCACTTCATCTCATCTGAACCGTTTTACCCCTAGGAGTAATCCTTCCATCTTCCACGGATGAGATTTTGGAAATACATTCTATCGTACCTAGGTAAACATGTGGCTACTCAGCATACATGGTCAGTTCACGTTCTCATTTTACCCACATGAGGAAAACTGTATAATCTGAATTCTAAGTCACTTTAAGAAGCATAAGTTACTAATAATAACAATGAAAGAACATAATATATTGAAAGCAGTGAGAAAATATTCCTTCAAAATGTATACATTTTAGTTCAAAGCAATTACTATTAAAAAGCACTCCAGTTAGTAAAATCTACAATAGACATAATCTTTAATTAATTAGTAAAATACATATACACTTTTAGGAAAAATAGTTCTTCTATGGTTTTGCTGCTGAGATAGCCAGCAGATGTCTGCCTAGTCTGGAGGGAATTTTTCTTCCTCAGGAGAAAACAGCTTAAATGGAAACAAATAACCATATGCTGACTGTATATTGCTTAGCAGATGATGTAGAGAGCCATGTTCTACAATGGAAAACATGAGGGTCAAGGTTCAAATTAACTTTCTTTAAACTTCAATGTAATTATCCAAGATCAAATTACGTATTAAATATAAGTTGTGTCAAAGATCCATGCTATCAATTTGTGACAGGCATAACATGGAGTTCTAAGTTTAATCATTGGTGATATTGGGTACAGGAGAATAGACCCACAAAATATTTTCCTAATATAAACTTTTAAATAGAGCTAATCCAAAACAAGCAAGAAAATACAACTCGTAAGACCTTCTTAGAAAGTTGGGTTTAAAACTGAATTAGACAAATAGTGAGTTTTTATGTCTTAAAAACAGCAAAGTATTCTAAATTAAATAATTTCATATTCTCATCAAGATGTGGTTATTGGTTTGCAAAGAAAAATAATCAATGAAAAATAAATTTTAAAACCACATTTGTGCATAAAAATTGTTTTCTTTTATAAAATCAAACTTCAAATAATTACAAGTGAAAACGTTAGAGATAAAAACTACTATACATTTCTTGGCATTCCAATTTTTTGACTTTATAATTGTGTGAGATAACTTTGACTGCATCAAAACTGTTTTTGAGAAAAAGGTTTATAGTTTTTAACTACACAGCAAAGAACAGCAGCAAAACATTAAACAATATCTGCACTGAGGTCTACCCTTGTTATAACTGGGATATAAATGAAAATAAAAATAAATAGTCCCCCAAATACCTGATAAATGGAATAACTTTGGTGCATTACTTCAACTTAAATAAATATTTAAGGTACAATAGACAAAAAATATTATTTCTATACAGAAATAAAGGTTTTAAATGGCATTCTATATTAATTTTTTTTCAATGTTTGAGAGGTTGACAATTGTTAGGAACCAAGAAATACAGTTGTTGTTACAGCTGTAAAACTTGGTTTAAAGGCAAATAAAACACATATAAAGGTTTTGAAAGCATTACCAACAACTGTGCTATGAAACCTGTGTTGCCTCAAGACACTTTTCGTTAATGTTTTTACTTGGGGGCAATAGTTTCACTAAGCAATTAGATGCAATCTTTGTCTTCCTGTGTCTGAGCCTTGGGGAAAGTAAGAATAGTTCTCATTAAACTTCTGGTACCTAAACTGAGGAAACATTTTTTTAAGTAGTAATATTTTCCAGGAAAAAATAAAACCTAAACTGTAACAATACTTTACAGGCTTAACTGACAGCAAATAAAGTCCATGCTTCCCCCTCACCTTTACCCTGTCTATGTCACATACAAAAAGCTGGTTTTGGCTTTAGGACTCAAACGTCTTAAAAATGGTGAATTAGCACTACCCATCGCCTAAATAACTGAAATACAGTGAATGAAATTACCACATATCCATTTGTAGTGCACTGTAGCATGATTTTCCTAAATAATAGTTTCTAGACATCGTAAACACACAAAACCTTTTTAACTACAGAGTATTTAATTTTTCCAATAAGCTTATAAGCTTACGTGTCTAAGTCATACAATTTGCCCGAATGAAAATATGCTTTTTTTCTTTTTTTTTTTTTTTGAGTCTCAGCCTCCCGAGTATCTGTGGCTACAGGCATGCCCCACCATGATCAGCTAATTTTTTCTTTCTCTTTTTTTTTTTTTTTTTTTTTTTCACTTTTTGAAGAAATGAGGTCTTGCTGTGTTTCCCAGGCTGATCTCAAAGTCCTGGCCTCAAGTGATCTCCTGCCTTGGGCTCCCAAAGTGTTAGGATTACAGGCGTGAGCCACCATGTCCGGCTAAAAACATGCTTATAATAACTGCAATTAAACTAGTATAAAAATTATTCAAAGCAAATACTACTCAATTTTTTTCAAGGTTTCTTTTTTTTTTGTTTTGTATTTTTTTTTTAAGACAGCGTCTCATCACTCTGTCGCTCAGGCTGGAGTGCAGTGGTGTGATCTCGGCTCACTGCAACCTCCACCTCCCGGGTTCAAGCAATTTTCCTGCCTCAGCCTCCTGAGTAGCTGGGATTACAGGCATGTGCCACTACGCCCGGCTAATTTTTGTATTTTTAGTAGGGACGGGGTTTCACCATGTTGTCCAGGCTGGTCTCGAACTCCTGACCTCAGGTGATCTGCCCGCCTTTGCCTCCCAAAGTGCTGGGATTACAGGCATGAGCCACTGCGCTTGGCCCAGGGTTTCAAATATTTATTATCACTAATAAGAATGTTTATTATAAAACTATCCTTATTAATATCAAACTATATTTGATAAATATTTGCTATATATATATTCTCCATTTAAAAGTATATTAATTGTTCCTGAATATTATCTTAAAGTATTTTTAAAGTACACATATTAAATTGTATTCAGTAAATTATAATATTCTTTTTTCTCAGGAGCTTGAAAACATTTTGGAGACATACTGATGAACATCATCCTAAAATTTATGAGCCACACATTAAGGGGCTCTGTATTTGAATATTTTGCTGGTAAAAGTGATGTAATGATCTTATGGCTGGTTTCAACTCCATGATTGCATGTTTGTTGACTAAGGCTAGAAAGCTTTTCCCATAATGGCCTCTCAAGGTAATGGAATGTCTAGCTAAGAAAGAGAACTTAACTGGCAACTAATAGTATCTTTAAAATATCTACACAAAAGCCAGATTAGAAAAGACAACTCTCTACATCCTAGTGCACTCAAAGTATCTTGATCATGTCGGGGTAAAACTAAAGGTGTTTGAAAAGGAAGCTCTAGAAAGTAAGCATTTAGTCCTTTTGTTCAAGTCTGTAACTTTTTAAAAAATTCTGACAATGATAAAAACGCAGGTAGAGTAGGAAATAATACAGAAAAAAGGGTGATTTTCGATATTTGAAAACATCAATGTTAGTAAATACTTCACTTATAAGCAATTATAATTCCTGAGAACAATCACTATTTTACCCTCTGGAGTTTCTTATCTACCAAAATAGGAGCTGGTTTAGGTCATCTGTATCACCTTTTTGATTCTCTAAATTTGTTTTCAGATAACTTAGTTTTATCTCCACATAGAATAATTATTCTGAAATATAAATGTGTCAAAAGTTACAAAAATACTAATATCATAACTTTGAAATATGACTTTATCAAAACATGCAGCTGGTCCTCTATATTCATGGGCTCTGCAACTGTGGAATCAACCAATCACAGATGGAAAATATTAGGGGAAAAGAAATGATAGTATCTATACTAACTATGTATGGGTTTTTTTTTCCTTGCGATTATCCCCTAGACAACACGGTATAGCAACAATTACTATATGAGCTATTGTACATAATCTAGACATATTTGTAAGTATATGGGGGAGGGTGTGCATAGGTTATGTGTAAATACTATGTCATATATAAGGAACTTGAGCATCCATGGGTATTTGTACATACAGCAGTCCTGTAACCAATCGCCCATGAATCCTGAGGGAGGACTATACATTCTTTTATAAACAGGTCGAACATTTAAACTTATTTTGCATGGGCTACATTCAAGTTGGCCTTAAAAAATAAAAAAAGCAAACTAGCCTTCTGTTATGATGACAGCTGTCATTCACCTCACTAATTTAGTTCTGAGACCTTTACTGAGAATCAAGACAATAAGAGAAAGGTCATAAGTTCATTGTTAGTTAATTGTGAATAGGCAAACATAAACTGGATTGTAGAACTTCAAAGAAATATTTTAAAAATGAATAGCTAGTTTCAACATAGTTTAAAATGGTTACTTTAATTTTTATTGTACCTAATTATATTTTACGCTCATATCAGACATTTTTGGCATTCTGTCTTAAGTAATATGAGGCTCTGGGAGAGTGATCAAGTCATTTACATTCTCTAGGGCTGATTTCATGTTAATAATATGATTCAGTAATAATAAATAATAAAAGGATTGAGTAAATTCCTTTCTACATTTATAATTTTATAATTATATAAATGTATAATTTTACACTTAAGTTATAGTTGAATATTGAAGACAATTTTGGAGACTATGAAAACTAATTATATAATTAAAATTTTGAACATAAATTATATTAACATATGAATTATCTTGGAAAAACATCATATACAAATATATACATAGTTATGTATATAGTTTTACAGAAAATTATATATAAAGTGAATTTTATCTAAATTTAATTTGTCTCTCCAATCCCTATGCAATTCTCAATTTTTGTCATATTATATACAGCAGGATTCTTTCAAGGGAATGAATCATTTTGGCTACTCCTTAAATGTAGATAGAAAATAAAAGAAGCTCAATTCTTATTCAACTGCAATAGAAGTCTAGCCTATAGATACAACAGTTTAATGGTTAGTCAATAAATCCTTCTTGAGGGTAATTTCAAATGAACTGTATTTGGTGCTAGTGTAAATAAACTGAACCATCAACTACTTGAGGATAACATACACCTGTTTTCTTCCAAAGGCACCCTACAGTAGCCAAGAAAATAAAATATAAGGCATATATACTTTTTTGATATAGCTTTAATAGAAACACATTTCTAAGAATTAGAAATGGTTCAAAACTCTAACTTAAACTGCCAGTTGAAGGTATTTTTCTTAATGAAGACAAATTTTTAAATCCCATACTCTCTTATTTATAGGCAAATTCTCATATGTAGATATGGATAAGAGTGTATGTGTGTGTGTGTGTGTGTGTGTGTGTGTGTGTATTTTTTGGCTATTCACAGGTATGATCCCACTACTGATCAGCATGGGAGTTCTGATCTGCTCCATTTCTGACCTGAGCCTGTTCACTCCTCCTTAGGCCAACCTGGTGGTTCCCCATTCTCAGGAGGTCACCATACTGATGCCAAACTTAGTTTGGACACCCCATGGGCATGGTGCAGTACAGCCCAGAACCCCTGGGCTCAAGCAGTTCTCTTGCCTCAGTGTCTCAAGTAGCTGAACTATATAGGCAGCACATGGTTCCCTATTCAATATATTTAAAGGTAACAAAGGAGGGGATAGAACAATTTTAATAAAATTTTCCAAGAGAAAATCACTCCCAATCAAAAGTCAAATCGTTAACAAACTGTGGAAATCCCAATTTAGCTTGAATAACAAGTTAGGATGAGAAATACAGAAAACCGAAATAGTAGATTGTGTTCATATACAAAGCTAGAGATTATCCTCGGGTAAGACCTGAGATACAAATTCGACTTTTCATTGCCATGCTCAAACAAATGATGCCACTCTGCCACTCCCCCTGCCAAACGCAGAGCGCCCAGTTTACTTACTGGCTACTTCCAGCGATGCATTGTGGCTCACAGCCTCTCCAAGGTAATTCCTTGCTACACAGACATAGACTCCTTCATCAGGTCTACTTTTCCGTCCATGTACTATACGTAAGAAAAATAAAGATCCACTTGGCAGCAACATTCGGTGTGAGCGAGGATCATCTTTGTCTGTCTCCACTCTCTCTCCCCCTTTGTACCATTCAATAGTGGGTGTGGGGCGGCCTTCGGCTTTGCAGTTCAAAGTTGCAGGTTCTCCTTTTGAGACAATCAGGTCTGACGGGTGTTCAACAATGCGAGGTGGAAAATCTTCCTGACGAAGACGGGAGCCTGCAGAAGAATTCACAAAATATCTTCATATATCACTTGAAAACAGTTAATCGCTTATTTCAAAAGCATTGGCTTAACCATTACTATTTAAACACTGCATAACATTGGCCTAGCCTTCCTACCCTATTTACTAACAATCTTTCTGGTGTCTGCTTTGACTACACCTTCCAATTCCTGAATCCTTTTGAGTCTCCACTCAGAAACTTCTCTCGCTTACACATTGCCTGTGCAAATCCTGTCTACTCCTCAAATCCCTTATCTGCAAGTCCTTTCAGAGCCCATTACATTGTGTGTTTACACCATGCATGTGTCCATTTCTGCAGAGGAATGTGTTTATTACAAATAATAGCATGGCTCCCTGGAAGCTCCTTTTTAACAAACATCAGTCAACACTTCAACAAAACATACGCTATATACTAATGAACATTTGCATTCAAATATATAATAGAACTGTCTTTTATGTAGACTTTTATATCTTCCTAAATAAAGTATATATACTTCCCCAGAGTTTTTATTAATAAATTAATTTTATTAATAATAACTTATATTTTAATAGACTTCAGAGATGAAATGCTAAGTACCTGAGTTTAAATAATTAAATATACTATTAAGTGGAAAAGGATATCGAGTGAGGGGCTTCATTCTGGACTTTACATATTACTTAATAAATGAAGCCCTGTGTGTCTACGCCACTTAAATATTTTCTGTGTCTGTACCTTATTTTTTCCAATGAGATTATAACTCAAAAACAGGAATGATGTTTCATATTTTATAACATTCCTATTTCTGCTTATATAGAGTAAATATGTAAATTTATCAAAGATTTCTCAAATTCAACAGCCAAAGGCCTTACTGAAAGAGTCCCAAACCGTGCCTTCATCTAGTGTTTCAAGGTCAATGAATAAGGCAAATTAGAAACCAGTCTTCCTCTCTTTCTGTCCCCTAGTTTTTCCCAAATTCCTCCCAAAAAGTTCTCAAATTACTCTGCTTAGCCTCATCTATATAGGCAGCTACCATCACAAGTCCAACTACCGTCCCTTTCTACCAGGATGTAGGAAAGCCTCTGAAATCGTTTCACTTCAGTGTAGCCAGATGAAGGCTCTGAAATGCAAATGTAATGTGGGTTGTCCTCTACTTCAGTGGCTCTTAAAATAAACTGATTTGCTCTTAAGGTAAGTCTTTAACTAGACCTACAAGAGCTGGCATGTTCGTTCCCTGATCCACCTGTCTACACACTTCCTGTTCCATGCTCTTCTCTGCTGTCTTCAGCCTGACTTCTGTTAGCTGCAGAAGTTACCTTGCGCATCCTCCTGCCACATGACTTATGCCTGCCACACGGCCTGGGCTTGAAATAATCTTACAGTAGAATACATCTACTCTATTTCAAATCTCTGCTCTCCCTAATCTTTACAAGAAAGTTAAATGTTCGTTTTATAAACCGAAATAGCACTATACAGCTACCCTTGGTAAGAATGATCAGAATTACAATATATAAATCTATTTGTTGGATGCTACTTGTCTATTTTTCCCACCCTTCTGTAAGATCTGTGGGTCTGGTTTTGCCCATGGTATTTCCCTTATGCTTGGCAGAGTGCTGTGCACGTTACAGTACTCAGTAAACCATGTGCTGAATAAATGACAAAATAGAATGAAGTGCTGAAAGAAAGACCTAACTAGGCAGAGTGAGATGAAGTTTAACAATCATGCATTCTATGACAAGACAGGAAAATATTTTATTTTTCAAAGTTATAACTAACACGTATATATTCAACCTTTAATAGACTGTAAGCCCTACATGAGGCTTATTTGTATCTAATTTGTAACTACTCCAATTCATGTTTTTCTTAGTGAAATATATTAATGAATAATGAGAGATCTATTATTTGCTCATGTCCACCATGAAACAAAAATTATAATTTGAAATGCTAATAGTTTTATAATCTGAAACACTAATAACTTTAGCTTAGTGCATGCATAGAGCATGGTATAGATGCTTTCAATGAAACTAAGCTCTAGAAAAGGAG
Source organism: Pongo pygmaeus (assembly GCF_028885625.2). Lineage (NCBI taxonomy): Eukaryota > Metazoa > Chordata > Mammalia > Primates > Hominidae > Pongo > Pongo pygmaeus. The sequence continues at coordinate 16,605,055 of NC_085930.1, read as the reverse complement.
GAAATAAACTAGCCATATAAAAGAAAAAAATTACTTGGAAACTCATACTCTCTAAGGCTATGTTGAAGCCAAGTGAAATTCAGATTGGATTTTATATTAGTCATCACAGTCAGTGCTATACAACTTCAGAAGATTAAGTACTGTAATATGTTCTTGGCCTTTACCTTGGATGGAATTCTGAAAGGTGGATGCTAAGGAGGATTGACTGCTGAGGAGATATTTATTTAATTAAAGCAACTTTTATTTTAAAATCTGAAAGTCCATTTCAGATAGAAAATAGGGATATATAGGCTGTTATGAGAACACAAAGAAGGGTCACCGAAGATCGCCTGAGCAAGTCAGAGAAGAAACTCAAACACATTACGTTTGAGATAAGCCTTGAAGAATGAGTCAGAAAGGGAAGACAGGTGATGATTTCACCCAGAGTCACAGCTACAGGAGTATGTGGTACACTTGTGGGACCTGCAAGCTGCTTAGTATGGCCTGAGTATAAGGTGCATTTCAGAGATTGTGAAGTATAAGTCTGAAGAAATAGCGACAATAAATAACTTCTTGGGCTTTGTACACTGAGCCACAGTTTTGGAACCCAGTGGAAGGCAGCCAGAAACCATTAAGAAATTTTAAGCAATGGATGAGTATCATCAAGGCTGGTTTTAAAGAGCTCGCTATTGGTAGCATGAAACTGGACCTAACAAGATGAGCTAAGAAGGAATTAGTGAGGACCCATTTCAAGCAATAAATCTGAAAACCAGGGTCAAGCATGGTGGCTCATGCCTGTAATTCCAGCACTTTGGGAAGTCAAGGCAGGAGGATCACTTGAGCCTAGGAGTTCAAGACCAGCCTAGGCAACACAAGGAGACCATGTCTCTATAAAAAATTCCAACAATTAGCCAGGTGTATGATGCATGCCTGTAATCCCAGCAACTCAGGAGCTCAGGTGCAATGATCACCTGGGCCTGGGAAGTCGAGGCTGCAGTGAGCTGAGATCACACCACTGCACTCCAGCACAGGGACAGAGGGAGACACTGTCTCAAAAATAAAGAAAGAAATCTGAGAGCCAGAACTTAGACATTAACAGACGAAGGGAAAACAGAAGGAAGAATCCCAAGATATTAATTCGTAAAATCAACAGAGTCTAGCCACTGACAATATGGAGTAAAAGGAAATGCAAACACACAGGATGGACGACAGGCAGAGGGCAGGACGGACGACAGGCAGAGGGCAGGACGGACGACAGGCAGAGGGCAGGACGGACGACAGGCAGAGGGCAGGGAGAGTCCATGTTTCTTGTCTGTGTAATGGCTGAGGAGCAGTCTCACTGAAGGCAGGGAATAAGAGAGTGAAATTTGGTAAGAGGAAGAAGGGTAAGGAGATAATTCTATTCATTATGAGACATGAGGAATTTGGGATACTTCTAGAATAGCCAAACAGTACTGACAAGCTGTCAATTGCATATCCTTAAGTTTGACCTCGAAAAAGAAATCTCAGCTGGAAAGTCAATTAGAATACAGCCACTGATTAGATCCATAGTAAAGATCAAAACTGTCTGGGGAAGCCAGGCCCAGTGGCACACGCCTGTAGTCCCAGCTACTCAGGAGGCTGAGGCAGAAGGATCCCTCGAGCCCATGAGGCTGCAGTGTGCTATGATCACACCTGTGAATAGCCACTGCACTTCAGCCTGGGCAACATAGTGAGACTCCGTCTCTAAAAAGTTGTTTTTTTTTTTTTGCCGGGTGCGGTGGCTCACGCCTGTAATCCCAGGACTTTGGGAGGCCGAGGCGGGCAGATCACCAGGTCAGGAGATGGAGACCATCCTGGTTAACACGGTGAAACCCTGTCTCTATTAAAAATACAAAAAAAATTAGCCAGGCATGGTGGCGGGCGCCTGTAGTCCCAGCTACTCGAGAGGCTGAGTCAGGAGAATGGCGTGAACCTGGGAGGCGGAGCTTGAAGTGAGCCAAGATCGTGCCACTGCACTCCAGCCTGGGCGACAGAGAGAGACTCAGTCTCAAAAAAAACAAAGAAAGGTTTTTGTTTGTTTTGTTTTTAAGTCTAGAGAGATGATGTACAGGAAGTAATGACCAATTACAGAATCTGGATGTCACCCAGGCTCCACTAAAGTGCAGTGTTGCTGAGAGTTCACGCTGTCCCTGATTTGCAGTCCCCTATAGCGAAACCACAACCAGTATGGCTTTGGGAATGGAACTCAGGACCAAGTTTTTACCATGATGTTTGTACATAACAATTCAGTAAATGTCTCAGCAATAAAAATGTTTTCCATATTATTAAACGCTAAATTTCTCAAAAGGCTCTATGGAATATTCTTTCTTCAGATTGTTACTAGGCATTGTTTCAAGGAAGAGTTGCAGTTCTCAGAGTGATTAGTCTGCTAATGCATACTATGATGTACAAGAAGAGGGGTATAATATGTAGCATTTCCCAACTTATTTGGCCACTGAACTCTTTTTTATTTTTATTTTTTGCAGAATATCCCACTGAACTTTGCTTCTAAGGAACATATTTCAAGAGAAAATATACACTATCAAGCATTTAATAATTTGAGGAGAATGAATAGGATCGGCAAAAAACCTATTACTTGACTATTAAGCCAATAACCTTGGAGGTTATAACAAAATATAGAAATCCCACATTTCTCATAATGTATAACCTTCGGGAAAAAGATCTTCCAATTTCGGAGTGATGATTTATGAGTGACTGTTAACTTTAATAATAAAAACCGTAAATGGTAATCATCATCTTTATTAAAAAAGTATAATAAATTATTATTTGTTATAAAGTCTAAGCAGGAAGAAAAGGAATAGAAAAGAAAACCACTACTAATTATCCACCATCTTCTTTATTACAACAACATCTTTATGAAGTGTGTATTGTTATATCTGTGTCCATATGGGGGAACTGAGACTCTCAGCTGTCATTCAGCTGGGAAGTGGCAGTGTTGGAATTCAATCCTAGTCAGATTCAAAGTCCTTGCTCTTTCCAACTATTCCATGAATACTGCTATGGTTAATTAGTTAAAATCCATAGAGAAACATGCTTTGTTCACGCTTGCTTCCAATACTGGAGGTGTTCAGTTTGCACCTTGATTGCTTACTTTTAAAATATAGATGATAAAAACACCAAGAGGTCTCTTGCTCTATTTCTCTCTCTGCCATGTGAGGACACAGAAGGCGGCCATCTATAAGCCAGAAAGTGAGTCCTCATCAGAAACCAGCCATGCCTGCACCCTGATCTCAGATTTCAGCCTCCAGAACAGATTAAAGAGTTCTTTGGGGATAGAAGAAAATAAATGTGGAGGGAGGAGCCAAGATGGCCGAATAGGAACAGCTCCGGTCTACAGCTCCCACGGTGAGCGACGCAGAAGATGGGTGATTTCTGCATTTCCAACTGAGGTACCGGGTTCATCTCACTGGGGAGTGCCAGACAGTAGGTGCAGGACAGTGGGTGCAGCGCACCGTGCGCGAGCCGAAGCAGGGTGAGGCATCACCTCACCCGGGAAGCGCAAGGGGTCAGGGAATTCGCTTTCCTAGTCAAAGAAAGGGGTGACAGATGGCACCTGGAAAATCGGGTCACTCCCACCTTAATACTGCGCTTTTCCAACAGACTTAAAAAACGGCACACCAGGAGATTATATCCCGCACCTGGCTCGGAGGGTCCTATGCCCAGGGAGTCTCGCTCATTGCTAGCACAGCAGTCTGAGATCAAACTGCAAGGGAGCAGTGAGGCTGTGGGAGGGGCGCCCGCCATTGCCGAGTTAGTTGTTTGATTAGGTAAACAAAGCCACCGGAAGCTCGAACTGGGTGGAGCCCTCCACAGCTCAAGGAGGCCTGCCTGCCTCTGTAGGCTCCACCTCTGGGGGCAGGGCACAGACAAACAAAAAGACAGCAGTAACCTCTGCAGACTTAAATGTCCCTCTCTGACAGCTTTGAGGAGAGTAGTCGTTCTCCCAGCATGCAGCTTGAGATCTGAGAACAGGCAGACTGCCTCCTCAAGTGGGTCCCTGACCCCTGAGTAGCCTAACTGGGAGGCACCCCCCAGTAGGGGCGGACTGACACCTCACAAGGCCGGGTACTCCTCTGAGACAAAACTTCCAGAGGAACGATCAGACAGCAGCATTTGCAGTTCACCAATATACGCTGTTCTGCAGCCACTACTGCTGATACCCAGGCAAACAGGGTCTGGAGTGGACCTCAAGCCAACTCCAACAGACCTGCAGCTGAGAGTCCTGTCTGTTAGAAGGAAAACTAACAAACAGAAAGGACATCCACACCAAAAACCCATCTGTATGTCACCATCATCAAAGACCAAAGGTAGATAAAACCACAAAGATGGGAAAAAAACAGAGCCGAAAAACTGGAAACTCTAAAAAGCAGAGTGCCTCTCCTCCTCCAAAGGAACGCAGCTCCTCACCAGCAACGGAACAAAACTGGATGGAGAATGACTTTGACGAGTTGAGAGAAGAAGGCTGCAGACGATCAAACTACTCCGAGCTACAGGAGGAAATTCGAACCAATGGCAAAGAAGTTAAAAGCTTTGAAAAAAAAATAGACGAATGGATAACTAGAATAACCAATGCAGAGAAGTCCTTAAAGGACCTGATGGAGCTGAAAACCAAGGCACGAGAGCTACATGACGCATGCAGAAGCCTCAGTAGCCGATGTGATCAACTGGAAGAAAGGGTATCAGTGATGGAAGACGAAATGAAAGAAATGAAGTGAGAAGAGAAGTTTAGAGAAAAAAGAATAAAAAGAAATGAATAAAGCCTCCAAGAAATATGGGACTAAAAGACAAAATCTACGTCTGATTGGTGTACCTGAAAGTGACGGGGAGAATGGAACCAAGTCGGAAAACACTCTGCAGGATATTATCCAGGAGAACTTCCCCAATCTAGCAAGGCAGGCCAACATTCAGATTCAGGAAATACAGAGAACGTAACAAAGATACTCCTCGAGAAGAGCAACTCCAAGACACATAATTGTCAGATTCACCAAAGTTGAAATGAAGGAAAAAATGTTAAGGGCAGCCAGAGAGAAAGATCGGGTTACCCACAAAGGGAAGCCCATCAGACTAACAGCTGATCTCTCAGCAGAAACTCTACTAGCCAGAAGAGAGTGGGGGCCAATATTCAACATTCTTAAAGAAAAGAATTTTCAACCCACAATTTCATCTCCAGCCAAACTAAGCTTCATAAGTGAAGGAGAAATAAAATACTTTACAGACAAGCAAATGCTGAAAGATTTTGTCACTACCAGGACTACCCTAAAAGAGCTCCTGAAGGAAGCAATAAACATGGAAAGGAAGAACCGGTACCAGCCACTGCAAAACCATGCCAAATTGTAAAGACCATTGAGGCTAGGAAGAAACTGCATCAACTAACGAGCAAAATAACCAGCTAACATCATAATGACGGGATCAAATTCACACATAACAATATTAACTTTAAATGTAAATGGGCTAAATGCTCCAATTAAAAGACACAGACTGGCAAATTGGATAAAGAGTCAAGACCCATCAGTGTGCTGTATTCAGGAGACCAATCTCATGTGCAGAGACACACATAGGCTCAAAATAAAGGGATGGAGGAAGATCTACCAAGCAAATCGAAAACAAAAAAGGCAGGGGTTGCAATCCTAGTCTCTGATAAAACAGACTTTAAACCAACAAAGATCAAAAGAGACAAAGAAGGCCATTACATAACAGTAAAGGGATCAATTCAACAAGAAGAGCTAACTATCCTAAATATATATGCACACAATACAGGAGCACCCATATTCACAAAGCAAGACCTTAGTGACCTACAAAGAGACTTAGACTCCCACACAATAATAATGGGAGACTTTAATACCCCACTATCAACATTAGACAGATCAATGAGACAGAATGTTAACAAGGATACCCAGGAATTGAACTCAGCTCTGCACCAAGTGGACCTAATAGACATCTACAGAACTCTCCACCCCAAATCAACAGAATATACGTTCTTTTCAGCACCACACCACACCTACTCCAAAATTGACCACATAGTAGGAAGTAAAGCACTCCTCAGCAAATGTAAAAGAACAGAAATTATAACAAACTGTCTCTCAGACCACAGTGCAATCAAACTAGAACTCAGGATTAAGACTCACTCAAAACTGCTCAACGACATGGAAACTGAACAACCTGCTCCTGAATGACTACTGGGTACATAATGAAATGAAGGCAGAAATAAGGATGTTCTTTGAAACCAATGAGAACAAAGTCACAACATACCAGAATCTCTGGGACACATTCAAAGCAGTGTGTAGAGGGAAATTTATAGCACTAAATGCCCACAAGAGAAAGCAGGAAAGATCTAAAATTGACACCCTAACGTCACAATTAAAAGAACTAGAAAAGCAAGAGCAAACACATTCAAAAGCTAGCAGAAGGCAAGAAATAACTAAGAACAGAGCAGAAATGAAGGAAATAGAGACACAAAAAATCCTTCAAAAAATTAATGAAACCAGGAACTGGTTTTTTGAAAAGATCAACAAAATTGATAGATCGCTAGCAAGACTAATAAAGAAGAAAAGAGAGAAGAATCAAATAGACACAATAAAAAATGATAAAGGGGATATCACCACTGATCCCACAGAAACACAAACTACCATCAGAGAATACTAAAAACACCTCTATGCAAATAAACTAGAAAATCTAGAAGAAATGGATAAATTCCTCAACACATACATCTTCCCAAGACTAAACCAGGAAGAAGTTGAATCTCTGAATAGACCAATAATAGGCTCTGAAATTGAGGCAAAAATCAATAGCTTACCAACCAAGAAAAGTCCAGGACCAGATGGATTCACAGCCAAATTCTACCAGAGGTACAAAGAGGAGCTGGTACCATTCCTTCTTAAACTATTCCAATCAATAGAAAAAGAGGGAATCCTCCCTAACTCATTTTATGAGGCCAGCATCATCCTGATATCAAAGCCTGGCAGAGACACAACAAAAAAAGAGAATTTTAGACCAATATCCTTGATGAACATTGAGGCAAAAATCCTCAATAAAATACTTGCAAACCAAATCCAGCAGCACATCAAAAAGCTTATCCACCATGATCAAGTGGGCTTCATCCCTGGGATGCAAGGCTGGTTCAACATATGTAAATCAATAAATGTAATCCAGCATATAAACAGAACCAAAGACAAAAACCACATGATTATCTCAATAGATGCAGAAAAGGCCTTTGACAAAATCCAACAACCCTTCATGCTAAAAACTCTCAACAAATTAGGTATTGATGGGATGTATCTCAAAATAATAAGAGCTATCTATAACAAACCCACAGCCAATATCATACTGAATGGGCAAAAACTGGAAGCATTCTCTTTGAAAACGGGCACAAGACAGGGATGCCCTCTCTCACCACTCCTATTCAACATGATGTTGGAAGTTCTGGCCAGGGCAATGAGGCAGGAGAAGGAAAAAAGGGTATTCAATTAGGAAAAGAGGAAGTCAAATTATCCCTGTTTGCAGATGACATGATTGTATATTTAGAAAACCCCATTGTCTCAGCCCAAAATCTCAAGCTGATAAGCAACTTCAGCAAAGTCTCAGGATACAAAATCAATGTTCAAAAACCACAAGCATTGTTATACACCAATAACAGACAAACAGAAAGCCAAATCATGAGTGAACTCCCATTCACAATTGCTTCAAAGAAAATAAAATACCTAGGAATCCAACTTACAAGGGACGTGAAGGACCTCTTCAAGGAGAACTACAAACCACTGCTCAATGAAATAAAAGAGGATACAAACAAATGGAAGAACATTCCATGCTCATGGGTAGGAAGAATCAATATCATGAAAATGGCCATACTGCCCAAGGTAATTTATAGATTCAATGCCCTCCCCATCAAGCTACCAATGACTTTCTTCACAGAATTGGAAAAAACTACTTTAAGGTTCATATGCAACCAAAAAAGAGCCCGCATTGCCAAGTCAATCCTAAGCCAAAAGAACAAAGATGGAGGCATCACGCTACCTGACTTCAAACTATACTACAAGGCTACAGTAACCAAAACAGCATGGTACTGGTACCAAAACAGAGATGTAGACCAATGGAACAGAACAGAGCCCTCAGAAATAACGCCACATATCTACAACTATCTGATCTTTGACAAACCTGACAAAAACAAGAAATGGGGAAAGGATTCCCTATTTAATCAATGGTGCTGGGAAAACTGGCTAGCCATATATACAGAAAGCTGAAACTGGATCCCTTCCTTACACCTTATACAAAAATTAATTCTAGATGGATTAAAGACTTAAATGTTAGACCTAACATAAAAACCATAAAAACCCTAGAAGAAAACCTAGGCAATACCATTCAGGACATAGGCATGGGCAAGGACTTCATGTCTAAAACACCAAAAGCAATGGCAACAAAAGCCAAAATTGACAAATGGGATGTAATTAAACTAAAGAGCTTCTGCACAGCAAAGGAAACTACCATCAGAGTGAAAAGGCAACCTACAGAATGGGAGAAAATTTTTGCAATCTACTCATCTGACAAAGGGCTAATATCCAGAATCTACAATGAACTCAAACAAATTTACAAGAAAAAAAAATCCCATCAAAAAGTGGGCGAAGGATATGAACAGACACTTCTCAAAAGAAGACATTTATGCAGCCAAAAAACACATGAAAAAATGTTCATCATCACTGGCCATCAGAGAAATGCAAATCAAAATCACAATAAGATACCATCTCACACCAGTTAGAATGGCGATCATTAAAAAGTCAGGAAACAACAAGTGCTGGAGAGGATGTGGAGAAATAGGAACACTTTTACACTGTTGGTGGGACTGTAAACTAGTTCAACCATTGTGGAAGTCGGTGTGGAGATTCCTCAGGGATCTAGGACTAGAAATACCATTTGACCCAGCCATCCCATTACTGGGTATATACCCAAAGGATTATAAATCATGCTGCTATAAAGACACATGCACACGTATGTTTATTGCGGCACTATTCACAATAGCAAAGACTTGGAACCAACCTAAGTGTCCAACAACGATAGACTGGATTAAGAAAATGTGGCACATATACACCATGGAATACTATGCAGCCATAAAAAATGATGAGTTCATGTCCTTTGTAGGGACATGGATGAAAGTGGAAACCATGATTCTCAGCAAACTATCACAAGGACAAAAAACCAAACACCGCAAGTTCTCACTCATAGATGGGAATTGAACAATGAGAACACATGGACACAGCAAGGGGAACATCACACACCGGGGACTGTTGTGGGGTGTGGGGAGGGGGGAGGGATAGCATTAGGAGATATACCTAATGCTAAATGACGAGTTAATTGGTGCAGCACACCAACATGGCACATGTATACATATGTAACAAACCTGCACATTGTGCACATGTACCCTAAAACTTAAAGTATAATAATAATAAAATTTTAAAAAAAAGAAAATATAAAGGATGATTACCTCAGTCATTAAAAAAAAGAAAATAAATGTAATATTAAGTTAAAAAAAAATCAAGAAACAGTCAAACCTGTTGACATCTGTTGTGCTTTCCCCATGCACAGAATATGTATCTGTAAATGATTTCATAGTGACTTCACTCAGTAGAGACCCTGATGATGAATAAATGGAGATATAAAGCTTTCCATGTACTGTGCCATCTTCTCCAAATATGAGCTTACATTGCTGAGTACGTATCCTTATATTATCAGTTTTTCATATTCTGAGAACCTCAATTCCTACACAATTGTTTGCACAATTAAAATTCAATATCATTGGTTTCCAACTTTTTTTCTGCCAATATACTTGAGGGAAAACCTATATCATAAATAATATATATAAAACCTATATATATATTATACATCATACATAACCTATATCATAGAGATATATAACTCTGACTCACTTTCTTAAAGGAAAACTTTAAGGGAGTTACACCAAGGCCAAATATGGAAGAGCATATATAAATCTCATAAGAGTGCGGATGAAAGGTTCCAAGTCCCAGATATCAGTGATTGCAATCTTCCACCCCAAAAGTGGTGTCTACCTTCACTCTGTCACAATTATTTATATTATATATTTACATACAGTACATATATAATATTCGACTCATTATTCATAAAAAGCTTTCTCTCTTCATTCATAAATTCCACATTCCTATAAGACATCTGATAACTATCATTCTAGTTATGTTAATGAGTACATATTTTATGTAATAAGATACAAAATTTCTATCCCAATTGGCAGAACCAACTTCCAGGTTTCAACCACATTCTGCATAGTAAACATAATAGTTACAAAGAAGAGGGGGTTAAAAAAAAAAAAAATACAGACTGATGACGTGAGGCTTTTACAAAGGAACTAGGATGATACTCTCTCTCTCTTTGACACTGTCAACTGCCCTCTGAAAGAATCCTGGTAGAATCTTGAGAACTCACTTCAGGCAAGACCAGCATCAGGGAAAGCGCAGGGCAGGATTCCTTCAACGACTGCCCAGTTGGAAGATAAAATATAAACATGAGCGACTGAAATATCTAAATATTTACACAACCACAGCTGGAAAAAGATATACACGTAAGTGCTAAGTATTTCAAGGAAATATATCAAAGTCACATGAGATTTATGATGAGGAAACCAAACTCCTAGTTGGATGTAAACTGTTTCCCCCTCTGAGAGGTCACTTTTACACAAACACAGAAAGTAACCATTTAAGAGACTGCTCTTGTTACTATTCTGTTGAGGTAAGCATAAATATATGTATTATAAGAATTATATATATAATTTCATTCTTTATTCATATATATGATTTTTTTCTATCATGACATTAATATTTGTTATGGTTTTGTTTATTTGTGTTTCAGGTCTGTTTCTTAATAGACAGAAAAACAGTATTTATTTTATTAGTAGTTTTGTTTTGATCCAACTGTTTTCACACTGCTGTATAAAATTAGAAAACCTAAAATGATTAACATATCTGTCTCCATCAAATATCATATTAATGTATCTTGCAGCACAAAAATTCTTATAAAACTGTTAAAAGCACAAGAGGAACAAATTCAGTGAGTAGCTGACAGATACACCATAAATATTAATAGACAATTAATAGAGAATTTGGCGGTATCTGTCCAAGGTGGGGACAGGGATGTAATTATATATATAATATATAAAAATCTATATATTTATATATAGGTTCAAACCTATATTCTTAAAAGAGCCTTGCTGCTTAACACTTTTATTTAAGCTCCATTTACATTTTAAGGAGCAGAACTGCCTCCAATTATTAACATAAATCCTACCATGGGCACTAATCCTGTAATTTTCCTGTCAGAATTTCATCCTACAAGAAGACATTTGTTAAAAAATAAGAAGGCAGCACCCATTAATTACTCACTGTGCAGAGTATATTTAAATATCCTCTATTAAGTTACACACATTTCCAAATACTCATGCTTACTGTTGAAATAAGAAGTATAAAAACAGTCCACACTCTACAAAAAAAGCTAAGTACTTTCACCCAAAATTATATATAGTACATGAATACAAGGAAAATGGAATGGATTGTAATAACTACATGATTACTATATAATGCCATTTCACTCAGCTACTTTATTTTATTCTAATGTCTCTTGATTATAAACTTCTACCTAAGCAAACACTATTTAGAGGAAAACTTCTCCAGTCAAAATTTAGAATAACCCTAATAATTAATTGAGTGCCATTCGTAGAATTTATCATCTAGAATGGTTACCAAAATAGACCAAAAGGAAATTCTAGGAGTGAATGCCTGGTGTTTTTGTAATATTCCTAAAGAATCTAATATCGTATGGCTATGTCCCCAGAGATATGAAAAAGATTGGCAGTAGCATAAGTTACATTTTAGAAACAATTTTGCCTTCCCTCTCCCATTGTTAATAATACATAGATAACTAAGTAGGAGAGGGTTTTCTGTCATGAGACCCAAATATCATAGAAGCTAGAAGGGCTATAACTGGAGAATTGTCACTATTGAACCAATTCAGGCAGGATTTCATCCTGAGCTGTAACTAAGGGAACTGGAAGGTTGAAGCTGGCTAGCTGAGTTCATTCTTCCTATTTGCCCCTTAGTAAAATGCTCAAGTAACATACAAACTGAAGAATTTTACTTTCTGTAAAATACCGAACAAATATATTTGCATGTGTTAAAGTCCAAATTCTCTCAATCTCCCATCCACCAATCTATCCATCAGTTGTTTACCTGTATATTATTCCTATACTGTAGTATGAATTGTGTTAAGCATTGGCAGCACAAAGAAATATGAAATAGAATCTCTGATCTTAATAGCCTGAAGTCTACCAAGGGAGGCAGAAGTATTAACAAGAATAATATTGAAAAATAAGAGCCATACAAGAGAACACAATAGTAGAAGAAACTGGAATCAAAGGAAGAAACAGCGTGAGGGTAGAGGGACATAAACTACTGTAACACCTGCGGGGAAAGTAATTAAAACTAGAGACTGGATTCAGATGGTCTGGGTTCAAATCTAGCCTCTGGTACTTCTTAGTTGTTTGAACTTGAATAAACTGCTTAAACTCTCTGAATATTAGTTTCTCCATCTGTAAAATGAGGCTAAAATAATACCTACACTTTACAGGTTAGCATAAGTTCTAATGCACAAAAGAATATTACATTGATCCATGACCTGGAACCATTAATCAAGTATTTTGGAAGTTGTCATAAGCACCATTATTTGATTTTAGATTCTCCTCCTAACTCTTTTCTGGAATTACATTAGGATTCTTAGTAATTTGTAGATGAATTAATTATTTTCCCTAGATTTTTAAGAAACACCGAAAATAAAGCTAAATCTTTAGTTTAAGTTGAGCATTCAACTTAAAATAATTTTCCACTTATACAGGTCTTGGCAAGTTTTGGCACAATTCCAGCAAAGCATCTTTCAAAAGACAGAAAAGAAAAAAAAAACTAGAGCATTTAGCAGAGCCAACTTATTGTTTTACTGAGAAGCATCAGAGACTAACTAAAGCCATCTATAATAAAGCATCTCTGTTCCTTGTGGAAAATATTGCAAATATATCCACTGAGTAAATGTATTTCTTTCAAAATCTTAAAGACACACCAGTGCTTTTAAAATATTACTGAGTGAATAGTCATATTGTTTTTCATCTCCTTTTCATTAAAAATCCAAAAATACTATGGGTAGCCAGAGTATAGATTGTTTGTAATTGTGCATCCATAATACTCATTCTAATGGACCAAAACATTTAGGTCTGAAAATAGAATATAATACAACAAATATAACATAATATAATATAGTAGCTTATTTCAGCTGTTAGAACCAATCAGACCTTTGAAATGTTCACTGACAAAGGAGTTTGGACAATATTTTCAATCATGAAAAACAGTATTTGGGTGGTCCTAGAATTTTTTTTATTGCTATGGAAACACAGTTAATTATAATCTTCAGTTTTCTTTATATTAGAACAAATTATATGGTACTGCAATCAATGTGAATCTGCACTTCATTTCTTTCTTTATAATATAGAAATAGCAGATGGTTATATATTTGAGCCAACTATAACCTCAATATACAGAACATGAGCAGATTCCTCTATTGAAGTGGCAACTTAAAAGTACTCTTATAACTTATAAAATAAACATTGCTTAACAAAACTACTTTGTTCTCAATTTAAATTTCTAAGGAGAGAATTTCTTTTTTCTGAAGTTAATCTTACTTTCGTGTTTAAAAACTTTTTTTTTTTTTACTTTTATGTTCAGGGGTCATGTGCAGGTTGGTTATACAGGTAAACTGTGTGTCATGGGGTTATACAGGTAAACTGTGTGTCATGGGGTTATACAGGTAAACTGTGTGTCATGGGGTTATACAGGTAAACTGTGTGTCATGGGGTTATACAGGTAAACTGTGTGTCATGGGGTTATACAGGTAAACTGTGTGTCATGGGGTTATACAGGTAAACTGTGTGTCATGGGGTTATACAGGTAAACTGTGTGTCATGGGGTTATACAGGTAAACTGTGTGTCATGGGGTTATACAGGTAAACTGTGTGTCATGGGGTTATACAGGTAAACTGTGTGTCATGGGGTTATATAGGTAAGCTGTGTGTCATGGGGGTTTGGTGTACAGATTATTTCAACACCAAGGTAATAAGCACGGTACCTGACATGTATTTTTTCTGAACCTCCCTCTCCTCCCAATCTTCACCCTCCAGTATATCCCAGTGTCTGTGGTTCCCCTCTTTGTGTCCATGTGTTCTCATTGTAAAACCATGTTTTTAAGCTATCAAAGTATGTAAAAACAAGTATGAATAGAATAAAATTCCTTAACCATAGGAGGGTTTTTAAAATTATAATTAAAGTAATATTTATGAGTTCTTTGTCTAAAGAGTTACATCAGATTTTCATGGAATCTGTATATTACAATTATAATTCACCAAAAGTCAATAAACTAAAATCAGTTAAAGTTCTAAAAATAAAGCTTTCAACTTTTTGCATCAGGCAATCATACTTGTGTTATACTTCAATAACCCTTGATTCTAGGTGAGTTACTAATGTCTGCAAGATAGCATATGGGATTGCAACTTTAAGGATAACTGTCTAAAAACAATTACACTTTTAGAAAACAAAATACTTAAAATAACCTTTTAAAGGATTACTGAGAAATCCCTATAGGAATGCTGTCAACTTCACTCATTTTAAAAACTCAGTCAGTACTTCCGACACGAGTAAGAATTCCTGAAGAAAATCTTTTACACATTAGCAAACTAATTGTATTCTTTCTCTCCTGCTATCTTCCTCATATCTTTCTCATTGCATCTTGGCTTTAGCTCTTGCAGATCCTAAGGGCACCCTAGTAAGATACTGAGAGGCAGCTTCTAATCATTTAGCACACAAGATACAGAAATTTGAAAGGTATTCCAAATGTTAACATAAAATCTAAATTTTAAGTAATCATAAATACTTAAATAGTATCCTATAGTACATACTTTAGTAAATATTTAAATGAGTAATTAGTAATCTTTATTTTCTAAAGGGGTAAGTAAATAATTCACCATTCCAAAACAAATGTCTAGTTGATCTAATAGAAAAAATAAGCCATAAATATTAACATATACAACTTTTAATGCAAAAAGATTAGAATCCCCCACATTTTCCTAATTCCAAGAACATTTTGTTATTGATAATATAATGTCTACATGCATTTATCATTTTGTATTTTAATGCAACTTTGAAAGGGAAATCTATTACTTAAACTATCTTGAGAGTGGTATAATTCTTAATTCTGAAGGAAAAAAGCCATAAAAACCAATTTTATTGAAATACTTGTGTTTAATTAATAAATAATTAACCATAACTGAAATATTTCCACATCCCCATTGCCTGAAACAGCACCTAGCATGTGGCAGGTACTCAATAAACATTTGTTGAATAAATAATCAATAATAATGGAAGAAGAAAATGTTAAGTGATCCCATAGGCATTTATACCTAGTGGTATAGACAAGCATCATTCTTGGAGGCAGTCAGTGTACTCTGAGCTGAAGATAAAATAAGGAATAGCCTTAATTCTGCTTATGGGAAGCAGAAATCCACAAGGGAAGGAAGCCTTGAAGATACAGCCTTCCTGTAAGCAATTGGCTATACAAGGCCCTTGGCCCATTCATGGCTGGAAGCTCTCCTTCAATTTAATTCTGAGGACACTGAAACCTGAAACCTGAACACAGTATCACATGTGGTATAAACACAAGAATTAACAGAGGTGAAAGTTGTACAATTCTAGCTTAAAAGACAGACTGAGAAAAAGAGAGACAGAAAAAGAAGAGACACAGAAGAAAGGTCTGAAAAGAATCTTAACATTATTTCTTAGAGGCTGTTGAAAAACGTATAGTTTTTGTTTCCTTCTCTATAAGTGTATGTCATTTCTAAATAACCCATGATCTTCTGGTGTTATTTTCATAATAAAATATTTTATTTTAGAAGTTCTAAAAACCAACCAATATTTTTTGGGAAAATATGGAGAAAATAAAATTGAACCTTTGTTAACTCTTTTGCATTCATTTATTCACTCAAAATATATGTACTAAATGTCCATGCTGCACCAGGTCTGCGCTAGATGCTGGTGATACAAGAATGCAAAAAAACAAAAGCAGTAAGTGGTACCTGTCTCTCTCTCTCTCTTTTCTAGTTATTAAAGACGCAAAGTTAATACAAATGACAAGTGACACTGTGTGCACTTAATCAATGCATATGCACTTACATATCTCTTAGCCAGCTTTTTAACATGGGGGCCCGTAAACAACCAGTAAGCAAATCTGAAAGTTGTGTATGCAGAACTGCATGCAACACGGTTAGAATGAGTGGGAGCAAATGCCTTCGACAAAAATAAGCTTTCCTGGAAATGTGAAAAGCCTGAGTGAGATTACATGAATAGAGACCAGAAACCCTGAGGCGCATAGCTGCTCAGTCATGCCCTGTGTGATCCCTAGGAGTTAAAAGACTGGATATGGATTTAAACCGATTAACAGGTATCAATTGCCTCTTCTCTTTAGGAGGCAAATAGACCTAATTGTCTTACTTATCTTCCATGCCATTACACGCTAATTCCTGCTCTATGCTGCCCAGGGAAAATCATTTATTTAAACTTTAAATTATTTTTCACTTCACATTTGATTATTTTTAAGTATGTGTGAGATCCTTCAATAATAATAAACCCAATTACATTATTAAAATATACTTTCTTCCTACTCAGCCTGTAATAACTGATATATCTCAGTATAATGGGTTTTGCTCTAGCTTTCTGCTAGCACAGAAACTACAAGTGAGACAGACCGAGATGCAGCATAAGGTTCTTGGTTTTTTATATAAATTTACTTTGTCATTAATCTTAGGACAATATACAATATAGTCTTTTGAAAAAATAAGAGGATTTTTCTTTTGAAATAAGTATTTTGTTTACTACATATATGCACAAACATCTGCTTTAGAAAAACCTAGAGCGAGGTTTAAAATATGGATAATTGTTTTCTTACCTATTCAGTAATAATCTCTGGGTACAAAGACTAGTAACTGGTCTTTTCAGGTATGCAAGGTGATTTCTAATGTACACTAAAGTTTGGGAATCTTATTCCTTAAAGGGCTTTGAACTAAAACATTTAAACATTTGTTAATTCTCAAAATAACTTTAAATTGTACTTGGAGAAATATTCAAGTTATAATTCTTATTTATCAATTAGGCTAACATTTCAATGGTTTAAACATCATTTAGAAACACAAATAATTCCAAATTTTGATGTGTTTGAGAATTAGATATATCCCATCATTTTAGGACCAAGTTCTGAGAAATGCCTTCCAATAAGTACCCTCAGTTTGAAAACAGGAGTATCTCTTTTTCTGAACACAACTTTCAAATAAAACTATATATAAAAAAACCCACGTATTTCAAGTTTATTGATGACTTAGTAAGATTAACCAATTCTTTTAAATACAGGAATCTTATCCTAGGTTGACCAATTCATCCCAGTTTAACCAGGACCATTCCAGTTTAAACAGGATCATCCCAGTTTTAATAATTAAAGTTACCTCAATCAGTCCCAGGTAAACTAGGATGCTTGGTCACCCTTTCTTCTTCTTCTTTTTTTTTTTTTTTTTTTCTTGAGATCAGGTCTTGCTCAGTCATCCAGGTTGGAGTGCAGTGGTGTGATCCTGGCTCTCTGAAGCCTCAACCTCCCAGGCTCAAGTGATCCTCCCACCTGGGACCACAGGCATACACTGCCACACCCAGCTAATTTTGTTTATTTTTAGTAGAGGTTTCACTATGTTGCCAGGTGGGTCTCCAACTCCTGAGCTCAAGCTATCCTCCTGCCTCAGCTTCCCAAAGTGGTGGGAATACAGGCATGAGCACTGTACCGGCCAACCCTTTCTTCTTAATAAGTCAAGTGGAACAGACTGAAACAGCAAATATCCCATCAAAAAAAATTAATCATAGTAACTAGTACCAAAAAGCATATTCAAATTGTCCTATGATATAAACTGTTTTAAAACAAAGAATGCATTACAACCAAATTAAAAAAAAAATTTACTGAAAGGCTATGTGTGAAAGAAAGGGATTGTCACATTACTATCATATTTGATAAATTGTAGTTTTATTCTAAGAGTAGAATAGTCTACCCACTGTGAAAATACAGAAATAAATCCAATGCAAAGAGGAAAACTATAGTAAATTCTCTACTTGTTTTTTATATTAATTTTAAAACCAGAGGAATAATAATTGTTAAATGGCAGAGACCTGAGAAAAAATAATCTAAAACAATGCATGGAAATAAAATTATTTCAAATCAACAAATATTTACTGAGTAACTATTCTGTACAGACCCCTATAGATTGTAGATAGAAGTCCAAAATTTATAGCATTTATGGGCCTGTGATATAAGTATAGTAGACAAGGGAAGAAAGAACAGATCCACAAAAGTTTTCAATACAGAGCTATACCATAGATTTGCTAAAAGTTTTGTAAATTCACCCACTATGTGATCAACAAGAGATATATGCCATCTAAAACTTCACGATGATACCATGAAAAGCAATATAGCAAGATCTGTGACAATATAGTATCTGGTGTTTAATACACAGATAGCACAACATTTTAGCAATGGTAAATTCCTTGATTATTTTCACCTGATTCACAACTGGGGTTAGCTTGGAGGTTGAAAAGGTACAACCAAGGATTATTAGTCAAAAGCATATGCTTTTGGGGAGTGGGGGAGGGTGGCACGATTAAATTGTAAGATCAAAAAAACAGCCAGCTATTTCTGCAGCAAAAATTGTCTAATCAAGCCGGGCAACAGTGGTGCCTGTAGTCCCAGCTACTCAGGAGGCTGAGGAGGGAGGATTACTTGAGGCCAGGGATTCAAGGCTGTAATGCACCTATGATCACACCCGTGAATAGCCGCTGCACTCCAGCATGGGTGACACGGCAAAATTCCATCTCTAAAAAAATAGAAAATTAAATTTAAACTTAATTTTTTTAAACTTATCTAATCAGAAATATAGTGCCCTTAAAAATGAATATCTGCAAATATCTCCCAATGCAAATAGAGGTAATATTAATATGTAATATAGCAATATATTTTTATAATATCAAGTTAATATATAGCAATATGTATTTTATAATATATTAATATATAGCAATATGTATTTGTAATATCTATATTTTTATGTATTATACATAAACTTAAAACAATTATTTTATATTTACCTGACTAAATAATACTATGGAAGAAGAAAAGTTAAAAGAATACATAATGGGTCCGGGCACGGTGGCTCACACCTGTAATCCCAGCACTTTGGGAGGCCGAGGCAGGTGAATTACGAGGTCAGGAGATCAAGACCATCTTGGCTAACATGGTGAAATCCCGTCTCTACTAAAAATACAACAAGTTAGCTGGGTGTGGTGACATGTGCCTGTAGTCTCAGTTACTCGGGAGGCTGAGGCAGGAGAACTGCTTGAACCCAGGAGGCGGAGCTTGCAGTGAGCCGAGATTGCGCCACTGCACTCCAGCCTCGGTAACAAAGC
Organism: Pongo pygmaeus; assembly: GCF_028885625.2. Lineage (NCBI taxonomy): Eukaryota > Metazoa > Chordata > Mammalia > Primates > Hominidae > Pongo > Pongo pygmaeus. The sequence continues at coordinate 16,585,442 of NC_085930.1, read as the reverse complement.
GAGACTCCGTATTAAAAAAAAAAAAAAAAAAAAACTACACACACACACAAAATGGTACAGGGTACAGAAAATACTTAACGAATTAAGTATTTTTACTGGTTTTCCCTTCACAAACTTTTTATTTGGCAAACTGTAAGCAGATCTGTTCTTTTAGTTTTTTCTGTTTTGCATTGCCCTAATCATTGCAATACACTGTATGTATAACCAAATGGAATCTTATTTATGCCACTTTTCAGAGTTCCCATTTTCCTTCATAATAGTTTTGAACCTTAATGTACAAAATACTATTTTAACTGCAACTTACAGAAAATTCCCTCTCTCTGAATTATTACCACTATACATATACTGGCAATACTTCTGCGACCTTCAAACTTAGAGATATTTATCCCTCTTTGCAAATCTGACACCCAAAAGTATGCAAAAGCCCTACCAAATTACAACAATTGTAAATTTTTCACACAAAAAAAATTTGAAAAGACAGGGAGAGATGAATCAAAATTTTTATGGAACATAAGATGCATAGGAGATGGTCAAGATGACACTGCTACCTTGTATAATCCACAGAATGCTTGTTCTGACTTAGTTCTGCACAGTTAGCCGCACTGATGTGTTTAAGAATAGTAAGAACAAATGGAGCTTTCTCAAAACATCTCAAAAGCACACAAGTAAGATTTTTAAAAAATTATCTCATTTATCTTGAATGTCAGGTTAGAACAATAGCTAAAATGTACTTACGTTCCAATTTGATTAGGTGTTTTAATTCGCCTAATACCCACAACATTCTGAAGTGGGCACTATTATTATCCATAATTTGCAAATGAGAAAACTGAGGCACAGAAATGAAATAACTCATCCCAAATTTCACAGACACCAACAAGTGGAACTAATATTCAGACTCCTACAGTCTGTTCCAGAATGTGGGCAGTGAACCACTAAACTATAATGTAAAATAGTGCAATGGTATAAGAATTCACCTCGTACAAGAATGTACTGCATAGACCCAGAATTTTTTTTTAAATCCTCAAAGTTAATTTAAATTGAAGAAAACTACAAAACATACTTTTGTTGTATGTGGTAGTTGGGAGGAGAGAAGGCAGTAGATTCATAGTCACAGTACTTGGGCTTTTCTTCTAGGCCCTTTTTTTTTTTTTTTTTTTTTACCTCTCTATCCTCAGTTACTGGGTCAGTTTCTTCATCCATAAAATGAGGTTAATATAGCATGTTAAAGCTGGAATAAGAACAGATAAATTTGTCAACCCTCACATTTTCCAAACAAAGGAAAACTAATCACTAGAGTGAAAATACTTGATCAAAGTTGACAACAAATAATCCCCTCTCACTAGAACCAGGATCCTGTTCTTCTAACTCCCATGAACACCAAGTTAGGAGTAAAACTTTCTGTAAAAGACACTAAACAAGAGATGTTCTTTGCCCGTTCAGGATGTGCTTCAAAGTGCCTGTGAATTCTTGAAAGTGGAATGCAAATCTCTCTGGGTGTGAATGAAGATATAAACACAACAGTCTTAGAAGAGGGTTTAATATTTAAAAATATAAGTATAATTTTCTTTTTTTTTTAGGTGAATTTTTAAAAAGCTCAGCATGGTAAATCACTTGCACAATATTTCCCAAATAATTTGCAGTGAGCTGAGAGTCAAACTTAAAACTGTAAACTCCGGGGCCTGCCTTCCTTCCGTGGTACTGTCAGAGAACACTGCTTCTCCGCCTTGTCATTTTCAAACTTCTTTTCGGCCGGGCGCAGTGGCTCACGCCTGTCATCCCAGCACTTTGGGAGGCCGAGGTGGGCGGATCATGAGGTCAGGAGATCGAGACCATCCTGGCTAACACGGTGAAACCCCGTCTCTACTAAAAATACAAAAAATCAGCCGGGCGTGGTGGCGGCGCCTGTGGTCCCAGCTACTCGGGAGGCTGAGGCAGGAGAATGGCGGGAACCCGGGAAGCGGAGCTTGCAGGGAGCCGAGATGGCGCCACCGCACTCCAGCCTGGGCGACAGAGCGAGACTCCGTCTCAAAAAAAAAAAAAAAAACTTTTCACATCTACTGTTCTCCTGATGCTGGGCTCAGTACAAGACGAGTGAAGTAACACCTGTTATTATTACCCCTTGCCCAAGCAGGAAGTTCAAGTTATTTTCTGTTGGGAAGCAGTTTAGCAGACATTAATATTCTTAAGAAAGATAACAGCAATAGCAGGCACTCGGTGTTGAGCATGGAGTATCTTAGTATCTCCCAGGTAAGTAGTGGGCATTGGATACATGTGATCTCATACTTGATATATATATATATATATATATATATAACCTTGCAATGCTGATGATAGGAGGGTGGGTATGAAGAACTAACCCTATCCTGCAAAACCTGATACAAATCTTATAATCCAAGAGTTTGGTATTTAGAAAGATTAGACTTTTCAAGTTGAGAGAGCTCGGAGTCCAAGAAATATGGCATGAAGTACCAAAAGCAAAATATATACTGTACATTTCCAAAGAGAAAAGACAATCAAAAGTGAAGTGAAGTGGGCAGACTCTCTTCACAAAGAAGATGATGCCTTAGATGAACATGGTGGGTTGGAAATAATTTGAGTGGATCAGAGATTCTTTACCTCTGAAATTATTTGGAGTTTTGTGTTTATAAACATATATGCATTTTTTTAGAGAAGATCCAGAGAAAAACCTTCAGATTTTTTTTTTTTTTTTTTGAAACGGAGTCTCGCTCTGTCGCCCAGGCTGGAGTGCGGTGGCGCCATCTTGGCTCCCTGCAAGCTCCGCCTCCCGGGTTCCCGTCATTCTCCTGCCTCAGCCTCCCGAGTAGCTGGGACCACAGGCGCCGCCACCACGCCCGGATAATTTCTTTTTGTATTTTTAGTAGAGATGGGGTTTCACCGTGTTAGCCAGGATGGTCTCGATCTCCTGACCTCGTGATCCGCCCGCCTCGGCCTCCCAAAGTACTGGGATGACAGGCGTGAGCCACCGCGCCCCGCCCCTTCAGATTCTTTAAGAAGGTCATGAATATAAAAAAAAATTTAAAATAAAAAACAAAATAGTGGGTGTATTAGTTTCTTTGGGCTGCAATAACAAAGTACCACAAAATGAGTGACTCATACAACAGAAATGTATTGAATTCCTCACAGCTCTGGAGGTTAGAAGTTCGAGATCAAGGTGTCAGTAGGGTTGATTACTTCTCAGGGCAGTGAGGGAGAATTTGCTCCATCTCTCTCTCTCCCAGCTTCTAGTGGTTTCCTGGCAGTTCCCCAGCAGCTGCTGCATCACCTATCCTGATCCCTGTCTTTATCTTTACATGGTGTTATCCTTATATCTCTATCTTTGTGTCCAAATTTCCCCTTTCTATAAGGACACCGTCATATTGGATCAGGGCGCACCCTAATGACCTCAGCTTATCCCTAGCATTTGCAAAGACCTTACCTTCAGATAATGTCACATTCACAGATACCGGCGGTTAGGCCTTCAACAACATTTTGGGGGACAAAATTCAACCCATAACCGTAGGATAAGCAGAGATGTATGGAAAGCGTGTCTCAAATGGGGTGTACAGGGGCAGAAAGAGAACAAGAAGCCTAGCCTGGTTTATATGAAGGGTTCAGTTAAAGACTAGTGAACATAGGAGTTAAAAGGCAAACTTTCGCCAAACTGTAGAGACCTAAATACATCCAAAAAAAAGGCTTTTTGTTCTTAGCCTATTAGCAACACAGAAGTTCTTAAAAGGTTTTCAGAAGTACAGTGACATGATGAAAATGCTGTTCAGGAGCACTCAATTCACAGGGCTAGGCAGAATGAAGAGCAGTGGGAACAGACTCAAAACCTGAGAAGATAACCATCCCCATAATACAGGAATGAAAGAACAAAGGTCATAAAAATGAATAAGAAATGAAAAATTTTGAGAAGCTTTACGAAGAAAGAACTCATAAAACTTAGTCCAATGGCTCAGAGTTTTAGGGGTCTAAAAGATAAGAGGAAAGCAAGCTTAGGGTTTTTCTTTTTTTTATTTTAAACCTGTGTTTCATTTGAAATCTTTTTTTTTTTTTTATTTTTGTAGAGACAGATTCTCTCTATGTTACCGAGGCTGGTCTCAAACTCCTGGGCTCAAGTGATCCCCCGTGCTGGGATTACAGGCATGAGCCACTGCGCCCAGCCTATGTTTCACTCTGAGAATGCAAAAAAATACTGTCAATTTGAGGTCTTTTTTATACATTATATATGACTTCAAACTCTAAAAATTTTTATAAACCAACTTGAGGTTCAATAGATGATATAAACAATGTTGAGGTGAATTTCTTTCTCATAAACATAGAGTTTACTATCTCAAGGACTATATGTTTCACATTATAATCAATAATTATAATATATACTATATACTTTCTGAAACTGTCCTAAAACAATTTCCCTTGATAATTTATAAATTATATTCAATACGTTTAGGAAAATTCTACCAAACTAGCATAGTTACATTCAAGATTTAATGCTGAATTCCATGCACATTTTAACCAGAAGCTTTTTTGATGATACACAGAATCCAATGGAATGCAGCAGTTTTAGGACAAATTCTGGAGGTTGCTTAGACCACTTAGTTTCCTTTTTTCATATCCTCTTTAAGCCTGTTTTATAAAGTGATAAAATATTTAGGCCTGTCCTACTTCTTTTGAGCAGAGTAAGAAATGTTCTTTGGGGGAAAGTTCTTTAGTGGGAAAATCCCTTATACATCAAAAAAGTCTTCAGATGATTATCATTCCAAGGACACGTTCAAGCCACCTAAGTAATTTATCTTCTTTAAGTATGTTTATTCATTTCAAAAAAAATAATAAAACATGCAATATGTTATTTAATCAGAAGCATTTTTAATATGAAACTCACTTTTAAAAAGAAAATGCCTGCTCCTACATAAAAAAGTAGTATTTAATAAGAATAACTTCAAAATATAATTTCTCACTCCATAACAATTACACTGGAGCAAAAATTCCTGGTTCTTACACTCTAATCCAGCATTGTCAAAGATAACTTTCTGCAATGATGATGAAAATGTCCTATTATGTGCTCTGTCTGAAACAGTAGCCACTAGTCAGAGGAGGGTTTTGAATACTTGAAACTGAACTTTTTAATTTCATTTTATTTTAATCAATTATATTTAAATGCAACAAGCAACTGGCTATTGTGTTAGACCAGGGGTCCCCAATTCCCGGGCTGCGGCAGCCAGCATTACCCCCTGAGCTCCATCTCCTGTTAGATCAGTGGTGGCATTAGATGCTCACGGCACAAACCCTATTGTGAACTGAGCAAGCAAGGGATCCAGGTTGCGCCCTTCTTATAAGAATCTAATGCCTGATGATCTGAGATTGGAGGTGGAACAGCTGCATTCCAAACCATTCCCTGCCCCTCTCTGCCTGTGGAAAAACTGTCTTCTAAGAAATAAGTCCCTGGTGCCCAAAAGGCTGGGGACCTCTGTGTTAGATGACATTTTCTAATCTATGGTTAAGTGAAAATAAATGCAATGGGGGAAATCCCAATCTACAGCAACAGCTTTTCAACACTGGTATACATTACAATGAAAATCTTAATTTGTATCTACTGATATTTAACTGCTCGGTACATCACAGTCAACGAGAGACGTGGGGACTGCTAATAATTCAGATGTCAGAGAAGCCCACTTCTGCTCTACTAAACTAAATCTCTTAGTAATGTAATTTAACAAGTACCAGAGGTAATTCCAAGGCACATTAAAGTTTGAGAACACCAGATTTCTTTCGCTTACAATCCAAAGTGAAGTCACTGCTTTTCTCTAACAGGAAACAGGAATTTGTACTGCTTAACTATTGAATTCTAAAATTAAAACATATTGCTTTAATTTAAATACAATTGGCACCTCTTAATCAACATTTCTTATAGAGCTCCATCTCCTTAGAAATGACTGGAAAATAAATTATTTCACATTTTAAATACCACCAAGTATCAATTAATTTCCCTGGACAAATGCTACACTTCATCAGATCTGGTCTCTCTGTAGATCCCACAGTAAATGAATTATCTGCTTTAATTATAGCACACAACTCTTTCTTCAGTCCTACAGCTTTAAACCCATATCCTAATATTTGGTTACATATATCTATGTGAATTATTCTGATTCTCAATTTCCTCATCTGTAAATGAAATAAAACTGGAATGAAAACTCCTACCTCACAGGATTGTTACGACAGCCAAATGTAACATACCTAGCAGAGTATCTGGCACATATGTAATAAATGCTAGGTATCCAGTTTCCTTCCTTTTCCTAGTGACTGTTTTTCTATTTATTTCCCTTTTAATATACTCCATCTGTCAATACTGTTGATGGCTGCCTGAAATCACTTAACTCTTACTTGCAGGTTCAGGGCCAGAGGAGCCCTAGAGCACTGCTTCCCTCGGCAAGGGAAATATAAGGACATGTGACTCACTGGCTTCTCATCAAGTCAGTCCTGTAAGGCTCTTCTGCTATGACCTGGCCATGCTTTCCCACCTCCCCACGCCCACCACATCCTTGAAGCTCAGCTATTGTTTTATCACTCCAAGCCAACTCCTATTCCTACAATTCCAAGCCAAGCCTGGTTCCTGTAACTAAAATCTACCTTCCCTCCTTCCAAAACCTTATTTTGAGGTTTTGCCTTACATCCGTCTAACACTCCCCATTTCACTTTCTCCAAGAGAGAAAGAAACTAGGCACTGAAGTCTTCCCAAATTTAGACTGAACTTGGGAGTGGGAGTGTCCTCAATGTGGACATACAGCATTTGATGTATCTTGTTAAAAACCTTTTTGTTTCTAACAAGCAATCATGACCCTCCTTCATTATTTGTGGAGTTCTATAGCTGTAGAGCTGGTCCCTTATTTTTAGTATTTTTAAATTTTAAAACGTTAATCCCTTGTATAAATTCTAACAATCTAAAAAGATCCATAAATCTAATAAAAATATTTCAACATGATATACAGCAAAATGATTTATTTAACTTATAAGAAAAGATGGATAACTAGTCTTAAATTAGGGTGAAATTAAATGGTATCTTTAAAAAAAGAAAGGCAAAGAGAAATATTTTCAAACTGGCTATATAGTTAAGTTCATAATTCTCCTGAGGTTTACTTGCTCTCATCTTCCAAAGGTGAATACATCATAAACTTGCAAGTCATTTTGAGATTAGAATGGCAAACAAATGAATGTTTTCATTTGAGTTTAAGAAACTATGAGTGGAGGGAAATCAATCTTTCATCTTAAACACAGTTTATTTTAAAAGTTCTATTACAGAAGTATCGAAAGATCTGCAAGTTTTATTTGTTATCTCACTGGAGAGGGCATGGAATTTAATTTTAAAGATAAACTACTTTTATATGTCAATTTTATAAGGACCTTGAATACTAACAAAACACTCAGGTGGGAGGCACAGGAGTCAGAAAATGGAAAACATGTCACTTTATAGGAACTGTACAGATTCTTTTTTTTTTTTTTTTTTAAGGCAGAGTCTCACTCTGTCTCCCAGGCTGGAATGCAGTGGTGCGATCTTGGCTCACTGCAACCTCTGCTTCCCGGGTTCAACTAATTCTCCTGCCTCAGACTCCCGAATAGCTGGGATTATAGGTGTGCGCCACTCACATGGTGAAATTAGCAAGCCCAGCTAATTTCACCATGACGGGGATGGGGTTTCACCATGTTGGCCAGGCTGGTCTCGAACTCCTGACCTCAAGTGAGCTGCCCAGCTGGGCTTCCCAAAGTGCTAGGATTACAGATATTCTTAAATGAAATAGATATTTTAAAATGATCAACTCTTTGGTCTTCAAAAAGAAAAAAAAAGTCAGTAAGAAGAAACTAAAGAATCAAATTTGGCCAAACTTCACTTAATCTTCTTTCTTTCTTTTTTAGGAGTTGTTTCTAGGTCAATTCAATAACAATAAAAATAAGAAAGTATAAGTTTTTGCATTCTACAAGGTGCAATGCATCCTTCTTGGCTGACAAATAGGTTTCATTCAAATAACATAACAGTAAATTTCATATTACATTTCATTACTGGTAAGGTTAAAAGATGAATTTTATACCAGGCACAAATAGGCACCAGTGTTTTCTGTATTTTATCTTAATGAGTCTCCATGACATTCCTATTTTTAAATATTTGCAGATGGTTAGAAAGGAAGGCTCAAAATAATTAAGTACTTTGTCTGAGGTCTAATTTTTAGTAAATAACTTAAGTCTGTCTCATCCTACTCCAGTAAGAGGAAATCATCTGATTTTTGTGACGCTGAAGTATATACGAATGGATCTCAAAACCTTATTGCATAAGCATTGCTCTATAAACTAATAAACTCCTCTTTGGAAAACAGTGCTTTTTCCCTTAAATATAAGAAGATAGTTATAATTGATAAAATATATGGTTTATTTTTTAAATTACTAAATTCCTGGAAGCTTTGTTTCTCCAAGTCAAATGGCTGCTAAAACTATAACTACTATCATCATGGAAACTCAGATATTAAAATCAGGTCCCTACATTCATAAAGGATGAAGGTGAATGTGGTAGAAGACAGCACTGCAAGTCTACAAACAAAAAGAATACTTAACTTCCATTTCCTTCTCCTAGTAACTATTTTGAATCACATATTAGTTATATTGCTAATCACTTGACATAGAATGTTGGGAACATGATAGCAGAGTAAGGTTGACAGTAACATATTTTATCCTGACCCTAGATCAGGGTATTTGAAAATGACTATAATCTTAGTAGAATCAAATACATCTACGGTGAACTCCACTTCCAGGGCATTCTTAGTCAATCCGCTTGGGAAGTTCAGTATCATTTGAGTATGCCCACTCAATGCTGCATATGTTGCACTGACACAGCAGCCTATTGCGACGTGTCTGGCCCAGCCACATGTGGAGATTTTAATCCCTCACATTTTCTGAAGTTTGTCTTTCAAAAAACCCGGAAGCCAAACATATGAAAAGGATTATTTTATACAAAAATCATATGGACACAAACTTAATTTTCCATTGCACATCAAACTAAAAATAAACAATAATTGAAGAATCTGGTTTTTGCAGACAGAGTTAAATTACTTTATTAAATGTTGCTAAATACTCATTGAGTTACGACTGAAACATATTTCACACAAAAGCAAAAAGATAGATAAAAATTATTCTCATTTGAAACCTTTGCAGTTTTAAAATATAATCTTTTTGGATACACAGGGGAAAGGGAATGACCTACAAATCGTTACTGTGCCAGTTTATATTTTAGAGCACATTTTATTTCTTAAAATGAGAGGACAGAGGAGCCAAAGACTCATTAAAGGCAAAGAAAAAGAGAAAAAGTAAACGTATAATAACTACTTCAAAAGAATATATTTTTCATTATATTGATTTTGAATATATTAAATACTTTTCAAATGAATGATTTCCCGGCACTGATGATTTTGTACGACTGATAATAATATTACTTCACAGATTAAATAATTTAGAAAAAATTACTCAACTCGGTAATATATGTTCACATAATGATGTCTCCTTTCTGTTTTCCTTCTTTGATGCTGGCTAAACAGACCAAAATAATTTCTGATTTAGAATAATACTACACCGCAAGGTGATACAAACAGCTCTTTTATCACAGGCATCCAACCTTCAAACGGTGAACTCTATCCACCCCTACCATATTTTAAGGTACTTTAAAGTGAGATTTATTTACATGTTTTAGAAACTAAAATCATAATTGTTGTTTAACTGTCACTTCCCCAAATCTGAAAACTAAATAGGTTAAGAAGTTCTGAACTCAAATGACTTGTCCAGGGATTTTAATATTAAAATAATCTATAACCTAAACTAACTATAATAGTAGAATAATTAAGTAACTATTAAAATGACAAAAAAATCTTTGCAGATGTAATAAGGAAATCATCTTCCATAACAATTATAATTTATCCCATTTAATTCACAAGAAATGGATGCTTTTATCATCCCATTTACCATAGGGATATGGGTAATGATACAGTCAAGTGACTCACCCAAGTTTATTCAGTCAGTTAGTAATAGGGCTACGATTTCAATCTAGGTCATTTGATAGCAAAACTCTTCTCACCATAGTTGATATCTCTGAGTGTTTATTGTTAGTATAGATTGCAAAAAAAAAAAAAAAAGTCACTATATCCTCATATGTGGCAACAATGGAATTAAGAGTACAAAGAATATACACATACAATACTAGAATACACATATGACAGTGTACTAGAATACACAAAAGCAGTTTCTTAGATTTGGTTCAGAGTAGAATCACCAGGGAAATTGCTATTAAAAATGTCCAGGGGCCGGCTGTGGGTGGCTCATGCCCATAATCCCAGCACTTTGGGAGGCTGAGGTAGGTGGATTGCTTGAGGTCAGGAGTTTGAGACCAACCTGGCCAACATTGTGAAACCCCTTCTCTACAAAAAATACAAAAATAAGCCAGGCATGGTGGCGGGCATCTGTAGTCTCAGTTACTCGGGAGGCTGAGGCAGGAGGATCACCTAAGCCCGGGAGGCAGAGGTTGCAGAGAGCCAAGACTGCGCCACTGCACTGCACTCCAGCCTGGGTGTCCTAGCAAGACCCTGTCTCAAAAAAAGAAGTGTCCAGGACTCGGCCCAGGGATTCTGATTTGGTAGTTCTAAAGTGTGGCTCCAACTATGTTCATTCACCAGACTATAATCTAAAAAAATGACTGAGAACTGCTGATACACAGAAAAGGAGTTCTTGCTACAGGAAAATGGGTTACCCTCAAAAGAATAAAATGGGTAAAGTGGCCAGGCCAACCATACTGCTCAGCCCAGGAACCCTGATATAACTCTAACCTGCCTAACACAAAACCAAAATGTTTAGAGATCTAATGGACAAATAAAAGAGTGTCTATGCAATAGTGTGAGTTAGATAAAAAATCAAATACTTTGTACTGACATCTTTTAAATCTTTTTTTTTTTTTTTTTTTTTTTGACAGAGTCTTGCACTGTCACCCAAGTTGGAGTGCACTGGTACCATCTTGGCTCACTGCAACCTTCGCCTCCTGGAATCAAGCAATTTTCCTGCCTCAATCTCCAGAGCAGCTGAGATTACAGGCACCCGCCACCATGCCCACTTCATATTTTTGTATTTTTAGTAGAGAGGGGGTTTCACTATGTTGGCCAGGCTGGTCTCGAACTCCTGACCTTGTGATCTGCCCACCTCGGCCTCCCAAAGTGCTGGGATTACAGGCGTGAGCCACCGTGCCCGGCCTTAAATCTTTTAAAATATCTCAAAAGTTAATTAAACACATTCCTTATAAATAGTCATAACAGGCAACACAGCCATTGGTCATATGAGTTAATTCTCACACAGATGACTATAGTCCACAGTGTAATTTTATAAATTCCTTTTACTTCTTGCATCAACAAAGGGCTTAGTTTGAGTATTTTCCAAGAAGTGTCAAAAGCAAACCTTTGAAGGTCTATTAAACAAACAGGACAGTTCTTTCAACATCTGTGCTTTGAAAACCAGGTCAACGCTACACAGTATAATCACAACATCATCCCTTTCACAAACATGAAAAATGGATCCACGGATTTACCTTAAAATAGCTCTAGAATTTTTCATTTTGAGAATGTGATGATGTAATATTATGATAATGATATTACAATTTGAAAACAAACAATGTACACAACTCTGGTCAGGGCTGTACTAACTAGAGTTGTATTATAAGCTCACTAACATATAAAGAAATTAGACAGTGGGTGGCATTCCTGATTCCATTCATGATTCGTTTTCTTTCATGGATTGGTTTAAAAGATTATTAAAATCATTCATTCCCCCTCATTGTTAAGGGGCAAATAGAAATTTTCTTCAGCTACATATTAACTTCCTATGGTGGCAATTTTTTGGTGATAGTGGGAAAGTCCTTGGCCTGTACACCCTTCCTCTGTTTTTCAGATAACAGGTTCCATTCCTCGATCACAGTGGTAAGCAAAGGCCTCAGGCTGGTGACACCAATTACTGGTACCAGAATACACAGATGACTAATGCTGGGGAAATTGGAATCCTTCCTGGGATTTTCCTACCTGGAGCTGGCAGGGGAAAGCTATTAGATTGTGAGATACCAAGCATCATGTTTGCTCTTGCACAGAAAAAAGATTTGTCTGTAAAGTAGAAAAATAAAACAACCACACAAAAAGAAGCAGAGAAAAGAGAACCAGAGCATACTGATGGCACTCAGTCATTAGTTTCATTTGGCTTTTAAGTCTGATCCTGCGGATGCATTTTCTATGGCTTGAGCAAATGAGTCAATGAGTTTTTGTTGTCTTGTTGTTACTCCATGAGTTTCTTTTGCTTGCGATGAAATAGTCATAATATACTAATTTTCCTATTAATTCCAGCTTTACTTCCCTTGGACTGTGTCACCATGGAAAACTTGCTAGGAATTTTATGTTATCACCCCTCCACTTCTCCATTGCCTTCAAGGCTCTCTTTATCTCCTTGTCTTCCATTAAGCCTTGTTAGACCAATATCATCCATGTCCCCTTTGTACTGAAAAAAAATGACCTATCTTCTTATCTATGACTAATATTCAATTATATACCTTTCATATATATATATGAAGCTATATATATATAGAAGCTATATAAGAAGCTATACATATAAGAAGCTATATATATAATATATATATAAGAATATATATAAGAAGCTATATATATATGAAGCTATATATACATATATATATATATATAGCTTCTTAGGTTAATAACAGCTTGAAGGTAAACTTGTTTGCAGTCACCACAGATTATTATATACTTCCAAGCATACAAGGCAATTAAATAAATTCTGGCATACTTTTCATATTTTTCAGTGAGAACTGAGGAAGTAACATTAGCTAAAAATTTAATTTATTCAGATGAGAAAGGTTACATAAATATCGCATATTTATCATTTATCGGTTCTCTGAATTGCTCTAAAGTTTTTATTCTAAACAATAATGTCTGAAGTGGACATGTAGTACAGTTTCTTAGAGAATTATTTTCAAAACTCTCGAGTGTGTATCATATTTTCCTTACAAATATGTAATCAGCATTGTACAATTTTGGTCTAGCAGAAAGTTATAAAACTGAATAGATGAGCTACCAAAATGAAACTGTTAAGTATTCACCAAATCAAAAGCATTTTTCTTAAAGCAAAATATTCTTCCTGTTTTAACTTCAAAAAAACATACATCATTAGCGAATAATTTTTAAACCAACTTATACATAAATTACTTATTTTCAAATATTACAGGCATCCCATATTATATGTGCACCATAGGCCAATCTAACAACTTCTGTTAGTGTACAAATGAAGTCCACGGTACTCACTTCTCTTGAAATACAACATTAAATGAATATGTTTCAACAACGTCAAAGAGGGAGAGAGAATGAAAGGGAAATTCCAGTGATTCAGAACTTTAGACTTAGGAAATTAAAAAAAAGAAGAAGAAGAGAAAGACACTTTTCTTGATGGAATGTGTTTCAATTGAAAACCAAACCAAAACTCATGGTAGCGGCTGTGGATTCTTTGGACAGATGGTGTCAACAGACCAGTCGATTAGTCAGCTTGGCAATAGAAGGATAGATAGTTTTACGAAATGCCACCAAACTCAATATATGAAAAAAAGAAAGAGGCATGAATTTGTACTCTGATACTTGATCCTGGTTGCTGCATGGTTTGTAACATAGGCTACTCTTGTCACCAGCAGTTTAGAGTTTCCTCGTTAGATTTTCATAGAAATGGCTCTCAGAACACAAAGCCAAATCCCAGAAGGGACAGCTGGGTTTAACAGCTGAAGAGATCACATCTAATGGTTTTTCTATCCAAGTCCCTCTGCTGATTTTCTTTCTTGTTTTCATACCTAATATAAACTAACAATATCTATTCCTATTTTTCAAAGATACATCATTTGAGAATGGATAAATGAAGACAAGCAAATATTGTACCCCAAATTTAAAAGTCCCTATTTATAAATACAAATACAATAATTTAATTTTTGGTTGCTCAAGGTAAAATTCTATATTAGATTATATTTAGTCAAGTTAAAACTAGTGTTCAATAATTTTTTCCCCAAGAGCCTAAGACCATATCTACTAATGCTGCCAAATTAAATCAGAGCCAGAAAGTTTAATTTGATTAGTAATTTTCCTGGTGAGTTTGGGGCCCTTCTAATGTAAATCAGAATTTTTATTAAAATGGGAATGAAAGCAGGATACTGAGCCCTACAGAGAAAACAGTTGGTTAAGGAAATGGATCCTGCCTCTAAAAAGTCTCTTAGACTAATCTCACCCTTATATCTTCAATTTATACTTAAACTAAAATATCTTCCACACCAGCTCTGATAGTAAAAGCCAATTAAGTGTACATGCTAATTAGCTTTGAATATATCATAGCATGTGAAAGATTATCTCCTATGTTCATGTCTTTGCTTACATATAAGGGGAGTTTGATCAGATAAAATAACTTTGGTAACAATTTTATCAGTGGTTTCATAAAAATAAAGCCAGTATGCCTTCCTGTCCCCTTCAGAGAGAGTATTGAGGGCACAGTGGATAAAGAGAATGAGATTTGGGTCTTGGAGAGACTCTCAATTCTGCTATTTAGCTAGTTGTGTAAACCTGGGTGACCAGTTTCTTAACCTTAGTTTCCTGGTTTTTAAAAAAGTGAGAGGGGATAACCACTGAGAGGAAATGAAAGATAAGGTAGAAAAGACTTAGTAGAGCTGGACACAAAAATAAGCTTTTAATAAGTTCCTTTTCAAAGCTAAAGTTTTTAGATCACAAATTTCTAGCCAGCAAATGAGCGATGTTGAGGTCAAGAAAAAACAGAGTTGTTGAATGTGTGGCTACATAAGCACTGAAATTAATTTGTCCACCTCTTCCATAGCCCAAGGTATTCTGCAACAAATAGAAAAAGGAAGAAAAAAGTACCAACTCTTAAGTGGTGAACATAATTATGTTTCTATATTCATGTGATATTGCAGACCATTATTTCCTAACGTTCAACTTTGATCCTGAAAATGCTTTACCTGGTTTAGGGCAGCATAAAGACCTTTACTCAACAAATACTTAAAATATACAGCATAATGTAAAAATTGGCCTAATTTTGTTCTTTTGTCAATTGTGTTCTTGTTTTTGTGTTTTCTAAATCCTGAGTTTAATCAGAATTGGTTCTTCATACTATTAATAGGCTACGGCATGGAATAAGTGCTAAACAAAACAGACTCAGTGCAATACACATATTAGAACTGCTCCAGAAAGTGTGGAGTCTCAAAATCAAGAGCAAAGAATTAAGGCAGAGTACTGAGAAATAACAGTGGTGAGAAAAAAATGGATCTCCATCCTACACCATCCAACTGAGACTCAGGGTCATCCTGCATCCCAAAGTTCAGACAAGAACAGTTACCTGAAGAATAGAGGAAAAGGATAAAGTAGCCCTAAATCATGTAGTTTCATTAGTACTATTAGTGCCTACCCACTTCTCGAGCCTGACCTGAGGCTGTCTCCACTGTGCCGGTGAGTCTTTGTGCTTATCAGGAACCTGTGAGACTGAGAGATCCCTCAGGATTCCAGCCTTCTGTCTGCCCAGATTTACATGCAGCCTATATTTTCGGACAGAGCTTCTGGCTTAAGGCATATAACAAGTCAATTCTTACCTTTATGGTACCCCACAAACCCCTCACTAATTGTCAACAAACTCTTGGCCCTTTTCTGTCTCTTTACAGCAGCATTTGCCCAATTTTAGTTCTATCTCAATCCTATGCTGATTCTTTATTTTCATCAGTAACTAACTGAACCTATATACTATATATACAGCTATTCCTTTTTGAAGTCTTTCTTCACTTAATATAACCAAGGGTGTATTCCTTCATTGTGAGAACACTAATAATGAGTCCAGCAATTAAAGCACATGAGATAACCCTATGCATAAGAGAGCAAAAACAATATATTAATTTTCTCCAAAACGTCTTTAAAGACCACTATATATGGTTGCCATGTAAACTGCACAAATTATAGCAAATCTATAAATACCTCCTTACATTGCAACGATAAAATCAAAACTTTGTGTAACACCAAGTGCCGTTTTCTTTAAATTTCTTCATGCTATTTGAAAAGGGGATTCAACTAGAACTTTAAAACAAAACTCAAAATTGGTAAAACAAAAACAAAAACAAAACAAAACAAAACCACTTCTTTCTCTTGTAAAATAACTATGGCCATTTAAGCAGAATATTTCCAATTTTCTACAGATTAAATCCCAAACCATTTACCTTGTCAGTTAAAATCATCCACAACCTCATCTCAGTCTATCTTTTTAAACCTCAATTCCCACAGTTTTCCTCTAATTTAGAAAAATCAGATTACTCATTGAGATTCCCACATGCTTTGCTTTTTACTCACACACTTCCCTCTTCCTAAAATTTCCTTTTCTTTCCCATTACTCTCCTTTTTACTCTCTTCTTCAAGATATATGATTAATTAAAAGTACTTTTTCTGGCTTGAAATGATTTCTCCCTGAAATGTTTTAAATCATTTTCCTTTGTTCTCTGGAATAATTACTTAAATTGCATAGAATATTTATTTTCTTCTCTCAAACAGCAGTGTAACCTCCTTAAGAACAGGAACAGAAATTTTTACATTTTTATATTCTAACTGTAGCAATTAGCAAAGGATCTTGATTCAAGCAGTCAATATATATATATATATATATATATATTTTAAAGATTATTCCATAAGCTACGTTGAAAAGAAATAATGGAAAGTATAAAGGAAACTAACCATGAGAAAATAAAAATCTCCTGATCCACCTAGAAATATATACCACAATGTTAGTGTCACACATTCGGAGGCTCCTTACTCCTACTCACTGATATATGCACTACTGCTCACACTGGTAATTAGGATCACTTAGGACCTTACTGAAACTCTAGCCAGTCTCTGTAGGCTGAGAAAAACTACTTAACAGTCTATTAATGTTTTTAATATCTATATAGTAAGCTGTTTTAATGTATATAAATGAATTTAAAAATAATTATAATAGTGCCATCTAAACTGGCAAGACAAAATGCCTTGCTAATGATTTTTAAACATTACCAATACATTAAACATAAACTGCATGTATTCAAATCTGCAATATGCAGCTCCAGAATCTTAAAGTTATTTTTGCTCTTTTTTCAAATACAGAAGAGTCTCAGTCTAGTTAGTTAAAGATTTCAAAAATTATCAAATTGAATTGACTGCAGATGATATTTTGATTTCAGATTTACACATTATAAATGACCTATTGGTTCACAGATTAAAAAAACCAATAAACATATATGCTTCCATCTAGTGGCCAATTCAATTAACCAAGGTAGTGGGGGTGGAGAAATGAAGAGGGAAATCCATGTGTAACCTGCAATCTCCTTTCAACCAAATAACCCTGTCTTCCTTGGACCAAAATTTCTAGACTAGGTGTCTTCAGTTTTTACTTCTTCCATAGACTGCTGCCTTACATTTGTTTGAAATGCTGAGAAATGACAACACTGGTATTAATACTACTAATGGCGACAGGCACTTTGGGAGTCCTTATTGAACGCCAGGCACCACACACACTATTGCACGTATTATCCCTAAGCTTCACAGTGACATTATAAAATAGGTAATATAATCCTCATCTTGAAGGTAGGGAAACAGACTCAAAGAGGTGAAGGACTTTCCCTAATGTCCCATACTAGTTAGTGGCACAGGGATTCAATTCACATCCAGGTCTAGTTCTGCTGGTGCAAGCCTTGTACTTTTTCCATAATATTCTGCACGATTAAAAGGAAGTACAGTATATAAAAAAGAAGTAAAGGGCCAGATGATCCTAAAATAGATCTTCCCTCTCAATAATGAAAATCTGACTTTACTTAAACTGAATGAGTTAATTTTAAAGTTCTATAGACTGTATTCCCACCATCTCCCTCCCAGCTGAGGTCAGATACAGCTAGAAATCCATTCTCCAACTATTTACAAACCTCTTTATCAACATTAGTACTCTTCAAGTTCTGACATCTCTCTTCAGGGCAGAAGTATTTATTTAATCAACAAGTACAGCTTGAGGAACATCAGGCTCTTATTCATGGTTAAGTAATTAAAAACGGAAAACACATCACCAAGTGCCTAATATATGCAAGTATGAATTGGTTCAATTGGTGAATGTTTCCCCAGACTGCATTTGTTTCTTATGGACGGGTGCTGTGTTCCTGTCCATGCCTCATGGCTTTCAGGGTTTGCTAATTAGTGCTTTCCTAATCCCATTCAGAAAACTAGAGCAAGTTTGTGCCATTCCCCTTCCATAAATCAGTGGTCACTGAGATTAGGTCAAGCCAGCTCAGCCTACAATAGCATCCTTAATCAGCCAACGTGAACTAAAAATGAGGAAAAAATCCGGGCTTTTATCTCACACTGTCTTTGGAGCTAATTAAAATGCACAGGCTCTTCCTGCCGTTACAACCCTGCTGTTCCATACACTAATAAGGCAACAAAAGGTGCTGAAAGCAATGGACTGAATAATTGTTGAAATTTACAGTCCCTTTAAGGCAACTGTTAAAAGATTTCTGTCTCCTCAGCAATGTAGATAAAATTCAGACAAAGTATCACTAAGTAAGATCTCTCACATTTATATTAAGAATCTCAGAGATTTGGGGAAGCTTAGGATACTGTAAATTGATGACTGTTTTTCCTGATACCGTTTTACTTCTTTAGCTTTCAACCCCCTTTACTAACCAAAGAGTTAAAACAACACTATGTTCATTGAAATCTGTCCCCAGAGTGCAGAGGGAGCTCTGCTGTTTTAAGGGAGTCTATGAAAGCCCACTGGCATAATAAACAAAAAGGTGGGAGGGGGAAGTGGGATAAGACAGGATGCGGGCAGAAGGAAAGAAAATGAATACACACACAAACACACACACACACACACACACACAAGAGATCTACTTGGGCTCACACCCCTCCTAGTCATTTTACCCGCCAAAAATAAATCCTTAAATTAATAATCAACAGTAATAAAACTGCTTTTTAAAATAGAAAAAGCTTTTGATCTTCCTGTTCCCTGCCTCAGGGTATTCCTTTATATTTATTAAAATGCACCTTGAGCATGTTACAAGTAAAACAATAATTTCCTACACTTTAATACATGTACAAGCATATAATTTAAGAAAACATTTGCCGAGGAACACCATATGTTCCAAACACATATATTGAATTAAATTCATGTTATAATTATATTTAAAAATCAATACATTAAGTAAGAATTCAGCATGTTCAAAGAGGCACATTAGCCCAAAACTGTAATTATAAGAAACTGACCTACCTTTCTAAGACTGAGCAGGATGTTAGATGTCTGGACAGATGGTAAGGATTACAATCGCCACTCCTTGCCTCCTGTCCCACATATACCTCAAAAACATCCATACAAACAACATACAAACTTTCATCTGTGTTTGACATAATGTCACCATGCCACAACATTATGAAAACTTCAAGAGGAATCAACTACTTTCATGAACCTACACAAAGACTCTAAATGTTTTAAAAATATAAATACACAAGGTTACCATTTTAATAAAGCATTCTTTTCCAACAGGAGAATACTCTTTATACCAAAAACTTAAATATCTTCTTGAATATCTTCATCACAGGTTTCTACATGTAAAATCGCTGTTTCTCTGAAGTCTGATATTCGTTTAACACAAACGCAGTAACAATAACTACTAGTGTTTATAGCATAGGAAACTGGTTGAAAGATCTTCAGTTAAAAACACCACCGCCACCAAACTTTCCATTTTATGTAGAACTTAGTTTCCTAGGTCTTTTTTCCCCCTTGCTTTGGTATATGTAATTCTATAAACCTCCTCAAAATACTTCAGTCCATGGAAATAAATAAAATTTATACCCCTGGTAAATATAGCTAAAATGACTCATAAAGAGAGATAATATTAACTATGAGGAAATAATTATTGGAAATAATTTGTGAGTTTTAAAAATATTTTAATTTAAACTATAAACCACTACCAACATCCAAACTGTTGTTACATTCTAAGTCATCAAAGTCAGAGAATGATGACAGTCATTCGTATAAAACATGGTATATGTGTTATATGTGTTAACTTAATAGTTTCAGCAAGATATGAAATAGATATTACTGTTTCATCCATTATAGAAATGAGAAAACTGGAGCACAAAATGTTTAAAAAAATTCGACTTTCCCAAGCTCACATGGCTGGTAATTGGGCATTGAGTACGCATACTTAATCATTATGCCATTCTACATAATTAAATAAATTATAGTATATCAGTTTATTTTATAGTACCCTAAATAATAGCAATGGTTCACATTTATAAAGGGTCATAGACTATGAATGTTAAGATCTTACACAAATTCTCATTTAAATCTTTCAAAAGCCCGTTACCATCACCCTCTTACATGACTATCAACCAGCATCTCAAATAACAGAGATGCCCCACATTCACTATACAAAACTCAGTAAGCAGTAGCACTTATGTCTAGATTAAATACTGAACTTCTTGTTTTAATTGTGGTAAAAAACATAATATGAAATTTATCATCTTCATCATTTTTAAATAGACAATCCAGTAGTGTTAAGTATATTCACATTACTGAGAAACAGATCTCCAAAACTTCTCTTAATCTTGGAAAACTGAAACTCTATATACTCATTAAACAACAACTCTCCCTTTTCCTCTACCCTTAAAGTAGTACCAGGACTCAGAGAATAGTACCCAAAGTACAGCACTTTGTCACACTGAGCACTTTTGGATTAAAATAAATTGGAAGGGCTTGAAGGCTGCCTCAGAACCAAGGACTTCCCAGCCTTCTCTCATTTCTCCACTCCCATCCCCTGGCCCCTGCCAACACACACACACACACACACACACACAAATACCACAGTGAGGGACTTTCCCTAGAAATTCCTTAATCTGAGAAAAACTTCTTCCCAACGAAATCCAACTGTCTTAAAACCCCCACTGCAGGAGTTTCATAAAAAACAGAAAAGATTAACCACCCAAGAAGAAAAAGACTAAAAGTTGTTGCCACATCCAGACAGCCTTGTCCTGTATTCTACTGAGGGCAGCTCCCAGAGGCTACCTGGGAGACATTATCTGCATAATTAGACAACCTTTGTTCACAGGGAAGTTCTACCTCTTGCCTTTCCAAAAGTTGTCATCACCTCCCCCAAGAGCTCTGAGGACATTTGTGCCAGGCAATCCTGTGTTCCTTCCGCTCACTGATTTCTCCTAACAATCATTTACTACCCCTCGGAATTACCTACACCCCAATTCCTTCTCCTTTATGAAGAGGGGTATATAAGTACCTAAATCTCATTGGATTATTGAGTAATCACTATCCTATGATTTTCCCGCCTGCATATTAATACCTTTGTAAGCCTTTTCTCCTGTTAATCCATCCATTGTCAGTTAATTACAGTGAAACTTCAGAGAGGACAGGGGAAGTGTTCCCTTCACTCCTACAGTATTCAAATAATGAGCATTTTTGCATCATACACACATCTATAAACAAACACACATACATCCACCAAATGGTAGTACTGGGTTTAAAATTGCATTTTTCTTTAAGAAAATAATATCTTAAAATTATAGAAATATCAGAGATGCAGACTTAAAGTCATTTACATTGTAAAAGTAAACCCCATAGCTGCCTTTTTGTAATTTTTACTTTTTTTTTTTTTTCAAGATGGAGTCTCACTCTGTTGCCCAGGCTGGAGTGTAGTGGCGTGATCTTGGCTCACTGCAACATCCACCCCCCAGGTTCAGAAGATTCTCCTGCCTCAGCCTCCTGAACAGCTGGGATTACAGGCATGCACCACCACACCCAGCTAATTTTGTAGAGATGGGGTTTCACCATGTTGGTCAGGCTGGTCTCGAACTCCTGACCTCAAGTGATCCGATGGCCATGGCCTCCCAAAGTGTTGGGATTACAGGCGTGAGACACCACATCTTTTTTTTTATTTTTTTGAGACAAAGCATCACTCTGTGGCTGGAGTGGAGTAGCATGATCATGGCTCACTGCAACCTCTGCCACCTGGGCTCAAGGGATCCTCCCACCTCAGCCTCCCAAGTAGCTGGGACTACAGGTGTGAACCACCACACCAAGCTAATTTTTGTATTTTTTAAAAGAGATGGGGTATCACCATGTTACCCAGGCTGGTCTTGAAACTCCTGAAATAAAGTGAGTTTTTACATTTTCAAACAAGAAACACAGCTGAGGTCACTGTGAAAGGTTTTAATGTGCTAATCACAGCTATCTATTAGAGCTAAATGTCTGAGAAAGGGAAATTTGAAACTACGTAACAACAACTAAAGAACAAATTTACACACTCCCTTCTTTTCACCTTCTCCCCCTATACACACATCTACAGGCTAATTTCCTAAAGGGAACACAAAAACAATTTTTAAATTAAATTACCACATGCACTATATTTTTCTTCATTGCTGAAATGCAAATGCAAAGAACCCTCGAAGACATTTACAGAATCTGCTTCTCAATTCTCAGAGTTCAGGACATTTTCTATAATGCTGATCAAAGAAGCATTTTGTATTTAAATGGCCATAAGATTCAAGTATTCAAACTTTGCATAATAAAAAGGTAAAACAATCTAACAGAACTAATAACGTAATCTCTATTTCAGAGGCTGAATCACACTTGACAATATAGAGAATAATACAGAAAATTACAAAAAAGTTAAGCAACAAAACACAAAAATCTTTAACATAAAGGGATAGACAGGTCTGATTTTAAAATAAACAAATAAAAAGGCAAGGATGTGACCACTCTCACCTATAAATACAAATATTTGAGTACTTAAGTACTTGAGAAACTAGCGCCATCTTGGTTTCAGCTGGAGGGCGGTTGGAATGGCAGGGGGTGAAGGGTGACACTGATAATTTTATTGAAAGTGAGGAAGGTGAGCTTCTTAAGAAGAAAAATTTAAGGCCAAATGGCTCAGTTCAGTTAGTACAAGTAACTTGTAATGTGCAAGTGGCAAAGTCCAATAAGGTGAAACATAAACATGGTTAGGAGAATTCATGCTATTCATGCATATTATCCATGAATCCATGCTATCCATGCATTAAAAATAACATTATTAATAACAAAGAATAATATAAAAAACTTATATTATCAAGGCTTTGTGCCAGACACTGCTCTATGCTATATTAATATTTTACTTTATTCCCTCAATAACCTAATGAGAGGACTGTGGTGGTGGTGATGATGAGGATGATGATGATGATGACAATGACCATGATAATTTTATATATCCACTTTAAAGAAAGGGAAACGGAGGCTTACAGATATCAGGGGAGTAAGCTGAGGCAGTCTGACTCCTGAGCTTGTGTTATTTCATGAGATTAAGAAAATTAGCAGTTATTGCCAAGCTTGCATTCCCCAAACCACAGCTGAGATGATTCAGAAGGTAGATGAAGGGAGAGAAGCTAGCTAAGCGTTTGTTTCAATAAACATCAGGTTCACAACAGAAGGATGTGAGAAGTATACAAGCAAATAATCAACAATACTTATGTTGGGAAAATAACTAAAAATGAAGCAAAAAATGTTATAAAAGTATTTTAGTGCCTTTCCGGTCCATGCTTTCAGTGTATTTCTCTGCTCTTTTAGCTCTCAGAGCTGTATGATGAGTGAGCATGATGTAGTCTTCCCTATTCCTCCTCTACCCCAGAAAGGTTTTCCTTGTTCTTAGTTAAGGATGTGGAAAAATGGGCCATTCGGACAGCTGGCTAACAGATGAGACTATGTAGGCAACTACAACAAACTTGTTCCAAGAAAGTAAAACAAAGTGATGGCATTAGCATGAAAGGGCAGTATTTAAAAGGTGTGGATGTTAAATGGGGAAGAGAAATGCAGTTGACCCTTAAACAACATGAGTTTGAACTGTATGGGTCCACTTATACGTGAATTTTTTTCAGCCTCTGCCACTCCTGAGACAGCAAGGCCAACCCCTCCTCTTTCTCCTCCTCCTAGCCTACTCATTGTGAAGATGAGGATGAAGACTTTATGATGATCCACTTCCACTTAATGAGTAATAAATATATTTTATCTTCCTCATGATTTTCTTAATAATATTTGATAGGCCAGGTGCAGTGGCTCACACCTGTAATCCCAGCACTTTGGAAGACCAAGGCAGGTGGACTGCTTGAGCCCGGGAGTTGGAGACCAGCCTGGGCAACACGGCAAAACCCCATCTCTACAAAAAATAGCATGGTGGTGCATGCCTGAAGTCCTAGCAACTCTGGAGGCTGAGGTGGGAGGATCACTTGAGCCCAAAAAGTTGAGGCTGCAATGAGCAGTGATTGCACCATTGCACTCTAGCCTGGGAGACAGAGTGAGACTCTGTCTCAAAAAATAATAATAATATTTTCTTTCTCTAAGTTATTTTATGTAAGAATACAGTTTATAATACATATAACATACAAAATACATGTTAATTCACTGTTTATGTTATTGGTAAGGCTTCCGGTCAACAGTAGGCTATTAGTAATTACATTTTCAAGGAGTCAAGAGTTATACCAGGATTTTAGACTGCACGAGGGGTCAGCACCCCGGCCGGCCCCGGTGTTGTTCTAGGGTCAACTGTAATGTTATTTTGTAGCAGGGTTTCTCAGACTTGGCACCGCTGAAATTCCAGGCCACATCATTCTTCATTACGAAGGGATGTAATGTACATTATAGGCTATTTAGCAGCATCCTTGGCCTCTACACACGAGATCCTAGCGGCAGAGGTGTAACAGCCAAAGTTACCAAATATCCCAGGACAACTGTCTTAGACATATTTAATGTATTTTAATTTAGTTTTGTTTATTATTAATTTTTATTTATACAGCGCAGTCAAGATAAGATTTGCAGACAGTAACAGGGCTGGAAATTCAAACAAAGCCTGGGAAATACATGCTGCTAAAATATCATGGAAATGCTGCCTAGTCGAATATCAGCTATACAGAGTTAAGATTCAAGTTATGTGGATGATGAAAACCCCAACAATGAAAAGAAGGAGGGGCAGCAGAGCCCAAGACAAAGCCTTAAGGAGATAACATGAAGTTAATGATCGTGCACAAGAAAAGACATGAGAAAAAAGTTTCAGAAAGGAAACAACAAGCTTATGGCATCTCATCTTCTCCAGAGCCATCAGGAGCTTGAAGAAGGGTATAATCAGAGGCAGAGTTCACAGAAAGGTCCAAGAAAATGAGAACCCAGATGACGCATTTGCTTTGAGCCAAAAGGGAATGATAGGCTACCTTAAAACGAAAGGGCTCTAGAAAAGCATTTCAAGCCACCACCTCACCATTTGGTGCCCTGGATCAGTCCCTAATTACAATCATGGAATGAAAGAGTTAATGTATATTCTAACATGCTTGGGTCACTAGCAATTACTATCAGCATAGGTTATAATTCCACGGCAGCATTCAGTGAGGAAAAAAAGAATAAAACCTTTTTTTTTTTTTTCCTGAGTTGTGGATGCAAACCAGTCAACCATACTGGCCAAATCCCAACTCTCAAATCGCTTTGTAATATATACTATTCACCCAGCCTGGAGTCTTCAATGACAGCTATTCATGTGTCCCAAGCTGATCAAATGCAGACCATAGTGATGGTTCAGCACTACTTGCCCTTATTGAACGAACAGAATATGTTTCCTTCTCCATCTGGTGCACAAACTCTGCTGCTTCTTTTAGACTTTTAATGGAGTGTCCTCTAAATGGCACATCAGAGAAAACATTTTGATCTGAAGAACATGTATAGAAGGCAGCTACTTGTTCAGCAGCAACCCTGGCCTTTTGGGATATGTGAAGTCTTGGTTCTGAATAATGGGGTTGAGGGGGGAAAAAAGCTTTTACTGCTATTCTAAACACCCCTTAGTCTCCTTTGACTCAAAGCCGCTAATTATGCCAGGCAGGCTGAATGATGAGTAGTGGTTTTGTGATCCCAACTATTGTTCAGTAGGGCTGAGATCACCAATGCATTTTACTAGGTATAGAGAATTTGAAGGGAAAAGTCTGAGTACTTATTATCTCTTTGTTTTCTTAAACAGTGCCTATTTACAAACTTTTCACTAGTGAGTAAAAACATTTACTGGCAATAAAACACAGCAGTGTTTCTGAATGTTAACCTCTCCCCCCAAAACATGACGAAGTACTCTAAGTTTCTGGAAGGAAAAAAAAAACTGCTTTTTTTTGGTGCCATAAACACAGGGTGAGGTGATGGAAAGGAAAGAATAATACATTTAAAAAAAGAAGAAGAAAAAAGAAAGAGTAAGATATTTAGAAATAGTTTTTTTTTAAAAGAAGTATATGTTTCTTTGGAGCTACCTATACTACAAAATTAAGAAACTATACATTGCCTTTACAAAACCACAATAAAGTAAATAAAAAAACAACGTATCACAACACACACACAACAGATGGGGTGTGGGGGGGGGCAGGGATACTCTTAAGCCTCAAGAAATTATATCGGCAATAAAATACAGGGCATAAGAATGAAGAAGAGTGCAGCCAAGTAATAAATCCTGTGCTTTCTGAGGGAGACTAGCCATCCTTCCTTTAGGCAGATGTTTATTTTCTAAGAAGTGAGGAGGGATACTGTTAAAACATTTATAGTTTTAAAACATTTTAATTATCTCTGGTCCTTGCCTTCATAAAGGTCCTTGAGGTAAAAGCCATGAGGTGTAGGGGAGGTGGAGATGGTGAATGGGTACCAAAAAAATAGTTAGAAAGAATGAATAAGACCTAGTATTTCATAGCAAAACAGGGTGACTATAGTCAATAAGAACTTAATTATGCATTTCAAAATAACTAAAAGAGTATAACTGGATTATCTGTAACACAAAGGAGAAATGCGTGAGGGGATGGATACCCCCATTTACCCTGATGCGATTATTACACATTGCATGCCTGTATCCAAATATTTCACAAATCCCATAAATACATACACCTACCATGTACCCACCAAAATAAAACATAATTATATTATATAAAGTTGCTAAATAATTAGAACTGTACCCAAATATAAATAATAAATAATTGATGAACAAGATAAAAAGTGAAAACACACTTGTTTTCTACACACACTGTATATTCCCTTAATAACTTTTGGTGAGTAAATAGACATGGCAATGTCTTCTTTAGCATCATGGATAGTGAAATAATCTTGGGAAAGAGCTGTGATCATGTATACAACCTAACTATCCAAATGTCATTTTCACTTGCGTGGACTTTAAAATCTTGCTCTCTCTTTTTCTCTCATTCTTTTACAACTTAATTCTAAGTTCCCTTTTTGTCAGCGTTTTCATCACAATTAAACAGAGCTAAGAACTAAAAGGCAATTTTTTACCGAGAAATGTGTTTATCTCACAAAATTACCAGACTTCTCTGTCTGGTGCAATTTTAGAGAGGATTTCAATTAGTAAAAATTCAAATTGAAAGAGCCATGAAGATGGAAAAAGAATAACACCTTCCCTAACTCACACAACATAATTCTCAAATCTCTATTATTTTTGTGGTCTAACATTTCCCTTAGAAGGCACACTACATTACTTTTATCTCCAGAGACCTTTTATCCCCACCTGCTGGAAGCATGAAACATAACCGGGTCCAAGATAATCATTGACACATTTCAGGAAGAGAAAATATTTACACAAGTTAGATTTTAAAATCAACTGTTTTAAGCTATATCCTTTGGCGCATTATTTCTGTCACTGAAGTAGTTCACAACTCTAAAACTCTTTGTTTTGTAATTGTTACAAGGTTTATTCTCTTCTATTACTTTTAAAGATTTAAAATGGGCTGTTAATTGCATCAAGATTGTCAAGCAATTATTTTGCAAACCAAATAAAGGAAATATATAACAGTTGGATACTAGCCAAATTATGATCCTTAGGAAAGACACTGGTATGGAAAGATCACATATCACATACCTTGAGTTATGAGGAATGTGACATACATTGTCTGTCATATACCAAAAAAAGATGCTGGGATAAGAGCTTCGAAAGTAAGGTATCAGTTGGTATCACAGAAGTAAAAAGTAGAAGAGAGAGGCTGGAAGGTGTAGGGAGAATAGAGGGAAGGGAGAGATTTGTTAAGGGATATAAAATTACAGGTAGATAGGAGGAATAAGTTCTGGCATTCTATACCACTGTAAAGTAAGTTCTAGTGTTCTATACCACTGTGAAATGACTACAGTTAATGATAATATAGTTTCAAATAGCTAGAAGGAGGATACTGAAGGTTCCTAACACAAAGAAATAATAAATGTTTGAGAGGATGGATACGCTTACCATATATTATATGAATTAAAACATTACTAGGTAGCCCATGAATATAAACAGTTATTCTTTGTCTATTTAAGAAAATAAAATTTAAAAATAAAAAAATTTAAGGCCAGGCACAGTGGCTCATGCCTGTAATCCTAGCACTTTGGGAGGCCAAAGCGGGTAGAACACTTGAGGTTAGGAGTTTGAGACTAGCCTGACCAACATGGCAAAACCCTGTCTCTACTAAAAATATAAAAATTAGCTGGGTATGGTGGCGCAAGCCTGTAGTCCCAGCTACTCAGGAGGCTGACGTGGGAGGATCATCTGAGCCCAGGAGGTAGAGGTTGCAGTGAGCTGAGATTGCAAGACTGCACTCCAGCCTGGGTGGCAGAGTGAGATGCTGTCTAAAAAAATAATAATAATAAATAAAAGTAAGAAATTAACTATTTTTAACAGAGGAATACAGCTTTCTTCGTCTAGGATATAACATCGAGTTTTCTCAGTGGGAATGAAAGCAGAAAACAGCTGCCTTGCATTTTCCTTCTGTTGTATAAATTAATTGTCATTGTTGATTATTCACTAATTTACTTAAAAAAAAAACCCTATATACCACTGAAAAAAGATACTTCCATTGGACAGGAACGTTTTTGAATTTAATATATAAATTAAGTTCATATGCTTCTGGATTGTTTAAATGTAATTGAATATAATAAATTATTGAGTGGAAGCCTAAAAAAGTCCATAGAAAACCAAAATAAAAGTCCATAATGCATATAAAAACAAAGCATTTGCCTTTTGATTAAAGAATTGTACACCTTAGTGGTGTTTAATGATAGCAAGAGCCACTGCAGGAAAAAAGAAAGAAAGGAGAAATTGTCAGTCAACATTAGATTTCTCTTTTAAACTAACTAGAATTTTAAAATTTTTCCTAAGAAAATATTTAATACACTAGAATATTTTTCCTAATGCACTAGATTTTGTTTCCCCCTTGGTGCTCTTTCAATCATTGTTGATTGGCGATACGCCATTTGGTCATACTGAATGTGTAAGAATAAATGAATAAACTGTTTTTTGGCTAATATTCCACAATGTTAAATTACAAATTTCCTCCAGCATTTAAACAGGAGAGCAGTGGAGTGTCCCTGCCAAAAGTTTGCCACCCCCTACGAGCATATATTTCAATGAATCTGAGACAGGTTTCTGGCAAACAAGTCAGTTTTTCTTGTTAGCTAATTATAAATAAGTAAAAGTGAAGACAAGTTGGTTACATTACCATAATTTATAACTAATAACAAAGCAAGGAGATTGGATTCATATTTTCAATATATACTTATTGAATGGTTATTATTTACAAGTATTGTACTTGGCACAGGATAAATCATAAACAAAAAACTTTAAGCATCTTCCATCCTCTTTCAAATCTACATTTAGTTCACTCTAAAGAGAGTAAGGTATGTATACTCTTTCTCAAATCTCCAAATCAGTTCTTCACCTTTAGTTAGGCTTTATTAAAATTTAAAGAACACATTTTATACATAAACTAAAAAAACTACATACCAGGCTATTTTCAGTAACTAGCACTCATAGAAGTCCCATCAATAGTTGCTGAATGAGTGAAAAGAACAGCAAAATGAATTAATTCTGGATTTACATATTTATAAATGAAACTTAGCAAGCAAGCTTAATAAAATAAAATGGCAAATATAAGCTCTTATACATACAGTTAAAATAAGTATAATTTAAATTGCATTTGTAATAGGAATCAGTCTGTGGTTGTTCCATTTAAGGGTCTAATAAATCATTGTGAAAATATTAGCACTGTATTCCAACCAACCATGTTAGTTATTAAAGGTAATAACAACCTACATTAAAAAATCTAAATATAAATTATATTATGGATAGGATTAGCAACTGATTAAGGAGACAGATCAGGCACACACAACGTCTCCTCTATTTCTGAAAACCCTCTGAAATAAATGTGCAAAGGTATTAAAGGAAAGTCCTGAGATGGAAAAACAATTGGGGTAGGAAGATGGGTACCACCAATGAACAAGAGATATTAGTACAATTGTACAATTAGTACAATTTGAACCTGTTCAATTAGTACAATTGAACAGGAATTAAATAGAGCTGCAGCTTAGAATCTGCTGCAAAAAAGCTCTGGAAAATGTATAAGTGTGCTGAAGCAGCTTTGGAAACCAAGATCCAAAGTCAGCAGGAACTTTGGAAGATGGATATGAAAAAGGAACTGAAGACAAAGAGATTATTTGAAGGTCTGTATAAGGACAAATCTTTCACTTGTCATCCCCTCTCCAAATGCAGGCAAAAATCAGGCAGCTGGCATTTACCTCCAGCAAAAATTGCTGACCCTTTCCCACTGAAACTGAACAAACTGCCAGGTGAAACCTGGTATAACGCTCACTAGTTGATTTGAGTGATCCTGTAGCCTGACAGCTGGCTTCCTGGCTTCCTTGCTGATCCCCGTAAAGCAAAAGTCTCACATTTTCTTACACAGAATTCTAAGTGATAATTCCACATGGGAATCAGTCGTAACACAAAAACAGAGGACTCTTATTAACGATACAGTTGCTTATTCCATAGGAAGGATTATCACACATACGAGAAAAAGCAGCAGGATGAGACAGAAGGGCCAAATTTAAGAAACTAAACATTGACACCAGAGGAAATGGAGCTAACTCAGGCATCATAGAAGAAATTATGGAAAAAAATACTAGACAATAAACTCAGAAATATTTAGGAAGATATTCTATCTACAAAAAGAAACCAAAATGCTATGAAAAATGAATAGAGAACTAGCACATACTTGTAGAAATTCAAAGTATGACTACATTTTAAATTATGGCTAAAATTAAAAATGAAAACTGCATCACAGGCCTACAAAGAAAACACTCCAGATTATAATGTAATGATAGAATGCTCCGGGATAATAATTTCTACTAATAAGTGTAAGACTGAATACAATTATTTGACAAAGAACGTGGTGCCATATGCCTTCCTAATGGATTTCATATTGTTTAGGCATCCATGGCTACCCAACATGTTTCAGGTGAAAGTGATACCAATCCTGGATCCTGGTGTAGATATCATCTGGCTAAGCCAACCTCCACATGTCATTTCCTTGGTACATTTATTGGTCCAAAGGTAGTATTTATCTGAAGGTGGCTCAATAAGACTGATGATGGGAAGGGCTTACATTGTTAAGCTGGAGGAGGGTTTCCTCTCACTATTGCTGAAAGTGAAAGAAGGATCCCTAGTCACCACTAGCAACAATTTTGCCCAAACAAGGAAAAGTAGTCCTAAGTAGAAGCAGACCCTGGCAATGGCAGGAAATATGCAGTGCTTGATGACATTTGTGAGCAGTTTGTGTCACTTGAATTATACTTGTATGACATAATACATTTACTTACAGTTTAAAGCAGTGTGAGTCAAGGTGTGCTGTGGCTTGCTAGTAAAAGCTGCACAATCCCAAAGCCACTGTTTAAACAGAATACAAATACCCTTGGATTTGTGGCCTGTGTCAACTTTGTCTAAGGCATTTAAAATCAAGACCAAGACAAGTAAAAAAAGAGTCTAGAAACACAATATTATCACACATTGTTTCACACTAGAAGACATTCAAGAAATTCAAGCATGTCTGTGTACAACTAGTGTTTTCCAGAGCAACAAAACCCTTGTTCAAGGAAAGCTCTGAAGTGGATCAGATTCTTCTATTTACCAGAAGCTGAAGCAGCAGTAAGGACAAAAGAACATGCCAAGATTTTTGTTGGAGATGAGAATACATATATCTAGTAGGCCATGGAGTGGCAGAAAAGCTGAACAATATTTTATCTAAGTATTTCACAACACTGAGCTCAGACTTTCTCAATTCTCCTCTCATAATCCCACCATTTATAGAATCTAACTCAATTTTAAATCATCAAAGGACATCAACTCTGAACACAAGAGGACTGCATTCAAGCCAAATAATGTAAAATTAGTTCACACTTGTGAATCTGACATGTTCTTGAATCAGACATGTGTGGGTGGATGGATATGATAAAAAGATTAATTTTAACAATAAGATGCTCAAGGGTGCATGCACAAGCACAAGCACACACATACATACATGCATACTTTCAAAATGTTTCTTTAAAAATCCTACTTAACAAGCATATTCAAATCCTAAGTAAACTGCATTGTAAGGAGACCTTATTTTCCCCCTCATAGTTGTAAATTCCTTGAATTTGAGTCAAATTTAGGCAGGAATACAAAGGCCTAAAAGCCTGCATTTACTCACTTTTATTTAAGTGGAGGCAAGGGTGTAATACACTTATATATGTAGTTGAACCCAGTCAAATCAGTTCTTAGACTTATTAGGGCATGACGCTGTTGACACAAGGCTAAGTGAAAAGCCTTGACCTTTGCATTTCCGCCATGACCTCAGGGACTAGACCTCGTCATCTCACCCCAACCTTTACAACGTGAATCACACCAGATCGGGTGGCTGTGTTTTTTGAAGGATCCATTGGCCCAAATGAAAACTATTTACTTTGCCCGTAATTGTTAATTCCTATGAGGCTTTTGTTTTGTTATTTTGTTTTCCAGGGCTTCCAAAGTGAAATCTATTCTACTTCTGTAAAAACAAGATGTTCTCTAAATTCTTTAAAGTTTGCATCAAAATCTGTTAAGCCAAAATGGTTTTTTTTTTTTCCCACAAAATCCTGTCATATTTTGACAGGAATTCAAATCAAAGCAAAAGTTGTGTGTAAAAAGGGTGTTAAATATTAAAGGAAAAGAAAGAGAATGGTTATTTTACTAGATACCAGCTTTTAAAAAAAAATGACTAGGATATTATAGTTTCCAGCACTTACATGAAGTTTCTCATGAGAGGCCTCAACAAATCTAGTCATTTCAGCCAAATTGATCTATATAGATATCAGACTTTATTTCTCATCTGCCTTTAAGATCGATATAGATACAGAACAGAGTTTTAAAAGGAAGCTTTTGCCTTTTAATTCCATTCCTGGATGGTCACAAGTAACCTTATGCCCTCAAACTCCATTCCTCGACTCATATCCAGGCTCCAAGATTTGAACTCAACCAGCGAAAAGGAAAGGGCTGTATCAGATTACCCCAAATATTTACTGAGATAAATGGTGAGGATGGAAGCATTTGGGGGGAAGCTGGATCTATTAAAAACAGTGGAGAAAAAAGGGCAGTTTTCTCCTCTAAATGTGCGCTAGCATATTTTATGGAGGTAAAACGCCTTCTTTATGTAAAAGATAGTAAATCTGTTGATGCCATTAGTTAGGATAGCGTTATCTTAACAAAGGGCATGAGATTCAGGGTCTAAAGTATCTAAATCTCAGCAATGTGAAACAGGACTTTTAAAAGAACTTTCAATTGGAAATACCGAGTAAATGGGTTCACACAGCATGAATTTTATTGTAGACCAACCTACTTTTCACATTTTCCTCTCTAAAACAAGTGAGTCATTTGTTCTCTGTACTCATAATGGAAAGAAAACAAGAGTTTCTTTGTTTGTGTACATTAACTCAATGCTGTAAAAGTCATGCAGCCAAGCTTCACTATACTTTCACCTTTAAACCTTAACCTGACTTGTAACAATATTTGTAGCCTCTAAAATTACACTGGTTGAACCCAGACGGAGTTAATCACCCTTCACTGTCTCAGTGAAAAGTATAATGACCTACCATTTAATGAGAGGCCATTAAAACGCTAGAAGGGGCAAGAATTCACATCGTGTGTTTATACATACCTCACAGACATGAATCCATACATTCAGCCTACCAGGACAGTTTTCATATGGCACTTGCTTAGAGAACCAGATGGAAACTAATGACTGCTGTACACTCGAAGCCAGAAGTGTCTATTCTGCTGTCTTCTGTAGTGCACCTTATACTTTTAATACTGACAAAAGTTAATTCTAACCAATTCCATCTGTAACTGAACAAAGAATAATCCAAATCAGAGTTGGGTAACTGATGATATTCTTTTCTTTCCCTAACTACCGTTGCTTCCAACACAAGGCACGTTCATCGCCAGGAGCCTTGATTTCTACCTGCAAAGTATGTCCCAAATCCTGCCTTCAGGACTGCTACACTGCACAAATCCAAAGGGTAGTGTCTTATCACTCATGGTGCCTAGGCTTGCTCCAGAGGGTGGTTAAGGACCCCAGCAAGCAGGATGAACCTGCAACTGAGCAACACAGAGGCCTGCACGGCTTCTATCCACCTCCCTGGTACCACCTCAGACTCAGCCATTATCAAACCCTTCTAAAGTGATCTCTTAAATCTCTGCCCCATCTCCACTCTTGCCTCTATAGCCCGTCGATCGGGAGCATGTTGGGTAATCTTTTCTGTTTTTAAAGTAAATCATGTGACTCTTCTGCTTAACACCATCTTAATTCACCTGTAAGTTCTTTAAAAAAGTCTAGGACTGAAGACAACGGCTCAGGCTTGTAATCCCAATGCTTTGGGAGGCAGAGACCGGAGGATCACATGAGCCCACGAGGTCGAGGCTACAATGAACTGTGATGGTGCCACTATACTCCAGCCAGGGCAACAGAGCAAGACTCTGTCTCCAAAAAAAAAAAAAAAAAAAAGAAATTAAAAAGTAATAAAAAAGTCCTTACTAGGCCCTTCAAGCCCCTAAATTAGAGAATAAAAAGTGCATACCTACAGGATCAAGTAGTTAAATAAGAGCAACACAGGCCCGACATTCAGATGTGGGCATACATTATATAAGTGAAGGGTACTGGCAAACCAGAGAACATGGGGGCTGCCTAAAGGGGCAGCTCCAATCCAGCTCCAAATGAAAGATTCCATATGGGAGGGAGAATCTGAAGTTATCAGACCATCTAGTTTTTTCAGAGAAGCTAGAAATCTGGATTTTTATGAAAAAATTTCAATTTTTATATCTTACCCCAATATTTTTGAAACAATGTGAAATAAATCAAATACCTCTGCCAACTGGTATACAAGGCTCTTGGGTGATGACTTCTCAAAACAATCTCCCAAGCCAGGCATGGCGGCTCACGCCTGTAATCCCAGCACTTCGAGAGGCTGAGACAGAACTGTGCTTGAGGCCAGGAGTTCAAGACAACCTTGGCCAAAACATTGAAACCCATCTCTATTAAAAAAAAAAAAAACTCCCACTTTATCTCTATCCTTGGACAATCTACCACTTCTGTTTCTCTAATTTATGAAGCTTTTCCTACCTCCAAACCTTTGTACTTATTTTACCCATGAATTTCTGCATTTATCCTATCTAATTGTGGCGTCTCTCTGCAAGTCACTGCAACATCACCCTATTTCCTATTTGATTCTCTTAGAGCATCTCATCCTCATGGAAGATTTGACCAGTTCACACTGGTAAATTTAGTCTACAAGGAACGGCTTTACTGATGTATTAATAAAACCCATTTTCAATAAAAATCAATGCAGAACATATTTAAATGAGTGAACAAGATAGATCCACACATACAACTACACACACGCACACACACACCTTTTGAACTTCAGGCTGACAACGCTATTTGTTAAACATCTAAAATAAATTGCTACAAATATTGTTTGTGTGTACACAGATACATAAACGTGTGTATACACATAAGAATACATGTTTATATGTGTATGATTGATGTAAAGGTAGATTAATATATAAGTAGATATTAACCTACCTCAATGTTGTTCTGCCAGATGGACTCTTTTAAGGAGTATCTTCATGTAGATAGAAGACAGTGGTTCTCAACTTTTGTTCCCCAGAACACCTGGCAATGTCTGGATATTTTCGCCAGTCACAAATGGGGGATGCTATCTACTGGTAGTGAGACAAGCCCAGGAAGGCTGCTAAACATCCTACAATGCATATGACAGCCTCTACCACAAAGAATTATCCAGCCCAAAATGTCATTAGTGCTGGACTTGACAAACCCAGATAGAGTTTTCTCCTTCCCCCACTCCAACTTTGCCGAAAGAAGGAATAAGCATCCCACATTTTTGGTTTTTGGGTGGTGTGGAATAATTTCAAATGTTCCTCAACACCACTGTGAAATAGATCTTTTTTTAATAAAAAAGTATTGATTGTTTCTCTGACCACTAGCATATAGGTTCCATGAGAGACTAGGAAAAAAAGTGGGTTGTTTGGTTTGGTATGACTTTGGTATTCACCTAGTAGAGTGGTGATCCATTTTAAGCATTCGAGAAATGAACAAATGATTCCAGTAGCAGTAATTCACTCTTCTGTGCTTCATATTCTCCATGTCATTAAATGTTTGTTTAATCAGTGCCCTCAGATTGAAGCAGGCGACACTGTATTGGGTTCCAGGCACACAGAGATCAAGAAGAAATCCACCATACCCTCAAATTATTCAAAATGTGGGGTGGAAGCAAACAAATGTAAAATACAACACAATGCAATTGATACATTCTTACAGCAAAGACAGGTACAGAACACCACAGTAGCACACAGAAGGGGCCAACTCACCTAGACTTGAAGAATTGGAGTTGGGGAGGGGAGGATAAACATCCTCCTGAAGTGATGCTTGACCTGTCTTACGTGTGCTGAGTGCTAATTAGGCAGTAGGGTGAGGAAGAAACAGCATTTCAAAAGATGAGATCTGACAAGTTGCATAGTGCAAGCAGTTTAGCATTTGTAGGGAAAGAGAAGGTTTATCTTTGGAAATGAGAAGAGTAACACATAAAGACCTTAATGTGTAAACATGAATGAATTTCTGTTTTAGTATATGTTGGACTAGACTTCATTATTTTCTTCCCACTCTGAGATTCAGTGAACCTCTAATTTTATTCTAGATAATGTTACATAGTGATTGCTCAGTAAATATTTGTGGAATTAAATTATAACTTGCACCTACTCCATACCCCATGGTTTTTCTAAATCAATAGTGTATATTGCAACTGCGACGTACTTATCAAAGAGTAAACTTGTTCAAAATTGAAGTGAATACAGCTAAAACAGACTCAGAAATAACCATTTCCTTTAATTTTCTCTTCTTTAATAACACATACGTCTAATCTTAAGTACCAGCTCATAGTATTTTAGTCTAAATATAATAGTAATAATGACGGCAAAAGCAGGCAGGAAGAACTAGTTTTATTTTAGGCCATGTTCTGTGTCTACCTGCTTGCTCTCAAGCCTCTATAGAGAAACTTGCCCTACGCTTATACTCAGATTTCTCCTAAAGCTGAATGTCCATATCAGATTATTTATCTTAATATTTTGTAACATTTCAGGCATTGCATTTCATGTTTTGTAAAACGCTTAGGTGGACAACCCACTGGCATCACAAAGTCAACCTAAGTGCAATTCCCAGTGTTTCTTGTAAACATAATTGTTCTTCCCTTACTGCTTAAGTCCTTGTTGTCCATGTTAGTCTTGTCTCCTGATAGTCACCTGAAATCCCTTCCTGCTGCATATATTGTATGAGTTCTATCTGTTTATTCTACTATCCAAAAACTGTTTATCTTTCCTCTTTGCTTCATTTCCAGTAACAACGTCTTTACTCATCATCTCTCCCCTTTATTAGTTTAATAGCCTAATCCAACTTCCATGCTACCGGTTGAGAGATGTTTCTATCCCACCCTATTTTAGAAAGGCAGTTACCTACATAAAGAGCATTTAATGGTTTCCTTCGCCACATAGTTAAAGGCAGTCTACTTAACACAGAATATCTTCATATTCTGAGATATACAAGTGGCCAGGAAAAATATGAAAAAATGCTCCACTTCACTAATATTCAGAGAAATGCCAATCAAAACTACAATCCATAGCATCTCACACCACTCAGAATGGCTATTATTAAAAAGTCCAAAATAACAGATGTTGGCAAGGCTGTGGAGAAAAGGGAACACTTATTATACACTGTTGGTGGGAATGTAAATTAGTGGAGATACCGTAAAAAAAAGTTTGGAGATTTTTCAAAGAACTTAGAACAGAACTACTATTCAAGCCCCAAATCCCATTAACCAAAATAAAGCAAATTAATCTACAAAAAGATAAATACACTTGCATGTTCATCACACTACTTACAATACCAAAGACATGGAACCAACCTAGATGCCCATCAACAGTAGAATAGATAAATAAAATGTGGCATGGAATACTATGCAGTCATAAAAAAGCATGAAATCACGTTCTTTGCAGCAACATGGATACAGCTGAAAGCCATTATCCTAAGCAGATTTACACAGGAACAGAAAACCAACATTCACATGTTCTCAATAATAAGTGGGAGCTAAACTTTGGATACTCATGGACATAAAGATGGGAACAATAGATATCAGTGACAGCCAGAGGGGAAAGGAAGGGAAAGGAGCAAGGGTAGAAGAACTAACTTTTGGGTACTATACTAAGTACCTGGCTGACTAGATCATTCTTACTCCAAACCTCTGCATCATGCAATATACCTTTGTAACAAACCTGCAGATGTACCCCCTGAATCTAAAATAAAAGTTGAACAAAAAAGAGAAAATCTTCATATTCTGACCATAAGTTTATCTTTACAGGCACCTGATGTGAAAATAATTCTAAATTATTGATGGTTTCTTCAGTATACATACAACATGATTTTTCTTCTCTCTGCCTATATGTTTTACTTCTGCTTAGTCTGATGGGCAATCATGCAAACAGATAGAATATTCATTAATATCTAGTTCAAATTTTCTTTAAATACTCCTTGACCCTAGTAGGAAGTACATTTTCCCTTCTTGCACTTCTATTACGATGAGGGTGTGTGTTCATCATATTCTAATTATTCATATGCCTTCCTCAATTATTAGACAATGTGAACTGTACTAATTCGTTCCCATGCTGCTATGAAGATATACCTGAGACTGGGTAATTTATAAAGGAAGAAGTTTAATGGATTCACAGTTCAGCATGGCTGAGGTGCCCTCAGGAGACTTACAACCATGGTGGATGGGAAGGCAAACACATCCTTCACATGGCAGCAGCAAGGAGAAGTGCACAGCAAAAGAGGAAAAGCCCCTTAGAAAACCATCAGATCTCTTTGATGGGGTTTTTTCTTGTAAATTTGTTTAAGTTCCTTGTAGATTCTGGGTAGTAGAACTTTGTCAGATGGATAGATTGCAAAAACTTTCTCCCATTCTGTAGCTTGCATGTTTACTCTGATGATAGTTTCTTTTGCTGAGCAGAAGTTCTTTAATTAGATACCATTTATCAAACAACCCCATCAAAAAGTGGGCAAAGGATATGAACAGACACTTTTCAAAAGAAGATATTTATGTGGCCAAGAAACATGAAAAAAAGCTCATCATCACTGGTCATTAGAGAAATGCAAATCAAAACCACAATGAGATACCATCTCACACCAGTTAGAATGGCAATCATTAAAAAGTCAGGAAAGAACAGATGCTAGAGAGAAAGTGGAGAAATAGGAACGCTTTTACACTGTTGGGAGTGTAAATTAGTTCAACCACTGTGGAAGACAGTGTGGTGATTCCTCCAGGATCTAGAACCAGAAATACCATTTGACCCAGCAATCCCATTACTGGGTATACACACAAAGGATTATAAATCATTCTACTATAAAGACACATGCACACGTATGTTTACTGCAGCACTATTTACAACAGCAAATACTTGGAACTAACCCAAATGCCCATCAATGATAGACTGGATAAAGAAAATGTGGCACGTATACACCATGGAATACTATGCAGCCATATAAAAGAACGAGTACATGTCCTTTGCAGGGACATGGATGGAGCTGGAAACCATCATTCTCAGTAAACTAACACAGGAACAGAAAACCAAACACCGCATGTTCTCACTCATAAGTGGGAGTTGAACAATGAGAACACATGGACGCAGGGAGGGGAACATCACACACCGGGGCCTGTCAGGGGGTCGGGGGAAAGGGGAGGGAGAGCATTAGGACAAATACCTAATGCATGCGGGGCTTAAAATCTAGATGACGGGTTGACAGGTGCAGCAAACCACCATGGCACATGTCTACCTACGTAACAAACCTGCACGTTCAGCACAGGTATCCCAGAACGTAAAGTAAAATTAAATAAGTAAATAAATAAATAAATGAAACCACCGGCTCTCATGAGAACTCACTCACTATCATGAGAACAGCATGGAAGTAGCTACCCCCATGATTCAACCACCTCCCACCAGGTCCCCTCCCAGCAGCTCCCTCCAACGACACACAGGGATTATGGGAACTACAATTCAAGGTGAGATTTGGGTGGGGACACAGCCAAACCGTATCATGAACTTTGTGTGTAGTGACCATCACTAATTTTGTTTTCATAGCATCACTGCCTAGAAATCTTTGACCTATGGCAGGTACCCAGTAAAAGTTATATAAATTATCCTAAAGAATAGGAGAGAGTTTCGCTGTACTTTTTCTGCCCATCTATATATGAGTTAGTTTCTGTAAGATACCAGGCAATTTTTAAAAAACTCTTTTAACAATAATTTGAGGTTCTCAAATTCTCTAGATGTTTCTCAGCAATCTCAAATATAGAGCTTATTGCTATAAATTCCTAAAAGAAGCAATTCAGCATTTAAATGTGTCTCTTTAATAATACTGAAGGCAACCTCACTGTGAGCTCTTTACTATTTATGGAAAAAAAATCAATATTAAGGATAAGCAAAATATTAGATAACAAAAACTTATTTAATTT
The DNA here is from genome assembly GCF_028885625.2 of Pongo pygmaeus. Classification (NCBI taxonomy): domain Eukaryota; kingdom Metazoa; phylum Chordata; class Mammalia; order Primates; family Hominidae; genus Pongo; species Pongo pygmaeus. The sequence goes on along the minus strand of NC_085930.1, from coordinate 16,544,375 downwards.
TCAGTTTGGAGGAGAATGTATTATTTTTTCTTAGATACACTTTGTTTTTTAGAATGTTAAAATGATCAGTTTAGAATTTCATTCATTCAACAAACAGTTATGGAGCTCCCACTGTGTGCTAGGTGGTGTGGTAACTATTTGGATAGTTTAGTTCTGTAAAATAGCCATGGGTCATCCCACACAGTGACAAGAGACTATAGATATCTACAGGAGAATCTGTAATTAAGGAATTCACGGAAGGCTTCCCTGATAAACTGACCATGAGCACATGTGAAGCAAGTGGCAATGACAGGCATACATGAAACGCTGGCCTGGAATGAAATAGACAATATGAAGGGGGATATGTCACACTCAAGTTGGCAGCACTGGAAATTAGGCTGCTGTTTTGGTCATGGAACCTACACCTCTCCCTACCTTCTTCAAATTTCTTCCAGTATTACTATTTCTAATTGGTACTTAATTAGCATTAAGTATCAACAGTCCAATATTTTGCTGCTTTCTTGGAAATACATATTCATACGAAGAGATAAAATTAAATAATGCCTATAAGAAATATGTGTGTTTTGCATTTAATCTACCCTTCATTTACAGATAAGGAAGATTTAGAAAAGCTAAATATAATCAATTTCACAGTTCACCAGTGATAGTGTCAAATTAGAGTACAGCCAGCCAGACACACAAAATGTGATAATTATTTATTAAATGAATGAATGACTCTAGAGGCCAAGCTGCTAACCACCAATTACTCCATAAATACTACTGAATTTCCCAGGCTTATGTCAATTGCTAACCTGAAAATCATGTTCTTAAGCCACAGTATTAATACTTTCAATTTCATCTTTGCTTTCTTGAGGGTATAACTTAATTAGTAGAGAAGGAAGTTGGAAACAGTGTCTCAGGATTCAAAAACATTTTCAACAAGTGAAGTTTGCAGCTAGTACTTCACCTGTCTTTAGAACTCCCGTCTCTCAATGTTGCCCACTGTATTGCTCCAGAACTCAAAAGGGCCTCATTTTTCTCCATCTTCCACACTTCTCAGTCCCTGTGCCCTTCCCACACTCCACATGAAAACCTCAGTTTCTCAATGCTAAAGAGCTGAGCTCCAAGTAAAGGAAGATCTATAATCTGATTAAAATAATCACCGTAATTGTAAATCTCTTAATCCTCTTAGAAGCATTAACATTTTTTTAAATGTGGGAGTGGGGAAGCAAGCTGATATAGCCTCTAATTGTTGGCATTTTTGTACAGCATAAACATTATTATATTTCCCTTTGCTGGGATAGAAATGGCTATCACATTGACATGGCAATCTGCCCAGAAATCTGTCTCCAAACTGTCAAATTAATGCTGAATTTTCCTTGACAATGCTCATGCCTTCTCTGCTTTTGTTTGTTTGCTGTTTTGAAATCACCGGGTGGGGAGATTAAATTATTTTTATATTTGGGGTTTGTAAATCAGGGTCTACACCCAGAACTAACATAAACTGGTTTCTTTAAAGAAAAATAAAGCAAAACAAAACAAACAAAACTTGATAAAAACTACTTAATTAGGAAAATAATAATAGAAACAATGCAACAACTCATACTAAATAGAAGTCAAAACATGCCGAACACTCTTTTAAGCACTTTACATATGTAGACTTATTTAGTTTTCACAGTAACCCCATCAAGTAGATACTCATATTATCTCAATTTTAATGATAAGGAAAGCAGACAAAAAAGGAAAGCACAAAAAGAAATTCTATGCATTTTACTGTGAAACATAATGAAAAATAAAAATTTCTATTGACATAATAGAAATTTCTATTGACATAATCCATTCAAGTTGACATGGCTAGTTGGTAATGAAGCAGGATTTCAAACCTAGGTATTTTAACCCTGAAGCCTTATAACCTATGCTCTACTGAAAAGCACACTGAGGAGGAAAAACTCATTGACAAATAATCCAGCTCACTGTGTTATTCCTAGGTTAAAAACTACAGCACTCCAATTCTGGAAGAGACTGAAATATGCACTGGTTCAATTCCTGCATATTACACATGAAAAACAACATACCCATGGCATGGAGAAAAACTACTTAATGGCAGATTCAAAGCCAGCAACAACCTACTCTAAATCCAAGACATGTTTTTCTCCTGCACTATACCATGGATCAGTCTATAGAAAACCCATAGAAAAATCCACAAACTCCAAGCCAAGGTAGACATCCAAAGTCCTTAGCAATCTATTTTGTGAGATCCAGTACAAATATAACTGTTGAGTGCCCCCATTTATAAATTACTTCTGAATTTGGTGCTGAATGTGGTAGAAATGAAACAACATTTCTACCACCAGTTGTTCCAAGACTTTTGATTTTTTTTTAGACATGGGAATGTAAATTTGTGATATTTGGCAATTTTGGTATTTCTTCTTTCATGTGTTCATTTTTCTGTTTCTAAAATAACAATTTGCTCACAAATCAGAAGACATATTCATCCCTTCTATAACTCCTGTCAAAGCAAAGTCAAGAAATTCATACTCCAATTTTATTCCCTAAATCACTTATTAATTCACAGAATGACATGTGTGCAGGTTGTAAGTAATTAACTAGACACAGACTCTCGTAGTTTGAAAGGAGATACAGATGAGTGTATGCAATATGGCACGACTGTGGGCAAAGACAGTATGTAGAGGGTGCTAGAGAAACATAAGAAATACATCAAATCTATCCTGGGTAGGTGAATGGGACAGCTAAGGTTTACTGGAAGATGAGACACCTGTATTGATTCATTAGGACAAACAGGAATTGGGATGGAAAACAGGAGAGGGAAAAGGACAGACAGGAAAGGATATAGACAGTGTATCCCCAAATAGAGGAAGCAGATGTTAGAAAAGCCAGAGGAGTAAGAGTGTATTCATGTGGTTAAAATTGGTGCCCTAATCAGGCATGTGTGCAATGTAAGCAAATCAATAATTCCAACATATCCAAATACAAGGTGCTGTCTCATAAGAAAATGAATTAAACATTATATTTCTATGGTTCACAAAGAAGAAAAGGTCTTTGTAAGGAAATAAGGAGAAGAAATAGAGTTATGGTCCCAGGGACAATAAAAATCATCAAAGCTCAGACAAATTAGCCAATATATTCTCATTACATTCTTCTAAAGCCTGCAGTTATCATCTATAGAAACAATTTCCAAGAAATGTGGGAATCTTGGCTGCCTTTTCAAATAATCAAGAATCCGTTATTATTGGCAGGCTATTTTGTCAAGGCATCAGATAACGCTCATCTTTAAACATGCCTCCTATGGACAATAAAATGCTGGTGACGGTTTCCAGCTTCAAATGAATCAGCTCTCCTTGCCCAGGGCACATTACTGCTCCTGACCTCTTCCCTGCCCGTGCCTTGACCTTCTCCCACTCAGACGTTATTCCCTTCCTCATGCCTGTGAGCATCTCATGATTCCTGAGCTGTAGCTCTAGAATTTAGCATGAGGAGGGCGGCCCCTGATAGATGTCTTACATGAGTAATGCTCTTAATGATCCCCAATGGGACTACCATATTATTCCAGCAGGATAAATCATTCAGACACAAAAAGAAATTCTGTGTATTTTACCGGGAAACAGAATGAAAACTAAAAATTTCTACATTTAGAAATATTTTTCTTAAATTTTGCAAAAAATAACCAAGTTTTCCCAATGAAAAAAGAGTTAACAAAAGTTTCTTCATATGTTTAGTTTTGTAGTATATCTCAATCACCTGAGCACATTATATATACCATTTCTATGCTGCCTAAAGAAATCCTCCAAATGTTATTTTAGAAACATTTATGAATTATGCACAAGATTCCTCACAGAAATGCTAGATACGCTCTTGAAAACCGTGCACAAATCAGTATTTTGTAAGTCAAATAACATTTTTCACTGACAAATTATTTCAGAGATGCTTTCTTTTCATTTCTGGTTAATATTCAATTGTTCATGATTACTGACCCTTTAGATTAAGCTTCTCTCCTGAAAATATTTCTGTCAAATAACTAATACTCTATTAGCAAATAATAAAACAAATAAGGGAAACTATATTTTAAAAAGAATCCCGCAAGAAATACTTGCAAAAGGTAGGGACTTCTTTGCAATTCAGTCACAACCTCAATTTTCTTTATTTTTATTTCTTAAAATTTCCTTAATGTATTTTCTTAACATGTAATTCATATGGAACACAGTGGTGCACCTCTTAATAGCAATCAGTAAGCCTTTAAGCCATTTTGATAATTTCTCTTCTTATTCGAGAATATATTTATTTATTCAGCTCATCAGGGACTCTTAGCTCATCAAAGGGCTCGTGGTTTTGTTGTCTTTGTTTGTTAGCTTTAGGACAAAAGAATAAACATAAACAGTAAAACTGATCACTTTGCCTGGCTCAACAAATACAATTTGTAAAATGTAAATAGCTACCAATAAAGGAGAAGCTTTTGGTTAAGTAAGCCATTATGTAAACAATTGGCTAGTAACTATACAAAGAAGAGGGGCAAACACCAGAAAAATGAAAAGGTAAAACACAGAAGATAACAAAAAGTAAGGAGATCCTGATGTATTTAGAGTAGAAATAGGCAGCAACAGATAGGTCGGTTGGCCATAGTTGGTCAGTGGTGTAATACTGCAGACACAAAATGATGACTGTATACCATATTTGGTGCAAGCACTTATTATTATTATTAATTCACACTCAACTACCCATATTTATTGGTTAGGAAATTATATTTAAAAATACAGATGTATGCTTCCTCTTGAAAAGTCCATCTGAAAGTCCATCTGAAAATACGTCTACATTGAGGCTGTATTTCCCTGGAGCAAGATTCAGCCAACCACCCCTTGGCCCTAATACAAGCACTTCCTTTCTTATACAGACCTTGTATAGGCATTTCCGTTTTCAACCCTTACATGATATCAGAAAAAAAAAAAACAACAGAATCTCATAAGTTTTATTTGTGAGATTGTGACTTTAGACCAGACTTCAGATGGTTCAGTGGGAAATAAAGATGAAAAGACCAGTTACCTAGCTTCTTAATACATTTTAAATCTCCTGATCCAGAAAAGCATGACATCCCAGGATACCAAGGGAATATTTATAAAATGCAAGATTTGTTGGAAGGTTAGGAGAAAGTTAAAAGTTATTTACATTTTTAAATAAAAAGGAAGGTAGACTCCTCAAACTTGACATTACACTTCAGAAAGACACTGGCTAATTAGATATATTTAAAACAATAACAACAAAAACAACATAACCAAGGGAAATGAATCTGTATCAAATGAGAAAAATTAAAAAAAAAAAGGGCATCTTGTGCCTGAAGAATATCAAGTTTAAAAAGAACAAAATAACTCTCTTCAAATACTGAAACTAAATTAGATTTACCTTGGGTAGCTTTGGAGGATAAAACCAAGGCCAGTAGGTCGGGAATTAGAATTAGGTTTTAGCTTAACATGCAGACAAGTTTTATAAAAATTGTAAATGTCTATGCTATGAAGAGATAATTCCTGACACAGAAAGGAACGAGGAAAGAATAAAGACTGTGTTCAGGGTACCACGGAGAGAGCAGAAGGACAGAGACAGTGATATTCCAGGGACCGTCCGGAGGATTCTCTGATAGATGGAGCATAAAAATACACATAGCATTATATCAAAGTCTATTTATCTGTATACGGCTATCCATAACCTCAAAGAAAATGCCAGAAAACAGATGTCTTAACCTCTAAGAATTAGGTTATCAAATTTATATCTATTTTACTTTCACCTTCTCTCCATTTGGTTGAAGCATGGCTTAAAATTATTTACGTTTTAAATTGACAAATAAAAACTGTATGTATTTATGGTGTACAACATGTTTTTAAATATGCAAACATTGTGGAATGGTTAAATCAAGCTAATTAACATATGCATTATTTTTTATGGTCTAAATATAAGCTCACTCAGAGGTCATCACGCATACCTCTATTAAATCACCTACAGAGCAATCAACCATTTACCATAAATTGCTTAAGCACAGGGAATGAGCATTTTTTTCTACTTTGTTGCCTGGTTAGGTGACTGAAAGAATGAATGAGATTATTAAATAATGCTCTTTACAATACAACAATGTCATAAGTGAAATTCTGTAATAACCAACAGCTGTAAAGTCTACCTCTTAAAGCAGATTTTTCAGATCACCACTCCTAAATGCACCTCTCAGATACTTTCCCTAGTCAAACAAGTTATCTCCATTATTTCTCTCAGCAAACTTTGGGAACCTACTTATTCCAGGAAGAGTTTTCTGACTAAGTTAATCCCCTGACCCACCAGTTCCCAAAATGCAATTCTCCCTTCTTTCATCATATCAGAAACATCTTTCATTCATATAGTGCCAACAATTCACTAATGTAAATCGACATTTCATTTTGTGGTCTATATGTACACAACTTGAATCCTGTATTAAAAGCTCTTGCACGTTATCAGGTATGCCTGAAACATTCCTTAAAGTGTCTAATAGCAGCAAAAGTTGGCAGCTGCTTAATAATAATTTTTTATTATTATCACGATTGACAGTAGTTTACTGGGGAATAAATAATGTTATTAAGCTCCATTAATAACAAACAAGTAGCATTAAATGAATGGCAAACTGCAAAGCAATGGATGTACTAAAATATATTTCTTATGAAGCATGTACGTGTGTGTGTGTATACATATATATGGTATACATACATAGTATACATATATATGTATATTTTATATATATACATATATATATTTATATATACATACTTTTTTTTTTGACAGACAGTATCTCACTTTGTCACCCTGACTGGAGTGTAAAGGCATGAACACAGCTCACTGCATCCTCAACCTCCTGGGCTCATCCACCCGCCTCAGCTTCCCAAGTAGCTGAGACTAAAAGCATGCGTTCTGTAGCGTCTCATTATGTTGCCCAGGCTGGTCCCAAACTTCTGGACTTAAGCAATCCTCCCACCTCAATCTCCCAAAGTACTAAGATTACAGGCATGAGCCACTGCACCCAGCCCTGAAGTAAGTGTGTGTGTGTGTGTGTGTGTGTGTGTGGTTTTGTTTTGTTTTGAGATGGAGTCTCACTGTTGTCGCCTGAGCTGGAGTGCAATGGCACGATCTCGGCTCACTGCAACTTCTGCCTCCCAGGTTCCAGCAATTCTCCTGCCTCAGCCTCCGGAGTAGCTGAGATTACAGGTGCCCACCACAACGCCCAGCTAATTTTTTTTCTTTTTTTTTAGTAGAGACGGGGTTTCACCATGTTGGCCAGGCTGGCTTCAAACTGCTGACCTCAGGTGATCCACCCGCCTCAGCCTCCCAAAGTGCTGGGATAACAGGTGTGAGCCAACACGCCCAGCCTGAAGTATATTTTAAGACAGTGTAAAAACCTTAATAAGAACCAAGTCTCAAATAAGGAAAGGTTTTAGATATGATACTGTTTTGATTAGTGGTGTAGAGTAAGAAACTGGGGAAAGCTCCAATCTTCATTTAAGCCTTATGCAAACTCCCAAACCTATGGAAATAGATGAATATAAATATACAATCCCATCTACATATTTGGAAATAACTTTGGAAGACCACTGAATTCAGCTGAGAAAATCCTACCTAAGAAATTATACAACAGCCATAGTCAGAAACACATACTTAAAACAGTAAGAAAAGCAAAAGAATGGTATTCCCAAAACCAACTGCATTACTTCTGAAAGAGTATTGATTACAGTGCTGTTTTTGATAGCTATCACAGACTCATACAGGTTTCACTGGCAGGAATTATGTGTACCAATGCTAAAGTCTTTCTTTCTTTTCCGTAAAACTTGTCATTGGAGAAGAACACACCTTTAAAGGAATGCTAATCACAGATTCTAACTAAGCTTCTGCTTAACATGTTCTATTATCAATAACATCTTATCACCATTTATTATCAAAATCAAAAAATGAAAATGAAACAATCAGTTCCTTATAGAAGTCAGATAACCGTGATTCTATTTTCTCTATCAGGACAATTCTACTCACACAGTTGAGCTATCATAAAAACTAGTTGGTACTTACAATTTCAAATTTATTCCACAAACTGAACAGCACTGAAAAAACCATGTTATGGGGCTGGACTTATGTTTCTGTGTTGTAGGGTGTGTAATACCAGGGTACACTCTTTTTTGTGGGTTATCATGTGACAAAGAGAAGAAAGCAACAGACAGTAAGATGTAACATAAAAATCAAACATCTAAAAAGGAACTAAAACAGGTTGGCAGCATGATGCAGTTCCCTCCCAAAAAAGCATCTAAATATGTTCTAAACATATTTTACACTGTTTCATCTACATTCATTATCTTTAAGGGAATAGTATAGTGTGTTTGTAGAATTGTGAAAAGCCAGAATTCTGAGATGAGACAGGCTAATTTTATATTTTCACTCTGCTACTTTGGCCATAGTTAAAGAGCTTAACTTGTTGAACCTCATTTTTCATAGTGACAGACAGGGCTAATAACAACACATTCATTTCTAATGTGATTGTTTTAAGTATTAAATAAGATAAGGCATGTTAGCACTTTGTCAAGCAGATAACAACACTCTGTAACGTTTAGGCATTATCAGTATTACCATTATTATTAGAGATATTATTGATTCCTAGTGTTTCAGGTTCCGTGTATACAACTAGGCCTATACTACTACATCGATCATCATTTAATAAGTCACTTGGGTTTTTTCATCATGTAAATACATATATTTATTTATCTATATCTACATATAGACTCCTAAAAAGCAATGAGCTCTTAAGATTCAATGACCTATGACAGGAGAAAAGATCAAATAACACAATGAGTTTCTTTTTCTTCATCACCATACTGAATTTAAATCAAAGCTGTCCTTAGGATGCTTGTGTTCAATCTGAATTCATGGAATTAATAGCAATGATCTTCTCAGTGAATGCCCCTCCTATTTGCATAGATATCTGAATGAAAGCTTTACGTCTCCCCTGTTTTTCTTCTACAGATTTAGATTTCAGAAATATATTACTAAATTCATAAATTTTAGCAAGTGGTTGTTCTACCAGATTGCTAGGAAATTTTCACTTCTCTTCAGATACAAGGGAAATGAACAGATGAGTTTTATTTTCCACAGCCTGTACAAGATGGTTTACTTTACTCAGACAACTTGCTAATGGAACGGTCTGGATATACTGAAATTACTTCCCAAACCAAGCAACTAAAGAAGTTTAAAGCTACCCAGAGGTATGTGTAGTTAACACATACAAAGGTACTTTAACTCACTTTGTTGTATGAGCAAGGACCATTTTAGTGAAGTTTCAGAGTGACAGACTTCCTTTTCAATAAAGCCTAAGTACACAAAATCAGCTTTAGAGCTACGCAACTGAAAAGCAGACATGTTCTTGTATAGGAGAGGAATTGTAGATAGATATATTTCTTTAGCCAAATTAAAAGTCCACCATTAGTGAAAAAAGAAAATCACATGCTAAACAAGAAAATGTAATAGCAGGCAAGTTAAGTTGGAGATCAAACCATGAGACTTAGTGTATCTCATTAGCACTGTGTTTCCAAATGATATGGAAACAGACATTTTTGACCTGATTCATTCATTCTTTAGCTTCATTTTCTTTTCCTACTCTACCTGAAATTGCTAATAACATAAAATGGCTTCAATCACGTTAGTGCAGAGAAGCTAAAATCTAGCCTTCTACCAAAACCCAGGAATGAACTTGGCAAGTTGGTGTTATACATATTTTTTTTCCATAATGTTGCATAAATTATGACCATACCTAACATGATGCAAAGACTTTTATGTCATATGAATATTGTCTTATGCTCACTGAAATTATAAGTTAAATCGAGAGATAACATATACCTGAAATGGCTTTTCAAGAACTTACCAGTCATACATAACAAGTTTTTTTGCTCTTTAACTTTCTATACAAACTGGGCATACCAACTGTGTTTCAAGCACAACACTGCGAATAATCTTAGAGGAGAGCTTTGAGGACTCCACACTCCTTTCACGGCTGACTGTGGACAAGCTGTCCCCAGCTCTCAGGTCCTGTACAGATGAGTTGAATTTAGACATACTTTGAACTTGATACTTTCTGAAATCTAACCAAGAGCATCTTGAGAAAGTGTTTTAACTGTGAGCTGTTATTGCCAGAAGTAGCTTAAAAATGTTTTCTAGTAAACTTTGCTCTACTTAACTGAAAGACTAACATGGTTTGAAAAATAGATCCCCAAAATACTGTATTATTAGGAACTAAAACCGACTATTTCCTATATGCTGCATACAAAGCAATCGCTTGACACAAAAAGACTATATTCCCACTTAACACAGAACCACATTGCTCTGTTGACATTTCCTTGTATCCTTTGATGATGCTTTTAACGCTTCATTTAAGTGTCAAACTAGGTGACAAGCATTAAGCCCAGATAGACTATTTAGTCTCATCTTGTGGCCCTAGAAGATTTTCTACAATTGCTTACCTTCTATCCACTTTCCCCAAAAAAATAATATGAATTAATTAAATAAAATAAACAGAATATGATTTTCCGGCTCTAAGCCATGGACGGCTGTGAGCGCCACAGAGGTACTTCTCTCCTTGAATAAAGTCAGAAAGATATGCACAGTCATGCTGTTCAAAATATTATTTTATGTGTGGAATAACACTGTCATAAGACGTTTGGAAGCCAAGTAAAATCACAGAAGTAAGAGGATTTGTAGCAGGCTGTTTTGGCTGAAGGGAAATGAGGCTGAGCTCTCCCATGAAGCAAGCAACATGACACCTTTCGGTGTTAGAAATAGCCTTTTGGATGGTTAAAAAAGAGAGAGGAAAAAGCAAAGCAGTGGAGATCAAAGCTATCTCCCTGTACACTACAGATCATCTTTTTTTCTTCCTCTTCTTCAACAGCAAGATTGAAGGAAGGGGCTGAAAGTGGAGAGAGAAGGGGAAAGGAAATCATGCTAATCCAAAATTGCAAAGAATGGAGGTAGCCTTTTGATCTCCACAGGATGGCAACTTTATTGGCTATGCATAAGCAGTTTCCAACCAGCTGATCAACCAGGTATTAAGGCTCAACCCTTCCATGATCAGTAACCATGAAGTGAGTCATCTGTGAACAGCAGTCAAGCAGAAGGCTCATCTACTAAATGATCACCAGCCCATACTCAACCCAGAGCCTAAGAGCAACCACAGGGGAAATGATTGTGTCTGCACAGGCTCTTCTGTGAGGAGTACCAATTATCTGCCTTGGGATTCGGAGCAGAGCAAAATCTTTCCTCAAGTGTGCAAGAAGAACAATGCCATTCGTTTTCCAAAATACAACTCGGAACCCATGTGCATCTGCGTCACCGGCAGACAATGTTGTGAATCACATTCAGTCTCCTCTTTTAAGCATGCCAGAAAATGCAGACATAATCAAGGCTCAATGTGAACTGGTTAGATGATGTAAAAAACTGACTGTCTTGCCTGGTGATCTAAAAATTAGAGACCATTTTCTTAATGGCAGGAAGAATAATGCCTTCCTTCCAAATTCTCAAGTGTTCAAACCACAGTCTTATTTAAGTGGATTTTTTTTGCGACAAGTTTTAAAATAAAAAATGATTGAACCATAATCTTTCTTATTTAACTTCTTCATTTCTCTCTTTCAACTAGGAAAATGCACAGTAGTTTAGAGTTTTAGAGCCAGCTTGGTTCAAATCCCTGCTGAACCACATTCCCTAACTTCTCTATGATATAGTTTCCACAACAATAAAATCAGGGTACAGTAATATCTTAGAAATAACAGCATATATGTCATAGGATTTTTATGAGCATTAAATAAGATAATGATGAGTGTTTAGTAAGTGATAGTCCTAGCTTCATAGTAAAAGTAGCCATTTTCATGAAGTTTCTTATTGCACCTAGAGTTTGAACTTCATCTCATCTTTTAATTATTTTCTTCTTTCACTTTACTGGTCTCCTTTAAGCAAAAGCGTTACCATACAGAAGATAACTACTTGGTGTATCAGTCTTCTATATACATTGAGGCAGTCAATATTCTAAAGTCTTATCATATGTAGCTTAAAAAAAAAACTATTCTATTGATTCACGAAAGAGTTAAACATGCTTCAAATTGCTTTTCTGTTGTTGTTGTTTTAAAAATGCAATCTAGTTCTTTATATAGTTGTTGAATTTAAGAGAATATACACTGACATCATATTTTCAGAAATCCACTTTTTGGGCCAGGCACACTGGTACATCCCTGTAATCCCAGCACTTTGGGAGGCCGAAGCAGGCAAATCACCTGAGGTCAGGAGTTTGAGACCAGCCTTGCCAACATAGCGAAAACCCATCTCTACTACTAAAAATACAAAAATGAGCCTGGCATGGAGGTGGGCCTCTGTAATTTCAGCTACTCAGGAGGCTGAGGCAGAAGAATCACTTGAACCCAGGAGGCAGAGGTTGCAGTGAGCCGAGATCGCACCACTGCACTCCAGCCTGGGTGACAGGGTGAGACTCGATTTCAAAAAAACAAAAAGAAATCCACTGTTTGGATTTGCTTCTTGTGCTGTGTGTGGTCAGAGGGCGCACTCCCACTTGGCTGCTCTGTCTGCTTCCACTGTATCCCTGCCTATATCTTAAAACCAGCTTAATTCTAGACCTCAGTTTCTATTGTACTTCTCCAGACTTCTGCTTTTTGTTTATTTCTTTATTTTTCTTTTTGGTGCCTTTCTTTCATATAGTCTATAGATTACCTTAGGCCTAACTTTAAATTGAATGATAACTTTGCCTTCCTTCTATTTTCCTATATGAAATTGAGCTTGCAGGGCAGTTTATATTGTTGTTTTAAAAATTAAACATTTTTTAAAGGTCAGAAATTAACCTAAGTATCACCTTAACATCTTTTATTAACACAGATGATAATTAATAAAGATTCAACCACTTATAGTCTTCACTGAGAAGCTGTTATCCTGTTTCCTTCCCATTGGATTCCTGTTGCCCAGTTATTTTAAATTATAGATATCTAGTCAATGTAAAAATGAAAAATAAATGGTCATTGTTAGTCTGAAATTTAGCATTCTGTATCACTTTAAATTTCATAAGAATATTTCATTTGTTGTAGCAAAGACTTAGAAAAAACTTCAGGTAAACTTTCTGTTCTAAGACCTTTTAACCATAAATGTCTTATGCATTATAATGCCCATTATCAAGAAATAAAGATATTTTAAAAGATATCACAGTATTCAAGTATGTACATTTAAAAGCCAGAAAGGTTATAAAGAAACTAGCCAGATCGTATTGGAACTACACAACAATCTTACCAGAAAGAAAGATGGAAGGAGGGAAAGAAGAAGAGAGACCAGACAATTGGCTCAAATGGTGAAACTTATCTAAAAAAAGTTCCTCTTCCCAAGAGAAACCCTCCCTCACGCCCCCCCAAAAAAAAACAAGAAAAAGAAAGTACCAGTAAACTATCATTTATTGAAATTCAAATCTCATCCTAAGTTTGAACTGAAATTCAATTACTTTTTCACTTAAAAGCAGGTTTTAAGCAAATGGATTTGAGAAGAGGAAGTCTACGAGGGAAAAAATGTTGAGAATCAGATCCTGAGAGAGCACATGGATTTTTTTCCGGGCTACCTCTCCTGCACCCTCCCACCCTGCAAAATCACCAGAAGTCTGTCTGTCCATAGAAAAAGCAGATAGACCAACTAATTAAAGGATACCTGAAAAATGAATTTCTGAAGGAATAACCACTTTTTATAAATCTCAGTTTCATTGAATGAAAGGTTATTTTTTGTAGCATCAAGTTAACAGATAAAAGGCTATGAGAAGTGAACACTCTTAATTAAGCACAAGACTTAATACTAACTATGCCATCAACATACCAAAATGGAGTTTATAATCTGTTTGAAGAAAACTGTTGGACTTTGTTAAGTTGGCAGACAGTTAAAAAAGGAAGAAAAGAAAAAAGAAAAAAAGAACTGACAACCAATAGATGCTTTTACAGGTTAAATCTTGTTGAAGGTAAGTTATCCCCTCAGTACACTTTGATTTATTTAAGCTCACCACATTTCTCTTAAATACACTCCATTAACAAGTGATAGACTGTGATCTTAGGCTTGGGGCAAGACATGAAACACAGTCTTTCAAGAACTTCATTCATTCTCTGACCAGGTGTCTTGAACACACCCAGGTTACTAGTCACTTGAGTTCTGTGAAGTACTATTCAAATCGATAGTGTTGCTTTATAACAGAACACTGTCATGAATTCACCCTACTAGCTCAATAGTTTGGCCTCCCAAGTTCAGATTCACAGCATGTGCGAAAGTGATCAGAGGACTAAAAAGCTTCAGGTTATGTATGAGGGAGCACTTTAGAAAGAAGCTTTTGTCCTGAAAAGTGGCAAAGTAGACAGGCACACCTATAGGAAAAACTTAGGTTTACAAAAATCATCAATGGCTTAAATGGAAAATTAAATTAGAAACAGAAAAACTAGAAATTTTAGATTTCTAAAAGCTAGAAATCAGTGTAGCTCTAACATTATAATTGCCTCATATCTATTCAAATTGCAATCCGCAGATATTTACTACTCAGATTATTAAATCTAATAGGACAGAACTTCCCAAATAATTCTCCAAGTGAAGACAGAAGTTCCAAGTTGACACGACCAACTTTCAGTGATACCTTATTAGTGTGACCCTATCTTTAATCTACAGCCATGATAAAACGTTCCAACATATACAAACTCAACTCAAACAGTGACTAATGACCATTAATCCCCCTATCTTCAGTAATCTGCCCCTCCAGTGATTTATCACAATGACACTTCACTTTACACACGTAAATAAACTTTAACCAGAAAGGTGAATCAACAGAAATCTCAAAGGTATCTGAAGCTGTAAATTAAACTAGGGAGAGACACAGCCAAGACAGACAAATAGAGAGATCAGATTTTAATGTTTTTGATTTGCATCCATGGCTAGGGGTGGGGGACTGGAGGGACTATTCAATTACTCCGATATGCAAACTAAGGAAAAATAAGGCATTTCAGAAGGAGAAGTTGGAAGTGGGGAATGACAACCTCGAGGAGTTAGTCTACTCATCCCTCCACTGTGATGTACATGAGATATACCAGGTTGAAACTTCACTTTGTTTTCTTTAAAGGAGTAACAATTTAATAAGTTTTAAAATTTACTTTAGTTGCAAATCTTCCTTGTAACTTTCAGCCAGCAAGCACAATTCATAGGCTAAAATTCTTTTAGGGGTTTATTCGCTATCATTTAGCTGACGTATGTGGGGTTTTTTTCCCCTTTTCTTACTCTGTTAACTATCTGCCTTAAGTAAAATCCCTGGTCAAAACATAAATGATAACCATAGACCACAAAAGCTCAAACTAACCTTTAAAATCGTTTCATAATTGTGCAAACTGAGTGACTCTTACCGATAAGCCCTGATGCAACTTGAAGTTCAGTATGCGAATGTGACTATAAAAATTCCGAGGTGCAGTGTGTGTGTGTGTGTGTGTGCGTGTGTGTGTTTTAAAGCCTGAAATCGGATCCGTGATTGAAACCAGAATCTACCAAAAGGAAAGAAACAAAAGTTGAGTCGTGGCTCAGTTCACCCACAGTAAAAAAGTTTCCTAGGGAGTGTAAGAAAACTATTTGCAAGTGTAGATACAGTGTGTACTCTTATGTGAGAAGGGTCCCGTTTCAGCATCCTTCCAACACTTCATATGGAATTTCAGTATTATTTAATTAATCCTCAACATCCCAAATTCAGCTGTTTTCTTTCGCCAATGAGAATCCCCAGGCAACTAACTGTCCGGTTTCCGATGCTTGCAACCGCCTGTTTTCCTTCTAAACCCAACGAGGCAGTGGCTATTTTATATCCTACCTTAAGAAGGAGTTATTTCGTGAAGCTTCTTCAGAATCAAATTTAATTACAGACTTTGGTTCCATAAAACAACTACTAATAACCCCTTGTGCTCGGAAGAGGAGGGGCTAGAGGAGGACTAGGCTCAGGAATCCTGGCAAGCCTGTGGGCCACAAGATCCCAGGGCGCACATTTCCCTCCCCAGGGAAGCAGCCGGTGGCTGATACTCACTTCGGCTCATCCTGGGGGCCCTAGCTCACTGCCGGCCGCTGCCTCCTCCCTCCCTAGTGCTTAGACGTGCGTTTGCCCAGAGTAATCTGGGCGTGCCCTGAACTTGGCAAAAGGCCGAGATCTGCAAAGAGTCTTGAGGAGGTTCAGGGGTGGAGGGGAGGTTTTGGGGAATGGGGGAAAAGAGACAACCCCAAATGCCAACTAGGAACGTTTTCGCCTAAAAGTCTTGCAGGAATCGAGCCCCTCCGGCCTTAAGAGGGAGGGGTAACCAAAATACACTTCTGGGTTCGATTGTGAAAAGTGGAGAGGGGGCGAACAGGGAGGATCAAGGGTGAAGAAAGAAGACGCGGGGTTACCTGAACAGAGACATATTAATCCAAAGAGGTAAAAGTGAGCGGGCTCCGCAATCATTGTCCTCCGGTGGATCCTGCATACAGTCTCATGCCAAGAGGAGGGAGTGGAAATAGGGTCCCCAAATGTATGAAGCCACACACCACACACACCACACACAAAGGCTTAATATAAGCAACGTGGGTCAATTAGCCAGGAGTTTTCAGGGCAATTACTCGTCGACCTTTCCGGACGCCGGTCAGTATCTCAGAGACTTTTGCAGAGGAAGAATTCCAAGCTTTGTCTTCTCCGGCCCCAGGATTTCCGAGGAGGTTCAGACACTTTCAAGAAGCATCCGAAGCGAACAACAAAGAGCCGAAGCAGAAGCGCAGCAGTGCCGTTTCCTGCCTCCACGGTCTCGCTGAGCCTCCCGGCGTGCGCCCCCACGATGTGCGGCCGAGCGCCGCTGCGAGGGCAGGCGCGGCGGCGGCGGCAAAGTTGGGGTGTGAGAGCGGCTGAGGGAGGGCCGAAAAGCGCTTCTCCGTCTCCCGGCGAGCCCAGTCAGCAGCGCGCCACCCGCGGCGGCGGCGAGAGCAGCCAAAGCAGCAGCAGCAGCTCCGGAGACCGGGCTCGCGGTGCCAGGAGTGTGACTGGGTGACTCCGCGCGCAGGGGGCGAGCGAGGGGGCGGTGCGGCGACGGCGGCTGCCTGGGCGGGCCCTTGTTCCCATCACTTGGGGGATGCGGAGGGTAGTGGGGACAGCAGCAGGACCGCCGACACTCGCACGTCTTCCGGGCGCCCCCAGCCCCGCGCGGCGTCCAACATCGCCCGCGGCTCCTCGCCCTCTGGGGCGCTCGCAGGCACCCCTAAACTACGCAGAAGCCCAAACTTCCTGGGGGTAGCTGCCTGCACCCCTGGCTCGTGGAAGCTGTAAAGAGGCAGCTCCCGGCTCCCCCCGGGGTGGCAGACAAGGGCAGGGAGGACGCTGCTGCGGGTGGGAGAGACGGCCGCCGCGGCTCACCCCAGCTCCTCCCGGATCAGCGGCGTCTGAAGTTTCTGCTCTCACGCTGCCGCCTCTCCAGCTCAATCGCTTGTGGGTTTCCCCCACAGTCCCCGCGGCTCCTAGTTTCCTCCCTCTCCTCCCCGGCCCGATAATACTTAAAGGGGCCGCGTGGTCCTTTCCATGCTTCACTCTACTCTCCGGGCGCTGGTCAGGCAAGTTCTGCTCCTCAATATTTCCATCCACAAGCCAGGGGGGCCCAACTGCGCCCTCAGGTGAGAATCCAATTGCTCGGAATCGGAAATCCAGGCGAATGAGAACCTGTCTTGTTTCTCTCGCCACCCCTAGCTCCCCTGCACCTTTCTCCAAATGGAACCTCCCAGCCAAAGACTTCAAAAATCCTCCTGGTCCAACTTAACCTCTTCCTTGCCGCTTCCAGGAATTGGAATAAACTCTCAACTCCACTCTCACTTCTCCCCATTCCCATTTAAAAAATAAAAAATAAAAAAAATAATTTTGAGCAACATGGCTTTAGGACAGGAGGTAAACAGAGAACTATCCAGAACATATCAGTAGATGGGCAGTCTCTTACAACCATCCTTTTATTTTAAGTTGCAGTGGTTGAAGGTCTTGTAGAAAAGATATCCGAATCATAAGGCACAGGGTTGGGCCTTGGGATCATTTCCTCATGTTTCACTTGAAACCCTCTCTTTCAACTTCATAGACTCCACACATTAGAAAGCTAACAATGGGGAGGTAATTTTAAAAGAGAGAGAGAGAGAAACAAATGCAAAAAACAATCTTGACTAGCCCAGAGTTTGCAGTTAGGAGAAGCTAGTCAGGCATAGGTTTGACACCCAGTATACCCGCCCTGAAATCCCAACCTGCCAGTTATAGCTCTGTGACCAGGTATGTTTTCTCTTCTCTGTTTCTGTTCTCGAGATATTTTATTGCATTAACAAAAAATACACAAAGCAAAACAAACCTGACACATCTGAAAGGCATTCATTCATTGGGTCAGTCATTTTTCTTTCTTTCTTTTACATAAGACACAGTGGCCAGGCGCTGTGGCTCACACCTGTAATCCCAGCACTTTGGGAGGCCCGAGCGGGCGGATCACTTAAGGTCTGGAGTTCGAGACCAGCCTGACCAATATGGTGAAACCCCGTCTCTACTAAAAATTCAAAAATTAGCCGGGCGTGGTGGCGTTCGCCTGTAGCCCCAGCTGCTCGAGAGGCTGAGACAGAAGAATTGCTTGAACCCAGGAGGCGGAGCTTGCAGTGAGCCGAGAAAACTTGCCACTGCACTCCAGCCTGGGCGACAAAGCGAGACTCCGTCTCAAATAAATGAATGAATGAATAAAATAAATAAATAAATAAATAAATAAAAGACACACTATGTAAAATACCTAACATGCCGAATGCTGAATAAATGGCAGAATTATTATCTACAGAGTTGTGTACCATAACTTCAAAAAATTATTTGGTGTCTAGCAGTATATGTAAGAAGCTCTTTCGGTGGTTGCCTCTGGAGGACAGAACCGCACAATGGATACGGCAGAGAAGGAGGATTTGCTCTTTTCTACCTAGTGTTGTGCTTTTCCATGTCTTTTCAGGTGAGCACATTCATTACCTAATGGAAGATAAAAATTTAAAACCAAATTGTACATTGATTTTGGTGGCTGCTGGTGCAACCAACGACCTTAGAGCGACATTTTGTGGAAACTCTGGTTAACAGCACCTATCTTTGAAAGTGAAAGATAGTTTAATCCTCAGAAAACTGACTATAAATTCAGTAAACAGCCTGGAGATAAGAATTCAAAGACTCCAACCAAAATCTTTTCAGCAGTAAAAATATGAATGGGCAGTCAAAGCTGAAAAGCATACATCGATTTTGTCTTGCTAAAGGATATTTAGTGAAAAACATAGAATATATCTCTTTTTTCTTGGAATAAAAAATACTTTTAAGATAAGTTTACCTAGTAATAGAAAACAAATAAACACTAAAGTGTAGTGCTTGAGAGAGAGAGAGCAAGATAGACAGAAAATTCAAATCCTCATATCATTTGAATGTACGTTAAATAAAGAATATGTATAAGGATCCCTATTGCATTGTTCCCCCAAGTGGATCTCCTGGTCTCTGGAAGTTTGCTCATATCTCTCAAGATTTCTTCTGCCATTTATCTCATTGAAAGCAAACCATATTAATATCACCCTTGATTTCTCAACTTTAGTAAGCAACACCCATCCCCTTTCTTCCACTCCTAGAGATGATTTTTTTTTTTTTTTTTTTTTAGAGATGGAGTCTCGCTCTGTCGCCCAGGCTGGAGTGCAGGGGTGCGATCTCGGCTCACTGCAAGCTCCGCCTCCCGGGTTCCCGCCATTCTCCTGCCTCAGCCTCCCGAGTAACTGGGACCACAGGCGCCGCCGCCACGCCCGGCTGATTTTTTGTGTTTTTAGTAGAGACGGGTTTCACCGTGTTAGCCAGGATGGTCTCGATCTCCTGACCTCGTGATCCGCCCGCCTCGCCTCCCAAAGTGCTGGGATGACAGGCGTGAGCCGTGCCGCGCCCGGCCGAGAGATGATATTTCCTAGGACAGTCAGCAGTAAGTATCCTCAAGGAAGTAACTTTTGGCCAGCTCCCTGACGAAGACTATCATCATCAACTCAAAAGTGTTAGTCCTTTCTTTTTCCGGCCTCATCCAAAGTGTATCTATTTTCTGTCTATTATATCGGTAAAGATGGCATGCAAAGACAAGAACTTGTATTCAGAAGGCATTACGGATCTATAAGAAGTGAAACTCAATGCACCTGAGAACTTTTGTATCTACTTCCTTTTCCTCACTCGTGCAAATAAACACTTAGTGAACATCATCTATGTGCAAGAAACAGTAAACTGTGCTGTAGGGACAAGATGCAAATATAATTCCTTTCTTTTAGGCTTTTAGAACTCCTACTATGGGAAGGTGCACAAAACAGAACAGGCTTCAGGGTGGAATCTGTCTGAAAAAAATAAAAACAAAGTGCCATTCAGGTTAAATGACATCCCAGTACATTCCTAGAGATGGATGGATCATAGCAACTTGTCACCTTTTCACTTTTGCTCCTGAACTTTAAATTACCTAGAAGAATGCATGAAATGCTCATAGTGTCTGTGTGAGTGCCTGTGCAAGTGTGAGTGTAAACATGTGGACAGGGAATGTACTCACATAAGATCTTCAGGGAACTCTGACATGTACAAGAGAACCTTGACTCATCAGTTTGGGTGGGAGACACAGCACAAGGAAAGAGAAAGTGTGGTAACTTGTACTCAGAAACCCTTTTCTGATCACTGTGATCTGAATGAACGGTGGGTTCTAAATTTCCATTCAGAGAATTCTCATCTCATTTAGAGTCTATGAAATTCAGGATCTCCCCTGAGAATTCTGAAGAAACCTGAAAATAATAGATTCCAGTAGTCCCGTGAAGAAGGGCTTTTTGACAGTGAAAATTCTAGAGCAGTAATGATCTCTTGCGTTGCTCCAATGATTATATCTTTCATGGAGGTAGCCACAGGAACTCGGGAAATAACAGAACACCCCGGGTCTCTCCAGGGATTGCAGATACCACTTACTCCGATGAGTAGGAGTGAAGTAGAGTTCCTAAGGTAACTATAATACAAACCAGAACATCTCTCTGCCTTCTTAGCTCAAAGTTTTAGAATCAGACCGAGCCTGGGATGCAAGCCATAAGTTCCAGCAAATCTGGTGAGAAGCAGTGTGACACATGCAGTGCACACCAAGGCTGTGCTGAACACTCCAAGATCCCATCCCTCAGAGTGCAACCGTTAGTTCAGTAATTCTTACATGAAATTGCTGAGTAATCTGCGTGATCCTTGGTATTTAAATTGATGAACTGAGATGAAAGTTTGAATAATTGAATATTTGAATATTTTCCTAAGTTTGGATATGTAAGAAAAGTCCGATCTCAGAAAGAAAGCTAAAGTGATCTGAATAATCCGAATAAAAGGAGAGTAAATTGAGATTTCTTGGAACATCTACTGTGTTTCAAGAAACGAGGCCTATTTAGTTTTAGCTTTCCTGACTAAGCTGCACATGGTAGCTTCAAATGTACATAAGGTGCATTTTAACAGTATTACTTTTGTTTGTTTGCTTCTCTGCTACTTAAAACAGGTAATTGTGTGTTCCAAAACAAAAATCACAGGGAGGAGAAATTCCCAGGGTTATTCATCTTCACTTACTTAGAGACTTCAGGCATTGTAAATGGGGCCAATTTTTTTGTTTGTTTGTTTTGAGACGGAGTTTTTTTTTTTTTTTTTTTTTTTTTTTTTGAGACAGAAGTCTCGCTCTGTCACCAGACTTGAGTGCAGTGGTGCGATCTCAGCTCACTGCAACCTCTGCCTCCCATGTCCGGGTGATTCTCCTTGCCTCATTCCCCCAAGTAGCTGAGATTACAGGTGCCGGCCACCATGCCTGGCTTTTTTTTTTTTTTTTTTTTTTTGTATTTTTAGTAGAGACAGGGTTTCACTATGTTGGTCAGGCTGGTCTTGAACTCCTGATCTCGTTATCTGCCCGCCTCAGCCTCCCAAAGTGCTGGGATTACAGGTGTGAGCCACCGCACCTGGCCGGGGCCAATATTTTTAGCACAGCATTGTGAAGAAATTGTAAAGGACCATCATCCCAATGGTCCCACCAGATGATGTACTCCAGCCTCGCTATTGCTCTGTAAGGCTCATTAAGAAATATAAATTACGAGATACTCAACTTTGCTGTGGCATTACTGTGACTGTGTTTGTCTTTTAGCATCTCAGCATCTCACACCCATTGTAGATGTTCTAAAACTAGGTGCTATCCTGCTAAGTGCTTTTGATAGAGCCTGGGACCTTACATATTAGCAACAATGGGTCTGGCTAGAATTTACTCCTTTAATGTTAAGAGGGGGTGAGCTTTTGAAGATAAAGGAGAGGATACAGAAAAGTGACACTAAATAAGGTCACTTTTTGGGGTCCCTTACAAACATTATCTAATCTAATTCTCACCATAGTCAAGTGACGTGATGTTATTATCCCGCTTTAGAGATGATGTTGAGATTACATAATTAACTCAAAGTTGAGAGGCTCAGTAGCCAGGGAATTTATATTTGAGCGCAGTTTGTTTTGAACCAAAGCACTTGAAGAAACAAAGATGAGTTCCATGGTAGGATAGACTCGAGAGACTTTGGATTCAATACATTTAAGGATTCCCCAAAGCTTTTAATATGCAGATAAGCATTGTGAGTCCCCCAGAGAGGATAGTTATGAGAAATCTTGTCTCTTTAATAAACATTGTTCGGTTTATAGCATTTGACTATTGTGGTTATATCTCTAATACCCAATACCCTACACCTGAAAATTAAGATCTTCAGCTTTCCTGATTAAACTGCATATGATGGTTACTTGGCAGTAAACTTGTGTTAAAATGAGCAATGCAGTATTCCTTACTGAGAAAGACCATACATTTAAGTCACTGCACTTCTAAACCTTTCTTCACAGAGTCGTCAGAGGGATCTTGTTAAATCTGAGGCAGATTATGCCTCTCCTCTGCTCAAAACCTTCCAGTGGTTTTCCTGTCTCACTTTAAGTGAGAGCCCATGTCTTTCCAGAAGTCTACAAGGCCTAACATGAGCTAGTCCCTCATACTTTCCTGACATCATCTTCCCCGACATTTACCTGCTTTTTTCTCACTTTGTTCTATCACAATGGCTTCTATGCTGTTCCTAGAATGAATCAGACAGCCTCCTGCCTCAAGGAATTTACATGTGCTGTATGTGGAGTACTCACCTTCATAAATCTGTGAACTCGTACTCTCCCTTCTCTCAGGTTTTTGTATCATCAAACCTCAGAGAGGCTTTATCTGTCCAGGTCCTTTAAAATTACATTCGCATACAATACTTCCCATATCCTTTCCACTTGTTTATTTATTTTTTCCTCTAAAGCACTTATTCACGTCTAAGATACTATATTTTTTTGTTTTGTTTTGTTGCTGCAACCCTCCTTTTAGAATGAGGCCAGGGATTCTTGATTATTTTGTTTACTTTTTTAGTCCCAGCATCCAAAACAGTGCCTGGCACTGAGTAGGCACTCAGATGTTTGCCGAATGAATGAATGAGTTTTATCTCACTGTTAATATATATTTTTGAAAAATGCTTCTTTAGTTAACTATTTCTATAGTTCTAAAGTTTATTTTCTCTACTATATAGTTCAACCACTTATCTACTTTAACAGAGAACTAACAGTGAATATCACTTATGGAGCTCATGTTTCAGGGGACTTTAATAACTTCAAAATCAAAGTTCTGACTAAATAAGCACACACTTATTTAGATCAGATTATTTGGGACCAAAGAGATTGGGAGCACTGACTGAGGTTAAAGTATATAACATTCACAAGAAGCAAACCTCAAGATTAACTTTTCATAAATGAAAAACTGAAGCTTAAAGAAACCAGCTTTTCCCAGAAGACTCCTTTAGTTAGTGGTTGACTCGTGACTGGAACACAGTTCTCTAAATTGCTAGAAAACACTTCTTTCTACCAGAATAATCAGCAATTCTTGGTCACGATTCTCTACCTTTAACATCCTTACATCATTAGATATGGAATAGTATAATAGACATTGTGTCATTATTGTATTACATGTTATGTTTTACATATAAGTTTTACAAATATGTTTTACATATTACTGACTGATCAGGAACCGGGAATGCTGTTTTTGTTGTAGCTCCAGTTTCTAACAGAATAAAAATTATAACAAGCAATATTTATATAACATTATGTGCTGTGGGTACTATTCTAAGTATTTTATGTATTCTAAGTCATTTAATCCTCAGGAAAAAATATTATTAGGTCAATTATTGTTATTATCTCATTTTATACATGAAGGGCAAGCATAAATTTGAAATGTGAGGTGCAAATAAAAGTTATTGATGAAAGTAATATAATTTTCACAGATTCAGTTCTAGCTGAAGAAAGCTATCAGTGTGTATGTTTTGGTTTTTGTGTGTAAAGATCTAGTTTCATTTTGGGACTCAATACAAGAAAATGACTCTGAAGTATATGCATTTTTGGTTCTACTTCTATATGAAGTAAGAAGTTCAAAGCTTTTTTATGTCCAAAATGTTCAAAGTGGTTTTAGGTTTTTTTAACCCTAATGAGATGACATGAAAAAATATATTGTACAAGTTTGTTAAGACATTTGAAGGATATTGGGAAACATAAAGATATATATGTATAAATCTATATCTCACCATGGGATTTGCTATCTTTTGGTTTCTTACTTCCAGATACATCTGAAAGCAAACATATACTATTCTAATCATGATTTAAAATTCTCTTAAATTGGGATCATAGTTAACAGCTGCACAGCTGAATGACACCCTCTATAGGCTTACAATTTGAACACAAACTATTTCGTAATTTACATTATGTTTAATTCTGCAGATGTGTTTTACAAAACTGTTTAATGCTTTTGGTTTTTCATTGCTTTTTAAAAAAATCCTTCCAATAAATGTTTATAGGATTGAGGTACATATGTTGGGATTTATGTCTTATTTAATGCCTTCATTATGTTTAGTCCCACCTGCTGTTTGTTTATTCGGAATAATATTTTACCTAGGTTTTAAGTTATTTTAATCAGTTAAGACAAACTAGCTAGACAAAAAGTATGAGCAAGAAGAAAGTCTGTTTGCAGATTGCTGTTATCTGGGCATTCATGCTTTCCGCATTTCATCTAACTATCCATTTCCCGGTGGAAAATGGGCAAGAAGTACTATGTTCATTTAAAAACCATCTTGAAATTGTATTAGAGTTTCCTATTTATACGTTATTTTTGGAGTCAGTAAATAAAAGTAGTTCGAAATATTCAATGTTACACTACCTTTGGAAAAAGACTATCCAAGCTTATAAGTAATAATCACAATACTAAAGAATTCATTAAATTGTCATATCACATATTATTTGAAAGTTATTTATTTTATAACCTATTAATCTATTTCTCTCTTATATGGCTTTTGGGAAAGCTTCACATTTGATAAGCTAAACTGGGGCTTTGGGATTTAATAGCTGCTTGGTGTGACTGAGGACTATGATTCTAAATACGGAAGGGCTCATTCTTGTGGGTAAATACTGAATTCAAATCCTGTAATTGTCACTGAGAAACAAACTGCTCTTGAAAACTGACATAGAATATAAACCTGCTGTCTTAACGACAAAGATAATTATATATTTTCCCAAGAGTTTAATCACTCCTCTCTGACATCCTGGCCACATTCCAAAAGAAGTCATCCAATTTCATTATTGGAACTAAAAGCCTTTGTTGATTTGATCTAATCTCATCTTCTCAATTTCCTATCACTATATTCTTCTTTAAAGCTGCCTTATTACACCTGGAAGGTAGCATTTCACTTGTAATGCCATATCTTGTTGTATATATCTTATTTCAGTTATGTGTCATATGTGTATCTGTGAAACAAAACAGGTGTTTGCTGAAGCCAGTGAAACAATCTTATCACCAAAAACATGATACCGAAATTATTCTATTTATACGAAGATTTCTAAATATTACTTTTTACCTATAATGTTTTAATTACAAAGTAAAATATTGTTTTACCAGTTTAGCATGTTAATTCTTTGCTAAAAATATTGTTAAGAGTACATACTAAAAGTAGTATGGCTGATAGCCTTATATTCAGATGCTAATTGGTTCTAATAAGATTTTAATTTTTTTCACAATATAGAAGTAACGTATTTCTAGAGCATTTGGAAACTACCAGCAAAAGAAAGAAAAAATGTTACAATAATTCTCTCAAATATAATCACATATGCTATCAGCATTTTGTTGTATATCTTTTCTTTTTTCACTTGGCATATAGAGACATTTTTTTTCTTACAGCATGGAATAGCAGTTTAAAAACTGTTATGAAACCTACATTGTCACTCAAAGATAATCATAAGAATTTTTTTTCAGGACATAAAATATTCTTTAACACTATCACTAAAACAGCAAAATAGAATCCCATTAGATGAATGTGTTAAAATACATGTAACTAGTCTCCAATTGTTAGACATGTAAGTTATTTCTAATTGCTGTGAAGGTGTGCATAATCTGATTCTTTAAAGTTGTATTAGAATGTTTTCTGGCTAAAGTGTTAGTAAATTTCATTTTAATTATAGATATCCTCTTAAAGCAATACATACTTTCCACAATTTCTTAAATTACTCAATTGTTTGAAGTTGCTTTGTAGATTGCTTATTCCAATGATCTTAGAACCAACATGCAAGACTAAGAAAGATCACAGATAACTATGAAAAACCATGAGACAAATATTAACACCTAAATTTCTCCTTTGTATTTAATTGAATTATTATATTTTTGTTTAAGGGATGCCTTTTGTTTTTATTACAAGTGATTAATAAATGAAAATGTTTGTTCTTCACAACTATGCTTGAATTTCACAGGTCTTGTATTTCACACCAGAAAGTAAACTCTTTTCTTTAGTAAGGGCAATAAATTAAGACATAAGCACTTTTCCTAAATAGTTACCTTTGGAAAAAAGTATAAACTGAAGCACAATTCATTATTTCACTAAATGTTCCTTTCAGCTGGGAGAGCATAGTGTTTAACATTTGGCTACCAAAATTATTGTCAGTGATTATGACATGACTATACATAAATATACTAGTCTAAATAGGGATCAACCTATCTGTATAATGTGCATCATAGTTTATCCAAATCACATTACTTTGGCCTAACATCATCTATTTCTTGATTTTCCTTTAAATTTCTTAGGTGGCTTATCACACAACAAGAGTTTGAAAGACTTAGTTATCCCCTTTTTCCTAGTGAAAAACGAACCATAAAATTAAAATAATTTTAAAAAGGTCACCATCTCTTATGCTTTACTGATTGAAGAAGTAATATCATTATTTTTTGAGATTAGTAATTTTGTCGCTTTAAAAAATCAGATATTTATCTGGAAAACCCATCTGTCTTAAATAATGGTGAATATTTATCAGTTTAACTTATACTGAAATGTAGAGAACACTTGACAAAGTCTAATTAATAAACCACATTGTCCACTACACTACATTCTCTGATCTTGCTCCCCTTAATATTTTCCAATACCTTAAAAGGTGGCAATGCATACAGAGATGTTTCTTTAGACATGTGTCTATTTCCTAGAATATCATTAAATGTGCTTTAAAGGTAGAAGCTATGTGATTAAAGCACGAGAACACAGTTTGAAGAATTTGCCATTTGGCCCATACTTCCCCTGGGTAACTCCAATTTATCTTTTAAGTTTCAGATCAAAGTCTCTTCCTCAGGAAAGCCTACCTAGACCTGCCATTTCCAGCCTTTCTTTACACATCAGATTTCTGTGTGATGTTCCTAGAACAACATTGACTATTTCCCCATAGCACTGATCACAAATAATTGCTGTAAAAATATATCTCTTAAGCCTGTCTCTTCTGTACATCTTGTACACGCCACAGTGGAAGCAATGACTTGCTTACCAATGGTATTTTCTCTCTTCCCAAAGTACATCAAGCATTGTTTTGTGTCGACAATTTTGTGTGGTATACCAAGTTTTGAAAAACACTTAGCTAGACAAAAAGTATGATCAAGAAGAAAGTCTATTTGCAGATTGCAGATATCTGGGCATTCATGCTTTTGGCATTTCATCTAACTATCCATTTCCTAATGGAAACCGGCAATTGCTAAAGGTTTACTCTATTTCAGTATTTTCAACTAGGGGTGATTCTGCCCCCTTACCGTAATCCCTCCCCATTGACATTCTGCAATGTCCAGAGACATTTGTGGTTGTCACAGCTGGGGAGGGGAGTGGAGGAGGTGGTGAGAAGGTGGTATAGGCATCTAGTGTGTTAAGGCAAGGGATACTGCTAAACATCTTCCATTGCATAGGACAGTCTCCCACTCACAACAAAGAATAAGCTTGCCCAAAATGTCAATAGTATCTAGACTGAGTGACTCTGCTCTAGTTAAACTTTAATATACACTGGAGAATGTTTTGGTTTATGTAAGGATTATATAAGATGGTGGACATGTACCTTATGATTTGGGTACAGTTAGGCTCTAAAGTTATTAGGCAAGCAATGCTGTACCTACTATATGGGAGAGTACTGTAAATATTATAAAATTCTATACAAACATCTTCAAAGCATTACTAAATGCTTATACATCTTCATAAAGAAAATGCAATTACATTCTTCTAATATGTTGTCATCTAGAGCTTTATATAAAGAGGCAATCTTTTTCCAATATGTTATTTATTTATTTTTTTGAGATGGAGTCTTGCTCTGTCGACCAGGCTGGAGTGCAGTGGTGCAACCTCAGCTCACTGCAGCCTCCACCTCCTGGGTTCAAGCAATTCTCCTGCCTCAGCCTCCCAAGTAGCTGGGATTACAGGCACATACTGCCACACCCAGCTAATTTTTGTGTTTTTAGTAGAGACGGGGTTTCTGCATGTTGGCCAGGCTGGTCTTGAACTCCTGAACTCAGGTGATCCACCCGCCTCTGCCTCCCAAAGTGCTGGGATTACAGGCGTGAGCCACCATGCCCGGCCCCGATATGTTATTTACCTTCATGCATACTTGAATTCAGTAGGGTAATGAAGGTGATATGTGATGGTAAGGCAGAGTGCGCCATTGAATCGGCATGGACACTTAGCTAGATATAAGCTATTGAGAGTTAATCAAAACATTTTTATGGTGATAATTTCTAAATGCTACCCAAGTTTACATGATGAAATGAGAACTAACAAAATTTTGCTTTTGTGTGGATATGGCTTTGAATGAGTATAGTAAATATAGTCTATTGATATGTTTCAGTGTCTTGTTAGTCATTATTGAATATACATGTGTACTTTGAGATTTCTCCAGGAAAAAAACCACACGAATAACATGTATTATTCCTCTTCCAGTGATCTACAAGATAAAGGAATATCTCAGGCAACTTAAAAGTTAGTTTACTTAAACTTGCTCTTTGGAGCAGGAAAAATAAAATGTTTAGGTGCATATGTAGAATAATAATGAAGCACAATGTTTATTTCTAAAATGTGTAAGTGGGTAAGAATACAAATGTCCATCTCTGTCACTGACTAGCTGGGTGATAGTGGATAAGTTTCTTAATTTCGCTAACACCTATTCTTTTTATATTAAGTGAAGAGCATAATAGTTCTCCCCTTCTAGGAGTCTTGGAAGGATTGAAACAGGTAATACACATAAAGCGCTTGTAACGGAGTAAGCAATCATCAAACATTAATGGATTATTATTATTGTGATTTCATCGTGAAAAAGAAAGCTCAAGATTAAGTTTATAGTTAGCAGTAGAAAACTGAACACTTTTTCAATTAATAAGGGAAGTCATATAAAGATTGTTGTTTAAAAGATTGTTCAGAAAACCATAAACACAATTTACTACACTTCTACATACAATACTCTTCTAAATAATTCAAATTTGATTTTATTTAGGGAGTTTGTAATTAATATAGTATTTTTAAAACCCAATACTCTTAAACAATAGTGAGGTGGACACACAGGCTTATATGGGGTATGAAGCCAAAAAAATGAAAAGGACATACTCAATGTATATACTTACGTGTCATGAAATGAGCTTTCTAAATGCTTACCTATTTGTGTGTAGATAAGGCTTAAGAGAGGGAAACAATAGCTTCTAGAAGGAAAGAATCATAGTTGTTTAAAGCTAGGAGGTCCAGACATTCCCTGACCTTATAACAACCATATGTATTGAGTAAATTATTTTTTAATACACAATACAGGGTACATAATATCTTCAGAACTAATTTAACATTGAGAGAAAATATTACATTGTTGTTTAAATTAGATTTTTATCAAGATTTTTCTTCCATTGCACATTATACTAAATCCCACATAGTTTTTGAGAAATAGATTTCATTTGTCCATCATAAAATGATTTTAAAATGATAAATAATACAATACATTTAACTTAATAAATTAACTTTAGAATGGGTATACTAATGGATGCTTAAAGTAAGTACCAGTAAACCATTTATTTGCAAAAACTTAAGATGGGAAGTTTTCTTTTAGCTCAGATAATTCACTTACTACCCTTTGTGAAATGGCAATAGAATCTCTCTCTATAGAAACTTCTTTAAAAATACAAACATTTGTAGTTTTTGAAATGTTCTCTAAAGATTGGATAACATTTACCACTATGCTATTTCTTAGTTTTTTATTCATGTACCCATGGACTAATTTCAGATAACGAGTTCACTATAGTCATAATAAATTATCAAAAACATAAATCAAAAACTCAGGGGGTGCACATACACATACACATCCTATTGAAATAGAAGTTGATAGCAGGTCTCTTTATGTTCTTATCTGTTCATAGAAGAAAATCCCTCCCCTATGAAATGTTTCAATTGGTTGAGGATGTTTAGTACACAATGCTCTATTGCCCTCTGCTGGCTGGAAAATGATAAATAAAAACTTCTGTTCATTAACTAGATGGGGACCTTAGAAAATTAAATATGGAAGATGACACAGTTCAAAATAATAAAACAACATATTAGAGTGGTAGAACATTAAAACATGAATTTTAAAAAATATTCTCACAAATTTCAAAACTCCTAAGATTTTAATTAGTTTTTGTATTAGCTGAAAAGTTGATTATTTTACATAAACCTAAACACTCATTAATTCAAGATAATACAATTACATAATTTTAAAGTGATAATAGCAAGTCTCATAATTGTCCAGGAATTCTGGGGATTTTCCAACAAGATATGTATGGTCCAATTGTTGGCACATTTGTGGAATATTTTTATTATAATATGATGTCTCTACTGTGTTTATTTCTTTAAAGTAATACTTCTACCTAGTTGAAAGAATATTCTTAGCATTTTTATGTAAAATTTAAAGAGTTATTTACCAATTAGAGTGACTTATTTCACATTTTTCATTCTCTTTTGAAGCATTCTTTATATATGATTCACACATCACTGAGGAAAAACCAACATTGTTGTATAATGGTGTGTAAATTCTTTAATGAAAACAAAAGTGATAATGCCCCAAGGAATACAAAATGCATACAGCAATTAATCCACCTGGTTTGATTTTACCACTACATGCTGCTTTAATGCTTGATTACACTTACTTCAAAAACATTTCTAAAGAATATCCTTATCATCCAGGGCAGAAGATACAGACTTTATCATTAGGGTGGCCTTGCTGGTTTTTCTAAAACGCACTTGGGTTAAAAGTTTAAAGCAAAGCTGTCATTGTTTTTTCAAAATCTTGACTGGTATTCTGAATTTGTGATTTATTTCATATTTTCAATAGTTCATCTCAGCTACAATATATATTAACATACTCTGGTCTTCATTTCTCAAAGTGCTTTTTCTGGAGCATTTGTAAAACTCGAGCCTTGGTTCTTTGAAATAGGGTTTTATCCCCCAGGCTCGACCTTCTTATTCTACCCTCAGAACTAGTATCTGTACACATCAGGAGCATGATTTTTCCCTATGGCTTCCCTGCCAAAACAACTGTCAATCCTTTCAAAAAATTCTGGAGCAAATGGTGCTTTATAATTTACTCTAACTACCTCTGATCTAGATTGTATTCAGATCTCAAACTTTCCAAGAATGTATTTTCAGTCGAATCTTCAAATCACTTGAGGCCTTTGGTTCTCCATAAACAGAGGAAAAAGTTTCATCCTAGAAAATATTATTATTATAACAAAATGATGTAAACATATTTTTTTTACTTCCCAATTCACAAGTGAGGTTTAAAAAGATGCCCTTTGCCTTTACAGTTTTTCACATTTAATACTCAGAACTTTTTACAGTTTGTATCTTAAGACTCAGGAACATAGAAAAATGAGATTCACAGAGATGAAAAACATCTCCACATTTACATAGGATGGCCTGTTAGTCAGAAGCCAGGTCTGCCTGACTTCAAGTGCATGGTCTTTTTATGACCCTTTGTAGTCTCTGGGAGTGAAGAACGAAGGAGGGAAACCATCTGTATTAGAATTATAAAGTGATCATGCCCTTTGATATAGTATTTCCAACTCTAGGAAGCCAAGGAAATATTTCATATATAGTAAAAGATGTCTATGGTGGTATTAATTAAAATAACGTGGGAATAAAGAGGAAAAAACTAGAAGAGTTCTAAATTTCTAATAAAATAACAAAGAATTTAACAATGGCATGTTATTAAATTGAATATTACAGTCATTAAACATAATAACTGGGAGCCACTTGAAAATCTATGAGTTGCTTAGGATAAAATTAGCAATCTATATCTTACATTTTATGTAATTAAAATGGAATACATAAGTTTATAGGTAGTGACAAAAAAGGTGTCCTGTGTGTTATTAGGTAAAGAAAGTTGTGAAGCAATAACATGAAATCCATGATAACACATTAAAAAATAATATATATGTCCTAGAATATGTGAGCACAATTTTGTGTAATTTATATCAACTTTGTTGGTGAAACAGACAATAAAACCAGTAATTTTTAAAGTATATATTTCTATACTATTTAAATTTTACAGCATGTGTTACTTTTAGAATAAAAATAAGAAAGATATAATATTTACAGAGTTACTAGAGTTATGTTGAAATTCACCAAAATAACAGTCGTTGGTATCTTAGTGTGAGGAATATATATTTTTATTTTCCTAAATTTAAAATGTTTTCAGTATGTTTATATTTATTTTTATTGAAAAATATAAAATGAGTATTATAATAATAATTAAAGCTGTTTTCAACTTTTAAGTCAAATCTCTTCTATTTTTTCATCTGGAGCATTTTTATGAGAACTATTGTTTTACTCTCCTGTTTTTGAAGTAGGTAGCAGGCACTATTCATAAGTAACTCCCTCAGGTAGGTCTGTCACTTTTACAGATCTAACTTACTTTGTTAATTTCTATGGAAATGTTAAAATAGAAAGCTGGCTTGACTGAATTATTGATAATATCCATGAAAGAATAATGAGAACTGGGTGAGGTGGCTCATGCCTGCAATCCCAGCACTTTGGGAGGCCCAGGCAGGAGGATCACTCAAGGCCAGGAATTCAAGACCAGCCTAAGCAACATAGTGAGACCTCATCTCTACAAAACATAAAAAAAAAAAATTTAGTGGGGCATGGTGGTGGTGAATGTTTCTAGTCCCAGCTACTCTGGAGGCTAAGGTGGGAGGATCACTTGAGCCCGGAAGGTTGAGGCTGCAGTGAGCCAAGACTGTGTCACTGCATTCCAAACTGGGCAACAGTACGAGACTCTATCTCAAAAAAAAAAAAAAAAGCATTAATAAGAAAAAGATTACCATACTATTATTTTAATTGAAAATTCCCCAATTTCCAAAAGTGGTAACTTGAAATTTAGCTTTTGTTAAACAACTCGAAAACTTGTTTACTATACAAACAAAACTATCTGGACCATTAAAGTGTTTAACTAAAGGACTCCACAGTTTTCAAGCATCTCAAGTTATCTAGAGATATGTTAACTTATAATTAATACTTTAAAAAACCATCTTTTTATGTACTTATTAAATATCTTCTTTAAAATTGATGAGGCAACATATTCATCTCTTTATAATACAACCACAATATTTAGAAATTGCAACAAACTTTGACATGGGTTAACAAATTAACTTAATGGGAGTTTTCTATAGAACTAGAACAAGATATCAAAGTTTATGTCCTTATACCTCACTTTCTAAATGTTTATAAACCTAAAAAGGTTAATCTTTTTCTCTTTTCATTTTCCTCATCTTCTCTTTCTATTCTCTTCTTTACAAGTCTGTAAATAAATAATCATTTATATAATCAGCATATTTTATCTTTATTTGGATGAATTTTGCCTTAAATAAAAAGCAAGTGATGTGAATTTATTCATCTTTTCCTTTCCACTTGATAACTACTGGTCTGGTTCTCTATGGCAAAAACAGCTATATATTAACTTGCCTTAATTTTAACATTGTGTCAGACAGAGTAGAATATATACTGCCTTTCATATATAAACATCTTTTAAGTCTCATATCCAAAGAAATACTTGCTTTTGGAAGGAATCTTTATGTAGATGGTCTTATACACATTTATAAAAACCCCAAACACTTTATATCACTAATATATAAATCAGATAATGATGTCAATGTGTTCATAAAAATACAAGTATAGTAAAATTATCAGTTTCCTTTATTCTTCCTTTCTGGAAAAAAAAAAAAAAAGAGACATTGACTGGGAGTTTTATAATGACCCAAAGTAAAGAAGGTCTCTGTGTGCCTCAAATTCGATATTTTAAGTTGAAGTCAGCTGTTAAGAATTACTGAATTATCCAGGGCAGAATCTGGGGTATGGCTCACATTACGCTATGCTGGATATGAAAAGTTGAACACAAAAGGGGTGAAAACTTTTCAGTGATTAAAAAGCCCTGTGGGATTGAATTTTTAGATTCCAGAGCAGCACATCAAGAGAAACGTTGCAGATTCTCGAGTTCTCACAGCAAATTGTGTCTATAAATCGATGACGTGTTTCTGAGGAAAACTAACAGGATGGCTCTAAAGAGTATATATAAAATTTCTTTCAGTTCTCATGGGAATGAAAATTAAACCTTATGGATGAAAACAAATACCTAACAAAGTTGAGAAATTGATCACATCTAGATTTCAAGCAGGCTAGCAAACGGTGGACACAGTTGGCTATTCACATATTTTCTCATTTGTTATCCTTTGAAACAAAATTTATTGATGCTTTCAGAATTAATTTTAATTAACCAAATGTGTTTCTTAAATATTCTAGGTATTCGTTAGAATACAATGACACTCATCAAGGGCTTCTCTGTATGAATATACAATGATTTCTTCAGGCTTATTACCTATATTTCAAATAATTCCTCTTCCATTTCATTTTTATTCTCCTCTGAACCATTACTCCTTATAAATGCAACTGACATCTAGTGAAACACCATACTTAGGATATGTAGGATATGTAGATATGTAGATATTGTTGATTTGACCATGTTTCCCCAAGATCAATATTAGATAGAAGGAATAAATATTGATAAAACTTGTTGCAGAATTTCTATATATTACTAAGGGTTTTTATGTTTACCATGAAAATTGTTTAGAAGCCATGCTGCTAGATATAGTCAGCTTTTAATGTGCAAAAGTGTTCGAGGAAGTGTATTTGTATGTTTAACTTCAAGAGAAATAAATATCAGAAGTAAAATCTTGATTCTATTCTAAAACAGTCATAAAAATGTGTGAAGTTATTCAAAGTAAATTGGACATATATATTTTTACATTACATTTTATGTTCTAATTTAGCTTTCAGTTGAAGTTTCTTACGAATGGGAACTAAATATTTCTACAAATGTGTACCTCATGATAGTTAGCTATCCCTTTGATGTTTTATTCTCAAAGAAGTGTTCTTTTGAACACTTTACTTTGCAGAAATAAAAGTAGTTTCAAGTTTAATTATCTCTCTATTGTCCTTTCATTATGATCCAAGAAAGATTTTTTTAAAAATTAGATTTAAACTCATCTGAAGCGAGAAAGTTCCATATAATAGCAGTTTCTTAAACTTTACAGCTCTTAACAATTGTACGTCATGTTTCTATAAAATAATTGAAGGTGATATCAGTTACACATTGGAATCTAAACCAAAGCATGGGACGTGTAAAACCAAGTTTAGTAGAGTCTCATCTCTGTTATAGTGATTTGTGGTACAGAATTGAAACAAGAACACATTTGGCACATGCTCCAGGAAGACTCATACTGACTGAGCTATTGAAAGAGCCTTTGAACTTATGAGTGGCTTCGTAGACAGTAGAACCTCGTGGTGGTGGTGACCTCCCTACAGTTATTGCAGAATGACGAACTTTTGTCCATCTATGATTTGGTCTAAATTTTGAATTTTGCAGACAGTTAATCCCCTGCTTCTCACACTGCCATCTTTATGTTTCACCATCAGCACAAACTAGGAAGAGTAGCTGCTGAAAGCAAAACACACCCTTGATTTACAGAAATAAACTTACATAACCTGTCAGTATACTTCTCACTCAAAGGTGAAGTAAACTTCTACCTGTATACTTATTGATTTTGTATTTTTTTTCCTCATCTCACCATTCTTTATTTTCTCATCTCACTACTATAAACTGAATTCCTATAATGATTTTAAAATTCAGTCAAAAATAATCTATGAAACATTAAAGCTGCAAGCAAAGTCCAATTAAAAAAAAACAACTCTCCCTAACATCACATCTAGTACTAAATTAAATTCAAATGACTTTCTCAATGTGACATGAGGCCATGAGTCAAATCCTACATTTCCAACTCTCAGCTCCAGACTGTAGCATTTCCTACGGCCAAGAAGAAAGGCTCACAAGCACATGCCCAGATCAAGAGCAGAAAAGGCTGTATTCTCTAAGACCTGAATAAACACAGACAGCAGCCTCCACATAGAGGCTGCTCCTTTCTCTCCATGCAGAAGAGAAGCATTCCTCTGTTAGCAGATAGAAAGCCAGCCTGACAGTTGTGAGTTTGTTGTGTGTGAAGATCCTACCACAAGGAAGAACGATGATTGAAGACTCATTTTTAGACAATGGCCCGGAAATAATGTACAGAAATAACTTTGGTCCGATGTTCTATATCTTTCGGTAAAGTTAAGGTGGAAAAGTTTCTAAAGAGAATTGGCTTTAATATCTATTTCAAAAAATAGAGGTAACTGCTCTACTTAGAGTAACAATGGAGGTACTTTCTTTCTTTCTTTTTATTTTACTGTGGAATCCAATTCTCAACTGTTTTCTGGGGAATGTATTTTCCCTACAGAAAGCCCTTACATTTTCCCTGTGAAATTCAGCGTTAAAGCTAAAGTGTTACATAATTTTAGAAATGAATTGTCAGCTTGAGTCATCTGTGGGTCAGGAGATTAGGGAGTATTGTACTACCTTTCAGAGAAGAAAAGCTAGGCAGTAGAAATAGCCATGGCTTTAGAGTCAGATGGACATGGATTTAAAATTCTGTCTTGTGGCTGAGCGCTGTGGCTCACGCCTGTAATCCCAGCACTTTGGGAGGCTGAGGTGGGCGGATCACGAGGTCAGGAGTTCAAGACCATCCTGGCCAACATGGTGAAACCCTGTCTCTACTAAAAATACAAAAATTAGCAGGGCATGGTGGCACATGCCTGTAATCCCAGCTACTCGGGGGACTGAGGCAGGAGAATTGCTTCAACCAGGACCCAGGAGGCAGAGGTTGCAGCTGAGCTGAGATCACGTCACTCCACTCCAGCCTGGCCTACAGAGCAAGACTCCGTCTCAAAAAAAAAAAAAAAATTACGTCTAAATGTATTTAAGGACAATGTGATCTTAGGCAATTTTCTTAATGTCACTCTCAGTTTTCTCATCTGTAAAATGAGAAGAATAATAACTTCCTTTCAAGATTGCTATAATGATGGAATGAGATACCTAATACATGTAAATTATCTGATACATGGTAAATGCTCAATACACAACCATCATTACTTTGACATGGTTGTCTTTCTGACCTATAGACAATTTAAGTTAGATTGATATTAATAACAAGTTACAACCAATCAGAGAAATATAAGAATTTCTTTCTGATCTAGGCTCTCAAAGGACTTCCATTTAGAAAGAGACTTCACAAGTACCCTAGGAAGTGCTAATGTTGGCAACTAAACTGTGACAAGAGATGAAGATTCGCCTCAGTCTTTCTCCATAATCTTCACTGGGGACGTACGTCACATCAATGGTGTGCTGATCAAATGGGATAATCGTTCAAAATGTGCTTTGTCAGCTCTAACATCACAAAAAATGTTAAATCGTCATTGACTTCTTATTCATATAATTTCATAAGTCTATTATCACAAAAGTTCTAAATCATCATTGAATTACTCTTACCGTTTCAACAAATGTAATATATAAGAGCTTATAATCTTAAAAACTAAAAAGAATAATTTACAAGAAAGGATGAAATTGCCTGTTCATTTAATGGGTACCATCAAAGGTCAAGTCATATCTTTATCCTCAAGCCAAAAACACAACCCGTATTTTTGCTTTTTTAATATAAGCACTCCAGTGGTTTTGACTATTACTCGTATATATAACTTTTCTACTCTTCTCTCTCATGACATTAAATATATTTCATATGTATCTGCTGTTGTTATTAGAGTGTTACTCTATACTCCTTGTTGTGGACACAAAACACCCTAAAACTACACTAGAACTTAGT
Source organism: Pongo pygmaeus (assembly GCF_028885625.2). NCBI lineage: Eukaryota > Metazoa > Chordata > Mammalia > Primates > Hominidae > Pongo > Pongo pygmaeus. The sequence goes on along the minus strand of NC_085930.1, from coordinate 16,505,658 downwards.
TTTTATCTTGTCATTCCAGTGGTTAACTACAATTCCTAGCTCTTGATCACCTGAATCAGTTATCTTTTTCTTTTCAACACAAAGCATTCGATTGTGTAATACTTCTTTTTAAACTTCAATATCTCATAACTAACTGCTTACGAAAAAAAAATTCCAGACACTTTAGAATAGCCCAAAAGGCTATGACTCTTCACAGCCTGACTCACTCCTTTGACTTCCCTCCTTTGACTTCCTCATGAGCCTTGGCAGAACAATCAGGTCCCAGAGTCTTCTCAGACATCACTCCCTACCCCGCTATTCCCTGCTGGGGACACGTCTTTCCTTATGGCTTCTCTCGCAATTTTTCATGGAGTGGTAAACACCAAATTAAATGCCACTGCTTCCATCACTGTTCTCACTCCTCTAAGAACAAGGGATATGCTTGGGGGAAGTCAGTATTTTTTTAGGCCAATAATCCCTTATACTTTCATTTATATAGCACTCATCATACTTCCCTATTGCTTTCTCCTCCTTTTTTATTTTTCTGTTACTTGTGTGTCTGTTTCTTTCATTTGTAAAGTGAAATCTTGAATAAGACAGCGTCTTGTTCATCTTTGTATATCCAGGACTTGGGGATTTCTCTTCCACTTCCTCAACTGAATTTTAAAGATGTAAATATTTGAGAGGTATTGCCTCTACTTGGAAGTTGAAATGGTGGCATCTAAAAGAAATTATTAGTCCTATGTTGCAGAAACTTTTTTTTTTTTGCAATCCCATAGAATGTTCTTTACGGGTCTATGCATATGGAATTAACAGTTATAGTTTTGAATTATTTTCTCTTCTCAAAGCACTGATGCTATGACAGAGAGTGGAAGATATAAGTAAAAACTGTAATTAAGCTAGCATAGTTTGGCTAAATTCTGCAAGGACAGATCTGCTTTTTCCAAAAGGAGATGCTCTGTGTGGGTTCATGCGGTTATCCCACACAGATAGCCCTTAATATTTTATTTTCCACAAATGGGAGGAAAGAATGCTGTTAACCTCGCTGTGGTCTCTGAGCAGATGGCATACATGCCACCAGCCTCTGGACTGGGATTGGAAATGTGAAGCCCTATCATGGCCAAATATTTGGCCACATATTCATGGCTATTGTGGTGCTGCAAATAAAGAAAGACAAAATTTTGCTCATAGTTCTTTATTCATATCAGTGACAGAAGTAAACAACTCTGGCAGGTGAGACTATAGCATGAACAATTCCTCTTCCCCTTGGCTCTGTTTGGTAACACCCAAGGGAGGCAACATTCAGAGCACTGAGATCTTGGAACACTTTGGATTCACCTTGTATCATTCCCCAGAATAATAAAAAAGGATGAAGGCTACTATTTATTAAGCATTTCTATTTTTGAAGCATCAGATATACACATACATACAGGTCCCAGATATATATGTAAACACACACAATTTATTCATTCATTTGTTCATTTATTCAACAATATTTTGAGCAGATAAAATATTCTGGGTACTAGTCTATACATATACATACATACACACACATACACACACACACGTATATATAATGCAACCTCTCACACACATCAGTTTAATATTTATAACATTCTAACATGTCTTTATCCTTTTAAAAATGAAAAATTGAGATAAGAGAAGAAGCTGAGAGTCAGAAAGGTAAATATTTTGATGACAGTCACACAGCTAACAAAGATCAGAGCCTGCTTTTAAACTTATCCATGGCACAAAAACCCTTGTTCCTTCAATTTCTTGAGATTAATAAATGAAGAGAATAATTTTGCTTTGTAATTTCCAAAAAAAAGTTAAATATTCTAAGTTGAGGGCACTGATGTTCTGAATCTAACAGATGATATCATATTTCTAAAATGCAATCCTGCAGAGAGTTTCAAGCATACATTTTCTGTTATCAGTTTACCAAATTGAAACTTTCTATAAGTACAAAATGAGAAATGTGTCATAGACTCTCTAGGTAAATATGCATTAAGTAATTATTTATATTTATGATCTAATTTAGACGATAGATGATTCCTAAAATGAGCAAATCAGCTCATATTTTAGATGCACCAGCAAGCTGCTACTGAAATAAAATTCTATAATAAAATCTGAATTCAAAATAATTGCTTGTTGAAGCTCCATTTTATTGCCAAATGTCAATTTTTCCCCCCACTGGTTTTCCCATGCTCTTAATAAACAAATTCAGACAATAAAATTATATTTTCACCATACACTTAATTTTTTACTTCATGATACAAAAGCTGCCAAATGTAATTCTTTTACTCCTATCTTTTAATGTCTGCCCTTTTTTGAGACTATCATAAAAGGAATCCAAAAAATTACACTAATTTAACATTTTATAACAGATTAAAAGAAATTGCCTAATGCTCAAGAAGATTGTCAATAAGAAACACTAGATGCAATTCATCAAATGTTTCCAAGAAACCCATGATTGGAGGTTTGTGGATATTTAGCTTAATACAGTACAAAAAACAAGCCACATCAAATAAAAGGACCCTAATAAGTCCAATTTAACACCGAATTCCATGTCCTCAAGTGGTCTGAAGTTTTATCCTTTATGAACTTGCTCTTCTCAGGCATAGAAGGCATACACAGATTTTAATGACTATTTTTAATTAAAAAAATTCTCTTTGGAAAATGATCCATCTCTTTATTGAAACAATCCTTTGGAAAGCCAAAGAGGTCACTAAAGGTCAAAACCCATATCTAAGTTGGTTTAAGCTTAGGGTAATCTAAATAGTGTGTCAAATTGGACTACTAGATATATAGAATGACATCATATAGATTTTTTTAAAAAAAAGCTCCTCTCAGATTCTGTATTTCTTGCAAACGACTGGCTTTAAGGGTAAGATTTGAAGGGAAAAATATTGGAATGCAAAAGTGCATTTAACGTTTGTTTATATTTCCACATCATTATGCTAGATTTAAGCTGTCAAACTAAGCTGATAACACATGTTAAGTATAGAAACGTATACAGCAACCACCTACCGCTAAACTAGGCAGACAAAGAACTCTTGTCAGAGGGTTACAAATTCCAAAGTTAAATGCAAGGCAATATTTTCAGGGCAAGGTTTGCTCTTTATCTCTAATGGAAGGATTCCTTTAAAATGCCTTGTATTTGTAAAACAGAGAAGAATGGATACATCTTGCAGTGGAATTCTGCACGATAATTCACCTACAAAACTTGCTCTACAAATGTAATTATTATATGGCTGCATTAAAGTTTACCTTGAGATATAGTACTTGGGGTAATAGTGTATCAGGGGCGTCCAATCTTTTGGCTTCCCTGGGCCACATTGGAAGAGGCAGGGTTGTCTTGGGCCACACAAAAAATACACTAATAGTAATGATAGCTGATGAGCTAAAAAAAAAAAAAAAATCGCAAAAAAAAATCTCATAATATTTTAAGAAAGTATACAAATTTGTGTTAGCCTGCAGTTTAAGCCATTCTGGGCCATATATGGCCTGTGGGCTGTGGGGTGGACAAGCTCAGTGTAGATGTTTTAAAAATGCTTAACTTTCCACTGCTTCATGTGGAGCAGGCAATTTGCACCTTTGTTCTAACTATTTTTATTAAATAAATGAGTTAAAATGAAGGTCCTATCTAATATCATCTTATATACAATTCCTTGAAATATTTATCTCATTTAATTTAATAGCCACTGATAAAGTAGCTGCATTTATTATAGCATTTATTACATGACCAACATTCTAGAAGATATAAAAGTATAATATCTGGTTCCTCCACAAAAATACTTATAATTTGCTTTCAGAGATAATTTACCAACCAATAATGTGATAATAAATATAAGTGTCATGAAAGTACAGTGAGCTAGTTGAGAGTAGGGGCCTTACATTATTGCCTTTTGTTGTTCAGTACCTATCTATGGGAGTTAGTATGGAAATTGGAGGAAGGGAAACTAAAACTTTATGCTGAAACACAGCCAGCTTTTTAAAAAAAAAAGTTAAATAACTTAACTAGAAAGTTTGACTAAATAGGCACATAGATAAAGGGACAGCTTTTTGACATTTTCTTTTTTTTAAAAAAAATTAATGGATACATAAGAGTTGTAATCAGACCCAGCTTTTAATCTAGAAGTTGTTTGCCACTTGATCCAGGAAATAATTATTTCTCAGTTTCCCTTTTTTGTGTTTTTTTTGTTTGAAAATTGAGAATAGAAATACTCAAAGCATTGTATTAAATAATAAATGAAACAAATTATTGCACCCCTGGCTGAAACATAAACAAATATTATTTCCCACTACGTTTGCCTGTTTCAGCATGTGATAGGAATTGGGCTGTCAGCAAAGAATAGTTCTTTGAAAGACTATGAAGCGCTGTGGAAGAAATGATCTGATCCTTGAAATGAAAGAATAATGCCAAAATAAAAAATAAACCCCCTTAAAGTAAAATAAAATAAATAATAAAAATCCTGAGTTAAAAGGAAAATTAGAATTGCTATAAAGCAATCCATGAAGAGACTAACAACAAAACTAATTTTTAGAGTCTGCTAATTTTCATGATAATAATGATAAAAATGTGAATCTATTTTTAGCACAAACACCAAATAATGAACTATACATTAAAGTTTTTCTTTAAAAAGCTAGTGAAAATAAAGAAGCTTAATGATTTGTTGTGTTAGCTTCAAAATTATCAAATTAACTCCACTTTATACAAAATTTTCCAGGTTAAACTTCTTGGTTTTTAGTAAACCTTAATAATTATAGAGAAACATATGGAGATATATGGAGAGATGATATAGATCTATATAGAGATGACAGAGATATGAAATGCAATATAAATAACACTATACAAAAGTGACTAAACATGGAGAATTAACAATTGTTTAAAATTCTATACTTTAAAAATTGCTTTCTTGCATCATAAAATGTCACTTTTCAGCTATTTTGCATTAAAAAAATCTATTTTTAGGGAACTAGAAAGTGTCCTACAAATATATCAACAAAGCAACAATTTTATATGAGTTCTATCTATCCTAATCAACTTGTCTTTGTGGTAAAATCAATATTTATTAAGCTTCTCCAATTTCTCCAAATAATTCTTAGTCAATATGGCAGGAACAAAAGCTTTCTCTAGTCTGGAGGTCCTTAATACTACACAAGAGATTCATGAATTTTGATGAGGAAAAAGTTAGTTTTTCACTAAACTCTAAAGTCATTATTTTCACTAAGCTCTAACTAAAAGTCAGCATTTCTTCCATTATGAATGTAGGTAATTGTGGTAGGTAGTCTGTAAGTTGGCCTTCCCTGATTCTCACCTCCTCGTATTTATGTCCTGTGTGAACCCTCTCGTTTAGTTTAGACTTGTGTATAACAGGATAGAGTAAAAGGAATGGGATACTGCTTTTAAGATTAGGTTTCAAAAAGATTGTGGCTTCTGCCTTGAGTGTTCTCTCTTGCTCCTTACTTGTTTACTCTGAAGGAAACCAGTTGCCATGTTGGGAGCTGCTCTATGGGGAGGCTGTCTTAACAACGTATCCATGTCTCTGGCAAACAGTCAGTGAGACCCTGAGGCCAGTAATAGCCACCTGAGGGAGCTTGCAAAAGGGTCATCCCTCAGTCAAGTCTTAAGATGACTTCAGCCCCAGCCAACATCTTGAATGCAGCTTTGTGAGAGACCCGGAGTTAAAGGCACCCAGCTAAGCTGTACCCAGATTTCGAAGTGATAGGAAAATATATTACATGGTCATGTAATATATATATAATAACTATATATAGTTTATTAAGTATTAACTAACATGATCACAAGGTCCCACAATAGGCTGTCTGCAGGCTGAGGAGCAAGGAGAGCCAGTCCACGTCCCAAAACTGAAGAACCTGGAGTCCAATGTTCGAGGGCAGGAAGCATCCAGCACGAGAGAAAGATGTGAAAATAAAGAATTAGGAAGAATCAGGGAGGCTAGGTCTGTCTCTCCTTTTCACATTTTTCTGCCTGCAGTATATTCACTGGCAGCTGATTAGATGGTGCCTACCCAGGTTAGGGGTGGATCTGCCTTCCCCAGTCCACTGACTCAAATGTTAATCTCTTTTGGCAACACCCACACAGACACACTCAGGATTAATACTTTTTATTTCTCAATCCAATCAAGTTGACACTCAGTATTAACATCACATAGGCTCTACGAGATAATGCTTTTTATAAGCTTTTAATTATTGAATTATTGAGATTATTTGTTATGCAGCAATAGATAACTAATACAGAGTTTGACATCTAGAAGTAGAGGCCCCCATGACAAGTACTGAAGGTATGCAACTCACTTTGGAAGTAGGCAGCATGTGGAGGATGCTGAGCATGGGAGAATGGTGAGTATAATAGAAGACACATAAATTGCCTTGAACAGACTTAGAAATCTGGACGTTGAGGCTGCTGCTGGTGAAGGCTCAGGAGGAGGTGAGAGCCTGTAATTGAAAACTTTAGGAAGGGAATATGTTTATTACGTAGTGGGAGAATATAGCAACACTATTGCAGTAAGGTGGAAAGTAGAAAATGTGCCTAATGAACTGGGTAATCTAGTTAAGGAGATTTCCAAGCAAAGTGTTAAAGGTACTGCTTGTTTTTTCTTGCTGCTTATAATAAAATGTGAGAGGAATGAGATATATTGAAGGAAGGACTGTTAAAAAAAAAAGTGCCAAGACTTTTGAAAATGCTCAGCCTCTACAGATGGCAAACGATGTAAAAATTCAGAAATGGCTTTGGAGTGCTGATCAGATCCAGGGCACCATGAGGAAAAGGTAGTCTGGAGATGAAGCCAAGGGCAGGACTGTCATCTTTTTGTGACTATCTTAGAAAGATCAAAGCAGTACCTGAATTCTTGGTCCACAAAATCTGTGAGGTAATAAGTGCTTATTGTTTTAAATCACTACGTTTTGGGGTAATTTGTTACATAGCCATACACACTTAGTATAGAATAAGGCACAGAGAATTAATAGTATGTCATTGTGTCACTATAGAAAGTATGTCTCATATCATATTTTATATGTTGCATCACTTTCCCATTCCTCCCAAAACCTTGAGCACATGGTAGACATTAAGCCCTACAAATGAGGGCTTCCTAGAAGAAGGAAGATGAGGAGACTGCAGTATGAAGCAACAGAGGCAGGGTAACCGTGGTAATGAGACAAACAGTATATTCTGTCTCATGAGCAGAATTAAGAGAGTATTTATGTCTACTGCCAAAGGAAAGGCATATAGGCATATATACTTTGACAACACTAGAAGCCTTGCCATGGAAACTTCTGGAGTCTTTGGTCTATCCTGTAGCTAAATAGAAACAGCCTTATTTCTAAACATTATCTTCACTTCTTGGTGTAACTGAAACCTGGGTCTTTTAACCATATATGGTTACCTTGCAACCTTCCCAAGACACAGCTGTTTTTCACACTTTTGGTACTGTTTAGCCTAAGCATTAGGTAGTTTTCTTCATGCTTCCAATTCATTCCAATTAAACCTCTGGCTTTGATGATCAGGTCTTTAAACTGTGCTGCTCACCATGCCATCCCCATCCTGTGGCAGTCATCTACTAATCTCTGGTTATTCTTCCTCATGCTTTAGATTTTTAAAATTCAGTTCCAAGGCTAGTTTTTTTCATTCTCAATAATTGCAATACCCTTATAACATCAGTTCAAGAATTTTCTTCCTTTACCACCTTTTCTTCTTTACAATTTCCTTCCTCAATCATTCTAATATTTCTTTGACCCCCCAGCTGTAATAACAATCTACTGTCCTCCCTCACCCCCAAATAATTTGCAGTGTCCCTCCCACAACTCTTGTTTTTTGACTCCTTCCTATTTCATGTTTCTTCACTATAATCATTTCCTTGCTTATGTGCCAAAACCTTTATCCTCTTCTCCTTCTGCCTACTCCTCTGACAAGAGGCAACCTCTAGTTAAATTATATTCTCAGCCTACTCTCTACCAATGAGATTTTCTGCTGCAGGGAAGAAATGGATGGCCCCAGTTGTTGCATTTTAAATCTATCACTGTTTTTGCAAAATAAATACGCTTTCCATAAGCTGCTCTCAGCCAATTATTGAGGATAGCAGTAATGATAATGCAGAGTTTCTCCAGTGGGTGAGTTGCATGCTGACCAAAAATTTTTTTGGAATTGTACTCAGTCTATGATTCTTCTTACACAATCCTCCTTCTCTCTCTCCCTCATTTACAGAGTCAAACCAACACATATTCTGGTACCCTCCCCTTTTTCTCTAACAGGTATTTGCCGTAATGATTCTCTTGTACATCTAATTCTGTCTTGGCATGTGCTTCTCGTGGAACCCCAAACTAACACAACTGGCATCCATGCAGCTGAGTGTGGTTGGAGAAGTATATATAACCACGTGCTGACTGCCATTATTTCAAATCCTTGACCACTAACTTAAATGGCTTATTCACTCTTTCATATGAATAAAGTGTGCATTCCTCTCTCCTCATAGCTCCGCAATCTCTTCCCTCTATTGTCACACTATGATGATGATGATTTTTATTTCACTAAGAAAATAGATGCAAATAAATTAGAAAGCTTTCACCAATAGCTACCAACTCATATAAACCTAACCCCATCAGTGTCATACACTCTGCTTTCCATCCCGATGGTGGATGAGCTGTGTGTGGCTCTAGCTAAAAAAATGACCTTCGGGGCGGCACTTCCAAGATGGCTGAATAGGAACAGCTCTGGTCTGCAGTTCCCAGCAAGATTGACGTAGAAGATGGGTGATTTCTGCATTTCCAACTGAGCTCCGAAGAGAGCAGTGGTTCTCCCAGCACAGCGTTTGAGCTCTGAGAATGGACAAAATGCCTCAAGAGGGTCCCTGAGCCCAGTGTAGCCTGACTGTGAGACACCGCCCAGTGGGAGCCAACAGACATTTCATACAGGCAGGTGCCCCTCTTGGACGAAGCTTCCAGCAGAAGGATCAGACTGCAATATTTGCTGTTCTGCAGCCTCCGCTGTTGAAACCCAGGCAAACAGGGTCTGGAGGGGACCTCCAGCAAACTCCAACAGACCTGCAGCTGAGGGGCCTGACTGTTAGAAGGAAAACTAACAAACAGAAAGGAATAGCATCAACATCAACAAAACAGACATCCACACCAAAACCCCATCTGTAGGTCACCAACATCAAAGACCAAAGGTGGATAAAACCACAAAGATGGGAGAAACCAGAGCAGAAAAGCTGAAAATTCCAAAAACCAGAGCACCTCTTCTCCTCCAAAGGATCACAGGTCCTCGCCAGCAAGGGACCAAAACTGGACAGAGAATCAGTTTGACGAGTTGACAGAAGTAGTCTTCAGAAGGTCAGTAATAACGAACTTCTCTGAGCTAAAGGAACATGTTCTAACCCATTGCAATGAAGCTAAAAACCTTGAAAAAAGGTTAAATGAATGGCTAACTAGAATAAGCAGTGTAGAGAATACATTAAATACCTGACGGAGCTGAAAACCACAGCATGAGAATTTCATGATGCATGCACAAGCTTGAATAGCCCATTCAATCAAGTGGAAGAAAGGATATCGGTGATTGAAGATCAGATTAATGAAATAAAGTAAGAAGACAACATTAGAGAAAAATGAATGAAAAGAAACTAACAAAGCCTCCAAGAAATAAGGGACTATGTGAAAAGACCAAATCTACATTTGCTTGGTGTGCCTGAAAGTGATGGGGAGAATGAAACCAAGTTAGAAAACACTCCTCAGGATATTATCCAGGAGGACTTCCCCAACCTAGCAAGGCAGGCCAACATTCAAATTCAGGAAATACAAAGAACACCACGAAGATACTCCTCAAGAAGAGCAACCCCAAGACACATAATTGTCAGATTCACCAATGTTGACATGAAGGAAAAAATGTTAAGGGCAGCCAGAGAGAAAGGTCAGGTTACCCACAAAGGGAATCCCATAAGACTAACAGCAGATCTCTTGGCAGAAACTCTACAAGCCAGAAGAGATTGGGGGCCAATATTCAACATTCTTAAAGAAAAGAATTTTTAACCCAGAATTTCATATCCAGACAAACTAAGCTTCATAAGTGAAGGAGAAATAAAATCCTTCACAGACAAGCAAATGCTGAGAGATTTTGTCACTACCAGGTCTGCCCTAAAAGAGCTCCTGAAGGAAGCACTAAACATGGAATGGAAAAACCAGTACCAGCCACTGAAAAACATGCCAAATTGTCAAGACCATTGATGCTATGAATAAACTGCATCAATTAATGGGCAAAATAAACAGCCAACCTCATAATGACAGGATTAAATTCACACATAACAATATTAACCTTAAATGTAAATGGGCTAAGTGCCCCAATTAAAAGACACAGACTGGCAAATTGGATAAAGAGTCAAGACCCATTGGTGTGCTATATTCAGGAGACCCATCTCACGTGCAGAGACACACATAGGCTCAAAATAAAGGGATGGAGGAAGATCTACCAAGAAAATGGAAAGCAAAAAATAAAAGCAGGGGTTGCAATCCTAGTCTCTGATAAAACAGACTTTAAACCAACAGAGCTCAAAAGAGACAAAGAAGGCCAATTACATAATGGTAAAGGGATCAATTCAACAAGAAGAAGTAACTATCCTAAATATATATGCACCCAATACAGAAGCACCCAGATTCATAACACAAGTCCTTAGAGACCTACAAAGAGACTTAGACTCCCACACAATAATAGTGGGAGACTTTAACACCCCACTACCAATATTAGACAGATCAATGAGACAGAAGGTTCACAAGGATATCCAGGACTTGAACTCAGCTGTGAACCAAGCAGACCTAATAGACATCTACTGAACTCTCCACCCCAAGTCAACAGAATATACGTTCTTCTCAGCACCGTATCGCACCTATTCTAAAATTGACCATATAATTGGAAGTAAAACACTCCTCAGCAATTGTAAAAGAACAGAAATCACAACAAACTGTCTCTCGAACCACAGTGCAATCAAATTAGAACTCAGGATTAAGAAACTCACTCAAAACCGCACAACTACATGGAAACTGAACAACCTGCTCCTGAGTGACTACTGGGTACATAACGAAATGAAGGCAGAAATAAAGATGTTCTTTGAAACCAATGAGAACAAAGACACAACATACCAGAATCTCTGGGATGCATTCAAAGCAGTGTGTAGAGGGAAATTTATAGCACTAAATGCCCACAAGAGAAAGCAGGAAAGATCTAAAATCGACACCCTAACACCACAATTAAAAGAACTAGAGAAGCAAGAGCAAACAAATTCAAAAGCTAGCAGAATGCAAGAAATTACTCAGATCAGAGCAGAACTGAAGGAGATAGAGACACAAAAAACCCTTCAAAAAATCAATGAATCCAGGAGCTGGTTTTTTGAAAAGATCAACAAAATACATAGACCGATAGCAAGACTAATAAAGAAGAAAAGAGAGAAGAATGAAATAGACAAAATAAAAAATGATAAAGGGGATATCACCACAGATCCCACAAAAATAAAACTGCCATCAGAGAATACTATGAACATCTCTATGCAAATAAACTAGAAAATCTAGAAGAAATGGATAAATTCCTGGACACATACACCCTCCCAAGACTAAACCAGGAAGAAGTTGAATCTCTGAATAGACCAATAACAGGCTTTGAACTTGAGGCAATAATTAATAGCTTACCAACCAAAAAAGTCCAGGACCAGACAGATTCACAGCTGAATTCTACCAGAGGTACAAACAAGAGCTGGTACCATTCCTTCTGAAACTATTCCAGTCAATAGAAAAAGAGGGAATCCTCCCTAACTCATTTTATGTGGCCAGTATCATCCTGATACCAAAGGCTGGAAGAGGCACAACAAAAAAAGAGAATTTTAGGCCAATATCGCTGATGAACATCTATGTGAAAATCCTCATAAAATGTTGTGGGAAGTCAGGGACCCTGAATGGAGGGACCGGCTGAAGCCATGGCAGAAGAACGTAAGTTGCGAAGATTTCACGGACATTTATTAGTTCCCCAAATTAATACTTCTATAAGTTCTTATGCCTGTCTTTACTGCAGTCTCTGAACATAAATTGTGAAGATTTTGTGGACATTGATCACTTCCCCAGTCAATACACTTATAATTTCCTATGCCTGTCTTTACCTTAATCTCTTAATCCCATCATCTTCCTAAACTGAGGATGTCTGTTGCCTCAGGATCCTGTGATGATTGCGTTATCTGTACAAATTGTTTGTAAAACATGTGTTTGAACAATATGAAATCTGGGCATCCTAAAAGAACAGGATAACAGCGATTTTCAGGGAACAAGGGAGATAACCGTAACGTCTGACTGCCTGCGGGGCCAGGCAGAACACAGTTATATTTCTCTTCTTGCAAAAGCCAATAGGAGAAATATCACCGAATTCTTTTTCTCAGCAAGGAATAGCCCTGGGAAAAGAATGCATTCCCAGGGGGAGGTCTCTAAAATGGTCGCTCTTGGAGTGTTTGTCTTATGCAGTTGAAAATAAGGGATGAAATATGCTCTAGTCTCCTGCAGCACCCCCAGGCTTGCTAGGATTGGGAAAGTCCAGCCTGGCGAAATTTTAGTCAGACCGGTTGTCTGCTCTCAAACCCTGTTTCCTGTTAAGATGTTTATCAATGACAATGTGTGCCCAGCAGGACATGGACCTTCATCAGTAATTCTAGTTTCAGTCTGGCCATGTGATCTCACTCTGCCTCTCTGCCCTTGTGATATTTTATTGCCTTTGCAGCGTGTGATGTCTGTGACCCAGTCCGTATTTTTACACCCCTCCCCTTTTGAAATTCCTAATAAAAACTTGCTGGTTTTGTGGCTCAGGGGGCATCATGGAACCTGCCAACATGTGATGTCATCCCTGGAGACCCAGCTGTAAAATTTCTCTCTTTTGTGCTCTTTCTCTTTATTTCTCAGACTGGCTGACACTTAGGGAAAATAGAAAAGAACCTACGTTGAAATATTGGGGGCTGGTTCCCCTGACATCTGGCGCCCATGTGGTCTTTCTTTTTTCCCAAGCACATGTAGGAACCCGATTCCCTTTGGTAGGTGCGGAGAAACGTCATTGGTTCGGTCCACAGAAACTTGTTCGACTCCCTGACGACTGGTGAGTAGTCTGTGTATGGTCCAGGCTAACTATGGGTCACACAGAGTCTAAATATCATGCTTATCTCTGTTATATTAAATTCCTGTTAAAACAGGGTGGTATCCGGGTAACCACGGAAAATATGGTCACTCTATTCAGGGAGGTGGAAGAACACTGTCCTTGGTTTCCTGAAAAAAGAACCTTAGATGTAGAACTATGGGATCGTGTTGGTGCAACATTCTGGGAACTGGTCTCCACAGGAAATTATGTTCCCATCACCGTCTGGGGTGATTGGACCTTGTTACGTGCCATCCTAATGACATACCAATCCCGTAACCCCCTAGAGTTACCACAATTTTCTGAATCTGACGACCCTCCACCTCTTCCTCAACCTTCCTCTCCCACACGGCCTTTGTTAGCTGATCAGCTTTTCCCTTCATCTATTCCTCCCCCACCTAACGATTCTGAGACTTCAATATCTAACTCCAGTGACTTTGGATTACGGTCACCCCCTGATGACCTTATTTCTTTTCACGAAGAGCTGGTACTTGTAGCTCCCGTGGCCGTGACTCAGACAGCCTGGGACCACATATATGCTAATTCTTCTCTCTTCAAACCTCCGGAGTCAGCTAATGGCTCCAGGACCAAACTAAAATTTACCTGTAATTCTACAGGCCCTCCCCCTCCACTTCAGCCCCTCACCCTCCTGTCATTTCGGTTCCTCAACCGGTCACTTTGCCAACCACTCAGCCTGCTTCTCTGTACCCTTCTTCACACATGGACGCTAGCAATCACCAGTATACTTCTGCTCCTTCTGCTCCCCCAATACCCCTTTCTCACACTCTCATTCTGGTCCGACCCACTCACCCTCAGTTTCCCTTATCTACACATGCTTTTCCTGTCACTTCTATGCCAACTCCATCTCAGATACCTACTTTTGAAACTTCAGTGCAACGCTTATTATGCCAAAACAAAGAAACAAGTGGATTAGATGTGCGGGCTTATCCGGTCATGCTAGAACCTCCCAACTTCCAAGGGGTACAAATGTGTCGTTATGTACCTCTAAATCTTACCTTTTTGAAAGAATTTAAGGATGCTTGTACTCAGTATGGTCTTACTTCTCTTTATGTTAAAATGGTTTTACAAACTTTTTGTACTGAGGTCATTTTGCTTCCTTTAGACTGGGACCTTTTGGCAAAAGCTGTTCTAACCCCATCTCAGCATTTACAATTTCGTACCTGGTAGTCAGAGGAGGCCCATTTGCAGGCTCAGCTAAATCGGACTAATGGCATTCTAATTACTCAGGCTCAGCTCACAGGCTCTGACAGTTTCTCTGATACTTATATCCAATTAAACTTTGATGTTCTTACCACAGAACAAGTAACAAAGGTGTGTATGAGAGCTTGGGATAAATTACGTGCCCCAGACCAAGCTCCTGTTTCTTTTACTATGGTTAAACAAGGTCACACTGAATTATACCCTGATTTTTTAGCTAAATTACAAGATGCTGTTGAAAAATTTGTCTCTGATGAGAGTGCTCAAGGTATTCTCCTTTGTATGTTAGCTTTTGAAAATGTGAACCATGAGTGTAAAATGGCTATGCATTCCACCCAATGACAAAATGCACCTGATCACGAGGTGTTGCCTGCATGTATTAAAGCTTGTGAAGGCACTGGATCAGACACCCACAAAGCTATTCTGTGGGCACGGGCCATGAAGGACACTAATCAAACTGGCCCCACTAATTCTTTTCTTGGAGCCTGCTATAATTGAGGTCAACTTGGTCATACTCGTAAAAATTGCACTGTTAAAAACTTAAAAGCGGCCAAGCCGGCTCAACAAACACGGCCAAATGCTGCTGCTACTGTTTGCCCACGTTGTTGCAAAGGTAAACATTGGGTAAGTACTTGCCACTCTAAGTATGATATAGATGGAAACCCCTTGCCACAGAACCAAGGAAATGGGAAGTGGGGCCAGTCCCAGGCCCCAATATCAAATGGGATGCTTCAGACTCAGACCAAAATTGCGTTTCCACTTCAGACCGTCCCAGCACAGCCTCCAGCATGAACAAATTTACCTACAGCCAACCCAGATGGGTCCCAGCCTCCCCTTCTGTCTCAGTACAATGCTTGCCCACCTCCACAGTAGGGGGCAGAGTGGTCGATCACTGTAGTACCATTGCTCTAAATTTACTACCTAATTCTTTGCCTTTAATTTTCCCCATGGGGGTACTGGCCCTTTACCTCAAGGTTTGGTGGGCCTGGTGTTACGTAGGGCATCCACCTCTGCTAAAGGAATCACCATTCATACTGGTCTCATTAATTCTGATTCCATTGATGAGATTAAATTAATTGTGTCTGCCAAGGTTCCTGTTTCCATTCCGGCCAGTGAGTCAATTGCTCAATTGCTTTTACTACCTAATATTGTTTTAAACAAAGGAGATAAGACATGTGGTCCAGGGATGGGCTCTGGCGGTGAAAAGGCCACTTATTGGATTAACGTAATTTCTAAACAACGGCCCACCTGCACCATACACATTCAAGGAAAAAAGTTTGAGGGTTGATGTTTCTATTATTTCCTCTAGTTCATGGCCGTCCTCCTGGCTGAAACATCCTGCTAACATGGGACTAGTAGGTGTTGGAAAAGCTGATGAAGTTTACGAGAGCACATTTATCTTGCCTTGCACTGGCCCTGATGGTCAAAAAGGTACAATTCAGCCTTATATCACACCAATCCCCATTAATCTTTAGGGTAGAGATTTACTGGCACAATGGGGGGCTGAAATTAATATTCCACATAACTCTTACAGTGTTCCAAGTCAGCCTGTGATGGAAAACATGGAGTTTGTTCCTGGACTTGGTCTCAGTCCAAAACATGAAGGGATTACTAAACCACTCCCAATTACTGTAAAAGAAGACAGGCTGGTTTAGGTTACCCTTTTTAATGGTGGCCACTGCCATGCCTCCTGATCATATCCCTTTACAATGGAAATCTGACACACCCGTTTGGATTCAGCAGTGGCCGCTCTCTAAAGAAAAACTGGAGGCTTTCACTCAATTAGTTTCTGAACAGTTACAACTTGAGAATGTGGAACCTTCTCTTTCTCCCTTGAATTCTCCTGTGTTTCTAGTAAAAAAGAAATCAGGCAAGTGGCAGATGGTAATCGATTTAAGGGCCATTAATGCAGTAATTAAACCTATGGGAGCCATCCAACCCGGCATGCCTGCCCCTGCTTTAATACCTAAAAATTGGCCTCTCATAGCTATTGATCTTAAAGATTGTTTTTTTCATATTGCTTTACATAAATCAGATTGTGAAAAATTTGTTTGTACTGTACCATCTATCAATAATAAGGAGCCTGCAGCTTGTTATCAATGGAAAGTACTTCCTTAGGGAATGCTGAATAGCCCTACAATCTGCCAGCTTTATGTCGGACAAGTGCTTTCAGCAGTTCGAGCCCAATTTCCCCAGGCCTATATTCTTCATTATATTAATGATATTTTAATTGCTGCCCCCACTGATAAAGAATTGACTGACTGTTATCAAATTTTGAGCTGCCGTGTTCCAGAGGCTGGATTACACATCACTCAGGAGACCACATTCAACAGACCACTCCTGTTCAATATTTAGGAAGGGTGGTCGATAACGTATTCAACCTCAAAAGTTCACATTCAGAGAGATTCTTTGAAAACTTTACAGGACTTCCAAAAACTTTTGGGTAACATTAATTATTTAAGACCTACTTTAGGTATTCTGACCTTTGCACCGTCTAACTTGTTTTCTATGCTGCGGGGAGATTCCAATCTCCGCAGTCCCAGAGCTTTGACCCCTGAGGCGTCACTAGAACTGGAATTCGTAGAGGAAAGAATCCAGACCACCCAGTTATCTAGAGTACAGCTGTCTCAGCCTTTTCAGCTTCTGGTTTTTGCTTCATTGCACTCCCCTACTGGGCTAATAGTTCAACATAATGATTTAGTAGAGTGGTGTTTTCTTCCTCATTCTGTGTCAAAAACTCTGTTTATCTGGACCAAACAGCCATTCTAATTGGATGAGCTTGGTGTAGAATACTTAAAATTTCCGGATTTGATCCGAATTTAGTTGTAGTTCCTTTAAATCGGCTCGAAGTTCAAGCCACCTTTTAACACTCTGTACTGTGGCAAATTCACTTGGCTGATTTTATTGGCGGTATTGGCAATAATTATCCAGAAAACAAATTGTTTGATTTTATAAAAATGACTTCTTCGGTGGTCCCTCAATTGACCAAAGATCAGCCCATTCCTGAGGCTGTTACAGTGTTTACTGATGGCTCCAATGGAAATGCTGGTTACGTAGGTCCTACAGACAAGCTTATATCCATCCCTTATACCTCTGCTCAAAAGGCAGAGTTAATTTCTGTAATTACTGCCTTACAGGATTTCCCCAAACCTTTAAATATTGTCTCTGATTCTGCTTAACATGGGAAAGAGGATATGCTTATGTTTCACCAGGAGATCATCAATCCCCTGTCTGGGTGCCCACTAGAGACTCAAGCTTCATGTGAATACTGACAACGAAAACCACAGGGAAAAGATGTCTGTGTCAGAGACAGCCCTCAGACATGGTGAGATCTGTGCCAACTCCTCAGAAGCTGGCACACCAAATCAAAATGGGTCTGGTTCAATCCTCCCTGGTGGCAAGGGAGACCCATCTAACTAATCCCACCTCTCCTAATTACCTTTCTTTTTCTCCTTACAAACCTAAAAATCTCACCATTTCTATTACCCTGGAAATAACATCCCTCTGTTCTTCTCTTCCTCCTTCAGCACTGGATCTCGCTTACAATGGGTTTTATTTAATGATTCACCTCCTTATACTTTCTGTCTCACCAGTTTCCTCTCACACTGATTTACCTGCTCCACAAAATTATTCTTATTGGCTTATGTGCCTTTTCCTCCACTTATTCAACCTCTCACCTGGGTGGATGCTCCTGCAGAAATCTACACTAATGACAGTGTGTGGATTCCTGGAGCTACAGATGACCGTTGCCCTGCTCAGCCAGGAGAAGAAGGCCCTGCATTTAATGTTACTGTGGGTTATAGATACCCCTCTCTGTGCCTCAGACATGCATCTGGTTGTATCCATCTAGAAACCCAAATCTGGGCTGCTTATCTTCCGGAGAGATCAGCTACAGAGGAACCGGAACATTTGGTCTCTGGCGTCTCCCTTTCTCCTTTAAGACAAATGAAAGGGGGAGTAATGGGAGATACCTCATACTTTCAATATAAACCTGGGGAAAACCATGCCCTAAAAATTTTGAGGGCCCATCTAAAACTTTAATTTGGGAAGATTGTGTTAACTCACATGCAGTACTATTAAAAAATGAGTCATATGGTTTAGTAATAGACACGGCACCAAAGGGCTATTTAAAAAACAATTGCTCCTCTGGCCAAGGGAATGCCTGGAGGCTACTTATTTTATTTCTTATCAGGAGAATGAAAATCATCATTCTACTTTGCATAGGAGGTTCAGCTCACTCTTTCCCTTAAAATGGGAAGATAAAGGCATTACCCCCCACCCAAGCCTCGTATGATACTCCCCATTCTGAGCCCAGAACACCCAGAACTTCGGAAATTGGCTATTGCCATGTCTGGACTGTGAGTATGGGAAGGGGAAACTTTTCTGTCTATTGTCCCCACTACCGTCCCCCTCCCTCAGTATCAACGTAGATCCAGACATTCTGCTTTGCTTACCTCCAACCTGACTGTTCCCATACAGAGTTGTGTTATTAAGCCTCCTCACATGCTGTTAGTGGGAAATATCAAAATTTGGACGAACAATCAAACTGTCCAATGCATTAATTGTCATTTATACACTTGTATTAACTCCCATTTTGACTCCAGGAAAAGTATAATGTTGGTTCGAGCTTGAGAAGGAATCTGGATTCTGGTAATTTTGCCCACACCTTGGGAATCCTCCCCCTCAATACATTTAATTAATGAAGTGTTACAGCGAGTTCTAAAAAGATCTAAGAGATTTGTTTTCACTTTAATCGCTGTTATAATGGGCCTAATTACAGTCACTGCAATGGCCACCACTGCCCGAATGGCGTTACATCAATCTATTCAAATGGCTCATTTTGTTAATGATTGGCAAGACAATTCCACCCAAATGTGGAATTCTCAACCAGGCATTGATCAAAAATTGGCTAATCAGATTAATGATTTAAGACAGTCTGTTATTTGGCTTGGAGATCGGGTAGTGAGTCTCGAACATTGCATGCAAATGCAGTGTGATTGGAATACCTCAGATTTCTGCATCACCCCGTATTCCTATAACGAGACTGATCATTCATGGGAAATGGTCAAAGGACACCTTCTGGGTAGGGAAGATAATTTATCATTGGACATAACTAAATTAAAGAAACAAATCTTTGAAGACTCTCAAGCTCATTTATCCCTTGTGCTTGGAGCTGAGGCATTAGATCAGGGGGCAGAAAATCTTTCTAGACTAAACCCCACGACTTGGATTAAGTCTATTGGGGGCTCCACTGTAGTAAATTTTGGAATTATGTTTCTCTGTTTAATCAGCTTATCTTTACTGTGTGGGACCAATCAAAGAATCCTGCCTCAAAATTGAGACAACGAACAAGCCTTCATTGCCATAGCACATTTATATAAAAGGAAAGAGAGAGATGTTGAGGGAAGTCAGGGACCCCGAACAGAGGGACCGGCTGAAGCCATGGCAGAAAAACATAAATTGTGAAGATTTCATGGACATTCATTCATTTCCTAAATTAATACTTTTATAATTTCTTACACCTGTCTTTACTGCAATCTCTGAACATAAATTGTGAAGATTCCATGGACATTGATCACTTCCCCAGTCAATACACTTATAATTTCCTATGCCTGTCTTTACTTTAATCTCTTAATCCCGTCATCTTCCTAAACTGAGGATGTATGTTGCCTCAGGACCCTGTGATGAGTGCGTTATCTGTACAAATTGTTTGTAAAACATGTGTTTGAACAATATGAAATCTGGGCATCCTAAAAGAACAGGATAACAGCGATTTTCAGGGAACAAGGGAGATAACCATAAGGTCTGACTGCCTGCCGAGCTGGGCAGAACAGAGTTATGTTTCTCTTCTTGCAAAAGTGAATAGGAAAAATATCACTGAATTCTTTTTCTCAGCAAGGAATAGCCCTGGGAAAGGAATGCATTCCCAAGGGGAGGTCTTGAAAATGGTCGCTCTGGAAGTGTCTGTCTTATGCAGTTGAAAATAAGGGATGAAATACGCCCTAGTCTCCCGCAGCACCCCCAGACTTGCTAGGATTGGGAAATTCCAGCCTGGCGAAATTTTAGTCAGACCGGTTGTCTGCTCTCAAACCCTGTTTCCTGTTAAGATGTTTATCAATGACAATGTGTGCTCAGCAGGACATGGACCTTCATCAGTAATTCTAGTTTCAGTCTGGCCATGTGATCTCACTCTGCCTCTCTGCCCTTGTGATATTTTATTGCCTTTGGAGCATGTAATCTCTGTGACCCACTCCGTATTTTTACACCCCTCCCCTTTTGAAATTCCTAATAAAAACTTGCTGGTTTTGCGGCTCAGGGGGCATCATGGAACCTGCCGACATGTGATGTCATCCCCGGAGACCCAGCTGTAAAATTTCTCTCTTTTGTGCTCTTTCTCTTTATTTCTCAGACTGGCTGACACTTAGGGAAAATAGAAAAGAACCTAAGTTGAAATACTGGGGACTGGTTCCCCCTATAATAAAATATGGGCAAACTGAATCCAGCAGCACATCAAAAAGCTTACCTACCACCATCAAGTCGGCTTTATCCCTGGGATGCAAGGCTGGTTCAACATATGCAAATCAACAAATGTAATCCATCGCATAAACAGAACCAATGACAAAAACCAAATGATTATCTCAATAGATGCAGAAAAGTCTTTTGACAAAATTCAACAGCCCTTTATACTAAAAACTTTCAATAAACTAGGTATTGATGGAATATATCTCAAAATAATAAGAGCTATTTATGACAAACCCACAGCCAATATCATACTGAATGGTCAAAAACTGGAAGCATTCCCTTTGAAAACTGGCACAAGGCAAGGATGCCCTCTCTCACCACTCCTATTCAACATAGTGTTGAAAGTTCTGGCCAGGGCAATCAGGCCAAGAGAAATAAATAAATAGAGGGTATTCAGTTAGGAAAAGAGGAAGTCAAATTGTCCCTGTTTGCAGATGACATGATTTTATATTTAGAAAACCTCATTGTCTCGGCCCAAAATCTCCTTCAGCTAATAAGCAATTTCAGCAAAGTCTCAGGATACAAAAGCAATGTGCAAAAATCACAAGCATTCTTATACACTAATAACAGACAAACACAGAGCCAAATCATGAGTGAACTCTTATTGACAATTACTACAAAGAGAATAAAATACCTAGAAATCCAACTTACAAGGGATGTGAAGGACCTCTTCAAGGAGAACTATAAACCACTGCTCAACGAAATAAAAGAGGACACAAACACATGGAAGAACATTCCACGCTCATGGATAGGAAGAATCAGTATCATGAAAATGGCCTTACTCTCCAAGGTAATTTATAGATTCAATGCCATCCCCATCAAGCTACCAATGACTTTCTTCACAGAATTGGAAAAAAAACTACTTTAAAGTTCATATGCAATCAAGAAAGAGCCCATATAGCCAAGATAATCCTAAGCAAAAAGAACAAAGCTGGAGATATCACACTACCTGACTTCAAACTATACTGCAAAGCTACAGTAACCAAAACAGCATGGTACTGGTACCAAAACAGATATATAGACCAATGGAACAGAACAGAGACCTCAAAAATAACACTACACATCTATAACCATCTGACCTTTGACAAACCTGACAAAAACAAGCAATGGGGAAAGGATTCCGTATTTAATAAATGGTGCTGGGAAAACTGGCTAGCCATATGTAGAAAGCTGAAACTGGATCCCTTCCTTACACCTTATAGAAAAATTAATTCAAGATGGATTAAAGACTTAAATGTGAGACCTAAAACCATAAAAACCCTAGAAGAAAACCTACGCAATACCATTCAGGACATAGGCATGGACAAAGACTTCATGACTAAAACACCAAAAGCAACGGCAACAAAAGCCAAAATAGACAAATGGGATCTCATTACACTAAAGAGCTTCTGCACAGGAAAAGAAAGTACCACCAGAGTGAACAGGCAACCTACAGGATGGGAGAAAATTTTTGCAATCTACCCATCTCACAAAGGGCTAATATCCAGAATCTACAAAGAACTTAAATAAATTAACGAGAAAAAAAACAAACCCATCAAAAAGTGGGCAAATGATATGAACAGACACTTTTTAAAAGAAGACATTTATGCAGCCCACAGACATATGAAAAAATGCTCATCATCACTGGTCATTAGAGAAATGCAAATCAAAACCACAATGAGATACCTTCTCACTCCAGTTAGAATGGCGATCATTAAAAAGTCAGAAAACAACAAATGATAGAGATGATGTGGAGAAATAGGAACATTTTTACACTGTTGGTGGGAGTGTAAATTAGTTCAAGCATTGTGCAAGACAGTGTGGCGATTCCTCAAGGATCTAGAACTAGAAATACCATTTGACCCAGCGATCCCATTACTGGATATATACCCAAAGGATTATAAATCATGCTACTGTAAGGAGACATTCACACATATGTTTATTGCAGCATTATTCACAATAGGAAAGTCTTGGAACCAACCCAAATGTCCATCAATGATGGACTGGATTAAGAAATTGTGGCACATATACACCATGGAATACTATGCAGTCATAAAAAAGAATGAGTTCTTGTCGTTTGCAGGGACATGGATGAAGCTGGAAACCATCATTCTCAGCAAACTATCACAAGGACAGAAAACAAAACATCGCATGTTCTCACTCACAAGTGGGAATTGAACAATGAGAACACATGGACACAAGGCAGGGGAACATCACACACTGGGGCCTGTCAGCCGGTGGAAGGCTGGAGGAGGGATAACATTAGGAGAAATACCTAATGTAAATGACAAGCTGATGGGTGCAGCAAACCAACATGGCATATGTATACCTATGTAAAAAACCTGCACGTTCTGCACATGTACCCTAGAACTTAAAGTATAACTGAAAAGAAAAGAAGAAGAAAAAAAATGACCTTCCGTTGTCCTCTAGATGTTTCTGTACAGGGCAGGACAGTAAACATTTTAGCCTTTTTGGACCATGTAGATTCTGCTGCAGCCACACAACTCTGGAGTAGAACCATGAACATAGCCACAGAAAATAAATAAACAGATAGGTGTAGCTGTGTTCCCATAACATTTCATGTACAAAAGCAGTGGTAAGCCATATTTGGCCCATGAAGTATAGTTTTCTGACCCATACTCTTGACCTTTACTCTGACCCTGCTCCCATTCTCCTCTTTGCTGGTTATGAAGATAGCTCCAGCAACACTCTTTCTCATCACTTCTTCAACAGAAAGTGCATCATTCTTATCAGAATACAACAATGTTAATGTTATTTCGTCTTAAAGAGATAATGCTTTGTTGTTGTGACTTGCCCTCAAATGACCTCTCCATTTCTCTTTTCCTGTATTCTACAGTTTCTTCTCATTTGTTCTCAATCTCATTCCAATAAGCTAGACCTTTCTTATTCCAAAAAAAAAAAAATTGACCTATTTCCGTTTACCAGTGACCTTCACATGATTAAATCCAATGGTAAATTTCAGTCCTCATTTTGCCTGGCCTTTGGTACAGTTGATCATTTCTTCCTCGTGGAAATACTATTTTCATGTGGATTCCAAGACACCCAATGGTGTCCCAGTTCAGCATGCTGCAGCTCCAGAGAGCTGATTGTAAAATATTCTGGAAATTTGTGACATAGTTATTAAACTATTTGTATCCTGAAGTCAGCTTTGATGGGAGTGTTAATTGGATAGAAACTGGCAAATGTTAAAAAAAATGAAAACTTTTTAAGGCACAAAAAGACAGACATCAGTTAATCTAATCCATATGTGGAATCTGAAGAAGTTGACCTCAGAGAAGTAGCGAGTAGAATAGAGGCCACCAGAGACCGGGGAGGAGAGATGGCTGGTGGGATGGAGAGAGGTTAGTGAACAGGTAAAAAGTCACAGTTATACAGGAAGAGAAAATTCTGGTGTCTTATTACACAGTAGAGCAACTGTAGCTAATAACAAAGTATTGCATGTTTCAAGGGAGCTGGAAGAGAAGATTTTGCATCATCATAAAGAAATTACAAATGTTTAAAGTGATGGATATACTAATTACTCTGATTTGATCATTCTACAGTGTATACATGTATTGAAACATCACACTGTACCCTATAAATATATACAGTTATTATATGCCAATTGTACATTTAAAAATATTAGGTTTGAAAAAAATAGCAACTTTTTCAGTATTCCACAGAGACTTTCCTTACATACTTGTATACGCTGACATACCAAGTGTACTCTGATTTTCTTTGTACCATTCCAAATGCTTCCTCTCAGTCTCCTGTACTTTTTCCAGCTCATCTTCCTGATTGCTAATCAATATAAACCCCAATGCTTATAATTGAATATAACAAGTCTCTCTAATGTTTTTCTTGTACTTCACCCTGTTAGTGTCTATTCTTGACACAAACATCCAGAAAAATCTATTTTTTAATTAAAACGTTTTTTAAATGGCAATGGGGCTTCATCATGTTGCTCAGGTTGGTCTGGAACTCCTGGGCTCAAGTAATCCTCCTGCCTCAGCCTCCCAAAGTGTTGGGATGTGAGCCACTACACCACCCAGGAGTAATCTATTTTTAAAAGAAATCAAATTATGCAATTTCTCTGAACAAAACTCCCTGTTGGCTTACCATCTCATTCCGAATAACCCAAATTTTTGACAAACATCTGGTCCCAGATATATTCACGTTCTCATTTCCTGATACTCATCCTTTCTAATACTCAAATACTCACTCCACCACAGAAACACTATCTTCATGTTTTTCCTCAAATACATAAGGTATTTCTCCACTTTAGGGAGTAAAAGCATGAAGACAGTGGGGGGACTGAAAAGTACTACAGGTAAAAATTACAGAAAGTGTAGAAGTTTTAAAGTATTAAGAAGGGACACTTTCTTTGATCTTAAGAAACGAAAAGCTTTCTGTGATCAGGTGTAGGTTGTATGACAAATTGAAAACCTTATAAACTCCAAATTAAAAGTTGCTTTTCCCGATGGGACAATTGCTGAATCCCTTGGACTCACTTGTTATGTGAGTTAAAAGCCGATTTTTGAAACAAAAACTAAAATGGAAAGAACACAAAAGTGAATAATCGTAACAAACAATGCCTTAAGAGATATAGAAGAGGCAATTGTGTGTGGGTACAAAGCATATTAGCGTTTATTAAATGCCATATTCTAATTCTGTCATTCCCTATGTCTTGAGAACCAAGATATTGAGTAAGGAAGAGAGGAGACACAGCTGTAATGTAGAAAAGACTCAGCGTAACACCTGAATATATTGTATCTCTGCCCATTGAAAAGGCCTAGAAAAAAAAAATGACCAATCTGTGAGCATCCTTAGTGTCAGGCTTTTCCCATGAAATATAATTTCCCAATAAAGGAAATGAGGACTTGTTGGAAAAGCAGTGGAGTTTAGGGCACAAAATGTACAAGATGAGTGTGGAACATCTTAACATGCCAGATAAAAAGATAGTTATCAAAAATTATCAGGGTCATGTCAAAAGATTTTAGGAGCCAATTTGAAAGGACTCTATCAGTCAAAGGTGAGACAATTTAAGCTCCAATAAGGATCATATTTAGAATGGATTGATACTCATCAAATATATTTCAATTCATGAATTCATAAATATTTAAAAGGTCTAGTTAGTTCCCCTCTGAAGATGACTAGGAAAAATTTATTTTCTTAAAAATTAGTTAGATAAAAGGCAAGGATCTAACATATATCCTGTTTTTCTTATACAAACTAAAACACAGCAAAATTATAGATGATGGTGATGGTAAGTCTCTCTTTTAGAGATCATTTCAGCCAGTCTATTTAAAAACATACAATTAGAATTTACAATTTTTCAACCCTAAGGAATTGATGAATTTAGGCAGCTAACATCATAAAGAATGGATAACCAGACATTATGTGCCTTCTGTTTACAAGACTTTAGACTTGCCAAATGAGTAGAAAGTGAGCTTAATCAATCCACTGAATCCAGAATCAATTTACAGAAAATACAGAGTTCACAGGAACATACTGAACTACAACATGAGAGAGTCTGTAGTCAGCGGAGCCCTAAAATACATTACATTTTTAAAAAATAAATAAAACTAAGCTAAAATGTCTAAGGATGGGTACCTGGGTGATAAGATCATAAAGTAAAGCAGGGAAATGATTACTGAAAAAGCCAAAATCGAGGTTATTTTTGTGTGGATGGAGAGGTTTGTGACTTTGATGGGACACACATGGATGGGCTTCTCAGGCGGCTGGCAACATGCTATTTCTTGATCTAGGTTACATGGATGTTCTTGTAATTTTTCACTAAGCTATACATTTGTTTGTTTTCGTTTTCTTTATATGCACTTTATTTTACAAAAAATAGGTTTAAAATGCTACTCTGGTACTTTTAGTCAAATTACTGAAAAATAAATAATCACTTTGTAATGAGAACACTGTCATTGCCACGATATTAAAAAATACAAATGTGACTAATAACAAAACTGCCAAAGTAATTTTTTTAGATATTTAAAAAAATGCTTCTTAGGGAAAACAATTCTACAGAGTCTGATTTTATCAGTGAGAACTGCAAGCAGGAGGTTCCCACTTACCATTCTTTCTCTCTTTGTTCTTCTTTTTACCATAATAATGAGCTCTGAAAGACACTTGAAACTTACAGTAGATTACGTTGGAAGGAATATTATTCAAGAAGATATAAGGCAGAAACGATATTTTAGAGGGAGCCCTAGCATGCCTCGAAATCCTGTCATCATTCTCAGCAGATAACTGATTATTTGGCTGGAATACATTTAAAGGAGAAGCTTTACTCCAAAGTTGGATGAATGAAGGTAGAGATTCAAGCATGATAAAAAACAGTAAGCGGTACAGGAACAGTAACAACTATAAAGTCTTCATGATTTCTTTAATATTGCCAGGAAATGCATAAAAGGCTTCTAGAGCTGACTAGATACCATAAAAAAAAAAAAAAACGTGTTTTTCTTGCTATGAATTACAAGTCTTTTATACATGGAAAAATTTTAGTGGGCACACAAGGCAGGAAAATTAAATTAATTTTAATTCAAATGTTCTGTGACTCTCTGAAGTTTTTCCAATTACAAAGATATGTCCCATGATTTTAAGGAGCCAGGAGAGCATATAATACTTATGTAAAAAAATGTTGATTATTTCGTTGCAAGTAGGTCTTTAATGAGGGTTAAACTCATTATAGAAACTGTCTTAAGACAAATAAAACCAAGTCAGTGAAGTAATGTGGGGTTACTTGTTTATTTGGTAAATTTCCCACAGGGAAAAATTTAAATCTTACAAGTTTAATGATGCTTTTAAAGAGATATTATTTATGAAATTAGTCTCATAATTATTGCGTAGGCTAGTAAAATTGTACTGAATTTGAAGACAGAAGAACTGAAGTAAGATTCTGAGTCTGTCAATTACAAACGATGTGACTTTGGGCAACTTATTCAACTTGTCTGAATCTCAGGTCACTTTCTACAAAATGACAGGATTATACCACATAGATCTTAAGATTCCATCAGTATTTTCAAGTTCAACAATAATTTGTTTTCAACTTGTTTCGGGGCAAAATAAATCCTCTAAAGACTGAATGAGAAAGAATTATAATGCCTGTATTAGTTATCTACCTGTGTGGCAAATTAAACTAAAACTTATCAGCTAAATTAATACAACAAACATTTATGTTACATGGTTTCTGAGGGTTGGGAACCTGAAAGTGGTTTAGTTGACTGATTCTAATCAGGGTAACTCACAAGGGTACAGTCAAGCTGTTGGCTGACATTGAAGGCTGACTGTGGCTAATTCCCTTCTAACTTCACTTGCATGGCTGCTGGCAGGCTTTGATTCCTCCTCACTGGCTGTTGGCCACAGGTTTTGATTCCTTACCTAGTCAGACTCTCCCTAAACCAGCTGCCCCAGAGTGAGTGATCCAAGAGAAAAAGAGAGCATATGTGAATGAGAAAGCACCCAAGATTGAAGACACAGTCTTTTATAAGCTAATTTAGAAAGCCCTATGTTATTGGCCACATGGACAATCCCTGATACATTATGGGAGGGGATTATAGAAAGACATAAATATCGCCACCATATGGGGATCTTTGGAGGTAATCTTGGAGACTGGCTAACCAAAGTGCCTGTGCTGAATACATAGATTAAGGCCCAGATTCCTCTCCCCAAACCCTCCATCTACCCAGTTCAATAAACTTCTCATGCAGTAAATGATATGGATGTTGCTATGGACATTGCAGAAACATAGGGTTTTTACCCGTGTTCCTCCTAACCGTGGGCATGGTTAGGTTGTTTTTCAAAGTAATTACCTTTGTCTTCAGCAATTGGCTTTATTTCAATTTACTGAAATGTGGTTGTTCAAGGTATCTTCGATTTGCTTCTTATATACTTTATTATTTCACTATACCTTTACTTCCTCTCTTCCTACATAGAATTTCCCGAAAAAAATCTATAATCTTGCATATTTTAATCTATTTGGTGACCTTAAATCTATTCCCCATTCCATAATCATACCTAATCAAGTAACTTTTCTTTATCTCAAATTCCCCATTTGCTCTCTTCTCTCAGTTTATTTGCATAACTTTCTCTCTACCTAACAGGTCTCAAATTAATTGCTAAACTTAAAATAAGAATAGTCCACACTTAAAAAAATCATCATCTTATCAGCCCTTTAAAATTTTCCAGTCTAACTTTCTCAATTATTATTCTGAAATGACCAATTTCCCTACTTATCTAATCCAATGAAATGGAAATTTTCCTCAACTTCTGCAGTACCAACAATATCAGCTCCACTTTTCTTCTTAAAAATTCCTTTCTCTTCCATTATCATGCACATTCTTTCTTCCCTTTATCCTAAAATTTTATTCTCTCCATGCACTTTTCTTTTAGATTCTTTTATTTCTCTATTCTTTTTTCCTCAAAATTTGTATATCACCTCAACAGAAGACCAATGTTTACTTTTTGATCCTTTCTGAAATTAAAATTCTAGTTTTTAATTTACTAAAGAATATCTCAGAATTTATAACTAATATTCCAAATTCAACATAGATTTTAAATATGCCTATATTTCTGTTTAGCAGATGGAAATAGGGCCTTTTATTTCTGTTAATAATATTTCCAGTCCTCAATTTATGCAAATTGTATCTTGAAATCATCACTTTATGTATGTATGCAGCTATATATCTATGTATTTGTTTACTTACATTTATTTTATTGGAACCTGTCATTTCAGATTGTGTAGCATTTAACTTTTTGATGTACTTAGATTAACCTGATCCCATTCTTTATTTGTATTTATTCACCTGGACATGGTCCTCTAATTCTGTCTGCCCATGACACCTATTGATGCCCCACCTTCATGGTCTTCAACTGCTCTGTACATTCTTCTCTTCGAAGTATTTGCTATTTACTACTATTTACAATGACTTCCTTTTGCTGTTAGATTAAGGCCAACATTCTTGACGTGTCAACAAAGTCCTATAAAATTTGGCCTATGCCTACCACTTAAATTTCATCTAAAGCTACTCTTTCCTTTTCCATTTGCAAAGAAAAGCAGTAAGTGGTTACAGAACAAACTCTGCCTCCAGTCTGTGCTTTGATCCAAACCTAGTTCTGCAACTTAGTAGTTAATTTGGCTAAGTTTGTTATCCTTTCTGTGCCTCAGTTTTCCGACAGGTGATCCAAAACCTGACAGCAATGGTAGTTACTTATTGAATTCATCAGTATATGAGAACAATTCCCAGAAAATAAGAGTTATAATATTGTTATTACAACTTGGAGATATTCCTGCAGTCTTATATTTTATCTTCTATTCATTATGTTTTTTCTCTCTCTTTTTCCCTCCTTTTCTTAATCTTTTATTAATTCATCAAGTTTAACTTCCCTCTTCATCTTTTCCCTGAACTGGTCTTGAAGTTATTCATAAATTTTCTATTCATTTACTGGTTATTCTTATTTCTGTTTATTTATTGACTACTTTTCAAAGATGTATATCTGATTTAACGAAGTCTTAACTAAACAGTATCTCTGACCTTTTCCTGAGAAAGAGAAGAATCTTTGAATGTCTTAACTCCATCATCACTCACTTTCCATATTGTTGTCGTCCAGTGTGGTAGCCCCACTCTGATTTTACCACTTTGAACAAGTCGTTGTTACTGTTATTGTTATTTGCAGATATTGGATATACAATATTTACTCATTTGATGCATTACAATTCATTTCCTTGAATTCTAGTCCTTCAATTTTCTTCTAAGTAAGGACCCTCTTTTATTACAGTTCCTTCTGCAAATCTATGTAAGTGCAAAACTTTGTAAAATAGAGTATTTATTTTACACTTGCTCTTGAATAACAAATTTCCTGGGAATGAAATTTTAGTTTTATAGGCTTTTTTGTCAGCATGTTGAAGATATTATTCCAATGTTTTCTGATATGTATTCTTGCTAATGAAGCTGTGATATGTATTGAAAAGATGTGAGCTGTCAGTTGTCAGTCCTTTGTGGATAATCTCTTTTTTGTGGGAAGTAATTTGTGAGGTTGTTTTCTTTTCATTTGTTTATGTAATATGTAACTATTAGGTTTTGTTTTACTTTGTTCTTTCTGGGACTCAGTGAGTATCTTTAATCTGAAGAGCCATGTACCTCTTTATCGTTGGAAAATTCTTAACCATTATCTTTTAAAAAGTGTTTCTCAGGCATCACTTTCAGCCACCATACTCATGTGTTTTATACTGTCTTTCTATCTTTAATGCCTTTTAATTGCTCTTTTCTGTATTTTTTGACTCTATAGCTAATTCTTTTTATACTGACTTTTAAAATTTTTTTATTAGTTATTTTTTAATTAAGGTATAGTTGAAAAATTGCATTGTACATTTTACAGTGTACAATGTGATGTTTTCATATATGTATAGATTGTAAAATGGTTAAATGCAGCTAATTACTGTATCCATTACCTCACCTACTTATCTGCCTTTGTTGTAAGAATATTTAACATCTACTCTCTCTGCAATTTTCATGTGTACAACATGTTATTATTAACTATAGTCATCATGCTGTATAATAGATCTCCTGACCTTATTACTTTCAATTTACCCTTTCAGTTATTTCTGATATGCTCATTAATCTATCATACAGATTTTATTTTAATTACAATGTTTTCATATCCAAACACTTGATTTGTTTTTTAAAAACATACGTATTTCATTCTGTCTTATTATCACTCCCTACTTCATCCTTCCTTATTTATCACTTTGGTTTTCTTCTTTAATTTTTGTATTTCTATCTAGGTTTTACGTATATATTTGGTAATTTCTTTCTCTTTAATCCCTAAAGTAATATTAGATAAAGTTATGGCCCATTCAAGATTGTTCCAATAACCCCAGGACTAGGGGTGCTCTGGCTTTTTAAAACTTCAGTTACTCACATGATGTTTCATTTGGTTGTGTTATTTGTACTCTTTTTTATGGCAATTTCTTTTCAGTGGGTGTCCTGTATGTCTTTAATTATGGGAGTTTCTCTATTGTGGTTATTTTTTTTTTAATTCCATGATTTTATGATAATTCCTCAACTTGCTATTCATGCCCTATATAAGTAAATTTGTAATCCTTGTGCCATACACACACACACACACACACAATGACTGTTTGCTTTACCATTGTATTCTCAGCAGCAGAGACTTTAGGGCAGAGTTTTTTTTTTTTTGGTAAATTTTGTTTGATGAAAGTTTGCATGGTTATTCTGTATATTCCATAAATAAATAATTAAATCTACTGTAGAAAATTGAGAGCTACCTTCTAGTCTAAAAAATGTTCTGTATTTTGCAATTGTCATGTCCTACTGAAACTGCTCACTCTCTCAATCTTGGCAACCTAAAATCTCTTAAGGGTTTACTCCAAAGACATTTTTTAAAAGAAAGCTTTGCTAACCTTAAATATGTATGCTTTGTAAGTAAATTAAATCTTTCTATTTCATATAAATTTTATTTAGAAATGGCCTGATTTTTCATTTTGACATACTCAGGCTTTAATTATTCCTTGCTCTCTGCATTTTCCTAGAACTTTGGGGATATACAGAGTAAGCCCCTTACTCTGACACTATGACATAATTTTGTTAGCTATGTCATAGAAACTCCATGCAGAGGTTCAATTCATTGATCATGGATGAATTCAGGTGACATACATGTTAGTTTGGCACACAAGTTTTAAAAATTAACATGGAATTTGTTTCAAACATTTAAATATTCATCCATTGAAAACCCTAATATATATTACTTTAGGAGGGTGGATGTGAAAAAAATCAAATAATATAGCAGTGACAGGCCTGCATTTCTATCCTTTCACTGTTGCTGAAAACTGACTTGCAGCTGCCCTGTATCAGTGGTTTATGTCTGATCAAGTCTGCCACAGTGTTCACCACTTTGTTATGAGTTAGACTGTGTCATTCACTCATCTATAGTTCTGCCTGGCTCCTGTAATATTTAAAGTTTGAGGATGTGGATTTGGAACATTCTTCGCCACTCAATATTGACAATTATTATTGGCTTAAGCCACAGGATAAAATGTTTATGTGCTGTATCCATTTGAAATCAGTTTATTGAGTACGTAAGAATTAATACATATTCAGTTCTAAATATAGCCATCTATATCTTAACTGGATTGTAATGCTCATCTTGTATTAATTTTCTCTCCCAAAAAACATAGAGTTATTATAGAAACATATGATTTCACATATACATTTAAGTCAACAATAATGCAAAATTTGCCTAATCTGCCTTGGGTATTACTAGATTTATTTGGTAACTTAGTAAATATCTGTGTACGACAACCAAATATGATAAATTCTATGGAGAGATGAGAACTGTAATGAAAACTGAATGTCTAACAACTGATTAGATAATTGCATATTCTACTAAAAACTGACAAAATAATAAACCTGAAATGTTGTTAGAGTTGTTGCCTAAATAAAGGCATGGAGCCAATTGCACAGCAAGATAACATTTGGATTCTAAACAAGTAGTGTCATTACTAGTTTTGTTTGTTATAAAGTAAAAGAGCCCACCTGGTTTTAAAATACATTTAAACATATTAGTGCTTATATTCTTAGTGTCTTCCATTTTAGTAAAAGCAAAGTTATAGAAATTAATGCATAAGATATTAGAAAATGATACAGATTATTTTTTCTCAGTAAGTCTTTAATTCCTTAGTTGCATGAGGCCATACTATTTGTAGAGGATGAGTAACAGAAGTGTTGCTAAGACAAAGATCTGTGGGAGTGCTCTAAATGGATATGAGAACCATCAAGAATAATAATAAATGAAATCTTAAAATGCCAGTCTCAGGGTCTCTGTAGTTATGTTTCCCAATTATCTCAAGACAGTGCCTGTTTCGTAGGACAGTGCCATAGGGAGCCTTTCATCTACCATGCAGTCTTTGATAGAGGATGAGATTATGGACAGTACTGAAAGAACATAACCAATATGCAGCCAGGACATAGATTTAAAAAATATATATATGATCTCCGTTCATGCTACCACTTTGCGGAGAGCTCAATAAAAGAGAGAACAAATAATCTGGTTCTTAGCATTCAAAAAGAGAGTTCGCTTTATGCAGTCTAACCTTGTCTGAACACATTTGTGCTTTTAATGTTTTGCAAAGATAGATCATCAGAAAATGACAAAGACAGTGAATGTGACAGTATGTTTGCTCCCTGGTTGGAACCTTGATTATACTCAACAAGGGTCTGCTGCAAGCGCTATTTTGCCATCCAGCTCTTTTTTTTTCTACAGCAGGATACTAGATATATAACAGCAATAAACATGAAAGATAATGCTAATATTTCTCTTCCCTGAAATGAATGCAAAAGGGTTCTGTGAAAATGCTTCCACAGTAATTCATAGATACCCTTATTTAACAATTACTTTTCAAACATAATCTCATTGTTCTTTAATTGATTGTATTATTTTTTATCTATTAGACTAGAAAAAATAAACACAGAATTATATTTCTTGGGGTCCCTTTCAGATTTGGAAACAACAAAAAAATCCTACCCTTTTTATTTTCCTCAAGCCTTGGATAACTTCCAAATCAAGCACCTTGGAGTTAAAGGCGCTCTCCATTGCTTCACCTATCTATGATTTTTACCTTTGTTTCAGGGTATTCTGGTTCTCAGCACTGATACTGGTAAAGACAAAGTATGTATAAATAGAGAAGGTGATTTTATATACATGAATGTCTTTTGAATGAAGTGAGGTTAATAAGTTTGGTTTATCAAGTTCAAACACGTTGTTTTAAAATTTTTATTTATTTATTTGTTTTTGAGACGGGGTTTCTGTTGCCTAGCTTGGAGTTCAATGGTGTTCATAGCTCACTGTAGCCTCGACCTCCTGGACTTAAGTGATCCTCCCATCTCAGCCCCTGAGTAGCTGAGACCACAGACGCATGCCACCATGTTCAGCTAATTATTATTATTATATTGTAGAGACAGGGTCTCCCTACATTGCCCAGGCTGGTCTCAAACTCCTAGGCTCAACTAATCCTCCTGCTTTGGTCTCCCAAAACATTGGGATTACAGGGATGGGCCATTGCACCTGGGAACATATGCTTTTTTGTTTTAAGCTGACCTTGACAAAAATGTGTGCTTTTGCTGTTTAGTAATTACCTACTAAATGCTACATAAATCTATAGCCCAAATAAACTTTATTCCTAATATAAAAATACAAAATATCAATAGTTTAAAACATTTCATTTTCTATTTTATAATAAATTGTGTTAAAAGTAACAATGCATATGATAAAACAGAAAACTTTGATTGTGAATTTTCTCCTTCAAACACAAGATAGAGGATATTAACATGGAATAACTATCCACAGAAACTTTCATAACATTTTAAGTTTGCCAGTAACCAAGGAAGAAGTTACTCTAGGCTGCCATGATTCCTCATCATGGCTTTTTTTTTAGGGATTTTTATAAGATGTCTCATCAACTTTACATTTGGTAACATCATCATTCTTAATATCACCATCATGCCTTGTCAAATATTTATATAGAAAAACCTACCAGGGTGAAGAGGTGAACTGAAAACGTGCCAAGGATTAATTGAGGTGTCCTAACCTTCAGAGTACTGATGTAAACATATAGCTTCCTCCATAGGTATGAATTTGAAAGAAAATAATCACTCTTACTTCTATAAATATAGGTCTGTAATCACCTTTTCAAGTCAATTTTGCTGTATTTCAGGGATGGCTTGGAGAAACTTGATTACATGCAAAGTAGTAACAAAATATATATTTTCTATCTATGTTAGGGTACATACAATCACTCAAGTGTAGGCAGTTTTCTGGGGTCACACAAGTAATGGTGTTTAGAGTAGGTAGATAAACTTGCATCCTGTCATAGTTAACACAGGATTTTATAGTGGCACCAAGGAGCAGAGTTGTGCATTGAGTAGGAGTGGAGGGGGTGTGCTAGAAGAAATAGTCTCTATGTTTAAAGACTATTTTAGATCAACCTGGAACACAATTTCAGAGTCCAAAGTCAGGTCCAAAGGAATTCTGAGGTTATCTAGAAATACATTAGAGGAATTAGTAGCTTTAGCTCCATTGTGTTTCACTGGGCACTATAGTATTTGGAATAAGGCACTAGCTATGTATAGTATAACGTATATAATTATAGTATAATTTATGTTGACTAGTATAACAACATAAATTCATTATAATAAAAATGAAAAGGGGTATTTGGACAGTTGATATTACTGGAAACATTGTGTGATTTATATCTAACAAGAGGCAGCATAGTATAAAGATTAAGAACTCAGACTTTGAAATCAGATGGCCACAAGCCAGAGCTGCCATTGCTATTTAAGTGGATGTGGGCAAGTAATATAATCCCTTTATGCGTTAGTTTTCCATTTGTAAAAATTCAATTATAACAACACTATCTTATAAGATTGTTATGAAAATAAATCAGTTTATACTTATAAAGAACTTAGAATTGTGCACGGACTATATATATGTTAATTATGTAAAACAAACAATCACAAGACCATACATAGGCATATATGTTACTTATATATAAATATATAAAATGTACTTTTATTATTTATATTGTTTCTATTATTTTATATGTAATTGAAGAAATTACCATTAAATACAAACTATTTTCTCATGACAGAAAAAAAGAGACTTAAAGATAATAAACTCAAACTCAGTAGTGTATTAGTTGTCTTCATTAATTCAATAAGAATGGGGAAACTAAATTTTATAATGAAATACTATAAGTCGGTAAGTTGCAGATATAAAATAGTAATTACATTGGTGGGATATCTGGAGAATAGTATGATACTTTGTCTAATAGTTTTTCATGATTTTTCAGGGGATTTATTGAAAAAATAGAAGTACTACATTGTAACACTACCTAGAGTGACTTGCTGATAGTATGTGTTACACTTGATGGAAAAATGAGAGTCAAAGGGAAGAATTTCTAGGGAGGAAGAATTTGTAAAATACATGAGAGACCATTCAAAGGAATCTTTGAATTAGAACATGCTCAAATAAGAGACAGTGATTCCCTTGTCTGAGGAGGACAAGCAGAGGTTGGAGGCCTTTTATTATTAATAGATAATGTTGTAGAGGGAAATTCGAGTTTTGTATAGAGTGTTGGAATAGACAATTTTTCATATTTAACTTAATTAGTTATATTTCACTTAGTGAATGGATATGGCGACTACACTATAAGGCATGCAGTGAAGTTTTTGTTCATTTTATTTCTTGTTCTTACATTGTTAAATATTTAATCGACACATAAAGATGGACTATATTCAAGGTGTACAATGTGGTGACTTGGTGTATGTATACATTGTGTAATGATTACCATAGCCAAATTAGTCAACACATCCATCAGCACTCATGCTGTACATGAGATATCCAGAACTTGTTCATCTTATAACGGAACGTTTTTAATCTTTGAACAACATCTCCCCATTTCTTCCACATTCCCTCTCCAGCCCCTGACAACCACTGTTCTACTCTCTACTTCTGTGTATACAATATTTTTAGTGTTCTTCCTAAGACAGAATTCCTAGAACTATATGAGGATGGAAAAAGAATTGTCAAAATAAAATTGAAAAGGTGGAAGATTAATTATCCTATGATGCATATAGTTAAAACAATCTCACATGGACACAAACATATACATAAGAACACATACATGTATATATCTATATACACAGACATGTGTATGTAGATATACAGAATGATCTATGGATATATATACATATCATTAGCAATAAATACAGTGTTTGCTATCAGAGAAATATAATTTTAGTAATTGAAATGCACATATTTTGTCACATTACTATTTTGTAAAGGAAATTTGAAATTCTTGTATGCATTATTATATTGTCAGGCAAGGAATAATTCAGCTATGTTAACTGAGCAACCACCTTGAATGCAAATGTTTCTTAAATTTCAGGAGAAAAATATAATAAGGCATGTTTCATTTGATATTTCTAGTAGGCTTACAATTTAAAGGTTGAATTTGGAGAATCCAAAAAGTCATAAAAAGAGAAGTTAAAAAGACATGCCAAATGCTGAAAGCCAAGTCTTTTTTCCATATTCCTAAAATTTTTGTTATCTTGTGCTATTTACTTCTCTAAGTACTCACATTTTAAGATTGCTTAAGAAGCAGGTGAGAAGAACTATATTCTTACAGTTTAGTGTATGACAAATAGTAAGTGCTCAATGCTAGTTATTATGAGTGATGAACTTGCGTTGTAAATACTGGGTCATGGCATATAGGTTAGTCTGTGATTTCTGTGATTAATCTCTGCACTCAAAGAAGACTACTTACCTCTGTGATTCTAATGTATCTGTGACTGCTTTTTGAAACCACAAAGGAAGGAAGGATAATAAAATGAAGAAAAAGTGAATTTTCTAATTTTCTGTCATAATCAGCTTGTATTATACACTTGAGATAGAGCAACATATTTTATCTAAACGTATCAACTCTAAACATTAATTTCTCAACTTAAAATATTAATTCTGGATGCATGTGAACGGGATTAAATAATTGAAGGGCTACTAAACTGTTAAAAGAATTATTCTTGGATATAAGATAGGCCTGTTCAATATATATATGTAGGTGGTACCCTCTAGTGACTACCACATACTGTGTCCTTTAAGTAGAGTTAAAATATAAAATGGGTATTTTTTTGGGGTCAATCTGCACATTCTGGTGACTTCAGTGGTTGAGTATCAAAATATTCTTATTTCAGATGATTAAGAACAAAAGCTCCAGAATTGCATACAATTTTTACACTTTCCAACCAACAGAGGGTGATGGGATGTCCCATATATGCTAGATTTCCAAGCCATAATAGTTCTTGTAGTCAACAATTAAACAATACATTAGAAAACATGGATCACTCGAAAGTAGGAGTGAAAATACTATGGTAAAACGTTATCTCAAAGAAAAATAACAGCACACACTTTTAGAACATGTATGGAACAGTTTATAAAGCATTTGCCATATATCACTACATTTAAGCCTAAGAGCAACCCTGAGACAGTAGACAGAGGTGAAATCATTATCTTACCAAAGGGAAACGAAGAATTAGTGAAGCTAGATTCAAGATCAATCATTTAAGACGTAACATAACTAAACCTATAATCCAGGTGTTTTGGTTCTTAGTTCACATTTTGCCCTCTCATGGTGTCTTTCTTCTTACATGATTCGATTATATTGAATTCACACTATCATCAAAGTTCAGGCTCTTTAAGATAGAAATCATCTTAGAAATTATGGGCATAAATGTACATACATGCTCTGAATAAAATTGTGCACTCACATTATCATATAAGTTGGAGACTACGTACACACGGAGCTAATATTTAGTAGAGAAATTGGAAAAATGACATTTGATCTGGAGATAATTAATACTTAACTCTCGTCAAATAACACAATACTGAAGCACAGAATAAAAGTATTTATTAGGAATATGTGAAGCTCATTCAGACTTTTAAAAAATCACATTTTCTTTAAAAGGCATCTATATATAACTCATGGTAATTCTCAAACCTAAATTCTAGAACTTAAAGTTCCAAAAATAAAATTAATTACCTGAATAGACTATGTAGACACAAAGTTATTGAATTTTAAATAGGAATAAGTTATTTCAGCAAGAATATTTTCTAAAGAAATGATAATTGCAAACTCTATCTCATAAGGCCATTACAAAACTTTTAATGAATGAATTAAAAACAGTTATGAGTGAAAAGAAGTGAGCCGAGAGACTGCTGTAATGTCAAAATTGAACAAGTACTGGTTCTGCTTTGTCTACAGTAAGGCAAATGGAGAACAATATTCATCAATAATTTCCTATAGGAATTGCATTATTTTGATAAAATGTGTTCAATATCTACTTCATTATTTTCTGATCTCGTATAAAATTAAACATTACCAGTAAACGTAAACCAAAATTTAAATCAAACGACTAATGTTATACAGAAAGAAAACCCATCGTATCTGCTCATCTCAATGTATCCGCACCATAAGACAGGGTGAGAAAAAAAATAAAATATATAATAATCTCAACGTAATTTAATTTAAAGAAACTCACATTTATAAAAGTGATAGCCCATTTTCAAAAGTACCAGAGTATTTTGCTTAAAGGATGGTCAGAACTGTACATCAGAGTCTATATTTTAAATAAAAATGAACACTTGAAAAATGTCAGTGTCAAATGTTTTTTATTAAAAAACATTCAGAAGCAAAGCTTCAGATGATGATAATTTTTAATGGCATATATTCTTGTTTCAAAAGTTTATATATATTATTAAAAAGAACAAGAATATAAACAAGGTGATAACATTAGTGGTGTGTTCATAAAAGTGTTACAGGGTTGATACTAAGTACATGTTTAAAAATGAAAAATTAATTGCTAATTCTTGATATGCATTATACATATTACTTAAACCATCATATAAAACACTATTTTTAAGAAAAATTTTCAAAAACCTCCTTTCCTTTCTTAATATTAACTTTCAGTTACGTTTTTTTGGTACCAGTAGTTTATTAGTCATTTAGTAATTCACTACTCATAGTACTGAAAAATTGAGAGCTGTCTTCTCATTGTCCATGAAAATATGTGTTTCTAGCCACTCACATAATAAAGCATTTTACTACATGTTCATAATTTGTATCAAGTATACTAACATACGCTATAAAATCCCCAAAGATAAAATGACATTAGATTCTTTCAATTAAAAAAAACTACGCTATCTTTCAGTTTACTTTAGTTTCTCAATATTTAAAATCCTGCCTTAAATTATAGGGATATAAACTAAAGTTTAAGCATAAAAATGCATAAAAATGGACAAGATGTATGAAAAACAATATTTGCATAAAGCATTATTACTATTAATGCCTATTAAAACATGTTTGATCCTTCAATGAAATGAGAAAGTAATATGTAAATTTTAGGAAAGGTCAAGGCTACTGTAATTCATGCAGGCTTCATGTTTTCAGGTGGCATATTAAAAAGGTTCAGATGAAACATTCTCTGACCAAAATAAGTTCCGTATCTCCCCAGTTGGATAGAGTAATTAAGAATCTGTGTTTATTTAAATATTCAACTTTTTCTTAACCTTTTCTAGAATATTGACCATGAACTAGCAGTTTATCTTGGGATATATTTTAGTTTACTACCTCCAAAGAAAAACCTTTCTGATAGAGCCAAGCAAATCAGGGCCCAGAGTTGAGGGTGCATATCTAAATTTTAGAATTGAAGAGTTATGCCTCACCTTACATGAAAATGCCGAAACCAGGGCCACTGACAATTTCCACAGAAGAAAATCGACTTACAGT
Organism: Pongo pygmaeus; assembly: GCF_028885625.2. Taxonomy (NCBI): domain Eukaryota; kingdom Metazoa; phylum Chordata; class Mammalia; order Primates; family Hominidae; genus Pongo; species Pongo pygmaeus. Next base: position 16,464,427 of record NC_085930.1, on the reverse strand, counting down.
GTCCCAAAACTCTTTGCCTGAAAACTCATTCTTTTTTTATAATTAAATAGCCATATACTACCCTGTAATATAGCTTTTAAATGACCCATTTTTTCCGAAAGGAATTTTTTTTTTTTTTTTTTTTTGCTTTCCTTAAATTCTCGTGAAAAAGAAGGCTGCCATAGATACTGATGCAAACTTCTCCAGTCTTCCCCCTTCTGCTAGGATGCTGCCATTGCATTAATATAATAGGTCAATCATTTGGTGGGCATCATCACTTTAAAAAAAATTCCCACACTCAGATGGCTGTCAGTGGTGGTGCCAGTGAACCGTTATGCAAAGCCCCCAAACACTTTGTAAACTCGAATCTTTGAGCACAATGGTAAAGTTCAGTTCTGGAAAAAGATAGTGTACTGAATACACAATACCGAGCTTTGTCTGTTCGGGGCTTCTGTTGAGGGAGAAGGCTACTTAATCTCCACATTTGCCCTGGGGATTCTAACAGTTTTAATGTGTCCTTTTTGAGAGTCTGTGAACTGTAGAATATATGCTGGTAACAACTTTCTTTGGGGCTTTCCTCGGAAAAGCCCAAAGCTGCCAACACAAGAAAGCTGACACAGTGGTGCTGACAAACACAATAGAGACCTTTAGCTGTTTTTGCAAACTGCCTGGCTAAAGTTTCATGTCATGCCTTGATGAAGGATCTAATTCTTTGGCTCATTTCGTAGAATCTAGCTTTTGTGACAGTATGGAAAGGATAGCTTCTTCATCAATTTGGGAAAGTATAGGCAAATTTGATGCAACGTCAAGAAAATTTATAATACTTAAAGGATTAAATGATATAATTAACAATAGTGACATTTAATGCTATATTACCAATTGCCTACATTGGTCTTTTAGCCAAGACTATTTTTAGAGTCTATTAATATCATTTTCTTAAATGGGATGTTTTGGTGAAATGGCAATATTATTCTTCTATTATCATTCACTATTAGAAATATACAAAAGAAAATATTACCTAGAAAGCTGACTTTAACGTGTCCTTATAAATCCAAAGACATTTAAGCAATCGTAATTAAAATATTAATTAACCGTTTGGAAAATGATGTATTTCATTCAAATGAGTACATCTAAGATGCTAAAAAGAAATTCCACAGCTAGAAGAACTAGCTGTTCTAACTGTATAAACAGCAATCCTATTCCTGGCTTGGCTAAATTTACACGAGTCAATCCCTCTATATACCGGAAATTTGCCATCCAGAAAAGTTGTATATTGTCTATACTTATGCATTTATGATACTCATTAAAGGTTGGGCAAATCATATATATATGTGTGTGTGCAAAGTAGAAATTTTAAAAGGGAAGTAAAGATGCATTTTTACAAGCATAACACCTAATAATTCTCATAATATTGGATGCATTATAAGTTCAATATATGATAATCACCACATAGAAGAAAATGAATTTTTTTAAAATGAAGAAAATAAATATTTACAAGAGTGTGGATTAATGAAGTGAGATAGAAGAGACCAAATGTAGAAATGTTCACAGTGGATAAGGGAAAACAGTCCAGAGCCTCAAGTGTGGTTCGAAATCCCAAATTCCAGTTCATACTGGGGAGAAATCCCAGTTAGTTGTCTTTATGCCTGCCCCACCCAGTGTCTTACTATGTTACCCTCAGATCTCTCCCCAACACCTTCTCACTCCCATGCCTCTTGGCTCATTGTATACTCACTTGTATGGTACGGAGAGAGGCAGGCTGAACTTATTTTTAGCTCCCTAGGAATGAAACTGTCCTTGTCTCAGGTAGTATATTGATCTGCTGTCATGCAGTTGATTTCTAATGAGGCCTTTAGGAACGCCTTATACACAAATTGGGAAATGGCTCTAGTTTACTCTGAGTGACTAAAGAAATATTTATTTGTAAATTAGCAGGGTGTGGTGGTGCATGCCTGTAGTCCAGCTAGTCGGGAGGCGGAGGTGAGAGAATCACTTGGGCCAAGGAGGTTGAAGCTGCAGGAGCTGAGACCATGCCACTCACTGCACTTCAACCTGAGCCACAGAGTGAGACTCTGTCTCAAAAACAAAAAACAAACAAACAAACAAACAAAAATGTGTATTTGTGAAGAGTTACCAGGAAAGAGTTGGTAATGGACATGAAGAAAAAAACAAAAGGGTTTCAGATATCTGGCTCTTAGGCAGGAAGTAAAAATGTTAGAGGGGAAAATATTAAATATTTTGATATTATTTTCAAATGTAGTGGTTCGTGAAGATTTTTGCAAATAATTCATTGTTGTGCTACATATATATTTGTCTATCTGATGGTAAAATCCACATTTATCTATTTATAACCTATCATGTTTTCCTACATGGGAATTGCAAATAAACTGGCTGGAAAGCAGTTTATGTTTGAAATAATAACAAACCAAGGCCAAACAGAAATAAACATCCAACCACAATATTTTTAGCAGTATGCTCAAAACAGCTAATTTCATTCTTAACTGAAAAATTTCTCACTGGGAAATGGTAGGAAACTGTCGTCCAATCCAAGTTAACCTTAGCCCTTGAATTTCTTCTACGTGGGCCAATCAAGGGCAAAGTAATCTACTGTAAATGAAAAGAAGACTTCAACTGTGCAACTGGAGTACTTTTTAATTGAGAAGTATTACCCTATTCTATGCTAAAAGACAATTCTCTCAGGGTTCCTATCTAGAGTGGCAGATATCTTTGGAGAAAATCTACTAAACAAAGATTTTCATGAAGGGACTTTCAACCATGGTTCTGAACCAAACTTCTTACAGAAGAGTATTTTGTTGCCATAAGTCACTCCTTAGCTTATTCTAGTCTCAACATTAGTCTGTAAAATTACAGTGTTTTTCACCTTGAAATCTTGAGCTTTAAGCCACGATTAATTTGATTGTACTGCCTGACTCTGGTAGAAAAACATAATGCCTTTAACATTTCTAGATTATAAAGTCATCTAGTTTATTGCTTGCAAGCATAGTTTAGACAGTTGCTAGATTTGAATTCTGACTTTATCAATTTAGTTTTTTTGTGTGTGGCAATAGGCAAGTCATTTAATCTTTCTTAAGTTTTCTCATCTGTTTAAAGAGGATAATAAAGGCCGGGCATGGTGGGTCACGCCTGTAATCCCAGCACTTTGGGAGGCTGAGGTGGGCGGATCACCTGAGGTCGGGAGTTCAAGATCAGCCTGACCAACATGGAGAAACCCCATCTCTACTAAAAATACAAAATTAGCCGGCCGTGGTGGCACATGCCTGTAATCCCAGCTACTCAGGAGGCTGAGGCAGGAGAATCGCTTGAACCCGGGAGGCAGAGGTTGCAGTGAGCCGAGATCGCACCACTGTACTCCAGCCTGGACAACAAGAGCGAAACTCCATCTCAAAAAAAGAGAATAATAAAACACATCAGATTGTTGTGAATGTAAACATTAGCTAAAATTTAGTGAGTGCTTTCTATTGCCAGGAATTTCCTCAAATGCTTTTTATATATTCTCACAACAAATTTATTTATACGTTCTATTATTATAGTTTAGCTATATTAAATAATTTGTCCAAATTCACATGATTATTAAATTGTGGAATCAAGCCTTGGGTCCAAGAATTTGATTTCCGGAATCCACGCTCTTACCCACTACATCAGAGATTCTGTAGAAGAAAACATGTTCAGGTCCCAAGACAGTGTCCAGCATACAAGAGGATTCAGTAAAATTTAGTTATTGAGATTCTGATCAGAAAGTTGTAAAAAAAATCTGAAATCTTGCTGAGATGAGATAGAAAATTTATTTTCTAATAAGAGAAAAAAGTCAATGTTGAAAAACATAAAATTATAAATTAATTTAAACTTAACATAAAACTGTACTTAGCATAAAAATATTGATTTATTTATAGCCAGCAATATTAGTTACTAACATTTTTATATCTCTACTTAGAAACATGATTTCAAGATATATATTTTTGCACAAAATCAAGAGACATTGTTTGAGAAATGTACCTTTGGAGAGTTTTTTAATAACATAGTACTAACAAAAGCATAAACACTAGTAATTTAATAAAACCTTCCAAAATTCAATATCCTATTAGTTGTATATTTGAACAAAGTGAGCCCTTAAATCACTGATATAATCTGAGGGCTTAGAATTAAACAATTGCTTTACTTATTTAATTTTAGTTTTTCTGGACACTTCTGTTTAAGGCATTTGCCCTGATGTCATCATTGCAAGGTATCTTAATTCACAGAAATTTAGAAACACTAACATGTGTGATTGGAACATGTTGAGTCACGTTGATTTAATTTTTGTTGTTTGGGCATAGTTAAGTTTCAGTTTCCCTTGACTTCATGAAAGAGACCTGATTTGAGATGCAGTTTAAAGGGCGGATAGGCAAGGTTAGGCATGAGAAAATGTTTTTCTTCTTTCTGGGCAAATAGAATCAAAATGAGAGAACAGAGAGGAGCTCCTGATAAAGTGCTGCTATACATAAAAGAGTGATGAGCTTTTGGGTCCTGTCACTGCCACAATATTTGTGTCAATAGCACTAAAACAGTGGATAGCACCTTTTATTTCATTCAGATAATGATGGCAATTCTTCTTTTGTGGTTCGGAAGCAGCAAAATATGATAGTTTTAATCAGATGGAAGAAGACAAGAGAAACTCTGCTTAGTCAAGTGCTAAGGAAGTGTGTTTAAAGATAAAAGTTTGGATCTCATGTAGTCTAGCCTCAGGACGTAACTTCATTACTATAAATTTCAGCAAATTGATCAATTAATCGTAAGGGAATGAAGTATGTATTCTCTATAAGCAAAGCCATGTCTATAATTTTAACCAACGTGATAAAGAAGAAAACCTTAATAACTTCTCTATTTGTTAATGTATTCATTATTACAAACAGCTGATAAGAGCCTATTATCGGCCAGTTAATGTGATAGACATTGAAAGTATAAAGATCAATAGAATACCTCTGTAGACATTTAGTGGCTCACAATTAGGTAGTTAACAAATGGAGTTGCTCTTGTATAAGGTGTTATGTGGAATTTTATCCAGGTACAGAAGACAATAATATTGTATCCAAAGAAATCCCTCAAAAGCTTCCATGTAATAAAGAATTAAAGGTAGTAATGCTGATGTGGGCAACCAGATGGGGAGGTGACCATACCACAGTTCTGCAGGATAAAAGTTTTATTCAATTGAAAATCTCTTTCATAAAAAAGAAAGAAATGTTAAATATTTAAAAGCTCTTGTCTTTTTAAAAAGTTTAACACACTGGCATAATGAATGCACACGAGTGTACAACTATATTAAAACCAGCTGTTTGATAATTACTAGAGTATATATTTTGCATTTATACTCCAGTACAATAAGTAGATTAAGCTGACCTTACACAAAAAGCTTGACAATTGGTACAAGACATATTACATTATCTATAAGAATACTTGAGAAAAGATAAGCTGCCCAGACAGCTGAAGAAAATGTGCTCCTTACACAGCTTTATGTGCAAACTACAGGGTCTCCACAAGAGGGCGATCATTAGGAAATACAGCGGTATTTTCCCGCATGTCAGTGAAAAACAGTATGCAGACACCTCAATTCTATAGAATCGGACTCCTCAGCTCCCTTGCCCTGCCCCGCTTACTAATATATATTCTAGGGAAGACACAATCTTTTATTTTTTTACTAATATATCAAAACGTATTTAAGGATGAATTATTATGCAATAATCAACAATGTTATGTAATTATGGATATTTATAAAATTCCTTTATGAGGTCTTAATTTTTCTCTGCCTTTTACAGGAGCATTTTGGGAAATGGTGTCCTAACATATTTTCTATAGGTTTGTAAGAATTTAAAGAGAAATGTGATGAATAGTTCACTAAAATTATGGAACATTTTGATATGTACCTTTAATAATTACTGTAGCTGCTAGCGATGTTATTAAAAATTATAAAAATAATCATATTTAATTAATATGCAATAGTTTTTATTGGAAAGTGTAGTTAGTAATTTTGAGTAACAGAAGACAGGATGCATATTAAAACATAGAGGGAATTCTAGGCATTTGTTTGCATCAGAACTCAGATACACAACTCTAGAAAAACTGAAAAATAAATTAAAAAACAGTCAAAGGATTTTCCTTAATTTTAAGCATAAGCCCTTCATTTTAGAAATTATAATGCCTTGATATAAACCTAAAGTGCATTGACTTAATATAAATAGCACTGTTTCTAGATTATTTCCTGTTCATTATTTCAAAATTGTTAAAATTTCTTAATGAAATAGAGGCAGGTTTCCAAACTTTTAATGATGTGATTATTACAAGATGATACTTCTAACCAATTTTTCTTTCTCTCAAATAAAGTGACATCATGAATTACTTCAGTATCCTTCTTTTCCAGCTTCTTTCTCTTCCTTCCTTCCTTCCTTCTTTCCTTCCTTCTTCCTTCCTTCATTTCTTTGTTCCTTCCTTCTTTTCTTCCCCCCTTTCTCTCTCCATCCCTGCTTTCCTTATTTCTTCCCTCCCCCCCCTTGTTTCTTTTCTCTAATTATCAAGTAGAAATGGATGCTAAGCTAAGCTTGTGATTTTTGAAATTTGAAAGACTAATAATAATAAAATAAGGAGCAAATCAAGGAAAAATTTAGAAAAAAAAGTCTTTTGTTGGAGAAACAAAAGGTGTAATAAAGACAGCTTGAGTAGTCTAACTCATTTTAATCTACCCCAAACAATACTGATAACTGTTTATCAAGTGTTGATGTACTGCTGAAACACGTCTTTCTAAAGACTTGTTAATTAAGTGGACATTTTTGTGATTTCCTGGTACCAAGCGTATCCCTATTTACATATGTTTAAAACTTCTTTACTTTGATTGTTGGTGGGAGTTCAACAATTTTGGAAAGGAAAAAGGTTCTTTCTGTTGCCTTCTGTCATGGTGAACAATAGCATCACAATACTAAACTCAACTAGTGTTCGTGACTGTTGTGTTCAATTTCACAGTAAATTTGGTCTGTTTCTCGTGGGGCAAGACTTTAATTCTGCTGATTATTCGATATGGGAAAGCACTCTGTCGCTATAATATCTGCTATGTGATCCATGTATAACAGAATGACTTTTAAATTGATTTAGAATTATTCATTATAAACATCCACTATCTTGTTAAACTGGATGGATTAATTTTACTCATAAAAGTGATGTAGTTTATGCTACTGTCAAGGCTACTTTGACTGTAACTCTGGTGAGAGAAAATATCAGAATGTAGAATGATTTAAAGCTTGTTTTATTTAATAAGCCATGTAGAAGTTAAATTGTAGTTCTTCGAGTCACATTTTCCAAAATATACAGTCTTACCAATGTTGTAAAAATATGCAAGTTTAAATTGTATATACTGGATTGTTATATTTAATTACTTTGAAAATAAACACAGTGAGCACATTGTTAAGAGAGTAACAGGAAAGGTAAGAAGCACATCTTTAACTCTGATTAACTTTCTTTACTTAACAACAAAAGGATCTTTCTTTCACCAACAGGGGAACACTCAGTATTCTAAGTAAGGCTAGTGATACTCAATGGCTATAAATTTTAACATCATTTCTTTGTGGAGAAGAATTATCTGGCTTGTAATTAATGATAACCAAATGTTAACAAAAGCTAATTATCTTTAAGCTTATTTTGGGAATGCTTATGATAGGAAACTATTATTTTGATTCCATTAGATCACTGTGTGTGTGCATGTACTTGTGTTTTGCAATGACATATTTTACGCATATTTTAATAAACCTTATGGGAACAAAATTGAGAAGTTAATTTGGCAATATTGGGAAAAACTAGAGTAGAATAATTAAATGTACAATTGGATACAAATGATAGGATGACTCATTTGTTTTCCAAAATAAAATTCTAGAAAACTATTGTTTTCCTCGCTTTTAGTAAAGTTATTTTTATTTTTAACATACTTAGTTTCTTTCATAAAAGGCAAAATGTATTAATTCCCAGTTAACAAAAGAAAATACATCTCATAATGAAGAAATCTACAACCTTATCTGAATTTCCTTATACATTTTGACAAATTATTATTTAAATCATATACCTCAAGTTATTCATATAGAAAATGCAACCAATAGAGAAAAGTATAAGACACAAAGTTGTCACTTAGAATTCTCAACCCCAGTGGTCCCCACTGTTAGCATTAGATGAACAAGTACTAACCTTGCTTTTATTTTTCCTCTAAAAATTGGGACTTTCCAGGTCAATGACTAAAAACAAATGTCATCCTTTGTAATAGCCGACTAGTCAATTTTATTGATATGCCATTATTTATTTAACTAACTTTACACTTACAGAAATTTAGTTTGTTTCTAGTTTGTCACTATTACAAACAACGTTTTAATGAACAATATTGTACAACATTTGTTCACTGAATTATCATGCTGTTGAGATTGAGTTCTAGAAACAAAATTTGCTGGATCAGAGAGAACACACATTTCAAAACTTGATAATTATCAGCTTGTTTACCTAAAAATTGTCTCCAATACATACTCTCACTAACAGTTACCACATTCTCAGGAAGATTACATACTATAATTCATAGTAAAATTTTCCAATCTAGAAGAATATTCATGATTGTATTTATTCTCATTTATTTGGTTGTGAAAAAGATGAACGTATTTGCATGTGTTTGCTTGACACATTTGCTTTTCATAAATTATCTTTTCCAATCATCTACCTATTTTTCTATTGGCGTTGTGTATTCTTTTCCTAGTCAATTTATGAGAGTTGTTTGCATTTTGGAGAAATAAGCATTTGATATACATCATCCAGTTATTCTTTTTTTTTTTTAAGACGGAGTCTTCCTCTGTTGCCCAGGCTGGAGTGCAGTGGCGAGCAACCTTGGCTCACTGCAACCTCCGTCTCCCAGGTTCGAGCAATTCTCCTGCCTCAGCCTCCTGAGTAGCTAGGACTACAGGCATACACCGCCATGCCCAGCTAATTTTTGTATTTTTAGTAGAGACGGGGTTTCAGCATATTGGCCAGGCTGGTCTTGAACTCCTGACCTCGTGATCCACCCGCCTCAGCCTCCCAAAGCACTGGGATTACAGGCGTGAGCCACCGCTCCTGGTCCAGTTATTCACTTTTTTAAAACAGGTTGTTTTTACGTGGAAAGGCAAGCCAATTAATCTTTCTATTTACTTGTTTTTGGCTATAAATCATAATTAGAAAGACCTTCATGTCTTAAATACTGTTTAAAATACACCATGCAAGATTCTTCCATTACTTTTGTTGTTTTAGAAGTGAACTTCCTTTCCCTCCCCTCCCCTCCCCTCCCCTCCCCTCCCCTCCCCTCCCCTCCCCTCCCCTCCCCTCCCCTCCCCTCCCCTCCCCTCCTGTTCCTTTTCCTTCCCTTTCTTTTGTTTTTTGGTGTAAGAACTGTGACAGAAATTCCAGTATAATTTTTGTTCCCCAAATTGCAGTATGTGTTTGCAGTTAAAAGCTTGGGCTTTGGATGCAGATATATTTCAGTTCAAATCTTGGTTCTATCACTTGCCACCTCTATGAGTTTGGGCCTAACCTCTCTATACCTCTATTTTCTTATCTGTAAAATGAGGCTAATGTGTATAATACCTAGTTCACATGGTTGTTGAGATGGTTGAATAAAGCACAGTGACTGGCACATTGTAAGCACTCAGTAAATGATGATTCCAGTTATTATTGGTAGTATTGTGAGCCATTTAACAAAAAGTCTTTTTTTTCTCATTGATTCATAATATTAGCTTTATCATGTTTAAATTCTGGTTTACATTTATTTTTATTTCTAGATTATAGTATGTTTTATTTTTCTATTTGTCTATTATAATAAGAATAATCATAGTTTTAATAGATAGTTTTATGCTAAGTTTAGATTTCAGAAAGAGTGAGTTCTCTTTTATGCTTTAAGAAATTATCTGGAATTTGGAATTTAAATCAGCTGCAGGTCTTCAGATTTCGAGTACAGTATGCCTTTACATAACACCTCCACTTACTCATCTCTGTTCATTCTTCAGTAACATAACCCCCAACAAAATTTTGCTGGGAAAAAATGCATACTTTTCAGGGAAAATACACAGTTCAATATAACTTTTTAAAAAATTGTGAAAATATCAAAATGTAGATGAATCAAGTTTTAATATACTGTATGATGGGTGGATGAGGCTGTCCATTGTACCATTTGTTTGAATTCTCAGGCATGGTTTGGCAGTGCAAGAACTCTGTAACATTAACAAATTCAATAAAAAGTAAATATATGGAGAAAAAAAGAAATGATCTGTACGTTAGTCTTGCATTACATTCTAGATAAAGTATAAAATAATTCCATCATATCTTACTACGTTCGTTCCTTAAACATATGCAGTAAGTGTAGTAAATGTTCCAGATAATATTCTAGGTGTGGGAAATAGGCCAAAAAATAAAACAAGCAAAAATTCCTACTTTTATGATGCTCAAATTTTAATAGGGGAGACAGAAACAAGCAAATGAAAAATAGTATGCTATACAGTGATAAGGACAATGGAAAAAAAAGTAGGGAAAGAGTAGCTTGCATTTTAATTAGACCTCACTTAGAAGGCGACATTTCAGCTAAGGCCTGGCAAACTTGAGGGAACAAACCATGTGAGTTTGTGGGAAGAACATTCTGGGAAAATGCAACTGTAAGTGCTGAGGACCCCAGGAGAGAGCATGACTGGAGTGTTGGAGGGACGTTAGGAATTTCACTGTGAAGAAAACCGAAGGAAAGAATCATAGTAGAAGAGATCAAATGATAGAGTAGAATAGGTCAGGTCCACCTTAGATATCATAGGGTAAGTAAACTGAGAAGGCATTGGAGAATTCAGGGCAAAGTTGATGTAATCTGATTTAATATGAAAGGGCTCAGCTTGTTTGCTTGGTTGAGAATAGACTGTAGGGGGCAAATGCCAATAGAGGTAGAATAGTTAAAAGTGAATTGCTATCACCTACATGAGAGATGACAACGATGGCTTGAATCAGTGAGGCAGAGACGGGAAACGTAGTTGGATTGTTAATACATGTATTTGAAGGTAGAGCCAACAGGACTTGCTTTCAGATGGGATGTAAGGAGAGTGAAAGATATTTGAATCAACAACGATTTCAGAGATCTTGTCCTGAAGACCACAACAGCTGGGTTGTCATTTACTGAGATGGAGGAACACTCAGAAGAACAGGCTAATTGAGAAACAGAAGTTCAGAAAGTTTTTTTACTAGACATTTAATTTTGAGAAGCCTTAGATGTCTAAAAAGGCTATACTGGTCTGTATTTAAGTGATGTTGGATATACTGGTCTGTATTTAAGTGATGTTGGATATACTGGTCTGTATTTAAGTGATGTTGGATATACTGGTCTGTATTTAAGTGAAGAAGTCTAGGATAAAGATATAAAGTTGAGAATTGCCAGACAGAGATGTCATTGAAGGAATTAGTCTTTGTTATTTGAATAAATAAAATTTCATTTCTGAAGTGTCAGAGGATTTTGCAACTATCTTATGCTATGAATTTTTATCCAACTCCATTTAAACCTTTCTATCCTCAATTCCTTCCATTTAAATTCCATTCGTTATAATAACGGTAGCCACAATTACATAGCACTAGCTATATGTCAAGGATAGAGAAGTTGAGAAAATTATGAAAAAATATGTAGGAAGTCAATATTGTTTGGCTGTGGGAGGTAGTAATGGAGAAGCAGAAATCAATTATCAGTGACTAACCAGGATATTTGAAACCCAGAGTCAATCATTTTTTGACCTCATTCTCCTCTGTCTGACCAGATTATCTTATGTCATAATTAGAATAATCAGTAATTATCATTATTTTCTTGATTCATTCTTTAGCTGTAAAACAAAATTTAACAATTAAAAAGAATTAATTTCAAATTTAAGATGTTAAATTCAATAAATATTTTGTGTGTAAACTAACATTTGCTTTTACCAAAGTTACATGTTACAGTTAATTTTCTTTTGCTGTTTTGAATTTTAAATACACACATGCTTACTAATACATGCATTCACACAGACTGAGAACTGAGTCCACTGAGCTTCTGTTTTTTGCCTTTTTGGTCAACATGGTGTCAGTGGCCTAAATCTATGCTTAAATTTAAGAATATGGGGTAACACCAGGTTTGGAATGACAAGTTTCATTGTAAGAGAGCTTCAGTGATTCTGAACTTTAAGAGTTTACTGTGGAAATGAATGTGTGTCACTGGGTCCACATTGCTTAGTATAACTAATAGCTGGTTGTATAACTTGGGAGTTCCTTGAGTTAATTTTCATATAAAACACACTGTTTACTAAAAAGTAAGTTAAAAATATGTGGTGATTTTAAGATTTTATTAGGGCTTGTCAATAAGCACAATTATCTACAACTTACACCAACAAAAGATTATTTAGAAGAAAATATTATAGTATTGACATTATTTAGAATTGACAGTACATGATGAAAATAAAAGCAGACTAAATTTTAAATTGATTTTATCATTATTTAAAAAAATTAGAGACGCTGTATCTCCTTATTGCTTACCCTCAGGACAGATACTCCTGCTACCATGCCCTTAATATATCATTGTCAGGATGACATCCCTGGTTATGTTCTAGGCAGTTGTTTTTAAGACAGTACCACTTTAATAAAATATAAAATACAGAATATTTCACTAAATGAAATCTAGAATACAGAAGTTGTACCCATTAATGGGTACGTTAATGAAATCTGCTTATTTAACACGCTCCCCAGATGAACTCAGTGCACAGTAAAGTCTTGAGATCCACCAGATTTCAGAAGTGGACAGAAGAGAACAAAGCAGAGATGGAAGGATCAGAGAAACATGGGGAGAACTAGAAGAATCCTAAGGGGAATGACCCTACTTCCTGTGCCCTTGAAATTAGACTTGACTCTGATTTCTGCCTACTAAAATGTAAATGAAAGAGAGATGGGTCACTTTTGGGCAGTAGCTTCAAGGGCACCACATGTGTAACCAAATTGTCTTTTCCCTTTGCCATAATGAAAGGCAATAAAACTCAAAGAGGTTATTCTATTAGCCTGGAGCCTGGAGTGCAAAGATGTTGAGAAGAACCAAGATTATGCAAGTAAGAAATAAACAATCCTGTTATAAGCTAAAGAGTTATGGGAGTTGCTTATTACAGCGGTATGACCGAACATTTTCTGATATGTCTAAATTATTTTAAGAAGCATAGAGTAAGAAAAATTTTAAAATGTTGAATAAAGATCAAATAAGGTAAGGAAGATAGAAGAATGCTAATGAATTTATCAGTGAGAAGGTCAATGGTTCACTAACAAGAACAGTTTCAGCAGAGTGGTGAGAGTATAAGTCAGAAAGATTAATTATCCTGCAAATCATCAGTACTCCATGGACATCCTTTGATATGCAAACAGAAAAGGACCTCCAGGTCTCATCTTGTTCACTGCGTGTGGCAGGTCAAATTAGAAGTCTATGAATTTGAATTATCAAGCTTCATCTTCCAACGAAGATTAAAAAATAATGAGATTGCCGAAGGCATTACTTTAAGTGCTCAAGGATAAGTAGTCAGGTTTTATTTTTATCAACTTTATGAAGAATATTTAGTTTTAAATAGTAATGTTCTTTAAAAATATTTATCTCCAAATTTGTTAAACTATGAAACAAATTATGAAAACCACAAACTATGAAAACCCTGATTTTTGTGAGGGGGTGTGGCTGAGGGATTCTAGACTTGGCAAATATGATGACATGAGCATTGCTGAGGGATCCCCAAATTACTCTTTTTGAAATGAGGAACCATAGAGAAGTCTCCTTCCCTCCCTCCCCCCACTTCCTTCCTTCTTTCCATCCCTCCCTCCCTCCCTTCCTCCCTCCCCCCCACTTCCTTCCTTCCTTTCTTCCCTCCCTCCCCCTCCTTCCCTCTCTCCCTCTCTCCCTCTCTTCCTCCTTCTCTCCCTCCTTCCTTTCTTTCTTCCTTCCACAACCATTATGAAGTACCTACCATGAATCAGACATTCTGAGATGCACTGAGGTATTCAATGGAGAATGATCATTGAATGATCAATGAATGATGGAGAATAAGCACTCCCTCAACCTTCACAGGGCTCACAGGCAAGTGAATTTCATTGAAAATTAATACTAACATTTTAAAGTTCAAAGTGCAAAATTTCAATATATCTTCTATTTTCTACATGTGATCATTTCAATATGTGTGCAAATTTTTTGATATTCCTTCATTCAAGAGGTGTTGCTCAATTTTTCTCCCCCTTGTGTGGGAGTTGAAGTAGTGACATATTTCTTACAAATAAAATACAGAGGAAATGATGATATGTGACTTTAGAGACTACTTGGATTAAAAGACATTGTAGCTTCTTGCTCTATCTCTCTTGGATTATTCACACTGGGGAAAGCTGGCTGCCATGTTACGAAGGTACTCCTGCAGTCCTATGGAGATTTCCATGTTTCAAAAAACCGAGAGGACCAGCCACTGGTGACTAGCTATGTGAGTGAGCCTTCCTGGAAGATGAACCTCCAGCCTGAGCCAAGCTACCAGGTGATTGAAGCCCCTACTGACTTTTTTACTGCAATGTTGGGTAAAACCCTGGGCTAGAACCATCTTGCTAAGTTGCTCCTGGTTTCTTTACCTTTGGAGACTATGTAAGATAATAAATATTTGTTGTTTTAAGCTGCTAAATTTGGGGTTAATTTTTTGCACAGCGATAGAAAACTAATGTACTTGTGTTGTACAAGATGAATTCTCTCTCTTACTTTTTTTTCTGTCTTGCACAAACACTGTATTAATACACACACAGCATAATTAAATCCCCATTCATCCAAAAATACCACATTTTTTCACTTTGTGTGACTCTTGGAGGATTCCCTAATTCATGCATGTAGATGTGCCTCATTCTTTTTAATATCTGCACAGCATTAGGCATAAACTGGAAATATACTTTATGAATATACCGTGTTTTATTCAGTAGTTGTTAACCATTTATCTTAGACATACTTTTTGTTTTTGTTTTCTTTTATTATTTCCAAAAATATTATAGTGAACATTCATGTATAAATATATTTACATGCTTGGAGAATGCATCTGTAGTATGAATCCTTAAAAGCAGGAATTTTAGGTCAAAGTTGTATTCATTTTATATTTGGATAAATAATGCAATGTTCATGTCCAAAGAGGCTCTGTTAATTTACACTCAAGAAGCAATGTAGAAGATCCTATTTTGCCACACCTTTATTAAGATGCCATCACTTCCCTTCAAATCTAAACTGTGCACCTGCTTCTGATTTATGTAGGCATATGGTCTTAGATTTGAGTAGATGATCTCAGAAGATCTCTAGATTTCTTTAGAATGTAGAAAATACAAGTTTTACCAAAAGTAAATGAATAGAGATGACAAGTAAGAAATTTATATGCAGATTTGATAACTGTTGGGTATAGTCTGAAAAACATATATGAATATGCATTTCAACTGTGCTCCCCTTCATGATTTTATCCAAATATGTAATCAGGTGGAATAACTCAGCATGTAACCTTGGTATTCTAACAAAAGAATTACAACTCTCATTTCGGGCAAACTGAAGGCTTTGGGGAAGGTAAACATGGACTCCATAGGAAGACTAGACAATAATATGTGTGTGTGTGTGCTTGTGCACGTATACACATAGGAAAACGAGACAATCATATGTGTGTATACGTACACACATATGTGTATATATGTGTGTATGCATACACACACACATAAATGTATATATACGTATGTAAATATGTGTGTGTGTGTGTGTGTGTGTGTGTATATATATATGTATATGTGTATGTCCAAAGAAGTTGGAAAACAGCAAGGGCCAGAATGAGAAAGGAGCATCTTTTACAGACAAAAGAGACTAAAAAAACCACTCAAAAAAGGATTGAGTTTGACATTGTAAAATGCAAAGGACTTAGGCAGAGCAATAGCAAGTTTGGCAGGAGACATAGAATTTTGACTGCTTACTTCCCTTCTTTCTTTTCAAAATACAATGATTAGATATGGAAATACTTTATTTTAGTTTTAAAAATGAAGGTCAATTTCTCATTATTAGCCTTAAAAAAATCTGAATTAACAAATCTTACCCTAAATAGCTGAAATACGGATGTAATAGACACTAATATGAAAATGGACACAGCGAATACTAAAAGCATGGCATAAGGTAGAAATTTGCTGTCAGAGTCTACATATGGAACCATTTGTGAACATATATTGTATACAAAAATATTTCATAAGAATTTCAAAAAGTGAAGCAAACTTTCAAGTAGATTATTTCTAAATTACCCATTTACTTTTAGAGACAAGCATTGCATTTGTAAATTATAGGCATTATCTGAGTCAAAATCTACATTCTTTATGAATTTTTCATTTCAAAAACTGCTCTGATTCAGAAAATAGAACTAGAATGCTGGAGTTTTCAATGAAAGGTGGAAGTGTTCTTCGTTTCAAGTAATATAATTCATGTGCTCATTGAAAACAAAATAAAATAAGAAAGTCTGAACTCATTACCAATTTGAAATGATTGTGTGATGTGTGGGGTTTTGTGTATGGAAAACTAAATTTATTTTCACTTGCTTTTTTTGTATCATATAATCAAATTGGCTTTATGTCCAGTCAGTTCAAAACTACATTTCAGAGATAAAAGACTAGCACATTAACCTACTAAGAATCAAGAAGTCAATGAATGTTTTCAGTGTTTTTAAAAAATGTATTGCCTGAAACCTGTGAAAAAAAAGCATCACTAAGCAAGAATGTACCTTTAAATCTACTTCTAATTCGTTTTAAGAAATTTTCTTTCTCATATCCTTCTAAATCCTAATATTCTGTTATATATGTTATTTTATAACCACCACTTTTAGAAGAGAGAAATTACCTACATGAAGTTTTTTTTAATCCTGTTCAACCTGTGGAAAAAGAATAGTTCTCATCTCCTAGAGATTATATAAAATAATTTTTCCTGATTTATATATGAATTCTTAATCAAGTATGATATATGAATTTGTACACTATCCAGAAAGCAGAGACCAGTTTCTTTCCCTCAGTGTACTTATAAGAGTTACTCACCATAGAGAAGTGAAGATAAGAAAGTTAGGAAAAAAATGGTTTGATGACTGAGAACCAAAAAAGAATGCCTGTTCATTCTCATATTCTTTTGTGTCTACACAGATGAGATTTATAGGCTGAGGAATGACCCATATGTCTGCTCACTTTCCAGTTGTACAGGCTGTTATCATTGTGGACAGATCGATATGTAAATTGCTTACTTTTCTTTGTCCTTATGTTTAACTGGGGTTCCTGATGTGGCTTTACTACAGACAGTAATCCTCATACAGAATTTTAATAGCTAGACAGTAGTCTTATATTCTAGAAGGAATTGTAGGAGCAATACGTCCAATCCTGGGTTCTCATTGCCATTGTCTTGCTGTGACCACACTGATGACATGATGTATTAGGCATGCTGAAAAAGGAATCACGATATTGACATATGGGAGGAATATTCTCAGGGGCTGTCTGTCTCAGTGTAGATTATTTACCCTTAAAGCAAAACACACATGGTTCTGGCCTATGCCTGTTAAGCATTTACTGAATCTAGATGACAAAGGTTACACCCAACGGGAATAAACTTCTAAACTATGTAGCATGACTATATATAAGAAACAGATGAAATATTTTATGTAGTCTTAAAAATAGACTACACAGTGTTTCACATAGTTGTTAATATACAGTAAACCAGAAAAAGAGTACATTTCAAAGAATACCTTTCTTTTTAGAAAGCCACAGAAGAGGCTTTTTTTGGCTTCTTTTAGAATTAACTAATTACTTTTTTCAGATTTATTTCTGTATCCTACTTTTTCATATTGTCGCTGTCGAAGATGGCCTACAGCTGGATGAAGATGAACAAAAGGTCTGGTCTTACAATTTTCCGCCGCCATAAAAGTTTCCTAACAATCACTATGAAATTTCCCATTGATAACAGGTGATCAATGTGTTATATTTTCTCTCCATAGATGATTATGCAACCCAGGAAAAGAATGAAAAAAAATTCCTTATAGTATGTGACTAATTTTTTTATATGACAAAAAGAAAACTCAGATATTCAAAAATTCTTGTTTTCTCTTCCAAGCCTTAATCTTTTTCATAACTGAACTTTAAAAAATATTACTTGACATTTTTATTAAAAATGGAAAGGAAACATACTTTTTCTGCCTCTAGATTGGTTTGCTTTTTTCAAAACACACTTGTATTTTTTTAACAGAAAATTCTATCAAATAATTAAAGAACTCAGCACCAAACACTGTGCTTATGTATTGGGCACACAAAAAATGAATAATACTTAACTATCCCAGAGGTGCAAACAGTCTAGGAAATGGGAAGGAGACAGATAGATAAATTAACAATTACTTGATACATAGTATAAACAAGAACCTCCTAAGTGCCCGTAGAAGACAAAATAAGACTTTTTGGAGCAAGTTGGGTCAAGTCTCAGAAGAGGTGACACTGAGACAGACTTGAAGGTAAAGGCCATTTTTGAGAAGCAACCAGAGGACAAAAAGGATGGAAGTTTGAAAATGTGTGATTAAATTTTTGCCTTGGTTTGTAGCTCAATGGAAAAAAATCCACAACTTTGGATTTGTGTAGATCACCATATTATAGTTATCTTTGAAAAATATAGATATATTTCCATCATTTAAAAATAAGAATTCACAATTTTATCATCAGAGATTATAAGCATATTTTATGCAGAGAAGTGTTGTAATTTAACGGAGATAATACTGAAATGGGAGTATATATTGCCTTGTTTGTATATATGTCAACTGGCCATTCATGGTTCTGTAACTCAATTACCACCCTAACTCCCAAAAGATCTTTTTTACTGGGTATGATGTGTTTTGAGAGGAGGAAATAACTCAGTCATATGTATTATATTCTCTGAAGAGGCCAGGGAATGAATTGGAAGGACACCAGTAAATTTGCCAGCAGGTGGGCTAGGTCCTATTCTCTATTCTGGGCTGCTGGGTAGCTGTATGAAGTCCAGGGTGAGTGGGGAAAGAAATACCATGAAATTTAAAAAGCCTCAAGGAGGTAACGAATATATGGCCAAGACAAAACTTCCTCTATGTTACACAGCTTTGGTTGCTTCATTATTGAGGAATGGCCACTACAGTTGGGGAAACACAGAAATCAAATAATGATACCAAACACATCTTGGGCACCATCATTCTTTTTAATCTGAAAGTGATGGATATAAATTAATGTTTATTAAATGTCTATTAACTGCCAGTTACTGTACTGGAAAGTGATGGTAGTTTACATTTTGAGATAGTTATTTCTCTCTTTCACGGAGAAGTAGTTTTTCCAATGTCATTTATTGGCTAGCAGCATCATCAATTTGGATGGAAGTCTTCCTTACCCAAACCTTATTCTTTTTTTTTCCCTAAACCATACTACTATTTATTTATACTGCTTTCATTAGCATGAAGAGAAGAGTGAGCAGGTTAGGAAGCTGAATTTAAAGACACAATAGACAGCCCAAGAGCATGGGAATCAATTAAAAAAAACTGCAAAGAATGAATGAGTCTCCTGCAGAAGAACCATAGTATGAATTCACGTGATCCTATCATCCTATCTAAATTCAGCCTGACTTTGGGTCAGAACGCTGAAATAATTTATGTTAAGTGACAAATAATAAGTTTCCACTAAGTCTTCAAACATCCATTTGAAAGCATGTTCAGGGGATTGTGGGCTTTTGTGCTCATCTGATCCTTATGTATTCTAGGAAGGTCTATAATAAAGATATTTCCCAGATTTAAGCAGAAGGGCAGTTTGAAGGGAAGACTTCAAGATAAGACTATTTGAACTCTTAATTAACAGATGGGTCCCTTTGAAAAGAAGCTTGAGGCACCACTGTTTTGTTCTTTAACAGAAGAGAGATTTCTTCCAGGATAATTTATAATTTACAGGATTTTGAAAGCTGGTTGGCTCAACTGAATGTTATTAGTACCCATGGCAAAGAAGAGAGGTGGTGTTTTTTTCTTTAATCAGGGCTATGCCAATCTAGCAGATGGTCAGAGGTATATATTGAAGGTATCTGTGTATTATGCAGATAGAGTAGCTTCCAGGGGCAATGGGAGAAACAGCTTCACCATGATTGAAGACCAGAAATCATTTTTTAAAAACACAGACATAGCTACTCTGGCACCTGAGAACGCTTTGGAGAATTGAGATCAATACAGCACATAAGACAGAAGCCTAATGATATTCATGAGTTAAAAGACAAATTTGGTGGCCAAGCCATGTTTGAGAACAAATGTAGCCACAAATGAGCTTTGCCAAATCTCATGGGTGGACGGTGCAAACTGTTGTTAACGATTTGTGATTCAAAACTCAGTTGTTAATGTGAGTCACTGTAAACAAAATTTTACATTTATAAAAATGATGCCATGTAACAGTAATTTGAGGACGTTACTGAACACGGGCATGATTCGTTTTGGATGAATTAATAATGAATCTGACACCTGCCTAGCTGTTGCCTCTCTGCCCAGAGTCTCTGAGTTCCTCACTGTTTTTCACCCTGGAGCTTCATATTATCTCACTTGCTTCTGCTTAAGGCTCTCATCCTCACAGTTTTCTTTAGGGTTTTACTCTTGGCAGAGCTCTGCTAATCTGAGAATTACAAGAACCTGAAAGGAGAGAAATAGTTTCCGCATGTGTGTATTTTGAAGTTGGATAGCTGTAAATAGTTTAACATCAAGAATGGTAATTATTTCCACAATGTTGTCAAGGCTGTACAAATACAAAAAATATTTAAATAATTTACCAGGATTTCTTTGTAAGATTTACTTGTTTGAATCTAAACATTTTAGAGGAGCACAGATAGTTGTGATGGGATTTAATTTTAAAGCACAATTGGACAAAATGTCAATAAATGCAAACAAGTTTTGTAAAACAAGTTTCATGTGAACCAATATATTGCTCAGCTCACAGAGTTTGCATTTAATTGAAGCTGATCTCATTATACTCTAGAGGATGTAGTCAGAGCTTTGACCTACCTAATTTCCACACCATTATTCTTTTTTTAGTAATAATGTTGATCAGTATTTGTACATACGTAGATCCATTTTTATTAAAATTGTCCATAAAAGTGCACATAAAATATATACTATTTCAACATTTACTTCTCAGGAAATAATACCTTTCATATAATAGCATATGATGCCAATTGTAAAAATAGATTCCATTTTCAGATTCAAAGGATGTATAATTTTGTACCATAGACAATATTCTTCTTTTTTATTTCCAAACCTATTTATTTTCAGTTAAGGGAATGGATTTTACCTGAAAGACTACAGATACAAGGCTATGGCCCTTATCATAGCATCATGATTATGTAATGTAACAAGAGCCCAAACCATCAGCAAGAAGTTCTGAGAGTCCAAGATTTTCAATCATAAGAGAGGAATTAAGCTTATTAAACATCATAAATTGCAGCCATAAAACACATAGATGAGGCAAAGATATGATTTAGCACTTCTAGGAAGTAATCACTAGATATCCAAAACTTCCTGTTTGCCAATTTACGTGAATCACTTTTATATGTATCACTTTTAAGATTAAGAAACAAAGTATTGAAAGCATGGCAGTTATAAGTTGTGGCCATGGTTGGTTGACAAAATAATTTAAAGAAGGAGTTGAAAAGGTCCTTAGCAAATTATTTTTACTTCACTTGGACAGAACTTGACTATGCTTGGGACTCATTACTGAATGAAAGTCACTAAAGCAGATGTGTATGTCCAAAGAGAGAAGCACATAAAAGTTATTTGTGTTTTTTTTGCTTTTAATAAATTATTAAAAGTGTTTCATTATTTATGATGAGCATGATTTTTAGATTTTCTTTCAAGGAGCTTTTCATGATTCTTCTAATTAAGAATAGTTAACTAGATTATGTATAGAATTGATAGCTAGAAATTCCTAGTGGCCTGGGATAAAAATGTATGTATTTGATGATAAAACAAAAGAAAAACTGAAAAGGAAACAATCAAAGAGTTGGTCTAATATGATTCTAAAATCAGAAGATAGAAAGTAAAAGATTCAATCACATTATTTGATATGTTGTGAAACCAGTACATGTGTTTGACTGAATTCCACTTAAAACAAGCACATCTAATTAAATCTAATTATATTAGCATATTGTTTGCATGAACTAGATGCAATTTATTAGACTTACCAATGTTAAACATTCATATGGGAGTATGCATATTTTAATTGAAAAACAACAAAAACAAAAAATAAGACAGAGCTAAAAAGTGAATATGGACTAATGCATACAAACAGGAATGAGCTACTAGTACATTCGTAAACAGAACTAAGATGCGGGTTTTAGGTCAATTTTTGCATTATTGACTGAGGCTTACTGACTCTTAGGAGACAGGTTTCACATATACTTGAGACACTAAGCATATTATCTCCAGTGGAACAGAAGTAATTACTGTAATAAACAAAGGCTAACCTTAGTTTAAACAAATGGATGTTTTTTGTTGAGTAAGCAGTTCACAAGAGCAAAACGGCCCTATGCGTTTGCTAATGTTCTTCTATCTTTATAAATTTTTGTCGACATCTAACAAAAAGCAAATAGCTAATTCAGACTACACTTTTATTTCTCCTAATAGTGTGAAATATCTAAGGTTATTAAATATAAATTTTATCACATCTAAAGTCTCTGTAAAAACACTTTGATTAAGAAAAAATAAACACACACGCATATATAGACACAAACATATATACATATATATGCTAATTGTTTAGTTAAAAATTACATTTAGTAAATATGAGGATTAAGCTTTCTCTGACTTTGCTATCATCAAAGAAAATTATTTGTTGGTTTTATATAAGGCATTTGGCCTCAACTAAAGTCAGTGCAGGATATGAATAAACAAAATTGCATTTAAATTTAGCAAATATTATATTTGGTCAGGGATTCACAATGGTTGGGAGCTTATGAAAGGAAAGGAAGGAGGAATATGGCCCGAACCCTCTGCTAAATGGAGTGGCTCTCTACTCTGATGACACATTAGAATCATCTGATAGAGACTTTAAGACAAAACACCAGTGTTCTATCTCCGACCTAGGGATTTTGATTTGTTGGCCGGAAGTAGGAGCTGGATGTTGAAGCCAGGTAAAGAATCACTAGTTTGAAAAGAAGAGTGAACATAGTGCAAGTTTTTGGAATTCTTTTAGTATTTCAAGGAGTTATGAACGCTTTCATAGTCATGTTACTACACAGATTATGTAAGAGGCAATTTAAAAATGTGTTTCAAGTTAGTGTTGGTTAAGTTGTGAAGCTGAATTAGTAGAAACTACTTTACATGAAGTTAGGCTATTTCCTGAAATAATAAGTCATGATAGAACAGCATGTGAACATTTATTTTTTCAAATAATCACTCGCTGATAAATATGCCTGATGTTGTACTGAATATTACTACAGTAAAATAGATGTGTAATTAGAATGCTGTATAGATTATCTCTGTTCTTTAGCAAGAGCAGACATCTGCTTTAGTACCTTCTGATTTTTTTTTATTATTAGTTCTTATTGAGTTACTGCTTATTGCATATTTAAGATGCATGAGTCACTTGTTCAGCGATAGGCCTGCATTATCACTCTTTAGTTCTCACGCAGCCATACGAGTTCGGTACTATTAATATCATCCTGAGCATAAAGAGGTTACTTAGCCCAAGACTACATTACTAGATTATTTTAATTAATGTAAACCAGTCCATACTCCTTGATAGGAAGACTGAGAGAGACAATTGTCCCCTTGCCCTATCTTAATTGAAGAGCTACCACAAAGCCATAGCAATGGAAACAATGTGGTATTAATACAAGAACAGACATATGGTTTAATGTAACAGAAAAGAGAGCTTAGAGACAGACCCGTACATATATGATGATATGATCTATGAAAAGTTGCTGCCAATGGAAAACGGCAGTGTTTTTGGTAGATGGCATGGAGAAACTGACTTATATGAATGCAAATTTAAAGACACACAAAAAGTAGCTTAAGATGCATTAAAAACTGAAATGTAAAAAGTCCACCTATCAAGTTAATACAAAAAAATCTAGGAGACCATCTTTGTGAGTAAATTCAAAACAAAACCATAAAACAAAATATGATGGTATAATTTGTATGAGAATGAAAGATTTCTGTTTAACACACTTGGGGAAAGATGTAAGTTAAACTGCTAATGGAAAAAGATAGTTACAGCATGTAAAAATCGACAAAGAATTCCTGAAAATCAACAGAAAAAGAACAATGAGCTTAAGGGCAAGATGAACCAAAGTGCATAATCAGGCAATTTAGAGAAGAGGAATCACAAAAGATCATTGCATTCAAAGGGAGACTGCAACTTGCTAAAGATTACAGAAATGAAAATTAAGTGATATAATACGGTTGTACACCTGTTAGTCTGACAGCCTGATGAACTACTGATGGGAGTATAGAGCGGTGTAGCAATTCGGAGAGAAAGCTAGCAATTTGGCAAGTCTACTTAACCTATAGGTGAAAAAAAGTAAGTATTCCCAGATTTAATTTGGATTTCACGTATTAATTTTATCTTATGAATTTCATGCCTGTGGTGAATAGTAATAAAGGAAGCATGCTACCTAAATTTATATTGATATTGACATTGTTAAAATGTTTAAAGTTATGCATTGTTGCAAACAAAGATATTGTGGGAGAAAGAGGAAAGTGCATTGAAAAAAATCCTTAGTGTCATCAGGTGGATGTAATGAAAAGAGTATACCACAAAGCTACATGCTATCAGCCTGAAAGATGTGTTAACCAATTTCAGCATAGTGTTGGTTATGGCCACCAATTGGTGTTTATGAAGCAACTGCTGTGTATACAGCTTTGGGAAATATTTATTTTTGTAGAATGGATTGTCCTTGTAAGTTGCTGGAGGTCCCCAAAGATCTTAGCTTGGATTCTAGTTTCTACCCTTCTGGTTTCTGTTAAATTTAAAGTAAGGTAATGTATATATTGAAAGTCCTTGTGAATCCCGGAAAATCTAACAAATTTAGTATGGTAACAGAATTGCTATTCACAGAGCTGGATATCTTGCTTAAAATCAAATCAACTTGACTAGACTTGACTAGCTGAAACAATATAGTCTTTTAACAATGATTTCTTTTTAAACAAGCAAATTGTCTACTTTAAAAATAATAGGAATGTACCATATGAATGAAAATATATCATCTTTGTTTTGCTAGTTAAGAGGCTTCTAAAAGCCTATAAATCAGAATTTTACCAAATGAGTTCCCTCTGGGAAGCAAAAAGCTACATTTTTTTATTAGAATATACTAGTGCGGCTCATTTTTTTATTATTGTGATATCACATTCTCAGGGGTTCATTAAATTAACAACATTTTTAATGAGCCTTAATTGTTACAAATAGTTTTTCTTTCAGAACATAACATTGCCTGAAAAAACAAGACAAATAATTGTATTTTTGATATTATGGAACAGGCTCTGAACTATAGAAATACCTGGATTTCTAGTAGCACTTTCCTCATGTATTATATTAATTTAAATAAACAACTGACTGTGTTTAGTGCATTTATTAAGAATGAATTATTTTTGAAAACACCTAAAGTTTCAAGTAAGTGCCAAATCCTAGACCTACATTAAAATTTAAGTCTACTTCTGAGTTAATACGAGTGTGAATGACATAGTACATCAGGTTGCAAGCAATACAGAGACTTAAAAAAAATGTAAGTTAAAAATATATATACATCAAAGCACAATAATGATAAATGGCAAGTAATTATTATCCTCATATTCATTATCTGAATATCCAAAGCAGTGAAGTTGCACAGGAAAGTGAAAGTTGTTATTACAGGAATACATTCACAGAGTCACAAGTTATAAATGTGTCCCCTTCAAATATTCCTCCCTACTTATGTATAGAATCTATCTCCGCTCATTGTGTCAGTCTTTGTTGCTCTGCTCAGCTAATCCAATAATCTGAAGCCAACACAAAATATATCATTTATAAGGTAAAATTGCAAAGCTTACCATAGATACAGGATTTCACAAAATAAGAGATGCCTATAAAAGTGTTGTCGGAAAACCGCTTATCTATACCTCTCTCTCTCTCTCTCTCACACACACACACACACACACACCACTTGGCAAGGGATAATTACAGGAGTTAGATGAGTTCAAGTTTAAAGAAAAAAATTCATAAGCATAACAAAATAGGTGCTACGCAAAGAGTGTTCAGGTAATTTTTAAACACATGACCCTTTTGTGATAATATTAGCATCACATGTGAAGCGATGGGTTTCATATCATTTTATCATACAAGGATTATCTGATAAATTGTGTTAAAATTAATGCTCAATTCATTGTTTCATTGTAAGAGTTAGCGGAGTTGCAAACATAAAATACATTTTACTGAGCATCATATAAATTACTTTTTGTACATTGTTTCATTTAAAAATAAAATCCTAGTTACTTTTACAATCTCAATGAATTTTACACTTGCCTTTTTATGTGTGTGAATTCTTTTTAAGTAGAATTTGCTTGTTCTGATTATAGGTGGCTAAAAAGGACTGCTTGCATATAAAAATGTTGGGTGTTGATAATTTTGTATTTTATGCTTTTCTTTATTTTCTAAATTACCTGTATTGAGAGTGATTACTTATGTAATCAGTAAAACTCTCAATACAGGTAATTTACCAACATTGGTTGATATTGTTGAATTGATTAAGTAAATTAAGCTTATTAATTGACATATTTCTAGCATGTTTGAGAAGTCTTAACTGTTAGAGCTTATTTAAATTATCACTTGGAACACTGAAATAAAGAGTTAAGATAATATTAATATCAAAAATACAATTTTCCCTTGAACCTGACAAAACAAATTGTGTTAGTTGCAGTAGAATACGGATGCTCAATGTATATAAGCAATGTAACTTATTCTTAATAAAATAATCAAATGATTTCTTACATATGTCAGAATGCTGTTAATACCAGTAATACACCATAGGTCTTTTATTTCATGATCTGTTTAAGCAATCCCTAATGTTTTGCTTTTAATTGAAGTTGTTGATTCTGACAGTTGCCTGCAAAATGAATTTAAGTGAATATAGTATGAGTGTTCTAGAAAGTTATTGATTTTGATCAACTGTCTCCTTTTCTTCCTTGATACATAGAAAGTACCCCAAGATACATCAACATAAATGTCTCATTTATGTAAGACAGCAGAAACAACAGGGAAGTCACAGTTACTTGTATAAAAATGCATTTCTGTCATTGAAAGCTGACTCTATATTAACTTTTTCTCATAATTCACTTGTTCACCTATTTAGTCACTTTAAAGATAAATAAAAAAAACTAATGTCCATTCAACTACTTTTTATAAAGTTAGCACATTCACACCAGTACTTCCATTTGAATTAAGTTCTAGAGAAACGTATTATATTAAAATACAATGTTAATAACAATTTGTGTCTAGAAGCATCCCTTTTTAGTTTAAAGACAACCATTATTTAATTGTTGAATACAATTGTGAATATTTCTGTGTATCACTACTGTTAGTAGAAATTTAAGATAGAAACAAATACAAGAGCAACAGGTTAAAATGTAAAGAAACTATATGCATATTAAAGGCTGGGTGAATAAGGGTGCCCTAACTCTGGTTGTCTTAGAGTAATGTCTTGATTAAATTATACAGTGAATAGACAAAGTCTCTTCAGAACATATTTATTAATGAGGATTTCTGAGGCAAAACCCCTATTCTAGGAATGGTAATTTGGCTCAGTACAGTTCTTTGTGAAAGGATTTTGTGCATCTCCACCAGTTCTTTTTAAATTGAAAACATCTAAATTGCATTTGAAAAGAAATAATGAATAAGCATATTTAGTCACAAAAACTATATGCTGTATATATTTTGAAGCATAAATCAAATGATAAGTATTTTATGCAGCTCTTTATAGTCTTAAGGTTAAGGTATATCACAGTGCCTCTTTCTTTTTTTTAAAACAGAAAAAATTAGTTACAGGCATTTGTTTGTGGACTGTATCTTTAAAACTAAGGTCATGTCTGATCTGAATGGATGTTTAAAATCCCAACACATCAAAAGCATGTTTTATAAGATTTGGGTCTTAAAGTTTTTTTTTTCTTTAGGTTTTATTTTAACATAGCTGTGTCAATTGGGGGTACTTATTCAAATTCTGTTATATAGTAGTTTTAAAAATGCTGGCATAAAACATTTGCCTTACACCATATGCTGTATTATATAATGGAATCTAATAGAACTGTAATAATTCTTAAGAACTAATGTTAATGTCTCAAAACTCTTTTATCTCAAGTTGTGAAATATTTCACACATGCAGAAAATGACACAAATTTAATAGACACTCATTTACATACCACATAAATGAAGCATTATTCAATTTTTTCGGTTTGTTTTCAATTCTCTTTAAAATAATTACAGATATTGCTATAGCTGTTTCCTCATTGCTTTCTACTTCTACTTTCTCAAAGATAGCTAGCAACTTGATGTTGCTATCAATCATTCCCATGCATATTTTTATACTTTTATTACTTACACATGGTTCTCTTATATCATCTGTAAAACTAAAGCGTTACACTTAAGAAATTGATATATCTTTATTGTTAGTTTTTAAAAATTTTATTAGGACTAACCGAATAGCACTAGAATTAAAATTGACTAGGAGGCTACTGAGACGTCAATCTTTAAAATTGATTTTGGGGGAATAAAAAGCCCTTTATGTAACAGTTATTATGAGGTGTTCCATTTTTTCATGACCTTTGTTTCCTAGTTGTATAATCATTTATACTGAAATTCATTAGTCTGCTCCTGAAAAGAAGCACTAAAGGCTACATAAGTAACTATGGGTTAATTGGATAACTGTGGTAATTTGAAAGCTTATACATGCTGACTTGGCAATTATTAATAATACATGAAGCTTACTGCAGATAACCCCTACATTGGTATGAGAAGCAGCTGAGAATAGAAGCCAGATTTCCTGGATTTGATAGTGTGTCAAATTAGGAAAATTGCTTTAATCTGTTTCTCACTCGGTCCCTTCAGGTACAAAATGGGGACAATAAAACCTACTTTGCCAAGCTGCTGTGAGGATTATATGAGATGATGCCAAATAATCAGTGCTGTGCACACACTAAATGTAAGTTATTACAGTGAGTGTGAATTCGGCACATTTCACACTTTCAGAAATAATATTTATATAATACTATATAATATACATATATCATACAATACTAGTTCACTGACAACTTGGGGGCTCAAACTTAAAAGAATTTTCATTTCTGTGTGGCCTCTTGTTACCTGATTTCTTGACTGCTTCTCTGGTGGACTACCTGTGCTGACTTATTCTAGACATTATTTTAGAGGCCTAAGTTCTTTTCTTTCTCCAGCGATTTTGTAAACACCCAATTGACTGAGTAAATCTTCCTAAAATACCTCCTGTCATTTCTGGAGGCCCACCATGCAGCAGATGCTAGTTGTTGGCCACAGGATCTCAAGAATGAGAATCTAGTATCTGTTAACTCACCTGCTTGATTATTGATTTGAAGTGAGGGAAATTTTTTTTTTTTTTTTTTTTGGAGTCAGGGTCTTGCTCTGTGCCCAGGCTGGGGTGCAGTGGTGAGATCATGGGTCACTGCAGTCTTGAACTCCTGGACTCAAGCAATCCTCTCACTGCAGCCTACCAAGTAGCTAGGACTACAAGTGTGCACCACCACACCTGGCTAATTTTAAATTTTTGTAGATGGAGTCTCGCTATGTTGCCCAAGCTGTGCTTAAACTCCTGGCTTCAAGTGACCCTACCACCTTGGCCTCCCAAGTCCTGAGATCACAGGTGTGAGCTGCCATGCTCACATCTGAAGTGAATGAAATCCGAATGCAATTTGAAAATGAGACATTGGCAGTGACGCTACAGTGCCATAATATATCACTTGTGGCCACCTTTAATGAAGAGCCAATTAATACAAGCCTCTAGAAAACTCAAGTGATTTCTACAATAGACTATTATGACTTTAGTAAAGAATACAAGGTCTGTTGGGTGGGCTACCTGCTTCTGATTGCTCTGACTCATTTATAGAAACAATATACCCAGGTTTTAACTTCTTGGTTCAGGCATAATCAGGAACACAGAGAATCTCTTTTGTCTAATAGCCATAGGGCTACTGTAGCCGAAATGTGACAGCATTGCTGGATTAAGGCTACCAAATTACATTATAGAATGACTTTTTACCTTAACCAGGCCTCTTGTGTGAAAGTTTAGAGGATCGATCGGGGAAAGTGCAGGACTCTGAAAACTAGAAAGGAATTAGCTGGATGGGTTCAGACAAATCTGAATACCTGATCTCCCAAATTACACTACTTTTCCCTTGCCAGCAGGAAGAGCCCTTTCTTCTTATTGCATGGTGCTGGACCTGCCTCGCTTTGGGAACTGGAGGTAGTTATCACATTAAAAATTACTCATTCACCTCGTATCCCATTCTATCGCTGCTCATTACCTTTAGAGTAAAGATCATATTCATTCCCCAACATGTCACAGCTGTAACTATTCAACCCAGGGAAAGAAGGCTTACTAGCTTTCTAATAACTTATATCAACAGAAACCTGGACAATATCTACAGGATATTATTCTAATTGTGCTAGACCAGAAAAGAAGAAAATAATTTTAAAGTAGCTGAATTTATTGTTATGGTTGCATTTAATGGAGATACTGGATACAAGGGCCAGTTCAAGCAGCTGGAAATGGTTCTAGCTGTGTGCTTGGTATTGACTGATAAAACTGAGACACAAATGATGTTTTAGTAAATAAGGTTTAGATACCAGGAATTCTTTGGCAGAATGGCGAGAGAGGCATTCATGTGGTTATCAAGCACTTGACATGTGGCTAGCTAGTCCAAAGCAAGATTCTTTTTAAGTGTAACGTAGTGCAAAAAATGTGAAGTATCTCAATAATACCTTTTGTATTGATTACATGTTGAAACAATAATATCTTGGCTATATTGGGTGAAACAAAATGTAAGTTTTAAAAATTATTTTACCCATTTCTTATTACTTTGTTTTGAAATATGGCTACTACTAGAAAATTTAAAATGACACATGCGGCTTGCATCTGTGGCATGGATTATATTTTTATTGGGCAGCACTGATGTAGAAGAATATGAATATTTGAATTGATTTATTGTATGTGACATACTTACTCCTCTTCCAGCTTTGTCTCCTGAAGGGTCCGGAAGTTATTCCCTTTCACAAGGCATTTGCACTCCAGAGAAGTGCTCCTGCACATCTGAAAGGCATTGTTGTGTTTGTTCTTTGTTGGCTGGGGGTGAGTTAGGAAGTAACTGCCACTGAAATCAGTCCTTGATTTCAGGAGGGATGATAGGGTCATGGAGTGGTCAATCCAAAATGGTCGTACTTACCGATCAGAGACAAAGCAAACATAGTTTTCATAGTAGTTGATGAACTCCCAAGTTTATTTTGCTGTGGTTTAGAGATTATTACTTCCTAGAATTCAAATACCTGTGATTTACCAAGGTCCAAATGAGTTCATGTCCTTTGTAGGGACATGGATGAAGCTGGAAACCATCACTCTCAGCTGACTATCACAAGGACAAAAAACCAAACACGGTATGTTCTCACTCATAGGTGGGAACTGAGCAATGAGAACACATGGACACAGGAAGGGGAACATCA
The DNA here is from genome assembly GCF_028885625.2 of Pongo pygmaeus. NCBI lineage: Eukaryota > Metazoa > Chordata > Mammalia > Primates > Hominidae > Pongo > Pongo pygmaeus. The sequence continues at coordinate 16,432,633 of NC_085930.1, read as the reverse complement.
CACACCCACACCGGGGCCTGTTGTGGGGTGGGGGGAGGGGGGAGGGATAGCATTAGGTACACCTAATGTAAATGACGAGTTACTGGGTGCAGCACACCAGCATGGCACATGTATACATACGTAACTAACCTGCACGTTGTGCACATGTACCCTAAAACTTAAAGTATAATAAAAAAAATAAGTTTTAAATAGAAAAAAATTGAGTTGTGGTTAAAAAAAAAGACCTAACTTGATTCACAAATTGGAAAGTCATGGTTTATCACCTAATGGACAGCTCGTGAGCCCTCACTCAATGTAGAAGTTTGAAAGAGACTCTTAACTGAGGGATAAGCCAGGTGGTTGTGAAAAGGACCCACAAAACATTATCAAATTTACGTGCTTTGATTTTCTCTCTGAACTTCTTTAAAGAAAGCCCATTTATCAAGATGTCTGATTTGAAGAAAGAGAAACACAGGCTAGTTGATATTGCTAATACCTGGAGATCCAAAACACTAATGTTCTATCAGTCAAAAGATCAATTTTATCCTAAGTCCCTCTGCCCGTGTGCCTGGAAATCCATCTTGCGACAGTCTGCCAGTTTTCGATTACATAATCGAATCAGCAATTGGCAAAATAATGGTCTTCATGGCCCCTTGAGTGAGGATTTTATTTTTAATAGAAAGAAGCTTTCAGAATTGTCACTCTATAGTAAATTTAAAAATCAAATGAAAGAACACATCCCTGTAAAAACATGAAATTATTGGCAAGGTGCGGTGGCTCACGCCTGTAATCCTAGCACTTTGGGAGGCTGATGTGGGTGGATCACCTGAGGTCAGGAGTTCGAGTCCAGCCTGACCAACATGGAGAAACCCTGTCTCTACTAAAAATACAAAATTAGCCAGGCACAGTGATGCATGCCTGTAATCCGAGCTACTTGGGAGGCTGAGGCAGGAGAATCGCTTGAACCTGGGAGGTGGAGGTTGCAGCGAGCCGAGATCGTGCCATTACACGCCAGCCTGGGCAACAAAAGTGAAACTCTGCCTCAAAAAAAAAAAAAAAAAAGTCAATTTTAAAGACTTGAAATACACAATAGGCCTTTATCCTGAACTTACTCCCCATTAAGCTTAACTGTTTGGCTTTCAGGTCTCAAGAGAATGATGATTATTGCACACATAACTGATATGGTTTGGCTGTGTCCCCACCTAAATCTCACCTTCAATTGTAATAATCCGCACGTGTCAAGGGCAGGGCCACGTGGAGATAATTGAATCATGGGGGTGGTTTCCCCCATACCGTTCTCATGGTAGTAATAAGTCTCATGAAATCTGATGGTTTTATAAATGGGAGTTCCCCTGCACAAGCTGTCTTGCTTGCCTTCATGTAAGACTTGTCTTGCCTCCCTTTTGCCTTCTGCTATGATTGTGAGGCCTCCCAGCCATGTGGAGCTGTGAGTCCATTAAACCTCTTTTCTGTATAAATCACCCAGTCTTGGGTATGTCTTTATTAGCAACATAAGAACAGACTAATACAATAACCCAGTGGAGACTTAAATGTTAAAGACTCTTCCAGACACTGTCCCTTTATTAGGGAAAATCAACAGAGAACTTGGCACATGAAATGCAGCTACTTTTCAGGCAAATGCATGCTTCTCTCTCCAGTAAATGAACAATACTAAAAACATTTTGCTTTCGCTTTGCAGGTATAGTAGCACATATTCACTATTTTACCTAACAGCTACATCAACTTTCTGTTCATCTTTATTCCTCTGGGATATTGATTATCTCTGTCCCCAACTTATCATCCCGGTCAGCTTTTTTTGGTGAACTTAGGCTCATAGATCTTGGTGAGCAGTAAGCAACCATTACTCTATATGCATTTATAAGGCATCGACATTTCCATGGATATGAGATAAATCCCACAGAAATTTAGGATTCTACCTACTATTCTTGTGAATTTTGCAGGGTCTGGTCATATCAGGACATTCTCTCCAAAGTGAAAGACAAGTGGCTGCTTTTTGGCTCACATTTTTCATTAAATGCATTGTGTATTTAGTATTTTTGGATTTTGGAAGGAACATATACCACATCTGGGTGAGCCAATCCTCTCTGTTCACCAAGGGACCCATTATGCTACCACTTTTGAGTGTGATGCAGAACAAGAGAAGGCTGTCCTACTATTTGGGGAATATGCCTCAAGAAACATAATTGTTCAGTGTTGGGATGTGGTATGGTGCTTCTGGCAAGATCTAATAGTAGAGTCATAGCATAGACCACCTAGGACTTTTTAAAAAAGCAGTGACCTCTTTGGAAAATAATCAATAATTAATCTTCCTTTGAAATCCATCTTCTATCTTGCAACTTGGGTCTAGGAATGATTGAGCCTCTGATCAAGGAAACCCAAATTTTCCCCAAATCATACAACCATCATGAACTGGATGATGGCTGATCTTTCAAATCACAAAGCGTGCACTGAAGTATTCCATCATCAAGTGGAGTTAGCATCGGCAAAGCTCAAGCAGTTACTAACAACACAAAAATGTGCTTTGATTGATTCAGGGATAGTGGCTTAAGGGCTGAATGAATGTTTGGGGTGTTCAGAGGGGAGAACTTTGAAGAATGTGTAACAAAAAAGTCTGGGTAAGAGATATGAGATGGATCCTTTGAAATGATTCAAAATATAAAGATATCACTGTCCTGGTGAACACTTACAAATAAATACGTGGTATGGTAAACAATCAGTAATAGTTACTTGGAGTCCCTCAGCATCTTCCTCCAGCATCCCACTGCTTGCAAAATTGGCTCATAAACGGTGTTTCCAGGGTAGCAGGGATACAGGTTATATATGGGCTTAATCACGTGGTATTACTCTCAACAAAATTGAATGACCGCCAATACTGCTGATAGCCCAGTCTGCTCATTGCATAAAGCAATGTTGAGTCATCAATATGATGCAATATTATATCAGGTCTACCAAGCCAAGTTGGTGGCCAAATAATTATATTGAACTCCTTTCACCATGGAAAAGAAACAAGTAAATTTTGTCTTTAGCTGGGGTAGATGTTCTATGAATGTATTTTCTTTCCTTGTTACCATACTTCTGTGCGTAGCAGACCCAGCATCTGTGCATTTACTGAATGCATTGTTCTATATATGGTTATCATGCACAACATTGCTTCCAACAAAAAAATTATTTTCCAATGATAAAGTGAAGAAAGGACTGAAGATAGGCTGCTATAACAGTACAATGACCAGCCAAAATATTCAGTAGATTCAGTTATGGCACCATAACTGCCTTATGAGGTTAAAGTTCTTTCCTTAAGGAAGTAGTGTATGTTTTGAACTAATTACAAATTTCTTGTTTCTTACATTGCTTGTCTAGTAGTGATTAGTGCTATTTACCAATTTCAGTTGTTCCTCCATAACTGTGAGTGATTGGTTCCAGGATCCCCTGCAGATACCAAAATCCATAGGTGCTTAATTTCCATACATAAAATGGCTTAGTATTTGCATATAATCCACAAACCTCTTCCTGTATAATTTAATTTCTTTCTTTCCCTTCCTTCCTTCCTTTTCTTTCTTTCCTTCCTTCCTTTTCTTTTCCCTTCTTTCTTTCTTTTCTTTTTTTCTCTCTCCTTCCTTCCTTCTCTCTTATTTTCTTTTCCCTTCTTTCTTTTCTTTTTTTCTCTCTCCTTCCTTCCTTCTCTCTCTTATTTTCTTTTCCTTTCCTTTCCTTTCCCTTTCCCTCTTTCTTTCTTTCTCTCTCTCTCTTTCTTTCTTTCTTTTCTTTCTCTCGTTCCTCTTTTTTTTTTTTTTTGGACAGTCTCACTTTTTCACCCAGGCTGGAATGCAGTGGTGCAATCTTTGCTCATTACAACCTCTGTCTCCCCGGGTTCAAGCGATTCCCGTGCCTCAGCCTCCCAAGTAGTTGGGATTAGAGACACCCACCACCACGCCCGGCTAATTTTTGTATTTTTAGTAGACACGGGGCTTCACCATGTTGCCCAGGCTGATCTCGAACTCCTGACCACAAGTGATCCGTCCACCTTGGCCTCCCAAATTGCTGGGATTACAGGCATGAGCTACCAGGCCAGGACAATTTAAATTACCTCTAGATTACTTATATTACTACTACAATGTAAATGCCAGGTAAATAGTTGGTATACTGTACTATTATAAAGTTTGTATAAATGTTATTGTTGTATTACTATTTTTAATTGCTTTTTAAAAGATATTTTGAATCCATGGATGCAGAAGTGATGAATACAAAGGCCAACTGTATTTTTAGTTTTTCCTCTTCTCAGAGCCATAGTAGATTATACGTCCCTATGCTGTTGAAGTTAGGTATGTCCACAAGACTGTCTTTGGATAAATAAAAGAGCAGAAGTAATCCCAACATTTTGGGAGGCCAAGATGGGTGGAATGCCTGTAGCTCAGGAGTTCGCGACCATCCTGGGCAAAACGGTGAAACCCCGTCTCTACTAAAATAAAAAAAATTAGCTGGGCATGGTGGCATGCACCTGTAGTCCCAGCTACTTGGGAGGCTGAAGCAGGAAAATTGCTTGAACCTGGGGGGTGGTGGTTGCAGTGAGTCAAGATCTCGCCACTGCACTCCAGCCTGGGTGACAGAGAGAGACTCCATCTCAAAAAGAAAAAAGAGCAGAAGTTACTTCTCTGCTGAAGCCTGTAAAGCCAGTTCATCATTGTACTTGTTGCAGTCACAGAAGCCTGTGTCAAGATGGCACAGCTCTTGGCCTCAGGAATCTGAGTGATCATGTTGAATAGAGTGCGCCTGACCTGGGAGGCCTAAGTGAGGAAGAAATTTCCTTTCGTTGCCTGGGAACACTTAAGTTGCGTTGTCATGGAAATCTTACTTTTGCTTGTTGCTGTGGCATAACCTACGGTAATACCCATGTATATCTCTACAATCCCAACCTGTAGCTGACTAAATAGTTTCTTTCAAGCAATGTAAAGTAACAGTAAAATGTTTTACTTTTATTTAGACACATATGTACTTTTCACTTAGCCCTCCAAATATTAACTTTTTGAAATAAATGGAAGGTGGACTGATGTCTATGAAAAAATATTTACGGGAATAAATACAAGGAGAAAAATTTATCATTGTCCAAAATTCTCTCTAAGAATTAGAGATTAGGAAGGCTTAGCCAATTGTCTTCTGGTTTTCAAGAAAAATGTGTAGACTGCCAAATATTTCCTTTCTGTGAATTGAAAAACTAAAACAAACATAAAAACAATGATTTCCATAGGGCCACAGCAGTACTATAAAGAAGTGCAGAGATGAGACTGTAGCCATGGCTGTGTGCTCACTGGAAGGTGAGCATCATGATATCGGCATGTACTACTTTGAAGGCTTTTGAGACGGGTATGAGTCTTACTAGGTTAGTAGAGTCGTTTCCAAAGCCAGTCATCTGCAGTCAACCTGAAGAATAGTTCAGCTAAAAATATTAGGCTGGTACAAAAGTAATTGTGTGGTTTTTTTTTGTTTTTTTGCAATTTTTAATGGCAAAACCTCAATTACTTTTGCACCCACCAAATATTAATTTTCTTGCATAAATTGCTGGGTAAACAAAGATTCTTATTGAATTATCCAAATAATTAGCCAGTCACTACTGTAGCTGCTTACAACCCAAGTATTATTTGTTTCTTTAAATTTCCCTAAAATTTCTTAATAAAACTTTAAATCTGAATTCTTCATAAATTCTACCTTATGGATGTTGGCATACCTAATGAACACCTGTATATTTTGTGTTTCTGTGTGTGTTTACTTACCTAGTCATCCCTAAAATTTGTAGCTTTTGCTCATATTTTAAAAATTGGGCTGGGCGTGGTGGCTCACGCCTGTAATCCCAGCACTTTGGGAGGCTGAGGCAGGCAGATCATGAGGTCAGGAGATCGAGACCATACTGGCCAACATGGTAAAACCCCATCTCTACTAAAAATTCAAAAATTAGCCGGGCTTGATGGTGCGTGCCTGTAGTCCCGGCTACTTAGGAGGCTGAGGCAGAATTGCTTGAACTCGGGAGGTGGAGGTTGCAGTGAGCCGAGACCCCGCCACTGTACTCCAGCCTGGTGACAGACCAAGACTCCATCTCAAAAAAAAAAAAAAAAAAAAAATGAAGCAATCTTTCCACAGTTAAAACTATTTATCAAAAGTAATTAAATGAAAAGTTTCTATCAAAATCAAGATTTAAAATATTTTATTTAAGTTCAGATACTGCTTTTCCTTCCCCACTATAAAAACTCAAAATGTTCAGCTCCCAAGTTTTCCACATGGAAAATATCAAATTACTAATGAGAAATATATACATATACATTTGTTCACTTGGAAAGGTTTAAGTCTCCAAAGTGCTAATGAGAAACTTTAGTGTTAGAAATATTGTTAATAAATTTGTGGAAAACACACTAATTAACCTTTAATTTTTAAGAAATAATTAAGATAAAACTGCTTTGAACTGTTCTTCACAGACTCCAATTGTTGTTAGAGCTTAATTTACTTTTTAATGCTCAAATCCACTTGAAGCTCCCACGTCCTGTGTTCTGTAAACTTCAGGAGGTTAGAATTATGCATGTCTACTACCTATTGTCCATTATTATGAAAATTAAACCATTTTTCTTTTTCTCTCAATTCTAGGGAAAAGACTTTGGGAGTATGAGACATGAATTTAACCCATGATCCTAATTTCTGTCTCATTTGCTTGCTTTCATATTTTCAGAGAATTGGCAAAATTTCTTAATAATTGAGGTCACCCATAACAAATCACAAATTTGACACATTTATATTTATTTCCCGGAACTATTGAAAGACTAAACCAATTGATTAAATTGATGTGAGTTGATAACTTTATTTCCAACATAGATTTGTACCAAGTAGAGATGGTTTAATTTATCTTCATTTTAAGAGATGTTTATTAATTTCCTGTTATGCATAAATTAGTAATCCACAAGGTTATAAAGAGAAGCTAATGATGGGGCCACCAGATTGATCCACAGATGAGTGATTCATGTTTTTTTTTTTTTTTCTTGTTGAGAAAGATTCTCACTCTCTTGACCAGACTGGAGTGCAGTGACATGATCTCAGCCTACTACAACCTCTACCTCCTGGGTTCAAGTGATTCTCCTGCCTCAGCCTCCTGAGCAGCTGGGACTACAGGCGCATGCCACCATGCCTGGCTAAGTTTTTGTATTTTTAGTAGACATGGGTTTTCAATATGTTGGCCAGGCTGGTCTCAAACTCCTGACCCAATGTGATTCATCCACCTTGGCCTCCCTAACTGCTGGGATTACAGGTGTGAGCCACCACACTCGGCTCTGATTCAGGGTTTTGATCTTAAAAGATAGTATACCTTGTATATCCCCATGTACTAAGCACAATGATAAAAGTATTGGTGGACAACAAATATAAAGGTTGTTTCCCAGGAAGTTGGAGAAAAAAACAGAGTTAGAAATTAGGAGAGAAAAACAAGAGACTAATGGAGCAGTCCAAGAGGCCCACTGCCTGACTAACAGCAATTCCGAAGGATAGCAGAGAAACTAGAGATGAAAAAAATTATTATAAAAATATTAAGAAAATTTTCCATAACTGAAATAAATAGTCCTCCAGCTTGAATGGGCCCATCTAGTGTCCTATGTTGAAGGAAAACAAATCAACAACAAGCAAGTGTGGACAGAATATCACAAGCACATCCTAGTAAAACTTTTTTGATTTTGATGTTCTCCAAGCTTTTGTTGAATATGCTTTCTGGAAGACAGGCTTCTTTTAATTAGTGAAGAAACCAGGAAAGAGAAAGTAATTAGATCTAAGAAACAGGAGATCCAACATAAAAGAGTGATGTAAGAAAGTCTTGGGTCTGAAGAGAAACCAGTGGGTTTGGGACAAAAATATGAAGGGTTTAATGAGGGAGGTGTCAGAGAAAATCACAGATTGATGGAATACTGGACATAACTGAGCATCTAGAATGTTAAAAAATGCAACTATTAACTCCAAAAAATAATCAATTGCATACAAAAAAGGAAAGTCCTACTTACAGTATTATACTTAGCTCTGCAGTAGACTCATCTAAGGATAGTTTGCTTAGTAAAACTAATGTAAACTCTCACTATTAATTTAACAAATAAAATGACAGTAAGATAATGGGAAAAAATGATTAACTATATAATGTTTAATATTTCTGACAAATCTGACATGGTGGATCTGTTCAATTTCTAACCACATGCCCAAATGTAGCTTATAGACACAACTCATTTAAACTCAAGACTGTGAGATTCGGAATACGTGATTAATTTTGAACTATTTATCTTTTAGAACATTGAAGCAGACCCCAGGCCCTGTCGCTATTAATAATAGCACTGTCTTAGAGGGTTGTAAGGATTAAATGAGTTGTTGCAGGTAAAGTGCTCAGAAAATGGCCTTGCACGCATGTAGTAATAATGAACACTGGTTATTAGATTCAGTCCATACATGTTAAAAATTCAAATGCCAAAATGGTGTTTTTGCTTAGTTTGAATGGTGAAGCAATACAATGAAGAATGTAGGGAGACAGAAGAATCCGTGTCATCATCAATTAATAGTTTCCTGTTGAAATTCCTAAGCATGAGACCAAACAAGTTTTGGGTTTGCATTCAAGTTTATATGGGCAAACATACTCATTTGTCAAGCCTTTTCTTTCTTTCTCTTTTTTTTTTTTTTAATAAGAGAATATATTTTGTTTCCTTCTAAACAATCATTACCAAACTTTACTTGGAGTGTTGAGTGGTAGAAGACCTAAATATCCCTATTTGAAATTACTATGAAACTTCTGACATTTCATGGCTAGATTTTACTTAAATTGACAGTGACAAAACTCTGATAATCCTTTAGTTTTAAGATTTTAAATGTGCATATCACATTTCTTCCAATATTCTATTGTAAATATAGGCACCTATTCCTTAAAACAGACCTGCGGAGATGGAAGACATTTTCTTATTTTAGTATGTAAAATTAGGGACAAAGGGTATATTTTAGACATTTCAAGTCAAATTTACAGACTTTTTTTGTTACTCAGAAAAAGGAATAATGTTAAATTCCTTTCCTAATTACTGCTTTGTAAAAAGATTAAGAATGTTAGTAGGATTTCATTAGCACCCACTTATTCCCTGAATTTTTAATGTATCAATAAATTTTTCTTTAAATTTTGTGTCCTTGTCTAAAGTTTTTGCCAGAAACTATACATAAATTATATGTATATTTCAGAAATTTCAATATTCTTAGATTTATTACTTAATTTTTTTATATTTGTAAAACACTATATGCACTTCCAGCAGTCAATAAACACTCCGTTCCTTTCAGAAGCCTCTTCAAAAAATCATTGATTATTACATATTCAGGCTCTTTTGGATGTATGTTTGACCCAATAAAGTGCTGATTTGAAACCTCTTCTTACTTGTTCTTGTGACAAAGGCTATATCCTGTGAACTGTTAAATAACCCCCAATATTTATGACACGCGTGGTTAAACAAGAAATGGGCCACTTCACTATAAATAATGCCCAAGTCCACTTTAATAACATATCACAGTGCTACCTTAGACATTGTGTTGCATTCATTGATTTGTAAGAGTGAAACTGAAATATTTCAAAACCTTACATGGCTTTATAGCATTGTTTCTAGAGATGGTAAGGAGAAAAGGAATCAATATGTTTCTTCCCTGATACTCTATTTCCATTTTAAAAATTTGATCCCAATTAAATCACTTACACAATTTAGAATGGTATACGATATAAGCAGCAACTACTATTATGAGAGATTATCATTTGTTCACTAGATCATTCGTGGATACATAAATTTTAAGATATGTGTATGATATGAGATCCATGCATTCTCGTTAAATGGGTCAGTTTGATAGTGATGGTCCCAAATGGCTTAAGTATCAGAGCAGATGTTGTAGTAACAAATTAGCTTGCAGTGGAAATTATACTATTTTTAGTATTGGAAAAAAGGATAATTAGGGGAATGTAAATGGGAATTTTAGTGAAACAATGATCTTCTTCTTTTGGGATTATTTCATGTTCCCCCCAAAAATGTTTTCCAGGACTATACAGGTTTATTTTCTTTTTTATATATACTAAATGTTAGGTTGAGGGAGAAAAGTCTCGCCTGTACCTCAATGGAATGAAGCAACATGTAGTAAAAATATAAACATCTGATATATAAATCTACACAGTCCATTTTGAGATATTGTGTAAATATAGATGCCACAAACAATACCTAATATACTTGCTTGTTAACATCATGGTAATGTTTTGTAACTAACACATATCAGTGACTTACCTGACAATTGCATTGTACATTCTCTAAGTTGCTTAATATGTATATTTTATTTCTTAAAAGTTCTTGCTGCTATGCCCAGGGTTATTAAACTCCAGATATACTAAACTCTAGACAATTTACATTAAATATATAAAAATGTTCCTGGACAGACAGGCCATCTCACTTTCCTCTGAACTCAATTTTCTCTAATATAAAGATTCTATCTACTCAATTATCTGTGATTCTAGTACAGGGAATTCATACATTCACACATTCACACACATGCACGTGCACACAAAATAAAACAATATCTGTAGGTAATTTTAACTAATATTTTTAACTGTTACTCCTCAACTATATGGCCAATTGGTATCTTTCTTTACAGTTGCAATGAAGCAGCCAAAATTATTTTTTCTACTTTATTTTTCTTATCACTTGTAATGGGAGTTTTAATGCGTGTAAGTATGGTTAACACGCAAACAAAAGAGACAAATAATATTTTAAATTTTTACAGCAGGAGAGTGGTTTCTGAGTAATCAAGAATTTTCCAAAACAAAATATACAGAATAGACTTCCTTTAGCACTAGATTGTTAAAGATAGTTATAGTCTCAGGAACAAGATTATTCAGATGATTGTCTTCCAGTCACTTTGCATTAAATTATAATACTTTAAGTCAGTTCCATTACAGACTATAAAGATAATTTTATAAGTTTATTACCTCATGGTAATTTATCTAATGATATATTTAATAGGAGAAATCTGACACCTATTAATCTGAAGGGAAAAAATTAAAATGAAAAAAATTAGTGCTATATTTAATCTGAAATGCATTGTTTTTTAAATTCTCTTAATTCAAGACTCCAGCATGATTTATTCATTACTTATACATAATTTCTGGGAAATCCACAAAAGATAAAGAGCAAACCCTATTATTTTATCAAAACAATGCTGTTGTTTAGACTGGGTGAGTACAAAGGAATAGAACTAAGAAGCATTGGCAAATGAGGATACCCCTGAGAAAGAATACTACCTTGGATTCCTCCTTTCACAAATATGAACTTCTTTGGTATTGATGGTACTAAGGGATGACATTTACAACTTTTTTGTAGCTAAGTTTCTGGGAAAGTATCACACAAACTCCCTCACCATCCCACCCCCATAGACTTTCATTTGTTGGTCTTTGAATCCTCATTCTTATGTTAGAAGACAGGAAAAATGCAAATGAGTTATTTATAAGAGCAAAATAAATATACCAATATTAAAGTTGTTTATAAAGGTCTTATTAACTGTACTACTTATTTCAAGTGTTTAAAACCTACAATTATGTAGGCAAGGAATAAAATTGGAGAGTGATATTTATGAAGACTGTGAGGATGCTTCAAAAGTAAAATATCAGTTTATTATTTTATCTAAAGTGAAACGTGCCTATTGAATTACGTTTTTCTTTTAACACAGTCATCTATATGATTGTTATGATACAGAAGGGGACTCTATCATCTCTAACCCCAACTACCCCACCTCATATACACACAACCTATCCACAGCTCACAACTTAGCAAAGTCTATGGAGAACTGTGTTAACAAGGACCAAAGAAGAGAACATTACAAATAGCTGATCTTACAACAAGACCACTGTTACAACATTATCTAATTCAATGGGTTATAAGTGATGTCTTGTATTCCTTCTCCTTACCTAAAGTTTTAGTCAAATTATCTCAGTTAGAGGTATAAATTATACAATTATATTTAGACCAAAAAATTCCATGTGACACATGTATTTCCAGGGTGATCATTCTTACACATTTATATATCAATTATTTCTAATACAATTAGTTAATTTGTCACTATTATGCTGATGTACACATGCATCTATTTCAGAAGTCTTTGGTGCATAAGGTAACAATAAGTCATGCAAACACAATCCGAAGATGTAAGTTGGTGATTATGAATTACATCGCTCTTTCTAAGAGTTTTGTTTTCTTTTGTTTTTAAGACTACAAGAGTAAAAAAAAAAAGTACAGATAAATTTGAATCCAAATTACTTGCAGGTAGTGTTTTTTTCCTTTATGATAACAACTTAGTCAAATATTAAATTTCTAAGAAAATATTCTAAAAGTACTAGCAGTATCAAAGTTTCAGACTGATAAGCATTCTTTTGTATTAAACATAGTAAAACAATAAGAATGATTACAGTTTCCATGTACATTTCTGTTCTTAAAAGTGTTTACTTTAGCAATATGATCTGATATGAACAGAATGAAGTTTGAAAAATGAGAAGTTGTTGTGGTTGTTAGCTGGAAGCAGGGATGATTCGATTAATTTTATACAGGTGGTTGATGGTTGATGGAGGTGGAGGCATTTCAGGAGGAAGTTAGTATTTGGGAAAGAGACACTCTACCTGTATAGCCCAGCGAATTGTCATCGTTATCAGAGGTGGGGATTGGCGTCCCGCGGTCGTTCCCCCTCTCTACATCTTCAGGGTCTGTCGGAAACAACACCAGAGCTGCTGATGGGGTTACAGTAGTAACAGTGGTTGCCATTTCGATCACAGCATGTCCAGACACAAGTAAATCCACATGTGACAGAAAAACACACAAGGACAACACACAGCACGTTTCATCCTTGCCTCTCCTGGAGCACACTAAGCCCTGCGAAGGTCTCAGCACCATGGTTTTTACAGTTTCTACTTTTTCTCCTTAATTTCCCTAATTCTCTGCCCTGCCTGCACCTTTGCTGCACTTCAAAGCTGGCGAAGGGCTCCGACTGCCCTCTGTGAGGCCGCCAGCACGGACTGAGAGAGCATATGGAGGAGGGAGAGGGCAGGGACGCTGAATGCTAGCATTGCTAATGTTCTACCTTATTGTTAATCAAAGCTATTGACTGTGATCACTCCCCATCATCGCTTCATCTCCTGGTAATTACAGACTCCAGAGAGTCTGTACCTCATGTGAGGCAGAGAGGACGTGGGGAAAAATAGGTCTTGTCAAATAAGAGGGAGGATGATAAAAATGTCATACTTTTTTCTGAGAAACACGGAAGAAAGCAGTGCAACTTCACGTCTTTCAGAAGGCAACAATCTCTCATCTTAAAGGACTGATATAAATTTACTGCAGTGAATGCATGACTGAAACACATCTAACTTTGGATGTTTTGGGCTGGATATTTTAAAACATTCCAAAGTATTGGGTATTTTAAAACATTCCAAATTCCGTGTAAGTATTTTCATTCATCTATGCTTATTTTTCTTAAATAAAAAATGCATTTTTTCTGTTTTTCTTAAATTACACATTAATTTTCCTACGCAGATTTTTAGAGTGGAGGCTAAGCACAACAACACTCTAGTTTCCACATCCAGACTCAGAGTAGCAGAGGAGCAGTATGTGTGTATATAGAAGCTCAATGATACTACCAAATTTCCCCGGTGCACAATCACTCTACCTGTCATCTATATGTAAGACAAGTATGAGCAGTGTTTATAGGTCTGCTACTGAGAAGCAGATACAGACACAATAAAAACCAAGAGTGTACCTCCTAAATCGAATAATGTAGAGCCATAGGTCATTCAAGTTCTGATGTTCTGCGGGCTTTAAAGAGAATCACCTTTAACATTATCTACAGAGGAAAGATTTCTTGTTCTGAGCAGTGAAGAAGCGCAGATGTTTACTCGGTGAACAGTGTGTCACTTATGGATGAGCCAGTGAGTACATGCAGGTACTGCCCCTCTAGAAACATCACAGAGGTCATTAATTTTGTGTCTCCAGTAGCTAGGTCAACATATTTTGTCTTAGACACAGCTATTCAGGGATGATTTAGAAATTCTTAAAAAAGGAATAAAAAGACTAACATGAGTCCACTTGGTTTTTTCATGCAGCATATTTCCCCCCCTAATCTCCTTGCTTTCCCTCCTCCTTCCCACAAGTGCCACGTAATTATAATAACCTGGTGGTGTGGCTAAAACGAAAACAAAGAAGTTCAGATCTGTGCAGACAAAAGAGAAAAGATACTCATTCTTGCTTTATTCATCCTTGCCTCTCTAGTGATAGCTGTTGTCATTTTACCCTTAAAATAGATGCTGCAAGTGATAAGGCAGAAAAAGCATCCACTTTACCTTTCCGGTCTGTGAACTTATTACACGCACACGTTGTTTAGGTCAAACTTTTAAGTCACATCAATGAGAAAGAATGGGGAGCAGGCATTTGTGTGTGTTTTGAGGCAGTGTTCAGAATGTTCTGTCACAAGTCATCTTGCTCATGCAGACTAACCAAATATAAGAGGCTGTTGTAGGAAGATCATCAGCAATTGCTTGGTCAAATGCATGAGACGGCCTTTAAGAAAACCACCCTGCTTACCTACAATCTTGTTTTAAATGATAGAATGTGTTTAGAATCACTTTAATTTTATGAATTATTTTTTAGTAACACAATGCAGACTTTTAAGGGAAGTTCTACTTTTAATTTACAAGCAATCAGTTATTTAACGTGGACCCACACATTTCTAATCGTTCTGTTACAAATACAATACAGGTTCATCCAAATCCACAATATAAATTAAATCAGCGTGTCTACACAATATTACAAGACTTTTGGGATGAGGTTTTGTACCTTTGTTATTGAATTCTTCCTGAGAATGGGGATATTATTATGAAAGCAAGAGATGAGGAAAATAAATTTACTGTCATTTGAAATGAGATAACTAAATCATATAAAATAGATTTCCACCTGCATGTAACCTATCTTAAGTGGCTTATAAATTTGCTTCTCTGTTCCTACTCATCACCTTTCTGGCCCCTTCTTAGGCTCAGGAAAGAATACATTTTTGCATTAATCAATGAATCTTACCATATCTCTAAAGTCCATTCAATCTACCTTGTTCTGCCTTTAATTAATGATATGCTAGACCTAAAGGAAACAAAAGGTGCTATTTTTAGCTGCTTTGCTAATTTTTTTCTTTCTTCTCTTTCCTATCAAAAGATAACAATAACATGAAATAGCCACTTGAATCACTGCGACAGAGCTGGAGGACTAATTTAAGACCAGTCCAAAAGACATTTACTTAAATTTTTGGTTAAATAGCATTGATTATGCGAGCTATGGACTAGAAGATAGCGAGGAAGAGATTATTGTGTGTTTACCATATCTAAAGGAGGTCTTATATTCCAGCTCCAAACTTAGGGCTACTCAGGCCTGAATTGAAATAAGTTCAGCTGCAATTGGTAAAAGCTGCCATCCCATCTGGAAACACACTGGCACTAGTGGTGCTGGGTTTTATGTGTCTGTCACCCCCATTATAATCTAAATTCCTGAGGGTCAGGTATTCTGTCTGCTTCTCATCTGTGTACCTACCCACTTTACATTGAATCCAAGATAATAAATAAATTAGTAAAGAGATGGTAACCAAGAATGCAAACCTTACTTAAGTGACAGATGCTCAATCTGAAACAATTGAAAAGGATGTAAGTTGTATTTTCTGCACCAGTATTACACGCAGAGTGGGGATAAAAAGCTTGCTATAAATAAACTCAAATGCTATTGTACATCCTATGTCCTCAAATCCATACAAACCAATAAGGCATCTTTCAATATAAAAAGGAAGTCTTGAATCATAACATCAGAGTCATTCAGAGTTGGAAATGGGTCAGATGGACCCCCAAAACTATCTTCGATGAGATGTATACACTCCTGTGAATTTAGTGGCCATTGGACCTTCACTGCTTTTCAGGGTGATCAATTCCAATTTTATAATTAAGTCTTGTTTTTTAAATTAGTTTTAAAAAATCTGTTTTCTAGATTTTCTATCCCTTGACTCCGAGTCTGGAGGAATGTATAGAACTAATGCCTCATCGATGACAGCTTGTTTCCCTCCCCATACTCCTTAAATACTTGTGTTTCACACGGCTCCAGATTTCATCCTGTTCTTTTCAATATGCTGTCTGTAGATATCTTCATCTGAGCCCAAGGCTTCGATTATTTTTCATAACATATGCAACTTGTACATTTCTCAATTGGATGCTCTACCAACAACCAGATTTATTTCCACTGGTGATTCAACTTCATGTAAATTCGAAGAAGCTTCACACTTTTTCTCACTCAACACTAAACTCATCAGCTTGTCTTCAACCTACTTCTTTCCTATAGTCCCTACCTATGTTACATATTTTACATAAATATTAAATATTTTAAGTATTTTACAATTCAGTAAAAAGTTAGCATCTGGGGTTAAAACTGAAGTCTGATCTATAGGCTTATTGTTTATAAATATTTTGCAACATGGCTTTATATATTTTTGTGTAGGGGTTGTATGCCATACTTAAACTTACAATATATAAGGTTATATGTGTATGTGTATATATGTACACACATAAATAAATTAGTAATTACATACATACATATATATACACACACAGTATATGAGTGGACAATCTTAAAACAGTCTTTCACATATATAATAACAGCAACAACTATAATAGGAAATAAACACCTATATCTTCCTTTACAATATAAATTATGTCTTCAAGGAAACTTTGTCTTTAAATATAATAATTCATTAAATGTTTGGGTTTTTAAACATTAATTATTTTTTAATTGACAAATTTAAATTAAGTACAACATGATGTTTTGAAATATGTATGTACACATTGTAGAATGGCTTAATACAGCTAACTAACATGCATTACCTTACACACTCGTCATTTCTTGTAATGAGAACACTTAAAATTGAGTGTCTTAGAGATGGTCAAGACTATAATACATTGTTATTAAACATAGTCATCATGTTGTACAATGGGTCTCTTGAATTTATTCCTCCTAACTGAAATTTTATGTCCTTTGGCCAGCATCTCCCCAAACCTCCACATCTATTAAGTGAAAAATGGTTGGAAGACAGCATATTTTACAGTGCCAAAGTATCACCTCAGGGGGTATTTGCTAACTTGGAAGTAAAAAATACACTTTGATAATTGATAGATCAGACAGTCATATCTGTAACTCAGTAATCAAACTTACTATCACTAATAGCAGGCAACTAAGAGTGAGAAGACCATTCTATAATACAGTATACAATATCAGCTATGAAGCCTTTCTGAAAAAAAATTGTTGATTGTTCAACGAAGACTTGAGATCCAGCTTAAAGTTTCCAGAAAAAATAACATACTTAGTTTTTAGGATACACATGTGGAATAATTCAGGCATGAGATATCATATCTCTAAATGATATTCAAATGGTTGAATAAAAACTATCTTGGGAGAAAGAGATACAGCAAATATGACATAACATTAGCAATCATTCAATCTTTTTTTTTTTTTTTTTTTGAGACGGAGTTTCACTCTTGTTGCCCAAGCTAGAGTGCAATGGTGCGACCTCAGCTCACCGCAACTTCCGCCTCCTGGGTTCAAGCGATTCTCCTGCCTCAGCCTCCTGAGTAGCCGGGACTACAGGCATGTGGCACCACGCCCGGCTAATTTTGTATTTTTAGTAGAGAGGGGGTTTCTCCATGTTGGTCAGGCTGTTATCGAACTCCAGGCCTCAGGTGATCCACCCGCCTTGGCCTCCCAAAGTGCTGGGATTTACAGGCGTGAGCCACCGCACCCGGCCCAATCACTCAATCTTTTATGAAAAACATTTTTCATGCAATGGCATTTCTCTTTCACCAGTGGTATTAAAATAGGTAATATTAGTTTTGTAGTACAAAGACTCATATATGCAGTAGCATTCAATCCATAGTAATTTAAATTGTTTATCATCCCATGGTAGCCAGTATTATACTGTGGAAATGTAGAATTTTAAATTGGGTTTGCAATCACAGCTCAAAACATCAGGGTTTTCAACCTTCTTCTTTCCTTCTGTCATATTCAGTTATGTATAATAAAAACAGAAAAGCTTCTTCCTCTTGCCCTACTTACTATAAAGTGTCAAGCTAGTTTCTTTATAGATTTGCATTATCACAGCGCAGAGCTTTGGCATTAATTGACATTTTAAAGATGACCATTAATAAAAGATTAGGGAAAAGCAAATGAATATAAACTACTATCAATATGAGAATTGTGTTCTACAAATTGGATCAATTCTCATCGATTCTTTCCTACTAATCAAGAGGAATGCATGGAAGGGGTACTTTAAATGGAGTACTGAGAACATTTAATTAGAAACCTAGGCAATGAATTATAAAATCAAATACAAAAAACCCCTGTATTTGTGAAGCTTTAAATTTGCATCAAAATTCTATAAGATCAAATTTAAGTTAAACTCAAACTTCTGCTTTAATCATGTATGGCCCAAATAATTGTTGAATGTACTTTATTATCTGTCCCATTTTTTTTGAACTGGGAATAAGGGAGAAATATAAGTTACGTTATAGAGATCGAGAGGAAAAAAAATCAGTAGGTGCTTTCAGGTGGTGCCTCCTTAGAAATATTTAGTAAGTGATGCAAATAAAGAAATACATTTACAATAGCTGAATAAATCTATGTACTGTAGAACATTAGATATAATATGTACGAAGTTAAAAAATTGCCACTAAATATTGAATAAACTATTTTTTAAAGCAGCAATATGAGAACAGAAAACAATGTGTTGCAATCATCTCCAATTTTGCTGCTATAAGAAAAATCAAGGTTGTTTCTTTATGTTTCTTTCAAAGATAGAAGAACCATGATTACAATGATCCCAGTGGACAATACTTGTTAGAAATTGTGTTTTGATAAAATAAACAAAAACATTAGCCTTGGTGTAAAATCTGTTTTCAAATAAAATGTTTAGTGACTGGATGGTTCTTTCAAAATTTGAAAACTTTGTCTTCCAATAGTTTTGAGAAAAGAAAAAAAGTCAGAGTAGTTTATTATTTGGATAAGCTGAAATAATCTTAATGGAGAGTAGGTAATTTTAACCTGTGGCCTGAGATGCCAGGACTGTACTAAATAAAAAAAAAAAAAAAACAGATTTCACACAACGATCTCAAAATACATGTTACTGCTTTTTTCTCATTTTCTGGTTTAGGTGATTAGATAATTGAATGAATCAAATGTGAAGAAAAGGAAGTAAAACCTGTACTGATTATAATCACAAGTAATGTTTATATAATGCTTTAGTCTGTTTAATAGAACACATCATTTTATATGCATATGTGTTCTTATGTAATGCTTACAGTTCTATCATGATCCTAGCCATCATCATCATGATTCTCATCAGTATTTCCGTTTCCAAGATACTGAAACCGAATCTCAGAGTTCTTTTGCTTCTGTCATGCAACTAGTAAACAGTGGATCTGAAATTTGATTCTAAATCATTTCTGACTCCAAAGCACTCCACTTTTCACTACACACCATGACCTCCTTTTACTCATCAATCTAACTCTGGGAACTAGATGGAATTTCAATAGCATACAAACAATGGGACACCAGGTTAGTGATTCTTTTCTAGTCACTGAACAATAAGATTGGATAATTTCACAAATCTATTTCTGAGGTCCATTAAGCGTATCACCGGAACTTCTTCATGTGTCCTTTTACAGACAGAATAAAATAAAGTATTTAATAAGGTAGTCGGTTGTGTTGAAGCAAGAAATATACAATAAAATATTATTAAAATGGGGTTCCAAAGCATAAGGCTTTGCCCACAATGTTTTAATATACATTAATTTGGGGATCAAACTACTGACTGAAATCAAGAGACATTGAGGTTTTTTTTATTATTATTTATAAAAATTATTCTTCAACAACAAAGGCGCATCTTTTGGTGTAAGTTTAAGGGTGATTAAGACAGGGTCATGTCTTACCCATCATCCTATGCCTAGCCCTAACAGTGCTTAAGAACACAGTACACAATCAATACATTTTTGTTAAATGACTAGATGAAACACTAGGGCATAGTTTTGTTGGAATGAAGAGTTTAAGATGGAAGTAACTTTTCTCAATGAATGAACATGAATTACTTCCTTATTTGGGATGTTGTCATACACTTATCTATCTAAAATATTATAATCACCATAAATCCAATCCAGAGCTACAGTATGGTGAATTACTATTTCTAATAGAATAACATATTACTTCCTTTCTCTCCCCTGTAAGTGTTATGTATACATTTGGAAATAGAATCTTATTTAACTTAATTCAGGTAAGGGTCTTACTGATAAGAGTTTTTTTTCTTATTAAAGGGGATGATTAACAAACTGGAAATAAAGTGTAATAAATTGTGGTAATACTAAAAACTGAAAAAAATTATAGCATGAATAAACAAGGAAGATTTTTAAATATTGCCAGATAGATGAATTATATTTAAGTTTTACAAATTCCCTCTGATTTTAGGAACTTGTGATATAGATATAGATATAAATATAAATATAGATATATTCTGACTTGAATGAATGGAGTGCATTTTTCTGAGAGGCTGCTCTTGAAATTAAAGTGATATTATAACAAGTTGGAATTAACATTTCATTTGCTTATGTTACATTCTATTTTGAATCTCCAAAAGTGTTATAATTCTCAAGAAAGGTAGAATAACTATACAAAAATTGTCAAGTACAATTTGGTTTAAGCTAATTTGGGGTACATCTAGCTATACCTGGCTGATGAAATCTGACTAAATAAAAGACACCTAATATATATTTAAGCAAGAATATCAATAACAGATATATATTTTTTCTGCTATTATATATATATATATATGTATATGTAAAACAATTCTGTTAACATAAAATACACTATTGCAATATTAGGAAGGTAAATTCATTAATGGATAAGGCTGTGACCCAGAAGAATATAAATGCCACAGAAGAAGCTATTAATTCATTTCAATTCAACTTAATTTGACTAAACAAGATAGAGTACCTCCTGTATGGAAATCATTCTATTGATGGAGAAATGTTCATAATTTTAAAACCATTTGTTTCCAGATCTCTCCTAGTGGAAACACTGACAAAGTAGATCTCTTAAAGTAATTGGGGAAATTATGCTTCAGTATGACACAACATTTTTTTTTTCTTGATGTCTGAATGTTTGGTTTAAGAAAGTCATGGAGGTTGTCATAGAAATAATGTGATGACTACCCCTTTATAGAATTAAAAACTGAGCCAATTGTCCGGTTGAGGTATGCATTTATTCAATATCCTCAAATCAAATCCTCAATAATATCTGATGTGACAGATACCTTGCTAGGTTGGAATTTAATCTGCAGAGATTTGCTGCCTTGAACTTTATCTGTGAGAGTTAATTTCCGGTCCATTTTACTAATACTTCTGGCTCTCTCCGTCTGTTGACTTTTTTTGTTATTCTCTCCACCCACTTTGCCCTGGTATTCAAAGGCGTTTCTTTTATTGTGCTTAGCATCTGCTACTGTTCCACTCCCTTCCAGTCAAAGCATACGGTAACTTCAACACAGGCTAATTAAATGGTGCTTGAAGTTAGTTAACAGGTGGTGTCCCAGCTGCTCTTATAGTATGAACAAACACATCCTACATTTTCAGGCACAAAAATGGCATCATAGCAATACCTAAATGAATGGAGTACTCTTTTTATAGCATTAAAATGATGGATGGGGAATCAGGAAGAAATAGACTCCCTTTTGCAGATGTAGCTACCTGGGTTTGAGGTACGGTGATCACATCTGAGATCTTAAGTAAAAACTGAGATCTCCTTATCCTTTACCCAGTGCTCTTTTATCATCGTAGTATATGTAAATTTATTGCCACTTCCCTTAAGTATGTTAATAATCCATGTGCATAATCACTGCTACTGGTTACTGTGTAGAATGATATTCAAGTAAGATTCACATATTTTGTTAAATTCAGCCAAAATATCAAATTATTTACTTGACATTTTGGAGTCACTACAGCTAAATATATGTTATCATTTATTTAGATAATCAATATAGTGTAATGCTTAGGAGCCACTAGCTAATCCTGTGACTTTGGGCAAGTTACATTCATTTATTTACATATTACTTATTGATTGACCTCAGTTTCTTCAACTATAAAATGTAAAATAATAGTATCTATTTCACAGGAGTCTGTGAGCATTAAATAAGCACTTATTTATAAAATCTTATGATAACCCTATATACCTAGTAAGAAGTTAGTAAAAGTTTGCTATTATTATAATTAATTCATATTACAAACCAATTTAAATGGATCATTTATATTTTTTAACAAGCAAAATCCTACATATTTGCCTCCTGCAATGAGAAAACGCACACTCTGTCTCTATGTAATTTGCTAATTGGGAGTTTATAGAAGAGAAAAAGTGAATAACGCATCAGTTAAAATTCAAGAGAAAAGTGAATTTTGAAAATGTCATTTTTGTCTAACTGTGTTTCTTCATATCTTCGCCATTGCATTTCCTTAGCACTCGTTTACACGGAATACCCCACTGAATCATTCAGGAAGTATTTCCACATACACAGCATGTCATCCTTATGGCAGACTACTTGAACTGCAGAACTTAGTTTGCCTAATTGCCTGGTTGCTTTGTGCTGATAAAGATGAATTCACTGAATTTTATTTCTTAAGAAAAATAAAACACACTTGATATTGAAATGACCCTGTAGATTTCTTCACTGTTAGGATGAAACATTTTTTTTCCTTGTCCAGTGATATTTCAACATCTGTCCAATTTCTTTTACTGTCTCCTGTAGAGAGATAGAAACTATGCTTGATGCATTGGAGGGTGGTGGGGGACATCTGAAGCATCTGCAGTTTGGCCCCAGGTCATGTGACGACTGCGATTCCTCCCCACCTGCCGTCCCTCGTGTGTCCTGTATTTTGCGGCTGTGACCATTAAGGGCACCTCTGAGGCTGCATTCACTCAACTGCTAAAGGGACACATTTCCTCTATAGTCCCTTCATTGTCTGCCTTTCTTAACCACAGTCACGGTTTTGCACTCTTCATTCTAATTGTGCTTTTGATTATTGGGGTCATTTTATTCCTTCAGTTTTCCTAAAGGTCACAGGGATTAGCTATGTCCAGTCGAGGACCAGAGAGAGCAGTCGAGGCTTACCCCCGATTCATTCATTTCCATTGATTTCCTCTCAGTGTGAGAGTGGCAGTGGTGGTTGCTGGTTTTTTTCTTTTTGTTTTGTTTTGTTTTCTTTTCTCTAGCTCTCATTTGATTGCACGTTGCACCCTCCCCCACTTCTCCATAGAGGGAAGCTGTTTGTAGCAATGGTTATGGCATAAGGGGTGTCGCTGCAGCAAATTCACACAGGTAGGGCACTGGTGATCAAATAAACTTGCACTTGATTCTTCTTCTCTTTTTCAGTTTACTTGGCTCACAGCCTTTGGACATTTCTATTTTATAACATAAAGCTGAATTTTAAAATGACATTCCCATTTCTTGCTAATTCAGTCTAATTTATTACACACATACTACATATACACTATTTATTATAATTATACGTACCACATATAACACGTTTTTATTTTTGTTTTCCTGTGTATTATTTGTTTTTACTCTGTGGATTCTCAGACTGACATTTGTGTTTTTTTGTGGGGATATCTGCCAGCCTTTATTCTCAGAAGGAATTTTATAGTGAGGTGATATGTTTCACTTACAAATATTTTTCCAAAAGAGACATTCTTATTGTAAATTAATGGAAATTTGTGAAACTTAAGAAAGTAAAATAGCTATTTTTAAGAAATGTGTTTATTCGTGTGCATGCAGAAGGAGTGAGGATTATGAACAAAAAACACACAAAATAACCCCAAATACCTTAGAAGATATTAGGTTATTTATGTATTTATTCATATTCAAGTGATAGTGGGGACCGTTTATATGTAAAAGTATTTTCTGGGCACCAATGTTTTTGGCTGATGAAGTCCATTAATTACTGGTGGTCAACAGTATAAAACACAGCAGGAGGCAGTCCTCTGTAAATGTTCCTTCTTCTGGGAGTCAAGTGAGATGTGACTAAAGTTGTTGAGATTATCAGAAGGAAGAAGATTTGAAGATATTTGAAGATATTGTACCAACTAATTTCTTCCTTCTGCACCCTCTGCTTTATAATTCATAATACACTTAATTGTATTATATGCAGTATATGCTCATCTGTAGATTCAGTAGCCTCTGCACATGTTTAGAGTGGACACAGCCTAGGTGAGTAGCAAATATAAGACTTTTTGTTCTAATGATGCAGCTCCTGTGTGAATACATTGATTAGCACATGTGTGGGAAATGGATGAAAAGTTTACTGTAGTAACTAATACTCTTTCCGTTGGCCTTTGATTACCACTTTTTAAGCGAGGTCAGAAGTTTTAAAGCATTCCCATTTTCCTGCAAAATGGGAAAAGAAACTGAAGTTTATAGCTAGGGAATAAAAATCTGCTGAGTTCTATATATTGACAGAATTATGATAACTATGTATGAATATTTTAAGGAAATATGATAGAAATCATAAATAAATATTTGCAACTCTTGTTGATGGAGAAGACTCACAAAAGCAAGTCTCTGTAATCTGTAATCTGCAACATTTGGCATTTGAAAATGCCTTAGGTCTTCAACATAAACCTTAAAACTGTAATGCGGGAGTCAGAAATGGCCATAAGATTGACAGTATTTTTAACAAATGAATGGTCAGAGTTGCACTAGTAGTAATTAGTATAAATAAATCAAACACCTAAGAATGTGTTCCTCTTTTCTTAGATTATCTAGAATAAGACTAAACTATTTGTTAATGTTAATGTTAAACCTTTATTTTTGGAATGGCTATTTGGGTGCTTAAATATGATTCTAAAAATAACCCAACAGCCTAACACCTGGTAACCAAATTTGCCAAAAAAAATATAAATCTTCCATTGCTGGTAAAACTGCTTGCTTACCTATGATTCTGTAGCTTTTAGGTAAAAAATTCTCTCTAATTATACATAATTCTGGCAAAAACATATAGGTATAAAACATGAGAGTGAATGAAATAACAGGAAATAAAAAATGTGCCAAAGTGGTTACCCAATGTAGGGAGTTGACTGGTCATTATAAACATGATAACTGCACATTTTATTTCACAAGAGAATAAAAATATTGTTGTCAAACTTTGCATCAATCACATGTGTATTCAATTGACTATGCCATTAAGTATTCTGCTATATACTCTACTTGCAAATATACTATATGCATAATGAAATTTATCCCGAATCCTACCATAAAAACTTTTCAAATTTTGAGATAATAGCAGGTTCATATGCATAATATAGGAATATCTATTATACATTTTACCTCGTTTCCTCCAGTGGTAACATCTTGCAAAACTATAGTACAATATCGCAAACAGGATATTAACATTGATAATAGCAAGATAAAGGGTCTTTCCACCATTAAATGCGTCATTCATGCTGCCCTTTTAAGGCCCCACACACTTTCCACCCACTCAACCCCTTCCTATACTCTGACAACTACTAATCTATTATCCATATCCATATTTTTGAGAATTTTCTATAAATGAAATCATATAGTATGTAACTTTTTTGAGAATGACTTTTTTTTTTCCACTCAGCTTAATTCTCCAAAGATTTTCCCAGGTTTTTGCGTGATTCAAGAGTTCATTCCTTTTTATTGCTATGGCAATGTAGAGTTCCATGATATGGATGTACTAGAGTTTATTTAGCCATTGACCTGTTGAGGAAATTTGGGTAGTTTCCAGTTTTGCCTATTATGAATAAAGCTCCTATAAATATGTACAGTTTTAGTATTAAATATACATTTTCATTTCTCTGAGATAAATGCCAAGGGCATTTGGTAATCAATATTTAGTATTTAAAAGAACTGCCAAAATTGTTTTCCAGAGTGTCTCACAATCAGCCAATCAGATTTTAAAAGCCACACATATATTCACATGAAAGAAATGTCTCTGTAGCATTAGGATTAGGTTAAAGTTAAACCTCTGAGAGCTCTTTCCTTTTCTCCCTCTTTTCCCCTTGCTTCCTTTTTCCCCTACTGTCTACTCCCTTCCACTTTTTTTCCTCTCTTCCCCCTTCTCCTCTCCTTTCCTTCTTCTAAATCTTTCTTTTCTTCCTTCCTTTTTTTAAATCCTTCTTTTCTTTATTCATATGTGCATAGGAAATTTTGATAGATGGAATGGAGTACGTGAACCTAATCTGAGATTAAGAGGAATGAAGAATGCTAGAGCTTTGGATGTCCTTTAGAAACACTGAAATTAGTTTTATAGGCTTTTTAATATTTAATAATGTCATCTGATTCTCCTTATATTAAAAGGAAAAATATATAGTTGATATTACAAACAAAGAAAACGTAGAATCACCTTTATGATCCCCTTTTTCCATTAATAGTAGCAAACTAAAAGCCAAAAATAATAATCATTTAAGTATGCAAGATCCATCAGACAGAAATCTGTTATGTTGCCACTGTGAATAGCAATGTATCTTCTTAAAGAAAAAAATAATATTTTGTAGGTTATTATGCAGTGCAGAATAAAGTGTGTTTTGGACTATATAACTGCAACAAAAAATGTATGTTCTATAACTATAAAGACCTGGACAAAATTGCCTACATAAAATTGTTCTACAAAAAAGAGTTATTGCTTTTGTACATCCTACTTTTATATACCTTAAAATCTTTTATGTCATTTGACTACAAATGGTCAAGTTGGTTTGGTTTGTCATCATGAAGCTATAACTATCAGTTGTTGATATCCTCTAAAAAATAAATTGATAAAATATACAGGTAACTTTACATTTACAAGGAGAATAATAAAACCTCAGGTAATTTACTATAAACACTAAAAAACTATAAATATCAGAGTAATAGGTAGTGTTCAAAAATAGATAAAAATCATTTATAATCTCAACTTTTTAGATTTATAGACTCTGGAATCAATGAGAGATGAAAGAAAATTTCTGATGCCAGAAATACACACACACACACACACACACACACACACACACGCACACATGAATAACACTCATCCTATTTTTAGAACTTTATTATTTAATCTTTAAACGTGAAAACTATAAAGAACATAGAATTACTTACCATACTAAAGGTGGTCATTTGAAATAAATATATTTACTATACTTGAAAATCTTGTAACAAACAAAGTTTGTAAGACTTTGTAACAAACCTTATGTAAGCTAAAAAATTGATTATGAAGCTACCACTATAAAAGATGATATGAGGAAAAAAAATGTTGCCCGACTGACCTGATCAATTTCTGTGAAAGAGACTGAAAGACTATTGATGGGGGTCAGACAGTGGATTGTCCTGAATTTAAACCACAACCTTTATTCAATAAACTCTGACAGCTTGGGAGATAAAGTTCAGGTCACACTGGCATTATTTCCTTCACAGCTTGATAAAGTAAAAAACAGCACAGTAAAATAACATGAATTAAATAAAATGATCATCTTTATAGTGTTCTTTGAGTGAAATAGATGGTGACTGAGATAAAGCTAGTGGATAATTCTACTGTAGATGATGTGATTAGAGATTACTTAATTGGTAGAAATAATAGTTGGTGTGCTGGGCTCAACCCCTTAAACCTTTGAGAATACTTCAAGTGGGTAACTTCATATTAAAGATAAAGAAAGCAAAAAAAAAAAGTCTACTTAAATCTACTTAAATTGCCTGAGAAATTTTCATAGGCTATTTCTATTTATAAAATAATGCATATTTATTTCAAATACCAATAGAAGTGTCTGCTTTAAAAGCAATCCTAAACATAGAAAGGCAATTATGTCACAGAGCTTGGAATTGACCCCACCCCCACTTCTGAGGTTCACCTGTCATCACTCACCGTTCAAAGGGGGCCTGAGAATGGATGTTTAGGGCATCAGAGTAGTTCCTCAGGGAATAAAGATGTAGAAGAATATACCACTGAAAACTTTTAGGAAAAGAAATGGTCTGTAAAAATAGAGCCCATCAATTCTATCAGCCATATTGATTCTTTTGTCATTTTTGTGAACATAACTGCAGAAAAATATGTTTAGTATACTTTTGTAGACCTAAATATAGTATGACAGATATAGGATCATAGAATATATATATATATATCTAAAGTGTATGTATATACATGTATACATGTGTGTCTGTGCATGTATACATACATATATACATACATATGCATATATCCTGGACTTGTATGAAGTATGCAGACATCTTATCTGCGGTAAATAATATTTTAAGATTGATTTTTCATTGTTACCACTTTTGCATTGTTATTTGGGACTGCAAAGAATTAAATGTATGCTACTTTATAGAACTAAAATCAAAATTAAAGACATAGAAAGAAATTTGAAGAGTGCTGAAAGAAAAAAGAATATAGGACAAAATAGAAGAAAATGCTTAGTATCCAGTATCTAGAAAAATTAATATAGATCTTAGTTGAATCTGATTATTTAAGAGGAGAAAAAGCAACGAAGTGGCCAGTTTTCTTGAATGTAGGGAAAATTTAGATTGTCTAAAGCAGAAGGAAATGGTGAAAATATCTTTCCCATAGTTGCTTTAGTTATATATTGTCAGAGTGTAATGGATATTTCTAAAAGGTAGGAAGAAATATTGAAATTGGTTTTAGAAAGAAATTCAAATAAGTATTGACATATCCATGGAAAATAGTGTAAAAGCATCTCTGATCTAAACTAGATAGTTGCATAGTATAAATGTTCTGAATTTTCTTTTCAAATAGGAAGTAAAGGTAGTAATGGAAAATTTTGATTTAAATTCTAATTTTATACCACCTTTCCAGTAGCAACTTAAAATGAATATAGTCGATGCAATTGGTTCAAGCATGGTTTAAAGGCTGATTTTACTCTATCTTGAATTTCCAGTTGTGCCTGCCTGAGAGATACTTTGCCAATCACAAAATTCAGAAGGTACTTTCTGTTTGACAAAAGCCAAGAAGCGTGGCCTACAAAACTGGCCACTTTTTCATTAAAAATAAACGTAAGAACACTGAGCAGGTGAGTTTTCTTTTCAGTAAATGAATCATTTCAAGAGATCAAAGAGGCCGAAAATGAGATATCCAATATTTAGGCGATGTTCCCTTGGCAACGATATTCCTTACACAGCTGTTGTCCCAGGCTGAAATTAGTTGCTTAGAATTTGAGTTAAATAATCCCATCCTTCAAATGACTTTAGGAAATCGGGTGTTAGGGAGACCAGCCAGCATCATTTTGTTAAGTGGTCCTTGAGCAGAAAAGTACTTTCCTTTGAATAGGAGAAAAAGTTTGATCACATTTAAGCTAATCTATCATTTATTATACACAGTGGGTGAGATAGTTAATGACTCTATTGATTTCTTTTGGTGCTTAGTTTCATATACAGCATTTAACCAATGTCAAACTGAATACAGAATTTGTTTTACATTTGTTATTGATGCACCTAAATTTTTTTATTTATGCTAATACATATTGATTTCAATAGAGAATTTCAAAACAGCTATAGATAAAACTAGATTTTAATTCTCAGATTTTTTTTGGTTGTTGTAACTTTAGGTATCTTTCTATGCTTGCTTATAGTTAGCTTCAGAGCTCCTGTTACTTTTACTAGGAAGGAAAAAGAACATTGAAACTTTGCCAACAATGTTGGTCACAGACATTTCAGGAATAGCTTTCTTTCCTCCTTCTCTTTTCTTATCTGCCTCTGTCATATCCCCACTGTTCATTTATGGAGGCCGCAATAATTATTCTTTGATTCCTCCCTCTTCTTTGAGAGTCATATGGGCCACTCCTAGAAGGCTATCTGTCTTTACTAAAAGACAAAGAAAGAAATGGAAGCACAATAGGAACACAAGGGCTGCAAATGTGTTCAAACAGCACCACGATGGTAAAGGGGATTCACAGTAAGAATGAGAAGAAAGACTGAAAGACTATATACAGAATGAATATTATAAAAAATATACCATTTAAAAATTAAAGGAGCTGGGAGAGGTGATGTGCGTCTCAGATACTCAGGAGGCTGATGGGTCTCCTGAGCCTAGAGTTCGAGGCCAGCCTAGGATAGATCTGTTAAAAAATTTTAAATGAAAGAAGTACTAGCAATAAGATATAAGCCTGGGAACAGGAGCAAGGTCTAAAATAGCATGACCTGGGAGGAACAAAGCAAAACCAAATGATTTAGGCATCATATGAGAAATAGACAAAGCCAATTTTTGAGTTGAGTTCAATAGTCTATATCGAGTGGGAACATTCATGTAAGGTCTCATGGATTAGACCTGTACATGATCATAAAGTAAGTCGTTAAATTCTGAAGCTGTCTGAAATCATCATTAAATTTAAAAAGCTTAAGAATTCAAATGAGACCTCAAAATCAATTCTCAACATTAATACTCATTCCTAAGGATTCACTGAAATACTGAATTCCTAATGATTGTCTAATAAGAATCATTAATTAGATTATCTGTATTTTGTTGATGTGATCACTAATTAAAATTTAGACATACCATAAACATAATTTTAGAATGCAGGTGCTCAGAACAGCAAAATCTAAGATGTGTTCAGGCAATGAAGTGCTGGAGTCTCAAATACTGGCGCCAAGTGAGTCATTGTTTCCCAGCAATTGGGACTTAACACTTGTTGGAACACAACAAATGTTCTCAGCAATCTGTTCCCAGTTCCATATTTGTGCTGATACATTGGTAGCCTCAATGTTGAGAGTATTTAAATGAAAATCAGTGAATATTATAAATCAGGGCCTTTGCCCCAGAGAACCAGTTGTTAACTACTTACCAGCATACTTTTGCCTTCAGATAGTTATATCATGTTTATTATAAACTGTCGCTTTAAACTACTCAGTGAGAATCTAAGCAAACTAGTTAACAGTTTCCTTAATTTTCCAATATCCCAAGGCTCAAAGGGCATTTTTAAATTTGATATTTGCATAATAGCCTTTTTGATACTTTCTTAGAATTTCTATCTCTCTGCTTATATTATCTATCTACTTTTGCATGTTGTGTGCTTTTTCTATTGCAGCCCATAGTGTACTAATCATAGTTGTTTTATATTCCTGGTCTAATAATTCCACATCCTAGCAATATATGACTCTGGTTCTGATGCTTATTCAGTCTCTTTGAACTGTGGTGGTGTTTTTTGTTTTTGTTTTTTTTCAGTCTCTTTGAACTGTGGTGTTTTTTGTTTTTTGTTTTTTGTCTTTCAGTATGTTTTTTGTTGAAAATGGATATAATGTATTAGGTGAAAGGGACTCAGGTAAATCAGCCTCAGTGGTTTGGTGGCAAGGTTTGTGAGGAGGGGAGGCATTCTATACTTCTATAATTAGGTCTCAGTGTTTTGGCGAGTCTGTGCCTCTGGACTGTGAACTTCACCAGTGCTTCTCAATCTTTTTAATTTTTTTTCCACCTACTTAAGGGCCAGAAGGGGCTGAAGTCAGGCATGTCCCTCGCCCAAGTTCAGTTAGGCTCTGATGAAACCCCAGTACATTAGGCCCTTATAAAAGAGTTACTCCTGATGGCAGGCCTTGTTAAGAGGAACAGAATGTTCTGGCACATTTCAAAATGGTTACTTTTCTCTTCCCCTTGTCAGAAGCACAAGGGGAATTTCCTATAGTGCGGACCTAGTAGAGTTCCTGGAGGTAAAAATCATAAAAGGTGAAGGTCCGTTATCACTGGGTCCTTGTGGAGTGTTTAACCCTCAGATGTGCACACTGAGCCTCCAGTAACTTGTCAGTTGCAGTTCAGATTTTCCCATCCAGACACTGGTTCCCGACTGAGGTTTTTGCTCCAATTAGTTGTTTCTCTCTGTATCTGCCTGTGTATGTCTCTAATTTTGGGGGTGGTGGTTTGCCTTGTGACCTCACCTCTGTGACAGATCTACGAAGAGTTGTTGATTTTTCCTTTTTCTTTTTTCAGCTTTTTACTTGTTATTAGGATATAGTGGCAACTTCTAAGTTCCTTACATGCCAGACCAGAAATCACAAGTCCATCCTTTTATTTTTCAGGGTGGCTAACAATGAATGTGAAGTAATATTTTTTCTAAATGTGTGTTTTGAATTTTGCAGGCAAGCTTATTATGTTGGGTTGTGTTTCAGCTACATGTAATAAATGCCATTGGAGGTATTTAAAAGGCAATATTATGGCAGGTAGGAAACGCACTTATTCTGACATTTAATATTCAATGAATAAGGATTATAAGTTATAAAATTAAATACTTATCTTTACTAAAAAAGGATAGTCTTAGAGCATTTAGACAATTCAACATACAGGCCCCCAAATTCACGTTTAAACATTAAAAATTCCTAAGACCTTTAAATAAAATAAAAAGTCAAGTATAAATATTTGCATTCTGTTTCAGAAAGAGCTACAGGTTTACACATAAATATTTGCTATATGCATTTTGATGCATAGTGTCTCAAGTTTACATGTCCATAAAAGGATATCTTGACTTCCATACCCACCACCAATACACATACATACCAAATCTCACTAAAGGATAGAATCCTCTACCTTATCTTGCAAGCCAAAAGTTTAGGAGTCATCCTTAATTCCCTGCCCCAGACCCTCTAATATGGTGTGGCTGTGTCCCCACCCAAATCTCCCCTTGAATTGTAATAATCCCCATGTGTCGAGGGCAGGGACAAGTGGAGATAATTGAATCATGGGGGTGGTTTCTGCGTACTGTTCACGTGGTAATGAATAGGTCTCATGAGATCTGATGGTTTTATAAATGGGAGTTCCCCTGCACAAGCTCTCTCACGACGGCCGCCATGTAAGACATGATTTTGCTCCTCCTTGCCTTCCATCATGATTGTGAGGCCTCTCCAGCCATGTGGAACTGGGAGTCAATTAAACCTCTTTCCTTTATAAATTACCCAGTCTCAGGTATGTCTTTATTAGCAGCATGAGAATGGACTAATACATACATGCCAAATCTCACTAAAGAATGCCATCCTCTACCTCATCAAACAAAAAAGGAGTCATCCTTGATTCCTTGTCCCAACCTCTCCTTTCTGCATTTCACACATCATTTCAATCACCAAGTATTCTTGGCTCAGCCAACAAAATATACCACTACTTCTCTACCTGCCACTATCTATCACTTCTTAATCGCCCCTCATCTCTCACCTGGACCATGTCAATAGCCCTCTAACCAGTCTCCCAAACTCTGTGCTCCTCTTTCTCTATAATCTGTCCTTCAGAGAACAACCAGAGTGATTTCTACTTTGCTTTAAAATAGAAATCGGACTTAGTTTTCTGCTTATAACTTTAAATGACTTTCCAATATATTGAGAATGAAAGGAAATTTTCTTCTTCTGGACTGCAAATCCTTCACACCTTTGTCTTACACTACAATTTGGGCCAGTTTCCCCTTTGATCACTACGCTGAAGCGCTGGTCTTTCTCTTCAAATTATAGGCCAAGCTCATCCTTGTCTCTGCAGATAGCATTCTCTTTTGTCTGGAACTCACCACTCTTGTCTCTGCTGAACTGGCTCCTGCTCATCTTTCGGTCTCAACAAAGATGTTGCTATACCACAAAGTTCCTCCCTAACATTGATATCTGATTCCATCTAATGATGACAGCCTTGGTCCCTGAGTAATTTTACTGACATTTTCTTTTTTAATCTAGCACATTTCAAAATCTGAACTCACGTTGTACATTTATATGGATACATATCAAGTGTTGTCTCCTTTCACTGGAATATAAACTTCATAAGAACAAGGCTCGTTACCTTATCATTAAAAAAATTCGTATTATCTAGGGCGGTGTTAAGTGTACCATTCAACAGATGTTCAATAAATGTGTTTAATTATGTAGAAATATGTTACACGTGCAACAAATAAGCAAGTAGCACAAATATACCTTGAAACAGAAATAATAGTATAGATGTTTATGTTTAAGGTGATCTCTTCATGTAATAAAACTTCCATTATCCAGAAGATAATATTTCTCATAAGCTTTGTTTCCTCCATATCAGGAAATTGAGTGAATGAGAAAGAAAACAGACAGAAAGAAAGAGAAAAAAAGAATGTGGAGGTAGAGTGTGGGGACAGAGAAAAGACTAAGGTGGTACAAGAATATGTGCATTGACCCTTCACTGCATTTCTACTTTAAGACAAAGAAAGGGTGCCCTCGTTTTTAATTGAACTGTTCAAAGAAGGAAAATAACACTGCTTTAGGTATCTGCCAAATGCTAGGAAAATCATGTTTATTATATGCATATTATGTAATAATCATTCATTCATTAATGCAACGAATATTTATTGTACTTCTATTACAAGGTCAAATCACAAAAATGAATAATATGATGTTTAGCTTGATGAAGCTGACAGTCAAATGCGAGGAATCTGACAAGAAACCGAAATAACAGAAAAATAGAATAATTGCAAACTGTGCCAGAAACAAACAAAGACACTTACACAATCATGCAACAAGGGATTCATTTGGAGGGGTAGTGTCAGGAAATGAAGGCTTTTCTGAGATGGTCATATTTAAGCTGAAATCTGAGAAATGAAGAAACAGCTATCTGAATATTTCAGCAGAAGACACGGCATGTTCAAAGGTCCTGAGTTGGAAAAGACTTTGGCGTTTTCAAAGACATTAAAACAAAAACAATAGCCCATTTTGAAAAGTGAATGAGGTTCAAGTCTGGGAAAGGTCAAATGATGTAGAACCTCATAGGTAATGGAGGACATTCAGTGGGACACAATCCAACTTATATTTTAAAAATACTACCTTGCCTGTTGTTTGGAGGACGGGTATGTGTGCACTGAGGGTGAGTGGGTGGTAGTAGTGATGGACATTTTGAAATGCACATTTAAAAATTTTGGAAAGCAAAGTTTAGGAAAAAGTATAATTCAAGCTGAAGACTTCCACATAGAAGAACCGTGCAGCACCAAGCAGCTAATGCTCAGTTGCTTAACCCTATCTTTATCAGAGAGCAGAGGATTGGGTCTCCACTAATAAAATCTTCAACAATAGCAACAAAACCAAGGACAATTAATTTTATTTAGTGCTAATTTTGAGTATCACAGTAAGTTGAAAGCAAGCTCCATGTTCCAAGCAATTTAAAAATTGAAATTAAAATAATCTTCCAATTACTTCACAGAGAGGCTAACGTACCTAAGGATCCACAGATAATAATCAGCAAAGCTTTGGGTTCAAACTGTGTTCTCTGAATCCAGAGCTCATATTTTTTTCAAGATTAGAGAAGGAATATTGCTATGTTATAGTTAACATGGTGGTCTAAAAGCTTATTACAGAAAATAGCAAAAGGAATAATAATTTGACAAAGTAAATTCAGTTCCTCCTCTACAAATATACTCGTCTGCTTAATACTACTGTGATTTATTTCTATAGCTCTTTACATATTTATTTGAATATATATTAAATAATAATTTATATATAATACAAATAATATATTACTCAGATATAGTGAACTAGGTTTTAACATATATCATTACATTTTATCCTTAAAAATATTCCATGTGGTATACATGACAATTGCTGTTTCATCCATTTTACTCCTTAAGAAGTAGTCTCATTGAGCTAAGTGATGTATTCAAGGACATAATCAAGTATCTGCTCCTTAGTGAGGCCGTCGCTAAATATCCACTCTTAGTAGCACCCACTAGTCATTCTTTATTTTACTTTCTGCACAGTATTTGTCACTATCTGAAATTATCTTGACTTTAACAATTTCTTTCTGTACTTCCCTCATTAAAATTTAAGGACAATGAGATAGACACTTTAATTGTCTTGTCATCTAGCATCTAAAACCTGCCCACACATAATGGGTTCAGAGTAAACATTTGTTGAGTGAATACTGCTTTAAAACATGTAATATTAATAAAAAAATGACAAACCCAAGATTACAATTGAAGTCTTTATAATCTTGGTTAATGCTCATTCCATCACACGATACCATCATCTCAGATCATGGTCACTTGAGACCATGTAAGGTCACCAATAACTGAAATGATACTTTGCATTTCAAAAGCAACTTCAAATAGATAGATTTTTATTTCAGACTGACCACAGTTATACATCTTTGCAATGAAGTTTTTTTCCCCTTTGTTTTCTGTATTGCATTTCATATGAGAGAGATGAGCTCAGTCAACATAGTCACTTGAGACTGATCAAAGTCTAAAGTATTGCGTAAAACAACTCACATTTAACCTTTGCAAATGAATAAGTAAAGGGAAATTCATGAATTCTTAAAATATTGTCCCTCGATGCAGATATCAGCCTCTTTCTGGTTTTAGCGTAAATTCACATGGGCAGCTTTTCCATAGGCACTTTTATTTTTCCTAAGCAACTGGTATTCCCACTGAATTTTGTAAAAAAATGAAAAAAGGCAAGTTTTAAAATAACATATTACTTATCAATCCTGTAAAGAGGCTGAATAACATTTAGAAAATAAATTTCCTTTTAGCTTTCTAAAGTAAGTTTTTGAAAGTAAATTCCTTGAGCACTTATGTTAGGGCAGAAATTTGTTTTATCCGCAACAACTGATATTTGCAATCAGTTTATTTAGCACAAAAGCGTGTAGAAGAATAAAATAATAACCACCTCCCATTTTTTATTTGTTCCCTATTTTCTGTGGTTGAATTCTGTGACAGCTGCTCCAAAGACAAGGATGAAAATAGACTTAACTACAGCTCTGCTCGGGTATACACATGAGTGCCTCTCAAAGGACACATTGACTCCTATTGCCAACGATGAATGTGGTTCACAAACAAAGATAGCAGGCTACATCTATGTCTCAAACACTGAGTAGCACCAGGTCACTCTGCACAATGAATAAGGCAGATTTGAAAAGATCTACTCTTTTTTTTTCTGGATTGCTATACTGCTTGGTAAGTCATATTCTACAAAAAAGAAAAAGGGCATGTTCTGTAGAGCATACAGAGAGGGATAAACAGTCTGTATAAAAGTTGATGTAGGTATTTGGGAAGTAAAGTAATTGTCCTTGTATTGAATTGTATTTACTTCCTTGAATCAAAATAAACAGCAAACAAATACAAGAACACGAAAAGTCAAGCACATTAATATCTACAAAGAAAAACTTTTTCCAAAAATAAGAGCTTTTTTCTTTGCCTAAAATTATTTAGTGACTCAAATATTTTTTTCATGTATGGCAAAAGTATACTTTTCTGGGCTGATAGTTTGTCTTTCCCAATTACTAGTAATGCTAGAGGAAACCAATCTCGCTTCTCTGCTTCAGTACAGTCCATAGTACATGTGGCAAGAACTGTGCCTCACATTTCCCCTGGATTATTTCGTCTATTCCTAACAGTACCCTAAAAGGCAGGTCCAGACATTACTCCTGTTTTGTGAGTGAAGAGACAAAGGATTCAGCAATTAGAAACCTGTCCAGTTTGCACAACTGGAAAGTGATAGAGTCAGAACTTGAACCAGAGTCCCAGGTCTTAACCAAATTGTCTTGCAAAAATGACTTACAAAAATAATTTACTTTAAAGCCATGAATAAAGTCAGCTGTTTATTTTCAACATTGACTCCAACGCTCTTACTACAATTCATCATTCACTCTGCTCCAAGAATTAACAAGTGCCCACCAAATAATTCACTTCCCAACTTACAGTCCTGAATGCCTTCAACAGTAATTTACAGTTTCTCTGCAAAATCTGAAAGGTTCTTGATCATCCAGCTACAGCCAGCTTTTCCAGAGGGTTGTTCACTCCTAAACACCCTTAGTCCTAGCCATGCTATTCATACTTCACTTAAAATGCCTTTCAACTTCTGTCCCTGACGGAATTCCGTTTATTCTGCCCATCTCTGCTTAACTGGGACTTCCTTTCCTAACCCCTCCTGGAACTGTTTGTCCTTTTCATAGTCAATCCAATGCACGCTGTACCTACAGCAATAGTAAAAATGACACACTAGATCATAAGGTTTTGGTAATATTTATTGGCTATAAATTAAATTCTATAGTGAAAATGACACACTGGATTATAAGTTTTTGGTAAGTATTTATTGGCCATAGATTTAACTCTTCAAGTGCAGACATATATTTATTCTGGTACCCCTTTCATTTTTCACATTGTTACATAATAAGTGACCAATAAATGATCATTGATAAAAATAGCATTATATTTGAAATATATACTTACAAAGGAAAACGATTCGTTTTTCATGTTTTCACTTCAGTTAGTACAATTTAGCTATCTGGCAGCAATTCAATTTGGTTATGGAGTAGACAATTCATATATCAAATCAGAAAAAAAAATTCTAATTGCCTTTTGAGCAATACTTTAAGGGGGACGATCTGGACAAAAGGTCCAATGATGAAATGATTTAAAACATGCACAAAAAATCTAAATAAACATGCTACTAAAATTAAAAGTTAAAAATGACATTATTTCTATATTTAAGTAGTAAAGTATAATCTAGTTCAGTTACACATAACTTTCCTTGATAAATAAAGAAAGTAAACTATTGAGGTTGGTAAGGAGAATATGAATTAGGGCGTCTACAGATTCTTTTACTTTGTAAGCCTCTTATAATTGTGTTTTACTAATAGTTCCACATTCATATACTTAGAAACTATCATCTAGTTATGGATTCTTTCAGAGAGCACCCTTCAGACTTTGGTTTGCTCTGTTCATTCTCACCGGGTGAGGAAGTGCAGCAAACTGCACACAGAACTGTAAACATTCATTTTCATGACCACCATTTAAAACTACATTTATATTTTTATATTCACATGTTAGCCTGTGTTCTCTCTCTGTCTCTCTCTCTGTTTGTCTCTCTCTTTGCTTATTTTGTTGCTGCCTTTACATTAGAAATAGTCCTCTGGGGAAATGTTGGGGGGGCTTTCTCCCTGGACCTTCTCTGCAGTGATTTGGTGAGCACATGGTTTATTGATAAGCAATGAGAACTGAAGCAGAGTGGTGGAAGCTGGCACACCAGTTACAGATCCTCGTTTAGAAACCAACTGGGCATTCAGTAAGGAGACCATGTGCTCTTGTTTGCAGGCCTCAGCTCAGGCCAGAGAGCTGTCTAAGGATGTGTTGGAAGGAAAAAAAAAAAACAAACACCCATATATTTTAAGTACCTTCTGCCATCAGCAGTTTAAACCTAACGTCATATACTTACCATACTTTCAGAATTTTTCAAAGAAATGTTTAGGATAGAACTAAGAGTAAACTAGGTTCTTGGCCCAGAGTTTGAAGTGTACAATAAAAGGAATATGAGTTCATTTTTTCCCCAGAATAATTTGTTCTAAAAATTAAAATAGTTCTACTTAGCTGAAGAAGTAATATGTGCATAAAGTAAAAATTTTAAAATTCAAACATTATTAACAAATAATCTAGGTAACCACAGATATATGAGCTGCTGCCAGTTGTGGAACTCCTTTCAGAAATATTGTATATTCATTTACTTTTGAAAGACAGGAAGTACATGGAAGCACATTCTCTAAATTTAATTAACAATAGATATGGGGAGGAGCCAAGATGGCCGAATAGGAACAGCTCCGGTCTACAGCTCCCAGCGCGAGCGACGCAGAAGACGGGTGATTTCTGCATTTCCATCTGAGGTACCGTGTTCATCTCACTAGGGAGTGCCAGACAGTGGGCGCAGGTCAGTGGGTGAGCGCACCGTACGCCAGCCGAAGCAGGGGCGAGGCATTGCCTCACTCGGGAAGCGCAAGGGGTCAGGGAGTTCCCCTTCCAGAGGTGACAGACGGCACCTGGAAATTCGGGCCACTCCCACCCGAATACTGTGCTTTTCCGACGGGCTTAGGAAACGGTGCCCCAGGAGAATATAGCCCGCACCTGGCTCAGAGGGTCCTATGCCCACGGAGTCTCGCTGATCGCTAGCACAGCAGTCTGAGATCAAACAGCAAGTCGGCAGCGAGGCTGGGGGAGGGGCGCCCGCCATTGCCCAGGCTCGCTTAGGTAAACAAAGCAGCCTGGAAGCTTGAACTGGGTGGAGCCCACCACAGCTCAAGGAGGCCTGCCTGCCTCTGTAGGCTCCACCTCTGGGGGCAGGGCACAGACAAACAAAAAGACAGCAGTAACCTCTGCAGACTTAAATGTCCCTGTCTGACAGCTGTGAGGAGAACAGTGGTTCTCCCAGCACACAACTGGAGATCTGAGAACGGGCTGACTGCCTCCTCAAGTGGGTCCCTGACCCCTGACCCCCGAGCAGCCTAACTGGGAGGCACCCCCCAGCAGGGGCAGACTGACACCTCACACGGCCGGCCAGGTACTCCAACAGACCTGCAGCTGAGGGTCCTGTCTGTTAGAAGGAAAACTAACAGAAAGGACATCCACACCAAAAACCCATCTGTACATCACCATCATCAAAGACCAAAAGTAGATAAAACCACAAAGATGGGGAAAAAACAGAGCAGAAAAACTGGAAACTCTAAAAACCAGAGTACCTCTCCTCCTCCAAAGGAACGCAGTTCCTCACCAGCAACGGAACAAAGCTGGACGGAGAATGACTTTGACGAGCTGAGAGAAGAAGGCTTCAGACGATCAAATTACTCCGAGCTACGGGAGGATATTCAATCCAAAGGCAAAGAAGTTGAAAACTTTGAAAAAAATTTAGAAGAATGTATAACTAGAATAACCAATACAGAGAAGTGCTTAAAGGAGCTGATGGAGCTGAAAACCAAGGCTCGAGAACTACGTGAAGAATGCAGAAGCCTCAGGAGCCGATGCGATCAAATGGAAGAAAGGGTATCAGCCCTGGAAGATGAAATGAATGAAATGAAGCGAGAAGGGAAGTTTAGAGAAAAAAGAATAAAAAGAAACGAGCAAAGCCTCCAAGAAATGTGGGACTATGTGAAAAGACCAAATCTACGTCTGATTGGTGTACCTGAAAGTGATGGGGAGAATGGAAACAAGTTGGAAAACACTCTGCAGGATATTATCCAGGAGAACTTCCCCAATCTAGCAAGGCAGGCCAACATTCAGATTCAGGAAATACAGAGAACGCCACAAAGATACTCTTCGAGAAGAGCAACTCCAAGACACATAATTGTCAGATTCACCAAAGTTGAAATGAAGGAAAAAATGTTAAGGGCAGCCAGAGAGAATGGACGGGTTACCATCAAAGGGAAGCCCATCAGACTAACAGCGGATCTCTCGGCAGAAACCCTACAAGCCAGAAGAGAGTGGGGGCCAATATTCAACATTCTTAAAGAAAAGAATTTTCAACCCAGAATTTCATATCCTGCCAAACTAAGCTTCATAAGTGAAGGAGAAATAAAATACTTTACAGACAAGCAAATGCTGAGAGATTTTGTCACCACCAGGCCTGCCCTAAAAGAGCTCTTGAAGGAAGCGCTAAACATGGAAAGGCACAACCGGTACTAGCCACTGCAAAATCATACCGAAATGTAAAGACCATTGAGACTAGGAAGAGACTGCATCAACTAACGAGCAAAACATCGAGCTAACATCATAATGACAGGATCAAATTCACACATAACAATATTAACTTTAAATGTAAATGGACTAAATGGTCCAATTAAAAGACACAGACTGGCAAATTGGATAAAGACTCAAGACCCATCAGTGTGCTGTATTCAGGAAACCCATCTCACGTGCAGAGACACACATAGGCTCAGAATAAAAGGATGGTGGAAGATCTACCAAGCAAATGGAAAACAAAAAAAGGCAGGGGTTGCAATCCTAGTCTCTGATAAAACAGACTTTAAACCAACAAAGATCAAAAGAGACAAAGAAGGCCATTACATAATGGTAAAGGGATTAATTCAACAAGAAGAGCTAACTATCCTAAATATATATGCACCCAATACAGGAGCACCCAGATTCATAAAGCAAGTCCTGAGTGACCTACAAAGAGACTTAGACTCCCACACATTAATAATGGGAGATTTTAACACCCCACTGTCAACATTAGACAGATCAACGAGACAGAAAGTCAACAAGGATACCCAGGAATTGAACTCAGCTCTGCACCAAGCAGACCTAATAGACATCTACAGAACTCTCCACCCCAAATCAACAGAATATACATTTTTTTCAGCACCACACCACACCTATTCCAAAATTGACCATATCCTTGGAAGTAAAGCTCTCCTCAATAAATGTAAAAGAACAGAAATTGTAACAAACTGTCTCTCAGATCACAATGCAATCAAGCTAGAACTCAGGATTAAGAATCGCACTCAAAACCGCTCAACTACGTGGAAACTGAACAACCTGCTCCTGAATGACTACTGGGTACATAACGAAATGAAGGCAGAAATAAAGATGTTCTTTGAAACCAACGAGAACCAAGACACAACATACCAGAATCTCTGGGATGCATTCAAAGCAGTGTGTAGAGGGAAATTTATAGCACTAAATGCCCACAAGAGAAAGCAGGAAAGATCCAAAATTGACACCCTAACATCACAATTAAAAGAACTAGAAAAGCAAGAGCAAACACATTCAAAAGCTAGCAGAAGGCAAGAAATAACTAAAATCAGAGCAGAACTGAAGGAAATAGAGACACAAAAAACCCTTCAAAAAATAAATGAATCCAGGAGCTGGTTTTTTGAAAGGATCAACAAAATTGATAGACCGCTAGCAAGATTAATAAAGAAAAAAAGAGAGAAGAATCAAATAGATGCAATAAAAAATGATAAAGGGGATATCACCACCGATCCCACAGAAATACAAACTACCATCAGAGAATATTACAAACACCTCTATGCAAATAAACTAG
Organism: Pongo pygmaeus; assembly: GCF_028885625.2. NCBI lineage: Eukaryota > Metazoa > Chordata > Mammalia > Primates > Hominidae > Pongo > Pongo pygmaeus. Next base: position 16,389,760 of record NC_085930.1, on the reverse strand, counting down.
AAAATCTAGAAGAAATGGATAAATTCCTCAACACATACACCCTCCCAAGACTAAACCAAGAAGAAGTTCAATCTCTGAATAGACCAATAACAGGAGCTGAAATTATGGCAATAATCAATAGCTTACCAACCAAAAAAAGTCCAGGACCAGATGGGTTCACAGCCGAATTCTACCAGAGGTACAAGGAGGAGCTGGTACCATTCCTTCTGAAACTATTCCAATCAATAGAAAAAGAGGGAATCCTCCCTAACTCATTTTATGAGGCCAGCATCATCCTGATACCAAAGCCTGGCAGAGACACAACAAAAAAAGAGAATTTTAGACCAATATCCTTGATGAACATTGATGCAAAAATCCTCAATAAAATACTGGCAAACAGAATCCAGCAGCACATCAAAAAGCTTATCCACCATGATCAAGTGGGCTTCATCCCTGGGATGCAAGGCTGGTTCAATATACGCAAATCAATAAATGTAATCCAGCATATAAACAGAACCAAAGACAAAAACCACATGATTATCTCAATAGATGCAGAAAAGGCCTTTGACAAAATTCAACAACTCTTCATGCTAAAAACTCTCAATAAATTAGGAATTGATGGGACGTATCTCAAAATAATAAGAGCTATTTATGACAAACCCACAGCCAATATCATACTGAATGGGCAAAAACTGGAAGCATTCCCTTTGAAAACTGGCACAAGACAGGGATGCCCTCTCTCGCCACTTCTATTCAACATAGTGTTGGAAGTTCTGGCCAGGGCAATTAGGCAGGAGAAGGAAATCAAGGGTATTCAATTAGGAAAAGAGGAAGTCAAATTGTCCCTGTTTGCAGATGACATGATTGTATATCTAGAAAACCCCATTGTCTCAGCCCAAAATCTCCTTAAGCTGATAAGCAACTTCAGCAAAGTCTCAGGATACAAAATCAATGTGCAAAAATCACAAGCATTCTTATACATCAATAACAGACAAACAGAGAGCCAAATCATGAGTGAACTCCCATTCACAATTGCTTCAAAGAGAATAAAATACCTAGGAATCCAACTTACAAGGGATGTGAAAGACCTCTTCAAGGAGAACTACAAACCACTGCTCAAGGAAATAAAAGAGGATACAAACAAATGGAAGAACATTCCATGCTCATGGGTAGGAAGAATCAATATCGTGAAAATGGCCATCCTTCCCAAGGTAATTTACAGATTCAATGCCATCCCCATCAAGCTACCAATGACTTTCTTCACAGAATTGGAAAAAACTACTTTAAAGTTCATATGGAACCAAAAAAGAGCCCGCATCGCCAAGTCAATCCTAAGCCAAAAGAACAAAGCTGGAGGCATCACGCTACCTGACTTCAAACTATACTACAAGGCTACAGTAACCAAAACAGCATGGTACTGGTACCAAAACAGAGATATAGATCAATGGAACAGAACAGAGCCGTCAGAAATAATGCCACATATCTACAACCATCTGATCTTTGACAAACCTGAGAAAAACAAGAAATGGGGAAAGGATTCCCTATTTAATAAATGGTGCTGGGAAAACTGGCTAGCCATATGTAGAAAGCTGAAACTGGATCCCTTCCTTACACCTTATACAAAAATCAATTCAAGATGGATTAAAGACTTAAATGTTAGACCTAAAACCATTAAAACCCTAGAAGAAAACCTAGGCAATACCATTCAGGACATAGGCATGGGCAAGGACTTCATGTCTAAAACACCAAAAGCAATGGCAACAAAAGCCAAAATTGACAAATGGGATCTAATTAAACTAAAGAGCTTCTGCACAGCAAAGGAAACTACCATCAGAGTGAACAGGCAACCTACAAAATGGGAGAAAATTTTCGCAACCTACTCATCTGACAAAGGGCTAATATCCAGAATCTACAATGAACTCCAACAAATTTACAAGAAAAAAACAAACAACCCCATCAAAAAGTGGGCGAAGGACATGAACAGACACTTCTCAAAAGAAGACATTTATGCAGCCAAAAGACACATGAAAAAATGCTCACCATCACTGGCCATCAGAGAAATGCAAATCAAAACCACAATGAGATACCATCTCACACCAGTTAGAATGGCGATCATTAAAAAGTCAGGAAACAACAGGTGCTGGAGAGGATGTGGAGAAATAGGAACACTTTTACACTGTTGGTGGGACTGTAAACTAGTTCAACCCTTGTGGAAGTCAGTGTGGCGATTCCTCAGGGATCTAGAACTAGAAATTCCATTCGACCCAGCCATCCCATTACTGGGTATATACCCAAAGGACTATAAATCATGCTGCTATAAAGACACATGCACACGTATGTTTATTGCCGCATTATTCACAATAGCAAAGACTTGGAACCAACCCAAATGTCCAACAATGATAGACTGGATTAAGAAAATGTGGCACATCTACACCATGGAATACTATGCAGCCATAAGAAATGATGAGTTCATGTCCTTTGTAGGGACATGGATGAAATTGGAAATCATCATTCTCAGTAAACTATCGCAAGAACAAAAAACCAAACACCGCATATTCTCACTCATAGGTGGGAATTGAACAATGAGAACAAATGGACACAGGAAGGGGAACATCACACTTCAGGGACTGTTGTGGGTTGGGGGTAGGGGGGAGGGATAACATTGGGAGATATACCTAATGCTAGATGACGAGTTGGTGGGTGCAGTGCACCAGCATGGCACATGTATACATATGTAACTTACCTGCACATTGGGCACATGTACCATAAAACCTAAAGTATAATAATAACAATAATAATAATTACAATAAAAGAAAAAAAAAAAAAAAAACAATAGATATGGATTATGCTCCTTATCAGCCCATGCATTTTCTTTATTTTTATAGTGCTCCATCATATGCAGATAGCAGTTTATTTAACTGATCCTTGTTTTCAGTTAATAGACAATGCCAGAATAAACATTTTTATATGTAAGTACTATGGCGAGTATATTTGTAATTTTAATTTCATAAAAGAGTACGTCCTTTTTACATTTCTACCAAGACTTTAGGGCTTTATCTCAACACTTCTGCGAAAAACACTAAAATTTTAGTCACATAATAGTTGAAAAATGGAATCTCATTGATGTAATCTTCTTGATTATGAGTAGAGTACCTTTCAACATTTTTCTGTAATCTGTCTGTTCTTGTATTTGTAAAATGTCCCACTGAAGTTTTAGTTTTAAAATATATTCATTTATATATTAATGATAAAACATATCATATATTTTTATGATATTTACATACAATAGTATGTAACACATATATTTTCTGTAATGTATGTCTGAAATATTTTTCTAGTTCATCTTTTAATTTTCTTAATTCTATTTTTATGTAGAAGTTATTATTTCATATATTATCACATATATTAGTAATTTCCTTTAATACTTCTGTTTTTTTAATTTGTTTCAGGTATATATTCCCTACTCCAAGTTGTTAGCCATTCTCTTGTATTTTGGCTAGATATCTGTTTCCTTGTATTGTTTAAGTTTTGGTCCACTTGAAATGTATTTTGTATTTTGTTGTAAGGAGTCAAGCAAGAGTTAGCTTAATTTTTTTCAAGATACTAAACACCTGTCCCAACATTATGTGCCATATATCTTTTCACCATGTTTCAAATTCCGTCTTTACCTTCGCCTCTATTTCATTGTGTTATTCTATTTAGTCATGAACCAGCTTCACTTCATGTTCATACCATATTTCATATGGGCTTTTGTATTTACTTATAATACAAATTTCTTCTGATATTCTACTAGGTAAGCCTGCTGTTTTGGGTTGTGGAGATTATACAGAAAGTAGTCTCCACATTTAAAACAAATTTATCCATTCCTATATTTAAAATAGTTATAAATATAGATTAGGTGCCATTCACTTCTTTGGAATGAAGATAAGACATTAGTGCATGACTGAAGTGGAATTGAAAATGAATGTTTTTGGAAGAAATAATATCCCCCATATTATTCAAGTAAAATTTGTATTATGGTGAAAGACAAAGTAGAGTATCTGCAAAAATACTTGATTTAGAGAAGACATAGCTTATTGTGCAAGATCTAATGCATCTTAGCTACACAACCTTAGTAAGTGATTTGGCCTCTATCAACCCTGGATTACTCGAATAGGGAAAATGTTCTCAGTCTACCTCATGAAATTGCTGTCAGGACAACATGCAATATGATAATATCAATTTTATTTCCAAAGGGTAAATTATTATCTAAATCATATCAATCATTCTTATAATACTAATTCTAAATTGTGTGACCTATCATTTAATAAAGTTTGTTCAATAGTGTTATGTATCCGAATCTTCATTAAATCTTTATTACCCAGGTTTCATTGTGCTCCTGAGGAATTTGGGCATCAAAGGCCACTTTTACTTTTGACAATTAAATAGCACAGGTGACCACTACATAATATGTTGGTCTAATTAGAAACGTTTAAATTCAAATCAAGTATTTGAAGAGAGCAACCATTTGATGTTTGGTACTGAGGGAGTACAGCTGTATAATTGATTGAGTCTCCAATTGTCAACCTGCAAATTGGCAAATTAATAGCCCTCATATTCAATTTATGTCAAGTCCTTCAAGTGACCTGAACAAATTACTCCTACTCTGATAATTTGTACCACATCCATTTATCCTATATACTATAACGATTCTTATGTTTCTGAGCCCAGGGTTGGATGCTTGATTTGGGTCTGGCCATCAGATTTGCATTCCCTGGCCACAGTGAGAAGTTCACAGATGGGTATGTTGCCAGTCAAAGCCAATGAAGCATGATGAGGCTTTTACTAAGCTTTCTGGAAAATAAACTGCTTCTTGTTGCACTTGAATCTGAGTGGATGCAAAGGCTAGATCTAACGTAGCAACTCTATGTCTGAGAAAAAATCACACAGAAGGATGTCAACAGATAGAGAGATAGAGATGTCCTTCCTGAGGACATATTTTAGTTCAGATTCTAGACATATGTGACGCAAAATATTCCATTTGAGTTGAAATCAGTTTAAGGCCATTTTTACTTACAGAATCCAATGAAGAATTTAAGGTTATTTAATGCTATTGTAAATTATACCATAATAATTGATTTCTTAAGCATTGATGTTTACAATATTATTCTGTTCATTGCCTTTAAAAAAATGTGTGTGTGTGTGTGTTGTAGCATGACTATCAAACAAACTTTTTTTCAATAAGGTCTCTTAATTGAGTTATAGTTGATCAAAGACAATTTTAAAGTTAGGCTTTCTTTAAAAATCCTTTAAAATAAAGAATGCCAAATTTTGCAAATATTTTCATTGGAAGCCAATGATTATTAGCTCATAAATTTATCTTTAGTATGGCAGTGTCTTCATATAGAACTGTTCAAAAATTGGGTGTTAACTGAGGGCATATTGTAGGTTCTATCAACATTTCCGGAACATTGTTAGAGCAGCTTGTAAAGGGAACTGCTTTCTGACTCTAATTGTCAATGTAGTGAGATATAAACTTGTAAAATTTAAAGTCAACATCCTAGCATCTTGCTAGTTTTCACATGATTGACTGGTCTAATATGTCATTCAACTAGTTGTCCAGAAAAACTGTGGTTTTATTTAGAAACCTCATGTGATCACAGTGTGGATTCACAGGATGAACAGTGAGAAATATTAAAAGAATGATCATATAGCACATGCTCCAAACAAATGGAAAAATTAAGAGCACTCAGTAACAACAAAATTTCTAAGCAGCTTCTAGTTTGTAACTGGGGCGAAGCCTCACTCCCCCAACCTCAAGTAGGTAATATTAATGTTACACAAAGTCATTTTTTACTATGCACGTAAAGAGAATTAATGAAAATATACATTAAATATATTTCCCTCATGAGATAATCTTCCGAGTTTAATAATCATGTATCATTCTGATAGATACGCTTTCCTTTAAACCTCCTCATTAGAATGATAAAAAGTCAAGGTATTTTGGTAATCAAAATAGGAAAATGGCATGAAACTATAATAAAGGAAAGCCAGCTGAGGAGCCTGCTACAAAACAATACCATGTATAATTGGTAGTTAATTATGCAGATTTAGCAAATGGCAGAAGGACAGCTGTATTCCTTGACCAAGGCTGCCTGCCGAGTCAAGCTGACATAAATGTAGGAAGGATCCCACTCTATGATCCTGACTGCTGCATCTCTTCTACAATGACAAAATATTTTTGAGTAAGAAAGAAATCCATGGATTTGCTAAAACAAGTCAAGTTGATATATTTGATATAAGTGACAATTCCCAATAACATCATTAACAAAGTTTTATTAAACATATCAATTTTTCTAAATCAAACTTTTAAGGGGACCAGAAGAAAGCCAAATAATAGCCTATGCACTTGTGTAGAGGATAAGTTTACTGCACGGTTCTTTGCAAAAATAATTTCTACACATAAAGGGTCTTTGAAAAAAAGAAATGTCATTGAAAAAGTAAATATAAGTTGTCTTTTACTATATCCATTGAAGAAACAAGCTATAGAAAAAGTTGATTATTGTTGCATTTCACATTTACACTATAACTTTGTATACCTGTTAAAATATCTTAAAACGCTATTTGTAAACAAACTAGTACTTTAAAAATCATTTGTGCAGGTGCTTTATTGGCACTGCCATAGCCAGAGCTAGCCTCTAGTACCATTGCTCTCCTTCTTGACCCCTGAGTACACACTCATTGTTAGATAGAAGGACTGTCTATCCCTAGCTTGGCACCCATAGGCACTTACTGATTTCCTGAGATGGTAGAAAATACCTGGGCAGAATCCATAATTTCAAAATAATACATACCATAATTTCAAAATAATAGATTCAGCCTCTGATGAGCTGCAGTTATACATATTTTCCAATCAGTCACTATGGAGGTGACTTTAATGGAGGAAAAATAAATTTAGTTGAGTAATTTCTTTCCTTCCTTCTCTCAAGTTCATTTTTTTTTCTACTGTTTTGAATCAGGAAGAGAAGTAGCATGTGTCAGCAATGTCTTGCCAATAAAATTTATTTCTCAGTGTATGGTAATAGGCACTAGCGTCATTTCCTGCTTCTTGGACAGTAAAATTGGAAAGGAGTTCCTTGACTATTTGTCAGGGCTTGAGATGCCACACAGGATCCCAGTAAAAATGTATTTCACTAGGTCAGAGAAAATCTCTGAATAGCTTAGAAGATATAGCATCCAAAATGTTGCCAAGAATTTAATAGGAGGAAAGAAGGGATAGAAACATGAAGTAGAAGTGATTTAGAATGAAACTGAAAGCTAAATTAAGGTGGAACCTACACGTGGTAAGGAAATATGGTTTGAGGGATATTTTTGCCTTAATCATTATATGTTCATATGATATTCTCTACTTTAAATAACATTATGTGAAATGGAAGAAAATACATGTGTCTTTTTTCTGGATGGGTGCTAGTTTGCATCAAACTTTAGCCAATCATCTATCAATCCAAAATCTCAGTGTTCACAGTAACTTGTTAAGGGTTTTAGATTTCTATAATAAAATACAGCAATACTTTCAGCGGGAAAAACTGAAATTACGTTTGCACCAACATAATACTTTATGCAGTCATAATAGGATTAGCCCAGAATAGTTTTAGTATCTGTGAAACATTGTCTTACTGTAAAGCCTATTCATATTTCCATGTTATCAGGTGTACATTCTTAGCAGCAAGCATGAGATTCTGCAAAATAAAATAAGAGAAACTGGGTACTGCTCTGCATCCTGTGTACATCATGAATCACTGGTAAGAAACTGAATATGACCTCAGTTCCCGGAATGAACTAAAAAATCATATGTTTAAATTGGTAATTCCAAGCCCTTTTAAAGCATTTTTGTCTCCATTATCTTGCTTTGTGGGCCTCACTTTTTAAATATTATTTTTACTATGGTAAACACACATAGCATAAAATTTACCATCTTACCCATTTTTAAGTGTACAGTTCAGTGGAGTTAGATACATTCCTAATGTGCCACCATCATGATCATCCAATCCACAAAACTCTGTTCATCTTAAAGACTGAAATTCTGTGCCCACTAAATAAGAACTCTCCATTGCTGCCTCCCCACAGTTCCTGGCAACCACAATTCTACTCTCTAGTTCAATGACTTTGACTATTCTGCCTACCTACCTCATGTAAGTGGAATCATACAGTATTTATCTTTGTGTGACTGGCTTATTTTACTTAGTATAATGTTTTCAGGGTTCATCCATGTTGCACCATGTGTCAGAATCCCCTTCCTTTTTAAGGCTGAATGATATTTCACTGAAAGTAAGTGCCACATTTTGCTTGTTCATTCATCTGCTGATGGACATTTGGATTGCTTCCATATTTCAGCTGTAGTGACTAATGCAGCTATGAACATGGGTGTATAAATATCTCTTTGAGATACTGCCTTCTATTCTTTTGGGTCTATACCCAAGTGGAATTGGTGTATCATATGGTAATTCTATTTTTCATCTTTTGTGGAACTGCCATACTGTTTTTCACAGCAGTTGTAGCATTTTACATTTTGAACAGTGCACGAGGGTTCCAATTTCCCTGCATCCTCGCCAACACTTGTTGTTTTCAGGTTTTGTTGTTTTTTTTTTATAGGAGCCATTCTGGAGCCTCAAATTTTGAGAGGCTTTTACTCATCTTGAAACAAAGAAAAGGATCCTATTTAGAAAAGTACAATCCTCACTTATTTGTGTACTTTAGACAGATAAACAAACGTCATTATAAGACCTCTTCTTCCAGCATCCCGATTCTAAATCTTAGGAGTATTGAAGATGCGATTTTCAGATTTCCACACTTTACAAATGGCATTAGTAGGGTAATGACATTGATGATTATATTGTAAAAATGTACCAGTAAGATCTCACCCTGCAATTAAAATAATCCTTGGAAGACACTGTGTGGAATTGTTTTGTAAGGGAAGATCACACTGAAACCCTCCAAAGGTCGCATTTTATTGTGCCACGTTTGATATTTAAAATGGTTCAAGGGTGGGGGAACTAAAACAAAGAACCAGTGAGTCCTCAACATTACACAGTGTAAATTATTAAAGAAGCAGCTAATAACGCAAATGTGGTCCAATTCCTTCAATAAACTCAACAAGAGTCCCTACGTAGTCTCTAATACCTGCAGACTATATCAGGCAGTGAAAAATTAGAGTACTAATATATGGTTTCAAAAGTATATAAGCAGGAAGGAAAATCTGTCAGATTGAGAAGGAAATCTATCAGAAGAACACATATTTGCAAGACATTTACAGCAGAGATTCATGTCATTTGACAACATGTAACCTGTCAAATAATCATATGATGAAAATACAAAATCATATTGCACCACCTTTGTAATGTAACCAGAATATAAGTACGTCTCTCCTCCTCTACCATCACTCTCATCTTGATCCAGCCCGCCATCCTCATTTGCCTGTTTTATTGCAATAGCTTGAAATTATTTTCTCACTTACTCTCTTGCACCTTAGTATTCTTTTAAAATAACATCCTCAATCATTTCATTAAAATAGAATTCAGGTCCTGGTACCGTTCTGTTCAAAACTGTCCAATCTCCTCTATTATGTCAGAATTAAAGAAGTAATTTCTGTAGCAGCCTACAAGGACTTTCACAATCTGGCTGCCTATTGCCTCTCTGACCTCGTTGCCTACTCCTCTCCCCTTGCTCTGTCTGTTGTGGCCTAATGGTTTCTTGCTGTTTATCAAACACACCGCAAGTAGTGTTAGCTAGAAGCACTTTCTCCAAATAGCTGCATGGCTTATTGATTGAATCCTCTGCATTTTTCTCAAATATTACCTTGGCAAATCTGAGTACTGCATTTAAAATTACAATAGATCCTGTCACACCCCACCCGCCTAATCTGATCATTTTTTTTTTCCTGATACTTACCACATTTTAACTTGCTTTAAAATCTAGTTGGTATACTTATTGTTTATGTTATGTCACTGCCAGCCTACATTACTGGAATGTAAGCGCCATAAGGTCAGGAATTCTTGATATTTGTTTACTCATCAATGCATCCTGAGAGCCTAGAATAGTGCCTGGCACACGGGAAGAGGTTCAATAAATATTTATCATTCACATAACAGTGGAGCTCAATAACTTTATTAGAGTCAGCATGTTTTGATCAGAAGACCTTACTCTACCATAGTGTTTGTAGTAGTTCTGTACTTGTAGATACCAGGTGTAGATGTGGCATTATAAGTAATTAGCTGAGGCACTTCAACATTATTTTCCTATGAGGCATTTTGTAAAGTTGAGTTCTTTCAGCATTAGAATAATTTACCTGTTTGAGATTCTTAGGAATGTGCTGAGTGAACTCAGTATCCCCTCCAAGAGACTTTTCCATTCTTCATCAGAAGGAGATTGTCTACAAAAGTCTTTTGGAAAAAAGCTGATTCGAAGATCAGAAATCAGTGTCAAAACGTCTGTACTATTTTCCAATAAAGGGGAGCAATGGGTTCCCTAAGGATTTCCACAAATTTTAAATCCTGAAAGAACAGCATTTCCCCTGGATTTATAAATTGCAAAAATTCAAGTCTTACCCTAAAGAAATAGCCTACAGAATTTGGGTATCTATAATGGCACAATGTGCACCAGACCAGATACACATATCACATAATCTATCATGACAGTTCTTTTGATGTGTCAGCTTGGATAGGCTTCAATCCGCAGATAGCCAACCCAATACTAATCTGGGAGTTGCTGGGAAGATATTTTATTGATGTGATTAAGTCCATAATCAATTGACTTTAATTAAGGGGAATTGTCCCGGATAATCTTGAGTGGGCCTGATTCAATCAGTTGAAAGACCTTAAAAATACGGCTGAAGCTTCCCTGATGGAAGAATAAATTCTACCTGTGGAGAGCAACTTCAGCCCATGCAGGAGAGTTCCACTCTACCCTTCCTGATGGCCTGTCCTACAGATTACAGACTTGCCTAGCCACTCCCCACAATAGTGCAAACCAATTCATTGCAATAGATCTCTACTGTTGCAATGTATCTTCTACTGGTTTTGTCTCTTTGACTGAACCCTGACTAATACAGCTATTAATGCCCCAAAGTAATGTAAGACTTGATGAAGATCATAAAGGCACAGAAAATTACATACTTAATCTAATGCCTACAGCCAATTCACTTCTGTTAGAAAAAAATAGAAATTGGAGAATCTTTACAAACTTGCCCTCGAGTAAATTTTGGACAGCTGTATTATTTATGATGGTTATGATGGTACTGCAGATACTGAATATTCATTACTCATCTTATGCCTTCAATTGGATTTTTTATTCTTGTAGAATTATCTCCTGCACTTAAGAAATCCTCTTTTTATAAATAATTTAGAGACAAATACATTATATATATTTCAATTATGTGATCAACAACTTTCATAAAATCTTCCCACTAGAATGTAAGTTGCAGGATGGAAGGCAAGTTTTCTATTTTTCTTTTCTTTTCTTTTTTTTTTTTTTTTGAGATGGAGTCTGGCTCTGTCACCCAGGCTGGAGTGCAGTGGCGCGATCTCGGCTCACTGCAAGCTCCGCCTCCCAGGTTCACACCATTCTCCTGCCTCAGCCTCCTGAGTAGCTGGGTCTACAGGTGCCCGCCACCACGCCTGGCTATTTTTTTTTGTATTTTTAGTAGAGATGGGGTTTCATCAAGTTAGCCAGAATGGTCTCGATCTCCTGACCTCGTGATCTGCTATTTTTCTTAATTTGTTCACTAATGTATTATCAGTGCCTAAGTCAGTAAAGGATTCAAAATATTTGTTGAATGAATGAATCACTTAACACTTTTTGGATAAAGGAATAATATTCCAAAGGCATATTCTTAGGCTTCTGAATTAATGCTACTGCTATTCACTGTGCCTGAGGCGATGTGCACATACCCACGTGTCTCCAATGTTAAGAACAAAGACTGTCAGAATTCTGGCTACTCAATTTCGAATCATGTCCTAATCATGTTTCCTAAAAGACACAACCAGTGCCAAATCACTTCATTTTTCCCAGGTCAAGATACTGCTGATAATATTGATTATAAAATTGAAGAAAGGTCTTTTAGGTTTGAAAATTAATAGCACGAAAGCATTTCCTAATTCAGCCAGAGCATCTAAACTCATGCTAGTAAATTTTCTTGCAGTTAAAATGTTTGTGTTTTTTTTTATTTACTCTTCATTATTTTTGTTTGCTTGTGCCAACAAAATTCCAGAAGTTGCAAGGCAGCAATTTCTTCCTTAGCAAGAGGAACACAGAGAATTTAGCCTTCTGTTCTATTAAAACTTCTTTGTGTACATCCACATTGTATTTTTGTCATGAAATCAATGTCACTGTTCCTTTCTTCTAAATTTCTATAACATATCTTTATAACACCTGTAATGACTGTCATCATTTTGGGGATACTCTCTTCATATCAATGATAAAATTATGCAATTGCCTTCTAAGAGGGCACTTTCCTTTTTATCTGTCCCAACTAGTTACTTCCCTTCACACCACTGCTTTATCAATTAAAAAGAAAAGCAAAAATAAAAACAAAAATATCCTCTCTTCATCTCACATCTTTGTTCCAGATCTTACAATGACTATTACTCTTTCTGCTAATCCAATCTGAGCATTCTGCCTTGGTAATTAAGATGCTTTAAGAACTTGAGATCAGAAGTCAGAATGCTTGAGTTTGTATTTTGGTTTTGAGGTTTATTGTCTGCATGACTCAGGCAAGTTATTTGAATGCATTGTACTTAATCATCCTCATCTGTAAAATGGAGATACAAATAGCATCCATTTCATGAGAGAGGTTAGGAGGATTGAGGGAGTTAATATATGCATGGGAAGAATTTAGAATGGTCACTGTCAGATGATAACTGCAGAATAAATTTTAGCTATCATCATCATCAGTATTAAAATAATTATTTTTAACTTGTACCACGTGTTGGTCAAGCATTATTTGCTATTTTGGGGAATGTATACTTTAATATAGATTCAGGCAATCTGCACAGCCAGGAACGGAGAGAAACTGGACTTAACAGTATTCTTTAGACTTGCTGGCACAACCCTACTGGCCTGTGTGTGATTTGGCTAATTGCGCATTTGGAGAAGAGCCAACAGTGACAGTTTACCCAATGAGAGGAAACATTCAGCTTTAGTCATCGCCCTACTAAAAGAAATACTTTGATGCTGAGTCAGGAACTTTGGCTTTATTTAAATAAATACTGCTTCTTCTAGGGAGATAGTTTTTATTTTCGGAAATCCTTAAGAGAGTTTTTCTTTTTAAAAAATCAGTGATGAGAATATCATAATTCAAAGCTAAAGTTGGCAGAAACTCCTTGGCTTTCTGAAAATGACCTTTGACCCAACATGGTAAAATGCATACTCATTTTATCTTTCTTCCACTAAACCCTAATATCACCACTCTGGCTAGTTCATTTTACTGTTTCCAAACTATCCTAGTATAATGTTTGCCCCTACTATTTTGCTTATATTGCTTTTTCCTTTGTAGAAGTCTCTCTCTAATGTTTGGAGGTTAAAGTCATGTTTTCTGTGTCCCAAACTCTTCAATATCTCTAGTTACTTCAACGTTTCCATTTATTTACTTAGTTAGGCAACATTGACTCCATAATCCCTGTATTTCAGGCACTGTTTTAGGAGCTTAAAATACAGGAGTAGATAATATATCAAGGGTTCTGGTCCTCAGAGGAGCTTGCATTAAAGTGAGGAAAATGCATCATTATTATTTATACAAATAATTAATTATAGATGTTATGAAAGAATGCTAGAACATTTAAGAAGAATGTTGCTAGGAAAATCCTAAATGAGAAAGTGACATTTAAAGTTGAAAACTTGAAGAATTAAGATGAATTGTTTGAGTAAAATTCTAAAGATAAAGGGGAAAGAGAATGTTTGCAGCAATGAAAAGAATGATTTATGTAGAAGCAACAAGTTTTGAAGACCGTAAGATGGGAAGAATAATGGAACTATTAAAGAATTGAAAGAAATCCAGTGTAGCTACAGCTTAGATAACCAAGGAATAGCAAGGTTATGAAAGTGGACTATTGATGACTGGCATCTCTTCAAGAGTACACATTAGTGCACATTTGGATTCAAGATCTTGACATATAATAGTAGTACATATTCATTTTATTATGTTATAATCTACAATAATTTTATATTCCTCCAACCAGTTAATGCAGATTCCATACAAAGGCTTTAAGGTGGAAGCACAGAGTTCTTGTCGTTTATTTCTTTTGCTTGCCACACAGGCATATCATAGGCAATAAATAATTACTTGTTGAGATTATTCTATAGGATTCTACTTTATCCTATTCAACCTTGCTTGTTTTGTCTGTAGAAATGCATACACACACACACACACACACACACACACACACACAGAGTTTCTTAATATTACAAGGGCAGAAGAGTTTTCAAATGAAATCCAGATAACCGAGTAATTACTTGGACTACTTGATTTTAATCAATGTAAAATATAGTAATCTTCCATGACTGAAGATTATTGTTGAAACCTGAAATAAAATCCTCTGATGTAGGCATTATAATAAGATCCCTTAGGGTGGTTAAATTGTGTAAGTACTTAACCATAAAATAAAACCACATAATAAAAATGGTTCAGTTTTGGTGTTACCATTCTAGGATCACAGCTGTTACAAGTGACTGGTGAGAAATACATAACCTATGCCCATTTTGTTATCTCAATTCAAAATTTCACAAGTTTAGGTCTTAATACCAAAAGCATACTAAAAGGAAGGTCCTCAATTTATGGACATGGAGTATATAAAAATAAGAATAGGGCCTACAAAACTCTGAACTTGAGGTAAATTATATAAACATTTGAACATTGAAATTATTCAGAGCTTTAAAGTACAAAAATGTAAATACATGTTTAGGTTAAAAATCCTAAAATGTAAATGTTTATAGTCAGAGAGAGAGAGAGAAAAAAAAAACACGCTCCTGGTCTTTAACAACAAAGGAAACAATAAGTGCAAGGCCTGGGTCTTAGCTATCTGCATATCCTAGTGTAGGACTCTTTCATGAAATATTCTCACTAGATTAGAGCTCAGGGCCATTGTGCCAATCAAGAGTAAAGGGGCAAATGGAACCTTCAAGCTTTCATGCCAGGGCCTCATTTACCTACTAATTACTGATGAAATCATTATAAGGGCTCAATCAGTTAACACACCACTCATTTCTGTTAACACATGAATGCTGTCAGAGGCCATGGTGTGCTATTTAGGTTGCTATTTATCAGAAAATTTAAATGTGTTTCCAGTTCAGTTAACAATCAAAGGTCACTCTTCTTAAATTAGTCCAAGTAAAGTAAAGCAAACATACCAACATAATCCACCGATCTGTTCCATTACCTAGATATCTAAGAATTTTAAAATATTTTGCATTTAAGATAGGAAAATATGTGAAATGTTCAAATAGCCTTGCCCCTAAATTTAAAATTATTATCTTCTTTGTACATGAAACTCAATTTCCTTTCCTTGTCTAAACTAAGGCAATACAAATTTTTGTAAATTTGCTGTAAATCTATTTTAGAGGTAAAAAATGTTGCCTCACACATATATTTGGTCACAGATGTTATTATTACCAGTGAATTAGACAAGTTATTTTTTTTTCTCTTAGGAATTTAAATACATATTAAATCAGCCAGCCAGTAAATGGTCAAAGAAGGCTAAGGGATAAATCAGAGTTGACTCTTCATCAACTTTATTTGCATGTTGAATACTTGCATCAGTCTGAAGTAATTTATTTTTCATACTTGTGTTCATTTCTTTTTAACAGAGTAATTTACTTTATATATACCTTTCCTTCATTCAGAAATCAAGAAAATATCACGTAGCCATTGCTGGATTCAGATGTACTAGTTCAAAAGAGCCAATTGATAGATATTTCAGGGATATTTTGAGTTAGTTCTTAAATTCATTAAAGTTACTGTATATAATAATGACTTTCTATAAAATTATTATTTTATATAATTTCATTCACAATAATGAATTTACTTAAATTCATTATTTAAATAATATAAATGTATAATTAAATATCATGTTAAAAACAAAGCTTATAAATTAATAATTACACATATTATGTTAAAAAAGCTCAAGAAAGTAACAATTTTGTAATTGTTTTACTTCATCGTTAGTATTATCTATGTCCTTGATATTGTTTTAGTATATTTTATTCATGTGCTAGAAACACTATGCAAGAGTGTGCTGCCAAGCATCTCTTCTCAACTTTACATTTGATGATGTCACATTAGTAGCCATGGTGCAAGTATATATGCCATGAAATTTGCAAAAAAAAAAAAAAAAAAGCCATAACAAAATCTGGGCTTAATTTTTTCTTTTGTTGATATTCTAGATTTAAGAAAATGATGAAGAAAATATTTATAAAACAGATTAAACAACTGAAAATTGTGTTGTATCAGTAGAGATTACATTGTAAACAGCACACACATACATAAAGGGATAAAATATTCTTCCTTAAACAACTATTAACCATTTAAATAAACAAGTCATTCACATGATTGAAAAACAAGTGAAGTTCTGGCATATATCTTTAGTTGTACACCTTTGTCTTACTTGTTACATAAAAAAAATCAACTAACTTTCATGTTAAAACTGGAAATACCTTCATAGGGTGGTTATGGATACAAAAGTCAGGAAAAATTAACAAAAATATTCTCTGAAAATCAACTGACTATATGAAATCTATAATAAAATTATGATATGTAACATTATTACTTATAAGTTATGTTGTACACATCTTCATATCAGTATTATACTAAACACACACAAACAGCTTTCCTTTGGAGAGTCCATTATCAAAACATTTACAACCATAAAACTGATTATATGAACATATAAGATATAACACTACAATATATAAATTAAAAGTATGTGATAAAGTAAAACAAAAGTAGAGGCATAAAAATCAAGCCAAAAGGGAGACTTTCAACAATAACAACAGCAAAAATGATCAAAACCTATTCAATTTCTATGGGTACCTCAATTTGCTCTAAGCCTCCCTTTAATCACTTTGACGAATAAGATCCAGTGGTCTACTCATTCACAATATTTATCAGATGAAAGCATTTCAGTTACTTAGGAGAAACTATTTTTGATTCTAAATGTGTTTTAGCCAGTTGGGTCAAATTCCTATCATTGCAGGTTATTATGAGTGACTATAAATGCATACAAACAAATACATTGAAAAATATTTCCTTCTATCTCTAAAAGTAAAACATTTTTATTGTATTAACTAAATCTCTAAAAATTTTTGTCTCAATTTTCTGTACTTCATCATCCTCTTGGGAGCGGAATTCCTGGAAAGTTGCTCTTCCTGGATTGCCCCTGTAAGGAAGAGCACACTTCACAGGGACAGTTGATTTCAAAGACCTTCAAAGATGGATTATCACAGACTGTCTTCATTTTTGTTAATTTGGAGCAATCCTAGAAACTTTACATAAAGTTGTATTAAAATTAAAGTACAAACTACATTTTTTTCCAATTATATGTGTGTATACCATTATTTTCCATTTTTTTTTTTTTTGGATCCTGAATTATCTTTCCAGCTATTCCCTTCTACTGTGTCTACCTTGAGCATTGCATTATTGACTAAACTGAAATGCTCACCAGTTCTAGGATATGTCATACATTTAAGCACATTTTATTTTGCTTATGACATTTGTTCTTTTAGTTTAGAATACCTTTATACCCTTATCTGTGATCAAGGAATTTCTGTTTACATTTAATACTTAGGGTTAAGTGCTAACTCTTGATCCTCCCAGGAAAAGTTAATACCTTTTTCTTCTCTGCTCCTAGAAGATATTTCTTATATATCTATTTTTAAGCATCTTTTAAACTCAGTATTTCAGTTGTGTTCATATCTGCCTCTATAACACTGAAGGCTCCTTAAGTTGAGGTCTAGGTGTTTGTCTCAACCAATGAGAGTAACAGAAATGCTTTACATGGGTTCATTGCTCACAAATAAATACCAATCCACATCAATGCCAGTGATGAATGGAGACAATCACCACTGAGAGGTGACAGCGTGCTGGCAGTCCTCACAGCCCAAGCTCGCTCTCGGGGCCTCCTCTGCCTGGGCTCCCACTTTGGCGGCACTTGAGGAGCCCTTCAGCCCACCGCTGCCCTGTGGGAGCCCCTTCCTGGGCTGGCCAAGGCCGGAGCCAGCTCTCTCAGCTTGCAGGGAGGTGTGGAGGGAGAGGCCCGAGCGGGAACCGGGGCTGCGCCCTGCACTTCCGGGCCAGCTGGAGTTCCGGGTGGGCGTGGGTTTGGCGGCCCCGCACTCGGAGCAGCCGGCCGGCCCTGCCGCCCCGGGCAATGAGGGGCTTAGCACCCGGGACAGCAGCTGCGGAGGGTGTACTGGGTCGCCCAGCAGTGCCGGCCCACCGGTGCTGCGCTCGATTTCTCACCGGGCCTTAGCTGCCTTCCCGCGGGGCAGGGCTGGGGACCTGCAGCCCGCCATGCCTGAGCCTACCCCCTCCGTGGGCTCCTGTGCCGCCGAGCCTCCCTGACGAGCGCCACCCCCTGCTCCACAGCGCCCAGTCCCATCGACCACCCAAGGGCTGAGGCGTGCGGGCGCACAGCGCGGGACTGGCAGGCAGCTCCACCTGCAGCCCCGGTGCGGGATCCACTGAGTGAAGCCAGCTGCGCTCCTGAGTCTGGTGGGGACTTGGAGAACATTTATGTCTAGTTAAGGGATTGTAAATACACCAACCGGCACTCTGTATCTAGCTCAAGGTTTGTAAACACACCAATCAGCACCCGGTGTCTAGCTCAGGGTTTGTGAATGCACCAATCAACACTCTGTATCTAGCTACTCTGCTGGGGACTTGGAGATCCTTTGTGTCTAGCTCAGGGATTGTAAACGCACCAATCAGCACCCTGTCAAAACAGACCACTCAGCTGTCTGTAAAATGGACCAATCAGCAGGATGTGGGTGGTGCCAGATAAGAGAATAAAAGCAGGCTGCCCGAGCCAGCAGTGGCAACCTGCTCAGGTCACCTTCCGCACTGTGGAAGCTTTGTTCTTTCACTCTTTGCAATAAATCTTGCTGCTGCTCACTCTTTGGGTCCACACTGCTTTTATGAGCTGTAACACTCACCGCGAAGGTCCACAGCTTCACTCCTGAGCCAGCGAAACCACGAACCCACCAGAAGGAAGAAACTCTGAACACATCGGGAACATCAGAAGGAACAAACTCCGGACACGTGGCCTTTAAGAACTGTAACACTCACCGCGAGGGTCCGCAGCTTCATTCTTGAAGTCAGTGAGACCAAGAACCCACCAATTCTGGACACACTACCTTTAAAATAGCTTAGAATTTTACTTCATAGTCTATAATTGTCAACTATAATAGTATAGATAAATAGCAACACGTGGGTTCATTTTCCTCACAGTGATAGCATTTGCTAATAATCAGATATAAGAAACCTTACTGAAACCTCGTATCTACTAAAAATACAAAAAAAATGGTCGGGCATGTGTGGTCCCAGCTACTCAAGAGGCTGAGGCAGGAGAATGGGGAGAAAACCCGGGAGGCAGAGCTTGCAGTGAACCGAGATCGCGCCACTGCACTTCAGTATGGGGGAGGGAGCAAGACTCCGCCTCAAAAAAAAAAAAAGAAACCTTACCAATTTAGAAAAATACTAAGTTTTATGCAGAATTTTTTAATTGATGATTTTAAGGTAAAGCTTTGGATAAGGGATAGATATTAATAATCAAATGATAAAACCAAGGTAGAAAAAAGTTATTTTTTAGAAAAAATGTCAGAAAAACTAAATATCAGTTAGATTTTGGCATTTAACTGTATACTGTTAATATTTGTTTTTCATTTTAAATTGAAAATGTTTTTTCAGGTAATAGTAATTTACCATTAGCTGGATATTTTATTTTAGGGTTCTCTCCTATCCCCAGTAGAAACCCCAATGGGCCTAAACATCTTTATTTCTCAAACTTATAATAAAACTAGTATAGAATTTATTGATAATTTTTATACCCAGTCGCACTTATTTTACTTTAATTCAGTTAGCATCTATTTGTAGTAATCCTCAGTTACTTTTACTTTATATTATTTTTTAATAGAAATGGGGTCTTGCTGTGTTTCCCAGGCTGGTCTGGAACTTCTGGGTTCAAGCAATCCTCCTGCCTTGGCCTCCCCAAATACTGGGATTATAGGCATGAGCCACTCTGCCTGGCCCTACCCTGCATAAATCATAATTTATCTACTTGGATCAAATTAACCTTAGCAGTATTATTGTTCTTCCTTCCTAACACTGGAAAATTTTCCTCGAGTTTATCTAGGCCACGTTGTCCACAAACATAAGCTAAATAGCGCCTAAAATACTTGCTTATTACAATTCTTACCGTAATACTTGGAAAAAATTATCCTACAATAAACGCAACAGAAATTGTGGCTTTTGTCTTTCTTCCAGGTGACTGCATATATTCTTCTAAGACATACACTTCATATTTGGCCATGTGACAAGAATAATTTTCAGCCACAATGATTAATTTCACTAACTTTATAAACATTATTGGCACGTGGTTCTTATTTGACCCACTCTTATTTGCCTTTCCAAACAACAGATGAAATGTTACAATGCTATATACATGTTGTATGAATTGTATAACTGAGAAAAATAAAAATTAGAATTTTCCAAAATAATAAACAAAGGAAGCTCTGGCAATGTTCTGGTTATCTTCTACTTTCCCTTCCTCCACTTCCATACTCAACCCCTTGAAGGTTAGGCTGATCAACTGGCTACCCTGGGGGTGGGGCCAATCTGGTTTATATCTAAAGAACAGTGAAAAAATGGAACTGAGCCAGATCCCTAAGCCCAAGGGACTTCTGGCTGCCTGAAGTCTTCCAGGCTATGGAGTGTCAAAAAAGTTTCTGAAATGCAAGAGTGTGTTCAAAGGACACACTTTTACAAGGCACACACATCTTTTGCATTAATGTTCCCTGATGTGTATTTGTCACTGCTTATATCTAAAGGTAAAGCTTCAGAAGATGTCTTCTCTCTCTGCGTAATGTCATGACTTCAAAGAAAAATTATCCATTTTGTTCAGCTTTCTAAATAATATTAAGAAACAGCTAGTGTATCATATTTTGTCATCAAAATCACCCAAATTAGTGATTCCTTACAATTATTTATTTAAAATAATTTGTAGGCTTGTATATATCTGAAGATTATTACTACTATTATTATTTGAGATAGAGTCTGTCTTTGTCACCCAGGCTGGGGTGCAGTGGCGCGATCACAGCTCACTGCAGCCTCCGCTTCCTGGGTTCAAGCGATTCTCTTGTCTTAGCCTCCCAAGTAGCTGGGACTACAGGCACATGCCACTACATCTGGCTAATTTTTCTATTTTTAGTAGTGTTGGAATTTCACCATTTTAGCCAGGCTGGTCTCAAACTCCCGACCTCAAGTGATCTGCCCCCAGCTCGGCCTCCCAAAGGGCTGGGATTAGAGGTGTGAGCTGCCATGCCTAGCCTGAAGATTATTATTTTAACCAGTATTATCTTCCTCCCTATTCAGAATGCTACAATATATGTTTTAAGATTCACCTAAAAATGATATTATATTTTCAATGGATAGAATATGAAGTCTTATTATTAAATGTAAACTTCATATTCTACAAAATATATTAGCTCATAGTGCCATTTATTACCTGTCTAATTAGATAATACATAGTAAGTGTCTCTGTCTCAATACAAAATAACGGCAAGACAATCTATATTCTTGAAGACAATGTAGCAGATAATTTGGAAAATTTTGAATAAGATATTTTATAGAATTCTGATTTTTCTCAGAAATAATTAGCTCTACACAATTTCAGTACTTTTTAAAAATTTTTCATTTCTTGATTGCTATCCTAGCCACTCCTAGCATCTCTAAGCAGGGCACTGAACTGAAAGGGAAACTTAGATTCTTCTTTCAAACCAGCAGAATAATAAACTTACGTTTCAAAGACAGTGCAAATACAGGGTTGTGTCCACTATGGAATTGTTGAACTTGGTACTTCTATTGATCTTTATTAGTTGCTACCATTTTGGAGTCAGAATTCTCAGTGCTTTGCCAACAAGTGCATTGCCTCAGATGGAGCGCTCTTCCAGCGCAGACCAGACCCCTTTCTAGTAACCTTCTCCTCCCTCCAAGGTCAAGAGGCTAGGGATATACAGGATGGGCGGACCCTCCTACCCCAACCTTTCCCCTGCCACCCTTTACTTCTGTCACTCATGGGTCCCAGTCCACTCCTCCCCCACTTTAAAAGGCTACAGAGAATGATTTCCTCTCATGGACTGAAGGACTTATCTTATCTTACACTCAGAAGAAATCTAAGCCATTTGACAAAGTTAAGAATGGCTGTGATTACTGAAGCTATTTCTTTCCCATAAATTGAACATGGCATAAGAGCATTCTTGAACTTGCTCAGAGAATCTGCCCTCGTCGTTGCCCTTCTTGGTTTTCTAGAAAGGATTACTGGCTTCTGCTGCCTAGGGTCCTCCCTGAATTACGTTTTTAATCATTACAACTTGATGCTTATTTTTAAAGGTTATATATAAACATAAAAACTCTATTTTACTTTAGTTCTGAACTCACTTATAATTTAAGAAGTTATATCTTCAATTTCCTTTTCAGAATTAAGATTATTTTTGAGAAACATTTGTCTTACTGTGTACAAGATCATGTGGCCAATTAACAGGCTCTCTTTTACCTGCAAAGGTGAAAAACATTTTAAAGTAGAAAAATAAATCATTACTAACAATTGCAATGGAAGTTATTAGCTTTTACCTCGATTTTTGACAATTTGACTTTAGTTGCCTGCTCATCTGTATATCTATATATCTAAAGAAAAACACTGGCTGGTAAAAGATGCTTACTCAATAACACTGTACATGTTTTGTTCCTTTTTCAAGAGTTCCTATTTATTTATTTAGAATATGAAAATGTAATGAATAAAACTAGTGTTAAGAGAGTAATCCATTTTAGAGAATCTGAAGTATGTTTGAAAAATAGCAGTAAATGAAGAAATTATTAGGAATTTATTCTGTAAAAGCCTTATAAGAAATTAATTGTATACGTTTCTACAAATTCCCCCAATGTGCATAAACATCCACATAATGAAATAGGGATTAGTATGCTGGGCTCTTTTTCCTCATTTGATTAACATGCTTATTTTAGGGAAAAATAAAAAAACACACACTGGTGAAAGATATGGCTTTTGAATGAAACAGAGGGGAAAAGAAACCCACAGTGTCACAGATGGCTGTCAGAATAAAATGAAGCATGAGTCTGCTGAGAAAATCAAGCATCAGTGTGAAATCCGAACAGAAAGGCACGGAGCAGAAGGCAACATTTCAAAAGGCATTTGGCGCCAAATGGCATTGTGAGGGTTAATTTACTGCCAGGAGCTGCTGGGGCTTTCATTCTCCAAAGACACACAATAGACAGATCCCCGAAGTGCCCATCATAATCACAGATGCTGGGGGATTAATGCTAAGATGAAAGCTTCATGAATATTAAAAATATCAAAACTGATAATGATGTAGCAGAGTTTGAAATAACATTCAATCTCAAAATCTAAGAGTATGGCACGCAGGCATAGTAAGACACTGTCTTTTAAAAACTGATTAAAACCTACTCAGTTTGTAACAGAAAGAAGCTTATGCATATTAGGACGTGAATTGGCTGCCAAACTTTACAAATTGCACAGACTAATTACCATAATTAAGCCTTGGATTGAAGAAGAAAATTCCATTTATCTCAGGCTGACTCAGTGGAACTTCAACAAAGAAAACACTGACATCAGATGGGCTTTTCCCTCAAACGATGTTTCAAAGCCCACTAAAAATAAACAAACAAACAAAAGAGGCCCCATCCTCTTAGAAGCAGGAATAGTAGCCATTCAGTTTAAAATGGAGTTGAAGGAAAGAATTGTTCAATGTTACAGATACTAGTTTAGGTCAATTTAGTCCACTGCACATGAGGAGCTCCATTTAAAAATAAAAGGAATTCCTTAATTAAAAAATCTGAATTATAAATATTTATAATTTATAAAAATTAAAAAATCTGAATTATAAATATGACAAAAATTGAGTGGATTTCAATTTATTTAATTGATTTAATAAATAGTTCTGTGATTTAACTGTGATTTAGAACTTAGTTGGCTTACTTTCCGGTAAGGATGAAGTTAGAATAACTTGCTAAATATCTTAACTGCCTCCTATTGCAGACATCAGTAATGACAGAAGTAAACCAGGTTAGATCACATTTTGCTTATTTTTAGACTTTCTTAAAACATTTATAAAAAGCCATGTCAGTGAATATAATGGGCATTTTCATGTGTTGCCTAGCCTGAATTCAGTTAGTTTGTTAGTGAATCAGTGAACTTTGGGGAAAAAATTGTAATCATGAAAGCTGAGTAATAAAGTTGCTAGAATAATGAATACTTTTGAAGCTTGTTTCAGACACTGAATACCCAGAATAAAGGATTTAAAACAATTACATCTGATTATGGGAAACATTAAGAGTAAACTAATTTTTAATCAGTGTTGAACATTTGGTTTATATTTTGAAATGAATTGATCTTGAACTAGAGTAAAGCATTTGCACTGTTAGTTTACAATAGTTGCTTGCAGAGATTGTAAAACTGGCCATATGTTGATTTTATTGGTTGACATGTGGAAATGTTTTTGGTGTGCTTTCTCCTATATTTTAATAATTTAAAAAATTCTGATAACCACAGTTTTAACTTGTCCCCTTTCTTTTATCCAATAGTATCTTCTAATCTCAATTTACCCACTGCCTTGAGTCGTGCCTTCTAGTAACCTGTTCTACAGAGTTATTTAAGATACAAATATGATCACACTGTTTATCTTCCCTTCCTCAATGATTAGTCTTTAGGATGAAGCCCAAATTCCTTAGCACAGCATACAAGGTCGTTGTATCTGGCCATAGTCTACTCCTCATTCTTCATTTCTTGTTAACTCTTTCTCATCTATTAATTTATTTCTCGAAATTAATTTATATTTCCTGAAGTTTTTGAAGACCTTTATTTCAGGCACTGCCATAGCCACTGGGGATAAATACTAACAAAACAAATATGACTCCCTGCCTCAGTGAAGATTACAGTTAGGTGAAGGAGAAATAATTTTTTTAAAGATCTGTCTCTTTCTCCTTTCTCTCCCCCACCACCCTAGACATGTGCATAGGCATATGTACTTTTCCACTTTCCAACTGCAAATCGAGGTGATGGAGCACAGTGGCTAAGGACACAAACTCTGAAGCCTTGTTCAAATCTTGGCTCCACTGCTTAATGACATTGAACTTGGGCAAGTTACCCCACCATACCTATATACCACTTCTCAAGGGTTGTTGTGAGGATTAAATAAGCAAGTACAATTTAACTACCTGAAATGGCCTGGCACATGGTAATAACAGCCATTATGATTATTAGTGTAGACAATGCTATACAGGAAAAAAGTCAGTGTTATGATGGGTCATGACTGGGTGACGGGCCCTAAATTGGTCTGAGGAGTCAACAACAGCTTCTCCCAGGAAGTAACTATGGCCTGATTTCAGAAGGATGTGCAGTTGGAGGGGGTGGGAGTGGATGAGGATCGGTGATTTCCATTCAGAATGCACTTTCCTGAGAACATCTTGAAGGAGCCAGCATCCCAGGTTGTCCTATGGTCTGAAAGAAGGCTGGTGAGATTGTAGCACAGAAGCAAGTGTGTTAAATTGAGACTGCCACTCTAATTTATATTTGTGAAAATGCTGTATTTCCTCTTATTTCTAAATTTCCTAGACTTTCTCTCTCCAAGCCATCTGTCTCTCATAGTCTTCTCCTATCCCTACTTGTTCTCCAGAATATAAATATGTTTAGCATCTCCTTCAGGGAACCTCCCTACGGACCCCACTATCCTCACACCCTTTCTTCTCTCTGTTCTAGACTGGGCACTTTCACTCTGTGTGAACCCACATCAGATCATTTATTTCTCTGCATTTTCCTCATGTGCTACTAGATGGTGAGCTACCTAATCACAGAGCTTTTGCATTATTTAGCTTTGAATTGACACTGGCCTGGCATATAACATGTACTAAGGTATAAAGGTTTGCCAACTCAGTGAATTAAAATATGCACCCTCAGCGCATACCCTAAACTTTGAGACTTGTACAGTCTATATATCATATTGAACTTAGATGCTCACAAATTCAAGGTAGGAGGCATCAAAACTTACTCATCTTGTGAAATCTAGGATTTCTCTGGTGTGTAGTGTTGGCACTCATTTTAAACTCTTACACTAACTCTTTTATTTTTAAATGCAAGACAGAGTTAACATTCCTATTGTAAATTATTTCTAGTGAGGAATATGATAATCGTAATATTTTACCTTAATGTAAGAAATTTTCATCAGATTCATATTTCATCTCTATTATCACTCAGCCTACCCAGACAAACACAGATTTAAGAGACATAGGGAGACTCCATCTCTACTAAAACATTTTAAAAATTAGCCAGGCACAGTGGTGGTGACTGTAGTGCCAGCTACTTGGGAGGCTGAGATGGAAGGATTGTTTGTGCCCGGGAGGTGGAGGCTGCAGTGAGATGTTGTCATGCCAATGCATTCCAACCTGGGAGAAAGAGCGAGATCTTGTGCCAAAAAAAAAAAAAATTTTTAAGAAAATTGATTTTATTCACTTATATATATTATATATATTTTATTCACTTTTATATATATTTATAATGTAGTACTGAAAATCAAGCTCAGTTGTATAATTTCTTCCTGTATGCTAGGATATATTAATATTTTGTTTGTATTTATCTTTGCTTTTTCCTTCTTCCATGTGGACTTAAAATTACTAAGTCGCAGTTGATATTCACTATTTTCATATGATGCAACAATAAATTTGCGAACCTAGAATTGTAGACAACTTGCTCTTCAGCATCTATAGCTCTGTCCTTTCCTCCACTTTCCTCCCATCTTTTTTTCTATTTGGTGTCAAATGCCTTTTGGGTGGAGAGAGATTCCACAGCTGATTGCTACTGACTGACTGCCAAGCTCCAGAAACTAAAAATGCCTTTTCCCCTCTTAGCATCTGTCTTGTGAGCCTAAGTGCACAGGATCGTGTCAAGAGACCATCTTTTCAGTTATTTCTGCCTATAAATACAAATGAAGCATCTACACTCCCCTAAATAGGGATTCACGGTTCAGAGAAAAATGTTGGGCTATGATACACAATGAAATAGGTCTGCCTTCATCAGCACTGGGGCACAGGTGTGTGTGTATGTGCGCGTGCGCGCATGCACGTACTGGAGTGGGGATGGGTAGGAGATAAGGCTGAAAATGTAAGTTTAGGGGTGTAAAGGGGCTACATCCTAGAGGACGTATAAAGAGGAGCAGACTTCTCAAGGGGTGAAGTGAGAAATGTAAGTCCTAAAAGAGAAAAAGTTTCAAGTGACTATTTTCCCACTTCTCTCAAGAATGGTACCTAACTGGTACCAGTTAAAACACATAGGCCAGGCGTAGTGACTCAGGCCTATAGTCCCAGCACTTTGGGAAGCTGAGGTAGGCGGATCACAAGGTCAGGAGAGGAGGTTCACCATCTTGGCCAACATGGTGAAACCCTGTCTTTACTAAAATACAAAAAATTAGCCAAGCGTAGTGGCACGTGCCTGTAGTCCCAGCTACTCGGGAGGCTGAGGCAGGAGAATCGCTTGAACCCAGGACGTGGAGTTTGCAGTGAGCCGAGATCGCGCCACTGCACTCTAGCCTGGGTGACAGAGCGAGACTCCAACTCAAAAAAAAAAAAAAAGATACATAGAGAGAAATTAATTCCTTACACACAATTGCTTTTTGCTTTTTAATTTTAATTCACTCAGGCACATTTTATTTTATGATTTTAATTTCCTTTTTAGAAATAAGGTTTCACAAATTTTATAAGATTTGTGTCATCAAACACTGGATCCACCATGAAAATGGGGTAAAATAGAATGGTTTTGACTTAGGTCCAGTTCTCTCTCTGAAACACCTGAAAGAGGGAACTCTGGCAGTAGATGGATGAATGTGAAGAAAGAGAAGCTACAAGTGGAGGGCAAGTTTATCTGCAGAAACCAAGACTGTCAGAAGTAACTCAGTGGATTTAAGAAACTCTCCAGGTTTGGAACAGCCTCTTGAGGAATGGAAAATGTAGCTGGCTGGAAACATGTAGCTGAATTAATAAATTCTGGTAAAAGCCCACATGGGTAAGGAAACAAGAAATAGATCTGTCTCCTTGCTAAGAAACATTCTCCAGGTTTGCTGGGAAGCAGTGGGAGAAAAAAATAGAAGAGCTGAATTAATGTGTGGTCCCTGGGGATGGTTGGGTTACAAAGATAAAATGAGAAGGGACCTGCTTAAGGTAATGCAGTTGGTTAGTGGCAGAGTCTGGATTGGGTCCAGTATTGCCCCCAGGGTTATCCAGGAACAGAAAGGAGACACATAGCCAAACTGATAATGGGAATTACCTGTAGCCATTAGATGATTTCAGTTATTAGAGATATAACATTAGTGAATTATCTGAATTTTTGTTGTCTATGAAGGAAAACAGCAACATAACCATGAATGTAATGATTTAAGAAGAACAGGGGAAGTTGTGAATAAATACATGCATTTTTGTTATTTCAGTCAATGCAAACTTGTTATTCAATTATTATTATTAATATGTCAGCTAATGCTCTTCTATGCTTCAAGTTAAATAAAATGTGTTGTTTAAATCCTGTAATCTTTTTGTTTCCTCCAGAATTTGGCTCTTTTAATATTTTCCGGTCTTACCCAATCACCAGTGATGTCAAGGGGAAAAAATAAAAGTAAAAGTATTGGCAGGATGCAGTGAACAGAGTAAACATATGACTTTTAAATCCCCCAAATGAGAAAGCTTAGGCTGCACATTATTGAAAGGATATTCTATAGATCGTTAATGCTCTTCTGTTTGCTCACATTAGTTCCCTCAATCGGGCCTCTTTTTAAAAAGACAATAATCCTATCAACAGAAACTTGAAATGTAGGTCTTTCTGGGCTTTGAAAAGAGCTCTGCTTTATTTAAGACTATGTATAGATTTCCAGTGCAGCAGACAGCAACATGCTGTCGACTGAACTAGTACAATAAAGTCTGAGAATTTTATAGGGAGTCACCACAGAACCTACAGTTGCTTGTGCTTTAGAGAAGCAAGAAAGCACTACTCAATGACAGAAATCCCATCTGGGTGAAAAGGCTCCTATTTCTCTTGGTCAGTGTGGACAATGGAGTTGGTTCAGGGCCAGGACTTATGGTAGGTGGGTCAGCTTGGGTTTTTCCTTCAAAATGACCAAGATTGGGGAAGAGCTGTATTAATGGGAAAAGGATTTTATGCTCAAGTTGTTGTATTAAGGAAAGGAATCTCTCTGGTCTTGTAAAGTTTCCAGACAGTTGGAGCTCTGGAAAGGATCCCTGAAAAGTGGGGGAAATTGCTGGAGCCTTTTAATTGTATGTATTCCTATCAAGAGTTTCATTCTACAATATCCTTCAATGTACAGTCTTTGAGCTCCATGAGCCAGACTGATTATCAACACAACCCACAGCATCTCTCAACTTACCCAGAACAAAAGTCAGGTCCCTTTTCCTTCTTTCCTTGAGTAGTGGAGAGAGCATAGGTTTGATAATCAGCCAGTCTCCTCCATGTTCACCTTCTGGCTGTGGATATTTGCACAAGCTACACAACTTCAAAAAGCTCGGTATCTTTCTCTGTAGAATGTGGTTGATGACTTCTATGTCATAGTGTCACTCTGAGAATCACAGTGTCTACCAGAGGAAGCACACGTACAACACTACTAACTGGACAACTTATGTTGAAAAAATAACTACTAACCCGATCTAGATAATTCTCTGAGAAGGGAAAGATCTTTTTGGGGTTCAACTCTTTCTCTGGTCTCTATCTCTCCAGATATCTTTGAGTTTTATGCTGTGGTAGTAACTGATTTTTTTATAAGGAGATGGTCATAGAGGTTAAGGGTTTATTCTAATGGAATTTCAGCCAGTCAGTAGAGAGATTTAGGACAAAAAGTTTCATTTTCACTCTTACTTACAAGTGTTTCCCTACAGTATCAATACATAGAGATACTATGTATGTCGTTTGATGACTCTTATCGTCTTTAATCTTCAATGTCACTTCCTAATCATAAACTTTATTCATCATATTTTGATTTTCTATTATGTATTCATCTTAGACAATAACTGAGCTAAACAGTTGAGATTAGAAATAGTCACATTTCTAATCTGTCTCCAGGGTACTTGTTTAAATCCTGTTAGATCAGTGATGACAGGAAGTCAATAAAACCCTATGTAACTTGATTGTAAAACTTGAAATTAATTTGTTGTTGTCATTCAGTATCTAGTTCCATTTAAAACCATCTGGCCTTTTAGGTTGGCCATCTTGGAGAAGCCACACATTAAATGTTTCATCTTGTGACATGAGCACAGCTTGCTTTCCTTTTCTCACATAGGACTTATTAAAATGAATTTCAGATTATAGAATTCATAATAAAATTATCTATGTCCATATCTCTGTGTGTATTTACATATAATGTATAAATTTTATGTCACCAGATCTGCTAAATACTTTTCACCTGACCTCCAAGTTTCATTAAACATTACGTAGAATGAATAATATATTCAACATGGAGTCTTGAAACGTTTAAGTACCCCAAGCCCTTTATTTTAATGATGAGGAATACAAGAGCCAAAGACATTGAGTGACCTGTGTTCAAAGTGACCCTGCTACTTAGTGACAGTTTTTGTGTTATTATTCTGTAGCCAAAGCTCTATATTCTATCCACATGTAAATCTTGGCTAAAGAATGATACCCAAGTTAACTTTATTTGTTCTTACACATGTATGAGCATATGCGATTTTCACTACACATATATATGTTCAACTGTCCATCTTTAATCAATAAATCCAGTTCTTCCTCTCTGATTTACGTATATCTACACACACATGCACAAATATATCTACACACACGTACATATTTATAAACACACGTGTTTTATACCTACACATATATATCTATATACATATCTATATACATGTCTACAAACACACATTCACGCACACACACACATATGTGGCTAATCGTCTTCTCCATGTCCCTCTCCAATATGTCCATCTTCTCTGTTGCATAGTTGTGCCATTTAGGTGACAAGTTTCTCAATCTAGGCCCTGCCATTTGCATCTTTATGCCCAATTTGGTAATCACTGGGATCATTCACCACATATTCTGCTGACTGCCTTTGGACACGTTATAGGATTAGACTATTTCACCCTTCTTGTAAGTGAGGTATGACCCTGTGGCTCACTTTCAGTGAAATGTGAGCAGAAGATTAAAGGGCTAGTCCATGATTTACCATCCCCCTTCCTACCGCTGCAATAGTCATGGACATATTTTGAGATGAGGTCTCTCTCATTCTGGGTTTCTGGATGGCAACAGTGGGACAAGTGTAAAATAAACTACCCTAGGTAGCCTCTTCTTAGGAATATTGCATAGGAAATGTTGAGGTTTCCTCAGACTGACTGCTCAAATACAGGACTGGGAGTGTAAGTGATAACGATGATTTATCTGGGAAAGCTTTACTGCAGGAATGCATTATGACCTATGTTGTGACATATGTGTAAAATGGTGAAAACAGAAAGCATAAAGCCTTCTGATGGGAGGGGGAAGATGGATAATTCACATCAGCATTCTGCTAGTTTGAGAAGAATGCTGTCTTCAGATTAGAAGAGATCCAAAGGTATCTAGTTATCCTTTAAATATCTTTTTAAATCTTCTATTAAACACCAATTCTCATAGGAAAATATGTAATGTTGTATTCCAGAGAGGTCAGAAGAAGAGGTAATATATGGAAAAACTTTCTGAGCATTAGATCTGTCCCCAGATGGAACTGGCACTCTTGCAAAAGGCCCGATGACCATCTGGAAGAGATACCAAATAGAAGTTTCTACACTGTCTCTCAATTTCCTCCAAGTGCCAAGAGTCTGCCATCATCTCTCTCTACCGTGATGATTCTAGATTTTCTCTGGAGCTGCATGGATCACAATCATGTGCATTTCTTAAATAGTACTTGATAGTGAGAATCGCCCTCTAAAGCATGATCATTTCTAGTTGGATATATTTTCTCAATCAATTACTGTACTAATTTAAATGTGGAACTGTGAATAAATTTTGTCCAACACTGAATAATTCAGTCACTCGAGGGGGAGTCATTGAAATGCAAAGTGTTGACAGAACTCTTTTGAACGAAAGTTCCAAAACCGATCCAGAAAACAGATGGCCCCAGGATTAGCTCACTCTGCCAGAATTTCTGGGACACATTTTAATCTGGCTCGTATATAATCTGATCTGTAAAATAAAATCTGGTTTCAGGCACAGCTATAGTCAATTCTATACAATTAATTAAAATTTCTTCCAGCATATTCACAGAAACAAACCTGAATTTATTTTAAACTATCCTAATACACCATATTTAACTCTATTTAGTTTATGTGATTGAAATGAGCTGGTAAAAAAGAAAACTGCCTGAGGAGGCAGCAAACCTAGTTTGTAATTGTGGTTTTGCTCCTAACTCCCTGTGTGATCTCAGGCAGGTCAGGATCCTCACTGAGCTAAAGGTCTATCCAAATATCAGCATTCTACGAGTGTGCTATTTCTCTGATAAAAACAAAAGTTTATCTTCCTATTTTTATACTGAGTGCAGAATGCTTACAGATTGCAGTGGAAATCAGCCAGTCCTAAATTCCTGCTGCTCTGTAACAGGTGTGATGGATAAAGAGTGACAAAATGTGTACATAAACAAGTGTTAGGAAATTGTGTTTGGCCTCGTAGAGACATTTTTACTGTTTTTATAACTATATTTGTAATACTTTTACATGAAAATATCTTTAAGTATATGTGTGAGTCCTTAATGTAGAGAAGAAAGGCTGTTGCTTCTTTGATTGACTGCATAAACACAAAAAATAGCAGTAGTTACATTAAATAATTTTGGGGGGCACAGGATACTTTTTTACTTTTTGTTACTCTAATAGTAATATATCATCAGGACAGAAAAATAAGAGAATACAGAAAACAACAGCAGTTTGTTAATGTCTTTGTATATATTAACCTAGAATCTTTAAGATATGTACATATACTGTACATGTTTGATCACTTCTACTGTGTTTGGATATATACATGCGCCTTTGCGCGTGCGCACACGAACACACATATACGTCGTCTTTCTGTTTGTAAAAAGGATGTTGTTTCTTTCACTCATTCTTTTACACTTCGATTTTTTGAAAATATGAAGATGCCCTTTCATTGAACTAATACATTTCATGGAAGCTGAGCACGTGTTTTGGCCAATGTGTTTGAGTACTATCTTCTATGAGAGCAGAGATCTTGTCTGCCTTGTTCTCTACTGTATTCCTCAAACCAGCAGCGTCCATAGTGGTTTACTCACTCTCTGAATGTTTTTGTGTCCCCTCAAAATTCATATTAGGTAACGTAATATTCAAGGTAGTGGTATTACGAGTTGAGGCCTTCGGGGTATGATTAGGTCATGAGGGCAGATCTCTCATGAATGAGATTAGTGCCTTTATAAAAGAGGCCCATGGGAGCTTGTTTGCCCCTTCTGCCATGTGAGAAGATGATGCCTTCTGTGAACCAGAAAGTGCAACACTGTATATGTAGTGGCATTGTGATCTTGAATTTCCCAGCCTCAAGAACTAAACACATACATTTCTGTTTTTATAAGCTGCCCAGTTTATAGTGTTTGTTATAGCAGCTGGAATACACTAAGTCATTCACTAAATATTTACTGATTAGATACATGAAATTGAAAAATGCATTTATGAACACTCATCTATTAACATTAGGAATACAGTTGCACAGAGATGCTTTAAGGCCACTTAATAGATATCTCAAGTAATTTTTAAAATATTAATAAGACAGGAATTTATTAAATACATAAAATAATTTAGAATAGATACCCACCCACACACCAATTCTGGATGATAATTTTCTTTGAACTAAATAAATGTAAATATAAAAAGGAGTAAGTATAAGCAGAACAGAGAGAATGAGAAAATTAGCACTAAGTCCATGTTATGTTTGTCTATGCTGCTGCTCCAAAGAAAAGGTGAGGGGGATGTGTATCTGTGTGTACATCTGTGTATTTCTGCATAGCTATAAAATGCTAATATTAACAAAGAAAGTCTGAGTCTTTGATTTAAGGAATATTTACCCATATTCCCAAAAAAGCAAATACATTAGGCTAATAAATTTGTACTTTTGGTGTAAAAATATTATACTATGAAATGCAGTCAAAATAAAGTGGCACTCTGATGCATTAAGCAGTTCACCATATTGCTTCAGGAGAATGATAAGAAAAGTAATATAGTACACTTGTAACCTATTTTAACTTGAAATCTGAGTTTTAAGTTTAATTTGAGATCTTAGTTTAAGATGAAACAGTTTAAAGAAACATAAATAGAGCAATATTTTATTTAAAAAGAGCAAATACATGATATAGAATTTGTAAATTGAACAGGTACATTAGAACGTTAACAGAATACACTAAACGGATTTGCAGTAGCCCTTTACAATTTAATGATACTGAAGCCAAAATTAGAACCACAGATTTCTCTACTATACATCCCAAGTTTACAAATGAGTTGTGTTACAGAATTTTATGCATTCATTGTTTTACTTGGTGTATTTTCTGTAAAGAAATGCTTTAAACAATGGTTCTAATTTAAAGCATCTGTAACATTTCTAATGTATCCTATAACACTACTAATAACTATGCAATATATTTTAACTAAAATTTACCCTGCCTTATATATTGTTCAGAAATGCATTCTGATTCCACATAGAATTCTAGAAATGCCTCTCTTTGGGGTACAGAAATGGGGATCCCTTAATGGAATGCTGTCAAGGAGAACTTTCTGTTGGCAAAAATATCCTATAAACCTATGTGTGTTTGGCTATTGAGTACTTGGGATGTGGCTAGTATAGAGAAGAACCGAATTATCAATGTTATATAACTTTGATTTAATTTTGAATAACTATATGTGAATAGTGGCTATCTTATTGAACAGTACACAGGTAGTTCATATCTCTAAGGCTTTTTCACAAATTGAGTATTGGAGAGTCGTGTAGAAGGGTAGATTACTCTTACTCGTTTCTGATTACGACGGGGTTGTGTAATTTGGTTTTAGGCATCTTACAAACTCACTGTCTACAAATAAATCAGTGTTGCTGCATTGTTTTCCATTTCTGTTTTGCATTTTTCTCTTTCCTCCCCTGAAGACCTTCTCTGTCTTCAAGATCCAACTTAGATATTTCCTTTGTAAGGTCCCCCTTGACTCAATTACTATATTATATGCATACATAAAAATTAAAACTTATCAAATGTCTCACATCTCTAAGCTTTTTTAAAAAATGTTTGTTCCACAAACTTCATCTCATGCAGATTATGTTCTTCAATAATATCATTGTTTCTAATGAAACTGTGATTAATGACTATGTGAAGGAATGAATGAAAAAAAATCAAACTTAAATCTTCCCTTTAAGGTGTTTATAACACAGATACATATAAATATATTCCCCAATTCTCTCTGTGATCCACCCATTGAGATATTTTTAGGACAGACACATTAGGTCATACAGTGAACTATACTAAAACTATAAAGAAGACATGAGGAAACTCATATTTGCTGATAATAATTTTAAAATATGTAGAAAATATTAATTAAATGTTGGTTAATTCTTGTGGTTTTTGAGTGTGAGGGGCAAGTCATCTTATTTTACTTATCTTTACTGAAGATTTATTGCTCTTTTCCTAAAAAATTGTTTGCCTTGTGATAACTCATTTTTTCTATAGTTTTACACTATTATTAATTATGATAAAATTTAATATGATTTATGCATTGATTTTTACATAAGGCATACCATCATATTATATAGTATGTAAATTATCTGAGAAGTGAAGAAGACATGAATAACTCACTGTTTTAATATCAATGCACTATGACATCAAGATCAGACAATACATACAAGTGAGTTCTTAAGGCGGAAATGGGCTCACCCACTACAACATGAGTTACAAGCTTCTAAAACTCTTTGCATTATTTAGATTATATTTCACTTATAAGAACAGATTTGCAGTAGGTAATTAACTGTGTGAAGTGCACATTAAGGATTCAGACAATAAAATATTAATATAAAAGATAAATTATTAATATACCACACATATTGTGTGAGTGAGCTTTAAACATAAGGATATGTATTTAGTAATTTCTCATGGAAATTAATGTATGAAATAACAATCTGCTCCAAACTTGCTTCACATGGGCCCATCTCCAGGGAGGAATCTGATTAATGGGAGCAGTTATAACATGTATTATGCTTTAATTAATGTACTTTAATTTTTCTAAAAAAACAAAGCTTATCTTTTTTGCACATTTAACAATCAAATGTTTATATTCTCCAAAACATCTCATTCTTTTAGTTTTAAGGTCTCTTGGTACAAGAATTTCTGTAATCTGGGACAGGGACTTACATTCAGTAAAGCTTCACTAGTTGATAACTACTTTATTTTAAAAGAGGTTTCAATAATATAATACTTTATTGTGCAGAGGGACTTCTTTATTAAAGGAAATCAAATAATAGTTTCAATATCTGTACCAGGAGAATATACAGTTATTTAAAATTTATCTTCTTTCCTTATTTTTAGGTTAATAGATTGGTAGTACATTATTTTTAGAGTTATTTGTCCAAAAGTTAAACTTAGAAATATATCCCCACATTTGAACAAAATTCATTCTCAATTCTATTAGTAGTAATCTTTATGCTGCTAAATGGCTTTGGATTGTATTTCTCATTCTGATCAACCAATTTAAAAATGTTCTGTTGTTCACCAATTAAGTTCACTCATTTACATAACAGATATAAACTGAGTCCATACTATGTGTCAAAAACTATGCTAAGTATTGGTATATAGTGGTTCCTGCTTTCATTGATACTACATTCTACAGTAAGTGACTGATATTAAATCAACTTGCAGGTAATATGTAACTAATAATTGTAATAAGTCATACGAGGGGAAGAAAAATAGGGGTAATTTAGATAGATGAAGAATTTATCAGAAAAGTCTGCTCTAAGGAAATGAGGTATGAGCTGAGATACAAACAATTAGCAGGAGGCTTTCATAGGAATTATCTGTGCAGAACACGGGTGATGTGTTTTAGGCGGTGGGTGTGAAAGAACAGTAGTGGGAATGACAAGTCTAAAAGCCCTATGGATAAGACAAATCTTCCCATGTTGAAGAAATTCTCAGAGGCCTGTGGGTGGAATATAATGAATGACAAGACGAGGTAGAAGTAGGAATCTGCTGAAACACCCAACATGATCTAGGCTAAGGGAAAAATAATCTTTTACTTAAGAGGAATAGAGAACTACCTGAGTGTTTTTAACCAAGTTATCTATACTTTGAAAAATGTGCACTCTGTTTATTTAGTGGGGGAAGGATTTTTGGGGTAGGAGTTCACCTAGAGTTCAGAATATTAGTTTATTACAGGTAAGACATGATGGAGTCTTGGACCAGAGAGGCGGTAGCAGAGATGGAAAAAAATGGATTGATTCAAAATACACATGGTTACATGTGGAAAGTGAGAAGAAGGAAGTTTTAAGAATGATTACAGTGTTCTGGCTTGCAGATGTTGGTCGCCAGAGGTGACATTTACAGAAATAGGAAAGACTAGGAGTTCCAGGTTTGAGGACGTTGTTCAGAGCTGAATAGATATAGCAAGAAGTGGAGACATGTTAAACTTGAAATGTCTGTGAGACACAAAAGTAGATTCCTCAAGTAGGCATCTAGGTATTGAAATGTGAAATTCAGATGACAGTCTTGGTTGGATACAAAAGTTTGTGAGTCTTTGAATGTGTGGATGACGTGATTATAACAGCAAATTCAGGACATACTTTTCCAATCACCATCTAAAACAATTTACATATATTATCTTATTTAATGGTCAAAATGACCTCATGAAATAGTCATTATTATTCTCTTGTTAAAGGAGAGAAAACTGAGGCTCAAAAATCACCAGCTAGTCAGTGCAGAGCCAGAGGTAGAACAATGGCAGTCAGGATTTAGAGTCCATGCTCCTCTACTGCATTCTGGTGTATTTCCGGAAAGCCTAGATATATTTACTTTGTATTTTATGCCAAGGATGTAGCTTTGCTTTTTTTTTTTTGTATCAGAAAAGTAGAAATTGGTCAGTAAGTAATAAAAAGCAGAAATTATTCCCTACCTTCCTCTGATTTTAGGATACATTTCTAATCCCAATTATCATTCTTACATATGATGATAATTAATGTGGACTTGATATCAATGAATTACAGAGACAGGAAAGAAGACACTCCAGGACTGAGCCCTAGGGAGTGTCAAACTAGTTTGCTAGAGAAGAGAAGTTGGCCAAGAAACAGAAAAGTTTAGCCAGAAACAAAAAACACAAGAGTGTACAATTATAGAAACCAAGAGAAAAGAGCTTCAAAAGAGGAAAAGAGGTCAAATATGTACACTGATGTTAAGAGACCTAGTTAGGGTCATTATAAAATGCAAATTTTTAATAAATCAGTACCAACTTGAAAGAAATATATTGGAATGGCTGTGAGCAGTAGCCATCCAGTTTTAACTGCAGCCCTGCCATTTCCTAAATAAATACATGCAGCGGATCCCCTAATTTGTTGAGATTATAGATTCCTAATCTGGAAAGTAAATAGAAATAAAATTGTCTGCATGGACCTATCCTTCTCTTGAATGTTGTTTTCTTATTTATAGCCTATCAATGTTTTACAATAATGGTAAAGCGTTTCGTTTTTCCTAGGTAAAAAGTAACCTCTCTTGTAGCAAACATTGTATGTACTGTTGCTCACATTCACAAGATGACTTGCTACAGACAGCACACTTCCAGTGTGGGAAGTCAGCTTACACGGAGATGTCATGCAAAAATGTCATTTTTATTGGTGGTGGAAGTTACATTGAGATTAGGTCACAATAGCATAGACTCAAATTTCTTCATACGACATCACTTTTTAATGCTATTATGGTACATAATTCCCACTATCTACACAAAAAATACTTGGACATGAGGGAGCCCTGAAGGTTCTCAAGTGCCTGGCTTTCAACCTTCAAGAGTTGTTAAATTTGGTGAATTTCCTATGTACTTGTATGCTTGACGTTGGCATGTATATAGACATGTAAATGCTGCACTTGCTAAAGAACGTGCACTCATCTGAAATTCCAAATGGCATTCACATTTAATTATATCCTTCTGTCTTTATGACGTTTCACTTACTCTTTTATTGTAGTAGAATGGTGAAAACGAAGATCATCTTATTGTTTACAGGTATGTAGGGGATAGGTTGCCATTCAAGTAAATGAGAAAAAATACCCAGTATTTTATGTGGCCCCATAAAATTGGACGTGTACCGTCATTCTTCTGATATGGACAAATGTTCTGCCTCAATAATAAGTGGATTTAATATGCTGAGTTATGAATAACTAGTAGGTTTGATATTTCTACTTATAAATATTCTGACTTAGAGGGCAATGCAGTGCTAAAGAATTAGCTGGAGATAAAGAAACAGGTAGCCCACGGAGTCTCTGTTAACACACCAAAAGAGTTTTTCTAAGTTTTATCTACTGATAGAGAACACACATAGCGATTATGACTTCAGGTGGCTTTAGGTTTAAGTTCCTGGGTCTATCAGATGCTAATTGTTTGATCTGTGGCTGGTCATTTGACTACTCCAAAGATCAGTACTGTCATAAGTAAAATGGGAATAATAATAATACCTCCCTCAAAGGTCTGTTCAGAGAATTAAGCAAGATAATGTACGTAAAACTGTAAATAGAATGCTGGGCATATAGTAAGTATTCAGTTATTGGTAGCTGTGTTTATTATGATTTTACAATCACTGTTACTAGGGTTGTCCTAAAATTGCAGAGTGATATTATAAGGAATGAGCAACCAGAAACTTAGAGTGGCAATTGGCAAATATATGTTATAAATAAAAAATTAATACAGACTGATGTCAAAAGCAGGGAACCACTTACTGATATCTTACCACACTACTACTTCCTTTTCATAGAACTTTTTACTTTTTGAAAATTATCAGATAAAAAAGATATCTGATGAGTTTGTTCTTGATTATAAAACAGAAGGACTTGTATAATGAAAAATATTTTCAATAAGTTATATCTGGAAACCAAAGACAATTTTGTACTGATAACAAAATATAAACAGAAATTCAGTTAATAAAATTGCTTGTACTTCCTATGGTCAATAAAATCCTGTTTCAACATTTGAAACTATTGTATTGAGAATTTACTTCTTTGTTTTTTTCAGAAAACCCAAAGGCCAACTCAAAAACATTATACTGCAAACTAGATGCTAATGTCTCTTTTTAAATAAATTCGATTACCTTCCTTTATAGTTTATTTATTAATGCATACCTTTTCTATTAATTGTGAGCTCCAAATGTCAGGAAACGGAGATTATAAAACATTTTTTACATCTCTAGAATATTAAACAGGTTGTTAGTTAATTAACAGACACATTTATTTAATTATTTATTAAATAAGGACTTATTGAGCACCTACTTCAAGCCGGGCATTGAATAAAGCATAGCGGACAAAAAGATGAAAAGTCATAGTCTTTCCCTGAAAGAATTTCAGTTTAATTAGATACCTAAATATGTATGCCAGCAATAACGGTATAAGCCAGACTGCAATAATGTAAGTGATGGATAAGGATACATTATGGAAAAGGTTTCTATCTTTCCAAGACACTTGGTGGTTTTCTCAGAAAAGATGGCATCTATCACTTCACATAGAGCTAGAAGGATGAGAAGAGGTTTTTTTTTGTTTGTTTGTTTTTTTGTTTTTTTTTTCCAGTTGGAGAGAAGGGAAGAAAAAGATGAGGTGGGAAGAAGACTATTCCTAGAAAATTAATCCATCACACACACATGCACACACACCAAGAGAGAGAGGGAGGGAGAGAGAGAAAAAGAAAGAAAGAGAGAAAATAAAGAGCATGGCAACAAAAGAATGAGTGATTGAGAGTAAAAACATTTTCACAATCCACATTAGTACAGCTAACTGTATGGAGGTCTTAATAAAAATATTTTCACAATCCAAATTAGTACAGCTAACTATATGGAGGTCTCAGAGTTCTTCTCAAGACTTGCTAGTGAGTTAACTTAGAGTGACTACAATGGCTACCCAATTTTAGTCATATTGATTGTCAAAAGCGAATAGAATGAAATTTTTAAAAGAAAAACATAAACACATGAAGCTGAGCCTCATAGGAGAAGAGTTTGGAACGTGTAACTGCTAACGATCAATCTGCTTTTTACCTTGTCTTTCCGTGGTTTTAAATCCAACGCTTGCAGACTATCAACTGGCAGGATCCATGGAAATGTACTAGCTGCTCCAGGTTAACCCTTTATCTTTTTAGAATACAGAATAAATATTCAAATATGTGATATCTGGATAGAAAAAATATTTCAAACTATTCCTAGTCTTTGAATGCTTCAGATAAGGCTTTTCTCTCTCTGAGTTTGCATTAATTGGATGATACCATGTTTTTTTTTTTATTATTATTATTACACTTTAAGTTTTAGGGTACATGTGCACAACGTGCAGGTTAGTTACATATGCATACATGTGCCATGCTGGTGCGCTGCACCCACCAACTCGTCATCTAGCATTAGGTATATCTCCCAATGCTATCCCTCCCCGCTCCCCCCACCCCACAACAGTCCCCAGAGCGTGATGTTCCCCTTCCTGTGTCCATGTGTTCTCATTGTTCAGTTCCCACCTATGAGTGAGAATATGCGGTGTTTGGTTTTTTGTTCTTGTGATAGTTTACTGAGAATGATGATTTCCAATTTCATCCATGTCCCTACAAAGGACATGAACTCATCATTTTTTATGGCTGCATAGTATTCCATGGTGTATATGTGCCACATTTTCTTAATCCAGTCTATCATTGTTGGACATTTGGCTTGGTTCCAAGTCTTTGCTATTGTGAATAGTGCCGCAATAAACGTACGTATGCATGTGTCTTTATAGCAGCATGATTTATAGTCCTTTGGGTATATACCCAGTAATGGGATGGCTGGGTCAAATGGTATTTCTAGTTCTAGATCCCTGAGGAATCGCCACACTGACTTCCACAAGGGTTGAACTAGTTTACAGTCCCACTAACAGTGTAAAAGTGTTCCTATTTCTCCACATCCTCTCCAGCACCTATTATTTCCTGACTTTTTAATGATTGCCATTCTAACTGGTGTGAGATGGTATCTCATTGTGGTTTCGATGTGCATTTCTCTGATGGCCAGTGATGGTGAGCATTTTTTCATGTGTTTTTTGGCTGCATAAATGTCATGTTTTTAAATATCCTTAATCTGGTGTTTTGTTTTTCAGTGGTGTGACTATCTACATAGTTTACTTAAATTATACTGCTTTTCCCTATTCCTGTATGATAACTAGTAAATATATACCTATCTTTTTTTTTTGTATCATTATACTTTAAGTTCTGCACAACATTCAGATTTGTTACATAGGTATACACATGCCATGTTGGTTTGCTGCACCCATCAACTCGTCATTTACCTAGGTATTTCTCCTAATGCTATCTCTCTCCCAGCATCCCACCCCTGATAGGCCCTGGTGTGTGATGTT
This sequence comes from Pongo pygmaeus, assembly GCF_028885625.2. Taxonomy (NCBI): domain Eukaryota; kingdom Metazoa; phylum Chordata; class Mammalia; order Primates; family Hominidae; genus Pongo; species Pongo pygmaeus. The sequence goes on along the minus strand of NC_085930.1, from coordinate 16,346,902 downwards.
CCCCTCCCTGTGTCCATGTGTTCTCATTGTTAAACTCCCACTTATGAGTGACAACATGCAGGGTTTGGTTTTCTGTCCTTGTGATAATTTGCTGAGAATGATGGTTTCCAGCTTCATCCATGTCCCTGCAAAGGACATGAACTCATCCTTTTTTATGGCTGCATAGTATTCCATGGTGTATATGTGCCACATTTTCTTTATCCAGTCTATCATTGATGGACATTTCGATTGGTTCCAAGACTTTGCCATTGTGAAAAGTGCCACAATAAACATACGTGTGCATGTGTCTTTATAGTAGAATGATTTATAATCCTTTGGATATATACCCAGTAATGGGTATATATCCCAGCATCCCAGTAATGGGATTGCTGGGTCAAATGGAATTTCTAGTTCTAGATCCTTGTGGAATCACCACACTGTCTTCCACAATGGTTGAACTAATTTACACTCCCACCAACAACGTACTAGTGTTCCTATTTCTCCACATCCTCTCCAGCATCTGTTGTTTCCTGACTTTTTAGTGATTGCCACTGTAACTGGAGTGAGATGATATCTTCTTGTGGTTTTGATTTGCATTTCTCTAATGACCAGTGATGATGAGCATTTTTTCATAAGTTTGTTGGCTGCATAAATATCTTCTTTTGAGAAGTGTCTGTTCATATCCTTCGCCCATTTATTTGATGGGCTTGTTTGTTTTTTTCTTGTAAATTTGTTTAAGTACTTTGTAGATTCTGGATATTAGCCCTTTGTCAGATGGGTAGATTGCAAAAATGTTCTCCAAATCTGTAGGGTGCCTGTTCACTCTGATAGTAGTTTCTTTTGCTGTGGAGAAGCTCTTTAGTTTAATTAAATCCCATTTGGCAATTTTGGCTTTTGTTGCCATTGCTTTTGGTGTTTTAGTCATGAAGTCTTTGCCCATGCCGATGTCCTGAATGGTATTGCCTAGGTTTTCTTCTAGGGTTTTTATGGTTTTAGGTCTTACATTAAAGTCTTTAATTCTTCTTCTGTTAATTTTTGTATAAGGTGTAACGAAGGGATCCAGTTTCAGCTTTCTGCATATGGCTAGCTAGTTTTCCCAGCACCATTTATTAAATAGGGAATCCTTTCCCCATTTTTTGTTTTTGTCAGGTTTGTGAAAGATCAGATGGTTGTAGATGTGTGGTGTTATTTCTGAGGCCTCTTTTCTGTTCCATTGGTTATATATCTGTTTTGGTACCAGTACCATGCTGTTTTGGTTACTGTAGCCTTACGGTATAGTTTGAAGTCAGGTAGCATGATGCCTCCAGCTTTGTTCTTTTTGCTTAGGATTGTCTTGGCTATGTGGGTTCTTTTTTGGTTCCACATGAACTTTAAAGTAGTTTTTTCCAATTCTGTGAAGAAAGTCATTGGTAGCTTGATGGGGATAGCATTGAATCTATAAATTACTTTGGACAGTATGGTCATTTTCACAATATTGATTCTTCCTATCCATGAGGATGGAATGTTCTTCCATTTGTATGTGTCCTCTTTTATTTCCTTCAGCAGTGGTTTGTAGTTCTCCTTGAAGACGTCCTTCACATCCCTTGTAAGTTGGATTCCTAGGTATTTTATTCTCTTTGTAGCAATTGTGAATGGGAGTTCACTCACGATTTGGCTCTCTGTTACTGGTGTATAGGAATGCTTGTGATTTTTGCACATTGATTTTGTATCCTGAGATTTTGCTGAAGTTGCTTATCAGCTGAAGGAGATTTTGGGCTGAGATGATGGGGTTTTCTAAGTATACAATCAAGTCATCTGCAAACAGAGACAATCTGACTTCCTCTTTTCCTAATTGAATACCCTTTATTTCTTTCTCTTGCCTGATTGCCCTGGCCAGAGCTTCCAATACTATGTTGAACAGGAGTGGTGAGAGAGGGCATCCTTGTCTTGTGCCAGTTTTTATATACCTATCTTTTATATAGATATGTGACAATCAAAAGAATGGAAGTTGATAAATGAAGTAGTCCTTGAATGGCTTATAAAAAAGTCATGCAAAATTAAAGTTGTTTTGTATTCTGCTCACTGGTTAGATTTAAAGCATTGAGATATTACAACATGCTCAAATATAGAAAATTTATAGTTTATTGTCTTAAAATATTTTTAACGAACAGAAGACTCAAGACATTTCTAAGAAGAGAAATGACCAAACTAGGCACTTCAAACCATTTGTAATTTTTAATCATTGTATCCACTGGGATGTTTGGGAGAACTGACTATCACTCCTTAATATTGCTAAAATGGCTCCAACTGGAATTTTACAAATTGTCTCTCATTCAGGTAGGTGTATTAATTCACCTTCTTCAACGTGTTCCTGATGATTTATCTTCGTATGAGTGTCTCAATCTTTGATGTGTATTTGGATCAAGGGTTACATAACTTTAAAACCCAATTACCATCTTTGTTTGATTGTTTGTTTCTATCCTTTCTTCCTGGATGCCACAGAAGTTACCATAACATTTCCATGAGATACATATTTTTAGAATGTTAATGTAAATGAGATATACATTTTTAGGATGTGACACATTTTTCTATGTGGCTTGAGGATTCATTTGTAGTACATTATTGTCACAATCAGTATAAAATTTTAATTAAAACTCAGCTACTTGTTTTACTTATATAAAGTTTTTTATGGCGATAGTAAAGAGATCTTCTCCTGTACTGAATAAAGTGAGGGTGAATAATGCAATATTTTCTACATTTCTTTAAAGTCTAAGAGCTATTTAAATTAAATTCGAATGGTTATTCTGACTATAAGGATGGAACAGAAGGGAAGTATAGAGTAAAAACAAATATCAAAGGAGAGAGATAAAAAATAAGGAGGACCATCAAAGCTGTAACTGTAGGAAGACAAAAAGCAGAGCCATTTATATGAAGCAAAGCAGAGAAATAATCATGTAAAGGGTCAAAGCAGGTGAAGGCAAGAAGTGAAAAGTATTGTAATGAGTGGAAACAGAAAAGGATTAGTCACCATTTAAATTCAAATTTAACGCAGTCTTGTGGTTAGCAATTTTTGTGTGTGTGCAGGAAGATGAGAAAGGCCAGTTAAATTCACACAATGTAATTCTGAATTTAAGGACCACCCTTGACATACTTTATTACATAAAAATGTATTTGCAAAAAATAGGTATTTATTTATGTACTTTTGTTTTTGTTAGCTATTGATAGAAAGCAGTAACATTTAGAGAATTTCATTTCAGGATTAAAAAATATATATATATTATATATATATGATTCTTGGTACCTTAATTTTGCTAACTCTTATAACATCAATCTAGATGTATTAGACAATGGGTGATAGGCATAAAAGAAGGAAAGTTAAATATTATATACTGTAATAAGAAAGCACAGCCTGGACAGTGTTACAAAGAAGTGCCAATTAAGTAGAAACTTTGAGAGTGGGTAGGAGTGAGCAGAGGTTTCCAGAAGCAACAAAAGCACACAAAATTGTGGATGTGCAATTTTTGGCCAGAGAATGGCACATACTCTAATGTAGCATGAAAAGTCCATTAACTGTGAGATAACCAAACAATGTTTACTCATGTTCTCAAATGTGTAAAATAAAAACACATTTTAGACAAGCTTAGTTCAAAAACTTTTTTTTTTAAATCTTTTGTAGTTATAGTTAAATGCTTAGCTCTCAGGAAAATGACAGTGCTTTGCATTTTATGAATCACTTTCACATATTTGTTTTTGTTAAATTATGTCTTTGCTATATAAAATGGCCCATGTGCTAATGGTTCTGAATCGGTGAAATTTTCTTGTGAATGAAAACAGCAAATTCCGGATCCTGTAGGAAATATTTTACATTGAATATATGTCTAATTCCTACATTGTTAATACGGCCACAAAGGATATCCTTTACTTATTCTTCTCATCCTCATTCTTAATATCCTATTCTGGACATTATCATCATAGGCCTGGATGCCTGTAAAAACAATCTAACAGTTTTCTGTTTATAGCCAAGATGATATTTTAAAATGCTTTACTAATTTTTAATTCTACTGTTTAAAACCTCACTGAACTACCATAGTTCTCACAATAAAACTGCAAACCTTTCAGATAGTCCTGGTCTTATCATTTGACACTGTCACCTTTGCAGTTTATTTTTCTGTCAGTAGAGGTAATATGTTTCTAAGGTTTAATACAAATAGAACAATAACAAGTACTTTTATAGTGCTCATGTAAAGCACATATTCTATTAAATATGTTATGTGTATTAGCTCATTTAGTCCTCACAACAATTCTATGGGGAAGGTAGTATCACAAATGCTATCTACTAATGGGGAAACTGAGGCAAACAAAGGCCAAGAAAGATTTTCAATTTTACACAGTGAGAAAGCTGCTTAAGCAGTATCTCCACATTTGTTCTCTGAACCACATCTGGGGCTTTGGAGTTGGCCAGACCAAGTCTTAAATGTCAGATCTTCCTGTTTTCTGGATTGTAACATTGGACAAATTATGAATAAACCTAGTCCTCATCTTCCTCAACTGAAAAATCAGAATAACCTTTTACAGAGGGCTATTGTGAGGAGAATTTGAGATAATGTTTTTTAAGTACAAACTACAGCACTTAGCACCTAATAAATATTCATAAATACTAGGTATTATTGTTGTAATAGTAATTATTCATTGCATAGTATTATATAATATCTACATCTATTGATAATTATATGTTATATAATATATAATTATTATTTATCAGGTTGGCTCTTTTATATAATAATTGTGAAACTTTACAAATGTTCTCCTTGCTAGTAGTAGTCCATCCCTCAATTTCCCTTCTTTGCCTGATAACTCTTATTTGCCCTTCAGGTTTCATTGTAGACGTCCATTCTTCTGTGAAACCATCCATGAGCCTTCAAGTGTGGGCGGCAGCCCTCCTAAATTCGTAGAATGCCACATTATTTTCATTTACTCTACTTTAATTAGCTGTTTTCTTGCCTGAATCCTCCAATACTGGTAACAAATTTTATTTTTACAGGATTGTTTCTCATTCACTTTTGGTACCTTTAGTTTTTGAACACTGGTTAAAATACAGTAAGTTCAGTAAATATTTATTAGTAGAATAAATGAGTGACCTAGATGGTATTTAAAGATCACCTACAAACATCCCTGGATTTTACACATGAAGCCTAAAAATAATCTAATGGAATCTAACAGAATCTACATGAATCTGGATCAAATATAAATTCACAGAAAAGGGTTATCAATGAATGAGAAAAATTCACTCTTTGACTTTTATATTATCACTTCCACAATTCAACAGTGATCATGAACAAACTGCCCATGAACAATCGGGAACATCTATTAATCTACATAAAAAATCAGAAATGCAGTTGAGATCAACTATGAAATTAAAAAGAAACAGATAGAAGCAAAAAGTCACTCATTTCAAAAAAAAAAAAAAAGAGACATACTTTCAAAGAAGTTGTTATATACCCAAGCTACAGGTACCAGCATGGCCAACATGCTTTCAAGCTTTTATTTTAAAATTTTGGTGTTTACTTGTAGTCTTACTTATTAAACCCAACAAATTGGAATATGCAGAATATTTAAGAAACAGAGTTTAACATCAAAATTTATTTTTTAGTTCCTTAAGCCTTAATTAATTTTGGTTTCCAAAACCTTGTTTTTCATTCACAAACTATAAAACTTCCTTTAAAATGTGCTTAATGGCAGCATCAAATGAGTTCACAATTTAATAGGATTCGCTTTTCTCCTAACTGCAAAGGACTGTCCTCCACCCTCTCATCCAGCTGCCTGGCCTTGTGTAATTCTCATTTGCATTCTCAATTGCTTTAGTTCCTCAAGGGGAAAAAAAAAATTTCTACCTACCTCCTATAGGTGTTGCAAGGATTAATAAATTGCAAAGCACACTGAAAATTTGGATAAAATATCCTGTGACAGACTGGAATATTACCAGAACTACAAGTATCATTTCCAGATGCAGCAGCTACAAGGACAAGAAAGCAGATCCGGAAATCGTATCCAAGCCTCCCACATGGAGGGTTATTGCCCGGCCAAAGAGTTACATTTTGATATTTAAATATCAGTGGTTCTATATCAAAGCCATCTTGCTGAGAGCGGTTTGTCTGGGAGCATAAAGTGCCTGAATTGGCCCAACAAAAGGCAACAGCCCTGAATCATTAAGACTTTATAACCACAAGCAACAGTATTCCCAGGATAGGGTTTATCTCTATTAGAAATCAAAGAGAACTTTCCTTTCTGTTAAACAGATAACTCAAAATTATAAATAGCCAGCTTCAGTAGACTGGCTCTTTATGGAGTCAAGTGGGTTACAAACTCCTTGAAATTTGAGAAGTCCCTCTGAAAGGGATACTGAACTTAGGTTAATGTTCCTAAGTGAATCTTGGCGTGGATTTTTGTCTGGGAATTTAGATTTTAGATATGAGCAAGCTTACTGTTTCAAGGAATTCAATTTAACTCATATATAGAAGTGTATATGGTGAACAATTTGAAAATCAGTGAAACTGCTTTTCTTCTATTTGAACTGTACATAACAGTTCATGATTTGCATTGTTTTGTTTTTGCACCAGAGGTGCAGAGGGTTAGATGAATTATACTCTGTAGTTACCGGGATATCACAGTAACATGATTGGTGGTGCAAACCCATCTTATACTGGGTTTATTTTTTCTTTCTATTCCCATTCTGCATTCCCTTTTGCCAATGCCACCCACTACTCAGGATGTCATCCTAATGTGTGCAATTGGTATCCTTTTATTTTCATTTGTTATTTTAAAATGTTGCGATATTGAGTGCATGTGTTTTAATAGGCAGAAATGTTTGTTATAGATTTGATATTTTTCTTACTCTTTTTCACTCGCACTGTGTTTTAGAACTCTTGTATTTATGTATGATAGTTGTACATATTTTTGAGGTACATATATTTTGATACCTGTATACAATGTGTAGTGATCAAATCAAAGTAATTGTGATATTCATTACTTCAAACCTCTATCTTTCCTTGTTTTGGGAACATTACAATTTTTCTCTTACAGTTATTTTGAAATATCTTATAAATTATTGTTAACTATAGTTTCCCGACTGAACTATCAAATACCGGAACTTATTTCTTTTATCTAACTGTATAGATAAAAGTATGTCCATGTATAACCATGGCTGTATGAATATCTAGTGTGTTGCCTCTAGCTCTAATGAGGTGTTCTTTAGTGTGTAACCTCCATTCTTTATTTATCTATTCCCCAGTGGCAGCTGACTACATGGTCTCTAACCCCTTGTTAGTACAAATAACATGATGAAGAACATTCCTATATGTGTTCCGTCACAGCCTGTGTGAGGATTTTTCTGGGACATGCTTTGTAGTGGGTTGTGGGAATATAGCAGGTATGTGAACTTAATTGGATTAAGACCTGCCCCAGATTGCTTTTCAGGATGACTGCACAACTCTACACTCTGTGCTGGAGGTTTCCCATTTCCTACAACTCCTTCCAACATTTGGCATTGTCCAGCTTTCTAAATTTTGCTAATCTCATGAGTGTAAAGTGATATGCTATTGTTGTTTTAGTTAGCATGTCTTTAATTCCTAATGGGTTTGAGCATATTTCATGTTTGTTAGTCTTTGGAGTTTCCTACACTGCAAATTGCTTTTTTCTAACTTTGCACATACTTTTCTTGTGGTTACGGTTTTTTTTGTGGTTGTTGTTGTTTTTAACTTTCTTTTTTCTCTCTTCCTTTCTTTTTGACTTGCAGAATTGGTTAGTTAGTTAGTTAGTTATTTTTTAGAGAGAGTCTCACTCTGTCACCCAGGCTGGACTGCAGTGGCGTGATCATGGCTCACAGCAACCTCTATCTCCCAGGTTCAAGCTATTTTGGTGCAGCAGCCTCTGGAGTAGTTGGGATTATAGGCACTCACCACCATATCCGGTTAATTTTTTTCCATTTTTAGTAGTGATGGGGTTTTGTTATGTTGGCCAGGCTGGTCTCAAATTCCTGTCCTCAAGTGATCTGCCTTCCTCGGCCTCCCAAAGTGCTAGGACTACAGGTGTGAGCCACCATGTCCGGCCTCTAGAGGATAAATGATTGGATTAGGGAATTGTAAAGGTGAGACTCAATTCCTAGCAATTTTACTTATAAACTGTAAGAATTTGGATCAAATAATTAACTTCTCTATGTGTCCATTTAATCACCCAGATAACATGGAGATAATGTTATCTACCTTTTCTCCATGCATAAGAAATATACAATATTGGGCCTGAATAAGATGGGGCTAACTAAATAATGATTATCATTGTTGAATAATTATATCATTGTTGAATAGATACCCAGTAGTAGACTCTATTTCTTTTTTCTGGTTATAGCCCTAAATTTGTTTGAACAACTACCACTCTTGCATTCTCTTGGCATGTATTTGGCAAGGCACTACCTGCTCAGAAGTGGAGTTTATGAATTATACTCTGGAGAAATCAGTCATCCCCTGTGCACAGTAATTGATTCAAAGTTGAATATAAGACCCAATTGAGATCCACTGAAGTCTACAAAACTGATTTCTGGAACATTGGTTGGTGCCATCAGGAAAGTAGATGTAAAGATGCGGTATAGCTCCTATCTTCCAACATGACAACTTATTTGAGAAAGTTAAAAAAAAGAAGTTGGGTCCTTGTGACAAATTTCAGTCTAAATTAGACCTCAATCTGAAGTCACCTAAAGGATGATTTCTAGGTAGGTATGTGAACTAGTAAATTCTTTTTTAGATTATAGTAGTCCCAGTTACTCAAAGCTTTACTTTCCTAGGTTTCAGTTACCTGTGGCCAATTGTGGTCTGAAAATATTAAGTGGAAAATTCCAGAAATAAACAATTCATACATTATTGATTGTGTGCCATTCTGCGTGGCATGATGATATCTCACGCTGTCCTACTCAATCCCAGCTGGCACGTGAATCATCCCTTTGTCTAGAGTAACCACATTGTATATGCTACCCACTAGTTACTCACTTAGTAGCCATCTTGGTTATCAGATTGACTGTCATAGGATTGTAGTACTTGTTTTCAAGTAATCATTATTTTACTCAATAAAAATAAGGCTCTATTTGGCATATCCAAATTGCCAGCATAGTAGTCTCAAAGCACAAGACTACTATGCTTTGAGATATGCATAGTATCTCAATTTGGATATGCCAATTGAGCATTTTGGATGCAATTTGGGTATGCCAATAAGAGCCATACAGTGGCAATTTGGATATGCCAATAAGAGCCATACAGTGTTTCTTTGAAGCGAAAAGGTGAAAGTTCTTGACTTAAAGAGAAAAAATATTGTATGCTGAAGTCACTAAGATCAATGGAAAGAACGAATCTATATGTGAAATTATGAAGAAAGAAAAAGAAATTAAGGCATAGTCCATATGGAGTTCAGTACAGTCTGTAGTTTCAGGTATCTACTGGGGGTCTTGGAACGTATCTCCTGAGGACAAGGAGAGATCACTCTATATTCATTCAGATGGTGTTCCCTGTTGCTTGCAGCTGAAAGAGGCCTTCAGACACTATCAAGCAGAAAATTTTAAAATATATTGCTTCCACTAAAAAATAGTTAAAATAATTTTGATTATTTTGGGAATAAATGACAATGTAAATAAATGATCAGATTCTTGAAAGAAAAGGCAGTCTTCCTAGGAATGTTGAATAAATAAATTAGTTTTGAGAAAATAATTTAATTTTAACCATGTTATAAAACTATTTTAGAGATTTCATTAGCTGCATATTAAAAATACTTGATTCGTAAAATATGTTACAATCTGAAGCTATCAACTATAAGGAGATAAATTTCTCAAAATGACACCCCTACATGAGCTCAATTTGCAAAAACATATAAAGATTTCAAGTGAATTTATGTGAAGTGCATTTGCATGACGATATTCAGTAAGATTGAATCATAGTCACCTTTAACTTTAGATTATGGCATTACATTAAATCTCATTTAAAGTAAATGAACCATGAGAAAAAAAAGTGTAAAACTGTTGTTAAGTAGAGAATCTTGGGCCAGAGGGTGGGAGGTGGGGAAAACATTGATCAAACAGTTGATTTAATTGGAATAAATAAATTGTCTCTTGCATACCATTTGAAAAGAAAAATCCCATTTTCCAAAATCATTAGTAGAAGAACTTTTACATGTCATAAAACAATGCCTCTTATTTGTCAACCTTTTTTGAAGGAGGTCAATCATGGCCAGCTAATCTATAAATTCTTTCAAGTTAATCCATTGCAGAAAGGGCAAGTTTTATGTTCCTCAATATTCTACCATCACCAAAATCCATCTACTTTCCAGCCATAATTGATTGGACTGGAGCTGAGTGCATGGCCTAAGTTAAATTATTCACATTCTTTCTTCCAAAAAGTTGAGATTTCTATAATGAGAGACTAAACCAGCGTAATAACAGTTAAGAGCTTGATTTTTAGGTTGGATAGAATCTGGTCTGGTGTTAGGTGCACGAAAAGCCAATGCTATCCCTGTTTTTCTTTTCTTTTTTTTTTTTTTTATAAACCATGTTTATTTCAGCTGTTTGTTTTCTGCTTCTAACAACCAGGAAATCCCTGTGAAAGCCTTCCAAAGAATCCCCCTAATTTCTTTTACATGGAGATTCATATAAGATTGAATAGGTGACCTTTAAAGCTGAAAAAAAAATCCATCAACTTCGGTTCATATCTAATTCTGAGTGTCTAAATCATTAGTAATCAGATAGAATTTGATGTACTTATGGCATTCTGGGACTTGAACATACCTTGAGACATCAAGTAATTTACTTAGATAAATCATCTCTTAATAATTCAGGAGGTGAAAATATCTGACATATTTTTAGGAACATTAGTAAAAGAAATTCTCCAAAAAAAGTTTTATTTGTAAAAAATTAAATTACCTTGATGTCAAAAATTGATGATAACAAATCTAAGTTCCCCATGCTCAAATCTAAGTAGATCTTTCTGGAGTGTGAATATGGTTATCCATGATATTCAGAATAGTTTTTCAAACCTCTGAAAATTGCCTGTGCCATCTCTCAGCCTTCTCTCCAATATCACTCATGACTAGGTTATGTGTCCTCCCCACTCAGAAGTTTTATTTACTTATTTGTCTCACTTGACACCAAATGCCTGGTAGACCTCAGTTTACTTTCCCTCTTTGCTTCCCTCCATCCTTTTTATTCTTGCAAAATTTATTAATTTAATGTTTACTATGCCATATGCATCTGTGAACACAGTGGTGAACAAGCAGTGGGCACTGCCATCAAGGGCTTATTTGGCAGAGTCAGATAAACGAACAGGTATTTAAAATGATTGGATAGGCTTGAAGATAAGATAATTTGGTTGTCATTAAAAGGACACATGACTTGAGAGAGAGTATAAGAAGGATTTCCACAGACGGTGAATATTCACCTGGACCTAAAAGAGGTAGAGTGAGAGAAGGATAGGATAGCAGAGATGCATTTATGCAAAGGCTAAAAGCAAAAGTGAACATGTAAGCAAGGGTTTGCAAGGCAGTTAATATAGTTGTTGCTGTTGGTCATGGTGGTGGGGTGTGTGTGTGTGTGTGTGTGTGTGCCTGCATGCATGTGTGTTCTGTATGTGTGGTTGGCGGGGGCATGGTGTGGGTTAGGGAGGAGGTGAGAGATGTGAGAAATGAGGTTTAGAGCAAAGCCAAAGCCAGCTCTTGAATGACTGCAACCTTTCCGAGAAATTTCTGCCATACTCAGAGGGCAAGGGGCATACTGAAGTGTTTCTAGCAAAAGAGTCACAATGAAGTCAGCTTACTCTCTGTTTATGTGGGGAAGAGATGGTCTTCAAATTGGCACAATACTTTATATATTGTTTTTTAAAATTATTTTTTATTTCAATAGTTTTGGGGGGAACAGGTGGTTTTGTTTTGGTTACATGAGTAAGTTCTTTAGTGGTGATTTCCGAGATTTTGGTGCACCTGTCACCCAAACAGTGTACACTGTACCCAATATGTAGTCTTTTATTCCTCACCCCCCTCTTGTCCTTCCACACCAAGTTCCCAAAGTCCAATATATCCACATAGCTTAGCTTCCACTTATAAGTGAGAACATGTGGTATTTGGTTTTCCATTGTTGAGTTACTTCAATTAGAATAATGCCTCCAACTCCATCCAAGTTGCTGCAAGGGCCATTATTTCATTCCTTTTTATGGCTGAGTAGTATTCCACGGTGTATGTAACCAAATTTTCTTAATCCATTCTTTGGTTGATAGACATTTAGGTTGGTTCCATACTTTTGCAATTGCAAATTGTGCTTCTATAAACATGCATGCGCAAGTATTGTTGTTGTTTTTTTTTTTTATGTTATATAATGACTTCTTTTCCTTTGGGTAGCTACCCAGCAGTGGGGTTGCTGAATCAAATGATAGTTCTACTTTTAGTTCTTTAAGGAAACTCCATACTGTTTTCCACAGTGGTTGTACTAGTTTACATTCTCATCAGCAGTGTAGAATAGAAGAGTTCCCTTTTTATCACATCCATGCCAACACTGTTTTATTTTTTAAATTTTTTAAATTATGAGCAATCAAATGAGAGAAATAAAGAGCATCAAAACTGGAAAAGAGGAAGTCAAATGGTTGCTGTTTGCCCATGATATGATTGTATGTCTAGAAAACACTAAAGACTCATCTGAAAAGCTCCTAGATCTGATAAATGAATTCAGTAAAGTTTCAGGATACAAAATCAATGCGCACAAATTAGTAGCACTGCCATACGTCAAAAGTGACCAAACTGATTATCAAATCAAGAACTCAATCCCTTTTTTAACAGCTACAAAACAAAAACAAACACAAACAAACAAACAAACAAAACCTCAGGAATATACTTAACCAAGGAGGCAAAAGATCTCTACAAGGAAAACTACAAAACTGCTAAAAGAAATCATAGATGACACAAACAAATGGAAACACATCCCATGCTCACGGATGAGTAGAATCTACAGATTCAATGCAATTCCCACCAAAATACCATCATCGTTCTTCATAGAACTGGAAAAAACATTCTAAAATTCATATGGAACCACAGAAGAGCCCACATAGCCAAAGCAATACTAAGCAAAAAGAACAAATCTGGAAGCATCATATTACCTGACTTCAAATTATACTACAAGGCTATAGTTACCAAAACAGCATGGTGCTGGCATCAACATAGGCACATAGACCAATGGATCACAATGGAGAACCCAGAAATACAGCCAAATATTTACAGCCAACTCATCTTTGACAAAGCATATAAGATTAAAGTGGGGAAAGGACACCCTATTCAGTGAATGGTGCTCAGATAACTGGCAAGCCATATATATGTTGTTGTTTTTCTAAGGTACCTTATATCTATCCATCTCCAAGTCTTTCTGGGTAACATAGTGGAAGAACTACAATTTTCAGAGACACAATCTAATTGGAGTGATCATCTTTACATATGAGAAAAGGAAGTCTCAAGGACTAAAGGACACACAGCAAGTAGCCCACCAAGGTAGCATGAAGGATAGGAGCAAAAAAGCACACCTTCTGATTGATCTTTGGTGTGAACTAGTAAGCTAAGATTTTTTTTTTTGGAAGACCTAGTATCTGAAGAACAAAAATTAACTGTTATCAATGTTTTATTATCTTAAAATCCTATATTAGATGGTTTATGAATATTGTTGAAAATGAATTATTTCTGTGTATGGAATGATTAGCTTGTAAACACAATATATAAAAACATACAGACAGCAGGTCTAAATCAGATGTCCTAATTTCATTTCCATTTCTGGTCCCTGTGATTTCATGAAAAAGATTTCAAGCATAGTATCTCTGGAATTAAACTGTGCTTTATTAACTATAAAACAGGCATATAATATTAATACATAAAAACATTTCAAACTCTATGCAATGGGAAAATCTTTATAACAGAAAATTTGAGTATCTTGGTTAATAATAGAAAATGGGGAAAATGTTCTGCTATGGGAGGCTGCAATTAATACTAAAAATAATAATTAAATAATTTTGTTGTTTTTTTTATACAAGTTTATTATTATGTTTGCTTTTATTTCTGAATGAGACAGTCAATCAAGTCAAGTGGTACTGAAATCCATATCATTACGCTGTATGGTGGTTATTTTTCAAAGTTTTAGAATCAGTTTTTAGACTTGAATATATATTGGTTGCCTATACGTCCTATCAGCTAGGATATAATTGTATTATTTATAATTTAATGAGATAAATTTTAATTTAAGATAAATATATTTAAAAACTCATGTTCTCCATAGGCAAGCACTAATCAAAACTTCTTTTCCTGCTCAGGAAAAGAGAAGAGAAGAGCTCTCTGCATGACCCAGCTCTCACCCCCAGTGTAGGGAAAGGTGACTATAAACTTGAACAGCAGAGTGGGTAATTTGAGACATTTTCTCTCAGACTCTACTAAGAGGGAAAACATTATTGTCTTCCAATTTGGGAATCAGCAGTTCCTTAAAGGAGGAATGCCTGGGGGATGGAGATGCCAGGTAAGGAAATGAGATGGGAGGACAATTTTGAAAAATAACTTTACCAAAGGCATTTTGAGTTGCTTCAGAGAGCTCCAGAGCTATTCTGTTTGGTTCTGGATCAGAACAGCTGCTTCCTTTTCTTGCTTGACTGATTGCCAAGACCAGCTCGGTAGCGGAGACCCTAACCTAGCTGCGTTAGAGGAATTAAAGACACATACACAGAAATATAGCGGTGTGGAGTGGGAAATCAGATGTCTCGCAGATTTCAAAGCTGAGAGCCTGGAACAGAGATTTACCCACATATTTACTGACAGCAAGCCAGTGATAAGCATTGTTTCTATAGATTATAGATTAGCTAAAAGTATTCCTTAAAGGAAACAAAGGGATGGGCTGAAATAAAGGGATGGGCTCTGGCTAGTTATCCGCAGCAGGAGCACGTCCTTAAGGTACAGATCGCTCCTGCTATTGTTTGTGGTTTAAGAACACCTTTAAGTGGTTTTCCGCCCTGGGTGGGCCAAGTGTCCCTTGCTCTCATTCTGGGAAACCCACAACTTTCAGCGTGGGTGTCATGGCCATCACGAACTTGTCACAGTGCTGCAGAGATTTTGTTTATGGCCAGTCTTGGGGCCAGTTTGTGGCCAGATTTGGGGGGCCTATTCTCAACAACTGATAACAAAATACTCAGCCTCTCTTGACTAGATCTTGTTCATGTTTTTCATTTATGCAGAAACGGAGTTCTATGTATGCATTTAATCAGATACACAACAATGCAGGCTATCCTTAGGGAGCAATTTGAAAAATATTTTTCTAAAATCTGAAATCAAACCGACTGTCTTTTTTGGTGAATAACAGTGAAATATTTAAACTGTTGACCATAAAAATAGATCCTAGGCCGGGTGTGGTGGCTCACACCTATAATCCCAGCACTTTGGGAGACTGAGGGGGCAGATCACTTGAGGCCAGGAGTTCAAGACCAGCCTGGGTAACATGGTGAAACCCGTCTCTACTAAAAATACAAAACATTAGCCAGGCATGGTGGCAGACACCTGCAGTCCCAGCTACTTGGGAGGCTGAGGCATGAGAATCGCTTGAACCCCAGAGGCAGAGGCTGCAATGACCTAAGATCTCACCACTGCACTCTAGCCTGGACAACACAGCAAGACTCTGTCTCAGAAAAAATAAAATAAAATAAAATGTATCCTAAAATGTGGTAGAGAAAATGATGATGGTTGTAGGCACAGGAAGTTTTTAGTAATAGCCTCTATACATTAGAATGTGCATAAAAATAAAAATCCAGTAGATTTATCTGTAAACTGCTACTAGCAAATTTTAAAAGGCAGAGTATTTTGACTGTTAGTAAATATTACAAGAGATTAAAATAATTTCAAAAATTTCTCATTAAATTTGAATAATTTAAAAATATTTTAACACATTCTGCATCTTTTAAAGTTATTATTGAAGAAGACACAGTCCATAGGTGTTCAAAACCTTTCTCAGAGATCAGGGTGATGGTGATACACTTATTCATTAGGAGGCTTAGGAAGAAGTTGGTCTTTCCAGACAAATAAGTAAATATACCAGTTTTTACCTGGTATAAATAATTATGAAACCCACCATGTTTACTCATTTGCTTTTGTTTTTGCAACGAATCAGGGTCTCACTGTGTCGCCCAGGTTGGAGGGCAGTGGCATCATCTCAGCTCACTGCAGCTTCCACCTTCTTGGCTTTAGCGATCCTCCTGCCTCGCAGCCTCCTGGGTAGCTGAGACTACAGGCATGCGCCACTGCACCCAACTAATTTTTGTGTTTTTTGTCAAGATGGAGTTTTGCTGTGTTGCCCAGGCTGGTCTGAAACGCCTGAGCTCAAGCCATCAACCTGCCTCGACCTCCCAAAGTGCTGGGATTACAGGCATGAGCCACCACACCTGGCCCCATGTTTCCTTGCACGGATGACTTGACTACTCCAAGCTTAAATTCATGCTCAATAGACACAACAACCTTAGCTTACATTTTTGGGTCTCCTTTAAGTAACCTAACTCTATACCAGGGCATATGTGTATATATATAAATGTTCCTGTTATATCTTAGCTTTTCTATTGTGATTCACTTCAAATTCACTTGGAAAGTAAATAGGATATAAAATAAACTATTCTAAACAAATAGAAGTTTCACAATACATTTCACAGCATTTTAAAGACCAGGCTTCAAATGTGATTCAGCATTTCCACAGGTCTTTAAAATATTGTATATGTGCATGTATGTGTGTAATAAATCTAAGTGTTGAAAAAAGGCAAGCTGGGAAAGTTCTACTACAAACATGTTTTATTGAAGTAAAACTGAACTAAACAGGCCAAGTTTAAACATGATTAGTAAATTCAACTTTCCCTGATAAATCTAAATCTATCTCAAAATTGACAACTAAGGTAAGATGTACACATACGAACGCACTTTTGTTTTGCAAAATAAAGTGTAAATTTGCAACACATAAAAACACAAATGTAGGGTATGGCTGCTTTTTCGCCTGTGTTTTTGTATAACCAAACCAAGGCTAATTAGTTTACCTTATGTCTGTCTGTCTTCCAGGGTATTTTTATTTTAATTTTTTATTTTATTTTATTCACATATGCTGGAAAGAAACACGTAGAGAAATATATATATATGTATATGTACACACACATATATGTATATATACACACTTATTACATATTGTGTTCATTGGTTCAATAAGTTTTATTCTATGGTCTCTTAGGGACGTTTTCACTCAACTTTTCCAACTAAAAATAATAATAAGAGCTACCATTTATTCAGAATTTATTATGTGCTAAGGTCTGTGCTAAACCTTTTACTATTTCACATGCCACAATTTCAACAACACTATAAAATTTTGAGGCTGATACTCTTATTATATTTACTTTGCGGGTGAATAAACTGAAATATGGAATGATTTAATAATTCCCTAAAATCATACAGCTACTATGTGTGAGAACATAAATCCAAATCCAGGTCTCGCTTACTAGACCCATTCTGGGTCTAGCTCTGGGTGTAGACTTTAGCAAATTCTTTTCTTACTTGCAGTCTGAACACCAATTTAATTCCTCCAATCTCATTAAATCCTACAGAGAAATTATTTAAAAACGTCTATGACTTGGGAGGCTGAGGCGGGTGGATCACAAGCTCAGGTGTTCAAGACCAGCCTGGCCAATACAGTGAAACCCCATCTCTACTAAAAATACAAAAATCAGCTGGGCATGGTGGTGCATGCCTGTAGTCCCAGCTACCCTGGAGGCTGAGGCAGGAGAATCACTTGAACCTTGGAGGTGGAGGTTGCAGTGAGCTGAGATCATTCCACTGCACTCCAGCCTGTATGACAGAGAGAAACTCCGTCTTGGAAAAAAAAAAAAGTCTATGACAGCTAAAGCTCACCAAGTTAGATCATGGCATATTGTGAACATACCATATATTATTTGATTTGATCTTAAATTGTATCTAAGTTGTAAAATATAAATATTTAGCACATTTATTTTTACACTAAAATTGCAGAAGTTTAGTGTCAAATTCATGATCCAATGTTCACAATTAGGTAATTTCCTCTTCTATTGTTTTGTCCCTAATGACTGATGTTGTTGTTTAATTTTGTATGCTGTCTCTAACCACTTTGAAGGTAGAAATAATATAAATCTTCAATAAATAAAAATATACTAAATCAAGTCAATCAGCTAGCTGTGAAGACCTGACAAGAAAGCTTTACATTTTTCTGATGCCTTCAGAAATCCAAGAGATTTAATTTCTCCCTGAGAAATCAATTTCTCTCTCTCTCTGGTAGTTTCTGTAACAATTAGCATCTTAACATTCTCCCACCCACTGTTTTCCTGGGGTATAAAATATTTGTAACCTTTTTTTTGCCCAGTAAAAATCTAGTAAGAAGAGAGAAATAACTCTCCATTTTGTGTGTGTGTGTGTGTGTGAGAGAGAGAGAGAGAGAGTCTCATTCTGTCACCCAGGCTGGAGTGCAGTGGCACAATCTCGGCTCACCGCAACCTCTGCCTCCCGGGTTCAAGAGATTCTCCTGCCTCAGCCTCCCTAGTAGCTGGGATTACAGGTGCACACCACCACGCCCTGCTGTTTTGTATTTTTAGTAGAGACAGGGTTTCACCATGTTGGCCCGGCTGGTCTCGAATTCCTGACCTCAAGTGATCCTCCTGCCTCGGTCTCCCAAAGTGCTGGGATTACTCTCCACTTCTTATATGGTCATAGGACTCAATTTGAGATGCTGTGTTCCAGGTGAGACACCATGGCAAATTGTTGTTATGGTAGAAAATTCTTGATTCAGATTTTTTCAATACACCCACATTACAGTAATAAACAATAAACTACAGTAATAAATAGCAAACAGTTTATTACTATAAATAATAGTAATAAATTAATGAAGAAAAGGCAAGTGTAGAAGTATGAATTCCCAATATAGGTGTTTTTCGCTTCTCCATGACCAAATGTTGGGTCACATAACCTAAGGGCTAAATGTGGAATGTGGACTCATTTGGATCTTACTGTCCTGTCTTGCCTGACTTTGATCAAGTTATTTAACCTCCTTGTAATTATCTGGACATCAGGCAAGATGAAATTACTGACCTTATAATATTGTAAGGCGAATTCAACATGCTAATGCAGATAAAGTTTTTCACACAATGCCTGGCACAGATGAAGTGTGCTCAACCAATGTTAACTTAGGGAAAAGAAAAAACAAAAAACAAAAACACTTAGGAGGTGGTCCATATATGCCAGGAGGCATGAAGGTCCAGTGCTGGTGCTTTTATTTCTGATCACTGTTTCTGTTAGTAATTGCTATATACGTATATATATATATTTTTTTTTTGCAGTTTTGTCGTATGGTGTGTATATATATACACACCATACGACAAAACGGTATATATATATATACACCATACAACAAAACTGCAAAAAAAAAAAAATATATATATATACATTTTTGAGGTATAGCTTGAGGTTTAATCTCTTCCCTAACCGCCCTCAACTCCAGTCTCCACCAAAAAACGTCATTTTGTTTGTGAATGCTGTACAAGTTTTTTGTTCAACCAACATGGTGATATTTCAACTCATCATGTTCAAAACCCCATTTGTTAGAAGACGGTGATAACATCTGTAAAAAGTTTTGCCAAACACAAGCTCCCTTTGCTAAAATGCATGTGTATATTCCTTTATCCCGGCCTGGCCAGGTATCTGGACCATCTGTAGGTGGGTCACTGAGTGCTAATGAATCAGAGCAAAAACACAGTATCAAGTAATCCATGAGTCTTTCTTGGAACAAGGATATATTAGCTCTGATGACTTGTACACTTACGCCAAAATAGCAGTAAGTCTCAGTGTTAAATCATGTCTCTCATTATGTGTAGAAATAGATCACCTGTGACTAGTGTCCTTCTTGCTGATGCTCATGTCCCACATGTGGGAAAATAGAGATCTTCCATCTATAACCTTTTTATCCCTACACCGCTTATTTGCTGAAAACACACCCCACAGGCAAGCAGACATCATAAACTAATTGGAGGAAGGAGTTGGTGATATATCTTCACTTTCTGCCTCCCCCATTCCGACCCAACAAACAATTTATAAGTAAATACACACAGAGCTAAGGCAGACACTAAGTTGCCTAAATTAAATGACAGGCAGTCCCTGAGGACCAGCAAACATTCTCCAGGACATCAAGGATTATGGTCGTTCTCCTCAAGGGCCTGACAAGACAAAGGGCTGTTTGGATAATAGACATACAGTCTCAGTTCATCTATTTGCATACATAGAAATTAAAGTCTGATTGGTGAGCATGTGGGTGTATGATTACTGTATGTACAGAGTTCTTTTCATTCTTTCTGCCTGTTTTGATAACACTTATTACAATATTTTCCCCCTTTAAACAGCTCAATTTGCATTAACTCCATACCTTAAATGGGAAAGACATGGATGGGTTTTGGATCTTTATTTATGCCATATTCACACAATAAGAATATTACATTAAATAAATCAAATCCTCATCCTTGTTAGGGAGAAAGTGCTCTTTTGGATGTTAAGGGAAAATAAAATACACACTAATCTATCACAAGAAAGTCAGAAAAAAATTTAATATAAAGATTAATTTTAATTGTTGATTATTTTCTCTTATCCTATACCTCGTCAGGCAAAGACCTCATCACAAATTCTCTTTTAGGTATTTATTAATTTTATGATTCTTTTAAAATAAAATAAGCAGTGGTTTTGGCATATATAAACTTTTAAAAATATTTTCATCAAATAATTTTTTAAGGAAACTCATTTTAAAGATTTAGACAAGTTATAGTAGATAGTTATTTAGAAAGCTAATTATCAGAATGGAAATGACACATATCTATCTGAGGGGCAATTTAGATCACAGATACGCTTCAGGGCTAGGAAGAGGGGAACAATTTCTTGTTTTTTAAATTTCTGAGTCTTGCTTAATATTCTCTTATAGTAATATGAATTATGCATGCATGATTTATTCTTGGATTTTCATTAAAAATTGGATGATTATTTATGCGTTTTGTTTAAAGAAATGATGTTCAAGGTTTAAAGTGAAGTTAAGCACATTACTTTACTATAAGACTATTGATTCTAATGTTTGGTAATGTTACACTGAGTTTCCAAACTTATTTGACCAAGGGATCCTTTTCCCTTCCTGTGGAGTACCTCCAAACAGTAATATTTTATAGAATCTGTTAACATATCATCTACACTACAAACTGGAATTCTGCATTTATTGTATTACATGATTTAGCTATTTTTTTGAAGTCTCTCTAAAGTTCTCTTCTCAAGATGCATTTAAAATAATCATTCACCACTTTAATAGTGAGTTAGAAGAAAATAATAATTTTAAAACAACTGCCCATTATATTCAGCTGGAATAAGGTAAAAACATGGGGATATTTTATCTGCATTGTATCCCTTTCTGAAAGAAACCCACTGATAGAAACCCATCTTGGTGATACAAAAGCTACTAAAAAGATAATTTCAAAGGAATTGTGTCTAATGGTTTTGCCCTGTATTTTTTAATATATCATTAAAGTAAGTAAATGCTAACCACATTAACCAGTAATAATCACAAATTTTAGCTAATAAATTATTAATGTAATGTAGACCATTTGTCAGCAGGAAACACTTTATCCAGTCTTTTCATTCTCTTCATTACCACTCTGTGAATAGTCTGATTAACTGTCAGTTACATACATAATTCTTGTTACAGTTTGTTTATTGCTTTTCAGCAACCTGGTAATCCTAGTGGATGAAAATATTTTTCATTTGTCATAGTGACACGTGCTATGAAGTGAAAATATGAACAGCTGCAGGATTGCCTAAACTGATATAACACATATTTATTTAAGATTCCACTCCATTTTTTAAAACTTCCAATTTAACTAAAATTAACCACAGGATTAGACTTTGGTTTCAGATATGCCTTTATTGTAAGACAGATACAATTTCAGAAAAAAAAAATCAGCAAGTCTTTGACTGTCATATCTCAAGCTTGACATTTTAACGTATTTTCCCTAAGGAACTTATTCTGCAACAGATTATTTGATCAGCTTTGCTGCCTTGCCTGACTCATGGCTCTTAAATAGCTCTCAATTCTTCTACTTAGTCCAGTACATGCGCCATTTTCATCAACTTCCTATAGACTGGCATCTTGGGTCGTGGGTTATGCTGCCTTTTTCTTAGACTATTTCTGCATTTCTACATTCTTTCTTGAGCCATGGATCACTATTGTAGAAGTAGCAACATAGATAAAACATAAGCATATAAAAAACATTTAAAAAGAGAGTTTTGAGAGATGAGGGAGGATATTTTATTTTTATTTCTTCTGAGAAATTTGGGGCTTAAAATAAATGTCATTTCTACCATATTAATTTTTTGCTATATATTTAAGAAACTATCTTATACAAATACTTATTAAACAATCACATTTGATAGAATTCCAAGCAAAATTTACTCTAAAATACAGATAATAAATCCATGGTTCTATTGGTAGCAAAGTATACATACCCTGGTAATAAAAATTTACTTAAAATCTGATTTAGAAGGCTTTTATTACACATGAGATAGACATAAAAATGGAAGATGGGAAATATTAGGAAATCTTATATTTTAGAAGATTATATAAATAATAAAGTAATAAAAACAGAAAAATGCTATGTAGATACTAAAATCTTATATAGACAATTTAAGTTTTATCTTGTGAAACTTTCCCAAGTGAATGTAAACTGGCATCTTGCATATCCTCCCTAAATGTATTTATTTGTCTTACATGATGTGATAAAAATAATCCACTATCTAAAAATTAGGAAATTTAAAATGTAAACTTTTCATCCTATTGTCATTTGAGAAAGTCAAAGCTCTGGCAGCAATATGCTAGGATTTCCCTACGGAAAGAATTGGCTTTAGGGAACATGTGCTCCCAAACCATCCCCATCACTTCCTATTTTCTTATACCCAGGCCATTTCATGCATGTATAGTACCTGCCTGGACCCTGTAGGCATTAGTGTTTGAAAGTGGTACTAACTACAATAAATAAATTCTTTTGGATAGAGTCCAAAATGCATCTCTCTTATACTGAATCCTATTTTATTGCAAGGAGGGTTATAATAAATTTATAGTATATGATTAAATATTCATGTTCTAAAATGATTGCAAATAAAGTATTGCATGAAAGAGTATCAAGATAAAACTGAGTATACAATATTAGCTTTTAAGTGTTACAGTTGAAGGTTTTTCTAAATAATAATGAACCTTTTATTTGTATAATGTAATAGACAAAGAAACTCCCTCGAGTCCCAAGGAATACTTCCAAGTGGTATTGTCTTCGTATTACTAAAAGAGAGTTATTGATCAGTGCAAATTTACACAGACACTTCTATTTATTTCTATTGGTGAAAAGGCCCGAATCTATTTCATTTTTTTCCTGTAGATATCAGGAACAAGGTAGGTAAAAGAATATTATTCATTTATAGATCAAGAATTGTCTAATTGAATAGGATATTTGAGATAGTTTGTTTCCCAGGTGAGGGTTTGCCCAATCTATAATCCATAAACTATATTAAACTGCTCTAAAATAATGAAGATATGACATATATTATTGACAAAATGTATTCAGTTAAATTATTAAATAGCTTCTGACTAATGTATGTTTCTTGAAAGTATTATATTCCTCTTAACATAGTTATTTTTTAATTTAAATATTCATTTGAGATACTATATTTTAGAATGCCTAGAAATTTCAGCATTAAGGGACAAATCAGTATCTGTTCTTACTTTTCAATTGTTTGTTTTTTGGGGAAAATGTGCTAAGTATTACCTGTGTGATGGGTATACAAAGTTACATAAATATTACATGAAGTTGACATCATCATAGACATTGAAAAATATGTCAAATGATATCTAATTATGATATATTAGTTGCATAGAGGAAGTAAATAAAAGTAGGCAAAGACTTTTTAAGGGACATGTTAGCTTGTACCATGTAAATGTGAATCTTTGGCTATCTCCTGTCCCATTGTATATGTTAACAGGATTAGCTGGTATTAGCCCCCATCCACAAGAAGTGTGATATCCAGTGTGACCCGTAAACCTCTCCTGGGATTCAAAAGGGCTAAGTTGAACCATGCATGATTTCAAAGTAATTCTCAGCACAATTATCTACTTGACCTGCAAGATGAACAAGCATATCATTTAATTAATTGCCAAGCTCTTGTGAACAGTGCTGTTCATTTTTCTAGTAATTGCATGATGATCTGCCCTTGCTGATTCTTATGGGAATGACGAAAATTGCACATTAACTGGTTTGACGGCCACTGTCCACATTGTCATCAAACACTACTTTCAATCTTGACATGAATGATTCTTTCTTAGGAGTATCATAAAAGCATCCAAAAGACAGTGTTTCCTTATAGCAGTGATAAATACGTTTTGATCATCTAAAGTCATGATACAAAAACATTTCCTTCCCCACTTACTTATGAGGTACAAATGTAAGCCATATCTCTAAAACTGTAAAAGTATATAGTAATTTATCAGTTAGTGATATATACGGTATGATGAAGACTAATCCAGAAAGAACAAAAATGATGCAACAATTATATTCATTTATTCAGCCATAATAAAGGTGAAATATTTCAATTTCACATAGGTGTGTGATGAGAAGAAGGAAAGGGAATGTATGCTTTTCTCTTAGAGAAAATATAATACAAATCTGGCGTTAAATTATTCTGATATGTAAGTTGCCATCTATTATTGTAGGTATTTATTCTAGATGCTCAATGAAGAATTTATTTTATGAACAAACAAATTAAGGAACAACAACTCAGGCAGGGCAAAAAAGAAAAAAAAATCCCAAAATATTTCAGTCTGGAATTTGTCTACTGAATGTTTTTTTTCTCTCTCTCTCTAATTTTCTTAGTGTTTATATGTCTGTTTGCCAGTTTGAGATTCTGTTGTGTTCTCCACAATCAGATCAGATTCTAGAGTGTAATAAATAAACAAAAAATCAATCAGTTAAACAGCTGAAATATATATTTCTATTTCCAATTGATTGTGATACTCAATTATTTATCGCCTGAATTTCCTTATACAACATAAAGAGATGAAGTCAATGTCACAGTGTGTGGAATCAGTCTTTAACCCAATATAGGCTTCTAATTGCAATGATGTGTGTGTATGCATGTGTGTGGCGGGTGAGTGGGGATATTCTCTTCAGGAAGGAGCCCAGCGTTGTATGATGGAGTAAGATTGGGCGATTGTGTATCTTTAGAGGAAAAAGAGAAAGAATTCCTTATTAAATAAATCATGACATAAAATAGATTCTCCTTTGCCTCCTTATGTGACATTTTTCAAGGTAAAACTAGGTAATTGACAAATTTTCAAATGATTTCCTCAGGTTTTGTTCACTGCGGATCAGGATTTCTGAGTCTCAGCCTTATTGACATTTTGGGCTGGATAATTCTTTGTAGTAGGGGTATTGCTGTACACTGTAGTATGTTTAGCAACATTCCTAGCCTCTATCTACTAGATGCTAACAGCAACTTTCTCCCCCAACCTCACCCCTGCAGTGACAACCAAATACGCATCTGGATGTTACCAAATGCTTTTGGGAAGTGGGTGCAAAATCACCCGCAGCTGAGAACCACAGCTTCACTAAATACTCTGAAGTAAGAAACTTTGGCTCACTTCCCTCATTCCCAAAAGACACCCAATCACAGGCAATTATGGAAGGCAGGCTTTCTCTTTCAGGCAGAGCAAATAGTAATGTCCTACAGACAAGGAGAAGATAATCAGTAAAAGACAAAAAGTAAAACATGGCTTCAACTACATTATATACATCATCATTTTAAATCATCCCCACAATGAAGGTACTCCTGAGATATTGAAAAAGGGAGAACCTGGGTCAGTAATTGAAGAAAATACACTTTTACATGAATTATAAGATATTTTTGACACTGAAGAGAAGCAGACCCAATTCTATTTTGAAGTTTTAACTCAGAATGAGCCCATACAATGGGGACATACTGTCACATTCAATATCTGCTTAACATACTCACATAGTTTGCTTAACTATTTTAGATTAGTGAATTATTTTTCTTGAATTTTTATAGCTTCGTGGATCCTACCTCAAGGCTTAATATCTGGGTGAGTTCACCTAAGTTTTAAAAGGTATATTTAAATTCAACAATGGTTTTGCCAATTCCAAATAAAAATAAATAATGTGCCACTATACCACTTTACATCAACGGCAGTACATACAAGTTTATGTGAAGGGGTGAAAATATACATTTTTGGTACTTACTGATTTTTTTAAGCAACATTTTCCAAGCCGGTGTAATAAACTATAAGGAGCCATATTAAAAATTCAAGTAAACATTAATAGGTCTCATAATTATTCTAATTATGCTAAATTAATATATATTTGCTGCAGAAATAATATGGTTATCTCTCTGAGAATACTGGATAGAAAATGTCCTTATATATGTATACAAATACTGTTCAAATATACAGAGTTTTACATATTAATTCTAGTTCTATTATGGTAAAAATATCTTGCTTATAAAATCAAAGCTGACAAAATCTGGGGGGCTTTCGATAGTGTGGCAAGTATTTCTTAAATGAAGAGTCAGAGTTTCCACTGAGCATACTGTGATTTTCTGCCTGTCTTACAGATTTGTAATTCTTCACTATACACATCTTTTTCCTGTGATACCATCTTCTCTTCTTATCTCTTTCCTCTCATCATAAATATTATCTTATTTTCAAGTTTTTACTGCTTTTGCCACTGTTTTCCTAGATAAAACCAAGGAAATATTTCATGTGTGATGTAAATGGAAAGAACTCAGTTTTTATCATCAGATATGTGAAGTTGGCCAATTAACTTCTTGAAGTCTCAGTTTTTTCATGGGGAAATTGAAGTTGCCTCTTATATTTCTTATGTTTTTGCCAATTAGTAGATTCCCCATAATTAGTAAATATTATTCTTCTTCATTAGGCTGAAAATGTTGGAGTATTTTTCCCTTCTGGGCAAGCCATACTTGATCCATACAAAATACAATGCTGAAGAAGTCTGATATAACATAAAATACGTTTCATTAGAAATATGGGGCCAGGTAAAATTTACTATGAATCTTATTTTTCTCCTATCACTTTTTGTCTCTTAAACTGATTACATTTGTGGATTGTAAAAGATCTTAAAAAAAAAAAAACCAGAAGGACATATTCCCATTTGTTTATTATCAACATAATCCCTAGATTTTTTTAAATGTTTAGCATTAAGATTTATGTTTCTAAATACAATATGATTCCATCGCACATCTGAATGCAGTTATTACTATAATATAAATTAGAAAAATACTTGGATATGTCTGGTGAATAATTTAATATATTCGGGATAATTACTTATTTTGTCCAACACAAAACAAACAAACAAACAAAAACAAGAGTGTTTTTAGACCAGATAGGATTTTCTAAGCCCTAAGCTCTTGCTGTTACCCAGATTTTCTTTCTGGTTCTCAATATGTCACAGCTATCTGTCTGCAGACTATTTATACAGAATTTAGTAACCAAATGATTCAGAGACATTTTATACAAATGGTAAACTTAGCATGAGTTCTCCTGTAGGTACTAATTGGAAGAGGGACAAAGAAGTTTCGAAGCAAAATTATGTTTTCTATCTGCCTCCTGAATTTCCTGCTCAATTTTGCTCAAAAGCCAAGTTTCTTCAAACTTGAAATCCAGTTCCCTTGGATAGCACACACTGAGAAACCAGGAAGCATGGGACACGAAAAGAACAGTGAATACTAGAGGATCAGAGAACGTTTACCTGAACCACAGAAAAAATTATTTCTGAAACACCTGAATTGCATGTCATAAATCTAGGTTCCCCTCTTTTTCTTCTTCTGCCTCTCCTTCTCTTCTCTTTCTTTTCATGTAACCCTGCAGACATTGTTGATGAACAACAATATCTATATTATTTGAGTAAAAGCTAGAGGAAACTGTCCAGCTGCCTTATCAGTCTCTCCATATGCATATATAAAGAATCTGATCCATCTCCTGATACTCCACACCCAAAGGCAGCAATAGGATTATTCTGGGACCAATTCTTTCTCTGGAATGACTTGAAATGTATAGGAAAAAGCATGCACATCAGCAAGCCGAATGACTGATGGCACAGGACTCATCCATATTTATCTTCTCAGGATTAGACAGGCATCCTATTGATTCATGCAGGTCATTACACAACATGTTTACAATCCAGTACCATCCAATTCAAAAGGAAATGTGAAATTAGTGATGAATCTACTTGCAGGTCTGTACCTAAGGCTCAAGAGAGCTAATCAAGCATCACTCTGTTTTGATGTCACTGTACTCTCCCTTAGTTTAATGTCAGTGGTCTTACGTAGATGACTCTAAAACGATAGAAAATACCGAGATTGTCTAGTTAAAGGAACATTTTAAAATGGTAAGCCTTTTCATACAGCTTACCATATATTCTTGGCAGGAAATCATTTCTGGGAAAACTTAAACAAATATTTAGAACCTTGTTTTATTCTAGGACAAATGTGTGTATATATGTACCTCTTATAAGCATAAAAGGAAAATTTTACTAAGGTCATTTTGAAAAGAAAATAAGCAAAACAAAAGAAAGATAAAAACAAAATGCAGATGCAAACTCATTAGAAAAATCAGAATTAGACACCATGATAATCACGTCTGAAATTCTCAGTAGACAGAAAAAAAGGCTTGACCATTTTTATAACTAACAAAACAAAGCAAAAATAGGCTATGAACACCAAATTATATCAAAATTCAGTCAAGCAAAATCTTTACTTTCCAAGTGGGATGTTGCGAAGTTAAGAACAGTGAAATAAAGCTTTACTCTCTTTAACAATTTTCATGCTTTCGGAGTCCTGTAGCTTAATTTTTGCAGTTGCTGAAAGTGGCACTTAATCTAAGTCTAGGCCTTGACACGCCCGGAGGCACTCAGCTGCAAACTCAGGCTCACGCAGGGTAACAGCACTGAGCTTTATTTAGTTTTGAAAATTAAACCAAAAGGAGAATATTCAGTGGGCTATTTGATAGGGAATTAAGTTCTCAAATGACACTAAAATCATCTTGTAATACAAAAGTGACTCAGAAATAAAGAGCCCACTTTACAACACTCATAGTACCATTGATTCATCCACATGTGTGCTGTGCCCTCTAACCCTGGAGGGTCCCACATTTATTCCAACAATATATTCATTGATCGAGATATTTTCATAACTTCTTTTTTGGAATTATCCTTAGACCCCATTGGATTTTTCTGTCTATTAATTTACGTGTGTATGAACTCGTTCATTTAGCAATTATTTATTGAACCCTAAGGTGTTTCATGTGCTGCTCTAGATGCTGGTGATACCACTGTCAATGAAAAAAGATGGATTAAAAGCCTGCCCTCTAGGTCCTCAAATACCAATGTGAGGAGAAAGAGGCAAAAATAAATACGTAAATCATATGGCAGGCCAGAAGACAGAAGTGCTGAAGAGGAAGATGAAGCTGAGGAGGATGGCGAGGGCTTGGGTGGGAATGACTTTCTGTAGAAGCTCCTCAGAAAGCATGTCATTTGAGTAAAGATCTAAAGGTGGTAAAAGAGTGAGCCATGGAGATATTTTAGGAAAGAACATTCCAGAGAGAAGTAATAGCATGTGTTTTATGGTCTTTTATGGTATTTTTTTTCAGATAAATTTAAATAGAAACTACATTTAGTAATTCTTTGGGGGGAAATAATAATAAAAAAATAATCCCCAGCCATAGACTAGTATATAAAGTTAGTGAGGAATCTTCCTGCAGGTCTGTGCCTTAGGCGTAAGATAGGTAATCAAGCATTACTCTATTTTGATATCACTATAGTCTCTCCTCATTTAATGTTAGTCTTACTTAGATGACTCTAAAAGGATGGAAAATACCAAGATTGTCTAGTTAATGGAAAATTTTAAAAAAATATGCTAGCATAGAAACTATCCCTTAAACCAGTCCTATGATTCTCCTCACTTCCACACACATTTGCCATGTGTTTAGAACCAGTATTCCTGAATGAGCAAATTCGAATTTACTTCAACTTCTTGGAGTTTCCTCTCTGCCTCCTTGTCTTAACTGAAATTTGGTCCACCTTAGACACCACTAAGCCTGCAGCATTCTCAAGTTCTTTCCATTTATTGTCTAGTACCATGTGTATTTCAGGGGCTGGCTAATGGGTTGGTTCCTCCACAGTCCTCTTCATAACTTCTAAAACATTACTTCCATACCCTCTTATTAAAAGGAAAACAAAACCAAACAAATAAAAAGTCTTGCTCCTGCTTCTAATATAACATGCTCCCCTCCTCTTATTTGCTACTATCTCAAGCCTCTCAGTTGCTACCCTTTATATTAAAATAGCTAGCAATGGCTCCGAGACATCCTAGGACCATTAATTACTCTCCCCATCCAGGATACCATGGTCTTTCAGGTACCTTGTTGTCTTTATTGAGGGAGAATTTCTCCCATCTCATCCCTCAGTCAAGCTCTCTCTCAGTCACATTAGCATTGCCTATGATTACTCTGAATTTTTAAAGGATCACAAAATCACAAAAAGCACAACCTCCTGTCTTACAGTTTGCCTTATAAGAAAACCATTTTTTTAACCTCATATGAACACTGTCCACTTTATCTAGTTCAAATCACCACTCTTAATCTTCATTCACTTTTTTGTAGTGGGCATAGTTTTCCTGGCCCATCATTTTAATAATTATAATAGGACACCTAATTCCCTTGTCTTTTTACCACATCTGCGTGGCAAAGATTCTCCATAAATTACCTGCTTTCTTTAGCTTGCTCAGAAACAGCCACGTGGGACTGAGAAATGTCACACAACAAGGCACGCTACTCAAAATAAATGTGTGATCTCTAACTTAAAGAGGAACTGAACACTGTTCATTTGACAGAGAAATCCTCTGCAACTCTTCTTAACAGCCCACCAAGTCTTCTTTGAGCTCCTGTAAACAACTTCCATTTCTGTCTTCACTCTGTATAGATGATTCTAGCTCCTATATCATAAAGAAAATTGTATTTTTCCACAGAGAATCCTTCAACTTTCATTTCATTTTTCTTTCTTTTCTTTTTCTTTTCTTTTTTTTTTTTTAGACAGAGTTTCCCTCTGTCACCCAGTCTGGAGTGCAGTGGTGTGATCACAGCTCACTGCAGCCTCGACCTCCTGGGCTCAAGCGATCCTCCCATCTCAGCCTCCTGTGTATTTGCAGCCACAACATGAGCTAGTAGTGCCACCATGCCCAGCTAATTTTTTTGTTTTTTAGAGATAAGGTCTCCGTATATTTCCCAGGCTTATCTCAAACTGCTGGACTCAAGCAGTCCTCCCACCTTGGCCTCCCGAAGTGCTGGGATTACAGGCATGAGCCACTGCACCCGGCCAACTTTCTGTTCCTTTATTCACAACTTCTTTATCATTTGTCCTCCTCCTTGTCTTCCTTCCGGTTATAACAAGAGGGCTGTGTCTACATCTAAGGCCAATCTCATCTACTCTGCTTTGAATCATGATCTGTTTCTCCCTTCTCAGAGAAGTTACATCCAAACATACCTTCTCAACGTGACTCAATTGGATAAAATCACCAGTACTTCTGATCCATACTCTCAAGTTATTTTGTTTTTCACACTTCACATCTTTGTCCTTTTTGCAACTTTTGACAATGGTGAATATTTTCTAATTCCTTTAAGCACTGTCTTCTTTAGTCTTTGTGACACCCCCTATTTGGTTTTACTTCACCTTCACTGGCTCCCTAGCAGCTGTTTTTCCCCAGGCCTCTTTGTAATCTGACCATCATCAACTAACCATTTTAAGGTGGGAGTTATTCAAAGCTCGGACCTAAGTTCTGTGTTCTCCATTTGCTCTAGGGTCTTCCTAGGCAGTTCCATCCATATTCAATGTTTCTTCTATCACCTATATTTAGGAGACTCCCTGAATTGTTTTTCTACCTTGGTCTTCCCTGCTGAGCTTCAGATCTGTATATCTAATGCAGTATTGTTGTCCATATATTTCAGAGAATATGTCCCAGCCAAACTCTTGACACTCTCCTCCACACTACCTGATTCTCTCCCATCCTTGGCCAGCTCAGTGAATGTCATCATTGAGTCACATGTGCAAATCTGGAGTTTAAAAGTCATCTCTGGTTCTGACCTCCAGCTCACCTTCCTGTTCAATTCATCACCAAATTGCACTCAAATTAATCTCTCTACCTCCAGTGCCAACAGCTTAGTCTAAGCTACCATTATCTTGATTAACTATGTGACCTCACAGGGTGAATTCTATATGCTCAATTCAGGTAATGTCAAAGAAACAAACGGGTCAATATACTCTATGGGTGAATAGTTTTAAATAATAATTAATTAATCTATTTATTTATATACCTTAGCATGTTTATTAGAGTGGTCTTAGAGATACAGGAGTTTTCTTCTGCTCAGTTGAGCACTTAGATTTAATGAGAAACCGGAAATGTCATGTTCAACAATTGTTCTATTTTCTTAACAGATTGTTCTATTTTTCTTAATCAGAATAAATAAATATGGCCTCAACCATTTTGATTAGCTTCTTAGAATATCTAGTAAGATTTTCATAGGCATTTATTTCTTCCATGTTAAAGTGTTCTTTCAGATCTGTTTATTTTAACACAAGCCTCTCAACTAATTCATTTGTACCAGAAACTTTAGTACCACTGTACTCTTAAAAAATGTTGATGTAATAAAGGACAAAGAAGGAAAAGAAGAAGAAAAAGGAGAAAAAGAAGAAAAAAAGATGTAGGGATATAGAAAAGAGGGAGATATAGTTCAATTCAGCTGCGAAATTGGATAATTTTTGCATGTAGTTACAGTCTTTCTACGTAGTGAAGGGTCAATTGAGGTTCTACAATTGTGGGAAAAGATTAAAGGTCATTCAAAACTCTGTGAAACATCAATACCTGCTGATAATATTGTGATTAATGTAAATGTGAAGTACCTGCACCTTGTGATAAGGACAATAAAAATTTAAAAGCCATTTGACAGTATATTTGGAACATTCAGACTATGAGATCTGACTTTGAGATACTTGAAATTTAGTGCAAGAAATTGGTATAATTTCCATTTGTCAGGGAGATTTTTTAAAAACCTGTTTATGTATAAAGGCCACTGATTCCATTGCCATAAATGGTTGCAAATATTTCTCCAAAATTAGGAGGGGGCTGAGGTTTATGTCTGCAGATGGACTGTAACTTATATAGTTCTCTATTGGATATGGCTTAGTAATACATACAACTCAGGCTAAATATGGAGAGATTTGTTATCCTTAAATTTCTTTGAAATAAAACCATATATCCTTTCAAAGACAAGTTTGCAAAATAACAAACAATTAAATTTGCAATAAACTGATCATCTGCAGCAGATATTAGACTAATTGCTAATAATACCAAGTAATTTCATTTTCAGAAAAAAATCAGTTAATAAAAATATCTATTAGACATTCATCACGGTGAACCCCAAAGCCAATGCAATCTCTTCATTTCTTAAAGTATTTTAACAACAGTAAACATGGTCTAGTTAGTATTCTATAAAATGTTTTTTTAAAAATCTAATTTATAATGAAGATACTCAAATCGCCATAAGAAAAATGGTTTATAACTCAGTATAATAAAATACATATTCTGTGCAAAAAGTTAGCTTATATTAAACTTCCTTTCTAAAAACAGCTCTTGATTGATTGCATTACAGGAAATTAAGCATGCAATTTAAACCATTCTAAACGCATTGCTGTATTTTAATAATGTTTGGTAGACAATTCCAAACACTTTTTTTGCTTGTTTCCATGAAGAACAATTCTAGGGCTAAAAACTCTAAATAAACTGAACTAACTGACTACTGTGTAGGAGAAGCATCAGTCATATGAACGACATCAGGAAAGGATAAAACTGTACCAATTGCAGGAAAAAAAATATCACTTGGATTTCACAAGTGACTGAATAAGTTAGGGTGTTAATCTACGTGTATAATAAGGTAACTATCTTTTGTGTTTTTCAGATATGGGATCTTGCTCCATTGCCCAAGATAGAGTGCAGTGGTGTGATCATAGCTCACAGCCTGGAACTGCAGCCTGGAACTCCTAGGCTCAAGTGATTCTCCCAAGCAGCTAGGATTACAGACTTGAGCCACAGTGCCCAGCTGATGTTTTTATTATTTATTTATTTCTTTTTGTGGAGGTGAGGTCTCGCTTTATTGCCCAGGCTGATCTCAAACTCCTCCCAAAACGCTGGGATTTACAGGCATGAGCCATCGTGCCTGGCCAGTGCTCATGTTTGAAAGTTATTTTGCAACATGATAAAAATGAGATGAAAATTAAGGGTAAATTTTAGCTTCTTTTATTGCCGACAAATCTTAGATTATATTTATTTAAAATATCTATGATGACCTTAATTCTCAAATCATAATTTTTCTTATCAATGATCTTTCTCAGTAATAATTGAGAGTTTTCTTGATTTCAAAAAGTATACCTTTGTCATAAGTGACTCTTTCTTTCAGTATACCTAGTATTAAAATGTAATTTCAAGAAAGTCTTCCAATCAGAGTTCTGTGGACTTCCAGAAACTAACCTTAATTTGAATAGTCACCATTATTTCTAGTTGTTTACAGAAAGAATCCTCAAATTTAGCAAAATGACATGTCCATTTTCCCACTCCCCTCCAATCCTCTGCACCTTCAATCTATACCCATAAATGCATGTCACTTTCTGGCCTATCCAAATTCATCCTATATCTTTAATAACCCACTAAAGCCCAGTCTCCCTTATGAAGCTTTTAAAGACTCTCTTTCTTTTACTGAATTCTTATAGCATATATCATAATAATATAACATAATTATACATGTTTTATACTATTTTTAAACTATCAGGCTTCCTTATATAAAACCACAATTTCTGGTCTCACATTTTGTCTCTAGTAGATTGCTGCGGTGATAGCTTCAGTGTACTCATGCCTCACCCCTATTCACCCCCTGCAGAGTCCCCTCCCATGTTGACTCTGGGCTTGGTCAAGTGACTTGCTTTGGTCAGTGTGACAATAGCAAATGTAAAGTAAGCAAAGACTAAAAAAAATGCTTACACTGGCAAGATCTCCATAACAACTATAAGCCACTGCTTAACAAAATCAAAGATGACACAAACAAGTGGAAAAAAAATCCCATGCTCATGGATAGGAAGAATCAATGTTGTTAAAATACTACTACCGAAGGCAATTTATAGATTCAAGGATATTCCCAGTTGACTACAGTTGACATTCTTTATACAAGACCAAAAAAGACCCTGAATGCAATCCTAAGCTAAAAGAACAAAGCTGGAGGCATCATGCTACCCAACTTCAAACTATACTACAGGGATATAGTAATGAAAACAGCATGGTACTGGTACAAAAACAGACACATAAACCAATGAGACAGAATAGACAACTCAAAAATATGACTCTACACCTACAACTACCTGATCTTTGACAAACCTGACAAAAACAAGCAATGGGGAAAGGATTCCCTTTTCAATAAATGGTGCTGGGATAACTGACTAGCCATATGCAGAAGACTGAAGTTGGACCCCTTCCTTAATGCCCTACACAAAAATCAACTCAGGATGCATTAAAAACTGAAATGTAAAACCTGAAAGTATAACAACTCTGGAAGACGACCTAGGTAATACCATTCAGGACATAGGCACGGACAAGGATTCATGATGAAGACACCAAAAGCAATTGCAATATAAGCAAAAATTGGTAAATGGTATCCAAATAAACTAAAGATCTTCTGCACAGCAAAAGACTGTTAGCAGAGTAAACAGATAACCTACAAAATAGGAAAATATTTTTCAAACTATGCACCTGAGAAAAGTCTAATATCCACCATCATTAAGGAAATTAAATAAATTTATAAGAAAAAAACAACCATGTTAAAAAGTAGGCAAAAGACATAAACTGACACTTTTCAAAAGAAGACATACATGCAGCCAACAATCATGAATAAAAGCTCAACATCACTGATCATCAGAGAAATGCAAATCAAAACCACCATGAGATACCATCTCACACCCATCAGAATGGCTGTTATTAAAAAGTCAAAAAAATAACAGATGCTGGGAAGGTTGTAGAGAAAAAGGAATGCTTACACACTGTTGGTGGGAATGTAAATTAGTTCAACAATTGTAGAAGACAATGTGGCAACTCCTCAAAGACCTAAAGACAGAAATGCCATTTGACCCAGCAATCCCATTACTGGGTATACACCCAAAGGGGTATAAATTATTCTATTATAAAGACACATGCCCAGGTACGTTCCTTGCAGCACTATTCACTATAGCAAATACATGAACTCAGCCTATATTGCCCATCAACGGGTAGACTGGATAAAGAAAATGTGGTACATATACATTATGGAATACTACATGGCCATAAAAAAGAACAAGATCACACCCTTTGCAGGGACATGGATGGAACCGGAGGCCATTATTCTTAGCAAACTAATGCAGAAACAGGAAACCAAATTCTGCATATTCTCACTTATAAGTGGGAGCTAAATGATGAGAAGACATGGACACATACACACAGGGGCCTATTGGAGGGTAGAGAAAGAGAGGGGAAAGAGGATCAGGGAAAATAACTAATGGATACTAGGCTTAATACTTGGGTGATGAAATAATCTATACAACAAATCCCCTTGACACAAGTTTACCTATGTAACAAACCTACAAACGTACTCCTGAACTTAAAATAAAAATTAAAAGAAAAAGGAAGTTAAGACATCCTCCTTGATTTAAATATATACATATATAAAATCTCTCTGCACATCTAAAGAGGTAACAAAAAAGAAGATAACATTTAAGTATTTCCTAGTATGCACTAAAAAAAATATAAAGTGGAAATATGAGAAAAAATAAAAGATATAGAGAGTCGATCCAGGAGATCTAACACTGGACAGTTAAGATATTCTTACAGAGAGAAAGAAAACTTAAGAGAAAAAAAAGCAAACATCACAATCAAATTTTCTAGAGCCGATGGAGAACACTAGTCTTTAAATAAGTTGAAAGGGTCAATCTTGTGTAGAGCAAGATTAAAGGAAAAAATACTCAACTCTAAACATTCTAAAGAACCATAGAAGATCCTATAAACTTTTACAGAGAGAAAAATAAATCCCACCCACAAATGAAAGATTATTCGACTTTCCATCAGCAAACTTAATGCTAGAAGACAATGGCATAATATCTTCAAAGTTAGGAAGGAAAATAATTTTGAGCCTAGAATTTGATACACAGCCAATGCATCAGTCAAATCTGATGAATATTTCAAGACAAGGAGAATCTGAAAAGTTCACTTCTCATTCATTCTTTTGTAAAAAGTTACTTGAAGGTACAATACAGCACAATGGGGAATACATGAAGAAGCAGGAAGACATGAGTGACACAAAGAGGGATAGACTTCAGTAGAGCATTGAAGTTATGTTTTGATATGATAACAGTTGACTTTGATGTTATAAGGAACAGTCTGTTATATTTAGCAAGAAAAGGAAAGGCCACTGATAGAAACTTTCTATGACTTTGTGTTTTAATAAAATAGCCCCTAAAAGAAAAGAATGTAATAAAACAAAAAGGCAGTGAAATTATAAGAATTTTTTCTCAATAAGTATATTTCTTATAATAAAAAAACAAAATTAAGAGGAATGGAGAAAGATAAAAAGGGGAAGAGAAGGAAAGGCAGAAATCTGAAATTTAAAATGTGCAAGAAAAAGCATGGCTGAAATATGAAGTTTATAAAGCCCCCAAATGGGACTTTATTTCTATCTTTGGGTGAAGTGAAAAAATGGCATAATGTTAATGACAAAGGAGTTGTAGATAAGGAAATATAATCACAGAACACCAATAAACTTTGCTCTATACAGTTAACTTATCAATAATAGTAATAATGTACATTCAACAATGATTTTTAACATTCAGGTAGAATGTATAGATAAAGCATATAAATAACCAAATTAAAAATAAAAGAAGTATAACTTATACAGAAGTTGAGAAGTGGACCTGATTATGGGTTAACTAACAAGTGGAATCCAACGCAGAGAAGCCGAAGTCCTTGGCTTTGCTTTCCTGGAGAAAACTTCCTGTCATTCCAGAAGGCTACATCCATTGAACTCCAAGTGTAGCATTCTTGAATCAAGCAAGGCAACAGGAAGTCACATCCACTCACCCGCATTCTTTTCTCATTCGTATCCATTGTTCTATATGCTACTTTAAAAATAAACTCCGTTTTAAGTTATTTGAGAAATCTCCAAACTCCTTTCTGCTCTCCACAGTGGCTGAACTAATTTACATTACCCCAACAGTATATAAGTGTTCCCTTTTCTCTGCAGCCTCAACAGCAACTTGTTTTTTGACTTTTTAATAATAGCCCTTCTGACTGGTGTGAGATGGTGTCACACTGCCATTTTGATTTGAATTTCTCTGATGATTAGTGATGTCGGGCATTTTTTTTTCATATGTTTGGTGTCCACTTGTATGTCTTCTTTGAGAAGTATCTGTTCTTGTCTTTTGCCCACATTTTAATGCAGTTAACTGTTTTTTGCTTATTCGATTGTTTAAGTTCCTCATAGATTCTGGATATTAGACCTTTGCCAGATGCCTAGTTTGCAACTATTTTCTCCCATTCTGTAGGCTGTCTGCTTACTCTGTTAATAGTTTGTTTTGTTGTGCAGAAGCACTTTAGTATAACTAGGTACTACTTTTAAATTTTTGTTTTTGTTGGAATTGCTTTTGAGGACTTAGCCATAAATTCTTTCCTAAGGCCGATGTCCAGAATTATTTTTCCTAGGTTTTCTTTTAAGATTCTTATAGTTTGAGGTCTTACATTTAAATTGTTAAGCCATCTTGTGTTACTTTTTGCATATAGCGAAAGGCAGGGGTCCAGTTTCATTCTTCTGCATATAGCTAGCCAGCTATCTCAGCACCATTTATTAAATAGGGAGTCTTTTCCTAACAGCAATCTCATTGCTAGACATATACCCAAAAGAAAATAAGTAATTCTACCAAAAAGTCACATGTACTCATATATTCACTGCAGCACTATTCACAACAGCAAAGATATGGAGTCAACCTAGGTGCCCGTTAATGGAGGAATGGATGAAGAAAATATGGTACATATCCACCATGGAATACTATGCAGCCATAAAAAGAATGAAATCATGTTCTTTGCAGCAACATGAATGCAGCTGAAGGACATTATCCTAAGCAAATTAACACAGGAACCGAAAACCAAATATAACATGATCTCACTTATAAATGGGAACTAAACATTGGGTACTCGTGGACATAAAGATGGCAACAATAGACATTGATGATTCCTAGATTGTAGGGGGAGGGAGAAGGGTAAGAACTGAGACACTAACTATTGGGTACTATGTTCATTACCTGAGTGACAGGATCAGTCATACCCTAAACCTCAGAATCATGCAATATATCCACGTAGCAAACTTGCACATGTACCACCTGAATCTAAAATAAAATTTGAAATTATTGAAAAAAAAATAAAAGTAAACTCAAAAGCACATTTGAACTAAGTTTAAACCTTCATTCTTACCCATTTTTGAAACTCGGTTAGAACTTTAGGGTCAGAGCTATCTTAAGGAAAAACAGATAGTACTCTAATTATATTGAGAATAAAGGGAAAGATAAACGAGAAAGTAGAAGACATGAGAAAAATATTATTTGTCTTCTTGAATAATATTTCAAATTTACAAAACTATAGACAGTAGTCTAAACACATTATTTAATGTTGAAATAACGTCATCAGGAAAGTTTTTATTTTTTAAAAAAGGAAAATAAGTGGTTGCATTTGGGGAGTGATATTGGAGAACAGGCAGAATTAAGGCAAAGTATTTTCATAATCATCATTGTAATAGTAAGGGGCGCTGTGTAGATCCCCTCTCCAAAACATATACCCAACTTACTGGGACTGTTGGTAAGAACAGCTCTCAGCTGAGTTCCACTTCAACTTTTGACTTGGGCTCAAAAATGTCAGAATGTCGTCCAAAGTCACACTTATCTGGGGATAGCTCACATCAAATGAATGGTCAATGTGGGATCTTTTACCCTTATTTGAGAAAAATCTCAAGGGTCCTCCATATTTATAGCTTCCTGTAGGATCATCTGTGGCCTCTATTTCCTGTATCACAACTTGGCTTTTCCTCTGCCCAGTGCTGTTTCCTTTTCCCACCAATCATCTCAATTCCCTTTTATTTTTTAATCTTGAGGATACTCCTCAATTTATCTCTTGCAGACAAATCTCCATATCAGAGTCTGCTTTCCAGAAACCCATATTTAATTATATATATTATTGGGTTTAAAAATACAAAAAGATTTTTTGAAGTTATCTCTTAAAATTACTGTAAGGGTCAAATTAAGCTATAGGTATGGTATACTATATTTTTGAAAGTTTTCGAGTTAATGAAAATAATGACAACAATATAGCATATTGTTGTTCTATTTTGACAGTTATCACAGATAGGTCCCTTTCTCATGGAGAAGTTATCATTTCCCCTTCTGCAAAGCTGGGCTTTGGACTTCTGGTTTTTAGCCTCTTTGGTCATTTGATTATTTGTTAAGGGCATGTATCTCTGATGTGTTCTACGTATTCAATTCTAGATCCTTTCTAGCAGCAATATGAGCACACCTATGACATTTTCACACTTAAAAAACAAATAAAAATAAAATAAATCACGATTCCTAGTATTTACTGACTTCTCTGTTTTACACTGCAGCAAAACCACCTGAATTACCTCTACTTGCCCCCTCTACTTGCTCTGTCCATTTCCTCATCTCACTTAAATATCATGGTAATTCAGGTTCAGTGGCAACATTTGCATGTTCAATGTGTGCCAATTACCAATGGTTTCTTGTTAAATCCCAAATGAACAAGGGCATTTTGTAATTTGTATTTTCTTTCCTGTGAGTAACCTCACTCTCATATATCATATATATGAAAATTATATACATAAAAATTAACAACTTCCAATAACATTTTTTTTGACTTCCAACAATTTAAAGTCTTCTTGTACAGGGAACGTTTAAATGAGTATGTCATTTCAATATCTTTTAAGTATTATTTTTTAAATTTTTCTTTTGAATCAGGATTTGAAGATGTAACCTCTGAAAAATGAATCACTAGTTTTGTGGTATTTGCAGAGACATATCTAAAATAAAAAGAAAACACAGGCTCTGTGGTATGCATAAGCTTAATCATTGTTTTTAGTAACAAGAAGAATTGAGTAATGTACATTTTTTTGAAATTATTTGA
Organism: Pongo pygmaeus; assembly: GCF_028885625.2. Classification (NCBI taxonomy): domain Eukaryota; kingdom Metazoa; phylum Chordata; class Mammalia; order Primates; family Hominidae; genus Pongo; species Pongo pygmaeus. The sequence goes on along the minus strand of NC_085930.1, from coordinate 16,305,466 downwards.
AATTAAAGATAGCATACAGTTTAATTTGCTGACTGACACTGCAGGTTAAATGAAAACAGATGAGGAAAGAATAATGGATAAGAGTTCAACTTTTGCTACAGTAGGAGTAAAAGTAGGAACAGCTTTTGGCTGCGTTCTACTGGAAGACTTGACCTTGACTAAAAGAAGCCAAGAGTGACATTCCATGGCTTAACTTGATTCTTAAAAATATAATGAATTTGAGCACTCTCAAAAAGTGCCAGAAAAGAAAAAATGTTATAAATCATCTCAAAATACTAATACTATAAATGCTGCCATTAACAAAAAACAAGAAAAGCAAGCAAGTAGAATACATGAAATATAGAGATTTTTGAAAAACTCAATGCTATTTATCAGTGATAATGTTCTTGAAAGTGTAATAAAAGTTCAAAAATGGCCGGGCGCAGTGGCTCACGCCTGTAATCCCAGCACTTTGGGCGGCCGAGGCGGGCGGATCACGAGGTCAGGAGATCGAGACCATCCTGGCTAACACGGTGAAACCCCGTCTCTACTAAAAATACAAAAAATTCTCCGGGCGTGGTGGCGGCGCCTGTGGTCCCAGCTACTCGGGAGGCTGAGGCAGGAGAATGGCGGGAACCCGGGAGGCGGAGCTTGCAGTGAGCCCAGATCGCACCACCGCACTCCAGCCTGGGCGACAGAGCGAGACTCCATCTCAAAAAAAAAAAAAAAAAAAAAAAAGTTCAGAAACATCCTTGAGAAAACAGAACCACTGGAAATCAACATACCCATGGGTAAAGAGATTATTATGCATGATGAGAATGACCTGTGGTTTCATCTGCAGAAATTGTTGAAAAAGCTAGAGTTAATTTCTCCAGTGGTCATTCTATCCGAGTCATATACATAATTTTTGTCAAATGTTATTTGCCAAATGATGTAGAAAAAGTCCATTGTTTTTGAGCCGTCTGTTGCTGCTTTTAAGTACTGGAGATATAAAAATAAAAAAAAATTACTGAGAACAATTTTATTAGCAAAACTCTTGGATCCAAAAAATTTCAGTCACGGTCACACCATGATCCACTTAACCTAATTATGACCAAAAAAGAACACTCAGCAGCTCACATTGTAAAGGTAGAGCCACACATGTTGTAAAACAGAGAACATGACAGAGTTCGGACCTAGAAAGCAGTGTAGTCTTCCGTCACACATGACCTACATGGATTATGCCATTTGAGGTCTTGGCACAAGCAGCTCTCTGCTTTCTTTTGCTTTTTCCTTTGCTCAGGCTTCTCTGGGTCTTCAGGAAATAAAATCTGATCTAGCTCTGAAAAGAGCTACATCAAGGAAAGAAACAAAACTATGAAGCCATGTAAAAATACATTTAATTAGTACATTTTCAATTCTTTTTGAGTATTATCTAATTTTAAAATATAGCAATTTCTGAACTGAGCAAGTTGAGTATAATGCAGTTTAATCATTACCTGAGGATGAGATTTTAGTTTTATAATAGAAAGGGTACTGAAAATATTACCGCTATCCCATCCTGCCTCCAAAGTCCTGAATTTTTAAACTGAAAAATCCATACATCCAAAATTTCTGGAAATGCAATACTCTTTAGATGATTGCCAAAATAATGTTTCTAAAGTCCTGTTCTCATAAGGTCTTCTCCAGCCTGGCTTCCTAATCTTTTATATGGCAAAGTGGACACAACTTTGGATTCAATATTCTACCATGTGCTGACTTTGTGACCTGATAAATCACTTCATATATTTAAGTTCCACTTCCCTCATTTATAAAGTGGAGATAGTAATAGTTTTTGCTTAAACATTAACTAATGTGACAAAGATGAAGAGCTCAGCTAACTTCCGACATAGTTTAAGTGCTCGATCCAGGTGAGTTATGATGAGGCTATAGTGACGGCCAAGGCAAAAACCTAGGGATCACACTTTATTTCTTCCTGTTTTAGGTCCTGATTAGACGCAATTGACTTCCAAGTCTCGTTAATTTTTAACTGCTTAGTATTTCTCAAAGTTGTTTCTCTTTCCCCGCTCAATATCCCTGCTTTGCTTTAGATTCTGTTGTCTGTCACTTGCACAATCCCAATTGTCTTTTTGCCTCTAATTTCAAAGCTTCTGCTCCAAATCTATCATATTCCACATTGCAGTTTAGTCATCTACAATGATTTAGTCATGTAGAAGTCAGTTCATATCACTTGCCTTAAAGATAAAATGTAAAATCCCTAACACAGCACAAAAGTCCTTTGGGATCAAGCCATTGCACATTCTCCAGCCTCATTTCTTCCCACTCTCTCCTTAGTACTATACAATCAGTAGGTCTGAATTATGATCAAATCTCAATGAACAAAGAATAGGAAGTATTGGTGGCATTTGGGAATAGATAAGTAATAACAACAAATAACGGCTAATGAAAAAGTATCCAAAAAGTGCTATAAAGTGCACTCAAAACAAACCTATTTAAAATTCTTAGGAACACATTTACAACTAAACAGGTATCATGTAAAAGTTATAAAACAAATTACATAAAAACAAATAATGGAACTATATATCACATGAATGGGTTAGTGAAAAATAACCAAAGAATCACTATTCGCTGAACCCTGCTCTTGTACTATTTCTTCACTGAGTGCTTTTGTGATGACCACATGTTGAAGACTTAATTGAATACTTTTAGTCCTAAACATACGCTTCTAATTTCTTCATTTCCACAGCTTTTCTATAATTATAGATTACATAGCTACATGTGGCTTCATTCTGCTTTCCAAGAGTATCTCACTTCACTGCCCACATCTGCAAATCGGTTGTCAGTGGTATTATCAATGGACTAACCATCTATCTGATGAGAGAGGAAGGGGCACTGCCTTATAGGATACCTCAGTGATGCTGTGAGCACTCTCTGAATAACTATGTATAAATATTGATAAGTATCAATACATTTCAGTCTCTTTTACATCTATTTGATCTTTTCACATTCCCAAACTGAATATTATTGCTTAGCACAGCACTTAGTATAAAGCTTTATATAGAGTATATATCTAATGTACATGTAATTAAAACATTGAGTGTATGTGTCCACAGAAGGCTTTCTTTCCCCACCTACATTTTTAAAAATTCACAAATAAACGTATATATTTATGGTGTGCAACATGATGTTTTGGTATATCCTATCAATATATTGTAGCATGTGGTATATATTGTGGCGTGACTGAATCAAGCTAATTAACATATCCATTACCTCATATACACATCATTTTCTTTTGTGGTGAGAATATTTAAAACCTTTTAGCAATGTTTAGGTATGTAGTACTTGTTATTAACTATAGTCACTATATTAACTATAGTCACTACAGTTATGAATATATAATGCATTGTTATTAACTATGGTCACTATTATACAATAGTTTTTTAGATTCCACATAAAAGTAAAATCGCACGTTATTTGTCTTTCTGTGCCTGGCTTATTTTACTTAGCACAATGTCCTCTAGGTTCACCTACGTTGTTGCAAATGATTAGGATTTCCTCCTTTTCAAAAATTGAATAGTATTTTATTATGTGGCACAAATTTTTGAAGGAGAAAATGGATATGAACAGTTATTAACATATTTAATAAACACAAACACAGGATTGTGTTTTAGCAGAATAATGTGTTAAAACATTTAAGTCTGCTTGATCATCCAGTTTATTAATACAAAATTTTAATTATTTTTCCTGGCCTTAAATTTTATCTTTTTTTGAAAACTGGGGGAAAGAAATATGAAGCCAAACTTTTCAGTGTATTCATACAGGCCAAAGAATGTCTTTGCCTCTGAAAACATTCGTATTGCTACCACTTACACAGATATAACATTATATTTATTATTTCTTTATTTATTTTTGAGACACAGTCTCACTCTGTCACCCAGGCTGGAGTGCAGTGGCCTGATCAGGGCTCACTGAAGGCTTGACTTCCTGGGCTCAGGTGATCCTCCAACCTCAGCCTCGGCCTGGGACTACAGGCATGTGCCATCATGCCTGGCTAGTTTTAAAATTTTTTTTCTAGAGACGGGATTTTCTCATGTTGTCCAGGATGTTCTCAAACACCTGGGTTCAAGTGAACCTCCTACCTCAGCTTCCCAAAGTGCTAGGATTATAGGCATGAACCACCTTGCCCAGCCTCATTTTTTTAACTTTGAAAATATAGTAAAATTTTTATACTTAATGCAAATATATTAGAATTATGCAAAAATAATATTTATCTGACAAATGAAAGAAATATTTTTGTTAACTTATGCAAACATTTTATTTTCAACCAAAATTGATTTCTTCTAGCTTAATCTTCTAACAGATTTTCTCTAAATGATCTCATTGTTTCCAAATATAAAATTAAATCAAAATCACCCTCTAAGGACTGTATTTCTCATCGTTAAACATTTTCAAAAGACTATGCTACAAAGTCTCTAGATAGCTGCATAAAAGGAGTGTTAAGAATGTTTTAATTACTAGAAACAGACTAGAGAAAATACTTCTTTCCAAGGAAGCCAATGATTTGAATATCTATGTTCTTATGTTTAGATTGCCATCCATTCATTTATTATTCATACATCCAGCACCTCATTTATCAAGTAAATGTATTAACTATTCTTAGTATTTATATTCAAAAGAAAAAAATAAATTCTTTTCATTTTCTGACTTATTTTTTCATCTGTAAAACCAGGATAATAAGTCACCTATCTCAAAGGGATGTGGTGAAATTAAATAAGTTAAAACAGTGCCTGGCACATAACCAGTTCTCATGAACTGTTAGCTATTGTGGAGTATTAAATTTTGATATATGTTTTGCCTATAATATTGGGTTATTAAACTCATCTTACATAATAGATAGTAATAAGCAATATTTATGTAGGAAGAAATGATTCATATGTATTTTCCCTGAAAATGTAGTATGATGGTGTTATGGGGTTATTTAAAAGTCAAGATTTAGAGTAATGATGCAAATTCCATGTAAAATCAGTCTTGACCTCTACTTTTATAGCAGGCACTACTAGCTGTCTTAATATTTGATTCATCCTTCGTTCTTTTGGTAGTAAGTCTTCTTAATTCTTAATTTAAGCTTTTTTTTTTTCATGAAAGACACATTTTCTAGACTCCCTTGCAGCTAGGTGTAAAATAGAAATACACTTGGGCATTAGAATGTGAAATGAAAGGTAAGGAAAACCTTGTATCATAGCCTTAACAGAAGGATCCCCGACCCTTTTCGCTCCCTTTATATGACTGGAATGTGAACATAAGGCTAGGAATTGAAGCAGCTGCCTTAGAACAAGATGTGAAATTTCTGTGTTGAAGATGGCAAAGAAATAAGATAAAAGGAGCCTGTCTCTCTGACCCCATAAAAGCACATTAGAACTGAACTGCTTATGCTCAGATTGTGATATAAAACAAAAAAAAATTCTCTTTTATTTAAGACACTACTGTATCAGGTTCTTGCTACAATACCTATGCCTGTATTCTCCACTTAAAAAAAATCTATTAAGGGCCTGGCCCTCCTACATATAATATTTGCATACTAGCTGTAAAAACATGTTACTGTTATGAAGCCATAGGAGCACAAGGATAAATAAATAGCATATGTTCTTTGCTCAGAGGAAACACCAACTCAAGAAAAGTTACCACTATATGTTGAAATTTTCACATATAGGAAAGTAGGTGCCAATAAAGGCATGGACATGGTGCTGCAGGGGTGCTACAGAGAGCAATGGATGCTTTAAACCTCAACAAAATTCACAAGCTGCATCACTTACTACATTCATCATCTGTAACTTTCTTTTTGATATAAACTTCAGTTTTTAATGATTGATAACCTGAAGCTGGTTAGCAGGGGAGAAATATTTCCTATAAAAAAAGTCTGCTCTGTCCAGTGTTCTCATAATAGAGACGGTAATAGCTACAATGCATTGACTGTCTATGATGCCCCAGGCACTTAACCCTCACTATTTCTTTTTTTTTTATTATACTTCAAGTTTTAGGGTACATGTGCACAACGTGCAGGTTTGCAACATACGTATACATGTGCCATGTTGGTGTGCTGCACCCATTAACTCATCATTTAACATTAGGTATATCTCCTAATGCTATCCCTCCCCCCTCCCCACCCCCCACAACATGCCCCAGTGTGTGATGTTCCCCTTCCTGTGTCCACGTGTTCTCATTGTTCAGTTCCCACCTATGAGTGAGAATATGCAGTGTTTGGTTTTTTGTCCTTGCGATAGTTTGCTGAGAATGATGGTTTCCAGCTTCATCCATGTCCCTACAAAGGATATGAACTCATCATTGTTTATGGCTGCATAGTATTCCATGGTGTATATGTGCCACATTTTCTTAATCCAGTCTATAATAGATGGACATTTGGGTTGGTTCCAAGTCTTTGCTATTGTGAATAGTGCCGCTATAAACTTACGTGTGCATGTGTCTTTATAGCAGCATGATTTATAATCCTTTGGGTATATACCCAGTAATGGGATGGCTGGGTCAAATGGTATTTCTAGTTCTAGATCCCTGAGGAATCACCACACTGTCTTCCACAATGGTTGAACTAGTTTACAGTCCCACCAACAGTGTAAAAGTGTTCCTATTTCTCCACATCCTCTCCAGTACCTATTGTTTCCTGACTTTTTAATGATCGTCATTTTAACTGGTGTGAGATGGTATCTCACTGTGGTTTTGATTTGCATTTCTCTGATGGCCAGTGATGATGAGCATTTTTTCATGTGTCTTTTGGCTGCATAAATGTCTTCTTTTGAGAAGTGTCTGTTCATATCCTTCGCCCACTTTTTGATGGGGTTGTTTTCTTGTAAATTTGTTTGAGTTCATTGTAGATTCTGGATATTAGCCCTTTGTCAGATGAGTAGATTGCAAAAATTTTCTCCCATTCTGTAGGTTGCCTGTTCACTCTGATGGTAGTTTCTTTTGCTGTGCAGAAGCTCTTTAGTTTAATTAGATCCCATTGGTCAATTTTGGCTTTTGTTGCCATTGCTTTTGGTGTTTTAGACATGAAGTCCTTGCCCATGCCTATGTCCTGATGGTATTGCCTAGGTTTTCTTCTAGGATTTTTATGGTTTTAGGTCTAACATTTAAGTCTTTAATCCATCTTGAATTAATTTTTGTATAAGGTGTAAGGAAGGGATCCAGTTTCAGCTTTCTACATATGGCTAACCCTCACTATTTCTTTTGGTTCTACCAGCAATCCTACGAAGCAGGTAGTATTCAGGCAAGGATTTGAACCCGTGGTTGTCAGATTCCACCATAGATGTTCTTTCCATTATATATTCTTCCTCCTTGGTTCATTTCCTTATTACACCATTGGTGATATTGCAAAACAAGAACTCATTAAGGTTAGCTCTCTCCTCCCCCTCTGACTATTTGCCCCTCAATGGTCAGAGCCATATATTGCCCATATAGGCACTTAATGAATATTATGCAATGAAAGAATAAGTGAAAGGATGTGACAAACAGAATTTCACACTGACAGCCCTTAAAAGGAAATTATGTTGCTGCAAATATAATCCATCTTTAAGCTCAGTCTCAAACCCCCAGGATGGTTTTTTAAAATATTGTCTTTCGAAAACTATTTCAAGCACTCAGGAAGTTTATTGCAAAATTCTCCAGTTGTCTCTAAAGTTACTGTGCTTTGCTTTTGTGAAAAACAGTTGTCAAATATGTTTTTGATAAGAAATATTTTCTGTGATGGCATCATGTAGCTATACCCACAGGCGGTACACCTGTGGTTAAAGTAGATAGGAGACGGGCATGTTACGATCAAAGAACCAAGTTTCATATCTATGCTCTGATTCTATATATAAATCCAAGCAACATTAAGCTTGGGTTTAAAAATGATTCCCTTACTGTATTCTGTATTTGAATAAAGTATTACATACCCATAAATAGGCATATACATTTTAGAAAGTGTTCAAGATAATGCATTATTTTCTGTTTTTTTCTTTGTTTGAATATACTTCGTTTCTTTTTTTCCACTTTATTTTTATTTTAAGACATAAGGGCATTCTGAAAGTAGAATGTTAACAGCTCTAACAGTCTGGTTACAACAAGACATAAGCGGCGTGAAAGAATATAAGGAGATTTTCTCATATAGTGACTTTTAAATTGACTACCACAAATGATTAAAATGTCTGAATTTTGGTACATTGTTTAAATGTTTGATATTCAAGACAATTCATCTAGTCATAACTTATATATGTTTTATGTATATATATTTTAAACCATTGGATCTATTTAACATTGCTTCTAAAAGATCACAGTCTGTTATTCTTCAGTAAGAAACATTGGTTTTAAACTCATTCATCTGGACAGAATAAGATTTTTCTTCTTATTAACTCCAGATACTCTTTAGTACTGAATTTCAAACAAAATATTTTCATACGGCAAACTACTGAGAGACAGCTACATATTCTTTCAAATTTATACTTCATACAGGATTTGTAATGGATCCTTTAAAACTGCACTAGGGTTATTGAATGTGGGTAGACATTATAAAGCCAAACATTTGTGTCCTTCCTGGTGCTCATTTATGCATTCATCCAGTTGAGTATTGGAGACTTGCCTCTATCATGAACTCTTATTTGATTAAGCAACCAGCTGGCTAGCTTTGAGGTCTTTCCAGATGCGGGTTGGGAATGGTGGGGGAATGGGAATCCTGAGAAAGATATTACACAGAAAAATGCAGTAAAAAAAAAAAAGTCATGACTCCAGCAAAGACCCCCCCACTTCTCAAAAAAATGCAAAGGGAAAAAGGCAAAGTTACATTGTGGAAGGTAAATGAAACAAAGGAAGAGTCATTAGGAAAACTGCCTGTTCCTTTCACTGGAGACCTTGGGGGAAATGCTTTGTCATGCCTAATGACAAGTAACCTACACAGAGTCAAATCTAAATGTGAAAGGTTTATCCTAAATGGATTGAAACAATAATGAAAAAATCTTACATTTTATTACTAAGTAATATGTTCCCTATGGAGCACAGACTGACTCACAAAACTGTAATCCCACTAGGGATCACATTTAAATACACTTTTCCCTTTACTGGGGGAACAGCTGTATCTCTGACTCAAATGGTCCCAAGTCAAGTGTAACCCAATAATGAGTTGAAAACAAAATGTTTAATTAAATTGTCTCTCTGGTACCAGATATTTAAAGTCCATTCACTGTACTCCTTTCAAACTGATGATTAAAGTTGCTGACACTAATTTGTGTACGTATATGGATGTTGCATTTCATTTTGGATATATTATCATTTTAAACTGGTAAACAGACTTTAGATATAATAACATAACTAAAACATAACTTATGAATGTATGCCATTTGGTATTTTGTGACCTATGTATACCATGTCTTTTAATTTTCATGACAGCCCCAGGAGGTAGGTATTAATATCATCCCAGTCTACAAATGAGAAAATGAAGGCAAACTTAGATGTTGTGGCTGATTAGTTGTAGAGTTAGCTGGTGAATGAACTTGAACAGTCTTACCCCTGTGTCTAAATAACAACAGAAATAGGCTTTGCTATTGCAAATATTTGTTTTTATGCTGATGAATATTGAAGCAAATCTTGCCACTCCTGATTTATCATCCTGGTTGGAAAGCCTGCTCAAATGTGTTTTCTACTAATGACCTCTACACTGTCTTAATCATACAATAGTTGAATATCCAAGTCTTTTACTCACCACGGTCTGTATCGTGCAGCTCTGGAGCACTCTGCCTATGTTCAAATTGTGGTTTTGTCTCTTATTATTTGTGTGACCTTGAGCTATTGCTTATATTGTTTTGGCCTCATTTTTTCATGTTAAAATAAATAACAGTATGTTATATATAACTAGAACCTGTGGAGTTATCTGATATATAACTAGAACCCATAGACTGATCCCATATATAATGAGAACCTACATGGTTCTAGGGAGAATTAAACCAGTGAATCCATAGAAAGTCCTTCCATAAATTAAAGCTAAATATAAATATTTATTGGATGCCCACTGAGTAACAAACACCATGGTAAACCCTGCAGTACAAGGGTAAAGATGACAGAGTTAATCCTTATAACGCACTTCGTGCCTGGCATGAAGCAAGCACTAAATAAATGCCAGTTATTATAACTGCCATTTGGCTCATCTTATCCTTTTTTCCTCTAATGCTCTGTGGATCTTGAATGTCTTATTATTGCATAACGTTCTGGAGAAAAGCATTAAGGCTCCTGTTTAGTGTGTTTTTGTTTTTGTTTTTTTTTTTTGTAAGAAGTATAATAGAGACAATGGAGAGAAAGCTGTGAACATAGAATTTTAAAATTACTGTAACTGTGACTTCTTCGTTCTCTCTATGAACAGTTAAATTGTTCCAAAGTGCACATAATATAAAATAGTCCACCATTAAAGACTGCAACAACTACTACCACTACTGACTTAACTGTCAGATGCCATATACTAGAATCACCAACGGCAGCTTATTACCTTCATCCTGTTCAGATTGTTTGAAAGGTTTAAAGCAACAGAACAAAGGAAAAGTCCATTTATTTGGAAGAAAGAAACTTAGGACTTGTCAGCAATTGACCTTGAAAAGGTATCTAGAGAGTTCATTTACTAAGAGAATCTTGTTTAAGCAACAGAAAATAAACATTTTTTTAAGGCAGCGAGAGAAGGAAAAGCAATAACGGAATCTCCCCAACTTGCTTTGTTACTTTGAGCTTTGCTGACAACAGAAGCTTTTCAGTTGCTGATCATAAATAGCCTAAAATCTCATTTCAAGCTTCAGTCCACAAAAAGAAAAATTATTTAATACTTTGTGCTACAATGCTCACAGGCACGTTGGAACTTCTCTGAGCTGTAAGACATACTCCTCAAGTAATATGCCATGGCATAGAATCAATGAGAAAATAATTTGTACAACAAATACAAGCAGACACAGTAATGAGGCAGAAGGACTTATTTAAACTGGAAAGTCCCAGACACAGAATAAATAAGCATCCTGGCAGTGGAGCCTGGGACAGACATGAGTGCATGTGGATTTGGGAATGTGTTTCCCTGCCGGAAATCATTCAATTATCAAAATTCTTTCCCCCTGAGACTTACAAACAGAAACCTTGGCCTGTGCTCAAATATTAAACATTAATGATGTTCTCCTGATGTTTAAAGAAGAGAGGGAAATCTGTGTTCTACTGCAGTTGTTAGAGAAGCAGTTGGGAGGAAACTTTGGATAGATTTTGGGGAAAAATGATATTGTCATCAGCTTCCAGCTTTATTTTTCTAGTAAGAAGGAAAGTATTTCCAGCCACTCTTAATTATATTTTGAGATAAGTGATCCCTTGTTTTCTTTTATGATGGCTAGCAAATTTATTCATTTAATAAATATTTATTAGATGCTCATTGTGTGCCAGACACACAATGGAAAACCATGGGTACAATGTAAAGTTGATAGAGTTTATGCCTAATAGATAAGGTCCTAGATGGGAAGACAGACCAAAAAAAAGAAAAAAGAGAATAAAACAGAAAAATGATTTCAAGTTTCAGTTAAGAACATGGGAAGAAAAACAAAAGACTGATAGAAAGGACAACAGAATAATGCTTCATGCAGAGTAAATACGTGGTGTGGCATTTTGATTTTATTCTAAGTCTGACAGAAAGTTATTGAAAGGTTTTTTAAAAAGCAATATTGTGATTCAATATAAACATAATATTGCTACTGAGTGAAGATTTAATAGGGATTTAATAAGGATTGGGAGGCAGTGCTGGAAGCAGAGAGACGAGTTAATGTTTTTGGCATAAAGATGAGAGTGGTTTGCTCTAAAGAGGTGATAGAATAGAGTAACATAAACCTTCAAATTTAAGCAGTGTTTTGGAGAGTAAATAGGTCTTACCAAGGTATTGGGTGTGGGGGTTGATGGAAAGGCATGGATCTTAGACCATCCCTAGATTTCTAGGTTGCATATCAAGACATAGAGTATTCTGTTCCATTCACTGAGGGTGCAAAATTTGAATGGGGTCAGGATTGGGAGAAATGGGGAGAGAAAGGGTTCGGTTTTAAACATATTGGACTTTAGACTCTAATGAGACACTGTAGTAGAGAGACTAATGAGGTTTACATGTATATCAATATCAAGTACTATTAGAAATCTACCTGTTATCCTGTCTTCTTTTCTTTCTATTAGAACCTCATTTTGTTGCAGCTGCAATTTACCTAACTCTTAAAAGTGTACCTAATTTAAAAACAAACAGACTAATATCACTGCTTTCAAAGTAAGAAGTAGTCATCTGATACAGTTTTGACCAATACGTGTAACCTTGCAGCTGCTGGGTGGGCATTTTGAGAAAGCCCTTTAAAAAGTGGGTGACAGCTGGTCACTTGACCTGTTCCCTAGCATGAAGAGGACTGCATTTCCTGACTTGTCCGAGAAAGACAGAGTATATGCCTAATTCCTGACTTAATTATGAACGCCTTACTTTTTGGTTTCAAAACTCTCTCAATTTAGGCAATAACTTTCAAGGTCATCTCACCTATGACCCCTCCTTTCATTTTCTCTGGTGTTTGGATGCGTTGCTGGATCTTCAACTATTGTTTTGTGCCCAATCATAAGAAAACAATGCAAGAGAATGTTAAGGACTTCAGTTCTGTTACGATTGATTCACTGGACTAGGTTTCTATTACGTACCTTACTACAACAGGGAAAACTTAAACTCCTATATGGCATAAACAAATGTATCTGAGTTTTCTCCTTTATGTGAGTAAGTGCAATTTTCAACTAATATAGAATGCAAGTTTGTAACCTAGAAGAGGAGCCTCAAAAAGAAATATAAGTGTGAGTCCCATCAGCATAAATATAGCTGTGTTTAATTACGTGGGCATAGACATATTCTAGGCACACAGTGTAGAAGAAAGAAGTGTGTACATTCTCAAACCTCAGGAACATACCGACTTTGGATAGAAAAAAGTAACTGACAAAATAATGAAGCAATGACTCATCAACTGAATAGAAATGAAGGAAAATGGGTGCCAAAGAAGCCACAAAAACAGAATGTTTTAAGAAGGAGTGAGTGGTCGGTTGGTTGGAATAATAAGTGAAGACCGGAGAAGTAAGAGAAGAACAGGGAAGTAGTCGCTAGTTTTTGCTGGGAGAGTTGTTGGAGTCTTTGAAAAGAACTGTTTCAGTGGTGTGGCAGTTAGAAGCTAGGCTGATATGGATTGAAGACTGAATTACAGAATATTAGAACATATCAACAGAAATGTCAATCTCATCTCCAAATATTTTTTGAGCTTTGAATGCAAACATGCACTATATTAAGTAGAGGAAATATTAAGGAGCAAAGTAATGGTCACTATTTTTAAAGAATTCACAATATAATTATATATTCATTTCTGGATGTCCTAATTGTACTGCTCAGGTAAATAAATGGAATTTTCTAATGAAGACATTAGACATTAAAATAGTTTTCTGCTGGACAAAGCAGTCATGTTGCAAGTAATATTAATATTTCAAAAATATGACTGAGTACCTAGTTGAAACACCAAAAGGACTTTTTGTATATTCTTTACATCTAAATTTAAAACTGATTCTTAGAAGTTGCCAAAAGCATTCAGAAATACCTAGTTTCAAGGTATGTTTTCTGGCTGTACGTTTGAAAATTTATAATGTGTGTGTGGGGGGGTTCTCTATCTCAGCTTTAAAGGATATCTTATAAAACAGTCTATACTGCCATAGTTTTTGCACAATGATTGGCAAAAGAATATAAAAAATGATAAAATAACCAGAATAATAAATTAGTTAATTCATTAGACAAAAAAACTAATAATTTTAATATATAAACCCTGTGGGATATTTTTTAGCTATTAAAAATGAAATGAGGGCCAGGCACGGTGGCGCACACCTGTAATCCCAGCACTTTGGGAGGCCAAGGCAGGTGGATCACTTGAGGACAGTAGTTTGAGTCCAGCCTCATTAGCATGGAGAAACAACGCCTCTACTAAAAATACAAAAATTAGTCAGGTGTGGTGGCTCAAGCCTGTAATTCCAGCTACTCTGGAGGCTTAGGCACAAGAATCACTTGAAGCTGGAAGGCGGAGGTTGCAGTGAACTGAGATCATGACACTGCACTCCAGCGTTGGTGACAGAACGAGAGCCAGACTCTGTCTCAACAACAACAACAACAAAAGAAATCAGTAAGATTTGTTCATATCAATATGAATGTCTGTTTTGAATATGTATACCAAAAGTGATAGACAGAATTATATGTATATAATTATCCAATTAAAAAGAGCAAATAAAATTTATTTAAATGGTTTAATATTCATAGAGACAGATGCAAAAGCAACACATTATTATCTTCAGAGGGGAGAGATAGAGAAGGCAAGCAAGTGGGCAAATATTTCTTCATTGTCTTATTTGCTTGCATGCATAAGTAGTACTTTTGGAAATATTTCCTAAATTCAGAAAAGTAATTTGTTTATTTATTTTTCAATACAAAAAGAAATTCAGGATAATGGCTGTAAAATACTGTAGGTCAACAAATTGGGTAATAACATGTTGCATTAAAAATTTGGGTGACCAGGCTGGGTGCTGTGGCTCACGCCTGTAATCCCAGCACTTTGGGAGGCTGAGGAGAGTGGATCACTAGGTCAGGAGATTGAGACCATCCTGGCTAACACAGTGAAACCCCGTCTCTACTAAAAATGCAAAAATTAGCTGGGCGTGGTGGTGGATGCCTGCAGTCCCAGCTACTCAGGAGGCTGAGGCAGGAGAATCCCTTGAACCTGGAAGGCGGAGTTGCAGTGATCCGAGATTGCACCACTGCACTCCAGCCTGGGTGACAGAGCGATAATCTGCCTCAAACAAACAAAAACAAACAAAAAACAAACAAACAAACAAAAACAAGAATTAGCCAGGCATGGTGGCGTGCACCTGAAATCCCAGCTACTCAGGAGGCTGAGGGAGAAGAATCCCTTGAACCCGGAAGGCAGAGTTGCAGTGATCCGAGATTGCACCACTGCACTCCAGCCTGGGTGACAGAGCGATAATCTGCCACAAACAAACAAAAACAAACAAAAAACAAAAAAGAAAAACAAGAATTAGCCAGGCATGGTGGCGCGCACCTGAAATCCCAGCTACTCGGGAGGCTGAGGGAGGAGAATCCCTAGAACCCAGGAGGTGGAGATTGCAGTGAGCCAAGGTCGTGCCATTGAACTCTAGCCTGGACAACAGAGCAAGACTCAGTCTCAAAAAAACCAGAAAACTTAGGTGACCCAAAATTTCCTCAGAGTCTTTAAAATAGGCAATTTTAAAGAAAAAGAAAGAACAACCAATATGTTGTGTGATGGCAACTCTATTGTAAATTTTATCTCACAATATATACTTGGATGAAGAATGACTATTTAGATTTTGTAGCTCTTGCTTAACACGTATTTTATTATTTCTGGTCATATATTGAAATTATTAAATATTAAATAATTATACAACTTATTATGTGTATTTGGGTTGGATAGTGTCCGCCCAGAATTCATGTCCACCAGGAACCTGTGAATGGGACCTTATCTGGAAATAGGGTGTTGCAAATGTAATTAAGTTAAGATGAGATCACACTGACTTAGGGTAAGTGTCCTTATCTGGTGTCCTTCTAAGAAGGGGAAAATTTGGACACACACAGGGTAGAAGTTCATTTGAAGATCGGACTTAAGCTGTCACGAACTAAGGAAGGCCAAGGATTGCCAGCATCCCTAAGAAACTGGAAAGGCAATGAAGGATTCTTCTGGAAACTCTGGCAGGAGCATGACCCTGCCAATGCCTTGATTTTGGGTTTTTGGCTTCCAGAATTATGAGAAAATAAATTTCTGTTGTTAAAGCCACCCAGTTTGTGGTAATTTGTTACGGCAGCCCCAGGAAACTAATAAAGCATGTACCAATAATTATAATAGCAGCCAGCATTTATTCAGTAATCATTATGTATCAAGTATTAAGGTAAGTGAAAGTTTGGAAGAAAAAATTTGTATCAAGATTACTTATGATTCTACTCATATAATAAATATAGCCAAAAATGGCTGTCTCTTTAAAACATTTTATAATCAGTTTATAAATCATAAAATGCAGGCCACACAGAAGTATGCAGCCACACATATGCAATCATATCATTAATCCACATTTTTTTTTCACATTTGCTTCCTCAAGGAGATAGATGTCTTGCATTAAATTATACTAGTGTTCTCCTGAACCCATTGGACCATAAAACTGGCCTAGATGAATCAGCTGGCCTTACCAGTGTGACCTAACTTATGTTAGGGCACTTGGAATTAAGCATATACTGTAGCTTTTTAATATGAAAAATACATCCACACATTTATATACTGTGCAGAAATATACATTTGTTTTTATCTATGGGGCACCAAAATAAAAATGAAATTCAATACAAATCAATTATTAGCAGTGTGTAGACAAAAAAGAAATTGCTTGATGAAATTCCCTAAATGTTTTAATAATCCATGTTAGTGTCGAAGTATACAGCCAGAGTCAGAAAGATGTTTGTATGGTAGCACTGTCACTAACAGTCTCCAGACATGCCATTAGAAGACCCCAAGGAAAGCCCCAGCAGTTTGGGTATTAAGAGAGACTCTGCGCTAAGGTAAACATACCCTGGAATGAATGGGAGGCTATTCTTTGCTCTCACAAGAACATATTTTACTTCTTGCAGTACTCAGTATGTGTTCCAATTCATCACCAAACACTTTAAAAACAACGGCACTGAAGATGTGTGAAGGAGCTGCTAGGCCTACTTGCTAGACTTCTGGCTGTTTTGGCTTCGTGAGAAAATAGTGGGTGCCTACTTATGTTCTTTAGTTGAAGATGGTGCTTAAGGCTTGCAGGAATTCTTCCATGCCAATTAGAACAAGGAAAGACAAAAACAACATTCGAAGTTATAGGCACAGGCCAAAGAAAGACAAAATTGAGTTGGCCTTAGGGCTTCATTAAATACGAAATTCCAGCAAGTGCAAAAATCTTAATAAAGAAGGAAGAAAAGAGAGAGAGTAGCGTGAGTATATCTTAGACGCTAAGATTTAGTTTCCCCAATATTCCCTAAAGATGAGCATTCTGACTATAACTGAGTAACTCACATGTGTAAAACACATGGATTTTTTCAAGTGATTAAAGCAAAGTGGGACTGTACAGTAATTTCAGTTCTGCCACATGTCTCATTATGTGGTTTGGGTTGCAACGTGATTTAACGTCTCTGCAATTCAATTTTCTAATGTGCCTTGTTAGGAGCACTTATCCACCCGGCAAGAAGGCTCTGGAGTGACTTCTTCTTGTTTCAGTTATTTATTTTCTTGAAATGCTTTCCTTAACTCTAATATTGCATCTATCTCTGGAAAATCATTCTAACATATGCTCCAAACAGCTATCTCTGCAATGAATATAAAATGGATTATTCTTGAAACATTTGACCATTTAACTCTACCTATAATCACAGGATATAAGATAAATAACATTATGTTTGATATCAACAATATTAATTTTTATCGATATATATGCATGCTATAAGTCCATTTCAGCCCTACCTGCTGTTTTGCATAATAGGAATTTACGTGTCTCTTTGGCTTTTTTCTTTCATTTGTACTATATAATAGTTATTTAGGCTTTTTAGTGTTTTTGGTACTTCTCAATCTCTTTTTACTTCCTCCAATTCTTGACTAGTATCTCTTTTCCGCTAGAGAAAGGAAACACACACACACACTCACACATTCACACACTCACACACATACACAAAATACGAGACTATTAATATGGCTGCTGTGGCACAAATGGATGACAGAAACAAGAGAAGAACTAATAAAGATAATATCTGGCCCAATGAACCTGCAAAATCAGAAGAGACATTCATTTTTCTAACATAAACTACAGTATCATGTTATGAAAATAGCAATAAATTTGGAGAAATAAGACTTGAATCTGAAATACCAGCTCTCCTGTTAGCTATGTAACCTCCAGAAGTGTCTCTCATTATTTCAATGCCTCTTATTGGGTGTAAGCTTCTCCAATTAGGCAGTAAAGTTCATAGTAACCAAGACTGTAGTATGTTTTCTCTATGATCCTCCTCAGTTCTCAGAGCTGTGTCTAGCATATTCTAGTAACTTTATAAATGTTTGTTGCATCAGTGAATGAGTGTACTTCAGTCTCTTCATCTACAAGTGGACATTCTGTTTATGCACGGGGCACATGATCAAATGATCATCAAATGACACAAAAAAATGTGTGAAACAATAACTGGCACATAGTAAATAAAACTTCAATATATGCTTTCAAATAGAAGTTGAAAAATGCTTTCAAATAGAAGTTGAAAAAAGTCTTCCACATTTGCTGGGTAATACTATCATCTGTCTCATCCATCAAACTAAGGAAACCAGCCTACTTGGATTTATGTGTCCATTATCCATATAAAGCCAGGATGAAAAATCAACCCTAGGCAGCATAGCGAGACCCTGTCTCCATAAAACAAATAAAAATAAAAATTAGCCGGGCAAGGTGGCACACCTGTAGTCCCAGCTACTTGGGAGGCTGAGGCTGGAGGATGGCTTGAGCCCAGGAGTTTGAACCGAAATGAGCTCTTGTTGTGCCACTGTACCGCAGCCTGGACAATAGAGCAAGGCTATCTCTAAAAAAACAAAAACATAAGTTTCTCCTACATCACTGTTCTTCTTTCCATATCCCCAAATGCAGTTTCGTCTTAAGACAAAATGATACTGTTCTTGTAGGTGATTTTACTGCTGAGCTGAGGAATTTTCTGAATCAACGTGTAATGGCTACATTAGAAATCTATTTGGATTGTCGGTAAAGTAGTACTGATATAAGCAAAACAAAATTATTCTGCATTTTAATCATTAGTGTCACTGTGTTTTCTCACTTATGTAGTAAAAACACACTACCGTTCTGGAAGTATAGGTAAGCACATATTCACCCACACATATTTTGTAGTGGTAATATATACGAAGGGAGATTTCAGGGGTCAGAACTTAGACTCAAAACTGCATAATGTCAAATATTAATCATTTGTCAACCTCCCACTTCTCATCTCCCCCTCCACCACACTGACAGCAGGAAGAAGTGCATTAAGAGAATTACTTCCCCATAAGTGAGGTAACATCTGCCTCAAAGCTGGGTCACGATGGAGGCTGGATCATCTCCTCAGCAGAGCTGTTCGTGTGGAGTAAGAGAGGCAAGCAGTTTAGCCTGAGGCTCTTTCAGGATTTAGAATGCATAATTTGGTAGTAATTGTAATAAGGAAATCATCCTTGGCAGACTAGTAATCTGCATTGAATACAAACTTCTGAGTACAAAATTCACACACACAATTTTCATTCTAATGGTTTTTGTTTGTTTGATTGACTTTTTCCTTTTGACTCCATGGATCATGATAATAAACCTTCAAGAACAGGGATTCTTCCATCCACCCACTTAAATAATGGTTTTCTGGATTTTCTTTTGGAAGTCTGTGTAAAAGCCACATAATACTTTCTAAGTCTCCTCTTCTTTGGTTCTAATTAGGAAGAATCACCCTTTCTTCCAAGGCTGTAGACACATGGTACATGTGTTCATTACCAACTTCACATTTCTAAGCACTTTCAATAGACAGCACTTGAGAGTACCGTTAATGGAAACAGCCTGACCATGTTAATCTAGTTGATTAAAACCAGTGGAACAAGTTACAAGTTAGTATTAATAAACGTTGTATACAAGGTGATGGAAATAAGATCTTCCATAAATGTGGAATGAGGAAAAATAAGAATGTCAATAACATTTTGTCAATACTTAGGATACAACTTTCATTAATAAGACGGTTAAAACAGTAAAAACTAAGAAAATAATATTAGGATCTAGAACCCATTCTAAATTTGTGAATTCATCTAAATTCCGTCATCAAGATATTTGATGAACTCATAAGACTGGAGTTTACAAAATGCCTTAAAAGTTATGAAGTACTTTACATCTACTTTCTGTGATTAAAGAAAAAACTCTTTTGACAACCTACTGATGAAAGTAAGGCAGAGATATCTTAACTTTTAAAAGCAAAAATGATATGTCCTATTTTTAATAAACATTACAGGTTATTTTGGTGCAGGAGCTCCAGGTGTAATTTTTGCTGTGCACTGTAATAGTCAATGAGCTTCTTACTGATTGAATATGTCTTAGTTACCTCTAAATTTTTAGATTTTAACTTGTTGTTTGGTACGTGGTATTCAGTAGTTTTGGTTAAATCAGTTAATACCCCTAAACACAGTCTTACTTTGTTGGCACAACTGGTCTTTCCATAAATATGTTACGTCTTCACATATTAAAAATTTTAAGGCCCTATGGGATAACTAACGGTGTCACTTTCCAGAAAGTAAGTTTGAAATTGTAATCCTTGGTATAATTTTTGTAGAGGAAATCAAGTGAATTAAATTGTGTCTATTTAAGCATATTTTTAAACTGTAAGTCTGAGAATTTTGTCAACTAGTAAACAAGGGTGAAAACGATTTTTCAATTCATGACTGATTTCGATTAAATCTAGTTCATAACAGACAAAAGAGGGATTTATCATGCTTTCAGAGAACAAAATCACATAAAGCCCTTCTCACTTGCTAAAAATACCAAGTGGAACTCGAAAGTACAAATTGAAGTTGACTCTCTGGGGCAGGAGTGGAGTAAATTAGATCTTGAAATAATCGTATAAACTGGAATTCCCACTCTGTTAGCCAGCCCATTAATTAGTCCACAGTGAATCTTTGGTTTGTACCACTCCATCATGGAAGTCTCTCCATGTTTTGGTACAAGTGTGGTTGGCCTGGCATAGATTGATACGTTTCATGTATTGAACAGCTTAGAGTCGGGGTTGTTCACATTCCATTAGCTCATTTTATACCATAATGACTGAAGTAAGCAGGAAAGGGGGAACATTACTTTCATTTTATAAAAAAGGACAGGGAGCTCAGAAAGATCAGGTTGACTTCCCCAAGGTCATGTGGCAAGGCAGTAGTTAAAATGATGTTAGAATAGTGATTTTAGATGCTCTTCTTGCTACACCGTAATATACTCGCGAATGTTTCTTTTCACCTTAGGATGATAATGACAGTCACTCTCCTAAACCAAAAATGATGACTAGAACAAGAATTTAGGGCAGAGAAACAACCATAGTATATTCAGGCTTGTGTCTTATTGGAGTTTAAAATTCCAACTGGAAGTAATATTTTGGTTAGTAATAAAGCTATAACCCAAACTCCAGTCTGATACTAGATGGTTTTCAGCCTTTGGGATGTGTCCCATTCCAATTAAACTGTTTCTTTTCCTGTCTTGAAATGTGCTAACCATCTTTAAACATTTAGCTACAATGACTTCAACCAGATGCTAAATTAAATGGAAAAATTTTGGAATTTGGTATTCCCCTTTCTCCACATGTCTAATTTTATACCCTTGCTACACTTCTTACACCTACAATTGACTTCATTTTGTACTTCATCTTTGTTGTTGCCAGTTTAACCACCCAATGTTTTACTTCCATGGTATCAATTATTTTTTTTCTCAGAAAATAGGGTACACGTGTTAAATATGTTCTAATTCATAAACACACAAGCAAATACACATTTACATTCTAAAATTAGTACAAATGATGAAAATACGACTGTGATAATTACAGATTTACTTGGTAGCTTCTCCTTTTAAAAACTTAAAACTTTATTTTGTGTTCTGCTTTTTCCTTCACATTAACCTGATTTAGGTATATTGTAAATATTTCAGTTGGTTTTTGAATACCAAAGATCACAAGAGCAATTTTTATCTAACACTGTCTATGCCAACATTAATATTTTGTGCGCCATGACACAGCAGCACTGAGAAAGAAAGAGGCCTTCAGTGTGAATTTCCCCAGAAATTAATCACCACCTTGGCCTGAAGTACCATTTGGGATTCAATTACTCAACTCTCTAAGCTGATGTTTAATCTCTTAAATATTCTATTTCCACTGGGAGACACAAACACAGATGAGCACAGAATTTGTCATGTCAAATTGTCAGACTGATCCCAAAATTCAAACCCTTCTTCCAATATTGTATTGGTTCAGGAATGATATTACAATATTGGGCAACCCTATTAGGGTTACCTAATTAGGCTATTGCCTAGAAATCCATTTGAAAAATGTATTTCTCAGGGAAAAACTCACTATAACATTCATACTATGTGCCATTTTAAAGATATGATGCCATATAGAGATGCTTCTATTGAATAGCAGAGAAAACACTACATATATAATTTATTAACTTTGGATCTTGACCCTAAACTTTAATATTCAAAGGACAATTTGCTCTAAAATTTCCTACTTTTTTTTCCATTCCCTCAATCATTTAAATAATTTATCCTTTGAGTTGCAAACAATCCAAATACACTTTTTTTTTTTTTTTTTTTTTTTGAGACAGGGTCTTATTATTTTACCTGGGCTGGAGTGCAGTGGTGCAATCTTGGTTCACAGCAACTTCCGACTCCCGAGCTCAAGGGATCCTCCCACTTCAGCCTCCCCAGTAGCTGCATG
The DNA here is from genome assembly GCF_028885625.2 of Pongo pygmaeus. Lineage (NCBI taxonomy): Eukaryota > Metazoa > Chordata > Mammalia > Primates > Hominidae > Pongo > Pongo pygmaeus. The sequence goes on along the minus strand of NC_085930.1, from coordinate 16,282,902 downwards.
CAACACCATGCCCAGCTAATTTTTGTAATTTTTATTTTGTAGAGACAGGATTTTGTCATGTTGTCTAGGCTGGTCTCAAACTCCTGGGCTCAAGTTATCTGCCCACATTGGCCTCCCATAGTGCTGGGATTACAGGTGTGAGCTACCATGCCTGGCCTAAGCACACTCTTTCAGTTATTTTAAAATGTACAATTAAGTTATTATAGACTATAGCCAACCCATTGTGCTATCAAATAGCAGGTCCTAATCATTTTTTTCTATTTTTTTGTGCCCATTAACCATCCCCAACTCCCCCTGAGCCCCCACTAGCATTCCCAGCCTCTGGTGATCATCCTTCTACTCTCTATATCCACGCACAGAATGGCAGAAAATATTTGCAAACTACCCATCTGATAAGAGTTTAATAACCAGAATACATGAGAAGCTCAAACAACTCTATAGGAAAAATTCTAATAATTCCATAAAAAATAGGCAAAAGATTTAAATCGACATTTCTCAAATTACCCACTGTGTGTACTGACCTTCACTTTTATTAATAAAACATGATAATCTGCTATCCCCAATCTCTGATAAAGACAACCAAATAAGAGAAAAGTGTTCAAAAGTACTTTTTCAATTGTAAAATGCATTTGTAATTCTTGCTTCATCAGTAGGTATTTTGTTTTAGGCCTCTGAGACCAGAGGCAAATGTAGCTTTCCCTCCCTTCACCAGTTTATCAAGTTTTAAAGAAACGTTACAATACATAATTAGAAAAGAATGAACAAAAAATTAATGTGCAGTAACGTACTGAACTTACTTGCCTAAATGTATGTACACACACACACACACAAATATACATATATATATATTTGTATTTTCATAATGTTATTGAAAGTCAGCTAATTGAGTTAAAATCTAATTTAAACCTGTCCTAATTATACAACCAAAAATACCCTGGGAAATTATGTATAAAATCACATGAGTTTCTTTATCATAAATATCATATTATTTAAAATGTGCTCTGGAAATATTCTGCTGGGTGTTTTGTGAAGCTCAGAATCACTCTCCTAGAGATAAAAGAATTTAATGTTTGTATTTTTAATGTATTCTAAATAGATATATATCTATGTTGTATATCTGTATGTGTATATATTTATGTATATTATCTGGAACCTCCAAAATTATGAAAAATAAAATTTTCTAATACCTTTTAGTGACACAACCTCAGAATTCAAATGTTCCTTACAGAAATACATAAACTATGCTTTATAAAGAATGATCTCACTACAAGTTTTAACTGAGTTTAGCTTAGACCTTACTTAAAGTAGTTTAGTTATTATTGTGTTGTTCTTATTCTGGTTATTACAGAGTTTTAAAGAAAGTCTCACAACATTGAATCAGACAGCAGAGCTGTTCAATGGGATGAGTCTGCCGCTTGAGCAGGATAAAAGCCAATGCTGTCTCCTGCTCAATTGTAAATAGTATTAATGAAAAGTTATAGAGAACTTCTGATGGGAGCAATCACAATTTTTTAAAATGGAATAATGAATGATCTGTGACCCAAAATCATGATATCTAATTTTCCGTATAACAACTTAATTTAAATATTCCCATAATTATTCACCTATAATCTACTAAATTAAAAGTGAACTCTGCTCAATTCTATATTTAATTTAGTATGGATTTTCTCTTACAGAAAACAAAAGAAACCACAGAAAGCAAGCTCTATTCACAATACTTGTACATTTTATCCACTAAAGTTACCATTTTTAGTGTTTTTAACCATTACATACAAGTGAGGTTATAAAGAGTGTTTCCCTACAGAAAATACCCTGGTAAATATCAGACTGATCTGTTTCACTTACAGTTGATTTTTAAGGAGTATCCGACTTTCAAGGAACATAGTATTTTTTTGTATATGTTACCTTACTAATTTGGCTGCATTTACATCTAAAGGAAACAACGTGAATATCTCTTTGCAGATTCCATTTACATATTATGTAGACGAACAGCTGTAAAAACATTCATTGTATTTTGCTTTTATTTTCAAGACTAAACAGCTAGTGGATGTAAAAGATGAATAGTATCTGGCACTGTAAAAATGGGTTGTATATATTCAGTATAATAATTTTCAAACATATTGTGAAATTGTGAGTATAGAAATGAAAAATGTTTTTCATTTTTAAGTTGTATACATTATTGTTGTATATATTCAGTTGTTGTATATATTCAGTATAATGATTTTCAAACATATTGTGAAATTAAATTGTGAGTATAGAAATGAAAAACATGTTTCATTTTAAGGCTATCTGAAGAGCTTGCATTAAATCCGTTTTGTCATAGCTTTCACTCCCCCCACCAAATGTAGTAGGCTGTCTGATGTAAGTTGCTTATATAGTTGATCAGGCTGCCCTGATATATTTTTTTTAATTTACTTGCAAAAGATATTTATGAATCCCTTTTGTATAAGACACCAAGGATACTGTTTCAGATCTAAAAAAGACTTCAATATAAGTCAAGTCAAATACTATATAATTTTATCAATATGTTACTGGATAAAGAAATATACCTCTGCCTAGTTTGAGAAAAACCAGAAATCAACTGGTATTACCTAGAGTTGCTCTACGTTGTAATTGATCTACAGAAATTAGTGCTATGGCTTACTCAAGATTGGAAAAGACCTTTCTGGACAAATGTAAAATTTATACTTTATCTGAGGGAATTATGGGAAGCAAAATTGATTAAACATATTCTCTAATTATTTAGGCTTGTACAGATCTAAGAAACATGCGCTCTTGGTCAACAAGCCAGGCTATCTCTTATCTAAGACAGAGCAAAACAACTAAAACAAAGTAAAACAAAACAAAAACACAAATTCCTTGATGGAATTCCCTAGGTAACTCATTTGACATTGACCAAATAGTATGGCTTTTGAAGTTTTTCCTCTGAGGGATAGCTCTTAAACACTCACTCAAGTCATTTTCCTCTAGAAAATCAGCAGGAAATGGGGGCTCTTTACTTTGGCTTCACTTTCTCATTGATTCTCTCTCCAAGCCCACCTAATCAAGTTTGGGAAAAAAACTGAAAATAAAGATATTTTGGTAGATAACTTTAAGTGCTAGAATCTTACCTAATCAGCTTGAATCATTTAGAGATTGAAATTGCTGATCTGCATTTGATATTTAGAGTACAAGAAAAGAAACTTTTGTTGTTTTAAGACTTTTGATACTATCTGTTACTGCATCAATTAAGCTATCCTTTCTGGAAAAGTTTTTTTCTAGGCAAGAAATAAAGGAAGCATAAACTTGGATTGAAGCAATAGGAAAGGAGGAGATAAGACGAAGTAAAAAAACGTTTTAAATGGAATAAACATAGCTTACACTACTAAAAGTACAAAGAGAAATTGCTTTTAAAAAGTGTCTTACATGAAAAATATATTTTCATTTTACTATAAAAAGCAGCATTATATTATATGTATTTTGTATTTAAATGATAAAAAGAATAAGTATTGGCAGAATATACAATGTAAAGTTGTTTGCCAAATTGGGAATTCCATAGTGTGCTCATACAAATTTCATTTATTTTATTTGAAAAAGTCCTGATAGCTCTTGAGTCTTCCAGAAATATTTGAGATGGAGGAACACCTCATATCAGATCAAGTCAACCATTCTCTAAGTTCAAACTTGAACCACAAATGTTCACTGTTGCTAGAAAAGATTTATAGAGTTTTAGTGACTGGCTTTAATTAAAACTTAAGATTTTACATAGGCACTCAACTTTGTCAAGCAATTGTATTTCATTTTTCTGAAAGGATTGTTTTCACACCCTTTAACACCATCATTTTCATACCCTCCCTTTCTTCAATTTTGCTGCAGCTATGAAATCTGTGCTCTCAACTCAGGGGATAGTTTTCAACTTTTTGAGAAAATAGAAGCTATCAACTGAATAACACCTTCAATTTCTTGAAACCAAATCCACTAACCTACGTACTCATTTCTTTTTTCATCTTTCTTTCTGTTACAACAAACACAGGTATCTCCTGATAACAAAGACCAGTCTCTCCATACCTGGAGTGAATCACATTCTTCTAACTTTCTCAAGATCAGGGCCGGGTGCCATGGCTCATGCCTATAATCCCAGCATTTTGAGAGTCCAAGGCAGGAAAACAGCATGAGGACAAGAGTTCCAGACTAGTCTGGTCAACATAGCAAGACCCTGTCTCTACAAAAAAATTTAAAAAAATTAGCCAAGCATGGTGGCATATATAGCTACTCAGGAGGTTTAGTTGGGAGGATTGCTTGAGCCCAGGAGTTTGAGGCTACAGTGAGCTATGATTATGCAACTGCATAATCATATTTGAAACCCTGTCTCAAAAACAAACAAGAACAAAATACCAAAATAAACTGAGGACTTTGCCTTTTGATATTTTACTCTGTCTCCTCCATCATCAGTCTTCCTGTTTTGTATCTTGCTTCTTGATTGCCTTATTTCTTCTCTTCTTCCTCTCATTTTCTCTTCTTCTTTTTCCCTCCCACTTAAAACATTACAAATAGTTTACAAACATCCTCTAATATGTAGTGGGAATAATAACTAATGGTACGGCAATTGCTAAAGACAAAACCTATGAGTCATTTTTAGTTATGACTCCTTCTTTGACTCCTTCTATGCGATTCATCATCATGTTATTGAATTTCTACCTCCAAAATCTATCACAAATCCTTGCACATCTTCCCATTCTTATACCAGCTTTTGCCCAGACAACAACTAAGCACTTAATCGGTATGTAAGCTTTCACACATGCCCTATTGGAAATAATAATTTTAAATTCAACAATGGCAAACATTGTACTGGGCAATGGCAAACATTGTACTGGGTTCCGGCCATCCTACATTAATCGGAGACAGTTTAACATGCCAAATATTTCCCAGTACAATTCCTTTGCACATGTGGTTCTTTCTGAGAGAAAGAATATCCTGCTTCATCTCAATCTCTCACAAAGCTAGTCTTTCTGAATTTATATATATATATATGTATCTTTCTTCAAGGACCTTTTCTTCTCACTTAAGTCTATCTCCCTCATTATCATATGTTATTTAATTTTCTTTATCACAATTTAACTTTGCTTCATCTCTCTTTCCCTTCACCTATTCATACATTCAACTCTTTATATATTAACATTTTATCTGGCTCTCATTGCATTTCAAAGTTCCCAAAAGACAGAAAGTTTGTCTTTTCATTTAGCATTTTATACCCATACCTATTGTCATGGTTGTTAAGTATAAAACTTACTAAATATATGTTGAAACAATTACTCCTAAAAATATGTTCCTCACCTCAGGAATAGGATACTGGACTAAAGTCGGGAAGCATAGTTATAGACTCGAAAATTTCTGGTCAAAGTTTTCTGAAAACATTTTGAGGCTTCATATAGAAGGCATTGAATGACATTACTACTAGCTAATAGGTTGGACAGCAATAAGTAGGCACAAACATTTGTCACCACACCAAAAATCAATCTTTAGAGATATTCAGCACTTAGTAATAATCTCAGTTGTATTATAAGATAACATGATCATAATTTCTGTTTGTCTCTGCCAGAAACTTTTATTTTTATGTCAGGTTGATTAAGTTTATTTGAAACAGCTGGATTCTAGGTTATAGTGTCAGCAGAGGCTGGAGGAAGAAAGAACTACAGAATCAGAACACTTTGGTTTGAATCTTGGTGCTTCTACATTTTAACCACTAGGGCTGGGAAAGTTAATTATTAGAAATACCATCCAAAATCATATTAGGTTAAAATTACTTCATAGAGTTTTGAGACTATCTAATCAGATAATATATATAAAATTATGTTTTAAGCCATAGAATTCAAAACTAACATATAATTGTTTCTGTTATCTTTCTCATCAGGATAGAAATGAGTATCTCTATGTTCTTTTGGAGATAGGACTAGGCTTTAATTTTCAAATTGGAAAAGCAGATTTTTTTTTGCTGAGGTTTTTAGGTTAGAGCTTAGCAAATGGTAGTTCCTTATTCATTTATAAATTCTATCCCCATTCATGCATTTAACAAATCATATTTGGGAATTTACCATTAGCCAAGTACTGATGAAACACAATTATACAATGTGAATAATGCAGACAGAAGCCTGCACTAATGGAGTTTAATATGTAGAGGAGAGAGTGATATTTAGTATATAAAATTACAGCCAAACAATTATTTGCAAATTTTTTAAGTTGTATAAAGGAAAATAATGAGGGATTATAAATGATAAGAAAAGTTACAATGGGTAAGAAGAGCTTTCAGAGTTAGTCATTATATTGTGTTAGTAATAATAAAAATATGAAAAAAATATTTTCCTCATTTTTCGATCAAATATTCTCATAAATTGAAGAAACCAATATATAATAGAAGTTTGTACACTATAGATGTTACTATAAATGTTGCCTTTTAGAATAATCATGTCATATTTTTTATTTTGTCATAATAAAAATACTTTGAGGTTATTTTTTCTGTATAATTTCACTGCATTAAAACTGTTATACGACCCAATGGTATTGAAGATTAATATTGTAAAATATATATTTTATGAATGATATAACAAAATGTGCAACAACTCTAATCCATGACAAGAAAACAAAGTATCAAAAAAATCAATTTAAAAGTAATGAGTAACAAACATTAGTAATGAGTACATAAAATTTTTACTCTTTTCTCCCTAAAGTTTAGGATGTATTTGTAAAAGTTAATACCATTGTAAATCAATGCATTTACCCATGAGCTATTATATGCACATGTATATAAATAAATCTTTTGTCTCCCTTCTTGGAAGATTCCCACACACATCTGCTTTTTTCCACAAATATTCTTTAAGATGATGAATGATTTAAGTTGTATGTCAGTCAGAAGAAAATCCAGTGAGAGCTCAAATACATGTAATTTCTAGATGTAGTGATTTTGATTAAGGTGTTTTAATTACATGATATTTATTTATACAAAGACTAAAAGGACAGCAAAATGGAAAGTAATGCCAATTAAAATCCATTTGGTCATGTGAAAATTACAAATATTGAAAGTTTTAAGGTTTCCAAAAGTGAGAACAAACCTGCAAGAGATAGAAAATATCCTTCTTAGCTACAGAATACTGACCTGTGGATCTATTTTCTTCTCTGTGTGTGGTGGTTGCTATAGCTGCTTCAAGAATCCCAAACGTTTCATGGTATGTAAGAACACAGATGATGTATTTAAGCATGGACTTCACATTTTAACTAGAGGATCATTCTTCTAAGGATAGTGGGTCCTAATAGAAATATTAACACAAACTGTTACCTGATAGAAAATAAATTGATATCCAAACCCTGAGTAGGTCTATTTGGTTGGTGTCCAATGACAAAGGATGGTTACAGCTGCATGAAGTTGTTATAACTGGTTTGTAACCATCTGTTTGAAAAGGTGCCCAACCCATTTTATACCAAACAAAGTGAATATAAACTTTCCACTTATTTGGGTTAACATTTCAACTTTTAAAAATCCTATTCAGACAATGATACAAGGGATAACTATTTAAAAATTTGCTCTCCCATATAATATAGAATAAACTCCCTTTAATATATTTTGAAGTTTCTCCCATTATTCTCCTTTCACTTACATGCTTTTTGTTGGCTTATTTAGTCCCTCTCGGTGTTAGTAGAGAAATATGTGAACTCTCTATACACAAATAGCATGCTATTCTATGTGGCAGCCACTATCCATATGCAGGTATTTAAATTTCTGAATATAAAACGTAAAAATCAGTTTATTAGTCATACCAGACATATTTCGAGGGCTTGGAAGGTACAATAGAACACTCCCACCTTCATTAAAACTTCTATAGGACTCTGCTGTTCTAAAAGGCTAAATATAAAACAGGAATATATAATAAAAATTTGTATTCTTTACTACTTATAGTCCTAGGTCCAGCTTGAATGACTCTCCATTCTTGGGAGCAGTCTGAACTAATCTTGCCACTCCATTCTCAGAGTCAAACCCATTTTAGAACAGAAGTGACTTATAAAAATTAAATTGCTTAAATTCAGTCAAGGTGATTGTCTAGGTTTTCATAGGTTTTAAAATTGTACCTAGTTATGTGATACTTTACTCCCTCCATCAGTCTATGTGGCTAAAATAATCTAGACTGATGGAGGAGTGAGAGGATAGTGGTGGGAATCTTGTGCTTTAAATCTCTCTCTCTTTTTTTGTCACTTCACTGTTGAATCTACTAAAAATTGGAAAGCTTGGAAAGACCCATCTCATTTATAAGCACTGCAGGTAAAATAAATCTACTTGAAGTTTTCTTTTTCCACTTTCCACAGTCCTGATGCAAAACAACAGGCTGACTATAAGTATTATGACTTTAAAGGATTTCTGTCATTGATCTGTTTTTGTTGTTATTTTAAGTCTTGTTCCTGATTTATAGCAACTCCTCCTGTAACTTCGTCATCTTTCTACAACTGCTTATTATTTTGAATATAATTTTCAATTTCATCTAACTTCGTATGTTTCTTATTTGGCATCATATAAGAACACCAGAATTAGCAAACAGAGAAATCTGATGAAAGTCATCCAGTCATTTAGAGATTTAAGCAAATTATAAGATTCATTCATCATCCATGGGAAAATCATATTTCAGGCTAAATTAGGAGAATGATGTATTTCTAGTCATTCACTCTCCATAAACTGGAAGAAAAATAGTCAGAAAAATTCATTGCCAAGTTTTCTCTTGCAAATGGTTGTGTGCAGAAAAAATTATCACAGGTACATTTCTAGTCATTCACTCTCCATAAACTGGAAGAAAAATAGTCAGAAAAATTCATTGCCAAGTTTTCTCTTGCAAATGGTTGTGTGCAGAAAAAATTATCACAGGTACATTTTGGTAAGGCGATTTCCTTGTGATTTTGAGTTCTGAAACAAATGTCATCCTTCACTTCACTGGAAGTAAGCCTTAAAAGATACCGCATCATGCTTACCATGCTTCTGTTATTTTGGTGTTTCAAGATTCAGACACACCAAAATTGTAGATTTAAACAAAACACAAACCTTACTACAACATCAAACCTTATTCTATAAGTTGGAAGTGTACTATAAATGATATTTAAAAGTCCTCAAATGTTTTTTTCAATTTCAAAAGTAAAAACATTTTCATTTAAATATTTGGAAATAATCTGCCCCTTTCTGTGTCCTTCACCTTCCTGTCCCACATGATGAAGACGTTAACAATATGGTTTGGTCACATCAGCCTCCTTGATAGACTTGAATTACATTGTTTCACTTCCCCTTTTACACACCATGTTGGTTTCAAATTTACTGTTTTATCTCAAGATGGCACTTAATTCCAGGTCAACACACGTTCTTGTTTTGATTCACTGCAATATATCCTGGTAAGAGTTTGCACTGACAAACTGACTTCCATATCCGTTTGGTGGATTTAGATGATCACATAGCCTACTTATATGAGTAATCCCTTGGCTCCAAACCTTGCATCATTGTGTTTGACTGACATAACCTGTGCTAGTCTTCTAACCATCCTTGCAGGAGGATTTGGATTGACATGGGTTTTGAGTACAGACCACATGGATACTATTCTGATTTTAAAAATCTGGATTAATTATGATTAATACAATGGTTTGGCCACACAAATGTCTGTTATATCATTTTTTGGACATTCTATATATTTAAAATATTTCATAATAAGTACAACATTAACCCTTATCATTATAGAATGAAGCACAACATCTTCTCCAGTCCATTTACTAGAAGACCAATTCACTTTCCAGAGGGTTGCATTTATTCAATAATACTCTAGCCAGTCAGTGGGAGATGAATTATTTTTTCTAACTAGATAGAGCAAATGTGGTGCAGAGACTGACATATAGAATTAACCTCTAAATACATGTGTTTGTAGTATTTAAGTTTTCTTGGCCTCATATTTACTCATAGGAGGATATGATATTACAAAAATATGAGGGAAAATAATATGAGAAGTTAAACTAGATTACAATGTTTTTCCTAAAAGACAGGATCAGCGCCATATTCATTTTAGTATTTCAAGTATTTAGAACGGTGACTTTCTCAGTGTCATATCTCGATGAACAAATGAATGCTATTTGTTTTCCTTACGCCATATAACTATTTGTCACTTCCCTTTTAACTTCCTTTTTGTAACATGGTCACACAAAATAACTAGTGTAGTTTTTTTTTACTAGTTGGGGACAAAGGGAAGAGACTTATTTATTTATATCTAGCAGCCTAATTTAGATAGAATGATTTCATTTATGAGAAATTATAGTCAGTAACGTAATGATACTGTGAATATTGGTTCCTCATACATTTATTAGGGCAGATTTTTTGCAGCTCTCCAGTTTACTTAAAGTGAGTCAAGATTTTATGAAAATTAATAATGTGTCTGTGAATTCTCAAAGGAATATACAGAAACTAAAAATGTAATTAGCACTGTATTTTAATAAAATTTGAGACTGTTCTTCCCTCAAATACTGAGGAATATGAGCTGCAGATGTGTTTACTCTGGCAAAAGATTCAAGATTAAAACAACTCCCATCAACATAGACTGAAAGATCCATTTCCACCCTGAAATCCTGTATTCCGTATCTCATGTCGCTTTACAAATACTTCAGTGTACCATCCTGGTTAGGTGTTTGCAGAGTTGTTTTAAATGATACTGAAATAAATGTATCCAAATTATTTCCCCAAAGAGGAAAATCTGAAAATCACTTGCAGTAAAGATGGTTGTTGAAGAAACAAATTAATCATGATACAAAGTGTCTGCTGCTTTGCAGATAACATATGGTAGCTCAGTTTCTATTTTGCTTCCCCACAGGTTAACAACCATCAACTAGGACATGAAAAGAAATGGGTAAGAGATGTCGATGTTCCTTGGGGAATTTGGATACTTTACATACATAATGTTCTCTCTCTCTCTCTCTCTCTCTCTCTCACATATATACACATACACAGAGGATTTCATGGAATTTGAAAGTTAAGAAAGAGGTTTTTCTCTTTTGTTGTATTTTATAAGAGGGTTTCAACATATTAAATTATGGCATGATCTTACTGCTTTAATACCAATAACAATGGTATCTTCCATTGGTATGCCTGGGGAAGAATGTATGTGCCAATATTTATAATTTTAACATTAAGACAAATGTCAACTTTAAAAAAAAACAAATAAATTAGTGGAGTGGCTCAGTAAAGACTGCACAAAACTTATGCACGCCCTAGCTAAAGGCAGTTTTGTTTTTCTCCCAAGCTGCACCTGAATTGTTGCCATGAAGCAAGGAAGGCCAACATTATCATACGCAAGAAAATCCCAAAATCAAAATTTTAGCTTGACATCTGCCAATTGTTAAGTTCCTGCTATTTCTTTCATTCATTAATGTTTCAGGTAAAGAGAAAAAAAAATCTTCCAGTCATATTCAGCTCCAGGGCTGCCAATTTATGACCTCTGTTGAAGCTAGTTAGTTTGATCCATTTGAAACGTTGTGTAATTGCATCTCTCTATACATATTTTCCTGGCCATAATGTTTCAAGAGAATGACTTTTTTGGCTTGACAAATAGTTGAATTGTGCTTCTCAAACTCTCATATAATGTAATCATATTTATCTTATATAAATATTGATCCTTTAATTTACTATAAAAGAAATAATATTCATAATAGCAAACAGCTACTTTTTCTACTTTTTAAGTATTTATCAGTACCATTGTAATATGATTCTTTATATTAACCTTGAAAATGGCTGTGGAAATAATGAACTTGTAGATTCAGAAGAAATATTATTATCATGTCACAGCCAATTAACTGATCAATTTTATTATCTAACGGAGGTAGAAAAGTAAGCTCTAAACAGATGTGCTTTCAAAACAAATTACTCAACTATTGTGTGTCATGCATTCTTTACTTCTTCTCATCTCTGAAGACATATCAACGTGGATAAACAAACCATTACCAGAATTTGTTCTATTAGCAAGTAAATATGTGACTGAATCTATCATTTATTCTTATTTTTCACGTCCCCTCAGTGTCTGTTTTATTATAACCACTGGTCCAGCTTCAAGTGATACAACACTGGGAATAGCCTTCTTATCTTGTTACTTACACGGCAGCTGCCTTTGATACAGAATTGACCAAACCAATAGTCCTCTAGTGGTTGAAACCCTTTGCCTTAAGTGGTTTACATACATTTTTATACTGGAAAATATTAGACTATTCATTAAAAAACTCATGGTGGGAAAAAGGAAAAGAAGGTATTCTAGGCAGACGGAAATTTAGCCATATGCTTTCTTCCTGCTCTTTTTTTGGAAGGGACAGATATTGAGCTTTCCAGTTACTGACTATCTCCTATATACAGTCTTGAACTCCAGTGAAAATTAATCTCTTCTTCCTCAGTGAGATAGTGGTATATGTATGTATATGTGTGTGTATATATATATATATGCATATGCTTATCTTTTACTATTCTCCCACTTTCATCTAAGGTTTATATAAGATGCCCACAATCTATAATAACATCTGGCACATCTGAGTTACTGAATTAAGGTTTGGTAAGTGAATGAATGATTTAATAACTACAACTTGAGCCCTTCATTATTGACCTTTAAAATTAATCAATTTATTTTCTAAATCATTTTGAAATGTGGATTCTGGAATACATTATTGAATAAAACTGGTGACATAGAAATCTATCTAGTATGTGATACTGACATATAAGTAAAAAATGAGTGTGTGGGGTGGTTGTACTCCCTTCTAACCACTATCAAGATGTTAACAATGTAAGAGGAAATATAGAGCTAAATCTGTTTTTAAAAGGTCAGTGTCTCAGCATTCAGAAACATTTACTGAGCACCTGTAATGTGCCAGGCACTTTAATATATATTGAGGAAAGGAGGAGATAAGTATTGAAAGCATGGAGAAAGAAAATTTATAATGTATAAAGGTAAAGAAACAATACCAGGAATATATATAATTAGCTAATGAGAAAGACACTGCAAGTAATGAGTATAGTTCTATTATTACTTAAAGATTAGGCATAATACACATATACGTATTAAACCGAACACAGCTGGGAGACGATGGAGCAAGATGGCCAAGTAGAAGCCTCCACTGACCATTCTCCTTGCAGAAACATCACATTGAACAACTATCCACACAGAAAAAAAACACTTTCCCAAGAACCAAAAATCAGGTAAGTAATCACAGCAACTGGTTTTAACATCGTATTAAGGAAAGAGGGTAGAAAAGACAGTCTTGAATTGCCTACACTATGCTTCTCCCATCTCCCAGCAGCAGGCGCATGTCACAGAGAGAGAATTTGTGTGTTTGTGGGAGAGAGAGTGCAGTTATTGTGGAACTTTGCATTGGAACCCAGAGCTATCCTATCACAGTGGAAAGCAACACCAGGCAGAATTCAGCTGGTACCCATGAAGGCAGCATTTAGACCAGTCCTAGCTGGAGGTGAATCATTCATCCCCCACTTTAGCCCAAGGTGGCAGGCTGATGTAACCCAAAGAAGACTTCCTCAACATTGAATAAGCAAACTCCTGAATGTCAAAAATAAAGAATCCTAAAAACAACAAGAGAAAAGAAACAAGTAACGTACAACAGAAATCAATACATTTGGTGGCAGATTTATCAGTGGAAATCTCACAGGCCAGGGGAGAATGGAATGACATGTTTAAAGTGCTGAAGGAAAATAACTTTAACTCTTGAACAGTATATCTGATGAAACCTATTCTTCAAGCATGAAGGAGAAATAAAGACCTTCCCAGACAAACAAAAGCTGAGTGACGTCATCAACACCAGACCTATTCTATAAGAAATGCTAAAGGAAGCTCTTTAATCTAAAAGAAAAGGACATTAATGAGCACTAAGAATTCATCTGAAAGTACAAAACTTACTGGTAGTAGTTAACAGCCAGAAAACCAGTTAATATTCTAACAGTGGTTGTGGTGTATAAAATACTGTTATCTTGAGTGGAAAGACTAAAGGATAAACATATCAAAATTAATAACAACAACAACTTTTCCAGACAACATAATAAGATATAAATAGAAATAACAAAAAGTTAAAAAACAAGGGGATGATATTAGACTATAGAATTTTTATTAGGTTTCTCTGTTTCTTTGTTACTTTGTTCATGCAATGAATGTTAAGTTGTCATCAGTTTTAAATAATGGGTTGTAAGATGTTATTTGCAAGCCTCACGGTAACCTCAAATCAAAAATCCTACGACAGATACACAAAAAATGAAAGGCAAAAAATTAAAACATACCACAAGATAAAATCACCTTCACAAAAAGGAAGACAGGAATGAAAGAAGAGAAGACCACAAAACAAACAGAATACAAATAACAAAATGGCAGGAGTAAGTCCTTACTTATAAATAATAACACGGAATGTAAATGGGCTAAACTCTCCAATCAAAAGAGAGTGACTGAATGGGAAAAAAAAAGACTCAACAATCTGTTACCAACAAGAAGCACATTTCACCTATAAAGGTACACATAGGTTGAAAAGAGAGGTATGGAAATGAAAAACGAGCAGGAATAGCCATACTTGTATCAGACAAAACAGATTTTAAAAACTATAATACTAACTATAATACTATAGTTCAAAAAACTATAAGAGACAAATAAGATCATTATAGTTCAAAAAACTATAAGAGACAACTAAGATCATTATCTAATAATAAAGGGGTTGATTCAGCAAGAGGATACAACACTTTTAAATATATATGTACCCAACACCAGGGCACCCAGATATATAAAGCAAGCATTACTAGAGCTAAAGAAAGAGATAGACCCCAACATAATAATAGGTGGAACCTTAAACACCCTACTTTTAGTATTGGACAGATTATATAGACAGCATGTCAACAAAGAAACATCAGACTTAATCTGTAATATACATCAAAAGGCCCTAATAGATATTTATAGAACATCTCATCCAACAGCTACAGAATACACATTGATCACCTCAGCACATAAATCATTCTCAAGGATAGAGCATATGTCAGGCCACAACACAAGTCTTTTTTTTTTTTTTTAAATTGAAGCTATGTCAAATATCTTCTCTGACTACAATGGAATAAAACTAGAAATCAATAAAAACAAGAATTTTGGAAACTGAATAAATACATGGAAATTAAACAATATGCTCCTGAATGACTTGTGGGTCAATGAAGTAATTCAGAAGGAAATTTAAATATTTCTTGAAACAAATGATAATGGAAACACAGCATACCAAAACCTATGGGATACAGCAAAATCTGTACTTAGAGGGAAGTTTATAGCTATAGGTGCCTACATCAAAAAAGAGGATAAACTTCAAATAAACCATCTAATGATGCACCTTGAACTAGAAAAGCAAGAGCCAACGCAGCCAAAATTAGTGGAAGAAATAATAAAGATCTGAGCAGAAATACATGCAATTAAAAGAAAAAAATACAAAAGATTAATTAAATGAAAGTTGTTTTTTTGAAAGATAAACAAAATTGTAAAAACCATTAGCCCAACTAAGAAAAAAAGGGATAAGAACAAAGTAAGTAAAATCAGAAATGAGGAAGGAAACATTGCAACCAATACTGCAGAAATCTGAATGTTCATTAGAGGTTAGTATGAGCAACTATATGCCAATAAATTGGAAAACCTAGAAGAAATGAATAAATTCCTAGACACATACAACCTACCAAGATTGAACTATGAAGAAATGTGAAACACAAACAGACCGATAACAAGTAATGAGATTAAAGCTATGATAAGAACTCTCTCAGCAGAGAAATGCTCAGGACCCAGTGGATGCACTGCTGTATTTTACCAAACATTTAAAGAACTAACACCAATCCTACTTAAACTATTTCAAAAACTAGAGTCATAAGGAATACTTCCAAACTGATTCTACAAGGCCAGTATTACTCTAATACCAAAACCAGACAAAGACACATAAGAAAATACAAAACTGCAGGCCAATATTCTTGATGAACATTGATGCTGAAATCCTCAACAAAATACCAGCAAACCAAATTCAACAACATATAAAAGATCATTCATCATGACTAAGTAGGATTTGTCCCAGGAGTGCAAAGATGGTTCAACATATACAATTCAATCAATGTGATATATCCTATCAACAGAATGCAGGATAAAAATCATATAACCATTTCAATTGATGCTGAAAAAGCATTTGATACAATTCAACATCCCTTCATGAAAAAAACCCTCAAAAAACTGGGTATAGATGTGACATACCACAGCACAATAAAAGCAATATATAGCAGACCCACAGCTAGTATCATATAGAATGGAGAAAACCTGAAAGCCTTCCCACTAAAATCTGGAACATGACAAGGATGCCCACTTTCACCACTTCTACTCAGCATAATACTAGAAGTCTTGACTGGAGCAATCAGATGAGAGAAAGAAATAAAGGACATCCAGATTGGAAAGGAAGAAGTCAAATTGTGCTTGTTGGCAGATAATATGATCTCATATTTGGAAAAACCTAAAGACTTCACCAAAAAACTGTTGGAAATGAAAAACAAATTCAGCAAAATTGCAGGATACGGTATCAACATACAACAATCAGTTCATTTCTATATGCAAACAGCGAACAATCTGTAAAAGAAATCAAGAAAGTAATCCCATTTATAACAGCTACAAAACAAATACCTAGGAATAAACCTAACCAGAGAAGTGAAAGTTTTCTAAAATGAAAACCACGAAACATTGATGAAAGAAATTGAAGAGGACACAAAAATGGAAAGATATTCCATGTTCATTGACTAAAAGAATGAATACTGTTAAATGTCCATATTCCCCAAACCAATCTACAGATTCAATGCAATCCCTATCAAAATATCAATAACATTCTTCACAGAATATTTAAAAAATCCTAAAATTTATATGGAACCACAAAAGAACCAGAATAGCCACAGCTATCCTGAGCAAAAAGAACAAAACTGGAAAAATCATACTACCTCACTTCAAATTATACTACAGAGGTATAGTAACTAAAACAGCATGTTACAGGCATGAAAAGAGACATATAAACCAATGAAATAGGGAGAGAACTCAGAAATAAATCCATGCATCTACACTCAACTCATTTTTGACAAACTAAGAACAAACATTGGGGAAAGGACAGTCTCTTCAATAACTGGTGCAGGAAAACTGGATATTCATATGCAGAAGAATGAAACTAAACCTTTGTCTCTCACTATATACAAAAATCAAATCAAAATGGATTATTAAAGACTTAAATCTAAGACCTCAAACTATGAAACTATGAAAAGAAAACATTGGGGAAACTGTCTAGGACACTGGTCTGGGTAAAAACTTCTTAGTAATACCCCACAGGCATAGGCAACCAAAGCAAAAGTTGACAAACGGGATCACATAAAGTTAAAAAACTTCTGTACGACAAAATAAACAACCAACAAAATGAAGAGATAGCCCACAGAATGGGAGAGAATATTTGCAAACCATCCATCTGACAAGGGATTAATAACAATAACATATAAGGAACTCAACTCAGGGAAAAAATCCTAATAATTTGATTTTTAAAATAAGCAAAATATTTAAATACACATTTCTCCAAAGAAGACATACAAATAGCAACAGGTATATGAAAAAGTGCTCAACAAAATTGATCATCAGATAAATGCAAATCAAAAATACAGTGAGATATCATCTCACCCCAGTTAAAATGGCTTTTATCCAAAAGATAGACAATAATAAATGTTGCCGAACGTGTGGAGAAAAGGGGACCCTTGTACACCATTGGTGAGAATGTAAGTTAGTGCAACCACTATGGAGAAACCTTTAGAGATTCCTCAAAAAACTAAAAATAGAACAACCATATGATGCAGCAATCTCACTGGTGGATGTATACCCAAAAGAAAGAAAATTTGTATATTGAAGAGATATCTGCACTCCAATGTGTATTGTAGCACTATTCACAGTAGCTAAGATTTGAAAGCAATCTAAGTGTCCATCAACAAATGAATGCATAAAGAAAATGTAGTACATATACACAATAGAGTACTATTCAGCCATAAAAAAATTAGATCCTGTCATTTGTAACATCATGGATGGAACTCAAGGTCATTATGCTAAGTGAAGTAAGCCAGGCACAGAAGGACAAACTTCACATGTTCTCACTTATTTGCCAGAGCTAAAAATTAAAACAATTTAACTCATGGAACTAGAGAATAGGATGATGGTTTTCAGAGGCTGTGAAGGGTAGTGACATGGGGAGGATGGAAGTGGGGATGGTTAATGGGTACAAAAATATAGTTATATAGAATAAATAAGATCTAGCATTTGAATGCGCAAGTGACTTCAGTCAATAATAATTTATTGTACATTTAAAAATAATTAAGAGTATAATTGGATTGTTTATAACACAAAGAAAGGAAAATGCTTGAGGTGATGGATACCCCATTTACTCTGAAGTGAATGTTATACATAGTATATCTATATCAAAAAATCTCAAGGGCCCCATAAATATATACACCTACTATGTATGCACAGAAATAAAATATAACATTAAAAATTTAAAAAACACACACACACTTGGAAGTCATCCCCAGAGTTATTAACCAAGAGAAAACTATAGAGGGCATCCAAATTGAAAAAGAGGAAGTAAAGTTATCCCTGTTTGCAAATGACATGATCTTATATATAGAAAAACCTAAAGACTCTACCAAAAATCCCTTGGAACTGATAATTTCAATAAAGAATGAGGATATAAAATTAATAATCAAAAATCAATAATCTAAAATCAGTTAATGTTTCTATACATTAACACAAACTAGGTGAAAAAGAAATCAGTAAGACAATCCCATTTACTATACCTACAAAATAAATAACATATCTAGTAATAAATTTAGCAAGGAGATGAAGACATTTTCAAAGAAAACTACAAAACACTGATGAAATTAACTGAAGAGTGTACAAACAAATGAAAAGACATTCCTTGTTCATGGATCAGAAGAATTAATATTGTTAAAATGTCCATACCACCCATATGAATCTACAGATTCAATGTAATCTCTATCAACATATAATGGCATTCTTCACATACATGGAAAGAGAATCCTAAACTTTGTATGAAACCACAAAAGACCCAGAATAGCCAAAAGCAACCATGAACAAAAACAAAAACAAAAACAAACAAACAAAAAACAAAACAAAACAAAAAGCTGGCGGTATCACAAGACCAGACCTTAATACTATAGTGCTGCAGTAACTAAAGCAGCATAATGCTGCATGGAAACAGACATACAGACCAATGGAACTGATTAGAGAACTCAGAAATTAATCCAAAAATCTACAGTGAACTAATTTTTGAAAAGGGTGTTAAGACAACTCACTGGAGAAAGGGTAGTCTCTTCAATAAGTTTTGCAGGGAAAACTGAACATTCATATGCAGAAGAAGGAATCTAGACTCGCACTTTTCAACCTAAGCAAAAATCAACTGAAAGTGGATCAAAGATCTAAATGTAAGGGCTAAAACAATAAAACTACAGAAGAAAACATACGGGAAATGCTTCAGAACATTGGCCTGGGAAAAGATTTTATGAATAAGACCTCAAAAGCACAGGCAACTGAAGCAAAAATAAACAAATGAGAGTATATCAAACTGAAAAGTTTATTTTTTTTTTGTTTATCAATTAAATGGTATTTATTTAGAAGAGAAGCATTTCTGCTTGAAATTGAAAACTCTCTTAGGAGTATTTCTAATTTTTTTCCATTACATAACACTATTAAAATATTACAACTAGGAAAATTTTGCTCAAAATTGCAACTGTTTTCTTGAAAAGGTAAAGGCCATCAAAGTCAGACATATGTGTAGCACGAATTTTGGTCCAGAACACCAAATATATTACTCTGTTATAGTTGATTACAGACAACAGAACAGCAACATACTAAAATCAATGCATATTATGAAATCAAGTAGATGCGGTTCAATGAATCCCAGCATTTAACTATTAAAGCCTAGGTAATGCATTTTATAATTTAGAGAAGAGTACTTAGGGATCTACTCAGTCTTTATATCTTTAGACATTATTGTGAGGCTCCTGCTGGTCACTACTACTACCTATATCCTTTTCCAGAAAATATCAGCATCTTAAATGGTCACAAATTATGTATTCCCTCTTTGTCACACTGAATCTACAGAGAAAACTGAAAACTCTACCGTGGCAAACAAGTCAAAAGATGAATTCTGAAAGTTAAAGGCACAGATCAAACTACTTTTAGAGATAACGTAATGGGTAATTCTAAGAGTAAACTATATTATCTGAATATGTAAGATCAACTATCTAGAATCCTGGTAGCACTTAGAATACAGAAAATTGCAAATTATATAATTAAAGAAATAAACAGTATCACCATCCATTTTTTAAATGTTCTTAATATTTGGCATAATGCATAGTCTGCCTTAATTAGAAACTCTTTGATAAAAGTAATGTACTTTTCAAAGTGATTCAAAACACTGTCAGGTTGTAGGGAGGAGTACAATGGAAGTCAAGTAAATAAAAAACTACAACCTGACAGTTTTTTCAAACTGAAAAGGTTTTGTACAGCCTAGGAAACTACCAACATAGTGCAAAACAACCTACCAAATGGGAGAATGTATTTGCAAATGACGCATTTAAGGGGATTAATATCCTAAGTATCCAAGGAACTCAAACATTTCAGCAGCTAAAAAATGGACAAATGTCACACCTGTAATCCCAGCACTTTGGAAGGCCAAGACGGGCAGATCACCTGAGGTCAGGAGTTTGAGACCAGCCTGGCCAACATGGTGAAACCCTGTCTCTACTAAAACTACAAAAATTAGCCAGGCATGGTGGTGGGCGCCTGTAATCCCAGCTACTCAGGAGGCTGAGGCAGGAAAATAGCTTGAACCCAGGAGGCGGAGGTTGCAGTGAGCCGAGATCGCACCACTGCATTCCAGCCTGGGTGACAAGAGAAAGACTCTGTCTAAAAAAAATAAACAAACAAAAAAACCAAAACAACAACAACAAAACAAAACAAAAGACAAATGATCTGAATAAATATTTCTTGATAGAAGGCACACAAATGGCCAACCAATGATTAATTAACATCACAGATCATCAACGAAATGCAAATCAATAACCATCCCAAATAGTATCACTATTATTAAAAAAAGATTTTAAAAATAGCAAACGGTGGCAAGGATGAGGTGAAAAGGGAAAGCTTATGCACTACTGGTGGGTAAGTAAACTAGTACAGCTGCTATAAAGGTTCCTCAAAAACCTACAAATAGAAGTACCATGTGATCCAGCAATCACATTACTGGGAATTTATCCAAAGGAAAGGAAATCATTATATTGAAGAGTCATCTGTACCTCCATATTTACTGCAGATATGGAACTCCATATCTTGGCTACTGTAATTAGTGCTGCAATAAACAAGGAGGTACAGATGACCATTCATTCTTCTGTGATGTGATCTATATATCACATTTTCTTTATCACTCGTGTGTCATAGGTGTCCAACAACAAAGCTGAAGGTATCACTTGTGTTGTTGTAGGTGTCCAACAAATGATGAATGAATAATGAAGATGTGATATATAGATCACATCACAGTGGAATATTATTTAGCCAAGAAAAGAATGAAATAATCTCATTCATGGCAACACGGATGGAACTGGAGGGCATTATGTTAAGTGAAGTAAGCTAGAAATAGAAAGTTAAACACTGCAAACTATCACTCATGTATGAAAGCTAAAAAATGTTGATCTCATAGAAGTACTGTAGAAGAGAGGATACCAGAGGCTGAGAAGGGT
Organism: Pongo pygmaeus; assembly: GCF_028885625.2. Lineage (NCBI taxonomy): Eukaryota > Metazoa > Chordata > Mammalia > Primates > Hominidae > Pongo > Pongo pygmaeus. The sequence goes on along the minus strand of NC_085930.1, from coordinate 16,261,055 downwards.
AGGCAGAAGACAGGGATAGGGAGAGATTTGTTCAAAGATACAAAACTAAAGTTAGACAGGAAGAATACATTCTATTGTTCTATAGCACTGTAGTTAACAGTATTATGCAGTTTCAGATAGCTAGAAGGAGGATACTGAATGTTCCCAAATCAAAGAAATGATAAATATTTGAGATGATGGATATGCTAATTACCCTAATTTGATCACTATACATTATATGTTTTGAAATATTATGTACTCAGAATATGTACAATTATTATTTTTAATTAAAAAATCAAAATCTAAGTATGAAGGTTTATGCTGTATATATACAAGTTGGTAGAAAAACCCTTATTATCTACTTTCCAGATCCACAGGACAAACAGAAAGAGCAGATAAAATACACCTAACTACAGCTGTTTGGAACAGGGATCATAACTTAAATTGGGATTAATGCGGATATGGAGAGTTAAGAGTTTCTTGTACCTTAACATTGTATTCTCTTCCCTTTCATTTTAATCTGACTTTTGGATTGCTGTGTCTTAGACCAGCAGTCCCCAACCTTTTTGCCACCAGGGACCAGTTTTGTAGAAGACAATCTTTTCACTGACAGGGGGCAGGAGCATGGATTTGGGATGAAACTGTTCCACCTCAGATTATCAAGCATTAGATTCTCACAAGGAGCATGCAACCTACATTGCTCCCATGTGCACTTCACAATAGGGTTTGAGCTCCTATGAGAATCTAATGTCTCTGAAGATGTGACAGGAGGCGGAGCTCAGTTGGTAATACTGGCTGGCCACTCACTGCCAGCTATGCAACCTGGTTCCTAACAGGCCAGGGGCCAGTACGGGTCCATGACCCAGAGGGATGCGGACCCCTGTGTTAGACAATACTACAAATAATAAAAATAATAAATAAAAAAAGAATGTACTTAGTTGCTCTTTCCTAAGACAGATCTTAACTAAGGTAATTGGTAGATATTGAGTTTCTATGTTTAAAAAGCTTAAATCAATGCTACTTGACAAAATGTGTCCTGTTTTAGAGTAGTAAATCTTTGATTGAATTAAAATAGAAGAAATCTGTATTAGGACTAATATGAAAGTTCAGAAAATCTGCTTAAAGCAAAGCAGGCATTTGAAAATAAAAGTTTATTTATTTATTTTGTTAAAATGTTTTTCTCCATTTCACATATTCTGTATCAGGTGATGGGAATACTTTTTATCTCTTTCAAATTAGGAGAAATTTATAAAACACAATAAGTGAGGTGACTGTGAAAAATGTTAAGCTTGAAAAAAATAAACATTCTATAGAATGTTTATAGAAGTTTGCACTGTAATATTCTGTGCTCAATACTATATTAGTTTACATTTACTGTAAAATTAATTAGATTGTGTTTTCATTTATTTAGTCAGTAAATCAGGAATATTGATAGTGAATATCTTACATTGCTGTATATTCAATTTAAATTAATGACAACTGGATTTATACAACTTTCCACAGTTGAGAAGAAAGTTATTGCAGTCATTCATATTCATAACTTTGTGCCGTCATCAGAGGAAACAAACTTTCTATTTTGCAAATGAGGCAACCAAGCCTTAGAAATATGAAAAAAGATGCTTAAGGTAATATGGCTCAAGGAAATTGAATTTAATATTTTTGACAGATTTCTAGGTGTATGGCACTGTTCTAGGTATCAAAATGAATAAATATTTTTGCAACCATTCATTCATTTGTTCACCCATCATTTTTTCAAAATATATTGAGCACTGAGTATGTGTTTGACCCTAAATTAGTGCTGGAAATACAAAGGTGAAGAAGAAAGAATATTTTCAAGGAATTACTAGTGGTCTACAGGTAGGGACAGGCACATGAAGTGAAAAACTTCAATAAAATGTGGTACATGCTATGAAAAAAATAATTAAGATGTGCTAGGTAAATACAGACATTTAGACCAACATAGTTATTTAGAGAGGAATTTCTGTAGGTGATGAAACCTTAATTAAGTTTTGAAGATACTGTAAAGGTGAAGAACAGTGTAAAGGATACTCAAGATATAATACAGAATGAAGAAGTGTATGCGCACCAAAAAAAGAACCCTCCTCTTTATCCATCACATTGTTTATTCAACTAACATTTTTTGAGCATCTAATACATACCAGTGACTGATCTAAGAGAATGAGTCTGATAAGGTACTGCTATTGTGGGGCTTTCATGATGGGAAACAATGAGAACAATGTCTAAGCAAGACTTGACAAGGGCGTGAACAAGAGAAGTGACAGGAGAAGTGGAAGATAGCAAATGAATTTGTAAAACATTGAGAAGGTAAAACATGTGTAGACCTCTTGAATGACTGAACCTGTGGAACAAGGGAGAACAAGAAGTCTAAGAAGAGTCCCAGATTTTTGGCTTGGAGAATTAGGTAGATGTTTTACCGTTAGCTGAGATGTGGCATAGGAAAGATGAGAAAATTTTACGCATGTTGAGTTCTTGCTGTGCCTCAGAGGACATGGCTGGCAGGAAAGGAATATATATTTCAACTAGTAATGGGGAGAACCATGGCTTAAATACAGACCTTTGGAAACAGTCAGTGGCCTTTATCTAATTTAAAGCCATAAAACCAGAGATACTACTCCTGAGCAAAGGATAATATTATTAAAGAAATGATAAGACTTAGCTAATAAATAAAATGCCAAAAATATACCATACACATCTAACACATTTCAGGTTGATTACAATGTTTTGATATTATTTCTAAAGGGAAGTTGCTACACATCAAACCCAGAAAAGAATAAAAATGATCTTGTGAAAATTGAAAATCTGGAATATGTGCTTATTTGTATCTATATAAATTCAATGTCATGCTTAAATAAGTTTCAGGGTAATTCTAAATAATTCTTTGTACCTAATTAGCAAGTACATTCCTCAATCATGCCATCCATAATTACTTTTTAGACTTTAAAAGTTTTCCCATAGATGGGGACACTAAATACTGAGTACTACCAGCTGGGAGAGGGATGGAGGAGGGCATAGGCTGAAAAACTACCTATGGGGTACTATGCTCACTACCTGGGTGATGGGATCAGTCGTACCCCAAACCTCAGCATCATGCAATATACCCATGTAACAAATCTGTACATGTACCTCCTGAATCTAAAATAAAAGTTGAAATTATTACAGAAATTCTATTTCCTTCAATGAGTCTCAAGGATTTGTACTGTATTTATCACATATCTTCATCTCAGAGTCCTGACACTATTGATTAAATAAAACAGTACAGATTGGTATATTAAATAGGTTCAGGCTTGATCTAATTACCATTGGAATATGAAGAAAAATTTAATTTTATAGTTTAAGGAAACATCAGATTTGCTCATTTTATCTCTCCCATATTCCTACTCAATCTGCTAACTCTGTGTAAGCATTCTATTCACTTTCAAACAAAGTATATCAATGGGTATCAACGAGAGTCCACATTTATCCATGAATTCTTAAAAATGTTTTTTGTTTTGTAAGTTCTGGGTCACTGGTGGATTTTTCTCATATGATAGGCCTATATGTATATATATGCGTGTATATATATGATGGTCATATCAGGAATAAATGTTTCTCTTTCTCTTACCCAATTTGGTGCCCTAGATATGTTGATGTTCTTTCTTTTTTGATTTGTGAATAATCGAGGGCTGCAGAATTGAGAACAGTGGGAGAGGGAGGCCTTAAATAATATTCAATAGACACGCCCATTTCTTCTTGGTACAAATATCATTGCTCAAAGTTATATGAGAACATAAAGTATTTCTTAAGTTTCCTTCAGAAAACACAGGTTAATTATAAAGAAACTATTCTCAGTTTTAATAGGTTGATGGGTGCAGCAAACCACCATGGCACATGTATACCTATGTAAAAAACCTGCACATTCTGCATGTGTATCCTGGAACTTAAAGTAAAATTAAAAAACAACAAACAAAAAAGAAACTATTCTCTATTATTAAAAAAACATTATCTTTGTAGTCACAATACTTTGTAGTATGCAATATTAACTTATGTCTTAATTTTGGTAATTGTTATAAAATGGTTATTCTGAAAAGAAGCATTGAGAAAAGAATAGTAATCAAGTTTCGAAAGTAGAATCTTGAGCTGGAATTGACATAAGAATATCAAACTAAATGGAAAATTAGCAAAGTCTAACATATCATTTAGTTACACTTAGATTTTCTATATTTGATTGAAGTGAGATTGCATCTAAAACAAATGAAATAACACAGCTATTGATTAGTCATCTTAATTCATAAACCTTTACTTGCAATAGAAATAAGGTGATAAAATGCCACTTCAAATTAATTTAATTATTACTCAAAAGATTTAGAACAGGTGAGAAAATAGCCTGGAAAAAAAAAAGTACTATTTAGTCAAACATTTTAACCACATCCGTTTGTTTCAGGTTATTCCGGGTTTTTAAAATTTCCCATGCTTACTCATACCTATAAAACTAGTTTCTGTCATTCAGTTGATTTTTATAATTATATTAGGTTTTGTTGAATAACTTAACATATTGATAATTATATTTTAACATTCTCAGTAATTTATAAATCAGCATGTTCTTACAAAGCATTTATTCAAGAGTTTATATATGGCTAACCGATTAAAGCCATTCAGAGGTAATGTTTTGGCTATAAAAAAAGCAGCGAGGAAGGGTTATTAAATCTCACACTCACTTGACTTAAAGTCTATAGCCCCCATGGAAGAATGTAAAATTGTAAAAAGCAAACCAATCTCTGCAATGTTTTCCTTAACGTATTGCTTGCACCTGTATATAATTGTAAGCTCCCAAAGCATTACTAAATAGGTCAAAGGTTATAAAGTTATAAACATAGAATAGCCCTTTAAACCCAGAATACTAGTGTCTCATTTTAACCATACACTACTCAATCTGCGCCTACAATTAGCAATGCAAAGAATGTTAGACGGCCCATCATGGTCATGCCTTGCCTAGTATCCAGAGGCACGAAAGAAGTCTTGATCATGGGACCCTTCAAGGAAGCTGTGCAATAAAACAGAAATCAGGGCCAAGGAGACATATCAAAGCCCTGGAATTTTCCTTAACTCTGCAGAAGTTTTGTGAAATTCATCCTAAGGGAGAGGATACAGGAAATTGGGTAATATTTTGCAAAGACCATTAAACCCTTGTGTCTTTCAATAACTCTACACATATAAGGCCTAGAATTGCAAGAAATTAGATGATGTAAACTTAATATATTGAATCTTCGAGAGAAATAGATAAATACACTTATTTTGTTATTCATAACGGCTTAGACTTAAAATGTTAACATTTTAAAATATAGCTGCATGAAATAAGAAGCAATGAAAAAAAGACAAGGTGAAGGAAACATGAGACACAATAACAAAGTATGACAAGAGGGTGGAAAAAATGCCAATTTTATTTGCATTATTTGAAGTCTATTCTGGCAAATGAATTAAATGTGAGCTATGTATAAACTTGTAAGTCATTAATACTGTAGCATAAAGCCAATGTCCCAAAATATAAGCAAGGCAGTCAAAGATGAAAGAGTTAAATCAATAAACACGTCCCAAAGTAAGTGCTATAAACAACTATAGTTAATGAATGTATCAGATGTTCACTAATATTTTTCTGAAAAATCTAACTGGCATTTAGCTTAAAAGAAGTGTACACTTATTTCTTTATGGACATTTAAACAGCTAACTTCAACTTTCCCATAAAATTCTTTGCAAAAATTGATGTTACACTTCATATGCATTCTACACTGAAGTTCAAGAAGCATATTTGTCCCATATCTCCCAATAACACCATCTTTCGAATGTCCAATCATCCAATTGTTCACATTTTGAAGAGACAGCGTGTGGAAATGCAGTCATACTCAATTTGACAAAAAGATGCCAATGTTCCCACTATATTAAATGCCACATAGAAGCAAATTGAAATCCAGTCCAACAACAAAGGACGACTGGAAGCTTATTTCTACTCAGAGTAAACTACTTCGGTCCCATGCCCACCAACCTTAATTACTAAACTGCATTGAAACTCCCATGTGTTCACTCTGATATTGTGGAGAAATGGGATGGAAGTATGAGAAATGAACAGATTTTAAATTCCTGAGAGGCATTTCCTAATGCCTGCCCAAGGATGAAGTGAGATATCTCAATATGAATTTTGAATGAATATGTATAAATAAAATAATTGGAATAATAATAATATCACAACTCATACTTCAACAGAAAATCGTTACAATTTATTTTCATTTTATAAATTCCAGATAAATGTAAGGATTTAATTACATGGTATATTATTTTTCAAATCCACATGACTTTTAAAGATGGGTATAAACCATTTTATACTCTGATACATAACATTCAGTCACAATAAAATCAAGACACAAGGTACTTTTCCAAACATTTCTGTATCATCCTTTGCATGCACGTGGTGATATCATTGTACATATATGTCCTTTTGCGTGTCCATTTTGGGAGGTTTTCCAGCACACAATGAGTCACTGGATCTTATAAAAAATTTAGGATTATGACATGATGTAATGGTAACACTAAATTCTTCAGTTTGTTGAAGAGGGTTCGTAATAGACTAGTTCAACATCTGAAATAAATTACATACATAAAAATCTTAAGTTTGGAAATATTTTGGCTTCATGTAGTTCTGCTCTTCATTTTGGATGTATCTATCCTCTGTCTTGTGTCTAGAATGCTGCCATTTAATCTGATAGCATAACCAATCAATCTCTCTGCCTTGGTGATTGCCTGAGTAACAAGCCTGGTTTGAGTCACAGATGGCACAGGAGATGAAGTTTCTAGTCATTTCCAGACATATGCAAACCCCATAATTCTCCTTTACTTTCTATCACTGTATATTCTCATGTTGACGGAGATACTTAAAAATGCTATCTCAAATATACTGAAAGTATACACTAGTCATCTGCACTTCCCTTCACAAGTGTGTTCTGCAGGTGGTAGACAAATGAGAAACACAAGGACTAGTTATCCCCATCTTCCAGATGGTTCCTCTTCTGTGAATATGATGATGGTGACACCACCAACATTCCATATTAGTGTATATTATTCCAAAGTTTATGAACTACAATCCTGTTCATTTTACGTCCTTACTTGCTTCAGTTTTCCCCAAATCCCTCCTATACAACTTTTTATTCCTGCATTGTACTTGCTGAATTTTAAAAGAAAGGGGAAAATTTAAATATACTAATACTTGATTTTGATATAAATGTTTCCATTTTGTTGAATGGGTTATAATTTCTAGTGTAGTGACTTATGTCTCTTTGCAGTTATATAGTTTTTTCTTTTTTATGTAGTCATATTTTTTACATATTGTTGATGTAAACTGAATTCAGACGGGCATAAATGAGAACATCCAAATCATTCAAAATGAAACAGAAGAATGCCTAACTGTATGTTTTTGTATTTTTGTATAAAAATACAGCTTAATCTTAAATAGTAATTTTCTTAAAGATTCAGGTAACTCTATGACAAACTAAAATAATCAAATTTATTTTTAAGATTCTTAAGTATTTTCCCTTGAAAGTAAAACAGCCAATCTTCCTCCGTTTTCAAACTTTGCACCTGATAATAATAGGGTAAAAAACACCATTTCCTTTTCCTAGTGAAAGGTTTAAAATTCCTGAAAGTACATTCCCCTGATACTTGTAATTTACTATTGTTACTGCACTTCTGAAACTAAGGAAATCCTTTGGAATGACCTCAGTTTTTATTCTTTTCTGAATTACCAGCTTTCATGGTATATCATAACTCCCAATGTTAAGTTTAAAGATAGAACTCCCAACTTTAAAACATAAGCCACAGTTATTGAGATGAAAGAAAAAAATAAAAAACAGAACATTGCCACTCGATATTCAGCATTCATGCTTCAGAACATTCTAAACTTATGATTTCTTTAGATATTTGTGTATGTGTGTTGCTGTGTGTTTGTGTTTTCCTAATTGCAAACTTGGGTACAGAGTTTGCCCAGTTGCAATCTTGGATAAAAATCTGGAAATGTTTGAAATCAAGGAGGCCAGATGCAGAAACCCAGTTGAACAATCAATCTTTCCTTACATTCAAAACCTCTGTTATTGGACCCGATTCCTTTAGTATTCTACAGCTGCCCAGTAAAATGACCTTCACCCTTCTGTGCCTATATATTGCTATTATTAACACTGAGTATTTTATTTCCCCTCACCTGTTATTGTCCTTTTATATCTCGACCTTTTTTTTTTCCAATTTCTACTCAGTTTAGATTGCATTCAAAGTGTGTAGAACCCAAATAAAAATAATATGTGTTATTTTTCTTATTTGTGCAGTAGAACCATCTTATTAAGCCCCCAAAATGCTTTAGTGGTCTTTTTTTCACATCAGGAAATATAAAACTTTGACAAGGACATTTAATGTTGTTGTAAGGAAGTAACAACCAACATATGTCTTTCAATGAAATGCAAGAGACTACGAAGATTTCAAAAGAAAGGAAAATGTAGAACTATCCAGAATATTTAATCTAAGTCCAGGTGAAATCTTTTTTTTAGATAATAAAAAAATCCCTAGAATGTTCACGTGCCTTCATAGTAGAAGTATCTTTATACATTAAAAACATTCTTTGTTATTAAAATAAAAACATTAAAAAATTACACCATTTGGTGACAGTATCATTTGTCTCAATTTCAAGACTATATCCTCAAGCAGATAAACTAATATATTTTGTGTTTTGGTTTGGAATTTAATGAAGGCCATAGTAATTAGCATTAAAACAGTAAAATAGCAAACCACTAGCCAGAATATGTGGGGGTTTCATGTGTGAGAGAGAGGGAGGGAAGGAGGGAGAGAGGTTTGAAATCAGACTTGCTTTGAGAATTTCATCAGTGGAGGCAAAATAAACTTTTAAACCAATGGATGTCTTTTTATTTTCCTTTAGGTGAAATGTTTACCACTTTTACTGTCTCACAGTTGTAGCTCCTTCCACCTAGAGAGATGTAAGCTTGGGCTTGATCTGGGTGTTATATAGTACCATAGATAATTCTCAACAGCTGAGCTGCCTGATTTATCTTTTACCATTTTCTCAAAACTTTTGGTTAAATAATATACATTTTATGGAAGACAAAAATAATATGCAAGAAATAAATATTGTGACTGGAGGGAGAACATTTCCAGAACCACAACTTGAACTTTTGTTTTATGATGTGTTAACCCAGTAACATACTTTCTTAGGGTGAAAATGTTTCCTGTTACCAAAGGGCATTGTAATAAACAGGTTATTACAGCCTATGTCACATAGGCTGAGATATTATTTTCTATCTATGTCCATCAACAGGAAGAGATGCAGTTTCAATAGTTAAATGGTCTCTCTGAAGGCACACATTAACAGAAGAACAAAAAAAAAGTGACCTTGAACTCCTAATGGAATACCCAACCATCCAATTTTCTCCTGTGCTCCTCCTTTTCTTTTCTTTTTCTCTTGGTTTTTTTTTGTTTTTTTGTTTTTTTTGAGATGGAGTCTCACTCTGCCACCTAGGCTGGAGTGCAATGGCGTGATCTCAGCTCACTGCAAGCTCCGCCTCCCGGATTCAAGTGATTCTCCTGCCTCAGCCTCCCTAGTACCTGGGAGTAGTCTGCCACCACGCCCAGCCAATTTTTGTCTTTTTAGTAGAGACGGGGTTTCACTGTGTTGGCCAGGCTGGTCTCCAACCCCTGACCTCGTGATCCACCCGCCTCGGCCTCCCAAAGTGCTGGGATTACAGGAGTGAGCTACCGTGCCTGGCCTACCTCCTTTTCATATCTAACCATTTGCCTCGTTTATGCTTGTGGTCTTGTAAGGACACAGATGTTTCATATCTGATCCCCAATATGCTTAAGTCCCTCTCTTTCATTTAATCAACATCAGGACTGTTTAATCTCTATAGCATTCTCTTACTATGCAACCTAGTATTTTCTTGGTTACTTGTTTATTCTGGAAGCTGATCTATTATCCAGTCTTAAAGCTCTCCCATATTGTACTCTTGACACCTCTCTCTACTGTGAACCCACTCACATATAGGCTCTGACTGTCCCTAGAACACATCTTTCTTTTATCATTTACTAAAACTTGTCTCTAATCAAAGAACGAATCCCACAACCTTCTTAAAGAGTGCTTAATTTTCTATAGTCCTTGTTCTTTGGGATTGAGAATTATGGTCCACATTCTTTTTGTTCCGTGCTTCTACCTCTAGAACATTATCTTGCCACCTTTATTCAAGGCTATTTTTCTTTTCTGAGCTATATCCCATTTGGTTATACTACTTTTCCCCTATGCTGTCATCTAATTCTCTCCAGGTCACTACCCACATTACCAGAAGACACTGAACTATTCTATATTTTCTCCTTATACTATCTCTTGCCATCATCCTGAGGGATTTCAATACCCATGTGAAAAGAATATTATAAACCTGCCCTCAGAGTACTAAAAAATGTATGCCTACCACTACATTTGAAACTTGACATCAGCTTTAACTCCACCTTAACTAAATTAAGTGTCCTCAACGTATCGGTTTGTTATTCCATATTGATAACTATTTTTATCCATTGAGACCCTTGACTGCTCAAATCTCTATTCTCCCAACCACTTAGACTCAAAATTTGACTGAACCACAACACTGCTTAGCAATGCTTTGAACTTTTGCCTCCTTTGAATTTCCCATGATATTAATAGAAACCTTCACCATGTTGGCCCCTAATTGGCACCTAATCATAGTAAACTGGATCGTTCACAATATAACTGATGCAGTCTCGTCTTCTACCTCCCTCTCTACACCTTTCAATGATATTTTCCAGCTCCCGTGTTATTTATGAAATAACACTCTTTCCCTTCTTCACCTGGTAATTTCAAAAATCATTTTCCAGAATCTATCTTAAGCCCATACCTTTCATTATGTTTTTCATTGCTCTCCCAAAAATTTGGGACTTCTTCAACAAAGTGTTATAATGCTTATCAGATATGGTAATTTTTCAATTATATACTTCTCCCTTGTGCCCCCAAAACGCCCCAGTGGAGCATGAGATTTCAACAACAAGGGCTATTTCAATCACATTTACATCTTCAATGCATAGCATAATATCAGTCTTATTGCACGTTGTAAATAGATTATTGTTATATAAATCCTTGTGAATTCTGGTTACTTTGGAGCACACTACCGCATACCTTCAGAAAGATTGTTATAGTTTGAAATTATCTAGACTCTCCATATGATACGTATTCCTGTGATAGCCCACCATAAATGGCCCCAAGTTTTTTGAAATATAGAATCAAAAAGTTTAATTACTTATGCCAAATATTTAAGAGGAGGAGAATATACTTCTCTACCCTGCAAAGCTGATTTGAGAAATTAAGACTAGTTGATTCTAAGTTCTTAATTTTTTATTCAGAATTGTAGAAACAATAACATAATCTTTTAAATTGAAATTCAAAATTGAAACATAAGAAAATAGTTCAGATAATTTTGAACTGAATACCCCTGTATATCCTACTGTCTTGAAAGTGATTGCCTCATATCCCTTGTAAGATGTACTCCTAGGTATTTTATTCTATTTGTAGCAATTGTGAATGGGAATTAACTCATGATTTGGCTCTCTGTTTGTCTATTATTGGTGTATAGGAATGTCTGTGATTTTTGCACATTGATTTTGTATCCTGAGACTTTGCTGAAGTTGCTTATCAGCTTAAGGATATTTGGGGCTGAGATGATGGGGTTTTCTAAATATACAATCATGTCATCTGCAAAGAGACAATTTGACTTCCTCTCTTCCTATTTAAATACGCTTTATTTCTTTCTTTTGACTGATTTCCCTGGCCAGAACTTCCAATACTATGTTGAAGAAGAGTGGTGAGAGAGGGCATCCTTGTCTTGTGCCAGTTTTCAAAGGGAATGCTTCCAGCTTTTGACCATTCAGTATGATATAGGCTGTGGGTTTGTTATAAATAGCTCTTATTATTTAGAGATATGTTCCATCAATACCTAGTTTATTGAGGGTTTTTAGCATGAAGGGTGTTGAATTTTATCAAAGGCCTTTTCTTTATCTATTGAGACAAATATGTGGTTTTTCTCTTTGGTTCTGCTTACATTATGGATTATGTTTACAGATTTGCATATGTTGAACCAGCCTTGCATCCCAGGGATGAAGCCAACTTGATCGTGGTGGATAAGCTTGTTGATGTGCTACTGGATTTGGATTGCCAGTATTTTATTGAGGATTTTTGCATTGATGTTTATCCAGGATATTGGGCTGAAATTTTCTTTTTTTGTTGTGTCTCTGCCAGGTTTTGGTATCAGGATGATGCTGGCTTCACAAAATAAGTTAGGGAGGAGTCCCTCTTTTTCTATTATTTGGAATAGTTTCAGAAGGAATGGTCCAGCTCCTCTTTGTACCTCTGGTAGAATTTGGCTGTGAATCCGTCTGGTCCTTGGCTTTTTTTTGGTTGGTAGGCTATTAATTACAACCTGAATTTCAGACCTTGTTGTTGGTCTATTCAGGGATTCATCTTCTTCCTGGTTTAGTCTTGGGAGGGTGCATGTGTCCAGGAATTTATCCATTTCATCCACATTTTCAAGTTTATTTGCATAGAGGTGTTCATAGTATTCTCTGATGGTACACAGTTTGTATTTCTGTGAGATCAGTGGTGATATCCCCTTTATCATTTTTATAGTGTCTATTTGATTCTTCTCTCTTTTCCTACTTATTAGTCTTGCTAGTAGTCTATATATTTCATTAATCTTTTCAAAAAAAACAGCTACTGAATTCATTGATTTTTTGAAGGACTTTTTATATATCTATCTTTTTCAGTTCTGCTCTGCTCTTAGTTATTTCTTGTCTTCTGCTAACTTTTGAATTTGTTTGGTCTTGCTTCTCTAGTTCTTTTAATTATGATGTAAGACTGTCGATTTTAGACCTTTCCCATTTTCTCCCGTGGTCCTTTAGTGCTATAATTTTCCCTCTAAACACTGCCTTAGCTGTGTCCCAGAGATTCTGGTACATCGTGTCTGTTTTCTTCAAGGAAAATTACAAACCACTGCTCAAGGAAATAACAGAGGACACAAACAAATGGAAAAAACATTTCATGCTAGGAAGAATCAATATAGTGAAAATGGCCATACTGCCCAAAGTAATTTATAGATTCAATGCTATCCCCATCAAGCTACCATTGACTTTCTTCACAGAATTAGAAAAAACTACTTTGAATTTCATATGGAACCAAAAAAGAGCCCATATAGCTAAGACAATGTTAAGCAAAAAGAACAAAGCTGGAGGCATCATGCTACCTGGTTTCAAACTATATTACCAGGTTACAGTAACCAAAATAGCATGGTATTGGTACCAAAACAGATATATAGTCCAATGGAACAGAAAAGAGGCCTCAGAAATAATGCCACACATCTACAACCATCTGATCTTTGACAAACTTGACACAAACAAGAAATGGGGAAAGGATTCCCTATTTAATAAACAGTGTTGGGAAAACTGGCTAGCCATAGGCAGAAAACTGAAACTGGAACCCTTCCTTAAGCCTTATACAAAAATTAACTCAAGATGGATTAAAGACTTAAACGTAAGACCTAAAATCACAAAAATCTTAGAATAAAATCTAGGCAGTACCATTCAGGACATAGGCATGGGCAAAGATTTCATGACTAAAAGACCAAAAGCAATGGTAACAAAAGCCAAAATTGACAAATGGGATCTAATTAACTAAAGAGCTTCTGCACAGCAAAAGAAACAATCATAAGGGTGAACAGGCAACCTACAGAATGGGAGAAAATTTTTGCAATCTATCCATCTCACAAAGGGCTAATATCCAGAATCTACAAGGAACTTAAACAAATTTACAAGAAAAAAACAAACCCCATCAAAAAGTGGGCAAAGGATATGAACAGACACTTCTTAAAAGAAGACATTTATGCGGCCAACTAACATGAAAAAAAGCTCATCACTAGTCATTAGAGAAATGCAAATCAAAACCACAGTGAGATACCATCTCACGCCAGTTAGAATGGCGATCATTAAAATGTCAGTAAACAACAGATGCTGGAGATGATGTGGAGAAATAGGAACACTTTTACACTGTTGGTTGGAGTGTAAATTAGTTCAACCATTGTGGAAGACAGTGTGGTAATTCCTCAAGGATCTAGAACTAGAAATACCATTTGACCCATCAATCCTATTACTGGGTATATACCCAAAGGAATATAAATCATTCTACTATAAACACACATGCATGTGTATGCTTATTGCAGCACTATTCACAATAGCAAATACCTGGAACCAACCCAAATGCCCATCAATGATAGACTGGGTAAAGAAAATGTGGCACATACATGCCATGGAATACTACGCAGCCATAAAAAGAGAATGAGTTCATGTCCTTTATAGGGAAATGGATGAAGTTGGAAACTATCATTCTCAGCAAACTAACACAGGAACATAAAACCAAACATTGCATGTTGTCACTCATAAATGGGAGTTGAACAACGATAACACATGGACACAGAGAGGAGAACATCACACACCAGGGCCTGTTGGGTGTGGGAGCTAGGGGAGGAATAGCATTAGGAGAAATACCTAATGTAGGTGACAGGTTGATGGGTGCAGCAAACCACTATGGCATGTGTATACCTAGGTAACAAACCTGCACATTCTGCACACGTATCCCTGAACTTAAAGTATAATAATAATAATAAAAAAGAAACGTGATTGTCTCACAAATGCTTCTTGAAAAAGAAGGTAAAATGGATGAATCAACGAATAGTCCATACCTTGCTTTAAAAAAAAAATCATACCCATGAAATTTTTGTGCTTATTTTGTCTCAGTGTTATATAGTTATAATTTATAACCCGTAAGATAACAAACATGTAAATCTCTTTCAGAAGAAAAAAAAAAACCAGCCAGTTTGACTCTTAATGAAAGCGGAATCATTTCTATACCGCTCTCCCAAAACAATAATTAAAAAAGAACAAAACAAAACAACTAAACCCTGAGGATTATGGATTTGGCGGATTTAGATAAAGGTGAAACTAAAATTGCATATGTATAAATATTAAGTTTTTTTAATTAAAATGTTTTGGTTACATAAAAATATATAGAAATAAAAGTTGAAGGAGACAGAAAAAGACACAAGCAAGTATGAAATCCATATATGCAAGTTTGAAAGCTACAACTAAACATCTAATCTGCTTTGGGCAATCCAGTTGAAGAATGGAATTATAATATTTTCAAACTCATTCTATAGGGATGGGGAAAGGTCCCTCTTATCAAACTGTCAAAAAATTTCTTATGAGAAGCATTACATAAGACACATGAATGCTAACACAGATACGTTTATTACCTTAAGAGTTAAAATGAAACTCAATAATGCATTAATACTCAATTTTCCTTAGCATAGAGAGTATAAAATATGCAAATTAACCATCTTTTATATAATTTCACCTTTATAATGCACAGTTGAGCAATCATCAGATATACAAACCTTAAATAATTAATGATAATATTCTATGTGTAGACTCTGCCATAGAAAGACAACTTCAAGATGTCATTTCATTTCTAGAAGGAAATATTTAAAAGTCCATTCACTGGGGTGACCTGAGGGCCATCAAGTGCTAACCCAAACCTTTTATGTTGTATCTAACTTGCCCAATCATGAACAGGTTTTGTGGGATGTGTAGGAAGCAAAAGTTACATAGATTTCCAATTGAAATGGAATTGCGTTATCTTAAAGGAATTTAAGGACACTTGTTTAGTTTCAGGCCAAATTTCAACATGGAATTTCAGTTATATTAAAACAGACACGGCCTTTGGAAGTCAGAATAGTCTCCTTTGAGAGAGACCTTAAATTTTAAAAGAACTCAGAAACCAGTTATAAGTGCAGAAATTATTGACTTCTACTCAGAAACAAATGCACCATAATCTTTTTGCTTGTTATTCCCCATCTTTTGTAGATACTCCAAAAGGTGTTCAAATTGTAAAATGTAAAACACAACACATTCTTTTTGGTATATTTAATCTTATGAAAACAAGTTTTAAAGCTATGAATTTACATCAGGGCAACTGAAAATGTTATGTTACAATGTTTGAAAGCAAATTTAATTGTTAAGACTCATAAAATCCCAAAGTCTAATTCTCAGTTCTGTTTTTGTTTTAATGTTTGTTTTTGATTACTTTATTTTCAAATACAAAATGTAGTTGGTATTCAGAAGAACCTCTTGAATTTAATTCTCTTTCCGCTGCAAGGCTAACCAGATAGCCTAATTACACATTTTTTAGGAACTGCATAAAGTATAAACATTCAAAATAAACTGTTGGAAATATTCACTTGAACTCAATTTCCTTTTAAGTAGTCTAGTTTAGCCCAGTGCTCTTCAATGGGTCATTTGTTATGTCAACCCACTATAGAGTACATCAAAAGAGCTTGTCACTAATTGATTACATTTCTCTACCACCATGATTCACAGTACTATAGGGACAATTACATAACTGTTTGACTTTTGCAAAACTGTGAGTTTAAGTAAACACGATTCTTTGTTATTATGATCTCTAGTGGGCATGTGCTCAGTAAGTATCATGGTATGTAACCAGATCTTGCTACATTGTCTATCTGGCTTGTGACTCACACAAAAACTCCCTCTTTTGCAGCAACTGGAGTTCTGGGGAACAGCTGCTGATCTCACACTGAAATTAAAAACATTTGAGTTGTTTTGATTTATGTTAGCTCCCATGGGAAAAGAGAAATGAAAAATGGATGCTTCCTGTAAACAAAATACCATTTCTCCAAACTGTAAAAAGAAATTGTTCTAAATATTCTGACATACTTCTTTTATTGAAATATGGTGAGATCATGTCACTACTAATATTGTTAGGAAGATGTCTAACAGTATTCTAATAGGCCAACTGCTAGGATTTTCTTTTAATAAATACTATTCTGGAGGTACAACTTTACCATCTCACCTCTGAAATTCAAATCTATGTAATATAGCATCATGTTGTCATGGAATGCAACTAGCAATGAAGATCATTAAAGTGATATACTACTTTTTTGAAAGCCCAAGCAAAGGAGTTTCTCTTTTCTAAAGAGAAACTTCAATGTCTAGGACTGCAATGTTTCACCATATGCGAAATAATTTGATCAGGAATTAGTGAAATAGAGAAATACTATTCTCAAAGTGATAATGAATTGACTATATATTTTTGTGATATGGATTGTAAAAAAAATCAGTTTCTTTTATATACCTCTGGGTAGAGAGAGGCAGGTTCTTTTATGGTTAGAATTCTCTTAGGATCTTGTGAAAACAGATTATCAAGAGCAATCTATAACCAGGCCAGCTGGCATGATTGATTGGCAACATACAAACAAAAAGTCTTTGGGTTTAAAGGTACGTTTCTCTCTTCCTCCACGTAGCTCATTGTATATTCTTTACTGCATTTTTTTTCTTTTTAAAAATGGTCTGTAACCCTGGTGAGCTCGTGAGGGATCAAATACATTATAGATGATAATATGCCTCCTCTCAGGAGGCAGGGTTTAAGAAGTCAGATTTTTTCAGTAGTCCTTGCCGTCTGTTTCTCTATTTTATGGTCCCTTTGAAAAGACTGAAGCATTCTTTTTAGCAACTAGTAATGAAATATTACTTTAACATACGGGTAGAATTTCTTTCTCTTATTTTGGGGATGTTCTGAAACAGAATGCCAGATTATCTTGAAACTTCTTTTAAAACAGTTGTAAATTCACCAGTCCATAAAGTTGTTTTGGGTTTATTTTAATGGGTGCAAGGTAGAAAAGCAAAGTTTTAAACAATTTAAAATTAAGATATTACAAGTTCTTCGTGTAAACAGATACTCAATTATTTTTAATAACTAGAAAAATAATTTGGATTTTATTTATATTACTGAAGGAATTTTACTAATTGAGTAATCTACGAAGGAGTTCACTATTTTCCATTTTCAACTTTTTTGAAGGAGAAAATTACAGGTTAAATCCTGTCACTGCCAAAATGTCTGCATACTACAAAGATTTCAAACACATTTAATATAATGAAAATTTAATGGTTGCATAGGATATGCACAGTTCCTTTGAGATCATTGTATTGAGAATACTTCTATGTTTAAATCAAACAAATATAATAAATACACATTTCCAAAAAAGCTAAATACTTTTTTGGCACAATTGAACCTTCTATTTCTGTGCATGACGACAACATGGAAGGTCATTTGAGGTAACATAGTTGTATTCTTTTTATCATGAAAAATACCTAACATGAGATATATTGAAGTTTACATTGCATTAGCATAGACCAGTATTTCAAATAATTTCTAAAAATAAAATTTAGAGAAAAGAGCGTGAGCTTTGGAGTTATACAGACATCGTTTGAATCCTGGCTGCAACATTAACTAGAGTGTAATGTTCAGTAAATTAAATCTCTGGTCTTCAAATTCCTCACCAGGAAAGGGATTAACATGTGGCTTATCAAGAACTATGAAGATATTTAAAGTCAAGTCAGCAACTTGACTGAATTCCTGACAAATGTTGAAGGTGGCTAGTATCATTTTCGTTTATTATATAAATAAGCTATGCATGCTGTAATATATGCTCTTGCAGATGTACTAATAAATTTTAACAATTAATACTATTAACATTGCTTGCTTGATATGATTTGAAAATAAAGATATTATATAAAATGTTTGCCAATAATATATTCATTTTGGAGGAAATATTCTACCTGAGATAAAATAATAATTTTTAATTGAGATAATTTATGAGAAAACAAGACTTTTTAAAGCATGTGTTCATGAAATCTTTCCAATTCAATGAAATCCATCGAAAAGTTGAAGGGAGAGTTTAGAATTGAAAATAAAAATAGTGAGGTGTAGTTAACTAACCAAGGAATGAAAATGAAAAGTTGTTTTAAGTATCAGCTCAAGAAACACTAAAAAAAAAATTGGCTCCAGAAAGTCTATTAAATTCTCTTAAAGATATTCAAACTTTCAGAATATTAACTATATAAAAAACGAAATAGAATCAAAGTAATACCTGTGAAATACTTAATACCTGAAATATTAAATAAATATCTCATTCTGAAATGAGATAAATGCCTTACCAAGAATATGTAGTACTGAGCGGTGACAGTGT
This sequence comes from Pongo pygmaeus, assembly GCF_028885625.2. Classification (NCBI taxonomy): domain Eukaryota; kingdom Metazoa; phylum Chordata; class Mammalia; order Primates; family Hominidae; genus Pongo; species Pongo pygmaeus. The sequence goes on along the minus strand of NC_085930.1, from coordinate 16,241,883 downwards.
GCTGGCAGCCCTCATCGCCCTCGCTCGCTCTCGGCACCTCCTCTGCCTGGGCTCCCACTTTGGCGGCACTTGAGGAGCCCTGCAGCCTGCCGCTGCCCTGTGGGAGCCCCTTTCTGGGCTGGCCCAGGCCAGAGCCGGCTCCCTCAGCTTGCGGGGAGGTGTGGAGGGAGAGGCGCGAGCGGGAACCAGGGCTGCGCGGCGCTTGCGGGCCAGCTGGAGTTCCGGGTGGGAGTGGGCTTGGCTGGCCCCGCACTCCGAGCGGCCGGCCGGCTCCGCTGGCCCCGGGCAATGAGGGACTTAGCACCCGGGGCAGCGGCTGCGGAGGGTGTACTGGGTCCCCCAGCAGTGCCGGCCCACCGGCGCTGCGCTCGATTTCTCGCCGGGCCTTAGCTGCCTTCCCACGGGGCAGGGCTCAGGACTGCAGCCCGCCATGCCTGAGCCTCCCACCCCCTCCGTGCGCTCCTGTGAGGCCCAAGCCTCCCCAACGAGCGCCGCCCCCTGCTCCACTGCGCCCAGTCCCATCGACCACCCAAGGCCTGAGGAGTGTAGGCACACGGCGCAGGACTGGCAGGCAGCTCCACCTGCAGCCCCGGTGTGGGATCCACTGGGTGAACCCAGCTGGACTCAAGTGTGGTGGGGACGTGGAGAACCTTTATGTCTAGCTCAGGGATTGTAAATACACCAATCAGCACTCTGTCTCTAGCTCAAGGTTTGAAAACACACCAATCAGCACCCTGTGTCTAGCTCAGGGTTTGTGAATGCACCAATCCACACTCTGTATCTAGCTAATCTGGTGGGGACGTGGAGAACCTTTGTGTCTAGCTCAGGGATTGTAAACGCACCAATCAGCGCTCTGTCAAAACAGACCACTCAGCTCTACCAATCAGCAGGATGTGGGTGGGGCCAGATAAGAGAATAAAAGCAGGCTGCCCCAGCCAGCAGTGGCAATCCCCGCTTCCACACTGTGGAAGCTCTGTTCTTTCACTCTTTGCAGTAAATCTTGCTATTGCTCACTTTTTGGGTCCACACTGCTTTTATGAGCTGTAACACTCACCGCGAAGGTCTGCCTCTTCACTCCTGAAGCCAGCAAGACCACGAACCCACCAGAAGGAAGAAACTCCGAACACATCTGAACATCAGAAGGAACAAACTCCAGACGCGCCACCTTAAGAGCTGTAACACTCACGCGAGGGTCCGCAACTTCATTCTTGGTGTCAGTGAGACCAAGAACCCACCAATTCTGGACACAGTACTGTGAAATGTGACTGAGTATACAGATTTTCAATTTATAAACTGTGTGTATTACAGACCACATCCTATAAAAAGACATATGCTCATCCTTTCCTTTTAAGTAATTCCTTTATGTTAAGCAATGCCCCTTATTTGTAATGATTTGAAATTTTAGGTCTAAAAGTGAATGCTTATTTCCAGTGTTTCAACTCTGTAGGAGTCTTATTCTGTGAGTTGATATTTGTCATTGCTATGTTTCATTAGCTCACTTAAAACAATTTTATGCATTCCAATAGATGGAAACTTCTAATGTTCCAGAATAACAATAAAAAACTAATAATTATTCCAATGGAAGGAAATATATAGTAAATACTCAAAACCAACAATAAAAACAAAAGGTATTTTCCCTTTCCCCTTCAAAAGCTGATAGTTATTCTTTAGACATACTAAATAACAGTATACCGAAAGACATTAGGAATTGTGCAATATTGGGCTGTGAAGCTGGCCTTGGAAACAGCTTTGGAAAATAAAATATTTCTGACCTCATAAAATCAATATAATAAAATGCTAGTATACAATCATAGTGTTGTAAAATAGATACATGGAATATGTCATCTCTCTTGACTGTATGTGTTCTACCCACTCACCCACCGGCTACAATATTGTCTTTGTATAAGTTACATTCCACAAGACTCCAATCAGAAGATAAGTAAAACGGTAAATGAGAACAGATACACCACATAGGGTTTATCTTTGGCTAAAGTAAAATGAAAGGACCAGACGAAATTCCGGGAACCGAATGTTAGTACAGGAACTATACACGCTATCCACATGTCTGGGTAATCTAATCAACCTCTGCTCTCTTTTGCATGCATGACTCTGCTTTCTTAGGAGTATTTCCACATTTATACTGCTCGCCACCTGATATGGTTCCTTAAGTCGAAGTAACGTGGTGAGAGATGAGAATGATATTCTCTCCAATGTATACTCTGCTTCTGAGCACAACTTTGAAAGAAATCAAGATTCTTGGAAATATCAGACTATAATATTTGTTTCTATTTGGTCCACGATGATTTTAGGGATAGGTATGTCATAAGTGTATTTGTTTTTTGAAATTATTTTACTAAATTGAAATCTCTCCCTAATTCTCTAATTTGGAACTCTGTTATTTTATACATTCTGTTTAGGGGTAGCCCTTTTACTCAAATTGTGATCAGTTGCTCAAAGGAGTCAGTTTGGTCATTCTTCCCCTTTAAATTCATTTTGACTTAATTGATGAAACACATGAAGTATTATATATTTAGACACTAAAAAATCATTGTTTTAAAATTAGAAATATTGCAAGAGAGAAACTAAAGAGTTTTTCCGTGTTCTTTGAATTTTAATTTGTATCTACAACATTGTGTAATTATGTAAAATGGAAATTAACTTTTCAGAAAAAGAGAAGAGAGTATATCACTCATTATTGCCTAAATTGACATCATATTAAAAAAAAATGACAGAGAAACCTGGAAATTTAGTACAGTTAATTAAGTGTGGTATTCAGTTTGATTTGAAATTCTCCTTTTATATTAACTATAGAAAAATTTTAAACCTAACCATGGGTATCATTTTGTCACCCATATTTACAAAGAATATTGTCCTATTTTGCTGAGTTTGAACAAAACTAACCAAGAAAGTACATAGCTCAATTTTAAATATTTATTCATTTGTTCATTTTTTTAATTGATAGATATAATTGTATGTATTTATAATGGATAACACAATGTATTAAAGTGTATATACATGTGGACTGACTAACTCTAGCTAATTAATATATGAATTATCTCACATAGTTTTGTTTTTTTTTTTTTTTTGAGATGGAGTCTTGCTCTGTCACCCAGGCTGAAGTGCAGTGGCGCCATCTTGGCTAACTGCAACCTCCACCTCCTGGGTTCAAGTGATTCTCCTGCCTCAGCCTCCCAAGTAGCTAGAACTAAGGCATGTGCCACCATGCTCTGCTAATTTTTGTCTTTTTAGTAGAGACAGGGTTTCGCTACGTTGGCCAGGCTGCTCTCGAACTCCTGACCTCAGGTGATCCACCCACCTTGGCCTCTCAAAGTGCTGGGATTACAGGTGTGAGCCACAGTGCCTGGCCTAGTTATCATTTTTGTGGTGAGAATACTTGATATACATTATCTTAGCATTTTTCAAGAATACAATATATTATTATTAATTATAGTCACCATGTTGTAGAAGAGAGCTTGCAAATTTATTCCTGCTGTCTAACTGAAGTTTTGTAGCCTTTGATCAATAAATAAAGAACATGTGGTATATAAACATAACAGAATACTACTCAGCCATTAAAAAAGTGTAAAATCCTGTCATTTGCAACAACATGGATAAACCTGGAAGAATGTTAGCATTCAGAATTACATTAGACTATGCTTTGACCAACATCGCCTCAAATACCTGCCAACCATCCCAGCCTCTGAGAACCACCATTCTCAATTTCTTTAGATTCCACATATGAGTGAGATCATGCAGTACTTGTATTTCTGTGACTGGTCAGCTCTTGGTCAAAGCATAGTTTAATGTAATTCTGAATGTTAGGGATAGGACAGGTAAGAAAAAAGAAAACTACTGTCAAATGTTCTCAAGAAAAGCACACAATGCTTCTAAAAAAATAGTGAACAAATATTTCTTAATAGCCTGCAGTTTTCATTTTTTAAAAAGTCCCATTTGTCTTAAACAATAAACTGTAATTTTAGATGGAAAAACCTTTTGATACTATAAAGCATTAAATATATGCAAGAAATCGTTAGTTAATAAAAACAAAAGAAGCTCAAATAAGTAATCCAAGTTAACCTTTTTTGGTATAATTTTATTCTATCCATACAGTGGAGTATTATCAAATGAGTAACTAACTTGGTTAGAGACTGAATTAATTATGTAATACATTTAATTTAGAATGAGTAATAAAAGTATGCACATACCACAGAAAAATGTGAGGAATTCACATAAAAATTCTACCTTTTCAGTTAAAAAAAATACTATATTGAGGTATAACTGACCTACAATAGACTGCGGCTATTTAAAGTGTGTAATTTGTTAGGTTTATACATCTGTGAAATCCCCACAATCATCAAGATAATGAATACATCCATCATCTGCAAATCTTTCTTATGCCCCTTGGTATTTATTTTCCCCATCTCTCACTCTCTCCACCCCAAGCAACCACCAGTCTACTTTCTGTCACTATACATTAGTTTACATTTCCTAGAATGTCGTCTAAATTAAATGAAACAACATACATTTATTATTTGCTTTGGAAGCTTCATCCATAATGAGATGTGTATTTAGAGGTCATTCCTTTTTATGGCTGAGTATTACTCCATTGTTATACCATGTTTACTCCATTCTTAAGTTCATGTACATTTGAGTTGTTTTTAGATTTGCATTATTATAATTAAAGCTGCTGTGAGCATGTTGTGTACATTTGTAAACATTCTTTATATGGAAATATGCTTTAATTTCTCTTGAATACCTAGAAATGGAATGACTGGCTCATATGGTAGCAAATATTTCACTTACACAACTGCCAAACTGTTTTCCAAAATGTTCCATTTTCCTGAAGTGTATGAGAGTTCCATTTCTTCCTCGTCTTAGTCAATACCTGGTATGGTTAGTGTTTTTAGTTTTAGGCATTTTATTAGGTGTGTCCCTACTTAAATCTCCTCTGACATTTTCAATTTTCTTCAACATTTTTAACAAGTCTCAATGATAACAATCACTCACCGACAAATTCTAACTCACACTTTGAGGCAGGTTGAGATTTAATCCTTCCTCTATGTTTAAGAATTACAAAAGTGGCTGAAGTAGTAGCCCATGCCTGTAATCCCAACACTTTGAAAGGCTGAGGCGGGTAGATCTCCTGAGGTCAGGAGTTCAAGACCAGACTGGCCAATATGGTGAAAACCCGTCTTTACTAAAAATACAAAAATTAGCCGGGCGTGGTGGCACATGCCTGTAACCCCAGCTACTCAGGAGGCTGAGGCAGGAGAATCGCTTGAACCTGGGAGGCGGAGGTTGCACTGAGCCAAGATTGAGCCACTGCACTCCAGCCTGGGTGACAAGAGCGAAACTCCATCTCAAAAAAAAAAAAGAATTACAAAAGAAAGAGTCTTACTTTTGAAAAAATCAACACATTTTAGAAAATATTTTCAGAAGTGTGTTTCCACAAATAAAAATAAGCTGCATTATTGCTTTAAAATTCAAGGCTTGCAATGCATTTCATTCTTTTTGATATGTACAATTTCATGAAAAGAGGGATATTATTATTGGAAGATAATAAGGAAATTGTGGCTGAGAAGAATTAAAAACTTGCCCAAAATTTCAGTAGTAAGAGATGGAAAACTACAAACCAAACCGTTCTACTATTACTGCGGATGTATGAGAACAACACTCAAACTTGTGGAAAGAATATTGTTCACTATTGGAGTATAAGAAACAGAAATAATTTCCTTTATCTAATAGATATTAAATTTTCAATGTATGTAAGTGAAGTTTGAAAAAAACTGAAAAACTATAGGATAGCCATGGAAAGAGAGTGTTAAAATAAGAATCCATTTTGGAGAGCATTTAATCTCCAAAAGGCAACTGAAACAGATATGCAGATGCTTAAAATTAGTAACAGGATATAAATCCGAGATAGTTTTTCTCAGAGGAATAAGCAAGCTGATAGTTACTTCATAAATCTTTGGAACAGCAAAATATACAAAAATAATATAGGGTGTATTTATAATGCCTTTTTTGAATTTATTTTACTAATACAGCATTTTTAAGTTCATAATTTTCAAATGTTTTTCACAACAGCTGTAAAAGTTCTATTACATACAGTCAACAGAGTATGGTGATGGAAGGGGAGGAAGATAGGTGATAAAGAAACAAAATAAATAAAATTGACCTTAGAATTCAGGAGCTCAGATTTCAATCTCCAAGAATGATTATTTGAGCTCTTTCCTTCTCAAGATATCAATATATAGTATTCTTTTGTTTCCAGGACAATCACAGCATTCAACAACATATTTCATCTGTATGATAAGGTAGTTTGAAATTCTTAAAACAGGCTTCCAGAAGGGATGGAAAAGCTGGTTAAATAATAAAGCAATTTTCACATACTAAAACCTATTCAAGAGTAAAGCAGAGCTGTTATTGTTTGCATTTTAAATTTTGAATTACTTATAATTCCTCCATAAAAATGTAAAAGGAATATTTCCACATTTGCTTAGATTTGGGGGACAGACAGCTCAATATTTATGATGCCAGATTATTCAAGGGGAAATCTGTCAAATGTTTTAGTCAATTGTTCTTTTCTCTGTTGTAGAAATATATAGAAAAGAAAAACTAGGAAGAACTTCCTAAAGCAAATGAAAGAGAATGCTTATTCTCTTAGTTCTTAGTTCTTCAGGAAAAGAAGGGAGGAGGGTTGGGGAAGCTCAGAATTCAAGGAAGTGTTTGCAGAAGTCATTCCTCAGCCTCCTCAAGACATTTCCTGCTGGAGAGATGGGGAGCTTCGATCAGCCAGTGTTATCTGAGCCAATCTGTTTACCTCAGATTGTAAATCATCTCAGTGTATCTGAGCCCTGGACCCCTCTGAAATGTCCAGTTCAAACTATAGACATTATCCATTTACAGGCTTTTCTTTTTTTTTAATGAAATAAAAACCCTATGCATTTCAGAAAGAAAAAAATGTGTTTACACAACCAAATGATTTCACATCTGGTGAAATTCAAGCTGCCATTCTGTAAAAACAACTCTAAAGTGTACTGCTCAGAAAATAGTGCAATGCCTTTTAAAAGATCACTGGAGTATAAACTGAAATAAACTGCATATTTCAGGATTTTAATGGATGGTTTAATTCCTTAATACTTCTTTCTATTTGTGTCTCTGATAAATATGCTTGTTACAATTATTTTTGTGAGATGAAATTATGAAATCGCTATGAAATATTTATAACATATTAAAATCTAAATGTTATGGTTCTTATTAGAATTTTTGATAATTATCTCAATGATGTATTTAGAAAGAATAGGAATCTCATGGTAATATGTCAAGTAGATACCTGGGAAGATAGCACACAGTAGAAATAAAATAGATTTGTTTGTTGATTTTGGTTAATTTCATTAGGAGAAATCCATTTAGAGAATTGATTCACTTTGGAAGTAATGCCTATTTGGTATGAATAAAGAACATCACAGTGACAACAACAAAACAGAAAAAAATTGACGTTATATAATATGTGTTCATAAATATCAGGAAAAAACCTTATATGTGGAATCAGTGAGCCTGATTTAAATTTGTTTTTTTTTTATTATCTTCATAACATTGAGTGTCCTGCATACAGGTAAAATATTTCTAGAATCTGTGGCAAATTTCACACCTATAAATTCCCACAAGCTGACAGATACATGGAAGAAACCATCTTTATATCAGGTTACAAGAGCAACAAATGTTTTGTGTCCTTAAACATGTTACATTATTATATTGCAGTACTTGTAAGGAGTTTTTTCCTATTAAAAATGTATGTACTCATTAATTGGTAAAGTAGAAGCTGTATAATTTTTGTTTGCAATGTAAAGAGCATCGTACTAAGAAAAGTAACAATTCCAAGGATACATAAAAGCTAACAAATCAAATAACTCCACCTTTTAAAAAAACGTAGGGACTTCTAGGACAAAATCTAAATCATTCATGCAGGAAAAATTTGCACATTTACTTTTTTGAAAAATATATACATTTTAGTCTATAAAACTAAATTTTAATTTTCAGAAAGAGCCACCAGAAGACTTTCACTTTACATTTCTTTTACTCATTCATTCATTCAACAAATTCTCCTGGATGCCTATGATGTGCTTAGTACTATGCAAATTAGTGTGGAAATGGCAGTAAGCAAAGCAAAGTTATATTACTCATGGAGAGAAATGGATGGTGAAAAGTTCTATTAGAAAAAGGAAGCGGGGTCAGGCAAGGTATTGAAGTGTTCTGGGAAGTCCTCACTGATGAAATGAGGCTTGAAAGAAAACTGAAATGTAGTGGAAAAGTAAGCATGTTATTAACATTTGCCTCTGAATCAATTACTAATATTTAACATCTTCGACTTATCTTCTTTGCGATATTAAACTGCAAATTGATAAGATGGTAAAAAAATGAAATTCCATAGCTATTTCATGCTATCCTGAATTTTTCACTAGAATTGTTATATAACAATCAGGTCTATTCCCAATTCTCATTAGGGAAAAGAATTGAACAATATTCAAAGTTATCTGTTTGTACTACATTTTAGAGAAGAACACTGTTTAAATCTGAAGTGGTATCTCTAGGATACATTTCCTGATGAATATACAGCTAAAACTTGTCATAGGGACATTGTCCCAACTCTTAAGTTGGTAGAGTCAATGGAAAATTGAAAAAAAAAAAAAGCCACTGTTATTAATTAGTAAGCAGAGTGGTTTTAAGAATCACCTGAAGGTTTGTAGAGGGGAAAATTCACACCTACTGGGTTATATGATATGTGTCTGTATGTGTGCCAAGAAGGATGAAGGGAACATCTCAGAACTACATGTGTATCATAAACTTAAAATCTGAGTTATATTGTACACATACTAAATAATTTTAAGAACTAATCACTGTGAGGCTGGGTGCAGTGGCTCACACCTATAATCCAAGCACTTTGGGAGGCCAAGGTGGGCAGATGGCTTGAGCTCAGGAGTTCGAGACCAGCCTGGGCAACATGGTGAAACCCCGTCTCTACAAAAAATACGAAAAGAAATAAATAGCCAAGCATGGTGGCATGTGTCTGTAGTTCCAGCTACTTGGGTGGCTAAAGTGTGAGGATCGTTGTTAGCCTAGAAGGTTGAGGCTGCAGTGAGCCATGATAGCACCACTGCACTCCAACCTGGGTTATGGAGTGAGACCCCGTCTCTAAAAATAAAAATAAATTAATTAATAAAAATAAATTAAGCACCATGAATAAAGAAGGCCTAATGGTGAAGTTTGTGGAAGTCTGTATTAGACAAAGATAATTTAAAAATGTATGAGGTTGAGAAATATGTCTCTTTTTACAAGTGTATTAGACAACAATTTAAATGAGCATACCACTTTCAAATTCTGATAGCAGAAGCATTTAAAGAAACAGATTGTGCCAAGAAAATTGCCTGAAATTTTTATTATGGCTATATATAATAATGACCACAACATAATAGTAGAAATAAAGATAAATTCTAAATCTAAAATTTAGATACAACTCTGAATCATGTCTAAACTGCTGTGAATTTAAATAGTGCTCCTTTGAACCATATTTAACTGTTGTTAAACTTGCTTAATTTTTTTTACATAACTGTCTAATTGAGCATCCACAATCTAATATGGTGCACATCAGGACCCAAACAGGCCTTGTCTTAGGCCCTGAAGGGTAAAGGTTTTCTATCACTTCCAGATTTTCAATTAGATCCTAATTATAACATGCCTCATTTAAAGCTACAGGACTCCCAACCCTGTCAACACTACTGGACCACAACATGTCTGTCTTAATTAGATCTGATTAGTTCTGGGCCCAGCTCATATTGTGCACCCTGACTCTGGTAAAAGCTGCTCATCTGGTTGGCAGCTGCTAGTATGGAAGAACCTTATTTATCATGCTGCAAGAAAGTGTGCACCCTCACCTTCCTCTCCTGGGACTAGGGGCCTTTTTATATCCCATAGCTCCATATGATCAGCCAAATAATGCACCTCACTTATCACTGGCAGTTGAATAAAGCTGAGAATGGAAGTCTATGCTGCTCAGGGACTACTTCTTGAAGTGCTGTGAGCTTGCTCTATTCTACCATCCAATATAACTCTACATGGCAATTTTACGTTTTTCAGAGATTATTTATTCATTCCTTACTTTCTGTAAGTAGGGTGGTTATAGTTAACAACTAATTGTATACCTCAAAATAGCTAGAAAAATTTGCAATGTTCCCCAAAGAAATGATAAATGTTTGAGTTGATGTATATCCTAAAATACCCTGATTTGATCATTACACATTGCATATATCAAAATATCACAAGTACCCCTTAAATATATACAATAATTTTACATTTAAAATGTTTTTAAAATAAAAAATTAAAGTAAGTTTGTATTTCAATAAGGCTACATGAAACAATAGTTGTAATGCACTTTCTGAAATCCATTTTCAAATATAACTAGTAAGTGTTATCAATTTCATTAACATGAAAGAACAAAATTTGAAACACTTATCCAAAGTGTATGGTGACATCCATCGTGGTTTTCTCTCTTTGCCATTCACATCTGTTTCCAGAAACCTCCAGATGAAAATATCAGTATTGATTTTCTTTTTTCTTTATTTGATACGTCAAGCTTGCTTCATGACTAATGGCTCATAAGCATCCTCATTTACTTTGCTTTGTATCTGGACAGCATTTTGATAATGGTTGAATTAATACTGGGCATTGACATCTTTATCTACAGTTAATGGAACTTCTTATTTAGTTGTGAGCAGTAGCTGAGGGATATCAGATTTACTAGGATCAACAAAAAGACCTGTCTTCATATTTTACCCTCTTCTAAGCTAGTAAACTGAGAAGTATGAGGAAGTATTCCAGAAAGGGCTTAAATTATTCCATAAGGTATGAAGCAATATTCTATATCATAATACTAAAAAGTACACGATACTTTGTATATGTAAAGAAAACAAAATGTGAAATTTAAAATTCCATTTTATATTTGTGACTCTGAATTTCTAATTTAAATTCTTATAAATTTAGAAATAAAGTGTGTTTGGTTATTTCCACTAAATGAAATTAAGTTGTTTCTTTTTATAAAGCTATTTTCTCCACTAGTAATACTATAAGCATGCTGTCAGGTTAATCATGCAGGTAAGCAGACATAGAGATCTAGGTCCTATAGATGTATTATCTGAGTAGCTGGTTGAGGAAGACAACTGAAATAGAGCATTAAGATTTTATCATTTGTATGCTTTTTTTTCTCTCAGAGATGTGGCCTCCAGTAATAACACTAGCAACATATATTGTGTGTTTGCTGGATTCCGCTTTTAAAGTGTTTTACGTACATTAACTTAATCAGCATAGTAAATCTACAAGGTATGGTCCCACCCGATATTTAAATATTGCTATACTCCAGGGCTACATGGCTAGCCAACTGTTACTTATACATACTATCTCAAGAGATACTCTCTCTTAATCCTGTGGTTTAAAAAAAGCCACCTAAAAGTGTCTACAGGTCTCTATATCCATCCCAGACCTTTTACCTTCACTCCAGATCCATGTATCCAATTCTGAACTCCCCTCACATAATTAAATCAAATTCCCAACATATTTCTGGCACCTTGGCTCTTCCCTAACACTCAGCCCCAAAACTCCAGCCCCTCCAAGCTTGATTTGGAAAATGTAAATGTTACCAGTATGTTCTGTAAACTTTATTTACAAAATATTTCTCAAATCCAACTACTTCTCACTATTTTCATTGATACAATGAAGGTTCAAACAATCTCCATTGCCCACTTGGACTAATGCAATACCCTTCTCAACATTCTGCTCTCAAGTCAACTGTAACCTTCTAAAAGAGGTGTTTTCTGATCGCCACATCTGAATGTAGAGTACATCATGACCTTTTTCAATTTGTTTGTTGTTTTACTTACTTCAAAGAAAGAATTTCCACGAGGGATTATGTCATTTGTTTACTAATATAGGTGTTCATTGTCAATCTTCCCAAAGAAAATCAAATTTTGAGATCAATTCCAGAGTCCAGAGCAACTACTGAGAGATAATAATTGCTTAAGCATGATTTGTTGAATAAATATATGAACGAAGAGATGTTATAATGAAAAGTATATCTCTCCTTCCAAGATAAGGTACTATACTTACCCCAAGCTTCTTCATGTAAATAAACCTAACCCGGTGGAATTTGGACCTAACCATGAAGCAGTCCTTTAGATGTCTTCAGGCCTCTCTGAACTTGGAGTAGGAGTAATTTAGATTCATGTTGATTCACTGACAACTCAACCAGTTCTAAGGTTCACCACACATGCGTTTGTAAAATTGTATCAATTCATTCATTCATTTTTACATTTAACATGTTTTTATAACCATGCTAACTTGGATGAAAAAAAAAACAGAATACTTGCCCTTAAGTTTTATCCTCTTTGAATCTCTAATTCAGCATATTAGATATTAAAATAAATGTAAACATGCATACATACACCTATAGACATACATAATAGAGATGAAACAAAAGTCATCATTAGCTCAACGTTGCCATTTACATTCCCCAAAAATCTTACTCAATTTTTAAAAAGTATGATATATTCTAAAAATTCTGGTGTATTTCCAAAAAATTAGCCGGGCGTGGTGATGGGCACCTGAAGTCCCAGCTACTCTGGAGGCTGAGGCAGGAGAACGGTGTGAACCTGGGAGGCGGAGCTTGCAGTGAACCGAGATTGCACCACTACACTCCAGCCTGGGTGACAGAGCGAGACTCCATCTCAAAAAAATAATAATAATAATTTCTGGTGTATTTCAAATGTAGTAGTTGAAAAAAATCATATAAAGAGCAAAAAGAACGTTCTAAAGAGATTTAAAAATATTGACAGAAAAGGATCCCAATCCTGCTTATGCCTTTTCCTGGGTAATTTGACAAGGACCCAGATTTAAAAGCCCCATCCTATTTCACAAACTTTTATCTCTACTTTTAGTGTGAATCCCCTTGCACGATTAAGACTGATGGATTGTCTACAGAAAGGGATTTACTGTACGAAGCCTAGAAAATTGTATTATTTCCTTCAATGCTTTTAGAAGCTCTCTTAGAAAACTATAGAAATCCCTTCCTTATGTTGTTCAAATAGAAAAGACTGTCAGATTCTAGTACTTCTTAATATCTGATCTCACTATAAACAGAATGATTATATATTGATCTTTCAATTATAAGTTATGTGCAAAGAGATAGAAAGAATCCTATGGTCATTATGTAGATGAAACAATTCTCTCCCTTAGCCCTATTTTGCTGAATTCTGACAATCCGACACAGCATATGTTTTAGTAGAGGTGACTGTCATAACACAAGGCAAGCAAGTAGGTATACAGTGTGGTAGGAAAGATATCCAGAGTTTGAATATTTTCATTACTGTCACTTCTTCTATTCTAATAGCTGTTAAGGAACAAAGTAAAATTAAACAGGGAAGAAGAATAGGAAATAATAGAGTTGGAGAGTGCAGTTTTAGAGTAGATAGTAAAGAAAGTTCTCACCAAAATGTCTTTGAATAAAAATGAGGACAGAAACGAAATGCAAAGCTGTCATATAGGCCCTTATGGTCGTTGTAAGAACTTTGACTTCTAATCTGGGAATGATGGATAGTTACGGGGTGGTTTTGAACAGAAGGACGATGTGTAGTGACACACATTTAAACTAGATATCCTAGGCCAAGTGCAGTGACTCACACCTGTAATCCCAGCACTTTAGGAGGCTGAGGTGGGAGGATCCCTTGAGGCCAGGAGTTCAGTACCAGCCTGGGCCACAAAGGGTGATCTCATCTTTATAAGAAAAATAAATGCATTAAAAAAAGTTTTCATTAAACTAGATATTCCAGACTACTGTATTGAGGATATATTGAGCTGTAAGAATGAAAGCAGGAGACCATTTACGGGACTGATGAAATAAACCAGGCAAGAGATTATAGGGAAACAAATTAGAATAGAAGAAGTGGAGTAGTGAAAATATTCAAACTCTGGATATCTTTTCAAGGTTAAGCAGACATAATTTACTGACAGAAAGTGCTGTATGAGAGGATGGGAAATAAAGGAGAGCAATAAAAGTGGGAATGAGAAATTAAGGGTGACTTCTTGATATTTATGTATTTGCCTCAGTGACAGGGAGAAATGAGTTTTGAGTTCTGAGATGAGAAAGTACAGGGAGGGCAGTTAACAGAAACATTTTTTGATATATTAGATTCAAAGTATCTACCAGACTGCAAGTACAGATGTCAAGTAGATAGCTAGATATAATAATCTGGAGTTTTAAGGCAAGATTTAGGCAAAAAGATACACTTTTGGCAACTGCCAACATACACATAGACTGCATTTCCAATTGTGAGTCTGGATTAGATATTCAAAAGAGTAATGATAGAGTCAGCAGAGATCCATGGAATGAACTGAAATACTCAAAGCTTTTAAAGGATAAGCTAACAAGGAAGTCCGAGATAGAGTTGTGAGAGAGTTGGAAAAAACCAGAGTCAAGCAGAAAAAGCTTGCCCTTGAAATCCACTGTAATAACTGTACTTTACACACAATTCTAACCTCAATAGGGACAGGGATTTTTGACCCCACAGTGATTCAGAAGCAACAATGTATAAAGGAATAGTCATCTAAGTATTTCAAGTAAGATGATGACTGAGACAAGTCTTTAGATAAACTCTAAGATGAGACAACCTAGCAATAAGGAGATGATTGGTTTTCTTGAAAGAAGCAGATGTGTTAGAATAGTAGGGCAAACTCTGATTGGAGTAGGCTCAAGAATGGAAATACATAACTTAGAAACAACAATGTACCACTCTTTTAAGGAGGTTGGCTAAAAGTGACAGTAGCTAGAGAGATGTGGGTTCAAAGCAAGATTTTTGTTTAAGATGTAGGAAATATATGATTGAAGCATATATTTAATGGGAATGATTTTCAGAGTATTCCCAGAGAGGGAATGGGATCTCGTGTAAAGGGCAGCTTTAGTGAGGAACATTAAAATTTAATCTTTCATTATAGGAGGGTCATTCAATTATGGCAGATGATAGGTAGGTGGACACATGGATGAGGTGGGGGGAACTTTTGGGAGTTATTTTCTGGCTGTTTCTGTGTTCTTAGAGATAAAGGCTGAGGATGGCATAAAGCAATGTAATCTTAGGGTGAGAACTTATTAAGAAGTTGTCTCGAAGGTGGGGAGAGTTAATGGGTTAAGAAAAATATAATATAAATGTCAGATAGTACCAAGTGCCCAGCTGGGGTTATTAAGTATTTTACTCTTTTACTTATTTGTATTTTTTTTGTATTTTGATTATTCTTTGCAAGATTATGCCACTCTGGAATTAAATATATCAATGGCTGTAAAGATTATCAAGAATGCATCAGCCGTCCTCTAGATCATAGAACATTGTCATTATTTCAGAATATTAAACATTGTCATTGTCATCACTTCAGAATATTAAAGAACAAACAAGGGGAATAATAGTCACACACTGTCATTGCATGTTGCAAAACCAAATGCATCTGAAAGTACACTTTTTTTCCACACACAAAACAACTTAGAACCTAAGTTTCTAAAAATGTGTTTTGTCTCTACAATTGAATTAGAAATATTTTCCCATATGGATTAACTCCTCTCTTTATAGAGAATTGAACAATTAAGAATTCCCATTTCCTAAAGGCCAGAAGGTCACTTTCTGTATATGTGTATGTATTTATATTCATTTATTTTTGTTAAGAATGCCACCAATCTCCAATTTAAGCCAAAAAATTTTATTTCTATTTCAAGAGTCACTCCTATTTTTAAAGTTTTTCTCAAGCAATATCACATCAATTCTCTTCCTATTTTCATAGCCTTCTTCCATCTGACCCTCATTTTCCTGTTTTAGTAATTATCTCATGTGTAGATTTTGTAGTAATCTCTTTGCTCACTACCCCAGCTTCCATATCTCCATATTTTATTAAATTTTGCTTAACATTACAAAATTACTTACCTAAAACTCATCAATCACATCATAGTAATCTACTACCATTTGTCCCAACTGTCTACAGGATAAAATGAAAAAAAAAATTTTATTTATTTGGCATGTACGGACAAAACTAATCTTCTACTCATGTTATAAACAAATCTAAACAAATACTCTGTTACCATGTATCTTGACTATAACGTCTAATGTTAGCTGGACCTAGATCATAATCAACATACTATCCCTCCTAATACTCTTCTATCCCCATCCCATGTGTGTTTGCTCATATGTCCTCATTTTGAAATGGTTCTTCCCTCTGGGCCTACAAAGCACTTGTGTTCTTGAACAGTTTTAGTCAGGGTTCTTTGGATAAATATGGTTATACACATATATACACATACATCTCCTTACAGATCTGTGTTATACACACACACACAATGAAATGCATTATATATATATATATACACACATAAACAACTTTATGTGTGTGTATAAAGATATTTATTATAAGAAATTGGCTCATGTGGGATTATGTAAACTAGCAAATCCAAAATCTGCAGAGCCAATGTCCTAGTTTGAGTCCAAAGGCCAGCAGGTTGCTGTAGAAACAGGAAAAGCTGATGCTCCAGTTCAAAGGCCAATGGGCAGTCTTTTGCTCTAACCAGGACTTCAACTGATTGGATGAGGGCCACCCACATAATACAGGGAAATTTACTTTACTGACTCCACTCTCCACAAATTAAGTAATGATTTAAACATTGATCTCATCTAAATACTCTCACAGAAACACCCAAAATAATATTTGACCAAATATCTGGGCTCCCTGTGGTTCAGCAAGTTGACACATAAAGTTTACTATCACTAGTACTATCCTACCTCCAGATCACATGTAATCTTCCCAGTTCACCACAGTAGAATAACTTCCTCCTTGGAATTCCCATTGCTTATACTATGTCACTTGTTAAATATTCCCATCCTCTAGTCTAGTTGAGTAACTTTCTGCCAAGTACATTTTAGCTATACAGCTAGATTTTAGATCCCTCAGGAAAGTACAGCATTCAGATTAACATCCTGGGCCCTGGAGCCAGATTATTTAGATTTATTCTGGAGACAGATTCAGCTAATTCTTTGATGAATTGACATATCTCATCAAATCACAAATCCCACAATAGTAGACAACTTCTGACACACCAGTGAACGTTGAAACAGAATTCTGATTTATAAATATATGTTTTTCAACCACAATAGCGATGCATTTCATTGTTTTATCTAGGGTCATCATATACAACTAGACACACATAAATATACACAAACATACATAGTTATAAAGCCCCTTTCTTAAAGGAATAATTTTGATTGATTTTGTTTGTTTGTGAAAGTCTAAAACAAAGAGCCACAAACGTGAACAACATAACCTGTTTTTAAATTTTCTAATAGCCACACTTTAGAGAGTAAAAAGAAATAGGTAAAATTAATTTGAATTATATGCAAACTTACAAAATATCATTTCAACATATAATCAATACAATTTTTATTTGTACAAATTTAAAAGGTACAAGTGCAGTTTTGTTACATAGCTAACTTGTGTAGCAGTGAATTCTGGGCTTTGGTGTAACTATCTCCTGAATAATGTACATTGTACCCATTAATTAATTTCTCATCCCTCACTCCTCTCCTATCCCTCTATAAGTCTTTGAAAAACAGTGTGTATTTTACATTTCAGGAACTTTTGAATTTGGAGTAGCTACATTTCAGGGTTTAATAGGCTCATGTGCCTGGTGGCTACCACATTGAACAGCACAGGTCTGAACTAATATGTGGTTTAATGTACTCTCCCTGATAATATTGATCAACATATTGTCTTAAATATTGTCTTAAATATGTTGGTCAATATCATCAAGAATATTTTAAAAAGTTGAGCTAAAAATAGCCTTGAAATACTTCTGAAATTTTTTATTGATAAATTGGAAATACCGGCTTAACAGAATACCTGGGTGTAATAGCAGGTTCCCTGTTTATCAAGTAAGTCCATTTAATAAGATTCTTGTGTTGTTGTTGAGAAATGGTTAGACATAATTAATGCATTAAAACCTAAAGGACTCAAACATTATCCTAATGTTTATTTCTCTTTAAAAATAAAATGAAAACCGTACCTAAAAGTGGGATGAAAATAGCCATGGAAGGGGAGGTGTTTTTTCATATGAAAATATTAAAAATGACTTAAATGTATTAAAATACTAAAGCCCTAATGTTAAGCTTTGAGATGTCCTGTTCTGTTATTGTAATTATAGTGGACACAAAACTCAGAATATAATAAAAAATGCCTACCATAAAATATAACCCACAGGCACTTGAATAGTTTAATAAGTTGTAATTTATTGAATAATTAAGTTTTATCGGCTTTATGCTAAGTATTCTCCATACACTCTTTCTAATCCTTCTAATAATGCTATAAGGTAATATTAAATAAATTTTTCAAGTCAAGAAGTTGTAAACTATATAACCAGGGTAGACCCTCAATATATTTTCTAACTTTGGAATAGTCAATCAATTTCATGGAGAAACATATGTAATGTCTTAATCAGTTTAGGCATCTATAACAAAGTACCATAGACCATGGACATATAAGCAACAGAAAATTATTTCTCACAGTTCTAGACAGTGGGAAATCCAAGGTCATGGTGCCAGGATATTTGGATTCTGCTGAGGAGCCTCTTCTGAGTTGAAGAATGTGTCTCTCATTGTATGCTTACACGGTGGAGTGTGGGCTAGAGAGCTGTGGGGTCTCTGTCAAGCAGGTGCGAATCCCATCCACGAGGACTCCACCTTCATGAACTAATCGCTTCCCAAAGGCCTCATGAATTTTTTGTTTGTTTGTTTCAGGGTCTCATTCTGTCACCAAGGCCGGAGTGCAGTGGCACAATCACAGCTCACTGCAGACTTGACCTCCTGGGCTCAAGTCATCCTCTCACCTCAGCCCTTAAGTAGCTGAGACTACAGGTGTGTACCATCATGCCCAGCTAATTTTTGTAGCTTTTGCAGAGATGGAGTTTTGCCGTGTTGCCCAGGCTGGCCTTGAACTCCTGGGCTGAAATGATACTCTCACCTGGGCTTCCCAAAGATCTGGGTGTCACATCTTTAATACCATCACATTGTGGGTTAGGATTTCAACATATGAATGTTGGAAGAACATAATCATTCAGTCCATAAGAAATATTTTAAAGACTACATTGATTATATCTTAAACAGAAGGTTCTACTTTAGGCAAACCTACATTAAATTATTAAGGCTTAATGTTTGCCTTATCTCAGAGTGGATGTAAAGAAATTTTAAATGAATCAGAGATGGGAAAAGTATTTAATTTTAGATGCTATACACACTTTATATTTAATCTTTATAAAATTTAAGCTAGACTGTTGAATTTGGTTACATTTGCCACCTCATATATACTTGGAATTTTGAAGCTGAGAATTGAAATTCTCTATGTAAAGCTATAATGAAAATAAAGGTAGTTGAAGGAGTTGATTAAGCTAAACTTAAGTATTATCCCCCAATATAATACGTAACTACCTGTTAAATTCTAGCATCTAAAGGAAGAACATCTAGAATCATTTTCTTTGTCACTGCCAGATGCAAAATAAATAATCCTCATTGTCATGCTTCAGTTGCAGGTCAGTTTGTAAGGTTCGTTTAAGTGGGCACTGAATAAATGCAGCTTTTTTTTCTTGAGTTCAGAGGTGTCAAAAATTGTAAAGTATTGCTAGTGTGTTTTTTTCTAGAGAGGTATTTACATTTGGAAATTTTTATTCACACCTTTTCTTATGAATTTAGATTATCTTTAAAACGTCTAAGTGATTTGTAATAATAATAGTTAACATACATTGGACACTTTGTAGCAGGCGTGTTCCAAGTATTTTATACATGCTGTCTTTTGTGCTCTGATTCCTTTTATTTGTGATAGTATCATCTTTTGCTTAGATAACTTATTAGTTTAGATGTGCAATAGAATATTATATACGTACACACTCAATACAAACTCAATACACATTAGTTCCTTTTCCTCTTCGTCATTTATTCAAAGTTACAGACTGCAATTCAGCAAGAATTGCAAGAGGATGAAGTCTGAGGTTTCCTTCTTTGAAAGCAAAACACTATTGTGATAGCCTAGAACGATATGAACCCTATAATAAGCAAGTTTAGAGACGAGGACAATTCTATTCTAGCTTAAACTGCAATTTTGTTTCTACAAGTAGGACTGATTCCTTTTTCACAGGCACATCAAAGCAGAGAAAAGACAAGGGCTAGATATTTGGGATTGCACTCCTTAAAATGCATGGGTCCATGTCCATAAATATACCAAAACCAAGTACATAACTTGGGTATAATATGGTAGGTTAACTATGTACATTATTGCTCATACTTATTAGCTGAGGTCAGCAGTTTCAAATTTTAGTAGGTATCAGAATCACCCCGTTTTTTGAGCTCTACATCTAGAATTTCTGATTTAGCATGATTGGCTCTGGAAATCAAGCACCTGCATTTTTAAAAGGTCCTAAGATGCTACTAATTCTACTGATCCAGGGATCACAATCTCAAACCCACTGGTTTAGATAATTTGCATAGAATTTGAACTAATAGCTGCTGTGGCTTTGCTCAAACAAATTATGCTATCAATCAGACTTAACCTAGTTGCTCAGGTGGTTTCTACACAGGCCATACAAACCCCTTGGTATCAGGTACTATGGTAATACAAATAGTATATACACAGTCTTCTTTCTGAAAAAACATTCAGGTTAAAGGAGGGCAAAATCTAATTTTCAGATTTAGATGGAGAGTCAACATATGTCATAATTGGAAACCAACAAGTATAAGTCAGTGTTTTAAATTCCATAAATATACTGAGCATTATGGGAGCATAAATGAGAGGCAAGCAGCCCACTCTGGGAGGTCAAGAATGGCATCAAGAATGAAAGGATCTTGAAATGAGTCTTGGAGATTGTAAGAGGAGGAGGCATCATGTAGACTAGGAAAAGGGCCATAGACCCTAATACTGTTCCTGACAAATGCCTTACTTGCTAGGAAAGAAAACTAGGTGAGAGAGTGCAAATGGGATCCTCAAATGGGATTCTCTTCACTAGAAAATATAACTCAAAGTTTATTTCCTATTTACGAACAGCAGGCTAATAATAGTAACCATTTGGCCCTATATTGGTTAGTTTGCCTATCAGCTTTTTCTGAGCACTGTATATTTTTTTCTATTCACATCCTTTCAGACACGGGTTGACATATAACAGGTATTCAACAAATATTTCAGGAATGAAGAAATGGAAGAAGGGATATAAAAAACTATACTTTTAAGATAATTCTTGTTTTATAGCACTTCCTAAAGCAAAAACAAAATAAAATGGACACAATTAATCATGAATACATTTCAAATTTGCATCAATTTGTTAATCTTTTAAATCTATACCAACCGGTAAATGTATAGGGAAAATTTTGGTTGCTTTGCTTTAGGATATCCTTCAGTTATAATTTTAGAATTCCATTTTGTTATATTTTTAATATTATATTATTAAAAAATGCTTACATGCTTCAAATTCTAGCTTTCTTTCTTTCTTTTTTTTTGCAGACGAAGTCTCACTCTGTCACCCAGGCTGGAGTGCAGTGGCACGATCGCAGCTCACTGCAACCTCTGCCTCCTGGGTTCAAGCTATTCTTCTGCCTTAGCCCCGCAAGTAGCTGGGACTACAGGCACGTGCCACCACGTCTGGCTAATTTTTGTATTTTTAGTAGAGACGGGGTTTCATCATGTTGGCCAGGCTGGTCTTGAACTCTTGACCTCATGATCTACCCACCTCGGCCTCCCACAGTGCTGGGATTACAGGCGTGAGCCACCATACCTGGCCTAAACTGTAACATTTTAATGGTAGTATAATGTCATTTTTGAGGTGATATATCTGCAGTAATTTCCAATTAAAACGATGAATTAAACATATCATTAGCTTATTAAGCATTCATTTGCACAGAAAACTATGCATGCGTGTGTTCATGCATGCATTTACTAATTATATCATCAATTCTGAAGCCAAATACAAATGGAGATTGTTAAATATCATTTGTAGAGGGACATAGTATCATACATAAGTTTGAAATTATGCTACTCTTAATATAGAACTGATCATCATTTACTTAAGTTTATAAACTGACCATATCTTTCAATTTCATATACAAATATAAATTTATTCTTTATCACTATTTTTAGAATTAACTTTTAGGAAATCCAAGCTTTCCTTCCATTAGGAAAGCCCAGGTGTAACTATAGTAGCCAGTTAGTTTTGCCCAGCAGTGGCAGTTCAAGTTGCAAATTATGCATTTTTCTTAACCCAGTAGTACAGAGGTATGCCCCCCGAGTAGTGTTAATCTGTTTATTGCTTTAGTAAATCCTAAGCATTTGCTCAATTACTATAATTCTTTAGAGAAGACAAGTTCCTACAAAGACCGCACATGTGTACCAACTGCAGTGGTCAAAAATAAGGTTTTTTTAAACTGTGAAATTTTAACAGATGCTGTCTAAATAATCAAATCAATAAAAAACCCAGTGGGTAGTTTAATGTCAAATCTTAACTAAAAATCTGGACACTCATGCCGTCCTTTCAGATTGACCTCACACTGGCCATAAGGCTTTAGGTGAAGAACAATTTTGATGTGCCTGTACTCTAATAATGCCTGTTCTACAATCTCAGGAAGATTAATGTGGAGAGTTTGGTAACTGAAAAGATTCAATAGTTCAACAAAAATTTACTTTGCACCTACTATCTGTGAGGCACTGAATAGCCAACAGCAAATTAGAGAGAAGTTTTCTGGTCTCATAGAGATAGAGACCACTCTTACAAGGTTGATGTATAGAAACGGAATCATCAATATATAAATAAAATGACTGCAGTAAGTGATTAACACTGTAGGATCTCTAAATTATATGTGACAAGGTGGGAAGGGGAGGAGGGGTGTAGCTACTTTAGATGAAGTCTTTGGGGAGTGACACTGAATTTGAAACCTCAATGACAGGAGAGAGTTCTGGAAGAGATTACTTATCAGGAGAAACAAAAACAAAACAAAACAAACATAAAACTTGTCATGGATCTTGAAGCCTGAAAAGAGAGAGAAAGAGAAAGAGAGGTGGCCTCATAGCCAGTGCACAGTGAACTCAAGAGAGAACAGACCAGGTCAAGGGCAGAATGGAAGTTAGAATTATGTGCATGCAACACATTGTAGCCCAAGTGAAAACATGAGAATGTCAACCATTGTTCAGTAGGACTCCACACGGTTTAAAGCAAAGAGTTTTACATTCTGATGTATGCTTTGGGAAAAGATAGTGTGTGGCAACCATGGAGAGAATGGCTCTCAGGGAGACAAGAATACAAAGAGACCAGAGTGGAGAGTACAGTCTTCGAGTTGAGAGTTGATGGTTACTTCCAGGTGCCGTGTATGTGCAGAGCATGGGCAGAGTCAATAGTGGAAGAATTGAGAACCATTTTAGAGACAGAAATGTTGAGACTGATTCTCAGATTACTTGGATTATCCCTCAGAGCGCATATGTGAATTAAATGAGAATATATCGGTGTAAATTCTATAAACTCTAAACACTGAATCATAGTTATAAAGTTATTATTATTACTTTGATTTATACGAAGGTAATTTTTACTTGAATGTGCAAATTTGGGTATTTTAATATTTTAAACTTTCTCCAGGCCAACAGGTCTCTACATTGAACTTCTTGGAATACTGCTTGAACATCTTGGTTCAGTAAATCCAATAGGAAGCCTCAAATGACCTCACACAGTATTCCTACACGTTGTTTTATTTCATTCTTCACCCCTCAAAATAGACAAGTGTCAGATAGTACACTCTGAGGAAAGTATGATGAACCATGTAAATGAAATCCTGAAAATGTATCAAATCTTTTCTGCAAAAGGTAAAGCAATATTTTCTCATTGTCAAGATTATTTTCCATGAAAAAAATATCATGCAAATATTAACGCAATGTGTTGCGGGAAGTCAGGGACCCCAAATAGAGGGACCTGCTGAAGCCATGGCAGAAGAACATGGATTGTGAAGATTTCATGGACATTTATTATTTCCCCAAATTAATACTTTTATAATTTCTTATGCCTGTCTTTACTGCAATCTCTAAACATAAATTGGGAAGATTTCATGGACATTTATCACTTCCCCAATCAATACCCTTGTGATGTCCTATGCCTGTCTTTACTTTAATCTCTTAATCCCATCATCTTCATAAACTGAGGAGGATGTATGTTGCCTCAGGACCCTGTGAGGATTGCGTTAACTGCACAAATTGTTTGCAGAGCATGTGTGTTTGAATATGAAATCTGGGCACCTTGAAAAAAGAACAGGATAACAGCAATGTTTAGGAAACAAGAGAGATAACCTTAAACTCTGACCTCTGGTGAGCTGGGTGGAACAGAGCCATATTTCTCTTCTTTCAAAAGCAAATGGGAGAAATATGGCTGAATTCTTTTTCTCAGCAAGGAACATCCCTGGGAAAGAGAATATGCACCTGGGGGTGGGTCTATAGACGGCCCCTCTGGATGTGGCCATCTTCTATGGTCGAGGCTGTAGGGGTGAAATAGACCCCAGTCTCCCATAGTGCTCCCAGGTTTATTAGGGAGAGGAAATTCCCGCCTAATAAATTTTGGTCAGACTGGTTGCTCTCAAAACCCTGTCTCCTGATAAAATGTTATCAATGACAATGGTGCCCGAAACTTCATTAGCAATTTTAATTTCGCCCCAGTCCTGTGGTCCTGTGATCTCGGCCTACCTCCATTTGCCTTGTGATATTCTATTACCTTGTGAAGTACGTGATTTTTGTGACCCACATCCTATTCGTACTCTCCCTCCCCTTTTGAAAATCACTAATAAACACCTGCTGGTTTTGCGGCTTGTGGGGCATCACGGAACCGGCCGACATGTGATGTCTCCCCCAGAGGCCCAGCTTTAAAATTTCTCTCTTTTGTACTCTGGCCCTTTATTTCTCAAACTGGCCGATGCTTAGGGAAAATAGAACAGAACCTACGTGACTATCAGGGCAGGTTCCCCAATAGTAATGAAAGGGAATTTGAAGGAGTTTTAAACGTTTGAAAGGTAAGCATAAAAGAAAATTAAGAAATAAGGGATATGTGAGAGAATCTAAAAAGGAAAAACCAATATGAATTGTGAGCTGTTAGGTTGACACAAAAGTAATCGTGGTTTTTGCCATTAATACATGGGGGCCTCTCTGTCAGGGACACTGGACAATTTTTCTATTTCACAATGAAGAAAAATTATGTATTTGAAATTCTTTAAAACTAAAAGTAAATTTCATTTGTCTTTTTTAAGATTATTGCATAATTTTGTGATGTTAGGAAACTATATGATCACACCTCTCAAGGATGAATTTAACTAAATGAATATTATTTGTGGGCAGAATGATTTAGGTGGATGAGTGCTGACTCTAGGGCTGAACTTCTTGGATTCAAATCCAAGCTCTGTAATTTACTATATTTATAAGAAGTTAAGTCACTTCACCTCTCTAAGCTTCCTTTTAATCCTCAGTAAAAAGGGACGTTATGATGCTCAATTGAGTTCATGCATACAAAATACTTAACACATACTTATCACAAAAATAAATGATTATTATTTACATTACAAACAAAAAAAAATAGGAAGACTTAAGAAAGAAAATTTACTCAAAATAAGAAGCATTTTAGAATTTCAGGACTTTGCTTTCACTAAAAAATTGTCCAATATCTCATTTGAAGAAAAATACTATGAGTAGGCTCAAATAAAATACAAGAGACTGAAAAGGTCATTATTAAATATAAAATGTATATGCATATAAAATATATAGATATATAAATGCATTTGGCAATTGAATATTTACTCAGTAAAATATGCACTGGCTGAATATAAATTTATTTCCATTAAAAAAGACTTTAGTAAATACATGTTCAAGAAAATATATCAAGCCTTTGTTACAAAGTGGCTAATGTATTTGGACTGTTTGACTTTATTTTAAACTTAAATAGACTTCCTGAGTTCCTCAGCTTTATCATCATATTCAAATCATCAAAACATGTACCATAGTCATTAATCAGATTTTTATAACTGAAGATAGAGTTCTCAAAATAAAATTTAAATATATATATGTATGTCTGAAGAAAAGGAAAATAGGTAATGATGTTCTTTATCCTGCATGAATAAATCACCATTTGCTTGTTTTTTGTGTATGTATTTCAAGCAATACATTTCATAGTAAAATGGTAATGAAGGAAGCAGAAGCCCGTGATCCATTCTCTAGTCCTCACCAGTCCTTAACTAAGGGCTCATTCTTTGGGAATGATTCATATGACAGCCAAAAATCAACAGACAAAATCTGCTTCTTTTCAATACTTGTCAACAATGCAACAATGGAAATAGCACGCCACTACATGAAACAGAGTATTCAGGATCTGATCATATTTCATTGGCTTTGGTACACTGTAACAAGTTAAATTTCCTATATAATACATTAGCCATAATGAGTAAATTCAAGCTTTGTCATTTAAATAGATAATGTAGAAATAAGAGTCATTAACCAAGTACATTTTCTCAAAATTTTGCAAAACATGTAAAATATGACATTAATTAAATATGTATAGCTTTTAGGCAACAAAAAACTGATGGATTCATTAGGACCATCTCTTTTTTAATAATAGGAAACTTACATTACAAATATCATTATAAACTATTTCAATGAAAGGAGTTAGATCTAGCAAAGGTTTTACTTTAAGTGTAAATGCATCATTAAAACTGTCAGCTGTATTAATGCACATAGACTCCCTCTGTAATATGCTCTAATTTATACTGCCATCTTTCAAAAAATAATATACGAAGAGGACAGTTGGAAGCTTCAGTAACAACATCCATTAAAAATCTTGTTTTTCTTAGTTCTCAATCTTAAATACGGGAACAATTTCAATATTTAAAATAAAATACATTTTAAATTTATTAACCACAATTTTTCCAAAACACCGGCAGGGTATTTGATTTGAAGTCATGCTTAGCAGTTGTATTGAGGCAGAATATTAAATAAAACTCTTGAAAACCATAATACAATTTTATGTACATAACGTCAATCTACCACAGAGTTCTATAATCCATGATCTTAAAAACATATCAGATTATATTTTTAAAAAATTTTCAATAGTTGTAGGGGAACATGGGTTTTTTTTGGCTATATGAGTAAGTTCTTTAGTGGTAATTTCTGAGATTTTGGTGCACCCATCACACGAGCAGAGTACACTCTACCCAAAGTATAGGCTTTTATCCCTCACCCCTTCCCACCTTTCCCCCGGAATTCCCAAAGTCTATTGTATCTTCTAATGCCTTTGTGTCCTCATAGCTTAGCTCCAACTAAGTGAGAACATACGATATTTGGTTTCCATTCCTGAGTTACTTAACTTAGAATAATGGTTTTCAAACTGGATGGGGTTTGAGATTCTGGATTTTTAAGGATAGAAGGAGTCATAAAAGACATCTGGTACAATTTTACTTCATTTGTGAGAATTTGCTCCTCAACAGGTAATTTTACAGATTTTGGAGGCACTACCTCCTTCATGGCTAGGCCATTTCACAGTTGTACTATTTCCTTATTAGAAATACTTCCTTATATTTTGTCAAAAGCTATTTTCTCATTGGTTCCAGTTCTCTCTTTGGACAAAAAAATAATCTGTATATTCTCGCTTCTACATGGCAAATCTTGAAAAAAATTTAGAGAGTTAGCCTTCCTACTCTAAAGCTTTACTTATCTAGGTCAATTGTTCCTAGTTCCCTCAAGCATTTCTCAGGTTACTAGGTAACAGAACACTCTCCCATGTGGACTCATCAATGCTGTCAATATTCCTCTCATCGTGTGTGACTCATAACAAGCCAAATGTTTAACTGTAGTTTACCATCTCCCTTAACAAGTGAAGTTAAAAATCCTGGTTCTGGAATGATGCCATCATTTTCAGTTGGAAATTAATTTGTTTTCTTATAAAATAGAAATAATTACTTCTTGTTTTTCAAAATACGTCAGCTCTGCCTAGCCCACAGAATTGTGGTATGTATCAAATAACAAAATACAACTGATAATGCTTTGAAAATTGTAAAGCACTATAAAAGTGTGGGGTAGAGATGCTGTTATTATATTTAGCATTCTCTTAAAGATTAATTCAGTTGTTTTCTTTATCAAATCCAGTTGAATTTCCACTCTTTACTCAGGAACTATTGTTAAGTGAGATAGAATAATACAAATTCTTTATTGTCTAGTAAATCTCAAGCAACATATTAGTACTTTACCTGTAATATTTTATTTAATGGACATAACCTTGTGGAGGTAGTACAATTAATTCTATTTTACCTATTAGAGAATTCCCAAGATTATATACATATTCTTATTAAATTTCCCCTGTTGGATTCAGATCACTGTTCTCTGGACCAGTAAACTCTAGATATTTTTATTGGAACTCACAGATGGTAAAAAATAATTGAGCCACATTTCAATTACCTTATATAATTTTGTTTATAAATTATATGTACTAACATCCTGATTTGTACACTAGTAAAATTAGTAATTTAAAAGGGTGATCTAACTATAAATGGAAAATCTAAAATTTTCTCACTGTGGAATATCTTTCTATCCTTAAAAATGTGAGTATGTGGCAGTGGCGGTGGGGAGGTTTAGGCAATGTGCATGGCACATGTATACATATGTAACCTGCACATTGTGCACATGTACCCTAGAACTTAAAGTATAATATGTATATATGTATATATATATATATATATATAAAGAATTTATTTCCTCAAAAAAATAAATAAATAAACATCCCAATAATTCTTCTACACCACAGTTTGGCAAACTAAGACTCAAAGGTTAAATCTGGCCATAGAATATTTTTCTACAGTCCATAAACTCATAATGGTTTTTATATTTACAAATGGTTGACAGAAGGCAAAAGAAGAATACTATTTTGTGATATGTGAAAATTATATGAAATGAAAATTGTATAATTGTATTACAAATTTTTATTGGAACACAGACCTGCTTCTTGTCTGTCTCTGGCTACTTTCATCCTGTAACTACAGACATGAGTATTTGTGACAAAGTTTGTATGACCTGCCAAGCCGGAAATATTTGCTCTCTGGGACTTAGGGGAAAAAAAAAAAAAAAGCTTGCAACCCCTGCTGTAGACCAGTGAAATCTTATTTTTAGTAGAAGTATAATGACAGTCATTGGAAATAAGACATTTTGTAGTTAAAGGGACTGGCCTTATAGTTTGAAACTCAGGCTTCTGTTTCTTTCTCTCACTAGCTGCACATCTCTTGGAAATGATCTTTGCTTTCTGGTCCTTCAGGTCTGCATTTGTGAAATAATATTGGATTATATGGGCCCTCTGTGCTTGAAAGTTCATCAATTTTATGTCCCTGAAATGTGCCATGCATATACAAATACATCTGGTATACATGCACCACAATAAGAACCGGACATGTATGGCTCAGAGTCTTTCTAACTATAGTAATATTAAAAATAAATCTTTGCATTGATAATACAGTTGGCATCATTCAGTGTAATACTAAGAAATGCACTTTCAAAGTGTTACGCTTGAAAGAGCAGAACTGTAATTTAAGAAAATGAATGCTTCAGCATAAATAAGTTATGACCTCTAAGACCATAAAAATGTAAATCCAGATTTAATGAAGAATTAAATATTCTTGAATTTACCATTAAAAAACCCAATTTGATGTTGAATACTATAAAGTTTATTTCACCTTTTAGAAAGCCTTATGAAACATTTTCTAAAGTCTTAGGTTGCAAAGTAGATTTATTTTACCCATCCAATTTTACTTTTACTCTGAAAAATAATTAAGATAAAACAGTTATATAAGTACAATGTAATATTTAAAACAAGCCATTTATAAAAGACTTCTGATTGTGTTAATAAATAAAAAAGTGCTTTTTAAAAAAATAAGTGTTTATGCTCCTTTCAGCAGTCTGAATTATTTTTCTGGATCAGTTTACTATCAGTGGTAACAAAGATTTTAGACCTTCTGATAGAGAGCATGTAATGATGATTAAGAAATTTTTTCAGCCAGAGCAGTTACAGCTTGTAAATTATTGCAGAAAAAAGTGTGCCAAATAACGGAGGTAGATTTTCCAGATGCCTAGGAAATCCCCCGTTCATGTGAAAAACATTTGGACTCCAAATAAACTCTTTGAGGACAATAGGTTACCAGTTTCTCTGGTCTCACAGACACTGTCTGCTAAGGTATGCTGATGATAATAAAAGAGCATACTTTTCTCAGACATTAAGAATGTGACTTTAGGCCGGGCGCGGTGGCTCACGCCTGTAATCCCAGCACTTTGGGAGGCCAAGGAGGGCGGATCACGAGGTCAGGAGATCGAGACCATCCTGGCTAACATGGTGAAACCCCGTCTCTACTAAAAATACAAAAAATTATCCGGGCGTGGTGGCGGCGCCTGTGGTCCCAGCTACTCGGGAGGCTGAGGCAGGAGAATGGCGGGAACCCGGGAGGCGGAGCTTGCAGGGAGCCGAGATCGCGCCACTGCACCCCAGCCTGGGAGACAGGGCGAGACTCCGTCTCAAAAAAAAAAAAAAAAAAAAAAGAATGTGACTTTAAGGAGAACATTATTGGTGACCTAATTTCAGAAAAAAAAAAAAAAAATACCATGCAGGTACTAACAGGTGCTAACATATTTAAAAACACAAGAAGGAAGAGAGTTAATGCTAGGCTTGTGCCAGAAAAGTCTAAGATGTGCATTTATAACATTTGTATAAAATTTCAAAAGTGAATCTGAAAACTGAGCACACCAATGCACAAATGAATTTCTATCACAAACATAAAAATTCTAGGGCTTGCTGCTGAACATTCATTGCTTGCCATCAAACAAGAGAAAAGAGAACCAGGAGATGAGAGCTGACATCTTTGACTTCTAGAGTGAGAGCTCTTCCACTAGAATACATACACACAGTTTGAGGATGTATCTTTACTTGTTTTTCCATTTCTACATCCCTGGCATCTAGAATCATGGCGAGCATTTGGTAGGCACTCAGTCAACAGTTGTTGAATAAACCAGGGGTGCAATGGGGACAGCTACAACGTTAAAATTAAATAGCCTGGAAAATCTACACTGTCAGTGTTTTGGAAATGGCCATACTTACTGCATCACTCAAAGTGATCTTTCCTGATAATAAAGAAAATTGCTGCATGAATTAATTAAGTCCTAAAGAATTTTTAAGTATCCATCATTTCTAAGGTGTTCTTGGCACTGGAGATAGAGTAATAAATCAAACAGAGTCTCTGACCTCATGGATCTTATATACTAGTGAAAGAAGTCAGAAAATAAATAATAAAATATCACTGTAATATGGCCGGGTGTGGTGGCTTACGCCTGTAATCCCAGCACGTTGGGAGTCCCAGGTGAGTGGATCACCTGAGGTCAGGAGTTCGAGACCAGCCCGACCAATACGGTGAAACCCCGTCTCCACTGAAAATACAAAAAATTAGCCAGGGGTGGTAGCATGCGCCTGTAGTCCCAGCTGCTTGGGAGGCTTAGACAGGCGAATTGCTTGAACCTGAGAGGCGGAGGTTCCAGTGAGCCGAGATGGCGCCATTTACTGCACTCCAACTTGGGCGACAGAGTGAGACTCTGTCTAAAAAAAAACAGAAAAGAAAAAAATCAATTATGATCACAAAGATTTTCTTCTTGATTATTTTTGGTTTCTCACCCTTTTTCTCTCACCCTTTGAAATGTCTTTGATTTAAAACACATGCGTAACCATGTAAATCACACATATCCTTATCAATCATCAAGCCTACGATGCCTACCCATCGCACAGTCTCAAGCTTATCCCCAAGATTCCTCAAGATCGGAATCCCACCCACTCCCCACTCCAGCCTCACTTAGCACCCTCTCCCTTGCTCATTCCATCCACCCACACTATCCTGAAGTCGTTCCTTCAGCACACCAAACACTCATAGATTTCGGACATTTCCCTTTGCTGTTTCTTATGCATGGTATGTTTTGGTCACATTTAAGCCCCTCTTACAGACTCTGGAAACAAACACTGGGTTGAATTTTACCTTTATTACTAATGGCCTGCAAAGTTGGTCAAGTTTCTCTTTCTCTCTGTGCCTCAGTTTCCTCATCTGTAGAAGGGAGTTTTTACCTAACTCACAATTCGTTTGTGAGAATTAAATGAGTAATGGCTGCCTAACACATGATAAAACGCATGTAAATGCTACCAGATTGGCACAAAACTCTCTTTTACGTTCTTAAGGTCTTTGCTCAGAGAGGCCTACTGGACCCTCTCATTTAATATTACCACTTCCAGGCTGGGTGTGGTGGCTTACGCCTGTAATCCCAGCACTTTGGGAGGCTGAGGTGGGTGGATCACCTGAGGTTAGGAGTTGGAGACCAGCCTGGCTAACAGGGTGAACCCCGTGTCTACTAAAAATTAAAAAATTAGCCAGGCGTGGTGGTGCACCTGTAATCCCAGCTACTCAGGAGGCTGAGGCAAGATAATTGGTTGAACCTATGAGGCAGAGGTTGCAGCGAGCAGGGATCACATCACTAAATTCCAGCCTGGTGACAGAGTGAGACTCTGTCTAAAAAAAAATATATATATATATATATGTATATACATTTTATATATATACACATTTCCATCTAATATGTTATCTGCTTCTTGTTATTTACTTTAATCATCTTCCTCAAATAAATATTAGATCCATGAAGGCAGGATTTTTGTTTCTGTGATTATTGCATTCCTAGCACAGCACCTGGTTATAGTAGATGTTCAATAAATTTGTGTTCAGAGAGGAAATAAATGAATGTGTGATGGAGCCCTCTCTACAATGAAGACATGAATATGTTTATAGACATCACTAATCTGACAATCTTTGATTCAACTATATATTGGAAAGCACTAACAGGTTGGTGTTTTGTGGCATATATAATAGTTTCAGATTTGAAAGAAATCTTCAATTCATATATTTTATACCACATTTTTTTAAAAAAGGCAAACAGTTTTCTTCACTAACACACTGAAATTTCTGGATCTGCTTTTATAAGTTAAAAGAAATACATTTTAGGCTGGATGTGGTGGCTCATGCCTATAATCCCAGAACTTTAGGAAGCTGAGGCAAGCGGAACACCTGAGGCCAGGAGTTTGAGACCAGCCTGGCCAATGTGGTGAAACTCTGTGTCTACTAAAAGTACAAAAAATAAAAATAAATTAGCCAGGCATGTTGGTGCATGCTGGTAATCTCAACAACTCAGGAGGCTGAGGCAGGAGAATTGCTTGAGCCTGGGTGGTTGAGGTTGCCATGAGCCAAGATCATGCCACTGAACTCCAGTCTGGGTGACAGAGCAAGGCTCCATTAAAAAAAAAAAAAAAAAAAAAAGCAAAACAGAAAATAACAGAAAATATTTTAGATGTATCAGAATTCAAAAATATTTATTATCTGTAGTACAAATTCACTACCTACACTACATATATTATTTTTTACTCATCTTCTGTATTTATATAGCGTATCAGAGAAATGAATGTATATTCAAGAAATTTGTACAGGGAGTGACAATCTCATATTGATAAATAAAGTATCTACGAATGGTGATATGGCTTGGCTGTGTCCCCACCCAAAATCTCATCTTGAAGGGTCAAGGGTGGGACCAGGTGGAGATAATTGAATCATGGGGACAGTTTCCCTCATACTGTTCTCATGATAGTAAGTGAGGTCTCATGTGCTCTGAATTGTTTTGTTAGGAGCTCCTCCCTTCACTCAGCTCTCGATTCTCTCTCCTACCACCATATGAAGAATGATGTATTTGCTTCCCCTTCTGCCATGATTGTAAGTTTCCTGAGGCCTCCCCAGCCATGTGGAACTGTGAGTCAATTAAACCTCCTTCATTATAAATTACCCAGTCTCCAGCAGCTCTTTATAGCAGCAGGAGAATGGGCTAATACAGTAAATTGGTACCACAGAGAGTGGGGTGCTGCTATAAAGATACCTGAAAATGTGGAAGCAACTTTGGGAACTGGGTAACAGGCAGAGGTTGGAACAGTTTGGAGAGCTTGGAAGAAGACAGGAAGATGTGGGAAACTTTGGTACTTCCTAGAGACTTGTTGAATAGTTTTGACCAAAATGCTGATAGTGATATGGACAATGAAGTCCGGGCTGAGGTGGTCTCAGATGAAGTTGAGGAACTTCTTGGGAACTGGAAAAAAGGTGAGCCTTGCTGTGCTTTAGCAGAGACTGGTGACATTTTCCCCCTGCCCTAGATATCTATGGAACTTTGAACTTGAGAGACATGATCTAGAGTTTCTGGCAGAAGAAACAAATTTGCAGCCTGATGATGCAATAGAAAAGAAAAACCCATTTTCTGGGGAGAAATTCAAGCCCACTGCAGAAATTTGCATAAATAATGAGGAGTTGAATGTTAATCACCAAGACAATGGGGAAATATCTCCAGGGCATGTCAGAGACCTTCCTGGCAATCCCTCCCATCACAGGCCTGGAAGCCTAGGAGGGAAAAATGGTTTTGTGGGCTGGACCTAGGGCCTCCCTGCTCTATGTAGCTTTGGTACATGGTGCACTGCATCCCAGCTGCTTCAGCTCCAGCTGTGGCTGAAAGGGGCCAACGTACTGCTCAGGCAATTGCTTCAGAGAGTGCAAACCCCAAGCCTTGGCAGCTTACATGTGGTGTTGGGCCTGCGAGTACACAGGAGTGAAGAATTGAGGTTTGGGAACCTCCACCTAGATTTCAGAGGATGCATGGAAACACGTGGATATCCAGGCAGAGGTGTGCTGCACGGACAGAGCCCTCAAGGTGAACCTCTGCTAGAGCAGTGAAGAAGGGAAATGTGGAGTTGGAACCCCCACAGAAAGTCCCCACTGGGCCACTACCTAGTGGAGCTGTGAGAAGAGGGCCACAGTCCTCCAGCCCCCAGAATGGTAGATACATTGACAGCTTGCACTATGCACCTGTAAAAGCATCAGACACTCAATGCCAGCCTGTGAAAGCAGCTGGAAGGGGGGCTGTACCCTGCAAAGCCACAGAGTGGAGATGCTCAAGGCTGTGGGAGCCCACCTCTTGCATCAGTATGACCTGAATGTGGAGATCATTTTGTAACTTTTTATGTTTAATGTTTAGTTAAAGTTTAATGACTGCCCCATTAGATCTTAGACTCTCATGGGGCCTATAGCCCCTTTGTTTTGTCCAGTTTCTCCCATTTGGAATGGTTGTATTTCCTCAATGCCTGTACCTCCATTGTATTTAGGAAGTAACCAGCTTGCTTTTGATTTTACAGGCTCATAAGTGGAAGGGACTTGCCTTGTCTCAGATGAGACTTTGGACTATGGACTTTTGAGTTAATGCTGAAATAAGACTTTGGAGGACTGTTGGAATTACATGATTGCATTTTGAAAGGTGAGGACACGAGATTTGGGAGGGGCCAGAGGTGGAATGATATGGTTTGTCTGTGTTCCCACCCACAATCTCATTTTGAGTTGTAATAATCCCCATGTGTCAAGGGTGGGACGAGGTGGGGATAATTGAATCATGGAGGCAGTTTCCCCATATTGTTCTCATGGTAGTGAGTGAGGTCTCACAAGATCTGATAGTTTTATTAGGGGCTTCCCTCCTCACTCGGCCCTCACTTCTCTCTCGTGCCACCACATGAAGAAGGACGTGTTTGCTTCCCCTTCTGCAATGACTGTAAGTTTCCTGAAGCCTCCCCAGCTATGTGGAACTGTGAGTCAATTAAACCTCTTTCCTTTATAAAGTACCCAGTATTGGGCAGTTCTTTATAGCAGCAGGAGAATGGACTAATGCAAATGGCTTACTCATACTTTCTCATACCCTATCACGTTGTATAGCTATACTTTATCAAAATATATAGAAAAATATTTATTTAAACAAATTAAATATAAGCCAATCAATTTTCTTACAAAGCCTCATGCTATGCTAAAATATGTGCTGCAACTTGTTCAGAAATTATTATACAAAATAATAAAGGAAGGTTAACATAGATAAAGTAATACAGACTATTATAATAATTTTAAAGCCTTAAGTATAACCAAGAAACACTAAAACTTTTCTTTGTAAACATTTTAAAAGGCAAAACAAAATATTATCTTTCATTTGTTATTAGTTTGAATAAATAGCTTATAAAATACAAGAAAATATTGGGCTATTATGCCAAATCAGCAAAACCTACAATAAAAATTTCATTGTACACTATATATAAAGGTCAAAATCAATTCTAATTATTATTTTGGGTTGCATTCAATCTTTAAAATTTAAAAATTTTTGAGATCCTCATTGTATTTAATTTAAAAATGCAGTAATTGCTTGCTGTTGTTTATTGTTAACTTTGGAATTTGATTAAATAATCTTATACAAACATATCAGCACATTTACTTAGGAAATCCAGGCACAAATTATACAGATGACTATCTTTAAATATTGCATTTAATTTTCTTTTGCCTTTGTTAAACAGAACTAATCATGTTTTCAAAATAAATTTACATTTCTCTCAAAAACAATTCTCAAAAAATTGCCAACTTTATTCTTGTAAGTGCCTATTTGCCTACTGAATGTCACTTTACTACACTCAGTATGATCATCTTATTGCCCATTTCTAACCTATTTTGTCAGAATATTATATCACCTGATTACCAGATTCAGAGTCACTTCTATAGTTCGTAATTGTGGCTTAGTTTTTAGTTCAATGTAATTCAATGGACATGCTGAGGACTTTTGTCAGGTGAAGCATTAAGGCAGGTATTGTGTGAATTAAAATTAAGAAAACAAAGTGTAGGCGGGGTGTGGTGACTCATGCCTGTAATCCCAGCAGTTTGGGAAGCTGAGGAGAAATAATAACCAGAGTCCAGGAGTTTGAAACCAGCTTGGGCGACATAGAGCACTTCTCTATGAAAAATAAAAACAAACAAACAAACAAAAAACTCAGCCAGGCATGGTGGGTGTGCCTGTAGGCCCAGTGACTCAGGGGCTGAGACGGCAGGGTCCTTTAAACCCAGGAGTTCGAGGCTGCAGGGAGCTATGACTGCCCCACTGCATTCCAGCCTGGGTGACAGAGCGAGACCAGAACTCAAACAGCAACAACAACAAAAATGAAAACGCATTCCAGCCTGGGTGACAGAGCGAGACCAGAACTCAAACAGCAACAACAACAAAAATGAAAACAAACAAACAAAAAGAAAAACAAAGTCTATTTTTGTGCCAAGGAAACCTGCTCTCCTACTCTGTTGTGCTAATTACATAATATTAACTTTGTGTAAAATGCTACTACCCAGAATAGTCTAGAATAGTTTTACCCTGAAGGTGATGGTGATAATACCTATGTATAGCTACACAATGACAACATTAATATAATTTTCCTGGCTCTTGGTGGTATTCAGTAAACAAGAGCCATTTTAATGTTCTTCAGAAGAAATAAAAAATATCCTGGGTCAAGATTAAACATATCAGAAGATTCTACAAAATAATGAGACAAAATTTACAGAAATTTAAATCTTACATTGGTTGTATTAGGAAGCTATAAGCAAATTTCAATTACATCATTGTTTACATAATTCCAACAGTTACTGTTTTGGAATTATCTCCTTCACCAGGATAAGCACAAAAAAGTCAGTTTTATCTTTATAGTAACATATTGTTTTGCTAACAAGTGGGGCTATTCTGCTTACCCATCTTATTTTCAATTTATACAATTGAATATATCTTGGACTTTGCCAAAAATAATATTCACTATCCAAAAAGCACCTTAGTCACCAATAACGTTCATGTTGCTAAATTCACTGTTCCATTTTTGGTTCTTGTATCCTTCCTTCTTTCCTGAATGTTTCTTTACCACACTCAGTATGATCATCTTATTGCCCATTTCTAACCTATTTTGTCAGAATATTATATCACCTGATTACCAGATTCAGAGTCACTTCTATAGTTCGTAATTGTGGCTTAGTTTTTAGTTCAATGTAATTCAGTGGACATGCTGAGGACTTTTGTCAGGTGAAGCATTAAGGGAGGTTTCACCATCCCTCCCTTTGATGTATTTTCTTCACTTAAATGCTAGGACATTGTCTCTCAGTTTTCTTTCTACATCTCTGTTCTTTTGCATTCTCATTTGCTGGTAACTTCTCAGTTTCTCAAATTCTAAAAAAAAAAAAAAAGCTTTGGATCTTTTTTCTATCTCTATACTCTCTAGCTTGGCTATTTCTTCCATTATTGTGAATTTAAATACTATGCATATATTGATGGTTCTCAAATGTATATCTCTATTCCTACTTCTCAGCTGAACTCCACTCAGATATGCTACTGTTTATTTGTTATTTCCATTTGTATATCTCATAAGCATTCTCGACCAGAATATTAAAAAATCAAACTTTGACTTTACACCCCTCCAGCCGTTCTCTTTTCGATAAATGGCAACTCCACTCTTTATGTTTGAAATCAACCTTGACTCATCTCTTCCTTTCTTCCCACCTACAATCCTTAAATTCAACAGCAAATGTTGTTGCTGATACCTTCAAAATACGTCCAGACTCTCAACTGTCAACGGTTTTCACACTTTCTATTGCCAGCCCCCAGATGTGAGCCACCATCTCACCATTGGTTCATTGTAATAGTCCCCTGTTTCTTCTGCTTCCATCCTTGCTCAACTTCAATTTCTTCTCAACATAGCAGATCGAGTGAGCAGGTTTAAATGTAAATCAGCTCACAATAGTCTTTTGCTCAAAGTTTCATTGTAAATAAAACCCAAAATCTTTGTAATGGACCATAGGAGCCTGGTTGATCTTCCTCATCCCTCTTATTTCTCTGGCTTTGTGTGCTCTTTTCTCCCCTTTGCTTATTCTTCTCAGCCACTGTGGTACCATTGCTTTTCCACAATACATCACAAACACATTTGCATGCCATCATACCTCCACACTTACTCTTCTCTCTGACTAGCACACATGGCTCACTCCCTTTTTGTACCTGCATACATTCACTCAGTTGTCATCATCCCTAGTTAGCCTGTGTTGAATTACAATCTAATTGCACCCTCACTGAAGACACTTTGTAGTTCTCTTTCCTGATTTAGTTCTTTCCTTAGCACTCATCAACATCTGACATACTATATAAGGTGATTTTTTAGTTTTGTATTTTCCATCTTATCCCATTAAGCGTTAAGCTCTGTTGAAGGCCAAAATTTTGTCTGTGCACTGCCATTTCTTTGACCAACACCAGTGACCAACCTTTAGAAGGCACACAAAACAGATTTGTTATTAGTGAATAAATAAGTAAAAGTTTACAACTCTGGAGTTATTTAAAACAATTTATCTTGATTACTATTGAGTGCCTTTACCGCTCCAGTTTCTCTAGGTCTGGAATATTTCTGGCTGTTGGCTGACTTTAACCTCCACTCCAATGACTTTGATCTTACAATTTAATGACAGGCGTATCAAGTTCCAACTCTCTATGTTCTGGCTTCCAGGTTCCCTGTATGTTGGCCCCACCCACTTGGCAGGTGTGATAGCCTGTTTGCTCTGATGGCCTCGCCTAGAGTCGCTTGCTGCAGCACACCCAGTCTCTTTCACTCATTTTTCAAAACCAAGTTATGCCAATCTGCTGTCCTTTTCCCCATCACCTTATGTAAATTTGTCTCTTTTGAACCTGGATGTACCCAAAAGATATTGAACTGCCTCAATCCAAAAGGCATATCTAATTCCATTTCTTTGCCCATTCCAGCCTGCTTTATACCATTGCAATCTTCCCCTGCTATGTCACAAGATGGGACAAGTCCTCAGAGTGCCTGCCTCCTGCTTTTGTGACATAGTCCCCTGCTATGTCACAAGATGGGACAAGTCCTCAGAGTGCCTGCCTCCTGCTTTTGTGATCCTTTTCTTTCTCGGGTATTAGCCTTTTCAGGTAAACTTGGATCATAACTTGAATAAGGGGAGAGT
Organism: Pongo pygmaeus; assembly: GCF_028885625.2. NCBI lineage: Eukaryota > Metazoa > Chordata > Mammalia > Primates > Hominidae > Pongo > Pongo pygmaeus. The sequence goes on along the minus strand of NC_085930.1, from coordinate 16,201,831 downwards.
GTACTTTTGGAGCTCCAAAAATTCATATTACCAGGGGAAAGGAAGTGTGAGGTCTCTAGGTTCAGAGTGGATGTGATCATGGGTTGCAGGTTGTTCTAAGAGTCTGCCAGACCCCCATGAGTGGACCCCTAATGATGGCTTGTTTTGGTTCTTCTCATCTTAGCAGAGAGAGAAATTAACTTTTCCTATTAGAATGGTAAGAATAAAATGCCACTAGGGAATGTACCTTGGTACCACCCTTTACTGTGTCTCTCCTATTTCTTAGGAGTTAGAAATAAAAAGATTTTTGTTTGTTTTGTTTTTAAAAAGCCAGCTCTTAAAAAAAAACAGATATAACCAATTTTCATAAAATCTGCAGAGTGCTAAAATAGAAATGTACACAAGAAATATATTGAAGTTTGGCATGTGCAAAGGTGAGGAGGCTAGCCTGAACCTGGTATTTCTGGATTCAACGTGCCTGATGTAGATTAAATATGGGCAAGTGATTTTAGATAATATAAAAGAGTTAAGCAGATGTGATTAGGAAACTCATACATAGGGTAGCCAAAATGGCTCCTAAGTATGCTGCGGAATGTACAAATTCTTTAGTAATTTTATAAATGCAAGTGAAATCACAAGTGATATTGTACAGCACCCATTGAATTAATACAATTTGGAAGGTGGGTAAGTCCAAGTATTGACGAGGTCATAGAAAACCAGAAACCCTCATGAATTTCCAATGCCATCTGAAAATAAATCTGATTGTACTGAATGAACTAAGTATGCTTATAGCATGTCATTCAAATGGAATTTCTGGTAGAGTGTTTTTGCTTCACAGGCTCAGGAAATGGCTACTTTAAAGAGAAAAACAGTTGCTTAGACGTATGAGATATGATTATAAAATGAAAAAAACTAACACTCATACATTAGCAAAACTGCTTCTGGGAAGGATTTAGAAGATTCGATTTTCAATTGCATAGGCACTGAGGCTTCACTTTCTTATGTCATTTTAATTTGATAGTGTAGTTTGCTATCACATTCATTTCACATCTTAGCAGTTCCTATCTTTTTTCCATTCACTAATTTACCACTTTTTTTTTTAATTAAAAAAAATTACAGATCGGGTGGTAGGTGTCTCACTATGTTACCAAGGCTGGTCTTGAACTCCTGGCCTCAAGCAATCCTCCCAAATTAGCCTCCTAGTTAGCTAGGATTACAGGTGGGACCCACCGTACCTGGCTTCTACTGATTTTTTATGTTCTATTGTCTCATTATAGTATTTACTCCAACTACCATACTTATATTAAACGTTTAGCCCATCTATTTGTAGTAGTTTGTTCCATATATTTTTCCATTAATATTCAGATTAATAGAATTATTAGAGTAAATCTTTGTTTTCAAAAGTTAATTGGGAAAATAACATGCTGTTCCTACTTTTTAATATTAGAGGCTTCTTTTGTGTTTTCTACACTTCTGAATCATAGTGCTGTAGGTAATTTTTATTCAAACAGTACAATGAGTAGGTGGAAAATTTTAATCAAGAAAATTTTTCTACGGCAGAGGAGTTAGGAACAAATGTTTATTATATGTTGAGGGAAAATGAAAGAGAGGGGCTTTCCACTTGAAGGGAAACTCAAAGGCATGGAAATAAGTAGAAAGAAGTAGCAAGGAAGAGTGGTAAGTTGGCTGGATTTAGCTGGATGGGAGAATCAGTCTGTAGTGGGAAAAGATAAAATTAGAGAGGTACAAAAGTGCGAGCTGACAGAGGACCTTGAATTATAGGCCAAGAGTTTAGACTTGATATGGTAGGAGTAGCTGATTCTTGAGCAGGAAAGTGATGTGATAAAAATGGCATTTGCAGAAGATTATTTTAGCAGTCTACAAAGGGATAATTGTAGCAAAAGAGACTGGAATTAGGATAACCAGCAAAGCAGTTATTGTAACCCCTGTGTGAATAGAATAAGTCTGAAGTTATAGAAAAAGGGAGAAAGTGATAAATTTGTCAGACATCACAAAGAAACATGGCTTTTAAAGCTTGCTTTCTAGATGGCCAATTTCACAATTACTTCGAGTGCTTGTTAAAAATTCACATTTCTGTACTACATATCAAAATTTTTAACGTGATACTTTCAGTGTGATGACTGGGAATGAGCATTTTAAAAAGTTACCTATGTGATATGTTTTCACATAAAAGTTTGAGAACTTCTGGCCTAGTAGAAGAATTAAGGACTATAATTACTATATCTTAGAGTAAAGGAGGGAAAAAAGGATACAGTAATCATATGGCAGTCAATATAGGGCTCAGGAAAAATAATGGAATGATGAATCAAATCTTTGAAATAGAGTTGATGTTCTAGAACAACTTTAGGTATATGTATAGCTTTCCTCAGTATCAACATCCCTTATCAGAGTAAAACATTTGTTCTAACAGCTGAACCTACATTGTGCATCGTTACCACCCAGAGTCCATAGCTTAGAATTCAACTCTTGATATTGCACATGCTATGAGTTTGAATAAATGTATGTAATGTGTATCTACCACTATAGTATTATACGAAGTAGTTTCACTGCCCTAAACATCATCTGGACTCCACCTATTTATCCATTCCCTCTCTCACACCCTAACAACAATTGTTCTCCTCACTGTTTTTGTAGTTTTGCCTTTTTCGGAACATCATATTGTTGGAATCATACGGTATGTAGCCTTTTAAGATTGGCTTCTTTCACTTAGTAACATGAATTTAAGTTTCTTCCACGTCTCTTCACAACTCATTTATTTTCAGCAGCGAATAATATTCTATTGTCTGGATTTATTTATCCATTGAAAAATAAATGTATTCATTCATTTACTGAATGATATCTGGCTTGCTTCGAAGTTTGGCAACTACAAATAAAGATGCACAGGTTTTTGTGCAATAAAAGTTTTCTGCTTCTTTGAGTAAATACCAAGGAGTGTGGTTGCTGGATCACATGGTAAGAGTATGTTTAGTTTTGTAAGAAACTCTTCTCTAAAGTGACTGCATAAGTTTGCAATCCCACCGCAACGAATGATAATTAATTGGAATTTGAAATAAAGAAACTGAGCAATCATGGCAAAAAAAAAAGATGCTGAATTTTGTGGTTAACAGGTTAGAATTAAAATAAAAGCCTTCACAGAAATGCACCTGAGACATTGAGAAAGTTAATGAGAAGTCTGCAGTAAACATAAACGTGGACTATACCGCACTATTGATGACAGCTGAAACCATTAAATACAGGCTATCACTTTATACAGAAAAGTAGGGTCCTATACACAGGTTTCCCCTAATTTAAGTGGGAGAAGAAGAAGAAAATTTGCCAAGGAAGGAAGAATAGCAAACAAAGACGTAGAAAAGAATCTGAGTGTCCTTTGAGCAAAGTCTGGGAAGAAAAAATATTTAAAATAATTAAAAAGGAGAGGAGGGTTTCATCAATTGTACACACTCTCTATGGTCCTTGGGTTTCATGTCATAAGACCTAGTTGTTTGTTTCCCAAACTTGACTTAGGACAAGGATCATTTGTTGTATTTATAAAAAACTCAGACTCCCAGGTCACATGTCAGTACTAAAGTCAGAATATATAGGAAAAAACCCAGGAACTGGAATTTGGCAAGTTTCTCAGGTGGTTTTAATGACTGCTTAGAGGCTAATTGTTTCTTACTGAGATTAGCAATTCCCAAACTGTTCATAGAGGGATGGTGGTGTATGTTGATATAATTCGGGTATAAAATAATAGACTTGTATCCAGGCATGGCTAACTAAAATTACATAAGGTGAAGATGGAAGTACCCTTCCAGATTAAAATAGAGCGGTGGTTCTGAATCCAAGGTGATTTTGTCTTTTGGGGACATTCCGTAACATTTGGAGACAATTGTGATGGTCACAAATTGGGGATGGGGGGAATGCTGCTGTTATCTAGCAGATACAGACAAGTGATATGCTAACAGTCCTATCGCGCAAAAGAGACCCTTCACCTCTCTCCATAGCAAAGAACGACTGGCCAGCATGTCAACAATGCCAAGACTTAGAAACTACACAATAAAAGGGAATAATAGTTAAATGCAATAAATGAATCACATTTGGATTATGCTTTAAAATTAAAAGTAACAGCAACAGCAGCTATAAAGTATATTCTCAGAACTTGTGGGAAATTAGTTTATGGGATTACTAGTGTATAATATAGAATTATTGCTGTTGTTTTTGTAAGGTGTGGTGTTAATTGAGTTACAATAATGAAAGCTTTTGTTAAGATAGGTATGATGAAGTCTGTAAAAATGCACACATATATACATATATATATATATATATATATAGAGAGAGAGAGAGAGAGGGTGATATGGTTTGGTTCTGTGTCCCCGCTTAAATCTCATCCCCAGTTGTAATCCCCAGGTGTCAAGGGAGGGAAGCATTTGGACTCTGGGGGCTGTTTCGCACATGCTGGTCTCATAATAGTGAGTGAGTTCTCATGAGATCTGGATGGTTTTATAAATAGCAGTTTTTTCCTGCACTCTCACTTTTCTCTCCTGCTGCCATGTGAAGAAGGTGACTGCTTCCCCTTCCACCACGATTGTAAGTTTCCTGAGACCTCCCCAGTCATGCAGAACTGTGAGTCAATTAAACCTCTTTCCTTTAGAAATTACACAGTCTCAGGTATTTCCTTATAGCAGTGTGAAAACGGTCTACACAGAGGGATAACATATATGTGATTAAATTTTAACAACTTTGAAAACAGGAAGAGGTCTAGAAATGTTCACTTATTATTCTTTCAACTTTGGTACATTTCAGTGTATTTGAAATGTGTACAGTAAAACATTTAACAAGATATGCTTTGGATTTGGACAGATTGGTTCCTTATGCTTGATTTGATTCTAAAATTGTTTTTGATTTCCATCTTTATAGTGCTTTTGGCCACTCGTAGGACTTCTTGTTCTTAGTCATTTACAGACCCTGAGATGCCTTTCCTGACAGGAGCAGAAGTGTAGGCAATTGACACGTGACTCAGTGAGGAATCTGACAGCTTTGGCCAGTCTCCCTTTTTTATATGACTTCTCTTCTTCCTTTTATCTAGATGGCTTTTGCTCTCTGGGGGCAAATGATTCCAGACTGTTTTGCTCTCTTTCACTTCTCACTGCAGGGTCTAATTACCTGTGTGGTATCTGTGAATGGGAAACTACCCAGTGGCTTTCAAAAACTGTCCCTCAGACACACAAAATAGGAAAAGAGATAAAGATCCACACCGTTTTTGCTTTCACTTGAACTATCTAAACCCTACCACAGCCACTTTCTAATCATGATATGATGCAGCTTGAGTGACTGAATGCCTACAGAGGCAAAGTTGTAATCTCTGGTACTCTCCTTACCCTGCCATACATTCCAGGGTAATGAACAATTTTGCTGAAGCACACCTTTCAGCTTTGAACAGTTTATAAGCTGTCCTCACGTTTTACTAAAACACGGTGCCTTTTTCTCTCTTGCTAAATATTTAAAAATATCTTTTCAGTGTTTATAGTGCCCTGCATTCTGGGGTGCTCTGTAGATACTTGATGAATTAATACAGCACAGATTTTAAATATGGTATTTTCTGCAACTGGTAAACACACTGAAATATTTCTGAGAGTCTAATATGGAGGATAATTCATAGGTCAAGAATAATTTCTGAGAAGTGTCTAATTAAAGTCAATTTTATATATCAAATCATAAGTGAATAGATGCAGTGATATACTGTCTTTGAATTTACTTTCTTGACTTTGATGTAGATTGTTCTATATTGCTCATTTTTAATATTTATAGAGAAATACTGTAATCCAATTTTTGAGTTAAAATTAAAACAAAATATACTTCTACAAAATAGGGCTGGTGGTGGCTTAACCAAAATGGTTTTGATGATCAAGGTATTATGGCTATGTTGTATTTTTCTTACCAGAACTAAAGAGCTTTCTAAATGCTATTTTCAGATACTTTTAATTTGTAGAGTCTGAAACCCAAGTGGAATGAATGAAAGTATGTTGGAATTTTCTACATCATCATAACTGTAGAATGTCTGTCTGTCTTAAACATACAGGCTGACTCTTGGCTTCGTTTTATATGGGTTTTATCAGAACCTATTAACTCTTTAAGAAAAAGCATTACCTTTTTTCTTTTGTTCATACACATATACTTTTAGGACAGCTATCTAAGTGAAAACTTAGTATTTAAGTGAATATTTCTAGGAATTAATTTTTTTCTATGTAGAGATCAATCTGCTTTTCAGAATTTTACAATGATATATTAGTATCAACTTTTCAACTGAAGCTTGAATTTTCTAATAAAAGTTTCCTAAATTAAAAAGAAGACCTGTTTCCTTAGGAGAGCTTCACAAATTTGTTCACCATCTTAGATCATCAAAGGACGTCGTTTTCAAAACTAATCATGTTGTAAAATAATGCATGTTCTAGGATAATAAGCATATAGATTACATTAATAATTATTTTAAATATTTTAAAAATGTATAGACTATACATTTAGAATTGGAATAGTTTTCAGATCAGTACTTTATTTCTGTACTATGATAACTATGACAATTTAAATTGTCCACAGTCAAAATATTCAATTTAATGATAACCTTTTTGGAGTTCATAATATGGTGATAAGTAAAAAGAAAAAATAGGTTTTACAAAGTACTATACAGTTACTTATAACAAAATTGTCTGTGTATATTTAGCTTTATAGATAGGTCAATAGACAGCATGAAAACAAATATAACCCCATTTTGACAGTATTTATACCTAGGGGTTGATAATACAAAGCAAATGGAGGGATGGAGAGTTGTAATTTTTCTTGTGTTTCATTTATTTTCTAAATATTTCCATAACATGCCTTAAATATTATTAAAGAAAAAAAGCTATAATGCTGTTTCCTCTTCAATGTGTGTGTGTATGCCTTTAAAATCTCGTGAACACTTGATATGCTTGATATGAGGATTCTGCAGAAAGTCCCAAATTCTGTAATATCTTAGCATGTTTGTTGGACTGAAAATATTTCTGATGACAGTCAAGGTCATTTATTAGCCAGCATGCAACACAGTCTTAAATCATCTTCTCAAGGCATTCTATCAACTAATGATGACATGATAAGTGAATAAATGCCTATTTGTCACTAAATTAATTAATGGATTTAGCTTGTAACCTGACTATAAGCCTCAGGATTGTGATAAAGTGTGACATCTGACATGTTAAGGAATTTCAATATTTTCAACTACAGACAATAATTGTCAACACAATATTATTGGCAATAATATCTTGGAATCCTTGTAGAAGAGAGGATCAAAGAATACTTGGCAAGTAGGTGAGTTGATAGTGATCCACCATAAGCAGGAGCACAAAAATTATTTAAAGACTTGCTAAGATATAACAACAAATGTAGAATAACATTCGCATTTAAAAGAAGAAAAATAGCTTGCCCACTTAGGTGAATCAGAAATAAACAGGCTCATTTTGAACAAAGGCACTGAATGAATCATGAGCCTTAATACCAAATGTAGTACCGTATTATGAATAGAAGTTAAGATGTTGGTGGGGCGCAGTGGCTCGTGCCTGTAATCCCAGCACCTTAAGAGGCCAAGGTGGGCAGATCACCTGAGGTCAAGAGTTTGAGATGAGCTTGACCAACATGGTGAAACCCGTCTCTACCAAAAACACAAAAATTAGCCGGGTGTGGTGGTGCACACTTCTAATCCCAGTGACTTGGGAGGCTGAGACAGGCGGATTGCTTGAACCCAGCAGGCAGAGTTTGCAGTGAGCCCAGATTGTGCCACTGCATTCCACCCTGGGAGACACAAAGAGACTCCATCTCAAAAAAAAAAAAAAAAAAAAAAGTGAAGATGCTGTAAGTGGAATGGAGTACTGGTCTATTATTTCTGTTACATTGAGACACACATAGGTAACACAAGTAACAGAAGCACCTTTGATCATGGCCAAAGTTGATGGCCAAATATTCAAATGCATGCATTTGTTTAGCTCCTCTTACATGTGAAGTTTTATCTTATGGCTACATGCAAAAATGAGGCAAAGTCTTCCTCCAAATGTTCACAGTATTTTTTGAGGGGGCAGGCAAGGAAACACAACTGTGGAAAAATTGGCATAATATAGGTATTTATAAAGTGACTTAGAGGCAGAGGACAAAGAAACAAATTCTAATTATGATATGGAGAAGACATCCTATTGGAGGTAATGTTTGTGCTGCACATTAAATAATAAATAATTTTCCCTCCCAATGACAGCAATCGCAGGAATTCATATGGCTGATGCTGCGTGGAACACTTTTCAGTGACAACTACCAGTGAGGTGCCTATTTTGTATTTTTGAGTGGAAAAAGACACAAATACTTTCAAAATTTTGTATGCATAGGCAAAGGTAATGATTACATGCTTCTTCCTGTTTCAAAAGGGACAGAACATAGGAGGCTTAGAAGCAGAATTCCAAGTTTCCTCTCCAAAATAGGCCTGATTATGACTAAATAATAGTGCAATGAAAACCCAAAAGTTTAACTAAAAAAAAATCAATTGAATCTAAATATTAACAATCCACTGCTTTAATAATATTCAAACAACCCTGTATAGAACAATACTTGTCCAACAATCTAGTTAAATTTTTGTTTATATCTTGTTCATAGGGTTTTGTACTGTGAGGATGCTAGAGAAGGTAACCCAAAAGATCTTTACAAATGAAAGTAAAATATCTGTAGTATTTTAGGATAAGCATTCATGAATTACGTGTTTATTTAATTTATAACCAGCATCTAATAAAGATGATAGAATAATAAAGTGAGAATTAGCCTATGAGGATCAACTTGAAGTAAATGCTTCCTTAGGCTTGTGATGGCACTAAGACCCAGAGAGAATTTTCTAAAATATTAGTTAAAAGAAATTAAAGATGCTTTTAATAAATAGGAAAATAACTATATTCATTGATCTGAAGACCTAATATTGTTAAGATGGCAATATTTCCCTAATTGATTTACAGATTCAACCCCATCCCTATCAGAATATGAGCTGGCTTCTTTTAAGAAATTGATGAGCTAATTTAAAATAGATAGATAGATAGATGATAGTTAGATTATAAGAAACTAAGACTAATTAAAACACCCTTGCAAAGAACAAAGTTGGAAGACTCACATTATCCATTTTCAAAGCTTACCTCCAAAGCAACAGTAATCAAGAGAGTGTGATTCTGACATAGGCTAGATGGATTAGTGAATAAAATTGAGAGCCCAGAAACAAACCTATGTGTGTATGGTCAACTGATTTTCAACAAGGGTGCAGAGACTATTCAATGCACAAATAATAATCTTTTCAACAAATGGTTCAGGGACAACTGGATATCCACATGCAAAAACTGGGCTCTTGTTTCACACCGTGTACAAAAATTAACTCAAAATGAATCAAATGTAAGAATGAAAACTATAAAACTCTTAAAGGAAACAAACAGTTGAATCTATGTGACCTTGGCTTTTACCATAGATTCCTATATATGACACCAAATGCATGAGCAACAATAGAAAAAAACAGATAAATAGGACTTCACCAAAACTAACCTTTCAAAGACACTATTAAGAAAGTGAAAACACAACCCACAGAATGGGAGAAAATATTTTAAAATGATATATCTGATAAAGGATCTGTGTTTAGAATATATAAATAACAAAACAGAATAATAAAGAGATACATAGTCCAATTAATAAATGGACAAATGATCTGAATGGATATTTCTCCAGAGAGGATATATACAAATGGCCAATCTTTTTATATACATAAAAAAGATGATTAACATCATTAGTGATCAAGGAAATGCAAAGCAAAACTACAATAAGATAGCAATTCACATGCACTAGGATGGCTGTAATAAAAAATATAGACTATAGCATATGTTGGTGAAGATATGGAGAAATTTTATCCTCACACATTGCTAGTTGGATTGTAATATGGTACAGTGACTTTGAAAACCACTGTCAGTTCCTCAAGAAGCTTAACATAGTGTTATCATTTTGATCCAGCTAAGAGAATTCCACTCCTAAGAGAAATGAAAACATGTCCATATAAAAACTTGTACACAAATGTTCAAAGTAGCTATATTCACAGTAGAGAAAAGGTAGATACTACAATCCAAATGTCCATCAACTGATGAATGGATAAATAAAATGTGGTATATCTTTACAATGGAAAGTTACTTGGCTAACAAAGGAAAAAGGATGGATACATGCTACAACATGTATGAACCTTGAAAACATTATGCTAAATTAAAAAGGCTGGTCACAAAACACCTACATATGATTACACTTCTATGAAGTGTTCAGAATAGGCAAATCTATAAAGACAGAAAGTAGATTAGTGTATGTTTAGGGCTGAGGGGATTGGAGAGTAGAAGGGCAGTAGCTAAAATTACAAGAATTATTATTTTTTTTTAAAGAGATGAGGTCTTGCTATGTTGTCCAGGCTTGAGTGCAATGGCTATTCATAGGCACCATCACAGTGTACTACAGCCCCTAACTCCTGGCCTCCATTGATCCTCCCATCTCAGCCTCCCAAGTAGCTATGACTACAGTTACGCACTGCTGCACCCAGGAGGATTTCTTTTTGAAGGGTAGAAAATGTTTCAAAATTGATTATAGTGAAATTTTCACATGAGTATATTACAACCATCGAATTATACACTTCTAATTGGTGAATTGCAAGGTATACGAATTACATATCAAAAAAGCTAATATAAATGAGATCTGAGACCTCAACAAGGCATATAAAAAATTATGACTAAATAAAAAATTTGGCTTTATAGTTTTATATTGCTTCAGGCACTTCAAATATATTATCTGATTTGATCAGAGATAACCATGAGCAAAATAAACAACTTAAAGTGCATAAAGTAATTTAGGCAGCTGCCATTGATAGCTCAACTTCATGCTGAAATTTATTTTAAAAGATCAATTATATAAATTGTTATTCTTTTAAATGTCAAACGCTCAGATTTAACTTGCCTATATATAGTTGACAATAATTAAGTAGCCCACATGTTTCTGGCTATGTTCCTCAATTAGCAAAGTAGTTTTTTTTGTTTGTTTATTTTTAAAAAACAGTGAACCAAAAAACCAAAAAGATATTTTTACAAAATCAAATTTTTAGTTTCTTTATGTTCCTAATTATTTTATGATAATACTTCTCATAGTTCTTTGCCTATAAGATTTTTAGTGATTATTGTTCATTTCATCCCTGTTCAATTAAACTGTTTGAATAGGATGGCTATTTGTTGTTGCAAGTTTTGCCTTTTTTTTATTTTAATGAAAGAAAAAGCAAAATAAAAGCTGACTATCCAGTGAATATTTCTTATGAAAAGATCTGATTTTCTTGTTTCTTTCTTTCTTTCTTTTTTTTTTTTTTTTTTAAAGAACCAACGTCTGGGAAATTAAAAGGAGGGCACAGTGTGTCCTTAACACACATGTCTGTACGAGTTCCCATGGCTAGGAAGATGATTTAAAGTGCAGTATGTGCAACCTGTTTTTCCAGTGATTACAAATCAAGACATATGTCTTTGCAATAAAAATAAGCTAACTGCCATTCTACGTAAGCATTCCTCTGTCTTTGCTGACTTAATTTGATCACACAAATATCCCAACAAAGGTAATTTCGAACAGAACATCCTGTTGCTAGATATTCCTTTTGCTAAGTTTCTTTCTTTTGAACTGCAGGAATACTTACTAGAAATTGAAGTATCCCAGCAAACTTAGATTTTAGGCCTCTATAATACTTGAATACTCTAATCTTGCTGGAAAGTCATGGGGAAGGAAGAAATACATTTCTGAACAATGTCTTGGCAAATATATTTGACTTTTCTGTTCTCTCACCTTTACTTACTATTCCTTTTTTTTTCTTTTTAACTTTTTATTTGAAAATGTATATAGACTCACAAGAAAAGTATGAGGACTCACAAGAGGTTACAGGTCCCAGGTATCCATCACTCAGCTTCCCCACTGGTAATGTCTTACACAACTGTAATGCATTATCAAAACCAGTAAAACGATATTGGCTTAATACAGTCAACTAGACTACAGACGTTAATCTGATTTCACAAGTTTTTGCATGCCCTCAGTTATTCTAATGCATATGTATCTAATTCTGTGAAATTTAATCACACATATAGCTTCATGTAACCACCATCATAATCAAGATACAGAAGTGCTCTGTCACTATGAAGGAACTCCCTTGTGCCTTCCCCTTTCTAGTCACACTCTGTTCCCTCCACCCAGCAGCCTTCTTTAACCTCAGAAAGCCAGTGATCTGTTTTTCTACCATATAATTTTGTCATTTTAAGAAGTTATATAGAAGGAATCCAACATATTATATAGATAGAATATATGAGCAAGATGGCCGAATAAGATTACTTACTATTGTATACATTAACTAAAAATGATTTATAGATGTCTATTTCTTACAAATGTGACAGATTCATTTTATATATATATATACTCATTTAAAAATCTCAAACACAGAATATAACTGTTGCACATATTAAGGGGAAGTGGAACTACTTTTAAATTTGTGACTCCATTAATATTGTACTGATAATAGAGAGTTAAGAATCAATATTAACTTTGAAAAATTGTACAGTCTTATAACACTAACTGTTTAGTTAATAGACAACTTATTACTATTTTCTTAACTGTCTATCCGTAATCTAAAGGGAAAGACCGTAGTAAAAGCACGGTGAGATAACTTTTTTTTGTGTTCAGACTGCAGTATTCATTCATTTATTCAATCTCCAAATGTTTAGTTAGTGACTATTAGATATGATGTATTGTTCTGAGTCGTTGAGACAAATTATTAAGAATTTAATGGGAGAGAGCAAATTGCTCTTATATGGGAAATGCTATAATAGATATATGATTAAGGTAGAAATAAAGAGGAAAAAATAATTCTGATTGGTTGAATCAGAAAGAATTAACTTCAAAGAAAGAATCTACAAATACACAGACACACACACACACAGACACACACACACACGCACAGAAGCACACATGTACACAAAAATAATTTCCAAGTAGGGAAACAAAACTTGGAGTAGTCACGAGAGTGGCTGCTATATTATAAAAAGATGAGATGTTCAGTATGGTTGTATGCAATGGTTTTTACTTGTTCAATCCCTCAATCCAAGCGTGTGGACATGGAGGTGCTGGGGATAAACTCAGAGGGCCCTTTTACACCCAGGTGAATAATTTTGATTTATTCTATAGTCAATAGGAAATTAATAGAACTTTTAATCAGAGGGCTATGGTGTTGGTGTGGAGGATGCACAAGAAGCTAGTTTCAGAAGGAACAGATAAGAAGTTATTGCAGGCCAGGCGCAGTGGCTCACGCCTGTAATCCCAGCAATTTGGGAGGCCAAGGAGGGCAGATTGCTTGAGGCTGGGAGTTCAAGACCAGCCTGGCCAACATGGCGAAATCCCATTTCTACTAAAAATACAAAAATTAGCCGGGCATGGTGGTGGGCGCCTGTAATTCCAGCTACTCAGGAGGCTGAGGCAGGAGAATCACTTGAACCCGGGAGGTGGAGGTTGCAGTCAGCTGAGATCCCACCATTGCACTCCAGCCTGGGGGACAGAGTGAGACTCCATCTCACAAAAAAACAAAAACAAAACAAAACAAAAAATCAAAAAAAGAAACAACTTATTAAGTTATTGTAATAGTTTAGGAAGGGCACTATACTACTACTGTTGCTGCTGCCACATCTAATACTATTACTGAAATTGCTACAACTTCTACAACTACTATAACAACTGGCCAGTTTATTGAGGACTTGCCAAGTACCAAGAACTCTTTTAAACTTGTCTCATCTACAGTCAGACTTAATGCTAACCACAACCCTATGTGGCAAGGAGAATGAGAAGAAACAGAACTTATTTTCTTCACTGTTTTCAACCTCCTATACTTGGCACTTGATTTCATCAGAATGCCTTTGCTTCCATCATCTTATCTCAATCAACTTCCTCTTGATTCTTCTGCTTCTCTGCCTTCTAAAGGCCTAATTTGCCATGCCAATGCTCTCATACCCGTATCCTTGATTACTTTGTATCCCTATCATTCCACTGGAACTGCCTAGGAGAATTTCAACCCTGTGTCAGTGCTATAGTCCACATTTTTTGCTCTGCAAGTATACAGCTGAGTACCTCTGGATTATATCACTCAAATATGTTGAGTGGCACAATAACAATTCAAGCACAGCAGGGTTCTCAGCACCACTGGCCAGCCTTTTTTAGATTTGTCTTGAGCTCTGCCTCTTATTTCCTCGTGCGTCTATTTTGACACATTTGCCACAATCTACAAGTCATATACTCCAACAAGTAAGACACCTTTGCAACAGGGTGGAATTACTAAATTTAATCATGTTCCTCCTCTACTTAAAGCTTTTAATAACAGAAAAAATAATAATACATCAAGTCTAGAGATGTAGATTTGTGGGTCATTAGCATATAAATCTTAGAAACCATGCAAGTGGGCTCACGCCTGTAATCCCAACACTTTGGGGGGCCAAGGCGGGTGGATCACGAGGTCAGGAGTTCAAGACCATCCTGGCCAAGACGGTGAAACCCCGCCTCTACTAAAAATACAAAAATTAGCTAGGCGTGGTGGCAGGCGCCTGTAATCCCAGGTACTCGGGAGCTGAGGCAGGAGAATTGCTTGAAGCCAGGAGGCGGAGCTTGCAGTGAGCCGAGATTGTGCGACTGCATTCCAGCCTGGGTAACAGAGCAAGACTCAGTCTCAAACAAACAAACAAACAAACAAACAAACAAAACATGCAAATGAATGAAATCATTGCTTTATTAAAAAAAAACTACTAATTATCAGAGGTTAAATTTTATTTTTGTTATTTTTATTTATAATGCAGCTGTAATAAGTGCAATTTATGGGGCACAGCATGATATTTTGATAAATGTATACATTGTAGAATGATCAAATCAGGGTAACTAACATTCCATCACCCCAAACATGTGTCATTTCTTTGTTTTCAGAATATTCAAAAACTTCTCTTCTAGCTACTTGGAAATATACATTATTGTTAATTCTATTTATCTTACTAGGCAATGGAAAACCAGAACATATTCCTCTTATCTAACTGTAGCTTTGTACCTGTTGACCAATCTGTCACTATTCCTCCCTCCTCCCTCCTCTCCCCATCCTCCGGTAACCACTGTTCTACTCTCTAATTCTACCAGAACAACATTTAGATTCCATATATTTGTAAACGGTGCCCTATTTGTCTTTCTGTGCCTAGCTTATTCCACCGAACATAATGCCCTCCAGGTTCATCCATGTCGCTGCAAATTACAGGTTTTTATTCTTTTTATGACTGAATAGTGTTCCATTATGTATATATACATCACATTTTCTTTATCCATTCACCCATTAATGGACATTTAGGTTGATTCTGTATCTTGGGTATTGTGAAGCGTGCTACAGTAAAGACAGGAGTGCAGAAATATCTTCAACATACTGATTTTATTTCCTTTTTGGATGTAGACCTAGTAGTAGAATTGCTGGATCATATAGTATTTCTATTTATAATTTTTTGAGAAAAGTAGTTCATTTTTACGCTTAAAGACTCAAAAATGTAGCTTTTATTCCATATGCTATTCTAAATTATTAACATTTTTGGCCGGAAATGGTGGCTCACACTTGTAATCCCATTATTTTGGGAGGCCGAGGCAGGCGGATCACTTGAGGCCAGGAGTTCCAGACCAGCCTGGCCAACATGGCAAAACTCTGTCCCTAATAAAAATACAAAAATTAGCCAGGTGTGGTGGTGCACACCTGAAATCCCAGCTACTCAGGAGACTGAGGCACAAGAATCATCCAAACCTGGGAGGTGGAGGTTGCAGTGGGCTAAGATACTGCCACTACCCTCCAGCCTGTGTGTCAGAGTGAGACTCTGTCTAAATAAAAAATAAAAATAAAATATTACAATTTTTATTTTAACAGAGATGACACACTATTTATTATTTCAGAAGAAATGCTAATCAAATCAATCTTTTGATCTCAGAGTTATAGTATTGTAAGGCACAATTCATTAATAGAGTAAGTCTCAACATATAAATCTAACACCTTTTCCAAATATGTAAGATGCTTTGATTACAATACTGACATCCCTCCATTACCATTCATTTCGTCTTTGGCATAGAGTCTTTCAACTGTAAATATATTCTTGGGATCTAACCTTTATCAGGAAGACAAGACTCACTAGGTAACAAAATGCTGACATTTCATTGTTTTTTCCCTTTTATTTATGTCATTGAAGATACCAGTATCTGAATTTGTTTCCACTTCTGCAATCCCGACATTTGCTAGCAAATGTGCTAGTGTGTAGTTTGTATTTCCATTTGTAAAGGAAATCA
This sequence comes from Pongo pygmaeus, assembly GCF_028885625.2. Classification (NCBI taxonomy): domain Eukaryota; kingdom Metazoa; phylum Chordata; class Mammalia; order Primates; family Hominidae; genus Pongo; species Pongo pygmaeus. Next base: position 16,185,421 of record NC_085930.1, on the reverse strand, counting down.
ATGACTCAAAGACATTCGCAGGGCATTCAGGGCAGGTTCATCAGATCAACTAGGAAACTAGAATTTCCCTGAGTTAATGGAATTGTTCAAGTCTCCTTGAGTTGCACTATGGTTTCAAGCCATTTAGTATTTGAAATAATGTCAATGTTCTCTGTTCCTGGGAACTTAAATTCCAGTCAAAGGGAACTGATTTCTTTTGTTGTATATTGATATGAGTTGGGAAATTCAGGGACTCATGACAGTAAGTCAGCCCAATTTCTAGAATCATTACATTTATCTTTATTTCTGCTTCTGGAGGAGTTTATCTTCATAATCATTAGTGTAAGGCCCAAATGGTACATAGAAACAATAAGAAAAATTACCCTAGAAATTTCCACCTAAAATATCATTAGAAGCATGCTCCACTACTCTCTTCTTTTCCTGACTCTAACAAGTCAGGAGGGCACGTGCCTGAATGAAGTTACTTTGGATTTACGAAGGCGGTGACAGTAACCTTTGAGAGCCCACCCTGTGTGTAAGTTAAGAGGCTTCTCTATATATTTAAGGGGCAAAAACCTGTTAGACGTCCATCCCATGAGCAATCGCAGTATGCGTTTCATGTCAGAGAGTTAATGGAAATGCCTCAGGTCGTCAGCTAAAAAGCAAATCATTATGTCAATTAAAAACATTAATTGGGGTAATTACAAGGAGGTCATGGTTTATATAGAATTTAGTTATAATTTCTACAATTATCCTCAGTTACACAAGAAAAAAATAATGACACTGTTTATCTGAAGTATTTACCTAACTGAAAACTGCAACTACAGAGAGGGTACATATACATGTTTCAATTGAACTGGATCTACCACAAGTCTGGTTGTAAGCTAATGAATTTCCCTGAGGACAAGGTGGTTTGGAGAGAACATAAGACTTCCAAAACACCACATATTGCCAAATTGGATTCCTTAATTTTGACTTTGTTTTATGTGAGTCTCATTTAAGTTTAATTGCTAACCTCTAGCACTAACCTTCTCTAGTTGTGGAGCCAGAGGTATTTCTGTACATATAAAATTTGAAATCTGGCTCCTGACTTTCTTAAACTTCATAAGTGGAATCTAATTTCATTTACGGATTAGTAGAAACAAGAAATAAAATATGAAATTAATGGGGGGATAGCATTTTACATACCAACTTTTTAGTCTCTTTCTATTCCCAGAAAGAAATACAAAATTGGAGTTTGTCTGATGGTGTGTTTTTTAGATGGATTAGAATATCAGTTAAGAGCATGATCTCTGGAGCTGACTTTCTTGGTTTGAATTCTGGCTTCATCACTTACACAGCTACGTGACATTGGTCATGTAAGCTATTCTCTTTGCCTCAATTTCTTTATCTATAAAATGAAATTGTGAAAATAATACTATTGACCTATAGGGATGTTACAATAATTAAACATCTAAGTAACTATGAAACACTAAGGATAGTGTTTGGTATAAAATAATCATTACATATAGATACAGCTATTAATATTGACACAGGGAAATGCAATATCAGGTTTAAGTGTTAAATCATCAGGGTCCAAAGGAATAAGCAAAGGTTAGAGGGAAGATTTTATTTGATTCAGTCTGTGTCTCCTCTTTGGATTTGGTTTAGGAAGACACTGATATCCTGAGAAGCCATAACTTGTTCTCCAGCCCAGAAGCAGTTAGAAGTTAATAGTGATTTGTGATTGGGGAAGCTCTCCTCTATTTGTTGATCTCCCAGATAATACTTTCTGTTCTTGTAAATTTGCCTTGAGATTTCAACACATGTATGGGAATCCAAGGTGTGTCTGGGTGTGCTTTAATTTTATTAAATATTTTCCCATGCTGGATGTCTGGATACATTTAACATTACTTGTACGTTTGAGACCTATTTGCCATTTTAATAAAAGGAAACAAACTCCAGAAATGCAAGAATTTAAACTAAGTATCTCTTTTCTCAAATTTAATCTATAATTTTAAGAGTGGAATGATACTCTTCCTGCATAAGGAAAGACACAAACAATTATATAAAATGACACACTTTCACACATTTTGCCATTCCAAGTCACTAATGCACTGCACTATTGACGTATTTTACTGTCCTGAATATTTTTTGGCCACGTAACTTTAAAATTACTGCAAATTTGGACAACATATCATGGTTTAACACCCATTGAGGGGGCTTTTTCCCTATAAATGTTCATCTATAAATCAATGACTGCTATTTAAAATGTGTTTCTTCAGACACCAGTCATATCATGTCCTCTGTGCTACTATAAGATTACCTCTTTATTTATCTATGCGGCTAAGTTAATCATAAAAATGCTTGCACCAACTGATCATTTTGCCTGCATAATGAGTATCTTAAACTAGATTAATTTTCTAGCAATATTTAATGGAGACTAAATCACACATGAACATGCTATAACAATATAATGATGAAACAGCAAATGAATCAATTAACTCCTTGATAAACATCAAAAACATACCTCGCTCTTATAATTCATAAAGTGAAAAAAAAAAGTCTTTCTACTTTCTTTCTGTCAGCATTTAAAACTGGCTAAATTTTGGACAATAAACATTATGAAATACATTTTTCATACATGGTCAAAGTAATCTTAAAAGGCTGCTTAATTCAATTACTGACAGAACTTTCAAACAAAGAGGCACCATATTTGATATCATATGTTGTCTGTATATAATTGCTTCTAAAAACATTTCTTGTCAACTGAATTGGTGGTTAATGTTGATCTTGTTTCAAGGGTTCTAATGATCAAGTTGTCATGATAGGTTATATTTTCTGTTTCATTCTAAACGCCAGATTTGACTTACTGTTTGTTCAATCTATCCAGTAAACTATGAAACCAATTATCGAAGCCTCAGTCATTCAGCATATAATCTAGAAGCTATCCATTTTATTAATCTGAACATTTTGGGATTATAAAATATCCAAGAAAAGAATTGAAAGCAATCATAAATATCAAAATAATAGATTTCCTTTTAGTAAGCACCAGGATGCCAGGAATACAGATACCAAGCATAAGATAAAATACTTCAAGAGGTCAAAAAGGCAGTGGGCATGCTGGACTTCAGAGTAAGTGGATTGAGGCCCTGTTGGGAGGATTTCTGGAGTTGGTGATACTGGAACTAAATTTGAAGGAAGAAGAAAACTTCCATTACCAGATAAAAGAAGAAAGATAATTGCAGGCAGAGGAAATTGTGGAATACACTTTGGACTCTATTTCTGGCAGTGGTACTCAAGACAATAGCATGAGCGATTATACTGTATGTTCTCTGCAAATGTTTTGGATGGAGTTCAAACACGCCCAACTTCAAACTTTAGCGAGGTTTAATTACTAGATGCTTTTAAGAAGAGTCCAGTTGTGCCTTATTAGCATCATATTGTCTCAATGTCTTAGTGATATCAGAATATAAATCAAATTTACATAAAATACATTTTTTAACTTTCATAAATGGAACTTATGAACAAATCTCAAATGACAATTTTTTAAAAAGGGAAAAGACATGAAATCAACTCAACTATCTGTGAATAAATTTTCTGTGTTTTTAAAATTTTCTATTGACATTAGTTTATAAAATTGTTTATGAAGAATTTTTTTGTACTTAAAAATTTTTTCTCTGTTCTCTCCATCTTCTTTTTTAATAAAAAATGAAAATAAAATAAATATTGCAAATATTGCAAATATTGATGATGAAGTTGATAGCTCTTACCAATTATTTAGGGCTAAGTAAGTTTTGGACACTTTACATGGCTTAGTCACTTTGTTTCTTAGAACAACCTCATATAAGGTGGATGCTCTTATTGTCATCATTATATAGTTAGGAAACCTGAAGCGTAATGCTGTAAGAAACTTGATTTAGGTCATGGAGGAGCTGAGAGCAAATTCACAAAGCTGGCTCCATATTCCAAAGTGTTAAGCCAGGGTACATTTAAATAATATGATGCTCTCGAATCAAACTTTCTCTTTGAGGACCAGTTCTTATTTCTCTAGTGTGAAATAAGAGCTACCCTTAAAACTTTTAAACACTACAGGTGGCCATGCTCACCTCAATAGTTTTGGATTCAATAAATTGATCCATGGTACAGCCTTGGTTTCTATAGTTTTAACATTTGTACAGTTAATTCTGATTAAAACTTCCAGAGTTAAGAACCTTGATGTACATTCTTTGTTTAGTCTGAAGTATTGTGGTATCTAATGGACATGCCATAGCACAAACAAAATTGCTATATTGTATTTGCCACCCATCATTAGTCCACAGAAAGATAAATTATAGTTGTATGACCTCAGATAAATATTTTTAATGTTTTTTGATATATTTTATGATAAATCTTAATGTGTGGGGTATAAAATATATCTTTTTTTAATATTAGAATTTTCTACTTATGCATCCTTATAGTAGATAAAAATTAACTTTTTATTTAAAAAGGACGTCAGATTGAATCAAAAACTGAGGCAAATACCATACTGGAAAATCATCTTTACTGTGAGATTTTTTATAGGTAGCAAAAGGAGAAAAGCAAATAAATATTGTCACTGAAAAGAAGTGAATAGGCAAATTTTGCATAAACAGAGCCCATTAAATAACTTAATATTTTAACTCCATGATCAGTAACCATTTCATACCAGCAAAAGCAGTGAGCAGTTTTTGTAGAAGACATTAATAAAGATTGGCAAGCATGAAAATTTTAAATTCAATGTCGAACTCTTCCTGCATACGCTGTGATGGGCTGATAAAAATGTCCGTACAGAAAAGAGTAATACTCATTTGTTGTTTGAGCTCTTAACTTTTTATTGTGGCCGTAACAGGTATTTACACATATGAAAAACTCATTGCATACTTACAAGTGTGATTATTTTCTAGTATTGTATTTACCTTACTTTTTTATTCAATGTAACCTCCTTTTTAGACAGAAAAGTAACTGCTGTATACCACAAAGATGCATAATTAGGAAATTTTAATATTTAAAAAGTATATTTCTTGATTAAAAAATAATTTTTCTCAAGCAGGTTTTCCAAGGTAGTAGCTTCCAAAGGCAGCTTCGTGCCATCTAGTGGCAAAATTAGTTACAGCTTATTCCTCCTGATAAAAGTTCAGTAGAGTGCCAGACGTGAATCTACATCACACAGACGGTAGGTAGGAATTTTAGGATGTATGTTGACTTCGTATAATAATGATGCAAGCCTATGATAATTACACCAAAATTTAAGTCTAACATTTAGTTATTATTAATTAACGAGGAATTATGTGTATCTAAGACACAGACAACAAATGAAAGATACAAGACAGTAGCTTTAAAGGATAAACCAGACCTCAGAAGGGAAAGTGACAACCGGTTTTTTAAAAATAATAAATCGAAGTGCATTTTCAGTGACAGGATGTGCTTAAGGTTATGAATAACAATTAGAATAAAAAGGAATATTTGCTTCTCTGTTGTCTTGTGGGAGAAACTAGGTAATATTTGGATAAAATTCAGAACATTATATTTAAGCTAGAGAAGAGGAGAGGTTACTGAGAAAACTACTCAATAACTATGAGATTTTATAAAAGGACCTATAATTTCTCCCACCGTAGAACCTAAATAATACAAGATTGAAAAGTATCTCTCTAGAAATGTTTGTGAACTGTCTTTCCTTGAGGGAAACTGAGTGGACTTGATGAAATTAAAATTAAGTTTCCTTTCAGGCTTTAATTGTATTAAAAGCCAGGTATGCTCCCTCAGAATTCATCTTTTTGGTTTTGAGATAATATGTCTGTTTGACCTAGCTGAAATTCTGCCTTTTGTTAGTCCTTTTCCCGAGACTCCAATTAACTTTATGAAATTTCTCTTCAGGGAAAAAATCTAGGCAAAAGGATTAATTTAGCTAACAATGCTGTGATATAAAAATCTCTGTAGGAGCTTTTCCTGACCTATTCCAGGGACTCTGCCAACTCAAATGCTGGGATGATAAAAGAGTTCTTTACAGCCCGGGAGGTAAGGAGAAAACCCATCGCATCAGACCCAATTGCTCTTAGAGGAATTCAAAAGAATCCAAAACAGCCTTAACGTCTAAAAATGCCACACTTTCTCCTAGTCAGATCGGAAAGGGTACATAAGACTGAGTTTTTAAGTGATGTAATTTTCTCAGCCCCATGAGGAAAGGTTTTATATGTCCTAAATGAGCTATCAGAAAAAGAGAGAGCCACTCTTTTCTTCTCAGCCACTAAGAGCAAAATGAAACTATGATTTTATGAAACACAGAGCTGTGGATAAGAACAGACACAAAGCTTTTCTTGCTCCCAGTCTTAGCCATGATGAGTTTTCTTGGTTTGCTTACGAAACACAGAAACAGCTGTGATTTCTTTCCTTGTCTGTATATTACTTAAAACACTCTCTTCTCTCCAGTTAAGCACTTTGATCCTTTTGTATCTCTAATTCAACATGATCACAAAACATGAAGAAAGAAAGAAATGGATGGAACTGTGATCACTTTATCCATATAGGTTTAAATTATTTTTCATTTTCTTATTTATGATACCAAGGATTTTAAAATGTTTAAGAATTCATTTTTACATAGACTAACCTTGTATTACGCATCATAATTTAGGAACAAAAGTGAATTACATCTTTCAACATATTTTTCCTGGAAGACCGTATAATTAATGTGTATATAATTAAATCATAACTACTAACTCTTTGCAAAGAAAGATATCAGTTTCACTGAGTTCTAGGCTTCTACACAGAAACATATGCATATGTACCCACAAGCATACACACGCACACACACAGAAGCACATACACGGTCTGACGCATACACGCATGCAGTCTTGTGCATATATAAGCACAGGTGTGTACGTCCAGACACATTTGCTTTCATATTCCTTTCTGCATTGTGACTTGCAATTTGAAAGCCTCAATATGAAGTTTATGATAATAAGAAACTTAATGATATATATTATTATTGCAATCAGTCATTTCCCAAGAAGTAATTTTCACCGTACAGACCACGGTCCAAATCTGATGGATTAAAAGAAAGGTGCCTGTCATCCCAGCACTTTGGGAGGCTGATGCAGGTGGATCACAAGGTCAGGAGATCGAGACCATCCTGGCTAAAATGGTGAAACCCGTCTCTAGTAAAAATACAAAAAATTAGCCAGGCGTGTTGGTGGGCACCTGTAGTCCCAGCTAGTCGGGAGGCTGAAGCAGGAGAATGGCATGAACCCGGGAGGCGGAACTTGCAGTGAGCTGAGATCTCACCCACTGCACTCTTGTCTGGGCGACAGAGTGAGACTCTCTCTCAAAAAAAAAAAAAAAAATAATAATAATAATAATATAAATTATAGGAGACAGTAATTCCAAGTCACTGATAATTATGTAGTTATCATAATTCTATTATATATTGTTTCAATGATTGATGATAATTTTGATTTCATCATTTGAAATTAATCATTACTTTTCAGAAATATCTCCATTTGTTTTAACAACTAATTACCCTCCCTTCATGCCACTCATATATATTTTTCCATATTCTAGGTTTTTTCTCCTTTCCTCTAACTTCAACTTCTTTTGCTTACTCTTGACTAATTAATCTTTTCTTCTCTATGATCTACTTATCACAAATCAGGCCTTAACCCATTATTTTCTTATTTAGGTGGCAATGTGAAGCAGCTATGATTATAATTTGCAGGGATTAATCAATCCAGTTTCTGTATATTTTTGGTCCTTCGTGGTACCTTTTTATAATAAAGTACTTTTATTATCAAAAAAGGCCTTGACATCAACTACTCTGAAAACATTTTATAGTGATTCATATGTCAGAAACCTTAACTTTAGTTTAACATGTTTAAATAAGCATGCATACCTGCTAAACGGGTATTTCTTTTACATATTTTCTAAGGAATTAACTGAGGATTCACTGAGGTATCAACACAACCCTGAAAGCCACAAGACTACATTTTGTGAAAAGTAATTCTCTTTGGGGAATACCCTTTCTGAATACCTGGGGAAACTTCCACTCTGACTAAGTTCTGAAAGAGCATGTTTAATCATTCGTCACTCTATAGCTACAACTTCTTTATATTCAGTTCTTCCCCTCAGTTTCCAAACATATTTGTACATGAATTGCATCAGAATGTCCTGTCCTCAGAATCTTCTGCTTGTAGTTTCCTCTCACGATTAGAATCCAAATTTCATCTAATGGCTACAGCCACCCTTCACCAGCATTTTTTATATCTGTGTGCCATTGAGCTTCTTTCTCACCTGCTTGGCAAAGCCACGACTGTGTATCAGTTCACTTCTTGGCCTTTCCACCTGCACATCCATATCAATTCACACGTACACTAACCTCATGTCAGCAAGCTTAAACTTGGTCCTGAATGTGGACAGACAAATGTGTTTCTATCATAGCCCCATGGGAACTCTGCGTCGGTTGCTACTTAGTCAGAAATCTTGGCTCCTCCATCTCTCTGCTTTATCATCAGAGGACCCCCTAACTTCATGAATAAGTAAAAGTCCTCACATGAAAGTGCTACCAACCCCCTCCACTGGGTCTATCAACTTGCAGCTGCACTTTTATTTTTAACTGTCTGTGTTAAAACGGTACTACTTTTCCGGGGCCGGGCGCGGTGGCTCACGCCTGTCATCCCAGCACTTTGGCAGGCCGAGGCGGGCGGATCACGAGGTCAGGAGATCGAGACCATCCTGGCTAACACGGTGAAACCCCGTCTCTACTAAAAATACAAAAAATTATCCGGGCGTGGTGGCGGCGCCTGTGGTCCCAGCTACTCGGGAGGCTGAGGCAGGAGAATGGCGGGAACCCGGGAGGCGGAGCTTGCAGGGAGCCAAGATGGCGCCGCCGCACTCCAGCCTGGGCGACAGAGCAAGACTCCGGCTCAAAAAAAAAAAGGTACTACTTTTCACTGAGGCTTCTCCCTCCACTTTTCCATTGGGTTACGTCTCTTCCAGACTTCTCAGGACCGGGAGTTTTTGGTTATGGTTATGTGCTCTCATCCTTGTATGTTTAATTCTACCTATACAAAGGCTTCCTACAGAGATGCTGACTCCAGAGTCAGGCAGACCTGGAGTTCTTTACTAAGTCTTAGTATTAAGACTTAGCAAGTGGGGGCAAGATACCGCCCTCTAAACCTCAGTTTTCTTACCTGTACAATGGGAATAATAATAGCACGTACCTCACATGATTAGGGTGATCGAATAACGGATGAGGAAAATTTTGGCATGAAAGATTTGACAAAGTTTTGCTGTTCATTACACTTCCTAACAGGATTCAAGGAAGCCTATTCATAGGGAGTATGGGAGGGCAGCAGTTTTTCCTAAACTCAATGCCTCCATTTTGTATTCTTGTCTGATTTCATTCTTCTAATTCACCATGAAACTACTTAAAAGAAATGTACTCTTCACCTCTAACCCTGTTTCCAGCCTCCTCTTTCTGACTTTGACATTCACCACTCTACTGCAAGTCCTCATAAAATTCACAACTTCAGCTCCATGTTAAAAGTCCCTTATCTTAGTTGTTCTCTTGGCAAGAGAGCAATATTGTATATTCCCTCCTTACTCATCGCCTCTCTTTTCTTGGCTCACTTGGACGCAACTCCAAATAGAATGCCCAGCACTTGGCCGGCACAACACAGGGCACATAACGGCCACCAATAAATATTTGTTCAATGATTTAATTAACACATGAACGAGAGTTCCAGGGTCACATTTGCCAATGATGTTTGCAGAGTTTTCAATCCTCTCGACATTCACTTCCCTGAAGAAACCGCTGGAGTCCTAAATTCCTTGTAAGGTAGTTCAGTTCATACTAGATTCCTGCTAAAAGGCTAAAACCACATTAGTCTCTTAAGAATATTCTATATTAAGGATGTCTTAGAAACAGGGGGAAGCTCTTAAGTTTACATTATATAGCTTTCAGTGCTATTGCACTTGGTCAGAAATAGGAAACAGAAATGGTGAGGCACATTTCCATGAAGGCTCAAATTACACTATTTTGTAAAGTTTAAAATCTGCCCATCATTATCCATAAATTGCAGCTGTACATTATAATTATTTAATCTACATTTCTTGTTAAACATCTAAATTATGTCACTTCACCAATTACAGGAATTATGTGATTAGGTGTAATTATCCTAAATAGCTGAACACAATTAAAACATCTTACATGCAGGAAGTGTCATACATAGTATGTTAATTTTTTTTTCTCTTGACTCACTGTCCTTGGTCTCTATCACAAGGAGTTAGAGACTGACTCAGTTTGAATGGAATCAGGGAATTTCCAGCTTTCAAGTGACCACTGGCTCAGGGGCCACCTACAACAATTCCTTTCTGATATTAATCTCATTTTCACACAATTTCTGCAGTTGGAATTCCCTGAAGCTTATCACCAATAATATAAACAGCAGCGATGCTGACTCTGATATTTTGTACTGCTCAAGGGTCCAAAAGATCTATGCAAGACTGAATTGGAAGATTATATTCAGATTTCTCTGCTTAGAAGATCCCCCACACAGTTTGTCTGACTACTGTCTACCCATCGTTCATTAAAATGTGTTTCAGACAGTCATTCAACCTTTCACCCACTTGATTTTTCCATCTATAAAACATGGATGATTATAATAGACAATAAATGTGAATAATAATAGTACCTCCCTATTATCAGTTTGAGCACATAGTAAGTACATATTACTTCTGAGTTCTCAGATTAAATCATTGCTTATTCAGAGGCCTTGATCAGCATTTTTCACCTTTCTCACAATTTGTAATTAAGTATTATGAGTTTTGTAGCTTAATATCATTTTCCTTTATTAAGCCATACATTTCATGAAGAGATACAGGGATCGTGCTTGTTTTGTGCCTAGCATACTGCTTACACACAGAGAATGCTGAGTGAATGAATGAGTGATGAATCAATAATAGGTGGGTTTTTTTGTTTGTTTGTTTTGTTTGGTTTTGAGGCAGAGTCTCACTCTGTCACCCAGGCAGGAATGCAGTGGTATGATCTCCACTCACTGCAACCTCCGCCTCCTGGGTTCAAGCGAGTCTGGTGCCTCAGCCTCCCAAGCAGCTGGGACTACAGGTGTGTGCCACCACACCTGGCTAATTATAGTAGAGACAGGATTTCATTGTGTTGGCCAGGCTGGTCTTAAACAACTGGCCTCAAGTGATCCGCTCACCTCGGCCTCCCAGAGTGCTGGGATTACAGGCGTGAGCCACTGCTTACGACCTCCTTTGCCTTTCTTTTGCCACAACCAGATAGTGTTTTTTATAGTTGCCTGATAAATTCATTCATGCTAGAGTCCTAAAGACCTTTTGTTTAGATGACAAGAGAGACTGCATGGAAAAGAATTTTCTAAAAATAACTGCAAACTACTATGCAACTGATTGATGCTATTACTACCATCTGCGCATTAAGAGAGTAGACTGCCTGCAAGCCACAGAAACAGCAACTCAGTGGGCTCAGGGACCAGCCCAAGGGGTGGTGAGGAAGTTTTCTGGGAGCTCAGAGCTTCTACAAAACAACCTCCTAAAATTCTGCCAGGTGTGAGGCTATTATGCCTGAGAACCAGACTTGCCCTAACCACAGGAACTTGTTCTGTTGCTACAAACATCTACTTCACGTTCTTCCCTCAGGCACCTTCTTTAGCTTGTCTCACCCTGCTGCTGCTCCTTCCTCTCCCACATTCTACTTCTATTTTAGAGTGTAGTTTAAACTACCTGCTCTGACTGGATCCTTAAACCCACTTGCACCTTTTTTGCTCTTCTGTCTCTCAGAAAGAAATTAAATGCAGGCGGGACCTGCTTTTAGGTACTTAGATACCCCCAACAGATCAAAATCCTGATTGTTTTTACATGATGAAAGAGTTTTTCAATAAAATTTACAGCAGCAATTCTTAAGTAACACCTGCTCATTAGTGCATTTTAAATCTGATTTGATTAATAAATGTTTAAGGTATGCACAAATTTGCAAAGAAACACTTATTGTGCATAACCAGTACCTTCAACTATCCTGTCAATTCATGCGATAACATTCACAAAAGTCGGCTTCTACAGCTTATGGGGCAATCGAAATAGTGGAAAACAAATGAGAAAATATTGTTTTGTCTATACATCATCAAAATGAACAATCTTAAACCAACAGGACTAGTGAATTTTAAGACAGAGAGAGCCACAAAACTCAATCCAGAGAGATACTTTTTCCTTCTTCCTGCTTTAAAATTCAGCAAGCTGTAGCCAATCTGCTAATCACACAGAAATCTAAATCCCTCCTGTGGAAAAAATAAACATGGGCACGACTCGAATAAGTTCCATGTGTAAAATCCCTTTGGCTAATTTACACAAGCAACTTCCTTTACACGGTTTGGGAAAAGTCAGCTATAAAACTGTCTTCTTCTCCTTCCTAACTACTCTTGTTCTAACCTTATGTAATTCTCATGAAGGCGGCTTAAATAATCATCCTTCATTTTGATTTTAGCAAGTACAATGAGAAAACACCTATTTTCTATTTGCTACGTAGTTCTGCCCTCTGTGGGTAAGACAGCAAACTTCTCAGAGAGTCTCTTATTGAAAGGTTAGATTTTGCTGGACCGACATGTGTACAGTTTCATGATCCCTTTACTTGCAAATTTTAAAGAGGTTTCTTTCTTTTTTCTTTTCTTTTGGTCTTCAGTCTCAAGTGAATGAGCAGATCTCTGGTCTAATTCTAACATTATGCCATTGCAGAGAGGAAAGATTAATGCAATAAGAAGAAAGTATGCTACTTACTGGCCTTAAGTATGTTCAAGTAAAACTGATTCCTTCAAAAATAATAATCTAATAAATTTGCAGTTCTAAAACTTTTGCAAGTAGTTACTAACTTGAAAGTCTGACAAAAATATAAGGTAAAGATATAAGAGAAACATTTTAAGACCTGAGAGAAGTGAGAGATAACCCTGCCGTGCTTTATATTTTGAACACATAGAAGTTTGTGTTCTGTATTTTCCATGTTTACATTTCTTTTGAAGAAAAGGAAAATAACTTTATAAAACCCGATGTTTAATAGTCTCTTTGGGCAGGGCATGATGGCTCATGACTGTAATCCCAGCACTTTGGGAAGCCGAGGAGTGTCAATCACTTGTGCCCAGGAGTTCGAGACCAGCCTCGGCAACATGGTGAAACCTCGTCTCTACCAAAAATCGAAAAAAAAAAAAAAAAAAAAAAAGCCAGGAGTGGTCATGTGCCTGTAGTCCCAGTGACTAGGGAGGCCGAGGTGGGAGAATGGCTTGAGCCTGGGAGGCGGAGGTTGCAGTGAACTGAGATGGCCTCTGTGTACTCCAGCCTGGGTGACAGAGTGAGAACATGTCTCAAGTAAAAAAAAAAAGTTTCTTTAAAACACAACTAACTTTTTCATGTTATTCTTCATATATAGTCTCCCTTTATATTCACAAAACTCTATGCATGGGTAAGACAATTATTATACAACATCCATGTATTTCTGATATGCAAATAGAAACTCAGTAGGCTCAATGACCAGCCCATGGTCATCCATCCACAACATGGGAACCCTGGGATTGATATTCATGTCTTGTACTACCCTGATTCCTTTTCAACTTCTTTACTTCTTCAACAGGGTGTTATGATGTAAGTTATATATATATATATATATAAAAAATATTATCTATAATATATATAAAATATATATATAAATATATATATATTTTATATATATATCTATAATATATATATATTTATATATATATCTATAATATATATATATTTTATATATATATCTATAATATATATATTTTATATATATATCTATAATATATATAAAATATCTATAATAATGTGTTACATATATATTATTTAAGTTCTGGGCTAAATGTGCAGAATGTGCAGGTTTGTTACATAGATATACATGTGTCATGGTGGTTTGCTACACCTATCACCCCATCATCTAGGTTTTAAGCCCCACATGCATTATGTATTTGTCCTAATGCTCTCTCTCCCCTTGCCCCTGCTCTGATTGGCCCCAGTGTGTGATGTTCTCCTCCCTGTGTCCATGTGTTCTCATTGTTCAACTCCCACTTATCAGTGAGAACATGCGGTGTTTGGTTTTCTGTTCCTGGGTTAGTTTGCTGAGAATGATGGTTTCCAGCTTCATCCATGTCCCTGCAAAGGACATGAACTCATTCTCTTTTTATGGCTGCATAGTATTCCATGGTGTATATATGCCACATTTTCTTTATCTAGTCTATTATTGATGGGCATTTGGGTTGGTTCCAAGTCTTTGCTATAGTAAATAGTGTTGCAATAAACATATGTATGCATGTGTCTTTATAATAAAATGATTTATAACCCTTTGGGTATACAACCAGTAATGAGATTACTGGGTCAAATGGTATTTCTGGTTCTGGATCCTTGAGGAATTGACACACTGTCTTCCACAATGGTTGAACTAGAAATTAATATTTAATCAACCTGCCAGATATAGCTTCTGGAAACATATTTGAATACCTATTTCCAGAAGACAGAATTTAAAGTTTCAAATAAATATAAGCTAATGGACCCTTTAGAAAATTTAGAAACAGGTAAAAGAAACGAAGGTAATGTGTAGTTATATTCCATTTACATAGTAGATGGAAAGTGATGCACAAGAGAAACAGAAGATAAGGCAGGCCAGGTTATTCATAGAAAATATAAAACTGGCTGAGGAAATTTTGAATTTATGTAAAGACACAGAATACCAAAATGCACATGCAAACATGTGAAAAAAAAATTGGTTCTTGAAGGAATACGAAATGCAGAGGGTAATATATAAACATTGAGGATGAAGAGAGTATGTGAGAACAAAATAATGTATTTTGAGACTGTTATGGACTGAATATTTGTGTCCCCTGAATTTGTGCAGTGAATCCCTAATCTCCAAGGAGGCAGAATTTGGAGATGTGGCCGCTAAGGAAGCAATTAAAGTTAAATGGATTTATAAGGGTGGGCCCCTCATCTGATAGGATTAATATTCGAGTGCAGTGGTCCCTAACCTTTCTGGCACCAGGGACCAGTTTCTTGGAAGACAATTTTTCTACCAACTTGTAGGGGATGGTTTTGGGATGAAACTGTTCCACGTCAGATCATCAGGCATTGGATTCTCATAGGGAGCAGGCAACCTAGATTCCTCACATGTGCAGTTCACAATAGAGTTTGTGCTCCTATGAGAATCTAGTGCCAGAGCTGATCTGACAGGAGGTGGAGCTCAGTGGGTAATGCTCGTTCACCTGTCACCTGCCACTTACCTCCTGCTATGAGGTCTGGTTCTTAACAATCCATGGATTGGCACCAGTCCACAGCCAGGGTGTTGGGGACCCCTGTTCTAGCATTCTTTTTTTTTTTTTTTGAGACAGAGTCTTGCTCTGTTGCAAGGCTGGAGTGCAGGAGCATGATCTCAGTTCAGTGCAACCTCTGCCTCCCAGGTTCAAGCGATTCTCCTGCCTCAGCCTCCTGAGTAGCTGAGATTACAGGCGGATGCGCCACCACACTCAGCTAATTTTTTTGTATTTTTAGTAGAGATGGTGTTTCACCATGTTGGCCGAGATGGTCTTGATCTCTTGATCTCGTGATCTACCCTCCTTGGCCTCCCAAAGTGCTGGGATTACAGGAGTAAGCCACCGCGCCTGGTCTCTAGCATTCTTATAAGGAGAGACGGGGGAGTGCTGGCTTGAATGTGCTCACGTGCTCTCTCTCTCTCTTTCTCTCTCTCTCTGCCCTGCCCGCTACCCCTCAGAGAAACACATACACACACAAAAGACGTCATGTGAGGACATCGTCAGAAGGTGAGAAGCTGGCCATCCACAAGTCAGGAAAAATGCTTTCACCAAAAACTGAATTTACCAGCATCTTCATCTTGGACTCTCCAGTTTCCAGAACTGTGAGAAAATACATTTTTTTTCATTATTTGAGTACATTAATGTGTTAGCTATAGCATATTATATAACATGTAAAACATAGTCTATAGAAGCATTGTATACTAAAATATAGATGGTATATTAGTATGTTGTAAAAAATAGTATTTTTTTCTTTTATCTTCTTTTACCTTTTTTATTTTAGTTTCGGGGGTACATGTGCAGGTTTGTTATATGGGTTTATCAGGTAATACTGGGGTTTGGGTTTCTGTTGAACACATCACACAAAGAGTGAACCAGAAAACACATTTCTGTTTACTGATGAATTAGTTATTTTTCAAACGACCCAATCTGTGGTATTTTGTTACAGCAGCCAGAGTAGACAGAGGCTGCAGTTGTGTTTAATAATAAGCTTTAGGTTTACTTAAAATACAAGTTCTAACATTTTTATTTAAAAATCTGTTCAATATTTGTAACTACCAAGAAGCAAAGCTAATGATGTCTAGTTAAATGTGTTTCATGCTTGAAGTATCTATTTCATTGTTAATATGTAAAACACGTTTTTTTTCCTTATGTGTAATCTGTGTGTCTCTTGAGGGGGTTCCTTGTCTACACATTATTCCTTCACTTTGCCTTATTTCTGACCCAGAATGTATGCAGCAGATGAACTAATGTATTAATCTCTTTTACAAGACTTTGAAGACTGCTTTAATTCTAAACAGCTTCAATAAAATGGGGATAACACTTCACAAATGTTTCTCTATTATCATACCTAGCAAGCATAGCTAGTCAACAAGCTGTGTTCCTCAGATACACACAGAAAAACTGAAATTCTACAGAGAACAATAAATAAATTTTTTAAATACTGAGCCACTGAAACTCTGCCATTTTCATAAAATTATGGCATTGTATCTGATCTTTAGTATTTGTAATAGGATAGCCTTCAGCTTATTTGACAAAGATCCTCCGAAGTGAATTTATTGTGTGCAATTTATTCTAGACCATGAATGAATTAACTTACCTTTGAGCCTTTCTTGGATATGAAGCCAAAAGGGAACATAGCCATTTAAGAATCTTAGTTCAATAAAAGCTCCCAAATGCAAAATTCAGCATTCTGGGTCACTATGTGGATTTAAAACATCCCTTGGGGACCTTTAGATCTATAAAGCAATCAACTGATTACTCTTATCCATTTATGCTATTTTCCCTCATGCATCTGGGGTTTTAATTGGCTTTTTATCTTGTATTGACTATTTGATAGGACTATAATTGTTATTTTTTAATTTAGTAATTATATCATAAGATTCTATTGAAAGCAAATTTCAGTTAACTGTGTAAGAACTACATAGAAAAGTGATGGGAATGAAAAGGGCATTTTAAAAAGTGGAACAAAAGATAAAGTATCAGTCATGGAACCTCTTCAGAGTGAAATTTGGAGTTCCTTCCTTTTGTGTATTGAGGCTGGTGTTTCAGCTGAATTTATCACCCAATTCCTATAACAGTTTCAAATATATTAGTCTCTTGTGAAATATGTAAATGAGTATCTAGTTAAAATTCTGAAAATAATTTCACAGACACCTGGATAGAAAATATAATAAATATTCTTAGAGCTCAGACGTTCTTTCACATGAATATGTTTTAAAATAGAATGATAGGTATATGGTTTAAAATACAGACTCTAACTCTCTCTTCTTTAGAAAGAGGAAATCTCCCCTCAAGCTACTTAATGACATTGACCAATGAATATAAGTGATTAATTCTTAAAAAGAAGAAAAACTGATATCTGTTTTTTATTTCATTTATTTGGAGAGGGCAATCATTAAAATGCAAACAACTTTGGTTTAATTTGATAATATATTTGAACCATAAGATATGTGCATATTTTAAATAGCCATGCTTAAAAAGGATTAGTTGCCATATAAGCTGACATTTGCTACACAAGTATTGACCACATGTAAAATACTTTAATGGTTATGCTATTTACTTTTAGTACTTAGTCTTTTGTAGAAATGCTGCATTTCAAAATCAAGATTGTTTTATTTTTGCCATTCAAAAAAATTCTATATTCTAGAAGTTACTTTTGCTTAAGTTGGAATAATAGTTGAGCTTGTATTCCATTTTTTTCTAATTCATATTAACTAAATTAATACAATCAGACTTTAGCTCTAGGCAAAGGACTTTAGCATATGTGTTTTTATTCTCACTGAATATACTTAAATTAAGTTTTCTCAATAAAATTTTGCATTTGTCCATCCTTTTACTTATTTATTCAACATTTATTTATTCAGTGCCAGCTATGTACAAAACATAGTTCTAAAAAATCACAGGAAGACAAACTTTGTGTCTTCAAATCTACTATGGAAAATCAGGTAGTCAACAAACACCCACATTATAAAGGAGGGTTAATCAAATGGCTTAATTGGATTTGAATCTAGAGAGATATGGGAAAGATGCCTCTTATTTGGAGATTCATAAGAAATCTCACAGTGTTCTGTGGATTGTGAAGACATACAGATTGGCACCTCAACAGATGAGAAGAAGATAGACAGAGTCGGGAAGAGGAGGAAGGACAAGCAAGAGGTGCTAGAAAAACTGAGTCTACTATGGCATGGACTCCAGAAAATGACCAGCAGCCCAAGGGATGGATGGAAATTGATACTTCTTAATGTATGATGGGATTTTTACTATTCATTAGACGGAGGAGTGGACATCCATGCCAGTTCCAGAGCAATAGCAAAGGCCCAGTAAGGAAAATATCTGTGTGTTAATTCTAATGATCAGAGTTGAAATAGTCACCAGCCAGTGGCCCTGAAGATAATTACATACTCTATTTCCTGCAGATAAATTGGATGCTTCTCAGGGCCCCAGCCAAGATTGCATCTCAGATGATGGCCAGGAAAGAAGTTTCCAAGGGGACCTTAGTCAAGCGTACTGGAAATATCCCTGGAGGAGATGAGAAAACTAATATTGTAGACAGGTCAACGGAATAGCAATGGACTCAGTCCTCGCTATATTAACAATGTTAAGATTTTGAAGAGTAGGAAACAAAAGCTGGGAGAAATTAGGTTAACTGCTTAATACACACACTACCAGAAAATGATACAATTAGATCTTAAACCTGTTCTGGGCAACAAAAGGCTTGAGTTTAAAGTCTAGTTTTATCATTTCCTAGTTGTGTGACATTGAGCAATTAGCTTAGACCAGGTTTGGGTCTGAGTACCGTGAACATGCCCAGAAGTTAGAGGCCAGGTGATATCCACAGGACTGAAGGCTTTTTCCTGCTGTGGTAGTCGGTATCTACATTGTACATCATTTCCAATCCGTGCAACCTGACTAAGCTTAAATAACTAAAGTGTGCTATTTGAATATATTGCTGCACTATTTACAATAGTTTGAAAACCTCTTAATTTCTGAGTTTACACAATTCATTTTTGAGCCATTCAACCCATTGGAAATCATGTGAAAATTACACAAATTGCCTTATTTCCCAAACCTCTTCATACTTTATGACACTACTCACATCTAGTTACTAATGCAGGGTCAGGTGGAGGCTGGCAGTAGGACTAGGCATCTACAATGCTTGTTTTCAGAAGTCTTTGTCCCTTAAGATCTTTCTTTTATGTTTTATGAATAATTCTAATTCCATAATTTAAATATATTCATCTCTTCCGTGTTAGAATGAAAATACATGATGGGTAGTGATATGGTTTGGCTGTGCCTCCACCCAAATCTTGTCTAAATTGTAGCTCTTGCAATTCCCATGTGTTGTGGGAGGGAACTGGTGTGAGGTAATTGAATCATGGGAGCAGGTCTTTCCTGTGCTGTTCTCGTGATAGTGAATAAGTCTCAGAAGATTTGATGGTTTTATTTCCCTGCACACGCTTGCCTGCCACCATGTAAGACGTGCCTTTGCTCCTCATTCACTTTCCACCATGATCGTGAGGCCTCCCCAGCCATGTAGACTGTGAGTCAATTAACCCTCTTTCCTTTATAAGTTACCCAGTCTTGGGTATATCTTTATTAGCAGCATGAGAACAGACTAATACAGGTAGTATTTTAAAGGTAGTAAAAAGGAGTTTGATAGTCCTTTTCAAACTTATCTTTGAGGACAGCACTTGATAGGAAGGAATGAATAAAGAGATTGTCTCCAAGGAAACCAAGAAAAGAACAAGATGTAAGCTTTCTTCTACCACTTCAACTTTCACTGGTATAATAATAGAAACACATACATGCAACCACAGCACTGTTTGGGGGAAATAAAAATATATAATTAGATAATTAAGCAAATATATAGCAGAGCTCTAAAACAGTAAAGGAATTAAAAGGTGAACCAGCTGAAGAAGGCAAGTTTTTCAAACCACTGAGAAACATGACACCTACTTATTGTATTTGTGGCCTTTAAAAAAAACACATTATTTTCATCTTTATATGGTGACCCCCCTAATTTATTAAAAAAGAAAAAAAGACACACAATTCTTTCAAATACATGTCAAGCCATATTTAAAGATGTTATTTAATCTGTTGCCAGAGTATTAAAAACTTCATTATTCTGACACCTAAAGTGTTCTGGCATAAATTAAAAATTTAACAGCTTTTCTCCAATAATTTCTTGACAGAATATTACATTTTACAAATAATACAATCCTGCCAAATATCTTTGAGGAAACAGCAAGGGGATTTCTACTTCTACAACTGTTTGAATACGAAATGATTTTTAGTAGTAGCTGGAGATCTAATTGAGCAACGAACAGAAAAACCATTTCAGAACCACTTTCCATTAGTAGAATTGCAACTCCTTTATTGTAAAATATTACCCTCCACTTTTTTCTAAATAAT
Organism: Pongo pygmaeus; assembly: GCF_028885625.2. NCBI lineage: Eukaryota > Metazoa > Chordata > Mammalia > Primates > Hominidae > Pongo > Pongo pygmaeus. Next base: position 16,164,695 of record NC_085930.1, on the reverse strand, counting down.
TTATTCGATGTAGTTTTTGCCTAATATTTATGTTTATCCTCTTCATTATACCCTGTGTCATATGTTATTTTGACCACAGTTTCACTTCGTAATTCATCAGAGTTTGCACTAACAGAGAAAGGTGGTCATTAGGCACAGCCAAGAACTGTTCCTGCTCTATCTCTCTAGCTAGAGCCTCACTGCTCGTGTTTTGTGCATTCCAGCCACCCTTTACTGTCCATTTAATTTCATATATGAGTGATATGGTCTTGCTAGCACATCAGAGAAGATAAACCTAAAAATATTTTGAATGTTTACAACTTGATAATCCAAATATGTACACAAAGGACTTGACTATCTTAATTAAGCACATGAGCAGAGTTTGCAGGACAAAGGTAAAACACTGATTAATTGGAATGGCAGTCCTCAAGTTCTTGCTCATGCAAGTCCCTCAACACCCCTCCAACCTCTGCCCCCACCACTGTCCCTTTTTATCCTCCCATATATATACTCAACATTTTTATTACAGAGAAAGCAAATACTTGATGTTCTTTTAAGTTGTGCATTTAAGGCACATACTAGATCTCTATCTCTTATGGTCACACTCTCTCTCTCTCTCTCTCTCTCTCTGTCTCTCACTGTCACACATTCTCTCTCTCTTTCTCTCTCTCTCTGTCTCTCTCTGCTCTGTCCACTTTAGGCCTTAACCAGGGCTTGCCTAATAGCCACTCAGAAGGAACTAGTCTGGGAAACTCTCTTTCCCCTCGGTGCCAGCCTCCTGCACGGGCCTGTCTTCCTGTGCGCCATGCTGCAGTGCCTCCAGCATGTCTGCTTTCCTGGCGGCATTTGCTATTCAGCATTCTCCCCACCCTGTCAGAACTTACTGCTGCTGTGCTTTAATCCCTCAAGGTGTTGTTCTTTGTTCATCTTACCCATAAATTCATATGATAGGATATAGAATCCATGACTGCTTCATATAGATAAACTATTTGTATTTTGGCAAGAGTTTACTAAATTTTACTCTCAAACATGGACAAATAAAGTAGTTGATTTAGCTCTTCCAATCTTTTTCTCTGTTTTATGTTATTTCTTGAAACTAAGTGTAGGCTCCCTTGAGGGAGCGCTTTTATTATTTTCCTATTTTTAAATTGCATACATTAAGCTTTATATTTTCACGCCTTTACACCTTATATGCTCAGAAGAGAAGTAAACTTTTCCAAGAAACAACTATTGGTAATAGACTTTTGCATCTCCCACATCATATAGCATGATACTTTGGTGTATAAGACAACGAAAGAGCAATGGAGCAGGGAAAGGCTGAGCATCAGTTTCAGCTCTGCCTCTTTCTGTGTAACCCTGAACAAGCAAATCGCCCTGGAGCTTCACATTCCTCATCTGCAAAGCGAGTTTAATAGTACCTTCACTAACTAATGGTGAGGTCAGATAGTCACAAATGTTTCCCTCTGTGCTCTGAAGACACTATGTCAACATAAGCCGAATTGATATAATAGATTCACCATAAATCATTTAAGTTTTTGGAGGATAAGGTTAGCTAGTGGAACATTACACACGTACACTACACATGTACCTCTAAGTCAACTCTTTACAGATAAGGCAAGTGTGGTCTAAAAGAGTGAAAATGTATTTCAAGACAAGATACTAAGGCTTGACTGTGGTAGTTACTGCTCTGGATTATGTTTTCATGCTCTCTCGATGAAATAACCTATTCCATTCTTGCCATGTTTTCACGGCCAGCAGAGCGTAGTTCCTTGCTTCTTTGGGCTTGGTCATGTGGCTTTCTTTAGCCAGTAGGATGTTAGCAAACTTAACATCAGCACAGGATTAAATGTGATTCTCAGTTTTGGTGTGATCACTATTGCTCTTATAATGTCCATGAGTTCATCATGTCTGGTAGGCATTATCCCTTCAGGTCAGAACCAGAATGAAAAGATATAAGTATACCTGATGACTGGTGCCAAACCTAAAGATACTTCAACTGGATCACATTAATATACCTTAAAACATAATTTCCACTTACCTTGTGATCTAAAAAACCTTAAGCCTACACTTTTGCACTTATATCGTAATTCACACTTATGGAATTGTTCATAATGTGGCTGAAAGGTAATATTGTAAGATAAGGCTATGTTTGTATTCATTTTTATTAAACATCTAATACTTTCATAGAAATTAATGCCATTTACTATATATTACGCCAGTGGCTTTTAAAGTATTGCCACCAGGCAACAAAAATCAGCCTCACTTGGATATTTCTAGAAATATAAAATGTTGAGCCCCATTGCAGACCCACTGAGACCAGAGCGCCAGTGGTTAATTCTGTAATTTGGTTTTAGCACACCCTCAAGGTGATTTTGATGCATGCTAATGTTTAACCCTGTATTATATAACTATTTATTTAATTATTCATTTACTACAACAAAAACTGTGCCCATATGTTCCAATACAAATCATGGTTAGCACTATAATGTGTTCCTACTTCTTTTAATTTGTCTCCTGTAGATTCCTAACATAATTATTCTAACCCTTCCAATTTTCTCCATTTCTCAATCTCATTCTATTACTCCATGCATCATGTGATCTCCTTTCAACTTTCATTGAGAATAAAAGGGAGTTCCTTTCTCTTCCAGGTTTGTCACTCAATATGTTACTTTTACTATACCTACTCTTTACTCTTTTCCTTCAATTATAGGAAAGGATTGTCATTTTTCCTTGTAAAACTCTATCTTTCCCAAGATTATACAGTTAATCCCTCTATGCAAGTGGCTAGTATAGCCTCTTTTTCCCTTGTCTGTTCCTCCCAATTTGCAAATGTATAAAATGGGAAAAATGATCCAGTCTGCTTTCTAGCTACCAAGTCATCAGCACCCATTGCTTTAATATTTTACCATTGACTCAAAATTCTTTGCTATATAATGTCTATCCCTATTATACTCTTGCAATTTTGAACAATCTCCACTGAGATTCCTGATGAAGATTATGGTCACTTTTAGTTTGCATTTTGCTAACCTTTTCTCAGGTAATTGAAATTTAATTTAATTTAATATGGTAGATTACTATGGTAATTATTTGAAAATATGGTAGATTGATTCCATTGATGGTCTGAATTAATGACTTCCCTATGTTGTGTCCTATCCAGTGCGATTGAGACTGCTTCCATCGAGAGCCGAAGTCCATTTTCCCATCCCTTAAATCTAGGCTGGCTTTGTGACTCACTCTGACTAATAAAAGGTGGCAGAAGTGACAGTGTGCCAGTTCTGAGTCAAAGCCTTGAGAAGCTTTGAACCCTTATGCCTGCTCTCTTATAACCCTGCCTCTGCCATGAGAACAAGACTGTGCTATCTTGAGTGAGAAGTATTAGAGATCATGTGGGACTGAGACTGAGATGCCACTAGACTAGAGAGCTTTCAGCACACCCTCCATTGGGTTGCAGATATATGAGTGAGCCCAGCTGAATTATAGTAAGATGTGTCTAGACCAGTAGACACAGCAAGACGACTCCAGACTTTGGTAAAATAAGAAATGCGGGCCGGGTGCGGTGGCTCACGCCCGTAATCCCAGCACTTTGGGAGGCTGAGGCAGGTGGATCACAAGGTCAGGAGATGGGGATCATCCTGGCCAACATGGTGAAACCCCGTCTCTACTAAAAAATACTAAAATTATCTGGGTGTGGTGGCAGGTACCTGTAATCCCAGCTACTTGGGAGGCTGAGGCAGGAGAATTGCTTGAACTCATGAGGCAGAGGTTGCAGTGAACCGAGACCATGCCATTGCACTCCAGCCTGGAGACTGAGTGAAACTCCGTCTCAAAAAAAAAAAAAAAGAAAAGAAAAGAAATGCTCGTTATAAGCCAAAAGTTTTAGTATAATTTATGATGCAAAAATAGCTGACTAATATGAAAATAAAACTATTTTCTATAGCATAATTCTTGGCCATAGTTGTCACTATCACTGTTTTTCCATCCCTGTAAACTGTGGTAACTTATTCCACATGTATTGAGCTGCCACTTCCTGTATGAGTTTTGTTTTATAGCATCATCATTAGCCCTAAAGTCTCACTTAAACTCTAGCCTAGTGTAATGGAACTGCATTTAGATTATGGTCAGGGTCCAATAACAGGGCTTAAGGCAAATTTGCAGAGTCAACATCATCTTTGAAACTTTATTAGTTTTCCTACAGAAAATTCATGTTTTCATATGTAAAATGCTATATATTAATATGTAGGTATATATATATAATTATAGTAATATGCATGTTATCAAGAGTACATATCCCAGATAAAATTTTGTACATCTTTTCAAATTTAATATATTTGAAATGGAACTTAATATTTTCTCCAAATACTCTGACTCCCTATATCCCTACAACCGTATTTTCTCATTTTTCACAATCATTTTCTAATCTTTAATCCATCTCTTATATTTACTTAGATATCTTTAATCTCCATTTCTACTGCCACCAGTCTAGTCTAACTGTTATCACCTAACACCTGAATTATTGAATCTTTCATCAGGGATGAAGATAAAGCATGATCATCAAAACAGATCTTAGATTACATTGGAGAAATAGGTAGCACTTTGAATGACACAATCAGGATGCTATACTCCATTCTCTTTTCCTGAACATTGAAAAGTTAGCAATGAATTAAAACTCTCAAAAATAAACTTTATCAAGAATATATTTTTTAAAAAGTGCACTTAATTTTTACAAACCTACTGTACAACTTATAATTTAAAAATCTAGCACGAAGAAATAGAGGTAGAAATAGTGATGAAGTTATAATGAAGGAAAAATCAATGAGTGTATCTGGCTAACACATAGAATTTGTGTAGGGAAGCATTTGGAATATAAATTTTCACAGAGGTGACGTGACAAGATATTCAAGAGTCTTGAATGCTGGGCTAAAGATAGACAACTATTACATTATAATAGATGCTGCTAATTAATTTAAATAATTTTCTGATGAATAATCTGATAATATTGAATAAAGCTTTGAGATACAGGGCAGGACCTAATGTTTCCTAGGCTAGATGCTGTTAAAAATTAAGTTGAAGGTATGATTCTTAATAATGGTACTTTTTGTAACATTTTCTCTCAGACATTTGACCATTGAACTAAATCTCATTACAGTCTCAATTTACATCCTAAAGTTTTTGGCCAATAACTAGTGTGTTTTGATACACGATATCTATTTCCTGAAAGCAATCCCTTATTTCTGTATTTATCCTCTATTCTCAATTCCTTGTAATCAACTTTTAGTTGATTTGGAGCACAGGTGATGAGGCACGTATTTAGATGGTGGTATTTTCCAGGAGACCTGGGTACTTCAGCTGTTTTCCTCTTACACAGAATCTATCTCCTAAGAAACAGAAAGGGGAAACAGCTTTGTGGAGGATTCAAGTAACCTTCCACACCAAGGACAGTTGAAAGAGTTGATGCTAATAAACTATGGAAGATATGATTCACATTGAAAAAGAAGAGTTCTCAATGGGCTGCTGGGTAGAAAAGGAGTTACCTATTAGCAATTCAAAGAGAGCTTCCTATTATACAAATCTTTATATGTAGGTTAATTGCCTGCCAAGATTTCCTTTTAAATCAAAGTTAAAGTATGCAAGATCAATGCCATACAATGAAATGTCATTATTTTTGACTACCTGAAATGCTGCATAGAGATTTTGTACTGATTTTATTCCACTAGGGAGCTGTGAGTATTCTTTTATTTTATTGATTATTATTATTACGATTTTAATACTGAAAGGTTGATAGTAAAATGAGAAAAAAATTTCCGTAAGATTTACCATGTTTAAAACTGTCAAAATAAATTGTTTGATCAACATTTTTTTTCTGATTGAAATATAATAAGTGGGTTTGGAACAGTTAAAAGCAAAGTAAAAAATGGACCTGGAGGTGCAATTTTATTGTGATTCTTAACTTAAGGATGGTATGTTACAAACACACTCACAACAGTCAGTCTCATCTCTTTGTTCCTTTCAGTTTTGCTTTTCTTTAGGAATTGGAACGAAGCCACATTTTTTTTGTTGTTCACTTCCTGCGCCATGCATTCCCCAGAAAGTAACATTTTTTACTCACTATTAATCTACCAAAAAGTAGGCATGACAGTTTCCATATCCCTTGCAAAATTCATGTACTCAGTTAACCCATGCCTCACTTGAATTTCATACCAGTAATTTTCCTTTCTTTCTTTAGCTAAGTTTCATTAGATGAATTGCCAGCATAGATGTCTGGGCAGGTCAGATACCTTTCCCTTTAACTGTGAACTGAGCTTTAGTTCTTTGTGATTTACAGTAAAAATGCTCAGTAATCAACCTTTGTAAAAAATCAGATTATACACCAAAGTAATAATTTGTGCCATATGCCCTACTTAATTAGTTATTTATTTTGATAATTAACTATTGGTTAATTTAGAGATAATTTCACTTTTTTTTCCTAACAGATGGGCTGGGTATATCACATATGCAGCGTATCAAAATATCTTGTCCATTTAAAAACAAGCTATTCGGAGCAATAATCTGAAGCCAAGAAGAAAATACTGATAGTTTAACTTGACATTTAACAATATTCCAGAATTAAAGAAAATATCTTATACTTTTATTATTTTGCTTTTCTTAAAGTCAATATTATATTCTACAAACGATGAATAGTTTGAATGTGTTATTTTTCATTTTGTCACACTGCATCTACTAAGTTTAAAATTCTACTTTTTGAATTCTCCATCTGAATAGAAAATACAATGATCAAAATTGCTTTCTGCATTTTTTGTCTTAAATTACATAGTAAAAGTAAACCTAAGATATATATAAAACCAAATATAAGCATTGATGAAAGCAACATGTAAACAGGTATTTATCTGTTATATGTGTATATTATGGATTAAAGAGTAACTATATAAGAATTGGAAAAATGAAGAAATTAGAAGGAAGAAAGCACATAAACCCAAGAAACTCCTATAAGGCAATGAACAGAGAAGTGTTTTAAAATTATGTTATTATAAGGTAGATGAGGCTTTATTTTCAAACAATAAAGTTGAGTTTAATTTTAAATGCTTCCTTTAAATGTTTACTCGCTTAATCTCTTTTAGCAAGTTAAATTATGATAAGTCCTAGATGTTGCATTACAATCTGTTTATGTTATAGGAAGTTAAACGTATACACACATAAGCATACACATGTTTTTAAAAGTATGTCTGATAATATTCATAATTACATGGGGGTAAACATTATGGATCTGTTAAACTAAGAATACTTTATCTCAAAACATTCTGCTTTAAGAAAAGAATACATAAATCTCAGTCATCACTAAGGAAATCTCCAATACAGGAAAGTTATGCATCTTCTCTTCTTTTCTTACACAGGAAGGATGACAGAAAAAACTGCTGTCTGAAATTTCACTGATAGAATATTTTCAGTTTGATGATACTACACAAATTGCAATAATGTCTGAAAGTTAAAGTTAGCTGAATTTAAAGTTTCTGAATTTAAGGGTACCATGAAAAAGCTTTCTTGCCTGGAGTCATATGTTCAGAAGAATCTGTCTTAAATATGAATGAGAACAATTTTCATTCTTTAGGAATTTCACTATTTGTATTTCTTAAATTTGGACGCATGAAGTTAAATTTTAAAAATTGTAAACTAATGCGTACTATGTCAATATTAAATGGCTTCAGTTATTTGAATCTTTCTGTATATATCTAATCCTGAATCCTATGTCTCCTTATGTGTAAATGTTATCACAGATGTTTGAAAATAGCTTGTTTTAGGAATGCAAATTCAAGAAGTTTATGACCATGGCGCCTGGAGCTGAAGAGTATGGGGTGGTATGTTGGTGAAGATAAACTCTTGCTAAACAGGATTTTTTAAAATAACTCAGTATCATCATTGTAATGTTACACTACTGCACAAAATATCTTCATGCCTTCATGTGTTATCTTTCCGCAAGACCAGCTAATCCTAAAGGCGACATAAAGCTTGCTGGATAAAAATGTGGAACCTGAGACTTTCATGCAATAATCAGTTGTGACCTTAAAACTTCTTGCTAACACCCCTAGGCTGAATGCTAGACTTCTGTAAAAGAAAGAAACTCTTTTAGTCTTCATGAATCCGTTGCTACCTGGTAGACATGGAATAAACAAAAATGACTTCACTGGCAGAATCACTGTCAGGGGAAAGAAATTAACAAACAAACATTTAATAAAAAAAAAACCTGGGAAGAAACAGAAAAACTCAATGGACATAGTTTCAAGAAATACAAATCTTCAAATGGTATAGGCTATAATAAAAAGTCAACTTTTATACTGCAGGTTTACAAAGAACAATCTAAATGCTCTCTACACATTTAAATTATTCTCTCTTGAAAAACATTGAACAAGGCCTGATATTAAATTCGATCTGAATTTTTTGCTTTTGATAGTTTTGGGAAAATAACATAAAATTGTGAAGTCATCTTTATATTAGTCCTCAATATAGTATGAAAAATAGCTCAGTATCAAAATGCCTGGACACTACAATATTATAGTGATAGATTTTAACCAAGACTGTTTTTTACATGAACTACCTGAGTGTATTTTAATTAGAAACAGACATATCAGAATATGTGATTTAAACTAAAAAAAATGGAAAAAAACTTACTGTGAACATCAGTTTGATAGAACTCTAGGGAGTTTTATTTGCCTACTAATTTATTTATATAAATAATTTTTATTTTTGTACAAACTCAATGACTATGTAATGGTGAATTTAAAAACAGGGAAGAGGAAGGAAAATAAAATTTATAGATATTCTAATAATATTCAGGTTTTTCTATTCATAAATGGGAGAAGGAATAGCAAATTTGAAACTATGGAGTTTTTACCATCAACGTATAAAGTAAGGTCAAGCAATACTATGTAATTAGTTTTCAATGAGACTTGTATTCTTGGTCAGTTATTGTGCTAAATGCAAGGCAACGAAAGATGACTGAGGGATGTTTGTTGTTCTCACATTGCAGCTGACAGGGCATTCAAGCAGAGGGCTAACATGGATGAAAGTGTAGATGCAAGACAGGGCAGCCCAGCCAGCAGATGCTAAAATACCCAGGGCAGCTTGACACATTGCTTATGAGATAAGAAACGATACTTCCAAATAAATGCTGCCTATACTAAGATGAATAGATGAGAATTATGTCACAGAGAATTTTGAAGCCAGAAGCAGGATTGTGGGCTTTATTCTTCAGTGCAGTGGAGTACCCACACTCTACAGAATATGAAAGGTGACGCAGTGGGGCATTGAAAAGAAAAAACAATCCTATCTTATTGTTATTTTGCATCACAAAAAAAGAGAAGAAATTAAGCTTCACTCTTATGTATTACAGAGATTTACAGTGACTTCTCAGCCAGGGATATGTCAGAATGGTGACTTGTTATACAGGAGAAGGCAGAGCTCACTGGGGTAGCATCACAATTTTGAGATGTAGAAGGGATGACAAAGTGGGCTTCTCCTTCATCTATTTGCTTTTAGCACTTTTTGAACTATTATATTTTAGAGGCATCCAGGGAAGAGAATTTGGGATTACCATATTTAGTTTTAACTAAATTAGACCTCATAAAATGGGCATGTGCATGACAACATTCTTACAAAGAAAGTACAGGTTGATGATAATACAAATAATGCCAGTATAAGTAAACCAGAAAATGACAGTAGCAAAAAATTTGTAGCAGTAACTATTATTAGTATTAGACTGAGCCCTTTGTCAACAACATTAAAAAATGAAAAACAAATGGCTATATAAAATTTTTAAAAGGTTGTGTAAAGATTGATATTTAAAAGAAGACTTCACTTGCATGCATGATTTGTGCATATATACACATATATGCATGTTATATATAATATATAAAATATATACAAATATAGTACATATTGCATATGCATGTTTTTGAAATATTAGCTAATGTTAGTAAAATGCCATCATGGTTAGCAAGTCTTTTTAAAAAGGGCTTATTTCATGTTGATCATTGATTTTAAATTCCCAGTTACTTTTTTATATCTATTACCATACCCTTCAGTGCAAGGATACATTTACATATTTTGTAAATAAATAGAAAACAAATATGTAGTAAGTACTCAAATTTAAAAAATGTGTAATGAAAGGTGGTAAAAATAGTTGTTAAAGACTCTGTCTAGAAAATAGAAAGCCATTAGAATAAAAGAACCAAATGTTTAAAACTTTGCAATAGCAATATTGTTCTGGTTGCATGTGCAGGAAAAATTAGAGTAGGATAATGGCTTTGAGAGGTGCTGCCAGATCCGATTCAATGTGACCTTTCATGTGGACGGCCTTATGAGCTCCTTGCAAATAAATGCTATGTTCTTTTAAAATTTGTATGCCCAGCAATTCTCACAGTGCTATATACACTGTGTGATATGGACCCATTGGAGGTGCCTGATGCGTATTTGTTAAACTGAACGGAATTCTCACAAACTAATTTCTTGGTTAAGCTATTAAAAGACTATTATCAACGTCATCTTTTGACTCATCTTTTATAGTGAAACTAAGATCTTCTATCTCTTTTCATAAAATATAATTGCTGCCATAATACTTGTATCCTTTCTTACACTAAAATTATCTATGTAACACATGACATATACTTGAGGTAAACTTAGAATGTAAGTGCTATGAAAGGGGAACATTCAATATTTATGCAACTACCTAAATAGAAAATGTGTTTTATCATATAATTAAAAAGGGATAGAGATATCCTCATAGATAGAGCCAAGAATTCTACTGTTATAGTATCTCTCTCTCTCCCACCTCCTCTAATCAGCACCTCTGGGGATGGGTGAGGGGGGCAGGTAGAGAGGGGAATCAGTCTGTTGGAACACCTTCACTCATAATAAAATAATTCTGTGGTATAATAGAGATCATCTCTCAAGTAGAAAAATAAAATAAAATTTAAAAATAAGGAACTAGCATTGCAGAAAAAAAAAATCACTCTGGTCAGAAGAACAGTTAGCCCTATAGTGAACTCCATGAGGCAGGCACACTTAAGCCCACTTTAGACGAGCTAAATGATATACACATGCACAGGTAATATAAAGAAAACTGGGCACCTAGGTTCAGAGTTTTAAACTTCTAGTCTGCTTTATGCTCTGAATATACAGAGAGAAAATATATTGTGTGGAATAATTAAGATTCTTCTCCATCTAGACTAATCCAAACATACCAGTTATAATTTCAGATACCTGAGACAGAGCAACAATAATCCCCAAAACTCATGCATGATGGGTATATATTTTGTCCCACAGTTAGAACCAAAAGCCAGATAAATCTTAAAAATTAAAAACAACGTATTTGTTAATGCCAGCATAATTTAAAGAGAGGAAAAAAAGTAAACTTCATAAAGGTCTAACAATAGAATGATGTGTAAGTGTGTCACTAGCTAAATTAATAATAAAATTAATTATATATTTAGTATGATTTCAAGTATACTAAAATTTGGATGGGAGCAAGATTTCTTTGAATATAACTTTTGACTTTTGCATGATGTAAATCTTTTCCATATTAAAAATAATGCTCAATAAAATAGAATAAAAAACTAACCCTGAATTTGAATTTAACAAACAAACCTAACTACACATAAAATGAATAATATAACTACAAAGAAAAAAATATGTAATATAAGCACAGAATTCTGACTGTACACCTTTCACAGCGTAGCTTCTATAGACAAAAAGAAGTGCAAAGAAATGTTAAACTTCACTTGGTAGGTTTCTTGTTGTCAGTAGTGGTTCTTTGTGTGCATTGCAGGGTAGCACAAATAGATATATATTAGTATGGTTGAGAAACGAGATTCTCACTATGGGAAAGGGACCTACAAATATGGAATTGAGGAAAGAGGAAATAGAAAATATTAATCAACAAGAAAACACAAAATAACTAATCTGATTTGTAATAATAAGATTCAAAAAGAGAACAAAACAGAGTTTTGCTAATACATGACACAGAATCAGCCATCAGGATCGGTCACTGTGAAGAGGCAACTTTGGCAGTGAGCTCTGAATATCTAAGTGTGGAACCATCCATGATCCAATATTGGAGAATCATGCACTCGATAGAGGAAAGAGCAAATATAGGAACAAACTTGTCACATGTGAAGTTTATATGTAACTAGTTTGTTGGAAACATAGTCCTGGAAGCTGTGTTTGAAAAAAAAAAAGGTGTGGTCCAGGTTAGAAAGAGTCCTATGGCCAAAGGAAGAATTTGGAGTTTTCATCTAAGTGAAACAAGATGCTTGGGACAGATTTAAGTAGGGAAGTGATGTGATTTCATTTATGTTTTTTAAGAATCATTTTGGTTTCTGTGTGAGAAGTGGATGATACTAAGAGCACAAGTGTGGATTAGGATGATAATAATGATGATGTAAAGAGGTGAAGTAATTTGGAATTATTTTAGAGATACAGTCAAATAGTATCTACTGATAGATTTGATGGGAGAGAATAAGAAATATCAATAAAAAATTCTATATTTTTTAACTTAAGCCAAAAGATGAATGGAAGTGCTGGATACTGGTATGGGAAAGATAAGGGGAGGACCAGATTGAGATGGAGCAGTGGGAAAATAAAATATTTTATATGGTCTGTGTAGTGCTTGAAATGCCTATTTTATATTCCACTGAGATTAAACAGGATACTGGCTCTGAAACAACAACAACAACAACAAAAAAAAAGCAAAAAAAAAAAAATCCAGAGCTAGGTATGTAAGATTGAGAGTTAGAGATATATCAAAGACGTTTATTAGCAAGTGACTCTACAAGCTCATTTAGAGAAAGATTGCAGAGGACAGAAAACAAGCTTCAAGCTCAGGGGGCACACCAACATTTAGAGACTAGGAAAAAAAAGAAGACATGTGAAAAGGATATTAAAGAATAGCTGACAAGGTAGGAAGAAAACCAGGTGTGTGTGGTGTGATGTCACGGAAGCCAAGAGATGAATATGTTTTAGGGAATGGACCAGTGTCCAGTGATGCTGAGCAGCCTTAGTAAGAGGCAAACAAAGAAGTGATCTGCATTCAACAATATGAAGATGGCTGAGGCTTATATGGGTGCATACACACCTAGGCAGAGGGAAAACGGTGAAGGGAGGAGATAGAGGAGCCTGAGGAGATAGAGGAGATTGGGAATGTGGGAAATCAAACTTAGGAGAAAAACATAGTAAAAATTGGCAGCCAAATTTGAGTACATATTTACCCTACTCACAAAGCAGTATTTTTAGTTTGGGCATGAACAGGGAATGAATGAGAGCATGGTAACTGAACAGCTGTGTTATGAAGACCTAAAATAGGATATGTTTAAGAATGGAGATGAAAGAAGAATGCTTTAGGAATACCCCAAAGCACTGCTTTAACAATTAGCATAGTTCTTAATGAGTTGTTAAAAATACTGGCCAAGGATGGTGGCTCATGCCTGTAATCCCAGCACTTTGGGAAGCCGAGGCTATAAGAAGATTGCTTGAGCCCCAGTCTGGGTAATATAGCAAGACCCTGTCTCTACCAAAAAAAATAAAAATAAAAATTTGGCCAAGTGTGGTGGCATCTGCCTGTAATCCCAGCTACTGAGGAGGCTGAGGCAGGAGGATCCCATGAGCCCAAGAGTTGGAGGCTATAGTGAGCTATGATCATACCAGTGCACTCCAGTCTGGGCGACGGACTGAGACTCCATCTCAAATAAAGCCAAAACCAAAACCAAAACCAAAACATAATACAGATTCCATGCTGGTCCTAACATAGACTGAACAACTCTATACACATTATTTTTACAATTTTAAAAAAATCAATGTTGAACTTATTTTGTACTCTAATAAATAGTACAAAGCATGCCAGGCTCAGCAGATGGTGACTCCTAATTCAATTATAAAGTAAGAAACAGTATGTGTTTTGGCCAATCAGCAACTCCCACAAACCTCCCACTTCCCCATCTCCATCCCAGCATTATCTTTTATTTCAATAGCTCAGCCTAGAAATGCAAAGATCTGAAATTTTCAGTATAACATACAGAGATATCTATGTGAATTATGTATAGTATTCCCTCTAATTCAAGGTATGCATTTTTATAGTATGAATTTTATTGCTGATTTTATTACTAGGAGATAAAAGAAACAAATATATTGTTATAGCTACTAGATGCAAGTAAAAATTACTTGATAAAATTATCATAATTGTTTTTCTCTATTTTATTATATATTCACATTGGTGCTTCAGTCTCGGTTCAGACAAAGTTGTTATGATAAGATGAAATCAACAGTCAAATGAAACTATAGTTCCTAAAAGACAAATCTACAAGTATCACTTCTCCCTCGATCTGTATCCAAATTACTGAGACTTCTCAATTGGTATGTCCAGATATAAAGACGTGATGCCTTCTAGTTGAAGATGAAATTATTATAAAGCAATCAAGAACAGTGGACCAGAAGCCCAGATCTCTTTTGTTCAGAATTCATCTTGAAAGGGGGAAAAGAGTGGAGCTGAAGGAAATGGTCCATCTCTCATTTTCACTCAAGGAAGGGATCCTCTGAGAATGTGTCAGAGAAGCAACTGCAGAATGGACATTCAAACCATCTGGTACATGCCTGCCAACAACTGAAATGGGCAACCTCAATGTGTCCCTCACTGCTTCACCAAATAAGGTGGACAACCAGACCTCCTCAGTCGAGAAAACATTTTGTGTATTAGTGTTTTATTTGAAGATTAAAGCTTGCAGAACAAGCTACTTTTAGTAAGAAATAAGTACCAGTTTTGAAGAGAATGTTACATGGCAAGTAATTACAAGGTCAGATGGAGTCTATTTCTGTAATAAAATCCTCTTGACAGCACCCACGGAGAAAAATGTTAAGGCAGGAATGATAGGAACTGCATATAGGCTTTACACACTAGATTATTTGAATGGGTTTTTACCTTCAGGGAGATCAATATTCCAAACGTGGGTGGCATTGTTCTACAATAGACAATGCATTAACAATATTTTAGGTTTTAAATGCAAAAATACACTCATGCAGCATGACTAAGTAAAAGGTCTCAGGTGAAACCCCAACCACTAGGATCTATTACATCACCCAACTAATATTTTCCTGTGGTTATCCTCTGGGGCAATAAAAGAAACTTCATGTTTCACAGGCAGAGATAGTATATCATCGAATAAAACAATGAACATCCTAAGAAAATACTGCAGATTATTTCAAAAGCTATCACTGGAAGAGACATTAGAAATCACTTAGCCCAAACCACTCATTTTACAAACAAGAATATTGAGATTTCAAGAAATTAAATGAGTTGCCCAAGGTCACAAATCATGAAGAGCTGTCAGTGTTAGGCTAACCTAGTCAAATCATGAAGAGCTGTCAGTGTTAGGCTAACCTAGTCAAATCATGAAGAGCTGTCAGCATTAGGCTAACCTAGTCAAATCATGAAGAGCTGTCAGTGTTAGGCCTAACCTAGTCAAATCATGAAGAGCTGTCAGTGTTAGGCCTAACCTAGTCAAATCATGAAGAGCTGTCAGTGTTAGGCCTAACCTAGTCAAATCATGAAGAGCTGTCAGTGTTAGGCCTAACCTAGTCAAATCATGAAGAGCTGTCAGTGTTAGGCCTAACCTAGTCAAATCATGAAGAGCTGTCAGTGTTAGGCTAACCTAGTCAAATCATGAAGAGCTGTCAGCATTAGGCTAACCTAGTCAAATCATGAAGAGCTGTCAGTGTTAGGCCTAACCTAGTCAAATCATGAAGAGCTGTCAGCGTTAGGCTAACCTAGTCAAATCATGAAGAGCTGTCAGTGTTAGGCTAACCTAGTCAAATCATGAAGAGCTGTCAGTGTTAGGCCTAACCTAGTCAAATCTGGAAAAGTCTCTTCCTTTCCCTTTGAAACACAATCCACTCCACTCTTCCAAATATACTTTGTCTCTTTCTTCTCTTTCAGTGTCTACTATGACAAATCATTCAAGACCTTTCCTCTCTATCCAGGAATCCTCAAGTCACTGGCACATTGGGCCTGCCTTCCATACTTGTCCATCTATCATTTGGTCATAGGTAGAACTAATAAGGCTTTTCAATGCCATTGAGCCTATTTGATGCAATAAATTAGAAATGGATGAATGCTGGTGTAGAACAATATAGCTTTTATACTGTGGGGGTTGCATGGGTGTTGGGGGAATATTAATTTTAGTAATCTCCTACTGAAGAGGATATCATTCTTCAGTAACTCAAAGGAGTATTCGGTAATTTGAGCCCAAGCTCTCTACCGCTGTATGTTGGTTACTACTCTTCATGGTTGAGAAATAGCCAACATTCAGTACTTAAAAGAATAGACTATAAATTAACCTGTGTAGTTTGAATCAAGGTTTTACTTTTTACTAGAAGTGATCTTGGAAAAGTTGTTCAATGACTTTGTGCATCGAATTCTACCTCTGATTCCACAACCTGGAGTCTTCAGAAGAGAAAATATCATCAACATTTTTGAGAATGGGTGAAGATCTCTATGGAGTAGACACAATAAGGAAAGAGACAGGCCCGATGTCCTGCTAAGTCATTCTTCACAAGTGGCAGAAACTGGAGGAGAATTGAGAAGAAAGGAGTGATTGCTGTAAGGGGGGCTATGCTTCACTGCAGCCTTATTATAAAGAACATGTCTTTATAACAGGTAATAGAAGTATGTGTTAAAATATTCTATAATCAATAAGAAAGAGAAGGAAAAATACTAATGTCAGCTTTGATGGATGGATACTTGATTTCAATTTTAGTAGGCAGGGAACCCGAACATCTGAATAACATCTGTGAAGATGGGGCCAGGCTTATGATAGAAACTTAACTGAATAGAAAAACAGAATCGTGCAGTGTGTATAAAACTGAGTGCTCCAGAATGTTGCAGGGGAAAGAAACAACATGACAATGAATGGTGTCTCTGAAGATTTAGCTTTCCCTTAGTATCACAAAAAGAGGACTGGGAATATTTGATGAAGCAAATCAAGAGAAGTTAGTTGGCAATAAGCCTCCTGCTTTGGTATAGAATCTAGCATAAAAGAAAAAAAAAGATTTTGGAAAAAAAAAAACTAGCACATGAGAGAAATTTTCAGGTCAGAAAAGAGTGGAATAGTTTGTATGTGAGGAGAAGCTAAGGATGTTCAGTTCAAATGCTTTCACCATTTGATCTCACATATTCACTTAAAAATGTGGTGAGATCAATTGATTTTGACTGAAAGCACAAATAAACGAAGAAAACTTTAGTAAGTCACTTAAAAATCTTCAAAATATCTACTTGTTACTACAGGGCTCCTTAAAAGAATAAAGTAAATTGAATTTAAAAAATCAAATAGAATAATGTATAATAATTACTATATATGCATTCTAAATTATATATATTTATATATAAAAACAATATATAGGCAAGTGGAAAACAGTAATATATATACAGATATAGATATAAATATAGATACATGTATTCTTTCACATCAGTAATTTTTGAAAATATGGAAGCAACTGTATAGGAAGATATATGAGTATTGTGCTTCTACTCCATATGCATTTTTTATATTGTTGATGAGAACACAATAATCTAAATGTAGATTCTTCTTAATAGAGTGAATGAAACTATTATTGGACTTCCTATTCTTGATGAAAATTCAAGCTGTCATCACCTTTAAGGATGTAAATAGGCAGGTACTAGTGAGTGTTAAAACAAAATAAAATGTTTTAAAATTGGGATCACAATCCTAATCGGTTAATTCAGTTGATGATCTTCTAATATATATGTTTTGATATATGAATTCTATTTTATTAGAGTAACACATAAAATGCACAGAATGTAGCTTTATGGAGGCACAAAATTTAATTTTACAGATATTAATTATTTCTAGAAGAACTTATGGAGTCTAGATCAGTAGATCATCATTTTTAATTTTTGACAGTTAAAACAATAAGACCGGCTGGGCACGGTGGCTCACGCCTGTAATCCCAGCGCTTTGGGAGTCCCAGGCGGGCGGATCACGAGGTCAGGAGATGGAGACCATCCTGGCTAACACGGTGAAACCCCGTCTCTACTAAAAATACAAAAAATTAGCCGGGCGCGGTGGCGGCGCCTGTAGTCCCAGCTACTCGGGAGGCTGAGGCAGGAGAATGGCGGGAACCCGGGAGGCGGAGCTTGCAGGGAGCCAAGATGGCGCCACCGCACTCCAGCCTGGGCGACAGAACCAGACAACGTCTCAAAAAAAAAAAATAAATAAATAAGAAAGAACATTTCAGTGTCTTTTATTAGATTTTAAAAGCAGTACTCTTTGAAGTCTTGGCATCCTAGGTCTTCATATTTTTTAGGACAATTTTCCCATCTAATGAGAGTGCCAACAAAACAAAATTTATATGTAGAAATTTCTGAAAAATATTTACACGTTTTTCAAGTATAACATTTACTATGGTCATTGTAGAAAGTCGGAAGATATGAAGAAGACAGTAAAAATTTCTTAAAATTCTAACTGCTATTAGTATCTATGTGTATTTATTTTGAATATTTGTATCCTACAGATACACATATATTTGTATCATTTTATAGTGGAGATTATACTAAATACAAATTTTCCCACCTAAATTTTTCATGACAGTATAAGTGTTTCCTAAATTATTTTAAAAAACTTTCATAAAGACCTCTTTATTTGCTGTTAAGACACTATCTTAGTGTTATGTTCTAATTTATATAACTAACCCTCTCTCTATGGATATGTAGTTTGTTTCTGATTTTCCAATATTATAAATAATATTATGATTAACATATAAAGCTGAAGTCTACACATAACTTTGCATTGGAAACGCTATAATATTTTGGTGTCAGTTTCTAAGGAAAGACATGGAAGGGATGAATTACCATCTG
Source organism: Pongo pygmaeus (assembly GCF_028885625.2). Taxonomy (NCBI): domain Eukaryota; kingdom Metazoa; phylum Chordata; class Mammalia; order Primates; family Hominidae; genus Pongo; species Pongo pygmaeus. The sequence goes on along the minus strand of NC_085930.1, from coordinate 16,145,809 downwards.
AGTGAACTATAAGAAGTTGCAAAGTTTGTTTTGAGATACCTCTTTGGCAAAATGAATATAAAATCATAATAATCTTAATAACCCTGTAATTTCATATAAAAGCTCTCAAATATTTTTGTTATTAACTTGAAGAATAAACAATATTGCTATCTGAATGCAGGGGCTTCAATGTAAAACCAAGGAACAGCAGTATGGTGTTTAAAAGAACAGCTTTTAATAAAATTGGAGTACTATGGTGAGAACAAAGAAACAAGGCACTTGTGTTACACATATTTGAGGTTTTCGATAGTAAGTGAAAGCCTTAATGATAACTAATCTTTTTTCATTTTCCAAAGAAAAATTTCCTGAATTTTAACATCTTTTGATATATTCTATACTAGGGTGATGTTGGGAAGTATGAGTTATTAGTGAAAACTACTCTAAAAGGACTATATGTGAACAATTCTTTATATCATGAAAGAAACATCTTAATTAGCAAAACATTTAAAAAATATGTGCCTTAGTCTCCATTTGTAAAATAAAGGTATTGGTTAAAATTTGACAACGTTGTTATCTTCTAGTTCAAAAGAGTATCAGATACTCTATTAGGAAAAGAAGTCATAATTACATTATGTAATGACAGTTATCTTGTTTCATATTTTAAATAAGATTATATGAAGGAAAAGTAAGGATACACAGCCTGGCATATTTTAGATCCGTTGTAAATGTTAGCTGAGTACAACTGTAAAATGAGTCAAAAGTTTATTTAATCTACAGGTTTCATCTGCTTTGCAGTTACGTATATACTTGGCCATGGTAAACCATTTAGTTTTATTCCACTACTTGAAACAGAGTGAGTTACATAGATGATTGACAGATTGACTTTGGCTTTCTAAAATTTAAAAACTTTGCCTTTTTCAAACTTCTAAAATTATTTGTCATAAACACAGCTCATGCATACATTCACAATAAAATTACCGAGAATATTCCTTAAAGGAAAAAACAAATCAAAGCTCACAGGGAATTTATTTAAGATTTAAAAATCCTTCTATATTCAGTCTATCTGTCATTCATTGAAAATATTCCCTGGATACCAAAGTGTGAAAAATATACTCTTTGAATAATAGGCTAAAATAGCTATCTAATGAAATAGCAATATATTCAAATTAGTGTGTAAAAGTTTTTCTAGTTTATAAAACTTTAAAAAGCTTTTTGGAAGACTTGCATATATGTATATATAGACTTAATAAATACTTAATAAGTATATATATACACTTAATAATCATATATATACTTAATAATCATATATATATGCTGTTTTCTATGATTAAGTAGACTACATCTAAAACTATAGCTAAATTTGCTCTTCAGAAGCCAGACACATTGCTTAACTGTCTTGCTGCAATGATCAATACATTGTTCCTGTCAGTAAACATCTCAGCATCTGTCATATTGGACAAAGCTTTTCCAGGATGCTCTAGTTCTGGCAAAGCATCTAAAAAGAATCAGCACACTGGAGGAACAAGGTTCACGAAGAACAACGTTAGTTAAGTGATGAGACACAATCCATTAGACAAAAGATCTTCACTTATTCAAGTAATAAAAATTAGTAATTTCGCCTTAAATTCAAAACAAGCAACTAAACACATAAGCAGACCATCAATCACACCAATTAACTACAACCTATGCAACCAATAAGCCTGGGATGTAGTACACTTGACTAAGCAATAAAACCCCAAAAACATTTATAGCTTACAAAAGCCACATGCCAGGCTATTAATAACAATAAAGTTTTGACCAAAGGCTCGCTAGTTAAATCTGAGCCCTATCACTTTTAACAATGTGCCTTTGCACTAAGCTACTGAACCTCTCTGTCTCTCATATTGTTCATCTGTAAAATGAGAAAAACTCCTGGGTTTACTGAAAAACTGAAAACATTAAAAATAAATTGTTTGCAATAGAACCTGGTCCAGAATGAGCACTTAAGAAAAAATTTTAAAAATCATATGTAGTTAGCTACTAGCAGTTAGTTAGGAAGTATTTTTATTCTTCTTTATAATATTATTTTTTAATTATTAATTATCCATTGTCAAATTGCCACCTAATAGTGCTAAAATAAGATTTTTAAAACTTTTCTTCAATCATATAATTTCTGCAATTTGAAGAATCAAGAGATGTCTGCCCTGTTCTCTGATTCTTATTCTGGTTTGGTCTCAGCACACCCTTATATTACATTCTTTATTACCCCCAAAATAAAATACATATGTAATAAGCTATCACATAATTTAATATACATACTAATATGTTCACTGAAAAATGAAAGGAAAGTGAATTATACTAAAATCATGTCGATTTTCTGTATAATTCTTAGACTTTAATATATTGAAGACATAATGAAATAGACATTTGGACTTCCATGTGAAATCACTGTGAACGTGACCTTCACAGATGGAGGCTGATACCAATGTAGGTGTGTAGCATTATTGAGTCCAACACCAAAAGCCACACTTCACTCTGTGATGTGATCTGATACCGATATAGGTGTGTAGCATTATTGAGTCCAACACCAAAAGCCACACTTTCCTCTGTGATGTGATTTCTGAGCAAACTAAAGTATAATCTCTCTTTCATAAGGTAGTTGTATAGCAAGAATTACTATTAAAAAACTGGAATTAGCTTCTAGGCTCAGTTAATGACAGAATTTTTGCCTACGTGAATTCTCAGTGGGACAGTTGGAAGTTTTCATTCAGAGGAGCCCTATGTGCTGCAGTACATAAAGCTTCCCTGGCCGCTACCAACTAAATGTTGGTGGCAATCTCTCTTCAGTAATTCCAAAAACCACATCACCCTGCAGGTTTCCAAAATAATCCTAAAAGTAGTGACTCTCAATTTTTTTTTTTAAGGTTATTATTAGTGCCACCCCTAAGGAGACTTTTAGACATTTTTATGTTAATCACACTCTCTCAAATGTTATGTTAATGGCACAGACACACTGTGCTTTATACATAAAAAGTATGTTTTTTTTTCACCCCACTTGATCAAATTTTCTTCCTTTTGAGGGCATAAGAGAGTGAATGCCTCTCTTAAGGGGACTAGACAGCCTCCATTGAGAAACAAGGATTATGCTGAGAAATAGAATAGGTCATAGGGCCACAGTCCTGTCCGGCATGCATAGCTGGGGGCTTCAGATCCATAGCAGATTCCTTGGTCCCTTACTACGTATGCTTGCAGCTCCTCTGAGGCAGCAGTAAGTAGAGAAATGTGAGAAGTCATAAGTCTGTGTGGATACAAAACAAGAGTGGTCCTAAAGAGTAATAGATCATTTCAGTGTTTAATCCACTAAATCTGCTCAAACTCCTGCAAGTTGCTTCCCATTCCATACAGATTAAAATCTCAATCCCTTATATTGGTCTATAAGGCCCTACACGACTGGCTGCCCCCCGAGCTCCCACTGACTTCTGAACAAGCTGACTTCTGGGCACCCTCCGATCATCACGCCAAGTACACTGTTAATGTCTAACCCTTGGCATTTACTGTACCCACTCTTTGGAACACTTTTCCTCTGATTCCTCTAATATATCACTACTCCCTCATTTCTTACAGATCTGCTCATTTGTTCAATGGATACATATATACTGATTAAGCCTGTATTTAAAAATCAAAGGTGATCGTGCCCATTCTGGCACAGACATGTTTACTTATCTGCCAGGATATTTTAAACTACTTATAGACTGAAAAATGACCACATATCTTACACTCCATAAAATTTCCTTAAAAACATCAAGATTGTTTTTAATAGGAAAAAAAAAAACCTGATGCTTTCAGGTTGACAGAAGAGCATGGGCTCATTTTGTTGAGCGTAAATGAAAGGTGTTTCATATTTTCTCACTTGTAGATATTTATATACATGCATATAAATATAACTATGAAATATACTGAGATTGTTCTTAATTCTTAAAATTGTGATAGAATTTTTATAGGTGTTTTCCAAACATGATCCAAAAATGACATTAAAGACTGACATTGCTGATTCGCTCACACTAGACCCTTGTGTAGCAAAAGAGAACTCACAGTGCTTAGGTTTATTGGGTGCACATTTGCCTCTGGTTTTATATTTAATTACTCATTCAGAAAAGCTTGCTGTGTTCTGATCAGTCCTCTGAATTATGTCACCAAATGTAAATTTACTTCAAAATATGGTAAATGTGAGTTCTCAGCCAAACTATTAAATTAGAAAAATACTGCAATCAGCTAAAATAAATTCAAAGCTGTTTGCATTACTTCCTAGACATAAAAACTAGAGTGTTCAAATATTTTTCCAAGTTTTTCTATCAATTTCCTGAGTCACTCCATAAAAGATACATACATAACAACCCCCACAACACACACACACACTTACGCGCACCAAGTTGCACGTTTAACAAATGCTAATATAAGGGAAACACATGTTCTAATTGCATTATTTTTGGCAGATACATGACAGATTTAACGTATGGATTCCCAAAATTACCCTCCCATTTCAGATTCTTCTCTATGAAAGCATTTCACATTTCCCCCGTCACGCAAATCACTTCCACTTTGAAGGCTTCACTTTAAAAACCTAAATGCAAATGTTCATAACAAGAGTAATTTTTAATTTTTCTCTTTACATATTGATAATAAGTTAGCTGTCAAGGATGATGGTTTGAAGTCTGTGTATTAGAATGTGATATGTCATTTATACAGCAAGACTTTCATATTGAGGAAAATGTCCATTCTAAATAATACATGTTCTAAATTCATAAGTAGATTATATTAGGAGGAGATATAAAGGCTCTATTTGTTCTTTTTAAAAATCAGTATTGGAATTTTGATTAACTGGTTAATTGATGTATATATGTGTAAATGGATGGGTTTTATTAAATACATCAATAATTTGGTAAAAACAATTCTAAGATACCCTCTTATATTTCTCTAGGATTTTTGGACTCGTTCATCTCAAATAAATAATTTTAACTTTAGAAATTCATTTGATGTAAGGAGAAGAAGCAGCACCATCAAAAATTACTAATTACTGAATATTTATTGACTTTGCAAAGCATATATAAAAGCCAAGGCAATGTCAATATATATCTATATATTGATATCTATATGTATACCCATATTTAAATTTGAGATAAAGAAAATTCAAATTGGGTTATTAGTTAAAAGTTGGCCATTTGGAAATTATTATCCTTTAATTCAGTAAACCAGAGCAGGTAACCTATTCCTAAGAATTACTGATTTTTTTAAAAAATTAGCTCTAATTTCCCCAAGCTGTTTTTGGAATATCTGTCCAGTCATTCATTAGGTAATTCATTATTTATTTATTAAGGACCAGTATCTAAGATGTGTGGCTAATTTGGGTTTTAATATGAAGTTGCTACAGTTAGCTAAAATTTAAAGGCCAAAATATGTAAGAATTGGTATTCAGTCCTCTAAATTTTGCTGATTGAACCACTCAAAGTGAGGGTAGACATTATAAAAGTGAATTGGGTCTGCTTTTTCTCTCATGAAGAATATTTAATAATAAATGAGGGAAAATTAAGTCCTTTGGGAATGGCTAATGTTACATACACAATTTTAGATGATGAAGAGGACGGGATAGGGCTTCTTAAGTTGGAAGCATTTTAATTAAGTTTTTGAAAGAGTTTAAGTGATTTTAAATACTCCTGAACATCCAATATGTATTTGTAAACACAAATTTGTAAACGCAAATGCAGAACAATCATAAATCGGAGATCAGTGTACTAACTATGCTTCTTAATCATGAATGTCAGAAAAAGGAGGAGGATTATAAATACAGGTACTCTGCCAATAAAAACCAAAGGATCTTCAAAAATTTCTAACACTTAAAATAAAAATATATTTTATAACCATAAAAATAAAGTGAACTCTTGGCAAAGACAGCACTGAAATTTCTCTAGGTTTCTTCAAGATTTTATCCTGATATTTATGAGATGTTTAAGTGCTCTTTCAAGTTACTTTTCAGAGAGAAACAATACTTTGTGGTTATATGTACAGTAGTGTGTGTGCTTATGTAACATTGGTAACTGCTTACTAATTTAAATTTGTTAAACGCATTTTGATTCTTTTTCATTTTTTCGATTACTTGATATAAAAGCTATTGTTTAGTGTATTTTTTTAGGCTTTGAGAATGTAAATCTCAAAATACAAAGTAATTTTCTCTGCACTTATCATGGTATCATATGTGAGAATTAGAAAAAATAAACACAAATAATAGATTTGTGACTCGATTTGAATTAGATTTTTTCAATTTGAAGATAATTTCTGATTCCATTAAAAATATATTCCCTAATCTTTTACCAACCTGCCTGTTGGTAAAAGACACTTACTATTACAGACAATAATAGATACATATTATCATTCTTTCATTACTATGTTTAAGTTACATTTCCCCATCGCATACTGTGAGGTGGATTCTGTACCAACAAAGCAATATGCTTTCAAGAAACAGCTATCTTCCTGTTGGTAAATAATGCAGGTAAGTATATGCAATAAATAAAGAGGCATTTTGAGGGGAAGGAAAACCTAATAATTACAACACTAATAATAATAAGTACCCCAAACAAAGTCACCGGTATTTGAACACATGTGTTCACTCTTTATGGACACTGCAGTAAATCTTTACAACTTGCGTGAGAGAACATATTGCTATCTCCATTTAACAGACAAAAACAAAGACCCAAAGAGATCATGCCAGTTCTCACAACATATGCATGGAAAAGTTGGGTTTGGATCTCAGTATTTCTGCCTCCAGGGTGCCTACTCTTAAAGTCTTCATATGACAGAATGCTTTTGAAACATACTGGAAACTTTTTAACTGTTTTCTCCAAAATTAGATTTGGGGTTAGCTTGACCCATTACTTTTCACATAGAAATAATTTTGATGATTATTTTTATGAAGCCTTTGTTTATAGTATAAGAAATTTCTTTAGCAGTGAATGGTGAAATTTCTGGTGGAGATTTCTGGTGGAACTCATCGTCTTCTTCCCCACAAACTTTTTTCAGTTTATCATAGAGTAGCTACATTGCTAGTCTATGGTAAACTGCTTAATTAAGTGATTCAGGATAATGGGCTGCCAAAGTGTCTTCAAATTATCCACTCATTCTCTTTTAATCCACTTCTCAAATATACAGTTTTATATCACAAAAAACCTCCCACCCTCTGTTTCTGTTTTTCTCAGGCAAGAAAAAATGCTGTAACAAGGCTAGATATTTTAAGGCTAGTAACTTTTTGGATTCTTTTCTTTATGATAAAAATGAGAGATGAACCAAGACTACACTACTGTTAAGTCTGCTCAGCATTTTCTTGTATTAATTAAACAACAGCAAACTGGCATATAGTGTAAAATCTTAATGGAGAAAGTGTTAAACAGATTCAAAGAAAAAAAAAGTGGCTACTTGGGCAGGGATTTTGGACAAGTTATAGCAGTGATATATTCATCACCATATTTCCTCAGACACACTGTTCTACATCATTATGCTGTCCAAAACTAACTGAGTTCTAACACATATAAATTTTTAACAGTTCGGTAACCTAGGAACAATTTCAAATGGCAAATAATAGGTAGTTTCTAAGAAGGACTAAAGAACAGTGAAATTGGACATCGTTTCTTTTTCAAAGACATTGTATTCTTAGGTGTGGTTTTACCCTACGTTTGGTGATAAATTTTTATGAGTTCAAATCTCTTATTTTAAAGTCAAAGTCAATTGGAAAATAGTGATTTTCCAGAAATAAACTACATAGTCAAATTTGTTGGATTACATGAGTATCATGAGAAAACCAAACAAAACAAAATGAAGGGTGCAGTGCACCAGCATGGCACATGTATACATATGTAACTTATCTGCACATTGCGCACATGTACCATAAAACCTAAAGTATAATAATAATAATAATAATAGAAAAAGGAAAAAAAAAGAAAACATGATATAGACTCCATTTCTTTCAGTTTTCCTTCTGTATGAGATATTTGTTAGAATGAAAAAGTTACATTGGAAATAATGATATGGGAGATGCTTGAAACCATCATGATGGTATCGTTTGGAGCCATCTCTCTGTGGCAAAAGTTGGGATGAATGCTGGATTTATTTCAGTTATGTTCATCCTATTAGATTACTCAGAGGCTCATAATATCTGTACACATTTAATTTCTATCACTTTTATAAAAATAAAATCAAAGTTGCTGTTGCTTTTCACGGTTTTGAAATCATGCTTCTGTAGAGTTTTAACCTTTCCATATGGAATGATTGAGAATGGATTACCTGAAAAATTGCTTTTCTATTCATGTGTATGACAGCTGAGTTCAGCTGTTTTCTTAAGCATCTATGGAACAGCTGAACACTTTCTCCTGGTTCCCAGATTTGAAGCTAGGGGACTTGAGGCAACAAAGTTACACTGGAATGTATATGATCAACAAAGTTACACTGGAATGTATATGATCAAGGCATTTACTTTTCCTTCATCTGCTGCAGCTTTAAGTTGTTTGTGGGACAGTTATGGTAAAAATCATCTATGCTTCCTGTCCTTTGTACAGATGGGTGTATATATTAACACAACTATATCCACCATAATTGCACGTTAGAGAACCAGTGCAGTACAAAATAGGTAAGCTCCAAATTTCAATCTTGGTCTTAGAAACTTAACTAACTCTAAAGTTCTTATCTGTCATCTGGCATTTGTATTCACCCTGAGACAACAAGCATAGCAATGTGAAGAAATGCAAGAAAACAAAGTTGCTTTTCTGTATTAAGAGCAGATAAGATGATTTGGTGCCATACACTGAAGGCCACTCATATTCTGCCATCAGTTAAACCTGGTTTTCTGAGCCATCAAGCATTAGCCAAATGGAAAGAACATAGGATGAATAAGCCTGTGTTGCTTTAGTGCAAAGGACAGTGTTAATAGTAATAATTTTTTGTCTATAATAATTTTATTGTCTATAAAGCATATACTTACCATGACCATCAAAAACTAGATTATAATTAAATTATTGGAATTTTAAAACTATTAATCTAGTAAATACTCAAAGGCTTCAGCTGGAATGTATCTTATTTTACAGAAATGGAGTAACAAATAGATATGTGTAATCAAATTCATTTTTTAAGTTATTTTCTTGCAATAACTATTACAAAGTTTCTCTGGACCCTCCTTGTATTAAAAAATAATGGTTTTAATATACTAGCTGTTCTTTCTTGCCTTGAATTGGACTCACTGCCCCACTGAAATTACGTTTTTAAAAAAATTTTCAAGTAGATAATTTACAAATATTCATGATATTATATATAAACATTGTTTCTTCCCAAAATATTACACCACAAATGATTATGGGCATGCAACACTATAGCGTTCTTCATAAAAGGAAATATAGAACACTTTCCAGAGTTTCACTATGATGTACTATGTAGTTGTGAAGTGTAATGATATGGAGATAGTCCTCTCTGGTTCTATGAACTTTTCTAAAGCAATGCCTGAGATCTCTACCCTTCTGACTGCCACTGGTGCTCAGATGATTGCAAAATAAATATTTGCTCTACAAAGAGGTCAGTGACAATTGTATGTTATGACATGCAGTTCTGCTCCTATATCTGCAAGGAAGCACATTATGCTTTCTCTGATAGGGCCCAGTCACCTCTGTGGCTGCTCACAGACAAATCCTATCAACTTGTCATGTTCCCCAGTTGTCTGTATTACACTGTGAGCTTCAGGCTGTATTTTAGTGTATCTTGGTTACTAATCTTTGCCTGGAGGTAATTCTTTACTTTTTATTTTACTTCATCATGAATCTATTGATTTTTGGTGTTGACCCCATTATCTGATCAACATTGCAAGAATATTTTCCCACTGGATAAAAAAGGGATGAGAAATAATAAAGACAAATTCTTTTGTAACTTTATATTGTGGATCAAACCCATATACTATTTTAACTTAGTGGATGTAACGTTTCTTTGCAAAAGAGAGTTATAAAAAATATGTAAAATATGGTAGTTTGGGAAAGGGAGGAAAAGACAAAGAACAAAGGATGAAACAAATTGTTTTCAATAAAAAATATATAAGCCAATAAATGGCTCCTAGATTTTCAAAACTAGTACTCTTAAAAAAGAGGAAAAAACTGTTTTGCATTGGAAAAATAGCAATGGTAGTTATTTTTTTCATCTTTAAAAATTTATTTCAAAGTATTTCAGGGCATCTCTGAAGAAACTTCCCTGAATAATTCTTATATTTCAAAAATTTCTGCAAGAAACACTTGACCTTTGGCCAGTGAGAGCAGAAAAGGAGGAGACAGCTGGAGATAACCATAGAGGGTTCATTTAAGAATGTTGAGATGTGATGCTAAAAAAATTAAAACTTCAAGTCTGGGAACATAGTGGAACCCAATCTCAAAAAAAAAAAATCTCAAAAAAAAAAAAAAAGTTAACCAGGCATAATGGTACATGTCTGTAGTCCCATAGTCCCAGCTACCCAGGAGGCTGAGGTGAGATCTCTTGAGCCTGGAGGTCAATGCTATAGTGAGCTAGGTGGCGCCACTGCACTCCAGCCTGGGTGGCAGAGAGAGATTCTGTCTCAAAAAAAGATAATAATAATAATATAACATCAAAACAGCAACAAAAAAATGCATCCTGGCATATTTATGGAGGGATTTCTTTCCCCCAAAAGCTAGAAGTTTTGTCAAACCTATAGGGAAGAGATGCATTGTGTGTGTGTGAGTATGTGTGGTGTGTGTGTGTGTGTGTGTGTTTGGGGGTGTTGGTAGTGGCTACATAAATGAATAGAACAGCCTAAACATAAGGTTTTTCAGCCACTGAAAGTTATTCCTGGAAAAATGTTTAGGTTTGCAAGTTTAAGGGCAAGAATGCACTTCACTTTTGGAGCATTTACGTACAGGTCCTGGAAATTTCCTGATTAAATTAGAGTTTTGTTAATGTGAACCAATTCTTTTTTCTTCACATATAATTCTTTTTTTTTTTTCTTTTCCACATAGTTTTAAAGAATTTAGTCTTCCAATCTGATAGGGAAGTAGAAACATGGAATTACCAACACATTTCATTTTCTTTTTCTTTCTTTTTCTTTTCTGAGACAAGAGTCTGTCTCTGTTGCCTAGGCTAGAGTGCACATTCTTGGCTCAACGCAACCTCCACTTCTCGGATTCAAGCGATTCTTCTGCCTCAGCCTCCCAAGTAGCAGGGATTACAGGCACCAGCTACCATGCCTTGCTAATTTTGTGTGTGTATTTTTAATAGAAATGGGGTTTCACCATGTTAGTCAGACTGGTCTCCAACTCCTGACCTCAGGTAATCCACCCACCTTGGCCTCCCAAAGTGCTGGGATTACAGGCCTGAACCACCGCTCCCAGTCATCAACACATATCTTAAAATTTGATATTACAGAATAGAAGACATTGTAATAGCCATTCAGAGGTAGCAATAAATGGATGATGTACATAAACTCACAGTCTCGGGGCCCTGTCTTACGAAAGAATACCAGAAACTTTATTTCCCGATAATATAATCTTGTGTATAATACAATTCTGCCTCTATAAACGTTGTGAAAAGAATACATGATACAAATTTATGACACTTCTTGTGTTTAGTTCCACTTTTATAAACCTGAAGAATAGATACTGCTTCCTTAGTAAAATTATCTTTAAGTCATTATTGCTTACATTATTTAACTCAGACAATAATTTTCTTTCTGTGTTCTTCTCTGCTTAAACTCTTATTTAACAGGTATTATTTTAGTGGGTATGAGCCCTTTTCTTAGTAGATTCTTCTTTGTAGTGGGGTTGTTTTCTTAGTTTCTAAATGTGTTTGTTTAGAAAAGATAGAAGTATTAATGATTTCTTATTCATAAATATTTTATAAAGTAATGAAGTAAGCAGGTATTGGTTACAATCTCTGATTTATTGTTAAATTATTATATACTTTAAAAATTGAGGATGATAAACATAAGCACATTTTACAAACCAAAACGAAATAACATAATTTGGTGTATAGTGAAGTTACTGTACTTCTGTAAACAATGGACTCTTCTAAGTCTTATTTTCCTTGCCATATGATTGTGGGGGTTCTATAAACTAGACACTTATTTTTTCTTTACAAAATTAAATAAATCTAAAGGTTCAATTCTATGTTATGTCTATGGTCCAGTTTTTTAATTTGATTAAATGTCTACCTTAAAAATTGTTTATTAAAAAAATTGGGTTAGCCAGGAGTGGTGGTACATGCCTGTAATCCCAGCTACTTGGGAGGCTGAGAGGCAGGAGATTCGCTTGAACCCACGAGGCCGAGGTTGTGGTGAGCTGAGATCATGCCATTGCACTCCAGTCTGGGCAACAAGAGTGAAATTCCGTCTCAAAAAAATAAAAATAAATAAAATAAATAAAAAAATTTGGGAGAAGCCTCCAAAAGAATGCAAAAATAAGCAGAGATTACATATAATCTCAATACTGAAGGAAAAGTTTTCTTTATTTGGTGCCTATCCTTTTAATTGAATTTATCTTCATATATTATTTAATGAATATTCATTGAATAAATGCATTTTTTCAGAATTTTTACTAGAGCTGGAGAAAGAATAACAAAATAGACACATTTCTTGCCTTCTTGGAGTTTATATTTTATCGGTGCAGAAATAAACATGTATATAAACATATGATATAAAATGAGATACGAGTAACTGCTATAAAAACAGGATTAGAAAATTGAGAGTGATATGGTGTGCAGTTCTTGAGGTCTTTATCAGTTCTTGTCTTTGAATCATACTACATATAAATCTGTACTGCCTGTCTTTTCCCACCAGATGTTATATTTTAAGCTGTTTTCTATGCCATCATTCTTTGAACCTTGCTTGTAATGATAGAAAATAATTAAGTTTTAAAGGGTCTACTAGACTTACTTATTTTAGATTTATAGACTTCTTTTTTCAATAACAAATATTTCAACAGATATCTTTGTACATAAATGTTTTTCCAAGAGCAAAACCATATTAAATACCTTTTATATATTCCAAAATAACTTACGTAAATGATATACCAACTTCTCATATTTGATTGGTACTTTGAAGTGTCCATTTATTCAAGAAAATACACATTGAGTTTCTATGATGTGTCAGACATTCTAGATTACGTTGAAAATGATACAAAAAGTCTCCTTCATGAATTCATGATTTTAAGAAACAGGAAAAATTATAAATAGATGCAAAAAGTTGAATAAACATGAGAATAAATTGGTAAGCTCTAGTTATGGAAAATATGTTAGAAAATAAAATATTTGAAGACATTAAAGTGTCTCAAGAACACAAATGCAATCTATTTTGAAGTGGAAGTTTGTCTTTAATGACCAACGAAATATTTTTATGCATTCAGAAGTCCATGAATAGAATATGACCAAAAAAAAAAAAGATTTATAAAGTCTCCGATATAGGCAAAAAAATATACATTCCCATAGCATTCAGGTCTATGCCAAAAGCTGTAACTTGATATTCTTTGGAAATTAAAATTTGATTGAGTTTTTTACTTTGGCTTTTATTACTGCTATTTTAATTATATTATACAACTCTCCATTCATAAGGAAATTGAAGATCTCTCTACATATATTTCACAAATTCCCCCAAAAGAATATCTGATAAGTTGAATAAAAGCTGTCCATCATAACTTCCTCATTTTTGGGAATCAATTTATCTGTGTCTCAAGCAAAATTGTCTTAGTTGAGAATGTCTCAGTAAATTGCCTCAGCTTTTCTCACTGAAACTCTTCATTGCAAAGGTCTGCACCCATGACTCAATTTTGTGTTTCCCAAAGATTTATTTGAATAGGAAAAGGTTGAAACCCATGAGTCTAAGTTCCTACACAGCTCCCTATTCTGTTGCTTTTTGGCATTGGAGACCACCACAGAAATCATAATATAGGATATCTTATAGCTCAGTCACCTCTTAGAAAGTCAATTCATTTAAAAACATAAAATTGAATTTCTACATTAAGAACAACTGGTTTATCACAATTGCTGCATTCTTACCATCTCACCTCAACCTTCATTTTTTTTCCAAGCATTATTTGCATATATGTACACATATATACACATAGGTATACATATATGTACACATATATACACATAGGTATACATATATGCACACATATATACACATAGGTATACATATATGTACACATATATACACATAGGTATACATATATGTACACATATATACACATATGTATACATATAGACATATATGTATACATATATACATACATATATACATATAGACATATATGTATACATATATACATATAGACATATATGTATACATATATACATATAGACATATATGTCTACATATATACATATAGACATATATGTATACATATATACATATAGACATATATGTCTACATATATACATATAGACATATATGTCTACATATATACATATAGACATATATGTCTACATGTATGTATACATATATGTGCATATACATACGTATAGGTACATATGTACACATACGTATAGGTACATATGTATACATACATATAGGTACATATGTATAGGTACATATGTATATACACGTACATATGTGTATATATGTATATACACATACATATGTGTATATATGTATATACACATACATATGTGTATATATGTATATACACATGTACATATATGTGTATATATGTATATTCTCTTTGAGACTTTTAAAAATATGGCCCCTATGCTTACTGAGAAACTGAGGTATGGGATTTCCCACAGCAGGATAGTTCTCTGAGGACGTTTTGTGCAATAGAAAGAATACTGAATTAGAAGTCTAAAAACTTTGATTATAGAACTGTGTCTGTAAATTATTAACTGAGTGAACGTTTCTGACCAAGTCATTTAACTTTTTAGCATATCAGTTTCCTCATCTTTAAATGGAAGTGGTTATGTCCATCCTTGCAATAATGGGATGTATTTTCACGTAATGGACATAAAATATAGACTTTCAAGCAAAACAAGCAAAAAGTTATAATAAATTGTATGTACTATACTGATTAGATTCAAGCACAATGTTTGGGATAAATCTAATCAATATTGGACTTTGGAGGGTAATGAATTCCTTCTTCAGTACTCTCCAAGTGGGACAAAAGTTTGGACTTTATGGTAAAAATAAAAACAAAAACAAAACAAATGAAAAAAACAAAACATTGAGGCAACCTGTATGTCCAGGGAAAATACGCTCAGTAAGACCAATCATTTATTATTTCAGAATGGTGTAAGTATCAGACCTATAGACATGCCTTTTCTGAATCATAAGAAGGAGAAAACAAGAGATTAAAGGAGAAAGAGGAAGAAGAAAGAAAAGAAAGAGAGAGAGAGAGGGGGAGGGAGGGAGGGAAAGAAAGAGAAAGAAAGAAAGGAGGGAAAGAAGGGAAAGAAAGGAAAGAAGAAAGAGAAGCAAAAGAGGGATAAAGGTCCAGTAATAATTTGGTACTGGGAAATTCTGTTGGCAGCAGAGCAAGTGAAATCTCTGATTGTTCCAGCTTGTGCTGCTTGCAGTCCCCATTGATCTCTCCACCACAGCTTTCCAACTTCCACTCAAATCAGTAAAGCAGAACACTAAATAGGCCAAAGTATGATTAAAACAAAAGTCATAAGATTAGCAAGTAGCTTCAAGCTTACTTTGAATCTTCTTCTTTTACTGGAGGAATTTCCAGTAAAAATAAGTTTATTGGCATGCCTTTTCTGAACATTCAGCAACATTTTAAAAGGAGCATTTCCTCTCTCCAAACTGATTCCTAGGTCCATTTCTATGTCTCTTTTTGAAGATAAATATAGATATAGGACTTCTAAAGTTCTACTTTTAAAGTTCTAAGCTTTACACATGTGCACACGCACACACACACTTACACACATTTCCACCTGTGATGATCTATAGGGTGATAAACTGTAGAAAAGACATTGCCTATTCTTGCCAGTTAGTTCAGAGGCAGGCAAACATCAAATTCATAATTCTGTCCTGTAACACATGAGACATATTCAGTCCTAAAGACTAAAATAGTGGTTTTCGATATTTCTTAAATCCACAGACTTATTTAATGATCAAATTGTGGAGGTATTGAATTTCCATACAGAGTGAATAAACAAGTTAGTGGCTCTAGACAGTAACATATTTATCAACCACCAACTGTAAGGTATCAACTTTGAAGTTATTCTAATCAGAGTCTCTGTAATATTTGCTGTTTCTAATTTTATTTTTTTGTTACCCTCAGGACAAAGTGCTAAGATGCAAGGAATTTTATTACATATCTAGCATTTGAATATCAACAAATTTTAGCAACATATTTGAACTCCGTGTTAAATTACACACATGGCCTTTGGATCTATCTGCTCAAAGTCTTTGCAATTCCCAGGAATTGTAAGAGTTAACTAGAAAAAGCCAAACAAAACTCTTGCAATAATATCTAGAACAATATTGCAGACGTGTGGAGCTTACAGAATGTGGAGCCCATTTATTTTGCATGCACATTTAATGTGCAAAATTATTTTTAAGTTCTAAAGCAACCTCTCGGAAATGCTAAGAACTGCAAAGCTACGCAGACCCCGATGCATTCCTAAATATAATGAAGAAAAAACCGAAATGCACCAAGAATTAAAAACTCTGGTTACTCACGATTCTTTTCACCTTTCCACTTTGACCCAGCTTTCGTTCTGTCCGAGACACCCACAGGAGAAGTTATCTCAGCCATCGAGAGCAGCAGCATCAGTAACAGCACAGCCATGCCAGGTAAAAATAACCTCTATCGAGAGTTCTGTCACAGACAAACCTGAAGGCTCTTACTGGGAATAGAAACCTGGAGCCAATCCTGTCATTTTATTCAGCAGAAATGCAAAGATGCTGTTTTTCCCATAAATTTTTAAAAAGCAGGTATATTCTCATCAAGGCTTCTATGTGAATTATGCAGGCAAGGTTAAAAAAATTAGAAGAGATGTAATAGCTTCCTTGATATATAAGCACAAATGCCAGGAGAGATAAGCTGACAGTTTTCTCTGGTCTTTCTGCAGCTACTAGTTCCTAACCTGCTCCCGCCATCTCTCACTTCTTCCATATGTTTGTCAACATTTCTCATAACATGATAATAAGGAAAAGCTGTGATTTCAGCATTTTCCCATCTATCCATTCTGTAGCACAGATTATAGTACTTGACAAAATTGAATATTTAATTTTGGCACTGCAAACACACCTCACTTCATTTCAAACAGAGGTGGTTGTTAAGGAAAGAAAAAAATCCCACTTGTTCACAGAGCTCTGACATCTTGGAGAAAGGATTAGATATATAAATATCTGCTGCTAAGACATGATAAAAATGCCTCTGGAAAAGGGGGTGGTAAACAATCATTTTTCTTACTTAGCTTGTACTGTGGAATTTCTGTATTCAGAGAATACTGTATAAAGACAGTATGCCAAAAATATTCCAAATTCATGAAGCAGGCAAAATGTAATGTACATTGCACATTCAAGGATCATCTGCAATGCATCATAAACACTGATTTGCCTTGTAAATACATGTTGGTATATTCCATCTCTCCTGTTTTCTGGAGAATGATTTTATTGCCTCATGAGCTGATTTTTTTTTTTTTAGCAAATCAGAATTATCTGCTTTACAATGAAGTCTACTTCCCATGGGCAAACGGAAATATTGTATTGATTATATTGGAACTATACTAGAACAACATTAGTTTACCTTCTGTTTGGGACCAAATTTATTAATTTTTTAATAAAATATTGTTACGCTTCCAAGAACATTATAGAACAATAATATATATATTTCTTTTAACAAGCACATAAAGTTATTTTCAGATATTACTAAACACACAATATTCTACAACCTGAGCTATTTCTACACTTAAAGAGGTCACATGGCTGCCAAAATATATTTAAAAAACATGTAACTGATAATGTGCTATTTACTGTTAGCTCCCTGTTCTGCAGCAGAGTGAAAATAAAGTAAGGTCAAGAGCCAAACAGGTAGAATAAATGAATAAAACAAGCTGGGTATAAGGCAAGAGGGATAGGAGGAGATTGTGGTCAGGTGTGGAGAAAGCTCTGTGAATGGTGGCAGCTGCCAGTAGACTTCAGTTGAATGTTACCATATGGGTTACAGATTCAGGATTGCTAGATGTTTCGATTTCAAGGAGAAGCTAGAAATTGCAATTATTATGAGAAATCTCCTAATTTTTAAAGCAAAAAAGAACATAATTTCAAACTTCTTAACTAGGCATAAAAGGCAGACCATTCTGAATCTGTTTCTAACTTATATTTTGCCGAATTTTTGATTAAAAATATGCTTAAATGCTTATATCTGAAATTTTATTAATGGCAAAGATCCATAAAGGGAACTTAGTGGGAGAGACATGTATAAAGAATTTTTTATCTGCCAGGATAAATTCAATGAAAATCCATATACTGTTTTTATGAAATCACAGAGGAGAAAATATCTGACTACCCAAGGGCATCAGAGAAGGCTTTTTATTTTTCTTCATTCCTTCTAAGAGCAATAAAATCTAATCATACCAAGAAAATTTCCATTTTCCAAAAAAGCATGAACTTCCAGTCTGTCAGACCTTTTTATTTACTTTCTCCTCAAAATACCTTTTTCCCATTTCTACTTTATATACTCCTAATAATGTGTAATAGCTGAAGAGAGGTTTATCTTCTCAGAGTTTCCCAGGAGTTATCATTAATTTTTCTTAGGACTTATTCACCTGGAAGTAGAGAACTTCACACATTAAGAGTCTCTCTCTCTCTCTCTCTCCCTCTCTCCCTCTCTCTCTCTCTCTCTCCCTCCTCTTTCTCTTTCTCTGTGTGTGTATGTGTGTGTGTGTCTTCAACACTAGGTATACAGCTCATTGTGGGCTTCGCTTTATTATATTTTCTTTATATTCAGTTATGATTGCCGTACATGAAAGAAAATTGTCAAAAGTTTGTTGAACTGATGGTACATTTTACTGTTATGGATATTAATTTGAGTTGATACATTTTAACATTAAAATATGACTCTTTAAAACAACCAGGATAACTTCTTTCATCCTCTGGCTTTACATTTATTTATATGTTGTACTTTGTTTTCCTTGGTAATTAGTATTAGAAGATGTTATAGGTAAATAAAGAAACCTCATTACATTTATTCCTTTTTAGTTTGAGACAATCATATTCATCACATAAAAGCAACACTTTAGTCTGCTAGAATCCATGCTACACTAGTAAAAGCTCAAAGCTTATATTCAGTATTAACTTTAGGTCATAAGTATTGAGAGACCATAAAGAGAGAGCCGTTATAAATATGGGAAGCTGGATCTAGAAACACATTCTAAGACTAGCTTTCAAATCTGCAATTTTTTAACATAAAGTACTGAAGATTATCAGCAGATGGGTGTAGTCTGATCTAAAATTATGAATTGGTTCAAAGCCAGTTATTTGGCAGTCACATCCTAAATTGCACATGTCCAGAGCTATTTCAACTTAAAACATTAAGCAGGCAAACTGCATGTCTGCGCTCTCTCTTCCTTCTTGTTCCAAGCAGTTGTCCCACTTGGCTGTGCAAACTCACTCTGGTCTGAGTCCATGGAGTTGAGCAATCTCATTCTTCCTAAGTGAAACTGATCAGTACCATCATGTCACTAACCATATAAATACATCCTGACTCACGGAAGTTAATGTAAGTAGTCGAAAGCCTTCTGCCATTCATTCATTCAACAAATATTTTCTGAGCACCTAACGTGCACGTCTTTATACCATATTTTGTAGAACAACTGCAAGGACTTGCAGTGAAACAACAGATGAAGTCTCTGCCTTCATAGAGCTGATATTCTAGTGAGTAGAAATGGACACTATATAATAACATCTTACTTTTAAACACATACTTTAAAATTGCATCTGCAATAAAGTTAAAGAGAAGATTTCCAGAGATTATAGGCACAGGACTTAATTTAAAGGTTCTTTGAGGAAGTGATGTGTAAGCAGAGAAAGGAAGAATAAATAAGTACATGTGGGGCAAAAGTGGGACAAGCAGAAAATGGGTGTAGTCAGTCAGGAAGCTTACACAAAAATTCCTCAGGCATAAAAGAGCTTGTCACATATTAGGATGAAAGAATAGCTAGAAATATGGGTAGAGACCTTTTCAGTTCAGGCCCTGGAAAGTATGTTAAGAATTCTGAACTTCATTCTGTGGTTTTAAGAAGAAGCAGATTTTTGCATTGAAAGGTTACTCTCCTTTCAATAGAGAGAATAAGTTAGAAAGTGTCAAAGTGGAAGCAGGAAGACCAGTTAAAAGACCATCTGATTATTTAGGTGAAAAATGTATACTGGCAATGATAGAAATAAAGAAAAAGAAATGGAAAATGAATAGATGAGAAACATTTTCTGGAGGCAGAAGCAATGATGTTGGTTGGTGAATTACACATAGAAAGTGAATAAAAAGGGGTTTCAAGGTTGCAGCTAGGTTTCTGGGATAAACATTTATCTCGAGGTAGAAATATTTAAGCAAATTTGGAGATCAAGGATGAAAAGAACTTAATGTTCCCATCATTGGTAAATAACTAAAAAATGTCACTATCACTTCAGACTAGATAGAGAAGGAATGCTGAGTGTTGGGTAAGAAAGAAAACAAATACATACCAACAGAAAAAAAATAACACTTCAAATCTAGTAAGAATCAGCCTATTTGTCTACATTCTCATATAAGGAATATTTGAATTAAAGAGAACCACAATAGCTACACAATGGTAAATGCATTTACAGAGGTAAGAGTTGTTAACTAGAAAACTAGTTAAGGACTATTGCAGCCGTCCAGGCAAGAGATGATAAATGGCTTAGAGTTGTAGTGGAGACAGAAGGAAGTATAGATATGAAAGAGGTAAAATTGGGCAGGGTGCTGTGTCTCATGCCTGTAATCCTGGCACTCTGAGGCTGAGGCAGGAGGATAGCTTGAGACTAGGAGTTCAAAACCAGCCTGGGCAACATAGTAAAACCCCGTCTCTAAAAAAAAAAAAGAAACAACAACAACAAAAATTAGCCAGGTGTGAGGGCACACGCCTCTAGGGAGGCTGATGTGGGATGATTGTTTGAGCCCCAGGAGGCCAAGATGCAGTGAGCCATGATCACGCCACTGCACTCCAGCCTGGGTGAGAGAGTGAAACTCTTTAAAAAAAAAAAAAAAAAAAACTGAAAGAGAGAAAAGAAAAGAAAAGGGTAAAATTGATAAACTTGGTGTTGCTTTGGTTGGAAAATATGCAACCATAGCTATTATTTATAGACAGTAATGCTCATCCATGTGTACCACTGGTTGTTACTTCTTGATGTGAGGCATCTCCATACCATATTTTGTAGAATAATGTACTGGTCTGGAATATAATATTCTGAGCATAACTACAGATGTTAAAAGGATACATTTATTCCTATGGCACTTTGCAAGTGGCTTACACAAACATTGCCTCCATTAATCCTGAAATCAGTTTTGTGAAGTTAGGCTGATCATTCATACTTTCTCAGTTAAAACAGTAACAATAACAAACTAACTCCGACGTTTGAGAGGATAAAATACTTTTCCAACATTAAATACCTAGATAAAAAAATTAGCAGAACTCGCATGATGGTTTTAAAATATTTCCACAAATATGTTGGTACTCCCTCCTTCAAGAAGTGGATCTTAATTTCCATCCTCTTGGTTGTGGACTGAGATGCTATTGAGAAGGGAGTGGAAATCATGGTGTGATTCTAAGTCTAGATTGGAAAAGACATTGGGGTTTTCTTTCTGCTCTCATTCTCTGTCTTTTTGATCATTCACCCTGGGGAAGCCAGCCACCATATTGTGAGAAATCTGTTGCAGTCTGTGGAGAGGCTCACATAGCAAGAAACTGAGGGTTAGTCCAGTAACCAGCAGGGAACTGAGGTTTGCTAACAATCATGTGAGTGAGTTGATGGACTAAGATGACTACAGACCTGGCTTACAGCTTGACCATAACTTTAATGAAAGACCCTGAGCCAGAACCTCTCAGGTAAGCTACTTCTAGATTCCTGATCCTCTGAAACTATGTGAGATAATAGATATTTGTTGTTTTAAGCTGCTGAACCTTGGGGGTAATTTATTACACAGCAATAGATAACTGCTATTGTCTGGATCACAAGTAACTACTTACTCTCTTTGCATTCCAACTACTTCCAAAACCATGGTTATAATTCCCGCATCAGCTGGAGGCCATGACTGCAATGATAACTTTAATCAACGTCACTGTCGAATCTCTCCTACATCAGCGAGGTCAAGTGAAAATGTATTATTATGGGGGACATCAATTTGCACAATTGCATTCTAATCAATCCTATAGATTTGTTTTGCTGGATTAGAGAAGTATTTTTGTGTGTTTTTAAGTGAGACATTTAGCTCCAGGTCACACGGTTCCTAGTACTTCCTGATCTTCTACTCCAGCCAGGTGGCTATGCGTGCTTCAGTTATGGTTCTGGTTTTAGAATGTATCATGACCAGATTATTACAAAAACGCTGTCACTATCCCACACAAAACGGCCTCTTCATAAGGTATATAACCCTATGAAGCCCCTAGCACAGCACTGGACACATTGTAGATGCTCAAGCAATATACAAGTGATTCACTGATACGATACTCACCTAGAATGAACATCAGCATGGTGGAATAAACACTATGAAATGTGTTTTCTTGTGCTTTTACTTTCTCTAAGAAGCTCTATATTTATCTCTGGTACCTGCACTGGCACTTTCTTTTTATGGCTTATGAAATAGAATTTCCCACTCCTTAGAAGTCTTCCATTGATTGTTATTTTGGTATCATATTAGTGTAATCAATAATATTATAGCACATTAGAGATGAACAAGAACTTAAATCTCAATTGCAATTACTTTTCTATCTCCCAAATTGGATTCAGCAGATTTGATGTATAAAGATATATGTGGCCTGAAAATAATTTTGTAAAAGTGAATTTATTGTGTCCCTAATGCCATGATCAATGAAAAAATCTTCAGCCATGATTTCCTCCCACTCTTTCCACCATTCATTAGAACAGCTATTTATATACAGTCTAATAATTATTTAATTGGATGAATAAACTAACAAGCAAAAATAAAGCAAACTGTTTTATGTAAATAACATTAACACTGTTTATTTAAATTGGGCACCAAGGTGTAAAACAGGCTACTAGCAGGCACAAAATTATTTTAGTAACTATACAAGAGAAAGATAGATACATACATAGATGGATAGATGAATTGAAACACTGTGTTGAGTGCTAAACAGATATTAAATATAACCATGCCCACAAATTCATGATCATGCTGACCAGATAGCAAGAAAACTTAGAAGATAAATAAAATACAAACAAATCAGATTCTAAAAAATCAAATAAATACTTAATTCTAAGAGGGCTTGGGGGATGTATTAGATCAGAGGTGTGTGAGAAGTTCTGATTCAAGTGGAACTCAAAGTCCCCATTTGTCAAGGACGAATGATGACTAGTGTTAGGATCTTCAGTCCAGGAGTGAAAAGATCAGGAAAAAGACCTACACGTGCACTTGCAAGGCTGTGTCCAGAGGGCCATGTGTGGCTGGATCAGGCAGCATTTGTAGAGAAATCCATAGTGAAAGGTAAGTTAGTTTTACATATTGCAGGACAGTGATTTGAGGAGTATGGAGTTGAGTCTAAGAGCAATGGGAAAATGTACAAGTTTTGAGCAAGTTTGAGAGAGAGGGAGAAACCAGCCACTGTAATAAATGGAAAGAACAGTACAGTATCAGCAAATTGATAGGTGCTTAATGCTTAATTAGACAAAGAAGATGATCCCTTGGTCATGTATTTAATTAGCCCCTCTTATACACTGGAGTCACTCCAGCTGGAGTATCACAGGTGTCCCTCCCTTGAGTGTGACATAGTCCAGCCTCCAGAAAGTGATGAGTCAGTTTTTTAAGCAGAGCCGTGGGTTGTGTCTGTGTAAAAGAAAAGCTACACATTTGACATGTTGAGAAACTAAAGGGTGGTGATAGCTCAGCTTGTGACTGGTGAAAACCACTCTCAGGATTGCTCCCTGTTCTTCCTGCATGCAGAATTCTCCTTAATGTGAAAAAGCCTTATTTTGAATTCTAAGTCTAATTTACTACAGAAGATGCTATGAGAGGCTTTGGGCCCTCTGATGACAGGAATTGATGTTCATCCTGCCGCTTCCCTGAAAAAGTAATTTGAAAGGGAGACTGCAGAGATTTCATACATAGGAGTCTCATAAACAAACCCTAGTCATAAACCATAAGCCATAAGCAAAGAATATCTGGTCTTTGGGTTTGAATATTACTGATTTGGATTTTTATTAAATAGAGTAATTTTAAGGAAAACTAACTCTTTGAAGACTAATGTTTGGAATCTGACCTTAACATCATTTCATAAGGTAAAAATATGTACATAAGGTATACATACGATATACAGTGTCTCTAGGAATTTTATTTCTCATCTATGAAATTTACTTCTGGCTCTCTAATAAGCTATTGGAAAACCTGATGGAATTAACAGAAAATGAAGTCTTTTGCTAGAACTTAAATAGAAATAACTGTGATGCTAGAAAGTGCTACTTTGTCTGACATATAATTTTATTTAATCCATTCTATGAGTATCATTATATTCCTACCTGAACAGGTGTTTCAGAATTCATGAGTTCTGCATTTTAGAACAGTAAAATTCAAATACCTAATTTTATCATTGACAGGAAAAATTAAAACATTTATATACAGATGAATATTAAATAACCTGTATTTGTGAACAAAGAATGCTTTATTCAATTTAATTTTCTGGTGAAATGAGAGTGAACTAGAGAATCTTGAATCCATGTTAGTAAAACCTTCCTCCAATACATTTCTTACCAATGAATACATAGTCTTCCATATCAAATTTAGTGTTTCATTAATAAATGTGGCTTTTGTGATATCTGAATTTCATCAGTGTTATTTTCTAGGACCGTGCGTGTGGCCATTGATAAGGATAACATATCCCTGTGAAAGGTTTAAGGTAATGTTTGCAAAGATGACTGTAATAGTTCCTGTCATCCCAAATGTCCATTTATGTGTGACTTTGGCGATTCTCCCATGAAGAGGTAGAGTCTCTTTCACCACTACTTGAATCTGAGTTAGCTTTATTATTTGTTTTGAGCAATAGAATGCAGTGAAAGCAATGCACCTGACTTTTGAGTTTGGATCTTAAAAGAACCCATTAAAAATTAAAAAATAACAGACGCTGGTGAGCTTGCAGAGAAAAGGGAATGCTTAGTGATGAGAATGTAAATAAGTTCAGCCACTGTGGAAAGCAGTGGGCAATTTCTCAAAGAACTTCAAACAGTTACCATTTGACCCAGAAATCTCATGACTAAGTATAGATCCAAAAGAATACAAATTGTTCTACCATAAAGACACATGCATGCTTATATTAATCACAGTACTATTCACAAGAGCAAAGAAATGGAATCAACCTAAATGTCCATCATTGGTAGGCTGGATAAACAAAATGCACCATGGAATACTATGCAGCCATAAAAAAGAAATAGAGAATGTCCTTTGCAACAACATGGATGGATCTGGAAGCTATTGTCCTTAGAAAAGTCATGCAGAAATAGAAAATGAAATACAGCATGTTCTCACTTACAAGTGAGAGCTTTACAATGAGTACATATGGACACAGAGAAGGGAACAGTAAACACTGCGACCTAATTGAAGTTGGAGGGTGGGAGAAGGATGAGGATTAAAAAATTACCTATTGGGTACTATGCTTATTAGCTGTGTAATAAAATAATCTGTATAATAAACCCCCATGACACACAACTTATCTATATAACAAACCTGCACATGTACCCTCATTCTAAAATAAAAGTTAAAAAAAGAGAGAGAAACCTTACAGCATCTGCTTTTGCTCCAGTGGAAATCTTCTCAGAGACTGCCACAAAAGGAATCTGTTATATACCAGTGCAGGGTGAGAGGCCATATGGAGAAGAACCCAGGCACAGGAGCTGATAGCACCAGGTGCCAGATGTGAGCAAAGCAACAATGGACTTTCCAACCCAAATCATAGCAGCAGTCAGTTTTCTGCAATAGGACTACTTAGCTCAAATCCATACAAGCTCAGCTCTGTGTCTTAGCTTCTTTTTGCCTTAGTTTCCTGCTCTGTGAAATGAGGGTAACAATACTATCTGATTTGTTGGGTAATTGACAATATTAAATGCAGGAATGCAAATAGATACATTAAAATATTGCTGACAGTAAAGCAAGCTCTAATAAAATGAATAAAATGTTAGTGACTATGTTGTTGTTGCTGTTGCTGCATTTTTAATTATTTATCTTTTATAGAAAAGGAAACCAAGACTCAATGAAACTAAATATTTTGCACAAAACCACATAGCTATGAAACTAGGATTCAGGGCCATATTTATTTGTTCCCGAGTCCAAGTGATTAACCACTGTACATTTTTGTATCCACTCTGCAACTCTGATTTATTCAGGGATAGTTGTGTGGCATTAATTGTGGCCAATGAGTTAAAATGTATATTTTATATATAAAAATATATATTTAATGTATTATATAAAAAATATTTTTGATTATATATTTTATGTATTATATTATATACAATACATATTTTATGTATTATATTATATACAATACATATTTTATGTATTATATTATATACAATACATATTTTATGTATTATATTATATACAATACATATTTTATGTATTATATTATATACAATACATATTTTATGTATTATATTATATACAATACACATTTTATGTATTATATTATATACAATACACATTTTATGTATTATATACAATACATATTTTATGTATTATATACAATACATATTTTATGTATTATATACAATACATATTTTATGTATTATATACAATACATATTTTATGTATTATATATATTATATATTTCATGTATCATGTATATTTTATGTATCATATTATATATTGTAAATATATACAAGTGAAATAAATAATATTTTGATTAACCTAGTGCAACTAAGTTAAGCACTTTAATATAACTTTGTCCAATGTGTCAGCTCCTTACCACCTGCCTGGCGTCATCTTCTATGATTCCTTCTTACTAACCCTAGATTTCAGACCATACATCCTGTGCACCTTCTGCGAATGCTGTTAGTAATATACTACGTAACATTGCAAAGGGAAATTGACAAACATTTATTAAAACTCTGTCCTAAAGACTTCAGTTGATGTACTAATTAGTTAAACCATCTTTCTGAGGATCCCTGAGTGTACCATTTAATCTTTTACTACAGAAAATAAGAATGAGAAAGGGTAGAGAATAGCAAAAAGGAAATAGAGATTTTTTTTCTAATGAGTTTGGAAATAAGAATGGTCTTATGAGAAATGAGGGCTTTGTTTAATTCCAAATGCATTCCTATGCTGGAATTGCAATTTACTCGAGTTTTAACAGATGTCATACCTAAGTTCTCAAACTGTTATGACCCATTTGCACATTCTTAAACAGAGCAAAAGCAAAGATGTGGTAGTGCAATATAAAAGTAGAATCAAGAGTACTTCAGCTTTGCTCATTTTTATTTCTGTGGTACTCACCTCCCACTCACACAGAATTCTTCCATCTCCTTCTCATTTGATTGCACTGTCTTGAACTCAATTCATATTATCTCTGCAGTGCAACCCATCTTTTGATACAACTTTATTTAGTATATTTCCAATACTGTATAGAAAAAAATACCTGGTTGTGCTGGAGATAATTATTTACTCCGCTCAAACGTCTGATATATCCTGAAACAAACATGGATTATAATGGGACACTCAAAATCAAACAGAATTAAACTACCATATTAAAAAGACAGCAACTATAAACATAGATTCAATTATGTAACAAACCTGAGAGTATATTAAAAAAGTTAGCAATCTGGTTTCACCATTCATAGACCAAGAGGTAGTCTGAAAATAGATGAGATTAAAATGGGGTTGAGTCAACCTCACCTGTAGTAAATAGAAAGCCAGCCCTCCTCAGAAATGAAAGATCTAAAGAGCTATCAAAATATTTTATTTCTTACTGCTATGGAAACTTTGAGTTATGCATTGACAATCTTCACTTTCACATCAAACTAAATATTCATAGGAAGTGGTGACATGTTAAATTGTTATTACACTTTCATGAAGTGTGAAATCTCAAGAGACAGCTTTATGGTGTTATAAGGCCTGCATTCCGATCCTGATAATGCCACTTACATAAATAAATAGGTCCATATTTATCTATTGGCAGGTCAGTCCTCTGAGCTGAGCCTCTAAGTTCTCACCTGTGAAGTGTACAGATTGAGAATGCATGACTCATCACATTTTTGTTTGGCTCAATTGACTTGATACATGGGCATATGATTTATAACTGTAAGTCAGCATACCAGTACTATTTTTATTAGTTTTTCTAACAGCAGGCCACCAAAAGATTCAGTATTTAGCATTACTGACGACAAATATAAAGTGTAGCTTTTGCGGGAAGTCCACTGGAGATTCACAAGTATATGTACAAGGAAACCTCTGGTGAGTAGAACTGCAGGGAGGACTGAAAAGGAGTGAGATAGGGATTCAGATGGGGGAGATGAGAAGCACATACTTTTTTTTCATTATTCTCCCATCTGCCCATATTAACATACAGTTATGTTCATAAGACTGCCCCTCTTTATTGCTCAAGGTACCACCTGGACCTTCTAAATGCATGGATTTAGAAGGGTTTGTTTCTATAAATATACGATGTCTTAGACATCATATTTACTTATTGTAGTTTCTTCTTTTAACGATGTTGCTAAAGCAACATTCGTCATGGCTAGATGGCTGCATGTGGGTAAAGATACGGTGCCTGAATTACAATTATTTCCTTATACTCCAAACAACTAAGTTAAATCTAAATTTTTAATTGTAGAATAATAAGATTTACTTGACCTGGGAAAAGGTGACTGAGGCACTCAGCTCTCTGATCTAGATTATTCAAGGATTTCCCTAAAATTAACCATGCACAAAGTTATTCACTAGCTCTACATATAATCAAACATTTGAGACTGTTTCACACTGAATATGACCTGGACCAGGTTGAATCTCTTGCACACATAACATTCAGAAGTTATCATATACTCTTCAAGTGAATGAAAATGATCTATTAGTCATTTGTTTCTTCATGTATTCATATTCAATAAACATTCAAAGGCTCACAATATGCCAGGCACTGCTCTTAGAACAGTAGACATAATAATATGTTCCAAAGAGACAAAGCCCCGGTTCTCATGGAGCTTATGCTGTCATTCTTCTCTTACTTTTTCATGAAGATGGACAAAACATCCCAAATATGGTGCTCCCCAAGACCATAGCCCCTGCAAAAGGAGTAATATTAAGAAGCAATGTATTATATAATGTAAATTTCTCTGGATGTGGGAACTTGATCTAGGGGATCCCATT
This sequence comes from Pongo pygmaeus, assembly GCF_028885625.2. Lineage (NCBI taxonomy): Eukaryota > Metazoa > Chordata > Mammalia > Primates > Hominidae > Pongo > Pongo pygmaeus. The sequence goes on along the minus strand of NC_085930.1, from coordinate 16,116,296 downwards.
CCATAGGTAGTCCAATTTTCTGTTTTGTGGAGATACGTTGGGCCAGTTAGATATTAACTCTTAAAAATATGAATCAAAAATACAAACAGAATGAGGCAGAGAACACAAGAATAGAGACTGAAATCAGGTAAAGAGGAGTTCTATAGGAGAAAAAAGTCATGCTAGAAGGAAGTAGAAAACGCAGAAAACCTAAACGCTGAGGCTGAGAACAGTAGAATTTGAGGACATCAGCTGATAGCGACATGCTCCTTCATGCCTAGAACTGCCTGGGATTCTAGAGCTAGGTTCCATCTGACTCACTCGTCAACATTCCTTATAATTCTAGAGGGGTGGCCTGCATGTGATTTCTCCATCTTCAATAAATGCATATGACTATTTTTTTCTATTTCCATTATATGCCCCTCACATTTTATTCATTTATTAAGATGCACATTTATACAGAATTACAAGGAGGAAAAGGTCATGGACGGAAACTTGTTAGAAACGGACCACGCTTCCTCGATGGCGCAGTAACCAATTGAATGGCAATTTATTTCAATTGGTCTATTTAAGAAGCTAGAAAACTATTTTAAAAATAACCGTAGTTCAGGTGACAATAAGAACAAAATGCTTAGACCTCTCTGATCTTCTGAATCCTGAGAACGTATTTTGGAAATGCTATGACAGGTCAGGTTTCTACTGGATTTAGAGGGTCTTTTTATTTTCCACTTCAATCACAACAGTATAAGCCAGAAAGCAGATGAAAAGACAAGTGGCTTCCCAGAGGTTCCAGATTTCTTTGGCTAGCACTAAATTAGTAGACACAAAAAACCCAAGGCAAATGTCAAATTGTATGTAAAGTCTACATAAAACAAAGACTAAGAATCTGTTGAAGGAGCAAAGACCATGACTCAGGAAAACATACGAGAGCAGAATGGAACACACACACACAGACACACACACACACACACACACACACACACACACACAGAAATACACACATACTCAAAAAAATGTAATATTCAGGTGATGCAGACCAGACAGAAAACCGAGTGACCATTTTCCTAGCTACAAATTGGAATAAAGAGGAAATTAGAAACACAAACCTGGATTTCACACTCTCTCACTTGTTATTGGTTGCATTGTTTTGCACTTCTGATAACTGTATATATCTGTTCTCATTCCACATTGTGGCTTCAACTGTTCTCAAATAATTTTTAAATTTTTCACATAGATTTAAAATTGATTAAGAAATTTTTACAAAAATCTGGGCAGAGTAGCTCCTACCTGCTTGCATTTTTTTAGTATCCAGAAGGAACTGAAGAGGTATGTACCTGCCACATTTGCTGTAATTCCGTCTAGATACACTGTGTGTTACATAAGCACAATTTGAAAAATTCACTATTAATTTTTATTTGAAAGCAATAAGGATAAAAGATATCATTGCATGAATGCCTGATAAAAACATTAAACTATGAGAGGAGAAAAGAGTCAATAGATGTCTTTCTGTACATCACGATGTAACACAAATAATATACATAATATACGCAAGTCCAGGTTCTTTAGAAACTAACATTACTATCACTTATTTCTCTCCTCTTACTTCCTTTCTTCATATGTAATTCTTTTGTTGTTGTTGTTTGTTTGTTTGTTTGAGATGGAGTCTTGCTCTGTCGCCCAGGCTGGAGCACACTGGTGTGATCTCAGCTCACTGCAACGTCCGCCTCCCAGGTTAAAGCCATTCCCCACCTCAGCCTCCCAGTTAGCTGGGATTACAGGCACCTGCCATCATGTCTGGCTAATTTTTGTATTTTTGTAGGGATGGGTTTCACCATGTTGGCCAGGCTGGTCTTGAACTCCTGACCTCAGGTGATCCACCCGCCTCAGCCTTTCAAACTTCTGGGATTACAGGTGTGAGCCACCCTGCCTGGCTCCTTTCTTCATGTAATTGTATCATGCCTATCTCACAGTAAGCTTTGACAGAACTAGTTTCACTTTTTTCTTTTCTTTGAATTCAACTAAATGACAGGAAAACCATCTAAGGTAACTTGAGAAAACATTTTAAAAATTAAGTGATTTAGTGTACACTGTCAAATATAGGTCTTAACCATTTTTGAAATAATGAAAATGTAAAAACAAGTAATTCTGGGCAGTATAAAATTACCAGATTATTTATTGTCTGTTAATTGTTATGATCAGTCTTACATAATCCACAAATAAAAACAAAAAGTCTATTAAAATTATTCAATTAAATGCTTATCCTGGTTTTATAAAACAAAAATGGCCATATTCCATTACTGCTTCAGATTAAATAGAACTTTGTGTATTGGAGACTGACTCTTTCAAGCTCTGTACTTGTTTTCCAAGATCCAAGTCATTTTTCTTTCTAATTATAAATTTAGATCTTTTACATTCAATCAAAACTTCACATTAGTTTGCAGAGATCTCTGATTTGAATAGGGATTGTGTAAAAGCAGAAAACCAACTTGTACATATGAACAGCTATTGTACGCACATCCTAGTGGCATTTTTTCAAGTACTTGGATGCTAACATTTTCAGTTTATGTTCTGCTCAAGATGCCTTTCAACACCCTCACTAAAAATGTGCATTTTAGAATACTCTATTTTTCTTTAGAATAGCCAGCTCTGGATTATTTCTAATGTCTATTTAACCAGCAAATGAAGAGGCAGGAGAACGTTGTGTTTAGGGGATGCAATTCTAACGCCAGCTTATCTGGGCTTGAATATCAGCTCTACCAATTGTGGGTTGTGATAACATGGGCAAGTTCCAGGACATTTTTTGAGTTTCAATTTCCTCATTTAAAAAATGGAGATGCTTTGGCACTGACATGAAATCAGACATAGACCAGTGGAACAGAATAGAGAACCCTGAAATAACTCCATACATCTACAGTGAACTCATTTTTTGACAAAGGTGCCAAGAACATACATCGGGGACAGGACAGTCTCTTCAATAAGTGGTGTTGGGAAAACTGGATTTCCATATGCAGAAGAATGAAACTAGACTGGTATCTCTCACCACATACAAAAATCACATCAAAATGGATTAAACTTTTAAATCTAACACTTCAAACTATGAAACTACTAAAAGAAAACAATGGGGAAACTCCCCAGGACATCGGACTGGGCAAAGATTTCTTGAGTAATACCCCATGATCACAGGCAACCAAGCAAAAATGGACAAATGGGATCATATCAAGTTAAAAAGTTTCTGCACAGCAGAGGAAACAAGCAACAAAATGAAAACACAACCCACAGAACGAGAGAAAATATTTGCAAACTACTCATCTGACAAGGGATTAATAGCCAGAATATATGAGGAATTTATAAGGAGCTCAAACAACTCTATAGGAAAAGCATCTAATAATCTGATTAAAAAATGGGCAAAATATCTAAATAGCCATTTATCAAAAAAGATGTATAAGTGGCAAACAGGTATATAAAAAGGTGTCCAATAGAGGTATCAGAGATAGCAATAGAGGTATCAAAATATCTCATGTAACTTATATACACCTATGTACCCGCAAAAATTAAAAAGAAATATTAATAAAATGTATAAAAATAAATAAATAAAATGGAGATTCTAGTGTTAGCATCTACCTTATGCATTCTTTTGATAATACAATAAATTAAAAATATGTCGAGGGCTTAGCACAGTGCCTGTGACATGGGAGGTGCTGAAAAGATTCTCAACAATGTAGTCATCATTTCAATTATTGCACCCATTGTTATCATCCTCATTATTATTTGGCAGTATATTCTCTGGTATATTGTTAGCAGGAATGCAAAATGCTAAAGCCAGCATACTAAAACAATGTACCAGTTTCTTATGAAGTTTGCTTATCTGTTATCATAGACTCAGCAATTCTGCTCTTACCAGTTTTACCCAAGAGAAAAGAAAAACATATGCCCACATGAAGAGTGTTTATATCAGTTTTATTCATAATCACCCCCAACTGGTAACAACCAATTGTCGACCGAATGGTGAGTAGATGAGAAAATTGTAGTACCAACATGCAATGGAATATTAACCAATAATTTTTAAAAATAAATATTGATACATGCAACACCATGGATGGATTTCAAATACACTATGTTAAGCGAAAAAAATCAGAAAAAAAGCTACTGATCAAAAAATGTAATTGATATGATGTTCTAGAAAAGGCCAAGTTATAAGAACAGAAACCTGATCAAAGTTTGCTAGGAGGATGGACTACAAAGGGACATAAAGGAACCTTTGGGGATGACGGAAATATTCTATGTCTTAATTTTGGTGGTGGTTACATCACTTTATGTATTTTCCAAAATTCATAGAAATGTACAGCTATAAAGAGTAACTTTTACTGTGTGTAAATTGTATCTAGATAACCTGACTTGAAAGATGAAACTAGAAATACGTGCATATCAAGTCACTATGGAGGAATATGTGAAAATATTAACAAGTTACCCTCCAAGGGCCATACATACACTCCTTCGAACAAAACTTAAGCTATGATTGGAGTTGCTGGTTCATCCTAAAGCATTATGTCAGAATCCAATTACGTCCACAAAGTTCACGGGTATTCCTGAGATGTTGCTTTTTGAGCTGGACTGTAAAGTCAGGAAAACGTAGAAGTAAATATTCAAGATCCAGGGTCCACAAGTCTTCAGTTCTGCTCAAAGTTTGACCCTCCCTCACACTCAGGTTCTGGGTCAGCAAATGCAACTCATGAGGAAGGGCCCGCAAACACACAAAGCCTAATCCAGGTTATAGAGTTATTAATAGGAATCAGTTCAGTGGAGTGAAGGGACAAAAAACAAAAGAAACAAACAAAAAACCTGATTAACTGGCACGGAGCTAAACAAGAAAGCTCCTGGCAGCAAGTGAAAAAACACCCTGTTGGCACTAAATTCTTAAGCTATTCAGGTTTGGAGCCAGATAATTTTGTTGTAGTAGTAAGCCAAAGACAATCAGTTTTTATGTCTGACACGTCTTTGAACTGGCTGCTCCATATCCCACCAATTAAGTCTTCTTATTGAATAATGCCCATTAGTTTCTTTATCTTTTTATTTGAAAATTCTGTTTTACAAGCAAGTAGCAAACTATAGAGCAGTCTTTTGATTTAATTGGTTCTTATTTTATTTTTTCTTCTTAAATACAAGATACGTCTCATTATTATTATTATATAATAGATGCTCTCATATTTGCTATTATAAATTGTCTGAATTGTTATACCTTCTTCTTTCCAACTAACTTTTCTCTCTCTCCTTTTTTAAACTTTTTATTGGTATTTGGTTTTCAAATTTAGCCATGGTCTAACATTTATGATATAATTTTAAAATTGATGATCATAATTTTTAAGGATTGAAAATGTTTTATAATTTTACAAAATAAATAAAAATTAAAGACTTTAACAAAATCAACTTACTAAGGTACTTTAGGCCATGCAAGTTACAAAAACTGGTCTTTTGAAATATCTTAAACATGTAAGTGTAAGCAATATTTATAATTTGTAAATTTTCAGAAATTAAGTTCAATAAAAATAATAATTTACTCTGTTTAATTCATGTTTAATTTGTCCAACTCTTAATATAATTTAATTTCAAACATTTGTAAGGATGCAGACAACCTATGCCAACAAATGAGTAAACAAACCAAAAATTCTTTGGAAGTCCTGAAGGACTATAGCCACTTTTAAAAATTAAATCGATTTCATTTTTGAGAAAATGATGTTTCTCTCAATTGATTAGACCCCTAAGAAATGAACGGTTGGGCCACCCTACCATATAGAAAGCCCCAAATAGCTGAAGTGCTAATTGGGGACAAAAGGAGCACAGAAAGAATGCTAGAGTTGTACAAAACAGTCACAACTTAGTGAATGGTTGCCGAAGTGAAAGGCTGTAGAGTCCCGTAGATTTTTCCTTTCTTGGCCTTGAATGTATTTGTATATAGTAACCAATTTCCATTTTTCCTCTTGTTCCTGTTCTCTACATTTTTTGAAGATTTTACAGAATGACAAATTGGGATTGCAACTGAATGAGAAAAGCTTGAATACATCCCAACGTCTTATTCAGTTAAAATGGGATTATAACCAAATAAGTTATTGATGGGATTTTGAGTTTCCATTTATGGGAAGAGAATGAAGACCATTTGTATACGGTTTAGTGCATTATGTTAGACTGGACCAAATTTTTATTGTTATTGCTGTGTTTGGAAGTACAATTATTTGTAGAAGGATGTAAATGGATGTTTACATGAAAATTCTGGATATGAATAGGTTCTGCCAGGTAGGTGTAATTGCATGAGCTTTGAAGGGCAGAAGGAGGTAGTAGTTATTATTCTGCTGTTGTAAGTATTACAACAACAGTGTAGAGATCAGTGTTGGCTGACCCCTGTACTGCATATGTCAGTGTCTTGTCACCAGCAACTTGGCATGAGGGCCAGTTGCGTTAGAGACAGAGCACCAGTTTCCTAATGTACTACAACTAGGATCATATACAATGTCTTCATTCTCTTCCCCAAAATGAAAACTCAAGATCCCATCAATAACTTATTTGGTTATAATCCCATTATAATCCCATTATAACCAAATAAGATTTTGGGATGTATATACCAACTACAGTGGTGATCTTCATTCCCACCGTCCAAGTGGTCCCCTAAGTTTCTCGGCTGCAATTCATCCAGCAAGTTTGTAAAGTACTGTATTCCATGCATACCATCCCTTTCTTCTAAAATAACACTAGTATCTTCTGTTTTCTCCAATTATTCCTGACTGCGATACCACAGTAATGCAGACTTTTCAAGAGAATAAAAGGTGGAAATTAGACAGATTCAGAAGACAAAAACATGGTACAGAAAAAAGTACAAATCATTTACTAGGCAATGTAATCAGGATTATTTCACAGATGTAATTATTTGCATAGATGTTTCTTTTATTTGACAAAATGTTTAATTGCAAGGAAATATAGGAAATAAAAAATATGACTCAATGAAGCCAAAGCATTGTGCAGGCATCTTCTAGCAAAACACTCGGACAAGAAAAATAATTTGACAGTTTTATGTCAGTGAATTCAAAATGTCTGAATCCTCTATGAGTCCAAAACTTTATTAGCTGAAGCTAAAATGTGACACGCAATTACGAAATCACTCGTTTTTCTAGCCTGCACTGGTTGGGACTAAGGACAAAGTAAATAGAAAAGGTGCCACTTTTGAATAACACTCTTAGTAGATAAAATGACAATGTGCAAAATGAGATAATCTAATTACTAAATTGGAAATAACTTTCCACCGAAGTTTGATGCATTTACAGACATTATAAATGTGTTCAGCTGATAATCCTAATTAGAAGAAATTATTTCTTTTTGTTTTTTAGATTTAGCGAAATGTTTTTATTGTAAAGAAAGATACAGAGGCTGCCTTGAAAATCTGAACTCCTTAATGCCATTTCCTTCAGCAAAACAGGCATCTTTTAGAGTGTCAAGACAAGGCCCAGGTATAATAGCAAGACAATGTAATGAGTTATATTTCTTGCCCAAACTACACACAGACACCTCATATTTATTCCAGTTTACTTATTTGTGCCATACAAATATTTTTATGTGTTCCATGTGAAATGGGTTGAGACAATTTGGTTCAAAGGGGAGGGAATAAACTCGAGACCATTACATCACTCATAGGAATTTCAAACCCAAACAGAGACCAAACTGTCTTGTTAATAGATTTCTGTGTTGAAAAATAATATTTCACATCCTTAGAGTCCTAATCATGAGGCATTTAAAAATATATTAGGAAATAAAACAGGTAACACGAGAAAAGCATGATAACATTTTGAATGACTTAATTCTTTTGTACAGAATTATCTAATGCTCACTAAGCATCTCTGCCAACTCCAGTCTCAGCCTAAGTAAGAGATAGAGAGCAAGAGAACTTGTATTAATGTCTGCCCCCCAACATACATGTTTCACCCTACTCCACTCGGGGTTCTCATCAGTTTCAGGCTGCTTACTGAATCATGCTGTTTTAAGAAAAATCAATGCCACAATATTTCTTTTTACTCAGGGGTCATTAATAGCATCCTTGCTGATTAAATATTACCAACACATGTATCAATTATTTAGGCCATGTATTATTATTGACTTAGAAATAATGGAAAATTCTATCCTCAATATTAGTCCAAAGTTGTTTCCTAAGGGTTAGTATATTTCAAAAAATAAAAGCTAAAGTAAATTATTTATAGTTATTTTTAAAATGTCATTTTAGAAAATATTTTTTAAATGTCTAACTTCTATTTTAAGTTCGGGGTACATGCGTCGATGTGCAGGTATGTTACATAGTTAAATGTGTTCTATGGTGCCTTGCTGCACAGATCATCCCATCACCTAGGTATTAAGCCCAGTATCTACTAGCTATTCTTCCTGATGCACTTCCTCTTCCCACCCCTCACCCTCTGACAGGCCTTAGTGTGCATTTTACCCCCTCCTCATGTGTCCATATGTTCTCATCATTCAGCTCTCACTTAAAAGTAGAACATGCGGTATTTGGTTTTATGTTCCTGTGTTAGTTTGCTGAGGATAATGGCATCCAGCTCCATCTATGCATCTATGTCCCTGCAAATGACATCATCTTGTAAAACACATTTTTTTTTAAATTTTTTTAGAGACAAAGTCTAGCTCTGTTGCCCAGACTGGACTACAGTGGTGTGATTATAGCTCACATCCTTACATCAGACTTGCACTCCTAGACTCAAGCAATCCTTCTGCCTCAGCCTCCAGAGTAGCTGGCTACAGGTGTGCACCACCAGACCCACCTAATTAAAACAAGGTTCCATGTTCATGGATAGGAAGAACCAATATCGTGAAAATGGCCATACTGCCCAAGGTAATTTATAGATTCACTGCCATCTCCATCAAGCTACCAATGACTTTTTTCACAGAATTGGAAAAAACTACTTTAAAGTTCATATGGAACCAAAAAAGAGCCCACATTGCCAAGACAATCCTAAGCCAAAAGAACAAAGCTGGAGGCATCATGCTATCTGACTTCAAACTATACTACAAGGCTACAGTAACCAAAACAGCATGGTACTGGTACCAAAACAGAGATATAGACCAATGGAACAGAACAGAGCCCTCAGAAATAATGCCGCATATCTACAACTATCTGATCTTTGACAAACCTGAGAAAAACAAGCAATGGGGAAAGGATTCCCTATTTAATAAATGGTGCTGGGAAAACTGGCTAGCCATATGTAGAAAGCTGAAACTGGATCCCTTCCTTACACCTTATACAAAAATTAATTCAAGATGGATTAAAGACTTAAATGTTAGACCTAAAACCATAAAAACCCTAGAAGTTGCCTAGGTTTAGGCAATACCATTCAGGACATAGGCAGTGGCAAGGACTTCATATCTAAAACACCAAAAGCAATGGCAACAAAAGCCAAAATTGACCAATGGGATCTATTTAAACTGAAGAGCTTCTGCACAGCAAAAGAAACTACCGTCAGAGTGAACAGGCAACCTACAGAATGGGAGAAAATTTTTGCAATCTATTCATCTGACAAAGGGCTAATATCCAGAAACTACAAAGAACTCAAATAAATTTACAAGAAAAAAAAAAACAACACCTTCAAAAAGTGGGCAAAAGATATGAACAGACACTTCTCAAAAGAAGACATTTATGCAGCCAACAGACACATGAAAAAATGCTCATCATCACTGGCCATCAGAGAAATGCAAATCAAAACCACAATGAGATACCATCTCACACCAGTTAGAATGGCGATCATTAAAAAGTCAGGAAACAACAGGTGCTGGAGAGGATGTGGAGAAATAGGAACACTGTTACACTGTTGGTGGGACTGTAAACTAGTTCAACCATTGTGGAAGACAGTGTGGCGATTCCTCAGGGATCTAGATCTAGAAATAGCATTTGACCCAGCCATCCCGTTACTGGGTATATACCCAAAGGATTATAAATCATGCTGCTATAAAGACACATGCACACGTATGTTTATTGTGGCACTATTCACAATAGCAAAGACTTGGAACCAACCCAAATGTCCAACAATGATAGACTGGATTAAGAAAATGTGGCACATATACACCATGGAATACTATGCAGCCATAAAAAAGGATGAGTTCATGTCCTTTGTAGGGACATGGATGAAGCTGGAAACCATCATTCTCAGCAAACTATCGCCAGGACAAAACACCAAACACCGCATGTTCTCACTCATAGGTGGGAACTGAACAATGAGAACACTTGGACACAGGAAGGGGAACATCGCATACATTAGGAAATATATCTAATGTAAATGATGAATTAATGGGTGCAGTGCACCAACATGGCACATGTATACATATGTAACAAACCTGCACGTTGTGCACATGTACCCTAGAACTTAAAGTATAATAAAAATAAATAAATAAAAATAAAACAGGGTTCTTTTAGAGACGATGGGGGGTGGGTGAGAGGTGGTCTTGCTATGTTGTTCAGGCTGGTCTTGCGCTCCTGGCTTCAAGCGATCCTCCCTCCTCAGCATCCTGTGTAGCTGGGATTACAGGTGCAAGCCACTGGGCCTGGCTCTAACAAAGGTTTTGAATCATATTTATTTCCACATGCAGCGCTTTTTTCTGAAAATCTGCACTGTTTGCACGTTATACATTTTGAGCTTACCAGAGCGGCAGTCATATTATTTTTTAAGTTTATTCTTCTCTCTGAAGTAGGTAATAAAGAGCAATTTCTATAGCATTTTAGGCTGAGTCTATGTTGGAATTACCATATGTGCATATGATTCTAGACACAAACAACATTACTGAGATTGTTGTAGGAACCACCAGGACTCAGGATTTGTAAAGTATTAATCAAATTGAGTAAAGGAATTTGTTTCAGAATAGTTTAGGACATCCATTATAAAATTCTGGTTTTCTGACATTGGGTATTCTCTTAATTTGAGCAAAGTTCCTGCTGAACTTGTATCAGAGGGTTACCCTTCCTTTGACAGCTCCTCACTAGGCCAAGAGCAAAGTGAATGTATGATAATTGAGCTATCCCTAAAATAAAATTTTTCTACTCTTCTGAGTTTATTTCTCTGAGGGGAGAAGATGTTTCCTTCAATTTTCCTATAAAAAGCTGATTAATCCTAAAATTTGAAGCCTGAGAAAAGGAAGAAACTATTGTGAGAATCAGAGTCACTCATGAGGAACTTAAAGCACTGCAGAGATAAAATCCTGTGTAACAGTTAATAGCTCTATATGCCAGGAAAACACTGGACCCTTGTAAAGAAAGAATAATAAGTTCTTAATACAAAAGAAAGCTACTTTAGTTTTTAATCCTATAGATCATGGTTTCATTTAAACTAAATTTTAATAATATGTGCTAATGAATAAAATGCCATTTTAAAAATAATAAATGAAACTGAACAAATTGCATATGGTTAGTTTGCATTTAAAAGACTAAAGTATTTTTCCATTGCAATGTTTGCATTTCTAAAGGATGGACAATACCTTTTATTTTTAGCTGGCCAATCTGTGCCATGTTTGATTTGTATTTTTTTCTTTTTGGTGAACATTAAAATTCTACATTAAAAATTATAATTCCCCTTTACCAGGGACCTCAACTTTCCATCTTATTTCACCACAGATAGTTTTAGTGTCTTCAGTCTTTCATTTCAAAGTGCTCATATTTAATATTTATTACCGAAGAAATAGAAGGCTTAGTCAACTCAATGTTATTTATTTATTTTGCTTTGATCTGTAGGTTGTCATGTAAACTAAGCAGCATATTTCTTTCTCACTTACATATGGGCTTGCTGACTGACAGAGTTCTCAGATTTCTTTGTGGCTAAGGAAAGTTATTTTTGATACAGTGTGAGATATTTTAAAAGAGTGTTTGAAGTGTTAAAGCAGATATCTGGGCCAACAAAAATGAAGATCATGTTCTTAATTTTGATCATTCCAAAAACTTCAGGCTGAGCTTCCTTATATCAAAAAAGGCATTGTAAAAAGTGAAGGTGGTTATAAAAAGATGGCTTTTAGCTTTTCAGGTTATAGAAATTAGCTTTAAAAATTCATCCCACACTCCTAACATGATTTTTAGAGTGATTATTTTTGCTCTCAAATCATGCATATATAGGATTCATCTCTTTTATTTCCTGATCAGACAAATCTCTGAATTTTCTTATTCTGGATTCTTGATGCCTTTTTGCAAAGAAATTAATTTTGTGCATTTAAAACATGCATCGTAATGGTTAATCCACATGTCATTATTAATCCCTAAATCATAATATTGTCACAGACTGTACCTCTCATCTTAGTCACTGCTAATAGAAGTATTGAGAATCGAGAAAGTCTGATCTACCTTAAAATGATACGGATAAAAGACCATAGCTTTATTCAACTTTACCAAGAAAGCAAGAACCAATAAAAGACTGAGATAACTGGTAAATCAGGGGTCAATGACCAGTTAATATTGCCCAAGTTAATATGAATATCAAGCTGGTCAACATATCTAGTCAATTCTGGCCCTTCTCTTCCCTTCCGTTCCTTTCTGTCCATTCCTTCTTGCTAGAAAAGACATAATACCTGCAATGTCTACCATAGGTGAGCATCTGTGTATCCTACAACCCAACATATATACTCTTTTATGAAATTTATACATATATTAAGCAAAGTATATTGGCAGGAATGTTTATAGAAGTTATATTGGTAATAGCCAAAAACTGAAAACTACACAAATGATAATCAACAATAAAATGTGCAAGTTGAGACATAATACAATGAAATATTATACAAAACAATGTGAATAACTCTCACGTAGACAATACTGAGTAAAAGCAGCTAAACATCCTACATATGTACTGTATGGTTCTATGTGTATAGAGTGCAATGACAGCAAAGCTACTCTACTGTGATAGATATTAGCATAAAGGTTGTGTTTAGCGGGAGTTGGTGATGAGAGTAGGGCAGAGAAAACACTGCTAAGGGGAAGAGACATTCTATTCCTTGAAAACACACATGCAGGTGCGTTTAATGTGGACAAATTCAAGTTGTACACTTGGTATTTGTCTACTTTCCTATATAGATTACACTTCAATAAAAAAAATTTCTGACCTTTATGGAAAACTTAGATAATATAACTGTGAAAGTAAAAACAAAACAAGAAAAATCAGAACTTCATAAACATAATTAATATTAATCTTCTCGATTTTTTTCTTTCCAATCTTTAAAATAAAATCAGCGCTAATATAAAACAGAAACAGAAATTGGGATATCCATTTATCTGTCTATCCACCTGTCTATCTATCCCTCACTGTTTTTTAACTTAATGTCATACAAATTACTTATACTTCATTTATATGTGATTTTTAATATTCTCTCATGAATTTATAATAATTTAAATACCTGCATTTTTATTTGTATATTCTTAGAAGCATAACGAGTCAAAGCCATACAGTTTCGAAAGTCTTGATCTTGTAGGACTCTTGATACTGCCAACCAAAATGTCTACTCCAATTTATATTAACACTAACATCATGGGTTATTATTACAAAAAAAGTCATAACAATACAAATATTTCATGCCCAAGTGCGCTTTTGTAAAGTCAAATGTGTAATATTAAGATGTGCTATTCCTTACATCAAATATAGATGAGAAAAAGTAGGCGTACCAAGGAGTTAAAAACTGGAATATTTATATTTTAAAATATTCTTATCCACAGAATAAATTATTCTGTCATATGGCCATTGTTACTTATAAGTAACATGTCAAATTATCATAGAAACTAAGAAAGAACACTCAATAGTTTATTTTCTATTTCATGGAGAGGAATGATAGCAAATTCATTTTATCCCTTCAAAATTATCACCACATGTTGATGCACACTATGTTAAAAGAATCCTTCGTTTCTATTTACATAACAATAAAATATGTGGCCATAAACATTTTAAACCAATTAGGTTATTTTTATTTTTTGTTTTCTTCCACCAGAGTCTTGGTTCTTGTGTTTGCTCCCTGAGTGAAAAATCATGCTTCAAATTGATTCACAGAGCTGGCAAATACCACTGATGATAGCAGCTATTTGCTAATATTTTGAATGGGTATGAAATCCTTACCTTTAAGCATGAGTTCATTTGCTCATTGTCACCACAATCTTGGGGAGCTTAGAAAGCTGGAAAGTATGTTTTTCAATGTTTGGATGAGTGATAAAAACAAATGTATTTTGTGTCTGTTAAATATTTTTGAAAGAGAACATTTAGTTATGTTTCTCAGGGTTGATGTGTTCATAAAATAATATTTCATCAATACTAATTACTTCTAAGTACCGAAGATAATACCACTAATAAATATATGTCTAAAATGCTTATAAAAAGGTATAATTCTGTTTACGAAGTGAAGACAGGCAAATTTCATACTGTGGAATATTATAACTGACCATTAACTCAACAGAAGCCAATGAGGATGTATATAACAATCTTTTCCCTCAATTTTAGGGGAAAAATGCTTCACAGTAAAGCAGCCTTTTGTGCATAATCTAGTTCTGGCATAAAATTTACTTTTCCCCCATGATCTCAAGACAAAAGTAATTTAAATAACTCACATAAATGAATACACCAAAAACTATTACCATCTAAATTATTTTTAGGCATGCTTTTGTTCTTCATGTGCTAAGTTGAGAGGACACATATATGTTGTCTTTGCCTTCTAAAATTAACATTTATTTGATATGAAAGGGATTTCCATTACCAACTGGCATACACTAGAAAACTGAAGAAGCAACAAGATAAATAAATTTAATAGTTAAATATAAACATGATTTAATTGGAATTTCACATATATAGTTTTCAAATTTATCTCTTTTACCTCAATACATCATTTTCAGATTTTAATGTAAATCTATTTTCTTTGAAAAGTAATAAAAATTTCAAGATCTGCAAATATTTGGTGAGTGGTTACCCTGTTTTCATGTTCATTCTTAGTTGGAAAGAAACCTCAGATTAATCAATACTAAAACAAGAGCTAGAATGAAGATGAGAGAGAGGCACAGATAGAGAGGAAGAGAGAGCTATAGGAATAATCAGGGAAGAGAGTGACAATATTTTCATGGAGGAAAGATCTGAGAAGGCTTCATTGAGGGGTGACATTTGAGCCAGACCTTGAAAGAAATCTGGGACTCTAACAGATAGAACAAAAGGCAGAGGGCATGCCAGTCACAGAAGAGTGAAAGAGGAAATCTGTCCAATATTCTCCCGTTATCTACACATCTAGAGTCTTCATTCTGAACCGGCCACGAAGCCAGTCTTCATACTGCTGTGAGAGTCATCTTTTGAACAGGCAAATAGCATCACATCACATTCCCCTCCCCACTGGTTTAAAGTACAATAAACTTTTAGTTTATTGTATGTCATGAAAGTATGTCATGAAAAGGTTTCTGATCATCTCGACTAAGTTTATCTCACTACCCCATCCCTCATTACCTGCACTTCCAACACTCACTGCCACTTACCCATCATACCAAACTATTTGTACTTCCCTAAATACATCATGATCTTGCATAAGCTTCATCTTCTGTCTGGAATAAGCTTTTGCTCATAATTTATGTAGCTGATTTTACACCCATATATCACAGCCAGCTCGAATAAGATGGCAAATGCTAGATAACTCTTACTTTAACCCCTGATCTATTCGCCTTCTGTAGCTGTCCCCTGCAAGAACCAGGATAGTCCTTGTCCTCAAACAAGCTCCCCTCGTTTATATGTGTGTTCCCTACGCGCACTTCTTTGTTCTGGTGACAATTTCAGTTGTCTGTGCATTTGCTTCTCCCTTGCACCATAGATACTGTGGGACTAAGTTTTCTATCCTTAGAACCAAATACAAAATAGAGGCACATTTGTTTTGGTTGTTAAATTACACAGAATTGAGCAAAGGCAAGATGAAAGAATACAGACACTGTTTGAGGAAGAAAAGAGAGAAGCAAAAAGGCCTTAAAATAATGAGAAAAATCGTTGGTGGAAATCAGGGAGTCATGTGGAGGGCTTCAAATGCCATCAGATGGATTCAGATCTCTATTCTATTTTCACAGACATGCAAAGCAAACATTGTCAACAGATGAATGACCCAGTTTGCACTTTGAAACCATAAATAAAAACATTAATATCAAGTTAAAGTTTGACATAGAGAGCAATTCATATCAAATTTAACTAAAGTCATGCTTATATTTTTATTGTTATCCAAAAAACATATATGCTAAATGGAAGTCTCGTTAATTATTATTGTTATTGTTTATAATAAAAGATGCTAAGGTTGAGTTTCAAATGTGTATAAACACATTTGGAGTATATTACATTCATTAGTAACAGACAGCTTCAACCATATTTTAAGAGAAAACTGTTAGCAATAATACTTAACATAGTAAAATGGTATTCAATGAGTCTTGACAATTATAACCTCACATAGACTCCTAAATAATGGATCAGTGAATTTTAGTTTTTAGGTATTGAACACTAAACCACATTCTGTCCTTTATTCTAATGTATTATGTATGCTTGTCTGTGTCTGTGTGATTTCAAACTATGTATTTCTGTATGGTGGCGCTATTAGCATTTCTTGCCATCAAGGCCAATCAATTTTTAACTAAATAACTTAGCATTGTTTTTGCAATGTCTTTTGGTGATTATGTTCCATTGGATAGAACATGGAGCTTGAATAGATCTGTTTTATAAATTTTTACAGCGAGAAAATAGAATAAGAGCATATGAAAAATTCATCATTACTCTCCTTAGTCCTTCAAATAACTTCATCTTGAATTTCCATCCTCAGAAAAAGCAATTGGTCATCTTAGATATAATGATATGACTCAGGGGCACTTCCACAAACAGTGTGTCAAAGGAAAAAAATGAATCTCATTTTCTAGAGTCTGCAGAGTGTTAGTGTAAGGAAAGGTTAAAAGAAAACTAAAATGATTTAGAAGTCATGATAGGCAGGACACTCTAAAGGCATGAATCTGTGCTCCAGAGATTACTTCAAAATTGATGGACCTTATAACCACAACATAAAATGATTTTGTATTCAACATAGCCGTAGTTCTCTAAATTAATCTGCTATAGATATAGCAGAATTTGATTTAAACAAGTAAGTTATACTGATTTCTGTGACTAGAGAGGTTGACTTCTAAGAACATAAGAGGACCAGTTTTTCCAAGAAAGAAAAAATAAGTAAAGGAATATAATCTCTCAGCTCCTCAATTCTTATTTTTTTTATTTTGCTCAGATGCAAATAAATAATAAAATTCACAGAAGACTGCCTTAAATGTAAGCAATCTGTCCTTAGCTTTATATTCAAGATGAAATCCTTGGATCAAGAAAAACTGTTACTTTATTTATGTATAATTATTTTGGCCTCTCATAGATTTTTTTCCCCTGAGTTGTGTTTTGGTGGAATATTATCAGCCTGTATTGAGTAGAGATATAAGAAAAATCATGTATAATATATCACTGTACTTATTGTGGTGATAATATAAAAACAGTGCCATATATTTCAGATTTTCTTTTTATGAGGAATTTTTTGGTGGAAATTACTCAGACCTTTCCATAGTATCCGTTTTCCATTTATTTCATAGATTTAGAGATTAATGTAACTATCTTATTTCTCTTTATACATTAATAGAAGATTACTAAGAAATTAATTTGGACTTATGGAAGGCATTCTGGTGGCCCCATCTGAATCCCTTTGTCTCAGGTGCATCCATACTCTAGTGACAGAGAGGGTTGTGGCTGTGGAAGTCTCACTTCTGTTGTCTCTGAAAATTACCCTTCACAGAATGGAAGGTGCCTCAGTTGGCCACCAACCACGAATGGCTGTTTAAGGAGATACAAAAGGACCACCTCCTTTCCTCATGGTGGAACCAACTTTTGGTACAAATCAGCTTCAGAACTTTCACTAACACCAGGCTGAAGGGAACCTCCAAGGGGAGACCTCCTCACTCTTGCTTAGAATTCTTTCCTGAACCATCCTGCTTCTCAGGATGTATCATAGAAACATTTTTTCTCAGGGAAAATATGCAGGTACATTTTATCGTAGACAAGTTGTGATTGCAAGGTAAAGAAGGCCTATTGAGATACTCAAAACTCATCTGAATACCTGGAATAATGATCCTGTCCTAAGAATTTGAAACATTCTATTAAGTTCAGACGTCATTGTCATTAGATGAAAATCATGCTTTTACATTTCTTAGAATCTTATCAAATTCAAATGTCCTTAGAGTTAGACATTTCCATCTCTGTACATATGTATATTTTTTAAAAGGAAAAGAAGTACAAAATCCAGCAAGGTGATCACTGGAGTAGGATAACAATATTTCTGCGACTAAAGGAGAAAAATTATGTACCTCAAAACCAGAGGTTTAAGCCACTTGAAAAATGAAAGCAACCAATGGATAAGCCTTGAACTTTGCAATGTAACAACTTCAGAGTTGTCATAAGAATTCACTCAGAGCTCCAGCTGAAACACTCGGTCCTTCATAACCCCAATTAATGGGGATTGTAGTTGTTTATTGGTGAATTAACTATCTCGGTTAAATGGGTTTACTTCATTAACTTGAGTTGCATCTTTCAACATCCAAAATATTTAGAATTACATAAAAACCAATATAGATTTTGGATCTCAACAGTGGCAGTAGTACCTCTCAGGGATGGGTGCTTCTTGAAAATTTTGCTTTATAGAAATATATTAAATAATACCTAAACGAATTGAGAAACATAGCACTTTTTGTTAAAACAACAAATATTACAATGATATCTCAACAAATGAATTTCAGATTCAATACAATATCAATGAAAACTCCATAAGTTTTCCATTAAACTTGACAACCGTATTCTAAAATCCACATGGACAAAGGGATAAGAATAGCACAAGGTGGATAATTTATTCTATCAAATATAAAAATGTATTTCATCTTAGAACAATTTGCGTAATTTATTAATGAAACAGAAAAACTGACCTATAGAATGAGATAGAGCACACAGGATAGACCTATAGAATGAGATAGAGCACACAGAGAAGACCTATAGAATGAGATAGAGCACACAGGGTAGACCTATAGAATGAGATAGAGCACACAGGGAAAAATACAAAGCATATATGGAATCTTGACAGTGGGCATTACAAGTTAGTGAAGGAAAAGACAGATTTTCCAGTAACTGAAGACAGAAAAACCAGGAGTGCACATGAAAAGAAAAAAAAAGAATTCTAAATTTATACGTCACAAAAATTTATTTGACAGATCAACAATTTTGTTACAAATCTAAATGATCATTCAGAATATCTTTATCACCTTGGAAGGAGATTTTTTAGAACAAACCTCACAGTTACAAACTACATAAATACATTGTTAATTTCAATGATACTGAGAATTTCTTTTCATGAAATCATATCTTTGAAGGAAGGAAAAAATAAATCACAAACTGAGAGAAGACATTACAGGCATTAAATTAACGCTAATGCTGTATAAAGAACTCCCAATGTAAAAGAAAATAGCAAACAAAATGGGTTTTTTGAACGAGCAAAAGTCATAAACAGACATTTAATTAAAAAAAATCCAAAATGGCTCCAATAATGATAAGAGCAATAAATGAAATACACAGTAAAACTATAATAGGATAGTATTTCAAATTGACCAGATTGGCAAAAATGTAAAAGCCAGTTAATATTCAAGTGTTTGCAAGGATACTGAGAAGCCAACATTTCCTCTTCTGCTAGTAAGAGTGGAAATTTAAACAACAACTTTAGAAAACATTTTTTCATTGCATATGGAATTGAACATTCATATGTCCTACAACCAAGCAATTCAACTCCTAGATTTCTATCCTGAAGAGTCTCTTGGACTTGAGCACCAGCAGATAAATATATTAAAAATTCAAGAAGCTCGGTCTAAACTTTATTTTCTTGAAATAATGGCGAATCAAATGAACATGAATAGTAAGATGGATACATAAAATGTAGTATTTTCAGTTGACAACACAGCAATGACAAAATTTAAATAATGCTATATGCATTAACATAAGTAAATATCACTAATAATGTTGAAAGGAAGAAGTTATGGAAGAACATATACAAAGATTCCTTTCATGTTATGTCCTACAACTGATAACAATGCAAATATGTTAAAGCTATAGGGAAAGGGAGGAGAGAGGTTAATACAATAAAAGTGATGAGATTAAGATGGCAGGGGTGAACGTGGAAGATGTTATCCAAGAAGAGTAGCAAGCAGAAGTTGGATCCTAAATCACTGGTAATCATTGTTTTTTTAAACATTAGTTGATAAACTTTATTAGTGTCTATTTTATGACAATCAGTCCAATTGTATCCTCTTTGTCTCATTCCAGTTGTTTGCATACACATAAATATCCATCTTACCTACCTAGTTCAGGTTTTAACTCCCATTCACTATTTTTTTTGTGTCATAATGTACATATTTGCATACATCATATCCACACCAATGCATATATTACTAAATATATACATATATGTATATATTCAGTCTCATTATTTAACCCCAGACTGAACATTTAAAGTTTTTACTTTATAAGAATGAAGTTGATGAAAACTACAACAATTGATCACAACAGTGATCAGGTTTATCATTAGAATATCATGAGTAGAACCATATACGTAGTAATTTTCATGGATTTTATTACATTTCTGTATTTTTTTTGGTAAACAATACAGAAATTGTTTTTTTTTGGCGTTTTGTTTTATTGAGACAGAGTCTTGCTCTGTCATCCAGGCTGGAGTGTAGTGGTGTGATCATGGCTCACCACAGCCTCAAACTCCTGGGCTCAAGCAATCCTATCTCACCCTCCCGAGTAGCCGGGACTGCAGGTGCACACCATCAGGCCTTGCAAATTTTTTTTTTTTTTTTTTTTTTTTTTTTTTTTTTTTTGTGACGGAGTCTCGCTCTGTCACCCGGGCTGGAGTGCAGTGGCGCAATCTCAGCTCACTGCAAGCTCCGCCTCCCGGGTTCACGCCATTCTCCTGCCTCAGCCTCCCGTGTAGCTGGGACTACAGGCGCCCGCCACCAAACCTGGATAATTTCTTGTGTTTTTAGTAGAGACGGGGTTTCACCGTGTTAGCCAGGATGGTCTCGATCTCCTGACCTCGTGATCCACCCGCCTTGGCCTCCCAAAGTGCTGGGATTACAGGCGTGAGCCACTGCGCCTGGCCAGGCCTGGCAAATCTTTAAACCTTTTCATAGACACAGGGTTTCACTCTGTCATCCAGGCTGGTCTCAAACTCCTGGCTTCAAGCAATCCCCTTGCCTCAGCCTCCCCTTATGCGAGGATTACAGACATGAGTCACTGTGCCCAGCCTAGAAATTGTTTTCTCTCTTAATACTTTTGCTTTTCCCCTATTACAACAAGGATATAAATATCCACTTTGCTTCTTCTTTTACCATTTGTATCCCTTTAATTTATACAAATCTTTAGTCAAAATAAGTGGCAAATTCAAACTTTCACTTCTGTAGGTAACATCAAAATGAATTATTCAAATCCACAGATCCTCTAAAATTGTATTTATCATAAATCAAATTATAGGAGTCTATAATTGCAAATCATCTTTCCTAAAATAAATGTCTGAAAGGTTATTATGCAACATATTTTGTATAATAATATTTCAGTACATTATTTGAGGGCACTTGGCTTTGTCACCATATGCATTATAGCTATTTTTTAGTGTTTTGAAATAAATAAGATCATGCTGCAATTAGCGTTGCTTATAATAGATATGTACAAAACTTAATTAAAATATGATAAATGGAGGATTTTTCCCACTAAGCTGTCACATTATTTTTGGGGAACATCTGTTTATTTTTAAACCATGTTATACATCTTGTTCTTGATGTGCATGCTAATGATATTATTACAATATACCTCAGTGCACTTTTAAAAGATCAGAAGTGGGTATGAAATGATATATTTGGGGCCATATCAGTATTTTTGACATTATGTTCTACTTTCTTAGTCTTGTCTTCTTCGCTTAACAATAAAAATCCAACACTTTCTTTATAGCTGTTCTACATTTCAAAAAAGTTTTAAAAGGCACACTTTATTTTTTGAGATGGAGCCTTCCTCTGTCACCCAGGCTGGAGCGCAGTGGTGCGATCTCGGCTCACTGTGACCTCCGCCTCCCAGGTTCAAGCAATTCTCCTGCCTCAGCCTCCCGCATAGCTGGGATTACAGGCGCACGCTACCATGCCCAGCTAATTTTTGTTCTTTTTTTTAGTAGAGACGGGGTTTCGCCATGTTGGCCACTCTGATCTCGAACTCCTGACCTTGTGATCCATCCGCCTCGGCCTCCCAAAGTGCTGGGATTACAGGCGTGAGCCGCCATGCCCGGCCCAAAATGTAAACTTGATTACAGGTGTGAGCCACTGTGCCTGGCCCTAACACAGACAGACTTGATTGCTTCTAAAAAGAAAGACAAGAGATAAGATACAAGCAATAACATGACATCATGTGAGGCTCATTGAAGAAACTGAGACTGTATGGTCTGGACCACAGAGAGATGTGGGGGACAATAATGGAAGGCCTCTCCCACAGCACTTGTTTTAACTGGTTCTATAGGACAAATTCAACAGAATCGAAGAATTTTTACAAAACAAATGTCCGAAAATGGAATGGATCATGAGATCTTCACCAATGCATATTTAGCTTCTACCTGAACGAAACAAGTGGTGTCGAAAAAAGGATTCAAGTGCTGGACAGAGATTTAACGCAACAAACTCTTCGCCTTCCTTCAGACGTTAAATTCCTTGCTTTATGTCTTAGATTGTTACATCATGCTTATAAAATCTAGGTAATTAAAGACTTTAAAAATTAAACTGATTTGACTACAGCATGATTAATTTGAACCTGATGATTATACAGTACTTGAGGATTATAAATATAAAAGTGTCAAAACTAGTCGCTAAACAAACAAAAACCAGTCCATAAGTGTACTAATATTATGGATACACTAGATAGAGTTGTTTATTTTTCTATTCCTAACCAGTATGTAATATTAATTATAATGTATGAATTAGAAGAGACATAGCCTATTAAGCTGTTTCTACTTCTGTTAATTGTAAAAGAATTTACGTGGGTGGTGGGGTTAACCTACCCATCTATTACTGATGCTGCTGTTACTAGCACTACACATACTAACTCACTTCTGCTACTGCTACTGGTCCCACTACCTACTGTTGTTCATACTAACAATACTAACACTGCTAAGAAATAATGTTTACTGAGTTGTTATGATGTAACCTGTTAGTACTCTTTTTGGTATGTTATATAAGTTGAGAAATTTATCCCTTAAGCAACCTTACAGATAATAGTAGGTGCTATTATTAGCTAAATCTTAAAGATAACTATATTGTGACAAATTTAGGTGATAAATTTGCTCAAGATCATGCAGGTTTAAAGTGGCAGGACCAGCATTTCATATCAGGCAATGATTTCAAAATCTGTGATCCTATCATGGTGTGCTTAGTCAAGGGAAAGATTCAAATGTATTCCAACATAAGCATAATTTCTAAACACAAAAGTAATATTCATTTATAGCAAGAAGTTTTCTCTAAACATAGCAGATAATTCTAATCACATCTTTACACTATTCTTAAATGTAAACTCAGTCTCTTTGGTAACTCTATTCATTTATCTTTCTTATGCTTTGTAAGGGTCCTCCATAAAACCTAATATTTTTATAGCATTAGTACTTATTATTAATTAGCAGTTTATTTGTTGATAGTGTCTGCTATTTGTCCTCCATTATACTGAAGTGTTCTTGCCTATGATAGGGTAATCCCTGCACCCCACCTCAGAACCCACGTTTATATTTCTGGAGAGAGTAGCTTTCCTCACCGTGATATGAGCTTGATGTCATCTAAATACCAAAGCTGGTATATAGAGAGACTTTTTCTTGTTTTAGTAATATCAAGAAGAAAGATTAATGATTTAAAATATCTGTCATTATTATCATATAATTAAGTTAAAATGGAACAGATTCCATAAGTATCAACATGTTGTAGCCTGAGAAATTGTGTCATTGTAAAAGAAATTCTGCTTGAGTGAATTACCCATCATTAACTACGTTCATTGATACCTCCATTATTGGTTGTTTTCACATATTTGTATCCAAGCCTTTGAAGGGATGATAATTTCTACCTCCAAGATTCAGTAACTGGCCAGACCTTGTGGCTCATGCCTGCAATCCCAGCACTTTGAGAGGCTGAAGTAGGAGGATCGCTTGAGACCAGAAGTTTGAGACCAGCTGGGCACCATAGGGAGATCCCTGTCTCTACAGAATAATAAAAAAAAACATTAGCCTGGTGTGGTGCTACACATCTATAATCCCAGATACACAGGAAGATGAAGTGGGAAGCTTGCTTGAAGCCAAGGTTGTTGAAGCTTTAGTGAGCCATGATCGGGCCACTACACTCCAGCCTGGGCCACAGAACAGACTCTATCTCAAAAAAAATAAATAAATAAATAAAAAGATTCAGTAACATATGTGTAGGGAGCTCCTCAGATACAATAAAATAGCAAACCTCCTGCATTTCCTCAAATATTTTATGAAATTGAAAAAAACACCAAAATGAGTTCTCTGATTTATAAAATAATTTGGTAGAAGAACATTCATTTCACTAGGGGAACAAAAATAAAATTTACTAAATACTAATTCAGGAACAGGAGCTTATTAAAAAAGAATATATTTATAGATGTGTTCTGATGAGAAAATAAAAATGACCCCGTGTACATTTTGAATATTCTCTGTAAAAGGGCTAAATCGGATAAATGAATACATTAATGATGAACAGAAATCTTCAAACAGATTAGTTTCTTAAATCAAGGTGTTCAACAGTGTCTTCATAAATATTTATAAAATCTACTTAAAATATTTGAGTTTTTTTTTCTGGAAGGAGTCAATAAAAGGAAAGTCATGTTATAGTTTGATGATAAATATCTAAATAGTTAATACATTTAACCTATAAGCTATGGTTTTAAAAAAGGAAAGTTTAAAAAAAATGTTTATGATGCCAATAGATTTAAGCTCTTCATTAACAGCACACACATATGTGATGGCCATAGTGTGTCAGGTACTAAACACTCATGTCATCTTCACAACAATCATACAGAATATAATTATCATTCTTATTGTACATATGAGGAACTTAGGCAGAGACAGGTTAAGAAACATACCCAAGAGTGACTTCAACATCTGGGCTGTGAATAGATACCTAAAATAGATAATTCTACAGTTTTCCCCTTAAATTTCTTTGTAGGGATGCAAACATTTTGTTTTTCAAGATTCAGCTTCTGACCCAGTTCTTAGCAATGGATTTGTCATTAGTTATTGGGAAAAAAAAAAGACTGGGGTAAGGATAGGCATATGATTCAATACAGACCAACCTAAGCTAATAAATCTAATTTTACAGACTTTTACTGATACTGATGAAAGAGTCAAATTCCTTTTACTGAGTCGTTGAAGAGAAGTGAGTATAAATCCAGGGAGAATGTGCCTGAGAAGAGAACCAGCAGAGACAGACAGACAGGGGCTGGGGAGAGAGAGGGAGGGATGAAGGGAGAAAGGAAGGAAGACAAGGAAAAAAGAAAGGGAAAGTGAGAGAAATAATAATAATAATACTGAGATGTGAAGACAAGTTATCTGAATGTATCCAGTCTGAATTAATAAATACCCAGAGACTTTTCAGTTATATGAATAATGTATTAGTTTTATGAAAAATGAGAGAGATTTCTATTACATACAAATAGAATTCATCGGTGAATTAATTTATTTAGGATACGAAACTAAATAGAGCACTTTGATGGCTGATTTGACACTGAGATTTTCGTATTGATTGTTTCTGTTATGAAAATGCTATTCTTAATCTCTTTTATGTAGCAGCATTTTATAAGATTTATATAAGAAAGATGAACAACTAAAAATGCTTGAAAAACTACAATTTTGAATAATTTCTTATATTATTTAACACTCTAACATTCTATGATACTGTGAATTTCATTTTTTGACAACTAAATGATAAAAATATGTCCAATGATTATCAGGAAGTACTTTTTCACATTGCAGTAAGGGGAAATGAAGACAGGAATTATTCAATTATGATTTTATTTCAGACACTATGCTAGGTCTTTTGTATAAATTAACTTGTATTTTCTATTAATCATTTTTTTCAGATTATTTTCCATTAGATATATTGAATTTCTTCCAACAATATTAAAGTTGTGAATTCTAAGTTTGTATTTTCTCCTTTCTTATTTTTCAATTCCTGTCTTTTTAGATTATTATTACACTTTATACGACATATTTTACCATAGACTTAAAATGAATAGCAACCATTTGAAAAATTGTAAGATGTGTACAGTATCTAAAGTCAATATAGAATTTTCATTAAGAGAATTTTCATTAAAAGCATAATATATTTACAAGCATTTAAAATGCTGGAAACTTCACAAAAAATGTGCAAAGATCATTAATAAGCAGCTTGACTTAGGGAGATGAAGCTCAAATGAATAATAGCTATATGAAGAGATGCTTAAGGTCTCTAGCAATCAGGGAATTATGAATTTGAACAAGAGATATTACTTAACCATCTGAATGGTGAACTTGCAAAAATGGAAGAGCCTTACCACCTGTAGGTGAGGTATAGGTTGACTAGGACTCTCATGAACTGCTAATAGGAGGGTAGACTGGTAAAGTTATATAAAGCACTCTGGTAATAATAAATTAATTATGCACATGCTTTAAATCTAGCTATTTTACCAGAGAAAAACTCTTACATCAATTTATAAAACAAAATGTGTGGTAATATTTACTGCAACTGTGTTTAGTTTAGTGGATTGATTGGATGATCTATGTGTTCAAATCAGGGAAGTGAATAATTAAAATATGGTGAAGGTTACTATCAACCAACCAGTCTATGGTATTTTGTTATAGCATCTCAGACTGACTAAGACAGGGTATTAGAGCAAGTACCTATAGGAGGTGTAAAGGAAACATAGAGAAAGGGAAAAATAAGTAAATTAAGAGAGAGGTCTTGCTGTAAACAATGATATTGGCTTACATTTAACAGAGGACTATGCTTAACACAACTTTCTGCTGTTAGGTCTGTCCAGAAAAAAAAATGTTAAGCAATAAAATGATTGGGCATTCAATTCCACATCATGCTATTATTATTTGCTTATTTACCAATTTCTAATTCCTTATGAATTTTTTTATTTTAAGACTCTTAAATTTCTTTACAACTTTTCTGCTTTATCTCATTTTCAGAAACATTGTACACATTCCAGTTACCATTGTCTTTAATGACATAGATGTCTCCAAATCCACCTTTGTCTCACTCCAATTTATTTTCTACAACTGCATTCAGATTAGTTTATCAAATAAAAACCTATAATCATCTCACTACACGTCTTTCATGTTTTCCCACTGCTCTTAAATAAATACAAAGTTTTTAACTTTTTTTAATAACCCACATGGGGCCCATCAACCCTCATATCTTCATATCACACTACTCATACCCACTTTCAGCTCTTTCTTCCATCTGGAGCATCACTTTTTGAGAGAAGCCTTCTCTTATCTCCTAGAATGTGCCATGTCTCCATATTGTATACTCTCAGGGCATTAGATATCACCCTCCAATAGAACGTATATTGGACTTTCAGTTTTGCATATTTCATAATTGATTACCATGCATGTCACTATTAAATCTAAACTCCACAAAGACATGAGTTGTGTCTGCTTGTTGCTGATCTTCTCGCTGTACTTGGTTCACAGTAGGTATTGAATAGGAATGACTGAACTAGTCAATTACCTAAATTAAAAACAAAAGCACTTAGTTTAATATTTCTTAAATTGGTATATTAATAAGTATGTAGATTTTATATACCTGAAGAGTTTTATTTAGAATGCAACTTAGATTTTTACTTGAAATATATATGATATTAATATGTATTTTATTCAGTTTATTTTTCCTCCCATATTTTCTCCAGACATATATCCAGCATATGTTTCTCTAGTCTTGGGGGAGAGACTTTAGCTGTGGGGCATAAAGCAGAAGTTATGAATTGATAATATGCATTTGTGGCTGTGGTTTTCTAGAATCTTGAAGGTTTGTACAAAAAGGGAAATGATATAAAAACCAGAGGAACAAGAGAGTAACAGAGGGTACAGCCAGAATATACATACATATTGTACATAAAGAATGTATACACATATTAAAGGAAAGAGGCTAAAGTTGTTTTCCAAAGAATGGGAGGAAGAGTGCGGTGGGTAGTATCTTGAGTAGCCAAATCTAGAGTCCACAGGCTCTACATCTGTGCCCATCTCCCAAGCAATACAAGGAAAGAAGGCGAGACTTCAGTGAATAGAGGCTGCATGGTGCTCTGAGTGAAAGTAGATTCTGACTACAGGGCTTTCAGACTAAGCAACACCTGTGCCATCAAATGCAAAAGACCATTTAGCATTGCCAGGTAGGACATTATTGGTCACCACGATTAACTGAAAAACCAAAGCCCTTCTTCTATTTTCCTTACATAAGTTAATAGAGGATAAATAGAAAGAGAGTGATGCTTGTCAAACAGTGGCTTTTAGACCACAGAACTATTCAGTATTATAAAAATGAAGACTTCTGGGACTTAACTCTGACAAATTAAGACAAAATCCTAGGGGTTATAGCTCTAACTTACACATTTTCACAAAGCCTCACTTACGCATACTGAGATTAAAAATTACTGAAGAAGAGCAGGTTGGGCAGTCACAAGGTGGAGAGCCAGGAACTCTGCTAAAATTAGTAGCTTTGGAGAGTTGTTCATAATTCTAACTGAATGTAGGTCTCAGTAAAGACTCACATCAAAAGCAGAGTGCTGAAAACTTGGGAAAATGAGATGCAGTTTGACTAGAATAAATCACAGCATGAGACATCAGATAGTCAAAGGGCCAGACCAGAATAGGAAACTTGGAAAAAACACTATCCAAGCATGAGACAAGGTAGCTGTCCAAGAGACTGCACTGAATCTCACTAATTAGTTCATTGTCCTGTAATGGGCGAAGTCACGGGAGAAGAAGGCTCTGACAACAGCAACAATGAAAGATTGATTTTGCAGTAAATGTTGATTCCAGGTGCTGAGCCTTTTCTAGACTTTTCTGTTGTGATAGGAACTCCTCCTCATACTTGGTCAGCCTAAGCAAATAAGTAGGAGTGTGTTACTGAAGTCAGATATGAGTTTGTAAAGAAAGAAGACTCTTATCTATAGTCTAATTGGCTTCTCAAAAATTAGGTATTTTGGTGAGGAATGTTCTAGATTAATTAATTTTATTCCTTTTTTTTTCCTCCAAAACATTACCCAGAACTTGCCACAGAGAGTTCACGGATTTAAGACATATTTGAAAAAATTTTGCAATGATTTCATTACATGAAGAAAAAACGTAGGTATTGCAACATGCTGTTACCAAGAAATAAAGATAGGAAAATAAATGCTGTAATGTTCATTTTTATTTATTTGTCAAGGCATGTTTCCTTCACTCAAGTTATACTATTTTTAAATGGGCATTCATTCGGTTACTATACTTCATGTTAACATGGGACACCTACTACACTTGACATGAGCATTGACTTACAGACATAAACTGAAGAAAACCATAAAAATGCAAGCATCAGACACACAGAAGCAATTTATTTACCCTGCCTTTCAATTGACAGACCAGCTTCAAATTTCTAGTGATGTGTTTTAGCATGAGTTAAAGAGATGTCATTCAATGGTAAAGAAAGAATAGAAAGTGAGGCCAAAAATAGTGATGACAAACTAAAATCTCTTAAAAACTAGTGCCCAATAAAATTTCAAAGTACCTCTGTGGATACTTTGTTCTTAAACTATAATTTTCCTTTCACTTATTCAATTCTCTTTTTTTTTGTTTCAAATTCAGATTATTTTATATCCATGCATCTCATCTTTACATTTGTTTCTTCAGAATCAGTTGAAAATCTTCAACTAAACACATACCTGACGCCCAGATTGCTCTGACAGGGTATTGGAAATGAGGTAAAACACAGAATTTGTTATCTAACAAATGGAAGATCAGCATAGCCCTTCTTTCTGCTCGGACTATTTAGCTGGCTGAATAGACCCCTGTAGGCAAAGTCAGCAAAACTAGTTTTCAGAGGTTGGCAAGAATTTCTTAGGGAACATTCTAAGTACCTTACTTCTCAAGAGAGATTACGGTTTAATATGCTCACTCTGAATATCTGTTCTTATTACCTAATTGGTTAAAGTTATTAAAAACTTCTCAGCGAGTTTAGTTTCAATTCACACCTTGTAAAAAAAGGCTAAAATATGCACACAGAAGACTCTTGTAACAGAAAGAGCAGTGTTGCTCTTTGGAATGACACATTAGAACACAAAAAGGAGGGCCTGAAGCTAGACTATGAGATTTAACACTTACCTCTATGGAATGGGTGAAATGCCACATTTAACATCAATCTTTAGTTTTTGGTTAATACAGCTCATTATGGACCACATGGCTTAACTGTTCTGCCATTTCCTGCCTACTTTTTTATAGGACAAGAAATTTGCCTTTTTTTTTTTTTTAAAGAAGTTAAATGTCATAATTGCGAGGTGTGTAATTTTAAGAAGAGATGCTAAAGGTAATTTTGGATTCACTTTAAAAGTTTCTAAAATTCAGGTGAAATATTTCAGTAATGAAGTGTTTAAAGGAGACATTTAAATACTCACCTATAATTCCTTCATGTGTGCTATTATAATTACCTCAGTTGTAGTGCTCTGAGTCATTTTCCACATTTTGATTGTAGATACAGGAAAGAACTATTTGATTGTGGGTTGTTCAAATTAAACCTCCAAAGTCTGTGCCTAGAGATGCATGCACTGGCTGTTTCTTCATGTCCTCCACATATTCTTTTAAGTATTTAGTCCTATACTGCACTTTTCTGCTATGAAGTCTAACTGGTAACAACTGATAAGTTTTAATTATTAAAAAAGAACTACCATTTGAGCATGGCACATATATAGCTCTAAGAATGATTACCGAATACGAAACATGACACTCTGTAAAATGTCCACAGACTGCATATAACTAAGCTTCCATCTGTATAACAGAAATAAAGACACCCGAGTAGCTCTACATTTACCTTTCTGTCTTTTCTATGTATCCTGTGGGCACCATCTGTGGAGCACCTCTGGTTGGTATGAAGCTTCTTATGCCTAAAGCTGCTTTTGGTATTCATGCTCAGGCATTACTTAAGTACAAGCTGAAATCTTCCTGACCATACGTGTTAGTTTGATTCTCTTGATATAATGTCCTTCATTTCTACCACCTTCATTGAAATGAGAGATTTTCATTAGAAGTTCAAATATCTAATGGAAAATAAGATGGCCTTGCAAATTAACACAATCTGTCAAGCATTTGGTCCTTTGTAACAGTTTAATCAAAAGATTTCTGGTGATGAAATCTTAAGTATTTCTCAGAAGCTGTTAGATCAATATGTTCACCTAACATCAAGCGTAACTCACATCAGTGAAAACATCAAAATATTACTAAGAATCAAGAAAGTCACAATTTTACTCAAATATAAAGTGTATCAAATAAAAGTTCTGTGTGTTAGCAATGGAGTATTCTCTGGAGGCAGAGACACTGCATGACAAGTGGTTGGATAGCTTAAAGCCCATTTCTGTAGAAAGAAAAGCTATGGATCAATAGTTTTATTCTGTTATCTCCTATTTTCATTTTGAGTTGATTGCTGTACAAAGTACAGTGATTACAAAAAATACAGTAAGAGCCAACATGAAGTTTTCTCTATCTAAATCAATTAC
This sequence comes from Pongo pygmaeus, assembly GCF_028885625.2. Taxonomy (NCBI): domain Eukaryota; kingdom Metazoa; phylum Chordata; class Mammalia; order Primates; family Hominidae; genus Pongo; species Pongo pygmaeus. The sequence continues at coordinate 16,084,437 of NC_085930.1, read as the reverse complement.
AACTTCTTATTATACTCATTTAGTTTTGCTTCATATTTCTTGTGTCAGACCTAGAGTATTAGGTCCAGCCCGTAGTAAATATTCAACAAATATTTAATAAATAGCTATTTTTTCTTTAGCAACTTTTAATATAAATTTTACATGTCATTTTAATCCTAATAATATTCTTTCCTCCAAACATTTAAAGTCCTCAAACTTCTAAATCTTACACCAAATTTGCCCCTAAATACAGACATTTCTCCAGGAAAGTTCTTGCTGTGTTCTAGATAACCTTTTGCTATTTGTGCATCTTTCTTTCAAGGTAAATATATCCTACACTCCAGAGTTAATTTTTTTTTTCTCAAGACCTACAATAACGGCTTAAAATATTTGTACTCCAAAAACTTTAACTTCAACTAATTTAATACTGGACACTTAAATTCTCAAAGCATAAACTCACAGACTCCAAAACGAATGATGAATTTTACTTTGGAAGAATCAGTAGGAAGCAATTGATTTTACTGATGAGATTCAAGGCATACAATCACAGAAAATTAAAATTTGAGAGCACATAGTCATTAGGATAAACAAACTGAAAATAATCAGCATTCATCAACTGAACTTTTTTTGCAAAACAATTTTTAAAGTTAATTTAACATGAATTATTAAATTATATAGTCTGTTTTATCATACTGTTATTAGTTATAAATGTTGCTTTCATTTAATAAATATTATTTGTATGAAGGTTACTCTAAGATAAGATGAATGAAACACGTGTGTGTGTGTGTGTGTGTGTGTCTATGGGAGTGCATTACTGAGTCATTTTCTCCCTTGTTTCCCCAGGTCAGGTCTTTGGTACAGATGCTGCCATCAGAATCCTAGAAGACTCACCATTGCTTCACAGGGTGGAGGGTAATATGGTTTGACTGTGTCCCCACCCAAATCTCATCTTGAGCTCCCATAATCCCCATGTGTCATGAGAGAACCCTAGTGGGAGGTAATTGAATCATGGGGGCAGGTATTTCCCATGCTGCTCTCATGATCGTGAATAAGTCTCACAAGATCTGATGGTTAAACAGCACTTCCCCTGCACATGCTCTTTTGCCTGTCACCATGTGAGACATGACTTTGTTCCTCCTTTGCCTTCCGCCATGATTGTGAGGCCTCCCCAGCCACGTGGAGTTCTGAGTCCATTAAACCTCTTTTTCTTTATAAATTACCCAGCCTCAGCTATTTCTTCATAGCAATATGACAATGAACTAATACAGAAGGAAAGAAAGAATGATACAGGGAAAGAAGATGGAGGTGTAGGTCAGCTCTGATCTGGCTCACAGTTTGGGGAGTAATTACAAAATTTTAATTAGGCCCTTGAGAACTCAATTAGAGTTTTCTATCACCCAATTCCACATGAAGGAAAGAAAGCAGCTTAATGATTCTAGGAGTTAAGAGGCTTTGGGGCAGAAAAGAAAAGCATCCTCACAGATTATTTCTCATTTTAAATAGCAAGAAAAAAATTGTTGATTATGCCTAGAAGATGAAATAAATGGGAGGAAGTCAGTCAAAGCGGCATAATAAAGATAGACTTATTTTCAGCACAATGAGATTTAATCAGCAGTAGAGGTAAGGGAATATTAATGGGCAGAGAAGGTAGACCTCACAACAAGAACTCAGCCTGGGTGTGGCAGTAAGTCAGGGCAGAAACGTTTGCCAAACAATGTTCTTTATTCCAAGATACCAAGACAATTGTTTTCTTCTTCTTACGAATCACAATGCTTTCTCCCCAGCATGTCTTGTTCTACAACAGTGAGTATGAAGGATTTGGAAGAATGGGCCACTCACAAGAGTTGCTGGTAAAGGATGCATGAAGGGATGAATGCTCAACAGTATCTTCATGCTGACATTTTTTATCATGTGTTCACAGGACTAGAAAGACGCCACTCTAGGATTTAAGATTTACTGTGTTAAAAGGAAAAAAAAAGAAGAGAAAAAAGCAAAAATACGAATCTAAGAAAAAAATATATGGAGACGAGGACCTTCTAAGCATGAAAACAAAGACAGGAATATTAAAACGAAACACTATGATTTTCCATAGGAAAAAAATAAAAAACTGGTGAAAAGGAGGGGGGGCATTTCCAAACTAACAAAATGTTAATACTCTTTAGCATAAAGCAAAACAAACACAACATATTTCAGCATCAAATCACGCAAATAAAATGACCCCAGTAGAAACCAGAAGAATAGGTACATATCCAATTTGCCAGAGTAATACTTAAAAAGGAAAAAGAAAAATCAAACTGAAACCCAAACAAAACTTTCTTTACTATGTTTACTAGGAAAGCAATAAATTTAAACTAAAAAATATATAAAAACTGAAAATTTATACTATCATGAGCCTATAAAACTGTATCCAACTTTATGCTAACTTATGAAACGTTTTAAAGTGGTGACATTGAATTATTTTAACTATGATTATGTTGGTAATTTCCTGAAGTAAAATAGCAATATGCATCACATTTATACTTTACTACTCAGGAAAAAAGTATATACCTTGCTTACAATAAACACGTTCCTATGCTCAATTTTCCTCTAAAAATTTCTTCCTATGGTTTACTCATTTTGTAGTTGCTTAATATGAACACAATTCTCTTTAAAATGGAATCAATTGATAAGTATCATGCGTTGACTTGTGGTCACACAAAAAGTGCTAAAAATAGTTATTCTCTACAGAAAATCATAAACATTTGTATTTTAAGTGTTAAGTGTGTGGCCCAGATGTTCATTTGTATTTGCATGTAATTTACCATAGGCATTGCCAACAGATTAAGAGAATTAGTTTTGATAAGGATTATATAAGGAGGACAAGGAGAGAGTATATAGAACTAATAATATTTTCATCGAGATTAACCAAATCTTTTGATTTCACTTTTCCCCAGTGACTTATTAATTCTCCACATGCATTTTTTCTCTGAAAATGTTACCATTTAAAAGTAATCTTTCAATTAGAAAAAAGAATATATTGAACTGAAGTCTATATTCACTGTCTTTTCAGACTATGGAAGACTACAAATTTTCATAATAAAACCAGAATAAAATGATCTATATTTTAAGAATAATATATATGTAATTCATTGTTACATTAATTCACTATTTTAAAAAGCAATAAAAAGCACTTTCACAAGGTGTTATTATGAATAAAATAATAAAATAAGGTACTTTGACCCGGAACCTGGCAGCCAGGCAAAGCAAATGTTGGCGAATTATTTTTTTTGCCATTACAAATGGTGATTACAAATGGTGAACAAATATAAATACCTGAAGTTGAATAAAGCTGCATTAGTAGTAAGCTTAGGATTTTATAATTTTTCTTTGAAGTGATAAATAATATGTAAGTTATGGTATGTATTACAGAAAAAATAAAACAAAGCATCAATTTTTATTAAAAAATTTATGACTATCATCAAGACACCAGTTCCTTTTATAAATTATAATTCTTACCTCATAAAACAATATATCTATTACTCTGGCCAATTATCTTTCACTTAAAATAAGTGCCAGGTTAGAAGGAAATAGGAAAGTTGGTAATTTTGACTTAAACTGATAAATGTAATGTGCACTTCCCATTTGCTGAGAGGCATTGCCATCAATATATGGAGATTGCAGTAACACTGATTGTAAATATCCAAATGTGTTTACCATGTAACATGTGGCCCAATTTACAAAGTCTATTACCCATCTAACACACTTTCTCCAAACTGGAAGAAAAGCTTTTCATAAATTGAATATATTTTAAGTAGTATTCTGATGTGAGTGCATAATAATTTTATACCAGTAAAGCAAGTGCTTATACAAAGAAAATAGCCACAGTGAGGAATAAACCAGATGCCTTTCTATTGAAATCTAATGATCCTTGTCAAGAGTATTTATAGATCTGAGAGAGAAATCAGAATATAGCATCAGATAAAGCACTTAAAATTATGCCAACTTTTCTGACCCACCCAGAAAATTAAAATTTAGCCTTTTATAACCGTAATGGGAACAATCCGTTAATACCAAACATACAACAATATAATAGCAATTTCACCTGCTTTGATTTCCCTAGCATGTTTAAGTAGTATTTTTTTCTTTTTCTTTTTCTTTTTCTTTTTTTTTTTTTTGAGACGGAGTCTTGCCCTATCGCCCAGGCTGGAGTGCAGTGGCGCGATCTCAGCTCACTGCAAGCTCCACCTCCCGGGTTCACGCCATTCTCCTGCCTCAACCTCCCGAGTAGCTGGGACTACAGATGCCCACCACCACGCCCGGCTAATGTTTTTGTATTTTTAGTAGAGACGGGGTTTCACCTTGTCAGCCAGAAGTAGTATTTTTATTTAAAAAAAACATTAATTGCACATCTGCTTGGTTTAGCTATATTAAAATCAATAAGGAATTAATAAAATTTTAGTTTATCAGAGATACAAAGCATTGTAAGAAATTACTTCACTGAAATTAAAATATTAAAAAGAATTTTAGTCTGACCACAACTTTCATCAAGCTAAATTTTAACCAAAAGTCTGTCTTATTGGCAATTATTGAATCATCATTTGGTGGACTCATCGGGTCACATTCTTTGACACTCTAACAGAAGAAGGGGTCTATTTCTGCCCCCTTGCATCTGGGCTTGCCTGTGGTGCTTTAACCAACACAGTAGGACAGAAATGACAACTTGTGAAATCTGGGACTACTCCTGAGGTGAATGGGGTTCCCATCTTGGCCTTTTGCATCTTGAGCTACCACGTAAAATGACTGACAACTCTGCTGAGGGATTATAAGAAGTGGCCCTGAAAATACAGGAAGAAGGAGAGGGGCACAGCTGAGCACGCCCTTCTAGAGGTCTCCCCTAAGGCATCAAGCATGAGAGTGAAGCTGTCTGGATTGTCATCCATACATATTCTATCAGCCAAGTTGCCAACTGAATACCATCCTGACTCTAATTGGTACCACATGGACTAGAAGAATCACCCAGGCACGTCCTGCCTGAATTCCTCACTCACAAAGTATGACACATAATGAAATGTTTGTTGCTTTCAGTCCCTAAGTTTTAGAGCAGTTTATTACACAGCAATAACTAACCAGAAAACAGTGGATCTTAGAACTAAGATGCTATGCAACAACAGCAAGCATATTCTAATACTGGCACTTCTCTAACATTTTGACATAATGTTTGAAAAGAAGTATGGCAAAATAGGAAATGTTTCCAGAGCCATAAAAATTCTCCTATGATTTGTCAAAAAAAAAGTTGTGTAAAGAATTTTTCCTAAAAAACAATCCAAACTAAGCAAAAATGTTGTTGCCCAATCTATCAATCTGTTTATATCATTTACATATTAAGTTAATATTGGCAAATATAATAGTAAAAATAAGGTTATAATTAAATAAATTATGATATATCAGTCAAGGTAGTATTATCATGTGGTAAGTAACATAAAGTTGAAGATTATAGCCAAATGAAAGATATTTATGGATTTTATGGATTGTAGGGTAGAAAAAGCAGACACTTTTTTTCCAAGATGAGAATCTCCATTCACCTCAGGAGTAGTCCCAGATTTCACAAGTTGTCATTTCTGTCCTACTGTGTTGGTTAAAGCACCACAGGCAAGCCCAGATGCAACGGGGCAGAAAGTTTCTAAACACTTGTATCTATTTTGTCATTAAACATATGTGCAAGTTATATGAACTACACTGGACGATAACTTTGAAAAATGGAAACGACACACTTTCAAAGGCATGTTGGAGAATGTAAAGTTTTTATTTTGTTCTATTACTTGTGTAGTAGATTTTAAGAAATCATTGTTTGATAATAGAATATGAGGTGACACATCAAATGACAACGGAGAGTAGGGACTACATGTGCAACCTTTTAAAAGACAGGTAAATTTGTAAAAGCTTTGTAGAATTACTGGACAATGAAGCACTTTTGGAAAGAAAATAAAGTTACCTATGAAATAATATAAAGAATATAAAGCTTTTCAAACAAGTCTCCTTCAGTGCACCATTAGGGAATCAGACATAACTTTGAAGTTTGCTGGCAGTGTGAAAACAATATCTACACTCTAATCATCTTGTATTTTTTGTACCTGTCTGATTTTATCATGTAGTTAGTATTCAGAGTTTTATGAATAAACAAGTGAGTAGATGAATTAATGAAAATCTGTGGTGTATTGTCACCTTTGAAATAGAAATCAATGTTACCATTTACACAAACTGCATATAGTATACGTAGATACACTACTGCTATACTTTAGACACGATTCCTGATTTATCTAACAATTTTAAGATACAGAATGTTTTTATGTCAAGTTATTTAATGTTCATGTCAATTTTAGTTTGCTGAAAACTATTTCTGAATTTTCCTGCTATGTTAACTTTCTTTCCTATTGTCTATTCACTGTCAAAACCTTTTCAAGGCTGGACGCGGTGGCTCACGCCTGTCATCCCAGCACTTCGGGAAGCTGAGGCTGGTGGATCACGAGGTCAGGAGATTGAGACCATCTTGGCTAACACGGTGAAACCCCGTCTCTACTAAAAATACAAAAAAAAATTAGCTGGGCGTGGTGGTGGGCGCCTGTAGTCCCAGCTACCTGGGAGGCTGAGGCAGGAGAACGGCGGGAACCCGGGAGGCGGAGCTTGCAGTGAGCCGAGATCGCACCACTGCGCTCCAGCCTGGGCGACAGAGCGAGACTCCGTCTCAAAAAAAAAAAAAAAAAAAAACCTTTTCAAGCAACTGTAATAAAATGTATCATTACTCAAGTGATGTGACCCTCTCCTGCAGTTTAAGAAATGTAGACAGTCAGTTAAAAGAAAAAGGAAGGAAGTTGTTTTTAAAATTTGATTATTTTTCTGCTGGATTATTTCCACATAGATTAGCTTGAAGCCAACTTTAGATGGTAACTTTATTATAGCATAGCATTTGGAAGAATCTGCTAACCGAAAAAGATAGTACAAACCAAACAAACAGTGAACAGTGAATAATCCTTCAGCCCATGTTAATAATTGTTCTCATTAAAGGAATACTGAAATAGTTGAACTGATGGTTGTCTTGAAATGTATAACATTTTTACAATTAAAATGTTTTATTCTTATATAATTCACAAACCTCTCAATTCATCTAAAGTATACAACTCCATGGTTTTTATTATATTAAATAATTGAACAATCATCACCATGATCAATTTTTGATCACTTTCACTTGCTAAAACGAAACTCAAACTCATTAACACTCATTGCTTATTCACATCCTTTCCCACTAGACCTAAGCAGTCAGTCATCTCCTTTCCATCTCTATAGATTTGCCTTTTCCGAACATTTCATATAAATGGAATTATACAGTATAAAGTCTTTATGTGAGTCGCTTCATTCACTTAATCTAATATTTTCAAGGTTCTTCATGTTGTAGCATGCAACATATCTTAATTCCCTTTAATTGGCCCAAAAATACAGTATACATATATTTGTCCATTCACCAGTTAACTGATACGTGGGTTGTTTTCACTTTTTGACTAATATGAATAATTCTGTTATAAACATCTGTGTAAAAGATTTTGTGTGATAACACATATTTTCATTTAGCTTGAACATATAACTAGGAGCGGAATTGCTGGGTCACATGGCAACTATATTTAATCAAAGAACTGCCAAACAGTTTTCCCAAGTGGTTGCACTACTTTAAATTTCTACCAGCACGGCATAAGTATTCCAATTTCTCCACCTCTTGCTAACTATTGTTATTATCTGCCTTTTTCATTACAGTCATCCTAGTGGATGTGAAGAGACATCTCGTTTGGGTTTGGAATTGCAACTCCCTAATGATATTAAACACCTTTTCATGTGCTTATCAGCCATTGTATATCTTCTTTAGAAAAACATCTATTCAGATCCTTTGTGCATTTAAAAAATTTATCTGCATTTTAAGTATTTTTTATATTGTTTGGATACAAGTTCTATATCAGTTATAGATTTGCATATATTTTTCCCATTATTTGTCATCTTTTACTTTCTTGATGATTTCAATTATTACACAAATTCTATAATTTTGATGAACTTAAATTCATCTACTTTTTGTCACTTATGTGCTATGGCTTTTGAAGAAAGGATTATGATCAATATGCTCTGTGAAAAATTTTACACAAGGGGCATTAATTCTTTCATAGGTGCAGGTACTCTACACATGACTCTAATCTTCCGGCAGCTCTTCTGGCTTTAATCACATAGCAAAGTCTTTGGGCAGCTGTAGACTCATGGCACCTCATCGGGATTAGAAAGCAAAGAGGAGAGAGGGCCCTAATCCTTAAAGAATGTGCGACATTTTTGTTGTAGTTTAGAAAGTAGAATTCTAAGGGCACTCCTAGTTAAACTTGAATCGTATTCTTAATAACAGATACATAGAATTCAGGCTGGACCAACTGCTTTTTTTCTGTTGTATTGCATAAACATTTTGAATAAATTATATTTTATGCACTTTCTATGAAAATACTGAGGTTATCTTTATCTGTTCATAGATGTAACAGGGGTGCTTATTAGAAACAAAGAACATTATTTATTAATAGTCTGTTTTAACAGTGGTTGTCTTGGAATGCTAGGTGGATCTCTAAACTGTCTCAACTCAGAACTATCGCAAAAAACATCCCCTTAAGCACTGTCATTTATCTCTTCCAAGTTCATTTTCTTAGTAGTGTTTTCCTTTATTTTGTTGGTTACGCATTTTTGTCTACAAGATTAATCAATTGTTCAGAAACTTTCATGTTACTCTGCTTCAAACTGTGTTAACTTTTTGAATTCTCAAATAATATAATGGTTTTATAGCAAATTGAATATTTACTTCATGGTTGGATATAATATACCTGTCCAGTAATTTGGGACTCATTTTAGTCAATTCTTTGAAGTATTTTCATTATTTATCAGTAGATTTTGAGTAAGATGGTTTACTAATTTCACTGTGACTGTGACTACTTCTGAAATATTTTTAAAGTAGTTTGCCCATTGCAATGTGGAGGGTCTTTTGTTAAAATTATTTACCTGACTAAATTCTCCAGACTCACAAGAAAATGTTTTTTCATGTATGTAAATTTTCTTACATGAGCAGGGTTAAATTCCTGGAATGTTTCTTAATGGAATGGAAGACTCTCATTATTTATCATATAAAAGTTTATCTTTTTACTCTTTCATTAATGTTTCCCTCATAAAATTATCAGCTTCCAAGAATAAACTACAACAATGATCTTTAGAATGCTGTTTCATTTTTCTTATGGTCATTTTTAAACAATCTTAACTCTAGGCAGCTTTTATATATGATAATGAATTAGTATTAGTATTTTCAATCTCCTTTGAAAAAAAAAACACTGTGTCTAAATTTAAAATGTTGACATCCACCCCAAACCTCCCTGAAATTGACAATTATTTATTTTCTCTGTGACCAAAAGATTGTCTTTACTGCAGAAGGATATGAATGTATATTTGACAAAATTTATCTGCTTAATATACATACATATTTTTGAAAGAATACAGACTATAATTAGTGACATTTAAAATAATGTATGGCTTTTTTTAAGAAATAATGTTTTCAATGGTATTGTCTAAATGGCCATATGAATCTTAGTTGAAAAACTCATGTCATTTCTATTTGTGCAGTACAATTATTTGTCCTTGCATTTTAGTTATAATTCTTTTTAAATTTCTTCAAAGACAAATAGCACCTACGAAGCCTAGAAAGATTGTCCCTTTTAATTCGAATGAGAAAGAGATCGATACAGCTCATTTCACAAGTTAAATGAGCTAGCTTTTTATTTAAGAGTACAATGAAGCTCAATAATTATTCTTAAATTACAAGAAGAGTTCTATCAGGCAATATATTAAATCTAGAGGCAAGGAGCCTGATATATCCACTTAATTAGTAGATTCAAGTGGATCTTAGAGGTTTTTTTCAATAGGGCAGGTATTAGAGTAATAAAGCATCTCAGACATGAGCCATTTAAGAGAAACAGGTTGGCATAATGATGACTGTATGTTATCTTTTAGTGTTTGCCAGAAAAATGTTAATTCACTTAAAAATGATTTATTAATTTACTTAGAGAAATCAATTAGTACAATTCATAATACTTTGGTGTCGATATCTACCTTTGCAAAAGGGTATCAAAAATAGTGTTCTCTGTATTCTTCAGGAGCAGAACTATTTCAGGAACTGATTGGAATATATCCAGAGGAAGCTTGGTCAAAATGACTAAGAGGGTGGAAACTCTGATACTAGTAAAGGTTAAGGGATGAGAATCAGTTCATCTAAAAAAGAACACAAAATGAAGGCTAGTAATACCATCCCAATATTGGAAGACATGGCTCCGGAAGAGACACGGGGCACTAGTGGAAAAATGCAGTATTTCCCTAAAAGCAAATGTTTGCTCTTTGTAGGGAAGTTAGTCATGAAAGACACATCTCTGCAACAGCATAGTCCCAAGAAGCATGCATGAAAATCCAGGGGGCAAGGGGTTTGATAATGGATATTGGCCTGAATAATGTACATTAGACCGTGATTCTAAACTGTTCTTGGTTTACTTTGGCACCAGTGATATAGACAGAAGACAGAAATACTGATTAGAAGAGAGCGGTTCCCTGGCAAAGGCCCCACCCTCAAGCCTGGAGACCCATAGCCCTAAATGAGAAGAGACATTCTTGTTTTTGTGCCCAAATACTGTCTTTTGGCCCTCCACAAATCCCTCTCCCATACCCACATAAACCCCAAACACTAGGCTCCACGAGCAGACAAGCAGAAGAGCAAAGGAACAGAAGGGCAGCATGATAGAGGAGAGAAGAGAAGGAGTGTCTGAATGTCCAGAGGATGGTTGGAGAGGAGATCGGCTGTGGGACAGCCGAACTCCAGAGAAAGATCATCTTCCCACTCCATCCCCTTTCGGGCTCACCACCCATCCCACTGACAGCCAACTCCATCTGGCAATAAAATCCCTCATATTTACCATCCTTCCATTTGTCCGTGTGACCTGATTCTTCCTGGATGCCAGACAAGAACCTTGGTAGCAAGTGGGCACTGAGCTTAACACTTAAGCTGTTCCTGGCTGGCAGGGCTAAAGGAACATTGTAACACCCCTAGACACTGCCGTGGGGCTAGATCCTGAAAGCACTCACCCTGGCTCACCTGCCTGCTCCCCCTCCTATAAGGAGTTTGAGCATATAGACAGAAAAACAGATGAACAGATGAGTCACACCCCTGTGGCACATCCTGTGAGCGGAGGTTAGGGAACTCTCCCATCTCACCAGCACAAACAGCCAAAGGGTTCATTGAATTCCTGTAATATACCTCCTACTGTGCTTAAGCACAGGTGGGAGCAAAGTCTGGACTAGTTTACTACTTCTAGAAGCTTAAAACATTGATAGAAAAACAAGCTGGACTCATAAAACAAATATATAATGAAACCAGTAACATTTAAGTGGCAGACTAAAAGTTCCATGAAAATAAGAACGCTACTGATTTCATTCACTGTCATAACCCTAATACCTAAAGTGCCTGATGCTGAGTACATCCTTTGTTATACTATGTGAGACTTCGTTCTAAGCCTCTTATAGATCATTACTGCTTGGTTAATCTTTTTTAACAATTGAAAAGTATACTATAATTATCCATATTCTACACATGAGGATACTGAGGCACAGGGAAGTTAAGTGGCTTTTTCAAGTCACATGGCACAACAAGATTTGAACAATCAGGTCAGAGGCCATGCTCTTAATAGCTACCTACTCTGCCCTATGATTCATAGTAATTAAATATGTTAATTATTAGAGGTAAGTCGTATGTAATCAAGGGAAATATACCTCTGTTTAAGTGGCAAGCTTAATCAAAGAAATAGAAATTGAAACTAGAGAGAATTTGAATAAACAATGGAAACAGCATGAAGAAAAACAGCAATCATTCATTTTTTTATTGAGCACCTAAAATAAACATATACTGTATGAAGCAATGAGAAAATATGAGAATGACCAGTTCCTGCCTCCAAGGAGAAAATATGAAATGAGAAGAACCTGGAATTGGATTTGTACAGACCTTCATTAAACCTATCTCAGTCTTTCACTGATTGCTTAGGGAAGCTCTTAAACTTCTGGGAGTTTTAGTATGGGTCATATTGAGGATTGAAAGAGATAATTTTAGTCTGTCTTAATTTTAAAAGGTAAGTATAAGAGTATAATAAATGTTAATTACCTTGACCTTTTCCTTTGTTTCATAGAAGTGCTGTGAAGACTAAATGAGATTATGCATGCAAATTTCATAAAAAATGTATTTGGCACTCAGCAAGTACTTAAAATCTACTTAACAACCTACTAACAAGACAAAATGGGAAGGTAAAACAGCTCAGTGAATGTGGACAGGTCAAAATAGAAATCAGTTTGATTATCAGTGGCAAATTTCTATTGGAAAATAATGGGGCATACATTTAGTTGAGGGAGAAAGAACGGTTTATAAAGAATTTAGAAAGACTAAAGAGTGAGTGTAAGTTATCAAGAAAGTTATTAGAAATTATAGAATCAGAAAATTAATTAGCAAAAAATCAGTATGTAGGTTAATCTGGAAGCAATATACAGAATGAATTGAGATTAGTATAAACTGAAATAATGAGAATTGGAAATTATGATTAGGTTAGAAGCCACGATGGTGGTGGAACTATAGGAAATAAAAAGCAAAACACCAAACAAAAACAAAACTTAAAAGGAGGGATTGCTATGGGTTTGCCTTTAAAATTGAATGACCTGAAAAAATTGACTTTAAAATTAAGAAGAAATGTAGGTACAACATTCATGTATATCATGAGTTTTGAGTAGAAATCAGCAGCTGGATTTAAATCTCAGCCCTGCCGCACAACTGTGCTTGCCTGAGCAGCTTTCTTGGTTACTCTAAGTTTAATTTTCTTTTCTATAAAATGAAGAAAATCATTCCACATGACTTGTGAGGAGGAAATGACTGAAATAACATACAACCAACACTAAGATAGTTAACACCTAATAAATGTTGGTAATATGTATTATATTTTGGCAAATCTACTGTATTTCGAAATAGAAGTGCTTTTAAAACAAAGTTACAACAATTTGAACTAAGGACAATTTTTTTCTTCTTTTATACAGGTTAAAAAAAAAGTGTCAGTACCAGGATCGAAGCCAATTGTTGGTCATTTAAAAATATAGTATTTTGGAATAGGACATCCATATAAAGTATCCAGAATGCAGAAGTGGCTGAGAAGGAGCAACAATGCACTATGAGAAAGAGTTTTTAAAAACTGTTAAATATTTTTTTTAATTATTATACTTTAAGCTCTAGGGTACATGTGCACAATGTGCAGGTTTGTTACATATGTATACTAAATCGTGCTGCCATAAAGACACATGAACATGTATGTTTATTGCGGCACTATTCACAATAACAAAGACTTGGAACCAACCCAAATGTCCATCTATTATAGACTGGATTAAGAAAATGTGGCACATATACACCATGGAATACTATGCAGCCATAAAAAATGATGAGTTCATGTCCTTTGTAGGGACATGGATGAAGCTGGAAACCATCATTCTCAGCAAACTATCGCAAGGACAGAAAACCAAACACCGCATGTTCTCACTCATAGGTGGGAATTGAACAATGAGAACACCTGGACAGAGGAAAGGGAACATCACATACTGGGGCCTGTCGTGGGGTGTGGGGAGGGAGGAGGGATAGCATTAGGAGATATACCTAATGTAAATGACGAGTTAATGGGTGCAGCACACCAACAAGGCACATGTATACCTATGTAACAAAAACTGTTAAATGTTTTTAAGGGAATTGATGTGGTTAGGCTGTGTCCCCACCCAAATCTCACCTTGAATTGTAATAATCCCCATGTGTCAAAGATGGGGCCAGGTGGACATAATTTAATCATGGGGGCAGTTTCCCCCATACTGTTCTTGTGGTAGTGAATAAGTCTCAAGAGATCTGATGGTTTTATAAATGGTAAAAGAGAGCTTGTCCCCTACACAAGATCTCTTGCCTGCTGCCATGAAAGATGTGACTTTGCTCCTCATTCACCTTCTGCCATGAAGCCCCCACTGCCATGTGGAACTGTGAGTCAATTAAACCTCTTTCCTTTATAAATTACCCGGTCTTGCATTTGTCTTTATTATCAGCATGAGAACAGATTAATACAGTAAATATTTTTAAAAATTCTGAGGATAGTTGTCTTCAAGAATTTAATGAACAATTATAATAAAATGATATTAATTTATTGTGTATATACTGTAGAGTGGAATCAGCAGCCAGTTGATTTTCAACAAATGTGATAAGAACACACATTTGGGAAAGAATAGTCTCTTCAATAAATGGTGCTGGGAAAGCTGGATATCCACAGGCAGAAGAAGGAAACTGCACCCTTATCTTTCACCATATACAAAAATCAAATCAAAAGGATCAAAGACTGAAATGTAAGACCCACAGCTGTACAACCACTGGAAAAAAATCACAGGGGAAATGCTTTATGACATTACACTGGGCAACAATTTTCTTGGATAAGACCTCAAAACCATAGGCAATAAAATAAAAAATAGATAAATGGGATTATATTAAACTAAAAAGCTTTTGCACAGCATATGAAACAGTCAACAGTGCAAAGAGACAACCTATAAAACAGGAAAAAAATATTTGCAGACTATACCACATGCTTCAGCATATACTATTAATTTCTATCAATATCAGATATATTATGAATTCATTGATTTAATAAACTAAAAAAGATATCTTTTTTCTCACTATATTATGTTAAAGAATTATCATAAAGGTTTGCATTAGTGGTGCTTTGTTAAAGGAACACACTGGAGGTTCGTTATGAATGACTAAAATGGTTTACTCCTATAAAAAATTATTTTTAAAAATTTCAAATTTTCTTTGACCAAGGTCTTCTGAATTTAGACAAAATTTTGATTCCTTTTTGTCACACTGAAAAATATCCATCAATGATACACTGGATAAAGAAAATGTAGCATATATACAACATGGAATACTATGCAGCCATAAAAAAGGATGAGTTCATGTCCTTTGCAGGGACATGGATGAACCTGGAAACCATCATTCTCAGCAAACTGTCACAAGAACAGAAAACCAAACACCACATGTTCTCCCTCATAAGTGGGAGTTAAACAGTGAGAACATATGGACATATGGAGAGGAACATCACACACCGGGGCCTGTTGGAGGTTGGGGGGCTAGGTGAGGGATAACATTAGGAGAAATGCCTAATGTAGATGACGGGTTGATGGGTGTAGCAAACCACCAAGGCACGTGTATATCTGTGTAACAAAACTGCATGTCCTGCATGTGTACCCCAGAACTAAAAGTATAATAAAAAATAATATTAATGATAAAAAATTTATCCACGAAGAAACACTGAGTAGAAAATTTGTGCCCAAATGAATGCATGGGAGTGTTTTTTTAAAGAGAAAACCTGTTAATCAGAAATGGCCTGATTGATATGGATTTCTCTCCCTCCAACTTCATCGGCAATTTCCCACAATCCTGCCCAATGTCATACTTCCTAGTGTTTAGGATTAGAAATTCAGAGGGGGCCAAGAAATGGACAATTTTAGAACAACCCAGAAGTCAGATGTCCCTCTTTAGGCCTATCCAGGAATATAGGGTCAATCCTTAAATATATCCAATAATAAATATGACTTTTGGTGTCTGTCTGAGTAAATTATTCTTCTAAGTGGGACTCACCTATTTTATCATACTAGGATATATCATACAGACATACTAAAAGTAGTTATTGAACCAGAGCTAAGGACTTCAGGTATTGATGAGAGAAGAGGTACTACTTTGAGACATTTCAAACTTTAGGAGTTGGAGAGCTCCTTAAGCAAAGAAGGAGAGAAAAACCAAAATGCAACTTTATTATTTTAACTCTAAAACTAATTTTTTGGGGACATTCAAAAGCCAATTTTATTTGAGTTTCATTAAATTACTATGGATAGAGTCCTTGCTTGGTGTTTGGCTTTCATCATCCCAAAGCAATATAGATGTGAGATGGTTCCTGGCCAACCAAAGCTTCTTTCTGGAGAAGACAATCATTAAAAAAGGAATATTACAATAATTAAGGTTTGATGGCTTAGAATTTACTATCGTGAGTTATCTAATCTAATCTGGGGGTTAGAAAGTTCTTCTTGAAAGAGGAGCTTTTAAACTAAGAACTAGAGGAAAATTAGGTATTAGCTAGGTGAGGAGAAGGTGCTAGGGAGTGAGAGTGGATGTGGGAGAGTGTTCAAGGCATAAGTGGACACACTTAATTAAAAACACAAGTGGGTTGAATTGATTCCTCCAAAAAGATATACCCAAGTCTAAACTCTAGTACCTGTGAATGAAACCCTATTTGGAAGTAAACTCTTTGCAGACATAATTAAGATACAAGTGTCTTGTGTTTAAGTTGGGGCCTAACTCCAATGACTGGTGTCCTTTATTAGAGAAAGCAGGAGATTGGGGAGACACAGGCGTACGACAGATACAGAGAGAAGACCGCGTGAAGACTGAGGCAGAGACTGAAGCTATGCAGCCCAAGCCAAAGAACGCGAAGGGTTGCCAGCAGCCACTGGAAACTAGGAGAGAGCCATGAAGTAAATTGCCTCTCAGAGACTCCGGAGGGAATCAACCCTGCCTAGGGTTGTATTAGCATGTTGGGTAAAAACAAGAACACTAGCCTAGCAAATCATATTTGTTTTTTTGTTAGGTTCTGTTCCTTAATTGCTAGGTGATTTTCGACAAGGTCTCACCATCTAGAAACTCGGAGAAATAATACCTGCTGAAATGGTCTCAGCAGGATACATCTTATATCTGAGATCCAAAATGAATCCTTTTTAATACCTCCTGCTGTATTCAACAAAATTATTTTCCATGATAGTCATCGAATGAATAAATACTCCAAGACAATAATAGCATTAACATAATTTAATTCCTTTTTGAACTTCTGGCCTTCAGAACTCTAAGACAATAATTTTCAATTGTTTTAAGATACAAAGGTTGTTTTAATTTGCAATGGCAGCCCTAGGATACTAATACATTCTTGATTTAGAATAAAAATCCTAGACAGTTGAATAAGAATACTCTTAATAAACAGAAAAAAAATTACTCTTTATATCAAGGACTGCATTATGCATTTCATACCGAATACCAACTTCCCATTAGCCAGAGAGCAATAAATTATATGTCTAAGAAATATGTGAGTTCTGAAAACAGTAAAATGAGTAAAGCACAGCTCATATATGTGAAGTGTTTAATAGTTAAGTATTTTTATCTTACAATTATTAATATGAACAAACATATTATGAATTATTTCATTTTACAGATAAGGAGAGTGACCTGTTCAAGCTTCTCTAGTTGCAGAAGCAAGATACATGTTAGTCAAAAACAGATGACCTCATGCTCTTTCAAGCTTTATACAAGATCCCATTTAGATGTCTGTAGTAAAGACAATTCCTCAAGTGTGTACAAATTCCAAAGTGTTAGTGAGTCACTCATGTGCTAAAGTGAATCTCTAAGTGACTGTATACCACAAGAAAAAGTTTACATAGCAACAAGTCAGACATCATAAATTTTGAAACAATAATTGAAAATCTGTGAAGCATGCTGGCTTTTTAGGCTACAATCTTGTTTTCACTTTTATTTTTTCTCTGGCATTGGACAAGTCCTATTACTTTCATATGCCTCAGTTCCTTCCTTTTTAAAAATTAAGGTAATAATAGCATCAATCGCAGATGGTTAGGTGAGGGTTGAATGGAAACATAAATGCAAAGTTCTCAAAAGAGTACATGGTAAGTGCTCATTGAATGTTAGGCAGCATTAGCTATTAAAACATCTCCTTACTTTGTGCTTTAGGAAGGCCACACATAAATTTAAAAAAATATATTTTATTTGTTTCATGCATGGTGCTAAACTAGATTTAGGAAATAATTTTTGAAAAAAAGAAACAATTTGTGGTTCAAATAAGTTGGTGAAACACAAACCTACTCCTTGAAGATTTAGGATGTATAATATATTTGAAGACTCCTTAAACTTTATTGTAAATAAATTTGTTTAACCTTGCATTTTCCTAATTTATTTGGCAACAAAGTGCATTTTCTATGAAAGAGGTATTAGCATGTTCCATAAGAATAACAACACTAGCCTAGCAAATCAGATTTATTTTTTGTTAATTTCTGTTCCTTAATTGCTAGGTGATTTTGGAAAAGGTAACGCTATCTAGGAAAACTGGGAGAAATAAAACCTGCTGAAATTGTCTCAGAAGGATACATCTTATATTTGACATCCCAAATTAATCATTTTAATATATCCTACTGTATACAACAAAATTGTTTTCAGTAATAGCCATGAAATGAATAGATACTCCAAAGGAATGATAGTATTAAAGTAACTCAATTGCTTTTTTTAAAAAAATTCTTTATTCTCACTGAGTCACAATTGTTTACATCAAATCAACTTTTAAATGCAGGTATGTTTTGAATCATAAGGGTCAGAATCACAAACTACAACCAAAGTGAGCTTGGAAATTTCTGAACTATTACATACTTTATCTCAAAATGAACAGATATTGTTTAGTCTACATGTAGGTAAGTCTGGGTGAGGTTCTGCTTCTGTAACTGGGAGTTCTTTGTATTACTGTTCATGTTCAATACACTGTTTATTAAAGGGTAAGAAATAAAAATGCTCTCATTTTCTGCTTCCAAACATATTATTACAAGTCAATAAAGTCTGAATAACTTAGAGAAAATTCCTCAGTTATGCACTAAACTATAATGGCAATCATAGAAGAAATTATAACCACAAATATTGATTAGAATAGAACAAAAAACTTAGAGGAGAGTATTTTGGAATATTTTATTACTATATCATTTAAAATGGTCAAGGTATGGTGACAGTAGTAAGGAGGATGACTTTTAGTAGGTTTTATTATTGTGTTTAAATTCTCTATAGAAAATGCCCTTTATTGCTTGCACCCTATGGTCCTCCCCACTAGTTTGAACAAAAAGTTTTAATAACAAAGGCATAAAATGTACATAAGAGTTCTTTGTAAACCCCTAAGTACAACAAAACAGTAAGGTATCATTAAGAGTTTAGCAACTGGACTTTACTAGGGAGCTTGCTCCATTAGCAGAGGTTTTCTTACATGTCTTTTTAACCTACAGACTCTTTGGAAGACTAGTGAAGGCTTTGGATCTCCTTTTTTGAATATTATTATTAATGGATAAAATAAAATAAATGGAGTTAAAATGATATTAAAAATCTGTTGAAGGACTAATCCACAAGGAACTCAAACAAATAGGCAAGAAAAAAAAATCCCATAAAAAAGTGGGCTAAGGACATGTATAGATAATTCTCCAAAGAAGATACACAAACAGCCAATAAACATGAAAAAATGCTCAACATCACTAACGATCAGGGAAGTGCAAATCAAAACCACAGTGTGATACCAGTTTACTTCTGCAACAACAGCCATAATTAAAAAATAATAGATGCTGGCATGGGTGTGGTGAAAAGGGAACACTTTTACACTGCTGGTGGGAATGAAAACTAGTACAACCATTATGGAAAACAGCGTAGAGATTTCTTAAAGAACTAAAAGTAGAACTAACATTTGATCCAGCAGTCTCACTATCTGATCTAGATACTACTGAGTATCTACTCAGAGGAAAAGAAGTCATTATACGAAAAAGATACTTGCACACGCATGTTTACAGCAGCAAATTCACAATTGCAAAAATATGGAACCAGCCCAAATACCCATCAATCAATGAGTGGATAAAGAAATTGTGGTGTATATATATACCATGGAATACTACTCAGCCATAAAAAGGAACGACATAATGGCATTTGTAGCAACCTGGATGGAATTGGAGACCATTATTCTAAGTGAAGTAACTGAGGAATGGAAAATCAAACATCATTTGTTCTCACTCATAAGTGGAAGCTAAGCTGTGAGGATGCAAAGGCATAAGAATAATACAATGGACTTTGAGAATTCAGAGGAAAGGGTGGGAGGGGTGTGAGGGATAAAAGACTACACATTGGATAAGGGGTACGCTGCTCGGGTGATGAGTGAACCAAAATCTCAGAAATCACCATCAAAGAACTTATTCATGTAACCAAACACCACCTGTTCCCCAATAACCTATGTAAATTTAAAAATAATAATAATAAATAATTTTTTAAGTTGAAGAAAAAAAATTTGGTAACGAAAATATCTTGTCTATGTTATGTGAATATGTGCTTTTTTATTGACACATTAATTAATATGTGGCTGAACGTCAAATTTCCATGATATTTTGAAATATCTACAGCAACTGTAACGTAATAAAAAAAAATCCGTGATTTTAATTGGCAGCAAAGTCACTGGTACTGCTAATACTACTGTGGTTTATTGTTATGCTCATAATTGGAAAATGCTATACTGCAAGCAAGGTAAGTGGTAATACAGGTATATCATCGTTTTTATTCAAGTACTCAAATTCACTGCATTGTATTCAAATACCTTTTGAGGATCTGTGGATTCCAGGTAAATCACCCTGAACAGCTTAAAATGGACTTAAAAGTATCTAAACATCTCATCTCAACCGTTGAACCTGCTCTTTTGCTTGGGAAATTCCCACCAACAAGCTTGTAAATCTCTCAAGTTTGAATAGGTATAATGAGGATTTATGAGGGGTAAACAGTAAGTCCTTGAACATTATGTTTTCTTTTTTATTAGGTGCAGATGAGAGGGATGGTTTATGATATGCAAGAAGATGCTTTTAAAAACATTTTCCCTGAAGAAACTAAACAAAAAACAAAAAACAAAAACAAGTGGGAAAGTGCACAAAGATGAACATATATGTTTACCAAGTTGCATAAAGGAGGAGAAAAGCTGTTTTAAGCAGAATTTACCATAGGACTTGGGTATAATTTTTCATTTTGAATTTGAGATTTTACAGGCAAATGAAATACATAATATTTAGATCTAAATAACCAGACAACCTTAAAACACTTTTCTTTAAAAATCAAGTTTAAGTACATTATATAATTATTAAACAAGATTCATAATTGTGCATTTACCAGTTTAAGGTCCATGGATTCAATTTCCTTACTGATTTAGGACTATCTGGAATATTCTTGGCCAAAGGCCTATGCACGCTTTTAACATTAACAAATTAGTTAAACAATCAATCTATATTAAATTATGAATCTATCTGTGACTCTACCTTGATCTAAATAATTAAGTCTAATTTTAAAGACATTAGTGCCTGTTTTCCCTTCTTCATTTTGTATACGTCATAACCTTACCCTTTATGCTACAGAGAATACCTATAATAACTCAGTTGGCTGTAATTCAGTCTCCAGTAACCGGGAAGTGAAAGCAAATGGAAGCACCAAATATGGCTGCAAGTGCCCTGGGATCTATAGAAGAAAATAATCAAGTGAAGGTCTAAAACCAGGATTTTTGATTAGGAAAGGTAAGTTGCCGAACGATCGACTTGGAGTACTAGAGAAATGCCTTCACGTTCTTATGGGGCCCAAATCCTGATAAAGCTACCTTTGATTCTAGATGGAAAGCACTCAGCAATAACCAAGGGTTAAGAAACACAGCTTACTCAACCTGGAACTGAATCTGCAGACCCCCCCCATCCCCGCCCCCCCGCAAAAAAAAGACTTACATGTTAAGCTTGTTAATATAAGACAGTTACTGAACTATGTGCCTGGAGGATTTCAACATTTGCGGTTTGACCTTCTCCCACCCCATTCTTTATATGTCGATTGTGCATAAAGCACCTTTCCAATCCCATGTGCTGTTCAATTCCCAGAAAGCCTGAGCTGCTTGGGGGAATTATTTAAATTTTTCAGAACGTAATGTGTACTTCCAGTATCCGCCTTTTTATTTTACTCATTTTTCTTCCCTTCATCCCCATACCACCTTCCAAATCATTTCCAATGTTACCTGTCTTTATGAAGCCTTCTTCATTACGGTTCTCTACCTGCCAGTAGAAATGATGAGCCATTCTTTAGCTCTCCCAGGAAGCTTTGCTTAGTGCTTTATAACAGCCTTTCTCTGACCCATGCGTGACTGTGTAACACCACAGAAACTTGAGGTTTTTTAACTGCTAGGTATTCAATGGAGCAATTTCTGACTTGGCAACTATTGCTGAATTAACTAAAATCCAGAATAAACTACAAATAAATAACAACAACAAAAACAGAAGAATATAATATGTACTCCACTAAGCTGAGGAAAATGCAGAGTGCTCTAGAGGCACATCGGGAAAGAATCTTAGTGTCACGCTGTATTATAACACGTACACATCTGTATTATTCCCCTTTTTAGCATAGGCTCTAAGCAGAACTTAATAAACAACTATTGCACAAATCAAGAAATAAATGATAATGGAATGTAAATCACACTCTGTAAATAATCTATGATCTAGAGCAGTGGTCCCCAACCTTTTTGGCACCTGGGGCGGATTTCGTGGAAGACGATTTTTCCACGGATGGGGGGATGGGAGGAAATGGTTTCGGGATGAAACTGTTCCACCTCAGATCATCAGGCATTAGTTGCATTCTCATAAGGAGTATGCAGCCTAGATCCCTCGCATGCACACTTCACAATAGGGTTCACATTCCTATGAAAATTGAATGCCCCGCCTATCTGACAGGAGGCGGAGCTCAGGTGGTAACACTTGCCCACTCACTGCTCACCTCCTGCTACGTGGCCACGTTCCTAACAGGCCACGGACCTGTACTGGCCCACAGCCCAGGGGTTGGAGAACCCTGATCTACAGACACATAGGAGAATCAGAACCCTGATCTACAGATACATAGGAGAATCAGAACCCTGATCTACAGATACATAGGAGAATCAGAACCCTGATCTACAGATACATAGGAGAATCAGAACCCTGATCTACAGATACATAGGAGAATCAGAACCCTGATCTACAGATACATAGGAGAATCAGAACCCTGATCTACAGATACATAGGAGAATCAGAACCCTGATCTACAGATACATAGGAGAATCAGAACCCTGATCTACAGATACATAGGAGAATGGCCCAAAGCTGGTATCGAAGTCACTGGTAGAACTTAAATATCTGTCAAACTTTTGGAAAGTTACCTCACCATGATGGGTAATGGATCTAGGAAATCTACAATATCAAAAAAGCCTTAACTTTTAATGGACCTGCAAATAACTCACTGATTAAT
The DNA here is from genome assembly GCF_028885625.2 of Pongo pygmaeus. Classification (NCBI taxonomy): domain Eukaryota; kingdom Metazoa; phylum Chordata; class Mammalia; order Primates; family Hominidae; genus Pongo; species Pongo pygmaeus. The sequence goes on along the minus strand of NC_085930.1, from coordinate 16,061,186 downwards.
TCCTATTACTTTAGTTAAGAGGATGTTATCCCTTAAAATTTATAAAAACGCTATGTCAGTTACATGATAATTGGTCTTCTGGAACTAGATCTTTCATCAACAATATTTTAGAACCTGAGCATAAGTAGCATAAGACCTTCCATGATGTTATTGTGGTATATTTAGTCCAATATACCTATACCAACTCAGGCCACCTTAACATGGAAGTTCACATTCCCTGGTTTTCCTTTTAAAAATTCAATAGAAAATTTGCATTTACCTTAGTCATTTTGACTACTTTGACACCAAAGCCTAAGCAAACCATAATGAGAAAGGAAAAATAAATCTAAAAACATACACAATACCAAATACCGAAAAGGCTTTTTGTGCAAAATTACAACTGATCTTCACAGTCAGTGTTACCTGGTTTTAACTACAATTGTTTTACAAAGTTTTGAAAGGGGATTTTATTGTCAGAATGCCAAATACTCTCTTATTACAGAAACATTACAAATATTTAAGAGACAGGAATCATTTTCAAAGTATTTTGATATAATCGGGCACATTTTACATACACGTTTTGATTCTTTGATGCAGTGACTGGGTCTTAGAGAATATGCTCGAATATATTATTCAGATGAATTTAGTCCTTGGTTTAACCTTTATATTACTATTTCTCAAGTATATCTATAGGGGATATATTGAAATCAATATGGGACTAAAGTGCTTTTCCTTTCTAGATGGGCACACTTCATATGCATTTCTTCCCCTGATTATGATCAAGCTCTGCTAGATGGGCTAGGTAAATGTTTTTTGTCTCACTTAACCATCTTATTGTACACACTAGGATTACCTTTTGTTTAATATTGCTCTAATTTCTCTATAGATTTCCAGCAAATATAGAAAAGAATTTGTGTGTATGTGTGTGTGTGTGTGTGCACGTTGTTGGTTTAACAAATATTAATTATTAAGATTCTCAATGTCATTTTCAAAACTTAAAGCTGCAAAAGCTAGCTGTGGAAATCAATGCATATTCAAGAAATTGGAGCTTGGTTTAGTTTATATGTGGGGATATTATCAGCTTTACTTTAACAAAAGAACCATTTACCTTCATGGGACTATGGTTCTTTTGTCTTTAGATCACTCTAAATCGCCACCATTACATATGATTTTATTTTATTTCTAATAGGCTATACACATGCTATTCCAAGGCGAAGCATAATATGGCAATTTCTTTCCAGCACAGAGCAGACATGTGAGATCATTTTTTTTTTCCTCCATACATTTCCTATTTTAACACACAGTAACTAATTTTACTTGCCAGATTTTATGGCCTTTTATTGGTAATGCAGTTTTATTTATATTCTTGCTTGCTACTAATTATCACATTCTGCATAATTTATAATGTATTCTACTGATGGTGAAGCCTGAATAATGAAATCCATCTATAGAAAGAAATCGACTGCCTTGCAATGAAAATGCCAAGGAGAGTATGAACACAAATTGTAAAAGACTGAGAAATTTTTACTGAAAGTGAACTCACTTCCTTTGTTCTGCAAGCGAAAAATAAAGATACTAGTAGAATGGAGCTCAGCTGAATTTTGTCCAACACAATTTTATCTACTTTTCGTAAACTATGTGATTTCTTGTACCAGCTAATTAAAAAAATAAAAATAAAAACCAGGTATAAGTGGACAATTTATCAATGACTTCATCTGTAGAGATGATTCTGTGAATAGCCTAGGAGCTCTTTTGTGACTATTATTTACATTACAAAACACTGGCCTGCTTCAAAGAGGTAGAATTAGTCTATTAATGCATTTCTTTCCCATGTCTATCAACTAGCTTGAGCCGCTAATATGGGAATATGCCTTATAAACAAATGTTTCTCATTCCTAATGGTCAAGTTTCTTGAACTGGCCACTCTGTGCTACTGGTATTTAAAATTTTGGAACCATTTTTAGTGCCAACATTGATCTTTATTAATCTCTAGTTGTTATTTTGTCCCCTGGCGACCTTATTCATTTTGCCACTTGGACCTTGCTTTTAATCTTAGAGAAGGTGAACATAGTTCAGATGAAATTTTGGTATTATTTCTACCGAACTTAAAAGGAATGTGCTATATTGCCTTTTCTTTTATTAATATGAAAATCTGGACACTTTGCTAAATAATAAAAATTATGTGAAACAAGAGATTTACAGAAATGGAAAATGATGGATTATGACTCTTAAGTGAATTTAACATAGAAAATATATATCCTATGCTTTTTCCTACTACTGCCTTAAAAGTTTTCATATCTTTGTAATCTGGATTCCTATAAATTTCAATTTATAAATAGTTGGGAATTATTCATACATTCATTTATTCAAATACGTATTATATTTACGTGTCGTGTACTTTGTAAGGACACTGACAAAAATATTGATTCCATCGATATGATAAGCAAAACTAAGTTTTGTGCATAATTTCATTACTTATTTTGGATAATACACAGATAGGCTCTACCTATGTGAAGATGCAGAAGATGTACTCCCTGTTACAAGAAACTTAATATTTGTTTGGGAATTGATATGGTTTGGCTGTGTCCCCAACCAGATTTTATCTTGAATTTTGGCTCCCATAATTCCTATGTGTTGTGGGAGGGATCTGGTGGGAGATAATTGAATAATTGGGGCAGTTTTCCCCATACTGTTCTCACGGTAGTGAAAAAGTCTCACAAGATCTAATGGTTTTATAAGGGGAAACCCCTTACACTTGGTTCTCATTCTCTGTTGCCTATTGCCATCTAAGACATCACTTACTCTTCTGCCATGACTGTGAGGCCTCCCCAGACATGTGGATCTGTGAGTCAATTAAACCTCTTTCCTTTATAGATTACCAGTCTCTGGTATGTCTCTGTTAGCAGCATAAAAACGGACTAATACAGGAATGCATATAAATAATAATAAGGATCACTTATAAAGAATCTCACAGCTGCTAAGTAAGACAGTATAAAATAAGTGCAAAATAAATGGGTAAGCAAATGCTAAAAAACAGAGCTTCCAAGGACCATGATAACCATAGAGGGATGTAGAATTGGATTTGACCTTGAAACCTCAAAATAAAGATAGGATATAACATTTATGTTTATTTAGGAGACAGTGTTTGACCAGTGGAATAAATAGTTAATTTTATCCTCAAGTCCATTTTCCTCTTCTTCTATAATAATTGTTCTAGCTGTTCCATCAGCTGCCCAGCTGGAGATTTGCAACATGGCCGAGCCAAGCTCCTCAACAACAGGGTGTGTTGAAACGGCAAAAGAGAATTACCTGGAAAACTCTTGTGGATTGGAGCGACTTCTCCACCCTGCTCTGCCCACTGACCACAGTTGTGTCATGTAAAATATATAAAGTCCCACTTTGAACCAATATTTATTTTTATTTTTCTTTATGTCATGGTATTATAATTTTTGCCCTATTTAATAGAATCTCTAACACAGATAACAAAGACCCCATCCAGAGACATTGTGAAAAATGGCAGATGGCTGAAGTGGAACAAAAAATGAAAGATTGTTGATTCCATCATGATACAGAGCAAGGTAAAGGGGAAAGTGAAAGGAAAGTGTTAAGAGTGTACTAATTGCGGTCCCATTGAATGGGGGTCAAAGTGAGTTTTCAGTAAGCGGGAAAAGCTAAAGAGTTTAGTTTTTGATAAATTGCCTGTGAAGAAATGACTGCATTCGGATGAAAATGCAGTCATGTATCTCTGAATGCCAAGGATACATTCTGAGAAATGTGTCATTAGGCGATTAAGTCCTGGGAACATCACAAAGGGTACTTTCACAAACCTAGATGCTATTGCCTACTACATACTCGGGCTATATGATGTAACCTATTGCTCCTAGGCTACAAACCTGTAAATCATGTTACTGTACTAAATGCTGCAAGGAATTGTAACAAAATGGTAAGTGTTTGTGTAGGTAAACATAGAAAATGTGCAGAAAAATTGTGATATTATGAAGAATCTTATGGGACCACTGGCATAGATGTGGTCTATCATTGACGGAAGCATTGCTAAGATGAGCATGACTGTGTCTAGCAGACAAGCATGGATCTGGGACGGGGTGGGGGGTGAGGGAACCAAAAAGAAAGCCAGTAGAGAAATCTCTAATATGGGAGCAGTTCATATAGAAGAGAGAGTGCAAAACTGGGGAAGAAAAGCTTTCTCAGTGGGAGAGTTGAAAAGAAAAGTGTGGGTCTGATTGAGGATTGAGCCTTGAGGTACAAGGCATTTAAGCATCAGGAGACCTAACTGCTTTCAAGGACATAACCACAATAGAGAGGAACATTTAATATACCACTTGTTAGCCAAGGTCACTCTTCCCTCTAAGGATAGAAACAGCACTGACCTTGATCAGATGACCTAAATGTTTGCTTTGTCTTAGAGACCCCCCACAGGGATCAATCAAGTTCCTAGTCTTTCTGAGCCTTAAAATTTTTGTCTGTAAAGTGGGGTGATACATGTTTAAAGTGATCCTGAGGTGCTAGACTGCACATTTCTCTGCTCTCTGCTTGATAAAAGGTCTAGTCAGTTTTCAAGAAAACTTTCAGATGTCAGCACTTCTGTGAAGCCAGAACCCTGTGGAAAAATTCATACCTTTTGATTCTGGTATACTTAAAGCTTAAATGTTGTGGGAAAGATGCTATTTATTCTTGTAGATTTAAAGTCATTCTGTTACATACTCACTATAATAACAAAGCTTACTTATTAAATAAATGCCACAAATAAGGATTTCAGGCATATATATTATATGTATATATGGTGATAAAATGATTGAAATATTTTAATAATTGGCTGAGATTTAGAAATAAGGATGCTTTTATAATTTAGAAGCCATAATTTTGTCTGTTGTCTGCTGCTAATTTGAAAAGCCATAATACGCATGTGATATTTCTCTCCTGTGCTCTAATATACTTGAGGGCCAATGGATAAATACGGGTTAAGTATATTGTGATAAATCATACGGTTTATACACCACTATCATTGCACTATCTTTTTTTTTTTTTTTTTTTTGAGACAGAGTCTCGCTCTGTCGCCAGGCTGGGGTGCAGTGGCGTGATCTCGGCTCACCGCAAGCTCCATCTCCCAGGTTCAAGCAATTCTCCTGCCCCAGCCTCCTGAATAGCTGGGACTACAGGCGTGCACCACCACGCCTAGCTAATTTTTGTATTTTTAGTAGAGATGGGGTTTCACCATATTGTCCAGGATGATCTCAATCTCTTGACCTTGTGATCTGCCCGCCTTGGCCTCCCAAAGTGCTGGGATTACTGGCCTGAGCCATCACGCCCAGCCGACTATCTTTACTCTTAGAAAAGACTCTGAACTCTTTCAGGGAGGAGATTTTCCTATATTAATTGTACTAATCTTACTATAGTGTTGAGCTGTGTAGCTGCTATACAGTAGCTATCAATAAATATTTGTTGAATAAAAAGATGTCTGTATGCATGAGTGCTTTGGATAAAATAAGACATTTTATTAATTCTTTTGCTAGTATAGTTGCTATTAAAATGTACAAGTTAATTCAAAACATTGAATTACTTAAAATAATGTATAATTCTATCCAGTATTTCTCTGATCAGTCTAAGTTGGTGATATTTATTATAACTTCAAATTGATAATCGCAATCATATATATGAAAACAGAATAAGTAATGACATTATTACAAAAGATTAAAATAAAAACTATACATAGTTCCTACACTAAATGTTAACAAAGTATTTTCAAATTTGAAAATGGCCTTTCATAATACAAAATTTAATGTTCACTTCTGTTCTTTTCAGAGGGAGTTTAAGCTCATATCTGTCATTTTTTTGTTAACCCACAACCATAATAGATACCATCAGTCAAATACTGTCCTCAGCGCTTTAAAAATTGTTAACTCATTTAATCCTTACAACAACTCCATCCCCATTTTGAAGATACAGACAGTAAGGTACAGAGAGGTCTTGTGTTCTACTCAGGGGCCAACTGCCACCACATATTGTCAACTGCAGACACATGTTGGCATTTAACATGTCCCCAATTTAGTGCATACTCTTCTAACACCTTACTGTCTGATTCTTTACCCTATATTGAAGTACCAGTTGTACCTATCTTTGAAGACGGGAGTTTGGAAGTCATTTTCAGTCTCTTTCCCATGTCCCATATCCGAATGTTTTCCTGTCTTCAAAGGTTTTCCATTGTTCTTTCCTACCTTGTTTTCACCACATTCACAACCTTACGTATAGACTTTGGAACCACTTAACCTGAATTTCAATTCCAGTTCTGATGCTAATAATCACATGTGCTTGAAAACATGTTCTTTTTATTATCTCAATGACTGTTTCTTTATCTATAAAACAAGGATAACCTTGGTGAAGATTCAATAAAAGCTCTCAGAAGAGTGAGTAGCATAGTAAAGTCTCACAAAGTATTGTCTGTTTTTGTAAGTTTATAATTACATTTTATTTTATTATTATTTTATATTTTATTATATTTTTACAGTTTGTAGCATATCATCCTCTTATATAAAAACAATTTTGATCTCCCTGTGGTGTATTAAACATGTCTTCTTTAATGTACAAAGGTAAACATAAAGAGATTCCTTCATATATACCGATTTCTTTGCCCTGCAAGACCTTTCTTGGCCATCCCAGAGAGTGTTAACTTTTATTCTCTACTTTCCCAGAATAAGTATCTCTATTTTAGTACGTATCATGATATATTGTAGTTACTTGCTTATTTTCTGACTGTGAACTACTTCCATCTCTCTATCCCCAAGAAAATGCCTACTTTTCTAATACAGCTTAATAGGGAAAAAGGTTACATGAACAAATTAACAGCAGAATATCTCTTTATTCTATATAAATCAGTTCCACAATTCAGTGCTAATATTGGGTTGCCCAGCAAAATTTTTAGGTAGGGTTCAGGGGAATACCTATATTCACAGTAGTTTGAAATATGTTTTCACCAGTGAAGGGCAGCAGAATATGCCACCCCAAAATATGCCACTTTGGCAAAAGAACATTTTGAGGTGAAGGCAAATAAAAAGAAGCAGATATCCAAAAATGCTCTCTGCCCTCTCCCTATCTGCCCAAAAGTAAGACAAAATTTACAAAGCTATCCCTCCTCCCCTTTCTACTAGGAAGGACAAAGGTTGATCAGCAAAGACAACTTTAGAACTTTATCATCCAGGAGACAGTACCAGAGGGAGTGACATAACAAACTCTACTAACTGGCCTTTATCTGCCATTTGTTTCCCATATATTTGCCATCCCACAATATCCCACCCCTAGAGACTCAAGGTCCTTTTCCTTTGTCTTGTCACTCCTCTAAAAGTGTATTGTTCTTTGTTGAAAATGATAAAGAGAGGTCCCAGGAACCTCTTGGAGAATTACTAATTCCCTGGATATTGCCTATGTAATATACTTAAAATGTATAAGAAGTTAAAAAACTTGTTTGATTTCTCTGGTTTAATTTATTTATTTTTTGTTGTTACAGAGGCCCCACCTGAGAAATCAGATGGGGTAGAGGGAAAATTATTTTTTCTTTCCCTGTAACAGCATGTGCAACATTTTTGGTTGAATGGATATTATAGATAATGACCACAGTACTGTTGCAATGGCTTTCTGTTTTTTTTTTTTTCTTTTTAAGTAGAGATGGGGGTTTCACCATGTTGGTCAGGCTGGTTTTCAACTCCTGACCTTATGATCCACCTGCCTTGGAATCCCAAAATGCTGAGACTACAGGCAGGAACCACTGCGCTGGGCCAGCTTTCTGTTCTCTAAAGCCCCTTTATGCTATTTTATCTTACCCTTGAAGAGTATAGACCAGTGGTATAGCTAAGGTTTGAATTGACTATTTAATTTTCATTCTCCTAACACTATGTTTAGGTTCTAAGTTATTAAGACAGCTTTAACTCTTAGCTTTCACCTCAGCCTTTTCTCATGTCACCTCGCCTACAGGCTTCTGAAGCTTTTCTAAGCCCCTAAATAAATATGGGAACATACCATTACTCTATTAAATTAACTTATGAGGTCAAAAATTATTTTAACATATACAACTCATTTCTCAAGATTTAACAGTGGAGGACTTTTATTAATGTGAAATGATTATTTATATTTTTTCCCTAGATAGAAATGGAAAATGGGAACAATAACTCTCCAGGTGTTATAAAAGCAATACAATTTAAAGTTGAAGAAAAATTATGAAGATATTAAAAAGTTAGCCAATGAAAACATGAGGCAACTGAGAGGTTAAAATGAGTCATCTAAGCTGGATTATTACATTTTATTGAACTGAAAGATATACATTTAGACTCTGTTAGCTGTTCCTGAATAAAAAATAATTAATGCTTTCTTTTTAACTGAAGGAAAAATGTAAATAAAAACATTGTCAAATGAACTTAAAGAAATCATGAGACTTATTCTGAATCTGAATGAAAATAACCAAAATGAATCTTTGAGAGGTAAAATTGTAATAACTTTAAATATAATTTGCATGAAATAAATGAATTAATATCCAATATTCTCTGTCTCTTCCCCTTGCCCAACAAATGGAGGGGGAATTTTTTTCTTCAAAATATCATCAGCTCATTTGAATACTTACAGAGTACTTTAATGGGTCATAACAATTGGACTGCCTATTGCTCAGGCTAACTTTGGACCAAATTGTGCAAAAGAAAATGTGTATATGAAGATAGAGACCGAGAATGACATCAAGGACAAGTCTTCTTGTGGTGAATATTATTCATAATTTCCAGTGTGTGATAAAACAACCATGGCCAATAAAAAGAATAGAAATCATCAAAACCAAACAATCTATGGTATTATTTTTAAAAATCTGAATTCCTGTCTCAGAATTATACCATACAATATTTTCAAACTTATTAGGAAAACTGACATTTTTTGACTTATAAATACTCTCTGATATTAATATTCATGGGTTGTTTTATGGTTATATGAGTCTAATGGACATAAACTGCAAGTCAGGAAAAAAGCAAATACTAAAACCTGGCGCCATGTACTTTGGGCAAAATGTATTTCTTAGTGTGGACCAACGTTTACATGTATGTGTAAAGTGACAAGGAATTAAGTTTTAATTTGTTGTGGGTCAACTTCTGCCCTTGGATGCTTTATTTATAACTTTTGATGAACTCAGTAAGATTTAGCCTTGAGTCTCCCAAGTTACAACTGATTCTCCCCTCTCCTCCACAGTAGACAATAACAAAAAACAAATGACTAAACATTTCACTTAATATTCAATTTAGATGGGTCATTTAAAATGATTTTATGATATTATCAGTGAATAAAAAATTAAAATTGAAAATCTACATATATAAGTACTTATATATATATAAAACTTGTGGTAAGAATACAAACTGATTTTTCTGATAAGACTTCAGACTAATCAATTTAAGATAAAAAACTGGCAATTACAATTGTGGAATTAGAAACTATTTAGCTATTTCTTAACATGAATGTGAAGGTATGGCATAAACATTTGAAAAAATGGAATGGCATTAATGAAAAGTTCAAACACATGTCTAAAATTACAATTATTCATCATAAACAGTCACTTAATGTTAAGAAAATAGGTAATTATTGGCCAGGCGCAGTGGCTTACGCCTGTAATCTCAGCACTTTGGGAGGCTGAGGAGGGCGGATCACGAGGTCAAGAGATCGAGACCATCCTGGCCAACATGGTAAAACCCCGTCTCTACTAAAAATTACAAAAATTAGCTGGGTGAGGTGGTGCACGCCTGTAGTCCAAGCTACTTGGGAGGCTGAGGCAGGAGAATCGCTTGAACCCAGGAGGCAGAGGTTACAGTGAGCCGAGAACACGCCACTGCACTCCAGCCTGGCGACAGAGTGAGACTTTGTCTCAAAAAAAAAAAAAAAAAAGAAATAAGTAATAATTTTTGTTTTAGAAAAAAAGGTAATTTTCTACTCTACAAACACCATACCAACAAACAAAATATGAAGAGGTTTCTTTAGGTTACTTGTAGGCTGTCTTTTTTTCCCCGATATTAGCAACATATTTTCCTCACCCACCATTTTCCCAAGTCACCAATCCCAGTGTGTGCAGCTGCAATACAGTATTCATAAGTGTATTTTTACATATGAAGATTTCATATAATATGTATTTCAAAGGAGCTATTTACACACTAATGAAGAATTTGGCATCTCTTCTGAGGATACATTTGTTGATCTTTGAAATAGACTCCTTTGGGGACAAATCCAAATAAACATTTTTGCCTTGAAGCCAAGTACTTTGAATACTACTTAAAAATTGAGATGCCTTGTTATTTGTTGTCATATAAATTCCTCGTCTCTGTACTAGCCTTGGCGCGGATGCTTTCCTATAATTTCCATGGTGATATTATTCACTGCTTTTTATCTGTTGCTAGAAAAAAAAAGTTAAAAATTGTGTATGGTATACGTGGCTCTTCTTATTTTGACCTCTTCAAGGCATCCGTTGCCTGTCCTTGCCTTATACTCTGGGCTTCAGTCAAACCTTAGCCTTTGTCATCCCCATGGACTCAGCCCCTTTGCATATGCTGTACTGGAAATCCACTCATTTCCTCTACCCTCCAGGAGGTGGATTCCCCTTCATCTTTGCATAAGAAACACTTTTTACCTCCTGGCCTTAAATCTTCTCTGAACTATTCCAGTTGTTTTGACCAATCTCTGCCCAATAACATATACATTTAAAAAGGAACAGCCAGAAAACAGGTGCAGAAGAAGCTGGGAAGGAGGAAATGGGAAGGGCTAGAATAAAGGAGAATGAGCTAAATGGGTGAAGAGTTCGGCTTCTAGTTAAAAACCTAAGTGTGATTTTTCAAGTCTGACCACAGGCAATTTCAAAGTGTTGCTTGGCAGGCCTCCCAGGAGAAAGTTGCCTTTCCTGCAGCTGAGTTGGTGCACAGCCAATGAATGCGTTGCAGTCTCTGAAGGAAGTGTGGTCAAGGACTCAAACCCCTGATTGGCCTTGTGCTTATGCATATTTGCATTCCTAGCTGAGACTCTTTTATTCAGAGACCTCTTTATCTGGGGTCTTTAGCTGAGACCTTCTTTAGGGAGGGTGACTCGAGGGGGACGCCTTGAAGACGTATTTGTCACTGTGACCTCCTATCCAGTAATTTTAAACTCCTAGTCCTCTTCCCTCCCCCTTCCCTTCTCTCTCTCCCTGGATCCCAAGTACATAGAACTGCAGGAGCCTTTAAAAAAAGTTTCTCTATGGTAAATTTATTTATTTCCTATTTTATTATTTTTTAAACTGAAAGATAAAATTGTATGTGTTTATTGTGTTGTGCAGGAGCCTTTTATTAAAGGGCTTCAACAGCGAAATAACCGCCTCCAAGTCTGGGCTAATCTACTTGGTCCTAGACAGAGCAGTGCCATTGCTTGGGGGAAAAATGGAAGGAAAGGGGTGGACGGGGAGCAGCACTTTTTTTTTTTTTTTTTTTTCAGTTTTTAACTTCTTGCCTATACTATTAAAGTAAGTGATTAAATACTCGACTATGAACTTTCATTTTTGGCTTGTTGCTTTAATTGATTACTCCAGCATCTGGAAGCCAGGTTCTCTTGAGCTCAGCTGAGCTGCTGACAGTCGGGTTGTAAGAGTAGTCAGCTCCAGGGAGCTTCCCTACAACTTGCAGATGCTAACAAATGGGGAAGCAGAAATAGAACTGTCAGTGAAATACGACCCTGGCTCTAGCAGTCATGAATCACTGTTGTCAGGAATAGCTCTGTTAAATTCATGAAATTCTAGAGTGTTCAGCATGTACATAAAATCTTTGAGAGCAAAGTTGAGAGATGACAAAAATTTGATTAAACTGCCTATTCTTTTATCTTCTAGAGTAGAAGAATTCTGTAGCTGCATTTATTCGGACCATCCTTAGTGTAGGACATCATTTTGAATTCTGATTCCATCTTTCTACCACAAGAGAAGTGACGTAGGAAGACGGGAAGAATTCAATGGTTACATTTTCTTAGAAAATGATTTAATCTGACCTTTTTTTTTTTTAATTTTGTGGGCAAAATGAAATCTGAGTGGACCAATGACCCCACCATGTCCAGTGTTTGGTTGCTAGTTTGAGATTTGGAAATGGCTGTTCAGGTGAAGAGGTAAATGGATCCAAATGCCTTGTTATAAGGCATTTGACAATGCCTAGTTATAAGGCATTTGACAATGCCTACCTACAGCAGTAGTGTGAATAGAGGGCCATTAAATTCTAGCATAAACATTCCGGGCTACTGATTATTTTTTGGTTGTAACTTACATTTGAAGTTTTCACAAGAGACAGGCTCTACAAGATACCCTACATGCCTAAAGGACTAAGAATTGGAGAGCCCTGACATTGAATTAGGATGTAGTTTTGCACCACAAAAGAGGCAGTAGGCCAGGCACGGTGGCTCACGCCTGTAATCCCAGTACTTTGGGAGGCCGAGGCAGGCAGATCACCTGAGGTCATGAGTTTGATACCAGCATGATCAACACAGTGAAACCCCGTCTCTACTAAAAATGCAAAAATTAGCCAGGCGTGGTGGCTGGTGCCTGTAATCCTAGCTACTTGAGAGGCTGAGGCAGGAGAATCGCTTGAACCCAGGAGGCGGAGGTTGCAGTGAGCTGAGGTAGCACCATTGCACTCCAGCCTGGGCCATAAGAGTGAGACTCTGTTTCAAAAAAAAAAAAAAAAGAGGCTGTAGAGTGTAATATAGAACTATATATTTTAAATTATGAAAATCATTTATGAGTTATTTTCTCATAAACTTAAAGATATATAAACATACACACATAGGCATATGTATTATGTATACACATCTATAAATAAATGTATTATGGGAATACTATAAAAATGGCGTTAGCTCAGAGCCAAAGAAATAACCCTACTAAGAAATTCATAAATTAAGCTAGATCCTATAAACACAGAAAAATTACAGATTCAGAAATATGCACTAAATACATATCTGACATATAATGCATTAGCATTACATGAATTTGTATGAGATCCACAAGTTTAAATTTTCTAATTCTACTGGAATTAATGTATACATTTGTGAAATTGATAGAATAATTTCAAAATAATTTCTTGCTAAAAAGACACACAACTAAGGCCTTAACATTATTATTCTTATTAAAATTCCCATATCTAATTCCCATAGCAGTCATTTCAAATTAGAAATCGAGAGTACAAGTCAATATTGTATTACTTTTATTAACTGAATAAAATCTAATTTAAGATTTTTAAACTACAAAAGAGAGTCAAAATACAAATAATAAGAAAGAAAAATACAAAATATATTGGAAGACAAAATGTATCAGGCTTTATTAATTAAGAGATTTGGCAAATCACTCTAACATGAATGTTTAAGATAAAATATAGCTATTATAACAGATAAAAAAGGTAAGATATTATAATTTTTAAAACATATTATTCTTGGTTTTATAGCTGTTCACACTTCCCATTTTTATTGCCTAAATCTTAAAAATGCCCTTGCCACAAAAACATAATTTTTGATTTGCAATTCTGTAAACTCTAAAAATAGTAATTATTAACATATGTTAGAATTTATAATATGTGATAAATTTCTATGGTGGATGTATCCAGAACAGAAAAACTGATAGGTATTAACTAAAATTAAAAATGATTCATTTATTTAATAATTATTTTAAAGTCATTTATGCTGTTAGGCACTGTGCTAAGACCTAGGGATATCAAAATAAATAAAGTATGTAATTTTTAAAGGATTACATTGAAATGGACATTGACTAGTTTTTTTTTTTTTTTTTTTTTTGCTTAGTTAGGTGTGTTCATTTTTATTGAAAATATTTAAAAGTTTGTTGAAAAAAGGTTTTTTATTTTATTAATTTGATAAATAATTTAAAAAAATCAAAATAATTATGAATTTTATACCAAAAATAAGCTTTTACATTTTTCAATTTTTAATTTGTATGGGTACATATTAAGCATACATATTTATGGAGTACTGGAGATATTTTGATACAGGTATACAATGTGTAATAATCACATCAAGGTAAATAGGGGTATCCACCACCTCAAGTATTCATCATTTCTTTTGTTAGAAACATTCCAGTGATACTGTCTCAGTTATTCTAAAATGTAAAACAAATTATTACTAACTACAGTTACCGTGCTGTACTATCAAATACTAGATCGTATTCATTGTATCAAACTATATTATCAAAGATAAGTTGGAAGATCATGGCAGAAATCAAAAAATTCCTAGTTCTGTTTACAATGGCTTTTTGAATTATTTGCTCTAAAAGTCATGTTAGAATAAGACTGCTTATTAGAAATCTCCTGAAGAATGTGTGCCAAGTACTATGAGATGTGGACTTTGGACTGCTCCACTGTCTCCATCTCCACACTTTTTTCTCCCCAAGCCCCATACTCCATACTTTTTTTCAGCAAAAAAGGTGAATTCATCTTTTTTGAATCCACATCCAAAGGCAAATTTTAAACATTAATAATTCAGCATGAGACTTATAGAAGAAACCTGTAAAACACACAAACAAGGAATAAGCCACAATAAAGTCATATAAAGGTCATATATCATAAAAATTACATAAAAACAGGTTCTTTAGATAATTCTCCTTAACCTCAACGAAGTTTTATAATTTTGTTTAAAACACAAGGAAACAAATAAAAGGGCTATCTGCAAAAAATACAATTTTTTTAAAAGTAAGGAAACTAGCAAGGAGCAGACTTGGAAGACAGGATGGAAAGTGAACTACAGAGTTCAGAGAAACAAATGAAGATAAAATAAAACAGAAGAAATACACGTTAACAGATTCAGAATCCAGAGATGTGAGGAATTCACATAAAGCAAATTCAAAAAAGAGCAAAGGCAATTGCACAGAACACAATAGAGGAGAACAGTAAAGAAAGCACTTTTGGCATTAACATAATTGGTTTTCACAAAAAAAAGTGTACAAAATGAAGAACGAATAGAAAACAATTTCAAGATATAACAGAAAAAATATTAAATGAGTATTTGAATCTACAAGTTGAAAAGAAACAGTTACTGCAGGAAAAACTGATGCAAAATCATCACTGAGTCAGATATTCTCAAGACTAATTCATCCATATGACCCCTAATAGGGAGGCTTCCGATAACGATCCTACCTGAAAATGCATCAGCACTTACACCTAATCCAATATTTCTACACTTTGTTTTACTTTCCTCTAAAGAATGGATCAGCATCTGACATAGATAGATTGATAGGTAGATAGATAGATAAACAGATAGATAGACAGATAGATAGATAGATAATTTGTTTACTGCCTCTTACCCTGATTAGAATGTATACTCTGAAAACCAGATTTTTAAAAGTATGATTATATCTCTAGATACTACATTTAGTAGATGAGTATTTAATAAGCATTTTTGAACAAATAAATGTAACTTAATAAAGAATCATCTGGTAATTGGGACAAAGAAAGAGCAGATCTCATTGAAGAGGGCAATTCTTACCTATCAGAATTCTCCAGAGTAACAATCACTTAAAGATGGGTGAACAATAACAACAGTAATTCAAAGTGTACTCTGACGATTGGCTTCAAAGTATAAAAAATAATAGACAAGAGTCACAAGAATACTTAGGGAATATGTAATTCCTTCTTGAAAAGAACATTTTTGAAATACATAAAAAACCCAGAAATGAAAATAAATGTTTCAAAATTGACATCCTGAAAAAGATCTATTTAAATACATATCTAAGGCTAAGCAACCGTATGGATTATGGTTACAGAATTAAAGGGAAAGTCTTAAACTTTGACATTAAAATATTTACAAAACTAATATAATTAAGACATAAGGGGGAAGTGTTATGTGGAAGGGTGCTGATTTCTGCCATTCATTGCTGAGAGTTGATATTATCTAACTTTGATACATGAGGTTAAAATGATACTTTCCAAAACTTCTTCATAATCTTATATATTAATTTTAGAAGTACTATTGCAAATGAACATTTCTTTCTGTATCTCTTTCTCCTTATATCTCATTTTATAAATCAATATATTCTTCTAATTTTCTGTTTTGCTAATATCAATATCTATTTTGCTAACATCAATACCTCAGTTTCCTCACTTATGAATGGGGATAAAATAATAGCACTTATTGTGTAGGGAAATAGGAATGTTAAAAAATGACATAGGTAGGCTAGGCGCAGTGGCTTACACCTGTAATACCAGCACTTTGGGAGGCCAAGGCGGGTGGATCACCTGAGTTTAGGAGTTGGAGACCAGCCTGGCCAACATGGTGAAACCCCGTCTCTACTAAAAATAAAAATATTAGTCAGGTGTGGTGGTACGTGCCTGGAATGTCAGCTACTTGGGAGGATGAGGAGTGAGAATATCTTGAAAGGGGAGTTGGAGGTTGCAGTGAGCCAAGATCACACCAGTGCACTCCAAACTAGTTGACAGAGCAAGACTCTGTCTAAAAAAAAAAAAAAAAAAAAAGACATGTAAAGCACTTAAAACCTCTTACAGGTATATTCTTTCTATGTATATAATATGTAGGTAAAAATGATAGTTTATCTGGATGCTGATTTGACAATAAAAAAAACAAATCTTTGCTGGTTACATTTTTGGTATAATGTGCACCCATCATTTTCATACCTATCAAAATAGCCTTTAAATGTAATATTATTAACTCAGTAAAAATTATGGAGAAAATGTTACTATTTCATTGCAATAGGTGACAATTATGTCCACTACTGTATAATATCTGTCATAGGGAATTAAAGTATACTATCACATATGTAAATCATCGTTTCTAAATATGATTGCATTAAAATGTACATTATCATTTTCCAAAGCTGGTTGTGTATCTCTTCCCAACCTGTCAATGTTGCTTTGCTCTTTTAAGGAAAAGTTATTTGCAAACAAAAGAGGACAAAAACATTATGCTGTCTCTAACATCGCTGTCTTAGTGACAACTACTCATATTTACATTTTTTTAAGTGTAAATATTAAAGAATCTGAGGAGAAGCAGAAGGTAAGAGAAGACAGGCTGTAGTTACAGTGATGATGCTTGGGAAGACTTAAAGAAAATGGCGATGCTGCAAGTTTTAAGCAGATTCTATTTCTCAGAAAAGATTGAGAATTGTCCGTCTGATACACACTATTTAACCAGTTTTTCTTTTTAAAATGGTCTCTGAGAATGTGTAATGAACAAATGCTTTTATTTTGTCAAAATTGAATTTCAAATTTACTACCAACATCTCCCAAGATTTTTTATTTTTCGTTAACCTGTAACTCCTTAACATATTTATACTTTAAAACACATATGAAATTATTTGATTTAAAAACTCATTACATATAAAATAATATCTTTTTTGTTTGGTGTTTTGTCTTCTTGTAATTATGGTAACTGGAAAAGTATTGATTAATTGAAATCAGAGTAACATTCACAATATTATCTTTTATAAGTGAGACAGTATTCACTAAGAACCACATGTGCATCATAAAGATAACAACTAATGCTGACTGATGCTAAATATTAAGTAAATGACATTTATTCATGAAAAAAGATTAAAATTTGATTATCCCCCTTGAAACTGCAAAGGGACAAAAATCTTGGTACATGTTGCCCTCTAGTGGAACTTTAAAGACAGGCAGTTGAATTATATTTTGGTGCTTGCAATATCTGCAATTCAGTTTACTATTACAATTTTAAAAACAAATTAATATTTTTCTTTTAAAACGGTAAGTACTATAAAAATCTTTTCAATTAATTTGTTGTAGTTGATAGGTTTGGTATTTTTAAAAATCAAAAATTTGAAAATAAAAATAAAGTCTCTCATAGTCATTAAAGGCCAAGAAGGTGTTGTTTGTCATCTAATCATATAACAAGAATAGAAATAATAAATAGGAATATAATTTTATTTGCTTTGAATTTCTGCTGAGCAATGTTACCTAACCTGATTTTATAAAACTATTATCAAATCTCATCTCTCTACCATTAGAATGACCAACGCAGTATTTTATGAAAAACGATAATTTGAAAAGCTTTTACTATCAACAAATAAGAACTAGTGTTCACAGAAATATGAAAAAATAATTTTTCAAAAGCACTTTTGTCATCTTTTGATTTGCTTTTCAAAGAAAACATTGTATTGTATTATATCTGTTATTTTTTATTTTATAATTTCAATACATATTGATGTAGATCGATTTTCCTAATTTATACCACCATATGGAAGAGGTGTGAATGCATGATATTGTACAAAATACAAAATATATTCTATTTATGGTAGGCATTTAAAACTATGTTATTATAAATTCAACATTTTGCATCATGTGTTGATTCTTACTTTAACATTACTGTTGCTTATCTTTTATAATACCCAATTTAAGCATACATAGGTTTAAGATGAGAATCTTATTTCTGTAATTGAACAGTATACCTTGTCCTAAAAAACAGTTTAAAAATATGGTAGCTCAACTAATAGTATAAAAAATATGATTTGTGGCCGGACACGGTGGCTTATGCCTGTAATCTCAGCACTTTGGGAGGCTAAGGCGGGTGGATTACCTGAGGTCAGAAGTTCAAGACCAGCCTGGTCAACATGGTGAAACCCTGTCTCTACTAAATATGCAAAAATTTGCCGGGCGTGGAGGTGGGCGCCTGCAATCCCAGCTACTCGGGAGGCTGAGGCAGGAGAATCACTTGAACCCGGGAAGCAGAGGTTGCAGTGATTGAGCCATTGCGCTCCAGCCTGGGCAACAAGAGTGAAATTTCACCTTCGCCTCAAAAAAAAAAAAAAAAAAAGATTTGTGATTCCACTTACTGTATGAAAAATTACAAAATGAATATTTAGTCAACTATATCCCTTGTTTACTCATTAACAGATGCTTACATTTCAAAACCATTCTTTAATTTTTTAAATTTTTATTAACTTTTGTGTGTGTGATGGAATTTTGCTTTTGTCGCCCAGGCTGGAGTGCAATGGCACAATCTTGGCTCACTGCAACCTCTTCCTCTCAGGTTTAAGCGATTCTCTTGCCTCAGCCTCCCGAGTACGTGAGATTACAGGCACGCACCATCACGCTCAGCTAATTTTTGAATTTTTAGTAGAGACAGAGTTTTGCCATGTTGACCAGGCTGGTCTCAAACTCCTGACCTCAGGTGATGCACCCACCTCGGCCTCCCAAAGTGCTGGTATTACAGCCTTGAGCCACTGCTCCCGGCCCAAAACCAGTCTTTAAAAACAATTTAAGCTGGCTAAGTCTATCAGAAATTATAAAGTAATTAAAAATAGTTCTAGGCTATTTAAATAATGCTAAATACATCTGTAAAGCAAACTGAAGCTAAATGAGCTAAAATAATACATAAGAAAATTTGTCCAACCTGTAGGCTATTTTTGTTATTTCTTATAAATATTTCAATTTCATATTTTACATTGTGGTATACTGTCTATGGATTAAACAGTCACAACCTTTCCCCTTATTCAATTTTTCCCTTATTCCTTCAAAACAATGACCACAAGCAGATCATTAAACACAGAATAGGATTCGAAACTAGCAACAGAATAAAGGTGTGAGGTGAAATATCAAACCAGCTATGTTACGTTGGCATATTCAGAATATAACCTAACTCTCTTTCTCTCTCTGTGTGTGTCTCTTCTCTCTCTCTCTCTTTCTCTCTCTCATCACCCTTTCCTCCCCCACCATCACTCCTCCACCTCAGATGAGCCTTCCACACCCCTCACCACTCACTCACACATTTAGAAAGCTCTTGGCTGGTCAAGTTTTGGCAACACCATACCTCTAAGGCAGACTATGGCAAACCATGGCGTCGACCGTCACCTGTTTTTTGTAAGTCAGTTTTTATTGGAAAACTATCACACTCATTTGTTTATCTATTGACTGTGGCTGTATTATTTTCAAAATGTTGCTGTTCTATGGTTTTTGAGATATAGTGACAGAGAACGGATGGTCCTCAAAGTCTAGCCAATGTTTGCCTACCTCTGTCCTACAGAATTTTTATTTTCTTAACTAGTTCACAAAGCACCACCTCAATGACTTTTTCACTGACCCGGCCCGGTTCTAGTGATCCTGCTTTTCATCTTTCAGAACAGAGCAGAGCAAAAAGCTATTTCTTGGCATTGATGTCTTCTGAGGGAATAAAATATTAAATGCAAATATGATTCCATGACTACTAAAGCTAATAATGGTGATGACCCTTAGAAAACAAGTGTCTTTATGCCAATTTGTTCATTCTTTCAGTGGAGAGAGCAGATCTGCAGATGAAACTGAGGTGAGAGAGAATTCTTCAACAGGGTTGCCTCCCTGGCTATCAAAGCTTTTAGAATAAACCAGAAAAAACTTTGTCATGCATCTGTCAAATTCAGTTAAAAGATTAGTTTTTATCCTGTACTTATTAAATTATTTTTGAAGTTAGGCAAGAAATCTTCATAATCCCATCATTACATCCACAAAAGGCTTTTTTTTTTTAAAAACAAATCTATGTCAAACCAATTCCTCCTATTCTTAAATCCATGAACACACATGCTTCCAAGGCTACGTGATTTCCACTTACGAATAATGGCCAGTCTCAGTTTTGACTGTATTGAACAATGTCCTTCTTTATTTTAGTCTAGGAAATGTGTAGAATTGCTTTTGTTAACAATAACACTATACTGAGATTAAAAGCTAAGGCTGGACACAGTCATTTGAGTAAGATAGCTCCAACTGTAACATATCCGTGTAGAGAAAACTTAGGCCTTTCCTTATGTTAGTGGAATGAGGCTAGCAAAGCCCACAGGAATACAAAGTGAGAGGTGACAGCGTGCTGGCAGCCCTCACAGCCCTCGCTCGCTCTCGGCACCTCCTCGGCCTTGGCGCCCACTCTGGCCGCGCTTGAGGAGCCCTTCAGCCCGCAGCTGCACTGTGGGAGCCCCCTTCTGGGCTGGCCAAGGCCAGGGCCCGCTCCCTCAGCTTACCGGGAGGTGTGGAGGGAGAGGCGCCGGCGGGAACCGGGGCTGCGTGTGGCGCTTGCAGGCCAGCGTGAGTTCCGGGTGGGCGGGGGCTCGGCGGACACGCACTCGGAGCAGACGGCCGTCCCCACCGCCCGGGCAGTGGGGGGCTTAGCACCCGGGCCGGCAGCTGCTGTGCTCGACTTCTCGCTGGGTCTTAGCTGCCCCCTGGCGGGGCAGGGTTCCCACAGGCAGCCCGCCATGTCTGAGTCTCCCCTCACCCCCCACAACCCCCATGGGCTCCTGCGCGGCCTGAGCCTCCCAGACGAGCGCCGCCCCCTGCTCCGCAGCACCCAGTCCCATGGACTGCTCAAGGGCTGAGGAGTGTGGGCGCAGGGCGTGGGACTGAGGGACAGCTCCACCTGCCTCCCGATCCGAGATCCACTGGGTGAAGCCAGCTGGGCTCCTGAGTCTAGTGGGGACTTGGAGAATCTTTATGTCTACCCAAGGGATTGTAAATACACCAATCAGCACTCTGTATCTAGCTCAAGGTTTGTAAACACACCAATCAGCACCCTGTGTCTAGCTCAGGGTTTGTGAATGCACCAATTGACACTCTGTGTCTAGCTCAGGGTTTGTAAATACACCAGTCCACACTCTGTATCTAGCTAATCTAGTGGGGAGGTGGAGAACTTTTGTGTCTAGCTCAGGGATTGTAAATACACCAATCAGCACCCTGTCAAAATGGACCAATCAGCTCTCTGTAAAATGGACCAGTCAGCAGGATGTGGGTGGGGCCAGATAAGAGAATAAAAGCAGGCTGCCCGAGGCGGCAGTGGCAACCCACTCAGGTCCCCATCCATGCTATGGAAGCTTTGTTCTTTAGCTCTTTGCAATAAATCTTGCTGCTGGTCACTCTTTGGGTCCATACTGCCTTTATGAGCTGTAACACTCACCGAGAAGGTCTGCAGCTTCACTCCTGAAGCCAGCGAGACCACGAACCCACCGGGAGGAACGAACAACTCCAGATGCGCCACCTTAAGAGCTGTAACACTCACTATGAAGATATGCAGCTTAACTCCTGAGCCAGCGAGACCATGAACCCCCCAGAAGGAATAAACTCTGAACACATCCGAACATCAGAAGGAACAAACTTCGGACACGCTGCCTTTAAGAAGTGTACCACTTACCATGAGCGTTCGCAGCTTCATTCTTGAAGTCAGTGAGACCAAGAACCCACCAATTCCAGACACAAAAGCACAATGCTATGCAGTGATATGGTAGCTCCCAGAAAACTCTTAGGTAAATTGATGTTGTGCACCCTCAGGTAAGTCACTTTAATGTGTTTTTTCGTCTCATCTCTATAAACAACAAAACCACACAACCCCTGTGGTGGAGGATAGGTCTGTGTCGAAGGAGCAAGATCATACAGGAAGATGAAGAAATAAATGAAGAAGCAGCAACTCCGAAAGTCTGTTGAGACTTCATAATTGTCTCTGAGAAATCTGTTTTCAGTCTACTATATAAAGTGATGATAAGTGGAACCGTGTTTTTCCTGTGGTATTTTAAGACAATGGCTATTGTCTGGATTTGTCTATAAAAACTTCTCAGAAATTGCTGCAATCCATTCAACAAAGACTCCTTTCAATTAGGATAAACTTTGGCAAAATGGCCATCTTATGGTTTAGGAAGGAAGTTTCATATTCTTATTATCTACATTTATCAGCCTTACTTTACAAGGCACAGAAGAAATTTACTCCTGGTTGAGAGAACTCCCAAGATCTGGACTCTGAGTTTTCAATAAATCTGTCTTTTTATAAACTCACATACAATAATCCTCCAAAAATTCTCAACCTAGGCCATATTTTAATATTTAAAAAATTAACAAAAATTATAACAATAACATTTTAAAATCTATAAGTTAAATTTAGATGTAATACTATATGTAGCATTGGTTACATTAAATCAAGTGCGTTATATTTGAAAATAAGTTTCTACATGTATCTAATTTGCCCTCTGATTTGGAAGATACATTTTTATTATCTTGAAGGCATAACCTTTTGTGGAAACATTTTTGGTTTAATAAATGCCTGTTTATAAAGTTAGAAAATATTGGTAAATCTCCAGACTAATATAAATGTATAAATATATATTCATACTTTTGTTAGAAACATGATTTGCATTGTAAAATGCTGAAAAGACCTATTTTTTCTGATGTTTTCCTATGAAGAATGTATTAAAGGTAGAATCTTAAGCCAAATATAAAATTATGAAAAATAAATTGAAAGCTATATTTTTTAAGCTTGATAATTGGATAAACAACTAAATACATGATGTCCCCGTTTTCCAATGAAGAGTTTAAGTGAATTAATTTAACAATTATTTTAGATAGCTCATTTTATTTCAGTATTGTTTTAGGTGACCATTGACAGACTCATTATTTGAACTAATACTTATCTCAATTACTTTAGTGTATTGGAATGGAAAATGCAAATTTTGTATTTCATGCTGTCTTCTCAGATTTGTTTGATTTTTTTCTTACTGCCTAGTTACCAGACAGATATCCATAACTGCAACAATTTTACCAATAATACGTAATGTTTCACAAAAAGGAGAAGCCATAGTTGGGCATATGTGTGTGTATCTTTCTATGTGTGTCTGTGTGTGTGTGTGTGTGTGTGTGTGTGCGCGGAGATACTTAGTAGAGCATCTGAAGTTCTGGCATAATTTTCTTTAATAAGGCAAATTGTTATATGATTGTAATAGAAGGTATATCCCATTTTGCAGCTCTTAAAATACTTTATAGATGCTAAGAATACCTCCCTGAAAAAAAACTTTTTGAATATTCAGTCCTTTAACAATTATGTTCTTACTTACATTGAAATGAACTCCTGTATAATTTATCATGGAGGTGAAACTGGTGTGAATTTTCTGCATTGGAAGACAGCATTAACTGAAGAATTCAGCTCTAAACAAAGACATTTTAATTTATTAAACTTCTTTCTATATATGCTTTTTTCTTCTTAAATTGACTTTTCTACTTCTGTTCAGACCATTTTCAGTCTTCCAGCGAAGGAAAAAAAGAGACAAAGAAAAGTAAGAGGAAGCAGGTTGAGGAAGGATAGAGGGAGAAAGAGAGAAAGAGAAAGAGATTTCATCTCTTGTAAATTGACAAATTGTGACAATGGTATAAGAAAGACACAGCTTAGATCGAACAAAGCAGAAGTCTAAAACTAAATGTCATACTGTCAGAGTTCAGGAAAGCAAGGTATATATTCTCCAAAGCTCAGCAGGCAGGATGAACTTTTTCCTCATTTAAGGACCATGCTGGGAGAGAAGAAGAGAGGAGTCTATTTTAGCATCTGAAAACCAATGATTTGGAGAGAAAGAGGACATGGCTGCCTAATACCAGGGAAAGCTTACAATACTTTGCAGTAACTTGGTCATTCGCTTGACAGTCTCTCCACGAGAGAAGAGGTGTAAGAAGGACAATAAAGATGAAGAGTAGACGTAGATTACTGTCTTGTAGGTAGGTAATACAGGTAGACAAATAATGATAACAAGGTAGAATGTTGCAAGCAAATGTATACAGTGGTAGGCTTACAGAGCAGTGAAGTTATTACAGTTGTAATTTTAAGATTCAGCTTCAGGGAAGAATTAATATGTGAGGTATGCTTCGAATGATGGGTATGATAGACATGGGTGAGGGAGAGTTACAGGCCATGAGCACAGTGTATCTAGATGCACAGAGGGATGATGCTATCAGTGGCATTCGTGGAAGAGCAACTAACTGAAGTAAACCAAAATACTAACTATATTAAGAGGGTTAATGTTAAACCTGGACTGGAAATACACCTAGACAACATCTTATCTGAATGAATAAAGAAACTGCATTTTATTAAATTGAATGACAGATCACAGGTTGGTTTATTATTATTATTTTGAATATGGCAAGTGTTTTGAGATTTTATGATGAGAAATATGCTTTACAAAAAAAGCCTTTCATAGCAGTGAGGAATAACTGAAATAGATAGGAAGTGGAGGCAGCAATAGCAATTAGAAAATTTTTAAGGATATGAATGTCAAATTGTAAGATGCCTAACCAGCAAGAGGGTGGAATAGAAGTAAGAGATACTGAAATGACAGATAATTAGAATTTATCTGTTAATTGAACTGGGAACAGAAAAAGTTACTAATAGGATGCCAACAGTAAGTTTCAAAGAAAAGAAATAGAAAAACAATGAGAAGCAATTTTTTTTTTTTTTGAGATGGAGTCTCCCTCTGTTGCCAGGCTGGAGGGATCTCAGCTCACTGCAACCTCTGCCTCCCGGGTTCAAGCGATTCTCCTGCCTCAGCCTCCCGCATAGCTGGGACTACAGGCATGCACCACCACACCCAGTTAATTTTTGTATTTTTAGTTTCACTATGTTGGCCAGGATGGTCTCAATCTCCTGACCATGTGATCCACCCGCCTTGGCCTCCCAAAGTGCTGGGATTATAGGCTTGAGTCACTGTGCCCAGCTGAGACAAAGCAATTTTTAAAACAAGTGGATGAGTTTGGTGTTAAGTACGTTGAGTTTCAAGTGTCATAAAAGCATATGTGCAACTTACATATTAGGTATATGAAAGGTTTAAACTGGCAAGTAGGAAAGAGTGTGAATTTATTATCCATTAACCAAATATCCAAACCCCAACTGAAAGGTTACAGAGTTCATAGGAGGTTACCAGAAGGCAATTTGTGTCAGGCTACAACACACTGCCAGTGCTTTATGCAGCCACATTACCTAAATTCTGGAAGTGTCAGTTGCCCAGTCAATCGACATACATAATAGAGCTCCTCTTGAACCCTGGCACTGTTTTACATAAGGGATCAAAGCTGATGATAGATCATGATTCCTATTATAATGCTTAGAGCACATTAGCCGGTTTATTAAAAGCAGGAGTGTGAGGAGCATCATGATGTACAAAACAAGAACTACATCCTTCGTGACCTAATAGGACAGCTAGGAAGTGGGTTATTTGATAAAAATGAGACCACAAGTAAACGCCTACCAAGGTCTCTACAGACTGTGAGAACCACTGTATGTGAGTCCCCAGCATACACAAACTATCCAGACCATTAGAAATAAATGGGGGCAGGGGTTTGTGTTCACTTACTTTCCTCTCTTTTGAAATAGCTGAAGAGTAGTACTGCAATGTACTACAATAAAAGGCCATATCAAGAGGATGTAAATTTTTTGTGGCGGTTTTTCAGAGCCTTTCAATAATCTTTCCAAGCCTGCTTTCCTTTGTTTTGGGAATGAGAAGTGTAGAAGAGGTTTTTGGTGGTTCTTTTATGCACTTTGTCATTTTATTATATTGTTCATCATAGAGAATAATTGATCTCTTAATTTTCTAATTTTGCAAGTCTGTGTATATCCACATTTTACCTGGAAACAACATGGGTGTGTTTCTGTGGTGTATGCTGGCGGTGTCATGGACTCACCAGGCTTTAATTTTTCTTCACAATATATTATTTAGCAATATTCAGGAAGGTACCCATGATTTTGTGGGCTGAATGGTCCCTTCAAAATTCATATGTTGAAGTCCTAATATTCAGTACCTCAGAATATGACTGTGTTTGGGTATCAGGTGTTGAAAGAGATAATTCGGCTAATATAAGTCTGGTAGAGTGAGCTCCAATCCAATATTACCAGTTTCCTCTTATAAAGAAACTAGTAATATTGGATTAGAGCTCACTCCACTATTCTCAGCAAAATATCACAAGGACAGAAAACCAAACAACGCATGTTCTCACTCATAAGTGGGAGTTGGACAATGAGAACACATGGACATAGGGAGAGGAACATCACACACCGGGGCTTGTTGCGGGGGTGGGGGGCTTGGGGAGGGATAGCATTAGGACAAATACCTAATGTAAATGAAGAGTTGAGGGGTACAGCAAACCAACGTGGCACATGCACACCTATGTAACAAACCTGCACGTTGCGCACATGTACCCTAGAACTTAAAGTATAATAATAGAAAACAAAAAGAAGAGGAGATTAGGACAGAAACAAACACAAAAGGAAGACCACGTGAAAACCCATGGAAGAAGATAGCTATCTACAAGCCAAAAAGTGAGGCCAGAGAAGAAACCAATTCTGCTTAAACGTTGATCTCAAACTTCTAGCCTCGAAAATCGTGAGAAAACAAATTTCTCTGGCTTAGAACCCTCAATCTGTGGTGCTTTGTTATGGCAGCCCTAGCAAACTAATACACTCAGTAACAAAGATCTTTGAACTACCATTGCTCAATAGAATGCAAGCAATTTCATTAACACTTTTATATTGCTTAAATAAAATAAAAGCAGTTTCCACCAAAAACCTTATGGCTTTTCATTGCCCCAAAAAAGGAATCCTTAGAAATTATGTTTTGATTAAAATTTGCATCAGTATTGTAAAACAGAATGCAGGGTCTGGCATCAGTTTTCTAATTATCTCTGAGAAAAAAATCAAAAATATAAATGAAGCAATTGGAGTCTGCTCATCAAAATAAGTGACTTTCTTCTATTTAGCATGGGTTCTGTTGGAGGCTGGTCAAGTTAATTACAAATTATTCTCTTATTTTGTAGACAAACATTTATAATATATGGGCTTTATTGGCATATAATTCTTTAGTTTACTTTTCTTAGAATCACGTATTTCATTTAAGATACAATCTGACAAAACGAAGTATGAGTCTTATAGAAATAACATAGTTGAAAAGAATTCATAGTTGAAGATTAACTTTTTTTTAAGGTATAGGATAAGCATATTTGATGACACATTAGTAAGTCCTTAGCAAAAACAATTTTTATAATGTAGGAGCACATAGTTAATTTATTGCAAAAAGATAAAACACTATTTTTGGGCAGGGGTATAATTTCCAACATGGATTCAGATCTATTATGTACCTAAAGGAATCACCTAGACTTGTCTTTTTCCTCTGAAAAAAACAACATATTCTGGGATTATAGCTGGTTCTACTTTATTATTTTTTTTTTCTGGAAGGCAGCCAAATTTCAGTGCTTAGCAATATTTATGGCTGAATTAAATCACACTTGCTGTAGTTTAAACACCTCTCTTTTTAATGTTCCTGCTTATGCTCATTTTAAAATGTTTACATCAAGCTTAAAGACTGTATCCTGTCTAAAAAAGCTGCTAGGATATGGGGTTAGGTATTCAGAGAAAGTGGGGAAATTCAGAACATCATTATTTTAAAACTTCATCCCCTGCACTGTCACATTCTATAATTCTAGGAACAGTCTTGAATTTCTCATTTTAAAAATATTTCCCCCTTAATACATGTGTCAGTGTGTAACTAAATATTCATTTGTGTGTTCATTTGATTGAATTTTATCTTCCTTATATATGTTACCAAATCATGCATATTTCTGTTTAACATTACCCCGCACTTAACACAAGCTGGATGTGTGACAAGCACTCAATACATCTTGGTTTCTGAAAGGTACTGCAGCTTCATGAATAATGTCAGACTCTTGCTTGATCTTAATTCCCCTCCATGAAACATATGAATGTGATTCTGTGAAATAATGAATAATATTTGAATATTGGATAATATTTTGATACTTCTGCTTCTTATTAATAATAAATTATCTGATTTCCATTGTCAGGCATACTTACCAGTGTAATATTACTCTTCTCAGTCATTAAATATTTACCATATATGAGGCATGATGCAAAGTCTTTATCATCACATGCAACTTCTGAGATATGAACTACTATGATCACAAAAAAAAAACCAACCATTCATACAAACAAATAAATAAATAGGAAATGCTATTGATGCTTACAAAGAATATGTAATCCTTAAGAATGTATATCTGGGAAATGGGGGCATCAAGATGGTGTGACATGGTTTGGCTGTGTCCCCCCACCACCAAATCTCATCTTGAATTGTAGTTACCATAATCCCCACATGTCATGGGAGGCACCAGATAGGAGGTAATTGAATCATGGGGGTGCTCACCCTCCGGCTGTTCCCATGACAGTGAGTGAGTTCTCACAAGATCTGATGGTATTATGAGGGGCTTTGCCCCCTTTACTCAGCACTCATTCTCTCCATGGAGAGGTGCCTTCTGCCATGATTGTAAGTTTCCTGAGGCCTTCCCAGTTATATGGAACTGTGAGTCAATTCAACCTCTTTTCTTTGTAAATTCCCCATTCTCTGGCATTTCTTCATCGCACCATGAGAACGGACTAATATATGGTAATATGTACACACCCTTGCAATCCACACCAGATTTTCATGTTGGAGTACATGGTTATTTTGAACATCCTTTCTTCTTTTTTTTTTTGAAAGGGTCAGTTTGGAGGATATTTTAAACTACTTTATGATTCTAGCCATCTCATAAAATGTTGCAGTGATTAGGTCATTTCATCCTAGGGAAAAATTATGTACACTAATTTGGGAGAAAAAAATTTGTGTAAGGTATGAAATGTCTATGCGACAAGAGAAGTCATGAAAAAGAAAGTGAAAATTATACAAGTTATTCTTGGCTCAATACAAAGATTCCAAGATTTGGGGGATACTGTATTCTGACATTTTTGGATTTTAAGACCATCATTCCAACACTTCCTAGAAAATAACATCATGTATTTACTTTGGAATTAAAATGAATTAAAATTAAATGATGCTAAGAAGTTTCCGTGGTCTCCTTCAGACACTAGGGTGCCTGAGTTC
This sequence comes from Pongo pygmaeus, assembly GCF_028885625.2. Taxonomy (NCBI): domain Eukaryota; kingdom Metazoa; phylum Chordata; class Mammalia; order Primates; family Hominidae; genus Pongo; species Pongo pygmaeus. The sequence continues at coordinate 16,031,518 of NC_085930.1, read as the reverse complement.
CTCAAAATCATAATCGAGATGCATGATTTTCAATCAAAGCATTTAACAAATATGCACATTTTTTAATTTCACAAATTTGTGTTATGTGCCCACTATATATAAGTGACTCTTCAAGATACTCGGGATGACCAACAGCACAACACACAAGATTTGTTAGAGCTTTCACATTATAGAGCAGAGGTAAAAGAAGAGTATAATCAAGAAAACACACAGCCAGTTAATTGTGGTATTGGACTTCTTAATGGGCTTACAAAAACTTAAGTTAGAAATTTGGCCAAACGTGCTGCTGACTTAGAAATAATGGACAATTAAATGATCTCAAATTTTTCAACTTCATCAGTAAACTGAAAATAATTTTAAATACTACCCAACATTATTTTTCAGATTAAATGAGATACTCTACTCACTCAAGAAAGAAAATTTGTATTCCTTTGGATGGATATATTAGTAAATTTCTCTACTTACTTTCTACTATTCTCGGAGGATATGCATTTTGCAAATAACTGGTTGTATAATTCAGTTCTCTCTGTAATTTTCATCATCTTGTTTCCACCCATTCATACACTCAGTCTGTAGATAGGACACCTAGCTCAACAGGATGGCCATAGCAGCTTAAATATAAAAGTTTATTTAAGCTTCAATACTGGGCAGATGATATCAAAATTCAACTGGCAAAGATGGCTCAAGACCAGAGAGTTGTCAGAAGCTAGAAGGAAATCAACCTAAATACCCATGAATGATAGACTGAGTAAAGAAAATACTGTACATATACACCATAGAATACTATACAGCCATAAGAAAGAACCAGATCATGTCTTTTGCAGGGACATGGATGGAGCTGGAGGCCATTATCCTTAGCAAACTAATGCAGGAACAGAAAACCAAATACTGCCTGTTCACACTTAGAAATGGGAGCTAAAAGATGAGAACGCATGGACACACAGAGGGGAACAACACACACTGGGGCCTATCAGAGGGTAAAAGGTGAGAGGAGGGAGAGAATCAGGAAAAATAACTAATGGATACTGGGCTTTATACATGGGTGATGAAATAATCCGCACGACAAATCCCCATAACGCATGTTTACCTTTGTAATTAAAATGCACATCCTACACATGTACCCCTAAACTTAAAATAAGTTAATAAAAAGAAAGAAAACTGATAGTAATGTCTACACATCGTCTGGTGCAACCCACTTTTTCAAGAAGACATTGAGGCCCAGAGAAATTAAATAATCTGTTTATATCACACAGAATTATTAAAAAGAGATAAATCGAAGTGATTCTACTTTATACGTGAATATAGCTAGCATGAGCTGAATTCCCACCAAGATTTTGTTAACTATGAAAAAAGACCCAGTATTATGCTGTATTTACAAATCAATTATAAGTCTTGTGCTATATTGAATTCACCATTTTTTTTGTGATTATGCCTTACTTCTAAAATTAGAATAGCTTATCTACTTATTTTAGTTTACAATTTGCAAAGGGTCTTACATACAGGAACTAATTTGGTTCTCCCAAACCTGCGAACTAGTTACATGCTGTGTAACTAAACTTCTGCTGCTAGAATTCTTTATGCTATATCTAATTCCTTTTTACATATTTGAGTTGTTACTATTTATTGATCTTAAAAAAGGAATAAACCAGACATATCCTAGAGACAATTTCCTTTTTCTAAACAGGAAATATTTATCACATAGACTTTAATTACCATCATCACAATAGAATAATAATATTCCAAAACAAAGAATTGGCATCGCACTGAAGGAACAGAAACAAAAGATTGAGAACTTACAGGGAAAACCTGGTGTTAGACATTCAGAGATGAACAATTCTAAACATAAATAATATCATGGAAACAAAATACACAGTGTAGGATTTTAGTGCAAGCCTTTGAAAAATATGAATTGCTTTTCTTCCATAATTCAGAAAGCAGATCTTCTAAGTTAAAGTGCCCATTATGCATAAAAAGAGAAAGAGAAAAAAATAAAGTCATGATTTAAAGGGACTGAAAGCTGCCGTTTGTATCAAGCACAATGAATCAGTCCTAACCTGACCTTCACATGGAATATTTAATATCTAGCAGAGAGCCTGAGCTTTGAACATCAAAATCTCATTTCAGATGACTGAACTGTGAAATTCTAGGAGACGATAGAAAACCCCATGGAAGATAACAAATAGCCAAAAGGAAATATCAGCAAACAAACCAACAGTATATTTAATGAAGTGTAGGAAGCCATTTTTAACTGTTCTGACAGATCTGTGGAACTTTCAGTCTCGTGTTTTATGAGAAAACATTAATGTAATAAAATGTAATATATTCTATCATAGGAAACTAGTAGATGACTTAAAATAACTAAACTATGTAATAATACATCTATATATCTACATATAAATAGAAGTATGTTAATATATTTTGTAAAGAGAAAAAATAATATGCTCAACCATATTTTTAAAAAGCAATCTTTATGTTCCAAGGAGCAGCAAGAGGGGAAAAAAAAACTTTCAGATGATTACCATGAACTCACACTATACCTTCAGTTACAGGAAAAGTAATTAAATTACTCTTCTCATGAAAGTTCCCTCTTTCACCTCCCCCTACACCCTAGTAAATTCACAAGACTCGCTACATAACTGAGAAGTAATTCAATTTATAATGACATGTTTATAGAGCGATTAAGTCACTTTTTGACCTACATAAGCCAAGGAGAATGTTGCCTTGTAAGAGCCAGCATTTACATTGAAGAAAAGTTAATAAAAATAACCTGAATTTGCCATGGTAAAAAAAAAGAAATCCCATTCTCTGTGCACATAGTCTATTGTTTGATTTATTGATATGCCAACTTCATTATAACAGTGATTTTAAAGGTAATGTTATTGCTTAATCTATATGAAACTTAAAAGCAAAATTCAGTACTGCTCTGGCAAAATGATATTGCTAAAATATCCCCAAGAAATGAACATTTTTATCCATTTATTTCCAAAGTTTTAGGAGAAAATAATTTTGGTATAACACAATTATATGTATGAATCACTCAGAACTTCTTCTGACTATTTTCGCTGATGAAAACCACTGTGATTGAAAACCATTTGTTCTCTAGACCTTTAGTCACTACTTCTGTGATCCCAACACACTTACCCCAATGTTGGGGGGCAGCAGGGCCATTAGGAAAATGAACCAGAGGATGTGGGGAACACAGAGAAAGAAAAGCTTTCTCGAGGAGGAGCAGGAATGAGGCAGGTTGAAGCTGAGGGCCACATTCTCAGAGAAAACTCAACTATTTGTTTGGAAAGCCAGGGGAAGTATTTGTGGCCTCAATTCCAAAAGGCACATTTCACTCAGAGATCCACAAGGTTTGTGGGGGTGGAGGAATCAAATGAATTTCTCTCATATTTTTACAGCCTAGATTGCAGTCTCTTCTTTTCAAAATACTTCTTAAAGAATGTAGATAAGGCACAATGTGATAGCACATTGGTGGACAGGATTGAACTGTTGAAAATTTCTTTTGGTCAATATCATTTTTTTTTTCTTTTAAAACTTAAAACCTTTGGGCTGGACACAGTCTCTGGTTCTGTGGGGTCCAACGCAATTTTAAAATAATCTATACTGGTCCTTGTCTATATTAGGGTTTGAAGGCTGTGAGTTTTTAATCCCTTTTGGAAAGTACTGGACAAGGAGTCAAGTGTTACAGTGTATTAACACTATAAACACTATTATCACCAAAAAACCTTTTAACCTATTGGTGTGTATGTGTGTGTGTTTGCGTGTTTATGAAACTGTAATGTTTTCCATAAAATTGTAGCTTAATATGTACATTCAGCAAATTCAAACACAGGTAGTAAAATGATCACATTTAAAATAAACACTTAAATATTATGAACTACTCATTGAATTTTTATGGAATCTAATTAAATATGCTTTTGTTCTTAAAGTACCTTTGCTGTCTATCAAAAGAATTTCAACATTTAGAAAATTTTACAAATACGGAATCACGTATTTTACTGCATTTTCCCATTTTAGAGAAATGTTTCTGTGTAATTCAAACGAATGATTGGACACAATTATACTATTTTTTTTTTCTTGAGTGTTTTTGGTTGCAAAAGAGGTTGGCTCTACTAAATGAAAAATTCTCCAAGCCTTGTTTTCTGATTTCCCCTTCCAAACACAGCCTGGGGAGGAGTGGCTTCATGGCTCATGGCAGCATGCATGCAGTCAACATAAGAGGCTGAAAAATAGCCCAAACCGGTCCTCATGCATTATGAAAGCCAGCAGAGCTTGCTGCACTGTTGAACAATGTTCACTGTCCTCCACCAGTGAATTCAATCCTCCGGCTTTCTGAATGTTCGCCAATGCTCTGCGTTGCCTGCATATGGCAGATATAATTGCCAAAATGAATGAAGAATTTCCTATTCTTACTAGGCAGTATTCCAGATAGAAGATAAGAATAGCTTGAATAGCTGAGCTGGCATGTGAAAGGAGCTCTGCTTTTCATATAACACTTATTATAAAGATGCAAATTTCCTCTCAACCAGCAACAATGTTTGTGGCTGCTGAGCAGACGTTCCTTTAAATGTTAACAATTCATATCCTTAGTGTCTTATTTTGCCATAATATCCAATGCCATTTTGAAATAATCTAACATTATCTCAGGATTCTCTCTCTATATAGATTTACAAATATTCATAAATAATATTCTCAGTGTTGTACAATTTATATGTTCAAAACACTATATCCAAGTATTTGTCCTATTCAATATTGATTTGACTGAAATCTAGGTTCGTGAACGTGAATATAGTCATTGGGTTGAAACAACATTTTGCTTGGGTAATATCCCATAAAAAGAATCATAAAGTGTTCATGCAACATTCTAGCTAGTTGGTATGTAGTCATTTTTAAAGGTATTTGGTTGATGTGTTCACATATTCACATCTTTTGCAACTTTGTTTGCATCAGTATATTTTACTTGATGAATAAAGTATACTGGGTCATATATACTGTGCATATGTAGCCTGAAATAATTACAAAGCTTTAACAAGGAAAAGGAAGTTTCTGTCCCACACTTGACTTTCAGTCTCCAAGTTTCTTTCCTCCAGTATTAACAGATTCTTCGCTTTCCTTCTAGAAATGATCAATGCATATGAAGAAAAAAATAAGGTTTCCATACCTTAAATTTTTCACTGGAACCACTTTTGAAACCTGGCAATTGATGATTAGTATAATTAAAATAATTAGTATAATTAAAATAATTCAAAAATAATTTTAAATAAAGATAACATAAGTTCTACTTGTCAGAAAGCTCAGTACTCCTTCCACTAGATAAAATACTTTTAAAAATATACAACTACACTCTCACTTCTTCATTCACAGCTCTCAATTTACCTATATTTATATTTAACAAAATGCATATTTTCACATTTTTGAAAAGGAAGCATATATAATTTCGAAAGGGAATAAAAAGTTATGCAGTGGAAGGTCTCCTATTCACCCCTCTTCCTCTCTACCCCAATTTTCACACAATCCTCCCTACTGCCACACTGATACACAGATTGCCATTATTTTTAGTTACTTTTTAACTTTGCCGTAGTCTCTTTGTTTATACACAAACAAACATGGATATATATTCTGATTCCCTTTTTATTACACATAGTATATTATACATATTATTATGTAGTATTTAAAACTTTAATATGTAGAGATCTTTCCAAAGTTGTTTCTAAAAGCTGCATGCTATTTAATTGTATGTGTATCAGAATTAATTAAATCATTGCCTATTGATGGATATGCCAGTTGTGTTTGGGTACAAACAAACAATCTTGAATATATATTAATGCACATATATTTGAATTTATCTACAGGATGAATTTCTAGAAATGGAAATGATTGACAAAGGTTTTTGTGCATTTTTTACAAGAAACAAAGATAATACACTATTGCCTTCCTGTAAGGCAATACCAATTTATACTCCCATAAGCAATGCATGAGAGTAGGTGTTCCCCACAGTCTAGTCAAAAGGACGTGTGATCAGACAAAATGTGTCATTCCAATGAGTGATAAACTGCATCGTAGTGTATTACCCTCTCTTTTTACCACACCATAAGACTCTTTCTGTTGAGTTCTTTCCCTTAGTGTAAAAATCATGCGCAGTCCTTCCTCACCTTAAACAAAAGAAAATATTTTCCTAACCTCCTTTCGATTCCTGGTTATCACTCTTTCTCATTTTTCTTCACTTCCTCACATCCTGTCACTCCTGGGTTCATTTCAATTTGACTACTGCTCCATTATGCCATAGTTAATGCCTCAGGTTACCGATAAACGAATTTCCAGCCAGTGCTTCTGGTCCGTATCTCACTTGATCTTTCTGGAACAATCGACACTGACCATCACTCTCTCCCTGCAGAAATTTCCTTGCCATTGGCCTTTGGGTGTGAGGAGAACTTATTTTTTCTTATTGTTCTATAAACTCTTGGCTGGCTCTGCATCAATCTCTCTGCTAGGCTCCTTTCAGCCTATTAACCTTTAAATATTAGTAGGTCCTAGGATTTATTCTTGGTTCTCTTCTTATTTTAACATTCCTTCTGGTCCACCTCATTTATATCTGTGACTTTCAAAGTACTAATGTAATAGCACTAAATGGCTCCTAAATCTTTATCTGCAGCCCAGATCATCTTCGTTTACCCTCTGTTCTGGGTATAAGTAACATATAAAGAGAGAGGCAAGAGACTGAAAATATTCTTTTAGAATGTTCTTGTATGGCCCAAGGTAGCTAATTACAGGTGACAGTTATTGAATACTTGCTATGTGGCAGGGGCTAAAGTAATAGTTGTAGACATTTTATTACTGTACTATGAAATAACTCTGTGGCAGTCTCATTCAAACCTTCAGTTGCTGATGGATTAATGAGGGAACAATGATTAAATGAATGAATATGTGGTATTCCAAGACATAACCATTTAATCCCTTTCGGGGAAAGATCTGGTATTACGCTGACATTTTCTGTGGTGTTAGGGTTTACTGACCACGTTGGCTTGGAGAGTCATCTGGTGGTAAGAGAGTGGAAGATGTGTGAAGAATCCTGGAGCTTGCATTGCTGTAAATCACAAGACAGGAGTGGCCTTCTAATTTACCTACAATGATTAGGGTCAGAACGATTAGGAGCTGGCTAGATTTCATATAAGGTTCTTCTCTTACAACCTATTTGGTTTTGAATGTGCATTTCTACAAAAGTATGCTAATTTTCCTATAAGTGTATTTAGTTTATCAATAAACTAATACTCAGATATTCTGTCTCTGAATAGATACTCAGATTTGGGAGAAAAAATGCATGCAGAGGGTAAGGCATGTTAAGAAGAAGAAGGAGAAGGGGGAAGGGAAGAAAATAAATATGATGGCTGAGCCTATCTACAACAGGAAATAGAGATGTAGTGGCACATGCTACTCCTTACCAGCCTCCCTCCCTCCCTGCTTCTTTTCTTTCCCCTTCTTTCAAGTCTCTCAGGTAGTTTTAGAGTTAGTACTTCCTAAAAGGTCTAGCATCTCTGTATGTGTGCGAGCAATAGCTTTAGAATTGTCCATGAAACAACAGTAAGTTAGAAGACCTAGGAGGATTGCTTTTTAGAATTATGAATGGGGAGAAGGGGTGATAACAGAACATAAACAAAAATGTAAAGCTTTTTCTATATTATGCATAGATAATAAACATTCTCCAAATGTTTTATTATTATTATTATTATTATTATTTTTGGACGGAATTTTGCTCTTGTTGCCCAGGCTGGAGTGCAATGGTGAGATCTCAGCTCACTGCCTCCTGGGTTCAAGCAATTCTCCTGCCTCAGACTCTGAAGTAGCTGGGATTACAGGTGTGTGTCACCTGTATTTTTTTTTTTTTAATAGAGAGGGGGTTTCACCTTATTGGTCAAGCTGGTTTCAAACTACTGACCTCAAGTGATCCACCCGCCTCAGCCTCCCAAAGTCCTGGGATTACAGGCATGAGCCATCATGCCTGGCCAAATGGTCTCCAAATCTTGCTTTCTTAACAGCATGCACTTATCATTCATTTTACATGGTGGCCAGTTATTAATAGCTGCTACTCTGCTTTCTTCCTGAATGCTTCTCGTTCCAGAACCCAGGCTGAAGAGAAAGCCCCAGTGTCTCCTCAGCCTGGATTCTGGAATGAGCCCCAAGAGTAAGAAGCATGCTATTCTTGTGGTAGAGGGAAGAGATGATAAGATCTTTAAGAAACTCTCAATGGCACTGAAAGCTTCTGCTCAGAACCCATATTGATCTTTTTCTTTCATCTTTTACTGGACAAAACATGTCACATGGCCAAACCTGATATTGATGGAGACAGAAATAGTTGTCACTGTAAGAAGTGTGGCAGGGCGCGGTGGCTCATGCCTGTAATCCCAGCACTTTGGGAGGCCGAAACGGGCGGATCACGAGGTCAGGAGATCGAGACCATCCTGGCTAACATGGTGAAACCCCGTCTCTACTAAAATACAAAAAATTAGCCGGGCATGGTGGTGGGCGCCTGTAGTTTCAGCTACTCGGGAGGCTGAGGCAGGAGAATGGCGTGAACCTGGGAGACAGAGGTTGCAGTGAGCCGAGATCACGCCACTGCACTCCAGCCTGGGTGACAGAGCCAGACTCCGGCTCAAAAAAAAAAAAAAAAAAAAGAAAGAAAAGAAATGTATGCTAAGTATAACATAATATGTTGTCCCAGCCAGGAGAAGGTTGAGAGTGAAAGTGTTTTGAAATAATTAAGCCAGAATAATGGGTCTAATGTCTTGGCAAAATTAGATGCATTATCACTTTCTTACAATCCTCCTCTAGGCAAAGGTAGGCAGGTACTTGAGAAGAATGATTAAATTGATCTTAAATTTCAATTAAGAGACCTTGCAGCTGGGCACTGTGGCTCACATCTGTAATCCCAGTACCTTGGGAGACTGAGACATGAAGATTGCTTGAGCCCGGGAGTTTGAGACTATTCTGGGCAACATAGGAAGAGCCCTGCTGTGTACAAAAAATTAAAAAAAAGAAAAAATCAGTTATGAGTGGTGGCACAAGCCTGTAGTCTCAGCTACTTAGAAGGTAGGAGGATTGCTTGAGCCCAGGGGGTCGAGGCTGCAGTGAGCTGTTTGCACCACTGCACTGCAGCCTGGGTGACTGTGAGATTCTATCAAAAAAAAAAAAAAAAAAAGAGAGATAGAGAGTCTTTGTATATCCCCAGGATGCATGCACATATGCCGAAGAAAGCGAAGTAAAACAGGCAGAAGGAAAACTAGATCGGGTGTCAGGAAGTTAGCTATTAACCTTAGGCTGTGAGATCTCTTCTAAAACACAAGTAAAGACAAATGATAAGAAATTAAGAGTAGTTCAATTCAATGATGTCTTTCATCTCAGAATCGTAAGAAAAAGGAGAGTCTAGAGTACAAATTTTCTGGCCTCAGTAGTTGTCTGGTAAGCTCTGGGTCTTAAGGCATTAATGAGTATAGAACTCAGGAGATAATATGATATCCAGATTTGTTCCTTCAGCCATGGCAAATGTTTAATATGTAACACAAAGTTTTATTCAGTTATATTTCCATATGGGGAAAATTGGAGTAGTTTATGAATAAGACATATTGTGAAATTAAGATAAAGATAGAGAAACTCATATCTTATGAGACTAAGCTTTTTAAAAATTAGGAATGCAAACTATAACAGAGATTACACGGATGACATAAAAGTGGAATAGTAGCTAAGAACTACCTGAGGCAAAAGTAGCTGACAAAAGAATTGGGGAAGTTAATTTATATTTGTATCCAACATATGATAATGAAACTAACATCTCTCGGTTCAAAAATAGTTTTGAAACACTAACCTAGAAGCAAACCAGAGCCAAAAAAAAAAAAAAAAAAAAAACCTTTTATTTATAAGAAAAATACTTTGAGTGAGAGATTAAAATCAATTTTTAAAGGAAATTTAAAGTATGGGACAAAACACTTGAATCAATGGAGAGACAGACAATATTTAGTGCAATTTTCTAGACCACAACTCAGTGTTAAAGAGAAAATATGCATTTTAGATAGTCTGTAGACATTAGCTACTTTCACTGAATAATCTTTGAGACCCCATTCAAAGTGTAAGCCTACAGATGGTGGCTGGAACCCCTTGTGAAAGCAATCATCTCCTCTCCCCACAATTGCTCCTTTTCTGATTGGAGTGCTTAATTATACTGGTTTCCTGTCTTTAAATGTGTTCCAGGACTGTAAAGATTATTTTTTTCCCCATCACTTGCTTTTAACTAAAGTTAAGCAATTCAAAGAAAGAATCATCTTGCCTTAAATGTCTGAATATTTATCAAGAAAATATATACACAACTCCAATTTTCTTGGGGGTTCCTGTTTAGGAAACACGGGGATTAATTTCCTTGAGGTAAAGAATACACACTTGTTACTTATTGGTGTGATGGAAATTTGTGTTTTAACCACAAGGTGGCAGAATAAGCTAGGAGCTTCATGCGCCCCTTCAAAAATCACTGGTTACTTCCGACATCGATCTAATTCAGATGAAAAAGGCTATAATAGGTGTGTCTTTGTTAGCCTATATGCATGTGTAAGACAAGTGACTACATAAGTAACACTATCGAAAAAAGGTTCAAATGACTGAAGCCTCTTTCCTACCCTCAAGACAGATCCCACACCAAAGGTATTCTGAAGTTGACTTGTAGTGAATACTTACTTAGCTTCAAATAAACACTTTCTTTTAGCAGATGTTTGTTTTGAAAATGAAGTGGCCATATTTGTCACCCCCCCCCACACACACACACACTTCCCACATTGTGAACCCAGAGACTTGCCCCATCCACGGTCTGCTCCTGAGATTAAGGGGAAGATGTGTGGGGAAGCACCTGGATGCTGGTTCTAGGATCTGGAATGTGCCTTGGATATCTGTGTCAGTAGAGAGAGGGGATGACCTTTCCCTCTTCTCCTATCCAACATTACATGGTTGGTTTACATAGATAGGTAAAATATATGCTTAACTGCACGCTATAATCCAAAGGAAGTAGGATTGTCATGTTAAGACGATAAAATAAGCTACACTTTATTATGACTGTCATTATGGTCAAATATATGAAGTTAATAACAACAACACAGATTCAAGATGTCATCTATTAGTATTATAATTTAGTGTATCTGTGGCTGTGCAACTCCAAAGAAATCATATTTGATAATTGTTTTGGTATAATAAATTCTGTATTTTAATAACTTACTGGTAATTGCATTGTTACAAAGCAACCCAAACTTCTGAGGATGGCCTTGAAGACCCTTTGTTATCTGTTGTTTTTTTTGGAATGTGCTCTCTGCCTCTGTTCCTGCAACTGGCAAGCTGCTATTCTTCTTTCAAGAAGTGATTGAGAGACCACCTCTCTGAAATCTATTCTTCTGAATTCTGCCTTGAAAGCAGAAATAATCATCACCTTGTCTGAAATCCTGGAGTCATCATTCCTGTATTCATCACTTTGATCACTGATTTCCACTTGCTTTTGTGCATTTCCATCCACCCAAGGAGAGGAACCTCATTTCATTACTTTTGTATCCTTGATACCTACTGGGAAGCTTTAAATGGAAAGGGCACTTAATAAACCCCTTTTGGAAGGAGGAAATAACACCAATAAATTCCTACAGTGCATATAGTAATGTATTGATATGTCATTATTTCTATTTAAAGATGACATTTATATTCAAATTTGAGCGTGGTTTTAGAGTTTAAATTTAACTGATATATTTTAAATTAAATTCAGAAAAAACTTCAACTTATGTTTAATTGTAGAGCATGAACTATGCGACTATCAGTTTTCAACTCCACTCATTGTCTGGGAGGTCATACCTATAAAAGGATTCCGCCTTGTAAAATTGGAACCTAAATAACATATTTTTGAGGACTATTTCTCTTAAGATAATTCCTTAATATTTGAATTAGACAAAGCATTTATGAAGTGCATGTTAAAGGTCTGTGTCAAGTGTACTTTACAATCAGATAGATGACAGTTATAATTATCTAATAAACAACAAGCTGATCTAGTTGTTTTAAAAACAAATTATCTGATCAGTATTGATGGGCTTAAAACAATAGAATCAGCTCCACCATTATAAGAGGTTAAATAAACCACACACACACACACACACACACACACACAAATTAGTACATAGTGATACAAGTACACAATTCTCAATCCTTTAGTTAAAGAAACTACAACAGCATGCATACTAAGATATCTGTGTGAAGTAATGTATTTGTTAATTGGCTAGACCTAATCATTCCACATGTATATATACTTCAAAATAACAGGTTCTACATGATAAATATATACAATTTTATACGTCAATTTTAACAAATAAATTTGAAAAAAAAAAGTTGTTCACCAAAAAAGCCCACAAAAAATAGACTTTGCACTTTTCTTTCTTTCTTTTCTCTTTTTTTTTTTGAGAAGGAGTTTTGCTCTTGTTGTCCAGGCTTGAGTGCAGTGGCACAATATCAGCTCACTGCAACCTCCGCCTCCTGGGTCCAAGCTGTTCTCCTGCCTCAGCCTCCCAGGTAGCTGGGATTACAGGCGCCCGCCACCACACCCAGCTAACTTTTTCTATTTTTAGTAGAGACGGGGTTTCACTGTGTTGGTCAGGCCGGTCTTGAACTCCTGACTTCAGATGATCCACTCGCCTTGGCCTCCCAAAGTGCTGGGATTATAGGCATAAGCCACTGCGCTTGGCCTAGACTTTTCATTTTTCATGCAAAATGCATCTAAAAGAGAGACTACCAAGAAAATGATAGAACACTGATTTTGTGCACACAGAAAATTATTCAGTATTGTTTCAGAATTACGTAGTAGACATGACTGCCCAGAAGAATTATGATTTTCATAAGCTTATTACTGTATTTATGGATATGTGGTGTGCTTATTTTAGATTTTGGGGGTGGAATTTATTGTTATGAGAAAGTAATCTACATCATGAATGGCATCAACTACTTGCATGAAAAAACATTTTGATGTCAAGAAGGAAGATATACCTAAAGACACATAATGGGATAGGAGTTTGGGACCAGCATAAAGAGTCTTGGTTAGAGAAAGTTAAAACACTCCCACTATTCTCCTTCATTTGAAGTAAGAGTGTGTGTGTGTGTGTGTGTGTGTGTGTGTGTGTGACAGAGACAGAGAGAACCACTATTTAGAAATTTTTAATAATATAAATAAAATTATAATCATTAAATTTGAACTGTAAACATCACAGAATTTCAAAATTCCATTTAGAAAGCATATCATAAAATTTAATACTTTAAATATATAAAGATCTAAACCATCTCAAATGAGCCTTTAATTTTTGGTAAGCCTTAGATTAAGCATATCTCGAAAGAGTTAGTGATAGTTTCTACTTGAATCAGATAAAATACTATCATAAAATTGAAAAATCCGAATTTTTGTATATGTATGTGCATATGTCTACAATTTGTTAAAGGTTAATTCTTTTCTATATTATACTTGATAAACATAATTATTCAAGTAACAATTCCAAGGGACTTTCAGATTTTTAAAGCTAAGTATTGCATTTGTCTAAACAACTCCAAACTTAAGAACCACGAAAGATAGAGAAGAAACTGGATTCTAAATAAACCATATTTAATTGAATTGATCAATGTATGTTTGTTTGTATCTCCCATGCCAGACTTGAATGGTCTTCAAAAACAGAGAAAATGACATTCATATTGTACCATAATGCTTGATCATAAAGGTTGTATATTTCTAATTTTAATTAAATTGAAACAAAATTTTTTCCTCAAGTGACAACAAGTTAGAAAGCTTTATTATTTCTCTGGTCCTAGCAATAAAATAGTTGAAAATTATATGCGTGTGTGTGTGTTTGTATACATATAAATATAAATATATACATAGACATACATGTACATATAGAGAGAGAAAGAGAGAGACACAAAGACTAAGAGAAACAGAGAAGTTTCAGACACATCTATTAAATACTTGGAAATCTGTCATAAAAATTCTCAAACTTTGAACAGTATACTTTCTTATGTTGTATTCTCCCTTTCTTTCCAATTTCTTTAATGAAAAAGATCCACATTATCCCATTATTCTGTTTATCAAACAAAAAAATTGGAGAAAGCTATAATAAATGTAGAAATAGTTTATTGAAATGTCTACTAGAATAAGGTTATGGTTAATTTTTTGTCTTATTACACTATATGTATAATATGTGTATAATTACATACATATTTAATTATGTAATACATATATCTAATATATGTAAAATGGTTCTGATAAAATATTAAAATAAGTTTTAAAACACTCATTTACTGATTGTTATTGAAAATATTATGAGAAATAATAAGAATTTCCAGCTCCTACCATACCAATATGATATTAATCTCTCATGTATGTTTACTGACAATTTTCTACATGGATAATTTTATTTTACATGTATATTTTATCCATAATTTAAACATTTATTTTTCATCAATTTATACTTCATATATATATATATATATATTTTTTTTTTTTTGGTATGTGTTTAGTGTCTTTAGAACTTTACACTTTTTTTTTTTTTGAGGTGGAATCTCACTCTGTCGCCCAGGCTGGAGTGCAGTGGTGTGATCTCAGCTCACTGCAACCTCCGCTTCCCGGGTTCAAGCAATTCTCCTGCCTCAGCCTCCTGAGTGGCTGCGATTACAGGCATCTGCCATCACACCTGGCTAAATTTTGTATTTTTAGTAGAGACGGGGTTTCACCATATGTTGTTCAGGCTTGGTCTTGAACTCCTGATCTCCTCGTGTTCCGCCCGCCTCAGCCTCCCGAAGTGCTGGGATTACAAGCATGAGCCACAGCTCCTGACCCCAAAACTCTACACTTATTTAAGGCTCTAATTATCTAAGTTAATTTTCTCTCTTAAAGATAAGAGTATGCAACTAATAAGAAAATTTCCTCCAGATGTTTTGCATTAGACCCAATGAAATCTTAGAGATAATTTCCAAAGTACATTCATTAAAATTCAAGTCCCTTAGACAATTTCAAATGCCAGAAACTTAAACAGGGTAGCTAGTCTTATCTTCTCATAAGAAGAATTTATGTAATTGCAAAATGTTTTAAAGTATTTTGAATCTTATTGTTTCATTAAGTAAAAAGAAATTATGAAATGTTTAAAGTTAACATTTTGCTCATATATGTGTTGCAGAATGAACCTAACAAAATTGTAAATAAATATTCTTTATAGATTTTGCTACTGAGCAATAGGGCACAGGGAAAAGTTCGACGTGGGTTCTAAAATCTGTCTCTGTTACTAGTTTTGTTACCACATGACAAGTACTTACATTAGGTAACAGATAGAGCTATGTCCTGAATTGAGTGCAATTATTCTTACCTTGTAGGGATTGTTAGCTTCAAAAAGAGTATGAGTAAATGAACAGCACAGTGCTTACCACAGAGCAAATATTTTTTTAAATGGCACCATGCTTCATACATTTTCTGTGACCTGAATACATACGTCATTTGACTTCCACAATTCTGTGAAGAAACAAAAGTTCAGAGAGAATGGCTTATTTACATCTTGTAACAGGTGGATGTAGGCTTTGAATCCAACAATTTGTGAAGTTCACATCACTAACTTCTCTACAATTCATGAGAACTGAATTTTTGTCTAAGTATTCACTGACCCAGTAACTTAGCTTTTTCGACTTAATTTGTAAAACAATAAGACTCAATTCCATAATCTTTTTGCAATTATGATTCTAAGAGACGAATAAATTTAAAAGATAAATAAAATCAGTTGTTAATAAAAATGCATCAAACAAGACAACATTTTTCCCTATTCTGTGTTCTAACAAATTGTCTCAATGGTAATAGAAATTTGAAGCCATTTAGTAATATAAATTAGGGTTTATCACTATTCCTATACAGATAAATCATATTTTTCTGAATACACATGAGGCTTCCACGCAAAATTTACGTGAAACCTAATGAAAATTATTTGAATAAATGAGCTTTATGGTTGTCTGGGAATATATTTCCAAACCAATGTGAGTAGATATTATGTTATTTAATTTTATTCAAAGAAACGCATTCAATAGGAAGAAGATTTTTCCAATAGAGGTTAAATGATATCAATAGCTCAATGTTTATTTGATAATTTGCTGTTTATTTCAATGCAAGATTCACTTTTCAAAAAAATTTTGGAAAGTCTACACTAATAATTAAAAAGAACATTTTGGTTAAAATACTGTAAAATATGTTGTTATATTTTGATTCAGATTTATTACTAGGATAACCCAAAATAATCCAGCGCTAAATAATTTGCTAAACTTTACTAATAAATGAAGTTGTTCAAATTCCTTTAAAAATCCTGCACATGTACCCCCTGAATCTAAAATAAAAGTTAAAAATAAAAAACAAGTGTTCAAATTTTCTATGGTTAATATTCTTTATACAATGTCAGGATCTACAGCACCACTTTAATTTATCTCTAGATAGAAAAAGAAAATTCTTCTTTTCTTACACATTCAATTCATTTGTATTTCAAGGAGGTATTGATTATTTCAATGACAAAAGGAGATAATTACAATATCTTTGGAATTACCAAGGTCCTTTCAGACAGCTAAACTCAGCAAAAGTACTAGTGACATTTTTAGAAACATTAGCAAATCTCAAACTAAATGTTTTTAAAAAGGACAATTGGACTTGAACATTTCAGTAAAATGTATACAACTTTTTTTAAAAAGCTAAATGTTTCTTTATATTCATAAATAACTAATATGCTCACATGCACAATTAAGTCACCTCTCTTGTTTTAAATCTGGTCTTTGATACTCTATTGACAGATCCCATGAAAAGATTTTGTACCAATTTAATGCAAATATGCATTAAAATGCTAGAATATGAGGTGGCGGTATATTACAGTTCACAAACACTAGTGCTAGATGCAATACATGCAGTAGAAAGGAGTTTTGCCTTTGCTGTGCCCTGGAAAATTATCCATTCCTTTTTCTATCAAAAAAAAAAAATCAGGTTTATTGTAACAGAACTCTGTTGTAAAGGAGCTCAGTGCAGATGAATTGAGTGGTATTTCTCCAAGTATACTGCCCATGCCAAAAAAAAAAAAAAAACAAAGCAAAGCAAACCATAAAAAAGAGAACCATGTGACATGGACCACTGAGTCAATACTGTTTGATTTCTCTCATTCAATTTTATTTGCTTACATCTTCTTACCTCTAAAATAGAATCACGAAAGTTATCATCCTAGATTAGGAGAGAGTGGTTACTCTACCGCTCAGCAAGAAAATACTCTTGAAAATAGCCTTGGGTTTTTGATGGGAGGAATTGTTACATTTCTTTTCTTCACAAGATCAGGGGACAAACCTGGAGAAGTAAGGTCAAAATAATCTATCTAGTGTAAAGAGAAGACACCAACTTTTAGCTAGGACCAAGAAAAAAGAAAGAGAATGTAATGTTGGGGATGGAAATGAGAATGCAACTTCTCTTCTGTCCCTGGGATTTTGTTGTTAACAAGAGGGAGAGGGAGGAACAAAATAAACAACCAGACATGATTGCATAGTTTATCTCATTCAAGACAACCTTAGAGTAAACAGGGATGCATAAAATAATTGGAAAGAAATTTGGTTGTATATTATAAAGTTGTAGGACAGGCACTTCAAAGTAAGACATTTTCAGGTAAAGGAGGAGCCCTAAGTTTAACTTTCTTAGCTGTCCTCAATCTCTCTTGACATGGACACTGGGTTGAGAATTTGTGGGTGTGCTTTGCATCCAGTTGAAGTTCAGCAGGAAGGTCAGTGATGGGCTGGAATGGAAGATGTGGCAGATATTGACACTTACGTTTGAAAAAAATAATCGGGACCCTCTACAAGGTGTGTGTGAATACTGACTCTCAGTAACCAAATTGAGAAGTTATTTTACTGCCCCAAGTGTAAAAATAATTTTCTGAATGAGAGAGTTCAAATTTCGCTTCTGAAGTTTTTGCTTGATGATTTGGTAGAGAATTAAATTATATGGCTCTTTTCATCACCACATATGAATACACGTCCGATTACTTATATCTTAGAGCAGATTAATGAAGTGTAAAAAGTATTTTTGTCAATTATATTAAAACAAACAAATGAATAGCAAAAATCAATTATGAGAAATCACAAAGCTCATTTGATTACTGCTTAGAAAGCAGAAATCATATTGACCTGACATCTCGCGCTTTCCTTTTCTTTTCTCCTTTGATTTACTTTGCAAAAAATGCTTTCTGGGTTATCATAAAACCCTTTGTTTTCATTACATTGCAATGAGATTTGTATCAGATGGAAATGTATTAACTCATTTTCCTGGCAATCTAAAACACCATTACATTTGCTTCATCTGCATTTTTCACTATTTGAAATACCTTAGGTAGATGGCAAAATAAATATGCATACACAAATATATGTGATTTTATCAAAATATTGCACATTGAAACCCTTCCATCTCACCACTGAGAATCTTTCATGTCTTTAATGAGAATTTGAGACTCAAAGTTTAGTGCTTACTAGTGTCTGTGCAATATTGGAACCATCTCAATAGTAAGTGTCTGTTGAAATAAACAAGGCTGTGACTTCTCGATCATTTCTTAGACCAAATGGCAAGGCTTAAAATGATTCTCATTCATAACCATGTAATTTTAAAACCTGTTCAAAGTAAGCAGTTTCACATGGTGCCTGACAGAATTTAATGTCTGTTGGAAATACGGTCAGCGATGCAGCTGAATGCCTCAACCATAGAAATTTGGGGAAATATCTCAATATCATAAAGAACAAACAATTCATCTTTCTAGAAGATTCTGTGTTTAAAGACAATTTATGATAAGCCTTCTTGACACATTATTGCATCTATAGACACATAATGCTTCTATTCTGCATAATTAAATGCATAAAATTATTTTTACAGCATGTACTTGAAGTCAATGACAGTAATCTCAATTTTGTAATACTTTTTGTTAGTTTATAGACAATGCCTTGTAAGACTTTTATTTACTGCTTAATTAATATTCCATAGTCTCTACTAGTTACAATAATGTCTTGCCATAGCAGTGGTTTGAAAAAAGTTACTTCTTATTAAGGATGTTATTTCAAACAAGAAAAATTCAGGCCAGGTACAGTGGCTCATGCCTGTAATCCCAGCATTTTCTGAGA
Source organism: Pongo pygmaeus (assembly GCF_028885625.2). Taxonomy (NCBI): domain Eukaryota; kingdom Metazoa; phylum Chordata; class Mammalia; order Primates; family Hominidae; genus Pongo; species Pongo pygmaeus. The sequence goes on along the minus strand of NC_085930.1, from coordinate 16,012,309 downwards.
CTGAGGGTGGCAGATTGTTGAGCCCAGAATTTCCAGGCTAGCCTAGGTAGCATGGTAAGACCCTGTCTCTAAAAAATTAAACACAAAAAAATTAGCTGGGCCTTTAGTGGTGCATCCCAGTAGTCCCAGATATTTAGAAGGCTGAGATGGGAGAATCCTTTGAGTCCTGGAGGTCTTGTCTGCATCGTGCCACTGCACCCCAGCCTGGGCAACAGAGTGAGACCCTGTCTCAAACAAAAAAACAAACAACAACAAAAAAGAAAGAAAGAAAGAAAGAATTCAAGAATTCAAGAATTCAAAGATTTGATTAGGTTTTAAGTTATTAAGTAAAATAAGGGTTATTTGAGCACAAGCACTGCAATACTGTGACAGCAGACCTAATAACACAGACAGCTAATAAGTGACAAACAGGTGGGTAGTGGTAGTGTACACACACTGGAATAAAGGATAATTCACAATTTTAGACTTCTAAAGTATCTATTTCTGGAATTTTCCATTTAATATTCTCAAACCACCGTTGACTACAGGTAAGATATACAGACGGGACTACTGTATTGAACTAAAATGTGAAAATTGAAAAGCAGCCTTCAACATTTCTATGAAATCAGAACAAAGTAGTGAAAATGTATTGTTTAATTAGAATGTAATAATTAAATGTATTAAAATATTTTGGTATCTAACTTAAAAAATGAATCCACAGGCACCTGTTTATTTGTATTCATAGAACAAATTCTGTTGTTAACCTTTTTAAGGTAAAATAGTTAAGAGCATGATATGGCTACTTGGAGAACCTTTCCTTCCTCACCAACCTAATAGGAGAGATGTCTTTGATGATCAAAAGTTGAAACTCTCAGGTTATAATTTGCTTTAAAATAATAGCAAAAATAACATGATAAATAACATAATAAAACTTATTTAACAAAAATAACATAGTAATCTTCATAATCACATACTTTTCCTAAAACAGAACTATTTTAATATTACATTTTGTTTCTGCCAAAGAGCTCATAGCAATAATATTTTTTTTTCTTCTAATTTTATACTTTCTCCCTGGTGATTGCATCAATAGGTATGGCATGAGGTACTACCTACAAACAATGACCCTCAAATACATATCATCAGCCAATAACTCTCTACTGACTTCGAGAGAGATTTTTTTCCCCATCTGCTAGTTTGACATAACTACCTGGATTTGACATTCAGAACTCAACACAGCCAAAATGAAACTCAAGATCTGTCAAAATGTACATTGAAAGAAAGGCATTGCTATCTATCCTGTACTACAGGTAGATTCCTTTAAGTCATACTAGCGCTTCCTTGATCTTTGCATTCCATATGCAACCATAACCAAGTCTGCTCAATTGTGCCTACTAATCCCTTTCAAATCTATCCATTGTTAAAAAACCTAGCCATGGCTATCCTTATCAGTGGTTATCGCTTCCTAGTTGACTTGGCCTCTACTCTACCCCACTAAGAGCAGCCCGAATGATGTTTTTGAATTGCAAATATTTAACTCACCCACACCTTGTAACCATACACACACACACACATCCTTCCCTGGATTCCCAGTGTTCTTAGAATAAAGATGGAAGTCCGTTAAATGACTTACAAGACCCTGCATGATCTGCCCCCAGTTGTTCTCTAGTCTCATCTTGTGGGACGTGACCCCTTGCTCTGTGCTGGATACATCATTCTTCCTCCAGCTAAGTATTTTCTGTGGGGGTTTCTTCCTTTGCCTGAACATTTTTTCCGCCAGACTCTCATGAGTCAAGTCGAACTTCATTTCTCCTGGAAACCCTTCCTTGAAATGTTTGACTTGGTTGGTATGTACTGTTTTTCACCTGAATATCACCAGACACTTGCCTCCGTGGTGTGTATCATGCCTCCATTTGAATCTATTTGAGTGATTTGTTGATTAATTACTTTTTACTTCTATGTCCTAAATTCCTTAAAACAGCCATAGTAGGTGCTCAGTAAATATACTGAACAAAATTAATAATATATTACTCAGCAGCTATGTAAATATTTGGCACATAACATTACATTGGCCAGGCATGGTGGCTCACGCCTGTAATCCTCAGCACTCTGGGAGGCCGAGGTGGGTGGATCACTTGAGGTCGGATTTCAAGACCAGGGTGGGCAACATGTCAAAACCCCATCTCTACTAAAAATACAAACAATTAACCAGACTTGGTGGTGTGCCCCTGTAATCCCAGCTACTCGGTATGCTGAGGAATGAAAAAAATGGGTTGAGCCTGGGAGGTGGAGGTTCAAATAACGTAAACTTTTTTCTGTCTTAATATTTAAATATACACATAGCTTGAAATTTAAGGTAGTATACTAGAAACACTGGCCAAAATAGCAAATTGATACTTGACCTCTGTTTCATGTTTTTCACAGGCATTAATAATCTCTATGCCTATCTCAGTAGCCCAGCAGAATGAGACACTCAATGTTGATTCAGTATGCAAACACATTTGTTAAATTTGGTATTTGCTTTAAGGATGACACATTGCTTAAGGAATATCAAACCAACTCCAAGCATGAAGTCCGAATCATAGTATGAATTTAAAAGCATAAATCAAAATTATTACCAGGAAAGACCTGTGTAATTAGGAGATAAATTGTAGAGATAGCAGGAACAGGAGAATTAAGAGGGAGTAGAGGAGTAGAGAGCTTAGAATTTGGGAATACTTGCTGTTTGAGAGAGATTTTGAGCTATTTCCTGAAAAATCAAGTTGCTTGACTGGAGTGGATCATTTAGTCAAGGTAAATGGTGTGTAAAGAGCAGGTCTGACCAGAGCAAAGGTAAGGCGATGTTGGTTAACTCTGAAAGCAAGTTTGAGTAATGTAATTTGACCTAGTCCTAGACAGACTGAACATTTTTCAGGGATTTTTGATTTGGATAGCACAAATTAGGTGTGGAAATGACTGACATGAGGCTATTTCAGTATCGCTAAGTCCGTGTAAAGTGACGCTGCTTATAGTTTGTCAGTAGGAATAAAAAGAAGAAAATAAAGGGAAGAGATTAGAATCAATAGGAGAAAGGACTGATATCGAATTCTACCTTAACACACAAGTGGACTCCAAAGTTTTATGATGTTTATATTTTTCTAAACATAGAAGGAAAATAAATTTAAATTCAATTATGAATGTATTATAAAATGACAAGGTAAGTCATCACTGGAAAAATAAGCCAAAAATTTAGTTAAATAGGTCAGGCTTGGATGTGCTATTAAATATAAAATAGTCAATCTGAATCCAGAATTTCTCAAACTATAGAACTGGTACAGAGGAAGAGCGTCAGGCAACACATATTTAAACTACTGATCTTTTCTCACATATTATAAAAAAAATCAAATACAAATGCACATCTCTGACTTTCTCTGAATCTTGAATCACAGGAATCCCATTTGCTATTGTCAAAAAGCAAACAAACAAACTTGGAGGTTTTAAACAGTCTAGGGATTCAGAGATAGAGCAAGGGAAGTAAATATCAGGAGCAGTTCAGACAAGAGCTGGCTTCCAAACAGAGAGGCCTCCTAGCTTTCCCTGACTCCAGAAGCCATTTCACTTCACATCCTACACTGCAAGAAATTCCATCATGTAGGGTTTCACTTGGATTAATCCTTCAACACTGAATCATGTTTAGGGGACTGTCAATTAGGCATTATATGTAATAGTTAAATTAACCATCTGCTTTAAAAAAGTATCTTGTAATTAAGTACCTTGGAGACGAATTGATTCTTTAAACCGTTAATAAGGGTGGAGCGGAATTTTATTGTATTACAGAATTTTTCTTGGTTCTTTAGTAGGCTTGAGCCCTGGAGCGAGAATAGGGAGAGGGCACTTTTATAATATGGAGGCTGCAGAAAAGGGAAGGGAATACAATATAAACCCCATGATTTAGATCTTTGAGGACTACACTAATGGTTTCTCCTGGTGAATACCTAAAATATTTTTTACATCATCCATTGCATCATTAAGTAGTACCTAGTATTTTCTTTTGATTTACTATGTAAAATTATTTTTAAACATTTGTCTCATCATTATTTCACTTTCTACAGAACTCTTAAATCAATATGATGACCTGATGGGATATGAGTATTTATTTTTTTCTTTCTTTAAGTACGTTCCTCTTATAGTTAGTCAATAGCTGAAGTGACATCAGATTAGTAGTAAATATTTAACTTTATTTACTAGACTAATATTCTAATGACTTCCTTTGATCAAACTTCTATAGGTGATTGGAAATGTGCTACTTTTTTGGGCTCTAGAAAGATGAGGTTCAGGATTGGGTCAATTCTGAACTTCCTTTCTGCCCTTTAAGTGCATAAAATGATTCTGAAAATAGAGAACGCCCTCAGTATATGCAAACTTAATTGAACTAAATGTTTTTGCCTCTGCCCCTAAACATTAATATATTTTAATCAATTTACAAGCTCTTTTGAAATGCAGAAAAGTGTTTTAAGTATTGACTGTACTGCGTTTATTATCTTCTATCCAAGCTTCAAATCAATGTGTAATAGAGGTTTGCTATGCTGACAGTTTTTTAGTTAGTGGTAAGCAGAAAGATGTCCATATCCCAATTCCTGGAACCTGTGAAGATATTTCCTTCCAGGGTAGAAGAGAATTAAGGTAGCAGACGAAATTAAGCTTATTAATCAGCTGAATCTATCATAGGGAAATTATCCTGGATAACCAAGGTTAGTCCAGTGTGCTCACAAGGGTCCTTAAATGCAGAAGAGGAAAGCAGGTGAGTGAGCAGCAGAGTGACATGAGAAAGACTCAAATAGGTATTGTTGGATTTGAAGATGATAAGTAGCCAATAGTACCTAGGAAGCCTCTAGATGCTGGGGAAGGCAAAAAAAAAAAAAAAAAAAAAAAAAATCAATTATTCACCAGAGCATCCGGAAAAGAAAAACAGTCCTGCTCACACCTTGATTTTGGCCTATCAAGAGTTATTTTAGAATTATGACCTACATGACTTTAATATACTTGTGGTTTTAAGTCACTAAATCTGTGATAATTTTATACTACTGAAATAGAAAACGAATATCCGACCATTTCTAGGTAGAGAGCATAGTTGTTGCTGTCTCGCCTAAATTAATTAATGTCTTTCCTAGTTTCTCTCTGGTTTATTAGTTTCATGGTTCTAGAAGAAACTGTTCCATTTCTTAGCTAACATCATGAAAACCAAGACCTTCTGAGTATATTGTTAGATTCAGTTCTCAGACAAAGCCTGAAAATCTCTGTAACGCTGTTTTAAAGAATGGGTGAATATATGTTACTTCCTGTTGCTTTCTCCAAGGTAGGAAATCTTCATCATTTCTTTTACACCAATGCTTTTCTTTGGGGTGGGTTTCAAAAGAACTAAATGTATAGCACATTCAAGGTTCAGTCCTCAGCCTCCGGGGCTGTTGTTCCCTCATCAAACTGCCAATCCATCTATTGGCAGATTTATTAAGGCTATTTTAAAAATTAAGCCTCCTAGATTTCTTGTCTCCAAATAGAATTTGAATCTGATCCTGCAGGCACTCACCTGACCTCCCCTTGAACCTCTATCCAGGGCTTCTTATTCTCTCTGTGTTTGACTTCTTGGGTGAAGCATACTAATGACTACAGCTCTACCTCTGACACTGGCTTAGTCAGTTCTCCGCTTAGTTTGATGTTTGCAAATCATGATCCACTGCAGTGCTTGTCTGTGCTTTCCATAGTTTAATGTTAAGTCATCTTTTATACGATCTCTCCTAGAAAACAATTTGTCAGACTAATCCCCAAATGCCTTATTTTTTTTTAGTTCACTATTTTTCATAATTAAGAAATAGTTACAGAAGAATTATCCCGAGTCTTCAATTCTGATTCAAAAGGGAAACATTCCCTTTCAACAACAAATCTTCTGGGGATACAGAGGGAATCTAATTTGTATTCATTTGGAAATACTAGGTGTTCACACACATGAACTGGGACACATTTTTTATAAGTCCAAGAAGACATATTATTGTAGAGCCCATGTCAGATTTTCCACAACACTCTGCAGATGTCCCTCCTCTAAATGGGCCTGTAACTAATGCACCCCTGACAATTAGGACACCATTTTTTAGCATGAGCTACTGAGTTCATGAGAAGAAAGGGAAGTGTGGTACATCTTCCTCTCAAAGTTTATGTAAAGTAATGAAAATGTGGTAGGCACTGCTAGTGCCCTATGTAAGAATCATAATCCACTCCTTTCTTGGTGACAGAGTTTGTCTGCAATAACAAAGGAATTTTCAGCTACTTTCTTTTCTGCTGTTATTTTGGCAGCAAAGTTATGAGCATGATGTCAACCCTAACCAATGGGATTTTAGGAAAAGTGTGTTGGACACTTTTCAGAAATTTTTTTTTATGTAATAAAATAGATTGAGGAGATTTACTCCCTGCCATTTCTTACATGAATGTTGACATGCTAGGACGTAATGATGAGCTGTGGCAAAAATCTTTGACCGTGAAAGAAAGTTACGAGACCAGAGAGGCAGGCACTCACACCCTTGATTTCCTCCTCTCTCGATCACATTCCTTTTACCAGTATGAGGATTTTCTTCAAGAGGTTTTTTGTTTGTTTGTTTGTTTTTGGTCTATATTTGTATGCATTTATTGCATATGCACAAATAATTTTTAATATACTGAGATTAAATAAACATCTGCCTTTCCCTGGATCTATGCCTGGATCTTCCCATTAACAATACATCTTGGAGATCTAGCATAACAAACACAAAAAACACTTTTTAAACCGCTACATAGTATCTCTAAATAATTTGTACAAGTTTGTAGATGCAGCAAAATAGGTGAGAATTTAATTTTTCTGAGAATTGCTCTGAAATGCTCTTCACATTTCAGACTATATATGCATATATATATCCCATATATCCCAGATATCTTTCCAAATTTATATTAGTGTATATATACACACAAATACACACCTATATACATAGCCAAAGACACAAATGCATACACACATGATCACATATACATGCAAATAGTGATCTAGTTGATTCCAAGTCCTATTTGTGTATTTGTTCATTCCAGTGTATCATGCACTGTAGCCTTATGAAATGTTTCTGGAAGAGAAAATTATATTCCACAGCTTTCTCTCTGTCAATAGAGTGATAATTTCTGCATTTCTTCATGAAAATGAATTAGAAAATCAGCTTGTAACATTTCATTTAAAATTTCTATTGGGATTTCAGTTTGGATCTGATCAAATTTATGTATTAATTTGATCTCACACAGATGTTTAGAAGAAGAATTTTCCAAAGCATTTGTTGTAAAATAATAATAGCCTGCTAACTAATTAAGTACAGTAAAAGTTTATATCTATATTAGTGATATTCATGAAACAATATCAATAATCGACAAATTTGATATAATTTTTTTCTCAGTTGCTGCAAATAATGAATCTTTGATGCAATCTTAAGACACTTAAAATTCTATGATAAAACTGTAGACTAGTGGAAAAAGTACAAGACATAAGGTCAAAATACTTGCTCCAAAATTTGACTTTGCTCTTACCTCCTTTGAGATCTCAGACAACATTCTTAAAGTCTGTGTCACTTTTTTTCTTCCAATGTGTAGTGAGGAAGACTATTTCTAATTCTACAGGGTTGCTATGGGATCTAGTGGATCTATTTAAGCATTTTGGCATTTAAATATGCATTCAATAAATAAACCTGCATGTGTACCCTTTAATTTATAGTTACAGTAAAAGAAACAACTTTTTTTTTTTTTTTTTAAGAGGAAAACCTAGACATTTGCCTTAGTGGTCTTTATTTAATTTATCTTTCCTTCTTTTTTTCTTTTTTTCTTTTTTTTTTTTTTGACTCAACACTTTTATTTCCAAAGATACAGGGAATCTGAGAGATTAAGTGATTTTAGAAAATGACAAATATAGTTAGTGGTAGAGCTGGAACTTGAACTCCAGCTTCTAGGGGAAGAAGGTTGTCTTGGGCTAGATTCCTCCAAAAACAGATCCTGAGTGAAAGATTTGGGAACAAATGGTTTATTTGGAAGGGGAACTCACAAGGCATTATGAGAGCATGGGAACCTGCAGGAAGTTACCCTGTGGATATCTGGAGCTCAGTCTTGCTGGGGAATCTCTGAGAGACTGTGGATAACACACCTTAGAAATGTCCCACTATGGGACAAAGATTCTATGGAATTTCTGTATAAACGTTTACTCCCCATTGGCTATGGCAGTTCTGTCGGGACTGATTCCACTTCCTGTCCATCTTCAAAATGGCTGAAATATTTCCGCACCAGAAATGCCCTCAGAGAGAAACCATGGGTGTACATCAAGCTTGTCCAATCCACGACCTAGCAACTAACACAGGAACAGAAAACCAAACACCACATGTTCTCACTCGTAAGTGGGAGCTGAACAATGAGAACATGAGGACATAGGGACGGGAACATCACACACCGGGTCCTGTTGGGAGAGGGGAGAGGGGAGGGAGAGCATCAGGACAAATAGCTAATGCATGTGGGGCTTAAAACCAGGTGATGGGTTGACAGGTGCAGCAAACCACCATGGCACACGTAAGCTATGTAACAAACTACATGTTCTGCACATGTATCCTGAACTTAAAGTAAAAAATAAAAATAAAAAATAAAACAAAAAAATACACAAACACTGATAGCTGATGAACTGAAAAAAATAATTGCAAAAATGTTTTAAGAAAGTTTACAAATTTGTGTTGGGCCACTTTCAAAGCCATCCTGGGTCGTGGATTGGACAAGCTTGATGTATGTTTCTTTTTATCTAAATATAGCCAATTTATTAATTCTATAAACTCTCACCAGAACCAAAACCGTGAATAATAGCCAGACATTACACATGCTATATAATTTTAAGTAACGTTATTACACGTGTGGCTGTGAGCCTTTGGATTTTGGATATGTAACAATTTTGTGTCTGAAGAGTTAATATAGATTTAATGTATCTTTCCAATCATGAGAGAGAAGTAGCACAATGACCAATATTGTATAGTTCATTTTCCAAAAGATACCCTTCCTTTGAGGATGTTAAATGTTTAAGGCAATGAAAAAATACTGAAAAAAAAAACAGTACAAGGAGATTTTAGAAAACAGTATCTTATTTGATAGTGCTAATAAAAACCCCAGAGATTTTGTTTAGTTGTAAATGTTGGGCATATTATTATTGATACTATCACAAAAATGAATGCCTCAAATATTGGGTTGTGTCAGCTGTGCTTACTTAGTCACTTGCCTCTCAGCTACTCAAATGTTTACTGTTGGTTACCTGCAACCCAGAAGGTACATGGCAGACCCTGGCACATCAACAATAGCAAGGCCACCCATGGTATTACTAAATGTTTATTTGATAGCTTTCTAAGATCTGTCTTTTCAAACTGGTGACATTTATAGGATTGTTTTCTATATTTTCCTACTGCTGTTTGGTTACAATGTTGCATTGTTTTAGAAATTGTTATTCCTAGTGCTAAAAAATCTTGCATCTCTTAAATGCCTAAACCTTATTAATAATGCTTCCTTTTAGAGTTGTATGTAAATGTCACGTTAAATTTTATTTTTTGTAATCACTTTAATCAGAAACAAGGGAATTAGCCAGCTGTTTGGAACTCATGTTAAGATGTAATTAAACATCTGATTGAATTTCTGTGCATAGCAAATAGCAGAGGCTAGAGTTTGTACAGAAAATAGACCACACTCAGTAGAAAAAAATAAGGTCCTATAGGATGACAATTGTGAGGGTGAGACTGAGGGGTTTGTTCCAATATTTTGTGTCTGTCGTAACTTTCCCCAAAAAGAAAATCCCATAGATTCCCAAATAACTTAGCATAACTTGTAAATCATGGCAAACAAATTCCTTATCAACTGAAACATTACTTTAAACCTAACTGTCAATATATTCATGCAATCTGTTCAAAGGAGTAGTGGACATCTAATACATTTTACAAGCTGGGATTATCAGATATTTTGTTATGGGATACTCCTTAATACTTCCTGCCCTTTAGGGTAGATAAATAGGAACATACACATAAAAGTTATTTGAAAATAAGTTTAAGTTACACAAATGCAACATGGAAGCACACACATAAGTTGTTTTACAAAAGAAACGTGTGCTTTAAAAAAGACTTTTGGGTAAATAGGCTATATCCAGAATAATTATGAAATGACTTATATAACTTTAGATCTTTTACTATACAAATATGCCTCAATATTACTTTCATTTTCAATTATACATATTGAAACATGCATATGAAGAAATGGAAAATTAAAACTTCATTTTAACATTATAGTACTAATATTAAGTCTTTGCTTAACTGACATCATGCTCTGAAAAGTCAAGGGTGTTTATTCAAATCTCTTGCAGTTTAGCAAAACAATGAAAAACTTTCAATCTTTGAACTTTATATTAGAATTTGCATAGAGTATCACACTGTTAATCCTTTTCATCCAACATTACAGAGTGGACAATTTTTCATGCTTAAGAAGAAGATAAAGTCCTCCATAACGCATACGCCCAATCATGCAGTGAAATTTTATTTCCTGGACTTCTTCAGCATAAAATTTGTCTATTAATCATTATGTTGATTTTATGATATAGACTATTGCTCAGAGGAATTCTGTAGTGATCCAAAGATTAATTTTATATGTGACCCCAAGTTGGACTTGAATCCAGACTTTGAAAATTATAATAATTCACTCACTAATATGATTATTTTTCATAATTCCTTGGAGGTTACAGTGATTCTGGTATATTAGTTAACATTGTTTGATAAGTTGCAGAAGTGCTACATTTCAGGGCATTGAAATTTGGCACATTATAACAAGAGTTCTCAAAGTCTAATACTACACCATTAGAAAAAGTTATTGTAATAGAGCAGTTCAAAAAGTTCCTATCTTACATTTACATCATATAAGATCATGGAACCAAGAGTTCAACAGTACTCTGCAACGTTTTCAAAAAATATGATTTTGTTTCTAGCCTAGAATTTAGAAGGGCATTTATAGTCACCAATTATAAGTTCAAAAGGTTGTCCAAAGACTGTCTTGTAGGTTCAGTTGATAAAATCCCCTGTACATATTAAGTGAAATTATCTTTTAGTTTTATAGGTTACATTCAATCCAAACTAATGGTGAATGTTTTGCAGGGTTTTGGCATTTTCTAACTCTCTGACTGTGTAATTATATCCAATCCTATTAACATGCTTTCAACATCAGCTCATAACCCAAGCTCCAACTTCACTCCCCATCACGAATCTCATGTTCTACCGATAATAATCTACTCTGTTTCATAAACAACACACGCATTTCAGACTTTCCTTCTAATAATCTCTTTCCTGATATGCTTTTAACATCTGAGTTCTTCTTTCCCAGTTCAACAAACTCCACTGCCTGATTTCACCTTTATCTGCTTTGAGAAATGTGATCTGAAACTAGGTTTCTTCTTTAATCTGTTCCCACAACATTTTGAAGTTATTTTATTACCTTTTAAATTATACTTTTGTGTGCACCTATATGCTCTCATTAGGCGGAGACTACTTAAGGCCACGAAGATTGTCTTGTCTATGCAATATTTTTTACATCCTGTGTATAATCTTAGATTTTAAAAATATTTGAGCAAATACTACCACAAATATTCAACATATAATTATTGCATTTTGCAAAATAATGCACATGAAATTTCTACTACTTTTTTTAGACTTAATAGATGAGATGAAGTCTTATTTGAGTAAATTTCTATTAAGTAATGTTATTATTTTTAACCTCAATATCCTGGATGGAATGAAATACTAAAAGTGTTAACTTCATACTGATTATAAAAACACATAGGTAACCATATGCATATTGGTCTCATGTAAATCAAAGTTTATGTTTGGAAATTGTACTAAATCTAAAAATGCATCAGCAACACCAGTTACAGAAAACAATCATGTTAATCCACACTCATTCACCCACATTTCAACATCTGGTTCATAGGATTATTGAATTTTTCTTATAATTTAAGTGAAGTGACAGACCAATTCACACCACTGATTTGACCTTGTTTCTGCTACTGACTTTTATTGAAATTACCCACAACAACCAGTGTTTTGACACTGTATTAACATGCCCCCCCACCCAGTGGTGTGTTTGGCACAGCACAGGGACAGAAATTCAGAGGGATTTTTGAGAAGGGAATGAGGATAGAAGCACAGTCTCACAATTCCAAGAGACAGACAGTATTTCTTTAAGGAAAGAAATATGGTTGCAGTTGCATATATGCATATAAAATATTCCTTCCTTCTTAAGGTAACTTGTCAAATTTTTAAAGTAAAGTTGAAAACCCCACCAAAATATTTTGTTAAAATCTGTCAACTTTCTATTGCCCTACCCAAAATTTTAGTTGTGCATTCTATAGATGAATTGTATCTTTATATGTGACATCTATAAGACAGTTATAAGATATAGGCCATCAACTTAAATATTACACACACATATATGTGTGTGTCTATGTGTGTGTGTATATATATATACATATATGTGTGTATATATATATACATATATGTGTGTATATATATGTGTGTGTGTGTGTGTATATATATATATATGGAGAGAGAGAGAAAGAGAGAGAGAGGTAATATAATAGTTCAAAATGTTCCTATCTTACATTTGCATCATATAAGATCATTATATATATAGTAAATATATACAGTGTATATAATTTAACCAAAACAATGATGATTTTCAGTGGTTGGATTTATAAATTACATTTTACTCTAATAGAATTACTAGGGACATTAATCAACTAGGTCATCAACTCTGATTTTATAGGCTTTGCTCTTTAGTTAAATTAGATCATCCACTGGTGAGGAATAACATTTTTTCACAGCCATTGGGGCAAACCTGAAAATATAATAATCTTTCATCTCCAAAGGACTGTCAGTAGCAATTAACAGGATTTATTATTAAAATGTCTAAAATCACAGACTCTAATTTTCTGCTTCAGTGTATGAGTCTGTACCACTATATTTGCTAAGAAAATCTACATAATTTCCAAGTTTAAAGTATACATGAACTTCAAGCGTTTATTCTCTATTATGGCAAATGTACAATCACATTTTTTGTAATATGTTTTTCCTGGTTATAAAATTGTGGCAAGAAAAAGTATAATTGTGATTTTCTAAATAAAGTTATTTTTTTCAGAAATGCATTAGAAAAACTGACATATTTTATTTTTAAGCTAACTTTAGCTAATTAGCCTTAAAGAAACTCTTTCAAGCTTCACCTACATCTTCAATACATAGTATATATTCAAAGGTTTGTAGCAGATTCACATTTTAAAAATAAATAACAGTAGTAATAGAAATGCATGATTTTGATTTAAAATTAAAATACCTTCCTAGCAATTAAATGGAATGTCTCATTTAATCCTCAGGAAACTGGTATTATTTGCATTTAATGAATGTGATAACTGAGATTTAGAGTGATTCAGTCTGTAATCACTCAGCTAGTAAGCAGTTGAGCCAAGAGTTACAGGTTGATCTGCTGAATTCCATAACTCGGTTCCTTTCCTACATCTTTATTTTTTAGTTGTCAGGAAGGTGTGTGATTTGCTCTTTAAGGTAGTAATATCTGCCACATTATTAGCATAAATTTCCCTTTAATATAGCAATACATTTTAATTAACAAAATTTCTTTAAACAGAATGGAGTTTCACAAGAATATCACATTTTATTATAAAATATAACACTTCATAATGATTGTATATGACAAGGATGTAAAATGGGATTTAAAAGTTTTTAATATTATTTGATTAAAATATGTGCATTTATGTCATACAGTGAACTGAATAATGTCTGACTTTCTTGGAAAAGCATTTGTTCATCACACATGCAAGAGGGAGAGAAGCTATTCATTAGCTGTCATCCTCCCAAGTAATTATGAACTGCAGAACATGCTTGGAATCACTTTGGGGAATATTTTTGGAAGGGAAAAAATAGACAAATGTGTTTGTAATAGCTAAGCAATTGTAAAGGGTAAGATTCCAGATTCGCTTTTTTCAAAGCTCTAGGTTTGGTCTTAGAAACTGACATTTTTCTTGTTCTGCATAATCTATGGCATTAAACCAGACATACTCTTCCTTTGAAGTTGATTTGTGTTCCCTTGCACAGGGGTATAAAATTACTATGGGGTAGCTCCAGCCCTTGATTGCCTGGGAGAATAAAATTGGTAAAGAGATAGTGCATCACTAGAGAGCCCAATGGAAAGAAAGCACAGTGCAAAACATTGATTATACCTGTTAAACGGATCATCCGAGTAGCATATAAAATTTTCTCATATTTTTAACATGTCACTAAATTGATTTATGGTTAACGCTGGGTGAATAGTTCAGAATAATAAATCTGAACTTAATCCATACAAAAACAGACATATATTTTTTTTCCTCCAACAGAGGCAAGCCCTTTTTATTAGCTGTATTCAGATCTCACTTGTGAAATCCTTCACTATAAACAACTTACAATTCAAAGAGAGAACTCATCTAGCTCTGACTATATTCATTGGCAGTCCCCATGAGATTTTCTAAATGCATTTGTAGAAATACTCTGGAATGCAAGGTAGTTATGTGTATGCAAATGTGTAGTATCCTCTACAGTTTCACCACCTAGTTCCTCTGTATATTTGTTGTATTTCCTGTTAAGCTTAATGAAAGCAGAAATAAGCAAAAATGTATAGACTAAACAAAAAATGAGGAATGATTTCAGAAAGCATGGTAATTTCACACCATAAAAATGACACCCTGGGGTACAGACTGCATTGAAGGATTTTTAATATAGTACAATACAGTATTCAACTGAGTTTTCATTAGGCTTATCCAAAAGAAGACTGAAAAAAGAAAACAAAGATTTTCATATTTAATATAAAGCCTTTTTTCTTTAGCCCATTTAAAGGCTATTTTTAAGTCAAGAGCATATAAAGAAATGTTTTCATTATTAGATTATCTTTCAGGGCCTCTAATCTAGATTAATATATATAGTTTCTAGGATCAATATTTTATATCTCACATTATGGTTTTAATTTTTTTTTTCTTTTTTTTTTTTTTCTTTTATTATTATTATTATTATTATACTTTAGGTTTTATGGTACATGTGCGCAATGTGCAGGTAAGTTACATATGTATACATGTGCCATGCTGGTGCGCTGCACCCACCAACTCGTCATCTAGCATTAGGTATATCTCCCAATGCTATCCCTCCCCCCTCCCCCCACCCCACAACAGTCCCCAGAGTGTGATGTTCCCCTTCCTGTGTCCATGTGTTCTCATTGTTCAATTCCCACCATGAGTGAGAATATGCGGTGTTTGGTTTTTTGTTCTTGCGATAGTTTACTGAGAATGATGATTTCCAATTTCATCCATGTCCCTACAAAGGACGTGAACTCATCATTTTTTATGGCTGCATAGTATTCCATGGTGTATATGTGCCACATTTTCTTAATCCAGTCTAGAAAAGCAAGAGCAAACACATTCAAAAGCTAGCAGAAGGCAAGAAATAACTAAAATCAGAGCAGAACTGAAGGAAATAGAGACACAAAAAACCCTTCAAAAAATAAATGAATCCAGGAGCTGGTTTTTTGAAAGGATCAACAAAATTGATAGACCGCTAGCAAGATTAATAAAGAAAAAAAGAGAGAAGAATCAAATAGATGCAATAAAAAATGATAAAGGGGATATCACCACCGATCCCACAGAAATACAAACTACCATCAGAGAATATTACAAACACCTCTATGCAAATAAACTAGAAAATCTAGAAGAAATGGATAAATTCCTCAACACATACACCTTCCCAAGACTAAACCAGGAAGAAGTTGAATCTCTGAATAGACCAATAACAGGAGCTGAAATTGTGGCAATAATCAATAGCTTACCAACCAAAAAAAGTCCAGGTCCAGATGGATTCACAGCCGAATTCTACCAGAGGTACAAGGAGGAGCTGGTACCATTCCTTCTGAAACGATTCCAATCAATAGAAAAAGAGGGAATCCTCCCTAACTCATTTTATGAGGCCAGCATCATCCTGATACCAAAGCCTGGCAGAGACACAACAAAAAAAGAGAATTTTAGACCAATATCCTTGATGAACATTGATGCAAAAATCCTCAATAAAATACTGGCAAACAGAATCCAGCAGCACATCAAAAAGCTTATCCACCATGATCAAGTGGGCTTCATCCCTGGGATGCAAGGCTGGTTCAATATACGCAAATCAATAAATGTAATCCAGCATATAAACAGAACCAAAGACAAAAACCACATGATTATCTCAATAGATGCAGAAAAGGCCTTTGACAAAATTCAACAATCCTTCATGCTAAAAACTCTCAATAAATTAGGAATTGATGGGACGTATCTCAAAATAATAAGAGCTATTTATGACAAACCCACAGCCAATATCATACTGAATGGGCAAAAACTGGAAGCATTCCCTTTGAAAACTGGCACAAGACAGGGATGCCCTCTCTCACCACTTCTATTCAACATAGTGTTGGAAGTTCTGGCCAGGGCAATTAGGCAGGAGAAGGAAATCAAGGGTATTCAATTAGGAAAAGAGGAAGTCAAATTGTCTCTGTTTGCAGATGACATGATAGTATATCTAGAAAACCCCATTGTCTCAGCCCAAAATCTCCTTAAGCTGATAAGCAACTTCAGCAAAGTCTCAGGATACAAAATCAATGTGCAAAAATCACAAGCATTCTTATACATCAATAACAGACAAACAGAGAGCCAAATCATGAGTGAACTCCCATTCACAATTGCTTCAAAGAGAATAAAATACCTAGGAATCCAACTTACAAGGGATGTGAAAGACCTCTTCAAGGAGAACTACAAACCACTGCTCAAGGAAATAAAAGAGGATACAAACAAATGGAAGAATATTCCATGCTCATGGGTAGGAAGAATCAATATCATGAAAATGGCCATCCTTCCCAAGGTAATTTACAGATTCAATGCCATCCCCATCAAGCTACCAATGACTTTCTTCACAGAATTGGAAAAAACTACTTTAAAGTTCATATGGAACCAAAAAAGAGCCCGCATCGCCAAGTCAATCCTAAGCCAAAAGAACAAAGCTGGAGGCATCACACTACCTGACTTCAAACTATACTACAAGGCTACAGTAACCAAAACAGCATGGTACTGGTACCAAAACAGAGATATAGATCAATGGAACAGAACAGAGCCGTCAGAAATAATGCCACATATCTACAAGTATCTGATCTTTGACAAACCTGACAAAAACAAGAAATGGGGAAAGGATTCCCTATTTAATAAATGGTGCTGGGAAAACTGGCTAGCCATATGTAGAAAGCTGAAACTGGATCCCTTCCTTACACCTTATACAAAAATCAATTCAAGATGGATTAAAGACTTAAATATTAGACCTAAAACCATAAAAACCCTAGAAGAAAACCTAGGCATTACCATTCAGGACATAGGCATGGGCAAGGACTTCATGTCTAAAACACCAAAAGCAATGGCAACAAAAGCCAAAATTGACAAATGGGATCTAATTAAACTCAAGAGCTTCTGCACAGCAAAAGAAACTACCATCAGAGTGAACAGGCAACCTACAAAATGGGAGAAAATTTTCGCAACCTACTCATCTGACAAAGGGCTAATATCCAGAATCTACAATGAACTCCAACAAATTTACAAGAAAAAAACAAACAACCCCATCAAAAAGTGGGCAAAGGATATGAACAGACACTTCTCAAAAGAAGACATTTATGCAGCCAAAAAACACATGAAAAAATGCTCACCATCACTGGCCATCAGAGAAATGCAAATCAAAACCACAATGAGATACCATCTCACACCAGTTAGAATGGCAATCATTAAAAAGTCAGGAAACAACAGGTGCTGGAGAGGATGTGGAGAAATAGGAACACTTTTACACTGTTGGTGGGACTGTAAACTAGTTCAACCCTTGTGGAAGTCAGTGTGGCGATTCCTCAGGGATCTAGAACTAGAAATTCCATTCGACCCAGCCATCCCATTACTGGGTATATACCCAAAGGACTATAAATCATGCTGCTATAAAGACACATGCACACGTATGTTTATTGCGGCATTATTCACAATAGCAAAGACTTGGAACCAACCCAAATGTCCAACAATGATAGACTGGATTAAGAAAATGTGGTTTTAATTTTTATAATAACTTATTTTTTCTTTTTATGTTTCTAATCATTAGATTAATTTCCATGAAATGTGAATATTTACACTTAAAATTTAACATATCAGCCACAGTTTATAATTACTGAAATTTAGATAACTTTTAAACTTTCATGTATATTAAATTGTCTTCTAAATTGATTTGAAACTAACTAAAGTGTTTTCAAATAACAATATATTCTAACTTTGAATGACATTGCAGATATTAATACCAGAATGGTGGCAGGCATATTCACAAAATGACTGTACCTGCCCTGGAAAATTTTTGTAATATTATCCATTGTTTATATTGGGTAGAAATGATAGGATATAGGCTTATAAAATTTTTTGTATATATATTTTTCTGATTAAAAGTCTTCCTAATGAACATTTTCAAGTTTGCTGAAATTTAAACATTAAAAAAGCCTTAGATATTGCAAACTGCATTTTCTTTACCAGAAGACATGCATCTACATAACCATCTGTATTAATGTACAGAATGAACATTAAGGTAGGAATCATGGCCTAAGTAATTAGGCTTGGACATTGTATTGTTATTTGACATGACCTTAAAGTTTTTTTTTTTCTAAAAATGAAAAAATATCCATCCAACTTACCTAACAGGCTTTTCTGAAACACAAAGGAAACTCAAGGAGATGAAATAATACATGTTCATTCATTTTCTAACCTCTAAACTGCTATTTGATGATGATTTCTTAGAAATTGATATTTAATATTTTTCTACCTTACATAGATAATTAAATAGTATCCCTGTAAAAAATGGATAGATTAAAAAAACCGTGTTACTCAATGAGCTGCTTGTGATCAGAAGATTAAATAAACTGCAGAGTTCCAAGGAAATTGCATGTGGACACATCGTGAATTCACTGCTACGTCAATGGAGGCAATAGCAACTGAAAAAAAGTGATGGATTAGGAGAAAAGTATTCATCAAATAAAAGTCAAGTCCCGAAAACCATATCCATATACTCTCCCAGTCTATAACCACCTTCTCAATCACTAAAGCAGACAGTGTGAGAATACCATTTTCCATTTACTTAGAAATGAATGGTTTGTGTAGTATAGACACTAAGTAGAGAGTCACTGCATTTCGACATGACCACTCTTGCTAACCTTGCCAGAAGGAGACACAGCGGCTTGAATCCCAACTCAGCCACTTACAGATTCTATGACATCTTTCTGCACAAATTTCTTCATTTGTGAAATGGAAGTTTTATCTTGGGAAATAACCCTAATGAGTTTTAAGCCCAATGCTTTGCAGTATTAAATATGTGATAATTATTTTAAAAAATATTTAGTAAATTCACTGACAAAGAGTGGAGAAATAGGCCTGCATTACAAAATTACAAGACTTGAGATGGTAGGTAGGTTTTTTTTCTTTATTTTAATAGCAATTATACAGCTGATGCTGATATTAAAATGCGGGGTATCTCTTTACTTTTAGAAAAGATTTTAATTCATTAAATCAAAGCAGAGTCTGGTAATAAAGTCTAAATAATGTTTGCGTGGGTGGCCCAGGAGGGTTTAGAGTTAAGCATGAGATAGAAACATCCTAGGATTATATGCAGTTGATTCTTGATGAACATGGGTTTGAACTGCATGGATCCACTTATACACAGAGTTTCTTCCACCTTTGCCATCCTTGAGAGAGCAAGACCAACACCTCCTTTTTCTCCTCCTCCTGGCCCTCTTCAGCATGAATATCATGAGGATGGAGACCTTTATTATGATTCACTTCCACTTAATGTATAGTAAATTTTTTTTTCTCATGACTTTCTTAATAGCACTTTCTTTCCTCTAGCTTACTTTATTGCAAGAATACAGCATATAACACATATAATACACAAAATATGTGTTAAGTTGACTGTTCACATGATTGGTAAGGCTTCCAGTCAACAGTAGACTATTAGCAGTTAGGTTTCTGGGGAGTCAAATGTTATATGCAGATTTTTGACTCTGCGTGGAGTTGGTGCCTATAACATTCACGTGGTTCAACGGTTAAATGTAGAGTGAAAGAGTACAGTGTTGCTCTGGAAAGACAAAGATAAGAGCTGGAACGTTAAAAAAATTCATTGACTATTTTTGTCAAAACGAATATACATGATTAATAAGAGTTAAGCGCTTTGGATTGGCTAAATGTTTACAAATCCTTGCTGCTGTACAGAGTACACTCCACTTTTCTCAGAGAAAGAAAGATGACTGAAAATCTCACTGACAATGGCAACTTCTCTTTGAAAGCAAGTTCCAGGACAATCATTACAGACCATGTCCACTCAGCATTATGTCTCGCTTCCCGGGCAGCACATTACTGTAACTGGTTATTTAACGATGGCCTCCAGTACTTGCAAGCAGGTTAGGTTTGGCATGCTCTATTTAGAATAATTATATTCATAAATGCTTATCAAGGGCAGTTAACATAAAAAAAGTGCTGATTCTTTAAGTTGAATACTTAGCTATCTGTAATCTTGCAAGATTTTACTACAGTGTAAAAAATACGGACTTGAGGCCGGGCGTGGTGGCTCACACCTGTAATCCCAGCACTTCGGGAGGCAGAGGCGGGCTGATCACGAGGTCAGGAGATCGAGACCATCCTGGCTAACACGGTGAAACCCCATCTCTACTAAAAATACAAAAAAATTATCCGGGCGCGGTGGCGGCGCCTGTGGTCCCAGCTCCTCGGGAGGCTGAGGCAGGAGAATGGCGGGAACCCGGGAGGCGGAGCTTGCAGGGAGCCAAGACGGCGCCGCTGCACTCCAGCCTGGGCGACAGAGCGAGACTCCGTCAAAAAAAAGCAAAAAAGAAAAACAAACAAAAAAGACTTGATTTTGACCAAAAAAAAATTGAAGCTGTTTAGAATTTAAGGTAAGAAACACAATCAGTTAATTATGGCAGATATTAATGTGGATTTAGAAATAAATGAAACAATCAATCATAGCTGGACTTGAGTTTGGAGGAGTTTGCAGATTTTATATGAACATGAGGAGGAAAATGAGAACTAAGATGACTGAACATAGAACTAGCTTTCTCTACAAGATTTTACATTTAATTTCTGTTCATTCTGCTATAGTTAATTATAATTTTAACTTCTAGATGATGAAAATAAGATTGTAAAGTTTTAGGAAATTTCCAAATATATATAATTTAGCCTGACTGCAAAGATCATTCTCTACTGTGCTATTCTAAAGTTCAGTATAAGTAAAATACTATGAGATGATGTTTAGGTGTGGTAATGTATGTGATACTTGTGCAGACATGAGCAGACAGGATGGTACTTATTCAGGATACAGCATATTCCTTAATGATTTGCGAGGATTCTGGAAAACCTTGTAAACATTAACATTTCTAGAAAAATTCTTGTTAGGATCGTGGGAATCCAAGAAATTTATCTCTTTAATTTGTTTTTCTAACTAATGCTATCTAATGGAAATAGGATGTCCTAGGACTACACAGACATTTTAACAGGGGTAAAGTGGAATAATAATTAATACGCTAAAAACTCAAGAAGATAAATGCCACATGATGTGACTTATTTTTCCTTTTCTCCTTTTTTGATGGAGTAAAGACATCTATAGAAAAAAATGCATGGCAATTTTACTGATGTTGAGGACATATGAGCAAGGCTGCCCCATGTCAGTCGTCGGGTGTGTGCAGAAAGAGTTTTAAGCACCCATCATCATTCCTGGTTGAATTAATAGCAAAATGTAGAAAGTGTGGCCAGCAAATCATCTGAGAGAAAAATGCTTGTTAGGAGATAGTAGCAGATAACTTTCTCACCCAAGGAGACATTCCCTACCTCTTTACTGGCGACCCTCGCTGTGCAAGTTCATGAGCCTGTGATGCTGAGTGAAAGTCAACCACCAGGTGTATCATTGATCCTTTTGGAAAAGTTCCATTAATGAAATCTCTTAAACAAATGCTATGTTGAGTAATTATAAGAGGGAAGCATCCCACTCTGCAATCATTTCCCTGACTCCATGGATACCCATGCTAGAGCATGCATAAATACTTGTTCATGTAAGAGAAATCTACCAACATGGGTTACAAAAAATTAGATAGTTAAAGTGGAACCACACTGATAACTGTATTGTAAGGATTAGAAGAATCGCATTCAACATGAATAGAACAGTTGCTTATTATATAGTTGTGGTCACATTAGTCTAGTAGGAAATAATACACTGAAATGGGCACTTATTTCATTAATAATTTTCAGTGCATAAAACAAAACACAAAAGATATTATGACTTCTTTCGCAATGAATAGGTTCAAGGTTTATTTGATGTGAACAGAACTATGTGGTATATTATAAGCACCTATCAACACTAGATTGTGTGAAAAGAAGTACGTTCTCCAAATCCAATGTAGTTGCTCCTGAGTATGAGTTCCTGATGCTCTGGGAGAAGTGACCAATGATAGATACAAATAGATACTCTCTCTTGGCAGCAGCAGGGTTTTTGAATCATTGCTTTCCTCCATCATTGAGCAGCAAGTAATCAGTACACTGAGAGTACCAATCAGCGCACAGGCAGGAGAAAAGTCTTCCAAAAGGGCTCTTGCTACATGTTCTTCTCCTCAGTAGAGAATCTGGGGTCATTGCCAGTGGATGAAGACACAGGTTTTTGCACTCATTGCTAGTGACTGAATTGTTCCTTCAAGGGATGTGCACTTTAGGTAGGATTTTGATCTTCCATTGGCTGAAAAATCTTGTTAAATAATCATGGTCTATCAAAATGTTTGAAGGGGAAAATTGAGATTTCAAGCAGAGTAATTTTTAGCAGATTAATTTTACTTGCATTAAATTGTTAATTCACTGCACATCTACTGAGTACCATTTATGTTTCAGATATAAAAACAACGGGGGCTGAGACAGAAAAATCATATGGCCTTCAAGGAGCTTATGATATATAATGTGATATATGACATGAAATAAATATACATGCATGTGCATATATATGATACACAAACAATAAACATATATAAATGAGGACATGGCATCTTATGAGAGCACTTAGAAAACACAACCAACCCATACTAGGGAGATCTGGGTAGTACAGTTGGCCCTCCATATCTATGAGTTTTACATCTATGAATTTAACCAACTGCAGATTGAAATTATTTTTTAAGAATTGTGCCTGTATTAAACATGTAAAGCCTTTTTTTTCTTGTCATTATCCCAAAAGAATACAGTACAACAACAACTTACATAGCATTTCTATTATATTAGGTATTATAAGTAATCTAGAAAAGATTTAAAGTACATGGGAGGAAATGTGTAGGTTATATGCAAACACTGTGTTATTTTTCTATCAAGAACTTGAGCATCCACAGATCTTGATATCCAAAGGACATCCTGGAACCCATCCTCCATAGACACAGAGGGATGACCAGCTCCACAGAAAAAGAGGGTAGCCCTTATTCTTTAACTTTAAAAGTAAGGGGAATCTCAGTTTGGTGCAGTGGTTCACCCTGCTGAGGTGGCTCACCCAAGAAAGGTGACCTCATCTTTGGGAGGTTAAGATGGCAAGATTGCTTGAGGCCAGGAGTTTGTGACCAGCCTGGGCAACACAGTAAGACACCATCTCTATGAAAAAATGAAAAATTAGCTGGACTAGATGGCTTGAGCCTGTAGTCCTAGCTACTCAGGAGGCTAAGGCAGGAGGATCACTTAAGCATGGGACTTCAAGCTTGCAGTGAGCTGTTATCAAACCACTGTACTCCAGCCTGGGTGACAGAGCAAGACTCCATCTCCAAAGGAAAATAAAAAAAAAAAAGAAAGGAAAAGAGGATCTTAAAGTGAAGGATATATAAGCAGTTTTCTTTCTCTCATTTTTATAAGAAGCACTACTCCTCGATTAACACTAACACCTTTCTAATGGCAATCTAACTTCACTGAAAGGCTATCACTCTTACCAGACATGATAAGTCAAAGCACATGGTAAGCCAGGATTATAGAGAACTCTCTCAAAATCTAAGGAGCATGCAATGCACTTTAGTAAATAGCTCTATGCAAGTCATATGACAACACTTAGAGAGGAAACATTTTAACTTTTGTTCAATAGTCAAATTTAAACTCAGTAACATGAACAGATTTAATTCTTTTGGAAAACATAAACCACTTTCTTCCTAAGATTGGCTTATGCTTCAACATATGCCTAAAAATTTTAGTTTATTGCACAATGGTGAATTATTAGGGAGAAATAATACCCAGCAAATACCAAAGCAAATAATTCAATCACTTTAAAACAATCACCTGTGCAATAAGAATGAGTGGGACACATAAGAAGATCCTTCTAATGGGGTTGACAGAATATGAATAACTTCTAACGAAGAACTGGAATTTGGAGATGTTGTGACAAAATGGGGATTAACCTTGCTATGGTTTGAATGTGTCCTCCAAAGCCTTAATCCCCAATGCAATCTTGTTAAGAAGTAGGACCTTTAAGATGCGATTACGCTGTCAGGACCATAATCTCATGAATGAATTAGTGTTACCATCACGGGAGTGGGTTAGCTATAAAAGAACCAGTTTGATCCCCTCTTGCTCTTGCTCAGCCTTTCTATGCCCTTCCAACATGGTATCAGGCAGCAAAAAGGACTTTGCCAGATGTTGGCCTCTGGATTTTGGGCTCTTCAGCCTCCAAAACCATAAGGCAATAATTTAAGTTTATTATAAACTACCCAGTCTGTGATATACTGTTAAAGCAGCACAAAATGAACTAAGACACACCTAATAAAATATATATTTACTTTACAGTTAAATAATGAAAGTTATTCTGGATTTAAATCATTGTAAGTTTTGTAAAATAAAAACTTGTTGTGAAAATTTCCTTACTCAGCACTTTTATTCAAGAGTGAAAAGTGTGAAGACATTTTTGACAGACAAAACAGCAAAGCTTTGATGTCAGTGGGGGCTGTGAACGGGAAGAAAGAAAATATTAATCTAGGCAAAGAGAAAGCTCTCAACTGTTCAAGATTTATGCTCCTATCCCTGATGTATCTAGCAAATGTCAGCACAGCAAGTTCCTAGTGACTGTGATATCCCTGGGGTGGTACTTCATCATGTCATTTATGTGACAAAGTAAATGTAGAATTTTATGTGAACAGGGAGAAAAAGGACCTTTCAAAGGATGCTCTTATCAAGCCTCTCCCTTCAGGCACATAAGGTAGAATCACCCTATTTTATAGATAAGTAAACTGAGCACGGTCAGGAATTAAAGTATCTTCCTTTTTGTGCCTTTAAGGCTGACAGTATAAGAATAATGGAGACCTCTTCATCTCATGTCCTTTGATCTCTCTATAGAGTTAAAAAAAAAAGAGCTTGAGACATTTTGCTACAGGAAAAAAAAAAAGTAAGAAAGAAAGAAGTCTTCTTTCATCTTAAAACTGTAGCCTAGCTCAAAAGGCTACCTGCTGTAGTGAGGAAGTTATTAGACAGTGTTACCCAAAACGTGTTCTGCAGAACAATAATCACACACATGGGCACACAGGCGACCTCTGCTGTCAAATATGCTTGGACAACAACACATACTATATCTCTTGAATATTCATTCTGAATATTAACATATTAAAGATGCGGAAAAGATGCACACATTTTCTTACATGATTCAAGGTTTTTTTCAGTTTCATATGTTAGATTCAATGTAGCGTTCACATAAATTAAGGCAATGATTTTTCCTTCCAGTGACTTGTGCAATAAAAGCATTCATCTCATTACTCTCAGGTCATTTCTTATGCATTTTATCTTTTTAAATTGAATGTGGACGTTAGAGGGAAGACTTTCATGAAACTGAGTTTTATAGAAGCAACCTTCATTTTCTTGCGGAATAGCAAATTCATAAATTTGATAGAAAAATATGCCTGAATTTCTAATGTGCTAAGTATAACCATGTGGAAAGACTTTAATGTTCATTCCCAACTGAAGTTCTCTGAACCAATAAAAATTATTTTCCAATTTAATAGTTCAAACTACACAATTATTAGCCTGGCATTGGCAGATAGATGGCAGTTTATATAGGGAATAAGAAGCAGATAATTTCTGTTTGTTAGGCTTCAGTTCCTGCCTGGAAGTGTTAAATCCCAAGAAAATGCAGCATTGCTCATATGCGCATTTTGTAAACTTTCACATTGTAATTCCTTATGGGTTCAGGTGTTTATTACCGCAACAATCCATACTTAGTTACTATGGTAACACAATTTATAGGGGTATTAAATACATAAATTGAAAATTTGCTATTGCTAAGGCCATTATGGCTCATGTAAACAAATGGAAATATAATCTTGTGCATTATTTTTCTAACCTCTATAACCAAAGAAACATACTGCTAGTTGAGTAGGTGTGAAATTCTACTTTAGGTACAAGCTACTGTAATTTCACAGTTGATTCGTAGTTGTCAGAGAGTCCTATTGAGTAAATTTCACATTTGCATGCATTCAAGATCATTACTGAATGTGATCACAATGAGATTCGACACCTCCATCTATTTGTTGTCAGGGAGTGGATTTTTAATTTGAACAAACTCTGTGCTTATTCCATAAGCAAGCTAGGGTGATTTCAGCCCTGTCTTGCCTTGTCATAACAAAATTTCCACTTCTAAAACAGCGCTTTCAATGATTCTACTCTTTGATCAGATTTCTGACTCTATTCTGACGCAGATACTGAATGTATGTCATTTCACATCAATACACAGGGTACAGTTTCATCATTTTATGTGATTTCTCTCTGAAAAGGTAATAATATGAGTTTTCTCCATAGAGTATGCATAAAATTCTTATTCAAGAGAATTTCAGTATCAACTTCCAGGAATATGGAACACAATATGAGAAAAGTGTTTACTGTGTGTTCATAAATGACATACACCTTATGTACAGATAGGTATCAGATAGGTACCAAATGTCATTTTTTAGAATAGTATGAATGATTATGTAAACAACATTTTCAGTAAGAAAGTAAACATTATTGGAAATTTTATTAAATCCAACATTGTTACTAAATACCATAAAATTTTAAATAATAGTTTCCTTTTGAGTATTAAAAAATTAAAAACCTGCTACTTCCTCATAATGTATTTGGTCCAACTTAATTTTACATATTATAATATTAATTGCAAAAAAAGATTTCAAACAATGCAGAGTGCATCTGTAATGGGTGCTATCAGCACAGGAATACTGATAATTGCTGTTTCACTTATGATTGGCCACAGGCCTACGTTGAAAATTCAGTTCAGAAACTAAGAGACCTGTCCGAATCCAGCACAGATCCTGTTTTGAGGAGGAGAATGGCTGTTGATTTCTGGCTTTTTAAATATAAATTAGTTCTTATTCCATGTAGTTATAAAACAAAACCAAAATATGGATTGACTTTCTCTCTCATTATAAAGTTTTATGTGGAACTGCATAAACAGTGAGCTGATGGAGATAAATTAATACATTTAATGTCTTTTAGCATTTTGGGTATAACAGGTGAATAATAATAATGGTTATATGTCATTTCTTACCAACATAATTCAAGATTCGCTTTACTCTAGTTCAGTACTTACTAAAATTAAATAATCTAAGGTATCATTATCTCTTGATGTCTTAATACATAAATTTATTTTCAGATAAACTTTCTATCCCTTATATATGTATTAGTTCTATGCAATTTCATGATACTGAGCTAGAGACCATGGGCCCTAGAAAAGGGAATAAGACTGATACTTAAAGGGCTTATAATTCTATGAGTGGTAATTTATCAATGTCAAAAGTGTAATTCTTTCTAAATAATATAGCATTAAGTATCATAAGCAAAGCACAAATAAAATGTTTTGGAACCACAAAAGATAAAATATTACTACCTGTTTGCAACAGATTGCAAAGAGACTGAACACTTAAGAATTGAATGAAAGGATGGTTAAAACTGATACACGAGGAAATGGAAACATACAGTAGGTGATCTCAGGTAATGAAAGTGACCTTGGAAAAATAATGGCAACAGAAGGCTGTGATACATATCTTGGCAATCATGTGTATCCAAAGCTTGGAATGTGCAGTAAGAGATAAATGTTTAAGGTATGTTGAACAAACTCCTGAAAAACTGGAATGACAAAGTAGGGAGACTCCTATTGTTCATAATGCCAAAGAGCTGAACAAGGAAAGATTTTAGGAAGATATTTGATAGAGTGGAAAAGGCATTTTAGTTGGAATCAGAATATGTACATGTTAATCATCTTGGAGATATGGACAAGTCCCTTAAACCTTTGAACCTTGCTTTCTAATCTGTGAAGTAATCAATATCTAACTCAGAACTTACTGTGAGAAGTAACCTAGAATAAAGGTTGACAATTCTAACATCAATCTGGTGTGTAGAAGACAAATATTTGTTGAAAATGTCTAAGAGCTTAGCCTGAGAACAACTAAACCAGCAGGATACATGTAATGACTGAATTTGGGTAGAGAAAAATGTTGAGGTAAGGTGGTCCTAAGCTTTGGAGTGACAACTGGAAAAGAAAATGAAAACACTACTGAGTGTCTCTAAAGACTTTTAGTCATATGGTTTCATGAGGAGTTTGACGACAGGTAATTTGCTACTAATTATATTTAATATATTGTTATTTGCAGTGCTTCACACGATTTAAAACTATAAATTGGACTATATTTGAGATTGCCACTCATATTATTTGGTCCAGTCTCAGATTGCTTGCTGCGCTCCTAATCTTAGTTGAGTGAAATACTAAGGTTGGCCATGTTCTTGCTAACCCTGGCCAAAGCTCTTTGAACCAGGAAAGTTACCGATTCCTGAGAAGGCAAACTACAAGAAGCATATGATTAATCGGAATAGTCATTCTATTTATTTAATTTTCAGTGTGATACGTAGATCATGTTAGCTGGTGGAGGGAGAAGCAGCAGAAAAGCATAGAGAAGAAAGAGAAGGGAAAGTTGCCGATTTACATTTATGGAACAGTAGAATGGAGATGAATGAAATTCTGGTAGTAACATAAATTAACTTCCAAAACTGTGTTGGATTGAGACAGATCTCCTAGTTTCTGAACTGCATTTTCATGGGTGGGTGGCCAATAAAAACTGAGATTTCTGCTTTGTTATGGAGCTTTTGCTAGTTTCCTGTGAGGCTTGTTTATACAGTTAAGATTACGCCTATTGCCGTGGGTTTCTTTTCTGTAAAACTTTAAAGATTTCATATAGAATCTGAATCATTTCCTTAGCAAAAGAGCCTAACCAAGAGTAAAATTATGAGTCTCAGCAAAAGTCATTCTATTATGCCATCTTGAGTGACAGAATGGTGATGTTAGAGCTAATGTACTGGGAATTGCATATATCCCTCAATTTATCTCATCAATGGGTATATCCAGTGGAGTGTGCCACGCATGCTTATGTGATTTGCCATGTGTGTTGAAGCAGATCTAAATATGTGCTTCTTTGTTATATAATTCTCTAAGAATTAATATTGTTGTTTGATGAATTCATGCAAGAGAATGTATTATAAATTTACTTTTATAAAATTACATATTGAGTCAAAATGCCTTTAGTTTAGTAAACTATACCTGTAATCTTTTATCTTTTATTCTTTAAATATATAGAATTATAAAACTTTAGTTCTTAGAGAAATTTTAATTTGCAATATTTCATCAAATCTAAGTTATCACTATTCGTAAGATACATTATTTTATGTATGCCCTTTGACAAATAATAATGCCAAATATGATTGTAAAAGTCTGCTGATTTAAGGAATGTTAATACATGAATAAATAATACATGTATCTTATAATTGTTTGAAAGTGTATAAATAGATCCGCTAGTTGTTCATTTTCATTTTGATAATTATAGAAGAAAACAGCATAATACATGTATCTGATAATTGTTTGAAAGTGTATAAATAGATCCGCTAGTTGTTCATTTTCATTTTGATAATTATAGAAGAAAACAGCATAAAGTGTATACTGGTTTGCTAGTTATTGGTAATTAGGAGTCACACTTGAGTCTTCTGAACCACAGACCATTGCAATTTCCATTCACCATACTGCATAAAATTGCATGTAACCTACAGTGAAAAGTGAAGGTAATTACTTTTTAGAACTTACTCCAATAAGTTGAGCTGTATTCATCCACTTATTTATTCATTCAATAGACATTGACAAATTATTTTATTGTATATATGTATTATATTGTATATGTGTATGTATGCACATATATTTATATATACTCATGTATACTGATATAAAAATTAGTAAAACACTATCATTTCATCATTTAATGGCAGCTACTTCTCATATCTGTTGATAGTTTTTGTTTCAGATTATTCATATTTTAATGAATAAATTTCACAAAAGGTAATTCCACTAAAGTAGTAATCAACTTTTTACTTTGCTCTATAGAGGTAACATTCAGCAACATTCTCTTCTACACTTACTCTCATGCGCAATTTTTATTTTTTAAAATAAAAATTTTTTACTTTTATTTTTTATTTTTATTTTTGTCTCATTTTATATTACTATGGACTTCATCTCCCACCAGTCAATGACATTTTCTCTCTTATACTTTGAATTCCTTGTTTTGTTATTTTTTATTTTTCTATTTTTGTGGCAGACTATGACTTTTAATTCAAATAATTCTAATGATATGTTTCCCATACATTTTTAGAGAATAAAAGAAGTTCCTACAGTTGAGTTTAAGCTATTTTATTTTGTGTTTAAAATTATTAAAATAATCTTAAAACTTAGTAAAGTTCTTGCCTGTCTCAAGACCCATTATTTTATCTGCAGATATGAAATATTTGATCAAGTAATAAATTAAGAAGTAATAAAGAACCTGAAGTTTGACTTTTTAATTAATGTCTGTTATTTATACGTGTAAATACAGAGAAAATGATGTAGATTTTTAAAACATTAGTTTGACTATCATCTTCATTCACTTCATTTTAAATTTCTTTTTCAGATATGAATTTGTGACCGTAAAGAATTTAAGATATATAATTAAAAAGGATAATTTAGGCCAGGCACAGTGGCTCATGCCTGTAATCCCACCACTTCAGAGGCCAAGGTGGGTGGATCACTTGAGCCCAGGAGTTTGAGGCCAGCCTGGCCAACAAGGCAAAACCCCGTCTGTACTAAAAATAGAAAAATTAGCCAGGTTTGGTAATAAACACCTGTAATCCTAGCTACTCAGGAGGCTGAGGAATGAGAATTGCTTGACCCTAGAAGGTAGATGTTCAGTGACCCGAGATCGCACCACTGCACTCCAGCCTGGGCAACAGAGCAAGACTGTTTAAAAAAAAAAAAAAAAAAAAAAAAGGAGTATTTTTTATTGCAATTGTGTCTGTATTTCCCATTACACTTATAAATGTAGTACTGCTTTTTGCTATGAAAGATTGCTTTCCAGAGCATGACATCATGGCAAACGAGGAATAGAGAAACATGTCTGTTAAATCTCATCTTTGATAAGTAGTCTATGGAGCTCCTGCATTGAATCTATATAGTTAACAGACATTGAGTGCTTCATTCAAGCATCCAATGTTTGTTTCATTGTTATATGGTTACTGTATAATAATCAGCCTGAATAGAAAAGCCTGTCAAATTTGTAAAAATATTTTAGATAATTTGTATCTAATTCATTCCAGTACAGTTGATCCTTGAAAAACAGGAGTTTGAACTGGGCAGGTCCACTCATTTGCAGATTTTTGTTTAATAAAATTTACACCAAGTGTGCCTGCCTCTCCTGCCTTCCCCTTCCAACTTGTCCACTTCGAGTTTTCTTCCATCTCTGCCACCCCTGAGACAGCAAGGCCAACCCTCTTCTTTCTCTTCAGTCTACTCAACATGAAGACGATGAAGGAACACTTTTATGATAATCCACTTACACTTAACGAACAGTAAATATGTTTTTTCTTATGACATTCTTAATAACATTGTCTTTTCTCTAGTTTACTTATTGTAAGAATACAGTGTATAATACTTATACAAAGTATGTATGAATCAAGTGTTTATGTTAGTTATGGATAAGGCTTCTGGTCAACAGTTGGCTATTAATAATTAAGTCTTTGGGAAGTCAACAGTAATACACAGATTTTTGACTATGTAGGAGAGTAGTCAGCAAGCACTCTTTTTTCCTCCATTTTTCATGGGTAAACTGTATTAGTTTTAAGTTAACTGGTACTTGGAGATAAAGTTGGATTTTAAGATCTGGACTACATTAGGTATATTAAACTAATATTTATTCTATTCTGCTATGAATGTTGTCTTGGATTAAATTAAAACTGCATGATAGAGTTACTTAAACATTATTTTAAAAACAAAATCTAATCACAATAGCAGAGTATGTGCAGAAAAAAATCACATAGTAATTTTTTGACATAGCTGAATAATATCTTTATAAATAGCTGTTTTTTATTTTTCCTTGAGTAAAACATCGTTTGGGACACAGCATAGGAACTTCAAATTCAACCACAGATCATGAATATTCCAAATAAATAAAATAAACAGGAGGCATTAGCTTGTGGCTTTTTCGATAATTGAATCCCCACATAACAAACCTAACGTAGTATGTAAACAAGCTGCAACTTAACCTAGTAGTATATTTTTGTAACAAATAGCTGAGGTTTAGCAATCATAGGAAGCCAACTGATCAGACCATGCCCAAATAAGGGAAATGCCTCATCACACCATGCTGAAATAAAGCAATTGTCTAGATCTAGCCAGTCAGCTGATGTACCAACTTAGCTTTAATGATAAGCCTATAAAAGTTCACTGCCTATGCTTCACAGTAGAGCTCTCTGACCCTTATCTGGTTCAGAGTGCTGCCTGATTCATGAATTATTTTTTGCTCAAGTAAACTCTGTTACATCTAATCTGTCTAAAGTTTTTCTTTTAACATACCTGTTGTTCATATTTTAATATAAATGTTAGCATTCCACAAAACTGTAATATATCTTAGATAAAAACCTACTATAGGGAAAAAAGAAGATGAAGTTAAATGCTCTTGGGCGAAGATTCAGTTTATCCTTGCTGCACCATGTCTGTAATCTGTAACTCAGAGATAGAAACACTTGTTCTTTCTATTTTAGAATTTTTGTGAAAATCAAAGTGTAAGCACCTGTTCCTTCACTATTAACACACTTGTCAAACACAGCATCTTGTGTACTGCAAGCTTTAACAAATATTTGCTGGCTGGGTGCGGTGGCTCACACCTGTAATCCCAGACCTTTGGGAGGCTGAGGCGGGCAGATTACGAGGTCAGGATTTCGAGACCAGCCTGGCTAACATGGTGAAACCCCGTCTCTACTAAAAACACAAAAATTAGCCGGGCATGGTGGTGGGCACCTATTATCCCAGCTACTTAGGAGGCTGAGGCAGGAGAATCGCTTGAACCGGGGAGGCGGAAGTTGCAGTGAGCTGAGATCATACCGTTGCACTCCAGCCTGGGTGACAGAGTGAGACTCCACTAAAAAAAAATGCTGATATTTTACGTAAGTAACTTCATAGGGCAAAATGTACACTAATATTAATGTTTTCTAAAACCCTCAGAAAAGAATATACTTTATGTTAAAAAGAAAGATACTAGTGTCTTCAGTAATGGCAAGTAGTTTTTAATCTTTTTATGATTTTACTAACACTTACTCATGTTAAGCGATTAACAAAGACTTTCTATATCAAGGAGAGAACGAATGTCTGGACTCATTAGAAATACTTGCCACAAGTACACCAGTTGGGTAGTGACAGTGATTTAGTCATCCCAGGCCTAGTGGCCCCCTCATCTTCACACCGTGGATCTCTCAGGATTAGGCATCAGAGTTACAAAATCACATTTAGTCTGTCATCATCAACAAGAAATGTAGCAAGGAATTTCATGTGTATATAACATGTCTTTTGCAAAGCAAAAATGTACAAAGGAAAGGAAAACTAAGTGCTTTGTTATTATGTCAATTTTAGCAAAGGAATATTAGCTTGTTATTTAAGTTGTCATGTAAGAAAAGATGCCAACAATTGCTGTGATATGTATATATAATTCACTGTCTTTGCTTTGTGCCCCCAACTGCATTCAACATTGTTCACAAATGACTTTCAATCTGTTTTTGTTTTTCCAACTGATTTTTTTTTTTCCTGTTTGTTTTTTTTTCGGGTTTTTTTTCTTTTTATTAATTATTATTATTATTATTATTATACTTTAGGGTCTATGGTACATGTGCACAACGTGCAGGTAAGTTATATATGTATACATGTGCCATGCTGGTGCGCTGCACCCACCAACTCGTCATCTAGCATTAGGTATATCTCCCAATGCTATCCCTCCCCCCTCCCCCCACCCCACAACAGTCCCCGAAGTGTGATGTTCCCCTTCCTATGTCCATGTGTTCTCATTGTTCAATTCCCACCTATGAGTGAGAATATGTGGTGTTTGGTTTTTTGTTCTTGTGATAGTTTACTGAGAATGATGATTTCCAATTTCATCCATGTCCCTACAAAGGACATGAACTCATCATTTTTTATGGCTGCATAGTATTCCATGGTGTATATGTGCCACATTTTCTTAATCCAGTCTATCATTGTTGGACATTTGGGTTGGTTCCAAGTCTTTGCTATTGTGAATAATGCCGCAATAAACATACGTGTGCATGTGTCTTTATAGCAGCATGATTTACAGTCCTTTGGGTATATACCCAGTAATGGGATGGCTGGGTCAAATGGAATTTCTAGTTCTAGATCCTCGAGGAATCGTCACACTGACTTCCACAAGGGTTGAACTAGTTTAAAGTCAGGAAACAACAGGTGCTGGAGAGGATGTGGAGAAATAGGAACACTTTTACACTGTTGGTGGGACTGTAAACTAGTCCAACTGATATTTGACTAATAGCAGTTTTTTTTTGTAATGGAACAGAACGTCTCATCCAGTTTGCCTGATAGCCTTCTTTACGTGATTTCTAGACTTTGCATTGTGGCTGTCTCCACCAGAAAAAAAATATATGACCTTCTTTCCATCCATTCCTTTACTTGACTTTTCCATTTCCTCTGAGTCTTTCTACTAAAATACTATCTTAAAGAGAAGTTAACCATGACACTTATCCTTAAGTAGTTTTGAACCAGTAAAAAACGTACACTTTGAGCATATAGAGAGATTTCAGAGTATTAAAGGGAAATACTTGGCGTGGCCTCCTAAAAGGAGTTAAGATAATGATAGGAGTAAGATTTCCTACAATAAAAGTAGTAAAACCTGAGTCTTGTGACACTGGGAGCATGAGTAAGATGTTCTAGGCAGAGTATAAGCACCTATGTGTCCTAAAAATTGATAAGCATAAAGTGGGTCTCAGAGCTTTCAATAAGGTGCTGCTGTTAGAGCTGGAATTGAGGGACAAGAGTAGATTTAAACGTGGACCAAATTATAAAACACATTGGATGCTGTGCTTGCCATGCTGTAGATTGTAAATTTTATCTAAGGCTCTGGAAAGCCATGAAGTCTTTTTAAACAGGAAGGCAACTTGGTCAGATTTATAGTTTTAGAATATTAACTGTGATGTTTGGAGAATGAGTTAAAGAAAGTGGGTGGTGAGTTGCTGCATCTTCCACTGAAAAATGATAGAGGAGTTAAACAAATTAACAGCACTATGGATAAAGAGAATTGGACAGATAACTGCTATGTTTAATAATGGCAAGATGAAGACTGCACTGTGGATGCATAATACGAATCACTGGGTTCAGAAAAATTCTACATGTCTATTAGACATAAAATGCCTGAGGTGAGAAGAAAGAGGAGGCAGGAGTGGTAGCACAAGGATGATTTCTATCACCTTATAGTTATTTGCTGTCCTCCTGAGGACAAATGTCACTTCTGTATGATTTGAATTAAAAACCCTTAGGTGACAACTGATAGCTGGTTTTACTTCTTAAATTCTCACTCTGAAGTTTTATACATGTGGCCTTTGTGGATTAATTCAGCAATTAATCTTACTTTTTGACAAATGGCTATTTTTTTGTGAGGAAGTTCAACAACAAAGTTCAGAGGCCAAAATGTTCTGTCTATATAGTCTATGAACTATGTCATGCACTGTTGTTGTAAAGATATCACTTAACACTAAATACAACTTACTTTGGCGGCTTTATTTTTCCTAAAATCATGCCTACTTTAATATTATAAACACTGTGTACACACACACACATACACACACAAAGAAGAAGAAAATGAAATAGTAAAATTGTAAAAGTAGTAGTACAGCAGAAAGCACAAATATTTGTATATTAACCATTATTTATTATACTTTAAGTTCTGGGGTACATGTGCATAACTTATGAAAAAATGCTCATCATCACTGGCCATTAGAGAAATGCAAATCAAAACCATTATTTCTTTCTATGTGTCATTAGGAAATCATCTGCCAAAGGATAGTATGACTTTCTCTATCGTAAACTTCAAGCAAGATTTAGGTTGAAATGTGTGCAAGAGAATGAATTGAAGACTAGAGAAATGCTTTACTGAGCTGAGGGATGAATATATTCAATTCATACTCAGTTTAATTAAATAATAAGAAGATGAAATTGAAGTAAATACATAGTCATACAATCAAAACAACAACCTGCTGTTTTATCATATTATTAAGTTCATTATTTTTACCTTGCCAAATTTATTTCTTATTGTTTTTCTCAATATCCCACATTTTCCTTTATGTTTTTGTGCTAAAATAAGGTGATATCCATTCAAAAACCAAAGCAAACAAAAACAAAACCTCCAGTAAATTCTGCCCTCTCAATGTACCTCAGATAATTTATTTTTGTGAAAATACCTAAAGCATATTGATCATAAATGAAGTAAAGACACTTTGACATATTTAAAGAAATTCATTTTAAAAAATAACAAAGTTATAAAAATGCTTGAGTTTGCATTCCCTGTATCCAATTTATTTCATCAATATGTGTTATCTAATATTTCATACACTTTATCCTTGGAACACACATATGGCTAGGGGTGAAATACTATGTAAAGTGTCAAAGCATGATCATCTATGAGTAAAAACATTGCACGTGGGCATGTCATGTGTTTTCTTTGTGGCACTGTTTTGTCCTATTGTAACCCCCTTCAACTTGTAGCACAAAAAACTACTTGAAAAGTATGATAGATTACATAAAATTGACACCATGAATGCAGTTTCATGAAATGATGCAAATAATTAAATGTCTTCTAAAGAGATAAACTTCAACTACAAATGATAAGATGTAATCAGAAACACCCCATAAAAGCATGTGTATTTCTGCCTACTGCCTCACTTTCTCTTGCTATGTCTTTATGTTTAGTAATTTATTCTTTTGGTATTGAACAGTCATTTTAGTGAAGTATGTTTATGCCACATGGCTTTTTACTGTCCTCATTAAAAAAATAGCCATGTTTGGCATATATACTCTGTAAACATAATGAAAAATAATGAATAGGGGAGAAAAACAGCCATAGTCTTCATTAATAATGTATGAAGGCATCCAATAAAAAGAAATTATTTGTTTGTAGTTTAGAGCTTGATGATAAAACCTAAAGATCAGTGGTAGAAAATATAATATTTTTGTGTGTCATAAAGTTGCTTGAATTGCGTATCTTTCACAGTACATCAGAGAGCTAAATTTAGACAATTTTACATAAAACATCTCACATAAAAGTGAAAGATGTGAGGTAAACCTATTTAATGCAGAAAACTGGAACTTAAATTGATGCATAATTATTTCTTCTACCATAAACATTACTTAAAATATTTCTGTTTTAGTTATAAAGTGCATATTAAATGGAACTAGGTTTATTTTGATATAACAAAATTTTTCAATTAAAGATTTAATTTATGCAAATTGACTCCATAGTATAGATTACAGGAATTTAATACTAAATTTTCAAATCAAAATTACATAGTGGCCTTTTTATATGTAAATGGTAAAATTAAAAAAAAACATAATGAAAGGTGGATGAAAGTTTAAAAAGACTCCGTTTCCAAGATAAACACTCTTGTTTAAGTGGAAAATTATTGTTTACAATTAGAAAATCCAGATTGAACAATAACGAATAAAGTAAAATTGAAGAAAATTATATTTTTGTGGAACTTTTCATTTGAAAAAGCATACTTCTAGTGGAACTCCAAGGTTTTTCTGTGTGAATTGGCTCTGTCAAATATCCATTTACTACCTAAGAGTGTAGGCTAGCCATGGTTTAGCACAGGGCCAGTGGACTTTCAGTGCTGAGCATGCTTCACTGCACTGCATGATACTGTGCCTATTTCGGGAGGCAGTAATCATATGTCATCCTGTTATC
Organism: Pongo pygmaeus; assembly: GCF_028885625.2. NCBI lineage: Eukaryota > Metazoa > Chordata > Mammalia > Primates > Hominidae > Pongo > Pongo pygmaeus. Next base: position 15,973,816 of record NC_085930.1, on the reverse strand, counting down.
TACTGCTGTGTTGTGCAAGTGGTTTCATAAATAAACTGGAGAGGTCATTTCCACCATAAATTTCTGTTTCTCAGAAATTTTGTCAAAAGAAAGTATGTAATGGAGTATGGAAGGCTGAAGTCAAACAGTAATTTATCAACAAGGAGATCTATACGTTTAATGTGGGTGAACTTAATGGTGCTATTATAAAGGCTGTACTAAAATTATTTTTGTTATAATTTTGAGAATTTATGAGTCAAACTTTCTTGATTTTGCAAGAAAGTTTTCTAACTTTTTGTTTAAAAAGCCAATGGTGCTATTTTGTATAAGCTATCTGTACAACTAAAAATATATTGTCAATGGCTTGGTATAGTAATACTGATAAATTAATAAACTATTTAAATGCTTTATGCTTTAGAATTTGATAAAGGAACTTATCAAATAATATTAGCATTGATTACAGAAAGAAGAATGTCTTGATAATTTTTCTGAGAACAAGCAAAGCCTATGAAATACACTTCATTTGATTACCCAGTATATGCTCACTTCGAGTATTTCAGTATATTTTTAGTAATGGCAAAAAGAAGTCATCAATTAAATTGATAAAATACAGATTTCAATTCAAATTGCTAAAAAGAACTATCATGTGAATACGCACTTATTCAATCATGAGGTTGATAAAAATCAGTTGCAGGAAGGTATTGAAAAATCCACCTTTTGAATTTTAGAGCTTGAACTATAAAGATAATGGCTTAGAATCATTGCTAATGGTAGAAAAAAGCATTACACATTCATTTCCTTCTCTACCAACAAGAATAGGAAGCTGTGAGAACATTACATTTAAAGAATTGAGGCACAGTCTTAACTGTCAGACAGAACTGTTCACATTTGGCTATTCCTCTTTTTCTTTGTGTGACCTTGGCAAGGGACACATTGATTCTCAGTGTCTTTAACTGCAAAATTTAGAGAATACTTAATATATGGCAGAAATTTGAAAATTAAAGTGATACTGTATTACTATTTGAAAGTACATTAAGAAATTAAATAATCAGTAACAGCTATACTATTATTAGATGGTGATCCAAAAAAGTGAAATTTTTGAGATGAATTTTAGGGTGCCAAACCTGTATTTGCCCAAACTTGTTTCTTTCCTTTAGGAATAACTCTCAGTCAATACATCTTGAAAGCATTTTCTTATCAAAGATCAGATAATAATATGAATATAGCAAAATAGGAAAGAAACCTCCAAGATTAAAATGGATTTATGAGAGTGAAAGCTGACCTTAAGTCCTGAAGGGCTGACCAATTGTAGGGTCCTAGTGAAAGCTTCACATAATACCAGTAGGTCCCAAACTTTTTTATTATGAGGATACTTTTTAAAGTAAAGATTTTTAGCAAGCCCTGCTCTGCCATGAAAATGTGATGCTTTTAGTACTATCAATGGAGGAAACTTAAAACATTTATTTCCTATGAATTTGCTTACCCTTTTAAATTAATATATATTAACTTACATATTCAAGTAATAAATTAAATGAAACCACAAGTCCAATAATTAGTTAACAATACAGTTCCATTCCTGGTGGAACTCTTTGCATTACCCTACAGCAAATATATAACTATCGGACTCAGAGCACTTGTTTCCTGGATCCATTTAACTAATGAAGAAAGAACCCTTGAGTCTTCCTTTTAGTATTAAAAGTATTTAAAGCCTATAGAGCACTATTTGGCTTTGAATTTTCTTTTGAACAAGAAAAAGAGTTGGACAACAAGGCTAGACCAAAAAGAAAAGTCTTTTCTCTATTTGCAAGATAATCACAAACAACTTAATAACATTAGTTCTTTTAATTTACATCATATTGTTGCCCACCAAAATTCCAGTTTAATTGTAATGTAGCATCGTGTGCCTCACAGCAGATATTAACAAGTTTATGCTCGGAAGAACATTGTAAACCGGTAAAGAAGAAAGCAAAAGAAATTATAATTCGTATTTATTTCTCAGTTCATTATTTGTTATAATAATATGACTAATCTAATAAATATTTTTACCAGGTCTGGATTTAGTTAAATGTAATACATCAAAAACTAATTGTTTAAAAAGAGGGACCGTGATATCAGCAAAACTATCACTTAAAAAAGGCTTTTAAATATTGATGTAAACAAGTATTTAGATGGCACAAAACCAGAGAGGGGGGAACCATAGTTATATTTGTGGCATAATCATCTTACCATTGAGCAGTTTAAAGGAGTAACACAAACTCCGTCACGCAGGAATGTTTAAAAGATAATATAAGACAGTGATATACCTGATCACTAGAGAAATGGAAATCAAAACCACAATGTGATACAATCTCACTCCAGTCATATAGCTACTATAAAAAAGTAAAAAAAAATAACAGATGCTGGAGAGGTTGTGGAGAGAAAGGAACACATATATACTGCTGGTGGGAGTGTAAATTAGTTCAACCATTGTGGAAGACAGAGTGGCGATTCCTGAAGGACATAAAGACAGAAATAGCATTCAACCAGGCAATCCCATTACTGGAATAAACCGAGACACATGCACGTGTATGTTCACTGCAGCAATATTCACAGTAGCAAAGACATGGAATCAACCTAAATGCCCATCAATGATAGACTGGACAAAGAAAATGTGGTATATATAGACCATGGAATACTATGCAGCCATAAAAAGAAGAATATAATGTCCTTTGCAGGGGCAGGGGTGGATCTGGAGGCCATTATCCTTAGCAAACTAATGCAGAAACAGAAAACCAAATGTCACATATTCTCAATTATAAGTGGGAGCTGAATGATGAGAACACATGGACACAGAGAGGGAAACAACCTACACTGGTGTCTATTGGAGTGTAGAGAGTGGGAAGAGGAAGAGTATCAGAAAAAAAAACTAATGTGTACCAGGCTTAATACCTGGGTGATGAAACAATCTGCACAACAAACCACCAGGACACAGGTTTTCCTATGTAACAAACTTGCACATCTATCCCTGAACTTAAAATAAAAGTTAGAAAAGGAGAGAATAAGAAAAGAAACAGTAACATGTACATTTTATTAAAGCCTTCTAAAGTACAGATAGCATTCCATGTTACACAACAGAAGCTGAGCTACTTTATTTTTGTTGTCTATTTGTGCATGCCCAATTCTCTTCCTGGTATTAATTATTCATTTTGTTTATCATTCAAAAGGTTCCAGCCGATAGTATTGTCACCTATTATACCTCTTTTCTTGTCACTAATTTAGAAGCTTAGACTGTTAAAAAGAAATTAACCATACCCATATGATATTCCTTTTCAATATGAGTGCCATTGAATCATATAGTTTTAACTGGTATTGTTTCTACTCTAAAATACATTGGAAAACTAAAGTTGTTATTTTGGTTCTCCCTTATTTTCATTAGTCCATGAATTATTATAAATTTGTGAGAACTTATTATAAGTTCTCACAAGAGAAGACATTTGTTGCACTTCCCTTCAACGTGTTTAATTCATACTTTTCAAATTAAGAAATTGATCAAATATTGCTTTCTTAAAAAAGTATGGATTTTATTATACCAATCTTTCTTAGATATGTTTTCTAAATTAAGTGGCCCATGACTTCTTCTACGGCTAATGGAAATACCATATCCTTTGGCAATTTGGTGCAGTGAATATAAGGTTCCTTCCCTAAGTATCCACAATCCCTTCTCTCTTTATAGACGCACTTTGGAGAGCAGATGGGTCGATTCAGATATTATTGTTACTATTTTGAAAAAGAAACAACCAAATCTGCAGTTAACAACAACAACAACAAAAATCTTTCAACATTTTATGTGCTAAAAATTGAAGCAAAGATAAATGATTTTGTAGGGAAAATTACTTGTCAATCAGCAAAGTTGAAACCGTCTATAGAGTACCCTTATACAGGGGCAAAAGGAAAATTGATTTGAATGTCTTAAATCATCAACATATTGTCTGTCTCCCCATATTCGAATCTTCAAACAATTAGAAAATAAAAGGCTAGAGCTGTTGACTGTGGATGCTTGAAGTTTAATTGCAGCCTTTATTAATCCATAAAGTTTTTCTTACTGTTTTCTACATGAAAAAAAAAAACAGATTGAATTTTTTTTTTTCTCTCATCTGGACGCTTGCCTTCCCTTTGTCTCATTGACTAAATATGGAGCTAGTGAATCTACTTTAGGACAGTCTTTCATTCTCTTGAAATTCTGTGCAAAATTTGGTTTGTTCATGCTTGTCTGTCCTTTGTTCTTGGTGGGGTGCTGGAGAAAAACAGTGTTAGAATTCAAGGGGAATCATTTTCTACCCAAAAGCATAGACAGTATTATATTAAAATGATTTGCCATATCACAGTGCAAAGGCAAACCCCAAACAGTCCCCAAATAGGAATTATTTTTAAGTAAAATGGTGATGAAGATACTATGTTACATTAATATATTATACTCTGAGTTTTAAAAAATAGATTCTGCTGGAATTTCAGGAAACTAGTTCACAATCTACTATAATTTTGTTACATTTTTATTTTATATAATATATTTAACTCAATTCTTTCGACAGTATAATACACTAAGAGGAAATAAGTTAGCCACATAATTAGCTATCACCTGTTTTAGAAAAAAATGTAGTACTGAATTTGTATTTTTCCCTCATAGCTTTGTGTTTGGTGATCCAAACTTTTGTGCCTTATTAACCAGATATGCATGCACGTGTACGCACACGCACACACACACACACACACACACACACACACACGGACTATTTGTTTAATTAAAGTTCAAAATAACCTTTAAAGGTATTGATTTCTCTCGCTGACAATTTATTGAAGAACATTCATTAAACTAATGCTGTCAAAGGCACTTCTATTAACACTAGGACTAACATAAATTGAGAAAGGTTGAAACTCAAGCTAACAAATATAAAAACATTACTAACAGCTTTTTTGTCTGTGCTGATAAAGTAAGAGATTAAACTATTAATATTTCCACAGGCTAAAACTTTAACTTACACCTTAGTCAAATTTTTCTTCCATTTAAAAAATACTGCTTTCTCAATAATCCAAAGTGAGATCATAGTTGCTGTATGAATTTTTAAGTCATTTGAATATACAAGTTTCAATGTTTTCATGTATATTATTTTGTCCAACACTGAACACATTAATAGGTCAACTCAAGTAAAAATGAAATCTGTCAACATAGTAAATGCGAGAATTGGTAAATATTAAAAAGACCAACTCACCGGAATGATTATATAATATATATAATATGTATAAAATATTATATGTTATATATAAAATATATTTTATATATAATATATAATATATTCTATTTTATATTACATATAAAATATATTTTATATTATATATAAAATATATTTTCTATATTATAAAATATATATTATATAATATATAATATATATTATATAATATATAAATATATATTATATAAAATATATATTATATATTATATATTTATATATTATATATTTTATGTATATATTATATATATTTATGTATATATTATATATATTTTATATATTATATATTATATATATTTTTATATATATTATATATATATTATATATATTATATATATATGTATGTATATAGACACTTCCTGAAGCTTTAGTTTACCAAAATGCTTTGAGGTAAACTGAAAGCTAATGAGATATTTGGCCTGGCACGGTGGCTCACTTCTGTAATCCCAGCACTTTTCGAGGCAAAGGAGAAAGGATCCCTTGAATCCAGAGGTTGGAGGCGAGCTTAGGCAACTTGAGAAGACCCCATCTCTACTAAAAATACAAAAAAATTGGCCTGGCGTAGTGGTGTGCACCTGTAGTCCCAGCTAGTGGGATGCTGAGGTGGGAAGATCACCTGAGCCCAGGAGGTCAAGGCTGCAGTGAGCCAAGATCGCATGACTGCACTCCAGCATGGGTGAAACGTAAGATCCTATCTCAAAAGCAAGCAAACAAACAAACAATAAAAGCATCCAACAATGATGGCAAGCACAACTGCATAACTAGACTTAGTATTTAAATAGGTGAACAATTTCCTATTACCTCTAGGAAACTGAATTATGGAAGTGTGTGCATATGCCTGTGAAAGTGAAACTGATTGAAACCTACAGATAAGGGATTCGAATTGTAATTTAAAAAAACTATTTTCTAATTGCAGTTATTTTTACATCCCTGCTTAGGCTCCCAAGAGGGAAAGTTTCCATTTTTTGATCAGAATCACTATCCTAACAAACTGTGAATTACTAGAAGCACTCTCACATCCTCAAATATTGGCTGTCATAACATGCATAAAGGAAGCAAATGTTGAAATGACTGACAAGTGAAGCATGGACAAGGGAATGTGACTAGAAGAGATCAGAGTAGTTGTGTACATAGCTAAAATGAAATAAGAAAAATTTCATACAAGTTAATTAAAATATAAAAATTATTATAAATTTAAAAATGTCATAGTAGAAAGACAAAAATGCAAAGAATGTGCATCATACGTTGTTTTCGATTAAGGAAATGTGATTACAGGATAATAATTACAGTGAGAAAAAACAATCGTGCTGTGTATTAGGTATGATATTCCTTAATACACTTTTTAGTATTAACTTAGTCATTTAAAAAATTATACTGGTTATCTTTAACTCACACTACCCTCTGAAAATATAATAGGGTGATTGAACTTTAGAAACATTTGAATGAAAGGAAAAATTAGAGTTCATCTTTACAGTGGAAAATTTTAATAAGTGAGTACTCTGGCCTGGAGCAGGACTATTTGAGTGATCATGTTAGCAACATTTCTATCTATAAATTAGAGAGGATTATAATAGTGCTAAAATAAAATCATTCAAGCAGAGTCTTGTTTCATAAACAGTTCCACAAGCTGAGTGGTAATATCACATGTGTATTATTATTATGTCTGCAGCGCTGGGTGATAATGGTTGTGACTATAATTCATGGTGTGTTTTAGGATGTAGAAGCAATAAAATATTGATCATCAGCATGTACAGCCATTATTCAGAAGATTAGATCAATTTATGAGAGGCAATAACTTGTAAACGAGTGACCTTCCAAAGGCCAAAAGTAATTCCAAGGTAAAATCCCTGCATATCTAGGGCTCCAGATGAATCCCATGTTACTAAAAGTCAGATATTTAAATAAAATATAGTTTGAGCTCAAATCTTGCACTAAGTTATGTAAGACTTGCTCCTCTACAAATATAACATTAAAAATGTTGTAATATATGGGAAGTTAAAGATTTATAGTTAGATTTTTAGGATAAATACCTTTTAAACTCAAAGGGGGGAAAAAGCCAACAAAGACAAAGTTTTAAATATACCATTTAGTGTGATCAAGTGAACTAGTACATTTATAGAGGAAAGGACTTTTCTAAAAACATGAAAATAAAGACAACAGATGACTGAACAAAAACTGTTACTGCTTCTTCATTTGTGAAAATCAAAAGAATGGCATTTAGTTTTCAAAACATAAAGTGATGTAAATATTTCCTATGTGTTTTGATTCAGTGTAAACTTTTAAATTGATTCATTAGACAATTTTCTACTTTAAATTATAATTAACTCATATATCTATGTTATATATCTCAGTTATCAACCACTAGAGGAAGGAAAGTCTATTTAACTTACTTCTGGCAACAGCACTATAGTATCTACAGACAGACAATTCATTGAGCATTCTATTTTTCTGGGCTTCCTAAATTTAATGTTCTCTTCTGACCTTTTGTAATGATTTCGGAGACTAAATTACTCAATACAAGTTTGCAGACTAGAAAAAAAAATTAAGTAGAATTAAAAAACACTATTTAACATGGAAGTCAAACTGTAAAATGAAAAATGCTATCCTTGTTTTAAAGTCATTCTTAATGAAAAGAAAAATTTATTTACAAAGATGTCAAGATCCATATATTAAACATTAAAGACCTTTGTTAAATATATACATGTGATACCTCAAAGAGAATAAATATTCAATGAAAACTCATCTTATCTGTCAGTATTTACATAAACATAACACATCCTTTTTCTGATTAGATGAAACACTTCAATCTGATGCACATAGTTATAAATAAACTGAATATTCATGACATAATTATAGAAATGTTAAATTTTACCTGTATTATATAATTTTTAACATTGCTATGTCAAATTAATAAAAACTAAGAGAAGGTGTGCTTAGGTAATAAAATATATAAACATGTATTGTCCATTTATAAAATTTTAGCTGAAACTATGCCTATCTTTTTTTTAAGATAAATTATCACATGGCATCAAAGAGAAAAAGGACGGTCTTCTGAAGTAATAAAATGCAATCTTCAATCAATCATAACGATTTTATGACATACGTAGATTATATCCTCAACTTTGATACCATTTGTCAAGAAGTAGTAAAACGAGTAAAAGTTAGAAACACAGAAATTAATTTTTAAGCAAGAAAAACAGAGAAAGGCCAAATTCATAATATTCAGTCAAATATCTGAAATATAATTTTTGTTGTTCTGGCAGAAAATAGACTGGTTTGGTCCGGGAGGCCGTGTACGTTTTTAAATCACACTGCATAGACTATGTCTTACCTAACCTACAATCAGATACGCAATATAAGATTAGAAAAATCCTGTGGTGGGTGCCGTGTGGAGGTGGAATGGATTGACATAGTGTGGGAAACATTATAATAAGTTTTTGAGTCAGACAATGCAAAGTGGCTTCAAATCCTGGCTCTGCTCATTGTTAAAATATAGATAATACACATGTACTTTTTTGAGAGAGGGTCTTGTTCTGTCATGCAAGCTGGGGTGCAGCGGCAAGATCATGGCTCACTGCAGCTCCATCAGCTGGCTCAAGAGGTCCTCCTGCCTCGTCTTCCCGAGTAGCTGGGACTACAGGCATGTGTCACCATGGCTGGCTAATTTTTCAGTATTTTGTAGAGACGAGAGACCCTGTCTTGCCCATGCTGGCTGGTCTGGAACTCCTGGGATCAAGCAATCCTCCTTCTTCTGCCTCCCAAGTTCTGGGATGACAACATTTTTTTTTTCCACAATTTTTTAAGGGTTGAGTAAAATCAGTGTAGAAAACAAATAGTGAGTGCTCAGTAAATGGAATTTATTGATGATAAATGTATTATTTGTTACCAGAAATTAAAGATACAGAAGATGAGATATATAACAGTCTTCAATTATATTTATTATTCATCTATTACAGTTTGCTGACAAAATTTATCCTCAATTATCAATGGCTAATTCCTGCAACAGTGAAGGCAGATTATTAAAACAAATATGCATATGGGACAATTCCACAAAGTAGTTCTTTAATTAAATTATAAATGTGAAATTATTGATGGTTTAAAGAACATGACAAATTACCAACACATTCAATCAGGGGTAGCTTTCAGCTCCAGTTTAAACCAGTTCATTTTTTTATTTCTGCAGCCCCCTCCAAACAATCTGCTGGTCACCTCATTAAAATTACCTTAACTCTTCAGTAAATACTTGTCAAAATGTCTCCTTTGATCAATCAAAAACCCAAGATATGATAATTTTAAAAATATTACAGCGAATTCTATTAAATAAAGACTCAATGAAGAGCAACAGGTAAAAACAATATGCTATGGAATTTGGCTTTGTTTGGTTAACCCATGGTGAACATGTATATTACCTACGATCATGAAGCACAAATTGCAACTATCCAGGGAAACTCTAGACAGAGGATCACTTGTTTCCATTGAGTCCACGGATTTCCTGTACTCAAAGAATTGTACAATGAATACGTCTTTAAAAAAATTTCAGGGTGGTTATGTTGAACCAGGTCGCTTATAAATGTTGTTGTCATATAATCAATTTTTCAGGTAATATGATATATTCATATAAAATAATGATATATCTCTGAGTGTATCAGACATTTCTGAGCTCAGTGTTTCCTCATTTTAATGCAGCATTTTCAATATTTTCAGTATTTTAACAATATTTCCTCTGGCTCCATTGCTTCTAATCTTTCAACTGGATCACACATTTATGTACATTCTGCTTGTCCACATTACTATCTGTTTGTGTTTTTCGTGAACTAAACCCTTTTCCTAGCCTTTACCCCAATTTAATGACTCTTGAAATTTTGCTACCATAAATTTTGCTACCATAAATACTACAAAATTTTATTTTTCTTTTTTAGTAGTCATTCAATCAAAATATACTGTAGATTAATAGCCTAACATAACTAATATCATCATAAAATTCAATTAAGTCAATTAAGTCCAGTGGCAATTCCACTTATCAAGTATTATTGTAGTCATCTTTATTTTTACTTTTTATTGTTTACTTTAATCAGACTGCAATATATACATCTAAGGTTATCTAACACTGTGTTTTGTTTGTTTCCAGTAATAATTTCTTTAGTTGATATTTGTGAATCTGTGACTTTTACATCATGTTAGTACACTCAGGTTTACCATATAATAAATTTAATTAAATGTATCCCTTAATAAACTATAGTTTTATGTTCCATCTGTATATCAAAGTCTATTATGACATATCATGATAGTGAATCAAATTTTATTTATAAGTGAACTGCTCCAAAAGTCACAATCAACTAAACACAAACAAAAAAAGTACACTTTTTTAAAACAGACAAAATAAAACTAAAAACTTAACTTCCTACCAGACAGCAACAAACCAAACTTTCTCTTGGCCAACTCTAGTAAACATTTCAGTATCTCATTACATGTTTCCTTAGACCAGTGATTTTCAAATATTTTTTGCAATCAGCATATATTTTCTGTCTTTGTGTTTTTGAACAGGGAAATGAAAACAAATATATATATATATAACATATATAAATATATATAACAAATTATATATATATATATATAATTTTCTTGTTGTAAAGTACTTCACCAACACTGTAGAAACAGAGGAAAATTCTCCTTATACCAAGATGCCTAAAGAAAAAAAATGTTAGTGAATAGGCATTCTTCTATTTGTTTCATGGCATGCTTCCAAGTACTAGATTTTTTTCATGACATATTTAAGTGTTTTAACATAGTCATCTTGCTAAACAATCTAGTAATAATTACAATAAAATCATCATTGTAGTCTAAAAATATATCACAGTGTTTACAAGAAGCATCCACAATTGTCATATATTTCCCTTGTTTGCCCTGAAGCTTCGTGTCACTGTTTGAGTAGAATCAACAGTTGTAACCTGGCTCTCTTACATAACTCCAAGGCAAATTCTTACCTATTCTGTTGAATTTTAGTTATTTTCTTTGATTTCTTTGATTTGATGTGAAGTTATATCACATGTTTGTCACAACATATTATGACTTCTCTATGCAGCTTAAAATTTTCTGCTCACTAATTACTGTATCATCTGACATTATGCATTGAGTAGTCTGCTGAGACATTTGAAAGGGGTTAAAGACAGTGTGTAAGACCTGCTATTCTGAAGGAGTTAATTATATTTATATTCATTAACTACATTAAAATTTATGTCTTGCATGCCATGATGTTTTTTCTTTTAACTCCTCCATGAATCTGGAGCAGTTCTCCTTTCCAAACATTCTATTTTCAGTCATTGACATCATCATCCAGGCTCAAAATGAGCAGATAATCTTTCACCCACCTACAATTTTCAGTCCTGTCCATATTTCCAAAATCTTACCGGTATATATGTTTTAAAAGTAACAAGAAATGGGGAAAGGATTCCCTATTTAATAAATGGTGCTGGCAAAACTGGCTAGCCATATGTAGAAAGCTGAAACTGGATCCCTTCCTTACACCTTATACAAAAATCAATTCAAGATGGATTAAAGACTTAAATGTTAGACCTAAAACCATGAAAACCCTAGAAAAAAACCTAGGCATTACCATTCAGGACATAGGCATGGGCAAGGACTTCATGTCTAAAACATCAAAAGCAATGGCAACAAAAGCCAAAATTGACAAATGGGATCTAATTAAACTCAAGAGCTTCTGCACAGCAAAAGAAACTACCATCAGAGTGAACAGGCAACCTACAAAATGGGAGAAAATTTTCGCAACCTACTCATCTGACAAAGGGCTAATATCCAGAATCTACAATGAACTCCAACAAATTTACAAGAAAAAAACAAACAACCCCATCAAAAAGTGGGCGAAGGACATGAACAGACACTTCTCAAAAGAAGACATTTATGCAGCCAAAAAACACATGAAAAAATGCTCACCATCACTGGCCATCAGAGAAATGCAAATCAAAACCACAATGAGATACCATCTCACACCAGTTAGAATGGCAATCATTAAAAAGTCAGGAAACAACAGGTGCTGGAGAGGATGTGGAGAAATAGGAACACTTTTACACTGTTGGTGGGACTGTAAACTAGTTCAACCCTTGTGGAAGTCAGTGTGGCGATTCCTCAGGGATCTAGAACTAGAAATTCCATTTGACCCAGCCATCCCATTACTGGGTATATACCCAAAGGACTATAAATCATGCTGCTATAAAGACACATGCACACGTATGTTTATTGCGGCATTATTCACAATAGCAAAGACTTGGAACCAACCCAAATGTCCAACAATGATAGACTGGATTAAGAAAATGTGGCACATATACACCATGGAATACTATGCAGCCATAAAAAATGATGAGTTCACGTCCTTTGTAGGGACATGGATGAAATTGGAAATCATCATTCTCAGTAAACTATCGCAAGAACAAAAAACCAAACACCGCATATTCTCACTCATAGGTGGGAATTGAACAATGAGAACACATGGACACAGGAAGGGGAACATCACACTCTGGGGACTGTTGTGGGGTGGGGGGAGGGGGGAGGGATAGCATTGGGAGATATACCTAATGCTAGATGACGAGTTGGTGGGTGCAGCGCACCAGCATGGCATATGTAACTTACCTGCACATTGCGCACATGTACCATAAAACCTAAAGTATAATAATAATAACAATAATAATAATAATAAAAACAAAAACAAAAACAAAAACAAGAAAGTAATAATAGCTACTGTTTATTCATTGCCTTCAGTATACAGGACATTGTATGAGATACTTTACAATCTTTATTTAAACTGTACAGCACCACCACAAAGTAAATATTGTCTAGTTTAAGAAAACAAAACAAAGAAAAAAAAAATCATTTCAAGTTTCCCAAGTTTAAACATTTCATACGGCTGGTAGAAGTATGACACTAAAACCAATGCATTTGGTTAACATTGCCCAGTTTATTTGCTATAAATAAAGTAATCTGTTAAAATGGATGATTATATACACACTTGGTGAAAGCTTACAAAAACGAAATGGGGAAAAAAGGTAGTTCGTCTTCAAAAGAGATAGCTGGGTACAAATAGAAAATGAATTGAGAAAAAGATTAATTCTAAACCTTGTGTTTGATCTGCCCTGTGGTCATTATACGTTACTTCCAGATTATTCTATGGTTTGTAGAGCTGCTTCTGTGAACATCCAGAGAACATTAACAATTTGGCCAACATCAACTTGTTCCATCTATACCAATAACACTTCTGAATTGGCCCCCCTATCCTCATCAAACTCCTTGTTTCTTAAACATCTTTTCTTTTTACATAAATTGTCTCTGGTCTACGTTTTCAATCTTAATTTTTGTTTGTGCTGTTTTAACTATATTTAATATTTTAAGACTTCAAGACTTAGTTTTGTGATTACACAACACATAGTTTCCAATTAACATGTAAAATAAAAAAAGTTATTTGTAATGTTGACAAAAATAATAGGAATATTACCATATTCACATTTGATTCTCATTCCATAAATCAGGGCTACAGAAGATATTCTTTTTAGCATCATTTATTTACACTGAAGACATTACAAGGGGGCTTTTGTTCTTCATGTTCGTGTCTTATGTAAACTATGTTATGTAAAAAGAGAAAATATTAAGTATTTAAAATTCTTAGGAATAAATCTAAGTGACTTTGTGTTTAGCGATGAGTTTTTGGTGTAACACCAAAAGCATGATCCATGAAATAAGCAAAATTGATATACTGGACTTCATTGAAATGAAAAGACTTTCGCCCTGCAAAAGGCAATGTAAGGAAGATAAAGATATAAGTTAAATACTGGAAGCAAATATTTGCTAAATGGGTATTTGGATAAAGGATTTGAATGCCAAATTTACAAAGGACTGACAGGGCGTGGCGGGTCATACCTGTAATCCCAGCACTATGGGAGGCCAAGGCGGGCAGGTCACTTGAGGTCAAGAATTTGAGACCAGCCTGACCAACGTGATGAAATCCTGTCTTTACTAAAAATACAAAAAAAAAAAAAAATTGCTGGGCGTGGTGGCGGGAGCCTGTAATCCCTGCTACTCAAGAGGCTGATGCAGGAGAATCGCTTGAACTCGGGAGGCAGAGGTTGCAGTGAGCGGAGATCACGCCACTGCCCTCCAGGCTGGAAGACAGAGGGAGACTCTCTGTCTCAAAAACAAAAACAAAAACAAAAACAAAACAACAACAACAAAAAACTCTTAAAACTCCACAATAAGTAGACAACCAACTTCCCAAAAAATTGGGCAAAAAGTCTGAACAAATAAATACCTCACCAAAGAACAAATACAGATGACACATAAGCTTAACAATATTATATACTATTAAGGAATTAAAAATTTAAATCATAAGATAGTACTTACACATCTATTAGATAGCTAAAATCCCAAACACTGACAACATCAATTTCTCAGAAAGATATAAAGCATCAGGAACTTTTATACATTACTTGTAGGTATGAAACATCATACACAAAAAGTTTGACAGTCTTATAAAGCTAAACTTAGTCTTACAATAAAAGTATTTTGGTGGAAAAATACAATAAAACTATAGTTGTAAGTGTATGATGCCAAAAATAAGATTCAATGAAACAAGTTTCACTTTATTAGCAAAATTGATTCAGTGAATATAATCAACATATTAATCAGTTGCTGGTTGATTAAGGAGTAATATTGCCTTCTTATTAGTATTGGTCAATTTTTATTATATCCACCATTTAATTGGGAAGTACTTAGCACTATTTAATTGACAAATCTCCTGTCTATATATAACTATGTTTTAGTAAAGTTTTGAAAGTAAAGTATAATAAAGTCAGTTGTTATTCAATTGACATTATTTAGATCCAGCAAACTTGTGGTGAAACAGCACAGTGTCTACTGGAGCTATTTTTTTTCTACCCAGAATGCCTGCAGAAAAAATGTATACAGCTGCCTAATAATCATAATATGCATTTCAGCTCAGTGCATACTAAAATATTTCCTGTCACGATGGTAAGATTTTAAGAGAATTTGCTTGGTTTTCTGATGAACAGGTTTCTGAACCTGAGAAAGACAGTTCCATTTGGGAGAAAAAAGTGAGCTTGTAAATGGATGAATTTGAACCACAATTGTATCACTATACTACGTTTTTCATTATGTTTGCCACATTTGTGGCTTCAAAATAATAATCTATTAAGAACTAGTTGCCAGTGAACATTCGTACGCTTATGTTTAATAGCTTTGAGGAGCTTGCGGATTATGTCAGCTCAATTTCCCTCTATATACTGTTTTTTATCAATACAAAGACCCTTCCTTAAAAAACATTTTGACTCTGAAGTCTTACATTAGATAGCATCTTGCAATCACTATGGGCCAGGCAGTAATTTTGATGTGACTGGCATTGACTGTGATGTGATTACTTGGTCATAACTGTTCATATTGTCATTTCAGTTAAGTGCATTATTAGGAATACACAAGTTGAGCTTAAATGTCATTTAAAATGTATTCTATAATTCCAGTATAATTGAAAATTGTCAGTAAATGTTATTGTTATTTGAAGCTTAGAAACAAAATTTCAGCCTTAGATTTGACATTTGTGAAGGAAATATTTATTGTTCAAGGGACGGTCACAGACTTATAGGTTCTTGTGAAGCAGAAATTATGCTACTTAAGAAAGGAAGACACCCTTAGGTAGAAGAAAGCGTCTATTTCCTGAGAAATTTCAAAAGAGTTGCTTGTCATCTACCAAACTAGATGCAAGAGAAATTGCCAACTCTTTTGGAAAGGATGAAAGAAACTTCAAAGCAATGAGAGATTGGTCCAACTAATGTATTACATGGAAGTATCCTTAACTTAATGTGTCATAGGTTAATTGGCAGTTATATTCTTTTCTTGGCCATACATAATGATGCATCTTAGAATCACTGTCTTGTATTCAATTTATTAAAAGAACATGGAATCAGCTATATAAATTATTAAAGAAAAGTAACACAACTTTTTACAGTAACTATCTAGAAGCCTGAATTTCTCAACATATTAAAAAAGAAAAAGGCAAGAAAAGAAATAAAATGTGCAGTGAAAGAGATAGGAAAAAAGTGATTAGAGTCAAAAGTTATGAGGAAAACCTATGACTCCAGTGAGCAATGATACCTCATGGACAAGGGCAGCAGCACAGGGGATGACTTAGCTCCTCATTCCAGTTCATTGTATCAGTGATGCTATGCTTGTATGCCTCTGCTTGAGTTGCATGTCAAGCTAAGAACTTAAACAAGATAAAACATTACAATAAAGTTGAAAGGCCATTTAGATGGAAAAATGATATATTATATATTCTATAGAGTTATTTTCATATACAAGGAATTCAGTCATTTGTGTAGATACATCACCCTACTAACCTGGTAATTCAGAGAATGACTATTAACGCTGATGGAAAAACGTCATGTCATAATAAATCTTATCCCAGCCAGGCTCAGTGGCTCATGCCTGTAATCCCAGCACTTTGAGAGGCCTAAGTGGGCAGATAACATAAGGCCAGGATTTTGAGTCCAGCCTGACCAACATGGTGAAACCCTTTCTCTACTAAAAACAAAAAAAATTAGCCGGGCATGGTGGTGCACATCTGTAATTCCAGCTATTCGGGAGGCGGAGGCAGGAGAATCACTTGGACCCTTGAACCCAGGAGGTGAAGGTCGCAGTGAGCCGAGATCACACCACTGCACTCCAGCCTGGGCAACAGAGTGAGGCTCTGTGTCAATAAATAAATAAATAAACAAACAAACAAATAAATAAAGTAAATAAAATAATCATAAATCTTATCCTCCTTTTAAGAGGATAAAAATTTGCTACTATATATCAGCTTGTGTATATTAACTAGATGTATATAAGGAATTTGAAATGAAAACATACTGTTTTATACATAAATGAATTTAAATATATTCACTGATATTTTATATATATGTACATCCACACACCCATATATTGTGACTCTATATTTATATAAGTATGTGTCACTATATACATATGGTCACATCCTTCAAAATTTAGAGTGGATACTCTCTTGGGAAGAAGGCCAGTTACAATACGTTTTTATATTTTCAAGGCCCATACATTCAACTTCTTCTCAAGTTTTTCATATGCATTTCTCATTTTAATAGTCAAGAATACTCATTTTATTTATGAATTATTGATTCAGCAATGGAAATATTTTTCAAAGCAATTCTTCCACGTGAAATCAGAGCACAGGCTCGTTTATATAACAAAGGATGCATGCACATGGCAAGAGGAAAAACAGCAAACAATGAGAGAAAGCAGAATAAATGAAAGCTCACTGGGAAATCTAGAAAAAATAGTGGAATGAAGTAATGACAGTGTCTCTGGCAAATAGAGTTTTGTTTTTGTTTTTGGCTTGTTTTATTTATTTTTATTTTTATTTTTATTTTTTTACCAAGGCTTTCTCTACCCCCAGGCACAATTACAGCAGCTGTACCATATAGCCTCTATCAGTCATAATCTAGGTTAGTGCCTCTTTCTATTAAGCAAGCAATAGAGGAAAAAAATTACTTATACCCGTCCATATAAGGCACTGTGTTTGCTGCAATGCATTCTGATGGCTTAATTAGGTGGACCGTGTGGCACGTGGGGTTTTTCTATCCAGGTTCATCACAAAGGCCTTATCATCAAAGTAGAATAGTCCTGGTCTCTACAGCTAGATTACAAATACAAGTTTCTTCATTGAGTGTCTTGAGGCTGATGAGTCTGTTAGTTTGCTTCCATCTACTTAAACAATTAAATAAAGCTTCACACTAGAAGACCAAGGCTAATAAAGAGACACAGTACCGAAGTACAGCTGGCAATTTCTCTAGTTATTAAGATCTCATCTTCAACTGATTGATAGTCTCTAGAAAGCAACGAACACACTATTTTTTCCCTTAAGTATTTGTTCTCTTTCAAGGCTTGCCACTTCTACGGACAGAATTTCCAATAATTTGTAATACCACACACAAATTTATACATATAAACACACACATATATGTATATATTTAAGTAAAAGCTCAAGAAACATACAGAATGAAAGAACTTTAAAAGAATTACTGTTTCAATAAACAAATACAGGTACAAATCTTAAGCAACATATTTACATTGAAAGAACAAATCGTATATACACAACAAATATGTTTGTAGTCATTTATTCCAGTTTGGTTGTAATATTATTCTTATGAGTGTTACTTTTAACTTGGTTAATTGTCTAGAATATTCCACTAGTGTTAATATCTATACAAGGAACAAAGTAAAGAATATATACATATGCATACATATATATCTATTTGTGTATGGTAAGTTTAAGTAGCATTTTCAGTTTATTATGAATTTAAGTTAATCAAGAAATGGAAACCAAATACTGGTTTTAAAACCAAAAAGAAATCCTGTAACTATTATGCTTATGTATTTTCTATATGATATTTAGAATCTAATATAATTGATAATCTATGATATTTATATTGTTATTCCTTTTTCATCTCTGTGGTCCTATTCAAATGTTGCCATAGATTTTTATGCAACCTCTTCTTATACGTTCATTCATCAACAAACACTCAGTGAATAATTCTTAGCTCCCCCTTACTCTTTCAGAGACCAAGAACCTAGCTGGATAACTCCAGAAGTTTTTTTCTATATTCTATTATAATAATAATTGATCATAATTAGACAATTTGATGTGTAATTTGGTTTTTAATAGTTTTCATTCACAGAGAAGGAAAACAAAAGAGGACACCAAGATTGACTATCTCATTGACACGGTCTCCTCCAAATTTACAAGAGAAACTCGCAACAGTCATTCTTAAATAAACATTTGTTAAATTATTAAACTAGAATAGATAAACCGAATTTACCACTTTTCTACTTGAATCACTATTCTAAAATATAATCTTATTAGGTTACTCTCCTTTAAACTCTCTCATTCCTTCCTATTGTCCAGAGTTTACAGATAAAGCTGCCCAGCCAAGTACATAAGGCTCCTCCAGATTTGAACTTTGTCTCTTTCTGAGAACATTTCCAAACATTTCTCAATATATATCTTTACTTTCTACCAAACCAAATAAGTTGTCATCTCATAAACTTAGCTCTGCACCTTGGCATGAGCCTGGGATTCTCTTTCCTACTCACCCCTTTTCAACCTTGTAAAACTCCTAAAGCTATAGTGTAATAAACAGCAAGCTATTAGGCACCTAATAAATATGAGTGTTTCAGTGGTTTATTATCTGCTTGCTTACAAGATCTGTGAAGTCTTTCATCCCCTCCTCAAGTTTTTACTCTGGGTTCTAGTGCACATTTGGCAAAAAGTCCTATTAACATCTAAGACAAGACCTCATCCTTGCTAAAGTGTATGTTTTCCCTCTATAAAATACTTATGGATAATGATCATTCTAATTAATATGGTGTTCCTATTCTGAACACAGTTTTCTTTACAATTACTGATTAAGTTCTTAGTTAATAGCCATTAAGTTTATTATGTAGCTATTAAGTTTGAATTAACTGCTCTGTTGACATCATATCTATTCTCAAGGGGAAAAAGAAATGTGAGGACAATGACTCTTACATATGCCATAATGATTAACTTCCAATATTTAAATTTGAGGAAATGTGTCTAAGGGTGGATATTTGGTTCATATTAACTACAAATTATGATTTTTCTTTTCATGAAATTGAGTTTTAATGAAGGGCTATAGTACAGCAGATAAATATAATCTCTGCCCATTTATTCATGAATTCTGGAGAAATATCTTCAAAAGATATTTCTTCCTAAGGAAGAAGAAAATGATGAGATCATAAAGAAATCATTTATAAATGTAACCATTTGGAAAATATCTTGAATCTTTCTTGAATATCCAAGAAGCTGTAATATAATTGTAATATTGATTTAAATAAAATGTAGCATAAATTAAGAGATATTTGGTATCATTAATCTACTAGTGTTTTTTTTAAAGATATCCACATTAACATAGGAAATACAAATGATGGATGAGAGTACTCTTGTTCTAAGCAAAATAATGATCGCAACAATGAACTATGCAAGTAATTTTAACCACTGTGAATTGCATGTGCACATAGCTGGGCGTCATATAAAATGTAAATTTAAAACAGAAGAATGCACCTTTTGGAGCAGAGCATTACCTTATCTGAAGAACATTTCTATTGACTCTAGATATTGCCAAGGTATAGTGTTTCCTCACTCAGGCTGAATAAAACAGAACCCAAACCAAAACAAAGAAAAAAGTAATTGAAAAGATAAAACATTCTGTCATTTTTTTACAAACCCATATATTTAACAATTTATTGCTAACAATTTAGAAATTAATTCAAATAAGCTCTCAACTTGGCCTTCACACAAATACAGTCTGTATCATTATTTCACATCAGTGAAAGAATGGATAGATAGAGTCTGAGTCAAGATGAACTTATTTTATCTATATGCGTACATATATCACATATGCATATATTAATAGATATACATGCGTATGTTACATAGGCACATGTAATATATATACATATTACATATATAACATATATCTATATATAATATATATAACATATATATATATATATATCTCTCTCTATCTATCTATCTATGTGTATACTTTTACCTGGACAGATCCTTAAAGTACTGTTGAGCAGTTTTGTGCATAACACAAATAAATGGGAACTGAGTAACTGACTTCCATTTCTCGCCTTTGGGGGGAGTTTTATTTTCTTAAAACAAACAAACAAACAAAATAATAAACCAAGAAAGAAAGTACTTGCTCAGGTATTTCAAAAATGATTGACACTATGCTTGATTACTAAATCAATGAGCAGAGTGGGAGGAAAATAAATAAATTCGTCAAATCACAGGAGTCTAACAGTAGATAAATGTCCTGAGTATGTAACAAGAGACCTCCATGATTTGTAGGTGTGTGTGTGTGTATATGTAATGTATGTTCATACACACACACACACACACACACATACACATACACACATACAAACACTCACAGACACACGCAATGTGATTAGGGATGTGGGGAATGTGATTAGAAGTGAGCCCTCTGCAACCTTCACTAAGCACCACAAGCGGAAGATCTCTTTCATGGGATCCATTAGCCCACACCTGGCACTTGCTCATTTAACTTTGCAGAATGATGGCGGATAGGAAACACAGCAAGTCAGTATCAAGTGAGTCATCAGCAAGAGAACACCCACCTGACAGCTTTTTGATCTGGGTAAGTCCATTATTATTGTTGTTAAAATTATACTATAAAAAATAACAGAGAATATTTGATTTATCTTATATTATGATTTTCTTCTATGAGATTTATATAATGTGTAAAGCTAAGTTTTTGTTGCATTTTATTTGTAGTGACCATTGTTTTTAGGCATCACATTTGGGCATAAGTCATGTTGATATCAACGTAGTTTTAAGATGATTTTATGGAAAAAGGGGCCCATAAAGGCAAAATTGTCTAAAGCTTCTGTGAGTCATAATACAGCCATGGTTATTAGTTTCTTTTTACAGAATATTTGCATAATTAACATATTATTCTAGTTTATTATAAAAGTCCAGCTACTTAATATCTGAATTAAGATTTTACTAAGGCTTGGACAAAATTTAGGGGGAATTTCACCCACTAGGCAAACTTAACTTTGAATTTTGTAAAGTCACTTTCAATATCATAATTTAAAATTCATTGATCTGCTTATTAGTTCAGTGGCTTTGTGTATTGAGCTAATGTCTTTCATCCAATAGGATATATTAGGTTTTTCAATCTAGAAATATTTATTATGAGATGAAAATAACAAGAAACATAAGCAAAACCAAAGCGAAATAAACCAGTAGTGGCATCAAATCTGCTCCTCCAAATCCTTGCAATATAGAAAACAAATATCTCCAAATAACTTTTTCCCATTCTCATGGAAATCTGTCCTCAAGAGAATAAACATTCTTTAAATGTACTCAACATTAAAATAAAATCAACTCAAATGTCTAAAGCAGAGGTTCTCAAATTTTCTGCCTGTTAGATAATTTGTAGATACTTGCAGAGCTGCCCAAACTCTTTATTTCAGTGATTCTGCCATGCCCTAGGAATCTTTATTTTATTTATTTATTTTTTATTATAGTTTAAGTTTTAGGGTACATGTGCACAACGTGCAGGTTTGTTACATATATATACATGTGCTATTGTTGGTGTGCTGTACCCATTAATTCGTCATTTAACATTAGGTGTATCTCCTAATGCTATCCCTCCCCCCTTCCCCCACCCCACAGCAGGCCCCGGTGTGTGATGTTTGCCTTCCTGTGTCCATGTGTTCTCATTGTTCAATTCCCATCTATGAGTGAGAACATGTGGTGTCCTTGCGATTATTTTTTTTTGTTCTTGTGATAGTTTGCTGAGACCGAATCTTTATATTTAAGAAGCATCTCAGGTGCTTCTGAAAAAATAAATCATGGAAAATGTGTTGAGAGACAACTCTCTAGTCAGACAAATTTCTCAAGTAGCATATAAAATCAAATTACTTTTGTGTATAATACCTCTATCAATGCATAATTTAAGAGTTAAGTGTGTTTAAGTACTTTTATACGAAATGTGATATTATAATGGTAACTTTTTATGTTTTTCAAAATAATTGACTAGTTTCAAAATGGTGCAGTTAAAAAATTAAACTGTTGCCTATGAACAAGCAATCTCTACAAGTTTTAAATGACATATATTTTCCTAACATATGTTTCTTTGTCACAGAAACTAATCACAAATATTGGAAAAAAAACATACCTGTGGATCATGAACTTTGTAAGAAGCATGCATGCAACATTACTTGTTAAATAAAGTATCGCAAAAGAAATTCCTAAAGATTCTGTCACATTTAGATTTCTGGAATTTATTTACTTTCAATTTGTTTCTACATTTCGAAGGAGATTTTTAAAAATCTGAAATAAATCCTCAAGTCTATTCAAAATGTATTGAGCATATGAAAACTAAAACAAAAACAAAACTTAGAAATATATGGGAGTTGTATGTATATTCATTGTAATTTCTAAAATTTTGCATGAGGAATTTTTTTCACAATTTATAATTTATTTATGGATGATTCAGACCCAGTTAACAGCTCTTTTCAATTATCATTTGTGGGGTATAACAGCAAGACACTACAGTGGTGGTCAATGGATGGGTGGGGCAGATAAGCAGTAAATCATTTCAGAAAATTTCACACTCAAGGCTTGTTGACATGAGTCAGGGACAAGGAAATAACCCAGTCAGCACCTGCATCTTTAATGAAGGACAACACTGCTGCACACTTAGAGTATGGAGAGGAAAAGATAAATCATGCTTAACTTTAAAGTGGCCTGTCTGATTTATTCAAACAGAAATACAACCTTGTGGGTTTTTCTTCATGTATTTTCATTTAAAATATTGCAATATAAACCTAGAACTCAGTTTTATTTTTTTTTACCATAGAGGTTTTTTAATTTTTTAATTAAATTCCACTATATGTGATATATATGCTTTAATAATATATCATTTTACATTTGCTTTTCAGTATCTTCCTGACATCCGTGGCAATAAAAGGTAGATGCTTAAAATGCAAAGATTGGTTTCTGTCAGATTCCTTTCCTAGCAGAAATTAAGTCAAGATTGGCATAGTCCAGATACAGCATGCCTCAAGAGATAGCCTCACATGGTTTAAGAATATATTTCATTTGTCAATTAGAGATGAAGTAAATTAACATGAAAAACATCTACCAGTGGTTTTAATAAAAAAGAGGTGGGTTTTAATGGGCTCAACATGCAATGAAAGCAACAATTCAAATGGCTGGCAAAGCCCAGTTATTCTTAGAATCCATTTCTTAATTATTTCTTTTCTCTAAAACAGTTTATTTTCAACAATAAGAGTATTTCTTGATTTACTATATACAAGTAATTTGTTTGCCATCTCATATACTAACCATTTCATTTGCAACGTTATGAAACATAATAGCAGTTTAAAAAATGTATTATACAGGGAGACAAAATGAAAAATGAAAAAAAAATTGAGCTGGGCAATCCATCAGTTCCAGACATTACACTCAAATATTTTAATATTTACTTACACCAAGTAACCTAGCCACAGCTTGAAGTGAAAACACTTTATTGTTGTGGTAATAAAATAACTGGCATTGAGCCAATGTTTTAATTGCTCTTTTCTTTTGTACCCTGAGAAATCTTATTCCTGTAGACACCTTGGCTGATGATAACTCACTGAGTCAAGTACTACAGAATATAAAATTCTTCTTATTTTTTTAGAAGCATGTCACATTTTTTTCATCTGTCTGATTTCTTTATCTGATTGTTTATTATTAGAAATACATTTCTGATGAAGGAGAATTTTTTTTCTTAAGAGTGGAAATAAATCAGTTGAATAAGAAATTACTTTTTTTTTTTTAAAGACACTAACATTTTGCCTTCAAAGCTAATCCAGTTTTTGCTTCCTCTGAGATATGCTCAATTCAATCCAGATCCAAGGTCTCTAATGAACATATTAAAGCTAGAAAAACAATGAGAAGAATCAAGACTTCTCTTCATTCTGAGATTAATGAAAGGAGGGGACACTCTAAGGCCAATGAGTTCTTTCAGTAGATTTTCTTCCTAGCCTGAAGCCAGTTCTCCTAGATGGAGGCAGTTATGAAAATGACTTCCACTCTGCAGGTGTTCTTTTTGAAAAGCTAACGGCATATTTCTTTTGACAGGTAAATTGCTTTGAAATGTTTCTTGAACTCTGTAGTCCTGAAAAAAAAGGCATCTAACTGTATGCATCCCATTTGAGGTTACCCTTATTTCTTTTTAAGAAAGTGTTGCCTCAAAATGGGCCCTGAGTAATCAATTTGTGTGGTGAATTTTTTAACTGACTGATAACCAAACTATCACCTTTGTAGCCAATCTACATATTAAATTAGACAATGAAGTCATATACTGTAGATTTACAAGCATTTGCATGTAAAATAGTAATCACAGAAGTTTGACAGCTTTTGCACCTAAGTGTTCAAGGTGATTGGTCTTCTCTAAAATTATGCAATATCCTTTTGAATAGAAAGGTAACATTTTTTATTCCCTAGATAAACCTTGTACCTTCCCACCATATATATTCATACATGCATTCCTTCTTCCACTAGATAGACACAGGTGGTTCAAACCTCACTTAACAATTTTGAATTTTGATATCCTGCTCAATAACTATATCCTGGACTAAATTTATTGACCTGTAGAAGTTATTAGCTGGGCATACAGTTTAAGGGGAATTATACCTAGGCTGTATCTGTATCTGTGTCTATCTACGGTTGTAGTTTTAAAAACATTTTCATATAAGTATTTCCTTTATTCTGACAATTTACAAAACAGTGAATTAATTTGTACCTATATTTGCATTTTCCATATATTTAAGAAACGTATGATGTTTTCTTTGATTCATACATTAATCTTAATACTCAACAGAGTCGTGGCAAGATGAGGGAATGTAGGAACAGGCTAAAAATAAAAATATGTAGTAATTTTAGTGGGCTAACCTAATTTGATACAAATCATTAAATGTATTTTATTACAACAGACTTAAAGTTTCTGTATCCTTCAATCATGTGAAAATGTTTTCAACAGATATATAAATCATTTTTTTTTTTGTTTACAACTCCCTTATCTTCTAGGTCAAAATGTCAATCTTAACCCAGCACAGGGAAAAATTGAAGCCCCAGGATTTTTTGAAATCTTTGATTTTGTGTGGATGAACATGACAAGCTACATATAGTTGCTGAATATCAAAATAAATATAACCATAACATAAATACGAACAAAGCTTCATAGTATGGTCTAACAAAACATGGTACGTTATTCTTTTATGAATAACTTGTTAAATTTTGACATATTAGATGTATTCAAATTAACTTCAATGTTTTCTGTCTTATCTAAGAGGAAACTTAAAATTATATTTTCATTAGTACAACAATATATTTTTGTATTTTCCGCTACCATATATTGGACCTAATTAATTCCTATTAAAACAGTATCAGTAAAGCATTTTAAAGAAATGCTATTCTCTACCATTAATAAAATTATGACTTCAAGGAAATAGGTTTCTAACTTCACCCAAAACTGTGGTAACTATGGTAGCAACACAACAGCATGTTGCATTTTTATTCTTACATTGTTCAGCCTGTTAATTAACATGTTACTACTCTAAGTGTCAGTTTTCAATGTTTCACTTTTTTGATGTTCCTTTTTTATGGTACCGAGATGCATTTTGGCTTAGGTTTCCTTTGTGTGTTACACATCTTTTCCCTACTGTAATTTTTCTTCTGCCACTCTAATTCACTTAGTTAATATAACACTCCTTATATGTTTCAGCACAGTGACTTTTTCTCAACGTTCTGTTTCTCTTGGGAATTAATAAAGTGCTCTCTATTCAAGAATAATAATTTGACCCCTGAAATTGATCAGCACTCATACTCAAGAAGACATTCACACAGACTTACAAGTTCCAAAGAAAATGAACAAATTTGATTTGCAACACACACAATAAAAAGTGAATTTAAAGCAAAGAAGGAATACTGGTTAAGTATTGATGAAACAAATGCACAGCACTTACCTGGAATAAGCTGGGCCAGAAACAGGTGATTTGGAGATAAGCTGAGGAGTGATATTATGACCAAAAAAGGAACATGTTTCCATTTCATCTTTGTCCCTTCCTTGCATTACACCCAGCCAGTGATAGATAATGTGTTATCTGGGGAGATTAAAAAAAATTATTTTGTAATGGTTAGCTATGTTGAGAAACAAGTATTTTGTGTAACATTGCAGTTCAAATAGATTTGAGATGTCATTTTTTGAAATAATGAAACAAAATTATTACATAACTAAAATGAATATGAATTGTATAGATATATTTCATGATACACATTTCAAACAAATGTGGTATTTTTTAATTTTGAAAACTCATTTTCAAGTTAGATATTAATCATAAATGATTCCTTGGTTTTCTCTATTTTTTAGAGGATGCCAGTTAAGTGATTTTTACTTTGATTTCCCACAAATTTAGTTGGAACACTCTCATCACATTTAGAAAACTGAAATTAATCATTCATTAAACAAATATTTACAAACAATTTATAATGAGTCAAGCACTACGCTGCTTTGGGGATATAGCAGGAAAAAAAAATCTTGCTCTTCACCCAGGTGCATAAACACCTTGAGGCCACTTTAATTATGTGAATTCACAAACAGATTTTAAAAATTACCAAGTGGTCTATTCTGAATATGGCAGAGAAACGTAAGCTAGTGTCCTTGTGAAAAAACAAAGCTTTTAATATTTGGGAACTTTTTAAGAGATAATAACAAATGACAGCACAAAGCTACAAAAATATATGCAGGTGCTGGTGAATTAATTTTGCCAGGGAGAACTGCTCAAGCTTAAATGGAAGAAGTGGCATTTTGAGATACGAGATAATATCCAATAAGTGGAAAATAAAACAATACTATTTAGGGATAACAACATAACCAAATTTTCAAAGTAAGATGGTATGTATATACATAAATTTCATGGTATATTTATTTATATATCAATTTTATCGTAGATAGGTAGATAGATGATAGATAAATAGATATAGATCTATTCCCATGATATAATGACATATTTAGGCTACTATAAGGAGAGTAGTTGTTTGGCTGGATGATGGGGTTTGCCAGAATATAATGTGATAGGGAACTTAAAAAATAAAATTTGGCAAGTAATGTAGGTAATGAGGAGCCACTGAGATTTTAATAATAGATTATAAAATGATCTAAATAATTTAGAAGATAACTCTGGTAGGAATAGACAAGTATACTTGGCAGTACTTGGCAAATTTTAGATTTGAGAGTTGGGAAGTGGAAAGACTTAATCTTTTAACAATAGTTTTACTATTTAGTCAAAAATAGATAAACAAACCTAGTACTATATAAAAAGTAATTTGTCCACCCCAATGAAGTTCTAACAGTTATTTTTGTGACACTCAGAATAACAAATTGAAAAAAGGTTACTAAATTATTGCTGTAGGTTAACTGGACATAGCTATTTTAATTTGTCTATTTGAGTTGAGCTGTCCTTATTGGATGACTTATCAATGCAGAGTTAATTGCTCAGTTTTCTCCTAGCAAAGCTGTCTAATCCTCTTGCCAGACAGCTATAATCACCTGACTTTACTTGAGATATTTGGAGATTATTTCCTCTCTCTAAATTTTTCTGTAAGCAACTTTGATCTGAGCTAGAAACTTGCCTCAAAAAATATGCTTGGTTACTGTAGTTTCATATTTATTGCCTCACTTCTTTGTCTTGGGGTTAATGTTCTTGTAACTCTCCTTACCCTAGTATATCACTCATCACTTATATTATATAACTAGATTATAAACCTAGATTAATATTTTTACTCTTTAATCCATACTATACAGTTATTAGTTTGTCCAAAAGCTCTTTTACAGAGTTATCCCTTGAATGTTTTGGCTTATGATCACATTTCTCAGTGAAGTATAAATGATTTGTTCCTCCAGAGAAAATGTATAAGTATATTGTGTACTGGTCATTTCTGCTTGGCTGGCTTTTGATATAACAGTTGCCCTATCTTCTTGTTTTCTGCTTGCCTAAGGAGTTTCTCAGATTCCTCTTCTCTCTAATTGATTACTGAGTGTCCTAGACATAGAGTCCTGTTTGGAAAAAACCCTAGACCTCTGATTTCTTAAATGTGTATAAACAGTTGTGTCTTAGCTCTTGATGTAAATAAAAACATGTATGAATCTCAAGGCTATTTAGAACTTGCTTATTACCTAAAAATTTAGAAGGATTATATTTGTTAAATGATATTTTATAGTACATTAATTGAAAATGAGATTTTCGTATCTGTGGCTAATTACATTTTAATTGTCATTTATTAATAGCTATATATAGCTTATTTGTATTGATAAAATAAAGAGCCTAATCAAACATGCACATTTCACCTTAAAAAGAATGCAATAATTAAAAGAAAATAAACCTGAAAGTACAAACACTTATTATAGTTGATTGAATTCCCCCAAGTTATATTATTCAACAGGCAGATATTATTTCAAATATCTGTAAGGTATTACGATTAATATTCCTCAAATAAATTTTCATGATCTAGGACTAGTTCGGTGAATTTATGTAGTAAGTGGCTAAAACCATAATATGATTTTTAAGGTAGTACCCACAAATCAGAAATTATGAATCAGAAATGGGAATTGCATTATTAGCCATTGTACACATCATTTCAGTACTTTGAAGTTTTGGTTTGCTTTTAATAGATTTTACCTTTTACAGTAGCTTTAGGTTTAGAGAAAAATTGAGTGGAAGGTACAGAGATTTCTCAGTCACTTCCTTCCCTGACACTATTCCATTCCCTGAAACTATTCCATTCCCTGCCCTTGCATAGCCTCTCCCATTGGCAACCCCCACCAGAATGATGCATTTGTTACAATTGATCAACCTGCATTGACACACCATTATCACCCAAAATCCATAGTTTACATTAAGGTTTACTCTTGGTGTTGTGGATTTTATTGGTTTGAACAAATGTATATCACACATATCAAACATCATAGTATCATACAGAATAGTTTCACTGCCCTAAAAATCCTTTGTGCTTCATCTATTCATCCCTCCCCCTTCTGAACCCCTAGAAACTGCTGATCTGTTTGTTATCTCCATAGTTCTGCCTTTCTTGGAATGCCATATAGGCATAAACATAGAGTATACAGCCTTTTAAAATTGGCTACATACATCTTTCGCTTAGTAATTCATATAAATTTAAGTGTCCTCCATGTGTTTTTCTTTTCATGTCTTGATAGCTAATGTCTTTTCAGCACTGAAAAACATTCCATTGTCTGGACGTACCATGGTTTATTTATCCATTTACCTATTGAAGGACATCTTGATTTCTTCCAAATTGTGGCAATTATGAATAAAGCTGGAATAAATATCCATTTGCAGGTTTTTGTGTGGAGATGAGTTTTAAACACAGCTGGGTAAATAATAAATAGTGTGATTGTTCGATTATATGGTAAGACAATGCTTATTATTGCAAGAAACTGTCAAACTGTCTTTCTTTTTTTTTTTTTTGGTTGGAGAATAAGTAATTTAATCAACATTTAGCATGGTATCCAACTAGTATATACATACACACATATGCACAAACACACATTATAATATTTAACCTAATGTAAATTCTATAAGGTTAGAAATTGTCATCCCTCTTTCACAAATGAGGAAACTGAGATTCAGACAGAATAAATAATGTGAATCACAAATTAACCTACTTCTTTTTGATGCCTATATATGTGTTATATATGTATACACACAGATATTACATATATTCTAATTTATCACTGTACATTGATTTTATTCTGACACAAATACATTGAAATATATACTTTAGAAAGTTTTTTCTTTCATAATATGTCTTTTTGAGTTTCTTTTTTTTTTTTGAGCACTTTTTCTGCATTTATTGAGCTTATCATGTGTTTTTCCCCTTTACCCTGTTAGTATGGTAAAGAATATTGATTTTATACTGCTAAACCAATCTTGAATTCTTTGGATAAACACAATTTTGTCATAATCCACTATCTTTTTATATATTTCAAGATTTGGTTTGCTAATTTTTTTTCTTTTTATTATTATTATTATTATTATTATTATCATTATACTTTAGGCTCTATGGTACATGTGCGCAATGTGCAAGTAAGTTACATATGTATACATGTGCCATGCTGGTGCGCTGCACCCACCAACTCGTCATCTAGCATTAGGTATATCTCCCAATGCTATCCCTCCCCCCTCCCCCCACCCCACAACAGTCCCCGAAGTGTGATGTTCCCCTTCCTGTGTCCATGTGTTCTCATTGTTCAGTTCCCACCTATGAGTGAGAATATGCGGTGTTTGGTTTTTTGTTCTTGCGATAGTTTACTGAGAATGATGATTTCCAATTTCATCCATGTCCCTACAAAGGACATGAACTCATCATTTTTTATGGCTGCATAGTATTCCATGGTGTATATGTGCCACATTTTCTTAATCCAGTCTATCATTGTTGGACATTTGGGTTGGTTCCAAGTCTTTGCTATTGTGAATAATGCTGCAATAAACATACGTGTGCATGTGTCTTTATAGCAGCATGATTTATAGTCCTTTGGGTATATACCCAGTAATGGGATGGCTGGGTCAAATGGAATTTGTAGTTCTAGATCCCTGAGGAATCGCCACACTGACTTCCACAATGGTTGAACTAGTTTACAGTCCCACCAACAGTGTAAGAGTGTTCCTATTTCTCCACATCCTCTCCAGCACCTGTTGTTTCCTGACTTTTTAATGATTGCCATTCTAACTGGTGTGAGATGGTATCTCATTGTGGTTTTGATTTGCATTTCTCTGATGGCCAGTGATGGCGAGCATTTTTTCATGTGTTTTTTGGCTGCATAAATGTCTTCTTTTGAGAAGTGTCTGTTCATGTCCTTCGCCCACTTTTTGATGGGGTTGTTTGTTTTTTTCTTGTAAATTTGTTGGAGTTCATTGTAGATTCTGGATATTAGCCCTTTGTCAGATGAGTAGGTTGCGAAAATTTTCTCCCATTTTGTAGGTTGCCTGTTCACTCTGATGGTAGTTTCCTTTGCTGTGCAGAAGCTCTTTAGTTTAATTAGATCCCATTTGTCAATTTTGGCTTTTGTTGCCATTGCTTTTGGTGTTTTAGACATGAAGTCCTTGCCCATGCCTATGTCCTGAATGGTATTGCCTAGGTTTTCTTCTAGGGTTTTTATGGTTTTAGGTCTAACATTTAAGTCTTTAATCCATCTTGAATTGATTTTTGTATAAGGTGTAAGGAAGGGATCCAGTTTCAGCTTTCTACATATGGCTAGCCAGTTTTCCCAGCACCATTTATTAAATAGGGAATCCTTTCCCCATTTCTTGTTTTTGTCAGGTTTGTCAAAGATCAGATGGTTGTAGATATGTGGCATTATTTCTGACGGCTCTGTTCTGTTCCATTGATCTATATCTCTGTTTTGGTACCAGTACCATGCTGTTTTGGTTACTGTAGCCTTGTAGTATAGTTTGAAGTCAGGTAGCGTGATGCAGACTCCCACACATTGATAATGGGAGACTTTAACACCCCACTGTCAACATTAGACAGATCAACGAAACAGAAAATCAACAAGGATAGCCAGGAATTGAACTCAGCTCTGCACCAAGCAGACCTAATAGACATCTACAGAACTCTCCACCCCAAATCAACAGAATATACATTTTTTTCAGCACCACACCACACCTATTCCAAAATTGACCATATACTTGGAAGTAAAGCTCTCCTCAATAAATGTAAAAGAGCAGAAATTATAACAAACTATCTCTCAGATCACAGTGCAATCAAGCTGGAACTCAGGATTAAGAATCTCACTCAAAACCGCTCAACTACATGGAAACTGAACAACCTGCTCCTGAATGACTGCTGGGTACATAACGAAATGAAGGCAGAAATAAAGATGTTCTTTGAAACCAATGAGAACCAAGACACAACATACCAGAATCTCTGGGATGCATTCAAAGCAGTGTGTAGAGGGAAATTGATAGCACTAAATGCCCACAAGAGAAAGCAGGAAAGATCCAAAATTGACACCCTAACATCACAATTAAAAGAACTAGAAAAGCAAGAGCAAACACATTCAAAAGCTAGCAGAAGGCAAGAAATAACTAAAATCAGAGCAGAACTGAAGGAAATAGAGACACAAAAAACCCTTCAAAAAATAAATGAATCCAGGAGCTGGTTTTTTGAAAGGATCAACAAAATTGATAGACCGCTAGCAAGATTAATAAAGAAAAAAAGAGAGAAGAATCAAATAGATGCAATAAAAAATGATAAAGGGGATATCACCACCGATCCCACAGAAATACAAACTACCATCAGAGAATATTACAAACACCTCTATGCAAATAAACTAGAAAATCTAGAAGAAATGGAAAAATTCCTCAACACATACACCCTCCCAAGACTAAACCAGGAAGAAGTTGAATCTCTGAATAGACCAATAACAGGAGCTGAAATTGTGGCAATAATCAATAGCTTACCAACCAAAAAAAGTCCAGGACCAGATGGGTTCACAGCCGAATTCTACCAGAGGTACAAGGAGGAGCTGGTACCATTCCTTCTGAAACGATTCCAATCAATAGAAAAAGAGGGAATCCTCCCTAACTCATTTTATGAGGCCAGCATCATCCTGATACCAAAGCCTGGCAGAGACACAACAAAAAAAGAGAATTTTAGACCAATATCCTTGATGAACATTGATGCAAAAATCCTCAATAAAATACTGGCAAACAGAATCCAGCAGCACATCAAAAAGCTTATCCACCATGATCAAGTGGGCTTCATCCCTGGGATGCAAGGCTGGTTCAATATACACAAATCAATAAATGTAATCCAGCATATAAACAGAACCAAAGTCAAAAACCACATGATTATCTCAATAGATGCAGAAAAGGCCTTTGACAAAATTCAACAACCCTTCATGCTAAAAACTCTCAATAAATTAGGTATTGATGGGTCGTATCTCAAAATAATAAAAGCTATTTATGACAAACCCACAGCCAATATCATACTGAATGGGCAAAAACTGGAAGCATTCCCTTTGAAAACTGGCATAAGACAGGGATGCCCTCTCTCACCACTTCTATTCAACATAGTGTTGGAAGTTCTGGCCAGGGCAATTAGGCAAGAGAAGGAAATCAAGAGTATTCAATTAGGAAAAGAGGAAGTCAAATTGTCCCTGTTTGCAGATGACATGACAGTATATCTAGAAAACCCCATTGTCTCAGCCCAAAATCTCCTTAAGCTGATAAGCAACTTCAGCAAAGTCTCAGGATACAAAATCAATGTACAAAAATCACAAGCATTCTTATACATCAATAACAGACAAACAGAGAGCCAAATCATGAGTGAACTCCCATTCACAATTGCTTCAAAGAGAATAAAATACCTAGGAATCCAACTTACAAGGGATGTGAAGGACCTCTTCAAGGAGAACTACAAACCACTGCTCAAGGAAATAAAAGAGGATACAAACAAATGGAAGAACATTCCATGCTCATGGGTAGGAAGAATCAATATCATGAAAATGGCCATCCTTCCCAAGGTAATTTACAGATTCAATGCCATCCCCATCAAGTTACCAATGACTTTCTTCACAGAATTGGAAAAAACTAGTTTAAAGTTCATATGGAACCAAAAAAGAGCCCGCATCGCCAAGTCAATCCTAAGCCAAAAGAACAAATTGTCTTTCAAAGTTGTTACAGCATTTGTCTTTCAGCCAGTAATGGGTAAGATTTCTTGTTGCTCAACGTCCTTGCTAGCAGCTGGTGTTGCCAGTGTTCTAGGTTTTGGCCATTCTAGTAGGCATGCAATGGTACATAGTGTTTTAAATTTACATATCCTTGTTGGCATATGATGTGAAACATCTTTTTAGTGGCTTACTTATCATCTCATAATCATCTTTGGTGAGGTATTGGTTAAGTCTTTTTTCTCATTGTTGAGTTTAAGAATTTTTTTTTTTTTTTTTTGCTTGTTTTTGTTTTTTGAGATAGTGCCTTGCTCTGTCACCCAGACTGGAGTACAGTGGTGCTATCTTGGCTCACTGCAACCTCCGCCTCCCAGGCTCAAGTAATCCTCCCAGCTCAGCCTCCCGAGTAGCTGGGACAACAGAAATTCACCACAACGCCTGGCTATTTTTTTGTAGAGACAGGATTTTACCATGTTTCCCAGGCTGATCTTGAACTCCTGAGCACAAGGGATCTGCCCTCTTTGGCCTCCCAAACTGCTGGGATTACAGGTATGAGCCACTGCACCTGGCCTTTTGTTTTGTTTACTTTTCTTGTATGTTTTGAATAACAGTATTTTATCAGATACGTCTTTTGCAAACATTTTCTTCCAGTGTTTGGCTTGTCTTATTTTTCTCTTGACAGTGTCTTTCAGAGTAGAAATTTTCGATTTTAATAAAGTAGAAATGATCAATTATTTCTCAATACCTTGAATTTTTGGTCTTTAAGAATCCTCTCTCAATATGAAAGCCCCCTAAGTTAGTATATAACCTTATTAGCAAACACACTCACCCCTACTTAAAACCACACCTTTTGACATATTATCAATAAGATAATTGATTTTAGTGAAGAATGTGATATAACCGCATTTGTATGTTCTCTCAGTATTAAAAATAGTTAATCCAACAAGAAAAAGCACAACACCTTTGAATGCCATATGAACACATTTCCCATGGATGTGTACATAAAGTGCCTATTTTTAAAATACTAAGAATGTATATACATATGGCTTTGAATTAAGAAAACTAACACTATATGAGAAAAGACAAAGACTTACAACATACCTTTTTGAAAATATGTGATTACCAAATTGTTTAGGGTAATTTAAATGCCTAAAAATATAATGTACTTGTAAGTTATAAGTGTATGGAAGTAATATAACCAGTGTTTTAGAATCATAGAATGTAAATTCAAATTGCTCCACCATGAATCCTAGCTCACCAGATAATTGTTTGACTTATATCAAACAATTTAAACTCTCTTAGTCTCGTCTTTCTGAAGTGTAAAATGTGAAGAAGAATAATAGCCACATCATTAGGTGAGATGTGCTTAGAGTGCTTATAAAAATGCCTGCTCTGTTTCCTGGTATCTACTAATGTTGATATCAACATTATCACCAACTTCAAATAGCATCCAGTGAAATTCCTCCAGGGTAATGACAGAATCAATTGTGTATTTGTATTTGCACATTGATTCATATTAGAATAGTATTGGCTTAGGTCTAATTTGCAAGAAATTAGAGGCTTGGATTATTTTAATCAACTTTATTGAAAGGTAATATATTTATAAGATAATCTCATTTTAAGGGTGCAGTTCAATTTTGACAAATGTATAGAACGGTGCAAACTCCACCACAATCAAGATATAGATCCTTTCCACTGGGGTCTTAATTTTAAGAACTAATATGTTCTATACATATATAGAACATATTAGTTATATGCACATATGCACACATATGCATGTGTTGCTAAGTTTTATTTTCAAGTAATATATTTACTAATATGCTGATCCATTCCCTGCTAATAGGAGGGTGATTTTCTCAAAGAAATGTTTCAAAATATATTTTAGGAGAATCTTGTTCCATAGATTATTAATAAAATTTCTTAGAAGGTAAAAGAAGTTTCATATAGAATTAATTTAGGTTAATGCATATTTCCACAAAGTCAAAAGCATTTATTTGAGCACAAATTTCATATTACATAAGAGAACACCTACATTTCCTAAATTTATCAGTGCACAACACCTATTTCCTCTTCTGAAACTCTTCAGCCTAGGTGGCTCTCTTCTTTTCTTACATATTTGGAAGGACAGTAACTGTTAAAGGTTTTCCTTGTTATGAACTAAAATTGGCTTTCCTTTAAGTCACCCTACTCTCTTTTGTCTTCATTTCTAGGTAAAAAGAAAAAGTGCTCTGCAAAACCAAACTATTGCAACCTTTAACTCCAGTGCCTCTGAGATCCTCCTGAGACGTGTCTCAGCCTCCTAAGCAG
This sequence comes from Pongo pygmaeus, assembly GCF_028885625.2. NCBI lineage: Eukaryota > Metazoa > Chordata > Mammalia > Primates > Hominidae > Pongo > Pongo pygmaeus. The sequence continues at coordinate 15,936,885 of NC_085930.1, read as the reverse complement.
CTAGGACTACAGGTGTGCACCACCACACTTGGCTTTCTTCTCTTTTTACTTTTTACTTTTTTTTTTTTTTTTTTTTGTCGATACAGAGCCTGTCTATGTTGCCCAAGATGGTCTCGAACTTCTGGCCTCAAGATCCTCCTGATTTGGCCTCTGGAAGTGTTGGGATTACAAGCATGAGCCACTGGACTTGGCCTCTGTCTTAGTCTTAATAAAGAGAATAACTGTGGCTTGTAGGGTAAATTGCTATGCCTAAAGATTGCCTGTCCTTGTGAGATAAACAACAAGAAAAGGTCAGCCTCATTGTGGATTTTGCAAGTAACAGATGAATCACTCAGCAACCTACACATTGGTAAAGGAGATATTCTTCCTCTTCACATATGAGATACAGCTTAGTCTACCCAAATAGGACTGTAGTCATGGAGCTCATGAAGGAAAATCAATCACCCAAAATCAATCTCTATTTAAATCAATCTTTGTAATGTTCTAGAGTTTTGTGAAAAGTAAGAATGCAAAGTTTAGGTTTTAGGAGAGTTATAAATACATGAATAATAAATATTTTTGAACAGCTAATCTATGGAGAGCTCTGTGCCAGGCAGTGGAAAGTCAAATATGTGTGAAATAAATATATTATCTTCATGTCAGAGGAGTAAATAATTTATTACACATGAATGACCAAAATAAAAGGGATTAAGTTGGTGACACAAGGGAGTAGTGAAGGTGGAAAGAGGATCAGGCTTGAGCTGGCTCCAAAGGCTCTGCTGAAGTTGCACAAGTCCAGCATTGGGTAAAGATATTCAATGAGGGTATGTGTGATGTGGACCTAATTGAGGCTACATGGAAGGCTTTTGTGTAAAGGTAAAAATAAATAATATGTGGTGTATATGTAGCACTTCACAGTTTACCTATGTATTAATTTATTAATGTATTATGTATTAATTATTATTAGGAAAATAAGTCATAATATATTATCTGTCATATGAGGATGCAAGTTCAGAATCTTTAAGTAACTCGTCTGCAAGAAAATATACAGTTAACAAATAAAGTAGATTGGAACCAACTCTACTATGTTTCTCACAACAATGGCAAAATGTCAGAGAATTAGACGGTATTGAATGCAAGACTAAATTCCAAGCTTTTTCTTGTCAGTGGTTAATGGCATATGGGAAGATGAAGCTCAGCACACATTGCATAACTTGGAGATTAAAGTGACTCCAGATAAGGAAGCCATGTAGATTATTCTTACTATATTATAGTATGTATGGTGAATAGAATCTTACATACAAGTCTAATTGGTGGGGTAAAAAGTAGAAATAAACATTAACTATACTGCAAAAGAAAGGCAACAGTTTGGTGAGAAACAAGAACACTGAAAGTTAAAAAATACATATGTCATACTGTTTCCAAAATCTAAAGCTAGGAAATGGAAAACTTAATAGGAAGTGTGTGTGTGCCTGTGTGCACGCACGTGTGTATGTGTGTGTGTGTGTATTATAAATGACTGACTAATTTACACCTACTCTAGAGTTCTGTAGATAATAATGTGTGTATAAGTCCACAGTTAACTCTACTGATAATTTGCTACTGCTTCTGTTTAATTGGAAGTGCATTTCATGCGTTTCACTTGAAATTTAAAAAGCCAAAAGGGTATAATACCTTCTAAAAATGCAGGATTAATGCTTTCAAATAGACAAGGCGAACTGGACAAATTACTACCAAACTCTTTTCAACTTTGAGTATTTCAAACCTCCTATAATAAGTATATTATTTTAAAATGGCATACACATAAAATAGAGTACATAAAGCACAGTTTTAAATCTGACTTAATTAAAATATCCTATTATTTTTCATATATTAAAAAGCCTATAATTTGTTTATGTTACATTTAGCTTAAGTACTTCACATGTATTTAGGAAACTCTTTCCTCACAGAAACAGGCAAATGTTATACCTTTAGTCTGTTTAAATTATGCTAAACTCCAAACTATTACATCCTTGACTGAAAGCATCAGTACTAACTTTCTGACTTCACTTATATACTTGGATTTGTTTTACAAAATGAGGCAAGAAAGGCGACTAGGAACAAAAGACTGTTGGAAAATCAGTTTAAAATTAAGACTGAGAATAAAATATATGAATAGAAAGTATAGGAGTGATGACAAGGCAAAGACACATCTTGAAAACTGGGCAACAGAGTTTAGCAGGAGTTGCAGAAGTAAGGATATGTGCAAGATTCTCTAATTTGTCACCTCATTTCTTGAAGATTCCTTATATGTAGGCACAGCTACATTATGAACCACAGCTGTTTTATTTGGACAGATCATGGGCCTTATTTCCAATTAAGCTTCCGTTCATTTCATGAAAGACTAATTAATTCTCATCACACTTTCAGGATACAGAAAATTTTAAACACACTTTGAAGAAACTGGGAATAGTGATAAACCTCAGGCTGTATATCACAAATGTGGTAATTTGAGATTCTTCTTTTATGTCCACATTGTACTTAAGTACCTGATCGAGGTCAGATAAAGAGTCAAAGACATTTTTTTAAACATAATCTGTAAGCACACTTAAAATAGTACATCTATTAGTCTCATGTAGACAGATATGTTATTGATTAATAATACAGTCAAAAAAATAAGTAATCTGAAACACACATCCTTTTAGAATCTTATCCTTCAACCTACACCAAATTCAGGAAAAGTAGCATTTTGGCAAATAGAGCTAACGTTATGCTGTACTCCTAGACTTCCAAAACTTTTAACTTCTGGTTGTCTTGTACATTTCACTGTGTTTAAATACATTGCAATGTAATTGATTGCTAATCAATTACATTGAAAAAACTTTAAAAAGTAATACCAAATATCAGCAAAAATAAACCTTACCATCCTATTCTGTGTACTTTATTATTTAATTTATTTTATTTCAATTTTTACCACCTCCCCCACCGCACAGTGGCTGCAGCATGCCTCACCCAAGGAGAGTCTGAGCCCAGACCTGCCTAACCCTCTCTACCAGCCCTGGTAGCTCAATACAAAAGACATAAACTCTTGGGAGCTCTATGGCCCCCTCCATCACCTGAGATTTTGGGGCAAGCTTAGATCCCCCTACTACAACCTCAGCTGGTGCTCTTTTGAAAGAACCTCCTCCTGGCAGGAGGCCAACAAACTCAGGCCATTGCAGCAACTCATAACAAAACAACCCTGCTTCCAGGAAGGAGAAAACAACAGCTAATTCCACTGCCTGCAACATCCTAGATAACCAGAGGTCCTGAGCCTGTCCATGTGACAACTTCACTGCTGGCACACCCAGCATTCGAGAAAGCCAGGACTATACCTGTTTACAACCAAGGACTCTCACAATCCACTTCAGTCCACTGCCACCTCCACCAGAGCAGGTGCTGGAATTCAGGGCTGGGAGACATATTCTGCGTACTTTAGGTTTTACTGTATTATCATCTTAGGAAAGTCATCACAAGGAAAGGATAAATAATTATTTTATCGCTACAAAATGAGAATCTGAAGTATAAGATGGCTTTTATAACTCTGCATGTGAAGTAGTCAAAATACTGATTGACATCTTCAAATAAAGTACTAGATGAAGCCTGAAAAGAGTCAACCTAATAATTATTAAAAGTTCTACTTAATCTTTGACATCTGTTCAGCATGTTAAAGCCAGTACTTTAACACGGTTTAAAGCAATAATTATATGACTTTGGGATTAGATATTTTTAATATAGTGCATTCTTAGAATTCATAAATGCTTTTCAAGATTTCAAAATATAAAATCAATAAAACAGTAAGATGGTTGTCAACTGCTGGCTAGACTATGTTATCAAAATGATGAAAAAGCAGCTATGTACAAAAATAAACCTAATGTTCTATCCACAGGGCATGATGAAGATAAACACGAGTTTCTCTAGTGTAGCTACCGTAATCATTAAAGAATCGATGGCAAATTAAACTTACAAATCCTTAGGGGTAGGGGGCAGGAGAAAAAACACAGCAGTAAATGCAGAAAGGCTCAAATCAATTTTTCACCCTAAACATGTGAGGTTTATTAGTATTGCTAACATAAAGGCAAACGTAAAGACAGAAAAACGGGGATATTATCTTCTTTCACTTTAATTGTAGAGTTGCCTCAGGCAGAATTAGTTTTCTGACTTGCTTAAAAAATATGCATTCCTATATTAATAGAATTATTTAAATAATAAAGACATTTTTAAAAGATGATCTAATGAAAAGTAATAAAATACAGTCTATCCAAATTTTTTTCTCTTCCTTATTTTATAGCTAAAATTAAAACTGTCTACATCATGCATTTTTTTTTCAAAATGAATGTTCAAATTCACGAAGAGGATTCCTTAAGAGTATACTCATGTACACCAAGACAGAAAGAAAGCAATTTTCAAACAAAAGCAATTTTCAAAATGCTGTGCTTACACTGGCTAAGTCAGATGAATTCTATGCGCACTTGACCTTCAATCATATTGTTCGTTTCATGATTCTGATGAAAATTAGTGGGACGCGTGACGTCTGGTCATCCTAGCTAAAGTGAATTCAGTTGCAGAAGTATTTTTCTGAACAACATCATCATTCAAGAAATGTAAGATGGAAGTACACATCAATAACATCAGTGTTCTAATAAGTGTTGCCTCTGATGAATTAGATTTATCTTAGACTGATCACAAAAATAGAATAAAAAACGCCTGAACATTGGTTTGGTCGAAGAGAAGTTAAATATGAAGCTGGTCTGTCTTGACACATGTTGAGAGGCAGAAGTGTAGAGTGGTAGGGAGAAAAGAGAGTGAGAGAAAATTAGAGAAACAGAACAGTTGTTTAGCAAGCATGTTTAGCTGGCAAATCCTGGAATTAACAACAAACGAAGTATACAGAAAATAAGGTAGTTACCTCCAGAATTCCTTTGCTTTTAGAGAGTGTTGCTGTGATCGTTCTCTTCCCTCTCTTTAGTTTAAATGAAAAAGAATGCCTGCTGGTTTTTTTTTCACTTTAGAGACCAAAGCTTTAATTAAAATCAGCTATGATGTAAATTAAAGATAAAAAATCCACACTGTGCTAATTTCACATTTCAATAAATACTAATGTCTGATGAGGTTTTAAAAAAGTGCATTTAATGGGACATGATGTCACTATTAGAATAATTTCTCTAAACAAAAACATGAATATACCAAAATTATACTAAAATGATGATTTTTGTATGCTTACATTTCATTTATTTAATAAACGTTATTTGACAACTTATTATGCACTATCCTAAGATACAAAAATGAATGACAGTGCCTACTCAAGAAGAGTTTACAGTAGGGCAGAAGGAGCGATGGAGATAAGTTATAAGCAGTGGTAATTTCTATTAATATAATGGTATAAACAGAGTGCTGTACTATCAGATCAAAGAGAGAACGAAGTAATCAGGCTTCTGGAAAATTGGAAAATGTTCATCCCAGAAGTGAACATTAGAGATGGAATTTGAAAGAACAGTAGTTGTTGACTGAACCAAAAGGGTTCAGGACTGGAGAAGGAAATTCTAAACGAAAGCACCAACAGTGCAGACGCAGGAAGGAAAAAGAATCTTTATGTCTGAAAAACAATAGATGGTTTCATTTAGATGGAATTTCAGATAAATATAAGTGGGAGGTTCTGACAGGAGATGAGGCTAAAAAAATAAAATGAAACAAAATGTAAATAGCTTTGTGTGCAAAACAGACATTTAAGCTGAAGAATGAACTGAGCAAATGCAGTTTTTGGCCAAAAGGTCTATGAGCACGGACTTGAAGTGGAAAAGCTGGAGGTCATGAGGTGGCAAAGTCTCTATTATAATATTTCACAAGTCTATTCCCATGCCTGCCATGTAAAAATCACTAACTATTTGTTGAGTTAATGGAAGGATGAATGAAAACAGTAGTACAAACACAGACATATATGCAACTGAACTAATATACTTACAGAAGAGATGGAGTACAAACATAAAAGCTATAATATTCATAAAGTCTATGTGTTTCTGAAGATTGCCTTTACCTTAGGCAAGAAATCATGGTAGATTAAAAAATAGAGAATGCTTAGAAAAACATTCTATTTACCAATATTTAGCAGAGCAAAATGTACTCAGTTTTTGTTCACATTTGGTTTAATTTTGTACACAAATTAATTTCAAACACACTGCCTTGAATGTGTATGAAAACCTAAAATTAGTTCAATACTATTGGGAGAGTAGTCACAGGATCATTTTTAAATGGATGTGACATTGAAATTTAAATCCATTATATGGGGTTGAAATTTTTAGTGTCTGAATAACTATGTTTTTTACAGCTGTTCATATTAAAGCATGATATTAATTTCTAAGCCATGAGTAGATTGTCCATTAATACTTAAATGAGCTGCAAATTTTTAGATTGCTTAAGAGCAAATAGTTCTACAAATATTATTATTCTAGATGCATATACAGCCTAGTCAATCTTAGCAATTGCCTTCCCTTATGTTGGGTTAGTTTATGAAGCTACAGCAGCAGGGTGAGGACAAAAGGAACAAGCATTAAATTTCAGACCGGCGATTAAATAATGCTATAGTAAGAGAGACATTAATGAAGTAACAGAAGAGAAGGTCAAAAGTAATTTTCATACGTCAACATGCACAAAGATGTAACAAAAAGATTCATACACAAAAGGCTGTGCATGAAAGATGGGGAAAATTTTTTCCAACTGTCAATTGTGTTGCGTGCATTCTAGAAGCCAAGGGTTTTTGAAAGGCATTTAGCTTTAAACCATTTCTTACTCCTTTGAATGTCCTCAGCAGGACCAGAAATAGAGGATTCAATTTTCAAAGATAATTGTGTCAGATAACTGTCCCGTGCCTTTTCAGCAAGTATCTGATAAACACCTAATTACTAACCAAGTGATTTCAGAGCTACACAGCTGGGCTGGTGAGAAGGCTCCGGCAAAAGACTTGGTCATTCATTGTATCAAGATGAAAATGCAGTTGGATTGCAAATTAATTTAATTTATTTGGCTAATGCAACTTTACCAACCATTATGAGGGAGAATTTATTATTTTAATGAAAGAGTATAAATCTCAACATTAAATCAATGATAGCCACACAAATAACTTCTCACCATAACTCATCAGAAAAAATCTACTGGGACTAAAAATAGGTCTGTAGAAATTTCAGGCAGTTTGCTTTGTTTTGGCAAGCTTTGTGCTATACTGATGGTATTCTAGTATTTTGTAGAAAAAGCAGAATATTAATATTTTTGCATGTTAGATCTTGGCTCAACTCTTTCAATAGCGATATTAGCCATAAATATACAACTGATTCATCTTTAAATGTATACACATAAACATTCAGTGACTCTTAACTACTTCTGAATGTCATTCCTCCTCATATCCCTGGCCTTTTCCTGTTATGTCCAACTGTCTATTCTGGGTTGTCATATGTAGTTTAAGGCCTAAAATTAGGGCCCCATATTATGTACTGTCTTGACATCTGGTGAAATTGAGATGGCTTGAAATTAAGATGGCCTAAAATGGCTTATTGCAAGTTCCCTTCACATTCTGCTTTCATGGATGAGGTCTCCTATCAAAACAACCCTCCTTATCAGGGAGACCAGGCACAGTTTCCTGAATAGCAGGTTTCATTACCTCGCCAGCCCAGAGAATTGCTCAAACAAGTCAAGCCAATCACATCCTACTGGAGGAACCAAGGGCATCTCACCCTCTTGACACAACAATACCCCTGACACCCCTTGAACTTCTGGCTGTTGACTCTCTTCTGGAGTGTTACCCCTCTGTGAATCTGCTTAGTGAGTGGTATCCTCTATCCTGAGCTGTGAGTATATGTGAGTAATAACTTGAGATCAACTGCTGCTGATCTAACCTGCCGGTGTTTGGTGTCATATGTTCAACCATCGCCATAACCCTAGGGTGGGAATCCCTCTCTCACCAACAAAGAAATAAAGAGGTTACTAAAACCTCATAAAACCACTTAGACTGGTCTAATGCTCAGACCTGTCTGTGCTTTGAGTAAATACATCATTTGTTTTGTGTACTTTCAGGGTGATTGCCAAATTTTAGAGAACTGGAGGGGCAAATAAAATGCCGGTGTGGAGTAAAGTGCTTTTTATGTCAATGAATAAGATATACTGACATGTATTGAACACTTTCCCCAATACCCTCACATAGTTCTATTAGTGTAGTGGCTACTTGTATAAAATAATAGAGGATAAAGTAAAAAGAGAAAGTAACACAAAACAAAACAATGCATTCCAGTTACCAAAGGATGATCAAAGAGAGATTGCTCGGCAGAACAGTTAAAGCTCACTCTGTTTCAACAAGTGATACACAACAGGTACTCTCACATAGGAGTTTTTCCTTTAATAAACATTTTCATCTTAAAATAAGATTACTATTAGACAGAGGTACATTTGTTTACCTTTCATTTCTTTTACATTCTGCTATGCACTATTTGTATATGCCATGAGTCCCATTTTTTTGTCCTTGAGTTACTCCTATTTTAGGCAAGTTTGAGATACAGAGGCAAAGAGGGTAATCAGAATAAAGGGGGAACAAATCGAAACAAAAAAAAAGTAGCTACGGGATCTAGAAGGGTGTATGTATTACAGGTTTACCTGCTAAAATTAAGACATGATCCTTATATAAAGGTAATTATTATGTGCTTCCACGTCTGTATACTAAATGGAAGCATTTGAAATGTTTTTGAACTTTTAAAATGTGAAATATTATGAAGTAATCAAATGTAAAATGGTGAATTTTAGTAATTACAGGATCAGAGAAAGAGTAGGCACTTGGTTCTTTGTTATTCTGTTTTTGTCACTTTAAATGAGTTTCCAGGTGGAAAGAACAATTTTTGTTGCAAAGTAAATATACGGTTACATAGAATTTGCAAAATTAAATTTCAAATACATAATCCTTTACTAAGAATTATATCAAAGATTAAAAATGATGCTGTGGGTGGGTGCCCAATTCCTCAGTATTAAATAGAAGTCATTGCTTTCCACATTCTTTGTCTTTTGCATGGCAAAATAACGCCTAAAATGTATTACTTAGCCAATTTATTCTGTGGTCATTTTCTTGAAAATTCCATTTCAATACAAAGAGTTTTTTTCTGTTTTGTTCAAGCCAATTTTCTCATCACTGTCTTTTGAATACTTTTCCTCTTATGTAAATTATTTCTACCAGTATTAAGTAACGTTCTGCTATCTTAAGATAAAACAACAGCCAAAACTATTTGTTGCTTGTTTTCTTAACACATTCCATTTACGGCCAAGTTTAGTTACAGGTATTCCTTAAGAAGAATTGTCTCTACTCACTTTTTCTATGACCATAACTTCTCTTCTCTTTTCTTATTACTCCAACCTGACTTTTGCTCCCATAACTGCACTGAACTTCTTCTTACTAAGGTAGCTAATGACTTCTTTATGCTAAAAAGGAATTGTCTGAAATATTCAACACAGTTTACAGCCTGTCTTTTGGAAACCCTTCTCTTAGAAACTGTTTTCCCATATACTCCTTGTTTTCCTCCTATCCTTCTGGCCCCTACCTTTTATGATAGTTTCCCTATTGCTTTTTGTTTTTTTTTTTACTCTTCTCTTTCTCTGCGTTGCTTCTAAATATTGGTCTGTAAAGAGGCAGTCCTGGACCCTTTTCTCTTTCTAGATTCTTTTCTGGGAAAATTCCATCCTTAATAGTCTCAGTGTGCTAGTATTTCCCCAGCCCAGCCTCTATCATGAGTCAGACCAAAGTAGCCAAAAGGATATGTGACATCTTCATTCTCCTGTCCCACAGTCACCTCAAATTTAACATATTCAAACTTGAACTCTTGATTAAATCTTTCCCTTCATCTCTCATTTAAATATTTCTTCTCTAGTCTTTCCCAGCTCTACCATCCAGGTACTCAGGCTAGATTCCTGAGAACCAGCTTCTTGTTCCAACTTCCATGTCCCAGCCATCAGTATAGTCTGTTGATTTCACCCAGGCATTCATAGAAACTTCAGCATTGTCATCCTCCCTTCCTACCTTTCATATCCAAACTGTCACTAAGTCCTATTGATTCCATCTCTAAATTATCAAATTTCCAAATTTCCTTCTGTCTTCACCATATCCACTTTAGACAAAAATCACCTTTGTTTTTGTTATGGATGTGACATTTGCCACCTAATCAGTTCCTCCATTCCATTTTAGCTTCCATCTCTCCACTCTTCAAGAACAATAAGGGCTTTTTCAATGCTTTCGAGTAAAACACGCTCAGTGTAATACATATAAAGTGCATTGATCTTAAGTATACAGCTTTGGAATTTTATATATGTGTGTGTGTGTATATATATATATACCTATATATATATACACACACCTATATATATATGTTATACCATATATATATATACCCATATATATATACCATATATACACCCATATATATACCATATATATACACCCATATATATATACCATATATACACCCATATATATACCATATATATACACCCCTATATATATACCATATATATATACCCCTATATATATACCATATATATACCCCTATATATATACCATATATATACCCATATATATACACCACATATATATACCCCTATATATACACCACATATATATACCCCTATATATACACCACATATATATACCCATATATATACACCATATATATATACCCCTATATATACACCATATATATACCCATATATATACACCACATATATATACCCATATATATACACCATATATATATACCCATATATATACACCACATATATATACCCATATATATACACCATATATATATACCCATATATATACACCATATATATATACCCATATATATACACCATATATATATACCCATATATATACACCATATATATATACCCATATATATACACCATATATATATACCCATATATATACACCATATATATATACCCATATATATACACCATATATATATACCCATATATATACACCATATATATATACCCATATATATACACCATATATATATACCCATATATATACACCATATATATATACCCATATATATACACCATATATATATACCCATATATATACACCATATATATATACCCATATATATACACCATATATATATACCCATATATATACACCATATATATATACCCATATATATACCATATATATATACCCATATATATACCATATATATATACCCATATATATACCCATATATATACCCATATATATACACCATATATATACCCATATATATACACCATATATATTTACCCATATATATACACCATATATATATACCCATATATACACACCATATATATACACCCATATATATACACCATATATATATACCATATATATACCCCCATATATATATACCATATATATACCCCATATATATACCATATATATACCCCCATATATATATACCATATATATACCCCCATATATATACCATATATATACACCCCCATATATATATACCATATATATACCCCCATATATATACCATATATATACACCCCCATATATATATACCATATATATACACCCATATATATACCATATATATACACCCATATATATACCATATATATACACCCATATATATACCATATATATACACCCATATATATACCATATATATACACCCATATATATACCATATATATACACCCATATATATACCATATATATACACCCATATATATACCATATATATACACCCATATATATATACCATATATATACACCCATATATATATACCATATATATACACCCATATATATACCATATATATACACCCATATATATATACCATATATATACACCCATATATATATACCATATATATACACCCATATATATATACCATATATATACACCCATATATATATACCATATATATACACCCATATATATATACCATATATATACACCCATATATATATACCATATATATACACCCATATATATATACCATATATATATACCCATATATATACCATATATATACCCATATATATCATATATATATACCCATATATATACCATATATATATACCCATATATATACCATATATATATACCCATATATATACCATATATATATACCCATATATATATACCATATATATACCCATATATATACCATATATATACCCATATATATACCATATATATATACTCATTTATATATGTACCCATTTTTATATATATATACCCATTTAGCCACCACCCTGATCACACAGATACCTTTGTTTTTATGTCAAGAAGAGCTTTAATTTACTCATTGAAAAAAAATTACTCATTTAATTTACTCATTTAAAAAAATTCCAAATGCAATACGCTATTGTGTAAGTATAGCAAGAAAGACTAGAGATCTAATGTACAACACGAGGACTGTAACTGCAGTCTTTTCTAAGGATTTGGCTCCCTCACATGTTCTCATTCATGAAATAGTCTCTTTCAAGCAACGTGACTCATGAATCTGAGTTGTTTTTGCATAGATTGATAACGAATGACCCTCTCTCTTTGTGTCTGTCTCCTCATCATCCATCCAGCCAAATTGTCTTTGCTAAGAGACATTTATTTTCTTAATTTTTTTTAGAGAAAGTGTTTTGCTTCCCTGCCCAGGCTGGACTCTGACTCCTAGGCTCAAGTGATCCTCCTGCCTCAGCCTTCTGAGTAGCTGGCACTATAGGCATTCACCACTCTGCCCAGCCATTTATGTATTACTTAACCTGTTATTCTATCCCACTACTGTCCATTGTGTCAATCCTATGACTCCTGGATGGCCTTATTTATCTCCTGCCCACTGGGGACATATAAATAGACCAATGGTCACCCTTGATCTCATACTTGCCAGATTTCTCTCTATGGGCCACTTACACAACCTGTGTTGATTCATTTTATTATTATTATATTTCTCAAGGTTTAAAACATTTACAAATCAACCATTTCAAAAAATATTATTGATAATAATAAAAGATTATGTATTCCTGAAATAAGTTATTGCTTTACTAACAGTACTTTATTTAACAGCACCATCAATACAAGATATGCTAAGAATTTTTATACAATAAGTCCTCACTATTAGGGCTCAAAATCCCATGGTTGTCCTTACTGAGATTTCAGATAGCAGTGTCCTTAACCTATAATTAATTATAATACAGTTGATTTTATCATTGCTTTTCTATTTTTCAATAACTGTTATTAAAACCTGCACACACACACACAGACATAGTGGAACCTAAAAATGGCCTTACATACTAAGAACATTGAAATCTGGTGTGATTTTACTATATGACAAAAAGATGTTCTCTTTATATTGTTAAGGTTAATATATTTAAAATTTCTTAAACTTTTATATTTGTGAATAAATTATAGAAAAAATAATCTATTCATAATATAAATATTATTAAGTTTTATAGTGACCTGAAAATTAAACTTTTCTCAAATCTATTGCTCTCATAGCCTTTAAGTTACCTAGCGAGTATAAAGGTTTTCTTCATTTGATGGAATAATAAGCTTAAGTTTAAAACATCAGAGAAAGACATAAGACTAACTTAAATGTATAGTTACTGTATTTTAACACATATTAACATTAAAGAATTTCCTAAGAAGTAACAGAAAATTTTCAATATTCTTAAAATTTTTTCCTCATTGCATTATAATATTATCTTCAATCAAAAACTGCAAATTTGTATTTCCCAGGTTTTTTTTTTTTCTTACTGGGCAATGGATTCAGCTGCGTCCATTTCTTATTTCCACCTAACGCTTCTTAAATTGATTTTTTCTGATGAAAGTGAATTTAGATAAACACAGTAATTACGAAGCTGAAAAACTGGCAAATATTTTAAGTAGATTTAATTCCTAAAATAAATTATTCCTCACTCATGCTTTCTGTTCAAATGCGTACTCACATGCGTGGCACTCCCTAGAGAGGATGCATCTAATTGAATATGATATTTTACTGCCCTAAGGCATGTTTGTCATAACCAGGATGTTGAATATTTGCAGTCATTATAGAAATGGCTGTGTAACAAAAGTCTCACAGGATTCAAAACTAAACAGAATATTGAAGCTAAACCACATTTATGCTGTATGTATGTGATAGTACATTGATCAATTAGTACAATTTCATCAAATAACTGTGTGAGTTTTATTCTTTACAAAACATGAAAATAAATAAACACTTTGTCAAGTATAGACAGTCCTGGGTATACAACTAAACTTTGTTACGTGTATGTGCTTACAAGTTCGTCGTATGGAAATTTGGGTTATATTTGCTTGTGGAGATTATTATTAGGTTTACTGTGTGGTCCGCAAAAGCACCTTTAGTCCAAAATGGGGCTATAATAATTATCAGCTCTTCAGCCCTTCTTTGATATTATGTTTGCTCAAAATCCTACACTGCTCAAGACGCTGAACTTTTCTGGCCCTAAACCAATTTAGATCACATCTCTCTTCCAAGATGTGATCATTTTGAGTTCTGTACTATCTCTCTCTCTCATATACTAAGAGTCTCAAGTGAGCTGTGGAAGTGTCACTATGAGTATGAGAAAACACAATACTTCATAATTCTCTTGCACTCTAGCAGTTAGTGACACAGGTAAGGAAAGGGTTGCGTTGGGTCAGACTGTATTGGCAGGGGATGCTTACGCATGTGGGTTAAAAGGAATAAACAATTCCTAAGCTGATACCTGCTCAGACTCTGATGGATGTTTTCCTATTAAACTAACCAGCTTTCTGAGTAAATAAAGCATTTATTTATTTATTTTGGCATCATATAAGTAGAGCCATAGACACCTAAATAATTAAATTGAACAAAGGAGCAATTTCTGTTATGATTCCAAACCTCTCTCTGTTTAAAGTATTCGAGTCGTTCCCTAATGATCACTCTTGCCCTGTGATAGATTTTGCTATGGTTTGAATGTTCGTGTCCTCTCAAAAATACATATGTTGAAATCCCAACCTCCAATGTGATGGTATTAAAAGATGTATTCATTTGAGAGCTATGAGGGCACTTCCCTTGTGAATGGGATTAAGTTTCTTATAAAGGAGATTTCTTACACTGTTACCTAGGTTGTTCTTCACTCTTCTGCTAAATAAGCCTTAGCATTCGTCCCATTTGCCCTTCCAACTTCTGCCATGTAAGGACACAGCAAGTAGGTCCTTACAAAATGCTGGCATCTTGATGTTGAACTTACCAGCTTCCAGAATAAATTTCTGTTCTCTATAAATTAGAGTCTCAGATATTTTGTTTTAGCAGCACAAACAGACTAAGACACAATTCATCATTTTTAAAAAGGTCCACCTTACCAAAATATCACCATTGTCTACCACAAGGGGAACTGTTTTTCTTGCTAGCAACTTCTAAGGAAAAAAAAAAAACTAAAAAAAAAAAAAAAATTAAAGGACTACCACTTCACACCTATTATATGGCAATTATCAAAGAAACAGAAAATAAGTGTCAATAGGGATGAAGAGAAATTGAAACCTCTGTGCACTGCTGAAAGAAATGTAAAATGTGGCAGACATTATAGAAAACAGTATGGCAAATTCCTTAAAATAGTTAAGATAGAGTTTCCACATGATTCAGAAATGCCACTTCTGGGTATTTAGCTAAAATAACTGACAGCAGGTACTCAAAAAATATCTGTACATTCACGTTTACAGCAGCATTATTCATAATATTCAAAAGGGGAATGTAACTCATATGTCCATGAATAGATGGACAAATAAACAAAATGTGGTATATACGTACAATGGGAGTATCGTTCAGCCTTAAAAAGAAGGAAATTCTGTCACATGCTATGACATGGAGGAACCTTCAAGACATTATGCTACATGCCATAAGTTGGTCACAAAACGACAAATACTCTGATTCCACATATGAGGTGTTTCAGATAGTCAAATTTGTAGAGATGGAAAGTAGACTGGAGGTTTGCAGGAGTTGAGGGAAGAAGAAAATGAGGAGTTATTGTTTAAAGGGTATATGATTTCCATTTTGCAAGATGAAAACAGTTCTAGAGAAGAATGGTCATGATGGTTGGACCACAACCTGAATGAATGTAATGCCTTTGAACTGTATAGGTAAAGATGGTTAAAACTGAAATTTTACATTACATATATTTTATCAGTATTCTAAAAATATAATAGACTAAAATATAAATTAGCTATTTATATTTGAATACTTTTTGAAATATTTTAATAATATATTGTTAATTTAGGTCATTAGAAAACTTCTGATCATCAATACAGTCGTCTCTCTTTATCCATGGGGTACATTCCGGGATCCCCAGTGGATGCGCAAAATCAAGGATAGTACTGAACCTTAAATATACTGTTTTTTCCTATACATACATATCTATGATGACTTTAATTTATAAAGTAGGTACAATATGATATTGACAATAGTAATCAATAATAAAATAGAATAAGTATAATAATAAGAGTTAAGTGAATGTGGGCTCCCTTTCTCTCTTTCTCTCTCTCCCTCTCTCTCTCAAATTAACTTATTGTACTGTTCCGGGGTAACTGAAACTTTGGAAAGCAAAACTGTGGATAAGGGTGGGGGGCGGAATGCTGTATTTAAAGATAGTGTTTTTCCTGTGATAATAAAAATATTTAAATTGACTGAAATTTTACAAAATATTGGACCTTGTTGAATTACCTAGAAAACAAATATTATATTCAAATAGTGATACAAGTTTACATTGAAGCTTCACAAGGCTTTGTGAAGCATGTTAAGTGTTTAGTTAACAACACAGAAGTTCATGTTCTGTGAGCAAGCCTTCAGATTCTTACTGTGGAAAGACGAGATATCATACTTTGCTAGTTAATACACTTTTGACCTCAAGTGTCAGAAACCGAGCTCAACTGACTTTAAACATGAAGAGGAATTGAAGAAGGGTTACCATGTTAGTTCTTGACATCCAAAGCAGTGTTAAATGATTTTGCTTCAAGAAAAACGGAATTGTAACACAGGTATCACGGAAAATAAGAACTCAAAAAACATTAGGAGTCTGTCAACACTTCTCTGAGTTCTGACTTCATATTCTTTATCTCACTTGCAGAATTAGTTTCTTCATATGGTAGAAAACGAAGCTGCACGGTGATTGGCTTATTATAATCTCTTTAGCACTTGAGGCTGATAAAATGTGAATGGATGTACCATTTTGTAATAAACTCATACTCCCTACATGGTACAAGAGTCAAGGGGCACAATTTCTGGAGGAAAGAGGTAATGGATGTAGACGGGCTGAGTGGAGCAGAAGTTCAGGGAAGGTACAAGCTGATCAATTTCAACCTTGGCTAACAAATAGGCATCAATTTAATAGAAAAAATTCCATGGTTCTTCAGTACGACTATAAAGTATATTTATGATAATATCATTTGAATATGTACAAATAGCATACAAATCTGTCATGTTTATAGCTCATAA
This sequence comes from Pongo pygmaeus, assembly GCF_028885625.2. Taxonomy (NCBI): domain Eukaryota; kingdom Metazoa; phylum Chordata; class Mammalia; order Primates; family Hominidae; genus Pongo; species Pongo pygmaeus. The sequence continues at coordinate 15,919,401 of NC_085930.1, read as the reverse complement.
AATGTGAAATAACAATTAAAATTAAACATAAATGATAGAAAACCCAGAAAATTCAAATTAAAATCATTTGACTTAACTAAATGAAATTGATGATATTATTTTTCTTTAATGAAAATGGTATTTGGAATTTAAATATGAGAATAAGAAAGAATAGCAAAGACTTGGAACCAACCCAAATGTCCATCAATGATAGACTGGATAAAGAAAATGTGGCACATATACACTATGGAATACTATGCAGCCATAAAAAAGGATGACTTCATGTCCTTTGCAGGGATTTGGATGAAGCTGAAAACCATCATTTTCTGCAAACTAACACAGGAACAGGAAACCAAACACTGCATATTCTCACTCATAAGTAGCAGTTGAACAATGAGGACACATGGACACAGGGAGGGGAACATCACATACTGGGGCCTGTTGGGGGGTGGGGGGACTAAGTGAGAGATAGCATTAGAAGAAATACCTAATGTAGATGACAGGTTGATGGGTGCAGCAAACCACCATGGCACATGTATACCTATGTAGCAAACTTGCACATTCTGCATATGTATCCCAGAACTTAAAGTATAACAACAACAACAACAACAAAAAGAATAAACTCCAAAAGAAAATAAATAAAGAAAAGAAAGAGATGAGGTAATGTTTTTCAGTTTCCACGGATACAATACCATATACATTGTGGTCACAATTCTGTTACGACTATTATCTTTTACAAACACTGCAGAAGTCACTGCCACAGAATGCTGTGTTGCTATTTCGCCTTCATGTGATTCATAATTTATATATCAAGTCCTCCTCTAGTACTTTCACATTGTTTTACAATAATTGAAGTGATGCTATTAGTCATCAAGGGGATCAAAAATTAAAACATGAAAATCATGTAGTACTACATATTTTTAAGGATGGATTTTCAGATTTTTTCAGAATATGAATAATTAGATAATAACTGACACAATTTTACTATTAAAGTATTATAACAAAAAAATGCATGTCCTTAGCTTGAGTAACATTAGAATTAGACTACTGATGGAATTTCAAAAGGACTGGGGAAAGACTGAAAAAAAGAGTCAAGTATATTTTGGAAGAGGAACAAATATTTTTTTCATTTAGCTACACTGCTTTATTTGAAGGGTAAACTCAGCTTTAAAACTGTTATTTTATAGGGTTAACATTGTTTTGTCTACTGGTTTTTAATACATTTCTATATTCTTATGCATAATGAACAGTAATTGGTTTGGGATTGATTAAAAGAAATGTGCTATAAATTAAAAATATATCTTTTAAATTCTTGAGCAACAACTGAGAATGAAATAAAGAAGTATAACTAACAAGCCCATAGTAGATATAAAACAAAATCATTAGAAATTATTAAAAATACTCAACTAACCCAAAAGAATAAGGGGCAAAAGTTATAAACTACAGACAGATAAAATATAAAACAGCAAAATGGCAGATTTAAGTTAAACCATATCAATAATTGCATGAAGTGTATATATCTCAATCAAAAGGCAAACATGGTCAGATTAGATGAAAAAACAAGAGCCAATTATATTATAAGATCTCTAAAAGAAACACACAATATCATTGTAATACTGGCCAACTGTTTTAGATATGAAAGTCCCAGAGAGGGAATTCACTGGCTTTGCTTTGCCAAGGTATCTATCTTTAGACTGATCAAATGTTACTACAGTGAAACACACAATAAATAGTCACATAATTGACTAAAAGTAAAAGGTTTGGAGAAAGATGTGTCATGAAAACACTAAATTGAAGAAATTTGGAATGACCATACAGGTATTAACATCAAATAAAGCCAACTCAGAACATTACCAAAGATAACAACAAATGTAAAAGCAATAAGACAATTCATCAAGAAGACATAAAAATCTTAAGTATGTATACACCTAACAACAGAGATTTAAAATGCGTAAAGAAAAAAGATAAAATAAGAGAAATAGAGAAAACTACAATAACATAGACTTTTGTCTTAATAACTCATAGAAAAAAAAGAGAAAATATCATTAGGAATATAGATGACCTAAACTACACTACCAACCAATTTGACCTAACAGATATTTATAGAACACCCTAGCAAACAGCAGCATAACATATATTATTTTCAACTACACATGACACATTCTGCGAGACAGTGCTCATTCTGGGCCAGAAAATAAACCTCAAACTTAAAAGAATGAAACGGAGTTTAAACAGAAAACACTAAGAAAGATGCATGAGAAGTTCCCAAATGTTTGGAAATTAAATACTGCATTTATATATCACCCACATGTATCCAAGGGAAAGTCAAAAGAAAAATAAAATATGTTGAACTAAATGGAAATGAAAACATAACATACAAATTCATGGAATGCAGATAAGTAGCACTTAGAGTAAAATTTAAAACATCATAAGAAATAAGATAAGTGTGCTTAGCGATGCCTCATGATATTTGGTCAATGTATAAAAATTAATTGTATTTATATAGTCTAGCAATAAACTGGAAATTAAAGTATTAAAAAACCATAACTTTTCTTAGAACAACATAAGTCATGAAATAAAGATACATTTAACAAATAAATGTAAGATTTCTGTGCTGAAAACTTAAAAGTACTGATGAGAAAAATGAAAGAATACGTACAAATTTGCCAGTTCCATTGATCACAAGACTCAATATCATTATAGCATCAATTTTTCTCAAATTGATCTATGATTTCAATGCAATCCCAATTATAATCATGGACATTAAAAAATAGAAATAAAGAGTCTTATGTGGAAAATTCACATTGTAAACCAAAAGTGGAATTTTGAGCACTCTGTCCTCCCCCTGCAACAAGGCAACCAACTGAATGGACACCTCCTCTCTGTCAAGGGCATTCCAAAAATAACCTGAAACAAGAGTATAGGCCATAATGGGAACAAGTGGTCAAATATCTCTCATTATATCCTCCTCCCTTTGCAATTTGGGCACAATCGACCAGTGTAACACTAAAACAGATACTTAAGATGATCTTTTCTCTCTGAAGCCTGCTACCTGAAGGCTTCCTCAGCATAATAAAACCTTTGCTCTCCATAACTCCTTATCTTAACGTAAATACTAACTTCTATTGATTCCAGGTCTTTACATAAACTCAACTAATTACCAATCAGAAAATCTTCAAACCTACCTATGACCTGGAAGCCTCCACTTTGAGTTGTCCCACATTTCCAGACTGAACCAATGTACAACGTACATGTATTGATTGATGTCTGATGTCTCCCTAAAACATATAAAACCAATCTATAGCCCAACCACCTTGGGCACATGTTCTGAGGACCTCCTGAGACTTTGTCATAGGAACGTACTTAGCCTTGGCAACATAAACTTCTAAATTGGTTGAGATCTGTCTGAAATAATTTTGGTTTACAGCACTCAAACCTAAGCTAAAAGTATAGATTAATCAAAATAGCTATGAAAAAGAACAAAATATGAGGAGTCACACTACCTGATTTCAAGGTTCAAACATGAAGACAGGCTATATTGGCCTAAAGATAAACACGTAGAACAAACAAATAGATTAGAAAGCCCAGAAGTAGACCCAGACAAGTACAGACTCATAAACATATAATCAATAGGCAAAAGTGCCAAGGTAATTCAATAAGGAATGGGCAATATTTGCACAAAAATGAATCTCTATGCTTACATTTTACCATATAAAAATAGTGCAAGTTTTCTTTTTATCAAGATGGCAGACTAGAGATGTCAGATGCCAGTTCTCCTCAGAAAGAAGATCCAAAGTTATAGGCCAAAGGGAAAAACTGAATTGCAGCAGGAGTCTAGCAGAGATTGACCACTGAGGAACTTGCAGTTCCATGGAAAGAATAGGTGGAGGTGTTTCTTTGCTCCCCCAAACCTATGGTGGCCTGCTGACAGCCAAATTGTTGAAGAGCTAGTCTACCCTCATGAGCCCAGGCACTACCTTTGGCAGTGATCTGGGAACTTCTGGAGAGCAGAGCATCAGGTGGTCAGCTTGTGCAAGTTCATTCACTCTTTCTTCCAATCTGAGCTGAGGCAGTAGACATCATACTGGCATTATACTGGTTGTGCACCAGCTGTGGGCCATTAACATGCCCAGAGAATTTCAGTCCTTGTGTCTCCATATCACTAGGTGCTCCATGAATATTTCCTAGAGTGCACTTTGGAAAATTCACATTGTAAACAAGAAATAGAATGTATAGAAAAAATATAATAGAAAATAGAAATATGACTGGGACAACCATAGGAGATGGTTGCTCTCGGGAGCTGTAGGATCCCAAGAGATTTAGCCCACAGTATGGGACGCCCCTAGGGTAAAGACTATTGGAGCCATCAAAGTGTACTTTGGGACATAGGAAATGAGATCACATGGTCTCTCCGGCCAGAGAGCTCCCTTTTTGTGACCAGAAGGGACTGTGTGCTTCCATTCAAAATGTGGGCCTGGTGCAGAGCAATGAAAAAGGGGAGTGTTGCTCCATTCCAGTGGGCAGGAGGCACAAGTGGCTAGAAATGGATGTGAAGAGAGGATCTTCTCTCACCCCCTTGTCCACTGCTGCAGATATGGCATGTCTTTTCATACTGGGAGTTGGCACATGCTTACTTGAATACAGCCATTCCAGTGCTATTTAGGGCAGCTGCATCCCCACTGAAATTGTGTCTCCCTGTCCAGACTTGCACAAAGGGTTTTGCTCATGTCCCACTCCATATGTGGAGCAGCAGCATTTCTGCAGTGGAGTGCAGACCAGCCACAGAGCTGTCTGTTTGGGCTAACGGAAGAGGATCCACCCCAAAGCCGTTTTGGAGGTAGCTGCAGTTCAAGCATTTTCCATGGACTTCAGTTACATTGTGGCCTTGAGATAAAGCACAATGTCTTTTTGAAATGAAGCTCATGAGCCCTGGGATTAGGGTATGATAGGCAAATGAATCACACTTCTACCTGCCTAGGACAAGGAACTAGTGTATCTCTCTCCCTACAACACCCTATGGAGACCTCACCACATACGACCATGAACTTCCTCAACCATCCCAGTCATAGTGTGTGCTTCTGGTCATCTTCAGGGTGTTTGAGAGTGAGCCAGCTCTTAGTTGTAATTGCCACCTACTGGACTGGAGGCTAAATTTCACAACTAAATAAAAATATTTGTTGACAGAAGGGCATGGTGCTAGGAAAGAAGATAATCTTCCTGAGACCTCCACATGCCATGACATGAAAAATATAGTGAGTTGGTTCATACGCCCAAAACATTGTTGCAAATGTCAGCATTTAAAAAAAATCACACAGAAATTATCTTTAAAAAAGGAATAAATATGAAGCCTTGCCCTGTGAAAGCAACCAGAATTGAAGGCAAACAATTATATACAACTTATATTACAGCCCCAGCCTCAAGAAAGAAAAGTATGAAGAAGAGAAAGCAAATTCAAACATAAGAAGAGACAGCTCCTCCAGGTGAGAAGGAATCAGAGTAAGAACTCTTACAGTTAAAAAAAACACAGTGATTTGACACTCCCAAAGGATCACACTCTCTCTAGCAATGGAACCTAACCAACAGGGAATTCTGAAATGACAGATAATTCAAAATGAAATGTAAGAAAGCTCAATGAGATCCAAGAGGCCACTGCACTCCAGCCTGGGTGACAGAGTGAGACTCTGTCTCAAAAAAAAAAAAAAAAAAAAAAAAAGAGCACTCCAAGAGAACCAACACAAAGAAATCAGATAAACAATTCAAGTTATACATGAAAAATTGACTATAGAGATAGATTTAAAAAAAAAAAACAAAAAAACAGAACTTCTGGAAATAAAAAATACATTTAAAGATTTACAAAATGTAGTTGAAAGCTTAAAAATAGGTTAGATCAAACAGAAGAAAGAATTTAAGAGCCTGAAGACCAGGTCCTGTGAATTAATCCAGTCACACAAAAATAAAGAAAAAAGAATTTTAAAAACGTGAACAAAGCCTTCAGGAAATAGAGGATTATGTAAAAAAACACGAACCTATGAAATATATGCATTTGTGAAAGAGAAGAAGAAAAGGTAAAAAGTCAGGAAAACATATTTGATGACATAATTTTTAAACATTTGGTCTAGATAAGGATTTAAACATCCAGATACAAGAAGCTAAAATAACAGCTGGGAGACACTCTAAAAAACAAATCTTATTGTCAGGCCTCTGAGCTCACATCTGCATGGATACATCTGGATGGCCTGAAGCAACTGAAGAACCACAAAAGAAGTGAAAATAGCCAATTCCTGCCTTAACTGATGACATTCCACCATTGTGATTTGTTCCTGCCCCACCCTAACTGATCAATTGACCTTGTGACATTACTTCTCCTGGACAATGAGTGTCAGAAGCTCCCCACTGAGCACCTTGTGACCCCCGCCCCTGCCCGCAAGAGAAAACCCCCCTTTGACTGTAATTTTCCACTACCTACCCAAATCCTATACAACTGCCCCACCCTTATCTCCCTTTTCTGACTCCTTTTGCAGACTAGTCTGCCTGCACCCAAGTGATTAAAAAGACTTATTGCTCACACAAAGCCTGTTTCATGGTCTCTTCACATGGACGCACATGACATTTGGTGCCTCACTCCATGAGGAGATCCACCTACGACCTCGGGTCCACAGACCAGCCCAAGGAACATCTCACCAATTTCAAATCGGGTAAGTGGTTTTTTCACTCTTCTCCAGCCTCTCTTGCTACCTTTCAATCTCCCTGTCCTTCCAATTCCAGTTATTTTTCTTCTCTGGAAGAGACAAAGGAGACACATTTTATCCGTGGACCCAAAACTCCAGTGCCCATCACAGACTCAGGAAGACAGTCTTCCCTTTGTGTCTGATCATCACGGTGACACCTGCCTTGATCATTCACCCACATTCCATTGGTGTCTGATCACTGCGAGGACACCTGCCCTCATCATTCACCCACATTCCACTGGTGTCTGATCACTGCGGGGATGCCTGCCCTGATCATTCACCCACATTCCATTGGTGTCTGGTCACCGCAGGGATGCCTGCCTTGGTCATTCACCCACATTCCCTTAGTGGCAAGTCAATTGTGGGGACACCTGCTTTGGCTGCACACCCACATTGCAGCCCAGGGCTGCTCACCACCCCCTTCTCTGTGTCTCTACGTTTCTCTTTAAACTTACCTCCCTCATTATGGGCAATCTTTCACTCTCCATTCCCCCTTCTTCTCCCTTAGCTTGTGTTCTCAAGAACTTAAAACCTCCTCAACTCACACCTGACCTAAAATGTAAATGTCTCATTTTCTTCTGCAATACTGCTTGGCCCTAGTACATACTTGATAATGGTTCTAAATGGCGAGAAAATGGCACTTTACATTTCTGCATCCTACAAGATCTAGATAACCCTTCTACTACCTCCCTTCCTCATACCCAGTCTGGCTTACAGTTTTGTTCCACGACTAGCTCTCCCCTACCTGCCCAACAATTTCCTCTTAGAGAGGTGGCTAGAGCTGAAGGCATAGTCAGGGTATATGTGCCTTTTTCTCTATTGGACCTCTCCAAGATCAGTTAGCATTTAGGCTCTTTTTCATCAAATATAAAAACCCAGCCCAGTCCATGGCCTGTTTGGCAACAACCCTTAGAAGCTTTACCACCTTAGACCCAGAGGGGACAGAAAACTGTCTTATTCTGAATATGCATTTTATTACCCAGTCCACTCCTGACATTAGAAAAAGGTCCGAAAATTGGATTCCAGCCCTCAAACCCCACAACAGGACTTAATTAACCTCGCCTTCAAGGTGTACAATATAGAGAAGAGGCAGCCAAGTGGCAACATATTTCTGAGTTGAAATTCCTTGCCTCCACTGTGAGAGAAACCCTAGCCACATCTCCAGCATACAAGAACTTCAAAACACTTAAGATGCAATGGTTAGGCATTCATAAAGGAACTCCTCCCTCAAGATCTTGCTTCAAGTGCCAGAAATCTGGCCACTGGGCCAAGGAATGTCCACAGCCCAGGATTCCTCCTAAGCTGTGTCCCGTCTGTGAGGGACCCCACTGGAAATTGGACTGTCTAACTCACCCGGCAAACACTCACAGATCCCCTGGAACTCTGGCCCAAGGCTCTTGGACTGACTCCTTCCCAGATCTTCTCGGCTTAGGGGCTGAAGACTGATGCTGCCCGATTGCCTTGGAAGCCTCCTGGACCATCACAGACACTTTGGGTAACTCTTAAAGTGAAGGGTAAATCTGTACCCTTCTTAATCAATATGGAGGCTACCCACTCCACATCACCTTCTTTTCAAGGGCCTCTTTCCCTTGCCTCCATAAGTGTTGTGGGTATTGATGGCCAGGCTTCTAAACCTCTTAAAACTCCCCAACTCTAGTGCCAACTTGGACAACATTCTTTTATACTCTCTTTTTTAGTTGTCTCCACCTGCCCAGCTCCCTTATTAGGTCATTTTAACTAGATTATCTGCTTCCCGGACTATTTCTGGGCTACAACCACACCTCATTGCCACCCTTTTCCCCAGTTCAAAGCCTCCTTCGCATCCTCCCCTTGTGTCTCCCTACCTTAATCCATAAGTATGGGATACCTTTACTCCCTTCTTGGCAACTGATCTTGCACCCCTTATCATCCCATTAAAATCTAATCACCCTTACCCCACTCAACACCAATATCCCATCCCACAGCAGGCTTTAAAAGGGTTAAAGCCTGTTATCACCCACCTGTTACAACATGGCCTCTTAAAGCCTACAGATTCTCCTTATAACTCCCCTGTCCCACCTGTTCAGAAACTGGACAAATCTTACAGGCTAGTCCAGGATCTTCACTTTATCAACCAAATTGTCTTGCCTATCCACCCCATGGTGCCAAACCCATATACTCTCCTATCCTCAATACCTCCCTCTGGAACCCATTATTCTGTTCTAGATCTCAAACATGCTTTCTTTACTATTCCTGTACACCCTTCATCCCAGCCTCTCTTCCCTTTCACTTGGACTGACCCTGACACCATCAGTCTCCGCAACTTACCTGGTCTGTACTGCTGCAAGACTTCAGAGACAGCCCTCATTACTTCAGTCAAGCCCTTTCTCTTGATTTACTTTATTTCCTTGTGATCCCTGCCCCTGCCCACAAGAGAAAAATCCCCTTTAACTGTAATTTTCCTCTATCTACCCAAACCCTATAAAACTGCCCCACCCCTATCTCCCTTTGCTGACTTCTTTTTTTGGACTCAGTCTGCCTGCATCCAGGGGATTAGAAAGCTTTATTGCTCACACAAAGCCTGTTTGGTGGTCTCTTCACATGGATGCGCATGACACTTATCAAGGCTCATAGCCATCAGATTGTCAATAATCAACATGAAGGAAAAATCCTAAAAGCATTTAGAGAGAAGCAGCAAATCACCTATAAAGGAAATCCTATCAGACTAACAGTGGACTTCTGAGTAGAAACCTTATAAACCAGAAAGGACTGAGGTCTTATTTTCAGTCTTTTTCTAAAGAAAAGAACTGAAAGCCAAAAATTTTGTGCCCTGCTAAACTACCCTTCATAAGTGGAGAAGAAATAGTCTTTCTCAGAGGAGCAAATGCTAAGGGAATTCATCACCACTAGACCACTGCTATAAGATATGCTCAAAGGCATTTAAACATGAAAATAAAAGGACAATATCTGTATCATAAAATCATATGTAAATGAAAAGCTCATAGATTTTATAAAGCAATTGCGCAGTTGAGACTACAAGGTAACTACGTAACAACATAGTGACTGAAATAAAACCTGGGGAGCAGGGCCAAGATGGCTGACTAGAAACAGCAGCATTCCGAGGCTCCCATCAAAAAATAATAATGATAATAAGCATGTGAATTCTTCACCAGCAACAAAGGTATTCATATTCTCTCATCAGAACTGACTAGGAGGCTGGCACGACCCACAGAAAGAAAGAAGAACAGTGTGGTTTGGCAGCCCACCTGAGAGCCACAGAGGGCAGGGGAGCCACCTCCCCACAGTCAAGGGAGGTGGTGAGTGAGCATACTACCCAGACAGAGAAACTGCTTTTTCCACGGAACTGTGCAAACAATGGATTGGAAAATCCCACTCATGAACCCACTCCACCAGAGCCTAGTGTCCCAACCCTGGAACGCACAAATTCTTAACAGCCTCTCAGCTGGAATCTGTTTAAGCCTCCTGAACTCCTGAGGGAAGGGGCAACCAGCACCCCAACTGTGGTTGCCTACTGTCTAAGCTTTTGGAGCTCCTTGGGGGAGGGGTAGCAGCCGGTACTGGGACTCACAGCTGCCTAACACACTGAGCTCCCTGGTCAGGGGAAGTACAGCATCCATCTCTATAGCTCCAGCCTGTGCTTTTCCCCTGCTGGAGCCAGAAAGGCTGGATGGCTTGTTCCCAAGACTTGTCCCCCACCAGCCCAACATACTGGCTGTGGCAGTCTGTGACAAGAGTGCCTCTTGAGGCCTGACCCTGACCCATCCTTCCTCATTGGGTGGGGCTTCCCTGCAGGAACTCCAATAACTCCAGCCAGAGGCTCAGGGACGGAACCTGATCTGCCTGGTCTTGAGCCCCTAGTGGGAGAGGTGGCCGCAGACATAGCTTTTCCTGCTGGTAGTTCTGAGGAATCTGGGTAGCCTAGATGAGTGGGTTTCCTCCAAGTGAGGCACACCCTCTCCACGAAGTGACAAAGTGCTTCATTAAACAGGTCTTGTTCACTGTACCACCCAACTGAGTGAGACCCTCCAACGGGGTAGTCAGACATCCTTTACAGGAGCAATCCTACTGGAATCAGGTTGGTGCTCCTCAAGGTCAGAGGTCCCAGAAGAAGGAGCCAGCACCCATCTTTGCTATTCTCCAGCCTCCTTGAGTGACATCTCCAGGTGCAGGAGCGAATCAGATGAATGGGGCCTGATGTGAACCCCCAGGAATCGGCAGCAGCCCTGCAGAAGAGGGACCTGACCATTGAAAGAAAAACAAACAAGCAGAAAGCAATAACAACGGCATCAACAACAACAGCAACAAAAAAGCCTTCACAATAACTCCATCCAAGGGTCAGCAGCCTCAAAGGTCAAAATTAGACAAACTCACAAGGATGAGAAAGAATCAATGAAAAATTGCTAAAAACCCAAAAGGCCAGAATGTCTCTTCTCCTCCAAACAATCGCAACATCTCTCAATCACAGACACAGTACTGGATGGAGGATCAGATGGATGATTTGACAGAAGTAGGCTTCAGAAGATGGGCAATACAAAACTATGCTGAGCTAAAGGATCATATTTTAACACAATGCAAAGAAGCTAAGAACATTGATAAAAGGTTAGAGGAATTGCTAACTAGAATAAGTTTAAAGAGGAACATAAACAACCTGATGGAGCTGAAAAACACAGCATGAGAACTTCATGAAGCATACATAAGAATCAATAGCTGAATCGACCAACTGGAAGAAAGGATATCAGAGTTGGAAGACTGCCTTATTAAAATAAGACATGCAGACAAGACTAGAGAAAACAAGAATGAAAAGAAATGAACAAAGACTCCAAGAAATATGGGACTTCAATAAAAGACCGAACCTACAATTGATTGGAGTACCAGAAGGAGATGGGGAGAATGGAAACAAGCTGTTAAACATACTTCAGGATATAATCCAGGAGAACTTCCCCAACCTGGCCAGATAGGACAACATGCAAATTCAGGAAATACAGAGAACACCACTAAGACACTCCATGAGAAGATCAACCCCGAGACACATAATCATCAAATTCTCCAAGGTCAAAATGAAGGAAAACATGTTAAGGGCAGCCAGAGAGATAGGTCCGGTCACCTACAAAGGAAAGCTCATTAGGCTACCAGCAGACATCTCAGTGGAAACTCTACAAGCCAGAAGAAATTGGGGGCCAATATTCAACATTCTTAAAGAAAATGATTTTCAACCCAGAATTTCATATCCAGCCAAACTAAGCTTGATAAGCGAAGGAGAAATAAAATCATTTCCAGACAAGCAAATGCTGAGGGATTTCATTACCACCAGGCCTACCATGCAAGAGCTCCTAGAAGAAGCATAAAATATGGAAAGGAAAAACTGGTACCAACCACTTCAAAAAAACAGCAAAATATAAAGACCAAAGACACTATGAAGAAACGGCATCAACTAATGTGCAAAATAATCAAATAGCAGTATGATGACAGGATCAAATACACACATAACATCAATACACACATAACATCTACTAAACTTAAATGTAGATGGGCTAAGCACCACAATTAAAAGACACAGACTGGCAAATTGGATACAGATTTAAGACCCATTGGTATGCTGTATTCAGGAGACACACAACTCATGTGAAAAGACACACATCGGCTCAAAATAAAGGGATGGAGAAAAATTTACTAAGCAAATGGAAAGGAAAAAAAGCAGGGGTTACAAGCCCAGTCTCTGACAAAACAGACTTTAAACCAACAGAAATCAAAAAAGACAAAGAAGGGCATTATATAATGGAAAAGGGAACAATTCAACAAGAAGAGCGAACTGTTCTAAATAAATGTGCACCCAATAGAGGACCACCCAGATCCATAAAATAAGTTCTTAGAGACCTACAAAGAGATTTAGACTCCCACACAATAATAGTGGGAGACTTTAACACCCTGCTGTCTGTATTAGACAGATCAACAAGACAGAAAATTAACATGGATATTCAAGACTTGAACTCAACTCTGGATCAAGTGGACCTGGTAGACATCTATAGAACTCTCAATCCCAAATCAACAGAATATACATTCTTCTCAATGCTACATGGCACTTATTCTAAAATCGACCACATAATTAGAAGTAAAACACTCCTCAGCAAATGCAAAAGAACTGAAATTATAACAAACAGTCTCTCAGACTGCAGTGCAATCAAATTAGAACTCAGGATTAAGAAACTCACTCGAAACCACACAATTATATGGAAAATGAACAATCTGCTTCTGAATGAATACTGGGTAAATAGTAAAATTAAGGCAGAAATCAAGAAGTTCTTTGAAACCAATGAGAAAAAAGGAACAATGTACCAGAATCTCTGGTACACAGTTAATGCAGTATTAAGGGCGAAATTTATAGCACTAAATGCCCACATCAGAAAGCTAGAAAGATCTCAAATCAATATCCTAACATCACAGTCAAAAGAGCTACAGAGGCAATAATGAACTAATCCAACAGCTAGCAGAAGACAAGAAATAATGAAGATCAGAGAAGATTTGATAGAGATAGAGACACGAAAGACCGTCCAAAATATCAAGTAATCCAGTAGCTATTTTTTTTGGAAAAAAAAAAAAAAAGCAAAATAGACTGCTAGCTAGACTAGTGAAAAAGAAAAGAGAGAAGAATCAAATGCACACAATTTAAAAAGACAAAGGAATATCAGCACTGAACACACAGTAATACAAACTACTATCAGAGAATACTATAAACATCTCTATGCAAATAAACTAGAGACTCTAGAAGAAATGGATACATTCCTAGACATATACACCCTCCCAAGACTAAACCAGGAAGAAGCTGAATGCCTGAATAGACCAATAACAAGTTCTGAAGTTGAGACAGTAATTAAAAGCCTACTAACCAAAAAAAGACGAGGACCGGGTGGATTAACAGCAGAATTCTACCAGATGTACAAGGGGGAACTGGTATGATTCCTTCTGAAACTATTCTAAACAATTGAAAAGAGGGGACACCTCTCTAACTAATTTTATGAAGCCAGCATCATCCTGATATCAAAACTGGGAAGAGGCACAACAAAAAAAGAAGACTTCAGGCCAATATCCTTATAAACATCTATGCAAAAATCCTCAATAAAATACTGGCCAACCAAATCCAGCAGCACATCAAAAACTTGTCCTGCATGATCAAGTCAGCTTCATCCCTGGTTCAACATACCCCAATCAATAAATGTAATCCATCACATAAACAGAACCAAAGACAGAAACCACATGACTATCTCAATAGATGCAGAAAAAGCCTTTGATAAAATCGAACATCCTTTCATGTTAAAAACTCTCAGCTGGGCGCGGTGGCTCACGCCTGTAATCCTAGCACTTTGAGAGGCTGAGGTGGGCGGATCATGAGGTCAAGAGATGGAGACCATCCTGGTGAACATGGTGAAACCCTGTCTGTCCTAAAAATACAAAAGTTAGCTGGGTGTGGTGTTGCATGCCCAGCCACTCGGGAGGCCGAGGCAGGAGTATCGTTTGAACCCAGGAGGTGGAGGTTGCAGTGAGCCACGATCATGCCATTGCACTCCAGCCTAGTAACAGAGCAAGACTCCATCAGAAAAAAAAAAACAAAAAACAAAAACAAAAACAAAAAACCTCTCAATAAACTAGGTATTGATGGAACATATCTCAAAATAGTAAGAGCTATTTATGACAAATGCACAGCCAATATCATATTCAATGGGCAAAAGCTGGAAGCATTCCCTTTGAAAACCATTATAAGACAAGGATGCCCTCTCTCATCACTCCTATTCAGCATAGTATTGGAAATTCTGGCCAGGGCAATTAGGCAAGAGAAAGAAATAAAGGATATTCAAATAGGAAGAGAGGAAGTTAAATTGTCTCTGTTTGCAGATGATATGATTTTATATTTGGAAAACCCCATCATCTCAGTCCCAAACCTCCTCAAATTAATAAAAGCAACTTCAGCAGTGTCTCAGGATACAAAAAGAATGTGCAAAAGTCACAAGCATTCCTTTACGCCAACAGCAGACAAGCAGAGAGCCAAATCTTGAACGAACTCCGATTCACAATTGCTAAAAAGACAATAGAATACCTAGGAATACAGCTAACAAGGGATGTGAAAGACCTCTTCAAGGAGAACTACAAACCACTCCTCAACATTCCGTCCTCATGGATAGGAAGAATCAATATTGTCCAAATGGCCATACTCTCCAAAGTCACTTATAGATACAATGCTATTCCCATCAAACTACCATTGACATTCTACACAGAATTTAAAAAAAACCATTTTAAATTTCATATGTAATCAAAGAAGACCCTGTATTGCCAAGACAACCCTAAGCAAAAAGAACAAAGCTGGAGGCATCACACTACCTGACTTCAAACTATACTACAAGTCTATAGTAACCAAAGCAGCATGTACTGGTACCAAAACAGACATATAGACCAATGGAACAGAACAGAGACCTCAGAAATAACACCATATATCTACAACCATCTGATTTTCAACAAACCTGGCAAAATCAAGCAATGGAGAAAGGATCTCTGATTCAGTAAATGGTGGTGGGAAAACTGGCTAGCCATATGCAGGAAACTGAAATTGGACCCCTGCTTTACACTGTATACAAAAATTAACTAAAGATAGATTAGAGACTTAAATGTAAAATCAAAAGCCATAAAAATTGTAGAGGAAAACCTAGGAAATACCATTTAGGACATAGACATATGCAAAGACTTCATGACAAAAATGCCAAAAGCAATTACAATAAAAGCCAAAATTAACAAATGGGATCTAATTAAACTAAAACGCTTCTGCACGGCAAAAGTAACTTTCATCAGAGTGAACAGGCAACCTACAGAATAGGAGAAAATTTTTGCAATCTACCCATCTGACAAAGGTCTAATATCCAGCATTTACAAGGAACTTAAACAAATTTAGCAGAAAAAAGCAACCCCATCAAAAAGTGGGTTAAAGATATGAACAGACACTTCTCAAAAGACATTTAGGTGGCCAACAAACATATGAAAAAAAGTTCAACATCACTGATCATCAAAGAAATGCAAATCAAAACCATAATGAGATACTGTCTCACACCGTGATTATTAAAATATCAGGAAACAATCCATGCTGATGAGGCTGTGGAGAAGTAGGAATGCTTTTACACTGTTGGTGGGAATGTAAGTTAGTTCAGTCATTGTGGAAGACAGTGTGGTGATTCCTCAAGGATCTAGAACCAGAAATACCATTTGACCCAGCAATCCCATTACTGAGTATGTACCCAAAGGAATATAAGTCATTCTATTATAAAGACACATGTACACATATGTTTATTGCAGCATTATTTACAATAACAAAGACTTGGAATCAACCCAAATGCCCATCAATGATAGACTGGGTAAAGAAAATATGGTACATATACACCATGGAATACTATGCTGCCATAAAAAGGAATGAGATTATGTTCTTTTCAGGGACACTGATGAAGCTGGAAGCCATAATCCTCAGCAGACTAACACAGCAACAGACAACCAAACACCACATGTTCTCACTCATAAGTGGAAGTTGAACAATGAGAACACATGGACACAGAGAGGAGAATAACACACATCAGGGCCTGTTGGGGGATGAGGGCTGAGGGAAGGGAACTTAGAGGATGGGTCAATAGGCGCAGCAAACCACCATGGCACACGTATACCTATGTAACAAACCTGTACGTTCTGCACATGTATCCCAGTTTTTAGAAGAAATCAAAAAAATAAAATAAAAATAAAACCTTACATATCAATATTAACCTTGAACAACAATGGCCTAAATGCTCCACTTAAAAGATATAAACGGCTAATTGGATTAAAAAACAGGATCCAAACATTTTCTGTCTACAAGAAACCAACCTAATCAGTAAAGCCACCCACAGACTAAAAGCAAAGGGTTTGGAAAGAGATATACCATGGTAAAGTAAAATAAGTTACCAGGAGTAGCTATACTTACATCAATTCAAACAGACTTTAAATGAACAAAAGTAAAAAAAGACAAAGGAAGTCACTGTATAATTTTCAATTCAACAAAAATTGACAAAATTTTCAATTCAACGAAAATATAAAACTATTCTAATTATGTATGCACCTAACACCAGAGCACACGGATTCATAAGGCAAATACTACTAGAACTAATAAAAGAGATATATGGCAATATAGTAATAGTGTGGAACTTCAACACTCCACTGACAGCATTAGACAGATCATTGAGGCTGAAAATCAACAAAGAAACCTTGGGTTTTAACTGGACTCTAGACCAACTGGGCCTACTAGACATTTACACAACATTTTATTCAACAACTGCAGAATATATATATTCCTCCTCTGCACATGGAGCATTCCCTTAAAATTGTCTATATGCTGTGCCATAAAGTCTCAATAAATTCAAAAAGCTGAAATCATATCAAGTGTCTTCTCAGAACATAGAATAATACAATTAGAAATGAATACCAAGAGGAACCCTCAAAACTATACAAATACATGGAAACTAAATAACCTGCTCCTAAATGATTTTTGGGTAAATAACAAAATGAAGGCAAAACATTTTAAAATGAATGAAAATACAGATACAACATACCAAAACCTCGGGGATACAGAAAAAGTGGTATTAAGAGGAGGGTTTATAGCATTAAATGCCTACATCAAAATACAGAAATATCTCAAATTGACAAACCAATGTCACAACCGAAGGTACTAGATAAACAAGAACTAAACAAACCCAAAGCTAATGGAAGAAAAAAAGTAACAAAGATCAGAGCAGAATTAAATGAGATAGAGTCCAAAAAGATTATACAAAGAATAAAGCACACAAAGTTGTTCATTGGAAAGGATAAACAAAATTGATAGACCAGTAGCTAAATCAAGCAAGAAAAAAAGATGAGAAGATTCAAATAAGCACAATTAGAAATGATAAAAGTGATATTATGACTGATACCATATAAACATAAAATATCAGAGGCTACTATGAGCATCTCTATGCACACACAAAAAAACAGAAAATCTACTAGAAATAAATAAAGTTTTTAAAACATGCAACCTCTCAAGATTGAACCAAGAAGAAACAGAGAGGCTGAACAGACCAACAATGAGTAATAAAATTGAATCAGTAATAAAAAACCTTCAACCAAAAAAAGCTCAGAAACAGATGGATTCACAATGAATTTTACCAGACATACAAATAAGAGTTAGTACTAGTATTACTAAAACTATTCTAAAAACAAACAAATAAGGAGGAGAGATTTCTCTGTAATTCATTCTATGGAACCAGTGTCGTCCTCAAACCAAAACCAAGCAAGGGCACCAAAAGAAGAAAACTATAGGCCAATATCTCTGAGGAAAATAGAGGCAAACATGCTCTACAAAATACTAGGAAGCCAAATCCACCATCACATCAAAAGTATAATACATCATGATCAAGGGGTTTTATTCCAGGGATGTGAGAATGGTTCAACATATGCAAATCAATAGATGTGATTAACCATATAAGTAGAATTAAAAACAAAAGCCATATGATCATCTCAATTGACGCAGAAAAGGCATGCAGTAAAATCCAACACCCTCTCATGTTAAAAACCCTTCACAAAATAGGCATCAAAGAATCATACCTCAAAATAATAAAAGCCATAATAGCAATCTATAGCCAACATCATTGTGAATGGGAAAAAGTTGAAACATTTTCCTTAATAACTGGAGAAAGACAAGGATGCTCACTTTCAACACTTCTATCCAACACAGTACTGGAAGTCTTTGACAAAGCAATCAAGAAAGAAATAAAAGGCATCCAAATTATAAAAAAGAGTAGTCAAATCAACTGTTTGCTTATGACATATTCTTATAACCAGAAAACTAAATACTCCACCAAAAGATTTTTAGACTTGATAGTGATATCAGTAAAGTTTCATGATACAAAATCAACATAAAAAAATCAGTAACATTTATATACACCAATAACATTGACGCCGAGAACCAAATCAAAAAGTTAATCCATTTACACACACACACATACAAAAAACCTAGGAATATATTCAACAAACCAGATGAGAGATCTCTGCAAGGAAAACTACAAAATACTGAGGAAAGACATTGGAGATGACAAAAAGAAATGGAAAACCATCCCATGTTTACTGATTGGAAGAATCAATATAGGTAAAATGACCATATGTCCCAAATCAATCAACAGATTCAATGAAAATCTTATCAGATTACCAACATGAGTTTTCACATAATTAGAAAAAAAATTCTAAAATTCATATGGAACCAAAAAGAGCCTGCATTACCCCCAAAAACAAAGAACAAAAAGAGCAAAGCTAGAGATACCACATTACCTGAGTTTGAGGCTGTAGTAACGAAAACAGTATGGTATAAGTACAAATATGGACACATAGATCAATGGAACAGAATAGAGAACCCAGAAATAAAGCCTCATATCTGTAATCAACAGATCTTCAACAAGATCAACAAAAATAAACAATGGGAGAAGGATATCCTATTCAATACATTGTGCTGAGAAAATTGGATAGCCATATGCAGAAGAATGAAATTTGGTCCCTATCTCTTACCATATAGAAAAAATAACTTGAGATGGATTAAAGACTTAATTATAAGAGCTGAAATTATAAAAATCTTAGAAGAAACCCTGGAAAAAACTCTTCTGGACATGGACCCAGGCAAAAAATTTATGACTTGGCCTCAAAGTCAATTGCAGCAGAAACAAAATAGACAAGTGGTACTCAATTACTCTAAAAAGCTTCTTCACAGCAAAAGAAATAATCAACAGAGTAAGGAGAGAACTTACAAAATGGGAGAAAATATTTGCAAACTATGCATCTGATAATTCAGAATCTACAAGGAACTCAAACAGTTCAATAAGAGAAAAAACAAGTAACCCCATTAAAAAGTGGGCAAAGTACATGAACAGACATTCCTCAAAAAAGATATAGAAGTGGCCAAAATACATATGAAAAAATGCTGAACATCATTAATTATAAGAGAAATGCAAGTTAAACCACAGTGAGATGCCATCTCACACTAGTCACAATGGCTTTTATTAAAATGTCAAAAAACAACAGATATTAGTGAGATCACAGAGAATAGGGAATGCTTGCTTATATGCTGTTGGTAGAAATGTAAATTAGTACAACCTCTATGGAAAGTCATATGAAGATTTCTCAAAGAACTGAAAATAAATCTACCATTCAACCCAGAAGTCCCACTACTGAGTATCTACTCAAAGGTAAAAGAAAACATTATATCGAAAAGACACCTGCACTTACGTGTTTTTGTAGCACTATTTACAACAGCAAAGTCATAGAACCATCTTAAGTTTCTACCAACAATTGATTGGAAAAAGAAGTGTGGACTCTATATACCATGGAATACTATGCAGCCATAAAAAGAATGAAATCATGTCTTTTGCAGCAATAGGGATGGAACTGGTGGTCATTATCCTAAATGAAATAACTCAAGTAGTAAATCAAATACCACATATACTTACTTATAAGTAGGAGCTAAACAACTGGTACACATCGACACACAGAGAGAAATAACAGACACTGAGGATTCCAAAAAAGTAGAAGGTAGGATGGTAGTGAGGGTTTAAAAATTACCCATTGGGTACAAGTTTCACAATTCAGGTGACAGGCACATTAGAAGTCCAGGCCTCACCATTATGCAATATAACCATGTTCTACACCTGCACATGTATCCCCTGAATCTATTTTTTAAAAATCCAAAATGGATCATAGAAGCAAATGTAAAACCTAGAACTGTACATATTGTGGAAGAAAACATTAGAGAATATATTTGTGACCATGTGTTAAGCATCTACTTCAGCAAGACACAAAAAACATTACTTATAAAAGAAAAAAATTGAACTCCCTCAAAATTCAAATCTCTTCCTCTTCAAAAGACAGCACTAAGAAAATGAAAATACAATCTATAGATAAAGAGAAAATATTCCAAAAAAGATATCTGATTAAGGGTTTTTAATCCTAAATGAAGAGCTCTTCCAATGCAGTAATAAGAAATGAAACAAAAACCCAATAAGAAGCAAGAAGACATTTTGAACACTTCACTGACAAAGAGATACAGATGCCAAAAGCAGATTAAAAAAAAGTTAAATGCTATGAATCAGAAGGGAAATACAGGTTAAAACATGTTATACAACTACACACACTAGAATAATCAACATGAAATTTGGCAGTAGAAAGTATCATAGAGAACCATATATTATAAGAAAAACGGTTTGATTTTTATATATGTATATTTGCTAGGTTTTTTTTTTTGAAAGGGTCTCACTCTGTCACCTAGGCTGGAGTGCAGTGCATGATCATGGTTCCCCACAGCCTCAACCTCTTGGGCTCAGGTGATCCTCCTACATTTACCTCCCGAGTAACTGGGACAACAGGTGCCAGCTACCACACCCAGCTAATTTTTTGCATTTTTTTTTATTTGGAGAGATGGGGTTTCACCATGTTGGCCAGGCTGGTCTTGAAATCCTGGGCTCAAACGAGGAGTCTCAGCCTCGCAAACTGCTAGGACAATCGGTATGGGCCACCATGCCCAGCCTACATATTTGTTCTTACTTCTGAATTATGAGAATGGAAGAAAAACTTAATGAAATTAAATTTAGTGTTAATTACTGTTAGTCCTGGTTTTTCTCTCCAAATCATTAGAAACCTGGAGTGACATCTAGTGCAAACCCTCTTAAGCATAATTCTGACCTAATATCCCATCCTTCATTGAATCAAGGCTTGATTCCTTGTTGCTCTGGAAGAACACCTTTTATACACATACTTGAATAGTGATTTGAAAAAAAAAAAAACACGAGAAAAAATAACCTTTGATACCCCATAGTCAATTTCCAAAATTATTATTAAAAGATCTGTAATTGAAGCTAAAAATCTTTCTTGTTTGGTAAAAGCTCCAGCTTCAGCCACTGAAGCTGTGTCCATCTCTGTGGTTCAGATGTATCTGATTGTAGTTGGCAATTCTGAAGGACAGGACCCATAGCAGACACAGGAGCTTCTTTGTTGGGAACTGATACAGAGAAAAAAAAGGAGCCAGGTATGACGTTAGATTCAGTAACACGTCTAGTTATTGGGAGGAAAGAGTGAGTCTGAATAAATGTGTGGAATATTATCGAGCTCTGACTCATACCTAAGAAACTTAGGCCTGGGGAGAGAGAAGGCTGTTGCTAATAACTGTGAACAGTCTGATTATTTCAACAGGTTGCCTCTGCAAATATACTGTCTGTGCCTCTTTGCCGAGAAACACTGCATAGCTCTGACATGCAAAGCTTCAGTGAATGCACACAAGGGGTGACATGAAAAGTGGAAACAGTGCCCAGCAAGGGAATTTGGTTGTCAATAGTCAAAGTTCTATCCAGTAGCTGGCAAACACAGCAGAACGGACCAGTACCATGCAGTTTCCAGGATTTGATGTGGGGAAGATGAGACATCCAGAATCAGAAAACAGTGATAAAAGAACAAAAATAGGTTATACTTTGTAATTCTGCCAACATTCAACAGTCTTAATATTCCCCAATATATATCTCATTATTGTAAGGCTCTTTCTTTGACAATACAGTAAATTTTCCTATAATCTGAAGAAGAAAGGATTGCTAAAGAATTAATATCTCATTTTAATAATCTCTTCATGATTTTATATCCTGTATTTATTTTTCCAAAATATCAAATCCATTTAGGTACATTTTTTGTGGCTTAATATTTAAAACAAACACAGCATGATTTTTATCTAAGCCATTAAAATTCATCATCATAAATTAATTTAAAATTATAAACAGGTTGAAACAGAAGTCATTTAATTTCCTGTGCATTATATTACTTATGGGAATGTTATAAAAAATACTCTTCTTGTGCCTTCAATGTTTGTAATGCATAATTTAACCATGTTTTGTCTTCTGATAAGCGAATAGGAACATAAAAATATAACCATTTGAATATAGCTTTTCAACACAATTACAAGAGAAAATAATGAGTTAATGCTATATGGAACTTAACATGTATCAGGGACCCTACTGTATATTTCACATTTTTATGCATCCTTTAAGTCTTCATAACAACACTGATATAACAACGTGTAAGATTGTTTGGGAATAAATCAAAATGCCACTTCCTGAACTGAAGATTTCCATTTTCTCAATTTTTAGAGGCTAATGCATGGTTGTGGGCTTAAACACAACAGGCCACATTTTCCTATCACTACATTTGACTGACCTATGTTTTACCATTGCCTTTTCATTAGTAACTTGTGAACTTGGCCTCTAGGTAACACTCTAAAGCTACACGCATGATGCTTACACAGTCAGTGCAAACTGTGAATTCAAATAGTATACACATTTCACAAATCTGAAAAGAAACAAATTTCTAATTTCCACCAGGGTGTATAAAATGATACAAATAAAACCATAATGTTCCTACCCTCAGCAGTCAATAAGTGATTCATTACTGCTAGTGAGCCTGGTTGCTATCTCCTCTTTCTTATCTGAAAATAAGTAAATTATTATTTTTTTATTTTTAGATGGCAAGTTTAGAAACTATGTATGGAATAACGATCATTGAATACCATCTTGACTAACAACTTACAGCCAATATCTATTTTGAAAAGTGGAGAATATTCTTTGAATTTTATTTTTGTTTCAACTGTCTGTAATTGTGAAGGAAAGTTATTTTCCATTGTATAAGGTTATTACAGATTTGATTAGTAATAAAAGTGGTTAAATTCAATTGTATACAGCAGTCACAAGAACTAGATGTTAAACCATAAGGCAGAAATGTACAGAGAAAAAGGAATGGTAGAAGCATGAAGAAATGTAGGAGGTTGAGATGGAATGGGGATATTTTTAATTATTCCACTTACTCTGTTAGATAAACTGTTATCCCTTCTAAGCCTAGATTCCTGTAACCAAGTTAAATTAATAGTAAATAAATGTTAATTGGGATACAATACACATATCCTTCTTTATTAGGATGTGATATTCTATCCTACCTAATACAGGCTATTAGTTCCCACATATTTTTCTTTCACTTACTTTTGCCACTCCTGTTATGTTTGTTATGCCAGTAGTCTTTCTCGCCATCATTTATTTATTTATCTGGTTGAAATCTTAACTAATTTAGAAATGGAGATCATTTAGAACAGATAATGTATTATAAAATAAGTACTCTAAAATTAAGTGTGGGGGAGAATTTCAGAATAGCATAATTTCCAGTTATTGTACTCTGGCTTCTTTTTAAACCAGAAACCCTGATTTAACATTGTAAGTGCTGTCTGGGGCTGTCTAATTCATTGTCTTGTCGAATACATGAATTAAACAAATACAAGTCACACGTACATTTATTCATAAGTGTATATGTACTAGAGAAACAACAAAAATAGGGAGCAAATTATGTTGAAGCTGGAAAAAACTTGCACTGACATCAGTTTTAACAAGGCACTTGTTAGCATGCTTCTCAAAGTTCTAAAATCAATTGACTTGCTACAGGTTTTCTTCTCCTCTATCCTTAGATTACAATCCCCAGAGGCTGTCACAATGGCCATCATAATAGCCTGTCATAAAGTGATTCTTCTGAAGCTTCCTATGACAACCCCTCACCACTCCTTTACTCCATTATTGGTGAGGTGTTCCTGGTTCAAGACATTGAGAGAACAAGGCTCCCCTCACGTGCACTTTTTATCCCAACCCTATAAAAGCCTATTCTGAGAATAATTGAAAGCTCACTGGATAATACAGGCAACAACAAATGGTTTGCTTCTGACAAGAGTATTGCAGGCACTATCGCTGGCTTCAAAAGAGAATTCGAGATGACAGTAGGGATACTACTGAAATGACTTTTATGCAACTAAGATTTACAGGGAATGACTGAAATGTGTTAGCTGTATAATAAAAAGCCAAACTATGAAGGAAAAATACATTTTGTAAATTATATATCCTCACTGCTTCTTTGCAGTTACCAAACATTATCTTCTTATGAAAAATTTTGAAAGCTTAGAAAAAGAGAGCTGGCTTTATTAAACACGAAACAGAAAGGCTAACCCATAACATGTGTTAGCTATTCAAATTAAAATTAAGTAAAATTAAAAATTCAATCACACTAATTTCGACAGCCCAATAAACCACATGTGTCCAGACGCTATGGTAATTGGGCAGCCCAATGAACATTTCCACTATCACAGAAGCTCTATTGGACAGCCCTGAAATAGAACAAGTAATTAATATCAAATGGAAATTTTCCAAAATGTGTGCAGCAATCTTGCAAATGTATGAATATATTTATCATGTATTATAAAAGATCACAGGGAGAGTCAGTGCTATCTAGTAACTGATTTCAATAGATCGAAACATTTATATGACAAGGCTTTGTGTTTCCCAGTACTTTCAATTATTTTATACTTTCATTTTATAAGTAGCAAAAAAAAAAATTAAAATGTGACCCTCCTTCCCAAGCCCTTTTTGAGAGTAAAACTCACGTTTGATTGATTTTTACATTAGAAAAAAAATAGTCTCTGAAGACTCTTCCAACTTTTAATATGCAATATTATAAAAAGTTTGAAAATGTAATATGTTGAACAAAGCATAAGCAAGTCATCCTTTATGGTGATGTAATCTTATTTGAATTTACAATTTTAGAATGACTCTATCATCTTATCTTCAGATGATACGTTTTGATATGCTGGCCGTTTTATATTATATAAGATATATATAAAGAGGATGGACTGTGATCATGTGGATGGTTTAACACGTAATACAATACTTTATTTTATAGCATGACTTTAGAAAGTCTCCATTTGTCAAAGGTGACAGAGCTGTCTTTGAGTTATACTAGTAATTCTACATAAGAGTCAATAAAAAGCAGTATCAGGCACTCTGTGTATTCCATAAATAGTCCAGTAGTCCTCTAGCTTTCTTTTTAAAAAGGACTTTTTTTGACTTGGGCATGTTTTAAATTTTTTTATATGGATGGTTAGTATAAAGTGAATGTTGAGTATTCTCTAAAATATTTTATTGTTACAACAGAAATGACAAGGGAGGAAATTACCCTTAGTTGAACAGAACCTAATGCAAACAGATAATGTATTTTCAAATTTTCACTTAAAAACTTCAGAAAGTTCAATAGATTCAGACTACTCCATTAGGAAAGTAAGACAAACATGGGAAGGGCAGCCACTAAAGTTGGCACAGGGCATATAACAGAGGATTAGTGATACTTAGCATCATTTAATTAAAACATAGCCATGTTTAGGACTGCAAAATATCCAGTATCATATCAGATACTTGTCATGATAGATTTGCAAAGGCAGGAAAAAGCAGTCTGATTTTCCCTACAGTGATTCTAATTTATTTAGCAGAAATCTCAGTTTCTAACTTGCCAAAATAAAACTATATGTATATTCTTAATTATGTAATGGTCTGATTTTTTTATTTTTTATTTTTTGAGACGGAGTCTTGCTCTGTCGCCCAGGCTGGAGTGCAGTGGCACGATCTCGGTTCACTGCAACCTCTGCCACCTGGCTCAGGATGGTCTTGAATGCCTGACCTCAGGTGATCCGCCAGCCTGGGCCTCCCACAGTGCTGGGATTACAGACGTGAGCCACCGCGCCTAGCCTTAATGATCTGATTTTGAAGAACCTGACAAGCAGATTAATTTCTGTAAAAGGAGACAAGTTTCATTATTTCCCAACAACGAGTAAAAGAAGAGAATGAAGGACTGTCTGAGAGAATGAAAATCTTTTTCAGTATTAGAGCTTGACTAATGTTGATGAAATATTCTCTCCCACTCCTCTTTAAGTTGAACAACACATTCACTGTGTGTAAGAAAAAAGTGCTTCTTGGTTCATTTTTCAAACTTTGTCCTAACCTGATCCCACAAAACCTAATATTGGCATCAAAGAAAGACTTATGTGCCTAAGACTTTCAAATTTTGAAAAAAAAAAAATCCCATGATTTCAGAATATCAAGTACCATCACTGTACACCTGCTATAAATGTCTCTTTGTTAAATTGAAATTCTAAAAACTGGTAAGGTAAAATAGAAGAGGATATAGTATATGAACTGGAAAAGAATACAAATAATGTTCACTTGCATAGCATCAATGGTGTTTAGGAGAGAGTTTCTATCAAAATTTTAATTTCATTTGAAATGATAACCTCAATTTCTGATTGCGTTACTAATTCTATACGTAAACTGTATAGATTATCTGAATATCATAGAATACACAATCACATGATACTCTTCAAGTATGTCACAGTTTAGATATATCACAGCTAAATTTGAAAGGTTTTATTCAGAGAATGACTTTGGGATTTTCATATGAGACATGCATTTTCAAAATATATGTTGATACATTCATTTCTGATTTTTTTCCTAAAGCAGCAAACACAACTATTCATTTCAGAAGGACTCTGTTTTGAAGTGAGTAAAATATTCATAGTAATAATTATTAAATAAAATGTAAGAAGAACTAACATTTTCCAGAATGGCCTAAATTAGTAAAATTTTATACTAAACACAACCAGGTTGGAAAAAAACTCATAAGCAAATGGCAAGAAATTTATCTATCTTTAATTTGCACTACCAGGGAAAATGTCTAGCATTTACCTAGGTATGCTAATAGTTCAGAATGATGCAAGAGCACTAATTTTATAAGTTGCTACCGAATATTCTAGTTTTATTATATTTCACTCATCAACTAAAGAAAAATGAGCCCATTGGATTTGATGTTGTCTTCCCTGTAGACCCAGCTATCATTCTATGATATTTATCGACAAAACAAAAGTAAATTTTAGAAAAGAAAAGGTCTGGGGATTAAAACAAGACTGCTAGCTAGTGCTTCTCATATTATGGCATGAGTATTTGACAGAATTTCTAAGTACTCCTGAGTTATTAAGGTAATACCCTTTTTATAGGATTGTCACCCACAGTTCCAGAGGTTTCAGTGATTTGATTCTTTGATATTTAGTGAGCATCTGCATCAGTAGCTTTTAAGAGTTAAAATAGATTTTTTTCTTTTACGTAAATGTGTATTAAAGTTATCTTTTCTTCATCCTCCAGGGACAGAAGTAAGAAGTGTAAAGAAATCGGTATTGAGTCAGCAGTTTTAATAGCATTTCCATTTCATGAACACAACTAATTAAGTCTAGCAATTTCCCCTTTTGCCATTCTCTGTTGCATATTCTGGTTTCACATAATTTAGAAATCAGGAGAAATTTGAGTTGAAGCTACCCATAAAGAAAAAAAAGATAGCTTGGGAAATACATATTTAATATGAATTGCAGTAGTATGACTCCATTTTTGAGTGTAATAATTATGACATTAGCTTAAAATATGAAATTTTTATTTTTAAAATTTAAAAATTTTCCTCTCTTGTCTGCCACCATGTAAAACATGCCTTTGTCTTCTGCCATGATTGTGGGTGCTCCCTAGCAACGTGGAACTGTGAGTCCATTAAACCTCTTTTTCTTCGTAAATTACCCAGGCTCGGGTATGTCTTCATCAGCAATGTGAAAATAGACTAATACATTGCCCATGAATTTTTTGGGTGGTCTAATTTTACTTATAACCCACTTCAGTCCTGCTGTCAGTGATCAGTCATTTCCACCACCACTCATTTCTTAAGGCCTGACTTCAATTTTATGTACCTCATACACTTCAACTTCAAAGACACCTCCCTTTAGCGTTCTATCTTTACTTAGCTCCCATGTGACCTCATGGCACTATTCTACATTGACCCCATGCTACTTTCTTTGGTGGTTATTTCTATGAATAGGTGAGTTCTTTGTTGGATTTTAATCATGTTGAATTTGCCATAACAAACTTGACCATGAAGACTCACATTACCTATACAATAGCTTTTCTCACCAATAGGAACCATTGATATTCAAAGTCAAGAGAGTTAAACCCCTGAGCTCACTACAATTTTCCCAGGATACAATCTCAATTGAATTTCCAGAGAATGTAAAATTGGATTGCTCTTCCTTAGTATTTGCATTCCCCAAGCTATCTTCACCAAGATGTC
The DNA here is from genome assembly GCF_028885625.2 of Pongo pygmaeus. Classification (NCBI taxonomy): domain Eukaryota; kingdom Metazoa; phylum Chordata; class Mammalia; order Primates; family Hominidae; genus Pongo; species Pongo pygmaeus. Next base: position 15,890,626 of record NC_085930.1, on the reverse strand, counting down.
TGAGACTGGTTCCAATAACTGAAATTAAACTCAACTCTGATCTTGTCTTGGTGGATTGGATATAGGGAAGTTGTACTTCCTCCATCATGTATTTAAGGAGATTAAGGAACAAAGGAGTAGCAAAAGTGATATGGTGAGACTACTCATGGAATGGTGAGAAATAATTTCCTCAAACTTTCTGCTGTCCCAGAGTAATGAGGTAGAGCATCTGATTAGACATTTATTTTTCCTGCCGCTCAGAATGCCCTTTTCATTCTTCATTTTTACTAATCAAAATCTGATTTAGTATCTGAGACATGGCTTAAATGATATCACTTTCATTATTAAATCATTGCTGATCAACCTTCCCTACACATCTCTTTTTTATATCTTTAAAAATAATCAAATATATAGACTTTTTCACATTTTAGAATATTAATTTTTCTTATTTTAAAATAAGAAATGAACCAGTGACTGATCCTAGTGAGTCTGTGAAATGTGAGCCCTCTGACCAAGAATTCAAAATAGAAGTTTAAAGGAAACCCAGTGATCCAACATAACACACACAAAAAACTCAATTCAGAAATATATCAGAAAAAAATAAAGAAGAGATTGAGGCGAGGTGTGGTGGCTTATGCCTGTAATTCCAGCACTTTTGGAGGCCAAGGTGGGTGGGTCACTTGAGCTCAGGAGTTCGAGACCAAGCTGGGCAACATGGTGAAACCCCATGTCTACAAAAATATACAAAAACTTAACCAGGTATGAGGCCATGTACCTGTAGTCCCAGCTGTTCAGGAGGATGAGCTGGGAAGATTACTTGAGCCCAGAAGGTTGAGGCTAAACTGACCTGTGATCATGCCACTGTACTCCATCCTGGGTGACCGAGTGAGAGACTGTTTTGTTTTGTTTTTTAAAAGGAAAAGAGAGAAATATTTAACAAAGAAATTGAAATAATAATAAAAAATCAAACATAAATCTTACAAGTGAGAAATAAATTTGCTGAGCTGAAAAGTTCTTTAGAGGCTTACAACAGCAGAATGGATCAAGTAGTGAAAACAATCAGTGAGCTTGAAGACAGATTATTGGAAAATACACAGTCAGAGAAGAAGAAAGAATGCAATTGAACAAAGATTGCCTACAAGATAAAGAAAATGTCTTCAAATGACCAAATATAAGAATTATTAGTATTCAAGGGGGACTTCAGCAAGAGCAAGGTATAGAAAGCTTATTCGAGGAAATGGTAACAGAAACTTTACAAAACTTGAGAAAGAGATAAATATCCAGTTCCAGGAAGATCAAAGAGCAGCAAACTGATTTGACCCAAATAACTACCCCAAACATATAATAAAACTCTCAAAGGTCAAGGACAAAGAGAGGCTTTTAAGAGCAGCAAAAGAAAAGAAGAAAATAACACACAAAGAAGCCCCAGTTCATCTAGAAACACAAGTCTCAATGGAAACCATATAGACTAAAAAGAAGTGAGATGGCTTTTTCAAAGTAAAATATTGCTATACAAAAATACTCTATCCAACAAATCTTCTTTAATTATAAAGGAGAGATAAAGTATTTCCTAGACAAACAAAAGCTGAGAGAATTCACTGCCACTAGACCTGCATTACAAAATTGGCTAAAAGGAGTTCTTCACTCTGAACGAAAAAAACACTAATATGCCAAAAGAAAACATTTTAAGGTATAAAACCCACAGGTAGAATTAAGTACCTGGACAAACCCAGTATAATCTAACATTGTAAGCATGGTATACAATACACTCATAACTCGTGAAGCCTGTGATGGTTAATATTGTGTGTCAACTTGATTGGGTTGAAGAATGCAAATTATTGGTCCTGGGTTTGTCTGTGAGGGTGTTATCAAGGCAGATTAACATTTGAGTAGGTGGACTGGGAGAGGCAGATCTACCCTCACTCTATGTGGGCACCATCTAATCAGCTGCTAGTGTGGCTAAAAAAAAAAAAAAAAAAACAGACAGAAGAAGTTGGAAAGAGCAGACTTGCTGAGTCTTCTGGCCTTCATCTTTTTCTCATATGGGATGCTTCCTGCCCTCCAACACTGGACTCTACGTTCTTCAGATTCTGTACTCTTGGACACTAGTGGTTTGCCGCGGGTTCCCGGGCCTTCAGCCACAGACTGAATGCTGCACTGTTAGGCTTCCCTACTTTTGAGGTTTTGGGACTTGGACGCTTCCTTGTTCCTCAGCTTGCAGATGGCCTGTTGTGAGACCTCACCTTGTGATTGTGTGAGTCAATACTCTTAATAAACTCCCCTTCATATATACATCTATCCTGTTAGTTCTATCTCTCTAGAGAACCCTGACTAATACAAAGCCCAAAGGAAAAATCTATAAAAACAATAATTAAAAGATAGGCAATAAAAACTATGCAAATTAGACAATACCAAGTCAAAATGTGGGAGAAATGGAGTTAAAGTATAAAGTTGTTTTTCTTTTTTTCCCTATTTTTGGTCAGTTTGTTTATATTCTTTTCTTTGTGATCTAAGTTAAGTTGTCAACTTTTTAATATAAGTTGTTATATCTATGAGGTGTTCTTTGTAAGTCTCATGGTAACCACAATACAAAAACCTATAATAGATTGACTAAACATGAAAAGCAATGAATTAAAGAATACTACCAGAGAAAATCACTAAGCCACAAAGAAAGACAGTAAGAAAGGAAGAAAAGAAGAGAGGAGGCATGCACAAAGGTGACAGAAGTAAGTCCTTACTTATCAACAATGACACTAAGTGGATGCAATTCTCCAAATAAAAAAAATAGGATGAAGAAACAACACGCAAGTCTACGTTGTCTGCAACACTCAAGTCTATGCTGTCTACTTCACCTACGAAGACACTTATAGACTGAAAGTGAAGAGATGGAAAAAATATTTGATGCAACTGGGAACCAAAAACCAGTAGCTATAATTATATGAGATGAAATAGATTACAAATCAAAGATTGTAAAAAGATAATAAAATGGTAACTGTATCATGATAAACAGGTCAATTCAGTAAGAGGAAATAAGAATTCTAAATATATATGCACCCAACATCAGAGTTTCCAAGTATATAAAGCAAACATTAATAGACACAAAGGAAAAGGTAGACTACAATACAGTAAATGTAGGGAGTTTCAACATTCCTCTCTCAGTAATGAATGAATCATACAGAAAACGAACGTAGAATGAGCAAAGTTAAACTATATATGTATTAGTTTGTTTTCATCCTGCTGATAAAGACATACCCGAGACTGGGCAAGTTACAAAAGAAAGAAGTTTAATTGGACTTACAGTTCCATGTGGCTGGGGAAGCCTCACAACGATGGCAGAAGGCAAAAAGGAGCAAGTCACGACTTACATGGAGGCAACAGGCAAAGAAAGAGAGCTTGTGCAGGGGAAGTCCTCTTTTTAAAACCATCAGATCTCATGAGACTTATTTACTATCACAAGAACAGCACAAGAAAGGCTTGCCCCCATGGTTCAATTACCTTTCACGGGGTCCTGTCGACAACACATGGGAATTTAAGATGAGATTTTGGTGGGGACACAGTCAAACCATGTTAACATACTAGACAAAATAGGCTTAACTGACATTTACATTTCACTAACTGGTGCAGAATACACATTATTTTCATCAGTACATGGAACATTCTCCAGAATAGATCATGTTTTAGGCCACAAAACGGGTCTCAGCAAATTCATAAAAGTAGAAATCACATCAAGTTTCATTTCTGACCATAATGAAATAAAACCAGAAATCAACAACAAGAGGATTCTCAGAAGTTACACAAACATGTGGAAATTAAATGACATACTTGGAACAATTAATATGTCAGTGAAGAAATTAGGAAGAAAATTGAAAAGTTTTTTGAAACAAATGCTAATGGAAATACAACATACCAAAATCTTTACAATATAGCAAAAACAGTACTAAGAGGGAGGTTTATAGCAGTACATGCCTACATAAAAACAGTAGAAAGACTTCAAATGAACAACGCAATGATGTACCTCAAGGACCTAGAAAAGCAAAATCAAACCAAACCCAAAATTAATAGAAAAGAAGAAATCATAACAATCAGAGCAGAGGCTGGGCATAGTGGCTCGTGTCTGTAATTACACCATTTTGGGATGCCAAAACAGGAGGATTGCTTGAGCCTAGGAGTTTGAGACTAACTTGGGCAACATCACGAGGCCTCATCTCAACAAAAAATTAAAAAATTAGCCGGCCATGCTGGTGCACACCTATAGTCCAAGTTACTCAGGAGGCTGGGGCAGGAGGATACTTTGAGCCCAGGAGTTCGAGGCTGCAGTGAGCTATGATTTTGCCACTGCAGTATAGCCCGGAGACAATGTGAAACTCTGCCTCTAAAATAAATAAATAAATAATTAATATTGTTAAAGTGTCTATTCTACCCAAAGCAATTTGCAGATCCAATGTAACCCTATCAAAATACCAATGGCATTCTTCACAGAAATAGAAAGGCCAATCCTACAATTTATATTGAACCATAATAGACCCCTAATAGACAAAGCAACCCTGAGCAAAAAGAACAAAATTGGAGGCATCACATTACCTGACTCCAAAATATACTACAAAGTTACAGCAACAAAATCAACATGATACTGGTATAGGCACAGACATATAGACCAAGAAAACAGAATAGAGAACACAGATATATATCCACAAATCTATAGTCAACTGATTTTGGACAAAGGTGCCAAAGTGCCATTCTTCTGAATGTATAACCACATTCAGAAGAATAAAACTAGATCCCTATCTCACACACTCTACAAAAGTCAACTCAAAATGTATTAAAGACTTAAAGGCAGGATCTGAAACTCCAAAGCTACTGGAAGGAAACATTGGGGAAACAATCCAGGACATTGCTCTGGACAAAGATTTTTCATGTGAGACCTCAAAAACACAGACAACTAAAGCAAAGATACACAAATGGCATTATGTCAAGCTAAAAAGCTTCCGCACAGCTAAGGAAACAATCAATAAAGTGAAGAGGCAACCAACAGAATGAGAAAAGAAAGGATTAATAACCAGAATATACAAAGGGCTTAACCAACTCAGCAGCAAAATAACAATAATTTGATTTAAAAAATGGACAAAAGATCTGAATAGACACTTCTCAAAAGAAGACACACAAATGGCCAACAGGTAAATGAAAAATGCTTAAAATAACTAAACATCAGAGAAATGCAAATCAAAACCACAATGATATATCACCTCACCCTAGTTAAAATGGCTTCTATGAAAATGACAGGGAACAACAAATACTAATGAGCATGTGGAGAAAGGGAATTCTTGTACACTGTTGGTGGGAATGTAAATTAGAACAATTACTATGAAAAATTGTATGTAAATTATTCAAAAATAATACAGAACTACCATATGATCCAGCAATTACATTATTGGATGGAATAAATATCCAAAAGGAAGGAAGTCAGTACATTGCAGAGACACCTGCACTCCCACGCTTATTGAAGCATTATTCATAATAGCCAAAATATGGAATGAATCTAAGTGCCCATCAATGGATGAATAGATAAAGAAAATGTAGTATATATACACAATGAAATATTATTCACACATTAAGAAGAATGAAATTCTTTCATTCACAGCAACATGGGTAGAATTGGAGGTTACTACGTTAAGTGAAATAATTCAAGCACGGAAGACAAATATCACATGTTCTCAATCACATAATGGAGGTAAAAAAGTGGATCCCATAAAGACAGAAAGTAGATTGCTGGTTTCCAGAGTCTGAGAAGGGTAAGAGGGAAAGGGGATAAAGAGAGGTTAATTAATACATACAAATATACAGTCTATAGAAGAAATAAGACCTGGTGTTAGACAGATCAGTAGGGTGATTATAGGTTACAATCATCTAGTGTAAGTTTCAAAAAGCTAGAAGAAAATTATTCAAATGTTTCTAGCATAACGAAAAGAAAAATATTTAAGGTAAGGTAATGTATTCCAATTACATTCCTTTGATCTTTACAAATTATATGAATGTATTATATTATCACATGTGCCCAGAAAATATGTACATCTATAATATATCAATAAAAATTTTAAAAATTAAAGCAATAATACAGAACTTCAGTTTTGGCAATATGGAGAACTAGAGTACCTGAAAGCTCTCATGCTACAAAAATTTCCCTCTACAATTATTAGATAGTGTATAAGTAGGCTTCCTATTAAATATGTAAATAACTTCACAAGAAATAAGGAAAATTTCTATGATCCCTAAACAAGAGGCAACTGAAAACCAGAACATTAACTACATGAGTAACCATGAGGTTACTCCGGAGGCCCCGGAGTTCATCTTAATAATCTGGGGTAATGTTCTCAATTGGGGGCAATTTTCCCCACACAGTGACATTTGGTAAAGTATGGAGACATTTTGGTTGACGCAAGTGGGAGGAGGTGTACTATCGGCATCTTGTGAGTAGAAGGCAGGATTGCTGCTAAACTTCCTACTAAGCACAGGATACAACCTTCTACCCTAACCACTAAACAATTATCCATCCCAAAATATCGCTGGTGTTGACGTGGAGAAGCCCTGCTTTAGGGACTTTAATATTAATATTTGCAGCTGAAGATGGGAGAGAACCTCTTGAGCTAATGAGATACAGCAGGTCCTCACATAATGTTATTGTGTTTAGTGTTATTTTGCTATAATGTTGATGAGAAAAAAAAAATCAATTCCCGCAAGATATCTCAGTTCTTTACGATAGATTGTCTTACTTGTTTTTATTAATCTTTGAAAAATGTGTGTCTAGCTCACATTTATTTCAATGTCTCACATTAGAATTTTGTTGATGTTTTTGTGACCAAAAATATGCCTTAGGAACTTAACTCTAGTTTTTAACAATTGGTCTAAAGGAAAATTAGTTTTGCTATATGTCTTTTCATTTAAAGTCACAGTTTTCAAGTATGTTAGGTGAGAGCTTACAGTACAGGGAGTTAGAACTGAGATACCCATACATTATAAGGTAAGAAACTTTTCAGGGCTAACTCACAGTGAACTGCACAACTAGAAAAATGTCTGCTATCTAAGCAAAAAGGAACTTCTGTGTTTGGACTGGGCCCTGAAAATTTGTAGCCATAACCTGCCATTAGGTATGTCTGCATTTCAGCCATCTTCTGTTATTAGATCTTGCATAATTCCTAGCCATAAACTTGACTCCGCTGCAGTAAAACCTTTGGGAATCAAGCATAAGCAAGCACAAAGAGCGCTGGAGAAAGATATCTTCAACACAGGCACACATATATAAGGCTCAGTGAAGGTGAACTCCTGATCACAACTATAAAAACACACCAAGAGCATGAGTTTGTAGACATTAAATAGAACAGAAGGATTCAAACCACAAGCATTTCAGGTAACATTTTTTTTTCTAGACATTGTATTTTCAATAGACGTACTTAATTAATGATAGGAGATTTAGAAATGAGAGAAAAGAAGCCGTTATTAAAATAACAACAACGACCACCATAAATGGATGGGGTAATATTCAGAGTGAATGTCTGAATTTATTTCACTTTTAATAAAATAAATGAATTGTCATTATGAGTCTTGACAAAGATAAATCTAAATAAGCACATATCAAAAAGCATGGTAGTAAAACTGCAGAGGACTGAAGGGAAAGAAAAACTAAAAACATCTCTTAAAAGTAACTAGAGAAACAAAGATAAGGCCAAACATAGAACAATTAGTCCAACTGCAGGTTTCTCAATGGCCATATTAGAAAGCATGTGACAATGAATATCATCAAAGTACATTGAGAAAATAGTTGTCAACCTGGTATTTTATATTCTGAACACATGAAGATATTTTCAAACAACACTTTTTAAATGTAGCTTGCTAAAAAGGTAAGAACTTGGTTATCAACTCTATTTGACCCAAATTTGAAATTTTAAAATCCTCGATGTTAATCCCCACTTCAAATCTATTATGTTAGGATCTCTTTGGGTGTGACTGAGTCCCTAGTATTTTTTTAAAGCTCTATAAATGATTCCAATATCCAACTGAATTTGAGACCCACTGTAGTTGACACAATATTTTAGCAGGCAAGAAATAAAACCCCAAAGGAAGGTAGAAGCAGACAAAAAAGTGTCAAATAAGCCATTGTTGAACACATAACAATTGTCATAGCAATAATAACTATATCTACGTAATGTATATGTCTCCATATACATTTATTTATGTATTTATTTAACATATCTATAGTAATGCTGCAAAATAAACCTGAAGGGATAATAAAGACTTCCCATTTATACACTACATTTTCTAATAATAATTGAATTAAAATTTGAAAATTTAGCCCAAAATATCCATATTCCAGAATTTCAGATGCAAACATTTAAACACTCATGGATCAAAAGAATCATGAGAAAAGAGAAAACATTTAAATTAGAGTGACTATGGAAATATTTGTCAGAAATTATGTGTTTCATTTGAAATAATGTGATGTCTAATTATAGGTGTCAACTTGAATGGGTGAAGGAATACCAGGAAACGTAGTAAAGCATTTATTTGTTGGGCATATCTCCGAGGGTATTTCCAGAGGAAATTAGCCTATGAGTCTGACTAGACTAGACAGGAATAATCTACCCTTAATGAACATGGGCACTATCCAAACTTCCTGGGGCCCAGAGAGAACAAAAACAGAAAGGCCAATATGTTGATATGTCTTCTGGAGATGGGATGCATCCTTCCTCTCCTGTGTACCTGTCTATCCATCTTATTGGTTCTGTTTCTCTGGAAAACCCGGACTAATACAAATAGTGTTTAAAGGGAAATTTAGAATTTTACAAGGCTTTATGTGAAAAAAAAATAGATAAATATTGACAAAAATTTCTATACTTTCTATTTTAAGATTTCTATTCTAAGACACTTTGAAAAGTAAAACAATAAATCCAAATAAATGAGGAGGAATAAAATAATTAAGATGAAAATATAATTGAGAACATAGAAAAAAATAGAGGATATATAATATTAAATGCAGATTCTCTGAAAAGTCCAAGAAAAACTACAAATCTCTGACAAACTGATTAAGAAAACTGCAGAGAAAATATCAATCGATTCTGCTCAGATTAGTAAAACAGTAAATAGGTAATAAAATGTATAATCATGTAGAATATAATTTAAAAACTTTGTCAATAAATTTGAAAATTCAAAGGAAGTAAACTAATTTCTTAAAAGTCATAATATAGAAAAATTGAAGAAGAAATGATAATCAATTTATAACCATTAAATAGACTGAATAAGAATATTGTAATTTTTAAAAAAGGTATTACATACACAATGATAGGCAAGTTTTATCAAATATTTCAATATATCAAAATTTTGATGGTAAAATACATAATCTGTATGTATATGTAAAATTCCTAGATATTTTTCCAGTATAAATTTATGATTAAGTTCATTGAAGTATTGTGTTTTAAAGAAAAAAATATAGAAAAAAAACCCTTAATTATGCAATAATAAGAAAACAAATAAATTCTAATACATTCTAGGAATAGAATACCATAAATAATGAAATAAATTAGAGCTCAATGGATAAATAAAAATAGACCCCCAAAGCAATGATATTGAGTAAAATAATAGTAATCTGAAGAAACATACATATAGTGGCCTTTTTGATATTTATGACATTTCTGGCAACTGTACCATATAAAGGCCTGAGTCAGAAAAAATAAAAACAAAACCTTGACCCCGTTTAGAAAATATTTAATAGCATGTTTGTGTGTTATTAAATAACTTGTTATTAAATAATGTAAATGTTTTCTCCTTATGATTCTTTTGATTCATGGGTGTTTAAATGTTTGCATCTGAAATTCTGAAATATGGATATTTTGGGCTAATTTTTAGAATTTTAATTCAATTATTATTAGAAAATGTAGTGTATAAATGGGAAGTCTTTATTATCCTTTCATAACATGCAAACACGTTATATATGTTTATGTTTTCAAATACAAATATACATAATGTAAATATGGTATGGCCTATCCCATCCAAATTTAGGATGGTCATTAGCTCTTAGGAGAAGAAGGGAATCACAAGGAGGAGTTTGTAGGATGCTCCAAGTGTATTCCTAATGATTTATTATTTCAAAAATATAAAAATTGATAAATGTATGCAAAATGTTACATTTAAACAAAGATGGTGGGAGTATGAATATTTACGATATTTTTCTGTGTATTTTTTAGGCTTACAGTACTTCCAAATATTAAAAGAAAGGAATACTGCTTCTTTTTAAAGCACCTATAACTAAAATTATGTGTGAGAGAGTTAATTTTAAAGCCAAAACATCAATATAAATATAGTTGTTCAGATTTACTTCACAAAACTGTGCCAACTTGAAAACCCTCTTCCCCAAACTAAAGTCAACTGATTTATTTGCAGAACTCAGCGGTGCATCATGCAGTCAGCAACCTCTTAGCCTTAGTCTGCGACGCCAGCACACCGGGAGACCAGCCATTGCACTGCTTCCCTCCAGATTAGGTCTAGAGAGCCTGAAGCGTTCATGAGTGAAATGGACACATACAGAGGCTCTCCTTGGCTTGGTTTAATGTTTCATTTGGTGCCAAAAAGTATTATACTTTCATTCCACTTACATTCTTCTTCTATTTGTGCATGAGTGGAAAATCTATTAAGTGTCAAAGAAGATCACTGAAAAGAAACTAATATCACTCAAACTAAAATTTATTTTTACTGTAATTCACCAACATTTTTTCTCTTACTGCATTTTGATTGAAATCTAGGTCACAGTACAGTTCAACTTATCCTTTGCAGTGCCAAATATTTGTAGACAGCAATTGCTCAACCTCAACTTTCTATTAACAAATTCCATGTGTAAAGTTATACATGTCAGTGGAACCGAAGCCCTCAGGTCTCACATTCAGCATATTAATAATTTATTATTGTTTTATTTTATACTCAAGCTGATTTTTCCTATAATTTAAAAAAATATACCATACTAGTTTCTTTGCACTGACTAGATCATTATTCTTGTTGTCTTGGCGAGATTCTCCAGGGGGAATTCTAAGGAGAATTATTTAAATCCTCTTTGAGGTAGCACGTACATCAATGATTGAGGCGTGTCCACTTTGTCTTTCTTGTCTCTCTTTACTAAAAATGCTTTCCATTCTCAGACCTCTTCCACACTTGTTAGCTTTCTACTATTTGCTAGAGGAAGTAGCTACCAGTGTAATCTTGGTTAAGTAAACTACACTGCAAAATTAGAATATTATGGCACCTAGAAGATTACCTAAAATCATTCAGATGAAAGTGGCTTTTGGGAATTTTGCATTGCCTTAACTTTGGGTTTTGTGCAATTATAATTGTGTTATTGTACAGGATTAATAGAAGAATCTATCATGCAGGATTTCTATAAAGCCTCAATGCAATAATCCATAGTAAGTCATTTAGCTCAGGCTTTGGCACATATTTTCTATGCAACAAATGTTAATTTTGCAACAAGTGTGATGACGGCATTCACAGTGATGTTAATAGTAGTGGTGGTGATGGGAGTAGTAGTAGTGGATTGGAATGAGTATTTGCTATTGTTTTAATAATAATGAGACTAAAATAAATACAAAAAAATTGTGAAAGAGGTTGCCTCACAGGAAACAAAGACTTTTGTTGTTCTCTTACTTTCTGTTTTCTAAATTAGAAATTCTAAGAGTTTTCTTTGAAATATTCTATTTCAAATGGATAGCCATAAATAAAGGAACAGACCGTTCTACTTAAAAGAATAAAGCTTACCTCTTTGAACATAGTAACCTAATTGTGCTGACATTATGTAGTACTGCACGTCACCTCAATAATCACTAAATATGTTTTTGCTTTACTTAACCAAAAAAGTCATTAAAATGTTTCTGAGCAATTTGGAATTTTTATTATTATTAATTAATAATTTTGATTAATGAAAAAATCAATTCCACATCACAAATAACTTACTGGAGGATTATGACAAATGTTATATAAAATTATTATAAATGTGTCTATATCTTTATTACACATCGATGTTTAATTATATTTCATTATAATTTCATGAAAAATGAGAAATTCATTTAATAATAACAATTTTTAATTAAAATATTTTCTTGTCAAATATAACTCTTGAAAGAAACCCATTATTTTAGAAGCTAGAACCCCTTATCTATTCGTTGGACACATTTTACCTCTATTGTTCAAGTTCATTTCCCAGAAAGCTAAAAATCTCTCTCATCTTCCACTGCCTTTTACATTGAATAATAAAATGTTAATTTGTATTTTATGTCAGGGGATTTTTTTTCACAAGGGATTTGCTATTGATGTAAATGGTCATTGTACAGGATTAGTCAAAGAACCATATGAAGGAAATATTTTTCAGGCTTTTGAGTATCATTTCAAGATGAGAATATTTGCATTCCCATTAGGGCATCTTTTCTAAAATGAATAGATCAGTGTCTTAGATTGTTGAAAGGCCATCGGTAGATTGTCTTTTGTGTAATATGTCTGTAGTAGGCCTAGTAAAATGCAGTTCCTAGGGAAAGAGGTTGTTCAAAAATGTCAGATGAATCCCTTGAGTCTCACACTCTGTCATATTATTTTCTGCTAATGTTGATGCAAATGAAATGAATCTCTAGTTCTATTCATCTATACAGTATTATCAAAAGGGATAGCTGGTAGCTATATCAATATGATAATTTCAGTTTACAAATTATAACTGAAGATTGGAAGTTCCTTTCCCTAAACTTCTACAAAGTAAATGTTAGGGAAGTATGTTTTGTTTTGTAAAAAATACAAAGCCTCTCTGTTGAATATTGAAGCTATCAATTTGTGAGTTAAAAAACCTTATGACATATCCAGAACGTTATTTGGATTTACTTTGTATGTCTGTTACTAACTGTTTAGATGGGCATACAAATAAGTTATAAACATGTTTATAATAAAGTATTTATTACAAGGATAGATATATTACTCCATCTACTAATGAGAGGATAACCTGAGTTTATGGATGTAACATGAGATTTAAGGACAATTCATATTGTAATTAATCATTGGAGAAGAATGGAAAATCACAGACAGCATCACAAGCAAGTATTACTAGAGCTTTTGACAAACTACAAAACTACAAAATAAAACACTTAAAATGACCGTAGTTTTAAGGAATGCAAAGACGTTTCTTTCCAGTGGCAAACTGTGTTTCATAGCATCATGAAAATTTAAAACTAGAGGCAAACAAAATAGGCCTCTATTCCAATGCTGTCATTTTACATAAGAGAAAATTGAATGTCAGAAAAAATAAGTGACTTATTCAATGTAAAATGAAATGATTATTCCTAGTTTTGACCATGAAACAACAATAATCAAAAGTAGAAATCGCATTCCTTATGTTTGGGAACACATGCCAAAACTTGTATTAAAAACACAACTTTAGTTGTTCTATCTATTCATCTTTCTTTTAAAAGATGCATTTAATATAAAAATTTGCACATTTGCACACTTTCAGACTACCTTTCTAATTTCATGAAATCATTTGACTTTTGAATTGCACTCTGTTTAGCTCTTTTCTAGTGATTTTTTTTCTTCCATTGTTCATACAGGGTGCATTTTCTTTTAGCCTCTCTGTTATCATTTTGATTTAAATCCTTTGCTTTCTTGGATTGACTCGTTCTGATAAACTATTCCTATTTCATCCTTTTCTGTTTGGCTCCGATGATCCACAGTAATTTTGTAGGCTTTGCTACATCACCACCTCTTAGGTGTGTGTAATGAGGGATGCAGTGCCTTCATTTTTTCCCCTTTACGGTTCAATCCTAAAGTATAATGTGGGAAGTGGGATTGGTATTTAGCTTGTTAGGAAATCTATAGGAGTCACATTAACAGCACACTGCTTTATAAACTGTCACTGCCACAGGAAAATTTGAGGGCAATTTTCCTACACAATTACTTCCCCTCTTCCTTTAGTAACAAAATAATTACTTTAAAATATGAATAAGTACACTTTAACACATTTTAGAATCAAGTGAACCTCATGATATTGAATATTCAAGATCAAAAATATAATTGACATGAGTTTGTATAATTTGTTATCATATTATGAATAAATACTCAATATTAAAACTTGTCAACCATACCCTCATCTTTTCTGAACTTATCAACAGAGACTTCACTGATACAAATGGCATACCACTGTTAAGCATAATACTGTTCTAAATGAACATTATTTCTGATACAGGAAATATAGAAACTAGAAATCTATCTTCAAAAAGGAAGTTGCAAAGCATTTACTACTCTTATATGGAAAATTAGTAAAGATTTTAGCCTGTGGAATGTATGTAGGAGTACATATATCAAATCCATCAATTTTTAGAGCTCTGATACTTGCACTTTATAATGGCAAGATGTGTCAGGAACCTCAAAAGGATCAAGGAACAATGACTAGCTTCAACAAAAATATTCCATGTATTTTTTTAAATAAGGGCTTTCATTGCCATTAATTAATAAGAGAACAGCAAAGCTAATTGGGAACCTAAAGATCTTTCATCTAAACACTCAAAATATAAGTGTTGACAAAGAAGAAAAGTAAGCAAGAGAGTATGTCTCAAAAAGAGCAAGCTACTGTGGCACTATGTTTGACCGAGATGTGTTCCCGGTAGTATTCAAAATACCTGATCCAGCCTTCTAGTGGTTGTCCTTTCAGCTGTTAAGGTTCTTATTTGATGTACTAATGAAATGATAATACTTATAAGGATGTGAGTTAGAGTTTTTTTATGAAAGAGGGGAAAGATCTCAACTGAATCACCAACTTGGATATTCATTAATAAATCACTTAACTTTTTAAAAGCTATTTATTTTTAAGCTTATTATTTGTAAAGTGAACACAAGAACATTGTCCAACCATGATGATTGATAAATAATAAACACACAATATATTCTCTTCCACAGCTTCTACGATGGTTTTAAATCAGTTTTTATAACACGTAGTTAAGGATTGCAAAGACAAAGTGAAAGACTTCCGATTAAAAGGAATTCTAAGAATTTCTCTTAGGTCAATGGTTTCTGTTTATTAATAGCAGTGGTATTTTTAGTTTTAATTTTTTTAAATTTAAACACATGTAAAGTCTGTGGTGAAAGATGATTTGTTTTTTGAGATAATAATAATGAAATTCCTACCCATGGAGACACACGGAATTGGAAAGAAACTGTAAAGATTTGAAGGTATTACATAATGCTTTAAAAATGTTTAGGAGGGTGAACCATTCTTTCTCATCTCTCATCTGAATTCAAACATAGAAAAACAGAAAATACAAATTCCTAAAATAACATTATACTTTATTGAATTAAAGATTTTATTTTATTTTTGTCTATCAATTATCTATCTATCTATCTATTTTTACTGTCATAACCATAAAAGAAAGCTTTATTGCCTTTGTTGAAAAGAAAGAATAAATATGGCCTGGCTGGGAGGGATGGGCTTATACCTACAATCCCAGCACTTTGGGAGACTGATGCAGGAGGATTGCTTGAGCCCAGGCGTTTAAGACCAGCCTGGACAACATAGTGAGACCCCATCTATAGTAAAGAATTAAAAAAATAGCTGGGCATGGTGGCACATGCCTGTAGTCCCGGCTACTCAAGAGACTGAGGTGGGAGGTTCACTTGAGCCCAGGAGGTTGAAGCTGCACTGAGCTGTGATTGTGCCACTGCACTCTGGCTTGGAGGACAGAGCAAGACCTTGTCTCAAAAAAAAAAAATAATAATAATGCTCTTGGCCGTAGATATAACAATGGACAACTATAGCAGGTGTAGAAAAGGGCTGAAGCCATTATGTCCCTTACATGATGAAACTACATCTATTCTTTGTTAGCTCACAATCTTAATATGTCAGATTTGTGTTTTTATTCATCCAAATGTAACCTTTTAATATATGGTAAAAATATACATTTTTGGTTAATTCAAAAAATGTGAAGTATTCTCATCTCTGTTATAAAACTACCTTATAAACACATAGGGGTACCCAATGGGCATAAATATAAAATGCAATAGGGGCACTTCCCACAGAAAATAACCTTTGCCAAATACTAATATATACGTATATAATCTCAAAAGAAGAAATACACAATGCTGAATTAGCATTTTGATGCTTTTTCAATTAATATTTTGAACACAGAGGAAATACTTAAGTCTCCAACAAAAATCTTGACAATCTAAAAAGCAGCATGTTTATCAGAAGGCCTATCCTCTTGCTTCCAGTGAATGAGAGAAAGTAACTTTTTGATGAATGTAAAAGACTAATAAAACATATGAATATATTTTCCAAATTGGAGAAAAAAGGAGAAAGGAAATTTAAAATATCTTAATCAACAAATAAAAGTTTCATTTACTATGGGAAATATATAAAAATTAATGAGATTATGCAAATGACTAGAGATTACTGATTAAAACTAGACACAAAATAAGGAGAATGGCACCATTTGTGAATATTTATTATATGTATTAGATTTATATATGAAAACGTTACTGAGTCTAAAATTAACTAGAAAATATAACTGAGAGATACTCTTCCCTTTTGCCAATTTTTATATATAATTTATATTCTTAGAAATAAAAGGGGATCATATCTAGATTTGGATGAATCCAAATGCTGGTAGAATCAATTTGGTGTTTTGCTGCTTGAAACCTGGTTTGAAGCTTATATATTGAATCGTTGCTCTAGGCATCTATACCCTACTGATGGAATTAGTAAGCCAGCACACTCTCTATGACTTGAGGGAATCATCAAAAGCATCTATCAATGGTGTCAGGCAATGAAGAAAAAATTGTATGTAATGTCAGGTGGCTGAATATAGGAAAAAGATATATGGTAATGACAGTATAGACAAACAATTGCAGGTAAGAAAGAGATTATTTAAAATGATAGTCAAAGTAAAAATACACATATTCAACGATTGCAATTTACTTTCTTTGATTGAAAAGAGAAAGTTTTTATGTCTTAAAGATAACGTTTAGCTCATATTTGACAGCTTGAATAATGAGCACTTCATACAACAATTCTAGCTGACTTGATGGAGTACCCACCCATATGTCAATGGTGGAATGACTAAATTTTGAAGGAATAATTTTTCCTAGAGTACAATGTTCTGATGTTACAGAAGGAATGGTTAATTATTTCTTATTAGTAATCGTGGGAATATTTCAAATAATTAGGTTGTTATAAACTCATAAGCATGTAAATATTTTTCCCAGCTTCCAATCACTTCAAGGGTCTTTATTTCCTATGACATTAAAGTAATACTAATTTGTACTTCCAAATTTTTGCTTTCCAACAAACCATACTATGATATCATTGCAGCTTCACTTAACATTAATGCATTAAAATTTTAGGTACCCTAATTATTTTTGACAGCTAAAGTGGTATTTATGTATTTATTTTACTTTTTTATTTTTAATTTTTATGGATACATAGTAGGCATATATTTACTGGGTATATGAGATATTTCAATACAAGCATACAATATATAATAATTATATTGGGATAAATGGGGTATCCATCACCTCAACCATTCATCATTTCTTTGTATTAGGAACATTACAATTGTACTCCCTCAGTTATTCTAAACCTATTTTTTTTTTTTTTTCTGAGATGGAGTCTCGCTCTGTCACCCAGGCTGAGGTGCAATGGTGCAATCTTGGCTCATTGCAACCTCAGCTTCCCAAGTAGCTGAGATTACAGTCACGTGCCAGCATGCCCAGCTAAGTTTTGTATTTTTAGTAGAGATGGGGTTTCACCATGTTGGCCAGGCTGGTCTCGAACTCCTGACATCGTGGTTCACCCACCTCAGCCTCCCAAAGTGCTGGGATTACAGGTGTGAGCCACTGCACCCAGCCCTCTAAACCTAATTTTTAACATATTCAATTAACTTAGCATTAATAAATGTTCAGTTTTACATCTACACATCATAATATAATCGACAAATATCAAAGCTTCCATTGTGTAAATTTGTTTATATTAACCATCCAGTTGACTCAAAGCATGCTTATATTTCAAAAGACTAAAATATGCAACTAAACATGATGCTTAAAAATTATTATTGAGATTTCAATAGTAATGAAATACATTTTATCACACAAGTATCTTCAGAACTTCATCTGATATACACTGATTTGGCCATTTAACTCTTGACTATATTAGAGAAAATTTTAATAATAAAATGTAATGATATAAATCGATTCTTAGGATTTAGTTTTAATGACTTAAAATATAAAAAAGTTTAGAGTCTACTTGTGTAGGAAGTAGTTTGTTTTGGGATCATCATTCAAAATAAAGGTCTGATAATTTTCAGTAGCCAACCATGTTTCCTTATTGGATAAGGCTCATTAGGTCTATTTTGACATACAGTTAATCCAAACTGCTTCAAAGAGCATTACTGAACAGTTACGATATATGAACAATGGACTTGGAGTTCAGAAAATAAATAATAATACTTTTTGGTTTTATAGACCTCACAGAAAACAATTAGGCACTATTGTTGGATAATTGGATAGAGAAGATAATAGTAGCTTGAGTCCTGTACTACCTGTATGGTAGGTAAATTAAAATGAACATTTCTGCCTGTAGGTAGACATATAAGAGTGCGCATGAAGTATGACGACTTTTGTATGTCATGCGAATGTCCACCATGGAAGAGTTACTAAGCCACCAAGTCGACAGTGAGTTGGCCAGTTGACATCATCTAGCCCCCTTTAACAATGGCCACCCTGGTTCTGGCACAATGGATCATGATCAAAGGGACAATGGTGATAGGGATGAAGTATATGCATAAGCCCAGCAACATGAACTCATTTATCAAAGTTGATTTAACAGGGCTGCTGCCAAAGACACAACATGACAGAAAAAGAGAGCAATGTTTGGTTCCCAATATGCAAGCGTCCCTCAAAGAGACCACATGGCTACTTAGTGGAAAGTTGATTGTATTGGTCAAGAATACCTTCTGGCAGGACAATTAATCTGATGTGGGTTTGCCCATTTTCCTCCCTAGGCCTCAGCTAGGCTCACAGTTTCAAGGTTTACCAAATATTTGACTGATTAGCCTGGGATCCCGCATGATATTGCATCAGACTAAGGAAATGACTTAATAGCAAAGAGATGTAGAAGTAAGCCCCAAAACATGGGAACACATACTATACCACCGAGAACTTGCAAGCCTAAGAGAGCTTTGGAACATCCTGTGGAAGGCACGACTACAATGCCAGCTCAAAGGCTATACATTAGTGGATGAGGTGCCACATTCTCAGAAGTAGTGTACATTTGGAAACAGAGACATTTATACAATGCTATGTTTCCAGAGTGTAAGACACGTGAATCAGGGAACCAAGGAGTGAAAACAGGAGTGGCTACAATGCGATCACTCCCAAGACACACATGAGAAGTTGTGTTTCCTCTTTCTGCAACCCTGTGCCCTGAAGGTGTAGGAGTCATGATCTCCAAAGAGAGAACAATTTCACTAGGAACCCAACAACTGTCCCTTTAGATTATCAGCTATAATAGTCACCTGGGAACTCTGTATTTCTGTTGCTAAGAGAGTAGCTGATAAGAATAAAAATCTCTATTCTTACAGGGATAATAATGGCCATGATCCTCAGAATATGCTATCACACGTAAGATCAGAGAGAAATACATTTAGCACCATCAGAATATGCTATAACCCATAAGATCAGAGAGCAATACATTTAGCACCCAGGTGATCAATTTGAGTGATTCTTGGTATTCTAATATCCAAATGGGCACTAACAGCAACCTCAGCCTGAAAAGCACAATGACCTTAGAAGCAGACTCCTCAGAGGTCACAGTCTGTGTTATGCCACATAATTACCAAGACCAGTTAAGGTCCTGGCTAAATATATAGGAAACTTAAAATTGATAATTGAGTTGGAAGAAAATATTATCAAGTTTCAGCATTGTGGGCTATAGTTTATCCTTTAGCCTTCTAATTTCCGTCTTGGAAGACAGCCTCTCAGAAATCCTAAAGGGCCTGCTCCAACAATTTATGCTAAAAAGTAGATAGAGAGGCATAAAGGATGAATTTTGATGGACATTATGTTGTACTCACTACCCATACACCCCTTCTTTGACAAACTTTTATCCTACCTTCCTGGAATGCTGTCAGCAGACAGCTTTCAGCTCTCAACCACTTTAAAGAATTACCTTTGCTTCAGAGATCCACTCCATGGTAGATCATGCACATTCCTGGAGTGGCCCAAATCAAATGACTGATTGATGCAGAAAGATCTGGCTAAGCTCTCTTTCCCTCCTTTCCCCAGGTGTTCAAAAATACACCTTAATAAGCAACTTGCATGCCTATTCTGACTCAGGGTCAGCTTCCCAGGGAAAACAGCTTGCAATTCTGTACGACAACTGCATTGTAGGTTATTTTAGTCTTACTAAAGTGTTTTCGTATGATTAAAACCCAAGAGTTCTGCCCATTCGATTTAACAGATACTGCTTAAGTGTATCATTTCTTCTTTTCTTTCCTTTCCCCACTTCCTTTTTTTTCTATTGTCTTTCCTTTCCATCTTTGCTAGCATTTTTCTTTGTTCTTTCAACCAAGTCATCTTTCTTTATTCCTGCCTCCCTCTATCCCTTTCTTTTTCTCTTTCTATATTTTACATTTGTACAGAGACAGGTGTACATTTAGAGATTTTACAGTGTAGTAAAATATCCTGCCATAAAATTGCCTAGAAACCTATTTTGCCTGCAAGAAAATTCCTTATTCAATGTGTCTTCTATATCACATTCTACATATTGAAATTTCATGTCTTTGAAAATAACTTAGATGCTGTCAGCTGGTTAACAGCAGGGAATGTAGCAAATACTCCAGTAAAGAGACAATGTGGAATGATTTTTACTGCATCTTCCGTTGTACTTTGTTTATATTTTGTCTTTTTTTTTTTGTTTCTTTGAATGCCTAAGTGTAATAATCCTCTTTCTCTGAAAACTGTTAAAATTTGAACAGTGCCTCTCAAGTTTAAAATGCAAAGAGCAGTCCTTTTTTACAGGTTTTCTATGATAATACTTAGAATGAGTCACTCATCCTGAAAGTGGCCTTCTAAATTACTGTGAAATAACCGTGGATGCTATTACACACACTTACAGATGTGATTTAAATTCTCTGGAACTCCTCTACACTTTGAATGAGAATTAGCAGCTTTGAAAGATTTAACTTCACATTGAAAAACGATCAAAGCAAGCAGGAAAATGAACTGGCGATCTTTCTTTATGATTGATATCTCCAATGTTTTTCCTGCCAACTGATGCTTCCAAAATGTTTCAGTTTCTTGCAAATGTTCTACATTATAGATATTTTGACTATCTTTATAAAAACCTGCTAATTAAGGTTTGTTTTCTTTTAGATCATTAAACCCTCATTCTTTGACTGTAAAAATCCTTGCTTTTATTTTTTGCTGAAATCCTTGCTTTGGGCAAATCTCAAAAGGACAGGGAAGGGGAAACTTTAGTTGTAGTTTAGTTAGTGCTTGCCAAGTTTCTCCTCAATGGAGTTTTTACCTTGTAAAGGAAGTTGACTTCTGCCAATACTCAGGGGGCTTCATCCAGGTATAGCATTACAGGATCAAAAACTTGCCATTTGAAAGAGACTTCGTCAATATCATTTTATGTTTCTTCTTGGCTGTCTTTTTCCCTCTGCCTCTCAGATTCCCAGTGGACCCCACCACCATCATCATTTGCTCAACTTGTAAGATTGCCATGGAACAATGGCAGTGAATATGAATAAAGGTGCAAAACTGTGCCTTAGAGATGCCATGCTGCTGTGGAAGAAACGAGTCTTTATAAGACTGTCACTTAGAGCCCTGTGGGAGAATCTGAAAGGAAGTTTGAGTCCAAGAAAATAACAAGGTCTTTTGACAGACCTGCAAGATAAACCAAAGAAAAAATATAAAATAATCATGATATATAAGGTGGTATTTATTATTGACTGCTAGGCACACACAAGGAATCACATATAAATTTGATGTTAGAACTCAGAAGCTATGATTCTCACAAGTGGGAGCTAATAAGTGCAGATATTTTCTTTATAAAAATAATTTCTGCTAACGTGGACATAATTCTGTTCATACTATAGCTTATCACTTATCAAATACCAGGTTTTATATAGTTTTATTTACAGATTCTCTATGGTTTACAAATCTTATCACTCTGATAACTATTGCATTACTTATTTGAAAAAGCCACACTTCTATATCATTAATAAAATTATTACAGAAATGTTCCAGAAAAAAATGCAATGGTATAATGGAAAAAAAAAACCTCAAAGTTATTTATTGGATTATATGTTTGTCAAAAGGCAGTGCTTGTAATTCTTTATTAATATCAACATATACCATGGTGCACCAGATTTCCAATTTTTGACAAATAAAAACAATTTTCCTAAGTAACTGGTAATTCCTCTCATTCTCTTCCTATTCTTACTTTTACATTAATTTATCATCTGCCACTACCGATTCTACTACATGTTCACTTACTATTTTCTTTCTGAGATTGAGGTCTCATTAGTTTGCCCAGGCTGGTCTCTCCTGGGCTCAAGGGATTCTCCTGCCTCAGCCTCCCGAGTAGCTGAGGTTATAGGTGCATGTTGTCATGCCTGGCTCTCACTTAGTATTCTTAATCCACCTTTTCTCTTCTAGTTCTGTAGCACTTACTTGTATCTCTAGAGTAGTTGCCATAATCTGCCTAGTTATTGTCATTTTTTAGGCAATGACATTGCTGACTGTTCAGTTTAAGAAACCATCATCTATATCCTGGAATCTCTTCCCATTTTGTTGGCCTCTTAAATGTTATTTTCCAGCATCTTCCTCTTGTACTCTACTCTTCTCAATTTATTTCAAGGTTATTTTACACTAATTGGTTCAAATGCACTAGAACAACTGCCACATCCATATATTCCCTACAAATTCAGTCTGCTGTCAATGAATAGCTGAAACTAAACTTTTAATATACAATTCTGAATTACTTTTCTGTGTCTACAGTAAGTTCAATGTTTTTCTTAATTCAATCAAAATATTTTAAATCACTTACCATGTTCTAAGTTTGTTATAGGTGCATCTTGTATCAAAATGAATTATTGTTATTTTATTTTAATGTGTCTTTCCTCTATTAGTCTGGAAATTCCTAGGGGTCAACGATTGCCTCTTAGTAGCTTTCTTTGCTCGTTTTGTTTTTAATTCCAAAGACCTGAATAATCTAAATCATCTTATAAGCAATGGAGGGCAGATATTTTGTTTTCTTTTTATTTCAATAAGTCTGATGTCTTAAAATGAGTAGACAATCAGTACTTTGTAAGTTGTGTCAACTACATATATGTGAACTCCTAGCTTGTTATCACCACCATTTTACCTCTATATAATACACACTCTACATAAGCTATGGACTCCCTGGTGCCTGGATGCCTTGTCCTACATCTTCCCCTCCTCACTTAATGGCAGGAATACGCTTCAGTGTCTCATTCCAGCTAAAATTATTTTTGTAGGATTGGCTTCAATGTATTTTTTCATAACAAGGTAGCATTTCTTCTCCACCCTTGGCAGCTGTTGTCTTCTTACTCTCTCAGAGCACGTCCTGTGGGATTATACCACCTGCCCAGAATTGCAGTAGAGAAGGCACGATCCCATTCATTTACGGTGCTTGTTACATTCTCTCTCTGCTATGACGGCCCATTATGTCCTCTATGCCCTGACATCTTTAACTCTCTACCATAAATTTTCCGTGGAAGCAAAAACTAACAATAAATATTCAATGCCTTCCAGTACTGTAGGCAGGTTTTCTGAAAAGTAAGGGAGCCATCATAAGCATGTCTGACCAGTAGATAGTATACCTATGCCTGGGTGAAGAATATTAGGTACTTTCTATCTTATGTCATATAAGGAATAAAGTGTAATATATTTAATAAACATTAGTGTTATTTTGCATATATATTAATCTTAGTTTGATTTTCTTACTGAAATAACTTATTAAGTTAAGCCACATAATGAGAAATGATGCAGTTGAATATTTTACTCTTTAATTAGCTTCTCTTTCATTAGAGATATAACTTAAAAATATTTGTGGAAAATATTTTGCCTATGGTTTAAAGTAAAATTATAATAACACATCAGAGGACTATTTATTCAGCAGATATTTTACATATTTTTGAAATGCTATATACGTCTGGGAGAGCTGTGTATTTATAAAATCAAGAATTAAATTTTACATAAATATGATTTCATATACTGTTATAGAGTCTACTTAATACTTGGTTTTGATATGGTATTTTATTTAAAATAATTCCCTCAATATCGGTTTCTTATTTTCATTTGTATAAGTTTCCTCATTTTATTCTCACAATATCTGTATGTCAGTTCCATAGAAACATATATTTTCAGCTATTTCTATGAACAATGATCATTTAGATATATTAGAAAAAATATTAGAAATTGAAATATTCCTTTATATGTGTCTCCTCTTTAAGCAATATTTGACATAGCAATACCAAATTGTGATTCAATAGCTGTGAGGTCTTGTAATGTAAATCAGACAGTCAAAAAAAACATTTAAGTCTGTAAAATATGATGCAGGGGTTGTACTCTACTCTTATAGAGATCACCACCTAAAAATTTCAATAAAAATGTGGCTAAATGAAGGATTTGAGTGAAAAAAGGACGCTTGCAAAATGAGAAAAGTATTTCTAAAATCAAACAGAAAGTAGACAGTGATTAAAGGAGCAATAGAAAAAAATGTCATAGATAAAGAGAGAAAACTGTGAAGGTACTTGAAATTACAGGAAAGGATCTTAAACACAAGGCTTTAAAAGACCTTAATTTCACAACTCAGAGGAGTAGGTAGGCTGAAGGAACCATCACTGTTGGGGCAGTGAAAGATGATACTTGTTTTAGACTGTGGCTACCTGGTGTGTATTTTAAACATCAAAAAAAGGACATAAGGGTCTCTAATTTGAAATACGTATAGAAAAAATAGGTAAGAAAAGTTATCTAAAATAAAAAACATTAAATTTACAGTATATGAATATGTGGCATGTTTTTGAATAAAAATGACCCAATTTCATAGAGATATATTTAGAAATTGCCAACAATGTACTCTACAACACCTGGTATAATATTAATTGAGAATGCTCTCTGAGACTGGCTAGCACAAACATTAATGTATACAATCTGGCTAGAAATAAAAAAGCAAGCTAAAAAAATCCCATTAGGGTTTCAATGATCAGCCTAGTGAACTTAGAACAATAGCAGCTAAACATTTACCTAACTTGTATTCCACTGTGGTATCACTTGAACCCCTTCTCTTATTTCTTGGAATTATTAACAATTGATTAGTTATTCATTTACCTTCTCTAAGCAGGCTTTTATTTTATCTTTTTATTCTGTGCTTTACTGATATGATTTGGCTATATCCCCACTGAAATCTCATCTTGAACTGTAGCTCCCATAATTCCCACGTGTTATAGGAGGGACCTAGTGGGAGATGACTGAATCGTGGGGGCAGTTCCCCCCATACTATTCTTGTGGTAGTGAATAAGTCTCACGAGATCTGATGGTTTTATAAGGAGCTTCCACTTTCACTTGACTCTCATTCTTTCTTGCTTGCCGCCATGTAAGACATGCCTTTCCTTTTCTGCCATGATTGTGAGGCCTCCCCAGCCACGAGGAACTATGTGTCCATTAAACCTCTTTTTCTTTATAAATTACCCAGTCTTGGGTATGTCTTTATCAGCAGTGTGAAAATTGACCAATACACTCACCATGTATGATTTTAGATACCTTGAATTCAAAATCTGACTTTAAAGATCATTTTAAACTTTCAGTTACTTGTATTGACTTGGTGAAAATTGCACCATTAAGGTAATAAACTAACTTTATTTATGCTCTCAAAAATATTTGTTCTAGAGTCTAGATGACTGGATCTCTTTAAAAAGCTATTTTGCCTATTTTAATAATAACATTACTAAATATTTACGCAAAATTTCTTCAAATAATATAAAAGTAACCAAATAACTCGTATTTCTTTTACTCCTCTGGATTCGGCCAGTGAGATTACACGTGTCACTCTGATAAATGACATACATTACCTAGCTTTCTTGTTTTTCTACTTGACATCGATATGCCATAGAATGAAAATATATTTTCTTTTTAAAGACAAAAACATTTTAGAAAGCTTAAAATATATTTTGGGATAATGCAGCATTTAAAATATCCATAAAATATCATTTCTCCAGAGATATGAATATTCTTTCTTTCCACATCAAACCAAATTCAGAATAATATACTGATCATCAAATGAGCATTTTCTTCTAATCCAGTCTGTTGGTAAAGTAATTGTTCATGTTGTTATATATTATAACTAAATAACATTCTTCGTGTCTTTGTGATATTGTGTAAAAACGACCCACTCACAGGATTTTGGTTGTAAGAGAGTTGTGTTAAGGAATAACAGCACAGTATGAATACTGAGCAACATCACTTGAAAGTATCTTGCTATCATTTGAAAGACATGGGAACTTTTAAATTTTTAACCTTTTAAGTGAAACCAGGTAAATGTGTGTTTTATTTATGTAGGCCTTATTTTATTTCAGAGAAAATCTGATATAATTAAAGGATGTGGATATAAAGATATCAGAGAATTTTATCAATGATGTCTTGATCAAGCAATCACTGTCATTATATCATTGTGAATATTCTTAGAATAGCATTACTTTCATTTGTATTTTTGTTCCTTAAATTAAAATAAATTTTCAAGTAAAACTTTCCAATATCCTTAAAATAACTTACCCTTATGTTTAACAATTATATTCCTCCTCCCTCAAAAAAGATCTCATTTGGAAACTGGAGAAAATTACACTTATATGAAGAAACATGCTGTGCTTTAGGAATTAAGACATACTGCCTTTTAGTCCTTGTAGCTCTCAATTACAATCAAGAAATATTTCTATAGCACCTTCGCAATGAACACAGCTAACTCTTCTGTAAATTGATTGATGGCAATCCTTATATGATACAACAGACAGGTGACACTGACAAAGTCTGTTTTTAAAAATACATGTTACTATAAATTCTTAAATACAAATATTTGTAAGGCTTTATTTTATACATTACTGTAGCTTTTATGATAAATATATTTTGAATTGACTTTCTAAGGGTAGAATATTATTTAAAATTAAAAGCTGAAGTAACATTGGGTTTTACTGTTTGGGAAGCATGGTTCCTTCCATGAAAAAGCACAGTTCTCCATACTAAACACCATCCTTTTAAAACATGGGTTTTTTTTTTGTTCTCAGTATTTTTATAAATGAATATTAAGTTTCTTGACTAGATTATAAATAAGTCTCTGTGAAGCAAAAAAAAAAAAACAGTGAAAGAATAAATATGGAAAGATTCCAAGCAACCTTCAAAATTAAAAATCTAATTAATTAGAAGTTATTAAGAATTTTTATTTATTTTCTTTCAGTCAATCAATGCAATTCCTTGCATCAGAGGATAATCATTCAGCCCAGGGAAAGACCAATACCCCCACTTCTGTTTCACACACCAAAAACAAATAAACATAGAAATAATCAACTCAAAGAAATCTAAGCAATTTACACACACACACACACACACACACACATTATACATGTATATATAGATACATAAATATAAAGAGAGAAATGCTCAACAGACTGACTTGGCAACCTAAATGTAAGAAAAAGAAAGACAATTTTTGAGTTTTGTAATTTGAATGGGATATTGAATAGCCTTGGAAATTTCGGCTTCAAAGAAAATGGGAGTAGATATCAACAGCCAAAGACCAATGGAAAGAGAGTACAGATGGAGAACATGAACAGAATTTTGTAAATTCTAGTACTATAGTCAAGTGCTACGTGCTAACATTTTGGTCAACACGTATACAATGGTGGTCCTATCAGTTTAAAATAGAGCTGAAAACTTTCTATCACATAGTGATATCATATCCATCTTAATGTCATTGATATGGTTTGGCTCTGAGTCCCTACCCAAATCTCACCTTGTAGCTCCCATAATTTCTACGTGTTGTGGGAAAGACCCAGTGGAAGATAACTGAATCATGGGAGCGGGTCTTTCTCATGCTGTTCTCATGATAGCGAATAAGTCTCATGAGATCTGATGGTTTTAAAAACAGAGTTTCCCTGTACCAGCTCTCTTTTTTTGCCTGCTGCCATTGACGTAAGATGTGACTTGCTACTCCTTGCCTTCTCCTGTGATTGTGAGGGCTCCCCAGCCATGTGGAACTGTAAGTAGATTAAACCTGTTTGTCTTCCCAGTCTCATATGGGTATATCTTCCCAGTCTTGTATGGGTATGTCTTCATCAGCAGCATGAAAACTGAGTAATACAATCGTAATGCAACACATTATGTTTCTTATGTTTAGATGTGTTTAGATAAACACAAATACCATTGGGTTATTATTGCCTACAGTATTTAGTACTGTAACATGCTGCACAGGTTTGTAACCTAGAAGCAATAGGCTATACCATATAGCCTAGGTTTGTGTAAGTGCACTCTATGATTGCATAATGACAAAAAGCACCGAAGCTCACATTTCTCAGAATATATCTCTGTCTGTAGTGATGCATCACTGTATACATAAGAGACCCTAATCACTATCATACCTAGGGAGAAAAAAGGATAAAAGGGACATCAAAAATACCTTAGTTGACTTAATGGCATTTCAAATTACTGAGGAACCATTGGCATGAAAGACATTTCCTAAATTTAACTAAAAGAAGGTTTTTAAGTTTTAGTAGAATAGGGGCTTAAGTTAGAGAAAATAAATTTTTGTTCATATAATTTATGGTTTTTGCACTTCTTATGCTGGGCAGAATCTAGAAGAGACATTTTCCCAAAATATAAAGTACTCAAAGTGAATAAATTTGAGTACACAGCTTTACATTCCAGGAGATATTTAAAAACTCGTCAATATTTGAACAATAACAAACTGAAGTAAGTAAGCAAATTTTGGATAGCAGTGGGAATAAAAAGTTTTAGAAAATGTTGCTTCATCAGTAGGGATAAGAGTCTATATTATTATCCATAGATGCCATAAATAACATATAGGATATTTTCATGATATTATGTTTTACTTATAGCCAGGTAATTTAACCTAAGTCATGGCTCATGTTCAGTTTATTTAGAAAATTTTCACAAAGATGTGCATTTTGTACTTCCAGTGAGTACATAAAATAGATTTAAACCTGCCATAAATACAGCAGAATAAAGGGAATTATGGTTAATGGTCTTTTATATGAGATTGGGCAACAGCATCTTAAGCAAAAAATTCTACCTACACAGCAAAATAATATTTCAAACTGTAATTTAAACAAGTATAACAGTTAACTGGTGATTGATGGCAACGTTCAAAATGGTATATCAACTCATAGTCTAAACTTTACCTTTAACACACTAATCAGGTTTGACTTTACAGACTACACCATAGAAACTGTCAAACCTAGCTAAACCATCAAAGTGATCTGCTGGTTTCTATTATTTGAAAAAAGCGTGTATGGCACACATTCACTTAATAAGGTTAACTTTTAGGTAAACATTGGCATTTTTCTATTAAGACTTAAGAAGCATAGAGCACTAAGAGGACTCACCATTCAAACTGAAGTTATTTAGGACAGAAACTCACATACAGCCACTTAGGCCAAATAAGTGTAAAGAGGAAAGCAGGCTCTGCTAATGTTAGAAAGTCATTTAGGACCCAAGTCCCTGGAGTGAATTTGGGAAGCAATTTACTGCAATATTTTCACTTTATTGATTCTATAATTCACAAGGAGAACAATACAGGAAGAACTAATGTAATTTCTTTGAAAAACTGTCTTAGTGTTGACAGCCAACTCACTCACTCAGGTTGTTTAATTAGCTTTCTATGCTTCGTTTTATATCATGGGTAAATATATTGTGAGAGAGTGGAAAAAGAGCTGACTCCTAATTAACAATGAAGCAGGTATATGGAATTAAAACAGTCAACATATTGACAGGTATAAAAATTAGATACTGATATACAATGTTTAAGAGTTACCACCTGTAACATGCTCATTGGGTGACAGGCAATTAATTACATACATTATGTTAGAAGGAAAAGTCTAGTTGGTATCTCTGTTTGTTATGTCTGTGAATGGAATATTACAAGGGAATCAAAGAAAATGTAGAAATTAATTATCTTTTAAATAGAAATCTTCTGCATTTAAGAGAGGTACTACAGATGTACGAGACAGAATGAAAAATACAGAGAAAACAAATAGGTACCCTATAAGAATATCTAATAAAATTTACCAGGGAGTCTCTTTTTCTAAACACTCTCATTGAGTAGAAATAGGATGATTTTATAAAAGCCCCAACTCAACCCAGTTTGACGAATTCAACAGTACATTCTTAGAAATAGTGTATACCATATATATTGTATTGAGTTGATGCATAAAACAATGGCATTTGTTTTTAACACAAACTTATGGTTAACATTGAAACAACAAAAATACATTTAGAAATAAAAATGAAGTTGAACTTAAATAGAAATGTAATTTTGATACGGTTAAGTTTCTTAAGTTGGCCATAATGTCAAAACTATAAAAAAGTATACAACATATTGAAATTTATCTATTGTCGGTATTTAAAATCATCCATGTATTCTACATTTGTTCTTGATTTTCACAGATAAATATGCACAGTAAACAATAACAGATGCCAATTAACATAATTGAGTGTTCAGAAAAATAAAATTAATGCCTTTATTACTCACAATGTATTCACCCAAATGTTTCATTAGCTTACTAATGTAATATTAATGAGGAAAATAACTAAATTGTGCTGGTCCCAACAACTGCGAATTGCAGCCTAATCATGAAATCCCATTCCTCTGTCACTTAGTTTCTTCTGCACAGGTTTTCTCTAAGATTCTCATTCATAGATCACAAAAGAACAATTTGGGTTACTTCAAGAATTAATTAGACATTTGCATGAAAGTCACTAGAACAACTGTTCACCCTGTGAGTTCATAAAGCTATTTAATTTGCTCTTGTATTTTCATTCAGAGAAGCTGGCAACACCACAATAATGCACAGCATGCACAGACAGCAGGCCAAATTTCTGAACGAATTGTTCACTTTCATTTACTGTGCTCATTTAAAAGGTTCACACACACTAACACCTTTTAACCTTACCACTGACACAGCTGGGACACTCTTTACTCGTAATGAAAGATGACTTCCAATAATGTTCTCCCTGTCAATCTTTGAAGACAGTTAAATTTGCATTCTTCATTTGGGAAACTAGTTGAAGTGTCTTCCTCTGCCTTTAGACAGAATTCTAACATTGATTTATTTAATGCTTAATAACTCATCCAGTAAGTTAATTTCTTGTATTTTATTTAACTCATGTAAGGTATACGAATTAATCTGGAAACTAAAGTACGCAGGATAAATATCAGATTAGATGTAAACTCTTTATTTTTTAGCTAGAAGACTGCGTGAGGAATAATTTCATTCTACTATCATACTTTAAATTGGGGGGACATAAGGATGCATCTTATTAATAATTTCTGTAGTTGTTGGCTGTTGTATCTTTCAACCAGTATGCAAACCTAAATGAGTCCTGCTATTACTCCCCACAAGACAACACTGCTTCAAAAGTGGCAATTTCACATGCAAGGACAGAAATCTAGTTTCTGATACTTGAATGTAATGACAATATTTTCTCTATGTCATGCCAACACCTGGGCCCATCTGTGAGAAGGGCACTGTGCCATGCAGAAGGTACAATGTCAAATTCAACAGCATGTGGATGCTAAGATGTGGAAGTTCAGAGTGATAGCCTGTGGAACTCATCAAATAACTGATCTTTTGTAAGAAAATCCTCTCAAGAGCGAGCAATGCCAAATGAGGGCCAAATGCTTCATTACGAGGCTTCACAGCTGCTGATGCTTGTGGGCATTCATACCATCAAAGAACATTTTTCTTCTCTATTCCCTTTTCCAATCTGCCTGAAAGCTAGTCACTTTACATAAAGAAATAAAGGATAGAATTATTCTCGAAAGCCAAAAAATTGATTTGTTGTTTTATGTAACAACATTTATAGATTTCTTAATATTTCTGCTAAATGGCAGATTTCACAATTAGTGATAATGTTGTTCTAATCATGCAGTAACAATTTTTATCAATTCACCAAGAATTCTCTTGAGGGTGAAACATGAATGTTTTATATGTGTGTGGGTGTGGGTGTGTGAGGGTGTGTATAATTTTTAGATCGTAACCAGTAAACAAAGAAATATGAGAGATTTAATGTTTTGGAACTGGTTTACATAGATCTGGTCCCAAGTGTAAATAACAGGTACTGGCTAGGTTGAACCTGAGCGTCATGAATGTAGCCAGTGCTAACATATGTTCAATGGGTTTAGTTTAAAGCACCTGCCATAGGCGCTGTCTCTATATTAGAAAGCCCTTTTTGTGTGGGAGGCACAGTACTGTACGAGAGGTTGTGCATTGAGAAAAAGGGTTGAACAGGCTGTGTTTCTAGAAATTATATTAGGTAAAAAATTTGGTTCTTTATTTTTGAATAGCAAGAATAACTTTAAGGTTTCTTTGGTCTGAGGTATTTTTGGCTTTGTAATTCAACCATTTCTAAACCAGAGTTTCATGTTAACATATCCTCATTTCTCATGTTTGAAGATATTTGGGGTTTTATCAATAAGAAAAGTTACCTTTGGGGACTGCTGACCCTCTTCCACTCACTGCATTTTATGGGCTTAACACCAGTGAGCGGATTACCATAAGCTCAGGTGTAAAGAAAGACACATACAAAACTCATTTTATACTTTCCCTACAGGGGAAGCATTTATTACCAACCAAATTAAAATTATCTTCACAAAGAATTAGCATTTATAAACCAAAGATTCCAGAAAGTTCTTTCAGTCACCAATAAACAAAAATCACATGGCGATAATCTACTGCTTTCCTGAAAATACAGTACTGACATTTTAATGATATTTATAAAACAATAAGCAAGTAGCCAAAGTTTCTGTTATATTCTACTATTATACTACGATATTCAGATTAACAAAGAACCTACAATTGAGACACACAGTTCTGGGAACTATCTATTTTTAAGCTCGATTTCTTCAACTGAAAATTAATATAACCTTATAGGGTAATGTTTGTAAAGGACTTAACACTGAAGAACACATGGCTGTTCTCAATGCATGTCAATGCATGTAAATAATTAATATTTTAAAGCATAAATTTATTTTGACCTTCATACTGTCTTTTAAAAACAACATTTTGGGTTTTGTTCTTGGCTTAGAAATTAATATATGTTTGTTGCAAAAATTTTTGAAAATAGAAAATAAAAATGGAAAAAATAGAATAACCCATACTTATACAGTACTGAGGTTTTTACAGTATTATTTAATATGTTGCTTACAATGTTCATCTCCTTCCTGAACTCCCCTTCAGAGAGGATCAATCAGAATATATAATTTTGTAGTTACGAAACCTATAATCTTTGCACAGGACAAAGTAAACTTTAGAGTCATTCTGTCTTTATGTAGCACTATCCTCTCCTAGGCAATGATTTAAATATTCTGTATTATTTATGCAAGGCTTTATGAAAGAGAAACTTCTGCATTTCATTCTGAAATTGTAACAAAAATACACTTTTACCTATCTTTGTATCTGGTACTAGATCAATCTATTTATATCTGTGTGTGTGTGTGTTTGTGTGTGTGTGTGTGTGTGTGTGTATTTACAGAAATAAAGAAACATTACTCAACCAAAGTAATTTTTAGTTAAAAAAATAGTAATTCTTACATACAGATCCAGTCTTTTTATAATTTTAATATGACAATATTCTTAAATTTATTCCTGGTAAAAATTTCTTAACAAAAAGTAAAAATGTCATTTCAATTCCAAATATGTTTGCATCTGGTTGAGCACAGTGCTTCTGTTGATATCATTACAACTATTTAATGCCATCAAGCTTGAGCCAAAATTCCAAGTAGCTGTGGAAAATAACATTAAACATGCATTTGGTCATTAGAATATTACAGTCTGTGTGTATGAGCCTATACATCCCACAGGAATTGGGATGAAACAAGAGAAAATGTGTTTTTTTATTTATATGTTTGCTTTTGCTTTGAAATTTTATATACTTATGATTGCATTAGTTTAGTGTTAAATATTAAAGGAAGCAAAAGTATGTCTAAGATTTGTTGAATCCAACTCTCAATTATTCAATCTAATGGAAGATGGAGCTCATATGGATAACTGAAATTCATAGATGATAAAGATGTCAGAGATAAAGATTCAGAGATGATAAAGACGTCCTGCATGTACAGGAGCTGCTATTAAGATCAGTTTGAGTTTTCCCTCCTCTTCATGAACTTGGACAACTTCCAAGGGAGGAGACAAATGACAAAATGACAGGTAGCCGGAGGGTAAAGAGAAATACCAAGGTGATCTGAATAATCTATATATGAGTAATCAGTACTAATAATTTAATGGACAAAATAGAGGTAACATTTAATTTTAAAAAATCATTTCTTTTGATTGCTGAGAAAATGGGGGAAAAACAGGTTTAATTGTTACTAAACTGTAGTCACAAGGGACAGATATCAATCCATAAAATATTTCCTAAATCTTTTTGATGCTTATGAAATTTCAAAAGAAAAATGACTGTGTAGTGTCATAGAGAATAACGCAAATTCTGAAGACAGTCTAAGAAGGTTTCTATCAGGTTCAGAATATGCTACGCCATTTAATTTCCAGCAGAACATTCTCTTTTCTCTTCGTCATACATCTGCACAATTGTCCATAAAAAGGTATAGCTTTCTGTGTTTTGGGAGGGTCTTTATTTCCTCATGAAGGCTCCTGTGTCATATAAAACTTAGGAACTTAATTTGCATGCTTTTCTCTTGTAAATCTATTTTGTTGTTGTTGTTGGTGGTGGTGGTGGTTTTTACGGAGCCTTAGCCACGAACCTTGTGGCTGGGAAGGAAAAGATATTACTTTTATCTCCTACAGACTAAATCCCATTTTGTCACAACTGCCCAGGTGACTTTGAGAAAATAACTTAATGATTTATGTAATTTTGATATTGCAACTGTAAAATAAGAATACCCATATTTCTCACTTTATAGAGTTGGAGAGAATTAATGAAACTAATACATATTGTATTATCTGTCGCTATGTGCCACACATTTAGCAGATTAAAGCAAACCATTTCACTATCACAGTCTTCATGGGTCAGGAGTCCATGTATTAATTAATTGGGTCCTCTGCTGAGGACCTCACTAGGCTGTGATCATGGAGTTTGCAGGCTGCATTCTCATTTAGTGGCCCAGTTGAGAAAGAATCTGCTTCCATGTTCACTCAGGTTGTGGTAGAATCTATTTTCTTGTGGCTGTATGACTGAGAACTCCGGTTTCTTAGAGTTTCTCGGCTGACTATTGTTAGGTGGCTCCTAGAAACTGCAGTCACCTCCTTGTGATATGGTCTTGCAACACGGCCTCTTCCTCCTCAAATACAGCTAGAGAAAGTCTCTAGACAACAAGAAGGAGGCTTATATCATATCCTGGAATCTTGCAGGTAACATTTCACCACCTTTGCCATATTTTATTGTTTAGAAGAAAGGTATAGGTCCTGTTCATACTCAAGAGGTGACAGTTGATTACACATACACATAAACACCAAGAGATGAGGATGATGGGAAGTCAGCTTAGTTTCTGTCTGCCACAAAACAAATGGAACCATACTTAGGATCCCAATCATATCTAAACGTTACTGAGTATTTGAGATTGCGGACTCTGAATGGATGGTGTAATGGAATGAGACTCTTGGGAACCTTGGGATTGGGTAGATATTTTTTCAAATAAGAAAGATGTTAATTATTTTGTTCCAAATGGAATACTGTAATAGACAGACTCAAAGGTGGCTCTTTCATGATTCCCAATTCTTTCCGTTAAAATTTTGGTGGACTCCCCTCTCCTTGAGTGTGACAAAGACTTGTAACTTGTTTCTATGCAATATACTGTGTTGAAAGTGAAGAGATGTCAGTTCCATAATTAAACTACATACCTAAAACTCTGTCTTTCTAGCTGACTTGTAGACAACCTCCTTGCTGGTTTGATGTAAGAAGCTGTGTTAAGAAACCTACATGACATGTGTTAGTCTGTTTTCATGCTGCTGATAAAGACATAGCTGAGACTGGGCCATTTACAAAGGAAAGAGGTTAAGTAGAGAAGTCATAGTTCCACGTGGCTGGGGAAGCCTCACAATCATGGTGGAAGGCAAGGAGGAGAAAGGCACATCTTATGTGGAAGGCGGCAGGCAAAGTGAGAGTTTGTGCAGGCAGACTCCTGTTTTTAAGCCATCAGATGTTATGAGACTTATTCACTATCATGAGAACAGCACAGGAAAGACCTGCCCCTGTGATTCAATTATCTCCTAGTGGGTCTCCCCCACAACACGTGGGAATTATGGGAGCTACAAGATGAGATTTGGGTGGGGACATGGGGCGAAACCCTATCAGCATGCAACTGCAAGTGGCCTCTGTGGCTGGCCTGTAGAGGCCAAAGGTAACCTGCGGGCAACAGCCAACAAGAAGTCAAGGCCTTCAGTTCTACAAACTTAAAGATATCAATTTTGCCAACAAATTGTGTGATCTTGAGAATGGATTCATCCCCAGTGGAGGTGCTAAATGAGAACATAGTCAGGCCAATACCTTGTTTGCTTCCTGTGGGATCCTAAGCAGAGGACCCAGTTCAGCCATAGTGAATGCCTGAGCCAGAGAAACATTCACATAATAAATACATGTTATTTTAAGCTGCTAAATTTGTGGTAATTTGTTACATATCAAGAAACAAGAGTTATATATGAAATATTTAAAAAGCAACATATTCGTATTAAGAACTCAATGAATATTAGTTTTTGATACTTGGTTTCACAGAGGCAATATAATAGCAGGGTTCACAGAGAGAATATTCTAGAGATAGATCCTGGTTTAAAAATCTGGCTGTATCAGTTACTGGTCATTTAACAGTGGATGGGTAACTTTTCTAAACCTTTAGTTTCCTTCTGTATAATGGAAATTAGAGCAGTATGTATAACGGTAATTAAAGCAACATGGAGTCGAACATGAGGAGCAGATTAGTTAATAATATAAATCACTAGAACAATGTTGTATGCATAAAAATGTCATGCATATTAGAAATATTACTATATATTGATAAGCATTTACTATAGCCACTAAAGTAAGACTCCTTTTAGTCTGTCGCTTTCTTATCTTTTCTAATAGATAAAATATTTGATAAGACTTTAAAATTTGTAACTTTAGAAACTTTAAAGAAATAATTTGTAGAAACTTTAAAGAATACTAGGAGTACTTATTAAACATCATCAGACAGAGAGTTAAAAATCTCCAATTCCTCTTTTAGATAGAAATTCCTTTGAAATTTTAGAAATCATTAGGAATTTGCAAATAAGAAAATCTTACGTTTTCAATATCTCAGTAGGAGCTTCTTTGACTTCACTGAAGTAGTTTGATAATGTTACAAAAAGGCATTTAATTTCCAGTACATGGAAGAAATTGGTAGAAATTATACCACAATGGAGCACAGATTGCAAGCAATTATAGTTTTTTGAGAGAGCCACTGCTTAGTTCTAATGTGAGGAATCTTAAAAATGCTGCTGAATTCCAGGCAACCAACTGCTTTGATGATCATATTTAATACTATTTAACACAACCCTGTATATTTTGTTCCATGCTGTTTTATAAAACACTTAGGAAAGTGTCACAAAATGGACACTTAATGAATACTATGGAAAAGGTAATTAATTTTTTCTTTTTTTAAATTATGCATATAATACGTGAAAATATTCTCATACAGAATATAAAAATCATATGGACATATAGTCAATAGAGTTGGACTTTCATTTCACTTGAATCCCACAAATTATACTACTTCCTCTAATTAACTATCAGCAACATTTTGATATGATACTTAAGAAACATTTTCTAGGCAGGTAGGTGTTTGTGTGTGTGTGAATATTGAATGCTTTTCATTTTATAAATAGAAGAGTAGACAAATGCTTAAGTTATAAAAAGTCCTTGCATTTTGAAACAACATATCTTTGAGTTTATTTTATATTAGTTGTTTTATAGCTCCCTCATTTCTTTATGATTCTACATAGCATTCCATATTACAGGTATGTAATGATTTTTGAGTATCTACTAATTGACATTTAGGTTATTTCAGGTATTCTCTTACTTAAATACTTGGTGGTAATGACTATCATTTTTCAAATATATCAGGGAACAATTACATTATTTACTGTGAGAAGTATTAAAGTTGTGAACAATTTTACTTGAAGACATCTGTATATGTTTAAGTATAAAAACTAAATTTTTTAAAATGTTCAAATGTAATGTTTTTCTCTTCTGTGTGTTAATTTAACTCAATTTAACAAGTAATATATTTAATCAGATAGTTTTTAAATCATCTTTTGAATTTCAATTTGTTCTCCTTTTCCTAGGATAAGAGTTGCAGCCCTGAATCAGTGTAGTGCAGAGAGAGCAAATGGGAGAGTGAGAACAAAATTGCATTTGTACCCCTTTGATTTCTACAAATGTGAGAAAAAGGAAAAAAAAAAGAATCAGGATGACAATCAAATATATTTTTCTCACATAGACTACAGGCTTTATGAGAACAATCCATTAGTAAAGGAAAGTAACAGATACGCAGGACATCAAGAGGAATAGTGCTGGATCCAATGTTCTTGAGTTTAATGAAATGGGATCTGAAGCACGTCATGCGTCACGTTGGGAAAAATAATGAATCAGCTCAGCATAGATTATGCTTCCAATAACCCCCAAATTTCTGTTGCTTAAAATGAAAAACAGTTTATTTCTTGCATATGCTACATGCTCATCACCAGTTAGCTAGTGATAGTCCTCACACTGTGACCTAGGATCACAGAGCGGCCGTTGTAGAAAACATTACCTCTCTCCAAATAACAAGGAAAGAGATATCTGAGTATCTCCACTGTCATTGTCTGGAAGTGACACTTATCGTTTTCATTCTCAGTCCAAGCCAGAGCTAGGTTTATAAATTCACCCAACTCTAATGGAGCATGCAATGCTACCATGTACCAAGGTGAAG
This sequence comes from Pongo pygmaeus, assembly GCF_028885625.2. Lineage (NCBI taxonomy): Eukaryota > Metazoa > Chordata > Mammalia > Primates > Hominidae > Pongo > Pongo pygmaeus. The sequence continues at coordinate 15,851,400 of NC_085930.1, read as the reverse complement.
CAATAACATGAGTCTTTGGAAAATAGTACTAATGACTATGAGACACAGGTCATTTATCTAACAGGAAGAATGTCAAAGAATAAATAAACATACTCATACTTGCTAATGAAAATTTTCTCCTGATTACTTCATGAGAAAGAATTATCATCTGAGTGAAGAAGTGGTACGAGTTATTGGACGGGAAAGGAAAATACATAAAATGGAACTGAAAAGTGAGGTACATGAACTAGAGAAGTGATTATGGTTATGATTGTTGGTCAACATAAAGTGTCTACTTCCTGTAAGGAGTCATAAATTAAATGGGAGCCAATTAGCTGCACTGGGTGTTTTTCATCCAATCACATTCAGCTGGTGCAAAGATGATGACAGTCATATTTAACAAAGTTTACACTTTTTTTTTCCAAGAGAGTGTGTCTAAGGAAGAATGAAGCAAAGGAATTGAGAGTGTTGTGTTATAATGACATAGCATAGAAAACAACCTAGATAAAGCAATAAGAAATGAAATGAGGGTGAGTGGCTTTTTAAAAGTCATATTGAAGAATCTCTAGGAGGTGGGGGGTCAAAGAATGTATGGAGTTTAAATGCCAGAGGAAGTGAAATGGAAATGGTAGAAATGGTGGTCAGAGAGTGAGATGCTGGAGGTTGAGGTTGTTGAAGAAGTGTTTATTGATAATGACTGGAACATAGTGATTGAGTGTAGCACAAGCAAAATCTTTGGAGAAAATGAGTTCGAGAAATCAAGAGAACGGTGTATTAGAACAATCCCTTACTTACGTGGATACCAAATCACTTTGTGTAGTTTAGAAGAGGCTAGCATTGAGTAGGAGCTGATATTTAAGTTAAGAAGAGGCTAACATTGAGTAGGAGCTGATGCTTTGACAGATAACGATGAAGGAGTGGTAGCTGTATGAACACATGTGATCCAAAGATTTGGGTAGGAATGGCTTTATGGCTTTAAAAATTCCGAAGAATAGAATGGAGGATGCCTCCGCTATTTCCAAGCTCTGGGATATGAGAGTTACAGAGCAGAAAGCAGGAACAGCCTATTTTAATGTCTTCAGGGAAAATCCAGATTTTGGCCCTAACTAGAAAATAAAAAGAGCTTTCAGAGAAGCAGTTGAGTATATAGAGAATATTAAGGATAATGGGCAATAAGTGCCAGAGGCCACTGGGAAAGGAATCCAGAAGTGGGAAATGAATGGGGGATAGGATCAGAATAGAAAAATGTGAGTTATTTGGAATGTAAAGTGTGAAAAATACGAATATGAAATCTGAGAGTTACCTTGTATCGGGAGGATATAATATATAATCAAATTTGTTCTGATGATCTTGTGGTAGATAGTAGAGGGAAGGTTTGGGGGACAAGGAAAATGCGTGTTTAGATCTCAAACTCCCTCAGAGGAGACATGGAATCCTGGAGATTCAGTAGGCCCATTCTGGGGCACTGGGCTTCCCCTTGGCTCTTTCAAATACTTACAAGTAGACTTTTGTAGGGATAGTGTCATTCACAGACAGCAAAACAGACAATGGATATCATCAGAAAAAATCATAAAAATAGTTCATCAGAAACAGCACGTAATATTAGAACTATTTTTATGTTTGTATGCTTGCTGAAAGTAAAACATCAATCGTTTATTATATTATTTCATTGTTACTGCTTATATACATCACTTTCATCCTAACATTATTTTAAAATTCAAACTTAAGGGCTTTAATTTAGCAGAACATAGATCAATCAAGCAAAATGTAATTTTCTTCTTTAAAGTAAATCTCTGCCTCAGGCATTGAATATTTTGTTAGAGTTTCTATCCAATAAATACAAAAATTAATACTGTATCTTCAATTAAGCAGACAAATTCCTAAAGGGCATATAGAATAAATAATACCCATTTTCGGAAAGTTATTTCCTATGGAAGAAAAGTAATTTTCATACTCTAATAATTAGCATTTTAGCTCGAAATTTGGCACAATTCATATACTTTCTGAAAATCAAAAAATGTTAAACAGCCTTTGAGAAAGACCTGTGGCTGCCTAATATGAAACATAAATAACATCTTATGAACTTCCAAAAAAGCAAAGGAATTTCTCCAATTTCTGGTTTGTCTAATTTTAACCTGTCTGGCTAATTAACCAAGAAATTGCTTGTAGAAAGTAAACATTAATAAAAACAAATTATGGACACCACGCTGCCAGAGAGACTCCTAAAATCATATATCAGATCCATGTATCAATAGTCAATCTTGGAAAAATTGATTTTTAAAAAATAGAATATTCTCATTACTTCTAAAGTCTACTTGTCAATTAGAAAAGTACCTCCCCCCAGAGAGGGTCTCCTGTGTGTACATACACATGTACACACACACACACACACTACAAAGTAAACAAGATGGTTATAGTAGATGGCTCTAAATAATAGAGAAGAAAAATAGAACTTCCTCATAACATAAATGCCCTTACTTGGGCATAACTGCATGTTTTACATTTCTTTCATTTTTTAGGTATTAAATAATATCGAGATCACTTCAAAATGTTCATAAAGTTAGCCAGTAGACGAGGTGGAAAGAAAACCAAGTCATCTAAGTTCAGAGTGGCTTCAAATTATTGCTGTGTGGGTCTTGAAGGAAGTGAAACAATGAATTAAAAATCAAATTTATGATCTCATTCAGAACCTATATAAATGTAAAGGACATATATAGGATATAGCAATAGTTTTAGAAGTATTTTTAATCATATCAGTCCTAGTCTAAAACAATATCTTGAAGTATTATCTGATTTATTTTTGTCTACTGATTTAACATGAAAGCAAAATCTAATATATTTGATTGTTTTCTTTCTTTGGTAAACCCTGCAAACCCCTGCATTTCAAGTGGAAAAAACGATAGTTTAATGTCTCTAAATTCAAAGTGAATCTTGTTTGTTATTCATGTGAGAATTAATTCAGTGTTTTTCCAGTCCCTGATCTTTTCCCTCTTCCTCTCTCTCTCATGCGATAAGATGCCAACATAATAAGTATGTAACTCTAAACATGCCTTTGATTATCCTTTATTTTACAAAATTGCAAACAAATTCATGTAACAAAATTTTAACTCTAGTAATTTGAATGTGGAAAATTGAGATCAAGTACATGTGAATCAGGCTGATAATCAAAAGATTATTTCAAGATATACCTAACATAATTATTTTAAAGTCTACAACTTATATCAGGCAATTTTAGTATATTCACAAAGCTATGTAACCATCACCTTGATCTAGTTACAAAACGTGTCTATCACTACAAAAAAAAAGCAAACAAACATGCCCATTAGCAGTCACTCCCTATTTCCCCGCATCTCCAGCTCCTGGCAATCATGAATCTACTTTCTGTCTCTATGGATGTGCCTATTCTGGACATTTCATATAAATGGAATCATACAGTGTCTGGCTTTATATATTGCCCTTCTTTCACTTAGCGTGATTTCAAGATTCATCCATGTTGCAGCATATATCAGCCCTTCATTCCTTTTTTTTTTGACTGAATAATATTTCATTGTTTGGATATACCATATACTGTGTATCTATTCATAAGATGATATACATTTAGGTTATTTCTAATATCTTTTAATTATGAATAATACTCATATGAATATTCCTGTACACGTTTTTAGGTGGACACATGCTTTCAATTATGTTGGGTATATATTTAGAGTGGAATTGCTAGGTCTTATGGTAATTTCATGTTTAACAAATTGAGGAATTGCCAAAATGTTCTCCAAAGTGTTTGCGCCGTTTTACATTCTCACCAGCAATATATGAGGACTCCAGTTTCTTCAGATCTTCACCGATACATGTTATGGTCCATTTTTAAAATTATAGCCACACTTATGCACTTTAAGTTGTATCTTACTGTGGTTTTGATGAGCACTTACCTAACGATTAACCATGTTCAGCATCTTTTCAAATGCACATTGAGCATTGTCAGCACTTCATTTTGGAGAAATATCTATTAAAACCCTTTGCCCAGTTTTATTGGGTTATTTCCCTTTTACCATTTAGCCATGAGTATTTTTTTATACATTTTGGATAAAAGTCCCTTATCAGCCACACAACTTTCTTCCATTCTGTGTGTTGTCTTTTCAGTCTTGGTGGTATCCCTTAGAGGATAAACTTTTTTTTCATTTTAGAGAAGCCTAATTTATCTATCTTTTATCATTTGTGTTTTTCATGTCATGTCTATGAAATATCTGTCTAATCTAAGGACATAAAAATGTATGCCCATCTTAATTATTGTAATATTAATGAAGATCCTTGTACACAAGTGGTGATCTCTTGCTACTTTCGTGATTGTCTTTGTCTTTCAATAGTTTGATTATGTGTCTAGTTATATATCTCTTTGTGTTGATATTACATTGAGTTCATCAAGCTTCTTGGATAATAAGAGTGATACTTTTCCTCCTTGTGAAAGTTTTCAACCACTGTTTCTTCAAATGTTTTTTCTGTATTTTTATTTCTCTACTAAACTCTTGGGAAGCCCATTTTGCTCATGTTGATATTCATGATGGTATCTCACATGTCTCTAGGCTCAATTCATTTATCTGTAATCTTTTTTTTCCAGTTGCTCAGACTAAAAAATATCATTAACCTATCTTAATGTTTACTAATTATTTTGTCTCCCACTTCAGCTCTGCTGTTCAGCCACTCTAGTAATAAACTTTCAGTTATTTTGCTTTTTTGTATCTTATTGTGGTTTTGATGAGCACTTCCCTAATGATTAACGACGTTCAGCATCTTTTCAAATGCACATTGAGCATTGTCAGCACTTCTTTTTGGAGAAATATCTATTAAAACCCTTTGCCCAGTTTTATTGGGTTATTTTCCCTTACATAAACATAATATACATAAACATATATACATAAATAACTTTCAGTTATTTTGCTTTTTTGATTTCTGGATTTCCTTATGGTTCTTTCCTACATTTCTTTTTCTTTACCTATACTCTCTAGTTAGTGAGACATATTTTCCCACTTAACTTTTGTTATTTACAGGTGGTTTCCTTTTAGTTCTTTTAATATATTTAAAATAGCTGATTTAAAGTATTTGTGCAGTAAGTTCAATGTCTGAACTTCCTAAGGGAAAGGTTATTTTGACTAATTTTCTTCATTTGTTTGGGTCATACATTTTTTATTTACCTGCATGTCTCTTAATTTTTTGTTGCATACTCCTGAATTATTATTATTATTATTTTTGAGATGAAGTCTTGCTCTGTTGCCCAGGCTGGAGTGCAGTGGCGTGATCTTGGCTCACCGCAACCTCCGCCTCCTGGGTTCAAGCAATTCTCCTGCCTCAGCCTCCCAAGTAGCTGGGACTATAGGTGCCCGCTGCCATACCAGGCTACTTTTTTGTATTTTAGTATAGACGGGGTTTCACCGTGTTGCCTGGACTAGTCGCACACTCCTGAACTCAGGCAATCCGCCCGCCTTGGCCTCCCAAAGCGCTGGGATTACAGGTACTCCTGGCATTTTAAGTAGTATAATGTGGCAACTCTGGAAATCAGACCTCCACCTGACAACCTTCCCAGGGTTTGATATTGTTGCTCTTTTTTATTGTTTTGTGGTAGTTGCCGTTTATTTGTATAGTGACTTTCTAAACCAATTGTGTAAAAAATCTGTATTAGTTGTTGTGTATAATTTTTGAAGTCTCTACTCAATTCACTTAATGGTCAGCTAATGATTGGCAGAAATTTCCTTAATGCCATGTATCAGTTAATCTACCAGCCTTTTCTGAGGGCCTCTGTGTGCATCTGGGGAAACACTTACTGCTTGTGCAGGATTCAAGGCCAGCCAGGGGTGAGAGCTTATGGAACTCTCAGGTCTTTCGTAGGCATGTACACAGCTCTGAAGATGAGCATGGCCTTCTAAATTTGTTCTGAGTTCAGGAATATGTGGAAGTTTTTAAAAGCCTTTATGGACATCTGAAAAACCTAGCTTTTGCTTTTAAGTGTTTTGTCAGCCCATTTGTTCCAATGGCTATCACTGCCTAGGCACGTGATGACTGCCTTTGATTATTGCACAACGTCCTGGGATAAAGCAGATAAAGATAAGCATATGGGTGCAGGTTTCCAGAAAACTACCAAACAGGGCAGTTAATGAAAGTTCTCTGAGAATGGGTATTTGGCAAGTTACAAACCCATTGTGCACACTCCAGTGGCTACAAGGCTTCCACAGTGACTGATGTGTCAGTTGGTTTTCAAGGTTACACTCAAGATTGGTAAAGAGGGATGGAAATAAGGCTACAAAAGTCCAGGACCAGATGGATTCACAGCCGAATTCTACCAGAGGTACAAGGAGGAGGTGGTACCATTCCTTCTGAAACTATTCCAATCAATAGAAAAAGAGGGAATCCTCCCTAACTCATTTTATGAGGCCAGCATCATCCTGATACCAAAGCCTGGCAGAGACACAACAAAAAAAGAGAATTTTAGATCAATATCTCTGATGAACATTGATGCAAAAATCCTCAATAAAATACTGGCAAACCGAATCCAGCAGCACATCAAAAAGCTTATCAACCATGATCAAGTGGGCTTCATCCCTGGGATGCAAGGCTGGTTCAACATACACAAATCAATAAACATAATCCAGCATATAAACAGAACCAATGACAAAAACCATATGATTATCTCAATAGATGCAGAAAAGGCCTTTGACAAAATTCAACACTTCATGCTAAAAACTCTCAATAAATTAGGTATTGATGGGACATATCTCAAAATAATAAGAGCTATCTATGACAAACCCACAGCCAATATCATACTGAATGGGCAAAAACTGGAAGCATTCCCTTTGAAAACTGGCACAAGACAGGGATGCCCTCTCTCACCACTCCTATTCAACATAGTGTTGGAAGTTCTGGCCAGGACAATCAGGCAAGCGAAGGAAATAAAGGGTATTCAATTAGGAAAAGAGGAAGTCAAATTGTCCCTGTTTGCAGATGACATAATTGTATATCTAGAAAACCCCATCGTCTCAGTCCAAAATCTCCTTAAGCTGATAGGCAACTTCAGCAAAGTCTCAGGATACAAAATCAATGTGCAAAAATCACAAGCATTCTTATACACCAATAACAGACAGAGAACCAAATCATGAGTGAACTCCCATTCACAATTGCTTCAAAGAGAATACAATACCTAGGAATCCAACTTGCAAGGGAAGTGAAGGACCTCTTCAAGGAGAACTACAAACCACTGCTCAATGAAATAAAAGAGGATACAAACAAATGGAAGAACATTCCATGCTCATGGGTAGAAAGAATCAATATTGTGAAAATGGCCATACTGCCCAAGGTAATTTATAGATTCAATGCCATCCCCATCAAGCTATCAATGACTTTCTTCACAGAATTGGAAAAAACTACTTTAAAGTTCATATGGAACCAAAAAAGAGCCCACATCACCAAGTCAATCCTAAGCCAAAAGAACAAAGCTGGAGGCATCACGCTACCTGACTTCAAACTATACTACAAGCCTACAGTAACCAAAACAGTATGGTACTGGTACCAAAACACAGATATAGACCAATGGAACAGAGCACAGCCCTCAGAAATAATGCCACATATCTACAACCATCTGATCTTTGACAAACCTGACAAAAACAAGAAATGGGGAAACTATTCCCTATTTAATAAATGGTGCTGGCAAAACTGGCTAGCCACATGTAGAAAGCTGAAGCTGGATCCCTTCCTTACACCTTATACAAAAATTAATTCAAGATGGATTAAAGACTTAAATGTTAGACCTAAAACCATAAAAACCCTAGAAGAAAACCTAGGCATTACCATTCAGGACATAGGCATGGGCAAGGACTTCATGTCTAAAACACCAAAAGCAATGGCAATAAAAGCCAAAATTGACAAATGGAATCTAATTAAACTAAAGAGCTTCTGCACAGCAAAAGAAACCACCATCAGAGTGAACAGGCAACCTACAGAATGGGAGAAATTTTTTGCAATCTACTCATCTGACAAAGGGCTAATATCCAGAATCTACAAAGAACTCAAATGAATTTACAAGTAAAAAACAAACAACCCCATCAAATAGTGGGTGAAGGATATGAACAGACACTTGTCAAAAGAAGACATTTATGCAGCCAACAGACACTTGAAAAAATGCTCAACATCACTGGCCATCAGAGAAATGCAAATCAAAACCACAATGAGATACCATCTCACACCAGTTAGAATGGCAATCATTAAAAAGTCAGGAAACAACAGGTGCTAGAGAGGATGTGGAGAAATAGGAACTCTTTTACACTGTTGGTGGGACTATAAACTAGTCCAAACATTGCGCAAGTCAGTGTGGCGATTCCTCAGGGATCTAGAACGAGAAATACCATTTGACCCAGCCATCCCATTACTGGGTAGATACACAAAGGATTATAAACCATGCTGCTATAAAGACACATGCTCACGTATGTTTATTGCGGTACTATTCACAATAGCAAAGACTTGGAACCAACCCAAATGTCCAACAATGATAGACTGGATTAAGAAAATGTGGCACCTATACACCATGGAATACTATGCAGCCATAAAAAATGATGAGTTCATGTGCTTTGTAGGCACATGGATGAAATTGGAAATCATCATTCTCAGCAAACTATTGCAAGAACAGAACACCAAACACCACATGTTCTCACTTATAGGTGGGAATTGAACAATGAGAACACATGGACACAGGAAGGCGAACATCACACACCGGGGCCTGTTGTGGGGTGGGGGGAGGGGGGAGGGATAGCATTAGGAGATATACCTAATGTTAAGTGACGAGTTACTGAGTGCAGCACACCAACATGGCACATGTATACATATGTAACTAACCTGCACATTGTGCACATGTACCCTAAAACTTAAAGTATAATTAAAAAAAAAATCACACAGCTTTTTCTTTCTGACATTCAGCTATTGCTCTTAAACACTCTTCCAGTTTTTGCAAGTCTTTGATTAATATTCAGAGTTCTGAAAATCATTACTTGACTATTTTTTGCCAGTATTCTAATCGTTTCTATTGAAACAGTGGATTTTTGAAGTCCTTACTCCAGCATTCCCACTGACATTTGTTTTCTAAGCACCCATTTATAAGCAATGTAATGTTGGTTGTATATTAATTATACTTTCGCATGTTATTTTTAAGTTTACCAAACAGCAACTCTATTTTACAATTTATAAGAACTAGAATTTTATTTGGATTAATTTAATTCAAATCAAAACTATCACTTGTTTTGTTGGGACCGACAGAAGTTTTATTAAAAAAAATTCTCCCAGAGTCCTAAAATTCAATGGTTATTTATATTTTCTTCTATTTATAACTTCTTATATTTTGCATTTCATTATGGTACATGTGGAAATAATTGTTGTAAGATACACATACACGCACATGTAAAAGACAAAAACTAACCAAATTATCCACAATTTATCAACATTTATTATATTATTCTTAAATTTCCCCATTATTTTGTGACGTCTTCTCTGTTTTATAACATTAGACTTTTTTCTCAGCTAGCTATTCTATTTAACATTGCCAAGTTTCAATTTCCCCATTATGTCTTTTTTAACTCACTGAACACGCATTTTTTATATACAGTCATCGACAAATTGGATTAACTTGTAATAAATTAATAATCAGTAGATGAAACCTGGAAAAAAACTCAAAAACACTAAGCTTAATACAGGATCTCAAAACTTTAATTTTAAAGTACCTATAATTAACCACTCATTTTAAGTAATTTTAAAATTAACAAATGTTCCTGAAAACTTGATTTAAAATTATAGATGGTATGAAAATCTGTTTTATTGTTAAATAATTAGATGCGATGGCTTATTGGGAAATCTGAGGCTTTGGAACCTTAGAAACAAACGCTGGGTGCCAATATACAACTTATGTTTTATAATATTGGGTAAATCTTTATTCCTGATTGTTTCTTCATCAGTATTTACATTTAAGATTTATAATGATATGAATAATTTTGCTATACGAGACTGCTTTAAGAATTAAGTGAGATATATGGTACATCTGTAGGAGCACACTAGCTGTTAATCACCATCCCCTTTTCCTTATGAGGCAAATAAAACAGATCAGGAAGAGAGCCAATTGCAACAGCAGGAAATCAACTAATAAGGAAAAACAGCTGAGACTAAAATTAGTTAAATAGTTATTCCTGGAAACTATCTTACTTTTTCCAGCTATAATTCTATTTAATTTTAGCAATATATTAGCAATACACTAATACTTTTCCCCAGTATAGTGTTATTCTTACTTTTATGGAGTTATGAAGTCTGGGTTCATGTTTTCCTGGTTTAAAACACATCTTGGTAGCAAAATGTCTACATAGAAATAACAAATATTGAGAAGAAAATATTTCAAAATAAAATTTCAAACCTAAAATCTTATTAAGATTTGATTACAGGACAGTGTATAAATTAAAAATAGTTCTTAATTATAAATTTTTTTTTCTTCAGTTGTAAATCAGTTAAGTGATGAATCAAGATCCTTGTAAATCAAATTGATTTAAATAATTAATTTCACCGGCAGTTAATGAAGAGTTTATTTGGATCCTGGCACAGTTGCGATACTGTCTTTCTTTTCCTATCATTTCCAAATATCTTTACAAAAGTATTAGGAAAAGTAATGCACCGCTCCCCCAACCCCAAAAATGTCTGTGTCCTAATCCATAGAACTTCTAAATATACTACCTTATATGGAAAAAAGATTTCCAGATATGTTTAAGGTTAGGGACAGGGAGATGTGTAGTTTTCCTGGATTGTCCAGATGGGCCTAATCTAATCACACAAATCCTAAAAAGCAAAGAACCTTTCCTGGCTGTGGTTAGAGAGAGATGTGAAGAGAGATTAGAGAACCAGCAAACAGGCAGTGTGAGAAGGACTCAGCTTGCTCCGGTGATCTTTGAACATAGAGGAACGGGCCACTAGAAGTGGGAAAAGGCAAAAACAAAACAAAATACCAAAATCCAAACCAGATTCTCCCCTAGAGCCCATAGATAGGAACACAGACTTATGGACACCATGCTCTTAGTTGAGTGAAATTGTGTTAGATGTCCAACCTACAGAATGGTGAGATGCTAAACTTACTTGCCTTAAGTTGTTAAATTAGTTACAGTGGCAATAGAAAACTAATATAAGTAAATTTCTTCCATTACTCATGTTTTATCCTGTAATCCCACATTTCCCAGTACTAGAACCATTATACTGACTGCCAGCTGTGCAGCACTTTTTACCTCAGTGTCCCTACAATGATTCACTTATTCAAAGAATATTATCCAAATTGGACAGATCTCAGGTGCTCCATCTCTTAACATAATTTGTCATCTTTTTCAAAATATCCCAAGCACATATCCTTGTGTGAGTTCTAAAGTAAAATAACAAAAACTAAGGTAGCATTGGGTAGTAACTCTTAAAAAAATAGCTACTATTTACAGAATGTCTACTATGTTCCAGGCACTTTACATATATAATTTACTCTTTTCATGGTCAATTTCGAGATATGTATTCTTATAAACATCTTTGAGGTTCAGAAACTGTGGCTTTAACAGAGGAACAATTTGCCAGTAAGAATCAAGTGCAGCAATAGCAAAGACTTGGAACCAAGCTAAATGTCCAACAATGATAGACTGGATTAAGAAAATGTGGCACATATATGCCATGGAATACTATGCAGCCATAAAAATGATGAGTTCGTGTCCTTTATAGGGACATGGATGAAGCTGGAAACCATCATTCTCAGCAAACTATCGCAAGGACAAAAAACCAAACACTGCATCTTCTCACTCATAGGTGGGAATTGAACAATGAGAACACATGGACACAGGAAGGGGAACATCACACACAAGGGGCCTGTTGTGGGGTGGGGGGAGGGGGGAGGGATATACCTAATGTTAAATGACCAGTTATTGGGTGCAACACACCAACATGGCACATGTATACATATATAACTAACCTGCACGTTGTGCACATGTACCCTAAAAGTTTAAGTATAATTAAAAAAAAAAAAAAAAGAAGAATCAAGTGCAGAATATAAATCCAGGTCTGGAAATCCCTAACACACGTGATAACAAGTCCCTGTATTTTATAACATTTTTGCATTAATGAGATGGTTTCTTAACCCAAATAATAGCCACCTAGCAGTGACATTTCTAATGCCAGATATTTACAGCTATAGAACAGGATATCAGAGGAATTGGTACCATCCTCGGCCCCTTCCCAAAATCACTACTTACTATCTTAATATTCCAGGTCCCCAAAGAAGAATAAGCAAGAAGCCTAACTCTTCAAAATTTATGAGAGAAACAATAGTAGGTGACAATAGTAGATAAGGTGTAAAATATTATTCCTTACATAATAGAGTATATGAATTATATAGAATATGCAGTTATCTGTATCTATATAATATATATAAATATATATGTTTAGCCATGAGATATAACTTGAGCATTGAACAATGCATTACTACTATTTCAGATAATAAATGTCAAGGAAGGGAAATTAGTTTTCTCAGCACAAATCAAACCATAAAATGAATTGACTTGTTTTCTATTCTTAAGACCAACTGTGCATCTAACGTAAATGTAAGTATTTGGAAATTTTTTTTCTTTCTTATGTTAACCAGCTTCTTGCTAATTTTATCAGCATAAGCTTGTTAGCAAGTTCTTTTTAAATAACAAGCACAAAGTTAATTTCTAGCCAAGAATTCTTAACATTGTCATTATTTCTACGTAATAGAGGTTCAAATTGTAACATTCTGCTGTATGTTTAAAATTACTTTCTACGAACCTGGTGTTGCTGTTTCAGTCATAGACGATTCATGTCTTCTTCTGATTTCTCATTCATGAAGCACATTTTTGGCTTAGTTTTGTATTAGCTACAGAAGAGCAGACAGCACAATTGTTTTGAATCTTGCCTTTATCAAGTGTATCTTCCAGTGTGAGAAACAGACATAATTAATTTTTATAGAGGAAATACAAGGTATATTTTTGAAAGTCAGGGAAAACCTCCTGGTAGACAGGACTATAAAGCTCATGACTGAAGGAAGGGTAGGGATTATCCAGAAGAAAAGGAGGTTGAGGAGAGGAAATATTGTTGGCATAGAGAGAAAGAACAGCAAGAGGGAAGGTGGAATGTTTAGAAGAAATAAAAGTAACTATACTTTTAGAACAAATGCAAAGCAGGAAGTATCCATAGGCAAAGCTGGAGAGTTAAGTATAGATTATAATGTAACAGGCTTATCTTGAGAGCATGGAGGCACCATAAAAATAAAGAAAGCTGAGAATAAAGTAATCAGATTTGTTCTTCTACCCTAGCTTAGAGTTAGAGAAAGATTTTAATGAAACTAGTTAGGATACTTACGTGCATATCCAAGAGGACAGTAGGGTGATTAGTGTCCTCAGACAGGAGCATGTAGAAGGAAACCTAAGCACCAGAGAAACTCTTGAAAGCACTGATCCATTCAAAGACCCCATTGTGATTATCTCTCAGCTAGATTCCAAAAGAAAGACACAGGAAGACAAGTACTGCAGGATCTCACGTATAGTGGGTTCTAAAAAAGTCCACGGCATAGAAGCAGAGAGTGGAATGGTGATTACTAGAGGATGGGAATCGGGGCACTGGAAAGATGTTGGTCAAAGAATGCAAAATTTCAGTTAGACAGGAGAAATAAGTTCAAGATATCTGTTGAATATCATATGACTATCATTATTAATAGTACAGGCTGACTATTCCTTATCCAAAATATTTGGGACAAGAAGTCTGTTGGGTTTATAATTTTTTTCAGATTTTGGAATATTTGCATATACATAATGAGTTACCTTGGGAATAGGATCGAAGCCCAAACACAGAATTCATTTATGTTTCATATACACCTTATACACAAAGTATGAAGTAATTTTATACAATATTTTAAATAATTTTGTGCATGTAACAAATGTATTTTGACTTTGATCCATTGCATAAGGTCAGGTGCATGTTGGTGCTCAAAAAGTTTCAGATATTGGGGCATTTAAGATTTCAGATTTTCAGATTATGGATATTCAGCTTGTGTATGGTATACCTGAAAATCTTTAAAAGAATAGATTTGAAAGGCCCTAGCCGAAGAAAATGATAAATGTATGAGATAATATATGTGTATTAATTAGTTTGATTTAGCATTTCACAATGTATAAATACATCAGAGCATCATCTTTTATAGCATACATACATATGAACTTTGTCACTTAAAAAATAAAATTATAAAAGAAAGACAGGAAATGTGGTCTTTCTAAAGTAGTTTTACTGAAATATACAAGCAGATCATCCCATTAATAAAATACACATCAATATATAGAGACTTGTGTGTGTGTGTGTGTGTGTGTGTCCTTGCTTTTTTGTTTGTATTTTTGTGACAGGGTCTTGGAACTTGGTCTGTAACCCAGGCTGGAGTTCAGTGGCACGATCATAGCTCACTGTAACCTTGAACTCTTGGGCTGAAGCAATCCTCCTCAGTTTCCAAGTAGGTAGGGCTACAGTTGTACACTACCATGCTTGCCTAATTTTTATAATTATTTTTTCACAGAAATTGAATCTCGCTAATGTGGCCCAGGCTGGTCTCAAACTTCTGGCCTTGAACAATTTTCCCTCTTGGACTTTCCAAAGCACTGGGATTACAGGTGTGAGCCACTGTGCCCAACCCTGATTTGCTTTTTTATGAGGACACATATCTAAGATAAATACCTTAATTTACACATTCATTTTCTCAAGGACACCAAAGATGATACTGTAAATTGTACTACCTTCTAATTAAGTTAATCAAATACCAACTTTAGATTATTATCTTGGGAATTTATTTAAATAAATATCATGAGAAGTGGGTACATAAATTACATTATATTTTTTCAAAATTCAGACTCTTTTCCAACTCTAAGTTTTGGACATGGCCAAATTCAGAATTTAAGTGTTAACTTAAAAAAAAGAAGTTGTAACGAGAAAAATAGAGGCCTACTATTGGATTCTGAAATAAGTAAAATAAGTATTTGAAACAATTTCTATGTAATCACACACAAGGAATATTCTTCCTTAAGATTCATAAAGTCTTCAGGAAAAAACAACAACACAACACTCTGGAATGATGGGAGGATGCACAAACGCATTCTAGTTATATAAATGTAATAAAAATTCCTTACAGAAACACATTCATTTTGACAGTAGAATGTCTAATCAGCATTCATTTATGTCTCACAAATAATTTATAAGCCACAGTTTACCAAAAAATGGCCTATTTACTTATCTCTGTTAGGTCGACTGTTTTATAATGTCTTGAGAAAGTTTAATAGATTTTTAAGCTAAATTTCTTCTTGATAAGGTGATGTGTGCTGTGAAAGGTGGAAGGTGTGGTTTACCACCCAACTCTGGGCTATCTCCACCTCAGTTTTTCTGTTCTGCTCTTACATTCTGCTTCTTTCTGAAGCAAAATGATTCATACTAATGCAATAAATGGCTTACATTTTCACCATCAAGTTAAAATTAAAGGAGAAAATAAAGGGGAGGTTAATTTTAAATGTTACCCTTAAAGTAATGTTTGAAGGGGGATTAGTAAATAATTTACATTCATACATGTTTGGGTATGTATAAGTTCTAGATTATGTCGTTTTAAAGCCATGTTCATTTACCTTATCATGTGTTGCTAGCAGTGATATATGTAACAACATACAATATATGAAATATTTCTTCATATTAACAAGTGTGTAGAAATAAAATCAGAAAAATTACTTTTAGAATACAAAAAAATGCAAAATTCTTCATCAGACGTATAACTTGTTTAAGTTTTTTTGAAAAGCAATTTGACAATGATATGAGCTTAAAGCATTGTATAAACTTTGGCCATGTAATTTTGATTCTAGGATTCTCTCTTATGAAAATAATTATAATAAAATATTGGTACTTTTCTCTGTTTTCCCATTTTTTGGAGGAAAATCTGTCATTTTAAAACCAAAAGAAGAAAAATACAGTTTTTAAAACTGTAGAACGTGTTAATATACTGATTACATTCAACGAAAAGAAGGAGATGGAAGCTTTACACCAGCTATGTGTTATGTTTTGTTCAAAGATATCTGAAGAAAATGAGGAAAATATGAACATCTGATAACTGATACATATTGTCTTTTAAAAATTAAAAATAAAAACTAACAATAAGACGAATAAAAGACAAGGTTTTTAATTATATTGCCTATTTAGTCCCTCTCTGTTCTGGTACTAATTACTTATTTGTGTAAAGAATCTACTCTTGTAATCAATGCAACATTAAACAATCTCTTTGACGATGTGAGTATTCAATACACCAGTGTTGGCTTTTTCTGTTTGATTCAGAATTATAATGACTTTAATTTGAATTTTGATTTAATTACACTAATCCAATATGGGCTATTGATTATCAATTTAATTTATTTCATTGAGACTGTGGTGTTTTTTTCTCTCTTCTTTCCTTTACTTGATTAAAAAATAAAGCAAAACAAAGCAGAAAACACCAAGCACTTAAAACCGAGAACAGAATAAGAACTACCTTGGGAGCGGAGAATGCAAAAAACTCTAGTGACCTAAAAATGGCTACTGAACTATACTCATGTGATTTTGAAGGAATTAAAAACCTATTAACAAAAAATTATGTTGAAATGCTACTGAACAATACTCATGTGATTTTGAAGGAATTAAATCTTCTAAGAAGAAATTATGTTGAAATGCCTTACTGCTAAATGTAGAATCTAAAGTACTGGGAATATATTTAAAAAAAAAGTGTATAAGGCATTTTGTGCTGTGATTATGTTTACAATCTAAAACACCATGAGGAAAAAATATATCTTTAGAAAGTTTAGTTTCAGTAAAAATTAAGTGGACACAGTTATAGGTTTTTTTTCCCAATCAAAACAAAAGAATAGCATCATTTTTTCCTTGGGGAGGGAGTTGTATGTTAGAACTGACATTATCTACTTTCTTGAACACTGCAATAAAAATGAGAATGTGGGAGGCATTTGGGGTTTTTCTGTTCACTAAAATGTTAATATGTGAGTATATTTATGTATGTGTGATATATTGATAATTTTTGCTTTCTGCATATTTCAATTGTATATTTTTGTAGCCTACAACTTTTCCCCCAAGACTGATTTCTCTCTGGAGGAAATCCCTTCAGCTGATTCCCAAGTTCTTGCATATTTAATTTCTCTCTTGTTCTGGATTCCGTTACTTTTCCTAATTACTTATTTGTACTAAGAAGAATCTGCTCTATTGTAATATTAAACTTGAAGCCTACTTTATGTTGCTTATTAAATATAACTAATAAACCTTATTAAAATAAGAAATTATATTTAGGAATTGATCTATAACTTGGCATAAGTGAATTATTTAGATGAAAATAATATATCTAAATTATATATATATATATATATACACACACACAGATATATATACAGATATATATGAGGTATAGAAGGAAAAAAGACATCATGGCAATGAATCTTGTATAACAAATTGGAAATAGCATATGGACTTTTGTATTGTTTTCTAAGCTCTAATTCAAATTAATAAGGATAATATCATGATATCTGAAATACATTTAATTAAACTGATCTCTACAAAATGAGGCAGAGGTAAAAGAAAATGCACCTGGATAAATCGCCTTCTCATTTAGTCTCTTTTTCAAGTCTTCTAAAATGTTCTACTTTCTCATAGACTGTCATCACTTAAAAAATGACAGTGAAAAAAGTGGCAATTGTATTAGTTTGAGAGCCATGTTCAGACGAAGATTATGTAAAGTCAATATCACCTTCTAATGTATTGACTGGGAAGTTGATCCAATTTTGCTTTTGCCTTCTTTTCAAAATTGTTCTGTTTCTGGTTTCATTAGGAAATGAAAAAAATCAGACATAAATATATTGTCTCCACAGAGAGACATAGGAACACTTTTACACTGTTGGTGGGACTGTAAACTAGTTCAACCATTGTGGAAGTCAGTGTGGCGATTCCTCAGGGATCTAGAACTAGAAATACCATTTGACCCAGCCATCCCATTACTGGGTAGATACACAAAGGATTATAAATCATGCTGCTATAAAGACACATGCACACGTATGTTTATTGCAGCACTATTCACAATAGCAGACTTGGAACCAACCCAACTGTCCAACAATGATAGACTGGATTAAGAAAATGTGGCGCATATACACCATGGAATACTATGCAGCCATAAAAAATGATGAGTTCATGTCCTTTGTAGGGACATGGATGAAATTGGAAATCATCATTCTCAGTAAACTATGGCAAGAACAGAAAACCAAACACCACATGTTCTCACTCATAGGTGGGAATTGAACAATGAGAACACATGGACACAGGAAGGGGAACATCACACTCTGGGGCCTGTTGTGGGGTGGGGGGAGGGGGGAGGGATGGCATTAGGAGATATACCTAATGCTAAATGACGAGTTAATGGGTGCAGCACACCAGCATGGCACATGTATACATATGTAACTAACCTGCACATTGTGCACATGTACCCTATAACCTAAAGTGTAATAATAATAAAAAAAGCATAAATAAAAATAAGAGGCATACAGAAGAAAATAAGAAGTAAAACTGCCATTATTTGCAAATAACAGAATATCCTAAGGTATATATAAAATTAAGAGAAATAATAAGTAAATTCAGCAAGGTTGCAATATGCAAAATCAATATACAATACCTAATTGTATTTTATATACCAGTAATGAGCAATTAGAAATTAAATTTTTTAATACCATTATAAAAACGCCAAAAACATAAAATGATGGCTGGGCACGGTGGCTCACACCTGTAATCCCAGAACTTCGGGAGGCCAAGGCAGGCAGATCACGAAGTCAAGAGATTGAGACCATCCTGGCCAACATGGTGAAACCCCATCTCTACTAAAAATACAAAAAAAATTAGCTGGACGTGGTGGCGCCCACCTGTAGTCCCAGCTACCTGGGAGGCTGAGGCAGGAGGATCACTTGAACCCGGGAGGTGGAGCTTGCAGTGAGCCGAGATAGAGCCACTGAACTCCAGCCTGGCAACAGAGAAAGACTCTGTCTCAAAAAAAAAGAATAAATAAAAATAAAGTGGTGAGGGATACATTTGACAAAGTATGCACAATAGTTGTACAATGAAAACTATGAACATTGTTGAGAAAAATACTTAAATAAATGGAAAGATATATTGAAAAATATATATATAGTCTCAAAAAGGATATTGGGTTCATTTCTCTGTGTAGAGAACCAGGGTATCTAGTGACAGAGACATGCTACAAGTAGGAGAAAAATAAAGGAAAATAAAGGTAAGCATGCAAAAATATAAAAGCTCAGTGTTCCTAACATGGTCCATATGGGTTCCCTTGGTACGGACTACCCAGCCAGTAATAACTGGTGTTGGGAAGGCAGATGGAACAGGGCTATTTCCACCTGAGTAATTAAGAATGGTTCAAAATTATATATAATTATCATTTTCTAATAAGAGAAAGTTTGGAAGAGTCATTCAAAAATATTCTTAAAAAAGAATGAGCAAATCAAAGGTTAGACGTAATAATCTATTCTGCAGCATAACAATGTTAATTCAAGAATTAGAGAATATTTTTTTAAAAAAATTAGATACATACTGCACCCATACGAATGACAAAAGAATATCCAATGAGCTAGATTTAATTTTGAAATGGTCACCATACTTTAAGGAGAATAAAATTGCATTCAATTATTATGGATCATGCAGAAAGGGAGAATAAATATCAAAGTATGGAATAGTATTTAGACATTATTGCCTAAAACCAAAATATTTTAATGCGTAAAAAGAAACAAATACATAAAAAGAAAAAAATGACCAAAATATATTGTGGCAAGTATTTTAAAATTCTTTGTCACAATAAGACATATGATGAGATGATATATTAATAATAATAATTTTTAAAGTTCCATGGATTGGAAAATGTAGTTCATAACAAGGAAATATAACCAAGAAGCAGAAAATGTAATCAGAAATGAAAAAATATTACTTAGTAATAAGCACAGTAAGTTAGCATTTTGTTGATTAATTTATAAACCTTGGAAATAATTCTGCCCAATTTTGTTCAGTGAGGTCTCATAGCAAATATGGCCAACATTGTGAAAAAAGTATAAAACAAGAGTTAAACATACATACATTCCATTTAAATGAAAAATCGCTATCTTAAAAAATCTAATATTTTTAAAACAATTTTTTAAAAAATATATCAGATTTTAAGATTTTTTATTGAAAATAAAAATGTTCTAAAAATGTTTTGATACTTTATTGCAGCATTAAGCATCAAAAATTAGGAGCCACTTGAATTTCCATACATTAGGAGATAATCTAATAGTAAAACTTTTTCTCAGTGATATACTAGGCAGCAGATTAAATATGAGGACTTTGAAGACTGATGTGGCACAAAATATTCATTGACATGAACTTAGTAGAAATTTGTTTGGCAAAGCATACAGTACAACTATAACTATTAGTAGCAATAAATAATGGAGAATGTAAAACTTGTCAGAGCAGCTGTCATTAATGAAATCATAACTATTAATTTCATATATTTTTCTCATGTGCTCATTCTACCTGTATTATTGGTTAAAAAACAATGACAGATAGATAAGAAAGGTAAGATAGATATATCAGTAAGGTAAATTGATAGATGAAGAAGACAGATTCACCTCTTTTAATTTTGCTCTTCCATGTATAGATAAATATATATGATAGATAATAATTCGATCACTTAGAAGTAAATTCTAGACTATTTTTCATGTGGTCTATTCTTCCAGAATATGCTTCTATTGAAGAAATCCTAAAGGGTCAATTGTGAAATTTGCCTTTATTTCCCTCCTAAATTATTTTCCATTTAGTTAACAAAGAGGCAGATTTGTAGCTAAACTACCATTAAGAAGTTACTTAATTCAATCTTAAAGTATTCCTAAAGGGAACCATCATTAACAGAGATAAAGTATTGCTGACACAATAAAATTTTTTGAGAAATTGAAGTGTTTAGTCAGGCAGCAAGAACATTAATAATTTATGAAGGAACTCAACACATAAAGCAGAGTTGACTCTTGACCATTGAAGAATAAATCAAGACATCTACTGAGGAGATGTTGAAAGTGCTGATAAGCTTTAAAATAATAGGTTTTTTTGACCTCTCTAAACACTTGCCATATTTGATCACAAAATGAAAGTTTAATAAAGGTCTGTATATTTAGAACATATCTTCCTATTCATAACATCAGTTATGCACTGTGTAGTTTTTTTCAAAGAGAGATCATTAAAGGACATTTATAACTAAGATATATATTTAGTAATTTATATATACATATATATGACGTTAACATTTATGGGTAGAGTATGAGGTGTAACCATCTAAAATAAAAACAGTAAGTTTCAGTGAACAAATGCCACTTCTAATGGGTATCTGTGGTTCAAATTTGAAAAGTTTGATTAGAATTGATTATTATTTTTCCTTCCTGAGGTGTGAAAATAATATATGGTATGGAATTTTCCTGAGATTCCAGGATACGTTACTAAACAACACAGTATGAGCACAGGTAGCCCCCCTACATGGCAAAAGAACATGATTTGTGTACCTTCCAGGTTTGTCTGACATCTGAAAAGCAGATTTCTTGGACATTTCAAAATCTTGAAGTACCATAAATACAATAACATTCTAAATCAAACTGATAAACTGACCCCTATATAAATATGCATTTTTATGGATAAAGCAACATATTAAAGGTTGAGACCTCTTGAATCCTCTCACTGTCTCTTCCAAAGGCACCCCTAACAGGGGTACAATTTTTGCAATTATCTTGAGTCCATAGGTGAGGATTCAGAGAAAGCCTTGGATAGGAGCTACTATTTATTAAAACGTATGTTTTTTTTTTCATAATTATAGAGCTCACAGTTTTTAGTTAACCAACTGGCTGACTACAATAAAGACATTTTCTAGATCTAAGTTCTGGCCAATAAGATATGAGTGAAAACGATATGCAGCAGCTTCTGGGAACATTTCTTGAAAGGTAGTTACTGTTTGCCTTTGGTCCATTTTTTAAATGTAATTTTAGTTGTTATTTTAGAGTTATGGAGTGTATGTGTAGGTTTGTCATATAGGTTTATTACATGACACTCAGGTTTGAAGTACAAATGATCCTGTCACCCAGGTAGTGAGCATAGTACAAATAGTTTTTCAGACCTTGTCCTCCTCCCTCCCTTCTCTCTCTAACACTTCCCAACATCTGTTGTTGCCATGTTTATGTCCCTGAGTACCCAGTGTTTAGTTCCTACAAATAAGTGAAAACATGCAGTATTTGATTTCCTGTTCCTGTGTTAATTTGCTTAGAATAATAACCTCCAGCTGCATCCATGTTGCTGCAAAAGACATGATTTTTTTATGGCTGCATAGTATTCCATAGTGTATATTTACTACATTTTCTTTATTCAATCCACCAGTGATAGGTAGCTAGGTTGATTTCATGTCTTTGCTATTGTGAATAGTGCTGTGACGAACACGTGTGTGTGTGTTTGTGTGTGTGTTCATGTGTGTGTGTATGTCTTTTTGGGAGAACAATTTATTTTCTTTTGGATATGTACCCAGTAATGGGATTGCTGGGTCAAATGATAGTTCTGTTTCAAGTTATTTAAGAAATCTGCAAATTGCTTTCCACAGTGGCTGAACTAATAATTTACATTCCCACAAACAATGTAAAAGTGTTCACTTTATTCCTCAACCTCGTCAGCATCTGTTGTTGTTTGGCTTTTTTAGTAATATCCATTCTGACTGGTGTGAGATGGTACCTCATTGTGGTTTTGATTTGTATTTTTGATGATTAATGATGCTGAACACTTTTTCATGTTTGTTGGCCGCTTGTATGTCTTCTTTTGAAAAGTGCCTGTTCATGTCTTTTGCCCACTTTCAATTAAGTTCCTTATAGATTCTGGATGTTAGAGCTTTGTCAGATGCATACTTTGTGAATATTTTCTCCCATTCTATGGGTTGTCTGTCGATGCTGTTTTTAGTTTCAATTTTTGTTTTTATGGCAATTGCTTCTGGAGACTCAGCCACAAATTCTTTCCCAACCTTTTAGAAGGTGTTTCCTAAGTTTTCTGCTAGGATTCTTATAGTTAAGATCTAACATTTAAATATTTAATACATCTTGAGAGAATGTTTGTACCCGGTAAAAGGTAGGGGTCCAGTTTCATTCTTCTGCATATGGTAGCACCCCATCACCATTTATTGAATAGAGGGTCCTTTTCCCATTTTTTAATTTTTGTCAACTTGGTTGAAAATCAGATGACTGTAGATGTGCAACTTTATTTCTTGAGTCTCTATTCCATTCCATTGGTTGATATGTCTGTTTTTATACTAGTACCATGCTGTTTTGGTTACTGTGGCCTTATAGTGTAGTCTGAAGTCAAGTGATGCAATGCCTCCAGGTTTGTTCTTTTTTGTTTAGGATTGCTTTGGGTATTTGAGCTCTGTTTTTGTTCCTTATGAATTTTAAGATAGTTTTTTCTAGTTCTGTGGAAAAATGATATCCTTTTTCCTATTCTATTACTGGACATACATGTTGCCATTTTGCACAATCTTACCAAGGTTCACCCTACCGAGATGACAGAACTATGAGCTAAAATGGGCCTGAGTTCCTGTGGAGTCTGTAGAACAGAGCCAACTAACCTTATTACAAAAGAGAGAAATAAATTTCTGCTCTTTGTCAGCCATTGTTATTTTCAGTCTCTGAAACTTGCTGCCAAACATAATTCTAATTATAGTTATACAGATGAAAAAACAAAACTGAATATATCAAGTAGCTTTAGAGCTGCACTGCTCCATATGATAGCCAATACACTGCCCAATACACAGCAACACATAGATATTGAGTGATTGTCTAGTACCAGTTGAGATGTATATGTAACATATGCAATGTATTCTGAAGGCCTAGAACAAAAAAAATTTAAATGTTCCATTAATTATTTTTGTATTGATTATATTTGAAATGATAATATTTTGGATATATTATGTCAAATATACTACTAAAATTAAGTTCATCTTAAATTACCCATATGAGTCATTTTATGACTATGGGCAGAGCTTTTATTGAAAGTAGACTATACAAAGCAGATTATATAAAGTAGACTATATATCTAAACTTCTTCCTGTCATGTATAGGCTCTTCCCGTCAGATCATACCTCTGCTGTTGGTGTGGTAAGATGTACAATTGAGTTATATTGCACATAAATAAAACTAAATATCATCAGGTAAATATCATCGTTGAAACTAGTGACATAAAAATCATGCCATACATAATTAAAAGAAAATGGCTAAAGTCAGAAGGATGTGAACAATTCTAAGGATATTTGAAGCAAAATCTACAGCTGAAATGGTAAAAGCATATAATCCGGAAGAAGCAGCTTTCTGAGTTTGTAAAATTTTAAGTAATGACAATGTCTAATTGGCATAAATGGGTATGGTTTCGCTCAGGTGGACAATCAGTGAGGATGCTAAGATATGACATGGTGAGAGGATTTATAAAGTCCTGAGTTTACGCACTCACATAACATAATTGACAAAAATTTATAACTCATTGCCTCTTCTTTTTCAAACTTAAATCTTGTCCTGGTTATTTTCTGATCCATTGAAGGTCACTGATCCCCTCAGTTCACAATGGCATACCCGCTACTTTTCCTGGGGTCCAATAACCATTCCATTCCTTCCCTCTTCAGGCATTGGTATTGATTATTCAATTAACCTTCACACAGATCTAAGAGATAGGCATTATTGTGCCTATCTCCATTTTAATGAGGTGAAAACCAAAGCATGAAGAGACTAAAAACAATCACCCAAGTTCACACAACTAGTAAGCAACAGAGTCAGATTCCAACTGACTCTGTTAAAGTAAAATGGCTTTAACTTCAAACACTTAATATTTATGTTGTATTGTCAGTGGTGTAATAGCTAGTTATGAATTACCTGTCAGCATCCATTCCCCATGTTTTTAAACCAAGAGTTCAAATGTAATTTGGAATCCTTATGGATCTTGTACATCTGAGCCTGCTCTTAATCCTACTCGTGGCTTCTGGCCACAACTCTCCCAGTAGTGGCCACGTGGCCTAAAGCAGATTAACCAGGGTATCTCAAAGGACTTTTACTGAGATCGTGGTGACCTACTATTCCCTTGGATATAAGTTAGGAAGCATGTGATTTTAGGAACCTTAGCATTGGCATCAAGAAAAGAAGAGAAAACAGAAATAAATCAAGTCTTTAATGTAAAATTCTAAAGGGTCTAAAATCTAAATAGTTGTGCCCTACTAGCATACTAAAATGTCTTAAAATTGATCATTTCTATGCTTTCTATCACTTTCATATGTCCTAACATATAACATATGAAAATGTCTTAAAATTTATCATTTCTATCATAATTAGTATCCATATTTTAGAGCAGAATACATTCTTCTTTTCATTTTAATTACAATTAATCTATTTAAGAAAAACAATTTATATATCTTCCAAAATAGAGCTTTTAGTCCAATGTGTATCTGATAAGCTTTTTAAATAATCCTGAATCTCTTAATATAATGAAAATAATAACTATTTTTATTAATGCCTTGGGTATAAAAATTTAGTAATTATCTATATTTTGTTCCAAAGAGTGTTCCTGGAAAAAATATGAAACATTATTTAAGAAACTGCTACTTTATCATCTTTATAATTTTGAACAATTCATTACAATAAAAATAGGTAAGCAGTTTTTAGCATGTGTACTCTATTAATGCCATGTCTCCATTTTTACTTATAGAAAGTTTCATTTGTAAAATCTATGTGGTCTCCTATATGAACTAACTTAAACTATGTTTTCTTTGATAAATGAATGTAATGCCAATGCTTAGAAAAACAAAACAGTATAGGGCATCTTAGAAGCATGAAATTATTTTAAACTTTTGCTTATAGTTAAACTAGATGGTAAATTGGCCTAATACTTTTTTTGAAAATCTTTTAGAGTTTCATTGGACCACTTAGATTTTTGTGACTATCACTGTTGAAAATTCCAAAGAGAGTCTTTGATGAAGAAAAATGAATAGATGGTGTTTTGTGGCAGATATTATTATGTTGGACAGATTTATTGTTTTATATAATGACACCTACAGTCATAATATGAAAATATTTTCCATACTACAGTTAAGGTGGCTTTTATGAATAGAATTTTTGTATTTTTTAATATTTAATTTTTATAGAGCAGTTTTAGGTTAACAGCAATATTGGGGCAAAGGTGCAGAGACATCTCCTATACCCACTGCACACGGGCATAGCTTCCCGGAGGATCAACATTCCCACCAAAGTGGTACATTTGCCACAATATCACCCAAAGTCCACAGTTTAAATTAGAGTTCACTCTTGGTGTTATATATTTTAGACAGATTTATTACAGCCTGAATCCACCCTTGTAGTATTATACAGAGTATTTTCACTGCCCTAAGAATCCCTCTACCTATTCATCTCTCCCATCCCAATTCCTTGAAACGATTCATCTTTTTACTCTTTCCATTGTTTTGACTTTTCTAGGATATCATACAACTAGAATCATACAGCTGGAAGCCTTCTGAGATTGGCTTCTTTCAGTTAGTAACATGCATTTAAGTTTCCCTCATGTCTTTTCATGACTTGGTAGTTTTTTCTTTTAATGTTGCATAGTATTCTATTGTCTGGATTAACACTTTTATGTATCCTTTCATTTACTGAAAGATACTTTAGTTGCTTCCAAGATTTTGCAATTAGAACTAAAGATGGTACAAATATCCATGTGCAGAATTTTGCATGAAAATGAATTTTTAAGATTTTGGGGTAAATACCAAGATCACTGGGTCACTGGGTCATATGATAGGAGTGTATTTACTTTTGTAAGATATCACTAAAATGTCTTCCAAAGTGGCTATATCATTTTACTTTCCCACAAGCAATAAATGAGAGTTCTTGTTTTTCCACGTTCTCATCAGCATTTTATATCACCAGTGTTCTGTAATTTAACCATATGAATGGGTGTATAGCAGTATCTCATTGTTGTCGTCTGCATTTCCCTGATGACACAGGATATGGAGCTTCTTTTAATGTGCTTATTTGCCTTCTGTATATCTTCTTTGATAAGGTGTCTGTTGAGGTCTTTCTCCCATTTTTAATCAGGTTGTTTTGCTTTTCTTCTTGAGTTTCACAAGTTCTTTATATATTTAAGATAATAATCCTTTTCAGATTTTTTTGCAACTATTTTCTTCCACTCTGTGGCTTGTCTACTCATTCTCTTGAAAGTCTCTTTTGCAGAGTATAATTTTTAAATATAAGTTAAAAAAATTAAATCCAGCTTATCAGTTCTTTCTTTCATAAATGTGCCTTTGATGTTGTATCTAAAAAGTTACTACCAAATCCAAGGTCATTTAGATTTTCTCTTATAATCTTCTAAGAGTTTTAGTTTTGCAGTTTACATTTATATTGTGATCCATTTTTAGTTACCTTTTTTGAATACTGTACAGTCTCTGTCTAGATTTATTTTGTTTTCTCATGGGGATGTCCAGTTATTCTAGCAACATTTGTTTAAAAGATTGTCTTTTCTCCATTGTATTGTCTTTGTGCTCCTTTGTCAAACATTAGATTGCCATATTTATTTATGTGGCTTAATTTCTGGGCTCTCTCTTCTTCCCGTGGATCTATTTGTCTGTCCTTTCACCAATACTGCATTGTCTTGATTATTGTGACATTATTGTAAGTTTTGAATTTGGATAGTGTCAATCCCCCAACTATTTTCTTTCTTTTTCATAGTGTTGGCTATGCTAGGTCCTTTGCCTTTTCATATAAACCTTAGAATAAGTTTGACAATATCTACAAAATAACTTGCTGGGGTTTTATGGGATTACACTGAATCTATAGAACAAGTTGGGGAGAACTGACATCTTGATAATATCGAGTCTTCATGTTCATGAACACGGAATGTCATTTCATTTATTTATTTCTCTGTTTTCTATCACAGAGTTTTGTAGTATTCATCATACAGATCTTGTGCATATTTTGTTAAATTTATATTTATGTCTTCCATTTTTGGTGCTGATATGAATATTATTGTTTTTAATCTAAAATTCCACTTGTTCTTTGCTGTCATATAGAATAATTGGCTTTTGTATATTAGCCTTGTGTCCTGAAACCTGCCTATAATTGCTTACTAGTTCCAGAAGACTTTTGTTGATTCTTCCACATTTTCTATATAGACTAACATGTCTGTCATCTGTTGTATTTTTTCCTTCCCAATCAGCACACCTTTTATTTTATTTTCTTGTTTTGTTGCATTAGGTAGGATTTCAAGAATAATATTGAAAAGA
Source organism: Pongo pygmaeus (assembly GCF_028885625.2). Taxonomy (NCBI): domain Eukaryota; kingdom Metazoa; phylum Chordata; class Mammalia; order Primates; family Hominidae; genus Pongo; species Pongo pygmaeus. Next base: position 15,822,971 of record NC_085930.1, on the reverse strand, counting down.
AGTGGTGGGAATAGGTATCATTGCTTTATTTCTGAACTTAACTGGAAAGCTTCTGGTTTCTCATGATTAAGTATGAGTTTGTATATAAATGTTTTATAGATACCCTTTATCAAGTTGAATAAGTTGCCCTCTATTTTTATTTAACTGAATTTTTATCACTAATGGGTGTTGGATTTTGACAATTTTTCTGTATTTATGGAGATGGTCATGTTGTTTTTCATCTTTATCCTGTTGATGTGGTAGATTACATTAATTAAATTTTAAATGTTGAACCATTCTTACACATCTGAGATAAATCCTATTTGGTAATAGATATGGTTTGGCTGTGTCCACACCCAAATCTCATCTTGATCTTGTGTTGTGGGAGGGACCAGGTTGGGGGTAATTGAGTCATGGCAGCAGGTGTTTTCTGTGCTGTTCTCATGATGGTAAGTAAGTCTCATGTGATCTGATGGTTTTATGGTGGCAGGGGTAGTTTCCCTGCACAAGCTCTCTTTTTGCCTTCTGCCATCCATGTAAAACATGACTTGCTCCTCCTTGCCTTCCACCATGATTGTGAGGCCTCCCCAGCTACTGGGAACTGTAAGTCCATTGAACCTCTTTCTTTTGTAAATTGCCCAGTCTCAGGTATGTCTTTATCAACAGCATGAAAATGTAGTCATACAGTCATGTTGTATAACACTTTTTCTACCTTGTTGAATTCAATTTGCTCATATTTTGGTGAGGATTTTTACATTGATATTAATAAGAAATAATTCTTTGTAGGTTTTTTTCTTGTGCTGTGTTTGGTTTTGATAATAGAGTGACACTGGACTTACAGAATAATTAAGAAATTATTTTCTCTTCTTCTCCTTTCTGAGAAAGATTGTAGAGAACTGGGAGAAATTTCCTCCTTTGCCTGGAACTCACCAGGTAATTCATCTAGGCATGGTGCTTTCAGATTTAGAAAGTTATTTATTATTGCTTTAATTTCTTTGATAGATACAGGTCTATACTGATTGATTCTTTCTTCCTGCGTGAGTACTGACATATGGCGGCGTTCAAGTAATCTGTCCATCTCATCTGGGTTATCAAAGTTGTGGGCCTAGAGTTATTCATCGTATCACATTATTATCCTTTTAATGTCCATAGGACCTGGAGTTATGTCCCCTTTTTCCTTTATGACACTATTAACCTGTGTCCACTTTTTTTTTAGTGGCCTGGCTATAAGTTTATAAATTTTATTAATATTTTCAAAGAATTTGATTTGCTCTCATTGCTTTTTCTCTGTTGACTCCCTACATATCACATTTAAATTATATTTATATTTTGAAAATAATTTGTTTTTGAGACAGAGTCTTGCTCTGTTGCCCAGGCTGGAGTGCAGAGGCGCAATCTCGGCTGACTTCAATCTCCACCTCCTGGGTTCAATTGATTCTCCTGCCTCAGCCTCCCAGGTAGCTGGGACTACAGACACATGCCACCATGCCTGGCTAATTTTTTGTATTTTTAGTAGAGATGGGGTTCCACCGTCTTAGCCAGGATGGTCTCAATCTCCTAATCTTGTGATCTGCCCACCTTGGCCTCCCAAAGTGCTGGGATTACAGGTGTGGGCCATCGCACCTGGCTGAAAATAATTTTTTAATGCTGAAATTTAACTGAGCCAGTCAAAACACTAGTAATTTACATAAATAATCCAAAGTTATTTGGAAAAAAATATAAATAACTAATCTTTAAATTTCAAAACTAAGAAGAGTATAACCTAACTTACATTGGCTCCAAACAATCACTAAGTGACTTTTTCTGTTGATGTTAGATTCTCATACAAGGAGTGGTATTCTGTTTTCCTTTTAAGAAACTGATGAAAGAGTTAAGAATACGCCACCATAAAATATGTTGCTGTGGCATATTGACCATTTTGTGTTAATGGCACTTGATAAACAGCAGGTATAACATCACTCTGAGGTTCACTCTGTTTCTTAAAAGCGGGAGAGGAAATTTCACATGAAAGCTGTCCTCCCTATACAAGGATTAACATAGCATTCTTATCAAGATTGGGAAGATGAGATGGAGAGGATTCTTTACAGACTGAGAAAATAACTATTTTCTTCTTTTGGCTTCCCCATATAATTAAATTATCTTTTCGCAATATAGTATTCATTTTGCAATTCAGTATAAAATGTTTCAACATTAACTGCATCTTTGAATCTTTATTTTCTTATGAAGGTGCCTCTGCCACATAAAACATGAATTATATAAATTTGTATGTTTTTCTCATTTTGATCTGTTATATGTCAATTTAGTTTTCAAGCCCAGCTGAAAATCCTAAGAGAACAGCAGTAAAATTTTGCCTCCTCTACATGAAGAAAAGAAAGGACAAGTACTTTGTTCAAGAAATAAAATTGGCAGGGGGTGACGGCTTCACACTGTAATCGCAGCAATTTAGGAGGCAAAGGTAAAAGACTTGCTTAAGCCCAGGAGTTTGAGACCACCCTGGTCAACAGAGTGAGACTTTGTGTCCACAAAATATCAAAAAGAATTAGCCAACCATGGTGTTTTGTGCATGTGGAGTCTTAACTATTCAGGAGGCTGAGGTGGAAGGATTTCTTGAGCCCAGGAGATGGAGGCTGCAGTGAGCTGTGATCGCGCCACTGCACTCCAGCGTGGGCAACAGAGCGAGTCCTTGTCTCAAAAAACAAAACAAAACAAAACAAAAAAGAACAAATACGATGAATAGGAGAAGAAACATTTAAACTCATGGGGTTTTTTGTATTTTTTTTCTTTACACCAGTGATTATCGGAGTCAAAAATTTTCCAGATCAATTCAGTTACCAAAAGGGAAAGAGAGAACACCAAGATATATCAAATTTTCATTACACACAGGCACACACAAACAAAATAATCTTTTAAATGTAAAAGAGTAGGAAGTACATAATCCACAAAATAGACACATTTTAACTTAAGCAAAACAAAATAAGATCAGTGTAAACAAACATTCATGACTGATATTTAAGAACCACTGTCTCATGTCAATATGTATCCTACATAATCTCATTTCTTTTTCCAAGATCTTAATTTGTTCTCCAGAATGACCTAGCCTATTATATTATAGCTAAAAAATACACAAACTTGTCAAATCTTTTTGAATAGTTTATGTAATTAGTCTAATATGTAATTATTATGTTTCAAAAACATTTAATTTAGAATAGAGAAATCTGTAGCTAAAAAATTATTTTAGCAATTATGCGTAGAAAGAGTTTTCATATGGGTGTGAGAGATAAATGGGAGAGAGTAAATTATGGAGAAAGAGGAAAAGGTTTTAAAATATTAGTCAATTATTAATGTTTCAGAAAAAAAGGTTTTCGACATATACTAATATCATCAATGACAGTAATATAATAAATATACATATCTGAAGAGAGATAAACTATCAATGGGTCAGACAACTACTTTTACTAGACAGTAGATACTGGATGTCATAATAACTAGATTCTGCATGAAAATGCTTTTGTTAAGCTCTCAATGTTTGTGTCCCTCCGCCTGCCCCAAATTCAAATGTTGAAACCGAATCACCAATGTGATGCTATTAGGAGCCTTTCGTGGCAATTAGATCATCACTTCCATTACCATTAAAATAGGCTCACTGTCCTTAAAAGAGAGGCCCCAGAGAGCTAGCTGCCTTGCCTATTTTTTACACCATATAAGGATACAGCAAGAATGCATTTTTATACCAAACCAGGAAGTCTGCCCTCACCAGGCACAGAATCATCTGCTGCTGCATTGACTTTGGACTTCCTAGCCCCTGGAATTGTGAGAAATAAATTTCTGTTGTTTCTAAGCCACCCAGTCTATGAAATTTGTTAGAGCACTCTGAATGAAGAAAGACAGGGCTGACATGAGAATTTATGAGCCAATAAAGAAGCTGAAGAAATAATTGACAGCACACAGAGTAAGGGAGACGAGAGATATTAACAAAAAGAAAAGAGATATGGAAGATGACTTGAGCAATTCTAGCATAGACCTAATAGGAAGCTCAAAGACATAATGGCTTAGAATTTTTCAAAACTGGTAAAACACATGAAGCTACATGTACACATCTCTCTAGTTATGATTAAAAAAGGAAACCCACACCTGGACATCTTGTAGTGAAACTGCAACACACACATGTGCACACATAATCTTAAAGCAGCCAGAAATTAAGGACCTGTCACACACAAGTATTAGCAAACTACTCAGCAGCAAAAACGGAAGCCAGAAAACAGTCTAACAAGGTCACCAAACTATATTCACAGAAAAATCATTTTTCAGAAATGAAGTGAAATAAAGATTTATGCAGATAAACAAAATGTGCAAGCATTTCCCATCCAAAAACAGCCTAAAGGAACTTTCAAAGATACAGTTTGAAATGAAGGTTATGACCCTGAAGGAAGGTTTGAAACAGCATAATAATGTGCAAGGGAATTGGTAAGCATGTAAATAACACTACAGTAATATTGCTTGTGTAAAATAGTAATCATCATATCCAACGGTTGAGTGCTCAGAGAGAATGAAACCAAAAACTAGATTAGAGTAGCATAAAACTTTGGTTGGCGTGTTCTAAGTCATATATCAGACAGTGGATATTTGGTATAGAGGTAAATGCACCTACCTGTCAACAATTATTTGAGTAAATCTTGTAAACTTAGTTTGAATATCATCTCTATAAAAAATGAATTTTGCTCTTCTGGTACTTTGAAGTTGGTGAAGCCAGGCCCAGTATATAAAGGATCTTTGAATCGTTATCCCTGAGTAGAGCACCTGGTAATGAGTTGTAAATATGATCTACTGAATTTATGAGTGAATAAAATGAATTAATACTGATAACCTTTCTATATTTTTCTATAATAATTTACTTATGAAAAATTGAAAAACCATAATGCATAGGATTTTTTTATTTACTTTAGATAAAATGTAAAGAATATGAATCTACTTGTGAGTCTTGAAGGCGCATAGTGGATCTTGCACTTAGTTTGACCTCTGTAGTCCTGGATACATTTACAGTTCTGTTATAGAACTCATTGAACTCTGTGACTCAGTTTCCTTGTGCATAATACAGTGAATAACAACTGATCTATACTGTTGATCAACTTGTTACGTTGTAAAAGCACATGAACTAATGTATATAAAAAGTTTAGTAAGTTATAAGAAAATCACTGAAGATGTTAAGTAAAGCATTATTATTACACACAGAGATTACATGTAAGAATAAATATAGCTCAGACATCAATATTTAAATTGCATTTAATTTTTTGGTTTTTGTTTTTACTCTCATGAGAAACAGTAATTATAATTTTTTAGAAAAAATTTAAAATAAAAAAGTATGAAATTTAAAAAATTTAAAATAAAAAAGTATGAAAAAGGAAAATTTTAAATTCTCACATCTAATCATATATTGATAAACATTAACATACTGATAACACTGTTGTGTACTTACTTTCTTCTATTAATGCTACTGCTCTTGCTAATGTTACTACTAACACACATACACACACACACACACACACACAGACATGCCTTGTTCTATTGAAATTTGCTTTATAGTGCTTCACAAATATTGCACTTTTTACAAGTTGAAGTTTTGTGGCAACACGTGTTGAGCAAGTCTATGGATGTCATTGTTCTTACATTATGTGTTCACTTCCTGTCTGTCACCCTTGGTAATTCTGGCAATATTTTAAAACTTTTCATTATTATATCCGTTATGGTGATCTGTGATCTGTAACCTTTGACATTACTATTCTAATTTGTGGGGGGTCGGGGGGTGGGGGGGCACTATGAACTTTGCCCGTATAAGACAGGAAGCTTAGTTGATCAATGTTGTGTGTGTTCTGACTGCTCCACCTACCCAACTGGCCATTCCCCTGCTTCTCTCCTTACTTTCTGGCCTCCCTATTCCCTGACACACAACAATATTGAAACCAGAACAACGAATAACCCTACAAAGACCTCTAAAATGTTTACGTGGAAGGAAGATTTGCATATCTCCCATTTTAATTAAAAAGCCAGAAATGATTAAGCTTGGTTAGGAAGGCATGTCAAAAGCTGAGGTAGGCTGAAAACTATGCCTTTTGTGCCAAAAAGTTATCCAACTTGTGAATACAAACAGAAATTCTTAAAGAAAATTGTACTCCAGTGAACATAGGGATGATAAGAAAGTGAAACAGCCTTATTGCTGATATGGAAAAAATATTAGTGATTTGAATAGAAGATGAAACAAGCCACAACATTCCCTTAAGCCAAAACCTAATCTAGATCAAGGCTCTAACTCTCTCCAATTCTATGAAGTCTGAGAGAGGGGAGGAATCTATAGAAGAAGAATTGGAAGCTAGCAGAAGTTGGTTACTGAGGTTTAAGAAAAGAAGTTGTCTCCATAACACAAAAGTGCAAGGTGAAGCAGCTAATGTAACGAAGAAGCTGCGGAAGTTATCCAGAAGATCTAGCTAAGATCACTGATGCAGGTGCTACACTCAACCACAGATTTTCACTGTAGACTTAACAGCCTTCAATTGGAAAAAAAGTATATCATCTAGGACTTTCATAGCTATAGAAGATGAGTCAATAACTGGCTTCAAAGCTTCGAAGGACAGACTGATTGGGGCTAATGCAGCCAGTGAATTTAAGATGAAGCCAATGCTTACGATTCCAAAAATCCTAGTGCCCTTAAGAATGATGTTAAATCTATTCTCCCTGAGCTCTGTAAATGAAAAACAAAGCCTAGGTGACAGTACATCTGTTTATAGCATGGTTTACTGAGTTTTTTTTTAAATTATACTTTAAGTTCTAGGGTGCATGTGCGCAACATGCAGGTTTGTTACATAGATATACATGTGCCATGTTTGTTTGCTACACCCATCAACTTGTCATTTACATTAGGTATTTCTCCTAATGCTATCCCTCCCCCAGCACCCACATGAGTATTTTAAGACCACTGATGAGACTTATTGCTTGGAAAGAAAAGATCCCTTTCCAATTACTGCTCATTACAATGCACCTAGTCACCCAAGAGTTGTAATGGAAATGTACAAGGAGATTAATGTTGTTTTCTGTCTGCTAACATATTTTTTCTGCAGCCCATGGATCAAGGAGCAAATCTGACCTTCAAATCTTATTATTTGAGAGATACACTTCATAGGGTTGTGGTAGTCATAGATAGTGATTCCTCTGATGGATCTGGGCGAGGTAAATTGAAAATCTTCTGGAAAAACTCACAATTTAGGATGCCATTGAGAACATTTTTAATTCATGGGAGAAGGTCAAAAGGTAAACATGAACAAAGCTTTGGAAGAAGTTGACTCTAACCTTCCTGGGTTACTTAGAAGAGTTTAAGCCTCCACTGGAGGAAGTAACTGCAGATGGAGTAGAAATAACAATAGAACTAGAATTAGAAGTGGAATCTAAAGATGTGTTGAATTACTGCAATCTCATGATACAATATTAGCAGATGAGAAATTGCTTTTTATGAATTAGCAAAGACAATGGTTTCCGGAGATGGAATGTACTCTGGGTGAAGATGCTGTAAACATTGTTGAAATGACAACAAAGGATTTAAAATATTACAGGAACTTAGTTCATAAAGCAGTGGCATGGTTTGAGAGGATTGAACTCAATTTTAAAAGGCATTCTACTGTGTGTAAAATTCTATCAAACATCATTGCATGATGCAGAGAAATGTTTTTGTGAAAGGAAGAGCCAATCAATGCAGCAAACCTCATTGTTTTAAGAAATTGCCAGTTACCCCAAACTTCGGCAACCATCACCCTGATCAATCAGCAACCATCCAGATGGAGGCAAGACACTCCACTAGCAAAAATCACAAGCCAATGAAGGGTCAGAATTTTTTGGCAAGAAAGTACTTTAAATTAACATATGTACTTTTTTAGAAATAATGCTCTTGCACATTTAATGTAGTGCAGTATTAGGTAAACATAACTTCTACATGTGCTGGGAAACTAAAACATTCATGTGACTCACTTTATTGTGATATGTACTTTGTTGTGGTGGTTTGGAACCAAGTCTGTAGTATCTCCAATGTATGTCTGTTCACAGTGTTGCAATTTATTATAATTATATAATTTATGCTGTGTCATGTATTTGTGCTCTGCTTTTATTTTTACTCGATTGTACTTTGAGAAATATGCCACAATTTTAATATTTGTTAACCACGTTCATTTCAAATGGCCAGACAGAATTACATTTAAATAGAAGAACCAAAATATATTTAACTTGTCTTCTATAGGTATTATCATATAGGTATATTTGGATGTATAAATTCCCAATTCCCACTAATGAAAATAACTCTAAAATATGTATAGGAATCTTAATGTGACTCTGCTTTTTCCTTTTGAGTAAAATAGAATGAAATTATTTTTTCCAAGGAGATAAACATAAAGCTCAAGATGTTTTTAGCCAAATTCCACTTTATAAAACGTTATAGAGGTAACATTCTATGAACGGTGTAGAAAAGCTGTAATAAAACCAATCAATTTTTTAAGTGGTAAACTTCAAATATCTGGAAATTTAATCATGATTAGATTATTATTATATCTGATTTGTCATTAGTGCTAAGATAAATATGGTATTATTGTTTTATATTACATTATAGGAAATAAGCATATTAACCATATTAACTTAAGGGAGGTGCCCCAGAATACATACCCAGTATCAAGACAGTTTAAGTAAGTGTATAAATAATAGATGCATTATGAAATAGTACATATTCTGGAATAATCTGGGCATGTGATATAGATATAATGAACAGTACATTCTGTAAATCCCAAAGATTGGTTTTCAGACTAGGTTTTAGTACAGTAAGGTACCTGTATATTCTCATTTTTATTAATGGTGATTTTTAACTAAGTAAATATATTTTTCACTAATTTATTTAACAAAGCAATACTATGATAATTTTTCAAAGTTCTGGGCCATAATGGGAGCAGGTTGTATATATTTTAGTTGTGGCATAGAAAATTAGAAAAAAAATAATCATTCTGTCAATGGAAAATGTGAAGATGTAGCAAATATGATATTAGATGACCTGATACCAACTATGTTGGTCCTCAGCCAGTATTACCAGCTGCACAAGAAATGGAAGACAGCAGGTGAAATTGATAAACAACAAATAATTTAATAACACAGCTTGCCAATATAAGGACTAAAACTGACTAGGTTATTAAAGAGATGTCTGAAGTCACATGAATTTTAAAAATGATTCGATGACATTTTGTTGATAAGGGTGAAAAAAATCAGGTGTAAGCCAAACACTTTAATTGTAATAAAATATGTAAATATTACCAGTGGAATATACGACTCAGAATTTTGAACAAAGAAGTAACTAGATACCTAATCGTGAAAATTTTGAACTGTATTCTGCTTATAATTAATTAATCCATTTTGCAGAGATCGTTTGTGAAAAGAATGACAACTAATAAGAACTCAAAGCAGAAAAGAAAGCAAGTCATGGATTTTGATTCCTCTTATCTTAAAAATATAGTGTTAGAATTCTCCCAATTGCTTTTCTCTAGTAAGTTTGTATATTTATACTTTAAATGTGACTATTTGGTTTGAAATCTTCTCAATAAAGCTTTTTTTTCTGAATTTAGAGCTCAGAATAGTTTGAATCATTTACCTGTTTTACTCTTTCTTTCTGAAGATAATACAATTTTATAGATAGCATCTCTGAATCTACTTAAATTGGTAAGCTGAATCTTCCAGAAGGCACTGATAAAACATACACTTTTGTTTCTGCTAGAACGATAAAATGCCAGACAATTGCATTTTAGGTTGGCTATCTTTAAAAGTTTGTAGACCCTGAACAATCTTGGTGAGCCAGGAAAAATATATGGCATGAAAAAATCATTAATTGGCAGGTGTGTTTGACCAATTCGAGCTCTCATTGTTTAAAATGAAAATGTACAAGTTCTAAAAGTTAATTAGAAAATAATTTGAGAAAACATCATTTTCCCCAAATGTTTCACACATCTTTTTGTACTTAATTCAATGGTTGCATCAGTTGCAAAGTTATTACCTGTACTACAGAACTTTCTATCTACTGCTATTTTTGTATGTTATAGAATGCATATATGTTAGAAGTGTGTGTTTCAATTTTTTAAAACAGTGCTATTCTTGAAAAACTTTAGGGAAAGACCAACCACAAATAGTTACACTAGATTATGTGTTTGTGTGTGAACGTATTCAGTTGTTTTCGTGTGTATCTTTGTGTGTGTCTTTTGTGTGTGTATTTTTCTGTGGATTAAGTGGGAAAGAAATGGAAGGAGAATGAAGGTATGTTTCAATGCTTTTTGATTTTTGGACAATTCCACCAATTCTTACAGGAGCATGATCCTTGGAAGGATAAAGCAGAACATCAGAAAGAGGCAAAGGAACAAAGGAAAAAATAAATTAGGGAGCGAAAGTGGAGATAGTGTCAAAGGAGTTTCAGGGGATTGTAGTTAGTCAAACAAAAAGAAGATGGATAATATTAACAACAAACTTGAGCTGCTTACAAATATCTGCTCATAACATTATTTTAACTAGTGCTAATTTATTGTGTGAAAAGAAAGTCGAATATTAAGAAAACTGTCTTTATCTTAAATGTAGTAAATGTTTATAAATCATAATAACCAGAACAAATTTCAAGGCAATAATTACTGCTAAGTACCTATATGTTCCAAATTTATGTAAAAATTAAACAATTTAAGCATTGAGAAATAATATTTTCTAACATTGTATATCCCTCCTGAAATGTACCCAGCTTTATGACATTTTTTGCATTTAGTTTTGACTTTGGGGTTGTTAAATTGTGCCAGGGGATAAATAACAATAAACTATATTCGGGAAAGAATGCCCTAACAAGCAATAATGGGTTGTTTCCATTCTTTGATTTTTCTCATTAATTATGATATGTATTACAGTGTTATAATCATCTATTGGCCACAATGATAAACCATAGTGTAATTATTTGTCTCCTCCATACTGTGTCTAAGGAATGAAAGATAAAATAATTTGAACATGCTAAAGATATTAAATAATGTGCAGCCACAAATAGAAGATGGGCGTGGAAATAGAGTATTTCTTATTTGTTAAAAAAGGTTAGAAGTAAAATTTAAAGATATTCTTATCAAGCAATAAAAAGAACATGTGGCATTTCCCTTATACAAATAATAATGTTGAATTTGGGAGAGAAAACTAATGACATTATATATTTATGGCTAAAACTTCAAGCCACTGTAAACATTTCTATAAAATTAATTTCAGCTAAAAGATTCTGTAACCTGGATATACATTAGTTTTGTATTGGTCACTTGTTGAACTAAAAGAAATACTTAAGCAGAAGGTATCTGTAGAGAAAGAATATTAATAGCCACTGCAGCAAGCATAAATAAGAATGTCTTGCTGAGTGTGTGTGAAAAATAAAGACATTATTTATACTCAATGGCAGATCCAGAATGGTTTTTGGCAAGAAAAGTAAAAAAGATGTGATGTATAGGCTTCTTTGAGAATTTAAGTACAGTTCTAAGGAACTAGTCTAAAATGAACTAGTTGGCCAAAAAAAAAAAAAAAAAAAAAAAGATAGAATAAAAGTAGAAAAATCCTAATTCCTCCTAACAAGAAGATCTATCCATGCAAAATTATGCCTAAGCAGTCTACTATTTTCAATAACATTAATTTGGGTTCATTTTAATGAACTGTCTAGTTTCCATTAAACTTTTATTAAGTTAAATCTTGTCCCACCAATATAATAGACTAAAATTATTAAATCTCTCTGAACCATATATAATTATTCTGAGATATTTACCCATGTAATAATATATCAAGACAAAAGGGCATTTTTATTCTACCTTTCAGAAGGAAAACTTTTGTGAAGGAGTAAACTTCTACATAATATGTAAATAGAACGTCTTCTTATAATGCTAAAATAAAAGCATTATCCAGTGTTGGTGGGAAGATGATCATTGCAATTAACCACAACATATAGTTCTGACCTTCCTGGCAGCCAAAGGAATATAGAGACTGTAATTTTGAGGTTATGTCGCTTTCATATCATATTACAAAAGGCACATGAACTCATGCAGAGAGTGTGGATCTTCATTAAAAAAACAAAAAAACTCAGCATTATAATAATCAACACATTCTAAATGTCTTATACAAATTAAGTGCTCAGTGAATTTATATTAATAAAACAAATATTTTTGTTGTTTATGAAAAATTAATGAAATGAATTTGGTATGAGCTTTTCAAATATTTATCTCAGAAAAAAATAAATATTGTGCTATTAAATCATATTTCTGTTTAACCAGGGTTTCATATTGGAGGGAGAGTATAGATCCTTTTGGTAGTTGGGTAAAGACTAGAGACTTTTCTCAGAATAAAGGTTACAAATGTGTACTATAAAAATATAACGTTGCAAAGCAAACTGTATCACATCATCATAAAGTCTTAAAAATAGTTTTTGAAATTCTATTAAGATAATAAAAGTGTTAAGGAAAGTGGCTAATCTTTAAAGACGGCCCTGAATGAATCAGACTTTCCAGTACTCGTGCCCTTTATTAGACTCCTCCCATCTTGATTCTTAGCTGGAGGAAATAATAAGGCTATGCCATAAGAAGCTTTGCAGCTTCTGCCTTGGCCTCAGAGACCAACGGACCTCTTGGAACATTCCTTATAGGAACTCAGGCACAATAGGACAGAGAGATACTGAGTAAGTGCTCTGGTTTTCAGCACAAACTGAGCTACTAGTAGCTTTTTGCCAACATCAACTGCCAGTCAAATTAGTGAGCCACTTTGAACACCCAGTCCAGCTGAGCTTTACATACTACAGTTCCAGCTGATTATGATTGGCACCTCATGAGAGAGACCTCAGGGCCACTCAGCTAAGTCCAGTCCAACCAATGAAATATAAGAAATTATAAATTGCTTTAAGCTACTAAATTCTTTTGTGGTTTCCTAGCCATAAATTACTGAAAAAATGTGTTTCTCTACTATTGCATTAAATAACGAGAGAGTCTAATAACTAATGATTTCAAATTAGTGAGGAGCATAAAGTACGCTCAAGATTTCTGTTACATTCATAACGTTCTTTGGAAATATGTGAGATTTCTATGGATGCTACTAAAGTCACAGATCCTGCCATACAATACTGTCGTTTATTAGTCACATACATAATTAAGGAGTTGCTAATTTTTTTTTTTTTTTTTTTTTTAAGACGGAGTCTCGCTCTGTCGCCCAGGCTGGAGTGCAGTGGTGCGATCTCGGTTCACTGTAAGCTCCGCCTCCCGGGTTCACGCCGTTCTCCTGCCTCAGACTCCCGAGTAGCTGGGACTACAGGCGCCGCCACCGCACGCAGATAATTTTTTGTATTTTTAGTAGAGACGGGGTTTCACCGTGTTAGCCGGGATGGTCTCGATCTCCTGACCTCGTGATCCGCCGCCTCGGCCTCCCAAAGTGCTGGGATTACAGGCATGAGCCACCACACCCGGCCAAGGAGTTGCTGAATTTAGTGAGAACTTGTGAAAATAAAGTGCACCTTCTGTTCCCTCTTATCCAAATTCATGCATTCTCCTGAATTCTAAACAGTGATTGTGGATGCCAAGTGAAGAACCCCTGTGCCGTGCCATAATTATGGAGAGAATTACTCTCCTCTATTGCATGAACATTTCTTTTTAAATAGAAAAACAATTACAGTAGGACATTTGATATAAACTTTGATGAAAACTATGAGACTATTGTTTATGTCATAAAAAACTAAAAAAAGTACTAAAACAGTCTCTTATGATGAGTCTTTATAAAACCCATGAATCTTTAATCATGTCAGTGATTCAAATATTGGTTTTACAAATATGAGGAAACTGTCAAACTTTCTGGACTGACACATTATTGTCACCAAACTTAGTAACAAAAATCCGTATGGTTAGCATATGACTATGCTTACTTTTTTCTAGGCCCACTTTCAAATTTTACTAAAACAGACCTTTGAAAATATCAAATGATAGTGTCATCATCACTATCCCTGACACGTTGAACTTTTCTCCCCCCACAAAAGTGAAATGCAGGATGAGAAGTAGGGTTCACCATTATTGCTGACCCTAATTAGTGGTGTCGAGTTAGAACACAATGCTAAAGATATGAAGACTAGATCAGAGTCCTGGGGAAGAATAACATGATGAATCTTTAATATTTTCCATGTATATCCAAAGCGTGAAGTGTAGAACTTTCACTGAATTCCCATTGTTTAAAAATTTAAAAGTAAAGCCTCCCATCGTCCAAAAAAGTTTATCAAGGTAAAACTAGTTTAAGACCACATTGAAAACAGACTGTGCCAGTTAACGAGAATGATTCTAATGCTTTTTATGTAGCTTTTTAATTAAAACATTTAGAAACTCATAATATTTGCAAAACATTATTTTTCAAGATCAGGTGAAATCACTGGGTAAGTCAGGAAGATGTTTTTATTGTTTTTCATTGGGAAAATGTACCACAGGAAACAGACTTTAAAAGTAATATTACTAAGTATTTTAAGGAAACTAAATAATGTTTTACTTTGGAAAACTAATTTAAAATGTTAAAAGTTAAAATCAAAGATGTGATACATCTAATGGTATATACTGGTAGCTCAAGTATGTACGGGAAAACCGCACTATAAATTGACCTCTCACACATCTTTAGAAATCTAAGCTTGCAATTAAGTAATTCAATTCACTACGTCCTCTCTAATTTCCAGCTATCATTTTATTGTGTTTCATCTTCACTTGACACAATATGGAGCTAAAAGCAATGATGCCTTGTACCCAAAAAGAGTTTACTAAATACATTTTGATAGTGATTTCCTCCTGAGGTCCACAGCCATTCATGAAGACCTCACAGTTCAATTGCCAACTGTTGCTTTCATCTAGCATTTTGTTAACCCCGAGTAGCTGGTCATTCCAGTTATTTATCACCCTCTTCATAAAAATCTCCTGTTGCACAGTGAAGCCCTCTTCACTCAGTCAAAGATAATCTATAACTTTCAGAAGCGCTGATAACAAATTTAAATTGAAGTCACTTAATCAGCAGTTGGTTTTGTTTTTCTTATTAAATATGTGTGGCCTATTCTTTCCAATTACTTAAAATTTTTATCTCCACTCTCATTGTCACAGAAGTGTTTTAATGGCTTATATATACTAGTTACTGCAGTAGCTGGAAAAAAGAGCATCTATATATGTATAATAATAGGCAGCACATTCCAAGATCCAGATCACCATTGATGCCAGGCAGAGAGGTCACATATGCCCAGTCTGGAGAATAGGTACCAGTGACTTTATGTATAATCCTCACAGGTACTGCTCAACAGTACTGCATTTGACGTACAGTTAATATATTGAAAAAGATAGTGATTTGTTGACCAATATGCTAAATAGATAATGTTTAAATAATTTTAACCATGAACCATGGCTATTTTTGGTTAAATATAATTAGTATTGTAAATTTTTCTGTCTATAAGAAAGCACAGTCTATACCAATACCAATTGCCCTCCTCCCTGCCACCACTCCCGTGACAATGTTGGATCGTACAAGGATTGAACAGATGGAATGTGCTATGGGAATGCCCTTACTTATGACCTGAAGGCGTCCTTCTTTCCCTTGGGATCAAAGGTGATCTTATTTTCCATGCTAACTCTTTGTCCTGAGGCAGAGTCTATCAACTCTCTGACAATTCTGCTGAAATATATGATGGTTTTGAAATGTGAGTTGATGTTCCCTCCAGACTATATTTTAATCAGATTCATTTTAATAGTAAAAAGAACCTTGAATTAACAAAATGACAATATTTTATAGGCAATTTGAAGATGATTAGATACACTTCATAATACTCCCCAAATCCTCAAGATAAATGTATAGGTGAATAAAATTAGCCCCTACTCCCTAAAATCACGTTTTCCCAACTTAAGAAGATTGGACATACTGTGCTTGATATGATTTAAATTTTTATGGATTTTACACTAAGATAATACACTAGTCATATTGGAATTCATTGTTTTAGATATTTTAATGCTTTGATATCTATGGTCAAAGTAATAATATTAAAAGTCATATGAATAAAAATTATTTCAATTTAATCACAGTAAGAAGTAGAAGAAAATAGTTCTCAGTAATATGAAACTTAATGAAACTTAAAAAGTAATTTTAAGATTTGTTTCTATAAGGTTTATTTTCAGTAACAAATATTATCTTTAATATTGTAAGCCATGTTAAAGATTAAATTATTATATGAGAAATATGACTTGAGTTACTCCAACACTGACAGAAGTACAGAAATAAAGCAATTGACTACCTTTCATAGATTAGAAATAAATAAGTGTTTTTATAAGACCACTTTGGTGATACCTGTATTATTCTAGTGAATTGTACTAATAAAGGATCTTGGTTTAAACTGTAACTGTCTTAAATCTGTGTTCATCTTTTACAGTCTTCATTGTTCACTTGTTTTGTTTAGCATGTCACTAACATTTGACACTGTGTCTAAGGCTTAATTCTAGACCCCTATGCCTGTTATAGCAGTATTTTGTTTGCTCTTTTATTTCACCTCCTTGACTCCATTTAGGGTAAAGAACAACATTGGAATTATTTTCAATTCCTTTACATTTTTTATTTTAAGATGGTTAATGGGCTAAAACATAGTCAATTAAGAAACTCGAAACTCACTTTAAGCATATTGATTAGGTCTTTGTGTTTCTAAGCTATTATGTTTCTCAATACCACTGATATTCGCTGCCCCCTGGTGTTCCCAGCCTTGCATACTTCTCTCTTCTTGAGTAACTTGCTTCTAATCAACAGAATACGGCAACGTTGAAGGGGATGGCCTGTCCGTGCCGAGGTTACAAAACACGGAGACTTATGTCTTGCTAACAGACTCTCTTTATTATCTTCTTGACTTTTACATGTGATCAGACGCCATGCTAGAGAGGACAACAAGGCAAGGAACTTAGTGCCACCTCTGGCCAACAGCTGGCAAGAAACTGAGTCCCTCAGTCTGATATACTTGCCAAAAACTATGTGAGTTAGCTTAAAAGTTGAGGCTTCAGATATGACCTTGATTGCAGCCCTGTGAGTGAACAAGAAACAGTGTCCCAGCAAATCCATGCCTGAATTCCTGACTCACAGAAAGTGTGAGATAAATCAATGTGTTTTAAGCCACAAAGTTTTGGGGTAATTTGTTACCTACCAATACACAATACACTTTTCAGACTGTATTTACTTGATCAATTTCTGCTACTTTTGAAAAATATGGAGTATTCCTACAGTCCTGCACTGAAGTGTGGGACCCTGTCAGTGTCCTTCCTTACCCTTCTTCTTTGCTATCCTAGACTCTAATTCTGCTTTAGTTATTACTACCTTATAAGCTCTAGAAAGATGATTCTTTTTCCAGTACTTTGGGTTTGTATCATTCTTAGGCTAAAACACTCATTGTTGACTGTTTTTCCTTGCCAGTGATAAGGCATTGGTGTTTGGCCCGGTCTTTGCCAATGATACCTGGATGCTAGTCTACTACTGGAGGGGTTATATTCTGGTTTCCCAATGCTATGTAAAAGATGCCTTATGAGAAACATCTCTCTTCTTACTTATATCTGCAGGAGATGCAGCCAACATGCAACCAACGATATAGGAAACAGACATTTTCACAGTGATTACAAATTACAGTTTCAACAACCATTCCTTCAAAGAACAGAACTTTTGGTACATGTTTCTGCCAGATGTTAGAGATCTGATGCTTTTATATTCACTCTAATGAAATGAAATGAAAAGAAAGCATTCTCAGATGAAATATACTTACCTATTAGCTCTTGGTACACCAATCCATTCATTTTGGGTTAAATTTTTTTTATTGGCCTCCAAGTGGAGAGAGGGTGAAACTTGCTTTGTAGATATTACAAAATGAATGAAATGAATACCAAATTAAAATATAAGTGTTCATGAGTAAATATTAATTTTGATCATATATATCACTTTTGTTGCATTAGAATGAATATTCAAAGGGTGACTATATAATTACACAGGAATCAGATATATGTGATTTTGGCCAAATAGAGTGTCCTCAATATTTGATTCTTAATTATCACTCTTAATATTTAAAGAGCAAACATAATTAGAAAATAATATCTCCCCTCCCTTCATTTAGGGACTATGATTGTGAGAAAACACCTGTGTTTGTGTATATCCTAGAGGAAAAAGTATAGCATTTCGTGGTTACAGCATATAGGATAATGTAGCGAAGATTTCTCTAAACCATGATTGTTAGGGAAAGATCCTTAGCACCTAGTAGATGAAGAAACAAAATGTTAACTTTGCATCAACTGGAGAATCATCAATGTGGATAATACACAGGTGAATGCTTGTTAATTTGCAGTATAATTATCTCTCTAATGAATTTAGCAAAGTAAAACATTATGTAAAGGGCAATGGTTAGCAAGATCTTTCATAGAGAAATCATGGGCCATAAAATATGTTTCTGGGAGGTACTGCCACTTTATTAATTTCAATCACTCTATAATTAAATCTACATATGCAGCAGTAAAATCTACCAAATCATCAACTGATGCGTATTTAGCCTGTGGACTCAGTGACATTTAATTAGTTAGCAGACAGCCAAATGCCAGCCTTTCTTTTCTAGTGGCAAACAGTTAGTGTGTATAGTTTTTTTCTTTCCAATCTCCTTCCCTCAAATAATAAAACTTGACATAGTTTCAACAATGATGCAAAGCAAAATGAAGGGCAAATTATGTGTATAAGCTTTAGGCAGTCAGAAATGAGAAAAATACAGAAAGTGGATGGATGTAAACAGAAAATACCCTCTTAAATTTGCTCTAATTTTACTGAAATATTGCTTTTCCAAGGATTGGAAACAGTCAATATTAAACAAATACAGCATTTTTTTTTCTAAGTGAGATTGTTTTTAAATAGATATGTACTAACTAGTCTTAATTATGATTCAGTTTTCCTTTTACTTCATATGGGAATTTTAATTAGCTTTATATGAATTTCTGTGCATGTCAGAGTGTGGGCTTTGAAGGAAGCCTTTTAGTCATAACCTCTAACTTTCCCTCAGACAGAGGCCGACTTCATTCCCTGGAGCTAGGCCAAGTCGTGCTGTGAGAATTACGCAGTGGATCTAGCCGGCAATCTGACCCTCTGTTCAAAGTTAGTTGTAAAGAAAAAGCAAAAGGCTAAAATTTCCTAAAGAATTGGGAAAAAAGAACCTTACATTGAAAATGAAATGAACATAATACAAATATTCAAACCAAGGAACATTACATGGCTATTCATTAAGAATTAAATGTCAACAATTCTCAAATAAAATGTGCTATGGAAACAATGTAATAAAAATTCAAAATATATCTAATATGTAAAACATTTCCATATGGTCAGCATTTGATTATATATTTCTTATGTACTTTAGAATTTTACCCAATTTTTAAAAATTTCCTAAAATAGCTAGCACTTTATTTCATGTTATTCTTTGTATAGTCTATGAAGAGTTTCAATCATTAAAAAAGGTAATCATGCCAAATTATAGTGCTTTATCGGAAGAGAACTTGCTATATGAAGGTTTTCATTAAATGGCTTAATATAGAAATTAAAAAAAAAATCAGTAAAATCATGATTTTTAACCGGAAACAATTTGAAGTGACTGAAATTAAGTCTTTTTATGGCTTATGCTATTGAAAATTAACCAGAGAAATGATTACATCAAATACATGGAAATTTTGTGTACATAGTTTTTACACCAAAAAAAAAAATTGTAGTCATGTTTAAAAGGTATATAACTTTGATATGTGTAATTATAAATACTAATATTAAAACGTGGTTTGTTTTTAAATTATACTTTGTCGTAGTTGGTTTACAAATGTTTCACCTTCTACACTTCTCCTTATTGTCAGTCAAGGTTAACATTGAAGGTCAGAAATGATATAACAAAACAGAGTTATAGATGAAATATGAGAGGGGATGAAATTAATTTAGAACTTTTTAGACTGTGACATTGGACATATATGTTTTCTTTATCAAGTGACAACCCAGCATTGGCATATTGTATTTGCTGCTGAAATTCTGAGGAAATCTGAGATTTTTCAGCTCTCCACATCTACCAAAAGGTGAGATACCTTTCAAGATTAAAGGAATTTCTGCTTATTTATATCAACTTCATAGAGAGTGCAGTACTAGGAACAGCAAATAAAAAAGGTACAGTCTTTAGTCATGAGTTAACTAAAAAAAAATTTCCTGTGGGGGGAAAATATATCTAAATATACAAATAAATACGTATATTTACACACACAAATACACACGCACTGTTGTGTGCCTTCTGACATAACAAGATAAGCACTTTGGGCGTGATCATTTTTTCTAATTTTGAAGCCACTGAAAAATCTTAAAGAACACTAATCTAGAAGTGACCCTGAATTTTAAAAATATGTTTAAAACAAAAAGCAGGTTGCTATACATGGGACCTTTGGTTTACATAAAAATATACAATACTACTAAATTTTATAGGTACTATGTGTTGTCTCTAAAATGTGTTTTGAAAAATGTTTGTCCTCTTTGTAAGAGGGACTGTGTATTGCATTTTAGTCATGTTCTTAGGTAGAATCATGGCCAATATTTTATATCTGCACTGAGATTTAAAAAGGGTGCAGACAGGATATGAAGAATTAAAATACATGATTTTTTTAAATGAAAAATGTTTCTATAGATTGCTACTATGGCAGGTTGCAGAAAATCTTTTTACCTGTTTGTGTAGTTAATAGATATTTCTTTAAAATACCAGAGATGCCAAAATCCAACACAGACATAGAAACACTCTTGGTTTCAATTCACAAAGTGGGTATTTAATAAATATGTGGTACTTATGAAAAATATTTATATCTCCCTTGAATTTAAATTTTATTCATTTAAATGATTCCAGACTAAATTTGGCCAAAACATTATTTTAAAGGTTTATTTTTAAATTAAAACCTTGTTTATGAATTGTAGTATCATTATTACCACCTTTATTGTCACTTTTTGAAAATTCTACAAAATTAATCGTATTAGCTACATTAATGTAACCGCATATTCTCACTCATAGGTGGGAATTGAACAATGAGAACACATGGACACAGGAAGGGGAACATCACACTTCAGGGACTGTTGTGGGTTGGGGGGAGAGGGGAGGGATAACATTGGGAGATATACCTAATGCTAGATGACGAGTTGGTGGGTGCAGTGCACCAGCATGGCACATGTATACATATGTAACTAACTGCACATTGGGCACATGTACCATAAAACCTAAAGTATAATAATAATAATAATAATAATTACAATAAAAGAAAAAAAAAAAAGAGAAAAAAAAAAAAAAAAAAAAAAAAAAAAAAAAAAAAAAGAATTCAAAATATTTCACATATTTTTAAAGTAAAAATATGTCTGATTCTAGATGGCAATTAATGTAGCAGCAATCCTTAGCTTTTTCATCTGGTTTGTTTATTGACTTCAATTAATGTTTGCCAGCAAGTAAATTAACATAGCACCTGAGGCATAATTCTCTAGTGGGTCTTGGACACTGAGTTCTTCCCATCCTTGCTGGTTTAACTCCTCCTGAGCATATTGCTAGTAGGTACGTTTTAATTCAGTCTAGACACGGACATTACCCATGACATTAATGACAGGTCATTTACAGCAAACTCATGTTTCACTGCAGAGATGTCTCTTTAAGTGACATCTTATCAATAGCAATTCAATTAGTCAAACCTAAGACTATGAGATGGTGCTTATACTGTGTCACAAAGTGCTCTTTGAATTTGCAATTGAAATGCCCCTATTAGTCCCCCATTCCCCTCACATATAAACAGGAGTACTGAAGTTTTAATTTCAGACATCCTCTGTTTGGATTTTACTCTCTTTATATACCCTATTTTCAAAGGACTAGATGTCGATTGAAAAATGTATTTTTCCGCCTCATGAGAAATACAGGTACAAATATATTTGGCTTAACTAAAAGCACCAGCAAAGCCTTGCTGTTGGCAAAATGAATTGAATATCGTAAAAGGTAATTTTTTTCAGAGATAATGCCAATAATCTCAAAACTAAAATACATGAGAACAAGAAAATATGGAATAAGTATACAATAAAATCAATTTTAATATTTCCTATTTATCGGAAGTGTGGACTTGATTATGGCATAATCATAATGACCATACAAACTGCCCCATTATTATTTTTCAACATCAAACATTTATTTAAATGTATGTCAGACATCATAATATAGATTTGTATCTCTATATGATGTCATTACAAAAACAATTCCAAAAGTATTGTATATAAAGTGTAATCTGGAGATCCAAGGGTTCAGGAAGGTTCCACTGTTACAGGTTTTGTTGGTGTTAGATAGATGGAGTTGGAGGAGGGCTTGAGGGACTGTAGATGAACTATTGGATTAACAGCCAGAACATCCTTTCACAACTGGTGTCCTGGGAGAGGATGATGTCCCAATGCCCTAAGGCATTCTTTGTCTATACTGAATTAACTTCTTTCCTATGCAACTAGAATGACAATAGTGCAATAGTTATGGATCATCCTTGACAGAGGCAATAAAATCGTCATTCACATTACATTTTGTGTCCTTAAATTCCGATGAGGAACCCAGCCGAGAATGGCTGCCAGACTCTTGTTTGAATTTAGTCTTCCTCCATGATTTGACTTCTTGAGATTCTCTTAAAGTTCCAGAGCTACATCTTAGGGTTGAGATCAAACAAGTGCCAGATATATTTTATTTTTCACTCCTGGCTAATTTTTTATATTTTTAGTAGAGACGGGGTTTCACCATGTTAGCCAGGATGGTCTCGATCTCCTGACCTTGTGATCCGTGTTTCCTATATTTCAAAGTTGAGCCATTTCCTTTTCTACATTTTAGTCAGCAAACTTGCCAGAAGGGTGATTTTAAAATAATGGTGATAGTCCTTTTCATATAATTGCCCCACTTTAATATATCTCTGTCTCTTGTGGAATGAAATTGTGACATCAGATATTAATGAAAGAAAGTAATATTTTTAAAAAGTGTGTGTGTGAAGGCAGAATGTTTGAGTGCCTATGATTTTTTCTAAATGAGATGCTTAGAAAGACACCAGGCAATTAATTGTATGATATTTTAATGGGATGTCCCTGTTTTGCAACAAAAGGTCTGCATCAGAATCATCTGTAAAGCATGTAAAGTATGTCCCTGAGCTCCTTGGTTCTATGTATGGACTCAAATTCTCCAAGGCTTGGATGGGGCCTGGGTATTTAAATTTTAAAAAGCCTAACTAGGTGATTTGGTGCTGATCCCTGGTTAGGAGCCACTGGATTAAAGTAAGGCAGAGATGAAGCAATAAAATTACCCAATGCTGTCTATCCCAAAACATCCTAGATGCTGTAAGGAGTCTGTAATTCCTGCCATATTCAAAAAACAAAACAAAAAACAATAAAAAGCATTACATATTGAGTAGGCACAAATATTAGCCAGCCTATACTTCAGGATAGATTGATGGTGTGCACATATTCTAAATTGTGACATGAGAATATAATACAGATGAAGCCCCTAGCATACCCAAATGGTATAGGAATTATAATCTCCACCTAAACAATTTCCAAAATGTGTCTTGTAATAAAATTCAGCCTTGAGAATATACAAATCTTATCTGTTCAGCTGTTTGGAAAGTAAGTTTGTAGGTAAAATAAGTTTTTTTATCATAGGAAATTTCTAGGAGGTGGGGGAGAATAGAAACTGAAACAAATGTCATCATGCATCACCTAATTGTGAGGATTCTTTCTGAGAATTGAGTTATTATGTGATTTCTTAGTTATGTGAACAACATTGCATGAATTTCCACAAACATAGAGTGCCGTCTACATACCAGATAGATGAGGTATGTATTAGTATACACCCTTTAGGTTTGTGTATACAAACCTGTCCAGTATGTTGGTATATTAAATATTATAAATAATTGTAATGCATTAATAAATATTTGTATATGTAAACATATCTAAACATAAAAATATACAGTAAAAATGTAGTATTATGATCTTATGGGGCTACTATATATGAAATCGAGTGTTGATAAAAATATCATGCTATACATGACAATATTTAAAATTCGAGACTAGGCCGGGCGCGGTGGCTCACACTTGTAATCCCAGCACTTTGGGAGCCAGAGGCGGGCGGATCACGAGGTCCGGAGATCGAGACCATCCTGGCTAACACAGTGAAACCCCGTCTCTACTAAAAATACAAAAAATTAGCCGGGCGTGGTGGCGGGCGCCTGTAGTCCCAGCTACTTGGGAGGCTGAGGCAGGAGAATGGCCTGAACCCGGGAGGCGGAGCTTGCAGTGAGCCGAGATTGTACCACTGCACTCCAGCCTGGGCGACAGAGCGAGACTCCGTCTCAAAAAAAAAAAAAAAAAAAAAAAAATTTGAGACTAGATCAGTCATTAGAGTATAAACATCACATATATCACATATAAAAACTACACAATTTTAAAAAGATATTAATATACTTTATTTAAAATTATTTTCTTAAATTGTTATTTTATGATAAGGAAATAGAATAGCTGTTCCTCAGTCAGCCACATGAAACAGGAAAGAATTTTGAATAAAATTTCTTCCATGACTATATATACCAAATCTTGCTGTCTGTTTCCATTCTCAGCCAAAAGTGTTTAAAAAAAGTTCTAGTCTATGGTTTATGAGTCTCAAATTTGAGTCCATTTCCATTTTCTTTGCTCCCTTGCTGCTCTATGAAAATCTCTAACTATGAGACAAAACTTCCTTTACTCAAAATTCACTGGGCACTTTTGGCACCCTTTCTTATTTCACTTTTAAGAAACAGTTGACAAACTCTTTTCCTTTGACTTTCTTGACACTATGTTTTCCTCTTGCTTTTTTCTACTTTCAGATTCCAATCATCACTTACAAGACGATGTTCCTAATGACCTTATCCTGGGCGTTTTTTTATACTTTATTTTAGTTTAAGTGATCCTCCTTGTTTAGCTTACATTTTCATGTTTTAAAGTGCAATATGTATGCTGAAGACTCCCATTCCCTTTCTCTTTTCCATATCTCAATCATGAGCTTTAGACCTATAACTACCCATTAAACAACATTTCCGAAACCCAAATTATCATCTATACCACCATAGCAGTCCCCAAAATAACTAACCAAAGATTTCCTATTCTATGAATTGAATCTTCCATCAAATTACTTGCTTCAGATATCCGAGCGTCATTCTCAAGTCTTTTCCATCTCCAATCGATAAATCCGCAAGGGCTACACTTTTTTACCTCCTAAAACTTTGAAACCATTTCACCATCACTTGTTTTTTCATCTAGATTAGACTCCCATTACCTCTGCACAGATAAGAAGTGCCCAATTATCTTCTTATCTTCTATATTTTCCATTAACCATACAGTCAGAAAAACTTTCTCATATGCAAATATAATCTTATTTCCATTGTTATTGAGATATTGTTGTAGGATGACAAAATTAGATATTGTTGTTAGGATGTAGGATGACAACATTTTTCCCCTTGTGAGAAAAATTCAAATACTGAGTAACCTGGAAGAAAGCTCCACAAACTCACCTCTTCTCAGTCTAATCTTTCACTATACTTATCTCTCCTTTTAACCCCTCCCAGACCCCACTCACCCATGTGAGCCGTCAGTGCTAAAGATGGGCTGAATTGGATTTAAATCCTTAACTGGACCTTAGTCTTTCTCACCTCCAGACTATTTCTTTTCTCATTCCTCTGGCTCCCACCACCCTCTTCACTTCGGGTGTAGGTCTGGATGTCAGTTTTTCCAAACATTCTCCTTGACTAATCACAATCATGGTATAGGAGTGTTTTTGCTGTACTATCATATTCTCTGTACTTACTCTATCATTATTTATTACACTGCTTTGGGTTGTCTGTTATCTTCCTGTATTTCCCACTACTGTATACTTTTCATGAAAGTAGAATCCATGGCTATGTTGTTCTCACATATCCCAAATTCTTAGACATTTTCCCCCCTTTCATAACACTGTTCTGGCTTATTACCTTATGATAAGACTCACTATCATCACCATCATACAATCCCCCCATCTTTTTTTTTTTTTTTTTTGACAAAGTTCACTCTCTCGCCCAGGCTGGAGGGCAATGGTGCGATCTTGTCTCACTGCAACCTCCACCTCCCGGGTTCAAGCAATTCTCCTGCCTCAGCCTTCTGAGTAGCTGGGATTACAGCTATGCACCACCATGCCTGGCTAATTTTTGTATTTTTAGTAGATATGGGGTTTCAGTATGTTGGTCAGGCTGGTCTCGAACTCCTGACCTCGTGGATCCTCTCGCCTCGGCCTCCCAAAGTGCTGGGATTACAGGCATGAGCCACCGTGCCCAGCACCCATTTCTATTTTAACTGTTTTCTTTTGACTCCTCCATAGTTTGTAAATATGCATGAGTCTCTCACATCTAAAAAACACGCAAAGCAAAACAAACAAAAAACATCATCTAATGCCTGCTCTGTACCACCAACCACCCTCATGAAAATTCAGATTATACTATCTGTACTTTATTTGTGTTGTATTTAATTTTTTTCTGACTGTAATTTCCCTTCCATCTCCATTCCAACACTAAAACAGTTTTGCAAAAAACTGCCTTTGGCAAATGCGGTAAGCATTTATATTCACTGTTCTTGTGATAGTTCCTGAAACTCTTTCTTCATACTGAGAAGCTTCACTGGACTCCTGCATTCCTACTTGTGATTGAGAATAGAGCTTAGTAAAACAAAACAAAGCAAACACACAAGAAACTTCTTGCTCTAAATTTCAAATTGCAGAGTGCATACAAGTCACCTAGGGATTTTGGGGAAATACAGCCACTACTTCCATAGGTCTGAGTGGGAGCGTCAAACTCCATTTTTCTAAAAGCCTCTCATGGGCAACAACGCTGCCGGTCGGTGGACCACACTTGGAGTAACGACCCTCTTAATCACAATGGAATAAAAAGGAGCTTTAAAAATAGCTAACCCTGGGCATGTTTGGAGATTGTTTTAATTTGCCTTGATGCTACCTGGTTATTGAAATTTTTAAAGTTCCCTTGGTGACTGTAACAGGCAGCAAAGTTTGAGAGCCAGTGCTCTAAGTCGTAACAACCCCTTCTTGCATTAAAATCCATTTTCTAATGATACAGAATGGAATATGAATTACATTGTGAATTAATGACCACTTAGACGTTACCTCTGGAAAAGCAAAGGCGGATGGATCCATGCCTTCTGCATCATCTGGAAGAAACTGCATTTTTAACAAGCTATTTGGGTGGTTTGTGTGCACATTAACTTTGAAGAGTAATGCTTTAAGGAAACTTATTACTTCAAATAGGTCTCTAATACCTCAAGAATTATCAAGCTAGAGGGCAATAACTTCAGTAGCACAATAAGGAATTCTTTTACGAATTTCATCTAGAGTGTGTCTAGTGTATCTATGCATATGATTCATTTTCCATGTTACAATGCAAGCTGACTCTTGTTGAAAGAGATGGCTGGGAGGCAGCACGATAGAGTGAAAATAGCATGCATGTTCAAATCTGAAAGATATGGGTTCAAATTCTTACTCTTCTCTGTTATTTGGAAAAAGTCATCCACCTCCTGCGTAGTACTTTTCTTAGCTTTAAAATGAATAGATGTCTTGAGGATATCATTGTTCTCAATTAAATCAAAATTTTTATAAAAATGCCTGACACTGGCCGGGCGCAGTGGCTCATGCCTGTAATCCCAGCACTTTGGGAGGCCAAGGCGGGCGGATCACGAGGTCAGGAGATCGAGACCATCCTGGCTAACACAGTTAAATCCCGTCTCTACTAAAAATACAAAAAATTATCCGGGCGTGGTGGCGGCGCCTGTGGTCCCAGCTACTCGGGAGGCTGAGGCAGGAGAATGGCGGGAACCCGGGAGGCGGAGCTTGCAGTGAGCCGAGATCCCGCCACTGCACTCCAGCCTGAGTGACAGAGACTCTGTCTCAAAAAAAAAAAAAAAAAAAAAAAAAAAAAAAATTATGCCTGACACTGCCTCACATAGATTCATTCAGGTATTTTTTATCCACAATTATTTATTGAGCACATAACTGTAAACAACAAGAAGTTAAAAAAGAAAAATAAGATTTTGTTTTTTATAAAGCTCCATTCTACAGTGCGTGTGTGTGTGTGTGTAAAATAAATTAAGTAAATGAGACAGAGAAGGCTTAGAAGAGTGAGCAACTACTTTACAAAAGGAAATCAATGACATCCTCTCTGAGGTCTGAATGATAAGAAAAACCATCCCTTGAAAATCTGGAGAGAAGCATTTCAGGTAGATAACAGAGTAACTGCAAAGACTGAAGGTGTAAGGGAGCTTGATGCATCCAAAAGACAGAGAGCAGGCTACTGAGGCTGAAGCTAATGAGGAGAACATGAACGAATGAAGGTTGAAGGTTTAGGGAAGGGCCAAGTAATTTGAAGTCTCAGGGGCAATGGTAAGAAGTTTGCATCTTATCTTAATTGCAAAGGTGACACACAGGAATTTACAATTAAGATATAATCTAGGTTTATTATTAAGATATTGTTCTGGCTTCTATGAGGAGAATTGACTACGGTGGGGAGGAACTAACTGGTAAGTAATAAGGCCAATTATGAGGTTATTATACCAATACAAGGGAGACGTAATAATAGCTTAGACAAACAAAGAAATCATAACTTTTAGCATTTATCTTACATTCTGTGTTCCCTGGGTATACCTCCTCAAAGTTTTAAATGCCTCACAATTCAGTGGGCAATGTTAATCATATTCCATGTCAGGCTACTCCTGAGATTTCCAAGTTGATGTTCCATGATCTACTTATGATGAACTAAAAGACAGACTTGAATACATTCTTGCACTAGTAACAGCCAGGGGATTTAAAGTGGAGCTCCGAAATTTTCCCTAAATACATAGTTAAGTCTTTGTGACCCAGCAGGCATTAACTTAATGAAAATGTCCCTGAATCATTTATTAATTTTACTCACTAGTAATTTGGAGAGTTGTATAAGCAACATAAATTCAGTGTAATTTAACTGTAGCTCGAATATATTTCAATAGACTTCTTTGCTTCCAGTCTCTCAAACACATTTCAGTGTTTGTACTGGATGTATTGCTCATTAATTCAAAACCACTTATTCATGGCTATTACAGTACACCCAGGTACCAAACTAAACATTAGGCAAAATTTAGTGACCAAGGTAACATTGTCATTATCTTCATAGAGCTTACTCTTTACTGGGAGACTACAACCCAAAATATAGACAATCCAAGAGAGTGCAATGTGAGGCACTTAGGGTACTTTGAAAGGAAATGTGAGATAGAGAAGTTCAGACAAGCTTCCTATAGAAAGAATGATTTTAACTATGAATTACATAATAAGTAGGACAAAGAAAGTGGAGGAGAAAGCAAATAATCAGAAGTGAAAGAGATTATGCCACCATCCATATTTCCCAAATATGCACACTAGAATCCTCAATGTAATCAAATGCCTTATACTTAATCTAAGCCTACTGTGGTGAAGCAAGAAGACAAAAATTAATTTATTAATATGTTAATCAACTCAACAAATATATTCAGCACTTTCAACATTTTAGGCTGTAGCAATTGGAACACAGAAGTGAGCAAAAGAAAAGAATTCCTCTAGATCTTAACTTCTATCGGAATGCAGAGAGGCAAACAATGGACAAACAAGTCAGTCTTTTCCCAGCTCATTGTTTAAATTTAATAATGTAAAAATATAACAGATGTTCTTTGTCCTATCAAAAAAAAAAAAATCCCACCTGTGCGACACCCTACAGTTTTTGAACAGCTCTGTCAGAAAGTAAGTGATTCATAAAAAATCACCTGGCAGAGTTAAGCACAGGAAGCTCATGACAAAGCTGTCAGTGCTTTCCAGCTCACCAAATGATGAATGCCATAAGGAATAAAGCTGCTTTAATTATTTTCCCCTGCAGTCTTCCTGCAATTCTAAGAATCTTCATCTTTCTTCTTTATTTAACTTGAGTTGCTTATTCCTTTCACCACCTATCTCCACATCTTATTCCCTCCAACTTCCATACTCCAACTGGAAACCAACCTCTTAGTCATCTACTCGGTTACAGACTGACCTGGGATCCCTTTGAGGAGTGACAATTTATTTCTTCAAATAAGCCAGAGGGTACAGTTCATCCTGGGGAATGTGTAAAAGTTTCACAGGGCCGATTTTATTTTTTCAGAAGGCTTTCTAAAATAATGAAGTTTAACACCAAATAAAATAATGGGGTGGTTCTTCTTTCAATTCAGCAGTGTACACTTTCACAGTCCCAGCATCTACAATAAACAATTTTCCCACCAAGTAGAGAAACAGTTTACTGAGATTTAAAGACAATGCAAAGTGAAAGACTCTCCCGAAAGGCATTAAAAATTAACTAGTGTCTTAAAATCCAGAAGAGAAATGCCAAAATAAAATCTGAATTTTTATCTAGCACAATGTAAACTTGATATAAATCAATGTTGCGCATAAAATCTTTAACAGTCCCTCCACCTTGGCCAGCAAATCCAATTATCCTCCAACATTTTCTGCTCAACCATGCTGAGCTTATTCACCAGCCCTCCAGTTACAAAATAATAAAAGTTCTGTAGGTGCATTGACGCTCGTAGGAAAAAAAGTTATTCGTGTGAGAACTGCATCATTTTCTTTAGCGTTAAGAACAACGAAGAGTTCAGAGTCAGGAGGATATCTATTCACAAGAAGTTTCAATAATTTATATTATGCTGTTTTGAGTTAAAATGGGGAAAAGTATTCAAAGTAAATATGACTTGATATTTTTCCACCAAGTATTATAAGAAAATACTAAGGCTACTGCATTGTGTATTTAATGTTATTTAGAATTTTTGTTCATATATTTCATTCACTTGTAAGCAATCGCCGGCAGACTGCATCCTGAGGAAATTGTTTCCTGTGCACAAGTTCCTCTAGTCTAGTTAAAGAGACACTCCAAAAATAGATAGGGGCAGTCCAATGTGATACATGTTATAGAATGATGTGCCAATTGCTACCGAAATACTGAGAAGAATATGATAAAATCTGTGCAGGTTTACTTAAGGTGTCTCTGCAAATGAATAAGTAACACATAAATATGTTGGCTTAATGGCACACAGTTGTTTCTGATTTCCTCATAATCACCCAGAGTTTAGGAAAATAAATGAATGCATATAGGTTTATGTTTATTGGCAGGATGTAATACTGTCTGGTTTATCGGATTGAGGCAAGAAAATGTAAGGTTTTACAAAAAGGATATTGACCATTTCCCAAAGTTTTAAGTCACTAATCTTGAACTCTGCCACATGTATGAGATGAACAAGAGAAATTTAAGTCAAAAGCCTCTAAGACTGCCAATTAGTCATGAATTCAAAGCTAGATGGGCTGACCAAAATGATATCTGGAAAATGTTTAAAGACTGATAATAGAGACAAAGAGATGAAATACATATAATTTTTAACATGATGTTCCTGGAGCTAAACCCTTGTATACTCTCCATCTGCCAACTTTTCCTTATAAGTGGTCTGGGTTTGGGTTTAAGTCCTTAAGGGGAGTGCAAGTTTGGGGAACTCAAAGCAATTATAATCAAATCAATATATATAATACATGAATGATGTTCATATATTACATTGCCACAAAACACAAAAGAACATGTTTCGATTAGTAAATGGAGGCTATTTCACATTTATAATTTTAGAAATATATGAAACAGAAGATTAAAAACAAAATCCTAAGTCATAGAAGAGAAAAAAGCTAAGGAAAAGATTACTGTTTTGGAAGGTGTTCAAGAAATCTTTATGGTGTATCTACTAAGGACCAGCCACTCTTCAAGGCACTGGAGATATCTTGTGGCCCAGTGTTTCCACAAAGAGGAGGCCCACAGTTTAGTACTCATAAATAATTTTCCTAGGATACACTGTTAGAGCAATGTAGCAATAATAAAATCAAATATTATCAGAGCAAATTGGTTTAACTAACTTGAAGTTTTCAGACTACTCCTTGAGATTCAAATTATCTTTATGTGTTAGAAATAAAGTGATGCAGTTCAGAAAAACCACATCAACAACTCTAAGACATGTGTCATGTTGATAATCTCATATGATTTTTATTTTTCTTTATTTTATGACATAGCATTTCTAAAGTATATAAAATTCTAATCATTAACTTTAATATAAAATAGTAAATTACATTTAATTCCACAACTAAATGCACTTCAAGAGGTCCTACTAAATCCATTTAAGGCACTGCTTCTGACCTAGTAATCTCTTCTCTTTAATGCATCCTCTGTTAAAATATATATATATATATATATATATATACACACACACACACACATACTGAACTGCATACTCTAGTGAGTTTTCAAATTTTACATTTTATATGTATATATACTGAACTGCATACTCTAGTGAGTTTTCAAATTTTACATAATGTAAGTGAACATACCTATTAATAAGTGATATTGCTTATGGGAATCCATTAATAAATGCCAGTACATTTCACCTTTTAGTGTTCTTTATTGTTAATTTTTACTGGAAAACTGTACTGGTTCCTTCTCACAGCTGCTCTGAAGAAATACATGAGACTAGGTAATTTATAAAGAAAAGAGGCTTAATTGACTCACAGTTCCGCATGGCTGGGGAGGCCTCAGGAAACTTACAATCATGACAAAAGGTACCTCTTCACAGGGTGGCAGGACTGAGAATGAGTGTCGAGTGCCGAGCAAAGCAAGAAGCCACTTATAAGACCATCAGATCTCATAAGAACTCACTCACTCTCACGAGAACAGTGTGGCAGAAACCACCCCCATGATTCAATTCTCTCCACCTGATCCTGCCCTTGACATGTGGGGATTATTTTGGCTGAAGACACAGAACCAAAGCATATGAAATACTTAATCTTGGATATTTGGAATGGAAAACACTTGCTTTGTTCTGCACAACAGTTAAAATTATTTTCACTCTGCCAATTAACATTGTGTGAGTCATAGCAGAATCAACATATGCATATAGTGATATCTAAAAATTATTAAAATAATTTCTAGATAGATATGAAAGGACTGGGTGGTAGATATAAAAAATAGTGGTGAAATACTATTTTCTCTACATCTATATCCTTTCAAGGAGATAGTGCAGATTGTTCACTCAAAAGTGAAATCCATTTCCCCAAATTTTGAGTTGGCCATAAGACTTAGTTTTGCCAAGGAAATATTGGAAAACTTGATATAAGAAGCTGGAAAAGTTTGTGCTTAGGGGCTTGCTCTGTTACTGTTCCTTAGAACCCCAAAGAGCTAGGGCTACCCACTAGAGGATGGGAAATCTTTTTCAGCGGAACAAACCATATCAGCCTAGTCAATTCCCTCAGCCAACCATTAGCCATGTAGCAATTCTGGTGTTAACTATAATATCCATTCCCTTATGTTGCTGGTAAAACTTGTAGTAGGGTATTGTAATAGAGGTGTGTTTCTCCTGGTTCTTCTGCATCCACATCTTCTATTTCAGTCTATATAAATCTGTGTTTCAGACTTGACTTTTTTTTAGCTTTGATCCCAAACCAAACTGGCTGCTTTCTGTCACCAGAACTCAGATTTTGTTTCCTAGGTAATCAAAAAATTATCCTGTAAACAAGAGTTTCTTTAAGCTTGTTATAGAATTTAGCAGCTATTTCTGATGTCCCTGGTAATTGTAACATTAGCAGTTCTTACAGTAGCTTCCTTTATAACCAAAGATGCTTGATAAAATGCCATGTGTTGGGAGTGAGGCATTGCTATAAAGATACCTGAAAATGCAAATTGACTTTGGAACTGGGTAATAGGCAGAGGTTGGAACAGTTCCGAGGCCTCAGAAAAAGACAGGAAGATGAGAGAGAGTTTGGAACTTTCTAGAGTCTTGTTAAATGATTGTGACAAAAGTGCTGATAGTGATATGGACAATAAAGTCCAGGCTGAGGAGGACTCAGATGGAAATTAGGAACTTGCTTTGAACTAGAGTAAAGGTCACTCACTATGCTTTAGCAAAGAGGCTGGCACTTATATCTGAAACTGAAACTTATATTTAAAAGGGAAGCAGAGCATAAAAGTTTGGAAAATTCGTAGCCTGGCCATGTGGTAGAGAAGAAAAACCCATTTTCTGGGGAGAAATTCAAGTCTGCTGCAGAAATTTCCATAAGTAAAGGGGAGTTGAAGGTTAATAGCCAAGGTGTTGGAGAAAATGCCTCCAAGACATTTCAGAGTTTTTGCAACAGCCCCTCCTGTTACAGGCATGGGGGCCTAAGAGGAAAAAATGGTTTTGTGGGCCAGGCCCAGGGCCCTGCTGTTCTTTGCAGTCTCTGGACATAGCGTCCTGGATCCCAGCTGCTCCAGCTCCAGCTGCGGCTAAAAGGGCCCCAGATATGTTTCAGGCTGCTGCTTCAGAGGGTGCAAGCTAGCAGCCACCAAGGTTTCCATGTGGTGTTAAACTTGAGGATGAACAGAGGGCAAGACTCTCTCTCTCTCTCTCCCTGTCCCAGCTGGCCATGTGACTATGTGCTATGTGCTTGCTTCCCCTTCACCTTCTGCCATGATTGTAAATTTCCTGAGGCTACCCCAGCCTCACCTCTTGTATAGCATGCAGTACTGAGTCAATTAAGCCTCTTTTCTTTATAAATTACCCAGTCTTAGGTAGTTCTTTATAGCCATGTGAGAATAGCTAAGAGTTTCTCTAAGCTTGCTGCAGAATTCAGCAGCCATTTCTGATTTCCCTGGTAATTCCTTTTCTTATTATTGTTGTGACATTAGCAGTTCTTACAAGAGCTTCCTTCAAAAGCAAAGAGGCTTGGTGAAATGCCTTCTGTTCTGGGCTTTGATGATGGAAAAAGCATTTAGACATTTCTGGGCTTTGGGTTGGAATGTGAAAGGTGACCACGTGACTTTAATCAGGCAAGGGTATTTTTAGGGTAAATTAGACTTGAGCAGATTGAAAATGTATTAGCCCATTGTGCTATTCTGTTTTTAGCAAACATATTCCCAAAAAGTAACTTCCTCTTTCTGAGATAGAGCCTTGTTTAACTCAACCATCCATCCAACCATGACTTTATGGGTAGTGATCATGTATCACTTAATGATGGGAATACATTATGAGAAACACGTCCTTAGGCAATTTTGTTGTGCAAATGTCATACAGTGTACTTACACAAACCTGGAGGTATAGCCTACCACATAGCTGAGCTATATAATATACCCTATTGCTTCTAGACCACAAACCTGTACAATAGGTTACTTTACTGAATACTGTATGCAATTGTTACACAATGGTATTTGTGTATATATAAACATATCTAAACATAGAAAAGGTAGAGTAAAAACATGGTATACATTTTTTTTCAATGATTCACCAGTATAGGGCATTTACCATGAATGGAGTTACAGGACTGAATTTGCTCTGAATGAGCCAGTGAGTGACTGGTGAGTTAATGTGAAGATCTAGGATATTGCTATATACTGCTGTAGACTTTATGAACACTGTACACTTAGACTACACTAAATTTATTTTACAAAATTCTTTCTTTACTGATAAATTAACCTTACCTTACTGAAACTTTTTTCTTTGTAAACTTCTCAATATGACTGTTTTACTCTTTTGTAATAACATTTAGCTTAAACACATTCTACAGCCACACAAAAATATTTTCTTTCTGTATATCCTTAGTCTATAAGCTTTTATTCAATTTTTCACATTTTTTAAACTTTTAAACTTTTTTGTTTAAAAGTAAGACATGAACACACACATTAGCCTGGGTCCAGGATCAGGGTCATCAATATCACTGCCATCCACCTCCACATCTTGACCCACTGGAAGGTCTTCAGAACAATAGCAATAGCACATGGAGCTGTCATCTCCTACGATAACAATGCCTTCTTTTGCAACACCTCCTGAAGGGCCTGCCTGAGGCTGTTTTACAATTAACTTTTTTTTTTTTAAGTAGAAGGAGTACATTCTAAAATAACAGTAAAGAGTATAGTATAATAAATACATAAAACCAGTAACATAGTCATTTCTTATCAAGTATTCTGTACTGTACATATTTGCATGTGCTTCACTATTACAAGACTAACAGTGCAGTAAATTTGTTTACATCAGCACCACCACAAACAAGTGAGTAATGTTATGCTGCAGCATTACAATGGCTATAACATCATTAAGTGATAGTTATTTTTTAGCTTCACTATAATCTCGTGGGTCCACCATTGTGTATGTATCATGTATATGGTCCATCACTGACTGAATCATGGTTAGGTTGTGCATGACTGTATATAAATATGTATTTAGGAATTAGTGTCTGCGTGAGGTACTGGGTGTGAAAAAATAGTTAAGAAATAAACCTTATTGCAATGGACTGAATAATTGTGTCCGCTCAAAATTCACATGTTGAAACCATAATCTCAATGTGATGATGTCTGAACGTAGGGCCTTTGGGAGCTAATTAGGTCATGGGGATGGAGTCCTCTTGAATAGGTATAGCCTATTCAATAATAATAATAATAATAAGAACAGGCCAGAGACCTAGCTCTCTTTCCACATGATGTGAGGATAAAGCAAGAAGACCCTCACCAAGAGATCAACTCTGCTGGCACCCTCATCTCAAAGTTCTGTCTCCAGAACTATGAGAAGTAAATATTTAATCTTTAAGCCACCTGGTTCATTGTATTTTGTTATAGAAAGCCAAGGTGACTAAGATACCTGATCTCAAGAATAACTTATACTCCCCATTTTCACAATAAAATAGGGGATGTGTGAAGAAAAATAAATACTAACAAAGAGGCCCTTATTCAAAATTTACACAGTTACTACATTTTTACAAAAATTCCAGTTTATGAAGTGATGGATGATAAAAAATTACAATATTTTGGATCATATATATGCATATGGTCAAAAATAGAATACATATATAAACATATATATATATATATATTCTAAAAGTGAATGCTTTAAATGCCTATTTTTTCTATAATCCAGGATATAAATGGTATCCAATGATTATTCCTATTCAAACCTTCTATTTCAGCCAGAAGGGTGCTAGTTAAGTGTTTTCGTGGTTTGTAAGAATAAAAGGTGGCTCTGTAAGCCTCCATTCAGAGTGTTTTTGCCTTAAGTGCAGCTTACATCCATTAACCTGACCACTCAGTCACAGAGAAGTTCTTATCACCACACTGTCCTTGGTTGTCCCTGCTCTGCCCTGAAATATTCAAACTGAGACCATATTCTTCGACAGCAGCATTGCTATGTATAAGATATAACATCTAAATAGAATACTATTACTTAAAGATGTTCAAACACAAAGGAAAAAATCGTATTAATGTACATGATCTCCAATTACCAAAAACAGTGAAAAATAGAATCTGGTTCTTGTCTTTTTTAAAACAATAGGAGAAATACATTTATGTAATTCTTCAGTTTTTATAACAATTGTCACTGACTGGGAAATGTATCAGAGTAGTCTGTAAGGAGACTCATTCACATTTAACAGAATCAATACAAAGGCGATATGTCATAAGGAATGTGGAACCAGACAGAGCTAGGATTGAAGCCTGCCTATGCTTCTTACAGGTTGTGTCATTAAGCCTTTTTTCTTTATTTTCAAAATGGGTGTGATAATATTTATCCTGTAAACTCAGAAAAAAGTAAAGTGTCATTATCATGTAAAAAGAGATAGCCAAGGTGTAACAAATGGTCATGTCCCTTTTCATTTTTGGAAAATACACGTTCGTATAGTCTATTAGACTGTAATTACAATTATAAGGAAATAAATTAGTTCATTAAGGACTAATAAAAATATATATGTATGTATATAATTGGCTTAAGGTCAAGTTAGTTTATTCTTTTTTTTCTCCATTTGTGGCTTTTTACCCCTTAAAAATGCTCTTAATTATGAATCCCTGTTTTTATTCATATAATTCTACGTTCTCTTCACATAAGGGCATAATTTTAAAAATTGCTTTATGTTTGCTTTCATGTTAACTTACAGATACACTGGCCACAGAATATGAGAATGTGCTTTGAAACTTTATAACAAAGTGTAAAGGGGAAAGTGAATAATTGAGGCAATCATGATATAATTTTTTCCGTATTTCTATCACAAGTGGGATATTCTCTTGGAATCATCCTTTTTAAGGTTTATCATGGATTAGTTTTAGGGAAAGTTTTCAATTCCATTCTTTCCATGCATCCATCCAGGAATGAAATGGTACATTTTTGTATACCATAGATGTGATTAACATATCCTCTTCAATCTTTAAAAATACTGAGATTTTGGAGATAAAATGTTATAAAAATCTACATTAATTTTTAGAAGAAAAAAGAAATCAGCCACTTTTTAAGATGACTGAGAGATATGAATAGCTGACTTGTGATAAAAGTATTAATTAATTTGTGGCCACTTTACTGATACAGTGCTTAAACCATAATTTTTTTACAATTCCTATTCTAATTTGGAATTCTTCCAACATCATCTTCTAAAACAAACATGTAATAAGAGGTATTTTCAAAACAAAAGTAATTTCAATGGGCAATTTATAATAACAGTTCTGTTAGCTCAATTTCTACCTCACTTTTCCTCTCTTGATAGCAATTTCCATTTCAGGACCTTTGGTTTCTATTCCACAAAGTAATGAGATGAGAAATATACCACAGAGTATCTTCCACTTTTAATATTCTGAGATTTTAGTCCTAATATTTTACTTCATTTGTAAGTTTGATGCCACAAATAAATCAAAACACATGACTGAACCTACAGTGGAGCCTAGCTTTTTCAGAGATCGCCTAAAATAATAATTTTAACAAAAGCACGTTTGTTGCTGTGATAGCTTACATTTGCATAAGATTTGGTTGATAATTATAAAGAATCATAGATTAAAGTATTCAATTTCTAATTTAGCTTTAATTCAATATCACTTTCTTTGTAAAAAAGCATCATTTCAGGCGATGAGTTATACTTTGCTAAATAAGAAAGCTGGGCTTAAACTCTTATTTAATTTCTAAGCCATGTATTCAATATTATTTTTAGTATGTAAAGGAGTATTCCAGCCCATAAATCATCCAGGTCTAAGTAGGGAATATAAACTCACTTTCATTCTACAAATTGGGTTTTCCTTTTTTAAATGTAAGTATATTTTGCTTGCAGATGTGTTTCTAGGTTTCAACGGTTGATTAGAGAGAATGCTAGCTGAAAATGCAATGCACTCAGGGAATCTTAGAGTGCTCAGTTCTTTGTTTTCATTTATTTTGAAAATATGTTTGTTTATCTGGATTTAAATAGGATACCGGGACTCCAACAAGGAGCTTTGAAATTGTAATATAGAGATTATGTATGTATACATGTGTGTATGTATGTACACATAGATTTTAAAAGCACTCTATGTTAATGAGCTTGGATAAATTATATTTTTATGGAAAGAACAATATAATTTGTCTGTGTAAGCATTATACTCCTAAGCAAAAGTAAAATTTTAATAGAAGAAGAAATTGGGAAGTAAACATCTCAGAGAGTCAAAAGTAATGAGAAAGTATACATTGATGGCTTATGTGATATAACAGAAAGCGGAGTTCCAGTTTAAACTGCTTAATAAGGAATATCTTGAACAAGAAATTATAGTTCCTCTGAGCATAATATTTTGTGTAGTCACAGGTGTAACACAGTCACCCCACAAACTAAAAGACATCCCAGGAAAACTGAGAGTGATAAAAATGACTAAATGTGAGATGTGACTAATATTTAAGAACTATACAGGACAAATATGTAGTGTGTTTCAGGAAAATGAAAATATGTGTCAAAGCTGGAGGAAATATGCAATGAAAAATAACGAGACAAAAAATGGAGATAGGATAAATGATCAAATAACACCACTATAAAAAGAAAACAAAAACAAGAAAGAAGAAAAATAATTTGAAATTGTTGGTGTAACTAAATACATGAATACATAAAATTATTTGTAATATGGTTGACCAAACTATCCTAATATGTTCTTTTATACTTGGATTTCTGTTTGCTCATAAAAATGCATGGTTGTTCAGTAACCAAAAAAAAAAAAAAAACTACTGCAGATTTTGTTAGATTAAAGCATATTGGTACTTCCAATTTTCTAGAAAATTTTATGCTTTTCATATAATTTTTACATAAATTATTTCAAATAACAAACCTATAGTAGAATACAGTTAAATAAATCTTCATCTTTTACTGAAATGAGTTCAAGAGACCATCAGCTACCTGATAGTGAGATATGCACTTAGTGAAACATTATTTTGGATATTCAAATTCAGAGGTTATAAAGTAATAATGAACAAAAGGGCGGCTTGTGAAATACTGTTACAAATATTTTTAAATGAATCTGAATTATATCATAAAACACACAATTTTATTACCTGTATAGCAGACGGGAGAGATTGATTATGGGGCATTTGTAGTCTTTACATGTGGAAATATATTATTAATATGGATCTCCATACACGTTTAAATTATGCTATTTAAACATAATGAGTTTTATTTCAAAATTTTTATTTGAAATAAGAGATATGTTACCAAATGGAAAATGTCTACATTTCTTTTCTGGTTTGATATGGTTTGGCTGTGTCCCCACCCAAATCTCATCTTGAACTGTAACTCCGACAATTCCCATGTGTTGTGAGAGGAACCTGGTTGGAGGTGATTGAATTATGGGGATGGGTCTTTTTTGTGCTACTCTCATGGTAGTGAATGTGTCTCACATGCTTGAATGGCTTTAAAAACAGAAGTTTGCCTGTACGAGCTCTTTGCTGCCATCCATGTAAGACGTGACTTGCTCCTACTTGCCTTCCACCATGATTGTGAGACTTCCCAGCCACATGGAACTGTAAGTCCATTAAAATCTCTTTTTCTTCCCAGTCTCAGGCATGTCTTCATCAGCAGCATAAAAACAGACTAATACAGTAAATGGGTACCAGTGGAGTGGGGTACTGCTGAAAAGATACCCAAAAAATGTGGAAGTGGCTTTGGAAGTTGGAAACAGGCAGAAGTTGGAACAGTTTGGAGGGCTGAGAAGAAGACAGGAAAATGTGAGAAGGTTTGGAACTCCCTAGAGACTTGTTGAATGGCTTTGACCGAAAGGCTGATAGTGGTACAGACAATGAAATCCAGACTAAAGTGTTCTCAGATGGAGATGAGGATCTTCACACCTTACTGGAGTAAGGGTGAATCTTGCTATGTTTTAGCAAAGAGACTGGTGACATTTTGCTCCTGCCCTAGAGACTGTGGAACTTTGAACTTGAGAGAGATGATTTAAGGTATGTGGCAGAAGAAATTTCCAAGCAGCAAAGCATTCAAGATGTGACATGGGTGCTGTTAAAAGCATTCAGTTTTGTAACAGAAGCAGAGTATAAAAGTTTGGAAAATTTGCAGCCTGACAATATGATGGAAAAGAAAATCCCAATTTTTGAGGAGAAATTCAAGCCACCTGCAGAAATTTGCGTAAATAATGAGGAGCCAAATGTTAATCCCCAAGGCAATGTGGAAAATGTCTCCAGGGCATGTCAGAGGTCTTTATGGCAGCCTCTTCCATCACAGGCCTGGAGGTCTAGGACTAAAAAGTGGTTTTGTGTTCCAGGTCGAGGGTCCCCCTACTCTGTGCAGCCTAGGGACTTGGTGCCCCATGTTCCAGCAGCTCCAGCCATGGCTGAAAGGGAGCTTGGCCCGTGGCTTCAGAGGGTGCAAGCCCCAAGCCTTGGCAGCTTCCATGTGGTGTTGAGCCTGCAAGTGCACAGAAGTCAAGAATTGAGGTTTGGGAACCTCCACCTAGATTTCAGAGGATGTATGGAAATGCCTGGATACCCAGGCAGAAGTTTGTCTCAGGGGCAGGGACCTCATGTAGAAACACTGCTAGGGCAGTGTGGAAGGGAAATGTGGGGTCAGAGCCCCCACACAGAGTCCCTACAGGTGCACCACCTAGTGGAACTGTGAGAAGATGGCCAACGTCCTCCAGATCCCAGAATGGTAGATTCACCAACAGCTTGCGCTATTCACCTGGAAAAGCCACAGACACTCAAGGCCAGCCCGTGAAAGCAGCCAGGAGGGAGGCTGTACCCTGCAAAGCTGCAGGGGCAGAGCTGCCTGAGACCATGGGAACACACCTCTTGCATCAGCATGACCTGGATGTGAGGCATGGAGTCAAAGGAGATCATTTTGGAGCTTTAAGATTCTACTACTCTGCTGGATTTCAGAATTGCATGGGGGATGTAGCCCCTTTGTTTTGGCCACTTTTTTCCATTTGAAACAGCTGTATTTACCTAACTTGTTTTTGATTTTACAGGCTCATAGGCAAAAGGGACTTGCCTTGTCTCAGATGAGACATTGGATTGTGGACTTTTGAGTTAATGCTAAAATGAGTTAAGACTTTGGGGGACTGTTAGGAAGGCATGCTTGGTTTTGGAATGTGAGGACATGAGATTTGGGAGGGGCCAGGGCAGAATTATATGGATTGGCTATGTCCCCACCCACATCTCAACATGAATTGTAACTCCCACAATTCCAGCATGTCGTAGGAGGAATCCAGTGGGAGGTGAATAAATTATGAGGGTGGGCCTTTCTTGTGCTGTTCTTGTGATAGTGAATGAGTCTCCTGAGATCTGATGGCTTTAAAAATGGGAGTTTGCCTGCACAAGCTCTTTGGCTGTTGCCATCCATGTAAGATGTGACTTGCTCTTCCTTGCCTTCCATCATGATTGTGAGGCTTCCCCAGTCATGAGGAACTGTAAGTCCATTAAAACCTCTTTTTCTTCTCAGTCTAGGGTATGTCTTTATCAGCAGCTTGAATATGAACTAATACATGGTCTTTTCTGTTTTCTTAAGTTCTCTGATTGTTTCAGGTGATGAGTCTACTGTCACCTGCAGGTATTATGAAGCTAGTACCACAGAAAAAAATGTGGCTAAGACAAACAAACTATTAATTTTTTAATATACTTGATTGTTCTAAAATTAACTGGAGAAGTAATTACTTTAAAATAAATAATTTCATGTAGATTTGTAGTCCAACTCTATGGCACAGTAGCTTGAGGAAATATTCTTCTTTCCTCCAAGAAAACATTGGCTGATATCGTGTTAGTTTTACAGTTTTGCAAATCAAATGAAAATTTATCTTGCTGT
This sequence comes from Pongo pygmaeus, assembly GCF_028885625.2. Lineage (NCBI taxonomy): Eukaryota > Metazoa > Chordata > Mammalia > Primates > Hominidae > Pongo > Pongo pygmaeus. The sequence goes on along the minus strand of NC_085930.1, from coordinate 15,779,719 downwards.
TAAATCTTAATATTTTAATTTGTTTTGGAAATTCTTTCTATATCCTGTATCTCAATATGCAAGGATAAACTGTGGTAGTCATTTATTCCCTGTAATTAAATACATGTTTTACATACTGTTTATGATTTATATTGCCTGCTATTCTTGAATAAATTTAAATTTAGTTATTGCATTATTGTATCATTAAAATGTACTATTAATTGCAAAAATATCTTGAGATTGAAAATATTCTATAGCACTGCAATCTAAATCTAGGGTAGTCATATTATCTACTAGAAATCTGAAAATTCAGGTTTTCAATATATCCTCATCAACATTAGGGAAGGGGGATTAATAAAATTCAATAGGTAAAATCACTTATCAGTGTTTGATAATTTAGCTAAGTGCTATTATTAAAGTCCGTAAAGCAATAAAGCAAATATATATCTACAGTATCCTGATGTTTGTATATTGACTGTTATCCACTGTTAAATGTACAAGTGAAGTATAAGATCATTTCTTTTTCACTAAGAAGAAAGGCTTAAATATTTATGGATGGTTATCATATTTCAGTGTATCTTGCACTTTTTATCTACAATAACATGGACATGGGTTTACAAAGCAATGAAAATCTGACTATTCAGATAACAAATTAAATAATTTTCTTTACTCGTAGGATCATTAATGAATAGTCACAGGGTATTAGATAACCATTATATTTTTCCATTTATTTTATCCAGAAGACAGGTTCATAGTCTTACCATTAAATAGAGTTGCCAGAATGTCACTGGCCAGGGTCATTAAATACACTAAATAATATAGGAAACCAGTCATCCATCCAACAAAGTTAAGAATTTAATTATCACCTGTAGCAGGCACTATCATAAGCATAGCAGCTACAAACGAAAACAATATGTCCCTTATTGTTGAGTATTTTTATTTTAAAAGGGAAACAAGCCAACACATTTTTATCTGACACAATTCTGACAGATGTAGGAACAACACACCATGGAAGCAACAGGGGAAAAGCTACTGTTTCTGTAAAGTGAATTGCAGAAATAGTGGATTTGTGTATTTCACATTTAAAATATGAGTTTAGCAGATAAGGAAGAGAGAGGAAGAGTACTTGGTAATTCCACTCAGAGCAAAAATGTGAAATGACAATTTTGAGAAGTTTCTGCATGCATTCCTTTCTGCATTTATTCACTCAACACATAATTTTTAAATAAAACCTATGTTTAAAGCACTCGGTAGCAATGGACATAGAGTCACCCATTCTTTTCTCTGGGTGCCAGCAATCTATTAGAGAAGACAGGCATTGAATAAGTATGATAAGACATTTTAAAAAATGGAGCATCATGGTGCCATGGGAGCTTATAGAAAGGGCTTTAGAAAGTAGGGTGTTTCAATCAAATGAAAAGAAATTAGGTGAGGAAGAAAGGTGTGTGCAGAGGGTGAAAGGTCTCACAAATTATGGTAATTTGCTTGGACTCTATTCTGCAGGCAGTAAAGCAAAGATTTTACTGAAAGAACAGCACAGCTGATTGGCATATTTGAAAGTTAACACTGACAGTATAAAACAAGGGAAAAAATAAATCAAGGAGAGTCTATAATTATGGAAAATAGGTAGGGATTCCGCTACAAAATTCCACACGGGAGACGAGGACAGCCTGAGTGACTTTACTTGCAGAGATAATGAAGAAGAGAAAGAATATTATAATGAATATGACTGAGATACAATTTTAAAAATGAGAGATTATCAACTATAAGGACTGAGGGAAATCCCAATTAAGTCTACAGGCTTAATTTAAAAGACCTGAGGCAGTAGGGAGTGGGGAAAAATCTAATACGATTTAGGATTTAGAAGGCAACTATTAATATTTAGGTAGAGAGTGACTGATCATTAGTTCATTTGGGTGAGAATGAGGGCAGACAAATGAAGAGGCATAGTAAAGCCTGGAAAATATTTTGTTAAATGAAAATAAAGCTGGAGAGAGAGATCGGTGCTAGAAACATAAATACACTTCAGTACCATCAAAATATTTAGTATAGACCTGTGGTTCTCAACTTTGCTGCTTATTCAAATCACCTAAATTACTTTTTAAAAATATTAACACTTAGTTCACATTCCCAGCAATTCTGATTTAAATGATTTGGGGTGCAAACTGGATACTGGGATTTTCAAAGAATAACTCTCCCAGGTGATTTTAGAATATAGCTAAATTGAGAGCCTCTGTCAGGGTGATCTATTTGCAAGAAGTCTTTTAATGTTAAGAGTCTGGACTCAGAAGTCAAACAAAACAGGGTTGAACCTAAGCTCTGCCATGAAACCCTGTACATGAGAGACTTATCTGCAAATCAGTGATGATATTGTCCACTCAGTGATTTGCAAGAGTGTGTGCAAAGAATTATAAAGGTGCTTCTCCTGATGTTGAGCAAGCAGTAAGTGTTCTACAGACATCATCTAGAAATATCTTTGCCAATTATTATTATGAATACCATGTCATTTTGTTCTCCTTTATATAAAAGTTGAAGTCATAGATGTAAAGAAGAGCATTAAGAGAGAATCCACCGAATCCTAACAGAAAAGCTTTATGGGTAGAACCTGGGGAATACACAGCTTTTGAAACACTGACAGAAGAGAAAGAGGCAGGAAAGGATATGGAAAGGTCAAAGATTTGGAGAAAATCTGAGAGAGAATGGTGTCTTTGAACTTACTTGATAAATTTAAAATGATGCAAAAATTTGAAATAGGATGAAGTCTGAAGCTAGACTGTTGATTTGGAAACTTTAAAAATTTATGGGATCTAAACATGATCAGTTTAGAGCCGTCCAAATCTACAATTGGTTGAGGGTGAAGAACAGGAGACAGCCAAAAAGGACACTATTTCATAAAGTTTGGTTTTTAAGGGTGCGGGTGGTCTAAGGATACAAGGAAATAACTTGCAAGAAAGGATTATGAAAACTTTGACAAATGTTCTCTCTGGGATTGAAATAATTATAAAAATAGGTAAAGAAGTCAATTATTAAAGAGGTTGGAAATACATGAAGGAGGAAATCTGATAAGCCATGGCCCCAAGGAAATGGTTGTCTCTGAAGATAAGCAGTGATTATTCTGAAATAGGATTATATAAGCATGTTTTATATGCAATGTTAGAAGTGGACAGGAAAGCAGAGAGAGAGAACCCCACTGAAGCTGTGGGACTGGTCTATGCTGTAACCTGAATTTATTGAGGGTGGAAATCACTTGTATTCACTTCAGTGCCTTACAGTGTCTAGCACCCTGCCTTATACAGATTGGTATTTAATAGATGCCTGTTGAAGTGAACTATAACTTGTTCAAGTCAGTCCCTTGCTCATTTTAATTTGGTAAGTAACAGAAGACAAGAATGCCAAAGTGAATGAAGACAAGGTTCTAGGAACCAATGAGAAGAAGATCCTGCGAATGACTGAGCATCTCAGCAACACTAGCTCCATGTCTATGTTCCCACTCTAGCATTCTTTCTCCTCATAGGCAGGTTGGAGAGACGTAATGGAGAAGGAATAGAATGAAATATAAAGTGCCTGGACTACAGAAAAACAGGCAATGCTTTTCAGTTTTCCAACCAAAATCTTTCTTTGCTGCTCTGGAATTAGCAACTAAGGCAAAATAAAGACCATATTTACTAGTCTGTTAGCTAAGACGATAGCTCTGGACAAAGCGCAAACAATTCTTTCTTGATATTTTCCCCTACCCAAGCTCTAATTACCTGATACCACTTTTAATTATTTATTAATTATTTATTTAATTATTTTGAGATGGAGTTTCATTCTTGTTGCGCAGGCTGGAGTGCAATGGTGTGATATCGGCTCACTGCAGCCTCTGCCTCCCAGGTTCAATCTATTCTCCTGCCTCAGCCTCCTGAGTAGCTGGGATTACAGGTATGCACCACCATGCCCAGCTAATTTTGTATTTTAGTAGAAACGCGGTTTCACCATGTTGGTCAGGCTGTTCTTGAGCTCATGACCTCTGGTGATCCATCTGCCTCTGCCTCCCAAAGTGCTGGGATTACAGGTGTGAGCCATTGTTCCAGGCCCTGATACCACTTTAATAATAGTTTCTTATATCCTCAAATTATCTCACGATGCTTAGAATGAAAATAATTGCTTAATTTGTCTAATTAGAATATTATTCTAATAGATAATCGAGATCTTCTTTCTACCCTCTTGTGCTTATTAATCTGAATTTGATTCCATGGAAACCCATCTACAAGCAACAGCATCAAGCAAAAGACTACAACCAAATTAGCCCAATGGGTTACTCTTCTGAAAACAAAAAACAAAACAAAAAAACCCTCACAGTTCATGCCCTCTGCGTGTTAGACGAAAAGCCTTATCTTTGTGTAATGTAAAAAGGTCAGTCAATCTCAGGGAGGGTTTTAAGTACCCTCGAGCATCATCTGAAAAGAGTGTTATCTGTAGGATGCCAAATTACATCTACTTAAAAAATTTAATGACACTGGAATAGGAAGATGGATTAAAGAGATATTATAATCAGAATGTGAATCATTATAATAAGAAGGAAAAAAAAACAAGAGGATGTGACTGTGGCTTATTTCCAGCACCAAGAGCAATCAGTGCTCTCACCGTCACTACGAGACCCTTCCTTGTACATATCCTGCCCCCCAAGGAGTCAGAAAGGGAGCAGATGCTCCATAATCTGCAATTCACAATCTCAGCATACATTTGTGTCACTAGAGTAATCCCATTTGATCATATTAGTCTTTGATCTGGCAGTTTGCATGTGCAGGTGGCTAAGACATTGCCTTATTGACTACTTTGTATCATACTCAACAGGAAGTCCTCCTGGGGTTTTACATCTACCTACTGCATTCAGTTATCCAGTCATTTCATGCCAAAACTTCCATCATACCTCGCCAGCTCTCATATCCAGAATAACAATATTCACTGTTAAATATTTTATTTTCTGTGTTAAATATACTTGTTTAGTATATTACAGCCCATAGGGCAGATGCATTGTAGGTATGTTCATTTTCCACAAAATCTCTTGATTTATTGCCTTCCTCCTAATATTAATAGGCGAAGAGTCTATTATTCTATGGTGCTATCTTTAAAATGAACATTTTTAAAGGACATTGACAGGCCTCATTAGAAGTACACATATTGGGCTGGATGTGGTGGCTCATGCCTGTAATCCCAGCACTTTGCGAGGCCAAGGCGGGCGGTTCACGAGATTAGGAGTTTAAGATCAGCCTGAACAACAAGGTGAAACCCTGTCTCTACTAAAAATACAAAATTAGCCAGGTGTGGTGGCGCATGCCTGTAATCCCAGCTACTCAGGAGGCTGAGGCAGGAGAATCGCTTGAACCCAGGGGGGCAAAAGTTGCAGTGAACGGAGAAGGTGCCACTGCACTCCAGCCTGGGCAACAAGAGCGAAGCTCCATCTCAAAAAAAAAAAAAAAAGTAGAGATATTTTTCTAAGGGGTAAGGATATCCAAGCAAAAATGATTCCATAATAAATATTTATCAAAGTCATTTTTATTGTGGTAAAATATATGTATGCCTTTAACCATTTTAAGCGTTTAACTCAGTAGCATTAAGTACACTCAAATTGTTGTACAACCATCACCACAATCCATCTCCTTAATGTTTTCATCATCCCAAACTGAAAACTCTGTATTCATTAAACAATAACTTTCCATCTCTCCCTCCTCTTAATCCCTGCTGACCACCATTCTACATTGTATCTCTGTGACTTTGATTATTCTAGGTACCTCATGTAAGTAGAACCACATAATATTTATCCTGTTTTTTTGTCATATTTTATTTATCATAATGTTTTCAAAGTTCACCCACATTGTAGTTGTAGTGTGTATTAGAATTTCATTTCTTTTTATGGTTGAAAAGAATTCCATTGTACGTAATAGATCATTTTTTGTTTATTCATTCATTCATCCCTAGACACTGGGGCTTTTCTACTTTTTGGTTATTGTGAATAAGGATGCTATGAACATTGCTGTATAAATACTTCGTTTGAGTTTCTGCTTTTAATTCTTGTGAATAAGTACCCAGAAGTAGAATTGCTGGATTATTTAGTAATTATATTTAATTTTTTAAGGAACCAATATATTACTTCCACAGTGCCTGTACCATTTCACATTTCCACCAGCAACACATAATCCGATTTTATTTGAAGTCTTAATTAATTCATTAACATTGTGATCATTTAGTGAGATGACTGTCCACATACCAGCCTGACAGACAATAACCAGAAACAAGTGTCTCAAATGAGGACAGAGGACAAACACCTCTATAATCAACAGGCAGTGTTCATAAGCAACAGGCAGCGCTAGCCCCAATTTTTTATTCTTGTCAGTACTTGCTCTCTCTCTCTTTCTGTCTCTCTCTCTATATATATATCTCTCTCTATATATCTATCTATCTATCTATATATATATATATATATATATCTATATATATCTATATATATATATATGCCATCCTAGGCTGGGCAGAGTAATTCACACTTGTAATGCCCACATTTTGGGAGGCTGAGGCAGGAAGATCACTTGAGCCCAGGAGTTCAAGATTGCAGTGAGCTATGATTGTGCTACTGCATTTCAGCCTGGGTGACAGAATGAAACCCTATCTCTAAATAATAACTATAATAATAATAGTCATCCTAATGGAAATTGATGTCAAATTGAATCCAGTATTTGAAAAAGAGGACATGAATTTATCTTCTCACATGAAAGAATCAAAATATTAAGGGAAGGAATTATGACCACTGGCTCAATCGCATTTTTTATAGCCCAGCGTCTTAAAGGATGATGATTGCTACACTTCCATCTCAGGAAAACAAGTTGTGGTTGAATATTTAAGGAATTCACCAAAAATAGCTTTAACTCTTCTTTTAGTTCCTTTGGTGGTTCACATTGTCATTACCTTCTTGATCAGGCTGAGATTATCTGTCTTTGCAGGACATGCTGAAATCTGCAAAGTTGCAAAATTATCCTTACCAACACAATCATGAGTATAATACAACTCCGTGGTGGCTATCCACTGAAAATTAAAGCATTGATGTTATTACCATGCCCTGTAAAACTATTTTATTCATAAATTCATCAGCTTCTAATTTTACTGTGAGTCTATTCTTCCCAACACTGTCCAATAGAACTTTCTCTGATGATGGAAACCATCTGTATCTGCTCTATCCAAGACAGTAGCCACCAGCCACATATTCGTTACATAAAATTGGCTATCTAAACTGAAACTCTAAATTAAAATAAATTTAATTTAAAAATCAGTTCCTTTGTTGCACTAGCACATTTTCAGTGTCAATAGGCACATGTAGCTAGTGGTTAGAGTATTAGACAGTATAAGTTTAGATAAATACATTGATATATTGTCATCTTTGTCCTAGTTAGTCACAGTCTGATTACTAAGATTGACACAAACAATGCTGTACTAAAGGGTAATACAGGTAAGTGCTCAGTCTTATTCAAACACGAATGAGAGAGAGATGATCTTTCCTATAGGAATATGCTTCAGAAAGGTCATAACAATAAAGTTATATCTTGAAGGATGAACATACTCTCTACAGATAGAAAAGAAGAAAGGTATTTTGAGAAGACAAGAAGGTGAAGGCAATGAGTTGGAAACAGAGTGGTGTGTTGAGGGAGGGTAAAGTGTACCTTGTATTGTAAGGCAGGCTATACTTAGAAGAGAGGTGGAAGAAAGGGAAAGAAGTTAGGAAAGTAGCCTGGAGTCTATGAAAGGCAGAGTGCTGAAGAACTCAAACTTGAAGACACATAAAAAAGGGGCAAAAAGAATGAATAAAACCACACAATAAATTTGTTCATTTTCCAAAATAATTTCTTTCCTTTATCAGAATCGTGACAAAAAGCATTAACTGGAAGAAGTCAAAGTTATTGGTATGAATCTAATTTATATTTGGTATAGAGGTTAATTTTAGGTGAGCTTATGAATTTATGCATCTGTCATTGGCTAAACCAGGCCATTTTTAACACTCTCTTAAATTAATACCCAATATTTAAATAATCCAAAACTTGTTCAGCACAAAGCATGCTTGTTTAGTATGAGGTTTTTAATTGGAGAATAAAAAGTAAATTCTTACAGAATACTTTCTATGACTGCGTATAAGCAAGTGAAGTTGTTTTACAATCCTCCTAGTTCCTCATTCCATGGTAAAATTTAATATAATATATAAAATATGCTGGAATAATTTCCTTTTGAAACATTTTGTGCTTGGATTAATATTTTTGAGTGCTTATTCAAAGCACTCAAAACATTGATCAGAAGCTGTTGGCTGTTTTGCTGAAATGTTCTATCTCCAGGTTCTAATTCACCTGGCAAATGGTCAGTCATGCGACAGTCGTACAGTGAGTCATGCTTCTTCACTTCCATGTACTGAAGTCCATTTCTAAGGTTTACCTTTGCTATAGTCCTATACACAAGGAAAGTTCATCCTTAGTAAACAGGATTCATTAATATTCTCTATAAAGAACTAAAACTAAATAAATGATGCTATGCATAGCTAAGGACTCATTACACATGAGCAATTCACATACAATTTAAAGAGATTATACAGTTTGTCTTAAAAAATGGTCTTTAATTCTGGCTAAACATAATCCGATTTTGTTTGAAGTCTTAATTAATGCTTTTCACTTTGGTTCATTAACATTGTGATGATTCAGTGAGATGACTGTCCACAAACCAACCTGACAGACAATAACCAGAAACAAGTGTCCCACATGAGGACAGATGCCAACCAACCTTATAAACAAAAGGCAGTGCTAGCCCACCCGCATATGGAACACTTATGAGTGGCAGTCACATTTTTCAGCACATAAAACAAAAAATCAATTCCAGGTAGATCAAAAGACCTGAATGTAAAAAGTAAAATTGAGGCAGGGCATGGAGGCTCATGCCTGTAATCCCAGCACTTCGGGAGGTTGAGGTGGGTGGATCACCTGAGGTCAGGAGTTCAAGTCCAGCCTGGCCAATAAGGAGAAACCCTATCTCTACTAAAAATACAAAAATTATCTGGGTGTGGTGGCCTGCGCCTGTAGTCCCAGCTACTCGGGAGGCTGAGACAGGAGAATTGCTTGAACCTAGGAGGCGGAGGCTGCAGTGAGCTGAGATCATACCATTGCACTCCAGCCTGGGTGAGAGAGCCAGACTCCATCTCAAAAAAAAAAAAAAAAAAAAAAAGCACAAGTGAAAAATTTTCAGAAAAAATGTAAGAAATATTTTATGACTTCACCGCAAAGATTGGTTTCCCAAAACAAGAAGGAAAAAGGAAAAATGTAATAAAAGGTAATCAATTTTAATAAAGCGCAGTGTATATCATATTTGAAAAAAAGATACAAAATTATTTCCTTCATTAAGAAGAAAAAAGATAAAACACAGCCTAGGAAAATATATTTCCAATGCAATACCAAAAAAAAAAAAAAAATAGAATCCAGAATATATAAAGAATTTCTATGATCTATAAGAAAAAAGATAAATGTCTCACTAGAGAAATGGGTAAAAATTATGTTTAAGCAATTCACAGCAAAACAAAAACAAAAACAAAAAAACCTGAATGTTCTATGAAAACATGCTCACCACACTAATAATCAGAAAAAACAAATTAAAACCATTCAACTGGCAAAATTACGAAATGTGACATTATTAAATATTCATGGGGGCTTTCACAAGTATGCTTGCAAACTATAAATACTACAGGTACTGTTATGGGTTTGGGGGCAAAAAAGAGAAGAAACACATTACACGTCATCAGCAATTTCACTTCTAGGCAAATATCTAAAAAGTATATGTGCACAGTGAGACATGTGCCAAAAAATTGCTACAGTCTGTTATAGTAAGAAAGAGAAAATACCTATATGAGAGAGAAAAACATAAAATATAATACATATTTTAATACTGTATATATACTATAATATATATGCACTATATTATATATGAAATATACATACTATATATAAAATATACTATATATTTTTACCATATCTACTAAATATATAATAATAATATATTTAAAATATATGTATATACTTATAGTATTTACAGAATAGTATATTGCAATGAATATGAATAAAGTAACTGTACCCAAAGCAACTTGAATTAATCATAAAAAAATATTTCCAAGAATGCAAACAATATTTAACAATTTAGGCTAATATTTTATTTACTTAATTAAGACAATACTACATATGAATTAAAGATGTAATATATACACTAAACTCAAGAGAAAATGCATAGAAATAATAACAGCAAATTTACCACACTGGTTACCTCTTAAAAGGGAGATTCAATCTGGAAGAGTACCCAGAAAACCTCAATATTACATTTAATGTTTTATTACTTAACCTGGGTGGTAATTCAAGGGAACTTGTTTCACTCATTTTTGTGTCTGCTAATCAAACATGTCATAATAATAAAAAGTCAGAGTCATTAAAAGCTCCAAGTACTCTGCACAGCAGCACCTCAACTCTAAATGCCATTTTCACATGTGATTACTGAAATTCTGCTCTTGGCAAATCTGCCTTTCTGATGCAGGACACTTGTACTTCAGTAAGAATGACTCATGTGATCTAATTTACTATCCTCGAAGCAAATCTTTCTCTGAAGCGCGGTAATCCGGGAAGACACAAAATAAGATCTAAAAAGCTTTGCAAATGGCTCCTCCCCCAACTGCTAAATTAAGCACCATATTGATCTGGCTGAATTGGAGAGCAATTGTTGTGATAAACTCCCTGTTCCTGGTTACACCTGGAATAGATTCTGTTAATATGTGGACTCAAGTGCCCCACCCCACATATTCTATTGTAGTAATTCTGATGGGGGATCCTAGAACTGGTGTTTTAAGGGTTATTTTTTTCACTTTTAAGATTTATTTGGTTCAATGGACAAAGTTTGAGACATACTGCTTCACAGGATTTAGAGTCTGTCTTAGTATCTTCAGGGTGCTACAACAAAGTGCTATGGAGTAGGTGCCTTGTAAACAATAGAAATGCTTTTCTCGTAGTTTTAGAGGCTGGAAAGTCCAATATCAAGGTGCTGGAAGATTTGGTGTCTGGGGAGGACCCACTTTCTGCTTCATAGACAGCCATCTTCTTACGTTTAGTCGTGGGGGAAGGGGCAAGACAGCTTACCCAGACCTATTTTATAAGGGCACTAATCCCATTCCTGAGGGCGCTGCTCTCATGGTCTAGTCATCTCCCAAAGGCCCCACCTCCTCATTTTAATTTCAGTATATGAATTTGGAGAAGACACAACATTCAGAACATAGTGCAGTCTCATAGTAGAAATGCATAAATGATTGCAATGGAATTTCAGAAGCATTATTATATGATCAGAAAGGGAGGAATACTTAAACCTATTTTCTTAACATGAAGGTCTTCACAGAAGAAGTGACACTTGTTTTGTGTTTTCAAACATAGCCAAAAAAATGAGAAAGTGAGAACCATTTGGGGCAGAATTCTGGACAAAACATGCACACACACACACACACACACACACACACACACACACACACACAAAGCAGAGAGGAATGAAACATCCTGAGTATTTAAGAAAATGCAAGTAAATTTTCGTAGTAATTGATGATTCTGAAGACTGAAAAGAAGAATTCATGCTTCATATCACAGAGAACCTTCAATGACTAAGGAGTTTAGAAATTGTCATTTTTGCCCTAACAGCTCGCCAAACTTGTTACACATGACTTCAAATGGCTGATCCCAGGAAGTAGAAGTAAGGATTGGAGGGCAGGCCCATGAGGAGAAGAGGTGAAGTTCAAGAGAAAAATCATAATTTTTTTTTTCTTTTCACTACCTGATCATAGGGAATGAGGCAGAGGGACATAGCAAAGAGGAATGTGTCTGGATGCATGATGTGCTATTTATAACTTGGAAATCTAAAGAGATAAGCAAGTGTGGCAGGGAGGATGATACCTGTGGCTTTAAATGCTTTCCTCTAAGACAGTTTCCTTTAAAACGTTTGTGATACATCTCTAGGTGGAGATGAAATTAGATCTTTGGAAATATAGGTATGACAATCAGGAGCAATGCATGGACAAGAAATATAAAATTTGAATGTCATTACTGAAACTCCAGAAACGTATCACAACATTTGGGTGACTACTGAGAGTGAAAAAATAATAAGGGCAAAATGCAGAAATATAATGAAGAAATATAAATTTATAGTTGATGGATAATGTATGTAAAATTATATAAGGTAAAGGCTCAAAAAATGTTAGCTTACTCCTCTTAATCCGTGAATAAAGACCAAATTAGACAGCAGATGCTATTGGAACTTACTTGGAATTTCAGAGGCAAGGAACAGAAATAGGGTTGGATAATAAGAAAAATTTCATGGTAGAGAAGGAACATGAACCACCCTAGACAAATGGATAGGGTTTGGCCAAATGAAGAAGATAATTTTGCAGATTAGAGAAGACATGTGTGCAGAAATGTAAAGGTGGAAAAGAAAAGAACAACTGGCTGAAAATGACGTAATGGATCCTTCTCAGACATCCTGGCTGCATATGTACAAATTTCAAAGAAAATGAAAAGTGCCTCAATTTTCCCCAAATGCTCTGATCACCAGAGATGATGATACAGGTAGTGTGGCAGATAGGGGTGGGGTATGTTTTCTGAAAAAGTTATGTACTGGCTATGAGATCCTTGGAAAGTAACTGTAAAAGTTTGGTCTTGGAGAAATGCAAATAATGCTTTGGACATGAAAAAGATATCAAGGAGATTAAAAAATTATGAGTACTAAAATAAAATTCAAGGAATAATCAAACTCCTTGTTTAAATATGGGGGAAAATAGGTAGGTCCAGCTAATTGAAGAGAATGGTTCATTTAAAAGCAGCAGTATGACATACTAGAAAAGCATGTACTCTGTCGTGAGAAAGAAATTGTTTCTAATCCTGGCTCTGCCCCTTTTTGGCTGAATAGTCATGGATATTTTCCTTAACCTCTCTGAGCTTCATGTGTTTTAGACACCTAATAAAGCCTACTTTGAAAGGATTATGTGGGGATTAAGTGAAATATCTATTGCAGGTACGGTGCCTAACACTGTTTCTACAGTTTTATCCTATATAGTTTTGAATTAGTCAGTTAATCTTCTAGGACCTCAATTTCCTATAGAATTGGGAGAATTGGCTGGTCCATATAGCACTAATATATTTTAGGTACAAATATGAATACATCAACAGTAACATTGCTCACTTCGACAGCAAGTTTAGAGAGATAAATGATTATGTGACCAGGTCATAATCTAGCCTATTGTATGCTATTATGTTTTTGTTTGTGGTCTCAGAAAGAGGAAAATCAGTTGAGTTTAGGTAGCAAGAAGGAGCTCATTCTCCAGCAGATTGGTGGAAGCTCACCTCAAGTTACATTTCAAATGGTGCATTGCACCTGCTCATTCATCAAGCTGCCAGGGGCTTGCTTTACTGCCTTGCCTTTTTTTCATCTAAAATTCACATCTTTCTGGTGTCTTGAGTTTCTCAGCTTTGTAATGAAAGTAACATATTAAATCTTGCTTAAATAAATTAGTTCCTAATGTATTAAGCATAGATGAAGGCCAAAAAGTGAGATTTTATAGCTAAGCACAACACTAGTTTCCAAATAGTGCACACAAGTGTATAGCTTCCTTTTCATCTCTGGTCAATGTTATTTTGTATTTGAATTGATTCTATTATGTTATAAGATAAAAGAAAATTATACAGAACAATGCAGTGCTCTTTGGGGAGATATTAGGGTATTTGTTCTTTATTTTGTGCAGTATAGGGTAAGAGAAAGTTGGCGTTAAACCTTTGGGACTCCCTAGGCAGCTGTTGAGTCTCTCCCCTCCTCCCATGCTCAGCTCAGTGCTATATCACTGGAAATCACTAACCTTCATAGAGTAGAGCCCAGAAGATGGTAACACTGGTTCAAGGACAGGCTAAGGGAAGGGAAAGGAAGTAAATAGGAGAATACAGCAAACGTGATTAACAGCTGTTTTCTGAAGCAAGGCTCCACCAGGGATCTGCAGCTGTGTCATTGTGCTTCAATTCTGCAGATCCTACAGGGCTAAATTGGAAGAGGCATGGAGCAGGAAGATACGTGGGAAAAGGTTAAAGGAAGTGCAAAAACCATGGCAACAATATGAGGTGAATGCCCCCACTCCTTAGATATCCTAATCTTTATCCCTCATGGGAGAGGTATAGGTCCCTAAGAAACAAAGTCATCTTACCAACTGGATATCTGTTCCGAGCTGCTGCTGCTTCCTCTTCCTTTTTTGAGGGGGTGGGGGCCGATTTTGGAAGGGCAAAAATTGATGGAACATCTACCAACCCTGCCTCTTCCCTTTTATAACAGGAACATGATGCATGCTTACAGATTGCCGTTGAAAGTTGCCAGTGTCTCCTCAAGATATAGTAGAGAAGCAGGTTTTAAGGTGGCAGACTGAGGCTTTCAAAATAATAGGTTCTGGGTGAATACAAGTTTGGGCCCGAAAACCCAGTTATGAGGCTTCCAAATAAATCAGTGGATTTTCAAAATTTTTTTGTAATTATTATATCCTAGTTCCCAAACAACCACAGTAAAGGAGTCACATGGAAAGCGAGGAAAAAATGAAATAGCATTGTCTTCCCCCAGGTGCTCAAAGCAGTATATTTCCTTTGATGTGTAGCCTTCAAGTAACTGACAACCCCAAGTAGCCCATTCTATAGGGTCCTGCATCTACGCTCCTTGCTCTGCGCGCTCAGCCCAGGATGACAAGCAACCTCCAAATTAAATAACCTCCCACCACTACTTGGAAACAGACAACCATCTCTTAACAGGCCTCTGTAACACACAGCTTGATGAAAATCACTTACACAGGGCGGATGACACAGAGGAGTTTACAAGGTCGGGGCACTCCCTGGCGGGGCGTGAAAGGATGGGAGGTGCTGAGGTCAGGGTTAAACTACCCTGTGAAATGAGCCTCCTGCCCTGCCCTTTCCTCCCTTCATCTATAGAAGGAGACTCCAGTGAGTTCCTGCGTCTGGAAATATGCCCCCTTTAGTGCCGCAGACAGGCCAGGGACAGCATTTCAAAGCTCCTTTAAATCAATCCACTTAAAAGAGCCCAGAAAAGCCTGACCATTGACCATAATTGCCCCAAATTGCTTGTTTTCCTTCCCCTCTTGCAGCCTCATCAACATTTCCCTTCTTTCCCCTCGTGTCCTTTTTTCTTGGGGGTGCAGGTCCTCTAGATGCTTGGGGTGCACGCTAAGGATATTTGAGTAGTGGAAGCTCCGACTCCAGGCAGGAATGGGATGTCTTAGCATTCCGTCTCCCCCACCCCACCCATCTGCGTGGGACACAGTGACTCCTAGAAGGGTATCCCAGGATTTTAGCGGCCAGGTGTGAGCGCCCTGCACGCGGTCCTCCGAGACCTCAGGGCGCGTGGCAACTGGGCAGAAGCCGCCTCTGCAGCGCCGCTGCCCCGGGTGGAGCGGCAGCCCCGGCTGCGGCAGTGGGGTTGCCACGCCGAGTGTTCCGCATCGGCCGCCCGCAGGGCTAGCCTGCTTCTCCCCATTGTGTTCTCAGAGCTGCGAGACCGAGCCGCGCGCGCAGCCGCACCCGCGCCGACGCTGGAACCGCAGGCTCGGGGAAGCGGGGCTGGCAAGAGGGGGCAGGGCGAAGGAGCAAGAAGGGGCCCCAGAAGGGCACGGCGCTTCATCAATAATGCAGAGGCTCCTGGACCTCCCTGCAATACGTTTTCCAGCTAAACGCCACCAACTGGAGCGCTTCCTGGTTCGTCCCACTCGTGTGGTTTTTGTGTGTGAAAGATGGGACGCACCTTTTTCATTCATCTGTCTTCTCTCATTCTTCCTCCTTCCCTCCCTCATTTCCTCCCTCAAAGTCCCCGCTGGCTTAGCTTTAAGCTCTCATCTTCACATCAGCACCATGTTTTCAAGCAAAATCCTGCAGGTTGGAAACCCAGGTGTCAAAGTCCCCACTGCCTACATATCGCCAAGAGTTTACCAAAATCCACCCAGTAACGCTTGTTTTCAAAGCCCCCACGCTCATCCATTCCTGGAGCATGCTTTCAAAGTTTGGAAGCTCCCTGCAGCCTGCCCGTGTCTATGCCTCAGTCAGTTCACATCACGAACAACGGTGCGGTCAGCGGCACTGAGATTAGGCTGCAAAGTTGCCTGGCCCCAGCCCAGGGCACCGCTGATGCTCGCCGCATCCCTAGAGCAAATTCCGCTGTGTGCCCCCAAGAAGCCAAAAGCGTCACGAAACCTACTCAAACAAGGGTTAGCCCAGCCACACACACAACAAACAAATTCCAAAACTTCTTTGTTAAGCAGTCGCAGCCTACCTGGAACGGACACTCTGCACAACTAGCAAGGAATAAACAAACATCGCATCCCTGCAGGAAAACTTGTTGAATCCCTCCCGATCGCAAGGCTGCAATTTCCGATTTAGCCTGAAGGTTTTTGATTCTACCCCAAAACACCCTGGCGCATCAGCCACAATTTCTGGATAAACTGCAGAGTCCTCTCGGCAACCATTCTGCTCTCCAACAACCACGAGTGTAAAACCCAGCGTGTCCCCTTTTACAAATCGAAAGCCAGCAGTCACTTCCTTTGCAACCGTTTGCGAGACTTACCCTTCGATAAGACTGTTTTCAGCAATCTAGCGGCTCCGTAGTGCAGACGCAGCCCTGCAACTTTGCTGTGCACTGAGACCTTTCCGAGTTTAAACCAAGCGAAAGGTGTCTGAGACTTTCAAACCTAAGAGTGGGGAAAGAGGGAGAGAGTGAAGTCGGGTTTCTTCTCTGTATCAGCACCCTAGAAAAATTCAATCCTTCTTCAGAAGAGAATTCTTTCAAACCCGTTATCTGTATTACTATTAATGCGCAGAGCAGAAGGCATTGCATACAAATACATCCAAGTGTGCGCTTCTATTGGTGGCTGCGGAGGCCCCTGGGTCCTACTGCTCCGGTCCTAAACTACACAGCAACACTAGGCACGCAGCTTTGGAGGCGCCGAGGGGAAAATGGATTTAATTGATTCGTTACCTCTGGTATTGTAATGCCTGCTGCGATGTTTAACCGAGGGGGGAGGAAAAAAAAAAAAAAACCCTTACATTTAACTCCTGTCATGTGATCTATCATTTCATATCTGCTTTTAATTGTCTGTGTGAAGTGGCTTCGATCATACAAAGGATTTTAAAAGAACATTTTCGAAGGAAAATTCACACAGACACTTTTGGCAAGAAAACCCTCTTTTGCTCTCTATTATGCATTATTCTCATATAAATCCAGGAAATTTTATATAATCAAATACTTCTGCGCTTCACATAGGTACACATAGCACCCAACTGTATTCTTTACAATTCATAGCTACTCCAAATAAAATACCTTACACGGGTATTAGATAGTAGAAGCTAAAATATGAGTCTACCAATTATAAAACACGGCTTATATTGGTCAAACGCTACAGGAAAAATTCCATTAATGACAATGGCATGGGCATCATTTTTACTTTGCAAAATTAGAAATTCAAAAATGTTTTCCTTGTAAATATTGACATAAAAATATAAATCAACATAAAGGTATCTATAATGTGACAGTATGTCAAGCATTTACTATTAATTGCTACATTCTCTTTTTACAGTTTCTCTCTTAGCAAGTCCATTAGTAATGCAAATTGGCATAACAAGGAGATTTAAAGTGAGGCAGACCTGTGGTGACTAGCAATTTGAAATATTGTAACAGTGTGCAAAACCACTTTAATTCATCATCGATAAAGCCAGTTATTTTAAGAATTAGAATATTAAATGCTGAATCTTAATATATATTAATTTGAAGTCTTAAACATGCTGTTTTCTTTGACCTTTAATTTTGTGGAGGAAAAGAGAAATCTTCATTTAAACTAAAATGACATAGACTTTCCACAAAATCCTAGATATGATATTTACTGATATTACAATTTAGGAAGTAACAGAATTTTATTGTTCTTTGATGTAAATAATTGTGATAAATTCCAATTTAATTACAAAATTATTACATATATGTAATGTACAACTGAATGAACATTGTTGGAAAGGGCCACCCTGAATAAGGTTAACATCAACCAACCTATAAATTCACCACCTATGTGTAAACTAAATAAATGAAAACACAATGCAAAAATACAGCAGACTCGAGATCTTATTCCAAACACATGTATAGCATTTGAATTTATGTAGTGTGTGCTACAATTCTTCTTCATTTCCATAACTCTTTCCCTTTCCAGCCCCTTCCCTTCCCCCAATCAGTAACCCCTGACAACAGAAGTGTTAACTTCAAGACCAGGTTGCCTTTGCTGCCTTCCAGACCTAACTTACAGATTGCATCCTTGTAGGAAACAGAGTTAACTCTTACACGACTGAGAGGTGAAAGAATAGAGTTTCTTTCAGGGATTAGAAAATCCAGTATTTTTATGCGTATTTGCAATGTTTGCACCAAACACATATTTTTTAAAAGATCCATGACCACTAATTCAGAGTGAAAAGATGTGATCGTTGGCATTATATCAGAGTCAATTTGCTGTATATCTCCATTGCTATTGTGTCACCGAAATAGCTTTTGAATAACTTTTATTCAGGGTTACTTCAATCACTTTATTTCAGGTTAATAATTTCTCCATTTACAATAGAGTTAAAATGAAAATACCAAAGTATTGCAATATTCAGTATAAGGGTATAAGGGATTTTTTTTAAATCTGTAAAAGAAAAGAAAAGTTATTATTTCATATAGTAAGAAAAGCATAATGACCATGCAAAGTTGAATAAAGATGACTGACATTCTTTTTTTTCTAAAACAAGTAAATTTTTGGTGTTTCAACTTCTTTCTACAAGTGGATCTGAAAAAAATCATTTGCAACCCAACTACAAGTTGAAAGTTCTGCATTTAATGTGTATCATTTTAGAACTGAGAAAAGATGTGTTTTACACAAGCGGACAGATTTTATACAAAATCAATGCAGCTTATCTATGACCATAATTAAATGGGGAAGTTTGGTAATGGACACATATAATAGCGAACAGAAGAAAATAAATAAACAAAAACTGACCTAATAACAAATTTATTATATAATCTCTTGATAAGTTTTTACTTTCTACATAAAAGACTGATGTAAAAATATAGCAAGCTAAACAGAAACTTAAGTTTAACTTACTATTCTTTTTTAAAAAGTTTTCTACATCTCTTCAATAAATTACTTGTTTATCCCAATTATTATCATATGTGATATATATATATAATAAATATATAGTTGCAAATGTTGCAAATATATTTTCCCTATTTCTTGGATACTAAGGTAAAATATATTTTAAAGAAGGATATTAGAACCACAATAGTTTTCATATATCCTAGATCTGTAGGAATATCCTTGATCTATTCTTTATTATTTGAAGTATTGTTGGACCCCTCATTTTGTCAGTGCAGTTTTCAAGGACAATATATGCTATGTCAGAAACTGATTTCCATTATGTCCTTGGATCACGATGACAATGCCTTATTGTGGTTACTGTGAACATCTATAAAAGTTGGAAAGCAAAACATACCTGGCACATCCCTGTCTGTCATTACTACAATCAGCTTCCTTTCTAAATTTAGGTAGGTAAACATGCAATAGCATGCCACTTGATGGAACTTAATGAACTATAATGACATTCAGCTACTACCCAAGCTATTGAAAAAATTCTGTCTTGAGTAATTTTGAAATATGTATAGTTTAAAAAATTTCAAAGCCACAGGCATTGATCTATGCATCTGTTTTAAATAGAATATTTATCCATGCTTGATTTTGACAGATGAAAAGGAAAATTACCAGACATACAAATTATACTCTGAAAGCAGAAATATAAAGTTAAGAATGTTAACAGTTAAAAAGGCATCTTTAAAAGGGTAAATCAGTACTAAACAGCAATATATATATATACACACATATATATGTGTATATATGTATACATATATGTGTATATATATATGTTGCAAGACACCACATCTAAATACATGGCTCAAAACTAATCTGTATGAGTTGCTAAAGTAGGTGAAGAAAGTACAGCTCAAGTGTTAAAAATATCTATATAAGATGATACGTTTGAGAAGAAAGATAGAACTTCAAAAAGGTCAACTAAACTTGACACTAAGTGGAAGGGATGAGAACTTCATGGAACAGTGATTTGGATAAGACGATCACCATGAATGGAATGCTCATATTAAAATTCCAATAAAAATTGGCAAACAAAGAGGCTAGAAGATGATATTTTCCACTATAAACAAGATTATAAAGCAAACAAGATTATAAAGCAAACAAGATTATAAAGCAAACAAGATAAAAGTTGACAATAAAAGTGTGGAAGTAAAATACTTTGGCAAAACAACACAAACACGAAATAGGGTTGGCATTTACTATAGACTTTTGAGATTAGAGAAAATGTTAATAGACAATTTTAAATTTGAATAGGAAGTTCTTAAGAAGATTTCTACCTATTGTCCAAGAAATCTGGGAATAAAAGCTCCACATACTTTTGTGAAAACAGACAAAAAATTTAAACCTATGTAAAATGTCAGATAAAGTTTGAATTAAAGCAAATAGATGAATATAAATATACATATATACAATATTATGTCACCATTACTCCACTAATTAAGGGCTGAACAACAATTTTCTGTATGTTATATGAAGGTTAATGGTCAGATTTCATGGTTTGCCCTTCAAAAGACACAACTGTTTACACTATTTAGAAGGAAATCTAACCAAATTTTAATGTATTTAAAGGCTATTCATTTGATCTCTTTTAAAGACTCCCAAAGACTTGCTTATAAAGCATAATTAGACAGAAATAATTTTAAACTATATTTTTATTCATATACCATAGTTCTTAGGTAGCTAAATTTAATCATATTCCATTATTTGCTTTTGTCCTGGACCAACTACAAAAGCTAACATTAAAGTTATGAGTCACTTACTCATTTAGCTAAGGGAGGAGACCACCCCTCATATTGTCTTATGCCCAATGTCTGCCTCCAAAGAAAGAAGAAGTAAAAACTACAAAGGTGGAAATGAAATTCACAGGCAGACAGCCCAGCACTGAGCCCTGGGCCTGGTAGTTAAAAATCAAACCCTGACCTAACTGCTTGTGTTATCTATAGATTTCAGACATCCTATGGAAAAGCATCATTAAAATCTCTGTCCTGTTCTGTTCCGTTCTGATTACCGATGCATGCAGCCCCCAGTCACGTACCCCCTGCTTGCTCAATGGATCACGACCCTCTCATGTGGATCCCCTTAGAGTTGTAAGCCCTTAAAAGGGACAGGAATTGCTCACTGGGGGAGCTCGGTTTTTGGAGACGTGAGTCTGCTGATGCTCCCAGCTGAATAAAGCCCTTTTCTTCTACAACTCAGTGTCTGAAGGGTTCTTGTCTGCAGATTGTCCTGCTACATTTCTTGGTTCCCTGACCTGGAAGCGAGGTGATTAGCTGAATGTTGAGGCAGCCCTTTAGGCGGCTTAGGCCTGCCCTGTGGAGCATCCCTGCGGGGGACTCCGGCCAACTAGAGTGATGCGGATCCTGAGAGCGCTCCCGGGTAGGCAATTGTCCCAGTGGAAAGCCTCACCAGAGCAGCATGTGGCAGGCCCCCGTGGAAGATCAATTCAGTGGCTGAACACTGGGAAGGAAGTGACACTTGGAGTCTGGACATCTGAAACTTGGTAAGACTGGTCTTTGGAACCAGCCCACTCCCATTGAGTGGAAGCGTGGCCTGATCACCCATGATGTGCCTGTACAGGCACTTTGGTTTTTGTTTTTGACTCGACTTGGATTGCTTGATACTTCGGTTTTAGTTTTGACCTGGCTTGGATTTCTTGATACTCTGATTTGGGTTTTGATTCTGGTTTGATGTAAACTGTAAAAGTGTGTGTGTGCCCTTTTTACCTATTCTTTGTTTTGTGGTGTGCGCGTGGTGTGAATGTGGTGTTTTGTCTCAAGGAAGCATGGGTCAGGCACAAAGTAAACCCAACTCACTAGGAACTATGTTGAAAAATTTCAAAAAGGGATTTAAGGGAGACTATGGAGTTACTATGACACCAGGAAAACTTAGAACTTTGTGTGAGATAGACTGGCAAGCATTAGAGGTGGGTTGGCCATCAGAAGGAAGCCTGGACAGGTCCCTTGTCTTGAAGGTATGGCACAGGGTTACCTGTAAGCCAGGGCACCCAGATCAGTTCCCATATATAGATTCTTCATTACAGCTAGTTTTAGATCCCCCGCAGTGGTTAAGCGGACAGGTAGCAGCAGTACTAGTAGCAAAGGGATAGTTAGTTAGGGAAGGTTCTCACTCCACCCGCTGAAGGAAGTCAGCACCAAAAGTCCTGTCTGACCCACACCAGAAGAATCATGGCAGGAATTGGTACCAGCAGTACCCCCTCCTTATCAAGAGGAAGAGCTCCCCACTCCTGAGCCCACAGCACCTCCACCTCCATTAGATATCCACACTCCTAGACCACCCAGAGTAGATAAAAGAGGAAGTGAAGCCGCGGGAGAAACTCCTCCCTTGGTAGCTCACCTATGGCCCAACACCGGAATTCAAATGCGCCTGAGAGAACAGTGATATACTTGGGTAGATAAGGATGGACACATGGTGGAAAGGTGTCCCTTTGTGTATCAACCTTTCACCTCTGCTGACCTCCTCCATTGGAAAACTAATACTCCATCTTACACTGAAAAGCCTCAAGCTTTAATTGACTTGTTCCAAACTATTATACAGACTCATAATCCTACTCAGGCTGATTGCCACCAGCTGCTCATGTACCTCTTTAATACAGATGAAAGGCAAAGGGTGCTCCAGGTGGCAATTAAGTGGCTAGGAGAGCATGTCCCAGCCGATTACCAAAATCCCCAAGAATATATAAGAATTCAGCTGCCAGGAACAGACCCCCCAATGGGACCCAAACGAGGGACCAGACACGGAGAGGCTAAGACGATACCATGAGGCATTGATAGAAGGTCTAAAGAAAGGGGCTCAAAAGGCTACAAATGTAAATAAGGTCTCTGAGGTCATCCAACGAAAAGAGGAGAGTCCAGTGCAATTCTATGAAAGCCTGTGTGAGGCTTTCCATATGTACACTCCTTTTGATCCAGATAGCCCTGAAAATCAGCTCATGGCTTTAGTTAGGCAAAACGTGGAAGATATCAGGAGAAAATTGCAGAAACAGGCTGGGTTTGCGGGTATGAATACCTCGCAGTTACTGGAAATAGCCAATCAAATGTTAGTGAATAGAGATGCAACAAGTCCCAGAGAAAGCCCTAAGGAAGGCGAACGCCGGACCATGCAAAATGCCAACTTACTGGCTGCAGCCATTAGGGGAATTCCCCCAAAAGGACCGGGAAAGGGGGGTTCTGGGAAGAATACCCAGTCTAATTTCCCATGCTTGCAATGTAACCAATGCGCCTATTGTAAGGCAAGAGGACATTGGAAAGATAGGTGACCCCAACTGAAGGAAAAGGAAGGTAATTCAGAGCAAAAGACCTCAGATAAAGATGAGGGAGCTTTGTTCAATCTGGCTGAAGGGCTATTAGACTGAAGGGGACCGGGCTCAAGCACCCCCAAGGAGCCCACGGTCAGGATTACAATTGGGGGCAAGGACATTAAGTTTTTGGTTGATACTGGTGCTGAACATTCAGTAGTGACCACCCCGGCTGCTCCCTTATCCAAGAGAACCATTGATATAATCGGAACAACAGGAGTTTCCACTAAGCAGGCTTTCTGTCTATCACGGACCTGCTCGGTGAGGGGACATTAAATCGTTCACCAGTTGTTGTACATGCCTGACTGTCCCTTGACTTTGCTGGGAAGAGACTTGCTTAGCAAGCTGAGAGTCACAATCTCCTTTACAAAACAGGGCTCTTTACAGCTAAAGTTACCGGGAACATGAGTTATCATTGCCCTTATTGTCGGTCCCCTGGGAAGAAGAATGTAGACTTTTCCTAACCAAGCTAGGCCAAGAGATAAAACCAGCTCTAGCTAAGTGATGGCCCTGAGTATGCGCAGAGGATAATCCTATGGGACTGGCAGTCAACCAAGCCCCTGTACTCATAGAAGTTAAGCCTGGGGCCCAACCAATTAGACAAAAGCAGTATCTGGTTCCCAGAGAAGCTCTCAAAGGAATCCAGGTTTATCTCAGGCACTTGAAAGCCTTTGGAATTATAGTTCCTTGCCAGTCTCCATGGAACACTGCCTCCTGCCTGTCCCTAAGCCAGGGACAAAAGACTACTGGCCAGTACAGGACTTGCGCTTGGTCAACCAAGCTACAGTGACTCCACCCAACAGTTCCTAACCCTTACGCATTGTTAAGGGCTGCTGCCAGCTGAGGACAGCTGGTTTACCTGTCTGGACTTAAAAGATGTCTTCTTTAGCATCAGACTAGCTCCTGAGAGCCAGAGCTGTTTGCCTTTCAGTGGGAAGATCCGGAGTCAGGCATCACTTCTCAGTACACTTGGACCCGGCTTCCCCAAGGGTTCAAGAACTCCCCTAATATCTTCAGGGAGGCCCTGGCTGGAGACCTGCAAAAGTTTCCTGCTAAAGACATAGGCTGCATCTTACTCCTGTACGTGGACGACCTTCTGCTGGGACACTCCGCGGCAGTCGGGTGTCCTGCCCTGTTTCGGCACCTGCAGGACTGTGGGTATAAGGTGTCCAAGAAGAAAGCTCAGATCTGCAGACAGCAGGTACGCTACCTGGGATTCACTATTCGGAAAGGGGAGCGCAGCCTGGGGTCAGAAAAAAAACAAGTCATCTGCAGCCTACTGGAACCTAAAACCAGAAGGCAAGTAAGGGAATTCCTAGGAGCTGTGGGGTTTACAGATTATGGATTTCAAACTTTGCAATACTAGCCAAACCTTTGCGTGGGGTTACAAAGGGGGGTGACCGGGAGCCTTCTGAATAGGGACTTTTACAACAGCAAGCCTTTTGTGTGTTAAAGGAAAAACTTATGTTGGCCCAGCACTAGGACTACCAGATTTGGCAAAGCCCTTTACACTCTATATGTCAGAAAGAAAAAAAATGGCAGCTGGAGTTTTAACCCAGACTGTGGGGCCCTGGCTAAGGCCAGTGGCCTATCTCTTAAAACAACTAGATGGGATTTCCAAAGGCTGGCCACCATGTCTAAGGGCCCTGGCAGCAATGGCCCTGTTAGTACAAGAAGCAAATAAACTAACCCTTGGGCAAAACCTGAATATAAAGGCCCCCCCATGCTATGGTAACTTTGATGAATACCAAAGGACATCTTTGGCTAACAAATGCTACATTAACCAAGTACCAAAGCTTGCTATGTGAAAATCCCCGCATAACCATTAAAGTCTGTCACACCCTAAATCCCACCACCCTGCTCCCAGTATCGTAGAGCCCAGTCAAGCATAACTGTATAGAGGTGTTAGACGCAGTTTATTCTAGCAGACCTGACCTTCAGGACCAGCCATGGGCATCAGAAGACTGGGAGTTGTACATGGACGGGAGCAGTTTCATCAACCCACAAGGATAAAGATGTGCAGGATATGCGGTGGTAACTTTGGATGCTGTCACTGAAGCCAAACCGTTGCCACAGGGCACTTCAGCCCAGAAGGCTGAGCTCGTTGCTTTAGCTCGGGCTCTAGAATTCAGTGAAACAAAATGTGAGGCAAGCCCCCACTGTTCCGTCCGGCGTATGAGCTTATGAAGCTGCTCCTTTTGAGGATCTTCAGGTGGATTTCACAGAAATGCCGAAATGTGGAGGTAACAAGTATTTGCTGGTTCTTGTGTGTACTTACTCTGGGTGGGTGGAGGCTTATCCAACACGAACTGAAAAGGCCTATGAAGTAACCCGTGTGCTTCTCCGAGATCTTATTCCCAGGTTTGAACTGCCCTTATGAATCATCTCAGATAATGGGCCAGCGTTTGAGGCTGACTTGGTACAGAAGACAGCAAAGGTATTAGGAATCTCTTGGAATCTACATACTACTGTCTACTGACCTCAGAGTTCCGGAAAGTTGGAGCAAATGAATCGGACTACCAAAAATAGTTTAGGGAAAGTATATCAGGAAACAGGAATAAAATGGTACAGGCCCTTCCCATGGTATGGTTTAAAATTAGATGCAACCCTCCAAGAAAACAGGATACTCCCCTTATGACAAACTGTATCATAGGCCTCCTTCTATACTATGGGAGCTTCCAGGCACTCCCCGAGAGTTAGGTGAAATTGAATTACAGTGACAGTTACAGGCTTTAGGAAAAATTATACAGACAATCTCAACTTGGGTAAATGAGAGGTGTCCCATCAACTTATTCTCCCCAGTTCGCCCTTTCTCTCCAGGTGATCGCATGTGGGTCAAGGACTGGAATGTAGCCCCTTTGCACGCACGGTGGAAAGGACCTCAGACCGTCATCCTGACCAGCCCCACAGCTGTAAAGGTAGAAAGAATCCCAACCTGGATCCACCACAGCCATATGAAACCTGCAGTCGCTGAAACCTGGGAGGCAAAACCAAGCCTGGGCAACCCCTGCAAGGTGACTCTGAGGAGGACGACAAGCCCTGCTCCAGTCACACCCGGAAGATGACTGGTCTACGCATGGCCGAAGCATGAGGAGGATCATTGTGGGACTCATTTTCCTTATAATTTGGACTTGTATAGTAAAAACTTCCACTGATTTTCCCCACATGGAGGAGTGCTCTCAGTGTATACATCAGGTTACTGAGGTAGGGCAACAAGTTAAAACAATCTTTCTGTTCTATAGTTACTATGAATGCCTAGGAACTTTAAAAGGAACATGTTTATATAATGTCACTCAGGACAAGATATGTAGCCCAGGAAACGACTGGCTAGATGTGTGTTATGACCCCTCTGAGCCTCCCATGTCCATAGTTTTTAAAATAAGATTAAGGACTGAAGACTGGTGGGGACTCGTAAATGATACAAGTAAAGTATTAGCCAGAACAGAGGAAAAAGGGGTGCCCAGATGCATAATCTTGAAATCTGATGCCTGTGCTCTCATTAATGGCAATAAGTTAGGAAGGCGATGTGTCTCTTTTGATTAGGAAAAAGGCTATATGACCAAAAATAAGTACATATGTCATGAATTAGGACTGTGTGGAAATGAATGTGGATACTGGTCTTGTGTCATTTGGGCCACTTGGATAAAAGATGAAAAGGATCCAGTCCACCTTCAGAAAGGAAAAAGTGGCCCTTCCTGTACCAAGGGACAATGTACCTCTCAGAGCTAGTAATAACCAATCTCTTTAATCCTCACTGGAAAAAAAGGGGAGCATGTGACCTTAGGAATCGATGGGGCCAGACTGGATCCTCGAGTAAATATCTTAGTTTGAGGAGAATTTTACAAACGCTCTCCTGAGCCAGTGTTTCAAACTTTCTATGATGAACTAAATGTGCCAGTACCAGAAGTTCCAGGAAAAACAAGAAATTTGTTTTTGCAATTAGCCATTGTAGCCCAGTCTCTCAATGTCACTTCATGTTATGTATGTGGAGGAACTGTAATGGGAGATTGATGGCCATGGGAAGCTTGAGAATTAGTACCTACAGACCTAGTTCCTGATAAATTCCCGGGTCAAAAGAATCACCTTGATAATTTCTGGGTCCTAAAAGCCTCAATTATTGGACAATATTGCATAGCTAGAGAAGGAAAAGAATTCACTCACCCCGTAGGATGACTTAGTTGTCTGGGACAGAAACTGTATAATGGTACCACAAAAACAGTCACTTGGTGAGTTCAAATCACACAGAAAGGAATCCATTTAGCAAATTCCCAAAGTTACAAACCATGTGGACCCACCAGGAGTCCCACAGGGACTGGACAGCCCCCACTGGATTATGCTGCATATGTGGGCATAGAGCCTATGCCAAATTACCTGACCAGTAGGCAGGTAGTTGTGTTATTGGCACTATTAAACCATCTTTCTTCCTACTGCCCATAAAAACAGGTGAACTCCTGGGCTTCCCTGTCTATGCTTCCTGCAAAGAAAGAAGCATAGCTATAGGAAATTGAAAAGATAATGAATGCCCTCCTGAGAGAATCATACAATATTATGGGCCTGCTACTTGGGCACAAGACGGCTCATGGGGATACCAGACCCCCATTTACATGCTCAACCGAATCATACCGTTACAAGCTGTCTTAGAAATAATCACTAATAAAACCAGCAGAGCCTTGACTATTCTGGCCCAGCAGGAAACTCAAAAAAGAAATGCTATCTATCAAAATAGATTGGCTCTTGACTACTTGCTAGCAGCTGAAGGAGGGGTCTGTGGGAAATTTAACCTTACTAATTGCTGTCTACACATAGATGATCAAATGATGAAGTTAAAGATAGTTAGAGATATGACAAAACTGGCACACGTGCCCGTGCAAGTGTGGCATGGATTTGATCCTGGGGCCATGTTTGGAAAATGGTTCCCAGTGCTAGGAGGATTTAAAACTCTTACAACAGGAGTTATAATAGTAATAGGAACCTGCTTACTGCTCCCTTGCTTGCTACCTGTACTTCAAATGATAAAAATCTTCATCTCTACCTTAGTTCACCAAAATGCTTCAGCACAAGTGTACTATATAAATCACTATCAATCTGTCTTGCAAAAAGACTTGGGTAGTGAGGATGAAAGTGAGCACTCCCACTATTGAGTGAGGTTCTCAAAGTGGGGGGAATAAGGGAGGAGACCACCCCTCATATTGTCTTATGCCCAATGTCTGCCTCCAAAGAAAGAAGAAGTAAAAACTAAATGGCAGAAATGGAATCCACAGGCAGACAGCCCAGCAACATGCCCTGGGACTGGTAGTTAAAAATCAACCCCTGACCTAACTGCTTGTGTTATCTATAGATTTCGGACATCATATGGAAAAGCATCCTTAAAATCCCTGTCCTGTTCTGTTCCATTCTGATTACCGGTGCATGCAGCTCCCAGTCATGTACCCCTGCTTGCTCAATGGATCATGACCCTCTCACATGGACCCCCTTAGAGTTGTAAGCCCTTAAAGGGGACAGGAATTGCTCACCTGGGGAGCTTGGTTTTTGGAGATGCCAATGCTCCCAGCTGAATAAAGCCCTTTCCTTGTACAACTTGGTGTCTGAGGGGTTCTTGTCTGCAGCTCGTCCTGCTACATTGTGAATATTAAATCTCCTTTTTATGGCACTCTATAGGACACACAAAATAGATAATGCTGCTATAGAAATTATGAACAACCATTATTTTTATTTAATAGCCAAAGAGAAATGAATACAGTAGAGTCAGCCTCTAATAAGGGAGGGATTGAGGAAAATAAATTTTAATATTAAATAACAGTAAATATATTTGGTGGTTCCTATCCAGAGAAATTAATAATAGAAAATCCACCTGAAAATATAATTGTTGCTTCTTTCTCCTTTCTTCATTACTCTTAAAATACTTTCCCTTGCCATTCCCTTCAGAAAGAGACTTTTTTCTTAAGCAGCATTAAATTGTACTCAATCAGTGTACATCATGTTTAGAGACAGAGAATCAAACTGTAGTGGTTTTCAGTCCAAATATCAGAACAACACTTTGCCCAACAAGTCAGTTTTCTTCTTACTGACTGGTCTGTTTTCTTGAAAAACACGATTTATTTTTCAATTTTATAACTCACCTGGTAGATAATAATAGCTTAACATTAAATAGGTAGATAGATGACAGAGATACATAATTGGGAGAGTAGGTTAAAAGCAGATTATAGCTCTGAAGTTGATGGCAGAAAATGGCTGTGACTATTTTGGTAATATAATAGTATTAAGTATAGTTAAAGAACAACCCTAAATATTTTCAAAATAGTGTTTAACCCAGCGCTTTTAAAATGGGACGTGGGTTTTTCAGGGCAGGAGGGCCTAAAAATTAAATTTTTACAAGAAGTCAAATTGATACAAAAAGTAAAAATAGAATGGTAGCCACAAATTTTAAAAATAAAGATTTGCCTACACTGAAAGAAATGATGCTTGGAGTATCAGAATAAAGTCTCTATAACCGACTTCCGAAAGAGATGGTTTAAAGTTAACAGATATCTGCAAATGGGAACTTCCAATCTCTTTCCAAATTTGAAGGGGCTTCAATATTCATAATTAAGGAGAGGAGAGGTTAAGCATATTAACAACCATTAATATCTGTGTGTTGTAATTAAGGAGGACTTTTTTCCTCTTTTGTAGGTGTTTACTGTTCCACAAGGCAAATGTATAAATGTTACCATTAAATACAAAAGTTAAAAGCAAATAGTAATACTAAATAAATACATATTTTAATCTCCTTATTATTTCTATACCCTAGAAAATCACTAGCCTTCTGAGCCTCAGATTACTGCTCTCTAATGTGCTAATAAAACCTTACTATTGTGAGAATACAATACAATTTCGTAAACTCTATACATTAACCAATGTTAGAAAAGCTCTTAGTTATTTTAAGTGCACTTGATTATTTAGCATCAAAAATTTATATATCCATCTTTGCAAGTTGCAAAGATGATCACCAAATCTCATTTTTTTACTTTTTAGAAACTTTATAAGGAGGCATAAAACTGTACCAGTTTTTAACAAAACGTAAATGGGGATAAAGATAATATGTAAGAATAACACAATAATTGGGAAATTTAAAGAATAGGCTTCTTAAAATATCCATCAATAATTGGGCATCTTAGGATAAAGAGAAAGGCCATGGGCTTACTGAGTAGCAGTCACATGAAGCAACACGTACTTTCTATACGTAGTAAGTTAGCTTTTAGATCTTGACAATGTCTTCAAAACAGTTTATCTTGATTTAAGCTAAGCATTGGACAACGGCTTTCACCATTTCATAGTATACAAAGTAGAGAAAAACTGGCTGGATGCTAGTACACTTAGGTGTTGGATTTGTAGCTAATTAAATCAGTAGAGTTCCTGTGCTGACTCTTCAATGTCAACCTGAAGAGGGACCTCCAATGGCCTGACACAAGCCTGTGTACTTGATCCTGTGAAGTTTAATATAGGTATCAGTGAAGGAATCTTCATGAAATGCACAGTTATGATACAGCTGAAAGGGAGAGCCAACATCTTAGAACACGAACTGAATATGAAGGAGGAGCTGGTAGCATTCCTTCTGAAACTATTCCAATCAATAGAAAAAGAAGGAATCCTCCCTAACTCATTTTATGAGGCCAGCATCATCCTGATACCAAAGCCTGGCAGAGACACAACAAAAAAAGAGTATTTTAGAACAATATCCCTGATGAACATCAATGCAAAAAACCTCAATAAAATACTGGCAAACCGAATCCAGCAGCACATCAAAAAGCTTATCCACCATGATCAAGTGGGCTTCATCCCTGGGATGCAAGGCTGGTTCAACATGCACAAATCAATAAACACAATCCAGCATGTAAACAGAACCAACGACAAAAACCACATGATTATCTCAATAGATGCAGAAAAGGCATTTGAGAAAATTCAACAATGCTTCATGCTAAAAACTCTCAATAAACTAGATATTGATGGGACGTATCTCAAAATAATGAGAGCTATCTATGACAAACCCACAGCCAATATCATACTGAATGGGCAAAAACTGGAAGCATTCCCTTTGAAAACTGGCACAAGACAGGGATGCCCTCTCTCACCACTCCTATTCAACATAGTGTTGGAAGTTCTGGCCAGGGCAATCAGGCAGGAGAAGGAAATAAAGGGTATTCAATTAGGAAAAGGGGAAGTCAAATTGTCCCTGTTTGCAGATGACATAATTGTATATCTAGAAAACCCTATCATCTTAGCCTAAAATCTCCTTAAGCTGATAGGCAACTTCGGCAAAGTCTCAGGATGCAAAATCAATGTGCAAAAATCACAAGCATTCTTATACACCAATAACAGACAAACAGAGAACCAAATCATGAGTGAACTCCCATTCACAATTGCTTCAAAGAGAATAAAATACCTAGGAATCCAACTTACAAGGGACATGAAGGACCTGTTCAAGGAGAACTACAAACCACTGCTCAATGAAATAAAAGAGGATACAAACAAATGGAAGAACATTCCATGCTCATGGGTAGGAAGACTCAATATCGTGAAAATGGCCGTACTGCCCAAGGTAATTTATAGATTCAATGCCATCCCTATCAAGCTACCAATGATTTTCTTCACAGAATTGGAAAAAACTACTTTAAAGTTCATATGGAACCAAAAAAGAGCCCGCATTGCCAAGTCAATCCTAAGCCAAAAGAACAAAGCTGGAGGCAACATGCTACCTGACTTCAAACTATACTACAAGGCTACAGTAACCAAAACAGCATGGTACTGGTACCAAAACAGACATATAGACCAACGGAACAGAACAGAACCCTCAGAAATAATGTCACATATCTACAATATCTGATCTTTGACAAACCTGACAAAAACAAGAAATGGGGAAAGATTCCGTATTTAATAAATGGTGCTGGGAAAACCAGCTAGCCATATGTAGAAAGCTGAAACTGGATCCCTTCCTTATACCTTATACAAAAATTAATTCAAGATGGATTAAAGACTTACATGTTAGACATAAAACCATAAAAACTCTAGAAGAAAACCTAGGCAATGCCATTCAGGACATAGGCGTGGGCAAGGACTTCATGTCTAAAACAACAAAAGCAATGGCAACAAAAGCCAAAATTGACAAATGGGACCTAATTAGACTTAAGAGCTTCTGCACAGCAAAAGAAACTACCATCAGAGTGAACAGGCAACCTACAGAATGGGAGAAAATTTTTGCAATCTACTCATCTGACAAAGGGCTAATATCCAGAATCTACAATGAACTCCAACAAATTCACAAGAAAAACACAACCCCATCAACAAGCGGGCAAAGGATATGAACAGACACTTCTCAAAAGAAGACATTTATGCAGCCAACAGACACATGAAAAAATGCTCATCATCACTGGCCATCAGAGAAATGCAAATCAAAACCACAATGAGACACCATCTCACACCAGTTAGAATGGCGATCATTAAAAAGTCAGGAAACAACAGGTGCTGGAGAGGATGTGGAGAAACAGGAACACTTTTACACTGTTGGTGGGACTGTAAACTAGTTCAACCATTGTGGAAGTCAGTGTGGTGATTCCTCAGGGATCTAGAACTAGAAATACCATTTGACCCAGCCATCCCATTACTGGGTATATACCCAAAGGATTATAAAACATGCACTATAAAGACACATGCACACGTATGTTTATTGCGGCACTATTCACAATACCAAAGACTTGGAACCAACCCAAGTGTCCAACAATGATAGACTGGATTAAAAAATGTGGCACATATACACCATGGAATACTATGCAGCCATAAAAAATGATGAGATCATGTCCTTTGTAGGGACATGGATGAAGCTGGAAACCATCATTCTCAGCAAAATATCGCAAGGACAAAAAACCAAACGCCACATGTTCTCATTCATAGATGGGAATTGAACAATGAGAACACATGGACACAGGAAGGGGATGGGGGAGGGATAGCATTAAGAGGTATACCTAATGTTAAATGATGAGTTAATGGGTGCAGCACACCAGCATGGCACATGTATATATATGTAACAAACCTGCACGTTGTGCACATGTACCCTAAAACTTAAAGTATAATAAAAAAAAAAAAAAAAGAAAGAAAGAAAGAAAAAGGGAAAAAAAAATTAGGAAAAAAGATGCATCAACAGAGAAAAAGATGAAAGCTGAAATACAATATTGAGCAACAGAATATTTGAAAAATAAGGTCAGAGATCAATATTAAACCACTTATTGAGTTCAACCAACTACAAACTCAATACAACCTAATGGTATGCTATGAGAGCTAGCTAACCTATTAGGTTGCAATCACAAAAGTCAGAGTATATCAAATTCCAGGCTTACATTAAAGAAACAAGAAAAAAAAAAAGAAAGAGAGAGCAAGAGAGAGAGAAAGAAACTAGGGACTAAGGAGCAGGGCAGAAACCTAGATAGTGATGAAGCTGATACTGGCATATAAACAAGAATAAAGAAAATAAAGTTACTTACCCAAGGAAAATATTGTTAGAAAAGATGATAACTAACTTCTAATATTTTAAGAGTTATTGCATACAGATGGTAAAAAAGACACAAAACAAATGTTCCTCTGAGTCTAAAATTCTATGATTCTTATTTATATAAAGAAAGAAAATGATATTGCTAGTGGACACTCCCATATTGAATATAATACAAACTTTTTGAACCTAACTACCCTTAAAATCTCGGCAAAGGTTACAAAATCCAATGTATATTTGGACTACAGTTGCTTGGTGAAATTAAGCTGAGTGGTCATGATTCATGTATGAAAACTTTTCAATTCCAATTATGCATACAATCATGCAAAAAATAAAGGAAGAAATGAGGAGAAGAAAGATAAAGATGCAATATATGCAAGTCACAATATTAACTGTATCATTCAGTGAAACATACAAAATAGGCTAAACATGTTCTTTTGCCAGATACTTAATAATGATGGCATAAAGTATGATAAAACTCTGCAAATTCCTGGCATGAAGTGGTAATTCAAAGAAGACTTGTTTTCTAAGAAATAGAGATAAAGTTCTTCGACAAGATAAGTTTTGTGTACTTTGTGATTTGAAACAGGTAATTTATTACTTTCTAACCAGAATAATTTCTAAGTAGAAAAAGTTTATGAGTATTTTTACAGGCACTTATTTTATGCATAATGGAAAGAAAAATCTTCTTCGACACTTTTACATAATGAATAAATTCCAGACTTACGGATGCAGAATCAACATTAAATTATGGTGAGATGGAAAAAAAACTATACAAAATAATGATATCCTGTACATGGTGTTTTATACTGCAGATATGTCCAGTTGGGTGTTTACCACATTATTCAATGAACTAAATGTTAAAAATCTTCACTGAATAGGAGAATTAGCTTATCCCTCTCTATTTGAACATCTAGTATTATTTTACATAGAAGGGAAGCTTCAGTAGTTCAGGCACCTAAGAAAAAGGAGGATAAAAAGTGTGGCCTCTGGTGCCTTTCCTTTCAAAAGGGTCACGTATCTCTATGTGAATAGCTATGGCCAATGACATTTTGGCAGATTTTTTAAAGACTAGCATGTGGCTTAACATATTTTTCCATTACCAGATGATAGATTGTCTTTCCAGTAGAGACTACCCAGTTCATCAAGGTTTGGTTAAAGATGACAAGGAATAAAGCCACAGGTGACCCACAATGGACATTGAAAGAGGGAGAAATAAACCTTTACCCAGGTAAGCACCTGAAACTTCAGGGACATCAGTTACTACAGCGTAATATAGGAAATCCTAACTAAGACAGTATGGAATTTGAGAAACTAGGTTTGATTTTTAAAAAGTACTTTATTGAGGAATAATTGACATATAAAAAGCTATTCTTATGTCATGCACACAACCTGATGAGTTTGGAGGTAAGTATATACCCATAAAAACATTACCGCAGTCTGTCATAAATAGAGCCATCACCTCCAAAAATGTCCACCTGCTCTCCTTATTTATCATCATTATTTGTGTGTGTATGTGTGTGTGATAAGAAAAATTAACACAAGTACCCCCTTAGAATTTTTTTAAATATACAATACAGTATTGTTAACTATAGGCCCTATACTGTGCAGTAGAGCTCAAGAACTTAGCCGTCTTGCATAACTGAAACTCCGCCCTTTGACTAATACCTCCCCACTTTCCCCTCATGCTCACCCCTGACAAACACCATTCTACTCTCTGCTTCCATGATTGTCACTATTTTAGATTCCCCACATAAGTTGTATCATTTAGGATTTGTCCTTCTGTGACTGGCTTATTTCACTTAGCATAATGTCTCCTACGGTTATTTTTACTGCAAATACCATGATTTCCTTACTTTGTCTACAAATATACCGTACTGAGAACCCTTGAATTCCTCTTAGAAGGTAAGCAGGGTTGGCCCTGGTTAGTACTCGCTGGAAAACTAGATTCTGTTTTTCTTTTTTCTATTTATTTATTATTTATTATTATTATTTTTTGAAATGGAGTCTTGCCCTGTCGCCCAGGCTGGAGTGCATTGGCGCAATCTTGGCTCACTGCAACCTCCGCCTCCCTGGTTCATGCCATTCTCTTGCCTCAGCCTCCCAAGTAGCTGGGACTACAGGCGCCACCACCACGCCCAGCTAATTTTTTTTTTTTTTTGTAGTTTTAGTAGAGATGGGGTTTCACCATGTTAGCCAGGATGGTCTCGATCTCCTGACCTCGTGATCCGCCCGCCTCAGCCTCCCAAAGTGCTGGGATTACAGGCATGAGCCACTGCGCCCGGCCAAAACTAGATTCTTTTAACTTCAATAGCTACTCCAGAAGGAGTTGACATGTGTTGTCCCCATGACTACATCTACATAGCTATAAAGACAGTGGCCCCCACACAAAAATAGCCTTTACTCTTCTTACAAGTAATTTCAGAATTGATGGAATTTGAAGTTTCAATTTAGAGCCTTCATTGAAAGGACAATATCTGTAGTAGAAACACTAACTCAATGGAATGTAGGGGCCACAGTGAGCGTGCTAATTTGAGCTTATCTTGGGCTTGAATTTTCACATTTAGTTTTCCTGTACAGAATGTAGTAGAAAAAAAAATCATTCAATTGATTATAAAACACCGGTAATATGACAGCTATAATATTTTTATTTAGATACATGAAGAAATTGCCAGAAGTAATTTTATAGACTATATTGAATATTTACTTAAAAAGAATCAGAAAAGCAAACAAAAACAATGAGATTGCTGATATAAAAGATAAAATTAACCTATCAAATTAATAATTTACATGAGAACCAAACTCACCAAATTTTAGAATAATACACTTATTAATGTCCTATTAGGAATCGCTATGTCAAACCTCAAAATAGAAGAAAATGATTGATGTATTATGAAGGATCAAAAACAAACCTTAAAGCACCTAGCAGATAATGGAAACTTGTACTGGAAATATATGCAGCTTATGAATAATAAATCTTGCCAAAATATGACCACTAATTACTTTGCCTGTATTACGAAGTTTAAAACCCAATGTTTAGTAGATACAACCAAATAACTCATACCAAAAGTTTGTATGTATCTGTATTACTGTGAAAGTATATGTTTCATTATTGAGTACAAGTAAAGCAAAAGTTATAGAAAATCTTTCAATCAGATATCTCATAGAAATATGGTGCTTACAAGGATGCTGCAAAAATCAATAACAAATATCATTTCCATAAAGATATTGATCAATGATTTATGAACTAGCATAAAGCATAAATAGCAAATTAAATTTTCAAATTTAAATGACTTGTTTTTTTGAGTGGACATTTGTATTTTAACTATAGTTATGGAAAGCTACATCATCAGGAAAAAAATCTTACGATGTTTTGCCATTTTTATCAGGGTCAGCAGTGTAAAATTTCTCAGCAAATTTTGAGAACTAACTTTGCCCAACATAAATAATAGTAAGCCTTTATCAACAATTCAGTTATATCTTAAATCCCATATGCTGAATTATATTTTCCCTCTTTCAAGTTATATGGCATTCTAATATATGAAAACAAATTACTTCACTAAAATCTCACTGATAAATGTATTTATATTTTTCCTGTGGCTTCCCTTAAAGGAAATTCTATTTTATAGAGTTAATATAGAATCATAGGATGAACCTTATGTATTAGTCTGTTTTCACTCTGCTGATAAAGACATACGTAAGACTGGGCAATTTACAAATGAAAGAGGTTTAATTGGACTTACAGTTCCACATGACAGGGGATGCCTCACAATCGTGGTGGAAGACAGCAAGGAGCAAGTCACATCTTACATGGATGGCAGCAGGCAAATAAAAAAAGAACTTATGCAGAGACATTCTCGTTTTTTAATACCGTCAGGTCTCATGAGACCCATTCATTATCACAAGAAGAACATTGGAAAGATCTGCCCCCTTGATTCAATCATCTCCCACTGGATCTCTTTGACAATACCTGGGAATTATGGGAGCTAAAAGATGAGATTTGGCTGGGGACACAGCCAAACCATATCATTACATCCCTTAACTCATTTCAGCATTAACTTGAGTCCACAATCCAAAGTCTCACCCAAGACAAGGCAAGTCCTTTTCACCTATGAGCCTGTAAAATCAAAAGCAAGTTAACTACTTCCTAGATATCATGGGAGTACAGGCATTGGGTAAATACAGGCATTCCAAATGTGAGAAATTGGCCAAAACAAAGGGGCTACAGGCCCCATGAAAGTCCAAAATCCAGCAGGGCAGTAAAATCTTAAAGCTTCAAAATGATCTCCTTTGACTCCATGTCTTATATCCAGGTCATGCTGATGTGAGATGTAGGTTTCAGTAGTCTTGGGCAGCTCCACCCCTTGGCTTTGCAGGGTATAGCCTCCCTCCTGGCTGCTTTCATGGGCTGGCATTGAGTATCTGTGGCTTTTCCAGGTGAACGTTGCAAACTGTCAGTGGATTTACTGTGCTGGGGTCTGGAGTATGGTGGCCCTCTTCTCACATCTCGAGTAGCTGGTGCATCAGTAGGGATTCTGTGTGGGGGCTCCGACCCCACATTTCCCTTACACACTGCCCAGCAGAGGTTCTCCATGAGAGCCCTGCCCCTGCAGCAAACTTCTGCCTGGACAGCCAGCCATTTCCATAAATCCTCTGAAATCTAGGCAGAGGTTCTCAAAATCCAAATGTTGACTTCTGTGCACTGGCAGGCCCAACACCATGTGAAAGCTGCCAAGGCTTTAGGCTTGCACCTTCTGAAGCCACAACCCATTTATTCCTTCTAGGCTTCCAAGTGTGTGATGGGAGGGACTGCCATGAAGACCTATGACATGCCCTAGGGACATTTTTCCCATTGTCTTGGGGATTAACATGTGGCTCCTTGTCATTTGTGCAAATTTCTGCGGCCAACTTGAATTTCTCATCAAAAAATGTTTTTTTTTTTCTACTGCATCATCAGGCTGCAAATTTTCTGAACTTTTATGCTCTGTTTCCCTTTTAAAACATAATGCTTTTAACAGCACCCAAGTCACCTCTTGAATGCTTTGCTGCTTAGAAATTTCTTCTGCCAGGTACCCTAAATCATCTCTCAAGTTCAAAGTTCCAAAAATCTGTAGGACAGGGGCAAAATGCCACCAGCCTCTTTGCTAAAACATAAAAAGAATCACCTTTGCTCCAGTTCCCAACAGGTTCCTTATCTCCACCTGAGACCACCTCAGCCTGGATTACATTGTCCATATCATCATCAGCATTTTGGTCAAAGCCATTGCACAAGTCTCCAGGGAGTGCTAAACTTTCCCACATTTACCTGTTTTCTTCTAGAGCCCTCCAAATTGATCCAACCTCTGCTTGTTACCTAGTTCCAAAGTTGCTTCCACATTTTTAGGTATCTTTTCTGCAGCCCCCCACCGCTGATACCAATTTACTGTATTAGCTCATTTTCACACTGCTGAGAAAGACATAACTGAGACTGGGAAATTTACAAAAGAAAGAGGTTTAATTGGATTTACAGTTCCATATGGCAGGGGATGCCTCACAATCATGGCGGAAGGCAAGGAGCAGCAAGTCACATCTTACATGGATGGCAAAAAAAGAGCTGGTGCAGAGAAACTCCCATTTTTTAAAAAAAACCATCAGATCTAATAAGACCCATTTACTACCATGAGAACAGCATGGAAAAGACCTGCCCTCATGATTCAATCATATCCCACCAGGTTCCTCCAACAACACGTGGGAAATATGGGAGCTACAAGATGAGAATTGGATGGGGACACAGAGCCAAACCATGTCACCTTAGTTCTATTTTCTTTTATGATCCAGGAAGGATATGGTTCATACTGCCATCTACATCAGGTTGAATTTCCATGTAGTCGACATTACTATATTCACAAAGATATCATTTACTGTGTGATTGCATATGGAAGATTCACCAGAAAAAAGCAAAGCCTCACATTATTTCAATGTAGGTTCTATCTTTCAGTGTTTTTCTTGTCCATGTTTCTCAATGTCTCTGAGCCTCTGAGTTCTGGGCTGCGCAGAGTTCCTTCTTTTTCTATGAAAGGAGAAACAGTGGCCAAGATTGGAACAGTCCTACCAAACTACTACGATTTCCTATCAAGCTATCTTAACACACTATTGTGCATCTTATTTTCATTGTGAGCTATGAGCTCTCCATTAAGAATTAAATATTTCATCTGATAAATACTTCATGGTTTTCTTTTTTTAAACCATGAAGTCCACTTTAAAAAATTTGCATTTTATCTGGAAATTATCTTCATCAAATGAAAGGAACCTCTAATTTTGAGTAACAATACGATACATGATATGGTGTGAATTAATAGACACTATGGCTAAGCATGTCTTAGTTCTCTTGAAACTGTTCTCAGTTGGAAAGGCTGAGTACATTCAGTAAGCAAAAGGAGGAGGTCTTGCTACAGAAAGAATTCTGACAAATACTACAGCTCCATTCTTAAGCAGGGGGTATGATACTCCTTTCTGGGGCTTATGTAAGCCTAATTCCTGACGAAGGTTAAAAATCCCATTTGCTTTTAAAAATTAACTGTACATAGCAGTAATGCCACAAAATGGAGAAAAATAATCTATCTTGTTAATAAATGTATAAAAATCACATCATCAAGTAAAAAAAAAACCTACAGAGTGCATAAGTAATTGTATAGTTAGTAAAATAAAACCTAGGCATAAATGCTATGGAAGACAGCATAAAAGAATCATCTCTGGGAGGTGAGATTAGGCTAGTCAGAAATAATATTAGTTAAATTTCTTACAAAAATGCCCACAGTACAGAAAAGAAATATAGATTTCCCATGTGAGAAAAAAAAGCAAACAAATGAAACTTCAGGAAGGAACAATGCAAATGATTAAGGGTCTAAATGAAATGATTAATGGACAGAGATTAAAAGACAGTATCCATTTAATTTGGTGAAAAGACTAATGGAAAACTCATTCACTTGAAAGCATAACTAGGGTAAAAAAAAAAAGGGGGTGGGGGAAAGGAGAAAATTTTAGGTTAGTCAAGAGAAAATAGCCAGAAGTAATGGGATAAAATTGAGTACAGGAAATTTGTGAGTAACTATCATAGAAAAGGCAGCCTGGTTAGGTCTATTAGGCTGAAGAATTGTTTCCTAAGGGATGTAGTAAAAAGCCCCTTTGCTTGAGCCACTTATGTAGACCAGACAAAGAAGCGGATAATGGTATAGGAAACAATTCTATATTCATGAAATTATGGACATTATGATCTAATAGCTCCTACTCTGCCAGCACAAAAAAAGTCTTTAATGCCTATCATTCATTGGCTTTCAGCTTTTATATTTTCTCTTTTTAGAGAAGAGTTAATATGACACAGAACTGGAACCCTGAAAATGGACTTCTTCCATATCTTACTTCAATAACTTTTGTAATTGTATTGCTCTCATTTCTGTATTATTTAAAATATTAGTTTTATGAATTAAGAAGTCTTTAGGAAGAAAGATATTCAAATTTATGATTTCTAAATTAACATTGTTCTGTAATATAGGAATCATAATGACATAGTTCATTGATCTGCAAACCAACTTAAAACTCAGTAAAGATTACTTTTATCCCTGGTTTGGTCTATTTTTAAGATGTCTTACACAAGTAAAAAACTAACAATTTATCTGGAAGTAAATAACTGAAAGTTAACATAAAATTATTTTCTCTGCATATTATCCTATAGAACTGGTAGTTGTAAAAATGATTCTGCAACATGCATTCTATTTTATGAATTTCTTTATTAACAACCTTATATATTTTGTTTTATTTGATTGTGTTCAAACTGATTTAAAAGGTGGAATCTATGCATTTGATGAACAATAACCTTTCAATGTAAAAATAGATCATCTGGAAGAACATAGTCCCCAGAAGAAGTGAATAAACACAAAATTTTACTCTAAATAATCTGATAATACTTTTTGTCATGAAGGGTTTTATCCAGGAGTATGAAAGGATTTACCTGACGTTATACGTGGAGTAAAACAAAACAAGGTTGCTAAAAAGGAAACGAAACCAACTGGTAATACGTTAAAGTTTTAAAAATGTACCTATACATTTTCTTATTTAATCTTCACTCCCACTTTTCAAGGAAGCTTCAGTTTAAAGAAATTAAGTAACTTGTCCAGTGCCACTCAGTCGATGGCAGAATAGGATGCTGCTGCCATATCTTCAGGCTTTAAACACGATTATGTTTACACTACATCATTTGATTGCTCCTGGTCAAATATGCAGTAGACTTTCTCAGTCATCTAATTTTCTGTTTGTTGGATCACCCTTCTTGGATATGAAACAACATGGTATAACTGAAGAAGAAATAGACTGTAAATCAGAAGCCTGGGACCCTCCTACTGGTTCTGCTGCTATCAGATCTTGGATAAGTAGCTTAATCTCATGAGCCTCTTTCCTTGTCAATCACACAGTTAGTTACACAGAGTTTAGGAATATTATTCAAATCCAAAATCTGACCTAAAACTATAAATGACATGGGTTTCAAATAATGTGAGATCATTTTATAATTTAAATATAAAATTTAATGTTTTCAACTTTGTATTTCCTTCTTTAACTGTGAAAAGCTATTCAACAAACTTTAAACATTTTAAATTTGGAATTTAAAATTTGTTATTTAAAATTCCAAATTCATTAATTCTCTACTAGATAATACTATCGCTTAATGGGTAAGTAAACTAAAACGTCTAGTGGATATTAGACAACTTCTCTAAAAATTTTCCTAACATGTTGTAAAACCTATGTAAAATTTCAGTTATTGGGATTAATGAGATCAATATCTTTGTTTTTCCCATTAAGTGTAAAATCATGACAGAATCAATGTGAATTTTCCATCAAGGTTAAAAATTTCCATTTTTCAAAGGAAGCAAAGTGATGATATTTATAATTTTGCTTTCTTCTGCTTTTAGACCATTGAGTAATTTCCAGATGTGGCACATTAATACCTGGGACATTTTCAGAGGAGAATGACTAGGAGGGTAAGGAGAGCCAAAAAAATAAAATATGCTGATAATATTGAGGAAACTGGGTTTCTATAATGTAAAAGTAGGTTCAGATTATTTTTGTGGGCCGATAAAATATACTTTGTGCCCCTATAATTATTAATATTCTACAAAAATGGCAGACTGGT
This sequence comes from Pongo pygmaeus, assembly GCF_028885625.2. Lineage (NCBI taxonomy): Eukaryota > Metazoa > Chordata > Mammalia > Primates > Hominidae > Pongo > Pongo pygmaeus. Next base: position 15,736,476 of record NC_085930.1, on the reverse strand, counting down.
ACATAGAGTTGCTTAATAATGCCAGACCCAATGTATTCTCTCCTCCTAGCATGGGGTAGACATTGTAGAACATTACCCACTACACACAAATCCAGTACGGTAGTCATATATTAGTGAAAATAAGATTTGTTTCCATTTTTAAATGAATCTACCTATCTGAGGAAAAAACTGGGTCTTCCCAGAAGATTTATAAATTCCTACAGATGCCCAGTGCTTTGGTAATCTCTGTAGCTATCACATCAAGAAAACCTGCATATTTCCTCCCCTACCTGGTTTATATTCTACTAGGGTGAGACAGACAATAAGTAAGAAAACAAATAAAAGGCAGAGTAATTGCAGGTCATGGCAACTGGTTTGAAAACTACTTAGATGAATAAGCAAGAGGAAAAGGCCATAGTATATAATGTAATCAATCAGATAAGGGTTCTGAGGAGGTGACATTTAAGGAATAGCTTACAAATAAAAGTGAGTCAGCCATTGTACGACGAAAAAGAAAGGCAACAAGGGACAGGGATGAAAGATGGGGAAGAGTAAATTTTAAAAGCATAATGAAAAAAAAAGACAGCAGCAGCAGGCTAGAGGGCTGGGCTAGGTAGAAGGATCTTCACAACAGGATGGAGAAGAAAGCTGTGGTGTTAATGGACAGGTAGGCACCTGTTATTTCAATGGCAGAAGAAAACAGGGAGGCAAGGTACGACTGAATGATTTCTGATATCTATGCTAAAGGAAGAATAGCAAAATTAGGAATGTTAGGAAATCCTGAAAAATCATCTCGTTGTCTCCTACTTCCCACATTCATTTGAGGCCAGGATGAGAGTGAAGAAACAGCACAATTGTTTTCTTGGGCAGCTTTCAATGCCCCAAGATTTCCTAGCTTCTTGGTCACGTAAAGTCAAGTTTTCTGCTGCATTCATATACAATAGTTACCTTGATTTGCAAAGGAAGCTGTGATGATCAACTTTAGATATCCACTTGGACTATGTCATGCAGTGCCCAGATATTAACATTATCCTGGATGTTTCCGTGAGGGCATTTTTTGCATGAGATTCGTATGTGACGTGAGTAGACTGAATAAAGTAGATGGCGCTCTCAGATGTGAGAGGCCCTCATTTAATCAATTGAAGGCCCGAATAGAACAAAAAGCCTTCTCAGAGTAGGCCAGAATTTCTCCTGCCTGATAGTCTTTGAGATGTACATTAGTTTTTTGTGAAACTGGTCTCAAACTGAAACATTGGTTCTTCCCAGGCCCAGGGCCTTCTGGCCTTCAGACTGAAAGAAAACCATTGGTTCTTCTGATTCTCAGGCCTTTGGACATACACTGAAATTAAACAATCGGTTCTCTTGGGTCTCCAGCTTGCTGGCCCATCCTTCAAACCTTCGGATTTGCAAAACTCTAATCATGAGACAATTCCTTATAATAAATCTCTCTGTCTCTCTCTCTCTAAATATATATAAAATAAATGTATATATACGTATGTATAAAATCAGTAGAATCTCACCCTGTTTCATTTGTCGAGAGAGGGTGAGATCTTATTGATTTTTTTGCTTGATCCGAATGATTGGTTTTGTTTTTGTAGAAAACCCTGACTAATACAGAAGCTTTTAAACAACAACAGCAATAAAAGAAAAAATTAGATGACCGAATAGATCTTCTATCTCATATGAATTTTCTCTAAAAATTAAATTATATCAATTTATGTAGTCAATAATTTAATTATAAAATAATATTTAAATATGTGAAAGGATATGGCTTGTATGAGACTTGACCATTAATTAATTCATTCATCTATTCAATATTTATTGTTTCTTATGTACCAGGAATTATTCTAAGCAAAGGGAACAAAATATACAAAATGCTTTTATTCACTGAGCTTTATATTCCAGTAGAAGAGACAGTGAATAACAAGTTAAATGTGGTATAGCTCTGAAAGCCATTTTCAAATCTGATTTCAGATTTATTTTTCATCCTTTTCTGCCCAGTTCTGTATTTCAAGTAATTACACCTTCCAGGCTTCCTTAACCTCATATTTCCAGGTACGTTTTTCAAATAGGAGGCACTTATGGAAGACTGGAGGGTGTAAAGACAGGAGAAACTAGGGCATTTCATCCCTCCTTCTACTTTTTGTACTGCCCCTTCTTCTTTAGCAGCAGCTGTGTCTCCTGCCTCCTCCAACTCTGCAGCTCCTGCTTGGCAGCCCCTCAGAGAAATGCAAATTAAATGTAAATTAAAAACATAATGAGATACCATTTCACATCCAGATTGACAAAAGTTTAATAATCTGACAAAACCAAATGCTGTCAAGGATGAGAAGACTTACATTCCTTCAGAGGGAGTTAAAATTGGTAAAAACATTTTTGAAAACAAAATGGAATTTTATAGAAAAGTAGAAGACAGATTGTACCACTCCTCAGTTTTCCTAATTATACACTTTAAAGGTACACTTGCAATGCGGAACCAAGCGAAATGTACAAGAATGTCTACAGCACTATTATATTTTAATAGAGGACTGAATCTGTAAAACACCTTGATAAACATTTAGAGAAGAATAGATGAATGTTGTTTATACACATACAATGGGATATTCTATAAAATATAAATGAATGAATTAGATATTGTTGAATGAACATGAATTTATTTAAAAAAATACTTTGAGGAAAAGCAATAACAGAATATATTGTATGTCTATATATCTAGGTATGTATCTGCTAAGTGTATATAGTGTGTTTATATATATCTAGATATGTATCTGTGAGGTGTATATAGTATATATAGCATAATTTCATTTCTATGATAATCAAAATGCATAAAACTAAATATTTTTCTACATATACATATTATTTATATATGCATATATGTAAATTATTTATTTAAAATAACAAGACAATCATAGAAAACAAAACTCAGTATAGTGTTTCGGGAGGGTGGTTAGGGAAGAAGAAAAATTTGGGAATGAAAACCCAGGAATCTTCAAAATGATTAGCAATGTTCTCTCTCTTAAGGTGATACGGTACACAATTGCTCAGTTTTTATTTTTTCTTTTATTTGTCACATCTAGATATTTTGTACTTTTGTAATTTTTCATAATTAAAGTAGAACATGAAGCAAATGTATATACAGCATTTTGGGAGGCCGAGGTGAGAGGATCACCTGAGGTGAGGAGTTCAAGATCAACCTGGTCAACGTGGTGAAACCCCATCTCTGCTAAAAATACAAAAATTAGCTGGGCATGGTGGCAGCCATCTGTAATCCCAGCTACTCGGGAGGCTGAGGCAGAAGAATCGCTTGAACCTGGGAGGTGGAGGTTACAGTGAGCTGAGATCATGCCACTGCACTCCAGCCTGGGCGCCAAGAGCAAAACTCCATCTCAAAGGCAAAAAAAAAAAAAAAAAAAAATCCCAATCTGCACTGTGACATTATACTTACTGGTGTAATAGTATTAAATAATACTAACTTGTACACATTTCAAAAACATAAGAAACATGTAGGCAATCTACAATTCAGATACACTAAAGGCTGAAGCCAGAGAAGCCACACTAGCAGAGAAAATGCTAAGTATTAGGTAGGTGCAAAAGTAATTGCAGTCTTTGCCATTAAAAGTACCAGCAAAAACCATAATTACGTGGACATGTCTCTATCCGTTCTGTCATTCTAATGGAAAATGATGATCATATAATAATCCTTTTCTTTTTTCCATTTAATTTTAAGAAGAACCATGTATATAAAGTAGTATTTTGAATAAGAGAGTATCACAATCATAAGTTACTTTTGTGTGAGTTAATTTTTTCCAAAATGTTATAAATAAAAAAGATTCTAAGTGTTTGAAGCTCACAGGGAATACACCAATAAGTTGGATCCAGTAGCATCACACGCACCTATTTTATAATGCATTACTTTCTAGAAATCACACCTTAGGCTACACTGTCACAAAGTGGAATGTTCTACATAAGTAATGTATCTGTTTGAAGATATTTGATACTAATGACAAAATTACCAGATAAATATGTAAGTCAACTTTGATTTAGTTGACCAATGAAAAATATTGGTTTCTTTGTTATGGATGCATGCATCTTATCTGAAAGACTAGCTACTTTTTTAAGAGAAATTCTTTCATACTGGAGAAGCTAGAACTTCTCAATTCTATGTCATTTCTCCAACCAAAGTAGTTGTCATAGAGTTTAGAATTTTTCTAAGTATTCCAAAAGGATGAAGTTTAGCATATGTTTTGATATTTCTATCGTAAATGCAATATAATAGTTACTTACCACAGAACAGTTAAAAATAACATTAATAGCATCAAATGCACATAGAGTACTAATGTTACAGGCAATATTATATATACTTTAAACATAATAAATCATTTAATTCTTAAAACTATAATAGATAGGTACAATTATTAACTTCTTTTTATAAACAAGGAAACTGAAACAGAGTAGTTACAAATATTTGTCATTATTCACACAGCTCGCAAAAGGGATTTGAAATGAGGAATATGCATTAAAAAGTTCTCACCCTCCATTGCTAAACTATACTGCCCCAAATGCATATAGAAATTAGGTCACCAATTAGGTTCAAATTAGGTTACTGATTTGGTTCAAAGCTGGAGTATTTGCAAGAGTAGGTAGGATAAAACATCTGATTTTGTAGAACCACTGGAGTTGAACCACTTAAGGTAGCTCTCTGGTAAGTTTAACCCTGTTAACAGGGTTAACATAGAGGGAAAAATACAGGTGGAGAGAAGGAGGGCTTCAGATAAAAGGGACAAAGTGAGGTTAGGTGAGTATCATTCAGTACCTTGGAAAAGTCCCTGGGGATGTACAACTTAACTTTTGCCAATCTATGGAAGCCTTTTAGTTTTACATGCTAAGGGGTGTCAAATTAATTTTCCTTCTTGTGTCTTCAATGCCAGTCTTTTTTTTTTAAGTCATTTTGAAAAATCTCAAACTACAGGGTAAGTTGTAAGTATGTGACAAAGAGTTCTCTGCCTCCAAAAAATTTGAAAGTAACTGTCAGATGGTGCCTAATTTTGATTTGTCTCATTATGGATAATGTTCATTTCCATCACTTGATTAAGTTGTTGCCTTCCGTGCTTCTCAACTGTCAAGTTTCTTTTTTTGCCCTTTGTAATTACTATGATTTTGTGGGGAGGTAATTTGAAATTATGTCAATAATTACAAATGTACACGGGTATATGTACAAACACGTCTCTATTATTCTTTCACTTTCTTGCTTCTGGAACATTAAAATGTGTTAGATTAACCTTAGCCATTCCCTGCCCTAGCCCTAAAGCCAGCCTTTTCTTCAAAAAGTCATAGCTCCACTAATGCATGCATAAACATGTGTATGTGTTCGTGTTGTGCTCTGTGTGTAAATGTACATATACATAGAGAGAAACCAACCCTCCCATATGTAACACATCTCCCAACACTTCTACCACTCCCCTCATCCCTTCAGAAGCCTTCCTTACCCTGTTGGTTCTCTGACTCCTCACACTGGGTCACAGTGCAATGCAGAAGTCCTTCTCATTCTGCCAGGACACCAGTGCTTTGTGTCTGGATGCCCTAGGACTGATTGTTTTTAAAAACTAAAACATATTATCAATTCTTTCAAAAAGTCTTCACACTGGAAATTAGGTTGAAAAAGCACTTCGCTCCTGACTTGAGTGTCCAAAATGTTGTACGCAACCTCAGACGGCATTTTAGACTTATCTAGCTATCATTACGCATTTGCTTGTTAGTGTTTTTCGGATTCCTAGAAGAACCAATCTTTCTGTTCTAGGATTGTGATCTTTTCACCTTTTGTGATTCTACTTTGCCAAGCTGAGAGAACATGTGCCTTCTTTTATTGGCTACAGATGGGTGACTTTGTAAGGAAATTTCAGGAAGGAGCTGCAAACTTCCATTCGCCAGATACAAAAATTCTTATGGATACAATTCTTTATTGTTTCTTTAAAACTACAGAGTCCTCTTCATTTCTCTCATTAGATGGGTTTGTACAGGCTATGAGGGTTTTTATAGCCAAAATGTCAGGAAGGAAAATGAAAGCATACGAAGTGCATCTTCATCATTAAGATATTTAATGTTTAAATGTAATTTAAAAAACTTACTCGAAGGATGAAAAAGAAAAATGAAGCATCATTGAAGTGGAAGCAAGGAAATTATTTTTCTTCATATTCTAGGCTCCAGTAATTTCTTAGAACTTCGAGAAGTCAATGTGTTTTTTAAAATAAAATTAGATTTTATTTTTTCAAAATATTGAGTTAATCATAAGAGTTAGCAACCCACGTACAATGTGGTTGTGAGAGAGGAGAGTAGAAATCATTATTAAAGCTGTAAATTAAGACAGGCTATTCACTGAAAGGCTGTGTGGGAGATCAGTCTGTGAAAATCCAACATCTCTTTAAGAGACATGACAGAGGTCATATTTTACCTTGGCATTTCCAAGGTCTGGTTTGACTGAAGCATAATTGTCATTCGGCTGATGTGTGTTAAACAAATTACCATAATAGGATATTATCACCAATGGGGATCTCTTGTACATTGTGGAATGAGGCAGATTCATCAATGCATGTACCATAGTGAATATGTGAATGAAGCGTCTTCAGTCATGGGACTCAGTGATGGTCCACAGTGACTGTGGACCTTGCTTTAGTAGCACTAGATAATGTTAACTAAGGTCTCTACAATGTGATGGGCATCTAACCTCTAGAAGTAGTTCAACTTATGAACTACTTAGCACATATACTCCTACAGTCATGGCCATTAATGGTACAGGATATTGCAATGGACATATCATGCATGGAACACAGCAGTTGAAGAGAAGTAGGTCACAGCATTACTTGAGAAAAAGGATGAACTTGTACTATTAGCAACAGCATATATCTTAGATAAGTGCTATTCTTCTAGAGCTGAGGGATATTATTAAACTATTCATTTTAGTATAGAATACTAATAGGAAAATTGCCATATTTCAAGCTGTATGAAGTTAAAAATAAAATCACCCTTAACTTACCATTTCTCTCTTGCTTATGCCCTAATTTTTGTTTTCTCTAGTCTCAGTATCCGGAGGTACCAGGTGTGTTTCAACTTGCTTTTATATGGTAGAATAGGATTTCTAATGATGAGGCTATATGTTCATGTCCTATTTTCAAGTGGCTTTGGGTTTCTATATAATACTGGTTACCAGAAGGTGCCGCATAAAACCGAAATGTGTCAAGACTGAATTCCACTATGTCCTAAAAGTCTTATTTTAGATAATTCCATTCTGATATGGCACAGTATATTTTCTCAACATTTATGATCAAATAAGGGAGTTTGAGAGCTTCAGACTGATGAAATCTTGCTTTGGTAGAAGATAAATATGTTTTCTTCTTTAGTTGATCAGTAGGCAAATATAAAGGGAATATCATTATACTAATGTTGGATTTTTTCTACTGAGCTTCCTTCTAAGGAAGTATGTAGGATATTTAAGCTATGCATTATTTTGCAACCAAATTCAGCTTGAATAATGGCATTAGGTGATCATCTTTAGGTAAGCTTTTCATTCATTCATTCATTCATCCATTTATTCAACAATTATTTATTAAAGCACTCTGAATTTTTCCTACTTAGTTTCTTTTCAACCTCTAGACAGTTTAGAAGTATTGGAAAATGTTAGGAAGTTATATGCTTTAGAGATCATGAGTTTTAGCGCAAACATTTTCTTATTTAAGAATGAATAGTTCTGGAAAAGAAATAGTAGCTTTATTGCAATCGCTCTCATGAGCTGTCTTTGGGTCTGAGCCCATTGCTCTCATGGGAGAGAATTTTGGCCTGTGGCTCTGCTGAGTTACCAGAAACTTTGATTATGGATGTGAGGCTGTCATTCTGTCCTAGGAGTTGAGTTTAAAGCCAAGAAGATTAAATTGTACCAGAATGAGGAATATAATTCAAGAACCTTAAAGGGACTTTGTAGAGTTACCTGGGATTTAAAAAGTAATATTACTAAGCTGCTTTTTTGGGGTTCAAGAGATCTTCAAATCTGCCATCTCATGCCAGTGTTTCCTGTCTCTTATTTATATAAAATTATTTTTTTAATAAATAAAATAATGACAGAAAGAAAAACAAAAAAGATGAATGGCCAAATCAACATTCCATGCAAAATTACAAATGCAAAGAAAACTCTCTCCAAAGAGTCCGGTTAAACTTTTCACTTAAATTATGTTATCTTAAAGCGACTAGCAAAAGCTCTCTGCCTGTGAGTTAAGAAGCCTGGGATTATTTTTCTGGGAGAACACAAAAGATAGGATGAAATTACTACATCCCTCTTAGAATCCTGAGATTTCTAAGCCACAGGCATGAATTTTTAGCCTGCCACTAATTACTTCTGTATGTTCATACTGTGTTTCATCAACGTGGGTGATAAAAGTTATGCTACAGTTTATTCTTCAGATCACTTTAGGATCGACTGTCAAGTCAAACAAGATGGAATTAATTATGAAAGACTTCCAAAGAACAGGTTCAGGCAAAAGGGACACTGTTTTAGCTCTCGAAAGATGATATTTGTTTTGGTGATTTTGGAAAATTAATCTGTTCTAGAAATCAATAAATGTGCTGCATTGTTCAGATGAGCAAAGTAAATGTTGTTATAAGGAAGCTTTATTTTAGTTGTAAGGTCCTCTTGCCTCAGTCTTCTGATTTTTATTCTGCACTACTAATGAAAATTTTCTGTTTACATTGAACTGCTATTTTCATGTGACCTGAAGATTCTTACTAATTTTCCACTTTCAACTTTGTCCTCACTTTCAATTTTCTAAGTATCTCTGGTTATTTTGTTTGAATTCCTAATACCATTTTATTTATTTCCTCTTTAATGCTCAGGTTCTTTTCATCCTGATTCAGAGGTCTGTTTTTATAATCCACAGGTCATTGTAATAGGATTAATGTTCTATGGATTAATGTTCATAAAGGAGATGGACATATTTATTTTAAAGATTAATAATGAATGTGTAATAACCAAGTCTATATCATTGGCACTAAAGAATGATGATCAGGCTGCTCATAATTAAGAGGATTATCATTTTCATACCATTTATGAATCATATAAACTATTACCAAAATGAATATTCATAATCCTTATAGTTATGGATAAAATTAAGAAAGCAAGCTATAAGGAAAAATAATAGCTCTGAACAATCCAGTAAGTTTTCCAGGGAATTTCAAAATGGATGTTAAGGACAACAACATTAAATGTTGATACCTTTTCATAAAATAGACTTGCATATATCAAAATTCCCAAATAATAATTCATTTTTAGATGGTACATAGCCTGTTTTAAGAAAGACTTACTCCTACAACGAATAAAAATTTTATTATTACATTTATGTTAGCTGTTACATAATTTAGTGCTGATAATGTCTTAATGATTGGGTTATGTAAATGAGACTATAATATTCTATAATTCTAAAACTATTTTCATTACCTCTACAAAAACAGAGGTATTTTCCAGGAAATCTAAAGGACACACTCTTTTTCTGGATTCGTTCCAAAGCAGTACATTAAATGACCTTGATTGTGCTTAGAATTTCAATTTGAAAACTAAGCTTGGGTGTGAATTCTGGTTACAGGTTTTCCCGGAATTTCTATTGAGGCCAAATGTGTACTAATACAAAATAAATACTGGAAAAATAAGACTCTAAAATGACATATTTGAAGATAAGTGAAAATATATTAAAATAAAAAATTATTTCTCATAGTATTTAAAAGAGGGATATTATTAAGTTCATATTACATGTCTATTTATATAATTAAGGTTTCTTCTAACTGTAACATTCAATAAATAATCCCCTTTCATAATTACAAAAACATGTAAAGATGTATTGAAATGATCTTTTTGTTTCTTCCTAGTGCTAGTGATTCTGTTTTGATATGAAAAATTGTCTCAGCTGATAATGAAAGAAGAGGTTATTAGTAAAATTCTTATTTCAAGTTTCTTATTTTGTACATATTACTAAAATATTACCTCTAATAAAACACTTACCTTTCTTACATGAATCTCTTGCAGTTTTCCAGCAAACACCATGTAGAAATTAAATTAAACAATATTTGATGTAACCTCTCCATTATTGTTGCTGAAAAAGTCAAGATAAATGAACACTGACTTGAACTGTATCAGAATACTTATGCTTTTAAAATTGATGAATGCAATTAGAAAAGAATGTACATCCATGGGAAGAAAGTGACCTAGCCTTACAAATGGTGCAACAAACTGTTTTAGAAAAATATCCAAATCAATGGTTTTGTAGATTTGAAGCCAAGTCTTGAGCTCTTGGTAAATATATGGGTGAAATAATAAAGTAATGGCTTTGAAAATGACTTTCATAATATTAAAAGGACTAAGCAGTTACTTTATAAAACATTTTAACTCCTTGGCCCACAGTAAAAAGGATTGAGTAGAATGAACCTCTTTTCATTTTGTGAGGTATACAAAGGAAGTGTAAGCTCTTCTTGAAATGCTCACAATCTTATTAGAAAAAAATGCATTGTATTAGAATGAGAAAGCACTTTTTATTATATGTTAAATTTATGCATTTGGTGTGATGACAATAGTTAAATTTTACTGGATGCTTTATCTTATTTAAGCATCATGCTATGATTTAGGCATCTTCTCATTCCTGATAACATCTATGGAAACTGCATCAATAACATACGAGATAGCTTGCTCTAATCATAGAGGTTTTTACTCAGGTACAGTGACTACAGCCGCCATGCTTGGATACACTGTGCTACATGCTTGAAAGTTTAGAGACGAGACATTAGTGCATGGTGGAAAGGTCAGGAAATGCTTCACACAGTATGTGGCAATTGATTTATGTCTCAAAAAAGTGTTTGATGTTGGAAAGTATTTACAGGTCTGGAAATCATGTGACAAAGACCAGATTGTCAGAGGGTGTGACAAAATTGGGGGCAGAGATGAGTCCAGATTGAATAGAAGAAATTGGGTCAGAATTTTATTGATCTGCAAGGCAGTAACAAATTATAGATTTTACACTTTAGAAGGTGGGAAGATATTGACTCTTTGGGAGATTTATATAAATTATCTATCAACATTTCTCACACAAACCCTGCAGTCAATGTTAAAGAGTAGTCTAGAAGAAATTATTGCAATACAACCTTTAAGTTACAATAACGTAATATGAATGTGCCTACCTAAACCAGAAGCAGCAAGGCAAGACCTGCAGATAAAGTGACAGAGGAGTTTTGTCTTGAAGGATAGAAATAGTGTTTTGGAAAGATTCATCTAACAGTAATGTGCAGAATGAATGAAACAGAAGAAAGACCTAATATTGGGTAGAAAAGATAAGAGACATTATCGTAAAAGGGATAACATGTGGTAGAGGCATGATCAGTTGCCAATTTATTTTAAGCATGATAGATTACTGATCAGGCACAGAATTTGCCTCAAAGAACTATGGTTTTAGATTAACATTATACATACGTAAGCTGACTCGTGGATAGTTAATTTATTTTTGCTAACCATGAGGCTAATAAGACTAGGGTTATGGGGTTACTCACTGTTTCATGACATTGGAGTAAAGGTTAGTCAGAAATCTTATAAACCTTTCACAAAATGACAAGTACAGATAATGTAAATATCTCTGTGAATTTCATGCCTATGATAATAAAATTGAAGTAAAATCCTCAAAAATATGTATTCAATTAAAAGTAGGCCAAGAGTATCATCACAGATTATAACGAACATCAATAATGGCATAAAGAATCTACCAAGTACTTTGTCAGAATAAGATATCGTGCAAGCTTTCTAGGTAGTGGTAAATATCGGTCTATATTTACAAATGGTTTTATTCGTCCATATAGTATGGCACCCATTATCATCCATGTAAACTAGAAGACTCCACTGCTTCTGCCTAATAATGGCAGTGATAACAATAAAACCAACAATAAAATAAATACTTATGCCTCAAATAATTTTAGAATTAGGGTAGAAACAAATAGCTACGATTTATTTAGCACATAACATATTGGCATGATATAGTTTAATTTTCACATCTTACAAACTAAAAATGTTTATAATTCTATATTATAGGTGAGTCAGTTGAGACTCCTACAGCTAATATGTTTCTGAGCTAGGACTCAAAAGTGGGTAAGATTACAAAGCCCTGTGAAGTAGCTAGTACTTGTATTTCCTCCTTTATAAGTATTAGTTATGAATCACATAGACACTTTATTTTTAATGATTTCCTGATCTAGCTGCCTAAGTGTTTTAATAATTGCAAAATGTAGAAATATAGGTAGTGAAAACATAAAAAGATCTGTGTATGTAATTAAATCTCAGGCGACACTAGTTCCCAGGGTTCCTTTGTGTTACCCCTGAAATTTACATTTTAAATTATAAATCTAAATGCCTAAAGTAAAAAGAAGATTATCCTCAAATCCAATCCAATGAAGGACCTAAGATGCCTCTCATGATCCCATCTAATGGACTTCTCTATCACAGACTCTCAGCCTCTCTTTTCTTTTCTCTGGACTTTAATACTCGTTCCAGCTTTTGAGATCTCAGTGGGGAAAGAGGGTGGAATGAGACTCCATGCATCAACCTTTTGTCCTAGACTTTCGCTGTGCTCTCATCAAAAGTGGCTTCAATCATTCCCCCAACTGCACTGACCCTCTCTGTCTGTATGCTCTTAAAGAATCATGCCAAGGCAGGCAGAGTCCTGGGAAACGACGGTATTTTTCTTTTGGGTAAGCTGTTTGGACTCCAAGCTCCAATTAATGTTTAAAAACTCTACAATTTTAAGAAAGTAAAGTTAATTTTAAGTAATTTCAAGAAAGTAATGTCCAAATAATTTTAAAAATCTGGAATGTCCTGTTGGAATTTCTCTTCCCTTAGCCTCTTGTTATTTCCAGAGTTCGTTTCCCTTCTGAAAATTTTATCAATGATTTCAAATATTTACTATTCATTCATTTAAACAAGTGATAAGTTTCTAATATATGTTAGGTCCAGTATTAGGCATAAGGAATGGAAAAAAAAAAAAAAGTAAAATAGTGGAATTCACTTCTCCAGGAATCCAGGGGATATTTGCTGTCTTTGTGATGTAGCACCTGATAGTCTAGTAAACGAGTGGAGAAAGTCAACCGAAATTACATGACATGTTTTCATCAACATTTTTCTCCCACATAACATAGGTTCTGATGATGGGCAAGACAGTAAGAAACATTGTATTGCAGTGATGGTGATGGAGGACTGGTGGTCAAAGTCTCCATTATCATCATAAAATAAAATTTTTCTGTATCTTCAGTAGCAGTTTTTAGGGGTCTTAATTTTCCCTATGACATATCTAAATGTAAATAATAATACATCAAGGAAGTCCTTAAGTCAATAGTACTCTGTTGAAAGGAGCCCTTTGATTTAGTTTTCCAGACAGAGCTTTCAGAGATCATAATCATCCTGAATATTCCAGCAGTGCCCAGAAAATAAAACTAATTTTAACTTTGCTCTAAAGATATTGCTTTAAATGGGCTTTTGACTAGCTGCCAAAAACTGTTTATTGATTCAATTTTCTGACTAATTGATAACAAAGCTTCTAGTATCATCTGCCTGATTAGAATGCTTATTTGTACTGGCAGAACCAGCAGAAATTTTCTTCATCCTGGAAGAAACCTTGAACCCAATAAATATAAAATTATATATGTTGTTTTTTATTTTCATGATTTTTATTCAGGTGAAATCTAGCTGTCATTAAAAAAAAGTAAAAATTTAAAAAGTGCATGCTTGAGAGGAGAAAAAAATTTGTTAAATGGCTAATTGCTGGGTTAAGTAGTGAAAGAGCTATTAATCGCTTTTTGTAGCTTGACCATTTAGAGGGTTGGCAGGATAGAAGACTCTAGAATATCCTGATTTAGGTATTAGCTACTAGCACTAATATTAGCCTATTAGTCTTAGATACCAATTCATTTTTCATTAGCTGCCTGCCTGAGATCACTCCCAACATCAGCAGACAGGGTATTTCCAAAATGAGAGATTTCTAGGAAAATTATTGTGGTTCAGAGAGAAAATATGCTGTGAAATCTTGATAGCAATGTACTGGTTGGCACGTCAACAGTGACAGCAGCAGCAGCAAGAATGAATCAAGTTTCTCCTCCTCTTCTCAGGGTGGTGCTCCTTCTCCTAAATATCAATAATATGCATTTATCAATTACCTGCCATCTTCTAGATATTGTAATGTGCACTTTAATTATTCATTACTTGATTTAATATTCCCAACCCATGTTTGAGATAAATGTTAAAAATCTCCTTTTATTAGGTGTGGGAAAATGCCTAACATAAATAAAATAATTAGCGACATTCAACCAGCTAGAAAGTAAAAGAAATGGAATTCAACCTCAGGCATATTTGTCCCCAAAGCCCATGTTTTGTTGGTGGTGTTCTGTTGCAGTGTTCGCTGTTTCAAATTTGCACAGAATAGCATAAAAGAATAACTATCAAAATTATTTTTTTCTTTTGTAATTGTGATAATAGGTACACAAATATCTAGTTCTATTTATTTATTGATAGAATAGCTAACTGCATGCTATAAACTACTTGAGCAAAGATTAGATATCTTATTTACTTATGTCCAAAATTTAGCAGTGTTTGAGAAACAAAACTGGGGCACAAAACATGTTGGCTGGCAATTTGAATGATAAAAGAAAATTTTACGTGAGTATATACAAGCGTATTTTCATTGTGTTTCTAAAATTATTGATCACTTTAGCTGATTAAAAAATTAAAACATTGCTAAAAGACGGCAAAATATCATAGCATCACCATGCATTTTGATAAAAACTATAGTTATAAACAAAGAACATCTCTTAAAAGCTGTTCCACTTGTGACAATGATTGATTAAGCAACTTTAGCAATAACCTGAAAAAGCATCCTCTACATTTAGTCAGCACCTTAACCGCTGTTCCATTACAATAGTTCCCTGAGTCAGATCCTAAGAGCCTCAGGATGTTTGGGTTCTTTGGATCGACCAGCAGCAGACATAAGCAACGATCCCAGCTTGCCCTTCATTTTCTGGTTGAGCCTGGGTTAGGCCCGTCCATTAGGCCTCAGAGTCCTCAATTGACAAATTACCCTAGCAGGATTGCTGTGCAAATTAAATAAACTAATGCATAAAAAGTGCTAACTGTACTATCTCATATAAAAAGGTTCTTTAAATACCAGTATTTCAACCTAAATTTCAATTGCTTATATAATGGTGTTTATTGGATTTTATTGCTCTTTATTTATTTATTGTAAGAGAGTTAAATGCTTTAAAATAAGAAGAAAATTATTAAATAAGATCTTAAAATATGACGCATGATACATTGACAAAAAGCAGAATTATTTATTCTCTAGAAATTGATGAGTTAAGTATTTCAGCTGGTTCTATCTTCTTTTTCTGTGTGTTTGTTTTTAAATCTGGTTTTGCCTGAATAACCATAGGAAACCCCGTGTTAAACAGTGACTCAGATGCACTTTGCAATAATAGCTATATTAACTGACTTTTAATGCCATTTTGCCTCCCAGTTGCTCTCCACATGTCCCTGAAGTTTAATAAAGCTGAAAACATTTTATTTTATTGTCTCAAACTATTGATTATCTGTTTAATGTAATGTGAGAACTCAGTGATATATTGCCTTTGCCACACTGATTAAATGAATTATCTTAAAGAAATAAGGGCTCTGTTTTAAATTAAATAACCCTAATACAAAAGAAAATTGTTTCTTTCATATATTACTTGTGGCTCCATTAGAAAACATGCAAACCTTATTCTCAATATTGCAAAGAAAAGAAATGTGATTGTTTCACAGCTGATTTAGGTATTCCTAAATCAGTGGGAGCACTGGGTAACAATTCAGATTTCTACTTCTTTGTTTTATTGCCCACATTTAGCCTATTTAAAGAAATAAATAACAGACTCACTTCAGAGAAAGGAAAACATAAATAAAGGAAAAATCCTTTGAATTTAAACTATTTTTAAAGAAAAAAAAACTATTATAAACAAAATGGAACTATTGAATAAGAGCAAGACAAAAGATACGTTATTATTTAAAAGAATCCTGAGATTTGTCTAATGATAATAGAGACTGGTAGGAAACAGAAGTGCTTAATGTCAGGATGATGCATACCAGTTTCTGCATCCATTTTGAGAATGTAGTATTTAGCCATGTTATTTGCTACTGGACTAGATTCCCTTGCAGGGATGCATTAACACTGCAGAAACACAAAGCACCTTTTAATGTCACTGACCACATAGCCCCTACCAAGGACACTGGTTTTCCACTCAATACCTTCTCCTTATCAGTGAAACAGTATCTATCTTCTATAGGCAAAAGCTCTTCATTTCTCTTCCCAGGATCTAAGCATGTCACACAAATGGGCTTGCCCATTTTGTGAATATACTCACACGACTGACCACACTAACTGTCCAAGAAAAGAACATTGAAACTAAACTATCCAATTAAATTTTGAAACCAGAGCTGGAGGAAGGAACTTGTTTCTTTCTGGAGGAAAATCTGAGTGCCAAAGTTCCAAGGTCTGCTAATACTATTCTTCTAGAAAAAAGCCATTCTGCAGTAGGACAGGATGAAACAAAAAATGCAGCAATTACAGAGACAATGGGCAGAGCGAAAGCCTGGAAAATGTAAATTCTTTACCATATCTACCTCCTTGATACCCTTTGTGATTACATGAGAGTCAAAAAATTCTCCCTATTGCCCTAGTTAGTTCAAATTTGGGTTATATCATCATTTCCAACCAAAGATTACTGGCTTTGTCTTCAAAAGGATAAAGTTAGAATGAGTAGCAGACAGTAGAAATAGACCCTCCCCATACTTCATTTTTGGAAGTAATTTTTGAAAATATTATGACCAGTATTTTTATTATGACTCATGCTATTAGAAAATATTTCTGCTGATTAACCATTTCTTCAAACAAGGCATCAGAAGTATATTTTGTTTGTTTTTGCAATCATGAAGGCTGAAAAGCAACAGTTTTATCATGAAAATGCAAATTTAAAATATATAGGTAAAAAGAATGGGTCAGTTTATGGTTCTCCATCAGACCTCCTGATGCTGAGACTGACCATTTACATGATTTGATTTAAAGTCACACGCTCAACAAATACTTTACTAAAGAAGCAAAACAGTTGCTAAATACATCTGCAACATACTATTAGAATTATTTTAATTACTGAAGTAGTGTTGCAACTTTCTTTTTTTTTCTTATCCTTAGTAGAAGCACCATCTAGATCCATGACCTTAAAAAGAGTAACATAATCACATGTCACAGGGTGAAGAAGATAGTTATGGTTAATTTTATTGAATAAAATGGAGGTTAAGATTTCCTGTGTGCATTAAAATTGACATCACCACTTTGCATGTTAAGTGTTCATTTATCTTCCTTGTGGAAGATTCATTTTGAGAAAAAAAGTGTGAGTTTCATAATAGAATTGGTTGTGGTGTTCTGATTCATTCATTCATTTTCAGCACAGCAACATAGTGTAGTTTTCTTATAAGGATTTAATTCTGCTTATAAATTATATTACCTAGTGTTGAATAACTTAAAACTACCAATAGACATTTTGCTTTTAAAAAATCTGACTAGAAAAGGCAGGTTAATTCCAACTACAAAAGCACAAGCGAGCAACAGTGGCAAAATTGGCACTTCTACTGCTACTGAGTGTCATTCTTCAGCCATATTACAAAGATAAACATACAACTTTAAAACAATGATCAAATATATCAGCAAAGAACTTGTACAATGGAAAATTTTCAGAGACAATATAAGACAGGACATTACACGCCTTATGTCAAGTGATGAATCTCACTTGAATACTTACAATTACCTAAAATAGTATGTAGCTATAATGGCAAGCAATATTTTTAAAATATTGCTTATAACACTTTAATCTCATTATTTAATAATTTATGTATGTGTATGCTTAGAACATAAATAATCCATTACTCTAGTAGTATCTATCTATAACTTATAAATAAGTATACATATTTGCTTGTGCATGTTCAATACTTTTTCCTTAATGTGGTGTGCAATTGAAAAGGGTGAGATTACAAGGGAGCTAAATGATGTCAACCTTATTCTAAATGATATACATAGAATGATACACATACAGAATTTGCTAATAAATTAGTCTTATTTCATTTAGAAAGCTAGATATACATTTACGTATGTTCCTTTTACATAAACTATTGAAAATAATAAGTAAAAAGTGCACATAACAATAACACTCAAGAACAGCTTTCTATATTAATGGTTCTTATCTAGTTTACAGTAGCCTTACATAGGGAAGCTGTTTAAATGCACAGATGCCAGAGGTTTTGATCATACGATAAGCCCCAACAAACGTAGTTTCAAAAAAGTCTCCTGGTGCTTCCAATCAATATTTTCCATTTATAACATTTAAAATATTTATTTGAATATTTTTATGTACTGATATATAAATTATCTCTCTCTCCTCCCACCTTCTCTCTATCTGTTTTTCTGGAAAGACACAAGAGATAGATCTATTAAGGCTTTGTTATTCTTAGGCTATTATGAGTTCTTTTTTGGATACAGTATTGCATGTATCTTTTCTTTGTGACTTGTGTTTTCACACTGTTAATAAGGTCCATTGATGATAAAAAGTTCTAAATCTAAGATAATCCAGTTTAACAATTCATTCTAATTATGATTAATTTGTTGTTTCCTATTTGAAAATCTTTGCCTACTCCAACATGAATACATGCTAAAAGCTTTTTTTTTCAACTTTTTCATTGAGATTTTCAATCCATCTGAAATTGATTGTTCCATAAAATACGAAATGGGGTCAATATAAAGTGGATAATTAGTTTTTTTTAAAAGTAGTGGGTAAGTTATGGAAAAGGTAATGCTGTTGATCCATACAGATGCAATATAAATTGCTCTGATATTTATTTATTTAATTTTGTCTGCTAGCTTTGAGTTTTGTCTTTCTTGTTTTCTAGCTTCTTAATGTGTGATACT
Source organism: Pongo pygmaeus (assembly GCF_028885625.2). NCBI lineage: Eukaryota > Metazoa > Chordata > Mammalia > Primates > Hominidae > Pongo > Pongo pygmaeus. The sequence continues at coordinate 15,717,454 of NC_085930.1, read as the reverse complement.
AGCTTGTTAACTTGAAATCTTTCTGTCTTTTTGTTGTAGGCATTTAAAATAATCAACTATCCTCTTAACACTGATTTTGCTGTGTCCCAGAGTCTTTGGTATGTTGTGTCATTCTTTTCATTCATTTCAAAAATTATTTTTGATTTTTGTTTTAATTTTATTGTTTACCCTAAAGCCATTGAGGAGTAAGTAGTTTAGTTTCCAAGTATTTGTGTAATTTTGAGAGCTGCTCTTGGTATCGATTTCTGATTTATTCTACTGTGGTCCAAGAAGATACTTGATATGATTTTGATTTTTCAGAATTCATTGAAACTTGCTTTATGACTAAGCATATGGTCAATTGGAAAATGTTATCTGTGTACATGAAAAAAAAAAGTGTTCTCTGAAACTGCTAGGTAGAATGTTCTGTAAATGTCTTTTAGATCTATTGGTTTAAGTCCAGAGTTTCTTTGTTGGTTTTCTACCTGGATGATCTGTTCACATTTGTTAGTGGGGTGTTGAGGTCTGTTATTACTACTGTATTGCTGTCAATCTGTTTTCTTAGGCCTAGTAATATGTTTTTAAAATGAATTGTGGTGCTTTTGGTATTGGGTACATATATATAGTTAAATCTGAATATATTGAACTCCTTATTATTATATAATGTCCTTTTTTAATACTGTTTTTGATTTAAATTTTAAAATGGCTACTCCTACTAGCTTTTGTTTTTCATTTGTGTGAGGTATCTTTCTCCCTCTTTACTTTGAATATGTAGGAATCTTTAGTCATTAGATGGGTCTATTGTAGGCAGCAGATGGTTGGGTCTTGTTTTTTGTTTCATTTTGTTTTATTTTGATTTGTTTTTTTAAATCCAATTTTTCCACTTATATTTTAAGTGGAACATTTAGGCCATTTTTATGTTCAAGATTGATATTGATATGCGAGGCTTTATCCTGTCATAGTGTTGTTACTAATAGCTAATTCCTTTGGAGTCTACATTATATCATTGTTTTATAGTATCTGTGATTTTGTGCTTATGGGTATTTTTATGATGGTGTGTATTGTCTTTTTGTTTCCATGTTTAGAATGCCTTTGAGCATTTCTTGTAGGGCTGGTCTAGTGGTAACAAATTCCCTTACCATTTGCTTGTCTGGGAAAGAATTTATTTCTCCTTCACTTATGAAACTTGGTTTGGCATGATATTAAATACTTGGTTGGCATTTATTTTTTCTTTAAGGAGGCTAAAAGTAGTCACCTAATCTCTTCTGGCTTGTAAAGTTTCTTCTAAGCAGTCCGCTGTTAGCCTGATCGAGTTTCCTTTATAGGTGATTTGACATTTCTCTCTAGTTGCTTTTAAGATTTGTTATTTCACATTGACCTTGGATAGTCTGATGAACATATGCCTTGATGAGGTTCATCTAGGATAGTATCTTCCAGATGTTCTCTAAATTTATTTTGGCTACATGCTTATATCTTTAGCAAGATCAGGAAATTTTCCCAAATTATTCCCACAAATATGTTTTCCAAAATTTTACTTTTGGTTCTTCTCTCTCAAGAATGCTTACAAGTAGTAGGTTTGATTCCTTTACAAAATCTCATATTTCTCACAGAATTTATTCATTTTTCAATTTTTTTTCACTTTACTAGGTTAATTTGAAACACCGGTCTTCATGTTATGCTCAATGTGAAACTGTTCTGTCTGATCTGGTCTATTGTTGAAGACTTCAACTGCATTTTAATATTCCTTCAGTAATTTTTTTTATTTTCAGAAGTTTTTTTAAAATTATCTATTTCCTTTCTTTCAAATCCTGAACTGCTTTTCTGATTTAAGTTGGTTTACATATTTTTCCTGGCTCTCATTTAGCTTCCTTACTATTCATGTTTTGAATTCTTTATATGTAATTTCTTAGTTTTTCTTATGGTCAGGATACATTGTTATGGAGCTATTGAGATCCTTTGGGTATCCTGAAACACTGTCTCTTTTGTACATCAGTTCTTGCCCTGATTTCCTCTCAACTAAAGATGCTCCTTCCTATTTTTGAGAATTCTGTTGTTTGGATGGGACATTAAAATTTTTTATTCTTTTCTCTCTTGAAGATGTAACTCTAGTGTATGTTTGTATGATCATTTGGCTTTGTTTCTGGGTGCCTTCAGGGGTCCAAGGATCTGTATGGTTTCCTTGGATATAGATAGCTTTTGAAATATGGCTTTCTCAATTGCTGCTTGTTGTAGTGATATAGTAGATGTATGAGCTGACTCACTATCTTCTGTAGGGCTGGGAATGCAAGGTCTCAGAAAGCTTATCTTGTACCATAGAACCATGTATGCCCTTCTGTTAGCAGGTTTTTAACATGGTGGAACAGGAAAAGCCTCAGTTGGGTCCACAGCAGTGAATGGGTAGAGCAGGAAGTGACTTCCTCTTTACACCCATTGAGACTACAGGGCTGCCTGTTGCTGTAGTGAAACAACACTCATCCCTTCAAAAATCTCCACCATGCCCAGGCTTCCTTTAGCCCAAGGGACACTTTGGCAGGCTGTGCTCTCCCTTCCTCTAGGACTGGTCCACACTGAGGGCTAGATCTCCAGGAATCCTGCAGTTCACCAAGGACCTCACATTTTCTGAGGAATCTGCCAATCCTCTGTGATTGCCAAAATCAAAGATGGTTCTGGGGAATGTATGTGGGGGATCTTGGTACGTGGCAACATGAGAACTGAAGTTCCCTGGGCAGGGTAGTGACCCATCGTGGGTGCACAAACAGTATGGCACCTGCTGCCTCAGTTTGGCTTTGAGGGGCGTGCAAGTGCACCTGCTTGATCTGGCTGCTGTGAGCTCTGCCTGCTGGAAGTTCCCAAATTGACACTGACAGTGTTGCCCAGACTCACGAGGGCTAGGAGCTCTCCAACAATCCAGCAGTCAGCTGTCTCTCACAGGGGTGAGGGGAGCAAAGAAATACTTCCCTCTTCCCTTTCCATAAGACCCCAAGTTTCTCAGGGGTCATTCTCTGCCAGACTCTTGCTGGCTTCCTTTTCTGTAGTGCAGCGTCCTCCTGTGGCTTCTTTGACTGTTTTTGGTACTTTTCCCATAGCTTTCCACTCGGACCATGATCACTCACCTGTAACTCTGATGTTCTTTCTGAGAACTGGCATTTAACAACTCTAGTCAGCTACCTTGAAAAAAATACAAATCATAATTTTTTAACCATCTGTATAAATATATTTATTGTTCTGTCTTTTCTCACCTTTATAGTCAAAATTCATTGAGATTATTGACATATCTCATTAGAATTGTTCTTTCATTATTTATAAGTTTAATTTTCAAATTTCAAATAGTTCTTTTACTGTTTTTATGCTTACACTGTTAAGGAGATAGTCAGGGAGATAGTGATTTCAATGATATTAATAATAGAACTGGTCTTTAGATGAAAGTAACCATAAATCTACCCCCTTTGCTTTAACTGAAAAACGTACTTGTTATAGTAGAGTAGGAAGGAAGAATTGAATATATATTCAAGTAACTCTAGTAGAAGCCACAGATTGGTGGATCTAGGAAAAATAGTAAAAATTAGTCATTTGTCATATACTTTGAAGGTGGAGTTAAATTTCAGAAAGTGGAAATAGAAGCATTTAAGAGAACCCCATGGGGAAATAATAGTATCAAGGTGAAAAAAATGTAATTCATGTTCAGGAAGGAGCTGTCCATTTTGCATTTGCATGGGTTCTATATAGGGTAGAAGTGGACAAGTGTGCTGACAAAGGAGATTTATCTACATTTTTTAAGGTCTTGATTTTCAAATAAGGATCCTGTCCATGACTCTTGCATGTCAGGAATCCATCAAAGATTTTAAATACTTAACTACCATGATCATAATTTACCTGACTACTACATAGAGTATGAATTAGAACAGTGAGACATTAAACCTAGAGATTAATTTTTTTCATGGAACCCTGTTTTATTTTGGTAGAAATTTTGTTAAAGAACACAGTTGGGATGCTAAACATTTTCATTATCATTAAGTATTTTCATTTTTTTTCTAGGCCTTACTAGTATACAAATGGGGAATTTTTATTTTTCAGAAAAAGTACAAATCAAATTAAATATTAAAAGATTTCTTGCATAACTTATTTGACTTGATATTTCAGTATCCTTGTCTTACAAGTAAGATTTTGGTCCTTAATGATGTTGAAAAAAGGTGTACATTTTTGCTTCTATATGTAATAGTTTCAAAGTAACAATAACATAGTACACTGACAATAAGACTGGTACCAAAATTACTCTAATAATATGGTTACCAGTTGGAATTAAATACCTTTATATCTTCAGAATATGTTCTTAATGATGTAGTTTCTATAAATATATGGCCAAAATATTGTTTTATATTCTTTTGAAAAATTCTTCTTAGTGCAAATAATGCTAATAACTACCAGTCTCTCTCTCTCTCCATATATATGTGTGTGTGTGTATATATATATATATATATATATATATATATATATATATAAATTTGTTTCAGTTAGTTTTCAACATCAAAGCAGGTTTTTCTACTTTTGTATTTCATTTAGCTTTAATGATAAAACACAGAAAAATACAAGGCACAATTAGAGGATAATATACTGATGTGTACCAAAAAGTCAGGAATAATAGAAAATTTGTATGGTGATAATACTTTTTATTATTTATGGATTAAATTAACATGAGTATTTCTGTGGGATATGTTAAGAGTGTAGGTTTATTATGTATAACAACATATTGGATAGAACATATATTGTAATGTAATACCAAGAAACCATTTATCAACTACATTTGCCTACACTTTCTGGTCACACTATAATTAGGCCAGAGACTTTTGTAATTATCTATAGAGTTAAAATTTTTAAGTCTCCTCACTAGTTTCTAGCCTCCGTTTCTCCTCTTTCCTATCCCCTCTCTGATTTGATGTCACTTTCCTCAGCAAAGCTCTTCAATTGCATCTCATCTCCTATGTTAAAAGTGAAAATCTTTACTATGTGCTGCTAGTTCCTACATTACTAGCCCTTCCCATGTTCTCTAACTCATAGACCTTCTCTTTTATTATGGTCTCAGTGCTTCACTCTCTGTTCGTATTGATCACATTTCTAACTGCTAGTGACACATTCTGGCCTCAGAGGACAAAGCTGGACCTTGGAATTTTTGGAATCCTTTATCACTAGTGTTGTTGGAGATATTATTTATGATTTGTTTTACTATCTCTTTCAGTCATCCTATTTACTCTGCTTTTCTTGTGGAAGAACTAGGGAGATTAAAAACACTATCAAATCATATTTCCAGAATATAATAATCTGTTCATTTTATTTACGTATTTTTAACTTAACAAATAACATTTTATGCATTTATCATGTACAGCATGATGTTTCAAGGTATATATGCATTGTGGAATGGTTAACACTAGCTAATTAACAAGCGCATCACTTTAGACAGTTATTTTTATGGTGAGAGCTGTCAACATCCATTCTTTTTTCATTTTTCAAAAACACAATATACGAATGAGGAGGAGCTTATCAAAGGATACATAATTATAGTCAGATAAGCATAGATTCAAGAGATCTATTGTACAGCAGAATGGCTATAGTTAATGACAATATATTTACATTTGATTTTTGAGTAGCGAATCAACAACTACTTACTGAATGGAAAGGCAAATTTACAAAATGCCAAAGAATGTTACTGAAGGGTGAAATCTCCCTCCTTCAAAAAACAGAGTAAAAGCAGTCCCAGGAGACAACCACAGAGAGCTTTCAGAGACACAGAAAGGGGCCAACGTGACATGGTTTCAGTATCTCAAAATATGAAAAAGGAAACACTGTTCTTTGGAGAAGGAGAACAGTAGGATTAAATACTTTCAGAGGTACAGGAGACTGGGAAATATGATTGGTTGATTTTGGAATAATCAATTTAATAGAATACTGGGTGGAGTCAGAAGTCAGCATGTTGCTGTCCAATATATTATTGAATACCATCAAACATTAACGTGCAGTGCTTGCCTATTTTACAAATTCATTTGTGCTACATCCATTATGAAATAATGTTTAATGAAAAAATAAAAGATGAAAATAGAGACTGTCTTATATGAATGGTGCTTTATTAAAATTGTATTCTAGGGTTGAATTGAATTGTAAACCATGTATAAACATATTAAATTCAAACCACAATAGGTGTGACTTGAATAAACTTAGAAAATTTAAAAATCATTTTCAAGCATAGCTTTAAAGTGAAAACAATAACGTGCTAAATTTGATTAAAAGTTTCTGTTCTGATTCATTTTGAGAAAGCTTCCACTTAAAATAAGTATCTAAAACTCTGTTAATTATACTTAGAAGCATGAAATGCCTATTTTCTAAAAGCTCAGACAAAAAAATCTGAATAATGGTCACCATTCTAACTGGTGTGAGATGATATCTCATTGGGGATTTGATCTGCATTTCTCTGATGGCCAGTGATGATGAGCATTTTTTCACATGTCTGTTGGCTGCAAAAATGTCTTCTTTTGAGAAGTGTCTGTTCATATCCTTCACCCACTTTTTGATGGGGTTGTTTGCTTTTTTCTTGTAAATTTGTTTGAGTTCTTTGTGGATTCTGGATATTAGCCCTTTGTCCAACATGGCACATGTACACATATGTAACAAACCTGCACGTTGTGCACATGTACCCTAGAACTTAAAGTATAATAAAATATATATACATATAAAGTATAATAAAATATATATATATAAGAAAAATCTGAATAACCTTGGATTGAAAATATGATGGAATAGCCAGCATGAATGTATGAATAAACATAAAATTTAGATTTAAAGGCTTTTAAAATTATACTCTTAATGAGTGACAGTCAAGTATTTGGGGACATTGAGAATCTATTTCAGTCATCACCACAAAATGGTTTAAGTGTAAGAATATTAACAAGAATCAACTTCTTTTTACTTAAATGAAACATTAATTATCTGAATTATCCAACAAAAACACATTACGGTTACTTACTTTTACATTATAATTGCCAATAAATTGTAAAATTTTAAGCTGAATGTATTTTTTCAAATACAAATATTTTGGAAAACATAGAAAAATGTGGATGACCCCTTTTAATATTTGCAATAACCATTTCTGAATCCTCCTTCCTCCTCTTTATCACTTTTATGCTAAACATGCAATGTTATACCATGATTTTAAAATTAAACATAATTAATTGTATTTCCCCCTTTGGAAATATGCTTCTATAACCTCCTTTCAATGGCTGTGTGGTATTCTGTTGAATGGATGCACAGTAATTTTTAAAGCCAATTTGGTTAAAAATTTGTGTTTATCTATGACTTAAAAAAAGTTTCAGTATCTATTATTGTAATCACGTATTTGTCTTTATCATATATTCTTTAGAAAATATTTAGAAGAGGAATTTCAGGAAGAAAGCACCTTAAAATCTTCACGATTTTTGCTGCATAAATTGTTCTTCAGAAGAATTTCATTTGCAGTATCCAAGAACTTGTTGACTCCCCTCTGTTTGACATCACTGCATAGTGTCATATAAGTACAAAACATCGAAGAGTATTAATAGTAAAATATTGTCACAACAATGCTGCCTAGTTAGTCACCTTAAAACTTAGTGGATTATAACAATTAGACTTTATTTTTCTTGAACAAATTTCTTTAATAAATTTAATAAAGAAATTAAATTTCTTTAAATTTAATTATTGAACAATCAAATTAGACTCTGATTCAGACTGTAGGCTTCTTGCTGGGTCAGGTCTACTTCACACATTGCTTCATTCTTCTTGGGCTAATTGTTCCCTGGGCGTGTCCCTCTCATGGTGAACACCAGATTGCACATGGACAGGTAGGAATACATGACATCTTCGAAGACTTGGCTGTAAACCATTTTTTCTGCCAATATCCTGCTGAGCACCAGAGGGCATGTGGCAAAGCTTAGCATCAGTGGGAAAGAAAAGTCACCTAACCATAGAAAAAAGTGTAATTTGCTGAATAATCTGAAATGATTATTGACTCAGTTTGCTTTGTTTTATCATTAAGGATCAATATTTGAGACATTTATCTTTGTTGTGAAGAGCCAACCCATGGAATATAGTAAAAAGCATATATATTTGAGTTCATAAAATATACATTAGAATTTCTACCTCTGATGTAACGTTTATCAGATACTTGCTTATCAGTATGCTGTGTGAATATTCACTTAAAATTTTTAGGGTTTCATAAGTATATTTTAACATAGTTGTGTAATATATGTTTAAACATTTAAATAATCTGAATTTATTTTGGTATATGAAATGAGATAGAAGTCTGGTTTAAAATTATTATCAATTTTATTACTTTATTGAATATTTAATTTGTTAATTTTAATTTATTATATATTTATTAAATTTATTTATTGAATAATTCAACAAATAATATACTACCTTTTTGCCAGTTTTATTAAAAACAATTCCATGCCTATTATTATTGCTTAAATTTTTGTTTCTTATAGTTTTTGATCAACCTAGCCAGAAGTTTAACTATTGGATTGGTCCCTTCAACTGATTATTAGGTAAATTTATGAATTCAACCTTTTCTTTTCCTCCTTCCTCATTTACAAATTGGTTCTAATCTAAATTTATAAAATAAATGGTGTTGTCTTAATTAATTTCTTCAACTTATTTTCTTATTTATTTTTCTAGGTTTTAAAATTCAATACTTAGATTACTTGGTTTTTATTCATTAAAAAAAGATCAAATACTTTGAATTTTTTCTACAATATTGATTATTTCCAATAAATATTGGCAATAATGCATTTGTCATTAATGTCTAAATCTTTTGCATATAGTTTGCTTTTCTAATTTATAGACTATAGCTACTATCAATGCATGTATTTGATTTTAATTTTTGTATTTTATATTTTTATAATTTATGTAAATTTATGAATTAAGTGTATATTTACACTTAATTTTTGGTACATAGACTATTGTCACTTAGTCTTGCTTGATTTTGAAAAACAAGATATTTAGAGATGTTTCTTTTTTAAATTTCTACTTACTTAAATTTGTTGCTCTTATTTTTATTACCTATTTCAAATATTTTTGTGATATGATCAGAAAATGTTGCTTGTAATATTTCTATTAAATTTTGGACAGTTTTCTTTATGATAAGTTACCTTATCAGAATTCATAAATGTATAATACATAGACTTTCTAAAAACATATATTTTTCTATGCTTGCTTGCAAATGTATCTATAGACCTAATTAGGATTTTGTTTTATTTCAACTCTTGTGTCCTTATATTCTATCTAATAGATTATTTTGTGGTCTCGTAGAGAAACATGGTAATCATTGAGTTTTCCTTATTTTGGAGCTTGTGTTAATTCTATTTTTAATAACTTAAATCTCTTTTTTAATTTTTCTGTTTTGGTCATTTATTGTTTTTCACAATTTATTAAATAGTTTCACTGTATTTTCTTGAAGTTTGTAGGTCATTCTTAAAAGTTATTTTGAATCTTTTTTAAGGCAGTTTAACGAAGTAATACATCTTAATTTCTTTAGGGTCAGTAAGTGGTGCATTATTTTGTCCCTTTGGTGATGTCATATTTTCCAGATTCTTCTTGATTCTTGCTGTGGTGTTCTGTTGCCTGCAATTTTAGAGATGTAGGTAACTATTCCAGTGACTTTGAATGAGAATTGGCTCATTGAATGAGAATTGGCTTTGAATGAGAATTGGCTTTGAATGAGAATCTATTCAAACTGGCTTTGAATGAGAATGCACTTCAACATCTCTGGGCAGGCCATCTGCTATGGTTCATTAGCTGACTTGCTGCTGGAATCCTCGGGCTCTCTGGCCTTGTGTCTGGTTCAACAGGTGGGCATACCTCTGGAACTTGGATCCACTTTGGTGGATCTGCTGATTGGATCTACTAATGTAGGCCAGCCTGGTCAAAAGCCATGTGACTGTCGGGCCAGTGGTGGCAGCCGAGGTTGGCCTGGTGCAGGGACTGGCCTGGCAATGGGGCAACCCAAAGTCCAGGACCTGTTGGGCCAAGCCTGTCATCACTGAGAGCTGTTTGGAGCCTGATGTGGCTAAAATTAGCCTGGCAGTGGTGTGGACCAGAGATTAACTCTGCTGTGCAGGTCTCAAACCAGGAGCTTCAGGGATCCAGCCTGGCACCAGGGTGAGTCTGGAGGCTTAGTCCACAGGTACCAGCCTGGAGTCTATGGATTTGGGGGCATTCCCAATGCTGGGTCTTACTGTGGTCGGCACAGTACTGGGAATCAAGCAAAGTGCTGTGTTCACTTCCCACTTCCCTTTTACCCCTAAATGGAGGATATCTTTCTCAATAATGTGCTGCCTGGGGTTGGGGGATGGGTGACAAAAGTAGCGTAAAACTGTTCTTCCTGCTCTTTTTGATGCATCTTGTCTTATTTCTATGCTACACTCAGGCACTATGACGTCTCACTTAGCTCCTTGAGGTTTTTTGAAGGATTTTCATGAATAGGTAGTTGTTCAAATTAATGTTTCTACAGGGGGACAATTGCTGGAGAGTCCTATTTCACCATCTTGCTTTTTGTGAGCTGTGTTGACAAAGTTCTTTTTCCACCCACTTAAAATTAGATTTGCACAAGTGACTTGCTTTGGACAGTGAAGTAAGAGGGAAAATAATATGTGTTATTCACTTTTGGGTAAAAAAATTTAATCAAAACTTAATTCCTATATTTCATTGAAATATGGTCATCTTAGAAGCATGAAAGAAGATTGAACTTTCTTCAGCCTGAGTATTTGAGTGACCACAACAAGCAGAGGCCCTTGCCAACCCTTGTTGGATATTGGCATGAGAATTAAATACACCTTTGTGGTTTTAAGCCACTATAATTTTGAGGTTATTAGTTCCCATAGCAGTGTTCATCGTTGTCCACTAAAAGCTTGCCCTAGATTTTAAAATATTGGAATCAAATCAAATTTAAACATAAAACAAACAGTCTGAAGAGTAATATAAGGCAGCTATAGTAAAGATAATTGTGGGTCAAATTAGATCCATATGCCGCCAGTTTAAACTTCTGTATCTTTTTTTTTCACTATGATTGATTTTTTTTGTTAACTTCTCTTTGAATTTCTAAAAGGTTTTGTTTTATATATTTTTATGACTGGGTTTACATGTTAATGCTTCATTGGATATTTGTTTAAAACCACTTTAACCAAGCATTTTGGAAAACATAGAGTATTTAGACATGAGTAAAATACTCACCATCTATAATGGCACACACATACCTATATGTGACATGTAAAAATGTACATACAAATGTGTGACTCACATAGATATATGCTAAACCTATATGTACATGCCACATATATATGGTGGAATTTCACTATATTTCCAGCCAATCAATAATTCTCAAATGTCCAGGGTGTATGTGTGTGTGTGTGTGTGTGTGTGTGTGTGCGTGTGTGAAGTATCTATTCTAAACAATAAAAATGTTTTGAAAGAAACATATAAATAATCCAGAAAATAATAGGTAATACTTAGTGGATTCCTGTTCTAAAGTCAACTTGATATTCCTAAAATTCCTATAAAGTACATACTATTATTATCCCCATTTAGAAAGTGGAAAAATATGAATTAAAGTTCAGAGATGTAAATGGGCGTATAGTTTGTTAATGGAGAAAATGGGCCTTGAAACCAGTCTGTCTGATTTGCAGCCCAGGTGTATGAAATCTGTTTGATTCCAGTCCTTCTTTCACAAAGGTCTGAACATAGAGCAGACAGCTTTGAGACTGCAGTCAGTGTGGGAATGAGAGGCAGTGGGAATTTTTTTGCTTGGGGATCTGTAGGCTCACTTACTTCTTTACATGTCTCATTCCTGGTCATTTTTTCAGTTCATCTATATTCTCTGCTACTTCACTCTTACAATTGTCAACTCTTGTTTGTCAAATGCAAAATCATTTTCTAGGTTTTTGCTTGTTTTTGTTTTATTCCAGAGAAGAATATCAAATGTAGTCTCTTAATTTCTCTACATCAGTGTTTTCAATTGACAACTAAAAGCTTAAGCTAAAGTGCTATAATAAAGTTCAATATTCAATAAAATGTAAAACAATCTAATAATTATGAGATAATAGAATTTATATTAAATGACAGTTATACCACTGATTTTAAACAACTTATTGCATTTAATTATTGTTTTTTGATTTTTACAAGAGATGTTATCATTAACTTGTATTTCCAAAGAAGTGAGACTCCACGTACTTTTAAATTTGGCTCAAAATCACGCCATCAGTAAGTGAGGGGTCTCAACTCAGATCCAGGATTGCACTCGAAATATTTATTTCTCAGTGAAATGCATTGCAGAGTAGGAGAGAACAGCCCAGAATGGTAAATGGCATTAAATTCTCTGTTTAATGTCTTGTTTTTTCCTTATTTATATTTGCATACATTTTTAAACTCATAGAACCTTTATTGCCATTAGGTTGTTTCCTTTTTAGGTTGTTCATATTCTCCCTCTTGCTTCTCCCTTTCTGTTTTAAACGTCCAAATCCATTTTAGCAGTTACCTCATCAACTATTTATTAATTTCTTTATGGCCACTGTTCTATTACCTTTTATTATTCCTCAGTGTTTATTCACCTATACACTTATCCTCCCAACTTTGATATTATCTCTTTTAAAATTCAGCCAATGTTATAGCCATATGGTAATTGCAGGTTGTGTGATCAGCTGTCGTGGTGCAAATTTTCAAATAATATACATACTTATCAGAATCAGAAGATTGTTTTAAAAAGCTTTCCTTCTATTCTAGTGACTTCTTATAGATTAAATATTTTTTTGAAAGAATTTTGATATATGTGGCTCTAGCAATTCTTATTCTGGGGATTTTCCAAAGTAATAGTTGGTCTAGGGTTACTATGGCTAGTTATTAAGATAGAGAAGCCTCCTTAACATTGCAATTAAGGGTTTGGTTTACTTTCCTTAAAAATGATTTTATATGTCATTTGCAGTTTGAATAATTACTAGTTTCATCTCCTATACTTTACTCTGAAACAGCCTAGTTTTAGAGTATGAATGACTTTTTTTAAAAGAAAGTTTAGGAAATTGGTGTTAAATATAGTGCTTTCCTTTTTGCAAGACTTCTCAGAGTCTTCATTACATTAATATTTAAATTTATTCAATGTGAATTTCCATGGTCACATAAAACTCAACAATATACTTCGGGATGCCAGTGTTCCTCAGTGTACAGTTTGAGACATACAACTATTTTATCACCATAATTTTTATAGTATGTTAAGTTGCCAGGAATCAAATAAAATATCACCTTCAAGTCTATACAAATAAAAAATTACATTTGTTGAAAAATTTGACACAAGCAATTGATAAGTTTTTATTTCTTGCTTCTGTGTTTTTCATACTGTGCTCGAGAAAGTGGAGACCAAAACACAAATCAAACACATTTTGAAAAGAACAAGGTATGGGTCTTATTTCTAAGAATCTTATTCATTAACTCCATAAGTTTAATGTGTCTAGTTATGAAATGTGATAATTGTTTTAAAGGTACAATATAACAATCATTTGCTTCAAAATATGCTGCTGTTAGCATTGTCTGGTGTTCTTTGCCATAGAAAGTGCTATATTTATAAATTTATATGACAACTGAAATAAGTCTTGCATAGTATGTTTGACATTGTTATAAAAATTATTTTTTGTTTGGTTAACTCTTGATATTTGCAAATACATGCTTACTAGAGTCTCCTAGCAACTTAATAGGGCAGGACAGTTTATTAAACTAACTTAAACATAGTAAACGTGAAATGTAAGAAAATAGAAAAGAAAAAAATGAGAGAAGGGATGGACAATCACGCCATTTTTGCAAAGCATTTACAAATTCAACTAAAAAAATTCTATCCTACTTTATCTGAGTTTCCTAGATGGGACAGCTCTTTAAAATAATTGTTAGTTCTATGCCTGTGGTAATTTCCCTACAGCAGAGAAGAAACATTCGTGCTATTGTAAAGACATAATAGCTACTATATACAAATAAATTTCTGAATGATTGTATGACAGGCATTAATATTCTTAATACCTAAGTGCAATAATATTATAACTAACTCTGACTGATTAAAAGGATGGTACTAGGTTCAATAGCTGGTTGTGATGCCATATGGTTTGGTTTGTATCAGCTTCCTAAAGAAGAAAGACAAAATATCAACCAAAGGCAAGAAAACATTGTTAAATAATAAATCTCATATTCACTCAAATTGAGAGCAAATAATAAGACAGAAAAAAGTGTGTATGATCATTTAAACAGATTTTTATAGTAACATTGTACCATGTTGGCACAATAGAAAACCCTGGATTTGCCTTTCCACCATTTCGACAGCAAAATATCAATCAATTCCCTTCGTAAGAAAACCAGAAACTACTTTAGAGGCTCCTGCGCTCCAGAAAAATGTGAAACCAGCAATATAAAAAACAGTAGAAAACGCTGAGGCATTCTCTTGCTAATTTCCACCACAAGCACAGTGCCATATGATCAGGAGGAAACACCCAGCTCACAGCTTCTCTCTGAGGAGGAAAGAAGTTGGACTGAACATCTAATGCCCCAATTTGTCTGGGTCCTGCACAAGGGACTGGTTTCTATCTCACCTGTCTTTGAGAGCTGATGGGGCCTAGGATATGCAAGTTCCCTAGGGCCTATAGGGAGAAAATGGTAGTTAGAGCTAGTATGTAGGCATTACCACATCTCCTCTCCCTAGATCAGCACAGAGTGAATGAGCAATAAATCCTAGCTCCCAGCTTCTATCTGAGGAGGCAAAGAGTTGGCTTATGCACCCAAAATTTCAACTTTATCAGGAGCTAACTGAGGTTTTGGTTTCTGTCCCACCTGTATCTCAGCACTTTAGAGATTTTGCATACCCTAGGTGCGTGAGACTGCTAAGAATAAAGGTGACAGTTTTAAATAACATAAAAGTTTAAAAGGCCCATAGAACCTCAAGACAGGTTGGTGGTGACGATTTTCTTCTGTATAAAAGATCAATCCAGAAAAAGGTGAGTTTTTTTAATGGGCAGATACTGACACAATGGGTCAAGGAAAATGAATAAGCAGGAAAGCACAATCCAAACAAAGGAACAAGATAGAACTCCAGATTGAATCCTAATGAAATGGACATATATAAATTTCCAAAGAGGGAATTCAAAATAACTGTCATAAAAATGCTTAATGAGTGCAGGAGAGCAATGCACAAACAAAAGGAGAATTTCAAGAGAGAGAGCAATTTCTTTTAAAAAAGAACTAGACATCAGTCTTGGAGACAAAGAATAAAATGACTAAGCTGAAAAATTCAATAGAAGGTTTCAATAGCAAAAAGTCTCCAAAGCAATCTCGAAAAAGATGTACAAAGCTGGAAACATCACACTTCATGATTTCAATATATATTACAAAGGTACTAATATTAAAATAGTATGGTAATGGCATAAAGACTGACAAATAGACCAATGAAATATAATAGAGAGCTCAGAAGTAAATCCACACATTTATAGTTAACTGATCTTCACCAAGAATACCAACAATACACAACAGAGAAAGCACAGTCTTTTCAACAAAAGTGGGGGAAAACTGGATATCCACATGCAAAAAATTAAGTTAGACCCAATCTTATACAAAAAAGAAAAAATTAAATGGATTAAATACTTAAATGTAAAACCTGAACCTGTAAAACTCTTAGAAGAAAACATATGTGAAAAGCTTCATGACATTGGTCTTGGCAAGAATTTTATTGATATTGAAACAAGATAGTTTCCTGATCCCTTTGTGGGACTCGCGAAGGGGTTGGTTCATTTACTCAGCTCGCAGCTCTCGACCCCATACAGGAGGGGCAGCACACAGGTGACTGGGTGCAGAGGCCAGGATGAGCGCATCTGGGCAACTGGCAGGAGTAGTACCCTGTGTGGACCCACGACAGTATCTGGGGGTTGCCCACGACCCACAGAGTACCAGAGGGTGTGGATGGCTTAAGTGTTAAACAGCTCATGAGGCAGGAGAATGGCGTGAACCCGGGAGATGGAGCTTGCCGTGAGCCAAGATCGCACCACTGCACTCAGCCTGGGTGACAGAGTGAGTCTCCATCTCAAAAAAAAAAAAAAAAGTGTTAAACAGTTCAGTGGAGGGTCAGTGTGACAGCCTCTTGGACCCGCATGCCAGTCCTTGTCTAGAGTCTCATAGCAACTTATGAGGCATCCAGAAAGAATCACATCACTCAAACAAATTGAAGGGTGGTGAATGTGGAGGATTTTGTTGAGTGGTGGGAGTGGCTCTCAGCAGGATGGCAGCTGGAAAAGGGATGGAGTGGCAAGGTGGTATTCCCTGGAGTTCCGCCACTCCCAGCCGAACTCTTCTCCAAGGTCCCGCCATCAAGCCGTCTCTCTGAAGTCAAGCTGCTTCTCTCTGACATCCAGCTGCTTCATCTCTTGTCTCCTTCTCTGCCACTCGGCCATTGGGGTCTGGGGTTTCTATGGATACAGGATGGGGACATTGCAGGCCAGAGTGGTTTTGGAAAAGGTAACATTGAGGCAGGAAATCAGGAATGCATGTCCTCACTTTAGGCCATGGATCCAAGCTTGAGGGTGTGGTCCTTGCCAGTACCGCCCACTTTGCCCAGTATTTCCCTGCCTCTCATCTGTATCAATATGACACCAAAAACACAGGCAAGAAAAGCAAAAATATTCTTGCCCAGCAATGGAAATAATCAACAGAGTGGCAAGTTCACCTATGGGATAGAAAAAAAATGTGAACCATATGCTTGATATGAGGTTAATTTCCAAAATATATAAGGAACTCTTGTAACTCAATAGCAAAAAAAAAAAAAACAAAACAAAAAACTAATACTTAATTTTAAAATAGGCTGGGGATTAAAATAGACATTTCTCCAAAGAAGACATAAATACGATAAACAGATAAATGAAAATATGCTTAACGCAAATCATCAGTAAAAAACAAATCAAAACTATATGAGATATCACCTCACATCTGTTAGGATGGTTGTTATCAAAAACTAAAGATATAAAAAGTGGTTAGGATGTAGACAAAAGAGAACCCTAATACCTATTGGTGGCAATCCAAAATTGTACACCCACTTTAGAAAACAGTGTGAAGTTTCCCTAAATAATCAAAAACAAAACTACTGTATAATCCAGGAATCTTACCTCTTGGTATTTATCTAAAATAATTGAAATTGAGTTCTTAAAGAGATATTAGCATTCTCATGTTTACTGCAACACTATTCACAATGGCCAAAATGTAGATACAATTTAAATGTCCGTCAATGGATGGAGGATGAATGGATTTTTTTAAAATGTGAGATAAATGTGTGTGTGTATATATGTGTGTGTTTGTGTGTGTTTGTGTGTGTGACATGTAAATATGTTAGGTGTCATATGAAATATATGAAATATGAAAAAAATTAAATTTTTTTCAACCTTAAGAAAGAACAATACCCTATAATGTGCAACAACATGGACTAACCTGCAGGACATTATGGTAAGTGAAATATGCTAGTGACAGAAGAACAACTACTCCATGACTCTTCATGAAATACCTAAAATAGTCAAATTCATGGAAGAAAAGAATAGAAAGGTGGGTTTCAGGTGGTCAGGGAAGGGGATAATCAGAAGCTGCCAATCAAAAAGTATAAAATATCAGTTACACAAGATAATAAGTTGCAGATGTGTGGTGTATAACATTGTGCCTATAAGTAACAATACTACATAGTACACTGAAAATCTGTTGTGAGGACAAATCTCATGTTGATTGTTCTTACCACAATAAAATTAAACGACAATAAAAAACAAAGTCCAAATGGACAGAAGGCACACACACCAGTTTCATTTTTTAGCAAAGTTATTTTCTACTTTTCAAAGAACTACTATAAGTCTTTAAGATAAAAGTGTTTTTAAATTTTCTCATATTTATACAATGATTAGAAAGGGAAGTGGCAGGTCAGATGTTAAAACCTCTTACAAGAGGCTCACCTCTAGGACCCGCAGGACCTGTCCTGTGACTTGCTGGTGCTTCAACTGTAGATATTGGCAGAAATGTTGGGGACAAAAGCTGTGAACATCGTAAGCTAGAACAACAATCAAATCAAGAGTCATGAACCACCTGTGCTAAAGCCATCTGTGCAGGCATCTATTGATACCCTGCCCAACATCTCTGAGCTGAATCTGAGTGACATATCCTACTTATTCCCTAGTTCCTGCTCTGTCTGATATCGTATAAAATGCAATAGATGAAGAAATCTCTGCCTGGGTCAGAAGTGACAGTTTCCACTGAAGACACATGTAGAAAAGAAGCCCCCTCTCTCACCACTCCTATTCAACATAGTATTGGAAGTTCTGGCCAAGGCAATATGGCAAGATAAAGGATAAAGCATGTTCAAATAGGAAGAAAGGAAGTCAAATTGTCTCTGATTGCAGATGACATGACTGTATATTTAGAAAACCCCATCATCTCAGCCCAAAATCTCATTAAGCTGATAAGCAACTTCAGCAAAGTCTCAGGATACAAAAATCAATGTGCGAAAACCACATGCATTCCTATACACCAATAACAGGCAAATACAGAGCCACATCATGAGTGAACTCCCATTCACAATTGCTACAAAGAGAATAAAATACCTAGAAATACAACTTACAAGGGATATGAAGGACCTCTTCAAGGAGAACTACAAACCTCTGCTCAAGGAAATAAGAGAGGACACAAACAAATGGAAAAACATTCCATGCTCATGGGTAGGAAGAATCAATATCATGAAAATGGCCATACTGCCCAAAGTAATTTATAGATCCTATGCCATCCCCATCAAGCTACCATTGACTTTCTTCACAGAATTAGAAAAAAAAGACTACATTAAATTTCATATGGAACCCAGAATGAGGCTGTATAGCCAAGACAATTCCAAGCAAAGAGAACAAAGTTGGAGGCATCACGCTACCTGACTTCAAACTATACTACAAGGCTACAGTAACCAAAACAGCATGGTACTGGTACCAAAACAAATATATAGACCAATGGAACTGAACAGAGGCCTCAGAAGTAACACCACACATCTACAACCATCTGATCTTTCACAAACCTGACAAAAACAAGCAATGGGGAAAGGATTCCCTATTTAATAAATGGTGTTGGGAAAACTGGCTAGCCATATGCGGAAAACTGAAACTGGACCTCTTCCTTACACCTTATACACAAATTAATTCAAGATAAATTAAAGACTTAAACATAAAACCTAAAACCACAAAAACCCTAGAAGAAAACCTAGGCAATAGTCACTCAGGACAAAGGCAAAGGCAAAGGCAAAGACTTCATGTCTAAAACACCAAAAGCAATAGCAACAAAAGCTAAAATTGACAAATGGGATCTAACTAAACTAAAGAGCTTCTGCACAGCAAAAGAAACTATCATCAGAGTGAACAGGCAACCTACAACATGGGAGAAAATTTTTGCAATCTATCTGTCTGACAAAGAGTTAACATCGAGAATCTACAAAAAACTTAAACAAATTTACAAGAAAAAAACAAGCCCATCAAAAAGTGGGCAAAGGATATGAACAGACACTTCTCAAAAGAAGACATTCATGTGGCCAAAAAACGCACATCATCACTGGTCATTAGAGAAATGCAAATCGAAACCACAATGAGATACCATCTCATGCCAGTTAGAATGGTGATCATTAAAAAGTCAGGAAACAACAGATGCTGGAGGGGATGTGGAGAAATAGGAATGCTTTTACACTGCTGGTGGGAGTGTAAATTAGTTCAACCATTGTGGAAGACTGTGATGATTCCTCAAGGATCTAAAACTAGAAACACCATTTGACCCAGCAATCCCATTACTGGGCATATACCCAAAGGATTATAAATCATTCTACTATAAAGATACATGCACACGTATGCTTATTGCAACACTGTTCACAACAGCAAAGACTTGGAACCAACCCAAATGCCCATCAATGATAGACTGGATAAAGAAAATGTGGCAATATGTACCATGGAATACTATACAGCCATAAAAAATGGCTGAGTTCATGTCTTTGCAGGGACATGAATGAAGCTCAGCAAGCTAACACAAGAACAGAAAACCAAACAGCGCAGGTTCTTACTCATAAGTGAGAGTTGAACAATGAGAACACATGGACACAGAGAGGGGAACATCACACACTGGGGCCTGTCGTGGGGTGGGGGGATAGGGGAGGGATAGCATTAGGAGAAATACCTAATGTAGATGTTGGGTTGATGGGTGAAACACACCACAATGCACATGTACACCTATGTAACAAACCTGCACATTCTGCACATGTACCCCAGAAATTAAAGTATAATTTTAAAAAAAGAAGCCTCCTATTCGTCGTGTAGAAAATGTCTTATTGTCCAATTTACACAGGCCAAGAAAAAGTTCTCCCCTGAAGAAGTCAAGCTTGCTGATGCTAATCCAAATTTAAGAGCTGCAGCCAGAGCTGAGCTGCCTATACAGCCAGTTTTGGAGTTTTGTTTTGTTTTGTTTTCCAGAAACAGGATCTCCCTCTGTCACCCAGGCTGGAGTGTGGTGGTATGATCATAGCTCGCTGTAGCTTCAAACTCCTGTGCTCAAACAATCTTTTTGCTTTTGCCTCCCAAAGTGCTAGGATTATGTGAACCACCATGCTTGGCCACAGCCAGCTTGTTAAGGGAATGGCAACCAAGGAGTTCAAATGTGTCCTCGCCCTTGCTTTGGATCCTATGTTTACTCTATAACTTTATCATTAGTAACATCATAGAAGGGACCTACATAGTGGTGACTGGGATTCAACCAGTCCCCTTTCTTTTATCTGGCATCCCTGCTCAGCATTGTAGACAGGATGGTATCCTAAAGGACTTTTACCCAATAAGACACAGTCAAGTTCTTAAGTGGAGTTTATTAAAAAACAAAACAAACAAAAAAAAAAAACCTATCAACTTCATCTCCAAGATCTTAAGGGATTTTGCTCACTCTTAGAAGTACTTTGATAGTTCCACATCACACATTGTTTTGCATCTTAATTAGAAAATATTTTCTACTTGAAACTTGCTGAGAGGCTAGACTGACCTGTAACAAAAGACCTGGTCTATATGTTTTCTTCAATTCATTCAATTCATAACTTAGCAGAAGACTTGTCAGTGAGGCTTTTCTTTTCTTTCTTTACAATTGTCCTTTTTTTAAACAGGTAATTTTATTGCTTGAAGTGTTCTAGTTTGAAGGGCTACAGAAACATTTGTTTTTCCTTGTCTGTCCATGAAAATACGTATTAAAAGAATGACTTGTGACACAGTCTTAAATGACAAAATAGGTTTCACTAGCCTATTACCAGTGCTCACTTTCAGCTCCTTCCTTGTAGCATAGTAGATGGAGAGAAGAGTGCTAAATATATGTACGTGTGCATGTACTCATGCCCCCAGGCAGTGGAAACTATGCTGCTGGATTGTCATACTGCACCACTGTCCAGCAGGCATGTTTCCTTGCATTTTTCCACCTTCTTGCCCAGTACTGATGTAAGAGTCAGGCTGCATAACATCACATGCTTGGACTGCTGGTAGGAGATCAGGGCTGCTTTTCCTAATCAAATCTAAAATCAAATCTACCTTTCATAAGTACTGGAGCCTTACCTGTTCCACCGCACTGAAAAATCTCTTTCATGTCATTCAGTACTATGAACCAACAAACATTCAAGAATAGCTGAGAACACACTAAAAAATAAAAGCTGCAAGGAAACATTAATCCTAGAAGATACAGGAATATAATATGAAGCCTATGCTATTAAAACAATATGGCCAGGCACAGTGCCTCATGCATGTAATCCCAGCATTTTGGGAGGCTGAGGTGGGTGGATCACTTTAGGTAAGGAGTTCAAGACCAGCCTGGCCAAATGGTGAAAACCCGTCACTACTAAAAATACAAAAATTAGTGGGGCGTGGTAGCACAGGCTTGTAATCCCAGCTACTTGGGTGGCTGAAGCACAACAATTGCTTGAATCCAGGAGGCAGAGGTTGCAGTGAGCTGAGATCATATCACTGCACTCCAGCCTGGGCAACAAAGCAAGACTCTGTCTCAAAAAAACAGCAATAACAACAACAACAATATGTTCTTCTCACAAGTATGGACACATAGACCAGTGGAATAGAATAGAAAACCCACAAATCGAGTAACACACATATGGGAATTCAGCATATAAAAAAAGTGGCATTTTAATAACTAGGGCAAAAATGAACATTTTAATAAATGGTGCTTAAAGAACCAAATAGCCATTTGGAACAATATGAAGTTAGACACACATCCAAACCCTGAGAACAAACTTCAAAATAGTTAGAGATCTAAATGTAAAGAATTACACCATGTAAACAGTAGAAGAAAAATGAATTACTCTATAACCCATGTGTTGAAAAGTTTTTCTATATATGATTTAAAATACATTGAAGGTAATAGTTGATATTTTAATCATCTAATTATAATATTAATAATGATAATAATAATAAGAATAAATTTTGCATGGCAAAAAAGTGTTATAAGCAAAGGTCAAAGGGTAAAAAACACCAGCCAGGAGAAAATATAATATATCACTACAGATAAAAGGCTAATACTCCTAACTTATTAGGTACTCTTAAAATTTGAAGGAAAAAAATCCCAAAACAAAAAGAGACAAAAAAATAAGCAGAACATTTATCAAAATATATGAAAATGGTTTCTGAATATAAGAAAATATATAATAATGATTAACTATAGGATACGGATGGGACTAGGATGGGCAGAAAGGGATAGTGATAAAACACTAAGGAAATCCCTTTATGAAGTTTTGACTTTTGGTGGTATGTTAATATTTTCACTGCTCAATAAATGAAACCAAAAACTATGTGTTTAAAAAATAAAATCGTTTACAAACAGAATAGCTTTATTTTCAGTGAAACATCACCACATTGATAATGAGAAAACAGAACTAATCTTAGTAAATTATGCAGGTTTTTAAAAAGCTTGCAGTGGGAATGGTTAGTAATTCTCACAGTATTTTCTATAGATTCTGTAATTGAGTATATAAGTAAAATATATCGAACATAATGGAAGCCAGGATCTCCCTGTTGAGGAAGATTTACACAGCAAAGACTAAAATGAATCCTGTGCCTTTGGATTGCTGTGCGAGTTACCAGGATGAGCTTTTGAACTCATAGTACATATTTAGCTATGTGTTGTCTATATCTGCATCTGTCTAATACCAATGTGTGTGTGTGTGTCCATGTGAATAATTTTCTAGCTATGCCCACTACAAGAGCTTCAAAGCAGGGGCACACCAATAGTAATGAACACACCTAATGTTCACTTAAGGCAATGAGGACTTCTTGGAACAATGACTGTTTCCAGTACTAAGGAAGAAGAAAGATAAGATGAGCCTAATATGATATGCCAACAATTATGCCAGAAAGTAAAAGTGCTGGAAACCTGTCAAAGCACACAGTAATTAGCTTGAGTGGGCTCTAGTAGGCTTTGAATGTGTCCCCCAAATTTCATATGTTGGAAATACAATCCTCAATGTGGCAGTATTGAAAGGTGGACCTTTAAAAGGTGATTGGATTAATCCATCCATGGATTAATGGATTAAGGAATTTTGGGGTTAATGGATTGATGGATATCATGCGAGGAGAATGGGTGGCTTTGTCAGTAGAGAAACAGAGACCTGAACACAGTAGCCTGCTCAGCCATCCCACCATGTGATGCCTCGTGCTGCCGCGGGACTCTTCAGAGAGTCCCTATCAGCAAGAAGGTGCTCACCAGATGTAGCCCTCAACTTTGGACTTCTCAGCATCCATAACTGAGAAGTAAATTCATTTTCTGTATAAATTATGCAGTTTCAAGTATTCTGTTATAGAAAATACAAAATGAACTGATGCAGTCTATCACTGGCCAAATATAGACCAATTTGAACAATTAAATAATGAAAATACAAAATGAACTGATATAGTCTCTCACTAGCCAACTGTAGATCAATTTGAACAATTAAATAATGATAGTAACAGGTTATTACCCACTGAATAAAATAATAATCCATTAGTTAATACTGATGTAAGTACAGAAATGAATACATAAATAAATAGGGGCATGAAGAAAGCTTTACATTAGAGTAATATGACAATTAATAAACTTAAGTAGAATTATGGAGTCAGAAAATCACCTTTTATTATCATTATAGAAATTGATTCTGGCAAGAATTAGCAACAGATGCAATATTAACGGGTGAGAATATGATGAGAGAGGAGATATTGTCATAGTCTGAAAGTCTCCCCACAAATTATTTATTAATTACAAAGAGGAAACAGACATCTGAGAGTAGAGAAGTTTGGCAGACACTATCATATGTAAGTGATTAAAGTTAACATTATCAATACTGGTACAAGCCAAAATTACTTACCTCCTGACTTGATGTATGGAGGAAAATACAACATTACTTCTGTGGTGTTTCTTCTGAGATGCATAATCTGAATCTAATTATGGTGAAACAGAAGAAAAAAACAAATTGAAGTGCCTTCTAAAATCTAACCGTACTTTTAAAAAACATTAATAATGTAAAAGACGATAAAAATCTGATGATATAGGTGAAAATAGACAAAAGAGACATGTATCTTAAATGTGATATTACTCTGGATTGTATTTGGGAGTAGAAACAAATATTTATCAAAGACAATTTAAAAATTTAAACTGAAAATTTGAATTATATAATAGCATTGTATCAAGGTTAAATTTGCTGTTTGTTAATAAACTTCAGTAAGATAATGTAATGCCCTTGTTTAAACTAAGTGCATGCTAAGTTAATTAGATTTAAATCATCATAATGTCTACTAGTTATTCTAAAATAGTTCAGAAGGTAGAAAAAATATATAGACCATTGCATTAGTCCGTTTTCACACTACTAGAAAGAACTGCCAAGGACTGGTAATTTATAGAGGAAAAAAGTTTAATTGGCTCACAATTCCTCATGACCGAGGAGGCCTCAGAAAAATTACAATCATGGCAGAAGGCACCTATTCACAGGGTGGCAGGAGAGACAATGAGAGTCGAGCAAAGGGAGAAAAGCCCTTTTAAAATCATCAGATCTTGTGAGACCTAATTCACTATCATGAGAACAGGGTGGGGAAAACCGCCCCCAGGATTCGATTATCTCCACCTGGTCCTTCCCACGACAGATGTGGATTGTGGGAACCATAATTCAAAATGAGATTTGGGTGGGGACACAGCCAAACCATATCAACCGTTGATGAGGGGATGAGAGAGAGAGAGAGAGAGAGAGAGAGAGACACACACACAGAGAGAGAGAACAAATCTAAATAAATAAAAAATATTAGTATCTGGTGAATCCCAGTAAAGGATACATCACAGTTCTTTGTACTAGTAGCCTTGAAAATTTTCTGTAAATTAAACATTATATAAAAATAAAAGGTATACAAACTGTGAGCATAAATATCATGGATAAAAATAGAAACACTCAGTGACTCAAAATATAGGTATATGTATGAATACGTACATAATTTTTCACTTAGTTTCTTTGGAAACTTTGGAAGCTTTGGAACTTTTACATTTAATACCTTATTTATAAATTGAAGTAAATGATTGTGAGAAAAAGAGCATTTTTCATATGTAAGAGATGAGTAACCTGAGGCTTATGGATATTTTGAACTACGTTTAAATTCACACTAAGTAGTCATACAATTTAATAGCAAATATTCCAATTCCAAATTAATTTTTAATAGTTCTACAAGGTCATCATTTGGGTGGGACATTTTAAGTGAAATTTTTCTTTTCCCTATCTTATCCCTATCAGAGTCAAGGTCCAGTTAAACAAGTTTTCTTCTTCTGTGACAAAGTGGATCAAAAAATAATTGTTCATATCAAATTTGGAGTATTTTGTCTTACTCAGGAGTTCTCTGATATAAACTTTTTGGTTTCCTGGCTTTTTCGCATTCCCCAAAAATGGCCCATTAAAATCTGAAGCTTGGCTTGCTGGAAATTGACAGCTGCCTGCTTGAACACTCATATCCCTGGATTTGGGCTTTCTTATTTGTTTGGGTCTCTGAGACTTTCCCTGCCTGCTTGCCAGCGAGCCAATTTTGAATGTTTGCTTTGAATTGTTTTATCCAGCAGTTTTAGAGGTTTGGCAATAGAGGGGTTTCAGAAACATTAACTGACATTTCACCTTGAAATGGAAGGTTCTATTTGTTGTTGTTATTGTTTACCCTCTTGGATAGTAAGATTGGGACATGGAAGGAAGAGTCACCCATTGGTGGCTGGTAGTGTCTCACTTTATCTGAAATTTTGATACATTTATTAAAATAACAAACAGAAAACTAATAAATAATTTTTCAAAATTTTACTTAGCCACCATCAAATCTTATTACATTGATTGTAACTATAAGCAAATGTGTTATTACTTTTTTCATTTAATTGCGTTAAAATATTTTAGGTTCTGCCTTATAAATGCATTATTATAATTAACAACCTACATGGACATTGTCTGAGTAGGTTAAAACTTATAATAGATGAGATCTTATAAAGCTTATTATGCCTTGATGAAAGGCATAATAAGCTAATACAAAAATGATTGATGCTTATAAAATAGATTTTTCCAGAAAATTAAGTACAAACATTCAATAAATATATGTAAAGCTATGGCCAATTTCATTATAAATCATGTTCTTTTACTGTAAAAAAAAAAAAAAAGGCCCACTGCCGACTGCACCCTATTTCTACCAGAGCTTAAAGAAAACAATACTTTGACATATTGCTGGTGCTACTGGGTAGCTACTGATATGGTTTGGCTCTGTGTCTCCACCCAAATCTCATATTGAATTGTAATTGTAATCCTCATGTGTTGAAGGAGGGATCTGGTGGGAGGTAATTGGATCATTGGAGCAGTTTTCCCCATGCTTTTCTCATGATAGTGACTGAGTTCTCAGGAGAGCTGATGGTTGTAAAGTTTGTGGCAGTTCCTCTTCCTCCTTCTTCCTCTTCCTCTTCTTCTTCTTCTCTCTCCCTATTTCTCTCTCTCTCTCTCTCTCCTGCTGCCATGTAAGATGTGCCTTGCTTCCCCTTCGCCTTCTGCCATGATTGAAAGTTTCCTGGAGGCCTCACTAGTTATGCAGAACTGTGAGTCAATTAAATCTCTTTTATTTATAAATTATCCAATCCCATGTATTCTTTATAGCAGTCTGAAAATGGACTAATACAACAACTCTCTGGAAAACAACTTGCCATTATTCGTATAGCCTTAAATAAAGCAAATTCATTCTTCTAAGGAAATTAACCTGTATTAGAAAAATATCCACCAGTAGCAGATAATATAGACACAAGAATGTTTACCACAACATTCTTTTTACTGGCAACAATCTACAAAAATGGGAATGTCCAAAGCATGTGAGAAGTTGAAAAAATCATGGCATAGCTGCAAATTGATATATTATGCAGTCAGTAAAAATAATAATTTTGGAATCTATTAACATGAAGATATATCCATAAAATATTAAGTAGAGAAAGCTAGTTGCAATAGAATGTGTACAAATATGCTCCCATTTTAAGGAGAAAATGTGAAGATTTTTTTATGTGGAATCGTATACATTAATACAATATTCACACACATCTATGTATGGTATGTATATATGATTTGTAAATGTATATCTATATATTTGTGTAAAATAATGTAGGCTTGGAGAAAAACATGGGAAAATATACCTAAGAACTCTTTTAAAAAGTAATATGGGCTGAAGAGAAGGGTGAGGTAAGGTGAAAAGAAGGCAAGCAAAAAAGTAGAAAAGAAATTCTGTATTCTTCAAAAAGTAGAGTTACGTGTGCATTTATATAACAAATACGTAGGTAAAAGATACTTAGAGTACCCCAGATAGACATTATATTAAACATTATTTTAAATCATCCTAAAATCATCAATGCTATGTTTAAAGTGCATTTCCTTTGAAATGTTATTGCAGTTTCTCCAGAGTATTAGCTATAGAATCTTAGAGGTGGAGTAGACCTTTGTCTACAAGTAAATTTATTTGATGCTCTGCAATTTTAAAGTGCAAATGGTTATTTTTTTAAAAGCATGTGTCTAGATGAGCTCTTTAATAACTTTGAAAGGTGTAATAAATTTCAAGCAACTATACATCTTTAAAGGGCAAATTAAAAACACCCTAGAATTAAATTTAATTTAGACATTATCAGAAATAATAGGAGCATAAATGAATTTATCCTGTGTATTGGCAACTCAATACACAGGCAACCTTATACACAGAAACTCAATAGCCTGAATTATTGCAAGTTTATAATATCACCAAAAATACCAGGTAGGTAATTGGCTAAATAGATCTAATACCAGCACTGACCTTGGGAAAAGTGGCATGTATGCTTTATACCATAGCATTTTAAACTGGCAATAACTAATGGGGTTGGCAGTGATAACCATCAAATACAAAACATAAGTAATTTCTGAATCAATGTAGAGAGGACACATGAGTATGGGAAATGAGCCAAGATAAAGGTTATAGTAAGTGTGTTTTTTCAAATGATGAATAGGACCTAGAGGGTAAAAGGAAATTTTATTGCCAAAAAAATATGATGGTGCTAATTCTTAACTCATGACTCTAGATAAAACAGACAGCATGGAAAGAAAAAAAAATATAGTTGACATACAATCAGATTCAAAAATCCCCAAATTAATTTTACTTTCCTAATAAATATATAACTTATTTTCTTATTTTGTGTAATAAATTATAATCTCATTGATTTTAAAACACACACACACACTTAAGAACAATGTGTGAGGCAATTGCTTTTAATTTAGTTAATTCAAGCAATATATATAGAGACATTGAATTTACATTTTAATATATAAGTATGCATAAATTGGACACCTCTAGGTCTACTTAAGATGCTTCATGACATAGGAAGAGGATAGCATTTAGCTTGGAGAAGAGTCTATGAATATGTCAGAGCACTGGAGAACTGTGAATGCAATGTAAACTAACATGTAAATGAAATGTTGGATTTTCAAACAATCAAGAAACTAAAAGGAGGTCAAAATAACTGCCATACAGATATTTTGTGGATATTACAGCACTTGTTCAAGACAGCAAAGGTTTGGACAAAAGTACCAATCAAGAGTCCAGAGAAGTGTAGTTTTCATTTTGTATTTTTTATGTTACACAATCACACACAAGGGCAAGCTACCATGATAAAAATGTAACGACTCTGTCTATCTATCTATCTATCTATCTATCTATCTATCTATCTATCTATCTACCTACCTACCTATCTGGTCTATATCTATATCTATATGTGATCTGTGTTTATAGGTACACCTATATCTATCTATATCTATATTTATGTTTATTTCTATACCAATATAAGCAGACTGAGCATTACAAGGAAAGATATAGAATGTAGTGAATGTTGAAGAATCATGTAATGAGAGAACTAAACAGAAATAGATTTCTTTGGCTTTTAGCCAACTATAACTTCAATTTTCCAGAAACTTTCCTCTGAGTGACCTAGATTCTCTACCTACTGAACAATCACTATAGCTACCAAAATGTTTTAATGTTTGCTTCAGCTGTCTGGTAACTGATGGATGTAATTAGGCAAAGGGAGTATTAGGTGGCTGCAACTTGTGAATTAATAACCCTAACCTCCTAATCTCATCTCTGAACATGTATAAGTCGTTACAGCTCTATTGAGTCATGTCAGTGAAATTAAGGAAATGATAATTATTTTCAATGATATTATTTTGCAGATTTATATTTAATCACACTTTTGGCATTATAATTTTCCAATTTTACTCACTTTAATGAATTATCACTCACAACAAAGGTTGTTGTAATTAAATTGACTATGTCCTTGAACTGATAGATCTATAACTTGAAAATTCCACTTCCTAATATTATTAAATGGATTCAACATATATCTAAACTTTATCTAATAATTACAGATGACTCTTCATTATCTAGGAGTTATATATCCAACTTGCAAATCAGGTCGGTTGTTCCTCCTATTAGCTGTATGATTTTGGCCATCTAGCTATTTTATTGTTCATTAATTCATCACTCTGAAGACTTTTTGTCTGTTTGCAATAATTGTGACAAAGATTTGTCAAAATCAAAGCAAAATTAATGGCAAATATTTTATGCATTCATACTTCCATAATTGTTTGGCTATATATGTTGAACATTTTTACAACAAACTACTTAAAAATAAAATCAATTTTCATTTGGTTTCAAGCATTCTTTGACCATAAAAATCTGATTATCTTTCAAATTAGAAAATTGCATTTATTTTATACATTTTTATGAGCTTTTTACCTTAACAAATGTGAAGTAAAAAGACATAAAAATGGTGATGGAAAGAGTTCTGATTCTGCTTAGATTGTAGAAAGCATTGGTAAAGAGACCGTTAGAAATTAAAATGTAATATTTTTTAAAAATATTCATAACACCACAGACTTTCATATGTTACTATGTTCAATGAGGAGAAAAGCTTCATCTGTGTTATACGTCCCATATCTCTAGCTTGTAAGAGAGAGAGATGGGGTTCTCAACTTTAGTTGAGTTACAATACAGTTTTACTTACCCAAGTAGAGACTATCAAGTATCCTACTATAAGTAGGGCTAGGGTTAGTATGAGGCATAAGGATTGGGTTAGATTTTAAAGTCTGTGCGTTGAAAATAACTATTAGTCATTGATTGATAAGAAAATGGTTGCTTATTTCTTTGGAATAGCCCTATTGAGAAGTGTGCAAAGGGCATGAACTGATATTTCTCAAAAGATGATATACAAGCAGCCAACAAATATACGAAAAAACTAGATTAGAAGGCTGAATTAAAAAAAAACTACGAGAAAATTCCTAACATTACCAATCATCAGAGAAATGCAAATTAAAACCACAAAGAGATGCCATCTTATACCAATCAGAATGGCTGCTATTAAAAAGAAAAAAAAAACACGTTGGCAAGAATGCCGAGAAAAGGGAACGCTTATACACTGTAGAAATGTAAATTAGCATGGTATTTATAGAAAACAGTATAGAAATTTCTCAAAGAACTGAAAATAAAATTACCATTTGACTCAGCAGTCGTGCTCCTGCGTATCTGCACAAAGGAAAATAAATGTTTATATCAAAAGCACACCTGCACTCATATGTTTATTGCAGCACTATTCACAATAGCAAAGCCATGGAATCAACCTAAAAGTCCATCAACGGACGATTGAGTAAAGAAAATGTGGTCTATATTCACCATGGAATATTCTACAACCACAAAAAGAATAAAAGTATGCAGCAACATGAGTGGGGCTGGAGGCCATTATCCTAAGCGAAATAACTCAGAAGCAGAAGGTCAAATACCACATGTCCTCACTTATAAGTGAGAGCTAAGCAATGGGTGGACATGGACATACAGAGGAAAGCAACACATACTGGGTAATCCCAAAAGGGGAAGGGTGGATGGTGAGTGAGGATTTCAAAATTGTCTCTTGGGTACAATGTTCACTGTTGGGAGTGATGGGCACACTGGAAGCCCAGAGTTCACCATGACGCAACAAATCGTGTAACAAACCTGCACTTATGTCCCCTGAATTTACAAATAAATAGATGAGTATTTAGGCAACTGGAAGAATTGGATAAATATACTAAATAAAAATGATTACTTTAAAGGCTGTAATCATTACTTTAAAGGCTTGTAATCCAACCTGCTCTAAAGGCTTGTTTCATTAGAAAAAATACAATGAGTGACAATATCTTAGGAGAAAACACGATGGTAAAGATGTAATAATCCCGGTGCTCAGCAACATGGAGCACATGGAGAGAAGGAAACTGGGGTCTCATCTGGAGGGTAGACCGTGTTGTGTTTAACTGCTAAGAGATCCAAATAGGTTGGTGCCCCCTGCTTTTGAAGAACAGTAACAACATCAGCCGACATCTAGGTTTTTAATTTGTTGGGGAGAGGATTTCTTCTGGAATCATGCGGAAGGACCGCCATTTTCTTAGAGATTCTTTGGATAGAAAACGAGCTCTGTTAGGGCCCATGTTGTGATCACTGAAGAGGATGTCGGATGTCTAAGTAGGGAGGGAGGCTTGTGGATTGACTATTAGAGTAAATGAAAATAGTGTAGGATAGTCACAATACAGCAGCACTGGTGCTAAATTTAAGGGTCATCTGGTGAGGAATGTGGAAACCAAACAGTTAACACAAGACTCTCATCGTTAGACCTTAAAAATATTTCTGAGTGTTTAAGGAGAGCAAAAGCCAGCACAAATGAACAGCAGATGCCAAGGCCAACTCAGTAACAGAGATCTTTGCCCTGCCTTTCTCTTTTTTTCTTTTAATTTCCAGCTGTGCATAGAAAATTCAAGACCCACAGGTCTTAATTGGAGACAAAGTCATTTCAAAGTTTCTTCTTAATTGGGAAAGGGATATTAGGAAAGTTCTCCTGTGTTGTTTTTCTTCTCTTTCAGTTCTTCTGAGATAGAGTTCATGTCTTATCAACTGGCCTTGAAGGAGAAACAAAGCAAAACAAAAAATAAGCAAACCACATCTTGACAGCATCCTCAATAACATAGTCGTTTTGGTAAACACACCAAAAAATAATTTCCCAGGATGCTAGAGCTCTGGACCTCAATTCTGAAAGAGCTTAGCAGTGTTTTTATTTTGTTTATTTCCTAATGGAAGTGCCAGTTTTCCTATTGATTTTTCAACCTCCCCTGGCGGTATTCTCAAATGTCTGTGTAGTATCCCACCCAATCTGCAGGTCCATGCTGGCGTCATCTAAGCCTATCAATCAGAAAGGATTTATTAAACACAAGCTGTGTGCCCAGGATTATAGGGAATAAGAAAGAAGTGAAAGACACATCCCTTGCTGTAAAATGATGAATCAATATTTTGTCATAATCGGCAATGAAACTGTGTGTGTGTAAATAGGAAGTATAGAATCTAGTAAATAATATGATTTCTCTAGCTGCTTTGAGACAGGATGGAAATATTAATGATAAATTTGGCCCATTGACTCTTTGGGGATACGATATTTTGCTACTCCATGTTTTTTTCTTGCTTTTAATTGTATCACATTAAACTTTCTAAAATGTATTTCATTCTGTTTATCTTTCCAGCTACCTTTCAGGTGACTGACATTTACCCTTTTCCTGGTATAATTTTTAGATTGTGTCCTCCTGTACGTTGGTTCTCTTGTTTCAGGACTATGGTGATAGCACATGGGACGGAATGAATACTCATATTTGCTTACCTTAGCATGATTGTTTCTGTGTTTTCAGTGTCTTAGGAAGAAATTGAAAAATATAAGTATCTTCAGTTCTAATTCCTGGCAGTTCGCAAATACAAACTGTAACTTGAACTAAATAAGCTTGTTTCAGTTTCAGGATGTATTTGGCTATGAGCGGAAGGCATGGAATGTGGTGGCATCATGTATACAGTAACATGGTGAGTGGGATGAATTCTTTAATCACCACTGTCTTCTACTCATCTTCTCCCAAAGTTTTAGTTTACTCTCTCAACTGGATGGGTCATGATTTCCCTAGTTCTCCAAAAGGGATCATCAAAACCTCCACTTTGCTGCTAAAGACTAGTCTTATTCTCTTATGTCTTGTAGCTTCGAAATGGACAAATTCTCCATTCCGCATATTTTCTTCAGTTGTCACATGTTACTTTGTTATGAACATTTAAAAAATGAAACATAACCACAAGTAGGAAAGTACAAAATGGCTGCAAAAATAAAGATTATAGCATATTTTTATCATGTAGAATCAAGGTACAGTTTGGCATATCTGCCACAAATATCCAGGTACACATATAGAAACATAATTTCATCAATATATTGGTCAGATGTGTGAGTAGGCCTGCTTCTCTACCTACTCCTGGTAACATTAGTTAGTGTCTAGGGCTAACTGCTTCTCCTCTCCTCTCCTCTCCTCTGCTCTCTCCTCCCCTCCCCTCCCCTCCTCTTCCCTCCTCTCCCCACAGTAAACTCAAAAGTATCTGAGGCAGGTCTCAATCAATTTAGAAAGTTTTTTCTTTTTCTTTGCCAAGGTTAAGGACACACCTGTGACACAGCCTCAGGAGCAGAAGGATGACAGAGTTCTGTCTGTCCTTTGTCGAGCACCTGTGAATATTTAACTTATATACAATACCTCTATGTGTTTCACAACTGAATCGGAGACACGGAGAGGCCAAATATCTCATTCAGTTATTAACATACCCAGAAGTACTTTATACCCAGAACTACTTTATTTTAATGTGTATGCTTTTTTTTTTTTTTTTTCTTTGAGACAGAGTTTCGCTCTTATTGCCCAGGCTGGAGTGCAATGGCATGATCTCAGCTCATTTCAACCTCTGCCTCCCGGGTTCAAGCGATTCTCCTGTCACAGCCTCCTGAGTAGCTGGGATCACAGGCGCCCACCACCATACCCAGCTAATTTTTGTATTTTTAGCAGAGAACGGGATTTCATCAAATTGGTCAGGCTTGTCTTGAACTCCTGACCTCAGGTGATCTGCCCTCCTTGGCCTCCCAAAGTGCTGGGATTACAGGTGTGAGCCACCACACCCGGGCATGTCTGTGCTTTTTAACCCGATATTATAATACAGTGTTTCTGTTTCTGGCATATATTAAAATATTACTTAGCCATGAGAGGTACTGCGAGAATTAACTAAAACTGACTGACTGGCTGTGTGTATGCGTGCACACCTGTGTATCAGTTCTCCAGGATCTTAGACTTTCTTGAATTTGTGGATACATTATCTTTCTGAAGTTTGAAAGCATAATCTTGGTTGGGTTTGAACGTTGGTACTTTATATGTTGATTAAATATGTATGTAAGCATATTGGAGAATATGATTATTTTAAATATATATCATGTAAATATGTTTTAATCTATTACACATAGACACACAAGCCCACACCCACACTCCCCACATTTATATTTTATAATATATGAAAATATGTATTTTATATATATTTATATTTATTTATATATAGTGTATATGTATGTGTGTGTGTACATGTATATATATATTTTTATTTATTATTATTTTTTTGCTAAGTGTATGCATTTTTGACCAGTAGGGAACAGATTGGTCTCGGTAGGTCTGAGTCCAGGTATTCTACAATTGATAAGCCCTGTAGGGGCTATAACAGTACTTTTCAAATGTTTGGGTTTTTTATACTTCCATATACAGAACATGATACAATTGGTATTTATTATACATCTAATACAGAGGGTAGCATCAGAATAAAAGTACTCTCCTCAGCTTCTATTTCTAATAATTTGCTTAACCTCTACATTTTCACAATTTGTTGGAGCTATGAACTAAGGAATTGTGCCCTAGCCTCTGAGTAACTTGGTATACTCCCTGTACACTATGATCTATCTAGCATAAATGCAAAATTTCAACATACAATCCATAGAGCTTTGCGATTTGTAGTTGACACTTAAAAGATCTTTCTCTCTGGTAGTTTTCTCACTGGATTATAAGGACTGGGCTGATCTTTAATAAACCAGATGTCAAGGACTTCGTTAGAATAATCATGGGTATACTTGAGAAACTATCTCAACAATTTCATAATTTCTAGAATGTTTGTGACACTCCCAGCTGCAAGTAAACCTGAGGTTTGTTATCTTGACACTGAAGCTGTGCT
The DNA here is from genome assembly GCF_028885625.2 of Pongo pygmaeus. Lineage (NCBI taxonomy): Eukaryota > Metazoa > Chordata > Mammalia > Primates > Hominidae > Pongo > Pongo pygmaeus. Next base: position 15,681,752 of record NC_085930.1, on the reverse strand, counting down.
AGAGGCATTCTCTTATTCAGTTCATTCATTTGTTCATTCAGAGTTAAAGAAATACTTATTGAGTATCTACTATTACCAGGCTATTGTGCTGGGCACAGGAAGTACACATCTCACTTTGCCACCATGGAGCTTACAGCATAGTACAAGGGCTATGACAATTTCAGTCATAGAAACTGTGACACATAGTATAAAAATTCTGTTCAGAGAATGTGGGAGGTTTAGATCACAATGATCATCTACTATGGGAGTTAAAGAAGACGTCTATGAAGAAATTTGAGTGGAATTTGAACTGAATGAGTAATAATTTTATTTCAATAAAAAGTGAAACAATATTTTAGGCAAAGGAGACAATATATGTAGTAGCAAATTAGTAGAAGGGAGCAGTAGACATTTGATAAACTGAACTAAGTCTTACAGAGTTGAAGCCAGTGAATAAATAAAGAATCAGGAGAGATGCAAATGAAGATATTTTGCAGGATTAAGCTCATGCACCACCTTATAGACTACGCCAAGGTTGGAGTCTTTATTTCAATGTTCATGGGAAACCAATAAAGGAATTTTTATTTTTATTTTTTGAGACAGAGTCTTGTTCTGTCTCCCAGGCTTGAGTGCAATGGTGCAATCTCGGCTCATGGCAACCTCCGCCTCCCGGGTTCAAGCAATTCTCCTCCCTCAGCCTCCAGAGCAATTGGGACTACAGGTGTCTGCCATTGTGCCCAGCTAATTTTTGCATTTTTTTTAGTAGAGATGGGGTTTTGCCACGTTGGCCAGGCTGGTCTCGAACTCCTGACCTCGGGTGATCCATCTGCCTCGGTCTCCCAAAGAGCTGGGGCCAATGAAGGATTTTACATGCATTAATGTGTGGATGCTTAAAGGAATCTGAGATATGGCATGCTAGCTTTTTAGTTAGAAAAGTTTATACCAGTTGCATTATGAAAGGGAGAATTGATTCACAGAGAAAAAGAGACAAGCTAGTAGACTGTTGCTGAAGGCCAGAAGAGAGATTATTCATAAGGATTAGATTTATAATAGCAATATGTAAGAAGTACAAACATTTGAAAGTCTTTAATAGAGTGAACCTGAAAATGTTGTTGATAAACCATACTAAGGAGAAGGTGAACAAAAAACACAATGTCAAAGATGATTTGCAAGTCTCCAGTATGTGTAGTTGGTTTGCCGGCCATGTCATTTCATTGATATAGAAAATACTGGAAAAGTCAAATATAGGTAAAATTATGAGCTCCATTTTGGGCACATTACATTTGAGATTCATATGCAATATCTAATAGACAGGTTGGGTATATAGTAGGATATATATGGTTTGAAAGTCAGAGAGAAGCCTATGCTATAAATGTGGATGCAGAGTAATAGATAATGATTGAATCCATAAAAGTAGTTGATATTTCCTTGGGAAAGAATAGATCAACAAGGAATTATTCAGATCGAATCTCAAAAAACTTTAAGATATGTTTACTGGCCGGGTGTGGTGGCTCACGCCTGTAATTCCAGTAATTTGGGAGGACGAGGCTGGTTGATCACCTGAGGTCAGGAGTTCAGGACCAGCCTGGCCAATGTGGTGAAACCCCGTCTCTGCTAAAAATACAAAAATTAGCTGGGCATGGTGGCACGCACCTGTAGTCCCAGCTATTAGGGAGGCCGAGACAGGAGACTCGCTTGAAATCAGGAGGCAGAGGTTGCAGTGAGCCAAGATCATGCCACTGGAGTGTAGCCTGCGTGACAGAGTGAGTCTCTGTCTCAAAAAAAAAGAAAAAAAAGATATATTTACTAATTTGAGAAGGATGAATGATCAGGGTACGGTGAGCAGAAAAGCTGGAGATGGAGGGAAAAAAATCAGAAGAGTCTAGTGTGATAGAAAACAAGATAAAGTGTTTCCAGAGGGATGACGTCAAAAGTATTGTATGGTACAAAATGGTTCAGTAAATGAGAACTATTAAAAGTCCATTGGCTTTAGTTACAGAGAGATCATTTTTGACATCAGCAAGAGCTACTTCATTTGAGTAATAAGAGCAAAAGGCAGATTGGAGCAGGTTGGAAAGTTCCCGGGAAGTAAAGCAAAGGACTCTAAGAAGTAACAGAGCTTGTTAAATAAATTTGATGGTAAAGAGAATCAGAGGGGCAGAATATTAGTTAGAGGAGGAGTTGAGGCTGAATAATCTATCATTTTAATATAATGGTGTAGCAGCTTGGTTTGAGGGGTAGATCAGAAATTAGAGTTATTTTATAAGGGTGTAAAAAAGTTATTCTGCTTTTCATGAAGTCCAGTAAAATGAAACTAGATATAAACAGGAATAAGAGATTTAGGCAAGATGGTGGATGTCCTTGAATTAAACGCTGATATTTTAGATGCGTTAAATCTATTTTCCCATTTATTTCTGAAGAAAGTAATCCTCTTGGTTTTGTTTGAATTGTGGTCTCACCCAGGGGAAAGGAAAGAGAACAGATAATTATCTTCATGCTTTACCTTCCATTCTCTGTTTCTAAATACCAAGATTATTGTACATTAGTTTCTGATAGATAGCCCTCCCCACCAACCTTTTCTTTCTTAGACTGGGTATATGTCCTGATTTTATACAGGTTTTGGTTAAATTCTGCTTCACACCTTAAAAGACAATTCAAGGACAATAACATGTTGGAGAATTTTGAAACTTTATTTTCACCAATATATTATACACTAGTATCTCTAATGTTTTATAGGCAACAATTATTATATGACTGCATTTAAAAGCGATTTATATCTATACTGACATGTACACATTTGAAATAAAGGAATATTTTTATAAATGTATGATTTTTCAATATATCACCTATGGAAACATTGAAAGAAAATCTTTCTAAATATGTGACTCATCAATATATCACAGATGAAACATTCAAAGAAAATCATGCTTGTGGTATTGCAATGTGAGATCTCACCTAAAGTTTTAAAAAATATTTTCATAGAATGCATTACAGAAAATTTTGTGATAATCTTCACATATATGGAACTAATCGCATAACCCTAGGGCAATGTAATTCACCTATTCAATGCTGATCCAAATTATACGCCTTAATCAAGCATATGACAAAAGTGCGGTACTTATACTGACTATATTGGTTTTCATAAAACCAAAGGCTTAGGAGACGATCACAAGAAAAAAATTGAAAGTGTTCTACCTTTACTGTAATAATTATTGAACGAGCTATACGATATAATAGCTGTTATAATTTTATTAAAATACAGAATGTATTTTCTTCAAGCATTATTAAGGTAGGATGTTTTAGAGTATAAATATCTTTTTTGTTGAAAATGAAGACTTAAAATGAAGTCACTTATTTCAACTTGTAATATAACATGTTGAATGTCAACATAATGAGGACGTTATTGAGCTTCCTGGGATTATTAATTTAACTTGTGACACTTTTGCCAATTTAGGATTAGAATTGTATGTATAAATCTAAATAACAATGCTTGCATTTAGTATTAAGTGTTTGCTTTATTGATACTGGAAAAATACTTTTCTGGGTTATCATAGGGTTAATTTACATAATTTAATTTTAGTCTGTTACCTTTTTTTCTAAAAAGAAATGAAGTTTTATGAAAAACAAATAGCCATCAAATAGGTAAATCCTAGCACTGGGAAAATACAGACATAATATTTAAATAAGTTACCCTTTTACATCTTTAAATTATGCAATAGTCTTTCCTTTGGAAGTTCAATGATCTGATGACCTTGGTAACAAAGAAATAATACTACATACCTATCTCTATATATGAAAATTTGATATCATAAGACATTTGGATTTCTGGAGAAATAAAATAGCTTCCTAAGAATTGGCCACATAATAATTCCTTATATGTGTATATTTTGTAAGATATCTACTCATCTGATGAGGTTCAGGTACACTTATGGTAAAGAAGTGAAATGGCTAGAAGTCAATACATATTTTCATCAATGTAAAATACTTTCCACCGAAATATAAACAAATGAGTTAACATTTTTGTCATTTTTTGCTTTTCCACCTAAATAATGACTGCATTCTTGTATTTGGATTGCCAAGGAATTGATGTAAGACATTCATTTTTTTATGATTCTCCTTTCTTATGATACATTTTGCTTATTTTGAACTACTACATCCGATGACCAATAAGCAAATTATTATTAGACTTTGTTATGTTTTCTTTTTGTCCCAGTAAACAAAAAGTCTAAATAAATGTCGTATACACCTGTCTTAGACAGGTGAATGGTAATCAGTTAGTGTTGTCATATTGCTAAAATCAGTATATCTTCTTCTTTCCGTAAGTGTTTTTATAGTAATACATTACCAAATATTTCATTTTTTTAATAATTTCATAATCTCCCCTGCTATAACATTGTTTAGCTTATATATTTGAATCTGTTCATATATCTGGGAGACTAAGTCGACATAGAGACTCCTCTGCTTCTTTGCCAATTCTAATTCAATTTTTTTGACAAATGTAAAAATAAATGCTTCATTAATGTGCCTGTATTTTGTTCTATATCAATTGAATTAGTTCACTATGATCCCATAGATTTAAAAAATTTAAAATCATGTGTAACTTGAGGCTAGGTGTCAAGTGTCAGGATTAAAGCTTAGTTGTTCATCTAAACCTTCATTCACTACCTAAAATATATTTAAATTTAAATTAGTTATTTTGTCAGATTTCTAAATTACTATGAAAAATAAACTATCTGCAGTCTGAATGCATTATCAAATATGATACACATGATATTGGTGTTAGGAAATAAATGAATCATTAATAAAATTAGTTTATAGTTTATTAAGATTAGTTTATATCAGGACAATCCAAATATTAGCTAAGTCAAAGTTTAGAAAATGTCTTTGATTTCTAAGCAAGTAAATGTTATAAGCATTTGAATTATGTATGGCTGAGTTTCTATCTCATCACACAATTGGGTCACAAATTTTTGCATTATTTGATTTAAAATATTCAACAAGGCAGGATCCCATTTGTATTAACCTGCAATCTTGGCATGTGGAGTAGGGACATCTGAATAGAGCCTCTGGAAGATTTAAAATTTCCAGACTTATCTGAAAATTCTGAGTCTATAGTAGTTGCCTATGCCTTCTCATCAAGAATTGATTCACGTTCCATGTTGGAAGACACTATAGAGGCCTTTCTTCCACAAAGAAATAGATGCTCCAGTTTTCAGGTGCCCCTATATCCTCCCCTGGCTTCCCGGCCAAAGACCAGGTTATATCCATCCAGGGGTGTCCTGGGCCTGATTAGGAAGGAGCGACTAAAAAGCCGAAGGAGCGACTAAAAAGCCAAAGGAGCAAAATCTGCCCAACATGCACTGGCAGGGGCTTGAGTGTATTCACGAGACTGGATTGATTAGGAAGGTACTCCACTAAGGAGACCAGAAAACAAAGAACCACTTAGGGAGAGTTTACTGACCTGGGAAAACTCTTTTGTGATGTAGGGATTGAACTTCTTGGCTTTGACTTAAGGGAATGGATTTTGAAGCCGTGTAAATGTAATCTCAAAATTAGAGTGATCCCTAGAAACTTTGAAAAAAGTGGTAGTTCACACTGAACAAGGTGGAAATGCCTGAGTGAGAAAGGGAGGGGTGAAAAGCTCATGAAAATGGGCACGCTGGGATAGATATAAGAACCCAGAACTCTCACCAGAGAATTCTATTCCATGGGAAAGAACAGAGGACATCACATTTGCCCAGATCATCGGAACGTGTTGTGAAAAGGCACCACAGCATCGTTAAGTTCAGTGGTGGCTCTCCACTGAACAGTATTTGACTTACTGATAATGGAGATTTTAGGACCTCTGAAACAATGGACACCAGTTAGGAGTGCTTAACTACCAGAAGCCAGGTGTAGGAGACAATGATTATAATGACTGATAATTCTGACTGCCAGCCAAAGGAATCTGACCTGTAGACAGTTATGGGAATGGTGGATAAAGCCTGATATTCCTAGGGAAACAATAGGTGGTCAGGAAATGAGGAAATTCCTTCATGAAGTTATTCAAGAAAAGGCAATATTGGATAAACGGGAAGCTGACAGCAGTTGACCTAAAAAAAAAAAAAAAAAAAATTAAAAAGCCATTAACCAGTTTTTTGGAACTGATCCAGTTTTCAGAGTTCAACCCCCAGATGGAAGAGGTGGTTGGTTTCCCATGAGAAAGGACTGAGCAACAGCATGGCCAATATACATTATAAAGGAATTCCTTAGTCCTTTCCCAAAGAGATTTATGGCCATTAAGTTAAGTGATTTTTATAATGAATAATGAATATTTTACTGTTGGACACTAGGTTTCAGTAAACACTGATACCTGGAGGACTGCAGTGGCACCATCGCTCCTCAATTAGAGAATCTAGGACGCCAGAAATCAATGGAATCCTGACTGACGTTTGGCTTTCAGTCTGTCTGAAAACTTACCTGTTGAATATGTTATGAGTATATAACTGAGATGAACATATTTAATAGATGGCTTGACTCCCACATTATATTATAATGGTGAAAGCAAGTGAAGACTCTAAAACCAGGAACTGGCCAAAATAAAAAGTGTCACATTGGAGGCATTGGAGGGTGTGAGTGGCAGAGATTAATGCCAATCTTAAAAATCTAAAACATGCAGGAGTGATAGTCCCTATCATACCTTCTTCATGTAATTCCTCATTCTCATTCCCAAAGAAACTCAGTGCATCTTGGGTGATGGCACTGGATTACTGAAAGCCTCCATCTCTATTAGCTATGAGCATGGCTGCTGAGCCATATGTGATATCTTAGCTAAAACAGGTTACTATGGCCTTGGGTATATGGTGTGTGTTTATTTAATAAGTAAATGAATTTCTTCATCTTCCAATCAGGAGAGAGAAACACAAACAATTTGCATGCACAACAATATACACTTTTATTTTCCCCCCAGAGCTAAGTTAACTCTCCCATCCTTTGACATAATATAATCTAAAGAGACCCGGACCATATGGATATCCTACAGAACATCACATATATTCATTACATCAGTAGAATCATGCTGCAGACAGAAGGAGCAAGAGATGGCTAGATGTTGGAGGGCTTAGTAAGACATATGTGGTCCAAAAGGTGAGAAATAAATCCTGCAAAGATTTGGCTCTGTCACTTCAGTGTTAGGGGTCCAGTGATCAGGGACATGCCAGAACAGCTCCTCCAAAGTAAAAGACAAATTGCTGTCCCTTGGATTCCCTACGACAGAAAAGGCAATACCAATCTAGTAGACTCTTTAGGTTCTGGAGATAATACATTCCATACTTGGGAATATGTTTTGGTCTTTATATTGGATGACACGGAAGGCTGAAACAGCAATGTACAGGTCCAGTCTGCAGAACAAAGAGTTCTGTCATTTGGGTCATACAATTTGACAGACCCTATAAGGCCTGGAAGTTTCAGGGGTGAAAAAGATGCAGTATGCAAGTTGGAGTAAGTGCAATTGGAGGTACAACATCGGCTCTTGAGATTCTGGATGAGGTCATTTGATATGCAGCAGAGAAATGACAACTTTAAAAGACAGCTTTTAGGGTTTGACTCACAAAATACCTGACGATAGCGTATCAAATGACAATGCACTTGAAACTGCCCATCATAGGCTGAGTCAGTTTGAACTTACAAGTCATACAGCCAGGTGAACATAGTGACTGACCATCGTTATATGTTGGAAATGAAACATCTAATAACAAGCAAAACCAAGAAGAGTTGGTACAGCAAGGAACATGCACAGTTATCCCAGATTCCCATGTGACTAGCATGGTTGCATCTGCATTCCTCTCTCAGCTTACATCTATTGATCCGTGAAGAGTTCTGTATATTTGACATAGAACAGAGCAAAAGGCATAGGTTGGTTTATGGATGTGTCAGCTTGGTATAAAAAGGCAGTTGAAAAATGAATGGTAGTTGCTATGCTGCCCCACTCAGAAGTAGCCTTAGAATATGGCATGAGGAAAAGCCTTCCTAATGGGCAAAGCTGTAGGTGGTCCCCCTGATTATCCAATGGGCAAAGCTGTAGGTGGCCCCCCTGATTATCCACTTTGTGTGGAAGGAGAAGTGGCCCAAATTTGAAATATATGTGAACTCATCAAAGATGGAAAATGATCTGGCAGCTGGTGAGGGACCTGGTAGGAGAAACAGTGGAATATCAAAGACAAAGAAGGACCTTTGGTAGAGACACATACATGGACATGGGAGAGTGGTTATAGAGTGTGAAGAAGTTTGTATTATGGGCTAATTCTCACCAGAATACATCCACCACAGAAGCAGCACTAAGGAGCCAATTAGTCAAAATGACTCAGTCAATTGGTGTCAGCCAGAGTTTGCTAGAATTTACCCCAATGCTGAGATGATTGGCACATGAAATAGGTGACTGCTGTGGAAGAAATGGGGGCATGTATGGCTCAATAGCACAGATTCCCACCTATCAGGGCCCCTCTAGCCGTCACGGCCACTGTGGCCAACAGCACAGTAGCTCTGTGACACTGTTCCTCAGTTAAACACACTGGCCAGTTGACAACTTGACTACATTTTCCTCTTCTGTCCTGGAGGGGCCATTGGCTTGTTCTCTAAGAATAAAGATTTATTTTAGGTTCAAGTTTTTCCTTCCTGTCCGTAAGACCTCCAATATCATAATCCAGGGTCTTACAGAAATCCTGATTCGAAGACATGGGAATCCCATACAATACTGCATCCAATCAGTAATAATAAAATATAAAACAAACAAAAACATCACAGTAGAAGAGATGTCAGGATGGACTCATCACCAAGTGGTTTATTGAGTATCTTGTATTCTGTACCACTCAGAAACTACAGGCATTATGAGTGTCTGCTGAAGGTGAAGCTGAAGTGATAACTCAGAGGCAATGCTTTGTGAGGATGAGGTACTACTTTCCAGGATGCATGTAGGCATTAAATCAGAGACCACTATATGGCACTATGTCATCAAAAGGAAGAATAAATAGATTTGGGACCAAGGCATAGAAGCAGAGGAGGCCTGCTTACCATTATTCCCGGTGACCTTCTGGATACTTTGTGCTTCCCATCCCTTCAATTTTTGATGCTGCAGGATTAGAGAGCCTGGTTTTGGTACCTAACCAAGGTACACTCTTACCAGAACACAGCAAGATGTTCAAATAACTGCAAAACTAGTGATGCCACCTGGGCACTTTAGGAATCAGTAGATGAGAAAATAAATTACCAGTTTTTCAGAGGCAATTAAACCTAATCATCCCAAGAGAAGGTAGTGTTGCTGTTTTACAATGGATGCAGGCAGCAGTGTGTATGGAGCTTGGGTTACGCACTTGGGTGACTTATGGTACTCCTTCACCTAATTCCAACCATAAATGGACAAGGGCAACATTTCTAGCCTGAAAGGTAATGGTTATTATGACTTTTATTAGGACACTTCAGAAGTGAGAGTTAAGTTCACCCTGTCAGATAAAACACTGTGACCAACAAAAGGGGTAGCTGAGGGTGAGGAGAAATTAGATTGGATAGGGAAAGGGGAAAAATACATACACTAATTGTGAACATGTGACGACCGGGAGGAATTGGACCAGTGGTTCTTCCCTCTTTCTCCCACTTTTAATTTTCCCCTCCAAAAGGGGTTCTCACAGGAACCATGGAGGAGCTTCTTCCCAAACTGGTGTAGAGAAGTGGGTCAATGCAGTACTATTGGTAGACTGCGGCAGACATGGAGCTGTGCTACTGAAATCCTCTCAGGAAAGTACTCACTACCCAGCTGTGAAATGTTCAGCTGAAAGCCTTCAGCTGTTAGCTTCTTCAGGACCCACCCTGGTTTTCGAGCTGAGGTAATGCTTTTCTGGGGTGACTCCAGCAAAAGACCGAGCAAAGTGGTGTTAGGTGAGAGCATGCTCTCCTTCAGGAAAGCCCTCAACAGTGACTGAGCAAGGTGTTAGTAGAAGGTTTCACCATCTCTGCCTCACAAAGGACTCCTCTAAGGAGACAAATTTTTTTGGACCTTTTTGGTTTGGCTGACAGAGACTTAATTGTGACCTGATGTCTCCGCTTGCCCAATTCTGATTCCTCTCTCTGATGGATAATTTTTGATGTCAGCTTGACTGAGTGAGGGATGCCCAAATAGCTGGTAAAACATTATTTCTGAGTATGTCTGTGAGGGTGTTTTCAGAAGAGATTAGTCTTTGAATCAGTTGACTGAATAAGGAAGATCCACTCTCACCCAGTACGGGTGGGCACCATCCAAGAAGCTGAGCACCAAATAGAACAAAAAGGCAGAGGAAAGGTGAATTCACCCTCTCTTTTATAGAGCCAGAACACACTTCTTCTCCTGCCATTGGACATAAAAACTACGGGTTTTTTGGTCTTCTAAGTCCAGGACTTGAAGCAGTAGGTCCCTAGGTTTTCAGGTCTTTGATCTCACACTGAGAGTTATACCATCCGCTTTCCTGGTTCTGAAGCCTTCAGACTTGCAGAGCCACACTACTGTCTTTCTCAGTTATTCAGCTTCCAGACAGTATAATGTAGAGCTTCTCAGCCTCCACAATTATGTGACCAATTCTCACAGTAAATCCCCTCTCATCTACTTGTATATTTATCTGTCAACTATCATTCTCTCTCTCTCTCGTCTATCTCTCTGTCCATCCTCATGACATGTTGTGGTTCTGTGTTTCCACCAAAATATCATCTCAAATTGTAATCCCAATTTGTCAAGGGAAGAACCTGGTGTGAGGTGATTGGATCATAGGGGTATTTTTCCCCACACTGTTTTCATGATAATGAATGAGTTCTCATGAGATCTAATGGTTTAAAATTGTGGCACTTCACTCTGTCTCTCCTACTGCCATGTAAGATGTGTCTTGTTCCCCCTTTGCCTTCCACCATAATTGTAAGTTTCCTGAGGCTTCCACAGCCATGCAGAACTATAAGTCAATTTAACCCATGTTCTTTATAAATTAGCCAGTCTCAGGTAGTTCTTTATAGCAGTGTGGAAAGGGACTAATACAGAAAATTGGTACTGAGAGAAGTGGGGCATTGTTATAAAGATATCCGAAAATGAGGAAGCAAATTTGGAACTGGGTAATTGTCAGAGATTGGGACTCTTCGGAGTGCTCAGAAGAAGATAGAAAGATGAGGGAAAGTTTGAAGCTTCCTAGAGACTTGTTGAATGGCTGTGACCCAAATGCTCATAGTGATATGGACAATAAAGTCCAGGCTGAGGTGGTCTCAGATAGAGATAAGAAACTTACTGAGAACTTGACTAAGGATCACTCTTGCTATGCTTTAGCAGGAGACTGACAGCATTTTCCCCCTGCCCTATGGATCCGTGGAACTTCGAACTTGAGAGAGATGATCTAGGGTACATGGCAGAGGAATTTTTAAGCAGCAAAGCATTCAAGATGTGACCTGACTTTTTCTCAAAGTGTATGCTCATATGCATGAAGAGGGAGAGGGTTTGAAATTGGAACTTATGTTTAAAAGGGAAGCAGAGCATAAAAGCTTGAAAAACTTGCAGCCTGACCATGTGGTAGAAAAGAAAAATCCATTTTCTGGGAAGGAATTCAAGCCCAAGCCAGCTGCAGAAATTTGCCTAAGTAACAAGGAGCTGAATGCTAGTAGCTAAGACAATGGGGAAAGTGTCTCCAGGGCATTTCAGAGACCTTCACAACAGCCCCTTCAATCATGGGCCCAGAGACCTAGAAGGGAAAAATGGTTTTGTGGGCAGCCAGGCCCAGGACTCTATTGCTCTGTGCAGCCTTGGAACATGGTGTCCCAGGTCTAGCCATGGCTAAAAAGGGCCAAGGTATAGTTTGGGCCATTGCTTCAGAGGGTGCAAACAACAAGCCTTGGTGGTCTCCACATGGTGTTGAGCCTGCAGGTGCACCGAAGGCAAGAGTTGAGCTTTGGGAGCCTCTGCCTAGATTTCAGAGGATGTTTGGAAAAACCTAGATGTTCAGGCAGAATTTTGCTGCAGGAGTGGAACCCTTGTGGAGAACCTCTACTAGGCCAATGCAGAGGGAAAATGTGGGGTTGGAGCCCATGCACAGAGTCCCCACTGTGGCACTGCCTAGTGGAGCTGTGAAAAGGCCACCATCCTCCAGATCCCAGAATGGTAGATCCACTGACAGCTTGCACTGTGCACTTGAAAAAGCCACAGGCACTCCACACCAGCCCATGAAAGCAGCTGCAGGGGTTGTACCCTGAAGAACCAGAGAAGTGCAGCTGTCCAAGGCCTTAAGAGGCCACCCCTTGCAACACTGTGCCCTGGATGTGAAATATAGAGTCAAAGGAAATCATTTCAGAGCTTTAAAATTTAAGGACTGCCCCATTGGTATTTGGACTTGCATGGGCCCGTTTGTTTTGGCCAATTTCTCTCATTTGGAACAGGAACATTTACCCAATGCCTGTACCTCTACTGTATCTTGGAAGTAACTAACGTGTTTTTGATTATACAGGCTCCTAGTTAGAAGGGACTTGCCTTGTGTCAAATGAGACTTTGGACTTGGACTTTTGAGTTAATGCTGGAATAAGTTAAGACTTTAGGGGACTGTTGGGAAGGCATGATTGGTTTTGAAATGTAAAAAGAGCATGAGATTTGACAGGGGCCAGAGGCAGATAATATAATTTGGCTCTGTGTCACCACCCAAATCCCATTTCAAATTATAATCCCTATGTATCAAGGGAGGGACCTGGTGTGAGGTGATTGGATCATGGGGGTGGTTTCCCCACATTGTTCTCATGATAGTGGGTGAGTTCTTATAATATTTGATGGTTTAAAGGTGTGAAACTTTCTCTCTCTCTTTCTCTCTCTATCCTGCCACCATGTAAAACATGCCTTACTTCCCCTTCTGCTATGATTATAAGTTTCCTGAGGCCTCCTAAGCCATGTGGAACTATGAGCCAATTAAACCTCTTTTCTTTATGAATTGCCTAGTCTTAGGTAGTTCTTTATAGCAGTTTGAAAACAGACTAATACACTCTTGATTCTGTTTATCAGGAAAGCCTCACAATATACATCACTTTTTCTTCACAAGTGTTTCCTTATAGAAGTTTTGCTCCCACCTTTTCTCAGTGCTTGTTTCCTAGAGAACCAAACTTGTGAAAAAAATGATCTTAATAATGTATACAGTATTGGTGATTTTATCCCTATTGCCTAAGAGAATGCCTAGAAGATGTTTGTTACTCAATAAATCTAGTTGAATGATTTAATACTATATTCTATACACTATTTCTGAGAAAAGTGAGTGAAATTACTCATTATCCAATTCTTCCTTGTTCTTTATGGTAAATGCTTGAAACCAGGTATTAGCTGCAGCAATACTGGTTTTTTTTTCTTTAAGTTTAAATAGCTTTTAGTGAATATTAAGAAAAATAAGAATAAGCCACTAAAATTATGTAACAGCAACATTTTTATTGTTATTGTTGTTGCATGTATTTTTTTCCCCAAACCACTTCTAGAACTTTGACAATTAAACGGAAACTCATACAGAGTTGACGTTTGTGGCCACTTTTACAAGGCAACACCAAGGAAACTCTCATACTCTAAGGGTCTCAAAATCTCTCTTATGTCTCTATGTCTTAAACCTCCTAAACCTAATGCTATTAGTGCATTCAACTCTGATGGTAGTAGTTTTATTAGTCAGAGTTTTCCAGAAAAACAGCACACACAGGGAGAGATGGAGGCAGACAGACAGACAGATTTATAGACATAGATCTATTGTAGGTAATTGGCTCTCACGATTGTGGGAGCAGGCAAGTATGTAAATTGTAAAGCAAACTGGCAAGCTGGAAATTAAGATAAGAATTGGATTGCAGTTTTGAGTCTGAAGTCTGTGGAAAAGCAGGTTGGAAACTCAGTCAGAGTTTCTATGTTGAACTCTTGAGTAGAATTCCCTCTTTGGAATTCTCATTCTTTGCTCTTACGGCCCTCGATTTATTGGATGAGGCCCACTCACACTATGAAAGGCAATGTGCTTTATTCAAAGTCTATGGATTTAAATATCAATTCTATCTAAAATATACCTTCACAGCAACTTCTACACTGGTGTTTGACCAAACAACTGGGCACCATAGCCTAGACAAGTTGACATATCATACTGGTATTTTATCTAAATGACCAAACTGAAGCACATAAACTGTTTCTGAAAAAAAAAAAAAAAAAAAAAGAAAGAAATTGTGGAGTTCTATCATCTCATACTTGCAGAAATGAGCTTTCCAAATTATCTAGGAAATATATCAACCAGGTTTTGTGAACAAATGAGTTTCAATTGAAGTGATTAGAATGAAGGTGCAGAATGGGATGCTGGGCTTGAGAGGGATGGTCCTTGACTCTCCAGTCTCCACTGATGAAAAGAGAAGTCAAGTGATCTCTAGAGGTTAAGAAAACTGGTAGTATACTCTGCTTTTATGTTTCTGAATAACTGTCTTATTCAGAATATCTGATTAAAGTGATCTAAGGCTGGGCGTGGTGGCTCACTCCTGTAATCCCTACACTTTGGGAGGTCAAGGCGGGTGGATCTCCTGAGGTCAAGAGTTCCAGACCAGCCTGGCCAACATGATGAAACCCCGTCTCTACTAAAAATACAAAAAATTAGCCGGGTGTGGTGGCATGCACCTGTAATCCCAGCTACTCAGGAGGCTGAGGCAGAAGAATCGCTTGAACCCGGGAGGCAGAGGTTGCAGTGAGCCAAGATTGCACCACTGCACCCCAGCTCGGGCAACAAGAGCAAAACTCCATCTCAAAAAAAAAAAGTAAAATTAAAAAAATAAAATAAAAGATAAAGTGATCTGAGGGTTCACTGCAGAGGCAGACACAGGAAATAAATGGAATCCTATGTTGATGAGAAATAAGGACAGAGGTCATTGTCTGTTCTTTCTTTATCCTCTTTCATTGGACCAAAGAAATTTCACAATTACTATTAAAATATTTACATATTAGAGAAATATGGAACTAGAATGTGTTTTAAGCTATTTAGCATATAGTCTCTCATTTTAGATGATTGAAATTTGGTATTTAGGAAGAGGAAACCAATAGTAAAAGTTGTTAATTTTACCTTTCTCATTTTGTCAGGCTTAATTTCATTTTAAAAGGAGAGTTCATTTTAAACAAAATTATTGCCCAGAGTCAAATGAAGATCATGCTTAAAAATGCAGTTAATTTTATGTAATCAGTGATTTAAAGGACGGTTTTCCAATACTATGCTGCATCATTGAATGCAGTAACAGAAATGGAGGATATATGAGACTGTCCACATTTGCTTTGGGATCAGGACCTTTGAAGAGGAGAGAGATCCTTGTTAAGTTCACTTACCCTCCAAATCCACTCTCCAGCAAGCTTGACTAACCAGAAAGAAACACCATGTCATCTTATCAAAAGCTTTGATGTCTCTATCTCAAATAAATGTTTCATTTAATAAAATCATGTTGCTGAACTAAAAGTTTATTTTTACCGTGATTCCCCATTTATCCCCATTTTAAAAAACCTGTTCACAATAGTCTTTCTTTTATTTTATAGAACTTGCATTAAAGATCTGACCTAAAATCTCAGCGATAAAGTTCTATAAAATCAAAGAAAGACTATTGACATAGTTCCAGATAGAGAGAGTGATAAAAGATTTTCCTTACAGTTCTATAGTTTGAAAAAAAAAAAAGAGATAGTAATTTTTTATATTAATTTGTGTTGTAATGTATTGTTTATTTTACTGATGGCTTTAAACTCAGAGTAATTTAATGGATATTTGCTTTGTTGATCCCTTTGTTTGAAAAAGCCTTACTTCTTATGTGTTTGTGCATTTGCAATGGGGTACTGAAGGGATTATAATCTTGTTATTTCTGTAATTGAACATTTCCACATATTGTTTTTTGGCATGCCAGGTTTGTTTTATGTACAGATCAATTCCATCATACCATAATAATTACTATCTAGTTCATATTATGTTTGGAGAAGCTAATGGGTGGGCATTCTACTTCATACGTGGATATTTGAAACTCACCCTTAGTAAAATTCCTGCTAGTCCCAAGGGTATGCCTACAGGTATTACTTGAGCCTTCATTATATAGAATAAAAATCTTGGTAAAAAACAAAGGTTCTCAACCAACCAACAGAGTAGAGGGTCCAGAAACATGCCTGCACACATAAGATTAATTGATGATTGAGAAGGTGACACTGCAGTGTAGTGGGGAAAGGGTAATCATTGGAATAAATGGTGCAGGGTTAATTTCATTTCTACATGAAAAATAATAAATGCTGACCCCAACTTTACAACATCAGAAAAAAAATTAATCCAGACAGATTGTATATTTAAATGTAAAAGATAATCTTTTGACATAAGATAGTTGTTTACCCTCACATTCCCAGTAGTTACCAGAACCTAGCTATCCCTCTCTCCCACCCCACTCATTTTTAACTCTCACCCTTCCCTGCTCCTTCTTCCTCAGCTCATGAAATACCTTGCAAATGACACCAGTAGAGGAGAAATTTCCCATTAAAGAAATAAACCTCCTTGCCTTTATGTCCAAATTATTTGTTTTACTTTTATTAAAATACAAGCTCTATTTCTATTAAAGAACAAAACCCAAAACCAACTAACACAAATATGCCACTTTTATTCTGAATCCTCTCTTTGTGCTTTCTTAATCTGCAAGAAAAGTAAGGTTCCTACTCATTTGGTTATTGTGAGATTAAATCAATTACGTGTAAAGTACTTAAAATAGTTCTTGGCACTTGGGAAGCACTCAGTATGTGTCAGTTACTGCTATACCCACACAAACAATATCTTAAGAAAGTTGACAATACAGGCCGGGCGCGGTGGCTCACGCCTGTAATTCCAGCACTTTGGGAGGCCGAGGTGGACAGATCACGAGGTCAGGAGATCGAGACCATCCCGGCTAACACGGTGAAACCCCGTCTCTACTAAAAATACAAAAAATTAGCCGGGCGTGGTGGCGGCGCTTGTAGTTCCAGCTACTCGGGAGGCTGAGGCAGGAGAATGGCGGGAACCCGGGAGGCGGAGCTTGCAGTGAACTGAGATGGCGCCGCCGCACTCCAGCCCGGGCGACAGAGAAAGACTCAAAAAAAAAAAAAAAAACAAAAAAACAAAAAGCAAAGTTTACAATACTTGTGTTCTCCACTTCCTCATCTCTTCAATATAAAAATCAAATAGGATTTTACCCATGGAGAAAAATAACTATAACTCCCTAAAATATTCTATTGCACATGGAAAAAATCTTGGATCCTTTGCGGCTATGCCCTTTGAGGCCCTAGGTGATCTATTCCTTAATTGTGTCTTATACTTTCTCTTAAAACAGTTCCCATTTTGTTCACTATGGCCCAAGTATAATGGTTCCCCTAACATGCCAACGTCATTCCTACCTTTTTCATTTTTTTTAATCTGCCTTATTCACATAAATTGTCACAAAAGCATGGATTGTTTTCCTCTACCAAAATATTCCTGACACCCATAATAATATCTGGCACATATTGGGTATTCAAAAGTTATGTGTAAACTAAAAGAATTACTTCCCCATTATGCTAATGAAGCTGCTTCACATTTCCTAGTCCAACACACACATCTTTTTATATATGTTCCTTTTTTCCAATTAGTCTACAATTTACTCCTTAAAATTTTCCTTTTTTTTTTTTTGGCTTTAGTGACCCTTTTCTGTTTATTATTATTTTTTCTTTTTCCACCAGTCCCGCTGTGTTTTCTCCATGCAGGTATTCTTTGCAAGAAATATCTTGGATATCTCTGGACATCTCAATTTTGAATATCCTAAAATTTGTTCTTCTTTATTTATTCTGTCCTTTCTCCCCAGGTAACACATTCAGCCTTATGGCTAATGATTCCTAAGTTTCTATCAATGGCCTGAACTTATCCTTAAGCTCCAGACTTGTATGACTAGTCAGCTATTTACCATCTCTACATGTCTACAGTGAAATGTATATATGCCTTTTTTCCTCAAACCTGTTTTAGCCCACGCTCCACACATCAGTAAATAGTGCTGTTAGCCACCCAGTCGCTCAAGGCAAACACATAGGTGTTCTCTATTATTCCTTCTCTCTCCTCCACATCACAAGTCATCTTACCTCAAAAATCAGTCTTAGACTCTCCTACTCTCTCTGGGTTCAATGAATCATAATCATTGTTCATCTCTACTATTCTATAACAAACAACTACGGCCACTACTATCACTCCCACCACCATCTTTACTACTAGTAGTTAGTTATCTAAACCTGCCTTCTCAGTAGTTTTCATACCTATACTTTTGTCCTTCTCTAACATGTTCCCCACAAATTAAAGATCTTGCCCATTTCTACTGAAATAACTAAATGCTCCTTGAATAAATTTTTGTTAATCTTAGAATGATAAAACATCCAAAGTCTAAAGGTCTTACTAAGATGAAAGGGCCCTTCAGGATCGGCCTTCAGTCTCCCAACACTTACTGTGCTTCAGCTGTGCTGGTCTCCTCTTTCTATACTTTAAATTCCCTCACTCTTGCTAGATTAGACTTCGTACTAATTTCTCTGGAGGCTGTTTTCTTCCACGCTGCAGGATTGACTCCTTTAACTTTCTTCAATTTACTGTTTATTTGTTACTTCCTCAGCAAATTGGTTCTTCCCAAAACATATTAAGTGAACTACACTTTTCTCACTTGTTCTATAGTACAGACGATATTTTCCTCGTTGACCTTATGAAAGATTTTAAAATTTTATATTATTACTCAATTATCCAGTGGAATGTGAATCCGAGATTCAAGGATCTTGATTGTTTTGCTCACTAGTTAATCATTAGAGTCTGGTGCAGTGCAATGCTTGCTGTTTCAGTTGTAGTTAGTGTTGGGTAAGTATTTTCAATAATTGATTAAATCATTCCCAGGGGATGTCAGATATTGATAGAGTAACGCCTTGCTCTCGAAGCATGGTCTAGATGGGCAGCAGTGGCATCACCTGGGAGCTAGTTAGATTTGCAGAGCCTGAATTTTAGAAACATCCCAGTTGGTTTATGCACATTAATGTTTAAGAAGCATGGATTAATATACATAGATTTTTTGTTTAAACATGTACTACCTGAGACTCCAAGAATATTTTCTCCAAGTATGTTTAATCATAAAATGCTCTTAGAAATGAAGAATAGTAAGTAGTCCTTGAAAAGGGGCAAATGGACCAAATGAATATGCAGTAGATGGGAGCCCTATGTGGTAGGGCATATCTGTAGTCCCAGCACTCAGGGAGGCTCAGGCAGGAGTTGACGCCTGCTTGAGTCCAAGAGTTCCAGGCTGCAGCGAGTTATGTTTGCACCAATGAACTCCAGCCTGGGAGACAGAATGAGACCCTCTCTCCCTAAACCAACCCAAACAAAACAAAACACAACAGAATAAGTAGGAAAAAATTGAGTGTTTTAAGAAAGGCTTGTCGGCAAGAGCTAGTGAACCATATATAAAAGGAATCAAGACTAGAAAAAGAGTTCTGTGTCAGCATGGTAGTTGCATAGGATCAGGCATACACATCAGGATAAATGAAAACCAATTTTAAGTGAAGCCAGCAATTGGAAATTTAAATGTCTTCTTCAGATCTAAAGAAAAGTTGCAATCACAGAGATACTCAAAATAGAGTGGTTAATACCACATGCGGGAGAGTTTATAACATATTGCTGTGATTGCTGAGGAAGTGGAAGTTGGCTATAGATTTATTCTAGATGTGATTCAATTTGTATATCCACCACAATTTATATATAGTGTACTAAGAAAAATGGTACTATGACATAGTGTTCTATTCCCTACCATCTTCCTAAAACACAAAATAACTGAACTTAAATTTCCTAAAACATAAACACAAAATTGATACCCAAAGTTGGCCTTTGGATGGATTCTTCGGTGTGGACATTTTTATTAGCTGTTAGAAGTGACAAGAGTGTAAGCAACCCAACCAACATTTTTTACAAGAGCAGGAAAACCAGAAAGTCATGTGGCTGAGGATTTTACATGTGTGAGAGGCAGGAAAAAAAAATTCCCAGCATATTTTGATTTATTTCTTAAAATACAGTTTGAATAAAAATAAAGAAAAATATTAAATACAATAAAGCTACCCAATGAATATGTGACACCTTTTCCTGACAACCCCTTTTTATGAAAATGCGCTTCCTGAGGAGACAGGCCACCTGGTATCACGCAGAATTCCCATGTGGACTTTGTTAAGCGGCGGCATAGGATCATAAAGAAATTTTTCTGAAAGTTTTTTATAAAATGCTAAATTTGGTTCTCACAACTGAACAAAAGGAAGTGTACACACTTTCAAATATTCAAAAATATTCAATAAATTAAGCTGTAAAGTTATTCAACCATACACATCCAAATTCTTCTGAAACCAAAATAAATATAACAAGGGAAAATAAGCTTTTGAATTATTTCTACAGGAATCCTGTTTCAGTGTAAGATATGGATTGGAATAACCCTGATGGTGCTTAGCACAAACTCTAAATATGTTGTTATTTTGCTAACTAGAGTGGGAAAAATAGAAAAATAAACTTGGAATTCTTCTATCTCCTTGGCCATATGTATTCTAATTAATATACAGACATGCACCTCAGCTGTAGTAAGATTATCAACATAATCTAAATAGTTTTTTATAATTTCATTCTTTGCACAGGGTGTTTTCTCAGCTTAGAATAATGTCCTTAGAGCAATGGTTCCCATGGAAAGCTTGACCACCTGCAAAATCAGACTAATGTGAACCCACTACAAAATAAATTTCTTATTATTTTATTTAATTACATCTCAGAAATTCACATTAGAATATAAGGCTACTGAGGTCAAGGACCACAACTAATTCATCTTTATACTCCCAAGTCTAGAAAGTTATCAATGTTATCCTAATCCTCCAATGTTTCCTGAATGAATGAGTAAGTACAAGGAACACAGATCTTAAATTAATACTCGATTGTGATTGTTGGTTCAGGTTTTACATGAGAGTTCAGTCCCAGAGCAGTAAGTTAAAATTCCCACTTGCATCAGGATAGGCTAATGTGTGATGCAGTGCTGAAATGCAAAAGTCTTGATGACTTGAAATAAAGAAGGATTGTTTCTCAGTCATGCCTTATTTCTATCGTGGTTGGCAGAGGTCTCTGTTAATTGTGGTCAGTAAAGCGTCCAGGCTGATGGTGTGGTCAGTGTTTTAATAGTGCCTGTTACCATGCCAGAGAGAGAGAGAATGACTAGTTACAAATTAGCTTTAAAAGGTTCTCTCTACAGCTACTAACAGCACTTCACACATTTTGCTGGCCAAAACAAATTAAAAAGCCAAGTTTGATTCCAAGAGTAGAGAATTCCAAAGGAAGGGAGGAATCCTACCACGTGCCTGAAAAAGAAAAGCTGGGAATATTTGGCTACTAGCAGTAAAGATTATTCCAACAAAGTTTTTCAAAGGTTTATAGGATCAGAATATAGTACTCTATCACCATCTCTCATATTTCCAAAAATGGTATGTTGTGGTGGTGCTCAGAGTGGGAAGGGTCAATATTTTGTTAGAAATGCTGAGTAATAATTTTAATGCTGGAGGAGTTTTAGCCTAGATAAAAATGTTGTTGCTAATGTTATCATAGATAAAATGCACATTTGTGTAACATGAGAGCTAGCTTAAGACATGACGAATGCATCTCCCATGCTGCTTTGTGATGCTTTGCATGTTTTGAGTTATAATTGAATCTTTTGAATCTATAGTCATATTTATACCTACATATAGCATCTCACTTCAAGCCCAAGCCAAAGAAGGACCTATAGCAGCAAGCTGTATGTAATTGGTGGCAATCAGTAAATTTTGCTTGTTCTTACTGCTCCTATAGAACTCATCCAGATTTCACATACCACTCTTACTACATTTTATTAAAATCTTAAGCATAATATTAAACAAGTTTTAGTTGAAAATTCTTGTTCCTCTTATGTCCAGGTTTAGAACTATAAGATTACAGATTTAGATATCCCTGTGGCCTTACTTCACAAGAATTGAAAATTAAACACACAGTATATATACAAAACTATGTATGTTTTCAGGTAACATTTGTACCAAGAAGGAGATCTTCAATGTAGATTTTTGGCATCATATCTAATAAACACTATGAATAGTTAGTAATACTATAATTATTTTTATTCATATCATTAGTCAGTATATCTTTATACTTATTTTATTTTGAAGTCAAACAATTATTTGAGTGGTTGTGATTTTAAAGGGCATGGGATACTGAAGTCTGAAGACATCTTTATTTAAAATATACCCATGTTTTTAAATGCCTTGTCAAAGTGAGTTACATTCTGGAAAAGAATTCTCAGGGCATATGCAGGTCAAATCTCTCCTACATGCACCATTGCAATAAAAAGTTTATCATAACAAAAAGTTCATGTAAGTGCTGGCTGGTAGCCTATGTTAACAGTCCTGCATATCTAGCAAAAATGAATTCCCCAGCACTGAGTAAGAGTTCAAGGAGATTTTATCTCCAAAAGTCATAGTAATTTTTAATTGCCAAGAGATTTATTCTTTATTATGAGATTTTTGACTCTTTTATTTCATTGAGCAATTGTTCATTTTTTTCTGTGAGATGTATTGGTGAACTACCTGATTCCCAGCATTTTTTCTTTCTTTCTGTATTATTTCATATTCTTGAGATCCAGGAGGTTCAGGGAAGGAAGTACATAGTATCTGTGCCCTAAGGTAAAGATTCCATACATTGCTGGGATTTCAGAGACTACTGCTTTCTATAGTTGAATTATTGTATTTTAATAAACAATACTTAGTGAATATTGAGTATCAGATATTTATTTTTTCAGAGATCAAAAATATTAATACTGTTGAGCTAGGGCCTACCCACACCCCTGCATACACACATGTACTAAATATAAAGAGGTATGTTTCACTTCCCTAGTAGAATGGTGGTGGTATAAAATAAAGGCCTCCCAATTCTTTCTTTCCTATTTGCATGGGGGATAAGGGTGAAAGAGGTTGTATACGACCATCTATGGCTTCTAGGAATTCATACTATGTTAGGACACAGCAAAATATGTGGTCTTATACATGAGGTCTTGGTGATATTCTGTGGAAAGTCAATGGGGACTTGAGGATAATTGAGTGTACTGCTAAAATGAGTGCACTGATAAAATTGTCAGTTACCAGATTCATGACATGGGGATGGGAGGACAGGGGAAGGAGTTAGCAAATAAATTCAGAAGGGACCTGATTTTTTGCCAGACTTAGAAGTTTGAATGCCCACAAATCACAAAGATGTCAGAGATCAGATTCAGTGAGAGTAAGAGAGTGGGGAAAGTAGAAGGACAGGAGATGATGGTATGAGAGGCACCTATAGAGAAAGGTTTTGGAAGTGAATGAATATTACATGTAGTAGATGCTGCCATGCTAATAAGCAGCTCAGGCATGGTGACTTCAGAGAACACTGGGACTAGGCACCTGAGAATCCAGTGGAATAAAAGGAATGTAAAAATTATGAAGCTAGTTTTTTGAGCAAAATTTATGACTAACAGTAATTACAGTTACTACATGTTGGGAAGCAGATTAAAAGTGGAAAAATTTATACCAACAACAGGTAGAGTTTAGGTTGAATAATTCTTGCCTAAATCATACTTAGTTTCCATGACAAATGCTCCTAGTTGCCTACTTGATATTTGTTTCCTCATCCTTCTTTTCTAACAGAACTGTGATTTGTGTGCAAGTGTGTGACAGTATTCCAGTGTTCCCATGTTCCCAGTTGTATGTACTCACAGTGAGGCCTCTCCTAAGAGTTAAGCGTTGTCATCTGGTATAGTCCTTACCATTGAGATTTCAGTGGAAATAGCCAGTTGTATATTCCTGGTAATGATTTTTGTTTTTGTTTAAGAGAACTGACTTAGCTGGCTGCTAAGTGTGTGCGCCCCCAAAATTAATGTTAAAATCCTACCCCCTAATGTGATGGTATTAGGCAGTAGGGCCTTTGGTAGAAGAATATACCACAAGGGGTCCACACTTACGAATGAAATTAGTGCCCTATGAAAGAGACTTGGAGTTTGCCCCTTCCATCATGGGAGGATGCAATGAGAAGACGGCTGCCTATCAAGGATGGGAGCCTTACCAGACTAATGTGGCCATGCTTTGATGTTAGACTTTCCAGCCTCCAGGATTATGAAAAATAAATTCCTGGCATATTCTATTCTGGTAGAGCAGCCTGAACAGACCAAGGCACTGACACTGCCAGCCTTTTTCTTTTGTCTTTTGTCCTTGATTCTTTTAACTGCATGGAGCAAGAATGCAATCTCTAGACATGAAGTTGTCAACTTTTGAACATCAAAATGAAGGCCTTGAATTAAAGATATCTGAGCAGAGATCGGTAAAGAGCCTGAACTTGGATGGTTTGGAGAAGTCACTTTATTATCATCCCTGGACTTTCTTGCTGTGTGATAAAATTTATCCCTATGTGATTAAGCCCCAATAGACAGGTTTCTGTTATAGGCAGCCAAACATGATCCCTAATTGGAAAAGCATCCAGTTGCAATGATGTTGCTATGGAAAAGTTATGTCTTAAGGAATGAAACCCTGACTCTTCAGATGACTGACATGATCTAATGGTGAACTCACCGATTTAAAAACAGGGCAGTAGTTGGCTGCTATCCTGCCATTTCAAATCTGGCTCTTCAGGTGTTCAGGAATATTCATAATCAACAGAATGTTAATTTATTTATGATAATCTATACTATGCTACTCGGTTTTCTTAAAATGTTATTATTCTGTGAAATTGATCCTTAGGTTAATTTGGAGGGGAAAATAACTTGCCAGGTCAAAGTTTGAATAAATTAGAAAATGAAAGGCAGCATATGCTCTAAAAAATCTGAAAATTAGTTGCAAAGTCACAGTTAATTTAATTATCTGGTCTTACTGCCTTGGAATAATAATGCAGAATGAGAATTATAATAAAATTAGCCCTAAATATAGTCCATGGAAAATTTTAAGACATGGTTTGGTTATCTACTTTAAATATAACTTTTAAAATCAAAGATATAATTTTAATGATAATCTATTTCATAAAGCCACATTTCCATTTCTATTGTGCAACCTAATGGAACACATTTGTTATCTACCACTATATTACATACTTTCATTGAATATTTTCAAATACAAATATGTAGCCTAAAGATACAGAAAATAATGTGCAAATACAGAGTTGAATAAAACCTCTTATATAAATACGGTTGAAATAAAGAGTAATGTATAATTATTCCAGGCAGCACAAGTAGGCAGATCTGGTATTTTCTTGAGTATGGCTATATAAACTGTGGAAATGCATGGTATGCACACCATTTAAAATGTTTACTTGTAAGACATCTCTGCTTCTAGGATTTAAACACTATACCAGGTGCAGTTTGAATTACCTTTGGAAGAAAAAATAGAACTTCCTATTCTGTACAAATTTCAGGCAACTAATCTGCCTATTAATTATATTAAAGACACACATGCATACTCATACACAAGAGCCCATGGTTTATTGTTCCAAAAACTCTGTTTACAAATTAAAGAATTTTCTGCTAGGATTCAGTATGATTTATGTCCATTACACTGACTTGATAACCACCAAGCATCATCTAATTTAGAGTCCTTAGAATTGACAGTTAAATAAAACTAATGTTATTGAAGGGATTTTTCATAAAGTAAGCCTTCTTGCCTAGATAAAATCTCTTATTATCCATTTTGGATCTTACCTATCATAGTAAAATACTATTATATTAAATTCCAAAGTCCAAGATGGGTTTTGCACACACATTGTAGTTTCTAAAGTCTTTTAAAAAAAATCTCAATCCGTGAAAAGATATGGAGCAACCATAAATGCATATTACTAATGTAAAAAAAAAGCCAATGTAAAAAGGTTACATACTGTATAATTCCAAATATATGACATTATGGAAAGAATAAATCTGTGGAGACAGTAAAAAGATATTTGCCAGCAGTTTCACGGGAGAGGACAAGTAGGCTGAGCACAAAGGAGGGGCAGTGAAATTGTTTTGTATGATACTATAATGGTGGATATATGCCAGTACATATGAGTCAAAATCCATAAGAATGGACAACACTAAGAGTGAACTCTTTGGGTGATATTGGTAAGTGGATGTGGGTTCACTGATTGTTAAAAAATGTACCACTCTGGTGAAGGATGTGTGGCACAGACCTGTAGGGGTAGTGTAGGGGTTATATAAGAATTTTGTATTTCTTGCTTGAAGCTGCTCCAAAAATAGTAATTTTTTAAAAAAAGATCTCTGAAGCTTATATTTTCACCAGCAACGTTTGATATGAAAACAACTAATTGAAAATTTGGGATGTAACAAGCACATTAGACCTGTAGTTTTTCTTTGGTCCAATGGCCTCAAGTCAAAATCTGTTTAAGTAGATAAATAAGAACCCTTCCTCAAAAATAAACAGAAAAAATGATCACTCAGACACTACTCCCTTACTCCATTATACTTTTTGTCATAACATGAAAAATTATTTGAAACTTTTTAAAACATGTTGCTCTATTGATATATAATAGTTGTACATATTTTGGAGTACATGTGATATTTTGATACTTGTATACTTAAAATGTGTAGTGACCAATAAAGGTAATTGGGATATTCATTGCCTCTTATCTTTTCTTGTGTTGGGAACATTACAAATCTTATCATCTAGCTACTTTGAAATATGTATGTAATAAAGTATTACTAGCTATAATCTCCTTACTGTACTATTGAATAGTAGAACCTATTTCTTCTATCTAAGTGTATTTTTGTGTCCCTTAACCAACTTCTTTTCTTCCCTACCTCTCCTCCTCTTCTCAGGCTCTGGTTACCATGATTCTGCTCTTCTACTTCCATTAGGTCCACTTTTTCAGCTCCCTCATAGGACTGAAAACATATGATATTTGTCTTTGTGTTTCTGGCTTATTACACTTAACCTAATTGCTTCTATGTTGCTGAAAATGACAATATTTCATTCATTTTTATGGCTCAACAATATTCCATTATGTACACATACCACATTGTCTTTATTCATTTGTTGATGATATTTAATTACATTTTCATTCATTTAGTAACTGTTTCTCCTAGTAAAACATGAGCAAGTCACAGGAGATCTGGGACTTGGGCTATATTGATCACTGATGTGTAGGCTTTGCACCTAACATACTGCCCAGCACGTAAGTGTTTCAAAATATCTGGGGACTATTATATCACTGATGCTTTGTGTTTGATTAAAATACATATTTGGAGGCCGAGCACAGTGGCTCATGCCTGTAACCCTGGCACTTTGGGAGGCCAAGGCAGGCAGATCACCTGAGGTGGGGAGTTCGAGACCAGCCTGACCAACATGGAGAAACCCTGTCTCTACTAAAAATACAAAATTAACTGGGCATGGTGGCACATGCCTGTAATCCCAGCTACTTGGGAGGCTGAGGCAAGAGAATTGCTTGAACCTGGGAGGCGGAGGTTGCGGTGAGCCGAGATTGCACCATTGCACTCCAGCCTGGGCAACAAGAGTGAAACTCTGTCTCTCTCTTTCTCTCTCAATCTCTTTCTCTCTCTCTCTCTCTCTATATATATATATATATACACACACACATATATATACACATATATATACACACACGTATATACACATATATACACACATATATACACATATATATACACACATATATACACATATATACACATATATACACATATATACATATACACACACATATATGTACACATACATACACATATATACACATATATACATATACACACACATATATGTACACATACATATATGGAACAATTACAGCAAAATGTAAAAATAGTTAAATTTGGGTGGTAAATATATATGTCTTCATTATAGTATTTTCTATACATCCCAATATGTTTGAACTATCCCATAAGTGAAGAAAATGAAAAACTCTGTAAGTAGCTAGAATAGGTTTCGAATTCAGTAAAATATTGGCAAACAACAAAAAATGAACAAATGATTAATCAAATTAAATATTTTAGTTTGTGTTTGAAGAACACATTAATTTTGAAAATGTATCTATAGAATGCTTGATTGTGGATTTTTAGTGATTGTATGTTTAATTTGAATCAGAATATTTCCCTGACCCCTTCGTGGGTGGGAACTGGAGTACACAAGTGCTGGAATCAGCCGGCCATTCTGGCGCAGGCAGTGGTGGACTCTATTCACTGGAACCGGCTGCATTCCGCCCCTTGTGGGAGGGAGCACGCAGGTGAGTGGGGGCAGAAGCCAGGGAGAAAGCTTTTGGTTGCCGGCAGGAGCAAACTCTGTACTAGCCCTGCCGCAGTGTCTGGGAGGGGTGCTCAGGACCCCTCAAGCTCCAGAGGAAATGTTACAGTGCTTTTGTAGCTCAGCCATCCATGGACGGCTTAAGTGTTAACAGCTCAGTGGACCCTCTTCCTTTTTGCGTGAGGTGGCTGGGGTCTGCCAGTGAGGGCAAAGGGTCAGTATGACAGCCTTTTGCCTCCACACTCATTGCACCTGAGCTCTTGTCTAGTGTCCAGGAGAAACGAGGTAGCATGAATGAATTCAAGGATGGTAGATGGGGGGGATTTGCTTGCCAATGGAGGTGGCTGTCAGTAGGAAGGGGAGCTAAAAAGGGGACTGGGCAGGAAGATAATCTCCTGAAGTCTGGCTATCTCTGGATGGATTCTTCTCCAAAGTTATGCCATCAAACTGTCTCTCTGAAGTCAAGCTGCTTCTCTCTGACGTACAGCCGTAGTCTCTGATGTCCAGCTGCTTCTCCTGTCTCTGCTGGCTGAGCCTGGGTTTTTATGGGCACAGGATGGCGGGGTGGGGCAGGCCATGCATGGTTTAGGAAAAGACAATATTCGAGCAGGAAAACAGGAATGTCAGTTCTCACTTTAGTGGGTGGTTTCAGGCTCTTCGCCCTTGCCAGGAACCTGCCCTCTTCTGCCCAGAATTTCCTGCCTCCTGTCCCTATCAAATTGTCATATAAAGCTTATTCATTCTTGATGAAAATAATTTTTAGTATGTTAGTAACATGTCATCTTATTCTTTAGGAATTACACAAGTGATATGAAATATTTTCATTTTATGTAAAGGATTTTCATATATAAATATTTCTTGTTCTTCAGACTATGCTTCCTTTTTATTTAGTTACAAAACTTAAATTACCCCCTTATTTTGTCAAATGCTAGTAATTTGTGTTTGTGGTTATTATACTTCAGTTTAATTTTGAATGTAGCCTGAGGCAAAAGCCAGACCCAGTGGTGTCTCCTAGTGAACTCAGCTGGTTTTATTCCAGTTCCTTGTAAATCCTCACTTATTTCACAGAAAATTCCAACCTAATTGGCAACCTTCCTATTTGTATCTATGAAAAAGCTGCCAATTGAATACACTGTTACTGATCCTCAAGAATAAACAGAAAACATCAACAAGTTGATTTGTATCTCTAAGGAAATATGCAACAAATCAATATAAAAGCCAAGTGAGATTTTGGAATGGCATTACATTTTCAGGATTATTTATTAAAAGTAATTTAAAATTTTCAATTGAGAAAACTGAGAGACTCAAAACAACTTATGACATTGAATTTTAGCAAGAGCCACATGTTTCTTTTCACAATAGCTCGTATTAAACAATTGTTATGTTAAGGCTAATCATTTCCTTAAAAAGGTATTTAAAAGACATTTTAATGGAATGAATGTCCTGATTACTTTGGATTTATTAATGCATTCATTTAAAGCATTTGTGGTCATTACTTCAGTACAAACTGAAATTCTAT
This sequence comes from Pongo pygmaeus, assembly GCF_028885625.2. NCBI lineage: Eukaryota > Metazoa > Chordata > Mammalia > Primates > Hominidae > Pongo > Pongo pygmaeus. The sequence goes on along the minus strand of NC_085930.1, from coordinate 15,651,954 downwards.
CCTCTTATATTTTTCTGAACACATAAAAGACCCTGCTGCAAGTTAGCACGTTCAATAAGACATTTAAATCCACAAATACACCTTAAAACCACTCAATATTTTAACTATTTAGGATGTCAATGACATCCTTAGGAGTTCCAAATACTTTGTGAGGAATGAATTTTTTTAATTAGATTTTTAAAACTTTTAAGTGAAGCCTTAGTTTGGTGCTTCCCAAACTCATTAAAAAATTGAGAGCCATAAACCAAGCCTAGTCTGTTTAATTCCAAAGCTTCACATGCACTATGATTTTATTTATCAGAAGCAATGTTTCAGATCAGGATTCAGAAAACTTTAATCCTTTCTCTGTGTTGATACACTTTTGTGCTGCTGATATAAAACACACAGATTATTTTAAAAACTTTGATCACTTTGAAAAATAGCCATGTTTATTTTACACATAATATTTACATAGAAAAATTAAAAATTTAAAAATTTGGATAAGCAAAATCAAAAACAGAATAATTATGTGAGAAAAAAACAAGAGATAATTTATACTATCATTTTAGTTTGTTGTCTTCCATTATTTTTCTATAATTATTATTTGTATACATACATTAGGAATATGAAGCACAAATAGTTGATGATTTTTACTTACAAATATTTTATGAGTATCTATCAATAAATATAAATGTACCATAATTTTAATATTAATAGCTGAACGGTGTCCTTATATGAGTGTAGAATAGTTAGTATTTACTCAATCTACAATTTCTAGATAAATAACTTTCTAATTTATTTGCTGTCTCATTTATCTATGTATCTATATCTATTTTTGCTACATACGTTATCCTATATGCCATATATAATATAGATATATACGAGTTTTTCTGTCCCCCAAATTCCAGAAAACATTTAAAAGCTCTCTAAGAAGTACTTCTAAAGCGTGTTCTCTTTGCCTGTGGTGATAAAAGAAAAACTACCATGCTTTTTGTGTGTATGTGTATACACCTGTGTGTGTATGCATGTGTGCGTGCGTGTGTATGTTCCATTCACAAAACACTGACAACTGTCTCTGAAATGTTCTCCACACTCCAAATTCATCAACTCCCGTATACAGTCTGGAGGCAGGCATGCTGGGTAACGCAGACAGAACTATTTTCACAGTGGTTTGACACTGGCCGCATAGATGATATAGCATCTTCTTTATGATACGGAGTACTTGGCAGTTACCATTTTGTTTTCATCTTTGAACTTCTGCTGAAACACTAGGAAGGGAAGGAAACTATTACATGCGTTGGTAGATAGTTTAGACACATTGCAATATAATTATGTTCTTTATCTTTGGAGTAGACTAAAAATATCTAAGAAACAATACTTATAGTAAAAAAAAAATTGTTCTTGCTTTTTCTTCTATGTCATTTAGGGTTATTTAGGTGCAAGTAACAAAGAGTGACCCTAATTGACAAACAGAAATTGAATTTTTTGAAAGAACAAGACTGCATGCAAGATAAACAACAGCAACCAAGAATAAAAATAAAAACTGAAAACCAGACTTGGAACAGACAAGAATAAGGGGAACATAGAGAAAGTTGGCCACCTGATATCCACTGCTAGAATGCTTGAAGCTAAAGTAAAGATTGATATTTGCAGACAGAATCTGATGCAAGGAACTTGCAGGCATTTCTTTGACTTCTAGGAGGGGAAGAAACAACAAACACCCTGTTTTATCATTCCATTATCTGTAGGGTGCACAGTGTAGGAGATATAATGTCCCAGAAGGAAATCAGATGCTGTTACAAATGGGTCCTGGGAGCTAGGAAGCCAGAAACAACAAAAGTTAGCTGCACACCGAGACAGTCTCACTCTTTTGCACAGCTCAAATGGGAAAATATTGATATGTTCAGACATTCCAAGGAAATCAGCACCAATAACACTCTATTAAATATTAGAATGTATTAAATTTTATTCAGCCTACCTAATCAATTTATGTAGTATCTTCACTCATATGATATATAGACAAAAATCTCACTAGGAAATGTTTTTACATCAAAAGTAACTTAGCAGACAAAATCTCCAGTGGAAAGTTTATACTGTGATTCTACTCCTGATTTGGACTTAAAGCATGAAACGTTATTTTAATTTTAAAATGTGATAGAAATGTCTATACTGCAAAATGAAGAACCTTAAATATAGAGTGTCTGGGGAGTTCTGGTACAGACTCCTGGTGCTTAACGTTACTTCGTATCACTCAGTGAGGCACTATTTTGGACATAATAAATTTGCATCATGAATTCCAGGTGAAAAAAAATCAGCTCTTAAATTTCTTTCTGTATTATGTGTCAATCAAAACCTCTTCTGATGATGAATTAAGGTTAATCAAGTTTGATTATTAAAATACAAAACATTTTGGGGAGGCTCTAATTATCACATTAGTAGATAGAAAATGGGAGGCCTTAGGTCACCACAGATTATTACTTTAGGGATTTTATCAGGCAAAAACACAAGTATTAAAGAACAGCATCCTCTGAGATATCAGGGACCTGAGAATAATTAATGTTCTCTTTGTTACTTTACTATTATATTTCCTTGGGTTTCTGAACCCCAAGGTAATATAATATAAAAACTAAAGCTAAGTTATTCTAGATAAAATGTTCCAAATGGCTCTGTTTTGTCCAATCATATTAGTAAACATGATTGTGCTAAAGGTATACTCACCCATCTGGAGTTCACTTTGGGACTCTGTTGACTATGACCCCATTACTTAGAATGGACCAGAGATGGGACAGGTACGTGAATACTTCTGAGAAAGTTCAATCTCCAGTTATTAACCTTTCTTGACCTTTTGTCAATAGGAAAATGACAAATCTGGGGTTAGCAATGAGCTGAGACATGGTAGTGAGATGCCTCAGGAAGCATTTACAAGTGTTGCTAAGAGTTGCACAGTGGCAGGTGGCCAGGTGGGTACCTTGTTAGCTTCAGATTTTTAACATTTACCTGTCTTACTGAGATTTAGGGGAAGATTTTAGTCACAATATTAGAAAAATCACAATTATGGAAAGTGTATAAAAATAATTTTGAAAAATAATGTGGGCAAAAATAGAAAACCTGAGAAAAGTTTTGTATTTAAAAAATGAACTTCGGAAAAAACAGAGCTATTTTTGTTAAACTCAGAATTGAGAAATGGAAACTAAGTTAAACCAATGTCAACTAGCATGAATGTGATAGTGCTAAACCCTAGAACATAGGGTTAGGGCTAGAATCCACTGTCCAAGTATTTAAAAACCAAACCGGGTGCATTGGTTTCATGCCTGTAATCTCAGCTCTTTGGGAGGCCCAGGCGGGTGCATCATTTGAGGTCAGGAGTTTGAGACCAGCCTGGCCAACATGGTGAAACCCCGTCTCTACTAAAAATACAAAAATTAGCAGGGCGTGGTGGAGGGCATCTGTAATCCCAGCTACTTGGAAGGTTGAGGAAGGAGAATTACCTGAACTCGGGAGACAGAGGTTGCAGTGAGCCAAGATCACGCCACTGTCACTGCACTCCAACCAGGGTGACAGCATGAGACTGTCTCAAAAACAAAACAACGCAAAACAAAAACAAACAAAAAAACCCACAAAAATCAGTTCACAACTTGCATGGGTTTCTGTCTCCCCTAAGTCTCCATATCTCAATGAATTTCTCCAGTTCTTGCAAACTGTCTCTTAAAATTTTCTTGTTTTCATACGACTTCAGCCCAATTTATATCCTTTAACATATGCCCAGATAATTCTTCTTTGTTATTTCATCTATATTGTCAACCATTTGGCTTTAACAGGCAGCAATTTTAATTGAAAGGCCTCATAATTGTGTATATGACTGGTTTACTGACTGGCAGCAAACAATGAATAACTTAGCTTTAAAGATGAAGGCAGAGAAGAGGCAGAGGGAAGAACCTTAATTCTTTACGGTGACAGTTCCCAAAGAGTGATCTGCAGACTTTTAGGGATCACTGGGACATTTCCGTGGAGTTCCAGAGATCAAAATGATGGAAATGATAATTGTACGTGGCTATTCGCCTTTTTCATTGTTTTCTCTCACGTTGTACAGAATGTTTTTTTCAAAGACTCCATTATATGTGATATCACAACATTAAATGCAGAAGCATAAAGACAGTTGTCTTCTATTGTCAGACACTAACAAGGCTTATAAAAATAAAAATAATGCCATACTACTTACCATTTTTTTAAAGACAGTTTTTAAAAAAATGTGATTATTCATGTCAACATGTAGGGGTCTATTATTTTAAAAAATAAATTGATGAAGTTTCTTTTAGTTTTCATTTATAATTTTTGGATATTGATTGATTTAATCCAAATCAATAATAACTCTTTGGGGTTTCCAAAAATATTTAGGAGTATAAAGGAGTTCTGAGGCCAAACATGTTGAGAATTGCTATTCTGTGTGGTTACAGACATTTCAAGACCTGGGAGTCTCAAAATCCTCTAGAGAAATGGAAACTTCCTGCAGCTCTGTTCAAAGAAGCATGCTAGGCACAGGCAATATTTATGAATGCAACATACAACTGAGCACTTTAACAAGATGCATATTCAGATTTAACACAGCATGCTGAACACTATAAACTTATTTATTTATTTTTATACCTTTGGAAGTGTGTCAGGGACTTTCCAAATGAGCCCAAGCTTCCACCCATGAGCAACTGTTGCTGCCTCTGTGTTGACATGAATACTTCACGCTCTCAGGGCTTGATAGCATTAGGCAATGAAACATCCAATTAACTGCTCTCGCTTTATTCCCATGTTGACTGTGAAATCATACAATTATAATTTAACTTGCCTATAGGGAAGGAATATGCTGATCAGTAAGTAAACAGAAGTATTCTGTCCTCCTGATAGCTATATGTTTTATTTAATAATAATTAGGTCTCACTTGGTCGTCTTATGAGTATGGTTAGCTTAACTTAACCCTCTGAAGACACTGATTCAGGGTCCAAAAATAATCACATTTCTGAGCCTTCACAGCTGAGTGCCATGTGTGGAAATGGAATTCCTGTAAGTGAGTACCTCTGGAGGGTAGCCACCTCTCTCTTCTCTCTTAAATATGTGCCTTTTTGAAATTCACAGTATTAATTTAAAATTTGTTTTACTCAGCATTGGACCTATAAGAGACACCAAATATCCAACTCCCTTTATAACCACCTACTTTGACTTTCACCTACTAGGTACACTGAGCATTGAAAGACTTTTTCAGTGTACAGATTTTAGCCAATATCTTTGGGTCTTAAATGTTATGGTGAAATATACAACCATTGCACTGGTTGTATAGAAAACAAATGCGGCTGAGGAGTGAATTGCCCATTGATCTCCATAAAAACACTTTTAGGCTGTTTGAGCATTAAGTGCTCTTAGAAGCTTATTGAACTTTTGAGCTATAACTTCAGATTTTCTACTAACTCCTTATTGCCATGATTTCTACGAGGGAGATGAATGTTTCAAATTACGAGTGGAAAAATAAAAACCATTAACCTTTTCAGGTTAATTGTGTTACTTTTTTCACTACTGTAAACTATATAACTGGAACTAATGTTGTATACACATGCCAAGGATGGTGCTTTGACCTACCTTTAAAAGGCAATGTACACATTTGTGTTTTCTGGAGTGACGCATTTGTGTTGATGATATCAGACTCTTCCCAGAGTTGCCCCTAGCATATGTATCTGCAGTTTACTGCATTTCACTGAGAAGACTGTGACTCCTGTCAGCCTGTGTTAACAAAATCAAAACAAAAACCCTGAGGCTCATATAATCACACTTCCTTCATCCAATCAGCTGGTATGTGAGGTTTGCTTACCTGCCTGGCAGGCACCATAATTTCATAATGATTTTTCCTCTCCCAAACATTTATTTTGTCTGTATTGTGCCTGGACCCATGGGTGGCCTAGACATCAATGTGTTAAGCCAGAATTATCATGGTTCCTTAAGAATAACTCCATTTCGACCCCACTCAGACCCTTGGAAACAATGGAACACATATTTAAAACAATTAGCAGGGTCAAGTGTACATTCTGTAACTGTGGAACCATTCATTCATTGCATCCTAAAAAATCTAATATCTATTTTCACTCAGGAACAAAATAATTAGTCCAGAGAATTCTGGTCTGCGACGGTCTGAATATAAATGGGCTGGTAGAGCAGAATTTTCCGTCTAGAAAGAAGTAAAATAACAGTGAAATCATTTTCTTCCCCTCACACATGTTCCTATGATTTTCACCCATAGGAAATGGTAAGGATTTATCAGGCAGAAAATTGTCAAAGGGATGTGTCTCGTCAGGATTAAGAAGCCACGGCTTTGCCGCTTTCTCACAACTATGGCTAACATATTGAAGGGGGAAAAAAGCCCTTCAGACTGCTCTCAGAGGGAACAAGAAAAGGCTACATTGCTTCAAAAGCCTGGAGAGAATTCCAGTCAAATAGAGCTAGCTACAGAGACGGGAAGATAAGAACACTTCTCTCAGCGCTGACACATGAACTGCAGAGGAGCCCTCCTACTAGCTCCGCTTACTGCTGCGGGCAATCTGCCCAACACGAGCCTTAGCTAGTGAAATCAAAAGCAGCTTTCGGCCCTGGCCTTTGGAGCCTCATTTTGTTGCGGCAGCACTTTAGTTATCAGCACTATGTTTGAAAATACTCCTTCATTTAAAATTTACCTGCATCAAGAGTCGTAGATATAACAAGAGTTGTGCGTAGAGACGTTCACTTATAAATGCTAAAATGCCTGTAAAGTTTTCTAGTAGAAAAAAGTATTTTTCTCGGTAGGATAAAGTCAAATAGAAGTCACTTAAAAATAAATAATTAACATGCAAATAAAAATTTCCTTCTCCCATTTTCTGGAATAAAACAAAAATAAATTTTATCTTTCTAACATAGGAAGCAATAAAAAATATCGGCTGGTTCTTCCACTGGATCCTATATTAAATTCAAAAATAGCAATCTTTTAAAACCTAATATTCTGGTAAATATTATAATATGTAACAAATTATTCAAACTACAGACTTTTTCAATAGTCAAAAGTATTAATTAAACAAATATTTATTTAGCGCTTGCTATGTGCCAGGAAATGGGCTATATGAAGAGAATATGACAAAAAATTAATCCTGGCCTTTAAAGCTTGATGCAGCCAATTTATAATGTAGTATAAACTATTAGACAACAAAAGAGAAATGATATGTGGATAAGAGATATGTGGATAATTTCTTTTGTAAGATAAACTATAAAATATAGTATTAAACAATTATACATATTTAATCCTAAGCTGCATAATAATTCTCTAATTTTGGAGAGTCATTTTTGGAGCACTGGATTTTTTCAAGCAATTTATCTCCTGGGAGTCTTGTATTTCGGCAACAAGATCAGGAGGAATTAATGGTATGTTTGATTTACACAGGCCCAGATGTCTTCCTTGACAATGTCTTTCTTCACTCTTTATACCAAATGGATTCATTCTCCTTGACTGCTGTGAAAAGGAGGGAGACTATTCCCTTATTCTAGTAGGCTGTCATAAAGCTGCAATCCCAGTTCAACTCAAGAGTGTTGCTTAGAAACTGAATGATCCTATCTTCCAGTCTTAAGACCAGTGTAAGATTGGTGGAGGAGATAAAACAACTTCATTTCCTTAACACTGAGTTCATTTGCTGATTTATTAATGGTTGCAGGAAACTATGTCAAGGAGTAAAATGACTATATTTTCTCAAACACAGATAGTTTGATTTACATGAGTTCTACAAAAATCAGCCCTCTTCAATCTTGGTTCCTTGATCGGCTGTGCTTGTATTTTTCCTTCCTACATCTCTTTGTTCTCCTTGTTACTCCTGAAGAATCCCTTAGTGCCTTCTTTTTCTATGCCTGAATTTGACTGTTTTAATCTACTTTAAATTATCATGCCAATAATAAGAACAGTATTTTTATATCCCAGGCCCCCTTGTTAGATTTATGGGCATGCCCCACTGATGGCAATTCTAAGTTGATTTTATCTAAATATTAGTAAAACGCAGGGTGCTACTGTATTGACTATTATGCAAAATAAAAGATGCTTATTTTCCATTATATTGTATAGAAAGCTGTTGGTTTAAAACTGACATGTGTGTTTTTCCACCGTCCTTGTAGTTCTGGTTTGATTTTTGGTATAAATCTGTTCTTCTTATATATTTAGAATGAATTTCACATACATTATTTTTCTCCCTCACATTCTATACATCGGACCGTGATTTTTAAATTGGACACTTTGAAAACAAAGTAGGCAATTGGAAACAAAGCAAAAAGACTATGAATAAACAATAGATAATATTCAAGTTTATTAAACTATTAATTGGCATGGTTGCTTGTTGTCAACTGAGTATAGATAGGAACTTTGAAGAACTATGTGTGAAAATTTGATGACAAGGATGCCTGTGGAAGAGTTGTATAGATGAACTCCCATAAATATGGAGATAATATGAAACTGTTTGGGACCATGTGAATGTCACCAGTCATATAAGGCCTTACTGGTCATGGCATTCTGTGTAGAGACATATTAAATATTCATCACTTTCCGACTTTCAAAGACTCCCTCCATCTAGTTCCTATTTGTTGCTGATACGATTTATTATTTTATTTTGTGTAAACTGAAATACTGAACATATACATACAAATTGAACATATACATAATTGAACATATACACACATATTTAGTTGAACACATATATACAAAAAGTATATTAAAAGTAGGTGTATACATCAATGAATTTTCACAATATGACAAGTATCCTGACTCCTAACACAATAGATTAGTTTTACCTGTGTTTGACCTGCATATAAATATAATCATTCAATATATATTTCTTTGTGGCTGGTTTCTTTAACTTTACATTATGTTATAAGATTCATTCATGTTTGCTATTTACAGTAGTAGTTCAAAATTCTCACTGCTGTATAGTGTATTCCATTTTGTTAATATGCCATAAATTCTTTATTAATTCTTCCATTGATAGAAGTTTGAAGCGTCCTGGTTACTATAAACAATGCTCCTATAAACATTTGTTTACTTGTTTTTTGTTGACTATATGACATTTATTTTGTTGGGTGTATACCTAGAAGAATTGTTGGATAAGAGCTTATGCTTTGGTATATACAACAAATAATTTTCATGAGTAATTGTGCCAATTTATACTTGGTATTTGCATGACCCACAGATTAAGTGCCACCTTAAATTTTGTGCCTTAGGCACTTCACTCAGCTCAGCCTAGTCCTGGCCTTCTTTTATCAAGCAGTGTATGAGATTTCATTGCTTCACATCCTTGTCAGCACTTACTATTGTCTTTTTTTTCCCTCTCTAAAATTTACCCATTCTAGTAGGTATGTAATGGCATCACTTTGGCTTTTGTATCCGTGTTTTCTTGATGACTAATGTAAGTTTTGTATTTTAATATATTTAATGATCATCCGCATATCTTGTTTTGTGAAATAGATGTTCCAAGTCTTTTGCCCATTTTTGAATTGGATTGTCTGCCTTTTTCTTACTGAATTTTAGAATTTTAAAATATATTCTGGACGTGATTCTTTATGAAGATATACGTATAACAAATATCCTCTGCCACCCAGCTTCCCTTTCCCTCCCTTAATGGTGACTTTTGATAAAGAGAATAATTTTTAATTTAAATGCAATCTAATTTATCTTTTTTTTTTCTGTGTGGCTGGTGTCCACTTTAAGATATTTATCATTGCAAGTTCTGGTAGTTATCCCATACATTTTCTAAAATCTTGATCGTTTTACCTTTCTAATTTAGGTCCATAATTCATGCGGAAATAATTTTTATGTTCAGTTTGAGGTAGGGGCCAAGACTGCATTTTTCTATGTGGATAGTCAGCTGACCCAGCACCATTTCGAAAAGTATCACCTTTTCTCACTACCCTGCAAGGCCGTCACCTTGATCACAGATCAGATAACCATATACATATGAATACTGGACTCCATGTTGTTCCATTTATTAATTTTTCAGTTCTTACATTAATATTATACTAACATCATTGATGTAGTGTTATTATAGTTCTTTATATCTTAAATGTAATTCTTCCGCTTTCTTCTTTTTCTTCTTCAAGAGTCCCTTAGCTATTCTTGATTGATTTTCCACTTACATCTGACTTTTTGAATTTTTTCAGTCAATTCCTCCCACCATTCACCCCCTAAAAAATTAACTTTATGGGATTTTAAGGTATTGTATTGAAACTACTTCCTTATTATGCCTGGGAGCAATGTTGGAGTGGCTTTATACTAAAGCATTTATCTTGTCATTCAGGCTATCACAGTTTAGAAACAGAGAACCATTTCCACCCACAAATTACTACTGTTCAAACTTTAGAATCCTTGCTTAAAAGGCAATCTCGAATAGCTGCACAATGGGCATTTGTCACTGTTGCCCATTGTATACCCAAGGTCAATCAAGAAAAATAACATGTATAGAGTACTGCCTGAACATCCATGTCTTAAATTAACTGATGGCATCTAGGATTCTTCTCTCATGCCGTGCGCAGCTCACTGGCAGTGGTTCCCTGGGGCCACATATGAACCTAGGCAAAAGTATTTAACAATCACTTAAAAATACGTGCCATCAGTGAGGGAGATTCCATGAGTGACAGATATGGATAGCATGTCATTCTGATCCCACACCTGGATACTATCATCTTCCTCTGCATGAGATCAGCATTTTGAAGCCTCTTGCCTGAACTGTTTTGTTTTGGTTCCTCATAGAATCATTTTTTTTCTAAATTTCAAGTTATGTTATGATATTGACATACCTTAAAATAAATATCTCTAAAAGTCATAGTTTTGCTCACTTTAAGTATATGGTGAAGATAATAGGAAAAATACTGCTTTCTGGTTCTTTTTGTTTGTTTGTTTGAAACAGGATCTCATTCTGTCAACCAGCCTGGAGTGTAATGGAGCAATTCACTGCAGCACTGACCTCCCAGGCTCAAGCGATCCTCCCATCTCAGCCGCCTGAGTAGCTAAGACTACAGGCACATGCCACCACACCTGGCTAGTTTTCATACTTTTTGTAGAGATGGGGTTTTCCCATGTTGCCCAGGCTGGTCTCCATTTCCTGGGTTCCAGGGATCCTCCTGTCTCAGCCTTCCAAAGGGCTGGAATCACAGGCATGAGCCACGTGTCTGGCCTGCTTTCAGATTTCTACTCGGGAGACTTGAGCTTTCAAACAGTTTTGTTTTTATCTTAGGGAGACTATAAATTTTACAACTAATTATATGCTTCAAGTTGGGATTAAAACGTTAGCGACTATTCTACAGATTATAATACATGGATAGTTTTTTAAAGAATCAATTTGAGTCTAATATTATTCTTGTCTTTATCCTATATTTCTGTTTGTTCTCATTTTCCTCTCTACTTATTTTTTCATCTTATTTGTTTTTGTAATATTGTTACTTTTGTTGTACTATTTCCAGTTTTAAGGTTTTTTTTTTTTTTCTTGAAAGTATTTGGGAATGAAAAAATGAATGACTATATCAGTCATAGCATAGAAGACAGGTAGAGAGAATTGGGGAAACACTGCTTGAGAGAAAAATATTGAAATGGTTTTAAAAGGGTTTTGTGGGTAAATACATTAATAACTTTTGACCATGAAATCAACAGTTATGAGTTGAAAATAATTTAAACGGAAAAAATACTATTAAAAGAAGAATAAAAAAGGCATGTTAGAGGACTCTGTGACAACCACTGAGGGACAAACCAATGACAACTTGATTATTGTCCAAAGCAAACCATGAGACAGGGGTATCAGATGGGATAATAAGCTTTGTAGGCTAGGGAAAGCAGTTTTCTATATCCGAGGCCATTGACAAGTTAGGTTTTCAAACATATAATGGCATTATAAAGTTTTAAATTTACTCTGAATTCTAAGATAATGTTTCTTTGCAGAAGATCACATCACTCAGCATCAGCCAGGAATGGGAGAAATGGTGAGCTGGGCAGTCCCACAGGCTGACCACATAGGTCCTGAGAATGCAAAACAGATAAATCACTGGGCTACATGAAGAGAGTATGCACTGACAGCCATTAAATGTTTTCACCAAACCCTGCCATAAAGTTGAATCAGGAATTAGGAGCTTTCTTCTGGAAGTCAGAAGAAACACACACACACACACTTCTGAGAGCAATATTGGAAGGGTTGCACTGAAAGAGAAATCTGCCTTGTGATTTAGGGAAGAAAATTATGAGGTCAGATCTGCTCTAAGGACTCAAGACAAGTAGATTAAAACATTGCTTGGTAGTGAAGGGTTCTCCTGAGGCCGGACTTGCAGCTTCTTCCCCCGACCATCCTGGAGCTAGTAATGAAAATTCGCAAGCGGGAATGGAGAGCAGCATGGCCTAACATATAAATACCAGCCATTTTTAAACAATCTAAAATTTACTTTGTATCCTAAATAAACTAATGAAATTTCACTATAATATTTCCACAGAAATACTATAACATTAAAAAATACATAAAATAGTTTTCTTCTTTCTATATGTATTAAATGCACAAATGCCTTAAACTATTGAGAAACGTTTATGGCACATAAGCATATCTAAAGCAAATGCTGGTTTATTTCAATAAGTTATATTCAGAATGTTACCTTAGATAATTTTTAAAACTCTACCACTTAAATTCTCCAAGAACCCATTTCACATCAGTAAAATATGAGTGCTTTCAGGCTCTTAAACTGTAAAGCCCTTTAATTATGTATAACTACTGGAGGTTGAGTTTGCCCACAGTATCTCATGGACAACCACAGTGTCATATATACTTGGAAGATAAAATGTAGATTTTAGTTTATGTTGCTTAAGTTTAAATAAACTTATTAAAATGTGTTTCTCACCAAAATAATTATTTCACACAAATATACTTTAAAAATATATTATTAAAATGTGTTTCTCACCAAAATAATTATTTCCTACAAATATACTTTAAAAATATATTTCCCCATTCTAATTGCTCAAAATAATAATAAAGTACGGTTTTCTTCAATAATACTGTAATAACAGTTGAAAATATTACACACGGTGAAAGCAGAATATTACATTAAAATAGCATTAGCAATTACTTTAATTTTGCCCAACAATATAATTATCCTTATGCCTTATTTTCATGTATAACAACTGTACAAGAGATAGTTGGACAAAGATGCCGTAGATGTAGGCAATTCCACCAAAGAGTCACACATGACATAAAATACAATAGGTGTTGAAAAATAAATACACTACAATGGCAGCATATTGTGTTGTCTGAAGAAGGTTTGTGGTAAGGGAGGGGCATTCAAATTAGAACTTATAAATGTATAATAAAAGTACTAGGCTTATTGGTTTATAAATTTTTGAAAATATTTTCTCCCTTCAATGTTAGAATTAGCAGTTGGGAAAAGAGTACACAAACATTTGGAAAGAATGATAAAATATATGTGTCAGTTTAAAGGTGGGTGAAATGTTAAAACATAAACAAAAGTTACTGTAGGACTGTAGATAAAATATTTTCATTTCTTTGCTTGGCTAGGGCTGTCCAAACAAATGGGAGTTGGGGTAAGGGACAGCTTGGGATTCAAAGAGATGACTAAAAAGACAGAATTCTGAAAAGAGTTAAACTTTCCATAGGTATGTATTTAAATATCAAAATGGAATGGACTCTGGAGCTATGAAGACACTTCAGGGGTTGTAAATCTAGAGACACTTACCTTGTATTTCCCTGGAGTCATTTATTTATTCAAAACACAAGATATTTAGGAAACGTCCCTTTCTCTCCCTAAGGGGAATTTATTTACATTGAGAGGGGTTTCTCTCCCTATCCTTAAGAAGGAGGAAAGAGGAAGGCAATATATGTAAGATCTCAATTCAAATTTGTTTGATTCACCTCTTGTCGGGTAAGAGTCCCCATTTTGCGCATGCGCAGAGTCTACCTGGTTCTCATAGCACCACCTAACGGGCACTAATAAGGGGTAAAGGTTGGCACATGTGAAACCCATGCTGCCGATGCTGCAGTAACTGATAATAACTCTCATCTGTGCTCCATAAACTTCACTTGTATTCAGGATAATAAAAGTACAGAAATGAAAAAGCTATCAGTCATCAGACAAATGAGAGCTTTTCATATACTCCAGTTTACACCGCTTGTTTTTATTACTCAGTTACAAGGAAATGTTTAGTCACTGTAACTTTCTCTTAATTAAAATCTGCAATTCTTAGTAAAATAACAGAACTTCAAAATAGAGTATGATATTTTCATTTCGTATGGAGTATGGAATTCCGACATAATTTTATCAATGTGCATATGCAAATTTTCTAGCTTCATTTCTTTATTTCTACTTCACCGGCATTTAATATTCTACTTCCTCATATTCCCTGTTCAGTAAAACTTCTAAATTACTGACAATAATAAAACATGTATTTTTTTTCTTTTTATTATCATCCTGTGAGTAGCAAACATTTTTTCAGATGACTTCAAAATCATTTTTGAAACATCTCCTTGTCTTTTTCAACTCATGATATATTTAATGCTTTATTTATTTTTGCATTATTTGCATTGCTTTAGATCAATTTAATGAAAAAATAAGAAAAACTTCATTTTCCTATTCACTTTCATTCTAATGGTCAGTGTATTTCTAGGAACAAAATTCCTCTGGGGTGGTGAGGACAGGCAGATAAAGTGACTAAGATTGTGTTCAGGCCTGTGATTTATTAGAAACAGAGTAATAAAAGTCATTTGAAAATATATTTGTTATTATAAAACTTTCATTTTTTTCTCTGAAGTGGTTTATTAGAAAAGGTGTTGTACCGCAATGCAGTAGAATTGTGCCACAATTTCTGTTCTTCCAATTTTATATTTGTGATTTCAAATTCCCTAACATTTACAGCCTTCAATTTCTCGCCAATTTAAAAAGCAAAACAAAAACAGATTGTGTAAATAAGTTCTACAAATCAATAAAAAAAAAGAGAGACTAAACTTTGAAAAGCAGAGAAAATTCTTGAACAGGTACTTCATCTTAGTATATAAAAATGGTCAATAAGTACATGAAATGGTGTTCAATGTCATTAGTCATCAGGGTAATGGATATTTAAACCAAAATGAGATATTACCAAAACAAAACAAGAAAAGAACAATAATAAATATTGGCAAGAATATGCAGCCACTAACATATTCACAATGTTGGTGAAAGTATAAATTGCCACAAAAACTATGAAAAAAATTCTAAAACTCCTACTAAAGCTAAAGATATATTTACCTTGTGACTCAAGATTCTATTCCATGGTATATACCAAAAACATATGAGCAGTTATGATCAACAAAAAGGTGGACAAGAATGTTTATATTAGTTCTAGACATGATAGGTAAAACCTTCAAACAGGCAAAATGTCCACTTAAAAGAAGACTATATAAACAGTAGTATTGAGGTAAGAGGTGAGATTTCACTCTGGAGGCAGGCTTCAGACACCAGATCAAATTGAAGACTAGCTGAAACAGGGATGGGGAGAAGGAGATTTCCATAAAACATACCCACCAATGTGCCATGTCAGTTTAGCATTGCCATGGCAACACCTGGAAGTTACTGCTCCTTTCCATGGCTATGCCCTGGCAACCAGGAAGTTACCACCTTTTTCTAGAAATTTCTGCATAATATACTCCTTCTTTTGCATGTAATTAAAAGTGGGTATAAATATGACTACAGAACTGCCTTTGGGCTGCTATTCTGGGCACACTGCCTATGGGCTAGCCCTGCTCTGCAAGAAGGAGTATCTCTGCTGATGCTGTACACTGGTGCTTCAATAAAGGTTCCTGTTTAACAGCACTGGCTCCCCCTTGAATTCTTTCCTGGGGGAAGCCAAGATCCCTTCTAGACTAAGCACCAGTTTTAGGGCTCTCCTGCCCTACATCAGTATAACCACGAAATATATTATTATATGGCATTCTGTAATTCTTTACAATTCTTAATTACTTTTCTATTCTTCTTATTGTTTTTATCTACATTTACCTACTATCCTTTGCTTCACCTGCTTCCCCGCCAATATGAACTGTTACCTTGCCTGGCAGTTTCCTAAAACTCAAATGAATAATTTGACTTATAGCTATGTCTTTAAAATTTCCACTGCATCACTGTCAACTTACACTTAACTATCTTACCCACCCGAAACAAATATTTATAATTTATATTTTAAACAGACCAAAGCAGCAATATCATACACTAATTATAAGCTGATTTTCTACAGTGGATTGGTAGAAGGGCATCAGAAGATACTAATCCTATAATTTGATGTTAGTATGTACACTTTTAAATAACTGTTACATTAATTCTGATTCAATTTTTGATCTTATGTTATATTGAGGTCTCAATTTCAATGTCTAGAAAATATATTATTGAAGAATTATTTCTTCAATTTGAAATTCATTAAAATAAATAAATACATACATTAAATTTCTTAATAAATCCAGGCATTTACCTATTTTATTTTTTATCTTTTACAATTTAAGTAATGCTCTTAGGGATCAGTCATTATTTGTTGGCATGTGTGTTTTCTAAAAATGATAAAACAAGGTAAAACAAAGCTTTGTATAAAATCCACATCTCTTATGGTATAATAAAACTGTGATATTTTTCTCTTTTTTCTGAGGAATTTGTCATAGCATACACCTCAGATCATTCCTCACATGCACATGTGTGTTTTGAATCCCATGTTATCTTAAGAGTACCTTCTCCATAACAATGTGATAGCACATGGAAATTCTAGGGGATTTTATACCTCAGTAAACACCAATACGATGCAAATGATGTTTTACTGGTTTTCTTTTATCTATGATCTTTTATTCATTGCCTCATGTAAAGAAAATGTGAGATGTAGTCTTTGTTCCTCAAATACAGAGACAGGGTGCAGAATTCCTGAATCAGTGATCCTTTATTGAAAAAAAAATATGAGAAGACAAGGACTCATTATTTTTGCATTATATTTTGTGCTAAATCTTTTTAACATTTAAAAAATTCTAATAGAAATGATTTCTCTTCGGAAAGTGAGTTTGATTTTGGCTTTTAAGTGTCATATATAATGGTTTTTTAAGTAAAAAAAGAATTTTTATTAAATAAAAATTTAAAATACAATTTTGTTAAATTCAAATAGTCAGTGTTGGCATCCATAAACCTATTTTAAATTTTCTTCACTTGAGCAGTGATGGCATGATGAGAAGCAAAATATAAATACCAGAAATCAAGCATTAGTGCTATTTGTTAAATAGATGATATTGCTTTTGAAAAGTAAGTGTTTAATATTTAATTTCAATACTTAATTTACAAATATAACAAGTGATAAGGTTGACGCAATCTCAGAGCTGAAGAGAACCCTGTCATTAAAACCAAGGATTTTCTAAAGAATGAATTTCCTTTACAATTTTCTCCAAGTTATTTCTAATATCTCCAAGTGTCTCTGGCAAGAAGCTGTTCATTTCATTGTTGGATAGTCAGTGCTTTGTTAATTTGATTTTTGTGGTTGTTTGCTCATTTTCAGATTGGGACATAACTATCTATATGTAATTTTTGTCCGGTAGTTCCATATAAGTTCTGTATTGTGAGTACACAAAGAAGACATGTAATCACATGACAACACAGAAAATTAATACAGACACTTCTCATGACCTTTCAGAGATGGCTCCCCCAGGCTAATCATCTTCTTACTCAAGTCTTTTAACCGTTTTTTCTCTTTTAGTACCATTTCCCTGTCTCTCCCTCCTTTCTTTCTTTCCATCTTCTTTCTTTTACTGTTTTGAATAAGCACCTAACTGTAATCCAGTATATGTCAAACATTACAGTTGCTCTTTGGGTTATAAAGTTATATGGAGAGATATCGCTTTCAAATAACTTTAATAAACTGCCTAGTGGCAGCTAAGCAAATGATTTCAGACCAATAAAACAATGGCTATACTGGAAATAAACACATAGATTATTAATGTGTTCATTCCTGCCAATAATGCTGTAGACATGGGTATTAAGTTCTTTATTTTTCTAATGATAAAGGTAATATATGCCCATTATAGAAAAATGTAATGTAATTATAATAACAATTATTATTATTATTATGGTGAACATTTATTATGCATTTACTTGGTGTTAAGCAATTTACTAAGTAGTTTGCATGTATTATCTTGTCTAAAATTCACAATGAAACTTTGCTGTATGTCCTGGTGTTGTCATTTTCAGGTGTAAAAAGCATACAAAAAGACATTAAGTGATTTGCCTTTGTTTATACTTTTACAGATTGGAAGTTCTATGTTTGAGCCAAGGTCATTTGATTCCTGAGCCTGCACTTTCTTAATGCTCTAAATAATATCAATATTACTCAAATTGCATTGATGAACCTGTTCTGTTCTTGACTTCTCACATTTATTTTCCCTTTCCTTTGGTCATAGCACTTTGCTTTTTTTTTTAATTCAAGTATTCATTCCAAACTGTGAAGCTTGCTTCGTTACGTACAGCCCTAAGTGTGTGCCACAAAGAAATCAGCAATACCTTCTACCTCTGGATATATGAATGTTTCATAGATGACCATGACAGTCCACTTTAGCCAAGGAGATATTGAGTATGGACCTCTGAAAAAGAAAAATCCCTCATTCTGCTGCAGAAGACACCCAAAGAAACATAAATTTATCCTGAGAGTGAACAAGGAAGAAAACAACCCTTTGAAGCCTTCGGAAGTCATCCTGTGAACATGGGAAGAACTTAACTTATGTATCTTAAAAGGAAAAAAATATAAACAAAATTTGCCAAACCATGCTACAAGATCAATCCTTATTTGAAATATTCAGATAGTTTGTCAAAAATGTTCCCTTCCTAATCTGGCCTGTTTGGATTGGGTGTCTGTTATTTGAAAGCAAATTATTCCAATCTCGTATTGTTCCATAAACAGGACATTATTTATTAGCCTCATAGTGGAGAAAAGTACAAAGCTGTGCTTCTTATTATCCCCTTCAAATCTTCTCCAACCAAGCCTTGACACAGAACTCTGCCACTTCTCCTTCAAAATTTGTATAGATACTTAAATTTGAAGTGTTACTGAAATAATATGGTTATAAAAAGAGATTCTTCCTTAAAAGACTCACGTTAAGAACCATGCAGGAAAGTTTGAAGATTGGAGTGGGATAAGTGATATCCATTTATACATTTTTTTCAACAACATTAGTTAAGTATCTATTGTGTGTCTGCCCTGGGGGTTGAAATTTGGGCACATAAACACAACCCCAGGGCTCAGAGAACTTATGGAGTTTATAGTTCTCTTCCAATATATAATAGTCTTTAGTGAGACTAAAAGCACACACAGTGATCAACAATTTAGAGTTTAATAGGAAATAAATGTAAAAACATGTAACACAAATTTTTCTAGTAACATAGTCAATCTAAAATGTCAAAATGAACCAAATATTCGTGTGTTTAACAAGTGACCTTCAACTACTTGGACATGAAATGATCGATAATTAGAAAAATGTCACAAAGGTTTCATGTTGTTCCTGTAGGAATCTTTGCTACATAGAAGACGTGACATACATTCCACTGTTTTGACATGATTAAGTGTCAAGGGAGTGACATTTCTGAGGTAATGCAAGGTTGACTTACACTGACCGAAAAGGCAGAGTTCTATTACCAGATGTTCAAAGAATATGTATGTACAACATTCACGATTGTAAATGATTAATAATTTAACATAACCGGATGCTTCTTTTGAATAGGAAGAGAAAAATTACTGAAATAAAGAAACACGTCCCAACACAAAGAGCAAGCAACATTACCTTGGAAATGTTCAGTGCTGCTTTTTTTCATTTTTATACAGTTACTTATAGATTTTGCTAAAAATAAGTATGTTAGGTAAACTGGATGGATGTTAAATGAAACAATATGAGTCAGGCATTTCCAAATAGTCTGGCCTTATTTAACTATTTAAGGGTAATTATTATTGGTTAAATATTACTAGTTATCTATTTTATTTTTTAAAATTAGGTGTATTTGAAAGTAAAATATGTAAAATAATTTCCTTATACTATTTTAGAGAAAAATATTTCATATATTTTATTCGAGAAAAACATGACATAAAATATGCATTTTTCTGATCTATTTATAATTTTAAAGAAAATATTATTGTTAGAGTTGAAAAACTAAAAAATCCATAATTTACAAAAAAAATTTATCTGAATTTTATTTATGTTTATGAAAAGTAGACATCCTTTCTTTTCTGTTCTTCAATTAGCACATTGTGAAATTATTCCTGTAGGCAAGATTCAGTTAAATTTGTCACAAACTTGGTTAAGAATAGCATGTAAATTTTTTTAAAATTTTTTAAAAATTTGTGTTTAAATACAAAGCTTGTAATTGTAATGTGGGAGGAACTTCTTTGAATGACAAAAGATTGTAATATGGAATATTATCAGTTTAAGAAACAGACTGGAGGAAGATCAAAAATAGATCTAATTTAAAACTACAGTAGAAAACAGAAGAAACAAGGAGAGTAGTGTTAAAATAATTATTTAATGTTACTTGTTAAAGCATGGTAAGGAAGACTACACAGGATCATCATAAGGGTAGGACCGCTGCCCAGTGGGTTGTGGGTGTGGGGGAGAGACAGACTGGGCTCAACACTGAATACAGCATGGGCAGTTAGTAACCAAAGAGTACAGTGGGGTGGAGGTCAGTGGATCAGGGTAAGGGGGATTCTGGCTAGATGATTCAAACAGGATTCTTGCTAAGACTAGCCAGTGTGATCAGAACAACCTAAGGGATGTTGGAAAATGAGGGACTGGATTAGATATCAAGGATGATCAAATAGCAAGGATGGGGTTTCTGGTAAACTGATGTAGCTGGGTTCTTTGCTAAAACTGAAGTTTACAAGGAAGTGCATAGAAGTGCCTAGGAGAAGGTTCAGAATCTCAGCTGACATTTGGCCAGGTGAATAATCTTTGTCAGTGTTTATAAAAGTCATGTTATCTCCATTCATCATTGCATTCAGCAGATATTAATTATAGGTAAATAAAAACAGTTGAGATTTATTAATTCAGCCATTCAACATTTAATGGGCACCAGTCAAGCCATTTAGAAGATAATTCTGAAAAAAAGAGACAAAATCTCTTCCCTCATGAAATGTATATTATAATGGAAAAACAGACAAAATGGAACAATAAAGAAACGCATATTTACTATGTGGGTTAACAGTGCCATGAGGAAAAGTTAAGCAGGATAAAATTTCTGTGGGACAGGCTCTTTTAGAAAAAATGATTGGAGAAGGACTCACTCACCAGATACAAATGTAAGATTATATGAAAAGATGAAAATATTGCGAGCCATTATTTTGTCTTTCCCTCTCTGAATTTCTCCATTATTAATAAAAAGAATATTTTAATTAATTGCACACTATTCAATATTTTTTGGAAATTATACAGTGTTTCAAATTAAAGTGTATGTTCAATTTAAACCATTATATCACAGCTAGAATACATTCTGAAGTCATCACCTTGGGCCCAACGTAAGGTGCATCCTCCCGCTTTCTTGCCGTGATCCTTCCACTAACCTACTCTCCCCTTGTCAGCATGGATGCAGGTACACCAAAACGTTACTCCTTTCTGTCTCGAGACTTTTGAATTTGCTTTTTTTGTCCTTTTCCTGGAACATTTTCCTTTCAGGTATTTATGTAGCTCTTCCCAAACCCCCACTTCCATTGCTTTTACGTTTCTGTGATGGATGGCAAAGTCATTACATCTAACACTGCAGTCTTGTCATACGCTGCTGTAGTCTTTTCATATTAGCATATTTAATATGGCCTCTGCCAGGCCAGAAACGTGGTCTTTCTTATTCATTCCTCATTTTGCACTGCCTAGCACATAGTGAGTATGTGCACCCACTATATACCTACACTGCAATTTTGGTAAGATGACATGAGGAATGCCCTAGACAAAGTGGAACCTCCAATAGAGTGGTGTATTTGTTTGTTTTTACTACAAGACTACAAAGTCTTGAGAACTGACTGGATCATGTCTTTCTTACTTACATAAAAAAGCACTTAGTACAAAATTTTTTAATCAAGAAAGGCACATGCTATACACATCTAAAGGAAAAATATAGTTTGTAGGAAAACTCCAAAAATCAGCCTAAAATTATTTTTAATGCATAGAAAAAATAAGTTTGTTTTAAGGATAGTTGAATGGAGAAAAATAATAGAATGAAGAAATATTGAATTGTATAAATTGGGAAATAGATTGAATGGAATAGAATCAAGAAGACCATGGGATAGAAAAGAGTTAATGAGATTAGGTAAATGAGAAAGTGTATTTTTACTTGGCATTAAAAATGAGTAAAAAATGCTCATTGTTTTAACTAATGTACTTATTGATAGTAAGTAAAATTGAATAACATCTCAATTATATAAGATGTAGACTTTTTGGGAGCTGAATACTGACAAAATAATTACTATATTTATAATACCATTTCCGTACTGTTGCAGCTACTCTTATAAATTAGTATTTTCCATATTTTTGCATATTTAATATTTCAAGTCACCTTTCATCCTTTCGGTTTGTATTTTGGTTAATTTTGATAAAGTTAAAATTAATTATATGTTATTTAAAATTATGTCAATTTTAAAATGACTATTAGTTGCCTACGAATTTCAACTTGAGTGAAATACGTACTACTAATTTTAAGAATAAAATGTTTCCTTGTGAATATTTAAGCCAGACAAAATTTCATGTCACTGGAGAGTGTAATGTGGGGATGATCTTGGGATTTGCATAGTAATTGGTTTGACACACATGCTGTACTGTACAAAGCTATGTACACAGATGGTAATGAATATACCAGCCATGGTCCCTGAGATCGGTATAAAAATATGATGAAATTGATTTTTTCATTCTTTGAAGTTTATAAGCAACCATTCTGGCTAATGAGCTAATTTAGATAAGCTTAAACAAGACTCTAATCACATAAATGGTAATTACTAGAAAGCAGGAAAAATGAAGCTTTTTAGTTTTTATTTCAAGTTTTAATGAACAATTAGAAGACAAGTTGTTTG
Source organism: Pongo pygmaeus (assembly GCF_028885625.2). NCBI lineage: Eukaryota > Metazoa > Chordata > Mammalia > Primates > Hominidae > Pongo > Pongo pygmaeus. The sequence goes on along the minus strand of NC_085930.1, from coordinate 15,628,868 downwards.
ACCTATATTACTAAGTTTCAATATATTCTTATAGTTTTTATATATTTAATATAGGTTTAGAAGCATTTTTTACATAAAAATACCTACAAATAACATATTTCTAATTATCATTTAAGTAATAAATATTCTAAAATATATATTTAAACTAAATAGTGGAAATGCAACACAGTTATGAGTATTCTTATATAAAAATTAAGCTCTAATAAATGGACCAGAGAAAGTTGTATAGGAAAACAATATTTTCCTAACCGACATTTGTTTAGAAACTAATGTTGATTCTTAAGGTATGAAAAGTCATATAATTGTCAAACTGTCTGTGGCATGGTGTGCCATAACCATTATCACTTGTGAATATGTAAAAATATTTTAAATTGGCAAATAAACAAAAAGCATTAAATGTTTTCCTGAATGTCTCATTTTTTGCCACTTCAGTCATAAAATTTATGTAATAAAATATTTACAGAAAATGTTATTGCAAATTATATGAAATATTAGAAAACGACAAACAGCATGTTAGGCTTAGTGGTACAGAGTAGATTGCAACGTAATCCCTGATAGCTCTAACCATGTCAATTGGACAGGTCCACAATAGTAGAAAAGGATTATCAGTTGAGAAGTATAAAAATATTTACTATCTTGGAGACTATCTAGGATCATTTCTTTTTAATCAGGATTAATTCATTAACAAAACTTTTAAAAAGTATTAATGTGGCAACTTTCCAAGTTACAGTTTTCATATTTGTCTTATGAATGTTCCTAAGCTCTTTTCTTATTTTATTTTCACAGTGTATTTCCTTGCTCATATCTTCTCCCCAGGGATGGGAGCACCAGTCTTGTAAGACAAATTCTGTTGTTATTCATCTTTAAAAATCTATTATTTTTAGTCCTGACACAGAGTAGGTACTCAAATGTTTGCTGAATGCATGAGCAAATCCTGCTTTATCTGCTCTTGTCTATAAAGGAAACCTTTTCAATATAGTAACTAGGGTTATTCATTTTTTTAAAGCTCTGATATGCTAATAATTCCACTCTAATAATACATATTACATTAAACTGCAAATATATTTCAAAATACTGTTAACCACAAAGCTTTATCAAATATCCTTCCTACTACTTTTAAGCATGAAGACTTAATAATGTAATAAAATCTTATCAGTTCATAATACTTAGAAAATATTTACTTTGCATGACCCAGAGTTAGCTACTAAAGTGTCTGTCTTAAGAAAAAACAGGTAATTTAATTTGCACTTTAAGTTTTCCTGCTTCTTCAACAGAGAAAATGGAGCATAATTTAACATGTCCTTGATGACTTGGGGCCATTATCAGAAATCTCGCCTGTGACATTGTATATTGTTACAGATACAATGGTGACTGGAGATATGGAGGGCATGAATCTTATCATCAGTTTTAATAGTCTGATGTAATTAGATGTGAGATACATTGCAAAGTAGCAAGTATATTTTTCTTCTATTTGATTTGCTTTCATATTTTTCTTCCATATTATTTTTTCCATATTAATTGCTTTCTTTATTATTTTCTAAGTCTCTGTAATTAGCAAAGTAAGAAGTTCAGGACTAAAGCTTGAGTAATTTGATTAGAGCACAGGACTTTAGGGGTGTGGGAGAAGGTAGTAAGTAAAACAAAATATAAAGCAAGCCATATTCAGAAAAAAATCTTGAGGACAACACGCAATCTTCTTTAAAATGTTCAGTGGATTTGTCTTCATACATTACCTGATACTTACAGTGACCTCTAAAACAGGAGAAATTTCCCAAAACACTGGCATCTGAACTGATGACAGATGTTTTATTTAACAGTTTTTAAACTAAAAATCAATTTTATTATCATTCATTGCCCTTTTGAGGATTTAATCATAAAATAAATCAATACAAAGAAAAAAAGAAGATAGCAAGAATATCTATTTTACATTAAATGTAAAAGGAAACCTTTTTGTAATATCCGTCCATTATTGTAACAGAATTATTTTATATAGGCAGATAATAAATGGGTTTGCACACATATTCATAAACTCATAGCAAGTCTATTTGCTCTTACAGATACTTTATTAAAAACCTATATAACAAGAATGATATATTCAAATATTTTTCAAATAGCTTTCAAATATTTTAATGTGAATTTTTGAAATAATTTAGTGTATTTCTCTTCATTTAAATGTTTAAGCTTGCAAAACCTTTACAAATAAGAGAGATTGTTACTTTTTTAAAAATATGACTCATGGTCAAGCATATATTATTAAAAGTAAGAACATCCAACATTGCAGCTTGTCTAATCAAGTGCATAGTTACTGGCTAACCCTGTCTTTGGCTTGAGTACACCACCTAAAGGCTTTCAGTTTCATCTCCCAAGTTCCCTTAAAGGCCTTCCAGTTAGAAGAAGTTTCTTTTTCTTTTTCTTTTTTTCATTATTATACTTTAAGTTCTAGGCTGAGCAAACTATCGCAAGGACAGAAAACCAAACACCGCATGTTCTCACTCATAGGTGGGAACTGAACAATGGGAACGCATGGACACAACATGGGGAACATCACACACCGGGGCCTGTCGTGGGGAGAAGTTTCTTTTTAATTCCTAAGTGAAACCAGGAAACACCGCATTTACTTTTCTCAAAAATAACTTGCTGTTTTTTATTAGCTTTGGTGTTCACTCACGTCTCTTCTTTATGGAATTCATTTCACTGCACATTTTGGTGGTAGCTAACACCTCCTCTTCCTTCAAGATGCAAAGAAGCACTTCTACAATGCCAGGTTAACTACCCCTCTTGTTTACAGGCTCCTGGGATAAATCCATTGCTCCCACTCCATCGCTCTTCACCAAACCATGCTGCACTTGACTGCTCACTCACATACTGCCTAGATACCTCTTGCTTTGCACGCATATTCATTCTTAAGCCATTGTGTGTGTTCTAAGTTTTCATCTTTTCTTCCCAAATATACTGAATATATAACAAATGAATCTTAATCATATTCTTCAAATATGATAAAAATAGTTATATCTTGTATTATTATAGACATACTCATTAACTAAAAATTATTCTATCTGTTGAATTTTCAGTTCCATTAAAGATTTAAAGGTATCACAATAGACACCCAGGGCTGTCTGCAATCTAGTGCTTTTCCTAGTTTTCAGTTTATGAAACTTTCTGGATTTAAGATGAAGATTTTACCTGTCAGAGCTAAGATATGGAACATAAACATAAAACCAATGCAGTAAATTTTCATAAAGCTTAATTCATTCCAAAAATACTTAAGATTATTTTCTCTGTAAATTTGCAGGTTGCTATTACTTTATTAAAAAAAGCTCGACACAGAAAAAAAGATGACAGTTTTCTAATGATTTTTACTTGGAAAGAGAAAATAAAATAACATTGAGAAACAAAACAGCCATCATCTGTGGAGCATTCCAATTTTTGTTCTTATTGCTGTTGAAATATCCCTGGCCCCTGATTTCCAGCCCTGAGAAGGGTTTTTCTGGAGCAGATGCTAAATTTTACTCCTGGAGATGAATTTTTATGGATCCAATCACAGGCAATATATCTAAAACATTTGTTTAGAAGTAGATCTCTAAGTGATAAATACATGAACGTGACTAGGAAAAAATACCTTTCAAATAATTTGCTCTGTGTAGAGTTGTAATATGAATCTTGTTTTCAAAATAAAACAGCAGTATCTTTTTCGCTCAAAATGAGTAATTTGTAGCCTTGAGGTTTATGTGAGGCAAGCTTGCATTCCAACACTATTCCTTGACTGAGGTCTCAGAAGTCCAGTAGAGCCTTCCTAGCATTTGCATTAGACACGTTTATGCCTTGCAGCCACTCAGGAGCTCAGTGAGAGAAAAGACATTATGATTATACGTTGGAGGAATAACAAAGTAATGTAAAGGATGGAAAAATACTCCATAGATCCTAAGACAGTACAAAGGAAAAGAAAATCCTTTTTCAAATATTAAGTAGCAAATTCAAGGAATATACAACTAAAAGTCATGTTGCATCCTTTACCTTTTGCAATTAAAATGTTATTACCCTTTCTAAATTAAGGTGTCTTTCATTATCATTCGGAATCAGGAATCCTTATATTTCATATTACAGAAGAGCAGTTTGTTCACTAAGATTGAGAGGAAATTGTAAGACATTTTTGAAGTAGTTCAACATACTGATATGTCTGGAAATTCACTAATGACTTATTTCAATTGATTTAGCAATCACTTCCTAACTACAAAATTATTGCTATGGCTAGAGATTTAAGTTGAAGAGGTAAAACTTTGAAGAAAATTATTACCACTTAATATATAATATGATTTTTAAAGCCCAAAACCAAAGCATGGTTAAGGCAATATGTCTAATGTGCAGGAACTAAATTTACAGATTTAAGCCAATTAAATGCTTTTCTTAATTAAGTGTCAGGCAAAAGCAATGCACAGAACTTTTTCTTTAATTTAAAAACATCTTGATACGTCTCAGTAAATATTTGTTGATTGATCTTAAAGTAATTTTAAAAATATTATTTCTTAGCACCATTATCATTATAATATTGTAAATAACTTGTTCCAGATTTTAATTTTATTTACAGCTCTGATAAACATACTTTTAAATAAGTCATCCTGGGATATGTGCTTTGATCTAGGGCTGTGGCATTTATTCACATGTCTTCATTTAGTGCTCACAGTCTTTTTGCTATTTTTGTGCCTCCATCATCCCCAATCAAAGAGATTATTATAGCGTTGCTTCTTCAATTTCCAGCATCTGGGTTGCCTGATACCACTTTTTTTTTTTTTTTGGTAAAAACCAAAGTAATGAGGAGAAAAGTCCTCAAGATAGATTTACGTCCTACAAGAATCATTTCATCTTATCAAAAACAGACACTTTTTCCAACCCTTGCCTCCCTTCTGATAATTTCTTTTCCTCTGATGAATAGCTACTGGGGTGGATTACAGGTAGCCAGTTATTTAAATGTAATAGTCTTTCTCCAATTTCTTCAGATTCCTACGGGCAACTCACAATTTATCTTAAGTCAAGAATTTTTTTTTTTAAATTTAACTCTCCACATGGTGCTTTTGCTAGTTATATAGTCCTTTGTCAATTCCCTCAAGGGGCTAAGAGTCTAAGAAAAATAGAATATGAATTTTAGTAAAAAAATTCAAACATTATTTAATAAAGATAGAAATGTAAAAAGAAACTAAGGACAGAGTTAAGTTTATAGTAAAGAGTTAACAATGTTAATTAAGGAGAATTAGTCCCTGGACACAAAAGAATTTGCTTCTTTTTAACATTGGTAAGACATTTTTGTATTAGAGGTTTTTTTTTTCTCTTTATAAGATGTTGTTCTGATTAAAGCATTTCTTAATCAGAGTTGATGTTTCTTGTTATATAAGAGACATCAATAACAATGCAATCTAGGAATAGAATAGAGAAGGCTCAATATGGTGCCCTTGCTCAGACCTTAATTTTGGGCTTGATTAGGATATTCATTACTAACAGTTAATGCAAATTCCATTTCCAAAATAGGTTAACCCCTCTTCTCTCATAGAAATGTGGTCTTAGTTTTATAAGTAAGGTAGGAAAAAGAAAAAGAAAAATAGAAAAGCAATTAATGGTTTCTAACCTGAACACTGAAATACAAAAAATTATTTAAGCAGAACAAGATCTTTGGGATGTAAACCTGAAATTTTAATAAAAATGGACAGATAACTCTTGTCTATATTCTATTAATCCTAAAAATCAGTCCTTTTACCTTAAAAAAGTCATTTGCTTTGCACCATTGACTTTCAAGTAATCTATTCATTGGTTCATTCATTCATTCATAGAACAAATATTTGAACTCTATTGTACCAACTATGTGTGAGATTTGGGACCTACCCTGAAGAAAACTAAAACATAGTTAGGGAAACTCACGTACTATATTAGTCTGTTTTCATACTGCTATAAGAGCTGACTGAGACTCAGTAATTTATAAAGAAAAGAGGTTTAATTGACTCACAGTTCCACATGGCTGGGAAGCCTCAGGAAACTTACAATCATGGCAGAAGGGGGAGAGGAAGCAAGGCACCTTCTTCATAAGGCGTCAGGTAGGACAAATGCCAAGCGAAGGGGGAATAGCCTTTTATTAAACCATCAGACCTCATGAGAACTCACTCGCTATCACAAGAACAGCATGGGGGAAGCCACCCCCAGATTCAATTACCTCCACCTGGTCCCTCCCTTGACAAATGGCGATTATGAGGCTTACAATTCAAGATGAGATTTGGGTGGGGACACAAAGCTGATGTACATACACAAAGCCTTTGGTAACATACGTACCATACCACATAAGTATGTTAAAGAGTATTAGAATTTATATGTGACTGCTAACTAAATGCTTGTTATGGAATATAATACTCACTTACTGAAATTAGTCTTGGATCTCCTCATAAACCTAATACGTACAACAAATAAATAAAGTTGCATTTATTAAAAATCTTAGGTGAGTTTCTTGGAATCACATATTCTTGTTTCCACTAGGCTCCTGGTACAAGCTTAGGATCATTTGAAGAGAATTTCACAAAAAGACTGTTTACCAAAGGATAGACATGGTATAAAGGAAGCAAAAAGAGACAAGTCTATTTCTGTGGAGCTGTTCCTATCCTGGGCCAGAAGAGCCAGAGGAGGCAGCAGCTACTAGTTGTTAGAATCCAAAAAGACACAGATGTAGCTAGGTAAGCTGGTAAAGATGCCTGGGAATAAATGCACTGACCTGCCTTACTTGCTTCACTCCCTCTGATAGAGTGCAATGAATGAGTACAAAGACCAAGAGAGAAGCAGAGAGACGCTTCTCTCAGAGGTGTTTCAGCCAGAGCAACTCCATCTTGAATAGGAGCTGAGTAAACTAAGCCTTACACCTACTGGGCTGCATTCCCAGACATTTACGAAAGTCACAGGATGAAATAGGAGGTGAGCACAAGATGAAGGTCATACAGACCTGGCTGAGAAAACAGCTTGTGAAGCCACCTAAGATTCACCAAAACCAAGATGGCAATGAGGGTGACCTCTGGTCATCCTCACTGCTACACTCCCACCAGTGCCATGACAGTTTACGAATGCCATGACAATGTCAGGAAGTCACCCTATGGGGCCTAAAAAGGGAAAGCATGAATAATACACCCCTTTTTTAGCATATAATCAAGAAATAATCATTAAAAAATGGGCAAACAGCAGCCCTGGGTGCGGGAGGCTGGTGGTGCTGCTGCCTATGGGTTAGCCATTCTTTACCCCTTTACTTTCTAAATAAACTTGCTTTCATTTATTCTATGGATCAGCCTCAAATTCTTTCTTGTATGAGATCCAAGAACCCTCTCATGGGGTCTGGTTGGGGCCCCTTTCTGGAAACACTTGTATGGAGCATTAGGAATATTTCTCATCCAATTATTGGCTATATGGTTTTATTCTGTAAGGCAAAGAATAGGTTTCTAATTCTTGAAAAGTTCTGGCTATGTAGCTGCTACGACAATTTTCTGCCGTCTGTATTTTATGTGTTTAAAATAAAACTATTTTTTTTTTAGCCTGACCGTTTCTTCCTTCTTCGAGACTGAAAGAGTTGATAACTGGAGTTTTTTTCCTTAAGAGTTTAACTATCCCAGCAATAATAAAACCAGCCATGGATGGAGGAAGAATGTGCTGAGGGTGTGAATGTCAGGGGGACGGAGCAGTGCTTCACGCCTTGTTAATATTTAGGGCTCTACTTAATAAAATATTTTCTGGGATTTTTTTTTGCTGTTTCCTGGTCTTGCATTCTCTTCTTCACCTTCTACTGAGTGTACAGAAAGGAAACACAAGTAGCTGCATTTACTTACTCTTCCTTTCACTGTCTGTGTTAGTTCCTGAGTATCCAGGGATTCCCTGCAGGGAATTCAGTCGTACAAAACTCTACAGTATCTCTGATTGCCTCAGGCCAAGGAACCCTGACTGAGTTGTTAGCCTGGTATACTGCCTGTAGCTTCTTTGTATTTTCCTTTTGTTGGTTAGTGTTATCTTCCAACATTTTAGTTTTTACTTCCTGCTTTACTATTTTAATATTAGTTCACCTACTTATTCTCATAGCAGAGTTATTATTATTCTAATGCTTAAAACCCTCAAAAATTTGTCCAGCATCCTCCATTTTCATTGCCTGTTTAATTGTCTGTCTCCCTCAATTCTCTGTGAAGTTCCTCAGTTTCTATATGTACAACACTTAGCATAATGGCAGGTCCTAATTATATGCTTGACATAATAATAAAAATGGATTTTTTAAGAAACTCTGAATCTTGAGTATTTTCTTTCTATAAATATGTGACATAGCATAATACAGCTATGTTCTTCCTGTGTGGATCTATAATAAGAAAATAGTCATGGACAATATTGTGAAAAATAATCACAGAATCAGCTTCTCCAATTTATGTACTTCATGAGTTCTAATCTCATTCACTCTCTTAACCCAGAGGCTGAAAGATAGAACAGTAATTTTATACGTAGGCTTATTATGAATCTCTGAAATCATTTTTTGTTTCATAACATATCTGATAAGCACTCTAATAAAGCATTACTTTTTTTAGTACTATTTAAGGTTGTGCTTAGGGCTGAATATTCTGGAAATTACCCATGACCTCCCTAGGACTACTCAGATACACAGATTTAATGTCAAGTAGGTTGGTACAGCAGGATTTAGTCCCTGTAGCAAGTATGATACCCACATGTTTGAAGGTGCCTTAAGACAATCCCACACATGTGCGCATGTAGGAAAATGCATTTCATAAGGATGTTTTTAATTGAAATAGATATTTTTTGAAAACAGTTTCACGTAACTAACACCGCTGATATTTTCCTCCTGACATAGACCATTGCCACTGTTCAACAAAAACACACACTTCCATATGTCCACTTCTACACACTCATAAGCTATTTATTCTTAAGTAAAGATAAATTTTAATTTAACTTCATTGTTTTCCTACAACTAGGAGGTGGCTTATAGACAAGGAAAATGTGTGATTACATGATCATTGTTTTCTATAAATGCTGCTGCTTTGATTAGCTCTCTATAGTTCACCCCCAAATATAAGCTGCCCAATATTCATAACTTGAACTGATACAATACTAGTTCTTCCTGATACACACTCCCACAATACTGTGTTTATTCTATTCTAACACCATATTATTATATTATCATGATTTGCTAACATGTCTGACTAAGTTCACAACTGTGAGCTTCTCAGTGGCAAAGATGGTGGCCTATTTATTGGTGTGAATATTATAACTAAGGAAACAGCAGGTGATCAACGTGTTTATAGAATGGATGTATAAATGAATGAATGGATAAATTAATGAATGAAAGAATAAGCTAGGTTTAGCTTATACATTAATTTCAAGTATTCAATTTTTTTTTTCTTTCAATAGCTTTTCGGGTGCAAGTGGTTTTCAGTTACATGGATGAATTATATAGTGTTAAGTGTAACTGTCACCCAAGTAGTGTACATTGTAGCTAATGTGTAGCTTTTATTATCCCTGAAAGTATTCAACTATTTGAAAAGGCTTTCACTCTTCAGATTGGTTTGAAATTACAAACACATACTTGCATTCATATATGTGTGGGTTTGCATGCACACATACACACATATACACACATAAGATATGAATTTCTACATTATTCCAGGTATTAGACCCAGTGTTTTATGTACAAGTTTATTGAATCTCACTTTACATATAAGAGAAGTGAGCCAGAAAGATCAAAAACTTATTGTAAGTCACTACCTAAAAAGTGACTTGGAAGCTATGATATCCAGGCCTATAATTTTTAATTATAGATTGATATGTGATTTTGATGTTCTCCAATAATATTTTAAACTGGTAAAACAACCCTTGTAAAACCCCATCTTTGATAATTAGATTTAAAGAGATAGGTGACTGAAAAACATTAGAATAGGTAAAAATACAAGTAACAACAAAGTGATTCTAAAAATAGGCAGAATTGTAACTTCCAAGAGACTATGAAAATCTAAAAATTAATTAAAATAAGTAAGTATGCCTCTAGTTTATAGTAAGAAGCAACGTTGAAATGATGAATTATCTTTATAGAAACAACAGAGAAATTATAAAAAGCATTGATGCAATGGAGATGTCATTAATATTTATGAGGAAAATATAGAAATAAGAACATTGTAATAGTTACTGAGGAGAAGGAAAATAATCAATATCCAGATATCTTGTTTTTAAGTGATACCTGACATTTTAATTTCGGATTAAGGATGAATTGAATTGTATCATTGCGTTGTGTGTCATTGACTATTGGTCGAGCACCTACTATGTACTAAGATTTTTACTATGCAATACAGCCGTAAAATAAAAATAAATATTCTGTTCTAACAGATTTTAGACTTTTTCATTAAAGACATACATTTAAAAATGATTGCATTAACCTGTGATGAATAGTCTAATAGGAAACATACATGGTGTTATAGGAAGTAAAAGTGAGGATAAAATATATTCTAGGGATCATAAAATATCTCTCAGTGAAGCAAACATTTAGACTGACTCTTGTAGGACCTTACCTTCCACAACTCACATGCTATTAGGTATCATCCTTAAATAACAGGGTCTATATTATTATATTAATAATCTATATTTAGATAAGATTGTTCTGTGTTTCCATCAAAAGCTAAAGTTAACCACATATAAAAAACTGTGACATCCGTGCAGGGCCAGTTTAGTTATCGTCTAAGCATGGAAACATGTCCAAGGTAAAAATCACAAAAGAGAACTCTAGAATGTAGCCACCTTGCTCCTCTTCTCCCGGCATGTGTTTGTTTTCCCTTATTGAACTTTTTTACTTTTTTTTGAGACAGAATCTCACTCTGTTGTCCAGGCTGAAGTGCAGTGGCGCGATCTTAGCTCACTGCAGCCTCCGTTTCAGGGGTTCGAGCAATTCTCATGCCTCAGTCTCCCAAATAGCTGGGATTACAGGCATGCGCCACCATGCCCAGCTGACTTTTTGCGTTTTGTGTAGAGACAGGGTCTATGCTATCTTGCCCAGGCTGGTCTCGAACTCCTGAGCTCAGGCAATTTGCCCTCCTCAGCTTCCCAAAGTGGTAGGATTACAGGCATCAGCCACAGTGCCTGACCCCTTTATTGAACTTTTAAGCTCTCATTTCCTTCTCCCTACCAAGGAAGCATTGTTTGCCCTGAGCTGTAAAATATCTTTTCCTTTAAAAAAGATTCAGCGAAGCTGACCACCTTTTCTATACCCATGTGTAAAGCAGAAAGAAGAAACTTTCCCTCCTGCCTTATCCTCACCCTATTATCTGTCTATCTACCTATCTATCATCTATCTATCTATCTATCTGTCTATCTATCTATCTATCATCTGTCCATCATCTTTCTACCTATTTGGAGATAAAGGTAGGAGATGGAGTCAGTATGGCAGAAGGATGACAAGGAGGCAAGCCCATAGACTGTGTATTGCTTAAAAATGGAACTTTGAATCTCCCCTCCACTCACACAGATATGCAGATATGGCTAGTCTTCTTATCCATGATATTTTCTTTTTCTTTTCTTTTTTTGAGGTGGAGTTTGCTCTTGCTCAGGCTGGAGTGAAGTGGCATGATCTCAGTTCACTGCAACCTCCCCCTCCCAGGTTCAAGCAATTCTCCTGCCTCAGCCTCCTGAGTAGCTGGGATTATAGGCACCTGCCACCGTGCTTGGCTAATTTTTGTATTTTTAGTACAGACGGGATTTCAACATGTTGGGCAGGCTGGTCTCGAACTCCTGACCTCAGGCAATCCACCCACCTCGGCCTCCCAAAGTGCTGGGATTACAGACATGAGCCACCACACCTGGTCTCATGCTATTTCCTTAAAAAAAAAAAAGGTATTAAGCTATGATTGACACACACAAAGCTGTACATATTTAATGGACACAATTAGATGAGTTTGGAGATAGTATACACCGATGAAGGCATAACCACAGTCTGTGATATACATGTATTTACTACCTCCAAAATCTTCCTCTGGCCTTCTTTATTTAATGCTATCATCTTACATTCTGGTTTTCAAGATCAAGTAACACTTTTTTTCTATCGTCTACTATATTGTTTAAAGGTAAGGCAATGCTAGAGATAAATGGGGCTTAAGTAAATGTAAATGGCAGTACTTCTTGATTCATTCCATTTTAATTTGCAGAGAACGGCCTCCTAAATAGTCCACCTCAGCTTATAAACAATTTTGAAGATCATCCATGTGAATTAAGAACTTAGTTCTTTTTAAATATGAAGTGGCAGTGTTTGTAGAACTGATCCTATCTATGGCATCAATGCAATAAAGGCACGCTAAGAAGGTAAACAAGAAGGATATTTGAGGAAGGGAGTCCTGATCACATTCCAGTCCCACCTACCACAGAATTCAGACGATAGTGTCTTTCCTTGACTCTTTCAGACATAAAGTGTTTTCTCATTTGCAGATAATAATGATGCTCATCAGGAAAATTGTGCTCATGTGGTGGGATCAGCAGTTTTCATCACTAATCCATACATCTTGAGGCTGAATATAAGTTATGGATTCCATTATTATAATAGTCCTTTTGTGCTAATCCTGGCCATGACTATTATTTCTTTGTATCCTTGGCTACTTGACAGTTCTGTTGGTATGTTATCAGCAATAGAGAATTTTCATCACAACGACTTCATACATTGATAGGGATTTCTAAAGGTAGCTCTATTGATCGATCATGTAAACATACCCTTAGGAGGCAGAGATGCTGTAATTTCCATGGTGCTGTATTTATTTGAACTATAGACAAAGAATGTAGACTTTTATCTTTCGTAAAAATTTTCTATATTATAACACAAGGATTTGAATCCTAGTTAATGACATAAAAGTTCTTATGCTCTAAATAACTCATTAAAAATCCTATATAAGTACACCCTTTGAATGAATACAACCTATGAGAAATCATGTTATTTATTATTCTTGTGATTCTTCTATACAGAAACAGGATATTATAATGGAGAAGATTCTTTTTAAAAATTTTAAAAGCAGAAAATACAAATAAAGATAATTAGAACAATGCTGTTAAATTAGCTTCCAGTTCATTCATGTCTTTAATTTATGTAGTTAATCTATGCCAGAATTTCATCAACACCAGTGAATGGATGTCCATAACTGACAGATCACACTGCTACTCTTTTTGTGAAACTAAACTTTTATATATACATTGTCTTTTGTTATTCTCATCCTTAAGATTATTTAGTGCTTAACTATCAAATTATATATTTCAAATGGTAAATCCACTCTCAATACGTACCTGAAATTTTAAATTTTCTTCCAAATATATTTTCTCTTGAGAAGCTACATTTCTTTCTATTTCTCATGTGTTGCTTATTCTTTTATATGATGCTTCATCTGCAGTGTCTTTCCAATTTTATCTTCTCTGTCTCTCCCTCTCTCTCTCTCTCTCACTCTCGCTCTCTCTTTGAGACACAGTCTCACTCCATCACTCAAGTCTGGAGTGCAGTGGTCCCATCTCAACTTAATGCAACTCCCCGGGCTCAAGCAATTTTCCTGTTTCAGCCTCTTGAGTAGCTGGAACTATAGGCACGTGCCAACAACCCAGCTAATTTTTGCATTTTTAGTGTAGATGGGGTTTCACCAGGTTGGCCGGGCTAGTCTTGAACTCCTGGCTTCAAGTGATCTGCCCTCCTTGGCCTCCCAAAGTGCTGGGATTACAGGCATGATCCACCGAACCTGGCCAGTTTTCTCTCCAAGGTAAATATGTACACTTTCCCTTTCTTGGATTAATGGTCACTAAATCAAAATATATCATCTTGACGGCTAGAAAATAGATAATGATTTTTACTTTCAAAACCATATATGGTTCGTGCTTGGTGGCTTATGTCTGTAATCCTAGCACTTTGGGAGGCCAAGGCAGGCAGATCACTTGAGGTCAGGATTTCACAACCAGCCTGGCCCACATGGTGAAACCTTGTTTCTACTAAAAATACAAAAATTTAGCTGAATGTGGCAGCGGGCACCTCTAATCCTAGCTACTCAGGAGGCTGAGGCAGGAGAATTGCTTGAACCTGGGAGGTGAAGGTTGCAGTGAGCTGAGATCAGGCCACTGCACTCCAGCCTGGGCAACAAGAGCAAAACTCTGTCTCAAAAAAAAAAAAACAAAACTATATCTATAGCTATATCTGTATCTATATATCTGTGTGTGATATATACGTTATATATACAGTAGAAAATTAAATGGACGAGATTCAAAAATTTTATTTCTTCCTTCTTTTCTCCACATTCAGCAAATAGGCCATACTATGTGCCAGACAAGGTACAGGGCATGGTTTAAGGTTCTGAAAGAGTTTAATTTGAACATTTAATTTGGAACCAAATTTGGCTTATTGATGAGTGTATATAAAAATGGTCTATTGAAAAATGGAGCAATCTATAATCTTTAGCTCAGCTCTATTGTCACTTATGTTGAATTCATTTAATCCATTAAGAAATATCTGCTATGTATTTAGTTCTGTAAGTAGTACATAGGTTGAGCTTGTTTAGAGGGGAGGACAGATGGACTAGATAAAAAAGGGTGGTATTAGAAAATAAGTAGAAGGAAAAAGAAGGAAAGAAGAAAGGAAAGAAGGAAGGAAGGGAAGAAAGAAGGAAAAAGGAAGTGAGGAAGGAAGGAAGGGAGGGAAGCAGGGAGGGAGGAAGGAAGAGAAGGAAGGAGGGAGGAAAGGAAGAAAGGAGAAAAGAGGGAAGAGAAGGAGAGAGGAAGGAAGGGAGGGAGGGAGGGAGAAAGGAAAGAATGGATGGAGGGAGTGGGAGGGAGAGAGGGAGGGAGTGGGAGGGAGAGAGGGAGGGAGTGGGAGGGAGAGAGGGAGGGAGTGGGAAGGGGAGCTGGGAGGGAGAGAGAGAATGAGGAAAACTATCTGGTTCATGCTTTCAAATAATTAAGATCTAGTCAGTTAACTAAGGATGAACTAGGCAAGTGCTAAAATGTATAAGTGACTGGTGCATGTCGTTCTGTAGTACTGCCCAGACTGCCCACAGAGCCGTGATCAACATATTCTCAGCTGAGAAAGGTCAGAGGAACCCAGAGGTAGGAACTCTGCTATGTGGGAACAGTCACAGCAGCACTCAAGGGCTTATCTAGTAACATTTTAGGAAATTCTCTTCTGGGTTGCAGGTATATATTCCGATGTTCTAGTGTTGCTGTCATTAAGATTACCAGGAAGAAAATTACAAGTTGATATTTTATCCTTTTTTGAGATGGAGTTTTGCTCTGTTGCCGAGACTGGAGTGCAGTGGTGCCATCTCGGCTCACTGCAGCATCTGCCTTCTGGGTTCAAGCCATTCTCTTGCCCTAGCCTCCCGAGTAGCTGGGATTACGGCACGCACCACCACATCTGGATAATTTTTGAATTTTTAGTAGAGATGAGGGTTCACCATGTTGGCCAGGCTGGTCTCAAACTCCTGACCTCAAGTAATCTGCCCTCCTTGGCCTCCCAGATTGCTGGGATTACAGGCATGAGCCACCTCACCAGGCCTCAAATTTTAGAACATATTTATGGATGATATTGCTTTTGGGAATCCAGAGAAAGGAAATGTATATTTTCTCTCTCTCTCCTGATGTATCATAGGGTATTTGGTCATAAATTAGTCCTTGTTGGAAGCACAGGGTTTGAATAGTAGACATAATTGAAACATTTTAAAAACATATATTTAAATTGACCTTCCAAATGCTTTGTTTTGGAATGGAATAGTGGAATAAGCTCAATGTTGGATCCATACAATACAAATTCAAATGTTAACTCATCATTTAATCTTGGGATGAATTAATTAAAGAGATGAGTTCACCTCTTTGATCCTCATTTTCCCCATCAGCAGAATTAACATCGTATTACTTGTTTCATAGGATTGTTTGTAAACCGAATAAAGGAACATTTACATCATTTGTGAAACATCTAATGCAAGGCTGGACCATGGTAGGTGTTAAAGGAATGGAGGATGATGATCATGATGATAATGATACTGAAGAAGAAGATGACAATAATGAAGATGATGATACTTGGCGTTGAAGAGATTAAATAAATATTAGTATAATTTCTTTTGAACATACTATATTGACTTAGTACAAGATTGCAGTGTGGTACAAATAGAACTCATAAGCCTAGGATCCATTTTAAAAGTGTACTGAATAGGCTGGGCATGGTGGCTCACACCTGTAATCCCAGCACTTTGAGAGGCCAAGGCAGGCGGATCACGAGGTCAAGAGATTGAGACCATCCTGGCCAACGTGGTGAAACCCTGTCTCTACTAAAAATACAAAAATTAGGTGGGCGTGGTGGCACCTGCCTGTAGTCTCAGCTACTTGGGAGGCTGACACAGGAGAACTGCTTGAACCCAGGAGGTGGAGGCTGCAGTGAGCCGAGATTGGCACTCCAGCCTGGTGACATGGTGACAGAGCAAGACTCCATCTCAAAAAAAAGAAAGAAAAAGAAGTGCACTGAGTAAATTTAGAATTTATACAATATAATTATATAATGAAGGAAAAATAATATTAGCTTTTGGATTTCATTAGAAAGAAATTCCATTCCAGCAGTGGGATGAGGAGATTGAGAAGGGCAGAGAGAGAGAGAGAGAGAGAAGAAAGAGATTCAGTAACTTCGAAAAGAAGGCATAATAAATAAGCAATAAGTGAAGAACAGTTTCCTAGTTGATTTGGCTAATTCTCCTAGACACCATTTTACTTTTTGCTTAGCCCCTTTCTTAGTGAATAAAACAGAAAATTATCTTGTGGAATCTTATCATTAATCATCTGATTATACTGAACAGAAATATATAGAAAATTATAATGATAATTTGATAATATATAATTGAATTATCTTTGAACAGTCTTGATGATATGTAATGATTTGCAAAATACACTTAAACCACTTGGCATGAATACTCAATAGTGTCTTCAAAGAAGAAGAACATCTCCATTTTATCTCCTTTTCTAAGCTTTGTGGCTCTTTGAAGAACTGTTAGCTCTCATACAAAAAGTTATCTTTAAAATACATTTTTTTGTACTGTAAGAATAAGCTTCGCTGAAGGAATTGCCACAGATCATATGCCATGATATTGAACAGCTTATTTCTTGAATGCAGGCAAATATATATGGGACATTTTTGCCTACCTCTTAAATAAAGTAGGAGGTGCATTTTCTAATGTAGAAAGTAAGCCAGACCTGTATTACAGACTGGAAAAAAGACAGAAGGTATTTTTAATTGTTATTTTAAAGCTATTTTAAAGTAAAATCTTTGTTTTTGTAGACATACAGAATTCTTACATTTCTAAAGAAAATCTTGGACTAAAGAGACTTCAAAAGGAGGAATTTTGTTTTTTGCTTTCTAAATATAATTTTATACTTGAAAATAAAAGGAAAACCATTGCCAGCTCTATATTTTTAGTGATAGGAAACAGATTGTTTGTCATGTCTCCCTTTTTCTCTCTTTCAGGCACATCCGTGTATATATGATACTACCGTACTATATTAACTTAAATATTGCATAATTATACTAATACATTTATGTGTATGCATGCATGTTTTTATATTTTTTCTTTGGAAAAAATTCATGAATTAGTACTTCTGATAAGATTATTCAATAACAGTTCTGTAGTTAAAATGATGGAAGAAAAAACTATCTACATGGTATGTAAACAACATTGTTTTACATTTTACAAAATGAAATTTAATTTGGATGATCGTTTAAAAAGTTATTGCTTTTCTTTCTAAAAAGGTATCGTCATGTGATACTACACATTGGGGAAGAGTATATTTAATTAATAAGTAAATTCCCAGAAGGAAATATAGTTATCTGAGTTTAAGAATTTTTTTTTTTTTCAGATGGAGTTTCACTCTTATTGCCCAGGCTTGAATGCAATGGCACGATCTTGGCTCACTGCAACCTCCGCCTTGTGGGTTCAAGTGATTCTCCTGTCTCAGCCTCCCAGGTAGCTGGGATTACAGGCACATGCCAACACACCCAGCTAATTTTTGTATTTTTAGTAGAGACGGGGTTTCATCATATTGGTCAGGCTGGTCTCCAACTCCTGACCTCAGATGATCTGCCTGCCTGGCCCTCCCAAAGTGCTGGGATTACAGGAGTCAGCCACCATGCCAGGCCTAACATTTTTTATGTAATGCTGCTGATACAATTGAATTTTGATTAATATTATTAATACTATTTTAGGACCCATTGTTTTACCAGATATTGTTCTAGGAGTAATAACAACAGAAAACACCAAGGTTTTAGATATTAAAGTGTTATGTGCTTAGTGGAGAAGAGAAATATTTAAATGGATACAGTTTAGTGGAACATTATAGTATGTGATAATTAAACTATAAATGTTGTTCTATGGGAACTCGGTAACCATAATTTATTTTTTTCCTCAACATCATGTTATATATTCTAGTTCAGAAGTTTAAGATCATTTTGGTTTTCACTATTTCTATAACATTTAATATTAATTGGTTTATGACAAATGATCTTGCCTTTTGCAAGCTCTATATAACATTGATGGTGAATAAACAAAAAAAACTAACAGTAGTATAAAATATTTGTATTACATTTAGTTATTATATTAAGGAAAACACATTATCCATGTATTTGCATCAATTTACTTTAAAATGACACTATTAAACATATGTAAACAAAACTTACTGTTTTGACAACAGTGAAATCCATTTGAAATGAACACATTGCAATAAATAGATAGGGATCAAAAACACTTCAGATAACACGTAGTATTACCTTTAAATCTCTATTCGATAATACCAATGTCAATATCTAACACAATGTTTTAATTCTACCTGTTCTTAGTGTCTGTTTCAGCATTTTTAGAATGTTTGTCCAAGTTTTAATTTAGAAAGCATGAGTTTTTGCACACAAAGGTGCAAACTATCAAGATAGCATTGAGTAATATGATGAGTAAAATACAACTTTTGCCATCGAGGAATTCACAAGATAGTAAAAAGGGTTGTCAACAGTCGACTACAATACTAAATGAGACTACGTAAAACATACAATGGAGAAAATTTAGAGTAGGACAAATCAATTCTCAGTCAAGGTTTGAGTGTTAGACAGAGCATCAAAGATGAGTACTGCGGGATGCATTAAAGTTAATAGGATGGAAGAACAGTGCTGGTGAGAGGAGACAAAGGGATGAGGAAGAGTAACATGTCTGCAGATCAAGAATGAAGAGAAAGTGACACATAGGAGACTACACTAGAATTAGGATTGTGCTAAAATCATGTGAAGATTTAAGTGAAGCCCTTTTAAGTGAAGATTTAAGTGCTGTTTCATGACATCCTTGTAAGA
This sequence comes from Pongo pygmaeus, assembly GCF_028885625.2. NCBI lineage: Eukaryota > Metazoa > Chordata > Mammalia > Primates > Hominidae > Pongo > Pongo pygmaeus. Next base: position 15,609,496 of record NC_085930.1, on the reverse strand, counting down.
TTATCCTAGAAGCAAAATGCAGAACATCAAAGATGGCAACAAAAAATGATAACTCATGTTTTAGAAAAGTCACCAGCAATTAACATGGTAAGTGTTCGTATGTGACAATATGACTACATGTTAACAGCATATGAATTCTCTGTTAGGAGTACTTCTTTCTTTTTGGATGTTTGGGAAGAAAGAAAAAAAGTGCTGCCTTGAATTGTAGTGTTTTGTACACACGAAATATAAGCTTCCAAAGGACACAGGCCATAACTTTTACTTCACACAGAGTATTTTACTTAATATGATATCAGTGATCATGTTTTGAACTGATGAACTGCTTTAGCCTTGTTTAGGGATATTAAGACACATGCGAGATTATGTGGATTATGGTTTTAATAAAGAATAGCCTCTTCTTTGTGGAGGCTGCTGCTCTTTCCCTTCAGCAACAATCAGCAATCAGTTACACTGACTTCTATTTTAGCCTTTTAAAAAAACTAAACACATTAATTATAGACATCTCAATAAGATAAGAAGATAAATTGACTTTTTCTGCTTCTATATATCAGTATATCAGTGGTAAAATAAAGTATTTTTCCCTGTTCTCTGTTAAAGGGGATTATTTTATAGAAGTCCAATGCTACCAAGAAATTGGCAGTGTTTATTTCTTGTCTCTAATGGAAATTACATTTTATGGGGAATTGAGATTGATTACCCTTATCTTGACAAGTGAAGATTGAGGGTGTGTACTGTGGAATAGTGTACAACCTCAACAGCAACAGGGAGATGTTTAACACTTTAGTTACTAGGTTTTAAAGCCTAGTAACTTTAAAGGAGGTGTTGTTAATGCACCATTTCTAATTTTAAAAATAATATTAAGATCTGTATAGTGAATTATTACACTTCCACTGATTTGTTTTCTTAAAGGCAACAAAATGGTCCCACATTATTGATTTAAAAAAGATTGTTTTGGTCTCTATTTTATTTATTTACCAAGAATATAAGGGAAGGTGGGTGATAAACATGGGATGAAACTAAGTTATAATTATTATTAGAAACTTAACCGTGTATTTTTCCAGCACCAGATGTAGGAAAATAGTAAATAATTTATCATGATATTGATCTCTATGAAACATATTTCTCAATCCTTGTACCTTCCTGGAAATTAATAATAAAAGGAGCATGTTTCCTAATATAAAATATTATCAGCTATATAGTTTCTATGAAATATAAAATTCAGGCCCAATTATATTATAATTTATTTGTATTTATAAAACCACCTATAAACGTATTGAGCTAACTGGATCCCCTGCCATGAAATCATTGATTTAATGATCACCATGTAAAAATGATTAAAAATTAATCAAGACTTGAAATTTCTATTTTATTCCTAATTTAGAAGCCAACCTTTAGAAAAATATATGAGATTACATAAATATACATTTGGTATTACAAATTGCTGAATCTCATTATATTGTCCCATTTCAGTGTTAAGATACCAAGAGACTAAATATTACACTAAATTTTGGAGAATATGAATTGGGATAATTTTAAATGGAACGATTATCTATAGATATAGAAAAGGCTCAACATTCTGAAGATATTTTTATACCATTCTTTAATATTTTACTGCTTAAGAGTCATATATCTGAATTGTTTGCAGTTAGACTATAAATACCCTCATAAGACATAATCCCATAATTTTAGAACCATTTGATAAATTTATTAATATTATTTAGCTGTCAACTTGCATTCCATTTGACAACTAATTCCTAAAGTATAGTAAATTTTTATACAAGGGAGAGAGTAAGCTTGAAGCATGAAACATTGCAAAGAGGGCCACTCTGGTGAGGCACTGTGCATCCGAAATATAGTAAGGAAGAGCAAGCCACCTGGGGGAATGAACACAAGGGTCAGTGAGGTAGGTCAATAGACTTATAGGAGCTTGCGAGAAGGACAATGATTATGAGACCTATGTCATGATTTTGCCTAAGGCAGGACTCGACCTCAAGTAGTGTTTCCATCTAAAACTACAAATAATCTATAACCTTCAGTTAATTTAGTTAACCTACTGAACAAGAGTGGTTCCTTAGTTATCGTTATGAATATAATACCTAAATGTGTAACATACAGTGTAATAACGAAAATCAAGCTATGGGAAATCATTAGGATTAATAGCATTTTATCTGTAAGATCAATGTACAACCTCTTTGAATTTAAATTATTGACTATCTTTATGTTATTAAATAATTATTCATTGTCTGAAAGGGAAGATTTACTATTAATACAATTCAAACTAGAGATCATTTTATTCTACAATATAATATACATTAGGTTTGTTTTAAAAAAGTTATGTTAAATAAATACGTATTTTTGGGCTGGGCACGGTGGCTCACGCCCATAATCCCAGCACTTTGGGAGGCTGAGGCAGGTGAATCACCTGAGGTTGGGAGTTCAAGACTAGCCTGACCAACGTGGAGAAACCCCATCTCTACTAAAAATTAGCCGGGCATGGTGGTGCAGGCCTATAATCCCAGTTACTCAGGTGGCTGAGGCAGGAGGATTGTTTGAATCCAGGAGGCGGAGGTTGTGGTGAGCCGAGATCACAAGAGTGAAACACCATAAAAGAAAGAAAGAAAGAGAGAGAGGGAGAAAAGATGGAAGAGAATATGGAAAAATACGGCAAAGAAAAATGGAAATTTCTTCCATTTTTGAAATGGAAGAAAATTGGTTACTATTTTACCATCCAATGGCAGTTTGAAATTTAGTTTATTTAGAAGTGTATTATCAAATAATATATTGACTGATATGAAATCTTCAATATTGAAAAGGAATACTAATGCATGTTTTTCCTTCATAGAACTTCAAAGATAATTTTGTCACAGTACTGTTATTTTTTTCAATTAAAGCTTATAAACAATCTTGAATTATAATGTTGATGATATAGTTTTCAACACATCAGCATGCTTTATAAATGCAGGTAATGTATTTGTATATTGTACTAGGAGATGGCAAAACTGGATTTTGAAGGCAATAATAGTACTGTTTTTTAAGTTAACTTAGTACAAATATGTTGTCTCAAACTTCACATGTCCATAGAATGTACTCAATATATTTGGTGAACAAAGGTTTATATAATAATTACTTTATATAATAATTAGTTTAATAATATGAACAAAAGTTTATATAATAATTATATAATAATTAGTTTATAATAATATGAATGAAAGTTTACATAATAATTAGCTTATATAATTCAGCTAATGTTGAAAATCTAATTTTATCCAGATGTTATTTCACACAAAATATCAATATTAAACAATAACTTTCAAGAAAATTAAATTTGAAGTATAAATTAAATGATAACATTTAATTTGACCGTGATAGTCAGAGTTTATGAAATTTGGCATTTCATCCCTCATTTGAGTTACCCACTCAGCCTAATGCCTCCTTACTTTCATTTTATGAATCTGAATGAATATAGTACTGTCCCTGTGGCAATTGCATATTAGACTTTATCCATCAACACTGCTAATGATTATTTGGCTCTGAAGATTAAGTATATCCTCTTCAGTATGCCCTTTCCTGTACTTTGTGAATGTATTAGCCCCTTTGACCTTCCCTGACTAATCAGGGGACACAGTTCTAAGTTGCAGATTGGGAGCAATTCTTTATTTCTTTGATGTTTTCAAAGCAATTGAATAATTTCATGCTGAGTGTAAAGTAACCGGAGGTAAAGAATGTTTCAAAATACATGAACTAAAAGATGTGAGATGGATGACTAATAGTATTTCTTTTTGATAGTGTATCTAACTCACCCTTATTTATAACTATTCTCTTCTAAGAAAATTTTTCTGTTAAAAAATTCCTGAAATTTCACATAGAAATCCAAAATAGGAGTTGTAATAAAAATTACAGGTTGTAGTATAAATCACTACACATAAATAGTATCAATATAATGGCTAATCTTTTTTCAACCAGAAACTTACATTGAAATTAACCAGCTAGGCAATGTGTAAAATGCAATATTTGTAGCAAGTAGTGGAGAATAACAAACGTTATGACAGACTTAGATAGGCACCCCAATTCTGCATTTTTTTGGTCAGTTTAGGAAGATTACTTAATGTTTAAACCTCAATGTCTTCTGTTCGATAAGGGCACTCATATGAAATTCACAAATTGTTATAAGGGGTAAATATTGCAGTATGTACAAAGCACATGCACAGTGCCTAGCACTTAGTTGGTCCTCATTGAATAGCCGCTCTCTCCCCTTTTCCTTTTACAGTTCCACATATTTAAGCCAACTAAGTCAAAAAATTTTCAATATTTCAAAAATCTATATTTAGATATGCATTTTCCCCCTTTTCATTGGGATACAGAATATTTACTTTAAAATTCGAGTACATATGGACTATCTTATTTCTGAGCATGGATTCAAAAGTATCTCAAAACAAGAACTGTAACATTTGCCTCAGCTGTTGTAATAGATTCAAGAACTGTCATTTTAAGAGGATTGTGAGATACTGACCTATAAAACTCAAAACTCTACGGTTCCTTTTATTTTTGCATTCTCCCCAGATTTTGAGAGCTATATTTATTGACTGCTATGATATCCTTTAAAAATCTGATCTAAACTCACTTCATGCAAAAGCTTTCCTTGAATACACGAAGCTTACCATAACTGCTCATTTTTTCTTTATTTTCCCAGTAATTATGTTAAAATTCTAGAATAGCATATATTGGAATTATAGAATTTGATTTTTGCTAATTTTGAAAAGAATTGGGATAATGTATACTTATCTTTACATATTAAGAAAGTTTGCTAGGTAAACATAGAATCTGAGTAAGATATTTTGGTGGGCTAGGGAGATACTGGAAACACAAGTGAAAATATCTTTTCAAGTACCAGTTTTAAAAATTTTCAAACTAGTTAAAAAGATTGTATGTTAATTAGACAGAATATCTATTCATAAGTGTAGTTTAAGTTAATCTACTGGGAAACTCTACTTTGCTACATACTTTCAGATATTATGAATAATTGGGAAGAATAAGGCTTTACTTTTTCTTTACAAGAATCTATTATTTAAACATTTGACTAATAAAAAATGTGCATTCAAATTATTACTTTTTGGCATATTTGAATGTATTAATTGTACTTATTCGCATTTTTTTTGTTTTTGCACATCTTCAGTGTTGCAAGTTTTTAGGTGTTTTAAAAATTATTCATTCTGTAACTTAAAGAAAAGAAAATCTAGAAGCTCTTTTAAGATAGAAAACTTCTTCTTTCACTGGCGTCTTTATTTCTGTCCCAGTTCCACGGTGTCAGCATATAGTCTTAAATATTGGCCACAATCTGATATTTTTACACATTAGTTTTTCTTTAGTGAAACAAAAGTAAAATTGCCTCAATGCTTTTCCACATTCTCCAACAATGCTTGTAAAGTATACATTGACTATGGACATGTCCTTATATTTGGAGGTTAAGTATTTTAGAAAAGTGGAAGTGATAATGAGTCCATGAAAAAAATGAGTTAGAATTGTTAGAATTTTATTTTATTTATTTTTTAAATTTTATTTGTTTTATTTTTAAGTTCTGTGGTACATGTGCAGGATGTGCAAATCTGTTACATAGGTCAACATGTGACATGGTTGTTTGCTGCACCCATCAACCCCTCACCTAGGTGGTAGCTCCTGCATGCATTACATAGATTTCCTGATGTTCTTTCTCCTCCCACTCCCACACAGGCCCCAGTGTGTGTTGTTCCCTCCCTGTGTCTATGTGTTCACATTGTGCAGCTCCCACTTAGAAGAGAGAACACGCAGTGTTCAGTTTTCTGTTCCTGCATTAGTTTGGTGAGAATAACGGCTTCCATCTCCATCCATGCCCGTGCAAAGGACATGATCTTATTCCTTTTATGGCTGCATAGTATTCCATGGTGTATATGTACCACATTTTCTTTATCCAATCTATCATTGAGCATGCACGTGAGGTCCCAGCTGCTTGGGAGGCTGAGATGGGAAGATCCCTTGAGCTCAGGAAGTTGAGAGTGCAGTGAGCCTTGGACAGGCCACTGCACTCCAGTCTGGGTAATAGAGTGAGATCCTGTCTCAAAAAAATAAATAAAATAAATAAAATAAAGAGGAAGAACGTATTTTCTTAGGGTACCTCAATTGTTTCCTATTGTCCTGAGAATGTTAAGTCATTAAAAAATAGCAATGATTCACTATTATTGAGTTTAGATTAATGTTAATCATGTTATGGCTATAAAAACAATATCACTCAACTGTATTAATTATATTATGCACACAGAAAGTGTAATCCAATGAAGTCTCTAAAATAAAGATTGACCTCAACTTCAAGATCAAAATTATCTTCCTTTATTCTGCCTACCCTACTTCTGCTTTCAAATGTGCGTATTTTTTTATCAACAGTAATTTGAATTTTGTGGTCAAATGCATTCACTCAATTCCTTCAAAGTAGTCAAATTTGGTTAGATTATATTCTCTCATCCCAAATTAAAAACTTTTTAGAGTTCTTATTTGCTACATTTCAAAATGTCCATTCAGTTTTCAAAATATTGTGTCAATGTATTCTCAATTTACATATACATATACCATATGTCCATTTATGTATATATGTGACCAAATTTGATTGTTCCAGTTGTAAAATTTTTGAAAAATTACCTCATTTTGATAGCTGTGATGACGTGTTTGGAGCAGCCACTGTGAGGGTGTCAGCTGTAGCAGAGGAGGCACAGCTGGGGCTGTGTGCTTCATGGTCCAGTGGGAGCCAAAAGTGAGAGCCCCACACCCTACCAAGTTGGTGGGGCAGGAGCCTGTGATCCCGGGCACAGCTGCAGCCACCCAGCCACAGCTCCAGACCCCAGCATCCCTGTGCTCTCAGGGGCTCAGGAAGCCCCTTGCCCCTGCAAGTTTGAAACTACCTGCTCCTGTTCCCCGGCCTCTCCCCATTCCCAGCACCTGCTTTGGGGTGGAGCAAAGTTCTGGCTGAACCTGGGTTCTGTCACAACACACCCAGGTGTGAGTGCACTCAGGATGGTGCCACCTTGGCCACCTCCAGACTTTGGGCACTGATGAGCACAGGAAGGAGGCTGAGGGGGTGCTGAGAGTGGCTCAGTGTGGGCCTGCAAGCACCCTTCAGCATGAACAGCCTGAGTGTCATGGAAGGAGGCTGAGGGATGGCTCAGGGCGTCAGGGTGGGCCTGCAAGCACTGCTCGTCATGAACAGCCTGGATGTCGTGGAAGGAGGCTGAGGGGGTGCTGAGGGTGGCTCAGGGTGGGCCTGCAAGCACTGCTTGGCGTGAACAGCCTGGGTGTCGTGGAAGGAGGCTGAGGCAGTGCTGAGAGTAGCTCAGTGTGGGCCTGAAAGCACATCTAGGCATGAACAGCCTGGGTGCTGTGGATGGCATTTTGATGGCAGCAGGAGGTAGATGGGCCCCTGGGCAGAAAAAGGCAGGTCCCTGGTGAAACCCTACCTTCAAGCCAGGGATGGCCTGAAGGCTAGAGGCCAGGCTGCCAGTTCTGGTTGGCGTCCATGGCACAGAGTGAGAGCTTATGGTGCTTTTTCCAGGCCCCCTCATGGCCACCCCTTGACCAATCAGTATGCATTTCCTCCCTTCAGAGCCCATAGAAACCCCAGACTCAGCTAGACTCAGACAGACATTGGGACTACCAGCTGTGGGAAGGAGCTACTCACTTCGAGTCTGCTGGACAGGAGATGACCTGCCTTTGGAAAGGAGCTACCTGCTAAAGGTCTCCTCTCCACTGAGAGATGGAAGCTTTTTGGGACAACCTGCCTGTGGAAAGCAGACACCCACTGCAGGTCTCCTGAGAGCTGTTTTGTTGCTCAGTGAAGCTCCTATTTGCCTTCCTCACCTGCCAGTTGCCTGTGTACTTCATTCTTCCAGGACGCAGGACAAGAACTTGGGACCAACCAAATGGATGGAATGAAAGAACTGTAACACAAACAGGGCTGAAACACTCTCTCCCACTCACCATGCTGTGGGCGAGGAGAAGGAGAGAAGAGATGTGGCCCTTTGGGGAGCCCATACTTAGGGGCTCCCTATACCAGGGCCATGACACCCTCTTTGGGGCTCTGCAGTTCCTGGTGTCTCCATGCCTCCAGGTGCCACAGAGTTTCCCTCACCCAGATGCAGGTGCCCATAGCAGAAGCCGCATGCAGTACATCTGGTCCAGCCACAGCCTCACTCGGAGCCAGCACCTGTGCCAGCACCTGGAACTGCCCGCCCTACCACAGCAGCCAGCATGCCTGGCTGTGCCCTGTGGCTGGACCCCGCACTTGCTGGCCCACACATCCCTCACTGCTCCATGCCTGGCTCGCCCTTGGCAGGTGTGGGATCCAGGCTGGTAGTGCAGGCTGAGCACTGACTGCCAAGCCAAGTAGGTGGAATGAGCCCAGCAGGTGCGACCAAGACTCAGGCAGAAGACACTCCTGGCCACAGAGGTTTCTGGCTGGTAAAGCGACACCCCAATTATCCTGTGACATTTTGTTTGCAGCCATTTTTCATTATTCACAAACACACCAGATGTGGAAAAAATACTAGTTATAAAGATGAGATGTCATTTTACAATTCAATATTTGTTAAAATTGTAATTTTGGTCAGTTACTACCTTCAAGTAGTTGCTGACTTGGTCAAAAACAAAATCTTAAAAAGCGAAGGAAATATGTTTCCATGTTCAAAATGTCAAACTAAGTATTAAGACCTTATCATTCTAATGCATTGCATAAGTCTTAGAATTTTCTTCATTTTCTCTGTATCTCCAGGCAAGCATCACATGATAAACGTCCACTCATATCTGACAAGTGGAAACTGTTCATTCTTTTTTCAAACATAAATGAAAATAATTCTTTGGATTTTAAATGTATTGATTATTTCTCCATTTTAATATTAATTTTGAATATTAGCTGAATTTTCTACATAGCAGATGCAAACAAAGCATACCAAGGAGAATACATGAATATTTTCAGCCTTAGCAATAATTGTATTCAGTATCTGTGGAAGAGCAAACTTGATAGTTTGTTTATCTATTTATCTATATTTCTATCACTTATGGTTGCTAGTGTACCAATAGCAACATAATATTTTCCTAGTATTTAATTTCTGGATTGCAGACACAACCATCTGTACAACTGACTCTGATATGTTCTAATACTCTCAGAATCATTATTTTTTTAATCTCTCTTACAACCTACATATAGCCAGAGAGTGAATCCTGCATACCTTAGAAATAACCTCTTCATTCTATGTTTGACAAAATAATTTGGTTTAGGCCATTACATATATATTTGTCACAGCTACTTGTAGTGAATGTTACCAAATACTATTTGTGCTTCTATTTGCTTCTCATCTCCTCATTAGTTTGTAATTTTTAATCACCAACCAAATCTTCTTAAAAAACAAAGCCAATGTTAGATAACATTTGCATATAGGACAATGTATAGACTTCTAAGCATACCATACAAGAAAATTGATCTTCTCATTTCTAACTATTTTGCCTAAATTTATGTCACTGGAACATTTGTCCATCACCTTTTCTAAACATGAACTTTATATTCCATCCAAACTGACTGCCCTGTTCATTGGAAATGGCATTATATTTTATTGTATTATATGTATATATACAGACATATGTAATTTATTTATATATAATATATATTATATATAATATTTATTTATATATAATATATATTATATATAATATATATTTATTTATATATGTATATAATTTCATGTTATCACTCCCTGAATTGTTCTTCCAGCTTCTTTTCCTGAAATGTTCAGCGAAGATATTAAATTAAGCCTCACATATTACCAGGTGCTATTAAATAATCACAACCTCTCTCATTCAGTCTAGGCTAAGTAGTAATTACTTTGAATACCCAGTGCTTTATACCTATAACACTTTCAACATATTTATCAATTTATTTATGTATTTCCCTGACTCAACTGAGGTCTTAGGTGATCATTGACACTTTGGGGAGTTTCTCTTAAAGTATTTGATAAATGTTGAATAAATGAATATGAAAATATTTAATCATTCTCTAAAAAACCTGATTTACAGAATGATAAATGATTTTACGAAAAAGAAACAAAATTAGTGAATCATGGATTTTCCTTTTAATTTCCTTTAAGAAATAGTGCAGCACTGTACTTACCCTTTAAATAATTAAAATCAGAGTCAAAACTTCATTAAATAATTACTTGGATTAAAATAAAAAGATATTACACATAGCCTCAAGCTTTTTTAATTTTTGGAGTACATAAGAAGGTAATTAATTAACTAGGAATATCTTGTGAACGTCTACGTAATTTTTTTCTCTTCTTACTATCAATGTAACAAACTCATAATCCCTGTCAAAATTATTAAAGCTATACCCTTTAGAAAATAAATCTTTCGCAATTGTCACCCACATTTAACAGCCATATTTCATTTTGTTATTTTCTATGTATTTTCATTTTTAAAATACATTAATATAATTTCAACAGGTTGTTTTTACTTACTAAGAAATAATATTATTAAAAACAACAAGTATACAACATCATTATATATAAGCATATGGCAAAGACCATTATTCAATCACTAAATTAATTCACTCAATTTTTCCCCCTGGACAAAGAGCTAGAGTGAATGAGGTATACTGCTGAGTGTCTATGAAATGTGAGTAGAATATAATGTATGCGCCTTCCAGGCCTGACCTACAAAACTTTCTGAATCATGATCCTCCATGTTTTTTCACGCTTTCAGGTGATTAGGATGAAAGCAATGACACAATCTTGAAAGATGTACATTAAAGATGGCAGGAGCCTCTCTCAGCCTGAACCAGCAATAACTGCACAGAAAGAACTGCTACTGACCGGGCGTGGTGGCTCACGCCTGTAATCCCAACACTTTGGGAGGCCGAGGCGGGCGGATCATGCGGTCAAGAGATCGTGACCATCTGGCCAACATGGTGAAGCCCCATCTCTACTAAAAACACAAAAAATAGCAGGGCATGGTGGCACACGCCTGCAGTCCCAGGTACTCGGGAGGCTGAGGCAGGAGAATCACTTGAGCTCAGGAGGTGGAGGTTGCAGGGCGCCAAGATTGCGCCAGACTCCATCTAAACAACAACAACAACAACAACAAAAAGAACTGCTACTGCAGTAGAAACTCCACCTGTATTACATGAGAGAAAAAAAAAATCAGTTTTCTAAACCACAGAATTTTGAAAATCTGTTTGTTAATGCAACTCAGCAAACCCTAACTGATACACACATGCAATTATAGTAACACTGTCAATAATAATAATCTCTAACATCATATTCTGTACTAGGCAAAATACTAAGATTTTCACAGGCAGTATTGTGTTTATTCCAGTAACTCGCTACTGGGATTATTATTTCCAGATGACAATTAGATGGCATAAAGAATGTGCACGAATCTTGTATCTAATCTTGTATCTAATAAATGAAACGTAAGATTCTTATTCCTAACAAGATAGAATTCTGCTGTCTAAACTTTTTATTAATTTATAAATACAATAATAATGAACTTTCTCATATATTTCATATTTTTTCAACTGAGTATTTGTAATAAAATTACTGGATCAAAAGCAAGATACCCATTTAAGGCTTTGGGGACAGATCAAATTAATTTCTAGAAAGGTTAAGCAAATTTTCACTTTTCTAAAAAGTATGCAACTTACATGTCTCTTCACTAAGCACCATAATTTTGAATATTACTCATTTAAATATGACAGTATCTATTTATTTATTTTTTCATTCTCTTCCCACTCTGATTCCAGTTCTAAGTCCTGTTCCTATCGGCACTATCTAACATTGATGGGTAGCCTTAATTGGATAGTCACTGTTCTGAAGACTTGACATGCATATATTATTTCATTGTATCACCACAGTATTACTTCAGAAACAAGAAAATGAATTGTTGATAAGTTTTAACATTTGTACTTTGTATTTATTCTTGACTAATTTTTACCTGTGAAACCTCTAATCACATTTTAAAAAATTTTATAACTGCTCAATATGTCATTTTCCATCTTTTATACCTTATTTTTACTGTACCTTTTCTATGTTTAGGTATGTTTAGATACACCAACACCATTATATTAAAACTGCCAACAGTATTCAGCAGAGTAACATACTGTACAGGTTTGTAGTCTAGGAGTAGTAGGCTACACCATATAGCCTAGACCTGTAGTAGGGTTTATTTTGTGGTTTGGCTCTGTGTTCCCATCCAAATCTCATTTAATTATACTCCCCACATGTCGAAGGAGGGGCCTGTAATCCTTACATGTATAGGGTGGGAAGTGATGATTGAATTAGGGGCCATTTTCGCCATGCTGTTCTCCTGATGGTGAGTGAATTCTCGCCATGCTGTTCTCCTGATGGTGAGTGAATTCTCATGGGATCTGATGGTTTTAAAAGAGGCAGAGTTTTCCTGCACTCTCACTTCTCTCTCTCCTGATGCTATTTAAGATGCACCTGCCTCCCCTTCTGCCATGATTGTAAGTTTCCTGAGGCCTCCCCAGCCATGGAGAGCTGTGAGTCAATTAAACTTCTTTATAAATTACCCAGTCTCAGGTATTTCTTTATAGCAGTGTGGAAAACAGACAAATACAGTATACCACCTAGTTTTATGCACATAAGTACACTCTATGATGACAGTATAAAGATGAAATTGCCTGATAACATATTTCTCAGAATATATCCCCATCCTGTCATTAAGTGATGCAAGACTGTATAAAGATACTTCAGCCAGCCAGGCTTGGTGTATCACGCCTATAATTCTAGCATTTTGAGAGGCCGAGGTGGGTGGATCACCTGAGGTCAGGAGTTCAGGACCAGCCTGGCCAACATGGTGAAACCCAGTCTCTACTAAAATACAAAAATTAGCCAGGCATGATGGCACGTGCTTGTAATCCCAGCTACTTGGGGGGTTGAGATGGCAGAATTGCTTGAACCTGGGAGATGGTTGTTGTAGGGAGCCGAGATTGTGCCACTGCACTCCAGCCTAGGTGGCCGAGCGAGACTCCGTCTCAAAAATAAATAAATAAAAATAATAAAAATAATAAAAAAATAAAACTTTACCCAAAGATTAAATATTCCCTTATATGTCCTCTTATAACTTACAGTTTTTTAAACAGTAATTTGACTGATATATTATTTTTTGAATGGTTTCACCTCATAACTTAAAGAACTAAACATTGTCACACCTTGTATTTCTAGAAAGATAGAGGCACTATATATCATTTTCTTTCTCATATGGAAATAAAATGGCAACCCTATTATTGTGTATTTAAATTAAACTGTATCATCAAATATCAGATGATTGCGAGTAACTATTATATGGGTGAATAAATAATTTTCATTGCTGTCCTCATGTATCTTGATTTATTTTTAGTATTGTTGGGATTTTAATTTTAATGGTATAATAGAAGAAATGAGAAATATGATTTGATTAATGTATTAGTCTTTTCTCACGCTGCTATAGAGAACTGCCTGAGATTTGGCAACTTATAAAGAAAAGAGATTTAATTGACTCACAGTTCCACATGGCTTGGGAGGCCTCAGGAAACTTACAATCATGGTGGAAGGCACCTCTTTACAGGGCAGCAGGAGAGAGAATGAGTGTCGGCAGGGAAAATGCCAGATGCTTATAAAACCATCCAATCTCATGAGAACTCACTCACTATCATGAGAATAGCATGGGGGAACACCTCCCCCATAATTCAATTACCTCCACCTGCTCCTGCCCTTGACACATGGGGATTATTACAACTCAAGGTGAGATTTGGGTGGGGACACAGCCAAACCGTATCAATTAATAAACCTTTTATAGTCAATTATTTGATAAGCTTTCTATTCATTTTTATGAGGAACATTGCATATGACTGTTGGTTAAATTATTCTTGGTTAGAAGTAACAAAATTAAAATGTGTAGCATCACCTATAGAGTCTCTTTATGTAAATCGCAAAAAAATCCAGAAATAGTGAGAACAATCTGATTGCCCCCTGTCAGTGATGGAGCAATCTGGGTGACCCTAAAAGCTGTATTGATGTCAGGATCAATAATCACCTCCTAAATATCAGATCAGCTGAATTCTTGTTCCCACCAGACAACACTTTAGTCATGAACCTGGACTATGTTTTAGCCAGAAATTGGTAACTTTGATTTCAAGGAAAGAAAACAAATTGTTTCCCAATGTTTACCTTAGCTATGTCTTAGGTTTATATTTATCCCCACATTTGAAATACCTAGAGTGATGAAACTCTAAACTATATATTAAAACTTTCTGTTTAAAGCACTATATTGTTTTATTATGATGACGATTTCGCAAATACTTTTCTTGAACAACATCTTAATCAGATCATCTCCATCTCATCTTTGCCTGGCTCATGGGCTCTGACAGGTAAATAATTATGTTTTTCTTTTTTAGACTAATGATATTGGTATATATAGGTCATTTTGTTTTACAAGTTCAAATAAATTTTAGTTTTCTGATAAATAAGAATACTTGTAAATAAACGATGAATATGCTCTCTCAAATACTGTAATTTACACATTGCTAGAAAAAGAAAAATGATATTACCATTTTTATGAATTCATTAAACCAATAGGTGGTTGCTATATTGTTCATATCTTTCTATTGAAATATAGTCTGTGTAAAAATTAATGTTACTAAAGCTAGAATTCTCCACACAACATTATTTATTCATACATGAAATTGGAAGAAGTTACCCCTTAAGGACCATACACTATGGCCTAATATTTACTCCAGATAGCAGAGCAGAAGGAAATAATTATCAAAGCACAATAGAAAAGGTATGTTATTTTTTTCTTTTTCTTATGCTGTTGGAGCTGAGGGTTAGGAATAGATCTGAAAACAAAGCAGAAAGAAATGCAATGCTATTATTTCCGAGGATTAAAATTAATTTGTTACTGAGTATGATTAAGAAAATAATAACTTTACAGCTAAAGTAATATATCTGAAATTAATAAACATTTAGTAATTATGCTAATTTGTAATGAAGAGTAAAGAAATGACTAGAAGCCAAATGTGACAAACCAAATAATTGTGTAATATACAGACACTGAGAGGAGGTAGAATTAAAGTATGTTCTCCCTTCAAATCTCAATAGTTTTATGAGTATATTTCGCCTAGATAAATTTGGTTTTCCCTTTTTAATGTCATTTAAATTAGTTTAACATATGACAAATTTTAATTTATTGTAAATATGACTCTTCTTATTTATCCTCAGAGAATTGATTTCATGCTAGATTATTAAGCTAAATCATAATGTTCATCATCCTTAAACATTTATAAAAGGTACTAATCTAAAATAACAGGAGTTATTTGTAGTGAAATAGATAATTCCAAACATATGCATCTTGAAGTTTTAGATATTAGGTCCTTTTTTAATACTATAAATTTGACTAAAACTTTTTTTTGAACTTGCCGTCAAGAAGCATATTTGTAAAATTGTGTTCATATGAAGGCACCAAACATCTCAAATTATTTTTCAGGACATTTCATGTTATAAATGAAACAAAAATAACTCCAATTGGGTTAAAGGGGAAGTAATATTTACCGGTTCAATCAACTATATAGCTAGGAGAGCTAACTTCACTTAACTTCTATACAATGGCTCAAACAATGGCTCTCTGCTGGTAGGCCGTAATCTCCAGTTACCCTGCTGAGGATAAGGCCTCTCCAGTGTGTTAGCTAAGTGGCTGCAGCAGTTTCATACTCAACATTCTTCCATGAAAGAGCTTGGTCTCTGTCACTGAATTACCTGTGGAATATGGGTGTCTCTCCTGACATCTCCAACCAAGATCTTGCTGTTTCTCAATGACCAAGAAATATGATCTGTTGATTGGCTTAAACCAATTATGACACATTCTTGGAGCTGAAAACACAATAATTCTCGCATGAATAACATAGATAAGAATGAGGGAGGAGTAAATTTCTCAAAGAAAAGTCCTGTGGATGAGAGAAGAGAGAAAAGGAGAGCCAAGGAGCACTTGTCCATGATAAGTAATACTTTAAATGGAACTGGTGGATTTGAGTAAGTGCAGCTAATGATATATAACCAAAATGCATTCATTTATATAATTTAAGAACATGTCTTTCCCTCCACCCCATTCCACCTAGGTCTTGGTTGCTGGTGGGTTCCTGGCTTCTTAGAAGAGGATATGGCTCATTTACCCTGTACTCATCCATTTACTCAGTGCCGTTACTGATCCCTCTGAGACTGGAGTACCTGGAGAGAGCGAGAGAAGGGAAGGAAATATTCTCCCCTAACTGAAACCCTTTTAAGATTGCTCAGGCCCTTTGGTGATGGTAGATGCTTGAAATTCACTCTTGGAATCTTTGATGATGTCATGAAGTCTTCAGAGGGCTCTTGCTGGATCGGACAGCAACACCCATGGGAAAGGGGCTTCCCTTAGCTCTTGATTGTCAAGTGTTCTCTTTACATCCAGTGATAGAAATTCTCTTGATTCAAATTCAATTTTAAATGGCTCTAGACTGACTGCATGTTTGGCCCACACATGAGGAACACATTGCTACAAGCTTTACTTGTTGCTTGTAGCAATTGTTGGAAGGGCGGGTACTTTTCAAATGTAAGTCCCTGTTTTGTCTCTGCCCAGCTGCTCAGGCTAATAGCCATAGCCTCATATTAAGATTTCTCTGGATAACTCCTATGTAGTAGCCATTCAGTATGCCTTGGTAATTCCAGGGGAACTCGTGAGTTATCCAAAGGCATTTCCTTAAAGTTTCTTCTACTAGCACTTCGTCTCCCTTCTGAAAGAAGGTACAAAACATTAGCCCTCCCTCAAGACATTTCTGCACAAACTCCTGTGACCCTTTTTGGACTCTGAGCAAGTGGTTCCAAGTGATAAGAAATACGTTTTAGTTTCTAGTAGTACTCCCATTCTCCCCAGTATATTTTTAAACCTTCTGTTCAAGGTACTATATTGTTTTATTACAATGGCCATTTCACAAATACTTTTCTTGAGCAACATCTTAATCAGAACTTAATTGTCTTAATTTATAACTTAATTTGTTTTAAAACTAATTTTAGAATTTTAGTATTGGCTATCAAGGGCATTGCAGTTTAAATTTTTCAATTTAAATACTATAAAAATAGCCATACCTGCCTATATTATCAACACTTAATAAAAGTAAGTACTATCGTCTACACTATTTCTTAAATTTTGATTTCTACAACAATTGGTCTGTTAAATGACACTTGACAAAATATTGAAACATTAGTCAGTACTAGCAACTATTTATTGAGTTCTTATTATATGAAAGCCTCTTTTGAAAGTGGTTTACATATGCTAATGTATTTAATCTTTTTTAGTTTTCCATGACATATATACAAGTTTAATTTTACAAATAATGGAGTGGAGGCAAAAAAAGGTGAAATAATCTTGCCCCAAATTGCAGACTTAATATAATATGCAGACCTAGAATTTAAAGTTAGACATCTGACTCTAGATCTACAATTCTTAACTAGCTATAGGATTTCTTTCTAAAGATTTTCAAATGCTTGTATGTCTCAAAGAATTTCATGTTGCATAGAAAGCAATGTTGCTAGATGGTTACTTTTGTGTAACAGATAAACTGGAAGTTAAGAAAAAAAGGGGGTTAATCTTTGACCAAGTATGATATTAACATACTGTTTTCTTTAGCTCAAAATAAAGGGGAGTCTTTTCACTCAGAATTGCATATTTTACCAGCTATTTTCCACTCTTTAATTGTCCTTGGAGGCTGCAGCTCTTAGAGGGAACAGTTTCTGGAGAGAATATAGGCAGTGACTCCTTTAGCACTGCTACCCCACTGCTAAGTGAGTTTAAGGCGTTAAGTGCAGATGGAGAACTTGCCTCAATAGAAACACACCACACTCATACTTTTCCATGATACAAAGATTCGTTTAGTGATAAAAACATAATTTAAAAACTCTGTCACAGGAAGTTAAATTTTTAAGTAAATGACAGCCTTACCATTTAAAAGGGCTCCGTGGCTGGAAGTTCCCAGTGATAAAACGTGTATCGTGCCACATGAGCCTTTCTTGCTCTACTGGAAGTTCCCAGTGATAAAACATGTGTCATGCCACATGAGCCTTTCTTTCTCTACTTGCCCACAAGTTGCCATTAGGGTCATGTCATGCCATATTCTGCACACGGTGATTGGTTAACGTTGCACTCTGGTGTTGCACTAAGTACCATATCATTCATCCTAAATGACTCCCTTGAAAATTGCTTCTAAAAGTTTGTGCCAAAAATGCTCATGAAGTGAACAATTTACTATCCTTTAGCTATTAAGATCCTGAAAACTGTCACTTCAGGAAATTGAATACTGTATACACTGTAAAACATGTTGTTCTGAAGCTTTGCTTCAACAATTACTACCTATCATCTGTCAGCTTGTGAGTATTGTGGTTAGTCAGTTGTTAAATTTAATACTGTAATAACATTCTGATATGAGAAAAAAAGAAGTACTGGAATCTCAGTGCAGTGTTTTGAATCTGAACAAACTGAAGGTGTTCATATCTGTATTATTGTTTGTATTTTATAAATTCTTGATTGAGCTGTCAAGAAACTCAAGTTATTTTGGGGAACCCACAGGATTGTTCTACATTTTTAATTATGGTTACTTTCATTTACTTCAGTAGACACCATATTGGCCATCATTTGACTATATATCAAGTACTAAGGACTAAAATTTTCAAATCAAGTCTTTCCCAACAATATCTACTGTTGTTAATTGAATTTCTATAAATTTCTTTAATGTTGAATAGACCAAATTTATTTTTGGCCAATTTAAATGGCAGAAATAAGCTTATAAAATATATATATACACACACATATAAATATATATTACATATTTCTAATATATAGAAATATATAAATAATTACAATTGTATATATAATATATAACATAAATATATAATTAAAATTATATATAGAATATATAATATAAATATGTATATATAACATATGTCACATATTATAGGTTATATTTCAATAATACATTTATTTCTCTCTCTATATTTATATATATATTTCTTGTTATATGCTTATTTATATAAGGTATACCTGAAACAAAATTAAAAAGTTGATTACAATTCAAATACATATTCAACTTTCGAAGCTCAACTTCAGCTCCTGTTCTAGCAGAAAAGTGAAAAGTGTTCCAGACTTTTTCCCCTGCAGTGACTTCTCTTTGCTCTGAATTCACAGCACTTATCCTTTTATCTAACAATTAATCAAGTACAGTCACTTGGCATCTTTTAAATTTATATATTTCCATTTAACATATGTGTTAATATTTCATATTTTAAACCCCATAGCAATGAGCATAATAAATTTGTAGTTTGTTCAAACTGTTGTGAAAAACACAGTAAGAATGATAAATTCTAGTTCTGGTATTGAATGAGTCACTTAAAATATCTCTAACTCAGGGATTTATTCACTTTAAAAAATTGAGCTATAATTTACCTGCAATAAAATGCATTAATATTAAATATTCAGTTCAAAGAGTTCTGGAAATTTTACACAGCTTTATGACCATAACTCAAACATTTGTATCACCCAGCATTCCCTCATACCCCTTTTCAATTCCTCCCACCAACCCACCATCTGGGGCAACCACTCTCTAATTTCTATGACCACAGACTAATTTTGCCTGACTCTGACTTCATAGGAATGGAATGACCCAGAATGTATTATTTTGTGCCTGTCTTCTTTTATTTAAGATGATATCTTTGAGATTCATTCATGCTGCTGCAAGTATTTATAATCATTTGTTTTTTGTGCTGGATGTTGATCCATTGTTATGAATAAAATACAATTTGCTTTCTTTCCCTGTTCTTGGATATTTGGGTTGTTACAAAGTTGTTGCCATTATTAATCTATGTTTTAACTTCTCTTGAGTAAAATGGATATGTTTAGTAGATCTTGAGTAAATCTTCTATGTTAATATTTAAAACTATAAAAAAATTGTATATTATTTTTGTCATCTTTCTAAATTAACTTATTATGGTAATTTTCTTGGTAGATTTCTTCAGATTATCTAAGTAGACAATCATTCCATATAAGAATAAAGACTTTTATTTTTTACATTCCAGTATTCAAGTAATTAATTTTATGTTTGTGCATTATTGCACTGGCTACTACTTTGAGTGCCATGTTGAACATGATTAGTGAGAGCAAACATTTTTACTTTATGATGATATTGTACCATTAAGCAGGATATTTGCTATAGGTTTTTTGGAGATAGTTTTTAACTAATTAAATAAGTTATTTTATATTCCCAGTTAACTGAGAGTTTTTGTCATGAATGTGGAATTTTGTCAATGACTTTTTCTATATCATTAAAAGTATTTTATCCTTTATCCTCTTAATGCGTTGAATTTCACTGATTGATTTCAAATAATAAAGCAATCTTTCATTTCTGAGATAAACCCACTTAGTCAAGATTCATTCTCTCTCCTACCCTTCCTCTCCTCCCTGAGGAGATATCTCATTTCTTTCATTCTTCTTCAGTATAAGGGTTCAGCTGGCCTTCCTACCTCCTTCAGTATTTTCTGAAAGTGTTTTTATAGAATTTGTATTATATCTTTTTTAAATGGTTGAGAAATTTCACTGGTGAATCCATCTGGGTGTTGAATTGTATGGTTGGAATAATTTTAATTAGGAATTACATTTTTCTATATATATAGGTATATTATGACAATCTATTGCTTCTTGTTTTAATTTTGGTAACTTGTATTTTTCAAGTCTTTTCTCAAAGGAAAAAAAGTTGTTAAATTTGTCCCCATTTAGTATTCTGTTGCCTGTGGGTTTGTCATAGATGACTTTTATTTCATTAAGGTATGTCCCTTCTATGCCAATTTTTCTAAGGGTTTTAATCTTAAAGGGATGCTGGATTTTGTCAAACACTTTATCTGAGTCTATTGAGATTATCATGTGATTTTTGTTTTTAATTCTGTTTGTGTGGTATACAGCATTTATTGACTTGCATATGTTAAACCATCCCTGCATTCTCTTTGAGAACTGGAACAAGATAAGGATGCCCTCTCTCACCACTTCTATTCAACATAGTACTGAACATTCTAGCCAGAGCAATCAGACAAGAGAAAGAAATAAAGGGCGTCCAAATCGGTAAAGAAGAAGTCAAACTGTAGCTGTTTGCTGATGATATGGTAGTATACCTAGAAAACCCTAATGGCTCCTCCAAAAAGCTCCAAGAACTGATAATTGAATTCAGCAAAGTTTCAGGATACAAAATTAATGTACACAAATCAGTAGCTCTGCTATCCACCAACAGTGACCATGCTGAGAATCAAATCAAGAATTCAACCGCTTTTACAATAGATGCAAAAAATGAATTAAAATACTTAGGAATATACCTAACCAAGGAGGTGAGAGATCTCTACATGAAAAACTACAAAACACTGCTGAAAGAGGTCATAGATGACAAAAACAAATGGAAACACATCTCATGCTCATGGATGGGAAGAATCATTACTGTGAAAATGACCATATTGCCAAGAGCAATCTACAAATTCAGAGCAATCCCCATTGAAATACCACTACCATTCTTCACAGAACTAGAAAAGACAAGCTTAGAATTCATACTGAATGAAAAAAAAAGTCTGTATAGACAAAGCAAGACTAAGCAAAAAGAACAAATCTGGAAGCATATTACCCGACTTCAAACTGTACTATAAGGCCACAGTCATCAAAACAACATGGTACTGGTATAAAAATAGGCACATAGACCAATGGAACACAGAATAGAGAACACTGAAATAAACCCAAATACTTACAGCCAAATGACCTTTGACAAATCAAACAAAAACATAAAGTGGGGAAAGGACAACGTATTCAACAAATGGTGCTGGAATAATTGGCAAGCCACACATAGAAGAATGAAACTGGATCCTCATCTTTCACCTTTTACAAAAATCAACCCAAGATGGATCAAGAACTTAAATCTAAGACCTGAAACCATAGGAATTCTAGAAGGTAACATTGGAAAAACCCTTCTAGACATTGGCTTAGCAAAGAGGCTTAGGCAAAGACTTTACAACCAAGAACTCAAAAGCAAATGCAACAAAAACAATGATAAATAGGTGGGGCTCAATTAAACTAAACAATTTCTGCACAAGAAAAGAAGCAATCAGCAGAGTAAACAGACAACCCACAGAGTGGGAGAAAATCTTCACAATCTATATAACTGACAAAGGACTAATATCCAGAATCTATAAGGAACTCAAATTAGCAAGAGAAACAAACAAACAAATAAACCTTTCCATCAACAAGGGCTAAGGACATGAATAGACAATTATTGAAAAAAGATACACGAATGGCCAACAAACATGAAAAAATGCTCAACATTACTAATTATCAGGGAAATGCAAATCAAAACCACAATGTGATACCACCTTACTCTTGCAAGAATGGCCACAATCAAAAAATTAAAAAATAATAGACATCAATGGGAATGCTGTGAAAAGGGAACACTTTTACACTGCAAGTAGGAATGCAAAATAGTACAACCACTGTGGAAAACAGTGTGGGGATCCCTCAAACAACTAAAAGTAGAACTACCATTTGATCTAGCAATCCCACTCCTGGTTATCTACACAGAGGAAAAAAATGTCATTATACAAAAAAGATATTTGCACATACATGTTTAGAGCAGCACAATTCACAATTGCAAAAATATGAAACCGGCCCAAATGTCCATAAATCAATGAGTGAATAAAGAAATTGTGGCATATGTGTGTGTATATATATATACACGTCATGGAATACTATTCAGACATAACAAGGGAATGAAATAATGGCATTCTCCACAACCTGGATAGAATTAGAGACCATTATTCTAAGTGAAGTAACTCAGGAATGGAAAACTAAACACTGTATGTTCTCACTCACAAGTGGGAGCTAAGCCATGAGGATGCAAAGGCATAAGAACGATACAATGGACAGCTGGGCACAGTGGCTCACGCCTGTAATCCCAGCACTTTGGGAGGCTGAGGCAGGCGGATCACGAGGTCAGGAGTTCGAGACCAGCTTGACCAACAGGCTGAAACTCCATCTCTACTAAAATACAAAAATTAGCTGGGAGTCGTGGTGCACACCTGTAATCCCAGCTACTCAGGAGGCTGAGGCAGGAGAATCGCTTGAACCCTGGAGGTGGAGGTCGCCGTGAGCCAAGATTGCAACACTATGCTCCAGCCTGGATGACAGAGCAAGACTCTGTCTCAATGAACAAACAAACAAACAAACAAAAAAACATACAATGTACTTTGGGGACTTGGAGGAAAGGACGGGAGGGAGGTGAGGTAGAAAAGACTACAAATTGGGTTCAGTGTATATTTCTCGGGTGATGTGTGCACCAAAATCTCACAAACCACCACTATTGGCTTTGGTTATTCATGTAACCAAACACCACCAGTTCCCCCAAAACTTATGGAAATAAAAAAATTGTAAAATGTATTGAAATTAAGTTGTTCCTAATATTCCTTTATTATCCTTTTATTATCAATAGGAGGAATAATGATTTGCTCCTGGTATTGGGAATTTGTGTTATTTTGTTCTGGGTCAGTCTTTCTCTGGGCATATCAATTTTACTAATCATATTGAAGAAACAATGTTTTACTCTGTTGCTTTTCTCTATTGTTTTTCTGTCTTTTATTAAAACAAATTTTATCTCCTATGATTAATTTTTTCTTCTACATGTGTTGCAGTTAATTTGCCTTTCTTTTTTTTTTCCTTCCAAAGTGGAACTTTAAAATCGCAATATTGTCTTTCCTTGTCACTTACATACAAATGTAAACCTATAAATGTTTCCCTAAACACTACTTTAGCTATATCAACACATTTTTAATTTAATTTTTCTTTATCATTCAGTTCAAAATGCTTTCTAATTTCCTTTGTGACTTCTTAGACTTACAGGAAAATGGAACAATTGCTCTGTTTTAATTAAAAGAAACATACATATTAATTGTTTGTATATGTTGGCTAATACTTTTCCTGACAAAACTATAACTGAGATGTTAATTAATAGCTTTTTTTAACTAGGCAATAAGATAAGCAAGACCATCAGCTTTTTGTTTGATTTAAAGTATCTGTAAAATTTCAACTTGTTTTTAAAAAGGGCTTATATAGTATTCCTGATAAAGAGGAGATCATCTTGACAAATCAGGTTCAGCTTAAAAACAGCTCTATAGCTTCTCCCCATTTTATCACCACTTGAAAATTATGCCAACAAAATTTATGTGTTAGCACAATTGTGTGATTAATTGCCCATAATTTAAACTTTTAGATCTAATTTTTTAATATTTGTTAACATGTGCAGTGAGTTATCTTTTTTCCTCAAATAATATTTGCAAAAATATAAAAATGTGTGTTATCCTTTGCTGTATGAAACTGAAACATCTAACATAGCTTTAACATAAATGTATTCTTGTTGGTCTTTGGCTGGTGGTCTTTATTTAATACAGCCTCAATAAATATCAAAGAAAAAGTGGTAAATAAAACACAGTTGTTGACCACAATATAACTAAGTTACAGAGCAATGAAACTTTAAATAGAAATATACAAACTAACTAAAATACTGTTATAACCTAGAAAAATGAATGGTAATAAAAATTTAAACTCTTTTTATAAATATGTAACACTGAAACTACTACATTTTAGAACTTGTTAAGTGCAAATAAGAGTTGTTAGATGGAATTTTATAGTATTCCATGCTTATCCCATCCAGGTTCTTTTTTTTCCAATATTCAAGTTCTTTGTTAGAAACTAGATATTCATTTTGATCAAAACACATACAGCCTTTGCTTTCTAGCAGCTTAGATTCAATTATATATTTTATTCTTAATCATTTATGCATTTGTTCATCAAATTGCATCTTTAAATGTAAAAGTTGGTGCAGTAATAAGTGGATTATATACACAACCTGTTTTCTAGATACTTGTCTATATGATTAGAGAGAATATAATGACTGTATTATATATATTATGTTATATATTATATATAATATGACTATGTATCGACACTATATAATAACAATAAAGAAATAGCTAACAAAAATGAGGCAATATGTAGAAAAAGATATAGATAGAAAATATAGCATGAGATAAAAGCAGAAAAAATATTGTATTTTGGGGAATTTACCAGGAAAACACACAAAAAGAGGGTGGGGAATTAAAAAGAAAAAAGAGTGTGTGCAGGAGTAGAATTATAGTATTTCATTTAGCAGGTATAAAACATTTCTGAAGTTATTTGTCATCACTTAAGGTTGTGATAACGAGAAACTTTTCTGAAGCAACCTCACATGAGAATATACTCAGAGGCATGGAATTTGGGCAGTGATATGTGTTACTTACAGAATCCTTGGTGCTTTGCCTTCAGGCAAGAAGTATTGAAGAGCCGGGGCAAGAAGGATCTTTTGGGAGACAAGTTTCCTTACATCTCTCAATATCTGCATGTCTATCTAGAAAAGGCACTGATGGCCTTTGTTCTTAACCATCTTTTCAGGGATGTTTGTAGTGCCTACATCTGGAACACCCACTAAATATATTTATTTTCCAGTATAATAAAGACATGATATCTCCTTCCAGGGCATAGAACAAGCAGGCTTAAAGCCTATCAGAAAAAGATTTGTGTTTTCAAAGATGGAAGTTCTCCAACACTCGCTGTGTGTACAGCATCCACATAAGTCCCTCCACATTGCCCCATGAAACACGGTGCTCAATGGGAAAAACAAACAAACAAACAAAACAAAAAACATGAAGCTTGTTGTGCCATGAATAAGTCCTATGTCTCTGATCCAGAAATCTTATGTCTTCTGCCAGGATACATCAACTGTGGCACACTAACATGTCAGCTGACAACTAAAGTGAGATCTCTGCTTGACTCAAACAGGAGAGTTTACTCGCATTGAAGAGTGACACTTATGTAGGCTGTCTAAAATTTCAAACCACGGAGGGGTTAAGGGCTCTGGTAGAAGTGGGTTTAAGCACTACCTCCAATTCTTTATCATGTGAGGGCTGAAATGGGTGAAATATATGGGTGAAATATACAGCATGACTATCATAGACAATAATCTTTTGCAATCCATCAAAATTTGGTGTTGATGCTTCATCAAGTAATTTGGAGATTGCCTATACCATTTTCTTTCCCTTCTCCTAGGAATGACATTGGTTTAAGGAAGAAAATGGGCATTCTGTCTGGTCATGTTAAATAAAATTATTGATGTCATTCTGACTGTGCTTGAACCAAATAGTGATGCCATAGACCTAATTCAAAGATGTTCTGCCATAAAATATAAATCATCCAGCATTTGACACATGGGTTTTAACCATTTTTTTTTTTAACATGGTCAAACCATGATTTTAACCAGAGATCTGGAAGTGAAACATGGCAAGTTATACAGATGAGTTCATGGTCAATGAGAAATGGTGGGTATGCCAATATTGTGTGCTCAACAATTTGGCAAATAGGTAAATGACTGTAGAAATAGACGGTGGACAACTGAGCAAGAGAGCAGAGGTGGTAGGAAACAGTCTTAAATCTGACAGCAGCTTCTTCATCCAAATTGCCCTGGACAGGAGGTAAGACTAACAATAGTCTTTGTTAAATATTAGTAATACGTATGATTATGGGTTGCTCAGACCAGAGCCACAGGAAGAGAAGTTTGAATTCTTTGCAGAATAAATAAAAATGTAGCAAAAAAAGAATATGTTGGATCTTGAGCAGCACAGGGATGATGTTAAATTTGAAAGAACTTGAGTTAGTAATGGGGTGGAATTCAAGATTGCATCAGCCCTTGTGTCAGACCAGTTTAAAATTCATTCACGTCCCTACTGACGGAAATCATTTTATCAAAACAGGAAAAAGCTGAAGCTATCTGAAAATAAAAAAAAATGCAGAAAAACAACCAGGATGGGGACACCAACTAACACTTTTGTGAATGAAGAGAAGTAGATTGGGAGAGCAAGTCCGTCTTGAAAAAGCTAATAAGGAAATGAAATCCACACCATATTTTAGGGGAATACGGAGCTTCTCTGAAAGAACATCCTGTATTTTGATATGGGATATGGTAGTAGAAAAGAAGGATGAACTGCATCTTCCTAAGGAAACTTTTCCTAAGTGTTGGAAAAAGATGCAAGTCTATGTATGTGGAGTACAGGAGGTATAGAAAGTGAAATTTCTCCTGCTGCCCTCTTTGACTTCACTGGTCCCTGGTGGGTGTTGAGACCACATACAACTCCTCTTATTCAGTCATTCTGTGGAAAACATCCTTTGCTTCAGATGGAATAAATGTGGTTACACTTCTACTTGTGTCCTTATCCTGACCCTGAAATTTCCAGAGAAATTTGTGGTGTTGTCAGGAAAAATGGTTACATGTGTTAGGTGTCCAGCCTCGGGGAAACAACTGTAACTATTTTCATTTTGAATTTGCTGCTTTACTAATAATAGCCTGGGGCCTATTGTCCAGCTATGCTTCTCATTCATGTGTTGCTGTATCAAATAGAAAGTGGGAAGAGAAGAGAGCTGAATCTGGTGGACCACAGCTGGCATGTTTCTGAGTTTAGATAGTTTTGATTCACTGATGCCCAGCAATCAAAGAGAGGACCAAGGGAAAAGCAAAACAAAGACACTGAGCAAATGGAATCACTCTCCCTTACTGGGGTGGGGGGAACGTTCATGTGTTTTAGAACAGTAGCATACACTTGAGCTAAAGAACAAGGTCAAAGAGCACATTAGATGTGCCACAAAGGAGGTCAGCATAGCAACAAAAAAGAGCTAGGGTTCCAGTTTTGGCACTGTTAACAGCAGGCATATCTTCCTGCTTAATTTGATCATCCCAGTCAGGGTATGCATTGGATACCCACTACAATACTTAACAATTTATGGAGGGTAATCAGAGACTCACTGGAGCTACAGGTGTAGTCCACTGCAACCACCTGCTACCTGGAGAAACTGCTCAGCAGCTCAGAATCTCCACTCACTGTAGATTTCATATTGTTTAAACTACAGAATGTAACTCCAGAGAAGTATTTTGTAGATTTTTCTAGAGCATTGATTCTTGAGAAAAAAGAAGGCATTTCCTACAAAAATCATGGAGATTTGTGGGTGTGTCTGGAATTGGTGGGTTCTTGGTCTCACTGACTTCAAGAACGAAGCCGTGGATCCTCGCGGTGAGTGTTACAGCTCTTAAGGTGGAGCGTCTGGAGTTTGTTCCTTCTGATGTTCGGATGTGTTCGGAGTTTCTTCCTTCCGGTGGGTTCGTGGTTTCGCTGGCTCAGGAGTGAAGCTGCGGACCTTCGCGGTGAGTGTTACAGCTCATAAAAGCAGTGTTGACCCAAAGAGTGCGCAGTAGCAAGATTTATCGCAAAGAGCGAACGAACAAAGCTACCCCACTGTTGATGGGGACCAGAGCGGGTTGCCACTGCTGGCTGGGGCAGCCTGCTTTTATTCTCTTATCTGGCCCCACCCACCTCCTGCTGATTGGTAGAGCCGAGTGGGCTGTTTTGACAGGGCGCTGATTGGTGCGTTTACAATCCCTGAGCTAGACACAAAGGATCTCCACGTCCCCACCAGATTAGCTAGATACAGAGTGTGACACAAAGGTTCTCCAAGGCCCCACCAGAGCAGCTAGATACAGAGTGTCCATTGGTGCATTCACAAACCCTGAGGTGGACACAAGCTGCTGATCGGTGTATTTACAATCCCTGAGCTAGATATAAAGACTCTCCACGTCCCCACCAGACTCAGGAGCCCAGCTGGCTTCACCCAGTGGATCCCACACCGGGGCTGCAGGTGGAGCTGCCTGCCAGTCCCGGGTCCGTGCGCCCGCACTCCTCAGCCCTTGGGTGGTCGATGGGACTGGGCGCGGTGGAGCAGGGGCGGCGCTCATCGGGGAGGCTTGGGCCGCACAGGAGCCCACGGAGGGGGTGGGAGGCTCAGGCATGGCGGGCTGCAGGTCCCGAGCCCTGCCCCGCGGGAAGGCAGCTGAGGCCCGGCGAGAAATCGAGCGCAGCACCGGTGGGCCGGCACTGCTGGGGGACCCAGTACACCCTCCGCAGCCGCTGGCCTGGGTGCTAAGCCCCTCATTGCCCGGGGCCGGCAGGGCCGGCCGGCTGCTCCCACTGTGGGGCCCGCCAAGCCCACGCCCACCCGGAGCTCCAGCTGGCCCGGAAGAGCGGGGCGCAGCCCCGGTTCCCGCTCGCGCCTCTCCCTCCACACCTCCCCGCAAGCTGAGGGAGCTGGCTCCGGCCTTGGCCAGCCCAGGAAGGGGCTCCCACAGCGCAGCCGCGGGCTGAAGGGCTCCTCAAGTGCCGCCAAAGTGGGAGCCCAGGCAGAGGAGGCGCCCAGAGCGAGCCAGGGCGGTGAGGACTGCCAGCACTCTGTCACCTCTCATGGGGATTGTTTTTGCTTGTCACAGTACTGGTGGGGAGAGATGTCAGGTGCTAAAAGCTTTTAATGGGCAGAGCCAGGAATGTAAGACATTCTGGAATGTCTGGGATAAACTTTCATAGTGAAGAATTTCTCTGTATTTCATACAATGTAAAACATCCCCCCCCCCCAGCTAATCAATTAGGAGAAAAGCCCGTTTAAATCCTATAACAACAAAAAATGTTTTGTATTCAAACATAAAATATTTGTATGGATTTAATATGTACTAAAATTGTCGTGGTAAAATATTATAATATGTATTGAAAGAAGAGCACAAGCTTTTTTTTAAATGACCGAGGATTAGGGTTAATTTAAAGAAATTGCATAATTGATGTCAATAATAATCAAGGTACTTCAGTTCTCAGCACAACATTCCTGACACACTATGAATTTGTAACTGGATTTTATTGTGATTATTTCTGTGTATGTATCTGTGTGTGCATGTGCTTGTGTAGATATGTGAGTAGTCATCATTCATTAGGTTATTTTAATGTGAATATGCTTGAGGGTTTAAAATAAAACTATTTTGTTATAAATCACATAATCTTTTTTCTTCTTTTTATTAGTTTGTATGTTATATTTTGAAATTCTGTGTGCAATAAATGAGGTGTTACAAAATATTTCATAGTAAGAGAAGGCTTCAATTCTGCAATACTTGAGAACTATTTTTCTAGACTATGCATGCATTTGACGGGGCAATATGATCAAATATGCTGCCACCTTCAGTGCTCTCCCCTGTCACTGTGCCGCCCACCAAGTGACGCACATAGCTGAGCGCTAGCTGGGCATGTACTTCCAAACCTTCTGAAAATGATTGCAAGGGCACTCAGTAGGATACCATGTTAACTCTGTTTATGCTGGTGATGGGTTGGATGGTTCTCTGTTTTCCTCAAGCAGGAATATTATTCCTTTCCTCAACCATTTCTGCACATTCTTTTCTTTGAACTCTCTAATAGTATTCTAGTTTTTTAAAAAAATTAATATCAGCAACCAATTGAATGCATTTGTCTTTCATTGATGATTCATACTTAATTTGCAAATTATAAAATTTCCCCTTCTGTTTACACTGTTTTACAATTAATTTGAAATTCATAAAATTTGTATAAAATTAGAAAATAAAGCAGGCTCTAGAAGAGATATAGAAAATCTTGATTATTATATTTAGTATTACATGAATTATTTCCTTCAGTGTTTATTTGGAAAGCTCTGTTTTTATTCTTGACTGAATCAACAATATGTTGCTTCATACAATAAGTTCTTGTAGGACCATAGTTGTGTTTGGGTCACTTTGTGCAGTTTTTAATAGAGGGTCATATAAAAATGCTTTAAAGACATAAAGACAGGACACAGCTGATAG
The DNA here is from genome assembly GCF_028885625.2 of Pongo pygmaeus. Lineage (NCBI taxonomy): Eukaryota > Metazoa > Chordata > Mammalia > Primates > Hominidae > Pongo > Pongo pygmaeus. The sequence goes on along the minus strand of NC_085930.1, from coordinate 15,578,628 downwards.
CTTCCTTTTCATCATTCTCTTTCTCTCTTTCTCTCTTTATTGTAATTTGAAAGTTGGCCTCTTTTAAAGAGTTCTGTTAATGCAACAGTGGTTTTGAAACACTGTATTAAAAGAGACTGCTTTAAAGGAGCCACTCAAGAAATTGTGAACAGCTTATATAAAAAGAAAATGCCACATAAGGTACACTTTTATGGCTGAGATCTGACATTCACAACTGAGAGAAAGGTGGGGGAGAAGTCTTTCTTCATTAGCAGCATGACCAAAGCACTTAGGGATTTCACTCCCTAACATCCATTATTCCATCTATTGTCCTAATTTAATTTTCCATGATTTTCCTGACAGTGAAGGTTGGCAACTCTTAAGTACAGTACAAAAGGTTTGCAGCATTCATGCTAGTAATTACACAAGCTGTTGAGGCGTTTTGCTGAACGGTGTATTGTCAAAAATATCAAATTTAGACAAAAGCAGAAGCTACGGATGTGAGTGGAGCTGGAATCCCTGAGTGCCTTTGTTTTTATCCATAGAAAGAAGCCACCTCGTGAGGTCTAAATGTTAATAAAGCATTCATACCCTTTGGGGCCTTTGGGGCCTTTGGGGCGCTCTAAACAGGAAAACAAGATCTTGGAGAATTGCCATCAAATTGTTGCTGCTATTGTCTCTGCTGTCGCTTACCAGGGTTGTCCTGACAATGTAGAATCTATTATTTTTATATTCTTTCTTAGTCAAATAGATTTGTTTTCTCATGATTTGTATAGGCCAGTTTTAGAACACTTAATCTGAAAATGTGTCTTCTTAACTGTAGAAAAAATAAACTTTAATCCATTATCCTTCTATCTTTTCTTTAAGGATGCAATCATTTGCTTTCCTTTCTTCTTTTGTTTGTCACAGAAGGCCGAATTCCTCGCAATGTGAAACTGCCTTGTACCACCCATGCCCGTGAATTACCAGTTATCCCCACCTGTAAACCATACTCCAAGCAAATAAGGTGGCCATGGCTTATTAGAAGGAGTCATTCAATATCTGTGCTCATTAAATATTGACCACAGGCTGAATTAATAAGATTCCATTTACTTTGTACCAAACCTTTTCAACTACAAGTAGATTTGGTGACCAATAATACACAAATATACTTATAAGTGTATTTAGATTCCTAACATAGTATAGGTTTATAGACATATTTGAGATATAAAACCAACACGTTTATCTCACAATCTTACCTTTTCTCCACCCATTAGACAAATACCATTGTAAGCCTAGAGAGGGCTAGAACTATAAGCAGCGAGTTTCTCATCTTTGAATTGTAATTAAGGTTTTTGAGTCAACTGGATAATAATAATTTTTCCAAAATGTGTCATTTGGAGAGAAAAATGGTCTTTTTAAATTTCAAAATCTTCAAGAACAAAGTTTGCCGTAAGTAATTATTTAAAGAACTTGAATACAAGGACTATTTCTTCCCCACAGAAAGGAGTGTGAGGTCCTTGTACGTCCTGAAAGGTAAGCCCAAATGACAGGTTTGCAGGGATAATACCAGGTGACAACTCTGCCTGAATTCATATAAAGGGTCTTAGCACCAGCCAACATTCCAACCCCCATACCTGTAGCATTTCATATAGATTGAAAGTGAAACCTAAATTACAGAAAGTTTGTCCCATTTCCTCTTTGGAGTCCATGAAGCATAACAAAGCAGCTGCATTAGGACAGAAGTGATGATAGGACGTGCTTAGGCAGGAGTAACATGAGAGACAAGGGTCTGCATCCAAATGCATTGCACATGGCATGAAACAGACCCACAGATTCTTGCGTCACCATTAAGTAGCTAAGAATTGAATGAGTGGTCCTGCTAGAGTTCAGCTGAGGGCTGAGTAGAGGTGTCCCTGCAACAAAGGCACCCTTTTGAGGGCTGGGCAGATCTAAGCTATAGTCAGGGAAAGAACACACTGGAGTCTCTGGTTTTAGCAGCACCTGAGGGGTGCGAATAGGAGCATGTAGTCACCAAGGCAGAGTGTTACCCGAGTGACTCGAGAGAGTGACTGCTTGAGTGAAGACACAGCATCCTTGGTATTAACTGTGTGACTTTGAGCAAGCTTGTCAACCTCACCGGGCTTCCATTGCATCATCTATATGAGGTTATTAAGGGTGTCTTTTTTAGGACTGTTATTAAACTGAATGGATTGTAACTATAATGTACTTAGAACAGTACCTAGTAAGCACTATATGTGAGCTTGCTAAATAAGTAAAGTCAGAAGGGGTTAATGGCTCAGCTCCCTGTAGGTAATCATGGTGTGTTGCTACTTCCAAGAGAACAGACGCTCAATTACAGTAGCCACAGGCTCTTTCTCAGTGGATGCTTACAGGACAGAGGCTAATGCCCAAAGCAAGGTGGGATGACATTTCCTCACCACTGATTATGAAGGGGAGACAGCAGGTAACAATGTATAGGCCAGATATCCTTCAATGTCACTACGATTTTGTTTAAACTTTTCACTACAATGTGATTTCACTCAAGGGAGGTAGGACAGAAACCTGTTTGAAATAAATCATTAAAGAATGAGAGCATTTATTCTAAAAAAATAATAAAAACAAGTTTTCACACCTTTTTTTTACTCTACGACGGGCATTTGTGAACAAAACACGAAATGAGATTATTTTAAAACTTTAAAAAATTAATTTATACTTTCTTTCAATTATATATAGTACATTTTAGTCAATGTGTTAAATTCAGACTCCAGAAGAACAGCTTTTTATCTCAGAATTTTAAAAAATCAGTGGATATATTTCTTTTAAACCTCTGCAATTACTAGTTTATTAGTATCATCCAGGACTCAGATGTTCACTAATCCTCCTGAAATTACATAAACAAATGCAAATGGAAAGAATTCAGTCAAAATAATATAACAAAACAGCATTTCCTCACAAAAGCATATAAAATTACAAGAACGCTATTTTAAAACATGGGCAATAATCTCAAAAAACACAAAATTGCCAAATTATTTTCTAAACTGCAAAGTAGATAAACATGACTAATGAATAAGTTTGGGTTTTGTAAAAAAAATTATTCAAATATATTGAGTAATTAATACTGAGATGCAAAGTTTGTCTTCTTTTCTCCCATTTGATTTATAAAGGGGCAAACCGTAATATGAGAAAATATATTCTATTTCAAATGCAGTATCTTCATTTTAAAGCTGCCCCAATTAATTAAAAATACTTATAATGGAGAGTCCCAGCTTCCTGAGCAGTCCACATTTAGATAAATGGGAAAAGACAACTACAGCCAGTATTTTCATAGTCTTCACTGAGACTAATGTCAACAAAATATTTAATATGGCAGTCTTGTATTTTAAGCTCACACTTTTGGTGATACAATCTCGGGTCTTCTTTAACACTGGAATTGCGAAATATAACTGCTATTACATATAAAGATTAGAACATACTTTTCTATTAGTCCTTTAAGGACAGATTTTAAATGTTTGATTCTAATATTCCCGTGCTGTGAGTAGATTGGTTACTCTTCAGTTTGTAAATATAAGTGGGCCATGTGAAATTTGTTATCAACTGATAAATATTTGATCTACCCATTTAGTTATGGATATAAACTGCCCCAATTTAACTATTTACCCCTCATCATGATATGCAGAGTATGTACACAAAAGCTTTTTATCAGCTAACTATATGAAAGGATAAACACAGTAATAATTCATGTGCTCCTAAATGGGCAAAAGCAAAAGACTAGCTTCCCCTCAGGAAAAAAAATTTCAGACTTATGAAAAGCACAACAATACTAAAAAAATTGTATTTACTTAGAAGCATTTAGAACATCAACAAAACAGCTGCGTGTTTTTTTTTTTTTTTTTTTTTTTTTGCAATCACAGAGTGGTGTTTAGTTAACAGAACAATTATTCCATATATGCCACATCAAAGACAACAGATTCAAGATGAAAAAACCACCATGTCCATATGTAACTAATTTGTGCTGCACATTAACAAGAACCTGCTTTGAATTTCCACGCCAATTTACAACCCCCATACTACACTAGGCAAGGTTAGTGGCTATTGAAAATACCACCAGGACAGGGCTATCTAAAGACACGTTTGGTAGTGTGCTAACCATACAAAAAAAGACGTTTTACAGTTTAAAAACAAAACTTACACAGCCTTACATTTCAATTTTCTTCTTTAAAGGGAATGAGTTGTGTACAAGAAAAAAAAAAAACTGTGCTAGAACCAACTTATCCATCATCATCATCTTCTTCTTCATCTTTCTTCTCCTCATCCTCTTCATCTTCCTCATTTTCCTTTCTTCCTTCTTTTTCTTGGGTTTTTCAGCCTTGACGACTCCCTTTTTGCTGCATCAGGTTTTCCTTTAGCTCAGTATGCAGGGATATCCTTTTGTATCTTTCCTTCAGCTTTGCAGCCTTCTTTTCATAGGGCTGTTTGTCATCTGCAATAGTGTTATTCCTCTTCTCTCCCAGGTTCGTCACAACATCACCAATGGATAGGCCAGGATATTCTCCTATGATTCTTGGGTGATTCTCGGAACAGAACCAGAAAAAGGCTGAAGAAGGCCTCTTGGGTGTGATGGGATCCTTGAACTTCTTTTTTGTCTCTCCACTGGGATTCTCCTTCATAATGGGCCTTGTCTGCCTTTGCCATGTCTTCAAGTTTTCTTTCTTGTTAGAAAACATGGTCTTCCACCTCTCTGAAGTTGATTGAAACATGTGGGTGCTTCCCCTTTTGCTCCTCCCAAGTTTGCACAGAGAATACATATGATGACATTTTGTCTCTCGGCTTCTCAGGATCTCTTTTGCCCGTGTTTAGTTATTCTCCCTCTGTGAGGCACAGAGCCGTGGAGTGCGCATCCAGCTCTCACTTGCCCCAGTGCTGTCTCTATGGAGCTCAACGTACTGCAATGGCTGAATCAATGGAAAGTAAAAATTCTATCATGAGTCGTATCATTACAAAGTTTTTTGGGTTTTGCCCTTTTTATTTTGATACAGTGATCTTGATTCCAGAAATATTTGAGAATCATATTTTGGATCTATTGCTTCACCCTTGCCCCAATTTCTATCAAACAAGTTGACCTAAATCTGTTTCATGATTTCTCACTTTACTTTCAAACTGAATACTGAATCACCAATAATATCAGAAACTCCTCTCTTTATGAAAGGAAGGAGAGACAACGTAATATTTATGACACCATGAGTGTCATTTACCTAAGGTGTTTTATATTTTTACATCAACTAAGACAATTAAAGTCTCATCTAATTGTCCATACTTAGCTGTTAGAACATTTGACTCAATATTGATGGAATAGTTAATCTGGTATTATATAAGTTTCCCTAGAATATGTTATTAAAACCAATATAAAGTATGGAATATCAATTTTGATTTTACAGTCTTTACAAGCCTTAAATGCTTCTGTTTTAGAATATTTTATTAATTGAAGATAATTTTTAAAATTATGTCATGAAAATAAAGTATTTTTATCTGCTTAAACACATAAATTAATGTGAAACAAATAATTTTATATTAGTTTAATTTTAGTAAAAGCACAAATTAATAAGCCCATATTTACATTAACAACGTCAATAATCTTTTTTGAAATAATATATTAAATTATTATAGCAATTCCTGTTAGGAAGAATAGAATATTATTTGTTTTTAGCCCATAATATATATGAATCTCCACCAAAAATAACTTACTGAAAACCAGCAAATAAATAATCATCATAATAGAGAATAATTATCCTTTTAAAAGGTATTTTTTTGCATAATGTGTATAATTCTCACTGTATTTGCACATATTTGACTCACTTTTCTTCCATTCATAACCCCTTAAATAGATAAGACAGATAATAAGAGAATATAGCAGATAAAGAATGTTTTAGTAACTTTTGTCCAAGGTCATCCAGATAATTAATGACAGAGACAAATATAGAACAAAAATTATTGAACTAATGTAACATACATGTAAATGGTTAGATGATAGTTATGCAGGAAAACTATGAAAAAGCAAGCAGAGAGCTTTTAATCTCAGTTTATGCAGCAGGCACATTTGATTGTGAATCTCAATAATGAACCAAAAGGACAAAAGCAGACTGTAAGACCATATATACCTGTATAAAACAGGCTGGTTTCTCACTCTTTTTATTGCAGCAGTGGCAAATATTCTCAGGAGATGTAGTCTTTTTGTTTAAGAAATTTTGTAGAAAGTATTAGCAGAAAACACTCATATTCAAAGAAAACACTTTGAGAGTCTCACCTGCAGAGTTCAACAGGATGGAGAACAGGACTATGAACAACTAACCAGAAAAAAAAAAATGTAGTATCTGAAATCTGTGTAATACAACAGATAAGTTATCTATGTTAAAACACAGCATCTAGACTAATCCAAAAACTTTTCCACAATACAAGTGGTTATCAGGGTCAGGACAAGTGATCTTCAGGGCCAAGATATGTGGTCCCATGGAGATGACGGCCGTCTTATAAACTATGTTCTGAGTATCGGGAATCCTTAAGCCTCCACTCAACGGGCCCTGTTCATTGATCAGCTTTCAGGACTTGTGCCTCTTTCCCAGGATAATCCTCCAGAGGGTAGACCTCTAAGGCCCAAAGGATGCTCAGAAGATGTCCTTTTATCTGGAGAGGGGGTGTTGGATAAACTAGGATGTTCACATGTGAATGCTTGAGGGCTTTCACCTTGTAGAAGGGAATCAAAGGTATAAAAGAATCTCTTTCAGTTGTGAGGTTTCAGCATGAAACTGAAAAAACTACGAGAATTTCTCTCTTCAATCTGTCTTCCAGGTCATTATGAAGGTATATTTTCAAGGTAAAAGGCTAGATATACTGCATTTAATCATTTTTTTACCTTGATTTAAAACTTTTAAATATTTGGACATGAGGTATACAGTCCTCCCTTTATATTATTAACTCAGGCTCCATGAATATCGGGTATAACTAGCTCTGCAGGCTTGTAGTTATTATACATCTAATTATAGGTTAATATCAATTCTTCCATTTTGATGGAAGTGTTATTATTAATTCCCTATGACACTGTCTTATTACAAGACCATGATTATTTCCCACTTGTCCTATGGCACCTGGTTAGACTGAGATCACCCAATCCTCATCTCATCCTCCAACCTCAGGCCTCTTACCTTGCTGGCTACATACATTTAATTTACATTAATTAACATAAATTTTGATGCTAGCATTCTGTAACTAAAAATAACAGTATGATTCCTTCTTGATTATAGGATTGCCTTCAAAATGTTTAATGTGGCACAAAAAGACATACTTCAAAGTCTCATATTTGCCCATTATCTATGGTCTCTTGACTTCTGTATCTTTGCAAGTATTGCTCCTTCTACCTGGAAACTGTTTCCTATTTTCTCAGCCTGAATAATGCTGACTCACCCTTCAAGACTCAATTCATGCTTCATCTCCTCTGTGAAGTTTTTTCTGTGTACCTCAGACAGAGTTAGGTGCTCCTTCTTTGTGCTCCCACCCATGCATATTTCCATCATTGCTTACTGTTGTTACTGATTTTTTTCTGTCAATCATAGAATATAAGCAATTTAAGATTAGTGGCTGTGCTGTTTTACTTTATTTGTGAAATCATTGTACAAACATTTGTTCACATCTGCTCTAATCCATATACTGTGCAAATCACAAGCTATTTAGTGAGAAAATACACAGGCCTTGTCATTGAGAATGCAACAGTAAAACATGCTTACAGTCTCTAGGCACTGTGATGTAGGCTTAGATGGAGTTACATAGAGATTGTCATAGCAGCTCAAAGAAAGTCTACCTATTTTTTTTCCCCCAGGGGAGGAGGCATCCTGCAGAAAGGGGTCTAGGCTGAGACTTGTGTAGGATGAATGTCTGATAGACCCATGCTTGGTACATACCATGCTTGGTACATAACATGCATATAACACACCGTTTGTAATCACTGCATTTACATTCATCCAAGAACACTACGAATCTGCTGTGTTCTGGCATGGGTAGCAGAAGTTATGAAAGCAAACTGGGTAGAACCAGAAGGATGAAAGAAGTACTGATCAGAATTAGGACAAAGCAACGTTCCAGCCACTCTAGGCTGAGAAAGCATGGTCAGGAGAGCCAAAATAGCTGATTGAGAAAACATATAGACCATAGACCATTTATCTCAGCATTCTACATATCTATATCACATATATTATACAATTCACAGCCTATTTTAGTTTAAAGAAGGTAAAGACTTTAATTTTTGGTTCACAGGAATGGCAGTTCATCCTTGTCTCTGGAATGGCATAAGAAATGATGCTAGAAAAAATAATGTAAAGAGACAGTAATTACAATTAATGTAATTAAAATTAATGTAAATGTAATATACACAGATTTATAATAACTGCATAGGACTATTTAAAATTCATTCTATATGATGGGTTCAGGTTTTCTCTACTTTTTATTGATTAAGTTTATAATATAATGTCTCAATTTAAAAAGCAGCTATTGTTAAGAGGTGGATATTTATTTACCTGTAAAAACTAACATAAGTATGCAGTCAATGTTTTTTAAGAGTAAGGAAATGAGTAAATACAACCTTTTACTGAAAGATGCAAAAAATATGGCTATTCCAGTTTATATGTGTAACACCTAACATGGTCTCCTTCCTTTCTGAGCAAATCACAATTTGGAAATTTATAAAATAGCCTCTGGCACATCCTTGAACAAATATAATTGGATCTATAACAAATCCTACCACGAGAATAAGACTTTGTCTACGTGACCACTGCTGAGTTCAGTAATGACATTTCCCAAAGCGATCATAAAAGTAGTTTTACTAGCGGATCATACCTGAATATACCAGATTTAACAAGTTAGCTTAGACCACGGTACTTCGGGCCACTGAATACGCTTAAGTCAAACATTTTGTTAATGTAATTTACTGAAGACAGTTGACAAAATAAAAACAGTTTTCAATCTATTTAAGGAACCTCTCTGAATACATGTCGTTGAAGAAAGAATCTTACATTTATTTGAAAATATTATTAAAATTATTTTTGGTATTTTGTTAAATATTGTTCACATTGAACATAAAGTATATTTGGTGTATCTGGTCAAATAAAAGAGTACATGTGTATAAGTTTTGAAAAATATATACTGAATGGTTACATTCTGCTCCCTTTATTGTTAGATGTATAAGCTGACCTCCACCAAAAATCTTAACAATAATAAACTTCATAGCAGAAAACTACACAGCTTTAGTACATAATAAACTGGACATTGAATTACACATTTGTATTCTTCAATAAATATACTGCAATTAATAGAAAGAGAGAGATGGAACAACAAGCTATAATATAAATATTTATAAGATGCATCAAGCAGTCACAAATGTGACTTTATATGAATCTTAATTTAAACAAATAGTTTACAACAAAATTCAACATCTTTTCAAGGTAAAAACTCAACAAATTAGGTATATTAGAAATATACCTCAACATAACAAAGGACTAAAATGACAAGCTCACAGCTAACATTATGCAGAAAAACAATGAAAAACTGAGAGCTTTTCTTCTAAGATCAGCAACAAGACAAGATTGCCCATCTTACCACTTCTATTAAACATAGTTCTGGAAGCACTATCCAGAGCAATTAGTTAAGAAAAAAGAAATAAACTAAATATAAATCATAGAGGATGAAATTAAACTTTCTCTGTTTGCAGACATGATTGTAAATATAGAAAACCCTGAAGAATCCATCGAAAATCTGTTAGAAATAATAAAGAAATTTAGTAGAGTTGCAGGATACAAAATAAAAATACAAAAATTCATTGTTTTTATATACTAACAATGAATTATCCAAAAAATAAATTAAGAAAACAATCCATTCACAATACATCAAAAAGAATAAATACTTAGGAATAAATTTAACCAAGCAGATAAAAGATCTGTAGACTTACAACTAGAAGACATTGATAAAAGAAATTGAGGAAAAAGCAAATAAATAAAAAATTCCATGTTCATAGATTGCAATAGTTAACATTGTTAAAATATCCATACTATCTAAAAGTTATCTACTAATTCAATTTAATATCTATAAAAATTCCAATGGCATTTTTCACAGAAATAGAAAGAAGTCTTCAAAGTCTTCAAATTTTAATGAAGTCATGAGTAGCTAATGCAATTTTGAGCAACAACAAACCTGGAGGCACCATATTTCTAATTTCAAACTATGTCACAAAGCTTTAGTAGTCAAAACAGTGTGGTACTGGCATTAAAGTAGACACACAGACCAGTAAGAAAAAAATAGAGAGCCCAGAAATAAACCCATGCATATTCAGTCAACAAATCATTGACAAGAATGCCAGAAATGCATTATGGAGAAAGGGTAGTGTTGGGAAAACTGGATATCCACATGGAAAAGAATAAAATTATATTAGAAAACATTAACAGAATTATATTGCCCAAAAATTAACTTGACATGGATTAAGTCTTAATTGTAAGACCTGAAACAGAAAACTCCTAGAAGAAAACATAGGGAAAGTATTCCCTGAAACTGACTTTGACAATGAATCTTTTGGTATGACACCATAAGTACAGGCAACAAAAGCAAAAATAAACAAGTGGGACTACATTAAACTAAAAGCTTCTGCACAGCAAAATAAATGGTCAACAAAATGAAAAGGCAATTTTAAAAATGTGAGAAACTATTTGCAAAAAAAATCTGATAAGGGATTAATATCCAGAATCTATAAGAAGATTGTACAATACAATAGCAAAAAAAGATAAAAAAGAAGAAAAAAACCACATAATTAAAAAAAATGGGCACAAAACTTGAATGGACATTTTTCAAAAGAAGACTCACAAATAGCCAAGAAGTATATGTAAAGATGTTCAATATCACTATTCATCAGGGAAATGTAAATCAAAAGCATAATGAGATATCACCTCAAATTGATCAGAATAGCTATAAATAAAAAGACAAAAGGTAACAAGTGTTGGCAAGGGTGTGGAGAACAAGAGATCCTTGCACACCATTAGTGGTAATGTAAACTGGTACACCCATTATAGAAAACAGTAGAAAGGTTCCTCAAGAAATTAAAATTATCACCACCACATAATTCCTTAATTTCACTTCTGAGTATACATCCAAAATAAACGACATCAGTATCTCAAAGAGATAGCTACACCCGCACGTGTGCCACAGTTTTTTCAAAATATCCAAAATATGCAGTCTGTCTATTGACATATAAATGGATTGAAAAAAAGTGGTATGTTTGTATATGTGTGTGTGTGTACAATGGAATATTATTCAACCATAAAAAGAAGGAAACCCTACCATTTGTTACAAGATGGTTGAACCTGGAGGATATCAGGCTAAGTGAAATAAGCCAGATGTGGAAAGACAAATATTGTATAGCCTTCCTTATACATGGACTCTAAAAATGTCAGACTCATAGAAACAGTAAGTTTTAGAAGCAAGGTTGCCAGGGGCAAGGGATGGAGGTGGTGGAATTAGGGAGATGTCAGTAAAAGAATACACACATTCAGTTATAAAATGAGTAAATTTTGGGGGATCTTATGTACAACATGATGACTCTAGTTAATAATACTGTATTGTTTAGTTGAATTTTCCTAAGAGAGTAATGAATGTTAAGTGTCCTTACCACACCATACACACACACACACACACACACACGCACACAATTAATGGTCATAAATGTGTTAATGTAGTAATCATTATATATTATATACCTATATCAAATAATTGTATAAATCTTGAATGTAAATAATTTTTGTCAATTATTTTTCTCAATAAAACTGGAAAAAGAGACAAAAGAAAACAAATACAAATAATCTTTAAAACATCACGAAATTTATTAAATATAGTCATGCCTCAGTATACATGAGAGATTGGTTCTAGGACCCAATGTGGGTATCAAAATGCACAGATGCTCAAGTCCTTTATGTAATGTTACGTAGTATTTTAATATAAACTATACATATTCTCCTTCATAATTTAAGTCATTTCCAGATTACTTATAATATCTAATACAATGTAAATACTATTTAAATTGTAAATTCATTGCTTAGGTAGTAATAATATAAAACAAGTTTGTATATGTTTAGTAAAGAGGCAACCATCATTTAAAAAAGTATTTTCAATTCATGGTTGGTTGAATCCACAGATGTGGGACCCATGGATATGGAGGGTCAACTGCAATCAGAAATTTGAATACTAAACCTGATAGTCAATAATATTCAAGTTTGTCAGGGAACAACAGGTGCTGGAGAGGCTGTGGAGAAATAGGAACACTTTTACACTGTTGGTGGGACTGTAAACTAGTTCAACCATTGTGGAAGTCAGTGTGGCGATTCCTCAGGGATCTAGAACTAGAAATACCATTTGACCCAGCCATCCCATTACTGGATATATACCCAAAGGATTATAAATCATGCTGCTATAAAGACACATGCACATGTATGTTTATTGTGGCACTATTCACAATAGCAAAGACTTGGAACCAAGCCAAATGTCCAACAATGATAGACTGGATTAAGAAAATGTGACACATATACACCATGGAATATTATGCAGCCATAAAAAATGATGAGTTCATGTCCTTTGTAGGGACATGGATGAAGCTGGAAACCATCATTCTCAGCAAACTATCACAAGGACAAAAACCAAACACCGCATGTTCTCACTCATAGGTGGGAACTGAACAATGAGAACACATGGGCACAGGAAGGGGAACATCACACACTGGTGCCTGTTTTGGGGTGGGGGGAGGGGGGAGGGATAGCATTAGGAGATATACCTAATGCAAATGACCAGTTAATGGGTGCAGCACACCAACATGGCACATGTATACATATTTAACAAACCTGCACGTTGTGCACATGTACCCTAAAACTTGAAGTATAATTAAAAAAATTATTTAGATCTGATAATGATATTGTGAACACATCATAAAAATAGAGCCCTTATATTTTAGAGATAAACAAGAAATACTGAAAAATTATAGTTTGGGATTCGTTTCAAAATAATATCGAAGGAGGATATCAGGTAATATTGATTGTGAGTTGATACTTTTTGAAGCTAGATAATGAGTTCATAGAAGCTCCCTGATATATTATGTATAGTTTTATAAGTTTGAAATATTTCCTTACAAAACAAAACAAAAAAGATGTTGCCATAATACAGATTGATTGTCTATGAAATAACAATGCAGAATTATAATAAAATTGTTGGTATTCTCATTTTACTCTAATCAAAAGAAAAAAATAAACAATGTTTAACCTGATTTGTTTTTTCACCAAAATAAAAAGAGAAGCAAATGGAAATTCAAATTAATAGCTCTAATTTATTTGGTTTCTTTAATGTGTTTTGTAATATATTCAGTATGGAAACCAAATTATCTTATTTAATTTTTATAACAACCCTTCCGTAGATGCTAGTAGCCTCACTTTATACATAGAGAAACTGAGGTTCAGGGATTGGAAAAACTAGGATTACCCAAATATTTTCAGTTGTAAAGTCAGGAATTTTATCTCATGCCATGACACTTGACAAGATCTTTTGATCTGAAAGTGCCTATCTTTCACTGATCATATAATTAAAATACATAAACCATCAAACGAATACTTGCAAAATCAATTGGGAAAATAAAATATATTAATTTGGATTTATTTAGAAAGTTAAAAACTGTAGGACTTTCAACCAGACAAAGATTTAATGTAGAAAATTAAGTGCTTTCAAAATTACTGAGAATGCCATAGACACAAAAGTCAAGAGTCTACCACTGAACTATCCATTTCAAGGACACTCAAGCATAGCTGGTGTTGTAGACTAAATGACAGCCTATCCAAGTTGTCGACATTCTAATACCTGGAACTTGTTAATAAGTTATTTTATATGTTAAAAGGGACTTTGCTAATTTGATTAAGTTAATGTAGATTATCCTGGGTTATCAGAATTGATCCAATATTACCACAAGAGTCCTTATAAAAGAAAAGAAGGAAGGTCAGAATTAGAAAAGGTATTGTAGTGATAGGAGATTTTAATTCTACATTGCATTGCATGGTGACAATGCAATGTAAAACTAAAAGGAATGTGGACAGCCTCCTTAGGAAGTAGAAAAGGCAAGGAAATAGATTCTCCCCTAGAGCCTCCAGCATGAATGCAGTACTGCTGATCCATTTTGGATTTCTTACCTACAAAACTATGAGATAATAAATTTATGATTTTTTTTTTGAGATGGAGTCATGCTCTGTCATCCAGGCTAGAGTGCAGTGCCGCAATCTTGGCTCACTGCAACCTCTGCATCCCGGGTTCAAGCGATTCTCCTGCCTCAGCCTCCTGAATAGCTAGAATTACAGGCGTCCACCACCATGCATAACTAATTTTTGTATTTTTAATAGAGACGATGTCTCACCATCTTGGCCAGGCTGGTCTCGAACTCCTGACCTCGTGATCCACCTGCCTCGGCCTCCAAAAGTGCTGGGATTACAGATGTGAGCCACTGCACCTGGCCCATGTTGTTTTTAAGACACTAATTATAGGGCAAGTTGTCAAAGCAGCAATAAGAAACTAATACAACTGGGATCCATATGCTGCTTCTACCTGCTCCCACTGCCACTGCCACTGGCAGCCAAAAGCTGGTGATTGTCCTGGAATCTTGAGCCTGGCCTCCACAAGAACGTCTCTTTGAATTTTGATGCTAGCAGCAACAGCAGCAAGCAGATGAGCCCTTTCTGAATTTGACCATCCAAATAATTCACGTCCAGTACTCTAATTGCAATGGATAGTAGGATCTTAGTTGTAAACTTTCTAATTACTTTGATACATCAAGATACAAACAATGACGAATGAATGGTTAAACGTACAAATCAATAAAGGTGAAACACCACATTAGCAGAATGAAAGACAAAAACCATATGATCTCAAAAGATGTAGAAAACGCATTTGATAAAATTCTACGTCCCTTCATAATAAAAACTTGCAACAATATAGGTATAAAATGAATGTATCTCAACACAATAAAGATCATATATGACAAACCCACTGCTAATATTATACTAAACAGGGAAATGTTTAAAGCTTTTTCCCTAAGAACTGGAATGAGAAAAGGATGCTCACTTTCATCACTCTTACTCAACATAGTACTGTAAGTACTAGTCAGAGTAATTAGGCAAGAGAAAGAAATAAAGGACATTCAAATTTTAAAAAGAGGAAGTCAAAATGCCTGTGTTTCCAGATGACATACTCTTATATAGAGAAAAACCTAACAACTCCAACGACAACAACAGAAACCCCTTAGAACTGATCAACAAATTCAGTAAAGCTGCATAATACAAAATCAACATATATAAATTAGTAACATTATTATACATCAGTAATGAACTAGCTGAAAATCTCATTTATAATAGCTACAAAAAAATAAAAATAAATAAAATACCTAGGAATAAATTTAACCAAGAAGGTAAACATCTTTACAATTAAAATACAAAACATTGATGAAAGAAATTGAAGGGAACACACAAAATTGAAAAGACATCCCGTATTCATGGTTTGAAGAATGAGTGTTGTTAAATTGTCCATACTATTCAAACCAATCTACAGACAAAATGCAATGCATATCAAACTACAAATGTCATTCTTCAAAGAAATAAAAAATCTCGAGATCTATATAAAGCCACGAAAGACATTGGTTAACCAAGGAAACATCCCATGTTCCCCATAAATATATACACCTACCATGTACCCACAATTTGTTTAAATGCAAAATTAAAATTTAAAAAATGCTTATTAAAAAAGAAATTCCAAGCAAAAAGAACAAAGCTGAAGGCATCATGCTACCTGACTTATGAAATACTATAGTCATAGAAACAAAAACATCACAGTAGTGGCATAGAAACAGACACCAATAGAACAGAGTAGAGAACCCCAAAATAATTCCACATATTTACATCCAATTGATTTTTGACAAAATTGCCAAGAAAATATATTGAGGAAAGACACTATTCAATAACTTGTGCTGGTAAAATTGCATGTCCATATGCAGAAGAATGAAACTAGACCCCTCTTGCTCATCACATAAAAAAATTAAAATGAATTTAAGGCCAGGTGTGGTTGGTTATACTTATAATCCCTGTACTTTGGGAGGCCAAGTGGGGGTAGATTTCTTGAGCTCAGGAGTTCAAGACCAGCCTGGTTAACATGGCAAAACTCCCTCTTTACAAAAAATATAAAAAATAGCTATATATGGTGGTGCACACCTGCAGTCCCAGCTTCTCGTGAGGCTGGGGTGGGAGGACTGCTTGAGCCCAAGGAGGTAGAGGCTGTAGAGATCCGTGATTGTGCGACTGCACTGCAGTCTGGGCAACACAATGGACCCTGTCTCAAAAAAAAAAAAAAAAAAATGAGTTAAAGACTTCAATCTAAGACCTCAAACTATGAAACTACTAAGTAAAAATACTGGAGAAACTCTCTGGGACATTGATCTTGGCAAAGATTTCTTGTGTAATAGCCCAAAAGCATAGACAACCAAAGCAAAAATAGAGAAATGGGATTACATAAAGTTAGAAAGCTTCCATACAGCAAAGGAAACAATAAAAAAGTGAAGCGATAACCCACAGAATGGGAGAAAATACTTGCAAACTCTCCATCTGACAAGTGTTCAGCAACCAGAATATATAAAGGAACTCAAACAACTCAATAGGAAAAAATGTAATAATATGATTAAAGAATAGACAAAATATATAAATAGACATTCCTCAAAAGAACACATACAAATGGCAATCAGGCATATGAAAATGTGCTTAACATCATTGATTATTAGAGAAATGCAAATTAAAACTATATTGAGATTTTACATTACCCCAGTTAAAATGGCTTTTATCCAAAAGACAGGCAGTAACAAATGCTGGCAAAGATGTGAAAAACAGAGAACTCTCATACACTGCTGGTGGGAATGTAAATTAGTACAGCCCCTATGGAGAACAGTAGGAAGGTTCCTTTAAAAAGTAAAGATAGAACTGTTATATGATCCAGCAATCCCACTGCTAGGAATTTACCCAAAAGAAAGGAAATCAGTGTATCGAAGAGATCCACACTCCCAAGTTTATTGCAGCAGTGTTCACAATAGCCAAGATTTGCAAACAGCTAAAGTGTCCAACAGATAAATGGATAAAGAAAAAATGTCATACGTATACACACACACACACACACACACACACACACAAAGGAGTACTCCTCATCCACAAAAATGAATTATATTTGCTCATTTGCAACAATATAAGGGACATTATATTACATGAAAAAAGCCAGGCACAGAAAGACAAACTTCACATGTTCTCATTCATTTGCAGTAGCTAAAAATTAAAAGAATTGAGCTCATGAAAATGGAGAGTAGAATGATGATTTCCACAGGCTGAGATGAGTACTGGTGAGTAGTAGGTAAGAGGAAACAATTAATGGATCGAAAAATATAATTAGAAAGAATGAATAAAATATAGTATTTGATAGCACAGAGGGTGACTACAGTCAACAATAATTTATACTACATTTTAAAATAACTAAAAGAGAGTAGAATTGGAATATTTGTAGCACAAAGAAATGATAAATGCTTGAGGTGATGGATACCTGATTTACCTTGATGTGATTTTTACACATTGTATACCTGTATCAAAATATCTCATGTAGCTTATAAGTATATGCACTTATTATTTACAAAAAATACATAAAATAACACATTTAAAATAATAGTAAAATAAAAGTCCATAAAAATGGTGCTGGAAAACTAGATACCCATATGCAGAAGAAGGAACCAGACTTTTACTCTCACTGCACAAAAATCCACTCAAAGTGGATGAAAAACTTAAATGTGAGACCCGTAACTATAAAACTACCAGAAAAAAAAAGTAGGAGAAATGGTTTGGGACATTTCTCTGAGCAAAGATTTATGGATAAGCCCTCAAAATCATGTGAAACAAAACTAAAACTAGACAAATAAGATTATATCAAACTAAAAAGTTCTGCACAGCAAAGAAAAGCATCAACACAGTAAAGCAACAACCTGCAGAATGGGAGAAAATATTTGCAAATGATTAATGTGACAACAGATTAATATCCAGAATACACAAAAAACTTAATAGCCAAATAACAGCCAATCCAATTAAAAATCTGTAATTTATCTGAATAGACATTTCTCAAAACAAGATATATACTTAGCAATCAGGTATATGAAAAAATGCTCAACATCACAATGAAATACTTTTCAGCCATAGAAAAGAATTAAATCCTGTCACTCATGGCAACACAAATGAGCGGGACATTTTGTTAAATGAAACAAGCCAGGCATAGGAAAAGAAATACCACATATTGTCATTCATATGTGGAAGCTAAAAACATTTATCTCATACATGTAGAGAGTAGATTAGTGGTTTACTAGAAGCTGAGAAGGGGAGGGTAAGGGGCGGTCAGCGAGAGGTTGCTAGATAGATACAAAATACATTCAGACAGAAGGAATAATGTATAATATAATTTATGTTTTTCCATAGCGCTTTAGGATCACTATAGTTAAAAATAATTCATCATATTTTTTCAAGTAGCTAGAAGAGAGAATTTTGAATGATTGCAACATAAAAAAAGATAAATATTTGAGGTGATGGATATGCTAATTACACTAATTTTAACATTGTATATATGTATCAAATTATCTGTACCTCATAAATTGTTATACACAATTATTATGTGTCAATTAAAATAATTTTAAAATGCTGTTTTCTTTGTTTCCATGGATTTTAAATTTATCAGACCCTTCTGAATATTTTCTTCCTTGGTAATATAAGCACATTGTGAATGAAGTATGGTTAGGACATATTCTTTTGCATAAGGCCTTTCGACTACCTTGAACTTGGGAATGGCATCAGGTAAAAATTTACGTTACAAAAATCCAAATATGTGAGCCCATGAAAATGAATTATATTTAGAAAAGTGGAATTTTTATATATATACTTTATTGTATATTGTCCAAAAGCATATATATGTATATAAACATTTATATTTCACATGATTTTCAAATGTTTATATATGAAATAGCGCATATTATTTGTGGGTGATTTAAAGACTTTAAATTATTATTTTTAATTAATGAAATTTTTTCTCCCTCCAAAAAAGATACAAAAAAGGAAGTGAAAATGGAATGTCAGGTACAAATCAGCTAGAGTCAACACACACAATTAGTCTATTTAACCAAATATTACTTAAAACTTGCACAGTTCACTCTTGTAAATAAAACAGATTTCCTTTCATGTTTCTATAATTTCAAAAACTGCTAACTAAATATGTTAACATTTAAGCCATTGTTTACAATATATTCTTGAATCCAGTTTTCAAAATCCACGTTTTGCTTACACTTGAAAAAATTCTTACTTTTTTTGTGTGTTCATGAAAGTCTGCATAGCTTGAATTATTGTTCCTTTTTTTATGCAATGGGCGAATTGAACCTGGCTTTCTAAGTGTGATTTGTACAGCTTTTTGCTGTCTGTTCATACCCAAATTTTATAACTTATTCTATTTTACAATCTACTGTATAAGTTCTAACAATGTATTTTCATAGCAAGCTTCAACAAAGAATTTAACAGAGTCTGAGTCTGAGTCATTCCTCCTAGGACTCTAAAATTTAGACAAGTATTAACATTTTAGTGGTATCTTAATGTCAGTATGTAAATATTAATTTATTGACACAATAGTCAATTCATAACAACTTAAATTGCAAGAGATTTCAATGAACATTTTAAAAATTAAAGTGTCTTGGACTTTCTTCAGTTGTGATACATTTTACAATTTGTACGTTGTTTTCTCAAAATTAAAGAATACGGTTTATGAAATGTGTTTGTTACAATAGCTAAACGTTATAGTTTAATATTACTTCTGGCTTTTTAGTTTAAAAGAAACAAACAAAAAGGCTGTGAATAAGCATCAAGCAGACATCTTTTAAATAAAAAATAATCTTGAAGTACAACAGCTGATCTTACAGTGTTACAAATAAGAATTGTATCTCCACCATGATTTGAAAGAAATTTCTGCTTAGCTCTACAAACATGTTTAAGCAAATATTTGAATATTTCTATATTAGAAGCCATCCTTTTTGCTTTGTGTGTTGGAAATAAGAGAAAAATTGTTAGAATACTGTATTACTATATCTGTATTAATTTTGGGTAAAATCACTCCATCAATTACTAAGAATCATTTATTTAATTCTCAGTAGCTAAGCTGGAAGATGAATCACATAGATGACTCAAATATGTAAAACTTTTCAGTCAAGCCTGAAACTACTTCTTATGTAGATTACAAAAAATGCCTTTCAAAAGTTGAGGAAGCAAAGCAAAAACAACCAAAAAATATCTTTCAAGGTAATTTTTTTTCTTCTTACATTGTGTTTCTCTACTTAGTCACTCATACTTCATTAATAGGTTTAGTTTAATTACAAAACTATTGAACTCTGTTAATAATTAGTAAGTAACTTTAAAATAAAATAATATTTAATTTTCTTGCAATGCTAAACATCCAGCAAAGAGTAATAGATAATGTATAGTAAATATATAAATTTAATAAAATTAAGATTTATTTGCATTTCTCAAGTTATTTGGCCCACAGTGATTCCTAGTTATTACAGACACTTGCAAGCTGATTCTTGCCCACAATATGGAGTTTTGGGAGCATGGTATCAAGTCTCCGGGGTCACTGACAAAACCTCTTGAATGATTCCTCTGCCGTTGTCTCCTTTATGCCCGTAGTGCTGCTTATATAGTCTTTTATAACTTAAATTTGATCATGTTCGTTTCTAAAAATCACTCCATGGTTAATTTAAGGTTAACATTTTACATTTGCGAATCGTACAAAGACAAACTAGTCTGCCAGTATCATACCCTGCCTCTTGCCACATGTTTGCTCACGTCTGTTATATTTTATTATGCACCCTGTGCCTGGAAAATGTATTTCTATCCTGCTTGGCTCCTGTGCACCCTTCAACACTTGAGTTGTGTGTTATTTTTTTCTGGGAGGCTTTCCAATTCTCCTCCAGACAGAGTTAGTTGCCCCTGCCCTCTGTTCACAGAAACACCCAGTGGGGCTGGAGGTGAAAAAACAGTGTGCCAGAATAAATCTCACTTTTGAGAAAACACTCATATGGGTCAAGGCTGTCTTGGTATTTTCTAGGCATCTCAGTTCCTCAGAATAGCCCTAGAGGAACAATTTTTTCTCAAGGGTTAGTTGTCTCTTGACTGGTTTCAGTGGCTGTGCTTCAATCTGCATTCCCTATAGAAAACATGGGCCAATCTCTGTAGTCACTGTGGTTGGTAGAAGAGGTGGAATTGAATCTGGAGATAGTCAAGCCAGTGAGTCCCTTCATGCACTGGAAAATGAGACACAAAAAATTATCATCAATTTTTTTTTCATTTTTTAAAATTTTGGTTTCCCTCTGGTCTCTTAACTTATGAACTCAGGAGGTTTTGGTTTTTGTAGACCAAGTATATATTTATGGAAATTTTTATATCAACTTTATTTAACCATGTCTCATTCTTTTTATTTTTACTATTGATTCAAGTTACCATTTGGTGTTATTTACTTATCTCAATACAGTGTTGATCCCACCTGACTGTGTTGTGTTATTATTGTCAAATATATTACATTGCAATATGTAATTGACACAATACAACTACCTATGTGTTGTTTTAAAATAAATTTAGAAAAAAAGAGAAAATATGCCGTTATACTATTTTTAATATTTACACAGTTATTTTTACTGGTACTGTTTTGTGTGTGAATGTGGGTTTTCCTGAGGTAACTTGGTTTCAGCTTTAAAAATGTTCTTCACTGTTTCTTGTAAAGTAGGACAGCCAGCAATGAATTATCTCAGCTTTTGTTTATCTTGAAAGGTAGCTTTGATAGAGAATTCTTGGTTGACATTTTTCCCCCCCAGCACTTTAAGTGTATTAGTCCACTGCTTTCTTGCCTCTATTGTTTTTGATAAGAAATCAGCTTTTATCTTACTGGGGATTCTTTTCACATGACGAGTTATATTTCTCTTGCTTCTTGCTACTTTCATGTTTCCATTTTTCTTTGGTGTTCCACGTCTTTAATATAATTCATCTAAATGTGGATATATTTTTATTTATCCTACTGGAGACTGTTGTGTTTCTTGATTGTGTAGGTTAATATATTTCATAAAATTTTAGAAGTTTTCACCCATTATTTCTTAGTTTTTTTCATTCTTGTCTCTTTCTCCTCACTTTCTGATATTTGCTGCCTATATGTTGCTAATATTCATTACCTACATGATGGTGTGATTAATGGTGTTCCACATTTCTATAGAGTCTCTTCATTTATAAATTATTTTTTCCCTCTGTCTCTGAATTGCATAATTTCAAGTAATCTACTTCAAGTTCACTGGTTATTTCTTGGGCCAGTTTAAATCTATTCTTAAATTCCTTCACTGAAATTTTTATTTCATTTACTATACTTTTCAATCCTAGCATCACCATTTGGTTGTTTTCTATAATTTCTATCTCTGTACTAATATTCCCTGTTTGATGAGACACTGTCATTATAGCTTCTTTTACTTCTTTAAACATAGCTTCCTTTAGGCTCTCTAATAATGGCTATTTTTAATTTAAAAAAGTTAATTTTTTAAAAATTTTTATTCTCTCAGAACTTTATATTACCTGCTTTGGCCCCATCTTTGTTGTTTATTTCCATGTCTCATTTTTTTAGTTGGATATTTGGAGTGATATATTATAACAATTCTGGAAAATAATTGTTTTCCCCTTCTCTGAGGCTGCTTTTGTTATGGTTTGCTGGTTTATTTGTTAAATGACTTAGTTGCACTGTGTAAGTGAAGTCTACTTCCCTTGAAATGTGAAGCCTCTGATATTATTACTCAGATGATGCGGCCTTAAGTATGCACACAGTCACCCTAGGATAACAGTGGTTTTACCACAGCTTTCTTTGATTGCTTCTTTCTATCTCCATTGCACTGTCTGCCTGTCTGCCTCCTTTTGTATCACCCTCAACTGTTAGGATTCATGAATTGCTAGCTGATTGCTCTGTCATTTTAAACAATGCTTGGGGAAATAAAATACTTCACCTAATCCAGTGAAATATGAGCAGGAGTAATTTTTGACCTACTCTTGGGAGTTTGTTTTGATCTCAGAAGAGCTCTTCTTGGCTGCCCTTTTTCATGGTTTTCTTTGATAAACTAGTTGGTTTATGATATAGCTGGTTGCTCTCATAGAACTACCAGCCTCCTTTTTTTTGTTTACCCCCACCCCCAAATCTCTATTCTTTCCTGGAATGTCGTTAGGCATGAAACTCCTCTCCTTCTGTTTCATGATGATAGTGTTTTTGGGAAAAACTTTATAGAACTCTCTGTTCTTATGAATTCCTCTCACCATGGGCATAATCTCTTAGTCATTCTTCCTAGTACTGAAGTGGGAAACTGATCTTCTCCGCTTGCCTCTACCAATGTGGAAACTTCATCCTGTCAGTGAGCTGCTGTCACCCTATTTATTGCTTCATTATTCTTGGCCTGCCATGCCTGGGGTAGAAGCTGGTGGAGGAAGGAAGCACTTGGGTTTTGTTTGCACTCACCAGAAATGTACCCTCTGCAACTCAAGTCTTGGAAGGCCTGTAAATGCTGGAGGCCTACCCAGTGAAATAGCATACTCTTTGATTGAGAACTGGGACTAATGGAAGAAGGAAATCCATCCTGACAACATCAACTTAATGTAGAAGTCCTGTCATGTTGAGCTTGAGTGTGGGGAGGAAGAAGATGGGTTGGGTCTCAAATGCCACAGACTCTCACTTTTCTTACTGAGATTTAGTAAATTGTCTTGAATGGATGCCTTTTAAAAATGTGCTGTTTTCCTTTAAAACAACTTCAAGAGCTTTTAAATAATTGTCGTGTTTATAATTTTCATCAGTTATGGTTGTTAACATGGAAATGATCTATGGAGTTCCTCACTGACACATCTGGCTATTATCTTCTTAACTGTGAAGATGAAAGAAGTAAAAGACAATTATCCAGAGATATAAAAGGAAGCAGACTTGTAGAAACAGGAAGCAAGAGCAAATGAAAAGACACGTCTCTCTCAGGGCCTATGACTTGCCGGTCTTTGGTTTCAGTCAGTGAGACCCAGCTGCATCTTTGCTACCATATTCTGTATGGTATTGAAACATTCTTAGGACATATCACTTTTTGGATGGGATTAATGCAAAAAATAAATCTAATACATTAAAAATATTACATTAATATGATGAAAATAATTTAATGCAATGAATTTCTATAAATTAGTATACAGAAATGTATTATCAAAATTGGCTGACATGCCGAGATCGTGCTACTGCACTCCAGCCTGGCGACAAAGCAAGACTCAATCTCAAAAAAAAAAAAAAAATTGGCTCACATAATTATGGAAATAAAAAATCTCATGATCTATCCTCTGTAGGTTGAAGAAACAGGAAATATTGTGCTGTAATGCAGTCCAAGTCCAAAAGCCTGATAATTGGGGGGCTGATGGTCTAAGTCCTAATCTGCATCTGAACCAGGTGCATCTTTGCTACCATATTCTACACGGCATTGAAGGGCAGAAAGGCAGAAGAAGATGGAAATTTTGGCTCAAGTAGAGAAAGAGAATTCTCCATACTTTCTCTTTTTGTTCTATTTAAACTCTCAGCAGATTGGATGATGCCAATCCATACTGGAGAGACCTATCTGCCTTAATCAGTTAACTAATTCATATGCTGCTATCCTCCAGAACCACCCTCACAATCCAACCCAGAAATAATGTTTCACCAGCTATCTAAGCATTCCTTAGCTCAGTCAGATGTTTCTTTTCACCTCCTTGTCACTGTGTCATCCAAACATATTACCTTAAGCCATGTTTAATCTCTAAATAAACACAATATCAAGGCTATAATTTCAGCTAACATTATATGACTAATCAACGTTCAACCAAAAATGCACTAATCCCTTCCCCAGAAGAGTAGGTAAAGTCCTTGGGTGATGTGTGTTCTTCTTCTGATAGTCTGTAACTCAAATATTGTTATATAAAATTAATACTACCTAAACACTGATATAAAGTCAATACATATTATGTTATATAAGGACATAAGAAAGGAAATAAAACAAATATACTTGCTTAATATATGTATATATGCAAAAATGTATTTAAAGGAAAATAAAGAGGTAATACTCATGATAATTACTGTCATTGTTTCTGTAAGTGGTCATGTCGTCATACCTGATATTTCTAACTATCTTCTTATACTACCCACCTCTATTCCCTTGCCTTCAGCAACCTTGGCTGCTTGTGGTTCTTTACCTGGTGGAGTGACCCTAACTTTCATTACTGAAGTGTGTGGGCCATTTGTAGTCCTCCCTGGATTGGGTCATTACAGTTTTCCATTTACCCAATCACAGGGCTGGGTAATACTAAGAAATGCTCTAAGGAATCTTCTGTCTTCCTTATCTCCGGTGTGCAGTAGTAGTCAAATTTCCCATTGGTCATCCTGGATCATTCACTCTAGTCAAAACCTAAACTCCCTTCTTTGCCAGTTGACTAAGAGGCATGAGTCCAAAGTGGCAAGGTTGCAGTCTTAACTTCCAGTTAAATGGAGTCATTGTGTCTCCTGGTGGAAGCATTCTTCCCTTTGGAACTAAGACTACTAGGCCAGCAAAGCATAAAGTCATGGGGACAGGGAGCAAAAATTTGGTAGTGGGTCACTACGGGTAACAGTGACTCCTGGCCCTATGAATCCTGGCTCTTGAAGGAACTTCACCATCTATTGGATGCTGATTCAGAGTATATACAACCTTTGGGAAATCCTTACTCCAGCCCTGCAAGGAATTGCCACCAAGCTGAAACTGCAACTGAGTCTTCAAAACCAATTTCACTATTCTATGAAGCCAACTGCTTTAGGATGGTGCATGGTAAGACCAGTGAGTTCCATGACCATTGGTTCATTGTCATACACTTTTTGCTGTGATGTGAGCTTCTTGATCAGAAGTAATGGAATGTGGAATACCATGGTGATTGATGAGGAATTCTATAAGTCTATATGTGTGAAACCTGGTAAGATCAGTGAATTCCATGACCATTCGCTCATTGTCACACAATTTTTGCTGTGATGTGAGTTTCTTAATCAGAAGTAATAGAATGTGGAATACCACGATGATTGATAAGGCATTGAATAAGCAGCCTACAAGTGTTAATTTTGGCAAAAGCAATGTGTGTAGGGAAGGCAAATCCATATCCAGAATTACTGTTCCAGTAAGAATAAAATGTTACTCCTTCCGTGATAGAATCAGTCCAATGTAATCAACCTACCACCAGGTAACTGGCTGATCAGCCAGGGGGATGGGACATATTAGGGGCTTGGTGCTGGTATCTGCTGCTAGCAACTTAGGCACTAGCGGTGACCATTGCCAGGTTCCCCACATTGAGTGGAAGTCCATGTTGCTTAGCCCATTCATAACCTACATCCCTGCCACTGTGCCAATTGTCCATGAGTCCATTGGATGATGACAAAGTTGGCTAGGGAAAGAGGCTGATTGGTATTCACAGACTGGGTCATGCTTTCCAATTGATAATTAAAATCTCTTTCTGCTGAGGTCATATTTTAGCAAGCATTCACACGAGAAAGAAATATTTTCACTTTTTGTTTTTTTTTTTTGTTTTTTTTTTGCTCAATCAGGGTGATCCATCTATATACCACTTCTCCAACTTTATTTGTAACCAA
The DNA here is from genome assembly GCF_028885625.2 of Pongo pygmaeus. Lineage (NCBI taxonomy): Eukaryota > Metazoa > Chordata > Mammalia > Primates > Hominidae > Pongo > Pongo pygmaeus. The sequence goes on along the minus strand of NC_085930.1, from coordinate 15,551,832 downwards.
TTTTCCAATCATGTTTATTCCAAGCTTCTCATCATTGGCTACAACCATGCATCTGTATATTATCTCACATTTGGTCATTTCTATCTCACAGTAAAATGCACAGCCAGGTACACCGCCTTAAGTTCTGACAACTGGGAAGATTTTCCTAACCACAGTCCTTCAGGGATGTCCCAGAGAGGAGATGTAGTGCTGTAGCTTTCCATTTTTGGGTGGTACCTGCATACTATGGAGAACCAGCTATAAACCAGGCCTGGATCTTCTCGTCCTCTGTCAACTGATCATAGAGAAGTAGCCACAAGCCCACAGGTGAGGACAGAGTGAGAAATTAGTGTAGCAGGAGTGGGGACCATGGACATTTAGACCTCTTCTTTGTATAACTTACTTACGTCTTCAGCATCTGCTTGGATTTGACCAGGTGTATATCACTTCTATTGTATGATGGCATGTTGCTTTGCATGTACAATTTTAATGTATAAGTTAACCTGTATGAGCTTTAAAAGCCAAATAGTAAGGGGGTTAGATTTGAGAATGACATGGCCAGCAGAGATTTTTTAATGAAATTATTTTTACAATATTCTAAACTGCTGAGTGTTCCAACAGAATTGTTTTGAAAATGGTTACTCACTAGATACATGACTTTGGAAATCTTGCCTCCTCAATTTTCCCATCAGTGATATGGATTTAATAATAATATTCACCTTAGAGAGCTGCCATGCAGTGAAAAGAGCTAAGGCATGTACAATGCTTATAACAGTGCCCGGCAGAATAATCACTCAGTTTGAATCTAAAAGTCCTTCAGTGAAAATGTTGGGGATGATTTTCTTAAGACTTGGAAGAGTTTCAATAAAAACTGGTGCAATCAGAGTCTAATATACTGATGATACATGTACTTCTTAAGTTTTTATTCATAATGGTTAAATAATGTAATAACTTGGATTATACTTATGTAGATTCAAGGTAGCAGCTTGAATCTGAACCCCGTTTGTTATTAAACACTGTACCCACCCTTCACCCACCCTGTTTGTTATTAAACAATGGGTCTCATGTAACATTTTCATGTCAATTGTTTTTATCTAAAAAATTGCTAGTAGCCAGTTCTGTCTTGCATTGAACAGCAAACGGGACTTCTAAAATTGTACTAGTATTTTTTCCTAATTAGGATAAAATAAAATAATTTGCTTCTATACCTCTTTAACTTCATTGAACCATATACGGTCACATCATTTCAGTATTTACTTCAGGATGACAATTTAAACTATACAGCTACACCACAAACTGCAAATTATTCTGGGAAAATGGGACTGTGGTTACGTTGACAGAAGAATATATCATCTTTCTGGAGGATGTCAGTGCACAGTTATACTGTGGGCAAATTATTGTTATTCTAAACATAGACAGTTATACAATCATACAAGGTAAACAGGGACATCAGTGAAGGACATACTGGTTTTATTACTTTCTTGCGGAAATGCTTCTTTTACTCAGTCATATAAATAAGAATGCGCCACGTGAGTAAAATATGTAAAAGATCAAGAACTATTTGTTCTTGATAGTGTACTGGTAAATATACAAGATTGCTTTAATTGTAGAAAACTGTCAAATCTTTACCCACACACCAGGTGTAAAGGGAAGTTGTTTTTGTTTCTATTTTAGGATTTTTATTCCTTCCTTCTTTCCCTCCCTCCCTCCCTCCCTTCCTTCCTGCCTTCCTTCCTGCCTTCCTTCCTTCCTACCTTCTTTCTCCCTTCCCTTCCTTCCCTTCCTTTCCTTCCCTCCCTCCCCTCCCTCCCCTCCTTTCCCTCCCTCCCTCCCTTCCTTCCTTCCTTGCTTCCTTCCTTCCTTTCTCCCTTCCCTCCCTTCCCTGCCTTCCCTCCTTCCCTTCCCTTCCCTTTCCCTCCCTCCCTTCTTTCCTTCCTTCCTTCCTTCCTTTCTCCCTTCTCTCCCTTCCCTGCCTTCCCTCCTTCCCTTCCCTTCCCTTCCCTTCCCTTCCCTTTCCCTCCCTCCCTCCCTTCCTTCTTTCCTTCCTTCCTTCCTTCCTTCCTTTCTCCCTTCTCTCCCTTGTCTCCCTTCCCTGCTTTCCCTCCTTCCCTTCCCTTCCCTTCCCTTCCCTTTCCCTCCCTCCCTCCCTTCCTTCTTTCCTTCTTTCCTTCCTTCCTTCCTTCCTTCCCTCCTTCCCTCTTTCCTTCCTTCCTTCCTTTCTCTCTCTCTCTTTCTTTTTCAAGTCTCCCTCTGTCACACAGGCTCGAATACAGTGTTGTAAATACAGTTCACTGCAGCCTTGAACCCCTGGGCTCAAGTGATCTTTCTCCCTCAGCCTCCAAGTAGCGAGGACTAGAGGAACATACCACCATGTCTGGTTAATTTGTTTGTTTTTGTTTTTATAGAGACAGGATCTCGCCATGTTACCTGGGCTGCTCTTGAACTCCTAGAATCAAGTGATCCTCCCACCTAGGCTTTCCAAAGTGCTGGTATTATAGGCATAAGCAACTACACCCAAGTTTAGGATTTCTATTAATTAATGAGGTGTGGAAACAAGAAAAGGCTGGAAACAAATAGTAGCGAAATGTAAATGATTTCTCTTGGTAATATTTAATATTTAACTTATGTTTGCCTTTGTAATACTTTCAGCCACAATTTTGAAAAAAGTTAAAAAATGTTAAAAATCTTAAAAATAATGCCCTAAAACTTCAATTCTATTTTTAACATATAAATTTATAAAAAGTAGTTAATGCTCACTTAATGTTAACTTTAAAGACTATAGAATACATTAAAATATGTTAAGAATAAATATTGCTTCTTTGGTTACCTTACTTAAATATTATAAATATAGGCGTGTATTGAGAGTATAGACTAAAGACAAAGCACAATGCACACTTCATCATTACAGTGATATTTAGTTATCCAAATGAGCATAAAATCCTGACATTTCAATAATGCAAACAAATCACTTCCCTTAATATTTTTTGTGTCTTTATATCATCTACTTTTCCCCTCTGAGTACGGAGGAAACAGATTATAAATCAGGCAAATAACTTTTGCTTGATAGATTATGAAAAAATATTTGATCTTTTGGTCTCATGAAGCTACACAGCCAAAATGCTTTTACTTTCTGGCATGAGTCCCAGACTCCAAGTGTCATTCAAAAGGAGCATTTTCAAGACACAGTGCTTGATATTTTACATCTTCTTATAAATCTCTATTTTTTTCTTTTACTATTGCTTTACTTTTTACAGGCTTTCTTACACGTAGCTGCAAAAGGTATCATCAAATGGGAAAAATTATAAAACTAATTAAAACATTATTTCTTCAGGATATCTCAGCTGTGAAAATGGCAACACACTGTAAAGATAGAGAGAGAGATAGCAAGACAGCAAGCAAGAGAGAGAGAAAACTACAATTAAACGTGTAACAAAAATTACTCACCTGTACTGCTAGCTATTTACAAAGGTTATACCCAGTCCCTGAACACAAATACAGTCTACCATACCTGTGAATATTGTGAATACTTGATAAACCCACAGCAACAACACCAGAATTAAAACCTTTAATGTTTGCACAAGCTGAACTGCTAAAGAATTTTAACTATGCCAAGAATAAGACTAGAAAATAGAATATGGATCTCTTTTTTTATATGAATTCAAAAACTTCCATTAACTTTTTTATTTGAAGAATTAAAAATTACAGATAATTTAACTAATATCAGTTCATGTATTCCTATTTTAAATATCATTTATTTATACTAGAATGTATAATATAATGGGATATTAAAGGAATAGTCTTGTTAACAACTATATTAAAAGGTTTAAGAAGTATATTTCTTCTAAGCATTAAACAAACTTTCTTTGTACCCCATGAAATTAGAAACACAATATAGAATACTTGGTAAGTACAGTGTAAGCATGCACGTTGATTCTTTAATGCATGACATTTGGTATATTATATTTGAAATAAGCATATAGGGAAAATCTTATATAAAATACTGCCTATTTTATTGAAGAATTACATAAAATTTACATGCATAAATTTATAAAATATTCAAACAAAACATCTGGAAAGGCTTCTTTGACAAAAACAATTTGTAAGTCTTAAATTATTATGAACTTCAAAGTACTTCAAAGTAACACACACTATTTTATTTTTAATTAAAATATTTTTAAAAATACGAAGTTTTCTGAAATAAAAACATGGGAGACATAAAATCTAGTCTTAACCTTCTGTCTACCTGATGGAGTAGCAAACTGATTTGCCTTCCTAGGTCTCAGTTCTTTATGGGGTGATTTATAAACTGTATGTCTCCTACCTGAACAAGCAAATTATTTTTGGTATTACGAATATGACTGTAGTCACATCTTGCCTTTCAGAGTTTAATCTACAAGGCTACTTTTCTTTCTGAAACCATTATTGTCAAGGGTTATTTGAGACCTATAGCAATGTTTGAGGCAGATAATTTTTATGGTAAAGTATGAAGAGGTAGATAAACTAAAATTTTATGACGCAGCTGAGACAATGGGAAGCTATAGAAAAAGAAAAAATCATAGATTGGTGGATAGTATATTTTGGCTTTTCAAAGATAGGTGAAAAAATATTGATTGTGAGAGAAATTATATTTTGTGGAGGCAGGAGTCAATCAATACCTCTTAGCAAGAAGAAATTTTGAGTGCTCTTGCCTTTCATAGACATCTGGGAAATCAGAAGCAGGTCACAGAGCAGGAAGGAAGGAAATACCGTGAACTCTAAAGTAAGAGCAGAAGAGTAGGGGATTCTAAGAAATAATAGGTAGATCACATGCAGTCACGGTAGCGGCGGTAAATTATTCAGTCAGTCAGGAATTGCTGGGAGCTGAATTAATGGTCATCGAGACCTTGAGAGCGTGACCAAACTTCAAACCACTGACAAATTATTTGTAATCCTTGTTTCTGGTTCTTAACCTGAGTACAGTCTGCATCAGTGGAAGTCTAGGCAGAATGCAGAATGCTCACTAGGCTAGGATTTTAAACAGAAATTAATAAAAGATTATAAATATATATACAATATGTATGTATATAACATGTGTATATATATATATAATATGTTTATTTCTCAATAATTAAATATATTATTCATACTATATTTAAATATGTATAATATACTTAATATACATATGTAATATCCCAGTTTGATTCTTAGGACATAATACATATATGTATCTATAAATTACATATATATAATATAATATACCGACAAGTAAATTTTATTACATATATATAAGATTTTTGTTTAAACTACACTACTGATTTCATTACTAGTGAGTACTGTCTTTGACATATTCCATTCCCCATGTAAGTCTCTTAACGAAAACAGAGTTCACTGAAATTGACTTCTAAGGTCAAATGTCTTTGGGTCTCGTGTAAGGTCAAGTGTATTAGTGAATGCAAGTATTAACACCAGAGCCAAAGAGCATCTAATAGTAGTTGAAATAGTTTCAAAGTGTCCAAAAAGTAGGGACAAGGACTAGTGACTCATTCTACTAAAGATTGATGATGTTCGTAAAGCAAAAAGGATTTATTGACTTATTTATTGATTTGATTTATTGGTTTGGAATGATTTTTTTTCCCAAGAAGCATTCATGAATGTGCCACAAACACAATCAAAGAAAATGCAGCGTCTGCATCTTGATGGAGAGTGAAGCTCAGCAGACAGCAGCAAGTGCAGCGGATTTAACGAAGAAGAATGATTTTTGCGGCAGAGATACATCACACAGCACAGCACTGTGCTCAGCCGATAATGATGACTGACCAAGATGAGATGAGAATTAGAGTAGCAAACAATGCCTGCAGAGTGACTACTGTAAGAGAGAATAAAAGGCAGTATGTAATTATAGCTGTTTTTGTTTTATTTTTCAACCAACTATGGCATATTATGGCATAAAATTTGGTGAATGAAAAGGAAGTCACACAAAGCAAACAAAACCCTTAATGCGTTTTAGCTTGACTAGATACCCAGATGGCATGCATTTACCCGACAAACAAACAAAGTAATATAAAATGTGGAAGCCTCAGTGATGACTCAGGTAGATTTGACTGCGTGAGTTTGTACTAGCACAAAGGAGGAACTGATTCTGGATAACTGACTCTAGAAAAAGAATTTGTAAGAAAGACATTGGATAGCTCAGAAGATCTCCAGAGATGTAGAGAATCAGCTTTGGAGACCAAACAACCAAAAATAATGCTCAAATCATGCTGCACATCTGGTCCGTGAAAGACATAACTCTGTCTCTGGAAATGAGATGATACCTGTTTATGTCATGGGAACTTCTGAGTCAGAGTCATAGAAATGGCCTCTACTAACGCAGCTCTGCTGAGACTGTCCTCTGGGTTTAGCTGCACTCACTGCAGCTACCTATCACCAAAGAGCACATCACTGTGTCCCTTCTTCTTCAGGCAACTAGCATCCATTTCAAAGTCAATGTGTAATCAGCACAACCTTAGTTATGTGTTTGTAATTTTTCTGTGAGGGACTGGGAAAGTAAGACTCCAGTATTCTTGGCTTCTAAACAAGAAACTGGATATACCCAATTGGTTGGGAATTTTACAAACACAATATGTAGATTCAGATGCTGGGTAGACAAAAAGAATGTTAAGTGATCTCTGAAGCAAATAAGCAAAAATAACTAATGTACCCTGAACATGACCATTCTTTATGGGAAGTAAGTTATAAATGAAGAAGTCCTGTGCTATGAAAATCACCAACATTCCACGGCTCTTCTTACTATCAAATTTATGTAACTGAGTAGAATTACTATTGCAATCTGGATTTATTATTATTATTAGTAGTAGTAGTAGTATTATACTTTAAGTTCTAGGGTACATGTGCACAATGTGCAGGTTTGTTACATATGTATACATGTGACGTGTTGGTGTGCTGCACCCATTAACTTGTCATTTACATTAGGTATATCTCCTAATGCTATCCCTCCCCCCTCCCCCCACCCCACAACAGGCCCTGGTGTGTGATGTTCCTCCTCTGTAAACTAGTTCAACCATTGTGGAAGTCAGTGTGGCGATTCCTCAGGGATCTAGAACTAGAAATACCATTTGACCCAGCCATCCCATTACTGGGTATATACCCAAAGGATTATAAATCGTGCTGCTATAAAGACACATGCACATGTATGTTTATTGCAGCACTATTCACAATAGCAAGTCTTGGAACCAACCCAAATGCCCATCAATGATAGACTGGATTAAGAAAATGTGGCACATATTCACCATGGAATACTATGTAGCCATAAAAAATGATGAGTTCATGTCCTTTGTAGGGACATGGATGAAGCGGGAAACCATCATTCTCAGCAAACTATCCAAGGACAAAAAACCAAACACCACATGTTCTCACTCACAGGTGGGAATTGAACAATGAGAACACTTGGACACAGCAATCTGGATTTTTAAAAATAGATTAAACCCATCTTGATGGCCTAGCTGTGTGACCTAGTCAACTATCAGTTTAAAAATATGTGTTAATTAGAGTATAATGACAGTTGCTGGACTACATATTATTACTTGATTTGGTTATTCTGACTAAATCATATTCTGGATAATATAAATGCCACATAAACTAAATTTGTAACTTATAGTTGCATTTTAAAATTCTCATTCTCTAGTGGCTACATTTTTTTCTGATAGTCTAACTTACAGCACCATAATTATTATATATTTCATTTCATTTCATTATTTTATTTTATTTTATTTTATTTTAATTTTATATTTTTGAGATGGAGTCTTCCTCTGTCGCCCAGCCTGGAGTGCAGTGGTGCAATCTTAACTCACTACAAGCTTCACCTCCTGGGTTCAAACAATTCTCCTGTCTCAGCCTCTCAAGTAGCTGGAACTACAGGCGCATGCCACCATGCCTGGCTAATTTTCATATTTTTAGTACAGATGGAGTTTCACCAAATTGGCCAGACTGGTCTCCTGATTTCAAGTGATCCACCTACCTTGGCCTCCCAAAGTGCCGGGATTGCAGGCTTGAGCCATCGCGCCTGGCCCAATTATTACTGTATTCTTGAGCTACCATTATACCACTCTTTAGTCCATGCATTTTAAAATATGTATACACTGCTTGCCTCTATTTTTTGTTTCAACAGACACTTCTGAATACCTTGGAACTTGACTTTTCTTCTTAACGCTTCATTGTATATGTTTTCAAGGAGGACTACTAATGACTGTCACGGTGAATCCAGTGGCCCTTTGATTGTCTTCATCCTCCAATGTCTTTGTCATATTTGTTTATATTGCTCGGATCACCTTCGGTACTTTCTTTCCTTGTCTTCTATATTATCTCGTGTTGCATTTTCCTTCTACTTCTGTGCTCACTAATTCTTGTATCTTTTTCTTCTGCTCCTCTTCTAAATGCAAATATCTCACCAAATTCTAAGTATCCTCCTCTCTTCCATGTAACACAGCCATCTTTGGTCACTCATTCCATAGAGTTTGTAGAGTTATTAACAGTCCAATCCAAATGTGTGATTGTCCTATATACATCTCTGTGTTCAATTTCTATTCCAAACTACCCCTTAATTTCCATAAGCATTGCATAATGAAGCATTTCCAAAGCCAAATTGATCACATTGTCTCTCAAACCTGCTATCCCTGCAGACTTAGTATTATATATATTTTAAGGCATGAGAGAGGCCTAGCTGCAGGTCATTTGGTTCAATCACCCACATATTAAATCTCAGTCTCACAGGCCAGAGACAGGGTTTGTTTTAATTAGTGCAAGCACTGTATGTCATTGTTATGTATGTTAAATTTTACATGGATACCAAACCTTTAAATGCCAGGAAGAGAACATAGAATAATAACAATTAGAGAAATCAGAGGGCTATTAGAACTATTGTCTATCATCAAGAACACAGAATTGTGTATTTCATATTTTAAAGCTATAGTTTACCTCCTCCTTTTATTCAACTTTTTCATGAGCTAGGTAATGAAATTGGTAGTCTGTCTTTAAAGAATTTGCAGTGGTAAAAACTTAAAGTTTCCAAAGGTGAATGTAATATCTGAAAGTTTTTGTTGCTGGTCAGCATTCTGCAGTATTCTATTTATTCTGATTCTGGTAAAATCCCCTGTTATTCTCCTAGGGATAGCATTTATCTTTTCAAAATATTGCATCCACCTACCTACATGCACACACAAACATGCTGCCACCATGGGCCTTTCTGCCGAGCACCATATTTTGTTTGCCTTTTTTTTTTTTCTTTTTGAGACAGAGTCTCACTCTGTCACCTGGACTGGAGTACAGTGGTGCTCACTGCAGCCTCAACCTCCCCAGGCTCAGGTGATCTTCCCACTTCAGCCTCCTGAATACCTGAGACTACAGGTGAGCACCATCATGCCTGACTAATTTTTGTGTCTTTTTTTTTAGAGATGGGGTCTTGCTATGTTGCCTAGGCTGGTCTCAAACTCCTGGGTTCAAGCGATCCACCTGCCACTGCTTCCCAAATTGTTGAGTTTACAGACAAGCACCACCATGCCCAGTCTTTGTTTGCCTTTTGACTGAAGAACAGAACATAATACTTGATGTGCATTCATTCTACTAGAATGATTTGCAATCTTAGACATTTGTAATATTTTGAAAGTTTTAATAGGTTGGATTAACTAAACCAAAACATTTTGGATACGATATAAATTTTGTAAAGCTAAAGCTGTCTAAATCAGCAAAAGCAAGTGGTTAAGCCTAAGTTTAATTAAGATGTTGGCCAACTTCTGTTATAAAAATTACATAACTTAATAAATAAGAGTCAAATATTTTATTTCCCAAAGCTTCAGGATTACTTATTAGCTATGCTCTAAAAGATCAGCAAGTGAGATGAAACATTAAAAATGGTAACTTGTGAAAACCACCAATATATTTTTTCATTCTCACTTGTATGATACATTTTAAAAAGGCAAGGATTCTAAATGTATTTTCTTAATAATGAATATGAGAACAATGTCATTGTTACTAATATTTCAGAGTTGAGATTGTCAGTGCAGTCACTGATTAACAGTCTTGTGTAAGTTATTGGACAAAATGATTGTTGACCCACATGCATAAGAATAATGGTAGGAATTACATCAGTTCTGTCAGATTTTTATGTTGAGAAGCCCACATTCCTCTAAAAGTTAAGAACATAAGATCAGAATCCTGGTTGAAGGTAAAGAAACTCAGTCAGCAGAAAGATAATTTAGTAAATGTGCTTTTAATCTCTTTTCTATTTAGTTTTCTTGGGATGAAAAGAGAAACACTAACTTTGTGTAGTTTTTTTTTTTCTTGGAAAAGGAAACATAATTTCATATATTTAAATTTATGCCTGGGGAGCAAAAGCTAACAGCCACATGAGACGTGGCACCGGAAAAAATGTAAAGAGAATATTTCTCTTTTTAAAATTTGCTGTTAATATTATTTCAAAGACTAATATAAATGTTTATATATAATAATAATAGTATAAAATATTGGAAATTTAGCCAGTTACATTATTCTCACCTACTCATCAAGTCTTTTTTATAATTTTCACTAATTATATTTTTTTCTGTTGCTCAGATTATGACTTTTAATATAATTAAACTTCCATTTTCTGATCCAGTAACTTTAAACAGAACTACTAATAAAGGGTAAATAAACTAGAATGAAGAATTTGTTTTTATCTTTGACTATTCATCCATTACTTTTTGTAAGTATGATAGGCAGAAAAATGCCTCCACTTAAGATAAACTAGCTTCTAAATTTTTGAATCCTGTGTATATGTGACTGGTTGAAGGTGTGCAGGTTCTTGGCATCTTGAACAAAGAATTGACAAAACGCACAAAGCAAGGAAAGAATGAAGCAACTAGAGATACATTGAAAATGAAAGTACACTCCACAGGGTGGGAGCGGTGGAGCACAGCAGCTCAAGAGTCGTGTTACAGAATTTTCTAGGGTTTAACTACCCTCTAGAGGTTTCCCATTGGTTACTTGGTGTATACCCTATGTAAATAAAGTAGTGGTTCGTAATTTGTCTGATTGGTTGCTTACCAATCAGAGGCTGAAATGAAGTTACAGAGGTTACACCCTATGCAAGCATCTGATAGGTTGTGGAAAGCAACCAATCAGAAGCTGAAGTTACAAGGTACTCTCCTATGCAGACGTCTGATTGGTTGCTTTCTGAAACCAATCAGAGATAATTTCAATTTTCCATCTGCCACGCAAAAAATGGGAGGGGTTGCAAAGAAAGTAGCCTCCTCTCCTTTTGTTACTTAGGTGTGGAGAGTTGGGGTTTCGTTTTGATTTAGTTCTAGGAAGTCAGTGTGAATCAGCCTTAGGTTCCCTGCCTCCAGACCCTGCTCTCCTATCTCATATATATATATATACCTCATATATATATAAGAGATATATTTATATATATTTATACTTTGTATAACAAAAAGTGAATATTATGTGGCAAAGTGACTAAAATGAGGGTCTTGAAAGGTAGATTTTATGCTGGATTATCCATTTGGGCTTAAATGCAAATATCTATTCCGTAAAAGAGAGGCAGAGAGAGATTAGGCAGACACACACAGAGGAGGAGTTTACATGATGATGGAAGCGGAGATTCGAGTGAAAGAGGCGTAAGCCAAGGAAGCCGGAGGAGGCAAGAAAGATTTCTCCCCGAGAGCCACCAAACAGAGTGTGGCTCTGTCAACACCTTGATTTTAAACTCCTAACTCCCATATCTGTGACAGAATACATGTCTTGCTTTAAGCCACCAAATTTGTTGCTTGAAACACCAATTCGTGAGGTAATTAATTTGTTACAAACAGCCATAGGAAACTTACAGAGTGAGTCATACTTTTGATTCAATCAGGGCATATGTTTCCTGCTCTTAAGTACATTTGAGGCTTTTTCATTTGTTTGTTTTGCTTTTATCCATAAGTTAACTTTATAAATGCAGATTAGAGAACATTTCAAATATTATCTTATATAAATATCATATATAAGGGACAAAGTGTTGTGACAAGACTCAAAGACAAATATCAGTAAATTTAGGGTGCCTGAAACAGTTTTAAAAATAGATTTTTTTTTTTCTCTTCACAAGTTACTCAAAAATCACCTCATGGTTTGATTTATTTTGTATTTGAGTCATGACTTTAGTGTACAGTTTTTTTTCTTGTCTTTTTCTAGATCATTTTTTCTCTCTTTGCATTCACTAAATAAGCACTGCCTTTACTACATTAATCATACAATCTGGATAATGAAACCTACTTCATTGCTGGAGACGTTCTTCTCAGAATCCTTTGACTTCCTAGTCCACATTAGATTGATTACATCTTAGACAATTATACAGCTGTCATTCTGGATTTTTTTATTTTTGTCCTCTTGAATTACTTTCACTATTTCCTACTTCATATCTTTCTATTTTAGTTTGTTTTAGGTTTTCTACCATTGTTTATCAAATTATATTTTAGAAGTATTTTAAATTTTTGAATATTTATATTCTGTTCCCCTACTAGGGTATTTACTTAACTTACTATTACATTCTAGGCACAAAATTATTTTCACTAATAATTTCTCAACATTGTTCTGTTAGATCTTAGCCTTTAGAATTAATAGTAAACATTTTGACATGTATCATCGTTTGGCTTTTGCCTTTTTCCTTATTTGTGGCTAAGTAATGTCCTTTCTTTTCCTTTCATCTCCTATCTTTAAAAATCTTAAGGGTTTTTATTTGTTGTTGCTAATTTTTTTTTCTTCTTTTAGTATTTTGAAATATTACAGAACTATGTCTAGGCATGTACCTTTATTTAATTATCTTTTCAGTCTTCGTTTATCCTTGAGAAAACTTTCCCATTATATTTAAAAGTACCTTGTTTTTCTTTCCTTGAACTAACTTTTAGATAAATATTAATGTTCTGGATTCATTCTAAAAGTCTCTTACACTTTTATTTCTCATGATTTAAGATTTCTTAAATCATTTTATTTCTCATGTATTATAATTTTATAATACAGCTCTTCCATTGACTGTACGAATTCAAGCAGTGAAACCAAGTAAAGGAATATTGGACTAAGATGTGAATGACTACTGTCTACAACTGTCAAGCAGGGCTCACGCTTGATCTTAGACTTTAAGCTTTTCAATGCTGTACATCACATAGGACTGGGGAGCTCAGAAAGCAAGACTGTGGAGCCTAATCAGGAATTCCTTAGGATTAAGCAAAGTTTACAGGGTCAGTCAAGGCTTGAAAAAATGTAAAGCAAATCACTCCAAAGCATGGTCTGTAGTCCACTTAGACTCAAACAAAAAGAGCAAGGCCTTTTTATGGTGTTCAATGAGAAATTGAGCACCATTAAATTCCATGCTTTCATTGTTTATGTACAACAACAGGATATTTCCTAATAATTTACTAAATATATCATTAAATATCAGGAAATTTGGGTATCTGTCAACTAATATTAGTAGGTTGTTAGAATTCACTTATTTTGTATTTCCCCTGCCCCCAAAACAGTGGATACCATAATAATGAATAATAATGAGCCCCATGCACACCTCCTTTTCCATAAAGTTGGTCCTCTTCTCTGAGGTTACATTGTGTAAGATCTTACATTGTGGAAGATCTTACATTGTGGAAGATCTCATGCTGATGATCATGATAGTGGTGTTGGCTGAAAACTTGTGAGCAGAAAAGGCAGACCCATACATGCAATATATGCCTGTTCGTCTCAGAATTAATTGCTGGCTACTTCAGACAGAGTGCTGTCATGATACTCTGGATATCAATGTCAGCTCTGATCCAATATGTTTGGGTAGTTCCCTTCTCCAGTGTATAATGTATAAATGGAAATCCTCCCATCTGGAGAATAATCATGGTAATTGCTGCCATGTACATTTATCATCTAATGTGGGCTGCTTCTTCCTATTGATATGGATTATTTTCAGCTGGTGTGTTCTGGGTCAAAACCCAGCTAGGTCTGAAATGTGGGGAAGCGACTGCTACTTTTTACTAATGCAAGTGCTTTCAGTCTTTTGGATTATTCACTTTTTGTGGATACCCATCATTTTATTCCTCTGGACACTATTTTCAGTTACTATTTTAATAGTACTTTGCTGATCCAGGCCTCTCGACTACCCCTGTTACCTCACTGGGAGGATTTTATTCACTCGGCTTCTAAGTGCTGCCACATGGCCTCACTGGGGTCCTATCATTCTTTCCCATCACTGTCAGTGAGACAAATTTTGTAACCACCTTTTGTAACATGATCCCAGGTCTGCAGAGTAAAGCACCACTGAATACTGTTGTCCTTTTTAATGGAGCATCCTGCATGGGCTTGATACGTCACCTATCCTCCAGACCAACCTGAAAACATAACCATTTGGTGGCTTTTCAGCCTTGCATAGTATATCTACTCTAGCCTTCCCGCTTCTCTGATACTTTTAGTACCTTCTTCCTCTTTCTGTTACGGCAATTCTTGCATTTTAAAGTAGCGTGGATCATTACACTTTCACACTTCTAGGACACTTCCTAGCAACAAGTTAATTATCTCCTGGAGTTCTTGCCAGAATTTTACATCTCACATCTAGGGAAAGTGCTCCTAAATAAATGCTTTTTATTCTACTTTTATTTTTGAATTCTTCTCTTGATCAAAGACTCTCAGAAAGCAATCCCATGCTTTTCCTATCCATGCTCCTTCTGATATTTCTGTCCAGGTTTTATTGTTCCTTTAAGATACAGTCCCTCTTTTATTAGGTTCTCCCTCTTTTCTTGGCCTCTTTTATTAGGTCAAGTACATCCCTGGCTAATGTTGGTTATGAGTTCACCCTATATACAGGCTTATCAACCATGAGAGAATTTAGAACAGATTCTGAGGAGGTCATTGGTATTTTGTAAGGTAGAATATTCTCAATGATTTTCAAGCAAAGGGAGAATGCTAGCTCTTAATATGAAAGTTTAGGTTACTTCTACCAGTTCAAGGAGTTTGGAAAATTCTAGGATTCAAGATTTTCAGGGACATCAACACACATGTCTCCATTCCATGTCAGTGCCTCATTCTTTTCCAGTAAGAGTCTTGAATTAGTCATGAAGGACCTGTGTTGGGAGTTTAGTCTTATTTGGAAATTGGCTGTACTGTTAAGCCTAATCTCCTACTTTATAGAAGTGCTACTAAGAAGACCCTCTGACTTTCATCCTTGCTTTCAACTGGTGATCAATCTTTCTTGACATCTTGGTATTTTTCTAGAGTGCCAGTGGAGTTTAATAAGTTTAATAGTAGCTACTAAATTTCCTTGCCCTTAAAATTACTATTTTTCTCATGTTATTCAAATACCTTATACTTTGCACCAGGTAATCTATTCCTTTCTTTCAGATACTGCCCCAATTCACTACTAGTAAAATTTAACAATTGGTCTGCCATTTATGTCAGGAATTATTTGTTTCACCTACCACCAGTGATGGAAACCTGTATCAGCCAGACTGCAAGAGAGCCAGCCAGAACCCATTTGAGTGCCTGCTTTCTCAGACCATTGCTTGTACTAATTGTCAGGTTGGATTCCCTAGAGAGCAGACCCTGAAGTAGAGTTTAGCATGCATGATATTTATTACAGTATCTCTGAGATCAATACCTATAAAAGGGTGGTAAAGGAAACTGACTTGATGAGAAGGACTGAAAATTCATTGACCAATTTAGTCAAGCATGAAGGAAGTTCTAAAGCAACAGTGGACTCCCATAGTTGTTTCTCACTGAATTGAAATGATCAGGCTCTTAAACTCCTGCATTGATCAGACTTTGGGCTTGAACTGCCCGGTGAAGGGATGCATCATTGGACAAGGAGCTGTTGCCTTTGAGACAATCTTTCGGGAGACTGACAGCACTTTCATCAGTTGAGGCAACAGATCCAACCGTGAAGAGTAATATGAGCAGCACATCAGAATGTCTTGTTACATATATACCACATATGCATCAGTCATATCTACTCCAATCAAAAACTCTAATTAAAAATTCTATCCCATTGAAATCTCCCAATGCTTACAGTAGGAAGTCACATAAGTTTAGAATTTTATTGAAGCCAGTTCAGAAAGGTCTTCAATTGATCTTGATTTTAAATTGATGCAAATATTGGTTTTCTCATTAATATTTACTTTCAGGAATTGTTTTACATGAACTATTTGATTATTCTCATGGTTCATGGTAATGCACATTTGCTTTGACTTCCTTTTGTTTATACTTTGGCAGTACTAAACTTGTTTTGTGTTTGTTTTTCTTGTTTGGTTTTTGTTTTTTATTAACTAAGTGATACATGACAAAATGTTTCGGACCACTAATTTTCAAAAGAATTCTAGCACACTCAGAGCAAATATATTGAAGAGGGGGAAAAAAATTGGGTCATCATTTTTTATACTGTTTTCACAGTATAAAAAATGTTTTTTTTATACTGTGAAATGTTTTTCTACAGTAAGGGTGAAAAAAATATGTTGAATTTAAATTTTAGTTAGGACCACAGACAAATGCTGGTCCTTTTTTTTCTTTTTTAACCAAAGCAGAAAGGTGGGAGTTCTCTTTTTCATTTAAACTCTTGGTTAGAATTATGTCAGAAATTTTAAAACTATAAAAGTGAATGTTTTTGATTTCTGTTTTTGTTATTGCTTGTGGTCCTTAAAATGGCAATATATTATTATTCCAAAAAGGACCCAATAGCTTTTCGCCCATTTTCTCCTCAGAGAATATAGATATATTTTAATCAACAGAAAAGAAATGCCTATGCTATTTAAAAATGTAATCAAATTATTGAAAATATTTTATTTCTACCTTTAAACATTAAGTTATAAAAGCAAAATCTATATGAATGCACTTTTAATATATTTATAACCACAGTAAACTTGCTGTTGAAATGCAGTGTCTCTTAGACTCTCTGGCTGATTTTTTGAGAAAAATGACTTATTTGTAATCTGGAGTTTCTAATAAAAATCATTTACAATGTATCTGATCATTAATGAATTTAGTAGAGTTTTGCAAAAGTAAATGTTTCTAGATTCTTGATTGAGCTGAGATAGAAATCTAGGGTTCATATTACTTTTTTCTTCAAATTCTCACTGTTTAAAAATATCTTTTGGGGTTAGTTGCATTTCTCACACACCATTTCTTTTAGAATTCCTTTGAGATTTCCTTAAAAAATGCTTAGTTTTTTTCTGAACATAGAAACATCATTCTAATGTAGAAAAGCTAGAAAACAAATTTAGCGAAGAAACAAATCTAACTTTATCTACAAAATAGAAGAATGTCATAATGTCCTGGGTTTCAACATATCAAATCCTTGCTTTTTTCTTTAGGCATTGCGTAGTGTAGCATTTCTCACACATTTAAAGAATCGCTATTCCTGTCGGACAGTGATGTTTATAAATTATTAAAAGTGAAAAAGTGAAGCTTGTTAATTATTTGACTCTTCTATAATTTGTCTGTGTCAGTGCAGTCACTCATCATTATTGTTACATTTATAGTGCATTTCTTGCTTTTTCTGCTTTTCAGTGAATATTAGAATCTTCAATATAAGAATACACTTAAACTAACACAAATTTAAGGAGACATCTCTTAGCCTGAATAATATAATTTTAACAAATAATGAAAGAAAAATTACTGGAGGAAGAGACATTTATTTATAGTGCTTTGATATCCTGTGAAGATAAACCAAGTTGAGGAGATTAAAAACATAATTAGGCAAAGACTTTTCATCTTATCACTCAATATTATTCTTAGTTAAGAGTTAGTGTGTTATTAACATTGTGTCTGAGAAAACTTGCTTCACTGGAATTTCAGAATTTTTTTTGAGTGCTGACATTAGGCAAAAATTGAAAAATGAAACAATTTGGGGAGGTTGATTTTAATTTTAAAAATTAAATCAAATTTAATTTGGGCGTATATATTTCAATGAATTATGAATTGTAGGCCATTGTGTTCTTTAAACGAGGGGTCAGTAAAGGACCTAGATGTTGATTATTGTCAACTAAACTAACAGTATTATTTTTAAAATTCATGAAAGTTCCATGGAACTTGCAAATTGCTTGAGAAATAGATATTGTTTTATTGTTATGGAAGTAAAAATAAAATTTCTAAATATGGGTTTAAAGTTAAATGAACTTTAAAGTTATATACCTTTTGAGATGACATTGTCTCTAATAAGCTGAAAAAGACTATCATTCTTAGAGGGTTTGGATTTTGTCTTCTAATACATTATTTACATCTTTTATGCACGCTTATTTATGATTAATAAATGTTTTCCACGTAAGAACATATTTAAAGGGAATGATATTTTTCATTCAAATATAAAATAATATAAAGTATTAACTACAAAATCTTTCCATTGTACAGAAGGCGATAATCAAAGTCTTTCAAAACAGAGAGAAATATCAGATTTTTACAACAACCTCTTATACCTGTTTTCTAAGACTAGAACTACAAGTTATGGAAATAGTAGTTTACTAGGTCTGCTGTGCCTATTTGTTATATAATTCAAAGTAGAGAAAGATTGAACTGCCTTTTATATATTGCTTTTTAAAGTTAAGAATGATATCTTTTTAGTTTGTTTGCATCTCTGATTTGACTGATTCATTGAACAACAATTGTTAAAGACCATGACAGAGAGGATACTGTGCTAATTCTGGAGAAGAATTCCAAAATGACTTCGACATAGAGAATGGATTCAAAGGGCTTGATGTTTATATGCTAGCTTGAACAAGATTAAGTTTGTAACTTATTTATTTAGTACTAATAGAGTCAGAGTAAATTCAAATTATAATAATAACTTCTCCATGATGCTAAGTATATGATGTTCAAAGCTTTGAATGGTGGCCCGAATGGCTATAGTTTATATTTTCTATAATTAATGGTATTCTAAGTAATAATGTTCAATTAGAATCAACTGTTACACAGTTGTTGGAGAAGCATTTCTTCAGTCTGTCAATATTTTGCAGAAAATTTATTTATTCAGGTGATGCATTCATTTCCTAAAACTGCTGTAATGAAGAATCATAAAGTGGGTGGATAAATTTATTGTTTCACAGTTCTGGATGCTAGCAGTCCAGAGTCAGGTTATCAGCAGGGTTTGTTCCTTCTTAGGGCTGTATTGTTCCTCCCCTGTAGCTTCTCATCATTGGCGGGCAATCTTTGACATCCCTTCTCTTGTAGAGGCATCACTCCAATGCCTGCTGTCATTTTCACATAACATTATCTCTGTGCCTCTTCACATACTGTTCCCTCTCTGCTTTTCCAATTCTGTGCAAATTTTCTCTTTTATAAGGATATCAGTTATATTGGCTTAGGGCCCACCCTATACTTGATTACCTCCGTAAAAATTCTATTTCCAAATAAGGTCACATTTTGAGGGACTGGGATTTAGGACTGCAACATTTCTTTTTAGGAGGACACAATTCAATTCACAACAGATAAATAGGGATTATTCAAAACTACAGCTACACTGGCAGCTCCAAAATTCAAACAGAAAATTAAATCAAGTTGTTCTCTTTACCTACAAGTCAGATTTGCTATGGCATTTTTAAACTCACAGAAAACTGTAAGTTGTATGTATTTTAATAAATACATTTTCCTTCTATTATTGACAAATTTCTAACTTGTTTAACTCTTAGGTTTTTTGCACAGTTGGTTTTTCTAATTATGCATTACAACCCAAGTAATTTTAAAATGTATGTGTGTTTCATCTGCCCCAGTATATGTCTATATTAATTTTAAAGAGCTTATCACCCCAATAATGTTGGATATAAAAAGAAATAAAGATACATATATCTTCTTGGAATCTATGTCTTTACTTAATCCCTTTTATGATGCTGTATTTTGTCAGACTCTTCTTAATTTTCTAATATCCAAACACATATATTTTTCTAGCATATGATTTTTAAATTTAATATAGGTGGTTTTATGTTTTATAAAGCAGTGGTTCACAGTTTTGGTTATACTTGGAGAAAAGGAAATGCTGAGAGACTTGGTCAAAAGTCTTTTATTAACAAATAGTTAGATCACTATCAGGAAGTAAATAGCCGTCGGTAAGTTGTACTATTAGTTTTGTGAGTCTTTTTTTTTTTTTTCCGGATAGCTTGTGGTAATTTGACAAATGACTTTAGAATAATTTTGTCATTCAAGAGGCTTTAGACCTTCAGATGAAAAATCAATGTGACTTTTCTGTTTCAAAAAATAACTTTTTCATAAATGCATAATGTACATAAGAAAAATATAGCTTTTATGTGAATTATTTAATTAATAGTTTCAGTTTTCCTCTGGCAGAATGGCTATGGGGTATAGACTCCTTTTTTTTTTTTTTTTTTTTTTTTTTTTTTTTTTTTTTTTTTGTGACAGGGTCTCACTCTCTCACCTAGACTGGAGTGCAATGGCCCCATCTCAGCTCACTGCAACATCCGCCTCCCAGGCTCAAGTGATTCTCCTGCCTCAGCCTCACAAATAGCTGGGATTGCAGGCGTGCACTACTACTGCCTGGCTAATTTTTGTATTTTTAGTAAAGACAGGGTTTCACCATGTTGGGATAGACTCATGCAGCATGTCAAATCCTCTTTGTTCCACTTTAGGAATATCATCAAGCTCTTTGAATTTCATAACTCATCTCTTTATCAATATCACCTATATTGAATCATCTCTTATCAAAATCACTTCTTTGTTTTTCTAAATGGGCTAAACAAAAAATCTCAAAAACACATTCAAAAAGTATTTCTCATTGAAACTAGATTTTTTAAAAATACAAAGTTGATAGTATTACCCATCTACTTAAATATTATCAATACATTTCTATTACTATGAATATAAAAATGGGCTCCATAATATGGCAGACAAGAGCCTCCATGTCCACAATCCATGCTAGCAAAGTTTTGAAGATGTTGTAGTTCTTTTTTTGTATTTCCTCCCTTCCCAGGTTAAACCTCTGGTGCCTCTGATTTTCATGCCCCACCCATTTTTATTTTTATTTTTCAATGCATTTATTAGAAAACACTCCATTTTGCTCAAGCTTTCTCTTTCAACGCTTTGGTCAAATTTGAAATGTCAAAAAAAAAATAATATTTTGATTTTCACATACTATGTGTATTTTCAAAAGTGTCTATAGGGCATTGGCATTACTTAGGTAAAAATGACAAATTCTTATTTTAGAATTACACATTCTGGCACATACCAGTGATAAAGATTTGTTGGGTTTATGAGATTATCTTTGTGAACAGGAGCACTCGAAATGTTTGCAATTGTCTACTGTCATATGAAGTTTCTTATATTTAAATAGCATAGAAAATGTATAAAAAATATGTTTTGAAATGATGACACACTCAAAAGCAGCAAAAGATTATAGACCAAAATTCTTGTCAAAAATTAAAATATTTGATGTCAAAAAATATTTTAAAAATAAATACTGAATATTACTCAGTTGAAAGTTAAACTCAATTTCATTTTCCTATTTATATACTTAATAGCAGTCTTCTTTATGTTGACATTTTAAATTATAACATTAAGTTTAAAAATTTTACTGACTCTATCCGATAAAAATGAGATGATCTTATTCCAGATATAATGCATATAAATCAACTTAAAAATAAAAAAATCAGAATAAAGTTTTATAAACCAATGCAGGGTTATGGTTTAATGTTCATAAAACTAATGTATGCATAAGTAAATCAGAATTCTAGTTTTAATAAATTTTAGAAAACTCTTCCCAAAAGGCAATGAATGGATTCTTTTCTTGTTGTCATCAGGTCAGAAACAACATTTCACAGAATGATAAACACAGAAGGTTTTCTCCGGATTCCCTCCAGTGCTGTGCACTTCATTGGCCTTTAAAAAAATAAATTGAAGGGTGGATATATATCAGAGCCTAAAAGTAGGACACCAACATTCTAGTCTTCATTTTATCACTAATAATTTCTTTTACTCACTTAACTTCTTCCAAGAAAAGATGAGGGGTTTGGGAAGAACAGGAACATCTGTGAGAATTGAAAG
This sequence comes from Pongo pygmaeus, assembly GCF_028885625.2. Classification (NCBI taxonomy): domain Eukaryota; kingdom Metazoa; phylum Chordata; class Mammalia; order Primates; family Hominidae; genus Pongo; species Pongo pygmaeus. The sequence goes on along the minus strand of NC_085930.1, from coordinate 15,529,860 downwards.
CTTCAGAATGTTATAGCTTGTATAAAGTTGGCACTATGGTTTGAATATTTGCCCCCTCCCAAACTCATGTTGAAATTTAATTACTATTTTAACGGTATTAAAAGAAAGACTCTTTAAAAGGTGATTAGACCTAGGCTGGGTGTGGGGGTGCTCACACCTGTAATCCCAGCACTTTGGTAGTCTGAGGCAGGCAGAATGCTAGAGATCAGGAGTTCGAGACTAGCCTGGCCAACCTGTTGAAACCTTGTCTCTACTAAAAATAAAAACAAAAAAGTAGTCAGGCGTGGTGGCAGGCACCTGTAATCCCAGCTACTGGGAAGGCTGAGGCAGGAGAATCACTTGAACCCTGGAGGTAGAAACTGCTGAGATGATGCCGCTGTGAGTGTGGTGGCTCACACCTATAATCCCAGCACTTTGGGAGGCTGAGGCAGGTGGATCACCTGAGGTCAGGAGTTCGAGACCAGCCTGGACAACAGGGTGAAACCCCGTCTCTACTAAAAATACAAAAATTATCCGGGTGTGGTGGTGGGCGCCTGTAATGTCGAGATTGCACCACTGCACTCCATGCACTCCAGCCTAGGTGACAAGAGCGAGGCTCAGTATCAAAGAAAAAAAAAAAAAAGAAAACGTGATTAGATCATGAGGGCTCCAATATTAAGGGTGGAATTGGTGCTGTCACAAAAGGACAAATTGAGTCTGTCCCCCTCTTGCTCTTTCTCACATTCCACCATGTCATGATGTAGCAAAGAAGGCACTCTCCAGAGGCTAGCACCTTGCTGTTGAACTTCCCGGCCTCCAGAACTGGGAGCCGTAAACTTCTGTTTGGTATAAATTATTCAGTATTTTGTTACAGCAGCACAGAACAGACAAAGATGGTTACATGGCAGTATCAGGTTGATTTGCTAAAAGCAGGGCTGAAGGCTGAATTACATGCTAAACCAAGGACTGGGATATTTTATCCTGTAGGCTCATGGTACTCAAACTTTGCTCTACCTAAGTATAAACCAAAATTTATTTAGAAAAAAGACATTCTCAGATCCTGATTCTTCCTTTGAGATTGTTATTCAGTAAATCTGAAATAAAGGTGAGGAATCAATTGTTTTCAGGTGATTCTGATAATAAAGTTTGCTTGGAAAAACACTACTCATGGCCATGAGGAGTTAATACATGTTTTAAAAATTGGGGTATGAAATTAGATTTATCTATTGGCCTTTAAGTCTAGGATTAATATGTTTTAGCATGTGTATGTATAAGAATTGTTACATTAATTTTTACTAAAAATTGTGTGTATTTTAAGTATAGTAATAATTGTATTTATAGTACACTGCTGAGAAAATATATTAAATCTATGCCCAAGTACACAAATAAATATTCCTTGTCTGAATGATACATGACTTATTAGTGACATTAAATATAAAAAGTTTTGTGCCATTGGTATTGTGTCAAAACCTGTCAAAGAAATATGAGTTTTTAATAAAGTGCCATTTTATATAATGTCTTCTATCCAAAGCATTTACATTTATAATTGGAATGTAAATGTTCATAAAAACTGAAATATTCATAAGGCTAAGAAAAAGTTTTATGAAGAACAGAATTTTGATAGATGCTTCTGTAAAAATGAATTGTCTGCATTTAAAAGTGACAGGCTTTATAACTGTCCATAATGATGATCTCTTACTAGCTATAAAGCAGTTAGCAATATATAAAATTTTAATGATAAAAAGATTCATCACACTTTATTGCATTCTAGAAACCTACAGTGCTCATAATTATTTTTATTCATATATTTTCCTTCTTTGTATTTTTATTCTATATGAAATTAATTCCTATATTTAAAATATTTATTAAACAGTTAATCCTGAGATTTTTCCTAATTTTAACAAAAAGTAAATCTGAAAACATGATTTCTATCGGTTTTACTGAAGGTTTATTTTTGTCATTATATTTCTAATATAAAATGTTTGAAATTTGAATATCCCAAAAGTATAAATTGACCCAATATCTTATTATTTGGTTTAGATAGAAAATTGCTAATTTGGTGGCAATTAACATTAAATTTAATATCTTTCTTCATTATGCTTCTAAATTATTTTCAAATATCAATAGATGTTCTTTAAAAGATTGGGACAATATTTTTGTATGTTCTAACTTTAATTCCAGATTTGGTGTATTCCCTTGAAATGCATGTTTTTATTTGTACATACTGATAAATATATTTTATTCTCAGTAATTACTCATTATTCCTAGTTGCCTAAGGCACTCCACCCATTGAATTGTTGGCCTTTATTTATTTACCAAGATAATATATCATTGTCACTAAGTTTCACAGCAGAAGTTTTTTTATTTGTTTGATTTTATATTTGCAAGACAATACTTTAAAAATAAAAGTATTTGATCCAGCCCCTTGAGAGACAAAATATTTGAAGTTGATTCTAAAAATATGGTTTTATGATCAAAAGCTAGATTCTGGCTAAATCGAAGTATATAAAGTTTTCATAATGAACGAAGCAGATGGATGTATAAGGAGTTAACTACAGTTTTCTCTTCCCAAATGCAGAAAAAGACAAAATGAAAAGCAAGGATGAAGTTTCTGATAGGAACATTTCCAGAGTTTAGACAAAATAAATACCTAAAAGCTGCCCCAAGCAAGTGTGGAGAAATGAGAGAGAAAGCTCACAGATGGAGATTCCAGAATAGATGTGACCATTATCTGACTTCTTGTGGTAGAATCCAGAGGAAAGTAAATCAATCTCTTAGGAAATCTTCACTTCTGGATGTGACTGAATGGTGGTTATAGCAGCTCAGAATGCCCGCATCTAGTCCCGAGTGTGAAGGGTTTGGAATGGCAGCGGATTAAAAAGGAACTTCGGGCTGTTGTTAGAAAATATCTAGCTAGCACATGTGCTTCCCTTGAAGACTGAAAGGAGTTTTTGGTTCAAGGATGTAATAGTGAACATCAGTAAATGATAACAAAGGTGAAATGAACGTGTGCACCTCAGTGGAGGCCAGTGATGTCTCTTCATATAATATATTTCTCATTTAAATCCACATGAGTTTGGAGGAAACATTTTTATTAAAATCCCTAACTATAAATATTTGTAGGTCTTAAATTGTAAGAATAATTTTAAAACTTCCTTTACATAAAACTGAAAAGTAGGTGTAGTATGTGTCACTTAGAAAGCAAAGTAGAAGTTATCTAACTTTGCTTATCTTAAGTTATCTAAATTGCTTATTTATCCTGTAAGCAATTTATTCCCCCTCTCTCATACATTTTCACTAATACACACACGCACAAGCACATATGTTTGAATGTAGTAGTACTTAGCACATACCTGGTTAGGATGGTCGCATAAGGTATGTAACAGACTTATTCATGAATCTCTCTTCTCCTAAATGAGTATTATTCATAGCAAACACCCCAAACCTGAACACTTACAATACACATCCTGCTATTCTTTAACATGCAAAAGAGAAATTGACCATTCTTGTCACATCTTTTCTGCTTAATTCAAATAATCATTCTACAGAGTAACATAGTTAACATTTCTATCAACTCAGTCCTTTAACTTTTTAATATGTAAATAACATCATATTTTTTCTCTGTTTAAACGTCTCCAGTGATTTTCCACTTGTGCTTAGAGTGTAATTAAAACCCTTTCTCTGGTCAGCAACTGGCTTTTTGATTGTAATTCATACCAAGCTCCTCCCGGCTCACTGACTGCAGCCATTCTGAACTACGTTTAGCTGTAAGGAAACACCAAGACTGTATACACCTCAAAGACTGCACTTACGCTTTATTCTTATTTATTTATTTATTTATTTATTTATTTATTTATTATTATACTTTAGGTTTTAGGGTACATGTGCACAATGTGCAGGTTAGTTACATATGTATACGTGCTCCATGCTGGTGCGCTGCACCCACTAACTCGTCATCTAGCATTAGGTATATCTCCCAATGCTATCCCTCCCCCCTCCCCCCACCCCACAACAGTCCCCAGAGTGTGATGTTCCCCTTCCTGTGTCCATGTGTTCTCATTGTTCAATTCCCACCTATGAGTAAGAACATGAGGTGTTTGGTTTTTTGTTCTTGCGATAGTTTACTGAGAATGATGATTTCCAATTTCATCCATGTCCCTACAAAGGACATGAACTCATTATTTTTTTATGGCTGCATAGTATTCCATGGTGTATATGTGCCACATTTTCTTAATCCAGTCTATCGCTTTATTCTTCCTTAGATCTTTAAATGTTTGATTCTTTCTTGTAATTCAGATTTCAACTCACGTGTTGCCTCAGGTAAGAACTTTCCTGGCTGTATTACTTGACATTGCTTCCTCACTAGTTAGGCACACACTTGCTCCCATCATAGTTACTTTCCCTCACTGCACTGTATTCTTTTCATAGCACTTGTTACTGTCTAAGAGTACCCTTTATTTAACTGCTTGAGCTGTGATTCAAAAATAATAATTAAAACCTAGTGAGGTATTTATTTGTTTATCTATTTCCATATGTTTTATTCACTTTTGGTTTGGGGATAATTAAATGAACTATATAAACAAAAATACTGTAGTCAGTAATCATATCATTTGTGAATGACTTGTACGTGCTTCCAAGTTACTAAGGCACACATAACAAGGCAATGAATATGGAGATGGAGATCTGGAGAGGTAAGTGAATTTACATGGACCACAGAAGGCTTTGAATGACTTGTTAGGAAGATTGACTCTGACCCTTGGGCAACAGGAAAGTACTTAAGGGTTTTAATTATTGGTATAGAGTAACATCATCAAATGTATAAATGGGGAAAAATATGCTGAGCATAGTAATATGAGAGAGTTGAGAACATGTTACCATATTACTGATTGTTATGTCTTGACTTTTTTATTCAACAGTTATTTATTGAGCACTCTTCTAGACACTGGGGATAAAGTGGTGAACAAAACAAAATTTTAATCCTTATGAAACTTACATACCAGGGAGAGACACAGAAAGTAAACAGATGAGCAAATACGTGTAAGTGTATAAAAGTAAATATATAATTGTTAATGTATACATATGATATAAATATATAATTATAATATATAAATATAAGTATATAATTCTGAATAGAAAATGCTATAATGAAAAACAAGATCAAGAAGATGTAATATGAAGATGATGTTATTTTGAAAAGCGTTTCTTAGTAGGTATATTTGGAACAGAAGTGCAAATCTACTGTGGGAGAGACATGACAATATATGGAGGAATATGCATATATCACAAGACAGATTACTGAGACATTATCAACCTAAGGAATCCTTTACAATCCTAAAATTATTGAGGACTACCAAGAATTTTTGTTTATGCAAGTCATATCTATGTCTACATATTTATTTATGTCTATAGACACATTACTGAAACATTATCAACCTAAGGAATCCTTTACAATCTTAAAATTATTGAGGACTACCAAGAATTTTTGTTTATGCAAGTCATATCTATATCTACGTATTTATTTATGTCTATCAGTATAATGCATATATCTGAATCTATGTATATATAATCTTTATATGTCTTGCTATGAATTAAAATGATATCCTAAAATGTTTATTAATTCAATTTTAAATAACAATAAAATCCATATCACGGGAGCCTAAATAACATATTTTATTAAAATAACTATATTTTCCAAAAACCCAATAATGTAATGAGAAGACTATTTTGCATTTTGACAACTTTCTGTAATTTCGGGCTAAATAGAAGTTAACTGGATTTTCAAATTTGTTTCTGTAATAATAGTGTGCAATGTGTTGTTTAGGCTGAAGTATATGAAGAAAATATGGTGTCATGCATATATTTAATTGGAAAGGAAGACAGTTTTTAATATCATTTCAGATAATATTGGATATTCCTCCTGGTGGTTATTGCATCAAAACTTGACAAGTAATTTCTTAAAAGTTTATTTCAATGTGGAATCTGAAACCACATCAAAAAACATTTCATACTCACTTTATTCCATTACAGTTCATTGGTATTTTTTGTACTTTGAATGAATATTTTATTCATATATGACCTTTAACATTATGTGTTGGTCATTTGAAAAATATTGATTCACTAAGTTATAGTGCTTACCCATTTCATTATAAAATATGAATATTGATTACATCATCAATATCAGATAAAACAGTTTTGAATAATGAGAAGTTGTCGATGTCATGGTGGTCAATACAAATTTTTCAAAATTCTAAATGCTAAAAATCAATACCGTTGACTGTTTTCCTTAAAGTGGAAGCTGACTCACTGTGTTCATTTTTTATTTTGTTTTTAGAGGTGTGTGTGTGTGTGTGTGTGGCTGTGTGTCTGTGTGTGTGAATTCAATGACTGTTAGTACATTGGTGGTGTTTTGATTTCTGCTGTGGTGCACATATTTTACTTCATTGTATTTGCATTATTAGTGCATCGTTAGTGCAAATGGCAACATAATGAAAAAAACAAATAACATCTGAGTATTTTTATGAAATCGTTTTTGGCAAATAGATCCGCTGAAGGTTTCTTGGGGATGCTCAGACATTACACAGTTCTTGAGAACCATCAACACATTTTGTTTTGGATTGTGCTCTGGGGTAGCTCACTCCTTAGAAACAAGTTGTAATATTACACTATCCAGAAAGGAGGGGCATCCTGAAATTAGAAAAGAAGACTTAAACGTAGTTCTAAAGTTTGCTATCTTTCTATCATATGCAGTTTCATTTCATAAAGGACTTAGTGCCCTGCGAGCTCTGGATATAATAACAGTTTCTGCTAATTCTGATTCCAAGTACCAGCAAATCACACACAATATGGACGATCATGTTAGAATAGCTATAATGAACTTAAGAGATATATGTATGAAAGCCTTCATGTCAATTGATCTTGAAAAAAATAAACCCTGGAAAGATTATTCTTGCATTTAGAGATCTAATCAGCATACAGAGATAATTTTAATAGTTGTCAGTTTGTCTCCTCATACTTAACATTCCTTCACCACATCTAATAACATGTGGGCGGGAATCAGATCCTTCTTTTGGGAAAGTTTAGGAGTCATTGAAATGAGCATATGAGCTTATATGTTCGTGCTGTAAATCATAACCAATATATACTCACTAATGCATCCCAGCATGTACTATAAATTGGCAATATAGATTGTTTGCAAAAATTCCTTATAAAACAATCCTTGGAAATTTTTCTATAGCAGAATTGAAATGCCCTCTGCAGTTGCTAGCAAATGCTTCTACTCTTATGTGGGCATCAATCATCTCATTTTATTCCCATACACATCAATGCCCAGGCCAGTAGCAGACAGAAAACAAAATTGAAAAGTGATAAGTGTACCCACAAAACTTCTCTGAATGGACCAAGTTTATTCTCAATATTAGTCATTTTCTCTTCTCTCCACAGCTATATGTGTAGCTAAAAGAGATCGTGGGACACAAGGATCTGCAGACAAGAGGAAAATCCTGCCTCTCTACATGTTCTGCATCTCAATTTAGCATCTCCTATTGTCTGTGGGTTTTTTTTTTTTTAGTTAATTATAATTTTGACATAATTAACCTTCCTTAGGTTCAGTGCAGAAACTTTTGAAGTGGCTAAAATGAAAGCTAAATTTAGTCAAATTTTCCAGTTTAAGTTCACTAACAGCCATGATCTCAGCCATGTTACTTAAGCTCTCTGTCCCTATCTTCCCCATGAAGATAGTAGTTTTATCTACATTAAATAGTGGCTCCTGGCCCGGCGCAGTGGCTCACGCCTGTGATCCCAGCGCTTTGGGAGGTCGAGGTGGGTGGATCACCTGAGGTTTGGAGTTAGAGACCAGCCTGACAAACACAGAGAAACCTCATCTCTACAAAGAATACAAAATTAGCCAGGCATGGTGGTGCATGCCTGTAATCCCAGCTACTCCAGAGGCTGAGGCAGGAGAATGGCTTGAACCCGGGAGGTGGAGGTTGTGGTGAGCCGAGATCGCACCATTGCACTCCAGATTGCACTCTAGCCTACAAAACAAGAGCAAAACTCTGTCTAAAAAAAAAAAAAGTGGCTCCTGAGATTCAATGTATTTAATAAAGGATATAAAACAGTGCTTGTCTCATAGTAACGGCTTAAAATATTGTTTAGTATTATTATTTTCTATTCTAGGATGTATACGTTTATTATTCTCTTAAATAATTTAGCAAATTGTAGCATACCTATATGTATACTTTAATTTTGCTTGTTAACTTCTTGTAATAAATATTAAGTACCTATCCATGACATACAAGTCATGCAGTTATTTTCTTTCTAATTTAGCTTAATCCTTTGCCTTTGTTTGCAAAGCCTGTAGCAAAAAAAAAAAAAAAAAAAAAAAAAAAAAATTACTGCAGTTTCAGAATCCATATACCAGACCTAAAAGCATCCTCCTCAACTCCTCAATTGGTAGCAGAGAAAAAAAATTGCATAGCGTAGCCAAATAGTATAAATCTCCTTCCAAGACTATCATTGACTGGAGAGATTGCTTTTGGAAAATAGGTAACTCAAGCTATGAAGATGCACTGTTTAATTTATTTTACAAAAGAATGCAAGACAAAGCCAATGCAAACAAAACTTACAGCCATTCTTGAATATATCAAATTAGGGCTAAGAACCATGTAAAATAAGAATAATTGCTGGGCAATATGTATACAGTTCGTTATTTTTTAAAATATGCAATTATAATTGAATAAGGATGAAAGGCGATTGTAATAAAACACTGGTAATTTTGGGAGTTTCAAGATAAAGGCTATCATCTCCCTTGTGCGTTGGACAGACATGTGTTTTGGCAACCACTTTGATTTTTTGCCCAGGCTCTATTACAGCCATTCTTATCTACATTTCATTCAGAGAAATAGAAAAGAAAGCAAAATCCCAGTCTGCTGAGGCAGGAATAAATGCATTGTGCATCTGATATAGTTAGTTCATTCATTCCACTAAAAAACATTCTGACAGTTTATCAATTTGCAGTGAAAAAAAGATTTATCTTCAGGTGAAATTAATTTCTATTAAAATGGGAAGACTCCACTAGCAGACTGTCTTTTGTTAAGATGAATAGTAAAACCAAATAACAAAAAAAGTGCTAGGAGAACAGGGGAGGAATTGATCTTAACAATATAATATATATCCTCCAGTACCTTTTTTTCACAAGGTGAATGTTATTTATGTGTGAGACAATTTGGACTAATTTGAAGAGCTTGGGGAAGAAAAAATAGAATATTAAAACATTTCAAAAACTTTGAATTAGAAGTGAAAAAGGAATAAGAAATTAAATGTTGAAAATGTATTTATACTCATATACACATATGTGTACATGTATATATACATTACACTCATATAAATATAAATACACATTTTATATGATCATTTCATTATACTATGGGATTACAGTTTCTGGAGAAAGTACCTCTTAATTCCATTATTGACAGAGATTGGTGAAGACTATAATAAAAAGAATGAAATTCTTTCCAATGGTAAGAAACAGGAGATAGATTTGTGCAGCTGACAACAGTTTTTAATGAAAATATTTATATAACACCACTTCTCATATATTTTCATACATCTATGGAGACTTCTCACTGTGATAAAGAGTGCTATACACATCTGGAGAAGGTTGAATGCAGGACTAGGGTATGACAGAATCCTTATCATAATGGGACAATGAGCAGATGAAATTCTTTAAGATAGTAATCAAATAAAATATGCGCGCACACACACACACACACACACACACACTTCCATATGGACAAGCGAGTTTGGTTCCTCTTTCTAAAGATCAATGACTTAATGTCCTGAATGACTTCTTTGTGCTTAAACTCCAGTTTGTGAATCTTTAATTGTAATTATTTAAACTCTTAAAAATATACTTTTCTTTTTCCCAAAACATGCACAATGGCTAGACTAATTGATTCATTTGTAGAAAAATATTACTTGATTAAGAAAACAGTTTGTTGTAAGAATCAGGGGCTGAGCACAGTGGCTCACGCCTGTAATCCCAGCACTTTGGGAGGCCGAGGCAGGTGGATCACCTGAGGTCAGGAGTTTGAGGCCAGCCTGGCCAACATGGTGAAAACCCGTCTCTACTAAAAATACAAAAATTAGCTGGGCCTGGTGGCGCACGCCTGTAGTCCCAGTTACTTGGGAGACTGAGGCAGGAGAATCGCTTGAACCTGGGAGACAGAGGTTGCAGTGAGCCGAGATCATGACACTGCACTCCAGCCTGGGTGACAGAGCAAGACTCTGTCTCAAAAAAAGAAAAAAAAAAAAAAACAGAAAGAAAACACTTTGTTAAGAAGTGCTTCCCTAAAGTAGAACCTTCTTGCAAAATCATTTCTGTATATTCCAACTAAGTCAAATGTATTCACAATATTCACTTAATAGAATGTATAGGTTCTTACTTAGAGGATCTAAAATATTTATAATAATAATTTCAAAAAGGTAAAAAATATAATAAATGTTTACATATTATCTTTTACAGTGTTGTATATATTTTTGGAATATAATTATCTGATAAAAAAATGAAGAAGATAAAATACAATATATGAGATAATTCTTTTTCAATACCCCATTATCACTTAAATACTAATTATGCAGAATAAGACCATTCATTTATTTAATATAGACATATTATATGCTTTCTAAGTAATGGTATACTCGATCCAGGGGGCACGTTGACGAAACTTTCGCCTCTGTCTTCAGAACACTCACAAGTTAGAATATAATTTGTGAATTACCTATGCCTTTTTACAAATTCTGTAATTTCCTTTCTTTGCCTTTAACTATTCACTTCCCTGGTTGTCATTCCCTCTCCCAGAAGAGACACAGAGAAAGACAAGTATTGATGTACCAGGATACAAAACACTTAAGTTATATCATCTGTTACTTGCTGTGTCACTTCTTGCGAGATGAACATGTGTAAATGGAAACCACATCTTGTGCTACCTGTTCATCTCCGTTAAATGCTGAAAATGAGAGCGTGGGTGAAAGGAGAAGAAATAATTTAACCACAAGAAGTAAAACAGCTGGTCCTAGTTCAAAGCAAAAGAAAAACAAAAGCAGCAAGAAACAAAAGCAAAAGTACTAGGACAGAAGGGAAGGGAGATATATATATATATATATATATATATATATAACATACAATATAATATATCATATATAATACATATAATATATATGTTATATATGCATATACAAATAGATATTCTTAAATACATGTGTAACTTGCAGCAACTTGTTTTTATGAGACGAATGTTGTCTAGAGTTTTGATCAAGTGAAAGGCGTGGAAAATGGAAAATGAGAATATTAAAAAGATTTGAGAAATGTTGGTGTACTTGTGTGCTTACACGTAAAATAAGGGTACAGTTATTGCACTCAGTACAGGTAGAAATCAGAGTGAGGACTAAAATTATTTTTTGATTTAAATATATTAGTTATACGTATACAATTACTTTCTGTTAAACTCTTCTGGCTTTTTGTTTTATGACTGAGTTTTTATTATCTGTTGTTCTTAATTTGCCCTGAAGATTGACAAGTGTTGCCACATGTTATAAATTCCATTTAAATCTGTATCTGTTTATTATGAAATGATGATTATAAACAAGAAAACATACTCAGAAGCGTTACCTTAGTTACTTGTCCTAAAGTTCAGTCTCTTTATAAAATGGTAAGGTATTTATCTTATATTTACATGTTACTTAAACAAATTTTACATGTCACAATTTGGCCATTGAAGTTCATTGGCAAAACACAGTGGTAATAATTATTTCTTGTACATGGTTTTGAAGAGAGAACAAATTTACTTACTGAGTTAAAATGATATATTAATGAAATATAAATGACAATGTGAGCATGGAACTTCTAACAATTCTCAGTGAAAACTATTTATTTACTTTTGGTAATGCTTTAAAAAATATATGCCACATTGTAGATCAAATGTCTAATTTTTCTACGTGGTAATGTGGCAGATTTTCCTAGCTACCCTCCAGGGACTATTTTCTCTTTCAAGGCATTCGTCTAGATTGTGTTTCCCAGCCTCTTTACTTTTGGATGTGGCTTTGTACCTAGTTCTCATCAAGGGAAATTGAGCAGCTCTGAGATGGATTCCTTCCAAGCCAATGCTGTTGAGTAGCACGCTATGCAATAATCTTTTCTGGTGAGAGGCTGCCAAATGATGAGGAGGCCTTGGTAGCAGCAGAATCAAAGACGAAGTTGCCTGGATTCATGGGTATTTCAGTGATGAAAAGCTGCCCGCACACCAGGAACAACTTCACTGCATGCTTTGTAAGCAAGAAATACTTTTCTGTGGTGCTTGAATCATTACGAACACAGCTTATTGGTGACAACAGCCAAAATAAAGTTAGCATTATAAGGGAACAACCACATGATTGAAGTATTACTCATTTTTTAAGACTTAGATTATTAGGAAATAATAAAAAACAAACGAAAGGCAGTCTAATTTTAATTTAATTTCAATGTTAATATGTGTCTCTATTACATGATCTGACAAGAATCATGAGACTTATATTAAGTTGAAATATATAAACGGCCTTTTTCTTTCTTGAGACGGAGTCTCACTCTGTCACCCGGGCTGGAATGCAGTGGCATGATCTTGGCTCACTGCAACCTCTGAAAATGGCCATTTTTTATAAATCAACTTGGTTGAATAAAATTTCATATGGTCCACAATCATATTTAATGCCATATAAAGTACATTTTGATACCAGTGTGGAAAGCAAGTATCAAATTTCAATGCAGACTTTCCACATTTTAAAATACAAACAAATGTCAGTTGAGCTTTTCATTCCTGAAGCCATAATATAGATTTTCTTTTCTTTAAAACAGCTTGGCATTGTTTCCAAACATAAAAATCACTCTTTGTGCAAAAATATATTTAGGGAATCTTAGTTGTTCTCCTTGAAAAATAGCATTCTCCAACTTCTTAGTGTCACACCCAGTCAAGATAGAATCTTCCATCAATTATAAATCACTAATGAGATATCTCATTACTAATGAATTATTTGGCCTCGTCACAGGAGTACTTTTTTTCTCCTCTTGGAGCCATCTCCTCAACTTCGAATTGGTATCTAAACAACTATTTTTTAAAATAAATTTACTTTAATGTAGATTGAATTTGCTGTTTGTTTCATCAATTATGATTTCAGGTCTATATTTTCTAATTTCACCCTAATTTTTTATCTTATTTAGAAGCCCTACTTCTCTTAAATAAGCCTTACTTTTTGCCTACATAAATTATTAAAAACTATTTTATGTTTAAAAAATACCCATATGTATTTATTAATTATCACTCTGCCATCTATACAGAGAGTTAAGGAACTTGAGAGAAAGAAGCACAACTAAATATAAAAGAAATCCCTAGAGAAGATTCTATAGTGCAATGGTTAAAAGTGCAAACTAAAGGCTGATGGCTGCCTGAATTCTGTTTACTACTAATATTTGTTTGCCTGACCTTGGGCAGATCATTTAAACTTTTCTATGAAAAAAAAATACTAGTATTCAAATGAGTTAATTCATATAAAACTTTTAGAACAGTGCTTTCCAAGTAGCAAATACCTAATAAATGTAGGTGGTTTTATTGTTATTAAACCAGTACATATGCCGTGGGCAATGAAATACTCTCTGTGAATTTGTAGAACTATTGGTCTCTTTTTAAAATTCCCATTAAGTAAAACAATATTTGCTTCAATTCCTTCAAACATAACCTTTAACTTAAATGAAGTGAAGCGTTTAGCTAAGGATATCATTTTTTAGGATCTAGGTAGGTTAAGTCAATAATCTAGCAGCCCTGTGGTCTCAAAAAAGAAGCAGCTCAACTCCAATAAGTGAGGTTTAAGTTTGATAGTTTAGTGACCCGAAGGAACTTTCCTTCCTTATTCCATTAAGCCTTGCCAAAACAAGTCAACTGTCAGTCACCAGCAGGATTCTTACACACCCTGAGTAACATCCCTTCTTGTCATTTCCCCACCGTCTCTTATCATTCCAACTTCAATTCATATTGGGTACATAAATGTGTCTGTAAATACATCTTTACACATATGGTACTATTTATATTAACTAATTTATTTACTCTTCAATGGCCTTAGAAAATTCATCCGGAGTTTAGGATGGCAACTCTGAACGGGTATATCTTCAATATATTTTTGGAGACTGATTATCGTCTCAAAAGTTTTCCTGTTTTTTTCCTTTATAGTAACAGTTTCACCTGAGCAAGATTTTATGACTGAGCATTGGAGCATAAAAATATGTACTGTAAAAACAGGTTTAGAATAATTTGATAGCAAATTTGGTTTTTGGGTTGGTTTAATTAAAAATCCGTATTCTGTATTTTCTTCTTCACATTGTTCGTGTATAATAATAATAATAATAAAATATAATTTCACTATTCATTCTTTCAGAAGTGCTTATGAACACTCTTTGTAATAATATTCATTTAAAGAAAGCATAATTTTTATAAGGCCAAAATGATATTAAACTTTCATGTTGAGGAAAAGAAAGATATAGCTAAGTGTTCTAGAAACTGATAGCTTAGACTTGGAGAAACTGGGGTTCAATCCCAGAATTCCCACCTTGGGCAAATTTACTCAACTGTAATTGGGGACAATAATAATCCTTTTGATTTTTGTATGGATTGTTTCAGATATATTGGTTTAAAATGGAAATATTAACATAATGATTTCATTAGAAGAAGAATAGCACACATAACTGACTATGCTCTGTTTGGCATTTCACTTTGTTTTTGATGACACTAGGGCTGTTTTCCTTTCCCCATTAGGACAGAGCATTTTGCTTTTATATCAGGACATCCCACCGTGGCTAGGTCATTATTTAACCATGACCAAAGTTTGAAAATTATAAGCATGTGGGTCTTGGGCCACCACATTTTGCTTTGGTCATTAAGAGTGGTTTGTTGATGCTAATGTAGGGCACCCTGTGGTGGTGTTTTTTCCCCTTACTCTTTGACTTCCTCTTTTGTAACATTTCACATGTGGAGCTAGAGTGATTAATTTTTTATGCTGTTGTTCTTATGTGCAGCATGATAAGGTGGGTTCTGTTCAATTCTCTAGTAGCTCTGCTGACACTAAAGGTAACTAATAGCTCGAGTGGGCCTCTCATGGCTCTGGGAGGTCTCCTGCGAAAAAGCAACAGACAATATCTTGTCACATCATAAATTCATAAGGAGTTAATTAAAGGCTTTCTCTTGCATCTTAAACACATTCCGAGTCCCGTATCACAAGGAATGATTCCTGTTTAATTACCAATGGCCTGTGAAAATTCGCTGCTCAAAGTGTATTTTAATGTCAGGCAGATTATCAGTACAAATGAAAAACTGTACCTGGAAAATGTCCAAATAATATAAACTTGTACAAAACTATGTGCATATAGTTTTTTCTTAATTATTTGTGAAGAGAGGTACATAAGCTAATTTTAAAACTTTTGAAACTGTCATTATAATATGTATGACTTTCAAAACATATTAAACTAAATATTGATTTATAAGACTGTTTGCATTTTCCAGTCAGTACACTGTATTAATTGCTGTTTCAAATTATTTTTAAAAATAAATACATATTGTATAATTACATTGCCAGAAAATTGTTGATCAATTTTAGAGACTTCAAGAAATGTTGTATGGGAATATGTTTCAATTCTGATATGAGATATTGTCAATTTTTATATATTTTGGGGAGAACAGAACATGATAAAAGTCAGATTCTAACGTTGTGAGAAAAAATAAATTTTTAAAACCTGTTTGGATTAATATGGAAGAAATTTACCTTGATGGACTCTTGATTATTCCCCTTAGATAATTTATTTCACCTAATGTATAATGGATAATCTATTTAGGTGGTCTTCTCAGAAGCCCTGAAGCTGTTTGTAGTGATTTCAATAGATTACAGCCCTTCCACTGTAAATAATCAAAATTACAATAAGTAACTAACAGGCATGAGGAAGTCATTTCATGATTCAAAGGAATTTTTTTCCAGCAACTTACCATTCATTATTCAGATGTATGTATATGTTTATTCAAGCAGGCCTCTACTGAAAGATTGTAATTTACTCCGCAGTGAAGAGGAAATTATATTTCTACATTTATTTTAATTCTATTGCTCAAGTTTTTTTCTGGGGTCAAAATACAAAGTCTAGAAAAATTCTAATTTGGTATAAAGCAATTCTTAAAATAGGTAGTATTACTAAGAATAACACTACCCTAATATTTTCAGGTCATTTATTTAACACCCTTAATTATAATATGAAGTATTTTTCACTTCCTAGACAGTTGTATTCATGATAAGAGAATAAATGTGTTTTTTTTTTTTCCATAATTCAGGCCCTCTTTAAGCTCATTGAGCAAAATACTTGCCTATATTTGGAGATGGCAAGCCTAGATCGACTCTCCATTTAGAGGTGCATTCACTTTTATGTATGCATTTCTGCTCTGTCTCAATCTGCCTTTTACTGGCATAGGCAGGTGACATAGGCTGTAATAAGTCCACATTAGACTTTTTCAGAACAAAGCAAGAAGCAGACATTGTGCGCAATTACTCTTTTGGCAATGCTGGGGGAAACACCAATTTTCAGAAACAGTGGCAGGCATCCATGTGTCCAGGGAGACATATGATATCTGTGCTAAGGACTATGAGTAGTAGTGACTTAGCTACAGCCATTGTAGGTATGGTTGGAACTTTGATCCTGGCTGTGTAAGAGCCAAGGTTGACTCTGTATTTCCCAGAAATTTAGCAAGCTCCTAAATATTCTTCAATAAATTTTTTCTTAAATTGGCAAGATTAGGTTCTGTTGAAAACAGAGAAGTTTGTAGGAAAATTAACATTATATCTAATAATGGTCTGTTGGTCATATGGATTAACTATTATAGTTGATGTAGAATGGCACCATCCTTGAGAGTATACCCCTTGTTAGAAACTAAAGTTATTGCATTTTATCTTCATTTTTCCCAATTTGAAGAATGCTTCTTACAAAACTTCTTAGGCAAGGTTACCACAAATTGTACTGCTCCACTTTCTGGTGTGCATGAAATAGTATGTGAGGAAAAATAAAATTTCAAAACCTGCTTGGATTTTGAAGTACGGATAACACTAATCCGTAAGCTAATTTTAAAACTTTTGAAACTGTCACTATAACATTTATGACTTTTAAAACATATTAAACTATAAAACTAAATATTGATTTATAATATCATTTGCATTTTCCATCCAGTATATTCTATTAATTGCTGTTTTTTTGCTGTTTCAAATTATTTTTTAAATAAATACAAGTTTTATAATTTACATGTATGTAATAGTATGTATTTATAGTATCCATACTATTATGAATAATACTATGGACACTATACTGTCCATAGTATGGATAGTATGGATTTATTATGACTGGTGGAGATTTGTTTTCATAGACCAGGCTAGAGAGGCCCTGAGAACAGATGGAAGCTGTCAGTATGGTTGGTTTCTGGTGAGGGTTCTCTTTCCTGCTTACAGACTGCCACCTCCTCTCTATGTCCTCACATGGTGGAGAGAAGGAGAGAGCTCTGGTGTCTCTTTCTTTTCTTTTATTTATCTGTTTGTTTGTTTGTTTTGAGATGGAATCTTACTCAGTTGCAAGGCTGGAGTGCGATGGTGAGATCGTGGCTCACAGCAACCTCCACCTCCCGAGTTCAAGCGATTCTCCTGCCTCAGCCTCCCGAATAGCAGGGACTACAGGCATGCACCACCACGCACCACCATGCCTGGCTAATTTTTTGTATTTTTAGTAGAGATGATGTTTCACTGTGTTAGCCAGGATGGTCCTGATCTCCTGACCTCGTGATCTGCCCGCTTCAGCCTCTCACAGTGCTGAGATTACAGGCATGAACTACCGTTCCCTGCCTCTTCAGTTTCTTAAAAGGATATCTTCCCTATCATGTAAAGGTGCCACCCTGATGTGCCACCCTTAAGACCTCATTTAACTTTTATCACATCCTTATAGGTCCTATCTCCTATTGGGGATTAAGGCTTAAACATACGGATTTTTGGAGGAATACAAGCATTCAGTCCATACCATTCTGTCCCTGCCCCCTCAAGTTCATATCCTTCTTATATACAAATATATTTCTTCCATCCTTATATCCTCAAAACACTTAACTCTTCCCAGTATCAACTCTAAAATATAAAGTGCAAAGTCTCATCTAAATATCACTTAAACCAGATATGAGTAGGTGAGACAGGAGGACAATACATCCCAAGGCAAAATTCCTCCCCAGCTGTAAACTTATGAAACTGGACAACTTTTGTGCTTCCAAACTACAATGGTGGATAGGTTTGAATAGATATTCCCATTCCAAAATTGAGAAATAGGAATAAAGAATGGGGTGATGAGTCACAAGCAAGTCCAAAACTTAGCAAACCAAATTTCATCAGTTCTTACGGCTCAGGAAGAATCTTCTTTGGCTCAATGTTCTGTCCTCCAGGGCAATGGGGTAGCAGCACTCCCACCTGCTACTTAGTGGTGGCCCGTCTTCCCCAGCTTCCTGTGAGGGCCCTGCCCTTTGAAATCAAATGGGAAGCAGCCTTATCCCTGGTCTTGTCCTGGGGGTGGCAGATCTGATGATCTCTGAATTATGTCGTGATTCTTCTTACCTTTTCTTAAAGGGTAACACATGCTAGCAGCCTTTTTTTCATAAAGTCCTACTTCATCTGTTTCCTTCACTCCCAGCTAACAGTGTTCCTACTAGTATAATCCCATCCATATTCCTGGCTTCTACATAGGGGCTGATTAAATTCCTAGTTGACACTCATACTGATCTCCTTATCAAACTTTGAATGTTCTCCTCAGAACACACTTTCTAGTTTTTTGCAACACAGGCAAAGAATTTTCCAAACCTCAAATCATGGTTTCATTTTGCTTAATAATTTCTTCTTCAATTCATCTTTTAGAAAAATGTTACTATAGGCAACCAGGCTACACCTCCAACACTTTGCTTAGAAATCTCCTTAGTTAATATCGAATTCCATGACTCACAACTTCTATCTTGCACAAAACGCTGATACACAATTCAGCTTAGTTACTTGCCACTTTATTATAAGGATTGCCTTTCTTCCAGTTTCCAATAACCTATTCTGCATTTTCAATTAATACCTCACCAGAAAGGCCATTAATGTGTGAATTTTTGATAAAAAAATCTCTTGACATCATTTTCTATTTTTCCAGCGTGCATCTTGAAGCTCTATCAGCCTCCATCCATCCATCATCCAGTTCCAAAGCCATTTCCACACTTTTAGGTAGTTTTTACAGCAGCACCCCACTTCTTAGTACCAAAATCTATCTTAGGGTTCTCTTAGGCAAGAAAAAAATAGAGTTTATTAAAAGAAAATAGGTTACCTGACAAATGAAGGTAGCATGCCCCAATATCTGCAGTCAGCAAGCTGGGCACACAAGAAAGCCAATCATGAAGTTTTAGTCCAAATCCAAACACCTGAGAACCAGAAGAACTGATGGGATTTTTCCAGTCCAAATTTTGATAGGCTCAAGGTTCAGACACTGCCAATGTTTCAGTTTAAGTCCAAAGGCAGGGAAAGACTGATGTACTGGCTCAAGGCAGTTAGGCAGGAAGAGTTCCCTCTTAATCTCTGGGCAAAGTCAGCTTTTTTGATCTATTCAAGCCCTCAACTGACTAGGTGAGGCTCACGCACTTTAGGGAGGTTAATCTGCTTCACTCAAGTCTACTGAATCAGGTGTTAATCTCTTCCAGGAACACCCTCATAGACACATAGAGAATAATGCCTGGTCAAATGTCTGGACACTTTGTGGGCCAGTCAAGTTGACACGTAAAATTAATCATCACAGCTACCAATAAGGTATTTTCCTAATCATTAAAACATACACTGTGATTCATTTTGTTTGGGCTGACTTGCCTTATGTTACCATCCCTAAACCAATCGTTACATATGGGAAGATGGGTTTACACACACTGATAGACAAATCTGGGTTATGTTTAAACCCTCAAATCAATCACATTTGCTTAGGTGACTCATTTTACTTCCTGGCAAGGTGTTTTGCTTATTCATTTCCAACTTTTCAGCAAATGTTGGTGAAACCATCCCAAAATTGATGGTAATATTTTTCCAACGGATATTCAGAATTCAGGGTGCTTTTTCCAAAAGAAGGAAGAATGGCAGGCAGAGAATGCAAATTATGTCTCCGAATTGAAAGCTGATTATTTAAAATTTGTATTTTAGCTGGTATATGAATTCACAAGATGCCTGAATGTCACGCTATACTATTTATTCTGAATGAATTTCAATTGGCATTAATTAACATTTATCACAAGTCATCTATGAGCAAAGGGCCTTTTGAGTTACAGTAATTTAGGGCTCCAAGAATATGTTTTGCTCCCTATTATAATTGTTATTCTGGGACATGAGAACTTGTCCTGTCATTTAAAAAGGAACAACACAAATAACTACTTCAATCTTTGGATTCGTATATAAGAAAGTATCTCTGTGGGCCAGGAGTTCTATATATTTTGCCTGACTTAATACTCTTGTTAGATATGGCCTACTCTCCTTACTAAAAGTGGCTTAGTGCTGTACTTCTTGTATGTGTATGAAGGAACACAGGAAAAGCGTTTCCTCCCACTCTAAGTCACTACTCTAATTCAAAGAGGCCCCAACTGTTCTTAGTCTAAAACCAAGGATGTTGGTAACTAAAGCTTTTACCACTTTTATCACCCATTCTTACATAGGGATCTTTGTAAAGTCAATTTTAAAAATAAGATTGACTTTTTCCGTCATACATTATTTCCGTATAGATTTTTGTGCATTGACAAGCCAATTTATTTACTGAAATTTTTTGGAAGGCTTTTCTCTAAAATAAGTAAACGTTGTGTTGGATGGAAATCATACTTGTGTGATTAGCTGTCTGCAGCAGAAGCTGTTGGTGCTGGGTCTGTACTACCTCATTGTAACTGTAATTGTCTTACTATTGTAGTGTTCACAGGACTTTCAGCTACCAACATTAGCATCTCATTGCCATGAAGCTTTCTTTGGTAGTTGGAACCCACTCAGCTTTGAACATGGACAGCAGCCATATCCAACATGCCTCCTCTTCTTCGTCCCCAGTAATCGCCTTTCCCCCACTTTCAGAAGGCTAAACCAAATACTGGTAGCAGTTATTGACAATTTCCTGCCTTTTGGGATATGGAATATAACTCAGAGGTTCCAGTTTTCCACAGGTTTCCAGAATGTGCCACTGGCATTGAGTATAAGGGTAGCTTGCATAATAGCTCACACTTAAGTGGCTACCCTTCTGTGGTGGATTTAATAGTGTTCCACCAAAATTCATGGCCACCAAGAAACTCAGAATGTGATCTTATTTGTAAATAGAGTTTCGAAGATGTCATTAGATAAATATAGAACCATCCGTGTGGAGAAGAAAGTAAAAATGTAGTAAATCAATGAGAAAAGAAAAAACAACCAACCAAACAAAAAGCAATTAGACAAATACTTTGCGATGAGATCAAACTCATTTAGGATGGACTCTAAATCTAATGAGAGTGTTCTTACAAGAGACAGGAAAGCGTGACCAGAGACACAAGGAGGAAAGACCTGTCAATGAGAGAAACTGAGGTTAGATTGCCACAAACCAAAGAATGTCAGTAGCAACCAAAACCTGAAAGAGATGGAGATGGATTTTCCCCTAGAGCATTTGGAGTGAGCGTGTCCCTACCAACACCTTGATTTCAGACTTTTGGGCTTCAGAATGTGACAAAATAGGTTTCTGTTGTTTTAAAACACCAAAGTTGGGGAAACTTATTGGAGCAGCTCTAAGAAACTAATACAATTCCCATCTCTGTCTTACTTCCGTATTCCCATACTGAAGTTTCCTGGAATATCCTACAAAATAACTACTTGTAATCAAATTATTGAGTCAAGGTCTGGTTCTGGGGTCCCCCAAATTAAGACACTGACCCAACACTTGATAAGTACAGATTTTCTGAATTCCAATCTGACTTCCTCGAATTTATAGGGAATTAGATACATAATGGTAGATGCACCTTTTGCACATCTGTGCTCGATTTTGGCATCTCTGTGTTGGCTAGATTATCTGAATTGTCATTGCAGGGGAATATTCAAGTATTTTTAACAGTTCTTTCTATGCTTTTCCTCATATTTCTAAAAGCCAGGAAAAAATGGCATTGATGGCAGTGATGCCGCAGGTTTTGGCTATAGCATCATCTGCCTGAACCAAGTTTGCTGCTCTCAGAGTTTGTTTTAGAATAACAATTATTGTTGACTTCACATAGATCCAGGCGAGTGATCCATAGAGTGCCATCAACGGGTGGGCACACAAGAGAAATTTCTTTTTAGTCTATGCTGTGAAACACACTCTCTTAAATTAGGAGTACTTTTATTTTTAACATATTTTCACGTTATAAGTAATGATATAATATTTTGGAGTTTTCAAATGCTTAGGATACAATTTTTAACAGTGATTTATTTTCTACCTTTTTGGTTGTTTATATGCATCAAAGTCAATGTTCATATACTGTAGCCATTCAAGTATGTCCCTAGTTTCAAGTTTTCAATGTTTAGTTACTAGGTTTTAGTAACATAGATTAATAAAAGTTTCTAAGGAAAGTTAAAATGCAGCAGAAACACAGCACCTAATTTAGGGCTTTAAATTTATTTTTTTAATATTATTATTATTATTATTTTTTTTGAGACAGAGTCTTGCTTTGTCACCCAGGCTGGAGTGCAGTGGCATGATCTCAGCTCACTGCAACCTCCACCTCCCCGATTCTCCCAGGAGAAGTGACTCTTCTCCCTCAGCCTCCTGAGTAGCTGAGACTACAGGCACCCACCACCACGCCTGGCTAATTTTTATATTTTTCGTAGAGACGAGGTTTTGCCATGTTGGCCAGGCTGGTCTCGAACACCTGACCTCATGATCCGCCCTCCTCGGACTCCCAAAGTGCTGAGCCACCACACCTGGCCTAGAAATATTAAAATATAGGTGAGCGAGTTTAAATAGCAGTTGTGTTTCAGACAGACATCACGTGAAACTCTCATGATGGACTCTCCCATGTGTTCATTTAGTCCTGAATGCCGCCATCAAGTATTCACAATTTCAGTTGTTCTCAGCAGGTCCCATTTGGCTACTAAGAAGAAGAGTCAATGAAAAGGGTTAATTAGCTTACAGATACTTTTTATGTAGCTCTAATTTTGGATAAAACTTCGGCTTTTTGAAACGGGAAGAACTGATTTCTAAACATAGAACGCCATGACCCAGGATCAGGATTCTGGATTCCCACAGCCTTTTTGTTTCCTTTAAAATCATCAGCCATCTAAACCTGCCACTGAAGTTTTCCACTGTGTGTGGGGTAATGCCTCTTTCATGTTCTTGAATTTTAGATTAGGTACATTATCAGTTTTAGGAAAAATCTAAAGTTCTGTGAAAATGTATATGAATGTTTTCAGAACTTTAGCTTACATCATCTCTATTATCTATGTACCTATCTATTTATGTATCGGTCTATGGAACCACACCTTATGCACCCACTTACATACGCAAAAACACCCACATATGAGATTTTAACCAATTTTAATAGAAAAGTCTTTGGTCTGTGTGTCAAATGCAGGGTGTTAAAAAATTTGTGAGATAATAGTAAGAAAAGACTCAAGACACATTTATGGTAAGCTTATTTTGAAGATATTAAATTCATGCAAATCATATAGCACATATAAAACAATTATAGCACATATAAACAATTAAGTCTCCATATGCCTATCTGATATGATTTACCAAATATGAGATAGTGTACTATATGGCAAATTTTCTAGATAACTAAGTTTCCCTTTAGTCTTATCTTTTCTAATTATTCTTTGTTTTAATAAAAGCTAAAAATTCCAAGAATAAATGCTTATAGTATAGGTAGGCTGATAGCTGAACATCTCAAATAGAGATGCGCTATTCTTGTACATTTTATACACAGAAAGTTAAATGGAAAGTTGAGCCACTATTAATGTGTTAGATAATTTATTTCTCCTTATAGCCCTGCAAAATATTTGAAAGATTTAGGTAATAATATTTGGATATAATTGCTGGTCCTTAGAATTAAACAGTGCCTTAATTTGTTGTATTAGATTAATACTCTCCATAAGAATCTCTAGTTGAAAGTTCAACTAGGTCTATTGACAGGAGTTGAGTAAGAGTATAAGTCACGAAGTTTTTTTGTCTTTTATTGTTTGTTTGTTTGTGTATTTGTTTTGAGACGGAGTCTCACTCTGTAACCCAGGCTGGAGTGCAGTGGCGCACGATATTGGCTCACTGCAACGTCCGCCTCTCGACTTCAAGTGATTCTCCTGCCTCAGCCTCCTGAGTAGCTGGGATTACAGATGCATGCCACCACGCCTGGCTAATTTTTGTATTTTTAGTAGAGATGGGGTTTCACCATGTTGGTCAGGTTGGTCTCAAACTTCTGACCTCGTGATCCACCTGCGTTGGCCGCTCAAAGTGCTGGAATTACAGGTGTGAGTCACTGCGCCCAGCTCAAGTTTGTTTTTAAGTCAGTAACACACAGTTGTATTAGTCTAAATCTGCAGTCCATAACACGCAAACATTTTTTTCTTTCATTTTCCTTAATTAATAATATCTTATCTTCCTATTTACTTATTAATAGGCTAAAGCCTTCCCCAATCTCAACCTCAAAGGTACACATTTTTTAAAATTTACATATATAATGTTGTGTTATGTAGCTTCATGTGCTTCTTCTTTATTGTTCTTCACAGAATTGTCTATTTCTGAGTTCTGCCCATGATAATAAATGTAAATTCAATTCATTATTTCTGACTGCTTTACTTGATTCTAACATTTGCTTATACCACATTTTACTTATCTATTTTTCAATTGAAAGGCATTTAAGCTGTCTCAAATTCTTGCTATTTCAATCAATGCTAAAATGAATATCTTTGTATGTGTCTTTTTGTAGATTTGCAAATGATTCTTCTAGGCATTACCAGAAGTGGAATTGTTTGATAATTTAAAACATTTCCTAAATGTGGTCTAGAATGGCCATAAAAATTTACATTTCTACAAGCAATGCATGAGACCTAGTTTTTCCACAATCTCAACAAAACTTTATGTCATTAAATGTAGATTATTGACTTTCTGGTGGATATAAAATCAGATCTCTATTACTATATGTATCACCATATTACTATATGTATTCCTCGAGTTTGTCTTAAAGTTATTGTCCAGATTAATGGTAATTGATATCTTTACAATGTTAAGTCTTCTTATATTTGTATTTTATATCCTTACATATTTTCATAAAGATTTTGTTCAGTTTTAGGTTACTGTTTAATTTTTGCCAACAGTAATTGTTATTCTAAAACAAACTCTGAGAGCTACTTTTTGTGGCTGTGGAAAATACTATCTTATTTTCTTGTAAACACAAATAGAAAATATTTGCACTAATTTTCCCCTTCATTATATCCCTGACTACCTTGCTGAACTCAGTATTTCTAATAAGTTATGGCTTGTGTTATGTTTTCTACGTAAAGTTATCATAGGCTTCATTATTTTATATCATTGCCTTAGCTAGATCTTCAACACCTTGTAGCAAATTAGTAATCAGCTGGTACACTCCATGAAACTGCTTTGCATTCTGATTGGTTGGCATTTATTCTGGACATGTTTTTAAATATTTTGAATGTTACCCCTGAAGAGATTAATCTTTATTTTGTTTTCAACTCTAAGTAGAATTCTTCTAAGCTTTTTCCCTCATATAGAATTACACAATTTGAAAATTATGGAGATAACCTTTATCAGATTGAGAAAGTATGGATTATTCTTCTTTCCCTAAGATTTTCAAAATAAATAGTTGTTGAACACAATCCAATGCTTTGTACTAATGTGCTTTTCTTTCTTTTTTTTTTTGTGGCATCTTAGAGGGATATATTTTCTGTTGACAAACTACCCATTTGTGGTTCTTAGTTGTGATTTATTATTTTAGTACAATATTGGAATCATTTAGCTAATAATTTAATTAGAAACTTGGCTCAGCTTCACAGGTAAATTGACCTGTATTTTTATTATTATTATTATAATTTAAGTTCTAGAATACATATGCAGAACCTGCAGGTTTGTTACATAGGTATACACGTGCCATGGTAATTTGCTGCACCCATCAATCCATCATCTACATTAGGTATTTCTCATAATGCTATCCCTCCCCTAGTCCCCCAACCCCCAACAGGCCCTGGTGTGTGATGTTCTCCTCGCTGTGTCCATGTGTTCTCATTGTTTAACTCCCACTTATGAGTGGGAACATGCAGTGTTTGGTTTTCTGTTTCTATGTTAGTTTGCTGAGAATGATGGTTTGCAGCTTCACCCATGTCCTTGCAAAGGACGTAAACTCATCCTTTTTTATGGCTGCATAGCAATCCATGGTGTATATGTGCCACATTTTCTTTATCCAGTCTATCATTGGTGGGCATTTGGGTTGGTTCCATGTCTTTGCTATTGTGAATAGTGCTGCAATAAACATACATGTGCATGTGTCCTTATAGTAGAGTGATTTATAACCCTTTGACTTTATACTCAGTAATCGGATTGCTGGGTCAAATGATATTTCTGTTTCTAGATCCTTGAGGAATTGCCACACTGTCTTCCACAATGGTTGAACTAATTTACACTCCCACCAGCAGTGTAAAAGTGTCCTATTTCCCCACATCCTCTTCAGCATCTGTTGTTTCCTGACATTTTAATGATCTCCTTTCTAACTGACGTGAGATGGTATCTCATTGTGGTTTTGATTTGCATTTCTCTAACGACCAGTGATGATGAGCTTTTTTTTCATATGTTTGTTGGCTGCATAAATGTCTTCTTTTGAGAAGTGTCTGTTTATATCTTTTTCCCACTTATTTATGGGTTTGCTTGTTTTTTCTTTCAAATTGTTTAAGTTCCTTGTAGATTCTGGATATTAGCCCTTTGTCAGATGGATACATTGCAAAAATTTTCTCCCATTCTGTAGGTTGCCTGTTCACTCTGATGATAGTTTCTTTTGCTGTGCAGAAGCTCTTTAGTTTAATTAGATCCCATTTGTCAATTTTGGCTTTTGTTGCCATTGATTTTGGTGTTTTATTCAAGGCTACACTAACCAAAACAGCATTGTACTGGTTCCAAAACAGATATATAGACAAATGGAACAGAACAGAGGCCTCAGAAATAACGCCACACATCTATAACCATCTGATCTTTGACAAACCTGACAAAAAGAAGCAATGGGGAAAGGATTCCCTATTTAATAAATAGTGTTAGGAAAACTGGCTAGCCATATGCAGAAAACTGAAACTGGACCCCTTCCTTACACCTTATTCAAAAATTAACTCAAGGTGGATTAAAGATTTAAACATAAAATCTAAAACCATAAAATCCCTAGAAGAAAACCTAAGCAATACCATTCAGGACATAGGCATGGGCAAAGATTTCATGATTGACCTGCATTTTTAATCTGGCACTGTCTTTATCAGTTTTGGATCCAGATTATACTAGTCTCATAAAATCAATGACTACTACAACTTATAGAAATAATTATTATATACTTTGGGTGCTTATCATGTTAGGAATCTTCTATGCACTTCGACTGTACAAACTGTGAAATTATGGCGTAACCCAATACATCTTAAAGTGAGATCATAGACTTTCTTTTACTTTGAAAATGTTTAACCAATTTTCTAGTACTTTATCACAATTACTATCATCATTTAATACAGATGACTTATAATATCAACTAACATTTACTACATACTTGAAATCTTCAAAGTCTCACGCATTTATTAATTTATATATTCTCCTGAGAATACAACAGCAATGATAGGTAGACACTATTATTAGTCTAAATTTACATAGGGAACGTAGTGGATCTGTTGAAGTCGCATAGCTTATGATAAATGTCACCAGGATTTGAACCCAGCCAGCCCCTAATTATTATGATACATTGCGCATCAAATAATAACGATTTCTAACAACTTATAAATAAGAGAAAATTTCTGCTCTGAGAGAGTTTGATAAAAATCTCATTGTAATAATAATGGTTTGCCCTTTTTAAGAAAGTAAAATTACCAGCAGTTTAATTTCTTTAATGGTAACTTGTCTCATCAAATATTGCTACAATATTGCCCAGCAGGTTAAAGCACAGGCTTTTATCAAAATAGCTAAGCTAATTAATAACAGAAGCTATCCAAAGAGAAGTTTTTAGACAGTATGTTTTAGATAAATTGTAGCGAAATAAAACATAATTGTAAATCAAAACTATAAGAAATAATATAGCCTGTATACCATTATTTATATCTAATGTTCTTTTAAGAGGTTTAATATTTGTTTATAGACTGAAGAAAAATCACTTAAAATTACGCTGTCCGTCCTTCAGTAGTAGTATTATTGAGTTCCTAAAATAATTTAGGTGATTATTTTTATTGTCTTATTATAAAAGACTTTTTCCCCTCTGACAGCCAAACTTGTTTTATTTATAATTCAGTCTTACAATTTATATAAACCAAAAATGTATAATTTTCAACTAAAAGGTAGTATTTAGAGCCCAGGTTCAGTGTTTACCTGAATAAGGGCAAGTCTCTTTCTTTTGAAGACTTTTTCTCTGCAAGTTTGATCATGTTGATTTATTAAACGATGCCGAAGCAGTGCATAGGGGGGTTATGACAGTGAAAAATTATTTGAAGTGTTTCAATCTATCTTATCAATTTCATTAACCATTATCTCCTGCTGAATTGTAGAACACTTGGTGTCAGGCGGTATGTTTATTGACAACACTTTGGCATTGTGCTTTTTTTCTACTATAACTGAAACACCTACACTGACTAGAGAGATGAGAAGAAGGTGGCAAGAATTAAGCACAGCTTTGTAGGCAATGTAAAGTGACAAGTGTTTCCTTAACTTCAGGTGGCTGTAGGACCAAAACAAATGAACAGGAGGGTGATTTCTATGCTACTCACATACCTTTTAGTAGTAATTAATGATTAAAATTTATGATCTGTATAGTTTTAATTAAAATGGTAGTAAGCCTTCTAATATCAGAAACACAAATTAACTCCAAATGCTAATGTAAAGAAATACATTACATCTCACATGTGAAATCCCAGGAGTGTGTAATTTTTTTTTCTATCAGATCAGTATCAAATTATCGGATACATATTTTTATATTTTATGTATATGTTTGAAAGATATTTAGAAAAAATACAATTGTGTCAACTGAAAACAACTATGTATAATCCCCATGTTATGGAAATTTAATAAATGTTTAATGAATAAATACATGATTTATCAATATTTATATTCTACAAATATTTAAAAATTTATTTATATTTATCTTTTCAGCAACAAGTGTACAAATCAATAAACATAAGAAGTAGGCTGAATAATGGCTGCCAAAGATACACACATCCTAATCGCTGGAACCTGTAACTATTACCTCATATGGCAAAAGGGACTTTGTGGATGTGATTATTTTAAGGATCTTGAAATGGAGATTATCCTGAATTTTCCAGAGGAATCCCCATGCTGTCACAGGGTCCTTATAAGAAGGAGACATTTTAAATGGTAAAGATCAGTAGCATTTTTACACTTTGCACATTGTATGATTTAAAGCAAAAACTTCAGTGGTATAATCCATGTAACAATGGAAGTGGCGATAAACTCATAAATTGTATTGCAGCCTTAGGATACAAAAAAAGATCTTGAGCAAAATAAAATAAAATATTTTTATAAAAGCAACTAAGAATTTCAGAAAAGCTAGTAAAAACTAATGTTTACTCTTTTGTCATAACAAAATTGCTACTCTTTTTTAAAGTAAAATATTACATAACCTTATTTTGTGAATGGCAAGTGAAAAGTTTTCACTTTAATGTATTTTGTTTAAAAAATACTAACATAATTGATATTTTGGCCCATTCATAATGATATCTTAACATTTTTGAATGGATGAATAAGTAAGTTATTAAGAAAATAAAGTCTATGTTGACTACACATAATTACAGGATTTGGTTGCGTCCATGCCCAGTAATTAATTCCCAGGAAAAAGTTAATTTTGTGGTAACTGCTACTGATTTTATAATTATGAAAATACATTGAGCAGTGTTTTATTTATTTAGCAAACATAGTCATAGGTAAATCTGTTATTTTTTATTTATTTATTTATTTTGAATGATACATAATAGATGTACTTTTTTGGGGTAATACATGTGATAATTTGTTACATTCACATAATTTGTAAAGATCAAATCAGTGTAACTGGGACCTTCTCTATTAAAAATATTTTTCTCCTCTACTATAGCCATGCCATGTCTTTATGAAATGGATTTGCAAAGACCTAAACCGTTGTTTTTTGCCATTTCAATAATAATGCATATAGTTGTGTGATTATTCCGTGAGGATGTCTAAGGCACAAAGAACAGCCATTCCATGAATTATTCATTTGCTGGCTAAAAGTATAATAAAACAATTTATTGCTGCAAAAAAATAGAAGGAAGCAGTGATCAGAGGGATAGAAGTTTATGTTATAAGGAAGCAGAGAGAGGTTTGAAGACGCTAAGCTGCTAACTTTGAAGATGAAGCAAACATCCCACCCGACTCTTGTGGACCAAGTAATGCAGCGAATGCAGTTCTAGAAGCTGAAAAAGGCAAAGAAGCGGATTCTCTCCAAGAGCCTCCTGAGCTAGCACAACCCTTCCAACAATTAGTTTTGGTCCATTAAAACCCATTTCAGATTTCAGACCACCAGGACTATAACATAATGTTGTTGTTGTTATTCTAAGCGATGAAATTTGTGGTAATAGGTAACAGTGGCAACTAGAAAGCTAATATATCACCTTATAAATAATGGAAGATATATCCACAATTGCAGTTTTATCATAGCAAGTCTAGATTAGTTTGCAAACACTTTTTCTACTTTCTCACCTTCCATTCACTTCTCAGTTCTTAATAATATATTTGTTCCTTCTCCTCAGTCCTGTTTTAATTTTTAATTGTTTCAAATGGTTTGCCAGGTTCCGTGACAAAGGTTTAAGATATAATAAATTTACTAAGCTATGATCTCTGTTTCACAAGACTAACAAAGAGTTACAGGAAAAGTGAAACAAAACCACAAAGTTAAGAACTACTCTCTAGAGTTGCTTGGTCCAATGCAGTAGTCACTAGTCAGATGTGGCTACTGAACATTTGAAATGTGGCTAGTTTGGATCAAGATGTGCTATAAGTATAAAAAATAAGTACACACGTGATTTCAAGGGCTTAAGTAAAAAAAAAGTAATACATTTCAGTAACTTTTATATTGATTACACGTTACAATAATATTTTGGAGATAATTGGCTAAATAAAACATTAAATTGTCTTTTCTTGTTTCTTTTAATTTTTTTAATGGACTATGGATGCTTAAAATTATGTATGTGGCTTACTTATTTCTACTGAAGAGTGCTGATCTAGATTACA
The DNA here is from genome assembly GCF_028885625.2 of Pongo pygmaeus. Lineage (NCBI taxonomy): Eukaryota > Metazoa > Chordata > Mammalia > Primates > Hominidae > Pongo > Pongo pygmaeus. The sequence goes on along the minus strand of NC_085930.1, from coordinate 15,498,326 downwards.
CTCTTTGAGAGTGTAGGGGTCTGTTATGGGTTGAACTGTGTCCCCTCAAACTTCATATGTTGAAGTACTAATCTCCAGTACAACAGAATGTGACCATATTTGGAAGTTGGGTTTTGCAGATGTAGTTAATTAAGATAAGGTCACTTGGGTGTGCACTATACTACTGTGACTGTTGCCCTTAATAAAACGGAAATTTAGCTGACAGCAATGGCTTGTATCTATAATCCTAGCACTTTAGGAGGCCAAGGTGGGAGGACTGCTTGAGCCCAGCAATCTGAGAACAGACTAGCTAATATATGGAGACCTCACCTCTACTAAAAATTTTTTTTAAAAGCCTGGTGTGGTGGTGGGTACCCTTGGTTCCAACTTCTCAGGAGGCTGAGGTGAGAAGATCTCTTGAACCTGAGAAGTCAATGCTGCAGTGAGCCATGATCATGCCACTACATTTTTTTGTCCCAAAATAATAATAATAATAAATTAATTAAAAATCAAAAGGGAAATTTGGACACGGAGATAGTCACAGTGGGATATACCATGCAATACAATGTAAAGATGAAGGCAGAAATAGGCTCAATGCATGTACAAGTCAAGAAAAGATTGCCAGAAAACCATAAGGAGCTGAAGGAAAGGCATGAAACTGATTCTTCTTCAAAATACTTCAAATTAACCCATCATGCTAATACTTTGATTTCAGACATTTACCTCCAGATCTGAGACAATAAATTTCTGTAGATGCTGCTGATTATAATGCTGTTGATTATGTGGTACCTAGTGATGCCATTTCTAGCAGAGTAATACAGGGATCTTTTTCAGAATAATGTGTTTAGTTGTGCAAATAAAATGTATACTGCTATAAAGAAAACAAATAATAAAGAAATACCTGGATTAAAAATATATTATGAAGTAACATGCATTAGTTCTTTTTCACATTGCTATAAATAACTTCCCTGAGACTGGGTAATTTGTAAATGAAAGAGGTTTAACTGACTCACATTGCTGGGGAAGCCTCAGGAAACTTAGAATCATGGCAGAAGGTGAAGGCGAAGCAAAGCACCTTCTACACAAGGCTTCCTCCTTCAGATTCCTTCACCTTCCTCCTTCAGCAGGAAGGAGAAGTGCAGAGTGAAGGGAGAAGGTTCCCTCATAAAACCATTATATCTCCTGAGAACTCACTCATTATCATGAGAACAGAATAAGGGAAACGGCTCCCGTGGTCCAATCACCTTCCTCCCTTGACACGTGAGGATTACAGGTCCCTCCCTCAACATGCGGGGGTTACAATTCAAAATGAGATTTGTGTGGGAACCCAGAGCCAAACCATATCATAATGTGTATGCTTCTTTATTAACATATTTTATAAAAAGACCTTCTATGACTTCTGTTGTCTTCCTCTGTCATTACCTTTTCCGTAACATTGGATTCTACCTATGACTCATTCCTTCCTAGAAATGTTTTTTTCTTTAGCTTTGCCAATTGTAGTCTATTCTGGTTCTCTGTTTCCTCATCTTCCACTTGGCCTTTAAATATGGGAAATTTTAAGGGTTCTATCTTCACACGTTTTCTTTTCTCCCTCTTAGACCCTATTTCATGAACTACTTTCTGATGACTCTTCCATCCTGACTTATCTTCTGAAATCCAGAAAATATTTTTAACTGGACATTTCCACTTGTATTTCTAAGAGGGATCTCATGTTCAACTTTACTTCTATTTTAAGGTAGTCAATTAGGCAAAGATTTATCAGTTGTTAAGAGCAGAATCCATTTAAGTATACTGCTCTCTTTATTTCACTTGCCACATTCAATTGGTGCTATCAGTTTTATATCATAACTTTTAAAGTTTTAATAAATATTCTTTTCTCCTGGCATCACTTTAGCATAAACTTTTTTTTGTTGTTTGTTTCATACTTGGATTATTGAAAGCACCTACCTCCTGGATCCCCAAACTCCAAATTTAGAGTCTCTGGAGAGTCATTTAGAAATGCAAATATGATAAAGTCACTATCTCACTTTCAAAAATTTACCATTTTCTCCATATTCCAAACCCACTGTCATGGTTTTCTGCCTAATACCCGGACTTCATTAAGTAATCCACAAAACACAAGACATTTGAACATCTAACAGCCCTGACTCCCTGAAACATGTAGATTGGGAAAAGACAGGTTAAAAGGCTGGGAGATGGGGGATCTTTGAGTCCTGGGAGGTCACAGGGGCACCTATCGTGTGGTATAATAACTGCAATCAATTACTGAAGGTAAAAATAATCTGTTATTTATAAAAGGTGTGTGCAAACTCCAGGCAGTTGCTTTACTGGATACACAAGAAAACAACAAACGGGAAGAAAAAAAAGAAAAAGAGAGAGAAAGAAAGAAAGGAAGAAAGGGTGAAATATTCATACCCTTGGTTATTGCTATCTGTAGTAGTAGTTAAAATGAAATTAAGGGAGAGTGACGAGGAAAATAGTGGCCTGGGCCAAGCTGAATTCCAGCCAGCCTGTGCTACAACCCCTAGTCTCAGACCCTCTTTGAAGGGAAATGTTATGCTGAAATAACACATTGCAATAGTTAGAATAATTCAAAAGAGAATGAGATAAACAATGAGGAAAGATAAAAGGGAGGAAAACGGGAAAGACTCCTCCCAGCAGAGTTGAAATAATTAAATGGTTATTAAGAAGTAAGATGCATAAAGCAGACATTGATAAGGGTTAAAAATATTTAATGCAACACTTTTGGGAGTTGGGTGGGCTGATAGGATCTCTTGTTAGTCCACAGTGCTAAAGAGCCAAAACAAATACGCTTTATTCAACCTAGTATTAGTGAAATTTTTAAAAACTGGAAAGCAAAGATGACATGAAAAACCTGTCTTCAAAAACCTAGGACAATGGTCCCACAATCTAGTCACTATAAAGATTGATTAAGGAGTCAGTGTCCTTCACCTCAATGCCCAGTTGGGTACTCAAGGCCATCTGCACTTGAGTGGATACAATGGTCAATCAGTACATGGAAAAGAGATGTTACTAGGACTCCTTCTCATGGGAACTCCATGCACTGTGGTTCCCAAACTTGGTAAATTCCTACTAGGGACTAACGTTAGTTTGAGAGGACCTAAGAAGAATTCGAGGGTTGGTAGGATTAAGGTGAAAATTGGAATGAAAAGTTGATATATTAAAGCAGATTTTATGCAAAATGCTTGCGTCTTTTTATCTGGATGTATTATGGAAATGGATATTATGTATGACTGGAGAACATTTTACCTAGTACTATGAAACAGAAGGTATGTAACAACTTAATTGGATATGTTAAATGGAAACCAATAAGATTGCCACCCAAATTAACAACTTGTGTGGACAAGTTGTTAACTTAAGAATACCCGTTGGGCAAAATAGGTTAGAATGTCAGCATTTGGTTGTTTTATTTGGACCTGGTGGGACACATATTTTATAGGTGAGAATAGTTGCTAAATCTTGTAGATAAAACCACTTGAAAAGAGTCTCAGAGTTCTGTGGCAAAAGCCTGTGGGCACAACCCAGCATTAACTGCTGGGATTTCAGATTCCAGTATTTCCATTAGAGTGGCAAGTATTAGCTTGCTATCAGACATTAATTGAAACTGCCCCTATGTAAATGATGTAAAATAATCTTGAAACCTGAAATAAACATATTATCTGGGGTGATGTCAAGAAAGCAGTCCAATGGGAAGGATAGAAAGTAACTGGAACTGTTTCATGATAAGATGGAAATGGTTTGTATGGAAACATAGTCCCAGAGGAAGGCCAGAAGAAAAATTATTCAATGTATTCACAAGCTGGTAATCTATTTTCCTTTAAGACTGGCGTTCTAATCACCTGGGGATCTGCCTGATCAGATTGCCATTTACATAGCTCTTCTGTGACCACAAACGGATGGCTTGGTTTATGGATGGCACTTCCAAGTGAAAGAGCAGCATCTTGTTTGGAAGGCTAACTGCTCTGATCAAAGAAAGTAAATGTAGACTAGCCTGGTGGGCTAAAAACTGCCTGCTGCTTGGCCCTGTGGTTGAGTTTTTATTGACTCATGGCCAATGAGCAGCCCATGGCATGATCATATGCTCCAGCAGAAAGGCAATGTAAAACTGTCCTATTAAAGGGATGCGATCATATGGGGAATGGTCTTATGGAAGTAACTTTTGGAATTTGAGGAGTGAATTGAAGTAGGATATGTTGATTTTCATTGAAGGAACCCTATTCCGGAATGAAAAATTGATAGGAGCCAGTGAGTAGACACCCTGATGTGCTTGCTTCAGGGGTCACCTGGATTGTTGAAACAAGTGAACCTTAGGGATCTGCATCAAGGCAGGTATGGACTGCGTCTAGACATATTCCTCTTGTACTCTATTAATCATGTCAATCGATTCTTCCTCATGGTAGTTAATCTCATGATGTGATTATTAATAGTGATTTGTGTTACTCTTATTTTTCATAATAATTTCATATTGGGTTGTATGGCTGCTTCAAGAAAAGAGTTTTTCATTTGTATTTTTTGAAGCTCTGAGAATTCAACGAGTTTCAAATTATTTTTTATGCTAATCACTCACATTGACAATCCTTTCACCAGACAAGTAGTGTAAATTTGGATTCTCCACGTATGTGTGACAGATTTTTTGTCATGAAATTTTATAAAAATTCCCATGATCTGTCTTTTCGGTTGAATTGTGTCCCCCAACTCATTCCCAAAGTGATGTGCTGATGATCTAACCCTGGTACCTGTGAATGTGAACCTAGTTAGAAGGTCTTTGGAAATGTAACAAAGTTAATATGAATTCAGACTGGATTATGAACAGCCCTCAATAACTGGTCTTTCTACAAGAAGAGAGATTTGGATGCACACAGATATATGTAAGGAAGAAAATCATGTGAGGAAGGATGCAGATATTAGAATGATATAGCAACAAAGCAAGGAATGCCAAACCGTCCTGCAAGAAGCAATTTCAAACTAAACTCTCTCTACTTCTTTTATTTTCATTGTCTTGGTTTGAAGCACAAGAAGTCTATATTGGTTCAGTACATGGTGGCATTAAGAGCAGAAAGCTCTCATCTTAAACCCTCCCCTACAAATAACCTATGCTGCTTTTATAGAAAAGTATTGATTACTAACATGTCATAAACTATTTTCCTGTAATATTTTATCCTCTGTCCCTTTTATTGAGATTCATTTTTTCCACTCTTATTCCAACTCCTGTATTTTTATTTACTTTATTTTTGAGACGGAGTCTAGCTCTGTCACCCAGCCTGGAAATCTCGGCTCATTGCAACCTTTATGTCCAGGGTTCAAGCGATTCTCCTGCCTCAGTCTCCAGAGTAGTTGGGACTACAGGCACCCGCCACCACGCCTGGCTAATTTTTTGTATCGTTTGTAGAGATGGGATTTCACCATGTTATCCAGGATGGTCTCGATCTCCTGACTTCGTGATCCACTCGCCAAAGTGCTGGGATTATAGGTGTGAGCCACCTCGCCCGGACCCAACTCCTCTATTCTTGAACTAAGCCTCCTTTGAAACCCTCAGGATGAATTATGCACGTTATTTGTTTGTATTTCTGCATATATCAGAAAAAAATCATTAAAATATTAACTTATTCAAAACTCAAATTATATTTTCTTATTTTATAGCCCAGGGCTTTCCACAAAATACAATCTTTTTTTTTTTAATGAGAAAACAGAGGACAATATTTTTGATATGTCATCTTTAACATTAATAGTAATTAAAAATTAGTAAAAATAATTACATGACCTTTCAAAGATCTTTGTTCTAAAATGACATAATTAAAATGGTTTGCAGCATTTTAATACAGAGAAAAGATTGTGCTACCTGCATTTTAAATGGTATATGTTCAGTGGTGCCAGTATTATGTCATTATTTGAACCTAATGCTACACTTGAAAAATATATAAACCCATACTTACCATACTCCCTATAGCAACCAACCTAGCAAGGTAAATCAGATGACCTTAATGAAAAATTTTCTATATTAATTTTCTTTGAATCCTCAGTATCATGGCACACAAAAGAGTTCAGAATATGTCGTGTGAGCTAATAAGTCAGTGGATGCCTAAAAATGATTTATAAAAAATGATTTTTACAGTCAAAAGCCACCAATGAAATATATCCTTCATACATCTTATGTTAAAGTAGGTATTTTTGAAATATGAGAAATGTATTGATTTCTGAATTATGTGCCAAGTTTCATTTTAGATGGCATTACAAGGCTGTTTTCCAACAGTATCTAGTACTCAATTGCGCTTTGGTGAACTCATAATTATTTTGTATATGCTTACAGTTGCATTCATCTCTCTGCCATTCTTTCAAAGTTGGCTGCGTTCAGGAGAAAATCAAGCTGAACTCACTCAGTAAACAAAGAAAACTCTTTCCAAACCATGTGATAAGGAGAGTTTTCATTTGGCAGAGCTAAGGTCTTGTCTGATGAATTAAATTATACAGTCCATTAGAATAGAAAATATATCTTATGCCAATTTTATTCAACACATAGATCACGGATTTGGCCTTTTGGCTGAATTATATCTTTGACAGTTGCTTTTGGGTTGTTTCCACAAAGAAAATATTAACGTTTTTTCAAACCTCAGAATGACACCACCTGTACATTTATTCATGAGATGGACATTTGCTGAACATCTACTATGTGGAAATAATGCCAATAGGAAGTTCACATTCTATAGGAAAGAATTAAAAAAGATACAGTCTCTATATAACAAGTCTGCAATGTATGTAAAATGCTACAGGTGTGCTGCAGATAAGAAAATTTTTTTAAATTGTCATGTGGCCATGAATAACCTAGTCGGTTTACTGAGATGACCTTTCAAGGCCATGTCTTCAGTTGTACTGAGTAGATTCAATGCACAAGGAGTATTAGACAGGTGTCTTTTCCCACTCTTAGTGGTCTGTCTTGCTAAACTTATGTGCATCAGCATCCCTCTAGATACAACCATGGCAGACTCTACCGATTAATCAGAGTTGGCTAGGCCTCAAGATAGTCTTTCTGTCACTTTTGTTGGCAGAGATAAATTCCGATGAAATTTGTTAGAACTTACTATAAGAGTAACCAAGAATATTCAGCACAGCAATATTGAGAAGAAAATCCAGTGAGAAAGACACATTTACTTGCGAATGTGACTTACATTCAACCGTATCAACATACCTTGAAAATAAATTATATGTGTGTGTGTGTGTGTGTGTGTATGTATCCAGTTGATTCTTTGTGTCTGTGGGTTCCGCATCTGTCAGTTTGAGCCACTATGAATAAAAAATATTCAAAAACTAATAATGAACCAAAAGTGAAAATACAGCAATACAAATTATACAAATAAAACCTATACGGTATAAGAACTATTTACATAGCATTTACATTGTATTAGGCATTATGAGTAATCTAGAGATGATTTAAAGAATACAGGAGAATGTATGCAGATTATATATGCTCTTACTATGCCATTTTATACAAGGGACCTGAGCATCCACAAATTTGGGTGTCAAGTGTCCTTGAACTAATCCCCCATTGATACCAATAAAGACATGTGTGTGGGGTCGGCAGGGGGTGCCTAGGCTGTTTTAGGATTTCTTAATTCTTTGTATTATAAACATATATTTGCTAGACATTTTAATAAAAGGAAAATCCATTTTAATTTTCTAATTACTTTGAATTATTTAATATAATATGATTATAATAAATATTTGCTAAGTGTCCATAGGACATGCATATAAAACTAATATCAACTTCTAAAGCAAGCAGTATATTTTTTAAATCTTTAATCTTTTTAACCTTTTATAGAAATAAAAAGAATTTGTATTATTATATAACTGGAAAAGAAAACATACGTATACTCATACCAAAGCCAAAATTAGCATAAAAAGAAGAAATCATACACAACCTTTTATAAATACAATGGATTTTGCACTTAAATTGTTCATTGATATGAAATTGTCTATATAGCTCTCTAAATATGATTATTATACTTGTCTTAAGAAAACAACAGAACCTCTCTCAAATAACTTCTTTGGGACCTGTTAATTGTCTTTTACATTGACTTGCACTTTTTAAATCTGTAGCAATTATTTTTCTCATAGTGAGTTACATTTCATTGGCACCGCTGTTAATATCATGTTTGATTAGCCATTAGTGGTTTAACTCACCACGCGAACAATGAAACTGTTGTTCATAAGATAAATATTAATATCATTTATTTTCTATGACATTTTAACGCTGAAAACATTGCTGCTAACATAGTTACAAGATGGTCTGGAGCTGTTAATTCCACAAAGTTCATTTGTGATTTCACTGGAATTCTGAAATTATGATATTTGCAAATAATTTATGCAAAGTAACTTGTGCTTCATTTTACCCACCGGAATTAAAAAGATGTCCACATTATAGTTTTGCGTTTTTAAAGAGACTTTTATTCTTTTACACATAATGACAGTGAAATTTGTTTTTAGATAAGATGCTTTTACACTTTCATTGAGATTAACAGAACCAGAAAGAAATCACCAGCATAAAAATGCCTCTAATGTGAAATATGATGACTTACATTATTATATTCATTTTTCAAGATAGCTGGGAGTTAGTATTTTTTTCCAATAAAAATGTTATAATAATTTTATCATTACTTTTATACATTTTTTAAAAATATTTTCTCTACTATATTAACCTGAACACCCTAAAATACTCATATTTTACTCTTAGTAAATCTCTATATATTTATAACTTCAAAATAATATTCAAAGGCTGATATTAATAAATACTTCTCTTGTATAATAAAATCATGTTTTGCTTGTAATATTTGGGGGTAAATTTTTATGTCATTTTTCTTCACTAATGCAATATCTCTTTTTGTTTTACCAAACTGCCATAAACCATTAGCTTAAACTAACACAAAATTAAATCCCTTTAGTTTCAATTTCCTGCATCTTTTAATTTCAAAAGTTTCACTAAATATTCAATGCTTTTGTAGAGCATTCTCTAGAAATCAGCTTGTTATAATTTTCCTGCCTGATAATACTTTGTTTACAGATTATGTGTACATTCAAAATTATAGATCTTTTTTCATGAATGCATTTTATCCTATATATAACAATCACTGATTTTATTTTTTAAAGAGATCAAGAACTTGTTTTCTGATAGGCGTGGCTATTAGATATATATTCCCAAATGCAGCTTGATAGATTGCCTTTTGCTTTTTTTTTTTTTTTGGCCCCACTTTTTCTTTCCAGCTTTTTCCAGTTCTCATATGTAGATTAATTTTATTATTAGCATTCAATATCCTGCTATAAACTAACTCCCAGTGGAAATGAAAACAAAGGGAGTAATTTGCAAGCAAGTTATAATTATTGCCTGATTCTTTTTACCTTAAAATTATTGAGAAAGATTCTTTCCTTGAACAAATTTTACTTAGGCTTCTTTGAGCCCTCATTTTGAGTAGGCTTCATCCTGGGGCCATCTTTGGCCTGCTTAGTCCAATTACAGCAAGAATCCAGCTAAAGCAGTTGAGCAAGAATTCCCACCTTGATAGCTGATAGCCTTCAATACCTGGTCAAATTCCTTCTATCACACCGTTAATAGCTGAGCACCCTGGTCTTCCTTCTGTAGGAACCCTGTTAGATCACATTAGCAAAAGAAGCTCCCTACCCTTATTGTCTCCTCTTAGTAATTTTCCATCCACTGAGCCCTTACTTTCTTCCTTGGCTATAAATTCCCACTTTTCCTTATTTTAGTCATAGTTGAGGCCAGTCCTCCTATAGCAATACCCCTATTGTAAAAGTCATGAATAAAGATTTTCTTACCATTTTAATGAGTGTTAGGTTTTTTTTTATTTAACACTGTTCAGGCTAATGTATACAGTTTAGTATTTATATCTATTTTTAAAAATTATAAAACATTTAACAAATCTCTTATCCTTGAGACCTTCAAACAAAGAGCAACAAAAGTTCAACAATGTAGAGACTAAAAGTATATTGAGCCATAAACTAAATTAAAATAAAAATGAAAAACTAAGAAAAAATATAATGACGACCCAAACATCTGACAAAGATCTTAACAACTGAAAATAGCAAGGGCTTTTAAAACCCAATATTATAATAATGATAATAACAATAACAATAATAATAATAATAATAAAAAACAGGGCCAGACGTGGTGGCTTATGCCTGTCATCCCAGCACTTTGGGAGGCCAAGGCGGGCGGGTGACCTGAGGTTAGGAGTTCGAGACCAGCCTGACCAACATGGTGAAACCCTGTCTCTACTAAAAATACAAGAATTAGCCAGGCGGTAGTAATCCTGCAATCCCTGTAATCCTAGCTACTCAGGAGGCTGAGGCAGGAGAATCACTTGAGCCTGGGAGGCAGAAGTTGTGGTGAGCTAGATCCCGCCACTGCACTACAATCCGGGTGACATAGTGAGACCCTGTCTCAAAATAAAATAAATAAATAAATAAACAAAAATAAAAAACATTAAAAAGTCATTAAGATAAATTTGAATTACAAAGAAAAATGATATGCAAATAGTTTTTAAATCCATGAATAGGTGTTCAAACTTAGAGACTTCTAATTGTCTCTTAATAGCCATTCTTCTTCTTTATTTAGTAAAAATTAATATAAAATAAACCTGCATCGTAGTTGCTTCCCTTACAGAGATGTATGACCGTGTAGCTAGAGGTCTCAAAATGACAGGTAAGTGCAACTGTTGGGTAGACATCCAGGCAGTCTCCTTAAGAGAGAAAAGCACTTCTTTCAACATCCCACTTTTTACCCTTTTATCCCTTTTTTGAATATAATTGTGATAGTTGAGTCTCCAGCAGTTGTTGGGAAGATGAACCTGAAATTGGAGACCTGATCCTGAATCACAAGCAAATTTGTGGTGCTGCCCTTATCAGTCCTGGGTTACCCTCTACTCATATTCACTTTATTTATTTATTTATTTATTCATTGAGACGGAGTCTCACTTTGTCGCCCAGGCTGGAGTGCAGTGGCATGATCTCAGTTCACTGCAACCTCTGCCTCCCGCGTTCAAGAGATTCTCCTATCTCACCCTCCTGAGTAGCTGGAATTGCAGGCACCCGCCACCATGCCCCACTAATTTTTTTGTATTTCTCTTAGAGACAGGTTTCACCATGTTGGCCATGCTGATCTCAAACTCCTGATCTCAAGTGATCCACCCACTTCGGCTTCTCAAAGTGCTGGGATTACAGACGTGAGCCACCATGCCCACACTTCAGGTTTATTTTTTAATGGCAGAGAAACCAGACATTATGCGGTATCAGCTCCCATTATTTTAATTATTTTATGAGCACAAATCTTATTCTATATACAAAATTAATTCAAATGATTTTTAGTTTTTGGTTAGCAAAGATAAAAAAATGGTTGAGACTATTTTTGTTTGGGTGTGGAAAAACAGGCAATCATGCATTCTTTATTATTATTTGTATCATATTATTATACTTTAAGTTCTGTGATACATGTGCTGAACGTGCAGGTTTGTTCCATAGGTATGCACCTGCCATGATGGTTTGCTGCATCCATCAACCCATCATCTACCTTAGGTATTTCTCCTAATGCTATCCCTCCCATAGCCATTCCTTCTGAAACTATTCCAAAAACAGAAAAACAGGGACTCCTCCCTAACTCATTTTATGAGACCAGCATCATCCTGATACCAAAACCTGGCAGACACACAACAAAAAAGGAAAATTTCAGCCAATATCCCTGATGAATATTGACGCGAAAAATCTCAATAAAATACTGGGAAACTGATTCCAGCAGCACATCAAAAAGTTTATCCACCAAGATCAAGTCGGTTTCATCCCTGGGATGCAAGGCTGGTTCAACATATGCAAACCAATAAACGTAATCAATCACATAAACAGAACCAGTGACAAAAACCACGTGATTACCTCAGTAGATGCAGAAAAGGCCTTCGACAAAATTCAATACCACTTCATGCTAAAAACTCTCAATGAACTAGGTATTGATGGAATGTATCTCAAAATAACAAGAGCTATTTATGACAAACCCACAGCCAATATCATACTGACTGGGCAAAAGCTGGAAGCACTCCCTGTGAAAACCGGCACAAGAAAAGGATGCCCTCTCTCACCATCCCTATTCAACATCGTATTAGAAGTTCTGGCCAGGGCAATCAGGCAAGAGAAAGAAATAAGCGTATTCAAATAGGAAAAGAGGACGTCAAACTGTTTCTGTTTGCAGATGACATGATTATATATTTAGAAAACCCAATTGTCTCAGCCCAAAATCTCCTTAAGCTGATAAGCAACTTCAGCAAAGTCTCAGGATACTAAATCAATGTGCAAAAATCTCAAGAATTCCTATACACCAACAATAGACAAACAGGGAGCCAAATCATGAGTGATCTCCCATTCACAATTGCTACAAACAGAATAAAATACCTATGAATACAACTTACAAGGCACGTGAAGGACCTCTTCAGGGAGAACTACAAACCGCTGCTCATGGAAATAAGAGAGAATACAAGCAAATGGAAAAACATTCCATGCTCATGGGTAGGAAGAATGAATATGTTGAAAATGGCTGTACTGCCCAAAGTAATTTATAGATTCAATGCTATCCACATCAAGCTACCACTGACTTTCTTCACAGAATTAGAAAAAACTACTTTAAATTTCACATGGAACCCAAATAGAGCCCTGATAGCCAAGACAATCCTAGGCAAAAAGAACAAAGCTGGAGGCATCACACTACCTGACTTCAAACCATACTACAACTCTACAGTAAGCAATCATGTATTCTTAATGGTGTGGTAAATGTAAATTGGTAAAAATTCTTTGAAAAATATTTGGTGGCATTTCTGCAAATTAAAAATTATATATTCTTTGTCCAAGAGGTAGATATCTAGGAATTTAGAAATCTCTTCTAAGGAGACTTCCTGGAAGTCGCTCCAACACTTCTGCTTACTTAGTATTCCCCTCCTTTCTATGGGGGATATGTTCCAACACCCTTTGTGGATGACTGAAATCATGAAGAGTAAATAACTCTAAATATACATTTTTTTCCAACAATTCATACCAATGAAAAAATTTAACTTATAAATTATTCTCAGTAAGAAATTAACAACTAATAACAACATAGCATAATTACAATTTATTATAATAAAAATTATGTTAATGTGAGCTCTGTTTTTTTTTTCTCTAAATATGCTGTGGTACTGTACCTCTGGTAACTGAAAACTGAAACCACAGAAAACAAAATGGCAGGTAAGTGGGGAGTATTCTGTATTATTTTCCAGATCTTTAGTCAAATGACCACACAGAGAGTAAGGGAGGCTGCTATAAAAACACTGAGTTGCAATCGCATCATCATTTATTGTAGAAGAAAATTTGAGATAAGTATAAAGTTCAACAATAGGGTTATGATAAAAAATAAAAATAAATGCAACATTTATTTAGCAGTAGACAATCATGCATTTACAAAAGTCGAGGAAGATTTTGGGATACTGATGTGTGAAAACACACGGGAAAGACTGAATATTTCTGTGAGGTTCTTCCTTTCTAGGAATACCTCAGGCAGTTTTGACCTCCCCTGCTTTCCTCCTATGTATACTGACAGGATTTTCCAATTGGAAATAATCTCAAGACTGTTAAAATACTTTCACTTTTTATCAGTGAGATCTTTTAGTGGGATATACATGCTATATCCTGAAACAAGCCACTCCGTTACACTCACTTGTCCTGCAGACAGAACTTGATTGTCATTCTGGAACCAAGATGTTTCCCCATGTGCAAAGGAAACATAAAGGATGCAGAGTCTCATGGTTTGGGTCTTCCTAGTTACAGATGCTGTACCGGTAACGTTACTTCTTTCTTGTATTCTCTACTAATTATTAGTAAAGGTCACATTGGGTAAAAATCTATAAATTGTGCGAGTCTGGCAGTTCAGCCTTTAGTGATAGTTCGGTATCTGAAAACCTTGATGCATATAAAGTAAGTTAGAAGATAAACTGCCTTTATACAAAAAAAGTGTATCTATCTCTTCTTATGTAGATAGGAAGAATATATTTCTAGATGAATACACAATAAATTATTAATAGTAAGGAATAAAACCAAACACTAAGATTTATGCACTAAATTATTTTTCCACATTCAAAATTACTTTTACTAAAATTGACAAAAGAAGGTAAATATAGATTTTTTGTAATTCTAGGTAAATATAACTGCCCATAACTATGTTATTTATATCAAGATCTGTGAAAGCTTAGTCATTGAGTTAAATATTGTTAGATTGGTGAGGAAATTAATTCTTAAGTTCAAGCTTAGTCAATGAAACTATAATCATTGTATCAAGACTGAGGATTACATTAGAATAAATCTATTAGTTAATGTAGAAGCTCATAATAAAGTTTCCTTGAAAACACTTATCAAGATTTCATCATAATAATCTTGATAATGACAAAATAAGTTAAGTATAAATGTGGCATGAAAGACCCTTGAATAAGTCTAGTTTATGTCTATAATTTCAGTTTATTTAAGGTATCTGTTTACATATAAATATTCTGTTTCATTCTCTTTTGCTTTACAAGAAGTTGTCCAATACTAGGTTGTCCAACCCATTGTGTTCTCAAAGGGTCTTTTCGAACAACTCAAATCTTCTTATTCTCTCCGATTTCATGATATTGAAATGTATGTTTTCTGGTCCCAACTTACTTTTCATGAAAGCTTAGATAAGTCACATTTGTGATTTATAGATTTTAAGTTCCACAAAGTTATCTTATACGAAGTTAAATATTTGGAAGAGGCTGGAGGAAAGGGTCTTTTCAGATTATATCCTTCTGTATTGCTTTTATTATATTAAAGGGATTTTTTTTTTTTACTATTTTTATAAAAGAAGTTAGAAATACATCTCATGGCATTAAATTACCATATAAATAAACTCGAACAAAATTTCCTTCAAATGAACAATAGACCTTGTTTTGTTTTCTCTTTTTTATTTCTCTTTTTCAAGAATATAGCTAAGCACTATTGCGGAGAAAGATTACAAGGTACTAGATCTCTGAAAATCACTTTGAGGTAAGTGAATTAGTTTCCATGATAAGTAAATCTTATTCTGTTCAGCCACTAAAAATAAGCATCAAAAAATTAGATTCCTGTAACTCAGCAAAGATCTGGAATAAAAGTAATACATGAGATAAAAATCCTCATATTGTAATTCTTACTCAATTTATAGCCTTTCAATGTGGCATTGGGAGAAGAAAACTTAATGCTTAAATTCCCATTTTGCAACTTTACATAAAAACAGTGCTGCTGACAGGCTACAAAAGAACTTTGAAAGCAATAACAGATAACAATACAATCCTTTTTACAATAAGTTTAGAAATTAAATGATGAAAATAAAGGACAATTAAAGATTAGGGACCTGCTGATGGATAATTAAAAGCCCAGCAATTGTGATCATCAAATTTTTTTCAAAATCATCTAATTTATAGCAAGTAGTTCTTTTCTGAAAATAAAAATTTATTATACCATGAGATACAAAAAATATTTTGACACTTTTCCTGTGTATGAACAATAATGGCTCGTGTAGAACTGGAGGAAAGAATTTCTTTCTGGTCTGTTGTAGAGAGCATTGGCTTAACAAAAGTATATCCTATATAATCTTCTCAGATTTGAATAGAGCCTTTAAGCATGGGATGATTTTTGTTGTTGTTGTTTAATTTCTTTCTTTTTTAAAATTATACTTTAAGTTCTGGGATACAGGTGCAGAACGTGCAGATTTGTTACATAGGTATACATGTGCCATGGTGGTTTGCTTCACCCATCAACCTGTCATCTACATTAGGTATTTCTCCTAATGCTATCCCTCCTCTAGCCTCCCACCTCCCGACAGGCCCCAGTGTGTGATGTTCCCCTCCCTGTGTCCGTGTGTTCTCATTTTTCAACTCCCACTTATGAGTGAGAAAAAGGCATGGGATGATTTTAAATAATCAGTGGTAGAAAGTATAACTTTCCAGGCTATGATATTCCAGTTAATGATATCTGCTCCAGCAACCAATATGTATTGAGTACATGCCTCGCCATAAACAAAATAACCAGAATTGACCACATACTTACTATATTCAAGACCCTGTAAGGACTTTTGTGTGTTCTGAGACTTAATTCCCATATCAGCTCTATGATATAAGCGTCACAGTTTATCTCATTTTGCAGGTAAATAAGTTGAAAACCAAAGAGTTAAAGTGGCTTTTTCAGAAATGCCAGCCCAGTCAGATTAAAGCAGAAATAGACACAGCCTTTTTGTAAGTACAGTCTATTGTCTTAAATAACTCTATGAATAGACATAAGGAAAATAATTATTTTAAAGGTATCATTTTTAGCTTTAGTGTACCTAGAATGGAAGACTGAAAATATGCCCACTAAAATAAATAAAACACCACAGTACAAAAATCACATGAGAAATCATAAGTTAACATATATTAGTATATTTACTTAAATTATTTTAATTATTCCCCCATAATTTTTAAGAGTCTATCATTTTGAAGAGTCTATCATTTTGAAGAGTCTATCATTTTGAAGATGTGCTCTTTAACTGAATTAGAATTGAAGAAATTATACAGTGTTATTTATTTCCATTTTTAAAAATATGATTAAATCTATCTCCTTAGCCATTGTCAAATATTAATTTTTGGGGGTACACAGAATAATTATGCATCTGCTGACAAATTAGAATAGTGTTAATACAATTATAAAAATAACCTGAATTATATTATTCAACAAGTACAATAGTGTTGTTAAATATCAGTGGCTATGCAAACATAAATTATGACTATTCATTAAATGGAAGTGGGTAATCACAAAGGCCTTCCTTCTTGTCTTGAGCGGGCTGAGGAGGAGGAGGAAGAGGAAGGTTAGTCTTGCTGCCTCAGGGATGACAGAAACAGAACAGGAGGAGGAGGTAGAAGGGAAGGCAGGAGACACAGTGCACACTCAGTTTAAGTTTTGTTGAAAGAAATCTCTGTATAAGTGATGGCAGCTGCGGGCTGTCCGGAGCGGCCAGAGCTGTGGCAGGAGCAGCTGTGGGAGTGGCAGTGGCGGCGATAGGACCCCTGTGCCCTGCATCCCCTGTACCCCACGTCCCGAGGCAGCTGACTGCACTGTCTCCACCTGCGTGTGGCCGGAAGGGACCCATTCCCAGGCCCGGAGCCTCCACTGCTCCAGACACTGGCCTCATGTCATTGCTCCCACCCACCACCACCGTGGGGAGGAGGCGGACAGTCCTTGCAGCCGCTGCCCTAGGAGGGCTGCCTTGATGGGGCCGGGCCTAGCCGCCCACCCATGGGAAAGCAGTACCGTCGGGCACAGAGGAGGCAGCAGAGAGGGGACCAGCGAGGACCTGGAGCCCCTGCCCCGGGCTGCGAGGAGATGCAGTTGGGGCTACATGCTCCACACAGCCGGTGGGAGCCAGGGACAAGCAGGAGCCCTGACCCTTCCAAGTTGGTGGGGTGGGAGCTTCCCGGGTGCGGCTGCAGACCCAGGCAGCTCTGCACTCTCGGGCCTGGCAAGCCTCCTACCTTCCGGGTTGGAAGCGCCCTGCTTCTGCTGCCTGGCTTCTCCCCGCTGGGTCTATCTTCTGGATCTTGGAGAAAAGTCGGGGCCAATGCTGGTCGCTGTCACCAGGTTGTGCACACGCTTAGGGGGGCAGCGCTGACTCACCCATCCCCGCCGCCAGAGTCACCTCTGGACTTTGGGTGCTGACAAGCAAGAGACGGAGGCTAAGAGGGTGCTGAGGACAGCTCAGCACTGGCCTGCAGGCTCCACTTGGCATGAACAGCCTGGGTGCCATGAACAGTGGCAGAAGGCAGACAGGCTCCTGGGCAGGAGGGGGCTGGTCCCTGGTGAAGCCTCACCTTCAAGCCAGAGACGGCCTGAAGCCTGGGGGCGAGGCTGCCAGTCCTGTGGACCAGAGCGGGAACTTGTGTTCTTTCCCCTGGGCCCGCCCGTGGCTGCCCAAGGACCAATCAGCATGCACCTCCTCCCCTCTGAGGCCCATCCACCCTCCAGCCTACCCCACCCCAGGCTCGGTGGAGAATGGAGAGACAATGGAGGGATGAGAAAACCAGCTGCAGAAAGGAACTACCCTCTCTGCTGACAGTTGGACACTCGGCCGGATGACCTGCCTGGCAGGTCAGAGAGAGCTACCCTCTCTGCTGAGAGCTGAACACTCATGGGGACACCCTGGCTCCCGAGAGGAGCTGCCCACTGTAGGTCTCCTCTGAGCTGTTCTATTACTCAGTAAAACTCCTCTTTGTCTTGCTCACCCTCCACTTGTCTTTATACGTCATTCTTCCTGGACATAGGACCCACCAAACAGCAGGGCTAAAAGAGCTGTAATATAAACAGGGGTGAAACACACCCCTTGCTCGCCATGTTGTGGGTGACAAGGAGAGAAGAAGAGCTGCGGTCCTTCAGGGAGAAGAGCTGCAGCCCTTCGGGGATCCCATACCTGGGAGCTCCCCGAGCCACGGCTGTGACTCCCTTTTGGGACCCTTGAGTGTCCAGGCTTCTAGGTGCCACCAAGTTCCCTGGTGCCAGCTGTGTGCCTGGTCCAGCAGCAGTTATGCAGTGAGCTAGCACCTGTGCCAGCACCTGGAGCTGCCCACCTTGCTGCAGCAGCTGGCGTGCCTGACTCACAGTTTCCGGACCCCACACTTGCTCGCTCACACACCCCTTGCCGCTATGCGACAGTCTCTTCGGAGGTGTGGGACCCAAACTGGTAGGGTGAGCTGAACGCAGCCTGCCAAGGTGAGTGGGCACAGTGGACCCAAGCAAAACTCGGGCAAAGGCGCCACCAGCCACAGAAGTTTCTGGCCAGAAAAGCAACACCCCCAAGAATCCCATAAGATAAGTGGATCCGTGCAGTTTAAACCTGTGTTGTTCAAGGATCAACTGTATTTCAAATCTGTAATTTGGTAGGCCATCTTGTTATTTTGGAATCATTTGCTTATGTTTTTTAAATTATTTATTAGATCTCAGTTTTCCATTTCTGTCCTTTGATTTTCTTCCCATTTAGGTTCTTCAATATTATTCAATCATCTGGTCTCTTGTATTGATGTCATATGTTTATTCACTTTTCGATTTCCATATTCTTACTTTGGGGTCTTCATATGCTCTTGCTGACATTTTTGCCAGTCTCTGTTCCTCATCTGCTTTCTTACATCTCTCAGTAATATGTGTATTTACTCATTTTCTGCTACGCAGTAACGATGAGAAACCCAATAGACATCATGAAAAGTAATTTTTTTAGAAATTCTTTCAAGGTTAACTTTCTGTGCACGTTTATGTATGGCACTACCCAAGGTTTGCACTTGACTTTAAGACTGTATTTCTTTCCAATTTCTATGGTAAGATTGAATTGATGTCATTTTATCCTGATGACAGATAATGTTTAGTTAATTCAAGACATGCAATCAAACACAGCTTTCTTTAAGGTGCTCCACAGGTGTGCATTAATGGGCTGCTAGTTCAATTAGTCTGTGATATTCCTACCAAAATATTCTAGTTTTTCCTTTGTTGAGATGAAATGTCACAAAGCTATTGCAAGGATTAAATGAAATAATTTACATAAAATTTAAAAGAAATGGGGAGAGTTTATACTCTGTAAATGCTTCTATCTTCAAATCAATTTCTTAACTCATAAAAAGAATATCCAAGTCTTTGCTATTGTGAATAATGCTGCAATAAGTGGGGTGGGGGGGAGGGGGGAGGGATAGCATTGGGAGATATACCTAATGCTAGATGATGAGTTAGTGGGTGCAGCGCACCAGCATGGCACATGTATACATATGTAACTAACCTGCACATTGTGCACATGTACCCTAAAACTTAAAGTATAATAATAATTAAAAATAAAATAAAAAATAAAAAGAATATCCAGTCACTGAGTCTTATCTAATATTAATAGGAGTATATTTACTAAATAGGAAACTGCCCGGGGTACAATCTTTCTCAAGGAATCATCTACTTTGAATTTAACAAAGGAAAAAATTTTGTTTCAAGTACTTTCATTTTTTTCCTGAAAGTCAACTCTTTAATATGTATTATATCCAATTAGTAGAACACATAAAATTGTAAAGATGAAAATAACACTAATTGTGACAGCCATGGAGGTGTGTCACTCAGATCTGCTGCAGGAGGTCTAGTCAGCCGACAGCCTCCACCAGCTGTGTCTTCGGGTTTCACTGAAGTATCTATCCATGCCAGGGTTAGGCTTTCTTCTGACTGCTCTAAGTCAAGGAGTGAGCGGAGGAGGGACGTTAGACCTGAGCCATTTCTGCCCAATGTAGGGCACTTAGGGAATATTTGCCATGGAGTTTGCTATGGCTTGAATGAGCCTTTCTCATAGCTGCATTGGAGTATGAGGTTCCTTCCTACCTCATGTCCTGCCAGACCTCAATTGTATCATAAGTGTCAGCAATGGATAGGGGTCTCAAAGCTCTCCCTGCCTTCCTCTGCTCCTTGTCCTCTTTATTATTTACAGATATTTCACCCAATGAATTTTTGGCAATTCTACTTTTGTCTTGGCATCTGCTTCCGAGAGGACCAGAACTGACACATTTCTAGATTGAAATTTTTCTTTGAATAGTATTAAGGAACATTTTCACACTTAATAGCCAAGACTGGGTAAAACAGAAATAAAATTATGTACATAGAGAATATCACATGTAGTACTATTTAAAATTTCTAAGCCGTTTAGTGAGACTGTGTAAAGTCACCATTTTTACTATAGTAGAGGGTCCCCATTGTTGTATTTTTCCTGATGAAGTATAGCTTCACCTTCTCAGATATAATATGAGAAATGTGAAAAAAAATTGGTTGTTAGAATCATCAAAGAGAGGTGCAATAATTTTAAAAATAAATTTAATAAAGTCATAGGTTTTAAAATCGATCTCCTCTTATTTCCAACACTTTTAAAATAGTACAGAGTATATTATAATACAATTTTATATAACATAGAAAGATTGATTTTTAAAACAGCTCTATGATACCTTCAAAATTATCCTGCATACTGCCCTCATTTAACAAAAGAAAATATCAAGATTCTGACAAACTAAAGTCACCATTACTGCCGGAACTAGAATTAAAATTCCTATCTCTGGATAGAATGTTTTTATCAAAATAGTATACTGCTTTTAATACTGCTTTTGATCAAAACACCAGCTTAACGGGTTACACATGAAGTTTTCCTCCTACTTTAATCATTTCTCTATCAGATCTCCAAATGTTAGTCTCTCTTATGGTACAAAAGGCTGGAAAGTTACATAAAGTCAATTCCCATGTGTTTGATTTTCTGCTAAATGGAACTGGGGAATAAGAAAGATTTGCTAGTTATTGCAGAATTTGGGGACTCAATCCTAAACGCAATAAAGGATCATTAATGGGTGCAAAATGTCCTGCTTCCTTCACATGTTGTAAGAATATGCCAGTGCCAATTACTATTAAATTTGACTTCAGTGATAAAAGGCAGTTTCTTTCCAACTCTATTTAAAATCACAGCGTCACGACTCCAATTAAGTTGTTGTGTATCATTAAAGCATTATTTTCTTGAACACATAATACACTTTTAAAGATAATTATTGATACAATCACGAGATTAAGGACTTTTTAATCTGATTAATATCCACACATGCCTCAACATCTCGTTTTCTCAGAGTTTATGCTAATACATATTAATTTCCTTTTAGTCCTATAGCGACCTACAAGTGTGAATTGGGTGGGGAAAGGAGATTCCTGCCTGTTCAAAATATATTAATGTCAGAGGAACAGAAAATTATCAGGCTGTTTTGTATGTTAATGTTTAAGTGCATGCAGAAAACTGCCTTGCTAAAATCTGCTTTGAATAAGAAGGATTTTCATTAAAGATGAGAAAACATGGACCATGGTCTCTAGGGATGTACAGAAGAATCTATAATGGTAATCTAAAAAGGTAAAGCCTATTAGGCAGATGGTATCATATAAGAAAAAAAAAAAACCCACAAAACAAAACAGGGGCTCGAGCTAGGAAGAAAAAAACGTCCAGATCCTCTTAGAATGACAAATAGAATGGAACGTGCTCTTGTGAAAGGAGGAGGATAGGAAATACATATTCATAGCTGGAAACTCATAAAGAGTATTTATTTGAATCATGGTAAAATCAAAGGAAGAAAAGATAATAAAGGTTAAAAGTCCTTAGAGGGAAGCATATTAGACCAGTCTTATGCCTTTGAACACTTAATTTGATATAGCACAATAAAAATATTAATTGGAAATTTTGATTACTATTTAACTTTTATTGTTAGACCTAGTTTTAATCTAAGAATTCTCAGATAATGATTTTTAAAGACACACAGTACCCTTGGATAGAAAATACATTTTATTAAAACTTTTATATAATTATGTCATCATTATCTCTACTTTCCATCCATATTTTCCAAATAAGTTGTGTAAGTTTAGCATACAGAATTTCCTAAACTCCTAGTTTACTCAAAAATAAAGTTGTTGATGCAATGTTACTAGTTTTTCAAAATTAAAATTACTTTATTACTGGTTTTGTTTCAGTTTTAAAACAACCTACTCATCTTAAAATTATCAAACACTTAAACATACACACAGTAAAGTAAAAATAATCATAAGACCCATTATCCAGACATAAACACTGATAGCATTTTGGGAAAACCATTCAGAAATTACTCTATGTTTTATATATATATACTGTTATATATGTTTATATATGTATGTTATATATGTTATGTGTATGTTATATATGTTATATATATGATGGTGATATATATATGCAATAGAAAAAATTTATAAATATTTTGTGGCCTATTACAATACTACATGACAACTTTCTTTCCAATAAATATTTGCCTCTTTTATATGAAGCGTTACCATATAGTGAGCACATACTATGTGCCAGATATAGTAACACAGATGTAAGCAACATACAATAGATGGTAAATGTTAGTAGCTATTATTCTATCACCTAATCTGTATATGGATCATGAACATTAGTAATGATTATCTCCATTTTGTACATAAAGACACCTATCTTAGTTTCAGAAACCTTTTTCAGGTCATACAGTTATGATTTTTCTTTGATGTTGTCAGATGTTTTTAATATCTATCTAATAAATGCAAAGTACAGGTATTTATTCTAAAGTTATTTAGTTAATTCTGTATTTATTAAATTTTAGTTCATATAACATGTCTCACCATGAAAGATTGATTGATTTTTTTTTTGCATTTGCATTTCTTATTTATATAGTAAGAATAAATCCCTAGAATACAAACTGATAGTTCAAAGAAAATGCAGCATTTAGATTTTAAGATACATTGATAAATTACTATTCCAAATACAGCTCATAATATCACAATCAATATTGTCATTAAGCAAAACTTCAGTCAATATTGTCAGTTTTTTTCAATCTGATAAGTAAACAAAGGAGATATTACTTTTGATATAATTTCATGTATACTCTCATTGGCTGTTTTTATTATTTTGTAGTCATGAATTTTCTACTTACTATTTTAACCATTTTTTATTAGGTATTGACCTTTTTATTGGTTGGTAAGAAGATATATTGGAGACATTCTTGTATAACGTATTTGCAAATAAGTTTTCTTTAGTCATTATTATTCTTGCAATTTTTTAATAAAAACTTCAGCATGATATTTACATTTTAATTTTGTTCAAATGTTGTCAAATGCGTATTTTTTTAATTTTAACGTGAACCATAATCCATGATGTATTTATAAAGAAATTGATAAAGAAAAAACCACCAATCGATTTAAAAATTGGCAAAGGATCTGAATAGACATTTTAAAAAGAAGACATAACAATGTCCAACATATACATGAAAATGTGCTTGTTTTCATTAATAATCCAGGAACTGTGAATCAACACCACAATAAGACATCATTTTGCATTTGTTAACATGGCTATTACTAAAAAGACAAGAGATAATAAGTGTTGGTGAGGATGGAGAGAAAAAGAAGCATTCGTCCTCTCACAGTGTAAATGCAAATTGGTACAGCCATTATGAAAAACACTATTGAGGTTCCTCAAAGCATGAAAAAGAAAACTATTTTGTGATCTAGTAATCCTACTAGTGGAATATATTCATAGGAAATGGAATCAATATGTTGAAGAGGTAGCTGCATTCCCTTCTTCATTGCAACATTTTTCACATTACTAGCCAAGATACGGAATCAACAGAAGTGTCCATTAATGGATGAATGGATAAATAACATGTGGTATATATATACAATGTGATAGTATTCAGACATTTTTTAAAAATGAAATTTTTTGGTTAAAGCTAATGTGGATAAACCTATAAGACATTATGCTCAGTGAAATAAGCAAGGCACAGAAAGACACTGCATTATTCCACTTATATGTGGAATTTAAAAATGTCAAACTCATGGACACAGAGAATAGAATTGGAATTACCAGAAGCTGGGCAAGGAGGGTGTGGGGAAATTTTGATGAAGATATACAAAGTTTCAGTTATGCAAAATAAGTAAATTCAGGAGATTTAATATAAAATAATGTGACTATAGTTAACAATAATATATTGGTACTTGAAGACAGCTAAGAGATTAGAGCTTAGAGTCCTTACCATACACATAAAATTGGTAACTACATGAGGTTATGGATGTGTTAATTAGCTTTATTGTGGTGAATATTTTATAAAATATGCATATATCAAATAATCAATTTGTATACCTTAAATATGTACAATTTTTGGCTGACAAATATATCTCCATAAGCTTGAAGACAAGAAACATATGTGGTTTATCTATTAATCTTTTTTGTTACATTAATTTTAATGTGATTTCACTGTGAATATCAAAATTCTCCATGTGATTTTATTACTTTGAAATTTGTGGTGACTTACTGTTAAGAACCAATAAATTATTAGTTTTTACATTTTTTCTGTGTGCACATAATAAGAATTTTGTTCAGTAATTGTTGAGCACCAGGACTCCAACATTAACTTCTGGGAAACGCCAAGAAAATTTTGAAAGAATGACCAAAGTCAAGTGGCTATAAACAAGATAGTGTGGTTGGTGTCTTTTTAGCTAAGTAAAGAAAGTTTTCCAAGAGTGTGCATGGAACTACCTGTGTGACATGATGTTGACATGAGAATAGAGTGGTTATCATTGAATTTGTCTTGATAAAGTCATTGGTTACCTGGACAGTAGAAGTTTTAAGAAAGTGGAAATAAAAGCATCATCTGAGTAGCTCTACTACCAAATAGAAAGAAAGTGTTGGTTAAGAGATGTGTATGTTTAATTCCCTTATGGCTATATGAAGGAAGATTGATGTTTCTACTATTTTATTTTCCTCCTCAGATCTTAGTTCACAAAGAATATAGCAAGTTCCTTCTTCAAAATCATAACTTTCATAGAATTGTAGTTTTAGATTGGACTGAATTAAGCATATGAGACATGAATTTACTATGATTGTCCTTTCATTTATTAGTGATTACTATTACTACAGGCGTACCTTGTTTTATTGCTCTTCACTTTGTTGCATGTCACAGGTACTCTGTTTTTTACAAGTTAAGAGTCTGTGGCAACTCTACGTGGAACACGTGTATCAGTGCCATATTTCCTATAGCATGTGCTCACTTCATGTCTCTGTGATATATTTTCATATAATTCTTGCATTATTTCAGACTTTTTCTTTTTTATGATATCTGTTATTGTGATCTGTAATCAGCGATCTTTGATGCTACTATTGGATTATTTTCGGGTGCCACAAACTGTGCCCATAGTAGACAGTAAACCTAATTGATTAGTATCGTGTGTCTTCTGACTATGCCACTGGCCACTGTCTGGCCATTCCTGTCCCTCCCTTTCCTTGGGTCTCCTTATTCTCTGAGACACAACAATATTAAAAGTAGGCCAATTAATAGCCCTACAATGGCCTGTAAGTGTTGAACACAAAGGAAGCATCACACATCTCTTACTTACTTTATTTGTTTGTTTATTTTGAGTCAGGCTCTTGCTCCCTCACCCAGACTGGAATGCAGTGGTGTGATGAACATGGTTCACTCAGCCCCAACATCCTGGGCTCAAGTTATCTTCCCACCTCAGCCTCCCAAGTAGCTGGGACCACAGGAGCATTGCACCACACCTGGCTATTTTTGTTTTTATTTTTTTGCAGATATAGGGTCTCACTATGTAGCCCAAACTGGTCTCAAACTTTTGGGCTCAAGCAGTCCTCCCACCTCAGCCTCCCAAAATTCTCACTTTAAATCAAGTGCTAGAAATGATTAAGCTTAAAATGAGGAAGGCATGTTAAAAGCCAACATAGGCTCAAAGCTAGGTCACAAGCTAGACCACTTGCTCCAAAAAGTGAACCAACTTGTGAATGCAATAAAGAAAATTAAAAGTGCTACTCCATTGAACATAAGAAAGATACGAAAACGATAAGAAATGAAAATCCTTTTAAACAGTCATTTCATAAAATTGAGTATTTTTTCTGTTCACTTGTATCATTTACAATTAGATTTTGCATTGCTAAGACATTGTGTCACTAATCTCTTAGAAAAACAAAAAACAAACAAACAAAAAAACACTGTTTTAAGTTTTGCCTTGTTTAAAATGGAAATAACAATGAAATCTGCCCCTCATGGGACTGGTACAAGAATTAAATGAATTAATTTACTTCTCAAAAAATATCGGGTATGTGCTTGATACCTGTTAGATATTGTATTTCCATATATTCTATGTATTGAAACCTCTGACAATTAAGAAATATTTTAGTAAAAAATGCAGGCAATAATCTTATTCATAGGTATTATTTTTATCTACATTTTGCACATTTTATATAAATTATACATTTACAGACAGATAAACTAAGGATTAAAAGCACAACTATATGCAGAGCTATTAAATAGGTTTAATAATTATTTTACTACATTATTTTTAGTCTTCGGTGTCCATTCATGCTGCCTGTTAAATTATCTATAATTTTTGGATCCAAGAGGAAAGATCCTATAGAAGAAGAAGTCAGGAATTTTTTTAAATATTTTGAAGAAAGAAACAAACAAAAAATACTAGAAAGGTTATGTAATGAGAGGAATAAAAATTTACTAAATGTATCAAGTAAAAAGTCATTTGCAATCACTAATGTAAAATTTTCGTGGAATATTTGAACTGAATCCAGATTTAAGAAACATCAGAAAAATTGCATGTCCAGTAGGTGGAAATATGGGCATACGATACACTTTCTTAAGTCCTACCTCTACAGGCTGTTTAGGAACAAGTTTGAGAAGCTTACCAAGAAACAAAAAGGAACAATTAGGTCTTTATCAACTAGGTTAATTGATTTATATAAGATTTGGACATACATTTATCAGAAAATATATGTAGTTGCCTTTTTATAATAAAATTTTCTAATGATTATTCATTCATTAAGCTTATTTTCATACACACACACAAAAATCCCAAGTCTGTATTTGAGTATTTCGATATGTTCTGTATTGACTGAGAACACAGATATATAAAAGCTTTTATTTTTATATCAAAAAGATCAAATCCCAAAACTACTGAGAAATAACTTAAAACTTTTAAATTTCACATTCTGCATATTAAATATGTCTTCATAGATTGGGGATTCTAATTTAAATTCCACTTAATACTTTTTATTAGTTGAGAAAACAATTCTGTCTAAATTTGATTTCAAATCAGGTTCATAAAAATCTAAATTTATTTTTACTCTTTTATTAATTTAACAGAGTTTGATTTGATAAGAGGTTAAGAAAAAGTACTTATTGTGTAGCATACATTACTCTGAGTGAAAAGTACATTTGCATGCATTAAGTGTTCAACTATGTAATTATAAATGCTAACATAGTAATTACCTGTTCTAACTATGATACATAATTAGTATAAGTGCATCTAATTATGTAGTTACATGAAACATCCATGTGATAATAAAAGATCTCACATTATTATTAAAGGTGAAAATGGAAAATTAAATAGCAGTGAGTCAAATTTATAGGAAATATTTATGGCATTCACAGTTTACTTTGTTATTCTCTATTGATTAGCAATTGTTTATTTATAATATGCAAGTCAATTCTTTCTTTTTTTTTAAGAGTTACAAATGAAAGATAAAAGAAATGTCAAACTATTGAATTAAGTAATTTAGCACTTATGTGACTATCTGATCACTTAGAATAATTAGTTCTCTAAAGAGAAGAAATTTCTTAATGTCAACAGTGCTAACAGAAATTGTTACAAAATTGATTTCAGGAAGACTAATTTGGGCAAACCATTCTCAAATTAAAATAATTATCTCTGAAAAATGTTTCCATAGCTCTAAATGATTTCTCCATATTTGAAGTGTCAATTTATTTATCTGGAAGTCTCATTGATGGCGTATTATCTTGCTTGTCTTTAGATATTTTATGTGTAATATTTGTGATTTTTAAAATACTCATGGTAGAAAGTTGGTAAAAGCTTCTTTAAATTCTCATTGAGGTAAAATTATAGACTGTTGCACATAGTGGCAATCACAAAATAATAACTTATTTGTATGAAAATACATATTCATATAAATATATGTTACATAATTGAATAATTTAACGAATTAATTAACTCATGAATGAACAGAAGTATATGAACACAATCCTTGGGCCATATGAATGCACTAACTTCTGTGTTAGAGCAAATTTGGAATAGTTTCTTAAGGAAAACGTATAGGCTGAAGTGAGATGCCCTTATATTAAGTTGTGCTGAATGGCCTATTCAATGTTTTTAGGAAGATATCAACTGCAGTTCCTGGAATGTATACAATATAACTCCTGCACTTCACATACAAATGTTGATACAATAAGGCCTTGCCAGGAAAGTGTAACCTTTTGATAAATTATCCTTAGTTTATTGGAATACTTTTTGAGAATTGCCTAAAAGACATGCAGTCCCTTGTGTTCTCATGGTAGTCCATATTTAATCAAATCCTAAGAAAGCAGTATATTGGAACCATATCAGGTTAACCCGTCATAGAATTGCATGTATTGAACTGTATTATTGTTTTATGGCTATGATATTAACCTTAGTTGATGTTATAAACATCTTTATATCGAAACCTGGCAATGCCAAGGAAAAGTCCATAGAAAAAAAATTCTGTGTTAGTTTGCGCAGACTGACAATGTACAAACAGTTCTAAGGTTGTACTGGGTTCAAGGGTTTGAAGAAAATGGAAGAAGCAACAGTTGTTGATATGAAAGTACAGTTGACCCTTGAACAATGCAGGGGTTGGGTTGCAGACCCCTGCAAAGTTGAAAATCCATGTATAACTATTGATTCCAACTAAACTTAACTACTGATAGCCTACTATTGACTAGAAGCCTTACTGGTACTGCAAACAGTCAATTAACACATATTTTGTGTGTGATATGTATTATAGACTGTAATCTTACAGTAAGCTAGAGATCATGGTGGATGGGAGGGAGGCAGGAGTAGATTGCAGCTCTGGACAGAGCAGCATGAGAATGCTTGCATTGTGAATTTTAGGTCCAGATCGACTGCAAAAATAAACCAGCAATCCTGAGAGGACCCACAGATCCTCTGAAGGACAGCTCCTGCAGGACCTGGGAGACACCCCAAATACTGTGAGGGCCCCAACTGTGGAATTGGGAAAGGGAGATCCTCCTCTCCTGAACACACGCCCCACTGGAGAACCTGAAGGTCTGTTTGCGGGAGAAGTTTACGACTTTACCTGGAGCTGAGTCCAGTTAGAGAGCCAAGATGAGCAAAATACAGGAGTAGAGGAAGCAGCAGAAAGGCCCTGGGAGCTCGCTGGGTCCCCAAGAGCCCATTCCTGCCTGGCACCACAGGGATTCATCGGGAGGGTGGCCAGAGGAGCAAGGGGTAAAACTCCACAGGGAGAAGGAATTCTCTAGCTGAACTTTGCAGCAATTTAAACACGGAGAGAAGCCTCCTGGCCACAGCTTGGTGTAGGGCACAAATCCGGCCTGCAGACTTCACAGGCTGGGGAAGAGCTAAAGCCCTTCTCTTTGGCAGCTGAAAGGTGGAAAGCCTTGGGCAAGTTTTCAAGCCCATCTAGCTCTCCGCCTGGAAACAGACTCGGGGCTGTTGCGTGGGGCACAGTGGGAGTGAGGCCATCCTTTTGGTTTGTGTGGGAGCTGGGTGAGGCCTGTGACTGCTGGCTTTCCCTGACTTCCCTGACAACCTGCATGACTCAGCAGAGGCAGCCATAATCCTTCTAGGACAGAACTCCAGTGACCTAGGAATCTCAGCCCCATCCCCCACAGCAGCCACAGCAAGATCTGCCCAAGGAGAGTCTGAGCTGAGACACACCTAGCCCCTCCCGCACCTTATGGTCCTTCCCTATCCACCCTGGCAGTGGAAGACAAAGGGCATATAACCTTGGGAGTTCTAGGGCCCCACCCACCACCCATCCCTCTCCACAAAGTCCAGCATCCCTTTATGATTAAAACCTTTAGCAAAATTGGTATACCAGGAACATACCTTACTGTAATAAAAGCCATGTAAGACAAACCCACAGCCAACAAAATACCGAATGGGGAAAAGTTGAAAGCACTCACTCTGGGAACTAGAACAAGATAAGGATGCCCACTGTCACCATTCCTCTTCAACATAGTACTGGAAGTCCTAGTTAGAGCAATCAGACAAGAGAACAAATAAAAGCTATCCAAATCTGTAGAGAGGAAGCCAAATTGTCCCTGTTTGTTGACGATATGATCATTTACCTTGAAAACCCTAAGGACTCCTCCAGAAAGCTCCTGGAACTGATAAAAGAATTCAGCAAAGTTTCCAGATACAAGATTAATGTACACAAATCAGGAGCTCCTCTATACACAAACAGCGACCAAGCAGAGAATCAAATCAAGAGCTCAGCTCCTTTTACAATAGCTGCAAAAAAAACCAAAAACCAAACCAAACAAAACAAACAACAACAACAACAACAAAAAAAACCACAAAAACTTAGGAATATACCTAACAAAGGAGTCGAAAGACCTCTACGAGGAAAATTACAAAACACTGCAGAAAGAACTAATACATGACACAAACAAATGGACAAACATCCCATGCTCATGGATGGGTAGAATCAATATTGTGAAAATGAACATACTGCCAAGGGACACCTACAAATTCAATGAAATCCCCATCAAAATGCCACCATCATTCTTCACAGAGTTAGAAAAAACAATTCTAAAATTCATATGGAACCAAAAAAGAGCCTGCAAAGCCGAAGCAAGACTAAGCAAAAAGAACAAATCTGGAGGCATCACACTACCTGATTTCAAACTATACTATAAGGCCATAGTCACCACAACAGCATGGTACTGGCACATAGATCAATGGAAGAGGATAGAGAACCCAGAAATAAACCCAAATGCTTATAGCCAACTGATCTTCGACAAAGCAAACAAAAACATAAAATAGGAAAAGGACACCCTTTTCAGCAAATGGTGCTGGGATAACTGGCTAGCCATATGTAGGAGAATGAAACTGGATCCTCATCTCTCACCTTATACAAAAATCAACTCAAGATGGATTAAGGAGTTAAATCTAAGACCTGAAACTATAAAAATTCTAGAAGACAACACTGGAAAAACCCTTCTAGACATTTGCTGAGGCAAGGATTTCATGACCAAGAACCCAAAAGCAAATGCAATAAAAACAAAGATAAATAGCTGGGACCTAACTAAAGAGTTTTGCATGGCAAAAGGAACGGCCAAGAGAGTAAACAGACAACCCAC
Organism: Pongo pygmaeus; assembly: GCF_028885625.2. Classification (NCBI taxonomy): domain Eukaryota; kingdom Metazoa; phylum Chordata; class Mammalia; order Primates; family Hominidae; genus Pongo; species Pongo pygmaeus. The sequence goes on along the minus strand of NC_085930.1, from coordinate 15,466,521 downwards.
AGAGTGGGAGAAAATCTTCACAATCTACACATCTGACAAAGGACGAATATGCAGAATCCACAACAACCACAAACAAATCAGTAAGAAGAAAACAGTCCCATCCAAAAGTGGGCTAAGGAAATGAATAGACAATACTCAAAAGAAGATATACAAATGGCCAACAAACATATGAACAAATGCTTAACATCACTAATGATCAGGGAAATTCAAATCAAAACCACAATGTGATACCACCTTAGTCCTGCAAGAATGGCCATCATCAAACAATAAAAAAAAGTAGATGTTGATGTGGATGCAGCAATCAGGGCACAGCTCTACACTGCTGGTGAGAATGTAAACTAGTACAGCTGCTATGGAAGACGTTGTGGAGATTCCTTAAAGAATTAAAAGTAGAACTATCATTTGATCCAGCAGTCTCACTACTGGGTATCTACCCAGGGGAAAAAAAGTCATTATTCGAAAAAGGAACTTGCACGTGCATGTTTATAGCAGCACAATTCACAATTGCAAAATTCTGGAACCAATCCGAATGCCCATCAATCAAAGAGTGGATAAAGAAACCGTGGTGTGTGTGTGTGTGTGTAGATAGATAGATAGATAGATAGATAGATAGATAGATAGATAGATAGATAGATAATGGATATATATATGATATATGATATATATATATATATATACATATATATAATGGAATACTACTCAGCCATTAAAAGGAATGAATTAACAGCATTTTGCAGTGACCTGGGTGAGACTGAAGACTATTATTCTAAGTGAAGTAAATCAGGAACAGAAAACCAAACATCATATGTTCTCAGTGATATGTGGGAGCTAAGCTATGAGGACTCAAAGGCATAAGAATGATACAATGGACTTTGGGGTCTTGGGGGAAAGAGCGGTAGGGGGCAAGGGATAAAAGACTACAAATATGGTTCAGTGTATACTGCTCCAGTGATGGGTGCACCAAAATCTCACAAATCACCACTAATGAACTTACTCATGTAACCAAATACTATCTGTACCCCAATAACTTATAGAAAAATAAAATCAAAAAATAAAAATTAAAAAAGTAATAATAAAAAGTAAAAAAAAAAGTAAGCTAAAAAAAGAAAATGTTATTGAGAAAACCATAAGGAAGATAAAATATATTTACTATTCAGTAAAATATATTTACTATGTAGTAAGTGGAAGTAGATCATCATAAAGGTCTTCATCCTCGTCATCTTCTGGAGTAGGCTAAGGAGGAAAAAGAGAGATTGGTCATGTTGTCTCAGGAGTAACAGAGGCGAAAGAATATCCTCCTGTAAGGGGACCTGAACAATTCAAATGCATGTTGTTCAAGGGTCAACTGTATTTTCTAGGTTTGGCAAATACTCATTGTGAATAGAACATATTCTGGACATTATAGAAAGCGACTAGTTGAAATAAAAATATAAACAAAATGGGATCCTTTCTTACTAGGAACTGGTAATATAAGCAAGGGAACTTGTAATAGAATGCACAGTAAACATAGTTACAAGAAATTTCAATGCACATTCAGTGATAGGGCCAAGAAATCTCTCTGCTGTCTTTCCATTTTCATAATTAGCAGGTTTCTATTTGAAGTTCCTTACAAAAATGTTTCTTTTTTTTTTAATATTTTCAACCTAATACTGTACTAAATTGCTCCAGCATTGCCTGTTCTATTTCACATTGGTGATTTTCTTTTCATTTAATACCGAGATTCAGAAATGATTCTCAGAAGGCTAACAAGAATATGTGTGTGGTATACATTAATAATTCAGTGCCTTACATTGCTATAGTTTGGAGGTTTGTCCCCCAAGGCCTCATATTGAAATTTGCTCCCAGTGCTAGTGGTGAGGACTTAATGGGAGATGTTTGGGATACTTTTGCTAATTTTGTAATTTTAAAAATAAGAGCATGTAGCCATATGATGTAATTCGTATTATATTACAAATAATTTTTTCATTTGCTTCATGTTCAAGCATGACACAATAGAGTTAAACATATTGAACTTACAATAGTAAATACTGGCAATGAATCTGCTTATTCTCATTAAAGAATCTTGGCTTATCTTATGCAAAATGCACAATTATATTATTCAGAAAAAATAAATATCAAATACACATTATATAATCAACAAATAATGTATACTTACAAGCCAAGAAGGTCTAAGCACATTGCATATTAGTGCACGACATAACATGAACAGGTGAACTTGATGTGGCATGTGGACATGACAACAACACCATCAGTTCTATTTATATAATTTACATTTTACAGAAGAAAATGAGAAAAAAGGAGGTGAAGTGACTTATTCATTCCCTTTCTAGTAATTGGAAGTGGTAGGATTATAACCTGGTACAAGGCATAGCATTTTGGCCTAGGGTCTAGGATGCCTGCATTTAACTACCAAACCATGTGACCATTTGGCACTAGAAGTTTGCTTTGCATATTTAAATATTTTTTATCTAAATATTTTAAGCAAAGCAAATTATTTTCCTTTTAGTTTAGTTATTTTCCTTTTGTTTTAGGATTATGGCAATTTCTACTTTACATATTTTAGTTCAAGCCCATTTGCAGTGAGGTATGGTGACTTTCTTTTCTGTGTATAGGGATTTGATTTTTGCCTTTTTGTAATTAATCATTCAATAATGAGGGGAAAACACACATGTGCATTGTCCTCTGTCAACTAGTTTATCTTTAACCCATAATTCATAATTTGTTCAGGCTGCTGTGATAAAGGCTCATTGAAATCCTGGTAATTATGCATTTATCTTCATATAATAGCTGCTGCCATCCATTAATTCTTAAGAGGCCAAATTTCAGAGTTTTGCACAGAAGATAAATTCTGTTCCTTGTTAGTGAATGCTCATTGCTTATTTTTGAATAGCCTTTGGCAAATATTTCTTTTTCTATTCTTTACAGATGCTTTACATTTTTCCTCAGAGGGCAAGTTTAACCATGTGGAATAATGCTTACCTTCAGTTAGATTCTACCAAGTAGAAGATTCTCTTGCTATTCAAAATACGTACATTCTCAAATGGGGAAAAACTTTGAATACAACACTAACAAGAGATTCTTACCTCTTTCAATGTTTCTGTTTCTTTTTCAGTTCTATCATTAGCTTTTCCTTAAATGCCATGATAAAACGTGTAGGTTAACACATAAATACCTCATCATAGAAAACGAAAAAGTATGCAAAAGGCATCGAAGCAAATCATCACCATCAATATAAGACAGAAGAACGTGTGTTTATTAAAAAGAAAAGAAAAACAAACAAAAAAGCCATAACCAGAGTAATTAAGAACACAAACTGTGCAAAATTTTCTTTCAATTTCTCACAGTCGTGGGAATAGGGAGACTACCACACTTGCATTGGGATATTTCCCCAGGACTTTTACAGGTCTTTTGACGGCATTCATAATTAGGCTGTAAAAGGGAATAAGACATTTACTCATGACCTTTCTATAGTGATTTAGGAGAACATGATTCTATTCCTGTCAATCTTTGTTTCTTTGAAAAGTATAGAATCTTTTTGTCGGACCCGTCTGAAGTCACAGTCTAACCATGATAGCAGGGTATAAATGTATTCAAGGTTTCAGTGTCCAAAACTATGCATATGTATATACATACACACTGACTGTAGCTTAAACAACAAACATTTGTTTTTTCACAGTTCCAGAGAGGATGAAAAGCCCAAGATCAAGGCGACCAGCGGATTCATTGACTGATGAGGGTTGGCTTCCTGGTTTAGAGAAGGCCTTTTTCTCACTGTGTCCTCACATGGCGAAGGGTCTATTTATTTATTTACTTATTTATTTGAGGTGGAGTCTCATTCTGTTGCCCAGCCTGGAGTGCGGTGGCAAAATCTCGGCTCGCTGCAACTTCCACCTCCCAGGTTCAACAGATTCTCCCACCTCAGCCACCCAAGTAGCTGGTTTTACAGGTGCACACGACCATGCCCAGCTAATTTTTGTACTTTTAGTAGAAATGGGGTTTGACCACATTGGCTAGGCTGGTCACAAATTAGTGACCTCAGGTAATCTGCCTGCCTAGGCCTCCCAAAGTGGTGTGTTTACAGGTGTGAGCCACCATGCCCAGCCCTTAGGGCCTATTTTATAGGTACACTAGTCCCATTCATGAGGGCTTCACCCTCTTAACTTAATTATCTCCCAAAAGCCCTGCCTCCTAGTACCATCCCATGGGAGTTAAAATTTCAACACGTGAATTTTGGAGGGGGATACCCACATTTAATTGACTACATTGTAACATTTTCGTTTGTAACATAGAATCACTTTTTTCATATTTCAAAACATTTTGCTTATTTTTGAAACCAATTAAGAGACAGTGTATTATTTATTTTAATCTCTAATGATACTAATAGGCATGTTATATCTCCAATTTCTATTTGGGAAAATTTCAGATTTATTTTATTTTAATTTTGTTTTTAACATTTTTACCTTTTTTTTTTTCCCCCCCAAATACTTGAGCGGAGCACAGTGGCTCATGCCTGAAGTCCAAAGTGAGAGGATTACTCGAGCCCGGGAGTTCCATGCTGCAGTGAGCTGTGACTGTGCCACTGCACTCCAGCCTGGGCAACAGAGTGAGACCCTGCCTCAAAAGAAGAAAAGAAAACATAAAAACTTGACATAAGTGTTTACCTAAAGACTGATCACATGTCAGTTAAGACAAAAATATTTTGCTAAGTTAGACTACAGAGAGCAAATAGCTGCTTTCCAGTGACCACACACCTGGTAATTCTACTTCTGAACACTTTTATTTTAATATTTTTTAAAATTTTGGCTTCTATAATAAAATATTAATTATATAATTATCTAATTTGGGTAGCATTTATTCTTTACAAATGAAGGGTACTGATCATCATTCCAATGTTTTTAAAATTAAGTGCTGGAGATGTGTGTTGAGAAAAATTTTGAGGCTGCTTAGAAATGTCATTAAAAAAATGCCATGGTAGGAACGATTAACAAAAGAGTGAAAAATAAAGTGTTTTCAACCTTGTAACAAGGTGGATTTCTCTCTTAGAGCACTGATGACCTGTATCTCACTTTTTGTTTCTATTCATAGGATAATCTGATCTAAAAAGGTATGAGCCTTAAGTGACATGTTTTGTTCTAAGAATTTTTAAATTTTAAGAGAGTCATGTTCATAACGACCCTGTGATACAAGTGCTATTATTCCACATATCTTACAAATGAGGAAAATGAAGCAGAGAGTGATAAAAGAACTTGCTACATAACATACAGTGTCCCTCACCAGCTTTCCCTTTGGGTTGCCCTTCCTTTAAAGGGCATGGCAGCACCATTTGCCTTGGAATGCTAGGCTCTGTCTGATGTACACTGCAGTATAGCTGACCTACAGCCACTAGCCCTCAGGGGATGGCCACTCCCACCAGTTTCAAATGAAATATGACAGCACAGGATGTGGATCTAACATCCTGAGAGTCGGTGAAATGGAACAAATGATAAACCCAGAAGTGTGGGGAAGTTAACTCCAGTGAGGATAAATTTTAATCAAAGGGAAATAAAGGAGACAGAAAAAAGTCAGGCAGTAAATTCCTTTCCCTTCTTCTCTCCCATGGACTTCTTCAAGATACAGTTTGTTTGTGTGAAGGAATCTCATTGTGAAGAAGACTCATCTGTTGAGGAACTCATTGCGTCTCTTCCTGGTTCTTTGTGAACTAGTAAACAAGGGCACTAAGATTATTCTCCTTTGCTCCATCTTTCTTTTCTTCTCTTCTTTTCTTCAATCTCTCCATTCCGGGTGTGAACACCCAAATAAAGCAACCACATTTTCATTTTTGCAAGGTCTGTTTAATGATAAATTGCGATGTTTACCTATGACCAATGTACCTTACTGAGCCAGGATTTAAGCCCAGATATTTGACTATACAATGTACTATTCTGTACTGATGCTATTATAAAGTCATAGTACTTTGGGCCGGGCGTGGTGGCTCACGCCTGCAATCCCAGCACTTTGGGAGGCCGAGGCGGGCGGATCATGAGGTCAGGAGATCGAGACCATCCTGGCTAACACAGTGAAACCCCGTCTCTACTAAAAATACATAAAAATTAGCCGGGCGTGGCGGTGGCACCTGTGGTCCCAGCTACTCGCGAGGCTGAGGCAGGAGAATGGCGGGAACCCGGGAGGCGGAGCTTGCAGTGAGCCGAGATCGCGCCACCACACTCCAGCCTGGGCGACAGGGCGAGACTCCATCTCAAGAAAAAATAAAAAATAAAAAATAGTAAACTCATAGTACCTTGTTACACATATAAAAACAGAGGTTTTTTTTGTTTGTGTGTTTGTTTGTTTGTTTTTTAGACGGAGTCTCACTCTGTCGCCCGGGCTGGAGTGCGGTGGCGCCATCTTGGCTCCCTGCAAGCTCCGCCTCCCGAGTTCCCGCCATTCTCCTGCCTCAGCCTCCCGAGCAGCTGGGACCACAGGCACCGCCACCACGCCCGGATAAATTTTGTATTTTTTAGTAGAGATGGGGTTTCACCATGTTGACCAGGAAATTCACATGCTCATTTTAACAGTCAGAATGTTTTCACTATGCAGATGAGAGACCTGGAGGAGACTTCATGATTTTATTCATCCCCCAAGATTTCCTCAGGACTGCTGACGTTTTCCATCACTGTTTTCTGCCGTCAGCAACATGGGAGCTTTCTCCACAGGTGAGCTCCATTTAATGTTTTAAGATAACACTAATGGATTCAGAACATAAATATGCACGGGAATGTTCAGAAGCAAAACTAAACTTTCTTATCTTATTAAAATGGGAATATTCATTTCATAGAAGACTGCTTGCCTGTCTTCTCCTGCTAGGTCATTGGCCAGAATTGTCTTGCGTATTCATGTCTGAACCAATAACTTGGGAGGGAGAAGTGTGATTTCAGCACATTCTGATAAACTCTCTGGTAACTGGCACTGGGAACATCTTCTGATAAGTCATGGCTGTGCAGAAGAGCACAGATACATAAATAAAACTGAAGTTCTCTTATGATAAAAGTTATGTCAAGAACAGAAGTTATGTCCAGAGGAGCAGAAAAAAACCGTAAGTCCCTACAACTTTGTAAACCACCGAACCAGCCCTACACTACTCACCAGAGAATTATGTTGTGTAAGAATAAACTGCTGAGTGTTTAATCCATATAGTCATTGTTACTCACGCCCCTAATAAATGCATAAGCTATAAGATAGCATGAGAAATGTGGTGTGCCAATATAGATATTGTGTTAGTTTACCTGAAAGGTCACAACAATTCCATAATAAACCTTTCTAAAACATAATACTGTAGTTAGTATTCTTAAATCATTACCAGAATGGAAATGTTTGAAAATGTGGAATACCTATTATACTAAATTAATAAGAACTTTTCACTGAGTTGTAGAATTGGGAATTTTCAGTTTTAATAATCACTGAAATGGATATTAATTAAGATTCTCTCTAGAGTAATATAGTTCGAAATACACTGAACCATTTCGACATACATATTCATGATTAATTTAAATAAAGTTCACTTTTCTGTGTTTTCTACTGCTGATAACTTCTATTTTAGATTAGTTTGTAGTGTTATTTTTCAACATGTAAAACCCTTCTATATAAAAACCTCATCCCCCAGCTATTAAATAAACCAAATATATTACCCCTCTTCTCTTTAATACAGCATGTTTTTATATTATAAGAAATAAAATCCAAAATCCAAAACTAAATCCACAACATATCTAATAAAGTGTAAACAGCTACTTTGTGCCATTTTAATTTGTTATTGCTTTTTCTTAGTCTGGTGAAAGAAAAGTTAATCAATGAAAAGTTAGTCAATGCGAGGTGTAATGAAACAAATTTTGTTTCTTTTATCCTTCCCAAATAAATTTTATATTAAACTAATATTGAACTCAACATTTTTAATATTGTGACTAACATATTTGTACTGAGCAGTAATATTTTTTAGTGAATACACAATCACTGTCAATCAGTATTTTTGTTTCCTTAAAAATAGCATTTTTCATAGGTATGTAAGGAATAATATGTCACTGGATATCCACTATTCTGATGTGTAGCTGTGATAGAATACATGTTATTAATATTAGAATAGATTTTGAAAAAATAAAGAAATCATTAATAATTTATATTGGCCTATTACTTGTAATAAATTAATGGGAAGTAGGAGTTTTGTATATCTCTCAACCCTTCTAAGGGTAAGTCATCTTTGTTAATATTCTTGAAGGTCTAAGATTCACGACGCATGCAAATAACCTTAACTCTTTAATAAGTAAAGAGTAACATGTAGGCTTTAAAATAACAAGTCATTACAAACCTTCAGTGAAAAATCTGTTAATCAAACACAAACATGCTTTTTATTACCTTTCACCAACAAGAAAATTATTCTCCTAGATGTTCTTCTATAAAATATTAAACAATGTATATAGTATATTTCATGAATGAACTTTCTGATAAATATACCTTTAAAATCTTGATAACATTTTAATGTTTAAAAATGCCTCCTTGAGTTACAACAAGTCAAAGATTTAAACAGAAATAACAAAAATTGAAAACCTTGTGTGGTAAGGTGATACAAAGTTAGCTTTCACTGTGAATATCTATTTCAAAACAATAAATTTGACCTTTATTTTAATTGTTGCTTAAGATGAAATATAACAAAAAGAAAGCATATTGCCCACTCAGTATACAAAGTATAATAACGTACATAAAGATAAGGTTCCCAGATATTATAGTTCAATGCAACATTGGACAAGAAAGAAACTCTCAAAGCAGAAACAACCAGTAAATAAAACATCCTCTCTTTGCCTAGAAATTGGGTAAACGAAGAAAAGAGAAGAGAAATCTTGTTTGAAAATATAGGATTTACAAACCAGTAGCTATGTTGAGTCCTGGTATATTTAAAGGGTTTATATAATTTTAAAACACGTGGATAATTTCATTTCAAGCAGTCTTCAGTTGACATTGATTTTCTGCAACCAGTATAAGACTATGAAATCCATTTCAGGAAGAATACAACTTCACATTGATTTTAAGTAACCATCACAGATAAAGTTCCAAGATATTTTGTGGCAAAAATTCATACAACACTTGATTACAATGATGAAAGTGAGTTAGCAGAAAGAAAGGACAGGCATTAGAAACAGACATGAAGAGTTCAGATATTGATAAGACATAATATTAGTTAGGTATATTTAAAACACATTAATAAGTATAAAAGAAGATTGAAAACAAGATAAATTATCAAGAAGATTTATGTTAAATTTTATAAAATGTATATAGCCTCGTAGAAGAGTCAAATAGATTTTATATATAATGAAAAAAATAACAACCAAATTGAAGATCTAGTGGATTAAAGAAACAGCATATTAGGTGCAAATAAATATCAAATATCAAACTAAAAATACACTTAATTTACAGTTCACTAGGTTGCTGATGTGGCATTTAGGACATTGTTATGGAAAACATAGGATTCTGAGAACTGAAAAGTGAACATTCTTCAGAATTTAAGACTGAATGGATAAGCACCTTAACAATCTAAATCCCACTGTGCCCTATTTCCATAATAAACAACCTTTTCTTCCCATATCACAAAGCTCACAAGGTTGTTTTCTTTGGTATTTTTTTGCTTTACTGAAGAACATTAAAACAATCTTGCCAAGAATAAATTAATTCTCTTCATGACCCACAACCAATACCAGTTATGGGTCATAAAGATAACTAGAGTTAGATTCTAGTATTGTCTCCGTGTGAAATATAAGGTATCAATCCAGATTATAAAAGATCTAGGTACCAAATAATTGGGAGATTTTTCTATTTCACATAAACCAAAACTCTGAAAATAAGTGTGGATAGTGATGATGTTAGAACACAAAGGAGGAAAATAATTTAAATGAAATTGAATTTGTTTATGTGGATGAAATGATCAGAAATTCTGGATGCTATGTGCCAGATTGAAAACTTAGGAGTAGTTCTGTTAGAGTAGCCAGTTAGGCAGACATGATCCAGGTAGGAGAGAGCTCCCACAAAGAATGTCAGGGGACCATAGGTGATGGTCAGGCAGTTGTTAAACTATCTTTCTAAAATATTATTTTTGGCTGTAGCTGGCACCAGGGAAATATGGTCTCCCAATAGATAGAAAACACTGAAACTGTTGATCAGCGTGTTCCCAGTAAGATCTCAGGAGTTGGGTGAGTGGGCTCAAGCATGCACACTAAGAGCTAAAATGGTGGAGTTGCAACAGTATATGACCTTCCTCTAGGAATGCACAACTGGTAAGGAAAAATGCCTCAAGTGAGCATGCACACAACTTCAGTAAACACACTGCACATGTGGCCCCTCTCAAGGGCTGGCAGGCCACTGAGCATGTGGGTAGCCTGCCCCAAGGGAAAAACCACGGGAGAATGGAGGAGAAATGCCAACTTCAGAACCATGCCAATGCATGAAATGCAAACCTCAGAACCATGCCAATGCATGAAACCCCACACCCAGGGCTGACTGGGGCACGTGAATCTCTCAAGTCGCCTGCTTGGCCCTCTTCCAATTGCACTTTGGTCCTTTTCCTTCCTGTTCTAAAACTTTTTAATAAACTCTCACCCCTGTTCTAAAACTTGGCTCTGTCTCACCCTCTGCCTTAAAACTACTTCTGCTCTTCAGCCACATTTTTTTCCTCTGAGGAGGCAAGGATTGAGTTTGCCACAGACATGCATGGTTTTGCCACTGGTAACCTTTTCTAATCCAATGTGACTGGCGTTCTAATAAAAAGAGATTAGAATACAGACACGTGCAGACTAAAGGATGATCACGTAATGACACAGGAAGAAGGTAACCATCTACAAGCTAAGTGAAACTTCAGAAGACACCAAATTTGCTGATACCTTGATTTTGGACTTGTAGCCTTCAGAACTACGAAAAAATTAGTTTCTGTTATTTAAGTCATCCAGTCCATGGTATTTTGTGATGACAGCCCTAATAAACTTATACATATGGGTAGATGGACACTGGCTGGTAGAAACCAATTAGCTTCAGTTACCTACGAGAGTCAAGGGGATTTGTATCGTAATATTCATCAGGAACAGATTATAATCTGAACACCTTGATTGACTTGTACATTTAATGGTAGCAAAAAAATATTCCAGTATAGTTAGGCCCAAAATATATCAGATACCACTAAGGTATCACTTGATATGTATATAACTAAATATTATATCTGCATAAAAATAAACTTGACCTGAGCCTCAAAGTATAAACAGTATCCTCATATAATTCTTAAACCTGTGTTCTCATGTCACGAAACCAGGGCCTCTTAATTAAAGGTTCAGATGGGAACTTTGAGAATAGACTCTATGTTTTCTTATATTTTTCCCAAAGAAATATGTGCTTATTTACCGTAGAGACTTTATTAGCAGAAGGCTAATATTACACATTTCAACAATCACATAGATAAGTTTAGCTCCTTTCCTCCAGTCATCCCAATGAACACTTAATGGATTAATAAAAGTATTGCCATGATTCCATGGTGAAAAGTACTGGGACTGCAGATGGAATCAATAATATGGACTTCCTATCACCAGGGTTTACCTTGTTCTTGCCGTTATTAAGTGCCTAATTTGCAAAAAGTCCAACACCAACTTTCCACATATTACAATACACACGGATGACCAGTAAACCACCAGGTAGCAGGTTGCAAACATTATTATATGCTTTCAATCATTTAAGTTCAGCAAGTTTATGTCATTAAAACAATATTTTGGGGTTTACTTGATGTCCTCAAATCTCTTCCAGTAAAACTATCTGTAGAATTGCTGATCATCTTAATTGCCATGAATCCTATAGAACATTGATTCTTATCATGTACAACAAGAAGAGTAACGCCATTGATTGAACCTAGTAAAATCTTTGATTACTGTATAACTCATTCACTAGAAGAATAGACCTTTTTACAACCTTTGCTAAGATTCAGTCCAAGACGGCAATTTGCAACTGTGGGTTGCCGTCTTACCAGATATGCAATATGCTTTGAACCAGAAACCAATTGGTATGGTTTGGCTGTGTCCCCACCCAAATCTCATCTTAAATTGTTCCCACAATATCCACATGCTCTTATGATAGTGACTGAGTTCTCACAAGATCTGATGATTTTATAAGGGGCTTCCCCCTTCACTCGGTTCTCATTCTTCTCCTTTCTGCTATCATGTGAAGGAGGACGTGTTTGCTTTCCCTTCTACCACAATTGTAAGTTTCCTGAGGCTTCCCTAGTCATGCTGAACTGTGAGTCAATTAAAGTTCTTTCCTTTATAACTTATCCAGTCTCAGACAATTCTTTATAGCAGTGTGAGAATGGAATAACATGCCAGTACCCCGTGATGTTTCCCTCATAGCCGGAATATACAGGTTTAGGATGGAAGAATATGGAATTGTTATTGGCATTTTTCACTAGAAGTTTAATGTTTTAATATTTCATTTGCAGATTTATTTGCTTATTGTTTCCATGACTTCTGGTTTTGATGGCATGGAGAAGGGGGTCTGTTATGTATGGCCTCTGGGCCAAACATGGTCTACCACCTGTTTTTGTTTCTATTTTTTAAAATTTTATTGGAATACAGCCAAATCTATTTATTTATATGTTGTCTATGGCTGATTTCATGAAATAACAGTAGAATTGAGTAGCTGTAAAAGGGAACATATGGCTTGGAAAACATACAATATTTACTATCTGGCCCTTTACAGAAATAGCTTGCCTACCTCTTATTTAAATTTCATAGCAATCTAAGGTGGTAACACGCTGAAAGTGTTCATTAAGGAATACAACTATGACTTCATTGAAATAAAAGCTAAAGTATCATTTTCTAATATGGGGTTCTTGATGCCACTGTTTGAACTGGTAAAATGAGGGTTTTCAGTGTTGAACTAGTTAATTATACAGATTATAATAGCAAATGTGTTTGCTGCTATGTAATGAAGAAAGACAGTCTAGTTGGAACTGAATAATACAAGTATATGAAAGACCTCATAAATCCCTATGAACAGGACAGGACCAGGATAAAATCATCTGTTTCAGGAATGAAGGTTTGGATCACCTCATTGAATAACACACGTAGATCAACTGAGGTGGTGGATATGGAAAAAGAACATATGGCAAGATAGTGGAGAAAGAAGGCATTAAATACCAGTTGTATAGCTTTGTGACCAAATGTAAAGCTAAGTATTAAATTAACTACTCATATGGTTTCTTCACAGTAACATATTTATGTATTTATCTGAAATAATTTCCCTTTTCCTCAGTTGACTTCTGCAGCTATGTTATATACTTATTTAAGTCATGTTAAACTTTAAAATTTGTATGTGGAATTGTATAAAGATAGAATTAGGATGAGACAAGAGGAAAATGGATATTGCTTAGAAATCCTGACAAACAAATCATTAAGACGTTTATAAGATGTAAGTTAACAAGACCATTTCACTAATGCTACCCTTCATATTTTGTTCTCTTTACCATATAGAATGCACATAAAGGGTACCACATAGAATTAACTGAGAAGCCTCTGTTTGAGTCCTGTTTAGTATAGTGGCCTAAAAAGTCAGCACATATTTTATTTCCAGTTTTAAAATGATGCTTAAAATACATAAGGGAGAAACATATTTCTGTGGTAGCTCTGGGTATTATAATTGTTTAGAAGTTGAAGTATGGTAGATAGGTGTACAAGCATGTTGGACAGCGAAGAGATGGGCTCTAGTAGACATTTGCTATGCATAAAGGCCCCTGACATCTCTTGAACACCCTTTAATATGAAGGATGGCCCTACCCTCATTATAAGCCAGTGTTATTCTTTTACAGAATCCTTTGAAGGTAGGACACAGACAAGTAATTTAGGCCACCCAATCAGATACAACAGAATGGAGTTTTGATTCAGAACAGAGTAATGTAAACAAGCTTGGACCACATGGAATTCATTATTTGGCTAAGTGATAGGGGCTTTAGTAACTCAAGTTTTGTGCTGAGCTAGTGATAGCAGGTTATAGGCAGCCTTAAGGCAAGTTTGGGCAATGTTTTTAAGGACTTATGGAGAATCTCTGAGTTGCATGTTAGAAATCAAAACAAAACACCAAAACCAAACAAACAAAAACATTTTTTCTCCCTGAACTAGATAGAGTGGTGTTTGTTTCTAAAATGTAACCGTCCTGGATGAAAAAATACCTTTGCATTGTAGCATTAGCTAAGTGGACAATAGTGAGCTAAATAGCATAGTTATAGAGTAACCAATGACTTTATGCACAATTTCTATTACATTAACTTCTTTGTAAATAATTTGTATATATATGAAAAGAAAAAATAAGAAAGTTTTTGATCCACCTCACTAGAAATATATTATGTTTTATCGATCATTAAATATCTTATTCATGTGTTATTTGATATAAGTATCATAAACTACTGGCACATTATTTGACTCATTAGAAATGTGGCTTGAGTAATTGAAGCAGAAACTGATAAAAATAAACTTGTCAAATTAATCCCATTGGCACAATTTACCTTGAGCCACATGCTCATTTTATTTTGCTTTATGACAATTTGTCTTCTTTTAGTTAAATTTTCCTATTTGCATGTTTTAATGGGAAAATATTTGGTAAAGGATTAACAGTAATCTTGAATATAGTGTTTCATTTACATTTTCTTTTATGTGCGTAAACCTAGCCTTCCAATGTTCTGTATTCCAATGGATTGCTGTTTTTTAATCTAGTTTATAAAAGATATTTGTAAAATTATAAACATGGATACATAGTATTGTGGCAGTTTTCCAAATTAATGAACTAATTAACACACCACACCATATGTGACAGTCTACCAATATATGCATCAATGAAATAGCATCTGTTTTTTCTTGTGTGTGTGTGAGTGTATGTGTGTGTATGTATGTATGTATGTATGTATGTGTGTGTCTCTGTAGGTCCATTTTTGTTGGGGAGAGAGAATGATCAGGAAGATACAATAGAGATATTAATCCCTTTATTTATATTTAAAATTTTAAGACATCTATAAGACTGTATAATGAAAAGACAATGTTATTAAAAGATGCTTTGTATCTTTGGAAATCTTATGTTATTTTTATTTTTTAGAGATGGGATCTTGCTCTGTTGCCCAGGCTGGAGTGCTGTGGTGTGATCATTGCTTACTGCAGCCTCGGACTCCTGTGCTCAAGTAATTCCCTCTCCTCAGCTTCCCAAGTACCTTAGGTTCCAAGTGCGTGCTATCACACCCAGTGAAAATTTTATTTTATTTTTTGTATAGATAAAGTCTTGTTATGCTGTCCAGGCTGGTCTCCAACTTCTGGCCTCAAATGATGTGTCTGCCTTGACCTCCAGAAGTTCTGGATTACCGGCATGAGCCACCATGCCTGGCTAAAATATTTAAATATAATTTCAGCCTTCTCTAAGTCCCTATTATTGAGAGCAAATACAGCCAATGTAAATTAGCATATTTTTATATTTCATACAACTATAAAGCAGTTAACAGGTTTTTATAATTAAATGTTTCAATAATAAGATATTAAGCCAAATATATAATCTAATTAGCTTTTAACGTAGAAAAAGCTCTTAATTTTAAAAAATTGTTTTAATATTTTTAGAATTATGGGAAAACAATTATGCTCAACATTTAAAAATGTATTAGCTTAGCTTCTTATAAATTTTAATTAAGTGACTCTTTTTAAAATAAAATCAGGACTTGAAACTGTCAGCCTCAAACCCTTTAGGAAGAGAGCAGTTTTCAAATAAATAAATATGAGAGGTTGAAATTTCCTTTCAATGGATCTGAGCATTCTGATTAATAAAACTTATTTATTCTTCTATCTCTTATGCATATTCTGTAGTTACCCAACAAGCAGGATCTTATGGAAAATAGAAATTCATTATAAGTACAAGGACCATAAAACTGTAACAAAAAATAAATTGTGACTATCTACGGCTATGCAAATGGAAACAGGAAAATAAAGTTGAGATGTTGAAAGATGATATAAAAGCCCTTAAAATCTACTGCTCAGCTTGATGGTAAAACAACATTTCAGAAGGTAAGACAGGCAAATTGCTGTTTCCTAAACACGTGCCTCTTCTTCAATTTCAATATCTCAAATTGTATGTCTGCAGTTCCCACAAAAAAAAAAAAAAAAAAAAAAAAAGAAAGCAAAAACGAACAACCAAACACTGGCAGGAAGTAGAGAGCAATGAGAGGTAACACAATGCCCTTTCTAAGGCATGGTGCAAATCCAAACTTTCAGTCATATTATTTTTAAGATAACAAAATTATTTGGGTCATTAATATATTACTTATTTGTCCAAGAGAAAAAAAATGGGAGATAATTGTGTTGTTTTATTTTTTTCTGTAACACAGATGTATGTATTTTATGTTCTACAGTTTAGTACCCCTCTTGTATAAGATTATAAATAATAAATAATAATATAAGGCTTTGGGGGCTCAAATCTATATTCCAGAAAAAACAAACAAACAAACAAAAAACCCAGTAAACTTCCAAAGTACAAAATGTCTAAAAATAAAATAGAAGCATGTTCACATAACTTCATAAAACTCAGTGGTCAAGATAGTGTGTTAATTCATTTGTGCTGCTATAACAAAATATGTAAGACTGGGTAAATTTTTTTTTTTTTTTTTTTGAGGCGGAGTCTTGCTCTGTCGCCCAGGCTGGAATGCAAATCTTGGCTCACTGCAACCTCTTCCTTCTGGGTTCAAGAATTCTCTGCCTCAGCCTCCCGAGTAGCTGGGATTACAGGCGCCTGCCACCACGCCTGGCTAATTTTTGTATTTTTAGTAGAGACAAGGTTTCACCATCCTGGCCAGGCTGGTCTTGAACTCCTGGCCTCACGATCCACAAGACTGGGTCATTTCTAAATAATAAAAATGTATTTCTTTCTGTTCTGGAGCCTGGTAAGTCCAAGATTAAAGTGGCAGAGGGTTCAGTGCTTGGTGCGGGCTGCTGTCTCTCTTTCAAGATGGTACCTTGAGACTCTGTACTCCAGAGGGAAAAAATGCAGTGTTCTCACATGGCAAAAGGGAAAAATGGGGCAAACTTACTCCCTCAAGCCCTTTCAAGAGGCATTCATTCATTCACGAGGGCAGAGACTTCATGGCCTTATCACCTTCTAAAGATATCTCTTAATACTGTTCACTGGATATTAAATTTCAAGGTGGATTTTGCAAGGGACACAAATATTCAAACCACAGCAGATAAAGAGGAGGATAATTGAATATTCTGACCTTTGTCACATATCTAATACAATTTTTCTATGTAATTTTAATATTTCTTTCTGGAATCTGTATAAAATATTTTCATCTTTCTAGAATACCTGTTGTTCCAAAACTGCTCTTTTAAAAGTTTGTAGTTTTTCAATTACAGATTTTCCTATCCTAAAATTATTTCAGAAAGGAAAGAACCTGAAGAAATAAAAATCTTAGTAAATTGAAATTTAAAATGACATATTTTTAAAGATGGGATTATTAAGCTTACATAATTCTTTACCCATAAATGGTTCACAGAACTGAAGGTCTGGAAGTCAATTTGGAAGTCAGAGAACTCCTAGTAGGTATTTCTCCCTATCAAAAATCTCAGCTTTCAGTGGGAAAGGGTACTAGCTTAGTCTTGCAGGATCAAATTTTTGAAGACTTGCTAGGATGTGTTTAGTTAGGAAGGATATTGTGGACATCAGCAATGAGTTTCGACCATCAATCAGCTGAAATCTACCATAGTTTTTCTGAGGTAGGTTAGATAGGTTGATCATAGCCTCCCTTAAGAGGGAAGAAACTTGCCAAATAGATAGAACAAACCTCCCAACAGTGCAAATCCCGTATCTGGGACCCTTGGTTGGAACATCCTGCAGCAAGGAAGATGAAGAGCCGAAGGGAAAATCCCCAAATTCACACAAGCACAGAAACCCATCATTAGTGTCCTTGGGTTGACCAAAGTTCATCATACTAGTAAAAAACACACCTCTGGTTGGAGAATTAAGATGCTAATAAGACATGTGATGTATGTTCTAGAATGTACAACAATTGTGCATGAACACTCAGGAGACCACCTGAAGCATGCTTAATGGAAAGACTCATCCTGACCCTTTTATAATCATATAAGCTTCCCATAAAGGGAATTTACCCAGCGTGAGATGGCATTGTCTCATTCTGGAGCAGCCCATTCTGACCCAGCTATCAGAGTGTCCTTCACTGTGCAATAAACTTATTTGCCTACTTTTACTTTGGACTTGCTCTGTAGGTCAAGAACCTGAACCAGCCCACTGACAACATTTCTACCATCTCTGTTGGCAAACCAAACAAAACAACAACAACAACAATGACAACAACAACAAAAACCCACGTGTTGCATTTTCCAAAAGACAGAGAAATAAGTTTGTTTGTAACTCAGGACTAGAAAGTGATAGGGGTATCACAAAATACATAGAATATACTGAGAATAGATTAGGAACTTATAAGTGGGATCTGCAAGTCAGGTAGTAATGTAAAAGCAGAATTGGAAAGTCTATCTGAGAAGAATAAATTCAGAATTGAATTGATACTGTGGAAAAATCATCTCAAATATGTGAAAGACAATGATAGCTATGGAAGAGAGAGAAAATATTCATCATAAGCAGTGTTCCTGAGAATTGGAATGGAAACAGTAAAAAATAACTAATTGAATATAATTATTGACCAGGTAGAAAATAAAGAACCTAATTATACAGATTGAAAGGCTCATCAAAGCTCAACTAACATAAATTAAGTAAACACTGCACTGGATTGAATAATCCCTTCCCCTGCCCCATGTTTGTGTCCACCTAAAACCTCAGAATGTGAGGAAATAGGGTTACTTGGAGATTGGGTTTTGCAGAAATAAAATGAAGATGAGATCACACTAGAATCAAGTAGGCCATAATTAATGACTTATTAGAATAGGGAAATTTGGACACAGACTCGGAGGAGTCAAACAGGGAAGAAGACCACGAAGACAAGCAGGAATTAGAGTGATGATGCGGCTATAAACTAAGGAACGCCAAAGACTGCTGGCAATGGCCAGAAGCTAGAAAGAGGCTCGGAAGTGTTCTTATCTAAAGCCCTCAAAGGGAGCATGGCCATGCTGACACCTTTATTCAAACATGTTTTCATGGAAAAAGTTGGAAACATGAGGAATAGGAAGGCAAGATATTTTTGTAGTATATGAAATTAAAATTGAATTGCACCAGGTGATGCGTTTGTCAAATGATTCAATATCAATTTGTTATATTTATATACCCTGGTTCTATAAATAATTAAACAAAAATTATTTAAAATTAAATAAAAATAAAAATTAAATAAAAAATTGTTATCAGTGACAATCACTTTTTTGTAATTGCAACATCAAAGGCTTTGTCCTTTTCAGTCTTATAAAGTGTATAAGAGTATATTTAGAATTATATACAATTATACACTGCTGATAATGATGGTATAATGATTTGTTCACTAATGAAAGTTATAATTTTTATTCATGATGTTGGACAATAATAGCAAACTTTGTTATACTGTTGGTCTGGTGTTAAAATTAATGTTACCTTTCATTATTTTATTTTATTTTTATGTTTATTTATTTATTTTTTGAGACAGGGTCTCGCTCTGTGGCCCAGGCTGGAGTGCAATGGCTCCATCTCAGCTCACTGCAACCTCCACCTCCGGGTTCAAAAGATTCTCCTTTTGAGAATAGAAGTACAGAGCAATGAGAGGTGACACAGTGCCCTTTCTATGGCAGGGTGCAAGCCCAAACTTTCAGTCATATTATTTTTAAGATAACAAAATTACTTGGGTCATTAACATATTACTTGTTTGTCCAAGAGAAAAAAATGGGAGATAATTGCGTTGTGTATTTTTTTTTCTGTAACACAGATGTATGCATATTCTAGAGTTTAGTACCCTTCTTGCATAAGATTACAAATAATAAATAATAATAATAATATGAGGCTTTAAATCTATATTCCAGGAAAAAAAAAAACAGTAAGCTTTCAAAGTACATAATGTCGAAAGACAAAATAGGAGCAGCTTGGCTGTCTCAGCATCCCAAGTAGCTAGGGCTACTGGCACACGCTACCACGTCCAGCTAATTTTTGTATTTTTTGGTACAGACAGGGTTTCACAATGTTGGCCAGGCTGGTCTCCAACTCCTGACTTTAAGTGGTTCACTCACCTCGGCCTCCTAAAGTACTAGGATTACAGGCGTAAGCCACCTCACGTGGCCATTTTATTTAATAATATTGATTTGTAACATTTTCTTAACTAAACTTAATTTTAAGATGCCATTTCTAAACCTAGAAGCGAAGTTTTGATGCAATTCTTTATTATACCTGTTTATCATTGCTATTGTTTAAACTCCTCATAGATTTTCTAATATCATATGGCTTTATTTGAATAAAAAATTAAAAGTAACTTGTTAAATATGAATTTGACAAATACTAATATTAGTCAAATCATTTTCTTTGGCTAGAAGTATTGATCATCAATTTAAAGAGTGATGTCTGTTGCAAAATATGCATGGAATTTAGAGTGCCTTTATTTGACAATTAAATCAAAATTCTACCCACATATAATTAAATCCTATCAATAAATAATATTATATATAAGTCAAACTGATTAAGCATTTGTGCTTTTAGTCTTATAAGTTGAGTTTACATAGTTGTGTTTGCTTTAGTAAATAATGCCAATGCTAGAAGCAATGTATATGAAATGGTCGAATTTCAGTGTAAGTTCTTATGTTAAAAAATGCTGAGTGCATTGTAGGTAAACACAGAGATAGCATATGCAATGTAAAAACTTTTTTTACTTCATTATCATAGTACATTTCAAAGCATTTTCAAATTTTTAAAGAAGTGTCCTAATTATAGCAGTGAAGAAAGTGGGAACTAGAGTTACAGTGTCTGAGTTCAAACCAAGTTTTACTGTTTATTAACTATGTGACATGGACAAGGTATATAAACACTCTGCCTCAGAGTTCTCATTAGTAAAATTGGAATAATAATAGGTCATTTTACATAGAATTGAAGTAATGCTTAAAAAAGATAATGCCTGCAAAGCATTTATAATGGTAATGATTAAACAAATTTTTACTAGTTTTCGTTGTGTACTTATGTAATAATATGTTTCAATATTTATGTTTACATATTTCAATAACATGTAAGTGAGGTACAGCTTTAACTATTCATGACAGATCAGGCTAGTTGAATGGAATTATACTCATGACTAGAGAGCATGAATATTTGTTCTGTTAATTTATACAACGTTGCTTAGGTGGTGTCACTATTCTGACACAGATATACATGGAAGAGGGAGACAGGAAACTCCTAACTCTGAAGTAAATAAATAGGCAAATGTTAAACTCCATATTTCTTACAAAATTTATTAATTCATTGGATTTCAATAAATTTTAACTTGATTTTTTACTGACAGTTCAGTGAAAGCATACTTTGTGCTAGATGTATGTATACATAACTTCAATAATATCAGTGTGTAATATCCCATTATATCAATATAACTTCTTTGAAATGTTTAAAGTTATTTCTCTCATTAATCTTTAAACAAATAATTAAATATTAATATACAATAAATTATGAAATGGGCATTTTACTCTTTCAAACTTATAAATATATAAAGAAAATTAGAAATTAGCATAAATAGTATGAGGAAACAACAGAAGTCAGGAGAAATAGGTTGGAGACTAATTATCTATTCATTAGTTTCAAAACAGCAAATTTGAAACTGAGGCAAATTAGAGTGCAATGCTTATGGTAATTTTTCCAGGCTGTTGTGAATTATCTATTATTTCTTTGACTACAAAGGGGCACAAGAAAATTTTTTTAGAGTGATGTAATTCTATCTTGGTTACGTTAGTCATTATATGACTATGCATTTATCACTCCTCACCGAACTTTATGCTGAAAGAACAAATTTTACTACATGTAAATTGTATCTTAATTTTTCAAAGTCTCCTGGCTATTGAAATATAGGATTGAGACGGCATCCTTCTGTGGGAACCAGCACCTTAAAATCTTAAAAAATAACTGACTTATTACTGAAACTAATGGCCCAGAATTGCTAAATCAAGGATTCCATTTAAGACAATCTTTGAAGAGTCCGTTTGGTTCTGCTAAATTTGATTTTTATTTTCCCTGTCTCATGCTGGCATCCACTGTTGTATTTAAAATTTTGTATAAAAATGTTTCTTTTCAATTTTTGTTTGGACTTTTCATTAGCCAGAATTTATCAATAGCATATTGTTCTATTTTTACTCCTTTTTTTCTTTTTATGCTGTTGAGCTATACAAATCATTTCAAGAAAATGAGCTCTGCTGATGCCTTCTGGAGCATGCCCCTTGTAAAACTGCAACTTGCTAATAAAACACAGTGGATTTGATAACCTCCAGTGCTTTGAGAAAGAGAAAATGTGAGCTGAATATTTTGGCCATTTTTACACTATTCTCTATTCTTTAGATGTCCTTTCTTCACTGTTTATTTACTTCCCCTTTCCTAAAAATCACACAAAAGAAAATGGTAAACTTGCTATAGCAACTAGGTTAATAAGGCTCTTTGCTCACTATTCTCTGGAGTGTTTTTATGAAAAATAAATAAATAAAACTTAGCCAAATAATTGCACATTGATCAAGAACCTAAAAGTGGTATAGTGGTGAATAAAATAATGGATAAAGTGGAGCCATTAGCATGCTCAATGCCTGTCTGCTAAGCAGGAATTTATATCCACAGTATAGTACAAAGATGGCCATAAAAATGGAATGTGCCACTATAGAGAGATGAGTAAACTGCTAAATGAGTTGATCTCTAATTTTTTTAACCACATCTGAACACTATTTTAGACTTTTAAATCTCCTTAAATAATATATATGCTCATTTATTCATTTTTGATATACAAACATAATTGCTGACATTTTGGTAAACAAAGAAAATATGCTTTTTTATTCCAGGTCAAATTATCAAGACAAGAGGAAAGACTTAGAGCAAATAACAGGATATATGTCTATCACCTTAGAACATTATTAGAAGGGAGAATGCAATTATTTGCAATGAAGCTACTTCTTTTATAGGACAGTAGATACTCTTGTGGTTTCATTGTCTAATATAATGTAATTTTAGGTTAGTTACATATTATTGCTCATTTCATGAAAATGAAGAAGAAGTAGTCCCTTTCTTTTTCTTTTTCTTTTTTTTTTAAGATGGGATCTCACTCTGTCATCCAGACTGCAACGCAATGGTGCAATTGCAGCCTCCAACTCCTGGGCTCAAGAGATCCTCCCACCTTAGCATCCCAAGTAGCTAGGACTACAGGTGTGCACAGCCTGCCCAGCTAATTTTTAAAAATTTTGGTAGAGACGGGGTCTCACATCAAACCCAGGCTGGTCTTGAACTCCTGGCCTCAAGCAGTCATCACACCTTGGCCTCCCGAAGTGCTGGGATTACAGGCATGAGCCAGCCTGACTAGCCTGAAATATTTCCTTTTCCACTCACATAATAAGCTACCAAGAGGATGTTATAGTTAAGGTAGTTCATTTTCCATTTCTAATCAATTGATATAATTTATGTTCAGTAAATTCAATTCCAATATATCATGTGATTTATACATTTAGTCAAACATGTATAAAATATATAATATAATATATAAATACAGTGTGTGTAAATATATGTAAATGTGTATTATACAGTGAGATTTTTAGAAAAAAATATACCAAACTTTTGAATTTACAGATGGCATTTATATTCAAAGTAATCCATTGTATTCTTCCCAGTTAAAAGATATACAGATATTAATTTAATTACTTTAAAATAGATAACATTAAATAACCATTTAAAGTGGGATATAAAATTACATATTTCAATTAAAAATTTTAAGAAAGGTTTAAAAACCTATTACTTGCATCTTTTTTCTGTTCTTCTTTTAGCATAACATGCAAATGCATGTCAATTTGATCTGTTTTAAATTAGATGCCTTAGTAACCACACCTATTTCAAAGCTCGAGACAATGTCAAGGCACAGATCTAAAATTTGGGTTTCCATCTGAGCTTTCAGGCTTTTTTCCAACTTGTTAAATGGTGGGCATTTTTTTTTTTTTTTTAACAAAGACTCTCCTGGTTGTTTGTATGGAAATACACACACACATACAGACACACACACACACACACACAGATCACAAATTCTTCTTGAAAAAAATCGTGTGGCAAGAAATCACTTATGATAAAATCTCATGATGTAATTGAAAACAGCTTTCTTTTCCCTAAAGGAACTAATTTTCATGTAGTGAAATAATGAAGCATTAGACTCACCTTGGTAAGATTCAGTCTGATCTTTGAAAATCAATTGCTACTGAAAACAATGAATATAAATAGTTTAGCAAAGGAAAACACAACAAAAATGTATAAACTCATTAACATGCCCTCTGCAAACATACATTTAAAGCATGGTCTGAGTTTTTTATGACAGCAGAATAGCACAACAAATATACAGCAATAATTGATTAAATCAATGTAATTGCTATTTAACTTTACACATTCGCCAGAGTTTTAGATAAGATTAAATGTTATCTGCCATAAAATTGTTAAAGAAAAGAAAAAAAAAACTTGAATCCAATGAAGCTAATATAAGTTTGAAAAGTTCTCCAGTGGAAAAAATGGATTGTCTTGCATTTCCTCTTATAAATTAATTATTTATAAAATACCACCAAATGGACACACTTGAAATAATTATTTTTATCCACATATTTTTAAAAAAAATACTCCAACATTTTAAAATCATCTCCCTTCAAATTTTAAGAATTTATGGATATTTAATGAATGATATCTTAACATTGTCCAGAAGGATGACAGTTTCCAAAATTAGTTACTACGGAAATAGAAGCATAGCTCCTGCCAGTGTGGTAACTATACAGTTTAAGTATTATCATCAGAAATTATAATAAGAAAAAATTTTTCAAGAGGTATCATAGAGTAGAATTGTAAACATTAAGATGAAAATAAAAATCTTCAAACTTTGCTTCTTATTGCTACATTTAATAAAATTATAGGTTTTTCTATTACAAAACATTTTAAACACTTTCCTCAATTTAAAATGATATAAATATACATTTATCATCCTTTAAAACTCTTTAATATGGTTACATTTACAGCAAGTAAATAAAATGCAAAATTACCTAAGCAAAAATAAAACTATTTGTCCACTGAAATAATTTGGGCAGTTATATATTTCAATGAATATTTTATGATATTTTTACTTATTGCTTTAGTTCCCCACTCAAATTAATAGCTAACTACAAAAAATGATGAATCTATGATTATCTGGTAAAAGCTTTACAGAGATGTATAATAGCTATTTTAACCTATAATTTATTCTCTAATATTTTTCAGTATTTTGTATCAAGACTTCTTTTATGATCCATCACATAATCTTCAACCTCTGCCTTCCAGGCTCAAGGGATTCTCCCACCTCAGCCTCCCAAAGTAGCTGGGACCACAGGCACATGCCACCACACCAGGCTAATTTTAGTATTTTTTGCAGAGACAGGATTTCACCACCTTGCCCAGGCTTGTCTTGATCTCCTGAGCTCAGGTGATATGCCCGCCTCAGCCTCCCAAAATGCTGGGATTACAGCTGCGAGCCACTGTGCCCAGCCAACATAGTCTTTCTTTTCTAACTTTATGTTCTATATGTTTGAGTGCAGCTTTCTATTAATGTCAATTAGGTAAAGTTAGTTTATAGAGTTGTTAGATATTCTATATTCTTACTCATTTTGTCTCCTTGTTACAGCAGTTATTGAGAAAGAGAAATGTTAAACTCTTCAATATGATAGTGTGCATTTTATAAAATATTCATTTTTATGAATTTCAGAAAGCTAATATATACATATGAACTTTATGTATGTGTCTGTGTGTATCTATCTTCTATCTACCTATCTCTGTCTACCTACCGATCTATATATCTACCTACTACTACCTTTCAGGAACTGATAGTTTTGACAGAATTGAAAGTGGCCATAGACCTACTTCAACTCTTCCATTAGTCAGATATGGCCTGAATATGGAGAGTTTAACTATTTTGCCCCAAATTAAAATGATAATTAAAAAATAAAGCCACGCATCTCTGAAATTAGTTTCCTCTTATACTCCTTTGGATAAGCCATTTAAATACCATGTATTTTATATGTGCATAGCCCAATATTTATATTCATGTCACCCCCTTTTAATCGTTTGTTGGTATTTGAATATATTCACCTGTATTTTACACATATTCTTGTTCGTATTTGTATATCATCAATTTTCATTTGATGTCTATGTGTATGTGTGTGTGTGTGTGGCGCTCACCCAGAAAGATGGATATTAGATCCTTTATAGTAGAGAAGAAAGAGTGCTAGAGTTCAAATAATAAAGCATAACATCTCTTTTAAAATGACTGTTTCAGTATTGTGAAAATATGATACTTTCTGGACTTCAGAACTTCCCCTGTGTTATAATAGAACTGAAGTAGGCAATTGTACCAATTGTAAAACTCATAGTTTAAGAATACTTACTATGGATTAAGTACTGTTCCAAGAAGTTTATATGAATTAACCCATTTAATCGTCACCTAATATTTCTGTAGTGACCATCATCATTTTTATTTTACACATGAGGAAAATAAACTCAGAATCAAATGACTTGTGATAAGGCAAGGTGGAGGCCGGACGCAGTGGCTCACGCCTGTAATCCCAGCACTTTGGGAGGATGAGGCAGGCGGATTGCCTGAGATCGAGAGTTTGAGACCAGCCTGACCAACATGCAGAAACCCCGTCTCTACTAAAAACACAAAAATTAGCCAGGTGTGGTGGTGCATGCCTGTAATCCTAGCTACTTGGGAGTCTGAGGCAGGAGAATTGCTTGAACCCATGACGTGGAGGTTACGGTGAGCCAAGATGGCGCCACTGCACTCCAGCCCGGGCGACAAGAGTAAAGCTCTGTCTCAAAAAAAAAAAAAAAAAAAAAGAAGGCAAGGTGGAATTAAATATAAACAATATGTCTCCCCAAGCTAGGATCTAAACCATTGTGTCATATATACATTATTAAAAATATCTAAGGTCTGGTTCTCTGATGAATTTGTCAATTCTTATCCGATTTATATACAAAATTAGAACATACAAAAATTAAGAACATTACACTTCTAAAAGTTTAACATATTTCAATCTTTTAACTGCAATTCAGTGTCTCAAAAACTGTTAATATAACCCAATAATTAGTTACTCCCTTTAACGTGACTGGACTAATGAAGCTTCTAAACAATAGTTCTTTGTTTTCTTGGTTGACTTGGCTCAAGAAGCATCTTAGTAATTACTTAAATATTCCTATTAGGAATACGTTTCAGGTAAAATATTTACAAATATTTTTTGGAAGTATGTAATACTTTTATCAAACTTTTGGCATTTAAAAAGTTTTGTAAGGTCCTCAAATGTTCCTAGTAATGTGTGTTAGTTTATTGTTGCCAGAATAAAATTTTCTGATCTTATAGGTTCATATTCTTAAAGAAGAAATTGTTCATCAAAAATTTGTATGGCTTTGTCAAACAAAATACTTTAATAGGGAAGAATAGCAGATAATATACAATTAAAATAATTTATATAAAATACCTACTAAATAATAATCAAACTTCATAGTGAATAATTTTGATTTTTACTTAATTCATTTAAGCTACAAGTTAAATGTAGTTCAAAAATACCTATTAACTCTCTACATGTTTTTTAATGAATACTATCTTTGTGCTCTTAGAATTTCTTATTTTTATTCAAGGCCAAAATTTAATTAAGAGAATGTAAGTAGTATCTCAGTGTTTACTCTATGCACCACTATGAATAACTTCTCTCAGTTAGGATACTATTATCTAGGCTAATTTAGAAGCAATTTCAAAATCAATATTGAGACCCCTCCAGGAAAACAGACTACTTTTTCATAGCAACCCCCGACTGTCACATCGCCCTTTAAACTACTTCTGCTGCTTGAGATACGTGACGGTCCTTATTGGGTCTCCATGTACAGCTGTGTGTGTGTATATACAAGGCTGTGAATATACACACATGTATTATGTAACATAAACATGATGCACAGTAGAGAAATAATTATTTATGGTTTGTATATATCACACTTGATAAGTTGTTGAACCTGGAATTTTTTATTCTGGCATTTTATCCCTAAATGACTTACAGTGTCAGGTTTCAAAATCATACTGTACTTCTCTTGATTCATAGAGGAATAGACAGCAGATAAATAAAGTATATTAAGATAATCAGCAAGCTGGAGGGTATAGAATAGAAGAGGGGATTGCAAAGCAGTGGGCAAACAAAAGAAAATAAATTTTTAAAATATCATTAAGTACAGAAAGGTAGTGGTGGTGGGGTGAACGCTGGAAGAAACAAAAATTGCCACAAGCAAGATTTACCATAATCATTCACGGAAAGCTTGTGCCAGGATATTAAATCTGCCTAGGAGACCTGAGCTCAAGGCCTTTTGGGGAAGTAAAGCAGAAGAGATAGACAATGATCTGGTAACATAACACCAGAGGACTCAGATCTCATAAGGTGTGATGAGATGATAACAAAAAGAGTGAAAGAAAATAATACACCCTGCTAGAATCCAGAAAATGTGCATAAATTTTTTTTTGATTAAAAACATCTTAGACATTTTGTCTCTGTAGTCTTTAGGGAATGGCTGAATGTGTTTTATATCAGCATATCAACAATGCAATGGCACTAGAGATTTCCATGAAGGTTAGAATTACCAAATAATTATTTAAATAGACCAACATTCAAAAATTTCAAAGGGACATTCATGAGTTTCATTTTCCCAAAGCAGTGATGCAGGCAGATACATTTTGTTGTGTGTAACCTTGTGCAAAATATGATTTATCTGGAACAGACCAGGGATGGGTAGGTGGGGCGTGGGGTGGGGGGATGCCAAGAAGGGTGACACCCTTTCAAAACCTGATATGGGCATTTTATAATCTTCTTACTGAATTCTGACTTTAATTTGTATCCTGTTTCATAATAATTAAAAGTTCAATTTTATATTTTAGTTTAACTTCTCTTATTTTTTTCTTTAGTTGTTGAACTATGTCTATGTGAACAATTTTTTTTTTTTTAATTTTACTATGTCACTCATTTCATGCTGTGTCTGGCCAGGCAAGTGACATAAAATATCTCCTAAAGTGTAGAGAAATTGCAGACCAGTAAGTTTCATTAAATAATGTGCTCACCATATGTAGACCCATATCCTTGAGTGCTACACAACTCAGGTTTGAGGTTAATTAGCTCACCAGTTTGGAAAGAAGTAAATGTTGGCTTGTCCCTACTACATGTAGGAAACAGGGAACTGTGTTCTTATAGCACCCTACAAAGAAAGAAAAGATATGTTTTTTTTTAATGATTCATAAAAATGGGCATATTTACGCATCCATTCATTTATTGTGACTTCTGTGCCTTTGGATAAACAAAGTTAAGACTATTGTTTGCTAACTTTTCTAATTTCCAGTTGGTGTCCACTTTTATACAGTCATACTTTCTTAAAACGCTTATGCCTGGGGGCATGATTTACTTTGAATGTGGTGCAAGTTGAATTAAAATTATGTTTACTATTGGCAAGGTTAGAAGATGAAATTCTACTTACAAATCTGTGCCCCTTAATTATTTAATTGGGATCATCTTCATTAAAATTATTGGCACATAAAGTTATTTTTTGAGAGGAGAGACTATTTGGGCTAAAATATAACACTTATGAAAAATAAACACATCTTCCCTTACCAAAGATGGCAATATATTGAGAATTTCTTCTGAGTGGTTATTCCCAGAATGTTTATTTTCCAAGTTTAGGCAAATAATTTGAAAAGGAAAAAAAACTTTCCTTCATATTATGAGTAAAAGTGACACTAAATTACAATTAACAAATAACTAGCTTACAATTAACAAATAACCAACTACCTTCACTAACATGTGCGTCTTTATCATTCTGATTTTTGCAAATGTTTTCATTTTAGAGCTCTTCCAATTATTTTAACATGATTTAGTGCTAATCAATTTTACTCAGGAAATTCAGAAAAATGATATATGCTCTACCAGTATTTTCCCTGTGTGTGTGTGTGTGTGTGTGTGTGTGTGTATTCTAGAATTTGAAATGGAAAGAAAATGTAAGGGATAGGCCTGTAGATCTCAGCAGTTACTTGGCATATCAATGACCCCTGTAAACAGGCTGAGACTCTATCTGTACCAAGACAGATTGCTTGAACCCAAGATCGCTTGAACCCGGGAGGTCAAGGCTGCAGTGAGCTGTACTCTTGCCATTTGCACTCCAGTCTGGGCAACAGGATAAGACCTTGTGTCTTAAAAAGAAAAAAGAAAAAAAGAAAATAAATGCCAATGCCCAGGCCCTGACCTTTCTTTGAGGCTCTGATTTATGTGGCCAGGATGCTAGGGAGAGTAGGGATAAGGACTAGAAATAGGTATATTTTAGGGTTTTCAAAATAAAAACATCCAAACATAGAACTTAATTGCTTAATTATAACATTAATAAATGTATCATTTTTATGTATCAAATGTATCATTCCATTAGATACATCAAATGTATACATTTAATTTTATATGTATCATTTAGTACACCTCAGGCCTGATTTGGCCTGAGATCCAAATCAGGCCATTTGTCCTGTCATTCAACTCCAACAGGATTTTACTTTTCCTGAATTTTTGGCATTGTAATCTTCTCTTTTGAGAACTCTATGAATGTAGCTTATTTATGACACTGTTTCTATTACCACTCTTTCACACATTTCTGACTTTACTTAAGAATAAAGGAAATGTTATCGTGGGTTATGTGACACTCATAACATTTCCAGCTACATTCAACACTGGCAAGTTGTCTACGTAGTTCATAAGCAGGTGATCTGGGAAAAAAATCCATGAAATTCCATACTCTATATGGGGCAGTCAGGTCAACCGACAAAGGGGAACCTTTTTGAAGAAAAAGGAGAAACAGTCTGAGAATCAGGCATATTTGGCTTTGAATTAAACCAAAGCACTTGTCTTCAGGTGACAAGTTATTGAATGTCTACGCTGGCCTTAGCTTTCTTAAGTGAAATGTGAATGATTATTCATTCATAATCCCATACCATAAATACTAGTTTTCTTCCTTCACTAACTTCTCAATGGTGTTGATATCCTAATTCTACAACTGACACAATATTATGACATTTTTCTAATACAATAAAAGTAATGTTAACATATTTTTACACAGTAGAAAAATTTTGTCAGGCTTTTTCCACAGTATCTGTGATTGTAATGGTAGGCTACACATTTTATTTTATTGATAAGAATAATGATCACTTTTATAAAGCCGAAAATATGCTTAAATTCCTTAACAGCTAATTCATACATCAATTTGGAATTCATGTATATCTATTTTCTGACAGCTGGATTATATAAGAAATTAGGATATATTTCTTTTTTGATCTTTTTTTTCATGAAATATTTGCTTTTACTTAAAGCGACAGAAGAAAACCTAATTTCCCAATGGTTATTTAGTCAGCGTCAAATCTATTTGCTTCAGTGTCAGTTTATGACTAATGTCTGCCCCATTCTCTTTACTTACTTATCCATGACTGTGAAGTCAGTAGGCTATGAATTGTTTGTTTCCTCTGACAGAATACTTTACCCAAGAATTAGAGAAAGATGATAGCTATTTATGCAGTAGTGAATGTGACTATATCTCCTCTTTTCTCTGAAACACAAGATCCATATAGTTAACATATTTCATATGTGACTAATAATGCATAGTCCTCTCTTCTAACTTCTCAGTACTTATGGATCCTCTTGATTCTTCACTGCACTGAGAATGTTGCTAAAGCTAATTGGGAGAGTTTTGAATCATCCCTTAAGATACTTTACACTTGGTATAGTTTCTAGTATTTCTTTTTTGAATGGTTATTTCATTCAAACTGTCACTAAATTAAAACCCTCTTTTTATTTCTGATCATTATGCCTATTAATTGAATTTAATATCAAAGAACAATTTTATTCTTTATATTCTATATATTGTTAGAACTATATAGCACTTTAGAGTTGTGAATAACTAAAATTTAAAATAGCTTACATTTATTTTGAAACAAGATATAAATATAAAACCTGATGAGTTACATGCGGATAATTAAAGTTACATCAGCCAAATAATTAAAATATCTAATGATATGCATGGATACAAATAAGAAACACAAATAAGCAAATACTTAATATAGTAATATATAGTAATTACACATTATATGAATTCATATATATATGAATATATTAATCTAAACTGGAGGTCAGCAAACTTTTATTCATAAGGCGTCAGATAATAAGGCTTCTTTGCAATACTTAACTTTGCTGTTGTAGCAAAAAAGCAGGCATACACAATATAAATGAACAAGTGACAGTGTGTTCCAATAAAACTTAATTTACAATAAGGGCCCATGGTGGATTGCCTTTCCTAAAACTAGGTAGTAATTGCAAGCTCACAAATTCTGACTGAAAAACTTTACTAGTTCAAATTTAGTGAACTGGACACTTAATCTGAATTGATCCATAATCAGCCTGGTTTTGTGATTAGATGGGTCATTGTGCACAGTTATAATATTAAGAAGAACAATCATGAGCTCTTTTTTGCAAACTGACATTTTAAAACTTGGGGAAATATTTTTAGAAGAAGGCTGCTAGGAGGAGGAAAGAATATAAATATGTCACATTCCATTTTTATTAATAAATATATTTTAAAAACTATTTCCTTAGATATTGATTTTTTTTTCCTTTTTTCTATTTTTTGGAGATGGAGTCTCACTCTGTAGCCCAGGCTGGAATAGAGTGGCACCATCTCCGCTCACTGCCACCTCTGCCTCCTGGGTTCAAGTGGTTCTCTTGCCTCAGCCTTCCAAGTAGTTGGCGTGCGCCACCACGCCTGGCTAATTTTCTTTTGTACTTTTTAGTAGAGGCAGGGTTTCACCATATTGGCTAGGGTGGTCTCGAACTCCTGACCTAGTGATCCACTCACCTCGGCCTCCCAAAGGGCTGGGATTACAGGCGTGAGCCACCGTGCCCGGCCTGATATTTCATTTTAGTATAACATGTTATATCAATAAAATATCAAACATTAAGAATAATTTGATAAATATGTATACATATGCCCAGAATTATACATCTGTACCTACATAGGTATATACAATTACATAAGTACACATATCAGCTTGCTAGTTTATTTGGTGTCAGTGACGTATTTATCCCTATATGTGCTTATATGTTGTTTCAAGTTTAATTCTTTCTGATGAATGTCTGGATGCATGATTCAAGTAGGATTTTTAAGTTTCTAGAATGGATTTCTATTTGCCTGGCACTGAAAATATAAGCAAGAAATGTGAACTCTTCCCCATATCTTTGCTTTTCAGGAGTTATCAGTAAAGTAGATCTGTACAATTGACTCCTATACTATGAAGCTCATATTGGATTTCAATGTGTGGCTTTAAACCCCAGGCATGGTCCAATTTCCTGAATTATTCACACATAATCACTCCAGGGGATTACATTTAAGCATGATGGGAAAGTGCCTTAAAGCAGGCAGCCGTAAAGAGTCTTGCCCTTTAGTAGATATTCAGAATACATTAAGGATGATGATAACATAGCATTCATGCCCTAAGTGCATTAAATTCACCTATTGAGAGATGATGGGAGAGAGTGATGATTTCAGGTGACTCCGATAAGCATTTAATCATCATTCTCTTCACTTATTTGTTATTAGAGGAATATGTATTTAAGAAGAAGGAAAAGAAGACTAATTCACTAAGTGGCATTGATTCTACATAATACATAGTCAGACATGCCCATCAAAGTTATGGCTATCAGAAATAATAGATTAAGTAAATTGTGTCTCTTAAACTAATAATACAAAAATACTGTTATTACTACTGTGAATAATCATGCTTTTTAAATCCAAATACATGTTATTTTCTGAATAAAAAAGAGTTAAATAGAGATATTAGCAAAATTCCATCTCACATAGTTTAAAATCACAATTATTTAAAATAAATATTACAAATGATTTGGTAAAAAATAAGACTTCATATGTTTAAAGAATGTAAAGCCACTTTTGGATTTCTGGGAATATTACAGAAAATGTACAAAAGTTGTCCTATGATAAGTAAAGTTAGATGAGTATTACAATGTTTGCATAATTTTATAGGACAACTCTTTTTATAAAGTTTGTTTTCATTTGAAAACCCCATTTTCTCAATCTATAAGGTAACCAGCTTTAATTATCCAATCATATCACAGTATACAAGCGCTTTCATGATTGAGGCATGTGAAAAAGGCTTGATGTTGGTATGAGGTTGGTATGAATGGCACCTTTTTTTTTTTTGCTAAGATAATAGATCTTTTAAAAAATATTTTAATTTTTATTTTAGGCTCAGGGGTACATGTGCAGGTTTGTTATATAGGTAAACTGATGACTTGAGGGTTTGGTGTACATATTATGCCATCACCCTGATAATAAGATAGCGCCGACAGTTTTTTGTTTTTGTTTTTATTTTTTTCTGGACCTCTTTCTCCATGTGAATGAACTTTGAAAAGAGCTTGTACACAATTTACTAAGCAAGAGGATGACTGGTAGAATATTAAGCATGCAGGGCCACATCCTATTTATCTGTAAACCATGGTAAGTTCCAATTACCATTGATGCCTATTAGAAGATTTTAAGCGGTATGAGAATATAACATTCAATATTTAAAATGTCACTCAGCAATTTCTGGAGATGATTAGACAACAAAATTGGACACAAGAAAAGCTCAAGAAAAATCAATAATTGGGTAGATTCAAAACATTTTGAACATCAGAAAAAACTCCAGTGGATTGATTGTAGAGAGTGATGAAGAAAGCGGATGAGAAATAATGTTGGCTGGAATAGAAACACATTGTAGGCAGGAGAAAGAAGGGAAACAGATGGTCAGTTTACTTTACCAGCAAGGCATCCAACAAGAGATTCGTGGCAATTTAATATATGAGTCTGGTGTTTTGGAGTACTGGTCCTAGATATAAGTGTTGCCAACATAAAAATGGCATTTAAAGCAAATGGGAGGTTGGAAATCAACTGTCTGTCTACCCATGAATATTCAGACTGCATCTGGGAAACTAACATTAACTCTATACTTCCATAAATGTATTCCAATTTGTTTCTGCTACATATCATGTTTCCCTTATAATGAGAAATGAAGGAGATAAGAAGAAAAGAGTTTAATTTATGCAAATACTTTTGTACAGCTTTTACCTTGCCATTCTATTAATATATTGATGTTAGGTGAAATATTTATATGGATTATTTTAATAAAATAAAATTGTTCCTTACTGATTTAGCAAATATTATTTACTACATATAAAAAGGTTGCTCCAAGGCAATTAAACATGTTATGAGACGTATAATTTACAACTAAATTTATTTAATTATTTAGTATTATTTATTTATATATTTATTTATTTATTATTTATTTTTCCTTGAAACAGGGTCTCACTTTGTTGCCCAGGCTGGAGTGCATTGTGATGATCTCAGCTCACTGCAACCTCTGCCTCCCAGGTTCAAAGAATTCTCGTGCGTAAGCCTCCCAAGTAGCTGGGACTAAAGGCACCTGCCACCACACCCAGCTAATTGTTGTATTTTTAGTAGAGACTGGGTTTCGCCATATTGACCAGGCTGGTCTTGAACTCCTGGCCTGAAGTGATCTGCCTGTCTCAGCCTCCCAAAGTGCTGGGATTACAGGCATAAGCCACCATGCCTGGCCTTATTTCTTATTATTTCTATTAATTTTATTATATTTGCCTTATATATTGTTTTTAATAATGATTAGTCAAATAAAAATAGACTTTTAAATAAATTAATTAATAAAAACACATTTTAAATATTTTTCTCCAGATTTACAGTTAACAGCTTATTTTCTCATATAGAAACATTACATTAGATAAAATTTATTTTGAGTCTATTAGTACAGAATTTATGAAATTTCTGTTTGGCTTCAGGCTGAAATGTGTTTAATACGGGAGACAAAAGGGAATATGTAATAAAAGGAGGTAATTTAATCTGATGAAAAAATCTTTTCCTGGATTTTTAATATACAACTATATTTTAAAGGATAAAATACCTATGATATCTCCAAGGTAATTGTGTTTCCTCATGCCCTACAGCCCCAGCTCCCTCAAACAAGAAAATTATGTTAAAAAAACCCGTTGTCTACATTTATAAGATGCTCAAAAATATTTGTTCAGTTGACAATGATTGCAACTAGGTAAAATGTTGTTATTCTAATTTGAATGACTACCCAAATATGTTTCCTAATATCCTTCCTTAATGCACAATTTTCATTTGGCATGGTTTTCCAGTAATTTTAATACAAAGAACATTTTATAATTGTCTTACCTGTGAAAGGAAAATATATATCAAATGGTGACAGATCTTATATCCAATAACTAGAAGTCTTGCTGACAGTAAAGACACATGTATTAATATTATTCTAAATTCAAATAGGTAAATATGTTAATAAGAATAAATATTAAAATTTCAGGTGGCTAAGATAGTACATGAAAATGTAGATGAGTACTTAGCACGTAGTAAGCATTCAGCAAAACATTTACTATAATTATTATTATCATTTATTTATTTTATAAAATATTAAATTTTACTTCATGGGACAAAATTCAAACAAAGCAATGCACACTGAAATAGCTAATGTTTTTGCTCAAAGTTGTATGCCTTGTGTAGAACTGACATTATCTGTCTACTGGGGAGGAGCTGCATGTTCTTATAAACTTAATCAGTATATACACCTGTTTATCACTTTTGTCTTGCTTTTGTTTATTATTAGCAGTAATCTCAAGAATAAATATATGATATATGTGCTAAAGGAAACAAAATTATCACCAGGAAACTGAATGAGTTTTTCCATGACATAATTTTTTGTATGTAGAAATACCCTAAAGGTTAGCCAAGAAACTGTGTTGGTAGAGATACAAGAATGACATTGTAATAGCCTATTTTGATGGACATATGTGCCTAAATTTTCTAGGTTTCTGGGGCCACAGTTTCAAATGTATAAATAAATGCCTAAAGCACCAACCTTTTTCATATGATAAATCCAATATCCTGCTTGACATTTTCAAGTATTCTAATGGTGCTTAGATTCACCTGATCACCTACCTTCTCCCTTAAAAACATACATTTTCAAGTAAATTTCTATAACAAGTATAGGATGTAACAGGTTACAGTGAAATATCATTCCATGAGCAGATGTTAATAAAATACTCCACTGCATTTAATACATAAAGAAAATTTAGTTTTCCACTCAGCAAAATCATTATAGGTTTTAGGAAGTGTTTGCAGGATTATTATCAGAAAATAGTGTCATAGGTTCAACTGATAGAACCTAATTACATTTTTGTTTTGCTTTCTTCCCTTGTAAAGTAATCCAGGAGATTCTAAAATTTACATTCACAAAAGACACAGGTGACATACACATACATATGTGTATTAAAGTAAAATTTAAGGTACCGAGGACATTTTTTCTACGGTATAGAAAACGTTGTTTTTTAAAGCATTGCTTATTTTAGACTTGAGAAATTATTAAATGTTTTTTTAAAAAGTCATTATGTACCCTGTTAGGTAGAAATTTTTTCTGCTCACTATCTTCTTCCCTGGACCCTTCTCAGCTGCAGCTCCATAGAACCGTTACTTGAAAGCTATATTCAGGTTTACAGCTTAATGTGTGGAAAATACGTCATTGTGCTTTTTTTTTTCTTTCTGGGAAATGCAAGGAAATTTACACCAGTGGAGTATAACCTTCAACTGACAAGGAACTGAAGCCAGTGGATATATGACTCAACCTCTGTCTGTCAAATGCCAAAATCATATTAGATGCTTCTCAGATGTAACACTAATAATCTACCCCATATCGATTTTTTTCCTCCTCTCACTCTCCCTACTCACTCCTGTTTCCTATAATCATGCCCAAATAAAGTATCTGTAACTCAAATCTTATCTCAAACACTATTCCAAAAAACCCAGAAGAAAAACACTATATCCCCAACACCTGAAATAGTGTCCAGCACATGGTAAAAATTTATTTATTTGCTTATCAGCAAAAGTAAAGAATAAATGAAAGTTATAGTATGTGAAAAACTCAATTTGAACTTTTAAATATAATATTATATTACATCTTCAGACAAATAAAGGTGATTTAAAATATAATAGTTACTTGTAACAGGTTACAGTGAAATATCATTTCATGAGGAGATACTAATGAAATATACTACTGCATTTACTATATAAAGAAAATTTATTCAACATATAAAACCTGACTGTTTAATTAAATATGACAAAAGTATTGTGGTTTAATATGTTTTAAGCATATCAACTGGGTGTGGCCAGTTTTATTCCTAAATATCAAATTGAATTCATCCATTATTATATGTTTTGTCTAGTTTTAGCTATGGAATAACTTAAGGGGTATAAAAATACTGATCTTATTCATGTAACTTATGAATTTGGAGGAAATCAACTTAATGCATGATATGGTTTGGCTGTGTCTCCACCCAAATCTCATCTTGGATTGTAGCTCCCATAATCACCATGTGTCATGGGAGGGACTGGGTGGAAGGTAATTGAATCATGGGGGCAGTTTCCCCAAACTGTTCTGGTGATAGGCTGCCATGTAAAACATGATTTTGCTCCTCCTCTGCCTTCCACCATGATTGCGAGGTCTCCCCAGCCATGTGGAACTGTGAGCCTATTAGACCTTTTTTCCTTTATAAATTACCCAGTCTCAGGTATGTCTATTAGCAGCATGAGAACAGACTAATACAATGCCATTTTACAGAATTATCATTATAACTTAACAGTGTTCTCCTCCATTTTTAATCTGCGCTTTTTATGACTATTTTTAAAAGGGTATATAACTAACACTAAAATCAACTTATAATTGTGAGGCAGGAGAATAGGATCTGAAGACAGGGTTCTTTCATTTCAGCCTCCAATTGCTTGCCAGCCCCGTGTTCATTTGCATAGGGTATAACTCTACATCAGCCTCTGATTGGCTGTGGACCGAGTTCCCACTTCAGCCTCTGATTGGCCATGGGCCAACCCTCCATTTGCATAGGGTGTAACCAATTGGAAACCTCTAAAGGGTACCTAGGGGTGTTATCAAATTCTTCTAGCTTAATAAAAATCCCGGGAACATTACAATCTTGGCTCTAGAGCTGCTTGCTTGAACCTGCTCCCACTTTGTGGAGAGTACTTTCACTTCAATAAATCTGTGCTTTCATTGCTTTGTTCTTTCTTTGCTTTGTATGTGTGTTTGTCCAATTCTTTGTTCAACACACCAAGAACCTGGATGATTTATAGTCAAGAGCCTCCACTGGTAACAATTGTATCACTGTCAAAACTACTATGGTATTATTTTATTAGCTAAGTGTTATAAACCAAATGAATGACTAGCTTTATGAACATGTGCACCTAATCTCCACTCACTGCCAATATTTGAATAAACTGTGCTAGAGTATAACTATCAAATAATAGTCAAATAAATATAATATCCTTTTAAGCTCACCTGTATATTAATTTAGTTTATGCTCAAAATTAATGAAAAAATAGCCAATGTCATTAGAGAAAGATAAAATATATTTTTAAATGGAAATGTTAGAGCTGAAAAGCACAATATCTGGAAAATATAGTGATTGGTAATAATAATGAAATGGAAATGGCAGAGAAAGAGAGTCAGGTAACAGATGAATTAAAAATATCCAATCTGAAGAATAAAAATAAAAATAAATGAGCACCACATGAGGGAACAATGGGATACTACTAAAAGAGTGAATATATGGGCAACTGGAGTCCCAGAAGAAGAGTAGGTAGAGAATGAAAAATAAAGTATATTTTAAAAAATAATAAGCAAAAGCTTTTAAAATTTGGTAAAAGACATTTATTTAAACATATAAGAAACAGAGAAAGACAAAATAGCAATTCAAAGAAAAACAAATGTAGACACATAGAAATTGAAAGAAAAATAAAAAATTGAAAGAGAGAAAAGTAATACAACAGTAAAAATAAATAATTATAATGACAGCACACTTTTTATAAGAATTGCAGAGGCAAGAAAACCTGCTCTAACGAAGTATAAAAGTAATACTCTGTATTTTCAAGTGACTTGACAGTAAATTGTGCACTGCTTATCACAAAATTTGCAATCTTTTGGAGGAATATAAAGTAACACAATTTGTAGGATGTGTTATCTATTATGTTTCATATACAAAGTTACTAGATATACCAAAAATAGAAAAATATGAACTAGAGTCAAAAGAAATATATGTGTCAAGTAATGCATGTTATGTTAGGACAGGATTGTTTTGATTTTGCACTTATCCCTAAGACTGAGTCTTCACATGTGGTCTCTAATTCTAAGGCATAGCCCTCTGGGGTCTCAACAGATGTTCATAGGTATGTATTAACACCTCTAATTTGGCTGCATTTGAATTCTAAATTATATACCTCTCGAAATAGGCAAAAGTTGAAGTCTATGCTCATCATGTTAGCCTGCCATCATACTTTTTTGTTTGTTTTTCTCGTTCTGGATTCTGTAAAATTATACTCGTGTCTGTACAGTTTATGGGTTAAAAAGGATATGATGAAAATGCACAAGTTCCAAACTTTGTCTTCAGACTTGTCATGTAGTTGAGCATTTCTGCTTGAGCCACCCTACTGTATGGATTAAGGAGTGACCAGAAAAAAAATAATGCATGTAACCTCACCCAGTGTGATTACCTTCTTTCAAGGGTTTATTTGCTTCCATTTTCTGCCAGCCCTGGTTTCTCTCCAATGCTTGCAAATAATTCCTTTTATATTTGTTCAGATTTAGCATTGTTTTCTGCAGAAGACTTAGTGTGGCACAAGTTACTTAAGTCACTCTGACCTTACCAGAACTGAATTCAAATTTAATGTTTAAACATATTGCTTTTTTATTTATTCTGTTCTCTTCCTTTGACCTTTTAATTATGAAAACAGTGGCTCTTCTTTCTTCTTTACAAAGCTGTCACTTATGCCTAATCGATTGAACACTTTTCTATGCTTCCCATCAGATATTTTATTTTATTTATTTATTTATTTATTTATTTTTGTTATTTTTTTTCTTTTATTATTATTATTATTATTATTATTATACTTTAGGTTTTATGGTACATGTGCGCAATGTGCAGGTAAGTTACATATGTATACATGTGCCATGCTGGTGCGCTGCACCCACCAACTCGTCATCTAGCATTAGGTATATCTCCCAATGCTATCCCTCCCCCCTCCCCCCACCCCACAACAGTCCCCGAAGTGTGATGTTCCCCTTCCTGTGTCCATGTGTTCTCATTGTTCAATTCCCACCTATGAGTGAGAATATGCGATGTTTGGTTTTTTGTTCTTGCGATAGTTTACTGAGAATGATGATTTCCAATTTCATCCATGTCCCTACAAAGGACATGAACTCATCATTTTTTATGGCTGCATAGTATTCCATGGTGTATATGTGCCACATTTTCTTAATCCAGTCTATCATTGTTGGACATTTGGGTTGGTTCCAAGTCTTTGCTATTGTGAATAATGCTGCAATAAACATACGTGTGCATGTGTCTTTATAGCAGCATGATTTATAGTCCTTTGGGTATATACCCAGTAATGGGATGGCTGGGTCGAATGGAATTTCTAGTTCTAGATCCCTGAGGAATCGCCACACTGACTTCCACAAGGGTTGAACTAGTTTACAGTCCCACCAACAGTGTAAAAGTGTTCCTATTTCTCGACATCCTCTCCAGCACCTGTTGTTTCCTGACTTTTTAATGATTGCCATTCTAACTGGTGTGAGATGGTATCTCATTGTGGTTTTG
The DNA here is from genome assembly GCF_028885625.2 of Pongo pygmaeus. Taxonomy (NCBI): domain Eukaryota; kingdom Metazoa; phylum Chordata; class Mammalia; order Primates; family Hominidae; genus Pongo; species Pongo pygmaeus. The sequence continues at coordinate 15,424,495 of NC_085930.1, read as the reverse complement.
ATTTGCATTTCTCTGATGGCCAGTGATGGTGAGCATTTTTTCATGTGTTTTTTGGCTGCATAAATGTCTTCTTTTGAGAAGTGTCTGTTCATGTCCTTCGCCCACTTTTTGATGGGGTTGTTTGTGTTTTTCTTGTAAATTTGTTGGAGTTCATTGTAGATTCTGGATATTAGCCCTTTGTCAGATGAGTAGGTTGCGAAAATCTTCTCCCATCGGATATTTTAAATGTAGTGATTAATTCTGTGATTGTTTCCTTTTTTATATGTTTACTTAACAATTCTTAATGTTTTAACATTTAACACTTCTTGTCTGAGTTATTGTATTTCAACTCTGAGTTCTTGAGACAAAAACACTCTTGAATAAGTTATTTGAATCTATAGGAAGTTGTTGATTACAATTTTAATCTCTTCTTTGGAAAATTTCTTATTTATCTGGTTCTCTCTTTACTAGTTTATTTTTCATATTCCTTTTTAAATTCTTTTCTTCATCACGTAAATAGACAGGTTCCTTTCATTATATTTTAACTTTGAAGGAAGCAGTAGTTCTTCCTAGACCAGCTGTTTGCAGAAGTACTTTGTGGATGACAGACCACAAAAGAGAAAAGCTAACAGAAAACCTTCTTGAGATACAATGGAGTCTCATATGATGTAGAGATTTGCAAAAGGATATCATATGATTTTCCTTTATGGAGCTTGAATTGTCAAGCATCAGTGCCAGACACATAATGATGTTCAGAAAGTATTTGTAAATCGATGAATGAGTTGATAGCTTCGTGATGTTCTATGATCCCTCTTGTGTTTTATTTGTTTGTCTGTTTGCTGCAGAGGGTTGTGGTATCATTTATCATCCCATCACCTGATAGGTGGATTTTTACAGAGTTCATATTTCCTCCTTTTCTTCATTGTGTCAAACAGGCTTAGAGAGGCTTCCAGGGTAAGCTCTACATACTATTCTTGTTTGAAACAAGTGGCCATTTACTGTGTTTCCTCAAGCCATGACACCTGCTTCAGAGACTTAGTGATCCATCACTTTTACCAGATATTTGAAGTCAGTGTCCCCTTGGGTGTACTTCATCCACCTAGGTTTATTATCAGTAAACTTCAGAGGCTCATTGAGGGGTATAGTATGGGTAGCTTTGATTTTTATTAGAAATGCTAATTGTATTTTAAAACTTTTTCACATCTGTGTCTTCATTTGATTTTGGAGAAATAAAAGTAAATATCAGCATCATTACTCTACATTTTAAAGCCAGAAATCTATAATCAGCATTCAAAGACTTCTTCATTTTTTAAAATTAATAGAATCAAGCCACTCAGGATTTTCACTACCATACTTCAGGATATGTGTCTTAGAAATAGGCAGAAGATAGGGCTTATTACTTATTATTTCTTCTTTTTGAAAAATAAATACATAAACTTGAGAATGTACAGTATTAAAAATGCAACTTGCACATAAAAAGTTGAAGGTTTCAGAATCCAGAATACCTGTTGTTTTCTATGGGAGACCTAAGGGGACAAGAATTATATGCCATTCTTATGGATGTTTCTTTCTGCCCTTACTAAAACAGCAACCTCATAACAGACATTCTGAGAATAATTGAATTTGTTTTGGAAAATTTTCGATGTTTCTAAATTGTTAATGATTTTTTCCAGCATTATCTTGGAGGAATAAAAATGTTATAAATGGTCTCAATGCAATACATACACAACTGCATTACCATGGCACATTTCAGAATTTGCATTTCTACTAACAGTTGGAGCGTCAATTCATGTCTCCTATCTGAGTAAATATGTATAAAGCTATGGAGCCCATGGTGTAAGCGCGTGAGAGGTAAAGCTGCTGTCATGGCTTCATCCTTCTTACTACATGCCATGATTTCCTACTTATATAATTTCTTTTACTTTCTGCATTGAGGGCAAAGAAATTACTTAGCTGAACTTTGTTGATGCAACACTTGCTGGTCAGAAAAAGATTGAGACGTATATATATATACTTTTAACTCAATGTGCAAAATTTTGCTCATATACTTAGGAAAGAGCTGGATAAAATTTTATTTCAAATACTAAATGTATATATTATAGTTTGCTATCTCCAAAGAATACTTAACACAATATATGCATGCATTTATTATCTAAATCATTAATTAAAATAAAAATGTAAAATTTGTCTCATTTATAGTTTATAAATTTAAATATCTTAGATTAAATATTAACAAAGTGTGTAAGAATTTAAACATGCATTCAGGCTGGTCGGGCGCAGTGGCTCATGCCTGTAATCCCAGCAGTTTGGGAGGCTGAGTTGGTTGGTAACGAGGTCAGGAGATCGAGACCAGCCTGGCCAACATGGTGAAACCCCGTCTCTACTAAAAATACATAAATTAGCCAGGTGTGGTGGTGCACACCTGTAATCTCAGCTACTCGGGAGGCTGAGGCAGAAAATTGCTTGAACCCGGGAGGTGGAGGTTGCCGTGAGCCGACATCGCGACACTGCACTCCAGCCTGGGCGACAGAGCAAGGTTCTGTCTCAAAACAAACAAACAAACAAACAAAACATACATTCAGCTGTACTCAGAGACCAGCAATACAAATGAATCTAACAGTGCTGTGACACAATTTTACTATCCTTCCCCTAAAGTGTTGACAATCTTCTCTAGTACAATAGCTTATTATAGATGGCTTAAATATGGATACGGTGGCCACATATATTAAAAAATGCTTTCTTTATGTATTCTCTTATATTCTTCTTGATATATTCATTAAAAATTGATAAGAACAAATAAAAAGCAACATATAAAATAGCAAAACTGTTCATCCTGGTATTTGTGTGTATGTTATAAAGGTTACTAATGGTCTGTAGGTAGACTGCTTGTTACTAAATACACTAATAATTAGGAGACTAGTAAGGTTTTCTACTATTATCAGGTAAATTTTTGAAAATTTATACTTAACTACTCAATTATTTATGTTATATGAATTTTGGAAAGTGTTGGCAAAAAGTTGTTCACGGCACTCTCATATTTAAAATCTCTATTATGCTTGTATTTGGATCCCTTTTTTCATTCCAAATATTTTGTTTCTTTTTTATGTGTGGTTTTCTGTCTCTTTTCTTATGTTTTACTCTGTTTTTCCAATTGCACATTTTTATTAGTCTCAAAAATTAGACTTTGCTTTGGTTAATTTATTTGATTTTTTGCTTCTTATTCTTAGTTTCCAATTATAGTTATTTTATTGTTTTTTTGTTAGATCTTTGTATTCTGGGTAGACAATATGTTCTGGCATGAAAATTGTTCTTTGATATTATAGTGGTTTTGAATGATTTCATCTTTCTGGTGATACTTTTCTTTTTGTTGTAATTCCCTTTTATTTCCTAATAATATATTTTCTTTGCAATTGTTATATATAATATTAGAAGAGCTATGCATATTTTTCTTTGTTTACTTAGCTTTTCTTGATAGATTTTCCCACTAATTTTATAATTTTCCTGTGGGGATGAGGCCATTAACTTTTTGTGGAACTTGCATGTACTTAAGTTCAATAGAAAAATACCCATCTTTCTACTAGTAAAGTTAATCTACTTATATTAATTGAATTATTAATGTATTTAAATTCATTTCTGTCATTTTATTTTGTTTTCTGTTTCTCATACCATTCTTTACTCTTTCTTTATTTCTGTTTTTGTTTTCTATTGGACTGGTGTTATTTCTTCCTTTCTTATACTGCCTGGCAAGTTAAAATCTCTGTTTTATTTTTATATTTTATATTTTATTGGGCATGTTAAATGTGTCCTATTTTGTTCCATGGGAAATTACACATGTTCTATAGCATCAGTTTCTACTTTCTTTATGTCTATTTTTTCCTCCATTTTTAATACTCTTCAGTAATGTTCATTTTGTTTTAATAAATGTTATAACTTTAGTGCATTTTCAGCAGTATTAGATCTTATTTGGTCTGCTTCATTTTATTTTTGTGGTGTTTTAAATTTTTCTTGCATTTTCTAAGATTTGTCACATCACATCTTTGCTCCTTCTGTTATTCTGATGTATTTTACCTGAGCTCTTGTAACTCTGCTGTGAGCATATTTGTAACTTTTATTCATTTAAATTTATGGCAATGCATTTTGTCCCAATATGTGTGTTTTGTGAAAATATTTACTTGTTTTTCTGTATTGGGTTCCTTATTCTTTACTAATAACATATTTATGCAAGTCTTTTCCTGGTTACTATTGTTATTAATAATATGAACAATCTTTTAATGAAACTGATTTGTCTAAGACCAGCTACTTGCAGCTGGATGGCATCTGAGAGAAACCAGGTTAGTGACCCCGGCAAGTAGGGATCCTCTTTGATTCATGGCATAGCTTCTAAAGAAAAAGGGTTTTGGAAGTGTGTCGTTGTTTCCATTTTAATTTTACTCAGTAAATACAGAACAGTAACTGCAAGACTTCTTACAAGCAATTCACTTCCCTCCTACTGATCTTCCTGCAAAATGTCATGCCTACTGCTCCTTTCTTAAAATTTGATATTCTGTTCATCATGGGTTTTTGCATTAATTTTGATATTTTTAAAGCACTGAATTAAAATATCATTTTTCTTGACTACTGATGTTTTGTACCCCCTTAAATTTTGCACCCAGGGTTAATGCCTTGCCTGTCTTACTTTAATGAGACTCCCAGTGTCCCTTCTTTTATCCCTTCCTACTTTGCCATGGTCTCTTATGCAGCTGATAGAGCATTGTTCCCTTTGTTCCTGTAAGGAGTGGTTTATTTTATATATTTATTCATTTATTTTTTTAATGCTGAACAACTATTTGGAGACCTCTGCTCCTCTGGCTTTATCTAAATCATCTGCAGCTACATGAATTGTTTTGTTTTGTTTTTTGCTACATCTTCTCTTCCTGGTAACAGACTATCACTGATCTTCATCACCTTTGGCTCTCTTTCTTCGTGCATATAATTTTGGGTTACATCCTCACTTAGTTTATGATAGTGTTTGTGTTTGTCTCTTCATCTTTGGAGGGTGCTATTTTAGTGGAGAATATAGCAGAAACGTCACGACAGCATCTTAAAATATGGGTGATAATTTACTTCTTTGGTTCACCTTAGTTATTTTCTCAACATTTCTTTCATCTGCACAAGAAAGTACATACCATGAATGTGAAAATGTTTTTTTAATATCAATAAAAATTAAATTTAATAAGTAGCTTGAAAATATAAAGTTTAACTCTGTAAAAATATATTTTGATTGTTGATTATTGCTCTTGAAACTTGTATTTCATAATTGTAATAACGGATCAAATAATTCAACACAAGTAGTACAGAAGAAATGATTGTTGCTGTTTTGACATTAGGGCATTATAACTTTAGGGCATCATGTTTATTAATGTATTAAAATGTTGACAATGTCATTCATTTTATCAACTGGTATCTTTTTTTTTTTTTTTTTGAGACGGAGTTTCGCTCTGTCGCCCAGGCTGGAGTGCAGTGTCGTGATCTCGGCTCACTGCAAGCTCCGTCTCCCGGGTTCCCACCATTCTCCTGCCTCAGCCTCCCGAGTAGCTGGGACTACAGGCGCCGCCACGACGCCCGGCTAATTTTTTGTATTTTTAGTACAGACGGGGTTTCACCCTGTTAGCCAGGATGGTCTCGATCTCCTGACGTCGTGATCCGCCCACCTCTGCCTCCCAAAGTGCTGGGATTCCAGGCGTTAGCCACCGCCCCCGGCCTGTATCTTTTTAACTATAAACATAAACATTTCTTAGCACTTGGTCACAGGGTGGTCATGTGATACAGAGTGTGTGTTTATTAAAATGAGTATCTCCAGACAATCAGTTCTCCTACAGTACTTGTGAAACTTTAAAAATAAATAAAGACCCAGCTTGAGAAACCATACTGTATCTCACTTAACATATCTAGCAGTGCCAGGACATCAGAGATGCTAATGAAGTATTCTATTTTAGATAAAGAAACAACTATATTAAAAATACTCATCTCTAAAGTGAGATCATTTTGGGGACATATTTGAAACTGGTAAAAGAGGCAGTTGTGTATCAGAAAAAGAGAGAAGTAGATTTCTAACAGTCATCCTATAAAAGTTCAGGATATTCAAGGCAAACATGAAAGAGAATATTAGGAGCCATAATAGAGAAGATATATGTAGTCCTTATTGTCTGGGAGTCTGTGGCATGAGATAAAAGTATGAAATTATGACTATGGGAAATGTAACCAATACGGGAATGAATGTAATTTTCTTCAAGAATATTTTCAGGGATATGGACACCTGGGTCCGTAGTCTCATCCTTCCTTATGTTGTGACTCACATAGAACATAATATTTGTATGGCACAGTGAGGTAAAGAAACAAGGTCATGTGAACAAAGGTGACCATTGTTCAAGTCTATTTATCAAATGCCCATCTTGAGATAAAAGAGCTGAAGTGACCCAAATGTCAATGTATTTATAAAACTATTTGTGATACAATATAGACTATCTGCTGAGAAATTCTGAATTAAAGTTATTAATGAGAGGCAGCTCTATCAGTGAAAAATCTACCAAATTTCTCTTAGGTAAAACAGGGGTAAAACATTATTGAGCAGATTACAAATTCACAACAGGAAACACACAACTTAGCATTTTGAACTTTTATTCTTGCCTGAGGACTCTGAACTGATATAATCAGTACAAACTTCCCAAGCTATTGTAGGAAACGACTCATCTTTTATGTCTTAGGAACAGTCTATTAAGATAGTGCCAAAGAAGAATGCAATAGAAAAACCAAAAAGAAGGCCGCATCGTTTATTATTTTTGCCTGCTATAAATAGGATCAAAACCATCATATGTATATTAAAAATGTATGTGCATATACATATATATATATTTGTATGCAAAAACAAAATATATGTTTTGACAGATTATTGACCAGAGACATAAATAATATTATGACCTGGTATTAACAAACATACCAGAAAATCGCAACAAAGCTGAAAAAAATTTCACAAAGACAAAAATGAAATGATTGTCTCTGCAGAAAACCTCCTTTAAAAATTTGCAAACAATACTTCTGGGACTAACAGGTGATTATAGAAATGTTGCAGGATATAAGATTAATATACAAAAGCCAATGGTTTCCTACACCCTAATAATGAACAAATGTAGTTCTAAATTAAAAACACAATACCAATTATGGTAGCACCAACAAATGAAATATTTAGGTATAATCCAATAAAATATGCATAATATCTATATAAGAAAAATTACAAAAATCTGATGAGAGAAATCAAAGATCTAAATAAATGAAGAAATGGTCCATGAGCAAGGAAAGGCGAGTTAATATTGTTGATGTCAGTTCTTAACAACTTGATCTATAGATTTAATGCAATCCCAATAAAAATCCCAGCAAGCTATTTTTTTTTGTATATCAGCAAACTGATTCAAAAGGTTATAGGAAAAGGCAAGAAACACACACACACACACACACACACACACACAGAATAACCAAGGTTAAGAGCTTATAAAATTTAATAACAAAATAATAAACCAATTAGAATATTGGTAAAAGATATAAGCAGTTACCTCACCAAAGAAGATATAAAGATAGCAAATAAGTATATGAAAACATGCCTAAGATAATATATCATTAGATAATTGCAAATCAAAACAATAATGAGATACCATACGCACCTACTGGAATATCAAAAATTCAAAATACTGACAACACCAAATACTGGCAAGAATGGTGAGCAATGAGAACTTTTTCCTTCATTGGTGGTAGAAACAAAAAGTTGTACAGACACTTTGAAAGGAAATTTGGCAGTTTGTTACAAAGCTAAACATATTCACTATAAAATTCTGCTATTTTACTTCTTGGAAATTAGCAAAATAAGTAGAAAACTTACATCCACATGAAAACTTCCACATTAATATTCACAGCAGCTTTATCTGTAATTGCCAAAGCTTGGAAGCAACATCCATTCCTTGGAATATTATTAAGCACTAAAAAGAAATGAGCCATCTAGCCACAAGAAAGCATGGAGGAAGTTTAAATGCATGTTGTTAACTGAAAGAAGCCAATCTTAAAACGCTATGTACTGTACAATTCCAACTATGTGATATTCTGAAAAGGGGAAAACAATGGGAGCAGTAAAAAGATAAGTAATTGCCCATAGGTTTGAAGCAAGAGAGGGAGGAATGAATAGGTAGAGTGCAGGAAATGATTTTAGGGCAGTGAAATGATTCTGTATGATACTATAATGATGGATATATGTCATTATACATTTTTCAAAACCCATAAAGTGTACAACACAATGAGTAAACTCTAATCAAACTAGAAACTTAATAATAATGATTCAGTATCTGTTTATTAGTTTTAACAAATGTAATGCAAGATGTTAATAAGGGAAACTGGGGAGGGAGTGTATGGAAACTCTGTAGTTTCTGCTCAGTTTTTCTCTGAATCTAAAATAACTCTAACGAACTACATTGATGAAAAACAAAACAACAAAATAAAATCAAAACAACAAACAACAAAAATTTCATAAAGGGAAAGACCCAGGCTAAATTTGATGGCCACAGTGTAGTGACTTATGTACCCCCAAAACATTATGCTAAATATACATTTGACATCTAAGAACCATTAATTAAAGGTTATTGTTATTTTTATTGATGGCTATGATCCTGTTGGGGTTGTTATCCGAAAAATCACCATCAGAATTTAGCATTATTTGAGATTTTAATTTACATAGTGTATGTAAAATTAGAAAGAGTAAAATATTAATTGGCATTATAAATAAGTAATGAAAGTAAATGACTGGAAGTGTTTTTAAAAATATGGTAAAAAGTTTGAAATAAATATCTTAGAGCAAGCAAATAGATACTATTTAATAAAGGTATAATTAAGTATCAGCTGATGACCAAAAGCATATCCCTCTTTCTCTCTAATTTGCTTTTGTCATCTCCAGAAAGAATTGTAATCAAATGGCAAACATTGGAAAAATATATTTTGAAGAAATAATTATACTCCAGTACTGATGGGCATGTAGGAAAAAAGCCAATATATAAAAATAATCTAATATTTGCCAGAAAGTTCATTGTCTACACATCCAGAAATACAGAAGACTCTTGCACATATACTTTCAGGACAATAGTTAAGGAGAGAAACCACACAGGATAGTGGAAATGCCAAAATAATGAAGATAAATATTTTTGCAATTTTCTAAAATGGGAAATAAGGGGATTGTAAAACTACGTATCAGTTAGCCAAAATGCTTGACACAGGTCTTTGGCAAAATTCTAAAACAGATTATGTAGCAGATGGTTTGTGAGCATTTAACAGATATGGTGTTGATCAGTAGGCACCAACACGAATTCATGTGGTGCAAATCATACCAAAGTAGTTGTCTTTCCATTATCACTGTGGCTGTTAAGTCAGTAGAGTGGTGGGGTATAGATATAATAATATTCTGAATTCAGCAAAGAATTTTGCAAAAGATTTATATCAAAATTTTATGTGTGATTTTCTAAAATGGTGCCGGCATGTAATTACTGTTACATGGGATATTTTATCAGTGAATAACTCTAGCTAATTCTTGGTATAAATTGCTGTAATAGTTCTCAATATATATTGTGTATCAGAAACACTGGTGAAACATTTTTTAAAGACTTGTGCTTAAATCTAGGCCTTACCCCAGATATCATGATTTATTAAGTCTAGTTATACCTAGGTTATTTAAAATAATAATTTATAAAATAATGTAATGCACTTGTTTTTTCCAACTTAATCTAAGAAATTAATATTTATAATCATTTAGTTTTGGGGCTTTATTTTTCATAACTGACTTTTTGTATAAAATATTACATGAGGCTTTATGTTGGTGCCTTTTCGTCTATAATTCAAAGCATGCAATGGTGTACTTCCATTTTTACATGAAACTTGATTTCCCACTTTAAAAAATATTTCAGCACAATATATAGAATAACTCTTTAAAACATAAGTAATATCATATGATGAGTCTTCTATAAAACCTTCAAAGACTTCACTTCTCATTTGGAGTAATGACTTAACCAGCAAGGTTCAATATAGTTGATGTCTCCATTACCTGTCTGACCTCACCGCCTCACTTTCTTCCTCATTCGTTTTATTTTAGCCATACAGGCCTGTATGTTGTTCTCCAAACAAGCCAGCAATGCTATCACCTCAGTACCTTTGCATTTCCTGTCTCTATTCCCCAGATTTCTACACAGAATGCTTCATCTGTTATTTATTTAACTAATTTTCTGCCTCCTGCACAGAGATTTGTGTTTATTTTGTTCATTGTTATATCCCCAGAGACTTCATAGTGCCTGGCATATGCTAGGTGAAACATACATCAATGAGTGAATATATAAATAACTAAGTTTTCTCTGCCCTTATACATTCTAAAATATGATCATTGTTTATACTTAAAACCAAAATGGAATATTGATTATAAGTTATTGTTTTAGGACTACGTAAGACTACCACTATAATTCATGTTCCCTTCCTCATAAAACATATTTAATGATAATAAAGTTAACATTAGTAATACAAATACTTACAAAGACAACATATCTTAGTCATTTTATCACTTTGCTTAAAATTCTGCCATTTTCTTTTCTAATTTACCTGTATCTTTACTATGTTTGAAAGCATATTAACACAAATTTACTTGATGATTTCTGAAAAAACAGTTACAGTTGCCTCTTCCATGTCATACAGTTGTCAGTAATATTTAACATTTTAATGAGTGTCCAAAATCTATTCTGTATTTTCAACAAATGATTAAATTTCACATACAAAAAGTAAATTTGGACCTATGCTTATCATTATGTAAACATTTTAATTCAAATTGGATTACAAACTGAAATGTAATCAATAAAACTATAAAATTCTTGGAAGAAAGCATGAAATATGTGTTAGTGACCTTTCACTGGGCAATAAAAAGCTCAGACAATAAAAGACCATTATAGAGAAATGGAATTTCATCAGCATTTTAAAAAACGTGCTTCAAAAGTCACCAACAACAAATGAAAAAGACAATTCACACAACGAGGTAAAATGTTTGCCAACCATCTGTCTCATGAGGGACTTGCATTCACTATATATTAGAAATGTACACATATACATACACATAACCCAACAAAGAAAATAAAAAATAACCCAATTCAAAATTCAGCAAAAAGAGCCAAAGGGACATCTATCAAAGAAGAGAAACAAAGAAAGACAAACAAAGAAGACACGAAACGATACTCAAAATCTTTAGTTATTAATAAGGGGAGTGCAAATCAAAACCACAATGTGATATCGCTTCACACTCAATAGGATGAATAAAAAAGACAAACAATAATAAATGTTTTCAAGGATATGGGGAAAATGGGACACTTACAAATTTACTTCTAATAGGATTGTAAAATGATGCAGCTGCTTTGTAAAACATTTTGGCCTTTCCTCAAAATGAGAAACATGGAGTTACCATATGACCAAGCAATTCCATGCCTAGGCATATATTGCAAAGTAATGAAAACACACTTCCACTTAAGAATGTGAACACAAATATTAGTAGCATTTATTAATAATAAAAAGGAGGGAAGAACCCAAATGTATATCAACCAACGAATTGATAAATGAAAATGATATATCCATTTAATGGAATATAATTTACAATACATATAATGAAGTACTGAAATATGTTACAACATGAATGTAACTTAAATGTTATAATGACTGAAAGAATCAGTCACAAAAGTCCACACTTTGTATGTTTTCATTTATATTTCCAAAATAGGCAAAGTCATGGAAACAAAATGTAGATCGGTAGTTGCCAGGGAATGAGAGAAAGTGGAAAATGGGGAGTGATTGCTAATATGTATGAGATTTCTCTTTTGGTTGAAGAAAATCTTTTAAAATTAAATAATGGTGAAGATTGCACAACTTTGTGAGTATATTTTTTAAAATAACAGAAACACTAAAAAACACTAAATTGTACACTTTTTTAAATTTTTTTTTTTTTTTTTTTTAAGAGTCAGGGTCTCACTTTGTTGTCCAGACCGGTCTTGAACTCCTGGCTTCAAGTGATCCTCCCACCTCAGCCTCCCAAAGTGCTGGAATTACAGGCATGAGCCACTGCACCTGGCCACAACTGTACACTTCATAAAGAAGAATTTTATGGCATATGATTTATATAGCAATAAAGCTGTTAAAATATTCAATATACAACAATGTGATTACCTAATGCTCTAGTTAGATGATTAAAATGTTTAAAACTTTTCAAGAAGCTTTCACTTATTTAAATTTTGACAGAATTTCCTTATAAAACTGATTATGAGAGATCACTTTCTTTTTATTGATAATAAAATTTTGGTGGCTTTCACTTTCTCTCCTCTCTTCTCAGGAGTCTGAATCTTACCATACAGTTCTGAAGAATTCTATACAGAAACACTATACATTGCCCTTGCAAAGCTGCACACCAAACATACCTGAATCAGTATAGGTTGGTACCCAATCTAAACATTGAAAAATTTGTATTCTGGCTGCACAATTCTGCTGTTCCTCAGAGAGTCACTTAATGTAATCCATCATATATTTTTTTCTGAAGGATTTGAATATATGACAAATTTGGCTGAAGATGTGAGAAATGGAATAAAATAAGCATGATGCTTGAAGCTGTAGAAATATGGAAAAGCAGAAGCTGTAATATGGCAAATACTGAGTTGTGTTTAATAATGTACTATGAAGAATATGGATATAGAGAGAATCATAGATGGGAAATCTGAATCATGAACCTGGAAAAATCTAGAATAACTAATAGATTGTCTAAAATACTGCCTAGTAGTTCAACAACAGCTAAGTTTGTGTTCTAAAGGGGAAAAACCAATGCTGCCTTGGCCATGAAGCCTACGTAGATGATTTCTGGTTCCCTTTCCTTTCTCAAGAACCCATAAATTAAATATCATAACCTCAAATAATTTAGCATATGTTTTACATAAAAAGATGTATAAATAATATACCTTATTTTTATTATCATTGCCTTTTTCCTTTTAGCTGTAAATAAATATCAAAATTATTTTTATATAATAAAATAAGGTCCATTCCCCCAAAATAACTTTGAAAATATATCATTTTATTAACTCCAAAAATGCCATACAGACTATTTTTAAATTTTCTTATCCTTTGGATTTTTTTCTGAGCTTACTGAAATCCTGAGTCTTCATTTTAACTTTGATTATTTTCATTATTTTCTTTTTTTTAAAGATATCTTTCAACATTATTAAAATTTCTGGCTACTCTAATAATAATTGTATTAAAACGTATTTTTCATAATTATATTAAAACATTAATAATCATATTTAAAACATTCTTATCTAAGTTTCTATTTTCAATTTATGAAAGTTTTTAGTCAAATGTAATTTCTGTTATGATGACACAATTTATTTAACTACCATTATCTTTTAACATGAACCTGTAAAACAGAAAAATGTACATTTCTTCTTTCATTATGGCTTTTCTCACACAAATTCACATGGTATCTTAAATCTTATGGGGAACTAAAAATACTTAATTTTTGTTTTTGTAATATTAGGTAAATATCAAATAGTTATAGTTTAGTTTGTGTTTGTGTATTTCTCCTTCGACTCTGGTTTATTGCAGATATGCAGTAAATTGTTGGTCTGATTCTTGATTTTACATGACTTTCTACATTTTTTAATGCCTGAATGTGAAATACTTTTTTCAAATAATATCTTACTGGGATAGGGCGCAGTGGCTGACTCCTGTAATCCCAACACTTTGGGAGACCCAGCGGCAGGATTATTTGAGCCCAGGAGTTGGAGATCAGCCTAGGCAACATAGAGACTTTGTCTCTAACAACAGATACGAAAAACAGCCGGGTGTGGTGGCTTGCGCCTATAGGCCCAGCTACTAGGGAGGCTGAGGTGGGAGGATTACCTGAGCCCAGGAGTTCCAGGCTGCAGTGAGCCAAGATCACACCACTGCACTCCAACCTAAGTGACAGAGGAAGACCCTGTCTCACAAAAACAGCACCAACAACAAACAAAAACAAAACAATAACAACAACAAAAACATTACCAGGAAGACCAATATGTTATTAATTAATACTTAATTGTTCTTTAAGTTCTATCCACTCAGACTGTGTTTTTTTCCTTTCCACAATTGTTCCTTGGCACTTTAGAATTTCTTATAAAACAAATAGAAAATTATAGTTTTGGAATAACTTTTAAATCATTCCGTTTTACCATAGAGCTGCAGCTCTCAAACTCCTGTGCTCAAGTGTTTATCCTCAGCCCTGAGTTATCTGGAAATATCTAGATAATTTTAATTGCTGTAACTGGCATGAGGTGTTCTGGTATGTAGAATGTAGAGGTTAGAGATGCAGTTAAACATCCTACGGTGTATAGGACAGCACCCTACTACAATAATTATCTGATCTCAAATGTCAAAAGTACCGTTGTTGAGAAATGTTGTGAAGGAGATTTATTCTGAATAAGTATTCATTCCACCAACAATATTCATACTCTTATGAATGATGATGCTTTGTTATGACCATATCATTAATACAAAATTATAAACCAATAGGAGAAACTGTTTACACGTTACTCTTTAGTTCTCAGCTACGATAAGCAAGTATATCTTTAACCCATATTTCCCAAGCAACACTGACTGGAGGTGAAAAATTAAAAAGTGGGTCAAATCTCAAATAAATCATGTTGACTTTTACTCTTAAACCTGCTCATAGCACATTTTTTTGCAACACAGTAAATAGCACCAACAATCTTCCAGCTGTTTAGACCAAAATTTTAGCCATCATTGATCTTTGAGTGCTTTCTTTCTCTCACATGACACATCTCATCTAATCACAAATTCTGTTTTGTGTCTGTGTGTGCATGTATGTATGGTTTGTATGAATATATACAAACAAAATGGTTAGAAGTGATCAGCTTTCTGTGTAAAATACATATTTATATTTATAATCAAACCTTACCACTTTTACTCATTTCCAGTCTTACCATCCCAGAACAAGCCATCTGGATTATAACAGCAGCTTCCAAGTTGGAGAAATAATTTCTGTACTGATTCTTTTGACACTCTCTTCCTTCTTCCCACTCGAGTGACTTTGTTATACATTATTTCAAATGACACTTTAAGGTTGAAATAAGACATGTTTTCGTTTCCAAAATCCCTTCATTATATTGTCATCACAGACAACATAAAAGACAAAGGTAACACCTTACCAAAGATGATGTACAGATGGCAAATAACCATATAAAAGGATGTTCAACATTATATGTCAATTGAGAATTGCAAACCAAAACCACAATGGATTTTACTGCACCTACATAAGAATGGCAAAATTCAAAACGCTGCCAAGAGAAAACGTTGGTAAGGATGTAGAGAAACAGGAAATCTTAGTTTCTGGTGGAAATGACAAGTTCAGAAACAGTTGGTAGTTTCTTACAAATTTAAACATATTCACCATACAATCCAGAAATCACACTCCTTGGCATTTATGCAAATTAGTTGAAACTTATGTCCACACACAAAAAAACCTGCACATAAATGTTTTTTAGCAGCTTTATTTATAAAACTTTTGAAAGCTGGAAGCAACCAAGATACCCTTCAATAAGTGAATAGATGAATGAACTGTGATACATCCAGACAATGGAATATTATTTAGTTCTAAAAAGAAATGAGTTTTCAAGTTAAGAGAAGACATAGACAATCTTAAACGTATTTTTAAGTGAAAGAATCCAATCTGAAAAGGCGACATTGCATTACAGGTTGAGTATCCCTTATCTAAATGCTTAGAACCAGAAATATCTTAGATTTCACACATTTTTGGATTTGGGAATATTTTCATATACACAGTGAACTATCTTGGAGAAGGGACTCAATTCTAAACATACTTATTTATGTTTCATATACACCTTACACCAATATGATGAAAGTCATTTTATTCAATATTTTAAATCATTTTGCACATGAAACAAAGTTTGTGTTAAGTGCTTATGTGTGGAAGTTTCCACTTGTGGTGCCATGTCAGCTCTCAAAAAGTTTCAGATTTTGAAGCATTTTGGATTTCACATATTCAGATTAGAGATGCTCCACTTGTAGTCTGCTAGGGCTGCCACAACAAAATACCACCAACCGGGTGGCTTAAATAACAAGTTTACTTCACAGCTATGGAGGCTGGTAGTCCAACATGTTGGCAGGTTTAGTTACCCCTGAGGCCCCCCCTCCTTGAATTGCAGATGGTACCTTCTCACTTTGTCCTCAGACTTTTCTCTGTGTGTGCACATCCCTGGTGTATCTTTCTCTTCTTAAAAGCCCACCAGTCATATTGAATTAGGTCCCCACACTTATAACTCTATTTAAGCCCAATTACCTACTTAAAGGACCTGCTTCCAAATACAGTCATATTGGGGGTTAGGGCTTCGATGTCTGAATTTTGGCAAGACACAGTTTAGTCCATTACAGCTACATACTGTATAATTCCAACTATATGGACTTCTGGATAAGGCAAAACTTTGGAGACAGCAAACAGGTCGGTGTTTTCCAGCTGTTAGGAAGGAAAGAAGGATGAACTATTGGACCCTAGAGGCTTTTTAGGGCAGTAAAACAACTATTTATGATACCGTAATTGTGGGTACATGCCATCATACATTTGTTCAAACCCCTGAATAAACAACACCAAAAGTGATCTCTTTTGGAAACTATGAACTTGGAGTGATAGTGATGTGTCACCACATGTCAATTGATTGTGACAAATATATCACTCTGATGCAGGATGTTGATAGTATGGCATTCTGTGGGTGCAGGGGGACAGGACATACCTGGGACTCCATACTTCCCACCCGCTTTTCCTGTGAACCTAAAACTGCTCTAAAAAATAAAGTCCACTAAAAAACTAAAAAATAAAGTCCTTCTCATAAGGACACCAACCAACAAAAAAGCTGCTCTGTTAGTTTCCTAAGTTTGCTTTAACAAGATACCACAAATTGGGTGACCCAAAATAATAGAAATTTATTGTCTCATGGGTCTGGTCTAGATGCTAGAAATCCGCAATCAAGGAGTCAGTAGGTCCACCTTCCCTCAGAAACCTATAGGGGAACCCCCCCACACTTTTTTTTTTTTTTTTCCTGTAACTAGCTTCTGGTTGTGTGCTGGTAATATTTTGTTTTTCTTGGTTTGCAGCTGCACAATTCCAAGCTCTGACACCATTGATGCATGGTTCTCCCGTGTGTGGCTCTGTGTCTTCTCATGTTCATCTTCTCATAAGGACACCAGTCATGATGGGTTAGGAGTTTGTCCTACTCCAGTATGACCACTTCTTAACCAATTCTATTGCAATGCCACTATTTACAAATAAGATCACATTCTGGAGTACTTCAGCATATTTTTTGGGTGGTTTGGGAAGAGGTCACATTTCAATCCATAGCAGTTAAAATGACTACATGATTGTTCATGTTCTGGTCTCTGAATTTTTTGGTATTGGGGGATTTCAGTTTCTGCCTCTCTGCGCCTCCCTCATTGTAGTACAGCTGCAGGGGCTGTCTGTTATTCACAGGTTTGCAGCCTTCGCAGTTCTGGTTTCCTCTGCTTAGAATACTCTTCATTGGATATAGTTATACGGCTCACTTCTTCATTTTATTCAGATCCTAACTCAGATTTAATCACCTGAAAAAAACCTTCTGTGGCCAATCTGCTGCCATATCATCCTTCATTTCCCATCATAACACTTCTTGTTATTTGATATTTGTTTCTTATTTAATATACATTGCCTTTCAAGAATGCAGGATAATATTGTACTTCCAATACCTGGAATGGCTTAGCACAGGGTGTGCGCGCGTAGCTATATATTTTGAATGAGTGAATGATAAAAGTTTGATGAGATAATTTAGGTCGGTTAACAGCTTAAGCATTGTAACCTCCAGCACATGTGGTCCCCCAAAAAGACTGAAAGTGGGCAGTCCCTGAACTCACACCTGGCCACTCTCTGTATCTTCCTGAATTGCCAAATGGGTTTTCTTTTTCTCATTACTTTGAAGTTGCGTCTTGCGCAAGGGCTGATTTCTGAAGTTCAAGATTAAAAAAAAAATTACGTTATCGATGTTACCTTCAAAAATCCCCTTAAGTCCTCCTAAAATTATAATTTTAATAATTTGAGTATAAGAACTTGAATAATAAAATGTATGTATGAACCTAAAATATATACTGTATTTTATGATATAAAATGTTCAAGTTTAAAATGTGATTTTACAGCATCTATAATTACATAAATAAAAAATATTTTGTACATTTTAAATTGTATAAGTTAAATGAGACTAGACATGACTACGGCTCTTGACAAGACTACATGGCATTACCAATGGCAGAGTTAACATCAATCTCTCATAACTGTATGCTTGTGTTATTTCCCTGTGCCTAGTTATTGTTCTTCTCAGTGGTATACTCTGCTGAAGCGAGAGCAAGATTTTACACTGATCAAGGTTAAACTTATTATTATTATTTTTTTTGGTTAACCTTATTCTATTAAACTACACATAAACTCGTGCTCTTCATTTCTATAATTTCCCTAGCCAAACAGCCAGCTCAATTGACCAGCACTTGCGTTTAATAGTCCCTTTGAATTGTAGCACTTTCTTGGTATTCAGCAACAGTTCCTTTGCAGGGCCACCGCAGGAAGAACACGCATGCCATTCTGACGTTATCTTTGCTGATAACCAACTGATGCTGCTAAATAGGGCTGGGGCAAACTGCCTCTTACCTCTCAGGAAAAGTTGCTTTTCCATTGAATACACTTGCCTTTAACATAAAGAAGTGTGTTTGTCCATCTCTTACTATACAGTGACAGCTGTATGCCCTGTCAACGAAATTGATTTCTATAACTCTTCTGTTAGAATCATAGGATCACTTTAATATCATCCAGATGCAAATAACTTATTTCGTTAACCACATCCTCCTGAACAAACTGTGCAATAAGTCTAGGCTTTTGTATAAAGCATTGCAGAGTTTGTTCAGGAGAATATGGTTACTGAAAGAAGTTATATGCATCTGGATGATGTTAAAGTCGTCCTTCTAGTGTCTAGTGGCACAAAAGGGTCACTGTAGTTAACAACAATTTATTGTATATTTTCAAATAGCTAAAAGAGCGGAGTTGTAATGTTCCTAACACAAGGAAATAATAAGGCTTGAGGTGATAGATACCCCAATTACACTGATTTGATCATTACATATTGTATGCTTATATCAAGATATTATATATACCTCACAAATATGTACAACTATTATGTATCCATAATAATTAAAAATTTAAAAAATAAAAGTATACTGTATATTCCTCATTTACTATCATAGTTATAAATCACTTTCTCAATGTTATTCTTGCACTTCATTTCTCCTTTGCGTCAGATTTTTCAAGACATATGACTTAATTGTGGTCCACAGCTCATTCTTTGAAATTAACCTTTTTTTGTTTCCCTCTTGACGTGACCTTGGCCCCCTTTAACAATGAACCTGGTTAACTCCACTGGCTATATAACCTCCAGCTGTCATGTGCAAATACCTTTCTCATTTTTGAAACTCTTCCTGCATTTCCATGTGTAGCTTGAAGTACTACTGTTTTCAAGAGTTAGAACTGAGCAGGCATCATTGGTATGGTGTCTCACATACCGTTCACACAGAAGAGCCCGTCCTTTTCCCTCCTCCTAGACAACTACATAGTCTTGTGATGCCCCGCCCAAACAAGACATCACCAGCTACAGGCCATGTGCAACTACTTGTTTCCTCGATAGTAAAGGCGTTTACCTCATCTGTCCATATGATCACAACATCCTCTTGTGACTAGACATAGGCATTTATGAAACAGCTGCACTTCTTTAAAAACTAAGGCTTTGAAATAGGGCAACTGTACAATCTGAAAAAAAAATCCTGTGACTATGTCTATTTTAGCAGACTTCTCTAATGAATGAAACAAATACGCCAAAATAAGCCAACTGTACTTAAAGCCATGCTGGTTTTCTTATATCTGATTCTAACTTTCATGAAAATGGCTCGAGTTTGATAACTTCCTGTATTTTTAGTTCCCAGGTAAGAAATTAATGATCATTTCAGTGACATTCCCAGTGGAACCAAAGTAATGGCATTAGGAAAAAAAAATGAATTTGACCAGTTTGTTATTATTCCTTAGTGTATATGTAATATCAATGAAAAATCGAATTTTTCAGCATTCTATGTCTGATGAGTTATTTTTCTATAAAAAGCTACTGGAAAAAGTTTGGTTAATGGAGAAAGTTATACATAATAATTAACAAAAAACGAATTGTGGTCTTTTTAGATGAATCTCTTAAGTTTGAGCATATCCCAGTAATTGATTAGAAGATAATAAAATACATATGCACATCTGTAAAAACTGAGAAACTCTGAATCTAACACTGGTCAAGCTAAAGACATTTTTAACATAGCGACTGTCTCTTATATTTTGATTTGGTAGAAAAAGAGCCTAATTGAGTTTTTCCTCATTCTGTTTCAAATTTATATAATTAGTACCTAACAGAGACCAGAGAAGTTGCTCCATGAGTTTGTACAAAATCAATATATAATATTTAAATATATATAAATATTATACATTAAATCAATATATAATATTAAAAATAAAGTTATATTTAATAACTTTAACATATTGATTATTACTATATGCAAATTCTCTGTACAAAGATCTTGGTAATTTTCTAGTTTTTGCAACAAATACATTGAATTCCTTTTCTGGCTTTCAAATGTTTGTTTGTTTCCATTTATTTGCCTCTGAGCAACATACTCAAGATTTGTTACTCTTTTTTTAATAATTTTAAAATTCTACTCTAAATAAATAAGAATCCTCCTTGTTTCTGACAACTGTCTTTCTCATTCTGAATTGCTTGCCATTTTCCTCCTCATTTGGGGTGGATCTGGTTTGCCTATCCATCTGTCCACATCTACACCATTCTTCTGGGTCCACCTAGATCCTGATTCCTCCTATAATGCCTTTCCTGACTGCTGAGTCTCTCATGGATTTCCTTCTCCTCTGTTCTTCTCCTGTGTGTACAGTTGGCACCACACTATTTAGTACTTCATAATATATTATCCCATACTATTTGCTGTCTCAAACCTGTTACTGCTTCTTGGCTTGCTGCTCAGGAGATTTCCTTAAATAAGTTTATTTTATTTATTACTTTTTCATTCATATGTCTTTTTCACAACATCTAGCAGAGTTCTAAGTACATAGCAAGAGTTCAGCAAATATTTATTAATATTTTGAAATACAACAAGGTTAACATTTGATTCAATATTGTATATGTCTCATAATGTAACACAGCAGAAAGAACACAGTTATTGAGTCAGAGAAATATAGATTCAGGTCCTAACTCACCACTTTTGACTTGTGTACAAATTACCTCTCAGAGGACAGATTCCTCAACTGCACATGAAGTTTAAATCTATGCTATACTGTAAATACTTCTCAATAACTCTGGCTTGTAGTGTAATGGTTAAGAACAGTCTGAAGACAGAAAGTAGAATATGGTTCTGGCTCTATCATTTATTTTTTATGTGACTTTGAGCAAGGTGGTTAGCTCTTCTGTATTTTAGTGTCCTAATCTACAAATTGGGCAGTAATAATAGTGCTTGATATACAGGCTTATGGTAAAAACTGAATGTGTTACTATATATAAAGTATTTAGAACTATCATTACCATTACATATTATATTATTATATACAATATATTATTATATTATACATATAATAATATAATATATATTATTACATATATATGATTTTTGCTAGTACTTGTGTTAATATTAATATTACATGTCATTATTTTACTACTGTTATGATACATGCAAAGTGCCCAGCATAGTATCTAGTTTATAGTGTGTACTTCATCAATGATAATTGCTAGTATTGTTATTGTGGCAACTGGCTAAGAGATTGGCTATCTCTTTGTTATCAACAAATAAGTCATTTTAATTTCTATTATAACTTATTTTGTTATTACAAAACAGAGAGTGTTTTACACTCTTATTTTACCTTTATATTTATCCACTAAGTCATCAATTGTCCAAGCTTACATTATTGAATGTAAGCTTGAATATTGAATGTAAAATAGAGTAGTAGCATAGGCCTGGTCAACTGATGACTTAGTGGATAAATATAATGGTAAAGTAGGAGTGGAAAACAAGTATAATAAAAAATAAGTTATAATAGCAGAAATTAAAATGACTTATTTGTTGAAGATGCCAAAACAATGTCATTTTGTAGATTAGGTCACTACATATTCGCTGAAATCTTGCTAGGTACATTATTATTTCAAAAAGGTAATAGTGTGATGTTGATTCAGTAAAGTAGCGTATAATATTCTGGGATAAGTTAAATAAAATCAGCGCAAAAATATTGCCTTAATGTGTTTGAGTTCCTATAACCAAATATCATAAACTGGGTAGCTTATAAACAACAGAAATTTATTTCTTACAGTTTTGGAGGCTAGCATGTTGCTATAATTTGGATATGCTTTGTTGATTCCCACTAAATCTCATGTTAAAATTTGATCCCCAATGTGACAGTGTTGGATGGTAGGGCCTAGTGGGAGGTGTTTGGGTTGTGGAGGCAGACCGCTAATGAATCACTTAGGTGCCCTTCTCAGGGTAATGAGTTATCACTCTCACAAGGCTGGATTGGTTCATACGGGAATGAATTACTTCTAGAGTTTTTATAAACCCAGGACATCCTTTGGGTTTGGTCTCTTTCAGTGTGTGCCTGCTTCACCTTTAATCTTTTGCACCATGTTTTGATGTAAGACAAAAGCCCTCACTAGAAGCTGAGAATATGCTGGTACCATACTTCTTGTATAGCCTGCAGAACTCTTTCCTTTATAAATTGCCTAGCCTCAGGTATTTTTTTTCCATTTTTTCACTTTTAATTTTTATGGGTACATAGTAGGTGTATATACTTATGGGTTACAGGAGATGTTTTGATACAGGCATACAATGTAAAGTAACCATATAATGGAGAACAACATATCCATCCCCTCAAGCATTTATCCTTTGTGTTACAAACAACCTAACTATACTCTTTTAGTTATTTTTAAATGTACAGTTATCACTGACTGTAGTCACCTTTTTGTTTCTTAATAACAACACAAAACAGACCAAGCCAGAAGTCCAAGTTCAAGATGCCAGCAGATTCAGTGTCTGATGAGGGCTGGCTTCCCAGTTCACAGAAAACACCATCTTGCTACAACCTCACACAGCGGCAAGAGTGAATAAGCTTTCTGGGGCCTCTTTTATAAGAACACTATTTGCATTCATAAGGAGTCTGCCCTCACGACCTGGGAACCTCCCCAAACGTCACCTTCCTACTGATATAAACTTGTGGGTTAGGATTTTCAACAAGAGTATAAGAGCAACTTGAATTTAGGCGTAGAATATTTTCATCTTCCTCAAAAGTGTCATTTTTCCTTTGTGTGGCAAATTGTCTACCCTCTTCCAAATTCATGGCTTCGGTCATTTTTTTACCACCGTTCTGTCACTGCTTACTTATCTGTCTTTTCTAGAGATTAATATGCATATGATTATTCAGTAGACTTGTTTTATGTCTGGCTTCCTTTGGTCAGCATTCATTTTTTAAAATTAATCTATGTTGCTGCTTGTATCAGTGGTTTGTTCAGTGTTTGTTGCTGGGAATGTGTACATTGTTTAAATAAAACCACCGTTTGTTTAACCATTTACCTATTTTTAGGCATTTGGGTTTTTTCCAGTTAAGGAATATTATGAATAAAGCCAAAACAAAGTTTTGTACCGGTCTTGTACCACACATATGTCCAGTTATCTAGACGTGTGTTTCCATCTCACTTGGATAAATATCTAGGAGTAGGATTGATGAATTCTATGGTAAGTATACATCTAAATTGATGAGATGTCCCGAATTACATTTTCACCATCAGTGTGTGATTTTCATTTGAGTTTCTTTCTGTAATTTAAATTTTTAGTTTTGATATATGTTTGAATTTATTCTTAATTTTTTTAGCTGTAAAGTTTTAAATATATTTATATTTTAGTTATCACTATAAATAACACTTTTATAATCCTTTGAAATTTTACATACTTGTATTTTATTTTAGCTTCATTTCAATTCTTTAAAATTTTTACTTTCTTTAGATAGCTTAATTAGCATTTACCACCTGAATGGTTTTAAAAGTTCTTTATCTATTTCAAGTTCTTTTCTATAATTTGTTCATCTATAGACTAAGCTAATAAGCTCCTATTTCTATTTTAATGTTAGTTGTCTATTATTATTTTTTGTCAGAATTATTCTTGTATTACCTTCAATAAAATGAATATTGTTTTTCAATAGTTCTGATAAACCATGTAGGTATGAAACGTTCAACAACAATCATATCTGCAGTAAATTCAAATCCATAATCATTACTTAAAATACATAGTCCCCAAAATCCTTAAATTCACTTACAAAGGAGACCCATAAAATAGTTATTTTTTACTCAGTCATTCAAAGGCTTAGTGAGATACAGGAAAACACCTGAATTAGGCCTTCTCTAAACATTTATGCAGCTCCCAAAGGGTACAAAGGACATTTTTATTAGAAGATTTAGTTCCTTCACGGGTAATCAAAGTTTAAGACATAGAAATATCTGTTCTCCAAAACTAATCTTTTTGTTTCCCCTGTAGGAATTGTTTGCAGAAAAAGATTCCTCCATTAAAAAATAAAATAGCTGTGCTACATTTCAATGCAAATAGGTAAATTTTCCATCCAGTGATGTGAAGTGTTTCCTTAGCCCATATTCAAACTCCTCGTTCACCAAACCAAGAAAGCCGGAATATGACATATATTTAAATAATATGTAAATTTATAATATTTGGACAGTAGAAAGTATCGTGGAAAATATTGATGAATTTTACATTAAAATATCTTACTAGAATTTTAATCAGGTGATAACATAAAGTAAGCAGAAGACAAGCCATGCATGGAGAGAAGATATCTGCAACTCATGTAATTGACTAAAGAATATTATCCAAAATACACAGAGAATGAAGCAACTGGAACATAGCAGATACGGTTGCACTAGAAATGTTTAAAAAGAGTGGCAGAGTGCTCAAAATTGTCAGTATATGGAAACTTGCAACAAAATATCAGCGAATACCAAATATTTATAAGGATAAAAAGCTACAGGTAATGTATACCCTAATGACATCTGTCTACATTTGTAAATTCATTTTGAAGATACTTATCACTCTTTCAAACATTGAAAGAATATTTACTTGCTATCCAGAAATTTCAATATGAGGTGCAACTCTAGAGAGGATCTTGAATGTGCACATCAGGAGCAATGTGGAAAACATCAGTAGCAGGGTTTTTTGATTCCATAAAAAGAAAAAAGTAAAACAAGTGTCTGTGGGTAGGTAAATGAACACATGCTGTGTACTCATAAGCTGGAGTGTAATTTAGAAGTGAAAATTATTTTACTACTGCTGTAGGCAGCCACATAGGTGAATTTCAGAAACAGATTATGAAGTGAAAAAATACAGAAATTGTGAAAACATTTTATAAAGTTAAAAATCATACAATAAAAAAACACTATGTGTTTTGGGGGTATACATATTAAGACATATTAAAACTATAACCAAAGAGAAAAAATGATCAACTCCGTAGTAAGATTTTTTGTTAGTGTTTGTTGTACTAAGGGAGAAGAAGGAAACTGCATGGAAAGACACAGGTGATTCACAACGTGGGTAATGTTCTCACGCTTAATTTACATGAGACATATATAACTGTTTTACTATTCATAGTAATTGTCTTAGTTTGTTCAGACTGTAACAAATACCATTAACGGAGTATATTACAGACAACATACGTTTATTTTTCACATTTCTGGAGACTGGGATTCAGTGTCTGGTGAAGACCCTCTTTCTCAGTCAGAGATGTCTTCTCACATGGTGGAAAGAGCTGGTGTTCTTTAGCCTCTCTCCTGAGGGTACTCACTAATCCCCTTTATGAAGGCTCTGCCCTCATGACGTAATGAAATCCTACAAGTTTCACCTTCCTAATATTATCACCTTAGGAGTTACAATTTCAACATATGAATGTTGGAGGACACAAATATTCAGACCTTAAGAGGAACTTACATTTCAAATTCCAAAGATTTAATCCTGATATACCATTTATTGTAAGGTACATCCTTAATTCAGATATGTTAAAATTGAAGAAAGGTACATTTTAATATTAATACAGTATTTTTACACTAATGATATACTTTATTATCAAAATTGTGAAACAATCATTTTGTCCAATTTATTTTGTATCATTAATGCATATTTTTATTAATGTATTCTAATTAAAAATGTGATATATCTTTCTATCACTCAATAAAGTGTATTTTTCCTAAAAGTCCAGTTTTTGGCCAGGCGCGGTGGCTCATACCTGTAATTCCAGCCCTTTGGGAAGCCAAGGTGGGTGGATCATGAGGTCATGAGTTTGAGACCAGACTGGCCAACATAGTGAAACCTGGTCTCTACTAAAAATACAAAAAATTAGCCAGGCATGGTGGTGGGTGCCTGTAATCCCAGCTACTTGGGAGGCTGAGGCAAGAGAATCGCTTGAACCCGGGAGGTGGAGATTGCCTTGAGCTGAGATCAGGCCATTGCACTCCAGCCCTGGCAACAGTGTGAGACTCAGTCTCAAAAAAAAAAAAAAAAAAAAAAAAAAGTTCAATTTCTGTTTTATATTATACTTCAACTGGAACACAAGAAAAAGTTATCTTACTACAATTTCACATTTAATATTCTATTGTGCTGTGCTCCTTATACTGTACTTTTACACAAAATAGCATTTTCACAAGCCTTAGCTATCTAAGAGCATATGTGAATTTTTAAAATTTTTAATCAAAGATTTGTACCCTCAATTTTCTAAATTTCATAAGAAAATAGAATAATATCCTTTAATTTTTTGTATTCGAAGTTGTATCACCTGTCTGTGTCAGGCCCTATGTCAAAATGCAAAAAGCCTTATGCTTATTTATTTAATAAACTTGAATCTCTATACAGGCAGTTAAAATATGTCTTGTTAATTTACTGAAATGTAAGAATTTTAAATATTTTGTCTTTATCCAAAATTCTGTTAAAATAATTACAGCAGAAAATATTGTCAAATTTCCAAGTAGACATAACACAATTATTCATACATTATGGATATTTCTTCTTTTTAAAAAATCTTTACATCTCATGCATTTCTTTGTCTATTATGCAACTACAGAGCATGCTCACTCTGTACAAGTACTACAAAGTGTGCCCATACAAGATGCAGAGTTGAATTAAAGATGCAATGTCAGAGCCAGGCATTTGTGGTTGTGTATTTTACAATTAATTAGTGTAAAATGCTAATTTAAATCTGAATTAATATTCCTTTTCAAATATACTCAAAATGTAATTTCAGTGTACACAGTACAAGTAATATAAATGGCTTGCCCAATCTATTACTCTGCAAAAGAATTAGTGTGATGACCAATTAACGTGAGCATTTAAATATAGTTATATTGCTTGGCATGCAGAACTAACTCAGAGAAGGTTAAAGGTGTTATTAGAAACATTAATTTAACTCCCTCTGTAAATGACATACTATTATCATAAAATATAATATATGGTCATGAAAGAACACTTTAATAAAGTGTTGGTATAATTAGGTGGATTATGATAATGTGCCACTAATACAACGAGAAGTCTAATAGCACATTTTCTTTTTCTTATTTTTGAAATTATGTGCTTTATTTTATAAAACTGGTTCTGTATCTTCCCTGTATTATGTAATATACATATTCCATCTATGCACATATTGTACTGGCAATAGTCAAATTTTTGCTTCTTTTGTTGATATTTTTATTCCGAATGTATAAAGTAAATAATGCCAATAAGCTCTAATATTAATACTGATTAATTTTTTGTCTTTCCACACAAAGTGAAATGAAAATCAATACGCTCAAGGAAGCTGGTTGAAAATCAGAATGAACGAAGAAAAGAAAGACCAAACTTTTTTCTGGTTTTCCCAATCTTTGAACTAAATTTACATATTTTTCTTGGTATCCAAGAAAAATAAATTAAAAATTGAATGCTTTATTTAATGTTCTTTAAAATATGTTTGCTTTTTAGAGATATCAGTTAGCATCCTACAGGAAGAAAATAGTGTTGATTTTTTTATAACCCTTTTTTGTCCTAAATGACTACAATTCAATCACTAAGAGCAAAACTCCTGAGATATTTTTGATAGTTGCTAATCATTGCATACACAGTACAATATTATAGAACAATTTAGAATACAGTATAATACAATAATATACAATTCAGTAATATTGTATTTGCACATGCAATAGCCAATATAATTGGCTAATAATTCTGGATGAATTTATTCAAGAAAGAGAAGCAGATTTCATTATTTCCTGAAAGAAATTTATCATTTAAAAAGTACAACACTTCTAAGAATACTGTACATTTTAAAAGATTTTCGCAGTTTAGTTAGTTTGAATAGAAAAACATGTTCACTCTCAAATACCTAACCATTTCTACCTTTAAGCAGTCTGTATCACATATGTTTAAATATTTTGGAATGTTATTTATAAAACCTTTATTCACTAAAAGAGCAACTGAAGAATGAGAGGCCCAAAGATTTAGCAATAAAATATGATTTTGAATTCTATTCTTTGCTCTTAACTCTTAAACAGCAATTTTCCAATAATTTCCAAATCTGTTATCTTTAATTTTTCTTATAATCTACAAATTAATTGGCTCAGGAAAATAAGCTGAATGCTGAAAAAGAGCCAACAAATACAGCAGGTTTTTTTGTTTGTTTGTTTGTTTGAGACGGAATCTCACTCTGTCGTCCAGGCTGGAGTGGGAGTGCAATGGCACGATCCTGGCTCACTGCAGCCTCCGCCTCCTGGTTTCAAGCGATTCTCCTGCCTCAGCCTCCTGAGTAGCTGAGATTACAGGCATGCACCATCACGCCCAGCTAATTTTTGTATTTTTAGTAGAGACGGGGTTTCACCGTGTTGGTCAGGCTGGTCTCAAACTCCTGACCTTGTGATCTGCCCGCCTTGGCCTCCCAAAGGGCTGGGATTACAGGCGTGAGCCACCATACCCAGTCTACTGCAGGTTTTATATTCACACTTTACAACCAAAAAGTGCTAAATCATGGGTGATTATGATCATAAATTACTTAAAATTACAATTATTAATGTTTAAGAGAGAACCTCATCTTTAATATATGGGTGCATAATACTCTAAGAAAATATATCACTCTGACTTTTTATAGCCAACATATTAAGAACATTCAAAATCAGATGGAGATGATCTTAGTCGCTAGATGCTACAAACAAAAAAGAGAAAGAAAAGATTCCCTGCTGAAACTCCAAACAAATGTATCAAAGCTTACCCTTCCCTTTTCTTTTAAACTAACCTCTGTTTTCTATTCTAAAGTGAGGGTTGTTTTAGTGATTGTGAACTAGAATGTGGTTATGATAGCAGTTTTAATTTAGATATGTGCTGGTCCTATGAAAACATTAAAAGATTGATTTACTTTGGAGTCATAGATTAACCTGTGGTTACTAATTTGCAGCACAAGATCAATAATACCTAACATTCTATAAACCAAACTGTTGTTAAGTCATTACCACTTTATACAATTGACTGTAGGAAAACTGGAAAGTTGTGTGGGTTAGAAGGGCCGTTTCAAGTTCTTTGTACCTACTGTCTTACAAAAATCACTCCATTAGTGACTATGGAGGCATCATTAATAATTATAAATAATTAATAATGCTTTAAAACTTTATTTGTTATTTGAAAATAATATGACCTTGATATATTATCTGCCAAGTCTGTTTTGCAAACTTGGAAAATAAATTAAGTATTACTGGAGTATTTTATTTTAGCACTCTCAAAATTAGGGAGAGTTGATACTGTATCAAATTTAAGCTGATTTTCCTGTGCTTGGCTGACATAACACTTCTAATTTCGATGTCCAATTTTAGAGCAGTCTAGTTCACTTTTTTTATTACCAAGTTAAATATACATATAACAGAGTATCAGTTCCAGTGTGCATGTCATAGAAATGTTTTCACAGGTACATCCAAATTAACAACAGCACTGACAGAAAACAGCACAGGATTCATGAATAGTAGAGTGGATAAAGTCATTGCTGTGTATTTTTCCTGGGAAGTGCTTTGTGGAGGTGAAAATGAACAAAGTTCAGAGAATGAATCTACTTGAATAAAAATCACAGTGTACCAATTTACATTCTGAACAATAGCACTTTTTATTGAGTTGTCTTCTGTTTTTTTAAATATTTTATTTCAATAGGTTTGGGGGTACAGGTGTTTTTTGTTTTGTTTTTGTTTTTGTTTTTACATGGGTAATTTCCTTAGCGGGGATTTCTGAAATTTTGGTGCACCTGTCACCTGAGCAGTGTACACTGTTTCCAATATGTAATTTTTTTTTATCCCTCACCCCACTCCTCTCCTTCCCCCTGAGTCTCCAAAGTCCCTTATAGCATTCTATGCCTTTGCATCCTCATGGATTAGCTCCCACTTATAAGTGAAAACATACGATATTTAGTTTTCCGTTCCTGAGTTACTTTGCTTAGATTAATGTTCTCCAACTCCATTCAGGTTGCTGTGAATGCCATTATTTTCTTCTGTTTTATGGATGAGTAGCATTCCATGGTGTATATATAACACATTTTCTTTATCCACTCATTGGTTGATGGGCAATTAGGTTGATCCCATATTTTTGCAACTGCAAATTGTGCTGCGATAAACATGTATGTGCATATGTCTTATTCATATAATGACTTCTTTTTCTTTCAATAGATATCAAGTAGTGGGATTGCTGAATGAAATGGTAGTTCTACATTTAGTTCTTTAAGGAATCTCCATACTGTTTTCCATAATGTTTGTATTAGTTTACATTCCCACTAGCAGTGTAAAAGTGTTTCTTTTTTACCACACCCACACCAATATCAATCATTTCTTTGGTTTTTTGATTATGGCCATTCTTGCAGGAGTGAGGTCACATTTCATTGTGGCTCTAATTTGCATTCTCCTGATAATTAGCGATGCTAAGCATTTTTTTTCATATGTTAGATGTTTGTTTATCTTCTTTTGAAAATTTATTCATATGATTTGCCAAGTTTTTGATAGGATTATTTGTCTTTTTCTTGCTGATTTGTTTGAGTTCCTCACAGATTCTGGATATTAGTCTTTACAGATGCATAGTTTGTGAATATTTTTTCCCCTCTGTGGGTTGTTTACTCTGATGCTTATTTATTTTGCCATGAAGGAATTTTTGTGGTTTCAGATCTTAGACTTAAGTGTTTGATCCATCTTGAGTTGATTTTTGTATAAGGTGAGAGATGAGAATCCAGTTTCATGCTATATGTGTCTTGCCAGTTTTCCCAGCACCATTTATTGAATAGGGTGTCCTTTCCCCACTTTATGTTTTTGTATGCTTTGTTGAAGATCTGTTGGCTGTAAGTATTTGAATTTACTTCTGGGTTCTTTATACTGTTCCATTGGTCTACATGCCTATTTTTGTGCCAGTACCATGCTGTTTTGATAACTATAGCCTTGTATTATAATTCGAACTTGGGTAATGTGATGCCTCCAGATTTGTTCTTTTTACTTAGTATTGCCTTGAATATGTGGGTTCTTCTTTGGTTCCATATGAATTTTTGCATTGTCTTTCCTAGTTTTCTGAAGAATTATCATGGTATTTTGATGGGAATTGCGTTGAATATATAGATTGCTTTTGGCAATATGGTCATTTTCGCAATATTGAGTCTACCCATCCATGAACATGGGATGTGTTTCCATTTGTTTGTGTCATTGGTGATTTATTTCAGGAGTATACTCTAGTTTTCCTTGTAGAGACATTTTATCTACTTTGCTAAGTATATTCCTAAGTATTTTGTTTTTTTATTTTTTTGCAGCTGTTGTGAAAGGGATTGAGTTCTTGACTTTTATTGTCAGCTTTCTCATTGTTGGTGTATAGCAGTGCTACTGACTTGTTTAAATTTATTTTGTATCCTGAGACTTTATTGAATTCATTTAATAGAATAGTGCCTCAAATCTCAATACTAATGTTGAATGTAAATTGCCTAAATGCTCCACTTAAAAGATATATAATGGCTAGCCATAGGCAGAAGATTGAAGTTTGACCCCTTCCTTACACCATATGCAAAAATCAACTCAAGGTGGATGACAGACTTAAATGTGAAACCTCAAACTATAAAAACCCTGGAAGACAACCTAGGCAATACCATCCTGGACATAGGAATTGGCAAAGATTTTATAAAAGACACCAAAAGCAATCATGACAAAAGCAAAAATTGACAAGTGGGATCTAATTAAACTTAAGAGCTTCTGCACAGCAAAAGAAACTATCAACAGAGTAGACAGACAACCTACAGAGTGGGAGAAAATATTTGCAAACTACGCATCTGGCAATGGTCTAATATCCAGCATCTATAAGGAACTTAAACAAATTTGCAAGAGAAAAACACACAATCCCATTAAAAAGTGGGCAAAGGACATGAATAGGCACTTCTCAAAGGAAGATGTGGCCAGGAGCATATGAAAAATACCTCATTATCACTGGTTATTGGAGAAATGCAAATCAAAAGCACAATGAGATACCATCTCACACCAGTCAGAACGGCTGTTATTAAAAAAATCAAAAAGTAACAGATGTCGAGAAAAGGGAACACTTATACACTGTTGGTGGGAATGTAAATTGCTTCAACCATTGTGGAAAGCACTATAGCGATTCCTCAAAAAGCTAAAAGCAGAACTACCATTTGATTCAGCAATCCCATTACTATGCACATATCCAGAGGCATATAAATCAGTCTACCATAAAGACACATGCACACAAATGTTCACTGCAGCACTATTCACAATAGCAAAGACATGGAATCGACCTAAATGCCCATCAATGACAGACTGGTTAAAGGAAATTTGGTACATATACACCAAGCAATACAATGCAGCCATAAAAAATAACAAGATTATGTCTTTTATGGGAACGTGGATGGAACTGGAGGCTATTCTTAGCAAACTGTTGCAGAAACAAAAAAACAAAATACTGCACATTCTCATTTAGAAGTAGGAGGTAAATAATAAGATCTTATGAACAAAAAGAAAGAAGCAACAGACACTGGGGTCTATTTGAAGGGGAAGGGAGAGGAGGGAAAGGAGCAGAAAAGTTAACTATTGGGTAGTGGGCTTAATACCTGCGTGATGAAATAATATGTACAACAAACCTCCATGACACGTGTTTACCTATGTAGCAAACATTCACATGTATTTCCAAACCTAAAATCAGTTGTTTTTTTTTTTTAAAGATACAGAATGGCAGAATTACAAAATACCACCAAGTATCTGCTGTCTTCAAGAGGCTCACCTAACACATAAAGACTCACATAAACTTGGCCGGACATGGTGGCTCACGCCTGTAATCCTAGTACTTTGGGAGGCTGAGTGGGGCAGATCACAAGATCAAGAGATCGAGACCATACTGGCTTACATGGTGAAACCCCGTCTCTACTAAAAATACGAAAAATTAGCTGGGCATGGTGGCACCTGCCTGTAATCCCGGCTACTCAGGAGGCTGAGGCAGGAGAATCACTTGAACCTGGGAGGCGGATGTTGCAGTGAGCCGAGATCACTCCACTGCACTCCAGCCTGGGCGACATAGTGAGACTCTGTGTCAAAAAAAAAAAAAAAAAAAAAAAGACTCACAACTCACATAAAGTTAAGGAGGTAAAGGGGTAGAAAAAGATATTCTACTCAAACAGAAACCAAAATTGACTAGTAGTAGATGTTGTTATACCAGACAAAACAGGCTTTAAAGCAAATACGGTAAAAATAGACCAAGAAGGACATTATATAATAATAAAGGGATTAGTCCAACAGGAAGATATTACAGTCCTAAACACATATGCACCTAACGCTGGAGCTTCCAAATTTATAAAACAATTACTACTAGACCTAAGAAATGAGATAGAAAGCAACACAATAATAGTGGGGGACTTCAGTACTCCACTGATAGCACTAGGCAGATCATCAAGACAGAAAGTCTACAAAGACACAATGGACTTAAACTACACCCTAGAACAAATGGACTTAACAGATATTTACAGAACTTTCTACCCAACAACTGCAGAATATACATTCTTCTCTTCAGTGCATGGAACATTCTCCAAGGTAGACCACGTGACAGTCCACAAAACAATTCTCAATAAATTTAAGAACATCGAAACTATATCAAGCATCTTCTCAGACCACAGCAGGATAAAAGTGGTAATCAACTTCAGAAGGAACCCTCAAAACCATGAAAATACATGGAAATTAAATAATCTGCCTTTGAATGATCTTTGTGTTAACAATGAAATCAAGATGGAAATTTAAGAAATTTTTTGGAATGAGTGATATTAGTGACACAACATATCAAAACCTGCAGGATACAGCAAAAGCAGTGCTAAGAGGAAAGTTCATAGCATTAAATCCCTACACAAAAAACTCTGAAAGAGCACAACTCCGTCAAAAAAAAAATCACTCCATGGGAGCCAGCTTAGTTCTTTCCACTGTGACAGGCCAGCAACGAGTTCCAGTGCAAAGCCCTGCAATCACTGTGCTCCTCCTCTCCTAAGTGCACAGATTGCCTCTCTACACCACATGTCTGCTGCTGAAGGATGGAGGGGAAGTAGTGTCAGCAATTTGAGACACTTTCCCTACCCTCTTCAGTGCCTCTTTCAGTGATATGAAGTTAAAACCAGGTACTGTAATCGCTCACCTGATTTTTGGTTCTTATAAAGGTGCCTTTTTTTGTGTAGATAGTTGTTAAATTTGATAATCTGGTTAGGAGGGCAATCAGTGGAGCCTTCTATTTGGCCATGTTGCTCAGCCTCCTTAAAATCTTGTTATTTTCTTTGCTTTTAAAAAATCTATTCTTAATCTCCTTAAATATATCAATGGCTTCTTTTAGATTCTGCACATTTCTGCATTATTTATGTGTCTGATTCTGTAGTTTGTTTTTCTTCTACTCAAACTCATTGTGGCTTGCTTTCTCATATGTTTAGAAATTTTTACTTATGAGTTTATTTTTCTTAAAATATTATCTTTAAATATTCTTGATGATTTGAATTAAAAATTTCCTTCAGAGAAGATTCTTTTTTGTTCACTTTTGTCATGTACCTGGAATCACTATCAATGAAGAACCACTTTACTATTTTTACAATTAGTTACAGACCATAAAATTTTTGTCATTTCTAAGCTCAAACATGTATGGCTTTTTGCTTGAAATGAAGAGTTATCATAAAATACTTTTTCAAAAACTTTCTCCTTACACTACACTAGAGACAAGGCCAAGTTGAGAAAGTTTCCTCAATGTCTTTCTCTATTGGATGAGTTTATTCTTCTTCTTCCTTCCTTCTTCCCCCTCCTTTCTTCTTCTTTCACTCTTTCCAATTCTCAGTCCGATTTCTCACTCTTCAAGGGCGTTAGGAATTGCCTCCTGTTCCTGAAATGTGGCGCATTGAAAGCTAAGCAATAAGCCAGCAAGCCTGGCAGTTAATGAGGAACAAATTCTAATATCAGACTTCCTTTAATTCTGTAGATTCAGAGTCTGATTTTTTTTTCTGTTCTCTACTGAATTTTCATATTTTCGTGAGGTTTTGTTAATGTGGCTTAAATTATATTTTAAATAGAATTTTTATGTGTATATGTTCAGACTTTAGTCTGAACAATAAAAAACAGTTACAAGGCTTTTCATCTTCCCTTAATTAAATACAACTCCATTTGAATATGTAATATGTAAATTATCCTTAAACATTTAATTAAATGAACTTCTTGCAGCATTTATAAGCCTTTTGAAAAAAAAAGTTATTACATAAACCACAGATATTACAATAGCCTTTTTTTTAACATAGAAATATACTCAAACTACAGTTTAAGAAAAAAAAGCCATCCAAGTGCGGTGGCTCATGCCTGTAATCCCAGCACATTGGGAGGCCGAGGTGGGCGGATCACCTGCAGTTGGGAGTTTGATACCAGCCTGACCAAGATGCAGAAACCCCATCTCTACTAAAAATACAAAATTAGTCGGGCCTGATGGTGCATGTCTGTAAACCCAGCTACTCGGGAGGCTGAGGCAGGAGAATAGCTTGACTCCTGGAGGTGAAATTTGTGGTGAGCTGAGATTGCCTCATTGCACTCCAGCCTGGGCAACAAGAGCGAAACTCCATCTCAAAGGAAAAAAAAAAAGAAAAGAAAGAAAAGAAAAAAAAGCCCTACAAATTATACTTCTGGCCTTGTATTTTTAGTTCTAAAACAAAAATACAGAAAGTAAACATTCTAAATTTAATTATATAAAGTCACAATAATGTATTATTGCAACATTATTATCCTAAGAGCTATGATATTTCAGAGGGCCAACAGTGCTCCCATTTTAGCATTTAGGATACTTAAATTGAATTTCTAAATGGAAGAAAGGAGTTAAAAGCTGATTTTCTGGCCTTTCCTGTAGGTTCAGATAGGTGAGAAACTTTGAACCATTTTGAATCTTTCTTGACACATTAACTAAAGCAATTGTTAAGAGGATACCTACAACAGACACAAATAAAATAGAATCTAGTGAAGAACTATGAAGGTATTGGTACAGTCGTTAGATCACCTGCATGTAATTACTGTGTTTGCATGTTAATGATATATTACTGGTGTTTATGAGAATCAGTTGCTTCTGAGAATGGGAATAAATCTTGTACTCCAGGGGGTGGGATAGGGCATGGTTAGTTATGTATAAAAGCTGAAAGGATCCAAGAGCTGTTGGCTTCTCTGAAACTTAATGGCTTGTAGCAATTCAGCCTTATCTTCTTTGACTGTACATGACCAAACTGTGGAGAGACTTAGACATCAGAAGTAGTGTCTAATGGTCGTGAAGTCACTGCTAAGTAAAGTAAGTTGTGTCTGAGGTCACGAGCTAAGTAAATTTGGTGCTGAGTGTTATCTCATATATATGGTGTCAGTCTCAAATCAAGATCACCACTCCTGCCAAAACAGAGTGGACAATCAATAACATTTTCATAAAATGGAGAATGCCATTAATTGACCATTTTGCTCAGAGACTTGCTCAAACAATTTATAGATAAAAGGTGTGCCACACTATACCTTTTTAAAAGCATGAGATTAAATGTGCAGTTTAATATTTCAGTTGAATATGAAATTTACTGGATAAAAATATATTTTAAGTAGTAAAATGAATGAGAAAACAATTTATTGAACTCTATGGTTCAAATATTTAAATATTCTCAACAAACACAATACACTTGATAATGTTTCCTTCCACTGAAATTTCAGTTTTTAAAATTATTTTATAAACACTGTTGTTATAAAGGTTAATAGTTAGGAAAATAATTTTAAGACATGACATTTATTCTTTAGGCACTAGTTCCAGGAAGATGTTTGTAGATGCAATAGAAATAACTATTAAAAATATGCCATAATGAAAATGTGAAATTTATTATCATATCTATTCTTCCACTGGCAGTTGCTTTTACTCCATTGTTGAAGAAAATTATTTCCTTCTTTGCTCTGCTGCTACTTTAGCCTAAATATCTTTGCAATCAGGCATATGATTGATAGAAAGTGAATTTGAAAAGTTGCAGTAACATCAAAAAAGAGAAATGCAAAATATGCTTCTGAAAATAAATATTATTTATTAAAATACATCATATTGGTTTAAAACCTCAAATTTTTAAAGCACATGAGAGAAAGGGGATAGTGATAAAATCTATGTATGAATAGAACATGAGACAATATTTATCCATTCATTTCCTTTCCTTATCAAATATTTAGGGGCAATAACTGTGCCATGTATTGATAATCCCTATGATTTTAAAGCGGCATGAAGAAAATTAAATAGATATGGTGATCAATTAAAAATTAGTGTATATAGGTCCTTGTGTTATCTGTCAATCTCTGTGTTGTCTGATGTGTTGCCAGGTGTGTTTTTCTGTGTGTGTATTTTATTTCCATGTTAGCTATAACTGATCTCAGGAAAATAAAGATCACAGTATAAGGTATTCTCTTCTCTTCATTAAGTGTCTGTAACCTTTTGCACAAGGTATAATTGACTTAGAAAAACGATATAATTAACTTAACAACATCTTGACCACATCTGAAAAAAATTAAGGCAATTTTCTGCAAAAAGTTTGAGAGGAAAAACACATATTGATCAGTACTAAGTAGCAAAAATTTATTGCAATGTTGTCAGTTGCCTTATTCCAGATCAATACAAATCTCACCAAAAGCTTCTTAAATGCAATAAGAATTTGACAAGGCCCTTTTGTCACAGATTAGTGTTAAAGCAATGAAAGAGCCCCCAAGGAAAATCCTCTTTCTGGCTGAAATGCCAGCTGTATTCTGTTTCTGAAGTGTTGTGTGCATGTATGACATCTTTATTGATACTGTGGATGTCTGAAAAGAAAGAAGAGCTTAAACATTTTGTGCACTGGGTAATGTAAATGAGAACATAACCTGAAAATTTAAATTTAAATTCATTGTTTCTATCAAAAATCCACTGTTTGATGCATGTTATATTGCTGAGCAGAATTAGATTAGAGAAGCACAATCTCAATTAAGTTCTGCCACATTTTTACACTATTCCATCATATCAATTTTAAATTAATAAAAACCATAATGTAATATTTTCAGTAAGATGTAGGAATCATTTAGCAAAACATTTATTTTTCCTGAGAAGGAAAAATATTGTAAATTGAACGTAATTTTAATTTAGGTTTCACCCAAGAAAGCAACCACATAAAACAGTAGAATCTAATTTGGAACTGCAGAAGCAGTTCTCAGGCGCTTGAGACAAGCCACATTTCATGAATTCTGATAATACTGGAATTTAGTCATCTTGGCAGTATTGTAATGTCAGTTTGCATAAGTAAATCCATTGAGGCTTGCTTATTTTGGTACATGCTTCTTTTGGCACTTTCATTTATTTGGACAGAGAAAACACATGCATCTATCATGATATTTATATGAATTTAATTTTATGAAGTATATCAGTTTAACCATATAGAGATTATCTTTTTCAAACAGAAGAAAAAATTGATTTGGGAAATGTACTTTTACTTAATTATTTTAGTGCCTTTTTTTTTTTTACTAGTCAGATAAACTCAATTATGCTTTTGTTACCGGACTTGTTTTTTATTCTTTGTCTCTTCTCTATATTCTTGCCTTTCCAATCTCAAACAATGTCCCTTGTTAGTGCAGCTATGTAGCTCTATTTACTGCAATTTCTATCTATTGAAGTAATTGGCCTGATTTTTAAAATTATATTAATATTTGTAGGTAATGGAAATTTCACATTAGTATATAATATTGTTTTAGAAATCAGATGATATAAATTCAGAATGTATCTGATAATCATTAGAAAGACACACATACATAATAAATACATTATAAGAATATAGGTATAGAAAAATATGTGTAGAAAAATTATACACATATATTTTATTCTGTATATATACTGAATATAATACAGAATAAAATGTGAGGTGAGGTAGGCCAGTGCCAGTCTAAGCACAGTGATGTCATTCTATTTATAACTACCATTATTTGAAGTTAATTTTTGAAGTTCACTTAATGCATACTGCCACCTCACAAGAAGTTCCAGCGTTAAAATAAGCATAACAATATGGGGACTGCGTAACAATACATTCTGCAAATAATTTAAAATAGTTTCTTAGCTTAGTTGCGATTCTTAGCTCCAAGGGAAAGACCTGAAGGGCTACCTTGAATTATTAATTGAGATGTGGAACAACACAATGCAGAGCAGTAGAGTGGCTTAGATTATTAGTCATATCAAAGAGGACCTAGTCTTATAGTCTGATGGAGTTTAAAAGCCATTATTGGTGTCATTTTCTGCATTATGGACTCCAATGTAAATATAAAGGCACATATGATTAATTACACAGAAGAGCCTGTTCCTACATAGGGCTGTCACCTGTATCAAAGCTTTAGAAAATACTTATATTTAAACATTTGAGAATTGTTAAAGGACAACTAATGATATGAAAGGAATGTGGCTTTGAGAAGAAAGTATATCAGGCTTCAAACATAGGCTCTGCAACTGACTAAGCTCTGTGCCTTCATGAAATTTACTTCAGCTCTTTGGCTCCAGGTACCTGACCATAAAAAAAGGTGGGGGGAGCATAAGTCATGATATACATTTCTGAGGAGTTTTATGCCTTAGAGACTTCATACTCTCTGTTTGCAACTAGAGAAATAGCGTTTTTATGTGAGTCCTTCATCCACTGTCATAATAAGTACAGTCCCCGCTATCACATTTATTTATTTTTTTTGTTCTGCCCCTGAGCCTTTATTTTTCTTGTCTCTCCTTCTGGCCACTAATTCCTAATCACTGGGTTTTGTGACTGTATCTTCCTGAGTTGGTCCCCTAAATGCATTCCATGGTAAAATCTGATAGACTTCCCAAATCCCAAATCTTCAGAACAGGGCTCAAATTGAAGCCTGTGTTGGAACACGTCCATGCCTATTAGTTTATGCCTTATCTATAGCTGTGATCACCACAAAGGCAGAGATGGTGACAGAGACCTTATGACCCTAAAAGCCTAAAATGGTTACTATCTTGCTTTTGACAGAAAGAGGTAAAGACCTCTGAAAGAAAGACCTCTGCTCTAGACAATACAGTGGCGGTCTGCTTTTATCACAAGTTATTTCATGTCCAGTTCATCTTTCTGGAATACAGAAGATAGATTTAAATACTCCATTCTGTCGGGCAGCTATAGTGCCTCTGCTTTCATAATAGACATTAAAAAATCATTCAGTAAACAGATCAGAGCACTAACCTTTTTAAAAAAAGCTTTTAATTGATCAAATTAAACATAATCTCCAAGATGTTTTTGACATTAAACTTATGTTTTGCTTCCTTATCCTAAAATAGTCTTTAAATGGTATTATAACAAGAACATATATACCAGGCATTAGAGCACATTTTAATTTCTAATGGTGAATTTTGTGTCCTTCTAAAATCATTCACAGATTATGATTACCTTCAATCTCAATTTCCCAAAGACCTGGATTCCCAACTCAGGTGGAGAAATCTTTAGCTAATAACCCTTTTTCCTTAAGATATTTATGTTTCTTGCACTTCACATGTACTTAATTTTGAAAAACGAAACAAAAAGAGCTGCAGTTTCTATTTTTATAAATATAGCACCTTTTGTGACTACTAAAACTGGTGTAAGAATCATTAAATAGATACATTTATTCATTGAGCTATGATGCTCCCGTGGCTGTGCACAATGGAATAAATCAGGCTGAGCAGTCATCCTCTCCCTAAGGGCCTCCAATTGGGCTGAAATATCTTTCTGCCTGAAGTCATATGGTTTGGAACCTAATCAAAATGTGTGGATTAGGATTCTTGAGCATTTTTGACAGTCTCAGGAACAGATAGAAATGAAAAACTGAGTCTCTGGGTAATTTTTATGTCAATGCTTTTGCAAATACTGACAATACTGAAAGGGGGCATAGCTCATTTTAATTTCCACTAAATCGAGTATGGCTTCTATACACCATGTCTGTGTTTCCAAATGGATATTTTGTAACAGCTTTCAGAAGATAGCCTTAGAGATAGAAAGAACAAAAGAACATATTGAATTTTATTTCACAAAACATTGTAAAACATTGTTTTTGGAGATGGCTTCTGTGACTGCCCTCCTTACAATACTACTTTAAACATTGTACATCCTGCTTGCCCTCAGGTACATACTATTTCTTTATTCCTTCTGAGGATATGAAAACGTGCTTTTCACAAAAGAGACTAACACATTTCTAAACAATAGTAATAAAAGACCTTTCATTATTAGATACAACAAAGATTTAGAGCATCTGCGGATGATAAATATGGCATCTTACGTAGTAAGCATTCTTTCTCAAAACACCATTAATTTCATTATCTTTTGCTTTGTAGCAAACACCCAAAACTCAGTTAAAACATCTTTTCTTTTGAGACAGAGTCTCGCTCTGTTGCATAGGCTGGAGTGCAGTGGTGGGATCTTGGCTCACTACAACCTCTGCATCCTGGGTTCAAGCGATTCTCATCCCCAGCAACCTGAATAGCTGGGGTATAGGCATGTACCACCACGCCCAGCCAATTTTTGCATTTTAATAGAGTTGGGTTTTTGCCATGTTGGCCAGGCTGATCTCAAACTCCTGGCCTCAAGTGATCCACCTGCTTCGGCCTCCCAAAGTGATGAGATTATAGGCGTGAGCCACTGTGCCCAGCCTAAAAACATCAATTTTTTAAATAACATATTTAGTGTTATGCATCTGAAATTTGGACTAGGTACAAGAGGAAGGCTTGTCTTGCTTCTGTGATACCTTCCCTGGGTCCTAAGCTGGGGCTGTTCATTAGGTTGTGAGGATTTGAAATGGTTTGACTGTATTCTAAGTTTAGGGCTTCAGTTCTGTCTGTCATTGAGAACCTTGGTTCATCTCTACATACTGTCTGCTAAGGCACTGGTTGGTTCAGGAATCTCTGTCACTATTCAAGCCTCTCCATATGGCTAACTTGGGCTTCCTCACCACGTGGCATTCTCAGGATAGCCAGACTTTTCACACAAAACTGGCTTCTCTCTGACTCTTCTAAGAGTAGCAGGTGGTCACCACAAGGCTTTTTTCACCTGAATGTTCATCTGGATATTCGGTCTCTGAAGTCACAGAGGACAATTTTATATGCTGTAGATCAAGCAATGTGCTAAGAACAGGCAAAATCCAGGGAGAAGGGGATATAATGGCAGGAACAGAATGCACAGGAATAGTGGAAAGGAAATAATGATTATTGAGAATGGCCACTTTGGAGCCCAATAAGACAGAATATTAGAGGATGAGATTCCCTGAGTACTTTGCTTCTAATCTCACCTTTGTCGCTTATCTAATGATAATAATATGAAGATGGG
Source organism: Pongo pygmaeus (assembly GCF_028885625.2). Taxonomy (NCBI): domain Eukaryota; kingdom Metazoa; phylum Chordata; class Mammalia; order Primates; family Hominidae; genus Pongo; species Pongo pygmaeus. The sequence goes on along the minus strand of NC_085930.1, from coordinate 15,381,399 downwards.
GAAAGAGCATGGGATTTAACATGAGGGAGTCCTAAATTGCATTTACCAGCTATGTGGATCGGCATACCTCACCTCACCTCTTTGATCTTCACTTCCTCCCTTGAATATGTAAACCATATGGCTTATGGTTGATACTATCTAAACTGGAACTGCCAGGATTTCTTTCTTAGGTTTAATGTCATTGTTCTCTTTTCATCAAAACATAATTAAAATGAACCTTGTTGTTATTGCCTTTCTCACATAATACTATTTGTTGTCTCTTTGCTTTTCTCCTGGCCCAAGTGGTAATACTGTCGGAAACAAGGGTTACAAATGTGGACTTCTTATTGTGTTTGTAACCAAAGGAAGTCTTTCTATGTATGGCTTAGAGGTGTTAAAGACTAGATTATTGAAGAATCCTTATGTTACTTGATGAATTAAAAGAAGATCTGTAGCCTCGGTCAATGAAAGGCATGTAGCCCAATACCGAAGAACATATGCTATGTGCTCTTATGCCACTTGCACATCATAAAACACATAGTGGGGATCAGTCACACTAAAAAGAGAGCTTTCAGAAGCCAGAGCAAAACAGGTAACAGATGTTCCAGTCAGATGGTTGAACTAAAATATGTATTATCATTGGCATCTGAGGCAGAAATAAATGGGATTTATTCCCTACATAGGTTTTTCATTACTCTGCATTCAGAAGAGTATTATAGTTAATTTAGTATCTCTTATTCAAAGTGAGTGGTGTTATTCCTGAGAGTATCAATGTTATATGGTGAATTGTGTTGTAAAAATATTACTTACTATTACTGAATTTGACTGTATATAAAGTCCTGTGCAAATTAATACAGAACTCTATATTTTTATACCTGACTTATTGTTTAATAAAAATACTGTAAAGGGTATAATTTTTAAAACAAGTTGTTTTAGTTATTTACTTTTTAAGATAAATTAACATATTTGAAAATATCTGGCAAAAAAAGTCACATAACAGATGTTTATTAAATGTTGCAAATCTCATTGTAACATATTGGTGACATCAGATGCAGTGATTTCACTTATTGGTGGATTACATTTAGTTGCTACTGGGTGTATTTCTGAAAGCTTAGCTTTTTTCTTCACCTACATATTTCTAGGTTTGCTTATGTAAAACTCATAAAGACACAGAGAAAAATTATAAAAGAAAGAATGAGAATTAAAAACAATGAGTATATGTGCTCTCTGTGCCACAGCCCAGGGATCCAGCTGACCAATCAGCAGGGGAACAAAAAGGATTGCTCCAGAGCAGCCTCTGATTCCCTTCCCTGGAGAGATGGAGGGCAAGAGCTTTGACAAATGACTTTCATGCTGGCCATTTGAGCTTTGAGTAGACCATGGTTCTGGGAGAGGGGCGACTGCCACCTATGGGTCCCCAGGGTCCCTGCTGCATGTCTGGGGTCAAGCTGTGCTCTATCTCCTTCCCACTGGCCTCTAGGGTATGGATTCAGGATTTATGTCTAGTGTCCAAGACTTTGAAAAGAAATTATGGCTAGATTTGTATTAGTTGCCTTGAGAAATCATGAGCCTCCAACATCAAATAGCACAGTCAGTGGCCATTTACTACCTAATCACAGGCTAACTTCTCCAAGTCATGTCAACCTGTCTGCAGACACAATACCAGTGTTCTCTTATTCTATCAGTAAAGATGACTTCTATGATGCTGGTGAATTCTCCCAAAGTGGTTCATTCTCAAAGTACTTTAATAGAGTCTTCTTGATCCTCCTTAGTCTTGACACAAAGTAGCTCTGGAAGTAGTCTAAAGTGCCTACTTACCACAGAATCATTTAATTACTTCATATCCAGTGGAACAAGTGATGCTCATCTTTTTTATTTACATGGTGATAGAGAATATGTTGTAGAGGCAGTCAGCAGAGGAGTGTAAGAGCATTATCATGAATGTCTTGTCACGGGTTAGGCTTGGAATGAATCTTACTAAGATAGAATGAAGATAGTTCTTCAAACATTTATTCTCGAGAGATCTCTTAGAAATGTATGCAGACTTTTTTTTGCATCTGTTTTTGAACATTAGTGATGAGAAGGGTCCTAGTGAGTGAATGGTTTAGGTTATAAAATGGTACCTCTCAGCCTTTCATGCAAGCAAAAAAAAAAAAAAAAAGAATTGGTTGCCAAAATGTCATACAATCCCATTTTCAGTGAGATTTTCTAGTATCACTAGATATTACCTAATGATATTGAAGATAACACAGAGCTAGTTTCAGAAGCACCAGTTGCCTAGGTCTCCAAAAATAGTTTAACATTCATGGCTTAGCAGGTTTCCCATCATGCATCCATTGCAGCCTTTTATTCTGAGTGTTTTAACAAGAAGATACAATTTGATGCTTATATCTAGAACAAATAAAAATTCCATGGGATGTCAATTGGGGTGCACAACTAGGGCAAGGCTACGTCTTGTGTCTAGAATATGAGGAGCTCTACACTTTCACATTCCCCCGTGTGATTATGGAAGGTTTATCCTGAGTGTGCTGTGGGGAATTAGGGAGAGAATGCAACATTAAATGTTTCAAACTGGGCTTTAGTGTCTTCTACACTTTCCGTGGGGGCAAGACGCACAGAATTATCCCTGACATTTTTTCTCCAAATGACAAGAAATCTCTTTGCTCAGTTGAAGGGAAACAGAATGATGTAATGCATGCCCAGTATGCAAAAGGGGGAAAACACAGTCTTTGTTGATATCATGAAGTTGCTTATAATCAAGAAGAAAGTCAGGAAATTGAAAGAACAGAATGAGGATAAATCCAGCTGCCTTTGGAAAGATGTCATTCAACTTAAGAATCAGAGACTTTGCTGTGTCAACTGAGGCAAAGCACAGACTTGAAGAAAGGCAAAGAGCAGAAGCTTGAGAAAGGAAGGAACAGAAAATTCAATGGGGACAAGGTACTTCATGAAGATGGAGAATGCTGGGTCTACTATGAACAATTACAGAAAGATTTTTGTGCTGCCAAGCATTAGGTTGAGAAGTATAAGGTTTACAACTGATGACCAGGTCAGTAAGCCTAATAAACCACAATCGATCTTGCTTTGAGAGAACTTATTCAGTCCCTACTTATTGTAGTGGCTTCTATCTCAGGGATAGTGGACTTTCCAATGCACATGGACAGTTCATTTGGGAAAAGCTTTCTTTTATTCATCCAAAAAAAGTGGATGTTCTTTAAGCTCAGAACCATGCCATAAAATATAATTCCCTAGAAATTGCAAAATTCAACAGTACAACTAAGCACAATTACTTAAAAGCACGAGAAAAGGATAATGAAAATTGGTTAATATATAGACATGAAACAGTCCAGAATTCTATTTATTTTACTGATCTAAAGAATAAAAGAAAATCAGTGGTTCACTTAAGCTCCATGGCAAAAGTGCCACATTCAAGCTGCATCTCATTAGATAACCTAGCAGCATCCTTTGTAAATCTGGTTAACCCCGAGGGTTCCTTGTACTCCTCCTAACTTGGGAACTCATTTTGAATGCTATTGCAGTGGCTGTAGCTGTCTTTTCTCATCTAAAAACTAGCACTGATGATAATTGCCTAGTCTTTACACTGCTTAGATTTCAAGGAGTCTTTGACAAGCCGCCTCTGTAATGTTTTCACCAGGTGTCATTTATAGGGACAACCTTACAAGTCACAAATAATAGGACTTAATTGCAGGTGCACTTGGACTTTTACAATATCAAAACAAGAGGCTAGAAACTAATTATTACAGAATGTCACAGCCACATATTATATCAGAAAGAGAAATGAACTTACAAAAGGGAGTGTTCTTTTTAACTATGATTGTCTCATTGAGTTCATTGTAATAAGTTTCTCTTCTTTTTTTTCCCCAGTAATAAAGCCTTATTTTCTCAGAGTAGCTGTTTAATAACTGCTACACTCTGTATCCTTTATTATAATAACAGTACATCAAATCTTCAAAATTGTATAAAGTATTTCATCTGTTATTAACTCGTTTCCTCTATAGACAAAATACAGCCAGTAAAGATGTCATTCTTGTTCTTTGAAACAAGTAGATTAGTCCATTTTCTCATGGGATTTAGCAAAGTCCTTCAACAGATGTGACTGGCAGAGGAAGAGCCTGAAGATGCTGGCCCCAGGGAATAGACTGCTGACTTGATAAATCTTTGGGTCATAAAAGGTCATCTCTTGATGTTTGTGAGAAAGATTGACTTACTAACAAATATCAGCAAGAGATCTGTCTGTAGTGTAAAATATAAAGAAAGAAAACTAATATTGAAAGAGCATTTGCATGTTAGCAGTGCCAATACCCAAACAAGTGCAGGTAAAGTATTTTCAGTTACACATTTACTGTAAATGATCTTTCAAGTCATTGCTGCAGGAAAATATATGCTTTTCTTAGTTGTTTATATTTTCAGTAGGCTCTGTAGAAACTACACAGTGAGCCTCCACACAGGCAATTTTAAGCCATAATAAAGTAATTATGACCAGCTCCAGGAAATGCTACTTTGAGATCCAGAGGTAAAAAAAAAAAACTGAAATTATAAGGTGCTTCATAAAAGCTGCTAGAAATTAAAAATCACATTGACAGTTGAGGTCGAGTTACTTATTATTAATGAATTCACATACCTCACTCTAATATTTGGCTGCAATATTTTCAGCTTGCAAGACAACAGTAATAAGTAAGATTTAAAAACAAAAATAAAACACGGTGATACAAACAGTTCCACTAGAACCACTCTATCACATTAGTAATTCTTAAATTTAGGGAACAAATCATTTCTTCCTTCAACTTGCTTTTAAAAATATTAATTAGGAAATTGAATTATTCTGAGTATATGCTTACAATGATTTGTCCTGCTGTGGGGAATGATGCCAGCCATATTGCCAATGAGTCATTTCTTTTTTCTTTCTTTATTTTCTGTATGTTTTTTCTTCTGTTCCTACCTGTTTGAAAAATAATAGTTCATCTTCCTTCCCGTTAGTGTTAGAATCCTTTCCCTCATACCTAGTGAATTAATCTGATATACTAAGTTCTCAATGTGGGAGCCGTATCCTAGGAAATTTTTAAGCACTCTGTGTTGTGTTAATTTTTTGTATGAAAGCAAAAGAGAAGGATGAGTTGACACTTTGTTTTTTTTTTTTGTTTGTTTGTTTGTTTTTTTTGGTAAGAGGAAACAAACAGAGACTCCTGACCCATGGAACCCTGGTCACAATGATGTAAACCTTATTTTATTTATTTTAAAGTTTGATGTCTACATTTTAATGTTATGTATCACTCACACACACAACACTCACATACATATACACACAGGCATATTGCTAGATTGTGGTGTCTGACAAGAATTTTAAAATAGAACTTTGCTTCTCACATATTATAAATTCAATAGTTGGATGTGTCCCCCAGGACTTTTTAATACATAAGGATTTATATGACTGTCCCATTCTTCTCCAAAATATTCTCAACAAAAATGACTTCTTCCAAATAATAAATGTTTTTAATAACAATTGGGGATTTCAAAAACAAATATATAGAAAACAGTTATGCAGCAATTAGGCAAACATTTTACCTGTAGACATTTTGGGCACTATAAATTATCCTATAAACTGGGCAATATGGGATTTGTGTAGAGGATTAGAGTGTAAAGACTGCAATTTCATGAAGGATTTCTGAAGTCACATAATGATAATAGGAGGATAGCTGTATTTTTTTAAAGCCCTTTGTATGCATCATTTTAATTCTTACATATCCTTGCACACGTATTACCTCTTTTGTTTCATGATTGGTGTCCATAGATATTTAACTACTCACCCTCCGTCACAAAGATTTTCAGTGGAATAGTGAAGCCTTCATTATAGATGTGTCTATCTCTAATACCAAATGGTTTACCAATCTAAGGCTGATAGGGTCACATATTTTTACCATAATATAGAAAGTGCTAATAAGAAAATGCAGTTTTGATAAAGCAAAAGTCCCACATTTTCAAGATGTGTTTGAGTCAGTCTTTAAAAGGATGCAAGGATCCAGGGAAACATGAAGAACATAGACCTTTGGAAAAACTGTTATTAATAAATTGCATCTTGTAGAAGTGGGAGGAGCCTCGGAGTGATTATTGTTCCTGAAAGGTTGAGACTCTACCAACTGGCTGGAAATAACACATAATGTTCTATTCTGTTTAGGAGCTAGATCTGGACAGTGAAAGAAACTTCCAGTCAGAGAAGACTTTAAATGACTGAATGCAACTCACATAGAATATGTCTCAGGAAACAACCCACTCAAGCAACTCATTTTACACAAAGGAAATGAAGTGCTGGAGAGGTTACACAATCTTGGTCTGTCATTTTATATAGATTTTTCCCAGAAAATCTCATATAATCCCTGTCATATGCACATCACTCACATCTAAGCCAAGCAGAACGTCTCAGCCTACCTCCAAAGACACATATGCTGACCCCAATGGTTAGAATTCCCTTTCTCCATTTGCTACGTGGAAAACACCAAATTACTCTTTCAAGCATAGGATCAAAGTTACAATGCATTTCTTCAGTAAAATCAATCAATAAATAAGTAAATAAGTGAATTTAAAACTGCCATTTCTTAATTGCATTGGCAATTCTTGAATGATAGTTGGAAATAAGTTTCTATAGCTTGGAAAATACCTAGGACTTGGGAATGTGATTCAGTGTCCTTGGGAGAAGAACATTTGAGCATTCAAAGCCTTCCCCATCTTCCAGCCCTCTTCCTAGTAAAATGATCCCAAGCTCTGCAAGCCCAGGTCCCTGAACTATTCACATGGCCCTCACCAGGCTGCTCACAACTGCAGGGACTGGATATTGGTGTCTGAGCACACGACTTTGAGTCAGCTTCCAAAAAGAAGACGGGTTAAGAGGAATGGTGCCTTCTGGTTTGCAATTTTCTGACTCCTTTGGGAGTTTGAACATGAGGTATGAGGGAACTGTAAACCAGCTTTGAGTGGTGCTGTGTATTAGTTCGTTTTCACGCTGTTAATAAAGGCATACCTGAGACTGGGTAATTCATAAAGAAAAAGAGATTTAACTGACTCACAGCCCCACATGGCTGGGGAGGCCTCACAATCATGGTGGAAGGCAAAGGAGGAGAAAGGCACGTCTTACGTAGTGGCAGGCAAGAGAGTGGGTGCAGGGAAACTCCCTTTTAAAAAACCATCAGATCTTGTGGAGACTTATTCACTATCATGAGAACAGCATGGGAAAGATCCACACTCATGATTCAATTACCTCCTACCTGGTCCCTCCCAGTACACATGCCAATTACGGGAGCTAAATTTCAGGATGAGATTTGGGTGGGGACACAGCCAAAGCATATCATGCTGTGAATCTGTTGTGGAAATAAAAAGCAGAAGCAGCAATGATTTGGAGGAACTCACTCACTAAGGCAGATAACTGGGAAAAGGGTAATGGACACAGACTCCTGATTGTGGGATCAGAAAAAGTAAACTGAAAGATGGCCAGAGGGACATGTCTTTGGAAGTCCTACCTGTGTGGCCAAGATGGTTTTTCTCTCATTTTCTTAAATCCCACATCTCCATGAGTAGATCCTCACATTACTTGAGAGACCCTGATTGTATCTCCACCTCTTGTAGCTTTGCATGGGAGTGTCATGTATAATTTGTGTGGGAATGAAGTCAGTTCACCAAGTGTTCCTCATGATAAAAATGTGAGTAGATCCTCACATTACTTGAGAGACCCTGATTGTATCTCCACCTCTTGTAGCTTTGCATGGGAGTGTCATGTATAATTTGTGTGGGAATGAAGTCAGTTCACCAAGTGTTCCTCATGATAAAAATGTGAGTAGATCCTCACATTACTTGAGAGACCCTGATTGTATCTCCACCTCTTGTAGCTTTGCATGGGAGTGTCATGTATAATTTGTGTGGGAATAAAGTCAGTTCACCAAGTGTTCCTCATGATAAACATTGAAGCAGTGACTTCTCGTAAAAGGCCAATATTTATTATTATTATTATTTTGTCTTTCATTATAAAACTAAAAACTCTCATTAAAAAGCAAATAAAATTTAAAAACTGTCAACAATAAAATTAAAATGTGTCTCTTGTTTTCATGAGAAAATCAGAATTAAAATATAACTTCAATAGTTTATGTATAGTTTGTAAGCATGTTAAGCAGATGAGGAAAAATCTAAGGTTTTTTAACATTAGGAGTATTAAATTAACAAAAAAACACTAAGGTGTTGAAAATTTTCACAGGCACTAATGACCTCCATGTTACCACTCCCAATCCATGTTTTTATCCTCATTTTACTTTACATCTAATCAACATTTATTGTCTCTGTGTCTATAAAATAAAAATCCAGAAATTATATTTCCTTAAACCATTTTGTAAATTAGATGAGGTAACATATATCAAATAATACACAGATTCTTGACAATTTTTTGGTTGTCCAACCTGAATTAAGTAAAAAATTTACAGAAGAAGGAGAAGAAAGTTAAATATATTCAGTTACGTTAATTTTTCTGAAGTAAGACTCTAATACTTCTTGGAATTATATAAGGAAAAGTTTATATGTCTTTAAATTAAGTTTATTCTGTAAGTTAAGCAATGAAGATACTTTAATTGTCTATTTCTAAGTTAGTGAGGCTGATAATAAATAATAAATTTGGTGGAAAATAAAAATAATGTGTGCTCCATTTCAAAAAGTCATTGAATAGCAATGGATTTTACCAAATAGAATGTGATTTATATAGTCATATGTGTATATCCCATAATACTCTAACAAATTATTAGTAAAGCAGTACACTAAATATATTTCCCAACAAATTATAATTAGAAATGTAAATATCCCAATTAATAATAGAAGGCACAGGCATTTAGTTACTTCATAAATAGGAACTAATTTAAATATATTCATGCTCTGTAAACTGTTGCTTGGATTCTGCTCAGAGTAATTAGGCAACCATGAAATTAAAGGGAATAATTAGATTACATTTTCCATCACATTGTAATTTTTTAAGGTTGGAACAGAAGAAGTAACAGATAATGGAGCCCAAATGTTCTCTTTCCATTAATTTAGCATGATTACTCAACATGCATTTTATTTTTATAGCTAAATGTACATGCTCTATTCCATATACCTGTTAGCTTTTACTTAAAATAATTGTAATACTTTAAAAATAAATAGATTTTTCTGTTACCTCTAGATTTCTGCTAATTATATGTTGAAAGCATGATTTATAAAGGGAAAAAGAAAAAGTCCCCGTTATCTACTTGGCTAACGCGCTCACCTCCTTTAAGTGTATACTCAGCTTTCATCATTCTAAAGTCACCTACAATGACCGACACAGTGAATATTCTATCTTGGCACACAGCCCTCACCAGTAGCATTCTGGCACCCCTCATTCTTTGTTTTCATTCTATAACATTTATCTTTCTAATACACACATGTAACTAGCTTGCTGTTTATTTTTTCCTCCTCATGGTTAACTCCTGGACAGCAAAGATCTTTGTTTTTCACAGATGTATCCCAACCTCATTTAACAGTGTTTATTTAACGAATAAATACATTTGATAAATACATCTTATTGGATTCATTTTGTTCATTCACTATGTTAGGAAAATCAAGTTTTAGTGTGCTAAAACTTATTTAGAACACTTCTTTAATCTTACTATGTATTTTAAGGTTTTTTTGGATGAATGGCTGTTTAGTAATCTTAGAATCTGCCAGTCAATCCTGCAGAAATTGGGAAGGAAATGTAATCCTGAAGTTCAATTTAAAAGCAGCACATTTACTTATTTTTATCTATTTATTAATGCTGCTAATATGAAGCTGTCTAAAATTGTGATATGTTTCAATAAGAAAAACGTAATAAAGAATGCTTAGGAAATGCAATCTCATTCATTGGTTGATAATTTTAATGGAAGGATAGCTATCAATATTTAAAAATATGTCATGATAAGACATCCAGGAAATAGCTTCAAGTTTTAAAAAACACATCTTCAGGGTGCTGGTGACATAAATGGTGAATTTGCAAAGCCAAATACTAAATAGTTTTTCCTTCTGATTACTCGCTTAGCTAGATATAGAATTTCATCAGGGAGAGAAATATATACATTCAAATGAGCTGTATTCAATTGTTGTATAGAAATAAGAGCAAATCTGCTGTGTGTGGGGATGGTGGGAAGTTTTGATGCATAGGTGACGTGTGTGTGTGTGCATGTGTGCATGTGTGTGTGTGTATGTGTGCATGTGTGTGTATGTGTGTGCATGTATGTGTGTGTGCATGTATGTGCACGTGTGTATGTGTGTGTGTATGTGTGTGTGTGCATGTGTGTGCATGTGTGTGTATGTGTACATGCATGCAGTGTCCAGAACTTGCTAAAGAGCTTATAACTTGCCTGTGATTCCATCTGAAGACTTTATTAACTGGATATGGCATCACGCATGACAGAGGAGAAAAATCAAACTGAACTTGTACGGAAAGCTAAACGTGAGTTCTCGCTTCTTCAAAGAATTGCAAATTGGCTAATTTGATAGAGTCTGAACTTTATCAGATTTCTTATTTGGTAAAGTCTAAACTTTATCAAATTCTGGTAGTTATCTATTTCATCCCTTTATAGTTATTCTGTCCCTGAGACACAGCAGAGTGTTAAGACAAAAATGAGTAACAATTTTGTGGTAAAAAGAAAGAAAAACAAGCTCCAGCCCTGCGTCTTACTGAATGTTAGTTGACATTCAAGTCCCATAACTCCCTCCAACTTTCCTGGGCATGCTGTGGATGGCAGGCCTATTTTCCTTGAGAGCCACTTAGAATTTTCTTTTGTGACCTTCTGAGACTGCACTTTATTCTGCCTCCTGCAACTCTTTATTACAATTGCTTTTGCCCCTCTGACCCTGAGTTGCCTCTGAAGTTTCACCTTTTGGTCTCTGCCAATCTGGATCTCATTTTCTCTTTTACAGCCACGAGGGCTGGGAGCTTTTACTGAGTGAAGAGAGAGGGCATTTCTACGAGAATTATAGCTCATTAATTAGCCACTGTAGAATTTGTCCTCTTAGTTCCCCTCTCAAAAATCATGAAACAAGTGACAACAGGCTTGGATCAGCCCAGCGTGGTACCCAGACATCCCACAACTCACGCCTGCCCAGTCAATCAGCTTGCAGTATCAGTCAAATTGCATGTGCTCAGCTGAACCTCTTCTGATGGAAATTTCTTTTTGCACAGCACATAGTGTGATAGAACGGATTAGAGAGTAGTAGTATTACTATCTACACAGTGTTTTGTTTATAGCATTTTCAACAGCACTTATTAAGAAGTAATTTAACAAGTATTTATAGAATGCCTACCATATGCTATTATACGTACAATATATGCAGAATATTTTATACAAATATTGGTTTTATCATAAAACTGTCATATGTATTTGTTACAATTAGTATTCTTTAAAAACTTCAATTCATGAGATGTTTTAGACCTTATGAAGGCAAACATTTTTTAAAGAGGAAAAATAAACACTTCAGTGTTAGCATTAGGGTGAAACTTGCTATTAACCTGTCTTCAGTGTTTTTAAGCAAACATGAATAGTATTGCACAAGGAGAATGCATCAGAACATTGACTTTTATAAAATTCACAATACAACGTCAAGATTTCCTTGCAGACAAACTGAAGGTACTGTGGCCTTTTGAAGGTTGATTACTGTGTTCACCTCTGCTCTTGGACAAGCCAGGGCTGCCAGCTTTTGCCCATGTGATGGAGCTGACTGATGTTTTCCCATCTGTTCTATTTGTTGCTGCACAGGCTCAATAGCATCTACCTAGGATTTTGTCTAGATTCTAGGCTTCTAACTTCTCCCAGGATATAAAATTTTGATTATTCTACAGAAGATTTTCAGCTTGACTAATTATCTAACAAAGACAAATCCGGGAGGCCCGCATTTTAAATGATATTCACATATTTATATATTACGGGAAACTATAGATGACATTGTTTTAAGGTGAGAAAGTTACTACAGTTAGTAAATTGGGAAAAAATCCTTTGCAAATGCAATAGATTGATTTTATAAAGCCACAAACATAGAGAACAAGGAGAAACTATGAACAGGTATTTTAATTGTTAATTATGTAATTATGGCATTTCAAAATTTTACTTGTACGGCCTGAAGAGAATTTTGTAACATCAAGGCTACATCTTAAGTGTTGTTGGATGCTCATGGAATGCTTTTCCCAAATTTCATTTTCATTTTTTCTTCCTAGTGTTTCTGCATTTCGTCAGATAGAAAATAAAAGGGTGTATTTATATTACTGCTAGTAATTTTGACTAGTGTAGTAGCTATCGCTTTACATTTATATTTCTGTATCTGTCTGTCCTTTTCAACTCCATTCTTTTCACTGATTTCTCCCTGTGCTATTTGTTTGTTACTCCCCATTTTATTAGATGATGGGACATTGGCTGCAGTTTCTGAATTTTAAAGTTTTCTTATTTTTTTTTAAATAAATAAGTAAATGTTTTCAAATTTTAAGAAAGCAGTCCTCCGTTTTGAAATAAAAATATTAATTGAGGTTTAAGCATATTGCATTGATGATAAACTCTGGATAAGGTATAAGCAACAAGACAAATGGACTTTCATCCTGAACTCATCCATTAAGTAAAGGCTGCTATTCCTGATTTTCTAAATTCTGGTTAATTCTAGCCCTCAATCCCATACATAAAAGAACAACGTGAATGAAAGTTATGCTAGTATAGTATACTACACCTATTAATTTAGCAAAAATTGCCAAGTTTGACAGTGTATTCTTTTGGCAAGGCTGGGGAAAAGGAAGTATGCTCATATATTTCTGGTAGCACTGTAAGTTGGTACGTGCCCCACGGAGAAACATTTGGCAATATCTGTCAACGTGAGAAATTAATATACCCTAGGACCAGCAATTTCACTTCTGAAAAGTTGTCCTTTGACACACTTGGCACGCATGTAATAGACAAATGCTCAAGGTCGGACATTGCAGTGTTGTTTGTAACAGCAAAGAATTGGAAACCACCTAAATGTCTATTAGCAGAATATTGCTTAAATACATTATAGCACACACAGTGATATGGAAAATATTGAGCGGCCTTAAAGAAGAAAGAGGAGTCTATACACTTACGGAAAAAAATGATCAATAGCACTCTAAAATAATAAAAAAGTCATAGAAAGGCATATGTCAAATATGTTAATTTTATATGAAGAGGTCAAAAATAAGAATACATATTTGCATTTGCCTGTATATGCCTTAAAAAAACTGTAAAGACACATACATTCACACATAAAAGCTGTTATCAAATGGTGACTGAATGAAATGCAGAAAAATAAGGCATGAAATGAGAAGTGAAAATTCCACTGTATTCCATTTTGTTGGAGCATCATAAGTATATTCCTTACTATACACACAGATATTTATTATAATATTATACACACATAAGCACACAACATATCTGGTCAATGTGGAGAAGAAAATATATCAGAAAACTAACGATAACTCTAATTACTACAATTGAGCAGAAAGCTTGTTTCCAAAGAAATTCCTGGGGTAATGGAAATATTTCTATGTTGATTGTGGTTGTGACTTCTTCACAGGTGTGTATTTTTCTCAAAATTCATCGATTGGTACACCCTAAGTTGATGTGGGTTATTAAATGCAAATTATACCTCAATAAAGTTGATTAGAATAGCTTTGTGCTGGACTTCCAAAGTTAACAATAACAATATTAATGTAAACTATTATATATAGACTACTCTGTCATATGGATGTTGTCTTTTGCAGAGATTTATGCAAAACAAACAGCATTCTTTCAGGTGCATAACATTAAATCACATGTGAAGACATTTCTAAAGAGTGCTAAAGCAGTCTGATTTGGTCTATGCTTTACCAGCCCTTAGAAGGTAACGTCCACATAAACAACCTATCATTTCTTTTCTTTTCTTTGCTTCTTTTTCTTTTTCTTTCTTTTTTTTTTTTTTTTTTGAGATGGAGTTTTGCTCTTGTTGCCCAGGCTGAAGTGCAATGGCACAAACTCAGCGCACTGCAACCTCCACCTCCTGGTTCCAGAGATTCCCCTGCCTCAGCCGCCCCTGTAGCCTGGATTACAGGTGCATGCCATCATACCAGGCTAATTTTTGTATTTTTAGTAGAGATGGGGTTTCACCATGTTGGCCAGGCTGTTCTCGAACTCCTGGCCTTAGATGATCCACCTTAGACTCCTAAAGTGCTGGGATTACAGGCGTGAGCCATTGTGCCATACCATTAACTTATTTTTTCAAGGAATTTATTATCATTTTACATACTATATATTATTTATTAAGTACTACATCTGTCCCCTCCCTTTAGAATGTCAGCTCCTCGAGGACAGAGACTTTGTTTAATTTGCTGCTGGATCATTCGCACCTGAGGTTCTTAGGAAGCAGTAGGTACTCTGCAAGTACTTGTTTAATCACTATTAATAAATACATGGTTTAAAATATGTTATTTAACAATCTCTGACAAAGTTGTTATGATGGAAAGTCAGATATTCTTTCTTATTAGCTTTAAATAACTGAGATTTCCTCCAGCTTTGGAATGATTTATCTTGTATTTGACCGAGTTCCAGAGGAAGTGGTTGAGCCTTTGGATTCCATCGTTTTAAGTTCAGGAAGAAAAGAAAGAGCAAGCCAAGGGAATTGAGGAAAAATAGCAATAAGACAGGCAAAAACAATGAGCATGTTTCCCTAGAAGAAAGAAAAATATATACATATATATGTCTATACAGACATATATAGTGTATACACACACACACACACACACACACACACACACAGAGGGAGTAAATAGCTGTATTAAATCCTGCAGGAATTTGAATACATTGAGATTCAGCGATGACCACTGAATTAAACATGGATATTGGTATTTATCAATCTTGATAAAAGGGATTTATGTGGACTGCTAGGGATTTTTACCTAATTAGAATGTATTGATGAATAAAAGAGAACTAGAGATAGAGGTTTTAGTTAATTCTTTCAATAGTTTTGCGTTAAAGGGGATATAGTATAACTTTATTCCAGTTGTCTATTCAGTGACTAAAATCAAGTAACCATTGCATTCTACCTCCAGATTCACATCGGACAGATGAGCTGGTCTGGTGGTTCGAGATGGCTTCCCTCATATACTTAGCAATTTAGCAGAGCTTAAAGAAGATTGAGCTCAGTGGGGTCCCTCTCCCTCTCCACAGTGTCTCTCAACACAGTCTCTTCAGTTGGATAGCCAGGATAGTTGGCTTCAAATTCCAAGAATGTGTATTTCAAGAAACAACAAGAAAAACCAGCCAGTCTTAAGTTCTGAGCTCTGCAACTCGCACCGTGTCACTTCTGTGATATGCAATTGGTCAAAGCAAGTACAAAGACTTTTGAGATAAAAGAGCAGGGATTGTACACCCCATCTTTCCATAAGAGGGTAGATTCATCACCCATTGGTTGTATTTGGATACCTTAAAGGACACTTGTTCAAGATAGGAAATATTCTTTGTGAACATCAATTGTTTCAGTTTGACTCAGACATTCTTAAAGCTCGCTTTCAGCTGCTGAGGAATGCTGATGCAGCCCTTGAGCACAGCCTTACTAACTTCTTCAGCTTGAAGTCTTGCAGTTCTGCTTCTTGTACTTTATATTCCAACATTATTGAAGTATTTTCAGTCCACCAGTCCCTTGCTGCAGACCGTGTGCATTTCCCCTATGCCTTTGCATACTTTCCCTAGCCCCATGTGTGGTCTTGCAAATATTATTAATACATTATTTGATAGTCCTAAATTGACTTTCTTTGTAAACATTTCTTTTTTTTATTTAAAAAAATGTTTATTTGACTCATTGTTCTGCAGGATACACAAGAAGCATGGTGTCAACATCTGCTTTTGATGTGGGCCTCAGGAAGCTTCTACTCATGGTGTAAAGTAATGAGAAACTGATGTGTGCCAATATCACAAGGTCAGAGGGCAGAAGCAAGAACGAGGAAAGGGAGGTGCCAGAATCTTTTAAATAACCAGCTGTCTCTGGTTCTAATAGAATGAGAAAAAACTCCTTTCCCCACCCTCCCAGAAAAGGCATTAATCTATTTATGAATGATCCACCCCCATGATGCAAACACCTCCCATTAGGTCCCATCTCCAATATTAGAGATCAACTTTCAGCATTAGGTTTGGAAGGGATCAACATCCAAACTATACTATATATACATATATTTCTATATATACACATACATATTTATATATACATATATTATATGTTATATATAAAATATAATAAGCATGGCATGATATTACCTATGAATAATTATTTACCTGTTTTTTCTTTTTTTATTTTACTTTAAGTTTTAGGGTACATGTGCACAATGTGCAGGTTAGTTACATATATATACATGTGCCATGTTGGTGTGCTGCACCCATTAACTGGTCATTTAACATTAGGTATATCTCCTAATGCTATCCCTCCCCCTCCCCCCACCCCACAACAGGCCCCAGTGTGTGATGTTCCCCTTTCTGTGTCCATGTGTTCTCATTGTTCAATTCCCACCTATGAGTGAGAACATGCAGTGTCTGGTTTTTTGTCCTTGCAATAGTTTGCTGAGAATGATGATTTCCAGCTTCATCCATGTCTCTACAAAGGACATGAACTCATCATTTTTATGGCTGCATAGTATTCCATGGTGTATATGTGCCATATTTTCTTAATCCAGTCTATCACTGTTGGACATTTGGGTTGGTTCCAAGTCTTTGCTATTGTGAATAGTGCTGTAATAAACATACTTGTGCATGTGTCTTTATAGCAGCATGATTTATAATCCTTTGGGTGTATACCCAGTAATGGGATGGCTGGGTCAAATGGTATTTCTAATTCTAGATCCCTGAGGAATCGCCACACTGCAAATCAAAACCACAGTGAGATACTATCTCACACCAGTTAGAATGGTGATCATTAAAAAGTCAGGAAACAACAGGTGCTGGAGAGAATGTGGAGGAACAGGAACACTTTTACACTGTTGGTGGGACTGTAAACTAGTTCAACCATTGTGGAAGTCTTTGTAAACATTTCTTGAGATGACTCTTGGTAGACTTGAATACCCACTACTCATACACAGTTCATTCTTGTAATTATATTCCTTCACATTTTATACTCCAATATAATTGTACTCTTACGCCTTCCCCATTGATGTATCCTTCATAAGATCAGGGACTATGTCTTTTGAATCTTATGTAGTGCCTAACATAGAAATGTGTGTGGAATTAATGAATTGTACCGCTAGATTCATTTCTACATATTTATGTTGATTACATTTTAAAAGTACAAAGACACCAATTTAGTTACTGAAATGTTATAGCAAAGAAGATTGCTCCAGATGAATGGTATAGGTTGTAGTCATTGCTCAGTTATAATGACAATAATTGAGATGAATTTTATTTTCCATCTTTTATTTATTGTTATTAGATCATGTTCTTCATAGATCTAATAGGATAGGGTTTTTCATTTAATTATAATAAACCAATACTTTCAATGCCAAATCCTTTAGATACATAATATTTTTTAAAAGTAAAATTGTATAAAATCATAGCTATAAAAATCCATTTCCAATGTAAGAAAAATTACTGAAAATAATAGTTGGATGGTATCATACTCATACAGCAATGATAATAAATAATTGCTTTGAGCTCTTTCATCACTCAGCTTAAATAAATCATTTCACATATATATGTGGATAAAATTGTTTCTATATTATCTTTAATTGTAATTTGTTTTCTTAGACTAAATAGTCTTCAAAAAGGCAATGTAAGGTTTGGTAATTTTAAAACTATGTATCTTAGAATCATTAAAAGTATTCCAGATATTTACATTTCCAGCCACTTAAACATAGAGGCAGTTACAGTCCATAAAAGAACTGCATTTACTGATTCATAAT
The DNA here is from genome assembly GCF_028885625.2 of Pongo pygmaeus. Taxonomy (NCBI): domain Eukaryota; kingdom Metazoa; phylum Chordata; class Mammalia; order Primates; family Hominidae; genus Pongo; species Pongo pygmaeus. The sequence continues at coordinate 15,363,464 of NC_085930.1, read as the reverse complement.
GAGAGCGTCTAGTAGTAAAGTAGTGTCTATTTATTCCTATATTTGTGGATCCATATTTTAATATTTTAGCAAGAGGTAAGAGAAAAATGAAGGAGGATGTTTTTCCAAGATTTAAATTATGATACTGTTTAAAACAAAAAACAGGTTTCAAGTCATAGGCCATCCTGGTTTAGTTGGAAATGGGCAATGCTCAATAACACAGTGTATTAGACTTTAATTCATTGAAAAACAAAATTGTTTGTGGGGAGTGAATGTAAACACTTTAACGCATAAAGAAGTAAACATTGTATCTGATCATATAGTAATTTACTGCCAAATAAGTAAAAGCATGAGTCTTTGCTTTTTGTGTAAATAACTGTCTCTTTCAACTAAAACCTGCAAATGTTTAGATTTGACTAAAAATTTTATTTGTCCTCTTAAAATACAAAACTTTAAAATAAAACAGCTTTACCACTAGTAACATAGTTCTTTGCAAATAATGTGTGCTCAATATATATTTATCAAAAGAACATACTATTTTACTCTCATAAGTATTTAAATCAAAATGTTAATATTTTTATACATGAAGTTGAAACACATATAGAGAGAAGATCATAATTATTTTTATTGTAGATTGATTAGCCACAGGTGTAGCTCTTTACACTCTTAAGTGGTTAGTAGGAAGGTGAAGGTTGGTTGACACCTTTACACACAAGGTATCCAGGCGTGAATGGGAATCTTGGGGAAGAAATGGATAATTATTTTACTGCAGTTAAGGTTTGATGACAGTTCCGATAACATTTAGTATATCTTTAGGGTTTCTCTACAGAAAGGAAAAGGTAGACTATGAAAGCAAAGAAGTTCTATCTGTTGATAATTGTTTTCCTGTTATAATGGTCAAGGAAATATACAGGTAAGTGGTATATTATTGCTAAAATATAAAAATATATCTGATTTAAGCCATTATATATAATTTTCCAAGTTATTCTATGATTTGAAGAAGGAAAAATAGCTTTGTCACTATCAAGTCATTTGTGTGATAATTTTTTCTGATATCATTAAGAGGCAAATCATTTATTAAACGTCTTCAGATTTTAGTGGTAGCACACATCTCACAGGAGAACACTGCTTCAATCCAAAACTGCTAATTTTGAGTAGGGCTCAAAGCAAGGAATGATGCAGCAGGACTAGACTGTAGCTTAAAGATCCCTGCTACTTAGGTAATGTGACCTGGTAAATCCCATATATTTAGAGTCATCTAGACATTAAGCAACCATATGCAGTTTCTAGCAAGTTCTAGTGGGTGATTGTGCATTGCAGACTCCTACAGTTTTCGTGCAAGGCTACTCCATGTGCAGCAGGGATCTACAGCCATTTGAAAAGCAGCTCCTGGAAAGCTACCAAGCTCTAATAGAAACCAAGCATTTGATCATGGTGCATGAAGTAGCCATGTGACTAGAGTTGAGGCTCCAGAGCTGAGAACTGTAACCCACAAAATCATAAGCTTGAGCTGGCCCACCAATAATCTATTATGCAAGGGGAATGTTGTATTCAAATATAGAAATGAACAAGTTCACGGTTTATAGTCAAGCAGCATAATGGAATGTCTCAACCACCATTTCACCCACCAGAAATGCTCTGGCATCTTCCTGTCAGCTTATACTTACGGTTTCATGGGAGTTCTCTAATCCAGCTGATGCAGGAAGGAAGAAACAAAACAAAAAACAAAAAACACAACAGATCCTGGTACATGGCTGGATTTGATTGCTGTAATATACTACTACTGCAATATAATCCCATGTAAAGATGGCCCTTAAAAGAAAGTTGTGAATGGAAATTCTCCTCATGGGCAGAGCTTCAGTACACGTGGTCATCAGTTTTGAATGAAGAAACAAGTGACACGTTATGAATATATGTGAACTTATGGGTGAATTGCGTGGCTAGTTGTCAGTGATTTAGAAAAAATAAAAGACTGAAAATTTAGGGCAAAGAGATTATAAAATAAAACAAATAGCTGGATCTTTGGGAGTGGGTATAAAATGTAAAGATCTTTGTATGACACATTGATGCTCAAAAAAACAAGATACTCCAAATGAGTAGATGGCAAGAGTGGTAATCAGGTGGAGACCTCTTGCTGATGTCCTCAAGCAATGCAGTGCTTGCATGATAGAGTCATGAATGAAGAGGCCATGGTGGGGAAAATGAAGGCTACTGCATGATTCCAAAAGATTTATTTTCCACTCCCCAAGGGATTTATTCATTGCCTCTGTGTATATCTGATCTGCCGCCGAAAGAAACCAACACTGAACACTTAATTCTGTCCTTTAAGAAGAGAAACAAGGCATTCGGAAGCAAGTTCATTATATTGGAACCCTCATTCTGAGAAGGTTTCACAAAGTAAGATTGAAACATATTTCCATACCGGTTTGCCTTTCTTGCCCATAGTGCTTTGTCTAGCATCACAACCCAAGGGCTCAAAATGTGTCCCACTTACTGGACTATCACATCACATTGTTCCAAGGTACTCACTTTATGGTAGGTTGAGCACATCACCATGGAATCTACTGGCTCTGCAGCAAACTGTATCAGCCAATGGCTGCTGCCTCAATAGATTATTGGAATTAGTTTTGAGGGTTGCCAATGTGGTGCAGGCATGACGACACCACCAACCAAGTTTGGGTTGATGTTCTTTATTATTTTGTGGACACCTTAAATCATTACACTTTATATGATTCTATGTCCCTCATAGGTAGATCATGTGAATGTGGAATCAAGCAAGTGAAAGTAGTAGTAGACTGTTTATCGTCACTCCTAATGAATCACTTGGGGGATTCTGATTTCCATTCCTACAGTTTTTGGCTTTGTGGGTCCAGATAGTCTTCTTCCCAATTCTCTCAATAGTGAACAGAGTTAGAGTTCCACTAAATGTAAACATTTAGATACCACCCAGGTTTTTTAGGTCCCTCATGGTGGTAGACATGAAGGCAAAGAAAGTGACAATATCAGCAGTGTCGCTGAACCAATTGTCATGAAGAGGCAGAAGTGCTAGATCATAATTGACTTTCATATTATTCCCTGCGGCATCATGTGGTACTTCCATTTCAAGTATTAACTGAGAGTGAGCAGCGTCATTAGTTTGGGCCCATAAAAATACAGCACCTAGACACTCAGATAACTTAGGGATGAAACTCTGATTAATACCATCAGAAAAGCCTTTTAGACTATTAAACAGCCTAGCTGACGATGAGGTCTCTAGTATGGGTGGTAGAGGAATCAGATAGTAAGCATAATTAATGATGTTAGGAACAACTGCAGTGGTAGAGGGTGGGGTATCATCCATATAAAACTACTCCATTGTCCCCATCCCAAATTGTAGCCAGCTATAAACTTAAAGAAGCTAGGGTTGAATAAACTTAATGTGAAAAGCAAAAGAATCTCAGTAAGTGTTGAAAGTGTATGGGACACTGAAGGTGTCCAATCCATGTCTCCTTGGATTCCTTTCACCATGTTTGCATGTCCATTCTGCCCCATCATCAGCTTGTTTTGCTACTATTCACACTGTGATCTCCATACTTTATGGACCCTGAAGCCACCTGGTCCACATGAAGTGATGAGAGTTTTATATACTCTCCAGTCAAGTGCTGAGGTGGCTGGTACCCAATGATTGACTGCTAGAGAAATACAAAAAGCCAGTTCTTTTGACTCGAGACGTCAAGACAGTCTCCATGAGATAATTCACTTTCCAGAGCTTTACAGAGCAGCTGGCATCACAATGAAACTTACTTTGTTTCTTTCCCCTTCCCTATCTTGCCTCCTCCACTCTCTCACTTGCTTCCCCTGGAGCATTTGCTAAATATAACACTTGCGCCTGAAGTCTCGGTGCTCCAAGAGTTCTTCAAGTCTATTCCAAAAAGGCTATTTTTCATGGAGAACTAAATGCAAACCCCAATTGCTTTATTTTTGTCATGGTTAATATCTTGGAATAAAAATTCAGTATATAGAAATCAAAAAATCCTATAATGCAACACTTTTATTATTCACAAAATATAACTTCAGCATATGTTTATGTGGTTTACTTGTCCAGACCCATGTTCTTAATTGTAACCCACAGTACTTGCCCAATGTGTAGAGAGTATAGATCTGTTTCATGATATAAGCAAGAAGGAAAAGAAGATACTCAATTTATATGCCAGTGAATTAATGATAATTTGATTTTTTCTTACTAGCATTTTCCTCCTTGACTCAAAAACCTTATATGCAAAAAATTATTATGGAAAATCATATAATATTACAATCATTGAAATATATAATATTTGTAAGTGACATGTTTTCTCTTCAAGTATTTTGCTAGTGGTATTGATTGTGAAACTGATTGGCTCTACAAACAAAAACATTGGCAGTGTCTTTATAAGGATAACTAATAAAACAAGGAATTATAAGTATGGATATAGTTTAATGAATAAACTTCACTACGTTTTAAAATTTTAAATTTTACTGATACAAAATTTTATTTTTAGTTTACCAGCACATCAGTTACAATTGAAAATTCACAGTCTTGTTGTTACAATTTCTCAGAATTATAATAACCTGCAGAATAATTTTTTCACTGAGAAATTTTTTTTACAATTTTTCTTACAAATGATCTCATATATTCACTTATCCTGAAATATCTATTTTTTTCTATAAATTTACCTCCATCTCTACCCTCACCGTATATCTTTCTTGATTATCAGACCAAACTCCTCTTACATGTTCTATTAATTTTCTTCCTTATGTTCTTTTCCAAATAAATCAATCATCCTCTTTCTAAAAAATGTATTCTCCAAATGAGAATAGATATTTGGAAAAGGCATATGTAGATTCTTGAAGAAAGAAGGAGAAATCTTCCGGTATATTTACTATGTGAATCAATCCTCAGGGACAGGGAGTAATAAAGTCATAAGGAGACTATTTTCAGACTTAATCACAGTTTGTATATTTTTCCACCTAAATAGCATTATAGAGCTAGGATAATTTGTTTTAAAATACTATGCTGCCTGAAGTAACCACTGAAGTTATCTTTTTTTTTTTTTTAAGTGGAAGAGCAAATCCCCCACAGACACTAAAATTAAATACAGCATTTAATAAATATTTGTTAAGTGAATTAATAGATAAATCGTAATTATATAAATAAAATATAAATTTATTATTCTTCGCCAACTGTGGTGAAAGTTAACTCTCTGCAGTAAGCTCTCAGATTTTAAATTGGTTTTAATACAAAAGGAAAACACTGATAATTGAGGCCAGGTGAGGGCCAAGTGATAAAATCAGTTTCAGGTAATAATTAAACGGGTGAAAATTGGGTTGTTAGAAGATTCCTGTTGAGGAGACGTATTTTGGCTAGTGTGAAATATATTCATATTAAAAAATATGGTGATTGGGTAAATTACAAAGGCATAACCTAAAATTCATTTCACTTAAGGTGAGACTTGTTTTGAATTCATAATCATTTTTACAGCTATGTCTGCTAAGTTAATGGCATTCATAGAAAAAAAAATGTGAATAAACCCAAGTTTCCTAGAAAAGATAGCCATTACAGGATAATCTTGTTGTTAATGTAAGGAAAAAAGTATGAAATCACCATTTTCCACACCACCTTTCAAACACAAAATAGGCCATAACTTATACATTACTGTGATAATATTTTATTTCTTGCCACTAATTGTGTGTTTCATCAATGTGGGGGAAGGGCTCCCTATGTAAACCTAAATGGCTGAAGGATTTTTCTCAGTAAACCTCAAAATGTAACAGGAATGATAATGGAAAAATAATATTCAGTTGGAAATCTCTGGAGACTCTGCTACATGAGGTATAATTGGACAGCCCCAGCAACCCAGTATACCAATTTCCAAATAAAGATTGTTAGTCATAAGAAACATGGATACTCCAAATCCGTCTTGGGAGTTCAATCAGTAACAACAGGGGGTAGGAATACAGAAAATCGTCTTAATTTCAAAAGTCCTATTGGAGAACAAAACCCCATAATGTTCATTATTTAACTCTTTCCATTTGCAGATTTCACATTTTAAGAACAAAGCATGGGAATGTTGATTTCAAGTAATTTCTTGAATTTATATTATTGTTAAAGCCCTTTGACTTTAAGATGTAAACTTTTCAGAGTCAATATGAAACTGTAATTATGAAACAAAATGCAATTTAAGATTTTAGAGACAGCTATACTCCCTGCAAATATGTATTTAAATATAATCAATAAATACGTAGGATAATCATATTCTAAATACCAACTAATCATTTTGGTCAGCAAATCATAATTTTTAATTTATAGTTACATTAAACAAATCTAGCATAGTCTTCTTGAAAATATTTTCTCTCAGGCTATGTGAAAGATCTTCTTTACCAAGTATTATACACTTTCATAAAAATATAATACATCTCAACTTACACGCACACATAAATTATTTGGTCCAAGATTTTAAAAAGCAATCAATTTTTAAATGTTTAACTCTAGCTAACATTAAATAAATCAAAGCCTAATAATGTAAAAAGTGAGAATCTCTGCAAAATGATGCAAGTATTACAAGAGTGAGCATTTGCTACTTTGAGAACGGGAGCCTGGGATCTAATACTCCCAACTTAAAACATACCCTTATACTCAGTGGCTTTTCTATATATAAGCACTGACCTTTTCTCTATATTGCCCGCTCTCCTGTGGTACAGTGTGAAGTGGTTCGAAAAGAGATGACAATACCAATTCACAACCCTGGAACCCAACTGGGATCAGCTGCTAAAGATATTTCTGATCAAAAATAAAGAAATAACCTGTATCAGTGGGGCTTTTCAGCTTTAACAACAGGAAACCTCTTCATATCTGTAATCTGTAATATCCACAAAAATAATTGGTTCTGCAATACTCTGACTTAAAATGTGGTTTCAGTAATAAAACATAATGCATTCTCATGATTTTATGTTTTTTACTCTTTATGTATTTAGTCTATACTCTATGAATTTACTTCCACATATGCTTACTGAGTTTCAAGTAACAAAACGTGCTAAACCTGATGGTGTTCCCTTTAATAGTATTACTCCCCGTAGAAATTTAGTTGTGTACATTTGGCAGCACTAATTATTATTTTTCTCATTTATATATAAATGATTTTTTCCTGTTTTCTTCAACATATCATTTTTATAAGAACTTTTTTTCTCGAGAAGCAAAGAGAGGATGCTTGTATATTGATTTCCAAATCTCCTTAACTATGCTTTGCTTCTTGGCTAGAACATGATGTGACAATTCTGACAAACTGGTTGGATTAAAGTGTTAGTGCAAATATTATTAAAACTGCTCCCAAATTTTCTGTCGTCTACGTGAATTCTCACAGGAAACTTCTTCCCCAAAGAACTTACCAAACACTAAAGACTTAAAGACTTCCTAATATTTAATACTATTGTTGGGGTTATGTTTGCAACTCTAGGAAAAATATATTATTCTTCACTCTTTTCTCTTTTTGCTGTCTGTCTTTAACCTTCTTACTACATTTTTTTTTTTTTAACTTTAAGTTCTGGGACACGTGCAGAACGTGCAGGTTTGTTACATAGGTATACATGTGTCTTGGTGGTTTGCTGCACCTATCAACCCGTCATCTAGGTTTTACATCCCCCATGCATTCGTTATTTGTCCTAATGCTCTGGCTCCCCTTGTCCCCCACCCCCCAAGAGGCCCAGGTGTGTGATGTTCCTCCCCCTGTGTCTATGTCTATGTGTTGTCATTGTCCAACTCCCACTTATGAGTGAGAACATGCAGTGTTTGGTTTTCTGTTCCTGTGTTAGTTTGCTGAGAATGATGGTTTCCAGCTTCATCCATGCCCTTGCAAAGAACATGAATTCATTCTTTTTTATGGCAGCATAGTATTCCATGGTGTATATGTGCCACATTTTCTTTATCCATCCTATCATTGTTGGGCATTTAGCTCGGTTTCAAGTCTCTGCTATTGTAAATAGTCTGCACTTCTTTTTATAAAGAAAAAACACAACAAAACAAACACAAACAAGTAAAACAACAAAGCAACAAGGAAAACCCTCATAGGGTTTTGGGCCAGTTTATGATCTTCCTCTTCACTGCTTCCTAAATGGGCGCTGGCAGCAGTGTTTATACTTAGAGGACCACACCTTCCTGTCACAGTAGATTGGAGTAGATAAACACATTGATCTAAGTTGTTCTTAGCAAATTCTTTCTCATGGAAAGAGTAGTTTCCTTCAAGTAGGGGATATATTATCTGAGAGAATATATTGGAATCTTTGGCTTTGTGAATACAGAAACAGAGTAAGCTGGACTTCACAGGAAAAGAAATAGATGCAGAAAAGCAGTGAAAAACAACAATAATAACAACAAAACAAGCAAGCAAAAAATGAAAAAGAGAATATTATCTACTTCTTTCTCACATTATTTTCCAAACCTTTTGTTTCTTCTCTGGGCCTGGCCACATCCTTGTCCTCAGCATCAAAAGATACTCTTATAACATAATATTTATTGCATTTGTTCCTTGACTTGTCTTCTATATGCAACCCAAATTCTTACCGCCACTGTGTATTTCTAGGGCAAGGAATAGACAGATAAATTCTTGACTCCCAAAATTATTAGATTGTGATAATAGAAAATGATCTACTTCCTCAATCTTAGCATGCTCAAATGTAACAGGAGCCTCACGATACAGATTGCAGAGGATGGCTGTTGTGGGGAGGTAAATTCTGCGGTTTATGCAAACCGCCTTACACAGCACCCATCATGCTTATAAAAATGTCTGTCTTCTTTCTTTCCAAATTTTCTCTGCATTTACTCATCTTTCGTGGTCCCCAATAAAACAGCAGTTTTCTCCCTGTTGTATCCTATAGCCAGAGGAGTTTTTGGTTCTAGAACTGAGAGAGTAGAACCAGCATGCATCTTTTTTTATTTTTATTTTTTATTTCATTTTATTTTATTTTTATAAGTCAGTGTCTCACTCTGTTGCCCAGGCTGGAGTGCAGTGGCACAGTCTCTGGTCACTGCAGCTTGGACCTCTTGGGTTCAAGTGATCCCCCTACCTCAGCCTCCAGAGTAGCTGGGCCCACAGTCATGCACCACCACACTTAGCTAACTTTTGTCATTTTTTTTTTTTTTTTTTTTTTTGTAGAGACGGGGTTTTGCCATGTTGATAGGCTGGCCTCAATCTCCTGAGCTCAAGCAATCCAACCACCTTGGCCTCTGAAAATGATCGGATTAGAGGCATGCACCAGCATCATTTTAAATATTGAAAATAGGAAGCTGACAACTCTGGGCAGCACTTTGGAAGCATTCAGTTTCCATTAACGAGTTGATTTCCCTTCCCTCATCCCTATCACTCATTTTCTCCCCTTCTTAGGTGTTTTATAGTCTCTGTTCTTTGTATCTACTCTAGAAAATTCTATCAGGCTGCTCTAAAACAGGTCTCTATAATGAATATGGCTAGTTTCAGAAAATATACTAAAAAAAAAGATATAAATATACTGGAGCCCAACTGGGATCAGCTGCTAAAGATATTTCTGATCAAAAATAAAGAAATAATCTGCATAAATGGGGCTTTTCAGTTTTAACAGCAGGAAACCTCTTCATTTCTGTAATCTGTTATATCCACAAAAATAATTGGTCCTACAATACCTGCAGTATATTCTTACTTGTTATCTATGTTTCTTCATTAGATTTTTTACAACAGAAACAAGAGAAAACTTTACAAAAATTGACCCAAAAAAAGACAAAAGGTAAAAGAAAATATAAACTTAGAACCAAGAAAATGTAAACCAGAATAAAATGAAAGATCAAGAAAAATATATGTAGCAGCTATGTAAAATGAGAAGATGACATATGACACAGTTGAGACTCAAATTTGATTCTGAGCCTGATTCTGATTCTGAGCCTCTTAGCCGAGCAAAAAAAAATAATAATAATAAGTAATTAAATGAATGAATTACAGCATATTGTTAACAGATATAATTGATTTTGAGGGGTGCCAGTCAAATTTATATGTTAATGTATTATTTTAGTTTTTAGAATGGTAATATTGAATAATAATGGTTATATTGAAAGATCAATTTCCTATTTATTCCACTCTTCATTTAAGTCATATCAACATATAGAATAGCAACATATTCAAGTTATAGCTTTACCTTTACATCCTTTATATCATCCATGATAAGACACAATTGAAAATATTGTCCACATTTACCCCTTTCAAGATATTTTGTTATTTTCTGCAGAGTTTTCATTGAGGTCAAATCTGTTCATTCTGACCCTGTGTGTCCTTTTATTTTCATTTTATTACAACAACCTCCTAAATGCTCTCCTTTCTTCCAGTTCCTTCCCAAAATTGCCAGCAGAATTGCTTTTTTTAAAAAAAAAATCTGGTCATTCCAAGGGTTAAACTTTTCTGTATGTTATGCATGGCACAAAGTCTAAAATCCTTAGAATTTCATGTAAGCATTTTTCAATATTTCATCCACTGCTCCTTTAAAAAAAAAACCGCAATGTATTATTTTGGTATAAAACATATCACCAGCTGATACACTTACTGCTATGTTGGTTTGCTTCTTTACTGTCTGTTCTCTCCCTCTTGTCCACACAAACCTAGAGAAGAATTACTAACAATCAGTACAACACACAAGTTTTGTTCCTACTTTCTGATACTCAGTATGCACGCACTTTTCCATTAACAGGCGACTTAGTGGAGGGGTATTTATTGCCTGATTGGCCGTGCAGTTTGGCAATAAGCCCACTACATATTTCCGAGGACTTTTCTGAAATTCCATTACTCAGCTGGCAGGAAGGTCTTTGTCTTCCTTTTTCAGAAAGCCATGAATCTGTCACTTTCATATCCTTGTAATCAGAACTGCCAAGAACTGTGAGTAACTGCAAGAGTAATTGCAAGCTAACAAGTTCGCTTGCCACAGGTTCATGGATATTGGTAGGAAAACAAAACTCTTGTGTTAAAGACAAAGGACAGTTTGTTAACCTCTTCTCGAACTTCTTATTTTCCTTAATCCTGCCCCTCTTTACACTTTTTCCTCGGGAATATCTTGGATATTTTTGACCTTTGCTCCTAGATTTAAATTTTAGAGACAGCTCATCGATATACTTGAAAACAATATGCAATAAACAATTCCTTTAAAACCATAGATAAATATGGGGAAAATTGGCCTTTTTAACCATATTTAGTTTTTCTAGTAAATAGCTTGATTTGTGTCTCCATGTATATATGACTACTTTTATTTCCATCAATAAGTTTTCATGCAGAGCCTAAATATCTTTTGTTTGATATATTCTTATTTAACTTTTGTTTTGGTTGCTGTTATATGTGAAACATTTCAACTTTTTATTTCTAGTTTAAAGAGATATAATTTGTTTTCGTTCTTCCTTTTCAAAATTGAAATTTCTTTTTTATTTACTTTTCTGCCTCAGACTTCTGACTCTATGAAAATACAGAGCTGTGACTATAGAAATGAGTAGAGAAGAATAAAGATTTATAAGATCTTAAAGCTAAAGGAAGGTAGGTAATATATTTAAGTTCCTTTTTTACACAAATAAATAGATAGTTTTTCATTTTTTAAATTTAAATGATTTTGGTTTTGCTTTTGTCCTAAAACCCATTTTGGTTTATATAAGAGTACAGTTTGTCTTTCTTCATCATACATTTATGGGTTAATATTTTACGATGAATGGGTATGTGTTTTGTAGTTAGAAAACTAATTTTTTTTTTTTGTCATTCGGAGAACAATATAAATCACCTTTCAGTGTGCTTGTATTAAACCATCTTACACTTCATCATTACTACACACTACATTGATAAACTGTGAAGCTCTAAATTATACAATAAGTGTTTGCATTCTTATTGTATAAGCTCTAAATAAATGCAATAAGTGTTTGCATTCTTCCTAGAGCCCAGCGTGAGAGCATCTCTTTGAAGTTTTTTTGTTTTGTTTTGTTTTTGTTTTTTTTTTTATAATGATGTCGTGATATCCCTAATATTCATTGGTCCAGCCTACACTCAAGGAAAGGAAATTTATTTCTTATTTTCTGTTAGATGTTTGTAGTATCTTAATTTTATTCCTATAGTAATAATTTGTATCTTCTCTCATTTTTCTTGATCCATTACCCTACTCCTTTTCAAAGGATCAGTATTTTGTGTTATTCTTTTCTTTGTCCTTCTCTTTTATGTTGATATGTGCCCTCATCTTTATTATTCTTTCCTTTTACTTGCTTTTGGTTTAATTTGCTCTTCTTTGTACAATCTATTTCTGTATACATCCCACAAGGTAGTTTCAAAATAAACTGCAAAAATTGACAGGCTGGTAAGAAACAGGCAAATCCACAATTTTAGTTGGTATTCCAGTGCTGCTATCTCATTGATATATGAAATAAGTGGACAGAAAATCAGTAAAGAAGTAGAAGATTTAAACAACACTATCAAACTGAGCTAATTAACATATACTGCATGTTCCATGCAGCTCCAAAACAAGATTTCTGTGAAGTGCTTATGCAATAGTCACCAAAAGAGACTACATGCTAGGCATAAAAAACTCTCAATACATACAGAAAGACTGCATTCACAAATGATATGTTATTTGTCCACAGGCAATTATGTTAGAAATCAGTAAAACACTGAGATCTGGAAAATCTTCAAATATTCCGAATTTATACAATATAGTTCTACCCATTTGTAGTAGTCCACTAGGGCTGTTATAGACTGGGTGGCTTAACCAACATAAATTTACTTTCTTACAGTTCTGGAGGCTAGAACCCAAGATCTAGCTACTGGCAGAGTTGTTTTCTGGTGAGGGCTTTTCCTGGTTTGCGGGTGGCTGTCCTCTTATTATGTCCTCATAGGACCTTTCCTCTGCACATGTGCACCTCTAGCGCTTCTATCTCTAATGAGGACACTAGCCCTATTTAGTTAGAGTCTCACCCTTACAACTCCATTTAACTTCAATTACTTCTTTAAAGGCCCATATCTCCATATACAGTCATCTTGGGAAATCTAGCTTCAACATACGAATTTGGGGTGACATAATTCAATCTATAATACTATAATACCATTGCACTTTTTAATCCTTGAAAATTTTGAATATATTGATAGAAGTTTAAAAAGCTCATACATCCTATATTTTTCATCTATATAACTTCTTGTAATTTTTTGACTGAATTTCTTTGAACTTTGAAACACACTGTCTTCTTAGCATGCCAGGAGATTTTTTATTAGAGGCTGAGCACTGTAATATAGAAAATCTATATTTTGATATCTACCTTTAGAAGAGTGCTGTGCTTTGTTCTAACAGATTGTAAACTTATTATCAACTTTGCTGTCTTTTTAACTAATTGCCAGTGCTATAACTTGTTCTAGAGTAGCCTTAATTCTAGGGAGATTTTCGATATATTATTAAGGTATGGTGTTTTGAGGTATCCACTTAATTACACATGTTATTAGGGAGAACTTACTATTCTTGTTAGAAAGACCTCAGAAATTTCCAGGCTTATCTGAACTTTGTTTACTTGTATTTAATGTGGTCATTTGTTGTCTGGCCTCATAGAATGAATATCTCTCTTTCAGCGGGCTGCGCAAGCATAGCTCAAAAATATTGCAGATTTGGTTTCAGACCACTGCAAGGAAGTAAATATTGCCATAAAGTGAGTCACACAAATTTTTGGTTTCCTAGTGCATAAAAAGTTATGTTTACATTATACCATAGTCTACTAGGTATGCAATAGCAAATGTTAAAGAAAAATGTGCATACTTTAATTAAAAATACTTTATTGCTTAAAACTGTTAACAATCATTTCAGTCTTCAGTGAGTCATAGTCTTTTTGTTGCTGAAGAGTCTTGTCTTGCTGTTGATGGTTGCCAACTGACTATGGTCGTGGTTGCTGAAGTTTGAGTGGCTTTGGCAATTACTTAAATTAACACAGAAATAAAATTTGCCACATCCATTGACTTTTCCTTTCACAGAAGATTTCTCTGTTGTATGTGATACTGTTTAACAGCATTTTACTCACAGTAGAACTTCTTTCCAAATTGGGGTCAATCCTCTATATATCTGTTGCCGCTTTATCAACTAAGTTGATGGAGTATTTTAAATGCCCTCTCCTCCTGCCTCAATATTTCTTAAGACACAACAATATTGAAAGTAGGCCAATTAATTTCCCTGCAATGGGCTGTAAGTGTTTAAGCTAAAGCAGTTCTCTCATGTCTCTCACTTTAAATAAAAAGCTAAAAATAATTAAGCTTAATAGAGGAAGGAATGTCAAAAGCTGAGATGGGTCAAATGCTAGACCTCTTGTGCAAAATAGCCAAATTGTGTATGTGAAGGAAGCAAATTGTGTAAGGAAGCAAAGCAGCCCAATTGCTGATGTGGAGAAAATGTTAGTCTGAATAGAAGACCAAAACAACCATAACAACGCCTTAAGGCAAAGCTTAATCCAGAGCATGAAGGCTGAGAGGGGTAAAAAGCTACACAGAAACCCAGCAGAGGTTGGTTTTTGAAGTTGAAGGGAAGCAGCTGTCTCTGTCTCCATAACATAAAAATATAAGATGAAGCAGCAAGCGTCCTTTTTTTTTTTTTCTTTTTGTTGTTGTTGTGAGAAGGAGTCTCACTTTGTCACCCAGGCTGGAGTGCAATGGTATGATCTCAGCTCACTGCAACCTCTGCCAGCCAAGTTGAAGTGATTCTCCTGCCTCAGCCCCTTAGTAGCTGGGATTACAAGCACACACCACCACGCCCAGCTAATTTTTGTATTTTTAGCAGAGATGGGGCTTCACCATGTTGGTCAGGCTGGTCTTGAACTCCTGACCTCAGGTGATCCACCCACCTCAGGCTCTCAAAGTGCTGGGATTATGGGCGTGAGCCACCGCGCCTGGCCCAATGAAGCAGCAAGTTCTAAAGTACATGTTGTAGAAAGTTATCCAGAAGATCTAGCTAAGTTCATTGATGAAGACAGCAACATTCAACAACAACTTTTCACTGTATGCTAAATAGCCTTATATTGGCTGGTTGATGGAGCAGTCAGAACACACACGACATTTATGAATGAAGTTTGCCATGTCATATGGGCATGGTTTGTGATGCCCCAAAACAATTACAATAGTAACATCAGAGATTACTAATCATCTAGTACCATAACAGATATAACAATAATGAAAACAAAAATGAAATATTGCATAGATAATCAAAATGTGACACAGAAACATGAAGGTAATACTTGATTTTGGAAAAATGGCATCAGTAGACTTGCTTATTGCAGGATTGTGCGATGCTTCAGTTTGTTAAAGAAAAAAAAAGACACATCTGCAAAGCATGGTAAAATTAAGCACAATAAAATGAGTTATGCCTGTATTCAGCAAACACGAAAGATGAAGCCAATGCACATTCCTGGGTCTCTTTTTCTGTATAGATTCCTATTCTTGGTTGTTCAGTTTCCAGTTGATTAGCCTCCTGGAACACTGATATCTGTGTCTTCAATTCAAAAAGATCCTGTAAGACATTTTCATTCTATCCTAAAAAAATTCCTCCAGATAGAAAACGAATATTTTTTAAGCCCACCTTGATTTTCTTCTCACAGAAATCGCAGAACTTCACTGACTTTTGTTCAATGTGTGAAAACAATTGTGTTGCATAATTTATCGAGTTTTGACCTGATGAATATCCCGGTTACCCAGATTTGATCATATTGTATGCCTGCATCAAGATACCACATTACCTATAAATATGTACAACTATCATGTAAGTATTAGTTCTCTCACTGCTACAAAGAATTGCCATAAACTCGGTAATTTATAGGGAAAAGAAGTTTAATTGACTCACAGTTCCTTATGGCTAATAAGGCCTCAGGAAACAAAATTATGGCGGAAGGGGAAGCAAGCACGTCTTAAATGGCAGCAGGTAAGAGTGAGTGTGTGTGTGAAGTGAATTGGGAAGATCCCCTTATAAAACCATCAGATCTTGTAAGAAGTCACTCAATATCATGAGAACAGCATGGGAGAAACTGCCCCATGAATCAGTCACCTCCCACCAGGTCTCTCCCTCAACACCTGGGGATTACAATTCAAGATGAGATTTGGGTGGGGACACAAAGGCTAACCTTATCGTATATGCACAAAAATAAAAAAAAATGAAATAAATCCAGTTTTATGTTTATAATTACCATATGAGGGTGATTCTGGTCATTGTCTCTTTAACATGACCAGAAGCAAAAGTCTCAGACAACTGAAGTAAAATAGGAACCGAATATAAAACTTTAGTAAGTAAATTGGATAAAGCAACATAGAAGATAAGAGAGGTTTATTATTATCCCATATGTGCCAGAAGTGAATTAGATAACAATTAAAGATGGTTGTGTAAATTGGGAAAGTTCTACCAGGCAAGCAGTTTAATGTAATCCTTTGTTAACTGCAGAATTCAGTCTTCAACTGCTTTGTCTTTGTTTGAGGATTCACTTTGAAATATTTGCCCCTGAATCTATCATTCTCTTTGATAATCCCCATTTTGATTCTACTTGTTATTCACTTTCAGAATCCTGGAATTAGTCCCTCTCTTTGAATCTAAGCCTTATTCCTATCACCTTTTAAAATCTGGCCTCGTATTTGTATTTTAAAAATATAAAAATTAATATCTAAAAATAACATATTTTTCAAAATACATTTTGTGTTAAAATTGTGACTTACCAAACACATCAGCAAATGGAATTTACTAAAAAAACTTAAAGCTGAATTATAAAAATCAACCTGTATTTAACTTACTGTTTACTGTATTTGTAAGTTCCCAGTTTTGACTACAGTTAAGTCATAAAGGGGAATATCACATAGAACATCTTCTATAACTGCCTATTAGAATTTTTTACATACATACATTCTTTAGTTTAAAAAGCTTAAACATTAGTAATATATTACTGTGGCAATTCACCTTTTATAACAGTTGGATTTTAAAATAGTATTGAAATATATGTACATTTTAATTTTGATTTTATCCATTTTTTGTCATAGTGTATATTAGTCAACAATACAGGCCAATTTTTTTTGTATATTTAAAATTTTTATTAGCTGGATTTTCAAATGGTTTGACTCAGACCTACAATACATATGTACACTTAACATTGTTGCAGTAACTTTCATTTATTAATATGTTCATATATAAAAAAACTATAAGCTGCTTTAAAATACAGTGTTTTTACTTGTGCATTTTTACAACTGTAGTTGAACTGCAGCCATTTTATACTGCTGAGATTAAAATTATGAGATAATCAATATTTTATATTCTATTCTGAACAATACTAGTATTTTTTCAGTTAACTCTGAAACAGAAACATTCAAAAGTGAGTATTTTTGGAAAATATCTGAGATATTCTAAATTTCAAGATGGTAAGGAGTGGGTTATCTTCATATAAACATTGAAGGTATATGTAACACTTCACTTATTTTATTTGATTTTTTTTGCAGTATTGTTTCTTATCATCCACCATGACTGAAGTTACACTTGAGCACTATATTGTATGATTGACACTTGAAACACAGAAATGGCACATCTAAATTACAAAAAAGCAAAAATAAAACATGTGATTGAACCTTTCATTGAACAAAACCAAAAAGTAAATTAAAAGAAAGTAAAATGAAAACAATTAGCCATAGACTTTAGGATTAGATTTAAAATAAGTATTTACATGTTCAAGGAAAATAATGCCAGATTGTTATATTCAGCACATTCAATATTCCTCCTCCTTTTTTTTTTTTTTTTTTTGCTTTGTATTAAGCAGAGTTGAATTAAATTAAATTTGGTCTAAGTCTGCATCCATATATAGTAAACTCCAACCTAAGTTAGTACGTAAGCAAACTACTACTTAAGAAGATATTCTGGTTAACAGATAGTTGAATCTCAGACGACCACAGCAGCCAAGCTTTAGCCAATCACAGACTGGCAGCTGATCAGACAGTGTCCACGTAAGGCAAATGCACCATCATATCATGCTCAAATAAAGCAAATACTGAGCTGTATCAAATCAAGCTGTTTCTGTGTTACTTCCTTTTTCTATCTACAAATGATTTCTGCTCAAAATGCTATATGAAGTGCTCTGAACCTCTACTGGTACAGGATAATGTCTAATTTATGAATTGTTTTTTGCTCAAATAAATTTAATTTTTCTTTTTATTTTTCTTTTCTTTTTTTTTTTTTTTTTTGAGACGGAGTGTCACCATGTCGCCCAGGCTGGAGTGCAGTGGCACGATCTCGGCTCACTGCAAGCCGGGTTCACGCCATTCTCCTGCCTCAGCCTCCCGAATAGCTGGGACTACAGGCGCCGCCACCACGCCTGGCTAATTTTTTGTATTTTTTGTATTTTTTGTATTTCACCGTGTTAGCCAGGATGGTCTCGATCGCCTGACCTTGTGATCCGCCCGCTTCGGCCTCCCAAAGTGCTGGGATTACAGGCGTGAGCCACCGCGCCCAGCCAATAAATTTAATTTTTCTAAAGTTTTTCTTTAAAAATGTTGACATAAGATGTGGGATCTAAAGCAGACCTGCAGCAATCACCAGGACAGCCCAGTGAGTCAGCAATGGTATCCAAGAGGCCCGTCATGCCCATTGCTCTCTTGTAGCACCTGGATGGTGTGGGCGACTTTTCTCTCAGATTTGAGCTCTATACGTTTGTGTTTTGAGCATGTTTAATCTGGGGATAGTTCTAATGTCACGACAGAAACAAAACTGGTTCCTGTAGGGAGGCATCAGATGTCTGACTGAGACTCAGGGTTCAGTAGGTAAATAAGGTTACTAGAAGACAAGGCATCATGCATTCATCTTAATCACAAGGTTCTGTAACTCCTCCATCTGGAACACCAGTCAATTTTATGTATAAGAACTGTGGACCCAGAACTTACTCTTTTCTAGAGAAATGGGTGAAACATACCAAAGATAACTTACAGTTACTGTGGCCATAGTGAAGAAGCTCTTTACAAAAGGCAAACAGGTACAAGTCTTGATAGCTACAGCTGCTACACAGACCATGAGACATTTTTGAACATATTTTATACTCAAATCAAGGGGCCCCAAAATAAAGAACAGTGTGTCATGAGATATTTGCCTTTATTATAAACAACTAAGCCATCAGAAAAGCACTTGTCCACTTTTACACCAGCCTTCTGGTGGACCCAGTCCCTTTGGCTGGGACTATTTTCTCACTAGAGAAAGCCCCCAGAGCTTTAATTTCTGGGACAATAATTAACAAATCTTTCAGAGAGAAAAATTAATATTTATTTGGTGGGAGATCAAGTCGAGTCTAAAATGTCCCAACGTCTAAATCTGTCTAATCAATACTTGGAACATTTTTAGAAAAATATTTATAAGAAATTGTATCTTGGTCTTTGAGGAATTACCAACCAGTTTCCGCAATGATTTAACTAATTTACACTCCCAACAACAGTCTGTAAGTTTTTCTGTGTCTCCACAACCTCACTAGCATCTGTTTTTTTATCTTTTAATAATCGCCATTCTTACTGGTGTGTGATGGCATCTCAGTGTGGTTTTGATTTGCAATTCTTTTTTTTTTTTTTTTTTTTGAGATGGAGTCTTGCTCTGTTGCCCAGGCTGGAGGGCAGTGGCACCATCTGGGCTCACTGCAAGCTCCGCCTCCCGGGTTCCCGCCATTCTCCTGCCTCAGCCTCTCGAGTAGCTGGGACCACAGGCGCCCGCCACCACACCCGGCTAATTTTTGTATTTTTAGTAAAGACGGGGTTTCACCGTGTTAGCCAGGATGGTCTCGATCTCCTGACCTCGTGATCCGCCCACCTCTGCCTCCCAAAGTGCTGAGATTACAGGCATGAGCCACCACGCCCAGCCTTGAACCTTTTTTTATGTGCTTGTTGACGGAATGTATATATTCTTTTGAAAAGTGTCTATCCATGTACTTTCCCCACTTTTTATGTAGTTGTTTGTTTTTTCTTGTACATTTGTTTAAGTTCTTATAGATGCTGGATATTAGACCTTCATCAGACACATAGCTTGCAAAAATTTTCTCCCATTCTGTAGGTTGTCTGCTCACTTTAATGATAGTTTCTGTTACTGTGCAGAAGCTTTTTAGTTTAATTAGATTACATTTGTCAATTTTTGTTTTTGTTGAAATTGCTTTTGGTACCTTCATCATGAAGTCTTTGCCTGTGCCTAGGCCAGGCCCTGAATAGTATTGCGTAAGCTGTCTTCCAGGGTTTTTATAGTTTTGGGTTTTACATTTAAGTCTTTAATCCATCTTAAGTTAATATGGTGTAATGAGGGGGTCCAGCTTCAGTCTTCTTCATATGGCTAGTCAGTTATCACAGCACCATTTATTGAATAGGAAATCCTTTCCTTGTTGCTTACTTTTGTCAGGTTTGTCAATGATCAGATAGTTGTAGGTGTGCGGTCTTATCTCTTGGTTCTCTATTGTGTTCCACTGGTCTGTCTGTTTTTGTACCAGCACCATGCTGTTTTGGTTACTGTGGCCCTGTAGTATAGTTTGAAGTTGGGTACCCTGATGTCTTCAGCTTTGTTCTTTTTGCTTATGATTTCCTTGGTCATTAGACCTGGAAATCCCATTACTGGTTATATACCCAAAGAAATGTAAATCATTCTGTTATAAAGATGCATGCCCATGTATGTTCATTGCAGAACTATTCACAATAGCAAAGAAATGGAATCAACCTAAATGCTCATCAATAATAGGCTGGATAAAGAAAATGTGGTACATATACACCACGGAATACTATGCAGCCATAAAAAAAATTATGTCCTTTGCAGGGAAATGGATGAAGCTCAAGGCCATTATCCTTAGCAAACTAAAAGAGGAACAGAAAACCAAATACCACATGTTCTCACATATGAGTGGGAGCTAAATGATGAGAACACATAGAAACGACACACACTGGGGTCTATCAGAGGGTGGAGAGTGGAAGCAGAAAGAGAATGAGGAAAAATAACTAATGTGTACTAGGCTTAATACCTGGATGATGAAACAATCTGTACAACAAACCCCCATGACACAAGTTTATCTACGTAACAAACATGCACATGTACCTTTGAACTTAAAAGTTAAAAGTATAAAAAATCAAGCAAAATGGCAGTGAGGGGAAAAGGAGAAAGGACAAATTGTGAGCACCAAAGAATCCCTTGGTATTATATCCACAACCATATCAATGAATAAAATACGTGCAATCTAAAAAAATTGTCCTCTCTGGTTTCTGTATTCAATCCTATTTCTCACATGAGGATCTTCCAGTTAACTGAAATCCCTCTTATAGTCTCCCTGCTGATTGTATACCCTGCTAACTCTGTCCACCTCTTCCTTGTTGTCATGATCCTTGCTATGTTGTGAAACTCTTTCTTGGAAACAAAACCAACAAACAAACTGATAGATCTGTCATTAAATCTTCAACACAACAAAACTAAACAAGAGTAACCAGTTTCTGACCATAAGGCAAAATAAGTACTCACTCTTAGTCCAGTGGGCATGGTTTGTGATGCCCCAAAACAATTACAATAGTAACATCAGAGATTACTAATCATCTAGTACCATAACAGATATAACAATAATGAAAACAAAAATGAAATATTGCATAGATAATCAAAATGTGACACAGAAACATGAAGGTAATACTTGATTTTGGAAAAATGGCATCAGTAGACTTGCTTATTGCAGGATTGTGCGATGCTTCAGTTTGTTAAAGAAAAAAAAAAGACACATCTGCAAAGCATGGTAAAAAAAAGCACAATAAAATGAGTTATGCCTGTATTCAGCAAACACGAAAGATGAAGCCAATGCACATTCCTGGGTCTCTTTTTCTGTATAGATTCCTATTCTTGGTTGTTCAGTTTCCAGTTGATTAGCCTCCTGGAACACTGATATCTGTGTCTTCAATTCAAAAAGATCCTGTAAGACATTTTCATTCTATCCTAAAAAAATTCCTCCAGATAGAAAACGAATATTTTTTAAGCCCACCTTGATTTTCTTCTCACAGAAATCGCAGAACTTCACTGACTTTTGTTCAATGTGTGAAAACAATTGTGTTGCATAATTTATCGAGTTTTGACCTGATGAATATCCCGGTTACCCAGATTTGATCATATTGTATGCCTGCATCAAGATACCACATTACCTATAAATATGTACAACTATCATGTAAGTATTAGTTCTCTCACTGCTACAAAGAATTGCCATAAACTCGGTAATTTATAGGGAAAAGAAGTTTAATTGACTCACAGTTCCTTATGGCTAATAAGGCCTCAGGAAACAAAATTATGGCGGAAGGGGAAGCAAGCACGTCTTAAATGGCAGCAGGTAAGAGTGAGTGTGTGTGTGAAGTGAATTGGGAAGATCAGAATAAAATTATTTGTTTAAAGAAGACTAAGTGCTTATATAAATTATTTTTTCAGATAAATAAGTAACAACCCAAATGCTTTTCAAGTTTATGTGATTTGAGTAATGTTTGGTAAAGAAGAATATTGTTGGTTTGACTAAAACTGGCATAATTCAGGGTTGTCAACATTAAATATAATGCAGATGCATGAATTTTCCTTAGATTTATTGGCAAAATAAGCTTATGTTATCTCTATATTAAAAAATTGTCAGTAAAAATAGTATAAGATGGTTGCTAGCTGTTTAATGTCTCATCTTCAGGAGTAACACAAACCCAATCAAAACAAGTAAGTTAAGTAGATGTAAGTAAAATAAAATTTCTATTTGAAACATGTCGTTCCTCTTCCAGAATGTTTTAACTTTATTTTTATCAAGAATACAAAGCTGAGGCTGAGGAAAATCTATATGAAAAACAATTTCCAGGCATAGCAAAACAAACCAAACCAAGAACAAAATAGCATGCAGGCATGTGCACACCCATCCACCCACACACACTCACACACACAAACACCTAAGAAGACAGAGAAAATTTTTTGCCTCTTATTATTTCTTATTAGAGAGAAACTAAAGATATTTGGGACTGTTAGTAAACATGTTCTGTGTCACACTGGCAATTGTACTATGAGAAAGCAGCAGATGCTTCTAGAAGTGATTCATAGATTTGCCAGATTGCTGGTGTAACAAACAGTTCATAATTGCTTACTTCCTATTGTTCACTGAGAATTAAGGTCACCTAAGGTTTACAAATTCTTATTAATGCATGTGACTAAAATTACTAGAAATAATAAGGGAGACAAATCTACATGTAAATATACAAAGAGGGTAAGACATGCTGTTGATACAGAGAAGTTATAAAATATGAGCATATTTCATTTTATTTATCAAGGGTAAAAGAGAATAATTTTTTTCTAAAATAGAGTAATTCCTTGTTTCAAAATGAGAAAAGAAATAGTATAGGACTAAATACTATAAATATAAAAAAGCTATAAATTTGTAGAATATGAATCTTGTGAACCAATTTTATGTGCGATCAAGCTGGCTAAGAATACCAGGGAATTACAGGTGGTTCTCAATTTACAATGGTTGGAATAATTTTCTGACTTTATGATAGGTTTACTGAGACATAATCCCATTGTAAGTCGAGGAGCTCCTTTTGACTTAAGATAAGATAACAGCTCTCGCTGAATGCATGTCACTTTCACACCATCATAGAACGGAAAAATCGTTAAGTTGAACCATCATAAGTCAGAGACTGTCTGCTGTGTTGCCAGCATTAAATGCCTTTTTGACTTATAATATATTCAAACAATGACGGGCTTATTGAGATATAACCCTATTATAAATCAAGGAGATTGTGCATTTTTAAGTGTTTTTTTAAAATAAACATTAATATCAAAAGTACACTCATGCAAAACTAGAATTTGGTTCACTGGGTTAAAACAACAAGAATATCATGGAGAACTGGTCTACAACTCTTGACAGAAGATTGTAATTTTAAAAAATCATTTAGATAATTGGCAAAGCAAACAAAGATTCTGTGTTTTACTAAGATAATTTCTTGTGTTTAATGTTGTCTTTATTAAGCTTTTGATCACCTAAGAAAACTGAGTCTTTTCTATTAAAAGAGTGATATTATTCTAAAAATATGTAACTTCCTGCATTTGCCCTTGAAGTCTTTTTAATTATCACTCTAGTTAAATAAATGATCATCTTTCACAATGACCTGCAATCCTATTTTGATCATGTGTTTTAAACACTTGATTTTTTTTTTACAAATGTCCCTAAATCAAATTCTAAACTTAGTATTTTTCTTGACCTTGAATTAACTTTGACATTTTCCAGATAGAACTTTAAAACATTTCAAAAGGGTATCTCTTCATATATATTAAAAAGAGAGATTAAACTAATTGGGTTTATTTGACATAATAAATTATATGGGAAGATTGTCAAATAATAAGTAATGCTAAATCAGCTTTGAGTTAATTTGTATGGATGTCTAATTAACATACGCTCCAGGCCGGGTGTGGTGACTCATGCCTGTAATCCCAGCACTTTGGGAGGCTGAGGCAGGCGGATCACCTGAGGTCTGGAATTCGAGACCAGCTTGGCCAACATGGTGAAACCCCATCTCTACTAAAACTACAAAAATTAGCTGGGCATGGTGGCGGGTGCCTGTAATCCCAACTACTCGGGAGGCTGAGGCAGGGGAATCGCTTGAACCTGGGAGGTGGAGGTTACAGTGAGCTGAGATTGTGCCACGGAGCTCCATCCTGGACAATAGAGAGAGACTCAGTCTCTCTCTCTCTCTCTCTCTGTCTCTCTCTCTCTCTCTCTATATATATATATACTCCAGAGGATTGTATGAAATTCATAGAAATTTGACCATACTATTAGACTAGGTAAGAATTCCCAGAACACTAATGGATAAACTATAAATAAAAATTCCCAGAAGGCTAATGAAGAAATGAAAAAACGCTAATGAAGAATTCCCAAAACACTAATGAAGAATTCCCAGAAAGCTAATGAAGAAATGGTTTCATAAAACTGCTAATCCAGCATCAAGTATGACAAGAATTGATTGAATAACAAAGACATGCTTTGGCAGATTTTCATGCTAAGTCACTCAATACTGAAATTATTAAGATACGCAGTTTGAATGAACTCCATTAGATTCACTCAAGGAAATTACCCAGATTAACCTGTTTATTAATTTTCTCTTTATAATTTGTATTGAGGTATAACAAATGCACATAGTTTCAGGGTAGATATGATAATTGGATACATTTGAATAATTCGTAAAGATGAAAACAGTGTCCTTGAGATATTCATCACCTTAAATATTTGCATTTTCTTTATGGTAGAAACATTTAAATTATTATTTTCTAGCTACTGTGAAATGTACAATCCATTATTGTAAGGTATTGTCTCCCTACTAACTAAACTGTATAATTTTACCCAATAATCAACTTCTTTTCTTCCTTCTGTCCGCTAGCCTTTCTAGACTGTGGAAACCACCAGTCTACACTCTATCTTCATGAGCTCCACAATTTTAGCTCCCACCTATGTGTGCAAACATATGATATCTGTCTTTCTGTTCATAACTTATTATACTTAGTGACATCCAGTTCCATTCTTGTTGTTTCAAATGACAGGATTTTATTCTTTTTATGGCTGAATAATATTCCATTGTGTGTATATTCCACATTTTCTTCATCTATTCATCTGATGATAGACACCTAGGTTGATTCTGTATTATGCCTGTTTTGAATAGTGCTGCAATAAACATGAGAGTGTATCTACCTCTGTGATATGATATGCTGATGTGCTTTCTTTTGGATATATACCCATCAGTGAGATCGCTGGATCATATGGTAGTTCTATTTTTCATTTGTTAAGAACCTCAATGTTTTTATTCATAGTGGCCGTAACTACTTTACATTCCCACCAGCAGTATATGAGGGTTCCTCCTTCACAGCCTCACCAGCATCTGTGATTACATGTGTTTTTTTTTAAATATAAAATCTATTTTAACTGGGATGGAGATAACATCTAATTGTGGTTTTGATTTGTGCTTCTCTGAGGGTTAGTGATGTTGAGCTTTTGTTTCACATATCTTTTGGACATTTCTATGCCTTCTTTTGAGAAATAGCTATTCAGGAATTTTGCCCATTGTTTAATTTATTTATTTTTTGCTATTGAGTTTTTTGAGCTCCTTATATATTTTAATTATCAATCCCCTGTCAGATGGATATATTGAAAATATTTTTTCCCATTCGTGGGTTGTCCCTTCACTTTCTTGTTTCCTTTCCTGTGGAGAAGTTTCTTAACTTGATGTAATTTGTCTATTTTTGCTTTGATTGCCTGTGTTTCTGAGGACTTACATTAAAAAATCTTTGCACAGTCCAATATCCAGGAGCATTTCCCCAATGTTTTCTTATAGTAGTTTCAAAGATTCAGGTCTTAGATTCAAGTCTCTAATCTATTTTGATTAGATTTTTGTGTATGGTGAGAGACGGTCTAGTTTCATTATTTTGCATATAGTTATTCAGTTTTTCCAGCACCATTTATTGAAGAGACTGTACTTTTTCCAATTTGTATTCTTGTTGCCTTTGTTGAAAATGAGTAGGCTGTAAATATGAGGTTTTATTTCTGGGTTCTCTATTCAGTTTAATTGACCTTTGTGTCTGTTTTTATGTCAGTATCATGCTGATTTTGTTACTTTTGCTTTGTAATAAGTTTTAAAGTCAGGTAGTGTGATACCTCCAGCTTTGTTCTTTTTGCCCAGGACAGCTTTGGCTATTCTGTATCATTTTTGGCTCTATATCAATTTTAGAAATTTTTTTTATATCTCTGTGAAGAATGCCATTGGTATTTTTAAAGGGATTGCGTTGAATCTATACGTTGCTTTGGATAGTATTGTCATTTTAACAACATTAATTATTTCAATTTATGAGCATGGAATAGCTTTGCATTTTTTTATATTCTCTTCCATTTCTTTCATCAATTGAAAGCAAATCAATTGATGTTTTATAGTCATTGTTGCATAGATATTTCATCTTGGGGTTAAATTGATTCCTAGGTATTTTATATTCTTTGAAGCTATTGTAAATGGGATTGATTTCTTGATTTCATTTTCAGATTGTTCACTATTGGCATTTATAAATATTACTAATTTTTGTATGTTATTTTTCAATCCGGCAGTTCTAACAGTTTTTTTTTTTTTTTTTTTTTTGGTGGAGTTGTCAGGTTTTTCTCAGTCTAAGGTCATGTAATCTGAAAACAAGGTTATTTTGACTTTTATTTTCCAATTTGAATGCCCTTTATTTATTGATCTTACTTAATTGCACTGGCCAGGACTTCTAATACTATGTTCAATAAAAGCGGTGAAAGAAGGCATCCTTGTCTTGTTCCAGATCTTAGAGTAAAGGTCTTATTTGATGTGACTACATCTAAAAGGACATGGATTTAGAAGCTAATTGGAAATTAGACCAAAGAGACAGAGAATATAAAGATTACAATTATCTTTGTATACTATGCTGTTAGAATTTTATTTGAAATGAAATGAGGTTGTTTTGTTTTCAGTAATAGCATCATAGATTTGAATTTTAGAAAGAGAACTTTGACAAATAATAGAATCTGAGACCATGTGATTGAAACCTGAAAGAGGTGTTATTTATTTTATTTTACAACGCATAAGCAAAATCACAAACCAATGAAATGGTAATAGGAGTGAAAGGGTCAGACTTGAACTGGACTGGAAGGAAAGAAAAGGGAGTAAAGGAACACATTTCTAAAACTTCCTTCTTTAGGCAATGTTTACAATCATATGTAAACATAAAGAGGGATGAGAATAAGATAGAAATGTGTCAGAGAACTTAGAGAGGAAAGCGATCTCTGGCAACTAGAGAAAGTAATTAAAGAATGAAATTTTACTATGCTAATTCCACGATCACCCACTGTGTTCTTGCTACAGTTTGCACCAAGTTCTATATCTATGATCACTCTCATAATGTTAGAATCTGCTTATTATTCTGGAAGATACAGGAAAATTTAGTGGCCATTTGTTGCCTAATGTTAAAAAGAAAAATTAAAGAGAAATATTTCTAATTAACTGAAAAGATGTACATTGGAGAAGATAATGTATTTGACCTTTTGCCCGTCTTTGATTTCAACAATTCAGGTAAGCCCTATCCAATGGTTTTGTATCACAAACTGACTTATACTAAAGGGAGGAAATGAATTAAAACCCCTCTAGTGACTATAAATGGTTAGGGTTTTTATTTATTAGCTCACATTTTTGACTTCCAAAATTAAATCTCATAACTCATCCTCAAATTATTTTAGAATAGTTAGAAACACATTAGTATAAATAATAGCAGAGAATTGGCTAGGAAAGTTTTATTCTTAGAAAACCAATGAACACTTATCAAGATGTAATATTTCCCAAGATCTCACTGATCTTATATAATAATTATAAGTATTTGATTTTAAAAATTAAATACGTCTGCTAATAATGTGTGTCACGCAGAACACCAGGGCAACATGATAGTAAAAGTTCTGTGAGATTTTTAATAGAAACCAAACAATTTCCCCCTTTATTATCAAAACAGAGAGGCCAGTTTCTACTGAGGAAACAAATAAATTCAAACTCATAATTTTGTAGGGAGATTTCCTTAATGAATCCTGCTATGTTCTTAGTTTTTCTGTACAATATCAGCTTCTTGACATTTGTGTTTAGTATGTCCTGTTATACCTGAGGTATTTTGTGGTCTTACCCTATGCCATTTAATGAATACCATGTTGTTACCAACTATTTAACAAGAAATTGTCACTTAAATTTGCTTTATTCTTCCCTAGATGCCCTCATAAAATATTACCTGAGTGTTTCTAAATAAATATTTGTAAGGGGAGTGGAGACCAAAGGGCACTCTAGTGCAACATAATGATTCTCTCACCTCTACCAGCTCTGGGAAACAGCCATTCAATTCTGGTATTAGTTTTCTATTGTTGTCTTAATGAACTGTCACAAACTTGTTTGCTTACAAAAGCAGTCCGTCACATTTGTGTATGTCAGAAGTTCTGTACTGCTCTAAGCAGACTAAACTCAAGATTGCAATAAGCTTCATTTATTTCTTTTTATTTTATTTTATTTACTTATTTTTATTTTTTCTTTTTTTCTTTTTTTTTTTAATGATACTTTAAGTTTTAGGGTACATGTGCACAATGTGCAGGT
Organism: Pongo pygmaeus; assembly: GCF_028885625.2. Taxonomy (NCBI): domain Eukaryota; kingdom Metazoa; phylum Chordata; class Mammalia; order Primates; family Hominidae; genus Pongo; species Pongo pygmaeus. The sequence goes on along the minus strand of NC_085930.1, from coordinate 15,334,329 downwards.
TAGTTACATATGTATACATGTGCCATGTTGGTGTGCTGCACCCATTAAGTCGTCATTTAACATTAGGTATACCTCCTAATGCTATCCCTCCGCCCTCCCCCCACCCCATAACAGGCCCCTGTGTGTGATGTTCCCCTTCCTGTGTCCATATGTTCTCATTGTTCAATTCCCACCTATGAGTGAGAACATGCCTTGTTTGGTTTTTTGTCCTTGCGATAGTTTGTTGAGAATGATGGTTTCCAGCTTCATCCATGTCCCCACAGAGGACATGAACTCATCATTTTTTATGGCTGCATAGTATTCCATGGTGTATATGTGCCACATTTTCTTAATCCAGTCTATCATTGTTGGACATTTGGGTTGGTTCTGAGTCTTTGCTATTGTGAATAGACTGTAGCAAAATTTAGTTCCCTGTAGTTGTAGGACTAAGGCACTGAATTTCTGGCTGACTGGAAGCTGAGAGACTTTTCCAGCTTCTAGATGTCACATTTTCTTGGCTCATAGCCCTTTTCCAACTTCATAGCCCTCTTCTTCTTCATAGCCAGTAATAATAGGTAAAGTCATTCTCACATCACATCTCTGAGTAACTTCTGCCTTTCTCTTTCTCGTTTTTTGTTGTTGTTGTTGTTTGCTTGTTTGTTTTTTGAGGGTGTCTCCCTCCATCTCCAAGCTGGAGTGCAGTGGTGCAATCTCAGCTCACTGCAACCTCTGCCTCTCGGGTTCAAGCGATTCTCCTGCCTCAGCCTCCCGAGTTGTTGGGACTACAGGTACACGCCAACACGCCCAGCTAATTTCTGTATTTTTAGGAGGGACAGGGTTTCCCATGTTGCCCAGGATGATCTCAATCTCTTGACCTCGTGATCCGCGCATCTCATCCTCCCAAAATGCTGGGATTACAGACGTGAGCCCTGCCTTTCTCTTTCTTGCTGTAGAAGTTAATATATTCAAGGCGTGCTATCAGTGGGCAAAGATTTTGGAGACCAAAACCCTGCCTACCACACATTTTCTACCTCTATTCTTGCTGTCTCTTTTATGAACACTTGCTGCATTGAAGGACATCCACATATATAATATTCAATTCTCTTGTAATTATACTATATTTTCTCAATAAATCCATATAAGAAAATACATTTACACACATATTTTTCAAGGCCCAGTGCAAAGCCTACCTTTTTTTACAAAAAAATGTTTTTACTTCTAATTGGAAGCAATACTTCTGCCTCCTAACTTCCTTATTGGAAAGTAGGATGGATAGGACAATTAGGAAGGGGACTGAGATTTATTTAGTGCCCATGCTATACCAGGTGCTTTAAACGCATTTGTTGTATACATCTATCCAATGAAGTTAGCCTTATTAATCTTATTTAACGGGTGAGAAGCATGTCCCAGAGAGGGTCATTCCCTTCCCAATACCACATAGCTTATAAATGAAAGTAGGATATAACTGCTGATCTAGTTGCTTCTAAAACATCTGTGTTCTTCCCGCTGCCTTAGTGCACTTTGTACTTTTATTACATACCTTATCAGGGAACATATATTTTCAGATCCCACATGTCAATGACCCCTCCCATTAAAAAAATTTAAACCTTCATTCCACATATTATAAGAAGCATGATGCCTCCTCTGCAATTTTGGAATGATGTTCTGCTACCTCCCCTACGTGTGTTAGCTCACATAGAGCTCATGCCATGTGTTACCAGCCCTTAGCAGCCCCAATTCGAGTGTAAGCTCATATTGGTATTTTAGGAAATAGCTCATATCTGCTGCTGTTTTGAATGTACAGCAGCTTTCTTCTCCACTGTCACCTATGCCTTATCCATCCTCCTTAAATCCTGCAGCTGCTGTGTGCTCTCTTCACTACTTCAGCACATGCCAGGTGCTATTTCCATAATTTTGCAAAACACGAGAGAGTCATGATTACTGTATTTAACATGCTTCCCTTAAAGTTTAAGATAAATAGAGAAACATCTCAGAAAAGCACAGCCAATGGCTGAAAAGGAAACAGGAGACATGGCCATTCTTAAGAGTTCCTTAGTCATCTCTGTCATCATACATTTCGCACTTGCTGTGTACCAACTTGAGCCCAATATACTGTCAAGTAGCTGAGAGTCGGATTCACTCTCCGCATATCCTCCCTCCAAACTCCAATTCTCTGTCTCCTTCACCCGTAAAGCCTTGTGTTTTATACCAGTCATGGAAAAAATGAAACATCGAGTTCATTCATTATTTAAGCATTGAATTTTGGGGGTATGTGAAAAATATTCCCATCCTATTCCCAGTAAGGAGATGGGCAAAAGGGAGCATACTATACTAAAGCAAAAAGATCCACTAAGATGTTTTCTAAAATAAAAAAGCCAGTTACCTTTAATACAAGTTGTATACCCCACCTGCTAAGAGTTGAGTGCCTTGTGGTTTTACCAAATGATTTTAGGATTCATGACTTATTTAACTGTGCCTCTTTCATCAAACTACTTACTTTAACTGCAATGCCTTGTTTTATTTCTAACATTTTGTTAATACTTGCAATGAGGAGAATAGGTTTCTGAAAATATACTTGCTTTCATGTTGTCATCATGAATGTAAAATGTATATGTGTGTGTGCACGTGCATGAGCCCACGTGAGTACACACAAGTATTTCCACGATAGAATGGGGGCACTTAACTTTTGGGACAGTATCTTACTCTTCTTGGTCTTTGCACGTGCTAGCTATTTAGCCAATGCTTTGCATGCTGTAATTTTAGAACGATCAGCACTTAAAATATTCTCTTGATAGTTTGCTCCCAAAACCACCTGGGGAAAGACAGAGTTGAGTGCCTTGTGGTTTTACCAAATGATTTCAGGATTCATGACTTATTTAACTGTGCCTCTTTCATCAAACTACTTACTTTAACTGCAATGCCTTGTTTTATTTCTAACGTTTTGTTAATACTTAAGATGTCATTATATTACAAAATAAAAGATTTTTGGCAAAAATAAATTAGTCTCAATAGGTATTCTATTTTAAATGGACTTTACATATTACATATGGATTAGATTTTTTCACATAAAAGTAGCACATGCTCTAAGATATATATTCTTGAAAAAAAGATTTCATTAGGAATATCTGGACATATTTAGTCACAGCTCTAACAAGGAAAAAACACGTTAATTATTTAAAGGTTGCTATGGTTCATTTTTTTGAGTGTATTCCTAATGGTGCCTGAGGAAGTAAAAAATCTAACCAGTAATTAAAACCTACAGAAAATTAATTATCTTCAAGCTCTCCATACTCCATGATTCTAAGAATTGAGGAAAACATGAACATTATATCAGCAAGTCATTTAATTTGTTTTTGTCTTGTAGATAAGAAGTTGACATAAGGTATTTACAAAAAATTATATGTGAACCCATTTAATATCCTCAGATTTACAAATTTTAGCTAGAATTGTTTTGACTTAGGCAATTTGCCATGATTATATTGCCTCTATAATGCTTACAAAGATGGCGAATACCTGAAATGAATTTGGAAACCATTGCACATAGAAATTGTAAAGCTCATGTACTTACATGTCTTTGGAAAACTGCCAAAGCATTGGGCAAGCAAACCGCCAAATATGTGCATAGGGCATTCGTGAATGACAAACTAAAGTGCATATGAGTATGTGAAAACAGGTGGTCTGGGATGCCTGGATCAGCAAAGCATCTGGGCCCTGAAGTGTGACTGCATTATATTTTCTACTCCCAGTGGAGAACAGTTCTAATCATAAACATAAAGGCTGGCATTGTTTAGAGTCCTTTTGTTTGGCAACATTTGCAAGGTGACAGAATAGAAGTGGAACCAGGCTATTACTATTTGAAAATTCTAAATCTCACCCATAACTGCTTTCGATCATATCTATTCTTATGCTGTTAGCAACACTAGATGCATATATATTAATACAGCTGCCCAATTCAGCTGTTTTTCACTTTTGAAGATGCACATATACTAAGTGGATGGGATGGTTTTCTGTCTTTATTGTCTACTTTGGCCCTTAATCAATGTTGCTAAATAAATGCTAATTATAAAATAATACTTTTGTCTTGATTTCTCCATTTTTAGCTCTTCAATTTAAAGAGGTAGGGCTCCAAAACATCTTCCTAAACTATACTTTCTAAATTAACTTCTATGCATCCTCTACATCCAGCAAAACACTCTTTTAACATAAGTTGGGAGACTATTAAATGTAAGTTTTGAAGATGGCCGAATAGGAACAGCTCCGGTCTACAGCTCCCAGCGCGAGCGACGCAGAAGATGGGTGATTTCTGCATTTCCATCTGAGGTACCGTGTTCATCTCACTAGGGAGTGCCAGACAGTGGGCGCAGGTCAGTGGGTGAGCGCACCGTGCGCCAGCCAAAGCAGGGGCGAGGCATTGCCTCACTCGGAAAGCACAAGGGGTCAGGGAGTTCCCCTTCCAGGGGTGACAGACGGCACCTGGAAAATCGGGCCACTCCCACCCGAATACTGTGCTTTTCCGACGGGCTTAGGAAACGGTGCCCCAGGAGAGTATAGCCCGCACCTGGCTCAGAGGGTCCTACGCCCACGGAGTCTCGCTGATTGCTAGCACAGCAGTCTGAGATCAAACAGCAAGTCGGCAGCGAGGCTGGGGGAGGGGCGCCCGCCATTGCCCGGGCTCGCTTAGGTAAACAAAGCAGCCTGGAAGCTTGAACTGGGTGGAGCCCACCACAGCTCAAGGAGGCCTGCCTGCCTCTGTAGGCTCCACCTCTGGGGGCAGGACACAGACAAACAAAAAGACAGCAGTAACCTCTGCAGACTTAAATGTCCCTGTCTGACAGCTGTGAGGAGAGCAGTGGTTCTCCCAGCACGCAGCTGGAGATCTGAGAACGGGCTGACTGCCTCCTCAAGTGGGTCCCTGACCCCTGACCCCCGAGCAGCCTAACTGGGAGGCACCCCCCAGCAGGGGCAGACTGACACCTCACACGGCCGGCCAGGTACTCCAACAGACCTGCAGCTGAGGGTCCTGTCTGTTAGAAGGAAAACTAACAGAAAGGACATCCACACCAAAAACCCATCTGTACATCACCATCATCAAAGACCAAAAGTAGATAAAACCACAAAGATGGGGAAAAAACAGAGCAGAAAAACTGGAAACTCTAAAAACCAGAGTACCTCTCCTCCTCCAAAGGAACGCAGTTCCTCACCAGCAACGGAACAAAGCTGGACGGACAATGACTTTGACGAGCTGAGAGAAGAAGGCTTCAGACGATCAAATTACTCCGAGCTACGGGAGGATATTCAAACCAAAGGCAAAGAAGTTGAAAACTTTGAAAAAAATTTAGAAGAATGTATAACTAGAATAACCAATACAGAGAAGTGCTTAAAGGAGCTGATGGAGCTGAAAACCAAGGCTCGAGAACTACGTGAAGAATGCAGAAGCCTCAGGAGCCGATGCGATCAAATGGAAGAAAGGGTATCAGCCCTGGAAGATGAAATGAATGAAATGAAGCGAGAAGGGAAGTTTAGAGAAAAAAGAATAAAAAGAAACGAGCAAAGCCTCCAAGAAATGTGGGACTATGTGAAAAGACCAAATCTACGTCTGATTGGTGTACCTGAAAGTGACGGGGAGAATGGAAACAAGTTGGAAAACACTCTGCAGGATATTATCCAGGAGAACTTCCCCAATCTAGCAAGACAGGCCAACATTCAGATTCAGGAAATACAGAGAACGCCACAAAGATACTCCTCGAGAAGAGCAACTCCAAGACACATAATAGTCAGATTCACCAAAGTTGAAATGAAGGAAAAAATGTTAAGGGCAGCCAGAGAGAAAGGTCGGGTTACCATCAAAGGGAAGCCCATCAGACTCACAGCGGATCTCTCGGCAGAAACCCTACAAGCCAGAAGAGAGTGGGGGCCAATATTCAACATTCTTAAAGAAAAGAATTTTCAACCCAGAATTTCATATCCTGCCAAACTAAGCTTCATAAGTGAAGGAGAAATAAAATACTTTACAGACAAGCAAATGCTGAGAGATTTTGTCACCACCAGGCCTGCCCTAAAAGAGCTCCTGAAGGAAGCGCTAAACATGGAAAGGCACAACCGGTATCAGCCACTGCAAAATCATACCGAAATGTAAAGAACATCGAGACTAGGAAGAGACTGCATCAACTAACGAGCAAAATATCCAGCTAACATCATAATGACAGGATCAAATTCACACATAACAATATTAACTTTAAATGTAAATGGACTAAATGCTCCAATTAAAAGACACAGACTGGCAAACTGGATTAAGACTCAAGACCCATCAGTGTGCTGTATTCAGGAAACCCATCTCACGTGCAGAGACACACATAGGCTCAAAATAAAAGGATGGAGGAAGATCTACCAAGCAAATGGAAAACAAAAAAAGGCAGGGGTTGCAATCCTAGTCTCTGATAAAACAGACTTTAAACCAACAAAGATCAAAAGAGACAAAGAAGGCCATTACATAATGGTAAAGGGATTAATTCAACAAGAAGAGCTAACTATCCTAAATATATATGCACCCAATACAGGAGCACCCAGATTCATAAAGCAAGTCCTGAGTGACCTACAAAGAGACTTAGACTCCCACACATTAATAATGGGAGACTTTAACACCCCACTATCAACATTAGACAGATCAACGAGACAGAAAGTCAACAAGGATACCCAGGAATTGAACTTAGCTCTGCACCAAGCGGACCTAGTAGACATCTACAGAACTCTTCACCCCAAATCAACAGAATATACATTTTTTTCAGCACCACACCACACCTATTCCAAAATTGACCATATACTTGGAAGTAAAGCTCTCCTCAATAAATGTAAAAGAACAGAAATTGTAACAAACTGTCTCTCTCAGATCACAGTGCAATCAAGCTAGAACTCAGGATTAAGAATCTCACTCAAAACCGCTCAACTACGTGGAAACTGAACAACCTGCTCCTGAACGACTACTGGGTACATAACGAAATGAAGGCAGAAATAAAGATGTTCTTTGAAACCAACGAGAACCAAGACACAACATACCAGAATCTCTGGGATGCATTCAAAGCAGTGTGTAGAGGGAAATTTATAGCACTAAATGCCCACAAGAGAAAGCAGGAAAGATCCAAAATTGACACCCTAACATCACAATTAAAAGAACTAGAAAAGCAAGAGCAAACACATTCAAAAGCTAGCAGAAGGCAAGAAATAACTAAAATCAGAGCAGAACTGAAGGAAATAGAGACACAAAAAACCCTTCAAAAAATAAATGAATCCAGGAGCTGGTTTTTTGAAAGGATCAACAAAATTGATAGACCGCTAGCAAGATTAATAAAGAAAAAAAGAGAGAAGAATCAAATAGATGCAATAAAAAATGATAAAGGGGATATCACCACCGATCCCACAGAAATACAAACTACCATCAGAGAATATTACAAACACCTCTATGCAAATAAACTAGAAAATCTAGAAGAAATGGATAAATTCCTCAACACATACACCCTCCCAAGACTAAACCAGGAAGAAGTTGAATCTCTGAATAGACCAATAACAGGAGCTGAAATTGTGGCAATAATCAATAGCTTACCAACCAAAAAAAGTCCAGGTCCAGATGGATTCACAGCCGAATTCTACCAGAGGTACAAGGAGGAGCTGGTACCATTCCTTCTGAAACTATTCCAATCAATAGAAAAAGAGGGAATCCTCCCTAACTCATTTTATGAGGCCAGCATCATCCTGATACCAAAGCCTGGCAGAGACACAACAAAAAAAGAGAATTTTAGACCAATATCCTTGATGAACATTGATGCAAAAATCCTCAATAAAATACTGGCAAACAGAATCCAGCAACACATCAAAAAGCTTATCCACCATGATCAAGTGGGCTTCATCCCTGGGATGCAAGGCTGGTTCAATATACGCAAATCAATAAATGTAATCCAGCATATAAACAGAACGAAAGACAAAAACCACATGATTATCTCAATAGATGCAGAAAAGGCCTTTGACAAAATTCAACAACCCTTCATGCTAAAAACTCTCAATAAATTAGGAATTGATGGGACGTATCTCAAAATAATAAGAGCTATTTATGACAAACCCACAGCCAATATCATACTGACTGGGCAAAAACTGGAAGCATTCCCTTTGAAAACTGGCACAAGACAGGGATGCCCTCTCTCACCACTTCTATTCAACATAGTGTTGGAAGTTCTGGCCAGGGCAATTAGGCAGGAGAAGGAAATAAAGGGTATTCAATTAGGAAAAGAGGAAGTCAAATTGTCCCTGTTTGCAGATGACATGATAGTATATCTAGAAAACCCCATTGTCTCAGCCCAAAATCTCCTTAAGCTGATAAGCAACTTCAGCAAAGTCTCAGGATACAAAATCAATGTGCAAAAATCACAAGCATTCTTATACATCAATAACAGACAAACAGAGAGCCAAATCATGAGTGAACTCCCATTCACAATTGCTTCAAAGAGAATAAAATACCTAGGAATCCAACTTACAAGGGATGTGAAAGACCTCTTCAAGGAGAACTACAAACCACTGCTCAAGGAAATAAAAGAGGATACAAACAAATGGAAGAACATTCCATGCTCATGGGTAGGAAGAATCAATATCGTGAAAATGGCCATCCTTCCCAAGGTAATTTACAGATTCAATGCCATCCCCATCAAGCTACCAATGACTTTCTTCACAGAATTGGAAAAAACTACTTTAAAGTTCATATGGAACCAAAAAAAAGCCCGCATCACCAAGTCAATCCTAAGCCAAAAGAACAAAGCTGGAGGCATCACACTACCTGACTTCAAACTATACTACAAGGCTACAGTAACCAAAACAGCATGGTACTGGTACCAAAACAGAGATATAGATCAATGGAACAGAACAGAGCCGTCAGAAATAATGCCACATATCTACAAGTATCTGATCTTTGACAAACCTGACAAAAACAAGAAATGGGGAAAGGATTCCCTATTTAATAAATGGTGCTGGGAAAACTGGCTAGCCATATGTAGAAAGCTGAAACTGGATCCCTTCCTTACACCTTATACAAAAATCAATTCAAGATGGATTAAAGACTTAAATGTTAGACCTAAAACCATAAAAACCCTAGAAGAAAACCTAGGCATTACCATTCAGGACATAGGCATGGGCAAGGACTTCATGTCTAAAACACCACAAGCAATGGCAACAAAAGCCAAAATTGACAAATGGGATCTAATTAAACTCAAGAGCTTCTGCACAGCAAAAGAAACTACCATCAGAGTGAACAGGCAACCTACAAAATGGGAGAAAATTTTCGCAACCTACTCATCTGACAAAGGGCTAATATCCAGAATCTACAATGAACTCCAACAAATTTACAAGAAAAAAACAAACAACCCCATCAAAAAGTGGGCGAAGGACATGAACAGACACTTCTCAAAAGAAGACATTTATGCAGCCAAAAAACACATGAAAAAATGCTCACCATCACTGGCCATCAGAGAAATGCAAATCAAAACCACAATGAGATACCATCTCACACCAGTTAGAATGGCAATCATTAAAAAGTCAGGAAACAACAGGTGCTGGAGAGGATGTGGAGAAACAGGAACACTTTTACACTGTTGGTGGGACTGTAAACTAGTTCAGCCCTTGTGGAAGTCAGTGTGGCAATTCCTCAGGGATCTAGAACTAGAAATACCATTCGACCCAGCCATCCCATTACTGGGTATATACCCAAAGGACTATAAATCATGCTGCTATAAAGACACATGCACACGTATGTTTATTGCGGCATTATTCACAATAGCAAAGACTTGGAACCAACCCAAATGTCCAACAATGATAGACTGGATTAAGAAAATGTGGCACATATACACCATGGAATACTATGCAGCCATAAAAAATGATGAGTTCACGTCCTTTGTAGGGACATGGATGAAATTGGGAATCATCATTCTCAGTAAACTATCGCAAGAACAAAAAACCAAACACCGCATATTCTCACTCATAGGTGGGAATTGAACAATGAGAACACATGGACACAGGAAGGGGAACATCACACTCTGGGGACTGTTGTGGGGGTGGGGGGAGGGGGGAGGGATAGCATTGGAAGATATACCTAATGCTAGATGACGAGTTGGTGGGTGCAGCGCACCAGCATGGCACATGTATACATATGTAACTTACCTGCACATTGCGCACATGTACCATAAAACCTAAAGTATAATAATAATAATAATAATAAAAAAAAAAAAAAAAAGATTTGGCATGTAGAACAAATCGTTACATGGTCAATATTTGTGCATATTCAATATGTCCTATTAAAATTGTATTCTGTAGTTGTTGAATGAAGTTCTTTGTAATTATTCACTTCATAAAAATAGTAAATTTTTATTAACATCCAAAAAAAAAATAAAATAAATAAATGTAAGTTTTGGCTGAACTAGAACAAATATTAAAAGTAAGTTTGGGCAGAACTAGAAAAAATTTCAATTATAATTAATTCAATTATACAATAAAAATGACTAAAACTAAAAGCAATTGGAAGGGACATTTTTATTTGTCTAATATGTAGTACAAACCACTTTTTAACAATATTATATTTCAATGATTCTCAGCACTGAGCAAATTTTATCACCATGGCAGGAGAGAATGGATCTTAAAAATATTGAAGCTTAATATCCACATATCCATGACTAAATTGATCTAATTGATCTGAGGCAGAGTCCATATTTCGCTATTTTTTAAAGCTTCCCTAGTGATTATAATGTGCATCTAGTATTAAAAATCATTGCTACATCTGAAGATCTAATTCAAACTACTTTAATATCCAATACTTCTGCCGCATAGAATATTTGTAACATCCTTCTCTTGTTATTTCTCTGGACTCGGTCAAAGTGTCTTTTGTTTACCTTCTTTCTTATTCTATGCCCTATTGAATTGAAGGGAAATTTAATTTTTTTTTAAAGTACTGATTTTGAAACACATGATCATTAATTGGTTTGGTGCCTTAAATGGTGAGAAGTGGATGGAAAATCTCCTGTCTTATGTCTCGCACCCGTTGCTTTGTTATTTGATGAACTAAATTGAAATGCAAAACCATTTTTCCTTGTAGCTCTAATTTTAAGTTGATTAAAAATATTTCACTTTTTAGCTTGGCATTTCACAATCAGAAAATTGAATAGAAATTCAGAAAGGGCTTTTAGTGTAAGAAACCTCGAAACCTCATTTGTGAACAACTTGAGCGTCAACATTGTGTCCTGGTTGGTGTTACTGCTAAATATTTACCTTACATTATTATAATTCATTGTGTGTAATATATTAATAAGTGGCTTTATGGAGTAGAGTCTAGGGAACATAAAGTCAAAAAAATTAGAAAAGCTATATAGCAATATTACGCATGTGTTTTACCAACTCCCTACAATGGCCTGTAGTTTTTTTAATTATCTGAATGTGAATACATACTCTGATACATCATAGACAGATATTTTTAACAAAATTACCTACAACAATAAAGTTGCTCCTTAAAATTATAATTATCTATGTCTACTGTCTCTAGATAATACTACAAAATAACAGCCCCCAAAAAACTATATCAATATTACAACTCAGCATTGTGATTTTCCTAAAGATTTTCTTCACCTCTCATTTTACTTATCCATTTTCCCTTCTCTTTCCTTCCTTCCTTTCTTTCTTCCTTCTTTCCCTCCTTCCTTTATTGAATATATACTCCTTCCCTAAAAAAATAAGACAGGGCATGCGGTAAGAAAAAGTGAACAAGGACACTTTTACCTTCTAGAATTACTTTTCTGTCTTCTCTAGTTCTCATGCGCTCTTCTCCCCACTTTGCACATTTCATGCGCATTACAATGGGTCCTGACTGGGTAATTCCCACCGGCATCCTATTGTGCAGACTTGCTTAGGCTATTCATCGTTATCCACTGTGCCCTAAGAAAACAGCCAATGTGCTCATACTGTCCATCTCAAAAAATTCTTGTGCCACTATATATTTCCTTGGTGGTCTGCTAGATGTCTAGTGAGTACAAATAATTCACAAAGTGTTCACAGCAAAAAATGACATGATAAAAATGTTTTTCTTGGTCATAAAATTGTATGACTTCAGAAAAACGGCTGCAGCAGTTAGAAGATGAAAGAAACTAGCTAGAAGCCCAGTCTGATGTCAGAAGCTTTATGTGCTATCTCATAGCAGGACATTATTCTTAGTTTTATGGGTCCCAAAATTGAGATTATTAGTTCATCCAGAGATGGATAAGTTAACCTACTTGTAGTATCACAATTTATAAGAGATTTATAAATGAATGAATATGCAGAGTATACTTTTCAAGTTTATATTATATTGTTATTACTATCATTACATATTGCTTGTTACCACCATAAGATCTGAGTTACATACAGGAACTATTTTTTTGACCACTGTATTCTTAGTAATTAGACTAATGCCTGGCACATATATTAGACCTCCAATGAATATCTGGTATAAGAATACATTTATAAAATAAAAAGATTATACTATAATTTTCTCTTTAATTCCTACGTTGTCCTTCAGGCTATACATTCTATGAGGACAGAAACTATATTATTTACCTATGTTGTGTTGAGTTCTAACACAATGGCTTGGCTAATCAATACCTGAATGTGCATTTTTTTCTACAGAAAATTAGAGTTTAAATAATAGTAATGCTGCCCATGGGTGCTGCCAAGGAAGCATCGTAAAAGTCTATCTTCCCTGCAATCATGGCTAAGTCAGAGTCTCTTAAAGAGTCAGAACAGCTGCAGAAGCTCTTCATTGGAGGGTTCAGCTTTTAAACAACTGATAGGAGTGTGAGGAGCCATTTTGAGCAATGGGGAAGGCTCAGGGATTGTGTGGTAATGAGAGATGCAAACACCAAGTGCTCCGGGGACTGTGGGTTTGTCACATATGCCACTGTGGAGGAGGCGGATGCACCAATGAATGCAAAGCCACACAAGGTGGATAGAAGAGTTGTGGAACCAAAGAGAGCTGTCTCAAGAGAAGATTCTCAAAAACCAGGTGGCCACTTAACTGCGAAAAAGATATTTGTTGGTGGCATTAAAGAAGACATTGAAGAACATTACCTAAGAGATTATTTTGAACAGTATGGAAGAATTGAAGTGATTGAAATCATGATGGACCAAGGCAGTGGCAAGAAAAGGAGCTTTGACTTTGTAACCACTGATGACCGTGATTCAGTGGATAAGACTGTCATTCAGAAATACCATACTGTGATTGGCCACAACTGTGAAGTTAGGAAAGCCCTGTCAAAGAAAGAGAAGGGTAGTGCTTCATCCAGCCAAAGAGGTGGAAGTGGTTCTGGAAACTTCGGTGGTGGTCGTGGAGGTGGTTTTGGTGGGAATGACAATTTTGGTCGTGGAGGAAACTTCAGTGGTCATGGTGGCCTTGGTGGCAGCCATGGTGGCAGTGAGTATGGTGGCAGTGGGGATGGCTATAATGGATTTGGTAATGATTGTGGTTATGGAGGAGGCGGCCCTGGTTAGTCTGGAGGAAGCAAAGGCTATGGAAGTGGTGGACAGGGTTATGGAAATCAGGGCAGTGGTTATGGCGGGAGTGGCAGCTATGACAGCTATAACAATGGAGGTGGAGGTAGCTTTGGTGGTGTTAGTGGAAGGAATTTCGGAGGTGGTGAAAGCTACCATGATTTTGGCAATGACAACAAATCAGTCTTCAAATTTTGGACTCATGAAAGAAGGAAATTTTGGAGACAGAATCTCTGACCCGTATGGTGGTGAAGGCCAATACTTTGCCAAACCATGAAACCAAGGTGGCTATGATGGTTCCAGTAGCAGCAGTAGCTATGGCAGTAGCAAAAAATTTTAATTACTGCCAGGAAACAAAGATGAAACAAAGCTTAGCAGGAGAGGAGAGCCAGAGAAGTGACAGGGAAGCTACAGGTTGCAACAGATTTGTGAACTCGGCCAAGCATACTGGTGGCAGGGCCTAGCTGCTACAAAGAAGACATGTTTTAGACAAATACTCATGTTTATGGGGAAAAAAAACTCGAGGATTATATTTGTGACTAATTACATAACAGGTTATTTTAGTTCTCGTTCTATGGAAAGTGTAAAGCATTCCAACAAAGGGTTTTAATGTAGTTTTTTTTTTTTTTGCACCCACGCTGTTGATTGCTAAATGTAATAGTCTGATCATGATGCTGAACAAATGTGTCCTTTTTAAAATAAAAAAAAAATAGTAATGATAGCAATGACAGTGATGATGATGACGATGACACAATCAGGAAAAACAGATTATATGTGGTCACGTTAAAAGAATCAGTTAACCATTACACAAACATTCATTGTCCACCATATGACAGGCACTGATCTGGGCACACTGGGAAAAATGCAGTAACTATGAAAAGTCCATGTCCAATATAAATTAGGTTCTGTAAGGATAAGACAGTCAATAAATAACAAGTCAATGCATAATTCAGACAATTTAGAATACTGAAGTCTGTTATGAAGATTGCATGGCAGTGAGTGAGTGTGAAGGTGGTCTTGATTAAGTGAATGGGTAGGGGAACATGGGAGGCAGCATTTTAAGTTAAACTCAGCAGGGATGGCCTCTCTGAAGATGGTATATTTCAGTTATGAAGAGAACAGCCAGGAGAACATCTGAGAGAAGGGCATTCCAAGTAGAAGAAGCAACAAACATGAATGCCCTGAGATGAGATAAAGACAAGGGTGACTAGAACACAGTTACTGAGGAGGAGAGCAGAAGTACAGGCAGGTCAAGTAAGGCCATTTGGAAGTCTATGATAAGGCTTGTTGATTTTATTAAGCATAATAGAAAGTGGTTGGAAAGGCTTTAATCAAGAGAGTTAGAATATTATACTTGATCTTTTGAAAGCTTGTGCTGGGTGCTTTTGGGAGAACAGACTGATAGGGGAAGGATTAGAAGAAAAATGATCAATTTCAAACTTGCTGCAGGTTTTTTCAGTGAAAGATAAGTGGCTTAGACTAATAATAGACATGGTAAGAAGTGGGTGGATTTGTGATAGAAATTTATATGTTGAGAAAATAGGAATGGCTGATGGGGTTAATGTTGGGTGTGGAGAAAAGTTGTCAGGAAATGTATGCCATTTCTATGTAATGGTTAAGGAGGGATTGAGATGGTTGGAAAACCATTTTAAGTGTTCGATTTTGGCCGTGTTGAGTTGAAAGTGCCATTACAAATCAAAGCGGATGTATCAAGAAGGCAGCTTTGGTGTTCAGAGAAAGTGCCATATTGAAAAATACAAATTTAAGATTTACTCATATATAAATGTTATTAAAATCATGTGATTGACTAGTAGCACCTAGTGAGGGGAAAATTATTTAGAACATTGCCTCATTTAAAAGTTTGATATAGAAAGAGAATCCAACAAAGGATATTGAGAAGAAGCAGGGGTGATGTAGAAGAAAAAGTATGATGCCATAGAAATCTAAAGAAGAAAGTGTTTCAAGTAGAAAAGAGGGCTAAATGCTGTAGAGAATTTGGTAAGATGAAGGCAGAATAGATGTCGATGCAAACTATTTTACTGCAGTAGAAGCGTAAGTGTCTTGGAGTCTTTAGAGATAATAATGGCAGACATGGATGTACAAACAACCATATTTGAAGAAGTATTGCTGAGTAGTAATGTAGGAGAATGATGCAGTAGCTGGTAGAACAAGGCAATGGAAGATTTGTTAAAAAATGATTTGATACATTAAACCTGTTTTTATTCTCATGGAAATGACTCAGTAAATGGCAGAAACTGAAGAAGCAGGAGAAACAAACAAAAGTGTGACAGCTACATCTTTGAGAAGGCAAAACTTGTTGGCACCAGGGCTTCAGTGCCAGAGTGGCCAATTAAAATTCCTTTATTATTTCAATGGGAAGTACAGGGTGTCTAAGTACAGATGTAAGTGAGATGGTAAAATTGATAAAGGACAGATTTTTTTTTCTTTAGTAGCAGTTATTTTTATATATGAAATATTTGGTAAAGTCATCATCAAAGAATGAAGAGTCTTTAGGGGATGTTGGAGAAAGAAGAGGAGGTTTTAAATTATATTAGAAAAACTGATATTACTAAAGGAATATAAAGAGATTGCTTAGAAGTTTTGAGTACTTTTTGAAGTTTGTCTTCTTACTATTTAAGAAAATCCATTCAGTATATTTATGTCATTTTTTTAAGCAATATTCAGCTTTTCAGCTGCAGCCGAGAAGTCCATAAACATTTAGTTATAGTCAGGGCTGAGATTTGCTAGGAAAGTCAGAGTGAGAGAAAGAGAAAGAAAAGCTAAATGCTTAGTCATTAATGAAAAAGATAGGCAAGATTTATATCACAGGTTACGGATTTGGATTTTTGAGAGTACAAGAGAAAAATTCAGCACTGAAGTAATAATAAGTAATAAGTGCTATTCTGTCCCCTTGAGTGTCTGAGCTGTGTGAGGTGTGTGTGTGTGTGTGTGAGGTGTGTGTGTGTGTGTTTCTGTTAATGTCCATTACCTGAGAGGGCTGTAGAAGAAAGTATTCACAAGAGATGGCAAGTGTCAGTTGGAAGCACAAAGGTAAAAAAAAAGTTTTTAAAATATTTAAATATATAGAGTGGCTATTGATGATTGTATGTAAGTTTTTAGTGGCATAGAAAAATATTTAAAAATGTAGAAGGAGAATGGAAAATGAGGTCAGAATAATAAATACGAGCAAAGCACAGATACAATCATCTTTTGATGACGGGCAATCTGATGGTGACTAAAATGGACTAGGCTGTGAGGCATTATGGGATTGTTTGTAGAGAGCAGGGCTTCTAAAGTCTTGCTTCTACAAATAGGATTCAAATAGTCTCAATATCTTCAGCTGATTGAAAGGGGCTGGTGGTGTACCTTTGAGCGTGGCATGATATAATTTGTTTTTATTTAATATTAATGCTTATTGTAACTCTTCTTATTATTACCTATTTATAATATAAATACACCTACAGCCCTACCTCTGAGCCTCATACCTAAAGAAGACCACTGGAGAAATGTGGTGTTTAGTTTAGGTAAAACAGATATTAAAAGCCACAGAATAAAGAGCTGAATTAGACAAAGTTACCTTTAACTGGGTAATAACAATAAAATTGTGTGCCACACAAAGTGTAACATATTTTAAAACGTGTTTGCATCATTTTGCCTATTTTACATCTTATGCAAAAATTACTTTCACATATTGTTTATGAGAAACTATTTTTAAAAACTTATGCTGAGACTTCCTTCTTCATATTTTCATAAATATTTTTTATTATTTTGCATTAGAACCATAGCTAAAATTTTAATCTTCATTATAGCAGTAATAAAAGAGCATAACTGAAATTCATTTTAACTATAAATGATAATTCTCTAATAAATGTTAAATTTCAATGTCATGGTAGAAAAGTTATCATTGTTTATTACATGAAGAATTTAAATTTTACTAATGCCTCAATTTTTCTGCTAATTCATTGTTTTCTTAATAGCACATAATTGTTTGAATAAAATTTGATGTCTCCTCATAAAAGAAAAGGCATTGTGAAGGAGCACATTCAATTACAACTAAAAAGTGTAGTTAAATGAAAAAGAGATTTGAAAATAACATTAATGTACATGAATGTACTCCATTAATCACTCCATTATGGAGTGATCAATCTGGCAAATACATTTCAGTATAAAGAAACATATATGGAGAAAGTATACATCAAAATGATTCATCAATTATGATCATGTAATAGTATTCATTGTCCTGTGATTTAATAATTTTATAAATACCAATTAGAAAGCATATGGAAATAGTGAAGTCTTAAAATCTACATAATGACACTGTCTTCCTTCCAAGAGAGCATTGCTGAATAGCTACATGATAAATTCTGACAAGAGGATGTCCATTTCAAATGCACCACTTTCAGTCAGCTATTTAATACTATTTCTACCTTTCTATTCTTTGTGGTCTTCCACTCATTTAGGTAATTGTTGAGCATACACCATGTGTGTATGATTACAAGTTACAATAAGTTCGAAAGACAAAGTGAAGATTGAAATTAGAGACTATCATAGAAATACCTAATCCACTTTTGGCACTCGGAATCAATTTCTTTGAATAAGTGACATTATACCAATGTCTACAGGATGTAGAACAATTGTGCAGAAAAAATATGGGAAAATAGCATTTTGTATATAATGTGCCAAAGATGATAATCAGTTAATTTATAGACCTGAATTCTGAAAGTCTGATTTTCATAAAATTAAATATATAGTATATATATATGAACTAGATTTTTCCAGCATGTTGTAAAAAATGCTTATCTATAGCTGAGTGATTATGAAAAACTTTAATCTGATGATTGACAAATAATTCAAAACTACATTTGACTACTTTTCAAACTTTTTTTTTTTTTTTTTTTTTGAGACGGAGTCTCACTCTGTCGCCCAGGCTGGAGTGCAGTGGTGCGATCTTGGCTCACTGCAAGCTCCACCTCCTGGGTTCACGCACTTTCAAACATTTTAAGTCTTTGATATCTTTCCAAATAAGACACAAACACAACCTTGTGTATTCTACTTATGTAAAATTATAGTTATTCCTACAGAAAACTATTCAAAGCTGAACATTTAAAGTGCTTTTTCTTTCACTTGTGAGGCCTGTTTTCTTTTACTGTGTATGCAAACATTAAAACATAGACACTTTTATGTACTAATAGTTCTATAGCTTGTTAACAAAAAATATATGCTTTGACCTAGTGCTTTTTCTATGTTTCTCTTTCTTCTATAATTAGGGGTTGTTTTTTGTTTACTTGGTTAAATGGGTGCTAGCAGAGCATAGTAACTTGTTTTTTGATTTAAAGAAAATCATTAATCCAACCAATACTGACAATTCACAGTCTAATCTGATTCATTAGTGTTTCTAGC
The DNA here is from genome assembly GCF_028885625.2 of Pongo pygmaeus. Classification (NCBI taxonomy): domain Eukaryota; kingdom Metazoa; phylum Chordata; class Mammalia; order Primates; family Hominidae; genus Pongo; species Pongo pygmaeus. The sequence continues at coordinate 15,315,408 of NC_085930.1, read as the reverse complement.
TCTTGATTTCTCAGGGGAACCGACCTTCCTTTTAGCATGCTTCTGCCACACTTTCCAGTTACATCAGGTGGTACATGAATCTAATGGACTTATTTCGTTTATACTTTTCCATTATTGCAAAAAAAAAGTGATTTGCTAAATGGTCTCTAATGACCTGAAAGAGCTAATTCCACTTCCCAAAATGCCTAACTTTAACTGAGGAACAATCCATATAAGGCTAAATTGCCAATATGTCTACCTGTAATTATTACACTGAGAAATCTTTGATCCTAAAAGTATGGAGCCCAGAAGTATCTTTCTTAGTTAAAAATTACTTCATAATACAAACACCAGTCAGACCCACCATATTTTTTAGCTATACTCTTAAGCATGTATGATCTTCTTCATACAAGAAATTACATAAACATAAAAATAACCAATTATTTTAATTCTCCATCAATTAATATTGTCACAATGTTTTGCTCTAAGTTAGAAAGAACGAATAATACCTACTATTTGATAGCACAACAGAGTGACCATAGTCAATAATTGTACATTTCGAAATAACTTAAAGAGTGTAATTGGGTTGTCTGTAACTCAAAGAATCAATGCTTGAGGGGATGGATACCCCATTTTCCATGAGGCACTTATTTCACATTGCATATCTGTGTCAAAACATCTCAAGTACCCCGTAAATATATACACTTACTATGTAATCACAAAAATTAAAAAATAAAAGAAATATAAAAAGTTTAATGTAATGAACATATAAAAAATGCTTAGTCCAAAGAATAACACCTTTCATTTAGGTAAAATGGAGCAATACAAATAGTAAATTAGCAAGTTTACAATTTAGATGCCAAATTCTATTTTTGCCTATAAAATTATATTTCCTAATAAAATATTTAGATAATATTTCATTTTTTTGTTTTGTGTTTCCCTATATAAATTGTTAGGGTGTTTTATCCTAAAACGTAAGTTCTGAAGCTTCTGAGATGATTTGGTAAGTCATTTTAACATTCTTGGATGCTAAGGATGTATTCTCATTTTGTTTAACATAAGGAGGTAAGGACAGTTCTGACAACATTATGTAGTGAAAACAAATGTGAAAGAGTTGGATGCTCTCATTTTAGTACAAACAACCTCTTTAATTCCTCAATTTTGACCCTAGACATACTCATATTAGCAGGTTGTACATCATGGAACACATTTTTCTAACAGTCAATAAAATGAATGTGGTGTTTAAACTTATATGTCAACTTGACTGGGTTCAAGGGTACCCAGAAAACTGATGAAACATTATTACCCTGATAAACACATGAGTGCAGATATCTATTCACGATAGCAAATATATGGAATCAAACTATATGATTTGATACATATATAATATATTTTACATATATGGTTATATATACATTTGTTATATATGTAATATAGATGCATGTAATACATGTACATACACAATTGAATACTATACAGTCATTTAAGAAATTAAATCATGTATTTTGCAGCAACATGGGTGGAATTGGAGGCCATTATCTTAAATGAAACAGCACAGAAACAGCAAGTGAAATACCACATATTCTTACTTATAAGTGGGGGCTAAATAATGTGTAAACGTGAATGTAGTGTGGAGTAATGGTCATTGATGACTTGGAAGGGTGGGAGGGATGAGAAATGACTCAATGGGTACAATGTACATTATTCAGGTAACGGTTACACTAGAAGCCCAGACTTACCACTATGTAACAAAATCACATTTGCACCCCTTCAATTTACACAACAACAACAATAAAACATTTTTTTTTTATGTCTATGAGGATATTTCCAGAAGAGATTAGCATTTTAATCAGTAGACTGGGTAAAGAAGTTTTTTCTTCCACCACCACTACCAATGTGAGCAGACATTATTCAATGTGTGGAAAGCTGAATAGAACAAAAAAGCAGAGGGAAGAGTTGATTTTTTTTTCTCTCTTCTTGGCTAGGAGACATCCCTTTTCTCCTGCCTTTGGACATCGAGGCTCCTGTTTCTTGGGCCTTTGGATTCAGAACTTACCTCATCACTTCTCCTGGTTCTCAGTCCTTCTGCCTAGGACTGAGTCGCCTACACCATTATTGGGTCCCGTGGTTCTTTCAGACTCAGACTCAGTTAAGTAGAACCCAATTTAGGAAATTTTAAACTATATTAGTCTTTGTCCTACAAGGATCGTGATTTTGCAGTTACGTGGTGTAATCTGATTGCATATGTAAGCACCAATTCTGATTGCAGAGTAGAGAGAAGATTACAGATGGTGACAGTTGACCTGGGAATTAGCGAAAAGGAAAGAGCAGTAGTGCACAGGAGAGGTGATCATGGTTTGGACTTGAATGCTATCTGGAGAAATGCTGAGGAGATGATAAATTTGAGACATACTGTAAAAAATAAAATTTGGTGCTATAATTTATTTGGCAGTTGAAAGACATGGAATTTTCAAAGATTTGTCTTGTATATTTGATAATTTTTGAGGAGAAAAGGTGTTAGGCAAGCAAAGGATAGTCAGGAAAATACAAATTTAGTCTTATACACATTAAGTTTTAGGCGCTTTTATGTTAACATGGATATACACATGGAACTAAAAGAAAATATTTGGCCCGAGTATATAAATAGGTGAGTAATTTGTATGAAGATGAAACTATACAATATGGATGTGGGTAAGATTTAATCAAAAGGGAAAAGAAAGGAGATTAATGTCTAGTACGTGATCTTTAGAAACTCTACCTTAAAAATAATTGATGGGCCGGGTAGGGTGGCTCACGCCTGTAATCTCAGCACTTTGGGAGGCAGAGGTAGGAGGATCACCTGAGGTAAGGAGTTCAAGACCAGCCTGACCAACATGGTTGGTCATGCTACTAAAAATACAAAATCAGCTGGGTGTGGTGGCACATGCCTGTAATCCCAGGTACCCCGGAAGCTGAGGCAGGAGAACTGCTTGAACCTGGGAGGCAGAGGTTGCAGTGAGCCGAGATCGTGCCATTGCACTCCAGCCTGGGCAACAAGAGTGAAACTCCATCTCAAAAAGAAAAAAGAAAAATGGTGGAAAATAATAAATAGAGCAAATACAATAGAGAGGTAAGGCACTAAAGCAAAATAGGTTCACAAACAGCAAACAACCATAAAAAAAAAAGAAAAACCAAAACAACAACAAAGAGGGTACTATAGTTTCATGAAAATAAAATGAAATAACATTGCTGGAAAGAAAGAGTGATTAACAGAATTGAATAATGCTTTGAGATTATGCAAGAAAAATGTGGAAAAATCCTAATTGAATTAAGAAATATAGAGGTATTGAGGTTATTAATAAAGCACTCTTATATGGTCTTAATCTTTGTGTCTGCCTAAAATTCATAAGTTAAAATTCTAACCCCTAATTTGATGGTATTAAGAAGTAGGGCCTATTGAGAGGTAATTAGGACATGAGGGTAGAGCCTTCATGAATTGGATTAGTACCTCTATAAAATAGGCCCAAGGTAGCTCACCTATCCCTTCCACCATGGGAGGACACAGTGAGAAGGCGTCATTCAATGAATCAGAATGTGAACCTTTCCCAGACACAAAATCTGTCAGCACTTGATCTGAAGACCGCCCAGCCTTTAGAATATTGAGAAATCAGTGTCTATAGTTTGTGAGCTACCCAACTTATGGTATTTCGTGATAGCAGCCAAAATGGATTAAGATACAATCAAAAGTTCTTTCGGTATCGTGATAGTTTTATGTGCAAATGTGGCCAGACTAGTACCTTCTTATTTAATGAAACACTAATCTAGTTGTTGCTGTGAAGGTATTTTGTAGATGTCATTAATACCCCATTAGCTGACTCTTAATAAAGGAGATTATTCTCAATCATGTGTATGAACCTCAACAAATCAGTTAAAAGACCCACTTGAAGGCAAACACTGAGGTTTTCTTGAGGAAGAAGAAATTCTGCCTGAATACTACAGCATTAACCATTTCTCAAAAGTCACATCGCTACTGGTCTATCCTCAAAACTTTGGGCTTACTAGCCCTAACTTTTTCTCTCTCCATTACTCTCTCTCTCTCTGTGTATACACACACATACACACACACACATACACCCAGATTGTATATATACAGTCATGTGGTATATAGGGGACATCTCCTTGAGTAATGAATGACATATATGCTAGCGGTACCAGGGGATTGTAACGGAGAGGAAGAGTTCCTATCACCTTCTGATATCATAGCTGTCATAAATTTGTAGTGCAACACATTACTCATGTTTGTGATGACACTGCAGTAAACAAACCTAATGTGCTGCAGGTCATTTAAAAGTCTAGCACATATAATTATGTACAGTACATAATCCTTGATAATGGTAATAAACTATTATCTAACTGGTTTATGTATTTATTATACTATACTTTTTATAGTTAGTTTGGAGTGTACACCTTCTACTTATAGAAGCAAAGTAACCTGTCAATGAGCTTTGGGCAGGTCCTTTAGGAGGTATTCCTGAAGAAGGTATTGTTATTGTAGGAGGTGACAGCTCCATGGGTCTTATTGCTCCTGAAAACCTTCCAGTGGGACAAGATGTGGAGGTAAAGGACAATGATATTGATGATCCTGATTTTGTGTAGGCCTAGGCTACTCTGTGGGTTTATGTTTTGGTTTTTAACAACAAAATATCTTTAAAAAACTGTAATGATTTTAAAAGTAGGAAAAAGCTTGTGGAATAAAGACATAGTGAAAGATAATATCTTTGCATAGCTGTACATTGTGTTTGTGTTTGAAATTGTGTTATTACAGAGTCAAAAAGTTAAAAAATAAACATTTCTAAAATAAAAAAAGTGACAGCTAAGATGAATTTATCATGTAAAAAATAAATTAAAAAAATAAATCTAGTGTAACCTAAGTGTGCAGTGTTGACACGGTCTGCAGTGGTGTACGGTAACGACCTAGGCCTTTACATTCACTCGCCATTCACTCACTGACTTACCCAGAGCAACTTTCAGTCCTGAAAGCTCCATTCATGGTAAGTGCTGTATATATGTGTGTCATTTTTTTTAGTCTATTGCAACTTACTTTCACTGTATCTTTTCTATGCTTTGGTTTATATACACATGTTTAGATACACAAATCCTTGCCATTGTGTTACAATTGCCTACCGCATTCAGTGCAATAACATGCTGTACAGATTTGCAGCCTAGAAGCAATAGGCTATACCATATAACCTAGAGGTATAGCATGCTATACTATTTAGAGTTGTGTAAATACACTATGAATTTTACACAATGACAACATGACCTAAGGACTCATTGTTCAGAATCTACTTCTGTTAAGTAACACATGACTGTATGTGTGTATACACACACACACACACACACACACACACACACACGGAGAAAGGATCAGTGATGAGATATAGGTACTTTGAGTGGAAGCCAGACTGGAGTGAGAGAAAGAGAGAATATGTAGAATATTCCTTTGGAATTTGGTTCTGAAGGGCAAGAAAAGCTGCATAACAGCTGGATAGAAAATGGAATTAAATGCTAATTGAAAGGCTGCAATAGAAAGGGAAAGGTTGGATACGCACAATACAGAAAAAAAAATGATAATATATTTGATGCAAGAAGGTTGCATGGATAGTAGTTATTGCTCTTAAATGATGATTGTGAAAACTTAGATGTAGGTATTTTGATGTCTAGTTATAATAACTAGAATCTGTGTGTATCCAGTCTGATGGTGGTTTGAGTTTCTTTTATGAAGTAGCCTGTGAAAATATCCATTTAAAGTGAGGACATGTAATGTTGGAAAGAGGGAATTACAGGTCTGAGAATAAGAGAAAATTTAGAATATAAATTTAGGTTGAATTTCAAGCATAAACATGGCTATGTATGTCAGTATTTTCCCTCTTTTAATGAAAATTCTTTAAAACAAAGACAACAATAATCATAACAAGAAAAAGAACTTCCAAAGTCAGTTTTTCATGAAACAGGAAACAGATTAATCTTGAGATTCCAAGTTATGTGAAAAATCCCACCAAAATATTTATTATTTGGCAAAAGCTATATAAGAGAACACAGAGAGGCATAAATAATAACAGCAGGGACTGGAGGGGTGGCATTATTACAGAAAATAACAGAAAAAATGAATTTTCTAAATGTACGTTTCTTTCTTCAAAAAGAAATATGAGAACTGTGGTGAGTGGAAATGGCAGAGGAAGCTCTTCTGAAAGTGATTTTGCTCAGGACACGGATCTGTGCAATGAGACACAAAAATCTGTCAGTCTCTATGGCACCAGAGGTAGAGTGAGTCTTTGATATATAAAAATTTCCCTGCCTAATGGATTACTAGAACACTTCCTATATAAAGGAAATGAATAAAAATAGCTTGACGGGGGATATTTAACATATATAATGTTAAAATAATATAATAAAGGAAATTAAATAAAATTAAAAGAAACATAAGTAAAACTAAAAGAAGATAAAGAACATACAAATGAACCAACAGATAAGGTGACCAGAAAAAAATACTGCTGGAGAGAAAATACAAATTTTGTTCATATTTTCTCATGAATTAACACAAATAGTAAACAAATCACTTTGATCAAAAAAGGCAACAACATAGAAATTTAAAGAATCAAAGACAGGAGGATATGAAAGATAGAGGTGACAAAATGGGTATAGAGATGGAATTGAGAAAAAACAGGCAAAATTAACTGTAGCATCAAAGCAATGAAGACAAACCTGGAAGGAGCACAAGGATAAAGATTCTGTAGAAAACACAGTAGTGCACTTAGTGAGTAGAAAACAGAAAAAGAAGCTCAAGGAAATGGAAATTTTAAAAAGCATTAGTTAAAAAAGAGAATAAACGATAGATTTAGAAGGTAGAAAACATATATAGCATAGGTATAATTGGAGACTATAAAGAGATGAGCCAAAACAGTGGAGTAGATCAGAATTTAAAAATGTTTGCTAGTAATAAGTAAGTACAATTAGAAATAAAGCTACATATTAAAGGGGAAGACCATTTGGTTAAAAAAAGAAATCACGTTTCTTTGAGGGAGGGAAATTAATTCAATTGGGGCTTTTCTTTTTTTTCCCCCACAACATTTAGGGTTAGAAGAAGGTGAAACAACATGGAAGAGATACCCTCAGTGAAAGAAAATAATATCATCATGAACTTTATATTTATCCAAACCTTCATCTAATATTTTCAAAGAAAAAATTTTACAAAGCATTTAGGAATTTATCCATATGGCATGCATATACCAAATGAGATACTGTTAAGTTTACTTAGTTCATTGTTTTGTAATACATTAAGATTGGAAACAACCTAAATACATAAACTCTGTATATCCAAATAATGATAAAAGCATAGGAGGAATATTTTATGTGCTGTTAAAGATCTCCAAAATACATTATTAAATTATAAAGGACAAAAGGGTATGGATAATGTTATATAGCTGTTCCTTGATATTTTTGAGAGTTTGGTTCCAGGATCCTCATGACACCAAAATTTACAGATGCTCAAGTCCCTTATAAAAAATGACTTGATATTTGCATAAAACTAGGCAAATCCTCCTGTATATTTTACATTATCTCTAGATTACTTAAAACACCTAATACAATGTAAATGATATATAAATTGTTGTTATACTGTATTGTTTAGGGGATAATGACAAGGTTAAAGAAAGTGTGCATATGTCCAGTACAGATGCAATCAGCCATTTTTATTTTCCAAATATTTTCAATTCACAGTTGTTTGAATCCAGGAATGCAGAACCCAAGGATACAGTGGTAGGAGTAAAAATAAAATGCTAGAAAAGTAAAGTATCAGTTTTTGCATTTACATATATTAAAATGTTATAGAAAGCACATAAACACCACTAACAGTAGTTACGTTGAGGGCAAGGTATGGGAAATGGAGGATGGACAAGATATTAGGAGAAAGATTTTTACCTTGTCCCTTTTTTGGTATTTTTTGGTTTCTGAATCACTGGAAAGCATTAAGTTCAAAAAGGAAATGAAGGAATGTAATTTTAAAAAGGAAGCATTAATAGAGTAGGTGAACTAACTGAACAAATACTCCTAAGCTCAAACTAGTTTTTTTCCTAAGAAGCTTTTGAGAAGTTAACTTAGAAAAATGTCATATTCCCAGCATAATTTTCCCTAACATTGGTTATATCATAAGAAATAAAGAATCCAAATCAATCTGTGACCCTGCCCAGCTATGTAGCTGTAACATATGGCAAAGTAATGTCACTAGCTCTGTTTCAACTAAAATCAAAACATGTGACAATCCTAGTGAATTATTTAAAACACAAAAACAAAATATACACTTACCACTATTATTAGTTGAAGTCGTTGTTGTGTATGTGTCCGAGTTGTTACATCTTTGTCATCCTTGGAACACTGGGGTTTCTTAGATGATCTATGTCATATAAAAACTACTGAATATATTTTAGGACAGGGTAATTGGAGATATACACAACTTGCACAAAGCTCCTTATTGAGAGAAGGAGTGCTGTTAGCCACACATAAAAATGGTTGTAGAATACATTCATGAGACCTTAAAAGAAAAAGAAATCAATATTGAGCTGTCATTCTCCATTGCATATGCAGTGGCCCTCCCTCTCAAAATAACACATATTTTAACGAGCAACCTGGTAACATTCTGTGTTACCTGTATGTACTCTTGTATTACCAGATGAGAGGACAGAAATACCAAATTGCCACTTCAGCAAATTTTATAAGCAGATACAATTATGTTTTATTTTATATTATTGCCCAGGATATAGAAATAAAATATTACCCCTGGACAGCTTTAAAAGTGAAATTTCTAGTGATTCTGTTACTATCCAGCCACTGTAGGTGGAAGTACATTGTTTAACTCTTGAGTAATATAATGCCACACTCATTCTGGACTTTTGTTATTACTTCCAAATAGGAAATTAAAGTGTAGAAAAATCTAATGGAAAATCAAATTAACCTTACTAAAATGCAAATGTGATGACTAGATACCTTAAAATGAGAACAATCTTGCCTGTTGAATACAATTTTAATTCATTTTAATCAGTTACAGCATTTGCTGATAAATAGGCTATTTCAAAATCCATTTTGCATTTTATTTTAAAAATTATTTTTTTGACTCACTTTTGCCATCCGTCTGCAGTGCAATTAATTACCTAATAGTTAAAAATGTTATTTTGAAAGACACTTGTAAAGTCAAATCATGAGTTTTGTTTCTTCTGGTTTTTATCTTAACTCATCTTTTAATTAACATCTATAGTGATTCTACATTCTCCATCCAAATATATGATAATTAACCGGGGTAAGATTATGCGCAGTGCAAGTTACTGTCAGATAAAACTCCAAATTGCAATACATATTATAAACCATGGTAAATCATGCTTTCCAAATTAATGTATCTTAAGTTTACCCTGGTGAAAACATAAAACCAAAGCAGCCATTTAGGCCGAAGAAAACGACAAGGCATTTTATTGAATATTAGATGTTAAATGAAGACTGAAAGAATAGATTAATACATTTGTAGTTTGTTATAACTGCTCAATGCTTCTGCTTTTAAATTAATTCTCTAATTATCCTGTTTAAAAATCTGTTCATATGATATATGTTTTCTAGTATATTCAATATCTAATTACAGTGTTAATCGAAGTGTATTTTATAAGATATGTTTCTTTTCTAGAAATAGTAATTGTAGAAGTTATAGCAAGTGATGCCTATTCTATTAGAATTGATAAGTCTTAATATTCTCTGAACAAAGGATAAATATATATTAGAACACAGCCACATGTATGTAGATCATTAAAATAAATAACACACCTAAGCAATTAAAATGTGAAAATTTCGACAGTCACATCAAATTTTTTCCTCTTATTGTACTTTCTGAGAATTTCTTCAACAGGTCCACCAGAGAGATATCAAGGGCGTAAATATAATGTCTCCTTGGAAAGGAAGTAGTTGTTAACAACATAATTTATAAATTAAATTATCATTTTCTTTTCTCCTTTAAAATTCCCTTAAGTTTTGGCCACTATTGGAAGAGCAAACAAGCAAAACTCACCAAAATAATAAATGACAAATATCCAGTAACATTGCTTTTTAATATAAAATTACCAAAAACAACAACAACAAAAGGTTATGACTCCAAAAACTCTCCTATGAAGTGAGAGTGGGAGCATGTCAAACAGCTGACATCCACTGCCTTTAGTTTCTCTGTATAATTTTGAAAGTCTGTGTTCGTGTTTAGCCTAAAGAGAGAAATAAAGCCTTATTCTAGGGTAGTGAAATTGTGGGCGCAAAAACTTCTAACACGATCTTTTTAGAACACTTGTTTTCAACGGCATAATTTTGTCCCCCACAAGAAACATTTGACAATGTCTGGAAATTGTGTTCTTGTCACCACTCCCAGTTGGGTGGATTGACAAAGACTCTCTTCTTGAGCAAACATTAGTCAGGCTCCCCTGAGCTTTCTTTTCAACTAGAACTTGACCTTGGTGTTCTATGTGCTTGGCCTGTTAACTTAATGTTGTAAAAGTATCCTACTGAGTCAGCTTAGTGAATCACCTCCCTGCCCCCACCTTGATGTCTGATCAAATTCCTCATCCCCTACCATTCGTATCTAAGTCTTGGCCTGCCTTTAACAAGATTCCTGTTAAGTTTCTTTGACAAAAATTCCACTATCTTTGATATCTAATCAATTGATTGATTATTAGTATGTTTCTATCTACTAATCTCCTCACTCTGGTCCTTAGCTATAAATCTCCAGCTATCTTCAGAGTAATCAGAGTTTTGCTCAATCTCTCTTCTCTATTGTAATACTCTTAGCCTCTATTGCAGTATCCTTAAGTCACATCTTCATTGCTGTTTTTAACAAGCACTCAGTGCATTTTTAAAAATACAATGTTTAAGAATAATTTCCCTTTAGCATGATATTACTGGCATCTAGTACGCAGAGGCCAGGAAAGATCTACAGTGCACACAACACCCTCACTCGAAAAAGAATTATCCAGTCCAAAATATTGACAGTGCTGTGTTTGACAAACCCTAGCTTAGAGAGTTGTCACAATGGCTAACCTACATATGGCCCACAGTGGCCACCTACCCCTATCTGCAGTGAAATCACTGGACCAATTTGAAAGTAGATTGCACTTTCTTTGTTAAGGCCCTCTGGACTGGTAAACCATAAACAGGGCTAGAATTTAGGAAATTTGTGGGGAGGAAAGCTGCTGGACCCACCCACCCTAATATAGTGGTGGTGCTTTGGAAATAGATGAATATACACCTGGACATTAGCCAAGGGATGTTTTACATCTGACTGGATCATATGCTGGCTGGCATAATGCAAACTAACAAGAATATCTCTGCAGCTCAGGCAAACTGGCTCTGCATGATGAGACTTAAAAGTATGATGCCATTTGGCACCAGAAGCAATAAAAATGGACTGCTCTTACTGAGTTTCCTCCTAAGCCAACCATGAGCATAACCATCTTAGTACTGAAGAAGCCTCCAGGATGTTAAAGTAATTCAAGCAAAAACTAAAAGAGAGACCAAGCTACTGACAACCCTGCTCATAAGACAAGTGCAAGTGCAAGTAAATGACTGAAAAAAATAATTGAAAGAACAAAAATGAGCAACTAAATACAATTTTGCATTATATGTCGATCGTTAAATTGCTTGATATTGTCACTTGGTATTACTGACATTAATGCTACAATAGCACAAACAGAAAGGTTAATAGGCACAGAAAGCTTACTAGAAGAGGATGTAATAGATGGACATGAATACTTTATGTAAAATATAATTTAGCTCAATCTAGAAAAATAAAAGTTCTTAAAAATAAAGGGCAGTTATCACTACTGTCTGTTACCTGTTTCTCTTTGATAGATGGTCAAATGCTAGTTAATGAGAAGAGAAGACAGGACATGCCAAGTTGCAAAGACTGAATAGAGGACCTGAAATAGAGATAGAGACAGAACATACATCTTGCTCAACATAATGCTTTTCTAGATTCGGTTTAAGTTTCTATTGGTTTTTATTGGAAATATCAGGCCCCATGTTCAGACTTTGAGAGGTTACAGAAATCACTGAATGCCATTTCAATATCTCCATGTTTCAATCAAATGGGACTATTATTAGTCTCTAGGTAGTGGTGTCCTTGATCCCCTTCTATCTTAACAACATAGCGTTTTCCCTTCCTGAAAAGCCTTTCCCTAACCCTTGCCTTAGCCACTTTCTCCAGGGAAAGTCATCAAGCCCCTCACCCCTGTGGTCACCATCTCCTGCAAGTCTACTTTGACTATTCCAGGCTTCCAAATGAGTAAAGCGTCCTTTTTCTAACTCTCTGTACTCATTATACTTATCACTTTGCTTTGTAATTGTTTGTTTACTTATCTGTGAGGACTTTTCTCTTTCACTAATCTCACAGTTTCTGGTACAGTGCTTTACACCCAGGGGAAGTCAATAAACATTCCTGGCTGATTCTCTCTGCTTAAGAGCTTTAGGTAAAATAATTATCTTTTGGTAATTAGAAACACACCCACACAAAGCAAATGCTAAAAGACAGGGGAAAATAATAGTCAAGGCAAAGAAGGCTATGGGAAACTTTTCTCTAACTTTCATTGTCTTTAGAAAAGACCTTTAATTTCCTTTTTCTTTTCTATTATGAAACATAGAATACTTTCTGTGAATCATCACATATAATTTATTTAATATAGAATATTGATTTAGCATTTCAGCATAAAACACTGCAACATGCCAGAACTCTGGAACCAGGTTACCTGGGTTTAAATCTTGACTGTGCCACTTGCTCACAAGTTATTTTACTTTCTTTGTCTGAATTTCTTCTTCTTAAAAAGAACAACAAAGCAACAAAAGAGGAATAATAAGGATAGTATCTCCCTCTAAAGTCTGTGTTGAACATTAAGTTAATGGATAGAAAGCACTTGCAGGAATGTCTGGCAAGCAAGTGTTCAGTAGATATTATATTATTAAATATTACATCTAATAATTATTAGCATATTTTGATATATTATATTGATAATATTTGATATTATTAGATTATATATAATTATTATATAGTATTTAATATGATATTAAATATTATATTTAATATGATTTAAATATTATAATATGATATTAAATATTATAACATTTAATATGATATTAAATATTATAGTATTTAATATGATATTAAATATTATAATTAATATGATAATATTTAATATGATATTAAATATTATGATTAATATGATATTAAATATAATTGATATGATATTAAATATTGTATTAAATATGATAATATTTGATATTATATTAAATATTATTATATTTGATATTATATTATAACAACATATTATAGATTAATACATTTGTTTATGTTTTCCAGATACAAGTAATGTTTGTAATAGTGAATGTAATACTGACAACATATCCATCTTTTCTGCTTTGTGAGACTGCATTAAAAATAATAGTAAAGAAAAATAGCACAAAATGTATGCCAGATATTTTTCCGTATCTACACTCCACTTTCTATATGATTTGTGAATTACATCTTTTGCCTTTTGATTCTCTTTTTTTCTCTAGCAATTGGAGGGACTTTAATAAATTGGACTGAGGAAGACTGAAGTTGGGTATTTTTTCCGAAACCTCATTCATATTGTCTCTGTGAGTTAGAAGTTCCGTGAATGCCACAGGTTCTGTTGGAAAGTTCTCTATTAGAGACACACGTAGTTCTTCTGGATTCTGGCAATTTCTCCTTTTCTTTCTCATTCTGTTCTTGTATTAGTTTTCTTTTGCTGTTGTAACAAACAACCACAAACGTAGTGGCTTTAAATGACACAAGTGTGTTAGCATGTAATCCTGTAGATCCGATGTCTGACACTTACCTCACTGCAGCAGGATCAAGGTGTCAACAGTGTTGCATTCTCTTCTGGAGGTTCTATGCAAAAATGCATTTTCTTGCCTGTTTTAGCTTCTAGAGTCTCATCTCCCTTTTCCATCTCCAAAACCTGCAGCGTTTCATCTCTATGAACATTCGTCCATAGTTGCCTCTCCCTCTGACTGTGGCCAGGAAAACTTGTTGGCTATTAAGGCTCTATGTGATTAGATTGGACACACCTGGGTAATCCAGGATAATCTCCTTCATTCTACAGTCTGTAAATAAATCACACATGCAGTATCCATTTTGACCTGTAAGACAAGATGTTCCAGGGATTAGGATGTGGACCTCTTTTGAGCTCCATTATTCTAGTCAGCACTATTTTTGAATGATAAGCTTTTCCAGCTGTTGCTAGCCCTGGAGCACTTGATGTTTCCTTTAAACTTGCCCATACATGTATGAACATAATCTTTTTAAACAACTTATTTTAATTAAGCAAGGCTACTCACTGACCATCAAAGATAAAAATATATTGGAAAGGGATATCAGTGAAAAAGAGATTATACAAATCTTTTATGAGCAAATGAACTAATATGGAGCTTCTTAGCCATACCCGCAGTAAGCAGAAACCTAAAGGATCTACAGCATGAAACAACCATGTGAAACAAGCCAAATACTCTTGAAGAATCCCTGAGAAAATCAGGGCATACAGGTGCCAGGGACTGCAAAAGATGAAGATGAGATGAAACATCTAGAAACAGGAGTATTGAGTACATTTCTGCACAATGTATTAACTATTCTTTCAGGCAGAACAATGGTTTATTTTAGGAGACATTGAATAACAAGAGCATGAATTTCTGGACACATAAAAAGGTAGATGGTCACGGAAGAAGGCTGAAAACCTGTCCCTTCACACAATAGAATGCTACCCAGCCAACTAGCCTTGCTCTTCCCTTAGAATTCCTGCAGATAGAGCAATAATCCCAAGTGTTGAAGATTGTAGAGTCCATCCTGGAAGTAAAAGAATATACCTACATAAAAGATCTGCATATACTGACATTTTCTGGATTCTTTAATAAATTGGCCTTCTGTAGGTGTAGCCAATCACCTACAGAAAGTTGACAAGGTGATAAACACCGCTCTATCATCCATTGCCTATGTTAGAGGATGGAGAGATGCTAAGAACAAAGTGCTCCGAAAAAAAGGCCGGCAAAAGAGAACAACAAAAAAAATTAGAATTTTTAAAAAAATTATAAAGTATCTCTAAGAGTTTTTAATTCAAAGCCAAATAAATCTTCCCCAAAATAAAGCAGATAGAAGTAAGGATGATATAAAAGACAGTATAAAATAGCCTAATAATAGTTCCAAAAGCTATTCCTTTTTCAAAAGAAAAGAAGAGGCAGAGTATGCCACGGGACTGAGGTTGAGGGGCCGGATACTTTCTTCTTTCCTGTCTTTTGGCTTCGAGAGCGCATGCATGGGAATTAAGCTCAAAATGGGTTAGGATTTGCTTATGAAAGTAGCTTCCATTGGTAGTAGTAGTTCTGCCCACCAAGACCAATGTCCTTGGCATTAGAAGGAGATGATGCTAGTTGAAACGGACTTTTTTGATGTAGCAACTGACCTTGTCTGTTGTTCCTTTTTCTGTTCATACTTAGATTCCTGAATTTCTTTTCATCTGGCTCACCAGCTTTCACAACAATGCAGTGAATTTCCTAAAACCCTTCTCATAAATTTTTGTTTTGCCTATGTTAGCCAGATTTGTGTTTTTTTTATCTTGCAACTGATACCAATGCATGATATAATTTATTACCCTTTTACTACTGTTTGACTTCTAATTATTATGTGTGTAGTAATTCTGATGAAAAAAAATAAGCATTACCATGGAGAAAGGTTTTATTTGTTGTCAAATTCTGGGAAACTTGGATTTTTTAAAATAAAAACATCTGGTCTACTGTTAGCTTTGTAAGGTTTAGATTAGGCAGTGATGATTTTGTTAAGAATCTATGCATTTGAGGCTGGTATGAGGCTTCAAATACTATAATCATTGACAAATAGAATGCCTTTTTGAAATTCTTTAAATAAATAAAATAATGTTACAATTTTGTAGCATTGTCTTTAGTTTTTGTTGTTATATTCTTTTTGCTCATTGTTTAAATGGACATTCTCTCAAAAAAACACACTGTTCTATCATTTTTTTTTTTTTACTGTTTCATTCGCTGAGATAACTTACCTCCCCTCTTTCAGTGATAATCTGATTTTTTTCCCCCTGGAAGTTATTAGTGTAAATAACAAACTTCTCTGCTCTGGCCAGGCATGATAAAGCAGTAAGGAAATGCTTAGTGTTCAGACACAGACACACGCACAGGCTCTCTCCATTCTGTCTTTCTTTTCTCCTTCCTTTCCTCCCTTCACCCTACTACACACACATATACATGTTCACACATTTATCATTTCTTTGTAATTCTTTCTCATTGCTATTTAATACAGACTTTCTATATAATACCGAATGGTAATATAGACTGTTATAAAATAAATTTTACACATCTAGAAAGGTATATGGAAGTTAAAAATCCTTATTTTTAAGTATTATCTATAGCTAGAGTAAAAAGAAGTTTCTTCCCCTTACACACAGAATATTTTTAGAATTTTTTTCTTATGAGCTAAAGTCTATTGTAGATTGTATTAATTAATGGGAAAAATAAATGTCAAATTCAGATGTGTGTGTTAGGCAAGGTAACTAGAAAATGTTATATTTTTTTCAAGTTCTAAGCAAAGAATGTCTAGCTTTTTCTGTCCTCTGTGATTGGAACAAGCATGAGATATGTATAACATTTTAGGAGCACATATTATAATCAATCTAATCCCATTAGACTGGGTAAACAAATTAGCCCCAAAATTGCTGAAATTTATCACAGATTCCAATAAATGTTCATGCATTATTTGCTCTTCTCTGCTTAAACATGTGATGCTAAGTCCGTTTTAGGCTTTCACATAAGGATTAGTCTTTCCAATCATACCGAAGGCCAGATTGCTTAACTACAGCACACAGTGTCATGCTACAGATAATCCATGCCCTTGATTAATGTTCTTATAATCAATTGCTGTCTGGAAGTGACTCCTTCCCATCACACTCTTCACAAAAAGAGCAGATGGTATTTAAAAGGTTATGGCAAGAGGGCATTACAAAGGTCAAATGGAACATCGATCAAATGGGCAGAAAAATTGCCTTTTTTCTTCTTCTTCTTTCTTCTTATCGTAATAATCCACAAGGGAAAGAGGTATATGAATTATAGTTTGATCTGCAGTTCAAGCACTAAGGTATTTTCTTGTTTCAAATTTCTGTGTTGTTTTGGGTAATGAACCTGGAAATTGGATTCCTTGTGTGCCAGTAAAAAATTGTACCAATGTGATCATCTAAAACAAATAATTCTTAGACTCAAGAAGATTTTTTCAAAATTTTTAATGCAGCCAGAGGGTTTCAACTTAATAAAAGCTTTAATATATAGTGACTGTTGGTTCAGTTTTTTGTTGTTGTTGTTTGTTTGTTTTACAGGTAATGGCTTCATTTATAGAAACTGACACTACATTTTCATTTTTATATGAAATTAAATGCAACGCTTTATGTATAGATTTTCTCTCTGTCTCCCTGTCTTTATCATGTTTGTGACAGTCTATCATACATTTCAAAGTGATCAATTCTTTTTTTAATTGATATGCTTAGTTCTAATTAGGTAAAATCCAGGTTGGGAAGGGTACATTCCAATGTGCAGAATACAAAGATTGAAAATAAGTAAGAATATGTCAGTAAAAAGATTTTTAAAAACCTGAAAGGTGTTACTTTCATAAATTAGCTCCTTCAGATAAATAGATGCAGATGGCCTGGCCATGAATAGATCACTTCTACACAATATAATGAAGATGAAGATATTCATTATATAAATAAAGAGAATATGCACTCCAATTCATGCAGAAAAATGAAAAGCCTTTTGAACATGGTGGTAGAGTGTTCATGATGTGAGATATTTCTGTAGGTTTCTATTGTTGAAGGTACAATCACATGCATTTTCTGATGACTCAACAATCGTTTACTGAGTGGCTGTTTTGTACATAAGCATGTTAGTCATTTGGAAATGCAGATTTTTTTTTTTTTTTTTTCTTTTTCCCCAAGCAAGCAAGAGCACAGTGGTGCAGTCATGGCTTAAGGACATCTTTATGGTCATGTACGATTGAGGAGGAAAAAATATCCATACAAAAAGTAAAATAACATTATCAGACAGTCTTAAAAAAAATTTTCATAAGAGAATAACTGGCTAAACGTCAGATGGGTAGTCCTCACAATAATGTTGTTGTGATGTCACTAGAAAAAGAGATATCTATGGACTATATTGGTTAAGTAAGGTTTCACTCTGTTGAAGAAAGGGCTTTAAGAATAAATAGCCCTACATGCATTTACACCTATGTAACAAACATGCACATTTTGCTCATGTACCACAGAACTTAAAGTAAAATTTAAAAAAAAATTAAAAAGAGAATAAATAGCTTTAAAGAGTCACTGGGACCAAGGAAAGAGGAAGCAGAGGTACAGAAATGGAATATTCCTAGCTTGTTTAGACTGACAGAACTTCAGTATACATTACACACAGCAGGTGTATTTGAAAAAGTCTGGTGTTCAGATGGCAAAGGGGCCTAAATATTATATATAAATGTTGCATCTTACCATGGATGCAAATGTTTTTGAGAGAGAATTTTATTTCACATAGTCCTATGTGTTGCCTTTCCAGTGATATATAAATGATATTTCCATTTTTCTAACTAACAATTTTTTTTTTGAGATGGAGTCTCATTCTGTCACCCAGGCTGGAGTGCAGTGGCACAATCTCAGCTCACGGCAACCTCCGCCTCCCAGGTTCAAGTGACTCTCCTGTCTCAGCCTCCTGAGTAGCTGGGATTACAGGCGTGCACCACCACGCCTGGCTAATTTTCGTATTTTTAGTAGAGAGGGGTTTCACCATATTCTCCAGGCTGGTCTCGAACTCCTGACCTTGTGATCTGCCCGCCTCAGCCTCCAAAAATTCAGGGATTACATGAATGAGGCACCACACCAGGCCGGGAAGTAACAAATTTAACTCTTACACAAATATATGGCTTTTACCAGTGTCGTACTTACTAGAATGAATTAATCTGAAACTGATTAAAACCAATATAGCTAGATGTCACTCTGAAGGAACTGAAGTCTAATCCTGCCAAAATACTAACGTCACAAGATTGGAGAACATTCACTCTGCAGTTGTAACATGCATTACAATAGGAGGCAGGAGTACTCAGGAAAGTTTCATTATAGAAAGGGATTGCTGGACTTTGAATAGTTTATTAAGTGATTACTCTGCATCAGGCCTGAGGAGACATAGACCTTGCTTCTCAGGAGTTTCCAATCTAGAGTGAAAGGAAAATACATTTTGAGACCCCAAAACCACTAAGCCAAAGGGAAAATTCAAGCTGGGAAGTGCGTCAGCAAACCTGCCTCCCATTTTATTCTTAAATAAGATAGCTACAAAGACAAAATAAATAAATAAATAATAAATAAATAAATGAAGGTACATACTTCCCTCACCATTTGCCCACAAGGAAATACTTTGTGGTCCTCAAGATTCTTACCCTAAAACGGTTCTGATGAATTTCACCCTGGCAATGTAAATTGATAGCCTATGTTCACAGGTGCAGGACAAAGGGCAGAGAGGATTCAGTCATCCCTTTGCTCACCTGAGACAAATGCATACCTGATTGCTTCCTCTGCCAGATTGTATCTGTAAAAATGCAGATTCCCTAAGCCAGATTAAGGTTTAAGTGACTATTCCTAGACTGCCCTCTCACATGTAAATTGTGTATCAGTGAAAGGCTAATCAAGGACTTCAAAAGAATACAACCTTTTTGTGTCTTATCTACCTAGGACTTGGAAGCCCCTACTTCGAGTTGTCCCAGTTTTCTAGACCAAACCAATATACATCTTACACATATTGTTATATCTCATGTCCTCCCCAAAATGTATAAATGCAAGCTATCCCCCGACCACCTTAGGCACAGGTTATCAGGACTTCCTGAGGCTGTGTCACCAGCGTGTCATTAACCTTAGCAAAATAAACGTTCTAAATTGATTCAGAGCTGTCTCAGATACTTTTGGGTTCACACTAGTATACAAAGCATGCTGCTATGTAGAGCATGATGAATGATATGGATCCCATAAGAGGGACATATACTCATGGCCCAGAAGACTTTTTGAAAAAGGAGAATGTAAGAGCTAAACTTGAAGAGAAGCACAGCCTTCAATAGTAGATAAGAAAGAAAAATACCAAAATGGACTGGAGCAGGTTTTGACATTGCAAGTGTTTTTAGCCTGACCAATTGCAAATGCTTTTAGCCTGACCAATTGCAAATGCTTTTAGCCTGACTCAGATATTCTGATATAGCTCCGGGGTCAGGACAAGAGGCACTTCTTCTAACTCACTAAGAATCATTCAATTTAGTCTGAAGAAAAAAAAATATGGAAAATTGACAGTATTTTAGATATAGCTATGCAAAATGGGAGTGAGAATAGAAATAGGAAAGCCAGCTAAAATTTGCCTTAATCCTAGAGATGAAGGATATATTCTTCTCTGTGTGATCCCTTCAGACATCAATATTGTTCTGGCTTTCTCTACACAAATGATGGGTAAAAGATGGGAAAAGTATCAGTTCTTTCTCATCATGATTAAAACATAAAAACTTTTAATCTATCCAATAGAAAGAAATTGATGCGGATGCCTAGTTCACACTAATTTTCCCGGGGTCATGTCTGGGCTAATACCATTATCCTTGGAAAGCTCTTCCTTCTTCCAGAACCCTCACTCTATTGGGAAATATAAGTGGGAGATGTTATCTTATGCAGTCAGCCTTTTTAGCCACAGTGATTGGTTTAAGGATGTACACGTGACAGAGCCTGAATTAACTGACTTCTAACCCAGTACTCTTCTCAAAAAGAAACTGGGACAGACATAGAGACCTCTTAATTTTTCAGAATTCCAAGCTGTGAAACCTAAGTCCAAAATAGGAGACTGCTTGTTCTGCGTTTCCTATTATTGCTTCAGAAAATGAAGGTAGAAGATATGAGATAATTATTTTAGTATTAGATAAATTATTAGAGTGTCATATGCAAATGCATTGTTTCCTATGCATAAATTTAATCATGCCATTCACAAATATTTATTCACAACTGCTGTTGTCATGGGGTGCATTTTTAGGTGTACACAGAATACATAGAATCAGATTCATCCAATGCCTTAAAAGGCATTTGTATGCTAAAGTAATTTTATGAATAATGGCTACTTTCCTTTCTCTCCACTGTCACCGCACTTTAGGTCCTGATCACATTCTTTACGATTTACAGCATGCATTTCAAAATCAAGATTCCTGCAAATATGTTAAGTTTTTATAGTGCCATTTTGTGTCCTTGTACACAAATGAGGAGTCAGATGCATTCCTGGACATAAATACAAATCCTTGTGTCAATAGGTAAATATCAACCTTGAAAAATGAAATCTAGCCTGCATTCATTGCAGATTACTGTTTTTAATATCTTCACTAATATTAAAATAAGACACTGTTATCAAGGTTACTAAAATATCTTCATGGAAAAAAGAGTCTATAATGAAGTTCTTACTAGATAATTTACCTGGCACTTACCAGCTCACTATTTTAAAATTTGTTTTACACACAAATAAGCCTATTCTAGTGCAGAACAAATGAAAAGAGGCCTTATGATTTATTTTTTTGAAGCCATAATTGGGTGGAACATTTATCAATAAGCATGAACTGTCACCAGTATTTGTACATGGCAGTTTTCCTAGATGAAAACAGTGAATCAAAGCATAGTTATTTTAAACACTTTGTTAAAAACAAACTGATGTTTTCTTGATTCATCCCTGATTTGCTATAGAATTAAATGAATATAATTTGTGATACTGAAGAGTACCTTTTAAAAATACTTACAAAAATAATTATAGACATTTGGAACCAAATGAACTAGAGAGCTAAAGAATATAAACAAGCAGTGTGTGGTCAAGATTACCCCAGTTATGAAGAGGATGCCAACTCTGTGACCCCCACGGTGTGGGTCATGATTTTCCTGCACGTCCCTTCTTTAATTAGCATAAACAAAATAGTCATGAACCTCTCGTGAAGTGCGCTGCAGGAACAGAGAGCATTAAGTACATCAGTGAGTTCCATAAAAGAATTAGAGCAATAATGCTTAAGGGAAAGCCTCATATCAACAGGATCAAAATTTTTATTCAGAGATGCACTTAAAAATAGATGAGACACAAAAATTAAAAAGCATCTTCATGTGTTTTAGACCCCAATGTTACCTTCATATTAAACTTCTTTCATATATATTTTAGTCATTATTCAACAGAGATACAAAAAGAGTAAATAAAATAATCACAACTAGTTGGCTGGCAATCGTTTTAAATTTTTTTGTATTAAGGTCTATGCTAAATCTTGCGGAGGAGAAAAGCAGTCAGCTCAAAAGTTGGTGCCCATCTGTGCGGTGCCAGTAGGGGAAATAGCAAGATTCCACTCAGGAAGAATATGTAGATGTTCATTGTAGCCTTTATTTATGTTAATATGTATCTATTAATTATTGTCTATATTTAAGGTATACAATATGATGTTCTGAATATATATATACACACACACACACACAAACAGTGAAATTACTACAGTCTTTCATATTAATATATAAGTCACTTCACATATTGGTAAGAGAACTTGTGTGTGTGTGTCTGTGTGTGTTGGGGTGTGTGTGTGTATGTTAAGAGAACTGAAAATCTAGTCTCTTGGCAAATTTCCAGTATACAATACAATATTAGGAATTACAGTCCACATGCCATACATTAGATCTCCTGAATTATTCAGCCACATAATAGCAACTTTGTACCCTTTGACCAAGATCTCTACATTCTCCCACACACAAGCCCCTGGCCACCACCTTATTCTCTCTGGTTCTATGTATTTGACTTTTTCCAGATTCTACTGTAAGTGGGATCGTGTAGTATTTTTCTTTCTGTGTCTGGCTTATTTCATTTAAAGACAGATGAGATATAAAGATACTTTGTTAAAAACAAACTTTGACGTTTCCTTGATACATCCCTGATTTGCTATAGAATTAAATGAATATAATTTGTGATATTCATGATATGTGTATCCTGTAGGTTCATCCATGTGGTCACAAATTACAGTGTCTCCTTTTTTAAAGCTGAATGATACTTCATTGTATATATAGACCACAATTTCTTTATTAGTCCATTAATTGTCACTCAGGTTGTTTTAATATCTTGGCTTTTGCGAATAATGCTGCAATGAGCATGAGAGTGCACACATCTCTGCAAAGGGGTGATTTCATTTCCTCTGGGCATATATCCAGAAAAACGATTGTTGGCTCATATGCTAGTTCTATTTTTAATTTTATGAGGAACCTTCATGCTGTTTTCCATAACAGTTGTACCAGTTTACATTCCCACCAAGTGTTCCTTCTTCTCTATTCTCTGGTCAATATTTGCCATCTTTTGTCTCCAATACCAGCTATCCTAATGGGTTTAAAGTGGTATATCATTGTGGTTTTAATTTGCATATCCCTGGCATTTAGTGATATCGAGCACCTTTTCATTTACTGGTTGGCAATTTTGTCTTCTTTGGAAAAATGTCTATTCAGTTTCTTTCCCCATTTTTTCAGTTGGGCTTTTTATTTTTATTTTTTGCTTTTGAGTTGTGTGGACTTCTTATAAATATTGAATATTAAACTTTTATCACATATATGGTTCACAAATATTTTCTTCCAATTCATAGGCTATGTTTTTTAAATTGTTTCCTTGCTGTGCAAAAGCTCACTAGTTTAATGCAGTCCACTTCTTTACTTTTACTTTTTTTGCCTGAGATTTAGGTATGATATCCAAAAAAGTATTGCCAACATCTGTTAAAAAACTTTTTGCCTATTTTTAAAGGAGATTTATAGTTTCCGTTCTTCCATTTAGGTGTTTGATTAATTTTGAGGGTTTTTGTGCATATTGTAAGATAAAGATTCAGTTTTGTTCTTACACATGTGTGTATGCAATTTTCCCAACACTATATATTGAAGGAACTATCCTGGCTGGGCGTGGTGGCTCATGCCTGTAATCCCAGCACTTTTCGAGGCCAAGGCGGGTGGATCACTTGAGGTCAGGAGTTTGAGAGCAGCCTGGCCAACATGGTGAGATTGTGTCTCTACTAAAAATACAAACATTAGCGAGGTGAGGTGTTGGGCACCTGTAATCCCAGCTACTCTGGAAGCTGAGGCAGGAGAATCACTTGAACCCAGCAGGTGGAGTTTGCAGTGAGCCAAGATTGTGCCACTACACTCCAGCATGGGCGATAGAGCAAGACTCTATCTCAAAACAAATATATACATTAAAAATAAATGAATAAAAATAAATAGACTATACTTTCTCCATTGCTGTCTTCTTGGGGTACCCTTGCTAAAAATTAGTTGATTGTATATGCATGGGTTTATTTCTTGGCTTTCCATTTTGATCTATTGGTCTATGTCTCTGGTTTTATGCCAGTACCATATTGGGTTTGATTACTATTACTTTATAATATAATCATAGCATTATTTATACTTATGTTTTTATCAAGATAGTATATATATATATATATTTGCTAATTAATTAAATAGTATGAAGGGCTTACGGAGAAGGCAGTAGTATGAAACCACAATCCTATTTACCTTAAGATTTTCCCTAGTTTTAATATTTTTAACTGAACATAAACATATTTATGGAAAATATGTACTTCTATTTTTAATTCATATCCTACAGTCTTTGTATTTATGAAAAATGAGAATGTTGCTTATTTATGCAAACTTTTCTGCCTCTAAATTTTGTCAGATGTTTGATGGTTACATTATTATATTAGTTAATGTACGATATCTTCTAGAACTTTAAATAATATATTGAGATCTCATTTGTTCCGTCAAATACAGGCTGTACTTCTTGCTATTGCCCTCTTTTTGAAAGGAGAAAAATGGCTACATTTATCTCCATTGTTTTTCCATCTTCCCACATTCCACTGTCTTCTGGTTATTTTTAATATTTTAATACTAAAATAACTTTATTATTTACATTCCATCTTCTATGTTTGTTTCTAGATAGATATGACAATAAGTATACCTAACAATTTTATGGTATGGGCATCAAGCGTATCAGAATGCAGCACCCTCAATGTGTTTAGATGTCATTTGTGAACAACTCTTATGGCAACACAAGTATGTTATAGCTAACAGTTAAAACCAACAAGGCATTTATAGTATTTTAATTATTGAAATGTTTTTAGCACCAGATTATATAATATCTACTGTCATGTCCAGTGATATTGATTCCCATTTCTTCCCAGTGTGTTTAATGTTGTGGTGTTGCCCCTGGTGAATCTGCTTCTGTTTTGACCATTAAACAATTGTTAATGACAATGAGATGATGTGACGTGCTAATAAATAAGACTGCCAGAATGTCATATCCGGCCAAACTAAACTTCATAAATGAAGGAGAAATAAAATTCTTTTGAACAAGCAAATGCTGAGGGATTTCGTTGCCACCAGGCATGCCTTGCAGGAACTACTGAAGGAAGCAGTAAACATGGAAAGGAAACATCATTACCAGCCACTACAAAAACACACTAAAGTACACAGACCAATGACACTATGAAGTAACTACATTAACAAGTCTGCAAAATTAACCAGCCAGCACTATGATGACAGGATCAAATTCACACATAACAACATTAACCTCAAATGTAAATGGGCAAAATGCTCCAATTAAAAGATACAGAATGGCAAGCTGATTAAAAAGACAAGACTCATCAGTGTGCTTTTTTCAAGAGATACATCTCACATTCAAAGACACACATAGGCTCAAAATAAACGGATGGAGGGGAATTTACCGAGCAAATGGAAAGCAGAAAAAAGCAGTGTTCCAATCATAGTTTCTAGCAAAATAGACTTTAAATCAACAAAGGTCAAAAAAGACAAAGAAGGTTATTACATAATGCTAAAGGGTTCAATTCAACAAGAATAGCTAACAATCATAAATATATATGCACCCAATATAGGAGCACTCAGATTCATAAAACAAGTTCTTAAAGACCTACAAAGAGACTTAGACCCCCCCACACGATAATACTGGGAGACTTTAATACCCCACTGTTAATGTTAGACAGATCATTGAGACAGAAAATTAACAAAGATATTCAGGACTTGAGCTCAGCTCTGGACCAAGTGGACCTGAATGATATCTACAGAATTCTCCAGTAAAAAAGAAAAGAATATACTAATTTTCTCTGTGCCACATGGAACTTACTCACATAATTGAAAGTAAAACAGTCCTTGGCAAATGCAAAATAACTGATATCATATCAAAGAGTTTCTCAGACCTACAGCACAATCAAATTAGAACTCAAGATTAAGAAACTCACTAAAACCACACAATTTCATGAAAATTGAACAACTTGCTCCTGAATGACGTTTGGGTAAATAATGAAATTAAGGCAGAAATCAAGAAGTTGTTTGAAACCAATGAGAACAAAGAGACAATGTATCAGAATCTCTGGGATTCAGCTAAAGCAGTGTTAAGAGGAAAATTTATAGCACTAAATGCCAACATCAAAAATCTAAAAAGATCTCAAATCATCACACTTACATCGCAAGTGAAAGAACTAGAAAACCAAGAGCAAACAAACCCCAGAGCTAGTAGAAGACAAGAAAAAAACCAAGCTCAGAGTGGTATTGAAGGAGATAGAGACACAAAAATCCTTTTAAAAAATAAACAAATCCAAGAGCTGGTTTTTTGGAAAAAAAAAATCAATAAAACAGAATGCTAGCTAGACTAAGAAGAAAAGAGAGAAGATTCAAATAAACACAATCAGAAAAGATAAGAGGGATACCATCACTGACCCCACAGAAATATAAACAACCATCAAAGATACTATAAATAACTCTATGCAAAAAACTGAAAAATCTAGAAGAAATGGACACATTCCTGGATGAATACACCCTCCCAAGACGGAACCAGGAAAAGTTAGATTCCTTAACAGACCAATAACGAGTTCTGAAATTGGGGCAGTAACAAATAGTCTACCAAGCAAAAACAGCCCAGGACCAGAGGGATTTATGCTGAATTTTACCAGAGGTACAAAGAGGAGCTGGTAACATTTCTTCTGTAACTATTCCAAATAATTGAACAGGAGAGTCTCCTCTTTAACTCATTTTATGAGGCCAGCATCATCCTAATACCAAAAGCTAGTAGAGATACAACAACAACAACAAAAAGAAAAATTCAGGCTGTGATGAACATCAAGGCAAAAATCCTCAATCAATTACTGGTGAACTGAATCCAGCAGTACATCGAAAAACTTATCCACCAGGATCAAGTCAGCTTCATCCTGGGTTGCAAGGCTGGTTCAACATATGCAAATCAACAAATATAACGTATCACATAAACACAACAAAAGACAAAAGCCATGTGATTTTCTCAATAGACACAGAAAAGGCCTTTGATAAAATCCAACTTCCCTTCATGTTAAAAACACTCAATACAACTAGGTATTGATGGCACCTACCTCAAAATAATAAGATCCATTTATGACAAACCCACAGCCAATATTATACTGAATAGGCAAAAGCTGGACGCATTCCCCTTGAAAACTGGCACAAAATAAGGATGCCCTCTCTTACCACTCTTATTCAACATAGTATTGGAAGTTCTGGCCAGGACAATCAGGCAAGAGAAAGAAATAAAGGATATTCGAATATGAAGAGAGGAAGTCAAATTGTCTTTGTTTGTGGATAACATAATCCTATATATATAGAAAACCCCATCTACTCAACCTAAAAAGTTTCTTAAGCTGATAATTAACTTCAGCAAAGTCTCAGGATACAAAATAAATGTGCAGAAATCACAAGCATTCTTTACACCAACAACAGATAAACAGAAAGCCAAATCATGAATGAAATCCCATTCACAACTGCCAAAAAGAGAATAAAATACCTAGGAATACAGCTAACAGGGGAATTAAAAGCCCTCTTCAAGGAGAACTACAAACCACTGCTCAAGGAAATCAGAGAGGACACAAACAGGAGGAAAAACATTCCACACTCATGGAGAGAAAGAATCAATATGATGAAAAGGGCTATACTGTGCAAAGCAATTTATAGATTCAATGCTATTTACATTAAACTACAATTGAAATTCTTCACAGAATTAGAAAAAAACTATTTAAAATCCGTATGGAACCATAAAAGAGCCTGTATGGCCAGAGCAATCCTAAGCAAAAAGAACAAAGCTGGAGGCATCACACTACCTGATTTCAAACTATACTACAAGGCTACATTAATCAAAACAGCATAGTACTGGTACAAAAACAGGCACATAGAACAATAGAACATAATAGAGACATCAGAAATAAGACTGCACATCTACAACCATCTGAGCTTCAACAACCGTAAAAAAAACAAGCAATGGGGAAAGATTCCCTATTTACCAAAGGATACTGGGAGAACTGGCTAGCCGTATGTAGAAAATTGAAATTGGACCCCTTCCTTACACCTTATACAAAAATTAACTTGAGATGGATTAAAGACTTACATGTAAAACCCAAAACTATCAAAACCCTAGAAGAAAATCTAGGCAACACCATTTAGGACATAGGCATGGGCAAAGATTTTCTGATGAAATTGCCAAAAGCAATTGCAACAGAAGCCAAAATTGACAAAGGTGATCTAATTAAACTAAAGAGCTTCTGTACAGCAAAAGGGACTCTCATCAAAGCAAACAATCTACAGAATGGGAGAAATGTTTTGCAATCTATCCATCTGACAAAGGTCTAATATCCAGAATATACGAGAAACTTAAGGAAATTTACAAGGAAAAAACAACCCGATTACAAAGTGGGCAAAGGCCATGAACAGACACTTCTCAAAAAAAGACATATATGTCACCAACAAACATATGTAGAAAAGCTCAACATCACTGACCCTTAGAGATATACACATCAAAACCACAATGAGATACCATCTCACACCAGTCAGAAAGGTGATTATTAAAAAGTCAGGAAACAACAGATGCTGGCAAGGTTGTGGAGAAATAGGAATGCTTTTACACTGATGGTGGAAAAACACAGGCCATTGTGGAAGCCAGTGTGGTGATTCCTCAAAGATTTTGAACCAGAAATACCATTTGAACCAGCAATCCCATTACTGAGTATATGCCCTAAGGAATATAAATTGTTCTATTATAAAGATACTTGCACATATATGTTCATTGCATCACTATTCACAATAGCAAAAACATGGAATCAACACAAATGCCCATCAATGATAGATTGGATAAATAAAATGTGGTACATATACACCATGTAATCCTATGCAGTCATAAAAAAACAATGAGTTCATGTCCTTTGCAGGGACATGGATGAAGCTAGAAGCCACTATCCTCAGAAAACTAATTCAGGAACAGAACCAAACATGGTATGTTCTCACTTATAAGTGGGAGCTGAATAGTGAGAACACACGGACACAGGGAGGAGAACAACAGACACTGGGACCTGTCAGAGGAGGGTGGGTGGGACAGATAACATTAGGGAAAAGAGTTAATGCATGGTGGGCTTAATACCTAGGCGATGGGTTGATAGGTGCAGCAAACCACCATGGCACACGATTACCTAGGTAACAAACCTACACATCCTGCACGTGTACCCCAGAACTTAAAAAATAGAATTAAATTTTTTAAAAATGTAATCCCCCCAGATTAAGAGTCTCTGCATGTGGAGAAAGACATGCTTTCTGTCAGCTGAAATTAATTTTTACTGTTGCTTCTAATGGTGTCATTTATACAATTACTCTTTTGATTTTTTTGTTTGTTTGAGCCAAGGTCCGGCTCTTTTGCCCAGGCTGGAGTGCAGTGACAAGGTCTAGGCTCACTGCAACCTTCGCCACCCAGGCTCAAGTGATCGTCTCACATCATCCTTTTAAATATCTAAGACTACAGGCACACACTACAGCTAATTTTAGTATTTTTTGTAGAGAACTGTTTTCTCCATGCTGCACAGGCTGATCTCAAACTTGTGACATCAAGCAATCCACCAGGCTCAGCCTCTCAAAGTGTTGGAATTACAGGTGTGAGCTACTGTGCCGAGCTACAATTACTCTTCTTGAAAAGAGCTGCCAATGATATTCACTGCAGGTTCTCTTCTACAGGAAAGGTAATATTATGTTTCAAAAATGACTTCGAGGCTGGGCGCAGTACCTCACACCTGTAATCCCAACACTTTGGGAGGCCGAGGTGGGCGGATCACTTGGAGTTCAAGATCAACCTGGCCAACGTGATGAAACCCCATCTCTGCTAAAAATACAAAAATTAGCTGGGCATGGTGGTGCACGCCTATAATCCCAGATACTCAGGAGTTTGAGGCGGGAGACTCGCTTGAACCCAGGAGGTGGAGGTTGCAGTAAGCCAAGATGACACCACTGCACTCCAGCCTAGATGACAGAGAGACTCCATCTCAAAATAAATAAATAAATAAATAAATAAATAAATATTAAAAAAAAGACCTTGAACTATGATGTCAGGATATAAGAAGTCAACTTCCCATTGTAGAAAAATAATACAGTACAATCATGACCATGGGCATTTGGATTGCCTCCAGTGTTTGACTTTTATGACGCTGCTTTGATCATGTGCATACAGGTCTTTGTTTCAATAAATGTTTGCAATTGTCTTAAGTAGATACCTAGACATGAGATTGCTGAGTCATATGGTGAGGATACGTTTATTTATTTAATTTATTTATTTTTATTTATTTAGAGACAGGGACTTAGTCTGTTGTCCAGGCTGGAGTGCAGTGGCACAATCACAGCTCACTGCAGCTTCTAGCCCCTTGGACTCAGTCTCCCAAGTAGCCGGGACCACAGGAGTGAGCCAGCACACCCAGCTAATTTTTACTTTTTTTGTAGAGACAGAATTTTGCCATGTTGCCCAGGCTAGTCTCAAACTCCTAGGCTCAAGCGATCCACTTGCCTTGGCCTCCCAAAGTGCTGGGATTGCAGGAGTGAGCTACTGTGCCTGGCCTGTATTTTTAATTTTTTAAAGAAACTGACAAATCATCTGTCTTAGTACATTTTGTGCTGCTGTAACAAAATATCTGAGGCTGGGTAATTCATAAAGAAAGAAGTATATTGGACTCACAATTCTGCTGTGAAGTAGCAGGAAATAAAGGGGTTGAGGAGAGCTAAAAATATACGAGGTTGGGAAAAAGGAAGAAAAAATAGCTGTAAATAAATACAGAAGAAAATAAAACAACCATGAGAAAATAACTTCTGTGAATTTACAGCCACAGAATTAGAACTAATTAAGGTCAAGGTTGAGTTTCCTCAATCAAGGGCCTTCTCAATGGCAGCAAAATCCTCAAATCTAGAAGTATGTTACTTGACAGACGTCAATCATAGTCAAGCAGAGCTCATTGTGGAACATTCCATGGAAAGATAAGCAGAAAAAATTCTTCTAAATAATTAACTTTCTTTATGGATATTATGTTTTCCAGTTGCATAGTACCAATTCTAATAAGCCCATCCAAATACGTTGTTGGTCCTAAAACTGTCTCCTGATGTTTGACCTAATAGCAATGTAAATATTAGTTGCATCTGTTTATACAAACATTTACCCACCTTCATTGCTAGTTACAAAGTATCCTACTCTGGAAAAAAAAATAAAAATTAAAATAAAAAAAATTCAAGTTTAGATTGCAGCTCTAAATGTGTCAGTTTGTATGAAATAGCACGCACTCCAAGGCATCTTGATGAGTCTTCAGTGGGTGCTTGCTGACAATCTGCATTGTGCTTGTTAATTCACCATGTAGGATGTCTTTGAACCCAAGAGCCAAAATTATATTATTATCTATTCTCCAGTTCAATTTTGCAGACATTCAATTTGGAGTGGCTGTAGTGTCTCCAGATATAAATAACTCACTAGCTCCTTGGAAAACTGGTATGGATTTCAGAAAACAATTGGAATTTGGAGATATAATTTTGAAATTATCAAAATTTAGGAGATACTAAAAATTAAGAGAGTAAACAATATCCTTCTGGAAGAACATGGATAGAGGTGATATTGAAAATAAAAGAGAGGCCATCATTGGGGAAAGTAAGATAGTTGGTTCGGCTTCTGGTCTCAAGGGAGGTTGTGTTCATGTCTTCTCATCTCACAGGTTTTTGGCTCCACAGAAACTGGCGTCATACACGTAGTGGTAGGAGATGGATTTCTCTTTTCCTCATAGAGTTTGGGACAGTCCTACTCCAGTCCCAGGTTTCCAGCAGTAATTCACCCTCCAACTCCCTGACCCTCTTGGAGTAATTGTTTTGCTCCTTGTGCTGTAAGATATGTGGCTCTAGCCACTTCTGCCGGCTTTCAGTGCTTATTAAGTGAAGAGTTTCAGCCGCACTTACCCACTTTAGCTTTTTGTTTTGTTTTTAAAAATATGTGGTCTCCAAAGACGTATGTTTTGCCTTATAAAATGAAAACAGGCTTTTCTTTGAATACAGACATTAGATTACATACATTGTGGAACAGCAGAATAGTTCAAAACATGAAAATCTAAAGCAAGCCATCTTGATCAGAAATCATAGCCCTTTTAGTGTAACATTAGTAGCCCCTCACTGTTAAACGTGTTTTTACCATGAATAAAGGGCTATAAAAATTCCTGCAATTTAAGTACAGAGGGTACTGAAAAAGAGAGAGATATATTGACTTACCCAAAATAAATAAATCATGTTACTCATTTACCTGAGATTCAAAGCCAGATATTTTGATCTCTTACCTTTTACTTATTTTAACCCATGACACTTGCTTCCAAATATAGCTGGAAAAACAAATAGGCTAAACAATACAGTAAGTCAAATTCTTTCTTCTAAACTCAACTGATGAGAGCTGCAGAAATTCAGCCTTTTGGTCAAACAAAAGTTCAGCATTCTTAATAGCAACTGTCCACTAAAGCTTGTCTATGCCTATGTGATGGAATCCCTCGAGTTGCCATGAACAAAAAAGTGATAGAAAGATCCATGTGCACTCCTTGCAGGTGAAAATAAGAAGTGATAGTTCTCCCTCACTCTTTACTAAAAAAATTCTAGGCCAGGCATGGTGGCTCATGCCTGTAATCCCAATACTTTGGGAAGCCTAGGCAGGTGGATCACGAGGTCAAGAGTTCAAGACCAGTCTGGCCAAGATGGTGGAAACCCTGTCTCTACTAAAAATACAAAAATTAGCTGGGCATGGTGGCGGATGCCTGTAGTCCCAGCTACTTGGGAGGTTGAGGCAGAGAATTGCTTGAACCCCAGGAGGCAGAAGTTGCAGTGAGCCGAGATCACGCCACTGCACTCCAGCCTGGGAAACAGAGCAAGATTCCATCTTAAAGTAAAATAAAATAAAATAAAATAAAATAAAAATTCTAGGATTGCTTTGCAAGATAGTGTGAGTGAGGGCCATATATAATGCCGAGAAGAAAATACTGTCTCCTTCCAAGACCAAGCACAAGAGTTTAGAGCTCCTGAAGCCTCCTTCTGTTTATTATTAATTTGTTATATGACCTGGAGCATTTAAATCCTCCATTTAAGTGTTTCTCCAAGTCCCTATCTTAATAAGGGCTTGCCTCAACCAGTCCCTCTATTTTCCTTTTCCTTACTCATTTTGTATTCTTTTTATCTTTCCTTTCGTTTGTAGAGAAAGGTAGATTCTAACATTTTTAACCATTTCATTTTCATGCTCTGCTTCACACTCTGCAAGGGGCAATTGATAGATTTGCAAAACAAACTTTTCTTTTCATGCTCTCTGGGATAAACATTTGGAAAGTAGAAATAAATCAGGCAAAAGACAAAAACACCTGGATTTTTAGCCCACCTACGTAATAATGAGTTTCTGGCTCTAAAGTAAATGAGTTAATTGCATCGATAGGAACAATTTAATTTAATTTAATTGGAATGTGAACAGAGAGAAGATGTCCGAAGGAATCAAATCACACCTGGAAAGTAAAAGTCATAATCTTTCCCATTAAGTTAAATGAGGAAAAGGCCCATTTTAGAAATGACTTGTGATGCCTTCAGCAATTTGACCCCAATTTTTTTTTTCAAAATAGACTGCAATATAAAATAATTTAGTCATCTTCAATATTCTGTATATAGCTGAAAAACTAGATTATATTAAATACATAAATTAGGGTCAATTTTTAAAATGTAAGTTTGTCCTCTAAATTATTGGCATTTGATATAGGAATGATGAAAGAACTTGCATAAAAACATGCATCATCTGCTATCAATAATCATTTGAAAATGCTGCACACAAAATGTTTTATATTTATTACATATTGTACTCCCACAAAAAACCCTGGTAAAGTGGGTATTAAAACGTATTATCATATCATTGTTATGGATAAGAAAATATGAGGCAGAGAGAACTTAAGCAGTTTTCCTTAAATCAATTAAGAGTAGGAAAGGATTCCCTATTTAATAAATGGTGCTGGGAAAACTGTCTAGCCATATGTAGAAAGCTGAAACTGGATCCCTTCCTTACACCTTATACAAAAATCAATTCAAGATGGATTAAAGACTTAAACGTTAGACCTAAAACCATAAAAACCCTAGAAGAAAACCTAGGCATTACCATTCAGGACATAGGCATGGGCAAGGACTTCATATCTAAAACACCAAAAGCAATGGCAACAAAAGTCAAAATTGACAAATGGGATCTAATTAAACTAAAGAGCTTCTGCACAGCAAAAGAAACTACCATCAGAGTGAACAGGCAACCTACAGAATGGGAGAAAATTTTCACAACCTACTCATCTGACAAAGGGCTAATATCCAGAATCTACAATGAACTCAAACAAATTTACAAGAAAAAAACAAACAACCCCATCAAAAAGTGGGTGAAGGATATGAACAGACACTTCTCAAAAGAAGACATTTATGCAGCCAAAAAACACATGAAAAAATGCTCACCAACACTGGCCGTCAGAGAAATGCAAATCAAAACCACAATGAGATACCATCTCACACCTGTTAGAATGGCAATGATTAAAAAGTCAGGAAACAACAGGTGCTGGAGAGGATGTGGACAAATAGGAACACTTTGACACTGTTGGTGGGACTGTAAACTAGTTTAACCCTTGTGGAAGTCAGTGTGGCGATTCCTCAGGGATCTAGAACTAGAAATACCATTTGACCCAGCCATCCCATTACTGGGTATATACCCAAAGGACTATAAATCATGCTGCTATAAAGACACATGCACACATATGTATATTGTGGCATTATTCACAATAGCAAAGACTTGGAACCAACCCAAATGTCCAACAACGATAGACTGAATTAAGAAAATGTGGCACATATACACCATGGAATACTATGCAGCCATAAAAAATGATGAGTTCATGTCCTTTGTAGGGACATGGATGAAGTTGGAAACCATCATTCTCAGTAAACTATCGCAAGAACAAAAAACCAAACACCGCATATTCTCACTCATAGGTGGGAATTGAACAATGAGAACACATGGACACAGGAAGGGGAACATCACACTCTGGGGACTGTTGTGGGGTGGGGGGGAGGGGGGAGGGATAGCATTAGGAGATATACCTAATGCTAGATGACGAGTTGGTGGGTGCAGCACACCAGCATGGCACATGTATACTGCGCACATGTACCCTAAAACCTAAAGTATAATAATAATAATAATAAAAAAGACAAACATAAGAAAAAAATTGAGAGTAAATGCCATAGTTAGAATTAGAATTCAGATTTCCCATGTCCTGCTCCTGAGTTTTTGTTTTTAAACATTACACTAGCCAATCAGGAAAGACATACATGTTTAATAGCCATCTTTGTTATTTTATTATTATTATTAATCCATTCATGATCAACTAATGTCAACTTTATTCCAAATATTCACATATTTGTCTTTTTGCTACCTGTGTTCTTTTCCTATTGCTAACCCATACAGAGTGCCTTCTCCTAAATTTATTGAAAGGTGAACAACTGACTTACTCTCAAATAGCTATCAAGTAATCTTCAATTGAAGTGATAATTTTTGTTTACGGTGGTGAGTTTCATTAGGAGGATATAACTGGATTAGCTTCCTCTTCCGAATCTGATTGACTTCCACTGCAGAGGGAATACTTCATGTAAGTTTAGCATGTCAGCATCTAATTCTCTTGAGAATTGTAAATTTAAAGTTTGACTTCATGCAGAGAAACTAAAATCTTCCAAGATCTAAATATAGCATACTTCAAGACTCTTTGTGATTCTAGCCAGTAATATTAATGTTTTTGTGTTATACACAGTGTGGTAGACGCTTTCACTTGATAAATATTAACAGAATGTATCCCATGGCCAAACCTGGAAGTAAATATTGCAACGCAAACATTCCCCTCAGATTTTCTTAAACCTAAAACTACGGGTTCCATTCTAGCCTATAACTTGTTTTGTGTCTATCCACTTTTTTTTTTTTTTTTTTTTTTTTTTGACAGAGTCTCACTCTGTCGCCCAGGCTGGAGTGCAGTGGCACAATCTCACCTCACTGCAACCTCCACCTCCTGGGTTCAAGAGATTCTCCTGCCTCAGCCTCCCGAGTAGCTGGGACTACAGGTGCCCGCCACTACGCCTGGCTAAATTTTTGTATTTTTAGTAGGGATGGGGTTACACCATGTTGGTCAGGCTGGTCTTGAACTCCTGACCTCAGATGATCCACCTGCCTCAGCCTCCCAAAGTGCTGGGATTACAGGCGTGAGCCACTGTGCCCGGTCATCTATCCACTTCTAAGAGTAAAAATGGACACTGGATCATGTAAAGCAATTCCTTCCGAAATTTGATAATAAAGAGACATAGCATACACAGAGTTTAAAAGAATGTGCTGTAGAACCAAATAGCTTGGGTTAGAAACCTGACTTTGCCACTTACCAACGGTAGAACATCAGGCAGGTTGTATCACATTTGGTGTCCTCAGTATCCTGAACAGAAAATGAGGTTCTGCTTTATGGAATGTGTGAGCAAAAGGCTCTCTAATGATCCTTTATTATCTTCACCTCCTGGTGTTTGTCCCCTGTGAGTGTGAGCAGGTACTGGGAATGGGTTCTAACAAATAGAGTATGGCAAAGGTGATGGGATTTCACTCTAGTGGTAACATGATACTGTGTAAAGGCACAATCTTGCTAGTAGACTCTCTTAAGAGACTTCCTAACAGGGAGTTAAGAGGCAAACAGGCATAGTAGGAAGCTCACAAGTGGCCTCTAGAAGCGAAATTCAGCCTCCAACCAATAGCTAACATGAAGCTAGGATCCCCAGTCTAAAACTGCATGGAGATAAATTCTGCCAACAAACTGAGTGTGCAGTTTTTTCTCTACTTAAGAATCTTCTCTACTTTAGCCTTCTGATGAGAATGCAGCCTTTCTGACACCTAAATTAAAGTCTTGTGAGATCTCAAGAAGAGGATTCAGCTAAGTGGTGCACAAGTACCTCCACCACCATAAATGTGAGATAGTAAGTGTTTGACTTATAGTAAGTGTAGACTCCAGACTCTGCAGTCATGGGTAGTGCAGAGGTAGGAAACCAATAGACAAAGATGGGAGGATATATATTATTTTGTTCAACAAAAACCACACATTATATATGCAAAAAATGTCAGCAATTGTTATACACATATAGTAAAGTTTGCCTTAACTAGTCTCAGGCATCATGCACAAATAGGAAATTAATTTTTCAAAATTGTTTAAATGTTTAACATATTTAATAATACATATTAAATGTTATTTTTAATAATTTAATTTTTGAAAACTTGCTAATGTTTTACTGCACACCTGTTCAGAAAGGATGTTACACATTAACAAACATAGCTTGAATCCTCAAAAAATGATTTAATTACAAAACAAGATTTCAAACATTAAGAAGTGAATTTATACACACATGTTCACATCGGTGCACAGATACACACACATAATG
Organism: Pongo pygmaeus; assembly: GCF_028885625.2. Classification (NCBI taxonomy): domain Eukaryota; kingdom Metazoa; phylum Chordata; class Mammalia; order Primates; family Hominidae; genus Pongo; species Pongo pygmaeus. The sequence continues at coordinate 15,277,435 of NC_085930.1, read as the reverse complement.
TTCCCATAGCATTAATCCACTTATCATGTGTATAGATATATATGTATTAGGTGACTTTTTAAAAATTCTTCTTTGCTGCCAGACTTATAACCAATTGGAGAAATTATTCTAAATGGTGCTTCTAACTGCAGCTCCTAGCACAGTATGTGGTAGGTAGTAGACACTTTAAAATAGTTTCTAAATGGTTTATTTCATAAAAGTATGCATTTATATGGTCTATCTAATGTGTCACATAACAGTGCATATAGCTTCTGAGAAATGCATTATTAGGTGATTTTCTCATCCTGTGGACATCATAGATTGTACTCACATGAACATAGATGGTATAGCCTACTACAAACCTAGGATACATGGTATAACCTGTTTCTCCTAGGCTCAAACCTGTACAGCATGTTACTATATTGAATACTGTAGGCAATTACAGCACAATAAGTATTTGTGTAACTAAACTTATATAAGCATAGAAAAATACAGTAAAAATGATTTTAAAAAATGGTACACCTGTATAGGACGTTTACCATGAGTAGAGCTTACAGGATTGGAGGTTGCTCTAGGCGAGTCAGTGAGTAAGTGGTGAATAAATGTGAAGGCCTAAGATATTTCTATGTATTACTATTGAATTTATAAACACTGTACATTTATGTTACACTAAACATATAAAAATTTTTTCTTCAATAATAAATTAAATTTAGCTTACTGTAACTTTTTAAATACATTTTAATTTTTTAAACTTTTGACTCTTTCGTAGTAACATTTGGCTTAAAACAGAAACACATTGAACAGCTGTACAATAAGACTTTTTCTTTATACATGTATTATATACACATTTTTACTTTTAAATTATTTAGTTTTTTGAACAGTTTTGTTTAAAATCAAAACAGAAACACACACATTAACGTCTACACATCGTTAAGATAATCGATACCAGCATCTTCCACTTTAACATTTGCCCCAGTAGAAGGTCTTTAGGGGCAATAATATGTATGGAGCTCTCATCTCCTATGATAACAATGACTTCCGGAAAACCTTCTGAAGGACTTGCCTAAGGATGTTTTACAGTTAACTTTTTTTAATAAGTAGAAGGCATACACTCTAATGATCAAATTATAGCATAGTACATAAATAAACCAGTAATGCTGTTTATTATAATTATCAAGTATGTACAATACATAATTGTATATTTTCAACTTTATGCTAGACTTTTATAGGACTGGCAATGCAGTGGATTTGTTTATAACAACATCACCATAAACACATGAGTAATGCCTTGTACTACGATGTTACAATGGCTACATCACTAGGTGACAGACAGGTTTCAGATCCGTAATAATCTTATGAGACCACCATTGTATATGTGACCCATTGTTGACAGAAATGTTACGAGGTACATCACTGCATTTAGAGCACACCAATCAAATAACAACTATGATCCAGGACTTACAGTGTAAACTGAGGCTATAAATCATTTCAATACGATTCTAACCTCCAGCAGTTCATTGTCCAGGGCTAGAATTAGATGTACATAAACAAGCATTTACACCATGCTAAGGGCTAAGAGACATAGAAAAGTTTAAGAAGGCAAAAATGGATAGGCAATTGTCTGGCTAATGGGACCAAGTAAAACTTGGTAGAAATGAAGATTTACATGAAAAGGAGTACACAGGTTGCAAAGTCTAGGAGAAAGGATTGTTTGTCTCTTTCCTTCTCAGGACTGTAAAGGTTAGAACTCCCATCAGCAAAGGGTCTGACAATCTACTGCACAACCCAGGAAGTCTGGGTCTGGTGGCTCACCGGCAGTTTTCTTATATATGAGAGAAAAGGAAAGTTAAAGAGCTATGAACAACAGCCTCATGCCTCCAAATACACAGGTTTTTGACCTGATAATACTGTATGAGCTTTGTCCAGTTTGTTTCAAAAGTCCTTTTTAATCTTTTAGGGAAGAAATGCAAGTATTAAAGAATGTCTTTCCCTGCTTCTTTAACTTCACTCTACCTTCTCATTATTGTATTACTTTTCTCATTATTGTATTATAAAATCATTTTGGGAGGCAGTAAGTTGGTATCTTCAGAACACACCACTTCTGTTTTCTGCCACTGTCCCTCTTGATGATAGCTGGCTCTGTTGCCTTAAGTTGTCTAAGTTCTTATTCTATTTTTCCCACCAAACTCCCACTGAATATTATAAAATCCTGCAACCTATTGTGAATTTTAGTTGGTATGCTATCATATATCACTCTGGTTTTAGCTTTTTCACTGATAATGGACTATAAATTCTTCAAACATTCAAGTAGTATGAGGAGCTTGCATCCACCAGCAGGTTGTGGAAGACATTTGAACAGCAGGATAATGGGCTCCCTCAGTGATCACACTGGATGCTTGCAGTAAGCCTGGAATTTTATAGATTTATCTTTGTACATTTGTTTTAGTCTATTGTTTTAAATAAAAGTAACAAATTTAATTTCTGACTTTCTAATTCTCTCATTTTATATGTATCCAAATGCTCTCTCTCTCTCTCTCTTTTTTTCTCTCTCTCTCTCCAGGCCAAGCCCTCACAGCATTACATTGCTCACTGTCCTTGAAAAGATAGATGGATAACTTATAACCATAATTATAGACACTCACTGGTGTAATGAAGAGAATTAGAAAATGTGTACACAGTAGCAGTGCAGGAGAGAGGATACATAAATGGCAACTATTAATCTAATAGAAAAAGAGAGGGCTAGAATAATTAACACATGCCACACAGAGTGATCGTTTATGATAAAGATGACTGAAAAGATAGCAGCATTTCTTAGCTTTCCCCACTGGCAAAGAAAGCCAGAGCGAAAACAAAATGAATCTTTGGCCCAGACAGCAGCGATCATGTTTACTGAGCTGTGGCGAAAGTAGCCTCTTTATGAATCCATTTGGTAATTCTCCTTTAACCCCTGCCTTTACTACCAAAAATGACATATATTCTTGTCTTTTTTAAAAAATAAAATCTTGTCAGTAGCACATTTTAAAAAACACTCAGATTATTATATTAATCAACTTTAGCTAGGAAAATATTTGTCCCTGGACATGATTTGAAAAAAATAAGTAGTCATGCATTTAGGAAGCAGCTCATGTTTACTTGTTCATTCTTTTGGCTTTGTCCTTCTTCTCAAGTATATAGCCCATCAAAATATCACCACAGTTTAGAAAATTGATTTAAATGATCCGTAGACAAGGCATACATTCCTCACCATTAATGGGAAGATTCAATCTATTCACATAGGGTACATACAAGAGCTTGAAGTAATGAACACTTACTTATTCCTTTGACTTTCTTGCTACATATAGGTATATATTTATATTGTAATAAAATTAAGCCATTGTTGAATTGTATTTATTCCCAGTTTGTTATTTTGTGTAAGGCGTACTTTACTATGATAAATATGAGACAGGCTTGAGAGAGGCACTATTAGAAGCCTGTTTAAACTAATATTTAATAATATCCATGTGACTTGTTAGATGACAAATGGTCAAATGTATCTTTCAAATTCTATATCCTTTTAAAAATGTTCTTGAACTATATTAGAATGTCTAATGGCCACCATGGATAGTTTTATTAGTAGGTCCTCACGCTGTCCTTAGGATTTGTTTCCAAAAACTAGAACATTAAAAACTAGATATATTCATTATGAAATAATTGTTTAATTTTGTTTCTGGAAAGCAATTATTATTCCTTATTTTCTTAAAAAAAGATACCACTATTTATTATTATTTTGTGAGTATTTAGTTGTATATTATTGTACCATTCAAGCATGCACAATTATTTGATTTGAAATTTCAATTCATTCTTGGCTCTATATCTAATCCTGAAATATTCTACAAGAGGAATTGAAATATAGCATCCAGCAGTGGCAGACCCTTACTTTTCTGGGTTACAATATATCTGCTTTACTGATGTTTACACCTGATTTTTAATAATTCTTCACCAATTTATTCATCTGTTTGTCTTTTCTTTTTTTTTTATATTGCTACGAGCTTTTTATTAAGGATTTTTCAGACTGCAGTGAATTAAAGGACCAGAAGTTATTTTACGGAAGATAACAACTCTATTGTTTTTCTAATCTTTTATTTGTGTGTGTGTGTGTGTGTGTTTTAAAGTTTAATATAGGAGGCATTTCTTTTTTATTATACTTTAAGTTTTAGGGTACATGTGCACAATGCGCAGGTTAGTTACATATGTATACATGTGCCATGTTGGTGTGCTGCACCCATTAACTCATCATATAATATTAGGTATATCTCCTAATGCTATCCCTCCCCCCTCCCCCAACCCCACAACAGGCCCCAACCCAAATGTCCAACAATGATAGACTGGATTAAGAAAATGTGGCACATATACACCATGGAATACTATGCAGCCATAAAAAATGATGAGTTCATGTGCTTTGTAGGGACATGGATGAAGCTGGAAACCATCATTCTCAGCAAACTATCACAAGGACAAAAAACCAAACACCGCATGTTCTCACTCATAGGTGGGAATTGAACAATGAGAACACACGGATACAGGAAGAGGAACACCTGTTTGTCGTTTTTCTTTTCTTACTTAACTGTTGTATTTTTGTTCCACTGACTTCAGTAACCCTTTTCTCAGATTATTTAGGTTTTTCATCTATAGAAACAGTTGAATATTACATTTAAATCTGTGCAAGAAAAATAGAATATTTTAAAATGTGTTTGCATATTTCATTATGTCATTTTCTCATTAAAAAAAATAAATGGCTTACTAAATTCAGTCTACTTTATCTGTCCAGAAAGCCTAGATTTCATTTACATTCTACGTATTAATCAACATGAATGCTATCCTTCATATATTCTGCATTATTTGCTGTTTTCCTGCATAAAATCCATTGACCACAGCTTCCATTATTTAGCCATCCTGTGGTTATCCATGAATATTCTACAATTCCATCAATACTTATCTAAATACATGGAGATTTTCCTTCTTTGACCCTAACACGATGTGGCAATTTTTTTTCTTACTGCCCTAAGGCAGTTTTCCATATATTCATTTGGACAGTTTAAAACCTTTGTGTTTTGTTGTTTTCTTTATTTGTTCTTCTCCACATGCTTGATTTTATTCCCTTGAAAGGAGAATATATATCTATTTTTTTCTTTAGAGATTTGAACAAGCCCTTAACTACATTAATCTTCAGTTTTTTATCTGTAAATAAAAGTTAATAATAATTATGATTTTTTGGGCATTTTAACAAGCTAGATACTGCAGTAAATATATACATTTTCTCTTTCACTCTTTACAAAAATCCTATGAGATAGTTATAATATTTCTGTCTTACAATGAAAAGCCTTCCCAAAGTTTTGATTCAGGATTGAACTTCAGATCTTCTGCTATCTTCCAAATATCTTGATGGTAACTACTAGATCACATTTTCATACCTTTATCACAGATTCTAAATAGAAATAAATATATATAAATCATTTATATATTAGATCATGATTTTTATATCGCTCAAAAAAGCCAAAAATAACTTACACAAATTATCAAATATATATTACATGTAATTAAATATTGGCAGTAAATATTTTTTAAAAGAATTGCACTATAGTTATGGGCCCATTAGAGAACTATGCACACATTAGAGGACTGAGGTCATGGTGCACAAATCAGAATCTGGAGAGCTAGGCACATTCCAAGAATCACAGCTGAGATTTGCTTATCTGGAGCAGGAACCACTAGGGCCATAAACAGCAGGAAACATATTAATAGAATTTGATCAAAGTCTGAATGTTGAGTGTGGACTTGAATGACAGTAAGAAATCTCATGGGAATTTTTGCATTGATGTTCATCAAGGATATTGTCTTGAAGTTTTTCGTTTTTAGTTGTATTTCTGCCAGGTTTTGGTATCAGGGTGATGCTGGCCTCATAAAATGAGTTAGGAAGTACTCTTTCCTTTTCAATTTTTGAAATAGTTTCAGTAGAAATGTTACCAGCTCTTTGTACACCTGCTAGAATTCAGTTGTGAATCCATTTGGTCCTGGGCTTTTTTTGGCTAGTAGACTATTTATTACTGCCTTAATTTCAGAATTCATTACTGGTCTGTTCAGAAATTCAATTTCTTCTTGGTTTAGTCTTAGGAGGGTGTATGTCTCCAGGAATTTACCCATTTCTTCTAGATTTTCTAGTTGATGTGCATAGAGGTGTTTATAATATTCTCTGATGGTTATTTGTATTTCTGGGGGATCAGTGGTAATATCCCCCTTATCATTTCTTGTTGTTTTTATTTGAATCCTCTCTTTTCTCTTTTATTAGTCTAGCTAGTGGTCTACCTATTTTATTACTTTTTTTTTTTTTCCAAAAAAACAGCTCCTAGATTTGTTGATCTTTTGAAGGTTTTTTTGTGGCTCTATCTGTTCAGCTCTGATCTTGGTTATTTATTGTCTTCTGCTTGCTTTGTGGTTTGTTTGCTCTTGATTCTCTAGTTCTTTCAGTTGGGATGTTAGTTTGATAACTTGAGTTCTTTTGAGCTTTGTGATGTGGGCATTTAGTGCTATAAGTTTCCCTCTTAACACTGCCTTAGCTGTGTCCCAGAGATTCTAGAACATTGTATCCTTGTTCTCATTAGTTTCAAAGAACTTCTTGATTTCTGCCTTAATTTCATTATTTACCCAAAAGTTATTCAGAAGCATGTTGTTCAATTTCCATGTAATTGTATGGTTTTGAGTGAATTTCTTAGTCTTGAATTCTAATTTGATTGTGCTGTGGTCTGAGACACTTTATGTTATGATTTTAGTTCTTTAGCATTTGCTGATGAGTGTTTTCCTTCCAATTATGAGAAATTTTAGAGTAAATGCCATGTGGCAATGAGAAAAATGTATATCGTGTTTTTTGGGGGGTTGGGAGTTCTCCCATTTTGGAAGACAGTATGGTGATTCTTCAAAGACCTAGAGACTGAAATACTGTTAGACTCAGCAATCCCATTACTGGGTATATACCCAAGGAAATATAGGTCGTTCTGTTATAAAGTCACATGCACGTGTATGTTCATTGCAGCACTATTCACAATAGCAAAGACATAGAACCAAACTAAATGCCCATCAGTGATAGGCTGGATAAAGAAAATATGGTACATATACACCATGGAACACTATGCAGCCATAGAAAGGAATGAGATCATGTCCTTTGCAGGGACATGGATGAAACTGAAGGCAATAATCCTTAGCAAACTGATGCAGGAACAGAAACCAAATACCGCATGTTCTTACTCATCAGTGGGAGCTAAATGATGAGAACACATGGACACATAGAGGAGAACAGCACACACTGGGGACTACCAGAGGGTGGAGGTGGAAGTGGAAGGAGGGACAGGATCAGGAAAAAATAGCTAATGGGTACTGGGCTTAATACCTGGCTGATGTACAACAAACTCCCTTAACACACATTTATCTATGTAACAAACCTTCACACACTGCACATGTATCCCTGAACTTAAAATACAAATTTTAAAATAAATACATATGTGTCTTTATAACCTTGAATTAGACAATGATCTCCTAAATATGTCATTGAAAGCAAAAAGCAACAAAAGAAAAATATATATTTGACTTCACCAAATTAAAAACTTTTATACAAAAAAACACCATTAAGAAAGTGAAATGAACCCACATAAAGGGACAAAATATTTGCAATTCATGTATCTGATATGGGTCTAATCCAGAATATATAAAGACTGCTTACAATTCAATAACAAAAAGACAACCCAGATAAAATTTGGACAAAATATTTGAATAGGTAGATCTCCAAAAAAGTATGTACAAATAGCTAATAAGTGCATGAACAGATCCTCAACATCATTGTTCATTAGAGAAATGCACATCAAAACCACAATGAGACACCATTTTACATGCACTAAGATGATTATAATCTCTTTTAGAATGGAAAATAACAAGTGTTTGCAAGGACGTGGGAAAATTGGAACCCTCATACATTGCTGGTGGGAATGTAAATGGTACATCCATTGATAAAAACCGGAAAATAGTTTGGCAGTTTCTCTTTTGAGAAGTGTCTGTTCCTATCCTTCACCCACTTTTTGATGGGGTTGTTTGTTTTTTCTTGTAAATTTGTTTGAGTTCTTTGTAGACTCTGGATATTAGCCCTTTTCAGATGAGTAGATTACAAAAATTTTCTCCCATTCTGTCGGTTGCCTGTTCTCTCTGATGGTAACTTCTTTTGCGTGCAGAAGCTCTTCAGTTTAATTAGATCCCATTTGTCAATTTTGACTTTTGTTGCCATTGCTTTTGGTGTTTTAGACATGAAGTCCTTGCCCATGCCTGTGTCCTGAATGGTATTGCCTAGGTTTTCTTCTAGGGTTTTTATGGTTTTAGGTCTAACATTTAAGTCTTTAATCCATCTTGAATTAATTTTTGTATAAGGTGTAATGAAGGGATCCAGTTTCTCAAAATGTTAAACATAGAGTTACTAAATGAGCCAGCAATTCAACTTCTAAGTATAAACCCCAAAGAAATGAAAACATGTGTCCACACAAAAACTGTATTCAAATGTTCATGGCACCATTATTCATAATACCCAAAAGTAGAAACAACTAAAATGTCCATAAACTAGTGAATGGGTAAACAAAATGTGTTATATTCAAAAATTGGAATATTATTTGACCATAAAAAGAAAGGAGGTACTGATATATGCTACAACATGCATGAACCTTGAAAACATTATGCTAAGTGAAATAAGTTAAACACAAAATGCCACATAATTATAATTCCATTTATAAAAAATATCTATTATAGGAAAATTCACAGAGACAGAAAGTAGATTAGGGGCTGGGGGCAGTGGAGCAAGAGCGGCTGCTAACGGGCATGGATATTTTTTTCTAGAATGATCCATGCAATGCAGGATTAGGGTTGGAGATAAAAATATGAACTTATGCTAGTGTAACACTGATGCAGAAGATACACAATGAAGCATTGACAGACAGTGCATACACACACAGGTTGGTATACGCACATATATTTGCTTGGTCTATCAGTTGAGAAGCCCTAGAGGCCATATGAAATTCTAGTAGCAATGAACATACCTAGCTCACAAATATTGTTTTATGCCAATCTCTGATAAAACAAACTAGAGCCTCTTGAAAAAAATGATTAGTTTTAGGACTGGAACAGAAAATACACAAGACAAAACTGGAACATCTTCTAGTACCAAAAAGTAAGAAATGCTCAAAACTATATACCACAGTGAAGGGATTCCAGGGCAACTAAAAGAGACCCTAATACCCAGGGCTACACCAATTGTGATCAATAAAATAAAAGAGTATTAGATAATAACCACAGTTCGAAATAAATATGTGTCAATACTATTATAAATAAATGCTAAGGGGAGAAGAAACGACAAGAATCCCTCACAGAATTATTTCGAATAATTATGTAGGTGCTCTGTATCAAACAAGTAGAGCCTAATTTCCTGCGCTTTAAGTGCGGGCTACGCTTTGTGACTTTCTGCCTGTGAGTACGGTATATGAGAAATGAAAAGGTCAATTTACAGTGGAGAAACCTGCGAAACACTACACTAGCCATGTGATGAAGGTAAGCACCACAGTGATAGGTTATGAAAGTGTGTAGCCTTGCACATGTATACAAGTGTAACAAACCTGCACGTTGTGCACATGTACCCGAGATTTAAAGTATAATAAAAAAAGAGAAAAACAAGAAAGTGTGTAGCCTTAATATAATGTGATGAAAATGGCACTTTATTTCTGTTGTCTTCCTTCCCCCTAGACATTCATTGAATCAATAAAAATATGACACAATCCCAAATTGAAAGCGAATCTGTAAAGCACTTGACCAATATATTTTAAAACTGTCAAGGTCGTTAAAAGCAAGGAAAGACTGAGAACAGACACATGCAAGAGGAGCACATGGAGACATGACTATCAAACATTATTTGGTATGACGGATGAGATTCTGAGACAGAAAAAGGACCTTAGGTAAACATGGAGGGCATATAAATAAAGTATGGCCTTTAGTTAATAATAACGTATCAATATTGTTTCTTACTAATGTAAGAATTTATGAATTCTTACATTAGTAAGATGAATTTATCTTACCAATATAAGATTTTAATAATAGGGAAAACTGCATTTAAGGTATTTGAATATTATGTGTATCATTTTCAATTTTATTTAAATATACAACTATTCTAAAAATAAAACATATATTTTAACAGATAGGCAAATGATTTGAAGACATATTTTACCTAGGAAGACGCGTGGATGGCAAAGAAGCATATGGAAAGTTGCTCAGTTGATCCATAATGAATAATTCCTATACACCTATTGGAATGAAAAGGATTAAAAAGACTGACTACACTGCATGTGGGTGAGGATATGGAGAAATCAAATCTCTCATACTCTGCTGATGGGGATTTAAAATGGCACAACTTTGGACAGCAGGATGAAAGTCTCTTAAAAGTTAATAATTTTACTCAATATATAATCTAAGTATTTCATTCCTATGCATTTACTCTGTGTCTCTATCTCCACTTTACTTGTTACACCAGTATAGGCTAACGGGTTAATAATTTTGAAACCACTTTTTTTCTCTTTCTCTCCCTTTCTCAAGACAACCCCACCTACACACAATTTAAATAGTTATGCCAAAATTATTATTCAGTACAAATGATTTTGTTTAAGAGGATGAAAGTTTAACCATTCCTTTGACATTGAGCTCATGATTCCTTCAGGAAGATGTAGATATTGAAGACTGATGTAGATATTAAAATCTTAGAGATTAACTAGTAAATTGCTCTCACTTTACAATTAAGTTTACTGAAAGAAAATTGTCCCTAAGTAGCTAGTCCTGAGTCTTGCTTGCAATAACAGTAGAAAAATAAATAACATTCAGGCCTGCCACTTTCCCTTCTTATAAATTGTGGAACTGTCATTGAGTTACAATAGTGTATATATACATCCCTAACCAATGTATTGTTTTAATTTCCATGTTTTTGAACTTTTTACCTATGATATTAAACTGTTTATAATCATTTATGTTTTTTATCTATGTTGATGAGTATAACTTCAGTATATTTTAACTCTTTTATAGTGCCACATTCCTTTTACAATACATGTAAGAATATAACACAAATGGGTTTTTTGACTATAAACTTATATGCAGCTACTGCACTCAAAGAAAGCTAAAACGTGTTTTTCTTTTACCCAGTGGGGAGGGCAAGAAAAAGAAGGATATGCACTAGGCAAAAATTCGTACTTGGGAAAAAACTCATTTTGGAAGATGGCAATGTCCTTTAGGTAAATGTTTAAGGTGTTTGCCATTTTATACATGTGTATTAACATATGTAACCTTTTTACATGTTTCCTTCTTCACATATACAAGTCTCTTGTCTGAAAGGAATTGTCCTAGGAATATAAATGCTTGTTCACAGGTAGATGCGTCTTTGACTTTACTAGATAAAGTGAAGTTCTTTTAAAGACTGTTTTTCAATTTAAATGCACAATAGCAATGTATCAGAGTCTGCAGTACCCATATGGACTAGCCATGGTATGATCCTACACACCAGTGTGAAAATATTTTGAGAGGAATATGGGAAAAACAGAAAATTCACAGGATACTATGAATATATGAAAATTTTGTTATTTAATAGTCTAGAATACAGATATAGGATAATGATGAGATATTTTCATGTGAATTACATGTAAAATATATTCACTATTAAATATAACTTTAAATGTACAGTTATGGAAATATTTGCATTGTATTTTAGACAAATCCTTTTGACAAATTGGCTGCAAGCCACACCATAAATACTATGGAGCTTGAATGCAAAATGCCCTCTAAGTCTTTTCACCTTGGGCAATACTCCTTCTCTGGCTCAACTTTTACTACTAAAAATGGAAATGTTAATATCTGCCTCATATGCTTGTTGTGAGAATCAAATTTTTTTAAAGTATGCAAATAACTTTGAATATTAGCAACATTGAATGTTAGCAACATTGAATGTTAGCAACATTGTTATTACTGTCATTATAATTATTACTGAAAAATACCAATTCGATTCATAAAGGTGTAAATGTTTATTCTATTTTCTAGCTGCATTGATCCTGAGAAATAATACTATTGTGTTTCACCATAGAACTGTATTTAGATAAATTGTCTATGGTCTAGAATGCTTAGATAAACTAAGGGGGAAAAATACTGGTTCTGGCATAAATTCTTACATAAGAGACCAAGCAACTGTCTTCTAAGGCAACAGTAGTCAATATTAAGTCAAAGAAAGTTCAACTACTCAGGAATTAATGAGATGTCATGTAAGCTGGCAGTTATTTCAGGATCTAGGCGCTTATTGAAAGAAGCATAGTAGAATAAATCATACATAAATCCTCTTTAAGTTGGAGTTTGATAGCCATTAGATATGGTTTGGCTGTGTCCGCACCCGAGTCTCATGTTGAATTATAGCTCCCATAATTCCCACACGTTGTAGGAGGGACCCGGTGGGAGATAACCGAATCATGGGGGCAGTTTCCCCCATACTGTTCTTGTGGTGGTGAGCAAGTTTCATGAGATCTGATCGTTTCGTAAAGGGAAACCCCTTTCATTTGGCTCTCTCATCCTCCCTTGCCTGCCACCATGTAGTACATCCCTTGCTCTTGCATCGTGATTGTGACGCCTTCCCAGCCACGTGGAACTGTGAGTCAACTAAACCTCTTTCGTTTATAAATTACCCAGTCTTGGGTATGTCGTTATTAGCAGCGTGAGAACAGGCTAATACATTAATTTGTCATTAGTGTTTAACATAAGAGTTCTACATATCATTAGAGTTGATGCCCTAGTTTTAAAATACTCTCTCATAGAGAACTACGAATCTTTGAGAGAATAAATATATTTTGTCTTAAATAAAGCACAGAATGGCTTTAAGATATTTTTAAGAAAGACATTCACTCTATGTATGTGCATATAGAGGCATGAATATAGGCATAGAGGGATTCACAAATTGATAGCTGATGCTGATAATGATAGATATAGATAGATTAGTGGAGTCAATTAACTGCTGAAAGTAAAATAATTACAATAAAAATGTCATATGTGTTAATAGCTAACATTTATAAAGTTATTACTGAGCTCCGTATACTGTGGTAAGATTTTCTATAAACTGTCCTTCTTGACTACCATAGTAGATCTCTGTGAAAAATATGATTGCTTTCTTTTATTTCACAGATGAGTAAATTGAGTATATAGAGATTAAATAACTTACTTAAGATCATAAATAGTGAGGATAGAGACAAGATCACAAGCCTCTTCTTTCAGTCACCAAAGCCCACAGTTTTAATCCTATTCCTTAGCTGCTGACAAGAAAAACTAAGTCATCTGAAACATTTTCCATACAATAGTAAACCTCAAATTTGTCTATTCTTAGACATTCAATGTTTGGTTATAACATTTATATATGTTGGAGGATTTGTTCTTATTCTATAATGAATCAAATGTCTTAAATGGGAAGGACCAGACAGTAGTATTCAATCCTTAAGTAAATTTGAAATTTTGAAAAGGAAATAAGAAAGGAAGAAAGAAAGAAGGGAAGGATGAAAGGAAGAAAGGAAAAAAGGAAGGAAGGGAAGACTGAAGGAAGGGAGGGAGGCAGGAATGGAGGAAAGAGAGGGAAAAAAGGAAAAAAATATTAAATGTCTTAATGCCTGCTGAACTACCTATAAATATTCTCAAAGTTTGTCTTTGGTACATCAACAAAGATCAAACAGGAAATAAATCATACTTAATTTACTTACTATAGCAACTTTAAAATATAATCAGGATTCATTTTAGTTGAAATTCTGTTGATGACTTACATACAAAAAGTGTAGAATATATAACTAAAGTCAGTTTCTCTGGATGTTGATTTTCTACTATGTAAAATAAGAAGGCTGACTTACATGATGTTTCTAATTCTAACATTCAATGATTTTCTCTACATATCATGTTGGAGCGAAGGGGGAGGGGAAGTAAGAGATCAGCACAAAGAATGTTAAGAAAATAAATGGACTAGTGAATTCATAATTATTTTCATGACTACCACAAGGCATAATGAAGAATCACCGTGATTCTACTCTATAGAAATTTCAATGCTCTCTGCTGCGCTGAGTATTAGAAAAAAAATTATGCAAGTGCCATTTCCTACATTTACAAATCTATACAGGCTAATTAGCAATTAAATGGAAATTTTAATAAATGCTATGAATCAAGCCTAATTGTATATGCTGTCAGCTAGCTGTGATATGAGAAATGCCATTCCATACTTTTTCTCTATTACTCTAAATAATTGAGAATAAAGTGGGTGTGAATTGTATAACACTTCCTCTGTACTTCAAAAACATCAAGGAAATTCACAACTCTTCTATTTACTATGAAACATTAATCAGTTTTACATTTTCATAGATATGAATATGAAACCAAGCAGATGATAAAAATATGTCTTATTCTGAATGGTGTCACAGTAAAATGAATACATTCTTTCAGGGAACAGAAATTAGCTTTCAGCTGTAACATGTGTATGTTCATGCTCCAGGCACCTCGACTATAATTCATATAATAATAATAGTAGTGTAAAAAATCACTTGAGCATAATAGATTATCCACTTGTATCCCATTTTGTAATTTATGCTAATATGAATCATCATGACCTCATCTGATAGGCAAATAACACTGTGATATTCTTTTATTTTTAGTTGTCGAATAATTCTATAGAAAGAACTACTGTTCCATCTAAAACGATGATATTGTTATCCTAATAGCCAATAATTAGTTCCTTTCTTTATATTTCTAAGTATTTTCTCATTTTAAAGGAGCAAGATCTAGAACATACTATTGAAATAGCTTCTAAATAAGCTTTAGATTATAAATCACAAGACAAATGTGAAATATTGTTACCATGCTTGTTCCAATGCTCAATTGGTAAAATAAGTTGAAGTCAATTTAATCAAGTAAAGAAATACAGTTTAGTGATTTCCAGAAGAGATAGATAGTACATAATATTAGACATCATTTTTAAATTCTATTTTGATTTCTAATTGGGGTATTTTGGGTTTAATTTCTAATATATCTATAATAAATGCACTTATAAATGTTTGGTGTAGTTGTGGGATTCTACTTACTCAAAAAGATACTTGTGCATTAACCACACTTTTGTAATGTTAAAATTATAATTGAGACATTCAGTGTGTCTCCTCATTATGTATCCCTTTATATAAGTGTAATAATGTAACCCATAAATGTGGGCCACAGCAAGTTTGTGGAATGGATGGAATTCAAACTCTGTTATTCTTTATTTCCTCTTAATTTCCATATCATATATTTGAAGACTCCAACATTTTCTTTGATAATTTTCTTTTATTACCAAACATTTAGGCAATATTCTAAACTCATGCTAGTGTAAAAATAACTAATAGTACAGTTTACTATTCTACAGTAACATATTTTAACATAAAATTTTCTGAGTCATTAAAACTATTGTCATGGACTGCTTAAAGACAGAGATATGTTAGAAGAAATGTATCGTTAGGCAATTTTGTTGTGGTGGGAACATCATACCGTACTTACACAAACCTGGATAATTTAGCCTAATACACACCTAGGCCATATGGTATAGTCTATTGTTCCTAGATGATACACTTACTGTACATCAAGTTACTGTACTGAATACTGTAGGCAATTGTAATACAATGGTATTTGTGTATCAAAACACATCTGAAGATAGAAAAGTTACAGTAGAAATACAGTACTACAATATAAGAATGTATATGTGATCTGTCATTGACGGAAATGTTATGTGGTGCATGGCTATATGTTAATCGTATTACAGTAGAGAATCATAAAGTAACAAAGACCATAGTAAGAGGTGCTTTTTGTTGTTGTTATTGTTTTTAATGTTTACTCTATAAAGTGAGAAAAAAATAAAAGAATATACAGGGTGACAGTTAATTTGCTATTTCAAATATACTAGGCTAAATGATGCCAAGAGAGGTGGTAAACATTATTTTTGGTTGTATCTGTGAGTGTTTCCAGAAGAGTTTAGCATTTGAATCAGTAGAATGAGTAAAAAAGATCTGCCTTCACCTCACCAATGTGGGGGGCATCACCCCCAATCTGTTAAGGGATAAAATAGACCAAAAAGTTGGAGAAAGAGCAAATTGTCTCTCTTCATATATATTCTTGAACTGGAACATCTATCTTCTGCCTTCAGACATCAGAGTTCATGGTTCATGAGTTCAGAGTTCATGGTTTGAACTCAGAGTGAATTACACCACTGGGTTTCCTAGTTCTCCAGCTTGTAGGCAGCAGATGATGAGTCTTCTTAGCCTCCGTAAACCAATGAGCCAATTCCCATAATGAATCTTCTCATATAGATACATAGATAGATAGGTAGATAGATAGACAGACAGACAGATAGATAGATAGATAGATAGATAGATAGATAGATAGATAGATAGAGATACATACCTCCTATTGGTCTGTTTCTCTGGAAACCTTGACTAATACATGCAACTTTGAAAAGACATATAGTAGCCAGCCTCCAAGATAGCTCCTAATGAGCCTCAACTTCTGTTCCTCAAACATTTATGAAGGGCCCTCCCACACTGTATCAGCATCAATCTATGTGATCAATATAATATGACATAAATGAAGTTATGTGACTTCTGAAGCACAATTATAAAATCTGTGGCAGCTTCTAGTGTGCTTTCCATGTATCAATAGCTCTGAATGAATCAGATATTTAGCTATGATGACATGCAAACAATGCAATGAATTCCATGCTATAAGTAACAACCCCTAACAACAGCCGGCACCAGCTTGCTATCTAAGCTACATGAATGAGCCCAGTTGGAAGCACATTCTCTAGACCCAGTCAATTTTTAAGTAAACTACAACAAAGGCTGACGTCTACCTGCAACTCATGAGTGACTTAAGCCAAAACAACCCTGTTCAATCGTACATTTTTGACTAATACAAACTGTGAAAAAATAAATATTAATATTGTTGTTTAACTCACCAAAAGTTGAGGTAATTTGATTCACAAAACAGAAACCTAATAGAAGTAAGAAGTAGTAGTTAAAATTATTACTGTTCTTACATCATGATGTAATTTTTCTATTAAAATTCAAGTTTCTACACACTGAATTTTATAATTTATCAGGTTACTTAATGATATATTATTATACATGATTATAGGACTTTCTTGACTTAACAAACATGATGTAGCACTTTTGGATCTATTAACATTTTCAATTGCTTTTTTTTTTCATTTTTGTTTATAAAAAATGTCTTTTGAATCGAAATTCCCAAGATCATGGCATTTTCCCTGATATTTCCATTTTCTTCAAACATTTTAATATGCCATATATTTTGCTGATTGTCAACCTTATTACAGTTGGCATTATAAAAAATTTACCCATGAAACAGTAAGCAGTACTTAATGAAATTTCTATTAATGACTTTGTTTTAGAGGAATGAACCTGTGGGATATTTGTTTAAAGCTAAATGGATGAAGGAAAATAAAAGCTATAAGTAAGTTAAAGGACTGTAAAGTATACCTAATAGAAGATTGTAGTAACTTGACTTTTCTATGGTGCTATTTCTTAATTACTAACCGACATTTAAAGTAAATTCATAAAAATTGTTTTTTTCTCTGGATTCAGCTTTACTTATAAAATTTACAAAGCATAACTTGGTTTCTATGTTAATTAAATTGAAACCAGTGCGTTTTGCTATGTGCATTTTGAGATATAATAAAATGTAAATCCAATATTCAATTTATGTTTAAATTATTATGAAGGTGTCCAATTAGTTTTTTTGAAAAATATGGAAAAATTTCCTTTTTCCTTAACAGAAATGAACCAGAAATGAAATTCCTTTATTCCTCATTTTACATCACCAACTATTTTGTTACTCAAATGGAATATTACACTAATATAGTAGATATTAAAAGTTACTTTAGAAAAATAAAAGTAAAGTTAATTTGGCTCAAACAAAAGTAATTTAAAATAAAATTATTTTCTGCCCAACCTCATTGTTAAGAAGAATTTGAAAATTAAAGCCATAAATACTATTTTAAACTTCCTCAACAGAAGAAAATTAAAGGGTTTGAATTACTAAGCATTAGTAAAGATATGGACCAAAGAATGCCTTAGTGTTTTATGGTGGCAGTAAGATGAATGCAAATCAATTTAGAAAATGATTTGAAGTCAACCAGCAAAACTGAAGTGGCACTCTAATGCATTTTCTTTAGAGAAATTTTTATTCATATATATGAGCAAAAGTTTCTCTAAAGATAATAAATATATATGTATATATACACACATATGTATGTATGAAGAAATGGCTCAATATGCTCATAACAACATTTTACAATACAGAATACTGTAATAACTCAAATACCTATAAACAAAAATAGAAAAATAAAGGAATTTTCATACAATCAAATATTAAATAGCAGTAAAAAATAAGTGAACCAGAATCACATCAATGTGACTGATTTTTGGGAGCATAATGTTGAGTGGAAGAGCAAGTTATCAAATATCACATAGTATAATTTAACATAATAAAATTTCAGAAACAGGCAAAACAGATCCTATATAATGTCTGTATATTGCTTAAGGGTATTAGGTAAAAGGATGGCAAACAGAAATTTAAGGATGGTTTTCTGTGAGTGTGAGGAGATATAAACAGGATACACCAAAGTTGCTGGTAATGTTCTATTTCTTATGTTGTGTAGTATACATATGATATTTGCTCTATATTTTTATCATATTTATTTACATATTCATTTGAATATGTATCTATATGTATGTAAATATATTAAATACTTACAATCCTTTATGTAAATGTGTGTCAATATCTGGAATTTAAACCAATGTCATTCTGGATTTACAAATCGTGTATACTGTACACTATAACACAATAACTTATTTTGAAAAGCTACCCATTATAAAAAGCCATTGGAACATCCACTGTTGTAAAAAAAATAGAAATCCCTTAATTCATAAATATAGAGTGAATATGACTTAAGAGAAATTAAATATTGAGAAAGTATTTGAAAAGGAGTAACTCAGTTTAAATTGCTTTGGTAAAACAAGTAGAACTCGCCACACAATCAAAGTGACAACACAGGAAACAGACATCAGAAAAATCAATACAGTGTTAGGTTACATTTAATCATGATTGGTGTGAGTTGGCTTATATTACTTCATATGACAAAACCCTAGTTGCTGGAGTCAAAGGAAAAAGAGAAAGGGGTGGAGAAGTGGGAAGAAGAAAAGAGGAAAAACACAACCGCACACAAAATAAGGATAAGTAGAAATTTAATATGTAGAAGAAAAAATTATTTCTTGTAAACTTTCATGTATGTAATAAAATTTAATTTATAATCATGTAATATTAATGGTAAGTAGCTTACAAATTAGGATAAGAAACAAATTATCTAAGTTATAGAGATAGTTATAAGGATATCCTTACAAATAAGGATAAGAAACAAATGATCTAAGTTATAGGTGTTTACCACTAGGAAGGTTACATTATGGCGTTTGAGTCTAAAGTTAAAATATTGTCAGACTCACTAAAGTAGATACTGACCTTCTATATCAGTAGAGCATGAAATTATTTGTCCTGTACGCTTTTTTTCATAATTCGTGTTGCTTCCTCAGAGAAGATCATACATGAGTATGAGTGTAATAAAATGTTAAAGCAGGACATTTATCTTGGCTTTAGGATCATAGATCAGGAGTACGAAAAGAAACCCTCTTAGGAGTCATTTGCATTAAACAATGCACCGCGATTTTTACGGTTAAAATGCTATCGTAGTCACAGATCGTAAAACACAATCATGCTTACCGAGTTATGGTTACTTTCCAAAGCCTTGAAATATAAATGGTATATGCAGGAACAGACTTTGAACAAGATTACTTTAAATGAAACATATATCTTGAAATATTTAACCTTAAAGCTACCTAACATGGCGTCTCATTTGTAAAATCATAATCAAAATGACCTTCTGTATCTATGTAATATTCATTACTCTGTTGTCTGAATAGGGTCTCTGATCTGAGCATTGCTACATTCCATGAAAGGAGCAAAGCCATGAACAGGAACACAGGTTTTATAGGAAACTCTATGGTTCTTCCATGAGGTATCATTAAGGGGGAACAGAACACAGATAAACAACTCTTCAAGTCCTATGATGCATGAGGTTGACTGCACTGTAACCATCTTTGTTAAGCTACTTGGGCTATTGTTAAAGAGATATAATTTGAAAGTGAACTTCAATGATTTTTAGAACAGAGTGTAACGTCCAGCACACCAATTCCTGCCTCCAGCAAGCTCTGAGACTTCAGGAAACTGCCTTAGGGGCGTTTTCTAATTCTTGTACTAACTGCATCAGAAACATTGGATAGATTTTCAGAAGATTTTTACACTCTGCATTTGTAGCATATATAACTGTAACATCTGAAAGAGCTAATGTGTCTGTCATTTTAGAAAGCAACAGTGAAAAATTCTATCATTTTTCATCAAACCTTCAAGAGGCTATATATATTTTTTCTTGTTTGTACAATGCTATGGATGTGCTACTTTAATATCCATTCTCTGAAATACACTATCCAGCACTTCCCTTTCACCAAGCTATGTAGAATATATAAAGTGTGTATCAGCGACTATGAACAATATTGACATAAAACCAAAACTACAAAAACCTATTTCGCTATCCATTCAGTTCCCATCACAGATGTAATTATCTGAGAAAATGGGCTCTCTTTCATAGTCAACTCTGCTTGTAGCCTCATACGAGCTAGAAAGAGTTGTTTCAGTTTTTCTTGTCCTTAAGAAAATAAAGCTCTGCTATTTTGGAATCCAATTTGCTCTGGGAATAAATTTCAAACTAGCAAATCTCCAAGCTTGATGTCTGTTTGTTCCTCACTCATTTCCCCATCTTAACCCTACCTCCATAAGGGTTCTTTCCTAAATCCTGCTTTGGTTCTTTTTTTCTTTTCTTTTTTTTTTAATAATTGCTGTTTAAAAAAAGGTTTTATAAATGTTTAAAATACATTTTCTGTCCTATAAGTTTCTCCACGCTTTCAACGTAGCAATTTTGATAATAAAAATCATGCAATTTTGGTAATTCTGTATTTCCTTTCATCTATTTTCAAGCCATTTTACTGCCATATTCTGTAAATAAAATCAAATGCATTTGATTTTAAGTACATATATAGAGAAGTTTTGATAAACATATGTGTCAGGGCAATCACTGTCACAAGAGAATTATAGAATATTTCCATCATTCCAAAAGATTACCTTGTGTCCCTTCCTAGTCAAGATCCCATACCACCCCCAGCCCAGGAAATGATCCCACTAGCTTTCTTCTCCTATGGATTACATTTGTTTATTTTTAATCTGTTTGGTTTTTTTGAAGTACATATAAACGACATTGGACTCTTTTATATATTCTTTAAACTGAACTGTTATAGCTGAGTTTAATGTCTTAAGAGTTATCCATGTTTTTGCACGAGTCACTATTTCATTTCTTTTTATTGGTAAATGATATTTCATTGTGTAAATATATTATCCTTTATTTATTTATTAATTCACCTGTTGATGGACATTTAGATTGTTTATTAGGAGTAAAGCTGATATGAACTTTGGTGAGTAATTCTATTTTTTAGTAATTTCAACTTTTATTATAAAGAGCTCACATGCATGTTTGTTACATGGGTCAATTATGTGATACTGAGGCCTGGGGCCTCTGCCCATCACCCAGGCAGTAAGCAAAATACTCAACAGGTGGTTCTTCAGCCCACACCTCCCATCGCTTCCTCCCTCATTTAGTGGTACTGTGTGCATTGTTCCCATTTTCGTGTCTACGTGTATTCAATGTTTAGCTCCAACTTACAAGGGAGAACAGGTTGTTTTTAGCTTTCTGTTCTTGCTTTACTTTGCTTATGATAACAGCCTCACCTTCATCCATGTTGCTGCAAAGGACATGATCTCATTCTTTTGATGGCTGTGTAGTATTCCATGGTGTATATTGTACCACATTTTCTTTTTCTGATCTACTGTTGATGCGCAACAAGGTGGATTCCATGTCTTTGCTATTGTGAATAGCACTGCAGTGAATATACGGGTGCATGTGTCTTTTTGATGGAATTAATTATTTTCCTTTGAGTATAAAACCAGTAGTGACATTTTTGGATCAAATGGTAGCTCTAATTTAAGTTATTCGAGAAATCTACAAACTAGTTTCCACAGTGGCTGAAATAGTTTGCATTCTCACCAACAGTGTATAAGTATTCCTTTTCCTCAGAGGACTTTTTAATAATTGTCATTTTTACTGGTGTGAGATGGTATTTCATCATGGTTTTGATTTACAGTCTCTGATGATTAGCGATGTTGAACAATTTTTCTTATACATTTGTTGGCTGCTTACATATCTTCTTCGGAGAAGTATCTGTTGATGTTCTTTGCCCATTTTTTAAATTGGAACTTTTGTCTTTTGCTTGTTGATTTGTTCAAGTTTCTTATAGATTCTGGATATTAGACCTTTCTGAGCGCATGTTCTACTTCAGCTAGGAGTGAAAGAGCTGGCCCATATGTTTAAGTTTACGCTGACTTTTAGAATGTATATTAAAGTAGTCATACAATTTTTTACTGTCATCAGCAACATATGGGAATTCTAGTTGTTCCACATCTTTGTCATCCTTTGGTATTCTCAGTCCTTAATTTTTAAGCGTTCTAAATGTGTAGTTGATTGTGTATTGGTATCTAACTGTGGTTTTAATTTACACTTCCTGAAGAATAATGATTTTAAGCATTTATTAATGTGTATGCTGGCCATTCCTGTATATTCTAAGTGGATGTGGCATTTAAATGTTTACTCATTTGAGCATTCAGTTTTATGTCTTATTATTGAGTTTCAAAGTTTCCCGCATATTCTAGATTAAAGTCCTTTGTCAGATATATGTTGTAAAGGTTAATTATATGTGTTAACTTGGCTGGAAAATGGTTTCCAGATATTTGCTAAAATATTATGCTGGGTGTTTCTTTGAGGTATTTTTTGGATGAGATTAACATCTATATCTGTGAAATTTATTTTGAGTAAAGTATATTACCCTCTATAATGTGGGTGGACCTCATTCAATTAGTTGAAGTTAACAGAACAAAGACTGAATTCTCTGAACAGAAGAAATTCTGCTAGCAGACTGCCTTTGGACATGAACTATTACTCTTTCTTGAGCAGTCTACTCTGCAAATTTCAAATTTACCAATCCTTCATGATCATGTGAGCCAATTTCTTACAGTAAATCTGGGTGTGCATGTGTATGCATGTGTACCCATCCTATTGGTTCTGTTTCTCTGGAAAAGTGTGTGTGTGTGTGTGTGTGTGTGTGTGTGTGTGTGAATTATGAGTAATGTATTCAATACTGAGGCTTGCTTCTCATTCTCATTAATTCACAGTGCCTAATGAAGAGTAACATTTGAATTTTGATAAAGTACAATATTTCACTTTTGTGAAAGGCTAGAACTTTTTAAATTCCATCTGAGAAATCTTTGCTATGCAAAGGTTATAAAGGTTTGCTCCTTTCCTCTCTGCTATAAGCTTTTTGTTGGTTTAGCTTGTATGTTTAGGTCTATTTTGAGTAAAATGTAGTAAGATCAAGGTTATTTTTTTTCCCACACAGACCGCTATTTTTCCACCATTATTTGTTGAAATAGCTAGTCTTTCTTTTTGAATTATCTTGGCACACTAGTTGAAAATCAGTTGACTATAGATATGGAAGAATATTTCTAGACTGTTTGGTTACATTATCCATGACTATCCTGATGCCAGTATCCTCTAGTTTGATCACTGTAGCTTAATTGTAAGTCTTGAAAACAGGTAATTCAAGTTTTTCAATATTGTCAAATGACTTGAGATCATTTAGGTCATTCTAGGCAATTTTTTCTGTCCATATAAATTTTAGAAGAAGAGGGTCAATTTTTGAAGAAAAACAGGTATAATTTTGATTGAAAATACAATAAATCTCTGGAATAATTGAAGGAGAACTGTAATCTTTACAACATTAGGGATTCTGGTGTATGAACATAGTCTGTCTCTATTTAGGTCTCTTTTTATCTCTCTGTCAATGTCTGAACATTATAATGGTTAGATTTTTCATATATTTTTCAAATCTGTATTCAAATACTGCATATTGCATTTTTAAAATTTATTGCAAATGTTAAATTAAAATGTAAATTTCTACATATGTTTTGGTGGTACATAGATATACCATACATTTTTAGATATTAATTTAATATCCTACAAAATTTATCAACCTATTTATTAATTTTAGTAACTTTTTTGTGGATTCTCTATGAATTTTTATGCACACATTCACGTCATCTGTGAATAAATACAGCTTTTTATTTTGTGTTGCCTTATTTTAATAGTATATTTAGTATAGTGTCAGTGAAAATGTACAAACCTGCCTCATTCTTATCTTTCAGGGAAAACTTTTAACATTAGTCATTAAACATAATTTTAGCTACAAATTTTTATAGATGCCTTTTATGAGATTGAGAAAATTAACTTCTATTTACAGTTTACTAAAAGTTCTCAATAATAAATGGATGTTTACTTTTGTCATTTTTTTTTTTAGTTGTCGAAATGCCTGGTTTCAGTCTGATGATATGGTGAATTATGTTGCTTGACCTCCGAGTGTTGAAGACCATCCATTACTAAAATCAATCGTTTTGTCATAAGTTACTCTATGTATTTACTCCTAGACTTCCTCTGTTAATGTTTTCTTAAGGGTTTTGGTACCTATATCTATGAGTGATAAAGGCTGTAAATGTCATTTCTTCTGTCACCTTTGCTTGGTTTTGACATTAGGCTAAGGCTAACCTAATAAAGTGTGTAGTATGTGCTCCTGCCTCTGTGTTCTTAAAAAAGTTTGCTTGGTGTTAGGTCTTTCTCAAATGCTTGATAGAATTAAAAAATAAAGCTACTTTGGCATGAAGCTTTCTTTGTAAGAAAAGTTACTAATTACAAAGCAGTTTAATTGATAGGAAACCATTTTTTTTCAAATTATTCTTCAGTTATTTTTGGTAATTTTTTCTATTGAGAGAAATGTTCTATTATGAAGTTTTAGAATTTGTTGTCAGGAAGATTTTTATTGTAAACCTGATTTATTACATTAATTTATCTAGTATTAACAGTTACTGTTCTTTTTTCATTGTAGTTATTAGTAATTTATGCCCTCCTGATTTATATCTTGATCATAATAGCTAGAATTGTATAATTTTTATTAATTGGAAATATTTTTACATTTCTATATTTTTGGTTTGCTACTTTATTAATATTTGTCCCCATTTATATTTTTCTTTTTTCAACTTATAGGGAAAAGTAGATAATTTATTTGTTTTTTAGATTATTGATTTTAGAACTTTATCTTTTCTATACATATAATTAAACCTACACATTAACTTCAAAGCCTGTTCTAAGCTTCTTCACAAATTTTGATGTATTTTGTTTTCATTTTCCTCTTTATTAAAAATACTCCCTCTTGTGATATTTTTCTGATAGTTATGAATTAATTAGAATAACTATTCATTAATGATATAAACTGTATAACCATTTATATGTATAATCATTTATACAGCCTTTTTTGTGGTTTTAGTAGTGAACTCAAGCCTTTTCAATGTATTGACCCTTTATTTGCAGGCTACATTTTTCTGTTGCTTTGCACACTTAATTAATTTTTTTGATAAGATGATGGACACTGTAACTGTTATAGTTTGACCATCTGGACTCAGTTTTCTCTTTTAGAGTGTTAGGCTTTGTTTAACCTGCAGTTAGGTTACTTGTGGGTCAGTATGGTTACTTTGAGGTTTACTTTTAGCTTTTCTCTGAAAAACCTAGATTGTTTTCACTTCAGGAATGCTTCCGTTTTACCACGAAAATTTTACCCATTGTGGTGTCTAATGAATCCTCTTCTTGAGGATTCACTCAGCTTGCAGTGAGCCAAGATCACACCACTGCACTCCAGCCTGGGCAACAGAGCGAGATTCCATCTAAAAAAAAAAAAAAAAAAGCATGCAGTAATTTTTTTTTTTTTTTTTTAACTCAGAGAGTTGTTTATCTTACAACTTCTTTGTAGATTTTTGCCTGGCCTAGTTGAATTTCTTGCTACATGTGAGTAGCCTAGTACTCAGCAAAGAGTCTTAATTAGGTAAGTCAGTGCCTATTTAAATATTGGGAACTCTGGTCTCTCTCCCTTATTGAACTCTGTCCCACAACTTAAATTCATCAGCCTTCTCAAATTACAATTCCTGAGCTTTCAAGTCAGCAAGGCCTCTAGGCTCTTTTAAGCTTTCTCTCTCTCCTCCCTCCATCCAAGTTTTTCTGCAGCTGTAAAGCCAAGCTGATCATTGCGCTCACATTGTTTTTCTTTTCTCAGGGGTTACAGTCACCCTCTGTCTGTTGTCCAATGTATGAAAACTATCGTTACATATAGTTTGTCCAGTTTTCTCATTGTTTATAAGGAATGTAAATCTGGGTCGTTATTATTCCATTGTGGACAGAAAAAGAAATCCCCTAAGTCTGTTTATGATATTTTGAAACAGAAAAAAACAATGTTGGTGTATGTGTCTGCTATCATTTACTACTTGGCAAAGAGTAGCTGTTCACCAAAGCATAAAATGAAATGCTTAATTTGAAATTGCTAAGCTGTATTTGAAAAAGCAAATTCGAACAAGTTTAGTTAGATGGGTATCAAATGCAGTACAAGTTAAAGGTAGGCACTTCTAATATACTAATTTCTTGAAATGTGTTCTCATTGCAGATGTTACGTGTCACTTAAATCAGAAAATGAATCTTAAGCTAGACTAGTTCATAAACTTTTTCAACAACAAAATAGAAAAATATATTAGACAGAATTCTGAGATCACATTTTAACTTGTTCGTAATGACATTAGAAATTTAGTGGTACTGCTATTGGGATTGAAATGTAAATATATCAAGAAATTGCCTATAATTTTTCATACAGACATGGGATATTACATGTGATGATAAATTATAAATATGATTGAATGTGAAGCTGAATGATTAAGCTTGGAACCAAAGAGTAAGCATACAATAAATACTACTTGACTGATTTATAAGCAAGGGTACAATTTTAAATGCATCCAAATGTTTAAAAAGCATGCATGCCAGGCGCGGTGTGGCTCACACCTGTAATCCCAGCACTTTGGGAGGCCGAGGCGGGTGGATCAGAAGGTCAGGAGATCGAGACCATCCTGGCTAACACGGTGAAACGCCGTCTCTACTAAAAATACAAAAATAGCCGGGCGCGGTGGCGGCGCCTGTGGTCCCAGCTACTCGGGAGGCTGAGGCAGGAGAATGGCGGGAACCCGGGAGGCGGAGCTTGAAGTGAGCCGAGATCTCGCCACTGCACTCCAGCCTGGGCGACGGAGACAGATTCCGTCTCAAAAAAAAAAAGGATGCAGTAAAATTAAAATAAATAAGTGGTAGTAATATGTAACTATAAATCTCATAATTTCAAGAAAGCATTTTTAATTTCTCATAACAATTAACCAAAAATTTAGATTTGCTTATCTCTGAGACTAATATTCACATTATTCCAATATACCAGTTAAGAAATATTGGGGAAATAGACCAATATAGGAAAATGTGTCTATTTTCTGCGGTTTTGTGATGACAGAGCCCAAGTGGAACACTGAAGAGTCTAACCGGAATGCGAACTATAAGATGCAGACATTCGTAACTTCCAGATTTCTTAACTTTAGAGCTATCCTCAACAGAGTTAAAAGACGTAGTGAAATTTTTTTATAGTTTTCACATTCTTTCCTTTAATCTTGATCTCTCAGAGAAATATATATGTGCTCAATATTTTCTTTGTGTTACCATATACAATACAACCACCCAAATATTTTCTCTTTTATTCCAAAGAAATATTCAGTTTCTCATTCCTTTAAGGTGATTTTTAATTTTTTAACAATGCCTCAACTAATTTATGTAATAAATTAATCTAAGATCACTGCTATAATATCAAAGACCCATTATCTTTAACTCTCATCTAAAATGGGAAACATCCCTATTTAATAGCGGCTTTCAATGGAATGACCAAATTTTCTTTCTTTTTTTTTTTTTTTTTGAGACAGAGTCTCGTTCTGTTGCCCAGGCTGGAGTGCGGTGGCGCGATCTGGGCTCACTGCAAGCTCCGCCTCCCGGGTTCCCGCCACTCTCCTGCCTCAGCCTCCCGAGTAGCTGGGACCACAGGTGCCCCCCACCAGGCCTGGCTAAATTTTTGGATTTTTAGTAGAGACGGGGTTTCGCCGTGTTAGCCAGGATGTTCTCGATCTTCTGACCTCGTGGTCCGCCCGCCTCGGCCTCCCAAAGTGCTGGGATTACAGGTATGAGCCACCACGTCCGGCCCAAATTTTCTTTAACCTACAGAGGTTAGGAGTTAACCTAGGATTTCAGTGTATGCTAATAGGAATGGCAGATTTTGTAATGAAAACTCAGTAGAGAATGTACCTGCAGAAAGAAAACCTTGTAGAATCCTAAAATCATTACACTGGTGTAGTTTATAATGTTTAAAATTTATAATGTTATGATATTAATGTATAAAGTTTTTAATGTGAAAGATAACTCACTCCCTGCCACATAAGAAACCTGGTTTAGAGGATGCTTTTAATTTTTGCTAACATATAACAGATTTAAACTATGTCCTTCAACCTAAAACATATATTCTCATTTGTTACATTACTGACAACATATTCAACTTAAGCTCATAGAAGACTGGCATAATATCTATGATAGATTTCAAGATGTTATGACCAGGCATGTTTTTCTACCCAGTCTGGGAAGTCATTTTGGTGGTTAGAGCTATGCATTTCGATAGTGACAATGCAAAAGAGTTAAAAAGAGCAAAACTACACTTATTTTCAGAAACTATAACACTTACCTAAAATGTAGAAGTTGTCAGAGAAGAAAAGTACATTTCAGTTATTCCTTGAGTCACAGTTCTTAACTTATTTATTGCTTCTCAAACTTTAAGGGGCTTTAACTCTCATTCAGTGGTCTGGTAAGTTTCATTGTGTCCTGACTGATGAAATAAAGGCAAATATATAATTTCTTAACAGAACTTGTGTTACAATAAGAACAGATAAATGAGCTGACCTAGTGGATGTCCTCAGATGCCTCAAGGAATTAAATGTGCAGCTGAGAAGAATTTCAATCGATGTCAATACCCTGCCTGCCATCAGATTTCAGATTTGGAATAGTGCTCAGCCACAAACTCCTGATTGTCAATTAAGCACAGGGACTTCAAATTTCAATCAAGATCTGAAAAAGTCTCAATGTCTGGGCAATTCTGTCTTATTTAAAAGCTTTAATTTATCTCAAAACTGTAACACAGGTTAGAAATAGTGGGGAAAGAAGAAGACAGCTTTAAATAAATCTCTCCAAAATGAATACTAGGTCAGAAAAATTAAAACATTGTATATTTTATTGTGTGGCATTAGTCTACATTGATCCCCAGACAAACCGAGTTCCCCTCCAATAACTTTTCAACCATATTTCAAACTGTAATGATGCAGAAAGGTCAAAACAAGAAAAGATTGTAGCAACATTGATATTTGGCATGTATAGTACACTTCGTTTCTGTAGGACATATTTTAACTGGCAAGAATTTTTCTTGTGTCATACAATTTAATATTAAATAAAGATCCTTCTTTCTTTCTGTGGATTTTTGTGTATAATGAGATAAAGTAACAGCAAAGTGCTTCTAAGAAGGTTATACTTTAATTGTAGGATTTTTTTATTTGCTTTGATCTTTGTATAGATGGCTATCTTGACATAGGTACTCAGAAATATCTATGGAGAATCATTTATTGCTAAACTTAAAGAAAAAGGGCAGTATTTTAAGATTCACCATCATAACAAATAATAATTTATTTCATAAAAGTCTGAGTATGCTTGTACAAGAAAATAATGAAGTAAGTTTTTGAAGTTTACATCACTCTAGCTTTTAAATTAACAGACTATTTGAACATGGGCTTTTCATTAATCTTTGGCTCTTGATGTTCTTACAGGTGATAAAATGTTGAACCATGGGATTTCCTAGGGTTCGTTTTGTATATTAAATCCATGAGGCAAGTTTTCCTTTCCCCAAACACATTAACTTATGCTATATTAAATATGGATACTATGTTTTTCAGTACCTATATTTTCAAAATTGTCTTAGTTGTAAGAGAATTTTATATATGAAAAGTATTTAAACTTACTTTAAATGAGTCACATAAATGAGGAATGTTTTCTTAATCACTTTATTTAAAGCTGCAAGTACATTTGATGTATTTCAGATGCATATCCTTGAATACATCGTGGTACTTCTAAGATAAAAATTGATTCTGGGCTACACATTTAGTTTTGAGCCAATACCTTCCTGAAAGTAATTCCTGAGAGTCTGTCTTGTAGTGTTGTCAGGACAGTATACTATCGATTTTTCCTTGTATTTTGTTAGTTCACAGACTTCAAAATCATACATATACAAAGAGATAATACCCTTTATCTCATTCTAATATCTTCATTTTCCTGTTTAGAATGAGAGAGAAATATCTGTTTAAGGGAATACATAGAGAGAACTCCATTTCTATTCATTTTGACAAAGAAAACACTAAAGGGATATTTCACATTTTTCAAGTATGTAATCCTTCAAGATAGCATAAAAGTCATAACAGTTAATAACATTGCTTCAAAATATATAAATCAAAATTAGAAATATAAGTAGAATTTGAAAAATTTACAATAACGTTCTGAATCTTTGAGAATAGTCATATTGAAACTTGATGAGGTCTCTTGGCTTTGAATTTACCAGCCCACTACAGAAAGAAAAACTGGATCAAAGTATATTTCCTCAAACTTATGTTGCCATTTGTGCTTAGCAAATGGGAATAAAAAGTAGATAAATCTCCCCATGTGTTAAACAGAAGGATGGCTACCTGGTTTTCTGGTTGCTATAGACTGAACATCTCTGATTTAGGAGTAGACAATGTGGAAGGAATGCATCAACTTCCTAGTTTTTATTATACTGTAGAAGTATAGATGATGTAATGAGTTTTTCTTCACCTTTGCTCTATTTTCACAATCGTTAGTGGAAATTTTTCTAGTACATAAATAAAGGTTTAATCTCAGTGCTATTCTAAGCCTTTTTTTTATCTTCCCCTTGGGAATAAGGAGGACATGACTCTTGGTCTATGACATTTTAGCCAGAAGTTAATTATATTTTAGTTGTTTTGCAATTCCCCACATATAATTAATAGATTCAAAGAGTATTTATTCAAGGACTTAAGAGTATAGTATTACCATATCCTGAACAAAAGGTGTGAAAACCTGGAGAGATAAATAAATGTAAAAATTATTGACATATTGATGACAGTAAAGATATTCTTGTCAACTCAGTCTTCAGTTTTGTTCTTGTATTAGTCCATTTTCACACCACTATAAATAACTACCCAAGGCTGGGTAATTTATAAAGAAAAGAGGTTTAATTGCCTCACATTTCCACATGGCTGAGGAGGCCTCAGGAAACTTATAATCATGGCAGAAGGAGAAGGGGGAGCAAGGCATGTCTTACATGGTGTCAGGAAGGAGAAAGTAAGGGGGAAATGTCACACTTTTAAACCACCAGATCTCATGAGAACTCACTCACCAAATACCGTGGGGAAAATTCACCCCCACGATCCAATCACCTCCCACGAGGTCCCTCTGCTGACATGTGGGAATTACAATTCAACATGAGATTTGGATAGGGACACAAAGCAAAATCATATCACTCCACCCTTGGACCCTCCCAAATCTCATATCCTTCTCAGATTGCAAAATCAATTATGCCTTTTCCAACAGTCCCCTGAAGTCTTAACTAATTTCAGAATTAAGTCAAAAGCTCAAGTCAAAGTCTTATCTGAGACAAGCCAAGTCCCTTCCACCTATGAGTCTGTAACACCAAAAATAAGTTAGTTACTTCCAAGATATAATGAGGGTACAGGCATTGGGTATGTGCTCCCATTCCAAAAGGGAGAAATTGGTCAAAGAAAGGGGCTACAGGACTCATGCAAGTCTGAAACCCAGCAGGGGAGTCGTTAAATTGTAAGGTCCCAAAATAATCTCCTTTCAATCCATGTCATATCCAGGGCAGGATAATGAAAAGGTTGGCTTCCACCATCTTGGGCAACTCCTTCATGGGCTGGCATTGAGTGTCTGCTGCTTTTCCAAGCGCATGCTGTAAGCTATCAGTGGATCTGGAATTCTGGGCTGTGGAGGATGGTGGCCCTCTTCTCACAGCTCCACTAGTCAGTGACCCAGTGGGGACACTGTGTGGGGGCTCCAATCCCACATTTCCCACTTGCACTGCTCTAATAGATGTTCTCCATGAGGTCTCCAACCCTACAACAGACTTCTGCCTGGATATTCAGGCATTCCATATACCCTCTGAAATCTAGTCAGAGACTCCAAAACTGTTGCCTTCTGCATACCATAGCCCCAAGACCACATGGAAACCACCAAGGTGTGGGGCTTGCACCCTCTGAAGCAATGGCCCAAACTGTACCTTATTTCCTTTTAGCCATGGCTGAAGCTGGAGCATCTGGGATGCAGGGTGCCATGTCCTGAGGCTGCACAGAGAAGCTGGGCACTAGGTCTATCTCATAAAACCATTTTTCCCCTCCTAGGCCTCTAGGCTTGTGATGAGAGGGGCTGCCATGAAGATCTCTCAAATGCCCTGGAGACATTTCCCCCATTAACATGACTATTAATATTCAGCTCCTATGTGAGCTTTGCCTTGAATTCTCTCCCAGAAAAATGGGTTTTTCTTTTTAACTATGTGGTCAGGCTGTACATTTTTCAAACTTTTATGCTCTGCTTTCCTTTTAAAGGTAAGTTCCAACTTCAGACCATCTCTTTGTGAATGCATATGACTGTACGTTGCTAGGAACGGCCAGGCTACTTCTTGAATGCTTTGCTGCTTAGAAATTTCTTCCATCAGAAACCCTGAATCATCGAGTTCAAAGTTCCACAGATCCCTGAAGCAGGGGCACAATGCCACCAGTCTCTTTGCTAATGCATAACAAGAGTGACATTTGCTCCAGTTCCCAATAAGTTCCTCATCTTCATCTGAGACCACTTCAGCCTGGACTTCATTGTTCATATCACTATCAGCATTTTGGTCAAAACCATTCAACAAGTCTCTAGAAAGTTCCAACTTTTTATTCATCTTCCTATCTTCTGAGCCCTCCAGACTGTCCTAACCTCTGCCCATTACCAATTCCAAAGTTGCTTCCACATTTTCAGGTATCCTTATAGCAGTGCCCTACCCTGCTGGTACCAATTTTCTGTATTAGTCCATTTTCACACTGCTATAAAGAAGTATCTGAGACTGGGTAACTAATAAACTAAATAGGTTTAATTGACACACTTCTGCATGGCTTACAGGAAACTTACAATCATGGCAGAAGCTGAAGGGGAAGCAAGGCGCATCTTGCATGGTGGCAGAGGAGAGAGTAAGGAGGGAAGTGCCACATTTTTAAAACATCAGATCTCATGAGAACTCACTCACTATCATGAGAACAGCATGGGAGAAATCTGCCCCCATGATCCAGTCACCACCAGGTCCCTCCCCTGAAACATGGGGATTAAAATTCAACATGTGATTTGGGTGGGGACACAGAACCAAACCATGTCAATTCTGTAGAATCAATTATTATTTTATTCAAAACTGCATGCTAACTGGAAGTGGATATTGTTTTTGCATAGCAAATACAGTTAACCCTTAAACAAGACAGGTTTAAACTGTGTGGGTCCACTTATAAACAATTTTTTTCAACATATATATCTGAAACTTTTTTGGTGATTTTTGACAATTTTAAAGAAACTCATAGATGAACTTCATAGCCTAGAAATTTTGATTTTTTTAAAAAAGTTAGATATGTCATGAATTCATAAAATATATGTAGATATTATTCTGGTATGTCCTTTATTGCCATAAAACGTATAGGAATACATTATAGAAAGTTAAAATTTATCAAAAGTTACATGAAAAAAACCTTACAGATGATGCTTGGCATCATTTGCAGCTGAGAGAAGTGTAAACAAATGTTAAGACGCAGTACTAAATTATAACTGCATAAAATTAACTGTGTTACATACTATACCACTGTAATAATGTCATAGCTACCTCCTGTTGCTGTTGTGGTGGGATCAAGTGTTGTGAGTATCTGCTTAAAACACCATGTAATGCTAATCATCTTCACATGAGCAGTTCGTCTTCCCTGTAAATTACATATCACAATAAATTGTGATCTCTCTTGGCTCTCATGTATTTTTTAATCACGTTTAGTGCAATACTAGAAACCTTGAATAGCACTATGGGACCTTTAGGAAGTGCTGCTAATGATGCTAGAAGTGCGCACAAGAAGCAGGGAAATGTCATGACATTACAGGAAAAAAAAATGAATTGCTTGGTATGTACCTCAGATTCAGGTCTGCAGCTATAGTTGTTCACCTTTCAAGATAAATGAAATTAGTGTAGGGACCATTGTTAAAAAAGGAAAAAAATGTGTAATGTCATCACTGAAAATACACAGAAAGAAAACTTTTCCCTATTTGTGAAATACCTTTGTATCTCCTATTGAAAATGCAGCTTTTATGTAGATGCCAGGTTGCTAAAAGAAAGGCATACCTATAAATTCTAATATGATTCAAGAAAAGTAAAATCATTGTATGACAACCTAAAGCAAATGAAAGGTGAAGGATCTAGATATGCAGAATTTGGTGCCAGCAAAGGACGGTTTGTTAATTTTAGAAAGTGCTTTGATTTAAAAATGTCAAGATAGTAGGAGAAGTAGCTTCTGCCAACCAAGAGACACCAGACAAGTTTGCAGATGCCAATAAGAAACTCATTGAGGAGAAAGAATATCTGCCTGAAGAGGTTTGGAATGCCAATGAAAATATCTGGAAAATAATTTCACAAAGGACACTTATTAGTAAGGAAGAGATGTGGGCATCAGAATTTAAGGCAGGAAGGGATAGGCTAACTCTGCTGTTTCGTGCAAAGTCTTTTGGGTTTATAATTAGGACTGCTCTTATCTATAAGCTGCTAACCTCCAAGCCTTGAAGGGAAAAGATAAACAATGTTGCTAGACTTTTAATTTCACAAAAAGAAGGCAATGAGACTCGTTTTTCAGGATTGATTCCATTGTTGCTTTGCCCCTGATCACAGAAAGTATTTTGAAAGTAAAGGACTGCTTTTAAAGTTCTTTTATTTATTGATGTTTATTAAAATAGTATATTTTTTCAACACAGGCTTTTGCTCTGTTGCCCAGGCTGGAGTGCAGTGGCATGGTCATGACTCACGATAGCCTTCACCGCCCCTACTCAAGTGACCCGCCTCCCCCACCTCAGCCTCCCAAGAAGTTAAGAATACAG
This sequence comes from Pongo pygmaeus, assembly GCF_028885625.2. Classification (NCBI taxonomy): domain Eukaryota; kingdom Metazoa; phylum Chordata; class Mammalia; order Primates; family Hominidae; genus Pongo; species Pongo pygmaeus. Next base: position 15,241,899 of record NC_085930.1, on the reverse strand, counting down.
GCATGTTCTTTTGATATTAGACAACGCCCCTGGCCACCCAGAGCCTCATGAGTTAAACACTGAAGGCTTCAAAGTGGACTGTGTGCCCCCAAACACAGTGTCTTTAATTCAACCTCTAGATCAGGGAGTCATAGGGACCTTTAAGGCTCATTATGCATGATACTCTATGGAAAAGATTGTCAACACTCTGGAAGAGAATCCTGATAGAGAGAACATCATAAAAGTTTGGAAAGATGCTGTTAAAAGTTAAAAGATGCCATTAAAAGATACCATCATAAAAGTTTGGAAAGATACCCATTAAAGATGCCATTGTTGTTACAGAAAAAGCTGAGAAGGCCATCAAGCCTAAAGCAATAAGTTCCTGCTGGAGAAAACTGAGTGAAAATGATGTGCATGACTTCACTGAATTTACACCAGAGCCAATCAAAGAACTCATAAAAGAGATTTTGAATGTGGCAAAAAAAAGGTGGGAGCTGAAGGGTTTCAAGATACAGATATTGGAGAAATTCAAGAACGAATAGGCACCACCACACCAGAGGAATGAACAGAAGACGACTTGCTGGAAATGAGCACATATGCACTAGTGTCAACTGATGGAGAAGAAGATGTGAAAACAGTTCCAGAAAACAACTGACATTAAAGAATCTGGCAGAAAAGTTCTAATTATTCAAGACTACTTTTGACTTATTTTACAACATGGACCCTTCTATGATGCAAGCACTGAATCTAAAGCAAATATTGGAAAAATGATTGGCACTGTATAAAAACATTTTAAAGAAATTAAAAAGCAAAAAAGTCAGACAAATCAAAATATATTTCTGAAAACTTAGAGCAAATGTGCCTGTATCTCTCGCTTCCCCTCCTCCACCTCTTCCTCCTCTGTTGTCTCTGACACAGAAACACCAACTCCTCTTCTTCTTTCTCCTCCTCAACCTACTCAATGCAAAGATGGTGACAGAAAGATCTGTATGATATATAACTTTTATTTAATGAATAGTAAATATATATATTCTTATCCTTATTATTTTAATAGCATTTTTGCTCTAGATTATTATGAAAATATGGTACATACTATAACTTATAAATATGTGTTAATTGACATTTACGTTATACTAAAAGCTTTCAGTAAACACTGGGCTGGCTACTAGTAATTAACTTCTGGGGGAGCCAAAAGTTGTGTTTGTATATTCCATGACGTAGGAGGGGAGAGTCGGTGCCCTAACTCCTGTGTTGTTCAGGGATTAACTTTAATCATTATTTCACTATTATCTGAATTTTGGGGCTGTATTTGTTATATCAGTGTTTGTAGATGGCACAGTGCATATTGATACTGTGTTGCTATAAAGGAATACCTGAGGTTGGGTAATTTATAAGCAAAAAAGGTTTATTTGCCTCACAGTTCTGGAAGCTGCCTAGGAAGCATGGCATTGGCATTTGCATCTGGTGACAGCCTCAGGCTGCTTCCATTCGTGGCAGAAAAAGACGGGTAGCCAGCTTGTGCAGAGATCACACGGCAAGAGAGAAAGCAAGGAAGAGGCAGGAGGTGACCATTTAAACAATTAGCTCTTGCAGAAACTAGTGGTGGGAACTCCCCCATCTCTGAGAGAGGGCATTAATACATTCATAAAGAACTGCCCCATGACCCAAACACTTCCCACTGGGTCTCGCCTGTCAACACTGCAACACTGGGAATCAAATTTCAACATAGGATTTGGTGGGGACAAACATTTATATTCAAACCATAGCAGGAGGGATAATAAGCAGTAATCAGTCTTCTTACTGCTGAGCAGAGGCTGAGATGACAATAACTTACTGTTATTCTAAGAAGCAAATTTTTGGTGATAATTCCTATTATTTGAGATGCCTTTGGCCACCAGTACTCACAGTATTCTGGGTAAAATAATCTACCGCCATTTTTATTTTGGTTAGAATTGTGTATGTGTCTTAGTTATTTTGGGAGAAAGAATATTCACTGTACTCGTAAATGTTGGAACTGGTTATTCACCCTTCCTACAATCCTGTTTTTACAAATTTAATAGCTTATTCTTAGGATAGTATTCTCAAACTTGCTTGCTAATTTGTACTAGTTAAACATGAAATAAGAAGAAATGTATCTAGCCTTTCCCCAAATTTAGACACATTCAATAGGGACAATGCTTGCCTACTTTTCAATTGTATAAATCCTATAAATTGGATCCTATTTTGAAAATATATGAGGACTGAATCCTCCACATAGTGTTTTTCCTATTGATTGTGCATTATCATGTCAATTATTTATAGATTTAGTAAAGAATTATCACAAATTCAATACTGTTTTTTCATTTTTATTATTTAAAATTTTTCAATTTCTGTAAAATATGTACTGCCTTTGTGAATATTTTAAGGCAAACCTTAAGGAGATAATATAACAGAGATAACTAGAATGCCATTTACTTAGTCAATATTTTTTAGAAGTTTTTTCAGTATTTACTTAATATGTGGGCTGAACTGTGCTAAACAGAATCACTGAACATAAGAGTGACAGAAAAGATAGTTTTATAATATCTATTATGCCAATACAGAATAAATAAAATCTGTGAAAGCACTTCATACAAATGTTTTGAAAGAATGATTTCAGAATCCTCCTTTGTACAGGAAAACACTAGTAGATTAGAGTATAGAGGAAAAAGATTCTTTATTCCGATAAACATTTAGGAATAATTTTGGCATGAAAAATTAAGTCAGATTTTGTGTATGTCATAAATAACAATGTAATATTGTATGTATATATAACTTTCATCTAAGGAATGCCAAAGCAATTTGAGATTTGAATGTACACTTTTGAAACACAAGGAAAGAAAGCTACCCACCTTCCTTCCATTAGCATTTATATTGAGAACCCAACAGAGTTTGGCTAACACAAAGATTGAACACCAATTACAAGTTCGCTGGTTCCCATAGAGTCACATGAGAGCATATCATGTTGTCTTGGAAACAAAAGTGTCTGTAAACACAATTATTTCCCATCTAGATTGTGAGAGCAGCTATGGACACTTTCTTGGATTCCAAACTGTACAAACTGTATGTTCATATTCCCATTACCATGGTAACAAGGACCAGTGTCCATTAAACAAGATGAAAAAGATGAATCTTTGACTCTTTGAAAGTGACCCATATCTATTTTTTTTGCTTCTGTGCTTCCTAGAGCCATAATGCAAAATAAGCCTGAATAAAATCTATGTTTATGGTGTGTGTATGTTATTCTATACATTTCACTTACTTTCTACGAACTGTATAAAATTTAAAATATTTGATGAATCAGTATTCTCCTTTCACTTATAATTGATGTAAACCTAGTTGTGTTTTTACCTACCTTTACTGTGGTTTGAAATGCATGTTGAAATTTAATTTTTATGTCACAGTAATAAGAGTTGGGACTTTTAAGAGGTGTTGAGGCCAGAGGACTTCATCCTCATTGGTGGGATTGGCATCACTAAAATAGGGCGAGTTTGGCCTCCTCTTGCCCTCTCTTGTCCTCTTCTCCGTGGCCATGTGATGATGAATAAGAAGGCTATTACCAGATGCCAACAATTCCGTATTGGACTTTCCAGTCTCCAGAACTATGAGCCAATACATTTCAGTTCATTGTAAATTAGCCAGTCTAAGACATTCTGTTATAGCAGTACAGAATATTCTAAGATATTCATATACTTCTTCACTCTCCTCTATTTATTACAGTTAAATCCAAATTATTAGTGTTGCTTTTAAGAGAAATGAGATTTCTTGTTATAGAGACTACGGTTCTCTTAATGGTTGTATTAAAATCAATAAAGTATTGTGGAAAATTGAAAAGTTTAGATTTGTAGGCCCATTGGATATATTTAAGTGTTACTATATATATTCTATAAAAACTGAATTGCAAAAATCTTGCATGCACCTAAAAAATATTTAAATGTGACAAAGTTGATTAGTGGAAGGAAATTTTCAATCGATTTACTAAAAAAAATAAGTACTCGTACTATAATCCTCCTTGATTGATTCTTGCCCATAATTTAAGAAGATGCACATATTTCTTACGTGAACACATCTGTTTTTGATATCTGTATAAGGGTTTTGTGGTTTAAACATATGAACACTCACATAACTAATCCCTTTTTGATGAAAATTGTTCTTTCTAAATAACTCATTATAAATAAAATACAACAAACATCTTCACAAATATATTTTTTGCTTACATCTACATTTTTAGTAAGATGGTGTATTAGTCAATCCTTATACTGCTATGAGGAACTAACTGAGACTGGGTAATTTATGAAGAAAAGAGGTTTACTTGACTCACAGTTCCACAGGCTGTAGAGGAAACATGGCTGGGAGGCCTCAGGAAACTTACAATCATAGCCAAAAGCAAAATGGAAGCAGGCACATCTTACCATGGAGGAAAGAGACACACACAGAGAGAGAGAGAGACAGAGAGAGAGAGAGAAAGTGCTACAAACTTTTAAAGAACCAGATCTCTTGAGAACTCACTCACTGTCACAAGAAGAGCAGGGGGATATCCGCCCCCCGATCCAATCACCTCCCACCAGTTTCTTTTCCCAAAATTAGGAATTACAATTTGACCTGACATTTGGGTGGTGACACAGAGCAAAACGATATCAAATGGATTCCAAAAACGTTTTTTCCTTATATAAAACTCAGTAGATACAATATTATATATATTAGATATAATATTATATACTATCTTTGGCAATGTTCCCTGATAATTATGCAGATTATTATATAAAATTGAAGTATATCTTTATCCTACTTTAGCAAAAATGTAATATGCTTGTAAATAAATAAATCTATCACACTGTGTACTTACACCTACATATGTAATATACATATAAAAATTAAGTACCTTACAAAAACACAGCATTTTTTGCCCATATCTATCCATGAGAAACTTGCAGTCATTTTTTAATTAATCAGTGCAAGGAATTTAAACTTTGAATTAAAAAATGAAGTAACTTAATAGCAAAAGCAATAAATACATTAGTTTCTCAGGCTGGGCTTCATGTCTCATGCCTGTAATCTCAGCACTTTGGGAGGCTGAGGCAGGCAGATCACCTGATGTCAGGATTTCGAGACCAGCTTAGCCAACATGGTGAAACCTTGTCTCTTCCAAAAATACAAAAAATTGGCCAGGTGTGGTGGTGCATGCCGGTAATCCTAGCTATCAGGAGGCTGAGGAGAGTCCAAGAGAGAAAAATGAATGAAGCAGAGTATGAATGTTAGATGAGCACTGTTATTGAGTTTAGCATTCAGATTCACTTCAGATTACAAGGTGCAGTGGAGAGGTGCCAGTGTTATTCATGAAACATAAATAAGAAGGGTAGACAGCCTTTGGTAACAGAAAGTGGAATAATAACAGGATTTTAAAGATGTTTCCTGTTGTACTTTATATTACTTAATATCCAAGTATGGCTCAAATAAACAAGCTTCAGTTTTCTTGCAATGTATATATGTAATCTCTAAACGTATGTCAAGAAACACGATGTTGTTATTGAAATGAGTTCAAGATTGTTCATTACACTTTCCTCTTTCCTACACTGTGGTGCTCTCTCAGTGGCCAGGTACCTTGAAAGTAAGCCTACTTGTGATGTATGTTTCTATGGATTAGGTAATGTCAATTTACAAAGTAGTAAATGATTCGCTCTTTCACTTCTTCGGACCACATTCCTCTGCTAGACACTGGGACCTCAGTAAATGCTATATCTATGCCTACTACAGGAATATACTATTATCCTTACGAACCAAGTATTCTTTGTGACAACTTGAACATTACTACTGAATAAAGCTCTTCAGGATCTTGACAGTGTCCAATTCAGATTATGCTATTGAGTCTGATTACTCCCATCTCCGTTTCATAAAGGAAGTGGCCAATGCCCAAGTGAATACTGGAGTTTTAAATTTATTCTTCTTATTGCTGTTGTCATTATTTTTTGTTAGGGGATCATTTTGAACAGTTTTCTGGTGGGTTCCAACCATGAATCATTTCTTTCCTAGGGCAAAACAGGAAAAAAACGCTTTATGTTTATAGAATTGTACTTAATTATTGGAAAAGTTTTAAATTACTTTAAAGTTTCAGAGACAAGGCTGTGGAAAAAACGACATTAACTCCAACTCCATGTCAATTTCAACTTTATGACCATATAATTTATTCCATTTTAATGTGATAAAATAGTAAGTTACACTCATTAATTTTTAAAATATGAAATCAAACCTGTATTGCTGGAAAAATCTTTACCTGATCCAGATGCCTTATCAGTAATGTATATTGCTGGACTTAATTTATTAAAATTTTTTGGATCTTGCATCTGTGTTCATGAGGGCTATTTGTCTTTAGATTTTATTTTGTTAAAACAATTCTTGTAATATCGTTTTCTGATTGTGACATTAGGCTAATACTGGCCTCAAAAGGAAGTGGAAAATGTTTACTCCTATTTAGTGGAATATTTTAGATATAATTGGTATTATTTCTTTTTAAATTGTTTTGTAGAATGACTTTTTAAAGCAATTTGATGCCAACACTATTGTGTAAGGTTTCACTATGATTTCCATTGCTAAGAGATATAAGGCTCTTCAGATTACTGTTATTCATGAGAGGGCTGTGATTTTCATGTCTTTAATGAATTCATTTTTATTCAGGTTATAAATTTTTTCATAGTATCTTTGTTATCTCTCCTTATTTTCCATTCATATCTCTGGGGTCTCTAATAAGTTCCAATATTAAATATTTGATAATTATCATGTTACAATTGTATTAGTCTGTTCTCACACTGCTAATGAAGATATACCTGAGACTGAATAATTCATAAAGAAAAAGAGGATTAATGGACTCATAGTTTCACATAGCTGGGGAGTCCTCACAATCATGGCAGAAGGTGAAGGAGAAGCAAAGGCACATCTTACATGGCAGCAGGCAAAAGGGCATGTGGAGGGGAACTCCCGTTTATAAAACCATCAGATCTTGTGAGACTTATTCACTATAATGAGAACAGAATGGGAAAAACCTGCTGCCATGATTCAGTTACCTCATACTCGGTCTCTCCCACGACACATTGGGATTATTACAATTCAAGAGGAAATTTGGGTGGAGACACAGAGCCAAACCATCCAATAATCTATTAACCTATCCTATTCCCTAGAGGTCTAATAGACATCTCAATGATAATATGACCCAAATACAGTTTCTAGTACATACTCCTTTTCAAAAATACTTAATTTCAAATTTTAAGTATTTATAACATTACCTAATCAGCTTCCCAAACCACAGTTTTATGTGCCCTCCTTTCTTTTTCCCTTTCTCGTTATTATTCATATCAAATTATTCAATAGATATTGCTAGTTTTCCATCAGTAAATATCTCTAACATCTTCTCTCTTATGCTATTGCCACCACATAAATCTTTCCATTCTGGCTTTTCTCTTTCTCTCTTCTTCTCTGCAGCTGCTTTTTCTCTGTTTCTATGCCCTGATAATTCTAACCAATTCCATTTCCTGTACTCCCATCTCTGTCTCCTTCATTTACTGCATTGCTAAACTCTGTTGGAATTCTACTTCCCCATGGTATGGACTGGCAATAATTTCTGAAGAGTTAGCTGGAGCAATTACAGAGCTAACTTCATTTGGTTCCATTTTCTCAGGGATTGCAATGCTGTGCAGCCTTTGGTCCAATGCCTAAATAGTTCTTACACATTCAGTCCAATTTTCTAGTTACTTATGGCAAGAAGATGGTTGACATAAATATTTCATGGGCAGAAGCAGACATCTCTTCATTATTTTCTAAATATATTTTTGTAGGATATAGAATGATGGGTTGATAATCTCCTTGCCCCCAATACTTTGAAAATCTTTCTAATTTCTTCTGGCTTGCATTTTCTAAGGTAAGTCTGCAGTTATCTGTATTCTGTCATTCTCTCTGTCATATGTTTTTTTTTTCTTGCTTCTCTTAAGATTTGTAACCTTCCCTGATTTTTGGCAACTTATTGTATGCCCTGGTAAAATTTTCTTAATTTTAGTCCTATTTGAGGTTTACTGAGCTATTAATATCTGTATGTTTATATTTTTAATATAATTTGAAAACATTTATGATTATTAATTCAGACTTATTTTTAGTCTCCCCTTTTACTCTTATATTTATAGGACTTGATTATAGAAAAAGCCTTAGGTCTCTTTGTATTGTCCCTTAGGTTTCTGAGACTCTGTTTATGTATTTATTCTTTTATTTATTTATTTTTATTTATTTATATTTTTGAGACAGAGTCTTGCTCTGTCCCCCAGGCTGGAGTGCAGTGATGCAATCTTGGCTCACTGCAACCTCTGCCTCCTGGATTCAAGTGATTCTCCTGCCTCAGCCTCTCGAGTAGCTGGGATTAGAGGCATGCACCACCATACCCCACAAATTTTTGTATTTTTAGTAGAGTCAGGGTTTCGATATGCTGGCCAGGCTGGTCTCAAACTCCTGACATCAGGTGATCCGCCCGCCTCAACCTCCCAAAGTGCTAGGATTACAGGCATGAGCCACCGCACCCTGTCAATTCATTTATTTTTTAACCATTATCTCTCAGTGTTTCTTTCTTTCTTTTTTTTTAAAAAATCATTTCCTATCATGAATTCCAGTTCACTCATCTATTATTGTGAAGCTTTTTATATGCTATTAATCCGATTAAGTGCAATTTTTATTTCAGATATTGTTTCATTGCTAACTTTTTACTTGATCTCAATTCTTATCATCCATCTCTCTCCTTCTTATTTTCATGTTTTCCTGTAATCCTTGAGAACTTTTTGTACTTGTCACAGATTTTTATTTTTTTTGGTTTGTTTTGTTGTCTTTTTGTTTTTTATCGATTTTTATTATGGTATGATTGATAAAAGTTGCATATATATAAAATGTACAACACGATATTTTGATATATTTCTAAACTGTAAAATGATTACCATAATTAAGCCAATTAATACATCACCTAACATAGTTACATCTTTTTGTGTGTGATGAAATCTTGAGATCTTCTCTCTTAGCAATTTTCAAGTGTAAAATACGTTATTATTACTTATAATCACCACGCACTGCATTAGGTTTCCAATACTTATTCATCTTACAACTAAAGGCTTCTATCCTTTGTCCAATGTCTCCCCTTTTCCCCCATATCCTTATCCCTGGTAATCACCATTATACTCTTTGTTGCTATGAGTTCAAATTTTTTAATGTTTTTAAAGGTTTCCAATGTAAGTGAGATGACACAGTATTTGTTATAAAGTCCTTGTTGGCCTATTTTATCATTGTAGATTTTTTTTTAAACTCTATTATTTGTTCTACTATTTTATGGATTATATTTTACATAGTTACATATCTAGTGAGTTTTAATTTGTTTCTATGTATTGTGAACTTCATGGGGCTAAATACTAATTTTTTTTTAAGTGGAGGTATTCATTTGGGCTGACAGATTAGTTATGTGTGAATCACCTCAATCTTCTAACACTTGTTTTTAAGTTAGTTAAGTTTTTAAATTACTGTCAAGCTGAAATAACAGGATAAAAATCTATTTTAAAAGTGTTTATTTAAGTGCAAAGATGAGAATGGTCATTTAGGTAACACAGACTTCAAAGAGATGGAGTTAGTGCTTCGAAGCTGGAAAGATAAGGTCTTGCCTGTACAGGTAGAAAACAAGGAAATTTAACAGGATTACAGCATTATTCATGCAAAGTGGTTTTATGAGTTGCAGCAATTTGATTCGTTGTAGATGGGTTTTTTCTTCCAATTTAAAATACTATATTTGACATTCTGTCTTAGATAATATGATAGTCATGATGGCTTTGTGTCAAAGAAGTAAGAAGAAAGTTAATCTGCAATGAAGAAATAATATATTATAAGAGAAAAGTTAATATGTAATGAAGATATAATATAATTAAGACTTGTTTGAACTATTGGCAAATGTGCCATGATCAAAATATGAGTTGTAATTATATCCTACCTGACATGTATTTTCCTCTGTCACCACGTGTAACCTCAGCCATTATCTTTGTCTTTTATTCTCATATTCATTTGCACATCTCAATCTTACACAGTCCTTCTTTTGCCTGTCTTCTTAAGTCCTTTCACTGGAACTGTACATGTGCATTTACTACGTTTTTTAAAATCTCCTCATTGAATACTTCTTTCACCCTCTCGAATTTACTAATCCTTGGAGATTTCTCCCTAATAGATATACTAATCAATTGAAGTTTCTTTTTTAATCATTCCTACTTGCTTCAGTCATGAAAATGTAATAAATATCCTTCAGATTTTCTATATCTGCTATCCAAACATTTGTTTTTCTTATTTCTTAATGTACTTCACTCTCTTTCAATATTATGCTATATATTTAGGTTAGTCACAGTACTTTCTTCTGCTATCTCTATGTAACTCCTTGTTACTCCTCATAATTACATAAAATTGTAGCTTGAGCCTACTCTAGCTCACTGACTTAAAATTTGGACTATTAATATAACCCCTCCTATTAATGTGACCATATCACCATATAGCTAACATTTTCATTTCACTGAATCTAATTGTTTTCTCTGCTTCTTGTCATTTTTTATAGTTTTAGTGACAATACACTTTATGGTTCTCCCTATTAATCTTTGTAGTTCATTTTTCTCTTCTATAAAGTAAACTATAGTAATCCCTCCTTGAATACATTCCATGTCCCCCAGTGTATGCTTGAAACCATGGCTAATATCAACCTTTCTTTATTTACTTTATTTCTTTATTCTCTTTACCCACTGTTGATTTTACTCAAGCCCCTGACTTTACATACCACCTCCAAAATTATTCCATGTACTTTTCTAGTCTCAACAGCTCCCTTAAGCTTCAATTTCATATGATAAACTACTAGGTATCTAACTTTTAATATGACATCTCATATTTAATATAATCAAAATAGAGTTCTTACTTTGAAATACTCTTTCATGAACAATTGTGTTGTTCAGTCTTTCTCATCTTAATTTATATGTAACATTGTCTACCCAATTGATCAAAGCAAAGATTTAAGTCATTCTTATTATAGTGTCTCTTTTATCATTATTATTCACATCAAATTACTCAACAAATATTGCCATTTCCCATCAGTCTGTGTTTGTATAATCTCATTTATAACATTAATGCTACCTTACAAATCTTAGTAACCTGGAAATATTTCCCCAGTTATTTTTTCCCATTTTCTTTTTTCATAATTGGACCTCTACTGTGTAACCAAAAGGGCTTTCAGTACCCTCCATGATAAACATTTTACTATAGACACACTGACACACTGACTCATCTAAAACATGAGATCATGCCTCTTCTCTGAACCCCAACTGATGGCTGTTTCTTATATTCAATTCATTTCAGGTTTTGCTCTGTAGTTTTTCCTACTGTTCTAAATACTATTTCTTTCTTCTAGATCTCTCTCTCTATTAACAATTCTTCCATTATTGATAACTTCTTCAACTTCTAAATTGATCACTGGCATGACCCTACTAAATGTGACCATCTTCTATGACCACAAAGATCATCAGTGAGTTGACTCTGCCTTTGTATACTTACCTATAGATTTTTTACTATATTTGAATATATACGTGGATGAGTTTCATGTGCCCACTTTAACACTTTTTTCTTCATCTGTACACCAGCCTCGTGTTTCCAAATTGTAGTTTACTTTTTGTAATTAACCCCACCGTAACTGTGAGTCAGTATAAATATATATATATATATTTTTACAGCATTAATTAAATTATATTTTAACATTCATACCTGCTTTATACATCGAACAACTAGTTAAAGGTTGGGGTTAGTTTAAATTGAATAAGCTGCCACTTATATCCTGTAGATTGAGGAGTATAGAAGGGTATTTTCTTACCTCCAAACAACCACATTAATCCCACAGAAATGTCACTTAGCCAGACTGAAATGGCTGAAATGATAGAAGTAGAATTCGAGTTACAGATAGGAATGAAGATGATCAACATTCAGGAGAGAGTCAGAATCCAATCCTAGAGAGAGGAGGTTCCAGGTGGGCTGCGGGTCGAGTAGGGGCTCAGAAAGCTGTGAAACTCACTCATTTCCTGCATCAGGACTTACTTTGGTCCTAGATGAATAATATTAAAGATATATGTTTAAAATATTCCTAACATCAGAATTTGTGCATTTGTTTTTTTCCCCAAGAAAGCGATAAACAAACATCTGCTGTAAGCTTCCCTGGGTCCTTGCTCCCTCTCTCCCTCCCCCTCCCCTAAAACTAAAAGGAATGTTAAAAGCCCATTTTTCTGTGACCAGCAGACCTTATCTTTGCCCCCAATTCTGATTCCTTGTAAACACAATTTGTAAAATCCTGTGAGATCCTGTCTCCTTTGCCATGCCGCTACAAGGTTATAAAGTAGATGAAACTTAAGTTGAACTAGTTTACAGTCCCACCAACAGTGTAAAAGTGTTCCTATTTCTCCACATCCTCTCCAGCACCTGTTGTTTCCTGACTTTTTAATGATTGCCATTCTAACCGGTGTGAGATGGTATCTCATTATGGTTTTGATTTGCATTTCTCTGATGGCCAGTGATGATGAGCATTTTTTCATGTGTCTTTTGGCTGCATAAATATCTTCTTTTGAGAAGTGTCTGTTCATATCCTTTGCCCACTTTTTGATGGGGTTGTTTGTATTTTTCTCGTAAATTTGTTGGAGTTCATTGTAGATTGTGGGTATTAGCCCTTTGTCAGATGAGTAGGTTGTGAAAATTTTCTCCCATTTTGCAGGTTGCCTGTTCACTCTGATGGTAGTTTCTTTTGCTGTGCAGAAGCTCTTTAGTTTAATTAGATCCCATTTGTCAATTTTGGCTTCTGTTGCCATCACTTTTGGTGTTTTAGATATGAAGTCCTCACCCATGCCTATGTCCTGAATGGTAACTGTAAACTAGTTCAACCATTGTGGAAGTCAGTGTGGCGATTCCTCAGGGATCTAGAACTAGAAATACCATTTGACCCAGCCATCCCATCACTGGGTATATACCCAAAGGACTACAAATCATGCTGCTATAAAGACACATGCACACGTATGTTTACTGCGGCACTACTCACAATAGCAAAGACTTGAAACCAACCCAAATGTCCAACAATAGACTGGATTAAGAAAATGTGGCATATATACACCATGGAATACTATGCAGCCATAAAAAATGATGAGTTCATGTCCTTTGTAGGGACATGGATGAAATTGGAAATCATCATTCTCAGTAAACTATCGCAAGGACAAAAAACCAAACACCGCATGTTCTCACTCATAGATGGGAATTGAACAATGAGAACACGTGGACACAGGAAGAGGAACATCACACTCTTGGGACTGTTGTGGGGTGGGGGGAGGGGGGAGGGATAGCATTAGGAGATATACCTAATGGTAAATGACGAGTTAATGGGTGCAGCACACCAACATGGCACATGTATACATATGTAACTAACCTGCACATTGCGCACATGTACCCTAAAACTTAAAGTATAATAATAATTAAAAAAAAAGAAAAAAAACCCAAAAAACTTAAGTTACAATTCCGGCCTTCCTCAAGATCTGAGACATGTTAATTGTCTTTGTTTCTTACTCTGGTAACATCTTCCCACAGCACGTATTTCCCGCCTTAAAGAGTTTAAAAGGTGATCAAAAAATCTAACACTGGCTACCTGCTCAGGATCTCTTCTACACTGTGGAAGCTTTGTACTGTCACTCTACTCAATAAAGCCTACAGCTTTTTTTCTCTCAGTCTGATCCATGTCTCTCTCACCGCGGGCTGCCACCCCACCAAATCTTTGGCGTGGCTGAGGCAAGAACCTTTGGCATTACATTTTGGCAAGCCTGCCAGGAGGATCTCCAGGAAAGGCATCTGGACCATCACGTGGTGAGTACGATTGGACCTCTTTCTCTCGCTATTCTGTCCCGTCCTTCCTTAGAATTCCGAGGCTAAACCGGGCACCTGTCAGCCACTTAAAGGTGATTAGTGTCACCGTGAGACTAAAGACACGGGTGTCAGGCTGTCTGGAAAAAGGCTGTCTAACAACCCCCAACCCTCCAGGGCTGGGAATGTTGGTTAGCCTGGACCCAGTTCCTACTCTTTCACCTTCCGTGGTGGTCCCAAAGTACACCCGGGAATTAGCGGCCATTCTATTCTCCCAGATTTCCTGGTTGAGAAGATGGCCCCTCCAGAGGCTCCCCCTGCAGGGGTTACTGATCGTGAGACCGCCGCATCTTCTGACCCCTGCCTCCTGGGTCCTAATGTCCACCGGCTAGACTTCTTTCCTTATTTCGCAAGCAAGGTTATTCCTGCTAGGCAGGATCAAGATTCCCTATTTAGAAGTCTTAAATTCTTGGGATGGTGCCCAGAAGATCCTTGTTCATGGTGCCCTCCAGGGTTTAGGCAGGTGTCGCCATTTGATGGCTATTTTGAAGGGCCAGTTTCCCCACCATAGTGTATGGTCCCCTACATCAGGACAATTTAAAGCCAGGTCTGTAATTTTCATGTGGACAGTAGAAGCCTTAGGGCATTTCCTCCATTGCTCCCCAGATAGACTTTCCCCTTCCTTGGGGCCTCTCAAGTACAATCTGTGGTGCATGGATACAGCTCATAGAGCTGTTGAATTGCTATTTGAACCATTCAATATTTGGTATTGGAAGGAAGAAAATATAGTAAGTTGAGACAGAGGATACTGATACCACGTTAAGAGAGGGGCTTACTCCTTTGATGGCAAGTGGGAACAGAAGGCTAGAGTACAGCAGCTGTTCTGTCGGCCCTGGCCTAGAGGACATCCACCATCCCCTTTAAGCTTATTAAGCCTTCTGTCACTAATTCAGAGATTCCTCCTTGAAGGACAATTTTATGGCCAGGCCCACGTAAATTGGGCTTTAGCATGCAAACATCAGTGGTGCACCAGACCCAGGACTTGCCACCCTGGAACAGGTAGGACGCATTGGCAGAAAGACCAAAATAAATCCAACAGTCCTTGTGCCCCATTTAGTGGTCAATGGGTGCATGGCAGGGGCAAGGGAAGTTTCCATCCTAGCAGTAAGCACGGTTAAATCCGGTAGATGGAGGGCTCAGAAAAAGCAGCCGTGAGCTTTGAGCACAACTGGACCTGACCTTTGGGGGACGCCCTAAGGGAAAATGAGTCCCAGGAATAACCAGGAGTGTGGACATCCGTTTGTTTAAAAGTCCAGATGGGCACCACACCTTCAAAACCGGACACTCCCTTAAGATGTATCCTGAATAACTGGGACAAATTCAACCCTGAAACCTTAAAAAAGAAGCAGCTGATTTTCTTCTGTACCAGTGCCTGGCCACAGTATTCCTTACAAAATGGAGAAACTTGGAGCTCTGAGGGACGTATTAATTATAACACCCTTCTACAACTAGATCATTTCTGTAAACAGGAAGGTAAATGGAGTGAAGTCCCTTATGTACAGGCTTTCTTTGCCTTTCGTGACAATACTGCCCTGTGCCAAGCCTGCAAGCTTTGCCCAAATGACAGAGGCCCACAGTTGCCTCCATACTCAGGGCCTCTTCCCTCAGCCCCACTCTCCACCCCCACTGACTCTCCTCCATCTGGCCCCACTGAAGTGTTAAAGGCACACTGGAAAGAGAATGTAAGCTCCGTGAGCCAGGCACCCAAACTATGTCCCTTACAAGCAGTAGGAGGAGAATTTGGGCCCACTCACGTGCATGCCCCCTTCTCACTCTCAGATTTAAAACAAATAAAGGCAGATTTAGGGAAATTCTCGGGTGATCCTGATAACTATATAGATGTGCTGCAAGGATTGGGGCAGTCCTTTGATCTAACATGGAGAGATACCATGTTGCTTCTTAATCAGAGCTTAAGTCCTACTGAAAAAGAATCAGCTTTAGCAGCAGCCCAGCAATTTGGGGATCTGTGGTACCTTAGCCAGGCAAATGATGGAATGACACTGGAGGGAGAGGGAAAAATTCTCCACAGGCAATAGGCAGTCCCCACTGTAGACCTTCACTGGGATTCTGACTCAGATCATGGAAACTGGAGCCACAGGCATTTGCTGACTTGCACTTTAGAAAGGTTGAGGAAGACTAGGACAAAGCCTGTGAATTACTCAGTGCTATCCACAATCACACAGGGAAAAGAGGAAAACCCCTCCGCTTTTCTAGAAAGGCTAAGGAAGGCCCTAAGAAAGCACACCTCCCTAACTCCAGATTCTGTAGAAGGCCAACTTATTTTAAAGGATAAATTTATCACCTAATCTGCGGCTGACATTAGGAGAAAACCCCAAAATTCTGTGTTAGGCCCAGAACAAAATGTGGACACATTATTAAAGCTGGCAACCTCCGTATTCTATAACAGGGACCAAGAGGAACAGGCCAAAAGGGAAAAGCAAGAAAAGAGAAAGGCTGCAGCCTTAGTCATGGACCTCAGACAGGCAGACCTTGGTGGCTCACAGGGAACCAAGAGAGGAGGAGGCCAGTTGCCTAGTAGGGCTTGTTATCAGTCAAGTTTACAAGGACACTTGAAAAAAGATTGTCCAACCAGAAAACAAACCACCCCCTTGCCCATGTCCAATATGCAAAGGCGATTACTGGAAGGTGCACTGCGCCAGAGGATGAAGGCCCTCTAGGCCAGAAGCACCCAACCAGATGATTCAGCAACAGGACCGTGGGGTGCCCGGGGCAAGCTCCAGCTCATGCCATCACCTTCACAGAGCCCCGGGTAGATTTGACTGTTGAGGGCCAGGAGGTGGACTTCCTCCTGGACACTGGCGCGGCCTTCTCAGTTTTAATCTGCCCCGGATGACTGTCCTCAAAGTCCGTTACTATCTGAGGAATCTTAGGACAGCCTGTAACCAGGTATTTCTCTCGCTTCCTGAGCTGCAATTGGGAGACTGTGCTCTTTTCACATGCCTTTCTTGTGATGTCCGAAAGTCCCACACCCTTATTAGGGAGGGACATATTAGACAAAGCTGGGGCCATTATCTTCATGAATATGGAGAACAAATTACCCATTTGTTGTCCCCTAGTTGAAGAAGGAATCAACTTTGAAGTCTGGGCCTTAAAAGGACAATTTGGAAGGGGAAAGAATGCCCATCCAGTCCAAATCAGGCTAAAAGACCCCACCACTTTTCCTTATCAAAGGCAATATCCTGTAAGGCCTGAAGCTCTCAAAGGATTACAGAATATTGTTAAATATTTATAAGCTCAAGGTTTACTAAAAAAAATGTAGCAGTCCTTACAATACCCCAATCCTAGGAATACAAAAACTGAATGGTCAGTGGAAACTAGTGCAAGACCTCAGGTTTCACCTGTCTAACTTCAGGCATTTTTTTCATCTGTGATAACACAGCCTATCCATGCCTAAATGGCACTCCGAAAGAACTATGCTTTGTCTCCTTTCAAGCACCTCCCATGTCCATATATACTGAAGAAGAGTTGCAAAGTCTCCTCATACCCCAATCTCACCACATGTGAGCCCTTATTGTCCCTTCTACTCGACGGGGACTGAACGACTTGGGATTGGAATTGGAGGCACAACTTCCTCCACCCAGTTCTATTATAAATTATCATGAGAATTAAATGATGACATGGAACGAGTTGCCAACTCCCTAGTGACCCTACAAAGCCAGCTTAATTCTCTAGCTACAGTAGTCCTTCAAAACCAAAGAGCCCTAGACTTATTAACAGCTGAAAGAGGAGGAACCTGCCTCTTCTTAGAAGAAAAATGTTGCTATTTCGTTAACAAGTCAGAAATCATTACTAAAAAGGTCAAAAATAAATAAATAAATAAAAGGTAAAAAAAAGGAGCTTGAACACTCAGGGCCCTGGAATATGTTTAACCAATGGATACCTTGGCTCCTCCCCTTTCTAGGCCCTGCGAGAGCCATCCTACTATTACTTGCTTTTGGGCCTTGCATTTTTAACCTCCTTGTCAAATTTGTTTCCTCCAGGATCGAGGCCATTAAGCTACAAGTGGTCTTACAAATGGAATCTCAAATGAGCTCAACTCACGGCTTCTACCGAGGACCCCTGAATCGACCCACTGGTCCCTCACTAGCCTAAAAAGTTCCCCTTTGGAGGACACCACAACTGGAGGGACCCTTCTTCACCCCTAATCAGCAGAAAGTAGCCAAAACAACCACCACCCAGTTCCCAGCAGCAGTTGGGGTGTCCAGTCTAGAGGGGCGACTGAGAGGAGGTTCCAGCTAGGCTTCCTGGGTCGAGTAGGGGCTCAGAAAGCTGTGAAACTCACTCATTTCCTGCATCAGGACTTACTTTGGTCCTGGATGAATAATATTAAACATATATGCTTAAAATATTCCTAACTTCAGAATTTGTGCATGTGTTTTCTTCCCCAAGAAAGCTACAAACAGTGAAACTTTTGCTGTAAGCTTCCCTGTGTCCTCTCTCTCTCTCTCCCTTCCCCCTCCCCTGAAACTAAAAGAAATGTTAAAAGCCCATTTTTCTGTGACCAGCAGACCTTATCTATGCTCCCAATTCTGATTGCTTGTAAACATAATTTGTAAAATCCTGTGAGATCCTGTCTCCTTGGCCATGCCTCTACAAGGTTATAAAGTAGATAAAACTTAAGTTACAATTCCGGTTTTCCTCAAGATCTGAGACATATTAATTGTCTTTGTTTCTCACTCTGGTAACATCTTCCCACCGCACATATTTCCCGCCTTAAAGAGTTTAAAAGGTGATCAGAAAATCTAACACTGGCTACCTGCTCGGGACCCCTTCCACATTGTGGAAGCTTTGTACTGTCACTCTACTCAGTAAAGCCTACAGCTTTTTTTCTCTCAGTCTGATCCATGTCTCTCTCTCACCGTGGGCTGCCGCCACACCAAATCTTCGGCTTGGCTAAGGCAATAAGCTTTGGCATTACACCAGCATTTTACAGAACACAATAAAATGATACAGGAGACGAAATACAACATGGGCATCTTAAGAAAGAACCAAACTCAGTTGATAAAGCCAAAAAACTCACTTCAAGAATTTCAGAGCACAATCCTAAGTATTAACAGCAGAATCAACCAAGCTGAGATAAGAATCTCAGAGCTCAAAAACCTGATTTCTGAAGTAACTCAGTCGTACAAAAAATGAGAAAAAGTAACAAGAAAGAACAAAACATTCAATAAATATTGGAATATGAAAAGGGACAAAATCTGTGACTCCTTTGCATCCCTGAAAGACAGGAAGAGATATCAAGCAACTTAGAAGACATGTTTCAGGATATTTTTCATGAAAATTCCCAACTCCACTAGAGAGGGTAACATTCAAATTTAGAAATTTCAGAGAACCTTGGTGAAATACTACCAAAGAAGACCATACCTAAGACACATAGTTCTCAGATTCTCCAGGGATAAAATGAAAGAAAAAAAATGTTAAAGGCAGCTGGTGAGGAGATCTTCTACAAAGAGGAGCCCATCAGACTAACAGAGGTACTTTCAGCAGAAACCTTACAAGCCAGAAGAGAAAGGAGACCTATGGTCAGTGTTCATAAATAAAAGCATTTCCAACAAAGAATTACAAATCCAACCCAAATAAAGTTCATAATTGGAAGAGAAATAAGATTATTTTCAGACCAGAAAATGCCAAGGGATTTTGTTACCACAAGACTTGCCTTACAAGAGATCCCAAAGGGAGTGCTAAACATTACCAGCTACTACAGAAACACACTTAAGTATAGACCAGTGACACTATAAAGCAACCAACCAAACAAGTCTGCATAATAAACAGCTAACAACATGATGACAGGAACACATTTGCACATATCAACATTAACTTTGAATGTAAATAGGTGAAAGTCCCCCAGTTAAAAGGCAGAATGGCAAATTGGATAATGAAGCATGACCCAATGGTATGCTGTCTTCAAGAGACCCATCTCCCATGCAGTGACACCAAGAGGCTCAAAGTAAAGGGGTGGAGAAAAATCTACCAAGCAAACAGAAAACAGAAGAAAAGAACGGATTGCTGTTCTAATTTCAGACAGGTGGATTTTAAACCAGCAAAGATTAAAAAAGACGAAGAAAGGCATTGCATAATGGTAAAAGATGTGATTCCACAAGACCTAACTAATCTTTAATGTATATGCACCCCAAACAGGAGCACCGTACTCATAAAGCAAGTTCTTAGACTCTTACAAAGAGACTTAGGCAAGCACACAATAATGATAGGAGATGTCAATGCTTCGCTGGCAGTATCAGAAAGGCCATTGAGGCAGAAAACTAACAAAGATATTTAGGACCTGAACTCAATACTTGACCAAAAGAACATAATAGATACATACAGAATACTCCACCCAAAACCAGAAGAATATACATAATTTATATTTGCACATGGCATATACCTTAAATTGACCATACAATCAAACATAAAACAATCCTCAGCAAATTCAAAAAATCTGAAATTATACCAACCACAGTCACAGACCACAGGACAATAAAAATAAAAATGAATCTTAAGAAAACCACCCATAACCATATAATTACATGGAAATTAAACAACCAGCTTCTAAATGACCTTTAGGTAAATAGTAAAATTAAGACAGAAATCAATAAATTATTTGAAATTTATGAGAACAAAGATATAACATACCAGAATTTCTGGGACACAGCTAAAGCAGTGTTAACTGGGAGGGTTATAGCATTAAATGTCCACATCAAAAAGTTAGAAAGATCTTAATAATCTAACATTACAACTAGAGAAATTATAGAAACAAGAGCAAACCAAAGCCAAAGCTAGCAGAAGACAAGAAACAGTCAAAATCAGACCTGAAGCGAAGGAAATTGAGATGAGAAAAACCATATAAAAGATCAACAAATCTAAGAGGTTTTTTTTTTTGGAAAAAAATGTTTACATAGATAGATCAATACTAGACAAATACAGAAAAAAAAAAAGAGAGAAGATTCAAATAAACACAATTAGAAAAGACAAAGGGGACATTTCCACTGACCCCACAGAAATACAAAAAAAAATTTCAGAGACTATTATGAACAACTATATGCACACAAACTAGAAAACCTAGAAGAAATGTAAATGTATAAATTTCTGGACACATGCAACTTCCCAAAACTGAATCAGGAAGAAATTGAATCCCTGAACAGGCCAGTAACAAGTTCCATAATCAAATCAGTAATAAGAAGCCTGCCAACTAAGATAGCCCAGGACCAGGTGAATTCACAGCCAAATTCTACCAGATGTGTAAAGGAGTGTCGGTATCACTCCTAATAAGTCTATTTTTAAAAATTGAGAGGAACTCCTTTCTAACTTTTTCTGTGAAGCCAGCATCACCTTGATACCTAAACCTAGCAGAGAGCCAACAACAACAACATACTTCATTCCAATATCCTTGATGAGCATAGATGCAAACTTCCTTAACAAAATAGTAGGAAACTGAGTCCAGAAGAACCTTAAGAAGCAAATTCACCACAGTCAAGTTGGCTTTATCTCTGGGATGCAAGGTTTGTTCAACATATGCAAATGGATAAATATGATTCATCACATAAACAGAACTAAAAACAAAAAGCACATAATCATCTTGGATATTGAAAGCAGAAAAGGCTTTCAATAAAATTCAACGTCTCTTTATGTTAAAAGCCCTCAACAAACCAGACACTGCAAGAAGATATTTCAAAATAATAAGAAGTGTCTGTGACAAACCCACAGCCAACATCATACTGAATGGGCAAAACCAGAAAACATTCCCTTTGTAAATTGAAACAAGGCAAGGATGAGCTCTCTCAACACTCCTAATCAACTAGTACTGGAAGTCCTGGACAGAGTAATCAGGCAAGAGAAACAAGTAAATGACATCTAAATAGGGAGAGAGGAAGTCAAACTATCCCTGTTGTCTGATGATATGATTGTATACCTAGAAAGCCCCATAGTCTCTTCCCCAAAGCTCCTAGATGTGAAAAAAAATAAAAAAATAAAAAACTTCAGCAAAGGTTCAGGATACAAAATCAATGTACAAAAATTAATATAAATATAAATATATAAAATATATATTTTATATATAAATATATAAAATATATATTATATATAAATATATAAAATATATAATTTATATATAAATATATAAAATATATAATTTATATATAAATATATAAAATATATAATTTATATATAAATATATAAATTAAATAAAATATATAATTTAAGTATAAATATATAAATTATATAAAATTTCTATACGCCAACATCACCCAAGCTGAGAGCCAATCAAGAATGCAATTCCATTCATAAGTCACAAAAAGAATAAAATACCTAGGAATACAGCTAACCAATGTGGTGAAAAATCTCTACAATGAGAATTACAAAATACTACTCAAAGAAATTAGAGGTGACACAAACAAATGGAAAAACATTCCATGCTTATGGATAAGAAGAATCAACATTGTGAAAATGTCAATACTTCCCAAAGCAATTTATAGATTCAGTGCTATTCCTATCAACCTACTAATGACATTCTTCACAGAACTAGAAAAAAACTATTTTGAAATTTATATGGAGCTAAAAATGAGCCCAAAGAGCCAAGGCAATTTTAAGCTAAAAGAACAAAGCTGGAGGCATCACATTACCTGGCATCAAACTATACTAAAAGCTTACAGTAATCAAAACAGCATGGTACTGGTACAGAACAGACACATTGACCAGTGGAACAGAATAGAGAACCCAGAAAATAAGACCACAGACCTACAACCATCTGACCTTTGACAAAGTTGACAAAAGCAAGCAATGGTGATAGACTTCCTATTCAATAAAAGGTGAGGAGATAACTGGCTAGCTGTATGCAGAAGATTGAAACTGTACCACTTTCTTACACCATATACAAAAAGCAACTCAAGGTGAATTAAAGACTTAAATGTAAAACCTAAAACTATAAAAACCCTGGAAAATAACCTAGGAAATAACATTCTGAACATAGAACTGGACAATTATATCATGACAAAGATGCTGAAAGCAATTGCATCAGGAACAAATAATTGACAAATGGAACCTAATTAAACTAAAAAGATTTTTCACAGCAAAAGAAACTATCAAAAGAATAAACAGACAACTTACAGTATAGGAGAAAATATTTGCAAACTGTACATCTAACAAAGGTCTAATATATAGCATCTATAAATAACTTAAATTTATAAGCCAAAAACAAACAACCCCATTGAAAAGTGGGCAAAGGACATGAACAGGCATATTCAAAATCAGATACACATTCAGTCAACAAGCAGAAGAGAAAATACTCAGAATCACTGATTATTTGAGAAGTGTAACTCAAAACCACAATGAGATATGACTCAGAATGGTTATTACTAAAAAGTCAAAAAAATAACAGATGCTGGTGAGGTTGTGGAGAAAAGGGAATGCTTATACACTACTGGTAGGAATGTAAATTAGTTTAAATCGCTATTCTGGAAAGTAGTTTGGCAATTTCTGAAAGAACATAAAAAAGAGTTTCTATTCAGCCTCTTGTTAGCAATCCCACTATTGGGTAGTCTGAGTAAAGAAATTGTGTTATGTCTATACCATAGAATATTACATGGCTATAAAAATGTGTGAGATCATGTCCTTTGCAGCAATATGAATGGAGCTGGAGGCCATTATCCTAAGTAAATTAACATAGGAACAGAAAAACAATTACCATATATGGTCACTTATAATTGGAATCTAAACACTGAGTACCTATGAATACAAAGAAGGGGAAAACAGACACTGGACCTACTTGAGGGTGGAGGTTGGGAGGAGAGTGAGGATCAAAGAACTAGCTATTAGATACTATGCTCATTACCTGGGTAATGAAATATTCTGTACACCAAACGCCCAGGGAAACCATAACCTAGGGAAAGCAAACCGTACAAACCAGGAAATACCTGGGAGTTTGGTGTACACATTATTTCATCACTCGGAAATAACAAACCTGCATATATACCCCTGAACATAAAATAAAAGTTTTAAAAAAAGAAAAGCATGAATCATTCTAAAGCTTTAATGATTTAAGAAGTGTACACATAAAATTTTTAAAGTAGATAGTTCAACTTGGGCAAATTCCTGGTGATGCTGCCACATGTTGTGAGGTTCTGGCTACAGTCCTCAGACAAAGCAATTTTTTTTCCGTGGCATTTTTTGTGTTATTTATAAAACAAAGTAAAGGCCTTAAACAAAATTCAACAGCACTTCATGCTAAAAACTCTCAATAAATTAGGTATCGATGGGACATATCTCAAAATAATAAGAGCTATTTATGACAAACCCACAGCCAATATCATACTGAATGGGCAAAAACTGGAAGCATTCCCTTTGAAAACTGGCACAAGACAGGGATGCCCTCTCCCACCACTCCTATTCAACATAGTGTTGGAAGCTCTGGCCAGGGCAATCAGGCAGGAGTAGGAAATAAAGGGTATTCAATTAGGAAAAGAGGAAGTCAAATTGTCCCTGTTTGCAGATGACATGATTGTATACCTAGAAAACCCCATCGTCTCAGCCCAAAATCTTCTTAAGCTGATAGGCAACTTCAGCAAAGTCTCAGGATACAAAATCAATGTACAAAAATCACAAGCATTCTTATACACCAGTAACAGACAAACAGAGAGCCAAATCATGAGTGAAATCCCATTCACAATTGCTTCAAAGAGAATAAAATACCTAGGAATCCAACTTACAAGGGATGTGAAGGACCTCTTCAAGGAGAACTACAACCCACTGCTCAACCAAATAAAAGAGGACACAAACAAATGGAAGAACATTCCATGCTCATGGGTAGGCAGAATCAATATCATGAAAATGGCTATACTGCCCAGGGTAATTTACAGATTCAATGCCATCCCCATCAAGCTACCAATGACTTTCTTCACAGAATTGGAAAAAACTACTTTAAAGTTCATATGGAACCAAAAAAGAGCCCGCATTGCCAAGTCAATCCTAATCCAAAAGAACAAAGCTGGAGGCATCAGGCTACCTGACTTCAAACTATACTACAAGGCTACAATAACCAAAACAGCATGGTACTGGTACCAAAACAGAGATATAGACTAATGGAACAGAACAGAGCCCTCAGAAATTATACTACACATCTACAACTATCTGATCTTTGACAAACCCGACAAAAACAAGAAATGGGGAAAGGATTCCCTATTTAACAAATGGTGCTGGGAAAACTGGCTAGCCATATGTAGAAAGCTGAAACTGGGTCCCATCCTTATACCTTATACAAAAATTAATTCAAGATGGATTAAAGACTTAAATGTTAGACCTAAAACCATAAAATCCCTGGAAGAAAACCTAGGCAATACCATTCAGGACATAGGCATGGGCAAGGACTTCATGTCTAAAACACCAAAAGCAATGGCAGCAAAAGCCAAAATTGACAAATGGGATCTAATTAAACTAAAGAGCTTCTGCACAGCAAAAGAAACTACCATCAGAGTGAACAGGCAACCTACAGAATGGGGGAAAATTTTTGCAATCTACTCATCTAACAAATGGCTAATATCCAAAATCTACAAAGAACTCGAGCAAATTTACAAGAAAAAAACAACCCCATTAAAATGTGGGTGAAGGAGATGAAAAGACACTTCTCAAAAGAAGACATTTATGAAGCCAACAGACACGTGAAAAAATGCTCGTCATCACTTGCCATCAGAGAAATGCAGATTAAAGCCACAGTGAGATACCATCTCACACCAGTTAGAATGGCAATCATTAAAAAGGAAACAACAGGTGTTGGAGAGGATGTGGAAAAATAGGAACACTTTTACACTATTGGTGGGACTGTAAACTAGTTCAGCCATTGTGGAAGTCAGTTTGGCAATTCCTCAGGGATCTAGAACTAGAAATACCATTTGACCCAGCCATCCCATTACTGGGTACATACCCAAAGGAGTATAAATCATGCTGCTATAAAGACACATGCACACGTATGTTTATTGCAGCACTTCTCACAATAGGAAAGTCTTGGAACCAACCCAAATGTCCATCAATGATAGACTGGATTAAGAAAATGTGGCACATATACACCAGGAATACTACGCAGCCATAAAAAAGGATGAGTTCATGTCCTTTGTAGAGACATGGATGAAGCTGGAAACCATCATTCTCAGCAAACTATCGCAAAGACAAAAACCAATAACCGCATGTTCTCACTCATAGGTGGGAATTGAACAATGAGAACACTTGGACACAGGAAGGGGAACATCACACACCGGGACCTGTTGTGGGGTGGGGAGAGCAGGGAGGGATAGCATTAGGAGATATACCTAATGTAAATGAAGAGTTAATGGGTGCAGCACACCAACATGGCACATGTATATATATGTAACAAGCCTGCACGTTGTGCACATGTACCCTAGAACTTAAAGTATAATAAAAAATATATATATATTCAAAAAAAAAAAAACAAAGTGAACTTGTAACTGCGTGCCTGTGTGGTGAGACACTAGAAGGAAAGAGAGGAAACACTTGGAACCCAACCTATCAAAACTAACTAAAGAGCTTTTTGTTTCAAAATATCTGCTCAAGGGAAAACTATAGTCTCTGAAAGTTCAAAGTAAAATCCTACATCTTTCCATCCCCAACTCACATAATATTATAACTGAATAAGAATGCCACAACGTGATCTGGCATTTGTGTGTGTGTGTGTGTGTGTGTGTGAGAGAGAGAGAGAGAGAGAGAGTGTGTGTTATAGAAAATAATTGTTTATCAAAATTTTATATTGACTATAGCCTGTAGATACTGAGTGAGTTTCTATAGAGATCCACAAATTAGACATTTTCTCTTGTTGTAGATCAAACACTCTATTTTTTAATGTTAGATTTGGAAAACTTAGAAAATAAAGATAATTTGATAATATTTAGCCATTTCCATTTCTTCTGTTTTCAACATAGACAAATGGATACTTAGCCATATAATTTTATTTTTCCAATTTTTCTGAAGTCTTAGAAATTTGAAGATTCAAAAAATCCTGAAAAGTAAAATTTCCCAAGAGATTTTTCTGACTTTAATTTAAACTAGAAAAAAATATGATGTCCCCAAATTAATAATTATGTTGTTATAAGCTTTGAGACTCATTCAACTGGTGTTTAACTGAAAGATAAATATTAATGGAAAGATTTGACAAAACTGAATTTGACTTAGATATTGTCTAATGAGTTTTGTTTTTGGAAAGATTTGGCAAAACTGAATTTGACTGGGATATTGTCTAAAGAGTTTTGTTTCTGAAAATACAATGATTGCTTGATAGAATGGTTGCTTGAAAGTCTCTGTTTGAATCTTGTATCAGCCATGTGATTCTATGTGTTAATTTCATTTATTATGGGAGCAATTGGCTGATGATAATCATCAACAGATGAATAGATAAAGAAAATGTGGTATATATACACAATGGAATACTATTTAGCCATACAAAGAATAAAATACGGTCATCTGAGGCAACATAGATAAGCCTGGAGGGCATTATGTTATAAGAAATAATTTAGGCACAGAAGGATAAATATGGAAGGTGGATTAGATAGATCTGCTCATCTGAAAATATTATTCAACATAAGGTTGGCGTGTGTCAGATGGCAACAATAGTCAAAATATTTTCTTTTTAAAAAATAGGTTCTAAATAATCCTCTAAATTTGTATGATTTTAGTGGAATGTTTTTGTGCAGTATTGGCTTTTTATGAGCATCTGAATTTAACGTGGGAAAATTTTACATTGTTGTATAAGACTTGCTCATAAATTCACATGAAAATTTAATACTAGAACTTAATAAGTGGTGGGTTTTTATATACCCAATTGAGGAAATGCAGTGTATTGTAACCTGTACAACCCTATCACAATAAAATTGGGAGCCAAATGGCCTTTGTTACAATGTTGATTGCCTGAATTTATTTCTGAGATAAAATAGTTTCCGTTTGACTTGATTTGTGAAAAGATGTATTGCTAAATTTGTAAAATCTTAATCACAGTGGATAATTTCTTAAGCAGTCTCTTTGACTTAGGAGCAACTCTAATTAATATGAAGACTGTCAAATAATTTATTTAATAAGTGCTAAAATAGGCTGGGCACGGTGGCTCACACCTGTAATCCCAGCACTTTGGGAGGCCGAGGCGGGCAGATCACCTGAGGCCAGGAGTTAGAGACCAGCCTGACCAACATGGTGAAACCCCATCTCTACTGAAAATACAAAAATTAGGCAGGCATGGTGGTGGGCACTGGTAATCCCAGATACTCGGGAGACTGAGACAGGAGAATCACTCCAACTCAAAAAAAAAAAAAAAGTGCTAAAATGATTTGATACCTAAATTATTGTTAAAAGGCAGAAGGTGAGGGCAAAAAGAATGTCTCCCTTAAAAGAAAGGCTAATATTAATCTCAAGAATTATTTTGCTTTTAAAGTACATAGATATAAATTTGGACTTCTAAAGACATGAAAGTTTTTTATATTGTGGTTTTTCAGATAAAATATATTCTTAAAGTCAAAATAGAATGAATTTAATGAATAAGAGAAGAAAAAAGTATTCTGAAATAAAGAATATGTATGAATGCATTATTTATCAGGAAGTGTATTCTAAAAGATATATATTTTCTCAGACCATTTTATGTTATGCCATTTTAAATTACATTTAAGATTGTGCTAATGTCAGACTTAGACATGAGAAACAGAAATAAAAAGAAAATAAAGTATTACAAAGATGTGCTTTTTCACTTTAAAAAATAGCACAATTGCTTTTACTTTTGGAATACATTTCTAAAGGAATCATAATGTTTGCACACAGATCATTTAAACCAAACACTAAAGATTTGCTTTATGAAACAATACACACTAATTTACAACAAATAGAAAATAAAATAACTGGAATTTTCTTCCACATGCATTTTTATTTTAATAGCAACAGATAGAGATATATACATAAATTTCTATAATGTTCTGGAAATGTATATTAGATCACACTTTGAAACATATTTTGTTTGTGGGTTAAACTATCGGCCAATTAACTCATGTAGCATAGTATAAGAATTGAGTATAGATACCCAAAATTTAGGTGTCAGTTTGTCAAATAATAGAAATGAAATAAAAATATAACAAAGTAGCCAATAATACATAGTATATCCACATATATAGGTATATATGCTTGTGTGTGTATGTGTGTGTATTCTGGCACTACGAATAGATAAATACAAAGAAAGAAGTAAATAAAGTCTTTTGATTCAATGATAATGATTTTAATCAAATAAACTAAGCTTTCTAGATCAAACTTATGTAACACTTTTCTTCTAATGATCTGATGTATAATTCTTTTTATCATGAGATGTGTTCTTTGTGCCTCAATTATTTAACAT
Source organism: Pongo pygmaeus (assembly GCF_028885625.2). Taxonomy (NCBI): domain Eukaryota; kingdom Metazoa; phylum Chordata; class Mammalia; order Primates; family Hominidae; genus Pongo; species Pongo pygmaeus. Next base: position 15,212,540 of record NC_085930.1, on the reverse strand, counting down.
TCTTATTAAGCTGACAATATAGTGATAATTTTATTCTTAATATTTCATATATCCATCTATACACACACATATATATATGGGTATGTGTGTGTAGTCTATTTATAAATTTAAGAATTTTGAGAAAATACTAGAAATGTCATAGTAATTATTATTCTTGAAATAGAAATTAATTAAAATAGTTCTCTTAGCAAACTGTGAGTTTAAATAATGTCTAAACATAAAAACAAAATTCCTTATTCACAAGCATGTGGAATTTTGTTTTAGATAAATAACACAATGGTTTATAAACACATTCACAAATAATCTCTTTCTTTAAAAAGGGCAATAGAGGGTAGGTAGAGATTAATAAATATGCAGTTTTTTTACTCAAAATTTTCTACTAAAGTGTTGGAAAGCATATATTGGTTTTTAACTCAATAGTTTCAATTCGAGAATAAAGCTTTGATTCTTCATCTTTTCTTTTTTTAGTGTAATTAGAACAAAATTACATTGCATTTTCATTTACTTGCCTAATATCTCCTAAAGTAACATCATGCCGATGTACGCTATAGTAAATGAATAACAGAAATTGTAATAAACTTACAAAAACCACTAATCTTCTAATCGTGTATGAAGCATACAATTTTCAAAGATATGTTGCATCAGCTGTAAATATAATGGTCAAATGGTCAACGAACTCAAAGGTGTATAGTCAGAAGTACTGTATTAAAACTGTTCTTACATAATGATATTTAAGTATTAATGGTATGGCTTATATAATCCATGAAAAATTATCTTACAAATGTATTATGGCAGAGTGAGTTATCTGTATTATATAAGCATTCTTATGGGAAAAATTAAAAATACTCTATTTATCCTGGTAGTATTTTTAAAACAAAAGGTATTAATCATGTGGCATGTGATGAACAATTTAATCTTCAATAATTTTTAAGCTTTAAATCCTAGAAAATGTGATGTGCCTACAGCTGTTCTTTGAAAACAAACATTATTTTAAAAGTTTAAAGCAGAAATACCTGGACTATTGTATGTATTAGTTTTGAAGAAAAGCAATGGAAAATAAGAAAAGGAGAAAGAAACAAAACAGGGCAAAGGTAAAAGACAGATTAAAGCAATAATTATATAGACTTTGCTTGAATGTACAATTAATAAATCAAAATTCTTATATCAATGTGTTAAATTATGTATGGATTTTATGCTATTTAAAGAAAATCAGTATCTTTGAAAAACGTAAACATGATGTTCTGAGCTCTCAGAATAAAACAGCAGCACTAAAAATATTAGATGTCAGATTTTAAAATTAAATATAGAGATCATCTTAAATTAACCTTTGACTTATTTATTAAAAAAAATTATGAATGGCCGGCTTTGTTTCTTAGATAATATATTCATAGTGTTAATTCACCCAGAAAAAAATATCAAATCTATAAATTGTTTCTAGTTAACTCAGTAATTTTTTTGGTCAGAAATTTTCATGTATTCATTATCAAATATCAAATTTGTGAATTATATTATAGCTGTGCATTTTACCATGTAAAAGTCAAAGTGTGACCTAAAAGGTTATGTAAAATTAAGTGTGACATATAGATTGCATTTACAGGGGAGATGAGAATGTAATGCATTAGATGTTTCATTAAGGAGAAAAAATAAAAGAATTCTTTTGAAGACTTTTGTGGTTCCAAGAAGCCAAATAAATCACCACTATATCTTTACAGAACTGAATTATTTCCATATCATAGAATAAATCTAAAATGGTGGCTATAGTAATGAGTATACCCAAACAACATTAATACTTCAATTACTAATAGTAGTATATAGTGCAAAGCATGTCCTAATGTGTTTGCAGAAGCATTGGGGAAAGGAAATCAGACATGGAGGCTCACACAGAGCAGGATCTATAAATTATACTCAGAGATTGTGTTTCATCTCTGTTTGAGTCTATAAATCTATATGAAAAATTTGAAGACTGGATTTTGATATGGCATTATTGGAATTAATAACATTGAAAAATATATAGCATACATGTGCTCCTTGGCAAAAAAAAAAAAAAAAAAAGAAAAAATACTATTTTCTCTATCCAAAAGGATGTGATATTTCTTTTCTATTCCTCTTTGTATGTTGTAGGTCTTATTTTATTAATACCATTTTAAATAATATAAAATGAGTTTGTTAATATCAAAATGCCTTTAGAAAATTTAAGTAAGACTATATTTTAAAAAGACCTATTAATTTAGATATCATACTACATAATAATTGTATTTTTTTAAACTTGTGGTAGATATTATTTCCCATGTTTCATAAATTAGAGCTTTAAAAAGTGACATCTTATTCATTATTGAATATATCCTGAGGCTCTCACCAGAAGCAGATGCCAGCACTATTTACTTAATTTTGTGTACAGCCTCCAGAACTGCGAGCCAAATAAACCTCATTTCTGTATAAATTACCCAGCCTCGTGTATTCCTTTTTAGCAATCCAAACGGGCTAACACAGAAAATTGGTACTGAGGAGTGGGACATTGCTGTAAAGATAACTGAAAATGTAAAAGTGGCTTTGGAACTGGGTAACAGGCTGAGATTGGAAGAGTCTGGAGGACTCAGAAGAAGACAGGAAGATAAGGGAAACTTGGTGACTTCTTAGAAATTTGTTAAGTGGTTTTGACCAAAATACCTATAGAAATATGGACAGCAAACCCCAAGCTGAAGAGTTCTCAGATGGAAATGAGGAAGTTGTCGAGAAATTGGAGGAAGGGTCATCCATGTTATGCCCTAGCCAAGAACGTGGCTGTCATATTGTGTCTATGCCCCGGGAATCTGTGAAAGTTTGAACTTCAGAGTAGTGATGACTTAAGGTATCTGGCAAAAGGAATTTCTAAGCCACATAGTGTTCAAACGTTGGTATGAGTGCTTCTAACAAACTGTGATCAGATACAGGAGCAAAGGAACGACTTAAACTCATATGTAAAAGGAAAGCAGAGCTTAAAAGTTTAGACAGTTTGCAGCATGACTATGTGGTAAAGAAGGAAAAAACATTTATAGGGGAAGAATACAGGTGGTCTGCGAGCAACCACTTGCTGGGGAGATTTGCCTGACTAAAATGGAGCCAAGTGCTAACAGATAAGGCAACGGCAAAAAGGCCCTGTAGGCATTTCAGGGATCTTTGAGGCTGGCCATCCCGTCAGAGGCCTAGAAGGCCAAGGAGAAAATAATGGTTTCAGGGAATAGGCCTGAGGCCCCACTTTTTTATGCAGCCTTGGGATTCACCTTGTTCCAGCAGCTCCAGTTCCAGCCACAGCTCAAAAGGCCCAAGTACAGCTCTGGCTGCCACTTTGGAGAACACAATCTCCCATATGCCTTGGCAGCTTCCACATGGTGTTAAGTCTGCAGATGCATTGAATGCAAGAGTGAAGGAGGCTTGACAACTTCCACCTAGATTTTAGAAGACGTATGGAAAGGCCTGCGTGCCCAGGACCAAGCATGCTCCTGGGGCAGAGTCCTCATTTGAAGTCCCTACCAGGGCACTGCCTAGAGGAGCTGTGGGAAGGAGGCCACTGCCTTCCAGACTGGAGAATAGTAGACCCACCAGCAGTGTACACCTTAAGTCTGGAAAAGCTGCCAGCACTCAGCTTCAGACCCTGTGAATGCAGCCACAGGGCTGCAACATGCAGAGCTACAGGGGCAGAGCTGCCCAAGCCCTTGGGAGCCACCCATTTACATCAATGTGCCCCTGGATGTGAGGCACAGAATCAAGGATTACTTTGGAGCTTGAAGATTTAATGTCTGCCCTATGGGGTTTTAGACTTGCATGGGGCCTGCTGTGCCTTTCCCTTGGCTGATTTCCCTGCTTTGGAATGGAAATATTTGACCCGTTCCTATACCACCATTGTATCTTCAAAGTAAACACCTTATTTTACTGGCTCATAGGTGGAAGGAACTTTACTCAAGTCTCTGATGAGGCTGGACTTTTTATTGAGTTGATACTTTAATGAGTTAAGACTTTTGGAGACTATTGGGAAGAGATGTTTATATTTTGCAATGAAAAGAACATGAGATTTGGTGGGACAGGGAAATAATATTACGGTTTGGATATTTGTCCCCTCCAGATCTCATATTGAAATGTGACCCTTAATGTTGGAGATGAGGCCTAGTAGGAGGTGTTGGGTCATGGGGATGGATTCCTCCTGAGTGGCTTAGTGCCGTGTCTACAGTAATGACTGTTAATACTTTCACAAAAGATGTGGTTGTGTAAAAGAGCATGGCATCTCTCCTCTTCTTCTCACTTGCTCCCTCACTCACCCTGTGACACACTGGCTCCCCTTCACCTTCCACAATCAGTGTAAGCTTCCTGGAAGTGTAAGCTCACCAAAAGTAGATGCATGCACTATGCTTTATGTACAGCCTGCAGAATCATGAGCCAAATAAACCTCTGTTCTTTATAAATTACCCAGCCTCAGGTATTACTTTATGGCAGTAAAAATAGACTAACACATAAGAGTGCTGGCCTTAAATAGTAAATGTTTTTCTCATCTGCAAACACAAAGTTTTTACATAAATCATCTTGTATTCTCTGCCATTTCCAAAATTTTATGAATTGGTCAATGTAGCTTTGGGGAAACACTCTCGTACATTTCTGGTGAAAATACAAATTGGTATAATACTTATGGAGTAGAATTGAACTATCTAACAAAATGGTGTATACATTTATTTTATCACTAAAAAAATTCTCTTTTAGGAGTTTATGTTGAACATACACTTCTGGTATATGAAAGTATAGGTGCATAAAATTATGCATTACAGCGTTGTTTGTAAATGCATCATAACAGAAACAGTTTAAATGGCTATACATAGAAGAGTGGTTAATAAAGTGTTATATTCACAAAATCATTATGCAACTAAAATGGATGAAAAGATCTATATGAACTGATGAGTTATTTTTTAAAAATGGAAAATAGTATCTATACATACAGAGAAATAATACTTTGTGGAAAAAATAGGTAAAACATAATATATATGTATTTGCTCCTGCATAAAGTGATGAGGAAACATAGGAAACATAAACTAGAGACCAATAATTTAGTTACTTACATTGGAATGAGTGCATAAAGGGTAGAAAAAATAGAAGTGATAAGGGCTGGGAATTAAACTTCCATTAGTAGACCTTTTAACAGTATTATTTTCAAATTTATGTTCTTTCAACAGCTGAAAAGAATTTTAAACATATAAATCAAAAGGAATAGTAAAACATACTCATATAAACAGACATAAATTAAAGTGTATTTCAAAAAAATAGGGTTAATATACTAAAGGAGGAAGAAAAAACCTTAAGAGTATTAGAACTGTATACTCTTAGACTAAACACATATAGTGTACTTTGGTTAGCTGCTTCATTTTCTATACTTTCATTGTTCACAATGAGAAAAGCACTTTCCATGTATTCCAGGATTGAGTAATATATTGTGGAAAATAAAATTCAAATGTGTCACTATCAGAGGAAAGAGTTAAGATATAGAAATAGGAAGTTGAATTACAATTGATACATGGATAGATAGATACAGACAGATGGAAAGACATTGATATGGATATAGAAGAGATGTTTTTAAATATGTGTGAGTGAATGCCTATACATTCATCCACCTCCTAGGTCTGTCTTTTGAGATAGCTTAGAAGAAATGACCTCTAGTAGCACTGAGCACAATTAGTGCCCAAATTTTGTTCCTGCATATAATTCTCTACTAAAGTGATCTAGAGATTCTTCATGAAATAGTTGATTCTAGGGCTTGATGAGATAATTCTAGATAAACTTTTTGTGCCAACAAGTCTGTTAATGCAGTGTCTTTAAGCACTTTAAAGAATGACGGAGATACATCAAAGGACTTGAAAGTCAATGGAAGAAAGTGTCTAGTGGGTCATTCAGGAAAATTTGAGTTTCGAATAAATAATATAGGTAAGTAATTATAACACGTTGAATAAAGTAAGAATCTGTGAACCTATATTGATATAAATAAATTAGTAAACACAAAGATAAATAAGTAATAAAGTTCTTCCTTACAGTGGAAAGACAAATAAAATATGTAGGAGGATTGACAGAATAATAAACCTTGTCATTTGAAAACCATAAAAATAATAATAGCTGACTCAGTTAGGAATCATCAATGAATACCAAAATTAGCATTTGAAAGTTTGAAGAGGAATAGTTTATTAGCAATCATCCTAAAATATATCACCACAAAATACTTGTGAATTAGACTGGGTTAAATAATACTTTTGGAGTAGAGAAGATTGGCATACATCAGCTTTACTGAATGATAAAAAATTCAGATCTACAGTAGTATGACCAAAAGACCTCATAAGTCTCTTCATGAAAACACACTGAAAGAAACACAACATAATTTCTGGACTATTCAATCCATAAATGTAATGCTTGAATCTAATCGTGAGGGATAATCAGACAAACGAAAATTGAGGAATATATTATTAAGTAACTGGCCAAAAATGTTAATGTCATAACAGACAAAAGAAGAACTGCTTGAGATTAAAGGCAAGAGTCTTGTTAATGGAATGAAACAACTAACATGGAACTTCCTTTTGATTTAAGTGAAACTATTAGAACTTACTATAAATAAGGCCTATAGAGAAGGTTAAGGTATTATGCCAATGTTAGCTTTCTTCTTTTGTGTTTATCTAAGAGAATGTCCTGGTTTGCTAGGATCTACACACTGGTAACATGTTGATGCTTTAGAAATCTATCCTGTACCTAGATTAATAGTATTGTTCTTGCAGCTTTTCAATAAATCTAAAGTTATTTTCAATAAAACCTTAAAAATTGAAATTTCAACTGAAACATTTCTAACATTGATAATTCTATCAGAATTCTTTCACATTTAACTAAGTCATCCTCCCATTTTACATATAGGATAAATTTTGAAAGTTGTTTACTAGTAGAAAATGCATAATTTTAATAAATTTACATAGCATAGCATTTTCCACACTTCTTGTTACAGTAATAACTGGTGAATAATTAAATAGGTAATTGATATCACAGAGGTTTAAATCAAAGTTCAGAGATTTGAGTTCAAATCCACATTATATCATTTTCTAACTCTGTATCTATGAATAAATTATTAAATCTATCTTTGTATGGTTTCTTAATTTTTAAAATGAGCATTTTAATATTACCTAAATCATAGAACCCAACAACATCACAAGCATGACACAGTAAATTAAAATGAAACATTCCTCCAGGTGTACACACACACACAGCCTAACAACTCTCACACTAAACAGTAAATACATACGTGCCAGAAAGAATTTTAATATAGCCACAGCATATTCATCCCCTGATGTACATGCACTGTATAATCCCCAACCTTGAGTGTGAGAGGACTTATAAATGTGATGAAATGACCCTCCCATGATTGTGCTACTTTATATGGCAACGGTGACAGGATCATGAAAAAGTAATTGAGGTCCTAAATCAATTAATGTTGAGTTCATCCAAATAACTGGTTATCCTAAGCAGGTGATATGGTCTGCTTGTTTGTTTCTTCCAAATCTCATGTTAAACTATGATTTCCAGTGTTGAAAGCGGATCATGGTAGAAGGTGATTGGATCATGGAGAAGGAACCCTCAAGAATGGTTAGCACCATCCCCTTGGTGAAGTGAGTTCTCACTCAGTTAGTTCACATGAGATCGGGTTGTTTGAAAGTCTGGAACCTCCTCCACTCACTGTCTTAGTCCTGTTCTCACATGTCTCATGCTGGCTTCCTGTTGCTTTCTGCCATTACTGTAAGCCCCCTGAGGCCTCAGCAGAAGCTGAGCAGGTGCCAGCACCAGGCTTCCTGTAAAGCCTGAAGAGTCGTGAATCAACTAAACTTCTTTTCTTTATAAATTACCCAGCCTCAGGTATTTCTTTACAGCAATGCAAGAACAAACTAACACGGTGGGCTTGATTTAGTCAGATGAAAGCTTTTAAAGAGAAATTGAGAAATTCATGATGAGCGTGATTCTTCTGCCAGCTTTGAAGAAGTAAGCTGCCTCTTTCCACAAGAACCTGTGAAATGATCATGGCTAGCAACCCAGGGCCCTCTAGGAGCTGAGAGGAGTCCCAACTGAGAGCCAGCAAGAAAATGAGGAACCTCAGCCCTACAATTGCACGGAATTTAATTTTTCCAAAAACCTCATGAGCTTAGATGAGAAACCTAAGCTCCAGAAGGAACAAAGCGCAGACAATAGCTTAATTGCATCATTGAAAGATCCCGAGAAGAGAACCCAGCTACTCTGTCCAGGCTACTGATCCACATAAACTATGATAATAAACTTATGTTATTTCAGAGTGCAAAGTTGACGATGTTTTTGTTACACATCAAAGACAACTAATATATACATATTATAATTATATCAACTCTACACCAAGATACTAAAAGTTTTGACTGACCTTATAAATATTCTTCTGTATACTGAAACTACATCTAGTTTTTAGTTTAAATGTTTTATATAGTCTAAAAACTACTCATCATATATTTTAAGATTTTGATTTTTCAGTTTTTTATTCTATGATTAATGAGCTTTCTTGACGCCAATTAAATATGAAATCTACCACAGAGCAATGCTTCAGCTGTCAACAATTTATTACCGAAAATGGTTTTAAAAAAGGATTTTTTTTTTCCTGAAACCATATCACATACATGGCATTATTTAAATAGTTAACAACAGTTCTTTATTTACTTCGTATCATGTGCCACAATTTAATTGTGGATATTTATGTATATAAGCAGTATAATTTGAGCCACATTGAAATGTGTTGTTTTTAAAAAATCTTTATATCACATATTAATTGTTAGAATAGTTTTGTACCTCAAAAAATTGGAGAAGATAGTACAGATTTTCCCATTTCACCTGTAATTGAAAGTTTACATTAGTATGATGCATTTGCTACAGTTAATGAACCAATATTGATACATTGTTATTAATTTAAGGCCATAGTTTATTTAGATTTCCTTAGTTTTAACCTAAGGTCCCTTTCCTGTTGCAAGAGACTGTCCAGACTATCACATTACATTTAATTTTCATATCTGTTTAGGCTTCTCTTGGCATTGGCTCTTTTTTTTTATTTTTAATTTTTAAATATTTTAACTTTTAACTTCAGGGGTACAAGTGCAGGTTGGTTACATAGGTAAGCTTGCATCATGGGGGTTTGTTGTACAGATTATTTCATCATTCAGGCATTAAGCCTAGTACCCACTAGCTATTTTTCCTGATCGCCTCCCTCTTCCACCCTTCATCCTCTGAAAAGCCCCAGTGTGTGTTGTTCCCTTCTATGTGTCCATGTGTTCTCATCATTTAACTCCCACTTATAAGTGAGAACAATTTCCTTGCTTTTTATGACCTTGAATGTTTTGAGCAGTAATCAGGTATTTTGTAGAATGATTGGGGTTATGGGTTACTACAAAGAAGACTACAGAGGTAAAATGTCACTGTCATTACAACTTATCAAATGTACATATTTATCATCATAATTTATGACTGGTGATGTTGCTATGCATGTATAAAAGAATGGAACAATTAAGTAAATGGATGGCAGATGGTGGGACCCAGGATGTTCACTGTTGGAGTGGGAGTCTACAGATAAGCAAAGGCAGAAAGCGCGAATGATTGATGTGGTAATGAATTGGACACATCAGTATAAATTCAAGTTGAGCTTAATATATACACAGATGGTTACGTATAGAAATATTTATATATGTGTGTGTATATATATGAGTTGGATTAAATACATATAATTTTTTGAATTTTTAATTAATATGTAACATTTGTACATTTTATAGGGTACATATAATACATATGATATTTTGTTATGTGCATAGAATGTGTAATTATCAGGACATTTTGGGGTATCTATGACCTCAAGTATTTATTCCTTGCATGTGTTGGGAAATTTTCAACTTGTTTGTTCTAGCTATTTTGAAATATATAATACATTTTCATTAACTATAGTCATCCTACTCTGCTATTTAAAATTAGAACTTACTCCTTCTATCTCACTGTATGTTTGTACCCATTAATCAATCTCTTCTAATTCTCCTCACCCTAGCCCCCCAACACCTTTCCCAGCCCTTGGTAACTATAATTTACACTCTACATTCAGGAGTTGGTTTTAACTCCCATCTATGAAAGAGAATATGCAATATTTTTCTTTTGGTACCTGGATTATTTCACTTAACATAATGACCTTACAGTTTCATCTATGTAGCTGTAAACGACAGGATCTCCTTATTTTTATGGTTGAATAATATTCCATCGTAGGTATAGCACATTTTCTTTATCCATTTATTCATTAATAGACCCTTGGGTTGATTCTACATCTTTGCTATTGTGAATAGTGCTGCAATAAACATGGGGTACAGGTATTTCTTTGATACCCTGATTTTCTTTCCTTTGGGTAAATACTGAGTAGTGGAATTGCTGGATTTTATGGTAGCTCTATTTTTAATTTTTTGAGAAATATCCATATTATTTTCCATAATGGCTGTGCAATAATTTACATTCCTACCAACAGTGTATTAGAGTTTTCTTTTCTCCACATTCTCATTAACTGTTATTTTTTGTCTTTCTTTTTTTTTTTTTTTGTCTTTCTAATAATAATCATTCTAACTGGGGAAAGATAGTATTTCACCGTTGTTTTGATACGCGTTTCTCTGATGGTTAGTCATGTTGAGCATTTTTTCATGAATAGTTGGCATTTTGTACAACTTCTTTTGAGAAATGTCTGTTTAGATTCTGAAACCATATTTTAATGGGATTCTTTATATTTTTTGCCGTTGATTAATTTGAGTTCCTTGTATATTCTGGATATTAGTCCATTGTTAGATGAGCATTTTGCAAACATTTTATCCTATTCAACAGAATGTATCTTCACTTTATTGATTATTTCCTTTGCTGTGCAGAAGCTTTTAAGTTCAATATAGTCTCTCATTTGTCTATTTTTTTTTCTGTTGCCTGTGGTTTTGCGGTCTTAGGTATAAAATCTTTGCTTAGACCAGTGTTCTGTAGTGTTTCTGCTATGTTTTCCTGTAGTCATTTTATAGTTTGGGGTCTTAGATTTAGGTCTTCAATCTATTTTGAGTTGATTTTTGTATACAGTGAAAAATAGTTTAGTTTCTTTCACCTTCATAGAGATATCCCATTTTCCCAGCACCATTTTTAAATAGGGTATCTTCTCCCCAATGTATGCTTTGGTGTTCGAGTCAAAAATCAGTTGGCTATTGGTATGGTTTGGCTGTGATAGTGAATACGTCTCATGAGATCTGATGGTTTTATAAAGAACAGTTCCCCTGCACACTCTCTCACCTGCCACCATGTAAGACATGCCATTGCTCCTCCTTTGCCTTCTGCCATGATTGTCAGGCCTCCTCAGTCATTTGGAACTGGGAGTCCATTAAACCTCTTTTTCTTTATAAATTACACAGTCTCAGGTATGTCTTTATTAGCAGTGTGAGAACAGATTGATACAGCTATAAATATGTGGAACTATTTCTCGGTTCTCTATTTGTTCTATTGGTCTATATGTCTGTTTTTCATCTGGTACCATGCTATTTTGAGTACGATAGCCTTATAAAATATTTTAAAGTTATAAAAATATTACAAAATATTAAAAAATCTAAATATTTTCAATATTATAGTCTGGTAAAATATCTTAAAGGCAAATCTGTAATGCCTCCAGGTTTGTTCTTTTTCCTTAAGATTAATCTTACAACTTTTATTACATTTGCGGTGTGTGTGTGTAAAAAATGACGTTGGCATTTTGAAAGGGAATGTATTTAATTTGTACATTGCTTTGGGTGGTATGACCATTTTAACAATTGTAATTATTCTGGCTCATGATAATGGGATGTTTTTCTATTTGTTTGTGTCATCTTCCATTTCTAATTTTGTAGTTTTTCTTGTAGAGACCTTTCACCTTCTTGGTTCAACTTTTTCCTATGTATTTTCTTTTTGTAGCTTCTACAAAGAAAATTGACTTTTTGAATTCTTTTTCAGCTATTTAATTATCAGCATATAGAAATAATACGGACTTTTGTATATTAGTTTTGTATTCTGCAAATTTACTGAATTTGTCTTTCAGACCTAAATTCTTTAGTGCAGTCTTTAGATTTTTCCTTATATCAGATCATATCATCTGCAAATAGAGCTATTTTGATTTTCTCTTTTCCAATTTGGATGTCTTTTACTATATTTTTTTCTTTTGTCTGATTTCTCTGGCTAGACCTTCAGTACTATGTTAAATAGGAATAGTGGAAGTGGCCATCCTTGCCTTATTTCAGTTCTTAAAGGAAAGACTCTGTTTTTCTTCATTCAGTATGATGTCAGCTATAGGTTTGCCATATACAGCCTTTATTATATTGCAATATGTTCCTTCTATGCCTAGTTTGTTCAGTTTTTTTAACATGAAGAAATGTTGAACGTTATCAGATGATTTTTGTGTATCTTTTTGGATGATCATATGTTTTTTGTCCTTCATTCTGTTAATGTGATATATCACATTTACTGATTTATGCATGTTGACATTGCTACATCCTTGGGATAAATCCTACTTGATCATTATGTTTTACATTTCTGATGTTCTGGCTGTTGTATTCAGTTTGCTAGTATTCTACCGATAACTGTTGTTTCTATGTTCATCAGCGTTCTTGGTGTATATTTTTTGCTATTGTGTTTGTGTCTGATTTTGGTGCTAGAATAATGCTGGCCTTGTAGAAGTGAGGCAGAATTCCCTCTTTTTTAATTTAATGGAATAATTTAAGGAGAACAGGTGTTGATTCTTCTTGATAAGTTTGCTAACTTTTGACAGTGAAGTCGTCTGGTCCTGGGCTTTTCCTTTTGGGGATACTTTTTATTATTGATTCAATCTTCTTACTTGTTATTAGTCTGTTCAGGTTTCCTACTGTTTCCTGATTCAATCTTCCTAGATTGTATATGTACATACTGTATTCATCCCCTCTAGGTTTTCCAGTTTGTTAGCATATAGTTATTCGTAATAGTCTCTGATGGTCTCATATTTCTGTGGTGTCAGTTCTGTTTCTAATTTTGTTTATTTGGGTCTTCTCTGTTTTCTTTGTTAATCTAACTAGTATCAATTTTCTTTATCTTTTCAAAAAATCAACTTGTCATTTTGATGATCCTTTGTAATTTTTTAGTCTCTCATTTATTTCTGATACAAGCTTTATTATTTTTTTCTACTGAGTTTCATTTTGGTTTGTTCTTGCTTTTCTAGTTCCTTCAAATTCATCATTAAATGGTTAATTGAAATTTTTCTACGTTTTTGACATAGGCATTTATTGCTATAAACTAGCCTAATAACCCTGTTTTCACTGAATTTCATGGGTTTTGATATGTTGTATTATTTTCTTTTTCATTTCTGTTAAGAAGTTTTTGATTCTCATTTTAATTTCTTCATTGACCCAGTGGTTATTCAGGAACATGTTATTTAATTTTCATGTACTTGTAAAGTTTCCAAAGTTTCTCTTGTCATTGGTTGTTAGTTTTATTTCACTGTGGTTCGAAAAGATACTCAATACAATTTTGATTTTAAAAATTGTTGAGACTTGCTTGTAGCCAAATATGTGATCTGTCCTGGAGTATGTTCCATGAGATGTTGAGAAAAAATGGGTATTCTGCAGCTTTCGGATAAAATGTTCTACAGACATCTTTCAGGTTCATTTGTTCTAAAGGGAAATTTAAGTTCAATTTTGTTATTGTTGTTAATGTTCTGTGTAGATACTGCTGAGACTGGGAAGTTAAAGTTTCTAGCTATTATTGTATTGAAGTCTATCACTACCTTTAGATATACTAATATTTACTTTATATATCTAGATGCTTTGGTGTTGGGTGCGTATATGTTTATGATTATTTATCTTCATGCTGAATTGATTCCTTTATCATTATATAATGACCTTCTTTGTCTCTTCTACATTTTTTGACTTAAAATCTGTTTTATCTGATATAAGCATAGCTACTCCTGCTAGTTTTTTGTTTCCATTTGCATGGAATATTTGTTTCCATTCTTTTACTTTTAGTCTGTATGTATATTTACAGGTGAAGGGAGTTTTTTTGTATATGGGATATAATTGGAATATATTTTTCTATTCATTCACCCAGGCTTTATCTTTTAAGTGAACAGTTTAATCTACTAACATTAAAGACTGTTATTGATATGTGAAGACTTATTCCTGTCACTCCGTTAATTGTTTTCTGGTTGTTTTGTGTATATTTTTTCCTTTATATCACTCCTGTTGTTTATCATTGTGGTTTCATGGTTTTCTGTAGTGGCGAGATTTGAGTATTTTATCATCCTCATTTGTGTGTTTACCAGTGACTTTTATCTTTTTTGTGTATTTCATGATGGTAGATATTGCCGTTTTTGCAGGTGTAGGATACCCTTAAGCATTTCTTCTTGGATTGGTCTAGTGATGAATTTCTCAGTTTTTGCTTATTTGGGAAAAACATTATTTCTTCTTCATTTATGAAGAATAACTTTGCTGTATGCAGCATTCTTTTTTTTTTTTTTTTTTTCAAGACGGAGTCTCGCTCTGTCGCCCAGGCTAGAGTGCAGGGGCGTGATCTCGGCTCACTGCAAGCTCCGCCTCCCGGGTTCACGCCATTCTCCTGCCTCAGCCTCCCGAGTAGCTGGGACCACAGGCGCCGCCACCACGCCCGGATAATTTTTTGTATTTTCAGTAGAGACGGGGTTTCACCGTGTTAGCCAGGATGGTCTCGATCTCCTGACCTCGTGATCCACCCTCCTCGGCCTCCCAAAGGGCTGGGATTACAGGCGTGAGCCACCGCGCTGGGCCCAGCATTCTTGAATGGCAGGTTTTTTTTCTTTCATCTCTTTGAATATATCATCCCATTCTCTCCTGCCCTGTAAGGTGTGTGCTAAGAAATCTACTGTTGGCCTGATTGGGATTCCCTTATGTGTGACTAGATGCTTTTCTCTTACTGTTTTTTGTTAATATTATTATTATTTATTTTATTTTATTTTATTTTTATTTTTTTATTTTTGACGGATTGACTATAATGTGCAGTAGAGCAGAACTTTTTGGGTTGTATCTATTTGGGGGTCTCTGAGCTTCCCCTATCTGGACATATAAATCTCTTGTTCAACTTGTAAAATGCTCCACTATCATTTTTTAGTTAAATTATCTATGCCTTTGGGCTTCTTGAACCTTCTGAAATACCCAGTATTCACATATTTCATCAATTATGGTGCCGCACATATCACATAGACTTTGCTTATTCTTTTTTATTCTTTGTGTGTGTGTGTGTGTGTGTGTGTGTCTGACAGAATTATTTCAAAAGACCTGTCTTCAAGTTCAGAAATTCATTGTTTGCTTGATCTACTTTATTATTGAAACTCTCAAATGAATTTTTAATTTATTTCATTGAAATCTTCAGTTCCAAGATTTCTGTTTGATTCTCTTTTAAATATCTGTTATATTGGTAAAATTTTTATTTATATCTTGAATCATTTATCTGTATTTTTTGATCTTTTATAATAACATTATTTTAAATTTTTGTGGCATTTTATTAATTTCTTTGTCATTGAAATCTGTTGCTGAAGAATTCTTGTGTTCTTTTAGAGGTGTCATATTTCCTTTCTTTTTTTTCCTGTGTGTGTGTGTATCTGTGTGTGTGTATGTGTGTGCATCCTTACATTTATATCTGTTCAACTGCTGCAATAGCCACTTCTTCCAAGTTTTTATATTGGCTTTCATGGAGGCAGACTTTTTCCTAAAGATGTATCTTTGATTTTGGTTGTATTGGGCACTTTAGCTTTGATTTGGGGTAGGTGCAGTAGTACAGTCTCCAAATGATTTCCTCAGCTGTAAACAGCAACAGTGATGCCCTTGATTTTCTCTGTAGCTTAGGATACCGTTGTTAGTGGAGGCTGTGGTGAGGTGCTATTGGGAAGGCAACACTAGATGGGCCAGTTCTCAGGCCCCAGTGGTGGCAATGGTGAACTGAGCATGCTTATCTTTGGGCCCGTGGGCAGTATATGCAGGAATTGGTGCTAGGTGGTCAAACTGGGCCAGATTTTAGGCCTCCAAGTGACTTGCTTGGGTGCTGGCAGTAGCAGCAGTGGGCTGGGTGTGTGGGCAGATCCTTAGCACCCTGAGCAGTGCACAGGATCTAAGTGATGACTGTAGCAATGGTGACAACCCTGGAGCTCCCAGGCAGCACATGTTTGTGTTAGTATTGGCTGTGATGAGCTGGGTGAGCCACTTCCCAGGTCCCCACATGGTGCACGTGGGTATGAGCCAGCTGTAATGGTAGCAACGCCCAGCAGCAGAGACTTATCCTCAAACCCCTGAGAGGAATGCACTGATGCCAACAGTGGTGGACAGGGTGAGGCCATCTCCAGGCATGCTTGGCATTGAAGGAGTGATGCCAAACCCAGCAGATCTGTCCTCAGAGGCCCCAGAGGTGCACATGAGCACGGGTTGTGGTGCACAGGGTGAAGTGTTCTCCAGGTCCCTGGGAAAGTGCTAGGGTAACAGCAGCAGTGGTGATGGTGAACAGGGATAGCCCATTCTTGGTGTATGTGTAAGTCCACTGTGCCTCTGCTGCTGAGTGAGAATGGATTTCTGTCAGTGGCAACAGCCTCAAGGAGGTGGCTCTCAAACTCTCTGAAGAGCACACACTTTGGACCACAGTGACAATGGCTGCAACAGTGAGCAGGGAGAGCCAGTTCTCAGGACACATACAAGAGTGTGGTGCCTGTAATAGCGGGATGCAGGGTCACTGGCAGTAGTGCTTGCTTTAGCCATTGGCACTGGCAAAAGTGGAGGCTGTGAGCAAGGAGAATCTGTCCTCAGTACACATGCAAGTGCACTGTGGCTCTGCTTCTGGTGGGAACAGAGTTGCTGTAAGTGGCAGTGGTCCCAGGCAGGCAGGTTTCATGCTCTATCGAGCGTACACCTTGGCTCCCTTAGTCCCAGGTGCAGCCTCCTTGGAGCACTGTTACACATTCCCTAGAGTGCAGGAGACTGTGTGTGCTAGAGTGCTGAGGACCCTGCTGCTCCACTGAGTCCAACTAGTATTATGCTGCTGCTGCTCTATGGATAGATGCAGGGGGATGTCAGTGGGGCTCCAGGGATGTGAAAATGCAGGGTCTGTTGGGCCCCTGGGCAGAATGCAGTCTTGTGGGATTCAGGCTTTCAAAATGGCACTGTGATGTAGTTCCTTGGGACTTGGGGCATAGGGAATCACCATGCATTCCTTCCCTTGAACGGTGACAGAACACCGACGTCAGGAAGCTTCCTTTGTGAATCTCAGTGCCCACAATAGTAAAGGGGCTTTTCTGTGGCTAGCGTTACAGGGGTTCATGCTGGGAATGTGGACCACTAGAGATCTCTCATTTACTATTTCCCTGTATTGAATGGTTCTTCAGGCTTTCAGCAGATCCTGGCTGATTCAGCTGCCTCACTTCCCTCTTCCATGACTTTGAGATTGTCTGTCTCTTCTTTATTGAATTCCAGTGTTATGTTTTAGATGCTGTATGCAAAACGTGCTTTCCTTCTTGCTATTTTGGTTCTTCTTTGTGGAGTAGGTGAGTGCTAGATGTCTTTGGTCAGCCATTTTGAAGTCCTCTCCCAATATCAAATTTCTGTTCTGTGAGCCCAAATCAGGAAAAACAACAACAAAAGTCCAGTAGCAGTTAGCACATCTCATACTCAGATCCTGTTTTCTAACAGTCATCTCCAGTAAAAAGAAGCAGGACGCTGTAGAAATGTCTGAGTGTATGACTGAGGCAGGAAATGTACGAGATGGGCCTGATGTGTTAGGTAATGCTAGAAAGGAAAAAAGTGCCCAAACACTCACACACAAACATATACACACTCTCACATACACCCACACCACGCACACAATTGATAGAAATGTATGTCAAAGAATTATAAAGGAGCCAACTAAATGAGCATTAATATTCAGACAAAGCCAAACAATTTGAGCAATTTAAAAATATTGTAACACAAACTATAAAATAAATTCTTATGAACACACATAGCTCATCTATAAATGATCAGATAAATTAACAAATTTGGAAAAAGAGACAAATCTTTGATAAGGAAGCATTCCAAATACTTTATGTAGGGACTGCTTCCTCAAAGTGGGAGAGTATAACTCTCCTCCCCACCCCTTAGGTGTGGGCTGGGCAGAGTGACTTCCAAGTGTACCCTGTGGAAGGTAAAGAGGGAGTAAGGAAGGGAAAGAGTAACTTTACATTGCAGAAACCTCACCAGTGCTTAGGGCCAACAAGAAGTCATAAATTCTTTGCTATTCTGAATTGGTTACTCTACAAACCTGCAATAGTATCTAACAGTTGTCGTCGGGCCAGGCTTGGTTGCTCAAGCCTGTAATCCCAGCACTTTTGGAGGCCAAGGCAGGTGGATAACTTGAGCCCAGGAGTTGAAGACCAGCCAGGGCAACATGGCACGAATCTATCTTTACAAAAAATACATAAATTAGCTGGGTGTGTTTGTGCGCGCCTGTAGTCCCAGCTGCTAGGGAGGTTGAGTAGGAGGATTGTTTGCTCCCAGGAGATGGAGGCTATAGTGAGCAGTGATCGTGCCACTGCACTACAGCCTGAGTGACAGAAAGAGACCCTGTCTCTGAATAAAATAAAATAAAATAAAAATTTTGTGGACGTGGTGTCAATATTGTTGACAGGCTTAGACACCAGACAAACCAAGGCATTAGAACTGAGAATGGGTGCCTGAAAGGATTTTATAAAATGGTTGTATTTTAAGGTCCTGTCTTGCTAGAGATTTTGCCAATATTGGGGAGTATCTTGGGGAATCAAACATAATTCATGGAATCTGAAATTTATTTTCCAAAAATTAGTAATTTGGAGTTACTTAAAATTATAAAAATTTACAAAACGAATTTTGAAGCAAATATAAAGGTTATACGCAAATGGTTTTCTGCATTGTAACTTTACCTTATTATTTTAGTACTGTGTAAATTTAGTGGTTAATAAATTGCCTAGCATCTATAGACATTTAATAAATAATGTTTCATTTTATTTGATTATAAGTTAATAGGAACAGTGCTTTAAAGTGGTTCTTCACTTTGGCATATTATTTTCTGCCCTTTGAAAATGGAGATTTATGTATATGACAATTGCATAATTTTAAATGATACTTATGTTGATGAAAACCCAGTTGGTTTTGTAGAAGAAATAAAAGGAAAAATTGTCTTCTTTACCAATTAAAAATCAAGGAGAATAAGAATTTTAATAAGCCTCCTGGGAGACTTGTCTTTTGTATCTTTGATAAATACATGATTATAAGGACAAATTATATGAGTAGCAATAATTTCCCAGTACTGTGATCATTAAAAGACCTCTCAACTGTAATATATCAGTATTAATTGGGGACAGATGATCATTTTAGTGACATCTTCAAATCATTATCCATATTTCAATACTTCATGAATGCCTGAATATTCCTAATGAAGTGATTATTTTTTTAAAGATTTTCAGTGCAATGATCTTAATAAGGTTGTTTATTTTAAAACTAGAAAAATTATCAATAAAAGTCTGCTGATGCCAGATACCAAAAAAAAAAAAAAAAAAAAAAAAAAAAAAAAAAAAAGAAAAAAGTAAAAGAATAGAATTAGACATTGCTAATTAAGACTATTTGAGAAAGACATTTGGAGAAAGTGAACCAAATATTAACTTTTGGTTATTTTGGATATGAAAAGATTTTAGCATTTACTATAATTATGCTATGTACCATCAGTTACATTATATAAATAAAAACAAAATGTAACAACGTGTGTGTTCTGAATCAGTGATCCACATTTTAGGACATAATTTGTTAAATATGATATTCAAATAAATATTAAAAATGACAAATACAGTACCTCCAAAAAATCCCTCCCCAAATCTTGTATTTCTTAATGATTATTCCTTCTTGCTTATCTAATTTGTTTACTTCCTGTGTGTATATTTTCCCAACTGTGAAACGACAGCTACAGTATTTCTACTATTGGAAGATATGCCAAAGCATATCAAAGTTGTTCACATCTCTTTCTAAAATTGTTCATTTTATGATTTTAAATATTATATCACAATCACATCTGTTATTAAGCTTACCAATATGCTAAAAAATTGTTTACTAGAGATTTCGTTCCTCAGTTTCAACAAGTGCTCTTTTTACTGATACATTACCGAGTATTGCATAGTTTTAGAGTAAGTCCAAATTTTTGAAAGTATATTTTGCTTCTTTTCTGTCACAAAGCCATTTGGTTTTTGCGTTTTTAACTGTCCATGTCCTCCCCATTGGCTTTTTATCGCTTTCTTCTGATTCTCCTCCTAATTCTCTAACTTTTTAATTTCTAATTTGAAATATTTTTCTTTCTTACTTGAAATTCTTAAAGATGAAGCTTATGTAAGTTCTTTTATTTATCTTATTTTTCATTCAACCACTAGTGATCTTATAATCTTATTTTCATATTCATTAATTTTCAAATCTCAAAAGAATATTTCCTCCATCTTAAGCTTCTGTTGCTATTTTAAATGTTTTATACATATTATCTCATTTAATGTCCTAAAAAGTTTTGACAGGTTATATTATTATTCTCTACTTTGGATAAGCAAATAGAGACACAAGAAAGTTAAATAACTTGCTCAATGTCACACAGGAAGATGGTAGAGCTAGTGCCAGAGTTTCAACCGAAGCAGTGGTACTGCAGTTCTACTATTGCATAGAGTTATTCTGCACAAGGTGTTTATCAAATCCAATATTTTCGAAGAAAATAGATTTTCTATTAGTTACTCACCCATTCTCTCAAACTGCAAGAATTATTATTCTCTTCCTTTATTATCCACATGTTCATTAAATTATATTATTTCACATTCACAGATGACTTTCACATCTAACTTCTCCATTTTCACCTTCACTGCCTTAATGTTGGACCTTTCCATTCATTATTTTTGCAGTTCAATCTCTATCATCAGCCTACTCTCCTGTTCCATTTCAAATTAGTAGACAACACAGCTTGCATTGTCTTACTAGAAGATAAAATTGATCATGTCACTATATTTCTAACTGTTCAAACTATATCATTCAGAGGACAGCATTTTAAATAATATTTCTATGCCATAAACTGGCAACCTGAATGATGACAGGATATGACCAGTCTGCTATGCAAGTCCCAATGGTGCACTAAGAAACAAAACAGATAAATTTAACTGCAGCGCACACAATGGAATATTTTATATGATAATTAGGTAGAACCTTTATTGCTGACAGAGCCAAACCTTTATCCTATTGGTATTCCTGGTTCCTTAGTTTTGACAGATTTCTCATTCCATAAATGCTATCTTGTTAATTTCCAGTGATAGCCTTTCTGTGAAACAAAGAAGACAATAACAGATGCCTTATAGACTCATTTGCACCCTTGACCTGGTGAATATACTTTGTATGGCTTGTTAGTCTGTTATTAAACAAATTGAGAGCAATTAAAACCAAACTTAATTCTTCGTTATTTATTCTCATCTGCCTTTGAAACTGCACCAGCTTTTATGGTTTCTCACTCACAGACTTTTAAAATCTTACTCTAGCTTAACTTTCAATTGTTATCTCGTTCATGTCACTAACATATCCAACATGAAGTTCTCTACATTGTGGAGGCTGAAGAAACTTTTGTTCCTCCACTTGTAATAGTCAATTCTTTGACCAATTCCATCTCATACTTTTAAAAAAACCTACCAAAAATATAGTCTTCTTAATTAAACCTGCTTCCCAACTTTCCCAAACAGTCTGTTTAACTATACTCTACATGTCATTTAAGACTTCTCATTCTTTGTTATAACTTGTCTTCCTCCCCTTTCTCACTTCCTTTAGTTACAGCGAGAGCTTTAAGAACAAGAATTTTGCTCATTGCTTCATTTTATATGTTATGTCCCTTTTGTTTCATTTCTTTTATATCAGTTGTATAACATAACGATATTACTTGATCTTCGGAGAGTTCTGTTCTGTTCTGTTCCTCTATATTCCTCTTGTTTTATGACGACACCTATGATTACCTGCATTTATAGTCATTGCTTTGTCTTATTTTCATCTCTCCACCACCCCCTGTCTTCATCATTAAATTGGCAAGTACTTTAAAGATGGAGATTTTTACCTTACTAATTTTTATTCCCTCTGACGCCTCTAGCATGCTATTAAGTATTTAATATGTTCAAAATAAATATGGCTCTAAAGTAATATTTTTAAAATCAGCAAATGCTGGCTAAACAGATTGTTATCTTCATGTTTTAGGCTCTGTTGGCCTTATTATTAACAATTCTTATTTTATTTTATTTTGTTGCTCTGGGGTCTCACTCTCACCTGGGCTGGAGTGCAGTGGCCCAATCTTGACTCACTGCAACCCCCGCCTCCCAAGCTCAAGCAATCCTCCCACCTCAGCCTCCCAATTAGCTGGGACCCACAGGCACACGTCACTATGCCCAGCTAATTTTTTATATTTTTGGTAGAGATGGGGTTTCACCATGTTGGCCAGGCTGGTTGTGAACTTCTGACCTCAAGTGATCTGGCCACCTCAGCCTCACAAAGTGCTCGGATTACAGATGTGAGCCACCACACCCAGCCAAGATTGAAATAATTTAAAAAAAAAATGCATTTACCTTGGTGACAAAGACCAACTAAAGGCTTAATTTCACTCTGTTTGATATGTGTTTGATTAATGACAAATTAAATTGTACGTAAAATGTTGTTTAATTTAAAGGACACATTTAGCTTGTTTGGTAAGATCATGTTTCCTTGGATGTTCTTTTTTAAATATTTTATTTTATTTTATTTTTTAGAGCCAGGGTCTTGTTCTATCACCCATGCTAGAGTGCAGTGACATGATCATTGCTCACTGTAACTTTGAACTCCTAAGCAAAAGTGATCCTGTTATCTCAACCTCCTGAACAGCTAGAACTACAGGCAGGCACCAACATGCCTGACTAACTTTTATTTTTATTTGTTATAGAGATGGGGTCTCTCTACGTTGCCCAGGCTGGTCTTGAACTTCTGGCCTCATGAGATCCCATCGTGGTCTCCAAAAGTGCTGGGATTACACTTGTGAGCCACTGTACCCAGCACTGGGTATTCTCGATGCTTATGGATGCTCATTGATGTCCAGGAGTTGAAGAATTGGAGATTTATTTTAGTCCTCATAGTCTGGCCTTGATTATACTCATCTTTCTTGAGAAGACTTTCCAGATATTCAAGGGAAATTGAGTGTTGTGATCTTAGTCTATAGTCACTGTAGCTACATCTGCACTATGGCGTGATCCAAGCCCAGTGTCACTGTGACTCTTGCTGATTCCTACCACGTTGGTGGACTTGATTAAGATCCGGGAAATTTCCTGAATTACCAGGCAGAGTCTTACAGTCCTGGCTCACTTTCCTCCAAATGGAAAGAGCCCGTGTCTATGTGCTTGGCTGTCTGGAGTTCTGGGAGAGGTGATGCAAGCATTCCAATGGCCACCAGAGCTAGGCCTATGCTGGGTCACCTCTGAAGCCAGTGCAGTATTGGATCTTGCCCAAGGTTCAAGGGGACTACTGCCTGGCTACTGCTGATGTTTATTCAAAGCCTACTGGCTCTTTAGTCAGCAGGTGGGCAATCCTGCTTACTGGGTCCTTTTCTTCTGGGCAGAAGGTTCTCAGGCTGGGTCTAGACTTGCCATCTACGAGTTAGCACCTGTAATAAAGAACTTCAGAAATTTACTTGATGCTTTATTTTATTATGGCAGAGCCGGTACCCAAGTTGCAAAATAAAGTCCTCTTTCTTTACCCTTCCTTCTCTTTTCCTGAAGCAGAGAAGTCTCTCCCCAAGCTGCACTGCCTGGTGTTGGGAGAACGGTGATGCACACACCCCCTTGGCTGCCACAGCTTGTCTCTGATTGGACCCTGTGTATCCTAAGCCCCCTGGCTCCAAGCCGAGCACAACGCTAGGACTTTCCCGAGGACTGCAGTCTTTGTGGCCTGACTGCCTTTCACATTTATCTAGGACCGCAGGGCACTTTAGTCAGCCAGTGGTGGAGCTAGCCAGAACTCAGTTTCTTACTGCTGGGGCAGAATATTTTCTGGCTAGGGCTTTTCTAAATGCTTCATTCATGGGCACGGCAGGATCTTGCTTTGTGTTGTGTTCTGCTGTAGCAAGACAGCGCTGAGTCCTAATGCAAAGTTTCATCATCACTTCCCTCTCCCTCCCCGTGCACACAAATTCTCTCTCCGCTTGCCTCTGGGGGAGTGTGAGACGGGGGGTGTAGGCAATGCAGGACGACTTTTCCTGCCCTCTTCAGTACCTCCTTTTTTCTTTTCTTTCCTTTTTATTTGTTTATTTATTTATTGAGATGGAGTCTCGCTCTGTGGCCCAGGCTGGAGTGTAGGGGTGCGATCTCAGCTCACGGTAAGCTCCGTCACCTCCCAGGTTCACGCCATTCTCCTGCCTCAGCCTCCCGAGTAGCTGGGACTGCAGGAGCCGCCACCACGCCCAGATAATTTCTTTGTATTTTTAGTAGAGACGGGGTTTCACCATGTTAGCCAGGATGGTCTCGATCTCCTGACCTCGTGATCCACCCTCCTCGGCCTCCCAAAGTGCTGGGATTACAGGCGTGAGCCACCGCGCCCAGCTTCTTTTCTTTATATGATTCTAAAACCAGGTACTGTAATCACTCACCTGATATTTTGTCTTTATACAGGCATTTCTTGCGCAGATTCAATTCAATTTGGTGTTCCTGTGAGGGGGATGACTACTGAAGGGTTCTATGCATCCATCTTGCTCGGACCCTCTGAATGCACATACTTTTCTTAAAAGTACAGTTGGTTTTACATATCTGTGAGTTCCACATCCATGGGCTCAACCAACTATAGATACTACATATTTGGGGAAAAAAAAGCATTTGTACTACACATGTACAAACTATTTTATTGTCATTATTATTTAAACAACACAGCATAACAACTGTTTACATAACTCTTACATTGTATTAGATATTATAAGCAATCTGAAGATTATTTAAAATATGCAGGAAGATGCACCAGGGTTACATGAAAATGCTACACAATTTTATATTACAGACTTGAGCATCTGCCGATTTCAATATTCACAGGAAGTCCTGAACCCAATTCTTCGTGGATACTGACAGATGACTACATTACAAACAAAATATTCTCAAAGTAGTACTGAAAGTCAATGGTAAGCATATGTTCAGAATATCGTTAAATGTCCATTTCTGTTTTCTGTCGCTACATAACAAATTATCAAAAAAAATTAAAAACAAAACAAAACAAAACAAATGATCATAAACTTGTCAGCTTAAGCAACACAAATTTATTAACCCCCAGCGTCTGAGTGTCAGGACTTTGAGTCTGATTATCGGCAAGGTCTTATGATCTAAGTATCTGCTGGGCTGTATTCTTTGCTGAAATTCCAGGCCTGCTTTAAAAATCCTATTGTCATTTCAATTTCTCATGATTGTAAGACTGAGGCTCCCATTCTCTCGCTCACAGGAACTCTCAGCTTCTAGAGGCCGAGCGTTCAGTTTCTTGCCACACTGCCCCCTCCATAGTCTCTTTCAGTCTTTGAATCTCTTCTTCAGGAGGGGATTGCACTCATCTGAGGAGGTAAGGTCCACAGGATAAGTTACCTTTGTAATTACTGACAGTCAATTTGTTATAGTAACGACATCTGAAAAATCTCTTCTCCTTTATGAAGTAACATAGTATTGGGATAGAAATTCCATCATCTTCACAAGTTTTTCCTTTATTGAGGGAAGGGCGTGTATACCAGGGGGCCAGAATCTTTGGGACCATTTTAGAATTTGGCCTACCATAAATGGGTTAGCATTATAGCTTATGTTTTATATTAAATTTTTCTATCTTAAAGCGGACATAAAATAATTGTTATGAAATGAACACATTTTTCCTATAATTATATTTTATTTTGATATATGTTTCTTAAACAAAGTTGAAGAGTGATGTGTTGTTATTTTTGTTTTCAAAATTCAAGATGTAATAGCACCTTGTACTTAGAATAAATAACTCTATATGAGACAATTGCATAGTCTCTTTCTTGCACAAAGAAATTAGTCCACTTTTTTGTCATCTAAAACTGCCCTATCTTCATTTCTATCATCAACTATAGTTAAGAAATTGATGGTTGGTAAATTTTGAATGAGCAAATAATCTATACTGTATATGCATTATATCTTAACAATACGGTAATTTTAAATTTGTTTCCTAACAAGTATTTCTTTTTGACTCCACCTTAAATATTTCAGCATTTATGTGTGTAATGATTCATTTTATCTGTTATCTTGACTGTTAAGGGGTGCCCAGATATTTGGCTAAACATTATTTTCACGTTTGTGTCTGACGGAGTTTCTAGATCAGATTGGCAATTGAGTTAATAGACTCAGTGGAGCAGATTACCCTCCTCAGTGTGGGTGGGCGTTGACCAATCCACTGGGGGCCCAAATGGAACAGAAAGTCTGAGGAAGCACAGATTTGCTTTTTCTGCTTTACTGTTGGAGCTGCAACATCAATCTCCAGCCCTCAGACTAGAACTTACATGATTGGTGCCCCTGGGTGTTAGGTCTTCAGACTTAAACTAGAACTATACCACTGGCTTTCCTAGGTCCCCAGTGTACAGACAGCCTACCATGGGACTTCCCAGCCTGCATAATTGAATGAGCCAATTTCAAATAATATTTTTGTGTGTTTATATAATACATTGATTTTCCTGGAAAACAATGAATAATATAGATTTTATTGTCAAGAGTGGTTCTAGATAACAAAATATTAAGGATGAGCTTTCTGAATTGTTTCTGGGGTTTGTCGAAGTTGCTTACTAATCTGATTAGATTTAAATACATTAATAACTTTATTTCCACTTGTCAAGAAAGCACTGATAGTTCGTGCTGTAAACTGGTAATAAGTGATATGCAAAATATCTTAATCAAACACTCCTAATCAGCCATTTATAAGAAGGAGCTGAGTGACTGTGTACATAAAACTTAAGAACATTTTTTGGAAAACTGATGAATATAATTAGGTTAGCATGTTGCTCTTAAAATCACTGTATGAAGTGGTGGGGGAAAAAAGATGAGTTCAGGGTTTCAAATTCCTAGTGTAAGTGCAGCATAAATGACTTGAAGGCATATATCTGTGCCCTAAAGTAGAACCTCACCTCCTATAGCTGCAGGGCTGAAATTGCTGAAAATCATACGCAGAATCTCATTCTGCATCTAGCTGAATTACAAGGCAGGTTAAACTCCTAGCCTCACAAGGTTATCTACTGTTAAAGTGAGAGCAGTGATTGGGACATAACAGGATCCTGTAAGTTGAGATGGAAATGTATGAAATGACCCTGATGAAGATTGGAACACCAAGCCCTTAAATTCTGATGAGCATTGTCTGACAGTAACATGGGCCTCCCCAACTGCAGTGAAAGTGGCTACCCCACACCAGCAGAAATAATCTAAAATAGAATAACTCTATCTTTAAAACATAATCTAAATGCCTTTTTTCACATAAAAAATTTGTAACAATTTATTAATATCATCTATTATTCAGTCTTGAAGCTTTCAATTATCTCATAAAAATTACAGATTTGGTTTTCACAGTTAATTGTATTTTTTTAATCAAGCTCCAAATATGGTCACAATCTTTAGTCTTCTTTTGCATTTTTTGTTTGTCATTCTTGTTACATATTTGTTGAAGAAACAGGGATGTTTTGATATGGTTTACCACTATCGGTATTTTGCTGATTATATCTTCTAGTGTAGTGTTCCTCTGTGTTCTCTATTTCTATAATTCGATATTTGGATTTAGACTCTTGAACAAATTCAAGTTTGAAAGTTTGGACAAGATTACTTTATAGGTGGTTCTGGGATTTTCTGTTGGAGACATACAAAAGCTGGTTTTTTTTTTTACTTTTAATATTAAATCTTATACCAACACCTTTACTATGCATTAAATTCACATTTATGTTAGAGAGAAATAGAAAGTATTTAAAATACATGGAAATATGCTTTTTAAAAATCTTTTCCCAAAATTTATGGCATGCATATTTCTATGTTAATAAAACACATCTATAATATCAATTTTCCTGGCTCTACAGGAATTGTAGCTCAGGGAAATGGTGTCAAAAAAAGTGAACTTTTTGAATTGAAGAGTTTTATTTTAGGCTTTGATATCTAATTCTATATTACACCTATTCAAGAAATATGTGATAATTTATATCTCCAGTTATAATAAATTATTTAACAAGTATTTGTTAATTCCCTATTATCTTTCAGGCACTGTCCTGGAAGCTCCTGATAAGGTATCCTGTGAAGAAGGCTTGTTGTACACTGGTTACCAACTTGTCTGAGTCCACTGAAGTGGAGACATTGCAACACAACAAGATAGATAACAGATAGGCAGCAAGGGAGGACAAAAGCCTTGGATTCCCTGTGAGTTGGTCCTGCAGGTTCAGAAAAGTACTCTGAGTCAGATCTATATGTGCTCCACTTGAATCACAGCTGAGAAACCCTGGAGAGCAGGCCTTCTGGGTTTCATACTCTGGGACACGCGAGATGCTGGGCTAAAACTTTGAAGAACATTCTGTTTTTAGCGAAGAGCTGGAACAGAGCCTAGAGTCTTCCAACAAGCTCCTCCTTATCTCAAGATATTGCATTCCCAGAATATTCCACAGTCATTCTTGAGAACTGCAAGTGAGAAAAAAGGGGGGAGAACTGAGTTGGTCCAAGGTCACCTAGAGAACTGCCTGTATATACATGTATAATTTCTTGGTCATCAAGCCGCAAGGGTGGATACCCCATTCTACATGTTGTGCTTATTTCACATTGCATGCCTGCTTCGAAACATCTTATGTACCCTTTGAACATATATACCTACTCTGTACCCCCAAAACTAAAAACTAAAACAAACAAACAAAAACCCACAGGGAACCATAGTAGAGCCTTAGTAAGGATTTCCACCATACCCCAATACTATGGGCTTTGATCTGGGTGCATTACTTAACACTGTTGTTTCCTGGGAGAATGGATTTATGTGATTCACACTTGAGAAAGAGATTACGTGTGTGGCATTGGGGCAGAATTGCTAGTTGTTTCCTGATATCTATTCTCTACTTTTCCCTGAGTAGTTGAAGGATGGTTTTTAGCTGAGAACACAGTCACTGAGTTCAACAACTAAGCTCATCAGTCTTTCTGGCTGTAATGTTGTAATTTGAAGTATTATATAACATTTCTAGTAAGTGTCTGTAAAAGGAGGCCTTTTATTGTTCCTTCCCCACTTCCCCAGTTCCTGTTAGATGGAATACAAGGTGATGCCTACAGGTCAAACAGCTATTTTATTTCAGTGGCAGTAAAATCTGACAGAACGCGAGAGAAGGAACGTAACTCCTTCATGGCACAGAAATGCCAACCCAGCCTTGGACTGATATCCTCTGGACTTCCTTTACATATGAGAAAATCAAACTTCTGCTATATAAAACCAGAATTTGCTTGGAATTGTTATGGTATTCCACTAAACTGAACCTCATATGATATTCTGGCCTTTGCTTTTTAAGGTATACCTCCTTCAGAGTAGATATCATATGCTGATCCTACCCTGGAAATGAATATGGGGTGATGCTGAAGTCAGCCCAAATGATCATAGCCATCCATATGTAAAAACAGTACCAAATGAGCAAACAGAAAGCAATAACAATAACAAAGAAAACACTTTATCAGGCTTACAACAATTATTTAAAGGCATGAAGCTTACTTTTTTTTTTACCCAAGGTTATATTTTATCATTTATATATAAGCAAAATATTTTCTATTACAAACCATGTAATGCCACTATGGCAGGAGAAATTGCCAATCCTTGGAATAGATGAAAATAAATTAGAGCAATGAGAGGTGATTTGACCAACTTATGATTTGCACATGACTCCTCTTATCAGGGAAATAAATATAATGTTGTTAGAAATTTCCCTCTCCTTTTGAACAAAAACTATTTAACTTCCAGTAATACATGATCCAAATGAGGAAAAAGCAAAATTATTATTTAGTCAAAAAGGAAATGTTGAGAAAACACTAGTGTACTTCAGCATGCCTAAAAAGTATGCAGCCAGTCCTAATGATGCCAAAGAGGCAAAGAGTAGTTATTTTACTATTAAATTGCACACCCAATTGTTTTCATTGATTTAGCTGATAGGTACTGACCCTTTGCAGTGGGGTTGGAAAATGAAAATTAATTTTCCAAAATATTAAGTCTGTTCCATCTAAACCCAAAGTAATATATTGAATGGCCATAATCACCTAATAAAACACGTGGTACCTACTTCACAGGGGGAGTGATAAATATAATGTGGAAAATAAAGTAGCAGAGGAAGTTTGAAAAAACATAAAAAAGAGTTTGTCCAATGATAATGTTTTGTTATCTTGAACTATTGGACAGAATTCAACATTGGAATCATCTTAGTGTGATGTCTTCATTGTGGGAAATATTTTGAATACACATGCAATTATCAAATAGATGCAATTCTAATTATATTATCTATGCCTATTCCTAGTTATATTTATCTATGCTACCCTTTCTTTTCAGTCTTTATAAAAACATTTTACCCTTCATGATAAAATTTTTGGATATGTCCTTCTTCTTCTGCAGTTTAAAATTAAATATGACAATATAATCATAATGAGGCAATGGTTTAGGCATCCAGCTTTCCATGATACCGGAAAATGTTCTAAATGTTAAAACTTCCTCTTTTACTTAACATAGTTTTGCTTCTATTCTGAATGCAGAAATTAAGGCTCTTTTTATTTTCTTAGATTATGAAAGAAGGTTTTCTATGCCTTTTATTTTCTGAATAGGTTTTTCTATTGCCTTAACACATGACATGTACTCAGTTCAAAACTGAAATAATTGGTACCAGGAAATTATTAGTCAAGAATTTTCTAAGCACTTTATGTACATCAACTCATGTAATCATCAAAGGACAAAAGTCACATTCTATAGATGAGGAAACTGATGAACTGAGAAATTCTTTGATTGGCTTAGTATCATACCTTATAAACAAGGACAGGATTTGAATCCAGTATATATGGCTTGAGAGTAGACATTTAATCATTTTGATATACATTTTATTCTTTAATTTGTTAATGAAGCAGAGAACTGTGACAAAAATCTAATCTTTTCCCCCATGTAGCCTGCTATATTTTCATGTGTCCTTTTCAGATTTTTTTTCTATATCTTTCCAAAAATGATGCCAACAGGACTCTTTATTAAGTGTTTTTTGGCATGCATTGAGCCATTTAATTGGCAACAGTCTTCATTTATATCTTTGCTATTTCTTCTATTCTTTGGAACTGAAATCTCATTCAGTACACTTACTCTCCGTGTATAATTTCTCAATTTTTTGTTGTCTAGATTTGCCATGTTACTCATCATGTTTATCATTGTAACTTTTTCTGAATTATCTGCATCTTGAGAAAACATCATAAGTTTTCTTTATCTGTACTAATCTTCTTTTCCCTAACATGAATTCCACCACTTCTTTGTGGGTTTTAACCCTTTTCTTCCATTTTACTTACTGCAACCTTTCTTTCTCTATCATTTTCATTTATAGCTCATCCTATATTTCCATACCACACTCTCTTCACTATTTATATCTTATCTTTCATAAAAGCCACATATTCCTATGGTCTAATAGAGGCATATCATTTATAGTATAATAGAGTTTCCTTTGTTTTATTTTGGGTCCTGTAGTAGATCATTTTCAGATACTTGTTTTTACTCTGACTCATCCAATTTTATTTTTTATTTCTTGCTTCTATGATATTATTTTCTAAGCACCTTAATCATCGTTAGAGCTAAACAGATGACTAGATGAAAAAAAAATTTTCTTTTGCAAAATCATGAATAGATCATTCTAGATTTCTTATTTAATCCACATTATCTTTGGTTTGTTGACATATCAGTTTTGCAAACCAAAAGCACAAATCCGAGCCCAAATTCCTATTTGTATGTTTTATTATTGCTATTGTTGTTTTCAGTGTTTATTTGTTCTAGTGAGGGAACACCATTATTTTATTCATACTTCTGGTATTTAAAACTTTAAATTACTACTGTTCAGGATATACAAATTTAACAGTGTAAAATTTTACAGAATACATTTTTTTTTTTGCTCTTCCTAACAATGAGTACACTGTTTTACTTCTAGGAATGCCAAAACATTTAATTGTTGATTAGATATTAAATGCCTTAAAAATCCAATATGCCTACTATAAAGAGAACAGCTTATATCTAAGAGATTAAGAATGTTAGGAAATTATTTTAGAAACACATCGGTACAGTCATGAAGAGAAATGAAGTTGATTTGGACTGTAGTGGTGCAATACAGATAAAGAGGTTTAGAGATATTTCCAATATATTTTTGAGATAAAGCAGACAGGAATGATTGCAAGAACTGAGGGAAAGAAAACTGTAGATAACCTTTGGGCCTGACATGGTGCAATTTACTAGCAGAAAACAAGAGCTGGGTGGGGATGGAATAAAGAATTTGATTTTTGCCACTTTATTTCAGATGCCTATTACATGTTGCATAGCATAGCTGGATATTTGAGTTTAAATTTTAGTAAAGTGGGTGTAGATATAGATGGATTGTATACTGGATTATTGTGAATTGTTCTTCCCTTCCCTCCTTTTCCATATGAACTGGTAGAATAAGTGAATTAAGTACCCCTAGCCAAATGAGTTTAGACTTAGTCAATATGCCCTGCTGTGGCCAGTGGAACAGTAAGAAAGGTAATACAAGCAGATACTTTCTCAGTCAATGTTGTTACCTTGCTCTTTTTGCCATTTACCACCAGGGAACAAGACCTTGAGTAACTGTCAGTTCAAGGAGAATGAGGAAGCTTGGAGCAAGCCTGAACAATACACAAATTGGAGGCAAATCAAACTGTTCTGAGTAGAACTACAGCTACGTGCAGACTCATTGGAGAAATAAATGCTTGGGGGTTTTGTGGTTAATGTTTCTTCAGTTTTTGCAATAGATATCGGGCAAATGCAGGAGCAATTGGCTTATAATGTAGTTCGAGTAAAAGTGTGGAAATAGGTCAGTAGAGGGTCTGGGACATATAATAGAGTCCCAAGTATTTTGAAAGTAGGTTAATTGAGGGAGGAGCAGAAAAGGAGATAGACTGGTTAACATTGTATGTAGGTATCTAAAGAGCCAAGAAACTAAGAAATGCAATGAATACAGCAGAAAAGTAAAGTAAGTTGACATTAAAAATTGTTTATTATATTTAGGAACATGAAACACAAAAGAGCTCCACAGAGATATCCAAAGAAGATAGCTCTTCAGTTCTCTGAAATATATAGTTCTTTCATCTTTGAATTTAAAATTGATCCAGAATAAAATAACTAAGAATGAAATGTCTTCCTAACTTTTTTCAAGTTATGTAAGTCTTAAGAAGTGAAACAAATTCGAGTTGTATGCTGAAACCTAGGTAGTTTTCTTTTTCTCTTTTTCTCCCAAAGTATTGTCCTATCGCTATAATTAATGGTACTCAAAAGACTGATTACATGTATAAAAATAAGTTAGGCAACATTCATGTAGTCAAAATTGTATTACACTACAAAATTACATTTTTTTTCTTTTGTGTTTCCATGAGTGTTTTACTGAAACATAAAAGACATTTATCTGATAGTGTGATATTCAATTCAAGGTCTCTCACTTAGCATATGTTTCACATTTTGTAACATTTTGTTTTCTTCTCAGAAGTTAAATTATTCATTTCACAATGTACCCCAATTTGAATATAATGTATTTATAAAGAAGTATCCTACGTCTGTGAAACATATTACTTTAATAAAATAATCACTAAAGATTTATATTTCAGAGGCAATTTTATTTTCACAATTTCAGTCACATAATTTTAACCAAATCATTTTTAAAAACAAAAGTATTTCATTTGTTTCCACTATCTGTTTCTTCTTTTTCTTTTTGTTTGCTTTTGAGACAGAGACTCACTGTTGCCCAAACTGAAGTGCAGTGGCGTAATCTCGACTCACTGCAATGGCTTCCTACTGGGTTCAAGCGATTCTCCTGCCTCAGTCTCTCAAGCAGCTGGGATTACAGGCGTGCACCACCACGCCCGGCTAATTTTTGTATTTTTAGTAGAGATGGGATTTCACCATGTTGCCAAGGCTGTTCTGGAACTCTTGAGCTCAAGTAATCCGCCAGCTCCGCCTCCCAAAATTCTGGGATTATAGGCGTGAGCCAGCCAGGCCTAATATCAGGTTTCTTAAATCTTATTTGATTTCTTTGTTTCTTTATAATTATGTTTCTTTTTAGCTCCTTCCCTCCATGCTTGCTTCTTGTCTTTTGTTTTTCTTTATCCCTTCTTACGTTTCTTTCTCTCACTTTCTCTCTCTCTTCACATACACACATGCACACACTCAAAAACACTTCTATGCATGTATTTTGGCAGAGTAAAAATGAAAAGATGATTGATAGAGTCTTGTGATGTGACACTGAATATTCTATAGCACAACATGATGTTTAACCGTAGAACTTTTCATTACTGATAAGAACTTATTATTTCTTAAAAAATGTACTGTGGGAAATTTTCCTGAAGAAGCAGTGAAGTACCTTATTTCTTACATTATCTTGAAATAGAAGTCCCCAAAACACACACACACAAAACCCTCAAAAGCAACTGCAAAAATCACTTATTACTCCTGCAAGCTTCCTGTATTTTATTTTGTGTGAAAGCAATTTTGATTTGCATTTTATTGTACCTTGTAATAGCAAAAGGAAGATTTATATAGTATTTTGCTCTGTAGAAAAGAACAATATATATAAATTTCTGTTGGATATGTTCTGTTCTTTGGTTATGCTTTGAATTCTGAAATATTTATTTTCAGAAATCATTTCAATTCCATGTCATATCATATAGGTAATCACTTAAATTGATAACGGAAAGGGAGAAAAAATAAGAGAAAATCTTACAGTTTGGTGGGCTTGTTTTCCTCGGCTGCTTTTGTACTGACAAGTCTAATTTCTAAGTATATTTCTAAAATTTCAGTGTTTACTTTGGAGAGAAAATAAAAAAATTCAATTGATCATATTAGGTTTTTCATTTTCTTTACACAGAGGATTGCCCATCTTTCTCTTCTACAACTGGCTTAACAGATTATTTGTCTCACTCCCACCTCCCGTCACCATTTTATTATTCTTCTTTAAGCTATATTGAGTAGAGCTATTTGTCCTGAAGGAGTTCTGACCTACATCTTTTCTTAACTCAATTTCTATAAAAGAAGAAGCTGAGATTCAGAGAGAATATAAATAACTTTCTCAAGGGTGATCTTTCCTTTGTGTGCTCTGACACAAACACGATTGGACTCCAAAGTGTGTTTGATTTTTTCATCTAACACATCGTGGTTATTTATTTATTTCCTTTTTAACTTCTCCTGATGGCAAATTCACTTACCCATTGAAGTCAATACAAGGTGTGGACTAAGTCTCATTCCTGAACTGATCGATCTGGGTTTGAGTCACTGGAAGTAAAGTAACTTTAGGACTGCAACATACTCTTGGTACAAGTTCTATCCTGACTGTCATAACCAATTTTTCAGAAAACCTTAACCAAATTCCTGGGTTCCTGTGTCTTCCTCTCAGAAATGGAATCTCAGGTTTGCCTACTGTATTTCTCCCTTATGAGTGATTCCTGCACCTGAGCCCCAGTCTCCCAATGGGGCTTATTTCTCTCTTTCTACACTTCTTTCTTTGCTGTAAGGGGTATTGGAGATGCACAATTGATAAGACACAGTTCCAGTCCCCCAGAGCCTATAGTCCCTATTAAACTGTTATGATGATAACCCAACTATCTGTCTTTTTAACACTTGGATGCACATCCTATGTTTAATGAATTCGTAAGTCTTCATTGATTTTGACTGGAAGTAAAGATACACATTCTGGTATGACTACCCTGTGAATATTAATATCCATCAGTAATGAGAGTATATATTTCTAAAAAAGTATATGAGATACCTAAATTAATTTAAATATAAAATTAGATTGTCTACTTCATCTTTGTTAATATACTCCATAAAAACTCAAACATTGGTTTTCTAATTGAAATTAATTATGGATTATTCTTTTTCTCTTAAGGAACACCTTAACATACTTGTAATTTTCCCTGGCATTTTAAGAATTATCAGCTGTATTCATGGGGTTCCAAAATAAGTAGCTACATCCATTTTTAAACTCCAGATGTTAAAAGAAGAAGAAAAACGGTCAGATATCATGTATAAAGCAATTTTTTAAGAAAGTCAAATTTTATTTGCTCTTCTGTCTGCTGAGATTGTTATATTCATTACTCAAGAAGCAGTTCTATTCATTTTCAATGGGACAAATTCTCAAACTTGATATAACATCTGGGAAGAAATTATTCATATAATGCTTTCAACTATGTGAAGTTGTCACTGTGAGTTAAAAATGTAATCATGGATTCCTGTTTGTTGAAGAAAAAAGAATATGACATTTCACATTTGTATATTTTAGATTATATGACCAAGTGATTTAATACTGCTTCAGACAATGCATCTGTTAAGTACCATGATGACAGATTGAGAAAAAGAATTAACTATGAATATAATTTATTTGATTATTCATTAATTTATAAAATCTTGTTTGCTTGACTTTTTGCCTTTTAAATTTTCATTTAATATAGAAAAATATATTCCTGGGGTTATAACCCTATATGGGATGAAAATATTCTCAGATACTTCTTGAAATTCAATGTTCTGAACTTTCGGTTCACTCAAAGATATACAAACAGTAGAAAGTAAATTTTTGCTAGAAAAATACAAAATTATCTCATCTGAGATTGCGAGTAATAAAGGCCAATAGTGATAACATTTAAAAATGATTTTGAAAGTAACTATTTTCTTAAATATATAAAACTATAATTATGTTTTAATCATACTTCTATTTTATTTCTTTATAAAGCATACTCACTGACACAAAGGTGAAAATTACATTCATTTGTATTGAAATAAATACTATGAATTCATGGCTACATTGAGCTGTATGAAAGGTCATTTTTACTGCTATATCATATTATTTTTCTTTTCTTTTTTTTTTCTTTTTTGAGACGGAGTCTTGCTCTGTCGCCCAGGCCGGAGTGCAGTGGCGCAATCTCGGTTCACTGCAGGCTCTGCCCCCCGGGGTTCATGCCATTCTCCTGCCTCAGCCTCCCGAGTAGCTGGGACTACAGGCGCCCGCCACCAAGCCTGGCTAATTTTTTGTATTTTTAGTAGAGACGAGGTTTCACCGTGTTAGCCAGGATGGTCTCGATCTCCTGACCTCGTGATCTGCCCTCCTCAGCCTCCCAAAGTGCCGGGATTACAGGCGTGAGCCACCACGCCCGGCCTATTTTTCAACAACACATCTACCACCTATACTAGGAAAGTTTAGAAGATGACAGAGAATAGGTTACATAATTATGTAAGCTAATACTCTTGAAGTATACTTTCTGTGACATCTGAAAATATAGTTAGAAAGATGAAAATTATAGACCAAGCATTTTTTGTTTTACTCATATTAATTATATAGAGACAGATATCTGATAAAATTGAAATGAAATATTATTGAGAAAAAATAATAGGCATTCAATCTTATGAAATTGTTTTTGTGGAAAGGGGGGTCAAAGGAATGATAGCATCAATTATAAATCAAATCTAATGAATAAAAATATACTGTAGTAACTAGAATTTGTCTAATATAGGGCTCATATCTTGGAGAGATAAAGAGGAAGAAGAAGGGGATAGAGATAAAGACAAAAAATAGAATGAAAGAGAGAAATCTCTAGGTGAGGAAAGCAAACAATGAAAGCAAATTTATCGTAAAAATTAATCCCAACTCATAAGTTTTGGAGCCTAGGAAGATTTGCAGTCCTAGATAAATGCTGGCTTTACTAAGGATTCAGTGCTTGATTTTCAGATTGGTATTCCATTGTCTGTTCTAAAAAAATTACTTTGTTGAATGTTGTTAATGTAGCAGGTGCAAACTTGGTTTCTAAGAGACAATCTCACTAGAGAGAAAAAATTTATTAAGACATATAATAACTAGATCATAAATTATTAAAATGTATAATCACATGCAATTTAGGTAAGGGAAGGATCACCATTGTTTGGGATATGTAATAGGCTTATGGATGGACCCTAAAGATACCCAGTTGTAATCTGTGGAAGCTGTGAATGTTACCTTGTATGGCAAAAGGGACTTTGCAGACATGACTAAATTATAAATCTTGGAATGGGTAGATGGATAGATTAACCTGGATTGTCCGGGCTGGCTCTGAATGTAATCTTAGTATCCTTTTCAGAGGAGGGTAGAGGGAGATTTGACTACAGTATAAGGAGAATGTAACAATGGAAGCAAGGGGCAAAAGTCAATGTGGTGAAGGGCCGTGAACCAAAAAATGAGGACATCCTCCAGAAACTGAAAAATGCAAGGAAACTGATTTCCTTCAAGAACCTCTAAAGAGAGTACAGCTCTGCCAAAGCCTAGATTTTGACCCGGTAAAACCCATTTTAGATTTTTGACCTCAGGAACTGTAAGAGAATAACTGTGTGTTATTTTTACACTACCAAGTCTGTGGTAATTTGTTGCAGCAGTCAAGGGTGTATTCCTAAATTCATTTTTATGTATTTATTAAAAATTATGTGCTAATAATGCTAACAGTATTTCATCACTGTAGGAATAAAGAAGTTATTTGCAAACATAAAGGTTATATATTTTGGAAAGTACAGAATACAATAAGATGATTTCAGAGAATGCCAAGTATTATGAAAAATAACATCAGAACAATATAAGAGAGAATAACTTTAAAGAGAATGAAATACAAGCTACATACTGGGAGAGAATGTTTTCAAATCACATATGTAACAAAGACTTTTCCAGAATATATAAGGACTAATCTCAGAAAATAAGAAGGAACTCAATTAAAAATATATACAAAGACTTGAAAAGATACCGTACCAAATATGACATAAGGATAGTAAATGAGCATGTAATAGATGCTCCACATCCTCTGAGTTAAGGGAAATGCAAATTGCAAACACAATGAGATACCAGTAGTCACATTCTGGAATAGCTGAAGTTTAAAAAATATATAAAGACAGTACCAAATATTGATGAGAATACAGAGCAATTGGAATTCTCATGCATTACTGTATTGGTGAGAATGTAAAATGATAGAGCTACTCTGAAAAACTGTTTGGTAATTTATTACAAATTGTAACATGAAATTACTCTATGACACAGTCATATAAATTTTAGTCATGTACTCTGGAGAAAATGAAAACTTATTTCTATTCAAAAACCTGCACATAAATGTGTCTAGTGGTTTTATTCGTAATTACAAAAATTGGACAACATGAATGTACTTAAACAAGTAAATAAGATGCATACAGTTGTACATACATGCAATGGACTACTATTCATGAATCAAATGGAATGCCCTATTGATACAAATAAGAATTTGTATTAATCTCAAAAAGATTATGCTAAGCAAAGAAAACAGTCTCAATATGTTACATACTATTTGATTCCATTGAATGGAAATTCTGATAGAGAATGATAGTGATGATGAATGCACAGGGAATGCCTGAGGTTTGGGATGGATGGAGTGTGTGACTGCAAAGGAATAAAAACTACGAGGAACTTTTGTGGATTTTTGAATAGTTTCACATCTTATTATACTTATGGGTATACAAATCTATACATTTATTAAAATTCATAGACTATACACCAAAAGACAAAAAATAGGTAAATTTTGCTATGTGCCCATTTTAGTTTATTTAAAGATAATTTTTTGAATGCTACTCCAGCTTTCTTTTTGTTCATTACATATAAGAAAAGAATAACAGTGGTAATAATCAGGCTGATAAAGTGGGAAAAGAAAGGATTTTGAAGAGATGGAATCTGAATAGAAAAAAGAATGGCAAGAGAATTCAACTATTTGAGGATCTAGGTCAGATGCATTTCAGTAAAGGTGACCACACGAACAGTTGAGGCAAGGATGAGTTTGGCTTTTCTAGAGGAGAAAATGTGGGTGGCATATAGTGAAGAGTGGAAGGAAGGTGATGCTATAATGAATTCAGAGACATTAGTGAAGACATCTTCACTGAACAACTAGGTCTTGAGTAGTCAGAACAACATGGGAATTGAATAAATAATAAACAAAAACAATAAAAGAAACTTTTAATACTCTCCTTTCCTGGGAGTTCTCCATTCAGAACCGTTTAACTGCTCTTCCACGGTCACTGATTTGGCAAAAAATCTTTACTGCCTTCTTGAATTTTTTCCCTTCTTTTCCCCCTTCCTACCTTCATTCTTTTTTATCTTTTTATGTTATTGTTATATTTCAATTTACCTTTTTGCTTCTTTATGCTATGTCACCAGAGCTAGAATACAAATACTTTCCGAGTAACAGTGCATCTAAATTTTAAGAGCACCCTCAAGACCCATAGGCTAGTGTCTTCAGCTTAGTAGCCACTTGGTAGGTATTGATAGAGTTTTTGTTTGTTTCTAAACATTTTAAT
Source organism: Pongo pygmaeus (assembly GCF_028885625.2). Lineage (NCBI taxonomy): Eukaryota > Metazoa > Chordata > Mammalia > Primates > Hominidae > Pongo > Pongo pygmaeus. Next base: position 15,171,879 of record NC_085930.1, on the reverse strand, counting down.
AAAATGTGTACTCTATTAAAAATGTAATATAAAGTTTTCTTTTAAAAAGTATTGTAATATGTTGAAAAACACAAGTAAGTTTTGTTTGTAATTTTTTTTTTTTGGAAATGGAGTCTCCTTCTGTTTCCCAGGCTGGAGTGTAACGGTGCGATCTTGGCTCACTGCAACCTCTACCTCTCAGGTTCAAGCGATTCTCCTGCCTCAGCTTCCCCATTAGCTGAGATTACAGGCACCTGATGTCATGCCCGGCTAATTTTTCTATTTTTGTAGAGATGGGGTTTCACCACGTCTGCCGTGCTGGTCTCAAACTCCTGACCTCAGGTGATCCACCCACCTCAGCCTCCCAAAATGCTGGGATTACAGGGGTAAACCACCGTGCCCGGCCTGTAATGTACTTTGAATTTATCTCAGTAATGTTTCCTGCACTTCAAAATGTGTAAAAAAATTACCAAGATAATTAACAAGATAAGAAAAAATGGTCCTATGAAAAAATGTCCAGTGACCATGATATATATTTAGATTACAAAATAGAAGGTTAAGGGGATAATTGATACCTGTTTTCAAGTGTACCACATTTGATTATAAGAGTCATGTTGACCAGATTTTCTAGAATTATGAAGGTCGAGATAAAGGTAAAATCAGCATAAGTTGGTGCTATAGGGCTAATTATATACATGGAGGAAAAATTTTGTTTAACCATGATAGTATTTAGTTACTCAAGCAAGTTATCATGGGGATTACAGAATTTGAATCCTGGAAAATGAATGAATACTTACGTACATTTTTAGATTATTTATATCTTAACACAAAAGTCTAATCCAAATTAATCCTTTTAGAATTATAATTTTTCTATCACAGAAAAAAGAAAACTTCCTTTAAATTAGAAATCCTTTTTACAATTAATACATTTGCTTAATTTAAAAAAATTCAATGTCAATTTGTAAAATACACATTTTTTATGTTAGAATATTTTTATTAATTAAATTCAATAATATTTTTGAGAATACTTTCTAAGTAAATTAAAAATACTAAAGAAATAAAATGTTAACTTTATAATATCTGTATTTTTTCTCTTTGAAATTTTTTTTGTTCTTTTTACGTTTTAATTTAAAAATCTGACATAAAATTATATGTATTTATCATATACAACATGATGTTTTGAAGTATATATCTGTTATGGAATTACTAAATCTAACTAACATATGCATTACCTCACATAGTTATCAGACAGTTATAATAGTTATTTTGTGGTGAGAACAGTTTACATCTACTGTCTCCAGGATTTTTCAAGAATAGAATATATTGTTATTAACTATTTCTCTACTATGTAATATTCTTTCGAAATATAACTTGTTTTCCATAAGCAAAGGGAGCATATTTTATGTCTCTTAATTTATCTCAGAGTTTAGCATACAGCTAGGTACAAAGAGAATAATTATACTGAATTGCATGTAGTAAAGCCATGTGTGCTCCAGATGATAAAGAGTAATTTATCAAAAAACATTCAATCATTATTCTAGGTGATGTCAGGTATAGAACAAGAATATAAAATAATCACTTATTAAAAAACAGATAAAAATTTACAGGATATAATTATTGACATGAATGACCCTTTTCATAAGGGTTTATGCTATTAGATATATAATTATGTGTTAGGACTTCAAGGGTGAAAAGATCATCAGCAGTTAAGTAGTTGTGAAAGGCTTCTTCTATGTATTCATAAAATAAGACTTAGGTTTTGCCTGTTTCACTTTCTTCTGGGATGGGAGATACAGACAGAACCCTGGCCTCTGCAAAGAAGGTGAAACTGGGGAAGTGATGATATTGCAGAGAGAATGAAAAAATGTAAAGGCATAGAGTATACATTATCACGGTTTAATATCAGGATGTCCTGGTAACTGCTGGAGGTAAACAGGAAATATGATCGAACACCATGGCACCATATTACAATGCAGTAGGGAATGGAATAGGAAATGTTACCTTAGACAAAGAAAAATTATATTGGATCAATTATCATTAAGTTATGAAACATAGTGAATGAATGTAACATTTTTATTCTTGAAATGCTGTTCACAGTGATCAGAATTTTATTTTAACCTGTGGTATATTAACAGCATTGGTTTAAAATAATTCACCTTTTTTTTTAAGAAACGTGAAAGATATGGCACAACATTTTATGATCACCTGGAATGATTCAGTATATATAAGGCAACAGTTTAAAATCAGTCAATTTCTATTTTTCATCAACTAACTATATTTATTAACCAGTTTTACCAGTAATGCAGAAGTACTGCCATACTTCAAATTCTTTTTTGTGTATTTATTTTTCCCCTGACAGGAAATATTCCTAAATGAAACATTATCATACGGGAGGTATTAACGTTTCAGAGACTGTCATCTCTTTCCAGATATCCGCTTCAGTCTCTTTCTAAAAATTTTTCTATGCCACTTGTAAGTATATCCTTAAGGAAGTCTGATATTATCCTAATCCATCTCAAATAGCCACAAAATTTAGCCTTCTAGTTTAAGCCTAAAATGCATACAAGAATCTAAGCATAAGTGAGAAAATTTCTCTCTGCCTAAAAATCACAGCCTATGGGGCCAGAAATCCTGTTCCTTGACTTTGCTCATTAAAATTTAATATGTTCTCTTAAAATAAAAACATTTTTTGATTAGTAATACTCCTAGACATCATTCATTTCTATCTGAATTACCAGTTAAGATTTCAGCAGGTATTAGCCACCAAGCCAAAAACAGAATGTAATATAAGCACTAAATTTGTGAAAAGAATCTTAGAGAAGGGGATAGTATTCTACAAAAAAGGAAAACTGTTATTTATTGAAAAAGTAAGTAGCATATATTGCACACTTGATAAATGTGTTGTGGTGCACTATTTATTCCAGCATTAATCCCTTGTTCTTGAAGACTTTATAAGAATTTTTTCTTCTTCGTTCATTTATTCAGGCGATTCTTAATCTAATTGTCACCATTAGTATACAGTTCTACCTTAAAGTATTAAAGACCGTCATAGATTTTCCATTTTTGAGGCAGGTCAAAGTGTGATAGAGAACACATTGAACATATTGGCTAGTAACCTGGATAGGCCCAAGACTGGGCTAAGTCAGACTGCAGGGACATCTGAACAACAGAAAGCTAACAGCTACTGAAAGGGGCTGTAGATAAATCTGAAATTTTCAAGGCCTGATAACTATAAAACACTAATCTTCATATTCACAGCAGTATAAATGCAAAAGTTTAATGAAGCAAGATGAAAACCAGAGGAGATGAAGAACTGGTGTAAAATAAGGCAAACCAATGTCAGGCTATCATTCCAAGAAAAGTCTGAATATTCCAGAGGTTCCCGGGGATCTGTCCGCAGCAGTAGATGTTGGCTAAATGAGGAGGGAAAGAGCACGTTGATTCAGGGGTTAAGCCCATCAGACAGAATATTACACTAAGACAAAGGAGGCAAAACATCTATTTTTCTTTTTTAAAACAAAATCTTTCTAATTAGCCTTATGATCTTGATTAAGCTACTTGACATTCCCCACTTGTATGCTAGTTAATATTTCATACTGATGTGTCCAGGAGGCTGTTGGGCACAGGGGATAGAAAAATGAATAAGGCATAGATATAATAACGTGGCACATGCTTAAAGGAAGCTGACTAGACCAGAAGATACTGTGAAATTCTATTATGCTAACTTTGTTAGAGATGCAATAAAAAATTGTTACTGCTTTCTATATTGTTGGTTTGTTTTGTTTGTGTTGAAAAGCCACCTCAGTAAATAATGAATTTTTTAAATTGCTCGTAGAGAATCTAAAAAAAAAAAAAAAAAAAAAACTATCCATACTTGTGTGTCCATTGGAATTTTTGTGCAGTTTTTTTTTAGTAAGGTATTAACTTCACAACTAGCCAATACACCCAGGTCATTTCCTAATATGGTACATTAACCAGACAGAGAACCATATCCTAATTTTGATTTTGAGTTTTCTTTGATTTAACTTTTTTTCAAAGTGATAATATGCCTTATGATAAGCAAAACATACTTTGTTTGACCTAGGCGTATTACAGATTTTTTTTCTTTGTTAGATTTATAAACAAAATCTTTATGGTGTCTCTCTGTCTCTTACATGCAGTCATCACCAAATTTTTCATTTTTACTTTCTAAATGTGTTTCCCATCCATCTAATTCTCCTCAGGCTAAGGGACTAGCATCTATAGCAATGGCTTCCTTTCTCTTTTTCCTCATGTCTACTCTAAGCCCTCGTAATCCATTTCTCACACAGCCAGCAGGAGATCTACTCACAATGCCAGTGAGATCATCTCATGACACTATTTAAAATCTTTGAGCTGCTGCTTCCTTTTGCTATTTTTAAATATACATGCATACACATATTCATGTTTGTGCATATATGTGTATGTATTAGCCCGTTTTCATACTGCTATAAAGAACTACTCGAGACTGGGCATTTTATAATGAAAAGAGATTTAATTGACTCACAGTTTCACGTGGCTGCAGAGGCCTCAGGAAACTTACAATCACGGTGGAAGGCAAAAGAGAAGCAAGTATGTCTTATCATCATGAGCAGGAGAGAGAGCAAACGAAGAGGGACGTGCCACACTTATAAACCATCAGATCTTATGAGAACTCACTCACTAGCACAAGAACAGGAAGGGGAACCACACCCATGATTCAATCATCTCTCACCAAGTCCCTCCCCCAGCACAGGAGATTACAATTCAACAGAGATTTGGATGGGGACAGAGAGCCAACCCATGTCAGTGTATACACATATACACATATGCTACCTGGCCTATTATCTATCTCTTGCCTATCTTTCTCCTTCCATCAGTGTGGTCTTCTATCAGTTCCTCCAAAGCATAGTTCTCCATTTTACTCTGGATTTTCTCAAAGGCTAACTTCTTCCTAGCATGCCTTCCTGCCTATTTATTACTAAACAATGCCTCCTCCTCCTGCAAGTTTTAAATCTCATTCCCTCAATAACCTTCTCTATTGCCCAAAACTCAGAATTCCCACTCATTATATAGTATAACTGTTCATGACACATTTACTTTATAGTTTATCAAAATTGATAAGTATGATATTTTAATAAATGTATGAGAAGACGATTTTTTTAAACTATAGCAAACAAAACACCAGAGCAAGACTTTAGTGTTTTGGGGGTCTGGGCTCCCTTGGACTAGGAGAGATTTAGTATCGTTTTAATGTGTGTTACGCATGCCTGACATTGAAACACCTCCATGCTTACCTCATGTTTTCAGGTATGTTCCTTCCGTGGAAATTTCAATGAACCTACCCACTGGGGAAGAAAACAAAGCTTCCATACTTCCATCATAAAAATGAGGAGTGGCCAGCAGCCTAAAATATCATTTTTACTAAGTCTCTTCCACTGGATCATATGCTCTGTGAGTTCAAAAATTACGCCTGTTATTCTGTTCCTAGAATCTGCAACTGCACTTCACGCACACTAAGAACTCAACAAATGACATAAATAAATAAATAGAATTCACTATTCCAATGTTGCCTCTGTCTAAACTTTTGATACTATTTCCATTCCTAGACTCACCTCAGCTAATCATTAAAATATTTAGATATGTATATGCCATTCTGATAATGGATGTATTTGCTTCAATGAACAAGATGTGCATGGGTAGATTAGAAGTCAGAAAGTTTATGTATCCAGCAGTGTCTTAAATTCCACAGTTCTAATATATTTTGAAACCACTAATGGTTTTTAACTCAATAACTTCTAATTAGTTTTTCAGAAGGCAAAAGACAAATGGAGGCATAATTGAATTTATCTAATTTAAGCATTCACATCTTAAGAGAGGAAGGGAGGGGTAGAGAGAGGGAATTAGAAATCAACACATTAAGAGAAAGAAGCATGACACCAACTTTTTTTTTATTTAAAACATTTTATGGCATGAATCTGTTTTCACACAATATGTTCCATAATTCTCTTTCCAAACTAAATCACGTTAGCTTTTAATCATACATAAAATGTCAGTTCTTAGACAAAGCACAGCAATAGATTTTTACAAAATTTACCCTGATAAATTAGAGCCTGACATTAACTCTGCCAAATCCTCTAGTACAATCACTTTAATGAATTTCAACATAGTTAAAAGAAAGACATTGCAATTCAAAAAAAAAGAAAAAAGAAAAAAAGAAACTGAGGCTTTCAGTTTGATTTTTTTTCCTCTATGTTACTTACTTTAATAAAGAAAGAAGTGTAAAGGAGGGATGTGTTAAAATGTATTGCTTTGCAAACAAACATATTAATAATAAAATACAAGTAACAGATGAAGGTAAAATAGATTTTGAAATAGGTTGTAAATGTCATTTTCTCCCTTACCATGTCTTTTATTTTAAACAATAATCTTATTAAAAATTGGAAATGCTATATATGCAACAATGTTAAAGGTGTACAATTTCTGAAGAGAGGCAGAAAAATATTGTTCTCATGAAGAAGTTTAGAAAATAGTACAATAAGACATTTGGTTTATATTTAGTGAGAGTTTACTAATGATTCTTTTTTAATGACTATTTAAGTGCATTTGGAGAATTTTAAAAATTATCAAGAAACCAATAAGAATCATCATGTTCAGAGAAAAGAACCATTATTATGAAAACTGCTGCTGTTATTTAGCAAATAAAATAGTTTGTAAATTGGTTATTTTATTTTTCAACAATCTTCATTTGTGTCATGTGCAAATACCAACATCACCTTTTTATCGTTGAGCGTTTATCACCAGTGTATCAGGGGACACTAGTGTTCTTTCTGTCCGAATTGCCCTTTGCTTTCTGTCTTTTTAAAATTATAGTTCTTCCAGATAGTCCCAGTGTTACTTTTTCTGAGATGGCTTTCTGAACTTTCTCACTTGAACCCTGCCCCAAACCACACACTCACTTAAGCATAATAAGCTGCTTTCCCCCGAGTACCGATAACACAGTGCTATTGCACCCTTCTATTGCATTTTCATGAGGTCTTTTCTTCTACAGCCCCACTTACTATCAGCACTGGGAAGTCTGTTTTATATCTGTGTATCTGCATCTAGCCTAGCACCTATGCCAAAGGAGCCTCTTCAGAAATGTTAGGCATTTAAACCTACTGTGTAAAATCCAGGTTAGAAAACAGTTTATACATTTATATTGAAGAAAATCTACATTTGTGTCCCACAGACCATTTTCTTTAGAGTATTTTATTATGCAAGTGTCATTTTGACATATGCTATAGATCATGTCACTCTGACTGACACCAAGGTGATATTTTAAAACACTCACAAGGATGAATTTAAACCAAGGGCAACAAATACACATACCAAAATGGACTAGAAAATAGTATAATTGAAATAAAATAAAATAAAATAACTGAATGAAACAAGCCGGGTGCGCAATACACAATGTGAGGAGGAGTATAGCTAAACATTTATTTTTGCCATTATAAAGGAGGCAGCTACTACTCATGTCCAGGTAATTGTTGCACAGAAAGGGTGTAGTTTTAGATACTTTGAATTGTCATGGGAAATGAAATCTTACATTAACTAGTTTGTACTCACTTGCAACGTATTTATGGCAATTTTCCTTTATTTTTTCTTATGCTATTTATGGAATTGAGACCACTGGTAGCTCATATCTAAAAAGAATGAACCTCTCAGCTTTTCCTGCAAAGATACAAATGATATGAATATCTTTAGTTTTCAGTGTCATAATTCTGTTGAATATTTCTGCATATGTGAGGATGCCAAAATATCTTATCCTGGGGTTCCCAGGTTTACCACTAGTCATCTAACTAACGCTAATACATTTTGTCTTAATTCTTCATATTTGAAAGCAATCAATCCATCAATCAAAGTATTGTGTTGCCTTTTTATTTTAATCAGTAAAGCACACTTTAAAATGTGGTCTGCAAGGGGACTTAAGGAATCTGAGTTTTCTTATGTTGACATAAGAGTCAACATACTTGATTATGCAAGAGTCTGATTTAACACATTCACCATTTTGATGCACAAATTACCTTTTCTGCATATGTGTTCTATAAATTAAAAGAAAAATATATTTGATATGCTTCCAGATGAGTTTAGTTTCCTCTGAAATTGCAAAAGTATTTTTGTTTAATATTTGAAAACTTATTCCAATTAATAACTTGCATTGAAGAAGCAGAAAATCTTGGCCGAGCACAGTGGCTCACTCCTGTAATCCCAGCACTTTGGGAGGCTGAGTGGGGTGGATCTTCTGAGGTCAGGCGTTTGAGACCAGCCTGGCCAACATGGCAAAACCCTGTCTCTACTGAAAATACCAAAATTAGCTGGGCGTGGTGGCACATGCCTATAATCCCAGCTACTCGGGAGGCTGAGGAAGGAGAATTGCTTGAACCCGGGAGGTGGAAGTTGCAGTGAGACTCTTGAGATCATGCCATTGCACTCTCCAGCCTGGACGACAAGAGTGATACTTTGTCTAAAAAAAAAAAAAAGGAAGAAGTAGAAGATCTCTACTTATTGCCTTGCCTTATTGAAGATAATAAGAATTAAAGTAGTATACATTTAAAGTATCTTATTTATAATTAGCCCTTATTTCCTTGTTCTTTCATAATCTCTGGAGTGCGTATGATCTATAACTTCCCCTATGTTATCTTATTGATATTTTATAGCCTAGTTCTTTGATAATTAACAGTATTTGGTTTTATAAGATCCTGGTCCTTGAAGTCTTATTATAACAAGTAATTTTTATTACCAAATATAACCAAAGCCAAATTATATTTTATTTTTAAAATTTTTACTTATAAGAATAAAAAGTCATCTCACTGTCCTTCACACATGTCTTGGAGATGCTGATATTCTGTTTCTTATTCCTAATCTCATCCTCTCTTTTTAATTTATGCATTATGAAATATAAAAACTGCTGATACTTTTTAAAACTCTTCCAGGTCATGGTAATTCATTTTCCTGAACTCTTCTTATGCATTATATTGTATTCCACTGCTTCAGATTTTTGGGTCATTTTTCCCCAAGCTAGCTGTAAATAAGTACTGCAAGAACAAAAGATTTGAGCTACACTCACTTATATGTGCTATAATTAACATAGTGTCTTGAATATTGTAGTAGGTTGATAATTTTATAGAAAGAGGCACCAACAGAATCTAAGTTGGCATTATAACTTGGAACACAAAATTTATCAAGACTTCCTATCAATTAAAACAGAAATGGAAAAGAGATAAGTTAAAGTTTTCTCATCATCTAATAAAAGGAAGTAAATACATTCATAAAAAGAAAGAAAAGAAATTTTCCTGACTCTATCGGTAAACATAATCATTACATAAATGTGTTTGAACAGCCTAATGAACATGCCTTCAATATCAGTGTCACAATGTATTAAATTTTCATCTAGTTGTTACTTACGTCTATTCACAATAACAACAATAAGCATAAATGCAGAATCAATTTTCTATGAGAAAATCTCTGTGGGATTAAAATCATATTATAGCATAAGTATGAAGACCTCTTGTTCTAAAAAAGAACCATTGAGTTGTTTTCATATTACTGATAGAATAATATTGTAGATGAAGTAGAAGATAATGCAGAAAGTTAGGTTGGATATAGATATATCAATAAGAAAAAGCATTTTAATTTAATTTTAAGGAAGATAATTGAAAGACTGTATTGAAGGAGATACATTATTAGGCTTGTATTTTGGGACAATAAGTTGGGCTGTTGATACAAGATACACCCTAAGTTCTATATATTTATTCTATTGAGATAACTATGCAGAGATATTTCAAAAGACATCTGTAGAAGCAATACTTGATTTAAAAATTGAGAAAAACTACTGTCCATCACTCACAAAATGGTTACATTACATAGTATAAATCTGTATTGATAAACACTACAGAAAGGAAGATTTATGTTTATAAGTAGAGAAAGAGCTATAAAATATATTAGTAAAAGAAAGAGTTTCAGCCTCAGACTTTCACCCTAGAATAGTACTGGAGACAGAGTCATCCTCATGTTGACAAAAAGAAAAAAATGGACAACATTCAAATTCACAATTTATTTAACCCTTCAGAGACCTGAGTTTACAGAGCAACCAACTGGCTCAAAGTCCAGAGAGATGGTGCCTAAAAAGGGAGAGGTCAAATAAGAGTTGAGTTAGAAAATATGACACACTGATGAAGACTGAATATGGGATAGCAGAACAGTATAAAAAAGTAGCTATTGGGAAGGGGCAAAAAAATGTTTCTCAGAACATTTCTTTCTTGCCTTTACTACAATATGAAAGCCTTGATGTGTGGGGAAAGAATGGCAAGTACTACTACCCCTAGGGGACTGGTAGGAAATCATTGCAGAAAGGTGGAGGGAAGAATGAAAAAGACAACAAAAAGCAAAAAACAAATGCAAACAAATACACTTTAAAAAAGACTAGGGGAGGAAGATTATTATACGTTGAGTCCCTAGGCACTGAGACTAAGTAATATAGCCACTTTGGAAAATAGTTGGCTAGGGTTTCTTGAGAAGATTTAAAATTACCAATTTAATTGCATTACTAGATATAGGATAATTCTGGTTATCTATCTTATCTTGAGTGACTTGTGGTAATTTATAGATTTCTAAAAATAATTAATTAATTTCTATTATTAATTGTATTAATTGTAGGCTTTTAATGTCTGTAGGCTTGTAGTAGTATCACTTCCTTCATTCTTCATATTGTTAACTTATGCCGTCTCATTTTCTTTTTTTTGAGAGGGAGTCTCGCTCTGTCACCCAGGCTGGAGTGCAGTGGCACAATCTTGGCTCACTGCAACCTCTGCCTCCCGGGTTCAAGCAATTCTCCTGCCTCAGCCTCCCGAGTAGCTGGGACTACAGGCGTGTGCCACCATGCCCTGATAATTTTGTGTATTTTTGTAGTAGAGAGGAGGTTTCGCCATGTTAGACAGGATGGTCTCCATCCCCTGACCTCGTGATTCGCTGGCTTCAGCCTCCCAAAATGCTGGGGTTACAGCAGTGAGCCACCGCGTCCGGCTTCTCATTTTCTTTCTATTCATTTGTCAGAGGGTCATCTATTTTATTGATTTTTTTCCAAAGTGTTTCTGTGTTTTCAGTTTATCTTATTTCTGCTTCCATTTTGATTACTCTCTTCATTTTGCAAACTTGGGTTTATTTTGCTTTTCTTTACTAGTTCTGTAAGATGGAAGCTTAGATTATTGATGTCAGACTTTTCTTCTTTTCTAAAATAAGCATTTAATAATACAAATTCTACTTTAAACATTAATCACAAATGTTGATATGTTACAGTTCTATCTTTGGTCAGTTCAAAGTGTTTTCCAATTATTTTAGTGACCTATGAATTATTTAGAAGTAGGTTGTTTTATTTCAAAATGATTGCATATGTTTGTATTACCTTTCTGTTAATTCCATTACGGTCAGAGAATATCTCAGGGTTTTTTTTTTTTTTCTTCATTCTTTTAAATGTTTAAGTTTAGAATATAGAGAAAGTGCATTTTTTTATTTGGTGAAGTGTTCAACACTTGTTAATTGTAATTCCGGACTGATGATGCCATTAAATTATTCTATACTTTGCAGATTTTCTGTTTACTATTCTATATATTATTGAGAAAAGTTGTAGCCTACATCTGTAATTATAGATCAGTAGATTTGTCCTTTCAATTCTGTGAGTTTTTCCATCTTGTATTTTGAAGCTTTCTTATTAGCTACCTACATGTTTATTAATAATTAATATTAAATTAATAATTAAAATAGTTAAAATTTAATAAATAATAATTAAAATTTAATTGTGAATTAAAAATAAATTATTGATTAATTAGTAATTAGTAATTAAAGTATTGATAGTGAATATAACTAATTACATTTAATTAGTTAATAAAAGGAGGACACAACCATAAAATGATAAATCAAATAACAAAGTATATTAAAATGTAATGACCTAAGCTCACCAATTAAATATAATAATGTAAATATAAATATACAGACACACACACACGTGTGGTTCTCCTGCTTTTCCTTTTCAGGCTAGATTTTAGTCAAACATTTTAGAGTTTGCTCTAATTGTTATACATACTTCACATTTTGTGTGCAATCTGTATTTTACTACATCAAGCGGAATGTAGTAACCTTGAAATTAAAAATGTCCCATTACTTTCCCTCCTTTGTGTTTAGTTCATTTATATATTGTCTGTGTGTGTGTGTATATGTGTGTATGTATATACATATACACTATATATACTATATATATACACCATATATACATACACATTTTTATATTCTATATATACATGATATGTATATTTATCTATTTACTGAAAATTTTAACTGGATACTTAATATTTCTGTTGTTGTTCTTAATTCTTGATATGCCAAGTTTCCTTTTCGTATTGTTTTCTTCCATCTGAAAACCTTTTTTTTTTTTTTGCAATTCTTATAGAACAGTTATACTGACATTAACTTCTATTAGTTTTCATTCATCTGAATATATTTAACTTCCCTTTATAAAGTATATTTTCATTGGTTTACCTTTGAATTCTGGGTTTACCTTTTTTCGACTCTATAAATGATTCCCACTTCCATTTGGCTTCCATAGTTTTTGATGAGAAATTTATATTCATGCAAAACATTGTCCTCCTATAAATAATGTGTGATGTTTCTTAGCTTTAGAGAATTTTCTATTTCTCTTTTTTAGCTTTAGTTTTTTTATTTTACCTTTAGATTTTAAAAGTTTAATTATTGTATTAATTAAATACAGGGTTCTCTAGAGGGACAGAACTAATAGGATATATGCATATATGAGAGAGAGTTTATTAAGGAGAAATGACTCACACGATCACAAAGCAAAGTCCCATGACTGGCTGTCTGCAAGTTGAGGAGCAAGGAAGTCAGTGGTGTATCAGTCTCAGTCCCAAAACCTAAAAGGTAGGGAAGCTGACAGTGCAGCCTTCACTCTGTGGAAAAGGCCTATGAACCTCTAGAAATCCACTGGTGTAAGTCCAAGAGTCCAAAAGCTGCAGTCTGTTGTTCGAGTGCGGGAAGCATTCAGCCCAGGAGAAAGATGAAGTCCAGAAGACTCAATAAGTCGGTCCTTCCATCTTCTCCTGCCTGGTTTATTCTAATTGTTCTGGCAGCTATTTAGATAGTACCTACCCAGATTGAGGGTGGTCTGCCTCTCCCAGTCCACTGACTCAAATGTTAATCCCCTTGGCAACACCCTCATAGATACACCCAGGAACAATACTTTGCATCCTTCAAGCCAATCAAATTGACACTGAATATTAGCCATCACAATTATAATATTTCAGGAAGGTGTTTTTGGGGTTTCATTCTCTTTGGGCCTTTCTGAGCTTCATTAATTTGAAAGTTTATATATTTTATCATATTTGAGAAGTTTTCAGGCATTATTTTTTCACCTATTTTTTCCAATACCACATTCTTTTGCTTGTATCTCTGGACTGCCAACAACACAGATATTAGGCCTTATGTTGTTTTCCTCCACGTCTCTGAGACTATTTATTTGTTTTATTTTACCTTTTTATATCTGTTATTCAACTGAATTTTTTCTATTGATCTGTCTTCAAGATTAGTGAGTCTTTTGTCCATCATTGTTATGCTGCTATTGATATATTCAAGGTTTTATTTTTTTAAAGTTATTATATTTTAAAGGTATTAAATTTCCATTTTCTTTGTTGTAGTGTGTATTTAGTTACTAGACTTCAACCTTTCAATTTATTTCGAGAGTATTTATGCAATTTGTTGGAACACTTTTATAACGAATGCTTGAAAATCGTTGTTATTGAATTCTACCCTCAGTCTCATAGCTGTAGTGACATCTGAGGTTTATCTTTTCCCACATAAGTTGATATTTTGCCTGTTCCATATGCCCATTTTGGATTGTGTTTTGCATTATATTTTTAATATTATGTTGTTACCAATTCCTTGCTTGCCAGTTCTTTTATGATGATTTTCCCAAGCTGTTGAGCTAGCTAGCTTACATTTCATATGCCCACACTGTGCTGCTGCTTCTTCTTCTTTTCTTTTTTTTTTATTATTATTATACTTTAAGTTTTAGGGTACATGTGCACAATGTGCAGGTTAGTTACATATGTATACATGTGCCATGCTGGTGTGCTGCACCCATTAACTCGTCATTTAGCATTAGATATATCTCCTAATGCTATCCCTCCCCCCTTCCCCCACCCCACAACAGTCCTCAGAGTGTGATGTTCCCCTTCCTGTGTCCATGTGTTCTCATTGTTCAATTCCCACCTATGAGTGAGAATATGCAGTGTTTGGTTTTTTGTTCTTGCGATAGTTTACTGAGAATGATGAATTCCAATTTCATCCATGTCCCTACAAAGGACAGGAACTCATCATTTTTGATGGCTGCATAGTATTCCATGGTGTATATGTGCCACATTTTCTTAATCCAGTCTATCATTGTTGGACATTTGGGTTGGTTCCAAGTCTTTGCTATTGTGAATAGTGCCACAATAAACATACGTGTGCATGTGTCTTTATAGCAGCATGATTTATAGTCCTTTGGGTATATACCCAGTAATGGGATGGCTGGGTCAAATGGAATTTCTAGTTCTAGATCCCTGATGAATCGCCACACTGACTTCAACAAGGGTTGAACTAGTTTACAGTCCCACCAACAGTGTCAAAGTGTTCCTATTTCTCCACATCCTCTCCAGCACCTGTTGTTTCCTGACTTTTTAATGATTGCCATTCTAACTGGTGTGAGATGGTATCTCACTGTGGTTTTGATTTGCATTTCTCTGATGGCCAGTGATGGTGAGCATTTTTTCATGTGTTTTTTGGCTGCATAAATGTCTTCTTTTGAGAAGTGTCTGTTCATGTCCTTCGCCCACTTTTTGATGGGGTTATTTGTTTTTTTCTTGCAAATTTGTTTGAGTTCATTGTAGATTCTGGATATTAGCCCTTTGTCAGATGAGTAGGTTGCGAAAATTTTCTCCCATTTTGTAGGTTGCCTGTTCACTCTGATGGTAGTTTCTTTTGCTGTGCAGAAGCTCTTTAGTTTAATTAGATCCCATTTGTCAATTTTTGCTTTTGTTGCCATTGGTTTTGGTGTTTTAGATATGAAGTCCTTGCCCATGCCTATGTCCTGAATGGTAATGCTTAGGTTTTCTTCTAGGGTTTTTATGGTTTTAGGCCTAACATTTAAGTCTTTTTTTTTTTTTTTTTTTTTTGATACAGGCCCTTGCTTTATCGCCCAGGCTGGAGTGCAATGACAAGATGTCAGCTTACTGCAACCTCCACCTTCTAGCATCCTGGGTTCAAGTGATTCTCCTGCCTCAGCCTCCCAAGTAGCTGGGATTACAGGCATGCGTCACCATGCCTGGCTAGTTTTTGCATTTGTAGTAGAGACGGGATTTCACCATGTTGGCCAGGCTGCTCTTGAACTCCTGATCTCAGGTAATCCACCCACCTCAGCCTCCCAAAGTGCTGGGATTACAGGCGTGAATCACCACACCTGGCCTACTGTACTTCTTTTTAAAATGTGACACATTTTTCATAAGCAACTGAGGAATGTCAGAATTGTACTTGTTAATTCTCTCTGGCAAGAGGAAAAAATTTATAAGCAGTCAGAAAACAAACAGCTTTTTCTTTCTAGCTTTGACAAAATCCAACAAGCAAAGAGCTTAGAAGTTGTCACTCTTGGTCATTCAAGAATAAAACTTAAAATAACTTTTCTTGCATCTGTTGAGAAAACAGATGTTATAGGACATTCGACTACTCTAAAATCGGGAGAGACAGGCACATCGAAAGATACACAGAAATTGAGATCTGTTATCCAGGGGAGACGTCACTGGAGCCATAAACTAACAGGACCATATAAATGATAATATTGATAAAACGTTGAATACAGACAAGCAGAAGAATAAAAAAGTTTCTTGGTGATGCAGTCTTATTGCAGCCCCTACACTTTTGTGGGCTTTACCTGCAGGAGCCATACCAGTAAGAATCTGAGAGAGATCCTTTCCCAGATCTGACAAGGAGGAGGAGAAGAGTCATCCTTTAGAGAGATCCAGAGTCTTCACTATATAAATGGACTGCTTTCTAGGGATAAGTCACAGATAGTGTTTATTTTCTGGGAAAGGAAACTTCTCTACCTCCAGCTGCTTTCAGTCTTGCTGTTTTACCTAAGGAGGAAAAAATCATTTTCAATAGGTATCAAAGCTTCAAAAATAGATTGGAAGTCTTGCAGCCAGGGAAGGGAGTGAGGGTGGGGATGAGGAAAAACAAACAATTAGCACTGGAGAAACACTTGTGAATGTCACAGCTCCAAGCCACAAGCCCCATATCTTACCATCAACCTGGCAGAGCTCCAGCACAAAACAACAGTTCTAGGAAAAAGGGCTGCAGGTCAAAGGGTCCCTTGAAGGCAGAATGTCCAGTGAAGGCCAAAGTCAGGAGAAAAAATCCAGACTAGAGGAATTTGAAGTTTTGGTACCTATAGCTATTTATTTTCTTCCTATGTAGCTGAAGAATGGAGTGGGAATATAAAATTTCCCTCTGAAGGTAATGATATCCTTATTTCGATCTTACTATATTCATATTATTCATAAGAAAAAAAATACTGAAACGGTATTTTTTTTTCCGCTGAAACAGAACACAGTTCCAATCCTGTTTCTCCCACTGTTCTTCTTGTCCTAGTTCATTTGTGCTGTATTAACAAAATTCCATCAATTGAGCAACATATGAACAACAAAATTTTATTTTTCACAGTGCTGGAGGCCGAGATGTCCAAAATCAAAGTGCTGACATAGATGATGAGTGGTGAGGACCTTCTTTCTGATTCATAGACAGTGCCTTCTAGCTGTGTCTTCACATGACAAAAAAAGGAACGGCAGCTATCTGGGGCTTCTTTTATAAGGGGGCTAGAACCATCCATGAGTACTCTCCTCCTCTCACAACTTAAAGTCCCGCTTTCCACTGCCATCACACTGATGATTAGATTTCAACATAAGCATTCGAAGGAAATACAAACATGAAGCCTGTAGCATTTATAATATTCTTTTCCCGGTTTCTAAGTTTGTGATTTATCAGTTGGCATTTGAAGCACAATGACTCTTAGTTGTGAGGTGCATTGCTGCATACTGCAGGCACTTAGCACACATGGCCACCTGAGCACTCAAGTCCAATTGGACCCATATGTGATTGTAAGAAACAAAAACTTCTTTCTATTTTTCAAATGCTCTTTTGAAGGAAACTCCCATTAGGCTGCAAACCACTAGCAGGTAATGCGAGTGTTGGACCCAGTTCTAAAATTATAAGACTATCATAGCCCAAAAAAGTTTTGCACACTTGACAAAAACCATGTTATTTCATCACTAATAATTTTTGTAGTTAACACTCTAATTATCTGAAGAATGGCATTCAGTTATCTTTCTCAGTTTTAATGTTTATGAAAATCTCCTTACTTATGTCACCCAGAGTCCATTTTATCTGAATAATGAACTATTTGAAACAATCAGTAGCTGTATTTTTTTTTCCTAATTAGCATTGATTCATCTACTTGTAACTGTGGAGGCTATTTTGAAGGTAGGGAAATTACGATATAGATTAGTTATAACTGATATTCCAAATAAAGTAGTGGGAAAGAATGAGGTTACCAAGGTTAATTTCTACTAATTTACACTTAATAAATCATCAAAGAGCAAATTAAATTATCATAATAAACATAATTGCCTTATCTCTATGAGTAATCACTCAATAACTTTAAATTAGACATGTAGTCATGAGTCGCTGACTTTATTTTAACCACAGCTCCTTACCAACTTCATATTTCTCCTAAAATAATTCCATATTATGGTTATATATGATGTAGGAGGGAAGGCTTTCCCTTTAACCTCTGAGGCTTCAGTAACCCAGTCAATGGAATAAACAAGGCAGATAAACAGGAGAAAAGGTTGCCAAATTTATTATATGAATACCCCAACAAAAGTAAGACTTAGGAGTTCATATGCCCTCTTCATAGTGGAAAGGGGAGGGAGCATGTAGAGAATTTAAGGGAGGGGAAATGATTTTTAAGAAAGATGAATTAACCCTTAAAAGAAGAAATGATAGTTTCTCTCAAAGTTTGGGTGCTAGTCTCTTCTCCTGTAATTTGAAGAGTTAATCTCCCTTAGTTGATGTAACTTTTGGGGAGGAGATTGATGACAGTTGAGTTTCTTTTGGAGGATCTGTCTCTAAGTAGAGAAGGGGAGTTCAGAGATATCCTCTCCCTGCATTTGCTCTTATTCAAATGGCATCAGCTTGAAGTAATCAGTATACCAAAGCAGCATATTTTGGGGTGGCATTTCCTAGAGTCCTTCTTTAGTATATATGAGTATGTATGGAGGTATAAAGAATGATGGCAGCATTCACTTTCTGAACCCTTGCTTATCATGTAGAATCCTTTTCTATTATGACCATTATAATACTGGTGAGGATTAGCGGTGAGGATTAGCAATGAGTATTCCATGAAAGTCCTCTAGAGCCTATATGTGGGTTCAAATGAGAGAAACAAACACAGAAAAATTATAATATGAGGTCAATGAAAAACTTTCTGAATATTTTTATTAAAACATTATTAAAATATATTGTTTATTTTTTATTTGACAAATATGTTTCCAATGGCTGTGGTGTGAAGTACAAGGGGCATGGTAATGACAGATGAAGCTAGAGAGGACAAGAAATTCCAAAACATAAAATATCCCTCTGTCTCTGGAGACGAGTTCATCTTTCACACTTTTAGAGCTGCAGGAAGGCACTGAAATATTGTAATCACAAAAGGCATTTATACTTCTAAGGCTTTATCAAGATCACTCTGGTAATAGTTTAGAAAACATATTTTTAGAAGAAATTGATTTCATACTTCTTGCTTTATTAGATTATTAAATATATTTTCACAAATTCATTGTTTTATTTAATCTAATAATAAGCTCTATGCTAAAAATTTTAAAACTTTTCACAAGCGTATTTTAAATATTATGCTTTGCCAATTTTTCTTTCCATTTCTTCCTGCTTTCCTTTTATGAAAGTATTTATCTTTACTGTGTTTTATAGTATGTTTGTAGTCTGGAAAAAAATCCCATGAAGAAATCTTTAATAATTTAACCATGGGTGTCTTAGTTTTTCTATAATATTGTGAAATCTTTGCCATCATAGAACATTGTGAAATTCAAGTAAGGTTAGATTGAATTTTTTTTTTTTTTTTTTTTCTTGAGATGGAGTCTCGCTCTGTCGTCCAGGCTGGAGTGCAGGGGCGCGATCTCGGCTCACTGCAAGCTCCGCCTCCCGGGTACACGCCATTCTCCTGCCTCAGCCTCCGGAGTAGCTGGGACTACAGGCGCCGCCACCATGCCCAGATAATTTTTTGTATTTTCAGTAGAGATGGAGTTTCACCGTGTTAGCCAGGATGGTCTCGATCTCCTGACCTCATGATCCTCCTGCCTTGGCCTCCCAAAGTGCTGGGATTACAGGTGTGAGCCACTGCACCCAACCGGTTAACTGAATTTTTGACCACAATAATTGGAGTAAGGAAAGAAAACTGGCTCAATATGGGTGAATTGAGTTCTCTCACATGGCAATTTAAAATAATAATTTTAATGATTGTGATTGAGACAAACTATATGAATGATAGAGATTAAAGAAGGACATTCTTCAAAGGTCTTAAATTAATTACCTAGAACAGTATGGGATAATTATTTCCTTGGGAGTGATTTGCCAACTCTTTAATGGATTCAGTATATCAAGTGTCCTCAAAATAAATACAAGTTTCTTGAGTTATTTTTATTTGTTTTACGTTTTTTAGAAACAAAATAACATAACTTCCATATTATCAAAATGGCCATTTGGCAAACTAAATAATTAAATATCTGCTGGTGTTAAAATAGCTAGTGCATTGGCATCTCTGTATCTAAAAAATATTTATATCTGTTCTAGTCAACTTTTAAAACATATACCTGCTAGATTATGGTATCTGTTGATTTCATCTACATAAAACAGAAAATTCTAATTCATCCAATTTGAAAGTTCAGAAAAAAATATCTTGTGCCATATTACTAGGAGTTTTGAGAGAAGATAATGGCTAAATTGGCAGTTCAATTACATTTTATTTATTATTATTATTATTATTATGATTTTTGAGATGGAGTTTTGAGATGGATTTTCACTCTTGTTTCCCAGGCTGGAGGGCAATAGTGTTATCCCGGTGCACTACAACCTCCGCCTCCCAGGTTCAAGCGATTCTCCTGCCTCAGCCTCCCAGGTAGCTAGGATTAAAGGCACCTGCCACCACGCCTGGCTAATTTTTTGTATTTTTAGCAGAGATGGGGTTTCACCATATTGGCCAGGCTGGTCTCCAACTTGATGATATTATTAAAATAAGCATCCACATTTCTCATTCTGTGACCTGCATCTCCAACATGATAAGTATATGTATGACTTATTCCAACATTGTTGCAACAGCTGTGATCATCTCGTTCTCCCACAACAGTATCATATTTTCTGTGTCTCTTTTTGTACCAATACCATAATGTTTTGTTTACTAGAACTTGTATTACAGTTTGAAGTCATAAAATGTGATGCGTTTGACTTTGGTTTTTTAGCTCAGGGTTGCTTTGAATAGTTGCGGTTTTGTTTGATCCCATATGAATTTTAGAATATTTTTTCCCATTCTGTGGAGAGTGGTATTAGTAGTTTGATAGAAGTGACATTTTATCTGTAGATTGCTTTGGGCAGTATGGCCATTTGAATGATATTAATTCTTCTTTTCCATGAGCATGGAGTGTTTTCCATTTGTCTGTGTCATCTACGATTTCTTTCAGCAGTGTTTTATAATTCTCCTGTTTCACCTCCTTAGATAAATGTTTTTCTCAATATTTTATTTTCGTATAGGTATTATAAATGAGATTGCATTTTTGATTTGGTGGTCAGCTTGAACATTATTGTTGTATAGAAATGCTACTGATATTTGACATTCATTTTGTATTGACTTCACTGAAGTCATTTATCACTTCCAGGAGCTTTCTGGCAGAGTCTTTAGTATTTTATAAGTATATAATCATACCATCAGAGAACACAGATAGTTTGACTGCTTCTTTTCCTCTTTCATTGCCTTTCATTTATTTCTCTTGCCTGATTACTTAGTCTGGGACTTCCCATACTATGTTGAATAGGAGCGATGAGATTGGGCAGCCTTGTCTTGTTCCAGTTCTCAAGGGAAATAGTTCCAGCTTCAGCTCATTCAGTATCATTCCGGCTGTGGGTTTGTCACAGATGGCTCTTACTATTTTGAGGTATGTTACTTTGATGCCTAGTTTGTTGAAGGTTTTTATCATGCAGGGACATTGAATTTATCAAAGGTTTTCCTATATATAGAGAGACGATTATATGATTTTTGTTTTTAATTCTGTTTGTAGTACATTACTTTTATTGATTTGCATATGTTAAAGCAACATGACATTCCAAGAATGAAGCTTACATGGTGAATTAAATTTTTTATTTGCTGCGAAATTCAGTTAGCTAGTAATTTTTTTAGGATTTTTGCATCTCTGTTCATCAGGCTTATTGTCCTGTAGTTTTCTTTTCTTGTGTCTTCACCAGATTTTGGTAGGAGAATGACGCCGACTTCATAGAAGGAGTTTGGGAGAAGTCCCTCCTTCTCAATTTTTTTTTTGGAATAGTTTCTGTAGGTTTACTAATAGCTCTTCTTTGTATGTCTGGTACAATTTAGCTATGAATTCATGTGGTCTAAGGTTTTTTTTTCAGTTGGTAGAAGTTTTATTACTGAGTCAATTTTAGAACTAGTTTTTGGTCTCTTCAGGATTTCATTTTCTCCTGGCTCAATCTTGGGAAGTTTTCTTTTTCTAGGAATTCATCAGTTTCCACTAGATTTTTCTAGTTTGTGTGCATAGAAGTGTTCATAACAGTCTTTGAGGATCTTTTGCATTTCTCTGGGTTTGGTTGTCATGTCACCTTTATCACTTCTGACTTTGCTTATTTGAATTTTCTCTCTTTTCCTTGGCTAATCTACTTAGTGGTCTATTGACCTTGTTTATCCTTTCAATGTACCAACTTTTGGGTTCTTTGATCCTTCATATGTCTTTTGGGGTCTGAGTTTCCTTCAGTCTACTCTGATTTATTTATTTATTTTTGTCCTCTGGCTTTAGGGTTAGTTTGTTCTTATTTTTCTAAATCCTCTTGGTGCTGTTAGATTGTTAATTTGAGATCTTTCTAAATTCTTAATGTAGGTGTTTTTAGCACTGAAAACGTTCCTTTTAACACTGCTTTAGCTACACCCCAGAGATTTTAATATGGTCTGTCTTTATTAATTATGTTAGCTTTTTTTTTATTTTTGCCTTAATTTTGTTGTTTACCTCAAAACCATTCAGGAACAAGATGTTTAGTTGCCATGTGATTGTGTGGTTTTGAGAGATCTTCTTGGTATTGATTTCTATTTTTATTCCACTACTGTCTGAAAATATGAATGGTATAATTTTGATTTTTTTAAATTTATTGAGACTCACTTTATGGCCAAACCTGTTCAAACTTAGAGTATGATCCATATGCGGATGAGAAAAATGTAGATTCTAATGAAAAGTGATTATAACCAAGACACTAGACTGTTCTCTCTCTGTGGTGGAAGCTTTAGGTGGAAAAAATATGGTCTAGATTAAATGACTTGAAACAAACCTTTGTATCCAGAAATTAATCACTCTGGGGCGTCGCTCGATGACACTAGCAATCAACTGCATTGCCTTGTCACCTCAATGAATTTTGGTTTACCAATTTCAAAACTACACAAATTATTAAGAGAACTGGAAAAGAAATAACACTAAAAAGGCATCTTCCAACTAGAACTTTCTCGTGATCTTCCTTCTCTCCCTTACCTATTTTACATGCATTTTATTCACGCATGCTGTTGGAGAGGCATTCTTCTCATCCCGAGTTTCATTTCCAATTCTCTTTTACACTAACTCTGTAATCCTGGGAAAATCAATTAAATTTTCTCGACCTCAGTGCACTTATATGAAAGATACAGGGTGGTATCTGAATACTTTTTAAGTCGAAGTTTTTAATATATGATGATTTTACGTTTTGAAGTGTCTCCTTCTGGAAGAAACTCTTTAAAAGAAAGAAAACATAAAAAGCATAAATCGATTTTTTATACTTTCTTCACTGCTTCTGTGGTTTTATTACATATCAGAAGCAACACATTTACATTGAAAAATAAAATAAGTTGTGATGACATGAAAAGATTAATTCCAATTACATTTCACATTAGAAATTGTGGCTTAGCGCTATTTTAGTGTAGGTCAAAATGGACTGTTTCTTAGCCTACTGCTTATTCACCATCTGTCTATTTCCACTTCTGGATTTAACAAAAACACACCTTATTCATGGGAGTGCACATCTGTAGTCACAGCTACTTGTGAGGCAGAGGCAGGACGATTGCTTGAGCCCAGGTTTTTGAGAGCAGTCTGGGCAATATAATGTGACCCCATCTCTAAGCAAATAAATAAAAATAGACAAAGACACATTACTTGAACTTGATGAGACAAATTAAAACAATGAGTGTAGTGTTACAAGTAAGGCAAATAATAAAATTGAAGAGAACTTTTAGTTTATATCCCAATTAAATAAGTATTTAGCTCCTTACTATCATTTGAATACTTGTTAGTCTGTCTCGCACTAGGTAAATTATTTAAAAGAAGAAGCTAGAGTCTATGAACACAACTGGTATCAGAATATTTTAACAGATAAAATCGTAAATGGGCTGGGCGCGGTGGCTCATGTCTGTAATCCCAGCACTTTGAGAGGCTGAGGTGGGTGGATCATCTGAGGTCAGGAGTTTGAGACCAGCCTGGCCAACATGGCGAAACCCCATCTGTATTAAAAATACAAAAATTAGCCGGGCGTGGTGCCACACGCCTGTAATCCCAGCTACTCAGGAGGCTGAAGCAGGAGAATCGCTTGAACCCAAGAGATGGAGGTTGCAGTGAGCTGAGATTTCACCACTGCACTCCAGCCTGGGTGACAGAGCACAGAGCAAGAACCTGTCTTAAAAAAAAAAAAAAAAAGTATAGATGGACAGATAAAAGTACCAAAGAATATGTATAGAGAGATATAGACTAAAGGAGGTATCTAAGGGTGCTGAGTTAATGCAGCATCTAACCCATTTACTGGAATTACTAACTTTCTTACAATTTAATGTAACTCATGTATATATTCAATAAAAAGAAATTACTTCTGAAATCAGTTCTTATATAATGATGTATTTTGATTGGTTTAACCATATTATATGAGCTAAACTAACTAATATAATTTAATTGCTCTTCAACAAGAGATAAAGTTAATAATAATTAAAATAAATTTTTAGGATTATGCATACGATTTAGTAAAGTAAAAACACATAGTTTTATATAAAAACATTTTGTGTAGGTCAGTCTCTAAGCTTAACTTGAAATGCTATTATTTTAAACAATTTACAATGTACGAGGGAATTAAATATTCACCATTTATCTTTTGTCTAACCTAAAATTAATTAAATGAAAAGCACATCTACCTTGTTAATTCTCCTTGCCATTGTTATTGAAAGGAACAACTTTAAATTATGAATTGTCAAAAGCGAACATGTGAAAACTGAGGAAACCTCTTTGGAAACTGAAACTGCCAGAATTAATGCAATGGGGACAATCTATAAGTTCTAAATTTATTATTCTGACTTTAAAATGTATATGTGTGTGTATATGTACTGTTGTAAGTGACATATACTAGCTGAAAGCAAACGTAAATTTATCAAATGTAATAATGTAGGGGATAAGACATACCACACTGGCATAAATGTGATATACTTGAACGCATTAATTATCTAAATTTATCCTATTAACTTTATAAGCTATCGAAATTCATCAAATGTATTGGATAAATGCCTAATATCCACTGTGTTATGTAAGTATATCTAGTAAAGAGAAATTTGACTAAAATTTGGAGTTTATGTATTTTCCAGAATACATAGCACTAGTTTAAAAGGGTTAGTTTTAAATGGGAGGGTATAGAATCTTTTCAAATGTTATACATGTTAGCCCGAGCTGCACCATTTTGTAAACCCCTGCCATTTCGCAGACCCTGGTCAGAGTGGAAAATTTCACTAGGGGTCGGTCCGTGAGAAACACCCTGCCACACAAGTCCCAGTTCTAACCACCTGACTGAAGAAAACCTTTCCCTTATCAGCAGCTAGCCTGAATGCCTGCCCCATTTCACAACAAGCCCAGACCCCTCCCACTTGGACCTATAATTACCCCAGTCTGTAAGTGGGGGCAGGCTTCTGCGCTAGCTGGTGTCCCCCAACAGGCCTTTGTTCAATAAGTATGTATTGCTATTGAGCCAGCAACTCTCTCTCTCCATCTTCCTTTCACCCTCAGCTTCCTTTTGAAACCTAATGATATACAGAATATCTACTTTTGCATTTGATATGTTACCATCTTAATGTAGTGAAAACAAACAAAATACAATAGCAACAATTTTTTAAAAACCCTTTAAAACTTCAATGTGAAAAATTTTATGGTGGCCTTAGCTCTTAATATTATCAAACAAACAGACATAAAAAATTCTCTTACATGCATTGTTTTTAATATAATCTGTGTATTGAACTTACTTATAAAGGATAAAAAGACGTTTACACTAAAAAATGGCCATATACAAAAGGCATTTGTCTAAAGATTTACAGTGAGTTTGTACAATGGAAAATATCTTTTGCATTAATTATTATTAATGGAAGTTATCTGAGAATTAACACTGCATGCACAAGTAAAAAATAAGCATGTTAAAATCACCCTAAAATGATCTACTTTCTATAAGAATTTCAGCTATACATTTAGAAATTTAAGTTACTATTTTCCTTTAAAGTTCAGAATCATTACAGCTTGTTTTGCAAAATTTCCAAATTATTTATATCTGCCAATACTTAAGCTGAATGAAATATAGTACTAACACAACTAGGATTATTAGGATTGCTAGAGGAATAGCATATTGTTTTTTCTACTGTTTGGCAAGGAAGAGAAAAAGATAAATTGTTCATAAACGATAAACATTAAGTTCCTTCATAGAGATTTTTCTGTGTCTTCCCAAGTTACTTCTCTTTCTGAATAGTCAAAATATTAAAGGAAACTTGTTTCTATTTCACTTAGCACATTCTGCTACTTTTCTGGTTATTCATATACTTGATTTATCTATTATAAAAGACTGCATATAAATATTGTATGGGTATATAATACTCTACATTATATTTCTTTGAAACTTTAGAACTCCCAGAATAGTTCATTAAATATTTGACTCAATAACTTACTAAAGAAAAGAGAATGCCCAAAATCTGTGATTAAATTAACACGATTATATCATTTTGTTATACCACACTTGGATGACTGGGTGCAATGCAGACAGAACACTGAGATATAACTTAAAAGAGGGCATATTCTGTTCCCAAATCTGTAATAATGTTGTTTTAATCAAATTTGGGGTACTT
The DNA here is from genome assembly GCF_028885625.2 of Pongo pygmaeus. NCBI lineage: Eukaryota > Metazoa > Chordata > Mammalia > Primates > Hominidae > Pongo > Pongo pygmaeus. The sequence continues at coordinate 15,145,319 of NC_085930.1, read as the reverse complement.
AGAGAATGAAAACAGCTGTAGAGCAGATCTAGGCAGCAGAAAATGCTGTTCTGCCAGGTCGCCCTTATGACCCACATATATTACGGTCCTCAAAGTGTCTGAGACATATAGAGATGCTCTACAGCATCCCTCGCCATCTCCTTAGGACAATGCCAGCGAAGAGCCTATGTTGGGGATAAAAAATTATACTGTCTTCTGCAAACAACTATTTTCCTTTGAAAAACAGATCTTGATTGGCTGCAAGAATCTGAAACAGACTTGTAACCAACTGACCTTGTAATTTGAGCTACCTATCATGATCCACCAAGCTATGCAAGTATACACAGCAGTACCTTATCCTTAAATAGAACAGGAATAAGCAAAATCAGACACTAGTATGTTCTGCATGTATAAATAAATTGCAGGAACCAGTGACTGACTCCCATAGTGAATATTCTTCCTGTAATGCAAACTTTCTTTCAAATTGCCAGACATTTGAGAGTTACTTCTTTAACTAGCTGGCTGAGGGAGAAAATGCTTTGGCCTGATTTATTGATAATTCTGCACAATATGGCGGCACTAGCCAAAAGTGCATATGCTGTGGCATTCTATTCTTATTACAGTGGCCCTGAAAAAAATAGTGTAGAGCAAAAATCATCACAGTGGGCAAAATTGCCTAAGCAATGGATATGATTATACATTTTATGAATGTGGAGATATATATATATATATATATATATGTTAATGGGAAATATCCAACTATTTTGCCAGATAGTCAAGGACTGAAAAAAGAAAGCTTGGAAGATTGATGACAAAATTCTGATGGAGAGAAATATGGATGGACCTCTGGAAGGGGGCATGCAATCTGAGGCTTCTGTGTTCCATAAAAGTGCCCATCAAATAAACCCACTACAGAGAAGGGTCTCAATAATCACATGGGCTTCTTGTCTATTTACTCTCTTGGGTCTTTCATCAGGCACCACAGTGTCTGTTCAATGAATTAATGTAAAAATTAGTTACAGTGGCAGAAGTGGTGTTTATGTACAGCCTATAGTATGGCCCCTTAACAGAGCTGATTTGGTTTTCTGAAATGTTAAGTACCAAAACCACTGACAGCAGAGGCTGTTACTGAGCCATTTCTATGGTGCCATTACCTGGGGAAAAAGTTATATGGTACTGATTACAATGGAAGACTTTTTATCAAGGAAGGGGCATCAGGGGATCCTCAACTTAATAAACAGTAATTCAGGATATGAATTTGCTTCTTTCATGCAATGTTTCTTTTTTTCTCATCCTCAGTGAATTAATTAAATTTGTTATTCATAATCACAGTCAGAAAAATTACATTTCTTCTTACTAAATAATTTATTTTACAGCTGGAAGTGCATTAGAAAATTACAGCCTACAGAATATTTGGTCTTACCATGTGCTCTATCAAAAGGAGCTGGCAGACCTTCTTATGGGTAAGGTATCGCCCTACAGTTAGCTTATTTATTTATTATTTTTCTTTATATTGCTCTTTCACCCAAGCCAGAATATACTGGCCCAGGAGATAATAGTATTTAGTGGGATGGATTTTTCTCTCCATTATTCCAAATTTCTACAAGTTTGAGTTTTGAACACTTGTTTCCCTGGACTGCAAGTTAAGACTGCTACTGGTCATTTAAGTCTCTTCACCCCACTGAAACTCCAGATAAATGAAATAAGTACTGGAGCAATTGATCCTGATTAGCAAGGGAAAATTGGGTTGTTCCTGTCTAAGACAACAGGGAGGCCCTACGTAGTTCACAGAATTACCTGAGAGTTTCTCTGAAAACATTGTTTCAATAGATGACAAGTAGATAATGTGAGGGTCACTAACCATTCAAATTCTTCACCTATGAGGTGAAGAAACTCCAATGGCTGAAGCGCTGGCTGAGGCAAAAACGTGCATGGTCACTGGAGAAATTAATGCATATCTATTAAGTTCTCACGATCTGTTACAGCAACAATGATATAAACATATATGTATGTTTTTTTCTTGTGAATTATATATTTGTATATAACCATTTTATGCCTCTTATTTTCCATTGGGAATGCTGTTTGTGGCTAACTTTAGAATGTCATCTCTAGGTTACAGATTTTCTAAGTAGTATTAAAACCTAACGAAACAACAACCAACAGAGATAAATATAGCAAAAATATGTTAAAAAATAAGTATGGAATTTTGTGTTCATCTTTTGTGGGCAGATGGTGAATATCTTTGTATGAAGAATAGTTGCATCACATCAGGCAGAAGCATGAAGCTGCTGCGGGGGGGTGGTGGTGGTGCACGTAGAGATGCGAACGTTTCAATGTATATAAAAGGGTCTGTATGAACGCTAGGCGGCCAAACATGGCCAGTACACCCTAAGGCAGCTATACATCTATTGCCCCTAAATCCTACTCATCTACCCTTTTTTACCCTCCTCTGTATTGGTGAGGCAGTGTGCCGAAACTTTTCTCAGACTGCCTAAATATTTCTGCTAATGGTGGGAAGGTTAGAAGAAAGAAGAATAAAGAGGCAATTCTGCTTTTGTTCCAAAAGTGGTGATGTTGCTAATAGTTGCTTTGGCAGAGCAACCGTCAATGCAGCGTCCCTGTTCCACATACAGCAGTTTTATCTCTTCTTCAACTGTTGTAGACTTAGCTGCTACATTATTTTGATGATGATACAGGAGATAAAAAGAAATTATTTAGGCAGATAGTAAGGGCAAAAGAGTCCCCAGCAGAGCTTCCCTTCTGACAACATGCAGGCCCCCAAATCATTTCTTTCCTAAACAGCAGCCTGAAAAATTGAGCTGCACACATAGGTAAGCTAGCTAGGAGCTTGCACGGAGGAATGCCGGCAGCTATGCCAATAAAAAATGACTACCGGCCAGGCGTGGTGGCTCACACCTGTAATCCCAGCACTTTGGGAGCTCGAGGCGGGGGGATCACCTCAGATCAGGAGTTCTAGACAAGCCTGACCAACATGGTGAAGCCCCGTCTCTACTAAAAATACAAAAAATTAGCCCGACTTGGAGATGTGCGCCTGTAATCCCAGCTATTCGCGAGGCTGAGAGGGAGAATCGCTGGAACCCAGGAGGCGGAGGTTGCAGTGAGCCGAGATAGCGCCACAGCGATCCAACCTGGGCGACAAGAGCGAAACTCAGCCTCGGAAAAGAAAAAATAAAAATGGCTACCTGGGGGTCAGGGGTCAGCCATTTCCAACAATCCAACATGGAGGCTCCGTTTCTCCTTTTTTGTTATCAGGTGTACAGGACCAAAGAAATGGCCAACATGGAGCAGCTCAGGCAGAGAACCTGCCTGCACGCCTGCAAAATAAAAAAAAATAAAAGATTAGGATGAGGGATACCAGAGATTTGCACCCTATGCAAATGGTACACCTGGTTCAACCTGTTTTTACACCCTATGTAAATAAGACACTGCCTCCTCATCAGCTCATCTATAAAACCCCATTCATTTCACCATGAATCCGTCAACATATTTTTCTGGTACCCCTCTTTGCCGCATAGAGCTATTCTCTTCTAATTTAATTAGAATGTTTAATTTAGTTTAATTTCGCCTATTAAACTTTCGCTGTCAACATCACTCTTCGCGTGTCTATGTCCTTGTTCTTTGTGGCCATGAGACAATGAACCTCAGGTGTTTCTCCAGACAATGAGGCCGTTTCAATGGCAGTGCCGGCATCCCAAAGAAGAGCAGAAGGTGTTAATTAGGTGTTTCTGAACAGAAAAAAGTTTTAGTAGATTATTGATCCTGTGTTAAAAGCATGTTTTATTTATTTTTATTTAATATGTTAGAGTATATTCTCACCCCTTCAGCTATTCTAAAACCTTTGGCACAATTTCCTGCATTAAATTGTCTACATTCGGGGAATTATGGAGTAGTCAATATGCTAAGAGAGAAAAGATATTGAGCTGTTGTTATTGGGAAGGTCTGCACTGTTTTTCTAAGCCTATACCAATATAACAAATTGTCCTAATCAAACTTTTCTCTAAACCGTTGCTCAAAATTTTCAACCGTAAAATCTGGGAATACACTAGCTATCTTTAAAAGTTGATCTTAACTTAAAAACCCTAAAAATCCATGGTTATGTTTTCTAAATATACTTTGAATAAGTTACCACTTTTTAGTCCTTAACAAGACAAAGAAGAACTAAATATTTATCTATTATGGACTGAATATTTATTAACATATCCTCGACAAATTAATACTTTGAAACTCTAACCCCCAAAGTGTTGGAATTAGGAAATTGGTAGGAAATGGGGCCTTTGAGAACTAGGTCATGGAGGCAGAACTCTCATTAATGACTTTAGTGTCCTTATCAAAGAGACCCCAGAAAGCTCTCTCTACCCTTCATCATGTGAAACAAGAAGTCAGTAGTCTGCAACCCAGAAGAGGACCGTCACCAGTGCAACCATGCTGGCACCTTAATCCCAGAATTCCATCCCTGGAATTGTGAGAAATAAATTTCCATATATATAAATGTTATGGTTAATTTTATGCATCAACTTGACTGGAATAAGAGATGGTCAGATACCTGGTAAAATATTATTTCTGCTTGTGTCTGTAGCATGTTCCTGAAAGAGATTAAGATCTGAATTAGTAGACTGAGTAAAGAAGATCACTCTCACCAATGGGGATAGGGTTATCAAGATAATTGAGGGCCTGGATAACAAAAAAAAGTCAGATGAATGGCTACTTCTCTCTCTCTCTCTCAATGTCTCTCACTCTCTCTGCCTCTCTCTCTCCCTCTCTCCCCTTAGGGTGGAACATCTTTCTTATCCTGCCCTTGGACATGGGGGCTCCTGGTTCTCAGACTTTGGGCTCAAACCAAATTACACCACAAGCTTTCCTGTGTCTACAGTTTGCAGATGGTGTATCTTGGGACTTATTGGCCTCTCTAACTGTATGAGCCAATTACCATAATAAATTTCCTTATATGTATAAATATATATATTATATGTGTGTATATATATGTGTATATACATATATATATATATATATATATATATATATATATATGTGTCTCCTGTTGGCTCTGTTTTTCTGGAGAACGCTAATACAATAAACCACCCACTTTTTGGTATTTTGTTATGAAAACTGAAATTGATTAACATGGTATCCCTGATCACATGTATAAATAGATACAAATTTTCTGTTGTTCAAACATCTGTCTTAGGTTAAGTGTATCAAATGTATCTAATTTGGTATTTAAGTTCTGACATACCAACCTTTCCAACAAATATTCACCTTAAGAGAAATTTTAGAGATAAATAAATAAATGTAACTCATTTTAAAAACAGAGTTCAGCACCAGTACTTCACTAAAAGAATAAATAACAAGTCTGAAAAAAATATTTTTCATAAATCATTTATAGTTTCTCTAGAATATTATAAAGCATAAAAAAACTAAAGCACAGAAAGGTAAATGAAGCTACTCTTCCCGTACAAAAATTATATTCACCACAATTTAATCTTACTAGACTTCATATGTGTACTGGAGGACTTACAGTAGTTTATGCAAATATTTCCAATACAAGTTACTGAAATTAATAAGTGGGGTATCAGAAGAAAAGCAGCACAAGCTAAAAATCAAGCAATGTTCTTTATTGTAGGCATCTTATAAACAGTAACATTACACTGGAGGATTTAAAAATTACTACATAGTTGGACCCTAGAACTGAGACTATAGATTATCGTACCGAGGGTCATAGACTGGCAACATTGTAAATTGCTTATATTAGTCCATATCATACAAATGCATTTTGGCATATTGTAGTTTCATTAAGTAAAGAAGGCACAAATTTGAAAATCATGTTTTTCAAATACAAAAATTGTTTTCAATAGTACATCTCAATTTCTTTAGGAAGTAGAGACAAATAATTAAGGTAATTGAGTGTTTCTGGCTCAGTGAGTAGGGGAAGGATTGGCATACAGACTTCTAGCCAATCACTAAACTTGATTGGACATCTAGAATATCTGTAGCACTGCTGTAGATGCTGGAGGACTCCAAGCCATTCATAGCAAAATCATCTCTCTCTTTTTTTTTTTTGAGACAGGTCCTCTCTTTGTCACTCATGCTAGAGTGCAGCAGCATGAACATGGCTCACTGCTGCCTTGACCTCCCAGGCTTATGTGATCCTCCATTCTCAGCCTCCCAAGTAGCTGGGACTACAGGCATGCACCTCCATGCCTGGCTAGTTTTGGTATCTTTTACAGAAACGGGGGTTTCACCATATTGCGTATGTTGATCTCAAACTCCTGAGCTCAAGTGATCTGCCCTCCTTGGCCTCCCAAAGTACTATGATTATAGGTGTGAGCCACTCCACCCAGCCACAAAGTCAATTGAAATCCATATTCACCATGAAACAAAAGACAGGGCAATAATCCTCAAACTTTAATAATATACAAATAAATACATTCTATCAAAAAAAAGTTCTCATGAATTACTCTTACCTCTTTGTGCCAAGAGTTTTTAAGAACAATCTTATTTCCTTCTAGCTTATATTGTTCTTTCTTCCCACTGATTCCGTAAGTTACCAAGTTTCTCTCTAAGACTGACAGAAGTATTACAGTTGGGATTGCATTACTCTCCTCCATATTTGTTAAATAAAATAGTTCTAGAAATGAAAGAAAAAGCTTTCGATGTTTCACTATTGCCTGTCACATACCGTTCACACTGGCCTGTCATCGCTAAAAGGTGTGCTCAGCTTGGCCCCCCTCTGCCTTTTTAGTCTTATTCTAACCACACACCTCTCACTGTATAATGTAACCTCATGGAACCTCATGTTCATTATCCAAATACACCATATACTGTCCGTCTCAGATCCATGATCACATCGTCACGTTGCTTGGACTGCCTAGTATTGCTAAATCCATCCTCTCATCCATGCCCCAAACTGGAAATCCAGATCAGTTCTAGCCTCTTAAAGAAAAATATCTGATCTTTATAGCAGAAAATTACTCCTTCCTTTGTGATTCTATAGCACATTATTTCTATCTAGTACTAATTGTAAAAAAAATTAAAAAAAGAGAGTGACTGAGATGATGTACATGCATCCGAATCAGGGATTGTTCTTTATTCATAAAGTTATTCTCAGTGTTTGTATACAACATAGGTGGGCTGAATTAATGAATTGATTTTTGATTAACTGTAAGTATTATGTTCCAATAATATGTATTATAACAAAATGCTCCCATATAATCATGTGGCCCGAGCATGGATAAATATCATTGTAACCGTAGAGCAAAGGTGTTTTTAAGAGGATTAGGAGCTTGCACAAATTACATAATCTTTTTAATCCTCAATTATTCTAATTGTAAAATGAGTATAACTTAATCCATCAATTTGTAGTGAGGATAAAGTGAGCAAATTTGCACATGATTCTAAACAATTATTCTTCTGTCTAATAATTTCTCAGTAAATATTAGACATAAGGGCAATTAATACAATTATTACATTTATCAGCAATATGTTTTTTATTTAGCACATGAATCCTGGAGTCACCTGTCTAGATGAAAGCCCACTCTATCCCTTACCAATCAAACAAACTTGATCAAAATCACTTGGTTCCAGATCTTCATCTCTAGGACAGCATAATAGTACCAATTTCATTAGGTTTTTGAGACAACTAGTACACACAATATGCTTAGATAATGCCTACAAACAATAACTACCAAATGATTAGTAATTAGTTCTTCTTATTAATGAAGTAAATTACAAATAGAGTATGGTATAATCTACTATCCTTACTGCATAAAAGATTTTTACAATATTATCATGGCACCTATTATGAATATGAACTAAACATTAGCAATTAAAAGTATGCATTTATTTCATAAATAACTACATTATGCCAATATGGCTTTAAATTTTGGAAATATAATCACCCATGCAGAGACATTGTATCAACATTTATTAGAACTTAGATTAAATTAAAAAATTGGGGCAGGGATAACAACCAGGAATGTGATCCCCAAAGTGATTCTTGTAGAGTAGATATTCATATTCACACACATGGACACACACACACACACACACATTATGATCATGATGTTGATTATATTTTGAATTTTCTGCAGATAGTGAGTGTGATATGTTTGTTATGAAGGCAGCCAGCTCATATTCATTCAACGTCTCAAATAAGGGAAGCTGAACTGGCAGTTTCCTGTTTCCTGAGTGTGTCAATCAGTATCATACAACCACTCTAAGTAGAGGCTTTACGAGGTATGTATCAGTTCCTTTAATTTGATTTTTCTTTTACTGGAAAATTTGCAAAAAGTCTTTTGAAGGCATACTTCCTCATGAAAGTGGATTTGCTATATTCCCAAAAATGCCCTAATATTGTTACAGTTAAAGCATAAAACTTAGTTATTCCTGATGGCTAAAAAACACAAAAGAAACAAAAGGAAGAGAGAGAGATGAAGAGACAGAGTAAGAGACAGAAAGAGATGGAGATTATTTCAGAATTTCAGATATGGAGAGATTAATAGGTCATATATTTCTCCATTATTTTCTTCCTGGTCAGTTCTACAGTTGGGCTTAGTGATAAAGATTCCAACATGCTAACATACCTTCTCTAAAGTAGCATCATCACTGTGTAAGTGTACCGGGATGACTACCGGGAATTCAGCAGAAACATCCTTCATTGAAATTTCTGAAAAGTAGAGTGTACTCATATGTAAATGTCTTCAGACACAATGTTAAACATTTAGCTGTTTTTTAGATTAATACAATAGTAAGTACAATGATTGCTTAGACATCCTAATAGTAACTTTAGAATATGGCATTCACTTTGAATATGAACTACTTGTGAGATTATTAGGGTAAAGGCACACAAGTATTCTTTCTAAAGATACAATGTGTGGCATCTGACCAGAACTATTATTATTTCTTATGTGACAAGCACGAAATAGAAACAATCACATAAAACAAATGGGCTATGCTTTTTTTTTCCAAATTAGAACCTAAATAATCAACACGGAGTTTTAATTTCTTCTGCCCTTTTATTTTTCATATTTTTAAAAATTTATTTTAAAATGTATGCATTATAGTGTGATGATTTGAATATTTAAGTATCAGTTGGAATCAATGGCAGCAAGAATTAAGTCCATTGCTGGGAAGCCTGTGAGAGTCATGCCTGAATAAGGCTGCTAAGATCAGCAGGGTGCCTTATACGCTGTAAATCAATTTTATATTCAATTTTATTCACCTACGTAAATGTGAGTGTTTTCACTCCTACTTACAATGTACCTATTAATAGTATGTCTGTTCTCCAAAATGTGAAAAGTGAAGTCAAGTAATGTTACTAGAATTTGAGATAAAACAGTAAATACTTCACATCCTACCTGGAGACGTGTTCTTTTAAGAGTACCAAGGCATCTGAAGACATATGGTATAATTCACCCTAAGGGTCCTTTCCCCTGTCACTTACACAGCATGTAACCTCTGCTTCACACGAGGGAAGTGAATTATGTGCAGCATGTCTAGGAAAGACAGGATGAATGAAAATGGCATTTCTGCCTTCAAACCTGGCATGGCTCTCCAAGAGATCATCAACTCTGTCCAAAACGATGTCTGCGTATACAGCTTTACAAAGGAGGAAACTCCAGCCCGGGCAACAGAGTGAGACTCCGTCTCAAAAAGAATGAAAAAGAAAAAAAACAGGGAGACTATGCATAGAAATGTCAACTGAAAAGCTACAAACCAATCGTTTTCTTTAATTTCATTAAAATATCTATGTCCCTCTTTGAACACCCCAAATCAGGAGCTCTTGTATGTGGTGTATACACAGAAACTCCCTTAATAACGACTGACTAATAATAGAAAATTGTGGCAAATAATGCAATGGTTTTCTTAATTACTTAAAAAAAAACTTTTGTTTTGATAGATTTATAAGAAGAGGCAAAAACATTATAGGGAGGAACTGTATACCTGTCATCCCTCTTCCCCTGATGAAACCACCTCTCATATCTACAGTATGTTACCAAAATCAGAAAATTGGTAAATAACCTTTTAAAAGACATTATGATTACAAAGATAATTAAAAAGTTACAATTTTAGGCTTATTTCATATCATTATTAATTAGTTAATCCATTTGTGTTTTTATTTTTAAGCACTTTTTAAGCCATTTTGAAGATATAAAGAATCAATACGCTATTTTACTGAGGTGTTATTTACATAATTATAAGCATCTAGGACTATGAAGTAAATTTCTCTTTGTTTGCTTATGAGAGTTTGTTTTGCATTTGTTGAAAATATGGAGGTTTAAATTTCCGTGTGATAAATGTAAATAAACATACTTTCTATTAATGTTTTTTCACATTTACATAATTATCACTTTCACAAAGCTTAGATGATACTGCAAAAAAACAAATCTTGTGTTTTTTATATATATAAGTAAGGATTACTTGTATAATAGAAACAGTAATATTTTCAGTATGTGCCTAAGCATTTATCAAATTATTGTCCCAATAAGACAGTGAAAATGAGAGATTTCTGCTCATAAAAATGTGCTAATTCCAACATTCATTTATAAGGCAATTGTTTGAAGTTTATAATGCATTTTGCTTCTAGGACAAAATATCAGATATGAGGAACAATTTCTTAGGTTCATCTATCAAAGACTATTTAATGTATCATGACCCAATGTCATTCATATTAGCAATGAAACATAGTAGGAAAATACTGTTGCAAAACAAGTAATTAAATGAAACAAGTACAAGTTAATAAGCAAAACATAATAACAAATGAATGCTGATTCTCTGAAGAAAGATAACATAATTAGGAAAAGTGACTTTATTGAAGTTTTTGAAAATAATTCTTAAACACTGTAAGTGATATAGACATTGATGGCCCTAAAGTTTGATAATGCCTCATCTCATTTATTAATTTTTAGATTTGATACATTAGATTATTTCTATTATATGTAAACCATAATTAATGTCATTTAGCTCAATTTACAATGTAAAGAAAGTCAGAACAAAAATGATTTGATTGAGATAAATAGGATAAAGAGAAAAAAATTACAGATTTTAAGATGCTATAGGTTTGGCCAGGTATGGTGGCTCACGCCTGTAATCCCAGGACTTTGGGAGGCCAAGGCAGGTGGATCACCTGAGATGAGGAGTTTGAGACCAGCCTGGCCAACATGGTGAAACCCTGTCTCTACTAAAAATACAAAAAAATTAGCCGGATGTGGTGGTATACGCTGTAACCCCAGCTACTCAGGAGGCTGAGGAAGGAGAGTTGCTTGAACCTGGAAGACGGAGGATTCAGTGAGCCAAGATTGCGCCACTGCACTCCAGCCTGGGTGATACAGCTAGACTCCATCTCAAAAACAAACAAACAAACAAACAAAAAGGCTGGATGCCATGGCTCACACCTGTAATCCCAACACTTTGGGAGGCTGAAGCGGACAGATCACCTGAGGTCAGGAGTTCAAGACCAGCCTGACGAATATGACGAAAACCTGTCTACTAGAAAAACAAAAATTAGCTGGGCATGGTGGCATGCACCTGTAATCGCAGTTACTCGAGAGTCTCAGACAGGAGAGTAGCTTGAACATAGGAGGTGGAGGTTGCAGTGACCCGAGATCACGCCATTGCACTCCAGCCTGGGCAACAAGAGGGAAACTCGAAAAAAATAAAATAAATGCTATAGGTTTATATCTCAAGAACAGAAAATATGACATCCCAAGTTGACATTAATTAAGGTATACATAAAAGAGAATTATGTGTTTCAAGTAATTATTGGCAAAGCAATATTACTTACTCTGAAATAATTTGCTTCATCAGTAGAGTGGGTCCATTTATTCATTCAATACACATTAAATAATATGCAGCTATTTTTTAGTATCTGTTTTCGTTTTACAGCATCATTCAAATAAAATATTATTATTGCTAAATTAAAGGAAATTTAACTATGTACACAAATACCTTCACAGCAATAACACACATGATTTTTTTTGAAAAATATAAAACAGGTCAATACATTTCAAAAAGGAGCAATATATTAAATTTGTCTGGAGTAGAATAAAGAAAATCATCTTTAAGAAAGCAATATACAATTTTGACTTAAAGTAGGCGCTTTGGTTTGTTTTTGCTGTTATAAAAAAATACCTGAGACTGGGAAATTTATAAAGAACATAAATTTATTTTTTCACAGGTCTGGAGGCCAGAAAGCCTAAGATCAAAGCTCTGGCAGATATGGTGGCTTGGTGAGGACCACTCTCTGTTTCCAAGATGGTATCCTGTTGTTTTGTCCTCTGGCGGGAAGGAAGCTGTGTCCTCATGTGGTGGAAGGCAGTTGGGCAAGAAAGAAGAACACTGACTGAAGCCTCTCTTATAAGGTCCTTAATGCCATCCATGAGAGAGGAGTTCTTATGGCCTAATCACCTCTTAAAGTCCTCATCTGTTAATATTATCACATTTGTGACACCTGAATTTTGGAGGGGACACATTCAAATCATAGCATTAGGATGCCACTGAGCAGAAGTATATATCAATTTATAGAGAATATAGAATTAATTTGAAAATGGATGAAAATGAAAAGATGGGTCACAGCTTTATTATAAAGGAATACTAATTCTAAACCAACTATTATGAACACTTTTAGATGGGCACTAGATAGTGATTTGCACATTTTTAATTGGGAGAGACATGATTAGAATCAGATCAACAGTGTATAAAATGGATTTGCAATGGTCTGAGGTAAAGGATGATTTCTATACATACAATAAGTACCATAATTTATGCGATAAGTACCAGAGGGATGATTTTCAAATGGAAGCAAATGAACAGGGATTAGAAACAAAGAAAGACAAAAAGGTGTGTGATGTGTACAATTTCCAAGGAAGAGGATAAGTGAGTTAAACTTGATCTCTGGTCCAAGTACCTTAGAAGATTCTGCCATTGAAAAACACATAACAGCTAGGATATCAGTTTCTGTGTTGAGTTTAAAATGTTTATGATGATTACAGCTGAACCGTTCAGAAGGAGAGACGAGGACTAATGTAGAATGTTGTAATTAGAGATTTTCTTAAAGAATGGGGACTTATTTAAGTTACTACAACTTATGTAAGTTACTACAACTTATGTGGTTTTAATATAAAGACTTGCATCCAAATGAACATGTAAGAAAATTCCGTTAAGCGAGACTTTGCAGAACAATTACTAAAAGGCCATTGCCGATTCCAGGAATCTCTAGGAACTTCAACAGGGGTCCAAGTGAAGTCTTGTCCAATCAGCTGTGGCTGGGAGGAAGAGTGTACCATGCTCTTTTGAAGAAGTTCTTCTAGGACTTTTGCTGTTTTCTCTGAGTAGGATAGTGGACAACAGAATAGCCTGAAATAGTTGATGGGATTTGGTAGACAGGATTCTACATATAAAATGATGAAAAAATCTATTCATCTTTATCCTGGGAACACATTTCAGCTATGTTTTCTTGCTTCCTCTGCAGTTAGAGAGACATTTCTGATTAAATTTAGAGCAATGGAATTTGCATTATAAAGATGTTTGTCATTTCTGGTCCTTATTAGTTAAACATCTTCAAAGATCTTCCTTAATTTCTCTCCCCTTCATCAGTTGGCATGATAACATCAGGGGAATCTTAAAGCCATGTGTTGAAAACGGCAACAAAGGAATCCAAGGAATCCGTATCGCTGAATAATCACTCATGTTAAAGTCACTGGGCCTGGGTAGTACATTAACCTTTTCTTTGCATGTAGAGAAACTATTTTTTTTAGTGTAAACAGTCATTACAATTTGGAGATTTGGTATAGCAGATAGTGATAATTATCCTATAACACACATAGTATAGTGTCTTTCGAACTTAAGTTACATAGCAAATAACTGTTTAAGGAGAAAAACTGCCTACTCTAAATAGAAAAGTTTATTTTGATTAAACTAGTTAGTGCTGTTTGTTTCTAAAATATCATCTAATTATAAAGTAAATGTATTAAACTCTATGTACAATAAAATTATACTGTACATAAATGCCCATATTTGGAATGACTTTTTTGTCTGAAACCCAATCCATTTGATGCTTTAAATCACATTGAGCCACAAATTTCAGACAGTTTTAACTGTCTTCAGACAGTTAAAATTTAGAATTCTCACAAAGGGTTTTCTAGTTCCCAAATCATGCCTGAGTTTTTTTGGTTTTGCAGTCATGCCTCTCCCTGAATCTGGTCACTTCCTTTCCCATAACTCAGGGAAAGAATGTCGCCACTTATCTGTAGTTGAGCTTCGGAATTCTATTGTGTCTGCCTACTTAAGGCAAAATAGAGATATTTTCCTTTTAGATTTCCCAGGTCAAATGGCAGAGATGACAAAGAAAGTCTCCCAAACCTTAATTACATTAGACTTTGGGATAAGAGAATGTCTAAAGATCACTGACGCCCTCTGATCTCAGTTTAAGAAATCCTATTGTAATAAATCAAGAGTCCTGAGGAAAAACTGAGTGAGACATTCTGTTTTGATGCTTTATCTAATACGCTTTTGAACTGTTGTTCCCCTTCGTGGGCTTTTACTTTGATTTTAACTACTCTATTGAGACCCAGTTTATATTCCATAAGATTCATCTACTTTCATTGTATATTTCAATAATTTTAAGTAATTTATCAAGTTGTACAACCGTCACCATTATCCAGGTTCAGAAAATTTTATCACTCCAATAGATCCTTTAAAATCAATCTTCCTTTGATCACACTTTTGATTCTGACTACTTGTTGGGGGAAAATTATCAATTTATATTAAAGGTTTGAAAATATTTATGTAGTAGATTTTACTATACATGACCTTTAGGTAAACATTGCTCTCATAGGAATATATTTTATTTCTGATCTATTTAATTTCTGCCAATGAAGAGCCTAATTCAAAGACTTAAGTACAGATATGCTCTTTGGATAACGACAACGTAAGGAAGAAAATAAAAGTGAAAATGAGGGAAAGCTAGGAAAGTATATGTTGTTGAACTGGTCATTCTATAGAAAATGGGGTTTAGTACCTGTGGCACTTTCTGAGATACCTACATAATGTGCTTCAGGATTATGTCTTTGAGGGCTAGGAAATAGGAGAATTTAGTTAGCAATGAATCTTTCCTTATTTGTTGAATGTTGTTCCCAGACGTGGGGTATTACCCTGAAAAAAAAAATGGTGATGTACAGAGATGAGATGTATTCTCGGAAGCCATTTGTGATTTCAGAAATACCAGTAGACTGTAATGAGATTCACGTTAATAAAGTATGATAGAAAGCATTAATATATCTTGCAGATTCGGGTGTTTTATAATGAAACAAACAGTCAAATGTAATCTTGTTAGTTTATTTGAAGAGTTTAAATGATCTGAGTTCTAGAGATAATTCCTAGAAAACAACAATGAGGATTGGGTGATGTGATTTTTAAAACCACTCTATAAGAAATTGAATTTGCATAAGAACCTACACTGTTCCTACTGGATGATGATCCATGCATTGCCAAACTGTAACATTTCTTGTTGCACCGTGCTTTAGGCTGACATTGATACACTGGATTACAAGACTTGTGAGTATCACAGAATTCAAGGGAGGGACTGTGGTGGAAGATGTTTTTGCTGACCCAGACCCCTTTTATCAGCCTTTTCACCCGATTTACAGCTGCTGTGAGTGTTACTCCCATATCTGGAGAATTACCCATAATTAGGTAAATGTAACTCTGGCCCTCTTTTCCCAAGATTTGACTAACTCTGAAAGATTTTTGCTCCAGAGCTTTCCCTGTGAGATCAGCTAGAGCTTAGTATTCAGCTGAGACCGTATTTTTGCTTAGCTTTTCCCTCTACTTGTTTCCTTCAAATACCCTTTCTAAAGGACAATGCCTCTAATAAGTCACTTGAATCTGATTCCCAACCTCAGGCTTTGCTTTTAGGAAACATAATCAAAGAGAGACACCAGGACTTGCTGCAGAGACATGTAACCTGTGCAGGTTGACAGGACCTTGTTCTTGGTTTGAGGTTCTGCTTTTGCTTTGTTAAAATTCTTAATTTTTGAGCAAAAAGTATCTCATTTTCATTTTGCACTTGGCCCTGCTTATATCAAAGTCTAAAATCTTAAAACAAACTATACAGATCTACACATGTAATGAATCAAGTTGTCAGCTAAGAGTTAGCAGCATTGGATTCTTTTTAACTTAGTTGATATTAGAAAAAAAAAAAACAGTTTGAAACAAGCAGTATCCATAAGGAGAACACACCAATCACATAGATATAAAATATATATTAGGGCATGTATTAGTCAGGGTTCTCTAGAAGGACAGGATTAATAGCAGATATATATATATATATATGAAGGGGAGTTTATTAGGAAGTATTGATGCACATGATCACAAGATGAAGTCCCACGATAGGCCGTCTGCAAGCTGAGGAGCAAGGAAGCCAGTGGTGGATCAGTCTCAGACCCAAAACCTCAAAAGTAGGGAAGCTGATAGTGCAGCCTTCAGTCTGTGGCCGAAGGCCCAAGAGCCCCTGGCAAACCACTGATGTAGGTCCAAAAGTCCAAAAGCTGAAGACCTTGGAGTCTGATGTTCTAGAGCAGGAAGCATCCAGCACAGGGGAAAGACGGAGGCTGGAAGACTTAGCCAGTCTAGTCTGTCTACGTTCCCCTGCCTGCTTTTATTCTACCCACACTGGCAGAAGGTTAGATGGTGCCCACCCAGACTGAGGATGGGCCTGCCTTTCCCAGTCCACTGACTCAAGTGTACATCTCTTTTGGCAATACCTTCACAGATAGCTAAAGGAATAATACTTTGCATCCTTCGATCCAATCAAGTTGATACTCAATATTAACCATCACAGAGCACCTAAAAATTCCAAAGAAACTCTGTGAATCAATAAGGGTCAAGTCTTACATGGATGGCTTCATTTTCCCAGCTCAGTAGAGACATCCAAATTATAGAAACTCTAAGGAGGAAGAGGCCATAATTGGAATGTTTGGTTGCTTCCTACCATTTATGCAAAGATGGCTGTGTATTCCTTGTTATTTAATGGAGCCTTATTCCAGCTCAGGGTATGTTCCACAAAAGGAAAGTCAAGCTTTTTTAAAGGCTGTAACCAGAGTTGAATTAACATAGGTCTTCCTGGAAGAAAATAATCAACCTTCGGTAGAGGATGAGAACTTTAACAAGAAAAGAGAATTAACAAACACAACCTCAGAGAGCTTTGGAGAAGGGCACACTCACTGTGCACACATTGCATTGCATTTGGGAGTTAGCATCTCAGGATACTCAGTTAAAAATAGTTAGCATGGCTTTCCCTCACTTTCTTGGAGATGTGTACAGGGAGGAAAGAAGCACTCTTACTGAGTAAGAAAACAGATTCACAGATCTACAGGAAGACAAGAGGAGAAACATAGGCCAATTATATTTTGATTGATAAACTCTACTGAATCGCCCTTATTTTATCTCTGACTTTCCAATAGTCCTGGGAGCTAGAGTATATCTTTAGTTTTTCAAGTGTGTGTATGTGTAGAAGGAAAACATTTGAGGATGCAGAGAGGTAAATCATCATTTTGAAGAAACAAAAGAAGTGTACATAATATTATTAAATATAACTGTTTAAATTTTCTTTCTAAAATAGAAACTATAGTTCATATCATCAAATGATCAAAGTTGAATAAGATAGAAGCAAAAAAGAAGCTGTAGAATCTCCATTTAATTAGAAGAGAGTGTCTGATCCCCGGACACTCACCAGGGAACTGAACCTTGAACTTCCTTTTGTCCAGTTTCTCTCCAAAGCCTGACTGTAAGTCATTAATATTTGAAAAAGACAGGCTAAGGATCGTACTGGTCATTCATATAAAACTAACCCACGTGTCAAAAGTTTAAGATTCTCTTGTTTAATGGCAAGGGTATGATGTTTTTACCATGTACTAACTGTAGTAAAAGGGAACAATAATCCTACCTTGTAAGAAATCATAAAGATTAGGGATAATGCATGCAACATGCTGGCCCCACTTCTGAGGTACTAGAAGAGCTCAATCAAAAAAAAGAAAAAACTGACAATCTTCATCAGAAAATTATATTCCTAAATCTCAGCAGTTTAGTCCTCAGAGAAAGGCTATTATAAACCAAGGTTTTTATGTTTGACATCAGTTTTTGTTAGGGATTATCATAAAATGTATTCCTAAGAATTATGGATATTATGAAAAATATAGTTGAAGACACTGTCCTTTATGTTGTATAATCATTAACTGTAATTTTAAAAACCTAGGTAAATTGCATTGAGCTTAGCATCAGAAAATGTTTTCCTATGTTTACTGGAATTTTATAAGTGAGATTCACCATTTACTTTTTTTTTTTTTAATTTGGTTCCCAGGGAGGCCAGAACTAAACTAAATATAGTATTAGCCTTGATCTCTTCAACCCTGAATGGGTTTTTAGTCTTGCTATATATTTTTATTTTAAGACTTACTTAATATCTTTTTATCACCACCACTATATTACTGTAAAACTCCAACTGCTATGGTGATGACCACTATCCTGTGCAGCATAGTAATTTACCAAATACAGTGTAGCCACATGTATTATTTCTTTAAGGTTTCACAACCACCATATAATATGGTCAATATTCTTATTATCAGCCTCAATTTAGCAGTGAGCAGTAAAGTTCAAGAAACAACTTGACCAATAGGTAAAGTAGGAATATGAAGTCAGTATTTTTGTTGCTGAGTCCTGGGTTACTTTTGAGACATAATTAAAAATCTTTGTTAGAAGTAGTCTGGGTATAACATAAAAGCTTTTTAGGGTAAAGGGGAATGTTTTCCTCTGTTTCGATTCCTCGCATCCTGCCCAGAATGTGAATATTCGTGTGACTTGTAAAAGTTGGTGTGTGTGTGTGTGTGTGTTTGATGTTTATTTTTTCTTTGCTTTCCCTAGAAGCATGCAGCTTTTGTAGTGACTTATAGCATTCTGCCTGTAAAGCTGGGTGATAATCTCTTGGAAAGTATTTAGCACAGACACCTCCACCTATTAAACTTTCAATAAACATGAGTGTCATTTCTGGATGCCATGTTGGGTGTGATACTGGACTCATCTTTGCCTTGTTCAAAATGAATTTGAAGTTGAACTTAGTTACTTAATTAATCTGACAACAGCTCAATTAGGCAGGTAATCATTATGCACAGGAGGAAATTAGGCCTGAGAGTCAATCCTTTGATAAAATTGATTTTTGTTGTTGTTGGTAGTCAGGAAAAAGCAAGTCATTCCCTCAACACTTTGCTTCAAAATATCTTTAACTAAATATCCAGTTTCTTCTCTCACAAGTTCTACCTGACATGAAAGAATAGAACACAATTCAGCCATGTTCTTTGCAACTTTATAACAAAGATCACCTTTCCTTCAGTTTCCAATAACATGTTTCTCATTTTTGTCTGAAATTTTAACAGAACCGTCTTTAACATTCATATTTCTATGAATATTCTGTTCATGAAAATATATGTATTCTCTAAAATGATAAAGGCTTTCTCTATAGCTTTCCTCTTTTCTTCTTGAGCCCTCGCTTGAATCACCTTTTAATGTGCATATTTATACCAAAAAGTACTTCTGGAAATCTAAGCTTTTGTTCTAGCATGGACCTCAAAACACTTTCAGCCTCGGTCATCTCCTAGTTCCAATGTCACTTCAACATTGTTTAGGTAATTTTTAATAGCGGCATCCCACTTCTTCAGTGCGAAAGTTTTTTGGTCTTCTTGGCCTGCCATAACAAAATACCGCGGACTGCATGGCTTAGCCAACAGAAATTCATTTTCTCACAGTTTTGGAGGATGAAAAGTCCAAAATCAAGGTTGCAGCAGGTTTTGGTTTTAGGAAAGGGCTCATTTCCTGGCTTGAAGATGGCTGCTCGGGGAGAGAACTCCCTCACCCCTCCTCTTTTTATAAGACAACAAGTTTTATCTGATCAAGGTCCCACCTTTATGACCTCATTTAACCTTCATCACCTCCTAAAGGTCCTTTCTTCACATACAGTAACATTAAGGGTTAGGAGAGAGGCATGTAAATATTTTGGAAACACAATCCAATCCATAGCAACATCCTTTAGTATTTCTTTAAAGTAGATTTGCTAGTTACAGTTTCTTTTGGCTTTTGTTTATCTTGGAGTGTCTTGATCATTGCTTTATTTTTGAAATACTGTCTTGCTGGCTATATGATTCCTGTCTGACAGTGTTGGATTAGGTGTTTTTTTTTTGTTTTGTTTTGTTTTGTTTTGTTTTGTTTTTGGCGATTTAAATAAATCACACCAGCTTCATTTGTCCTGTGTAGTTTCAGATGACGGGATAGCTATTAATCCTGTTGGGGTTTCTTTTTTCATAATGCATCATTTTCTCTTGCTGTTTTCGTGGTTTTACCTTTGGCTTTCATATTTTAGATTGTTATGTGTCTTTTTTGTGCGTCACTTTATGTTTAGCCTAATAGGAGCTGATTGAGCTTGTTAAATGTCAGCAATACACTTTTTCATAAAATTAGTAAAGTTTTCAGCTTTTAGTTCTTTGCATAAACTTCCTATTTCTCTAATTCTATATTCTTCTCTGGAAATCTCATTACATGTATGTTGCTACATTTAATGTAACCTCACATTTTTCCTAGCCTCAGTTTGTGTATTTTCATTCCATTTTCTCTCTTTTCTTTACTTTATATTTATTATTATTATTATTATTATTTGAGACAGAATCTTGCTCTGTTGCCCAGGCTGGAGTGTAGTGCCATGATCTTGGCTCACTGCAACCTCCTCCGCCTCCTGGGTTCAAGCAATTCTCATGCCTCAGCCTCCCGAGTCGCTGGGACTACAGATGTGCACCACCATGCCCAGGTAATTTTTGTATGTTTTGTAGAGACAGGGTTTCACCTTGTTGGCCATGCTACTCTCCAACTCCTGGCCTCAAGTGATCTGCCCATCTAAGCCTCCCAAAGTGCTGGGATTACATGCATGAGTCACCACACCCGGCCTCTTTCTTTTCTTTAGATTGTAAAATATATATTGATCTATTCACAAGTTCACTATTTTTTTTGCTAGAGCTTGAATCTACAGTTGAATCTCGGTGAATTTTCATTTTGGTTATTGTACATTTCGATTTCAGACTTCCATTTGGTTCATTTTTATAGTTTTTTTTATATGCATTGATATTGTGCATTTGATGAGACATTGTCATCATATCTCTATTTAATTTTTTTGATATGGTCTCTTTTCCTTTTTTTTTTTTCTATATTCAGCGTCTCAGCTCCTTGAAAGCCAGTTCCTATTGACTGATCTTCTCTGCCCTGTCTAGTATATGTGGTCATATTTCACATTTCTTTCCATGTCTCCTAAGGTTTTTGCAGAGAACGGGACTATATTATTTAAAATAATATATTGCAGCAGCTCTGAATAGTTACACACTACTCATCACCACTACCACCGTGGCTGGTGGTTGTTTTCTTCATTATTTATTTGTTTAGTGACTTATCTGAACTAATTCTGTGAGGTTTATTCTTTTTGCGCTCTGCAGCCTCTGATGTTGCTACTCAGATTTTTTTTGTTTTGTTTTCAACTTTTTCTCTGGCTACCTAGGTTTCTTACCTGGGTTAACATAAGCCACTTACTGGACAAAGGTTGTCTTAGTGTGTTTGGGCTGCTATTACAAAATACCATAAATTGTGTGGCTTATAAACGCATAAATTTATTTTCACAGCTCTAAAGGCTGGAAAGTCGAAGAACAAGGTGCTATCAGATGCAGTGTCCAGTAAAATGCCAGTTCTTAATTCATAGAGCAGCATCTTCTCACTGTGTCCATACATGGTGAAAGGGGTGAACAAGCTCCCTTGAGCTTGTTTTATAAGAGCACTAATCCCATTCATGAGAGTTTTTCCCTCAGGACATAATCACCTCCCAAAAGGCCTCACCCCTAGCACCATCACCTTGAAGATTAAGATTTTAACATGAATTTTGGGAGAATGCAAACATTTGGATTACAACAGTGGCTGGGCTTAAGATTCTTTGCTCACGTAAATTTACTCTTTTTTATTTAATTCATGTATCACTTGAAATTTGCTGTCATAGTTCAAGGAATTTATGTTTTTTCTTCACAATAAGTTAGATTTTTCCTCCTTCATCACTCCTGACAGGGCACAGACTTAAGCATGCACACAGTTTTCTAGAATTTTAAAAGGAAATGCAATTTTATGTTTAACCTTGGATTCCTAGATGTTACCTTTGGGTCAGAGTAGCTTATTGTTCAGCCAGTGTTTAATCGTGTGTTTATTCTTATGCTCTTCTTGCCATTGAGCATCCTGCCCCCTGTTGATGGATCTATTTGTATCACGAGGAATATATTAAGTCTGTCCTGCTCTGATGGCTCCTGAAGGAACATAGGCTTGTGCATTAAAAACCTCCCTGACCTCCAGGATTGGGTTAGGGCATTTAGGAGGGTTCCAGGAAGGCTCTTCTTATCTATTTCTTTCCCTGGTTCTTTTTGTTACAGTTCTGACTGCTCTATTACTTTTGCTTATTTCTACGAATAGCATGGAGTTATTTTGACAATACTCTACAGCACACATTTCTGCATGTTCTTTTCCAAATAAAGACAGTCTTCTAGGGCATAACTGTGGAGCTTTCTGCTATGCCTATTCTAGGCAAAAATTCTGCCCCAGTGCATAAGAGCTGGGGGCAGGAATAGTTCTACAAGTTGGCACTGAGGAGTGTGGTATCCATTTTACTCTCAAACACAGCTTAAGAAAACTGCAGATCTAGGAAGATTTATAGCAATATAAAGTAATGATCCAGACTCCTCCCTGGATCCTAAATATAACATTGCAATTATAATATTTTATTCCTTTTCATATATATAAATGAATCTTCAGAGTGGCTATAATAAGTAATCTCCATTCTTCTCAAAACTTCTTGCATATCTTCTTCCTCTTAAAGATGACTTTGTCTTCAACTTCTGAGAACAAAATGAAGACATTTAATAAAAACATTTTAGCATCTGTTACTCAAACAAAAATCTGTCTTGCACCTGCTCATGCTTTTAATTTTGTTACTTTCTCAAGTACGGTGGTGCTTTGGGCAGTCCCTTCTTTAGAATTCTCAACTTCAATTCTCTATCAACTGTTTCTCATTTAAGTAATTACAGGTTTCCTACATATTAAAGCAGTGTGAACCCTATCTAAAAAAGTGTCATCAACAAAAGAAAAGACAAAATACATACGGACTTCATGTTCCTTTGTTGTTATTGGCAATGTCTTCATTCCATTATTGCTATTCATTGCTCAACATATTTCGTTCTGACCTTTGCTTCCATGACTGAGAAATGATTTGTAATCTACTCTCTGCTACTTAATTAGAGAGACTAGTTTCACTAAAAACATTGTTTTGCCTTATTAACATGATTCTACCTTACCCACAGAGACTTTCTTAGCAAAATAATCTCTCCTTTCAACTGTTCTTAGCAAAATTGACTTTTAGTTATTTCAGTCACAAACTTCAGGTTTACATTTTCATTGATGAGATTAATATTTACACGTCATGACCCATAATAAACTTAAATTCAATTTGTGCAAACTTAAAAAAAACTCTTTTGGGTTACTTTTGATGGCCCTTAACTCTACAAATAATTACATGAAAAAATTGCAGGAGCATATATTTTTTAATTTTTTTTTTATTATTATTATACTTTAGGTTTTATGGTACATGTGCGCAATGTGCAGGTAAGTTACATATGTATACATGTGCCATGCTGGTGCACTGCACCCACCAACTCGTCATCTAGCATTAGGTATATCTCCCAATGCTATCCCTCCCCCCTCCCCCCACCCCACAACAGTCCCCGAAGTGTGATGTTCCCCTTCCTGTGTCCATGTGTTCTCATTGTTCAATTCCCACCTACGAGTGAGAAGATGCGGTGTTTGGTTTTTTGTTCTTGCGATAGTTTACTGAGAATGATGATTTCCAATTTCATCCATGTCCCTACAAAGGACATGAACTCATCATTTTTGATGGCTGCATAGTATTCCATGGTGTATATGTGCCACATTTTCTTAATCCAGTCTATCATTGTTGGACATTTGGGTTGGTTCCAAGTCTTTGCTATTGTGAATAATGCAGCAATAAACATACATGTGCATGTGTCTTTATAGCAGCATGATTTATAGTCCTTTGGGTATATACCCAGTAATGGGATGGCTGGGTCGAATGGAATTTCTAGTTCTAGATCCCTGAGGAATCGCCACACTGACTTCCACAATGATTGAACTAGTTTACAGTCCCACCAACAGTGTCAAAGTGTTCCTATTTGTCCACATCCTCTCCAGCACCTGTTGTTTCCTGACTTTTTAATGATTGCCATTCTAACTGGTGTGAGATGGTATCTCATTGTGGTTTTGATTTGCATTTCTCTGATGGCCAGTGATGGTGAGCATTTTTTCATGTGTTTTTTGGCTGCATAAATGTCTTCTTTTGAGAAGTGTCTGTTCATGTCCTTCGCCCACTTTTTGATGGGGTTGTTTGTTTTTTTCTTGTAAATTTGTTGGAGTTCATTGTAGATTCTCGATATTAGCCCTTTGTCAGATGAGTAGGTTGCGAAAATTTTCTCCCATTTTGTAGGTTGCCTGTTCACTCTGATGGTAGTTTCCTTTGCTGTGCAGAAGCTCTTTAGTTTAATTAGATCCCATTTGTCAATTTTGGCTTTTGTTGCCATTGCTTTTTGAGGCATAATTTTATATATAGTTTATCATCTTTGCCATTTTTAAATGTACAGTTCAGTGGTCATAAATCAATTTCTATTCTTTCTTTTTCTTTCATTCCTTCCTTTTCTCTCCTATTCCTGGGCTCTGGTAGGCAACAATCTTCTCTACCTTCATGAGATCCACTTTTTTAGCTGCCACATATGAATGAGGAAATACAATATCTGTCTTTCTGTGCTTGGCTTATTTCACTTAACATAATAGCCTCCAGTTCCATCCATTTTGCTGCAAATGAAAGATTTTTATTCATTTTTATGACTGAAAAATATTCCATTGTGTATGTACGCCCTGTTTTCCTTATCCATTCATCTGTTGATGGCCACTTAGGGTGATTTTACATCTTGGCTATTGTGAATAGTGCTAATACTGCAATGAACATGGGAGTGAAGATAAATCTTTGATATATTGATTTTCTCTCCGTTGTATATATACCCAGTAGTGGAATTGCTGGGTCATATAGAAGTTCTATTTTTAATTTTTGATGAACCTCTGTACTGTTCTCCATAGTGGTTATACTTATTTACATTCCCACCAGCAGTGTATAAGAGTTCTTCTTTCTACACATTCTCAACCGGAATCTGTTATTTTGATATGAGACATCTTAAGTGAGGAGAGATGATATCTCATTGTAGTTTTGATTTGCATTTTTCTGATGATTAGTGATACTGAACATTTTTTTTTTCGTATACCTGTTGGCTATTTGTGTGTTTTTTCAGAGATATCTGTTCAGATATTTTGCTTATTTTTAGATTATATTATTATTATTTTTTGCTATTTAATTGTTTCAGTTTCTTATATATTTTGGTTATTGATGCTTTATCAGACAAATAGGTTGCCAAGTGTTTCTCCCATTCTGTGGGTTGTCTCTTCACTTTATCTATTACTCCCTTGCTATGCAGAAGCTTGTTAGCTTGATATAATCTCAATTGTCTATTTTTGATCTGATTGCCTGTGATTTTGAGGTCTTCTACAAAAAATTCTTGGCCAGACCAATCTCCTGAAGCATTCTTCAGTCTTTTCTTTTTCTAGTACTTTCATAGTTTAAGGTCTTAGATTCAAGTCTTTAGCCTATTTTGACTTGTTTTTTGTGTATGTTGGGAAATAGGGGTCTAGTTTTATTCTTCTGCATATAGTTATCTTGTTTTCCCAGTACCATTTATTTTTTTCCCATGATATGGTTTGGCTCTGTGTCCCCACCCAAATCTCACCTTAAATTGTAACAATCCTTACATGTCAAGGGCAGGGACAAGTGGAGATAATTGAATCATGGGGATGGTTTCTCCTACACTGTTCTCATGACAGTGAATAAGTCTCATGAAATCTGATGGTTTCATAAATGGGAGTTCTCCTGCACAAGCTCTCTTGCTCACCTCCATGTAAGACGTGAGTTTGCTCCTCATTCACCTTCCACCATGATTGTGAGGCCTTCCCAGCCATGTGGAACTGTGAGACAATTAAATATCTTTCCTTTATAAATTACTCAGTCTTTGTTATGTCTTTATTAACAACATGAGAACAGACCAATACATCCCATTGTAAGTTCTTGGCACCTTTGTTGAAGAGCAGTTGGTTGTAAATGCGTGGATTTATATGTGGGTTCTCTATTTTGTTCCATTGGTCTTTGAGTCTGTTTTTATGCAAGTACAATGCTGTTTTGGTTACTACAACTTTGTCATAAAGTTTGAAGTGAGGTTGTATGATGCTTCAGCTTTGTTATTTTTGCTCAAGATTGCTTTAGCTATTCAGGATTTTTGGAGATTTGATATAAATTTTGGATTTATAAATTTTGGATTTTTTCTACTTCTATGAAGAATGTCAAGGATACCCACTTTCATTGCTCTTATTCAATATAATACTGGAAGTCCTGGCCAGATCAATTAGGCAAAATAAATAAATAAAAGCCATCCAAATTGGAAACAAACAAGTCAAATTAGCCTTCTTTGCAGATGACATAATCTTGTAACTAAAAATACCCACAAATTCCACCAAAAACTCTTAGAACTGATAAGCAAATTCAGTAAAGTTGCAGCATACAAAGTCAACATACAAAAATCAGCAGCATTTATATATGCCAACAAGAAACAATATAAAAAATTAAGAAAGGAATCCTCTTTATAATAGCTACAAAAATATAAAATGCCTAGGATCAATCTAACTAAAAAAGTGAAAAATCTATACAGGGAAAATGATAAAGTTCTCATGAAATAAATAGAAGGGGACACAAAAAAAGTGGAAATATATTTTATGTTCATGGATTGGAAGGTTAATATTGTTAAAATGACAATACCACCCAAAGCAATTTATAGATACTATGCAATTCCTATCAAAATACAGGGACTACCTATTTTTAATTGTAGAAAATTAGGAGCATATATCTAACTCTTTCTAATCTCTTTTTCTGCACCCCATCCAATTAATACTCAATTCTATTCTATCTAGTTCATAAACTGTATTAGTTAGGGTTTACCAGAGAAACAGAACCAATGTATATTTATTATTCATATTTATTACAGGAACTTTCTGACAAGATTATCAAGGCTGAGAAATCTCACCATCTGCTGTCTGCAAGCTGGAGAATCAGGAAGTTTGGTTGTGTTATTCTGTCTCAGTCTGAAGGGCAGGGAATCAATAGGGGGAGTCCTCTGGTATAAATCCCAGAATCTGGAGGTCTGAGAACCAGGAGTCCAATGTCCAAGGGCATGTTCACATGGATGTCTCATCTCCAGAAGAGAGAGAGCAAATTTGATCTTCTGCCTTTTTGCTCTATTTCAGCCCTTAATGGATTGGATGATATCTACCCCCATTGGTGAAGAGGGATCTTCTTTACTTAGTCCACTGATTCAAATGCTAATCTCTTCTGAAAATATCCTCATAAACACACTTATAGATAGCGTATTAACAGCTATCTGGGCATTTCTTAGTCCAGTCAACTTGATACATAAAATTAACCATCACATACATATCAATCACATTTATCACTTCATCTCCTTTCGTAATGGCACCTACTTAGTCAAAGTCAGGATGATTCCTTACCTAGAAAAATACAAAGCCATCTAACATACTAATTGTCACCTAAATGGATTTTCTGTTTAAATTGTTGTCCTATACCCATACCTGCTCAATCCATTCTGAACACTTTAGTAAAAATGAACTTTTTTCCTTAAATTTTATTTTTATTAATTTGTTTACTGTTCTGGGGTTTGTTACATAGGTAACCATGTGCCATGGTGATTTGCTGCACCTCTCAACCCATCACCTAGGTAATAAGTCCAGCATGCATTAGCTCTTTCCTTAATGATCTCCCCATACCCTCCCTCTTCTGACAGGCCCCAGTGTGTATTGTTCCCCTCCCTGTGTCCGTGTGTTCTCATTGTTCATCTCCAACTTATAAGTAAAAATGAACTTTTAAAGAATTATTTTTTGTGTCATTTCTCCTGCTTTACCCTTAGGATAAATCCTTTAATACCTTTTATACAATTAAACATCCATCAGGCTTAAGGTAGAAAGAGGGTCACCATTGAAAATTCTATTCTGATTGTTTTGCTATAAGAGCAAAAAATATTTTTAGTTTTCTTATTGAAGCCAAATAAAGCTAAAGAAATGTGAATCTATAATGGCAGATTCTTGTTTTTTTTTTAATTGAGCTTATTTTCATCATATAGTTTAAACTTTTATTTTAGGTTCAAGGGTTCGCAGGTTTGTTATGTAGGTAAACTTGTGTCACAGGAGTTTGTCATACAGATTATTTTGTCACCCAATTACTAAGCCTTGTACCTCATAGTTATTTTTCCTGTTCCTCTCCCTGCTGCCACCCTCCACCCTCAAGTACACTCCAGTGTCTTTTGTTCCCCTTAGGTCTCTGTGATCTCATTATTTAGCTTCCACTTATAAGTACGAACATGAAGTAGTTAGTTTTCTGTTCCTGTGTTAGTTTGCTAAGGATGATGGTGTCCAACTCCATATATGTCTCTGCAAAGGACACGATCTCATTATTTTTTATGGTTGCATAGTATTCCATATTGTTTATATATCCCATTTTCTTTATTTAGTCTCCATTGATGGGCATTTAGGATGATTCTACATCTTTGTAGATGAGCATACATGTGCATTTTACCCACAAAGGTAAAAAGGTAAAAAGCTTTGTACCCCTTTGGGCATATACCCAGTAATGGGATTACTGGGTCAAATGGTAGTTCTGTTTTTAGCTCTTTGAGAAATTGTCACACTGCATTTAACAACGGTTAAACTAATTTATACTCCCACCAACAGCATGAGTCTTCCCTTTTCACTACAACCTCATCAGCATGTTATTTATTTTTTAATAATAGCCATTTTGACTGGTGTGAGATGATATCTCATTGTGGTTATGATTTGCATTTTTCTAATGATCAGTGATTTTGAACTTTTTTTCATATGATTGTTGGCCACATGTATGTCTTCTTTTGAAACATGTCTGTTCATGTTTTTTGCCCACTTTTTTATGGGGCTATTTGTTTTATTCTTATATATTTGTTTCTTCTTATAAATTTCCCCTTATAAATCCTTGACATTAGACCTTTGTCAGATGCAGAGTTTGCAAATATTTTCTCCCATTCTGTTGGTTGCTTATTTACTCTGTTGATAGTTTCTTGGCTGTGCAGAAGCTCTTAATTTTGTTTATTTATTTATTTATTTATTTTTGAGACAGTGTTTCGCTCTTGTTGTCCATGCTGGAGGGTAATGTCACGATCTTGGCTCACGGCAACCTCCACCTCCCAGGTTCAAGCAATTCTTCTGCCTCAGCCTCCCAAGTAGCTGAGATTACAGGCTTGCGCCACCACACCTTGCTAATTTTGTATTTTTAGTAGAGAGGGGGTTTCTCCATGTTCGTAGGCTGAACTCGAACTTCTGGCCTCAGGTGATCTGCCCGCCTCGGCTTCCCAAATTACTGGGATTACAGACGTGAGCCACCGCACCTGGCAGAACCTCTTAACTTTAATTAGATTACATTTGTCAAGTTTTGCTTTTGATGTGACTGCTTTTGGATTCTTCATCATGAAATCTGTGCCAGTTCCTTTGTCCAGAATGGTTTTGCCTAGATTAACAGTATTGCCTGGATCAACAAATTCAGAAGTTTTTTTTTTGAAAAAAATTAATAAGATAGACCACTAGTAGCCTAACGAAGAAGAAAAGAGAGAAGATCCAAATCAACACAGTCAGAAATGACAAAAGGGATGTTCCCACTGACCCCACAGAAATAAAAATAGCCATCTGAGACTACTATGAACACCTCTATGCACACAAACCAGAAAATTTGGAAGAGATAAATAAATTCCTGGACACATACAGTCTCCCAAGAGAGTAAGTCAGGAAGAAATTGATTCCCTAAACAGACCAATAATGAGCTCCAAAATTGAGTTAGTAATAAATAGCCTGACAAAAAAAAAGCCCAGGATCAGATGGATTCACAGCCAAATTTTATCAGATGTACAAAGAAGAGCTGGTACCATTCCTATTGAAACTACAGCAAAAAAAATAAAAATAAAAAAATGAGAACTAAGAAATCCTCCCCGACTCATTCTGTGAGGCCAACATTATCCTCATACCAAAACCTGGAAGAGACACAACAGAAAAAGAAAACTTCAGGTCAGTACCCTTGATGAACATTGATGCAGAAATCCTCAACAAAATACTTGCAAACAAAATCCAGCAGCATATCCAGAAACTAATCCACCACAACCACGTGGGTTTTATTCCTGGGATGCAAGGTTGGTTCAACATATGCAAATCAATAAATGTGATTCATTATTAAACAGAACTAAAAATAAAAGCCATGTAATCATCTCAGATAGATTCAGAAAAGGCTTTTGATAAAATCCAACAAACGTTCCTGTTAACAACTATCCAAATACTATGTACTGAAGGAATATACCTTAAAATAATAAGAGCCTTCTATGACAAACCCACAGCCAACATTAGATTGAGTGAACAAAAGCTGGAAGTATTCCCCTTGAAAACTGGCACAAAGCAAGGATGCCCCCTCTCACCACTCCTATTCAGTATAGTATTGGATACCATGGTCAGATCAATCAGGCAAGAGAAAGAAAGAAAGGCATCCAAAAAGGAAGAGAGACAATCAGACTACTTCTGTTTGCAGATGGCATGTTTCTATACTTAAAAAACCCCGTAGTCTTGACCTAAAAGCTCCTTCAGCTGACAACTTCAACAAAGTTTCAGCATACAAAATCAACATGCAAAAATCATGAGCATTCCTGTACACCAACAACAGCCAAGCTGAGAGCCAAATCAAGAAGGCAATCCCATTCACAACTGCCACAAAAAGAAAATACCTAGGAATACAGCTAACCAGGGAGGTTTAAGATCTTTACAATAAGAACTACAAAATACTGCTCAAATAAATAAAAGATGGCATAAACAAATAGAATAGCATTTTACATTCTTGTATTGGAAGAATCAACATCATTAAAATGGCCATACCGCCCAAAGTGATTTATAGATTCAATGCTATACCTATCAAACTATGAAGGACATTACAGAACTAGAAAAAACTACCAAGTTTCATCTGGAACCAAAAAGAGCCCAAATAGCCAAGGCAATCCTAAGCAAAAATAATAAAGCTAAAGGTATTATGTTACCTGACTTCAAACTATACTACAGGGCTACAGTAACCAAAACAGCATAGCACTGGTACAAAAACAGACACATAGACCAATGGAACAGAACAGAGAACACAGAAATAAGGCCACACACCTACAACCATCTGATCTTTGACAAAACTGACAAAAACAAGCAATGAGGAAAGCTCTCTCTATTCAATAAATGATGCTAGGATGACTGGTTAGTCATATGCAGAAGATTGAACCTGGACCCCTTCCTTATACAATACACAAAAATCAACTCAAGATGTATTAAAGATTTAAATGTAAAACCTAAAACCATAAAACCCTGGATGACAACCTAGGCAACAACATTCTGGGCATAGGAACTTGTATGTATGTTTTAATCCATACAATATTGTGTCTATTTCAGATAGGGGTACGCTCTTAAGACTACACTCTTTTGGGATTGTGGAGATGTTGGTTAAAGGACAAAAAACTTCAGTTAGACAGAAGAAATAAGTTCAATAAATTTGTCGTTTGTCAAAGTAACCACAGGTAATGGCAATATATTATATATTTTAAAATTGCTGAAAGTGTAGCTGTGAAGTGTTATCATAACAAAAAGTAAATATGTGAAGTAATACATTTGTAAAATATCTTGATTTAGCCATTCTGAAGTACATATGTATATCAAAACGTCACTTCATACACCATAAAAATATACAATTTTTACTTGTCAGTTAAAAAAACACTACTTTCTTTTCTCTTTGGGGAAGAGGTGACAGGCAGAGCATATAAAACTATAAAAAGATCAAAATTATTTAAATAGTAAATTTCGATTTGTTTAAAACATGTAATAATGTATTTGATATTTTATATCCTCCACAATAGATTTTCCAGAATAACAAGATTTCCTAGCACCATCAGCACCTTTCCTTTTGACACATGATGGTTCTTGAATTTTTTTTCAATTTTTTCTCCCATTATTCACATCTTTTCTTTCATTTTTCTCTCAGTGGTATTTATGTGCTCTCTGTTACATATTTATATGAGCACTAACCTAAGAAATAATTTTAAAGGCAATTTATAGTTACAATCTTCTAAAAAATGGAAATTATACATACTTCATATTTGCACATATACATCATAGTATAAAAATGCTAAGATAAAAGTGTGCAGTAAAAATTGCCACTCTCCAATTTTGCTTATCTTGAATGCGATTAAAATGCTGTTTTTGCCTTAATTAAAGCAGAACTTGAAAACTAACAGGCCTTTTCCACATATTTCATTTGTAACAATTTGTTGGGTTGAGAACTCATATTAAAAGAGCTTCTTCAAAACTGGTGTTCAAGCTAGGTTATTTATGTTATTTTATGGAGCAGTTTAGTAGAAAACTATATTTGGTAAAGAAATAGAGATCTAATTTTTGAAGAAGATTTAAAAATATATTTTGAGATTTTTTTCTCCTTAATTTTGAATATCTACAATTAATAGTCTAGCGTAAGACTTATTTAATTTCTTAATTTTAGAACTATGCCATAATAATACGTCATTGTAATAACATTAATATTCACAGGACTAAGTTGTTATTATTGCAGAGTTGCCCAAACCATTAAATATACCCCAATGCTATTCCTATAACAATGGGATTATTTTTTTTCATTTGACTGAATGTGAAGTTTTGCTGATAATAAACAAGCAAACTGATTTTAAACTTTGCTAATAATAAAGAGACAAAATGCTTTTAAGTTAAAAATTTTTATGTTTGCTTGCAGCTGTGTAAAATCGTATCTACTAATACAACAGAATAATAATAATTTTATAATTATGGTTGACTCAATAATACAGAGCATCATCTGTAGAAGATAATATCTCATAAGATTTCAGGAAAATTTATAGAAATGAAAAAAATTGGAAGTTGAATATTCATGTAATTGCAATTCAAACATGTAGTCAATGTTTAATTATGAAAAATAATTCTTAGAAGATCCCAGGTTCCATGTTCATCGTAGTAAAGCTTTTTATTATGTATGTGTCATTTATTCTTAGCTCACAGCCTAGATGATAGACATTTAAGAAAAGTGCATAATCTAGATGTTAAATGTGGATTAGATTTTTGCATTTGGTATAACACAGTCTTCTGGGCTAATGCTGATGATTTAACAAGGGCAATTATTCTTTATTGAAAAGTACTACATCATAATATGTACTGTTCTCGTTAGAACCAGTTATATGATTATAATTAAGAACTAAATAGTATGCTGTTGTGTATTCCATCTTTTACCATGGCAAGCTCTAAAAGAGGAATGGCAGTCGCAGATGAAAACTATGTCCCTTATGTTTCTGAAGGAACTAATAGCACCCTTTGGAGTTGCTAATTGGCAAAAATCTGCAACCACCGGCTTTTGAGGTACGGTTACCATGGAAAACTTGCTTTGAAGTTGGCACTTGTGAATATTTGACTTAATTTTCTTTCCAAGTTTAGGGACTGGATGAAAAACATTATCATTCTTCCACAGACAAGTCATTCTTGAAAAGTCCAATAAATGATTGCCATCATAGTAGTTATAGACATTCATTTAGGGGATGAGTGAGCTAATTCCCAAAAATATTTTCCTAATGGTGCACAGTTATTTTCAATCTCTAGTTTTTTGTTTTTGCTTTTGTTTTTATTTTTATAGATACATAACAGTATGTATGGTCCATAAAATGATACTATTTTAACGTCATTTTCTACTACTGTGTGAATATCAATGATAAATTAAATCAAATTTCCCCAATATAGAAATATTAAACATATAGGTTGAAAACACAGTCTTTAATTGCTTGTGGTCTTGTGAACGGAGAACATTTCACAAAGTATGCAACTATTTCCTAAGATTTATTGATCTTGTTCCTTCTCAGGTTATCATAAACCAAACAATGGGATTTATGAACACATGTTAAGTTTTAAAACAGTATATTTCTAAAGAGAAGATAGTTTAGATTTATATTTCAGCAACAAAATAAGTGTTAGACTCTTTAAATTTGTTCTTGTAGGATTCTTATATGAAATATGTGAAGCAGATGTTCAAATCAAATAGACCCATAGCATACATTTGAATATGTGGATCAAAAGAGACGTGTTTAAAAAAGGAATGTAACAAAACAGCAAGTAAAGAAAAATGTCAGAGTGAACAAAATGCCGTAATATCATAAAACCAACTTAGAACACAGTAAGGCAGTTCACTGGAACACACTTTTAAGTGCTGTTTCCCCCTTTCCCAGGCAAGTAGCACTTCTATGCAATTTCTTGATAATAAGAAAAGTAATATTTTGAAATTTATAAAAGGGTATGTAAGTTTATCAGACTAAGATAACAGATAAATTTGAAAATAGTTCATTAAACAGAAGACAATATTTGTACGAAGAAAACAAATATACATAGGTGTACAAATGTTTATGATTTTGTGATGCTTTGTAGTCCTGGATTAAAACATAGATTGACTGATATTGATCAATTTCCTGTGGGATCTGAATCAACTTTATAAATAGAACAATCATTGCTTAGTAAAGTCCCTTGCATTTTTTTCTTTTTTCAGTTTCTTTAAAATAGACCAGAACTGTTGTATGTGAAAAAATGCAACCTGATATTTATGTTGTAAATTTTTTAAAAAGCAAAAATAAAATGATCTCCATGGTTTTGTTAATTTTTTACTATATTTTGTTATGTTTAATAATTCAGGTTTAGTTTTTCAAAAATAACATATTTATTAATGCTGGCATGTATTACCTTTTAGAGATATTATTTTAAATAATTGATTAAAAATAATCTTAATTATTTTGCATTAGACTTTCTGATCTGTAAAATTCTTAAATTAATTTTTTGAAGCTATATCACAAATAAGTAGAAAAGGTAAATTAAGAACATTGATGAAAAGATTAGCCAAGTGTTTCTCTAATTAAACATCAAAACAACAAAAAAGTAATATAAGACATTATGCATTACTCATCTAAAGCTTTTGAGAAATAATTATCCTGAATAAAAGTAATAATTGTCACAAGATTGTAAACTTTTTCAGAATAGAGACTATTACTCATGTTTTATCCTCCAATGTTCCTTCCTAGTAAGTTTTCAGTAAATTTTCTTCTAAATTACAGCTTCTTAAACAACAGTATTAAAAGCAGTAATTTAGAGGTTTGTTAAAAAAAACTAGAATATTTTTAGAGTATTTCAAAGTCATATGTTTATGAGGGTATTATTGAGAAATCGGTTTCTGTTTCAATGATTTTCATAAAATAAGTGGGATTAAATCTTTGTGTCATGGTTTTCTAAAAGTAATAAATTAGGCATCCGTTTATGCTGCAACATGTTTAGGGTTAGTTTTATCATCTATAATTTGAAGAAATAAATTGTACTTAAAACAATGGATTGTTCTTAGGATTAAATGAGTTAATAGGTCCTAAGAGCTTCCAGTAAGGTTGGCGTGTAATTGGCATTTAGTAAGTGTTTGTTTTCCTTTGTGTATATATAGACTGTGAATAGTACAAATTATGTGTTAGGGTGCATAGACACATACTTTTAGTTCTTACTAAGGATGCAGACTTTAA
Organism: Pongo pygmaeus; assembly: GCF_028885625.2. Classification (NCBI taxonomy): domain Eukaryota; kingdom Metazoa; phylum Chordata; class Mammalia; order Primates; family Hominidae; genus Pongo; species Pongo pygmaeus. Next base: position 15,109,380 of record NC_085930.1, on the reverse strand, counting down.
TTATGATAATTCTTCACAATATTTCAAAACCTTTTACCTTTCATCTTTTAAGTTGCTCACAAAAATCCAGAGATAAACATGAAAGATAAAATTTTTCTTTTTTTTTACAGATTAGTTTATTGATAGTTAAAGTAGTTAAGCAAAATAACCAACCAGACACATCCTAAGAAATAAGAAAATTTGAAAAATCTAGATTTCTAAGTTCTATTGTTTTTTATTCCATGATTGCAATGGTGAATATTAATAATAGATTGTGCACATCTGGCAATCAATACAAATTGTTACATAAAACCTGGGGGTATAATAGGTGCTATTTAATGTTCTCTTTGTCTGAAAATTATAACATAATTTATATTAAAAATTTTGTTCAATAATAGAAGTTCTAGCCAATTGAAAGTAGATTTTTTTGAAATATATGTATATGTTCTTTGAAACTAAACTTCTACATCTGTTTCACCATAAATTTATCAAAGTTCTATTCAAGTAAAACATAGTTCTTATTTTGTTAAAACATTGTCTACCAAATGAATTAATTAATAGTTCCTTCGCTTGCCAAACATTTTGAAATCTGGCTTTCAAAACCTAAATTATGGGCCAGGTATGGGGGCTCACACCTATAATCCCAGCAATTTGGGAGGCCAAGACAGGCGGAACACTTGAGGCCAGGAGTTCCAGACAAGGCTGGCCAACATGGCGAAATCCCATCTCTACTAAAAATACAAAAAATTAGCTGGGTGTGGTGGTGCGTGCCTGTAGTCCCGGCCACTCGGGAGGCTGAGGTATGAGAATCGCTGGAATCCAGGATATGCAGGTTTCTGTGAGCCAAGGTCAGGCCACTGCACTCCAGCCTGGGTAACAGAATGAGACTCCATCTCAAAATATAGCAATAACAACAACAACAATAAACCTAAATTACGTAACATTGTTTCTGTACTTGTCACTTCAAAATTGCATATCATAAAAATTGTGTCAATATCAAAATTATATTGACTGATGTCTTTTTAATGAATTTATAATTTTAACATTTATGGGAATAGTATATAATAATTTTATCTGTATGATTTCTGAAGACAAAGCATACAATTTAAATTATTATTATTTGGGGGTATATATTTTTTTTACTTTTACTTTTTACCAAATATGACACTAATTTTCTTTCAAAGCTCCAAACATAAGGCGGAGATGGTTCCACGCCCATATGCATAGATGTACCTCACTGAGTGTTAGTGATGGTATTCCATTACATAAAGACATTATTGAATTTTTAGTACTTTCTTACACATACACAACAATTCGATTTTACAGTGTTTGTGTAATGTACCCAGTTATAAGACGTGACCATTAATTACCTTATTCTTGCTACAACCTGGGTTCGAGTAACCTGCCCGGTTCCACTTGTATTCTGCCTGGCAATCCTCTATCTATTTTGCTGAGCACTGAGACAAGCAAACTGGACTGTCAGGGAGACAGACATTAAGTGATAAACTTGGAGAGAATGTTGCCCTTCCCTTCATATAAATATCATCTTGTGCTGTAGTTTCCTGAACATACACCTTTCTCTTACTGCAATCTAGGCATGTGTCCATCATATTACACTCAGAAACTTTGGCCCACCCCATACATAAATATTATGGCCTTATCTGTGAATCATGGTAGTCATTTATTTATTTGTTTGCTTTTAAATAATAGGACAACTGCTTATTCTCATGCCAATTGACTTCTTTAGCGTCGGTTCCATAGGGTAGGCATAGCAATGTCTGAAGCCTCAGAGATGCAATGTGGTTTCCTTTTGTTGAGAGTCCCCAGTTTTCATACAGTTATACTAATGGTGTGTTCATGACACAGATTTACAAAGTATGTCCAGGTTTGTTTAAATTCCACCAACATCAAAATGAGCTTGGTAATGGTTAATTTTATGTGTTAACTTGGCTAGGACACAGGGTGCTCAGATGTTTGTTCAACCTTTATTCTGGGTGTTTCTGTGAGGGTGTTTTTTGGATAGGATTAACATCTAAATTAGTGGACTTTGTGTAAAGAAGATTGCCCTCCATAATGTGAGTGGGCTTCAGGTCAGCTGAAAGTCTCAATAGAAAAAAAAAAAGACTGCTCACCCAGGATCGAGGGAGAATTCTCCAGCAGATTGCCTTCGGATTTCATCTGTAGCATTGGCTCTTGTGGGTTCTGCAGCAGAATGCCTTTTGGACTGGAACATCAGCTCTTCCTGGGTCTCCAGTTTGCTGACCCACCCTGCAGATTTTGGACTTCCCAGAGTCCATAGCAGTGTGAGCCAGTTCTTTATAATAAATCTTCATCACTGTATATGCATATCCTATTGATTATGTTTTTGTGGAAAACTCTGATAATGCTAGCTTTGTTAATAAATAAACTAGCTGTCCATTTCATATTGTGGCTACATCTAATAGAGCATTTCTTTGATATTCATTATTTATTTGTAAAATACATATATATGTCTATATAAATTAAAACTGATTAACCTTGTCAATGTGGGTGAATTCATGGCAGATGATGGACCACAAAACTCAAACCTTTCTAGATGGCTGAGCTATAACCCTAAACTACTGATAGCAATGGATCAAGTTGAATTTAGTGTTTAAGAGACTGAAAGCCACAAAACCACATCAAGCACTATTGATTTTCCTTAAGTGCTGAAGCTTTTAAGGAAATCTTACAAAGAAGTGTATTGTACAAGACTGTGCCCCATCAATTTTGCTGAATTCTGAAAGTTGGATACAGTTTGGGAGAATTAAACAAATGGAGAGAACTTTGGAGTTAATAAAAGTAAAGTTCCCAAAGAATTGGTTGGTGGGAAATTGGAAAGACATCACAACCATTCAGCCTTGCTTCAGGGGAATGGTTAAAACCAGACATGCTATCATGCTGTCATCAAGGATAACAGAAAAAGGCTAAGATAGCACATGGACTGTCACGCTTCACTACTCTCCAAACACAGGGGACATGGCTAGCTCACCAATCACGCACTCCAGAACCACATCAGACATATGCATGACAAGAGCATCACACACAGGGCGCTGCTTTTACAAATACTGTCGCCATGCTAAATGATTTGTTTCAACTTGCCATTACCTATGTTCCCTGCTTCCTGATAGTTTACTTTATACATAATATCCAATACATTACAGGGAGTATGTGTTTCCAAGGCCAATCACCAAGCCTAATATTGGTCAGGCTATCTAAATGTAAATTCAAGATGTTTAAAATGTATCTGATGATAACTTGAATTTAAAAAAAAATCATCTCGAGAACACAATGTCAAAAAAAAATTAAAGATCAAAGTGAGGTTAGCTACTCTCTCACATCTGACTTACATATGGCCAGAGTGCAAAATTACAAAAGTGGTGAATACACATAATCATAAGGCCGGTGAACATAGAGCTCAAACAAAGCTAGTTTTTCTTAGACAGTCAGAAAATACAGTATTTATCATTGAAGTTGACACCTCCAACTATTTATTTTCAGATGATAATTGGAGACCTTTATCTTCTTCTTACTCCTTATTTGTATACTGTTTATATTGAAATATCTTCCATATCTAAATATTCCAAATTCTGCAGGGCTTTTTTCATAAAAATATTTTTTCTTGATATTCTTCTTTACTTTATTAAGTAAATATGAACATTTGTTTTATACTTATGAAATTAAATATTTTATAGATATTGTTTAGAAATTGTTTTTACTAGAGTAGGAGACAGCTTAAAATTTAAATAAATGGCTTTGCATACAAAATATCTATTTGAAGGTAAATTACATTATATAGTGAGGATCCACAGTTTCCTATACAAGCAACATAAATGTTTATATAAATTTAGTATTTAGTAAATACTAGACTTGTATAGAAATAAAACAATTTTCAGAATAAGAAATATGAATGAAAAGGCACAAATATGTTTTGAGGAATATTTTTATACTTAAGATACTTACAGCCACAGGCACAATTCATCTGAATTTCTCCAATAACACAGGAAAATTTTCATTATTTACAATAAAAACCAAGTTACATTCTTGGAATAAGAAAACTTTGCCCATTGATTTAAGCATGCCTATAACACGGCACACAGAAAGACTTAAAAAATAATATTTCTGAGAGTTAGAAAAGAAATGATCATTATTTAAACAGCAAAATATTTTTTGCAATTGTATGAAAGATAGTTGAACACATATTTGAATAAATAATGCATCATTTAAACATTTATGCCTTCTGTAGGGACATTTTAAAAAATATTTTAATCTTATTTAAATGGGTTATCTATGTATGTAGTTATAAAACATTGTTTTCTGTTCTACATTTCCAAAGCGTAGAATCTGATGAATACTAAAGGCAATTATTTTATTAAAGGTATATTAGTATGTGTTTATTTAGTGCACCAAAGGGAGGGGTATGTCATTAAAATGTTATTATACTTGTTCAGAAAAGTAATAGTTGTAATTTGGTAACCAGAGACAACTACATTCTATGGATAAGTGTGAAACCATAATCAGAAAATTTTAAACGGTAACTTTATTAGTTTTATAATTAAGAATTTCAAGAGAGAAGAGAAATCATATGTTAATCATTAAGACAGAAAAAATGCATTTAAATATTTCATACAAAAGTTGCAGCTGTTCCAGATGATTCTGAATAAAGTTCAGCAATGAAAATGTGATTTTTCCCCAGAAAATATGTACTGTTACAGAGCAATTTTAGAGCTTCCTAACAGCTCAATTTTGAAAGAAGAGTTTAAAGAGAGTCAGCTTTCTTATTAAAATAAACATTTCAATTACTAGGAAAATATTGGTTTTATATCATTATTGAAGAGGCTATAGATTTTGAATGATAGGGTCACTTTCTCCACTAAATAAAAAAAATTAGCTCTCCAAAAAGAGGCAGTTAATTTCAGATTAAAGCTAGAAAATTGTCAGTGGAAAGAGAACTGTTAGTTGAGAAGAAGGCCTGCTACATCTCTTATACTTAACACATATTTATCTGAATTATCAGAGTTCTGTAGGAAAGAAGTTGGTACTTCCATTGAATTGATGTGTTATTTATGTTAAGGGCCATGGCTATTTTCTAATGTGTTAAAAATTACTACATAATTAATATAGTCCATAATTAATATAATCCAGTTAAAAATATTGATACTATTTTTCCCTACCTCTTGTGTTCAATAAAGGAAGCTAATCTTACTCAATAATATTTCTTTTCTTATAAATATACATTGAGAAATAAAGTTCAGTCATGATACCAACTTGATTTACATGCTCAGTCACTTTCACAAATCCAAGACTTCATTGCCCTGTACACAACTTATACTGAAAACCTCAGTAGAAAAAAACTTAATGGATTGCAATCTATTTTTCTAATTAAATCCTATAATTTCTCACGTCAATTCATGATTTAACACACACCTGCAGGACAGATTAAGATGCCAGCCCAGCTTTCCATAGCTGATTCACCATCTTGGGAGGCCCAAGTGTCCTCCAAGCATGGAAGTTTTCGGGATGTTCCAGAAGGTTTCGGGATGTCTTTTATAAGTAACAGGAAGAGAACAGTTTACTTTTGCCTTTGATGATGCCTGATACTAGCATGGGAGTTGAACATCATTTGGACTGAAGGCACACATTTGTCTCCTATGCACCTAGCCTCCTGAGATTCTTGCTATATCTCCCAACTGATTACATCATAACTCTTAAGCTACTACCATCTGTGGTGCTTTCACACCCTACAGTGTCACCCTGGCAAATGCTCTGGCTCATCCATGACTAAACTGTCATCTGGGCAAATGGAAATCATTAAATTTCCTGGATGTTTAATTCAGGAGCCCTGAAAATGTCTGGGTATGGTCAGCAATAACTCTTATAGATGTTCCATAAAACTCTCTCATTTATTTTTGCTGTGTCCTGCTGAGGGGATCATATGAGTCAGCCATTTTCAAGAGTCTTTAATGGCTAGAGGTTCAGTGTTTCTTTATCCTCATGTTAATTATATTATAAATAAACCCTGCTTTGTTGTTCATAATTATGTGGTTTTCTCTACAAACTGTCTTCATTTTTCTCAGTTGCAATGATCATTAGGATCTTAATGGTGCTGGTCATTTCCTTAGTTCACATATACCATGACTTCTGTGATAGGTGCTTTGTAACATGCCAATAAGGATTTGGATTATCGTTTCATTAATTCTTAAAGGGATACTGTGGGAGACTTGGGAACGAGAATGGAGCATGTTTTCACTTCCTCAGATTATTGATATATTGCACATTAATGTTTCTCATAAAACCTTACAATATTGACAATCTGCAAAATTTGTACACTTTGAAAAAATGGGCAACCCTTACATTAGTTTCCCAGGGCTACCAAAACAAAGTACCACATACTGGGTGGTTTAAAACAACCAGAAACTTATTGTCTTAGAGTTCTAGATGCTAGAGTCTGAAATCAAGGTTTGGCCAGGGCCATACGCCCTCTGAAATCTCTAGTGTTGCCTCTTTCAGACTTCTGGGGTTTGTCAGTATCTTTAGCATACCATGGACTGCAGCTACAGCGTTTCAGTCTTTGCCAGTTACATGGTGTTCTACACTTGAGTGTTTCTGTAACTCTTCTCTTCCTGGACGTACACCACCCTTCTCCAGTACGACCCCATTTGACATAATCACATATGCAAAGACCCTATTTTCAATTAAGGTCACACTATGAAATACCAGCAGTTAGGACTTTAATGTATCTTTTAAGGTGATACAGTTCAACACATAAACAAGCCTATTTATAAAGCCATTTTATAAATAAAAATGGAATATGGTATATAAATATATATACATATAAATAAAATATGTGTCAACATATTTATTATATATGTTTATTATAAAATAATATTTATATGTAAATACATTTTTATCATTATAAAATACTAAATATTGTATATATAGTATTATATATAATATATAAATAAAAATATACGTATATACATATGCACATATAAAATAAATCAAATGTCATCTCAGATATATCAAAATATTGCAACCTGATTGAAAGGAAAATAGCAAGTAACTGCATCCCATTCAACATCGGGGTGCAGTTGCCATCAAATCTTTCTTCTGAGAACAAACTCTAAGTAAATAATTCAAAACATGGGGAAAAAATTCTAAGAAGAAATATGTTAATTGCTGAATTATTACAGTAAAAAAAAATCAAATCTTGGGTATGATTAAGTAAACATAACACACCTACTAGGTCTAATTTAAAATATCAAAATGTACACAACCATATGTAAAATTTGGGGAAGAACTGCATAGAACTACATAATTTTGGATTTTACTGAAAAAATTATGAATAAGATATTTCTTTCCATTTTCCAAAATTTCTGTATCATTGAATTGTCATATGTGATTTATAAAACTTACATTAAGTTAGAAATTGTGATTATAAAGTTTTTAACCATGAAAGTTCAGAAACACAATTTCTATTTAAAATTTGTTGTTCAAACTATATTGAAAATAAGGTACTATAGGCTGCAGAGAAGTTTTCAAACTAATATTGTATTCACAGCCTTTTAATCTTCTTATGGAACTCTACTTGTTTCAGGATAATCCAGCACTACATGTAATTAACATAATAGATCCCTGATAAAAATGATCTTCCACTAGTAAAACAAATGGAAGTGCCAGATAATTCACTAATGAAAATGTACCCGTTTTAAAGTTTAAAATATTGGTACTAGTTTTTCTTCCTGCTTGTGTTCATTAAAATGCAAGATTATTTTACTCAATAATATTCCTTTCCTTATAAACGTATCTGAAGAAATAAAGGTGAATCACGATGCCAACATGATAAATGTTTTAGGTTGATTTGTCACTTTGTATATTTGTCTCCACCATTCTGGATCTGTTTGTGTGTTACTCAGTATGTTGATTTCTGTCTGTCTTGAAATACCATCCTTCTCATTCCCTTTATTATGTAACTGGCAGGGGCATAGCATGCTTTTTTAACTGCAAGGCTCCTTAATCATATTCCATTGTGTGATACTATTAAAATATGCTAACTAAGGTGAATTTAAGGAACAACACACAGACATTTTGAAAGGTTATGATCGTGACAATCCATAGCTTTGGAGTTGGTTTAATTGAATTAATTGTTGCTCAAAAGAATCTGAGCAACAAAGAACACAGTGACTGAACATTTTCATGGAAAAATTTTTGACCTTTTCAATATCAATGCATTGATTGGCACATTATTCTACTCTCTCAGAACAAAAGAATTTTATAAGGGAAAAGTGGAGATAATATTTGAAAAGATAGAAAATCTATGCAAAACAGGAAATTCCAATGCATAATAGGATTCAGAAGGAATAGCAAGTATAACATTTTGTGTCACTTGTTATAGTCATAAAAATTCTAATTTACTTATTCTCATAACATTAAGAATATTACATTCTTAATTTATTAAATTTTATTAAATTTAAACATTTATTAAATTTAATATTAACATATTATATATTAATACATAATAAATATATTAAATATTTACTAAATTTAAATAATTATAAAATTTATTAAATATTATATTCTTAATTTATATCAGTGACTAGCTTCATTTTATCCAATGACGTCTCTGGTTTAAAAAGAGATTATTTTCTTTCTTTCTCTCTGTTGTGCAATTCTAAATAACTATTTTATGAATTTATAATGTTTAACTCAGTTACTTTAATCTGCATCTTCAACAAACATGTTCTCTAGAAAATCACAAGGCAGAAATCAGACTGCACCTCATGAAAGGCGGCAATAGGCTACTCAGAGGAAACATTGAGCAGAGTAGCCACCCCAGAGGTGACAATCAAGTTGAATGAAGTCATTTACTTTCATAAACACACGGTACCCTCTAAGCTTGGCAATGACTATTGAATTCTACTCGGAATTTCTAACCTTCAGTGTAGTGTATTCTGCTCAAACTCATACATTTCTTTCAAAGGTTCAGATGTCATGTTCTCTGTGAAATTTTTCCTAACCTTTTCAAATTAAATTAGGGATTCCTTTTTTGAATTTTTCATTACCCACTACAGACAGTAGCTCCAAAATTGAATGTACCTTTCAGTGTTGTAATGTCATTATGTTTGCCTCCCTGACACAATAAGCTCTTTCTGCTCAGAATCAGTACTTATGACACTATATTTTCAGTAGTGTAGAGTTGCCATTCAAATATCACTTTTTTAAAAAGAAATGAATGCAATGACACTTATTTAATATTTAACAGAGCATTTTGTTCTTGCTTTGTCTTCCATTTAAGTTTACAAGGCTGTTCACTGTATATACAAGTGCTAAGTTTTATTCTCAAAACTATATTTTAAATATTTAAGTTGAATAAAGTAATTTTACTGTATATGCAAGTGTGCACTGTATATAGAAGTGATCATTTTTATTCTCAAAAATATATTTTAAATATTTAATTCAAATAAAGTGATTTTGTTCAATGGAAGTAAAAGGAAAATCCATAACACCTCATATTTGGCCCAAAGTGCCCCCAAATTAGTAAACATCTTAGATGTAAAAACACAAAAGCGAGTGAAGGAAAATAACTGTGTGCTTCAAGGAGCATCCCAAATGCTAACATGAATTATAATGCATGTTAAATGGAAACTGACAAGTAGATCCTGATTTAGAAATGACAAAAGAGACAGTAACAGGAGATGGGCAGTCAAAATCTATCTTCCATTTGGCATTTACAGCTAATGTTTATTCCTAGATGCTAAATGATACTGTTGTCAGGAATGGTAACTGTAAAAAGTGAAAAGAAACGTAGTATTCTATGTTTAATGAATCCTATATTTAGTGGATATTAACAGGCAGATGTCAATAAAAGTTGCTAAAAATGAAAAGACATCGCTAAGTGTTCCTTTTTTTATCGATGAGTCACTTTTTGTTAGCACCAGATGAAATAACCACATATTTTCATGGAATTACATTGCTTCTTTAACTAATGTCTTTATCCTGGACTTATCAATTATCGTTATCATAAAAGTCATTTGTCTTTTTCTATCAAAAAGTAGGATGGATATATGTACGTTCAAGATGAAATGAGGTATTCCATAAATTATAGGGCAAGTACATAAATACATCAACAAGAAGAGGTAAATAAACAAAGGAAAATACCTTCTAAGATTGCAGACCAAATATGGCATGATAGAGAACATAATTCTCAACAGCTCAAGGTTCTGGACATCATACATCTAGATGCTTTCTATAAGTTCTTCAGGCATAAAAAATTATTACTTAGAAGAAAATACATTAATGTTGGAGTTCAGAAGGTGATGCTAGAAACTTTAAAGAGAAATTTTTTATAGTCAAGTTTTAACTACAAATCAACTTTTACTTGACTTTTTTTAGAATTGTCTGCTTTATGGGAGATTTTATATATATATGTGTGTATATATATGTGTATATATATGTGTATATATATATGTGTATATATATGTGTGTATATATGTGTGTATATATGTGTGTATATATGTGTGTATATATATGTGTATATATGTGTGTGTATATATATGTGTATATGTGTGTGTGTGTGTATATATATATATATATATATATGAGAAACAAAAGCTGGGAGGTTAAATGACCCAGGTATTCAATTTGCAAATGAGAGAGAATGAAAAACAGCACGGTCTATAAGTTTTATCAACTCCATTTTATCTCTTAGCTGCATAATTTCTGACCAATATTTAAATTGTGTGCAAAGCATCACCAACTGCATATTTTTAGTAACTCTAAATCAGAATTGCTTTTTCATTCCATTATTTTAATACACTATTTTTTATTAACACAAAGAACTGAAACTAAAAAAAAAACAGTTGAAAGGTGGATGCATTTGTTTTCTAATAATTTTAATTTAAAAAATTGCAGACCTTTCTTTTAGTATTGATGTAATCTATTACTTGATTTTTTGTTCTTAAACTACAAAGATTTAAAATGGATCTAGAACAATAAATAATGCTTTACCTCATCCAAGGTTATCTTTTTTATAACCTTTATTAATGCTAAGGTAAAATATACATTGACTATAAATAGATCAATAATGTTTTTACTACTCATACTCTTTTACAAAAACCTTTAATTCATGAGGGAAAAGAAAGCAATATAATACGATATTTTCTTCAGGCCAAATAGTAAAAACCTGATAATTAATATGCTTACTTATTAATTTTTTTGCTTGCTTTAGACACAGCCTGAATGAAGTATGTTATATGGCTTTATATATATGGCTTCATTGCTGAAATAATAAGAAAAATGAGATAAATGGTGCAAAAACTGTGACAATATGGTGTATACTACTTTACTAAGCAAAACTTAGGAGTCTAAAGTCCAAATCACATTCCCAGTTCTCTTACAAGACAATTGAAGCTCAAATTATTTAGACATCTCTAGAGCACCATTAAGTACCAGCATGTTAACAGGGATGATACTATGAAAAAAGGAAAGATCTTTTTATTTTTTATTTATTATTTTTTTTTATTATTATTATACTTTAAGTTTTAGGGTACATGTGCACAACGTGCAGGTTAGTTACATATGTATACTTGTGCCATGTTGGTTTGCTGCACCCATTAACTCGTCATTTAGCATTAAGTATATCTCCTAAAGCTATCCCTTCCCCCTCCCCCCACCCCACAACAGTCCCCAGAGTGTGATGTTCCCCTTCCTGTGTCCATGTGTTCTCATTGTTCAATTCCCATCTATGAGTGAGAACATGCGGTGTTTGGTTTTTTGTCCTTGCGATAGTTTACTGAGAATGATGATTTCCAATTTCATCCATGTCCCTACAAAGGACATGAACTCATCATTTTTTATGGCTGCATAGTATTCCACGGTGTATATATGCCACATTTTCTTAATCCAGTCTATCATTGTTGGACATTTGGGTTGGTTCCAAGTCTTTGCTATTTGCATCATTCTTGTTAACATTCTAGTATTTAATGAGACAATATCTTGGTTACAAGACCTATACTTCCATTCTTGCTCCTTCACCAGTGGACAGTCAGCTCCCACAAGTCATTTAACCTCCCAGCTTTTGTTTTCTCATCTAAAAATGATCACAACATTGATGACTCCTTGACGTTCTTATATGATAATGTAGCTCTATAAATATAACTACCTGTGAGTTTACTTTTGAATTCTAATAAACATATCTTTCTTTGCTTAGAATTTTCTATTGAATTCTTTAAATAAGTTTTCTTCTCTTTTTTTCTTTCCCATTCTCATTCAAATATTCAGAAATACAATGTTTTGTTTTTAATTTATTAGAACTTCTACTAGAGACAAATGGAGTCTCATTCCATGGTTTGTTTAATGATTTTCATATTTGGACTGGGAGTAATTCTGAACTCCTGCAACATCTCCCTCTTGCTCATTGTGCTTTATTGGACATTTCTTTTTATATAGAGAAAGACAATTTAACATCACATCAGGGAACTCTGACCACAGATGAATACTAAACTGATCACATGAAATGACTACCTCCTGTTGTGTTTTGTCTTTGGCATAGGACAGACTTTTTTAAAAAAGTTAATTAATAAATTGATTCAGTGGTTAGTGAAAATTAATTTATTTTCTTATAAATTAATAAATTAATTCAGTGGTTGGTGAAATTGTATGAACACCCTACTATCATGCCCAGTTTTCACCATGCAGTATGCATTTATCAGAAGTGGTTACAGATTTTATAGCTTTTATCTAACAAAAGAAGCTTTCATTTATAGTACAACCATCAGGATGTTGTAGGCATTAGTTTCTGATTTTTTCAGAACAGAAAAAATTTCTCTTCTGTATATGAGAAGTTTTCCTTTTGCTTTTTCTTTTTGTTTTTAGCCTTTTAATATTTTGTATATCCCATGTTAGCTGATATACTAAGATTTAGTACATATAATGAATCGCATTAACACGCAGTGTACAACTCACAGCAAGATATAAAATGAAGTTTGAGGGCACATTGTGTTTGTTGAGGTTTTGATGACAACATTTTCATATCCGTTAATAGCATTTTGTGACATCAGGGCACAATTGTATGCAAAATAAATCTTTATGGAAGTCAAAACTGGAAACAACATGTCGCAATTTCTAATGGCTCACTGCTATTACCTATTTGTTTCTTAAGAAAAGCTATCCATTTCAATAAAATATCAAAGCCCTTAAAGCAACTCTTTACTACTTATTTCTTCGTATTTAATAAATTACCACAAGTCACTGCCTGAAGTGATAAGATTTCTCTGTAGCCAGATCACTTTCAACTATAGACTGCTCAATTTTTTTTTCTTTTGGCCAAATAAGATTAGGCTAAATCAATCAGAGACCTCGATTAATAGACAAAACAATGTATCTTCAGCTTCTGAATTATTTCTTGTATAATGTCATTTGTGGAAGGTATTGTGAGTCCCTTGTTCCCAAGTTTGTTTTCTATAGCATTAGAATAGTTGGATTCTGACCATTACATCTAATTAATATGTAGGCCAAATTTCATTCATTAATTTAAAAACATGCATCTCATGTTCAAGTTTTGTTGGCAAGCTTTTTAGTTATCTGTTTTTTAAATGATAAGTTGACTTGCGAGATTCCAAGATGATTATTAGTTTTTATTTTCAGCTTCATAAGAAGTCATTTTGTACATATTTTAAAACCTACTATTAGCTCCTCAATTAAAAATCATGATGTTCCTTTGAATAATACAATCATTTTATTGAACAGTTACTCTAAGTACCATTAATTTAAAATTCCCTAAGAATATTTTGTTCATGATTTTCTTAAGGGTTTTACTTCTTAATATAAGGGCTACAGGAGACAAATTGTATTTTATATATTTGAATCTGCTTGTCTTTCAATAGGACAAATATATGGTTAGAAAAATGAAGCAGATATAACAAATAATATTTCTCTCTTGAAGATATCAACATCCCTTTGTTTGATGCCTGACGTAATGGAAATCCAGAGAATTTTCTTAGATTATATGTGAAAGCAAACCAGTTAAAACACTTTGACTTCCCAAATAAAAACAAAAATCTCTGAAATTTATGATAAAAATTTCAGTAATTAAGGCCACTAAAATTATCTCACATAGGTAAAATATACGTGGTTTCCTTCTGTATTTTCATACTTCATGCTTAAAAACTTGGGGATTTATACTATGAAAGTGTTCTTACAAGTACATCTTTTATCATGTGACTATCCTTATATACTGGAATACATGTAAACCTTTGTAATATTTACAATTTACAAGTTTTAAAACAATGTAATGAATCAAAATGATATTTTAAATTAATTTGTTGAATTTCTACTTCAAAAGTTTTAGACTTAATGAATATTACTTTGCAGCTTTATTTATGTGAAGTTAATGACAGTCTAATTCTAACATCCGATACCACTGTAAAATTTTATTTGGGATAACATTATTTGCTTTTAATCAAAAGCCCTCATTAACTTTTAGTCTTGAGCAGGTACCACTGGGGAAAATGATAAACAAAAATAAGGTCAAAGCTATAAAATGAAAGCAAACTTAAATAAACTTATTGTACAAATTTTATAATATCAGATAATACTCTTAGTACTAAAATATAAAATTCAGACAAGATGAATGTCGGTGTGTCATAAACTATGCTATTTCATATGATGAATAGCTTTAAAGTAACATGAACATTTTTAAAAGTAAATATATTAGATATATAGTAAATATAGAGGTGTTTACATGTGATATTTTACCCCAAATTCTGCATGGTCATATTTGTATAAAAATTAATTTTGTCAGTAATTTTTTTAGAAATAAAGTCTATAAAGAGCTGAGCTATTAAATTACTAGTCCCAAATCACCAAACTAATGTGAGTAGTATCTTTTAAGGAAGACAGAGAAGTTTAATAAGACACATTTAGCTTTAAATTCTTAATCACTATCTAGAAAAATAAAACAAAATAAAATAAACTCCAAATGGGCAGGATTCTTCACTGAGTTTGTTCATTGGTGATATTCATATGCCTTAAGCAGTCCAAGGACAAAGGGGATACTGAAAAGACATTTGTTGAATGACTGCACCTGTGTCTTTTGGCATGTTAATTGATTTTTCTGTGTATTAGAGTTAAGTAATGCCACCCAACTCACTGAGCTGCTGTAAGAATTAAGACACTACAGAAAATGCAGTTAGTGCCACTCTCTTAGCTGGGTTTGAAAACACTTGAGACATTAGTTCCAGATATGCATTTTAATAAAATATTCTTGCTCTTATTTAAAGTCTTCATGAAAAACAAATCTAGGCTCCAGGTTATGCTAGAATAAGGTAACACTTTTAGGCAGGTTTTTTACCGTTAACCTTCAAGTTATAAAAGAAAATACCTCTTTACCTTTAAAAGGAGACGGATCCTAGTGTAATTCATGAATATTAATAACTTAACTATGTGATGCAAATTGTTAAGTTCTTTACCAACATTAACTCTTTTAATACTTATTCTTTTAGAATATTTAATACCCACATTAAAAATGTAAAAAGGAAAAAAGTAAAATTAATTTTGAGAATACATGTTTTTAAACCAATAAATCCAAGTTATTACTCTAATATTTAATCGATATAAGAATCATGATTGAGATGTTTTATGTTATTTTTGTACTTAGTTTTTGAAAGTCAGTGTGTTCTTTATAAATAAAGCACCTCTTAATTAAGATGATAGAGATATAATTGATCTGCCTTTAGATTTTATAAAGTTTAGTTGAAAAAATGGATTCATATAGTCAAGGTGTTCCAAATACATGCTTTCCAATAACTGAATAGAATATTAGTTTTAATTTTACATAAAATTACTTAAAGTAAATACAATCCCATTGTATTGTTGCAAGTGCTTAATTGCTGCATGTGGCTAGTGGCTACCATACTGCAAAGTACAGAAGTATGATAACAGGAATGACAAACAGGATGCCAAAATATATATAAAAGTACAGAAGTATGATAACAGGAATGACAAACAGGATGCCAAAATATATATAATGAATTAATTAATGAATATATGACCTTTTAAAATATGTCTTTCATTTAGTAGAACTAGAATTTCCCCACTCTTGTATCCTTTTACGTAAGCTATTTATATCAATGTTTTCTAAAGAATCACAATTTTACCTCATCTGGTTTATCAGCCTAAAGCTCTCAGTCTTCACCAAAGTATGCATAGGAAAATAACTTGATTGACAATGATTGTATATCTGACTCTGTCTCCAAGTTAATTCATATTTCTTTAATAGATGGAAACATTTCCCATGTTCATATGTACATGCGCAATGCGCAGAGTGTGTGCGTGTGTGTGTGTGTGTGTGTGTGTGTGTGTGTGTGTTTTGGGAAGTGCTTATTAGCACTTCAAAAAGTAAAAGCTAAAACAGGTGGACTATTACAAGGGTTTTAAGTTATAGAATTAACATGTTGCACAAGAAAACATACATTCAGGTTTGAATAAAAGTCTTTTTTCATATAGGGGGTTATCGATCCGCAATAATTTAACAGCAAATGCTATCGTGATTTATGAACATGGAAAAGTGTGGATATTTTTTAAACTGTCAAAAATTAAAATAATGGGAGTTAATATAGAAGGCAAAACTAATTCACATTAATTATTTTAGACTGTGCCCTTATTGATTATTGTACTCACAGTATTTTTGCATCAAGCACTCAATGCAGTGGTGTCTACTTTGACATCTAGCCAAGTTTAATCTCTTTCTTCCTGTCTTTGCCTTAGCATCCTGAAGATGTAATTCATTTGTTCTATGTTAGCATTATAAAAAAGATGATAAATTTTAAAATTTGAATTAGTAGACTATATGGTTGCCTTTGATTGACAAGTGAAGATTGAAATTATAAGATGTCCTCTTTATAATTTAGTAAATGTGTTCAAACATTGCCATTTTTATTTGCTGTGAAACCAAGAACAATCTCTCAAGTACAAATTGATTCTGCCTGGTCACTCAGCTGGTGGAGCACTGGTAATTTACAGAGAGATGATTGTACATTTACTTACAAATTTCCTCATTCTTAGGCAAATGAGGATTCCAAAGGCAATACAACCCTCACTGTGTACACTCTGACATTTCTAAAATAACTCAAAATGGAACTCTTGTCTCTGGAATTACCGGCTTCAGTAGGATCCAATGATGTACCTTTCACTTTCTATAAAAGTCTAGGTGAGATTTTAAAGATCAATGTAATAACCGCTAAGCAGAACAAAAGAAGAGCTAAAACTGTTATTTTAATGAAAGGTACAGTAATAAAAATGCTTATTTTAAAAATTATAATGGGTTGACAACAACTGTGATTAATTTGAATGCTTGAAATGTACCATAACCTTTGCTTACATTCTTAACCCCTTTTTGAACATAATAAAGAATCTTGTTTGGATTTCAAAAAAAAAAAAAAAATCAACAAAAATGGAACACACCTTATAATTACAATCCATGCTCTTTTCTTTGGAAACTAAGATTTTTGCAATAAGGATAATATTTTCATTCAGTCTCCAACATAGGTAAGTAATAAATATTATCTGAAAGAATGAAAAAAATTAAATTGGGTTGGATTGAGTTGAGCTTAATGGAATGGATAATTTATGACTGTAAAACTTCCTTATTTTGGCCAGGTGTGGTGGCTCACGCTGTAATTCCAGCACTTTGGGAGGCTAACTAAGGCAGGCAGATCACGATGTCAGGAGATCGAGACCATCCTGGCCAACATGGTGAAACCCCGTTTCTACGAAAAATACAAAAGTTAGCTGGGCATGGTGTCTTCTGCCTGTAATCCCAGCTACTCGGGAGGCTGAGACAGGAGAATCACTTGAACCAGGGAGTTGGAGGTTGCAGTGAGCCGTGGTGGTGCCACTGAACTCCAGCCTGGCAACAAAGCGAGACTCTGTCTCAAGAAAACAAAACAAAAATAAAAACAAAAAACTTCTTTATTTCAGTAAGATTTTAAACATAAAAAGTAAAAGATAATTTATTAAAATCTTTAATAAATGTATGAAATATGTATTTTTTAATCTGAAAATTTCTCCAAATCAATAAAAAAAACCCTATTGTGGAAAAAAAGACAAAGAATGGCAAAGATAATTTATGAATTATGTACAAACAAAATATTTTCATTCTCATAATAACCAAAAGAAAAAAATAAAAAAATAAAAAGTAATTAAAAAAAATTTTTTTTATTATTATACTTTAAGTTTTAGGGTACATGTGCACAACGTGCAGGTTTGTTACATATGTATACATGTGCCATGTTGGTGTGCTGCACCCGTTAACTCGTCATTTAGCATTTGGTATATCTCCTAATGCTATCCCTCCCCCGTGCCCCCACCCGACAACAGTCCCCAGAGTGTGATGTTCCCCTTCCTGTGTCCATGTGTTCTCATTGTTCAATTCCCACCTATGAGTGAGAATATGCGGTGTTTGGTTTTTTGTTCTTGCGATAGTTTACTGAGAATGATGATTTCCAATTTCATCCACGTCCCTACAAAGGACATGAACTCATCATTTTTGATGGCTGCATAGTATTCCATGGTGTATATGTGCCACATTTTCTTAATCCCGTCTATCATTATTGGACATTTGGGTTGGTTCCAAGTCTTTGCTATTATGAATAGAGCCGCAATAAACATACGTGTGCATGTGTCTTTATAGCAGCATGATTTATAGTCCTTTGGGTATATACCCAGTAATGGGATGGCTGGGTCAAATGGTATTTCTAGTTCTAGCTCCCTGAGGAATTGCCATACTGACTTCCACAATGGTTGAACTAGTTTACAGTCCCACCAGCAGTGTAAAAGTGTTCCTGTTTCTCCACATCCTCTCCAGAACCTGTTGTTTCCTGACTTTTTAATGATTGCCATTCTAACTGGTGTGAGATGGTATCTCATTGTGGTTTTGATTTGCATTTCTCTGATGGCCAGTGATGATGAGCAATTTTTCATGTGTTTTTTGGCTGCATAAATGTCTTCTTTTGAGAAGTGTCTGTTCATGTCCTTCACCCACTTTTTGATGGGGTTGTTTGTTTTTTTCTTGTAAATTTGTCGGAGTTCATTGTAGATTCTGGATATTAGCCCTTTGTCAGATGAGTAGGTTGCGAAAATTTTCTCCCATTTTGTAGGTTGCCTGTTCACTCTGATGGTAGTTTCTTTTGCTGTGCAGAAGCTCTTTAGTTTAATTAGATCCCATTTGTCAATTTTGGCTTTTGTTGCCATTGCTTTTGGTGTTTTAGACATGAAGTCCTTGCCCATGCCTATGTCCTGAATGGTAAGGCCTAGGTTTTCTTCTAGGGTGTTTATGGTTTTAGGTCTAACATGTAAGTCTTTAATCCATCCTGAATTAATTTTTGTATAAGGTGTAAGGAAGTGATCCAGTTTTAGCTTTCTACGTATGGCAGCCAGTTTTCACAGCACCATTTATTAAATAGGCAATCCTTCCCCTATTGCTTGTTTTTCTCAGGTTTGTCAAAGATCAGATAGTTGTAGATATGCGGCGTTATTTCTGAGGGCTCTGTTCTGTTCCATTGATCTATATCTCTGTTTTGGTACCAGTACCATGCTGTTTTGGTTACTGTAGCCTTGTAGTATAGTTTGAAGTCAGGTAGCGTGATGCCTCCAGCTTTGTTCTTTTGGCTTAGGATTGACTTGGTGATGCGGGCTCTTTTTTGGTTCCAGATGAATTTTAAAGTAGTCTTTTCCAATTCTGTGAAGAAAGTCATTGGTAGCTTGATGGGGATGGCATTGAATCTATAAATTACCTTGGGCAGTATGGCCATTTTCACAATATTGATTCTTCCTACCCATGAGCATGAAATGTTCTTCCATTTGTTTGTATCCTCTTTTATTTCATTAAGCAGTGGTTTGTAGTTCTCCTTGAAGAGGTCCTTCACATCCCTTGTGATTCCTAGCTATTTTATTCTCTTTGAAGCAATTGTGAATGGGAGTTCACTCATGATTTGGCTCTCTGTTTGTCTGTTATTGGTGTATAAGAACGTTTGTGATTTTTGTACATTGATTTTGTATCCTGAGACTTTGCTGAAGTTGCTTATCAGCTTAAGGAGATTTTGGGCTGAGACAATGGGGTTTTCTAGATATACAATCATGTCATCTGCAAACAGGGACAATTTGATTTCCTCTTTTCCTAATTGAATACCCTTTAGTTCCTTCTTCTGCCTAATTGCCCTGGCCAGAACTTCCAACACTATGTTGAATGGGAGTGGTGAGAGAGGGCATCCCTGTCTTGTGCCAGTTTTCAAAGGGAATGCTTCCAGTTTTTGCCCATCCAGCATGATATTGTCTGTGGGTTTGTCATAGATAGCTCTTATTATTTGGAGATACGTCCCATCAATACCTAATTTATTGAGAGTTTTTAGCATGAAGGTTGTTGAATTTTGTCAAAGGACTTTTCTGCATCTATTGAAATAATCATGTGTTTTTTGTCTTTGGTTCTGTTTATATGCTGGATTACATTTATTGATTTGCATATATTGAACCAGCCTTCCATCCCAAGGATGAAGCCCACTTGATCATGGTGGATAAGCTTTTTGATGTACTGCTGGATTCGATTTGCCAGTATTTTATTGAGGATTTTTGCATCAATGTTCATCAAGGAGATTGGTTTAAAATTCTCTTTTTTGGTTGTGTCTCTGCCCGGCTTTGGTATCAGGATGATGCTGGCCTCATAAAATGAGTTAGGGAGGATTCCCTCTTTTTCTATTGATTGGAATAGTTTCAGAAGGAATGGTACCAGTTCCTCCTTATAATAGAATTCGGCTGTGAATCCATCTGGTCCTGGACTCTTTTTGGTTGGTAAGCTATTGATTATTGCCACTATTTCAGAGCCTGTTATTGGTCTATTCAGAGATTCAAATTCTTCCTGGTTTAGTCTAGGGAGGGTGTATGTGTCGAGGAATTTATCTATTTCTTCTAGATTTTCTAGTTTATTTGTGTAGAGGTGTTTGTAGTATTCTCTGATGGTAGTTTGTATTTCTGTGGGATCAGGGGATCAGTGGTGATATCCCCTTTATCATTTTTTGTTGTGTCTATTTGATTCTTCTCTCTTTTCTTCTTTATTAGTCTTGCTAGCGGTCTATCAGTTTTGTTGATCCTTTCAAAAAACCAGCTCCTGGATTCATTAATTTTTGAAGGGTTTTTTTGTGTCTCTATTTCCTTCAGTTCTGCTCTGATTTTAGTTATTTCTTGCCTTCTGCTAGCTTTTGAATGTGTTTGCTCTTGCTTTTCTAGTTCTTTTAATTGTGATGTTAGGGTGTCAATTTTGGATCTTTCCTGCTTTCTCTTGTGGGCATTTAGTGCTATAAATTTCCCTGTACGCACTACTTTGAATGTGTCCCAGAGATTCTGGTATGTTGTGTCTTTGTTCTCATTGGTTTCAAAGAACATCTTTATTTCTGCCTTCATTTCGTTATGTACCCAGTAGTCATTCAGGAGCAGGTTGTTCAGTTTCCATGTAGTTGAGTGGTTTTGAGTGAGTTTCTAAATCCTGAGTTCTAGTTTGATTGCACTGTGGTCTGAGAGACAGTTTGTTATAATTTCTGTTCTTTTACATTTGCTGAGGAGAGCTTTACTTCCAACTATGTGGTCAGTTTTGGAATAGGTGTGGTGTGGTGCTGAAAAAAATGTATATTCTGTTGATTTGGGGTGGAAAGTTCTGTAGATGTCTATTAGGTCCACTTGGTGCAGAGCTGAGTTCAATTCCTGGGTATCCTTGTGAACTTTCTGTCTCGTTGATCTGTCTAATGTTGACAGTGGGGTGTTAAAGTCTCCCATTATTATTGTGTGGGAGTCTAAGTCTCTTTGTAAGTCACTCAGGACTTGTTTTATGAATCTGGGTGCTCCTGTATTTGGTGCATATATATTTAGGATAGTTAGCTCTTCTTGTAGAATTGATCCCTTTACCATTATGTCGTGGCCTTCTTTGTCTCTTCTGATCTTTGTTGGTTTAAAGTCTGTTTTATCAGAGACTAGGATTGCAACCCCTGCCTTTTTTTGTTTTCAATTTGCTTGGTAGATCTTCCTCTATCCTTTTATTTTGAGCCTATATGTGTCTCTGCACGTGAGATGGGTTTCCTGAATACAGCACACTGATGGGTCTTGAGTCTTTATCCAATTTGCCAGTCTGTGTCTTTTAATTGGAGCATTTAGTCCATTTACATTTAAAGTTAATATTGTTATGTGTGAATTTGATCCTGTCATTATGATGTTAGCTGGTTATTTTGCTCGTTAGTTGATGTGGTTTCTTTCTAGCCTCGATGGTCTTTACAATTTGGCATGATTTTGCAGTGGCTGGTACTGGTTGTTCCTTTCCATGTTTAGTGCTTCCTTCAGGAGCTCTTTTAGGGCAGGCCTGGTGGTGACAAAATCTCTCAGCATTTGCTTGTCTGTAAAGTATTTTATTTCTCCTTCACTTATGAAGCTTAGTTTGGCTGGATATGAAATTCTGGGTTGAAAATTCTTTTCTTTAAGAATGTTGAATATTGGCCCCCACTCTCTTCTGGCTTGTAGATTTTCTGCCGAGAGGTTGGCTGTTAGTCTGATGGGCTTCCCTTTGTGTGTAACCTGATCTTTCTCTCTGGCTGCCCTTAACATTTTTTCCTTCATTTCAACTTTGGTGAATCTGACAATGATGCATCTTGGAGTTGCTCTTCTTGAGGAATATCTTTGTGGTGTTCTCTGTATTTCCTGAATCTGAATGTTGGCCTGCCTTGCTAGATTGGGGAAATTCTCCTGGATAATATCCTGCAGAGTGTTTTCCAACTTGGTTCCATTCTCCCCATCACTTTCAGGTACACCAATCAGACGTAGATTTGGTCTTTTTACATAGTCCCATATTTCTTGGAGGCTTTGTTCATTTTTTTTTGTTGTTCTTTTTTCTCTAAACTTCCCTTCTCGCTTCATTTCATTCATTTCGTCTTCCATCACTGATACCCTTTCTTCCAGTTGATTGCATCGGCTCCTGAGGCTTCTGCATTCTTCACGTAGTTCTCGAGCCTTGGCTTTCAGCTCCATCAGCTCCTTTAAGCACTTCTCTGTATTGGTTATTCTAGCTATACATTTGTCTAAATTTTTTTCAAAGTTTTTAACTTCTTTGCCTTTGGTTTGAATTTCCTCCTTTAGCTCGGAGTAATTTGATCGTCTGAAGCCTTGTTCTCTCAGCTCGTCAAAGTCATTCTCCGTCCAGCTTTGTTCCGTTGCTGGTGAGGAGTTGCATTCCTTTGGAGGAGGAGAGGCACTCTGCATTTTAGAGTTTCCAGTTTTTCTGCTCTGTTTTTTCCCCATCTTTGTGGTTTTATCTACTTTTGGTCTTTGATGATGGTGATGTACAGATGGGTTTTTGGTGTGGATGTCATTTCTTTTTGTTAGTTTTCCTTCTAACAGACAGAACCCTCAGATGCAGGTCTGTTGGAGTTTGCTAGAGGTCCACTCCAGACCCTGTTTGCCTGGGTATCCGCAGCGGTGGCTACAGAAGAGCGGATTTTCATGAACCGCGAATGCTGCTGTCTGATCGTTCCTCTGGAAGTTTTGTCTCAGAGGAGTACCTGGCCGTGTGAGGTGTCAGTCCGCCCCTACTGGGGGGTGCCTCCCAGTTAGGCTGCTCAGGTGTCAGGAGTCAGGGACCCACTTGAGGAGGCAGTCTGCCCATTCTCAGATCTCGAGCTGCGTGCTAGGAGAACCACTGCTCTCTTCAAAGCTGTCAGACAGGGACATTTAAATCTGCAGAGGTTACTGCTGTCTTTTTGTTTGTCAGGTGGAGCTTACAGAGGCAGGCAGGCCTCCTTGAGCTGTGGTGGGCTCCACCTAGTTCGAGCTTCCTGGCTCCTTTGTTTACCTAAGGGAACCTGGGCAATGGCGGGCACCCCTCCCCCAGCCTTGCTGCTGCCTTGCAGTTTGATCTCAGACTGCTGTGCTAGCAATCAGCGAGACTCCGTGGGCATAGGACCCTCCCAGCCAGGTGCGGGATATAGTCTCCTGGTGTGCCGGTTTTTAAGCCTGTCGGAAAAGTGCAGTATTCGGGTGGAAATGACCCGATTTTCCAGGTGCCGTCTGTCACCCCTTTCTTTGACTAGGAAAGGGAACTCCCTGATCCCTTGCGCTTCCTGAGTGAGGCAATGCCTCGCCCTGCTTCGGCTCATGCATGGTGCACTGAACTCACTGTCCTGCGCCCACTGTCTGGCACTCCCTAGTGAGATGAACCCGGTACCTCAAATGGAAATGCAGAAATCACCCGTCTTCTGCATTGCTCATGCTGGGAGCTGTAGACCGGAGCTGTTCCTATTCAGCCATCTTGGCTGCCCTCCCCCAGTTTTTTAAATTTTTAAAATTTTAAGATATCCATTTGTTCTTTTGCCTTCAGGTAAAAGCAACTTCAGATTTGTTTCTCATCTCTATAGATTAAATTGGCTTTGTATAATTTTACTAAAGTGGTACCATACAGAATATTTAATTTGGTGTCTGGCTTATTTTACTCAGGATAACAATCTTGCGATTGATCAATGCTATTAATTCATTTTATTTTTATAATTATATACTTTATTACATGTAAATACGTCGTGTTAAACAATACTTGATATGAAAATATGCATATGCATATGTATATATTTACTTGTTCTTTTGTTATTGATTATCATTTTCATTAGAGTTTCATCACGTGGAGTTAGTCAGAAATTTTGTCAATGCCATTAACTGTTTTAATCCAATGGCTAACATAATGTTTGGCACATAATAGGCGATAAGTAACTGTTAAAAGTTTCTTCAGTGCATTTACTTATATAACTTTGTATCCATATCAAATTATTTTCTTAGAAGAAATTTCAAAATATGAAATTATATACTTCAAAATTATAGACTTCAAAAGGCAGGACCAACTCTCCATTAACAGGGGAATGGATAAATAAAACATGGTATACCCATATGTGGAAATCTTGCCTAATGTTTGGAAAAGTTTAAGTAAAAAAGTAACATGACTTACAATTTTAAGATATGATTTTGCTTTGAGGAATTTGTATCAAGGACATGTGTGAAAGATCATTGATTTATGTATCATCTATTTGCAGAAATATGCAATCATACATATATATGAAAAACACCATTAAAAGACAACATATTAGCTATTATTATTGAGTTTATCAGAATGGTACAACAATAGAGGGCGATTGTGTCTTTTTAAAAATTCTTTTTCACCCTTTTTTATGTTCTTTTAATTTTCTACAGTGAAATCAGTCTCTTTTATAATAGGAAAAGGCAGGCCATTTAAAATTGTTTACTCAAATATATAGTTGTACTTATATTTATTTCCTAGGAAATTGAAAGTGTGACTGATAATTATTTGAGTTTTGTCGGGACTAAAGCAAGATAAACAATATAAATGGCCAGTTAAGAAGAAAAATGTTCAGCCTTTCTAATAATCTAAATAGTAAAAAATTAGATTAAATAACAGTGAGCTACCACTTAAACCCACCGAATTGTTAAAAATAAAATGAATGTAATTCCTTTGTTGTGTGATTGCTATTTCTGTGACTTAAAAAATATTCATAATTATTATGCTTATTAGACTGTGGTCAGAAAACCAAAGAAATTGATTTCTTGTAATGTTTATAATACATTGTTTAGTATACAGAAAAAGCAAACACAATGTGTCTATGTGTAAAAACTAATAGTGGCAATCTCTGTTGGATGAGAGTACTGATAATTTCATTTCTCATGCATGCTTTTATTTTTTTTGCCAAGTTTTTAACAGCTTATGCTGTTCAGAAGTGAAGAAAAAAACTCATAAATTATTTTAATACATTTAAGTGCTGTCTTTTTACATTGTATTCATAAAAGCCCATTCAATATATTGTTTTCAGACTATTACCATTTTGTTTCCTGGCTTCAATATCACCTAACACTGATTCCATCTCAGACTATTTTCTATTACGTAGCAATATTTTTCCAGTTCATAGATATTGTTAGACATTCTAAAGTCTACTTGTAAAATATTTCCTCTATTTTCTGATCTAAATACAAGAAGCTCTTCTATTCTATGATTTTCTGCAAGTTGTTTATGCTTTATGAATATCATTTCTCTTACCTGTAAAATGGAAAAAATAGTAGCACTATGAATGCAATAGACTGAATGTAAAAACTTCATTTTAATTATAGCTATCATTAATTGAATATGTATTACATGTCTAGAATGAAACTAATTGCTTTACAAGGTTTATTTTATTAAATTTTAATTACAAATATAAAAGACTTGCTGAAATTCAGCTTCATCTATTGCTGAAAAATAACTTGAACTAGTTATTCAAAAGTGTTAGGAGCCCTAATAAATATTCAGTTTTTACTAACTCTTAATTTCCCTGAGCATCCAATGTTGTCTAACATTATAAACATTTAACTTATGTCCTCTAATGATTGTGATGATTAATTTTATATGTCAATTTGGCTTGACAATGTTGCTTAGGTTTTTGGTTAGACATTAGTCTAAATATTGGAGTAAAGGTATTTTGTAAATGTAATTAACATTTACAGTTATTTGACTTTATGTAAAGCAGATTATCCTCTATAATGTGGTCAGGCCTCATCCAATCAGTTTAAGGTCTTAAGGGCAAAAGTCTTGAGTGTCTCAAGCATGTAAAATAGAAATTCTGTCTGAATTTCCAGCATGTTTTCTGCCTCACCAATTTTTGACTTGCCAGCACACACAATTTTGTGAGCCAATTTCTGAAAATCAATCAGTCTCAATTTCTCTCTCCCTCACTCTCTTTCTCTCCTCTTTCTGTCCTCTTCTCCCTCTCAGTTCGTTCTCTTTCTCTACAGAAAGCTAATACAGTCATCATATAAGGATACTTTATATAGAAAATTTCATATACAAAAGAATAGTAATATTAACTCTAGTCAAACAGCTGCCCAAACTTTGCTTGATAGGCGAATAACACAAATAGAATCAATATTACGCTAAAAGAAAAAGATAAATAAAAAATATGAGGGTTTTCAATGTCTGACATAAAATGAATGCTTATAAACTTGATACTGTATGAGCTTACTTTACATGGATTAATAAAGTTACATAAAGTAATGAGCTCTTGGTGTTTTCTTCATTCTTCGTTCTGCAGCTTCAGGGAAATCAATGGAAAGTATACTCTCTCTATGGCTTTTAAATATGACTCTTCATTTCTGAAACATATTCTTCTCCCCTGTAAAATGAGGGAGGTTGCACTAGAAGGCACTTAGGACCCTAAATCTACTTTCTGGTAATTACACTTACGTTCATAGTAAGTAATGAAAAAATTCTTTTGTATTAATCCTTCATTCTGGTAATTAATATATATGAATGCTTGCTTTGTGGATGCCTGAAAAGAGTATTTTCTTCCTCAGAAAAATAATTACTATAAAGGAAGTAATTAACTTTTTATTTGAACTCAACCTGGAAACATTTAACAATCTTATAGAAAATATCCATTCAAACATCTCACTCAAGATTTGTCTCTTTCTATTACAGTGAGTTTCATTACTTTTATTGAAACCATGGGAGGTTATTTTAAAAACTCTCATTCATACTTATTCAGCGCCAAAAAAGATAAACTCAATAGTATTAGCCAGAATGAATTCTTTATTATATTTCTAATTGAGAATCAGATATCAATGCCATGTTTTTAGAACTTTCAACTTTTTCCTTTTCCACTTTATTCTTTTAAACATCATTATTAAGCTTTTAAATACTAGATACAATACACAGAGATAAAGCTCCTCAAATATTAGTAATATAAACATAAAAATGATGATCCAATTATGACATCAAAGATAGACAGTGTTATCACAAATTACTATATGGCAAAATAGCACTTATGTTAAAAAAGCAACATTATATTTTGAACTTGCTTTAATGATCTTTATACTTAATAGCCTATGATCATTTCTTTATAAACTCAGTAAGTGAGATGCATATAACTCATTTTAATCATCTCATAGTTGAAACTCATTAAACTGTTTACAAGCTATGTTCCAGGTAAATGCAGAATCTTTTTTCTCTTCAGAAACATTGTTTAAAAATTAAACGATATTTAATTTTTAAATTAAAATTTTAGAAGACCAAATAATTTCCTTATGATGCCTAAGTTATTTTCTAAAGATTTCAAAACACAAATAGAAAATATTTTTAAAACATAGCTTTTCCTGTTGTTTGCTAAATCATGTGAACTTGTTATAAAATGTAAATGAGAATGAGCTATGCTTTGCTAGAAAGATCCTTTATGCACAGGCCTTGGTCTATACACAGATTACACAGGACATTGTTTAAGAAGGTATAGAATCATTGAAAGTATGCATTACATTGTCAGCAAAATATAATAAAAAAACAAGTAATACTAACTGTTAGAAGTCATAGGAGAGTCTGCTGTTTGGGTAGAAGTGTCCTATTGAATTAAAGAGAAATATTTGAAAGATATAAAAATCCTGTTATTTGAAATAAAAATCTCTGTTAGGAAGAGCATATATTTCTTTTCAGGGGCTCTATTGTATCAAATGAAATTATCTGTTGCTCCAGATCTTCAATTATACACTGAAGTCATATTTAATAAGTTGTTATAAATTAATGTAATGCTTATGATTATTATAAATTATTCAATTTTAAGTGTTCTGAAGTAAATATTATAAAAATAAATAATATGTATACAATGAAACTTGTATTTTCACACAAATTGCCAAACAGACTTACCACACCAACTGAAAAAGTTTCAACAATAATTTTTCTCCCATGTAAGATGTTTCCATATCACAAACACCTCAAGTCCTCTCTAGGTGACATCTATTTAATTCTGTATAGTGATATATCAATGCATCTGCAAGATTTAAAGCTGACATAGATTTCAAGAGACATATTTCATCTACTTAATATCAAGAATTAATAACATGATGCAAAGCTCAGTATGATTTCATTAAATAAAAGCATGGTCAAATGTATTTTTTTCTATAACTTTATCAACTACACCAATAGCAAGGACTTAATGGGAGCCATTAGCAGTCATGTCACTCTTTCCTTTAATTCATTTGCTCTTGTAGCTTGTCCTATTTGTAGTTATTTTGACTTATTTTCCTGACACTTGGGAAATAACTTTAGTTAGACCCAGGAACATTTCATAGATGACTTCGTTTAAGTGAAGGCATCTTTACTTTCAAAATTTACATTCTAGATTATAACTCTTCTTTGATTTATTCAATACATTTTCACATCTCTATTCTATCTCTGAAATATCTCCAGTTTGTTTGTCTTTTACGTCTTCACAATACCACTGAAGTTCAGGCTCTTAGATTTCTGAATTAAACTTCTAGGGTACATTTCTCATCAATTATCCTTTCTTGAGAATATTTGTTTATATTATTTGCCCCCCAAAATGAAAATTATCTTCACAAATTATACATGCGACCATTTACTCTCATCTAAAATAATTATTCAACAACTTTCAATTGCTGCATGAGAAAGTACAGAATTTTAGCTACACTTAAATTATCTGTCCAATTATGTTTCCCACCTAACTTTTGAAAATGCACTTTTTATCCCAGTATGTTTGGTTATGATATAATTTATAAATGAAAATTGCATACATTCATCGTGTACAACTGTTATAGTGTGGATATTGGTCCCTCCAACAGCAAGTTGAAATTTTTTTTTTATTATTATACTTTAAGTTTTAGGGTACATGTGCACTATGTGCAGGTTAGTTACATATGTATACATGTGCCATGCTGGTGTGCTGCACCCATTAACTCGTCATTTAGCATTAGGTGTATCTCCTAATGCTATCCCTCCCCCCTCCTCCCACCCCACAACAGTCCACTGAGAACACATGCACATGGGAAGGAGCAAGTTGAAATTTGATCCTCATTATTGTAGGTGGGGTCCAGTGAAAGGTATTTGGGTCATGGAGAAAGATCCCTCATGAATGGCTTGGGTGCCATTCTCAGGGTAGTGAGTGAGTTCTCACTCTATTAGCTCCTGAGAGAGATACCTGTTAAAAAGAACCTGGGCCAGGTGCAGTGGCTCATGGCTGTAATCCTAACACTTTGGGAGGCCGAGGAGAATGGATCACTTAAGGTCAGGAGTTCAAGACCAGCCTGGCCAAGATGGT
The DNA here is from genome assembly GCF_028885625.2 of Pongo pygmaeus. Lineage (NCBI taxonomy): Eukaryota > Metazoa > Chordata > Mammalia > Primates > Hominidae > Pongo > Pongo pygmaeus. The sequence goes on along the minus strand of NC_085930.1, from coordinate 15,079,225 downwards.
AAAACCTCATCTCTACTAAAATACAAAAATTAGCCGGGCATGATGGCGGGTGCCTGTAATCCCAGCTACTCAGGAGGCTGAGAGAGGAGAATCGCTTGAACCCGGGAGATGGTGGTTGCAGTGAGCAGACATCGTGCCACTGCACTCCAGCCTGGGTAGCTGAGCGAGGCTCCGTCTCAAAAAGAAAAACAACCTGGCACCTGTTCCTGACTCTCTTGCCACCTCTTGGTCCACTTGATATCTGCACATGCCAAATTCTCTTTGCCTACTGCTGTAAGTGGAAGCAGCCTGAGGCCCTAACCAGATGATGATGCTGGTGCCATGATTCTTGTACAACCTGCAGAATTATGACCCAAATAAACCTATTTTATTTACAATTACCCAGCCTCGGGTATTCCTTTATAGGAACACACAAACAAAGACAACACCATTATGTTTGATATAAGTAAACATTGTGAAATGGTTAAATCAAGTTAATTAATATATTTATTATCTCAAACACATTATTTTTTGCAGTGAGAGCATTTAAGATATATTCCTATAGCAATTTTCAAATATACAATACGTTATTGTTAACTATAAGTACAACTTAGTCATTCTATTTAATTAAAACTGTACTTTCTGGGCAATATCTTCCCATTTTAGCATTCTGTAAATTCCATATATTAGATTCCACATATAAGTGAGATCATGCAATATCTGTCAGTCTGTGCCTGGTTTATTTCACTTACCATAATGTACTATAGTTTTATCCATGTTGTTGCAAATGCCAGGATTCCCTTTCTTTAAGACTGAATAATATTCCAGACTGACCAATCCAACTGAAGTTTCTTTTTCTTCAAGGCACATATTTTATGCATGTGTGAATGGAATCAAGTAGCTGGTGGATGAATAAAGAAAATACAGTGTGTGTACACACACACACACCCCATTCGTCAATGGATACTTAAGTTGATTCCATATCTTGGCTATTATGGGTAATGCTGCAACGAACATGGGAGTGCAGATACCTCTTCAAAATATAGATTTCAATTTCTGATATAGATATATCATATATATATATATATATATATATATATATATCCCTTAAGATATATATCCAGTAGTGAGATTGCTGGATTATGTGGTAGTTCTATTTTTAATTTTTTGAGAAACATCCATACTATTTTTTTAAAAATAACAGCTGTACTATTTTACATTTTCCCCAACAGTGTACAAAAGTTCCCTTTTCTGTATATCTGCACTAATATTTTTATATATATATTTTTGATAATAGCTATTCTAACTCATGTGAGGTGATATCTCGTGGTTTTAATTTATACTTTCCTGATGATTAATGTTGTTGAGCATTTTTTCATAAAACTATTGGCCATGTATATGTCTTCTTCTGAGAAATACCTATTCAGATCTTTTGCTTATTTTTGAATCAGGTTGTTTGTTCTCTTGCTATTGAGCTGGTGCCTTATATATTTTGGATATTAATCCCTTATCAGATAAATGTTTTGCAAATTAGGCACTTTTGCTCCCCCATGCATTTTCTCATATTTCGTCCTGTATCTAAAGCTCATAGCTTGTGACTCTAGTTTCAGTAATCTTATGTTTGTGGATCCCTCTGTCTGAGATATGGACAAAGTAAGAATAACAGTATCAAATAAATTACATTTTTTGCCCTGTTTTAAATTTTTATTTGTTTAATGTTTGTTCTTAATTATTTAATTTTTTCTTATTTAAATGTTATAATTTATTTTGGCTAATTGTTTAACAAACTCCTCCTGTGTTCTTCATGGAATCACCTAACACCTCTTGTAGTTAGGTATGGCCATGTGACTGAATTCTGGCCATGGGAATGTGGGCAAAAGTAAGAATGGAAAACTTTCAGCCTAACCTATACAATTGGATACACAGTACTTCACATTCACTGTTCCCTAATTTCTTTGCCTGGCTAGATGTGGAATGCCGGTAAAGAAGCTCCAGGATCCTAGGCAATGGCAGCCTCACCAGAAGAACTAAGAATTCAATGATTGCATAGAAGAAAGTCTGCTAATAAATAGTATAAACCTATTATAACATATACATGTTTATTGCATTAAGGTTCTGAGATTTTTATTATTCCAGCTGGCCTGTCCTGAACCGTAAAAATCTCCAGGACTATTTAAAGTGGGTTACACACATATTTCATTATCCTTCTATATGAACTCGTGAATATTGTTGAAACAAGCTCAAGTAAAAATGTAATATAGGAACTATTTTCTCTCTTAGTTTATATCTACATCTATTACAATAAATGTATGTCTGTATCCATAGATTTATTTATCAATAAATATATGTCTGTATGTCGCTCTGTCACTCAGGCCAGAGTGCAGTGGCACGACCTCAGCTCACTGCAACCTCCGCCTCCCAGGCTTAAGCGATTCTCCTGCCTCAGTCTCCGGAGTAGCTGGGACCACAGGCGTGTGCCACCACACGCTGCTAATATTTTTTGTATTTTTAGTAGAGACGGGGTTTCCCCATGTTAGCCAGGATGGTCTCGATCTCCTGACCTCGTGATCCTCACCCCTCGGCCTCCCAAAGTGCTGGAATTACAGATGTGAGCCACAGCGCCCAGACCATACCTAAATATTTTTAGGCTAACTGACATTTGCCTGTAAGCCTAAGTATGCTTTTATGCTAAGCAAACTTTCATCATATTTATTACATACTTACAAAATGAACTTTCAAATCATGTATTAATTTTATCCTTTTACTTGAATTATATAATACCATTCAAATTAGAAAGGATTTATAGCCAGGGAGATCTGAGTAGAGATTTGATCTCACAACATTCTATTTTAACTTTATTGTGCCTCAAACTCATGAACTTTGAAATTATTACTTCAATAACTATGTATTTTATTAAGATTGTTAGTAAATGAAATAAGATATATAAAAAATGATCACTATTATTATAATTAGTAACCAATTTGTGGCAACTCTCTTAACTTTAAGTACCTAACCGACTTGACTGTTCCCAGCTGAGTTAGTGAACATGTGACGTTCATCACTATAGCTTTGATGTAATAATAAACACTCTCATTTTATTATAAACATAGTAAAAAGTTAATAATACAATAGATGTGTTATTACAGGTGAACTGTTAATAAACACTGTATTTATCACTCTTGACCTTAGCTAAATGTAGGAGAAGTCATTAAATACTATATTTTTTAATTTAAAAAATAATCTTATTTCAAAATACAGCTTTACCACCTACAAGCTCTTTTAGGTCGGGAATTTTGTGATTCTTAAATTTCTTCATCTAACAATATTTATATCAATACTTATATTCAGGGCTAACTTTCAGATTACATAAAATATTTTATTATGAGTTCATAATGCTCTACCCGGTACGTACTAAGCACTCAGCAAATGTTGGTTCCCTCCTCATTTTCCTTACTGCTATCTTTGACTCGACTTTCCCGACAGTGCTCATTTCTTTCCATTTTTCACTCTCATTCTTACCTAACATAAATTTACATTATCCAAATACCACAATTCCAATGAATGTAACAGAAGAAAAAAATTTACAGACATTTACTCAAAAAGATAGGTTTAGGTACTAATAACAACTTAATGTATTATATGTTGGGCCTTTCATGTTAGTGCATGGGAGTTTCTACTATTTACTAGAACAAATCGTCTTTAATGCCATGCCATGTTTAAATTCCATAATAGTGATGGAATAAATATATAGTACTTTCTATGCACAAGGCATTTTTCTAAGTGTCTTTTATATATTAATCTATTCAATTAACCATCCTAAATCCTGTGAAATCAGTAAGGAGATCTCAGTTTCTCTGAAAAGCAAGTCTGAATTTGTGTTTTCAACAGCCTGGGTTTTTTGTTTGTTTCTTTATTTTGTTTTGATTGGTTGTCCGCTAGCATACTAGTTAACCATTCTAATCATATAAAGCAAAATAACGGCAGGAAATGTTCCCCATTGTTCTTCTTTTATGGCTGCCTAGAATTGCATGCTGTACATGTACCTCATTTTCTTTATCCAGTACGCCATTGATGGGCACCTAAGTTGATTTCACGTTTTTGCAATTGTGAATAGTGCTGTGATGAACATTAAAGGACATGAGTCTTTTTGGTAGAATAATTTCTTTTGGATATACATGCTTTCACGGAATTGCTGGATCAAATGGTAGCTCTGTTTCAAGTTCTTTGAGAAGTCTCCAAAATGCTTTCCATAGAGGCTGAACTAATTTACATTCCCACCAACGGTGTATATGTTCCCTTTTCTCCACAGCCTTGCCAGCATCTGTTATTATTATTATGTTTTACTTTTCAATATCTGGTGTGACATGGTATCGCATTATTTTAATTTATATTTCTCTGCTGATTAGTGAATTAGTGACTTTGAGGATTTTCTCATGGTTGTTGGCCACTTGTAGTCTTCTTTTGAGAAGTGTTTGTTCATGTATTTTGCCTCCATTTTAAACAGGATTGTTTTTTGCTTGCATGATTGTTGAAGTTTCTTAAAGGCTTTGGATATTCGATCTTTTTCAGCTGCATAATTATCAAATTTTTTTCTATCTACTGGGTTGTATGTTTACTTTATTACCCGTTTCTTTTGCTATGCAGGAGCTCTTTGGTTTCATTTATTGGTCCCACTTCTCAGCTTTTCTTTCTGTTGCCATTGCTTTTGAGGAATTAGTCACAAATTATTTCCCAGTGCTGATTTCCAGAGTGACGTCTCCTAGGGTTTCTTGTAACATCCTTTTAGTTTGAGGCCTTACATTTAAATATTTAATCCTTCTTGAGTTAATTTTTGTATATGACGAAAAGAAGGGGTCCAGTTTTATTTTTCCACATATAGCTAGTTAGCTATCTCAGCACCATTTACTGAATAGGGAATTCTTTCCCAATTGTTTATTTGAGTCAAGTTTGTCAAAGATAAGAATGGCTATAGGTTTGTGGGTTTATTTCTGGATTCTCTATTCTGTTCCAACTGTGTACATTTCCATCTCTGTACTAGCACCATATGATTTTGTTTACTTTAGCATTGTAGTATATTTTGAAGTCTGGTAATCTGCTGCGTCCATCTTTGTTCTTTTTCTTTAGGATTGCTTAAGCTATTCAGGCTCTTTTTTCGTTCAATGCAAATTTTAGAATAGTTTTTGTTGTTGTTCTTTCTTCTACAAAGATGGCATTGGTAATTTGATAGGAATAGCGCTAGCTCTGGATTGTTTCAGGCAGTATGGACATTTTAACAATATTGATTCTTCCAATCTATGAGCATAGAATATTTTTCCTTTTGTTTGTGTTATGTGTGATATCTTTCAGCAGTGTTTTAAGTTCTCCTTGTTGAGATCTTTTATCTCCTTAGTTAGATGTATTCCTAAGTATTTGTGTGTGTGTGTGTGTGTGTGTGGTTATTGTAAATGAGATTGCATTCTTGATTTGACTCTCAACTTGAATGCTATTGTTGTATAGAAATGCTACTGATTTCTGTACATTGACTTTGTAATCTGAAACTTCACTGAAATCATTTATCAGTTACAGGAGCATTTTGGCACAGCCTTTAGGGTTTCCTAGGTGTAGAATAACATCTTCAGAGAACACAGATAGCTTGACTTCTTCTTTTCCTATTTGGATGCCTTTTATTTCTTTCTCTTGAGTGATTACTCTATCTGGGACTTCCAGTGCTATGTTGAACAGAGGTGGTGAAAGTAAACATCTTTGCCTTATTCTCATTCTCAAGGAGAATGCTGCTAGTTATTGCCCATTCAGTATGATGTTGGCTGTGGGTTTGTCATAGATGGCTCTTATTATTTTGAGGTACGTCCCTTCAGTGCCTAGCTTGCTGAGGGTTTTTAACATAAAAGGATGTTGGATTTTATCAAAAGCCTTTCTGCATCTATTGAGATAATCATGGTTATTGTTTTTAGTTCTGTTTTTGTGGTGAATCACATTTATAGATTTGTTTATATTGAACCAACCTTGCATCCCAGGAATGAAACGTATTTAATGATGGTGAATTACATTTTTGATGTGCTGCTGGATTCGGTTTGCTAGTATTTTGTTGAAAACTTTTGTATCTATGTTCATCAGGGATATTGACTTGTAGTTTTTTTTTATTTTTTATGTTTTATTTTTATTTTCTATCTTTGATGGATTTTGGTATTAGGATGATACTGGCTTCACAGAATCAATTAGAGATGAGTTCCTCCACTTCAATTTTTTGAAATATTTTCCACAGAATTGGTAGCAGTACTTTGCACATCTGGTAGAATTTTGCTGTGTATCCATCTGGTCTGGGGCTTGTTTTGGTTGGGAGGTTTTTTATTACTGATTCAATTTTGATCTTAGTATAGGGGGAAATTCAGCCAGATATTGGGCAAAATTCACCCCTGATATTTCATGTAGGTTCTTTTCTATTTTCCCTAAGTGTCGGCCAGTCTGAGAAATAAAGGGAAAGAGTACTAAAGAGAGAAATTGTAAAGCTGGGTGTCCAGGGGAGACATCACATGTCAGCAGGTTCCGTGATGCCCCCTGAGCCGTAAAACCAGCAAGTTTTTTATTAGTGATTTTCAAAAGGGGAGGGAATGTACGAACGGGGCGTGGGTCACAGAGGTCACGTGCTTCACAAGGTAATAGAATATCACAAGGCAAATGGAGGCAGGGTGAGATCACAGGACCACAGGACTGGGGCAAAATTAAAATTGCTAATGAAGTTTCGGGCATGCGTTGTCATTGATAACATCTTATCAGGAGACAGGGTTTGAGAGCAGATAACTGGTCTCACCAAAATTTATTAGGTGGGAATTTCCTCGTCCTAATAAGCCTGGGAGTGCTACAAGAGACTGGTGCTTATTTCATCCCTACAGCTTCGACCATAAAACACAGCTGCCCCCCAAAGCGGCCATTTCAGAGGCCTATCCTCAGGGAAGGATTCTCTTTCTCAGGGATGTTCCTTGCTGAGAAAAAGAATTCAGCAATATTTCTCCCATTTGCTTTTGAAAGAAGAGAAATATGGCTCTGTTCTGCCTGGCTCACCAGCAGTCACAGTTTAAGGTTATCTCTCTTGTTCCCTGAACATTGCTGTTATCCTGTTCTTTTTTTAAGGTGCCCAGATTTCATATTGTTCAAACACACATGCTCTGCAAACAATTTGTGCAATTAACGCAATCATCACAGGGTCCTGAGGCAACATACTTCCTCCTCAGTTTAAGAAGATGATGGGATTAAGAGATTAAAGTAAACACAGGCATGGGAAATCACAAGGGTATTGATTGGGGAAGTGAAAAGTGTCCATGATATATTCACAATTTATGTTCAGAGATTGCAGTAAAGACAGGTGTAAGAAATTATAAAAGTATTAATTTGGGGAACTAATAAATGTCCATGAAATCTTCACAATTCACGTTCTTCTGCCATGGCTTCAGCCGGTCCCTCCGTTCAATGTCCCTGACTTCCTGCAACGCCTTAGTATTGATCTGTGCAGGGTTTCAATTTCTTCCTGATAGATTGAATCTTGAGATATTGTGTGTTTTCAAGAATTTATTCATTTGCTATAGATTTTGTAGTTTGTTTGTATATGGGTGTTCATAATAGTCTCTGAGAATCTTCTGAATTTATGAGAATGCTTATTTCCTCAGAGATTTGCCAATAGATTATGTAATCACATATAACTTTAAAAAATCTAATTAGGTTTAGGTTGAACTAAAAAACTTCATAAGGTTGAACATCTTTTTATTTGTTGGAGGTGTTTTGTGTTTATATTTTACATGAAATTTCTGTTCACAGTTTTTTTTCCCTTACAACAATTTTTTTTTCTCTTCAAATTTTAAAAGCCTTTTCATTTTTGGATTTTAGCCTTTACGATTGAAATAGAAAATATTTTTGTCTCTGTTTTAATTTTTACTTTGGTATTATTTTCATTATTATTATTATTAATTATTATTATTGCCAAATAGGTTTTGAAAACATTTTACTAAGATACCATTTATATACAAATAAATTATACTTTATAGTGAAAAATTCTAATAAATGGTGATAAATGATACATAGCCACTATTACAATCAAAAGAGAAAAATGTTTTATCATTCTTTACTTGGGTGTTGTAAGGTCCCATGTACAATTCCACTAGAATTCCAAATATGGGCTATTATATCATTATAAAATTACCAAGGTAAAATATTCTCCCTATGTTCTAAAATCTGAGACTCAATTGCAAATCTGAGCCTGAAGAAATCTTATCAAGTTTTATCATTCTTCACAAATACCACCATTTTTTCTGTGGTTCTCATGTTCTCAATGCATGCACCAGAATATAAGGGTTTTGGTGTTACTTACTTTTCACCATTATTGATACCTCCTGGTTGGTATACCATTATTGCTGCATACACAACTATGTATTAGTGTTTTGAATTCCTCTGAAATCTGCCAAACTATGACTTTTGTGGAGATAAGGGGATAAATAAAAGATATTTTACTCCTGTGTCCCCTTTGTTAATAGTTCATTTTACTTTCTCTCTGATACTAATGTATCATCCCTTCACTTGCAAAGAAAGAAACCTTAGATGGGAAATTCACATGGTCCACTGTTTGTGTAGTTTGTAACAATTACTTTCCACTTTCCTTGCACTATGAGATGAAGGCACAGGTCCTGCAGGAGTCTAGCACCCATATCAAAGCGTTCAGTGGCAACCCACATCAGAAGTATGTACATAGGAGAGGAGAAGAAAAGCTTGAGTTGTCCGGAGCCAGAAGTTAATCTTGAGATTATTATGGAAATTCCATGTGATCAATTAAAAATAGTTTTCTATGCTTTTAAACTTGATGGTGTTTATTGGTTTTGTTAAATATTTCAAATATAATTTGTGGTGACCTATTTCTCATTCTAAATTAAACATACCCTCTTATACTTCGTTTAGTATTTTAAAGGTTATATTCATTTTCCTAAAGGAAGAATCCAAAAAGTGTAAACTTGTGCTCACCAAATCTGGATATCCCCTGCTCTAACAAAAACTGTTCACATTTCCACTTACCAAGAGTCACAGTCTGTTTTTATTCTCTTCCTTTATCACTATTCTTTAGTCACTTCTGTCCACGCTGCCTTGTAAGCCATAATAAAACTGTAAAATCTGATGTAGCTTTTACTTTATATACTGTGATCTTTTATAAATATTTCATACTTCTAACTAAAGTGGGTACTAGTTTCATTATCATTTTACAGATCAGAAAAGAGAGAATGGAGAGTTCAACCTCTATATTAAGGTTAAATGGCTAGTTGTAGTTGTGTGTCTGTGTACTTAATCACTGCATTATATTGAAAATGTTTAACACCAAATACAAAAAATATGACTCTAAGCTTTCAGTTTACTAGTTTATAATTCCTTATATTTGAATTATGCACCTAAAATATCATCTTCCCTTTTCCCTTCTTCTTAAAATACTTTCTCCCCTTTATTCTTAACAGACTCCATTCATTTTCAAATGCACTAATATCATCACCTTATTCCTCCTCTCCCTTCAGTGCAGATGTTACAGACACTTAGGATACATTTAAATTCTTTTATCATATTCTGAATTCCATCCTAGGATAATACAGGGCAGTGAAACTATTCTGTATAATACAAAACATTAAACATTTGTGAAAATCTATAGAACTTTATAGCACAAAGAATAATCCTCTTATTCTTTTACTAATATCGTTTCAAAAATGAATAATATATGTAGAAGTATTCTATTGAAAAATATCTTGCCAAAACTTTGATTTTCTTCAGAGTACCTCATATATCACTTCATGTAATGAAAGACACTAGAAAGAAAGGTTCATAGCATGTGCATACCTTAGAAAATGTGATTATAAATATGAATTCAGATTTTGAAGCAATTAGCAGGTCAGGATAGCCACTGGGCCGTACGATTTTTATTCTAACAGTGAAACGGTTTCAGGGGATTTGGTTCCTTCACACATCTTATCAGAAAATAATGCATTGTAATACTTTATAAATGATAAAACAACCACTGCTTTCAGAAAATGACATGAACTTTGAAATGAATGTGTGGCATGTACATACGAACAGCCTTTTGTCATCACTTGTGAACAAAAATGTACTGTAGTCAGTTAGGTCAGTTTAGTGTGTAGTAAGCTGCAGTTGAAACTCGTCCTTATTGCCCTCCCCTCCAGTACATCCCAATAATACCAAGAATGAAGTTAATACATTTGGTCCATATTAGAATTGCCCCTTGTTCATTCTACACATGCTGTGATCCGTTGTTTAACAACTAAGCTAATGCTGAAAATTGCAAAGGAAGACAAAACCGGAAAGAAACGCTGAGGTATTTTATTTCCTCAAAACACATATTTTGGTAAGTTCTCTGAAAAGCATCTATTCAGTATATTTTAGGGTTGATATTGATAAAGACAGTAGCTAATGTGTTACTTAGCTAAACTAAGGGAATAAATACATTATAATGATCTATTTTTGGACAACACTTTGAAGGTTGCAAATGATTTCACAGTTGCATTTTATTTATACCCTATTATAAACACCTGATGTGCACAGATTTAAAATTATTCTACAGTCAACAAAACTGAAATTTAGAGATGTTAAAATATATGCCCCTGGTATTATGCCTAGCTCAGCATGGGGATGCTCTCACAATAATTTTTTATTTAGTCATGTATAGTTTCTGGATCTTTTGCTTTCATCACATTTGCCTGTTTTTCAACTATTTTTCTAGCTTGTAGACATGTTATAGATACTGTTATTATGGATATTTTTAGCCAACTTTCAAAAAGTCGAGGGGGTGTTAATATTCATGTTTGCTCCTCTTTATTTCTTAGATTTTATGAGTCTCTTCTTTTAGAGATGATTTGTTTAATGATATAGATAAAGATATACAACATGTCTCCTTGTCATTTGTTATAAGCTTAAAGATTCATTGGAAACTACCTTATATGAAAACGATTATATAATTGTAAGAATATTTTATCTTTAATTTGGAGCAACATTTGTCATGTTATCATTGTGATGTTTTCAATATGACTTTCTTGGGAGTCACTGATATAGTTGAAACTTTTCTCTGAATATGTATTTAGCTTTAAAATACTAGTATTGTTTCAGCTATTGAGATTGCCTCATTTTCTTTGTATTAATGATAAAATAGTTCAGATTATTTCAACAGTTGTATCATTAGTGCCATAAGAACAAGAGGACAGATTCTATCTAATGTAACTTTTAAAACAATCAACTCAATCCAAATATGATATGGTTTAGCTGTGTCCCCACCAAAATCTCATCTTGAATTGTAGCTCCCATAATTCCCACATGTCATGGGATGGACCCAGTGGGAGGCTATTGAATCATGGGGCCAGATTTTCCTGTGCTGTTCTCCTGATAGTGTATAAATCCCATGAGATCTAATGATTTGATAAAAGGGTAGTTCCCCTGTATATGTTCTCTTGCCAGTGCCACATATGATGTGATTTTGCTACTCATTTGCCTTCTGCCATGATGGTGAGGCCTCCCCAGCCATATGGAACTGTGAGACAATTAATCCTCTTTCCTTTATAAATTACCCAGTCTCTGGTATGTATTAGCAGCATGAGAACCGACTAATACATTAAATTAGTACTGCAGTAGGGCAGTAAAGAGTAGGGTGGGTAGAGAGTAGGGTGCTGCTGTAAAGATACCCAAAAATGTGAAAGTGACTTTGGAATTGGGTAACAGGCAGAGGTTAAAACAGTTTGGAGGGATAAGAAGAAGACCAGAAAATTTGGGAAAGTTTGGAACTTCCTGGAGACTTGGAGGGCTCAGAAGACAGGAAGATGTGGGAAAGTTTGAAAATTCCTAGCAACTTGTTGAATGGCTTCGACCAAAATGCTGACAGACATATGGAAAATGAACTCCAGGTTGCAATGGTCTCAGGTGAAGATTAGACATTGTTGGGAATTGGAGCAAAGGTGACTCTTCGTATGCTTTAGCAAAGAGACTGACAGCATTTTGCTCTGTCCTAGAGATTTTTGAAACTTTGAACTAGAGAGAGATTATTTAGGCATCTAGTGGAAGAAATTCTTAGCAGCAAAGTGTTCAAGTGGTGACTAGCATGCTATTAAGGGCATTCAGTTTTATGTATTGACAAAGATATGATTTGGAATTGGAATTTATGTTTAAAAGGGAGGCAGAGCACAAAAGTTTGGAAAATTTGCAGCCAGATGATGCAATAGGAAAAAAAAAAATTCCTGAGGAGAAATTCTAGCCTGCTGCAGAATTTTGCATAAGTAACAAGGAATCAAATGTTAATCACCAAGACAATGAGGGCAATGTCTCCAGGGCATGTCAGAGGCCTTCACAGCAGCCCCTCCCATCACAGACCCTGAGGCCTAGGAGGAAAAATGTTTTTGTGGCCCAAGCCCAGTCACCTACCCACCTCCCAGCTCTGTGCAGCCTAGGAACTTGGTGCCCTGCATCTCAGCTACTCCAACCATGGTTAAAAGGCAACCAAAGTATAGATCAGGCTGTGGCTTCAGAGGGCATAAGCCCCAAACCTTGGCAGCTTCCATGTGATATTGAGCCTGTGGGTGCACAGAAGTCAAGAGTTGAGGTTTGGGACCCTCCACATAGATTTCAGAGGATGTGTGGAAAGGCCTGGATGTCCAGGCAGAAGACTGCTGAAGGGCAGAGCCCTCATGGAGAACCTCTGCTAGGGCATGTAGAAGGGGAATATGGGGTTGGAGCCCCTTCACAGAGTCCCCACTAGGGCACTGCCTGGTGGAGCTGTGAGAAGAGGGCCACTGTCCTCCAGACTCCAGAATGGTAAATCCACTAACAGCTTGCACCATATGCCTGGAAAAGCTGCAGACACTCAACCCCAGCCTGTGAAAGAAGCTGAGAGGAGGCCTGTACCTGAAAAGCCAGAGGGGTGGAGCTGCCCAAGGCCATGGGAGGCTACCTCTTACATCAGTGTGACTTGAATGTGAGCTTTAAGATTTACTTACTCCCTCATTGGATTTTGGACTTGCATGGGGCCTATAGTCTCTTAGTTTTTGCCAATGTCTCCCATTTGGAGTGGGTGTATTCCCAATGCCTGTACCCCTATTGTATCTAGGAAGCAACTAACTTTCTTTTGATTTTACAGGCTCATAGATGCAACTGTTGGAAAGGCATGATTGGTTTTGAAATGTGAGAACATGAGATTTGGGAGGGGCCAAGGGAGGAATGATATGGTTTGGCTGTGTCTCCATCCAAATTTCATCTTGAATCGTGGCTCACATAATTCCCGTGTGTCATGGGCAGGACCCAGTGGGAGGTAATTGAATCATGGGGGCAGATTTTCCTGTGCTGTTCTCATGACAGTGAATAAGTCTCATGATATCTGATGGTTTGCTAAAAGGGCATTTTCCTTGCACACACTCTCTTGCCTGCCACCATGTAAGATGTGATTTTGCTCCTCATTAAACTTCTTCCATGATTGAGAGGCCTCCCAAGCCACGTGGAACTGTGAGTCAATAAAACCCCTTTCCTTTAAAAATTACTCAGCCTTGGGTATATCTTTATTAGCAGCGTGAAAACAGACTAATACAATATGTGTCTATGAATACATATACATATACTATATACTATTTTATTGGTATGCATATATTTACCAAAAATAATGTATGTTTATTGTAAGCAATAAATATCATATCAATTCTTCACTTGTACATAACCAATAATAAGTATACACAGTTAGCAATTTATATGACATTATAAAAGTCCAAATTGATGAAGCAAGCTAAATACATGCAAAATGATCTTAATCACCAATGAAAAAAAGAGGATTATATTATTACCTTTAAACAATTGTGTCAGAACACTAAAATTCTCTTATTGTTGATGATAAATATATGGGGAAATTAAAAAACAATCAAATATTTATTTTGCACAGTTTTATACAACATTAGAAACATTGATAATTGTTTTATTTCTTTGAAAAAACCTTATCAAGAGTAATTTGAACAGTGTTTGCCTTCTCATTTTATAATGCACAATATGAAATGAGAATCCTTTTTATAACTTGGCCAGTTATCATACTCTTACTATGAAATTTTCTCCATTCACTTTCTTTGGGACATCATCTTTTTTATTGAAACTTTCCTCCTCATTTATGTCAATACTTTTGCCTTCATTAACTATTTCTGCCTCCATATTTAGAATCGCTTGAACACTAACAGTGTCAACATTCCCAGAACAAATGGTCAGTCTGTTTCTTCTATAGCTTCATTTACATTTGATTAGAATTTTACTACCAGAATTATCATTTTGCTTCTTTGTGCACTTTTATTTTTGTTGGCCAATTTTTTCTCTTGATTATTTCTTCAATAAAATATCACCTGTATTTATTACTGAGAACAAGGAAACAGCACAACTGTATGCTTTACTATTTATGTATTAACTGAATTACAGGTATGCAGACTTTGGGATAAGTGATATGTTTGGTGATTATTATGTACATCTGGTTTCACTTAATGAATTTTGGACTGAAAAGCTAGCAGCAAAGTTTGTACTTCATGGAATTACTCAGTTAATATACTGTGGTAGCTGAAATTTGTACCTTCTTGCTGTTGCACTGATGTTATTTAATTAAACCACTAAACTTAGTAATGAAAATCCATGTGTACTGGGACTGTGAAAAGTGAGTACTGCTTGAATTAAAATTTTGGCATATACTTCAGTATTTGTATTCTGCCCAAATACACCTTTGGTTCTCTTTATTTTCTCTTGATAGATTTTCAAAAGCATACATTTCGCCAGAGTTTTCTCATGAAAGGCATACCTATTTACATTTTTACAAAATTGTGTTACGGAAATATGCGCATTTTCCCCAGAACATCCATTTGTTAGTCAAGTGGTATCTAATTCAATTTGTATTGAAAACAAATCCATTCAGACTTAGTGATAAAATGCAATTCATAAAATATTCAGTTCATCAAAATAAAACATGTAACTTTTTTCTCTAACCAACATATTGCATTTCAGTATAGTAAATAGTAAAAATACAGACACCAGTTAAGATAAACACGTTTATTTCTTTATTTTTAGTTATATTTACCGTTAATGTTTACCTTACATTTAAAATTATATTAGACTTGAATTGATTTGCTTGCTATATAACACTGTAACAAAAGAAGAATGAGAACTCATGCTTAGAAATGAAATGCCTTTGCAATAAGGCTCTTCTAAAGGTACCAGTAATGTCCTTTCTGAGACTAAAATTATTTATTGTCTTGGAAATGTTTCCGACATTTGTCCTTTCACAGTATAAGGGCAGTGAAAAAAGTTTTCCTCATCGAAACATGTATATTGCAAAAATTTCAAGTGATTTGAAAATCATAAAATGTGGTATAAGAATAGCTTCTATTTAAAGGGTACCAACGTATGAAGTGGTGTTTTAAATGCTTTACTTGTGACAACTTATTCAATCTCTCTAGAAGACCTCTCAGAAGTGGAAGCCAGTGTTGTCTTTGTTCTGCATGTGAAAAAACTAATATAAGATTATTAAATAACCTTACCAAAGTCCTTACTCTACTGGGTGGGAGAATGTGTATTTGAACCTAGGCTTCCTGATTCCACATCATGCTAATCATGTATTCCAGCAATTATATTTTACAATTTATCTGTCAAAAAATCACTAATACAAAACCATAGCAAAAAGAATATTAGTTTGGATCTGTACTTCCAGAGATTAAAGTAAAATTTAAAAAAATAGATCAATGTCATCTTGCTGATATGAAAGTGAGTTTGAAACATTGCTTTATTTTAAAGTTATCTTGGATATTCTACTTTTCTCCTAATATATTAGTGTCTAAGTGGCATAAGTTACTTGATATCTATAAATTAAAATGTATAAATATTACCACTCAGAATAAACTTAGTACATTGTATGAACTATTTGATTTTAAGCAAGTATGAATGGCATGTCTATAAATTTCCCAAATATGTAGAATTCTCTTCATTGTTTCACTGTATGGTTTAATGGATTTTCAGTCAAAACATTTAGTTATTCTGTTAAATATTCTGAACAGTTTGTTTGAAATCTTCTGAACCATTTTGAAAGGAAGTAACTGCATAGTGATTTTAGTTGTATTCCAGCATATTCATGTATTTAAAACATTTGGATAACAACTCCCTTCCCAGTTGTTAAAGCAAGGGGTATTATGTGGAATAAAATTAACTAGGAAAAAAAGATTGAGCTTAATTCATCACTTTCAATAAAGTAAATGATAGGCATAGAGTTTGTTAAAATATAGGAAGTACAGTTAAGGAAAATATTATAAATCAGGAGAGCACAGTGATAAGATAAGAGCACATTTAGAATGTTGATGAAATTGGAATGTGTCTTGGGATATATAGTGAATATTCATTCTTCCAAGAAAAACTCATCTAATCTCCATCTAATAATTCAGCATTCTAATTACACGGCAAGATTTGAATTAATATGTTTACCAAGGACATGAATTTTAATTTTACTTAACCCCATCATAATTTGATTCATAACATGAATAATTGTATTCTTCTGAAATACTTGGGGACTTTGTGAATTTATACAAATAAAAGCACGAGTTGGAAATTGACTTTCGGTTTTACACCAAGTCTAGTCTCTTTGCATTGCTGTTGTGTCCTTATATATTAAAAATGTAAAAATATTTTTGAAATATTTAAAAGACAGAGCCAAAACATTCGTATTACTTCTTAATGAAAATTTTTCTTCTCGCACAATCCCTAGAAAACTATACAATTTTGTAAAATACTAGATTTAGTTAATTCTATGAATAGAAAAACAGGCACTTTTGAGTAAGTAAGATTACGATTAAGAAGTAAAAAATAAAATCTATTAGGCACTGATTTGGTAAAGGAAGAAAGTGACTCTATAACCAGATAAGTAATTCCTTCTTAATTAATCCCATTAGATCTTAAAGACTTAGTGTAACATTAGAGGTAAATATTAAAAATATGAAATGATCTTTATTTTTGGCTATAGTAGAAATTTATAAACTTTGATTCCAGCTGCCTCTTCACTCACAACTAAATTTTTTTCTGATATCAATACTTTTATTACAAAAAAAGCTCTCAAATATGTTCTCATCATACAGCTGTTTCAGTTAGCCTTTATCTCATTAGAATAAAATTAAAAAGCAATGCCTGATGTCTATGCACTTTTAATAATCCAAAATCATTGATGTGGACCTTAGTAATTAAACTGCTTCCAAGCCTTGGCAAGTTAGTTACTATGATTTAAATGTTTATTTTGAAACTAGTGTGGGAATCTAACAAGATTCATTGACATTTTGCCAAATTAGTAGTATTCTAGAGAAGAAGGAACACTGGGGAAAAAAAATACTTTGGCCAAATGTCTGTTTTACAATTAAGAAACCCTATAATGTTTAATGTTTAATGTTCATTAAACATCAATGTTAAATGTTAATTAATGTTAATATTTCCCAAAACTTTAGCTCCTTTATCAAAATTATAAATACTATCTTTATAAGTTTTGATGATTTAACAAAATGTCATCTTTTAAAAATATGTTGTAAACCAAATATTAGTATGCAACTAACCTACTACTACAGCAAAGTATTCCTAATTAACTGAGTTCAAATTACTCAAATGAAGCTACTGATGGAATAACAAAAAAAAGTAAAAACAGTATGTAGTAATAAAAAAGATCAATCATTTAAATTTCATTACATTTATTTGTTTTCTTTTTTCCTGTCAGCTAAAGTTTTTTTTTTAATTCTGTTTATCTTTTCAAAAAATCAGCTCTTTATTAATCTTTTGTATTTTTTAGTTTTTGCTTCATTTATTTATGCTCTGATCATTTGTATTTCATTTGTATTTCATTTCTTCTACTAATTTTGGCTTTAGATTGTGTTTTTCTAGTTCTTTGAGGTATAAGGTTAGGTTGTTTATTTGAGATCCCTCTACTTTTTTCAGTTAAGCATTTATTGCTGTAAATTTCTCTCTTAGAACTGCTTTTACTCTTCCCCACAAGTTTTGGTATGTTATATTTCCTTTTTTGTTTTTGTGTCAAGGAATTTTTTATTTCCTTTTTTATTTCTTTATGGCTACACTGGTTGATTATGGGCATGTTGTTTCCTTTTTATTTATTCATACAGTTTCTAAAGTTCCACTTGTTATAAATTTCTAGTTTAATGCCATTGTGGTCAGAAAATATGCTTGATATGATTTCAGCTTTAAAATTTGGTAAGATTTTTGTGTGGCCTAACATAATTCATGCTGGATAATTTTTAAATTTGCTATTCAGAAGAATATATATTCTGCTGCTCTCAGGTGGAATGTTCTGTAAATGTCTGTTGGGTCCATTTGATTTAGAGTACAGTTTAACTCAATGTTTCTTTGCTGATTTTCTGTCTGGGCGATCTATCTATTGCTGAAAGTGGAGTGCTGAAGTTAGCAATTTTTATATTACAGTCAATCTCTCCCTTTAGGTCTGTAAATATTTGCTTTATATATTTAAGTGTTCCAATATTAGGTGCATATATATTTACAATTGTTATATCCTCTTGCTGTATTGTGTCATTACACAATGACCATCTTGGTCTTTTTAAAAATCATTTTTCACTTAAAGTCTGTTTTATTCAATATGTCTAGCTACCCCTACTCTTTTTTAGTTTCCATTTGCATGGAATGTCTTTTTCCATCCCTTTCTTTGGTTTTCAATCTATTTATGTGTTTACAGTTGAAGTAAGTTGTTGTTGGCAGCTTGGGCCTTGTTTTGTTATATTTTTGTTGTTTTTAATCTATTCTGTCACTCTATGTTTTTTAATTAAATAATTTAGTCAATATACACTCAAGGTTATTATTGATAGGTAAGAACTTACTGCTGATGTTGTATGGTTTTCTGGTTGTTTTGTAACTACTCTCTTTCTTTCTTTTTTCTTTTCATCTTATTTTGTGATTAAGTTAGTTTCTTTGGTTTTCTTCTAGGGTTTTTATGGTTTTAGGTCTAACATTTAAGTCTTTAATCCATCTTGAATTAATTTTTGTATAAGGTGTAAGGAAGGGATCCAGTTTCAGCTTTCTACATATGGCTAGCCAGTTTTCCCAGCACTATTTATTAAATAGGGAATCCTTTCCCCATTTCTTGTTTTTATCAGGTTTGCAAAGATCAGATGGCTGTAGATGTGTAGTATTATTTCTGAGGGCTCTGTTCTGTTCCATTGGTCTATATCTCTGTTTTGGTACCGGTACCATGCTGTTTTGGTTACTGTAGCTTTGTAGTATAGTTTGAAGTCAGGTAGCATGATGCCTCCAGCTTTGTTTTTGTGGCTTAGGATTGTCTTGGCAATGCAGGCTCTTTTTTGGTTCCATATGAACTTTAAAGTAGTTTTTTCCAATTCTGTGAAGAAAGTCATTGGTAGCTTTATAGGGATGACATTGAATCTATAAATTACCTTGGGCAGTAAGGACATTTTCATGATATTGATTCTTCCTATCCATGAGCATGGGATATTCTTCCATTTGTTTGCATCCTCTTTTATTTCGTTGAGCAGTGGTTTGCAGTTCTCCTTGAAGAGGTCATTCACATCCCTTGTAAGTTGGATTCCTAAGTATATTATTCTCTCTGCAGCAATTGTGAATGGGAGTTCACTCATGATTTGGCTCTCTGTTTGTCCGTTATTGGTGTAGAATTCCATGTTTAGTGCTTCCTTCAGGAGCTCTTGTAGGGCAGGCCTGGTGCTGACAAAATCTCTCAGCATTTGCTTGTCTGTAAAGGATTTTATTTCTCCTTCACTTATGAAGCTTAGTTTGGCTAGATATGAAAATCCACAATTGACAAATGGGATCTAATTAAACTAAAGAGCTTCTGCACAGCAAAAGAAACTACCATCAGAGTGAACAGGCAACCTACAAGATGGGAGAAAATTTTCACAACCTACTCATCTGACAAAGGGCTAATATCCAGAATCTACAAAAAACGCAAACAAATTTACAAGAAAAAATCAAACAACCCCATCAAAAAGTGGGCAAAGTAGATGAACAGACACTTCTCAAAAGAGACATTTATGCAGCCAACAAACACATGAAAAAATGCTCATCATCACTAGTCATCAGATAAATGCAAATCAAAACCACAACGAGATATCATCTCACACCAGTTAGAATGGCAGTCATTAAAAAGTCAGGAAACAACAGGTGCTGGAGAGGATGTGGAGAAATAGGAACACTTTTACACTGTTGGTGGGACTGTAAACTACTTCAACCATTGTGGAAGACAGTGTGGCGATTGCTGAAGGATCTAGAACTAGAAATACCATTTGACCCAATCATCCCATTACTGGGTATATACCCAAAGGATTTTAAATCATGCTGCTATAAAAACACATGTACATGTATGTTCATTGTGGCACTATTCACAATAGCAAGGACTTGGAACCAACCCAAATGCCCATCAATGATAGACTGGATTAAGAAAGTGTGGCACATATACACCATGGAATACTATGCATCCATAAAAAATGATGAGTTCATGTCCTTTGTAGGGACATGGATGAAGCTGGAAACCATCAATCTCAGCAAACTATCGCAAGGACAAAAAACCAAACACTGCATGTTCTCACTCATAGGTGGGAATTGAACAATGAGAACACATGGACACAGGAAGGGGAACATCACACACTGGGGCCTGTTGTGGGGTTGGGGGAGGCAGGAGGGAAAGCATTAGGAGATATACCTAATGTAAACCATGAGTTAGTGGGTGCAGCACACCCACATGGCACATGTATCCATATGTAACAAACCTGCACGTTGTGCACGTGTACCCTAAAACTTAAAGTATAATTAAAAAAATAGTTTGTGTGACAAAAAAATGTTATTTTCTTTGGTAATATGTTTTAAATTCGTTATTTTTTATTTTTACTTTTTCACTTTTTATTCTTACTTTATTAAACATTTTCACTTTGTGTTTACCATGAGACTTACCAAAAAATCTTATAATTTTAACATCCTCTAAAATATGTAACAAGATGAGGATACCCAATTCCACTTCTTTTTTTTTTTTTTTTTTAAGATTGAGTCTTGCTGTGTCACCCAGGCTGGAGTGCAGTGGCGCGATCTGGGCTCACTGCAAGCTCCGCCTCCCGGGTTCAGGCCATTCCCCTGCCTCAGCCTCCCAAGTAGCTGGGACTACAGGCACCCGCCACCATGCCCAGCTAATGTTTTTTGTATTTTTAGTAGAAACTGGGTTTCACTGTGTTAGCCAGGCTGGTCTCGATCTCCTGACCTCGTGATCTGCCTGCCTTGGCCTCCCAAAGTGCTGGCATTACAGGCGTGAGCCACCGCGCCCTGCCCCAATTCCACTTCTTTTATTCAACCTAGTACTGAAAGATCTAGCCAGAGCAACTAGGCAAGAGAAAGAAATAAAGGGAAATTTTCCAAATTGGAAAACAGGAAGTCAAATTGCTCTTGTTTTCTCGTATTGTTATGTATATAAAAACCCTACAGACTCCATCCAAAAACTATTAGAATTTATATATTTAGTAAAGTTTATAGAATACAAAATCAACATACAAACATCTGTAGCATTTGTACACATCAATAGCAAATGATCTGTAAAGGAAATCAAGAAATCAATTCTATTTACAATGTCTACAAGAATAATACCTAGAAATAAACTTAACCAAGGGGGCAAAACATCTCTACAGTGAAAACTAGATAACGTTGATGAAAGAAATTAAAGAAAACACTAATAAATAAGAAGCTATTTTGTGTTCATAGATTGGAAGAATTAATATTTTAAAGATGTCTGTATTACTCAAAGCAATCTACAGATTCAATGCAATCCCTATGAAAATAATAATGGCATTGTTCACAGAAATAGAAAACAAACCTTAAAATTCATTTGGAAATGCAAAAGATCCTGGATTCTCAAAGCAATCATGAGAAAAAAAAAAGTAATGCTGGAGGCATCACAACACCTGACTACAAAATATACTACAGAATATACTACAATGCTATAGTAACCAGAACAGCATGGTATTAGCACAAAAATAGATTTATAGACTAATGGAACAGAATACAGAGTTCAGAAGTAAATCCATACATTTATAGCCAACTGCTTTTTAACAAAGGTGCCAAAACACACACTGAAAAATGAATCATTTCTTAAAAAAAAGGCACAAGCAAAACTGAATGTTTACAAGCAGAAGAATTAAACAAGGCTCCTCTCACTTACTATGTTCAAAAATCAACTCTAAATAGATTAAACACATAAATATATGAACTCCGACTGAAAGAAAACATAGGAGAAACACTTCCGAATGTTGGGCTAGGAGATGTTTTTTTTCAACAAAATCTCAAAAGCACTGGCAACCAAAGCAAAAAGTAGAAAAATAGGGTTATGTCAAACTAAAAATCTTCTGCACAACAAAGAAGACAATCATGATAATAAAGAGACAACCTATAGAATGGGAAGAAGTATTTGCAAACTATACATTTGACAAAGGGTTAATATCCAGAATATGTATAAGGAACTCAAACAACTCAATGGTAAACAAAAGATCAATCCACAGATGATCCAATTAAAAGATGGTCAAAAGATCTGAGTACACATTTCTTTCAAAAGAAGACATACAAATGTCCAATAGATATATGAAAGACTGTTCAATATCAATTGTCATTGGAAAAATGCAAATCAAAACCATGAGATATTACCTCACCCTAACTAAAATGACTATTATCAAAAAGACAAAATATAACAAACCTTAGGGAAGATGTGGAAAAAGGGGAACACTTATGTTCTGTTGGTAGGAATGTAGATTAGCACAACCATTATAGAAAACAGTGTGGTAGTTTCTTAAAAAATTAAAAATAGAACTATCCAAAGGATGTAGAGTGTGTTTGTTAAAGAATTCTCTGTACTCCTAATTTTACTGCAGTTCTATTCACAATAACCCAGAATAGAATCAACCTAAATGTTCAGCTCACATGAATAAAGAATATGTGATGTGTAAATATATATATAATATTCCATTGTATGTATGTGTGTGTATATATATATATATATATATACAGACATAAAATCACTTAATGTTTATTCTGTTCATTGTGTGTATGTGTGTGTGTATATATATATATGTATAGTATTCCATCACATATGGAATACTATACCATATACAATGAAATAGTATTCCATCGATTAAATACATACATACCTATGTACATATATATATATACACACACACATATATATATGTATGTAAATATGTATGTATTTAATCAATGGAATACTGTTTCATTATACATGATATAGTATTATATATATAACGAAATACTACTTGGGGCATAGAACAGAATGAAATAGCGTTATTCACAGCAACATTGACT
Source organism: Pongo pygmaeus (assembly GCF_028885625.2). NCBI lineage: Eukaryota > Metazoa > Chordata > Mammalia > Primates > Hominidae > Pongo > Pongo pygmaeus. Next base: position 15,055,846 of record NC_085930.1, on the reverse strand, counting down.
GTGGAAGACAATGTTAAATGAAATAAGCCAGGCACAGAAAGACACTGTATTATCTCATTAATCCGTGGAATCTGAACAAGTTGATTGTATAAAAGTAGAGAATAGAGTAGTGTGTACCAAAGAGTGGGGATGGGGGCAGAAGGTGGGTGTACTGGCAGAGGTTGATCAAAGGGTACAAAATAAAAGTCGAACAGGAAGAATAGTTATCGCATTCTATTACATAGTAGGGTGACTATAGCTAATAACAGTGTGGTGTACATTTCCAGACAGCTAGAAGAAAAGATTTCAAATGTTATCACCAGAAAGAAATGATAAATATTTACAGTGTTGGATGTGGTAATTAATCTGATTTGATCATTACACGATGTATACATGCATTAAAGCATAATATTGTACCCCATAAATATGCAAAATTATGTCAATTATAATTTTTTAAATAACTAAAAATTTTATTTTATACTCAGCAGTAATGTCAACTGAACATGAAGGTGATCAAAATAAGGGATCATATTTGAGAATAGTCAGGTAAATAATATGGATATTGTTAACTCAGGCAGCATTTTTCATTTGTGATTTATTCATCTAAAACACATTCTTCCTTGAGACTAAATCTGAAAAGTTCTACCTAAACACATTTTTCTTTCTATTAGCTCATTGAATGAACAGAAATGGAGAGACATTCTTAATATATAATTGATAATCATTTTTCAACTTTATTATTTCTAGAAATTTCTTCTTTCGTGTATGCTTAAAATGCTCCAGAAAAGATGGTTAAACTTTCTGTCTTTGGCCTTGAAACAAACGCTGCTTGTGATAGGGACACACTGGAAGATATCTATCTCATTAATACTGCTGCGACTTTACTGTACCATCCAGATTGGTGCAGCTGGCTCGTCTAGACAATACATGCATTTTAATCAATAATTTAATTAAGCCTTATGTTGAAAAGCAGTAAGTTCAAATAGTATTCTAGAAAATTTTTCATTTGCAACTTAGAAATGTGTCCGTTCATTTAAAATGATTTTTACAAGTATTATGACATTTTAGTCTCAAATTCCCTTTTGGATAAACTACCTGTCCTGTCAGAGCCTGGTTTACCTTGGGCCACCATAACATACTTATGCAAGTAACATAATTACATCCTGAACTCAGCTGCCAGCTGATTACATTTTCATTCATAACCTGTCTTGACTGCTGTACTCATTATTCTAGGTTAAAAAGGCTTTAGATAAAGAAAATCTTCATTTACTTATATAAAATTATATCTGAGTTTTGCATTCTAACCTTCATTAACCATTCTTTACTTTACCTAATATTGGCATATAAAATCATTTAAAATTAATTGATACTCATTCTATATGAAGGAAAATATGTAAATAAAATAGTTTTAGGGCTTTAAGATGTCACATGGCAGCAGCAGTTTTAAAATGCTGTATCTATTCCTTTCTTGCAAAGAAAAAACACTTTTCTTTACTAGACACAGCAAAACAAAAACCAGAGCATTTTTTTTTTATTTTTCACTACCTCTCTCTTCTTTATTTCACAATATCTGTTGTCATCGAAGTGACCTAGTAATCTCTTTTACCAGGATTTATTTTTTCTCATTAACAGTGCCGTTCTCAAGGAAATGTTTATATATAGTGTTTAAAATGGAAGACTTTGTAAGAAATAGAGATTATGTGATTCTCCTTCTATCATGCTTTGCTGATAAAACAAAATGTAAATTTACGCATTCTATTTTGGGTATTCAGAAAAAAATAAAGTCACGTGCCACTTTGTTTCCTACGTATATATTAGGGTCAGAACTTTCAGATCACCTTAGTGGCTTGACTAAATTTCAACTTGCATAATTACTATTTGCTTATGCAAATTCTCTCTGTAATCAAAATCACTTAATGTAGCCACAGTTTCACAACCTAAATTATTCCATTTTTTGAGTCATTAAATTTATTAAGAATCAGCCTTGCTTTACTACTGAAGTTTCGTGGATTAACTTCTCAATCATATAAGTGAAAAATGGAGATGAAAAGCAGCCATTTTGATGCAGCAGCTTTTTCTAACTGATCTTATGATAATATAAAAGCTTACTCTCTTATAACCGGTAATATACACAAGAAGTATCTATCATTCATATCCCCATTCTCACCAAATGGTGACAATTCTACTTTCTTAATGTATATTTTTATAGAAATGTGTTATATATTTAAGCAGAGCAGTAATTGCATTTAATTATGCTAGAATTAGGCTAATTTCTAAGATATCATGAGCTCTAAGTCATTATATAAGAATCACAGCATTGATATTAAATATAATTTATCTGGAATTCAAACATAGCAGAGCCATTATCCAGTCTTAAATATGTGTCATGTCCAGTAGAAAACAAATATGTAGATAATTACTTCACAAAAACAAAAGCAAAATTTCCAAACAACCCTCTATAACTTTCTTTCCTGCCAAAGTGTTGTGCCACATAGCATCAAATCCTGTCGCTGTGCACACTGTAATTATACTCCTGTTGCCCTTATTCTTTCATTTTGTCTCTTTTTCCCATTCACACGGGCCCATACACCTGCCTCTGCCCCTGTTCCAGTTCCTCTTTACTCACGTCCCAGATACCTTTCCTGTCTCATTGACATCCCTCTTTATCTACCATATTGGCTACTTACAGAGTAATCTTTCAGTATTGTCACATTCCTATTATAAAATTGAGAGTGGTAAATATTCTTTGTTTTCTCATTTTTTAACTTGTTTCTCAAGAACATGAAGTCTTGGAATTGTTTACACATACTAAGATGTAAAAGCCAATAGAATTTGAACAACTGAAAATATAAATGAGAAAAGTAGAAAAAAAGATAAAAGAAGATCCCAGAGGAAAATGAAGGAGAAAGGATCATGTACTCTGATGAAAAATTAGCTTTAAAAGCAGGGCAGAAAATACGATCATATTGACTTCCACACAGAAAGGAAGGGGAAAAGCTCACATAAGATATTCTTGATCGTTTCAGGGAGATGGAAAGACCTGTTTTCTCTCAGGATTGAAGAAAAGAGTAGTAGATTCTTGTTGACTTGTAACAAACCAACCAGATCTTTGAAGCGTATTAATAAAATTATTGTAATGATGAGATAAATGCTCATTCCACATTTGATAGGCCAATTTGTCCTGAACAAACTAAATATGCCGTTCTCATAGCAAAGACAACAGCGAAAATAGCTGATTATCTGATATGCACCAAAAAGGAAGACAAGTAAAGGGCAGGGAGGCATGGTAGCCTGTGAGTATAGGGAAGAGAGGTTAAAAAAAGCAAAAGCAAAACAACAACAAAACCATTGTTGTCAAAGATAAAGTTCAATAAACCTGAGGAATCATTATAAGAAGAAGAGGAAAATCATGATTTTAAGCTTTAAATTGAAGAGTTTCTGCTGGGTTATGAGAGCTTATTGTGGCTTACGTATAAATGGCTGACAGAGTAGGGAGGAGTCATTGAAATTAAGGAGAACGAGGCGCTGTGCATATTAAGGAGACTATACTATGCCTGTTAAAACACCAACAATGAATGGTGGCAAATATAATTCCTCCCCAGTGAGGCTGGAAGAAATGTTTGTGGGCTCCAGACAGCCACAGACAATATTCCATTCAGAAAACTGATATATTTAGTATGTATACAAGTTTCCTTTATGGCATGTACCCATGTTAAATCTGATTTCTCTTTTTTATTTGTATATTCTCCTTATTGTGATAGCTCAATCCACTTTGGTTTCCCTGTGCCATATGTAATCTAATTTTCCTATCCCTTGGCAGTCTGTAGGTAGTGATGGAAATACATTTACTGTATATATTTGTTAGAGTTCAGTTTCAAAGTGTTGGTGCCTCTTTAGAAAATGTAGGCGTAGATTGATCCCTCAGGGTATAAATTGGATTACAGAATCACGAGAAAGACTAAGATGCAGATTCATGGATGAGCTCACAGAAAGCATACTACCAACATCACGTTATGAAATCAGACAGAAATGTCACTGTTGTTCCTGTAACCATCTCAAATCCTCAGCTTGGGAAAACAAGATCACTGCTGTTGGCCTCATCACTAGACCAGTTCTGCCTCACATTTCACTTCTTATTTCACTGTATTTAATTTCAGAATCAAAATCAAATTTACAAATTCAGGGACACAAAAATCCAGGAAAGGTGGCCAGGTGCGGTGGCTCACGCCTGTAATCCCAGCACTTTGGGAGGCCGAGGTGGGCGAATCACCTGAGGTCAGGAGTTCAAGACCATATTTGCCAACATGGCAACTGTCTCTACTAAAAATACAAAAAGTAGCCAGGCATGGTGGCAGGTGCCTGTAATCCCAGCTACCAGGGAGGCTGAGGCAGGAGAATCACTTGAACCTGGGAGGCAGAGGTTGCAGTGAGCAGAGATTGTGCCACTGCACTCCAGCCTGGGTGACAGAGTGAGACTCCATCTAAAAAAAAAAAAAATTCTGGAAGGGTAATATTTCATATTCCAACCTCTCCAAAGGAGAAAAGATTTTAGAAGGAAAGTGACATCAGTATTGAACATCTATATGATATAGTTTAAATTTCAATAACCCTCACCTTCAATTGCTACTTTAGACTCTATAACATTATACAAAATCCTCAACAAGCATTTCTACAAGAAATCCATCTGGCACTTTTATTTCCACTTAGGTAGTCCAAGTTCTTTCTCCAATTTCTGCATCTTTCCAACTTGATGGCAGTACATATCCATGTATAAAAGCCTTTATGGTAACAAAGCTTTGCAGTAAAGAAAGTTCAAAGTAATACAATTGCTCCTTTTTTGGGGTCCCTGAAAAGAATTTTTCAGACACCTTTTTGTAGGGTCCAGCAGAGAAACATAATAGTCTGTTTTCATGTGGTTAGGGCAGAAATAGAGGTTGATGATAGTACTATACTGCACTCAGCATCAGTACCTTATTTGTATGTCTAAAGCATTTCTGCTGACTTCAAGCTCATTCTACTTCGCTACTTCTTGTATTTGAATGGCTGCTCCAGCAATCACATTAGAGTGTGTGTGTATGTATGTGTGTTTGTGTCTATGTATGTATGTGTGTATATGTATATACATATACATATACATACATACATATATGTATATACATATACATATACATACATACATATATGTATATACATATACATATACATACATACATATATGTATATATACATATACGTATATGTATATATACATATACGTATATGTATATATACATATACATACATATACGTACATACATACATATGTGTATGTATATATACATATACGTACATACATACATATGTGTATGCATATATACATATACGTACATACATATGTGTATGCATATATACATATACGTACATACATATGTGTATGCATATATACATATACGTACATACATATGTGTATGCATATATACATATACGTACATACATATGTGTATGCATATATACATATACGTACATACATATGTGTATGCATATATACATATACGTACATACATATGTGTATGCATATATACATATACGTACATACATATGTGTATGCATATATACATATACGTACATACATATGTGTATGCATATATACATATACGTACATACATATGTGTATGCATATATACATATACGTACATACATATGTGTATGCATATATACATATACGTACATACATATGTGTATGCATATATACATATACGTACATACATATGTGTATGCATATATACATATACGTACATACATATGTGTATGCATATATACATATACGTACATACATATGTGTATGCATATATACATATACGTACATACATATGTGTATGCATATATACATATACGTACATACATATGTGTATGCATATATACATATACGTACATACATATGTGTATGTATATATACATATACGTACATACACAATACATATATATATCTTTATGCTTATATACTTTGTTTATAAAGTCTCAGAGTACTTACATATGTAAAGTTATACACAGAGAATTTATATATGCATACTCTATATAGGTATAAATTTTATATATATACTTACAAAAGTATAAAGAACCCTGAAACATCAATAATATAAAAATAAAGTCTAAATATATACTTAGTGTATATTAGTGTTAAAGCATAAAAGTGTGATATACACTTTATTTAAATGATATATTGTAAAGTTTAGATATATAAACTACAACTTCAGGGACATAGCAATTCAGAAAAGGTACTATTTAGCATTCCAATCTGCCTCTATATACATATAAACTTTATGTATAACTTTGTAAATCTTATATATATTTATATATATAAAGATTATATAAACTTTATGTATATAAACGTTTTATGTATTTGTATATATACACACACATACACATATATACATATGTATAAAGTTCTGTCAAACCTACTCCACCTGTGTGCCAGACATCAATGGAAATGTGATTTAGCAATGTGATTTGTTGGTGGCTCATGCCCGTAATCCCAGCACTTTGGGAGGGTGAGGCAGACGGATCACAAGGTCAAGAGATCGAGACCATCCTGGCCAACATGGTGGAAGTCCGTCTCTACAAAAATTAGCTAGGCATGGTGGCACACACCTGTAGTCCCATCTGGTCAGGAGGCTGAGGCAGGAGAATCGCTCGAACCTGGGAGACGCAGGTTGAAGTGAGCCAAGATCGTACCACTGCACTCCAGCCTGGTGACAGAGCAAGACTCCGAAAAAAAACAAAACAAAACCAGAAATGTTATTTCTATGTAATATCAAATGAAGAACCCAAATACACATAACATATAGTTTCCTTTGTCCTAAGCATTCCATTCCTTTCTTCCTTTCAAATGAACCCTATCAAATTTTTAAAGCAGGTTTTCAGCATCCTTATATTTATACTCCCTGTTTGTTTGTTTGTTTTTAGACTTTTGCTAAACTTGAACCAAAAATAAACCATGTGGTCGTCAGACTAGACAAAGAAAAGGAAGGTTAAAGAGCTCTAGCACTCAAGAAATTGTGAACACTGAGGGAACGCCAAACCTGGGGACACAGGAGGTAATCTGTGTATCCGGGAGTCCTAACATCCAGGAGACAAGTTGAGTTTAGCTCTATTACTAACTTGCCACCCTTAAAAGAAAAGTAAACAAAAGTATAGAAATCAAAAAGGAAACTTTCTTCTCACAGGGGATGTTAGAATGTGGGTTTTGTGTTCTTTTGTTTTTCTTTATTAGGCAAAGAAGCAATTAAGCAGGTGAGAAACAACCCCATGGAAACATGAAAAGTAGAGAAAATCTGTCCAAAACATCTGCTTAAAAATTCTGAAGTGGGAAGATTAGAGGTTGATAAAAAGAAATATATTCTGCAATAGGTTTAACACCTGCTCACTGAATCCCCTAATGCTCTGGGCTGTGTGGGGTTCTCCAAACCGTGGCTAAGTCTGTCAATCAGGAAATCATTTAAATGAGGCCATTCTAACTGGTGTGAGATGGTATCTCATTGTGGTTTTGATTTGCATTTCTCTGATGGCCAGTGATGGTGAGCATTTTTTCATGTGTCTTTTGGCTGCATAAATGTCTTCTTTTGAGAAGTGTCTGTTCATGTCCTTCGCCCACTTTTTGATGGGGTTGTTTGTTTTTTTCTTGTAAATTTGTTGGAGTTCATTGTAGATTCTGGATATTAGCCCTTTGTCAGATGAGTAGGTTGCGAAAATTTTCTCCCATTTTGTAGGTTGCCTGTTCACTCTGATGGTAGTTTGCTTTGCTGTGCAGAAGCTCTTTAGTTTAATTAGATCCCATTTGTCAATTTTGGCTTTTGTTGCCATTGCTTTTGGTGTTTTAGACATGAAGTCCTTGCCCATGCCTATGTCCTGAATGGTATTGCCTAGGTTTTCTTCTAGGGTTTTTATGGTTTTAGGTCTAACATTTAAGTCTTTAATCCATCTTGAATTGATTTTTGTATAAGGTGTAAGGAAGGGATCCAGTTTCAGCTTTCTACATATGGCTAGCCAGTTTTCCCAGCACCATTTATTAAATAGGGAATCCTTTCCCCATTTCTTGTTTTTCTCAGGTTTGTCAAAGATCAGATGGTTGTAGATATGTGGCATTATTTCTGACGGCTCTGTTCTGTTCCATTGATCTATATCTCTGTTTTGGTACCAGTACCATGCTGTTTTGGTTACTGTAGCCTTGTAGTATAGTTTGAAGTCAGGTAGCGTGATGCCTCCAGCTTTGTTCTTTTGGCTTAGGATTGACTTGGCGATGCGGGCTCTTTTTTGGTTCCATATGAACTTTAAAGTAGTTTTTTCCAATTCTGTGAAGAAAGTCATTGGTAGCTTGATGGGGATGGCATTGAATCTGTAAATTACCTTGGGAAGGATGGCCATTTTCATGATATTGATCTCACACCAGTTAGAATGGCGATCATTAAAAAGTCAGGAAACAACAGGTGCTGGAGAGGATGTGGAGAAATAGGAACACTTTTACACTGTTGGTGGGACTGTAAACTAGTTCAACCCTTGTGGAAGTCAGTGTGGCGATTCCTCAGGGATCTAGAACTAGAAATTCCATTCGACCCAGCCATCCCATTACTGGGTATATACCCAAAGGACTATAAATCATGCTGCTATAAAGACACATGCACACGTATGTTTATTGCCGCATTATTCACAATAGCAAAGACTTGGAACCAACCCAAATGTCCAACAATGATAGACTGGATTAAGAAAATGTGGCACATCTACACCATGGAATACTATGCAGCCATAAAAAATGATGAGTTCATGTCCTTTGTAGGGACATGGATGAAATTGGAAATCATCATTCTCAGTAAACTATCGCAAGAACAAAAAACCAAACACCGCATATTCTCACTCATAGGTGGGAATTGAACAATGAGAACACATGGACACAGGAAGGGGAACATCACACTTCAGGGACTGTTGTGGGTTGGCGGGGGGGGGAGGGATAACATTGGGAAATATACCTAATGCTAGATGACGAGTTGGTGGGTGCAGTGCACCAGCATGGCACATGTATACATATGTAACTTACCTGCACATTGGGCACATGTACCATAAAACCTAAAGTATAATAATAATAATAATAATAATAATTACAATAAAAGAAAAAAAAAAATAAATAAATGAGGCCAAAACACCTTGTGACAAAAACTACAGTAAGAAAAACTTCAGGGACCAAAGAACTCTGCAACATGGGAGATGTACACACAGAACAAAGGCACAGATCTTCATTTATGTTTCTTGCAGTCATGACTTGGGTATTCCTTGACTTGTTAATCTATTTTCAACAGAAAACACAGATTTTATTTTTCCATTGAGACTTTTTTCTTCCCTTCCTCTCTTGAACTTTTCATTAGAATTTATTCCTAGGTTTACAAACGTAGACTATAAAAGTACCATATTCTTCGTGCTATGATCATTTTCAACTCTTTCTTTCTATAATTTTGGCCTGCTGACACACTGTATCATTACTATTTCAAACAAAGTAGTTACGGCAGAAACAATGTTCAGCTTTTAAAATTTATTTCTATTTAAAAATCATATATGAGTTTTAAAGACAACATACAAATTTAAATTACCAGAGTTCAGTATTTCCTTTCTGGCAAATTATTTATTTATTTATTTATTTTAAATTTAAATTTTAATTTTTTTTATGAACTCATATATAATTTAATATTTAACCCTTAAAAAGTTTTAAATTACATATGCATGTTAAATAATAATATACAGTGGAGGTGATCATAGAACAGTTTTGTGGCTTATGTTTGCTGGCAGTTTTACTTATTTATGTTTTCTATTTTAGAATAAGTGATCATTTGAATTTTTATGACTGCCACTTTAGAGTAAATATAAATACAATTTTTTTTCTGCTTCAACTTTTATTTCAGGTTCAAGAGCTACATGTGTAGATTTGTTACATGGGTAAATTGCGTGTCACTGAAGTTTGGTGCACAAGTGATTGATTTGTTACATGGGTAAATTGCGTGTCACTGAAGTTTGGTGCACAAGTGATTTAAATTGTACATCAAATGAAATTATATTGAAGTATCCTTCCATACCTTGTTACTGCTTTGACTGTTTTAATACTGTTCAAATATATTTTTTTGTTGTCAGATACTCTCAGTAAATGGTTTCTAAGTAGCAGTACAAAAACCAAAAAAATTGTAATATAAAGGTTTAAAAATTTAATAAAATTATATTTTGAATTTCATATTTGACTGTGTAAATAATGTTACCAATTTTCTTATAAAAGATGAGTATACATTTAAATAAATTCTATTTAAATAGATAGCATTTGGAGTTTATATTTTAGATATATAAAAAGGCAATTATAGAAAATAGCAAAATTATTTACATTTAAGCATAAATTATTTCAAGTTGTCTTAGTTGTTTCAGTGGATGCAACATTGGTTGAGTGAGTGTAAGACTATTATCTTTTGGTTTTCAGTGGCCCTATATTTTTACTTCCTATTTGGAGTACAGAAAAATTGTCTTAAACCAGCACCTTTCCTTTTTCTAGCCTGATGACCACAAGATTTCTTTTTATGTCTATCTAGCAACAGACTAAAAACAAAAACAGGGAGTATAAACATAGGGATGCTAAAAACCTGAAAACCAAAAGATAATAGTCTTACATTTTTTTAATTTTAAATGTGTCCATTTATTTAAATCTCCAAGATTCTTAGCAATGCTTGTTAATAATGTCTTATATCACAATACAAGGAATTATGTTCTCCCTAAATAGTTAGGTGCTTCAGTGACATAAATGTGGTAATGAGTCAACTGTCAGCTAATGCAACACACACTGAACCTGATGTCAGAATCACTGTGTTCTGGTCACGTCTCTGCTTTTGATTTCTCTGAATCTTATTTCAATAGCAGCAAAAGTGAAAGATTAAAGTGAAGTTTGGTTTTACATCATGTCAATTTTATATGTATTTATTTCCCTCAAGTTGCCCATTCTAGACCATGTCCTGGCATCTGTATTCAAAATGGGCCCACAGATAATACACAGAGAGCCACATTAGTCTACTAAATCATAAAGGAATCAAAGCCTCCACATATATACATATATGGACCACAAGAAACATAAATGCAAGAAACATAAATGCAAGAAACATAAATGAAAATCTGTGTTTTTGTTCTGTGTGTACATCTCCCATGTTGCAGAGTTCTTTGGTCCCTGAAGTTTTTATTACTGTTGTTTTTGCCACAAGGTGTTTTGGCCTCATTTAAATGATTGCCTGATTGACAGACTTAGCCACGGTTTGGAGATATATATATATATATATATCACTGGACTGCTACCTGACATACCTTCTGCTCAGCTCTGTCCTCTCTTCATCCTGACTTATATTCCAGCAATCTGGAATCTGGTCCTATTCCAGGCTTGGACCTACTTCCTGCCTCAATGCAGTCATTTTCTCAAGATATCATTTATCAAGTTTGAATATAAAAAGGCTCCTCCTAGGTAAGAAGGGAGACCTGGATTGTGTGTACTCTTAAGGACCTTTCCATTCATTGGCATTGCGATTGGTAGCCAGTTAATCAGAATTATGCTTCTGATTGTGAGTACCTTTATTATACAAGAAAATCTCATGAAATGTCAGACATTTTTATAGTAAGAATAGTGGGAGATGGGAAACTTTTTATCACCATCTTTGTTTCACCTCTTTAAAAACTTGAAGTGGCAAAATGGAAGTTCAGCCCCTGCTACTTTTTGGTTTCTTCATGAGTTTGGGACTGTGACAGCAGCTTATTCTCTAGTAAAATCCTTAAGTAGATTACAAAAGAAAATTTAATGATACAATTTATTGTATATGTCTACATACTCTCTTCAACTATTAGAATGTCTCCAATATTTACATAACTCTTTCAAAGTAGGTATTATTAAGTCAGTTGATGCTCAGATAAATGAAGTCAGCAGACCTTGTTTGCAAAGCTAGTTGGTTGCAAAGCTAGTTGGTTGCAAAGCTAATTGCTTGCAAAGCTAGTTGGTTGCAAAGCTAGTTAGTGGCAAATTATTAGCACCCAGTTCTTCTTATATATAATTTTTGTTTGTTTTTTTCTACCACCTGTTACTCATTTAAATAAGAGAAAATCTTGGCTAAAGTAGTTCTTCCTGAAGCAGATTCATTAAGGAGCACTCCAGTAAGCAGAGTCCTGATGGTGACCACCCTCTCTGAATCACATGAAGCCATCCCACTAAAATTCCTACAACCAGTTCAATCAGAGCCCTTCTGTCTGCAAGGTAGCCTCTAATTCTTGAGATCTTGCTTTGCTGCCTGGAAAAGGAATGGGTACCAGCAGCTTCTCTTCTACTTAGAGATATACAACTAAAGTCAAGTAATTTCATCTGTCTGGACTCAAGAGTTCTTGTGTGCCTGATACAGGGAATGAGCTGGATTTTCAGGAGAACTGCTTTCCCTTCTATATATCTGTGCAAGTTCTCTGCAGAGCACCATGAGCAGTGATCAAATAATTGTATTTGAGTTTCTCCTCACATCCATTTATCTTATGTCTTTACTTCTTCTAGGTGTCTTCTCTAGACTTAGGATCTATTTTCTTTCATAATAGATTACAATCAATATCAGAGTGCAAAATACTATTTAAGTTGATGTGGCAAAGTTGTGGAGGGAATTGGAAATACTGAGGAAGGGATTATTTGCATAGTCAGATATAGTTATTTTTTAAAAGTTACTGTTTATCTAATTTAATTTACAATAAACTTATCTCTTGTTTAGACTAAATTAGAGGTTTGGGGCAGTAGGAAAGGTGACAGTACCAAGATTTAATATAAATAACAGAGTAGATTGGGAAACAAAATGTCCACAAATTATTTTTAAAAGAGGAATCGTGAGTGGATCAAGCTTGAAGGCATATATAAAATCAACAGTCACTTTTGACATTTTAACAATTCACCTGTGGTATTTTCTCTAGTAATTTCAGTAAGTATGGTGCAATGAAGTAAAGGCAGCTCAGTGTAGTAGAGTGTTCAGGCTTTAGAATTCAGAAGTGGCATTCTTCAGATGAAGAATTCAGAGTTCTTATTTTAGGGCTGCAGTAACAAATTATCACACATTGGGTGGCTTAAAACATGAGAAAAATATTATCTTACAGTTCTGGAGATCAGAGTTCCAAATCAAGGCATCATAAGAGCCAAACTCCCTCTAAAGCAGGGGTCCCCAAAACCGGGACATGGACAGGTGGCCGGGTATTGGTCTGTTGCCTATTAGGAACTGGGCCTCACAGAAGGAGATAAGCAGTGGGCAAGAGAGGATTACAGCCTGAGCTCCACCTCCTGTCAGATCAGCAGGTGCATTCGATTCTCATAGGAGCATGAAGCCTATTGTGAACTGTGCATATGAGGGATCTAGGTTGCACACTCCTTATGATAATCTAATGCCTGATAATCTGTCGTGGAACAGTTTCATCCCCAAGCCCTCCACCCCCAACTTCTTCCACAGAACGAGTCCCTGGTGACTAAAACTTTGGGGACCACTGCTCTAAAGTCTTTAGAGGAGAATTCTTCCTTGCTTTTTCTGGTCTTTGGTGGTGCCAGTCATTCCTTATCTGGCAGCTGCATAACTCCAACTCTGCCTCCACTTTCACATAACCTTTTCCTCCTTCTCTCTGCGTGTCTCTTCTCTTTTTAAGGACACATTGGATTTAGGGTCCATGTGGATTATCCAGAATGATTTTCTTTTGAGATTCTTAATTTGATTATCTGAACAAAAATTATTTTCCCAAGTAAGCTCACATTCACAGGTTTTGGAGATTAAGACATAGATTTCTTTTTTGTTTTTTGTCTACTGTCTTAGTTTTCTTAGGCTGTCTTAGTAAAGTATCAAGGGTGAGTGACTTAAGAGAAATGCATTCTGTCATCCTTCTGGAAGCTAGAAATCAGACTGAATTTCTTCGGAAATTAGAGTTGGTTTCTTCAGAGCTCACTTTCCTTGGCTTTTAAGATGGCTGTCTTCTTCCGGTGTTTTCACATGGTCTTCCATCATTACCTGTTTCTAAATTTCCTCTTTTTATAAGGGTATCAGTCAAATTGGTTAAGGGACAACTCTATTTACCTTATCCTAATTTAATTACCTCTTTAAAGTGTCTGTCTTCTAATACAGTCACATTCAGAAGTAGTGGGCATTAGAGCATTAACATATAAATTTGGTGGGAAACACAATTCAACCTATGATAGTCACCCTCCAAATACAGAGCCTATTTAAAAATCCTCGCTACTTTATTTTATATTGAAATGACTTAGCAGACATTTATGAAGAGCTGAATGAGGATAGGGTAAGAATAATGATATGCTTATGTTGGAGGGATTCTGCAAAGATGGGGTAAGAGATTTAGTGTGATGCAAGCTCTGTCAGAAGAAGAAATCCTCTCTCTGTTGAAACTTAGAGGTGTTTTCATGCATGGTATATTTTAGGTGCTCAATAAATACTTGTAGAATGAATGAGAGATGTGCCTCACAAAAATTCATGCTTCATAAATAAAAAGAACATGTGGGGTATAGCTGAACCTGTTTCCTTATATTCACTATACCAGCAAACTAGCTGGGGGCTGCATAACATAAGAAAAAAGGTACCTGTGTTGATTAGGCAAGAAGTATAAGATATGACACTCCCCAAAGTATCTCTTTATATATTTAATTCATCAGTGATCCTTTTGGGTAAGTGCATTATTTTCTTATGTTACAAATTATTTTAAAATGGTTCACCCAGTAACATATTTATGTCAACAGTTTTATAAAGTGAATGCAAATATGCGGTCAATTTCACTGGATATGGAAAGGGAAGAAGAATGAATATGGTTTCCAACTATTTCTTTTATTTCATCATTGTTAGAATTACTTTATAGATTTTCCTTCTCCAAAGAATCCATAGACTTTACCTCTAGAATCTCATACGAATTTGTTGTGACAGTATCAACAAATAATTTAATATTCTTCCTGTGTCATATGTAAGATGAATGAAGTCATAAAGACCAACATTTCCTATAAAAGGGGATACATTGCTATGGAATTAAGGGTTCACAAAACTTAACTTACACATATGGAAAAGTAATTGCAAGATGATATATTTTGGGAGGAATAAACCAAGACAGGCCTATCTGAATTCCATTTTGAATTAAATGCCAGGATCTGGGTAACAGTTGGTCTTATTGACTTCTTTGGATGGACAACTTCCTAAGTATGTAGAAAAATCCTTATTTATATATCTGACTAGATCTGATAATTATAATTCCATCAAGTGAAACTTATGAGACATTCTGAAATCATTTCTTCATTTATTTATAATTATTTAATGAGCATTAATAACACGTTTAGAAATGAAATATGTTACAGAGAAATAGATCGCTTCCACCTTCACAAGTTGCCCTTGTGTCACAGGATCCTTAGGGTGTTGCTTCAGCAGGCAGAAACCTCTGTGGCTGGTGGCACCTATGCTTGTATTTCACTTGCACATGCTAAGCTAGTTCTGTCGACTTGGTCGGGCAGGCTGAGCTCAGCTTGTGCTACCTGCTTGGATTCCATGCTTGCAAAGGGCGAGCCAGGCACGGAGTGCCAAGGGGTGTGTGAGTGAGTGAATGTGGAATCCAGCCACTGTGCACAGCCAGGTGGGCCAGCTGTGGTAGCATGGGCAGCTCCGGGCACTGGCACAGGTGCTGGCTCTGTGTGAGGCTGTGGCTGGACCAGATACAACACAAGCAGCTTCCACTGTGGGCAGCAATGTCGGGACAAAGGGAACAAGCACTGAAAAGTTCAGAGACACTAGGAACAGCAGAGCCACAGACGGTGTTCCAGTGTGTCACAGCCCTGGATTGGAGCAACCTGAGGTTTGGGCTCCCAGAGGGTAGCAGATCTTCTCTCCTTGTACTCCACAATGTGGCAAGCAGGGGACAAGTTTTAGTCCTGTTTCTGTTACAGGTCTTTCGTTTCTGCCATTTGGAGGGTCCCAAGTTCTTGCCTCATATCCAAGAAGAATAAGGTATGCAGACAACTGGAGGGTGAGCAAGGCAGAGAGGAGCTGCATTGAGCAGCAGAATAGCTCTCAGGAGAGCTGAAGTGGGTGGCTCCTTTCCACTGGATGGTCATCCCAAAGACTATCCAGCTCTCAGCTGAGAGGAAACCTATAGTAGGCAGCTCCTTTCCACAGGAAGGTCATCCCAATTTGTGTGTTAGTCTGGCTGAGTCTGGGGTTTTAATGTGCTCAGAATGAAGATTGTGTGTACTGATTGGTCCATGGGCAGCCATGGGAGGGCCTGAAGAAAGCACCATCCGATAGGCCAAATGGTCATCAATGAAGTTCTGACTCTGAGCTACAGACTTGGCCCAGAACTAGCAGTCCAGCCTTCAGGCTTCAGGCTGTCCCTGGCCTGAAGGTGTGGTTTCACTGGGGACCTTCTCATTCCTGCCTAGGAACCTGTCTGCCTTTAACATGCTTACACCGCACCCAGGCTGTCCATGCCAAGAGGCGCTTGCAGTTCCGTGCTGAGCCACCCTCAGCACTCCCATCTCTCCTCCCATGCTCATGTGCTCCTAAAGTCCAGAGTGGGCTAAGGTGGCAGCAGATGGGTGTATCAGAGCCACCCTGAGCACGTGCACACCCAGCTGGGTTCCAGCAGCATCCAGACTCAGCCACAAGTTTGCTCTGACCCAGAGCAGGTGCTGGGAAAGCATAGGGGCCAGGGAGTGGGAGCAGGCAGTTACAAGTACGAAGGGGTTAGGGGCTTCCTGGGCCCCTGACAGTGCAGGGATGCCCAGGTCTGAATCCCAACTGGGCAACTGCAGCTGTGCGCAGGAGCTCAGGGCTCCCCCTCAGCCAACTCAGTAGGGGTCAGGGCTCTCACCTGTCCCCAGCCCCAAGGGCTCCACAGAGCACACAGGTCCAGCCATGCCTCCATCACTGCAGCTGGTGTCCCTGCAACAGCTGCTCCAGATGGGCTGCCACCAACATCACTTGTAACCAAGAAATACAGATACTGTTATTCTACTCTAAGAGCGTGCCATATGAAGGCTGTTGATTCAGAATTTAATTCATTTTCCTATGGACAGTTTCCCAGGTTATAAAAATATGGGAGTTTGGTAGTATGCTACAATTATTTTTCAGTTAGACTTGTGAGTAGTTCTGCATGAATTCTTACACAGAGAAGGCTGCAAAAAACACGTCCACAGGACAAAAGTAGCTTGAGTGTGTTTTGTGTAAAATTTTCTCTCCAAGCAGGGAAGAAGAGATTCAGGACTTCTGCAGGACAGAGTGAGCAGTGCCATCTCAACAGGGTGATTGTCATTACTCCCCATTCCAAAACCTCAGGGGCTTTCTAGTGAATCACAGAGTAACAGTAGGATGGGTCCACTGCTGCCCTGACTCATGGGTAATTTTTCAACTGGTTATACTCATCTCCGCTTTGTGTCGCCAGTCTTTCCTTTTATGCATTTATTGAGATGAAAGTTGTCCTGCCTTTAACACACACATGCACTCACTTATACACACACACACACACACACACACACACACATTTTTAGGAGGTTTAAGTCAAGCTTGAAAATTGACAAGGCTTGACAAGCCAGGCTCGTCAAATGTAAATTGTTCATAGCTAAGAAGCACAATAGAAAATGTTAAAGGGAGAATCTCATCTCTTATCCCTTGTTCTCTTGATAAGAAATACTTCTTCCATCTTGCACTTTGAGAACTGTAGTCCCTCCTCACCAAACTTTTCTAGTTTCAGAAGCCTCTTTACTTCTCTCACTGTCCTCATTTCAAGTCTAATCTAAATTTCACCAAGTTCTCCGATCTTGATTCTGAATCTTTCTGCCCTGAGAGCACTAGTCATCTTCTTAGTATCAGTGTGGGCTTGGAAGGAGCAAAATTACAAAATAACAGTATTAGTAAGAGAGCAGAGGAGAAAAGACATATGCAGAGGGTGTACAATTTAATCAATTCAACTATAAGGAGCTGCCGAGGCATATTTTCCCAAACTGATCACATCCTTGGCCTCAGATTCCTTCTTACACCATCTTCATTCATTTTTTAAACAATGACTTAACATTATTTAATTAATATCATTTAACATTAATATCACTTTGTAGATTTGAGAAGAAGAATCAAAAGAAGTAAAAGAAATCATCTCTCATTAGAGGCAATAAATCAACATGGCTAGGAGATATACCTAATGCTAAATGACGAGTTAATGGGTACAGCACAGCAGCCTGGCACATGTATACATATGTAACTAACCTGCACATTGTGCACATGTACCCTAAAACTTTAATTATAATAATAAAAAAAATCAACATGGCTAAAAGACAGTAAGGGATAATTCCTCAGGAAATTATTAGCAAATGTGTAATAGTTTAAAGATAACATCTGTGTGTGTGTGTGTGTGTGTAACTGCTTTTAAAATGTAAAGAAATTGGTGCAGAATGATGAGATATTCAGTGATGAGATATTTAGTGTTAAAGCAACCTTATCAGTGAGACATTCTCCAAACACTAAGTTTAAATACGTCTCACCCCATATTTTTTATTTTAATTTATTGTTTGTTCCTTTTAATGTGTTTCACATTTTTAAAATACTCTTTACTTCTCTCTGGTTTGCCTCCTCCACTTGATAAACTCTTAAAGTGAGGATTTTGTTTCATTTACCACTAGCCACATAAAGCCTAGCAAAATGCTTGTTGCAAATGATGTTTAAGTGATTAAACTAACAAAGATATGAAATTTGAAATTTCACTGAGCTTTCTCCCTTATTTAAGCTTGTTATACTCCAATTCAAGGTTCAGAATACTCTTTTTAAAAAAATTGTGCAGTATTTATGTGAGTAGGGAAAAATAGTTACAGATTTAGATGGAGCCGGAAAGTCATTTTTTAGGGAGAATGGAAGTGTGCATTAATTCACTTATTAAGTCCTCACTAATCTGCAGGGATACATGCTCAATTCTGGGTAAAGTGACTTCCTGTCATAAAATGATCCATAATTAATGGGGAAGATTGACATCTAAACAAACAACTCCAAGACATGTTACTCTGTTGCATGAGCAAGAACAAGGGGAAGACTCTTAGGATAAGACAGAAATGTTTTTGCAGGGATGACCTTTAGTTTTGATCATTAATATTGAGCAAACATTGTACTTGTGGAAAGAAAGAGAAAGCACTCTCTAGAAAGACAAACAACGAAAGGGCATAGTGTTGTCAGGAATAACAAAGAGTTAGATGCAACATTCATGGCGTGTGCCGGGTAGGTGAGGACAAATGGGGGCAAGGAACAGGCAATTTCTGGTCCTCAACTGCATTGAAGGTGTTGATCTACTACTTTCTCTCTTCACCAAGATTATAATAAATAGAGATGATTTAGGTGGAAGCTAGTGAAATTTAAATTAGAATTTCAAGGAAGATGTTAGACTTTCCATCATTGATAATCTTGCAGACAACTAGCCTGTTGTTATAGTCTAGATTAGTTTGATAATGGAGAAATAGAAGAGATACTCTCAGCGTCATTTTATTTCTTCCAAATATAATATCTTCTGAGAAAATAACTGTTTTTATAATTTAATATGTGAAACTCGAGGTTATTACACCTCTAGAAATGGGAATTTTGAAAACTTAAATTCTTATCACAAATGTTTTCCTATAGTTCTCATTTACGTATAAGTTTGTAATTTACTGACTACAGCCCAAAGATAAAGCTTTATTTGGAACAAATATAAATATTCATCTCGCTTGTCTCCTTTTACGTGGTAGGTAAAATCACTGAAATTTCAGACATATGCACAATTGTTTCTGTAATACAGTAAAAGATAAAATGTCACTACTTCTGTCAAGACTTTTAAACCTTACACTGATTTCCGGGTAATAAAGGTAATAAATCGTTTAACTTATCATGTATTTTTAAAAAACTTTTTGATAGATAAGGATCACCAAGCCCAAGATAACTTAAATATTCCTAATTTACTACTTGGAGAAACACCCTGATGGCTGAGAGAAAAATGTAGTATTTAATATCACAACATGCTAACTTGGTAGAAATAAGCAGAGGCAATGAGGAGGGGAGCTGGGACCTCTAGGAATGCACCATAGGCTCACATTTCAAATGCCAAAATCTGGAGGTAGAGTCATGGTCTTTATAAGGTATCTTAGTTCATTTAGACTGCTATGACAAGATACCATAAACGGAGTGACTTACAAACTATTGAAATTTATTTCTCACAGTTTTGGAGGCTTGGCATCCAAGATCAAGGTGCTGACAGATTTGGTGTATGGTAGGGCCCAGTTTCTGGTTGCGAAATGGTGCATTCTAACTGTGTCCTCATGTGACAAAAGGGGCAGGGCAGGGTTTGGTTGTTGTTGTTGTTGTTTTTGAGACAGAGTCTTGCTCTGTTGCCCAGGCTGCAGTGCAGTGGTGTGATCTTGGCTCACTTCAAGCTCCACCTCCCAGGTTCAAGTGATCCTCCTGCCTCAGCTTCCCGAATAGCTGGGATTACAGATGTGCATCATCAAGCCCAGCTAATTTTTGCATTTTTAGTAGAGACGGGGTTTCACCACGTTGGCCAGGCTGATCTGGAACTCCTAGCCTCAAGAGATCTGCCGGCCTAGGCCTCCCAAAGTGCTGGGATTGCAAGCATGAGCCACCACGCCTGGCCAGGAGGACACTAATCCTATTCATGAGAGCTTCATCCTGATAATATTATCACTCCACAAAGGCCCCACCTCTTAATACCAGCACCTTGGTAATTCAACATATAAATTGTGGGTAGACAGAAATGTTCAGACCACAGCACAAAGTGACAGTGCCTTCTATTTCACTGAGATTGTCGATGCCATGCACAATGTGCGTGTTCTGTATTCTTCACACGGCTATTCTAATGATCATATTCTCCACTACCGTAGTATACTTTCCTCAAATCTCACACATATCTTGCAATGGGAAACGAACCTTATAAGTGGGAAAGTCTACGAGGCCTTCCTTCTCCTGCACATTTAGCTATCGAAATGATTCCTTCATCTCAATCTTTCTAAGCCATTTTTTCTCAAGACACTCTATCTTTGTTTTTTTAATATTCATGGTAAGAAAATAGTTAACATTACTGTCTTTGAAGTTATTCCCAAGAGATATAAAAGAAATTAAAATGAAAGCTCTGTTTATGGGCAATCAATTGGGCCCATGTACTGTTTGGGTTCCCCAGCCTCATATCCTTCTAGGCCTGGCCCTGTGTTAACTTAAATATCTATTCTCCCTTAAAAGTACCAGACCTCACCACTCTGTAATATATCCATGTAACAAAATTGCACTTGTACCCCTTAAATTTACACAATTTTTAAAGTGCCCATTTTGTTTATTACTCTCTCCTTTTCAACATTCTCTGGACTTTGCCCACTCTAGTATTCCTTTAATTGCTTGCATTTTCCATTCTTCTTTTTTTTTAAATTATACTTTAAGTTCTGGGGTACATATGCAGGATGTGCAGTTTTGTTACATAGGTATACACGTGCCATGGTGGTTTGATGCACCCATCAACCCGTCACCTATATTAGGTATTTCTCCTAATGCTATCCCTTCCCTAGCCCCTCATCCCCCGACAATCCCCAGTGTGTGATGTGCCCCTCCCTGTGTCTAGGAACTCTCATTTTTAACTAAGAGTTTCATGTCTATATAAACCCACGCACACGTGTGCACACATCTCCCTTTCCATGCTTTCTATCTTCCTTATATCATTCAATTCCTCATAGCTGAACTTCTCAAAAGATACTCACTGTCTCTCTTTATTATTATTATTTTTTTTTACCATCCATGAGCTTCTTAGTCCCCACCTTAGTTCCTCTGATTCTTGCATGGAAAAAAAAAAACAAAAAACAGTGACACAAACTGAAAAGACAGTGACACAAACTGAAATTTAGTCCTCTCCATGTCTCTGGCGGTTTTCTGACTTCATTTCAAATTCGCCATATTCTTTATATAACACTGCCTTGTGCTTGTGTTACTATTCTTATACTAGACTCCTGACCACTGGAGGTGGTACCAGTGGTACCTTACCTTCACATTCTTAAGAGAAAGCATACAAAGATGATTGTATCTCTGTTAGGTTTCTTCTAACTCTCCTCTTCCTTTGAGAACGGTGCCAAATTTAGGCTTTGGAGGCTCAAGCCTAAGCTTCTGTAATTCTATAATCATATAACAATTTTTTTCTGAGTTCTCTATAACCAAAACAATGCCACGACAAAATTAATTATTGCACCAATATACTTTCTTGCTCAGTTTATCTGTGTTGACTCATCTTCTTGACCAAAAACCTCCATCAGTAGAAATTTGAAAGATAGATTCTGCAACTCCATATGCCTCTATGATAGTATTATATTAACAACGGTCTACTCCAGGTCATTTATGTCCTCATCTATTTATTTGTTCCAACAGAAGACAGTGTACATGTCAATTTACTTGCTCTGAGGTGAAATGTAAGGAGCACAAACACACACACAAATCAAGACTGTAAACGAGATCGAGATAATCAAATGGCTTCCAGAGAGGAAATGTGTGCTGTAAAGTTTGGGTGACCAGGAGAACTGACAACTAAGAACAATTTTTATAAGAAAAATTTTATAAGAACAATTTTCTCTCGTCTTTAAAACAAATTCTTGCTTTTGAAACTTGATTAGAAAGAACTTCTTTCCAATTGACATTCTAGATATATAAATTTTACAATGGTATCAATACACTAATTTATTATTACAGAGAAACCAATTAACTAAGGCCTATTTTTCATTGTGACCCGAGCCACGTTGCAGGCAGAGAGCTGTGTAGCTGGCTAGCATACTGAAGATCGGTTATTTTCTTATTGGTACTAAGTCCCTGTGGAAGATAAGGTTTTATTTGTTGGAAAATGCTCTAAGACACTTGTTACAAGTGCAACATAAAAAAAATACTTAGCAGATATTAGAAAAAGCCATGCCACTCTTATCTTTTATTCTTTAAATGGCTCAAAATAGGATTAATTTTATATATATATATATAAACTAATTGTACTTTTAGCATAAAATAAATACACATTTTTAAAGACTTGTTTAGAGCAGTTTCAGGTTTTATATATATGTGTATATATATGTATGTGTGTGTATATATATATATATAACTAATTGTACTTTTAGCATAAAATAAATACACCTTTTTAAAGACTTGTTTAGAGCAGTTTCAGGTTTACAGCAAAATTGAGAGGAAGGTACAGGGATTTCTGATAAACCTCTTACCTCCACACATGCATAGTCTAAGCAATTATCAATATCCTCGACTAGAGTGGAACATGTTACCACTGACAAATCTACATTAACACGTCATTGCCACTCAGAGTCCATAGTTTGCCTTAGAGTTCACTCTTTGTTTTGTATGTCCTATGAGATTAGACAAACGGATATTGACATGTTTCCATCATTTTGGTATTCTACACAGTATTTTCACAAGGGTAAAATATCCTCTATGCGTGGCCTAGTCATTCCTCCCTCTCTGCAAATCCCTCACTGTTTGACGGTCTCCATGTTCTTTGCCTTGTCCAGAATGTCGTATACAGTCGTCTCTTGGTTTGCATGGGGGAATGGTTCCAGGACACAGCTTATTTACCAACATCTGTCCATACTGAAGCGTCACTTGAATATTGCATTTTCAATATGCGTTTGCTTGAAAATGAATTCTTTGTCTACGTGGACCCATGCAGTTTAAACTCATGTTGTTCAAAGGTCAGCTGTAGTTGGAATCATATCATACGTAACTTTTTCAGATTGACTTCTTTCACTTAATAGTAACTATTTAAGTTTTCCCCATGTCTTTTCATGGCTTAATAGCTTATTTCTGTTTAGCATTGCCTAACATTTTATTGCCTAAATATATCACAGCTTATTTATCTATTTACCTACCGAAGAGCATCTTGGTTGCTTCCAAGTTTGGCAGTTATGAACAAAGCTGCTATAAACATCCATGTGCAGCTTTTGAGTGGACATATGTTTTTAACCTCTTTGGGTAAATATAAAGGAGTATGATTGCTGGAATGTGTGGTAAGGGCGTGTTTAGTTCTATAAGAGGAAGCCAAACTGTCTGCAAAAGTAGCTCTACCATTTTCCATTCTACCAGCAATAAATGAGAACTGCCGTTGTTCCACATCCTTGCCAGAACAGTGATGACTGTTCTGGATTTTGGCTATTCTAATAGATAGGTATTGGAATCTCACTGTTTAAATCTGCATTTCCCTGATGCCATATGATGTACAGCATGTTTTTCTATATTTATTTGCCATCTGTATATCTGTTTTGATGATATATGTCTGTGGGTCTTTGGCTTATTTTAATGAAATTGTTTCTTTTCTTATTGAATTTTCAGAGCATGTTATACATTTTGGAAAACAGTACTTTATCAGATATGTATTTAAAATATTTCCCTTATTCTGTGACTTGTCTATTTATTATCTTGATGGTTTCTTTCTCAGAGCAGAGTTTGTTTTTAATTTTAATGAATTCCCTCTTATCAATTTTTTTTTTCATGGATTGTGCCTATGGTGTCATATCTAAAACGTCATCACAAATCTGAAAGTCATTATCGACTTTCTCCTGTGTTCCCTTCCGGAGTTTTATAGTTTTGCATTTTATATTTAGGTGTGTAATCCATTTTGAGTTTTTTGTTGTTGTTGTTGTTAAGGGTGTTAGATTTTGTGTCTGGATTTATTTTATGTATTCATTTTTTTTTTTTTACATGTGGATCTCTACTTGCTGAGCATCATTGATTAAAAGAAGTATCTTTGCTCTATTGTATTGTCTTTGCTTCTTTATGAAAGATCAGTTGAGTATGTTTATGTGAATTTATTTCTGGGCTTTCTATTCTGTTCCATTGATCTGTCTATTCTTTCACCAAAACCACACTGTCTTGATTACTACATCTTTGCAACATATGGTATAGTAAATAAGTCAAAGTTGTGTATTATCAGTCTGCCAACTTTGTTGTTTTTTCAATCTTGTGCTGGCTATTCTGGGTCTTTTGCCTTTTCATGTAAATGTTAGAGTCAGTTTGTCAATATCCACAAAACAGCTCATTGGGATTTTTATTGGGATTGTATTGATACTATGGATAAAATTGGAAATAACTAATATCTTAACAATAACAACTCTTCTTATACATGAAATTTAAATATCTTTTTATTTAATTATTTGTACTACCTTTTTAAAATTCAATCTGTAGTACTGTAAAATCTTATGAAAATCTCTAATTTTGGTAGATTTTGTCCTTAAATTTTCTGGGTCTTTTAAACAAAATTTAGGCAGGTTATAAACAACTTCTATGATATTGTAAAACAGAAATGCTACCCAGAACTTGTTCTTCTTTTTCTTGGAAAATATTATAGATTTTAGGGAAAACATATTCTATGTATAATCATTTTTTATTTGTCAAGTAAGTTGGCATCACCATGGGTATTCCTGAGTTTCAATTAGAATAGTAAAAATATTCAGTAATATCTCAAGGAGAAATTTATTTGAGACTAAGAATTTAAAAAATAATTTCCAAAGTTACATGGACACCATATTTAGACAAAACACCTAGCAATCCATGACTCGATTATATTTAGTTATTATATTAGTGCTTAATTTGTCATTAATCCTAACATTCTTTTATATAAAGAAATGGTACAAAAAAAGATGAGATGCTTTTCTGAGTACGTGTAATTAGGGAATACTATTATCTGCTTAGGCTAAGTAAGTATGAATTTGGCACGATGCATAGGCTCACACTTAAAATATACTATAACAGCTTTTTATGTAAAGTGATCAAGGGCATTGGGTGAATTGCGTGTTCAGCCCTTTCTTTTCATGCACTCCAATTTTGATATGATTCTCTTGTCCACACACGTTTCTTGCTGCCACTCATAGGATTTTCTCAATGTTAATCTATCTTAGTTTATATATATATATAAACATATTATATATATATTTGCTTCGTGCTAGTACATAGTAATAATTATTCACATTGTAGTTTATATTTTATTAACAGGAATTTAATTCAATGCTTGGCTATTTAACTACATGGAAACAATTTATTGATAAATACAATGTCACTGACAAATATTCTCAGCATTGTCTTATAAATAATACATATTTATTTTGGTTTATTCATTAGGAAATGTAAATATAGCACTCGAAAGTATTTATATTTCCATGGCCATTATTTGCTACAAAAGAATTTAATCCAATTTAATCCAATGTTGGCTTCATTTAATATTACCTATTTCTAGTGAAAAGACATTATTTCAATAACTATTATTTTCATAATGAAATTTACAGAAACGTTAAGCACCGTATGAAAGTTAAAAACAAAAGCTGCGTTTGTCCCACTTTTGGTAGCAGCAGTGTTGAAAGACAGAGAATGGTCAGTCTTCAGATGAGTCATAAGAAGAATTCGATTCAAGGACTATTGCACTCCATATGTGACCCAATTGTCTCAAACCCCTATTGTAACTGAAGCCAAAAAGGGATAAAACAGATATTGAAAATGAAATTAGAAATACTGATATTTGAAGGGAAAAATTAGCTTTTCAGACTCAGAGCATGTATTAGCAACAGTGAAATGGATGAAGGCAATGCTCTCTGTGAATCTTGGAGAGGAAGATGCTGTATCGTTTGGTTCTGTTTTTTGTTTGTTTTTTAACTTACAAAATTTTCATTCTTTCCTACCTGAATATTTTAAAACAAAGGTAAACAAAAGCTGTTTATTTGAATATTCAATGCTAAAATAGTAATGTGGCATTTGTGATATTCCAGTTGAATGCAATTTCTTCTATCCTCTTCTCTCTTATTCACTATCTATATGCCTACTATATTTCTCTTTTCGTTATTAAAATGCCACTCAGCCACTCAGCAGCAAGAAGATGATGAGTCAGAAGTTGTCAACATGCCTTTTCAAAGCTATAAAGTTGCAACAGTTGCTTGTTAGGATAAAACCTCTAGAGTAAAAAGTGAAATGTAGGGATATTATTGTACCAGCTTGTTGAATGCATATGAGAATAGAGACTACATTGTCAATTTATGGCATCAAAGGGGGAGTGAGAAGCACTAAAATTTGTCATTTCAGACCGCAGTACATTTTCAGGGGAGAAGACACTGAACCCAAGGGACCTGACCACTCAGTTGCTAGCAAAATAGGAATGTATTTTAAATATTTGAACCAGTAGCACTTTTAAAATAATTTTAGATGTGCCAACAAATTTTATGAATGAAGCTTGGCTCCATTTGTTTTATTTATAATTATAACTTAATAATTTATAATTCTCATTTATTGAAGAAAATATTAGTAGAGAGGAGTTTTCTATCCCAATGTGTTGCTCATGTTAGTCATTTTTCGTCAGATTTCTTATTCCACTTTGTCTGAAAAGTCACTTTCATTCTTTAGTCCTGCTCTTTGTGCTTTTTTTCAATAGGTGAAGCCCAAAATTCCCACAAAGTTTATACCTTCTGATTTAATGTGAATACAACAATTTTTATATATTCTATTATAACATGGATCGCAATGAGATATAATTATATGGTTAAATGGCTTACTGCCATAACTCAAGGTGAGCTTTTCAAGAAGTGGGCCAATATTTTATTTTTTTTCTAATTCTTAAAACTTAACATTTGTTCAGTTGGTCAATTGTTATTGCTGAGTTGCCAAATGAATGTTGAATGATGGCTGTTGAAAATACATTACAATATACTTTCTTTTATATTTCTTAATTTTTGTGGGTCCACAGTAGGTGTATATATTTATGGGGTACATGATATATTTTGACATGGTCACACTATGTGAAATAAGCACATCATGGAGAATAGGGTATCCATCCCCTCAAGGGTTTTTCCATTGGATTACAAACAAATTACACTCTTTAAGTGATTTTAAAATGTACAATTAAATTATTATTAACTATAGTCATGCTATTGTGCTATCAAATAGTGGGGTCTTATTCATTCTATTATTTTTTATACCCAACTCCTCCCCACATTTCCCACTAGCCTTCCAAGCCTGCGTTAACCATTCTTTTGCTCTCTATGTCCATGA
Source organism: Pongo pygmaeus (assembly GCF_028885625.2). Lineage (NCBI taxonomy): Eukaryota > Metazoa > Chordata > Mammalia > Primates > Hominidae > Pongo > Pongo pygmaeus. Next base: position 15,027,764 of record NC_085930.1, on the reverse strand, counting down.
GTTCAACTGTTTTGATTCTTAGATCCCACAAATAAATGAGAACAAATGATGTTTGTCTAAGAGTGTAAAATTAATTTAGAAAACAGTTATTGAAAATAGTATAATGCCATTTGTTTCTATGATTTTAAGTATTAGAATTGAAGTAAGCAAAATAATAGTGGCACAAGATGCTGTAAGGACAAGAAGGGTAAAATTTCATCAGAAATAGTAAGAAATGTCAAGATACAGTTTTCCTAAGTAAAAATTAGTGAACAATCCACAGAAAAGTATATTGTGTTATGCGCTCCTTTTATCTAGTGAAAAGTAGTACTCTATGGCTGGATTTTGAAGTGCAGGATCTTGATTTTGCTTTAAAGATATTAATATGATGGTTCTGAGCAAAATTTAACCAACAAAGTAAGGAATGAAAACAGTCCAACTTAAAGGGTTGTTTAAGATTTAGAAAGACTTTAGCTCATGCCTGTAATCCCAGCACTTTGGGAGGCCGAGGCAGGCAGATCACCTGAGGTCAGGAGTTCAAGACCAGCCCGGCCAACATGGTGAAACCCGTCCCTATTACAAATACAAACAGTAGTTGGGCATGGTGGTGTGCCTCTAATCCCAACTACTTGGGAGGCTGATATACAATAATCTCTGGAACCCGGAAGGCTGATATTGCAGTGAGCCTAGATGGTGTCACTGTACTCCAACCTGGGCAACAGAGCCAGACTCTCTGTCTAAAAGAAAAAAAAAAAAAAGATTTAGTAAGATTTTATAATTTGGAACCATCAGAAATAATAGCTAAGGGATGAGTTTTAAATTAGACCATACAGCCTAGTTAGACTATGCGACAAAAACTTTAAAAAGTATTACAGATAAAAGAAGAGTTTTGTTGTGTTTTGATATGTGATTTGCTTACCCTAGAAGACCTTAAACATTTTAATAAACTGAAGTGAAGAATGAATATACATTAAAGGTTTTCAGTGCAAAAGCTTTTTAAAATGTTGTGTTTACTATTTAAATTTTTGATATAAAATCTTAATTACTAAGAAAGAAATTATTTTTTCATAGAAAAAATGACAAAATTACATTAGCTCTTGGATTGTGTAGTCTACTTCTCTACTGGAATAACAATTTTTGCACATAAAATATTATAATAGTAACTTCAGAAATAGATTGCCTTTTTGGCAGGGAGCGGTGGCTCATGCCTGTAATCCCAGAACTTTGGGAGACCCAGGCGGGGGGATCATTTGAGGTCAGGAGTTTGAGACCAGCCAGACAAACATGGTGAAATGCCATCTCTACTAAAAATACAAAAAAGTTAGCCGAGCATGGTGGTGCATGCCTGTAGTCCCAGCTACTGGGAAGGCTGAGGCAGGAGAATAGGTTGAAGCCAGGAGGTGGAGGTTGCAGTGAGCTGAAATCATGCCACTGCGCTCCAGCCTCGGCGACAGCAAGACTCTGTCTCGAAAGGACGGAAGGAAGGAAGGAAAGAAAGAAGGAAGGAAAGAAATAGATTGCCTTTTTAAATATAAAGTAAGGATAATGGTAAGTTACTAGATATTTTATTTAATGGAAGAATTTAGAATATGAATTATAATTCCTTTATAGTGTATTTCTGTTGCATTTTTTATATAAGGTGATTGCAACCTAGGGCAATAGGTGCACAATTAATTGCTCATTTGTTTTTTTGTCTCTCAAGGGTTACCTCAAACTTCCATAGACCAGCCTGAGAATTTTGGTTTTGTTTTGTTTCATTACATATTGTTTTAATTCCCTTTTCCTGTCCATCACGTAGCTTCATGGAGAAACTGGAATTGATGAGAGTCAGTAATTCTTTTATCAAAGTTAATTTTGTTCGTTATCTTCTAGCCAAATAATAAATACAATTAGATCAACTGTAACAATAAAAATATACTTGTCTCTTTAATTAAGGATCCATATCTTAGGGAGCTATAGTATTAGGAAATACTTCAACTTTAATTTTACCACTGTATTAATTCAAGATATTAATATGTATGCATGTGTACCATATATACAAGTTAATCACATTTCTATGAACCATTTTATTTTTCTGGGCAATCTTTAAAATGCAGAATAAAACCTGTGATCTCATTTCAAAATAACTCTGCAATGAACTTCAAGTATCATGAGTTTGAAACTGGATGGTCAGTAAGCTGGAAAACCAAGTGGAATAAGGCTGCATATAAAATTTAAAAACAGAAAGGGATAGTCTGATATGCCTTCACAATGAAAAGTAATTCAGTAGTGTAACATTTAAAATCTCATTAAAGAGCTCCAAGTTTTCCAGATATTAAAACAATCATCCTGCAGAAGAGAAGTATTATTTAAACTACTGATGGATGTAGTAAGAAGCTTTCACGTTTAATGGTTCAGAAGCATCATTCCTGTGTGCAAACAAGAATAATGAGTAAATCCAAATTTTCATGAATCATAATTAAGAAAAAAGAGTAAGGAAAAAATTGCAATTCAGTTAGAGGACAAAAATGAAGTATAAGAAAGCTCTACAATTGTTATCTTAGGTTTATAACAATGAAAAGTAAGAGGTAGGAAAATGTAATCATGATAGACTGACAACAATCAACATTAAAAATATAATCATATGTACTATTGCATACATATGTATGTGTATGTATTACATATGTTTGCATGTAAATGTAAACCAACATTTACATATATGCACACACATATACAGTCATATGCCACATAACAATATTTCGGTCAACAATGGACCACATATATGATTATGGTCCTGTAAGATTATAATGGAGCTGAAAAAATGCTATCACCCAGTGGCATTTTAGCTATTGCAATGTCATAGCTCAACCCATTACTCACATTTGTGGTGATGCTGGTGTAAGCAAACCTACTGTACTGCCAGTAGTAAAAATTTGTCATACATGCAATTATGTACAGTATAAGAGTGCTTGATAATGATGATAAACAACTATGTTACTGATTTGTGTATTTACTATACTATGATTTTTATTATTATTTTAGAATGTACTCTTTGTACTTACAAAAAAAAAAAACTGCAAAAGAGCTTCAGGCAGTTCCTTCAAGAAATATTTCAGAAGTCACCATTATTATAGGAGATGACAGCTCCATGAGCGTTCTTGTCTCTGAAGACCTTCCAGTGGGACAAGATGTGGAGGTGGAAGACAGCGATATTGATGATCCTGATCCTGTCCAGGCCTAGGCTAACGTGTGTGTGTCTTAGTTTTTAACAAAAATATAAAAAGTAATAAATAAATTGAAATAAATTTAAAATATTAAAAAAGCTTGTTGAATAAGGACATCAAAAGTAATTTTGCACAGCTATACAATGTGTTTTTGTTTCAAGCTGTTTTATTACAAAAGAGTCAAAAAGTTACAAAATTTAAAAGTCTATAAAATAAAAAGTTAAAACCAGCTAAGATTAATTTATTATTAAATAAAGACAAATGTTTTTATTACATTTATTTTAGCTTAAGGGTACAGCATTTATAAAATCTTCAGTCTTCTATAATAATGTACTAGGGCTTCACGTTCACCCACCACTCACTCACTGACTCACTCAGAGCAACTTCCAGTCCTGCAAGCTCCATTTATGTCAAGTACAATTTTTTACTTTTTATGCTGTATTTTTACTGTACCTTCTCTGCATTTAGATGTTTCTATGCATGAATACTTACCATTGTGTTATAATTCCCTACAGTATTTAGTACGGTAACATGCTGAATAGGTTTGGAACCTAAAAGCAATCGGTTATACCACATAGCCTAGGTGTGTAGGAAGCTATACCATCTAGATTTGTGTAAGTGCACTCTTATGTTGTTGTACAGTGATGAAATTGCTTAAGGACGCATTTCTCAGAACATATATTCATTTTTAAGTGATGTGTGACTATTCCAAAAATGAAATACTAGATAAACACTTTAGTATGGTACTCAGGAACCTCCATAATATTGGCCTGATAAGATGTCTTACCAGCTTCATATGTACTATTTTTTTTCCAATTTCATAATCCAGTTATTTTATTCTGGATTTCCCTAATAGAAATATTTGTTCACATCCATTGTTAAAGTTTTCATTTACAATTCTGTGAAATAAAATAAAAAACATGTTGTTTAAACTATTTTTTGCATGTTTTCAAATGAATTTGTTTCCACTTTGATGGTACTTCCTATTGAATTTTTATTTTAATGTTTCAGCTTACTTGTAAAAATCTCACTTTATTTATGCTTGTAGATTTTTTTTCTGATTGTGCCAGTCCCTTTCACAATCATTTCATATATTTATAATCAATCCTACTAAAATTAATGAACAAATAATTTAATAAAATAATAACTCAAATGATAACAGGGAAGATACTGCCTCTCAAGGAAACTAAATATTTTCCAGTAGAGAGAAAATAGACTCAAGATAGGAAGTGTAGGAAGTTGGGCATTAATGAGCACTCTATAAACTAAGGGTACTAGTTGATTATATACCTTTATTAGGGTTTTGTGTGAGTTGTATTTGAAAAGACTGGATTTTTTTTTTTAGGTTGGTGAACAGGGAGATTCAAAATTTTAAAAAAATTAATGAAATAGAACACTTTTTTTTTCAAAATTTTCTATTCCAAGGCACACTCCATTTATCTTAATTTTCTCTAATAGAGCTGAGGCTCAAAGTAGAATACATTATAATCACATGTTCTTAAATGTGATTGTTATAGGCATTTTGTGATTAATGGAACTGGGCATTACAGCTATGGAAATGCTGGTGAGCAGTTGGTATTTGAAAAGGATATTCTTCATTATCGTAATAAAGAACAAACAAATGTCTCAAAAAGTCATCCAGTAATTTGTAAATGTTTGGCATTTTTGTTCAATTAAAGAATTACTTGTTAGATAAAGTTTTAAATATATATGAAGGTTTAATGTTTTTCAAGTTTTCTTACAACGTGATTGGTCTTAAATACCTTTACATAACTGACAGTACCCGTTAAATGCATACTGACAGGACCCACTAAGTGCATACGTCTGGTGCTGGGCACTATAGGACCTGTTCACTGTTCTGTATGCTCTCCCATCCTGAACCTTCTCTTCGCGACGTCAAAGCGGTTGGACTGTTGCTAGGAATATTCCTGAAAGTTATTCCTATTCTTGGATGTTTAGCTGTAATCTAGCTGAAATATAAGAGACTATGAATCACATAAATATGCAAGACAAAATTCAAACTAAATGAACAGCCAACTCATATCAGCCATAGTCTCTCTAATACCATATAGAGTTATAGAAAGTATAAAACATGGAAAATTAGAGTATGAAGAAGATGTCTTAAACAATTGCAATTATTATCTTACTTTTGCAAATTTTACAAAAAATATATGACCATGAGAGTATATTGCTATAATGATTCTCTAGGCCTAGAAAGGAACCCTTGTAAAAGTGAGGGGCTTGGTAGATTAAGATTCGTTAATCCATATGCCTTTGAACAGCAGCTGGCCATAGCTAAGCTATGAAGCAAACAGAGGGGGAAAAGCAACAGATAAAAAGCTGAAATAGACAAGTCTGGATTTAAAGATACTGAGAATGAGTATCACGATTTAGGCATTTTAATTTGTGCTCCTCTGCAAAATTGCTTGGACAGTTGTGACATCTGAGTTAGTGAGAATCACTTTCCTTTTCAGACATGTATTGAGTGCCTATTATGTTCAATGCACTGGTTATTTTCCCTCAATCCATAGAGTGGTTTAGAATAATGATAGTACATGTTACAGAGATTATAAAAACAAGCAACTATGTTATGAGAGCCATAAAATATAAATTAGGTGTGAGAGAATTGATATAATGGAGCAAATTATTTTATCTGTTTGAGAGGATCAATTTTCAAGTAGTATATAAGGTTTGAAGGGTCTTAAAAGTTAACAGGTTTAAGAGGAAAAAAAAATCCAGTGAGGATAGGAGACACCAACATGAATAAATGTGTTTTGAAAGGTAAAATTTATGAAGATAATAGTCTAGCATGCAAGATCTTTGATGATCTCTGAGCAAGTTTTATTTGGCTAACTTAACTCCCTCCATTTATCCCACACACATAAGCGCTAGGTGAATCGCTATTCCCGAACCATGAATCACCTCCCAATTCCTGTGTCTTTCACCTGCAGTTCTGTGTACCAGACATGGCTTTTGCCACTTGCTTCCAATGACCTCCTGTTCATCTTTAAGTTCCACCTCATTGTTGCTCTCCCGTAAACTGCTCTTTGCTCATAGCATAATGAATTACTCTTCCCTTTGTGTTTTCATAGCATTTGCATATTACATTTTATTATGGTGATTTTGTGTCTGATGCTGCTTATTAAACTGAAGTATTTCAGGTTTAGGATAAAAACTAATTTATCTTTGTGGCCTGTATGTGCTTTTCACAGTACATTGCATATAGTGGTTTTCAATAAACATTTGATGAATGAAGGAAGATATTTTTAAAAATATGCAATGGCATTGTCAATCCCTTCAAGGTATTCTTTCATTACTATAGTATTCCTGAGAAAAATTGCAGGTAAATTCATTCTATTTTGCAGTGTATCTTAGTTTAAAAAATTGAAAACTTACCCCAAAAAAAGCAAAGAAGCAAACATTGAGGATACACACACATATACAGATGTATAAATATATGTATATATTTATGGCCTAAATGTATATAGAAAACATATTTTATCTAAACTAAGAGAATACAAATATATAAATCTGTTGAAATTGCTAAATACTACAAATTGCCTGTCTCATCCATATTTATTGACTTGCCTTTTTATGAACATTATAAAAAGAATAGGAAAGTAACAGTGAGTTTTAGTATAGTCTAGCTAATATGCCAGTCAATTGCTTTCCTTTTTTGATATATAATTAAGGTGGTAAAAACTGATTGCTGAATTATGGTAAACTATATTAGGTGATGAATTGATAAGTTCTACAGAATGATAATAAATTATATGACTGTTATCACCTTTACCAAAAAGAGAATAATCTTCAATTTTACTGGAACTACTCTGATCAAGACATCAACGTGCAAATCCTTTTAAAATTAAGTGTGAAATTGAAAATATAATTTAAGTATTAGCTCTACTACATAAAGTTTCTTCTTCTAAAAATTTAAGACAAAACACACTTTTTGCAATCTATGCAAGAAACAATAGAAAATCATTTCGTGGGCAAAAGGAAGGACATTCTGATATTGAGGAGACTAGTGTTGATTACTTAATATGATTACATTATTCAACATGATTACATTATTCTTTCTTACTAGTTCAAATTTATTAGGATGGTGCAAAAGTAATAGCAGTTTTTGACATTACTTTTAATGGAATATGTGACCAGTATGTGCTTATAAAGTATAAACAAATACATTAAAAGTAATGGCAAAAACATCAATTACTTTTGTGCCAACCTAATAATTGTAAAACTTTGTATTAGAAATAATAATTAAAGATATCATATAATATAACTGAGTATACGGGATAGTATAACCATTCTTATTTCTTAATGCAAGTGTAAATTCTTAAAACTATAATCAAAATGTCCATAGACCTTTATTCCTGTTTACTAGATAAGAGGTAGCATTAACTCTATAAACAAATATTGTTCACGTATTGCTCTTGCCACTGCCTGGACCTGAGAGTCTTTATCACTAAACTTTCTCCACTTATTTTTGTTTGCAACTTGGGGATGTCATGTCATTTAGCCTGAGTCTTCTCATTGAAGATTTGCTTCCAACCTGAATGAACTGTTTTACTTTCACAGCTTCCAGTGCCCTGTGAAAAAAAAGTCAGTCCTCTGATGTCTATAGTTACTGACCTCCATCTGCTAAGAGCTATAGCTTTCCCAGGACACCACCTGGGCTCCCAGTGTACAGAGCAGGACAGAAGGAAGGAATAACCCCATATTCAACTCTTGCCATCAGCACCCAAATCAACAGTGCTTGAAATATACTCATTTGTAAGTTCACCTTTTTAACCAGCTGCCATGTCTAAAGCCTCTGTAATGAGGCTCAAAAGACACCTCACAGATAAAACTGGCAGAATACCATTTCCTTCACTGTGCTTATCTCCATTATCCTTCCTTCCAGACTCCTGTATACACACACATGCACACACATGCACAAACACACATGTCCCCAGGCACCCAAATAAATAAAAGCTTAAACATCTAACAGTATTTTTTAAAATCTTATGTATTTCTTTTCTCAATCCAAACAAAAGCCCTCTTACCTGCCAACAAGTGCAAATGATAATTTGGAAAATTTTCCTGCCCATTAGTTCAGCAAACTGCTAGACTCGGAACCCAGATAACCATATCACATTCCTCATGTTATGTACTGGGCATCAAAAGGCAAATGCTTATCATTTATACATATTGTTTTCACTTGTTCCAGTGTTTGAATTATTTTACATAAATTAGCAAAGAACAATTTTAAGTGAATGCAAGGAAAGAGAAGTCAACCTCACGTAGGTTTATATTTATACCAACTACGTCACAGAATTTATTAAAGGATTGAATGAGTTAATATTTACAAAGTAACTATCATAGTGTCTGATTTGTGTTCATAAAATGTGCCTGGAGGGAAATAATTTTTTAAGAGAAAACTACACTTCCCAGCCAGCCTGATTTCTTTATTTCTATCTATTATTCAATATCATTCCTCCTTTCTAAGGATTTTGAAAGTGATTGCTTCTATCAGACATCTTGCTATGGTTCAGATCCAGGCTTATGACGGCTGCCTCATCACAATATGTGGAATATTGTTTATACAGCTGCAGTTCCTTTTCTTCTGATTACAATTTTTTATTAATTTTGCCTCTGTGTCTTTTCATAAATCTAATCTTAGATATCAGATGTAATGTTTGTTTTAATTAAACATTCAGCCTCTGACTTGACGGAGGCAATTTGAGTTATATCCAAATATTTCTAAGCAAATTTAAACTTAAAAAAACTTCAAGTTTTCACAGCAGCTGCACCAGTCTACAATCCCACCAGGTGTGTAGGAGAGTTCTAGTTGCCCTGCATTTTCTGTATAAACTATTTGATTACATAGTTTTCATTTTCAATGATTATTTTTTAAATCACACTATTATATAGTATCCCTCATTACTGAGTTTGGAGCAGATGTGGAACCTCAAAGTATAAACGTGAACAAAGTCACATCTAGAATAAGTACAAATCATTCATACAGTGAATGATATTTATTTAAAAACTATATAATTCTCCCAATCCTTCTTTTGAATATGTTGCCCATGATTTGAAAATAATAATGTTATGATTTTTTTATGAAAGGATTTTTAAGTCTGAAAGATTATTGCTTTTTTAATTCCAAAGCAAATTCATTTTTCGAATCAGATGATCATAATACTGTATTATAGAATATTTGCATACACGTCACAATATTATGCTCAAGACTCATATACTCTTATTTAGGAACCTTGCAGAAATTAACACTGAATTCTTTTTACATGAGGAGTACTCAGGAATGATGTAGTTTTTATTGCAATGATTTCTAAAGGACATGTACTGGGAAGTACTATTAGTTAAAGGTTTTTAAGAATGGTATTAATGCTTCGTATCGATCAGATCCAAAGTAGTAAAAGATATGTAATAGAATGTAAGTGAGGGGATGAATCTATGAAAATAAACCAAATATTGAAAATTATCTTGGAAAGGAAAAATTATTTAATTAACTCAAATAGTTGAAAAAAGGTCTTAGATTGATGACATAGTTCATCTCAATTGACTTGTAAACCTTTCTGGCATTTTTTACTGAAAATTCTCATTCCTGCAAAACATATCTTGATGTAATATATTTATGTTGAATGAATATAAATGTAATATTATATACACACATACACAAATACAAGTGTAAATAATATACTCTCAATATATTCACATTTTCTCCCACGGGTAGATATGCCATAACAAGTAATGAGGAATCCAAATCATTCCCTCTTGGGGGTGAAGTACGAAAGAACAGCTGTGTCACATGCATAGAATCATATAGTAGTTTCCAAGAAGACACCTGGAAACTTGCAGTTACAGTCATCAGAGGTTGCCTGGAAATATAGTCGATGTGAATGATCTCAAGTTATCTCCCACATGACATGTTTAACAGGTCTTGAGAGCTTGATACACTTGTCACCTGAGCTGTTTTGAAAATAATGATTTACTTCTCTGAGTCAAAAAGGAATGCCTTTAATTTGATTTCAAGAAATTTTGTGATGTTTGTGAGATGGAATGGACAACAGCACTCAGAAAAAGAATAACACAGGTCTGTCCGTGTATCTTTGTATGCATGAAGAGAAAATTGATCTATACTAGATACAGTTATATGGAGGCAATTATTTCCTAAAGCAATTATTTCATTTGTAAAGGGATTGGAGAAACGGGAAAAGTAATTATAGCATACTGTCATGTAGTCTAATAATGTAAAGGCCACTATATCAGCAGTGATGAAGATAACCATCACTTCATTTGCAGTCAAATGGCATACAGAAGTGCATTAGTAAACTTTCCTTCTCAAACGTTTATTGGCAGTTTATCTTGTTTTCTTAGTCAATTTATGTCCCTCGTTAGTCATTCATTTTGATACATGAGAATATCTTATTTCAAGCACTGCTGATATCGGCTAATATTGTAAAGGTGTAGTTTCTTGCATGACCATGAAAATATTAGAAGTATTATATATTTCATTTTATTATTTCTAAAAAATTTATGTGTTCCTGCAATAAAACAAAATTAAAATAATGTGTTCATACTGAGTCACTATAATAAATTCATAAATTTCCAAAGTCAAATTTTTATTAAAAATAAAAATATATATATACAAGTCTCCCCTTCTCCTTACTTTGGAAAAAGGCCTGGCCTACAATATATATAATAACCACATTGAAAAGATTTAGGTTCCTTCCCTCTGGCAACCAGTTTTTCATTTCCTAAAGATGCCAGGCTGAATTCTCTTGCTGTGTGAAAAGAACATCACTTTGTCTATAAGTTGAACGTGGGTGAAAATTGCACAAAAGTCTCAATTCTAATAACATGCTTAGCTATTCTATAGAATATGATATGTAAACCATAAAAAGTAAGACTTAAATCCAGTACATTAGAACATGACTATAAGTAAAAAGATTTAGATTGTGATATTGTATGGTTTGAATGGATTTCATATACAAATGGTCACGGGAGGCTATACATACTTAAGAGTTAATATGTGTTCAATTGTGGAATTTTTTAATATGATACCAGTTAAAGGAAAAAAATCTACTACCACAATGTTAAAATTAATTTTAAATGATTGATAGAATAATCGGGTCCAGGAACAATCAAACTATTAACTTGTAAATAGTTTGTGAAATTTAAATGATCCTTTGAGACAGTCTTTATACATGGAAAAAGGTCTGCTCAGGTGTAGCCACATCTTGGTCTTCTTTTCTGCTACAGATAATGAGATAACATGGAGGGGAAGAAAATAAAAACATGGTCGTCCTCCTTAGTGGGTCTGGATTGTGGGCAGATACAGGAACTTCAGCTTCTTTGGAAAAGACAATGAAGAGAGAGGTCAGAGAGACCTCGAGGCTTCTTCAGTTTAGCATGTCAAAATGCCATATTTGGGAGTATTGGTTCCTGAATCCCCACACTTACAACATGATGGCTGGGTTAAAGAACACGCTTCCTAATAAAGAAATGGTGCTGGTTGGGCACAGTGGCTCACGCCTGTAATCCCATTACTTTGAGAAGGCTAGGTGGGTGGATCATCTGAGGTCAGGAGTTCAAGACCAGCATGACCAATATGGTGAAACCCGTCTCTACTAAAAATATGAAATTAGCCGGGGGTGGTGGTGCATGTCTGTAATCCCAGCTACTTGGGAGGCTAAGGCAGGAGAATCACTTGAGCCTGGGAGATGGAGGTTGCAGTGAGCCAAGATAGTGCCATTGCACTCCAGCCTAGGTGACAGGAGTAAAACTACTTCTAAAAAACACAAAAAACACAAAAAACAAAAAACGGTGCTACATGTAAACTATTTTGCCTTTTAATTTTCTGGTTTTCAGGCTAGAAGGTGGACTTTTCCACAAGTGCTTCCTCTGTAGCTGTAAACCTCCCAGCAAAGAGAAACATACTGTAATGGCTCCTCACCTCCTCTCCTCCAATCAAGCACATACTTCCTACCAGGGTCAGTTTGCTTCTCTTCACTCTTCAGTTCTTTCAGATAGTTGTGGCGTTTTTGTTTGTTTTTGTATCACATGCAGGTTTTGTTGTTTAATTTGCAGGGTTTTTATCTGGTAATTTATTTCATCATACTTGGAAGCAGACACAACAAAACCTGTAATATTGGATTTTGAGAGTGTGACAGACATGGGTTTTATCTGTGGGAATCTTTTTGGGAACCTCTAGAGGTGTTTTATATTTATTTCTATTAGATTTTCTAGGGCACTACCAATCTTGGAAAAATTTTTATTATATTAGCAGTTTGTAATTTACGAGATTATGCAAATTTAAATTATAAAATAGTACAGAAGTAAGTCTCAGTTACATATTTCCAGAGAAGACTTTGTTTTCTGCCTAGAACCCATATGAATGCAGACAGCTTCTTTGTCCTGTTCCTCTGTGATTTTTATTTTAAAAATAACTCCATTATTTCACTGAGGATTTGACATTTCAAAGCCCCCACTTTGAATATTTTATTGTTTTCAAATTCATCCAAGGCAACATCAGCTGTTATTTTTGGTCCTTAATATACTAGTTTACTGTTTCTTGATACTAGCAAAATTCTTCAATGGCAGAAATGCCTTCAGAGTTAGCTTACCACTCTGATACTCTGAACTCACATTTTTCTGTTGTTGTTCCCAAGGGTTTTTTTTTTACTCTCTCCTGATCGAAAGTGTTTATGTAACAGAAAATTATACATTTCAATATTTTGAGGTATCTTTTCAAGTTAAATCCTTTTGCTAAAAACGGAATACTATTCAGCCTTGAGAAAGGGGAAAATTCTGTCATTGGCAATAACATGAATGGATCTATAGGACATTATGACAAATGAAATAAGCCAGACACATAAAAGACATTTCCTATACCAACTCACTCATGTGTGAAATCTAGAAAATTGGAAGTCATAGAAAAAAAAGTAGAATGGGGTTTGCTACTACAGTCTGGGGGGTCAAGGGAGATGGGGAGATATACATCAAACCACATAAAGTTTCCATTAGACAAGGTCTGGAGATCTATTATACAGCATGGTGTCTACAGTTAGTAATAATGTATTGTATACTTGAAAATTGCTGACAGAAGATCATAACTTTTCTCAACACAAAAATAATGCATACGTCTGATGAAGGATATGTTAATTAGCTTGATTTAACTATTACAGAATGCATTTATATATAAGGGTATCATGTTGTACTCTGTAAATATATATGATTTTTATTTGTCAAGGATATCTCAATACAAATAAATAATAAAAAATTAAAACAGAAGTTATGGCATTGTTTAAAAAATCAAAAGTATTCCACTGTTCCAAATGAGGAGCTACTTTACATAATTCCGAGTGGTGGTGATGGGGTGGAATCCTTCAACCAAAGACTGAACGGCATAAGCGTATAAATGTAGTGAACTCCTTGCTTTAATGTGAAATTAATTCTATGGTATAATTCATGCTTCAGAGCACCCTGCACGATAAATCTGAAGCCAGATTCTAGCTGGAATCACATTTTTGCTGATTGTCCTTTCTTTCTTTAACCTGTTTTCCTCGACCACTTTTTCGTGGGAGCACTCCTTCAACAAATCACATGCACCCGAGTCCCCAAATCAGGCTCTTTTCTAGGACCCATCAGGCTCTTTTCTAGGACCCCTAACTGAAGATACTAATTGACTGCAAATTCATGATTTTAATCTCTTCCTTTTCTTCCTCTTCATGAAAAGAAATAAACCTTGGGTATCAGAGAGAATATTGTCTATTAATATCACTCTTTCTTTCTATGAAACTGTGAGTTTTATTTTTTTTTTGTCATAGTGGGATATAGAAGTATACTTTACCCATAGGGAATGGGAAAAATAGTGGTCTTTTGCTGAACAATATTAGGTGTATAAAAACTTTATCTGAAGACAGTCTTAAATAGGAGATGGTGCATAACATTCCTAAGTAAGGAGGAAGCATTAATGGAAGAAACTAGGCAATATCTAGAAAACTTTGGCTGTTGCACATCTGAAAGTTCAAGGGCTTGGGAGAATTTACAACAACTAGAATTCCTTCACTTGATGTCACTAGTCAGCTTGCTAAAAGTAGACTGAGCAGAATGAACTTTCTGTGAGCCAGTAGCGAATCAACTCATTGTAATATACAAACCAAGACTTACTATTCCCAAATCGTCTTTGGGTTATATTTTTCTCTTCTCTCTATTCAAGCTGAGACCTTTTCTTTTATTCTTTAATTATCACTGTTTTCCTCTTTTCCTTCTATTTTGGAATTCCCCTCAATTTGCAAATGGTTGAGCTATTTTTTAAACAAACTTCTTGTGTGACAAAAGCCCTGAATGAAGCTTGAGCATAAATACATGAATATTACTGAAATAAATAAACCTCAACACAGTTTGTAATTAGCTATAGATTTTAGCAAGCATGTGAAAATAATCCTGTTGGGAAGTAAATTCTTATTAAATAGAGTACTAAAATATCATAAGTGGCTATCAGTCTTATAGAATGGAGATATTTTCGGGGGAGAAGTTCTCAAAATTCTGTCCTTAAAAACAAATTTATTCTCTTTTTCTTTTCTTTCTTTCTTTTTTTTTTTTTTTAGATGGAGTTTTGCTCTTTTGTCCAGGCTGGAGTGAAGTGGTACAATCTTGGCTCACTGCAACCTCTGCCCCCTGGGTTCAAGCGATTCTCCTGCCTCAGCCTCCTGAGTAGCTGGGATTACAGGTGCCCGCCACCATGCCCAGCTAATTTTTTGTGTTTTTAGTAAAGACGGGGTTTCACCATGTGGGCCAGGCTGGTCTCGAACTCCTGACCTCAGGTGATCCACCTGCCTTGGCCTACCAAAGTGTCAGGATTACAAGCATGAGCCAACGTGCACGGCATCAAATTTATTTTAAAAATCAATGAGAAAGACAAAAATAGAAAAGATAAAAAAGTTGAAAACAGATTAATACAGGGAAGAACAGAAAGGATGAGATACACCTTGATTATTCCTTAGCAGTGTTGAAATATTTGAAAGTTAACTTCTATGGAAATAAATAAGTATATAATCTCAAAGAAAGTTAGAGAAGGTTTAAATGTGTCAAATTAGTATGTCTTTATATTTTGATAATCAAGAATATTAGGTGATTTTTTTGAGCCAGCCAAGAGAAAAGTTAACTAGTCCACTGTTCAATTATCTTTATATATTTTCCTTTATTTGGAAAGAGTGAAATATCATGAGATTAATACTATATAACATATTACGTGGTGAAAGAAATGTATCATTTTAGCAACAACATTTTTGGTAAAATTTGCTATGAATAACTACTCTATTTTCATATATATTGAACTACTAAGAAGGTATGCATTAATTTTTAATTGAAGTTGCCAAGACAATGATACATTTTAACTTTAGATTAGTATTCTACCATCAGCAGAGATTTAACCTACTGAAAAATATTGTTCCCTGGTAACACTGGTTATATGCATCCTCTTTTTAGAAAAACAAAAGAAGAGTAATAAAATAAACTTTGATTTTGATCTCTAATTATGGCAGTTATTGCATACCTTTAGATTTTACAAAATATTGAATTAAAAAAAGTTAATATTCTCTAATTTCATAAATATTTCGCATTCATATAAGAACTAATATTGCAAAAGCAATTAACAATAAGGATTATTGGATAGGCAAATAAATAAATGTTAAATAAGCCTCCTTTATGTCAATTTTCTTCTATTTCCTTATTTCGTTAGAGGTACCAATATTGGAAATGAAATAGGTTTTGTAAGTCACGTAATTTCTGCACACAGAAAGGTAACACTCCACAGAAAAAATTGGCACTAATTCCTACCACATTTTCTAACATGAAGTTTCCTCAGGGAAATATAATGTCAGTTGACAAAAATATTCAAGAACCACATACAGGGAATGCCTGAATCTATATAGGCTAATTGCACCATATAATGTAATTTTTGAATTATGTTTTGCTGATGAAGTCACTGTAATAATTTTAGTTTCATTTTATCTTATTTTGATTTATGGATTTTGCTTATATGATGCCTATTACCATTATTTCTTGCCAGCTGAGGCAAAAATATGATTTTCCATTGTAATTATCTTCTATTTCACTTCCCAGAGTGGAAAGTAGCAGTGAATGCATGAATTATAATTGGAAAAATGTGTTATTATGATAATATGGTAAAACAACAGTAGTAGCGTCTTCTGAGGATCTGAGCACTCACTGTACTATGCAGAAATAAGTGAAATAATATATAAAAAATAATATAAAAGTGAGCAGTGGATTGATATTACTAAAAATGGCAGAATAGGGAACTCTAGGGCTCTATCTCTGCACATTTGCAACTAATAAGTGAGGAAAAACTCTGAATTTGCTTCTGCAGACTCTGGAATCCAGTCAGAAAATTACACAGACATTACCAAACTTAACGAAGAAAGAAGCTTTTGCATTGTAGTAAGAGTTCTGTTGCTCTTAAAAATGACTGCCTACTATTTCACTCTTCTCAGATGGGCAGAAGCTATGAAGACAGCAGCCTATACTCTTGGTGCGATTTTTGAGTATCAGAGTTAGCAAAACAGACCATCTTCTCAAATAATTGTGGCTGTGTGCTTCTGCCTGTTTTCTGGAGGCTCCCTTAAGGAAGGGCACAAGTGTTGCCTTTGTTTCACCTAATTTGAAACATTCACAGGGCTGGGGTGTCTTTCTGGGGACTTTTTGCTGAAAACATCCAAATGCTAAATAAATTATTGACTGTAGTAGCCTGGGGATAGGGAGAAAGAGAACAGGACAGATAATAGACAGACTAAAAATTTTGAGAAGAGGTTAGAAAAGGAGAATCATTACAAATAAGGGACTTATAAAGCTCCCAGGTATATCAGGAAATAACAGAAGGCCACATGCATGCTCAAGGCTGGGCATACGCTCATAAAAGACCTGAGAAGATCTTAAATGTTCACCTCTGTGAACCTTCAAGCTCTAGCAACCTATAAGTAAAGGTTAAGGCAGATTTGTCAATGGCCTGGTAAGCAGTAAAGATATGCTCAGACACAGATCAAATAAGCAAAGATTAAGAGAGTACTGTATTTTTGTTTTGCTTTGTTTTCTTTTCTGGAAAAAAAAGGAAACTATCGAAACAATAGGTGGCTGCTAAGCTAAAGAACAGACTTCCGTGGTCGCATTGGACAAAATACAGACTTTGCAAAATAGCGTAGTAGGACTCTAAACAAACAAGAAAAAACAACCACCACCCACAACAAGCAGCAAAAATATACTTCTTGGGGATGAAGAATCTGATTTTCAGAGTCTTCATATTATAATATTCAAAAAGTCCAAAGAACACAGAGTGAACATTCAGTATTGTATAAAGTTCACATTATAATATTCCCCCAAAAAAGCCAACACAGTATGGTGCATTCATAGGGAATAAAAGAAACTAATGAAAACAGTCAGGGAAGTGCAGACATTAGATTTATTAGACAAAGACACCTCCTATGGTGTGAACATTTGTGTCCTCCCAAAATTCACAAGTCTAAATCTAATCCCCAATGTGATGGTATTAACAGGTAAAGTAATTGAAGGTGATTAAGTCATGGGGATGGAGGCTTTAGGAATGGGATTAGTGGGCTTATAAAAGAGGCCCCAGCAAAATGCCTTGTCTCTTTCACCATGTGAGGACATAGTAGGTTCTATTCTATGAAGCAGGAAGTAGAGCCAGACACTGAATCTGCCAGCATCTTTGTCTTGGGCTTCCTAGCCTCTAGAGCTGTAAGATATAAATTTCCGTTGTTTATAAGCCACCCAGTTTATGATATTTTGTTACAGCTGCCTGAATAGACTAAAACAACACTAAATCAACTGTCCTAAATACCTTCAAAGAGCTAACAGAACTGTAAACAAAGGACTCAATGAAACTAGAAAATCAATGGCTTATTAAATAGAAAATATCAATTAAACAAACAAATTATAAAAATGAACGAAAAATTCTGAAGCTAGGAAGTCCAACTAAAATTAAAACATTCACTAGAGAGGTTTAACAAAAGATATGAAAACAAGAATGAGCAAACTTGATGATAAGTTATTTGAGATCATCTAGTCTGAGGACAAAAGTTAAAAACAACAGCAAACATAACAACAAAAAAGAATAATATACGGAGGTTTAGAGGGCTGTGGAAAACTAACAAGCAGAATGGTATACGTATAATGAAAGTCCCAGAAAGAGAAAAGAAAAATAAAGGGTTAAAAATATTTGAAAAGTAGTGCTCAAAAAATTCCAAAATTTAATGAAAGACAGGAAGCTATGCATCCAAGAAACTCAGCAAACTCCAAGCAGTATAAACTCAAAGATACCCACATCAAGAAACATTATAGTCAAAAATTGTCAAAAGCCAAAGACAGAGAATCTTGAAGTGCCAGGAGAGAATTGACTCTTAACGTACAATGGATCCTCAAATGATTAATGGCTAATTTCTCAATGAAAATATGAAGGACAAAAATAAGTGGAATAACGTATAAATGCTGAAAGAAAAAAAAAAACTATGAACTGAGAATTCTTATATCTGGCAAAACTAAAAATCAAAAATGAAGGAGAAATTAAGACATTCCCAGATAAAGAATAAATGAGATATTTCATCATGAATAGACCCGCTTTCCACAAAATACTTGTTAAAAGAAAACTTGAGACAAATTAAATTTAATGGAGTTTAACTGAGGAAAAAAATAATAATTCAGGCAGCTTCCAGAATAATAGCAGATTCAGAGGGACTCTAGGGATGCCTCATGCATGGAACAAATTTATAGACAAAAAAAGGAAAGTGACATACAGAAATCAGAAGTGAGGTACAGAAACAGCTGAATTGGTTATAGGCTGGTGTTTGCTATATTTGAACACAGTGTGAACACTCAGTAGTGTATGAGTGGTTGAAGTATGGCTGCTGTGATTGGCCAGACTCAGCGGTTGTTACAGGTGCATACTCCTAAACTAGGTTTTCAATCTTATCTACCTATTAAGTTACGTTGCAGTTTGTCCACAAGGACTCAAATATAGAATTACAGATTCCTTCTTGGATCGTATTTATTTCGATTTAACATACTAAAGATAATTCTTCAGATAGAAATGAAAGGACACTCAACAATAAGTTGAAGCCAAATGAATAAATATAAAAACAATAATGGTAAATACAAGGATAAATTTAAAAGACAGCAAATATTATTGCATATTGGCTTTTTAATCCTGTGGTAACTAACATTTTACTGTTACAATAATCAAGTTTGAATTAATACTAAATAGGTTCAACAGTATACAAAAGCTCTTCTCCTTTACAGATTTGTTCCCTGTGTTAGTCTGTTTTCATGCTGCTAATAAAGACATACCTGAGACTGGTTAATTTATACAAGAGGAAGGTTTAATAGACTCACAGTTCCACATAGCTGGGGAGGCCTCACAATCATGGTGGAAGGCAAGGAGGAGCAAGTCACATCTTACATAGATGGCAGCAAGCAAAAAGTGAGCTTGTGCAGGAAAACTTCCCCTTATAATACCATCAAGCTCTCCTGAGACTTACTCACTATTACGAGAACAGCATGGGAAAGTCCTGCCCCCAGGATTCAATTACCTCCCACCAGGTCCCTCCCACAACATTTGGAAAGTCAAGATGAGATTTGTGTAGGGACACAGCTCAACCATATCATCCCCTTTTATGTTGTTTTTGTCACAAATTATATACATTGTGTGTCTACTAATATGTTTTAATTATGATTTTATGCATTTGTTTTAAATCAAATAGAAAAAAAGAAAAATTACAATATGATAATAAGCAAAAATCTTTTAAACCACCAATGAGTAAAGGAAAATATTGCAAGTAAAATTGTTAAATACTTTTACCTGAATAAAAAAGAAAACAAAAGCATAATATTCCAAAGCTAATGGAATCTAGTGGAAACAATGCTCAGAGAGAAATCTGGAGCTTCAAATACCTATATTAAAAGAAAATTAAGATCTGAAATGGACAACCTAAAAATTTCTGCCTCTAGAAACTAGAATATGAAGGTCAAGATAAACCTCAAGAAGCAAATCATAATTAGAGCTCAGATAAAAGAAACATGAAATATAAAAAACATTAAAGAGAATTAATTTAACTAAAGTTTGGTTCTTTGAAAAGATCAACAAAATTGGTAAATTTAGCTAGACTGACAAAGAAAAAAAGAGAAGAATCAAGTGACCAACATCTGAATTTAAAGCAAGGCTCTGAATTTAAATACAGAGTAGAGAATACTATGAAAAGTTTTATGCCAACAAATTAAATAACCTGTACGAAACTGACAGCTTTCAAGAAACACAAAATCTATCTAAAACTGAGTCAAAAAGAAACAGAAAATCTGAGCAGAAGTATAACAAGTAAAGAAATTGAATCAGTATTCAGAAGTTATCTGTTAAGAAAAGTCCAAAACCAGATGGCTTCACATCTGAATGCTAACGATGATTTAAATAATTTATATCCAAACTTCTCAAACTCTTTCAAAAAATAGAAAAGGAGGGAACACCTCCTAACATTAACTGAGTTAAGCATTGCCCTTGAAACCTCCACTGCAAAATTATAACTGAGACAGTGAAAGAGATCTGACCTAACAAACTCCATCTTGCTTCTAACCTCCAAGCTGTCCTTGTTCATTCCTGGGTGTAGGCTGAATTAACTTTGAGAGGAACTTTGTTTATAGTTTGTACTTTGAAACAAAGATTATAATAGACCTTGCCGCAAACAAACCCCCTTCTTGTCTGGAGACTAGACTGACTTTGTAGGACTAACAGATTAGCCAAAAGATTAGAAATTATAGTTTAGGAGCTGGAGGCTGCAAGATTCGAAACCTCTGCAAATTGGTCCTGGGATAACATCACTATTGTAAAACCAAACATTAGTGCTTGGGAGATTTTGCACACCCTGCACTTGATGGATCAGCTGGCACCACCCAGATCAATAAACTGGCTCATGTGATCTTGTGGCCCCCATGCAGGAACTGACTCGGCACTTCAACTCCCTATGATTTCATCTCCGCACCAACCAATTAGCACCACTAACTCACTGACCCCTACCCATCAAATTACCCTTGATTCCTGAATGCTTGAGGAGACAGATCTCAGTAGTAAACACAACTCTGGTCTCCCACACAGGGGCTCTGCATGAATAACTCTTTCTCTATTGCAATTCCCCCGTCTTGATAAATCGATTCCATCTAGGCAGTGGGCAAGGTGAACCCACTGGGCAGTTACACTCTGATAACAAAGACATCACAAGAAAAGAAGGCTGTATTTAAATTCCTCTCATTAATGCGGGTTTAAAATTTTTCAACAAAATACAAATTGATTCCAGCAGAATAATAAGAAGATTATAGACCATGACCAAGTTGGATTCCAGGGGTGTAAAGGTGGTTCACATACAAAAATAATTAATGTAATACAACACATTAATATATAGAAGAAGGGTGAAAGATAACTGCAATTAATGTATAAAAATGTATTTCACACAAATCAATGACATTTCATTACAAAAATACTCAAGAAGCTAGAACTATAAAAACAAAAATTTCCTCATTATGATAAAGGTATAATTATTTTTTTAAAAACCCCAGCTAACATCATACTTAATGGTAAAACACTGAAAGCTTCCCCTTATGATCATGAATAGACAAGGATGGCCATGTTGCCCATTCTCAGCAACATTTTGCTTGACATTCTTGATAGAACAATTAAGAAAGTGAAATAAATAAAATTCCTCCAAATTAGAAGGGAAAAACTAAAATGATCTGTATTTACAAATGAGATAATATTATATGTAGGAAAATCACAAAAAATTCATAAACTGTTAGAAATAATAAATGATTTTACCAAAGTTGCATTTTAAAAGATCAGCACACAAGAATCAGTTGTATTTCTATAAAACTAAAAGTAGACATTCTATAATTAAAAATAAGAAAATAATTCTATTTTCAATAGTATCTAAAGAAATAAAACACATAATAATAAATTTAACAAGTGAAGTGCAAGACTTATATTGTGAAAATAAAATATTGCTAATTAGAAATGACAGGGTTCACTATGTAGAAAACTTCAAGGAATCTATAAAAAAATATAAATAACAAGTGAGTGTAGAAAAATTGCAGGTTACATAAGTATAAAAATATTTTGTAGTTATATATGGCAGTAATGAACGCATAGACATAGAAATTAATGTATCATATCATTTATAATCACTAAAAATCAAAATAGTTACATATAAATCTAATAAAATATGTATAGAAATTTTACATTAGAATCTATACAATGCTGATAAAAAATCAAAGAAGTTCTAAATAAATAGAGAAACCTACTATGTTCTTACATTAGAAGACTCAGTGTAGTAAAGATAAAAGTTATCCTCAAATTGGCATACAAATTAACACATTTTTTATCACTGCAAGAATTTTATGACACAGAAAATACTATTATAAATTTTATATGAAAGACAAAAGAAGTAAAATTACTAAAACAGCTTTCAAAAAGAATAAAGTAAGAAGAATCATTCTGCCTGATTCCAAGGTTTATTATACAGCTATAGTAAATTTAAAAATTTAAATACACACAAGTTAAAGCAACTTTATTCATAATAGTAAAAAGTAGAAAACAAGCCAATTTCCTTAAATGAACAACTGACCTAAAACACTGTGGGACACACATACTATGAATTACTACTTAGTGTTTAAAAAGGAACTGACTATTGACATGACATGGATGAATTTTCATAGAATTATACTGTGTGGAACAAAGCCAACCCTCATGTTACATACTGTATAGTACCACTTACATAACATACTTGGAATGATAATTTATAGCTGAAGAACAGGTTAGTGGTTGCCAATGATTAAGGGGGAAGGAAATAAGTAGATGAAGCTATACAAGGGTGACTTGCAGGAATTCTGTGGTGAAGAAAATGTGGTTTATCTTTTTTGGTTTTATTTATTTATTTATTATCTATTTATTTAATGTTATTATTTTTTTTTTGAGACAGAGTCTCACTCTGTCGTCTGGGCTGAAATGTAGTGGCGTGAGCTTGGCTCATCGCAAACTCTGCCTCCTGGGTTCAAGTGATTCTCCTGCCTTAGCTTCCGGAGTATTTGGGATTACTGACATGTGCCACCATGCCCAGCTAATTTTTGTATATTTAGTAAAGATGGGATTTCACTATGTTGGCCAGGCTGGTCTCAAACTCCTGAATTCGTGATTAGCCCACCCCGACTGCACAATGTGCTGGGATTACAGATGTGATCCGCTGTGCCCAGCCTAAGATAATATTGAGGGATTTCTTTTTTTGAGATGGAGTCTCGCTCTGTCACCAGGCTGGAGTGCAGTGGCACGATCTTGGCTCACTGCAACCTCTGCTTTTCTGGTACATTTGATTCTCCTGCCTCAGCCTCCCGGGTAGCTGGGACTACAGGTGTGCACCACCACATGCAGCTAATTTTCACATTTTTGGTAGAGACAGGATTTCACCATGTTGGCCAGGATGGTCTCGATCTCTTAACCTTGTGGTCTGCCTGCCTCAACCTCCCAAAGTGCTGGGATTACAGGCAGGAGCCACCGCTCCCGGCCTGGTTTGTTTTATTTTGGAGAAGAAGCTTGCTTTGTTGCCCACGCTGGAAGGTAGTGGCAAAATCATAGCTCACTGCTGTCTCAAACTCCTGGGCTCAAACGATCCTCCTGCCTCAGCTTCCGAAAGTGCTAGGATTCCAGCATGAGCCACAATGTCCAGTGTGTTATTTATCTTAACTGTATCAATATTAATACCCTGGTTGTGATATTATAGTATAATTTTGCAAGATGTTAACATTTAATGAATTTGCATAAAGGTACACATATGAGATTTCTGTATTATTTCTTACACCTGCATGTGGATTGTGGTGGTTAATTTTATATGTCAACTTGAGTAGGTTATGGAATGCTCAGGTAGCTGGCAAAACATTATTCCTGTGTGTGTCTGTGAGTGCTTCTAGAAGAGATTACTGTTTGAATCAGTAAACTGAATAAAGATGACCCTTACCTAGAGAGTGGGCGCACTCAACCTGTGGAGGGTTTTAATAGAAGAAAACAGAAAGGGAGGGGAAATCTGCTCTCTGCATGAGATGGGACAACATCTTCACCTGCCCACAGGCATTGGTACTCTTGATTCTTGGGTTTGTAGACTTGGACCAGAATTTATACCATTGACTCCCCTGTGACCAAAACTCAGGCCTGTAGGTTTTGACTAGAACTACACCCCTGCCTTTCCTGTGCCTCCAGTGAGATCCTGGGACTCCTTAGCCTTTATAACCACCTGACCCAATCTCTTATATAATACATCTCTTTTTACAAGTCCAAATATTTATCTTATTGGCTCTGCTTCTCTGGAGACCATTTATACATGAATCTATAATTATCTCAAAATAAAACGTTTAATTTTTAAAAAGGGAAATATTTGTTGATGTCTCAATCAGTGGATGAATGATTCATCATTCGTCAATCATTAGGAATGAAATTGTTTGGCAAAAAACTAAGATGCAACTTGTCATATGTAGGCAAAAAGAGTTTTGAGTTTCCTGGGAAGAAAACTATTTATAGTCTATTGCTCAGTTACAGCATGACTGATATGGTTTGGGTCTGTGTCCCAACCCATATCTCATCTTGAACTGTAATCCCCATGTATCTAGGGAGAGACCTGGTGGGAGGTGATTGGATCCTGGGGGCAATTTCCCCTATGCTGTTCTGATGATAGTGAGTTCTCACAAGATCTGACAGTGTTATAAGGGACTCCTCCTCCTTCGCTCCTCACTCTTTTCTCTCTCAAGCTTACAAGCTTCTGCTGCCATGTAAAATGTGCCTATTCCCCTTCCCCCATGTTTGTAAGTTTCCTAAGGCCTCCCCAGCCATAGGGAACTGTGAGTCAATTAAACTTCTTTCCTTTATAAAGTGCCCAATCTTGGGAAGTTTTTTCTTTCTTTTTTTTTTGAGATGGAGTTTCACTCTTGTTGTCCAGGCTGGAGAGCAATGGCACGATCTCAGCTCACAGCAACCTCTGCCCCCCCAGATTCAAGCAATTCTCCTGCCTCAGCCTCCCTAGTAGCTGGGATTACAGGCATGTGCCACCACGCCCAGCTAATTTTGTATTTTTAGTAGAGACCGGGTTTCTCCATGTTAGTCAGGCTAGTCTCAAACTCCTGACCTCAGGTGATCTGCCCACCTTGGCCTCCCAAAGTTCTGCGATTACAGGCATGAACCACTGCGCCCAGCCTGGGAAGTTCTTTCTAGCAGTGTGAAAATGGACTAATACAGTAACAGTTCACAGTTTACAGTTCCTCTGGGGAAGGACTCTTACATAACAGCCACATTAGTATGCCATGAATATTATTTCAGGATTTCTCCAGAAAAACTTGGAAGTTACAGAGTAATTTTGCACAGAGACAAGAGAAAACTAAAATTTCTGGTAATTTTCAGATACTAGCTTTAACTGATTCTAATTTATGATGCCTTAAAAAAATCACTGTGATCCACTAAAGATGAACTTATTAAAGTCAAATTTGATTAAATGGAGTGCAGACATGCATCTGTCTTTCTCTCTATTTGGGACCACAGATTTATCTTATGGTTTATTTTCCAATCAGAGAATATACAATGGAATAAATGTACTTAATAGTTGGCAGAATTATTGCATCAAACTCCTGACCTCAGCAATCGCAGGAAGGGAGAAATGAAAGCCCCAGAAAATGCTCCCCCCTCAAACAGAATAATAAAAACACTCTGTCTCTACGGAGGTTATTGTAGGATTTAATGAGATCATGAAAGGCTGGCAATTGCAGGATTGTTCAATATGACCAAATACCCATTTAACTTGACTATTTGGCAGTGAAAAAAATAACAACAGGTAGGTTTTGAATAAATTCTAGTAATTATTGAAACTCTTATTTGGTGACACCATTTCAACCTGAATTTAGAAAGGACATATATATATATTAGAGCAAATTAAGCAAACTCTGGGATGAAGAAGGAAGTTATCATCAACCTATTAATATTTTTTCCCTATCACTATTAGGAAAAAAAAATCAGAAGTGGTTTGTTTTCATGTAGTAAGGACAACAGTATGCCTTTATATATTTGCCTCAAGGATATGCCCAGTTGGCTCAGTGTTATATTCCAAAGGGATCTTGATTATCACGATATCCCAAAAAACATCAAGCAAGTCAATTTCATTGATGAGATTATGCTAATTCCTAGTGAGTGGAAAGTAGGAGATGCTTTAAATACCCTTCTAAAATACATGTCTGACAGAGGATCAGAGATAATCCCCAGGGAACTAAAGCAGCTTGACACATTAATTAAGTTGCCCAGGCTCCAGTGTTCTGTAGAATGTTATAATATTACTTCTAAGGTAAGAGGGAGGTTGATAAATCTTACAGTGTTCACTATGAAAAAAGAGGCTCTTTTTGTATTTTGATGGCAATATATATCCCATTTGAAATAGACTGAAAAGCTGCAACTTTTAAAAGGTGTTCGGATGGAGAAAGAAAAAGAAGAAATATTTTCGCCTGCTGACCTTGAGTACGAATTATTCTGCCACATGTGCTGTGTGATATAATAGATCCAGTGTTCTCAGATATGTAACATGTTACAGATAGGGATGTTCAGCGTTGCCTTTGTCAAGCCCCCAAAATAATATTCCATTGTGAAGAACTGGAATTTTGGATTCACACCATTTCAAATTCTATGACCAACTGTGTTTATTGCAAAGCAATTCTACACCTTCTACTAGTCTCTTGGAAAAATTGCATACCTAACTGAAGGACACAAAGTGGTTACCCTACGTGAGTATTATCTGATCCACCACACCAGAAAATTAGACTCAAACAACATAATTTCAGTGTGCATTGAAATGATACATATAAGACCAAGCCAAATCTTGTCTAGGAGGCACCATTTTTTTTTGTACAAAAATGTTATTAGAACATTCATGGTATGTCCTCCTACTGTCTCAGTGCTTGTTTCCTATCACAACCCTTTGGCATTATGGGTGTTAGATACCAAAGATGATGGCTCTTATTATATATCTCTCCTCTTAGAGGTGCTAGCTCTGTATTCAGTTTCCCACATTGTGGCATCATGCCTAAGTGTGGTTAGTCCTCCACTGCCACTGCTCTTAGGGTATGATACTATTACTATTGGTTCCTTATATTCTATCCACACTTTTGCAAATTATTAAACAGCCTTTAAAATGTGAGCTTTCAATGTTGTGTCTTGCCATAATCATATCAATAGAAAAGAGGAATACTGAATTTTTCCTGTGAAACTGAGAATGGTAAAAGTATTTTACTACAAGTGCCAGCCATCACAACTATGCAAGAAAATAAACAAAAGTTTAAAAATTTTGCTCTGCAGAGAGACAAAAAATAAAAGTGGCATTATTACAGATATGATTGTATATTCACATGATCTAAAATAATATACAGATAAATTATTGAAGTTTAGCAAATTTATTAAGCATGAAGATTATATATGAAAATTAGTTGTGTTACTTATATTATCAACAAACAGAAAATTAAAATAATGTTATGTACTATAGCATCAAAAATGTCAAATATGAATGAATCTAACATAAATTGTGCAAGATTTCCATGTATTACAACATAATATATGATTAATCTAAATAATACCTATATAAATGAAGAATAAGCCATATTAATTAACTGCAATGCCTAATATTGTAAAATTGTCATTCTCCCAAATTGATATATAGATTTAATGTATTTCATTCAGAAATTCCAAAAGGTTTTTTGAAGACCTAAAAAAACTTTCCTAAGCTGTGTGTATAAATGCAAAAACTGAGAAATGCCCAGAAGAAACACTTGAGGATGAACAAGTTATAGAACTTTATTAATAGAATTTACAAAACAGATTTAATGTTATGGTAAGGTAAAAGTAGCAGTGTGTTATTGGTGTAAATGTAAGAGAAAAGATAGAATTAATCTATATACATACAGATCTATACATTAGCACGTACATACACACAGCCATATATACACACATATCCTTGCTTTATGAAAAATGACACTGAAAATGAGAGGAGCCAAAATTATCTAAGATGTAGCATTGGAGAATCTGAATAATCTCAGGGAAAATGACACACACAAAAGTCTATTTGAAATAGATTACAGTCATAATTGTCAACAGTAAAATTAGATTTTATAAAGTATAAAATAAGATTTTAGAAAGTAACTCTACTAAAAATACAAAAATTAGTTGGGCGTGGTGACGGGTGCCTATAATCCCAGCTACTCAGGAGGCTGAGGTAGGAGAATTGCTTGAACCCGGAGGGGTGGAGATTGCAGTGAGCCGAAATCGTGCCACTGCACTCCAGCCTGGGCAACAGAGTGAGACTCCGCCTCAAAAAAAGAGAAAAAAAAGGCATACAATGAATTATCAGAAAGAACTATACGAAAGTGAAGAATTCTGTCCATCTAAGTTGCTGTTAAGAGAGTGGGAGAAAAGACATGAGTGGGACTAGGGATTTGTTCCACACATACTCTTACCAGTCCGTTAGTCCATTTGAGTTGCTAGAAATGAATTACCTGAGGCTGAGTAATTTATGAGGAGGAAGTTTATTTGGCTCACAGTTCCACAGGCTGTATAAGAAGCATGGTTTCAGCATCTGCTCCGGTGAGGGCCTCAGGAAACTTCCACGTTTGGGGGAAGGGGAACTGGCATCGTGTGGTGAAAGAGGGAGGAAGAGAGAGGGGAGGGAGGTGACACATTTTGTAACTATCAGATCGCATGAGAACTAGGAGTGAGAACTTGCCCAATCCAGTGAGATTGGCACCCAGCCATTCATGAGGGATCTGCCCCAAGACCCAAACTCCTCCCACTAGGGCAGACCTCCAATATTGGGGATCACATTTCAAAATGAGATTCGGAGGGTACAAATATCGAGATTATATCACCTAGAACATAGACTATGTTTTGGAGCATTCACAGCCTAAGTAACTGAGACCAATCTCCTGCTTAAAATAGTAGAAAATTTAGAAAATAATATACACTATTTTGGAAATATTTTGAAAGAATATATATATATATATTTTATATATACACATATTTATATGTACAAATACATATACATCTATATATGTGTAGATATGCTACAGCATATATATATATACACACACACACCTATATATATGCTGTATCATATCTGAGAGGCATCAAGGCAATATGGAATCATGCAATCAACCTTAAAGAGAAGAAACCACAAAGAAATTTGGCAAATATTTGGGGCTCTTTATTCTGTAGTTTCACTAGATAGATAGATACTAAATAGAAATTTCTAGTTTAAGAATTCAGTATGGCTGAGGTGGGCGAATCACTTGAGGTCAGGAGTTCAAAACCATCCTGACTAACATGGTGAAACCCCGTCTTTACAAAAAATACAAAAAAATTAGCCAGGCATGGTGGTGGGCACCTGTAATTCCAGCTACTTGGGAGGCTGAGGCAGGAGAATCGCTTGAATCCGGGAGGCGGAGTTTGTAGTGAGCCGAGATTGAGCCACTCTACTCCAACCTGGGCAACAGAATGAGACTCTGTCTCAAAAAAAAAAAAAAAAAGAAAGAAAAATTCAGTATACAAAACAAGAGGCAAAGTAGAATTATTTAATAATAGATCAGGTCCTGTTGAAGACAGAATTTGGAATTTGTGAACTAAATATTATCAGGACAAAATATCCAGAACTTTGTACAATGAAAAAAAGGATGAGGAGTTCAGGAATCAGTCCAGGAGATGTGAGACATAGAGTGAGAAGGTCCAGAAGGAGAGGAGAGACTACATGATAGAACACATACATAAAAATGTAATTTTTGAGAAAATTTAAAAACTGATGAAAGATTTTAATCTATATATTCAAGAGGCCCTTCATCTCCAATCAAGAGAAGTAAAAAGAAACACAGAGGTATACTTGGAACACATAGACAAAGAATTGAAAACCAGAGTTAAAGAAATAACAATGCTAAAAATTTTGGAGAAAAGGACAGACGACACTCATAGAAGCAAGAGAGTGACAGCAAACTTTCCAACAACAAAAACAATGGAAGCAAGAGAGCAATGACAGAATGTCTTCTGAGCAGAAAATTCATTACTGAAAACCTAGACTTCTATTTATGTCCAGTGAAAATATTCATCACGAATACATATAAATTAATGATGTTTTCAAATAACAAAAACACAACTTGTCATCTGTGGTTGCATTTCAAAGAACATACCAAGTTAATTTTCAGGAAGAATATATCTGATACTAAGGAGTAGCTCAGCTAATGGAAAGGAATAAAGAACAATGAAAGTTTTAAATATATGGATAAATATAAATTAGTGTTGACTATCATAAGTAACATTGTATTGTTCATTCATTGATGGTTTATTAAAATAGATTTGGACAATTTTTTGTGTTTTTGATATGAAGTCTCACTCTGTCACTCAGGCTGGAGCACAGTGGCGCAGTCTCAGCTCACTGCAACCTCCACCTCCCGGGTTCAAGCGATTCTCCTGCCTCATACTCCCGAGTAGCTGTGACTACAGGCAAAAGCCACTTCACGCGGCTATTTTTTTTTATTTTTAGTAGAGATGGGGTTTCCCCATTTTGGCCAGGCTGGTCTCGAACTCCTGACCTCTTGTGATCCACCCTCCTCGGCCTCCCAAAGTGCTGGAATTACAGGCATGAGCCATCGTGCCCAGTCGACAATGGTTTTTAAGTGTTCTACAGTACAGTAATTGTATTATTAGGAAAAAAGTAAATATAATTAATTATTGAGATATACATATTCTAGGATAAGCAGTAAATAGTAAAATAATGCATAAATGTGCTAATGGAAGGAAACTATTCCATTAAAAATATTATCTGGTAAAAACCAAAGAAGGTTAAGAAAATGAAGAATTAAAAAGAACATGGAACAGACAGGATAAATATGGAAAGCAAATAGAAAAATGGTA
The DNA here is from genome assembly GCF_028885625.2 of Pongo pygmaeus. Taxonomy (NCBI): domain Eukaryota; kingdom Metazoa; phylum Chordata; class Mammalia; order Primates; family Hominidae; genus Pongo; species Pongo pygmaeus. The sequence continues at coordinate 14,996,546 of NC_085930.1, read as the reverse complement.
GATTCAAGACAAAATATGTCTATAAATATACGAATTACTCCAAATAAAAGATAAGTACTGTCAAGTATGCATTTTTTTTTAAATCTCCTACATGCTCCTTACGTGAGCTACATCTAAAATGTAAAGGTAATCTAAGATTTAAAATAAACAGGAGGAAAATATTTACTATGCAAACAATAATCAAAAAAGCAGGTGTAACTATTTTAATGTCAGAGGTTGGTTGACTTTTAGGGAAAAGGCTACAAGAAATGCAAGGAAACTTTCATAATCACAAAAGGTTGGGCTCACCAGGAAGACGCAACAATTTTAAATTGGTATGCAACAACAACAACAGCAACAAAAGTCTTTGCTTAAGACAGTAAAAAGTCAAGCCAGAGTTGAAAAAAAGATGTTTGTAACAGATATACTCAACAAAGACTCTTATCTTAAATATATATTAACTACTACAAAACAATAGCAAAAGCCTGACAATCCAAAAACATTGGTCAAGGTACGTGAATAAGCTATTTACAAGATAGGTTATCCCCACAATGAGAAATATATGAAGGAGCACTCACTCTCATTGCTAATTAGATAAATAAAAATTAAAATCTCTGCAAGATAACTCTCTGTTCCTTCCTGAATAACTAATGAAGAAATCTGAAAGCAGTGTTGTTGAAAATCCAGTACAATAGGAACACTAATATTCTGCAAGTACAAGTGTAAAATGCTAAAATATATTTTTGATTCAGCAACAACTTATAAAACATAATTAAATATTTTTCCTATGTTAATATCTTTTTTTACCTTGAGTAATACATAATATATACAAGGAAATTAGTATATATCCTCTTTTTCCCACTCCTTTTTCATATCAAATTTTATGCATTATATCTACTAAAGGTGTGCATACACACCTTCTTTGAGCCAGGAATCCCCTAGCAGATTTAGACCCAAAAGAAATGAGCACATTTGTACCAAGAGACATGTATGAGAATACTCAAAGAGCAGCTATATTTTTCATAGCCAAAATCTGGAAACCACTTACATGTCCATTAGGAGTAGAATTGGTAAATAAAGTCTGGGCTATTCATACAATAGAATACTATGTGATAATGAAACTAAATGAACTCATCTATTGGCGACATGATGGCAGGTGAACCTGGGGACTCTGAAGGCTCACTTACTTCCCTCTTTTGGTAACTTAGCAGAGAGTTGGCTTACTCAGACTAAGAAATCTGAAGAGACCGGGAAGTTGCTTTCAATATACCTGCCATTTAAGACTGTTCCCTTAAATGGGCCCTTGGTGTGCAGACTTTGCCACAAGAGCTGCTTAGTTCCTGGTATTGTTCCTGGCCTGAGGTCCCCTCACTATAGCTCTTGTTACTTACAGAAGGACAGTGTTCCCTACTCTATTTTCAGCTAACCTGTCAAAAAAGCAAGGCAGGCCACCATGATAGTGAATGCCTGTAGTCCTGCTACTGGAAAGGCCAAGGCAGGGAGATCACTTGTGCCCAGGAGTTCAAAGCTGTAGTTCATCATGACTGCACCTGTGAACAGCCACTGTGCTTCAGCGTGGGCAACACAGCAAGACTCTGTCTCTAAAATAAATAAATAAATAAATAAATAAAGCAAAGAGGTGTAGGGAACCATTTGTGTTGTCTCTTGCTGTTTTTTTGTTGCATGCCTGGCCTGCTGGCCAAACCCGAACCCTTTCTGCTCAAATTTTGGCCACAATACACGCAGAACATGTAGCCCCTGTTTATGCTTCTAAAAATATTAAGCATTCATGAGACTGCTTGTGCTTTCCCACTTCTCTGGATGTAAGTTTCCCCCCCAGTATACCCTATGTTATATCCACACTGTATGTGATTAGAATTTTGTGGCTGCAATGCACTTGCCTGCCATAACAACTTGGAGAAAACTTATATGCATAATGTTAAGCAAAAGAAGCCAGTCACAAAAATATACAAATGGGATTATACTGTTTACATAAGTTCTAAAACAAGCAAAGCTAAATTATAGTATTTGACATCAAGATATCTGTGCCTCCAGAAAGAGGAGAATGAGTAGTGATTGATTGTGGGCACAAAGGTAGCCCTAGGGTGCCAATAATGTACTAATTTTTGATCTATGATGGTTACATGTATGGTTGATGTGACAATTCATTCATCAGTGTATACATGTTCGGTGCATTTTTACCTTGGCATCAAATGATGCTGTTTGAAGTTAATACATTAAACAATAAGGTTTTAAATATATTTAGCATAACAAACATGTTGCAGAGACTATTTTTGCTCACTAAATATTCCCTGCTTTTGTCTACTTTTCCCAGCCTGACTTGCAGTTAATTTTGAGACTTGTGAGCAGAGTAGACAGTGAGCAGAATTAGTATGTGCCATTTCTGGGCTGCGGATTTTAAGACCTAGTGTCTTCTTCTGTCTCTCTTTTCCACTGCCATGGTGTCCTTGGAGGCCACATATTCCAGATGGTGTCACTTCCAGATGGAAAGAGGCTTCCCAACCCCCATCAATCTTTATGTGTGTGGGAAATGAACCTGTGTTGCATTAAGCAGCTGAGATTTTTCTTTAAGAAACCAGAACTAATTACCTTAATACCAAATGTCAACATTACAAACCATAAACAAATCAATACAAATTCGTGGTTAAAAGGAATAGGATAAAAGGATATATACTATTTTCCCTTACTACTCAGGGTAAGGAGTAAAATATATTAATATAGGAAACTTTTGCAAAATTATATTTTAAAAGTTGCTGTTAGATAAAACATATGTCTTTCAAATTACAAGAAACATCTACAAAGAAAAGATACTTTTTTGTGTATGCATAGAATGTATATAAAAAACACAAGAAAATGTTAACATTGGTTGTCTACAGATATAGGAACATGTGAATGTATTATATTTACAAGCCTTGAATAAGAATTACATTTATGAAATGTTATAGCCAATTTCAATAGAAATAATAAAGCATTTTGTCTAGATATGCACTTTGCATTTAAAAAATTATTTGCAATGGTTATTGAAGTACCACCTTAAATATGTCTGTCTATCCTTCCTAAAATGGTCTTGAAAATATCAGTGAAGTACAGATAGAGAGATAAACAGTATCTGATTTTATATCTGGTCTCAGGAAGTGGTTAATTCAATTTATCAAATACTCCAGATTCAATAAGTAAAGCATTACATAACAATTAAACTCTGCTCTTTTCTTTCTTTCATGACAGCTCATATGCTCCATGAAGTTAACGTTTCCAAGGTTCTGTGGGATTTAACATGCAAGGGCAGGATGCCTTCTTTTTGGACCATTCTTATTTCCTCCAGATAAAATTTAGTGATAGTATTAATTCTGGAAATAGAAAAGGGTAAATGAAATATAAACAGAATTTTATGAATAATATAATGGTTTTGACTTCGCCTCAGTGAAGACATAAAATAGACATTTAAATATATGTTGTACTCTGTCAGAGTTTGATCTTCCAATTCAACACAGTATTCTCAAATTCACTCCTTTGCTAGGGAACCAAATATACATTTTATATGGGTGTCTCCCACCATAAAAATGACCTTAGCAGATCAATGATAAGTTCTTCAACATACCAGACTCTTTTACTCTTTTATATATATATAAAAGATTTATATATGATATATATATATATACACACACACAGTGAGGAAAATATCAGCCATATTTTTATACGATCTTATCAATACTTTCTATAGTTACCTCCCCTTGGGATAATAATAACTGCACCACTCATAAAGACACTTTTAATAATGTGCCTTCAAAATTCATTTTAATCGTGAAAGCATGCTTTGAATTTCTAATATTATAAAACTTGGAGAACATACTGTCCTCTTCAACACTTTTCTTGAATTTAAATAGCCTTTGGACTCTTGAAAAAGTTAAGCCTAAGTCACGTTATGATTAGATGATTTAGTTTAAACTCATATGAAAGCCACTTCATCCCCTTCATCATCCGGGCTGCCCTTTTCTGACCCTTCTCAACTCTATTACATTTGTCTGATGATGTGGTGTTATTTCATAGCTTGATTGAGGGGTTTATTGATTTCAGCTACTGCTCTCTACTATATATAAATAAGTCTAAAAGCGAGAAGGTTTAAATTTGATAATGAAAGGGAAGGCTATTTCATGGCATCCACAGGATTTCTTTGATGTTTTATCTGATGGACTGTCAAAAGAGGGCATACCCAGAAAACTCAGCACCTATGAAAGAAAATGACCCAGCCAGTAGAGTCCAGAGATATAGACCTAGGAATTTCATAATCTCTAATGGGGAACTGAAAGATTGTTTGAGATGGTATTTTCATTTCTTTCGCATAAGAGTAAACATTTGAGAGAGAAAATGCTTGCAAGGAGTGAATAGTTGAACATGAACACGCTTTACACACACACACACACACACAAACACACACACACATAAACAGTTACATGTTACTTAATGACAGGAGTTTGTTCTGGGAAATGCATAGGTCATTTTGTCATTGTGCAAATATCACAGAGTGCACTTACACAAACCTATATAGTGTAGCCTACTACACACCTAGGTTATGTGGCACAGCCTATTGTTCCTAGGCTGCAGACCTATACAACATGTTACTGTACTTAATACTATAGGCAGCTGTAATACAATGGTTAAGTATTTGTGCATCTAAACATAGAAAATGTACAGTAAAATATATTATAAGCTTATGAGACAATTGTTGCATACGCAGTCCATCATTGACCAAAATGTTGTTATGTGGTTCTTGACTGTATATGTTTTCTGTATTCACTGAAAGCAGACCCCAAAACAAAGGGTTTCATACAGATAGTTTATTTAAAAAGTGATCCAAGGAATCATGAGTGACGAACATAGGGAAGTAGAAAGAGAAGGGAGCAGGGCAAGACAGGAGGATGTGTGATCCATTTTGCACCTGTTACGTGTAACTGGTGCTTGATGTGATTGGATGGTCTGAAGAGATTTGTAAAATGAATTTCAGAATAGTTGACCAGGGAGGCAAAAGTGGAAAGCATTTATTTCTTGATTTCAATTCCTCCATTAAATAAAGTTTGCCTATTGAACTTGATTTTCCTATCTTTTAAGGTGTCTATAAAAGAGCACTGAGCTGGTTCCCTGGGTGTCCCTCACTGCAGGGGTCATAATAGCCTTGGAACAGGAATGAATATTTCTTCCACGAAAGACCAGAGTTGACCCTGTGCTAAACTGTTCAAAGCCTCCTTGGCACCACTTTGCTGCAACAGTGGCCTGAGCAAGAGCAGGGCCAAGAGGACTTTATAAGCAATCTTGTGTATCTGACAGATTTTTTCTATTGTAAAATTAAATACATACCTGATTGTAGTCATTATCAATATTTATTGATAATTATTCAAATAATTGATTAGTCGAAGCATCCTCATTATACTTTATAATCTATAGGTGATCTGAAATTTTTAAAAATATTTAATACATATACCCTTATTAAATCATTATATTATAAAGTGATAATTAACTGAATGAACTTAATACTATTTTACATTTAGAAGAGTATTAGTGAGTGGATTATTTTTTAGTATCTGGGATAAGCTAATTGGTCATCCTGGCCATGGACCCTGTTTTCAACACGTAAATCCTGATGGAATATTTAGAAAAAGTTTGATAATATATGGCTTTCTAGCAATTATTAACAATGACTGATAAAATATTAGCAGTTTTAGATGTGTATTCTTCTTTTTTTTTTTTTTTAGATGAAGTTTTGCTCTTATCACCCAGGCTGGAGTGCAGTGGCGTGATCTCATCTCACTGCAACCTCCGCCACCTGGGGTTCAAGTGATTCTCATGCCTCAGCCTCCTCAGTAGCTGGGATCACAGGCATATGCCACTAGGCCCAGCTAATTTTTGTATTTTTAGTACTGACAGTGTTTCACAATGTTGGCCAGGCTGGTCTGGAACTCCTGATCTCAAGTGATTCTCCCGCCTCGGCCTCCCAAAGCGCTGGGATTACAGGCATGAGCCACCACGCCTGGCCTAGTTGTGTCTTCTTTAACCACTGTAAACACATTGAGCAATATTATTCTTCACTCAGAGAGTCCAATGAAAGAATAGATTTTTCTCAGCCTAAATACAAGGTTTGAAGAGTAAAAACAAAGGCTGTGTAAAGACTTCCCTAGTATAAAGACTTGTTAGAGTGTTTTAGAAACCTCTAATCTTTAGAAAAGATTATCTCTTACTAATGTGAAAAAGATAATTTATAGCATGAAATGAGATATAAACATGAGTTTAGAACTGCAGCTAAGTTTGTGCAATATTCACAATTGTGATGTTGTCTTTATTAAACTTTTTCCACTTGATCTTTGTTATTAATAGTTCTTTTTGCTCTTTTTCTCGCTCTATTTTCACTTTAGTCATTACGGTCCCTGTTAATTCTTTTGTTGTAATTCTTGGTTATTATTTTCATTATTTATTTGATTTTCTTTTTTCATTAGCATTTGTTCAGTATGTCTCAGATTCTTGCAATTCTGTCCTTAGATTTCTTTTTTATCTTTTTAATTTTTAAATTTTATTTTATTTTTATTTATTACTATTTTTATATTTTTTAAAATGTTCGTGGGTACATAATAGGTATATAAATTTATGGGGTACATGAGACGTTTTGATACAGGCATGCCATGTGAAATAAGCATGTCATGGAGAACGAGGTATCCATACCCTCAAGCATTTATCCTTTGAGTTACAAAGAACCCAATTACACACTTTAAGTAATTTAAAAATGTAGTTATTATTGACTATAGTCACCTTATTGTGCTACCTAATAGTAGGTCTTATTCATTCTTTCTGACTATTTTTTCTGTACCCCTTAACCATCCCCATTCCACCCCACTAAGCTTCCCAGCCTCTGGTAACCATCCTTCTACTGACTATGTTCATGAGTTCAACTGTCTTTGGCTTTTGGATCCCACAAACAAGTGAGAACCTATGATGTTTGTCTTTCTGCGCCTAGCCTATCACTTCTTGGATTTCTTAAAATTTTAAAGATTTGACTCAGAAACAAATGGATGGATCTACATGTACTGCAAACAAAATATCATTTCTGTCATTAACCAGTGTTAACATTTCACAGTTAATATGTGTATTTTTATGTGGCCATTTGATATCATACATTCATGGGCTTGCATGCTACTAGAGCAAACCTAGATACCAACATAAATTTTTATGAATTTTTACAGCAATTATTCACTGTGCACATTGGAAGTACAAGTCTAAAATAAGAAGAAAGAGAAATAATTGAATATGTGTACTAGGGGAATATATGAATAATTGAAATAATTGAAATGTGTACTAGGGGAAATATGAAAGATGGAATTCCAAATGTGCAATTGTGAACTATTGAGGAGGAATAAATAAATCAGTAAATATGTTGAAAGACTAAAATATGAAAGTCAGTGGCTTGCAGAATAAAATACTTCATGATAAGAAGATTTTCAAAGATTACAAGGATAAATGTTGTTAACCTTTAACAAGAAGACATAATCGTTTTGAAAAATGTTTAGAATTAAGATGTAGACCTAAGATTAGAGTGGTTGGTGGGATGTTTCAGTGATACAATATCCCTCTCAATATTACAAAACTTTTAAAGTTTGATATTTTTAAGTATAGAAATGTTTCCCATGGGATGTAAGGCAGTAAGAACGTGCATGGTATTGATGGGAACTTGACATTCATGCTGTGCCAAGTGGTAAACCTAGCGTATAGGTGGCTATGCCAGGAAACTTTTGAGGTCTTTCTTAATCCTGGGACTCCATGACACGTACATTAGCAAAAACAGGATGCCACGACAGAGAGACCGCATAGTAGAAAAACATATAACAAAATGAAGAACATAGGAAAAATGTCACAGGTGAAGGCACATTTTCTGGTTCATCAGTGGTGTGTTGTACCTGAGTCTTCATATGGTGGAAGGGACAAAGGCTCTTTCTGGGGCTTCTTTTCTAAGGGTTCTACTGCCTTTCATGAGAGCTCTGTCTTCATAACCTAATAAACTCCCACAGCCCTCATTTTCTAGAACCATCAAATTGGGTTTAGCTTTCAACATCTGAATATTTTGGGGACACTCAAATTTTCAGACTATAGCACCTGTGAATCTGAATCTTATTCTGAATGATACTATTTCTAAAGAAAGGTTGTTTTAAGTCTCCATATTCTATTGTTACTTGTCTGTTTGGTGAGGAATCTGAAAGAAGGAAAATGAAAAAGGCAGGAGTCAGGAGTTCTTTCCTTCTGGCTCTAATGTAATAATGGTTGTGCTAATAAACATTACTAATCTCTAACTATTTTTTAAAATGCATTTTAAATACTGTTTGCATCTTTTTGCAATCTCTTCAATTTTTGATATAGCCACCCAACAGCATAGAATTGAAAATTTTCATTATAATCCTGATTTAATATCTGAAAAAAACATTTAAAGTATACTATTTATATTAGAGCAAATATCATTCTGATAACTCTGTTTAATGTAAAGAAGCCAAATAAATTGCACACTTACATAACTTGCCTTATTAAAAATAAATAACTATGAAGAGTGATTAGAGAAAGAATGCTCAATGCATTCATTATTGTTACACACATTACCATATCCCTTCTTTTTCTCTCTCAAACTTGAGCCCCGGATCACCACGAAACATCTAATAGACATAATACTAATTTCAGGTGATTTGTTGAGATAATCAATCAATTAATTAATACATAGCTATGAAACTGAATATATTAGGCATGTTATCTAGATAGACTTCACAGTCTACTAAATCAACAGAAGCACTGCATAACCCTGTGCTTTTCCAACTTTAACTTTCATGTCAATCACCTATAGATCTTGTCAAAATGCACCTCGTGTTAAGCATTTTTAAGATTGCTCCATGCTTCCTGGTCTTGTCTTCCAAATTCATTGATACTTGACATTTTCAGCCTCATCTCCTGTTGTTTACTCATTATAATGTTATACTAAATAGTCCATTTTTTCTTACATTAGAGTTGTTATTACATAGCAGCATCAAAAGCTTTTCACCTATTCCCTTGAATCTCAGGGTTTCAGCGAGAGCCAGCCCTCTGTGTAAAGCTTTTGTCTTTTGCCCTGACATTTAAAGTCCTCCGTACATTTCACATATTCTTTCATGGTGATTTTTTCAGACTGTGTGTTCTTGATTCCACCTGAAACCATGTATTCTTTTGTATGTTTCAAAAACCAGAGTTAAGACATTACGCCACATTTTTTTCTGCAATGATAACTATGTGTTACTCATTTTCTTTTATTAATATATTTGCATTTTAATATTATTATTCAGTTTCTTAGCCAAATAACTCTGCACTCTACTTTTTGTTTACTTTCATTTATAAACTCTAGCAGTTTGATGCAGTCCTGACTGAAAGGAACACAATGATATACTTACTTTATTGCAAAATTATTCTCTAAAAAAACTTAAATTATTAATCAAATCAATAGGCAGATAATAACTAAGTTGGCCTTTATGAGTTTTAATAATAAAAACCATTTAAATATATGCTTAGCAAAAAAAAAATCAGTGCTCTAAAGTCATAAAAATATGTTATTCTGGATTTTAAAATAGCACCAACAAATATAGTAATTAAATCAGTTTTCTAATTAGAAATGTTCACAGTGGCAAGTTTTACTTTGAATTTAATTACTTATACTATCACAACAAACATACTAACAAGCCAAAAATAAGTGAAAAAAGCAAACCTGCAAACAGGAAAGTACTAAATCTCCCATACACTATGAGAACTATCGGTATTAAAAAATTGTATCTTCAAACAAAATTTGTCATTTTCAGTGCAGATGCTTTTAGAAGAAAATTAGCTGGCATAGTAAAATAGTGATGAGCTCACAGTCTTTTTTAAAATTAAATGTCAATTTAGTAATAAGTGGGCCTTCCAAAAATATTCTAGATATATGGGAGGGAAGAAATATAAATATACATGTTAGGACGGCTACACCATTAAGAGGAAAATTGCTCCTTTCTAGTCTTTTAGTTACTTAAGATTAAATTGTTGGCTCAGTGTCTATGATCATCCCAGTGGCTGCACGCCAGATTAGCAATATTGCAAACCTGAGTCTATCAGCTCGAGGTAGTGTTGCTGGCGTGAGCCTTTGCAGCACTTAATTTAATTAGATGAGGCTTCCATTGTTGAAACTGCTGAACACAGTATTTTTCACTGAGCCAAGGAAGAATCTAATTTATTAGACCTTTGAAACTGCACTGTAGAGTTGTTATTGTGGTGCCTCACAGCAACTGCAACGTTTTGAGTATAAATTCTGAATCCCAAGGAAAGCAGTATTTCAGAGCTCTATCCTATGTTTATTGCTGATGCACTAGGCATTTTTCTTTGGAGCTATGCATCCTATTATGATCTTGGTTATTGTTGGCCTGCAAGTTCAAATACAGTTTTCCATTATTATTCCGTGAAGAAATTTGGTGCTGTGATGGGAGTAGTGAACGGGATAAAGGAGAGCTATATTTTGTTTCACCTTTGTTTTATTGTGTGTTATTGAACTTTCCATTTTATTTCAGCATGCTTATATACAAGAAAAAGGACAAACATTTCTCTAGAAGCAGGAGACGTTATAAAGCTTATAAAATAAATTCTAAAAGCAGCTTTGAAATATTTAGGAGAAAGGAAATTAATTTTTATTGAGCAACTGCTTCACGCTTGGTAAAAAATGACAAACTTAAAAACAAAATAAGCAACAGCAAAATCTCTTGGTCTTTGCCTCAAAAGAGATTGTATTTTAAGGGAAGAAATAAACATGATCAATATATTTTCTAAGTACATATCTGATTTATAAATACAAATAAATAATTTGTAGACTACATTCAACTTGAATAAATGAAGGGATATTTAGATTTTATTCTATATGCAAAAGAGGTATTAAATTACATAACCTTTTAAGGAAGACATTTGTATTTTTGACTCTTTAGAAGCAATTGATGGTATTTGTTTTGGACATAAATTACCTCTGTACAAGGCAGTGGACATATATGTTAAAGGTATGAGATTTGGGTATGAATTTTTATAACATCACTCAGAAATCACATTTTCATTTACTGAGGAAATATTAATCAATTGTATCATTCACGATTTAAGCATTTCCCTAGTTCTTGAGCATACTGCAAAATAAGTAAGATAGCTATGGTCTCTGTTCTAAATTTTTAATAGAATTATAATGTACCAGGACATTGGCATATACAGAAAAAAGTATCAAGTGTTATGTTATAAACGATATTATGGTTCATGGAAGGAGACAATAGAAGGATGTAACCTTGGCCGATGGTCCAAACTATGGTTCCCTAAGGAAATTATATTCAAGCCTTTATCTGATAGGTGGATAAAAGTTAGCTAGGGGAAGTTTGAGGACACTGCGTTATTATGCCTTTATAGTCTTATTGACACATACATAGCTTTCTGTTTTATTAGCTGAAATAGCTCTGTTCTTCATCAGGGAACTACAGAGTATGTATAAAGAAAAATAGATGTGTTTCTTTCTTTATAGTATTTTTTAGTCTTTATAGTCTTTTTTCACTGTAGGACTGAATGTCTCTACAGATTCAAATAATTTAGGTTATTTTTCGAGGAAAAATAGAAAGGAAAGTGAAATTTTTCATTAAAAACATATTTGCATAGGCTTTTATTATGGGATAAAATAGTTAAAATATTTAGATGCCTTAAAAGATAAAATTCAAAGTAAGTTGCCACTGAGAAAATATGTACTACTGTAAAAGTACAAATCATTTTTATTACAAATTTTATTATTTTCACAATTATTATTTTAATGAGTGATCACCTTTGTAACTTTTCATTCATCTGAAAAATAACAAAGGCCTTTGTTGTTAGCACAATGGGATTCTTTGTTATGAAGTGGCTACCGAGTGGGAAGATGGCGCACAGTAGGGATACGGGAAGGATGTGGAGAAAAATCATGGAGGAACTTCAAAACCAGCGCCTTTGAACTTCTGTATGCATCCAAGTCATCTTGGGATCTTGATAGTATATCGGTGATGACCCTAATACTAGGGTCATTAAGGGATGCCTGAGAATCTTTCGCTCTTAGGTGATTGCATTTTCTTATCTATACACCATACTTTGAGTAGCACAGTTTTAGGCTGAGAATTTTAGACTGTATTGGTATAACAATGGGAAGGTATCAAGGAAATCTAAGCAGGATAGTGACAGATGTGATTTTTATTTTTATGATTGCTCCGTGAAAAAATGCAGCGTAACCTTACATTCATATTGTTGAGTCAAAGAAGATGGTATGAAAAGGCTACATGCTATCTGACTCTAACTACATGACATTTTAAAAAGGATAAAACTGGGAAGACAGTAAAAGGACCCATGGTTTCCAGGGATTAGGAGAAAGGAATAGAGGGAGGAAGTCATGGAAGGGAGATTTTAGAGCAATTGAAACTATTTTGTATGATACTGTAATGGTGGAATTATGTTGTTATACTTTTTCAAAACCAAGCAGATGTATAACACAGAGTGAACTCTAATGTAAACTATAAACTTTAATGAATAATAACGTGTCAATATTGGCTCGTCAGCTGCAAATGTATCATACTAATGTAAGATATTCATAATACAGAAAACTGTAGTGACTGAGAGTGGGTTATGTAGGGAATCTACTTTCTGTTCAATTATTCTGTAAACCTAAAACTACTCTAGGGAAGAAAGTCCGGTATTTAAGAGAAAAAGATCACTCTTACAGCAGCGTAACAAAAAATATTAGAATTAAAAAAATGCAGTGCAGAAACTATTTTACCTTGTAATTATTTTTCAACATCAAATCAGTACTGCATAATAATAATATTGAGTCCATTATCATGAATCTATGGTTCATGACACAAAAGTTGTGTTCCCTTGATTGCTACATTAGTAAAAATAAAAAAGAGAAATATACAAAATAAGCATGTGAAGGAAGTGGTACAATTAAAGTAACAACAACAAACTTTTACCAGACTCATGAATATAGAACTATGTTTTTTTCATTTTATGTATTATGCCTTAGTATGTGGTTCATGCTACTTAGGTGGAAGATAGCAATGGTACAAAACACTGGGATGAGAATAATAAGCGAGAAAAACATGTGAATTCATGGTATATTTACACAATAGAGTTTATAGGACTTGATGAGTCACAGAATATGAGGAGCAAAGAGAATGCAACATCTAAAATTATTCACAAGCACCTGGCCAAAGAACTGAGTAGATGTTGGTGCTTTTTACTGGCACAGAGATTAAGAGATAATCTTTTATTAGGAGAATAATAATGGAAACAGCAGATCATGGAATATGTGCTGGCTTAAGAGAGAAACAAAATACAGTAACTGGTGATGAAATATGTATAAATAACAAGCAAGAAAATAAATCAAGCTATAATTTCTGAAAAAGTCAAAATAAAGTTGTTTTGGGGTAGCTGTGACAAGATCATTACCTTGTTCTACTGAAGAATATTTAAATTATTAATTTCAGAAATGATTGCATCTTGGCTTCTGTAAGTTCAAATTTGTAAACATGTGTCTTTTCATTGGAAAATGGCAGAGAAAGTAGTCAAAGGAAGAGGTTAACAGAGAACTGAAATGTCCACATTTTGGATGAGTAATCTGTGAGGATAATGGAATCATACTGAGAAATAAAAGGAATAATCATGAAAATTAAGAGTGTATGTCAGGCACTAATATCTTAAGTAAATGAGGGGATATATTTAGGAGCTCAGAAGTTGACTGTAATAAAAAGGAAACAGTCATGTATTTGAGTTTTATGAGTCTTGAAAAAGTGGGATTTAAAGAAAAGCATTAGTTTTTCTTTATTCGGAAACTGACGTTCAAGAACAATGAGGATAACAATCACATTTCTAACCCTGGTGGGCATGGGGTGAGAGAATAAGGAAAATCACCACTAAAGAAGGCTTCATGTATATATGGGAGGTTGTTGACTACGACTAAGAGTTCCAGAGTGCTCAGTCTAAGGAGTTGGGATACAAGGAGAGAAAGAGGTTTTCATTAGCGGAGAAAAAGAACAAAGAGGTTAAATGTAAAATAAATATCCTTCTACTTTGGACAGATGCAGGAAAGAGGGATCTACTTTTGTCAGAAAGGTACAGGAAAATAACAGGGTAGATGCACAGAAAATTTTACATCCACAGACTCCGGGAAGATACAGATTCTCTGGCTGCCTTGTAATGGATTCCCTATAGTTGTAGTATGAGCTTCAATGTACCTTTCAGTTCCTACGGTGTTGAAAGTTTTGAGTAATGCATGAATGATTCATAAGAAGCTAGCAAGTATCCATCTATGATGGTGCATGTGAAGAAGTGGAGCTTCAGATGAGGAAGGCCCAGAAAGATAGTTTCTCAATAGCATCTTGCCAATGATTTCCATGGGACAGCCCGTTTGAATGTTGTGCACACGAGGTCTGAACTCCAAATAGTCTTGAATGGATGAAATGAAACAGATCAGCATATTTTGTAGATTTATATTTTCATGAATGAACTGTAACTTCTAAATGCACAATAAATAAAAATATAATTTGGGATAGTCGGAATTTTCAATTATAATCTGTTAAATGTAATCAGCATTTAATAGTTTCAAACTGCAGAGTTAACTAGAAAAAAATTTCTATTTACCTATATTATCATAACTTTTATTTGGAAATTGATCTGTAGAAAATTTAACTGTAAAGAAACATATTTCTATTCATTTCAGATGACTCTTGAGAATTGCATTAAAAGTTTTTTTTCCTTTATGTGAGTAGTGATTCAGAATATTTTTAGAGCATTGAGAGTGCTTTTTAGCAATTCTCCTCATGGTGAGCCCTACGTCATTTAAAATTTATGCTACTCACTCAACGGGAAAGTTATCAGGATCCTGGGCTGTGTGAAAATTGATAACATTCATTGATCAATGATGTATGAACTGAATCTACAACTTGTTTATTTGGCTTCACCTGCACTTCCTTGACATTTTGATTCATATTCTTGGCAATACTTGTATGAAGTCACATGCATGCTGAAAAATAATCAAACCATTTTGATACTCTAATGATATACAATTTGTGCAGTAGCCACTGCCTCTTACTCTTATCCAGGGATCCAAGTCATAGGGATAATTTTAAATGGAACATGTATGTTAAAATCCCGTGAGGATTTTCTTGGGATTTGCTGTTTTTGTAATACAGCTATTACAAATTCCAAAGAAAGATATAGCTTGGTATCTATTTTCTATGTCCAGAGAATTTAACCATAAATATAAAATTGTATAATATTCCAATGAATTTTTTTAAAAAGGTCAAATGTGTAAGAAGCTGTTAAGATTATTGTATTAGAAAAAACTGGAAAATCCACTGGGCTTGATTTGCTATGGTCTGTTACGTGGTTATCCTTTGTCATGATCTGCTTGCAAAGGCTCCACTGATTTCTGGACACTTTTTTCTTTTATTGCATGTCCTTTTAAAGTAGACTCCTAGTTTATTTCTGAGCCAGAATTACTACTGGCTCTTCTCTTCCCTTGGTGTATCAGGATTTCATTCTGAGGTCCATGATGTTTTACTCTTGTTCTTTAGAAGTCAAGCCAACCCCTTGCTTTGTTATACTAGCCCATCCTATTAGTCAAATTTTCTTTTCTTTCTTTCTGTTTTTTTTTTTTTTTTTTTTTTGACGGAGTCTTGCTCTGTTGCCCAGGCTGGAGTGCAGTGGCGTAATCTCAGCTCACTGCAACCTCCACCTCCTGGGTTCAAGAGATTCTCCTGCCTCAGCCTCCTGAGTAGCTGGGACTACAGGCACATGCCACCATGCCCGGTTAATTTTTTGTGTTTTTAGTAGAAGTGGGGTTTCACCGTGTTGGCCAGGATGGTCTCGATCTCCTGACCTCATGATCCACCCACCTCGGCCTCCCAAAGTTCTTGGATTACAGGCGTGAGCCACCGCGCCCAGCCTCAAATTTTCTTTTGCTACCTAATTCCCCCACAGAATGAATATCTTGCCCCTAAATCTTGATCGGTTCAAACACTGGAATTTAAATATGCTGTCTCTATTCTGCATTGTGTCCTATAATCTCCAATTGATAAAATTCTGCTGCTTATACTCTGCTGCTTGAAAGTTGGACTCTAGAACAAAACGAACTGAATTGGAACTACTGACTATCTATATTAACTTGGATTATTTACTTAATTATCCCATGTGTGTCTACACTTTTTTACTATAATATAGACAATGATTACAAAATGCCTACCATATAGGGTTGTTTTGAATATTAGAGGAGTTAATAGTCATTAGCGGTTAAACAGTGCCTGGCACTCCATAAGTATTTACAAAATAAATGCCTATGTAAATACACACTTATTTTCATTCATTTATTATAGTTTTTATCTTTTGCTAATGATATTTACAATCAGCCCAACACTTTTATCTATTACAAGCCCTCCATAACTTTTTTCCTTATCTAGAATTTACCTTAGGTTTCACAATTATAAGTTATTTTTACATACTTTCCTGCAATACCTTACAGGCTTTGTCTGTGTCTGTTTTCAAATTGCTAGTGGCTTGCATGACTTACTCACTAAAGATTTTTCATGCATAAAATATCTCTCTCATGAAGTTGTTTCAAGGACAAAATAGATAATATATGGTAAACACATGCCAGAGTGCTGAGCACTCAGTAATGCTCAATAATTCTTAGCTCGCCACCCCATCTGCTATTCCTATTTTGAATGAAAAGTCTCAACTTGTCCTATTGCAGAACAAGGCTTGTTTATGACATGTAGGTAATGGTGATTTAGAGCCAATAAACTTTGGGGCAACAGCTTGAAAGGCAATCTCTTCCCTTAGAAGTGATAAGCATATTTAATTTTAGCTTTCCACTGTCTAAGGGGTTAGTTAAACACCAGGCAACACTCAGTAAATGTGACCATTAACTACACTTCCTGGAAAAATAGAATAATTGAGACTGGAAACCACAAAGTAACTGAACAAATTACATAATTAAAAACATAAACAGGTCTAATTCATAAAATAATTGCATCAATATTAGGTAACAACTATTATACTTAACCAAAATCAAGGGTAGGGTTGTTGTCCTGTAGAAAACAAGAAACAAATAAACAAAGAAATAAATCTTTATAAGCTTGTCTGAAAAAAAATGCATTTGAAGGAGGCTGTATTGATCTAAATGAAAACCTCTATGGACAAAACACTCAATAAAGTGTATTCTTCACTTCCCACTAGAATATGCTTCTTTCCTTATAGTCTCTTTAACTAGTAAATTAAATTTTTGATGATCTCTGTATGCACAAAATATGTATAAGAAAATATATAGGTAAAATAAAATATAAATTTTTAATTCCTGACTCAAATCTATCAGCCATAATTTCTTGATTTTAGGGTATTCTAGATAATGACATAATGTTTGAGAAAGATTTACTGTAATTTTTTTCAGATTCTGATTGTGAATTATGTATTATCTGCCACATACTCAGAATAGAGTCTGAGAGAGACTTCACTGATACATTGTTTATTTAATGACTATAAATTATAAAACTATCCTAGTGATAGTTTGGAAAACTGCAACATAATATAAAAGAAGGAACAAAATTTCAGTGAAAGAAATGCCTTAGGCTGATAATTTCTTAAAAATACAGTATCAAATACTTTTAGCTATGTAAATTTGTAGATATAATACATTTTGTGATCAGATCTGAAACACTGTTTAACATCTCTATCTATATCAAATGAATGACAGTTAGAAAACACCATTTATGACATGTATCATCACCTAAAATTATCGATATAAAATCTTAGCAACAATAAGCAAAACCCATGTACTGTTACTTTCCTCCTAATGCATTAATTGATCCTCATGGGTTACACATTTACTAATATATACTGAATGCATTTATTTACTCATTTCATCAACACTTGTTGAACAACTTACTACATGCCTTTAATTGCCTCTGTTTATATGCTATATGCTATTTGCCTTGCAAGGGTTAAATAATGTTGTTTTATATAAAGAAATAGATATTTTACCTGCAATATGGCTAAAATGAATGCAGAATTAGAAGATGATATTTTTGATATGTATTGTCTCACATTAACCAATCCTTAAGGCAATGAAAATAGAAATGGAATATATATGAGATATATATAGATTTATAAACTATATATATATTTGAGATTCTATTAATTATATATAGAGAGACTTAAAATAGTATTGGGCTATGGAGTAAATATTCATTAGAAACACAGTGTTTTTAAAAATATAAAACAGAAATTTATCCTCACATCTCTGGAGGCTGGCAAGTCCAAAATCAAGGTACCAGCACCTAGTGATGGCTTTCTTGCTGTGTCCTCACTTGACTGAAGACAAAAGGGCAAGAGAGAAACTCTGTGCACCCACATGGCAGTAGAGCTGAAGAGGGTGAACTCACACCTCAAAGCCATTTTTATACTGCCTTGAATCTATTCATGAGATTTTCGCCCTCATGACTGAAACCTCTCCCATTAGTCCACACCTCTCAACACTGTTGTATTCGGAATTAAGTTTTCAACACATGAATTTGGGAGTTTACATTCAGACTATTGTAGTTGTTATCACATAGTTGCTTTATGTGTTGCAGCAGTGTCCTGGTCCTGTACCCATTGCCTGTACCCTCACTGTATCTAGGAAGTAACTAAATTACCTTTGATTTTTCAGGCTCATAGGTGGAAGGGACTTGCCTTGTCTTACATGGTACTTTGGATTTGGACTTTTGGGTTAATGTTGAAATAAGTTAAGACTTTGGGGGTCTGTTGGAAAGGCATGATTGGTTTTGAAATGTGAGGACATAAGATTTGGGAAGGGCCAGGGTGGAATGATATGTTTTGGATGTGCCTCCACCCAAATCCATCATTTCTTTGTATACTCATTGACTGATGGGCATTTGGACTGGTTCCATCTTTTTGCAACTGCAAATGGTGCTGCTATAAACCTGTGTGTAAGTATCATTTTTCGTATGACTTCTTTTCTTCTGGGTAGATACCCAGTAGTGGGATTGCTGGATCAAATGGTAGTTCCACTTTTAGTTCTTTAAGTAATCCCCAGATTGTTTTCCATGGTGGTTGTGCTAGTTTACATTCCTACCAACACTGTAAAATGTTGCCTTTTCACCACATCCTTGCCAACACCTATTACTTTCTGAATTTTTGTTATGACCATTCTTGCAGGAGTGAGATGGTATCACATTACGGTTTTGACTTGCATTCCCCTGATCGTTAGTGATGTTAAGCATTTTTTCACTTGTTTGTTGGCCATTTGTATATCTTCTTTTGAGTTGTGTATTCATGTCCTTGGCCCACTTTTTGATGGGATTTTTTGTTTTGTTCTTGCTGATTTGTTTGAGATTCTTTTAGATTTGGGATATTAGTCCTTTGTCAGATGTATAGATTGCAGATTTTTTCACATTCTGTGGGCTGTCTGTTTACTCTGCTGCTCAATTCTTTTACTGTGCAGAAGCTTTTTAGTTTAAGTCCTACCTATTTATCTTTTTTTTTCTTGTTGTGTTTGCTTTTGGGTTCTTGGTCATGAAATCTTTGCCTAAGCCCATGTCTAGAAGGATTTTCCAGTGCTATCTTCTAGAATTTTTGTGGTTTCAGGTCTTAGGTTTAAGTGTTAGATCCATCTTGAGTTGATTTTTGTATAAGGTGAAAGATGCAGAACCAGCTTCATCCTTCTACATGTGGCTTGCCAATTATCCCAACACCATTTGTTAAATGGGGTGTCTTTTTCCCACTCTGTGTTTTCTGCTGACACAATTGCACAGTACTCAGCCTGCTCTAACATGCAAGTGCCACCTACTGGCCTGGAGGTTGAGCTGCACAACTCAATGCAATATCTGCTGACAGAAATGCACACTCCTGGGGGTCAAGATAAGTTTTCTGCAACATCTACTTCTCCGTCTCTGCAGGAGGCCGTGAACTTGCTCACATGCCAGTACACTGCTACTACAACAAGCATGTGAGAAAACCATCACATCAAGGCCATCTGTAACCAAGGAATTAATACAGAGCCTTGGCTCCCTAAAAACTCTCAGAAGCAAAACCGAATGACATTGCTCAACATACATTAAGATCACGTGCTCAAGGGGGAAAAAGTTTCATCCAAGTGAAAGTAAATTCAAAAATAAACAGGGAACAGCTTCTCCAGATGAGGAAAAAAATAGTATAAGAATTCTGGCGGTACAAAAAAAAAAAAAGGGTATTACAACACCCCAAAGGATCACACTAACTCTCCTAAATCTCTAGTAGTAGATACTAAGCAAAATGGAAATTCCGAAATGTCAAAGAAAAAGTTCAAAATATGGATTGTAAGGTAACACAAGAGATTCAGGGGAAAATTGAAAGTCAGCACAAAGAATTAAGAAAAACAATTCAGGATACGAATTAAAGATGTGCTAAAATATAAGTATTTTTTAAAAATAGAACTTCTGGAAATAAAAAAGTCATTAATGGAATTACAAATTACAGTTGAAAGCTTTTCCAATAGACCAGACTAAGCAGAATAAATAATTTCAGAGCTTGAAGACAGGTTTTAAAAATTCATCCAAATCAGAGAAAAGTGAAAAAAAAAGGATTAAAAAATAAACAAAGCCTTTGAGAAATAGTAGATTACGTACAGCATACAACCCTATGGGTCACAGATATTCCTGAGAGAGAAAAAGAAAGAATAAAATGTTAAATGTTTTGAGCACTTTACATATCATTATTAACCTTGAAGGTAAATGAACTAAATGTTTCACTTAAAATATACAGATTAGCAGAAAGGATTACAAAAAACGAATAAACCAAGATTTAACTATATGCTGCTTTTAAAAAACCCACCTAACTGGTAAAGACCTTTATAGACTGAAGATAAAGTGCCGGAAAAAGATATTCCATGCAAACAGAAATGAAAAGCAAGCAGGAATAACTCTACCAATCTCAGAGAAAACAGACTTTAAATCAACAACATAAGAAAGGACAAAGAAAGTCATTATACAATGATAAAGGGATCGATTCAACAAAAGAGCTAACAATCCTAAATATATATTGTGCTCAACACCAGAACATCCAGAATCATAAAAGAAACACTGCTAGACCTAAGAAAAGAGATAGACAGCAATACAATAGTGGGTGACGGCAATACTCCGGTAACATCACTAGACAGATAATCAAGGCAGAAAATCAACAAAGAAACTATGGAATTTAACTGGACTATATGAAACTGACCTAACAGACATTTTCAAAACATTGTACCTAGTAAATACAGAATATACATTCTTCTTATCTATATATAGAACATTCTCCAAAACTGACTATATATTAGGCCACAAAACAAGTCTCTCAAAAAATTGAAATTATGTCAAGCATCTTCCCAAAGCACCATGGAATACAATTAGAAATTAATACCAAGAGGAACTGTTAAAACTATATAAATGCGTGGAAATTAAAAAACCTGCTCCAGAATGATCTTTGAGTCAATGCTCAAGTTTAGGTTGAGAATCAAAAATATTTTGCAGCAAATAAAAATAGAGACATAACATACCAAAACTTAAATTACAGCAAAATCAGCATTAAGAGGGAAGTTCATAGCATTAAGCGCCTACATCAAAAAATATGGAAAGGTCACAAATTAACAGCCTAACATCACAAATTAAGGAACTAGATAAACAAGAATAAATCAAGCCCAAAGCTAGCAGAAGAAAAGAAATTACAAAGTCCAGAAAATAAGTAAATAAAATTGAAACCAGAAACAAACAAAGTTTTTTCTTTCAATAAAGAAATAAAATGTATAGCCTTCTAGGTAGATTAACCAAGAAAAACAGAAAATTCAAATAAGCACAATCAGAAATGAAAAAGGAGACATTAGAACTGATATCACCAAAATACTAATGATCATCAGAGACTACTTTGAGTTCTCTATGCAAATAAACTAGATAACCTAGAGGGGAAAAAATCTCAGTAGAGAACACCAATAGAAGAAACTGAATATTACACAAACAAATGGAAAAATATCTCACGCTCATGGATTGGAAGAAGTAATATTCTTAAAATGGCCATACTGCTCAAAACAATTTACAGGTTCAATTCAGTTCCTATCTAATACAAATGTCACTTTTCACAGAATTAGGAAGAACACCCCTAAAAATCAAATGGAACCCAAATAGCCAAAGCATTCACAAGCAAAAAGAATAAAGCTGAAAGCATCGTATTACCTAACTTAAAAGTATACTACAAGGCTATAGTATCCAAAACAGTATGATAAGGATATAAAAATAGACACATAGGTCAATAGAATATAATTGAACAGAAAGATAGCCAAACACCTAAAAACAACTGATCATCCACAAAGTAGACAAAAATATACACTGGGAAAAAGACACCTCATTTAATCAATGGTGCTGGGAGAATAGGTTGCCATATGCAGAACAATGAAACTGGAACCAAGTCTCTCTCCATATAAAAAAATTAACTCAAGATGAATTGAAGGCTTAGATTTAAAACCTAATACTATAAAAAATTAGAACAAAACGTAGAAAAAAATAATTCTGAACATTGGAATATGCAAATAATTTACCACTAACACCTCAAAAGTGAGTGTAATAAAAAGAAAAATATATAAAAGGGACTTAACTAAACCAAACAGCTTCTGCACAGCAAAAGAAATAGCAGAATAAAGAGACAACCTAGAGAATGGGAGAAAATATTTGCAAATTATGCGTACAACAAAGGAGTAATATCCAGAATCCACAAGGACCTCAAACAACTCAATAAGAAAAAAAAGAAAAATTAAAACTGGCATGGATATGAACAGACATTTCTCAAAAGAAGACATACAAGTGCCCAAAAAACAAATAAAAAATGCACAGTATCACCAATAATAGATAAATGCAAATTAAACCCACAATGAGATATTCTCTTCTGCCAGTCAGAATGGCTATTATTAAAAAGTTAAAAAAACAGCAGATGTTGGTGACGATGCAGAGAAAAAGAATGCTTATAAACTTCTGATGGGAAGGTAAAATTAGTATGGAGATTGTTCAAAGAACTATAAATAGAACTACTATGCAATCTAGCAATCCCACGACGGGGCATCTACCCAATGGGAAAAGAAATCATTATATCAGAAAGACACCTGCACTAGTATGTTTATTACAGCACTATTCACAATAGCAAAATCATGAAATCAATCTAAGTTTCCATCAATGATTGATTGGATAAAGAAAGCATGGTATAAATACATATATACCAAAAAGTGCTACTCAGCCACAAAAAATAATGAAGTCATGTCTTTTGCAGCAACATAGATGGAACTGGAGGGCATTATCTTAATTGAAATAATTGAGAAACAGAAAGTTAAATGCTGCATGTTCTCACTTATAAGGAGTAACTAAATAATGTGTCCGTACGGACATATAGAGTGAAATAATAAACACTGGATGTTGCAAAACGTTGGAGTTTGGGAGGTGGATGAGGGGTGAGAAATTACCTATTGGGTACCATGTACACTATTCAGATGATGGTTACAGTAGCAGCGCAGAAACAGCCCAGACTTACCACTGTGCAATACATACATGTTCAAAAATATTCTTGTACGCCTAAATCTAGGAAAAAAATAAAATACGTACTTTTTAAATGAACGTAAGACTCAAAGCAATCTACAGATTCAATGCAATCCCTATCAAAATACCAATATAATTTTTCACGGAATTAGATAAAACAGTTCTAAAATTTCCATAGAATTAAACAAGACCCACTGAGAAACAAACAACCCCATTTAAAACTTGTAAAGGATATAAACAGACATTTCTAAAAATAATCTTTTGTTGCCAATTGCCTAATAATTCTGTATTTCCACAATATTTAATTATGAATAAATTCCTGAAACAATGCTAATTTACCCAGCTTTATTTTGCTATTGTTGTGCCTGAACTTATGATGGTAAAAACAAAAATATTAACTTGAAAATTTTACCTCTGTATATTTATTACAAACACTAGTAAGTACTAATGTTTTTCTATAGTTAAAAAGTATATTAAAATATGTAGGCATAAAGTATATTAAAGTATCTGTAAGCAAAAGCATATTAAAATATATAAAATATATACTTTAAAAGGCATATATAAATGTATATGTATATTCTAAACATATGTATGATCTAAATATAATATATAAGAGACATGTTTTATATTTAAATCCAACTTATACCTGTTTTGGACAGCATCAAATAATCTTAAAACTGGGACATAATATGCATATTAAATTCCATAGTTTGATAATTACTTCATTTTAAAACTTATTTTAAAATTATATTTAATGAGATAGGGAAAAAGTTAACTAATACTTTAACATCTGCAGAATTCAGGCAGATTCTACAAAACAAGCTTTTTGTTGTTGTTGTTTACCAACTGAGTTTACGGTAGTATCACCATCTAAAATCCTTTATCTGTACTTTTTTATTTTATCTTGCAATTATGTCAGGACATTCTGCACCAGCAGGCACTCATCATTGGTTAAATTTGTTACAGGTAATCAGATTTACTTCACTTTATCTTTGCAAAATAATCACATTATATTCCTTTCAAGGGCTTGTCACCTTGAAAGGAACTATGTTTCCATTCAAGAACTATGTTTTTGATATTCATAAGAAAGTTGAATAGCAACGTTTTTCTCCAAAATTAAAGATTGGTCAATAATATTTTTGAGAGCCACAAAATCATATGCAATGTACCATAAATGCAGCATCCTTTTATATTTATTATATATTCATAGTTTTAATTATTCAAGAGTAGATGAATAAACCTTATTTTTCTTCTAAAAATTAACATCACAAAATTTCAGAAATATATCTTGATGTTAAAAATATGTCGTTTAAAATTTATATCTGTGTCAAAGTTACCTTACTTGTGCTTATACCTTCTTTGTAAAATGCCTATCTCTCAGGGATGCTTTGTAAATTAGTGAACTCAATGTGAGCAAAACACTAGGACATTTCAAACACTGTAAGTGTGATAGTTTATTTTCTTCTTACATATTAATCATAACGGGAAAAATATAGCACTCATGAGCACTTTATTGAAAAATTTCACAGGAAGATTCCTCTTTACATTTATTTTTAGACCAATATTTTAAATACATTTCTAAATTGTTATTCTACTTCCTTTAAATATTACAGTGTATAATGTTGGTTAATTTGATAAACTGATTAACGTCAAAATGGCACAGCCGCTACTTGTCTCAGGTAGCATATTTGCATTTTAACTAGAATCTTCACAATATGCAGTCATGAATATTACAGAAAAATCTGCCAGCATGTGGCTCACGGCTGTAATACCAGCACTTTGGGAGGCCGAGGCAGGTGGATCACCTGAGGTCAGGAGTTCGAGACCAGCCTGGCCAACATAGTGAAATCCCATCTCTACCAAAAATACAAAAATTAGCTGGGTGTGGTGGTGCACACCTGTATTGCCAGCTATTTGGGAGGCTGAGGCAAGAGAATTGCTTGGAACCTGGGAGGCAGAGGTTGCAGTGAGCAGAGTTCACACCATTGCACTCCAGCCTGGGCGACAGAGGAAGACGCCGTCTCAAAACAAAGAAACAAACAAAAAACAACAATACTGTGACAGGTTTGTAAAGAATAACGTTGTGATAGTAATCTTCAAAAATATCCCCTTCACAGCTGCCTGATTTCTTAAAGTATTACTGTATATTACCTTCATTTTAATTTAGAGAACATCATCCCACAAGATAAATTTAAATTTTTCTCCCACTCGTAAGTGCATTAGATAACCTCAATATCAACACAAAATACAAAGTAAAAAAGGAAAATAAGATTTAATCTTCTTTGGGGAAGAGTGTGGTATAAGTATGGTACCTCTTCAGCTGTTTAAGACTAATAGACAATATGATGGTATTTGAAGGTGGGACATCTGGGAGATAATTAAACTGTGAGACTGGAACCCTGATGAATAGGATTAGCACCCTTATAAGACGAGGCACTAGAGGAATTATATCCTTCTCCACAATGTGAGGATATAGCAAGAACACAGCCACCTGCCAACCAGGAAATGTGCCCTCCCTAGACGCTGGATCTGCTGGGTTTGCTGGCACTTGATTTGGGACTCCCTAGCCTCTGAAACTATGAAAAATACATTTCTGTAGTTTATGCTACTCAGTATATGGTATTTTTGCTATAATTGCCTGAAGTACCTCAGGCATTTATCAACACCAGTTAACCTCCACTATTATAAGAAACATAAACAAAGAAACACTAAAAGGAGAACACCTGTGAGGCAGAATCCTACTAAAGTCCTCATTTAAAAGCAGCATATCGACGATATAGGTCCAGCTAATTAAGCTAATGTGAAGGGGAAAATACTAACTTCGGAACTTTGTCTTAGCCTGGGCACAAGGTAGATCTATCTATTTAGTTTTTCTCCCTGATGTTAGCTCCATGAGAGGATTACATGAAGACATACAATGACTTCCTTCATTTTCTCCTACACCACTGACAGAAGTATTTGGAATGCTGTCTATTCTTGACTTACTTGACCGTGAATCAGCATTTAACACCTTGGCCTTCACATTTATACAGGAAGCCTAAATAATCCAAAATGTACTGACTTCAAGCTAGATCTTCAGCGCTCCAAATACCAGTAGTCAGAAAATTGCTTGCTTTACTAATACTATTCACAGACAAATATGAGCAATGCCTACAGTTCCCAAGTTCTTCCTCTAACTAATCATCCCTTACTCAAGTTATAAATGGTCCTACTTTACAAGTCTTAAGAAATGGATTCAAAGGAAGAGGCCTGCTTCCCCTAGAAAGTCATAAGAAATAATTCCTTCATGTTTTTCTTACTTCTAAATTTAACATCTGAAATCTAATCACCTTTGATAATCCATCATCACCCAGACTTTCATCTTTCTTGTTTATTGTATACCTCCTATTTTATTCAATATTCTTGCCCTCTTTGACTCCCATAATATTTTCAACTGTGTCTTCTGAAAGTCACAGTATGTCCCCAAGCAAAATCATGTTTTAATCCAATCCTGGACTGTGAGGATATTGTCTCCCCTGAAGTCCTTTAAAATCTAGACTACTATTCTCCCGTGCCTCATTACCACATATTCTAATCACCATTTCTAAACTATCGTCCCTGTCACTTACGTAAAGGAACTCATCTTTTCTTGTTTTATCCATCAACACATGCTATTCTCTAACCCTTTATGTTGAAGAAAATTTCCAAATCCTCTACTGTGTTGCTAAAAAAATTATAATATGGCTCTTCTATACCACTACTATCATTATTATTTACAGAATCACCCGATTTAAACAATAAAATCTTTAAAATCCATGTTATATTGTTTACTAACTTAACAAAATAACAAACACTCAGATGTTTCTATATATTTATCAGAGTAGAAATACAGAAACATCTGGGTGTTTATATACATACATTATATATGTATATATATACACACACAGAAATATAAAACATAAGCAATATATGACATATTTATGTCTACTCTGATATATATAAAATAGAGTTGATATGAAACAATACATATAGTGTGATATATATATCTCAGAGTAGAAATATAGGTAGAATGTATATACCTAGAATGTAGATAGATAGATGCATAGAAAGATAAATAGATAGATAGATATTGCATTTTATCTATTCTCTATCAGCAGATAAAGTGCAATGTAACAGCTGATATATATGGAAAAAGGTATTACAAATGAGGATAATTTAATAATGAATAAATTGAGATAAGAAATTGTAAATTGTGTGCAATAGAATTTTTCTTGAAGAATAATGTATAATATAAAAATGGAAACATGGACAAATTGACAGAAAATAAAGTAAGAATTATTACTATCTTTTTAATAATGCATAAAAGTCCATCTGAATTTTGTGGCAAACTTTTTAGTGAAAAAATCATTTTCTGGTACTTCTAAAAGAAATATGATAGGAAATAAAGACAGTAGTGTGAGTCTTCAAGTGTAGAATGTACTTAATTCCTAAATTTTATAGTCCAAAGGAAGTTAGAAAAGGTCTTGTAATGTTTTATACAACCATGTCTCAATTTATAAATATTTAATTTTGATTTGATTTCTACTGCTGGAAGTTCATCTCTTTTATTTTCAGTAATGGTTCATAAAGAGATATAGTAATAGACTTAAAGTTTTAGAATGTCGTAGGGAAGATAGAGGGAGGGTTTTGCCATAAACTGAAACTTCATTACTGCTTTATTTTCATACCGAAACTAGGCATTCAGTTTTTTAGATAATAATAGTAATAGCAATAGATATGTACTGTTTATTTTCCCAACTAGACAGCTGGGATAGTTAGATAGAATGGATAGCTATTACTATTCATTGTTATTACTATTATTATTTTTAAGAAAAACACAAAAGAAATACAAAATGTGACTCAGGTCAGATTTTGAAATGTCTGCAGTGAGTTTGAATGAAGATTTCACATGCCCAAAAGAGTAATAATAAAAATTAAAATATGTAAGAATATACAGGAAATAAGAAAGGAAAAGAGTATGGAGAGTATTTTGTTGACAGATGAGGCAACAAGGATGAAAGTGCTATGGGGAGGCAGTAAACCCTATTTATGATTAAACATAGATAGAAATATCAAAATAGAAATACAAATTCATTAAACTATTCTGACGTGGTTACAAAGTATCAATTCCTGAAACATAAATACAGTTGGAGATAATTTAGAAATTTTGAAAGATGTTAATATTTTATGAAAGGGTAGTTGCATTTATCCATACAATAAAATGGTCTATTTTCTTCAAATTTAGTCAGACAAACAAGAATATGGCAGGTGTTGAATTATTTGGAAAAATGTAAAATAAATTAAGAATGGGCTGAAGGATACAGACTTGTTTTTTCCTTAAATATTGTTATTTTGTGCATCTGTGCTCTTATGAGAAATCTGTAAGAAAGATGGGCAATAAACTACCTTTATTTTTCTATGATTAAGCTTTACTTGGATAGCAGCAGAATCAGTTAAACTGAAATGAGTGAAGGAACAGCATAGCTATTTAACATTCTCTGAATTTTTCATATGTGTTAAATTATTTAGTGTTTAACAAAATGTGCATGTTAACATGACGAGTTTATATGGCTTTTTATTGAACTTGATGCACCTAGTACGTTATTTTTACTGAATAAATATTTTATAGTTTTGCTGTAACCTATTTTTCCACAAGGGCATTGATTCATACTATCAAGAATCCAATAAGTCTAGGTTTGTCATAATTTTCTCTTGTTAAATGCAAATGTCAGAAGCGTTGCTTTTACAGAGATACATGTGCTTTATGTATCGGTTAAGTATTAAAAATTATTTACGTTTTGAAGGTATTTCTTTTAAATCAAAAGTAACAAGCTCAGACATTTAAAAGCTTATACTATACAGATAGAGACTCTATATTAGCTTAAGTAAATACACAAAAATTACACTGAAAGTAAATACTAAAAAATTAGCATTTTTAAAATACAACAGAAAATAGCAATTTACCTGATGATAAACAGACTCTTGAGAACCCATTATGTGATAATCTAGATATGTTTTAGTGAAGTTATTTTCAATTAAATTTTTGTATTAGGATTTTTTAATTTATTGCCTTCATTTCGTATGAAATTAAAATTGTGATCTTACAACCATAATTTTCCTGTTTGGGTAATTAAGTTAATTTAAGCATCAATCAGAACAGAAAGCCATCAAAAAGCTATTTCTACTAGATATTGCAATTATAGAATATTAAAGGCACATCTTTAAATATTATCTAGTTTAACTCCCTCACTGCAGAGAGAGAAACAGGGAAAGGTAATGGCCAGCTCCCCATTAATGTTAAAAACCAAAATATACTATTCCTAAAATGTAATTTAATTGTATAGATCATTTTTAGATATCTTACTTATTTTCATTAATTAGAAGACTAGTGAGTATACCACGCACTGCTCTGGCCTCTGGTTTTACAGCAGTTAACAAAAGAAAAAGCATTACTGGACGGGCACAGTGGCTCACCCCATGTAATCCCAGCACTTTGGGAAGCGAGGAGGGTGGATCACGAGGTCAGGAGATCGAGACCATCCTGGCTAACACGGTGAAACCCCGTCTCTACTAAAAATACAAAGAAATTATCCGGGCGTGGTGGGGGCGCCTGTGGTCCCAGCTACTCGGGAGGCTGAGGCAGGAGAATGGCGGGAACCCGGGAGGCGGAGCTTGCAGTGAGCAGAGATCGCGCCACCGCACTCCAGCCTGGGAGACAGCGAGACTCCGTCTCAAAAAGAAAAAAAAAAAAAAAAAAAGCATTACTAACTGATATGGTTTGGCTGTGTCCCTGCCAACATCTCTTCTTGAACTGTAGTTCCCATAACCTCCACGTATGGTGGGAGGGACCAGGTCAGCTTCCCGCATGCAGTTCTCGTGATAGTGAGTTAGGCCTCACAGGACTTGATGGTTTTATAAGGGGCTTCCCTCTTCACTGGGCACTCGTTCTCTCCCCTGCTGCCTTATGAAGATGTGCCTTTTGCCATGACTGTTAAGTTTCCTGAGGCCTCCCCAGTCATGTGGAACTGTGAGTCAATTAAACCTCTTTTCTATATAAATTACACAGTCTCGGGTATTTCTTCATAGCAGCATGAGAATGGACTAATACAGTAACTCATTGCATTTATCTTCTACTTGGGAAAATAAACATAAGCAAATACAAATAAGTCAATAGATGGAATGTGAGATGGAAAGAAGTTCTACAGGAAAAAAAATAAACTCAGCAAAGGCCAATAAGTCTTGTGCAGCAAACAAGGTATTGCTTTAGATTAGGGTATGCCTTTTTGAAGTGGTGATATTAAATAATGATCTGAAAGAGATAAAGAAGCCAGCCATGTAGAGTATCAAGGGGAAAATACTTTCAAGAAAAGAAAATTATATGTATAACGACCATAAGACAAGAGTGTTATTAGCGTGTATACAGAATCACATTGCATGGTAGCTGCATTCTTGGACCTGAAAGAACAGGGAGGAATGTAGTAGGAGATGAGACAGAAGTAACATCTGGACCATCTAACATGCCCTGTCTTTATTTTGGATAAGATGAAAGTCTATACTTTTTTTTAATTTTAACACAGAGGAAGTGACTGAACTTTTCAAAAGGCTAATTCTAGCTACTGTTTTGAGAGTCACTGTAGAAGGACAATAGCAGAAAGAGGGACAGGAAGCTATTGTGGGTGTCATCTAAACCACTGGACATCCACGTCTGAAATTCCAAGAGGAGATCTTCAGAAAAATGATGCATAGGACTAATAGGGATTAGAGGATATTTACAAACATGAGATCAATAAAAATCTCAGGAAAGTAGGAAGTATAAACAATGAAACAAAGAGGATTGAGAATTGAGCCTGGGGCATACCAAATTTACAGACTGGGAGATACAGAAGGAATAAAAAAAAAGCTGATGATGAAGGAGCATTCAAAGAAACGAGAGAAAGTATGGCATTGAAAACCAAGTGGAAAAAATGACATGAGTAATTCTGTGTGCCACATGCTCTAGATAATTCAATTATGAGTCCTGAATATTAATTATTAGAGTTAACATCCAGGAGATTTTTGTTGGCCTTTACTAGAGGTGTTTTGATGTAACAGTAGAAATAAAGTGTGTCTGCACAAGTTCGGGAAACAATTAGAGGAGTGAAATTGGAGACATAGAGTACAGATTGCTGTACTGAAAAGCACTGATGGAAAAAAGGCAAAAAAATGACAGTAGCAATAAAGGTATTTAAAATAAAGAGAGTTTCTCTCTCCTTTTTCAATGTGGGACAAATTGGGACATGTTTATATGCTTTGGCATAATATGTAGTAAAAGAAGAAAATTAATGATCTTGAAGGAAATTAGACAAATACTGGAGCAATGGCTTTGAGTAGGAGATAAGTGGTAAGAGCACGTGATTATTTGGTCATCCTGGTAGTCTCTGAAGTGGGTAGAATTATCTCATCATAACAGGGTATTCTGGCTGCTAAAGATGAGGCTTAGACATTACATCATTGACTCAACTCCTTCCACCATTGCTTTAATCCTTATCTGTTTTAATGCATTGCTATAAAAAGTGACATTAAGTTTATTACTGTTATCCTTATTATTATTTTCATTTTAGTTGGAGACTAGACAGGATTGAGAATGCACAGACAATGGAGGCGATGACAAAGAATTTATAGCCCACCAGAATTTTTCCTTAGTGATCTGAAGGAGGAGTCAGAACACAAGGAGCTAAAGGAACAGTGAAATCTAAAACAGAATTGGGTCTAATAAGGAATTGAGTTAAAGAGATTAGGAGAGGGTCCTTCTCCCTTCTTTTCCACAAACACAAATCTTGTCCTTACAACTGCAGAATCAATGACATTAGAGAGAAAATTAATCACCAAAGTTTTATAAAAATCATTCATGATTTAATAAAAGCCTCTCAAAGACATGACAATTTCTACAAGATTTTTAGAGAGCTAATATTAAAAAAGAAAAAAAGAGCACAATGGTAGTTGGGGTGGGGGCAGGAATCTGACAGTCCCTATATAGTGGTACATTTGTAACCACATCCTAAATGCCCTTTGACTTGCATTACATATAGTACTGCAAAGTCCAAAAGAAAGCGATATGAAGCTAATCAGCAGAAAGGCCCTTACCATTGTCCTAGCTTCTCAATCCCTAGTACTTTTTCTAGTACAAAAAACAATCATACCACCTAAGACATTTTATTTTGTTGTATGGTTTTGCTTGTCTTTCCTGTAATATTTGACAGCCTTAAGTATCTCCTGCATATATCTGGCACCACCATTTCTTCCAAGTTTGATGATACATTAAGCCATGCTCGTGATTCTAGAATACGTCTCATTTTTTATTTGATTTTTTCTTTCATTCACTAAATATCTAGTGATCACTCACCATGGATTATATTCTTACTTAGACATAAGAGATAAAATGGTGATCAAAGTCAGAGTATTGAAAAAGTTACAATTCTTCAAAACAGAGATCAGATTGTGCAAAGACTGCAGGAGGGGACATAGCACACTCAGGAAATTAAAAGCCAGTGTGCCTGTAATGTTGAGAGGAACAGAAAGCATAGGGAAAATAGTTAGAGCCTAGAAAATTAATAGAAATACAGGGTGTTAAAACCTACCTAATCATGGTGTATTTCCTTTTGATATGCTGTTGAATTTGGTTTGCTAGTATTTGGGGGAAGATTTTTGCATCAATGTTTATCAGGGATATGAGTTTGTAGTTTTCGTGTTTTTGTTATATTTTTGTCTGGCTTTGGTTTCAGGGTGAGACTGGGTTTTATTCCAGGAATGCAAGGATGGTGCAACATATGAAAATTAACAAATGTGATTCGTCACATAGAATTAAGGACAAAAAC
The DNA here is from genome assembly GCF_028885625.2 of Pongo pygmaeus. NCBI lineage: Eukaryota > Metazoa > Chordata > Mammalia > Primates > Hominidae > Pongo > Pongo pygmaeus. The sequence continues at coordinate 14,963,035 of NC_085930.1, read as the reverse complement.
CATATGATCATCTCAATAGATACAGAAAAAGCATTTGATAAAATTCAGCATATCTTCATGATAAAAACCTGCAGCACTGAAGAACTATACCTCAAAATAATTAAGGTTGTAGATGACAAACTGATAGCCAACATCATACTGAACGTGGAAAAGTTGAAAGCATTTCCCGTGAATACTGGAACAAGACAAGAATGCCCACTTTTACTACTCCTATTCAACATAGTAAGTAGCAGAAATTCTAGCCAGATAAATCAGGCAAGAGAAAGAAATAAAAGGCATCCAAATTGGAAAATAGGAAGTCATATTATCTCTGCTTACTGATGATATGATGTTGTACCAAAAAATACAGAAAGACTCCTCCAAAAATTATTAGATTTGATAAATGAATTCAGTAAAGTTTCAGGATACAAAATTAATGTACAAAAATCAGTAGCATTTCTTTATACCCCTAAAGACCAAGCTAGGATGAAATCAAAAGGCAATTTTATTTACAATAGTTACAAGAAAATAAAACACCTAGGAATATATTTTATCAAGGAAGTAAAAATATCTGCTCAAGGGAAACTACGAAACACTGATGAAGGAAATTATAGGTAACACAAACAAATGGACAAACAAATTATAGGTAACACAAACAAACACTTCCCATTCTCGTGGATCAGAACAAATAATATTGTTAATATGATCATACTGCCCAAAGCAATTTACAGTTTCAATGCAATCCCTATCAAAATACCAATATCTTTTTTCACAGAATTAGAAAAACAGTCATACAATTCATATGGAGTCACAGAAGAGCCTGACTAACCAAAGCTATCCTAAACAAAACAAGCAAAGATGGAGGCATAACATTACCTGACTTCAAAGTATACTATATGACTACAGTAAGGAAAACAGCATGGTAATAGTACATAAACAGACACATAGACCAATGGAAAAGAATAGATAACCCAGAAGTAAAGCCACATATGTACAGCCAACTAATCTTTGACAAAGTCAATAAATAACATACACTTGGGAAAGGACATTCTTTTCATTAAATGGTGTTAGGAATATTGCCATGTGCAAAATAATAAAACTGGACTCCTATCTCTCATTATAGACAAAAATCAATGCAAAATGGATCCAAAAATTAAATGTAAGACCTGAAACTATAAAAATCTTATACAAAAACCTAGGGAACACACTTATGGACAATGATATAGGCAAAAAATACACGAAAAATGCCTCAAAAACCAAAGCAAAAAACTAGAAACAGATAAATGAGACTTAATTAAAGAAAAAGCTTTTAATCTACAGAGTGAAGAGACAACTTGCAGAATGGCAAAAAATATTTGCAAACTATGCATTTGACAAAGGACCCATAATATTGGACCTACTATTGATCCAAAGAACACTTTTAGTTCATTGACACTCACATATATTTGTTTCACTCCATTATTTTTCAAAACTTGTATATCTCTTTAAGAATTTGCTCAATTTCTCACATATTAGGAAGTAATTGTGTGTTGGTGCAATTACTTTTGCACCAACCTGATAGTAATATAATTCAAAACTATTGTTAGTATGTATGTGAAATTTCGTGGGAATTGTAACTGTACATTAATTAATTTCTCAATTTGGTGCAATCACTACTTCTAAAATAGCCTCTCATTATTTGGAGAATGGATATTTTCTGTGATCTAGCTAAGTTGTCCAAAAGGGAGTGACAGTCTCTTTATATGAGCCTTGTCATCACCACCCTCACTTTTCTGGTCAAAGCGAGATTGATTCATTGATGAAACACACCTTATCTTAATCAGACCAGTGGAATAATTTCCCAGAGTTTCTCAAAATAGAACCAGAAGAGTCTTTCACACAATATACGTTTACACAACTCTATAAAAATATCACATACAGACTTCCAGGGATTCTATTTTGTTGCTGAGAGAATTTGCTGATAGAATTAAGCCAACATACCTGAAGGTTTCTGAAGTCCTTGCACTAATGACAGTTGATTTTTCATGCCCCTCTGAGATTCTTGCGCTACCCCAATATTTTCTAATACAATTTATTTTAGTTTTATTCAGTTTTGCAATAAGATAATTTTATTAATGAAGCCCTAATACTATCTTTTCAAAAATTAATATTTCATAGAATAACATGTATTAAAATATTGGTTGTATATTACATTGAGAACAAAATTATTTTGGCTAGCTTTAGAATATGTGAATGTTGTCTTTGCTATTCATTCTATTATGGAGTATTTTTAATGTTGATGCAATTTAAAAGTTGCCTATTTCCCATATTTGATTGCAAAATAAAATTGTTAAGTGCATTTTTAAATGTAATGTTCTTATTTTTACATAATCTATGATTAAGGTAAAATGAATGAAGGAATGAATGAAGAATGAATGCTTAGTTCTACCCCTCCAGACACAATGATGATGAGGAAGAAGGAGAGGAGGAGAAACAGGAGGAAGAAGAGAAGGAAGAGAAAAAAGATTATGGAATCTTTATAATCAGGGTGATATATATTAATCACAAATATATTAAAAGGTATGTTTTAATTTTGGAAAATATTTTATATAAAGTTGTGAATATTATCTTTTACTTAACCTTATATTGTAAGCTTCAAGAACTCAAAAATAAGGATTCATATAAATAAATTATATTTTTCTATCTGAAAAATTTAAATTCAAAAGAAACTTTAAAATATTTATCCTTGATAACCTCTTTGGAAAATTCAGACTAATAACCCTAATAACCTCTTTGAAAGGTGTATATACAGTCTTTAACTTTGCAAGTCATAACTTGTCACTTGTTTTCTTGATTAACTTCTTGATATCTTTCTTAGGTTAAGTTCAACATAAGATTCACATAATTACTATCACTTATCAAGCATTATACACACAGACACACACATAAAATATAAAATCCAGCTACTTAGCTAGTTGCTTTCATAAAGCTAATGTTTTAACTCCTACCATCGTTAGCTTTCTAGTACTTCTTTAACTATTTTTGTACATTACTTAGGATGAAAAACTATATTGCTTTAGTATATAATTAGCCTTATAATATTTAACTTAAGTGATTATAGATTATTCAGTTGTACTCTGAAGCCAGTAGATTTTAAAATTTATTCACAATATAATAGTATTTTATGTTCATTCTAAGAAGATCTATACAATTCTGAGTAGGTTAAATACAATGATGTATTATCAAAAAAAGTAAAGTTTTATTATGAAAGACATATTTTATTCTTTCACTCCAATTCTTATTTCTATTTAATTTTGTTTTACTTCTTTCTATTTTCCCATGTTAAATTATTTTTTTATGAAAATTGAAGTAATAAGTCCATCATTTTCTCAATGCTTCTGGGTCATTGGTTAACTAATGTGTATATTGCTTTGCCTAAATAATCTTTCTATTAATAATGTAGTTATTTATTTGACTCATTATCCAAATAATTGAGCAATAATCCACTTCATTAATTTTGGTTATGAAAACAAAATCAGGATTACTTTCTTATTTTCTTTTTCTCAATTGTGTGCATCACTGATCCCTTTCTGTTGACAATATTATCCTACTATATTGCACTACTTATTTTTCAGGAGACTCAAACTAGCATATGCAAAATTATTAGACTTTAACACAAACTAGACTAAGTCAAGACTTTCATCCAATAAATGATATTTTATCACGGCTGAGGAATTATAAACAGGTGACACAAATCTTTAAGAATAAGAAAAGCTAGGAACAGAGCAAGACAGCAGCTTTAAAAAAAAAAGAAGAAGAATAAGAAAAGCCAAGGGAAGATTTTCTTATTGTGAAAGGAAGAACTACATAAATCTGCTTGGATGCCTGCCTTCTAATTATCAGCTAATCTACTTCCAATATAAGTTACGTTATGCTATAACTTAGTGTGTGTTGATTTAATATTTTATTTACCTCATTTAGATAGCCTCCTAATATCCAGTTTGTCTCTCTAGTGTTCCTTCATCATTTTATTCACATCTAATTCACCCTGCATATTGTTAGCAGATTAGTCTAAAAATTAATAATAAAATAAGCAAGTAAAATTTTTAATCACCTCTCTTTACTGTTCAAGCAAAAACACTAGTATCAGCATCAACCAGCCAACCAGCCAACCAGCCAACCAACCAACAATAAACACAAAAAGATCAGCTCCTAGGTTTGGTTTTCAAACACTTACATATTTTCTCCCTAAGAAACTTTTCAGCCAGCTTTACTACCAATCCCTAGCAAAAATACTTACGAACCTAACCAGTTTTGCCATTTTTCTTAAGGCAAAATGCGTTCTGAAAACTCCTTGTCCACACTGATATTTTATTTTCATTCAAGAACCAGCTTAAATATCAACTTTTTAGTACGCCATTTTTGATGTGCTTTTGATCATTTTATTCTGCTTCCTAAATATTTAGCTTTCATACCACCTCATCTGATACTTCTGACTCATCAGCTGGTAGTGAGTATGCGTGTAGTCTTTCTTAGTTCAGAGATATTTGCAGTCACAGGCTATATGGTATAATTTTGTACTTGTAGAATGCCTGTCATGTGCATTTCATGTACTTTTATGTAGTCTTACGGAATGCCAGTTACTGCATATTTTAAAAGTTTAGGCTATGCTAGGCTTTGGGATACAAAAGTTGAATAGAATTCTCCCTTGCAGATGTGTTAGATGCAAACAAAAACAAGGCAATTGTAACACAATTTCAAAATAATACACTTAGATACTGGTGATATGTATACTTAATGAAATGGACAACCTGAAGAGAAATTTGTTAAATTGTATCAAAAACCTTGACAATATATGTGATGTGATTCAGCAATCTTACTTCTGGGGAGAATAAAAATAAATTACAAATGAAATGTTCTTAGCATAGTTTACATTGGAGGATCCTTTCAGGTATTATAATAAGCTGAGATAATTGTAGAGTTTACCTCATTTGTTTCCTGTCTTCAAACACTATTACTTTTTGCTGATTAAACTCTAATAGCTTGAATTATCTTTGTTTAAGATATTTTATCTTTCTTTTATAGTTGTTGCAAATAGTGAGGAAATTCAGGCCACTGTTTCTATATCTTGGCCAGACATAAGAATTTGTTATTTTCACTTTTATATAATGGCTCCTTTCATTCTTGTTGACTAAAACAAACAAACAAAAAAACCTCTCTTTATCTTTGACTTCCAACAGTTTTACTATAATGTGCCTCGGAGTATTTTCTTATATAATTATCTTGCTTGAGATTCTCTGAACTTCTTGGACATGAAATTTACTATTTTTCATTAAGCTGGGAAAATTGTTAGCCATTATATTTTGTGTATATTTTCTTGTCTTCTCTCTATTCCTCTTCTAACACTAAAATTACATATATATATTAGGTACTTGATATTTTCCTTTCAGAATCTCTGATCTGTTTTGATTCTTTGTGTGTTTGCTTGCTTGCTTCTTTAGGTGATTCAGTTTGGGTAATTTTGATGAACCTATCCTCAACTTTACTCACTCTTTCCCCTAGTGAGTCCAGTTGTCCAGTTTGTTGATATCTCCACTCACTGTAGAAATTCTTCATTTTTGAGATCATATTTTCAACTTTTAGTATTTTGACTTTTTATAGTTTATTTTAGTCTAATGAAATTTCTCACTTCTCCATCTTTACTGTCTACTTTTTTCACTATATTTTAACACATGAATTATACTTACGTTATCAACCATGTATGATAGTTTCAATGTCTGGACATATGTATTCCTATATATGTTGACTACTTTATCTCTTCATAAGGAGTAGATAATCCTTGCTTATTTTGTGTGTTTCATAGATTTTTATGATATGCCAGATATTGTGTGCAAAATAACTATAGAAATAGAGTTAATATGTATTCTTACAAACGGATTTGCCTCTTCCTTCAGCTCTCTCCTTGGTAGGCTTGAATCAATCTAGATTGTAATTAATATTCGTTTAAGTATTATTGTTGCCATAACTACGTTCGGTGTATAATAAGCTTCACATTCTTTCTGTGGTTGACAGCTTCTACTTTATTTTAAATATGAGGCCAAAAGTGCTAGATGATTTTTCTTATTCTTGCTTCATATTCGGTTTTCAGCTAGACCTGCACACTGGCTTCACAGACTTAATCTCTCTGCAAGTATTTGCCTCTCCTCATGCCAAGCAGCATCAGGTTAGTGGTGCTCTTTCTCCAGCATCAGTCAGACTTTGCTTCCTTTCCAAGAAGGATCATAGTGCTGGCAGATATGTTTATTCCAAGCTGCAGCTGATCACTACCTTAAACTATGTAAGGCCTGGAACGCAAATGGTTCTACTTAGTACTTTTACTTTTAATCTTAGAATTCAGTAGCCTCTGCATACCTATTCCAACAAGTGGGATTTCTCGGACCTCCTTCCCTGCTCTCAACCTTTCTCATGGATACTAACTGGAGGCCCACTGAAAAGGGCTAGTGAGTGGTTGTGAACTCCTCTTGGCCCTAGGACTTCCACCAGTTCAAAGCTCTAATGCTAGTTTATTCTCAGTCTTTAATAACTCACTGAAATTTCAGATGTGTTATTTACTTTTATGACTGCCACATCCTTCTTCTACGATTTTCCAGTGATAAAAAAAGTTCATGTTCCCTCTCTGTCCTCAGTGGCTTATAAGCCTTTGGAATTCAGTTCACTTGTTGCTTTGCAATCTCAGTGGATCCAAAACATGTGGTTTTGTAGATTTTCCAGATTTCTCTCATTGTTAGGTTGGGAGTGACCTTGGCTTTCCTCATTCTAAGCTGACACAGAACTAGTACAAATCCAGTAAATATTGGCAGGAGTTTGGCCATTGTAAAATTTACATGATTGAGTACTAAATATTGTTGTGTCTCCCTAAAGAGTACAGGACTTCTTTCAGGCCAATTGGCAATTTTGATACTTGCATTTTACCTGGATTCTTCTGAGGCTCATTTTATGCTCTGCTAGTGAGTTGAAAAGCAGGTTTCATTCTAGGAATAATTCAGGTTTACTCAGACTTGGTCTGTATTGTGTGTCCACTAAATTCACCCAGTGTCCACTAAGTGTCCAGTAGATGTTGTTCACTTAGGATTCTCCAAACCAACTACTCAGCACACTAGAATATCTTCCAGCCTAACATGAGCTCTGGAAATTGATCAAACAGTGTCTCCCAAGTCATTCTTTGTCTATTTTAATGGGGTTACAGCCTACTCACTTGTTATTCATTATTGGGCTACAGATCCAAGGGGAAACACATCCGGTTTTTGGAGATGCTCTTTTCTGTGTACCTTCCTTCTGTCTGGTATTCTACTGGGCATACTATAGGTGCATCCACCTTCTCAAACTCTGATCTTTTCCTCAACCACTGAAGCTACTAGTCTGTATCATTATCTAAAAACTACCTCCAGGCAGAAAGCCAAGGACATTGTAGGATTCATCAGTTTTCATTAAAGAAATTCTTTTTCTAATGAATTATTGTGTCAACGAAAGGAGTCAAACTCTGTAAAATATTTGAAGAGATTTATTTTCAGCCAAATATGAGTGACCATGGCCCATGACACAGCCCTCAGGAGGTCCTGAAAACACGTGCCCAAGGTGGTCTGGGTGCAGATTGGTTTTATACATTTTAAAGAGGCATGCGACATCAATCAAATACATTTATGAAATACATTGGTTTGGTTCAGAAAGTGGGACAACTCAAAGTGGGGTGGGGTTGGAGGTGTGGCTTCCAGGCTATAGGTAAATTTAAACATTTTCTGATTGACAATTGGTTGAGTTTTTCTAAAGACCTGGGATCAACAGAAAGGAAATGTTCAGGTTAAGATAAAAGACTGGGGAGACCACAGTTCTTTTGAAGTCTCACAGTGGCTGCCCTTAGAGACAATAGATGACAAGTGTTTTCTATTCAGACCTTTAAAAGGTGTTGGACTCTCAGTTAATCCCTTCAGGATTGGGAGGGCCTGGAAGAAAAAGATCTAGCTATGTAAGTAGAGATTTTTTACAGATGCACATTTTCCTCCACAAAGGACAGCTTTGCAGGGACATTTCAAGAGATGGCAAAGAAACATGTTTTGGGGTAAAATATTTTGATTTTTTTCCTTGTCTCATAATGTTATGCCAGAGTCAGGTTGGAAAGTAAGTCACAATATATAGATTTAAATAAAACCCATCTGATGAGAATTTATGGTTTGTAGGGCATAACTCCCCAGACCCTTTAGATAGAAATGTGGTCAAGATTAAAAAAAAAAAATCAGAGCTTATTCCTCAACAGTCATGTGCTGAAATTAATTGTTTCTTTTTTTAAACAATGTACTGTATTAGTCTGGGTTCTCTAGATGGACAGAACTAATGGAGTTTATTCTAAACTAAAGAGGAGTTTATTAAGTATTAACTCATACAATCACAAGGTCCCACAACAGGCTGTCTGCAGGCTGAGGAGTAAGGGGAGGCAGTCCGAGTTCCCAAACTGAAAAACCTGAAGTCTGATGTTTGAGGGCGGGAAGCATCCAGCATGGAGAAGAATGTAGGCTTGGAGGCTAGACCAGTCTCTCTTTTCACAATTTTTTGTCTGCTTATATTCTAGACACTGGCAGCTAATTAGATTGTGCCCACTCAGGTTAAGGGTGGGTCTGCCTTTTCCAGCCCACTGACTCAAATATTAATCTTCTTTGGCAACACCCTCATAGACACACCCAGGATCAATAATTTGTATCCTTCACCCCAATCAAGTTGACACTCAGTATTAACCATCATATGTACTTTACCAGATTTTTAGTTGCTCATGGAGGAAGGTAAAGGTGGTGGTCAAGAACTCCATCATGGCCACAAGTAAAAGGCTTTTAAATGTTGTTATGCACTGAAATTTCCTCTTCTCTGCTGGAATTTTCTCAAGAGAATTTACACATATTATGAAAGCTTTTGTTTGACCTTGCAGGTTTGCATAAATTTAAAAATTTGTCTCTTATATTCTAGTGATGTGATTATTAATCATACTTTGCTTTAATAGGAATCTTTTAAAATTTTGATAGAGTACACAATAAATTGTCAAGTGAATGCCACATTACGTAATCTTTTATTTCCAGAACATTATATGTTTTCTGTTTAACTTTTCATTTCATAAATGTTGCTATTTTATTTTTATAGCTTATAAAACTTATCTATAATTTTTAAATTTTTTTCTGTAGAATATGCAAACATTCTTTCGTTATTGGTCTTTGAGAATTGGTCTATATAGATGTACGTATTTTCTCTACTACATAAAGCTTGTATAACTAATATTTTTGCATGAAAATGCAATGGCAGGAAGCCACTCATCATTTAAGAAGTGAAATCTGGCTCATGCAGGTAGTGCACTTACCTTATTAAAATGGTCCTTTAAGGCATTACTTAATCAAAAAAATTGAACATATGGAGAAACGAATCCCTAGCACTTTAATTTAATTGTTACAGAAAATACTATATTAACTGCTGATCCTTTGAGAAATTCAGAACAAGAGAAAATATTGCCTCTCCATAAAAGCACTGGCAACTTCCTATTGAGTTTGGAAAGGCAGTATATGCACCCATCCAAAAAGCATTAATTTATCAGATAATTAAGTAAAAAGCTGTAGGTGTTTGCATTTCAATTTGAAATAAGGCTTGATATAATAAATCAAAAGAAAAAATTCAAATAATTGCTATCTATTTAAAACATTTCTACATTGTGGAATATAGCTATTGAAGTACACTAAAGAATGAAATCAATATATTGCTTGGTGAATTAAATTAGTACGGTGTGACACTGCGGATTATATAAAGCCTGAAATGCATTCCTTTGCTATGAAGTCAAATTAAAGGTTTCATTAGTGCCAATATGGATGTGGCTGTGTTGTTTGATTTTATGCATGTGGATATTTCACAAACTGCTATTTTATTTATATCCATATACAAATGACCAAAAGAAGGTACAACTGAGTGTTTTACAAGTAATACATCATCAATTCCCAGAGGTCATTTAGCCTTTCCTTCTCCAATTTCCTGAGAAAATTTTTGAAAAGAGTAAAACTCTACACTACTCCAAATACGAATTTCTTCCAACTAGGTTTTGCTACACAACACAATTTGTCTTTGTTAGAAATACCATGCGTAGCATAATAATGTATGCTTTTATTACCAATTGTTTCTCAGACCAAATTATAATGTGGAAAGTCAATTATTTAAATTCTGTCTTATTGCCTTTCTAATTTAGAAAGGAACAAAGAAGTGAAGAACTGGAAAATGGCAGTAAAATATCACAATTAGGAAGTATGACATGATTATCTACAGCCAGATACCAGTAATACTCTTGGTTGGCCTACATTTTACCCTCAGGATATCATGAGAGACGCTGGAAAAATTCTTAGATAAATGTAATAAGTAGTCAGCTTGGGTTAACCAAATAGAGGTGGCTGCCTTACTTGTCACTGGCATTATGTAAGTTTGTATGACACGGGGATATAAGGTGAGAATTTGTCCTTTGGCAAAATCATTAGTCCAGTCTATGAGATGCCCCCTCAATTTGCAACTTACTATGTCCATCAGTAATATTTGGATTATAATATTTTCTATTTAAAAATTTCCCCAAGGATAGCAATCGCCTAGTCAAAGAATCCTAACTGACAAAATTTTTTTGAGTGTATGAATTTTATAATTGGAACCTAGTCTCAGAGCCTTGCCCTCAAGAAGCATTTTCAAATAAACATCCTCAATAAATTATTAGATATAGCCTGTATATTTAATCTGTACTAAGACAGATTATTATTTTCTTTTTGCACATTTTTTGTAAGCATCACATTTATGGATAAATTAATTGTGTCAATAATCTAGGGTGTGCTTACTTAATGACACTAAAATATATTTTGTTAAATTAGCAAACTGTAGCTAATAAAAGGTTCACCGTCTTTTCGTAAGCATCCATCTTAAAGATATAGAGATAGGAACTTAGAAAATTTTAACTTCAGGAAGATTACCCAGATCGTCAGTAGTAAAAGAGAAGTCTGACAGTAAAGATTTGCTCTTAATCATTATCCCATGTTGCCTTAGACATTTTCTCAACGTTAATTTTTTTACTGAACTAAATGAGTTGTATCAAGTGGCAACTGACACAGAGTATATGCTCAATTCTGAGGATTATATTAGTTGTTTTGCAATCTGCTATTTCCCTTATTGGCTTCATGTATATTAAAAAGGGTCATTTTCCGTTTTTTAGGCAAATATACTGCCAATAAAACACATGAACAAAAGTACCAACTAAGGGGCTGCCAAGGCTCTTAGTTACCTTAATAGTCATCAGAAATCAAGGTCTGTTTTAAAACAAAATGTTGATTACCCATCAGCACAACTTTAAGATGAAATATGAAAATAAGAAATAACTGATCCTTGCTCATATAGTAGCTTCCTGGTGACATGGCATGAATCGTACCTTGTAGATCCTTTCCAACTATATTTGTGATCTTCCCTTGAAGTATTATTTGCATTTGTTGGTAATATTTTAATTAGAGAATGGTAATATAACCTGTCTTTGCATGTACTGATAATAATGATTAAGAAAAAATAGTTCAATTGCAATACCATTTTCTAAAACTTTTTGAATTTATGTATAATTAATTCAAAAAATTCTATTCTGATTGATGAGTCATATTATATTTTATGGCATTATTGTGAAATTATAACTTATGGATTGGAACATATTACTGCAGGGGTTTTACTGTTGTTTCCAGGAAAACTCTTTTGACCTTTTTATCTCTTTGTAAAACGTGTGCACAATTTTATACTTTCATTTTGTCTCACTGTTCATATTTTATTCTCTTTTAAACTGCCTTACTGACATAAATCACTTTCCTTAGATTGGGGATTAGTAATTTCATATAAGACAGGAGCAATTTGATGGGCAATCCAATCTTATTTTTGCAAGGTTAAAAAAAGACAGGTGTCTTAGGTAACTGTCTGAACTAATTCAAATGATTGCATTTCAAGTGTGAATGAATCAAGAATCTTCCATGTTACTAAGTAACAAAATTCCAAGGCTAATCATTGTTCAGGAAATATAAATATTAATAGCTGCTCTCTAGTTTCTCTTGGCCCAATGTGCATTTGTTATCCTTGATATCTACCTATTAATGTCTCCTAAATCAGCATGCTTTAATAAAAAAATAGATACTATACACACAGTAGCCATAACATTGTGGAAAGGTAAAATCAACAATATATTAATGACAATGATAGAAAAAAAAAGGAAACATGATGACTACAGGTATAAACTTTGGTGTCAAAAAGTAATTAACTTGATGCTATTAACCACTTCTTAATAGCTTGGTGATATGAGACAGTTATAAATACTTTTTAAAATAATTCTTCACCACAAAATGGGTCTAATAGTGGCTACTATTAAACTTCTATTGAGCAAGTGACACTTGTTACCACCTTCAGAAGAGAAGTCCCACTGAGGGAAAGATAGCAAAGAGCATGACAATGGTTATCGCCAGGAGCAGCAGTCCCAGGATGTCAAACCACTGTGTGATATGCAAGTAAGAAGATGCATATAGGCACTGGATGGAACAATGATTTACTCCAATAGAGAGACAGGGAAGACTCAGCTTAAACAGTGAGTATCAGTCCCCATGGCCCATGGGTCTCATTCCACAGCCAACACAAGGAGATTATCTGCACACACTCCTCTTGTGCTGCGGGTGACGGACCCTGTTCCCTCTCCACTGGGAACAGATAGAGCAGTGACGTTGGGCAGGTGCTATTTGATTCACATGCTTCTAAGCAAATTAAAGAAATGCACATCAAGTCCAGAACAGGGAAAGATATACTTCCAAAAGGTGATACGTCCAGCACACAACTCCTTATCTCAACATTAGAAAATGTTGCTGGCCCAAGGCAAGCTCTTATGCAACTAAGCAAGGGTCTGCAGGCTGCTCCTGACTGCTCTCCCAGCAGGTTTTTATTTTTTTTCAACATTTAATAAACTAATGCATGGGCTATTTTACATATACTAATGGATAGATATGCCATATTCTTGCCCATAAAAATATATTTTATACATGCCTATTGTTTGAATTACTTTATAGTTTATGTGAATTTAAAATAAAATACCAGTAGTATGTTTTTGGAACTTGGAAAAATGTTTCTAAAAATTATATGACTAAAATAAATAGCAGATATATAATACATTTTCTATAAAAAGAGACAGGCTGGTCATAATAAAACATCAGTAATGGCTTAAGAATAGTGAAAGCAATGGAATGGGCATTTCCACAGGAATAAATTATCTGTATGAATGAAAAAGAGAGCATCAAATAGCATTCAAATAGCATTAAGAGAATAAAAAGGTCATTCAGTGAATAACTATTCAGTAAATGGAAAAAACTATTTTATGCAAGGTAGCAAATACATTTCAGATTTATAGGTAAGTCAAACAAAATATTTCAGACATTATAAAATGGAATTACGCATATATCAAATTCAGTATTTTCTTCCCATTTTAAAAAAATCACACCTCAAGAAAGAATGTAATAAGGATATAGCCATTGTAAATGGATTTTCCAAAAAAAAATGCAAACCACAGAATCAGTTATAGATAGAGCTGTTTTTCCTAGAGCTATTTTTCTCGCAGAATATCTCTGTGAACAAAAGCATGAGTTCTGATGTCTGATTGCCTGGTGTTGAATCTGAGATCACCATTTTCTTGTTCGGTGGTCACAGAAAGTGACACAACCTCTCTCTGTTTCGCTTCCCATATCAATTAGATAGGAACATTAAAAGAATACCTACCTTGCAGGGATTATGTCCTAAATTTTGTGTTCAAATTACATGTTCAAATTAAAATGCATAAAATTCTAACACCATGCCTGGCATATTATAAGTTCTAAATCTTTGTTGCATACAAAACAAAATAAGACAATAAATGTTACATATATATTTAACAAAATTATCACTTTTATAACAAAAACACATGCATATATAATTAAAGATGCAATTCAAATTTATATACGCAACTTATATATTAAATAAATTATTTTCACTTAAGAAATAAAAACTATCTCACCACACTCTAGTTAATTCTTTTTTATAATTTGAAAACAGTAAGAATTTATATAACAACCAAATAATGATCCATTGGTCATTTCAGTTTTAATAGACACTTGTCTCTTTTTGTTATCACTATTATATAGCATGGAATATTCCATGAAGTAGGGCATGCCTATACCTTATTATTCAGATATCATACAGCTTTGAAAGTTATATGACTGGTTAATGTTTTATATTTGTGTTTTTTTTTTTTCTCTTTGGAAACTTTTTGGGAGATTTTTCCAAATTTACATTTCAAACATTACTTTGAGTTTTTAATATCTGCTTCTATGTATATATTTGTTTATTTCTAAGAGTTCTTTTCCTTTCTCTGCATGTTATAATGCTATCTTTGTCTTGTTTTTAGGATATAGTTCCTCATTTCTTCAAGAATATTATAAAAAATTTCTACATTTTGGGGGTTTCATTTCATCTGTATAGGTTCCTGTTGCCTTGAAGTTGCTATTTTTAATCCGTCTGTTTCATTCATGTCAAAGATGTATTCAGACAGGTAATGAATTGTGTCTTTTTTTTTATTATACTTTAAGTTTTAGGGTACATGTGCACAACGTGCAGGTTAGTTACATATGTATACATGTGCCATGTTGGTGTGCTGCATCCATCAACTCATCATTTAACCTTAGGTATCTCTCCTAATGCTATACCTCCCCACTCCCCCCACCCAACAACAGGTCCCGGTGTGTGATGTTCCCTTCCTGTGTCCATGTATTCTTACTGTTCAATTCCCACCTGTAAGTGAGAACATGCGGTGTTCGTTTTTTTATCCTTGCGATAGTTTGCTGAGAATGATGGTTTCCAGCTTCATCCATGTCCCTACAAAGGACATGAACTCATCATTTTTTATAGCTGCATAGTATTCTATGGTGCATATGTGCCACATTTTCTTAATCCAGTTTATCGTTGTTGGACATTTGGGTTGGTTCCAAGTCTTTGCTATTGTGAATAGTGCCGCAATAAACATACGTGTGCGTGTGTCTTTATAGCAGCATGATTTATAATCGTTTGGGTATGTACCCAGTAATGAGATTGCTAAGTGAAATGGTATTTGTAGTTCTAGATCACTGAGGAGTCACCACACTGACTTCCAAAATGGTTGAACTAGTTTACAGTCCCACCAACAGTGTCAAAGTATTCCTATCTCTCCACATCCTCTGCAGCACCTGTTGTTTCCTGACTTGTTAATGATCGCCATTCTAAGTGGTGTGAGATGGTATCTCACTGTGGTTTTGATTTGCATTTCTCTGATGGCCAGTGATGATGAGCATTTTTTCATGTGTCTTTTGGCTGCATAAATGTCTTCTTTTGAGAAGTGTCTGTTCATATCCTTCGCCCCCTTTTTGATGGGGTTGTTTTTTCTTGTAAATTTGTTTGAGTTCATTGTAGATTCTGGATATTAGCCCTTTGTCAGATGAGTGGATTGCAAAAATTTTCTCCCATTTTGTAGGTTGCATGTTCACTCTGATGGTAGTTTCTTTTGCTGTGCAGAAGCTCTTCAGTTTAACTAGATCCCATTTGTCAATTTTGGCTTCTGTTGCCATTGCTTTTGGTGTTTTAGACATGAAGTCCTTGTCTATGCCTATGTCCTGAATGGTATTGCCTAGGTTTTCTTCTAGGGTTTTTATGGTTTTAGGTCTAACGTTTAAGTCTTTAATCCATCTTGAATTAATTTTTGTATAAGGTGTAAGGAAGGGATCCAGTTTCAGCTTTCTCCATATGGCTAGCCAGTTTTCCCAGCACCATTTATTAAATAGGTAATCATTTCCCTGTTTCTTGTTTTTGTCAAGTTTGTCAAAGATCAGATGGTTGTAGATATGCAGCATTATTTCTGAGGGCTCTGTTCTGTTCCCTTGGTCTACATCTCTGTTTTGGTACCAGTACCATGCTGTTTTGGTTACTGTAGCCTTGTAGTATAGTTTGAAGTCAGGTAGCGTGATGTCTCCAGCTTTGTTCTTTTGGCTTAGGATTGACTTGGCAATGCGGGCTCTTTTTCGGTTCCATATGAACTTTAAAGTAGTTTTTTCCAATTCTGTGAAGAAAGTCATTGGTAGCTGGATGGTGATGGCATTGAATCTATAAATTACCTTGGGCAGTATGGCCATCTTCACAATATTGATTCTTCCTACCCATGAGCATGTAATGTTCTTCCATTTGTTTTTCTGTTATTTTGAAAATTGGAGTACTGAAAGTTTGTTGGGAGTTTGTTGACAGGATTTCCTCTGTAGGGTGATAGTCTAGTTTTTGCCTGATGGGTGATCAGTATACTTACAGAAGAATTTCTCAGTACCTAGTATGAAAGATAACACCGTAGTGTTCATGGTTTGGAACCTGAGTGTATGAAATTGGCTGCGTGTTTCAGCATCCCAGATGCTTATATTCACTTATCTTCATGTCATCTTGCTTCCCCAGTCATCAACCATGCTTGATGTTCTCCAGTCTAGAAAACCTAATTTCATATACTCCTCAAACTCAATCTTCAGTCTCTGGCTAGAGTTGGGTAAAAGGTATTTACCAGTTTATATTTTCTCATCCAGAGTGTGAAAGAGATCTGAAGATTTAACTTTTCATTCAACTTTCACAGTCATCTTTATTTTATTCAATAATAAGAGAACACACATGCAAATGCATGTGGAATATTCATGAAAATGACCATACATGAGTCCCAAAAATCATAGGTCTCAATAAATTTACCAAGATCTAATTTTTCAGGGTATATTTATTTACCTAAATATAAATAATTTATAAAATTAATGTGGGACAATACCTTAAAATTCTCACCGTATGAAGACACTAAACAACACAGCACTAAATAACTCATGTTTAAAAGATTATTTCACAAAAGAAAAAAAATACTTTGTCATAAATAAAAAAAATTATAGTCTATAAAAATTTGTAAAATGTGCTAAAGTTGTACTCAAAGGTTATTAATATGAGAGCTTAAAATAAATGTATTGGAGTAGAAGAAACATCTGAAATCAATGATCTGACTTCCTGCAACAGTAAGTGAGAAAAGCAAATGAATCTCAAATAAGTACAAAAAAATTATTAAAATAAAGCATAACCAATGAAGCAGTAAATGGACAAACAATGGAGAAAATTAATGAAATCAAAAGCTATTCCTTCGAAATTATCAACAGATCTAAAATTAAAAAATTATTATAAACAATTTTATGCCAATAAAATCAACAAAATGACGCATTCTTCAGTAGATACAGATTAAAAAACTGATGAAACCCAAATGGTCCAATAGATACATAATAAATTCAATTTTAATAAAAAAATCTTCCAACATAAAAATTAGAGGTTTAGTTTATTGATCTAACTAGGAAAAAATATATTATAAAGATAGCAAATACAATATTTTTCATTAACACAGATGAAAGAATCTTTTAAAATATTAACAAATGAAACATAAGCATATATGAAAAGGATGCTACATGCCTATCAGGAGGATAGGAATGCAAGGCTAGTTTAATTTTCTAAAAGTCAGAGTAGTTTTGTCTTAATCTCAACAGACACAGCAAAATCATTTGACAAAATGTAACCTCCAATTATAATTAAAGCTCCCAGAAAATCAGAATGATATGCTTTTCAATCAGAGAAATGGCATCTACAAAAACCCCATTTCTAGTATTAAATATAGTGGTTTTAATTAAAAGTCAGGGGAAGAAAAAAAATATCCACTTTGGCTATTAATAGTCAATATTTTACTGAAGTTCTACATAAAAAAACACAAAGAAAAAGAAAAAGGAAGAGGAAAAAAGTGATAGCATATAAACAAGAAAGAGAAAATTTAGTTTATAGAAGACATTACTGAGTACTCTGAAATTTTAAGAAATTTTTAAAAATGTTATCAGACATAACAAGTGAACTTAACAAGATCACAAGATGCAAGGTCAAAATATAAAATTCAAGTATGTTTTAATATAACAGCAATAAAATAACAGAAATTTTAAAATACAATTTAAAAGTAGCATCATCGTGGTGCATGCCTTTAATCCCAGCTACTTGGGAAGCTGAGGTATGAGAATCGCTTAATCCGTGAGGCAGGGGTTGCAGTGAGCAGAGATCATGCCTCTACACTTCAGCCTGGGTGACAGAGCAAAACTCCTCCTCAAAAAAAAAAAAAAAACTTGCATCAGGAACAACATATTTACATATAAATTGAAAAAACTATATGTAAGCTCTGTACATTAAAAATTAGAAAGCCTGGTTGAGAGAAATTAAGAAAGACCGAAGTAAATGGATAAAAATCATATGTCTATGGATTAGAAAACTCAAATATATAAAATATGAATTCTTGTAAAATTCATTTATATAATTAATGTGTTCTTAATCAAAAACACCTTGTAGCAATTAACAAGTTTTTCTAAAAAACATATGGATTTATATATCACAGTAAATAAGTGACTCAACAGAATAATAAGACAAAAATACTAAATGTTCTTCATCAGAAAAATATACAAGCTTCTACATATATAAAATTCAGCAAAAAAAGTAAAAGAATATAGCAAATATCAGTGAGGACTTACAGCCACTGAAATTTTCATACATTACTGTTGTAAGACTAATATTTTGGACAGGAGTTTGGAAATTTTTTTATAAAGTTAAATATACATTTACAGTATGACCCAACAATTCCATCCTTAGGTATTTTATGTTTTGTAGCAATTGTTTTGCAACAGGCAAAAACTGGAAACAACTCAAATGTCTATCAACAGGGGAATGAATAAATAAATTGTGCTATATCCATCCTGCAGATAACCAATCAGCAATGAAAATTAATGAACTGTTGCTACTTTACCAACATAAATTTCAAGAATGTTATGTTGAATGAAAGAAGCTGTACACATGAAAGAACATACTATATAATTCTATTTATTTGACATTCTAGGAAATGTATGATTTATGATGATAGAAAGCTAATTAACAGTTGCCCAGTTTTGGAAATAGTGTAGAATTAGCTGGCAAAAAGGAAATTTTGAGGTGACATAGATCTTTTACATGTTAAATGTAGTGGTGTTTACATGTGTTTACTAATTTGTCAAAATTTATGAAACGGCACACTTAAAATAAGTGCATATTACTTCAATGATTTTTTTAGTCTTTAAAATTAAGCACAGAGGTTTATATATATTACATATAAAATATAAGCCCAATATTACTGAGATGAAATATGGGATGAGTACACACATGATGTTTTTCAATGGAATGCCCACATGTATTTAAATAATAATTTTGTGTATTTTATTTTTAAAGTTGTAGGCTGAGAAATAATAGGAATTTGGGTTAGGGAAGAAAAGAGAGGCAGGAAAAAGGTTGGAGAAATAAGAGTGGCAGAAAGTTGTAACCCAAAGAGAAAGGTGACCAAAACCTGCGAGGTGCCACTCACTCTCGACGTGAAAATCTCTAGAGCTCGCTGTGCACCAAAATACATTGTAAAAGTTGTTGGTATTAAGAAAAGCATGGAACAAAAATAAGTGATGGACTCCAAATTTGTCTCAGTGGGAAACAAAGGAGAGAACCTCAAAATGATTTGAAACTCAAGCGAGGATGAGTAAACCAAAACCCTAAAACTGAAGGCAGAAGTCACCTGAAAACATGGCGGACATTAGACTTGCCTGAGGAATTGAACCAATATATTTAAATCTCAAAAGTAAGGGCCACTACAACAGACATCTTGGAGAGTCTCTTCCTTGTTTCTCTCTTCATGAAGGCATAGATAAATATGTAAAAAATATCCATGTTGACTTAAGAAAAGATAAAGCACGAAAAAAGGACCTGTAGTATGTCAACAATAGTTTCCTTATTTTTTGCAGTTTAAATAAAACAGCTTTTTTTGTGGTATATTTATATATGTCAAAAAATAGGCTTAACTTTATTTAATATATAATATATTATAAAATTATGTATTTTAGGTGCAGATTGTATATGCCATGATGAACCAATATTTTAAAAATATAGAAAATATATAGATCAATATTCAATAAATATCTATTTAAGAAGAAACACAAGCAATTATGCAGGGACAGAAACACTGAATATATACAGTCTATGTTTATCAGAAACTCATTGAAATGAACAAGGTCTTTATATTCTAAGAAAATTCATCTATGAAAGGTTTTGTTCACATCTTGTTAAATGTAAATATAGATATATTTATATCTGTTTGATATATGTATTCATAGATCAAATTATTCCCAAGATTTTATAAGCTTATATATGCTATCTAAATTAAATGAAATTAAATGATATAACATCTTAAGCAGCAAAAATTACCCATATTTTATTAATATAATTGAGATAATACAAATTACCAAAATTGTATTAATTTTTATTACCCATATTTTATTCATAATTACCCATATTTTTAAAATGCTTAAGTAAATCCCTACAACTATCTTTAATGCTTTTACTCACAATCATTATAATAAAATTTTAATGATTAGAGTTCCTTTTTATTATAATGAGTTTTAATCAAACTGGAAATTGAAGTGAGTGTTTAGCCATAAGAACATTTGATGTGGAAATGTGATCTTCTACAGTAGACTTCACTACTTTTAAAAATGCCTTATCAGCTATAAAATAGTAAGGTCATTTTATATCATTTGATAAAGTAAGAATTATAAGTAACCATTCAAATGAAAACTAGACACCAATAATATTCATTAAATTAATTAGATTTTATTATGTTTGGAAAGATTTCAAGCATAATATTTAAAACTAATTGACATAAAAATTCATGTTGTTCCCATCTGATCTATAGCTCTAATATCAGGAAATATTTTGTGCAGTTAAGTATTAATAGGCTAGATTAAAAGTATAATAAATAGTATTTTTGAAGAATCTATTCTAAGTAAATGATTTTGTTTGCAGTTGACAGTGATAAAATCATCAATGTTATGCTACAATTTCTGCTCCTTCATTTTTCTTTGTTGGTAAAATGAAGAATGTCAGAGATTGAGAGGGTCAAGCTCACAGCAAATTTAATATGAGTTACTTTATCTCTGTTCTGAACAGGATTTCACAGTATGAAATATTAAATGTACAGAGCATGAAGACATATTTCTTGTATTTAATAACAAGTTTGTAATTCCTTATTTTATTTTTTAATCGTGACAAGCTCATAAAATAGACACAATCTGAGCAAAAGGACTATATATGGTCTCAGAAATAAAGTTGTGGATGACTTACTTTGCTTATTTGTATCTTTGAAATTCTTGACATTTTAATTAGAGTTATAAGTTATCAATTATCATGAATATAGGTAGATGTTACCCATCCATATACATAATATAATAAAACGTTGTAAAATCGTGTGCATTTTATTTGTAATTCCTATGGATAGCTGAGAAAACATACAATTACACGTGGTGAGAAATTTAGTGACATTCATAAAAGTAACTAAAATTGCTACTACTTCTGTAAAAGCAGCTTTGCTAAAACAAATTTAATTTTAAAAATGAAAGAACTACAATGACTCAAACTGTGTAATTTGGAATTATTTTCAAAGGAATTTATGTAAAGTCGTAATGTGAAGTCATGTTAATAAAAACATAATTAGTGATTTTTCTAATATAATAACATCATATATATACTATATACACACTACGGAAGAAACAAATATTTTATTAATTAAGAAAGTATTTTGTCATTCATCATAATATAACTCTCCATTAAAAGAATAGACAATTAATGTAAAATGATAATTAAATCCTATCACCTCTGTTATTCTGCCAACTTTCAGTCATATGACTACAAATATGTATGTGTAAGTATATGCTTTAGGTGATATATATAGAAATATATAACATCTAGCCAGGTGCGGTGGCTCACGTCTGTAATCCTAGCACTTTGGGCAGCCGAGGCGGGCTGATCAGGAGGTCAGGAGATCGAGACCATCCCGGCTAATGCGGTGAAACCCCGTCTCTACTAAAATACAAAAAATTAGCCAGGCGTTGTGGCGGGCACCTGTAGTCCCAGCTACTCAGGAGGCTGAGGCAGGAGAATGACGTGAACCTGGAAGGCGGAGCTTGCAGTGAGCCGCGATCACACCACTGCACTCCAGCATGGGCGACAGAGCGAGACTCTGTCTCAAATAATAATAATAATAATAATAATAATAATAATAATAACATAAAAATTAAAATTAAAAAATTAGCTGGGTGTGGTGGCATGCCCCTGTAGTCCCAGGTACTCGGGAGGCTGAGGCAAGAGAATTGCTTGAACCTGGGAGGTGGAGGTTGTGGTGAGCCGAGATCATGCCACTGCGCTCCAGCCTGGGCAACGGAGTGAGACTCTGTCAAAAAAAAAAAAAAGAAAAGAAATATGTAACATCTATAAGCTGAAAATATCTCAAATTTGACAAATAAATAAAAAGCACATAAACCTACAAGAAACTCAGAAAATCCTAAACAAAATACCCCAAGGAAATACAGACCTAGAAAAATTACAATCAGCTGAAAATTAATGTTTTAACATATCTAAATGAAAAGAACTTATAACCCAGAATGATACATTCAGCAAAAATATCCTTAATTAAAGAAGTTGAATGAAGGGATAAGGTTTAAAAAAAGTAAGAATTTTATGCTAGCAGATCTTTTCTAAATGAATTGTTGAAAGTGAATTATAAGAGATAAATAACATAATTGAATAATAATAAGAGTTAATGTTTCAAGATGGCAAAAAACCCTATGTGTAAACAGAACAGAAGAATCTCAAAATACACAAAGCAAAAATTAAAAGAAGTAAACAAGTCCACAAATATATTTGGAGACTTCAACACTGAGCTTTTAATCAGTGGAACTAGTAGACAAAAAATCAACAACTCAAGAATAGAAAAGATTGATAAAAAAAAATCAACCACTCGGACTTAGTTTACATTTATGATACACTGCATTCAACAAGAGCAGAATACAGATTCTTTTCAAATACACATTCTCCAAGATAGACAATATTGTATGTAATGGGATAAACTATGATAAAC
The DNA here is from genome assembly GCF_028885625.2 of Pongo pygmaeus. Lineage (NCBI taxonomy): Eukaryota > Metazoa > Chordata > Mammalia > Primates > Hominidae > Pongo > Pongo pygmaeus. The sequence goes on along the minus strand of NC_085930.1, from coordinate 14,939,940 downwards.
TTAAAATAATTGAAATCATACCAAGAATCTTCTCTGACTGTACTCAAATTAAACTGGAAATCAATGTCATAATGTTAACAGGAAAATCATTTATCTAAAAATTAATCAACACTAATAAATAATGCATAAATTAATAAGGAAGTTTCAATGTATATTATTAAATATTTTGATCTGATAAAAATGAAAATACAATACATAAAGTTTTATGGGATATAGCTAAAGCAGTATATAGATTTGGATATATAGAGCAATCTAAATACACAGTTTAGAACAGGGAAGAATACATTTTTTAAGTAATATTATCAGCTTTATATTAAGAGAGTAGGATAACATCAGCAAAATAAACCAAAAAAATCACAGGAGAAAACAATATACATGAGAGCAGAGATTTACAAAATTTAAAATAAACAAAGAAAAACAAATGAAATAAAATTTCTTAACAGTAGCAAGAAATGGGTAAATTGCTAGTAAGATGGACAAAATAATGAGATAATAATTAACAATATTAGAAATAAAAGAGAGACTATCACTACCTGAACACTGCAGATATTTAAAGAATAGTAAGTACACACCATGAATTTTTCTACCAAAATGAATTTTTAAAAATTATTAAAAATAAAGCACTTCTTGCTGCATTGATCCCTTTACCATTACAGGAGCACCCAGATTCATAAAGCAACTTCTTAGAGACCTCCAAAGAGACTTAGACTCCCACACAATAATAGCAGGAGACTTTAACACCCTACTGTCAATATTAGACAGATCAATGAGACAGAAAATTAACAAGGGTATTCAAGACTTGAACTCAGCCCTGGACCAAGCAGAACTAATAGACATCTGTAGAACTCTCCACCTCAAATCAACAGAATATACATTCTGTTCAGCACCACATTGCACTTATTCTAAAATTGAACACATAATTGGAAGTAAAGCACTCCTCAGCAAATGCAAAAGAATGGAAATCATAACAAACAGTCTCTCAGACCACAGTGCAATTAAATTAGAACTCAGGATTAAGAAACTCACTCAAAACTGTTCAACTACATGGAAACTGAACAAGCTGCTCTTGAATGACTTACTGGGTAAATATCGAAATGAAGGCAGAAATGAAGATGGTCTTTGAAACCAATGAGAATGAAGACACAAGGTACCAGACTCTCTGGGAAACATTTAAAGCAGTGCATAGGGGGAAATTTATAGCATTAAATGCCCACAAGAGAAAGCAGGAAAGGTCTAAAATTGACACCCTAACATCAAAATTAAAAGAACTAGAGAAGCAACAGCAAACAAATTCAAAAGCTAGCAGAAGACAAGAAATAACTAACATCAGAGCAGAATTGAAGGAGATAGAAACACAAAAACACTTCAAAAAATCAATGAATCCAGGAGCCGTTTTTTTGAAAAGATCAACAAAATAGATAGACAGTTAACCAGACTAATAAAGAAGAAAAGAGAGAAGAATCAAATAGATACAACAAAAAATGATAGAGAGGATATTAACACTGATCCCACAGAGACACAAACTACCATCAGAGAATACCATAAATACTTCTATGCAAATAAACTAGAAAACCTAGAAGAAATGGATAAATTCCTGGACACATAAAGCCGCCCAAGTCTAAAACAGGAAGAAGTCGAATCCCTGAATAGACCAATAATAAGTTCTGAAATTGAGGCAGTAATTATTAGCATACCAACAAAAAAAGTCCGGGACCAGATGGATTCACAGCCAAATTCTACCAGAGGTACAAAGAAGAGCTGGTACCATTCTTTCTGAAACTATTCCAAACAATAGAAAAAGAGGGAATCCTCCTTAACTCATTTTATGAGGCCAGCATCATCCTGATACCAAAACCTGGCAGAGACACAACAAAAAAGGAAAATCACAGGCTAATACCTCTGATGAACATCGATGAGAAAAATCCTCAATAAAATACTGGCAAACCGAATCGAGCAGCAAATCAAAAAGTTTATCCACCACGATCATGTCGGCTTCCTCCCTGGGATGCAAGGCTGGTTCAACATATGCAAATCAATAAACATAACCCATCAGATAAACAGAACCAGTGACAAAAACCACATGATTATCTCAATACATGCAGAAAAGGCCTTCGATAAAATTCAACACCCCTTCATGCTAAAAACTCTCAATAAACTGGGTATCGATGGAACATATCTCAAAATCATAAGAGCTATTTATGACAAACCCACAGCCAATCTCATACTGAATGGGCAAAAATTAGAAACATTCCCTTTGAAAACTGGCACAAGACAAGGATGCTCTCTCTCACCATTCCTATTCAACATAGTATTGGAAGTTCTGGCCAGGGCAATCAGGCAAGAGTAAGCAATAAAGGGTATTCAAATAGGAAGAGAGGAAGTCAAATTGTCTCTGTTTGCAGATGACATGACTGTATATTTAGAAAAGCCCATTGTCTCAGCCTAAAATCTCCTTAAGCTGATAAGGATACAAAATCAATGTGCAAAAATCACAAGCATTCCTATACACCAATAACAGACAACCAGAGAGCCAAATCATGAGTGAACTCCCATTCACAATTGCTACTAAGAGAATAAAATACCTAGGAAAACAACTTACAAGAGATGTGAAGGACCTCTACAAGGAAAACTACAAACCACTGCTCAAGTAAATAAGATAAGACACCAACAAATGGAAACACATCCCATGATCATGGATAGGAAGAATCAATATCATGAAAAAGGCCATACTGCCCAAGGTAATTTATAGATTCAATGCCATCCCCATCAAGCTACCAATAGCTTTCTTCACAGAACTGGAAAAAACTACTTCAAAGTTCATATGGAACCAGAAAAGAGTCCACATTGCCAAGAAAATCCTAAGAAAAAGAACAAAGCTGGAGGCATCAGGCTACCTGACTTCAAACTATACTACAAGGCTACAGTAACGAAAACAGCATGACGCTGGTACCAAAACAGATATATAGACTAATGGAACAGAACAGAGGCCTCAGAAATAACACCACACATCTACAACCAACTGATCTTTGACAAACCTGACACAAGGAAGCAATGGGGAAAAGATTCCCTATATAAAAAATGGTGTTGGGAAAACTGGCTAGCCATATTCAGAATACTGAAACTGGACCCCTTCCTTAAACCTTACATAAAAAGCAACTTAAGATGGATTAAAGACTTAAACATAAAACCTAAAACCATAAAAATCCTAGAAGAAAACCTGGGCAACACCATTCAGAACACAGGCATGGGCAAAGACTTCATGTCTAAAACACCAAAAGCAATGGCAACAAAAGCCAAAATTGAAACATGAGATCTAGTTAAACTAAAGAGCTTCTACACAGCAAAAGAAACTATCATCAGAGTGAACAGACAACCCACGGAATGGGAGAAAATTTTTGCAATCTATCCATCTGACAAACAGCTAATATCCAGAATCCACAAATAACTTAAACAAATTTACAAGAAAAAAAACAAACGACCCCATCAAAAAGTGGGCAAAGGATATGAACAGACACTTCTCAAAAGAAGACATTTATGCAGCCAACAAACATATAAAAAAATGCTTTTCATCACTGGTCATTAGAGAAATGCAAATCAAAACTGTAGTGAGATACCATTTCACACCAGTTAGATTCACAATCATTAAAAAGTCAGGAAAAAACAGATGCTGGAAAGGATGTGGAGAAATAGGAACACTTTGACACTGTTGGTGGGAATGTAAATTAGTTCAACCATTATGGAAGACAGCGTGGTGATTCCTCAAGGATCTAGAATTAGAAATGCCATTTGACCCAGCAATCTCATCACTGGGTATATACCCAAAGGATTGTAAATCATTCTACTATAAAGACACATGCACATGTATGTTTATTGCAGCACTATTCACAATAGCAAAGACTTGGAACCAACCCAAATGCCCATCAGTGATAAACTGGATAAAGAAAATGTGGCATACATACACCATGGAATACTGTACAGCCATAAATAAGGATGAGTTCATGTCCTTTGCAGGGACATGGATGAAGCTGGAAACCATCATTCTCTGCAAACTATCACAAGAACAGAAAAACAAACACCGCATGTTCCCACTCACAGTGGGAGTTGAACAAGGAGAACACATGGACACAGGGAGGGGAACACCACACACTGGGGCCTGTTGGTGGGTAGGGGGCTAGGGGAGGGATAGCATTAGGAGAAATACCTGATGTAGGTAACAGGTTGATGGGTGCAGCAAACCACCATAGCACATGTATACCTATGTGACAAAACTGCACATTCTGCACATGTACCCCAGAACTTAATAAAATAAATAAATAAAACAAAAATAAAGCAATTTTTCAGAAAACAAAAAATTTCAAAACTCACCCAACAAAAAGAGATAATCTGAATATTTCTATAACTCTTAAATAAACTTAATTTTTAGTTCAAAATATTTAAAAATAATCTTTAGGCCCGGAAATACTTTCACATGCGTTTCAGAAGACAAAATAACGCCAAATTTACACATTTCTTTTGGACAACAGAGAGAAGTGAACATTTCCCAAATAATTTTTCAAAGCCAGTCTTATCCTGACATCAAAACCAGGCCAAAAGAGAACAGGAAGAGAAAACTGGAAGCAATTATCTTTCACAAATATAGATGGAAAAGTTATGAGAAAAATTTTAACAAATCAAAGTTGTATGTTATACATATATATAAATATATGCATATACATATATACAGATGCAAACACACAGATACAAATACATAATGGCCAAGTGAGGTTTATACTGCCAATGGAAGGTTGGATTCATATATGAAGATAAATCAATGCAATACACCATTAACAGACTAAAAAAATCAATGTATCATATTAACTGATGCAGAAAAAAATAATATTAATTGTACCTCAATAATAGAAACTCTCTTCACAGTAACAAGGCAAAAAAACTAAAATAAAATTAAAAATGGAAATTGTCCCTATTTACAGATGATGGGATTATTTACATTGAAAATCCCAAATAATCTACAAAACACTCAATATACAAACGTGGGATTAGGAATGTTTCAGCACACAAGTTCTATACAACAAAAAATATATATTCATATAAACTAGCAATAAGTAATTGAATACCCATATCATAAAACAAATTTACAATAGCTACAAAAATGAAATAATTAGGTAAGTCTAAAAGGTTTCTACAAGACCTGTATGATGGGTACTATAAAATACTGATGGAAAAGATCCAGAAAAGCACAAATACATGTAAAGATAAACTGAGTTCACGAACTTATGATTCACATTAGTAAAGATATCAATTTTCTCCAAGTGGATCTATATAGATTTAACTTAATTTTAATAAAACTTCATGCAGGATTTTTTTTGTAGGTTTATATATGCCAGTTTTTAAATGCTTAAGGAAAGTCGAAGAAACAAAAACAGCCAAAGGAAGTTTGAAAAATAAAATGAAATTGGAGGAATGACAGTAGCTAATTTTAAGACTTACTATGCATGAGGACAGTGTTGTTTTGGCAAAAGGATAAACACATACATCAGTGGAGAATCCAAATGTAGACACATTCAAATACGGCCATTTAATTTTTGATAAAAGTACAAAGACGATTTCAACAAGTCAGGCTGGAGCAATTGGACATCGAAATAAAAATGAATTTCTACACAAAAACACAAGCTATATATAAAATGAACTCAAAATTAATCAAAGACCTTAATTTAAAACCGCAAAGTATAAAACACAAGAAAAGGTAGGAAAATATATTTGTGAGCTGAGGTTAGGCAAATAGTGTTTAGATATGACAAGAAAAATGTGTAATGATAAACTGAACTTTATAAAAAATTTAAAAATATCTATGAAAATGATATTAAGTGAATAAAGCCAATAGAGAAATATAAATTAGCACATAATTAGCCAATACAGAAATGTAAGTTGAAACTATAAAAGAATATTGCTAGATAACTGCCTGAGGGGTTTAAGTGAAAAATGCTGAAAATACCAAGTGTTGCCAAGGCTTCAGAGCAATTCAATCTCTCATGCAAATCTGGTGGACTAAAAACTAGTACAGCCACTCTGGAAAAAAAAAATGTTAGGCAGTATTTTATAAAGAGACACACATATGTGGGAACTTCATTCTTTGGTGTTCACTCAACAAATATAAAAACTTTTGTTCATATAAAAAACAGTACACAAATGCTTATAGAACTTCCTTTTTATATTTGCAAATAACTAGAAACTACTGAAATGCCCCTTAGTGGGTAAAAGGAGATACACACTTTGGTATATCCATATAACAGAATATAACAGCAGTAAAAGGGAATGGGCTAGTTATTCATACAACTTGGGTGGATATCAAAGACATATGCTGAATGAAAAAAATCCAGTCTCAAGAAGTCACATACTATATGTTTCCATTTATATTATATCCCTGAAAAGACAAAACTATAGTGAGGGAGAATCAGTCTGTGATTGTAAGAATTAAGGATGCATGGAAAGTGTGTCACTGACAAGGAATAGCAAAGAGGGAGTTTATGGAATGGTGTGACTGTGCTGTATCCTGACTGTGCGTGTTGAAATTCATGGAACTTCATACAAAAAAAAAACTCCCACTGAATATTTATATGAAAATATTAACTATAATGTTAATAGTAACAAAAGAAAAATAATTGTGAGAAGAATTTCTGAACTTGATTATCCATATAAAGTCTAGAATCTCATTTAAAAAATATCCCCTTGCTTATTAAAATTTCTCTAAATGTAAAAGTGCCATTTGGTCTGTGATAAGAGGAAGGAAGGAAGGGAGGAAGGGAAGGGAAGAAGGGACGGAGGGAGGGAAGGAGGGAGGAGGAGGAAGGCAGGGAGATGGAAATTTATCACTAATCAAATAGAATGACAGTTCTATGGTTTCATAATTTATTTCACATGAATACAAACATTAATGATCAGGTTCTAAATATATAAGCTGAAAATACAATTGTAAGACAAATCCATTTAGATATTATTATTTATATGTTGATGTAATAAAGTGAACAGCAAAGAACTGAAAAAAATGTTTCAAATATGAATTATGTGTCTTTTCCACTCTTCTCTATTTATGGCTTTGCATAGTTACCTAGATGCAGTAGCTTAAACTTTCTGACTCTTCTGTTGCGGTGATGATAAGCCATACTTTGCTGAGTTATTGTGGGGATTACATGAGAAAATGTATACTGTAATATATACTGAAATATACCATTTCTATTTCTGACAACTACCAAGGAGCAAATACCCTTGAGAAACATCATCGGTTAGCAATTTGATTAATGTACATTAGGTACACTGCATTAATTGCTCAGAAGGCATACCTGTTGGGACTGGGACATTTAGTGGAACCAAATAAATATAACTAAACAACCAAATAGTAAAGGTAAACAAATATGAAGCCACGATCTATCACAGAGACAAAAATACAAAGCCTTTCAAAAGAATTCACAATAGGCTTATTGATTTGAAATGGCAAAAAAAAAAAAAAAAAAAGAGAAAGAAAGAAAAAGAGATTGGAATGAAAGTTTCAGCATAAATTTTCAGTGTTGTGATAGTGTATATTTACAGATAATCCAAAAAACTTCATAAAGAGTCTTCGTATGTGCATCTTTGCTATTCACTCCCACTTCTATATTCTTCTTCCCACGATACACGGAAACACATTCATAATCTAGTTTGTCACAAATTAGCCGAAGGGAAATTTAGAATTAAAACCAGGCTTGCCCACATCCCTTCTCAGATGCTTTAATGGCTACCATTCTGCTTAGGGAAGAAAGGAAAAAAAAAAGAAAGAAAGAGGCTTGGCACGATGGCTCACGTCTGTAATCCCAGCACTTTGGGAGGCCGAGGAGGACGGATCATGAGGTCAGGAGATAGAGACCATCCTGGCTAACGTGGTGAAACCCCGTCTCTACTAAAAACACACAAAAAATTAGCCGGGTGTGGTGGCGGCGCTTGTAGTCCCAGCACTTTGGGAGGCCAAGGCAGACGGATCACCTGAAGTCAGGATTCCACACAAGCCTGGCCAACATGGCGAAACCCGTTGCTACTAAAAATACAAAAATCAGCCGGGTGTGGTGGCGGGTGCCTGTAATCCCAGCACTTTGGGAGGCCGAGGCAGGCGGATCACGAGGTCAGGAAATCGAGACCATCCTGGCTAACACGGTGAAACCACGTCTCTACTAAAAATACAAAAAATTATCCGGGCGTGGTGGCGGCGCCTGTAGTCCCAGCTACTCGGGAGGCTGAGGCAGGAGAATGGCGGGAACCCGGGAGGCGGAGCTTTCAGGGAGCCAAGATGGCGCCACCGCACTCCAGCCTGGGCGACAGAGCGAGACTCCGGCTCAAAAAAAAAAAAACCAAACCAAAAGAAACAAACAAACAAACAAAAAAAACAGAGAGGGAGAGAGAGAGAAAATGTTTTCATGGCCTACAGTAACTCTCCTTGTTTTCCATTCACATTGGCTTCCTTTTCGTTTCCCAGATGTGTCTAACTCATTCATTCTATTCGGCCTCTGAACATGTACACTCTAGAACGCTCCCTCCATGGTTCTTAGTACAGCTAGTCTACCGGTATCCCTTGGATCTGGGTTTAGATGGTACCTTCTGTAGAGGCTTTCTGACAACCATATTTAAACGGACTTCTTTCAGTTACTGTCAGCTTCATTCACATAACTTATTTGTAATTATCTAGGCTTTTTATTTATATTTATGTGAAGTATATATCATTCCTAGAAGAATATAAGCTTCATCATTCATATCTTATTAGTTCCAGCAGTTAGAAGAATGTCTGAAGTACAAGAGAGATATTTGCAGCATTAATTTTGTTGTTGAATTTCCTTAACCTTTATTTTTTCATCAGGTAGCTTATCTTTGAATGACCCTGAGCACAAAAGGGGAAAAAAGAAAAGAAAAGAATGAATCTCAATTTATAATAGTGTTAAGTAAAGGAAAAAAAATAAAATGATTAAAATATGCCCAAGCAAAAGTTGCTTTCTACATAAATATTAAGATTATATTTCTATTTAATGAAATTAGAGTTCTTTTTGAACTGAGCCCTATTTAATACATGTTATCTGGCCTAAGCTTATTGATTTTCTTTTCTTATAACCCAAATATATGTATACCCTAACATCTAAATGTTAGTTCAAACACTTAAATTTTCACTGTAACAATGTATTTTGGTTTGCAAAAGAGAAAAGTCTACGACTGCCAAGACCATTCTTGTCAGAAATGTGATTTATTTTAAAAATATTCTGTTTCTTAAACTACAAGTGGTTTAATCAGAAAACTGATTCAGAGAAATGGCTTTCCAGACAAAATATATTGAATTAATTATTTTCTTAGGATTAACTACTTTTAACTTTTCTCCTTTATGTTGTTAAAATTTAATAAATAAAATTTACCAAAGGGAACTAAGTCATTTGGGTTTAGATGCTCACATTATTTGGCATTAGCTTTCTGGAGACACAAGGAATTTGTCCTCTCTTTATGCTTAACACCCTAGATGCATCTGTCTGTCACCTTTTTTAATTTAAACAGGCAACATTGAGGATTCTTAACAATACCTCTGATCCCTGAGAAACAGGATATATAGCAGTCCATTAATTAATTGTCTGAAATGAAGGAATATGGCACATCAAATATCATGCCTCTCTGCTCCATTGCACAGCACACCCACGCCACACTGTCCATTTATATTTCTGACGACTACCAAAGAGCCAATACCCTTGAGAAACACCATAAGTTAGCAATTTGATTGATGTACTTTAGGCAGTCAATGACTTGTTCTATCTGGAGTATTTTCGTTTTTGCATGAAAGAAAGATGGTCAAAATATGTATCAGACCTCAAATCAAATTAAAGCCCAGAAGATTTCATTGCCATTCTGCTTTTTGTTTCATACATAAATTTACATAAAATTGAGTTACTTAAGATTTCATATCTGTTTCAATTTTCTTCCCATTTTAGACATTCTAAAATGAAAAGCGGTTTAATAGAACACTGCATTAATTGTTTTAGGAGAGTTACACAATCAACTCAGCTATTTTCTAATTTAACTTCAGGAGACACTATTGTTCTTTTGCATATTCTCCCTAGTTATAATTTGTAAATTATTCACATTCATAGTCACTAAAAGAAACATGAACAGAAAGAGTGTTATCAAGAGGCAGTAAAATGACAGCTGGGAGGCCTGGACTTTCCTTTAATATTTTAAATGATCATTTGACCTTCATGAAGAGAATTTATCTTGCATAGAATCATTCCATAAGAATTAATAATTATATACACAGAAGACTTTTGAGTGAGGAGTCTGTCAGTTACTTTTTTTTGACACAAGTAAGCATTGAGAGTATTCCTATTGTTGGGACTAGTAAAGTACTCGTACTTTTACTAATATAGTAACTATTAAGAATAATCCAGTTTATAAGATATATTAAAAGTTTGACGGTGAGTTTCTGAATACCTTTATAGAAGGTCATGTTAATTCAACTTAAAAACCTACATTATAAAAACTGACAGAAATGTCAGTTCTGAGAAAATTGACAGGCACTCTTAACGTATAATATTTCTGACTTCAGAATTAAATAATTCTTATACAGATAATTGTAAATCTTGCCTTACATGTTTTCCGCCAATCTGCTACACTAAGAATATCTGCATTTGGTTGAAGTTTAAGCAAATCCCTGTTGGGGGTGTTGTTGTATAAGGAATGTGGCCCATTTGCTGTTCTTTTCCATCTCAATAATTTGATTAATCTCTACTTGGTATTAGGAATTAGGACCTACCGTTAAAAGTTCTCAAATATCTCAATTCATTGCTGCGTTTTTTCTTATGATAATTCCTAAATCCGTAACACTCCTGCAGTACCCAGTTTTCCTGTTAGTTTTGTTTTGCAATTCTTTCCTACATGCGTTAACCAGACATTTTCTTTCCTTGATAATAATAATACACTTTGAATCTTTCATTTTGCTGTTTAGAGACCCCTTAACATCCTTTTTTGACTATATGAATGCATGTCTTTTCTGTTGAAACATAACCTAAGGGAGCAAATGTACTTTTTTATTATTATTATTCAAAAGGGTTAGTCTCATGCACTACTAGCTCATTATTCGTTTTATTCTATTCTGTCCTTCAGTTGAACTGAATAAAAGATGCACAGAAAGATGAATCTTAAAAAGCAGAATAAGTTATCTCTTCAAACAAATGGAATTCAGCTCACACTTCACTACAAACTCGGGTGGGTAGTGTAGCATTATAACTTCAATTTACTAAAATATAATATTCCTCAAATACGTTGGGAATTAAAAGGTATTTTTAATATTACATAACCTCTTTACCATATATTGCTCACATAGGTAATATCGGTATTCCAATTACTGGGGGTAGGTTGTGGTGGGGTGCCAGAAAAAAACAAAACAAACCAAAAAAGTTTTGGTTACCTACATTTGAGGTTTACAGGGACTAACTCTTTCTGAAAGTCATAATTCATGAACATTTGAGTCTCTCTTATCACTGACCAGCCATAGGACCATAAAATGAAGCAACAGACAGCTCTGTTTTCAATATTTTCAAATGCCTTTCTTTCCTCCTAGACTTCTTGCCTTCTAAATCAGTTACAAAATTGTATTTATCTTTGTAGGCCTAAAGCTTAGCATAGTTTCTTGCTCTTCTCATGCCGATAGAAAGAATGGAAGCAAGAATGAAAGAAGAATGCAGATGAGGAGGCAGGAAGACAAAAAATGTAGGAGAAAAACAAATTGGCACAATCGTCTACCTACTTTACAAAGCTATTGTAAAGACGAAATATGTGGGAAATGCCTGAAAAAGAAAACATTATAGTAAAAATATTATGTATTTGTTTTGCTATATGCCAGGCACTATTTTATGTGTGTATGTATACACACAGATATATGTGTATTTTGTACATGTATATATGTGTATACATATATGTGAATGCGTGTATTTGTATGTGTATGTGTGTGTTTATATACATGTATGTGTGTATGTATGTATGTGCGTGTGTGTGTGTTTATTCCAAGTTTTACAACAACCCTTTGAAGTTGATGCTATAGCTTTCATATTACAGGGAGGAAACTGTGTCACTAGGAAGAAAAGTAAACTTTCTAAGATTTCAAAGCTGGAAAGTGGCAGAAACAAGATTTTAACCCAGTCTGTCTAACCAAAGAGCACCTTATTCTAATATTCATTTAAAAATGAAATGTTATTTAATTTCAATTTGAGAAAAATTATAATCGACCTTAGTTCAAATAAAGCTAATTCATTAAAATGAGAATTTATCTATTTTATTTTTTTATCTCTCTCCTGACTTTCAACATTTCAACAAGCAAGAAAACAGGAAGAAAGGAACAAATGAATGAAGGAAAGAAGAAAGGAAAAACGGAAGGAATGAGAAAGAAAGAAGAAAGGAGGGGAAGGGAAAAGAGAGGAAAGAAAGGAAGGGGAGTGGGAGGGAGGAGGGGGAAGGGAGGGAAGGAGGAAGGAAGGAAGGGAGGAAGGGAGGAAAGAAGGTAGGGAGGAAAAGAGGAAGGAAGGAAGGGAGGCAGGGAGGGAGGGAGAAAGGAAGGAAGGAAAGAAGGTAGAGAGGAAGGGAGGAAGGAAGGAAGGGAGGAAGGAAGGAAGGAAGGAAGGGAAGGAGGGAGGGAATAAAGGGAAAAGAAAAGAGAAAGTCTCTTCTGCCCTCCAAGCCCAAATTTTTAAACTGTCTATGGTTTCAAATACTTCTGATCATCACATTGTTGCAGATTCGATGTGCGCATTATGAAATTTTTACTTTCTATATTTGGCATCAATTTAAAAAACCTACATTATTATTTTCTAGGGTATTACTCAGATAAATTCATTTGATGATAGCTAGTATTTTGAAGATAACATTTTCAATTCAACAAAAGAATGGTTTCAGCATACTCTAAGAAATTAGAAATCAATCCCCAATATTATATATTTATCTCCTTTATTTAATTACTCTAGGTCATATTATTATTATTAGACGGATTCTTGCTCTGTTGCCAGGCTGGAGTGCAGTGGCAGGATCTCAGCTCACTGCAACCTCCGCCTCCCAGGTCCAAGTGATTCCCCTGCCTCAGCCTCCCAGGTAGCTGGGATTACAGGCATGCGCCACCAAATCTGGCTAATATTTTGTATTTTAGTAGAGATGGGATTTCACCATGTTGGCCAAGATGGCCTGGATCTCCTGACCTCGTGATCCACCCGGCTCGTCCTCTCAAAGTTCTGGGATTACAGGCATGAGCCACTGTGCCCAGCCTCTAGGTCATATTATTAAAATTGATTGTCTAGCCTTGTCAGGTATATGATGAAAATATTTGCCTAGATATCTAGTCCTCAGGTTCTCCCTGTACAGGGTTATAGACATATTATTTATGAATGATAAAGTAAAAAGCTATACCTAGGTTTTCACCATAACATTGAAATTTACAACTCAGAAATCTAACATCATTGATTGTTTACTTCATATTCCAAATGCAAAAATTTTCAGTAAAATTACCGAAAATAATAGGAATTAAAATACATTTGATATATTTAATATAATCACTATATACATACACATAGTTTTAAACTAAGTGGCTACAAATACAGCTGATGCCCCTTTGTGCCCCTGCGCGACCTAACTGTGTACTTCCTCTTATGCTCATGGCCAGTGTTAATAAATTTGAGGCTTATCTTTCCATTAAAAATAGATATGTGCATATGATACATTTTTCACTAAAAAATTTACATGAATTTTATCATATTGTACATAGCCTTCTCCAAATTGTTTTCTATTCAACATTATGGATAAATTTCTACCATTAAATAAATATTTAAATGTATAAATAAGAACTTGATAATCCTGCATCCTCTTCAACTACACAGCTCTCTTTCTTATCTATTTTCTGTGTAGTCTCAGCTGCTTGGGAGGCTGAGGCAGGGAAATCACCTGAACTCGGGAGGCGGAGCTTGCAGTGAGACAAGACCACGCCACTGCACTCCAGCCTGGCGAGAGAGTGACACTCCGTCTGGGAAAAAAAAATTGTTTTTTGCAGCTGTTCTTGCTAGACCCATGCCTCCCAGTTCCCTTTGTCTTTTACTCTGGTCACTCTGTAGTTCTAAGATTATTCATTACTTTTGCCAGATTTATTTAGATATCATTTTACTTTTACTTTTCAATATCATTCAAAAATTGTTATGACTTCTTTATTCTTGTTTTTTTCTCTTCTGATCAGCTTTACTCTATGATTTACAACACCACCTTAGATTTTGAACTGGATCTTTACATATTTGTTTCCTGCCTATACTTTTTCTTTATCAATAATCACAGATCTAGTTTAAGCAACATTATAAAAAATCCTTAGCAAATCTTATCACAAAATATTACTTGGGCTTACGGACAAATTCCCAAAACCTAATGCTTCCATCTTTCTTTCTACCATTTAGTTCATTCTGCTGGCACTTTAAAACAAGAGATATTTAAAAATAAATAATAATCTATGCAAACCAGTTTTTAGTCAAATAGAGTGCCTCTAGAAACCTACTATTTAAAATCATTATTAAATTTTGAATTTGTTTGGTAGACTCAAATTGTTCTCTTTCTGAAAATCTTTGGCTTATATTTTATATGTTGTGTAAAACAAACCCCAATGTTTACATATTAAACCAAGACCCAAGAATGCTTCTACAAGACAGCCAAGTGGCATGGCAACTAAGTTGCCAATTTAGGCTCTCTATTTTGGAAAGGATAAATACTTGATTAAAAGAGCACAGAGCCACCAGCACTCAGGTGTGGATATGGTTTTATGGAAAGTGTGGCCTAATGTACTTCCATGGAAGTGCAAAACCACATAGTAGTAGAGTGTAAAATCTATACCCCTAAATATCTGTGTGATCTTTGGAAAATTATACATTTTTTTTGAGTCTCAAATGTAAAATGAAAATTACAGTCATATTCACTTATTTGAGATATTTAGAAGGGTTATTAATTTCAAGAATATAAATGTTCAATGTTTAAATTACAATAATTAATAAATGGTCACACTTATGATGTTAGTTTGGAAAAACTGTACTAAACTTCCCGAGATAGCTAGAGAAACAGTATACTTTGCTTATTTGTGTTGTTTTATCCCTAAAAATCCTAACAAATAAGGGTATAGCTCTGTTTCTTCTATGAAATTTAAAAAGCCATCTTAATGAAAGGTCAAATACAAAAAGAAACTCTGTTATGCAAATAAAACTGATTTGATCAAATGGACCTTTCAAAAATAGAGTAAACACACATACACACACCAAAAATACATGAACATATACATCCTTATGTCAAATATTTCAGTTATTCTAAGATTTGTTTTATTTAAAAAAATTTGGATTATATTTCTTTTTGTAGGAATAGCACTAAGTAAAAACAAATAGATGTATAGGCACTAAACATTGTTACTTCTGCAATAGCTGGGATTCAGGGTTTCTTAAAGCATTAAACAAAATAAAATGATAAAGCTGTATTAGTTTATTTGGACTACTATAACAAAATACCATAAATGAGGTGGCTTTTAAGCAACAGAAATTTATTTCTCGCAGTTCTGGATATTGGAAAATCCAAGTTCAAGGCACTGACAGAGTTGGTGTTTGATGAGGGTCTGCTTCCTCACAGACAGCATCCTTCTTCCTACATCCTCACATGGAAGAAATATTGGGGGCTCTCTTAGGCCTCTTTTGTAAGGACATTAATCCCATTGATGAAGGTTCTATCCTTGTGACCTAATCACCTTTCAAAGGTCTCACCATCTAACATCATCACATTGGTGATTACATTTGAATATATGAATTTTGAGGGCACAAAAACATTCAGACCTTTGCAAAAGCCAACCAACACACATTAAGAAGCAAACAAAAACAGGATCAGTTTTCATTAGAGCACAATTTTAGAGGATCAACTTTCATTAGAGTACAAACCCCAAAGATTTTGAATAGGAAATAGTACATAATTTCTCTAGTTTACTGAGTTACATATATTAATCACAGTTATGTAAAGGGTAGGCAGAAGGTGATTAATATTATTGAGCTATCTGCTGAATAGATTTTACATTAAGCAAATACATAATTTGGACAAATGACTGGCTAATATATTCTTTTAGAATTAGACGCTTTGCTCAATTATCAATATTTTAAAATTAATTTATAGTAGTCTATTCTCAGTCATAGTTGTGATCATTTTAAAGTGAAGACATCCACCAAATCATATCACTTCTTGGAAAAAAAAAAAAAAAAACCTCCCATCCCTCTCCTAACTCACTCAGAATAAAATCTCAGGCCCCTACCTTAGCTTACCAGGACCCACTTACTACAACCTTATGATTATTTTCCCAGACCTAAAATTCTTTCTTTCCTCTTTTTACTCAGTGGGCCTCAGTCACTGATCCCCTTTTACACTTTTGAATGTGCCAATCATGCTTATTTTAGTGTTACAGTTACTGTTCCTTACGGTTTGAATTTTTTTTCCTAATACGTCTAAAAGGCTTCTTCATTATCACTTCATTCAGGTCTCTGCTCAAACGCTTCTATATCTGGAATAGTACCCTACTCAACCCACAGTTTCTCATGCTGTAAAGCAGCTTTCATCTTCATAGCTCTTATTGCCATTAACATAATAGACATTGACCTGTTTACATTCTGTTTGTTCCCAGTTGAATGTAAACTCCGGGAGACCAGGAATTTATTTCCCAGGTGTATTTGCAGCACCTACAAGAGTTCCTGGCACATAATGGGAGAAAAATAAATATTTGTTGAATCAATCAATCAATCGAATGAATGAATGAATAATAATATAGTCATTAAGGACTTTTTAAAGTTTAAGTATTTGAAGTTGGCAATTAAAAGAGATTACAGATCTCTGGATAACAGGCAGATAGAAGATAAAAATTTGTGTTTTATGTATTTAATATTTTAATTAGATAGATGATAAAAATTTTGCTAGATAAAAAAGTACTCCTTGGAATCTGCTAGTATAGGTTCATGTTATTTTACCATAAAGATGATAATTATACATTCTTTATCAGCTACTAATTTAAATTTTTTAAATATGTTATAAAATTTCAGTCTTTATTCGCTTGCTAATTTAACATAAACTTCTTTTTAAGAAGCTACATTGTATTACATGTTATGTGTATGTCATCCTAATCTCGTTTAACTTTTCCTTTTTTCTTCATAAATGAGTCACACAGTGTAAAAGGGAGATTTTCAAATTGCCACTAGAGATTAAAAGAGTGATCCCCTCCCAAATATGTGAAACTTGAAGGAATTAGGTTAGAAAATATTTTGATGGAAAACATAGGATGATTGTGCTTCCACAAATACCATAATTGCAAAACAAAGAGAAGGGAAAAGGGGAAGGCACAATAGATTATTTGTATGACTCCCAATCCTGTGTGTACATGCACACACATAAACAAACACACACAGATTCATTAGTGTATCTTGATCTTGAGTGATGCCTCTTGTCAAAAAATAGACAAACTCTGTGGAGCCCTACACAGAGCAAGAGAACTGAAGCACTACCTAGTCAGTAGCTGGGGCTACAGGTATTATGAGTGACCTGGTGAAGAGGGACTGATGGTAATAAGACATCCAATAATGCATATTTCATAGACTGGCTTGAAAGGTCTCTTTTCTTGTCGGATTTAACCTTAACAAGCAGCCAAATTTAGGTTGTGTTGAATAAATGTAAAATTCAATGTCCTATCACCTTACAATATTACTTCTTCTCCACACAAATAATAGAATCTTTAGGAAGCTGAAAATCACAATAACTTTAATCCCTTTCCCATTGGTTTTGCTCTGATATTGAATAAAGTGTGGAGGATTTCCACAGTCACTTAGGAGCCTTACTTGATTTCCATTATGGAACAAAGAACACTCAGGTCTGTAAGTTTGAACACACAGGAAAAAAAAAACGCAGATACAGACACGTAAAAAAACTCTATAAGTTTAAATAGTAAAAATAAATAATAACATGTATTCCACAATAAACATGGGTCAAGTATTACTTTGAGCTTTTTATAGGTATTGAGTAATTTATTCATTTAAAAAAATCAATAAATATAACACTTAAAATTACAAAGGTAATTATTTCCAATTTGTCTTTTTTTATCCATATATATAGACATGGATCTATAT
Organism: Pongo pygmaeus; assembly: GCF_028885625.2. Lineage (NCBI taxonomy): Eukaryota > Metazoa > Chordata > Mammalia > Primates > Hominidae > Pongo > Pongo pygmaeus. Next base: position 14,921,740 of record NC_085930.1, on the reverse strand, counting down.
ATGAATGGGTATAGTTATAACTATATAGATATTAATTTTCTATGTAAGCATTAATTAAATAGGAAATGATAGTAAACATGGCAAATTATGCCTAAATCATATTTTAAATGTTAATTTAAAAGCAGAGAATATAACTGTGGCAAATAATTTGATACATTAATTTTCAAAGGAAATTCAGATTCTTGAAAAACACAAACATAAAACAATTGAGGCATTTTTTCTACTTACAGATGAGTAAATCAACTCAAAGAAAATTATATAAGTTGCTTATAAACACTTAAGAATAAAACACTTCCTAATCATGAGATAAAATGTAAAACTAGGCTGGACATGGTGGCTCACTCCCGTAATCCCAGCACTTTGGGGGGCTGAGATGGGCAGATCACTTGAGGTCAGGAATTCTAGACCAGCCTCGCCAACATGGTGAAACCCCGTCTCTAATAAAATTACAAAAATTAGTGGGGTGTGGTGGTGTGTGCCTGTAATCACAGCCACCCAGGAGGCTGAGGCAGGAGAATCTCCTGAAACCAGAAGGTGGAGATTACACCACCACACTCCAGCCTGGGTAACAGAGAAAGACTCTGTCTCAAAATTAATTAATTAATATAATAAATAAGTAAAACAAAACATATGTTAATAGTAAAACATATATAATTATCACAATCACATCAATATTGTATAAGTAACAGCATTCCACATTATAGAAAAAGATGATCTTTTAAAGTTATGTTTCAGATTATTATTAAATTGATAGCAACCATCAACCAAGCTATCCCAGATAAAATTAGCAATTTCATTTATGAATATAGTAGAAAATAATTTTTAATGTCTAAAAAGTATTCAATATTATAATATAATAAAACCTACAAAATCCAAATAATGTTTATTCTAATAATATGTATTATGTTGTATATTTGTATATTAAGATGTATAGTAATATATTTCACTGGTGTGATACTTTAAGGGAAGAAAATGAATGTAGATCACATCAATAGATGCTGACGTATAATTTTATATAATTAAGCATGTGTTAATGAGTAAAGCAAATAATAAACTCCTGTTGGCTTAAGGGGTTATTCTTAAAAGTGGCATTAGATCTATCTGAAACCAACAGCATAAATTAATTACTACATGCGACTCTTCAAGCTCAAACACTTACAAGTAAAGCATTGAAACAAAGAATGAAAATAAATCATTTCAAAGACAAGGTTTATGAAAAAACAACGTCTTTTGAAAAGTGTCTGTTCATATGCTTCACCCACTTTTTGATGGGGTTGTTTGTAAATCTGTTTAAGTTCTTTGTAGATTCTGGATATTAGCCCTTTGTCAGATGGATAGATTGCAAGAATTTTCTCCCATTCTGTAGGCTGCCTGTTCACTCTGATGATAGTTTCTTCTCTGTGCAGAAGCTCTTTAGTTTAATTAGATCTCATATGTCAATTTCGGCTTTTGTTGCTATTGCTTTTGGTGTTTTAGTCATGACACTTAATGCAGCCAACAAGCATATGAAAAAAAGCTCATCAACACTGTTCATTAGAGAAATGTAAATCAAAACCACAATGAGATAGCATCTCACACCAGTTAGAATGGCAATCATTGAAAAGTCAGAAAACAACAGATGCTAGAGAGGATGTGGAGAAATAGGAATGCTTTCATAGTGTTGGTGGGAGTGTAAATTAGTTCAACCATTGTGGAAGAGAGTGGGGCGATTCCTCAAGGATCTAGAACTAGAAATACCATTTGAGCCAGCAATCCCATTAGTGGGTAGATACCCAAAGGATTATAAATCATGCTAACATGAATCCACATGCGTACGTACATTGACTGCAGCACTGTTCACAATAGCAAAGACTTGAAACCAACCCAAATGCTCATCAGTGATAGACTGGGTAAAGAAAATGTGGCACATATACACCATGGAATACTATGCAGCCATAAAACAGGATGAATTCATGTCCTTTCCAGGGACTTGGATGAAGCTGGAAACCATCATTCTCAGCAAACTAACACAGGAACAGAAAACCAAACACCGCATGTTCTCACTCATAAGTGGAAGTTGAACAATGAGAACATATTGGCACATGGAGGGGAACATAACACACCAGTGATTGGGCGTTGGGGAGCCTGTTGGGGGTTGGGGGGCAAAGGGAGGGAAAGCATTAGGATAAATACCTATTGTAGGTGACAGATTGATGGGTGCAGCAAACAACCATGGCACGTGTCTACCTATGTAACAAACCTGCATGTTCTGCACATGTATCCCAGAACCTGATGTATAATAAAAAAAATCTGTAGTATATCTAAAGTCTTTCATTTTAATTTTAGTTCGTTTCATTTAACAATTTGCCAGCCAAAAGAGGGCTATGGCAGCAAGGAGGTGGTTAGGGGATTGTACAAATTATTTCAACCATCCTTTTCTCTATGTTCTCTGAAATGGCTATTAATAGTATTGGATTTCCTGGATTAATTATCATGATTGATTTGTATTTCAAAGTGTGAATTTTATTGTATTTCCTTAATTTTGTCTTTTAGCTACTCCTGATATTTTCTTTTAGCAAGCAAAGTTTTAATTCCAAATAACCCATACTTACACACAAATTTTCCTTTCTCTTTTTAAATAAGTCTATCATTCATTACTTAATCTGTTTGATCTGCAGATTTGAATACTTATCTGCAATCACAGATGCACAGCATGTGACAACCAAGCGATAGTGTCTAATCGAACATAGCCTAAGAGACTTCTTCCATTCTGCCTCGTTTGTAAGCTGCTATTCATCTTCCTAACACTAATTCCCATCCATCATAAGAGAAACTGATTTCTCTTTGTTTCCTTTGGGAACCAAAGCCTCTGATACCCAGTTTTATCACTCACGAGTTTTACATTAAACACCAGAATGTGATTCAGCCATTTTTATTTTACTACTTTATAACAAGGATGGCCTTTCCTTCATTACCCAATAATATGTGCTTCATTTCCATTTGATACTTCATCAGAATGGTCTTTGCCCTTCTTATTTCTAACAAATTCTCTTCAGGCTTACATAAGTATTCTCTAAGAAGGTTGAGTCTTTCTCAATAGTCTTCCTTCTGAGTCTTCACCAGAGTGACCCTTACCAGTACATTCAGGATAATAGAGGCTTTTTCTACTGTGCACTCCAAAATTTTTCCAGCCTCTACCCATTACCCACTTCCAAAGAATACAGTAGTTTTAGTAAATAGTACTAAGTAGTAATAGTATATACTTCCAAACTGATAATCAATTTACTGTAACTTCTTCAATGTATGAGGGTTTTCATTTCTCAAAAGTTATCAGATAATAATTTGCCAATCTAATATATTAAATCATACCTAATTTTTGCTTGATTTGTGCTTCTTTCATTACTCTTAGGTTTGATTGTATTTTATACTCTTTTTTAATACTCTGAATATGTCAAAATATCCTTTCAGTTTTCTGCAGGTCCTGCTCATTCTCATCTATAAGATCTTAACACAAATAACACTGCTTTAGAGAGGTTAGTTTGGATTATCTTATATGTGGTTTCTAATTCCTTTTTTTCTCTTCTCTTTGAAAATGTCCTTTATGACACTGATCACAACTTGTACTGTCTTGCCTAATTATTTGTTAATTGTTTACATCCTCTGTTTCACAACCCACAAATCAATGTACTCCATGTTGACATGTATTATAACTCTTTTTTATACTATACCCCAAAGTCAAAAAGAACTTCACACATAGTATTATTACATAAGTTCTTGTGCCATAAATTAATTAATCATAAAACAATTATGTGCCAACTGTAGAAAATTTCAACTAGAGTGTATTTCCAGGAAAGGAAAGACTTTTTTTCCTATTAATTATTGAACTAAACAAGTGCCTGGTATTTAATATATATTTAATATTTATTTATGGAATTGAATTATCCTCAGAAGTTGCTTAAGGTTATCTGCTATTTTTAATCCAAATAATATATAGTTAAAATTGCTAAAAAAACACATAAATAGAAAAAGTATTAGTTCCAAATTAAATAAATATTGGGTGTTACATCACACACACACACACACACACACACACACAAACTTTATCTCTGCAACTTATATTTTGAGGGCTAATTTAAATCATGGTGAAGATTTTCCTTTAAACAAAAAAATTAGAGAAAAAATGATAAAGTCGATATTAACATATTAAGTCAGTGTTGGTGGACAATTGAACTAGATTATGAAAGATCATCTTTAGAGCCTTTCTAAACATAAAATAACTTCGTTATGTTGGCGAGTACATGAAACAGCTCACAAATGAGCTGAGACTTTGCAGGAAGCAATTATTGCCTAAGGTAGGAAGTTTCAATGTGTGCTTTTCTTTATGCATCATGAAGGGGGAAAGGTCTTCCTAGAAGTAAAAGAGATAATGATGTTGACACAAAGATTATAAAGAGCCATATTGCTTTGAAAAACTCTCTGAAATTCCAGTTAAAGATCAAAACACTCTTTTACAAAGCACATCTGAACAATGTGTGATCGGAAGATGGCCAAGAGTTCTACTACCAAACCTTTGCTGGTAGTACAGCTTCTCCACATATTACTCATGCCTCCTTCCTTTGTTTTTCTTTTTTGAATGGTTGTATCAGAACAAAGAAAGCTGATTATATGTCTTCCTGTAGGGAAAAGAGATCAAACTACTCAATGTGACGGTTTATGTATATAAATATACTTGTGTATATAAATACCAGTTTCTTCTTATTGTTTAGCTGGATCTATATGTGTCACACTTTTACACTTTTGCATAAACCAGCAAGTTTGCTATAGCTAACAAAGGCAAAAGCATTGCTACAGACGTTCTTTTTGTTAATTGCAAAATAAACTTAATGAAAAAAATTAAGTTATTCTGCTCAGCTTATCTATGCTGGGCAGCTGTTTTAACTCAGCCCTTCATCATGCATCTCAAATGCTCCATCCAGGACAGCAGAACAGCCTAGGCACGTCCTCAAGATAGTGCGAGGGACACACGCTTGCAAACAGAAACCTACCCGTAAATCATCTCCAAAAGCCTAGGCTTAGAACGGGTATATTATTTACTTCTACTTCAGTCCTTGACCAAGCACACATAGAGCTAAGGGGTAAAGCTGGTCACTCTACACATGGTGAAAAGACATTGTCATATACTAGGCAAAAATGTGGAAATAGACTACAGAAAGAAGGAAGGGATTGGATCTATTGGTGCATTGACTGCTGCTTTTGTAACTCCTTCTAGCAATGTTAACTTATTTTAAAATACAGGTTAGGACAGAGAAAACATTTCTGAAAACTTTGGTCTTTAAACTGTCAAATGTATGGGTCTAGATACATACATTAAGGTAACAACTACAATGAAAGTCTAATAGATTACGGTAGAGGCATTATTTTTTCCATTTTAATTGCTGTAAGCCTTTCTGGTTATAATTCTTATTTTTAGAGTCATATGATTATGCTATTATAGGCTACTAAGAACTTGATAAGAATATACCGATTTAAACATTATCACTAGTGCAAAGGAGTATCAGATTAAAGATTAAATCCTTAAGTAATTAACTTAATAAGTTGCCTTAAAGAAAATATGACAATCGTCACTTAACTGGAGTTAAATCATTTTATCTAATTTTGTAATTTTATTTATTGATAGAAAAATGTATAGCATGAGACTCTGTGATGTGCACAGTTTTCTACATCTTCACTTTTTGCAGTTATCCCTAACTGGTTTAATATATCTTAGTAAACTAAAATTCTTTTTAACATATACTGTAGAATTAAGATCACCGATTCAAAGAGCATGATATATGCTAACTCCTATATAATGTAGTCATCAATATCGACAGCCTGCAACCTGTTTTCAAAGTTAAAGAAACAAGATTTTGACAATATGTTATCTAATCTGTTTGTATAAAACAAAATATTTTTGCCAAACTAAGTGTTCTTGAATTGAAATTCTAAATAATGCTGTTAGGTTAGGAGACTTAGTCGCAAAAGCTGCATACATTGTTTCTGAAACCATACAGGAAAAGAGAGCCATATAAACACACAAAAAAATGTGAAAAGTGCATCACTCCAGAAACGTATATACTATAGTACTCATTTGTAGAAAGACTCTTGAGTTCTAACATTGCCTCATATATTTTTACTATCTTTTTCAACACAGTGAAGGGTGGTTACTCATTCTTTTGGCAAATGCAGAAATTGAGGCTGGGAACAAAATAAATGAGATCAGGTATCAGTGTAATAAGCATTATTATATACATATGAATTCAGTCGTCTTTTAGCTTATATAAAAGGTACTTCGTGTATGAATTAGGTTTGGTAAATATAATGAGTCCGTCAATTAGTAATTGGAGCCAGAAAATTTTAAGTGTCCTTTCTTTGAAAATTCATATGGGATACCGAACAAAAAGTGGGACAGAAAAGTAACAGTCTAGTAATAATATTTGTAACCGTGGATAAGCAAGTTTAAATTTAAAACTGCTGAAAATCTTCACAATACCACCACCAGGTAGGCATGTTTATAACTACATACAGAAAAATACACTCAGGAACATAATTATAATTTAAATTTATATTTAAAAGTCAGGATGCAATCCCCAACAAATAAAATACATAGAAGAAAATATTAAATTTCTGTACCATGTAAAGATATGAAAATTTATTGTAAAGTCCAAAAAGCTAAACATGGTCTCTGCTTATTACTCTGGGATCATTGCTTACTATCCCCATTCCTCCTTCCCTGGTGTTTTGTTTTGTTTTGTTTCGTTTTGAGACAGCGTCTCGCTCTTTTACCCAGGCTGGGGTGCAGTCGCACAATTTTGGCCCACTGCAACCTATGCCCCCTGGGTTCAAGCGATTCTCCTGCCTCAGCCTCCCAAGTAGCTGGGATTACAGGTGCCCCCCACCACTCCCAGCTAATTTTTGTATTTTTTTCAGTAGAGATGGGGTTTCCCTATGTTGTCCAGGCTGGTCTTCAACTCCTGACCTCAGGTGATCCGCCCTCCTCGGCCTCCCAAAGTGTAGGATTATAGGCGTAAGCCACTGTGGCCGGCCTCCCTGGTCTTTAAAATACTCATAGCATATACACAAACACAAAACAAACAACAGCCAGGTCACATTAAATATACTTCAGTTGCTGCACTCTGCCATGATTTTACCCACGTTGATCCCTCTGCCAAGATAACTTTTTCTTCTTGCCTTCATCTCTTTTACCTTTTTTGATGTCTCTTCATTTTTAACTAAATTATTATTATTATTATTATTATTATTATTGTTATTTTGGAGACGGAGCCTCGCTCTGTCCCCAGGCTGGAGTGCAGTGGCTCGACCTCAGCTCACTGCAAGCTCCGCCTCCCGGGTTCACGCCATTCTCCTGCCTCAGCCTCCCGAGTAGCTGGAACTACAGGTGCCCGCCACCACGCCCGGATAATTTTTTTATTTTTTAGTAGAGACGGGGTTTCACCGTGTTAGCCGGGATGGTCTCAGTCTCCTGACCTCATGATTCGCCCTCCTCGGCCTCCCAAAGTGCTGGGATTACAGACGTGAGGCACCGCGACAGGCTTTATTTTTAAAAGAAAATCATATCATGCCTGTAATCCCAGCACTTTGGGAGGCCGAGGAGGGCGGATCACGAGGTCAGGAGATTGAGACCACCCTGACTAACACGGTGAAACCCCGTCTCTACTAAAAATACAAAACATTATCCGGGCGTGGTGTCGGGCGCCTGTAGTCCCAGCTACTCAGGAGGCTGAGGCAGGAGAATGGCGGGAACCCGGGAGGCGGAGCTTGCAGTGAGCCAAGATCCGGCCTCTGCACTCCAGCCTGGGCGACAGAGCGAGACACAAGTCTCAAAAAAAAAAAAAAGGAAATCATAACAATTAGTATTATTTTTTGTGATAAAATTAAGTGAGTTAATGCTTGCAAAACACATAGGATAGTTCCAGAAACATACAAAGGATAATATATATTATTTTTAATATTACTACTCACCCTACAGATAACTGCCTAAGAATCATTTCCATCTGCAAGTCTCCTCTGGCCCTTCTAATAGTATGCTTACATCCCAAATGTGCAACAGCTATGTGCCCTGACATATTTCACATTGTGTTACAACTGTGGGTTTACTTATGTGTATACTCCCTCCACTCATCTGTAACATCACTGAGAAATGGTTCTCTATCTTTTTATCTCATACAATAACTATCAAAAAGAGAAAAATAAAGATGATATGCAAAAAACAACATGCATTGGGGCATGCCAGAAGATGATACGGGCTATAGACTAATCCCTATCTAAATTGTTTGAGGGCTGCCAGTTTAGTTTTTGAAAGATGAAGTGGAAAACATTTATGGTGATTAAAAAGAAAGGCCAAAATGCTATTAAAAAAACTGGGTGAAAAGCACCCGAAATTATAAAGGTTGAGTATACATATATTTACATTTGGAGAAGAAAAAAAATTTAAAAATTCAGTTACAGTGGCATATTCACCAACTGTGTTAATCAGGGTTATACAGAGAAACATAACAAATAGAATATTAGGTATAGATAGATTAGATAAGCAGAGAGAGAGAGGGAGAGAGAGATTTATTTTAAGGAATTGCTTTATGTAATTTTGGAGTCTGGCAAGTCACAGATCTGCCAGGTTGGCCAGAAGTTGGGAGACCCAGGGAAGAAGTCATGTTGCAGCTCCAGTCCAGAAGTAATCCTCTGGCCCAACACCTTGTCCTTCAGAAGACATCAGTCTTTTTTCTCTTAAAGTCTTCAAGTAATTATTAGATGATGCATACCCACATGATGGAAGGTAATCTGCTGTATTCAAAGTCTACGGATTTAAATGTTACCCTTTAGAAATAACTACACAGCAACATCTAGACTTGCATTTGACCAAATATCTGGGTACTAGGACCTACCTAAGTTGACACATATTATTTAACCATCACAACACTGGAAAAGCAAGGTTTGAATTAATTTGTTCTCTCTAGGTTCTAGCCCACTGGCCAGTTATTTAGTCTCCTTCGTTTCAAAACTAAAGTCATAATGAGACCTGGTTTGGAAAATGAGGTGCCTGATGGAATCTGCCTGCCCTAGGCCTTACTTTTGAAGTATTAATGGCTACTTTTTATTCGTAGTCCTATTCCTGTTATTAATTAGAGTAATTCTGTGCTGTATTTTGCTGTTATAAGAACAGACTTTCAAGTGATGTAATCAACAACTTCTACAGCCTTATATTTCAAAGGCCCGAATCTAAATTATTGAATATCATTAGTAAAGCAACTCTAATCAAATATTCACAAACTCTTGTTACAGCCTTCAAATATCTACAGAAAAGCAAAGAAAAATTATCATTGTAAGTATTACAAGGTCATTATGAATTAAAAAGAAAGGTGTTTATAAAACAGACTAGTGCATGGCAGATGGCACATTCACAATAAATGATATTGTTATTTTGATTACCACTTTATCTTTCTGTTAGAAGAGCAAGCAAGTAGGAGAATAAGAATAAAAATCAGGTCAGTGTGAACTAAGGCCGATCTTAATCCATGCATAAACTTATGCATTTCATAATATACTTTTACACCTTCCAAATGTTTGCATGAAAACATACTAAAATATAATTTCAAACTGATAAAAAATAAATGAACAAGAAAGTAACATTACCACAATTATCTTAATATCCTGTATAGAGAAAGAAATTAACTTCAGAGTATTGTACCAACTTCAATGTGTATCTTGCAATTACATATTTCTTGTTATAATAGAGATGGATTCCTAATAATATAGGCATATATGAGTCTAGCTTGTCAATGCAATATGCCATCAAAAGGGGAAAATAACTACTTAGGGAGAAGTTAGGTAAAGAGCTCTTTAGGCTGACCTTTTGCTGATAAATTGATGATGTTCTCATTAGCAGCAACCCTGCTGTTTGCCCTCAATAAAAGATAACATCCTGCTGTTAACGTAATTTCCATTTTTGTGATTTAATGACACAATTATATTGAAGATACTTTTTCCAAATGGATTAGGGTTTAAAAGAAGGTAAAAGTGTTTTAAACATTTGTATTCTGTTTTCCCCAAACCAAATAATATTTTTCACGTTGTGTGATTATATATGATAAACATATCAGAAAGGTGGATAACATTCAAGTCATTTTTAAATATACCTGCTACTAAAAATAATAGTTATTAAACCTTGTATTATAAATATTTTAATTTTTTTTCTTCTGGTACAGCTGGCGTTATTGTCCATAGGATAGTCAATTTATTTTGTACCATGAAAAATATTACATCTTTTTCTCTGAAATTCAGATAACTCTTTTCATAATTTAACTGAATCCTGATATTGCAAAAGCCTGGTCATTAGATATATTTTCTGAAGGGTAGCAGCATATCATTATAGGGAGAGCAGAGACATTGAAATCTGGCAGATATATGTTTAAATTTTGGCTTTAACCTTTATTAGATAAGTGATTTTGAACAAATTATAGTCCCTAGAAAAATATTAGTTTTTCTCATCTGATTAAGTAGTGAATGGAAAATTAGATAATGGATTTAAATCACATGGCTTATAACTGATGCCAAAGCTCAGGCCTTTTAACTTGGGGCATCTAATGATTTAATGAAAGAGGACACCAAGGAAGGAGTTTCTTTCATTGTTGAATCTCTTGCCTTGATTCATGGGACAATTAAATAATCCATAAATTGTGATATATATATATATATATGTGTATATATGTGTGTGTGTATATATATGTGTGTGTGTGTGTGTGTGTATATATATATATATGTTTCTGTGGGAATCATTGTTTCTTTATTTTATTATGATTCAAATGTTTGTCCAAAAATACTATTAGTATACTTCTGAATTGTACTGGTCAGTTTGTTTTTGAGAAAAGGACATAAAAAAGAAAAGCTCAGGAGAAATCATGTAAATGTTGAACACATATGTAGAGCATTGAGGCTCCTACAATCAATTCCAAAGTAAAGAGAACACTTTTATCAGACTGCCTCCCACCACCGCCCTCCCCCCCGCCCACACACACACACACACACTTTCCCATAGACATGAGTACCTGGAAAAGAAAAGACAGACAGTGGCACCTTAGTTGGGCAACTGCTGTACTCAGAGGAAAAACAGGGATCCCCTAAATGTCAAAAGCCAGCAGAGATTGCTCTCCCCTGTAGGGTGCAAAAAAGATATTGTTGGCTGGTGGAGTACTAGAATTCCTGGTAGAAACAGACACTGTTATGACCAAGCCAGAAACATCTTAGAATTTCCCAGAAATATTAGGGGCCAGATTTTGCAGACATTTACATGTCTATTGTAAACAGAGACAGAAAGCGGGCAAAACCTGAAAATATTTGTTTTCAAAGTTATGTAATAACATAGCTTTCTATAACTGTATGGCATATTATCGTTGTGCTGTGTTAAAAACAATAGAGATTTGCCCTTTAAAAATACAATATTGTGTGTGTGTATATATACACATATATACGTATGTGTGTCTATATATAGGATACACAAACATTTATATATAAGGTAGCAAATATAATATATATTAAATTGACCATGAAATATGTGGATCTGTAGATTCATATAGATCTGTATATTTAAGCACACCATGAAATAAGTGAATCTGAAGAAAAAATATTTAGAAGCAGCACATCTCTAAACAATGTCAAAAGTCTTTATTCTACAATTCATTTTTCTATACACCAATATATAAATAAATATTTCAACATTCTGCACATTAATATTATAATATGCTAAAACTGTTACATTTTAATATCCCAAAGTGATCTCTTGCAAGCATATTTTTTTTTTTTTTGAGATGGAATCTTGCTCTGTTGCCCAGGCTGGAGTGCAGTGGTGTGATCTCAGCTCACTGCAACCTCTGCCTCCCAGGTTCACGCCATTCTCCTGCCTCAGCCTCCCGAGTAGCTGGGACTACAGGTGCCCTCCACCATGCCCGCCTGATTTTTTGTTTTCGTATTTTTAGTAGAGATGGGGTTTCACTGTGTTAGCCAGGATGGTCTCAATCTCCTGACCTCGTGATCCACCTGCCTCGGCCTCCCAAAGTGCTGAGATTACAGACATAAGCCACCGTGCCCGGCCACAAGCATATTGTTAATACCTCATGTAAATATAAACATTCTAACTCATCATTTTACTACATAAAATTTGTTGTTTAAAGTTATTAAATTATTAATACACTGCATGTATTATATAAAGGTAGATATTTTCATCAACTAAATTGGAAACTTTAACTGTAATATTTTCTAAACTTTTATAAAAAATGAAGGTTTGTTTTTACATTATTTATACTGTGAATTCAACATTAGCAAATTATTGAGAATACAATTATAAACTCATAGCATTATTGAACTCATTGTATATATTTAAATAAGAATAAAATGTTTTTTCCTCCTAAAATGTTTACTTTTCCATGGTTGTTTAGTTCAAGATGGACCAGTGATCACTCACTTTAATTTTGAACAATCATTTTAACTTTCTATAGCAAAGGTTGTTAAATGAAATAATATCTATAATTACAATTTTCCTATATTTTTTAAATTTAGAATTTTATATTTCATTTAATCAACCATCTTTAATCTTTCATAATTTTCAAAAACCACAATTAAGTGGGCCTCCAGAAGACAATTAACAGTATCAGTTCCCAAGTTCTGATTTACACTGATTCATTACTGACAATATGCCTTTCTCTCATCTTACATCTTTCAAACTTTATACATAAAGCTGGGTATTGGCTTCCTGGATTTAACCTGGGCTCAATGTCATCACCATTCATAACCTTTCTCTTATTCTACCACTTTCAGATAATTTAGGTTTACTGAAGTCAGTAGCGGGTCTCCATCTCTTAGTCCTTCCTTCATGAATAGCGATCCGGCAGCCATCTAAAACAACTAGCAAGGTAAATGGAAACTTTGCTCAAATGCATTTAAACAATTAAGACAAGAATAATGAGAGAAATCCTCCATAATACATTTAGAAAGAGCACAATGCCATTTTCAAAGTTTAGATGTCACTCATGTCTGTAAATTATTATCATGTGTAATTATTGAAATAATGAAAGATTTTACAAGTTTGCACTTAAGGGTCCCATGAAGCACATAAACTCCGCTGTGTTAATTCCATACTATAGACATCAAAGATGGAGTAATTCAAACTGAGTTTACAGAAACAACATAAATTTTAATCCAGTCACAGAATAAACATATCATTATGAAACATTCCATGAGGCTACCATTTCAAAAAGCCAAACTGGGCCATATGAATAAATAAATTCATAAACAAAGACATCAAAAATGGATATGAGATATTAATCTTCCACAGATCTATAAATATACATCTGTCTAGGAATTCATATTAATATTTATTTTGCCATAGGTCAAGAAAGCTTGAGAATGCAAGGGTGTGATGAAGGCAGAAAATATGGTTAAGGAAGTGAGAAAATTAGGATCTGACAGCTTAAGATTAGTAAATTCTCATATGGGATATTAGAAGCAAAGAACAACCCTAAAAGTTAGTAGGATAATTTATTGTAATAGAATAATGTGTTCTAAATTATTTTATGAATTGTATCTTTATATAAAATGTAAATTTTATCTGTTTTTGTATTTTTTTACGTTTTAAAGCTTTACAATAGTATTGCACAATAATTGACATTCTCTGCTCATGTGACATTCTCTGTTCACTCTCTTTCTCTCTTTTCTGCTCATGTGACATTCTCTGTTCGCTCTCTCTTTCTCTCTCTCTCTCACTCCAGCAGTGATTGTAAAAGTTCTGAGGTTGTTACTGCGTCAAAATTTAGTCTATATCGACTGTAATACTGTTAAACATAATTTCAAACATACATCATGGTGATTCTTTACAACCCTGTATAGGAAGGCCAAGGGTAGAAGTCAAAGCCTGGCAGGAATCTTGTTTACCTAAAGATAAAAGCAGATGGTATAAGTGACATCTGCCAACAGACATAGGTGGAGGATACAGAAAAATTCACATGGTGCATCAGTTATATACATGATTTGAGTTACCCTTGGCACCTGTGTTTTCAATAAGAATCGGTTTAGCTAATACATGATCTTAAGGAGGAGAACCCCACAGTCAAAGAATCAGGAGAGCAAAACAATAGTTTTCTAAATGGCGCGAATCATTTATTCAAATTCTGTAAGACTAGAAGTTATACCATATTCCCCTTGCTCTGTGAATGAAAGTCCCAGGTTTAGAGGAGAGGAGAGAAGAACTAAGTCCACTGTATGTTAAAACTCAGCCATTAATATTTCTTTTCATTTAATTAACTCACTTTCTGGGAGAACTTGATGTTCGGTGTGACTACTCAGTTTTTATTTCATGAGCACTACATCCTCTTATTTTTTAGGGCTTTCCTTTTATGTATCATAAGTTTCTGCAGTTTACCATCTGAACACTCTATAATTTTAACTTCCAGACGATTATTCTCTTCACATTATGCTATGCAAAACTGATCCTTATCTGACATTCTTTCAACCTATGCTAGTCTCCAAACACACACACACACACACACACACACAGACAGACACACACACACACACACACACAGACAGACACACACACACACACACACACACAGACAGACACACACACACACACAGACAGACACACACACACACACACACGATTCCATTGCCCCAAGTCTCTGGTTTTTGCTCTGGTTCTATTGAGAGGAACTGACTCCAGCACAGTGAAGTGGACATGCAAATAAGAAACCCTGTGTTGACCCATGACGGAATATATAGAGACCCCAGGCAAGAGCAGAAAATCGGCAATAACATCTATGCGCCAACCAGCCAATCCTGGCATCAAGTGGGTATAAAGCTTGACTGCAGGGCTTCCCTTGCAGATCCAATGTAAGTAAATAATGATAAAAGTCTTACTTATACTATGCAAATTAAAATAGTATCTAACTTTTTCAGGAAAGACACTTGGAAATATATTTCTATATAATCATAAAAAGTCAAACTCACACTTAAGCCTTCAATTAGCTGATACATTCTTTAAAAGATTTTCCAATGCACTGACACCTAGAAGGGAAAAATGAAACTTATTATAATAAAAAAGGATGCACATCATTGAGAAATCAATAGGTAATTTTGTCCATTGACCCCTTCTTTTTTCCTTGCCCCGAGGTGCATGAAAAGTAATAGCTTGACAGTGGTTTCCAATTTTTATATATAATTGCAAATCCTTTAATTCTGGCTTAGGCATAGGCATTTGTCATATTATAGCTAATGTATATTGATATATATTTTCCTAAATTTACAAAGTAATAATGAGAAAACAAATAAAATATAAAATTTAGGATTTCTTTTACTTTGTCAATTTTGATTTAACAGAATCTAATCCTAAAGACTATGAAGACTGACCATATCGGTAATAAATGAACACTGATGTATTTTAATTTAAAAGATATTTGGAGGTTCTTACAAATTTTTTTTCACTCACATTGAATCTTCTAATTTTTTTCACTTACATTTAATCTTCTAAATTATCTTTAATTTTTATGTTGTGGCTCTTTCATTTTCAAGCTTCAATTCTTTCTCCTACCACCTTTCTTATTCTTCCATGCCTGGGTCATAGAACTAGACTTACCTGTCCCACAAATGTCATTGTCAGTATGTATTTTATTTTAAGCAAGTCCATCTCCTCAGAGGATTCCCTTGTATCCTGCTAAGCAGGTAAGTGTTTGGCTCCCCGAGTTCTGAAAATCGCAGGGGTAGGAGACTGGAGTAACCCGTCCAGAATGCAGTCCTTAATCTGAAGCCCTGGATTTACAATGCGCTTTCCCTCTGCACTCACGAGTCTTATGCCACTAAACTGAATCGGGCTCTTTGATCGTTTATCTCCCCCTGTGGGCTGCAAGTCTCTAATTACTTTTTCTTTTCTTTTTTTTTTGAGACGGAGTCTGGCTCTGTCACCCAGGCTGGAGTGTGGTGGCGCGATCTCGGCTCACTGCAAGCTCCGCCTCCCGGGTTCACGCCGTTCTCCTGCCTCAGCCTCCCGTGTAGCTGGGACCACAGGCGCCGCCACCACGCCCGGCTAATTTTTATGTATTTCTAGTAGAGACGGGATTTCACCGTGTTAGCCAGGATGGTCTCGATCTCCTGACTTTGTGATCCGCCCGCCTCGGCCTCCCAAAGTGCTGGGATTACTGGCGTGAGCCACCGCACCCGGCCGGTTCTTACAAATTTTAAACATCCAAGAAACGTAATTTTTATTCTTGTAAGCCATCACGTGTAATATGACCAGTGTTTAAAACACCTTATGGTATCTGCAATGACACTTATGAGGCATAAATTTATATAAATGCTTATGTCATGGGTTGAAAACGCAGTAGTGGGGTCTTAGGATAGAAAATAATACATGCCCTTCATACAAATAAGCTAAGAACAAGTACAACAGCATGGTGCCTTGAGGAGGGCACTGTGGAGAATAATGCAAGAGGAAAGGGCGGACAGAGCAGACAATCTGAACCCACTTCCCAATTTGGTCCAAGACAGGCAGGAAGAAAGACAGACAGTACAAAGTTTATTTTTTAATATATATCAACTCATATTTGAAGTTCCAGGGTACATGTACAGGATGTGCAGGTCTGTTACGTAGGTAAACGTGGTTTGCTATGGTGGTTTGCTACACAGAACAACCCATCACCCAGGTATTAAGCACAGTCATTAGGGAAAACTCTCAAGGATTCAAGGGAGTATAAAAATCAATTTTAAAATAAATTATTATGTGGAATTGTTATTTAATACTTATGGAAAAAAGTTAATTCTATTAGAAAAAGCAGACATTAATTCTTTTTTTTAGATTCAAAGTAAATGGAAATAATATAATGGATAAAATACATAGAGTTAATGGCTTTTAATCCTTATTATTAACTCAGGCTACTGGAGCCACATAATAACCTTAATGTTTAATGAATATATTATTTCAGAATAAAGTTCTTTTTGGAGAGTAGTATTTAATTGTTGAATGCCCTTTATCTCAAGAGAATTGATTTGCGTTTAAATGAGCAGTCCCTCAAGTAATTATCCATGTAAATTTTTTTTAATATAAAAAGTGTTGAGTACCTGTTTTAGTACATATAGAAATTATGGTGTACTTTGGTTAACACCGATAATGTTAGACAATTAAATTAATACTTTAAAAATTATATTCTCTACCACTTAATAAACTAAATTAATTAAAGATTCTTAAGGAAATAGTACATTATTGAATTATTAATTGAAGTACACTTCAAATTAAGCAACAGCAATTTTTTACTGTTTTGAGCATCAGTATACATCTTGATAGGATAATTGGGTGTGTGCCATTTAAAAATATAAACAAATCCTCAATTATCATCATTATTTACTTATATCAAAATTTTTACTCCAGAAGAAACATACCTCAGAGATATTGTGGGTTTGTTTTCAGACCACTGCAATAAAGTGAATATTACAATAAAGCAAGTCCTATGAATTCTTTTGGCTTCCCCATGCATATAAAAGTTATGTGTACACTGTACTGTAGTGTACTAAGCATGCAATAGTATTATGTCTAAAAAAGTACATACCTTAATGACAAATACATTATTGCTAAAAATGCTAATGATCATCTGATATTTTGGTGAATCATAAACTTTTTGCTGGCGAATGATCATGACCCCATGTTATTGGCTGCTGATTGATCAGGTTGGTGGTTGCTGAAGGTTGAGGTGGCTGTGGCATTTTCTGTAAAATAAGATAACAACAAAATTTGCTGTATCAATTGACTCTTCATTTCATGAAAGATTTTTCTGTAGCATGCAATGCTATGGATAGCACTTTATCCACAGTAGGACATCTTTCAAAATTAGAGTCAACCCTCTCAAACCCTACCATTGCTTTATAAATTAGGTTTATGCAATATCCTAAATCCTGTGTTGTTTCAGCAATGTTCACAGCATCTTCACCAAGACCAGATTTCATCTCAAGAAACTACTTTCTTTGTTTATTCAAAGAAGCAAATTCCCATCCATTCAAGTTTTACCATGAGATAGCAGCAATTCAGTCACATTTTCAGGCTCCACTTCTAATTCTTTTGCTATTTCCACCACATTTGCAGTTATCTCCCCCACTGAAGTCTTGAGCTCCTCAAAGGTATCTATGAGGGCTGAATCAATTTCTTCCAAACTCCTGTTAATGTTGATATTTTGACCTCCCATGATTCATAAATGTTCTCAATGAGATCTAGAATGGTTAATCCTTTCTGACTTTGCCCAGATCTATCAGAAGAATCACTATCTTTGGCAACCATAGACTTAGAAAACGTATTTATGAAATCATAAGACTTGAACATCAAAATTCTCCTTGATCCATGAGCTTCAGATGGGAGGTTGTGTTAGTGGGCATCAAAACAACATTAATCTCCCTAGACATCTTTATTAGAGCCACCAAGTGACCAGGTACATTGTCAATGAGCAGTAATATTTTAAAAGAAATATTTTTTCTAAGTAGAAGGCTCAACATTGGGCCTACAATATTCAGTAAACCATGCTGTGAACAGGTATGTTTTTATCCAGGCTTTGTTATTTCATCTGTAGAGCACAAGCAAAGTAAATTTAGCATAATTCTTAATAGCACTAGGATTTTTGAAATGGTACATGAGCATTGGTGACAAAGCCACAAGCTGCATAAGCTTCTATCCAAAGAGTCAATCGGTCGTTTGAAGATCTGAAGCCAGGAAGTAACCCTTCTTTAGCTATAAAAGCCCTAGATGGCAAGTTTTTCGAATAAAAGACTGTTTTGTCTATATTAAAAATCAGTTGTTTATTATAGCCACATTCATCAATGATCCTAGCCTGATTTTCTGGATAACTTGCTACAGTTTCTACATCAGGATTTGCTGCTTCACCTTGCACTTTTATGTTTTGCTTTCTTTTCTCAAACCTCTGAACCAACCTCTGCTAGCTTCAAGCTCTTTTTTTTTTTTTCTCGGCAACTTTCTCACCTCTCCTTTAGCCTTCATGGAATTAAAGCAAGTAAGAGCCTTGCTCTGAATTAGGCTTTGGCTAAGGGAAATATTCTAGCTGATTTGATCTTCTGTCCAGACAGCCAAAACTTCCTCCATATCAGCAACAAGGCTGCCTTACTTTCTTATCATTTGTGCATTCACTGGAGTAGCACTTCTAATTTCTTTCAAGAACTTTTCCTTTGCATTCATAATATAGCTATTTGGTACAAGAGGCTTAGTTTGGAGCTTATTTCAACTGTTGACATACCTTTTTCACTATACTTAATTATTCCTACCTTTCTATTTACAGTTAAAGACATGCAACTTTTCCTTTCACTTGAACACTTAGAGGCCATTGTACTGTTATTATTTGGCCTAATTCTAATACTGTTGTGTCTCAGAGAATAGAGAGGCCTGAGGAGAGGAAGGCAGACAAGGGAAAGACAAGGGAAACCCTGGTCAGTGGAGCAGTCAGAACACATAAAACATTTGTTGATTAAGTTTGACTACTAACATAGGCACAGTTTGTGTCACCCCAAAGCAATTAGTAATATCAAGGACTGCTAATCGCACATCACCATGACATATATAATCATAATACAAAGTTAAAAATTGTGAATATTATCAAAATGTGACAAAGACAAAAAGAGAGCACATGCTGTTGTAAAAATGGTGCTGATAGACTTGTTCAATGCAAGTCTATCAATTTGTAAAAAACCTTCAGTTTGTAAAAAATGCATTACATGCAAAGAGCAATAAAGTGAAGTTCAATAAAACAAGTTATACCTTATCGGGGAATCTGCCCTGATATTCGCGTAGGCTCTTTTCTATTTTCCTTAAGCGCCAGCCAGCTTGAGAAATAAAGGGACAGAGTACAAAAGAGAGAAACTTTAAAGCTGGGCATCCAGGGGTGACGTCACAAGTCGGTAGGTTCTGTGATGCCCCACAAGACACAAAAACCAGCAAGTTTTTATTAGGGATTTTCAAAAGGGGAGGGAGTGTGCGAATAGGTGTGGGTCACAGACATCAAGTACATTACAAGGTAATAGAATATCCCAAGGCAAGTGGAGGCCGGGCGAGATCACAGGACTACAGGACCAGGGAGAAATTAAAATTGCTAATGAAGTTTCGGGCACCATTGTCATTGATAACATCTTATCAGGAGACAGGGTTTTGAGATCAACCGGTCTGACCAAAATTTATTAGGCGGGAATTTCCTCTTCCTAATAAACCTGGGAGATAAGGGAGACAGGGGTCTATTTCACCCCTGCAGTCTTGACCATAAAAGACAGCACACCTAGGGGGACTGTTTATAAGCCTATACCTCCAGACATGTATTCTCTTTCTCAGGGATGTTCCTTGCTGAGAAAAAGAATTCAGCGATATTTCTCCCATTTGCTTTTGAAAGAAGAGAAATATGGCTCTGTTTCGCCCGGCTCACCAGCGGTCAGAGTTTAAGGTTATCTCTCTTATTCCCTGAACAATTGTTGTTATCCTGTTCTTTTTTCAAGGTGCCCAAATTTCATATTGCTCAAACACACAGGCTGTAGAGTTTGTGCAGTTAATTCACTTATTACAGGGTCCTGAGGCGACATACATCCTCCTTGGCTATGAGATGACAGGATTAAGAGATTAAAGTAAAGACAGGCGTAGGAAATTTCAAGGGTATTGGCTGGGAAAGTGATAAGTGTCCATGAAATCTTTACAATTTATGTTTAGAGACTGCAGTAAAGACAGGCATCAGAAATTATAAGAGTATTAATTTGGGGAACTAATAAATGTCCATGAAATCTTCACAATCCACGTTCTTCTGCCATGGCTTCAGCCAGTCCCTCCATTTGGGGTCCCTGACTTCCCGCAACAATACCTCTATGTGTTAACCTTTGAAAACCATCCAGCACAAATATGTAAGATTGTAGAAAATGTATAAACTGAATATATGTATTATGTTATAAATACAAAAAATGCTTTGAAATTATTTCAAATTAATAAACTAATTTGCATGTTAAGTGCTATAGAATGTTTATGATCACTTAAAACCCTATGAAAAACTGTACTTCTAATGCACTTCTAAGATTATCTTGCCATTATTTTTAATGTAAAGAAATGACAGCCATACATTTACTTTGTTAAGCTACTAATATAATCCTTTACCCAATATTGAAAATCTTCTGGTTTGTATTCAATCTATTTACTTCTTTTGCAACTCATTTAGAAAGAGTAATGAATCACCTCTAATTTAAAAAGGGGAAAGAAGATTCAAAACAAATATGCTTACATGTATACTGTTCTCTTTCTAGTATGAGTGGGCTGTCTCTTCCAGTTCTCTTTATATAGGATACTACATAAAATTAGGATTAACTTGCCGCTGATGTGAAATAGCTCTTTGGTTATGTCCAGACATGTGTGGAACTACAGCACTGAGCAACTGGCCAAGATAGCATTAAAATGTAATAATATTGATTTATAATATACTGTTTAAAGTCCTGAAATCATGCTGGATATTCCTTGTGCAAACTTGTGTATATTATTTATTAACAATGTATAGAATAATTTTTCATCATCTGCATCTCATATGGGATATGTAACCAGTGGGATATAAAATATTTCATAACCAATGGGATATAAAATATTTCATTATATCTATATTTTTATCTTTGTTTATCTGAGAATGAAATACCTTGAATATACTGGTGGTTTACGAGTTATAGACAAATTGTTTCTTTTGCAACTCTTTAATCTGAGCTTGGATATTTCAGAACTTTTTAATTGTGTCTATGTATTTTGTATCTCTTCCTTGGAAAACAAACCATAAGTTTTGAAGACTATATTTTAAAAAATGTAAATCTTAACCCATAGAACATACAGCAAATGAAGAAATATTAAAGAAAATCTTCTAAATCTTGGTGAAAAAAAAACAAAATCTTGTGCTCTCGCTCTGCAATCTGCTATTCCCTGTCTGATGTCTGAGCCCAGGCATTGAAGGCCCTATTCTGGAATGCGTTGTCAAGAACAAATGGTTCCCTCTCCCCTCAGGTTCCCAGGCTAAGTCTCTCTCCCTAGAATGGGAAAGCTGTTGACATCTCACCCTCATTGGTAGCGTGGAAAGTCTACTTCTACAAGACAAGAATCTTGGACCCCAATCACCCTGCCATGCCTCATTCATAGGACATGCTGGGAGACGTTGAGAAGACCTGGGACTATTGCCCTGACCGGATAACCCATGCATAAAAAGGGGCCGCCATTTTGAGAGAAATCAGCTACTGTTCCTGCCACCAGCTTCAGAGAAATTGCATACAGAAGGAAAAACAGGGTTGTTGCTCTCTGTGAATGAACTAACTTTATTTGTGAGAACGTCAAGCCTAAGGATACAGTCAAAAACAATGGTGGTTTTTGTGAAAAGTAATTATAAGGAGTCTGGTAGCTACATAATAGCAACAAGCTAAACAAGTTTAGACATTAAAAGAGAAATCTGTGCAAAGAAACAGCTAAAAGAGAGATCTCCTGAGATCAAAACAAGATTCAAGATGACTCAATGATTCTCCCTGCAAAGATCCCGAATTTCTCTGTTTTAGGTTTGGAAGAGTTTATGCCCGGGATATTGACAACAATACTGTTTTTGTTTTCAGTGAGCAAATAGTGGAGGATACCAGATAGGTGTGATGTCAACAGAGGTAGATCTACTAGATTTTTAACAGACCATCAGGGAAAAAGTCAGTCAAAGGGAACCCTGCTAAAGTACTGTCATTCTAGGGTGGCTGTGTGCCGCCTTAGAACAACTTTTTTCAGCGTGCTACTTATGCCCTATGAGTGAGCCATGGTTTGTTTGCAGGCTCTGAGAAATGAAATCAGAAGCTACATACTTCGGGGAAAACGGGCTTCAGTAAAGTAGTGCAGCCAAGTATCTAAATAAAAGCAAACCAACAACAGACTCTGGAAGTGAGTTCAGGTTCAGCAACTCAGTAGAACTGCAATAGTATACTATCTAAAATACTCAGTTTTCAACAACATATTATAAGATATGTAAAGAAACAGGAATCTGATACACAAGAAGAAAAACAAGCAAAAGAGACTTTTTGAAAAGGGTAGGGTATCAGCAGACAATGGCTTAAATTGATAGTATAAATATATTCAAAAAACTAAAGAAAACCAAGCTTAAAGAAGTAAAGGAAGGTATAATGACACTTTCATTAAATCAAGAAAGTCAATAAAGAGATTAAAGTTATAACAAAGAATCAAATAGAAATTTTGAGGTGAAAAGTACAATAATTGAAATGAAAAAAAAATCATTACAGCCTCTCAGTAGTTGTGAGCTGGCAAAAGAAACAGCAAATTTAAAGACAGATTGATAGAGATTAAGCGATCTGAAAACCAGAGGGATAAAAAGACAATGGGGAAAAATCGACAGAATCTCAGAGAAATGTGGGACACCATGAAGCACATCACCATGCCTATAATGGGAATATCAGAGGAGAAGAGAGATTGGAAGGGGCAGAGAAAATACTTAAAGAAATAATGACTGAGGCCGGGTGTGGTGGCTCACGCCTGTAATCCCAACACTTTGGGAGGCCAAGGGGGGGCAGATCACGAGGTCAGGAGATCGAGACCATCCTGGCTAACACGGTGAAACCCTGCCTGTACTAAAAATACAAAAAAATTAGCCGGCATGGTAGCGGGTGCCTGTAGTCCCAGCAACTCGGGAGGCTGAGGCAGGAGAATAGCGGAAACCCCAGAGGCAGAGCTTGCAGTGAGCCGAGATTGCGCCACTGCACTCCAGCCTGGGCAACAGAGCGAGAATCTGCCTCAAAAAAAAAAAAAAAAAAAAAAAAAAGAAAAAGAAATAAACTGAAAATCTCACCAATTTCATGAAAATATCTCCACGCACAATCAAGAAATTCAACAAGCTTTAAATAGTATAAATGCAAAGAGGTCCTGTGCACTCAGCCACAAAATAGTTAAAATGTTGAAAGACAATGACAAAGAGAAAGTCCTGGAAGAAACAAAAACTCCTTCTTACATACAATAGAACCAAAATAAGATTAAAAACTGACTTCTAAACAGAAACACTGGGTAATTTCTTAGGATTTCTGAATAGCCTCAAATCTAGTATCTTAAGCAGAAACTTTAGGCCAGTCAAGAGAGAGGAGAATATTGAAAAACATTTTTAGTGACTTACTAGTCACGATTCTCCAGAGAAACAGAATTGGTAAGATGTAGCTAGTTGGGTGGATGGATGGGTGGGTGGACAGATAGATAGATAGGCAGATTGATTGATTTATTTTAAGGAACTGGCTCATGTGATTGTGGAGGTATGGTAAATCCAAAATCTGACCTGGGAGGCTGATTGGCTGGAGACTCAGGAGAGAATTGCAGTTCAAGTCCAAAGACAGTGAGCTGGAAAACCAGGTACAGCCAATACTGCAGTTGAAGTCTGAAGGCAGTCTGCTGGAGAATTCTCTCTTGTTTGGGGAGATCAGCCTTGTGTTCTATTGAGGCCTTCAACTAATTGCATAAGGTCAGCCAATATTATAAAGTACAATCTGCTTTATTCAAAGTCTACCAATTAAATCTCATCCAAAAGCATGCTCATGGAAACATCCAGAATAATGTTAGACCAATTATCTGGGCACTAAATGAACCACCACAGAAACCAGTGAAGGGTTCCTTTACTGACAGTTCAAGAACAAAGGGAATAACATCTGTGGCTTATTAAATAGCACTGCCCGTCATCTGAGTGCAGTCAAATATTATCTAATGATCACTTATTTAATTTAAAAATACTCTTAGAACATATTCATTTAAGAACTTGTAAAAATACTTTAAAGGAAGGAAGTAAAATTCAATTCAATGAAATCAGTACTTTTGACCTTTGCTGTTTAGATTATTTTCCAGTGTTAATTCTTTTTTTTTTTTTTTCTGCAATGCATTCTCTCTCTTAGAAGCAGCTGAAAGTGTGCCAATTAATTACTTTTCATTTTAGTTCACAATGAGTTTTTTCTTTATTTTCATAACCTCATGCTAATTTTCTACTTCAGTGAATTTAAGACAAAACAAAATGAATCTATTTCAAATAGGCAAAAATTAACCCAATATTTCTTTTTCTATTAAGAGGCACAAAATCCTTTTAAACTTTCATCTATTGTTAATTTATATATTCAAATTTTAGCCTATAACAAAGGTTATCACTCCTCTATCATTTCAATTTGTTTTCAGCCACCTTCTCCCTCATTTCAATGATAGTACTAGTTTGAATAGTCCAAGGTTATGAAATGCTATGTCATCACAGTTTGACAACATCAAGTTAGGGTGGTGGCTTGCAAGGCGAGATTACTGCCATTAATGGCCTAATAGTAGTCAATTTATTGCCATGGTCACCGTTCACCAGAGTGTTCCTCCTTCCCGTAGTGTGGTTACCATGCATCAGAGTTGTCCCCTTCTGCTAACTATGTGGAAGATTCTGAAATTTATCATATTCAGATATAGAAGCTTCATTTGTCATTACACACTGGCAAGAAATATAAAATAGTGTCAATTGTGGATATTCAGAAAAGATATATAGCTTTCTGATAATCTAATTGCCTGTGCTTGATATTAAGTGCATCTACTCCCTAAGATCAACAGAATTTGCAGCCAGAAATTTTCTTCACAACGTCGATTTTTAAATCTAGAATCACTGAGTGCTGAAAGATGATTCATGCAGATATGTGATGTTACGCCTGTTTAGATATTCTTATGATACCAAATAATCTCATTTTCAGAACATGTATCTGCTGGATTCAGAGGCTTTCTTGCCTGAATAGACTTAGATGTCAGTGCCACATTTTCGTTGCTTGGTTTCCTTTTTGAAGACTGTATTAGTTTGTTACGGCTGTCATAATAATATAGCACACATTTGGGATGGCTTAAGCAACAGAAATATATTATCTTACAATTATGGAGGCTAGAAATCTGAGACAAACATGTCAGGAGGGTTGGTGTCCTCTGAGGCTTAGTCCTCTCTTCTTGCCTTGTACCTAGCTATCTTCTCCCTTGTCTTCACGTAGTCTTCCCTCTGTGTGTTTCTGTGTCGCAATCTCCTCTTATTATAGGGACACAAGTCATATTTAATTAGGGCCAACCATAATGGCCTCATCTTAAAATAATTACCCCTTTAAGGGCCTTATCTCCAAATATAGTCACATTCTGAGGAATTTGGGGTTAGAACTTCAACACAGGAATTTAAAGGGCACACAATTCACTACAGAGATCCCAGAAGATTATCTCTGTTCTTTAAAGGTAGTCATCTTTAAACTTGGTTTGATATAATTGTCTAAGCAAGAATTGTGTTCAAAATGGACAAAAGATAAATCTATATAACATAATCTAAGTATAATTAAAACACTGCATTTCTATAAAATTGTGACTTGCCGTATTGACCAAAAACATTACCAGCAATAAGTTGTAATGCTTTGGAACACAACTTTGTTGTGTTATTTAAAACTAATCAGTTACAAATTGTAAGAATTTGATTCATTGGTAATCATTAACAGGAATTTATATTTATCTGTAGATGAAGTAAATTATACATGAAGTCCTACTTAGAAAGTGATGGCTCACTGTGTTTTTCTATTTTTCGACAACATTATCTTCTGACTATTACATACAAAACCAATGTAGAAAATGTGTAACAGAGTTAGCAAGTAGAGCATAGTTGAAGATGTGATCAGAGGTGTAAGAGGCAGGTGCAATCGGCAACAATTTCTGAAGGGGAATGTAAGAAGTTTGGCTTTTACTCTGTAATGACAACCCCACGGCAGTTTTTAGGACATAATGGTGACCACAGAGTAGACTTTGAATAAAAAAGAAAATAAAAATTACTAATACCTTCAAATGTTCACTGATATGAAGTACTAAAATTTGGTAATTAGGCAAGTGTATAAAATAAGTTGATATAGCTGTATAAACATGTGTGTATATAAAATATTTTCTGTAGGACAAATCATCTGTTATACAATCATGCTATTCATAAATGTCAATAGTAGCCACAGATTTATAGATAGGCTAGTCATTGAAACAGCTTGGGTAATCATACAAGATTTACATATCCAGAAGTTACTGAAGGAATTCAGTGGAGTCAAGACACCAAGCAGAAAGCCAAAAATGTTATCAAACTCTGGGAACAATTTGCATTCCCCCATTCCTTCAAAGGATATGTTGAAGTGCTAATCTCCAGCGCTTCAGGATCATTGTAGATGTAATTAGCTATGATGAACTCATACTGGAGTAAGGTACGCACTTAATCCAATATGACAGGTGTCCTCATAAAAAAGGCAATGTGGCCATGTGAAGGCAGAGACACACAGTGAGAATGCTATGTGACAACAGAATCATAGGTAGAGTTATGCAACTGCAAGCCAAGGAATGGCAATGATTGCCAGCAAGTCACCATATGCTAGAAATAGGCAAAGAAGAATTCTCCTACAGACTTCTGTGAGAGCTCAGCCCTGCCGACACCTTAATTTTAGACTTCCAGCCCCTAGAACTGTGACTGAATACATTTATGTTGTTTTAAGCTCCCCAGTTCATGGTAGTTTGTTATGGAAGGCCTAGGAAAATAACTCAGGATCTAAAGTGCTCCTCCAGGGAGTACTTTGTCATTTATGATAACATCTATTTAAGTGAAGGTTACAACTCTGCTGAAACAGAATTGTTTCCTTGTAGACCAACTTTACCTCTTAAAGGCAGAACTGGTCTAACAAATATGTAGTGTTACCTGATGTGGTACTGCTACTTGGATAAGAAAAACAAAAACAAAAACAAACAAAAACCCCGAAGAATAAGGAAACTCCAGAAATAGATATACACATGTATGGAAATTTAGAATATGGTAAAACAGATATTTAAAAATTGAGGCATATCAATTGGATTATGCAACAATTAATATTTGTGGAACTAGGTGGCCATCTGGAAAACTATTAGATATATATTTCATATTTTACAACAAAATAAATCCAAATATTACCATAAAGTGTGAAAAATTAATATAAAAATAATTTTCATTCTACCTCACCCAAAAGGCAGCCTGTTGAAACAGAAAATTTAAAACTATAAAAAAGACTGATAAATCTCACAATATTAAAGAAAAATCTATGGTCAATATGCAAAGGATAGATGAAAAATGAGTGTGATGATTACTGTTATGTGTCAACTTGATTGGGCCATGGGGTGCCCAGATCTTGGTTAAACATTATGCTAGGTGTATTTTTGAGGGTGTTTCTAGATAGAATTCGATTTGGTAAACTGAATAAGGCAGATTACCGTCCCTAGAGTAGGTAGGTCTCATCCAATTCCTTGATGGCCTTAATAATATCAAAAGGCTGAGTAAGAAATAATTCTCTGTCTCTGCCTGACTGTCTCCAGCTGGGACATTGATATTCTGTCTTCAGAGTCATACACAGATTGGAATTTATGGCATCAGCTTTCCTGATTCTCAGGCCTTCAGATCTGGACAGGAGCTACATGTCAGTTCTCCTGGGTCTTCAGCTTGCCAGCTGCAGATCTTAGGATATCAAAGCTTCCAAGCCTCCATAATCATGTGAGCCCATTTTTTAGATAAATTATATCTGTCTGTCTCTGTCTCTATTTCTCTGTTAATTTTCTTATTGGTTCTCTTTTTCTGGAGAACCTGATAGATACAATCAGTTAAAAAAATCCAATTTATTGACGAAATTCAGAACTTTATATATATATATATGTGTATATATACACGTGTATATATACACATATATATATATATACACTTCTGTAAGTCAATAGGAACTTAGCAACATGGTCAAAAATGAGCAAAATATCATAAAAATTAAAAAATAATGGAAAATAAAATGTAAATATTTGTATTATGTAAAAGATGTTCAAAGTCTTTTATAAGATAAATTTGAATTTAAAATAAAACAAGTTACCATTTTTCATCTCTCAGATTTACAAAGATCAAATATTTGACATTATCTATGTATTCAAGAATTAACATAAGAGATACTGCAATAGATTGAATATACTGGTATTTTCTGTACAAAAGGTAATTTTGCTATAGGCTCCAAATTAAAAGCATACATATCCTATGATTGAATAATTTTATATAATAAAACTACATTCATATTTTTAAAATAATGATGTATTTTTGGCCTTATTTATTGCAACATTATTTTTCATAGAAAATATCATCAACAAATGTTCAGCAATAGAAAATTGATTAAATAATCTATTGTACACTATGATAAGCAATGACATACTCTATATCTGTAAATAAACTAAGAAAAACTTAGTTTAAAGAAAACTGATTTCTTTTAGCATGACTGATAATGAATCGGTTATGAAGCTCTTTTAGGACTAATATGGAAAAACTTCTAAGTTATGTTGCTATCACCAAAGAAAAGCAAGGTGTGCTGCAGTGTACACACTGTATGCTATTATTTGTAAAATAAGGACACATGGAAAACACACATATAGTTTTATATATACGCACACATAAACATATTTATATATGTGCATATACACATATATATGTGTGTATATATATTTTTTTAATTGCTGATGTGCATCTGTGATGCACATCACATAGATATACACACTATATATGTGTGTATATCTAACAACATGTCAACAAAATTGGTGACTATAGTTTTGCTCTTCTTAGAATAGAAAGTTCTTGGGCTGAGCAAGAAATACAAAAATTTTTATTGTGTCCAGTTTTCTATGTATTTTTAATTTTTGATATCTATAAGTGTCCAGTTTTTTATATATTTTTACTTTTTGTATCTATAAGTATACTAAGTTTTAAATGTTCAGCATAATGTGAATAATGGCATATATCTTTCTCAAATTCAGACTCAATTATTTTGCATTCCTTAAATAGTGAGGTTTTCATATGACCCTTTAATTGTTCTCGCCTGGGACTGAGAGGCTTTGATAAAATAAACAGAAAGTGAGGAATATAAAGAAAGCAAGCTTTTGCATAAAATGGGAACAATGTGGAGTTGAATATTGAAACAGTGAAATTAGCCCCTGGCATGTATTAACAGGTTTTCCCAACATGACTACCATAGATTATTGAATTAAGAGAATTCACCCACTACAATTATATCACATATGATCCACGTTCCTACTTACACTACCTGTTGATTTGGTTTGGCTCTGCGTCCCCATCTAAATCTCAGCTTGAATTTTAATAATCTCCCACGTGTCAAGGGCAGGACCAGGTGGAGGTAATTGGATCATGAGGGGCGGTTTCCCCCGTGCTCTTCTCTTGATAATGAGTGAGTCTCACGAGATCTGATGGTTTTTAAGCCTCTGACATTTCCCCTGCTTGCACTCACTGTGTCCTGCCACCCTGTGAAGAAGGTGCCTCCTTCTCCTTTGCCTTCCACCATGATTGTAAGTTTCCTGAGGCCTCTCCAGCAATGCGGAACTGTGAGTCAATTAAACCTTTTTCCGTTATAGATTACCCAGTCTTGGGTATTTCTTCATAGCGGTGTGAGAATGGACGAACACGCTTGTCCTAGCCTTGAATCATTCATAAATGAGGTAGAGAATAAAGGCATATACGAGAGCAGAATTTAATCCTTGTCCAAGAGAAATTTCCTTGAAAAAAGAATCAAAATATCATGTCCCAGGTTAAAACTGGTACACTGTCCACCACTCTTCCCATCAAGATGTGAGGTTTATTCTCCTTTCACTGGAATGGAGATTGGCTCTGTGACTGTTTCACCAATAAAAAAACATAGTTAACAAACTAAGCCAGTTTGTTAATGCTACTGGCAACCTCTGATCCTTCTTTCTTAGCATACATGCTTTGGGAAAAGCCAGCTTCAGTGTAAAGGATTTGAATACACTAGACTAGCATGCTGTGAGGAAACCTAAGCTAGCCACATGGAGAAGTCACATGAAGGGATCATATGGAGGGATGGAGAAGTAAGGAGAGAGAGAGAAAGAGAGACGAAACCCTTAAACCTCTGATGTTCCAGGCATCCAATCTGTGTTTCTAGGCATATATGTAAGGAACACATCTTGCCTATTCGCTCAGTCAAGCTTACACGTGACTCTGGTCCTATTTGCCTTCTATCTGCAACCACACGAGAAACCAAAAGCATCAAACATCCACCTGAGACAATTAACCATCAGAAACATGAGAGATGATGACAAATTTTGGCTTTGAGAGATTGTCTGTTACATAAGGTTTGGGGGTGATTTGTTACAAAGACATAGATAATCAGAAAAGAAATTAATTTGTGAGAGTGAATTGCTACTATGAATTTTTTTCCTTAATGAAGACATGTGAGATTGGCTTGGGAATGGGCAGCAGGCCTGTTTGAAAGGCCTTAAAAAGACTTCATAAATGACAGGTAGCAATTTTTTATGAGGCTATTTACAAAAATGTGTTTTTTAGTGACAAAAATTGGTCCTACCCTCATGTGTGGTAAACTGGAAGTAGAATACTTTTCTGCTGAATTTGTAGACTTGGCTAAGTAGATTTCTGGTAAAACTTTATAAAGTCCATCTGGGTTTCTTGTAGCTCTGCTTGTTAATGTACAGGTAGAGAGAAAAACTGAAAAAGGAAATGTTCCGTCTCAAAGTAGAAAATAGAGAAATTATTTCCGAGGCAGCATTTGTTGTGTTCAAAAATGAAATGTTTTCTAATCTCCAATCTCTCCCAGGAAAATACTCTTAAAATAAAAAATGTCTGGAGGGCAACGAATGAATTCAAGACACTGGTCACGTTTTCAAGAATGACACTCTGAGACTCTCAGTTAAACCCTCAGAAACATGTAATGCAGTGGTTCATAAATCCTCTCTGCTAGACAAGCAGTCCTGTAATATTCTCAAGGGTATTGTCCTAAGATGCTCTGACTTGGGTGCCTTGTCTAATGAAGTGGATTATAATTTAAAGTCCAAAAATTTTTAAAGTAATTTTACCTATTTTGGCTAATTTATGTATAAATTAAGTTCACCATCTTCTATGGGTGCAGTTTGTGGTGCCCTAAAACAATTACAATAGTAGCATCAATTTTTCATGGGCGGAAGCGGGCTATGAAATCTACTCAGCTTGACAGAAAGAAAGATAAAGAAAGAAAAGAGAGAAAGGGAGAGGACAGGGAGGGATGGAAGCAAGGAAGTAGGACAATTTTAATATGCAAAAAATATGACTCCAAAAACAGAACTTAGCAGGTGGAATGAAGATCCACATAGAACCACCCTCCCAGAGCAGGGCTAGGCTCTAATCGAGGAACAAGTGTCATGAGACTGACTGTATTTTAGAATTCCCCTGGACCTGTGACTTCCCCATGCCTTCCTTTTTCTCCTTTGTTTGGAGTAAGAGTCATCTACTGCAGGTTCCCACGTCTCTTCCCTTTGTATGTCAGGTGTGAGGAGGACAGATGACTTGTTCCTATAGTTTGCAACTTTAGGTAAACAGAAATAATACTTAAGAATCCAAATACGAAAAATTGTTCCAAAATAGCCTTATTGTCTTCTGGAGCTGGTTTAAATGACAAGATCTGGGAACTAAAAACTGAAATTGATTTCATTATGGGATGAAATTTTGGGAATTTTAGGAGAAGATGAATGTATTTTGCATTTAAAAGAAATGCAAATAATGTACGTCCAGAGGGTGGGTTAAAGATGGATGTCCTCCACCAAAAGCTGAATTTGCCTCAGACCTGTGACTACACTATAACTAACAGAATGTGTCCGAGCCTTACTGTGCCAGTTTCAGTTCTAGTATTTGAGAGTAAGCGGGGAGGGGCACAGTGGATCATGTCTCTAATCCCAGAGCTTTGGAAGGCTGAGGTGGGAGGATAACTTGAGCAACACAGCAAGACCTTATCTCAAAAAAAAAAAAGAAAAATGAAAACAGAATAAAGAGTAAGAGGAACTTCTGTTTCCTAATGTCTAGGAACACTGGGGAGTAGCCAACTGCCAAGTTTAAAGTCCTATTGACCTGAGAGTAGCTCCCTGCAAAAGAGCCCAAGATTGTCATATGGAATGGCCTCACAGAGCAAGACAGAGAACCCAATTGTTTCACTCCTTACATTAGAATTAGTTTCTCATTGCTGCTGTAACAAATTACTGCAAATTCAGTGGCTTAAAACAACACAATTTATTATCTTAAAATTGTGAAGATCAGAAGTAAAAATTTGTAACTGTGGGCTAAAGTCAAGGTGTCAGTAAGGCCTATTCCTTCTAGAGACTTTGAGAGGTAGGTCTCTTTGTCTGTCTTTTCTAGAATCTAGAGGCTACCTGCATTTCTTAGCTCTTAGGCCAGTTCCCAATAATGACATCTCTTCAACCTCTGCTGCTCAGTCACATCTTTTTTTTCCCCCTCTGTCTTGCCCCTCTCTTTTAAGGACCCTTGCGATTATATGAGTCCACCCAGATAGTCCAGAATATTCTTCATTTTAAGATCCTTTAGACAATCACATGTGGAAAGTTGCTTTTGTGAAATATTCACATGGTGCAGGGATTATTAGGCATGCCATTTATTTCTGGTGTGAAAGGGGCACTATTCTACGATCTGAAGTTCCAGACATGTATGTTGCTATGAAAGCTGTCTTGGCTCATCTAGCCAATTCGAGCCTTCAAAAGACTGCAGCTTTCACCACCATCTGATAGCAAACACATTACAGATCATACACAAGAACTGTTGGGCTGAGTAAAATCTACAGAAATATAAAAGTTAGTATTAAATTTTTATTCTAAGCCTTAGCTTGTGGTTGTTTGTTATACAGAAATAAATAACCATAATTCTGTAATTGATAAGACCAGGATTTCCTAACTATGTATCCAGGAAAATAACAAAGGCTGTATACTGGGTCAAGGCAAGTTGGGTTGGGAATAAAGAGGAGTGCTTCCTCGGGATTCTAAATACTGGTAGTGCATATGCAGCCATTTCCCAGTCACTGTGATAAAGGTTGCAGTGCTCCATAAGCCTATCTGTGGATGCAGGGCAAAAGGAGGCACTACATACACAAATTGCTAACATGTATTCCAAGGAATTTGTTGTAATTTCAATAATGGAATACTATTGATGTGTACATGATAAATACGTTTTTTAAAATGCCACTCTTATCTAAATGAAGAGGTTATAATATCTTCCTTCCTGATATTTAATTGGTTTTGTGGAGTGAGGTTGCATCAAAGATACAGACTGTAGATAATATGAAACATTGCAAATTCCCTGACAGACTTCTAATTGTTGTTCAATGTCTGTTTTGTTTTACTTTTTATGATAATAGTTGAATGTTGCTCATACACCTAAGCGTGGACTACATTTTCCAGCTCCCCTCATATCGTGTGATAAAAGCTGGGGTTGGTACATGCCACTTCTGCATCTTCATTGTAACATATGGTTGCTCTTCTTTCCTTTTGTTTTCCTTTTGTGCATATAGATATGGATATGGAAGACAGTGTCCATGTGAATAAGAGACTATTTGGTGAAGAGATAAAAAGAGTTTGGGACGCTAACAGTCTTTGTGAAATTGAGGTAATCCTCCAAATAGAGCCACTAACTTCCAGACTATGAAGTAAAAGGAAAAACAGCAACGACAATAACAGGAACCTTCTATCTTATTTAAACCATTACATTTTATAATCAGTTTTTGTTGTTGTTGTTATTAAGGTAAAAGCTAAGTGAGGTAAAAGCACAGTAGTTAAGATAAAAGCTAAGTTTACCCTAACTACTATAAACCTGGAGGAAGATTTATTCTCACCATTACATACTCTTGGAGAAATAAAAAGTTAGACTTTTATTGCAAAAATGGTGACTGCATAAATCTTGTATTATAGCCTTGGTTACCTAGTAAGCAAGAAAAGCAACGAGATGAAATTACATAAAGAGAACAATAGTCATTTCTCCAGATATGTGATTGTTATTGTATTAGTTCTGTATTCCTGTGTAAGAAGATACTCTAAAATGTAGCAGCTTAAACGACAAACATTTCTTATCTCTAAATTTCTGTGTGTCAAAAATCAAGGCATAGCTTAGTTGGGTGTTTCTGACTTCAAATTTTCTATAGATTGTAGCAAGCTCTTGACCAGTAATCAAGCATCTCAAGTCTTGACTAGGCCTGAAGGATTCACTTCTATGCTCACTCATGGCTTCCTTTGTTCCTCCTGGGCTTAGGGCTAGGGCATCACTGTCTCACATGGGCCTCTGCATAGGGCCATTCACAGCAACGTAGCACCTTGCTTCTCTCAACACTAGAGGTAGAAGAAAGGAGAAGCAACAATACAGAATCTAATATCTTTACAGACATGACTTCAGAAGTGAAGTGTCATCACTTTGCTGTAACTTTTAGAAGCCAGTCTGTAAGTTCATTCCATCTGCCACAGAAGAAGTTTCTATAGGAGAATTGATATCAGAAGACAAGGACATGGGTGGCCATCTTAGAGGCTGCCTTTCACCCACCATAGAAAACAAAGTTTAGCAAACTCAAGGAAAATGTCTTTTTAGATAGAACTTACTGACAGCTTCTTTTTCATCTCTTTTGCAAAGATAGAGCAATCTGCTTTTCCACCAGAAAGAATGATGCATATTGTTACAGGCCTGCCTCAAGTATGCTTATTATTTCTTATTATTTTCTCAAGTAGTAAAGAATTTTCTAAACTAGTAAACAATTCTGATAGAGATGTTCATCATTTGTATGGTTATCCATTATGCTGATAATAAGGTAGTAAGGTGGACAGAGGCAGAAAAGCGTTTTGATCTAGTGAAAGTATCAAAACATGTTTTGAGTTTGTCAGATTGTTGTGATTAAAATATAAGAATATGTGGATCATTTCACAAATTACCTTGCTATGTCTACCTTGGACTGGAGCTGATAGGCCACTTAGGGATAGTCTAGCAAGGTAAACCATAAGTTGTTGATCACTGAAAACATTCAGAGATGAGAATGAAACACAGAGGTAGTAAGAATATTTAGAGTTTGAAGAAATAATTTCTAAGACCTACACCAATTATTAGAACCTAAGTACCAATTTAAAAGATAAGCTGAAGTGAACAGTGTTGCAGTGGTCATTGGGTGAATCTATAAAACTTTTAGAGCAAGCATCCCTTATGCATGTCGTGGAGCCCAGTGATATGGTTTGTATGTGTCCCCACCCAAATCTCAACTTGAATTGTGTCTCCCAGAATTCCCACATATTGTGGCAGGGTCCCAGGGGGAGGTAATTGAATCATGGGGGCTGGTCTTTACCGTGTTAGTCTTGTGATAATTTATCATGAGATCTGATGGGTTTATCAGGGGTTTCTGCTTTTGCTTCTTCCTCATTTTCTCTTGCTGCTGCCATGTAAGACGTGCCCTTCACCTCCAGCCATGATTCTGAGGCCTCATCAGCCATGTGGAACTGTAAGTCCAATTAAACTTCTTTTTCTTCCCAGTCTCAGGTATGTCTTTATCAGCAGTGTGGAAATGGACTAATACAGTAAATTGGTACCAGTAGAGTGGGGTGTTGCTGAAAAGATACCTGAAAATGTGGAAGCAACGTTTTAACTGGGTAACAGGCAGAGATTGGAACAGTTTGAAGGACTCAGAAGGAGGCAGGAAAATGTGGGAAAGTTTTGAACTTCCTGGAGACTTGTTGAATGGCTTTGCTCAAAATGCTGATAGTGATATATGGACAATAAAATCCAGGCTGAGGTGGTCTCAGATGGAAATGAGGAACTTGTTGGGACCTGGAGCAAAGGTGACTCTTGTTATGTTTTACCAAAGAATATGGTGGCATTTTGCCTCTGCCCTAGAGATTTGTGGAACTATGAACTTAAGAGAGGTGATTTAGGGTATCAAGTAGAAGAAATTTCCAAGCAGCAAAGCATTCAAGAGGTGGCTTGGGTACTGTTAAAGACATTCAGTTTTAAAAGGGAAACAGAGCATAAAAGCTCAGAAAATTTGCAGCCTGACTATGGGATAAAAAAGAAAAACCCATTTCTGGGGAGAAATTCAAGCCGGCTGCAGAAATTTGCATAAGTAGCAAGGAGCCTAATGTTAATCCCCAAGACCATGAGGAAAACTTCTCCAGGCCATGTCAGAGACCTTCCCAGCAGCCCCTCTCATCACAGGCCTGGAGGCCCAGGAGGAAAATGTGGTTTCATGGGCTGGGCCCAGGGTCTCCTCGCTATGTGCAGCCTAGGTACTTGGTGCCCTGTGTTCCAGCCACTCCAGCTGTGGCTGAAAAGGGCCAACATACAGCTCGGGCTGTGACTTCAGAGGGTGGAAGCCCCAAGCCTTGGCAGCTTCCATGTGGTGTTGAGCCTGTGGGTGCACAGAAGTCAAGAATCTCCACCTAGATTTCAGAAGATGTATGGAAATGCCTGGATGCCCGGGTGAAAGTTTGCTGCAGGGGCGGGACCCTCATGGAGAACCTCTGCTTGGGCAGCGTGGCAGGGAAATGTAGGGTTGGAGCCCCCACACAGAATCCCTCTGGGGTGTTGTCCCCTGGAGCTGTGAGAAGAGGTCCACCATCCTCCAGATCCCAGAATGGTAAAACCACCAACAGCTTGAACCGTGGGCCTGGAAAAGCCACACACACTCAATGCCAGCCTGTGAAAGCAGCCGGGAGGGAGACTGAACCCTGCAAAGCCACAGGGATGGAGCTGCCCAAGACCATGGGAACCTACCTTTTGCATCAGCGTGACCTGGATGTGAGACACGGAGTCAAAGGAGATCATTCTGGAGCTTTAAGGTTTGGCTGCCCCGCTGGATTTTGGACTTGCAGGGCCCTGTAACCCCTTTGTTTTAGCCAATTTCTCCCATTTGGAACAGCTGTATTTACCCAATACCTGTACCCACATTGTATCCAGGAAGTAACTAGCTTGTTTTGATTTTACAGGCTCATAGGTGGAAGAGACTTGCCTTGTCTCAGATAAGACATTAGATATGGACTTTTGAGTTATTGTTGAAATAAGTTAAGACTTTGGGGTACTCTTGGGAAGGCATGATTGGTTTTGAAATATGAGGACATGAGATTTGGAGGGGCCAGGAGCAGAATGATATGGTTTGGCTGTGTCTCCAATCAAATCTCAACTTGAATTTTATCTCCCAGAATTCCCATATGTTGTGGGAGGGACCCAAGGGGAGGTCATTGAATCATGGGGACTGGACTTTTCCATGCTATTCCCAGGGTAGTGAATAAGTCTCACGAGATCTGATGGGTTTATCAGGAGTTTCTGCTTTTGCTGCTTCTTCATTTTCTCTTGGTGCTGCCGGGTAAGAAGCATCTTTCACCTCCTGCTGTGATATTTGAGGCCTCCCCAGCCATGTGGAACTATAAGTCCTATTAAACCTCCTTTTCTTCCCAGTCTTGGGTATATCTTTATCAGCAGCATGAAAATGGACTAATATAACACCAGTGATCTTATAATATTTGAAGTATCAACTACAAAGCTACAAACTGAATGAAGTCTCCAGGAAAGCAGTTCTATAGCCACAGAAGCTAGGCTGTTTCACCTGAGAGTTGCTTGAAGATACCATTCACTAGTTTATTTTAAAAAGACAATTAGGCTGTTATTTAAGAATAGGCAGAACTGTACTTACCACCAAAGGATATTAAATAACACTAAGAGAACAAATTCAGTCATCTCTTGTGTGATTCTAAAAAACTATTTTAAGAAAACTGAGGTGCTTAAAATAATTATATTTCAATAATATGTAAAAAGAATTTGATATTAACTGTATGGGCCTCTGAGTTTTAGAGAATGTTTTTGAGCCTAATTTACCTATGGCAATGGTTGATTAACTGAGAAGAATTAAGCTCACAAGCATAAAACCATCTGTTCAGCTGCAGAAAGACCCATGCAAATCAGTGCAACAAGCTGGATTTAAAGCAATGTGGCTCTCTGTACTTATCCAATTCACGTATTATGATTCTGAAATTGGGCCAGAAGGAATAGAGCGTTAAAAGAGATCTTGTTTGGGAATAGGCAACATCATGGCCTTTTTATGTCAATGTTAACACACCAGTCACATCTGTAGGAGGGGATTGCTGGAGACTGGAACAAAACAATTGATCCTTTACTGCAGCCTGTGTAGGTGGCAATTATTTGCAGCAATGAGATGAGCAGATGCCAGTGCACACAATGTGCTAAAGGTTCAATGGCAGTATACTCCCCTGCTCTAATCTAAAGCCATGCCCAGT
This sequence comes from Pongo pygmaeus, assembly GCF_028885625.2. Classification (NCBI taxonomy): domain Eukaryota; kingdom Metazoa; phylum Chordata; class Mammalia; order Primates; family Hominidae; genus Pongo; species Pongo pygmaeus. Next base: position 14,882,541 of record NC_085930.1, on the reverse strand, counting down.
GTTCAGAATTTTCTGGCATTTTATCAGCAATGACACATGTGCCCTCAGTCTGCAGAAAGATCCAGAGAACATCAGCAAGTTTAAAGTCAATTTTGACTAGTACTGATACTTCAACGGGTTTGAGCTTCAGCTGATAGAGCCTACTCTGTAATTGAACTTGCTTAGACTTCTCTTACTGAATAGTGAATTGTCACAATGTTTGAAGTTTAATAAAACAATAGAAAATTATTATTCTATAGTTTCCATGGGCTATGGTGTGGCACATTTTAGTTGGGTATCTGGTTCAGGTGTTCACCAGCCTTGTTCTCATACAGAAGCTGGACTAGGGAATGCTTCTTCGGGCTGTTGACAAAATTTATTTCCTTGCAGTTGTGGAATTTTCCAGCCCCCATGATTCAGTTACCTCCCCCTGGGTCCCTCCCACAGCATGTGGGAATTCTGGGAGATACAATTCAAGTTGAGATTTGGTTGGAGACACAGCCAAACCATATCATTCCACTTCTGGCCCCTCCAAATCTCGTCCTCATATTTCAAAACCAATCATGCCTTCCCAACAGCATCCCAAAGTCTAACTAACTAACTAACTAATTTCAGCATTAACCCAAAAGTCCCCATTGTGCTGCTGGCTATGGGTCTAGCACTTCTCTCGATTCCATCACTTTCAAATCAGTTCAATAGTAATGGCCCCTCTTCATCTCAGCTGGGGAGAATCTCTCTCACATGAAATCTGCCTCAAGCTTTCTGACTTCTTCTGCAGCCAGTAGAAGGCAAACTCTTTACTTTAAAGGATTTATGTGATCAAATTAGGCACATGCAGATACTCTTTCTTTCTAAATGTCACCTATGCCATATATCCTAATCATGGGAGTAAATCCCATCATATTAACAGTCCCAGGGATTATGTAGGACAAGGAACAGGAAGCTTTGGGGAGCTCCTTTGAATAATGCCTACCACAGAATCTATGGCAAAGACGACAATATAAACTAAAATTCTCAATTGTCTACCAAAAGAGATCACTGACTTACATTTGAGCAGGCCAGGAAACATGTCTTAGAGCCCAAAGTATGTGAAAGCAGTGCATATATATTTAAGTTAACATTTTATATTTATATTACCCAAAAAGGAATTAAGGTGACATTTTATGTTATGTTACCCAATAAGGAATAAAGAGCATACAAATGGAGTGGGAAACTGAAACAAATGCAACAGAATACAGGTGTAAGAGGCTCGAATGAGGGAGACAAGGGCTTGCCTTGACAGAAGAATGTGATGTGATCAATCCAAATTTATGGGCTTACAAGGGAGTGTTGCTTTTTGAATGTTTCCCAGATGATATAGTTGAAATGGCTATAGTGAGAATGAATTATATAACTGACAGCAAAATACAAAAAAAAAAAAAAACAAAAACTACCCTTTGAGAAAACATTTTATTTGAGTTATGATTATTTCACTACTAATAATTATAATGCATTTCCCAAGACAGGCACAAGAGAATCCCAAACAACTGTGATTATCATCTGAAAGTGATTCATTACTGCGTGGTGCACTGGGATGAAGAGCCTAAAGTGACCAGATGAAAGTGTAAAGGCTGAATATTTTTTTAAAAATGTTGCAGCTGCATCTTCATTTTTCCTTAGTCCTCTCTGATCCTACTCCTTTATTTCCCTTGGACTTCCCTATTTAGTTGAAGCCTTTGCCATCTCATGCCCACCTGCTCTAAATCCAAATTATCTTCCATCTCCTCTTTTTTGTGCAGGGAACTAGAAACCCATTTGCCCCTCATCTGCAAAGATAAAGCTAACACATTCATATCAGTTTATTATGTTGTGAAAATAAACACATAGAAACTCTCCCTTCATTTCCCTTTCTATTCCATGTGACAGCCCTCTCTGTTCCTTTTTAGAACTAAGGTTCTCAAGAGAATTTTCCTCATATGGTTGTTTAAATGCTAAATTATATGGTATACTAAACTACGTCAAGTTGTCTAACATAGAATAAGAGAAAAAGGAATGGAAGTAAAATTAATATATGATGTATAAATTGTTAGATTTTAGGGATTCAAATGAAAAATAAACCCATCACTGCCTCTAAGTTAGAGAAAAGATTTCCCATCTAAAAAGTATGATTTCTTCAGGAATCATCCTTGCAGGAGGAACCTGCAAGGACAATTTCAAGAATAAGATTTCTTCCGGAATTATTTACCCTTTCCTTCTGGTGGGATTTGGGAGTGTTGGACCCGGTGGGAAAGGAGGGGTTGCTTCCTGGTTCCAGGCACTTGTAGTATAATCCCCCTTGCTAGCTTGCTAGTTTCTCCACTGGAGAAACTCCTGCCACCTCCTCTACAAGAAGCAGTGGAAGCCCCAGATGCCTAAGACAAAACGCAAAAAACCAAATGGCAAAGCAAAATTCTGGAAATTAGATTTACAAAGGGACCACAGCCCACAGCCCACAAAAATGGGTCAGGATCTGTGTGATAAACAGCCTGCTAAAATTATTAAGAAAAGAATGAATAGGATCCAGAGTCCTGAACACAATAGCCAAAATGTCCAAAGTAAAGTTGAGAATCACTTGAGAATCACTCATCCTACTAGGGACTGAAAAAAACGTCAACTTGAGAAAGAAAAGACAATCAAATGAAGCCATCACTGAGATGAAAGCAGCCATCAAAAAATATGTAAAAAACAATTAAAAATTATATTGATGTGAAAAAATAGAAAATCTTAGCAAAGAAATATAAATTTTAAAGTGAACTAAATTGAAATTATTTCAATTTGAAAAACGAGATAAATTATAAGAATGTGTTATTTTGGTTAACAGCAGAGTAAAGATGACAGAGAATAGAATCAATGAACTTTTGGGCAAAACAATGTAATTTACCCAATCTGAACAACAGAGGAAACAAAGAAGACTGAAAAAAGAAACAGAGCCTCAGGAAAAAAAAAAGAAAAGAAAAGAAAAGAAAGAACAAAAATAGCAGAGCCTCAGAGACCAATGAGACAATAGCAAATTTTCCAACATTTGTACTGTGAAGGCTCTGAAAGAAACAAAAGACGAGCATGAGATCAGCCGGCTGGGCGTGGCGGCTCACACCTGTAATCCCAGCACTTTGGAAGCCTGAGGCGGGCGGATCACGAGGTCAGGAAATCAAGAGCATCCTGGCTAACACGGTGAAACCCCGTCTCTACTAAAAATACAAAAAATTAGCCGGGCGTGGTGGCGGTGCCTGTAGTCCCAGCTACTCGGGAGGCTGAGGCAGGAGAATGGCAGGAACCCGGGAGGCGGAGCTTGCAGGGAGCCAAGATGGCGCCCCTGCACTCCAGCCTGGGTGGCAGAGCGAGACTCCGGCTCAAAAAAAACAAAACAAAACAAAAAAAAGAGATCAGCCAAAGAAAATAATGACTGAAAACTTAAACTTTCCCCAATCTCGTGAAAGACATAAACCCACGCATGCAACACGCAAACCTGAAACAAAGTAAAACCAAGGAAATGTACACCAAGTCGCATCCCTGCCCAAATCTCATCTTGAGTTGTAATCCCGTGTTGGGGCTGGGGCCTGCTGGAAGGTGATAAGCTCATGGGGGCGGATTTCCCTGAGTGCTGTTCTCTTGATAGTGAGTGAGTTTCCTTGAGATCTGGTTGTTTAAATTTACAGAGCATTTGCCCCCTCCCTCTCTTCCTTCTTCTCCAGCCATGTTAAATGTGCCCATTTCCCCTTTGCCTTCTGCCATGATTATAAGTTTCTTGAAGGCCTCCCAAGCCGTGCTTCCTGTACAGCCTGCAGAAGTGTGAGTCAGTTAAACCTCTTTTCTGAATAAATTACCTCTTTTCTGAATAAAGTCTCAGGTAATTCTTTATAGCAATGCAAGAACAAGCTAACATACCAAGAAATATCATAACTCAGCTTCTGAAATAAAGACCAAAAAAAAAAAGTCTTAAAAGCAGCCATAGATAAATGACTTGTGACTTATAGGGGAACATCAAGTCTCATGACTGGATTTCTCATCTAAAACCAGGAGGAAGTGGCATATTTATTCCAGTGATGTTAGAAAAGAACTATCAATTTTGGATATTCTATAACTTTTGAAACTATCCTTCATAAACACAGGGGAAATAATAACATTCTCAGACAAAAAAAAAACCTACAAGAATTTGTACTATCAGACCCACTCTTAAAGAATGGCTAAATGATGTTCTTGCAACACAAAGGAAAGGAGAAAATAGGAATCTAAGAGCATCAGAGAAGAAATAACAATTAAACAAGCAGAAATTTGTGTAAGTACAACTAACCATCCTCTTCCTCTTAAGTTTGAAAAAATAATATGTGATGACTGAAACAAAAATTATATAACACACCAAAATCTCAAAATAATGATATTTAATAGTGGGTAAGGTAAATGGATCTAAATGAAGTAATGCTTCCACACCCCACTCAGAGTGATAAAATGTTGATACCAGTTGACTGTAATAACTAGCGCATGTGAATTGCAATGTAAAGAACAACTACTAAAGAAACTATATCAAGACAGAATTTCCTCAAATATTCTAATAACCCCAAAAAAAGACAAGAAAAGGGATACTTTTTTTTCATAATAGCCAACAACTAGAACCAACCCAGATGTCCTTAAATGAGTGAACTGTTTAAAAACTGTGGTATATTCATACCATGAAATACTCCTTAGTAATATGAAAGAACAAATTAGGACATGTGAATCATCTTGGATGAATTTCCATGGAATTACACTGAGTTGATTGAATAAATCAATCCCAAAGGTTACTTATTGTAAGGTTCCAATTATGTAGCATTGTTAAAATGACAACATTTTAGAAATGGAGAACTGATTCATGCTTGCCAAGGGTTAGAGATAAGCAGACAAAAGTTGATGTGACTATGAAACAGTGACAGAAAGTATCCTTGTGGTGATGGAATTATTCTATATTTTGACTGTATCAATGTCAGTATCCCTGCTATAATATTGTACTATAGTTTTACAAGATGATGCCATTGGAGAAAAGTGAGCAAAAGACTCACAAGCAATCTGCATTATTTCTTATAATTGAGTATTTTATGATAATTGATGGAGTCCCGTATACAATTTACCTCCATCTCCTATATTTTCATGAGTTGTTTTCTTATACCTGTTTTTACTTTATATATTCATTGTGTTAACTGAACATCCTCAGATACACTCTATGTTTGAAATAAAGATTGTTCTGAATCTCATGAAACTGCAAAAGCTATTGATTTTTCACAAAGAGCTTAAAGATAGCATCCGAAATCCCTGTGGAAAATATGCTTGGAGACCGAAGTGTAATTTTCATAAGTCCAAACATTTGTTGAATTGAGGTGACTCTGTGAATTAAACATGAAGCCTGACTTTCCTCCTCTCTCAAGTGAAAATACTGTTTTCAAAAATACTTGTTTTTCAAAGAGAAAAGCATATCTAGATGAAAAATATAGATATGAAAACCTAGAAATGACACAGGAAAAAATGCCGAAATTACAATTGTCTCATAGTCTGTAATGCTTTAACTAAGCTTGTTTCATTAAAAATATTTATGTAATAAGAATATGTGGATTGCTGTAAAGAACATGAATTTTTTTCTATCAGAAATGTTTAAGTAATTCAGCAATCTGCCTGAGCATTCATCCCCGATTCCCAAACTTCTTAATGTTCCATGATTGCTTAGAAGATAATAATCCATCTCTTTAATATACAAATGGTCAATAAACATATGAAAAGATGTTCAACATCACTAATTATCAGGGAAATGCAAATCAAAACCACAATGCAATACCACCTTACTTCTGCAAGAATAGCCATAATTTAAAAATAAAAAAAAATAGATGTTTGCATGGTTGAGGTGAAAAGGGAACAGTTTTATACTGCTGGTGGGAATGTAAACTAGAACAACAACTTTGGAAAGCAGTATGGAGATTCCTTAAAGAACTAAAAGTAGATCTACTATTTATCCAGCTATCCCACTACTGAATATCTACCCATAGGAAAATAAGTCACTATGTGAAAAAGACACTTGCACACACATATTTATAGCAGCACAATTCACAATTACAAAAACATGGAACCAGTCTAAATGCCCATCAGCCAATGCGTGGATAAACCAAATGAAACATATACATATATACACACATATATACATCCACATATATACACACACACACACACACACACATATATATACACACATATATATGTTATGTATGTCCATACACACCATGGAATACTACTCAACCATGTTAAAGGAATGAAATAATGGCATTCAAAGTAACTTGGATGGAGTTGGAGACCATTATTCTAACTGAAGTAACTCAGGAATGGAAAACCAAACATATGCTCTCACTTACAAGTGGGAGCTAGATATTATGATGCAAAGGCATAAAAATGATATAATGGGCTCTGGGGACTTGGGGGGAAGTGTGAGGGGAGGTGAGGAATAAAAGACTACACTTTGGGTACAGTGTGCACTGCTTGGGTCGCAGGTGCACCAAAATCTCAGAAATCACCACTAAAGAACTTATCCATGTAACCAAACACCACCTGTTCCCCAAAAACTACTGAAATAATAATTTTTAAAAACTGAAGAGATAAGGTAGACTTGAGTTTTCATATTACAGAGAACATATACCATATATACTGATATATAAGCAGCCAAAAATTAAATACAAAAATAACAAGAATACAAATACATATTCTTTCAAAACTTAAATAATATGCTAGATAACATTTCAGATGATCAACTCTGGTAATTTTTTTATCACAGTCGACTTTCTAGTGGTTTCAGTCATTTTGACATTTATCAACTTTGGAGGACTCTTGAAGCATCACCACATTCATGTAGTTACTGATTTATTGATGCTATTATTTGTTAAACAAATACATATTTCCTATCTGCAGTATACAGTGATCCCTAAGGAGAAGAACATTAAGTGCTCGTTAAAATATCCACAGACCTAGATAGAATGCATTATATATGTGAAAATCTTGCTGTCATCTAGAGGGAGGAATTATTTCTAACAGGACTGGGAAATGATTAGAAGAGAAGGAGGTTAATTTATTTTAAAAGTAGTATGTAATGTAAATACGACCAAGAAAAAAATTACTCCATAGGCTACCCTTTTCCCCAAGTAATTACTAGGTGTGTCTACTGAATAATCTAATAGATAATGGCTTCAAATATTTAACTTGTATAAAAACACATACTTCTCTGCAAGCAGAGATACACATGTATTTACATAATGTAACTCAAATGTACAATCGAAAATATATTTACTGTACAACTTATAAATGCAAGTCTATAAGTACATGGGAGTGATCAAATAAAGATGACCCAGTTATAAATACACTACAACAACAAAAATTTTGAAAATGACAAAGCACCCAGCAGAAAGTCTCAGTGTACATGGTGTCAGAATCTATGGTAACTATACATTAGCTATTGATAGTTTAGGGAGGGCATGTCTACATTTTCTTTGCATCATATTAAGAGAACTCAAATCACATAAAACTTCAGCCTTAATTAAAGTAACTCTATGATATATGATGTTCTTTTATTATTTTTATAACAGTTGAAAATTGCATTATACTCACACTACCAAGGCAAGCATTTTTAGCAACATGCATCTCAATACCATCTTTCTGAATTTTACTTTAAAACTCTAATGGAATTATTTAAGGTATGCTTATGCACAAACAGGGAAATATTTTTACTTTATTATTTAAAAATTGTAACGCAATATACATTATTCCAAATTGACAGCTTTTCCCGCATGACTACCTACATAATTGGTTTGAAATGAAAAGGTAAAGACATTTAAAGGGCTTTTCTTTTACAGAAACTTAAAGTGATACAGCTGTTTCAGCTAGGGCAAATGATTATAAATTATTAGTGTCAATCAAAGACGTGATTTCCATTTCCTGATTAAGTCTATACAAAAGATCTTCAAACACACAGTTCGGCTGCCACCAAATGACAAATCAATCAGGAAAGACAATACAAGTGAGTGATTAGGCTGCAGGAAAAAGACAATAGTATGTGGGTGGCATTTTCCCCCTCATTCAAAGCCCTGTTATTAATCAGAAAATGGGAGTGGCCATTTATTGCATCTATTTTTATTTAAACATTAAAAGATTTCAATATGAACATTCTATATCCTAAGACATTGAAACAACAAAAGAAATGACTTCAATGGCTTTTAAATATGTTGGCTTAAGAGAACAATATAGGTTTACTCAAATGCATTAAAAAATGTGAGTGGGTAGCAATTGCTTTGAAGCAAAAAAAAAAAACCTACAGATCACTTAATTAAAGAACAAAAATTTCAAGCTTTTTCCAAGTTTTCTAGATTGATTTACACCCTTATCAAGTTGGTTGTCATGTCCAATAGAGTTTGGTTTCCATCAATAAACTCAACAGACTTTAGGCATCAAAACATGAAATTTGAAAAAATGTTAGCAGCATTGAATTCATAGCTTAGAGAGAAACTTTGATTTTAAAGAATTAAGCATATATTGTTTTCAATTTCGTCAGTAAATTTTTTGATAACTCATAACCCTCTTGACATATTTAAGTTTAAAGCATTTAAGCTTGTAAATGTTCTGAATAATGTTATATATTATATATATATACCTACGTATATACATATATATACCTACATATATATACACATATGTATACCTATGTATACATGTATACGTATATACATATATGTGTATATATACACATATATATGTATATATACACATATATGTATATAGACACACACATATATGTATATATATACATGTATACATAGGTATACATATATATGTAGGTATATATAAATAGTATCTGGATATGCAGGTATAATCTCTAGATTCAATACTTTATTTACAATATTAGGTATATAGGTATAATCTCTATATTTAGTACTCTATTTTAGAATGTAATAGGTATTTTGATGTCTAATTTATGAGTGATTTAAACTTATCCTCAGAAAAGCATTGGCAATAGGTATGCAAAATACTTTAAAAAGCAATTATCAAAATAAGTATTTCCATTCAAATTTATCACTGCAAAGTGTTTTTTTTTTTTTAAGGTACTCACTAAGTAATTTATGCATCCAATATATTGAGTAGTTTTAAACTTAATACACTTTTTCCTCTTTATCCCTGGGGAATTGCTTCCAGGAACCTCTTCAGATGCCAAAATTCGAGGCTGTTCAAATCCCTTACATAAAATGATGTAGTATTTCATATAACCTACACACATCCTCCCATGTACTTTAAATCATCTCTTGATTACTTATAATACCTAATGTAATGTAAATGCTATGTGAATAGTTGTTATACGGTATTTTTCATTTGTATTGCTCTGTTTTTTTTTCAAGTATTTTTAATCCATGGTTGGATGCATCTGCAGGTGCAGAACCCATGGACATGGAGAGCCAACTGTATGTATGTATGTATGTGTATATATATATAATTACTTTCTGACGTATTTATGAAATAAAAATAATGTTAGTACATTAGAAGTAGTATAAACTAAACCTCCATAGTAGTAATACTTCAGGATATATTGTTATTCTCATTTTATAGATCAGATGCCTAGCAAAACCTTATGAAAGTTGTACAGCATACTAGTGGCTGGTGTTAAGTTTTTAAATTATCCATGTATCTGTTTTTAACATTCAAAGATTACATAGCAATTTATCTAGAAATGTGGGCTAATTAGTGACACTTTATATAAATGAGGAAATTCAATTGCATTTTTTTCTTGAGTTACAGAAAATGCCAGCATTCTCCTCGTTATATTCTGTACTCCCGTCCCCATCTATCACTTTTTTAATTGGACTGTAGAATGATCAACGTCACACCAAGCCAATTTATCCATCGTTGACCTACGTAACTGTTTTTGTTATTTTTTGCAACTTTGAATATGAGAATAAAAGCATTTAAAAAACCTTCAGAGTCATTACTTTGATGCTTCTCTGAAATGCTGTTAATTTTTTCCTCTAGACAAATCACTAGGGAATAGCAGTAACGAACTTCCTAGGCTTTATATATCTAGCACACAAGTGAATTTTGAATGTTCATGTGTGGGCAAAAATGTGTGTTTTTGCACATAATTTAGAAAAAAAGTGATTGTGTGTTTTTACCATCAACGACTCCAAAACTAATCAATATATTTTATTTTATATAATGTTATTTCAATGTTTTATTTAAATTTCCAAAAAAAAATTTATGTTATATAAAATCTACTCACCATGCTATATGTACTACCAAGAACATATAGCAGAAGGCATACTTCAAGTGAAGATAGATATTAACTTGCAGGGTTTCTAATTAAACCACACTTATCCTGGTAATGGACATAGAGAAGGGACAAATTTTGCCTTGTTACTTAGTTACTAACTTGCCTTAAAAGAAAAGCTTTTAGTCAAAATATTTTTACCTCCGTAAATAACTATTTTGAATAAAATATATTCAAAATTCAACTCGACCAGGCTTTTATATGCACTATTTATTATGCAGAAAAATATTTTCACTCAATCTTTTTGTTTCAAAAAACAAACTTTACAAAAGGCTTACTTAGCATCAAAAATTAGATTTTTTAGTAGATTGCATTATTTTAAGATAATATGCCTTTTTCTTTCTTCCTAGAGAATTATATTTATCTCATCCACATCTGGCTTGGTTATGAAATGATATCTGTTATATGCACCTCTAAGCAGAAACTTTCAAGTTCATTGATTAGTTTCAACAAGTTCTCTTTTCTCTGAGCCATAATACATGCAAAGTCCCAGATAGGGGCTATTCTTTTAGCCTCAGCTTCCAAATTGTGAATAAACCATAGCAGAGTTCCAGCCTGCCCAGCATAGATAGACATTTTTTGTTTTTGTTTTTGTTGGAAGTCTCTGAGGTTTAGAGTTGTTTATCATCACAATGATTCTAGAATAAACTGATAGATACACCTAAAAGAGAATAACTAAATTGTTACTCTTCCCTCTCTCTGGGCACTCAAAATTTATATTGTCTTAACAAAATAACATTTAGTTACATTGCATACATAGCAATACATTTTCTATCATAGCAATACGTATTTGAGTACCTACTATTTGCAAAAACAAACAAACAAACAAACAAAAAACTGGATTAAGTATGTAAATTATTTGTAAAGGATAAGTACCCATAGTTGCGAACAGGACCTAATACTACAGTTTGTGTAATAAGACAGGAACATGGAGTGTAAGAACGTCACAAGGCAATGTGTGATTCCTTTCCAATTAAGTTTTGTAAAGGAGGCTCCCATGGGTTGGAGACTTCTTCGTCAAATATTCCTGAACAACGTGGGAAATTAACTGTACACTAAGTGGTGGTAAATTTTAGATTTGGGGTGGAAAATACATTTAATGGCTAACAGAGTGAAGAAATGCACAGAAATGAGAAGGAATGAGGTCTGCTCAAGGTTAAACTTTTGGAGGCTCTTTGGGACAGTCATTGAATAAAAGACTGGAAACTGTCTTTGGATCCTGGTTTCCCCAACTGTTCTGCTACAAAACACTATTCAATAAGTGTACTCCAAAATTTGAGTTATTTTCCAATTAGTGGAAAATACAGAAATAGGAAAATGAAGAACAGTTGTATTCATGCTGAGCTCCCCATATAATTTAATATACTGATATACACTGTGAATCTCCACTATGTGAATAACAGTATGATATGGTTTGGCTGTGTCACTACCCAAATCTCATCTTGAATTGTAGTTCCCATAATCCCCACATGTCATGGGAGGGATCTGGTGGGATGTAATTGAATCATGGGGGTGGTTACCTTCATGCTTTTCTTGTGATCATGAATTCTCATGAGATCTGATGATTGTATAAGGGCTTTTCCCCCTTTTGCTCAGCAATTCTCCTTCCTTCCATCATATGAAGAAGGATGCATTTGCCTCACCTTCTGCGATAAGTGTAAGTTTCCTGAGGCTTCCCCAGCCATGTGGAACTGTGAGTCAATTAGACATCTTTGCTTTATAGATTACCCAGTCTCATGCAGTCCTTTGTAGCAGTGTGAGAATAAACTAATACAGTAAATTGGTACTGGAAGTGGGGCACTGTGATAAAGATAACAGAAAATGCAGAGGCAACTTTGGAATTGGGCAGCAGGCAGAGGCTGGAAAAGTTTGCGGGGCTCAAAAGAAGACAGAATGATGTGCACAAGTTTGGAACATCCTAGAGGCTTGTTGAATGGCTTTGACCAAAATGCTAATAGTGATATGGACAATGAAGTCCAGGCTGAGGTGGTCTCAGGCAGAAATGAGGAACTTCTCGGGAACTGGAGCAAAGGTGGCTGTTGTTGTGCTTTAGCAAAGAGACTGGCAGCATGTTGCCCCTGCCCTAGAGATTGTGGAACTTTGTACTTGAGAGAGATGATTTAGGTTATCTTGCAGAAGAAATTTCTAAGCATCAAAGCAATCAAGAGGAAGCAGAACATAAAAGATTGGAAAATTTGCAGCCTGACAATGCAATAGAAAAGAAAACCCCATTTTCTGGGGAGAAATTTAAGCCTGATGCAGAAATTTGGATAAGTAATGATGAGTTGAATATTAATCAGTAAGAGAACGGGGAAAATATCCCCAGGGCATGTGAGAGTACTTCACAGCAGCCCCTCTCATCACAGGCCCAGAGGCCTAGGAGGAAAAAATGGTTTCTTAGGCAGGTCCAGGGCCCTCCTGCTCTGTGCAGCCTCTGGACTACTTTCCTGCCACTCTAGCCAAGTAAAGGGGCCCAGAATGTTACTTCAGAGGTGCAAGCCTCCAGCTTTGGCAGCTTCCACATGGTGTTGGTCCTGCATGTGTGCAGAAGACAAGAATTAAAGTTTGGGAATCTGCCTAGATTTCAGAGAATGTATGGAAACACCTGGACGTTGAAGCAGAAGTCTGCTGCAGAGGCAGAGCTCTCATGGAGAACTTCTGCTAGGGCAGTGTGGAAGGGAAATGAGGGGTCAGAGCCCCCTCACAGAGTCCCCATTGGGGCACTGCCTGGTGGAGCCATGAGAAGCAGGCAACCTTTCTCTAGGCCCCATAATGGTAGATCCACCGGCAGCTTGTATTGTGCACCTGGAAAGCCACAGACACTCAATGCCAGCCTATGAAAGCAGCCAAGAGGGGAGCTGTAACCTGAAATGTCACAGGGGTGGAGCTACCCAAGGCCACGTGAGCTCACCTCTTGCATCAGCATGACCTGGATGTGAGACATGGAGTGAAAGGAAATCATTCTGAAACTTTAAGGTTTAATGACTGCCCTCTTGAATTTAAGAGTTGCATGGGATCTGTAGCCCCTGTGTTTTGGCCAATATCTCCCTTTTTGAACGTGTATATTCACCCAATGCCTGTACCCCCACTGTATCTAGGAAGTAACTAACTCGCTTTTGATTTTTCATGCACATAGATAGAAGAGACTTGCCTTGTTAGAGATGAGACTTTGGACTTGGATATTTGAGTTAATGATGAAATGAATTAAGACTCTGAGGGAGTGTTGGAAAGGCATAATTGTGTTTTGACATGTGAGGACATGAGATATGAGACAGGCCTGGGGCAAAATGATATGGTTTGTCTGTGTTCACACCCAAATCTCATCTTGAATTGTAGTTCCCATAATCCCCACGTGTTATGGCAGGGATCCAGTGGGACGTAATTGAATCATTGGGGTGGTTACCCCCATGCCGTTCTCATAATAGTGAGTTCTCATGAGATCTGATGGTTTTTATAAGTGTTTCCTTCCCCTTTTGCTCAGCACTTCTCTTTCCTGCCATCTTGTGAAGAAAGATGTGTTTGCTTTCACTTCTGCCATGATTGTGAATTTCCTGAGGCCCCCCAAGCCATGCAGAACTGTGAGTCAATTAAACTTCTTTCCTTTATAAATTATCCACTCATGGGCAGTCCTATATAGCAGCATGAGAATGAACTAATACACGGTTTCAGTTTTTTTTTTAAGATTACATGACCACAAACAACTTCCTTACATTGCATCTTTGTTAATATTCCCTGAAACTACTCTATTTGAAACCCAGTTTAGGAAATTATTGTAGCACAATTTTCAATAATTTGTGAAATAATAATTATGTGCTTAATTCTTTACAGTATTGAATTTCAAACTTTTCAAGTATGAGGATTTTAAAAATAAAAAATAATTTTATGGACCCTCCCCATAAAATAGTAGTTGGACTGGATGTGTGATTAAACATATTCATAGCTGAACTGAAATTCTTAAGTTTACATATTCCCAATTTACTACTTAGATGTGTAACACTGTGCAAGCAAGTTAACTTCTCTTTACTTCACTTTCTCAACTGCAAATTGAAAATAGCAATCGGGCCAGGCGCGGTGGCTCACGCCTGTAATCCCAGCACTTTGGGAGGATGAGGCAGGTGGATCACCTGAGGTCAGGAGTTCCAGACCAGCCTGGCCAACATGGTGAAACCTTGTCTCTACTAAAAATACAAAAATTAGCTGGGCATGGTGGCACATGCCTGTAATTCCAGCTACTCGGGAGGCTGAGGCAGAAGAATCGCTTGAACCTGGGAGGCGGAGGTTGCAGTGAGACGAGATTGCACCACTGCACTCCAGCCTGGGCGACAGAGGGAGACCCTGTCTCAAAAAAAAAAAAAAAGAAAAGAAAAGAAAATAGCAATCATATGTGTATCATTCTCAATCATGTGTCTGTGTGTGCATTTGTTGAGTGGTTGTAGTTGTGAATTTGTGTTTGTGCCTGTGAGTGTGCTAGGAATATAGGTAAAGCTGACTATTTATTGAGAAATATGTATAATATCCACAAGTTAAAAATTAAGCAACATTTAAAATGAATATTTAATTAACATCAACCCACATATTTCGAATATAATAGCTCCTATTTGTGCAAGATATTTATTTAGTCTGCCTTCAGTACATGGTGTCTACATGAATTTACAATTCTTTGTAACACTCTGGGGAGTAACTCAGCCATTTGAGAGTGACTGAAGGTTTCTGAAAAGACAAATGACAGAAAGAAAGGTATATTTAAGATGATAAATTTTCTGGGAAGAATGTAGAGAAGATTCAGTCAATGAGAGAGAGGTGGCAATGAGATCAGTGGAAAAACTATCATATTCCCCAAGGGCTGTGTGCATGTAAGCATTATTTCACTAAAACATCAATAAATGGCTTCAAGGCAAGAATTTTATCATATGCTTTAAAAATGGTCAACTCTTTTCAGCATAAATGAAATAAATCAAGTCCAAAAAAGTTCTAAAAGGAAGCACAGAAAGAGAGATAAAAGAGAAAGTTAGGAGATATCTGATTTCTAATATATAAAGCTGATGCTGATGCCATTCTTCACCAGCACTGCTCAATACTGTGGCCTTGGGTGGCCCATATCCAGGCCAATAAAGGAAACTTTGATATGAAATGAATGAAGAAAGATGTATCAACTGTAAGTCCCTGCCTTAAAATAGCTATTATGGGTTCCTAACAGATTGCTTACCTAACCTGTAATCCAAGTCATTCATTGGGATAACATTCATATTCAAACAACGTTTGAAGTACAGAATATATGCACCATACCTGAATTTAGTATTTTTTCAACATATTTCTAAAGCAGATGATTTGGTGCAATGCCAGCTTACATTTGGGGATAAAGAAAAGTCTATGGATTGAACCTGTATGCATTTTTGCTGAAATATGGATTAGAATCAGAAAATAGGTTAAAATTCAGGGGAAATCAGGTTAAATGAAATTTAGATAAATTATATAAAAAAGTAATTTCTCAGAGAGATAACATAATGCTTATTGCAGTATTGCTAAATCCCAGGTTTGTTAATTAACAGATAAAGCAATCTACTTTAATTGCATCTAATTAAGATAATTTAGACTCCAGAGTATTCTGTGTTGTTGCAGAAAAAAAAGTAAGAATGAAGACTAATGGTAGAGAATGTAGGTCTCTCTGCTTTTGCAGATACTTGTTATAACTAATAATTTTAAATATTTAAATACTTTAATTAGAAAATTTTAAGAAATAATTGAATTAGAAATGTTTAAGAGCATTATAATTTCATCACCAATGCTATTTTTTAAAAAAATAAACACATCTACAGCCCATATGTTGTTATAATGTATTGAATGCACTTAATAATCTGTTTTTAATTACTTCTGTTCCATCAAAATGAGTCTTTACTGACAATGTGTCTCACTAAAGTTAAATATGAGATTTGTTTTAGAAATATCTGTGTGCAAGCCATACATTTTCATGACTCACCTCAGGTTAAAGGAGGTAATGCACGTGCAGGGAACCCAATAAAGGACAAATTACCAAGCAGAAGAAATTCCAGTACACACAGCTAGGATCTGTTTCATCTGAAGGTGTCATGGAATACAAGGCAAAACTAGAGACCCACCTTCAAAAGGTATCTTTGCTATTCAAGCCTAATGGTGCTAGCTCACAAATGACATCTGTTCAATCTATTGTTTCTCTTTTGCCCTTTCCATGTATTTGTCCACATTACAGTATAAGTGGACTTGTAATTCTATCAAAAAAGGAGTCAATGAGTTAGAATAATTTTCCTTAAATAGAGCTGTGATTGTGACATATTTCGTAACAGACATACCATACATATAATTTTATCAAGATAATATAATCTGCTCCTTATTATACTTCTAAAATACTCAGATACTTTAAAAAGCTCAAAAGAGTGTCTTCATTACTCCTGCAATAAATGTAGTCCCTAAAACCCAGCATCACAGGTATTTTTAAGTATTCCTTTTTATTTTAATAGAAAGCTGAGAAACAAATTATTTCAATTAGAAATTTCAGTATAATAAAGTAAAATATCTGTCAGAAATTTTGTTTTAATTAAAATCGAAGAAACAGATAACCCATCATTTATATTTAGCTTCATTCTTTCCAAATAAGAAAAAGAAAGAAAAGTTGAGAAAAAGGAGAGTAGGAGGAAAGGAAGGAGGGAAGGAGTAGGGCAGAGGAAGAGAAAAAGAGAGGAAGAGAGGAAAGGAGGAAAGGAGGAAGGGAGAAAGTAAGAAAAAATGATTCTGGTGCTTTAATTTTAGCACTATAAAGCACGACACTCTCTCAGAATTGCTGATGTGGTTTCCTTATCTCTAGGTGCAAGACAATAGAAAAAGAGTCTTATAAGCCTTTTTGGTAAAGTGCTCTAGCACTTTCTATTAAAAAACCTGCAGATACTAAAAAATTATCTGATTTATTGTTATTTCTAACATTAAATTCACACACAAAAATGGAACTTGCTATAATCCACTGAGAAATGGAAATGACATGCAGCAGCAGAGGTCATAAAATGTTTTGATATATCCCTTTAATCATATTAATTCAAAATTGGTTATTAATCACCTATTTTGTTCCAGACACTGAGCTAGGCGTTTGGTGTATGTATCATTTTCAAGTCTCACAAGAACTCTGTGAGGTAGTTAGTTTTCTAATTTCATAGAAGAGGAAACTAAGTCTCAGGCATTCGTCAGTTGCCAATATCACGAGCTGTTGTCTTATGGAGCCAAGATTCAACGTGAAGCCTATTGCCAAAGCTGACTTGCTCTTCTTTCAAAACTTATACTGGCGGACTTAGTGAGTGGTTTATAAACACAGGGCTTTCTCCTATTTTGTAGAAACTTACAATATATTTAACAACTAAAGAGGGCCACTCAAAATAACAAGCCAGTATATCACCAGTGAATAAACCAAAGGGTAAGAAAATATGGACTCGCATCTGGAATCCAGAGGTAGATGTTTCAAGTGATTTAGGAAAAAATTAATGAATAAAATAGTTGTTTCTTTTATTTTCTTTTGTCCAAATTTATATATCCAATAAAAATATTTCTCAGCTTTTAGGAAGCATTGTTTACAGACCTAATTGTTAAGCATTAACTGACTTTAACTGCCTAATAAAATGAACTACGTAATCTTAGGAACTACCAGATCGTTGCACAGACTTTGAGTCTTTTTATCAAGGAATCTTCCTTCTGCTCCATCCTGCACTACACACATACATTACCCCCACAGATAAGTCTTTCCAGTAGTGCAAACTCTAGGAGATTCTGAGCCTCCTTGGACAAGTTGGAAATTCCACTGTTAACCATTTTTTAAAGATACAGGGAATGGAAGGTACAAAAATGGTGCTTAAAAACATCTGTGTCTTTCAAAGCCCCTTTTTAAAAGTGAGAAGTGATATGTCGCTACCATCACATAAATATAAGTGAGGAGTCAGAGAAAGATACAGCCCATGGGCCTCAGATGCTATGCCAGAGAATGTTAATGCTCTATTTTATATTGTTATCACACAAAATTCTATGTGTTCATTGCTTATTTTGATATATTTGCCTTCCACAAAAGGTTCAACTGGACTATGTAGAATTAAGATTGGTTCTGTGGAATGGTTACAGAACTACAAACAGAAAGTAGTATTCTTCTCAGCACCCTCACACAGGACAAGGTGGTGGTTGCAGTGGTAATTAGCAAGTGGTCTCCAGGAGAATGTGAGAATTGGGGATTAAAATTAGTATTCCAGTTTCAAGTACCAGTTCCAATATGGAGTTTTCCATTTATCGTCAAATGGAAACTCTTTTGTTGAGGGAGATGGCAGTGTTTTCTACTCCCCAAAATTACCAGTGTGAGAGTTTCACAAAATTAAAGTGTTTTGGATATTATCACATTCATTTCCAACACATAGTAAACAAAGGAGATGTTATTATGCAATATACCAGTGTTATAATAATAAGAAAGTAAATTGTTTTCATGAAAATATAGTATCATTGAATCACTTTTTCTTTCAAAGATAATACTTTAATTCTAGGAACCTAGAAATACTAACCTTGGACAGAGACCTTGTTTTTAAAATCAAATGTCATCAAATGCAATCAAATATATGATTCATTCAGTGTCACTTCAGGGTCCAGAAAATATCAAGAAATGTTATTTGCTTAACAGGGGACTCCCTAAATATTTTTGTATCAAAGTCTGATACTTAGGGAGCTCTTGCTTTATAGAATTCAATTTCAAGTTTTGTTATGCAGATTCGGATTTGTTCTGAAGCAGCAGCTGAAGATTCTGCTTTTGTAGATACCTAAACTAGACAGACCTGACTTTGGAAGTAGCTATTGACTTTCTGTATCCTAGGCAGTTTCATATTGATCTTGAGGCAACTCAATTACCCGCACCTGGAAGAGGCAATGAATTTGAATAGTGTTCATGGCTTTTTTATACATCTTTTTCTCCCTTTGTGAAGGGCAATGACTTACACTTTGCAAAATGAATTAGCAAGGAGATACTCTTGTTCTCTTCTTGAAGGTAACAGAAAAGAGTCTTTAAGATATAGCACTTTCTAGTCAAGTGTTGAGATTATTTATGAATACTTATTCTATTCAATTTTCATAGCCTAGATGATTAAAGTGTTTTTCTTTTTTTAAAAAAAATTGAGGCTAGCTAAATGTTAAACTTCAAATAATTGAGGTTTAAAGAAGTAATCGATGTCTCTTTTCCCAAAGTTAATAATAGAAAAAAAAAACATTATCTCCAGAGAAGAAGAGAGGCATATTGCAGAATAATCAAATTACTTTTCATTGAACAGTAACTACGGGATTTTTTTTAAAATATGGAACTATAACATTTCAAGGTGGAAGGACACTCAAGAATGAGCTTTCAAATAAGAACTGAAATGATGTCTGCAGTGTGACCGACTCCACCAGATACTATTGGTGTGATATCTGCTAAGCTACTTGGCACTACGATCCAAGTAACTTTAGGGCTTTTGGAATAAATGCAGATTATTACCACACCATCTCATAAGAGTTGTTATCAAGGGTAAATTAGATAACATCTGCAAATGCTTTATTCCAGTTCCTGGCACAAATTAAATGATCAAGCATATGATTAACTAGTTCAACTCCATTATTTAACAGGTGAAGTAAGAACTAGAAATATTTTAAATTAGTTAATTAAGGTAACAAGGCTAATTGGCAGCAAAATTGTAATTAAAAGTATGAAACCTGGCATTTTGAAATTTACATTTTAAATAGAATGATGTTCAATTCTTATATTCATGTTGATAGATATCTCTTAAGCAATGCACATATTTTTTGAGCATTGCTTCTTCTATTCTAAGAATTAAACTAAACACTGTCGGAGATCAACAGATAAATCAGTACTTTCATGAAGCTTATCATTTAATAGAAAAAAATAAAAATGTAAGGCTAGAATTATAAGACAGAAACAACATTTCCTAAGAGGAAAGATCACGTTTAGTTGAATACAACTGGAAAAGACTTCCTAGATAAACTATTGTTGAGATGTATTTTAAAAATAGATGTACTTTTTCCCTGCCAAAGGCTTACTTACAACTTATGTGTCTACTTGAATGTCCTCCCAAGGATATGTGACTCTCACAACTCTGCTTCCTCTGATTCTGCCCTTTATACCTTTTTGTTGTTGCTATAAATGTTTTATTTCATGCTAAATTTATAATCACCCAGGAGGTTTACTGTTTAAAAGTTATAGTCATATCATGCTTTAAAAACATAAAAGAGAAAAATCAACTAATAAAATCACCGGGTTTTAGAAGTTTCTCTAGCCTTTCATTTGCTCTTATTTATTTTTGCATGACAATTGTGAAATCCAAACAAAGAAAAGAACATTTTCTTTATCTCTAATTATCTGTGCTTTTATGTGAGCGACTCCAAATTTTATTTTAATCATTGGAAAAAAATAAGAAGGCTTGTCATAGTGTCTGATTAACTTTTTAATTGTACTTTAAATCTTGGCTCAGCTTTAACCATCTGTCCATATATCACTTCACTCTCCATAGCTGCTAGGCTCAATTAGGGACCTATCTGAGTTCTCTCAGCACTTTGGGACACAGTACTCATCACGTTGAAGGGTCATCATATGTGTTCCCATTTTTTTCTCTGCAGGAAAGTGAGCTTCTGGAAGGCTGTGTCTGAGTCCTGTTCCTCCCATATTCAATGAATGCTGTTTGAATGGATCAATCAAATGGAGCTCTGTTTCAAGAAGAAGCTACCATGCAAAACAAGAAGACAAAGGAGTTTTTAAAACCGAGCGGGTATCAAAAGTAGTCTAGGAACAGAATTATTCGAACAGTTTACACATTATCAGAAAAATACAAACAGTAGTAATTTTCCTGAGATAAAAGAAAAAGAAGGCCAAACATAGGAAGAAATCTAAGCTGTTAGGCAGTCATTATAATGGCTTGTTTGCTTTAATTTTCTCATTTAATTATGATATTTCTGTTCATTCAGTATACTTGGATAAATATTGTTTAAACATGTTTTTGAATATTACAGTGAAAAAGAGTAATAATTCTAAAGAGAAAAAGGTTAAAAAATATAAAGCTCACTTTAAAAGAAAATGTCTAAAGAAGCTTTGAATAAAAGCTATGATGCCCTCTGGTGTGCACACATTTTAGAACCAGTCTAATACAGACTTTACATACATATTCACTACATGCTAACTGCTTAAAAATTCCATTAGAAAGTACAACAATTCACAATATACTTAATTTCAAAAGACCCAAAATACTAACATAAACTATTTCATACATTTTTAAAATATAGATGCAAATGAGCCTAGCTTTTTTCTGTTTGTGGGTGTCGTAGTAATTTCTGACTAAAACGTCAAACCCTAAGTTCTCAGTGAGCTTGTCTGCAACTCATCAGAGAATTATGAATAAACATGGATGGAGGAGTATGCAGATTTCCTAATAGAAAAGCCATGAATGTTTTAACACCCAGGGGTTCAAATTATAATAAAGGGATAGCACCTGTCACTGGAGGCAAAATACAAGATCACCTTTTCAATCCCAGGAGCAATTAAATCACTGACAATTTAGCCTCTCTCTGGAAAGCAGAGTCTCCAAAGAATCCGTGTGTATGTATATCTCAGAGTGCCACAAGTAAGGAGGTTGCTTTAAATCCCTCTTCTTAGTATTTCCCATATATCTTATGAAAAGGTTCCCCCACCACCAATTAAAGGATGATTTCCTGTATTTTATTAAATTATGAGAGGAAATACTTACATGGCCTCTTCTGATTATGACAGCTGATCACTAATATGATGTGACCTCCCCATTTCATGTAGTTTTGTGCAGACGTGATTTCTGCATTGAAGCTTTGGTAAAAATGTTTCAATTTATTTGTCTAATGGCATATTTTTACAGGAAAAATACTGAGAAAAATTATATTGAATGCTCTGGAGAATCTATGCAGCTTGTTTAATAGACGTGTATTCATCTGAGAAAATGCATGAACTGGCCATACTTACATCCTATTCTGAAGGATGACTCATGAAGTTTCCTGTGTTTCTAGCATCAATATGCCACCACTCTGATCACAGCTTCTTACTCTAGGGATTAGAAGGAGGTTCCTGTGACGGAGACTGGTCCTTGGCCTCTCATCCAGGTGGCAGAGTGGATTAAAAGGCAAGAATGCAGGCAACAGAGTTCAAGACTGAAGAATCCAGGAGGAAGCAGAAGAAACAAGTTCCGCAGAGCAGAGCCAATGAAGCAAAGATGCTTGAAGCTTAAATACCAATTAGGGGAGAACTGCAGTAAGAGGGGATGTGTACGCTTCTGAAAAAACTCTGGGTGGCAGCAGGGGAGTCGAGCTTCTGGAGTAGGACACGCATTACTGTTCCAGAAAGCGCAAGCACACTCTTCCACACGCTACAACCTCTGCTCTCTGAGGCCTGCCAAGGCGGCAACATAGATGATTTTTCTCTTTCTGACTGCTCTTAATGAATATATATTTACTGAAGTTACCTTAACAACTAACTATTCTTTTTAGCCTAAAATGCATATCCAGAGTATGCACTGTACTCTAATGACTTCACTATTTGCATATCACATATTCAATAGTGTCAGTTCCAAAAATGGTCCATTAAAATGAAAGGAAAAAAAAGAGTGTTTAAAAAGCCAGAAATTTAGTTCTGTGAAAACATACGAATTTGATATGGAGAAGATAAATTTTGGAACACTACAGAGTTCCTGAGTTTACTGCATAAATGATGGAAGTCAAGAATAACAATCAAGATTTAATTCATGTATTCCATAACATTTTTGAGCTTCTTTTATAAACCAGGCTTTTAAAAATTAACTACTAGGAACTGGAAGATTGTAAAATGAAGTTCTATGTTCAAAATTAATTTTTAGATATTCGTGGGACTAAATACATGAAAAAATACTATGAAATCATTAATGAAAAAACAAACATGTAACAGTAAAGTATTACAAGGTCAAGAATAGGCTGGGCCCAGTGGCTCATGCCTGTAATCTCAGAGCTTTGGGAGGCCGAGGCAGGTGGATCACCTGAGGTCAGGAGTTCAAGACCAGCCTGGCCAACATGGTGAAACTCCGTCTCTACTAAAAATACCAAAGATTAGCCAGGCGTGGTGGCAGGCGCCTGTAGTCCCAGCTACTTAGGAGGCTGAGGCAGGAGAATTGCTTGAACCTGGGAGGCGGAGGTTGCAGTGAGCCAAGATCGCCCCATTGCACTACAGCCTGGGCAACAAGAGTGAAACTCAACAAAACAAAACAAAACAAAACAAAAGGTCAAATATAAATATACATAAATAAACCTGAATATGGGCCGGGCGCGGTGGCTCACGCCTGTAATCCCAGCATTTTGGGAGGCTGAGGCGGGTGGATCACGAGGTCAGGAGATGGAGACCATCCTGGCTAAAACGGTGAAACCCCGTCTCTACTAAAAATACAAAAAATTATCCGGGCGTGGTGGCGGGAGCCTGTAGTCCCAGCTACTGGGGAGGCTGAGGCAGGAGAATGGCGTGAACCCGGGAGACGGAGCTTGCAGTGAGCCGAGATCGCGCCACTGCACTCCAGCCTGGGAGACAGAGCGAGACTCAGTCTCAAAAAAAAAAAGTAAATAAATAAATAAAACCTGAATATGAAGAATTAATTTACAAAAGGACTATGGTTTTTAAATATCCTAAAGATGTAGTCTGTCAAATTTCCATATACCAAAATGGAAAATACATAAGTATATAATTATATATAATGTATTATAATTATGTAACTATATATATGCAATATACATATAAAGTTGAAAATATGAGTGTGCACAGGCACACATGAAAGTCTAAAAAGAATCTTTTCGTAACAATGCCTTGGCTGGAAGACTTAATTTTGGTTAAATAAAATACAGCAATCTAACCTCACCCAATAATTGCCACATGAAAATTATTTCTGCCAAGTCTATATTGTTATCTATCTTCCTGAAATATAGATGAATAGACATAACTTTCTCTAGCTTTTATTTTAACTACTGTCATATTTCTTAAACCATTCAGGCTTCTGTGCCAAAATACCACAAATTGTGTGATGATAAACAACAGTAATTTGTTTCTTACAATTCTGAAGGCTGCCATGCCCAAGATCATGGTGCCAGCAGATTCAGTGTCTGGTAAGAACCTGCTTCCTCTTCAACAGCTATGTTCTCATCCTGACCTCATATAGTGGAAGGGGTGAGGGGTATCTTTTGACCCTCTCCTATAAGAGCAATGATTTTATTTGTGCAGATTCCACTCCTATGACACAATCACCTCCCAAAGGCCCCACAACCTAATACAATCATTTTGGGAGTGAAGATTACAACATATGTATTTTGGAGGGACATAAACATTTATACCATAGAGCCATACATATACAGGTTGAGCACCCTTAATCTGAAAATATAAAATGCAAAATGCCCCATACTCGAAACTTTTTGAGTGCCAACATGATACCAGAAGTGAAAGATTCACACTTGACCTCATGTGACTGGTGCATAAAATTATTTAAAATGTTACATAAGATAAACTTCAGGTTATGCATATATGAAATAAAAAATGAATTTTGTGTTTTAACTTTGGTCCCATCCCCAAGGCATTTCATTATGTATTTTCAAATATTCCCAGATCCCCCCAAAATATGAAATCTGGAAGAAACACTTCTTGTCCCAAGCATCTTGGATTGGGAATATTCAACCTGTAGTTGTAGGGCACTGACATTAAAAAATGCCAAACTTAGGTTCAATTTGCTAAAAGGTGGAGGAGATCTAGAACTAAGTTAATGACAAGAAAAGAGACCAAAGAACTGAGTAGTATTTCAAATCAACATAATCTTTTTCTCATTTTTTTAAATTCACAAAAATTAAGGTAACGGGCAATTGCTAACATGTACTAAAATTTCCAGTGTTACCTATAGTTTACACAGGAATTCCCAGTTTTTCAATAGAAACTGGATCTTCTTCATATTAAGTCCTGAGAGGCTGATGACTTTTAAAATAATAGCCCTTTTAAATATTGTCCTTGAAAAGCCAAAATAAAGCTTTGATTTAAAAAAAATGCTACATATGTATGTGTGCATGGATATGTATCTGTGTGTGTCTGTGTGTGTGTGTTTGTGTGTGTATGCCACAATAAAACAGGTTCACGTTTGCTCACTGTTTAGTAGAAAATGAAAGATTTTGTTACTTTGAATAGCTTAGTTGAAAATGTTCAGCATTTCTAGTTGTAAAGCGTAAAAAAGAAAAGCCTTTCAATGCATACTACCTATTGTCTGGTCAAAATGAAGAGTGCAGTTATATACACCAATTATTTCCTCAAAATATGTTACTTAGAATGGAATTTCTCAAGTTATTAGGCCATTGTAAATTCCTAAGATGTCTACTATATTTCCTTATTTCTGTGTACTGATTCTGAGATATTGAACCAAAATATCCCAAGAAGGGATTATGAGTCTAAGTTGTAATCATTTTCGCAGGTGTCTTATTACTCAGATAAATTTGGGAACTATTTATTTCTTAGTGGTCAATAAGACAGGTATGGACAGAAACAGAAACGTGCATTCAAGCATTGCTTATCAAATCAGATTTGTCAAATCTGATTTCTCCATAAGATCACTTGGGAAATTCTATAAAACCCAGATTTGGGGGCCTTGTTGTAGATGTACCTGTTTAAGAAACTTTAGGAATCATATTTTAAAAGCTTCCCAAATCAAATTTGTATTCGATTTGTCTGAATATATCTGCGAGCTTTTTGGAGAGCCGAGATGAAAAATTGCTCTGATAAATCACTAAGTTTGCATCACTTAGACTCCTAACAGTTTTTAATTTAATTTAATTTAATTTTACTAGAATACTTACACATTGTCATTTTGAATTTAATCTATTTTCTACTCTACACTGCTGTCAACTTTATCTTTGTCCACTCCCTATTTAATAAATATCTAGGATTCCTAAAGAAGTCCAAAACAGCTCAATATTTGCTCATCAATTTATTTATTCATTCGTTCTTTCAACAAAGACTTACTAAGTATATGTGTGGTTTTTTAGGAAACACTTATTGATTGACTGATGAAACAAAAGACCAAGCCTATGTTCTCAGAGTGTTTTCTTTCTAGAGGGAGGAGACATAAAATCAGATAAACAACACCAACATATATTGATAAAGAAATAGATAAAGCATAATTTTCATCATTTTCTTGATAGCTATAGCCAAGCCAATTAATTACAGGTATAGCATTTGAAGCCCATAGGACTCGAGGAAGTCCACAAATTAGTTATATGGGGGATATATTAAACTCTGAAATTAAATGCAAAAAATTATGTACATATGTATGTTCAAAATTTTCTGTGGAAATTATCCATTGCCATTGTCAGATGTTCAAAGGTGTCATTGTTACCCAATAAGAATTTTCTGATAGAAAATGTGTCTTACAAATTCAAAAGATTTCAGGTTTCAGTCAGAGAATGTATTAGTTTATTATTGCTGCTGTAACAAACTACCATAAACTTAGCGGCTTAAAACCACACCAATTGAGAGCAGAAGTGTGAAATCAATTTCATTTGGCCAAAGTCAAGGTGTCACCAGGCTGGATCCTTCTTGAGGCCCCAGAGTGATTCCATTTCTTTGTTTTTTCTAGCTTCTCTAAGTCCCCAGTATTCCTTGGTCAGTGCCTTTCTCTCATCTTCAAAGTGTATCACAAAGTGTTTGCTACTGCAGTCACATCTTCTATGATCCCCTCTGATCATCTGCTCTCTCTTAGGAGGACCCTCATGATTATATTTGGGACCCACCTGAATAATCCAGGAATATCCCCTCGACATCAACATTCTTAATTTAATCACATTGACAAGATCTCTTTTGCCATATAAAGTAACGTTAACAGATTCTGAGGATTAGGGTGTGGACATTTTTGGAAGGGAGTAGCATTATTCAGTCTACCACAGTGGATTAAGGAGGTATTTAGGGAAGGCAATTACATAATTTATAATCACTAAAATCATAAAATCTAGGTGGTCATCTTTTTGTTGATACACAGTCACAGGTACCTTTTTACAGATGTAATATAGTTTACATCAAGGATTGGCAAGCTTTTTCTAAAAAGTAACTCTTTTAGACTTTGTGGGTAATGTTATGTCTAGTGTAACTGACAAACCCTGCCACTGTACTGGAAAAGAATCCATAAGCAATCCATAAATAAATGAACAGGAATATGTTCAAATAAAACTTTATTTACAAAAACAGGAAGTGGGCAGCATTTGACCCATGGTCCAGAGTTTTCTGATCCCTGGTTTAGATAAGTATAAACACATTAAGCATTTAGTGAGAAGCTATTTTATGTGATATTGTTTGGTAATAAGGTTGTAACATGTTTAACAACCTGGTCTTTGGACACAAATGCATTTGGGTTCAAAACTCATTTTTGTCACAAGCATTATAAAATTATAGAAATTAATTAGCTGTCTAACCATAACCCCATCTGTCACAAAGTCACATTTACTTAACTGGGTTGTTTCTAAGATGTGATATTATAGGTATAGAACATGTTCCTGAGGTTGGCAGATATTTAAGTGCCAATAAATATTTTATATTACATTCATGCATAGATGCTGGGGTATAACAATATTTCACTTGACTGTAGAGTCATACATACAGATCCAGTCAATAAAACAGTACAAAGTGTATTAAATTAAATATGGGGTATATATTAGTAATAAAAGAAGTCACAGCTGATATTTAGCTGTGTATT
Organism: Pongo pygmaeus; assembly: GCF_028885625.2. Classification (NCBI taxonomy): domain Eukaryota; kingdom Metazoa; phylum Chordata; class Mammalia; order Primates; family Hominidae; genus Pongo; species Pongo pygmaeus. The sequence continues at coordinate 14,854,449 of NC_085930.1, read as the reverse complement.
TGAGTCCTTAAATGAGGTTAAAATTGCTTAATAATGGTTGGAAAAAAATGCTTAAATTTTGACTTTAAAAAAATTCCTATTATAGTAAAAATAATAAGGTATATAATTCTGTTTTAACAATAATTCAAGTTTTAAGTCCATATACATTTTATTTAATTGGAGAACTAAAATTTAAAGTTTTTAATTTAAATTTTTATTGCTCAAGACGTACATTGGCTGGGCGTGGTGGCTCACGCTTGTAATCCCAGCACTTTGGGAGGCCGAGGAAGGCAGATCAACTGAGGTCAGGAGTTCAAGAGCAGCCTGGCCAACATGGTGAAGCCCCATCTCTACTAAAAATGCAAAAATTATCCTGGTGTGGTGGCAGGCACCTGTAGTCCCAGCTACTCAGGAGGCTGAGACAGGAGAATCGCTTGAACTCTGGAGGTGGAAGTTTCAGTGAGTCAAGATCACACCATTGCACTCCAGCCTGGGCAACAGAGCAAGACTCTGTCTGAAAAAAAAAAAAAAGTACATCAATATTAAAAAACAATGGGCTTGAAAATGAATTAAGTCAAATCATCTTTCCTCTTATGATTAGAAATCATTTCAGACACTTTTCAAGGAGGATTCTATTTGAACTAGACAGTGCTGATTGATGATTTGGTACATATTCTCCTCTAATTCAAAGGCCACAGTCCACTTATTCAAATTTTGGCATTATTCATGTCAAAGTAAATTTTGTACAGCCTCACATGAAGTAAAAGATTGACGGTGCCCAATAACTTTTCGTAGTTTATAATATGTTTAGGCTTACAGAAAAAGTATTCACTTTCATAATGAAAATATATGAAATTATTTTGACTAAACTATCTGAAATATCAAGACTTAAGGGAACAATGTAAATAACTCTCTATTTTTTCCTGCAACAGAGAGCTATTAAATGTTTTTCACCATTTTGATACTTATTATTCTATAACCATGAAAGCCAAATCAGGCTATTTCAAACTTACTTATATGAAGCATTTTTCTTAGTAGAAAACTTATTATCACTCTGCTTTGGAATATAAATAATGTAGGGACATTTTTGGTTGTTGTTCTCAAATGCCAACTTAAAAAGCTACATATCCTCTTTTGCTCTCAAGTGTTTTATAACATATAATAAAGAATTCTTCTCTTGAAGACTTTGTAAAAGTATTTGTTATAGTATAAATCCAGTTCAGAAAAAATATACTTGAGCAACTTCTAAGAAGAAAATACCTGATTTAGACATTGATTCTGAAATATTACTCTGACAATATTTGTATTCTAAAAAGTGATATGTTTACCTAAGGAACGTTCTATTCATTTTTTGTGTGAGTAATAACATTTTAATTTTACTAAATGTTCTTAATTCTAAGTAATTCTTAAAGTTCTTTTGAGCACAAATATGATTATTCAATTATATTTAGTAGGATAGATTACATTTTGAGAGAAATCAGAGATAGCAAACAATTTCAAAACAAATTACACAATAGATTAAGTTAGTGGAGGTAGAAAACAGAGAAACATTGATGGGCAGAAGAGAAAAGTAGTTTTGAATTTCTCAGTGTACAGTGTTATGACATTGTTAAAATTATTTTGGAGGAAGATAGGCCTGAATTCAGGGCCTTGCTTTTTATTTACTCATTATGAGAATATTGTAATGCTTTTATCTGAGACCAAGAACTAGTTCTATAACCTACCTCATACACATAGGAAAGTGAAATGAGATACAGTGTGACAAGCGACTTGTACAATGTCTTTTAGGGGCTGGTAGTCGAGACAGTAATAGAATATCTAATGACATATTAATTGAATGGAAGAAGAAAAAGAAAAATATAAATTGAATGTGATTGAAGTTGCAATTCTGTGATTCAGCCATTAAAAGAAACAGAAAAAGCTGGATGTGAAGGGAGTGATAAAGCAAAGAGCTAAACATAAGGCTAAAAATCTACTCTTATTCCTCTAACACCTTGCATTATTAGTTCTTACAATATTTTGACTATCTTTAATTGGACTTTGGTTATTCATTCTAATTAACTAATAAGCTACTTTATTCTAAAACACGATTGTTTTTATTTAAAACTAGGAATGCTTTGTCTCGTATTTACTACCATAAAGAGCAGTTGGCTTGTTCCTGTCCACACAGGTTTACTTGTCATTCATTGCCTTCTGCTTTATTGATTAAATGACTTTTTGCGAGTTTGTATTCAGTCCAACACCTCCGTTTCTAATAGATAGGGCCTAGAAAAATGATGAAGTTTCTGGGGCCAAATAGATTGTGGCACAGCTGATGCTTTGTTCAAAATCTATACTGATTGCAATAACTGGATCAATCATGTGGCTATCTGCATTGATTTGTAAGGCTGCTGACAATTTGAATCAGCTGTCATTTTGCATAGAAAACTGTTGCCCTAACCTATATGATTAAAATCGACTCTCTTTTAAATAGATGGTAAATAGAAAACAAAAGACAAATCAGAGAAGGAAAAGTATAACATCTACCAACTGGAAAACTAATGCCACTATTTCATCAACATTACTATTCGTAGTAAACATATTTTCATTGCTAAGCCTATGGCACTATTCAAGAAAGTTCAATATAACAAATATCAAAGAATAGTTTTGAAGATATGGAGATAGCTAACAGTCATAATGAAAGGTATTAAAATGTATAGCTCTATGGAAAATACATAGTGAAATATATACAGACAGGAGTTATCAATTATAAAACCTTAACTGTTTAACATTGTTAAAAACAAACCTAATTGTGCCTGTGTCTTTTTTGTTTACTAATATCAAGCAAATATTCTTCCTAAAACATATAAATTTATGTCTCAATTCTAGTGTCCAGGGAATAATTTTTCTATTTGATAAGACTATAAAGTCTAAAACAAAAATCTTCAGAAAACTGTTTCATGTCTTGCTTCTCACTATTGTTTGTTTAGTTATGAGAAATAATAATATATTTATCATAGAATTTTAAGAAGAGTTTAGTATGTTTCATAACTTTAGGTATCTCAAAAGTGTTTTGTGAGCAGTAGGACTAATGTGATATTGTTTATTTTTATTCGGGATGTATTAATTTCTTTTCATTATTCACAGCATAATATCTACCTCTGAGAGTAGCAACTTGAGCTCAAAATATGTACCTTATTTCCAGCAACAACATCTTTAAAATAATTACATATTTCAATAAACAAAATAAACTCTTTTCTTCCATTTTGTTAACTTATCTCTAATTATGAAATTAAAGTAATCAAATTCTAAATATTTTATTTATTTAAATATTTAAAAAGTTTTCACAAGTGAATGTTTCAGATGTTTGTCTCAAAAATGCTGTTTAAAAACTTTTCAGTCATATAATCATCAATATTTTAATTTTAAGCAAAGGAAATTATAACCACTATTACTATAATTTGAACTTATGTATAGAAAGCACATATCATTCATATCTTATAGATTTTATTAAATTCTAATTTAAAAATTTGAAATGTTTAATGTACCAATATATTAGTGAGAATAAGTAAAAGACAATTTTGGTATACAATATTAACTAAATACTTAATTTTCAATTTCTATTTAAATTTGTGTATATTTTACTTATTTTTCTCATTGAACTGAGTTCAATGGGTATTTTCCAAATTTAAAATTATATCTTCAAGAAAACGAATCATGGGTGCTTTGTAGACATCTTTCTATTAATTTATTTCCTTAAAAATTCAACATATCAGAGATTAAATATACTATTTACAATATTCACTTTTGATCAACGTTTTTAACCTTAAAATTTTTAACTTTAAGAAAAAAAACTCTTAAAATATTTATATTCCTAATTACAGATTATATATGACTATCACTAAAGGTTAATTTATGTAGCTGAAAATAAATTAACATAAAGCATAGAAGAGAGTATGAGAGGGCAACTTACTCCTTGTTTCTAAAACTGGCAAAGTGTGAAGGTCACAGCTTATATATTAATATATTCTATTATGTCATCTGTGGTAAACAAAGAATATTAAATACTCTTATTCATTTTCTTCTAATGAACATATATTACTAAGGTGTCTAATGAATAGATAAAACATCTTTTTTCATTAAATATTTATTAAAATAATGTTCTCTATGCTCACCAATTAAGGAACAATTTATTCCAAAAAGATAGCAGGGCAAACTCCAAAGAGACTGACTTGATTCGCATGATATAAGCCTCTGGCTATCAAATCGATAATATTCCCTCCTGTTCTTTATTAGATAAATAAAAATAAAATAAAATACAATGTAAACCAAAGGAAGTTATTTAAAGCTAAATTGAATGCAAAAATTTTTATTGAATTCCATATTAATTTCAAAATCTTAACTTTAGTGATTTACTGAAAAGTGTCTATTTGCATTAAAGGCTCTATTGCTTTCTCTTAAATGTGTGTAAAAAAGAGTCTAATAATTCATTTATATCAAAATGCTTGACAACTCCAAAATATTAAACAGTTTTTCACTGTCTTCCTGTCTCTCTCTCTCTGTCTCTCTCACGCACACACACTCATGCGCATACACAGATTTAACTATGCACAGTAGATGAGTATAATTATTTAAATAAAGCAGATAATTTCTGTGTAGTTGTTTTACAAAATTACAAAGATTGTTAATAATAATACATCGGAGGTAAGTATTTATTATAATAAGCATAAGTAACAGTTACAGGTACATAGATATAAATATACATAAAAATGATAGATAAATTATACATGATGATAATGAAGGTAAATAGGTAACAGATTTTTACATGTATATTCTTTAGAAACTGTTTACTGTTTTATAATTTGAGTTTAATTTATGTTCATAATTGATTCCACCACAAGCATTTATCAATTGTTTCTCTTTCTTAATGTTTTTTGGGAGAAAAAGCAAATATCCTTTCTTTCTTTTCTAAATAAACTGACAAAGCAATACACGCTTATGGAAAAGTGTTTATAGGGATGGATTTCAGTTTTTCTTCAAAGCGGGAGATGGGTGCCCTCTGCTGTCGATTTGTAGATTATTTTAGCCAGTATGATTGTGCTATATGTGGAAATACTCAAAAGTGTAAAAACCTATTATTATATTATTTATAATATATCATATATAAATATTATATATTGTATTATACATTCTATGCAAATAGAATATGTTTTATTATATATAAATAATAAATAATATTTAATGTATAAAGTTGATAAATTTTTCAAAATCAAGATTTGGTTCAGTTACATGAAAGATGAATTAGCTGAGGAGTTGGAAGAGGAGATTATTAATTGTTTGTAAGTATTTATACAATAGAAAGCAAAGAAGACACAAGCCCAAAGCTTTTAAATGAATAAAAAGCAAAAAATTGAGTTTTAGGTGAGTATTTATTTTTTAAAAAATAATTATTCGATGTTTCACTACAATCTGCACCATCAATAATACATAGCACATGGAATATTTTTTCTGAATAGTTTATCAGAATAATACAAAAGAATATCACAAGAGTTAACTGATATGTATTTTTTTCTACTTTTTCCTCATTCTCTTTCAATCGCACAGAAATGCTTTTTTCAAAAAAGCAACGTGAATGTTATGCAATAAATTATAAATGTAAGGAAAACTTTCTCATCGTTTAATTTTCAGATTGTGTAACATACTTTCAGGTCTTTCATTTCATTCAAATATTATAGATTAGGAAGTTTAATATATAACAAACCAAAAAAACTCCCATTTAATGAACATAATTATAACAAAGTATTTAAATACATTTAAAACTATCCTCTTCCTGAAATTATTCACATTTTTTAAACACTTGAGTATTTACTTAATAGTTATTTATTATCTATCTATAAGGCAGTTACTCTAATAAACCTAAGAATAAGGCCATGAGTTAGGCAAGGATCCTGGTGTCAAAAAGCATGTGTTACTATAATATGGTTTAGTTATACTACCTAAAATATCAGCAGCCATTGTATGTGAAAATATAGAGTATTTTTTTAAAAGTACATACATACCAAAATCTTATTTCTCAACCCAAATATTAGCTCCACTCCATGTTGAAACTCACTGAAGGTGTAGATATATTGAGATATATGTATGTGTGTATGGGTGTATATATATGTGTTGGGGCGGGAGGAAGATAAAGTGAGAGAAAGACAGAGAAAGAAAGCAACTGAGAAAGAAACAGAGAGAGATTCTGATACATGATTTCTGAATATAACTTTTTACCAATAATTCATAAATTCAAAAAAAGACATATTTATTATCACAGTACTTATCCATAAAATTAATCTCTTTCAAATGTTTTATTTATATACAAGTTAGAAAGAAATGTTCTCCTCTTATTGATCTCAAATAATTTGCCATGCTTTCTAATAATTAGACATAACAGACGTCTTCAATAAATTACTCATTTTTGAGATATAAATTTTCTGAATCTTTTGTAATCAATAAGAAACGTTTCAAACTATATTCTCCTTTCTCTTAATGTCCTAAGAAAGATGCCCTCAAATTTCACTGCCCATTTACTTTGATGTACTTTAGCCCCGAGGTACATAAAATCCATTATACCATGATTTGATGCAGTGAAAAATTCATTAAAGAAATATGAACTTTGAATAAAAGTATTTCAAACAAGAATTATTTTAAATAAATCATTGTGTGGCAGAGAAGTGAATTTAATTTTTCTAATAAGATAACAGAAAGTGATCCATCAGTGGAAAGATGATAGACTACTAGTAAAGAGATGTATACTTCAAAAGTATCAATTAGTGACAATCAAAAATGACTGTATCATGCATAGAAATAAAAATAATTTGAAAGAAAAACACATTCAAATGATGTTCCAATATACCTGTGGACCCAAAATTTTGTTTTGATAAAATTGATTTCACAATTTTCAATGGGTTCTTTGAGAAAAGTTTTTTAAAAATACTTTAATTATTTAAGATTTTTGTAATTTGTAGATCTATATATTTATGGGGTACATGAGATATTTTGATACAGGCATGCAATGTGAAATAAGCACATTTTGAGAACATGTGATGTTTCTCTTTCTGTGCCTGGCTTATTTCACTTAACATAATGAGCTCCAATTCTATCCATGTTGTTGCAAATGACTGGATCTCACTCTTTTTTATGGCTAAATAGTACTCCATTGTGCATATGTACTGCATTTTCTTTATCCATTAATTCAGTGATGGCCACTTGGGTTGCTTCTAAAAGTTAGCTATTGTAAAGAGTGCTGCAACAAAGAGGAGTGTGGATATCCCTTTCATATACTGGTTTCCTTTCTTTGGAGTATGTACGAAGCAGTAGGATTGCTGGATCTTATGGAATGCTCAATTTCTAGTTTTTCGAGAAACCTCCAAACTGCTCTCCATAGTGGTTGTACTAATTTACAGTCCCACCAACAGTGTACAGGGTTCCCTTTTCTCCACATCCATTGCCTGTCTTTTGGATATAAGCTATTTTAACTGGAGTGAGATGATAGAGTATAGTACTTTTGCTTTGCGTTTCTCTGATGATCCATGTTGTTGAGCACTTTTTCTTTTTTTTTTTTTTTTTTTGAGATGGAGTCTCGTACTGTTGCCCAGGCTGGAGTGCAATGGAGCAATCTCGGCTCACTGCAACTTCTGCCTCTTGGGTTCAAGAGATTCTCCTGCCTCAGCCTCCCGAGTAGCTGGGATTACAGGCGCTCGCCACCATGCCCAGCTATTTTTTGTATTTTTAATAGAGACGGGATTTCACCATGTTGACCAGGCTGGTCTTGAACTCCTGACTTCAGGTGATCCACGCACCTCAGCCTCCCAAACTTCTGGGATTACCGGCGTGAACCACCGTGCCTGGCCCATTGAGCACCTTTACACATGCCTGTTTGCAATGTGTATATCTTCTTTTGAGACATGTCTATTCAAATATTTTAAATATTTTGCCCATTTTTAAAAATCAGATTATTAGGTATTTTTCCTATAGTGTTGTTTGAGCTCCTTTAAATGTTCTGGTTAATAATCCCTTGTCAGATGGGTAGTTTGCAAATACTTTCTCCCATTTTGTGGGCTGTCTCTTCAGTTTTTCTATTGTCTCCTTTGCTGAGCAGAAGCTTTTTAACTTGATGTGATCCCATTTGTCCAATTTTGGCTTGGTTTCCTGGCTTGTGGGGTATTGCTCAAGAAATCTTTGCCCAGACCAATGTCCTAGAGATTTTCCCCAATGGTTTCTTGTAGTAGTTTTATAGTTTGAGGCCTTAGGTTTAAGTCTTTAATCTATTTTCTTTTGATTTTTGTGTATGGTGAGGGATGGGGATCTACTTTGGTTCTTTTGCATATGGATATTCAGTTTTCCCAGCACCATTTACGGAGATATTGTCTTTTCCCCAGTGTATGTTCTTGTCACCTCTGTCAAAAATGAGTTTACTGTATGTGTGTGGATTCGTTTCTGAGTTCTCTATTCTGTTCCGCTGGTCTATGTGTCTGTTTTTATGCCAGCGTCATGCTGGCTCTGTAGTGTGACTTGAAGTCAGGTAATGCGATTCCTCCGGTTTTGTTCTTTTAGCTTAGGATAGCTTTCGCTATTGTGGTCTTCGTGGTTCCATATAAATTTAAGGATTGTTTTTACTATTTCCGTGAAGAATGCTATTGGTATTTTGATAGGGATTGTATCAAATCTGTAGATTGCTTTGAGTAGTATGAACATTTTAACTATATTGATTCTTCCAATCCATGTACATGGAATATTTTCCTGGTTTTTTTGCTGTCCTCTTCAATTTCCTTTATCAATGTTTTATAGTTTTCATTATAGAGATCTTTCACTTCTTTGATTAATTCCAAAGTATTTAATTTTATGTGTAGCTTTTGTAAATGGGATTACTTTTTAAATTTCTCTTTCACATTGTTCACTGTTGGCTTATAGAAATGCTACTGATTTTTGTATGTTAATTTTGTATACTGCAACTTTACTGTATTGTTTTTCAGTTCTAATAATTTTCTTGTGAAGTCTTTAGTTTTTTCCAAATAAAAGATCATATTATCAGCAAGTAAGGATAATTTGACTTCTTCCTTTCCAACTTGGTTGTCCTTTATATATTTCTCTTGTCTGATTGTTCTAACTAGAAATTCCAGTGATATGCCGAATAAAAATGGTGACAGTGGGCATTGTTATCCTGTTCCAGATCTTAGAGGAAAGGTCTTAAGGTTTCCCCACTCAGTACGATACTAGGTGTGGGTCTGTCTGTCATATATGGCTTTTATTATATTGAAGTATATTTATGTCATCCCCAGTTTTTTGAGGGCTTTTATCATGAAGCAACATTGAATTTTATCAAATGCTTTTTTCAGCATCAATTGAAAAGATCATACTTTTTTATCTTTTATTCTGTTATACAATATATCATGTTGATTGATTTGAGTGTATGTTGAATCATCCTTGCATCCCAGGGATAAATTCCACTTGGTCATGATAAGTGATCTTTCTAACGTATTGTTTAAGTTTTTTGTTTGTTTGTTTGTTGAGATAAGGTCTTACTCTGTCACCCAGGCTGGAGTGTAGAGGCATAATCATGGCTCACTGCAGCCTCGACTTGCTGGGCTCAAGTGATTCTCTCACCTCAGTCTCCTTCGTAGCTGGGACTACAGGCACACACCACCATGCCTGGCTAATTTTTTGTGCTTTTTGTAAAGATGGGGTTTTGCCATGTTGCCCAACGGTCTTGAACTATTGAGCTCAAGCAATCTGCTTGTCTTAGCCTCCCAAAAGGCTGGTATTACCACTGTGAGCCCCTGCACCCAGCCTATTTTGTATTAATATGTTGTGTAACTTCTTTTGAGAGGCATATTCTCTATTTAACTTTTTGATATTGTTTGATGTAGTCACATTTATATAGTTTATGGTGTACAATAATAAATTAGTTTTTCCTTTTTAAGTTTCTGTTCTAAGTTGTCATTCAACTACCTTCTGATACTTACATATGCCTTATTCCTTAAACATTAATCATAAAGTACAGGAATAAAAAGAATTAATTTTGACATTTATCATTTATTATTTATTATTACAAAATAAGTATCCTTTAAGGAAAGATTAATATTAACTTAATGCAAGATCTCACGCTGTTACATTACTGCCGTAGACAGCTACATAGTCATTACTTTCTATATAGTCATTACTTTCTATATAGTCATTACTTTCTATGGCAGTAGGGGTTAGAAGTAGAATGCTGTTCAAATTACTATTCTTGTACAAATTTTCTTTAAAAAGTCAGCGTATAATGGCTTAAACAGTATTAGGTTTCATATAAAAAAGGAATAAGAAATGCTTAATGTGTCAACTCAACAATCTCATAGATGCACAATTATTTCCAAATATGATGAGCATTCAGGCCCCTTCAGTAGCTTTCCCTCTCAGGTTATACTTTGACCAGACTTAGCATCTCCAGCAATCTGGTATTGGTTTGTCTGGTGATCAAGGTTACTACCTATGAATTCCTGTCAGTCAAAATGTTAAATATTGCAACCTAGAGAGTGAGGCAGGATCATTGGGAAGCAGAGAACCTCTCTTTAGCTGTTGTATAAGTGCAAGATAAAGACCAATAACCTTTTGCGTAAGTGTTAATACAAGCAGTTTCAGTCCAGCCTCCTTGTGCTCTGGCCTCAGTGCCTTAACTTACTCCCTCCAGCCCTATTTATGTGTCCTGAAATTAACTAGCTTGCTAATTGGTTGTAGGTCACAAAAGTCGAGAGCTATGAAAAACTGTATATACAAATTTGCCATCCTTAGTAATATAATGATGTTCTTAAGATCCTAAGACTACAGTCTTTCAGCTTCAGAGGACTAGCTTTAGTTTCTTTTAGAAGCAGTTATAACTAAAATTTTAACCTCTCTGAGTCTCAGTTTCCATCTTTGTAAACTTAGGAATTGTTCTGTAATTCACTGATATAGTTTATCTAAAGTTCCTGACACAAAATAAGCCATGATATATGTTAGCTATTATTAATTATTGTTTTCCTTATTGGCTCTTCATTTGACTATTGAAAAGTCTTGTATTTTGGGATATATAGCAAAATAAATGAGGATACTTGGAGTTATCTACAAATGGGCTCTAAGGGTTTTCTGTAAAATAGATTTTTAAAAGCATAACAACTTAAAATTCATAGAAATTTGGAGGTGTATAGAAGAAATTCAAGTAAAAATAAATAACTTACCTTGGATTATGATAATATATACATATGTATATCATATACTATATAAACATTATATATAATACATACATTATATATAATACATACATACTATATATTATACTATATATACAATATACAATATATAATATGAAAAGTTAAATACACATACATATATACATACTATATGTACACTATATATAATATATAGTATGTATATATTATATAAGTATATATAATATATACATACTATATATTATACTATATATACAATATATAATATATAATATAAAAAGTTAAATACACATACATATATACATACTATGTGTATACTATATATAATATATAGTATGTATATGTAGTATATAATTATGTATATTAATATATACATACTGAATATTATATATTGTGTATATATAGTATATAATATAAAGTATATATAATATATACATACTGAATATTGTATATTGTGTATATAGTATATCATATACAGCATATATAATTATATACATAATATATATTATATATAGGGTACCTATAGTATGTATATATGTATGTGTATTTAACTTTTTATATTATATATTATATATGTATATGTAGTATCAGAAAACTTTACCTCTAAACTATCATATCACAAAACTGTTCTATGCCTGGGATGTTGAGTGGTGGAAAATAATCTTCTTTCCAACTCGGCATCACAATTTGTCCTCTAGGTTCTGAAGCATAACTCTTGAATCCAGAATCTCATAATATTTAATTAATATATCAGCTTCTTTTGGTCCTAACAGGAGTGTAGAAACACGTCAGATTTTCCAACACTTATTCATTCATTCAACAAGTATCTGTAATGTTTTTAAGTCTTTTATATGCTCTGATTAAGCAATGGTAAGCAAAACACAACTACAAGACTCTCAATTGTTACAGAGATAGCTATCCAGAGATGAAAAACAAATGTTAAATAATAATCCTTAAATAAATGTTTATTCTCTCTCAATCTGTTCAACAGATATGTATTCATTTCATTCAACACACATTTATTTGGCTCCTGCTCCATGTGTTGCCCATAGAGATAAGATTAAAACAAAAAACCTCCACCAAATTGGAGCTTAAATTCTAGTGAAAAAGACAATAATAAACAAATTCACAAATAAATATGTAACATCGTATGTGACAAATTACATGGAAGAGATAAATATACTAAGGAAGGTAGAAAATGTAAGTGGTTTGTAATTGCTAAATTAATTTATATTAAACATGAATAAGGTAATATTTTTATAAGTGCTATAAATAAAAACATGGGTATCTTAAAAGACAGAGGAAAATGACAAAGCGGATTTACTCATGGGGGAGAAACTAGTCTGTTTCATCCATTAACATCTAGACTTTGGATCTCTGCCAGCCTTTGTTTATCATTGTTCTCTGTGGCTATATTTCTTAAAGATACATAGAAGCTTAATAACTTTTGATGCCATGAGGAATTGTGTGGACTAAGCACTAGGTAGACATTTGTGTGCAACATGATTAGCTAGGTAGTGTAAGTCTGCAGACTTTCACTTCTCCAGTGATTATTTCTTGCTTGACCTGTTTCAGTCCTAACCTGTTTGACTACATTGAGGTATTTCCTCTTGTGTTCCAACTCTGCCCCTCTGGCATGTCTTACTGCAGCTCGGCAGCCAGATTACAGTCCGCTCTTGGCTATCTTATTTCTCTTTTGAACTTATTTATCTGAACTCAATTGCTAACTGCTTATTTGGTTTTACATTAGTTTCTCTTAATGCAGCTCTGGTTCGATCCTTAACAAATGCACGTTTATTTAGTAACAATAAATATTGTCCATTTGATCATTAATATGAACGGACTTACATTCTGTGGTCATAAAATGTCCAGAGTTTCATCTGCATTGGTTGAAGAGGCCAATTGATCTTCCATCTCATCTAATTATTTGCATTTATTTAACATTATATCCTATTCCATATCTGCTTGAGTCTGTATTCACCAGTTAAATTCTGAGACATACAGTCCCTGACCATCCAGAAAGATCCTGTGCTCCAGCTGCATTTTTCACAAAATTCTATTTGTCTTCATTGCAGTACATTACAGTTACTATATTCCAATTTAAAAGCAGGAAACATTATGTACCCACTATGTGATAGAAAATTGTTTAAATTAATAAATGGATAAATCAAGGTGCAGAAAAAAATGGACTCCCTCCAAAATTATTTCTTTTATAGTTTGAAATGTTATTTTAAACAACTTATTCCAGCATTAAAATATTCCCACTCAGAACAGTCCTTTCTCCATATGTCTTACTACTTAGTATACCTATGTGCTGTATTAATAATACTTTAGCAACCAAATAGCAGAATGTGATGATATGCCCTGCCTGGGAATATAAGCTTAGCTGTCCATCCAGAAAGGACATACAAGTTGGAAGAGTATCACTACTACATTTTGACTTTTAATCAACTGCCCTCAAATTACCCGCACCATATTCTGTCTTCTTACCGTATATGGCATCTGTCTGCTTAAGCAAGAGTGGAGAAGATATTTTCTGTATGTTGCCACTGTTAGAAAGAACAAGTCATAGCTGCATGGAGCAAAGGTGAGGATTTGGGATTCTAACTGGTGTCCAAACAAACTTTGAACCAATCTTCTTGTTTTCATATCTTCTCTCTTTACAAGTATTCAGGAGTTTCATTGGCAGAAACATTCTATTATTCTATGTGTAAATACACTTGCTTTGTGTTGCATCTCTAGGCAAGCAATTAGCTTTCAACTTTGTCTTCTCTACTAAAGTATCACTGTAAAGCAGACTCAGTAATTACGGATCCCAAGAGAGGACTCTCACTGCATGGAGAATAGCAAAGGTGATTATTATGCCAACTACCAGAAACTGAAGTCTATATAATGATTCCCACTGCATCCTGGGCTACTGCTTATGTCCATCATGCACTAGTTACCTATTTATCTGAGTCCAGTGTGACAGAATTCACTCACACACAAGTTATGTGAATCAGGTTTAATACTGACTGATAAGCTGAAAGGCACAGAAGACTGGATCCATTATGAGCAGATTCCCCAAGGCTTAAGAAACAGTACAGAGGAGAAAAAGTCTTGACTGTGTGTGCCCCATTTTGCACGACAGTTGAGGGACTCCGAAAGGCAGTTCACCCCTTTCAGAGGTTATATAATTCAGAGACTATGTGACTTATGGGGCAAAACTTTGAAGGACATCCTACTTCTAGGGGAGAGAGAACAAAGCCCAAGCTGTCCTTCCTAATTCAAAATATTGCATTTCCAGCACGTTCTACAGTTATTCTTAAGATCTATAAGCAAGAAAGAGAGGAGAACTAGGTCGTCCCAGGGCCATCTAGGGAAATGTCCTGCTATCACTTGCTTATCTGCTTGTTTTTCTTCCAACATTTTATTGACATCTCATTTTGTACAATAACTACCCATGGTATTTTTCCTTAGTGAGATGAAGTTAAGATGTATGTGTATACCAGTCTATGTTTATATAGATATAGAATGTATTCTATTTTTATAGTCCTCAGCTATTATATTTTATTTTTAAGAGTCGCTTCTATAAGTGCTTGAAAAAAAATTATCTCATGCCTTTGTGCCATTCTCCCCTCTTCCAAGCCTATAGAAACTTGACAGATGCTTCTGAAGAAGTACCAGTTAGGCAGACATTATCAAACACAAGTAAACACAAATTTGCTGCTTTTTTCTCTTTTCGCTTTCTCTCAGGAATTTCTGGCAATTCTGAACTAAGAGAAGCAGGCAATGTTCTCCACTGTCTTTTAAAATATCCAAAATGAAAAAACGTTATTGTATAGGTAGATGTAAAAATGAATAAAGCACATAAAGGAACAGACAGTGTTAGAGTACTTATTTCAGTATACATGACTACTATTGTTAAAAACATTGCAGACAAGAGTTTTGATTTATTAATTCTAAAATTAAAAGATTTGCAGTGACTTCTTGTCCAATTTTCTACAAAAATATAATTTTTTATTGATTTTAAGTTAAAATTTGTCACAGTTTTGGCCAGAATTAGCAACAAAACATATAGTTTTCTGCTCATTTCAATATACCATAGCATGCTAAGTGAATATTCACATTTTACAAATTTATGTTTTTTAGTTTTAAATAATTTTACTTTTCAATTATCATATGATTTATTTTTTCCTAGATGACTTCATTTGTATATTTAATTGCATTAGGAGTTGGTTTTGTACAATTATCATTTATAACATTACCTGCAACCCTATGAATGTCAGTGGAGGCAAGCCAATTTTTTTTGGCAATAACATATATATGTAGTTTTCTTACATGTACAGTTAAATCCCAGTTTATATTTTGAGATATGAGCATATGGTATTGTGCTAAGAGAACTAAACAATTATTAATACTCAAATTTTTTTATTTGTTATTGTGTTATGCTTACAGTCACAGAGTAATGGTTTCATGACTGCTGTTTGTGTACCTTCTCAGTGAGTGTTAACGGGTTAGTAAAACTTTATAACCTCATTTTGGTTTCCCACTGCTAAGTGCTATGCATGTGTCACAAAAGATATTTTTCAACATGTCATATACAATGAAAATGTTCAAGTAACAAGGAAAGAAATCAGCTATGATTTTGGTTATGGGGGTCATAGTTCCAGAACCAGTTGGCTATAAAACACTTTATCCAATAATATTGTTTTATCCATATTTTTAGGAATGTTTATAATGTGAATGTTGTTTTATCATGGGTTACTATCATTTAAAACTGAATCCACATGGTAAATACAAGATGGTGTGTTTTCACTGGTGAGATTTTTATTTTTTTTAAATAGTGATGTTTCTTCTCTCACAAGTGATCACGCACCTTATTTTCTCCCTTATTCTTACTTAGAAAAGTATCTCATTATCTCCCTAATGAGAGATCTTGTGAAATCTGTCCTCCACTTTCAGATGCATAAAACAATGAGAAATTGGATCATTTCCTTCAAAAGATGTATTTTAAGTTCTATTCTTTCTTATTTTTGTCAACACTTGGTCATATTTTCTTCTATTTTCTCATTATCTCTCTCTAATTTTAGTTTAGCAATCATGTGATTTTAAAATGTAACCTGCCTTAAGTAATGAAGATATTTTTATTTTTCACTAAATTACATATTTGACAATACACATTTCAATTCCATCCTGATATTTAGTAGGCTCTGAATGTGCAGATAATATAATATTTTGCCTATATTCTTGAGTATAAAGAGTTTTCCAGAACTATTTATGATAGTCATTGATGGGATCCACTCATTTCTCCCATCAAGAGAACCTAGTTACTGTGATATGTGTAGTTGGCAAATGGGCTTCAAATATCGGTTGCATTTCTGAATTCATGCTAAGGCCATACTCCCTCATGGGTGTTCCCAGCCAGTGACTAAGATTTCTAGGGTTGATAGAACTGAGCTATTCCTGCTGATCACAGGAAATTTTTGATGGGAAATCTTTACTCTGGTTCTCCTCATTAGACATGGAATAAAATTTCACAGAGCTGCACTGTGAGAGAAGTTTCTCTTAGCCCTTTCTTCTTCCTTTATACATTACTGTCTGAAGGTTTCTCACTGCCTACTTCTTTGTCCTTTCTCCTTTATTTTTCAAATACAATTTTCCCAGTAAATATTGTGCATGTGTCTTGGTGTCTGCTTACAGAAAGGTCCAAAATGGTGCACTAGTGATTTTTGTAGTAAAATTACAAATTAGTAACAGCTAAAAATTGTTGTGGTAATATTTGTGAGCTACTGTGCAAGTCACCATACTTAGTTGGTAATGCTGAAATCTAACATAAGCACACCTCAGTTTCTGGATACAAAGTAAATCATATTATTTCCCCTGCCAAGGATCTGGTGAATATATCCAGGGATTTCCAAAAGAGAATCGCACATGTAATTACAGACAAATGTGTGCCCAGTGTCTGCTCTGTTCTTTTTCCCAGGTTAAGGATATCCCTTGAAGACAATCATTGCCTTCAACTGGCATGTGAATGCATGTTTGTAAATGCCACCGTTGTCTCTCAAGACTCTCAAAAACACAATTATTAGGAATACTAGGGAACTACTAGCAACAGGGAATTCCCACACTCCCTATAGAACATGTTGAAGAACCATTCTAACAGTGCTAAATGTTTCAATCAGTAAACCATTTCAACCAGGCCTTGAAATTAGACTGCTTGTGCCTAGAACATTTCAATATACAGAAACCAGATTCTATATCTTCAAATAAATTGCCTGTAAAATAATACTTCCAAAATATTTCCACAAGAAGAAGGAAGAATTTGTTGATATATCACAATGTAATAACCTCTTTAGAAATTAAGCCTATTCTTCAAATTTAAATTTCTTTAGAGTTGCAACTATATTTTTAACTGTAAGCAAGACTGTTTTGTAGATGTCTTTTAGGTCAAGTGTGTTTATGTTTAAGAGTTCTGTATAATTTTTGATATCATGTCTGGTTGACATATCAATTATTGAGTGCAACATTGAATTCTTCAACTATTTTTTGCTGATTGTGCACTTCTTTCCTTAAACATATTTTGTTTGTCTATCAGTCAGCTTTATTCCCCCCAAATTTCAATATTAATCTGACTCATCAAAATTATTCACAGCTTTAAATTATATTGTATCATTTCTCTACCCGAACATTTGTCTCTAGATAAGTCCTAAGGAAATTTTATTAAGATATTATCCAATTAAAAATTGTACTGGGAGGTATTAAATTTAAAGTGTTTACTTTTAAAATATACATTAAATCCAAATGAATATTTACTCAGGGACCTGGCAGGAAACAGATGGCACAATCAAACTGGGTATTTAAAGAAAGTCAAAAATAAAAAAATTATTACAAGTATGTTGGCTGGGTTTAGGGAATTTAAGAAGGGAAATTTAAGTACCAGGGCTGGGAAGTCATTTCCACCCTAGGACTGAAGTGGCAAGGGGAGAAGGTGCTTACTAGAAAGCAAAGCACAGCTCTACAAAGAGGGTTTTGAAAGGACTTGCACCTAAAGAAAAATGCAGCCAACCTGTGACCCATCAGCTAGGGAGCTGGGGTACAAGTACCCCAGGCCTCTTTTCTCCTGGTCTCCTATTTTCTACCAGTGCCTCTCATTGTCTGATCAAAGTAGGGAACTGAATGCAACCCCTTCTACTTAATGTTCCCAAGTAGACAGCAAGACGAGAAATAATTAAGAATGGATGTGCTGAATAGGAGTGGTCCAAGTGGGAATCCTTTGAATTTAGGGGGAATGCTTCCAACTTTTCCCCATTCAGTATGATGTTGGTTGTGGGTTTGTTGTATGTGGCTTTTATTATTTTGAGGTATGTTTTTTCTATGCCTAATTTCTTGAGGGTGTTTTTATCAAGAAGAGATGCTGGATTTTATCAAATGCCTTTTTTGCATCTACTAAGATGCTTTATATGGTTTTTGTCTTTAATTCTGTTTATTTGGTAAATCACATTTATTGATTTACAAATGCTGAAATATCCTTGAATCCCTGGAATAGAACCCCCTTGATTACTGTGTATTATTACTATTATTATTATTATTATTATTATTATTATTATTGAGATGGAGTCTCACTCTGTCTTCCAGGCTGGAGTGCAATGGCGTGATTTCTGCTCACTGCAACCTCCGCCTCCCAGATTCAAGCAATTTTCCTGCCTCAGACTCCTGAGTAGCTGGGACTACAGGCAAGCGCCACGACACCCAGCTAATTTTTGTATTTTTAGTAGAGACGGGGGAGTTTTACCATTTTGGCCAGGATGGTTTTGATCTCTTGACCTCATGATTTGCCCACCTCAGCCTCCCAAAGTGATGGGATTACAGGTGTGAACCACTGCGCCTGGCCATCTTTTTTGATGTGCTGGTAAATTTGATTTGCTAGTATTTTGTTGAAGATTTTTGCATTTATGTAAATCAGGGATATTCGCCTGTAGGTTTACATTTTTGTCGTTGTGTGTTCTTGCCTGGCATTGGTATCAGAGTGATGCTGGTTTTGTAGAATGAGTTAGAGGGTATTCTCTCCTACTCAATTTTTTGGAACAATTTTAGCATGATCAGTACCAGTTTTTGTACATCTAAATATTGCCCAAAGCAATCAACAGATTCAACACAATTCTTATAAAATTACCAATGTCATTTTATACAGAATTCAGAAAAACAGTACTGAAATTCATATGGAATTTAAAAAAAAGAGATCAAATAGCCAAAGCAATAGTAAGCAAAAAGAATAAAGCTGGAGATATCACATTACCTGACTTCAGACTGTACTTTAAGGCTATGTAGTAACCCAAACAGCATAGTACTGGTATAAAAATAGACCCAAAGATCAATTGAACAGAATTAAAAACCCAGAAATAAAGTGAAATACCTACAACCAACTGATCTTTGATAAAGTTTACAAAAATATACACTAGCGAAAGACACTCTATTCAATAAATGATGCTTGGAAAATCAGGTAGCTATAGGCAGAAGCATAAAACTGGACCCCGTCTCTCATCATATAAAAATTAAGTTAAGATGAATTAAACTCTCAAAACTATCAATATAAGACTTGAAACTAAAGTTGCTAGATAAAATTTATGAAAAACTCTTCTGGACAGTGGCCTAAGCAAAGAATTTATGACTTAAGTCCTCAAAAGCAAACACTACCAACACAAACATAGACAAATTGGACTTAATTAAACTAAAAAGCTTTTTACAGCCAAAGAAACGATCAACAGAGTATGTAGGCAACTTACAGAATGGGAGAAATATTTGCAAACTATGCATTCAACAAAGGGCTATTATCCAGAATCTACAAGGAACTCGAAAAGCTCAATGAGAAAAAAGCAAATAAGCCAATAAGAAGTGGGCAAATGACATAAAAAAATTCTCAAAAGAAAACACACAAGTGGCCCAAAAACCTATTAAAATGCTAAACATCATTAATTATCAGAAAAATGCAAACTAAAATTACAATGAGCTATTATCTTATACCAGTCAATATGGCTGTTATTAAAAAGTCCAAAAACAACAAATGTTGGCAAGGATACGGAGAAAAGGAGACACATACACTGCTTGTCAGAATGTAAATTAGTACAACCTCTACAGAAAACAGTATGGAGATTCCTCAGAGAACTAAAAATAGAACTACTATTTGATTCAGCATTCCTACTCCTAGATTTCATCTAACCTATGGAAAAGAAACCATTATAGTAAAAAGTCACTGTTATTAGTCTGTTCTCACACTGCTAATAAATACATACCTAAGACTGGGTAATTTATAAAAGAAAGAGATTTAATTGACTCATAGTTCCACATGGCTGGGGAGGCATAATTATGGCTGAAGGTGAATGATAAGCAAAGTCACGACTTACATGGCAGCAAGCAAGAAGGCATGTGTAGGGGAACTCCCATTTATAAAACCATTCAGATCTCATAAGACTTATTAAGTATCATGAGAACAGCACGGGAAAACCCTTTGCCCATGATTCAATTACCTCCCACCACATCCCTCCCATGACACATGGGAATTATTACAATTCCAGCTTAGATTTGGGTGGAGACACAGAGCCAAATTGTATCATTCCACCCTTGGTCCTTCCCAAATCTCATGTCCTCACATTTCAAAACTAATCATGCCTTCAAGTCTTAACTCATTTCAGCATTAACTCAAAAGTCCACAGTCTAAAGTCTCCTCTAAGACAAGGCAAGTTCCTTCTGCTTATGAGCCTGTATAATCAAAAGCAAATTACTTCCTAGATATAATGTGGGTACAGGCATTGGGTAAATACACCTGTTCCAAATGGGAAAAATTGGCCCCAAAAAAGGGGCTACAGGCCCCGTGCAAGTCCAAAATCTAGTGGGGTAGTCAAATCTAAAAGCTCCAAAATGATCTCCTTTGACTCCATGTCTTGTATCTGGGTCATACTGATGCAAGACGTGGGCTCCCATGACCTTGAACAGCTCCACCCCTGTGGCTTTGCAGGCTACAGCCCCCTCCCAATTGCTTTCACAGTCTGGCGATGAGTGTTTGCAGCTTTTCTAGGTGCTGTCAGTGAATCTACCATTCTGGAATCTGGAGGATGGCAGCCCTCTTCTCATAGCTCCACTAGGCAGTGCCCCAGTGCAGACACAGTGTGAGGGTTCCAACTCCACATTTCCCTTCTGCACTGCCCTAGCAGAGGTTCTCCATGAGGGTCAGGCCCCTGCAACAACCTTCTGCCTGGACACCCAGACGTTTTCATACATCCTGCAAAATCTAGGCAGAGATTCCAAAACCTCAATTCTTGACTTCTGTGTACCTGCAGGTTCAACACCATGTGGAAGCTGACAAGGTTTAGGGCATGCACTCTCTGAAGTCATGGCCCAAGCTGTACCTTGGCCCTTTTTAACCACAGCTAAGGTGGCTGGGATGCAGGGTACCAAGTCCCTAGGCTTCACAGAGCACAGGGATCCTGGGCGGGTCCCAAGAAACCATTTTTTCCTCCTAGGCCTCCAGTCCTGTGATGGGACGGGCTGCTGTGAAGGTCACTGACATGCCCTGGAGACATGTTTTTCACTGTCATGGAGATTAATATTTGGCTCCTCATTACTTATGTAAATTTCTGCAGCTGGCTTGAATCTGTCCTCATAAATAGTTTTTTTTTTTCTCTTGCATCATCAGGCAGCAAATCTTCCAAACTTCGATGCTCTGTTTTCTTTTCAAACATAAATTCTAATTCCAAGTGATATATTTGTGAATATGTAAAATTGAATGCTTTGAACTGCACCCAAATCACTTCATGAATGCTTTCTGCTTAGAAATTTCTTCTGACAGATACCCTAAATCATCTTTCTCAAGTTCAAAGTTCCACAGATCTCTAGGGCAGAGGCAAAATGCCACCAATCTCTGCTAAGGCATAACAAGAGTCACCTTTAATCCAATTCCCAACAAGTCCCTCACCTCCATCTGAGACCCCCTCAGCCTGGACTTTATTGTCCGTTTCACTATCAGTATTTTGATCAAAGCTATTCAATTCTCTAGAAGTTCCAAACTTTCCCATATCATCCTGTCTTTGGAGCCCTCTAAAGTGTCCCAAACTCTGCCTGTTACTCAGTTCCAAAGTTGTTTCCACATTTTTGGGTATCTTTACAGCCACACCCCACTTATCTGGTACCAATTTACTGTATTAGTTGGTTGTCATGCTGCTAATAAAGATATATGTGAGACTGGGTAATTTATAAAGAAAAGAGATTTAATTGACTCACAGTTCCACATGACTGGGGAGGCTTCACAATCATGGCTGAAGGCAAATGAGGAGCAAAGTCACATCTTACATGACGGCAGGCAAGAGGGCATGTGCAAGGGAACTCTCCTTTATAAAACCATCAAATCTCATAAGACTTATTCACTATCATGAGAACAATACAGGAAAACTCCACCCCCATGATTCACTTACCTCCCACCAGTCCCTCCCAGGACATGTGGGGATTATTAAAATTCAAGGTTAGATTTTGGTGGGGACATAGAGCCAAAACATATCAGTTACCTTTACTGGTATGTTAATGACCATACTATTCACAATGGCATAGTCATGGAATTAAGTGTCTGTTGATGGATAACTGAATAAAGAAAATGCAGTGGGTATACACACACACACACATACATATACACACCAGGAATACTACACAGCTATAAAAAGGAATTAAACCATATCTTTTGCAGCAACATAGACAGAACTGGAGGGCATTATCCTAAGTGAAATGACTCAGAAACATAAAGTGAAAAAAATGGTACATTCTTACTTATAAGTAAGAGCTAAACAATGGACATACAAAGAGGAGTAATAGATGTTGGAGACTCCAAAATATGGTAGGATAGGAGGAGGTTAAGAATGAAATATTACCTACTGGGTACAATGTATGCTTTCCAGGTAATGGGTACCCTAAAAGCCCAGAATTTCCCACTACACAATGTATCCATAAAATACAAATGCATTTGTGTTCACTAAATCTATAAAGATTAAAAAAAAATAATGGATGTGGAGAGCAAAGATAAAACATTCAGCACAATATCCAAATGTTTAAATCTCCTTTCCCCAGTAATTCAAATCGGTGTGAAATAGTGGGAAAAGCAAGGGCTTACGAGTCCCATAGATCTGATTTTGACCCTGGGTCCCCACCATCTTTTTTTTGTTTCCCTGAACTTTTTTACTTAACCCCTTTAAGCACTTCAAATTTTCTATGGACATTTAAGATAATATATGCAGAGCACTGAGCTCAGTTAGACACCTAATGCATACTAACAGCTCTAATTATTTCTGATTAATGAACAGGATCATAACTTAAATTGCTTTCATGTAAATGAAACCCCACATATCCCTATGCCAGTACACACTCTTCTAAAATTGAAAGAATTTTCAATTGAAAGTTGAAAGTAAAAACTAGGGCAGAAATTTTTAAACTTTAAAGTACCAAATATCACCTAAGAAGTTTGTTAAAATGTACATTCCTGAACCCTTACATATAGATTTGGTTTATTCTTTCTGGAAAAGTTCCCAGGAATTTGTCTTTTTAAAAAGAATCTGATTTGCTCCTGATGTTGGCAGTCTATCAGACCAATTTGACTCCCTCCCATAAATGTGCATGTGTAACATATAGTAGTGTGTTCGTTTATTAATTTGTATGAATATATAAATGTAATTCAGTTAATTCAGTTTTTAACTTTTGGACTACCTGTAGTTGATATACAGTTGTAACTGGAGAATGGGGTAACATATTAAATATAATAAACATAATAATAATAAATTTGGAAACATTAGATATACAGTCATACATTGATTAACAATAGAAATACACTCTGAGAAATGCATTCTTAGGTGATTTTCTGATTGTGTGAACAACACAGAGTGTATTTACACAAACCTGGATGGTATAGCCTACTACACATCTAGGCTATATAGTACAGCCTATTACTCCTAGGCTACAAACCCATATAGCATATTACTGTACAGCATATTACTGAACTAAATACTCTAGACAATTGTAGCACAGTGGTATTTGTATATCTAAACACAGAAATGATACAGTAAAAGAATACGATATACAAAATAAAAATGGTACACTTGTAAAGGGAAGTTACCATGAATGCAGCTTGCAGGACAAGAAAGCTATAGCTTTTTTTCTTCATAAATTTTTAGTTGTATTAATCTTTGACTCTTGGAATAACATTTAGCTTCAAACAAACACAATGTATGGCTGTACAAAAATATTTTCTTTCTTTATGTTCTTATTATACAAGCTTTCTTAAATCTTCAATTATTTATTTTTACTTGAAAAAAATTTATTAGAAAACTAAGACACAAACACACACGCTAGCCTAGGCCTACACAGGATCAGAATCATGAACATCACTGTCTTCCACCTCCACATCTTGTCCCACTGGAAGGTCTCCAGGAGCAGTAACACACATGGAGCTGGAATCACCTATGGTAATGTGTTTTTCTGAGATACCTCCTTAAGGAACTGCCTGAGGCTGTTTTACAGTTAACGTTTTGTTTTTGTAAGTAGAAGGAGTATACTCTAAAGTAATAGTTTACAAAAATATTGTATAATAAATACTAAGCGATAGTAATTTTTCAGTTCCATCATAATCTTATGGGATTACCATCACATATGTAATCGGCTGCTGAACAAAACATCTTTATGTGGCCCCAGGCTATCTCATTTTATTTGTGCAATTTCTCTTTATTTATACACTCAAATAGAATTGGAATGATTAATCTATTCACTCACTCCAGATAGCATAATTAATTTTTAGTCATCAAAATTTACGACATTTATTTATTGAAATGTTATCTCTTTTATATGAAATTTACAATTTATGTCATTATAAAGGTACTTTGCTATCTATAGCTACCTAAAAAAAGCATGTATTTCAGTTTTTGTTTTAATATATCATTTGAAATTTTAAATTTAAGATGTATTAAAATTATTCTAGTTTTATTAATCAGGGCTTTCATTGTCGTACAAATGAGACAACTGTCTGCTAAGTTCCGAATGAATGAATTCTACCTAGTTAACAAACATCGTGAAAAAGTAACTACGGCTGATACCAATTAACTCTTTATAATGTTACTCACCACTGAAATGTGCCAGTATTTGATTTATAGATGGCCAAATAGGAATAGCTCCGGTCTGCACCTCACAGGGATATCAACACAGAAGGCTGGCGATTTCTGCATTTCCAACTGAGATACCCAGCTCACCTCACTGGAACTGGTTAGACAGTGGGTGCAGCCCATGGAGGGCAAGCTGAAGCAGGGTGGGGCATCATCTCACCTGGGAAGCACAAGGGGTTGGAGAACTCCCACCCCTAAGCCAAGGGAAGCCATGAGGGACTGTGCCATGTGGAATGGTGCATTCTGGCCCAGATACTACACTTTTCCCTCAGTCATCACAACCTATAGATCAGGAGATTCCCTCGGGTGCCTACACCACCAGGGCCCTGGGTTTCAAGCATAAAACTGGGCAGCCGTTTGGCCAGACACCGAGCTAGCTGCAGGAGTTTTTTTTTTTTTTTCATAACCCAGTGGTGCCTGGAACACCAGTGAGAGAGAACCATTCACTCCCCTGGAAAGGGGACTGAAGCCAGGGAGTTGAGTGGTCTAGCTCAGCAGATCCCACCCCCATGGAGACCAGCAAGCTAAGATCCACTGGCTTGACATTCTCACTGCCAGCACAGCAGTCTGAAGTCAACCTGGGACGCTTGAGCTTGGTGGAGGGAGGGGTGTCCACCATTACTGAGGCTTGCATAGGAGGTTTTCTCCTCACAGTGTAAACAAAGCCACCGGGAAGTTCAAACTGGGCTGAGCCCACCACAGCTCAGCAAAGCTACTGTAGCCAGACTTCCTCTCTAGATTCTTCCTCTCTGAGCAGGGAAACTCTGAAAGAAAGGCAGTAGCCCCAGTCAGGGGCTTATAGATAAAACTCCCATCTCCCTGGGACACAGCACCAGGGGAAGGGGTGGCTGTGGGCGCAGCTTCAGCAGACTTAAATGTTTCTGCCTGCTGGCTCTGAAGAGAGCAATGGATCTCCTAGCACAGCACTTTAGCTCTGCTAAGGGGCAGACTGCCTCCTCAAATGGGTCCCTGAGCCCCGTGCCTCCTGACTGAGAGACAACTCCCAGCAGGGGTCGACAGATACCTCATACAGGAGAGCTCTGGCTGGCATCTGGTTGGTGCCCCCCTGGGACGAAGCTTTTAGAGAAAGGGACAGACAGCAATCATTGCTGTTCTGCAGCCTCTGCTGGTGACATCCAGGCAAACAGGGTCTGGAGTGGACCGCCAGCAAACTCCAGCAGAGCTGCAGCAGAGGGGCCTCTTAGAAGGAAAACTAACAAACAGAAAGGAATAGTATCAACATCAACAGAAAGGACACCCACACAAAAACCCCATCCAAAGGTCACCATCAAACACCAAAGGTAGATAAATCCATGAAAAGGAGGAAAAATGAGTGCAAAAAGACTGAAAAAACCAGAATGCCTCTTCTCCTCCAGAGGATCACAACTCCTTGCCAGCAAGGGAACAAAACTGAACAAAGAATGAGTTTGACAAATTGACAGAAGTAGGCTTCAGCAGGTTGGTAATAACAAAATCCTCTGAGCTAAAGGAGCGTGTTCTAACCCAATGCAAGAAAGTTAAAAGCCTTGAAAAAAGGTTAGATAAACTGCTAACTAGAATAACCAGTTTAAAGAAGAACATAAATCAACTGATGGAGGTGAAAAACACAGCACGAGAACTTCGTGAAACATACACAAGTATCAATAACCAAATCAATCAAATGGAAGAAAAGATATCAGAGATTTAAGATCAACTTATGAAATAAAGTGTGAAGACAAGATTAGAAAAAAAAGAATCAAAAGGAACAAACAAAGCCCCCAAGAAATATGGGTCTATGTGAAAAGACAAAACCTGTGTTTGATTGGTGTACCTGAAAGTGATGGGGAGAATGTAGCCAAGTTAGAAAACACTCTTCAGTATATTACCCAGGAGAACATCCCCAACCTAGCAAGAGAGGCCAACATTCAAATTCAAGAAATACAGAGAACACCACAAAGATACTCCTTGAGAAGAGCAATCCAAAGAAACCTAATCATCAGATTCACCAAATTTGAAATGAAGGAAAAAATATTAAGGGCAGCCAGACAGAAAGGTCGGGTTATCCATAATGGGAGGCCCATCAGACTAACAGCGGATCTCTTGGCAGAAACACTATAAGCCAGAAGAGAGTGGGGGCCAATATTCAGCATTCTTAAAGAAAAGAATTTTCAACCCAGAATTTCATATCACATCAAACTAAGCTTCATAAGTGGAGAAATAAAATCCTTTACAGACAAGCAAATGCTGAGAGATTTTGTAACCACCAGGTCTGCCTCACAAGAGCTCCTGAAGGAAGCACTAAATATGGAAAGGAACAACCAGTACCAGACACTGCAAAAACATATCAAATTGTAAAGATCGTTGACACTATGAACAAACTGCATCAACTAACGGGCAAAATAACCAGCTAGTATCATAATAACAGGATAGAATTCACACATAACAATATTAACCTTAAACATAAATGGGCTAAGTGCTCCAATTAAAAAACACTAACTGGCAAATTGGATAAAGAGTCAAGACCTATCAGTGTGCCGTATTCAGGAGACCCATCTCACATGC
Source organism: Pongo pygmaeus (assembly GCF_028885625.2). Taxonomy (NCBI): domain Eukaryota; kingdom Metazoa; phylum Chordata; class Mammalia; order Primates; family Hominidae; genus Pongo; species Pongo pygmaeus. Next base: position 14,826,551 of record NC_085930.1, on the reverse strand, counting down.
AAAAACACACAAAGGCTCAAAATAAAGGAATGAAGGAATATTTACTAAGCAAATGGAAAGAAAAAAAAGGAGGGGTTGCAATCCTAGTCTCTGATAAAACAGACTTTAAACCAACAAAGTTCAAAAAAGACAAAAAAGGGCATTACATAATGGTAAAGGAATCAAAGCAACGAGAAAAGCTAACTATCCTAAATATATATATACCTAATAGAGGAGCACCCAGATTCATAAAGCAATTTCTTAGAGACCTACAAACATACTTAGACTCCCAGACAATAATAGCGGAAGACTTTAACATCCTACTGTCAATATTAGACAGAACAATGAGACAGAAAATTAACAAGGATATTCAGGGGTTGAACTCAGCTCTGGACCAAGCAGACCTTATGGACATCTACAGAACTCTCCACCCCAAATCAACAGAATACACACTCTTTTCAGCACCACATCACACTTATTCTAAAATTGACCATGTACCCGGAAGTAAAACATTCCTCAGCAAATGCAACAGAACGGAAATCATAACAGTCTCTCAGACCACAGTGCAATCAAATTAGAACTCAAGATTAAGAAACTCATTCAAAATTGCACAACTACGTGAAACTGAACAACATGATCCTGAATGACTGTTGTATAAATAAAGAAATTAAGGCAGAAATAAATAAGTTATTTGAAACCAGTGGAAAAAAAGACACGATGTACCAGAATCTCATGGACACAGTTAAAGCAGTGTTGAGAGGGAAATTTATAGCACTAAGTGCCCACAGGAGAAAGCGGGAAAGATCTAAAATTGACGTACTAACATCACAATTAAAAGAACTAAAGAAGCAAGAGCAAACAAATTCAAAAGCTAGCAGAAGACAAGAAATAACTAAGATCAGAGCAGAACTGAAGGAGACAGAGACATTAAAAAAAAAAAAAAACCTTCAAAAAATGACTAAAACCAAGAGCTGGTTTTTTGAAAAGATTAACAAAATAGATAGACTGCTGCCCATACTAATAAAGAAGAAAAGAGAGAAGAATCAAATAGACACAATAAATAACAATAAAGGGGATATCACTACTGATCCCACAGAAATACACACTACCATCAGCTAATACTATAAACACCTCTACGCAAATAAACTAGAAAATCTAGAAGAAATGGATAAATTCATGGACAAATATACCCTCCCAAAACTAAACCAGGAAGAAGTCGGATCCCTGAATGGACCAATAACAAGTTCTGAAATTGAGGCAGTAATTATTAGCCTACCAACCAAAAGAAATCTCAGGACCAGACAGATTCACAGGCAAATTTTACCAGAGGTACGAAGAGGAGCTGGTACCATTCCTTCTGAAACTCTTCCAAACAACAGAAAAAGAGGAAATCCTCCCTAACTCATTTTACGAGGTCAGCATCATCCTGATAGCAAAACCTGACAGAGACACAGCAAAAGAAGAAAATTTCAGGCCAATATCCCTGATGAACATCCAAGAGAAAATCCTCAATAAAATACTGGCAAACCAAATCCAGCATCACATCAAGAAGTTTATTTACCATGATCAAGTTGGTTTCATCCCTGGGATGCAAGGCTGTTTCAACATACTCAAATCCATAAACGTAATCCATACACAGACAGAACCAATGACAAAAACCACATGATTATCTCAACAGATGCAGAAAAGGCCTTCAATAAAATTCAACATCACTTCATGCTAAAAACTCTCAATACACTAGATATTGATGGAACATATCTCAAAATAATAAGAGCTATTTATGACAAACCCACAGACAATATCATACTGAAGGGCAAAAGCTGGAAGCACTCCCTTTGAAAAGTGGCACAAGACAAGGATCCCTCTCTCACAACTCCTATTCAACATAGTATTGGAAGTTCTGGCCAGGGCAATCAGGCAAGAGAAAGAAATCAAGGATATTCAAATAGGAAGAGAGGAAGTCAAATTGTTTCTGTTTGCAGATGACATGACTGTGTATTTAGAAAATCAAAACCGGATGTGGTGGCTCATGCCTGTAATCCCAAAACTTTGTGAGGCTGAGGTGGGCAGATCACCTGAGGTCAGGAGTTCGAGACCAGCCTGACCAACATGGAGAAACCCTGTCACTAGTAAAAATACAAAATTAGCTGGGTGTGGTGGCACATGCCTGTAATCCCAGCTACTCAGGAGGCTGAGGCAGGAGAATCGCTTGAACCCAGGAGGCAGAGGCGTGGTGAGCCAAGATTGTTCCACTGCACTTCAGCCTGGGAAAAAAGAGTGAAACCCCATCACAAAAAAAAAAAAAGAAAAGAAAGGAAAAGAAAATCTCATAGTCTCAGCCCAAAGTCTACTTAAGCTGATACACAACTTCAGCAAAGTCTTAGGATACAAAATCAATGTGCAAAAATCACAAGCATTCCTATACACCAATAATTGTCAAACAGAGAGCAAAATCATGAGTGAATGCCCATTCACAATTGCCACAAAGAGAATAAGATAACTAGGAAAATAACTTACAACAGATGTAAAGGACCTTTTCAAGGAGAACTAAAAACCACTGCTCAAAGAAATGAGAGGACACAAACAAATGGAAAAACATTCTATGCTCATGGATATGAAGAATCAATATAGTGAAAATAGCCATACTGCCCAAAGTAATTTACAGATTCAATGCTATTCCCATCAAGCTACCATTGACTTTCTTCACAGAATTACAAAAAAACTATTTTAAATTTCATATGAAAATAAAAAAGAGCCCATGTAGCCAAGACAATCCTAAGCAAAAAGAACAAAGCTGGAGGCATCACACTACCTGACTTCAAACTATACCACAAGGATACAGTAATGAAAACAGGATGGTACTGGTACCAAAACAGATAAATACACCATGGAACAGAACAGAAGCCTCAGAAATAATACCACACATCTACAACCATCTGATCCTTGACAAACCTGACAAAAACAACCAATGGGAAAAGGATTTCCTATTTAATAAATGGTGTTGGGAAAACTGGCTAGCCATATGCAGAAAACTGAAACTGGACCCCCTCCTTACAACCTATACAAAAATGAACTCAAGATGGATTAAAGACTTAAAAGTAAGACCTAAAACCATAAAAACCCTTGAAGAAAACCTAGGCATGCCATTCAGGACATAGGCATGTCAAAGACTTTATGACTAAAACACCAAAAGCAATGGCAACAAAAGCCAAAATTGACAAATGGGATTTAATTAAACTAAAGAGCTTCTGCACAGCAAAAGAAACTTTCATCAGAGTGAACAAGCAACCTACAGAATGGGAGAAAATTTTTGCAATCTATCCATCTGACAAAAGGCTAATATCCGGAATCTACAAGCAACTTAAACAAATTTACAAGAAACAAACAACCCAATCAAAAAGTGGGTGTAAGAACATGAATAGACACTTTTCAGAAGAAGACTTTTATGTGGTCAACAAACATATGAAACCAGCCCATCATCACTGGTCATTAGAGAAACGCAAATCAAAACCACAGTGAGATACCATCTCACACCAGTTAGAATGGCGATCATTAAAAAGTCAGGAAACAGCAGATGCTGGAGAGGATGTGGAGAAATAGGAATGTTTTTACACTGTTGGTGGGAGTGTAAATTAGTTCAACCACTGTGGAAGATAGTGTGGCATTTCCTCAAGGATCTAGAGCCAGAAATACTGTTTGACCCAGCAAGCCCGTTACTGGGCATATACCCAAAGGATTATAAATCATTCTACTATAAAGACATATGCAAACGTATGTTTACTGGAGCACTATTCATAAGAGGAAAGACTTGGAACTAACCCAAATGACCATCAATGATAGACTGGATAAAGAAAATGTGGCACATATACACCATGGAATACTATGCAGCCATAAAAAGGATGAGTTCATGTCCTTTTCAGGTACATGGATGAAGCTGGAAAACATCATTCTCAGCAAAGTAACACAGGAACAGAAAACCAAACACCAGATGTTCTCACTCATTAGTGGGAGTTGAACAATGAGAACACATGGACACAGGGAGGAGAACATCATAAACCAGAGCCTATTGGGGGGTGGGGGATAGGGGAGGGATAGCATTAGGAGAAATGCCTAATGTAGATGATGGGTTGATGGGTGCAGTAAACCACCATGGCACGTGTATACCTATGTAACAAACCTGTATGTTCTGCACATGGATCCCAGAACTTAAAGTATAATAAAAAAAAAATGAAACATGTTTATCAAGTATTTAATGCTCTGAAGTTTTTCATGTTTAAGTAAAACATTTCTCCTGTCAGGTTTTATTTAAAAGCCTCAATTTAAAATATTTTAAATATAATCTTAACTAAATTATAGTAAACTAAATATTGCTTTTGAACCATGTAGAGCTTCAAAGATTTCTCTGAGAACCTACAAATGAGTTTACTAAAGAAACAGGAATCAACTAAAAATTTCAACAAAAACAAAAAAAATAATTTATTATAGAAACAAGTCAAGCCAAATAGCATTACATAAAAAAAAATGAAAAGGAGTAAATACTTTGAACTTTTCTGATGCAGTCAACCCTTTGCCTACAGCAAATATGTCATGTTTCTTCTTAGAGGCACTCTGACGAGACCTGTGGACGTAAGGATTATCAACATACTTTTCCATTAAGAAGAGATTGAAAAACCATTCCCAAAAGAACATAAGGAACCTAGTCTATGGCAAGCAGTGCTATTGACTGTATGTAATTTATTTGCAAAACTAGGTTCCCCTTGCAATGTAAGATTACAGGTTTATGTCTCTTTCACGGTCATTCATTTCTGTTTGTTTTTCAACCGATTCCACAGCATGGTTCCGACATTCATTTCAGATTCTACATGTAATCTACTTGAGGAAAGATTCAAACTTTCTTAAATACTGTAACAAATTTGTGAATTTAAAAAAATCAAGTATGAAAACTAAGATATGTTTGCTGCTGGTGATTCCTTTCTCTACAGTTTGCATGAGATGATTATTAATGTTAATTGGCACATTCCTTATGACAGAATAAAGCTTAATACTCCTGTTTGATATCAATTTCCTGAATGTGGATGATTTTGAGGAAGATCATTGTAGACTGAGAATATTTCTGAGTGAAAAGACACCTAGAAAATTAAGATTATAAAAGCTCCAAATTATTGGAAATATTAAACAGTCATATTTTTATAGAAAGTTATTCCACTAGAGAAATGGTAGCTTTTTTTTTTTTTTTTTTGAGATGGAGTCTCATTCTGATGCCCAGGCTGGAGTGCAGTGGCGTGATCTCTGCTCACTGCCATCCCCACCTCCCGGGTTCAAGTGATTCTCCTGCCTCAGACTCCCGAGTAGCTAGGATTATAGGCAGGTGGCACCACACTCAGCAAATTTCTTTATTTTCAGTATTGACGGGGTTTTCACCATGTTGGCCAGGCTGGTCTTGAACTGGCCTCAAGTGATCTGCCTGCCTCGAACTTACAAAGTGCTGGCATTACAGGCATGAGCCACCATGCCTGGACAAGAAATGGTAGCTTTTTAATCCAATAAAAGTGAATACAAAATCTTCAGACTCTTTAGTGTTTTCTTTAGATTTTCATTTACTTATATTTGCTTTACCCGCCCACCAATCAGCATATATTTACTGGGCACTTATGTAATATAGGGGCACAACACATGGACTACAAAGAATACAATGAGATTGGTGCTTGATAAGCTAATTATGGTGGTTAATATCAGCATTAATTATAATACTTGGCATATCTATAATATATACATATGTATAATTATTTTGATTTACATTCAGAATTATCTATAGTACAATTCATGTGTCCTTTAGTTATGGCTCAATGTTTGAATCTTTTATAAGTTTAGCAATGTTCAATATGAAACTCATTATTGGTCAGGAATAGGCAGAAAGTTGCTGATACACCCATCTAGCATAAAATATTAATTTTTAAAACAAAATGAATCAGAGGTTCAAAGCAGAGCAAGGTTTATATATTTACCTTTGTGTAAAACTAACTTTTTTTTATTCATAGAGGCACAGCAAGAATTTACTTAGTCATGTCAGTGGAGTTGTGAAGTTATGTTATTTATGTAATTTTCTGAAATATCTCCATATCTTAAAATTACAATATTGTTTTCTAATTCCCTTGATTATATTTCAGGCAAATTAGTGTTATAAGTCTTTTATGGCAATACCATAACTTAAAACATTATATGGCTGCTTTTTACACAGTATATTCACAATTGCTTGACATCTATTTTTTTAATTGTAAGAAAAAGTTCTAAAAGGGAACTTCCACAATTATATTAGTTTCCCTCAAATATAGAAAATGAAGACTTTTATAGAACTTATTTTCATAGAAGAAAGTTACAGGAGAGAGAGAATATTTGTGATCTTTACTGACAGATGTGAATGAGAAGGAATATCATCATTTTTATACAGACAAGCAACCAAGTTTAAAATATGCTTTCAAATCTCTTTCAAAGTGTAACAGTAAACTATTATGTCCTGAAGAACAATCAACAGATAACCAATACAAGAAAATTAAACTGCTCAAAAATCAGAATATAGCTTTTCACTTTACAAAGCATCACTTTTAGAACAAAATTTACTACAAAGTACTTCTTGATATTAGGATACGTTAAGTAAGCTTGAAATAGATATACTTAAAGAAAAACAAAAACTTAATAGTAAAATAAAATGCATCTGATGGGCAGCAGATAAAAAACAATTGCTAATACCAGAAAAACCTCAAAGAGGGCTTAGACATATCTTACAGTGAAGTTATAGAAGAGTTTATTTTGGATGAGATGGCATTAATAAACATGTTGCTTTCTCTGGAATGTTTCTCATATTAAATATTCACATGATTATATATGCAATGACTAAAATTGCAAAGAGATGCCATGCCTTTTGAAAAGAATTTATAAATAATATCATATATAAATAAGTGTGTTTCTAAAATAGGTTACTTTGTTTCTTTCAGTAAATGCTGTTTGTTAAATGTTTCTTTCATGACTTGAAAAAAGTTTTCTTAGCTTACTGCAAAAGTGTAATGTTATGCTACAGCTGATAGATAATGATATGATATTCTATTCATTCCAGTTTAAAATAATTTGATCTTTGAAATGTAAATTATAAATTTAAGCAATTCACTCAACATAAAAGAATTATAATTATGAGGGTATATTCAATATACTTAATTGACTGTAGTCCATATCACTGCTTATAATCTTTCCAAGCAAATGGCTTCTACTTATTTTTTTGTGTGTGTGTGTGTGTCTATTTAACTTGGGACTGAACACTAGGCATACATTTATCCTAATAAAATTATCATTTTTATTTTACTTTATAGGTTTTTGGAATAAGCCTTCATTTATGCTAATAAAATTATCATTTTGTTATACTTTATAGGTTTTTGGAATGAACCTTCATTTATCCTAATAAAATTATCATTTTTGTTATAATTTATAGGTTTTTGGGATGAACCTTTGGAAGCATAGCCAGGATAAACTTTTATTGTGTTTGCATAGCAGTCAAATATTTCAAAATCTTTCTCGCAGAATCATAAAAGCATGAGAAACTTGCAGCTTAGTTTTTTTCCTTTATATGTAAGCTATAAGGTTAATTGCTAAGATAACAAAACAAACATGCAGTGAGGAGTGGCAATAACAGAAAACCTCCTAGAGATTGTCAATTTACCAAACGATTTGTAAATTACTAAATCTTTCATTATCAAATGTATTCACCCTATGTTCTATAGCATGCTGTTTGAAAGCAGTTGCTTTTCAGTGTTTGCCCTGTTGGTATCATCCCCTCGATCACAGAAAAAAATAAAATCCTTCCATGACTAAGAACCCTGAATGTAATTTACTTCACACAGTTGTTTTCGGGGAAAAAATAACTTAAGAAATACATGTGAATATTCAAGAGGGAACAATGATGCTGAAGGGTTACAGAGAGAGGAAGAAAGAACTTGAGAATACTAATAAAGGACTTTCCATTTGCATACCCTGAAAATAACTCTGCCCAAAAGATCATTCCAAAGTGTTATTACTTGCAGAACTCTGATTGTCATTAGCCTGGCACTGGCATCACCATTCCCATTAGTACCCAGATGGACTGTGAGAATGGCATAAACAATTGCTCAAATGAATCTAGCCTAGTGGTCTCTGTCAGTCAGAGCAGTGGTGCGATTAAGATAACGCTGCTCCTACTATGGCTTCAGCTGCCACCTGGCAAAGCTTCTCTTATGTCTCTATTTACACAAATTAAGCAATGTTGAAAGAAAACAAAATTTGTATTTAAAAGACAACTTAAAGAAGAAGAAATGTATGCTAGGATTTAAGAGTCCTGGTACTCACTTCTGGTTTCAACTCTTCCTGAATATATATCAATATCAATAACTGTATACATATACACATACAAGGAAACACACACATACACTCACAAAGCTATCTTAAATTTCTGAGTATCAATTTCTACAAAGCGAAGAACACACTACAATGATTTTCTACTCCTGATCCTGTGAGAGGTGTTCATACTTATTAAAACAGGCAACAATACTATTCAAATGTAATGGGATTATTTCTGTCTGGATGCATTTTGTTCTAGTTCACAAATAAATTATCGATCATTGTGTGTTTTTTTGCGATGTACATTCTAATTAAGAAAATAAATAAACTGGTTTATCAAAACTTCTTTCCAGGACACTTACTCACTAATGAATTTATTAATTCTTTTACTAAATATTTGGTGAATGATTTCTATTCTTCAGACATTGTGATTTGTTGTGGGCTAGAGATATTCTGTATGTGTCCCATGGAACTTACATTGCAGTTGTAGAGACTCATAATAAATAAAGTAACAAATATATACTAACACCTCCAGTAATGATAACTACTAATAAGAAAAATTAAGCAGAATAAAATCATAGTTATAAGCTGGGATATTGGGGATATATATTTGAATGAATATTTATGAAAGGCATCTCTGAAGAGAAAAAATTTATACTCAATAAGGTTGAAGCACTTACCTCAGGTAAAATTCCAGGAAATCATAAAAGCTAAGTAAAACTCAGATATGCCAAACACTAAAATAATGGCCTAAACATTGTGTGATATTAGTCCTTAATGCAATATTTATAAAATATGAATGGTCATGTAAATATTTTAATGACAAGTTAAAGATTAAAAAAAAATATTTATATACCATTGCATTTTCCTTGCTATCCACTGATGGCCTTCTTTTTCAGATATTAAGAAAAATCTTACTTAGAATTTATATTATTATATTTTCTTGCACATTATTATAATACAAAGCACCGACAAAATGCTTTAATTTAAATACAGTGATGCAAAATCAGTATAATCCTGTTCACAGGAAAATATGTAATATTGACAGCTTGGCTGAAAATTCAATTTAAATTTAAAGGCAACCTATATTTCTAGAAAAACAGAGACCAAGAAAGTATGCTCCGAACACCTCTGATGCAAGATTCTGGGAGCCATTTAGGGAGACTACAGATGAACATTGAAGGAGTTCGCCATTCCTACTGCATATTTGGAAAGATGGTCAATAACTTTTTCAGTGTGGGGATATTTTCTTTTTGTTGCTAGGGGATAGTCTCTAATAATGCTTTCAAAAAAGGGTTGCAGGTCATAAGCTTTTATATTTTCCAAATTCGTAAAAAAGTCATCATTTTGCCTCATATTACAATGATGTTTTTGTTTTGTTTTATTTATAATTTGAGGAGTCTATGTTCAAATGTACCTCCCCTTCAGCACTTTGAAGACTATTCTATTCTCCTTTTGTGCCAATAATTGATAAAGCCACAAAGAAATGATAAATGCTACAGGTGATGGATACCCCATTTACCCTGATGTGATCGTTACACATTGTATGCCTCAATCAAAATATTTCATATACCCCATAAATATATACACCTACTATATACCCATAAAAATTAAAAATAAAACATTAAAACATAAAAATTGATAAGAAAAGTTTGTTGTAACATGTAGGCAATCTTTCACCTATTTCCCCCACAAATCTTCAATGCATTTCCCTGGTAACTCTTAGCATTTTGTTTTATTTGCTTGATTTGAAATTAAACTCTCATGTGGTGTACACGTAGGTATATGCTTGTGTGTGTGTGTGACATGTATATACATATATGGATGTATATATCTGCATGTGGTTTTACTATTGTCTGTCTTCTGAGCCTGGGACATACTTGGCTTTTTCTTATTCAAATATTAGTTTCATCTCTTCCCAATAGTGTTCCTTCTGGGACCTCTAGACAATTGATGTTGCAAATTTTAAACATCTAGTCTATGTTGATTGGGGGAAAGGTTTCTCCACAATTTTGATGTTTGTTTCCATGTTGAGAAAACAAAATTTGGAATCCTTTAACACTGCCCCAAAGAGTGACATACTTATTTGCGGGTTTTGAAAAATGTCTCTCTGTTCCATCGGCCTTTTGTTTTGACCTGTTAAGATTGATTGCTAGACTATCTTTATATATAAAGTTCATTGACAATTCCAGGAAAGAAAGCTAACATCCTTGTCCATAAGTCCAGAATTTAATTTACCCTGTGATGTGGTTTGGCTGTGTCCCCATACAAATCTCATCTTGAATTGTAGTTACCATAATCTCCAGGTGTTGTGGGAGGGACCCGGTAGGTGGTAATTGAATCATGGGGATCATTACCCCCACGCTGTTCTCCTGAGAGTAAGTTCTCATGAGATCTGATGGGCTTTTTCTCCCTTTTGCTCAGTACTTCTCCTTGATGTCACCATGCAAAGAAGAGCTTGCTTGTTTCCCCTTCTATCTTGATTGTAAGTTCCCTGAGGCCTCTCCAGCCATGCTGAACTGTGAGTCAATTAAACCTCTTACCTTTAGATATTACCTTTAGATATTACAAACTAAAATCTCAGTTTGTCTTTATTTGCAGCATGAGAATGGACTAAACCTTGCTAAGAAGCAGAAACCCCATATCCTCAGTGTCATGAAAAAGCTCACGTTACCAGTCATCAGAAGGTTTGTTCTGCCTTTCATCCAAGCTCCTGAACACTGTTTCTGCCTAGTGAACAGATCTCCTTTCTCTTCACTAATGTCTCTCACTAGAGTAACCAACCCAAGTAACATTTGGGCTCTTTCTGCCCCCATCCTTAATCCTTGTTTCATCATCTCCACACCCAGAACCCCCTTGGTGTGGATGCTACATTCCATAAACATAAACCTAAGTTTTTATCTTGGCTTATGTATTTCGACAGTTTTCAGTTTTTCGTGATTACTCACAATTTCTGGCTCTTCAAGATTTCTCCTCTTTGATTACTAATGTATCTATTTCTTTATTTTTAAAACTTTTATTTATTTCTAAGACTGCAGTATACTCTTAGTTCACTGTCATAAAATCAGATTTATCCAGAATCACAAAGGAATATTTACTTCAAAAAAACTAAAATATTTTTCTTTTGTTTTGGCAAAACAAACTGGCAAAACATACTATATTTGGCTTTGACAAGAAAATGAACAAGACACATTCACCAATTCTATATTATAATAAAATCCAATTCTAGTATAATATTCTTCTAACAACATTATGGCAATGATTTATATTTAACTTTAAAACAATTGTGTGTCTATCTCACATAACTTGTTCATTGTCTTTTAAAGTATGGCAATAAACCAGGCATCTCTGTTATGTATTAAGAATAAGATTTCATTATAAGTTTGAATAAGGCAGTAAATCAAATTAATCACCTTTAAGATGTAATTAAAAATATGCCTCCAGGAAGTAATAATTATTCTAAATTTTTAATATTTAAAGGGCCATCTATTTTTTTATCTTCTATTTAATGCCCTTATGTATTTTTTTTCTCCTTGTTACAGGAAAAAACCTGTTACTGTATTTTCCAGAAAGTCCTTTTGTTTTATGCTTTCTGGTCAGATGCTGCAAATCACAAACTTGCACACGATTGGAAAGTGAAAAGCGAAGAAGTCACAATTCTCAGCATGAAGCTAAGGCTAAGATCAGAAAGAGTCCTTGAAAATTACCTGCTTTTCTGTTGTAGAGAGCTGAGAAGCTCTCCAGCACAGTGTAAGCTTTCTGCCAATGCCTGGACTCTGGATGTCCTGAAACTTATTTCCCAGGCATTCTAACAGTTGTGTATATGTGTATATATAAATTACATTAGATATAATGTATATAAATATATTTTGATATATTTTAATAAATCAAATGGATGAAAGTTTGCATATTTTAATGCTGAATAAAAGTTACCAGAAACATCTATGTAATGCTTTTTGTTGTGGTTTCTACAGTTTAGTTTTTTATTTGTTACAGCCATGCCATTCCTCTCTGCATGAAAATACAAGCATGACTACTTCTTTAAAGAAACTGCAACCCACAATCATGTTCCAAGGCAGCTGCAAGATAGATCAGTAAAGGAACTTTTAATGAGTAACTTTCTCCATCATTCCATGATTCATGCCATTTAGACTGAAATGTAACCCACAAACAGATTTAATGTCAACTCTGGGAGTAACAGTTACTCCTGCTCCCTCAAAAACCTTTATATATATATATATATGTGTGTGTATATATATATAAAATAAATATATATATAAAAATATATATATTTTATATATATAAAATAAATATATATTTTATATAAAATAAATATATGTATATTTTATATATATAAAATAAATATATTATATATATAATAAATATATTATATATATAATAAATATATTTTATATATAAATATTTATTATATATATAAAATAAATATATTTTATATATATAAAATAAATATTTATTTTATATATATTTATATCTTATGAATATAAATATATATTATTATATATAGATATATAAAAATATAAATATATTATTATATATAGATATATAAATATATAAATATATATTATTATATATAGATATATAAAAATATATAAATATATATTATTATATATAGATATATATAAATATATAAATATATATAAATATATATATTTATATATTGAAATATATATAAATCTATATAAATATATAAATATATATTATTATATAGAAATATATAAATATATATTATTATATATAAATATATAAATATATATTTATTATATATAAATATAATAAATATATATTATTATATATAAATATATAGAAATATATAATGTATAAAAATATATATTATAAATATATATTTATTATCTATAAATATATTATAAATATATATTTATTATCTATAAATATATTATAAATATATATTTATTATCTATAAATATGTTATAAATATATATTTATTATCTATAAATATGTTATAAATATATATTTATTATCTATAAATATGTTATAAATATATATTTATTATCTATAAATATATTATAAATATATATTTATTATCTATAAATATATTATAAATATATATTTATTATCTATAAATATATTATAAATATATATTTATTTTATATATATATCTATAAGTTCTGGAATACATGGTAGAACATGCAGGTTTGTTACAAAGGTATACATGTGCCATGGTGGTTTACTGCACCCATCAACCCGTCATCAACATTAGGTATTTCTCCTAATGCTATCCCTCCCCTAGCCTCCCACCACCTGACAGGCCCTGGTGTGTGATGTTCCCCTCCCTGTGCCCATATGTTCTCATTGTTCAACTCCCACTTTTGAGTGAGAACGATATAATGCTTTTAATAAACAATGTGCAGCTATAAAAAAATTTGAAGCATATAGCCACAATGCATCTAAGTGAATTCAGAAGTCAGGTAATTAATATAATGACTTGTTAATAATTATGAAATTCCTATAATTTATTTTTCCTATAAGAATAGAAACAAGATTTTAAAATATTAAAAATGAGTTTTCTAAAAAAAATCAGCATTTCAACATTGTCGAACAATAAATTAGACCTAAATTAAGGAATAATAAATGATAATCTTTTTTTGTATTATTATTATTATACTTTAAGTTTTAGGGTACATGTGCACAATGTGCAGGTTAGTTACATATGTATACATGTGCCATGCTGGTGTGCTGCACTCATTAACTCGCTATTTAGCATTAGGTATATCTCCTGATGCTATCCCTCCCCCCTCCCCTCACCCCACTGCACTTGACGTAAATACCATTCAAATGTCACTAAGGAAATGAAACCAATTCAATAAAAATTTTTTTTACTTGAAATAAATGTTATAGTTGTGGCAAAATTTTAGGGGTGGAGTAATATGAAATTTCTTTCATATTTTTCTAAAGTCCTGAAATACAGTATGTGAATGTTTGTGAATGTACACACACACATACACACACACAATGAAGAGCTGTAAACAATCTGTATCCATTCAAGTCACTATACTGATTCTCCTTAATAAACTGCATGACTGAGTCTCCAATAACTCACTGAGACATAGGCAGTTTTAGTTGCAACTCTTCTTTGTTTGTTTGTTTGTGTTTTTTGTTTTTTGAGACAGAGTTTCGCTCTTTCGCCCAGGCTGGAATGCAGTGGCACAATCTCAGCTCACTGCAACCTCTGCCCCCCGGATTCAAGCGCGTCTCTTGCCTCAGCCTCCCAAGTAGCTGGGACTACAGGCGCCCATCACCATGCTCCACTAATTTTTTTATTTTTAGTAGATATGAGGTTTCGTCACATTGGCCAGGCTGGTCTCGAACTCCTGACCTTGTGATCTGCCTGCCTCAGCCTCCCAAAGTGCTGGAATTACAGGCGTGAGCCACTGCACCTGACCACAACTCTTTTTAATTGATTATTGCTATGATGAATTTCACCTAATTTTTTTAATTTTATTTTTTCATAAGTTTTTGGGGTACAGATGGTATTTGTTTACCCAAGTAAGTTCTTTACTGGTGATTTGTGAGATTTTGCACCCATCACCCAAGCAGTATACACTGCATCGTGTTTGTAATCTTTTATCCCTCGCCCCTCCCACTCTTCCCCCCAAGTCCCCAGAGTCCATTGTATCATTCTTACGCCTTTGCGACCTCATATTTTACCTCATGCATACCTGTGAGAACATACACTGTTTGGTTTTCCATTCCTGAGTTACCTGACTTGGAATAATAGTCTCTAATGTGATTTAGGTCACTGCAAATGCTGTTAATTCATTCCTTTTTATAACTGCGTAGTCTTCCATCATATATATATACCACCGTTTCTTTATCCACTCGTTGATTGATGGGCATTGGGGTTGGTTCCACGATTTTGCAATTTTGAATTGTGCTGCTGTAAACACGCGTGTGCAAGTGTCTTTTTCAAATAATGACTTCTTTTCCTCTGGGGAGATACCCAGTAATGAGATTGCTGGATCAAATAGCAGTTCTACTTTTTGTTCTTTAAGGAATCTCCACACTGTTTTCCATAGCGGCTCTACTAGTTTACATTCCCACTAGCAGTGTAGAAGTGTTCCCTGTTCACCGCATCCACACCAACATCTGTTTTTCTATTTTTTTCTTCTTTTTTGTTACAGCCATTCTTGCAGGAGTAAGGTGATAACACATTATAGTTTGGATGTGCATTTTCCTGATCATTAGTAATGTTGAGTATTTTTTCATATGTTTATTGACTATTTGTATATCTTCTTTTGAGAATTGTATATTCATGTCGTTAGCCCACTTTTTCATAGGATTGTTTGATTTTTTTCTTACTGATTTGTTTGAGTTCATTGTAGATTCTGGATATTAGTTCATTGTCAGACGTATAGATTGTGAAGATTTTCTCCCACTCTGTGTGTTGTCTGTTTACTCTCCTGGCTGTTCCTTTTGCCATGCAAAACTCTTTAGTTTAGTTAGGTCCCAGCTATTTATCTTTTTTTTAATTTTATTTGCTTTTGGGTTCTTGGTCATGAAATCCCTGCCTAAGCCAATGTCTAGAAGGATATTTTTCCCCCTATGTTATCTTCTAAAATTTTTTGTTTTCTGATCTTAGGTTTAAGTCTTTAATCCATCTTGAGTTGATTTTTGTATAAGGTGAGAGATGAGGATCCAGTTTAATTCTCCTACATGTGGCTAGCCAATTATCCCACCACACCTTCTGTTGAAAGGTTGTCCTTTTTTTTTTTTTTTTTTTTTTTTGCTTTGTCAAATATCAGTTAGCTGTAAATATTTGGGTTTATTCCCGGGTTCTCTATTCTGTTCCTTTGGTCTATATGCCTATTACTATATCAGTACCACACTGTTTTGGTGACTATGGCCTTCTGGTATACTTTGAAACCAGGTATTGTGATGCCTTCTTTTGTTCTTTTTTGCTTAGTCTTGCTTTGGCTATGTGGGGTATTTTTTGGTTCCATATGGATTTTAGAATTGTTTTTTTCTAATTCTGTGAAGAATGATGGTGGTATTTTGATGGGGATTGTGCTGAATTTGTAGATTGCTCTTAGCAGTATGGTAATTGTCACAATATTAGTTCTACCCATCCATGAGCATGGGATGTTTTTCCATTTGTTTGTGTCATCTACCATTTCTTTCAGCAGTGTTTTGCAGTTTTCCTTGCAGAGGTCTTTCAACTCCTTGGTTAAATATATTCTTAAGTATATATGTATATATATATATGTATATATGTAATATGTATATATATATATTTGCAGCTATTGTAAAATGGGTTGACTTCTTGATTTGATTCTCTGCTTGGTCATTGTTGGTGCATAGAAGAGCTACTGTTTTGTGTACATTAATCTTGTATCCAGAAATTTTACTGAATTCTTTTATCAGTTCTAGGAGCTTTCTGGAGGAATTCTTGGGGTTTTCAACGTAAATGATCATATCATCAGCAAACAGTGATAGTTTGACTTCCCCTGTACTGATGCGGATGCCCTTTCTTTCTTTCTCTTGTCTGATGGCTCTGGCTGGGATTTCCAGTACTGTGTTGAAGAGAAGTGGTGAGAGTGGGCATCCTTGTCTTGTTCCAGTTCCCAGAGGGAATGCTTTCAATTTTTCCCCATTCAGTATTATGTTGGCTGTGGGTTTGTCATAGATGGCTTTTATTACAGTAAGGTATGTCCTTTGTATGCTGATTTTGCTGAGAATTTTAATCGTAAAGCGATGCTGGATTTTGTCAAATGCTTTTTCTACATCTATTGAGATGATCATGTGATTATTGTTGTAAATTCTGTTTATGTGGTGTATCATATTTATTGACTTACATATATTAAACCATCCACCCCTGCATCCGTGGTATGAAACCCACTTGATCATGGTGGATTATCCTTTTGATATTTTGTTGGATTTTGTTACCTAGTATTTTGTTAAGGATTTTAGAATCTATGTTCATGAAGGATATCGGTCTGTAGTTTTCTTTTTTGGTTATGTCCTTTCTTGGTTTGGGTATTAGGGTGAGTCTGAGTTAATGAGTTAGGGAGGGTTCCTTCTTTCTGTATCTTGTGAAGTAGTGTCAAAAGGATTGGTACCAGCTCTTCTTTGAATGTCTGGTAGAATTCTGCTGTGAATCCATTTGGTCCTGGACTTCTTTTGTAGGTAATTTTTAAATTACCATTTCAATCTCGCTGCTTGTTATTGGTCTGTTCAGGGTATCAATTCTCCCTGATTTAAGCTAGAAGGATTGCATTTTTCCAGGATTGTATCCATCTCTTTTAGGTTTTCTAGTTTATGTGCATAAAAGTGTTCATAGTAGCCTTGAGTAACCTTTTGTATTTCAGTGGTGTCAATTGTAATATCTCTTGTTTCGTTTCTTAGTGAGGTTATTTGGATTTTCTCTCTTCTATTATTGGGTTAATCTTCCTAATGGTCTATTGTAGCTGGCTGCCACTATTACTACTTGAGACCATCACTACAGCAGTTATTACTGTTACGGCTTGAGACCATCATTACAGCAGTTACTGCTGTTACCACTTGAGACCATCATTACAAGAATGAACAAAGGGAGGAACGTAGAAATGAAAACTTAAAAGAAACTGTTCTAAGGAAAGGCAACACGGGGAGAAGAGCACTCCCTGCTTCTAGCGAGCAAAGACAACCCCCCTTGAGCTCCCACAGCCCTTCTTATTTATTGGGTAACAAGAGCAAGGAGGAGGAGGTAATGATTGGTCAGCTGCTTAATTGATCACAGGTTCATATTATTACTAACTGGCTTCAGATGTACCTAATCACAAAAAACATTTGTGCGGCCTCCAACAGTCAATCAATTTTATTCATCTTTTCAAAGAACCAGCTTTTTGTTTATTTATCTTTTGTATTGTTTTATTTGTTTCAATTTCATTTAGTTCTGCTCGGATCTTGGTTATTTCCTTTCTTCTATTGGGTTTGGGTTTGTTTGTTCTTGTTTCTGTAGTTCCTTGAGGTGTGACCTTAGATTGTTTGTGCTCTTTCAGACATTAGAAGGCTATTAAGAACAACTTTAAATTATTTATGGCATTCACTGATTTTTTTAAAATTATAATTTCATAGATTGTAACAATTTATGGGCCAGAATACTTTGTGAGATATGTAAATCTAAAGATTCAATTGCTCATTCAGAGACATTTTCTTCAACAATACCTCAACAAATTAGATAGGTCACATGGATTCTCAAGATAATAATTTTTACTGTTAAATGACAAAAAGTATATAGACCTATGCACAAGGACAAATTATCAGAATTTAGAAAAAACAGTCATTTACCCACATTCTTTTATAAAAAGGAAAGATAAGAAAAGAAATCCTCTGGTCTAGTTTGTCTTAGTGTTGTATTCTGCAACTGGCTTCAGGAACATTTTTTTTTTTTTTTTCAAACAGTATCCAGTACAAGAACTTAATAATAGCCTTGCCAAAATACGTCACTGCCTTTGCTGACACTCTAAAACATTTAATTTGATATTTAACAATGCATTTCATGAAGAAATAAATATATTAGATATCACCTTTTACACAAAAAATAATATGTTAACATTAACATCACATTACACTTATTTTTAGCAGTTTTACCCAAAAATTGGCATCAAATGCTACTGAAGTTTTCTTAGTCAATGTACTCTCCTCTATACTTTTTGAAGTGGATGTTTGAAGTTGCAGTTGAGTATATGTTCCAAAACTTTTTAAGATCATAAAGGATTTATATAGAAAAGCCTTGGTTTTGCATTGAAATACTTAAATGTTCTACTTTTGTGCAGATAATATAATTAAACCTTTATTTTTCCTTATTAAATTGTGTGAAATATACACCAAGAAAATGTAAAATTCATTTAAAGTAACTGCAAAGTAAACTCTGATATTATCTATCACTCCTATCCAGAAATAGCACATTCCCAACATCCCAGAGGACTCCAGATGCTCTTGCCAATGACAATCTCCTCTCGGCACCTTAAGGCTTTATAAATAGTATTATTTTGTTCTTAATTAAGAATCATGTGGCTGGGTGAGGTGGCTCATGCCTGTAATCCCAGCACTTTGGGAGGTCAAGGCGGGTGGATCACGAGGTCAGGAGATGGAGAACATCCTGGTTAACACAGTGAAAGCATGTCTCTACTAAGAATACAAAGAACAAGAAAAATTTAGCCAGGCGTGGTGGTGGGTGCCTGTAGTCCCAGCTACTCGGGAGGCTGAGGCAGGAGAATGGCGTGAACCTGTGAGGCAGAGCTTGCAATGAGCCGAGATCATGCCACTGCACTCCAGCCTGGGCGACAGAGTGAGACTGTCTCAAAAAAAAAAATTTTTTTTTGAATTAAAAAATAAGTAAAAATAAAAAGAATCATGTTTATATTCTATATAATGAAGTATAATTGTTTGTTTTTGGAACTTTTAAGTGTATAGACATGATATGTATGTTGGGGGTATTTTATTTCTTCAATATTAACTTTTTAAGATTTTACACTTTATCATATGTAAGTACAATATATTTATTTTTATTTTGAATAGCACTGAAAACTTTACTTTTACAGAAAAAATGGTAACTTGGTCACCTATGTACCTATTGTGTAAAACATAAACTTTTACATTCAATCAATGTCATTTTAGTTAATTATCTGTTTGGAATCCTATATTACCTACTAACACCTCAAAACTCAAATGAAACAATGTATATTGAAATTCTATGTGGCATGCTTTCCCTTACTATCTCTAGAGTTTGATGTATTATATTATCATCTTATTATCTCAGATATTTACATGCCTGGAATATAACATGCCAGTTCCCCTTGCATTCCTAAAACGACAATTGGTTATTCTTATAAGCTTATTAAGGGTAATATTTACAGTAATAATAAGAATAATTTTTGCTTCATCCTCATAAAATTATTGTTTTTGAAATATTCCTGAATACTTGACAAAAAATTCAATGAATCAAAATAAAAATTCTATTGTATTATCTGCACAGAAGTAGAATAAGTATTTCAAAGCTGCATTTTGTAGATTCATTCAATTAATCATTCTCAAATAAACATATCTTAATTAATTTATGAATTTGCTTATGTTAAATAATAAGAATTATTTTTATGTTTTGGCAACCAAGAATACCTAAAATTAGTTTTTTCATTTATTTGCAGTAACAATTAACCTGAGTTGTCTAGTGCTTCCTTTTATTACCTTGTCATTCATTTTTTATCTTTTTTTTGTTTGAATGTTACCTTGAGGTTTTTTATCTGTGTGTACATATGTATGTAAACTATATGTGTATTTATATATATGTAACTTATATGTGTGCATATAAAATATAATATATGCACATATAACACTTTTTGGATATGAACATGTAATTTGTGCTTATATCTATTCCCCTTATAATAAGTGCCATCAAATCCTATATTTTGAATTATAGGAAGTATAAGTATAGAAAGCTAGGTGTGTTACTGAATATTTGAGCTTGATGATCTTTTGAATCCTTGTATTATCTGCTTATATGTTTAAAATACATTGCCTATAAAAGGAGCCATAATGGAAATGATAATTATGTCATTTAAAATATCTATACTGACAATGTATACCATAATCTATATTTTCCCATCTGACTTCACATTTTGGTATAAAAATGGGAGAAAAAAATTTCCATTCTTCAATTATTTTCTCATTAATTTGTAAAGATTATATTTCTATATGCCACATTAATTTTAGACTTTCTGATTTGAACATAACAAAATCTATACAAGATGCTCCACATTATTGGAAACTGCCTCAACTTAGAGGTTATAGGACTCATAAACTTTCGGAATGATATTTTCATTAGTCTTGGCTCACTCTTCCTTATAATGGAATGTTGCACATTGTTTTACACTGTATCATCTCACACACCTCACAATTTCCTCCTCAACTGGTTTTCAGATTTTCTCCTTCATAACCTCCAACGTCTCTCAGCATTCCTTCCTTGGAAATTTTTATAATAAATTATAACACAATAAGAATTCCCATAATACGTTTCTATTTTAGATATTTTGCTTTATCTTCTGCTGCTCCTTATTTATTCTCTCAATGTCCCACTGATCTCTGAATGTAATGGTATACTTGGTTCTTTGTTTTTATGCATATATCCTTTCTGTCTCTAGATGAGTTTTCTTTGTGTGATTTTTCTTTTA
The DNA here is from genome assembly GCF_028885625.2 of Pongo pygmaeus. Lineage (NCBI taxonomy): Eukaryota > Metazoa > Chordata > Mammalia > Primates > Hominidae > Pongo > Pongo pygmaeus. The sequence continues at coordinate 14,805,024 of NC_085930.1, read as the reverse complement.
TCAAATTATTATTTATACATTTATAGACACATTTCCTTAGTGAATTATTCTCTGACTCTCCCAGGCTAAATTAGTTGTTTTCTATGCTTTCATCAAATTTAAAAGGGAGACCACAAAATTAGGCTCCTTGTATGAAAACCAAGCTCTGCTACTCACTTACTGTGTGACTTTGAGAGAATTCGATATCTCTGTGTCTTGATATTGTAATCCACAATATGAAAATACTAAAGAGTCAAATTTTTTGTTGCCATCATTCCACAGGAAATATTAACACACATCATGGGGTTGTGGAAATTATTTCATTAAAATTTATTCATTGGTTTTAGAAATATGCTTGGCATATATTAAATTATCAATATCAGTTATTTTCACTATTAAAATATTGCCATCTTTAATCCATTCTGTATTTTCTATTTTCTATATTTAGCTTTCTGACTATATTTTAAGCTTTACAGTGGCAGGAGGTGCTATTTAAATTTCTATCCTTATTGTCTCTCATAGTAAAAAAATGTGAGTTAAGCAATATGTTTATTAAATAGATAGAGCTTACTACCTCAAAATTACCAAGTAATTATTGTTGAACCTTACAATTCACACTGAATAATCTTTTCTTGTTGTTAAATAGAAAACCCTTGAGTGGAATTATTGATTTCTTTCTAATCCAACCTGTGGTTTGCATGAAGCCTAAGTATAATAAGGATAGTGCTGGGCCCCATTAGAATATTTCTGGTTAAATTAAGCCTTTTTTTTTCCAGAAAAATGATCAAGTGCAAATTTATTATAAAGCATGCATACACAATGACATTTGACATTATTGATTTTAAAATATAAAAAATAAAAATATACCATACTACCGTGAATTTCTGCTGGATGAGGTAATGCCCAGCTTCCTCTTCCTCTATACTTTCTTGTAAAAAAAAAAATATGGCTTTTGTGGGTCCTAGAAATTCACAGTCTCAATTTATACTGATGGACATTACATACAATGCAAAGAATAAAAGTCAGCAAAAGTTATAAAGTAATAAGATAAAATTGATCATTGATTTTTTTAAAAAACTAGTTTTGTAAAAGAGAATGGGAACAGCAGAGGAAAACTTCTGCAACTGAATTACTGTCTCCTAAAAATTAAGTAGCTATAGGTTCCTATTGTCTCATAAAACTTGGATTAAAGGCTTCTTCACAAAACTGTGTAACTGTTAAGTTTTTCCTTTTCCAAAAGAGAAAAACATTTCACAGCTCTAAAACAAAATAGAAAGAAGGCACCAGGAAAGCTAAGTGATCTTTCTGAGCTATGTTCATTTAACATTGGTTTTTAAGGTTCCAAACCTACTAAATGAAAAGTGGAATGAATGGTACTTGTAGCTCGGATTTAACTCAATTTTGAATATTGTCAATCTAGTACAATTTCTTAAATTTAGCTTAAGATATCTGCAAAGCAAACAACGTTTCCAAGACAAGATGAGGTTATGGGTTTCAATCAATAAGAAAAATAAAAGAGCAATTAATTTATTATTTGGAACCCAGTAGGTCATTAGGCATTAATTTTTAAATACTGCAACTTCATGTTTTATAGAAGCTAGAAACATGATTCAAAATGTCACAAAGTTATATTAAATTAAAACCACTTTTGACAATTCAAGGTCTCATTGACAAAGTTCATTAAGGTGACAGTTTTGCTGTTTTGTTACTGTTCCCACATGATATCATCTCTTCTCAATTTCATTTGAAGATTATGAATTCGTATTGGATGAAAGCTGCTGTTTTTCTGAAAAAGGTTAGTGTCAGTCAAACATTTTCTGGGGCTATTTTTTATGTTCTTTGATCCTTTAGGGTAGCTGTCTTCTTGCTGAATAACTGAAGCTTCACTCATCTTTGAGTTTTGAACTTTTTGCTGCAGTTTACGGACACTGTCTTGATGCTTCTTCAGTTTGGAGATTTGTTCTCCTTTAATTTCCTTTTTATGTTCTTTGATCCTTTAGGGTAGCTGTCTTCTTGCTGAATAACTGAAGCTTCACTCATCTTTGAGTTTTGAACTTTTTGCTGCAGTTTACGGACACTGTCTTGATGCTTCTTCAGTTTGGAGATTTGTTCTCCTTTAATTTCCATTTTCTTGAGCAAACACTCTAGTTCACATTCTATGTCGTCACAGACTGAATGGCTTTCGGTTTCCTTCATTTGTTTCAGTAGTTATTGGTGCTCTATGCTCATTTGGTCCAGCTCATCTTGCATTGCCATCGAAAGTTCAGATAAATTGTCACAAATGGAAATGGACTTTTCTGAGTCAGGAGGAATAGCCTTACACCAGGAAGTTGCTCTAGAAGGCTTGGGGAGACATCTAGTCTCAGTCACGTTAAAAGGTTTCTGAAGGATATGTGGGTCACGATGTTGCCTCATAACAAAACAGGGGAGCACCTCTGCCCAGCCGCCACCCCATCTGGGAGGAAGTGAGGAGCGCCTCTGCCCGGCTGCCCCATCTGGGAAGTGCGGAGCTCCTCTACCTGGCCGCCCCGTCTGGGAAGTGAGGAGCGCCTCTGCCCGGCCGCCCCGTCTGGCAGCTCTTATTTTAGCCTTAAAAACTCTTCAGGAAAAAATTCATCGTTTAGAGCTGGAGAGAACACAAGCTGAAGATAACCTGAACATTCTTTCCAGAGAAGCAGCACAGTATAAGAAGGCCTTAGAGAATGAAACAAATGAGAGAAATCTGGCACACCAGGAGCTGATAAAGCAGAAAAAAGATGTAAGTATACAGTTAAGCAAAGCCCAGTCTCGTTGTACTCTTCTAGAGAAGCAACTAGAATATACAAAGAGAATGGTTCTCAATGTAGAGCGAGAAAAGAACATGATCCTAGAACAACAGGTCCAGCTTCAGAGGGAAAAAGAACAAGATCAGATGAAGCTGTATGCAAAACTTGAAAAGCGTGATGTCTTAGGAAAAGAGTGTTTTAGACTTACAACAACTCAGAAAACTGCTCAGGACAAGATTAAACATTTAGAAGGAAAACTTAAGGAAGAAGAACATCAACATAAGCTATTTTAAGACAAAGCTTCTGAGCTTCAAACTGTACTTGAAATCAGTAAAATTATAATGTCTTCAGTTTCAAATCTAAAGCACTCCAAGGAAAAGAAGGAATCTTCAAAGAAAACTAAATGTATAAAGAGAAGACCACCTTGGCAAATTTGTTCAGTTTGGAGCACTGCCTTTTGTGGCTGAAAAGGTGAGAGGGGATAAAATGAAGATAGTTGTTCAAAATGAAGCCTTTTAAATGTATTATAACAGTACTACTGGATTAAAATGCGAAAAAACAACACTTTTTAATTAATAACATAGACTTTAAAACTATTCTATTTTGTGTCATTCCAAATAATAAAATCTTAAAATTTGTTAATTTAGAATGTGGTTAACTGACAAGTTTTAGTTTTGTAGATACAATATTAATAAATAAGCTATCGTTATTCTTGAAATAATTTATATAATACTTCCCAAGAAAAAGAGGGAAAAGTACAAATGTAGATATCCAACTTAAGCAGAATAAGTAAAAGCTGTATAAGAATCCTTTCTCTTCATGATCAATTTATTTCCATGGAAGGCTTTATAAAAGAGTCTCAGAAATAATCTATGGCTAAACATACTACATTTCTATTTCCTGCAATACAGGGTTAGGAATGTTTGGCTTTCACTGTTAGAAATGAATGAGATTTCAGTTAAAGTTCTTTTATTAATAACCCTACAATGTCCTCTAAAGGTTCAAGTGAAAGGAAGATTCACAGATCCCTCATTTTAAATTAAAAAGCTAAAAATGATTAAGCCTAGGAAGGCACATCCAAAGCTGAGATAAGCCAACAACTAGACCTCTTATACTGTTGCAACAATCAGGAGACCACTGGGTGAGACAGGAGGATTTTATTTAGGTGGCCACAGGCTCAGCAGATTAACATCCAAAGGCTGAGAAAGGAACAAAGACAAGGCTTGACTTTTATATATGCATTTGACAGGGGCCGGGTCAGGTTTGTGGAGTGAAACCTGAGGCGGGAAAACACGCTTGCAGAAGCAGAACATGGGTAGTTAATCACACTGTGACAGGTCTTGCAAATCAGGCATGTCTTGTGACCTTTATCATTCTGTACAGATGGGAAAACAGGAACTTACAAAATCCTTGCAAACTTTCAGAAATAGTTACAAACTAGTTATGAGAGCAGAACAAAGAATGATGGCACGGGGAGAGAATTCCAGGGGGAAACTGATAAGAACTTGTTTTTCTTGTCCCTGCACTTGGAGCCCATTTATTTGGGGCCCCTGCTAGGCCTTGCAGATAATGTTGTCATAGCTCCAGCTGGACTTTGGAGTGAGTCAGCCTGGTCAGGGAAGGACTTGTTTTCCTTGTACTTGTTTTTCTTTCTTATATTTCCTTCTTCAGTACCATTGTGAATGCAAAGAAAACAAATGTCTTCAACAAAACCAAAAATGCTACTCAAGTGAACACACAAATGGTTAAGAGAGTGAAACAGCCTTATTGCTGACATGGAGAAAGTTTTTGTGGTCTGGAAAGAATATCAAACCAGCAACAACATTCCTTTAAGAAAAAGCATAACCCAGAGCAAAATCCTAACTTACTCTCTTCAATTCTATGAAGGCTGAGAAAGGGAGGAAGCTGCAGAAAAAAACGTGGTTCAGGATGTTTAAGAAGCTGTCTCTGTAACATAAAAGTGCAAGTTGAAGCAACAATTGCTGATGTAGAAGCTGTAGCAATTTAGAAGATCTAGCTAAGACCATTGACGAATTTGTCAGAGGTGTTTGAACTAGAGCAACTCTATCTTGAATAGGGCCTGGGTAAAATAAGGCTGAGACCTACTGGGCTTTACTCCTAGTCAGTGGGTCTAAGTCACAGGATGAGACAGGAGGTTGGCAAAAGATACAAGTAATAAAAACCTTGCTGATAAAACAGGTTGCAGTAAAGAAGTCAGCTAAAACACACCAAGACTGCTACGAGAGTGACCCTAGTCTTCCTCACTGCTATACTCCCACCAGTGCCATGATAGTTTACAAATGTCAAGGCATCATCAGGAAGTTTCCCTCTATAGTCTAAAAAGGGGGAGGAATTTTCAGTTCCAGAAATTGCCCACCCCTTTCCTAGAAAACTCATGAATAACCCACCGCTTGTTTAGTACATAATCAACAAATAAGCATAAAAATGGGTAACCAGCAGCCCTCTGGCTGCACTGCCTATACAGGAGCCATACTTTTATTCGTTTACTTTCTTAATGAACTTGCTTTCACTTTATTCTATGGACTCGCCCTGAATACTTTCTTGAATGAAATCCAACAACCCTCTCTTGGGGTCTAGATTGGGACCACTTTCCAGTAACAAAAGTGGCTACATTAAACAATAGATTTTCATTATAGATGAAGTAGCCCTCTATTGGACTTCTCTAAATTCAGATCTACATTAACCCCTAACAAAAAGTCGGCCTGTCCTTTGAAGCTGTGAAGCAAGGAATTGACTTCTCCTCTCCAGCCATAAAATTCCTACATGAATTTTACCCACAGTGGAAAAGAAAGTGGTTTCCTGAGATGAAACCTACTTCTGCTGAAGATGCTGTGAGCATTGCTGAAATGACAACAAAAATTTTAGAATATTACATAAACCTACTTAATAATGCAGTAAAAGAATATGAGAGAATTGACTTCAATTTTGAAAGAAGTTCTGTGGGTAAAATGCCAAATGTAGATCTGACTTTAAGTTGAAGCTAATGCTCATTTATCACTCTGAAAATCCTAGGGTCCTAAAGAATTATGCTAAAGCTACTCTGCCTGTGTTCTATAAATGGAACAACAAATCCTGAATGAAAGCAGATCTGTTCATAGCATGGTTTCCTGAATAGTTTAAGCCCACTGTTGTAACCTACTACTCAGAAAAAGTAAAATATTTCTTTCAAAATATTACTGCACATGAACAATGCACCTAATTAACCAATAACTCTGATAGAGTTGTACAAGGAGATTAATTTTGTTTTCATGTCTGCTACCAAAACATCCATTCTTCAGTCCATAAGAAAATAAGTAATTTCGACTTTCAAGTCTTATTATTTAAGAATACATTTTATAAGATTATTGCAGCCATAGATACTGATTCTTCTAATGCATTTGGGTAAAGTCAATTGAAAACCCTCTGGAAAAAAAAATCACCATTTTATATTCTATTGAGAACACTCATGATTCATGGGAGAAAGTCAAAATACCAACATTAACAAAGGTTTGGGAGAAGTTGATTCCAACCCTCTTAAATGATTTTAAGGGGCTCAAGACTTTATGGAGAAATTAATTGCGGTTGTGGTGGAAATAGCAAGAAAACTAGAATTAGAAATGCAGCCTGAAAATGTGACTGAATTTGTTGCCATCTCGTGATAAAACTTGAATGGATAAGGACTTACTTCTTACAGATAAGTAAATAAACTGGTATCTTGAGATGAAATCTATTTCTGTTGAAGAGGCTGCAAGCGTTGTTGAAATAGCAACAAAAAAAATTTAGAATATTACATAAACTTAGTTGATAATGCAGTAACAGAATTTGAGAGGATTGACTCCAATTTTTAAGGAAGTTCTGTGGGTAAAATGCTCTCAGCACCCCACGTTACAGAAAAATATTTTGTAAAAAGGAGAGTCAATTAATGAGGCAAACTTTCTTGCCTCTTTCTTTCTTATTGTAAAAAATTGCCATAGCCACCTAAACGTTCAGCAACCACCAGTCTGATCAGTCCACAACCATTAATATAGAGGCAAGACCATTCACCAGCCAAAGGATTATGATTCCCTGAAGACTCAGATGATCATTAGCATTTCTTAGCAATATAGTATTTTTAAGGAAGGCATGTATATTGTTTTGTAAGCAATATTGTATACACTTGATAGACTGCAGTATAGTGTTAACATAACTTTATATGCCCTGGGAAACAAACAAAAAATGCGTGACTCGCTTTGTTGCAATATTCATTTTATTGACATGTCTAGAACCAAACTTGCAAGATCTCCAAGATATGAATGTATTGAAGTCAGGGAGAAGGGTTATTGGTGGAGCAATAATAACAAGGACAGAAGACAAGAGGAAGGAGCAAGTCTCCTTTCACTCTTCCAGCCTTCCAACCTCACTCCCTGCACTCTACTTGCAGATCTTAAAAGGTAGCCAGCTGACAAAGAGGAAATGACATTTGCAGACTCCAATGCTGGAATGATAATGTAAAATATATAAAGATGTATTTGGAGCTGGGAACCCAGATCTTAATAATTCACATAAAATTGTAATTATACAATTATGCCTGGAGTGCTCAACTGATGTGAGCCTGATGGTAACTGAGGTTGATAAAGGCAGTAATGACATGGAGAAATAAATTTAGACTATAAAAATATGAGTATATAATGATAGAGGACAAATTTTAAGTCACCCAGGAATAATGTAATATATCAACTTCCAATCTTATACAGTCTTTTAATTTTTGTAGTGCACTAATTCCAATGAAGATTTAATCTCAGATTTTAATTATACTTGTGAATTACAAAAGTGTATCTTACTAGTGGAGACTAATGCTTACACAAATGAAAAAGTGACTGTGTAATTTATGTCCATAAATTTATAAAAATAACTCACTGCATCTTCAGATGCATACCTTGCATGAGAGTGTTTGAGGTCACTGTATTAGTTTGTCCTCACACTGCTAATAAAGACATACCTGAGACAAGGTAATTTATAAGGAAAAAGAGGTTTAATAGACTCACAGTTCCACGTGGCTGGGGAGGACTCACAATAATGGTGAAAGTCAAAGGAGGAGCAAAGTTATATCTTAAATGACTGCAGGTGAGAGACAGAGCATGTGCATGGGAACTCCCCTTTATAAAACCATCATGTCTCTTGAGACTTATTCATTATCACAAGAACAGCATGGCAAAGATCTGCCCTCATGATTCAATTACTTCTTACTGGGTACTTCCTACTACACATGGTTATTATGGGAGCTACAGTTTGAGATTTGCGTGGGGACACGGCCAAACTGTATCAGTCATGTAAAAAAATGAAATAATTTCACATTTCATATGTAGCTGGAGTCCCAGAAATAATTTTTTTTCTCCAAAAAATGCCTCTAGATATTCCTTTGTTTTGGGGACAAGCTTCCTGTACATTTTTCTTTTATGGTTTGTGAAAAAAACTCCTCAATATTGCAAATTTAAACGTATTAGATGTCACAAAATGTTTATCTGAGAAAAAGCAGTAACAAAATGTCTTGTGAAGTCATCAACTACAATATGCATGCTGTTCACTGAGGTTAGCAAATTTTTGTAAAAACCAGGGTGCTGTCTGAGGAATTATGATGATCTCTTCTTTTTGGAGTAATACTATTGCTGCAAATTCTGATAAATTGAGATGGCCTCAAATGGTGAGTATAAGCAAAAACGTGAAAAAGAAAAAAACAAAACCTTCAAACAAACAAGGCATATCAAAAAAGACAATCATCTCTACTGATTTTAAACATCATTCCAAGGCTCAGAGATTTACAGAAAGGAACGAGCTTCAGCCAGCATATGGTTGCGGTAGTAATATTGTCATTAAATTTGGGTTTGGGAATCCATGTTAAGCATAAACAAACAAGAGCTAACAAGACCTGTGGGCTAAGCAAGGATGAGGAGGAGCAAGAGCAGTGGGCAAGTCTGAGATTTTGAGTGACCAGCTTCCAACAGCAATACGTAACAGCAACATGAAAAGGAAACCACCTGAAATCAGGATCAAATATACACATAAAACTACTCTCTCCATTTAGAAATTACAAATATAATTAGCACTTACGGTGTATTAGTCCGGTCTCACACTGCTAATAAAGACATGCCCAAGACTGGGTAATTTATGAAGAAAAGACGTTTAATTGACTTACAGTTCAGGGTGTCTGGGGAGGCCTCAGAAAACCATCAGATCTTGTAAGAACTCACTATCATGAAAAAAGCATGGGGTACCCACCTTCATGATTTAATTACCTTCAACCGGGTCCCTCTCACCACACATGGGGATTATGAGAACTATAATTCAAGATGAGATTTGGGTGTGGACAAAGCCAAACCATATCATTCCACCTTTGGCCCCTCCCAGATCTCATGTCCTCAAAATTCAAAACACAATCATTCATTTCCAATAGTCCCCCAAAATTTAGCCCTTTCCAGCACTAACCCAAAAGTCCAAGTTCAAAGTTTTGTCTGTGACAAGGCAAATTCCTTTCACCTATGAGTCTGTAAAATTGAAAGCAAGTTAGTTACTTCCTAGATACAATTGGGGATACAGGCATTGGGTAAATACACCCATTCCAAATGGGAAATTGGCCAAAACGAAGAGGCTACAGGCCCCATGCAAGTCTGAAATCCAGTAGGGCAGTCATTAAGCCTTGAAGTTCCAAAATAATTATCTTTGACTTCATGTCTCACATGCAGGGCACGCTGATGCAAAGGGTGGGCTCACACAGCCTTGGGAAGCTCTGTCCCTGTGGCTTTGCAGGGTGCAGCACTCCTCCTAGCTGCTTTCACGGGCTGGTAGTGAGTGCCTGTGGCTTTTCCAGGTGCACGATGCAAGCTGTCAGAGGATGTATCATTCTGGGGTCTGGAAAATGGTGCCCTTCTTCTCAAAGCTCCACTAGGCAGTGCCCCAGTGGGAACTCTGTGTGGGGGCTCTGGCCTCACATTTCCCTTCCACACTGCCTTAGGAGAGGTTCTCCATGTTGGCTCTGTCCCTGAAGCAAACTTCTGCCTGTACATCAAGGCATTTCCATACATCCTATACAATTTAGGTGAGGTTTCCCAATCTCAATTCTTCACTTCTCTGCACCCACAGGCTTAACACAACATGGAAGCTGCCAAGGCTTGGGGCTTGCACCATCTTAAGTAATGGCCCAAGCTGTACCTTCGCCCTTTGTAGCCACAGCTGGAGCTGAAGCAGCTGGGACACAGGGCACCATGTCCCAAGACTGCACAGAGCAGGTGGGCCCTGGGCCCAGCCCAGGAAGTCATTTTTTTGCTCTTAAGCCTCTGGGCCTGTGATGGGAGGGGCTGCTGCGAAGGTCCCTGAGATACCCTGGAGACATTTTTCCCATTTTCTTGGTGATTAACTTTTGGCTCCTCATTACTTAAGCAAATTTCTGCAGTGGGCTTGAATTTTCCCCCCAGAAAATGCGTTTTTCTTTTCTATCCAATTTTCCGAACTTTTATGCTGTTTCCTCTTGAATGCTTTGCCACTTAGAAATTTATTCCACCAGATACCCTAAATCATCTCTCTCAAGTTCAAAGTTCTACAGATCTCTAGGGTGGGGGCAAAATGCCACCCAGTCTCTTTGGTAAGGCATAACAAGAGGCACCTTTACTCCAGTTTCCAGCAAGTTCCTCATCTCCATCTGAGACCACTTCATTGTCCATCTCACTATCAGCATTTTAGTCCAAACCATTCAAGAAGTCTCTAGAGAGTTTCAAACTTTCCCACATCTTCCCGTCTTCTGAGCGCTCCAAGTCTCTAGGAAGTTCCAAACTTTCCCACATTTTCCTGTCTTTTTTTTTGAGCCTTCCAAAGTGTTGCAACCTCTGCTTGTTACCCAGTTCCAAAGTTATTTCCGCATTTTTGGGTATCCTTATGGTAGCATCCCACTCTCTGAGGTACCAATTTACTGTATTAGTCCATTTTCAGGCTGCTACTAAAGACATACCCAACACTAGGTAGTGTATAAAGGAAATCTTTTTTTTTTTTTTTTTTTTTTTTAAAGTGACTCACAGTTCAGCATGACTGGGGAGGCCTCAGGAAACTTACAGTCATGGCTGAAAGGGAAGCAGACACATCCTTTTTCACATGGTAGCAAGAGAGAGAAGTGCCAAGCAAAGGAGGGAAAGCCCCTTATAAAACCATTGGATTTTATGAGAACTCATTCACATTCTTGAGAACATCATGGGAGTAACTGCCTCCATGATTCAATTACCTCCAATCAGATCCTTCCAACCAGATGTTGAGATTATGGGAACTACAATTCAAGCTGAGATTTGTGTGGGGACACAGCTAAACCATATCATATGGTCAAAGTAAGCTCTAGTATTTGGGAACAATTTTTGATTTTGAGGACTCCTAATAAAATTATATGGGAAGGACTAAATGGATAATTGGAAGCATAAAATGATACAATTATATTTCTATTTCAATCTCATAAAGTATGTGATAGCAGTTAATATATTTATATCCCTCATGGCAGTTTCAGGATTAGAAATTTTAGTGGCAGTAGTGAATAAATAAAGACTGAATAAATAAAGATTCTTTATTTTCCAAGTTTGTAAGTAGATACACAGAGGTTATAAACCTGGCCAAGACTCAAATAACTCATCAGAGGCAGAGATAGACTAATAAAAAAAGAAAAATAGTTGATGTCACCTACAATCTATTCCAAAATAGCTACCAAGAACACGATATGTCAACAGAACCACAAATCTTAAAACTGCCATCCTGAGCCGTTACTCTTTGACATCAAAAGGAAGAGAGATAAAGTAATACCAACTTAATCTTTTATGTGCATTAGGGTTACAGCATATGTCTTATACATCTTCTGATGTTATATTAAATATTTATTATGTAGAAAGCAATCAATGAATATTTGGAGAAAAAAAGAATGAAAGGGAGAAGAAAAAAAGGACAAATTGCAAGTTCAGCACTGTCAATTCAGGATCAATTGACAAATCAAAATAAGTTAATAATTGAGAATTGCACTCTGAGTTTACATGTAGGTAGAAGCTCTAAGTTCTGATGTTTAATACTCATGCACATCCAATTTCACTTGTGAACTACCTATATTACCTTTATTTAACATTGAATGTCTGAAGAAATGATACCAAAGGCATATATCAGAAAAGAGCTAGTGGATATATACAAATTTAAATTTTCTGTACAAAAAATTTAAATACCAATGAATAAAAATAAATACAAAAGTTACAAATTGATCAAAAATATTTGCAAGAGACATAACAGATAACATGATAAAAACCTTTATATAGAACTTTTGCAATGCAATTAGAGACAAAGGAAAAAAAAAAGGAAAGAGTATAGATTGTATAGATTGTAATTAAATCTTTAGAATTTCTAAAGCTGTCTATGATATGATATTAGGCACAAAAAAAAGGATATTATTAAGCAATATAAAAATATTAAGCAATATGCACAGCAACAAATGCATATACCTCCTTGCAATAATCTTTGGAAAGATTGTAATCACTAGGTAAATAAACATAAGCCTGCTTTACGGCATTATTATTATCAATTTCTCTTCTTACCTCTGTCTCTAAGCAAGTAGCTCTTTATGAAGAAAAATAAATAAATAAAATGAAACTTTAGGGAAGAAAAATAGATAATAAAATAGTTCTAGAATGTGACCACTTATTGATATTGAATCAATACTTATAACTCAACTAGACAAAATAGGCAAAGAATGAGAGCTATAATTAGAGAGGCTTTGAGCTGTAATTGGAAAAAACAATAGCTATGGTTGTCAATTAATGCTGAATTCACAATGTATTTTCTCTCTGGCTAATTGTATGGATACTGGAACATCATCTGCAGTCCCTGTTTAATAAGTTTCATCTAGTCTCTAAGTTTCAGCATTATGTCTGATGTCAGTGTGGGTGTAGGCAGGGGTGGCCATGTATATTCAATAATTTTTTGCTCTTATTCTTTGCACTTATTGTGTTTTCTTAAAGTTCTGTGTGTGTGTATGTATGTGTGTGTGTGAGTGAGTCTATATTTATACTGCTATAAAGAACTGCCTTAGACTGGGTAATTTATAAAATAAAGAAGTTTAATTAACTCACAGTTCAGCATAGCTATGGAGGCTTTGGGAAACTTACAATCATAGCAGTAGGGGAAGCAATTATGTCCTTGTTTATATGGTGACATGAAGGAGAAGTGCTGAGAGATGCAGGAAGAGCCTCTTATAAAATTATTAGATCTCCTGATAACTCACTCACGATCACAAGAACAGCATGGGGAAAACTGTCCTTAGGATTCCATTACCTCCACCTGGCCCCTCCTTTGACACGTGGGAATTATAGGGATTACTATTCAAAATGAGATTTGGGTGGGGACACAAAGCCTAACCATATAAGTGTGTGTGTGTGTGTGTGTGTTTAAACCATGTTTTTGTTGGTCATTGTAGTCTATAAGATTTTCCTTTTCTGGCAGCAAATGCTATGTATATTTTCCCTAATAACTGAATCAATCTTAATTTTTTTTTTAGTGTTATTATTATTACTATTGTTTTAAAAGTCCTTTCAGGATGAAAGGTAGAAAAATAGTTGCAAAGAATTGCCTATTTTATTTTTCTTTACAGTTTTCTGTTACAAATAAAAATTATTTTTATCCATGGTGTTTTTCTCTAGCATAAAATTATTTCCCAGCAGTAACATTTAAATAATCTTAGTGATATCAAATGTCACCTAAAAAAGGAAAAATAGTGCATATCTTTTTTAGTGTTATAAATTTAGATGAGATAATGTATGTAGAGTACAAATCCAAGTCCTAGTGTATAATACAGCTCAGATAATTGCACTTGAATATGAGTAGATTTGATAATTTTATAATAATTAATTCATTGTCTTTAATAATTGAGAAAATGTGCTACATTTGATATGTATGATTTTGGGGGAACAAGGAAAACGTATTCTTTACTTAAATTCTTTAAAGATAACTATGCATCAGTTGTCTTTTACTAAAAGAACTTTAAGGTCCTCTTGAGCTTCAGAAGCTACAATTTTATTATTGGAACCACTAAGATTTTGACATATTATGAGATGCATTAGTGAGCTCATAAGAGTCAAAATATGCTGTCATTACTTTGCCAGTCGATGTGACTAATGATAAGCATTTATAAGTGGACAGGATAATATCAGAGGCACATGAATGCACTCTCTAACAAACACCATGAGATAACTCTTCCCAGTGATATTTCTGTTCACATTAAATAAAAGAAGCAAAATCTTAATAAATGGGTTTAACGTTTCTGGACAAAAAAAATTATAACATACAGTATGATAATTACTTTTAACTGTATTTTATTACACACATTTCAGCTGATTTTATTTAACAGAATTTCTGCCAAACCTTATAACTTGACAAGTCTTTTGAGATTCCCTGTTGAGAGAGAGAAAAGACAGCCACAAATTCTTTGCCACTCTGTCCATGGAGGAAAGTAATCTTCTTTCACTCCTTTGAATTTGGACAACATGTAACTTCTTTGTTCAACAATGTAGTGAAACTGACACAATGTCAATTCTAGCTAGCCTTTGAAGTGACTGGCAGTTTCTTCATTGGTATCTGGGAGCCCTGATATACTATGTAAAAGACAATATGGAGAGACCTGAAATGACCATGAAAAGAGAGGGGTCCAGCTGAGTCTAGCCTTCCAGCTGTAACCACTAACACCTAGGTATGTGAGAAAGAGTTGTGGAAATGGCACTCCAGTTTATGACACATAAACTCTCTAATTTCTCTATCTCTGTCTTTTCTCTATCTCAAGCCATTCAGCCAAACCTTCTCCAAATTTTTGATGCCAAAAAAGAGAAAAAATAAAATGACTGTTTAAACCCTCAAGTTTTGGGAGTAGTTTTTACAGATCAAGAGATAACCAAAATGTTTACAATAGCATTTTCCCAAAAAGTTACCAATAAATACCATTTCTGAAACCAAATTTCTAAAAGGTGCATGATTTTAAGGTAATTTATTCTTGTTAAAAACATATTAACAGATTAAAATTTAAGAATAAAAAATAAGTGAGAACACGGTTTTTGATATAAAAGAATTTTTTGAGTGTTTGAAACCATTTTTAATCCAAAACCTGAAATACATAGATTACCATGAACACCCAGGATGCTTTATTCTTACAATATTGCAATGTAAATATTTAGATATCTGGAACTAAGTATAGCTAAATTATCTAGTATAATTAGTTATACCTACTGTTATGCAAGTAGTAAGCCAAATCAAACATAAAAATTATTATCAAATAAATCTATAAAATATAAACACCAATCCAAGTATTTTAATACCATAACGTCCGAACTGTGTATGGACTATAACTTGAGAGACTCTGTTTTGACTAATTTAGTCAATTTATAAAATTAAATAATTGTTGTTATGTAACATTTTTCCAGTATGCAGAATTTAAACTGTATAATGCTAATTACAGATCAACATAAACTGAAATGGTTTCAGGCAGTGAACTATGCATATTACACAAAATGTCCTGTCAAAGGACTTCTTTTGTTTCCCTCCTGTCACTGATAAGGTAACTCTAATTGCTGAAAGCAGATGCTTATAACCATTTAAAATGCTTGTAAATTGACTGTCAAAAAGAAGTGCTAAAGAATTTGGTCCATAGAGAAGTGCCTCTACTTAAGTGTAGAAGTAAGTAGAGACTGATAGATATCTGATCACTCTGACAAGAACTGGGTGGGATGGATGGCGGAGAAACAATAAAAGAAAAACAGTAGGATAATCTTAAAGGCTGTTTCTATTATGGTAAGTGAATCAATATTTCTGTGTAGTTAAATTTCACATAAGTATTAACATCAAATAAGCATTGCATTTTTAAAGCACTGAGAAATCAAAATCTACAAATTTTGTATAAAACAGAAAATTATGTTATTTAATTAAAATGAACTCTCCTAAAAAGTAAAGAGGTAGAATTGTTTTTATCTTTTTTCCCCCATTTTTAGGTCCTTTTAAGATTATAATATAATTTTAACTATATTTTCAATGTGACTAAGGGTCATAATCACCCAATTTCTCAATTTGTATAGGTACTTTATTAACTACTTTCCAATATGACATGATACGAGTAAGGTAAATAGACTAAAATTTTTAAATTACCTTATATTTCCGAATTTGTTTCCATCACGTGTGATTACAATAGAAAGTAATGTAAATTATCAGTGAGTCTCCTAAATATGAACATTATTTTAAAAAAAATTATATTCAAAGTACCAAAGAATATGTATTTCTCCCTTTGGTTTTCTTGGTAACAGCTAATAAAACACACTTAACCATAAATTATTCCTGGGAGCATTATATATCTATGCATATGATAAAGCAAGCTGCAGCAAAGAGATACATATTCTAATAAGGTGTTTAGATTATATTCCCATTGCATACATGCAAGTGTTTGCCAAAGTAAATTAAGCTGGAAAGATATCATTTTCTTGTTACTGATAGAGTTCATCTATATTCAGTTGCATTTGCTTTTTAATACACATTTTACTATCAAATTTCTTCAATCTCTTTTCCTCCTTTAGAATAATCTTCCCTTACTTTTTCTCATTATAATGGTCGCAGAGTGTAAAGCATATCTTATGAGCTCTTACAAGAGCACTGAGCAAGATAATAAATTGCTATTTTTTGCTCCCAAATGTTAATACTCATTTTAATAAACATAAGCCAGACACTGTATTTCCTTTAAATTATCTAACGTGTTTTAGTCTTCTAGATGTCTAATTAATATCTAACATTAAGGGCTCCTCGTTTTTTAATTCTAATAAAGCTCTTCAAGCATTAAGGAAAAAGGAATTATGTGAAGTGCTTTTTATATAATTAAAACAATTATCACATCACTTTCAAATTATCCATTAGTGTGTTTCACATCTCTACAACCTGTGACCTCTCCAATGACAAGATCCTGTCATCCTGATTGAAATCACCAGAGCAAACCTCCATGTCTGTTACATAGGGAGTTCTCCAAAAAGTTTGACTGAATAAATGGATGGGTGAGTAGGTGGGTGGAAAGACTGAAGGATGAATAGAATAATGCATTGACTTTCTGAAGAGGAAAAATTATGATGAAAAACTAGAGAGCAGACATATAAATGCTTTATATCAGTATATATTGTCAAAGAAAAATAGCGTCATGATACTTAGCATAAACTTGGCCCACTTTTGTTCAGCACAAGCAGAGCTAATTATACACAGGAAGGCATCTGAAAGAATTCTGAAAGACAATCTAAAATAAAATCTTTAAATTCATTGATGTCATTTCTCAAAAAGCAGTGCTTAGACATGCATGTATTATGCAAGTCAATCATTTACATAAGAAGCATAAAAGCATCCTACAGAGGCAGAAAATTAATAAGAATAACAATTTATCTATTCAAGCATCTGAGATACCAAGATATGAGTTATCATCCTACACAATACCATTTGTAAATTAGAGCAATGGCACCAAGGAAAAGAAATTATTATTCTCTCTATTCAAAGGTATTGAAAGCAAAAGTACAGATCAGTGAAATATAGTTTTAAAACACGTCGACACATCAGCACAGTTTGGCTGAGTGGTCAGACCTCTTTCTTTATGCCATGTTGTGTGGCTGTCTTGTTCACTTCCATCTGTATTTTCTTGCTGCTCACAGTGTAATCCTCAGCAATCACACTGTAATTAACTGCAAGTGTGACTTCTCCAAATTTACCAACAAAGCAACCGTTAATGTGCCCACCTTATCAAATTGTTTAACTTAGACTCAAGAAGAATGCCTAATCCCATTTTCATGTCAAATTAAGCACAAAGTTATTATCATTTGCCTGTATATTTCACAGATATACAGATTGGCCCTCACTCCCAAAAAAAGAAAAAAAAAGATTTTCTTATTTTCTCCAGGCAGCTTCCCTCTCTCTAAAGATTATATGCAAGTTCTATAAGGCTTGGCTGGAAAACTAATTATTACTGAGAAAGTCCATGGGACCCTTTATCCCCACAATCTGTTGTTGGGTACCCATGAACAAAACAACTTGCTTATCCTCTTTGAGTTGTACAATTCTTCTTTTTCTTTAATTAAAAAAATTATTTATTTAAATTGACATGAAATTATAGGCATTTATTGTGTACAACATGATTTTTTAAAGTATATATACATTGTGGAATGGTTAAATTTAGCTAATTAATATGTGTATTATCTCACATAGTTATTTTTGGGTGAGAACACTTAATATCCACTCTCTTAGCATTTTTCAGGAATACAATATAACATCATTAAATATAGTCACCATGCTGTGCAATAGATCCCTTGCACTTATTCCCTATTTTTTAAAAATAATTCCAACTTTCATTGTAGATTCAGGGGGTACACACGCAGCTTTGTTACATGGGTATATTGCATGACATTGAGGTATGGGGTATGAATGGTCCTATCAGCCAGGTAATAAGCATAGTACTCAATAAGTAGCTTTTTAGTCCTTGTTCCAAGTAGTCCCCAGTGTCTATTGTTGCCATCTTTATATTCATGTGTTTCCAGTGGTTAGCTCCTGCTTATAAATGAGAACACGCAGTATTTGGTTTTCTGTTTCTGTGTTAATTCACTTAGGATAGTGGTCTCCAGCTGCATCCATGTTTGTGCAAAAGATGTGATTTCATTCTTTTTATGGCTGCCTAGTATTTAAAGGTGAATATACATTTTCTTTATCCAACTAACTGCTGATGGGCACCTACATTAATTCCACATATTCGCTATTGAGCGTAGTGCTGCAGTGAACATATAAGTGCAAGTGTCTTTTTGTTAGAACAATTTATTTTCCTTTGGGAATACAGGCAGTAATAGGATTGCTGGGTTGAATGGTAGTTTTATTTTAGGTTCCGTGAGAAATTTTCAAACTGATTTCTACAGTGGCTGAACTAATTTCAATCCCCACCAACAGTGTATAAGTGTTGACTTTTCTCCACAGCCTTGCCAGTGTCTAGAATGTTTTGACTTTTTAATAAGAGCTGTTCTGACTAGAGTGAGACGGTATTTCACTGTAGTTTTCATTTGCATTTCTCCGATGATTAGTGATGTTGAACATTTTTTCTTCATATCTGTTGGCCTCTTGTATGTCTTCTTTTGAGAAGTGCCCGTTCATGTCTTTTGCCCACTTTTTAATGGGGTTGTGTTTTGCTTGTTGAATTATTAAAATTCCTTTTAGACTGTGGATATTAGACCTTTGTCAGGTGCATAGTTTGTGAATATTTTCTCCTATTCTGTAGGGTGTCTTTTTTAGTCTGTTGATAGTTTCTTTTGCTGTGCAGAAGCTCTTTAGTTTTTGTTGCAATTGCTTTTGAGGACTTGGTCATAAATTATTTTCCAAGGCTTACGTCCAGAATAGTATTTCCTAAGTTTTCTTGCAGGATTTTTTTTATAATTTAAGGTCTTATATTTAAATCTTTATTCCATTTTGAGTTAATTTTTGTATATGGTGAAAGGTAGCAGTCCAGGTTCATTCTTTTACATATTGACAGCCAGTTATCCCAGCATCATTCATTGAATAGGGTATCCCCTCCCCACTTCGGTTGTAAAATTCTGATACAACTGAATTTACGGGAAGCCTAGTCACCAATTACCAAACATATATATTTACTTAGCAAATATTTAATGTGCTAGGCACTATGTCAGTCACAGAGAATACTTGCTTCCTGAAGCCTACAATATTATGACAGAGTGAGAGTGAGATAGACAAATCAATATACAAAGAAGAAAATACCAGATACTGATTAGTATTTGAAAAATGGAAAACAAGAGAATGCAATATCTATGAGAGACAATATGGATACTGTAGACTAGAAAGTACACGATTTGTGTCTCCTCTCCCTAAAGGAGGCAGTATTCCTAGACATGTTCGACCTTCAGTATGATGTTTCACATGGAAAAACAGAGTACAAATCAGAGAAGAAGAGGAAGAGCTGTTTGTTGGTAGAAAAAGCCCAGCACTGGGGAGGGGTAGCATTAGGAGATATACTTAATGTAAATGACAAGTTAATGGGTGCAGCACACCAACATGGCACATGTATACAAATTTAACAAACCTTCACGTTTGTACATGTGCACATGTACCCTAGAACCTAAAGTATAATAATAATAATAATAAACTCAAACAGAAAAAAAAAAGAAAAAGAAAAAGCCCAGCATTACTGTCAGAACCGGTGTATCCTCAACCATGGGAACAGAGAAAATGTTTGTCTAAAGAAACAGTGAGGCAGCTAATTAAAGTTCTTGCTCAGGTGTCCCAAAGGCACCAGTGAGAGAGTAGCCCTCAGACGGCCAACGAACCTAAACAGAGATTATAAATACAAGTGCCAAAGAGGAGTAGATAAGCTGAGAAATCATGCCTGAAAAGAACAAGCTACATCTTCAGAAAAGGAGAAAGGACGTTTCAATAGAGAAAGAGCAATACCAAGACCCTAAGTAGGAATAAATTCAGAGTCAGAGGGCTCCAGGAACAACATAAAGAAGACCAGTGGGTTTATAGTGTGATGTTTAAGAACAAAGTGATACTAAAATAGAATAGATAATTTGGTACTTAGGAAAGGTCCAGATATACCAGGGTAAATGGCTAGGGGTTTGTTTTAGAAGGATGAGGAGCCATTAGATAATTTTAAACATAGTTGTGACACAATTTGGCATAACATTAAAAAAATAAAGATCACTCAAAATACTATAAGTGGAACAGATCAGAATGGGGCAGGGGTGGGGAAGGGACACATTTTGGAGATAACATTGTAGAACTTGCAAATTTAGTTAGATAGCGGATGGTAGGAAAAGCAGAATTGTGAATAATTCTTAAATAACTGGCTTTAGCAACTGAGAAGATAACTGTTTCATTTTCTGAGACAAGGAGTCCTCGGAGGAGAAGAGTATTATGGCCATGTGTAATCTAATTTGACTATCAGAATTGACGAGGTATAAACTAGAAAGCTGGACATAAAAGCCTGGGCTGGAAGAAGTGTTCAACTTCATAGAAATGGCATTGATAGTTGAGATAGTTGACGTTATCACTAAGGGAAAGCACATAGACAGAAAAGAGAAGATAGCCCTAGAATGAGTCATGGGGTAGTATAATATTAGGCAATGAATAAGTTTTGGATTAAAGCCATAACGAGTCACCACAAACTTAATGGCTTAAAACAATGCAAATGTCTTATCTTAAAATGTTGGAGGTTTCAAATCTAAAACAGATCAGAGGAAGCTGAAGGAAATAATTCATTTACTTGCTTTTGCAGCTTCCAGAAGCTGCCCCCATCCCTTGGCTCTTGACTCTGCATTCCTCCTACCACTGATTACATCATCACATCTCCTTCCCTGACTCTGACTCTTCCACCTCCCTCTTTCTTTTATAAGGTTCTTTGTCCTTATGTTGGGCTTACCTGGATAAACCAGGATAATCTCCTTATTTCAAGATCCTTAATAACATATACGAAGTCATTTTGCCACATAACATATTCACGGGTTCCAGGAATTAAGACGTGGACATCTTTGTGGGGCCATTATTCTGCCTACCACAGGCAAGTAATAGAGTCTGGATTCAATTGCACAGACTGTGACTTCAGAGCTTGCATACCAGAGTGTTTGTGGACATCAGCTACCCTTTTAAATTTCTGTGGAGGGAGGTGCAATTTTGGAGAGAAAAAAAATTTACTAGCCTAGTGCAGTAAATTTATAGGATTTTTAAGATGAAAAATATTAAAGATCACCTAATATCCCTCAATTGTTATACCGATGAGAGAAGCAGTAGAAAGAATTCTTCAGTGGATTTTAGAGTCACTAATTGGTGATAAAGCTAGGACTTAAGTTCAGGTCATTTTACATGCAGCTCCCTACACTGTCCTCTCTACAACGTAACATGGTTTTTAATAAATTCATGTTGGATTGCAGACTACCATTTGCTGGACAGTTTGGGGTTGAATCCTGGCTCCATCACTTATAAGATACAGTACCTTGGTTATCGCTGTCCCAAGTTTCTCCATCTGCAACACTAAGAGAATAATAGCACGTACCTATGAATGTGTTTATCAGGGAGTCGGGGTTCCATCAGGAAAAAAGCATCAATAGCAGTGGTACCTAGCATGAAATTTATGACATATATTAGACCTACAAAACTGAAACTGTGGTGCTCCCTTGCCTGCATTTCCTGACATTACTTGCAATTTTGATGAGACAATGGCACCAGTTTTGGCTAAGCTATGAACAGAAATAGCATGTTCTATTTCTAAGCTGAGTAATGTAAGAGCTATTTTACTATCCACACCTTGCCTTTTCCATGGCTGTTGAGAATAATGGTCTGCTGTTGAGAATACAAAATTGCAGAGCCTGCAAGAGAAACCCCAATGTTCTTTGTCAGTCTTTGTGTAAGGAAAAAACTGTCTTATACCAGTAATATCTTATTTGTTACTACAACATAACATGTATGAAGTTGGCATATTTGTAACTCAAAATGGTCAAATTTCAGCAAATCTACATGTTGCAACTTGTTAGTTAAATCAGATGAATGTAATATGTTCAGAAATGTTTTAAGAAGTCATTCAATATAATAGAATGCTAATTATTATACTATGAATTGTGAAATTGGTTATATTTAGCTGATGATATTGTGGTTCCACAAAAATAATCTTGAAATTTTTATTTGCTTATTTGGATACTTTTGATAAGAAATGCAAAAGAAGAGAAGGAAGAGATATCTTAATTAAGTAAAAATAAAGATGATGTTGAATGATTATTGCAAAAATCATCCAAAAGGCCCAAATTTGTAGCAGCTTTTCCAGTGTTTTTTGTTCCAAAGGACTTTTAATTTAAAGAAAGGAAACTAAATATTCCCAATTACAGCGTCAGAAATTCTATGTTGCACTTTTCTCTCTCATATTTCAATTTACCTCTCCTCATATTATAAAGCTAGAATTAGCCTGGAGAAATTTTCTATGCAGAAAAATGATAGAAACCAAAAGGTTGAAAAATATCTTCGAATTCTTCTGGCAGAATATTCCTGCTATTTGAAGCCTACATTATCAGTACACCATTGCTACCAAGTAGGTATCCAGCATCTATTTATTTCAGGGACAGGAAACTTACTAGCTATGAGAAAACAAACAAACAAAAAAACAGAACAAAACCCTCTCTTCAGCGAGCTATATCATTATAAAATTCTCCATTATTCAAAATGAGTTATTTTAGTCTGTATCCATAGGTCTTATTTTTGTCCTTTGTGGATATATAGAGCAACCTAGTTATTTCTCTTAATTGTTTATAGCAGAAATAAAATATGTGTGTCTATGTGTCTCATAACACAAACTAATACCAATATATACACATGGTTTCCTATTTAGTCTTAATAAAAAGTTCCAGGCCAAATTTCAACTAATCTTTTCATGCCCCAGCTAATTGGACGGGCAGATTTGTTATGGTAATTTTTGGCTAACAGACTGTAATAGCAATTCCCTTTTCATCAAGAAAAAAATAGAGCACTCTGCTTATTCACATGCTATATCCACCAACCTAAATGAATACAAGAAATAAATAAATAAAAATTTTGAAAGACAGAACTGAGACAGAGAACAGTAAGTAGGGAGAATTCATGAATTCATTTATGCCTTTGGCTGAAATACATCCCTCAAATCAGTTTGAAGCTGTTTGCACGGTAGGGTGTTTCACCTACTAATGATTTCACAGCTGGCACGCGCATGGCATCAATGTTTATTGGCATCCTCAATGTCAGTTATTCTTAAAAAGCTTTCTTCCAGGACTCTGAATAAATTATCTATCAAGTGCAGCAGTGCATGGCAACATCCAAGACACAATTTGCAGTCCTGCGCCGGCTCTCATTATTTGGTGGAAATGAAATCCCAAGTCATTAAACTTTTTAAAAAATGAAGGCAACTTGTATTAAAAATACAAGCAATTGAAAGATTTCCTAGGTTATTCTTTCAGTCCTTAATATGCATAGTAATGAGCCTGGAAACAGGTTCAATCCCTCAGCAATTGTTTATTTTCCTTTGAAAGACAAAAGTTGTTTTCTGTCAAACACATCACAGAAAAAGTTCAAGCAGGCTAGTTTCATTCTGTTCTTCTGGGAATACTCCTGGAAAATTGGCCAGGAAAAAAGACGGCCCAAGCAATGATGATAAGAAATAACATACTCTGAAATTTACAAAGTTATATGTTATAACTCAACAAACTATATAGGCCGTCTGCTGAATAACTCTGTGATTCATAATTCTATGTCTGAAGGTTTTTTTTTCCTTCCTCACATATTGTAAGCTTTAAAAAATATTAAGGAGATGGAAAGAGCTTTACCTTGATCTGGTTATATAGGCCTTATCAATTTCAGGCAAAATGGCAATACTTTCTTGACAATGAGTTTCTACATATCTGTAGTCTCTCCTGCTGTGTTTACTATGAATTTTGATGATGCTTTATGTAAGCCTCAGAGCTATTTGATGTTGTCATACCTTTAATCCATGAACTGAGATTCATAGTCCATCAAACAACATTTAGTCACAAACCAATATGAAGGCAATGTTATCTAGCACAGCTTGTTTTGCTGTTGGTTTATCAATGCAACAAATAATGATACAGCGTAACATCTTTATAATATGAATGTTGAGGAAAGCCTTAAACACTTACTTATAAGTTAACCAAGCATACCTGTGATTCCACTCTGCATTAGAGTGGAATCTGTGGAGTTAAAAAAAAAAAAAGTGTTCTATTGGCATTATCCGGCAAAGTTTAAATGCAGTTAAACATTTGATTAATGTGGTTATAACGTGGTTATTCTCCACTGTAGTTAAGTTCCATGAGTACAGACACTTTTTTCTTCTTCAGTATATTTGCATAATTTAACATGTTCCTGGCACAGTAGATACATAGCCAGCATTTGTTCAGTGAATGAATATATAACTGAAGGTGACTGGGATATTTGGATTCCTCAGTCTGCCTGCATTCAGTTGACTCTACTAGAGCAGGGGTTGCGTTTAAAATGTGCCTCACAAATAATCACCATATTTTTTGGTGTTCCAAGTATTGTGATGACAAATTTAATAGAAAAATACTACCACAGAAAGAAATTTAGAGTTAATCCAGGATAAGCTGCTAACCAATACCAGAATACTCTTGATTGTGGAAGGCAGCTTCTAAGATGATGCTAGCCTCCTGATCTTGATGCCCTTTGTAATATCATTCCCTCTAACATGCAAGGGACCTAGTACTAGCTTCTAATTTGGCAAATGTGAAAGAATGTCAGTTCTGAGATTAGGCTACAGAAAGTCTCTCTCTCTCTGTCTCTGTAATCAACTGTAGGTGTGATTTCACTGTGCATTACAAATATGTTTTAGACATAATTTAACCTGTGGTATATCTGAACCTGTGGAATAAAAAAAAAAAAAGGCAAGGACTGTTCTCACTGTCAGAGTCCCCTGTCACATTCTCTCTGTGTCCCATTTCTCAGACTGGGAAAAACAAATTGCCATGTGTGAATAGCCCTATGGAGAGCTTCACGTAGCCCTGTGAAGAGGTCCAGGAGCCCTTGAAGAACTGAAGTCTGACAACAATCACGTGAGTGAGCTTGGAAGTGGATCATTCAATGCCAACTCAGTGCTAAGAAAACTAACCATCTGTCTGAAAGCTTGGTTACAAATGACAGACTGAGAGTCAGAGTGACCCAAGCTGCCTTAAGATTTCTGACCCACAGCAACCCAGACATAATAAATGTTCGTTGTTCTCAGACACTAAATTTTGAGGTGACTTGTTACATGGACTGCTAATATGCTGAAAGTGTGATTCTTGCTCTCAGTGTATATATAAATCATTGCCTGTCATTTAACATGTGTATCAGTGAGGAATTCATGGATGTAGGAGAGCCCCGATGAAATAAATATCTTCTTAATTTCTTAATTTTAAGTTGAAGTATGCCATCTTACGATATCTATCTATCAATTATCAATAAATAAGACAAATCATTCTTATTACATTACATTTTAATAAGGGAGACAGGCAGTAAGCACATTTAAAAATAAACAAAGTAATTGCCTATTTTATTATATACTAGTAGGGAACGGACAAAGTAAGAGGCTGGGTGTAGGCTAGGCCTGAGGCTCATGCCTGTAATCTCAGCACTCTGGGAGGCTGAGTGTGACTTGAGCACCCTGGGAGGTGTGAGGATGACTTGACCTCAGGAGGTTAAGGCTGCAGTGAGCTACATACCACTGCCTTCCAGCCTGGGCAACAGGATGAGACCCTCTCTCAAAACTAATCAAATACAAATAAATAAATTTTTTTTAAGTGCAGGATGAAATTGGAGAAGGTCTCATTAGATGGTGTAGCAAGGAAGGCATCTCTTAGAAGATGATATTTGAACTGGGTTGAAAGAATAAGAATCAGCCAGTCATATGAAGAGCTGGGGGGGAAGATCAATTGAGACAAACAGAACAATAAGGATGACATCCTGGAGGTGAGAAAAAGCTTGTTAATTTTTGAGGAATACAAATAAAGACAATTAGGTTGAAGCATAATGAGAAATGGAGGAAATGGTTAGTTAGTGACAAAGTAAGAAAAGCTGGCAGGGGCCAGGTGTTGCAGGGCTTTGATAGCCAAGGAAAGGGGCTCCCTTTTTCTTCTCTTTTAACACAATTGAAGCCATTAAAGGTTCTAATCAAGAGGATATCATGACTTACTCACACTCTCAAACTTGGGCCTGCACAGGCCTTGTTAAGACTGTGCCTTAGGTATGTATTTGACTCTCTCAAGTATATCAAGGCCTAGGAGTTAAGGCTAACATGTTATTTCATAGAAATTACTAAATTATTTATTCTCTCCTCTTGCTGGTAGGGGAACTTTTGGCTCTCTTTCTTCAAATAATTTTCAAAGTATCCCTCTTATATTCAGAAAGAATGGTAATCTCTTCTCTAGAATCTCTTCAAGTTGACCCTTGAAAAATCCATGACAATTTCCTAAGTTTAGATCCTGGGCTGAGAACGTACTACTGAAGAAATCATTATAATATCAATAACATAAAATGAGGTATATGTAACAGACTGAATGCCTAAAATATGTGAGAAGTTCTAATCATGGCATCAGAAAATATCAGTCAACAGCAGTGCAGTGTAGAAAGTGTCCTACATTTATACTATTTCTTGAATATCTCACACCATCTTCTTAGTCTTTGATCAAACATGAGAAAAATACATTAAGGTCACTGTCTCTGGGTATATAAGTTAACTATTGCTGTGTAACAACAACAACAAACATATATAAAATCTCAGTGGCATAAACAATTACACAGATTGGCTGGAGAAGCTCTGCTTCTGGCTATGGTTCAATTCACCTTTGTTTCGTGCTGTCAGTCAGCTTCATGTATTTTCTTCTGGGCCTAAACTTAAGGAATAAAAGCTACTTTAGGCATCTACTCATTGCAGAAGTTGGGAACAACAAGCAAGTAAGTAAAACAAATATGTAATACCTGGGCTCATAACTGGTATATGCTGTCTCTTCTGCCCACATACCATTGGCCAAACCAAAGCACAAAACAAAACTCACTATCAGTGAGGGTGAGCACTACACTTTGCCTATGAAGAACTACATAGGGAGAAGAGTGATTATTTTTTGAACACTAATATAAGCTACCACACAGTAGGTAACCTATTCCTATCCCTACAACAGAAATACATGGTCATTTTATAAGAACTCTTGGGCTGGACTGAGGTAACATTTCTGACTAAAGCTAAGTTGTAATATGAAGGGTTTCTGGGCCCCATAGGTGTTCTCTTTAGTTGGCCACTTTTCTTTAAGTCTTGGCTGTATAGTTCTCTCTGTCCAGCTAATAGGTATAGCCATCCAAATAGGCCACTTCCTATGCCTAGTATAGTCTCCATTCTGAAGCCTGTATAGTGTTGATGGCATAGTTTACACATCGATTGTTGACCTAGGTACATCACCTCTAACAATTCTAAACTTAAACAAAATGATCGGCTGGGCACGGTGACTCACACTTGTAATCCCAGCATTTGGGAGGCCGAGGCCGGTGGGTCACCTGATGTCAGGAGTTCGAGACTAGCCTGGCCAACATTGTAAACCCCACCTCTACTAAAAATAAAAAAAAATAGCTGAGTGTGGTGGCAGGTGCCTGTAATCCCAGCTACTTGGGAGGCTGAGGCAGGAGAATTGCTTAAATCCAGGAGGCAGAGGTTGCAGTGAGCCGAGATCACGTCATTGCACTCCAGCCCGGGCAACAAGAGCAAAACTCTGTGACACACATACACACACACACACACACACACACACACAATTCATGTGATTTAATAATTAGACTTTTTCATAGAAACAAAAAGTGATGTCATCTGGTTTCTAGCAAAACAGGAGGCTGCGCATGTGCCATGAGGAGACTGTGAAAGTGTCTTGGGATCACAGTGTCTCAAGATAGCAGGAAAGGATCCTCTGCTCTTGGGTTAACTCACTACTACATCTCCCTCCAGAAATGTGTGTTTGAGGTTTTGGTGTTGCTCCTGTGAAAATTGTTTTTGCCAGAAGTGAGACAGTGATAATGGTGTATGTACTAATTCTTAAATAACAAACGTCTAAAGTATAGATGTCACCCTGACATAAATTAGGCATGCCACATTCTATACATTCACGACTTCAAATTTTTCTGAGACTTTCCTCTACTTGTCAGAGAAATAACATCTGGGGAATTTTAAAATCCAGTCAGAAATGTTTGCCCTTGACATCAAACTTTAGGTCAACCATAAACTTCTATTTTAAAATCATTATCTAGTAAAAAAGATTATGAAACCCTTTCCATAAAAATATATTTTCACATGTAGATAAACTTCTTGTTTGTAAAAAATTAAATTCCAGTTTGTACATTTATTAAAAAGCATGTATTCTATAAGGTTTTAGTAAGCCACTATCATATACTATTAAATGGTCATATATAAAACATATAAATATGAGACAATGCTTTTCAAACTTCTGTGTTAATATTATTTGTCTAAAATTTTTTATGGTATGAGATAACTAAATTACATTGAAAATTTACATATGTGTTTCTGAATATTGTTTCAAAAACAATTTTTAAAAATATTTAATATATGGAAAATAATCTACCCATAATGTTCATAGAAATGTTCATGGTAAGACTTTATAATATAGCATAATTTTATTTCTCTATCAGTTTCTTTACATAATTTACCTTCAACATGCTTACATAAAGTCAATTTTTCAAGTATTTTACAATTTCTATGGTCAATAATTTAGTTTTCGAAATTGTAAAAGTGAATTACAAGGGAAATTGGTATACAATCATGTATTTGAAATGGCATCATTGTCTGGGGTAAACACCCAGGGCATTCGTTGGCTCATGCCAAGAAGATTAAGGATAAGAAGATTAGGGAGGTTTAATAGGTAAAAGAAAGAGAAAGGAGAAGAGCTCTCTCTCTTACAGGAGAGAGGGTGTTCCCAAAAGGGAAATCTGTCCCAGAATAGGAGTGCACCAGATTTTACAGGTAGGCTTGAGGAGGCAGTGTCTGATTTACATAGGGCCCATGGATTGGTTGGAACAGGTGTAATGTTTACATAATATCCTAGAATTTCTTCTACATTCCTGTCTGTTCTCTTTAATTTATTTACTGCATTATCTTTTTCCACTGTTACATCCACTCAATAGGAGAACTCCCATAGAATGAATTCTCAGTTTTCTTTTATTTTTTGTGCATGAGAAATATAAACTAATACTCCAACCCACCTATTTCTGTGAATTACTTTCATTACTATATGCCCAGCCTTCCATTTTTCCATTACTTCTGCATTTCTCATTGAAATTTCTGTTATAAGTATACTGAAAAGTTGTTCTAGCTCTCTCACTCATTTCTCTCTCCCTCTCTCTAACACACACACACACACACAGACACACACACACACACACACACACCATTGCCATCACCAAATTTCTGTCTAATAGCCCCACTTTGTTATTAGACTTAAAATCTTCTGATCACTTTCACTGTCTCTATTGTTCATCACATCTCTCAACTGCTCGTTTCTGAAAGTTCACAGAATATCTTTCCTTTCCATCCCTATGATTACTACGTTAATTTAGAAATCCAGTAATTTGCCATTCAGGTTATTACAATATATTGACAAATATCTGCCTTTCTGTAGCCTCTCTTGCCTCTGGGATATCTTAACATACTAGTCTTTCACAAAGCATATCTGTGAACATGTTACTTTCTTGCTTAACAGCCTTCCTTTGTTCTCTATGGACTGTGGAATAAAAGTCAAACTCCCTAGGACAGCTTTGAAAATTTCCCCCCATTTAATCCTAATTTATCTAGCCAACAACTTTCCATTTTTAATTTTCTATCTTTGCTCTATGGGCGATGTAAACTATGTCTGATTTTACCTCCACTGTATCAAAATTTACTGTTTTGCTCATTCAAGCCTATCTGCCACAATTCTTCGTTAATTTCCATGTGTCCAATTCTTCATATGTTAATGCCCAGCTAACACGGCACTTCTTTTACTTATGCACTCCATGGAGCTTCTCTGCAATTTATTGTAATACATTTATTAAGTAATGCATTGCTTATTATCTCTCATTAGGTCATATACTATTTTAGGCTTTCATCTTGGTGAATATCTAATATATTAAAATATAGTTTTTCAATGAGTGAATTAACAAAATTTTTAAACTTAAAGTTCAAAATGAACTTTTCAAAATTGAAATAAAATAATATTCTGGAAGGATGTTTGATAAAATAAAAAACTATCAATATGTTATGATATTATCCTGCTCTTATAACTTTTAAAATGTATTGTTATTCTAAGTAAGATTATAATTTTACTTCCTTGTCAATTTTTTGTCCAAATACAAACAGGGACTATGTGAAATTGTCCATCAGAGAAAATAAGCTCCTCCATGTTCTCATACTTTCAAGGAATCTGTCTTCCTGAGAAGACGTGATTGCTTCTTACAAACATTTTTGGTAACAGTATGATATAATCTAATCTTCATTTTTAAAAAGTATTCTTGGGATATAATTCATAAAACATACAATTCAATTAATTAGAATTAATGGTGTTTAGCATATTCACACGTATGGGCATCCATCACAATGGTCAATTTTAGAAAATTTTCATCATTTGAAGAATAAATGCTATACCATTTGGCTATTAGGCCACATCCCCCTGCTGTCCTGCCACAAGCAACCACTAACGTACTTCCTTCTTTATAGATTTGCATACTCAAGACGTTTTATAGAAATGCAGTACTGTAATACTGGACTGGAATCTTTGACTCAGCATATCAATACTTCGTATCTTTTTATTACCAAATAAGGTTTCTTTGTATAGATATAGAAATATAAGATATACCAAATATAAAAATTCGGTAATTTTTTATTTATTCACTTAACTCTTGATGGACACCAACTTTTATTTCTATTAGAGGTCCAGAGAAAAAAGGGATAGTAAGAACAATGATTTGTAAATGTTTGAATGTCACTATTTTTGATTACGTTTTATTTACTTTCATGTTTTATATGCATGCTTTAAAAGTCTTTGACACCAGGAAGAGAAGAACAAACAGACATGCCAGTTTCACCTTCAATTGCTGATAGTTGTTGAAATACTTTTACACGGTTGAAGAGAGACGGGAGCTGAATATATTTGATGTTTCTGAAAAGTGGAGAAACAGCAGAGAGATTCAGAATAAAGAGGCATTAATTATTCATGTACCAATGCTTCTTCATTTTACGAAAAGTCAGGCCAGGCATGATGGCTCACGTCTGTGATCCCAACACTTTGGGAGACCAAGGTGGGAGGAGCAGCTGAGTCCAGGTGTTCAAGACCAGCTTTGGCAACACGGCAAGGCCCCCGTCTCTACAAAAATAAAAAATTACTTGGGCGTGGTGGCGCGTACCAGTAGTCCCAGTACTAGGCAGGCTGAGGTGGCAGGATTGCTTAAGCCCTCAATTTCAAGGCTACAGTGAGCCATGATTGTTCCACTGAATTCAGCCTGGGTCACTGAGTGAGACGCTGTCCAAAAAAAAAAAAAAAAAAAGAAAAAAAGAAGAAAAAAGTTGTCAGTAGCTCACCACTTTTTAAAGAGTTCCTTTATAGCTTGATAAGAATAATGAGTAAATACCAATAGAGCACTCTCTCTACTAAAGGATTACATTGATTCATTGTATTAGGCTAAGTCATATAAAATTGCTCTTTTTAGAGGTGAAATATATTGTCTAATACGGTTAAAACTACTAGAAATGTCTAGAATGCACTGGTAGAAACAAGATTTTCTTCATTTACTTTTTTAAATGTGGTAGTTAGTAAAGGAAAGATAAAGAAAAGGTAGACAACAAAGGAATATGTCAGTACTACTGTCATAATAAACAAATATCACATCAAACCACATTAGAAATTTTTAAAGTATCTTTTTCTTCATACTATTTTTGAAAGAACTTATAGCCATAACTTTTTAAGTGGGCATTCACCCTTCATAGAACTAAATTCTGCTCACCTCTCCAAAACCCTTGAATGCATAAACCAAAATTGGTCTCTTTATAGGCTGGCTAGTAACTTATGACTTGGTTCAAATCAGGTGACACTGAGCAAACAAATTCACAAAGGAGAACTGGAAATAAAAGAAATAAAGCAATGGGGAAGAATAGACAAAAAGAAAGTAACTCATACTTACATATCCACTGCTGTTCCTGTTAGATAAAGCCTATTTCACCATCTTCTGGATTCCCATACAAAGTTCATGTATCCATAAATTAAATCTACATTTTCCCGATTGGTTTCTCTTTAGATATAACTGAAAGTACCCTCACCACAAGATGGCTTATAAAGTAGGAGAAAAATCTCACCCATCTTAACAGTTCGTCAAATTTAAAACTAAAGAAAAACAATCTCTGCTTTCAGTTGTGCATGTCCTAGCCAAATGAATTCAGTCTTATTTAGATGTTTATTTTAAAAACTTAGCATCGTTTTCTTTAGAAAGGTGCCTTACACAGAAAGGTTATAATTTCATCATTTCTTCTGTGTATGACATTTTTAAAGTGATAATATTAGAAAAATAGAGGGGTCATACTGGAAGGAAATTCATTAAATGTGACATTTACAAACTGTCACTTTTATTTTATCAGATGAATAAATAATGGTGTCATGTATTAAAAAAGTAATTAACTTTTTTCACATTTAACATATAGATTGACAGCTGTATATACATCTAGTATAAGATAAACATCACTAGGGCAGAATGCTGTTTGAGATATATCAGCAGGCATATACAATACTCAATATGACCAAATGAAGGAAAAAACCAGACGTATGCATATTATAGGTGTTGCCATAACATTTTTTCTGGTAAGAATGCACGGACAAAGAGTTTCCAGACTATTGATATAGAGCTCATGGTACATATTCTTTATTACAAAGTTATTTGAAAAATAAAAAACAAACAGTTCTACTAGCAAAGATAAAATCTCTTAGAAATGGTAAGCAAAAAAGATTTATTGTCATTGTGTGATAAATCTTAAGAGAAAACCTTAAATTATTTTTTTGTTCAGAGACTCTTTGTGTTCTTTCTAATAGCTGTAAAACACTAGGAAGTTTTCACTGCAATAGCAATCAATGTGGAAAAAAAAGAATGTATACTGCATTTAATTTAGAAACAGATCATTATTCTTCATGTTGCATTGTATCACACAAGCTTTTCGTATAATTCATAGCCAAAATTATTATGTTGTAGAGTTATTGGTGCTTTTCAACTTACTATGCTTTAATGCTTACTTTATAAACATGAAATTAAAAAATTATATATAAATTTTTTGCCATTTCTTTTCTGTTTGAAGTCATTCTTTTCGTCAGCACATATAGAATAGATTACTATGTTAAAGTACTAAAAGGTGGACCTACTGCTGGAAAACAAGAGCAAAGGGGATGGATATTAAATATTTTTTAAAAACAGTACTATTTTTTAAAAAAGATAAGTTTACAAAATTTAAAAAATATCAACAAAGAAACATTTAAAAAATCAACTCAGTGAGAGATATTGTCAACCTTTTGATATGTAATTTTAAAATAGTTTATGTGTATGTATAATTATGTGTGAGTACATACACAAATATATACACACACAGAAACACACAGTCATACATTAAAAAGTGTGGGATTACCATGTACATTTGGCTTAATGACTAGCTTTAATAAGCATTTCTGCAGATTACCCAATATTCTAACATATAATTTGTGGAATGCTTCTGATTAATATATATTTAAAAATTAATTCTTTGTAATCAATGTTTAAAATGTTTCATATTAATCACTGTTGTAGCAATATGTAAACAAAAATATGTGGAATAATTTCTTATAAATTCTTTATTATTTTCTTACAGAAATCCTGAAGAAAATTTTATGAATTAAAAAAAGAAAACCTAGGCAATAGTTTTCAGTAGCAGTAGTAGTTTTACTGAATCACTATGATAAAGCTTCCGGATACCTCACCATTCCATCTAACATTGTACTACGTTCCAAGTGCTCTTACTCATTTACAGATTTTTTATTTGGAAGTATGAAGTTCATGCGTAGCGCAGGTCAGGAAAATTTTCATAATACCAGATTCAAATGAATCTCAGAGGCCGTTTCTTAAATAAACTAAACTAAAAACACTAGAGCCTTCGAGGAGACAGAATTTTGCTTTCCATTTACAGTTTCCAATAGTACTTGGCTAAAAATTACTACATCAGATGCTACCGAGTTTCGGACATAATTTTAAAAGCATTTAAAATTCATTAAGAGCAATAAAAGCAAATATATATTTCATATACATATATATATATCTCCATACTTCTTTTTCTACCTCAGAATTATTTCTCCCAGAGATGGAAGTATAAATAAATAAAATTATTATTTTAATATCAATTATTAATGTTATAATAAATTATATTACTTAATTATAAATTAATAAATTATAAATAAAATATAAAGGTTGGGGTACTGGACAAATTAGTTTGGTAAAAACATACCTAGAGTTATATACATAGAATTTGCAGTCAAATTAGCAGCCAGTACTGTTAAAAAATAACTATTTTGAGAATAAAAATAATTAAGGAATCTCTGAGTAAAATACAGAGTACAACCTACAGATATTTTGACCAAATAAATGACTAGATCCATAACTATTTATAAAATAATCTGTGAAATCAGAGTTAAAATTTTAG
Organism: Pongo pygmaeus; assembly: GCF_028885625.2. Taxonomy (NCBI): domain Eukaryota; kingdom Metazoa; phylum Chordata; class Mammalia; order Primates; family Hominidae; genus Pongo; species Pongo pygmaeus. The sequence goes on along the minus strand of NC_085930.1, from coordinate 14,769,987 downwards.
ACTCTTACACCAGTAAATATAGTGAAAGTGCTAGCTTTGTAATCTCATACATAAACAAAAAGAAAAACCTCAGATAATTTGTATTTGGCTCTTAGTTGTGGTTTTTGTTTTGGCATATTTAAAATGAATATTTCTAGTGCTCTGAATAGGCACTTCAAATATAATAAAGAAGGACTAAAAAGAAGAGATGACTCATTAGACATTAGAAATGTACCTATTCTGTCCTTACTCCTGCTCACCATCTCAATTTGCCTAACCGTATTATGAGAAAGAATGTTTATCACCTAAATAAAGGCAAAGTTCTTAATACAGCTAAACTGCATTATCTCCAAATTTTCATTAAAATGTTTAAGAGCGGCCAACTGGGATAAAACAGTAGAGAAATTTAAAAAGAAAAAAAAACATTGGGGGAGGTAAAGAATAAAATGCGTATCAAATAAGTAATTTTGCACAGACTGTATTAGTTCATTATATAAAAATCAACAGGCCTTTTATCTGCAAGGTTTATCCTTAGAAAACTGATTCAACTTTATTTACATATCTAATTGTAGACTAAATAGGCACACCCATTTAAACAATCAATGAAATACTAAATAAATATTTCAGACCCAGATTTTTCAAAGCATGCAACCAGGAGAAAATAAAAAGCCAAAATGTGTAATGATCAATGTGGTATCAGAATAAAGTGTACAGGCATAACTTCTTTCCACATATGATAAAATAATTTCAAAGAATCACTTTGAAAGATGTAGGTAGCGTTTGATTATTCTGCAGGCTGCAAACACTGACTAGAATTTACCCAGATATTTATTCAACAACCTATGGTTTGCGCACTAATCTGTGAAATTTCATAATGAGTTTGCAGTTTTGTTAACTTCCTGTATCTTTTTTATTTTTATAAAGTCCATCCAGCCAAGGAAAACTACAGCTGATGAAGGGAAAGTCGGTGTGATAGTAACACCTTTGCACATATCCACATTTTAAGGGGTGAAAAAGTTCATCATGAAAATAGTAAAACTTCATTCCCATTACCTCTGAAGAAAATTATTTCAGAAGCATTAAAAAAATCATGCTGGTTTCTCTTCCTGAAGTGATCTGAAAATTTGAAAACATCAACAGAGGGCACTAACAGGCTGTTCTGAAAAGCCTTTCATTTCATTGCCTGTAACAATGAAACCTAGCTGGAAAGGCAGTGTCTTTTAGCTGCGTGTAGTTGCAGACGTGACATTGGGACAAAAAAAAAAAAATTAAAATCATATGTACTGTCTTTGGGCAGAAAGATAAATTCATAAACTTAACTCATTAAAATATCACTTGCTTTCTCTATATCAAACTCTAACTCTATATATTTTCTAACACACCTAATTTTTCTGCCTGTTGTTTCAAATATAATTTATTTCAAGCTCTAGACCTCATTGCATATCACTAAACTCAACCCAAGAGAATATTTAGTCATGCAGTCAACTCTGGGTGATCTCCATTGTTGGAGGTATATAGGAATAGTCCCCCAAAAAGAACTCTCTACAAATAATAATTGTTCTTGGCATCCTTTTCCTATATTTTGCTTTTGGGGTCATTTTTCATATTCAGCCAAATAAGATCAAAGACAAAAATCCACGGCAATACTCAAACAATTAGTAAAGGCAATACAGAAGTTGTTTAAACATTTTGGAATATGAGCAAACTAATGATACATTACTCTACAGGATGTAATTTCAGGAGCTGTGAGTAAGGCTCACTTTTTCTTAACAAAAGCAACCATCAAACAGCTCAGTCGTGTCCTATATTCTGTCAGCATAGTTTTCTTCTATTACCTGAACATTATATATTTAAGTAAATATTAATGGAAGAAACAATGTACTTTATCATTTGCTTTTACCCATCTCTATCTCAGTTTATCTCATCCCTTCTAAAGAGCAGTGGCCTATGTTAAGGAAAGAATATTGCATAGAAAATTCTTAAGTAAGTACCTTATGCGGGAAGGGGTGGAGGTGGAAAGGAAAGATCATTTATGAAGAAAAAATTTGGTTCGATAAGGGGCATGAGGCTGTATACAATCTTTTACTACTAGTTATCTTTACTTAAGGCAGGTCCTGGAGATAAGAAACAGAAATAAAATATTTCATAGCAGGTATCCTAATTAGAAAATCCTTAGCATTTATTAAACAGAAATATAGTATGTAATTTCATGCACTCACAATAAAATCCGGACTACAATAATAAAAAAAGACAGGGTTCATGTCAATAAGTAGCTCAGATTTTATTCACTGACACAGCCATTCAAACAAATAATAATAATCATATTATGTATGGTGAATGTAATGAAGCACAGAATAAGAAGTGATTAATGCTACCTGGGAGCACTAAGAATTTTTAAAGAGAAAGTTATATTTGAAATTAGAGATTGGAGGATATGTAGGAGAACAGCACATAAAACATTGAGGTTCACACTGAGAAAAGGAGAAAGAATTTGTGTTGCAAGCCATGTGTGCGAGCCTGGCGGGACACGACTGGTTTAGACAATCATAGGACTTATAATTTTTAAGAAACAGATAATTGGTTTTGGGGTGTTGTGGGAAGAAAGGTTGAAAAATAATTTAAATATTGTGATTGTTGGTTTTTATCCTATGGATGATAAACAGCAAAGAGCAGAATAGAGAGGTTAGCAACAAGAAAACTAGATACGGAGCTGGTGAAACAGTACCCGCTGAAGATAATACAGGTTTGGAAAAAAATGAGTGTCAGTCATAATAGAAACATGTGTGTGGTGTGAATCTAATGCAAATGTTTTCACTTTTCTGTACATTTCTGAATATCTGGCAGGACAGACCTAGCAACAACTTATTTACATGGGAAATTAGGTAGCTCCTGAGAAATATATAGGCCATGTTAATTACTGGGATTCAAAGTTATCTGATAATGTCTGATGAACTGGTAAGACAAGATTAAAAACAGTTTATATACAGGGAGGTGTAAGTGTCTCAACAACAACAACAACAAATCCATTCTAGAAGAAGAAGGAAGTGACAATACCCAATCCTTAGCTATTCCCCAAACGAAACACAATTTGATTCATATTTGAAAAATTCAACGAAGTAAAGCTACCGGTCTTGGTGGTAAAACAGGAAAAGTTCTCTTCCCCTCCTCTCAGCGCGTACGATGGGGGTGTGGCTGGCTTCTTCAGTGCCCCACTGGTCAAGACCCTCAGCCGGAGCAGGCAAAAAGGCAAGTCTTGGGGACCATCGGCGCGGACCCATGCAGCCTCTGAGGTGAATGTTTACACTTCCTGAGGCCCCAGTGGGCGTGTGTTACAGGATGCTTTTTCAGCTTAGCTGTCCGCAGGTGGCTTGTGTTAATCAGCTCAATTAGACCCTCTGCCTTATCACAAGGACAGAGGGCTTTCTGTATCCCAGGTTCTTGCTTTAGTGCACGGGAAAAATTGGATCACATGTGGGCTTGGAGATTGAGTGCAAGGTTTTTTATTGAGTTGTGGCAGCTCTCAGCGAGGTGGATGGGGACATCGGAAGGGGAATGGAGTGGGAAGGTGGTTTTCCCCTACAATGGGGATGCCCAGCAGCCAAACTCTTCTGCGACCTCCCAGGCCAAACTCCACGTCGTTCCACTGGTCGACACCAGTGCCTGTCGCTGTGTTCTTCCGCTCCTCTCGACATCCAGCTGCCTGTGTGTTCTTCTGCTGGTGTGTTCCTCTCAATGTCCAGCAGCTTGTGTGTTCTTTCTCCCGTGCGCGCCTCTCAACGTGCGCTCCTCTCCTCAACCCGCACTCCCCTCCTCAACGGGCGCTCCCCTCCTCAACGGGCGCTCCCCTCCTCAACGGGCGCTCCCCTCCTCAACGGGCGCTCCCCTCCTCAACGGGCGCCCCTCTCAACGTGCGCTCCCCTCCTCAAGGGCGCCCCTCTCAACGTGCGCCCCTCCTCAAGTGCGCTCCCCTCCTCAAGGGAGCCCCTCTCAACGTGCGCCCCTCCTCAAGTGCGCCCCTCTCAACGTGCGCCCCTCTCAACGTGCGCCCCTCTCAACGTGCGCCCCTCTCAACGTGCGCCCCTCTCAACGTGCGCCCCTCTCAACGTGCGCCCCTCTCAACGTGCGCTGTGTTCTTCCGCCAATGCGTTCCTCTCGTCGTCCAGCCACTTGTGTGCCCGCCTGCCTCTCTTGGGGTTTTTACAGGCCCAGGTGAGGGGACGTGGCAGGCCAGGTGGTCTTGGAAAATGCAAACTTGGGCATGAAAACAGGAGCGCTTGTCCTCACCTATATCCGTGTGCACAGGACCTGAGGTGAAGCCCTAGCCAGGGACCTGCCCTTCTCTACCCAGCACTTTCCTTTCCTCATCCGGAATCAGTGCTGTGAGTATTAGAAAACAAAAATTTGTTTTGTTTAAAACTCTATAAAATAACAATAGTATGGTCTCTATTAAAGTACTGGAAAGTGTTCTCTTCTGTCATTGGACACAGTCCATTTTTAGCTGGCTGAGGATTTTAGTGCATTGATGTTTGTTCCAGCAGAAAGTAATGGCATATCGCAAGAAGCTGTTACCCAGTATGAACCGCCCATACTGGAGCGGTGCTCTGGAGGCCCCAGTGGCTGCAGCCTGGGAAAGTTTCTTGTAGCCACAGGACATATTGTGTATCTCACAGCGTACAGCTCCACCCATCAGACTCCTGGTGGGGAGGGGTGTGGGTGCCCAGCATGAGGAAATGCTCACAAGTTCTTACGTTTCACTTAAAAATGATACGTACCATGGTAAGTCACATTTCACTGGCTCCAAGAAGTCACTCTGCTGCCCCTGACTTCAAGACAGTTGAGAAGTGAGATCCAATCCTGTGTCCAGAAGTGAACATTTGAAAACAGTGTTGGTGCAGATTTCAGGTATTATTAATATAGAGATCACAAATGAGTTAAGGGATCACCTTTGATGAGGCTAGAAAGCAACTGATGTTTATACTCTCCTTCATTCAATTTTTGTTTTCAATTTCAAGCAATTTGCTCCAATGTGCCTAAAGTTAAGGCTGTTTCCAGAGATTCTCTAAATATTTTTCCTAGTTTTGAGTAATTGTCTGAGATTTATTTAAAAACCTATCTAAATTCAATATCAGCTGCAGAACCACACCACACTGAGAATCACATTAGGAATTAGATTTGTGTTCACTCGCTACCTTCTACAATTTTTAAGTAGTCATGGCCTTTGGTAGTGTAGTTAATGGATCTGAGACCAGTTTTCCTGAACTCTAAAATGAGTACAATTTCAGTCATTTGTGTTGAACTGAAGTTAAAATTAAATAAGTAAAGCACTTAGTGTGTTTCAGTGCCTAATAAATGCTTCTTCACATTCCTTACCTCCATTTATAAATACATATAATCCCTTTGGCTATACCAATTTTAGATTGAATAAAATATGAGTTGGCATAGATAGTAGTGTTTCTATAACTACCTTGTCACAAAGTAAACTATTTTGTTTAAGCTTTATTTTCTATCTTCTGTTGTCTCTTTGCCAAATTAGTATAAAACAACTTCTTATTTCTGTTACCTAAAGTATAATATTAAAATGGATTATACCTAGAATTTGACAAATGTTTCTTACTCAACTTGATAAGCATCATTAAGTTTTTATGAAATTATATAGATATGTCCATATATGTATGTGTAAATACAGTATACCCTCATATGTGTATAGATATGTTCCTTAATAATAGAATGAATAATTATTGAGAGGGCAACAACATGTTGCTACCAATAACTACAAATAACTTTTTGAAAATTCAGTAAGAATTAGCCATCATATTTGTCCCTATGACCCAGTAATGATTATTAAACTGATTAAATACATTTTAAAAGCCTTTATTTTAGGCCGGGTGCGGTGGCTCACGCCTGTAATCCCAGCACTTTGGGAGGTTGAGGTGGGTGGATCATGAGGTCAGGAGTACAAGACCAGCCTGGCCAAGGTGGTGAAACCCTGTCTCTACTAAAAATACAAAAATCAGCTGGGCGTGGTGGTGGGTGCCTGTAGTCCCAGCTACTGGGGAGGCTGAGGCAGGGAATTGCTTGAACCTAGGAGGCAGAGTTTGCAGTAAGCCGAGATCACGCCACTGCACTCCAGCCTGGGCAACAGAGCGAGTCTCTGTCTCAAAAAAATAAATCCATAAATGAATTTTAAAAAGCCTTATTTTAAACGTGAAAAATTTGTATGTGCATTAGGCAAAGGGATATAATGCTTAGTATTAAACTTCATTTTGTGTTTTACTCTTACATTTCAGTTATAGCCTGATGATTATTTGCATATAGTATTTCCATTTGATTAAGCCTCCAAATTTTTCTTTCATTTTAAATCAATGTTTTATGTGTAAACACATTATCAAAGAGTTACGTTTTCCCATAAAACTTTCATCCTTGAATCCAGGATTTATTTCACATTTTTTCTATATTTCACACTTTTCAGACTCTTTCTATATTTTTGCCACTCTAAGTTTCATATACTATGAACTTTCAAATAATTTACTAAATAAATATATACATGCCTAAGCATGTACATATTTCTAACCAAAGCTCAGATTATTTCTGTCATTTGTCAATACTTGAATATTTAAAGAGCGGTTTTCTTTTATTATTATTATTATTATACTTTAAGTTTTAGGGCATATGTGCACAACGTGCAGGTTAGTTACATATGTGTTACATGTGCCATGTTGGTGTGCTGCAACCATCAACTCATCATTTAACATTAGGTATAACTCCTAATGCTATCCCTCCCCCCTCACCCCACCCCACAACAGGCCCCGGTGTGTGATGTTCCCCTTCCTGTGTCCATGTGTTCTCATTGTTCAATTCCCACCTATGAGTGAGAACATGCAGTGTTTGGTTTTTTGTCCTTGCGATAGTTTGCTGAGAATGATGGTTTCCAGCTCCATCCATGTCCCTACAAAGGACATGAATTCATCATTTTTTATGGCTGCATAGTATTACATGGTGTATATGTGCCACGTTTTCTTAATCCAGTCTATCATTGTTGGACATTTGGCTTGGTTCCAAGTCTTTGCTATTGTGAATAGTGCCACAATAAACATACGTGCGCATGTGTCTTTATAGCAGCATGATTTATAGTCCTTTGGGTATATACCCAGTAATGGGATGGCTGGGTCAAATGGAATTTCTAGTTCTAGATCCCTGAGGAATCGCCACACTGACTTCCACAATGGTTGAACTAGTTTACAGTCCCACCAACAGTGTAAAAGTGTTCCTATTTCTCCACCTCCTCTCCAGCACCTGTTGTTTCCTGACTTTTGAATGATTGCCATTCTACCTGGTGTGAGATGGTATCACATTGTGGTTTTGATTTGCATTTCTCTGCTGGCCAGTGATGATGAACATTTTTTCATGTGTCTTTTGGCTGCATAAATGTCTTCTTTTGAGAAGTGTCTGTTCATATCCTTTGCCCACTCTTTGATGGGGCTGTTTGTTTTTTTCTGGTAGATTTGTTTGAGTTCATTGTAGATTCTAGATATTAGCCCTTTGTCAGATGAGTAGGTTGCAAAAATTTTCTCCCATTCTGTAGGTTGCCTGTTCAGTAAAGAGTGGTTTTCAAGTGATAAATACCTGCATATTTGATTATATTACATTGTTCCTGTTTTTCAGTAGAACCCTGCCTATATACACCACATTATACAATTACAATAGAAATTAAGACAACATAAAATGTTATAAAATAAAAATATTTTAGTCATTGATCACCGTAACTCTTTTGTTACTTAGCCATATTGTTATTTAGGTGGAAATGAAATTCTTGAATAATATTTTAATTGCTATTAGTATTCATAGGATAACCAAATCTGGTCCAACTATATGTGTTCCCTAGCTCATTTCATTCATTTATAGATGATGTGGTTCACATAGGGAAAGTTACTTCCTCAAGATTACAGATTTGAAAGCAATATCAACTTACTTTACTTAATCTCTCCATTCATATAAACCAGGGACCAAGAAAGTCAAAATTATCTTTATATAAGTTATATTCCAGGCATAATTATAAGTCATATTTTAAAAGTAGTATAAAAAAAGAAACACATATTATTCAGGCCAGGCGTGGCAGCTCACGTCTGTAATCCCAGTACTTAGGGAGGCTAAGGTGGGCGGATTACCTGAGCTCAGGAGTTCAAGACCAGCCTGGCCAACATGGTGAAACCTCGTCTATACTAAAAATACAGAAATTAGCCAGGTGTGGTGGCACAAGCCTGTAATCCCAGCTACTCGGGAGGCAGGACAATTGCTTGAGTCCCGGAGGCAGAGGTTGCAGTGAGCTGAGATCGTGCCACCGCACTCCAGCCTGGCCGACAGAGTGAGACTCTGTCTCAAAACAAACAAACAAACAAAAAACATATTCAATTGTAATCTGGAAATATAAATTTTATTTGAAGGAATTAAATTGGTATTTTACAGAGAGTCTTATAAGAAATAGTCTCTGAGAGTTAGTGTTAAATGTTCTATGTTAGAAGAATACCAGTGGAATAATGAAGGGTGAATAATTGATAACTTACACAGCTTGGTATAAGTCTATGCATTTCTGTTTCAGAAAGACTCACTATTGATCTTGAGAAATAGTATTTGCTCAAAAATTAACACATAGTGTGTCACAAACTATAAGAAAAAATTATACATATTCCATAGTTCAAATATTTCCTTCAAAATGCAAAAGAAATTGTGTAATCTTCCAAAGAATTTTCAGAGAAGATATATTGTCAAAATGAAAAGGATGGGTTAAAAAATTTACTCATTCTGGCCGGGCATGATGGCTCACGCCTGTAATCCCAGCACTTTGGGAGGCCGAAGTGGGCAGATCATGAGGTCAAGAGATCGAGACTATCCTGGCCAACAGTAACCTGTCTGTACTAAAAATATAAAAATTAGCTGGTCGTGGTGGTGCGCACCTGTAGTGCCAGCCACTTGGGAGGCTGATGCGGGAGAATCACTTGAACCTGGGAGGCGGAGGTTGCAGTGAGCCAAGATCGCGCCACTGCACTCCAGCCTGGCAACAGAGCTAGACTCAGTCTCAAAAAAAAAGGAAAGAAAAAAAATTTACTCATCCTGTTTTTGTGAGTATATCCTCTTTTAAATACATCTTTATAGAGACGGAGCTATTATTATACAGACACTCAGAGGAAATAGAGCCATAAAATCTATGAATTTAGAAACCAAGGCATAAAGCCACAAGAACAATCATTGTATTTTGAATCACAGACATTTCACATCTTTGAAAAATAAATTTAAATGATGAACTTTAATGAAGAGTAACCATATATGAACTATTCATGATATAAAACATGATTCATAAAAACCAGTATAATCTTGAAATATAGACATTAAATACCATGAGTATAATACAAGATACTTTGTTTTCCAGAAAGCATAAATTAGAGGCACAATTTAACAGCTTCCTGAGGCATTAATAGGAGTACCAAGATTTTATGATCAGGAGCACATTATGAAAAATGATGTCAAAAAAGATAATATTTGAAAACTGTGAGGGAATCCACAATAAATTTGAATATTTAATATGAGAAAAATATCTGCAACATTTTAATGTAACTTCCACATTCTAGAGAAACTTCACAGTAGTGTTGTACAAAACAAACCAGAAAATTGTACTGGGTTTCTATTTTCTAGCCTCTTTCTTGAAAACCAAAAAACAGATGGCATTTAAGAAGATATATCCACCATTGTCATTAATTTTACAGTCAATCAAGTGACAGGATTACCAAGAAGCCTATTTTTATAATGACTCTTTAGTCCACAGCTACCCATAGAACTTTCAGGAATGAAATTTCCAAAGTAAAAATGCTGCTTAGATTGTCTTTGTAATACCATGACTGATTTCCTTAAACAAATGATCTACAGTCTTACTCTTCAGACTGATGACTTCTATATTTGGGATTGTTCAGCTTTAAATATGTTTAATAAATCCCACATGAATTAAAATTTGCCAGCTTCTAATAAGTTTCAATATTTTCATTCTAACGCTGTCATGAAATCAATATGTTAAATATCACTTTAATGAGTCTAGGAAGTAATGATCTTCCTATTTAGGAATAAGGAGGAGAATATTCCCTCCTATTTTTACTCTTTTCTAACTTACATTTTTAATAACTTAAATTTTTAATATTTCTTTTATGTTTTCAGGAAGAAAAAAAATCACCCTAAAAATATAGAGTACAAATTTATGACTTCTATTTCAATATTCCATATCCTCTACTTTCCTTCACTTCTCTCAGGTAAACACTGTCAAATGTTTTTAATATAACTTTCTAACTTTTCTTTAACATTTTATATTCATATAGTTCCTTCTTAACAGAAACATAGTAGATAAGTCATAGTGGATATATTGTTATGTAATTTTTTTCCTCACAAAATAATATATATATATTTTTTGAGATACAATCTCGCTCCGTCGCCCAGGCTGGAGTGCAGTAGCACAATCTCGGCTCACTGCTACCTCCACTTCCTGAGTTCAAGCAATTCTCCTGTATCAGCCTCCCGAGTAGCTAGGACTACAGTCGTATGCCACAACGCATGGCTAATTTTTGTATTTTTAGTAGAGACAGGGTTTCACCATGTTGGTCAGGCTGATCTTGAACTCCTGACCTCAGGTGGTTCACCCACCTTGGCCTCCCAAAGTGCTAGGATTACAGGCATGAGCCACTGCACCTGGAAACAACATATCTCTAATTCCACGCAATTCCTCAAAGGTCTACCTCATATCTCATTCTATGTATAAAACTTCCTTTCCTCTTTTTGCCTTAGTAAAAACAGCATTGCAAAGGATATTTTTAAGTGTATATTTAGATATAAATGCATATATTCCTGAGCTCTTAATTCCTAGGAGTAAATTGCTGGGTCAAATAATATGCATATTTGATACTTTGATAGCATATGTTAATTTACATTCTCAAAAGCTCATATAATTTAACATTTCACAACACTGTTTTAGAATACCCATTTCTGCCCAATTTGCACATTTTATTTTTATAAAATTTGCCCAAGCATTAAACAAATGGGGTAACATTAACATATTCAAATATTACAGAAAAATGTAATATTTTCTTTATATTTAGCCAGGTTTTTTACACAGTTAGTTTTTTCTGTCAGTTTGTAGGAGCTTTGTTGTATATATTATTTTAAATACTTTGTACATATGTGTTGTATATATTATTTTAAATATTTTGTACATATATATTGTAACAGGTTTCTATTGTAATAAAAAAAAAGTAAACAAGTCCTGGATTTCTGTGGCTTACAAAAACAGCCATTACCTTTTCTTGATTATAGGTCTGCAAGTTGCCTGGGTTTGATAAATTTTTCTTGGTCATAAATGAGGGGAATCTAGTCTGGAGATCGGATTTAGGAATCATCCTCATGCCTCAGTCTAGAAACCATTAACTACCTGGGAAAGTTTTCTCCTGCTAGTGGCAAAAGTGCAAGAGAAGAAGTGTGATCACATAAGTGCATTTAAAACCCCTACTTGAAAAGCGTATGCATTAAATCTTTTCAAACACTACTTATCAAAGCAGGTCGCCTGGCCATGCCCCAAGTCATGACAAGAGTCATAAAAATGGGAAAACGAATATTTGTGAATAAGTCAGCCTATTCACCACTATAATGTATTTTCTCTCAATCAACTGCTTATGGTTTTATTTTTGTCCAAGTTTGAAAACTAAGAATTCTAATAATGTTTCTTTAGCAACTCTCAGTTTCGTGTCTTCCTTAAGTCACCATGTTAATAATAATATTATCCAACATTGTCTTTTAGTTCTTTTACAGCATTGACTTTTACATTCAGACCCTTTAATCACATTTTCAATTCATATATACTTTTTAAGCAAAAACTTTTTTGTGAATTCTAACTTATTTTTCCAATTTTCACAACATAATTTCTGTTAACTCATTTCTACGCTAGTTTGAAATGCCATCTTCTTCATATTCTAAATTACTATATAAAAATTGGTTTCTTTTTTGATTCTTTTTTTTTTCTGTTTATCCACCGCTGTATTCTTTTACCAAAACCACTTGGTTCTCATAGTTCAAGCTTTATAAAATGTTTGCTATATAGTTAAGTCCTATTTCATAGTTTTTAAAATTTTTTCACCAATTTTTCTTGTTTCTTTTTCTGTATATTTTCTCTTGTGGGTCATCTGGAAAATAAGCTTTCCTTAATCAATTTAAAAATCCTAAAAGTATTTTTAAATTTCAGATGGTTCTCCCTCTCTCTCTCTATATATATATGTATATATGTTCAATATATATTTATTCAATCCGAATATATGTAGAATATACAGGAATATATATTTAATCAGAATTGAATAAATATATATTCATGTATATTCTATGTCTATATATATTTTATATTTCTATATAAAACCATTTGAAATTGCTAATATTTCTCCTTTTATAAGACATATAAAAATAGCAATTTATTAGTTCAACATAATATATAAAATTCACTTGGAGGAAATTATACTATGTAGTATTAACTCTTTCCATCCAAGATTATGAATATCTTGAATCCTATATTTTTGTTTAGTTGGTTTAGTTTCCATCTAGGCCTTTCACTATCTTTTCTTAGATTATTTTATTCAATCTGAATATATATGAATATATATAAGTACATATTCATATATAATTAGAGTTGAATATACATATATTCTATATATATGAGCATATCTGTTAATATTAATTAAGTCTTGGAAGTTTAATTTGTTATTAATGAATGAGAATTGCTTTTCTTTTTATGTTCTGAAATGGAAACTTATTCATTGCTCATGTTTATAGCAAAGCTATTGCATTCTGTGAGTTCAAGTTGAAAGGAAGTTATGCATAGTGATTAATAAGTGTTCTGAAACCAGAATACTTTGGTTCATATCCCAGTTTCACCACTTATTTGTTGAATGACATTAAACAAGAAGTTGGTGCCCTTGGCTTCAGTTTCCTTCTCTACAAAAAAAAAATTGACTATAACACCTTCTGCCATGAAGCATGGTTGTGAAGATTTAGTATATTAGTACAAGTTCACTGGCTCACACCAGTTAGAATGGCATTATTAATAAGTCAAAAAATAACAGACGCTGGTGAGGTTGTGGTGAAAAGGGAACACTTTTACACTGCTGGTGGAAGTGTAAATTACTTCAGCCATTATGAAAAGCAGTATGGTAGTTTCTCGGATAAGTTAAAAGAGAATTAACATTTGACTCAGCAATCTCATTATTGGGTATATACCCAAAGGAATATAATTCATTTTATGATAAAGACATGCACATGTATATGCAGCACTATGCACAATAGGAAAGACATGGGACCAAGCTAAGTGTGTATTAATGGTAGAGTGGATAAAGAAAATGTGGTACCTACATAGCATGAAATACTACACAGCCATAAAAAGAAAAAGATTATGTTCTTTGCAGCATCATGCTTGGAGATGGAGCCCATTATTTGAAGCAAACTAACACAGGAATAGCAAAGCAAATACCATATATTCTCACTTATAAATGGGAGCTGAACAAGGAGAACATATGGACACAAACAGCAGAACAACAGACACCAGGACCTACTTGAGGGTGAAGGGTGGGAGGAAGGAGAAGATAAAAAAATATATACACCTATCAGGTACTATGCTTAGTACTATGCTTAGTACCATGCATACAGTACTATGCTTAGTACCTGATTGAATAAATAATGTGTACACCATCTCCACAATACATAGTTTACTTATATAACAATCCTGCACATGTACTACTAAGCCTAAAATAAAATTAAAAAAAAAATTACATATACATGTATAGCATTTAGGAATCATGTACTCCATAAATGCTCACTACAACCTTGCGTTTGTCTATTGCACAAAAGTTTTATATTAACCCTAATTAAAACCCTAAATTGAATTGGCAATGTAAACTGAGCAAAATGGGAGAAATTCAGAGAAAAAAAGCCAGATAAATAGGTGAGGTTTAACTGACACCATTGATCAGGTAAATGGGAAAACTAATGTATTTGAGTATTTCCTTTTAAAATAACTTTTTGTTATAACCATGTGGTTTAATTTTTATTTTTATTTATTTATTTATTTTAATTTTATTATTATACTTTAAGTTTTAGGGTACATGTGCACAACGTGCAGGTTTGTTACATATGTATACATGTGCCATGTTGGTGTGCTGCACCCATTAACTCGTCATTTAGCATTAGGTATATCTCCTAATGCTATCCCTCTCCCCTCCCCTCACCCCACAACTGTCCCTGGTGTGTGATGTTCCCCTTCCTGTGTCCATGTGTTCTCATTGTTCAATTCCCACCTATGAGTGAGAACATGTGGTGTTCGTTTTTTTTGTCCTTGCGATAGTTGGCTGAGAATGATGGTTTCCAGCTTCATCCATGTCCCTACAAAGGACATGAACTCATCATTTTTTATGGCTGCATAGTATTCCATGGTGTATATGTGCCAAGTTTTCTTAATCCAGTCTATCATTGTTGGACATTTGGGTTGGATCCAAGTCTTTGCTATTGTGAATAGTGTCGCAATAAACATACGTGTGCATGTGTCTTTATAGCAGCGTGATTTATAATCCTTTGGGTATATACCCACTAATGGGATGGCTGGGTCAAATGGTATTTCTAGTTCTAGATCCCTGAGGAATCGCCACACTGACTTCCACAATGGTTGAACTAGTTTACAGTCCCACCAACAGTGTAAAAGTGTTCCTATTTCTCCACCTCCTCTCCAGCACCTGTTGTTTCCTGACTTTTTAATGATCGCCATTCTAACTGGTGTGAGATGGTATCTCATTGTGGTTTTGATTTGCATTTCTCTGCTGGCCAGTGATGATGAGCATTTTTTCATGTGTCTTTTGGCTGCATAAATGTCTTCTTTTGAGAAGTGTCTGTTCATATCCTTCGCCCACTTTTTGATGGGGTTGTTTGTTTTTTTCTTGTAAATTTGTTTGAGTTCATTGTAGATTCTGGATATTAGCCCTTTGTCAGATATTTAAAGTAAGTGCAACTGTCGTTACAGTCTATTTTATATTATCTCAATAGAAACATTGTATGTACCCTTTAGCTATCACCCCCATACACTCCACTTCCCAAAGCCTAAGCAATCTCCACTCTACTTTCTCCCCCTATATATTTGTCTGTTCTGGACATTGCTTATAAGTGAGCTAATATGTGTTTCTTTGTAATTGACTTATTTTGATTGGCATAATGTTTTCAAGTTCCATCCATGTTACAGAGTATATCAGTACTTAAATTCTTTTTTATGGTTGGATAAGTTTCCATTTTATGGATATATCCCATTACATTTCTTCATTTATCAGTTGATGGGTTTTGGGGTTGTTTATACATTTTGGTTATTATAAATAATACTGCTAGAAACATCCATGAGCACACGTTTTTGTTTAGACATATGTTTTCATTTGTATTTGGTACATCCTCAGAAACATATAGTAACTCTATGTTTAATCATTTGAGGAATTGCCACACTGTTTGGCTACACTATTTTTCATTTCCCCCAATGGTGTACATGTGTTCTGATTTCTTCATATACTCTCCTTGTTACAGTTGTCATTTTTAATTCTAGTCATCTTAGCGGGTGTGAGGCAGTATCTCATTGTGGTTATAGTCACATTTTCCTGTGGGTTAATGATACTGAATATCTTTTCACATACTTATTGGCTATTGGTATATCTCCCTGGAAGAAATGCCTATTTAGATCCATTGCCCATTTTTTAATTGGGTTATTTGTCTTTTATTTGTCGAGTTTCTAGATACAAGTCTTTTATCATATATACAATTTGAAAATATGTTCTTTCATTTGGTAGTTTGTCTTTTCATTTTCTTCATAGTGTCCTTTGAAACAAAGTTTTACAAAAGCAGCAATCTTTTTCCTTGGTGATTATTCTATTTATTTACAAATAACTCATTTCATGTAAAATGCTGAATAGATTGTAGGGCTGCCATAACAACGTGTTACTAACTAGGAGGTTTAAACAACAGCTATTTATTTTTTCACAGTTCTAGAGGCCACAAGTCGAAAATCAAGGTGTTGGCAGCACTGGTTTCTTTTACGGGCTGTGAGGAAGAATCTGTTCCATGCCTCTCGCCTAGTTTTTGATGGTTTTCTGGCAATATTTGGCATTGCTTGTCTTGTAGAAGCATTACCCTACTCTTTGACTTCATCTTTACATTCTCCCTGTGTCCGTGTCTGTGTCCAAGTTTCATCTTTTTATGAGAACATCAGTCATATTGAATTAAGGGCCCACCCTCTTCCAGTATGACCTCATCTAAACTTAACTAATTAAACCTTCAACAACTTGATTGCAAGGACACATTCTGAGGTACTTGGGGTTAGGACTTCAACATATGAATTTTTGAGGCAACATAATTCAACTCATAACAGATGCATTATCAAATAAATGAATATTTATTAGTTAGATAATAAAATTCTGATATATATATGACTCAACTAGTTGCAAAGTTTTGTTCCCCACAACCTGTTTTCACTTATTATTTTTTCTCATAACCATCTAGTTTGACAAGCAATACTTATGCTTTATCGGTTTGTTTGTTTTTGTTTGTTTATTTTTTGAGACGGAGTTTCACTCTTGTTGCCCAGGCTGGAGTGCAATGGCGTGATCTTTGCTCACTGCAACCTCCGCCTCCCAAGTTCAAGTGATTCTCCTGTCTCAGCCTCCTGAGTAGCGGGGATTACAGGCCCCGCCACCACGCCCAGATAATTTTTGTACTTTTAGCCGAGACGGGGTTTCACCATGTTGACCAGGCTTGTCTCGAACTCCTGACCTCAGGTGATTCACCAGGTTGACCAGCCTGGTTTCGAACCCCAGACCTCAGGTGATTCACCTGCCTCAGCCTCCCAAAGTGCTGGGATTACAAGCGTGAGCCACTGCGCCCAGCTGCTTTATATCTATTTTATAAATGAAGCAAGTGGCATCCAGGGAGATTATCAGTTTATCAAATGCCTCAGTTTATTAAGTTACTGTAAACAAAAACACAGAAGTATGATCTTCTGGTGTATGTTCTCTCTATGGCTTTTTACATCCCTTAGGGTAATGCTTATATCTACCTATTTAAAGGAAAGGTGACATCAGTAAAAGTCACAATGTTTATAGGCTTCTATGATTATGTGAGACATAAATGCTCTAGAAAAATGGCATAACATTTTATCCTCCAAGGCCAATGCCTACATTGTGGGATTTCTACTCAGCTAGATAATCTCCGAAATACCAACTAAATAAAGCAAAGTATTCCTGCTTTCAACGTGCTTATAGTCTGTTAGGGAAGACAGAAATAATATGGAGTATGGTGCATAAGAAAAGAAGATTAGAGAAACTGTGATGAATTGCTCAATTGTGTGATTTAGGCAGCAAACAGGGAATTAAATTTGAATAATTGGAGTATTCTTGGATGAGTTTATTATGAAAACTGAACTTTAATTAGGGACCGGTGTGAGAGTATGGAGGCTGAAGCCATACAAAGGAGAAATTATTCCAGCTGAGGCCAAAACATGAACCAAGCTAATAAACTGGAGTTGTAAATCCGCTCTCTGAGGGAAAGATACTGTTCAAATTATAGTGGCTGGTGAAAATACATAATTGTATACTTAATACTAATTTTAAAAATAAAGCATAATTTTTCTCATTTTATTACTTGTTATAAATTTGATTATTAAATTATTTTACTAATAGTTATAAAATTTTATGTTGATTCCAAAGCATTCATCCAGCAATAAGAAAACAACTCTTGAAAATAGTATCAAGTGTTCAATTCACAGTCTTATGGAAAATTTGAGTGTATTAAAAGTAGTGGATTATACTCCTCAGCACGTTAAGTGCTTCATTAGTAACAAGTAAGCATGAGGTGTGGGCCAGGAAGGAGCAAAATTCCCCTCCAACGAAAGTCAGTCCTAATCTGGTGGGTCAGTAGTTTAACCTGAAAGCCTACTCAGTCCATCTCTGTTTTTCTGGAACTACCAACAAGGTTGCCAAATGTGATCCATGCGCTTGTCCACTAGAAACTGAATGGGAGCCATCAACTCATTTCACACAGGTCAGCAAACAGCACTCAGAGGCTAATGGCTTTCTGTCACCACTAACCCAGGATAGGTGCAAAGGCCAACCTGGAGGTTAGAGGTTCTGCATCCAATTACCTATCCTAGGAGCTATCTGGTCCCCCTCTAAAAAGTAATTTGCTCAGTGCAAAATTGAAAGTACTACCTGATTTGCTATTTTTTCAGTGCTGCTTTTGAAATGCCTAAGTTTCTAAAGTGGCAGATCTGATGGGCTGGCCTCTTTGCTCAGTATTCAGGAGGTCTGAGGGAGCAGTGATAAGAGAACTAATAAAAAGTAAAGTCAAGCTATGTTATGCCATGAAGTGAATCAAGATTCAATACATGACAGAGACTCTTGGACTAAAACACTCATACAATTGTTGCTAAATGCAGGGTGTATTATAACCCACACTTCATACATCAACGTGTTTTTAAGGAAATATTTTCCTTCACAAAGTAACCATTAAATGATAATAGTGATTAGAGAGATGGATTTGTTGAAAATATTTACTTTTCTGGATATATCATTAGGAAATTGAAATTGTGTGAAAAGTAATCAACTTAAAACAACATTTAATATTAGCATACTGTGACTCTAGAAATATTTATTTCCAAAACATTTTACCCCAAAAACTGTTAAGTGAACAAGTTCCATATGTTTTGTCTTAGATTTTAGGATAGCTTTGCCTTAAGGTTAATAGAAAAGCTGTCAAAAATGCAAAATCAGGAATCATGGAAGAATATACTCTGAAATTAATTAAGATTAAACTTCAATCATCCTCAAAATCACAGGTTATATACAAAGCCCTAGTAATTTTTATTCGTTTGTGTGATCATTTTTCTTCAAGAAAATCCAGGAAATTTGGATGCGTCTCTATCACCAGACTAATGATATTATTAATCTACAAAAACCTATAAACACTGTGTCTATCTGTACTCATCACTCTAACCAAAAATTACCAGAAACAATGTTCAGACACATTCCTCTTTGTGGGCCTCTGGGGGGAGACACAGCCCAAAAAGTGGTTGCAGCATTTTCTCATGCTGATTTATAGCATAACTACACAAAGACACACACACACACAAAAGTAAATACAAATGCAAACATAAAGGTGAAATAAAAACAGATACTAAGATCTTAAAATTGCTCAATATTTCTACTTAGGAAGAAATGTAAAATATCTCACTTACTTAGATGTCTATGCATTTAGTAAAGCTTAAAATTATATTTAGTTACACAAAACTACATGGTTTTCATTAAAAAAAAAAAAAAAAAGTCCTGGCTTGTCACCCTACAAAGCATTTTGTAGGGTGAAATAATTCCCAGAGTTCACAGATCTTATAAGACTCCAGATTATTTATTTTAGACTTGGGCTCAAATTATAACCATAATGATTCATAGTAGCCATGGAACTGCCCATGAAATGCATGTGTACCTGTATATATACTGTGTAATTCAAAGTAGTTGTGTATTAGGAGGAGCACACCAGTTACTTTTTCAACACATTTTAGAAATGTATTATAGAATGTCTGCACAATATTGATACAGTAAACCGATCTTAGAGTGAAGTCAAGGAAATATCCCCAACCATGTTATTTTAACAAACATAGTTTAAATTCTAAAATAACTTTCCTTTAAAGCTATGGATTTTTTAGGTTTTTTTTTTTTTGCTAATACATTTTAAAATACTTTATTTTAAACTAGTTTTAGGCTCAGATAAAAGTTTTTGAAAGTACAGAATATTCTCATATACGTTCACCCCTCTTCCATTAATCTTAACACCTTATATAATCATAGTACATTTATCAAAACCAGGAAATTAATATGAGTCAAAACTACTAAGCTACAGAGGTTATTTGAATTTCACTCATTTTCTCCTTAGCATTCTTTTAAGGAAACAATGATCCCGCATTGTATTTCGTTTCTGTTCAAGAATTCGATGTAGAATTCCATATTGTATTATTTTAGTTTTTTCTCCTTAGGCCCCTCTAATCTGAGAGTTTTACAGTCTTTCCTAGTCTTTTATTCTGCTGTTTTTCTTTTAATAGGCATTTCCTTTATTTTATGAGGCAAAAAGATGGTTGCCAATGCCATTGCTTATCTATTGTGACAATGTTTTCATTATTATGCCAACCATTAAAAGCTAAAAGCAAAATTATCAATAATTATGTGAAAATATGCAAAACCACGAAGATATTTAGGATTATATAGGGATGAAATAATTTGAGCACATATAATGTATAGGCATCATATTATGTATCTTTCCATTATCTCATTTTCATAATATCTGTTAGAAATAAGTAACCTTAAATCCTATTTTATATGTAATGAAATTGAAACTCAGAACAGTCACTTGCCTAAAATCATTTAGCTGATTAGTAGCAGATCAGAATTTTAAAACAAGGATTTTTTTAAAGAATATAATTCATGTGCTCTACACAATACATAAAGCATGAGTTTTGCTGAAAGGTATGTATAGTTAGATTTTTGTAGAATGTAAGACTTGAATCCTAAAAAATCAAGACCTTTTCCTGTTGTCTTGCACAGCTTTCAATTGCCCATTCACAATAAAATGAGACACAACTCATAGAACTGTTAGTTGCCAAGCCGTGACATAGTCAGCAGAACCTTAACTTTGTGCTTAATATTTCCATGTTAATTAGGCAGTGTCAAATATCACAGACATGTAGATAAGTCATAGTAATACCTTTCACATACATTTCAATGAGTTAAATACTCTCTATCTGAATACTGGTATTACATTCCATCCTTCATATTGCCTCCCAGTTTTTAGAGGAGTCATGTTCAGAGAGGCCTATTCATTTATATCTTTCCCAAATTTTCTTGTCACCAAGTCACCATGCAACCTGAGATGCCCATCATGAAGTGGTTGCTCTTTGACCCATCAAGCCATAAATTTAGGTGTGTATAGCAACACTCCATCATTAAATGGAAGCGGTATATATGTAATTCCTGAAGGCACAAGTAAGTTACATTAAAAAATGGTCCAAGTGATGGTGATCCCCACTTCGGCTACACTGCCTTCTTTCGGCCAGTCTGCATATATGCTTCCACTGGGAAGCATTCCATTGAACTGGAAATACAGACTCTTGCCTGGCAATTTTCTACTCTTCATGCTTCTGAATCAACAGAAGAAGAATGGAGTTATGGTGCTGGCTAAGATGCCTGATCTTGATTTCATGGTTCTTTTGGAGAACTGTGCTATTCCATAGTGTAGTTAAAGAAGAGTAGGTCTTGGATATAGGGGATTTTTTTAGGGCAAATCTTAGTATTACCATTCCAACTGATTAAGGTCAATGGCAAATTTCAACAACTAAATTCAGGTAGGTCTACTAATGGCTGAGACCTTTTGGAAATAAAAATTTGGGTCTTCTCACCAGGTGAAAAACCACAGTCAGTTGAGGTACTAGATACAGGAAAGGGAATGTAGAATGTGTACTGGAAGAAGGTAGTTGTAAATACCAGCTATAACAATGTGACCAGTTATAGAATAAAGGATTGTAGTAGTTATGTGTATTCCTTTTTCTTTTGCATACACACACACACACACACACACATACATACATACATAGAAATATCTTTTATTTCCTTCCTCCCTTATTCCCTTATCATTTAACAAAAAATGTATTAGCTTATTATCATAATATTTAAATGGTGCTACTTCTACATCATGGTACCTAAGGAATGTAAAGGAGAAGAACAGTAAACATTACTCAAAGGCTGTATCTTCTCTTCTGGGAAAGGAGTTAGTGCATTTTAAGTTGTACACAGGATAGTTTTATCATGTTAGGCAGAATTATGACCTTGTTATTGTCTTTATTTGTAGATTAAGTAAGGCTTAAGGAGCATGCATGAGTGCCAAGGTGACAAAGCCTGAACTTGTGATGCTTAATTTTATGTGTCAACTTTACTTGGATACTGAGTACCCACATATTTGGTTACACATTATTTCTTGGTTTGTCTGTGAGAGTATTTACGGATGATACTAGCACTTCCATCAGGGGACTGAGTAAAACATATTGTCCTCCCGGATGTAAGTGGGTATCATGCAATCCACTGGAGGCCTAAATAGAACAAAAGGTGTGATAAGGAAGAACTCAGATTCTCTTCCTGTTTTTTTAAGCTGGGTCATTGGCCTTATCCCGCACTGAAGTTGAAACTTACACCATCTGTTCACACCATCAGTTCTTCTGGTTCTCATGCTTTTGAACTTCGACTGGCACAATTCCACTGGCTCTCCTTAGTCTCCAGGTTGCAGATGGCAGATCATAAATCTCCTTAGCCTCCACCTTTATGTGAGCCAATTGATGTATATAATAGCCAATTAATACATTGTACATTAATATAGTAGCATATTATATATTAATTATATTAAACATATATATTAGCCTCCATCTTTATGTAAGCCAATTAATATATTATATATTATATGATATATTTATTAATGATTAATAGTATTAAAAATTTAATGATATAATATTAATTATATTAATATTAATTAATATACATATAATATGTCCCTTCTTGTTGGTTATCTTCTTCTGTAGAATCCTAACTATTACTGGCACCTCTTTGAGGACAAAGGAAGTAGCTTTCTGCAAGCCAAAAAGACCTCAGAAAAACAACAAATCTTCCAAACTCTTGATTTTGACTTCTTGCCTCCAGAATTGTGAAGAAATGTCTGTTATTTAAGTAGGCTAGTGTCTGGTATTATGTTATGGCAGCCCTACTAAACTAACATAGGTGTTCATAACCATAGGAATAAACAAAGGAGCCAGACCTGGGTAGCACACGAACTACTTGAAAGAACGTGGAGTGAGTAAGTAAGTGACTTTCCCAGGCCATGGTAGGGCCCTTCTTCTCTTTCAATCATATAATTAGTTTTTCAGGCATTGTTAGCGAGCTATATGAATAAGTAGACCCAGCAGACATTCATTTTTGAGACTGTATTCCCCCAAAAGACTGAATATATGGGCAGCAAACCTCAATGAAGAGAATATGGAAATAAGGCTACTCCTATCTGTTCCACACATCGCACATATTGTGTTGGTTTCTATTGCTAACCAATTAGTTAAAACTTCGTGGACTAAGATAATATTTATTTATGATATCAAAGTTTCTGTAGGTCAGAAACCCTGGCACTGGGCTGGGCGCGGTGGTTCACGCCTGTAATCCCAGAACTTTGGGAGGCCAGGGAGGGTGGCTCATGAGGTCAGGAGTTTGAGACCAGCCTGACCAACATGGTGAAACCCCGTCTCTACTAAAAATACAAAAATTAGCTTGGCATGGTGGTGCGTGCCTGTAAACCCAGCTACTCAGGAGGCTGAGACAGGTGAATCGCTTGAACCCAAGAGGTAGAGGTGGCAGTGAGCCGAGATCGCACCACTGTACTCCAGGCTGAGTGACAGAGTGAGAGTCTGTCTCAAAAAAAAAAAAAAGAAAAAAAGAAAAAAGAAAAGAAACCCTGGCTCTGGTTAACAGTGTCTTCAGCTAAGTGTCTACCAGTTTTGAAAAAGGGATGCTTTCTGGGCTGCATTTTCATGTGGAGCTTGAGATCTTCTTCCAAAAGCACTGATTATTGACAGAATTCAGTTCTTTGAAGTTGTAGGGTAGAGGTCTTGTTTTTTGTTTGTTTGTTTTTGTTTTTTCTGCTGGCTGATGACAAAAGTTTGCTCTCAGACCCTAGAGACTGCCTTTTATTCTCTAACACATGGACTCCTCATCTTCAAAGCCAGCAATGGAGAATGTTCCTACTGTAGAATCTGCCTGGTTTCAGTAAGGGCTCAGTCCCATTTAAGGGCTCACCTGATTAGGTTAGTGACACCCATATAATTTCTTTTTTGATTGACTCAAAGTCAACATATTAAATAGTCTAATTACGGGAGTGATATTCCACTCTATTCACCAGGAGACAGAATTTTCCAAGGCATGTATAAGAAAGGGCAGGAATATCTAGGGCCATCTTAGAATTCTGTCTAATTCTGCCTTCCACATATTAAATATAATGTGGAGAAAGTGTATTCTATTTGTTGATAGCACAAATTTTAGAGCTATACTTCCTGAGTTCAAAATCCAATTGTGCTATATAATAATCATGCAATCTTGAGCAAGCTACTTAAATTTAATGACTTCTGTTTCATCAACAGTAACATACACATTATAATAGTACACATTATAATGGTATAATAGTACACATTATAATAGTATTATACAATTAATATAATATACATATAAACCCCTACAGCAATATGGAAGGTGTATATATATATATGTATATATATATGGGAGGTGTGTGTATATATATATATGGGAGGTGTATATATACATATATATGGGAGGTGTGTATATATATATATGGGAGGTGTATATATACATATATATGGGAGGTGTATATATATATATGTATATATATAGGGAGAGAGAGAGAGAGAGAGCGAGAGAGAGAGAGAAGAGAGCTTAGCGCAATGTGTAGCACATAGCACCATGTATATTTTGGCTCTTTTATTTTATTATTAGTCAGAATAGAAATATGCTGAAGCAAGTGATAAATTTTTTTTATTATTATACTTTAAGTTTTAGGGTACATGTGCACAACGTGCAGGTTTGTTACATATGTATGCATGTGCCATGTTGGTGTGCTGCACCCATTAACTCTTCATTTAACATTAGGTGTCTCCTAATGCTATCCCTCCCCCCTCCCCCGACCCCACAACAGGCCCTGGTGTGTGATGTTCCCCTTCCTGTGTCCATGTGTTCTCATTGTTCAATTCCCACCTATGAGTGAGAACATGCAGTGTTTGTTTTTTTGTCCTTAAGCGATAGTTTGCTGAGAATGATGGTTTCCAGCTTCATCCATGTCCCTACAAAAGACATGAACTCACCATTTTTTATGGATGCATAGTATTCCATGGTGTATATGTGCCACATTTTCTTAATCAAGTCTATTATTTTATTAAGCTTTCCTGCCCTGCTCTTGGTCCCAGAGCTCTTCCATAAGTCACTATTTATCCATTTCTTCTCCAGTGTTTTGACTCCCTTACCTAATTGCCATTTGATATTTTCTAACATGTGTGCTAGTTAAGTAACTGTTTCTCAACTTACATCAAGACTTACTCACATTGTACTAGGATGGGAGGTGGCATTTAAACACCAACAGAACAGCAATGACTTAAAAGAATACATTTCCCATGCATGAATACAACACCTAATAATAGGTCTGTGCAATATTTTGAAGTAAGATTTTACTTACATACTCATATTTATTTGATTTTTATTAGTCACAAGAAAATTATAATGATAAATGATTACCTTTAGTAGACTATGGTTGCCTAAAATAATTTTATATATACTAATTTATTAAAAAAATTATTTGGCCCCATAAATGGAAAAAGGGGCCTGAAAATAAGATTTACAGGACAGTCAAATTGATTTACAACTTATGTTGAACATTTATTAGTTATCTGACTGGTGAGGAATGCCTTATGAAATCTTTCATTTTAAAATTATTATTAATTGAAAAATAAAAATAAAACAATGATAAAAAAGAAAATATGACATAAGTAGTGACAAACATGCAGTTGAAAAATAGAGAAATTGCAAATCACGACACCCAGAATCTAAAGATAATTCCCCAAATAATTTTCTCTATCACCTTGTGAAAAATCTCAAAATTATCATGGGATTCTTCACACTTAATAACAACAAAGGTTGAAAACTCAGATATTAATTCTCTATGACTAAGAACTAATATCTGCATTAGCTTCATTTGGTAAATTTATAATAAATGCCAGTCTTTTTTTTTCAATTTTGATCCATAAACCAGATAAGCCTGAGTGAACTATTTTTATAATAGGTAACATTCTAATGTGAATTTATAATTTTAAAATGTTTTCATATCTGATATATTATTTAATTTTCACATACACACAATGTGATAAATAAGGCAGTAATTGTTATTCCCAAAGTATCAATGGAATAAGGGTGATTCAGGGAAGTTAAGTGACTTGCAAGGAAGCATATAGTTAATGAGTCTTAGCAACGTGACTTAACTTTAGACTTCCGTGTTTGCTTTTCCAGCACATCATGCTACCATTTTTGTGTTATTTTCACTATAACATACACTAAAACTTCTATACTTTTAAACATTTAGAGGAAATAAGACAGGGATCACACACAAAAAAATTGTTGTTTCCAACGTGGACTGGTTCAGCCCTCCTTAGGCAAGCTGGTGGTGTTCACTCCCGGGAAGTCACCATATTGATTCTGAACTTAGTGCAAACACCTACAGGCTTTGCACAAAATAGCCAAGAACTCCTGGGCTCAAGTGGTCCTCTTGCCTCAGCCTCCTGAGTACTTGAGACAGACATTTTTCAAAATAAAACATAGAAATGGCCAAAAGGCAAATGAATAAATTCTCAACATTACTAATCATCAGAGAAATGCAAATTAAAACCACTATGAAATACCTTCTGACACCTGTCAGAAAGGCCAATGTTAAAAAACAAAACAAAACAAAAAGTTGTTGGCAAGGATGCAAAGAAAATAGAACACTTGGCCGGGAGCAGTGGCTCATGCCTGTAATCCCAACACTTTGGGAGGCCGAGGCGGACAGATCACAAGGTCAGGAGTTCAAGACCAGCCTGACCAACATGGTGAAACCCTGTCCCTATTAAAAATACAAAAAGTAGATGGGTGTGGTGGCGTGCGCGTGTAATCCCAGGTACTCAGGAGGCTGAGGCAGGAGAATTGCTTGAACCCAGGAGGCAGAGGTTGCAGTGAGCCAAGATTGTACCTGGGCAACAGAGTGAGACTCCGTCTTAGCAACAACAACAACAAAAGAAAATAGAACACTTCTGCTCTTGCGGATGTGAATGCAAATTAGTACAACCTCTGTGGGAAACAGTATGGAAATTTCTCAGAGAGCTAACTGTAGAATTAACATTCAATCTAGGAATTTCTCTCTGTCAATACTGTGTATCCACTCAAAGGAAAAGAAATCATTATATTAAAAAGACACCTGCACTTGTATGCTTATTGCAGCACTAATCACAATGGCAAAGATATGAACTCAATCTAAGTGTCTGTCAACAGATGACTGGATTTTAAAATGTAATATTAAACGTTTTATATATATATTTATATTTACATATATAACTTTATTCTTTTTCACAGCTGAATAGTATTCCATTGCATATATATAAAATATATATAATATTTATTCCATTGCATATCTATTTATATATTGCATAGATATGCAATGGAATATATTCAGCCATGAAAAAGAATGAAATCATATTTTTGCAGCAACAAGGGTGAAACAGGTGCCATTATCTTAAATGAAACCAGTCAGACACAGAAAGACATGCTCTCACTCATAAGTGGGAGCTAAATTATGTGTATGCATAGATGTAGAGTGTGAAGTGATAGACAGCGGAGACTTAGAAGGGTGAGGGCCTGGAAGGGGAGTAGATGACGAGAAATTACTTAATGGGTACAATGTATATTATTGAGGTAATGGAAACCTTAAAAGCCCTGACTTCACCTCTATGTAATATATGCATGTAACAAAATTGTACTTGTACTCCACAAATTTATACAAATAAAAAATTGTGGTCAGACCTGAGTAACACAATATTGTACACTGTCCTTCCCATTTGAGTGGTTCTAAGAGTAATAAATGTAGTAGTCAAAATGAGTCAAGGTGAATTTTAATAATTAGTTTAATTAGATATTCATGAAAATTCAATAGTTACTTGAAAATTTTGGTTTTTACAACAATTTGAAGTAATTCCAAAGATTCCAGGCCCCATATTTTAAATTATCTTCATTTTTTCTTTGAGAAATAAAAAATATCTAGGTCTAAGAGGTGTCTCCATGTTGACCTTGCAACGAGAATAAAGGTAATAGCTTTAAAAGTATAATTAGGTGATCAATAGAGTACTTGAATAGCATATTTCTTCTTGTATCATCTTTAATTTCTCAGTATTTATATCTGGGTCATAATTTACACCACTGCAAGCTAAGGTTTAGAGGTGCTGATAGAACTTATGCCATTTTCTTATCTTACCACTATAAAAACTTTTGCTTTCAGTGGGACAAGTTGTCAAGAAATCTTTTAATTCCATTGATCAGAGTTCAAAAGAGAGACAAAAGATCTGCAGCACAGTAACAATTGACAAAGTGTAACTTCAGCATTAACTGTATGCATTAAGAATAACATTCCTAAACACAAGCAAAAAATACAGCATTTATCAAGCTTTATTTCTAATTATGTGTGTGATTTAGAACAAATAATTTAACCTCTCTCTTCTTTTGTCTCTATTAATTTATATTCTATGAAGCATTTTTGTGCCTTAGCATATTTCCAAGGTAAAGTAATGTTAAAGAAAAAAAGAAAGAGTCATCTGGAAAAGGATAATGATATAGTAATTGTCAAACAGTTTGAATTTTCTGGAAGAAAAAATATGAAGCCATTTGAAGCATTATTATTTAATGAAAGCAGCTATATCTCTATCTCACATTCACATGAGCATAACTGTATAAATTATAAATGAATCTTTTTGCTTTGAATAGAAAAAGGAGGTGAAAATTGTCATTCATCAATAACTTGATATGTCAAAAATAAAGAAACTAGGGTTATCTACTAGTTTAAAAAGCAAATCAACCTAATGGTAAAATATCCTTTTTTCAACGATATGAAAAATGTTTATTTTACTGATTATTTGGCTCCCTGTCTTTTTATTGTTAATGTAAATGTTAATTTAAAACTCTTCAATATTTTTTATCTTTCCTGTCTTGAAATAATATCATTGTTTCCCCACACCCTAACTTGAATAGAGATCTTTTGTCATAGATATGATAGCATTATTTTTCATATTTCTTATTAGGTCTTTCCACTGTTTATATTCACTATCCAATAAATACTTATTAGGCATCTGTTAAATGCAGTGTACTAGAAGTTTTGAGTTTTTTAGGGATACCACAACTAGCTATGATTCATGGTAGATGTTGACATCTTGCTTTTAATGACATCGCAGCAGGTGTAAACTAGCTCAACTAGCGGACGGGAGAAGGGTAGTCTATAAGGACATTTGGTGTGTGCCTCTCAGGCCAGTCTTCGTTTACATGACAAGAACATAATCCAGGGAATCATGCCAAAGTCTTTCTATTATCTCAACTGTCATTTCTACCTTAAAGCCTTTTGTTGACATTAGACTTTCAGGACCATCCTTCTTCAAGGATTCAGAGCTTTTCTCTGTCTTAGCCTGCCATTTTAGAAAAGTGTACTTTTCCTTGTTCTACATGTTTCTATAGACATTTTTGTTGGTTAAAAAATTTAGTTTTCAATTTTTGTTTACAGAAACTTTCACTACTAAATTTTGGCTTGATATCTTGACATTTTCTGGAAAAATTTATTTAATATTTATTCACTTTCTGTTGAATAAGAATAACATGCAATGCCTCTCTTGAAGTAGCTTAACTAGTAATTTGGGAAATATGTTATTTTAACAACTATTTTTATAATGTCCCACTATATAAAGAGCACTGTGTATATTGCTGTGAATTACAATAAAAAATGATTTATAGCCTCAAAAAGCTAATAGTCAATTGAGAGAATCTGACATGCATAGTATGTTACAATAGCATAAAAATGTGTTAAATGCTTATTAGCCACGCAAAGTATAATACAAGCACTAAAAACAAAAACAGAATAATTTTACATGAGCATAAGGAAAAGATTAATGGAGGAAATTACATTCAATATGAATGAGGTTTCTAATGGAGAAAATATTGAATATGGGTAATGTTTCTGTTAGTGGAAAAATGTCAGTATATTCTTACAATGAGAATTTTGTTAGAATAATGACTTTAAGGTAAGAAAATGTAGCTTGTTAAAACAAGTCTGACATGGGTTGTATATACAATATCAGAGGTTCAAAGCAGAGACTATGACTAAAATGTAGAAAAATCAACACTGGCTTTAAATCTATTCTAAAAGATGCAGTGCTGATATAATAAAGATTATCTCAGAGACTGACTGATATTGATTTTGATAAGGCAATCCGGCAACATATGTAACAGAGATAGTATACTCTTCAAGAATTCCTGGAAAAATTGGGTACACATATGTTAAATAGGAGCTATTTGTTTTCCTAAGTGGATATTTAGGCCTGAGGTACATTCACAGAACCATAAAAATGCTAGTTGATGAGCAATATGAAGATTAGAAATATGAAGTCCCCTATGACTTAAAAACGAAGTTGGTGTCTGGAAGTTTTTTACATCATTTGAAAGAGAAACTGGGAAATTCTTATAAGACTATAATAATTAAATTAAAATATGCATTTAATTAATCCTTTTAAATATCGTATGGTTATGTGTCTGCGGAAAAAAAGACGTATTTTTGTGAAGTTGATTTGGATCTGAAGAGCTATTTATAATTGGCACATAATATTAGTCATCCCCTTGAAATTAGAAACACAAAAATACTCTGGAAAATCACATGTTTTCTTTTAAACCCATCACACTATTCTTAGAGAAAATGGTAGTTATATTATTTATAGCTTTATCATTAGAAAAACAAAATTTCCTTAAGAGTTCACATGTCCATAGTAAAACATCGTGCTAAAGTTATGAATGTTTAGAGCCTACTCTCCAATAGTATAAGAGAGAGTATAATGATATGCAAGAAGTTTAAATAAATCTTAATAATGTTTTTTAAAATTTATCATCTATTGTAAATTGAAATTTTGAATGTAATTTTATTTCATGTGATGGTTATAATAAGAATATTATTTTAATATTTTAAAATTAAAGTTCATATTGTTTTAACACGTAATTGAGATTTTGCTCTGAAGAATTAAAATTATATAATCTGTGCATTTGTTAATCAATTACCAACAAATGAAATGCATCATCATCAAATAGTAATGTGTCTCTATCATAGGAACTTAGAATGAGCATAACCTAAGCTTTTATTACAAAAGTAATAAAATAAATAAATATATTTATTATATTTTATTATATTACAAAAGTACAAGCTATTCCAGCTTTTAAAGGTTTTCATTAAATAGTGTGAAAAATACAAATGAAAATAATGAAATATAAACTTATAATGAAAACTGCCATAGGGATACTCTATCAGAACCCTGCTTTAAGTTTATTTTAGATTGGTAAACTTTAATCATAATGAAAAGAATTATGAAAACAAATAACATATACTGAACTATTGAATGTATGTTTATCTTTGTGAACCTGATTACTAAGTTTCCATAAAAACATGCTAATACTAACTCTATTTACTTTTACAGTTTTTATCCCTGTTAACCCTTTTGACATAATGTTTAGTATGGATAAATTGAAAATTTAAGGGCTTTAATATAACATTCTAAGAGCCTTATATTAGTTATCAGTAACATTATAGATTTACTCTGATTTGAGATAATATCTATGAAGTAAATGTTAACTATAAAATGTTATAACATGCAGGGGTGGGGATCAATCCACCCTTGCCTACCACAACCAGAGCTTACAGGTAACCCTGAGGAGCCTAAGGACAGGGCTGCCATCTCTGGTTCTTCCCTCCCCCAATACCCAAGCATAGTTTCTGGGGGCATGGAAGATAAAGGAAGTCTTATTTTCCTTTATCTATGTGTCTACAATGCAGATACAATGCAAATAAAAAGTTTTATCCATAGCATTTTATAGTCAAACTATCAAAAGTCAAAGACAGAGAATTCTAAAAACAGCAAGATCAAAGCGTCTAGTCACTTATAATAGTGCACTAATCAGACTACAGCAGATTTCTCAGCAGAAACCTTACAGGCTAAAAGAGAATGGAATGATATATTCAAAGCGTTGAGATAAAACAAAACAAAAGAGCTTGCAAGAGATACTATGCCCAGCGAACTTATCCATTATAAATAAAGCAAAAATAAAGACTTTTCTAGACAAGCAACAGCTGAAGTACTTTATCATCACTAGACTGAACCTACATGAAAGGCTTAAAGGAGTCTGACTACAGCTACAAGCAAAGGGATAATGATATCCAAATTCATGGAAATGCGCAAAAGTATGAAACTACTGATAAAGCAAACACATAAATAAGGAAAAGAAAACACTTAAATGTTAACACCACAGAAAATTATCAAACCACAAAGATAATAAGGAAAAAGGGAATAAAATATATATAAAACAATCAAAAGTTAATTAGTGAAATGAAAGAAATATGCCATCACATAACAATAATGACCTTAAATGTAAACAGATTAAACTTTCCACTTCGGATACAG
Organism: Pongo pygmaeus; assembly: GCF_028885625.2. Taxonomy (NCBI): domain Eukaryota; kingdom Metazoa; phylum Chordata; class Mammalia; order Primates; family Hominidae; genus Pongo; species Pongo pygmaeus. The sequence goes on along the minus strand of NC_085930.1, from coordinate 14,737,565 downwards.
ACCGGCTGAATGAATTTTAAAAATAACCCAACTATATGCTACCTACATGAGACTCATCTCAATTGTAAAGATACATATAGACTGAAAGTAAATGGAGGAAAAAAGACATTCCATGAAAATGAAAATGAAATGTGAGTAGGAGCAGTTGTGCGTATATCAGAAAAAAAGATTCCAAGTCAAAAATAGTAAAAAGAGACAAAGTTATCATAATAAACAAATCATTTCAGCAACAGTTTATACTACTTCTGAACATATATGTACCCAATATTGGAGCACTCAGATACATGTCAAATACTGTTAGATCTAAAGGGAGAGAGAGACTCTAATACAAAATAGTTGGAAATTTCAATACCCACTCTCAGCATTAAACAGATTATCTAGATGGAAAATTAACAAAGAAACATTGAATTTAAACTGCATATTACACTAAATGGACCTAACAGACATTGAGATGACATTTCACCCAATAGCTACACAGTATAATTCTTCCTATCAGCACATGGAACATTCTCTAGAATAAATTGTATGTTAAGACAAAAAATAACTAGTCTCAACAAATTTTTTAAAAATTAAAATCATATCAAATACCTTCTCAGACCATAAAGGAATAAACCCAGAAATCAATAACAAGAGGAACCTGGAAAACTGTACAAATACAAACCTGGGAAACCTGAATAACCACTGGATCAAAGAAGAAATTAAAGAGAAAATAAAAATACTCCCCCCAAAAAAAGAAATTGAAACACAAAATAACAAAACCTATGGGATATAGTAGAAGCAGTGCTAACAAAAAAGTACAGAATAATGAACCCCTGAATCAAAAAAGTAGAAAGATTCCAAATTAAAAGTCTAACAGTGAACCTAAAAGAACTAGAAGATCGAGAAGCTAAACCCGAAATTATTATAAATAAATAATAAAAATCAGACCTGAAATAAATAATATAGAGACAAAAAAATACAAAGCATGTAAAAAGTTGATTTCTTGAAAATATAAGCAAAATTGATAAACCATTAGCTAGACTAAGATAAAAAGATAAAAGACCTAAATAAACAAAATTATAAATACATAAGACATTGCAAGTGATACCACAAAAATACAAAAGATAACTTAAGACATTTGTGAACAACTACAAACTAACAAACTGGAAAATCTAGAGAATATAGTGAAATTTCTGGACACTCACAAACTATTAAGATTGAATCAGAAAGAAATAGCAAACCTAAACTAATGAATATCGAATACTGAGACTTAATTATTAAAACAAAACAAAAAAGAATATAGGACCATATGGCTTTACTGCTAGATTCTATCCAGTATTCAAAGAACTAACATCATTTCTTCTCAAATTATTTCTACAAAATTGAAGAGGAGGGAATTATTTTTAACTTATTCTGTGAGGTCAGCATTACCGATACCAAAACCAGACAAATATGTAACAAAAATATAAAACTACACAGAAAACTACTGATGAACATACATGCAAAAATGCTTAACAAAATATTAGCAGGCAAAATTCAATAGAATATAAAAAAGACAATGCAACATGATCAAGTGGGATTTATCCTTAAGATGTTAAGGATGATTCAACATACATAAATCAATAAATATGATAGATCAACAGAATTAAAGGCAAAAATTATATAGTCATCTCAGTAGGTACAAAGATGCCATTGATAAAATTCAACATCCCTTTATGATAAAAATGAAAAAACTAGGCATTGAAAGAACATACCTGAACATAATAAAAGCCATAGATGACAAACCCACAGCTAACACCATAATGAATGCTGAAAGGCTGTAAGCCTTTCCTCTAAGAATTAGCAGTAGACAAAGATGCCCGCTTTCACTGCTATTTAATGGAGTACTGGAAGTCCTAGCCAGAGCAGTCAGGCAAATGATATCATCTTTGCAGATGATAGCTTCTATTTCTCTTTGCAGGTGATATAATCTTACATTTTGAAAATCTCAATTGCTCCACCGAAAAACTTTTAAATTTGATAAATAAATTTAATAAACTGCAGGATTTGAAATCAACGTACAAAAACTGGTAGCATTTCCATACATCATTAATAAACTAGCTGACAATGAAATCAAGAAGATAATCTCATTTACAATATCTGCCTCTTAAAAATAATACCTAGAAATAAATTTAACCAAAGAGATGAAAGAGCTCTTCAAGGAAAACTACAAAACACTGATAATAAAGAGGATATGAACAAATAGAAAAACATACCATGCTCATATATAGGAAAAATCAGTTTGTTAAAATGACTATACTGACTAAGGCAATCTACACATTCAATGCAACCCTTATCGAAGTAGCAATGTTATTTTACACATAATTTTTAAAAAAATTCTAAAATTCAAATACAATAAGAGAAAAGAGCCCAAATAACTAAAGCAATCCTGAACATTAAGGACAAACTTGCAGGCGTCACACTACCTGACTTCAGAATATATTACAAACTGTAGTAAACAAAAGAGCAAGGTACTGTTCTAAATATAGATACATAGACCAGTGGAATAGAATAGAAAACCCAGGAATAAATACACATATTTGCAGCCAACTGATTTATGACAAAGGCACCAAGAACAAGCATCAGGGAAACAACACTCTTTAAAATTGGATATCTATGTGTGGAAAAATAAAACCATATACAAAAACCAACTCAAGATGTAAAACCTGAAACTGTAAAACAACTAGAAGACAACTTAGGGGAAACACTTCAGAATCTGTCTGGGCAAAGATTTTATGGAGAAAACCTGCTGAATTGAAGACAAATATTTCTAAACTATTCATCTGACAAGAAACTAATATTGAGAATAGACAAGGCACTCAAACAACTGAATAGTAAAAATGAAAACAAAAACAAATAATTCCATTCAAAAATGGGTAAAAGACATGAATAGCCATTTCTTAAAAGAAGACATACAAATGACAAAAGGTATATGAAAAAGTGCTCGTTTTCACTAGCCATAAGAGAAACGCAAATCCAAACTATAATGAGATATCATCTGACCCCAGTTAGAATGACTGTTATGAAAAAGACAAAAAATAATAGATGCCAGTGAGGATGCAGAGAAAATGGAACTTTTCTACACTGTTAGTGGGAATGTAAATTATTACACCCATTATGAAAAGCAGTATGAAGATTTCTCAAAAGAACGAAAAATAGAATGACTGTACTATCCTGCGATTCTACTACTATTTACCTAAAGTAAAATCAATGAGTATATAAAAATAATCTGCACTCTCGTGTTTATGGCAGCACCATTCACAACAGCAAAGATATGAAATCAATATAAGTGTCTATCAATGAACAAATGGATAAAGCACGTATGGTATATTTACACAATGGAATACTGCTTGGTCATAAAACAGAATAAGATTTTCCAATCTGCAGCAATGTAGATAGAACTACAGGTCATTAAGTTAATAAGAAATGTGTTCTCACTTGAATGTGGGAGCTGAAAAATGTGATCTCATGGAGATAGAGAATGGAATGATATACACCAGAGGCTATGCAAGGTGTGTGGGGAACGGGATGTGAAGAGAGGTTGGTTAATGAGTACAAACGTGAAGTTAGAGAGAAGAAATAAGTTCTAATGTTTGATAGCAGAGTATAATGACTATAGTTAACCCTCATGTATTGTATATTTAAAAATAGCTAGAAGAAAGGAGTTGAGATGTCACCAACACATAGAAATGATAAATACTCGAGGTGATAGATACCCCACATACCCTGATTTGATCATTATAGTCTATGCATGTAATGAAATATCACTATATCCTATAAATATGTAAAAATATTTGTATAAATTAATTTTAAAATGCACTATTGTTATGCATTTTATACTATATATCAATTATTTCTGATTGTAAATAAAATCATTTAGAAAATATGGTAAAATATGAAGTAAAAATGTGTAACCTAAATGTGGAAGTGAAATTAATAAAATTAATTATCTACCCATTTGCTCTCATTCCTCCATAGAAAATAAAACATTCAGAACCCATTATCTCAAGTCCCCACAGAAATAATTATGAAATTTATATCATGCCTATTGCTAAATGACTATTATTTTATAAAATATGCTTTCATATTTAATAACTATTTTGATTTGCCTATTGTTTATCATAATACTAGTAGTATTATGGAGACTTTACATTTTTGTGAAATTCTAGCTTAGCATCAGATTTTGTGGTTGGTTCTAAGGTGGTCCCATTGATCTCCACCTCCTCATGTTCATACCCTCAATACCCTCCTTCTTGCATGAGGGCTAGACTTAATGATTTGCTTCTGACTAACAAAATATAGGACAAATTTATGCCATTCATTTTGTTGGTTAGGTTATAAAAACTGACCTCCATCAAGTTAGCAGACTTTCCCTATTGCCATTTTGGCTTCCTACTTTGATGAAGCAAGCTGCCATATTGGAGAAGTCATATAGCAAGAAACTGAGGGTAAACTCTTGCCAAAAGTCAACAAGGAAATGAAGCCCTCGGTCTAATAACTCATAAGGAACTGAAGTTTGTCAACAACGACGTGAGCTTAGAAATAAAAATTTGCTCATGTAAGCCCTTTAGAGGTACAATCCAGCTGATTCCCTGAATGTAGCCTGTAAAAGGTCTTCTAGTACCCATCTAAAGCATGTCCAGATTCTTAACTCGTAGGAAGTGTGAGATAACAAATGTGTGTCTTTTTAAGCCACTAAGTTTTGGGATAATTTTATGAAGTTATAGATAGCAAATATAGTTTGTATATGCTTTCTTATTATTATATTATTTCTACAGTGTCTCATTCATAAATGTTTCCCTAGTGTATCATTCTCCAGTGACTAGAGTTTATTAATGAATAATTTTTCAAACTGAGAACATTGGTTAGTTATTTTAAAAGCCCTTGAAAAACTTAATATATGTCTTTGGTTTGCATCTCTCTATATATACACACATAAACGTATATACATAAACATTTTTTTACTGTCAGAGTTCTCAATTCCTAATGTGTTATCTTCAAAACATAGATTCTCCTCTATTATTGCCTGGTATTTATTGTTATGGTATGCATGGCCATTTTTAAATTATTACTATATTTAAATTTTTGTATGATCAAAAACAAATGTAGCTTTCAATAATAATATAATATTAGAAAAATAATGCAAAAAGCACCAAGGCAGGAGAAAGTGGGACAGAACTACAAAATGATCAGAAAATAAGTGAGTGCACATTTCATTAAGTCTTACATACTTATTAAGGATTAGTCACAAATTTAGCCTTGCGTTTTCATGCAGTCAGATAAAAGTGATACATAAGATAAATTTAATATGATCATGTTTACATCTTTTAAATAGCAAAATACTGGATTCAGTATGATTTTGTCCTTTAGAAACATTATATGCTAGTTCCATTCCATTCCAAACCCTTTTCTGACTAAGATATTTATAGATTTTTTATCATTAAAAATAAATGAATTCATCAGAATATTCATGTTATTCAGTGCCTGGCGTGTCTTCTGAAATTTCAGAATCACGTCTTCCTTTAGCTTAAAAAAGTTTGTTAATTTGTATTATATTTTGATCCTATGCATTGCTTTGTCCATTGAATTTTCCTCTTTTTTCTAGAAACTGTATAGAATTTATATCTTTTGATCTCTGAACACTCCCATTATTTTATTTACTTGCCCATTTTCTTAGTTGTTATGGAATGTCTCATTAGACTTTTTTATTCAAATCTTGATTCTGTAATGTCCAATATAAGACAAAGGCCACAGATGTATTTTTATTTCAGAAATTTTTTACTTTATTACATTTTCCTGATAGATTATTATTACTTGTCAGTTCTGGACTCACATATATAATATAATCTTAAAATGTTATTCTATCATATAGGAGAGATTAGTATGAATATATACAAAAGGAGGTGGTTCTTATTCAAGATTGACTTTTGTTCAAGGTTGACTCTTCCTTTTGAAGTATTTTTGTAAAGCTGGTAATATTTCACTGATTACTTTTTTTATATGGTACTTTAGATTTGCCTTTTTATGGCTAAAATTTTAAAAGTATCTGAGATGGTGTTTATTGAGAACTGTGGGTAATATAATACACTTATCATGTCCAGATCAAAAAGGATAAAAATAATTTAGATTGGTCAAAAATTCACATAACCAATTCATTGACTCTAAATCATTGACTTAGATCTCTAGAAGCTATTTCATCTCTAGAAGATATTTCATGCATATTCTTTTGCCCTCTGAATTGGTAGAATAATACATACTGGAAATAAGTATTGGCAGTTGGCAGTTCCTCTTCTATTCTTTTTTATTGTAAATCGGTTCAAGAACAAGACTCACACAGATAGCCATATCTCTGGGAAGAAGTCTAGGACTAATGTAAATGTTAAAGGGTTAGGAGATATGTTTCTGTCTAGGAGACGATCTACTTTTTTCTAGGACATAGAAAGCTGGAAAGAGCCTTGATCTCATCCTAACAACAACAAAAAAAGAGTTGCTTGGAATCTAAGGAAAGACAGACACTTGTGAGGAGAGGTAGGATACAAGAATTGGCTCACAAGTGGTAGAAAAAAGGGAGAGATTCTAGGTGATACAACAGCAGGTAAGAGAATTCAGTTAAATTGTAACAAATTACTAAAAGCTATATGTAGTCAACCTTGAGATTACGTAACACCATAGGAACCACAGACAAATGGGAAGTTGGCATGATTCTAATCTTCTCTACGAACCTTGCTGGATGTTCATGATAAAGCTTGTACACAGGGTGGGGTGGAGGGAAAGCGTCTCTTGGTGGAGAAGTTCTAAGGAAGGTGAGTAGTGTCCCTTTGGGAAAGGCAAAATGCCACACTCGGCCAAGTCCCTCTCAAACAGGTGAAGAAAGGGCAGCATACCCTGAGGGACGCAGATAGGGATGCATGGGGGAATAGGAATGAACATGAAACTACCAAGGGCTTAGACCATGAAAAGGGTCCTACTGGTGAAGTAGGAACAGAAAACTCTTCCCAAAAAGATCCACCAAAGAAACTATGCAGTTTGATCATGGGAAGCATCACAGAGAACGTGATCTCAAGATGCAGAGGCAGAGACAGTCTAAGATTCATGTTGCACCAGGGACAGAGAGAACACCCGACCCTACTCCCTGTCATGCATGCATGTGTACACACACATGCCAGCACTAATTAACAAGAGCAGCAGTCGACTACTGAAGGAGGGACAAGACTGTGGACGGAGATCACTTGTGAATCATGGGCGTACAGGGAGAGTGGAAAGTTGAAGGACAAAGAGGAGCATTGAGAAAGACCATTTGGCAAGCAAAATCCCACCCAAAACATAACTGATTTTTATCAAGCTGAAAAGAAATATCAATAGATAAAAGGCAGTCTGTTAAATAAATGGAGGTAGAACCATTAGATATCTACATGTTAAATAAATTAATAAACAAACACACTTCTGATCTTTGAAAGACCCACATTAAAAAATAAAAAGACAAGCCACAAACTGGGAGAAGACATTTGCAAACACGTATTTGCTGAAGGACTTGTGTCCAACATATATGAAAAGCTGTAAAATTTAATAAGCAAATAAATAAACCAATTAAAGTAGGAAAATTATTTCACGATACTTTACCAATGATATGATGGCAAATAAGACATTGGCAAAAATGCTATACATGATTGATCATTAATAAAATAGAAATTGAAACCACAATGAAATTCCACTACACCTATTAGGATGACCAGTATACGTGTGGTTCTTCTATAATTTATTTTCCTTGAAACAAATGATTGTGATCAGGTTGTTTCCCTTCAAGAGCCTCTATCTATTGGTCCAAGATTAACAACACAGGCTGAGGTATATATTGAGGTTTTCCAGGGCAGATGTTTTAGTGTAAGCTTAGGTTTTAATTATTGATTTGAAAAGTATTAGGTTTTAGGGTTTGCTTTTTTTCTTACTGCTCTGAAGGTTTTCCTCTGAAGTTCAAGATATATGCTTTATATCTTATTGATGCAGAATATATATTTTTGTTTTGTTTCATGCACTGATCTTAAGTACACAAACATGATTTTCAAGATTTTAATATATTCACTTAACTGTTTTCAAAATATGTTGATATGAGGTTTTTTTTAAATTTCAAATTTTATTTTGAAATTAAAAGCTGCTACATGCACAGGTGATACATGGGCAGGTTTGCTACCTACATATCATTCCTGATGCTGCTGAGGTTTGGAGTATTATTGATTCCATCACCCAGGTAGTAAGCATAGTACCCAATAGTTTTTTAAACTTTTCTCTGCTCCTTCCCTCCTTCCTTCCAGTAGTTCCCATGTCTATTGTTGCCATCTTTATGTCCATGAGTATGCATATTTAGCTCACACTTGTAAGTGAGAACGTGTGGTATGAGGCTTTCTGACCAATGCAGAATATTTTCAAACAGCTTAAGTTATTTCAATTTGAGGTAACGAATCAAGGAAGTATAACTTGGCAAGGATCAGGTTATTGTATTTGCTTAATGGAAAGTGGAGAAACCAGAAATTTTTCCAAAGTAATTCCGTATTGTAAATTCTTATTCCATTATCAATGTCACTTAAACCTATTATTGAAGAATATAATTGAGTAAAAAGGAACTCGTTTGAAGAAGGCATTGGAAAAATCATCAAGGAATAAAATTGAAGCTCGAAGCTATTTTTTTCTTTCTGCCTGCCTTCATAAAAAATGTGATACTTTATTCACTTCTTCTGATAATCTAAATGCAAAGTGGGATGATCAGTGAACCTTTTAGTAACATTGGCCACTTTTTAGTATAGACTTATCAGTGTTTAGATTTTACAGGTAAAGCTTCACCAGCAATCCGTTAGGATATGGTATGCTATCATACATTTACAGAGTAGTGTGAAATTAAGTGCAAATTTGCCTTTGCTGAGAGTGTTAGCATTTTATGTCTTTTAACTTTTTGAGAAGTAAAAGAAATCGGTGCTCAATTAAAAATGTTGGACATGAACGCACAGGGTGGGAAGAATGAAGGCAGATAAAAAAACATCTTAGAGACTCCAAATTTATGTCATGGAAGCTGTGCTCTACCTGCGCCAATTGTATTTATTTTCATTGGCACATTTATTGAATCTAGGTTAAACTATTTTCTATAACTGTTTAAAACAACATCAGTCAGAATTCCATATAAATGATTTATCACCCTTCCCCCACCCACACCTTGAGAAGAACCCCTCTGAGTTTTGTATAACATCTTTCAGTTGAAAGGACATTTACAGAAAAATACGTTCATGCCATAGATTTCAGCATACACCAAGAAACAATCTGCCTTCATAATTTAGTGTGTAATCTAAGTTAAAAACAGAACCCTCAGTGAATTATTGCTCCCTGTAGTCAAAATGTGCCTTGTTTCACTGCCCATAAAACAATATGAAAAGTGGCATTATGATGGATTCAGTAGTTATACCATATGCCAGGATATTTTTCTGAAAATATCTTCCCTTAAATATCTAACAAAACAGGTAGCTCATCATGGGTTGACACAAACCTGATGCATATGCATCTCTAAAACACTTTCTGCATACTTGAAAAGGCCCTAGAGTATAATGAAAGAATAATAAGTTGTTAGCATTATTTCAATAATTAAATAATCAGGAAGTTAGAAGATGGCACTTGTAAATTCCAAGTGTCTGATTTGTAGTGACATAGTCATATCCTCTAACGGATATATACTCACAACTTTATTAGGCCTAAATTCTATCATGACATCTGTGACAATAATTCTAGAGTGTGCCAATTGCTTAACATTTAAATGATGCTACTCTGGAGCAATAGTAATATTTTCTAAACTAATACAATACTTGAGGAAGAAATTCCTGTTGATGTTAATCATGTTAATGTTATTAATAGCCAATAAGTTAAAAAAATCAAAGCAAGAGTCCATTTTGGGGGTGAACAATTCATTATTTTCTACTATTCAATAATGGCTTAAAAAGATAAATTTATTTTTGAGCTTTGATACAACTATTTTCAGACTTGCTTTAGAACAAAGAAGTGAATACACAAGTAAGCTTTTGCACACATTGTAAGTGTTCAGAAGACGTTCTAAATTTAGCATGAGGCTTGGCGTGGTGGCTCATGCCTGTAATCCCAGCACTTTGAGAGGGCGAGGCTGGCAGATTGCTTGAGCTCAGTAGTTTAACACCATCCTGGCCAAGATGGTGAAAACTCGTCTCTACAAAAAAATACAAAAATTTGCTGGGTGTGGTGGTGCAGGCTTGTAATCCCAGCTCCTGGAGAGGCTGAGGCAAGATAATCCTTTGAACCTGGGAGGTAGAGTTTGCAGTGAGAGCCAAGATCGCGCCACTGCACTCCAGCCTGGGTGACGGAGTGAGACTCTGTCTCAAAAATAAAATAAAAATACATAAAATAAAAAAAAATGTAGCATGAAAAGCTCAACTAAAATTTTCACCATCTTTTCCATCCACTCCTCTATCTCCACAGCAGAGTCAGCTGTCTAAGGAAGATATAATAAATAGACCTCAAATGAATGAATGAATAAATGAATAAAATGTTTTCTATCATTCAAGCTACTTTTTTAAAAAAGAGCAGTGTTCATTCAGTACGATATTGGCTGTGGGTTTGTCATAAATAGCTCTTATTGTTTTGAGATACGTCCCATCAATACCTAATTTATTGAGAGTTTTTAGCATGAAGGGTTGTTGAATTTTGTCAAAGGCCTTTTCTGCATCTATTGAGATAATCATGTGGTTTTTGACTTTGGTTCTGTTTATATGCTGGATTACATTTATTGATTTGCGTATATTGAACCAGCCTTGCATCCCAGGGATGAAGCCCACTTGATCATGGTGGATAAGCTTTTTGATGTGCTACTGGATTCTGTTTGCCAGTATTTTATTGAGGATTTTTGCATCAATGTTCATCAAGGATATTGGTCTAAAATTCTCTTTTTTTGTTGTGTCTCTGCCAGGCTTTGGTATCAGGATGATGCTGGCCTCATAAAATGAGTTAGGGAGGATTCCCTCTTTTTCTATTGATTGGAATAGTTTCAGAAGGAATGGTACCAGCTCCTCCTTGTACCTCTGGTAGAATTCGGCTGTGAACCCATCTGGTCCTGGACTTTTTTTGGTTGGTAAGCTATTGATTATTGCCACAATTGCAGCTCCTGTTATTGGTCTATTCAGAGATTCAACTTCTTCCTGGTTTAGTCTTGGGAGAGTGTATGTGTTGAGGAATTTATCCATTTCTTCTAGATTTTGTAGTTTATTTGTGTAGAGGTGTTTGTAATATTCTCTGATGGTAGTTTGTATTTCTATGGGATCGGTGGTGATATCCCCTTTATCATTTTTTATTGCATCTATTTAATTCTTCTCTCTTTTTTTCTTCATTAATCTTGCTAGCGGTCTATCAATTTTGTTGATCCTTTCAAAAAACCAGCTCCTGGATTCATTTATTTTTTGAAGGGGTTTTTGTGTCTCTATTTCCTTCAGTTCCACTCTGATTTTAGTTATTTCTTGCCTTCTGCTAGCTTTTGAATGTGTTTGCTCTTGCTTTTCTAGTTCTTTTAATTGTGATGTTAGGGTGTCAATTTTGGATCTTTCCTGCTTTCTCTTGTGGGCATTTAGTGCTATAAATTTCCCTCTACACACTGCTTTGAATGCATCCCAGAGATTCTGGTATGTTGTGTCTTGGTTCTCGTTGGTTTCAAAGAACATCTTTATTTCTGCCTTCATTTCGTTATGTACCCATTCCCTTTGAAAACTGGCACAAGACAGGGATGCCCTCTCTCACCACTTCTATTCAACATAGTGTTGGAAGTTCTGGCCAGGGCAATTAGGCAGGAGAAGGAAATCAAGGGTATTCAATTAGGAAAAGAGGAAGTCAAATTGTCCCTGTTTGCAGATGACATGATAGTATATCTAGAAAACCCCATTGTCTCAGCCCAAAATCTCCTTAAGCTGATAAGCAACTTCAGCAAAGTCTCAGGATACAAAATCAATGTACAAAAATCACAGGCATTCTTATACATCAATAACAGACAAACAGAGAGCCAAATCATGAGTGAACTCCCATTCACAATTGCTTCAAAGAGAATAAAATACCTAGGAATCCAACTTACAAGGGATGTGAAGGACCTCTTCAAGGAGAACTACAAACCACTGCTCAAGGAAATAAAAGAGGATACAAACAAATGGAAGAACATTCCATGCTCATGGGTAGGAAGAATCAATATCATGAAAATGGCCATCCTTCCCAAGGTAATTTACAGATTCAATGCCATCCCCATCAAGCTACCAATAACTTTCTTCACAGAATTGGAAAAAACTACTTTAAAGTTCATATGGAACCAAAAAAGAGCCCGCATTGCCAAGTCAATCCTAAGCCAAAAGAACAAAGCTGGAGGCATCAAGCTACCTGACTTCAAACTATACTACAAGGCTACAGTAACCAAAACAGCATGGTACTGTTACCAAAACAGAGATATAGATCAATGGAACAGAACAGAGCCGTCAGAAATAAGGCCACATATCTACAACTATCTGATCTTTGACAAACCTGACAAAAACAAGAAATGGGGAAAGGATTCCCTATTTAATAAATGGTGCTGGGAAAACTGGCTAGGCATATGGAGAAAGCTGAAACTGGATCCCTTCCTTACACCTTATACAAAAATCAATTCAAGATGGATTAAAGACTTAAATGTTAGACCTAAAACCATAAAAACCCTAGAAGAAAACCTAGGCATTACCATTCAGGACATAGGCATGGGCAAGGACTTCATGTCTAAAACACCAAAAGCAATGGCAACAAAAGCCAAAATTGACAAATGGGATCTAATTAAACTAAAGAGCTTCTGCACAGCAAAGGAAACTACCATCAGAGTGAACAGGCAACCTACAAAATGGGAGAAAATTTTCGCAACCTACTCTTCTGACAAAGGGCTAATATCCAGAATCTACAATGAACTCCAACAAATTTACAAGAAAAAAACAAATAACCCCATCAAAAAGTGGGCAAAGGACATGAACAGACACTTCTCAAAAGAAGACATTTATGCAGCCAAAAAACACATGAAAAAATGCTCACCATCACTGGCCAGCAGAGAAATGCAAATCAAAACCACAATGAGATACCATCTCACACCAGTTAGAATGGCAATCATTAAAAAGTCAGGAGACAACGGGTGCTGGAGAGGATGTGGAGAAATAGGAACACTTTTACACTGTTGGTGGGACTGTAAACTAGTTCAACCCTTGTGGAAGTCAGTGTAGTGATTCCTCAGGGATCTAGAACTAGAAATTCCATTTGACCCAGCCATCCCATTACTGGGTATATACCCAAAGGACTATAAATCATGCTGCTATAAAGACACATGCACACGTATGTTTATTGCGGCATTATTCACAATAGCAAAGACTTGGAACCAACCCAAATGTCCAACAATGATAGACTGGATTAAGAAAATGTGGCACATATACACCATGGAATACTACGCAGCCATAAAAAATGATGAGTTCATGTCCTTTGTACGGACATGGATGAAACTGGAAATCATCATTCTCAGTAAACTATCACAAGAACAAAAAACCAAACACCGCATATTCTCACTCATAGGTGGGAATTGAACAATGAGAACACATGGACACAGGAAGGGGAACATCACACTTCGGGGACTGTTGTGGTGGGGGGGAGGGGGGAGGGATAGCATTGGGAGATATACCTAATGCTAGATGACAAGTTAATGGGTGCAGCGCACCAGCATGGCACATGTATACATATGTAACTTACCTGCACATTGCGCACATGTAACATAAAACCTAAAGTATAATGATAATAATAATAATATTAATTAAAAAAAAGAAAAAAAAAAGAGCAGTGTTCCAATTACTTAAAGCCCTTCATTAAACTTATGTAATCTGACATTTCTCCCTTTCTATAGTTTCATCTCATCCTCTGCCTTCTTCTCTCCACTTGTACAGTATTTTTTCTATCTCCACACTCTTTCCAAGTAACTGTTGAAAAAGGGAAAATACCAAAACCAGCTTTTAAAATGTTTTATATATTAAAAGTAACTTAGTTCATAATTCTAAGAAAAACTAGTAATTAGAAGTAAATTGTTATGTTTCATTTTTTAAAAAGCTACATGGCCAAAAAGTAATTCTAACTGGGCATAATTAGTCCCAGGTTTGATATTTGCAGAAAGAAAGAAAAAAGAAAGGTAATAAATTTGCTGTGAATATGCTACTCAGTTTCTTTTTGGAAACAATATAAAACTATGACCATAATCTCAAATGTCCTAGTTTAAAAGTTTTGTTTTGTTTGTAATGTCATAGAAATTAATATGATGGGCCAGGACCGGTGGCTCACGCCTGTAATCCCGGCACTTTTAGAGGCTGAGGCAGGTGGATCACCTGAGGTCAGGAGTTCGAGACCAGTCTGGTCAACCTGGTGAAACCCTGTCTCTACTAAAAATACCCTAGAACTTAAAGTATAATTTAAAAAAAAAAAAAGAAAGAAAGAAAAGAAAGATTAAAAAAAGAAAACAAAAATTAGCTTGGCATGGTGGTGGGTGCCTGTAATCCCAGCTACTCAGGAGGCTGAGGCAGGAGAATCACTTGAACCCGGGAGGCAGAGGTTGTAGCAGTGAGCTGAGATCGAGCCATTGCACTCCAGCCTGGGCGACAAAGCAAGACGCCATCTGAAAAAAAAAAAAAGGAAGAAATTAACATGATGATGATGTATGCTGTGTAATAAACAGTTGATACTTTTATTCGTAGTGTATATACATGATACTCAATGTTGTTAAAAAATAAAAGATGACTGTTACTCAATTCACAATCCATCTTCACACATTAAGTTGTACTAAAATAGTGTACAACTATTAGATTTTGTGAATAGGATATGGGGCATAGAGCCTTAAGATGAGACATTATTTAATGGGTATAATGTACGTTATTCTAGTGATGGATACATTAAAAGACCTGACTTCACCACTATACAATGTATCAATGTAACCACATTACCATTGGACCCTGCAAACTTGTACAAATACAGTAAAATTAAAAAAATAAAATTATTTGCCTATTGGTTGCATGAT
The DNA here is from genome assembly GCF_028885625.2 of Pongo pygmaeus. NCBI lineage: Eukaryota > Metazoa > Chordata > Mammalia > Primates > Hominidae > Pongo > Pongo pygmaeus. Next base: position 14,722,447 of record NC_085930.1, on the reverse strand, counting down.
CTTGGGAAATTCATTTAAGACTCAGAGGTTTACTCATCTTTAGAATAGGGACATTATAAATATGTTCTACCAGAACAATTTTAATTGTTAAGAAGACAATGATAAATTACTGTGTATACTTTAAATAGTAAAATAACTATTTACTGAGAACAGATTAATTTTTCTTTGCCTAGGAAACTAGGACATTGATATCTCAGGTGTACGAGGCTCTTGACTATTTTCCATGAGATGATCTTACATAAGTTCAGCTAAGAAGAAAACATAAACTGCAACTTAAAGGATATAGTACCACAAAGCTTGGGTTAGTCCATCCCCAAGAGATAGTTAATATGACATATTAGAAAGCATAACATATCTGCAAAGTTTTTATATTCTGTTTTATGTCATGATAGATCATGCATGCTTGGTGCTTTGTAATAATTTTATTGGACATTGAAGGAGCTGTTTTTATCTACCACCAACCCCAGAAATCAAAATGACAAAGGAAAATATATAAGAGCATGTCATGACTGTCAATCACTTTGGGTATAAAAAAGACTGCAAGTCAGCTCACTCTTAGGAAAACAGTGACTATATCTTGTCGGGGGTCCCCAACTGCTGGTTCTGATCCGTGGCCTGTTAGGAACTGGGCAGCACAGCAGGAGGTGAGCAGGTTGGGGAGCAAACATTACCAGCTGGGATCTCCCTCCTGTCAGATCAGTGGCAGCATTTAAGAGTGTGAAACCTACGTGAACTGCACAAGTGAAGGATCTAGGTTGGGTGCTCCTTATAAGAATCTAACTAATGCCTGATGATCTGAGGTGGAAGGAACAGTTTCATCCCGAAAATTGCCTTCCACGAAACCAGTCCCTGGTGCCAAAAAAGTTGGGGACTGCTGTTGTACATGCAGTTTTTCAATAAACTTCACATTATTTGTCCCTCCTGAGAAAGCAGGAGAGGGTTCCTCATTGTTCAGAGTTTTGAAAATAGTGAAGAAATCTCCCTTCTACTAATAAACTTACAATACAAATTAATTCATTCTTCAGTAGAAAATTAATTGGCTTTGTTGAAAAATGACTATAACTACAGTTGGCCTTTACTGTGCTAAATATGTGACTGCTTAAAAAAGTAATTCATTTAGGGCTTGTCATGAAGTAAATATTTTCTCATCTCTAGCCAAGAAGTCCCTTAAATAGTTTCTTAGTCATTTACAGATGATGAAGTGTCTCTTCATATTACAATATGATAGCCCTGTAGTCGTTGTTCTGGCAAAAGCACATTATTTGGATAAAACACAGATCATGATATTTTTTAATTTGATACTTTTCAAAGTTCTCAAGTTCATTGTTTGAGGGGATTCTACTTGGTTTAATCCTTATATGATCATGATTTATTGATCATGGATTGGGAAATTTCTTATTATAAAATTATCCTTTTAGTTGAGGTTTCTTATGCACCTACTAGGACATTATTAAATGTTTTTATTTTTCTAATGTGACTAAGAACCTCCTGAATATCTTGTCTTAATCTAGATGAACCTGAGGATAACACAGTAATCAGGTCTGCTAAAACAGGTTATCCTATATAGGTGTGTATTTGCAAACTTAGGTACTGAGTTAGGCTTGATTTGCCCTTAGAGCTCGTTTTAATTCCAGGCACATGTCTTAGTTGTAAAAATGGTTATTATATTAACAAGACTTCTAGATCTTATGGAAGCCACCTTCTTCTCTCAGATTATTCATCTCCATTTCTTGGTCTTTTGACATTGATTCTAATAAATTTGGGGCTCAGAACAGCTGGAAACAATATCTGTTAATCCTTAGAACTTACTTTACTATAAGCTAATAGCTAATTATTATAATAATAAACAAATTGTAAGGTAAATTCTTTGATGCCCCCAAAGCTAAGCCATTATGAGTAAGATGAATGAGATGTATAATGACATATTTGGTTGGGAAACAAATGTAATAAATCATCACAATGTACGTGCCTGTTGCTAATTAAAAGCAATGTTTATGATGGTTATTTCTGATGTCCTTTTGCATTTGAATACTTCAGAGTATTGATTTGGTACATTGTAAAGCAAATCCTTCACTTATTTTACTTCTTTTCTTCACTTCTCCTCTTACTTTTTGATGTTAATATTAGTAATTCAGAAAGAAAAATAAAATTTTCTAATTTTTCCCCAAAATATACTGCTGCTTATGTTAACAATTTTAGTGTCATTTTTCAATGTCTTAACATCATGAGAGTTGGTAAATTTTATTTTGAAAATTAAAATATAAAAGCCTACAAGAATTTTATCCATAAATGCACTTAATTTAGACCAACTTAAATTTAAAATTATATTGTCAGAAAGTCTTGTTAGTTGAAACTCACTTGATTCTTGGAAATTTCATTAATAGTTCAAAGAATGGTGGGTTAATAGAATGAGTCCTGAATTAATATCTTGTCTCTGTCACCAATAACACTGGGAGCCTTGAGCAAGTTGCCTATAATCTCTTATGCATTTCTATTTATAGGTAGACTGGAATAAACATGACTGCCTTAAATTTTTAAAGGAAAATATATATTTTTTTATTCTTCAGTGTTTTTCTATACATTGGCAGAAACAAGATGAATATAAGAGTTTGCTAAATGCTGAGTGCAGTGGCTCACACCATTAATCCCAGCATTTTGGGAGGCCAAGAAAGGTAAATAACTTGAGGCCAGGAGTTCAAGAGGAACCTGGCCAACATGGTGAAACCCCATCTCTACTAAAAGTACAAAATATAGCCAGGTGTGGTGGCACACACCTGTAATACCAACTGCTCTGGAGGTTGAGATGTGAGACTTGTTTGAATGTGGGACGTGGAGGCTGCAGTGAGCCAAGATTGCGCCACTGCACTCCAGCCTGGGTGACAGTGAAACTCAATCTCAAAAAAAAAAAAAAAAAAAAAAGAGTTTGCTAAATTTTAAAATGGTGGAAGAGAACAGATTTGACTAGCCCCCTGAAATAATTAAAAACTAAAGAAAATAGAAGCACCAGTGCACAGACTTTGGATGTTCTTCAGTATACGAAGTGACCTGACAGAGGAGAAAAGATCAAGGTGAGCAAGCACCATTTGTGTCTGTGTTTACTGTCTGGTGAAAGTCTCCAGCTGGCACAGCGCAATAGGGGAATCTGAAGGAGCCTGACAATATCCTTGAGTTGAGGAGATGGGGAGATGGTATTGGCAGTCCCAGATGGCTATAGTTTGCAGGTGATAATAACAAAATGAGAGAGATGCAGAGAGATCTGCACAGCTTCTCATCCAGTCCTCAGTTAAATGGTCATTTGGATATGCATATGAGGAAATTATATACATTTGGGGGAAAGAAAAACATGAAAGAAGAAGCTGGTACAATCCCCAACTTTCACAAAGACTGGAAATTATTTGTAATTTTACTAGTAATTGGGGAAACAAATCCTCATAATTTACAAGACATCAGGTAAGTAAGCATTCAGAAAGTTATTGCCTTGGTATTTGAGGAAAATTAGCTTCTGATGAAAGCCTGCCTTTATCTTGCCTAACAAAATTAATATGCAAGTTTCAAAGGATTAACCTATTTCCAAGTAACTTATTATGCCCAAGTAACATCAAAATATCTTTATAAGTATACAAAACTACTCAGCACCCAACAAGGTAGAACTCATAGTATCTGCCATCCAATAAAGAAATTACTAGGCATGAAAAAAAAAAGAAAATATGACCCACAAAGGATATAAAAAAAAAGCAGACACAGAAAAGAATTAGATGATGGAATTAGTAGGCAAGAATATCAAAATTATTATAATTTACCATATGTTCAAGAAGGTATAGGAACATGAGCGTGTTAAGTAGAAACATTGAAGATGTAAAAATGACTGAAATCAGACTTCTGGTGATGCCAATTACAATGTCTGAGATTTAAAAAAGATCTACCAGGTGAGATTTAAAACAGATTAGACACTGTCAAAGAAAATATTAATAAATTTAAAGACATAGTAATAGAAACTATTCAAAACAAAATATGTAGTAAAAAACATCTATAAGAAATGAACAAATACTCATTTTCTAGGAGAGTATTACTCTGACACCAAAGCCAGAAAAAAGAAATCTCAAGAATATTTAAATATACATCCATATATCTCATGAATGTAGATGTAAAAATCATCAACAAAATATTACTAAACCAAATTCAGCAACGTATAACTGGTATTATACATAATGATGAGTTTACTAGAACAAAGAACTTAACCAAGGTCAGAAAATAAAATGTCAACATATATATTGTATATTTATATGATAATGATAAAAAATATGTAAATAAAATTAAAAAAATAATTCCATTAACAATAGAACATCAGAAAGAATAAAATAATGAGGAATAAACTTAACAAAATAAGTGAAATTATATATGCTAGAAACTACAAAATATTACTAAAATACTTTAAAAAAAACCTAATGTGAAGTCACATCAGATTGTCATGTTGGAAGACTAATTATTATTGTAGTGGAAATTCTCCCCAAGTTAATCCAGTGCACCATCAGAAATAGAAAAGATGATCTTAAGATTTATTTTTTTAATTTTAATTTTAATTTTTGAGACAGAGTCTCACTCTGTCACCCAGGCTGGAGTACAGTGGAGCAATCTTGGCTCACTGCAACCTCTGCCTTCTGAGTTCAAGCGATTCTTGTGCCACAGACTCCCAAGTACCTGGGATTACACCACACTCAGCTAATTTTTGTATTTTTAGTAGAGATGGGGTTTTGCCAAGTTAGCTAGGCAGTTGTCAAAATCCTGGCCTCAAGTGATCCGTCTGCCTCACCCTCCCAAAGTACTGGGATTACAGGCTTGAGCCACCACACCTGGCCAATCTTAAGATTTTTAAAGAAAAAAAAAAAAGGAACCAGAAGTAGACAAATGAGAAGAACAAAGGTTTAGGTCATATACTTCCTGATTTCAAAACTTACTATGACATAAAAAACATATATGTATATACATATTAATATGGCAGTCCAGAAATTGAAATAAATTCTTGAAATTGCAATCCGATGATATTGAAGTAAAGAGGTAAACACTTACATCTATGAGAAATTGATTTCTGACAAAAGGGCTAAGGTATTTAATAAGGGAAATAAAATATTTTAAAATAAGTGCTGGGACAATTGCATATTCACAAGTTAAAAAGTAAATTTGCACTTTTACCTTACACCATACATAGAATTTAACTATAAATGAATCATAGACAAAAATATAAGATTTAAGTTTTAAAACTCTTAGAACAAAACAAAAGAAAATATTGCTATGATCTTGGGTTATAATTTTTTGTTTAGAAATAACAAAAGCATAAGTGATTTCAATATTAATAAATAAGACTTCATCAAACGTAAAACTTTTGCACTTCAAAACGTAGCATTGAGAAAGTAAAAAGGCAAACCAAGGAATAAGAGAATGTATTTGGAAATATATCAAATGAGAAATTTTATACAGCTTATATATTTTTTATAAAAAATCTCTACCACAAAAATATGAAGACAAGAAAATAAACAAAAGATGTAAATAGGCATTTCCTCAAAGAACATACAGTTGGGCCTGGGTTCCACACCCATGTATTCAATCAACCATGGATCAAAAATTTAAAAATAGTAATAATAATAATACAATGAGATTTGAGACAAGGTGTCCAAGTAGTCGCAGTTAGTTGGACATCTGCCACCATAGTACTGGGACACTAGGAAGACTAGTGCATTCCTAGCATATGTTCATAAAGAAGGCATTGAGGGTTGACAGACAAAAGGTACAGATGCTGGGCTGAACTGTGAGGAAGCTGAGAACCCTGTTCATACAGGCTACCACACACTAGGACTCATTCCTGGCCCCCAGGTACTCCTGGGAAAAAGGTGGATTGAGCAGGTGAGGAGTGACCTGCTCTCTCCATTGATCTCTGGAATCCTTGTAGCAAGAGACCCCATGAAACCCAACACTTGAGCCAGGAGTGAGAACTGCTTAGAGAGTTGGTAGGAGCAGGACTTCAGACCATGTGGAGCCCAGAGGATTTGGGGCAAAAATGTCTGCAGAGGAGCATGGACAGGGATGCCCATCCTCGAAGGCTGCTTTTCTCCCCGCTATGAGACTCTAGCCTTAAGGGAGCTTTCAGACTTTAACAGGGCAATTTTGCCAGTGAGACAGGGCCACTCTGACCTGAGGGCCCCTCTGTATGCTGTCCTCTTCCAGGGTCCTGTGCATTCGCCATGCTGGTGCTGCTGCTGAGATGAGAGAAGGAGCATGAGCAAATGAGCATAAGTCCTGCTGCCACCACCCAATGAAGCACTTTTGCTGGCAGTTCACTTTGGAGTGCTGCAGTCAGCAATCCAGGAATACCTCAACCCCTCCAACACAGCAGGCACAGCAGCTTCCCAAATTCGAGGGGATGGAGAACAAAGCTGGGGGCCTGTTACCAGTTCCCAAGAGTTAAAGTCCACAGCCTAGGAGTGCAGAGCTGAGTCTTGGCGCCTCCATAATCTATAAGAAACAAAGCTAGTCTACTGAATTCACCTTACAACACAATCAAACTCCCAAAGACATCAAACAAGATAAAAGAAAAAAAAATTCAAAAGACAGCACATTCAAATACTGAAAGAACATCAGCCCATAAAGATGAGAAAGAACCAGCACAGGAACTCTGGCAACTCAAAAAGCCAGAGTGTCTTCTTACCTCTAGATGACCACACTAATTCCTCAGCAATGGTTCTCAACCAGGTTGAAATGGCTAACATTCTGGAAATTGAATTCAGATTATGGATAAGAATGACATTCATTGACATTCCAGAGAAAGTTGAAACCTAATCATGATTCTAAGGAAGAAACTAATATGACTCAGAAGATAAAAATGAAATGGCCATTTTAAGAAAGAACCTGACTGAGCTGATAGAGCTGACAAATTCACTTCAAGAATTTCAGAAAACCATTACAAGTAATAACAGAAGAATCAACCAAACTAAAGAAAGCACCTGAAAGCTTGAAGACCTACTTTTTGAAATAATTCAGTCAGACAGAAGTAAAGAAAAAACAATATAGAAGAATGAAAAAAACTCTGAGAAATATGAGATTATGTAAAGAGACCAAACTTGAGTCCCTGAAAGCCAGAGAGAAAGCAAGCCACTTGGAAAACATACCCCAGAGTATTGTCCATGAAAATGTTCCCAACCTCACTAGAGAGGCCAACATTCAAATTCAGGAAATGCAGAGAACCCCAGTGAAATACTACACAAGAAGCTCATCATCAAGACACCTTGTTATGAGATTCTCTAAGGTTGAAACGAAAGAAAAAAACGTTAAGGGCAGCTACAGAGAAGAGATAGGTTTTTTACAAAGGGAAACACATCAAGCTAACAGTGGACCTTTTAGCAGAAACCCTACACCCGAAGAAAGTGTGGCCTATATTCAGCATTATTAAAGAAAACAATTTTCAACTAAGAATTTCATATACAGAGAAACTAAGCTTCACAAGAGAAGGATAAATAAGAACTTTTCAGGGGAACCAAACACTAAGGGATTTCATTATTACCAGACCTGCTTATAAGAGGTCCTGAAGGGAGTCCCCCACATGGAAAAGAAAGAAAATTACTGACTGCTATAAAAACACACTTGAGTACATAGACCAGTGAAACTATAAAGCAACTAAAGCAACCACACAAACAAGTCTGAATAATAACGAGCCAACAACATGATGACAGGAACAAATTCACACATATGAATATTAACCTTGAATGTAAACCAGCTAAATGTCCCCAATTAAAAGGCACAGGGTGGTAAGTTAGATAAAGAAGCAAAACCCAATGATATGCTGTCCTCAAGTGACCCATTTCCCATGCAATGATACTCATAGATTCAAAGTAAAGGAATGAAGAAAAATCTACCAAGCAAACAGAAAACAAAACAAAACAAAAGCAGGGGTTTCTACTCTAATATTAGGCAGAACAGACTTTAAACCAACAAATATTTTAAAAAGACGAAGAAGAACGTTACGTAATGGTAAAGGGCTCAATTCACCAAGAAGACCTAACTATCCTAAATACATGCACACAACACAGGAGCACCCAGATTCATAAAGCAAGTTCTAGAGACCTATGAACAGACTTAGGTAACCACACATTAATAGCAAGACACTTCAATACACCACTGACGGTAATAGATCATTGAGGCAGAAAACTAACAAAGATATTCAGAACTTAAACTTGGCATTTGACCATATGGACCTAATAGACATGTACAGAACACTGTACCCCAATATAACAGAACACACATTTTTCTCAGTTGCATATGGCAAATACTCTAAAATTATCCGTACAATTGGATATAAAACAACAAATTAGAAAATTCAAAAGCAAAAAAAAATAATAACAAAATCCTACCAACCACACTCTCTGACCACAGAGTAATAAAAATAGACATCAATGCGAAGAAAATTGCTAAATACCATATAATTACATGGAAATTAAACAACCTGTTCCTGCACGACTTTTGGGTAAATAGTGACATTATGGCAGAAATCAAGATATTCTTAGAAATTAATGAGAAAAAGATTTAACATATCAGAATCTCTGGGACACAGCTAAGGTAGTGTTGTAAAGGAGGTTTATAGTACTAAAAGCCCACATAAAAATGTTAGATCTCAAATTGACAACCTAACATCACAACTAGAGGAACTAGACAAACAAGAGCAAACCAACCCCAAAGTTAGCAAAAGACAAGAAATAACCAAAACCAAAGCTGAATTAAAGAAAATTGAGATGCGAAAAACTACACAAAAGATCAACTAATACAGGAGTTGGATTTTTGAATAAAAAATCGTAACATAGTAGACCACTAACTAATAAAGAAAAAAATAGAGAAGATGCAAATAAACAGCATCAGAAATGACAAAGGGAGTGGTACCACTGACATCACAGAAATACAAAAAAACCCTCAGGGACTATTATGAACACTTCTATGCACAGAAGCTAAAAAACCTAGAAGAAATGGATAAATTCCTGGACACAAGCAACATTCAAAGACTGAACCAGGAAGAAACTGAATCCATGAACAGGCCAATAAAAGATTCTGAAGTTGAATCAGAAAAAAAGTGCCTGCCAACCAAAAAAAGCCCAAATTAACAACCAAATTCTACCAGATGTATAAAAGAGAGCTGGTACTATTCTTACTGAACCTATTCCAAAGAAATGGAGGAGGAAGAACTCCTCCCTAATTTATTCTATGAGGCTAGCATTATCCTGATACCCAAACCTATCAGACATACAACAAAAACAACAAAACTTCAGGCCAATATCCTTGATGATCATAGATGCCAAAATCCTCAACAAAATATTAGCAAATCAAATCCAGAGGTACATCAAAAATCTAATCTCCCATGATCAAGTAAGTTTTATCACTGGGATGCAAAGTTGGTTCAATGTATGCAAAACAATAAATGTGATTCATCACATAAACAGAACTAAAAACCAAGAACACATGATTATTTCAACTGATGCAGAAAAGGCTTTTGATACTTTCAATGTCTCTTCATTTTAAGAACTCTCAATAAACTAGGCATTAAAGGAACATGCTTCAAAATAGTAAGAGCCATTTATGACAAACCCACAGCCAGCATCATACTAGATGTGCAAAAGCTTGAAAACCACAAGAAGACAAGGATACCTTCTCTCAGCACTCCTATTCAACACAGTACTGGAAGTCCTGGCCAGAGCGATCAGGCAAGAGAAGAAATGAAGAGCGTCCAAGTAGGAAGAGTGGAAGTCAAACTATCATTGTTTGCATGTTGTATGATTCTACATCTCGAAACTCTATAGTCTCAGTCCCAAAGCTCCTCCAGCTGATAAACAACTTCAGCAAAGTTTCAGGATACTAAATGAATGTACAAAACTCAGTAACATTCCTATACACCAACAATATCCAAGCTGAAACCAAATCGAGAACACAATCCCATTCACAACAGCCACGCAAAGAGGAAAATATATAGGAATACAACTACCAATAGAGGTGAAAGATCTCTACAAGAAGAATTACAAAACATTCCTCAAAGAAATCAGAGATGACACAAATGATAAAGTATTCCATGCTCATGGATTAGAAGAATCAATACTGTTAAGATGGTCATATTATACAAAGCAATTTATAGATTTAATGCTATTCCAATCAAATTACCAGTGACATTCTTCACAGAATTAGAAAATAAACTTTTAAAATTTATGTGGGACCAAAAAAGAGCCCAACTAGCCAAGGTAAACCTAATTAGAAAGGACAAAAGTAGAGGCATCATGTTACCCAATTTCAAACTATACCATAATACAAAGCCACATTAACTAAAACAGCATAGTACTGGTACCAAAACAGACATGTAGTCCACTGGAACAGAATAGGGAGCCCAGAAATAAGGCCACAAGCCTACAGCTATCTGATCTTCAACAAGCTGACAAAAGCAAGTGATGGAGAAAGAACATCCTATTCAATAAATGGGACTAGGATAATAGGCTAGTGATGTGCAAAAGATTGAAACTGGACCCCTTCCTTATACCACATACAAAATTCAACCCAAGATGGATTAATGACTTAAATGAAAAACCTAAAACTCTGAAAACCTTGGAAGATAATGTAGGAAACACCATTCTTGACAAAGGACAAAATTTCATGACAAGGCACCAAAAGCAATTGCAACAAAAACAAAAATTGACATATGTGACCTAATTAAACTAACGAGCTTCTGCACAGAAAAAGAAACTAGCAACAGAATAAAGAGACAACCTAAATAATAGGGGAAAATATTTGCAAACTTGCATTAGACGATGGTGTAATATTCAGAATCTATAAGGCACTTAAACAAATTTACAAAGAGAAAACAAACAACCCCATTAAAAAGTGGGCAAAAGACATGAACAGACACTTGTCAAAAGAAGACATACATAGGGCCAACAAGCATGTGACAAAATGCTCAACATCACTAATTGTTAGAGAAATCGATATCAAAACCACGATGAGATAGGTTTCTCACTCCAGTCAGACTGACCATTAGTAAAAAATTTAAAAATAACAGATGCTGGTGAGGTTGCAGAGAAAGGGGGAATCCTTATAAACTGGTGGTGGGAATGTAAATTAGTTTAGCTGTTGTGGAAAGCAGTTTAGCAATGTCTCAAAGAATTTAAAATAGAATTACTGTTTGACCCAGCAATTCCATTATTGCGTATATACCCAAAAGAATATGGATCATTCTATTATAAAGACACACACTTGTATGTTCATCAAAGCTGTATTCATAATAGCAAAGACATGGAATCAACATAAATGCCCAACAATGGTAGACAGGATGAAGAAAATATGGTACATATACACCATGGAATACTATGCAGCCATCAACATAATGAGATCATGTCCTTTGCGCAACATGGATGAAGCTGGAGGTCATTATACTAAGCAAACTAACACAGCAACAGAAAACCAAATACTTCATGTTCTCACTTATAAATGGGAGCTAAACATTGAGTAAGTATGGACATGAAGAAGGAAATGACACTCACCAGGGCCTACTTGAAGTTGAGGGTGGAAGAAGAGTGAGGATCAAAAAACTACCTATCGGTACTATGCTTATTACCTGATTGATGAAATAATCTGTACACCAAAGCTCCAAGACACAAAATTTACCTATATAAGAAACCTATACATACACCCCTGAACCTAAAATAAAAATTAATGTAAGTAAAAAACAATACAGTAAAAAAGATTTACACACATTTACATTGTATTATGTGTCATGAATAACCTAAAGATTATTTAAGTATAGAAGATGTATATAGGTTATATGTAAATACTATGCCATTTTACACTGGGGACTTGAGTATATTTAAATTTTGTTATCTATGGGGGTCCTAACACAAATCCCCCATTGATTCTGAGAGATGACTGTATATAATATCACAAGTACATGCAAAGATGTTCGATGACATTAGTCTTAAGGAAAACGCAAGTCAAAACTACAGGAAATACTACCTCACACCCACTAGGATACTAAAATAAGAAAGGCAATAACAAGTATCAATGAGATTTTGACAAATTAGAGCCCCATACACTGCTGTTGGGAGTATAAAATGCTGTAACCACTTAAGAAAATGATTTGACAGTTTTTAAGATGCTTAAAAATACGTTTATCATATGACAAAACAAGTCCACTCCTAAGTATCTAAATGAAAAACAAATATCCACATGTATAGTTGTGCACGAATGTCTATAGCAACCCATTTATTTATTTATTTATTTATTTATTTATTTATTTTTATTTATGTTTTGAGATAGGGTCTCACTCTGTCACCCAGGCTGGAGTGAAGTGGCGTGATCTTGGCTCACTGCAACCTCCACCTCCCAGGTTCAAGCTATTCTCCTGCCTCAACCTCCCTAGGAACTGGGAGTACAGGCTGCTGCCACCATGCCTGGCTAATTTTTTTTTTTTTTTTTTTTTTTTAGTAGAGACGATGTTTCACCGTGTTGGCCAGGCTGGTCTCAAACTCTTGGCCTCAACCGATAGACCCGCCTCAGCCTCCCAAAATGCTGGGATTACAGGCGTGAGCCACTGCGCCTGACCCTATAGCAACCCGTTTATAGTAGACAAAAAGTGGAGACAATCCAGAAGTCCATAAATTGATGAATGGCTACACAAAACCTGGCATATTTATACAATGGAATATTGCTCAACAATCGGAGGAAAATACTAATACATGCTACAATACGTAGATACTTCAAAAATGTTATGCTAAGTGAAAAAGCCAGGCATTTTAAATATTATAGAATTTCATTTATATAAAATATCCAGAAAAGCAAAACCTATGGAGACACAAAGTAGATTGTTTGTTGTCTGGTGCTAGGGTTGATAGTGGGAAGTGACTACAAATGTGAATGAGGGATCTTTTGAATGTGAAAGAAATGGTCTAAATTTGGATTGTGATAACAGTTTCACAACTCTGTTAATTTCACCAAAATTTTAAATTGTACACATAAAAAATACACATTTTATGGTATGATAGTTATACCTTGAAAAGATTTTCTAAAGTATATGACAACAGAGCATCAATAAGTTCTGAATCAACATAAAAATGCCACAGACACATTAACTGGATGACAGAATGAAGTGAAAAAGACAGAAAAAATTCATAAAATCTGAAAATGTTTCAAATTTGATGAAAATTAATGACCTCCAACTCCAATAAGTCCAAGGAATCCCAATGATAAGAAATATGAAGATTGCTACATAATACTTATAATCAAACTGCTTAAAATGAATGAAAACCAGGAAAATGTAAGAACAACTCTAATCAAAACAAATATTACATACAGAGAATGACCAGTGGCTCACACCTGTAATTTCAGCAATTCGGGAGGCCAAGGTGGGTGGATTACTTGAGCCCAAGAGTTCAAGACCAGGCTGGGCAACATAGTGAAGCCCTAGCTCCTCAAAAAATATAAAAATTAGCCATGCGTGGTGACAGGTGCCTGTTATCCCATTTACTCAGGAGGCTGAAATGAAAGGATTGCTTGACCCTAGGAGGCTGACGCTGCAGTGAGCTGAGGTCACTCCACTGCCCTCCAGCCTGGATAAGAAAGTGAGATCCTGTCTCAAAAAATAATACCAAAGTTGAAATAATCCATCACTAGCAGTTCTACAATATAAGATATTTTAAAGAAAATATCTTTAAAATATCTTTCTTTTTTTTGATATCTCACAAAAAAAAAGATATCAAATGGAAATCTGGTTTTCCTCCAAAGGAATAAAAGGCAATAATAATGGTAGTTATATAAAATAATTAGATTTTTATTCCAATATCTTTTATATTTTGAGGTTTATAGACAAAAAATAATAATAATGTAGTTGGGATTTGTAACCTGTGTACATGGAACATGAAGATATAAAAATCTATAAACACTAAAGCAACCACTAAAATAAAACAATGAAGGGACAAATGTAATGAGTCAAAGAAAAAATGGAATAAAAATCTGTAATCACATCAAAAGAAGGCAAACAATAAAGGGAAACAATGGATGAGACAAAGGTAATACAGCTAGCAGGATGGAGAGTTTAAACCCAAGCTGATCAACAATCATATCAAATATGAATAGTCTGAACAGTCTAATTATAAGGCAGAGATTAGCTTATTATCAGAAAAATTAACTAATGGGTACTAGGCTTAATTCCTGGGTGATGAAATAATCTGTACAACAAACCCCCATGAATATTCTGTACAACAAACCCCAAGTTTACCTATGTAACAAACCTGCACATGCAGCCCTGAACTTAAAAACTAAAACAAAGTAAGCTTCAGCTGTATGCTATCAATGAAAAGTCCACCTTAAATATAAAAATGCCAATAGATTAAGAGGAAAAAGAGGGAAAAGCTCTTCTTTGCTATTCCTAAAATGTACCCTTGATTGTTTATATTGACATCACACAAAGTAAATTTTATTATTTTTTATTTTACATGATTTAATTATGTAATTATACATGTTAGCATTTATATATATTTATATATATAAAATTTATTTTGTTGTTGGCTCATTAGGGCACATTAAGCTGCCTGTTAATACTCCTGTAAAGAAAGAATGGACAATTGTGTTCTGAAAACGGCTCCCCACAATGTCATCGTAGTAGAGCTTCCCAGGATAATTTCAACCATATAGTCCAAGAAAGTTAGCTCTCAAATAAAGCAGTTTTTGTAAACACCCATGAAATAATATCCTTCATTCAGGATTTTGATCAAGTTGCTCTGGCCTTTCTCACTGAATCTAAAAATTTTAAATACGTTTTTCAGATTAAGATCAAACAGAGCATTCATGACAAACTTTCTCCATGATGGTCAGTTAGAATCGATCCCACTCCTCTTCCTGCCTGAGCCCCCTATTCAAGGTCTTTCCTCATTCTGTCTTGTATTAAATCGTATTTATGAGTACAGTTGAACTTATTCATAGAGTCTATGAAGACGACTCTGTAAAACAGGCATCTTTAATCAATCGCACTTTTTAGCACTGTGCTTTGCACAGAGTTGGACATTCGGTACATTTTGTTGTCATAACATATTCACCTGCATTGAAGACCCAGTCTCTGCCAGAAGAAACTTACACTTCAGGGACTCCTCTGAGGATGACCAAAAGGGAATCTTTGCAGAGACGTCAATGCTACCAATTCCTCTGAGTTCTCATAGGGAACTCAGGGGGATTATGGTTCCCAGTGCTCTTGAGCGTTCCCAGGGACTCTCGTCAGTGAACAAACCAATAAACACTCAGGAATAAGTAACATCAATGTATCTGTTCCTTTAAAACCTCCAGAAAAATTCTGGCATCTAATCTTTCTTAAATGAGACTGTTACCTGCTGTTTCTGCTAGAGGAGGTTTGATGGGACTTCAGAATTCAGACTGTTTAGGTTCATCAGAACTCATGCAAATGTTTCTAATCCAGTACTGGATTAGAGAAGTAAATTTTAGAACAACAAATATTACCTGAGATAAAGATGTCATTTAAGAATCATAACAGTGTCAATTCAATAAGACAAAGATTATGGACTGAACGGCTGTGTTCCCCCAAAATCATATGTTGAAATACTAACTCACAATATGATGGTATTAAGAGTTTAGGTCTTTGGGAGGTAGTTAGATCATGAAGCTGTCTCCACCTGAGTTTCAAAAGGTAGCACCAGTGCCACTGAGATCTGCAGGTGCAGGACACCTACCCTTTAAAGCAATGCAGGTAGGACCATTCCCCCGGTGGGTCTAGAAGGCAGAGCATCAGGAGAAATAAAACTATTCTCAGATAAGACTTCAAAGAGTTTGACTGTGTAGGTTTGGGACTTGCTTGAGACCCATCATTCCTTTCTTCTTTTTTATTTCTCCCTTTTGGAAGGGGAATATCTATCTTTTGCCTTTCACACTCCTGTATTTTGGAAGCACATAACTTGTTTGGTTTCACAGGTTCATAGCTATAAAGCAATTTAACTTTTAGAAAAAGTTTTACCTCAAATCTCACCTATAACTGATTTACATAATATTTAGATGAGACTTTGGCCTTCGTATTTTAGAGTTGTTGGTGGAAAGAGTTAGGTCTTTTAGGGCTATTGTTATCAAATGAATGTATTTTGCATTTGAGAAAAACATGTATTTGGTGAGCTAGGAGAAGAATTTTATTGACTGCATGTTTGTGTTCTCCTAAAATTAATATGTTGAAAACTGCTCTCCCTCTCTTTGTCTCTGCTGTCTGTCATTTGAGGAGGCAAAAAGAAAACAGCCAACTGCAAATCAGGAAGTGGGTTTTCACCAGGCAGCAGGTCTCTGGGCACCTTGATATTGAGCATCCCAGTCTTCACAATTATGAGAAGTAAATACTTGTTTAAGCCACACAGTCTATAATGTATATTTACAGGCTATACAATATTCAGTATTTTCAGGTGCACTAATACACTAAGGTAGTTCACACTCTGGGCTGCAAACAAGTGTAAATTCATTTTAGAGGTGTATATTACACAAAGTATGTAATTTGACAACAATGTTATTAAAATGGAAATCAAAAAATATACAGATTTCTGGAAATACTCGAATCTCTTGACACTAAACCTTAGTATTGGGTATCCCAGTCTCCAGAATTATGAGAAATAAATACTTGCTTTTTTTGAGCCACACAGTCTATGGTATATTTGTTATAGCATCCCAAACTGACTGAAACAAGTATAAACAAAATTTCTAAATAATCAGGTACCTAATAAAAGTATTTCAGAATAAATGGAACAAAAACTGACATGTGAAAAACAAAATTAGGCACATTCTTAAAGATTGGATGTTTCAGCACTTCACTCTCAGTAATTAATAGAATGTTAGACAAAAACTCTATGTATGAAACACTTGAACTTGACCTAAATTACATTTATAAAACGTTTTACTGAGAAGTAGTACAATATTCAGTATTTTCAGGCGCACTTATCACACTCTGAGCTACGAACAAGTGTAAATTCATTTTAAGGGTTGAATATTATACAAAGTATATTCTTTGACAGCAATGTTATTAAAATGGAAATCAAAAAATATAAAGATATCTTAAAATTCTATAATCCCTTGAAACTAAACTGCATACTTTCAAATAACTGATAGGCCAAAGGAAAAATCAAGAAAAAATTAGAGAGCATTTTGAAGGTAACAAAATAAAAATACAGAATTACAGAATGTCAGAAGTTATGTTTTAAGGTATGTAAGGCAGTTCTTAAAAGAAAATTGATAGCACTAAGTGTTTATATTGAAAAAGAGAGAAGACCTTGAATCAATGTCATCTTCCACTGTAATAATTTTTTAAAAAGAGCAAGTTACAAAAAAGCAGAAGAGAAAGAATACAGAAATTTAATTACACCATAAGCTGTTTTTTTTAAATAAAGTTAATAAAATTGATAAAACTCTAGTGGCAATGATCAGGCAAAAAAGCTACAGAAGATATAAATTACCAATGTCAGGAATGAAAGAGGGGACATCCATACTGCTCCTACAGATATTAGGAAAAAAAAAGTTAATATTATGAACAACTTTATGTTAATATATTTGATTTTAAAAGAAATGCACGTTTTTGAAAGATATAAAATTCCAACACTTACTTGTTAAGAAAAGGATGACTCAAATATCCGTATACCTATTAAGTAAATTAAATTTGAGGTTAATACAAATTTAACAAATTTCCACAAATAAAAGTCAAGACTCAGATGAGTTCACTGATGATTTCTACTAAAGATTTAAAGAAGAAATAATACTTCACAGAGAATTCTATAAAGTTGAGTTATATGAAGCCAACATCACCCTGAAATATATAAATGAGATATATATATTAAATTAATATTATAAACTAATATCTCACATGAACATGGATATAAATATAAAGAAGGTGTGGGTGGTTAGAGGAAAATATGTTCATTGAGATACCTAAGCATGGTTAGAGAAATTGCAGCCCTGTCAACTGCTGTGCCAGAAATTATAAGAATTTAAGAAATCTATAATTGACAATGGGATCAATAATTTTATAATTACATGGAAAACAGTTTAGAAACCATCGAAGTAAGATGCAGACATACATTTCTTGTTCTTGAGTCAGTGTTTTTTTAAAAAAGAAAGGCAATCTAGCATCCACTTAACACCTACTAGTAATAATAATTACTGTCTTAATCCAGGTCCTCTGGTTAGCAGATGACAAGACTTGATTAATATGCGTGAGTTTGTATTATGAGAGAACATGTGAAAGAAATAGGTAGGAAGGAACTTGAAGAGTAGCCATCTCTCCATGCAAGTCTGACCCTGAATAAAGAATAGAGTGAAGGAGATGGATGGGTGGAGGAGAGTTAAATATTCATACTGTCTACAGAAATTTTAACGAGGTCATCAGGGATTTCTCAACCAGAGGTCGCTTAGCAGATGAAACCTGTGCCTCCAAGGAATGGACTCGCCCTAGGACACAAGCTGTAAGCTATAACTAGCCATCCGCCAGAAGCAGTTGAAGAGGAAATGTGTTCTCAGTGAAGGAGTGAACATAGATTTCAGACTACAGAAACTGAAGCGCTTGATAAATTATGTTCCCTATAGTTGGAAATCTATGGCATACATTTTTATAACTACCATAGTTCACCATTTGTGCTGTGCAAATATAAATTTGTTATAGATTTGGGGAGCAAATTCTCCATGCTTCCTGTGGGTCTTTCCTCCCAGTGTGAAACTCAGGAGGAGCTGGTAGGATGAACTTCAAACTCTGTTGCTACACTTGATCATCAGACCATAACCAATTCTCTTCTTTCTCTATTTTAAATTTCCCTATTGATTTTACATTTTTCTCATGCTCTCTTGGGTAAGTCTTGGTGGCTTACCTGTTTTGTGATCTTTACCTTTATTCCTGAATTATCTGAATCATTGATGATATCCTTCTTTTTTCTTTTTTTTTTTTTTTTTTTTTTTTTGAGACGGCGTCTCGCTCTGTCACCCAGGCTGGAGTACAGTTGTGCGATCTCGGCTCACTGCAAGCTCCACCTCCCGGGTTCACGCCATTCTCCTGCCTCAGCCTCCCGAGTAGCTGAGACTGCAGGCGCCCACCACCACGCCCAGCTAGTTTTTTGTATTTTTAGTAGAGACGGGGTTTCACCGTGTTAGCCAGGATGGTCTCGATTTCCTGACCTCGTGATCTGCCAGCCTCGGCCTCCCAAAGTGTTGGGATTACAGGCGTGAGCCACCGCGCCTGGTGATAATGATATCCTTCTTAATCTTAAGTTGCTACCTGTCCTTTTTTCACAGTTACACTGGTGGAAAAAAAACTAGTGGGTGCTTACATAAATTACCTGAGTTCCATGTACATTCTCCCTGCCTCCTGCTGATTAGGGTCAAATACTTCACCGATACAGTATTCTTGGCTTTATATGCATAAGAAATCCTGTTAGACTATGAAAGCACCTCTCTCTTGTATTCCATGGTACCCTTAGTTTTCTCCCCTGGTAAAAGTTTATCCTCTTTGGAGATCAAAACTTCCAAACCTGTGCATTCCAGAGTTTTGTGGACAAGAAATACAATACTCTTCATTGGGTCAATGGAAGTAACATTAAGTGGAACTATTCCTGTTGAATCCTTTGGTTTCCAGATTCATAATCTTGCTATGACATAGCACAATATAGAATTGCCTTATTCAATACATACACTACACCCTAAAAGGTAACCTCATTGTTTTATCCTGTTTCTTCTGAGTTGTGCTTCCTCTACACATATAAAAGGCTGTTAGAGTTTCAAAGAGGTTCTTTGCCTCTAGATGATATACTAAGGTAATACGACCAGTAAATATTATGGCCATAGGTTTACTACCACTTTATTTGATGTAAAGTGGTTTCCTTGGCTGGGTATTTTGTAGTATGGAATTCCATACCTGGAGATCAGGCATTTGGTAAGCCCCTGGAGAACGATGGTAACTGAGGGCCTTCAGGCAGAAAGGGTAAACCAACATCCACATAAAAATAAAACCCTGGTGAGTGGAAGGAGTCAATTTCATCAGCTTGCTTGCAAGTGGCTTATTCCTCTTGAGGAACAGTACTGGATCAGGGCCTCAATGCTAATCTCTACTGATGAGGAGTTGGGCATTAAGAGGTAACAATAGCTAAATCAGCCTTCTGTTTGGTAATGGAAGTCCATTTAGTTGGGCATCTTTCTCTGCCACAATGGTCATCACATTCATGTGGTCACCCTGCCTGTTCTAAGGAAGTCAATGATGAAGGCTAATTAACCTCCACTGGCCCAATCATTTTTTCTATTTACCTATCTACTTGCCTCTTCTGTGATGAATGCTTTCTGTTGGGCACTAATACATAAAAATCTCATTTTCTTTCTACTTCCATATGTCCATTGACATGACCACTTCAGATCTTGTGATGGTTAACATTAAGTGTTAACTGGACTCCATTGAGGGATGCCTAGATGGCTGATGAAGTATTGTTTCTGGATGTGTCTCCAGAGGAGACTGATGTGTGTGAGTCAGTGGACTAGGAGAAGAGGACCCACTCTCAGTGTGTGTGTGGGCACCATCCAGTCAGCTGTCCACATGCACAACTAGAACAAAGCAAGTGAAAGATGACCATTCAGTTTGTTGTGTTACCTAGCTTTCTCTCTGCTGAATTTTCTCATTCCCCATCTTGCAGAGAGCCTATCATGAGACTTCACTTTTATAATTGTGTATATACATGCACACACACACACACACACACACAACCCTCCTATTGGTTATGTCCCTCTGGAGATCCCTGACTAATACAGACCTCCTTATTTCCAGTATTCCAATCCCTCCCTTGCCAGACTCCTGAGTGAAGGTCCAGCCATTAGTCACTGCCAAGCAATCTATCTGTATTCTCACACTCGGACACATCCTTCTAAACCAAGAGGAAGACTAGGTAGAATGCTCACAGCTATACCCACTTGAAAGATTTTTGTTTCCCACTAACTTTCAGAGTCATCTCTAAAGGAGGCTGTAATGTTAATTGCCATCCATTTTAAGCTTGCGTGTACTTCTTGGGATTATTCATTCATAAACCAAGTTTTGGCTTTCTCCACCTGTTTTAGCTGGTTGTAGAGGATTTCCTCCTATTGCCTGAGGTACATTTGCAAGATCCTATTTCCAAATAAGGTTGCATTTACAGGAACCAGAGTTTGGACTTCAATATATCTTCTTGAGGAAACAATACAATCCACAACATTTGGTGTCCCGTATTCAACTGTGCTGCCTCTACAAGTTCTGCTAAGAGCTGTTTCTTACTCTTTTTCATTTCTTTCATTCTTCATGTTTTGGTAAAACTTTTATTGGGAAAGAAGTCACATTATATATATTTCATTCATTTAAATAATACAATTCAGTGGTTTTTAGTGCATTCATTGAGTTGTGTGACCATCACCACAATCAATCAATATTCATCACCTCCAAAAAGAAACCCAAACTGCTTAGCAGTCACTCCTCACCACTCCTCCATATACCACAAACCTATTCAATCATTGTCTCCATAGATTTCCATGTTCTAGACATTTCATATGAATTGAATCATATTATATGTGCTCGTTTATAAATGGCTTCTTTTACTTATCATAGTGTTGTCAAGGTTCATCCATGTTGTAGCATGCATGTTAAAAGTCTTGTAAGTGGTAATTAGCTACTGCTGTATATCTTCTTTGGAGA
Organism: Pongo pygmaeus; assembly: GCF_028885625.2. Classification (NCBI taxonomy): domain Eukaryota; kingdom Metazoa; phylum Chordata; class Mammalia; order Primates; family Hominidae; genus Pongo; species Pongo pygmaeus. The sequence goes on along the minus strand of NC_085930.1, from coordinate 14,700,717 downwards.
AATGTCTATTCAGGTTTTTTGCCCAGTTTTAAAATTGTGTTTTTGTCTTTTTTTTTTTTTTTTTTTGAGACGGAGTCTTGCTCTGTCACCCAGGCTGGAGTGCAGTGGTGCGATCTCGGCTCACTTCAAACTCCGCCTCCTGGGTTCACACCATTCTCCTGCTTCAGCCTCCCGAGTAGCTGGGACTACAGGTGTGCACCACCACCCCCGGCTAATTTTTTTTGTATTTTTTAGTGGAGACAGGGTTTCACCTTGTTAGCCAGAATGGTCTCGATCTCCTGACCTCGTGATCCACCCGCCTCAGCCTCCTAAAGTGCTGGGATTACAGGCTTGAGCCACTGTGCCAGGCCGGGTTTTTGTCTTTTTATTACTAAGTTGAGAGAATATTAATAGGTTCTAGATACAAGTTCCTCAAGCTGTATGTTAGGCAAACATCTTCTATTATGTATGTTGTCTCTTCATTTTATTTATTTTTTTTCTTTGGAAGCACAGGTTTATATTTTGATTAAGTGCAACTTATCTACTTTTTCTTTTATTGTATGTGCTTTTTAATGCCAAATCTTAAAAACTGCTGTCCAATATAAGGTGATATAGATTCACCCCTAGATTTTTCTCTAGTTTTTTTATAGTTTTGTATCCTATGCTTGGCCTTTTGTTCCATTTTTAGTAAATTTTTGCACATGGTGAGAAGTAGGGGTTCAATTGCATTATTTTACAGGTAGATATACAGTCGTCCCAGCAGCATCTGTTGGGAAACTTTTCTTTCTTCACTGAAATATTTTGATACCTTTGCTGAATATCAGTTAACCATAAATAGATGTCTTTATTTCTGGACTCCAAATTCTATTACATTCATCTACAGGTCTATCTTAATGACAGTATAACACTGTCTTGATTACTGTAGCTTTGAAATTGGGAGATGTGAGTTTTCCAAATTTATTCCTCTTTTAAAATTTTTTTTGGAAATTCTGAGTCTCTTGAATTTAATATTTCATACTAATTTTAGGATCAGCCTGTCAATTTCTGCAAAAATACAACTGGGATTTTATAGAGATTGTGGTGAATCTATAGGCCAATTTAAAAAGTATTCTTGGGCCAGGTGTGGTGGCTCACACCTGTAATCCCAGAACTTTGGGAGGCCGAGGCAGGTGGATCACCTGAGATTGGGAGTTCCAGACCAGCCTAACCAACATGGAGAAACCCGGTCTCTACTAAAAGTACAAAATTAGCCGGGTGTGGTGGCACATGCGTGTAATTCCAGCTACTCGGGAGGCTGAGGCAGGAGAATCGCTTGAACCTGGGAGGTGGAGGTTGTGGTGAACTGAGATCATGCCATTGCACTCCACACAGGGCAACAAGAGTGAAACCCCTTCTCAAAAAAAAAAAAAGTATTCTCATCATAACAATAATAAATCAACAAACATAGGCTAAACAAACATGGGATGTCTTTCCACGCATGCAGTTCTTTTTCGATGTATTAATTTCTTTGAATAAAGTTTTGTAGCACCCAGTGTATAATAATTTCACTCGTTTTATTAAATTTATCCTAAATAGTTTATGATTTTTGAAACTAATGTAAAAGGAATTATTTTCTTAATTTGACTTGGATCATTCATAGGTGTATTCATAAGAATACAATCAACATTTTGATAATTAGTCTTGTATGAGGCAAACTTGCTGAAATTATTTATATAATCTAATAATTTATTTGTTGATTCATTAGGATTTTCTCTGTATAAGATTATGCCATCTGCTAATGGAAATATGATTATTTATTAATTTCAATTGTAGACGGTTTTTATTTATTTTTCTTACCTAATTCTCCTGCTAGAACATGTAGTAGGTTGAATAGAAGTGGTGTCCTCATCTGAGGGGGAAAGCATTTATTCTTTCAACATTCAATATGATGTTACTTGTGGGTCATTTGTAGAGGCCTTTATCAGATGGAGGCAGTTCTCTTCTACTTTTAGTTCATTGAGTGGCTTTTTTTTTTTTTTTTTTTTTGAGATGGAGTTTTGTTCTTGTCACCCAGGCTGGAGTGCAGTGGCGCAGTCTCAGCTCACTGCAACCTCCATCTCCCTGGTTCAAGTGATTCTCCTGCCTCAGCCTCTGAGTAGCTGGAATTACAGAAACCTGCCACCACACCCAGCTAATTTTTTTTGTATTTTTAGTAAAGAGGGGGTTTCACCATGTTGGTCAGGCTGGTCTCAAACTCCTGATCTCAAATGATCCACTGGGCTTGGCATAGCCTGCTGGGATTACAGGCGTGAGTGATGGTTTACAGAAACCATCACTTAAGCGGTATAAGTCTCTGCTCTGAATGGCGGAAACTTGTTCTAGAATATCCGACACTGTGATATTTCCACTGAAACTTGCCGTAATGTCCATTCTGAGTCTTCTTTCATCACAGACACATCAAACATCACGTGGTCTGCTAGATCACATGGCTGAAGTCGCAGGGCTAACTGTAGCACAACCTTGACTTGTGTGGTGTCATTTTCTTCTCTGGATCCCAGTCAAAGCAGGCAGACTTCACCCAGTAGAGGCTGAAGCGGTATTTCTGGGATTTGAAATATGTTTGTTCTAGAACTTGAAAAGGCCTAGCCATCAGATATTAGGTGTGTGGTTAGGGGTGGCGGGGTTGGGTAAGTGTTAGTAGATGCAAGATGAAGCAAGTTGTTTTTAACTTTGCGAAGGATGTCCCAGCAACCCCTAACCACTGGGAACCTAAAAATTCATTACAATGTTTAGTCTCTGTGAGGTAGGTTAGATAGGGTGGTCATAGCCTTCTTTGACAGGAAACAAGAAACTTATCAATTGATGAAGAGAACAAACCACCAGACAGTGCACAGACAGCATCCTGGCTCGTGGTTAGAACATCCTGCAGAAAGGAGGTAGGGAAGCAAAAGGGAAAATCCCCAAATTTGCGCAAGCACAGAAACCCGTGATTAGTGTCCTTGGGCTGACCTATGCTCATTGTAATAGTAAAAAACACAACCCGGTAGAGATTTAAAATATTTATGAGACATGTGATGTATGTACTAGCATGCACAGTAACTGCACGTGCAGGCCGAAGAAATCACCCATAACACACTTAATAGCAGCACTCCTTTCCACCTCTTTATGAATAACCGTAGAAATCTCCCATAAAGGGAGATCCGTCAGCATCAGATGGGGCTGCCTCACCTTTAAGCATCCTACTCTGATCAGCTGTGAGTGTGTTTTTGGTTTACAATAAACTCTCTTGCTTACTTTTACTTTGGACTCACTCTCAAATTCTTTTGTGTGGTGAAGTTAAGAACCTAAATCGGCCCACTGGCTACATCTTGACCTACAAAAGGTTTATCTCCCACACTTGGGAACACATATCTTAAGAATACCCCCAGTGTACTAACCACTTCTTGCTCATTGTAGCAGATACAAACCAAAGATGAAATTCTGGACCCTCAACAGACTAAATGGGCCACCATCTTGGCCAAGAGGATCCCATCAAAACCTGAAAAACTAGTTCAGGCCATGATGGGAAGGGATGGCCTCATTATATCCTCCTCTCTTTGTAGTTTAGACCAGCATTACCATTAAAACAGATCTTAAGACTCACAAAACAGACTCTTAGTAGCAATAAGATGCCAAATTCTATCCTGGCTGACACGGTGAAACCCTGTCTCTACGAAAAATACAAAAAATTGGCTGGGCGTGGTGGCTCACGCCTGTAATCCCAGCACATTGGGAGGCTGAGGCAGGCGGATCACGAGGTCAGGAGATCGAGACCATCCTGGCTAACACGGTGAAACCCCATCTCTACTAAAAATACAAAAACAAAATTAGCCAGGCGCGGTGGCGGACGCCTGCAGTCCTAGCTACTCCGGAGGCTGAGGCAGGAGAATGGCGTGAACCCACGAGGTGGAGCTTGCAGTGAGCCAAGATCGCGCCACTGCACTCCAGCCTGGGCGACAGAGCAAGACTCCGTCTCAAAAAAAAAAAGCCAAATTCCAACTTGACTCTGGTATAGCATCACATGACATATAGCAGGCCCTAAAGGAACTCAAAATATTTTACTCCAAAATATATTTCTTTAACATATATTGAAATGGCTCTGCAAAGCTGTCTCTTTGCGGGGAGGAAGGTGAATTTTCATTCTGTCGAGAATCTCCTTCCCTTACTAGTTCTTTTCTGGAGAGTCTGACACATTTTAAGGTCGATAAGAGATATTCACCATCTAATCTCTCTGAAGCCTGCTACCTGGAGGCTTTATACACATGACAAGAACATTGGCTTCCACAACCCCCACTTATCTTAACTCAAGTTGACAAACTCTTCAGGAAGAGCTTAAATCAGCAATTTGCCACTCAGGAAATCTTTGAATTCACCTATGACCTGGAAGCACCTGCTTCAAAATGCTCCACCTTTCCGGGCAAAACCAATGTGTACCTTACACATATTGATTTATATCTTTGACTGTAACTTCTGTCTCCCTAAAATGTACAATGCCAAGATGTAACTCAACCACCTTGGACACATATTCTCAGGACCTCCTGAGGCTGTGTCATGGGTCATGATCCTTAACATCAGCAAAATAAACCTCTAAATTACTTGAGACCTGTTTCAAATACTTTTTGGTATAAACCAAACATCAAGTCTTCATAATGTTTTTAAAATAATGAATCAGTGCAATGTTCTATAGGATATCCAGAAGTCTAGATCTCTACTGTGTATTATAATGCAGAATAGGACAGTTAATATAACCCCAATGCAAAACTTTAAATAAATATTGAATCCATTTTCAGTTAAAAAAAACTATTTTTCATCCTCTCTTTTAATGGGTGAAAAATAATACATTTTTCTAAATCAATGTCAAATGACTAATCATGGGCATTATTAATCTGCTGTGGCAAAGATATTACATCTGGCCCAGCAGTTGTGATCAAAGCTACTACTCATTTAATATTATGGTAAGCTAACATAATTCTCCAGAAGGCATCTGGTTTCTGTAGTTAGCACTAACTTCCCTTATTCCCAGTGAGTATACTATATTGTTTTTAGTTTATTGACTGGCAGTGGTGGATGATATTTTAAGAGGTTTCCTTTTGTCCTTCTTCTCTATGATAACTCCTCCAATACAGATCAGTGAGTAACTTACTCTTAATTTCAAGTACATTACTTCAAATTAAGTACTTACTCACAGGGTAAATGACCACTGAATAAGCCCACAGAATCTGTGAACATATTGTAAGTCAAACTTTAGCAAAGATTCCATTTATTATCCAGCCTCTGTAGGCCCGTATCTTAACAAGTGGGCCAAGATTTTTTGTGTATCAAAGTAAACTTATTAGTCCTAGAAATGTTAGGCTTTTCAGATATTTCTCCCAGTGGACAGTAATCTTAGTAAACAGTTTTAGGTCCTTTTCCAGAAAGACTCTGGAACCATCCTGGTATAACTTACCATAGTTTTGTAACATTACTTGTGTTACAAAAGGGGACTTTCTCTTGGGGACTTGGCCAGCACTTCAGGCAACGGGTTCTACTTTCAGATTTAGATCTGAAATTTGGCTCATATTAGGGAACTGGAAAAGGGATTGTTGGGAAACAATTTCCTATAGGTCTCTCATGTTTTTATATATTTTGTGAAGAAAAGCACTGTCTATCCTTTGTATTAAGCTGTCTTTCAAATGATTTTCCTACAACAAACAGCATTTAAAAATAGGAATCATTTATCCTGTCATATCAAAGGATTGATATATATATTACCCATTATTTTAAAATGTAGGTTTCCTAAACAAAGATTCCTCTCCTGTAATGCGCTGTGTGTGCAGGTATCACTTAGTCTATTTGCTGACACCGTATGCAAATTGGGACTTGAGGAACTGACCAAAAAAGCTGTTACTCTGACTATTCCTATTGCTGTGACCAATAAACTATCCCTCATCTTTAACTCATAAATATTGTGCCTTCTACTGGCTTGTACATAACAGTGGCAAGATAACTTGGTATCTTGCAAGTAGGGTAAAATATCACACTCTTCACAGTTTCTAACAAGGGTTGTAACCTTAATACTGGTACAACTACTCACATTCTCTTGTTATTTTATTCTGTTTTTTTTCTTTTTAAATTTGGAGGTTAAGCAGCCACTTCTATGGCTGCCTATCTAACACTTGGGATGTACACTCTGGAGTGGTTTGAAAATACCAGGTAAGACAGAAATTTGGACCTGGTCCACCAAATTTCTCACTTGAAAATTAGAGAATATATTAGTGTCTTGTTCATAATGGTTTGTATGTATTGAATAATGTATTATATGCAAACAATTGATACCAGTATATGGCATTTATGAAGGAATCAATATATTATAATCATTGTTACCTGTTTACCCATATACAAACTGAAAGTATTAAGTTACTTAAGAAAAAATTCTTTCAGGCACAATCCTAGGTGTGACCAGCTCCAAAACTGTGAGGTAACTGAAAGAAAAACATATTTTATGTCATGCAAAAATTACCCAGCACATTAAGGTTGGTCAATAACTGTTGATGCTCCCTTTTTTATATAGTACATATACATGTTAAAAAAATTTTGAGAGAATGTGAGAATTTTATCTTATAGGGTAAAAGCAGAATGATCTTAATCAAAGCTCCATGACTAAATGTGCAGTAACAATTTATATTCTTTATATTTTGAATAATTATCATCAGAATAAAGATTAATGAAAATTTTTTTAAGATCCAATTGACCTATAATTTTATGAACAGAGCTCTAATTCTGAGATTAAACAGTATTTAAAACAATAAAATATCTAATTTAACTTACTAATATAAATATGACTAGATATATGGGTGACTTGATGGGAAATTGACTTAATGATGGGAAATTGATTTTCATTTTTTCATTTTATTTCTGTCATTATTCAAAGATAAACTGCATTATTCATATATAAAGACATTAGGGCTTCATTAAGGATAACACACTAGATTAAAAAAAAAGAAGTAAAAGAAAAGCAGATGGATACATTAACTAGTAGACATTCAGTGCATTCTTCCATCTGAGACTTTTTTTCCTCAACATTATTGATTTTTGCCCAGAGATAAACCCAGTCACCATGAGTGATAAATGATCACCAAATCCCATTGACTTTTTTCTCTTTTTGCTGTGGTTTTTGTCAGGTCAATGAATTATCTTTGGCTTATACTTTGTTCTCTAAGGCATAAATCAAGATTTAAAAAAAAAAAAGTTGAATCCTTATAAGTTTGAAGGGATAAAGCCAAATATAGTCTAAAGAGAATATATAAGCTTTTGTTTACTTGAAATGTCTTACTTTAATTCTTATGATGTCAGTTTAATTGATACTTACTAATGATTAGAAGATGGGTTATATTTATAAAATTTCAATTTATCAATGAACTGACAGAAAAGATTTGCTTTTGTTTTCTTTATGTACTTTAACTTCAGCAGTTGTAATTTATTAATAAAAATGATTGCTTTAATAGCAATTAGTGAAGATTAAACCATAGAATAACAATAGTATTAATAACCACAAACTTTTGTTAAATGTTTAGCTTTTGCCAGGTGCATATTAAGCATTATCTGTCTGTCTATATATCTATGTATCTATCCACTTATGTATCCATCCAAAATTATTTCCTCTAACTCTAGGAAGTAGTACTATTATTATGCCTATTTCATAAAGTTGAAACCCATCATAATGAGGCCATGTAACTTGATCAACTCAACAGATCTAGTATGTGCTGAGATAAAAATCTGAATCTGGGTAGTCTTATTTGGTATTAGTAATACACTACTAAATTATATATACTTCCTTTTTAATGGAACAAATAGAACTGTATATAATGGCTATTAAATATATGTATAATTTTAAAATTAATGATATCTTGGTGAAGCTTTATCAGACTAGCATACTATTAAAAACATTCAAAATAAGACAAGACACAATAAATAAGCTATTTAATCCAAAACAATGAATGTGTGATTGTGACAAATTCAAATGGACAGTTCCAAGAAACAAGTACTTCAATGGCTTGAGATTCATTAGAGAGCCAATATAGGATCTAACTTCATGTAAGGCTACAACTTTGTCCCTTCTCTCACTCAATAATTGCTCCCCCAACACACTAGTACATTAGTATTTTCTTGCACTGTCCTGTTAATGTTGTGTGTTCTCATTATAAGCAATATATTTGACACTGTATAATTTTAGCAAATAAAAAAAGTAACTCATTAAGAAAAAGAATAACATACACTAACTTATTTTTAATTTAAAAATATATTAAATTCAATATTTTGACTTTCTTGCAAACATATTTATTCTTTATCATTTCCATTAAAGGGTCCAAAAATATTCCAAACACTACCTATACTATACAAAAGTTTTGTTCAGTACCAGTATTTTATTAAGTACTATAAATTAAAGATAATCATATAATTATCTTTCAATATTCTGACAACCAGTGTAACACGCATATTTAAGTTTTAATGAAAAGCAAAATAATTATCCTGGGCGTGGTTGCTCATGACTGTAATCACAGAACTCTGGGAGGCCGAGGTGGTCTGATCACCTGAGGTCTGGAGTATGAGACTAGCCTGGCTAATATGGCAAAACCCTGTCTATACTAAAAATAAAAAAATTAGCCAGCGTGGTGGCGGGTGCCTGTGATTCCAGCTACTCAGGAGACTAAGGTAGGAGAATCGCTTGATCCTGGGCGGTGGAGGTTGCACTGAGTTGAGATTGTGCCACTGCACTCCAGCCTGGGCCACAGAGTGACACTCTGTCTCAAGAAAAAAAAAAAAAAAAGAAAAAGAAAAAAGCCAAAATAATTAAATACAATTTTAAAATAAAGTAATACATATATAACATTTTATATATTCTCAAAACTTTATAAATACATCCTAAGTTTCTATTTATATGCTTTCAAGCCTTATATTTGAGGGATCTCAGGCAAAGAAACAGCAACACAGGTATAATAGGAGTGTGACTAAAAAGAAAAACGAAGAATAAAACATAAAACACAGGTAAAAATCTTTTAAAATGTTGTAGCAAAACTTGAAACAACATATTGAAATGTGATGAAGTAACTCCTGGATTTATAAGGAATCTGATAGATGATTTCTTCAAGGCATGTCATATGCCACTTCCTTGCCTAAACTCTTATATTTTTTACCATTGCACTTCAAACTCTTGTTCCTTACTTTAGGGTTCAAGGCCATATATGATCTGGTTTACATCTCTCCTGAACTCAGCTCTTACTTCTCTGTATTATTATCTACACTGTAGTCCCAGTGGCCTATTTCCTTGTTAAGAAATCATTAAGCTTATTTCTACCTTAGAGTCCTTATCCATGCTATTATTTTCTGAAAACATTTTTTCCATGCATTTCTTGCATGAACGATATTTGTATCATTTCAGACTTCCTATTAAATGTCAACTACCTAGAAAGACTTGTTCTGCACATACAATCTTAATACCTCCATCCATCACTATCACATTACTCTGCTTATTGTCTTTACTGACTTGTCATTTTCTGCAGTTTTAACCTTCAGTTTGTTTCCTTGTTCACTGACTGTCTTCTCACTTCTAGAATATAAATTTTATGAGAGTCAGGATGTTGCAGATTATATTCACTACTATACCCATAGCATTATAAACGCTGACATGACTAAATGCTTGACACATATTTGTAAAATTAAGAAAAATAGTTCTTTAGAAATAGACTACATTTTACTCTATTATCAATTACCTACTCTTCCACTTTCCTATGACTGATTCTTATAAGTATGATGGCTAATGAAAATTGTCACTTGGAATGACAAATCAATATCAAGGTTTGTGATGCTAGTGTGAGTTGATACAATAAGCAACATGAATTGTTTGCTCTTTTTTCACACTGATTACCTTCTTCAGTGTTGAATGACTTAAAGGAATGTTTCAACTTTAAATTAAATCTATGTTTAATCCATAAGGAAGGGAACAATATACACTGGGACCTACTTGATGGAAGAGGGTGGGAGGAGGGTGAGGATTGGGAAACTACCTATCAGGTATTGTGCTCATTACTTGGGTGACAAAATAATCTGTACACCAAATCCCCACAACATGCAATTTACCCAGTAACAAACCTGTACATGTTCCCCCTTGAACATAAAAGTTTGAAAGAAAAAAATCTTATGTGTAATCTTTATTTTTTAAAAAAGGATATTTGTTTTTATTGCTATATAACAAATCACCACACACTTAGAAACTTAAGCAACACCCATATATTAGCCCAAAGTTCTGGAGGACAGAAATCTGGACATGGAATGACTAGATTCTTTCCTTAGGGCCTCATAAGGTCAAAGTCTAGGTGTTGGCCCGGAAGTTTTCTCATCTAAAGCTCAAGATCCTCTTCCAAGATCATATGGTTGTCGAGAATTTACTTCCCTGCGCTTGTGAGACTGAGGTTCTTGCTTCCTTGCCAGCTATCTGCTAAGAGATACAAGGCTGCAGATGTGACTTTCATCATTCCCACATTATCCTCTTCATCTTCAAAGTCAGTAACAGAGATTCTACCTCATGTCAAATTCTTCTTATACTCCTAATCACTTTTAAAGTTTCATATAATTATCTATGACCGCCAATGATAATCTTTCTCACTTTCTTTCTTAATCAACTGTGCTATCTAACGTAATCAAATCCCAGGAGTGGTCCTTCATTATTTCCACAGTGTAGGCCCACTCACAAAGGGGTGAGGAGACTGTGCAGTGTTTATAATTAGCAGGCACAAATATTGGTGACAAATTTGGAATTTTGCCTACCATAAACAGATATAACCTTGATATTTAATCAATATATAAATTTTATAAAAATGATTTATATAAGTAGCTTTATTTACCTAAACACAGTATGATTGTTGTACAATAGGCAGTAAAATATTCAAGCAGTAAATAATATCCTAATTTTACAGATGTATAACTTATACATAGATTTTTAAAATCTTAGAGGACAAGTTAGTCATAAATTGCGTCATTCTCAGCTACTGGTAAAAGTTTCTCAAATAAGTAAAATTTGCAGTTCAAAGTATTTGTATATGCATTTCACTTCTCATTGAATGAGTACTTACAGTTATTTAATTAACATCCAGGAGATAACCAGTTTGCTTAGTAATCAAATTTAAATGATATTTAATTTTATAATTAGATTATAATTTATACATTAAATGTACAATGATAAACTGTTACCTGTTTATAAAGCATGGAAGTAGGGCAAATACTTTTAAGCTAATCAGCCATATGAAGAGTACATAATATATTTTTGCTTTATAAGGGTTTATTCTTTCATTTAATTGAAAGGGAACCAGTTCAACCTACAACTAATTGAAATTTAGTTTGTTGGGCTATAAATAACATCCAGAGAAGGAAGACCTAGCATTTTGCCCCACTTTACCATTTACTAGCTATACGGCCCTGGCAAGCTTTTCTGCAAGATATCTTTTTGATTACTCTTTTCAAAACATCCTAGAATTGTTCCTATCAACGTATACACACTTTTCATCCCCCTCAAATTCTTTACCATCACCATCTATCTTGAGATTTATATGACTAAACTCCTGACTCCTATGTATGTTGTTCACAGCAAAAAGTCCAGGCTAGGATCACTGCTCATCTTCCACACTCTAATCTCCATGCTGTTATGGGCACTTCTCATCCTAACTTGACCTCTCACCCTTTTCTCAGCTTCAAAGCCCTATACTTGGCTCTAAAACTCAACAACTGTTGTAGGAAAGATCCTTTCTTTCATCAGACTCTGGCTAGTTTTTTTCCCTTTTTGCTCCAATTTAAAATCAACTTTCCCTGAGGACACTGCCTGATGGACCTCTCAAGTGGTGGATGATCTTTGTCCTCAGACTTCTGGTAATCCTAGGCCTTCAGGTATCGTAGGTTTCTTCCTTCTTATTGCTACTTCTGGACTTTCCTCCAATTCCTTCTCTACAACTCCCTGGATTTTAGCAACTTTTTTTTTTTAGGATTCTATTTTAATCTTCCTAGTTGTATTTTATTACTGACCGCTAAATCAGTCTTTTCTCTTGAACATTTTTTTCTGCAATATTGTACCCCTTTTCTGCAGTAAAACTCCTATTTTAACTCTTAATTCTTACGTTTTAGTGTGTAGAAACATTCAGTGGAACTTCCAAGAAAATTTTAGAAAACACTGAAAATAAGGGATCTCTCTACAAACTATACATAGTTTGGTTTAGGTGTATGATAAATAATACATTATTATAAACCTCTTAACAACAGAGGGAAAGCATCTTACCTATAGAGGAGCAAAGACGAGAATTACATCTGGCTTCTCCTTGGAAACCATGAAAGCAAAAAGATACTGGAGGAAAATATCTAAAATGTTCAGAGAGAGAATGGGAAGAAAAGAAAAAAATATAACATGTTGTAATTTACAAAATTATCCTTCAAAGGTGAAGGTGAAATGTTTTCTCAGACAATTGAAAATTAAGGGAATTTGTTGTCAGTAGACCTGCCTTGAAAGAAATATTAAAAGACTTTCTTTAGAAGAGAATAAAAGCCAACAAATGCAGGTAGACTCTATAATTCTTGGAAGGGTCAAAGAAAAAGATACTCTCCTACCACCACCAGAAGGAGTGCAGCCCTGACAACATCTTGGTGTTAGAACTTCTTAGCCCCAGAATTGTAAGAGAATAGATTAGCATTTGTTTAAGGGGAGAAAATATTAAGAGTTTAACATAAATGAAATCTTAATAGTAACATCTCTTCGTCACTGTAGAAGCCTAGAAAAAAAAAGGACAAGCCAGTAGCAATAGCACTTCTATTATTAGTACAAAAATTCCAATTTTGAAAAATATAATTTCTTATTTTTAGTAATCAAGATTCCTTAGAGAAATAGCTGATTTTATTTATGAGAAAGGAATGGGTATGAAGAGCCTGTCATACATTGTCCTAACAGAAAGCTGTGAAATATGTATATATTTCACACACATTGTGAAATGGCTATATAAGGCTAATTACATAAAGTATGTGCTGCCTCACATATTTATTTTTGTGATGAGAACCTTTAAAATCTACTCAGTAATTTTCAAGGATACATTTTTATTAATATAGTCACCGTGTTGTACAATAGATATCCTGTACATGTATATAGATCTCTTGTACATGTGTATAATATATACGTATGTATACATATATGTACATATTTATATACGTTTATTTAAACCATATACATGTGTGCGTGTGTGTCTGTGTGTATGTGTGTATATATATATAGCATATATATATAGCATATATATAGCATATATATAGCATATATATATAGCATATATATAGCATATATATAGCATATATATAGCATATATATATAGCATATATATAGCATATATATATAGCATATATATAGCATATATATATAGCATATATATAGCATATATATAGCATATATATAGCATATATATATAGCATATATATAGCATATATATAGCATATATATAGCATATATATATAGCATATATATAGCATATATATATAGCATATATATAGCATATATATATAGCATATATATAGCATATATATATAGCATATATATAGCATATATATATAGCATATATATAGCATATATATATAGCATATATATAGCATATATATAGCATATATATAGCATATATATATAGCATATATAGCATATATATAGCATATATATAGCATATATATATAGCATATATATAGCATATATATATAGCATATATATAGCATATATATATAGCATATATATAGCATATATATATAGCATATATATAGCATATATATATAGCATATATATATAGCATATATATAGCATATATATAGCATATATATAGCATATATATAGCATATATATATAGCATATATATAGCATATATATAGCATATATATATAGCATATATATAGCATATATATAGCATATATATAGCATATATATAGCATATATATACAGCATATATATAGCATATATACAGCATATATATAGCATATATATAGCATATATATATATATATATATATATATATATATATATATATATGCTAAGATTTTTCTCCAGAGAACTCAGGAGCCAACAAGAAGATTTCCCACTTGTCAAAGATTTAAACACCCAAGCATCGATAAGAATAATAACCACAGTGAATTAATCATATCAAATATATTAAAATCTAGAAGACCATACATATATTTAAAAAATGAATTATTATTTGATGATATTCAGAGGATGAAAGGAATTAAAACAACTTTTGTAACTAGAACAAAAAAAGAAATATTCAGGCACTTTTTCTGATTTTTTTATATGAAATTTCCCTTAAGGTAACCACATAACTAATGAAGGAGATTTTTTGTCTCATAAAGCGGTCTACCTAGAAATGCAGACGAAAGGATAGAGCTAAAATATTGCCACTTTATCTTTCAACCAGTTGTAAACAGAAGAAAACTTTAATATGATAATGTATTTAAACCTGAAATGTAATGCTAACATTATATTTACTGATGAACTGTTCTTGTTCCCTAAAATCAGGAGCAAGCAAAAGTGTTTAAATTTAAAACTTCTCTTCAACGTTATAATTTAAGTTCTAGCAAATTCAGCGGGGTAAATAAAAGGCATAAATATTGGGAAAAGATGGAGATGTTCTTTTCTGTAGATCAATATACTTTTCTTAAAATTATAGGTGACCAATAATTGAAAAATTAAATTTAAAAATATCATTTATAGTAGCATCAAATACTTTTAATGCCAACAAATAAATTTCACAAAAAATGCATAAGATATTTTTACTAAGAACTACAACACATTGCTTGTAAAGACTAGTGAAGACCTAAATAATAATATATAATGTGTTTATTAATTGGAAGACTCAATAAGGTTAGGTTGTCAATCCTCTTCTAAATTAATAATTGTATTTGAATGGACAACAAATTGTATGCATTTATTATATACATCATGGTGTTTTGAAATACAGCCATGAGCTCCACAATGATCTTTTTGTCAACAACAGACATATATACAATGGGTTTTTCAGGAAGTAGTCCAGAAGAAGGCATTGTTATCATAAGACATGACAGATCCATGAGTGTTACTGCCCCTGAAGACTTTCAGTAGGCTAAGATGTGAAGGCAGAAGACAGTGATATTTATCCTGACCCTGTGGAAGCCTAGGCTGATGTGTGTGTTTTTGTCTTAGGTTTTGACGAAATGTTTAAAAAGTAAAAAATAAAATAAAAACTTTAAAAATTGAAAAAAAATGCTTATGGAATGAGTATATAAAGAAAGAAAATATTTTTATACAGCTGTACAGTATGTTTGTGTTTTAGGCTAAATGTTATTACAAGAGTCAAAAAGTTTTGAAAATTTTATATAGTAAGAATGTTGCCAAAAGCTAAGGTTATTAGCGAAGAAATCATTTTTTTTAAATTATACTTAAAGTTCTAGGGTACATGGTGCATAATGTGCAGGTTAGTTACATATGTATACATGTGCCATGTTTGTGTGCTGCACCCATTAACTCGTCATTTACATTAGGTATATCTCCTAATACTATTCCTCCCCCCACCCCCCACCCCACAACAGGCCCCAGTATGTGATATTCCCTTCCTGTATCCAAGTGTTCTCACTGTTCAATTCCCACCTATGAGTGAGAACATGCAGTGTTTGGTTTTTTGTCCTTGCGAGAGTTTGCTGAGAATTATGGTTTCCAGCTTCATCCATGTCCCTACAAAGGACATGAACTCATCCTTTAAATGGCTGCATAGTATTCCATGGTGTATCTGTGCCATATTTTCTTAATCCAGTCTATCATTGATGGACATTTCGGTTGATTCCAAGTCTTTGCTATTGTGAATAGCAATAAACATAGGTTGCATATGTCTTTATAGCAGCATGATTTATAATCCTTTGGGTATATACCCAGTAATGGGATGGCTGGGTCAAATGGTATTTCTAGTTCTAGATCCCTGAGGAATCACCACACTGTCTTCCACAATGGTTGAAGTAGTTTACAGTCCCACCAACAGTGTAAAAGTGTTCCTGTTTCTCCACATCCTCTCCAGCACCTGTTGTTTCCTGACTTTTTAATGATCGCCATTCTAACTGGTGTGAGATGGTATCTCATTGTGGTTTTGATTTGCATTTCTCTGATGGCCAGTGATGGTGAGCATTTTTTCATGTGTCTGTTGGCTGCATAAAAGTCTTCTTTTGAGAAATGTCTGTTGATATGCTTCACCCACTTGTTGATGGGGTTGTTTGTTTTTTCCTTGTAAGTTTGTTTGAGTTCTTCGTAGATTCTGGATATTAGCCTTTTGTCAGATGAGTAGATTGCAAAAATTTTCTCCCATTCTGTAGATTGCCTGTTCACTCTGATGGTAGTTTCTTTTGCTGTGCAGAAGCTCTTTAGTTTAATTAGATCCCATTTGTCAATTTTGGCTTTTGTTTCCATTGCTTTTGGTGTTTTAGACATGAAGTCCTTGCCCATGCCTATATCCTGAATGGTATTGCCTAGGTTTTCTTCTAGGGTTTTTATGGTTTTAGGTCTAACATTTAAGTCTTTAATCCATCCTGAATTAATTTTTGTATAAGGTGTAAGGAAGGGATCCAGTTTCAGCTTTCTACATATGGCTAGCCAGTTTTCGCAGCACCATTTGTTAAATAGGAAATCCTTTCCCCATTTCTTGTTTTTGTTAGGTTTGTCAAAGATCAGATGGTTGTAGATGTGTGGTATTATTTCTGAAGGCTCTGTTCTATTCCATTGGTCAATATCTATGCTTTGGTACCAGTACCATGCTGTTTTGGTTACTGTAGCCTTGTAGTATAGTTTGAAGTCAGGTAGCGTGATTCCTCCAGCTTTGTTTTTTTGTCTTAGGATTGGCTTGGCAATGCGGGCTCTTTTTGGGTTCCATATGAACTTTAAAGTAGTTTTTTCCAATTCTGTGAAGAAAGTCATTGGTAGCTTGATGAGGATGTCATTGAATTTATAAATTACCTTGGGCAGTATGGCCATTTTCATGATATTGGTTCTTCCTATCCATGAGCATGGAATGTTCTTCCATTTGTTTCTGTCCTCTTTTATTTCATTGAGCAGTGGTTTGTAGTTCTCCTTGAAGAGGTCCTTCACATCCCTTGTGAGTTGGATTCCTGGGTATTTTCTTCTCTTTGAAGCAATTGTGAATGGGAGTTCCCTCATGATTTGGCTCTCTGTTTTTCTGTTATTGGTGTATAAGAATGCTTGTGATTTTTGCACATTGATTTTGTATCCTGAGACTTTGCTGAAGTTGCTTATCAGCTTAAGGAGATTTTGGGCTGAGATGATGGGGTTTTCTAAGTGTAAAATCATGTCATCTGCAAACAGGAACAATTTGGCTTCCTCTTTTCCTTATTGAATACCCTTTATTTCTTTCTCCTGCCCGATTGCCCTGGCCAGAACTTCCAACACTATGTTGAATAGGAGTGGTGAAAGGGGGCATCCTTGTCTTGTGCCAGTTTTCAAAGGGAATGCTTCCAGTTTTTGCCCATTCAGTATGATATTGGCTGTGGGTTTGTTAAAAATAGCTCTTATTATTTTGAGATATGTCCCATCAATACCTAATTTATTGAGAGTTTTTACCATGAAGGGCTGTTGAATTTTGTCAAAGCCTTTTCTGCATCTATTGAGATAATCATATGGTTTTTGTCTTTGGTTCTGTTTTTATGCTGGATTACATTTATCGATTTTCGTATGTTGAACCAGCCTTGCATCCCAGGGATGAAGCCCACTTGATCATGGTGGATAAGCTTTTTGATGTGGTACTGGATTCCGTTTGCCAGTATTTTATTGAGGATTTTTGCATCAATGTTCATCAGGGGTATTGGTCTAAAATTCTCTTTTTTTGTTGTGTCTCTGCCAGGCTTTGGTGTCAGGCTGATGCTGGCCACATAAAATGAGTTAGGGAGGATTCCCTCTTTTTCTATTGATTGGAATAGTTTCAGAAGGAATGGTACCAGCTCTTCCTTGTAGCTCTGGTAGAATTTGACTGTGAATTCATCTGGTCCTGGACTTTTTTTTGGTTGGTAAGCTATTGATTATTGCCTCAATTTCAGAGCCTGTTATTGGTCTATTCAGGGATTCAACTTCTTTGTGGTTTTGTCTTGGGAGGGTATATGTGTCCAGGAATTTATCCATTTCTTCTAGATTTTCTAGTTTATTTGCGTAGAGGTGTTTATAGTATTCCCTGATGGTAGTTTGTATTTCTGTGGGATCAGTGGTGATATCCCCTTTATCATTTTTTACTGCGTCTATTTGATTCTTCTCTTTTTTCTTCTTTATTAGTCTTTCTAGCAGTCTATCAATTTTGTTGATCTTTTCAAAAAACCAGCTCCTGGATTCATTGATTTTTTGAAGGGTTTTTTGTGTCTCTATCTCCTTCACTTCTGCTCTGATCTTAGTTATTTCTTGCCTTCTGCTAGCTTTTGAATATGTTTGTTCTTGCTTCTCTAGTTCTTTTAATTGTGATGTTAGGGTGTCAATTTTAGATCTTTCCTGCTTTCTCTTGTGGGAATTTAGTGCTATAAATTCCTCTCTACACACTGTTTTGAATGTGTCCCAGAGATTCTGGTATGTTGTGTCTTTGTTCTCGTTGGTTTCAAAGAACATCTTTATTTCTGCCTTCATTTCATTATGTACCCAGTAGTCATTCAGGAGCAGGTTGTTCAGTTTCCATGGAGTTGAGCAGTTTTGAGTGAGTTTCTTAATCCTGAGTCCTAATTTGCACTGTGGTCTGAGAGACAGTTTGATATAATTTTGGTTCTTTTACATTTGCTGAGGAGTGCTTTACTTCCAACTATGTGGTCAACTTTGAAATAAGTGTGATGTGGTGCTGAGAAGAATGTATATTCTATTGATTTGGGATGGAAAGTTCTGTAGATGTCTCTTAGGTCCACTTGGTGCAGAGCTGAGTTCAATTCCTCGATATCCTTGTTAACTTTCTGTCTTGTTGATTGGTCTAATGTTGACAGTGGAGTGTTAAAGTCTCCCATTATTATTGTGTGGGAGTCTAAGTCTCTTTCTAGGTCTCTAAGGACTTGCTTTGTGAATCTGGGTGCTCCTGTATTGGGTGCATATATATTTAGGATAGTTAGCTCTTCTTGTTGAACTGATCCCTTTACCATTATGTAATGGCTTTCTTTGTCTCTTTTGATCTTTGTTGGTTTAAAGTCTGTTTTATCAGAGACTAGGATTGCAAACCCTGCCTTTTTTTGTTTTCCATTTGCTTAGTAGATCTTCCTCCATCCCTTTATTTTGAGCCTATGTGTGTCTCTGCATGTGAGATGGGTCTCTTGAATACAGCACACTGATGGGTCTTGACTCTTTATCCAATTTGCCAGTCTGTGTCTTTTAACTGGAGCATTTAGCCCATTTACATTTAAGGTTAACATTGTTATGTGTGAATTTGATCCTGTCATTATGATGTTAGCTGGTTATTTTGCTAGTTAGTCGATGCAGTTTCTTCCTAGCATCGATGGTCTTTACAATTTGGTGTGTTTTTGCAGTGGCTGGTACTGGTTGTTCCTTTCCATGTTTAGTGCTTCCTTCAGGAGCTCTTTTAGGGCAGTCCTGGTGGTGACAAAATCTCTCAGCACTGGCTTATCTGTAAAGCATTTTATTTCTCCTTCACTTATGAAGCTTAGTTTGGCTGGATATGAAATTCTGGGTTGAAAATTCTTTTCTTTAAGAATGTTGAATATTGGCTCCCGCTCTCTTCTGGCTTGTAGAGTTTCTGCAGAGAGATCCGCTGTTAGTCTGATGGGCTTGCCTTTGTGGGTAACCCGACCTTTCTCTCTGGCTGCCTTTAAAATTTTTTCCTTCATTTCAACTTTGGTGAATCTGACAATTATGTGTCTTGGAGTTGCTCTTCTCAAGGAGTATCTTTGTGGTGTTCTCTGTATTTCCTGAATTTGAATGTTGGCCTGCCTTGCTAGGTTGGGGAAGTTTTCCTAGATAA
The DNA here is from genome assembly GCF_028885625.2 of Pongo pygmaeus. Lineage (NCBI taxonomy): Eukaryota > Metazoa > Chordata > Mammalia > Primates > Hominidae > Pongo > Pongo pygmaeus. Next base: position 14,680,714 of record NC_085930.1, on the reverse strand, counting down.
TATCCTGCAGAGTGTTTTCCAACTTGGTTGATTCTCCCTGTCACTTTCAGGTACACCAATCAGACATAGATTTGGTCTTTCCACATAGTCCCATATTTCTTGGAGGCTTGCTTGTTTCTTTTTACTCTTTTTTCTCTAAACTTCTCTTCTAGCTTCATTTCATTCATTTGATCTTCAGTGATTGAAGAAATCATTTTTTAAATAAATTTAGTGGAGCTTAAGTGAATAGCCTTTGTAAGGCTACAGTATGTCCTATGCCTTCATGTTCACTTGCCACTCACTCACTGACTCACTCAGAGCAACTTTCAGTCCTGCAAGTTCCATCACGGTAAGTGTCTTATACAACTATACATTTTGTTTACCTTTTATACCATATTTTTATGGTACATTTTCTATTTTTAGCTGTGTTTAGATACACAAATACTTGCCATTGTGTTTCAGTTACCTACAGTATTAAGTAAAGTAATATGCAGTACAGATTTGTAGCCTAGGAGCAATAGACTATAGGATATAACCTACATCTGTAGTAGGCTATCATATATGTTTTGTAAGTATACTCTATGATGCTCACACAACAAAATGGCCTAATGAGACATTTCTACAAATGTATTTCTGTTGTTAAATATTGCATGTCTGTAATGTATACATTGTGAAATGGCTATATCAATCTAATTACAGTATCCACTGCCTCGCATATTTATCATGCTTGCAATGGGAACTTTTAAAATCTACTCGGTAATTTTCAAGGATACATTTTTAATAAGTATTGTCATCATGTTTTACAATAGGTCCCTTGAACCTATTCCTCCTATCTTACTGAAATTTTGAATCCTTTGATCAGTATCTCCCCAACCCTCTGCCCCACAGCTCCTGGTAACCACCATTCTACTTCCTGCTTTAGTGAGTTCAACATTGTTAGATTCGACATACATGTGAGATCATGCAGTATTTGTCTTTCTGTACCTGGCTCACATCACTTAATCCAATGTCTCTAAGTTCATCCATGTTGTCACAAATGACATAATTTATTTTTAAATGTAAAGTAGTATTTCGTTGTGTATATATAACACATTTTCTTCATTCATTCATTAATGAGCACTTAGTTTGTTTTTGTATATTGGCTATTGGGAATAATGTAATGAGCATAAGAATGCAGATATCTATTCAACATAATGAATTCATTTCCTTTGGATATAACTCAGTAGCAGAGTTGCTGAATCATATGTTAGTTCTAACTTTAATTTTTTGAGGAAATTTGAAACTGTTTACCCTGTCTGTACTAATTTTCATTCTCATCAAGGGTATTCAGGGGTTTTCTTTTCTCCATATTCTCTCTTACACTTGTTATCTGTAGTCTTTTTGATAATTGCTAGTTTAACAGGTGTGATGAAATAACTCATTATGGTTTTAGATGACTAGTAATTGTGAGCATTTTTTTCATATACTTGTTGGCAACTTGTACATCTTTTGTGAAATGCCTATTCAGATTCTTTGCCGATTTCTATTCAGGGTTTCCTTGTTTTCTTTCTATAAAGTTGCTTGAGTTCCTTATATATTTTAGATATTGATCCCTTATCAGATGAATGGTGTGCATATATTTTTCCCATTTCATTTGTAGTCTCTTTATTCTGTTGATTGTTTCTTTTGCTGTGCAGAAGGTTTTTAGTTTGATGTAATCCCATTTGTCAATTTTTCTTTTGTTGCCTATGCTTCTGGGGTCACACCTCCCAAAAAATCATCGCCCAGACCAATAGCATAGATCTTTTCCCATTTTTTTCTAGTAGTTTTAGAATGTCATGTCCTATTAAGACTTTAACCCATTTTGAGTTGACTTTTGTAAATTATGCCAGATAAGAGTACAACTTCATTCTCCTTTATGTGGCTATTCAGTTTTTATACCACCATTTATTGAGGAGACTCATTTCCCCATTTTGTGGTCTTGACAATTTTGTCAGAAACCAACTGCATGTAAATATGTGGATTTCTTGCTAACCTCTCAATTCTGTTCCATTTTCTATGGTTCTATTTATAACATTATTATGACGTTTTTATTACTAAAACTTTGCAGTTTACTGTGACATCAGGTAGAGTGATTCCTCTAGCTTCATTTTCTTTTGGATCAATATTACTTTTGCTATTCCATGTAAATTTTGTAATTCCACATACATTTTAAGATAGCTTTTTGTATTTATGCGGAAAATTCCATTGCTAGAGATAGTAATTTTCTTGAATATGTAGATTGCTTTCCATAGCATGGACATTCTAACAATGTTATACTTCCTTCCAGTATGTTGACATCTATTTATGTGTTCCTCAATTTCTTTCATCAAGGTTTTATAGTTTCAGTGTAAGGTTTTTCTCCTCTTTTGTTAAGTTTATTCCTAAATATTTAACATTTTTATAGCTATTATAAATGGAATTGTTTTCCTGAATCAATTTCTTTAACCAGTTTTTATTAATTTGCTGTTAGTGTGTAGAATGCTACTAATATTTGTATGGTGATTTCGATCCTGCAAATTTACTCAAATTTTTATTAGTTCTAACAGTTTTTTAATGGAGTCATTAGGTTATTTTGTAATAAGATTATGTCATCTGCAAAAAACAATTTTAATTCATTTCCTATTTGGATGTCTTTTTTTTTCTCATGTCATGCAACCTCATGCAGCCAACGTAGTACTAGAAGTCCTAGCCAGAACAATTAAGCAAAAGGTTGCCTGCAACAGTAGACAGAAGATCATCTATCTATATAATATACATATAAATTATATTTATAATAAAATAAAATGTATATTATATATAATAATATATTACTTTCAGCTAATTAAAGTATGCACTGCCTCACATATTTATCATTTTTGTGGTGAGAACCTTTCAGACTATATGTGTGTCCTTATGGGTAAGACTCTTGTAGTCAGCTTCTCATTGGATTTTTTTTTTTTTTTTGTACTGTTCAGCCACACTATGTCTTCTTTGGAAACTTAATTTATTTACATTCAAGGTAATTATTGATAGGTAAGGACTTAACTACTGCCGTTTTCTTAATTGTGTTTTGATTGTTTATTAGGTTCTTTGTTCCTTTCCCTCTTTCTGTCTTTATTTGTGATTGAGTGATTTTTTCTGGTGTTACACTGTGATTAACTCTTATTTGTCTTTTGTGTAGCTATATTTTAGTTTTGTGGTTGCCATGAGACTTAGATAAAACATTTTATAGTTATAACAGGCTATTTTAAATTGATAACAGCTTAATTTTGATTGCATAGAAAACACTTTTACACCACCCCCATCTACAAACATTTTATATATCCCTCAGTAAATTATTGTAGCTATTATTATTTTAATAGTTTTGTTTTTTTATTGTAGCTATTATTATTTTAATAGTTTTGTCTTTTAATCTTAATATTAAGTTTATAAGTGATTTACACAATCCCATTGCAATATTTGAGTATTCTGAGCTAACAGACTCAGTTTGCAATTACTGGTCTGGACCTGGGGCCATGGAAGCCTTCCCAGCACTGGGTTTTACTGGAGTAGGCCTGTTTTTGAGACCTGAGGCAAAGTATCATGCTCACTTCCCTCTCCTTTTTTAAAGAGGAAGGTATCTCTCTTCATGCTGTGCTGCCTGGAATTAGGGAAGGAAAGGAGTGACTGGGTAATGTAAAACTGGCCTTCCTACTTTCTTTATTTTTCTTATTTTGGTTTTACTCCGAGGTGCTGTAATCTCTCACCTGATTTTCATAACTTTTGTGAAGATACATTCCTTCATGGGTAGCTGTTCAAGTGGTTGTTTCTTCAGGGCAATGAGTGCTAAAAGTTCTATTCTGCCATCTTGACCTTTACTAAATTTAAATAATACCTTAATAAGGAGGTTGAGATTAACAAAACATTCCTCTTCACTTAGAAAAGTTAAAAGAACAAAAGATACACATAAAAAGAATATCACTATTTTTGCAAACCTCTAAAACGTGTGTCTAGCAATAATTCCAATGTTTCATAATACATTAACTAACACTATTAAGAGAAAATGAACTGTATATTAATAATCTCTTGTTAAAAAACATGATAACGTCAATGAAGGGTTTTTTGGCAAAACATGGAACTTTCATATGATTTAGCTTCTAGATCTAGCTAACATATTACAAAAGATACATTAGGAAGTCATGTTTCACAAGAAGAATGCAATAAGCAATAATGAAAACTTAAAACTATTCTAGCGCATATACAATCTATTTCTTTCAAGGATGAATTTACAAAAATCAAAGAAGGTTGGGGTACCTATACATTAAAAGACATTCAGGAGACATTTTAATCACATGCAATATGTAAACCTTTTTATATTATGGAAAGCTTTTGGGTACTATACAGTATATGTGTTGCACAGATAGATAGCATTGTATATATGCATACCTACGTATGTATTAATATTGATATTGTATATTAATATATCATTTACATTTTAAAATATGGTACAATGAAACAATAGGAATTGGCAACAGTTTAAAATACAAACAAGTAAAAAACAGTTTTATGGTTATAGATATATAGAATATTCCATTCTAGGTATAAATGCCTCAGATAATTAGTATGAATAGAAATCTGTTTTTGCACGTAGAATAGATACACATTGGTAAACTCAGTTTATATATGTGCAGGCTTTTTATAAACTAAATATTTTCATACAATATTAAAGGCCTAATGTTAATTATAAGAATGTTAAGCAGACTTAACTCTTTTCTTTATTAGCTAATAATAGCCTTAATAAAGAATAGAAGTATGATTGCTTAGGTATTTTCATATAGATTTCTATCCAGTTTTCTTCCAATTTAATGAAGTAAAGTGTCAGTGCTAATTGCCTATATCTTTCTTGCCCTAATCTTTAAAAATTTCTGGTAGATAAAATAAGGTCTGCAAGAGCAGTAAGTCGATAGATCTGTGTGAAAAGACAGCGAAGGGCAGACAATTGAAAATTAGTGGTGATGTTCTTTCCTAAGAAGATGATTTTTACCAATGCATACTGATATCGTTTGGCTGTGTTCCTCTCCCTAAAATCTCATCTTGAATTGCAATCCCCATAATCTGTCCATGTCAAGGAAGAGACCAGGTGGAGGTAATTGAAACATTTGGGTGGTTCCTTCATACTGTTCTCATGATAGTGAGTGAGTTCACAGGATCTGATGGTTTTATATGTATGGTAGTTCCTTTTGCATTCATTCTCCTTCCTGCTATCTTGTGAAGAAGGTGCCTTCCTTCCCCTTTCCCTTCCCCTTCCACCATGATTTTAAGTTTCCTGAGGCCTCCCCAGCCATGCTGAATTGAGTCAACTAAACCTCCCTCCTTTATAAATTACCCAGCATCGAGCAGTTATTTGTAGCAGTATGAAAACAAACTAATACACATACACTCCTCCCTTCCTTGCACACACCACTTCTATTATGCTATCTAATCATACCAATTTGGGTAGCTATAAAATTGTGAAAGAGATTAAAACGAAGATGATTAAGCAATGTATTGGAGTAGTGTTGTCTTTCACACCATACATATTCATTAAACTGTATGTTTTCAGGAAAGGTTAAGGCACTTTGGTGTTTGTCTTGTAAAATGCTTTTGGAAAGCAATGGTCGATAAAATCTCCTAATCCTCTACTGGGAAAGTGTCTTTTTCTTAACTGATATTTCTGCAAGGTCCCATGAAGCAGGATCCTGATATGATTAACACTAGAAACTGTTCCTTTCTAGCTGAATGTAGAAGGTACTGAATGGAATTTAAGATCAAAATTATATGCCCTAGCTAATACCTAGAATACAGCCACTGCATATTGTTAGAGTGGTATGCTTTAAAAGTTTAAGCTTTGGGAGGCCAAGGCGGGTGGATCATGAGGTCAGGAGTTCAAGACCAATCTGGCCAACATGGTGCAACCCCGTTTCTACTAAAAATACAAAAACTAGCCAGGCGTGGTGGTGGGCGCCTGTAATCCCAGCTACTAGGGAGGCTGAGGCAGAGAATTGCTTGATCCCAGGAGTTGGAGGTTGCAGTGAGCCAAGATCGCGTCACAGCACTCCAGCCTGGGCAATAGAGTGAGACTCGGTCTCAAAAAAAAATAAATAAAAAGTCTAATCTATATATTGGAATGATAAACATCCCTTAAGAATATTCAGAATGTGCACACACCCATGCACATACACATGTATCATCCTATTTCTAGAGAGGGGTAGTCCAAAAGTTTTTCTATAAGTAACCTTTATATAATCAAGCTTCTAAAACAAATTGCTCAATATTTCAATAGATGATAAAAAAAATATGAAAAATTCTGAACTTTTAATTTAAAAATTCAACCAGAAATAACACACTTAGGTAAGAACACTTTTGAAGTGCATGCTACCTAAGTGCCTTTCTTTGCCAGTAAAATCCTCAGCAACACATTTTCATATTTTCCACTTCTGAGCACTGGTAACTTTCAATGACGACAAACTCATTACTATGTGTTTGCTTTAGTAACACATAAATTAAAGGGCTTACAGTATTTCTTGATCTAAACTCTGTTTCATAGTATGAGGCCATCTTTCAAAAAATAATAACCTTACTTTTAAAAGGTTTAATGCTCAGCCAATTTTAAAGTTAAAAAGGCAGGAATTAAATAATTTTCCCTAGGGAAATATACCTTGGCGAGAACTACTATGATTCTCATGTTCCCAATCTCCCTCCCTCATGTGCAAGATATTTTAAATGTATTTAAACATCCTAGGATCTATTATGTTTGTGCATTAAAACTAATCCAAAATTGAATTTCTATCTTCCAATTTAAAGTGAAGAAGTACATGGTATAAGTCACAATTACTATTAAAACTAATATAAAGCTATCAATTGTTTTCCTGGGTAGACATACCCAAATCCACTAGGATAATGCTATATTCCTTAGATCTAATGACTTATCATTAGATTAATAAGCAGAGATTTTTATTCATCAGTCTTCTTTAAATTTCATTCACTTAATCTGTGCTTCATTTTGGCAATATCTCTGCTATTCAAAGAGTTGGCAAAATCCTGGAATACAGACTCTCAGAGTTTAACTATAACATAGATGTGGATTCGCTCAAATATCTCTACATTTAAGAATTTCTTTTACAGATTCTGCCTCTAACTTAAATTTTAAATATTTTTGTTAGGTTTAAACTAAAGTGATCAATAACATCACTTTAGTTTAAACCCACATCTGCTCATACACTGTTTGAAAAGCAGTGACATCCCTAGGACCTTATCACTATTTATGTGCCTTTATTGCATTAGTTCCAACATGCATGTAAACATCTTTCCTCTCCTCTACCTAGATGAATCTCCTAAGAGCCAGTTTAAATACAGATTTATCTGTAAAATCATTCTTTATTATTCTTATCCATGACATTCTCCCATTTCTGAATTCATTGTCAGCATGAGCCCTGACATCAAATAGTTTAAAATACCTTGTTTATTCAATGAAATCAAACTTCAAAAAATAACTAATGATATGAACTAGGGCCAAATGAGTGACATAAACCACAAGTGCACGTCTGAGGCAAGGAAAATCACCAGGCGTGGGCAATATCTGCGTTTTCTTAAAGAAAAGGCAACAGGGCCACAAAGAGAAACGTTGTCCACTTCATGAATAAGAACAGAAAATGATACTTTTGTAAATGAATGTAACAGTGAAGAAAAATTTACCATTACTCATTTCTAGAAAATTTATTAGGAAATGTACATAAGGACATAATATGTTAACCATAACTTGTGAAACTAAAATATTTACCCCAAATCACCATGTTTCCTAAGTTCTATCCTAAAATAACTTCAGAAAGATACCATTTCTTGAACCAAATAAAACTAGATATAATTTAAATCATTGTAAGTTGCAACAGTAGACTTTTTTTCTAATGGTAAGGACTTTTGTTGCCTTAAATGAGTATTATGAACAGAGCTATGTAGTGAGAAATTGCCTAGGTTTTCTTATCATCGTTCAAAAAAGAAATAATCTGATTCTCTAGAGGAGAAAAAGGCATTTTGTCTCCTTACTACAGCATTATAGAAATATTCTTAAAGAACATCAAACTCCCTTTGGTCCAATTCAATACTTTCCAGGTAACAATAAGATCTACCATTTTTTTTTCTTTGAGTAGACATAGTCTACTCACTATCCAAGAAACTGGGTTAGTTTCTTACGATCTACTCCAGTGAACAGAGCAGAATTGCCTGCTTAAAGTGAATAAGCAGGCATTGTGTTTCATTAATCAATATCCTGTGAAATTGGTTCACTTGATTTGTACCTCATTTTGACAATACGTTTAAGTTAATGAAACAGAAATCTTAACGTAAAACACTTAGAATAACTATACCTTTCCTCATAGTGTTCCAAAAATAATACTTTAACTATAATAATTTTTACCTTAAATTAACTGTTTGAAGTAATCCATAACTAAAATATCAATAAATATATTATTGGTAAAATATTCATAAGTATATTCAATAAATAACTAGAATTAATTTAAATCTGATTTAAAAGGAAAATTAATTATTAATGAGTTTAGAATTAACTTTTTGATAATTAAAACTGAATAAACTATTGTTAAGAAATATGGGGTAGATAAAAATTTTAAAGTATATTGCAAGTTTAAATTTCTTAATTATAATGCTATATTGGCCTTTGCCCTCTATAACAAGTTATATGATGACATGTATCAGTGTTAAAGATGAACTGAGTTGAAAATAAAAATAGTTTTGAATGTTAGATTTTTGTATATTTATACTTAAACTAATTCCTTATAATTTATAACTTGCTTCTATGAAATAAAAAAGTAAAAAATTTTTGAATATCTTCAAGGTCTGTACTTCTCCAGTGATCTTCTAAACAAGGAACAAACCCAACTGTTGCTAATTGTTGAGTTTTCAGAATACATATTTCCTACATTAAAGACCTCAAATCTTCTTTCATATAAAAAAAACTTGGTCTGATGAAATTATCCATTTGCCATATCATCTCAGTCTTTTCAAAAATACACATATAAGCCCTGAAATTCATATTTGGGTAATGGTAATAGCTTGTCAAGTTGATGACTGTTTGCTCATTCCTTCAAACTTTATTTTCATATTTACAGAAAGACTCAAGAGTGCAGAGAAAGTGTTATACAGATGGCAAATAAATATTGCTTATAATTTTCTTCATTTCTCTTCTTTTTTGTTCATCACTTGGTTTATTTGCATGAAAACAGGGCCTCTGATTCTTAAGAATTCATTTGCATGAATTGTCTCAGCACAAAAAGTCACAGTTCCTCATTAACAAGTAAAACTCTGTGATCATAGAACAATAGAATGTAAAGGTGAAAAGGACACCAGAAATATACAATCTACACTTTACAGAGATGAAGATAGTGAATTCCAGCAAATAAAAATTGTTTCAGCAAGATAACTCTTTAATTTTAACAAATGCTGAATTGTGCTTAATTTTACATGAATGTCAAATAATTATATGTTTCACATTAAAAACCAGGGTCACCGAGGCATGTAAGGGACTTATTTTAGATCTCATATACAAAATCCTCTTTTGCTCAAGATGCTTATTGATGATGTTTTGAATGTTATTTATTTTCTCTTGGCATTATGATAATAAACTGCACAAAGGATAATAGGTTTAGATGAGGAATGCTTAGCCTATGCTGTTTTCTCTCTATTTTAATAATTCCACTTAATGCAAAAGGAGAAAAACTGAAAGAAATTTATGAGCAATCTTGTTTCTAGGCATAAGAGTTTTTGAAAGTTTCTTAACAAATGTGAATAATAAAATAAATACCTATGTTTAAATACTACAAATGGCCTTTTATTTTGTATTAATACACTTTATTTTTAGAGCAGTTTTTGCTTTATAAAAAATTGAAGAGAAAGTTCAAAGAGTTCCCATATATTCCCCTCCCCAACAGCAATCTTTCTCCCCACCATCCACACACAATTCCCCCTATTATTAACATTTTCCATTTGTGTGGTATATTTCTTATGGATCATGACCCAGTATTGGTATATTATCATTATCTAAAGTCTGTAGTTTATATATGGTTTATAGTGTATATTAGGGTTCACAATTTGCATTGTTCAGTTTCATAGGTTTGGACCAATGCATAATATCATGTATCCACCCTAACTGTATTATATTCTTATGGTATAGTTCCACTGCCCTAAATGTCCCCTGCTCTAACCTATCCATGCCTCCAGTCCCCTTCCTTCACTCTGAAGCCATGGAAACCACTGGCTGTGGACCATCTCTATGGCTTTGCACTTTCCAGAATGCCATATAGTTGGAATCACATGACATGTAGTCTTTTCAGGTTGCCTTCATTTAGTTAGTAATATAAATCTAAAGTTCTTCCTCGTTTACCTGGCTTGATAGCTTTTTAAAAATATATTTTGGTAAGAATACTTAACATGAGATCTAACTTCTTAACAGATTTATAACTGTACAATACGATAGGGTTACAACAGGCACACTACTGTATAGAAAATCTAGAACTGGTTCATCTTGCATTACTGAAACTTTATATCCACTGATAAGCAGCTCCCCATTTCCCAATCCCCCTGCCCCAGCAATCATTGTCATTCTGCTCTTTTGCTTCACTGAGTATAACTGTTTTAGATACCTCATATAAGTGGAATCATGGAGTATTTGCTGTTCTGTGACTAATTTATTTCACTTAGCCTAATTTCCTTCAGATTCATCCATGTTGTTTCATATTGCATAATTTCCACCTTCTTTAAGTTGGAGTAGTAGTAAATTGTGTGTATACACATATGTACGTATATATATATATATACATATGTATACACCCATACATACATATCATGTTTTTTCTCATTTATTTATCTGCTTATGAAAATTTATTTTATAATAAACAAAACATAGTTACCAGCTTTGTAAATCTGGGCAAGTCACTTGATCTGACTGGATTCCTGATTAATAAGGTTAACAAAGACATTGCATAGCATTAAAATAAAGAGCTACTTGAAGAATATATACATGGCACTTAGAACAGTTGCAAGAATGTACTAAGTAGTAATTACAATTATTTTTGTTGTCAACAATATTTTTGTCTCTTTTATGCTGTGTGTGTGTGTGTGTGTGTGTGTCTGTGTGTGTACACACAACATAGGGAAATTATTTGTCTTTAAGCAAGATAAAAAGAATAAAACTCCACTAGTCAGGGAAAACTACTATTGACCTTACAGTTTATTTTCTCCTACACAGTTTCACAACAAAAATATTTCTATTGAGTGTGTATAAAAAATCAGATTCTATTATATACGGTCTTTGGCAATGTGTTTTTAATTTTGCATTGTGACTTCAACTAGTAAGTATCCATATCATCACCTTAATTAATACATAATATTCTATTTTTGCGTGTATTGCAAAGTAATTAGTTGTATTCAATTCCAACAGTTATTTAGACTGATTTCTGGTTTTTTTCTTAAAACTTCTTAGAATAAAATCTTCGAACATAATATTCTCAATATTACTATTTTTAAAAGTAGCCAAACCAATAGACAAGACAGGGTACCCCCTTGTTTTAAATTTGTATTTATTTAATTGTAAGTGACCTTTTTTCTTAATTCTAATTTGTGTGTATTGACAATATCTTTTATTTTATTTAAAATTTGCAGCAACCCTAAGAGTTACACCTCATATCAATAATCTATAGTTCTATGAGGATAAATTCAAAACATTTTTAATGTAATTTACTCAAATAAGAATAACCTAAATTGTTAAATACGTATATTTCAAGGCCAATACTATGGAATTTCTAATTCTATTTGTCTCAGAGGTCTAAGAAATTCATATTTTTAATACACTCAATAATTTTTCCCTTACACACAAGCGTGCCAAGTAGTGAATAACCACTGGCCTAAACCTGGTATTTTTACTCAAGATATTTCTGCAGAGTGTTTAAAAGTTTTAATAAGAATGGTTTTGTAAAGATCTCAATAAAGTACTTAGGGATTTGCATTGCAAAATAGTTTCATAGAGGCTTTAAGTTGCTTCCAGTTACCATGTCCATACATTATTTATTTGCTTGCTGTTTTTTCTCAATTTTTAAATTGTATTTAAAATATCGAAGTTAATATAATATGGGAATTTTATTAAATGTGTAAATGAAATATAAGTGAAAACATGGTAAAAACTTTTAGCTAAAGTATTTTAATTATCCCAGATATAGGACTCTCACTAAAGATTATGATAAATACCATAAATTGCAATGAAATTGATAACGAGTAAAATGTAATTGGGTAGATTCCCATATTTACCTATATAAATTAGCTATTTTTAGGGATGATTTTTGTTCTCCAGGATATTTTTACTCTAATCCTCTCTGGCTCTTTTAAAAAAATTTCCCTCTGCATTTTATACAGTTTTTTTCATACTCTAAAGTAGATTTAAATGTACTATTAGAATTTTTCCCATTGATATCCATTCTAATATCCAGTTTCTTATTTATTTCCTCTTCTGTTTTGTTTAGTATTACTTTGTTCATGTCATGTTGCTTCTGCCTTGCAGATTTCCCTTTTCACATTTTACAGAAGCAATTTACAGTATTGATGTCAATTTGTTTTCTGAAACTGCATTTGAGTTTCTGTCACAATAATTTCCAGTTATGTTTAACTTCTGAATTACGAACTTTTATTTCATTTTATTCTTTCAAGGTAAATTTTCTGGCAACCCATGCATCTCCCATTTTATTTAGTACCAAATGAGAAGAGGTATCCAAGCCTAATATTTTCTACTAGACATATTGAAGTGGGCTTACTTCTGTTAACGTTTCATTCAGAAGTCAACTACATGCAACTGGATGCAGTCAGCTCTCATCTGAATTCCCTGATTCCCATAGGAATTAATCCAATTTAGCTATTCTGGTCTGACCTGGTGGAAACTCATTCTATACCTACTATATTAACAAAGAACATAAAAATCCCATATTCCTAATAATTGTCACCACTACATTTTCCTTGTTTCCTCTAATTTATCTACATCTTTAAAATGATATATTCTAAGTTTGAGAGGAGGAGATGGAGCACATGGCTGAAAAAAGCTCTCCAGTGATGGTCACCCACTGGAGTCACACCAAATTGAACAACTATCCATGACGAAATGCACTTCATAAGAACCAAAAATAAGGTGAACAATCACAGTACCTGGTTTTAACATCATATTAAAAAAAGAGACACTGAAGATGTAGGAAAGACAGTCCTGAGTTGCCCACACCACTTCTCTCCCATCCCCTCTTAGTGGCCACATGGCATGGAGACATAATCTGTGCACTTGATGGAGGGAGAGCACAGTGATTGTGGGACTTAGCATTGGAACTTAGTGTTGCCCTATGACAGCGGAAAGCAACACAGGGCCAAACTCCGTCATGGGTTCATTTTGGTGGGATCCTGTTGACGATCCTGGCAAGAGGCAAATTGTCCATCCCAGCAGTCAGAACCTGAGTTCTAGCAAGCCCTGCTACCACAGACAAAAGTGCTTTGGGGTTCTAAATAAACTTGAAGGGCAATCTATGCTACAGGACTGCAATTTCTAAGCAAGTCCTGGTGCTGTGCTGGGCTTAGAGTCGAAGGACTTTGTCTTGTGGCTTGGGTTCCAGCTTAGCCACAGTAGAATAGAGCACCAGGTAGAAACCTAAGATTCACAACTCAAGGCCCTGCTCCCAGATAGCATCTCTGAATGCACCCAGGGCTAGGGGGAACTCACGCTGGAGGGAATGACACAGGCATGGCTGTATTTGCCACCTACTGATTATAGAGCCTTGGGCTTTGAGTGAACATAAGAAGTAGCCAGGTAGTGGACACCATGGGCCTTGGGTGAGATCCAGTGCTGTGCTGGCTTCAGGTATGACCCAGCACAGTACCAGTGGTGGTGGTCACAGGAGTGCTTGTGTCACCCTTCCCTCAGCTTCAGCCAGCTAAGCACAGAGAGAGACTCCTCCTACCTCAAACACATTTAATAATCAGACTCCCAAAGGTCAAGGATAAAGAAAAGATCCTAAAAGAAGCAGGAAAAAAAGAGCCAAATAACATTCAAAGGAGTTCCAATATGTCTGGCAGCAGACTTTTCACTGGAAACCTTACAGGCAAGGAGACAGTGGCATGACATATTTCAAGAGTTGAAGGAAAAAAAAAAAACTTGTATCATAGAATAGGATACCCAGCAAAAAGTGTCCTTCAAACATGAAGGACAAATAAAGACTTTTCCAGACAAACAAGAGCGGAGAGATTTCATCAATACCAGAATTGTCCTACAGAAAATCTTAAAAGGAGTTCTTCAGTCTCAAAGAAAAGAGCATTAATGAGCAATAAAAAAAATCCTCTGAAAGAACAAAACACTCTGGTAATAGTAGGCACATAAAAAAACACATATTATAACACTGTAATTGTGGTGTGTAAAGTACTAATACATGAGTAGAAAGACTAAAAGATGAACCTATCAAAAATAATAACTACAATGACTTTTCAATACATAGTTAATACAGTAAGATATAAATAGAAACAACAAAAAGTAAAAAAGGAGAGACATGTAGTTAAAGTGTAGAGTTTTTATTAGTTTTCTCTTTGTTCATTTGTTTGTTGGTATATGCAAACAATGTAAACTTGTCACCAGTTTAAAATAATGAGTTATATCATCTGCAAACCTCATGGTAAACTCAACTCAAAAAATCCTCTCACAAATACCCACAAAATTAAAACACAAACACAACACTACAAAAATTGCTTTGACTAAAAGGAAAACAAGAAGGAAAGAAAGTAGAGAGAGCAGATGACAAAACAACCAGAAAACAGCTAACAAAATGGCAGGAGTAAATCAATACTTATCAATAATAATATTGAATGTCAATTGACCAAACTGTCTAATCAAAAGACATAGAGTGGCTAAATGCATTTTTAAAAAAGACCCAACAATCTGTTGCCTGTAAGTAGCATACTTCACTGCTAAAGAAACATACAGACTGAAGATGAAGGGAAGGAAAAGGATATTCCATTCAAATGCAAAGGAAAAAAGAGCAAGAGTAGCTATACTTATATCAGACAAAATAGATTTGAAGACAAAAACTATAAAAATGAACAAATGTTATATAATGATAAAAGGGTCAATTCAGCAAGATGATATAATAATTTTAAATATATATGCACCCAAAACTGGAGCTCCAGGATATACAAAGCAAATATTATTAGAGCTAAAGAGAGAGATAGACCCCAATACAATAAGAGGTAGAGACTTCAATATCACACTTTCAGCATTGGGCAGCTCTCCCAGATGGAAAATCAACAAGGAAACTTGAGTTTATCTGCACTAGAGACTAAATGGACCTAATAAATATTTACAGGACATTTCATCCAATGGCTGCAAAATGCACAATCATTTTCTCAGCACATGAATCATTCTCAAAAACAAACCATATGGTAAACCACAAAACAAGCCTTTAAAAATTTAAAAACAATGAAATTATATCAATTATCTTTTCTGACCACAATAGAATAAAACTAGAAATTAATAAGAAGAGGAATTTTGGAAATTATACAAACAAATACAAATTAAACCATATGCTCCTGAGTGACCAGTGGGTCAATGAAGAAATTAGGAAGATAATTTAAAATATTCTTGAGACACATGATAATGAAAACAAAACATATTAAAGCCTATGGGATATAGAGAATGCCATACAAAGAGTAAAACTTATAACAATAAACACCTACATGAAAAAAGTAGAAAAACTTGAAATAAACAACCTAATGTGAATCTTAAAGAATAAAAAAGCAAGAGCAGACCAAACACACAAAGATAATAAATAATAGAATCAGACAATAAGTAAATAAAATTGAAATGAAGAAAACACACAAAATGAGCAATGAAAGGAACAGCTGGTTTTTTGAAAAGACAAACAAAATCTACAAACTTTTAGCCAGACCTATTTTTTAATATAGAGAGAAGACCCAAATAAATAAAATCAGAAATGAAAAGGGAAACATTACAATCAATAGCATAGAAATCCAAAGGATCATTATTGACTACTATAAGCAATTATATATCAATAAACTGGAAAATCTGGAAGAAATGGATACGTTCCTAGACATATGAAACCCACCAAGATTGAAGCATGAAGAAATCCCAAATCAGAATAGAACAATACCAATTAAAGAAATTGAAGTTCTAATAAAAAGTCTCCCAGCAAAGAAAAGCCCAGAACCTGATGGCTTCGCTGCTCAATTCTATGCAACATTTAAACAAGAACTAATACCAGTCCTACTCAAAGTATTCCAATAAATAGAGGAGGAGGAAATACTTCCAAACTCATTCTATGAGGCCGGTATTACTCTGATACCAGACAAAGACACATCAGAAAAGTTAAACTACAGGCTAATATCCCTGATGAACATTGATGCAAAAATGCTCAACAAAATACTTACGAATCAAATTCAACAACACATTAAAGAGATCATTCATCATGACTAAGTTAGATTTATCCCATGGATGGAAGGATACGCAATATATGCAAACCATTCAACATATGCAAATCAATCAATATGATACATCATATCTACAGAATAAAGGAAAAATCATATGATCATTTCAATCGATGCTGAAAAAGCACTTGATAAAATTCAAAATCTCTTTATGATAAACTGTGGATAGAAGGAACATACCTTAATACAATAAAAGCCATATATGACAGACCCATAGCTAGTATCATACTGAATGGGGAAAAACTAAAAGCCCTTCCTCTAAGATCTGGGACAAGACAAGGAAGCCCACTTTCACCATTGTTATTCCACCTAACAATGGTTAAGTAAGTCCTAGCTAGAGCAATCAGAGAAGAGAAAGAAATAGAGGGCCTCCAATTAGAAAAGAAGATGTCACATTATCCTTGTTTGCAGATGACATAATCTTATATTTGGGAAAACCTAAAAATTCCACCAAAAAACTATTAGAATTGATAATCACATTTAGTAAGTTGCAAGATACAAAGTCAACACACAAATATCAACAGCATTTCTATATGTCGACACTAAACAATCTGAAGAAGAAACCAAGAAAGTCATCCTGTTTATAATAGGTACAAATAAAATAAAATACCAAGGAATAAAATTAAACAAGGAAGTGAAAGATCTCTACAAAGAAAGCCATAAATATTGATGCAAGACATTGAAGAGGACCAAAAACAGGAAGGATATTTCATGTTCATGCATTAGAAAAATTAATATAGTTAAAATTTTCATACTGCCCAAAGCAATCTACTAATTCAATGCATTCCCTATCAAAATACCAAAGACATCCTTCACAGAAACAAACAAAATAATCTTAAAATTTACATGGAATCACAAAAGACTCAGAGTAGCCAAAGTTAGAATGAGAAAAAAATAACAAAACTGGAGGAATCACATTACCTGACTTCAAGTTATACTACAGCGCTATAGTAATCAAAATGCTGTGGTACTGGCATAAACAAACACATAGACCAATGTAACAGAATAGAGAACCCAGAAAGCCTATAATGAACTCATTTTTGATACAGGTGCCAAGAACATACACTGGAGAAAAGACAGCCTCTTCAATAAATGGTGCTGGGAAAACTAGATATTCATATGCAAACAGATGAAACTAGACCCCCATTTTTTGCCATATACTCAAGTCAAATCAAAATGAATTGAATACTTAAATCTGAGACCTCAAACTATGAAACTACTACAGGAAAACATTGGGGAAAATCTCCAGGACATTGGACTGGGCAAAAATTTCTTGAGTAAGATCCCACAAGCCGAGGCAACCGGAACAAAAATGGACAAATGGGATCACATCAAGTTAAAAAGCTTCTGCACAGCAAACAATCAAAAAAGTTAAAAGGAAGACACAAAATGGGAGAAAATACTTTCATATTATCCATCTGACAAGGGACTAGTAGCCTGAAATAAGGAGCTCAAACTCATTAGGAAAACATTTATAATCTGATTTTAAAATGGGCAAAAAAACTGAATAGACATTTCTCAAAAGAAGGTATACAAATGATAAACGGTTATATAAAAAGTTGCTTAATATCACTGATCATTAAATAAATGCAAATCAAACTACGATGAGATATTATCTCATCCTGGTTGAAAAGAATGTTATCCAAAAGGCATATCATAACAAATGCCAGACAGGATATAGAAAAAAAAAGAGAAATCTTCATGCAGTGTTGATGGGAATGTAAATTAGTACAGCCACTATGGAGAACAGATTGGAGGTTACTCAAAAAGCCAAAAAATAGCACCACCATAAAATCCAGCAAAACCCGTGCTAAGTGTATACTCAAAGGAAACAAGCATATCAAATAGATAATCTGCAATCTCATGTTTATCACAGCACTATTCACAATAGCCAATATTTAGAAGCAATCTGTGTCTATCAACAGATGAATGAATAAAGAAAATGTGGTACATATACACAGTAGAGTGCTATTCAACCATAAAAAGAATGAGATTCTGTTATTTGCAACATAAATGGAACTGGAGGTCATTATGTTAAGTGAAATAAGCCAGGGAGAGAAAAGCAAATTTCACATGTTCTCGCTTATTTGTGGGAGTTAAAAATGAAAGCAATTGAACTCATGTTGACAGAGTAGAAGGACGGTTACCAGAGGCTGGGAAGGGGAGTGCAGGGGTTGTGGGGAAGTAGGAATGGTTATTGGGTACAAACATATAATTAGATAGAATGAATAACATACAGTATTTGATAGCACCACAGTGTGACTTTAGTCAACAATAATTTATTGTACATTTTAAAAATACTTAAAATTGTATAATTGGATTGTAACACAAAGAAGGGATAAATGCTTGAGGTGATGGATTTCCCCATTACCCTGATATGATTATTATGCATTATATGCCTGTTTCAAAATATCTCATTTACCTCATAAACATATACACTTGTTATGTGCCCATGAAAATAAAAAATAAATAAATATTTTTAAAATTGTATATTATGTATCTTTTAAAATGGAATGTTTAACTACCTTTGCATCCTCCTCATTTTGGTTTGATTCTTACTATCATTTATTGCTCCTCAATGGATGAGAGCAGAAACTGATAGGAAAGAGAAGAGAGGGTACTAGAAATCCCATTGTATCAATGAGGCCACATCTGTAAAATAGAAAGTCATGATTAGATCTGGGAGTTTCTGATATAATTTTTAGGCCATAGACAATGGAAAAAAATTACCTACAAATTTGCACTGCTCAGGACAGCAATGAGCATGTGAACTGTCAATCATGTTTCTTTACTTAACTCTGTATAATTACCAGGTCGTTACTAGAATTTCTTCCAAAATTCTAGAAATATATTGATAGCATTTTGTTTTTTCTTCTTCGTTGTTCTTCTGGCAGTCATAGTTATGTTAGAAAGAAATTTTTTGAAGACACAGGAGCAAATTCAAGCAACAACTCTTTTTTTTAATAAAAAAGTAAAGAATCAGAATCACTTCTAATATATCTTCAACTGTGTGCCTGGTTATTCCTCCCCAATCCCAAAAGATCATGTTTTGTTTGTTTGTTTGTTTGTTTCTTAAAACATCAACATTGAGAGAAAAAAATCCAAGTCCTTCAGCAGGAAATTAAATATTTAGATGGTGTAGCCCCCAAACAAATCACCAGCTTCCCTTCCTCTTCCAGCCCTAAACTAGCAACAGAGAGATTTATGTTATGTAGGAAACATGCCTACTTATCCACTTCTGCGTGTCTTTGCTAATGCTACCATTTCCCTGCATTTTCCACATTGAAACCCTTCTAGTCCTTAAGGCATCTCACAAATGATGCATAGTTAGAAGCTTTATTTGTATTTTCTCATTAAGTGAATCTATTCCTCTTTATGCCACATTCTGATTTTCAAAACACTATTTTGCACTACTCACAAATAAGTATTGAATCTCATTCATATCTTACCTAATTAGTTCTTCTCTTCATCTCTATAGTAGCTGTTTTAAAACCTCACGCTTCTCAAATACCCTGTTCTACTACTCCCCATTCAACTTTACAGAGAAAATGTCATCCATCCCATTCTGTAGGTTGCCTGTTCACTCAGATGGTAGTTTCTTTTGCTGTGCAGAAGCTCTTTAGTTTAATTAGATCCCATTTGTCAATTTTGGCTTTTGTTGCCATTGCTTTTGGTGTTTTAGACATGAAGTCCTTGCCCATGCCTATGTCCTGAATGGTCTTGCGTGGTTTTCTTCTAGGGTTTTTATGGTTTTAGGTCTAACATTTAAGTCTTTAAACCATCGTGAATTAATTTTTGTATAAGGTGTAAGGAAGTGATCCAGTTTCAGCTTTCTGCATATGGCTAACCAGTTTTCCCAGCACCATTTATTAAATAGGGAATCCTTTCCCCATTTCTTGTTTTTGTCAGGTTTGTCAAAGATCAGATGGTTGTAGATGTGTGGTATTATTTCTGAGGGCTGTGCTCTGTTCCATTGGTCTATATCTCTGTTTTGGTAACAGTACCATACTGTTTTGTTTACTGTAGCCTTGTAGTATAGTTTGAAGTCAGGTAGTGTGATGCCTCCAGCTTTGTTCTTTTGGCTTAGGATTGACTTGGCAATGTGGGCTCTTTTTTGATTCCATATGAACTTTAAAGTAAGTTTTTCCAATTCTGTGAAGAAAGTCATTGGTAGCTTGATGGGGATGGCATTGAATCTATAAATTACCTTGGGCAATATGGCCATTTTCATGATATTGATTCTACCTATCCATGAGCATGGAATGTTCTTCCATTTGTTTGTGTCCTCTTTTATTTCGTTGAGCAGTGGTTTGTAGTTCACCTTGAAGAGGTCCTTCACATCCCTTGTAAGTTGGATTCCTGGGTATTTTATTCTCTTTGAAGCACTTGTGAATGGGAGTTCACTCATGATTTGGCTCTCTGTTTTTCTGTTATTGGTGTATAAGAATGCTTGTGATTTTTGCACATTGATTTTGTATCCTGAGACTTTGCTGAAGTTGCTTATCAGCTTAAGGAGATTTTGGGCTGAGACGATGGGGTTTTCTAAATATATAATCATGTCATCTGCAAAAGGGACAATTTGACTTCCTCTTTTCCTAATTGAATACCGTTTATTTATTTCTCCTGCCTGATTGTCCTGGCCAGAACTTCCAACACTATGTTGAATAGGAGTGGTGAGAGAGGGTATCCCTGTCTTGTGTCAGTTTTCAAAGGGAATGCTTCCAGTTTTTGCCTTTTCAGTATGATATTGGCTGTGGGTTTTTCATAAATAGCTCTTATTATTTTGAGATACGTCCCATCAATACCTAATTTATTGAGAGTTTTTAACATGAAGGGATGTTGAATTTTGTCAAAGGCCTTTTCTGTATCTATTGAGATAATCATGTGGTTTTTGTCTTTGGTTCTGTTTATATGCTGGATCATGCTCATTGATTTGCGTATGTTGAACCAGCTTTGCATCCCAGGGATGAAGCCCACTTGATCATGGTGGATGAGCTTTTTGATGTGCTGCTGGATTCAGTTTACCAGTATTTTATTGAGGATTTTTACATCAATGTGCATCAGGGATATTGGTCTAAAATTCTCTTTTTTTTGTTGTGTCTCTGCCAGGCTTTGGTATCAGGATGATGCTGGCCTCATAAAATGAGTTAGGGCGGATTCCCTCTTTTTCTATTAACTGGAATAATTTCAGAAGGAATGGTACCAGCTCCTCCTTGTACCTCTGGTAGAATTCAGCTGTGAATCCATCTGGAGCAGACACTTCTCAAAAGAAGATATTTATGCAGCCAAAAGACACATGAAAAAATGCTCATCATCACTGGCCATCAGAGAAATGCACATCAAAACCACAATGAGATACCATCTCACACCAGTTAGAATGGTGATCCTTAAAAAGTCAGGAAACAACAGGTGCTAGAGAGGATGTGGAGAAATAGGAACACTTTTACACTGTTGTTGGGACTGTAAACTAGTTCAACCATTGTGGAAGACAGTGTGGTGATTCCTCAGGCATCTAGAACTAGAAATTCCATTTGACCCAGCCATCCCATTACTGGGTATACACCCAAAGGATTATAAATCATGCTGCTATAAAGACACATGCACACTTATGTTTATTGCAGCACTATTCACAATAGCAAAGACTTGGAACCAACCCAAATGTCCAACAATGACAGACTGGATTAAGAAAATGTGGCACATATACACCATGGAATACTACGCAGCCATAAAAAATGATGAGCTCATGTCCTTTGTAGGGATATGGATGGAGCTGGAAACCATCATTCTCAGCAAACTCTCGCAAGGACAAAAAACCAAACACCACATGTTCTCACTCATAGGTGGAAATTGAACAATGAAAACACTTGGACACAAGAAGGGGAACATCACACACCGGGGCCTGTTGTGAGGTGGGAGGAGGGGGAAGGGATAGCATTAGGAGATATACCTAATGTAAATGACGAGTTAATGGGTGCAGTACACCAAGATGGCACATGTATACATATGTAACAAGCCTGCATGTTGTGCACATGTACCCTAGAACTTAAAGTATAATAAAAAAAAGAAAAAAAAAAGAAAATGTCATCTATGAGATAGGAACTGTATTAAGTATCAAAATTAATCTTTATGCTAATATGTCTTCTCCTGTCATCACTATGGAAGACCCTCCATTTTTGCTGCCAAAGATTAATTTCTTTACTCATACATTGGGTTCAATCTGCCCTCTTTATGCTGAGTAATTAACCTTGTCAAATAACAACTAGTTTATTTTAATAACCTCTTTTCATATTATCTCTTCTTCAGTATTTCAAAATATTCAAAATTTCTGACATTAACTTTATTTCTTTCATCTCAAAAATAACTTTTAAAAACATATTTAACATCTGCAATATTTAGGTGCTGTGAATATAATAAAAATAGATGCTCCCTTTGGCTTGCATTTATTCTTTATAGTTATTGGGATCAATAAAGTAATACCTTCTAAGTGTCTTTTTCTGCCCTATGTTCCTCTGGAGCTACAAAACCACAAACCAAAATTCTTATGAGAATTTCCATGTATCCTCCAAAATAAGCAAATCCTTCCTCTTATTGTATTTCTCATGCAAAGTCCCTTACTTAGTCAATACTGACACAATTCAGCCCATTGGGAAAATTAGAAACTTGTCTGTATTATTTGACTTTTCATTGTCTCTCAATACTAACCCCCAATCACCACCAGACCCCGTTGTTGTCATAAAATTATCTTTTCAATCTTCTCACATCTTTTCTTATCCATATTCATACTTATGGTCCCAAACACCTGGTTGACAACATTCTCCTGAGTTCTCTTTATTCAAATAAAATCTATAATTTACAGAGCAGATCAGAGGAATATTTCTAAATTACACAACTGATAGTGCTGGCTAAAAAATATCAACGTGCTTCAAAGGCTCATTATCTCCAAGAAAATGCCAAATTCTTTAATGTGACACAGAAGGCTCTTCTGCCTACCTGAATGTTCCAGTAGAAGATGTATTGTTTACTCACCACCTTTTCTTCTCTCCCTGAGAGCAGCACACACTAATTTTTCCCTGAAACAGAATAAGATAAGGATGCCCTCTCTCACAACTCCTATTCAACTTAGGATTAGAAGTCCTGCCCAGAGCAATCAGGTAAGAGAGAGAATTTATTTATAAAAGGCATCCAAATAGGAAGAGAGGAAGTCAAACTATCCCTATTTGCAGATAACATTATTCTATATCTAGAAAACCTCATAGTTTCTGCCCCTAAACTCCTTAAGCTGATAAACAACTTCAGCAAAGTTTCAGGATACAAAATTGATGTACAAAAATCAGTAGCATTCATATGCACCACGACATTCAAGCTGAGAGCCAAATTAGGAACACAATCCCAGTTACAATTGCTACAAAAAAAGAATAAAGTATCTAGAAATATGTCTAACCAGGGAGGTGAAAGATCTCTACAAGGAGAATTAAAAAACACTGCTGAAATAAATCAATGATGAAGGCTGGGCATGATGGCTCATGCATGTCATTTCAGCACTTTGGGAGGCCAAGCCAGGGAGATCATCTGAGGTCAGGATTTCAAGACCAGCCTGGCCAACGTGGAGAAACTCTGTCTCTACTAACAATAGCAAAATTAGCCTGCGTGGTGGCAGGTGCCTGTAATCCCAGCTACTCAGGAGGCAGAGTCAGAAGAAGTGCTTGAACCTGAGAGGCAGAGGTTTCAGTGAGCTGAGATCATGCCACTGCACTGCAGCCTGGGCAACAGAGTGAAACTCTGTCTCAAAAAAAAAAAATTAATGATGACACAAACAAATGGAAAAATCTTCCATGCGCATAGATAGAAAGAATCAATATCCTTAAAACAGTCATAATGATGACATTGGTGGCCTGTCTGCAGTGGCTGCTGCCATGACACCGGCTGTGGTTGGGGAGGGGCAGCTGGGACCATGTGCTCCACAGAGTCTGCAGGAGCCAGAAACAGGAGGAAGCCCCGCCCCCTTCCAAGTGGGAGGGGCAGGAGCCCTGCCCTCCTGGGCACAGCTGCAGCTGCCCAGCAGCTGCTGTGGACCCGGGAATCTCTGCACTCTTGGGGGCCTGCGAAGCCCCCCTACCCCACAGGCTTGGAAGTGCCTGTTCCTGCTGCCTGGCTCCTGTCTGCTCCTGGTGCCTGCTCTGATTTTGGTGCAAAGTTGTGGCCAAGCACGGGTGCTGTCACGACCCAGCCAGGTGTGCGTGCATGCAAGGCAGTGCTGACACATCAGCCCCCTGCCGCCTTGGCCCACTCCAGATTTTGAACACTAATGAGCATGGTAAGTAGGCTGAGGGAGGCTGAGGGAGGGCTAATGGTGGCTCAGCACTCTCCTCCAGGCACCCCTCAGTATGAACAGCCTGGACACTGTGGGCACCATTAATGGCAGATGAATGGCAGCAGCAGGGAGACAGACTCCTGAGTGGAAAGTGGTGGGTCCCCAGTGAAATCCCACCCTCAGGCCAGAGACAGCTTGAGGCCTGGGGGCCAGGCTGCCACTTCTGCAGTCATGAGTGAGAACTTATGATGCTTTTTCTGGATCCACCCATGGCTGTCCTTGGATCAATCAGCATGCACTTCCTCCCATTTGAAGCCCATAAAAACCACTGGACTCAGCCAGATTCAGGCAGATGACAGGAGGACTTCCCCACAGAGAGGAGCTACTCACACTGGATCTCCTTTCTGCTGAGAGCTGAGCAGACGATGGGACGACCTGCCTGTGGGGAGGAGCTACCCACTGTGGGTCTCCTCTCTGCTGAGATCTGCACACTCATGCACATGACGTGCCTCCAGAGTGGATCTCCTCTGAGCTGTTCTGTCACTCACTAAAGCACCTCTTTACTTTGCTTACCCTCTACTTGTCCGCATACCTCATTTTTCCTGGGCATAGGACAAGAACTTGGGACCTGCCAAATTGCACGACCGAAAGAGCTGTAACACACCCAGAGCTGAAACGCCTCTTGCTGTCCACATTGTGAGTGACAAGAAGGAGAGATGAGAGGAGAAAAGAGCTGTGGCCCAGACCTAGGAGCCACGTCTGTGACACCCTCTTTGGAGCTCTGTAATTTCTGGCATCTTCAAGCTTCCAGATGTTCCAGGCTTCCACCGCATTCCCTGGTGCCCTTTGCAGAAGCTGCTTGCAGTGCACCTGTTTCAGCTACAGCCTCAGAGGGCACCAGTGCCCATGCTGGTGCCTGGAGCTGCCTGCCCCGCTGCAGCCAGCATGCAAGGCTGTGCGCAGTGGCTGGACCCTATGCTTGCTTGCTCACACACCCCTAACTGCTCTGCTCCTGGATTACCCTTGGCAGGCATGGAATCCAGTTCAGTAGTGTGAGCCAAGCACAACCTGCCAGGTCAAGTGTATGGAATGAGTCCAGCAGGCCTGAGCAAAACTTAGGCAAAGGCACCATGGGCCACAGAGGTTTCTAGCTGGAAAGGCAACACCCCAAGCATCCTGTGACAATACTACCCAAATCAATTTATAGATTAAATGTTATTCCTATCAAACTACCAATAACATTCTTCAAAGAACTAGAAAAAAAGTATTTTAAAATTCACATGAAACTAAAAATGAGCCCAAATAGACAAGGCAATACTAAGCAAAAAGAACAAAGCTGGAGGTACTGTATTACCTGACTTCAAACTACTGTATGGCTAGAGTAACCAAAACAGCATGTACCGATAGAAAAACAAGACACATAGACCAATGAAACAGAAAAGAGAGCCCAGTAATAATGCTGCACATCTATAGCCATCTGATCTTCAACAAAACTGACAAAAATAAGCAATGGAGAATGGGCTCACTATTCAATAAATAGTTCTGGTATAACTCACTAGCCATATGCAGAAGATTGAGACTGAACTCCTTCCTTATACCATATACAAAATCAACTCAATATGGGTTAAAGACTTAAATGTGAAACCAAAACTATTAAAACCCTGGAAGATAACCTAGGAAATACCATTTTGGACATAAAAATTGGCAAAGATTTCATGATGAAGACACCAAAAGCAATTGCAACAAAAGCAAAAATTGACATGTGAGACCTAATTAAACTAAAGAGCTTCTGCACAGCAAAAGATACTCCCAACAGAGTAAACAGGCAATCTATAGAATGGGAAAAATATTTGCAAACTATGCATTCAACAGAGGTCTAATATCCAAAATCTATCAGGAATTTAAGTAAATTTACAAGCAAAAACAAACAACCCCATTAAAAAGTGGACAAAAGAAATGAACAGACACTTTTCAGAAGAAGGCATACATGTGGCCAAGAAGCATATGAAAAAATCCTCAGTGTCAGAAACGATGCAAATCAAAACCACAGTGAGATACTATCTGGCACTAGTTAGAACAGCTATTATTATAAAATTAAAAAATAACAGATTGGCGAGGTGGCAAGGAAAAAGGGAAAATTTTGTTGGTGAGAGTATATTTAATAAATTAGTTCAGCCATTGTGGAAAGCAGTGTGGCAATCCCTCAAAGAACTAAAAACAAAATTACCATTTGACCCAACAATCCCATTATTGGGTATACACCCAAAGAAATAAAAATCATTCTGTCATAAACATACATACACATGTATGTTCAATGCAGCGCTTTTCACAATAGCCAAGATATGGAACCAATCTAAATGCCCGTCAATGGTAGATTGGATAAAAAAATATGGTACATATACACCATGGAATAGTATGCAGCCATTAAAATAGTGAGATCATGTCCTCGCTAGCAACAGGGATGGACCTGGATATCATTATCCTTCGCAAACTAATGCAGGAAGAGAAAACCAAATACCACATATTCTCACTTGTAAGTAGGAGCTAAATGATAATATCACATGAATACAAAAAGCAGAACAACAGATACTAGTCACTACTAGAGGGTGGAGGGTTGGAGGAGGGCAAGGATCAGAAAAATATTGGTGCCATTTGGTACTATGCTTAGTACCTGTGTGACAAAATAATCTATACAGCAAAACCCCATGACATGAGTTTACCTATATAACAAACCTGTACGTGTGCCCCTGTATCTAGAATG
This sequence comes from Pongo pygmaeus, assembly GCF_028885625.2. NCBI lineage: Eukaryota > Metazoa > Chordata > Mammalia > Primates > Hominidae > Pongo > Pongo pygmaeus. The sequence goes on along the minus strand of NC_085930.1, from coordinate 14,653,121 downwards.
AAAGTTAAAAGAAATCTAAAAAAAAGACTTATCCTAATCAGAAATTTTATTTCTTCTCCCGTGCTCCTGTGACTCCAACCTGTTTTGAGGGCCTCCATACACCCCTTTCTTTGTCGTTGTCAGACACATGCAGAGGACCCATAGAAAGTATCTAGGATCTAAAGAATGACTGAGCCATGTAACGGAAAAAGCCACTGTCTTTCTGAAATGCAGAACTCTCAACTGATTTTCAATGGACAATTGTTTTGTGAGAAACCACAACTTTTTTGTGATAAATCATAAATGTATGGTACCTTTTTATTACTAATTGTAGTAACAAGCAAGTTACATTACAATAAACACTAGTTATACTACCATAATTAGTATATTTAGTGGAAGAAAGTTTAATTACAACAATAAAATCCTTCATAGATGGGTTGGTTAGCACAATAGACTAAATGAAAAGAGAGATTTTTTATTTTTATTTTTTGCCATAGAGATAAAGTCTGTGAATACTCAACAAAATTTAGCACAAAAGTAGAAATAGATAAAAATTATAAAATAAATGCTAATAGTTATGAGAAATCCCAGCTACAGTTACAGAAATGTAAAATTAGTTCCAGAAAGCAAGATATGTGAGAATGAAGAGGAAAAAAATTATTGGAGAAATTCTGCGAAAAAAAATTCAGTTCGCTAGAGTAATACATAGAATTTCAAATGTAAATTACTCATCCAATAATAAGCAGAAAAAATTAACTGCATTAGACTCGTCCTTGGGAAATATAGCATTCCAAAGACAAGTGGATTCTAAATTTTTATGAAAGAGGAACAAAAATGAATCAATTCATTTCAAAGTTTCAGTCGTTGCACTTTCACCAGACTTCCTTTCAGTAATACTGAGTACAACAACAAAGGCCTTCAAAGGGATAAGAAAAAATAATTTTCACTCCAGAAGTGTATTCATTCAAATTGCAAACTGAGTGTCAGGAAACAATAAAACATTTGCAGACATACAAGACTGAAACGTTTTTTGTTTATAATTTCTATGAAAGATATGACATCATGTACTTAAAAAAATGAAAAACAAGAAAGAAATACTTGGAGAAAACTAAGAGGTAGTGAGGGGAAGTCACTGCTTGATAGTTCTGAAATATACCAAGATTCTGTGGATGCAGATTGGTATGGAGAATGGAAGTTCTCAATATAGAAGGTAGATGACTGATGGACAAGTAAAATTGAGGAAAATATTTTTTGAATTATTAATTTAGAGATTTAAAGCAAACCAAAGTGAACTAAAACTAAAAGTAAACTAAAATATAACATGGCATTAAGTGCTTGATATAAGGATTAAGAAAATCTTTTGACCCTGATGCTATTACCTTTGCCTTTGAATTACAAAAGTCAATTTATGATTAACTACTTGGCCGAAGAGAAACAAATGAATTTAATAATAAATATAATAAATTCGTTTTTTTTTCACGTTTGGAATCAACTGATAAACAAATCTCAGTAACCTCAATAATGATTCCAGAACATATTGAAAATAGTAAAATCTTGAGAATGTAAACATAAAGACATCACTGACAGGCGGTTATCAGTGGGAGAGCCATAAAAGTTTAAGCAAATAAGAATAGTAATACCATCACCATACACAGATAGAATCAAAATACTGAAGAACAAAATAAAGGTTTAAGTATTTATAGTAAACAAAAACATAAACATTGATATAACAATTTAACTCTGGGAAAAAAAGAAAGAAATGAAATGAAAATCATGTAAGTGAGCTATGGTTTCTCACCGTGTTCAATAAAGTCAATCTATAACTTCAAGATGTAAACACATTATTTACTATTATGAAGACATATAGGAGAGGGATTTTTTTTACAAAAAAAGATTTTAAAGAAGTCATATCAGATGTATTAAGTAATTTAATTATTTTCTATTTAGTGTATTCTTTATGCAAATAAAACACATTAGATATTAACATTTTTATATAAATATGACTACTATTAATAAAATGAAATATATCTGAAAGATTTGGAGAAAATTTTGCACCTAACCAACAGAAGACTGGTATCCAGAATACATAATCCAAAAGGAAAAACAAGGCTATGATTATATACAGGCAAATTAGATGTAGATTTATAAATTACATGGATATAATAACAAATATCTTTAATATGTAGCTATTATATTTATTAACATTATTTATATAATCTTCAAGGTTACTTGAAAAAACAAATATGAACAATAAGAATTTTGTTTTGCTCACTCTTTTGCAAAAGTTTTAAAATACAGAGAAACTAGGAATTTGATAAAATACTGGTGAATCAGGAAATTTAAATCATTTCTACAAGGAAATTCATCATTAACCAGCTGACCTTAAAACTCAAAATGTTCATGCATGGTAATTACAATACTGAGAAACCTTTCCTATAAAAGTACCTTCTTGTTAAACAAACATGCAGGTTTTTAAAAAAAATTCTTTTTTTTTGCTTCTATAAACATTTAGAAACAATATAAATATAAATCACTAGGAGAGGCTTCAAACAATATGTCATGATAGAATAGCATGGAACTGTTATAAACAGCAAAGCAGAATGTTACGCAAAATTTCAAAAAAGAAAAAGGTTTTAAAGCATGTGTTACAACCATGTGTATTTAATGACCTCATAAATGTAAAAATGTGTATAAGTACATGTATGTTCTGTGTGTACCTGTATAAAATGTTTATCTGTGTAAAACAAGATGTGGTGGTGTATATGTCATCTTATAAGAACAAAATTCCCTTTGGGCAGGCAAGTGGATGTAGACCACAGATTCCTTTATTGTTTGAATCTATTTCATAACAATTGTGTTGTGCATTACTATTATAATTTTAATCTTTCATAACTCTTATTCCTGTGATGTCTTCTTTCTCTGCCCAGGAGCTTACAAGCACATACAAACACATCTATCAAGAATATTAAGAATCCCTGGTTGACTACTCAGTCCTATTGAGCAGCTATTATATTAAACCTATTGTGTTTTTTAAAAATCAAATTAAGTAGCTTTAGAGAGCTTTGCTTCATGCAGTTTGAACATGACACTGAAGACAAAAGTGAGTGTCTTTGACATTGCCTGAATGCAGACCTAAGAAAAAGAAAAAAAAATCTTTCTATATTTTTCCTTCAGATTACCATCATGTTTGAAAGATACAAAGAGCAGATATCAGAAAAGAATACACGAAGGTGCCCTTTATGAAATATTCCTTTAATAAATCAATTTTAATTAAGTTTTCTGGTTTAATTTCATATTATCAATAGTACTTTAGTTTTTGCAAATCCATATTTCCAGATTTACCTTTGTGAATCTAGATTTTTTCACATTAACAATAAAAACATATGTAATTATGAAATGATAAGGACATAAGGACTTTATATTTTCAATCATTTATTTTATAGGTGAATACTTTCTGAAGCTACCAAGCTAGTTAATGATAGATCCAGAACAAATTAGAGACCAGATCTTCTAACTTCCAACAATCTACTTTCTTTTCTTTCTTTCTTTTTTTTTTTTTTTTTTAGACGAAGTCTCGCTTTGCACTCCAGGCTGGAGTGCAGTGTGCAATCTTGGCTTACTGCAAACTCTGCCTCTCAAGTTCAAGCCTCAGCCTCCTCAGTAGCTGGGATGACAGGTGTGTGCCACCATGCCCGGCTAATTTTAGTATTTTTAGTAGAGATGGGGTTTCACCACGTTGCCCAGGCTGGTCTCGAACTCCTAAACTCAAAGCAATCTGTCTGCTTTGGTCTCCCAAAATGATGGGATTACAGGCATAAGCCACTGCACCTGACCAACTTTATTCTATCGTAAAATAAAGTTTATTATATTTATTTGATTATGATGCTTCTTTGATTTCTTCTTACTTTTATTCATTGCAAAATCATTTCCTGAGAACCAAACCCAGTCCCTTTAAGAAAAAACCTCGTAGAAACTGTTAAATATAACTGAGTTATTTTCCGTTATTTCATCTGGTGAGACAACAGAATCATTCCTAGAATAAGGGGCTTAAGGTTTTTCTACAACCAACATGTGATGGGTTTTTTTTGCAACCAACATGTGATGTATCATTATTAGATGTCATCAGAGCCATAATTAATATATGTTTTCATAAATAATAAATTTTGACAACAAAACACTTCAATTCATACTTGGATGTCATTGAAATGAAAAGGGCCAGGTGTAATTTTTTTAAATTTTTCGAATTTCCAGAGTTGTTTGCTCCACAAAATTATCACGCTTTTTGGCGTCATATCGTTCACCTTCAATGAGGAAAGACTAGACTTTGAGGAACAGATATAATGTTAAATTGAATAAACTAGTCACAGAAAGACACTTATCTCACTTATATGTGGAATCTGAAAAAGGCAAGAACTCATAGAAGCAGAGAGTAGAATCGTGGTCACTAGGGCTGGAGAACGCAGGCCTGGACTGGGGAGATGTCAATGAAAGGGTATAAATTACAGTTAAGAGAAATAATTTCAAGAGATTTATTGTGACTATAGTCAACATGGTGACTATAGTTAATAACAACATATTGTATACTTGAAAATTGCTATAAGAGTAGATTTTGAGTGTTCTCAACACAAAAATAATATGTGAAGTAGTGTGTATGTTATGCAGTTGATTTAGCCATTCGGCAGTGTATACATACATCAAGACATCACGTTGTACATCATACATATGTATAATTTCTCTTCATTAATTAATTTTTTAAAAGCTATTTTGATGAAGTTTCAAATTTTCTGCAAAAAAAAAAAAACTTAAATTTCACCTATAAATCTCCTTCACCACAATTAACATTGTTTTTTATCCAAAAGAGTTAAATGCTTATGGTAATACAATTTTAAAAAGATCTTTATATAGTGACAATTCAAGTTTGTCAGGTATGGATTAAATGCAAAAACATTTTACTCTAGATAACAATGAGATCATAAGTTTTATAATTTTATGAACAACTTAGTGCTTCTTGAAGATATCCCTCTTTATTGACCAAATTTCTTTATTAAAAAATATGCATTTTTGTATTGATGTTGTATTTTTCTTTTCTTTCCTTTTCTTTTCTTTTCTTTTTTTTTTTTTTTTTTTTTTCCTGAGACTGAGATACAGTCTTGCTCTGTTGCCCAGGCTGGAGTGCAGTGCCGCGATCTCGGCTCACTACAACCTCCGCCTCCCAGTCTCCCAGGTTCAAGCAATTCTCATGCCTCATACTCTTGAACAGCTAGGATTACAGGTGCATGTTACCATGCCTGACTAATTTTTGTATTTTTAGTAGAGATGGGGTTTCACCATGTAGGCCAGGCTGGTCTCAAATTCCTGACCTCAAGTGATCCATCCGTCTCGGCCTCTCAAAGTTCTGGGATTATAGGCTTGAGCCACCGCACCAGGCCAATTTTCCATGTTTTTAAAATAAAGCCTCACATATTAAAAATTAAAGCTTATAAGATGAAAGATTGCATTTATAAGAGAAAATAGTGGGATTCATCTTTAAAATATCACAGTTATCACTAAAATAAAGTTTTATTTACTATATATAAGTCTAGCAGTAACTTCAGATGGATAGATTTAAATGGCATCACTTATTCTTTCTTGGAAGTAGAAGCTTTTACTTGCTTATTAGCTTTATTTGAACTAAATATTATTGTAAAGAAGACTACATTTCATGTTCATGGAGCACACAGGAGTTTACAGTAAGCCAAGATCGGACACTGCACTCCAGCCTGGCTGACAGAGCGAGACTCCATCTCAAAAAAAAAAAAAAAAAAAAAAAAGTGAAACAATAAGTTTCTATTGTTTTAAGTTAACCTAGTTTGTGGCACTTTGTTATGGCAGTCTTAGAAAACTAATCCAATTGGTAATTTAAAAAATATAAATTTACTTTCTAATCCCCAAGATCTGAGATCTTTATATTTTCCCTAAATTTCATTTATCATCCTGCCCCAGTACTTTTTCCAGAAATTTTTTTTCTGTAAACATTTTTCTTATAGTTCCTTATCAGCTAAAAGCAACCCGCTCAAAATTTTAATATATTACCTCATGAATTTTTTACTATAATGGCACAATTTTATTATATTTAATTTTTGTCTTCCATGTTATTACAAGCTTCCATTTGTCAAATATTTTACCGTATATAGTATTTGGTCATCATTTTCCCAGCCTTGTCTAGTTTTTCCTACCCATTCCCACACTATTGTAGAATCTCCTTGCACGTACCTCCCCTGCCCCAAATCCACTGCACATATATATTACCCCTCTTTGCTTTTCTTTTGTCACCTAGATATTGTCATCATATTTCTGTGTAATAAGTATTTATAACTCCCCTGTTATATATCCAGGGGAGGTGAAGCCTTACTATTGTAGGCTGGGCTAAGCTTCACTTGGCTCTATAGTCCTTTTCCAGCTCGAGGTTTGGCTCCTCACTGCTAAAGGTGAGCTTCAGGTTTGTTGGACAAGCATTTATTCTTGGGTCCAGGCATTCAATTTTTGCTCCTCCCTCTGGGACCTCATCTCAACGTCAGCTAAATTTGCTCCACTCCCAATTTTCCACGTTGTGAGTATAATCTCCTAACATTACTGCTACCACGACTCTACCCTCCCTCCGTGCAATTATTTCAGCCTCATCAACCTCACGAAATTATATGTCTTCCAAGGTGTTCAACATTCGCCTGTTTTCATTTAATTCTGTTTTTAGCCTAGATTTCAAGGCTGCTTTAACCACACCGCAGAACACAGCTCCACTGACTCTTGTCCTCTTGCCACCTGCTTGCCACAGTGTCACCTCCTCTTCAGAAAGCGTTGTATTCATTCCTGTCACAGCTTTTTGTGCTGTGGAATATAAGCACAATGATGGAGACCCTAGCATTTATGATCACATAAATAACTTGTTTTGATTGCTTGAACTCAAATCACTCCAGAGTTTTAAAGAAACAAAAAATAAAACAAAATCCTGGTCTTTTTTCATATTTGAACATATAATATTTTAGTCTTATAATGAATTTACTCAAGTATTAATTGTCAGTTTTCACCAATGTTTGCCACAGTGGGAGTTTATTTTTCTGAAAGAACCATGTAGGGTCTCACATGAAAAAAAATATATAGTATTCCAAAATATTTTCAGTACAGAAGTAGATGACTGCCTGCCAGTAAACTCTAATATAAGACTTTCCCAGCATAAAATTGACAGCATTTTCATTTTGATTGTTTTACTTGATAAGTTTTGAGTGCTAGTATTTGTATTTTATATTCCAACAGGCTCACATATTATCTTCATCAGTGGATGAAAAGCAACAATCTAAGTTCTATTTTGTCTAGTTAAGTGTAGGATACAGATCTGACTCCATAATATGGTTTGAATGCTCCCTCCAAATCTCATGTTGATATGTGCTCCTCAGTGTTAAAGGTGAAACATGGTTGGATTAGTCTGTTCTTGCACTGCTATAAAGAGGCTGGACACGGTGAATCACATCTGTAATCCCAGCACTTTGGGAGGCCAAGGCAGGCAGATAACGAGGTCAAGAGATAGAGACCATCCTGGCCAATATGGTGAAACCCAGTCTCTACTAAAAATACGAAAATTAGCTGGGTGTGGTGGCGGATGCCTGTAGTCCCAGCTACTCAGGAGGCTGAGGCAGGAGAATCACTCGAACCCGGGAGGCAGAGGTTGCAGTGAGCAGAGATCATGCCACTGCACTCCAGCCTGGCAACAGAGCAAGACTCCAAAAAAAAAAAAAAAAGCAATATCTGAAACTGGGTAATTTATAAGAAAAGAGGTTTAATTGGCTTATGGTTCTCCAGGTTGTACAAAGCATGGTTGTATCTGTTTGCTTCTGGGAAGGCCTCAGGAAGCTTCCAATCATGGCATAAGGCAAAGGGGTTTCAGGCACATCACGTGGCAAAAACAAGAGCGAGCGAGACAGAGGGTGGTGGGGGCTTGGGCAGAGGTGCCACACATTTTTTTAAATGACCAGATCTTGTGAGAACTCACCATCATAAATATAGCATCAAGCCATGAGGGTTCTGCCCCAGGAGCCAAACACCTCCCACAAGGCCCCGCCTGCAGCACTGGGAATTACAATTCAACATGGTATTTGACCAGGGACAAATAAATAGCCAAACTATATCAAAGGTGTTTGGGTCATGGGGGCAGATTCCTCATGAATGTCTTGGAGCCAACATTATCGTAATGAGAGGGTTCTCACTCTGTTAGTTCATGAGATATCTGATTGTTTAAAAGAGTGTAGAATGCCCCCTCTTATTCCCTTTTGCCATATGATATCTGCCATGTGATATCTTCCATGTGATTGTAAGCTCCCTGAGGCCTTCACCAGAAGCAGATACTGGCACCATATTTTCTATACAGCCTGCAGAACCGTGAGTTAATTAAACTTCTGTTCTTCATAAATTACCCAGCCTCTGGTAACAACACAAGGATGGACTATCACATTCTGGTTGGAGATACAAGATATCTATAATTTACTCTTAAATAATTTTAGCCTATGAGGTAGAATAAAAAGAGTTAGAATCCCAATATAATTTAGTACAAAATTTTGTACTCAGTACTGTGGAACTCAGCATCTAATGGACAATTGTGATGCTTACTTTTAGGTGCTAACTTGGAAAGGCTGTATGTAGTACATTTAGAACTTGACAGCCCCAACAATCCCATGAGCTGACTCCTTAAAATAAATCTCACTCCTTTGGGAGGCCAAGGCAGGTGGATCACCCAAGGTCAGGAGTTCGAGACCAGCCTGGCCAACATGGTGAAACCCCATCTCTACTAAAAGTACAAAAATATAGCTGAGTGTGGTGGCAGGTGCCTGTAATCCCAGCTACTTGGGAGGCTGAGGCAGGAGAATCACTTGAATGCAGGAGGCGGAGGTTGCAGCGAGCCAAGGTCACGCCATTGCACTTCAGCCTGGGCAACAAGAGTGAAACTCCATCTCAAAAAAATAGATAAATAAATAAATAAATAAAATCTTTCTTCCTCCAATTTTATATATTTATGTAAAATAGGATATATAGAGATATATGTATATACATCCTATTAGTTTAATATAGTCAATAACTAGGACAGACTACATATTTATTGCATAACAGGATAGTATAGCTCCAAAACATTTCACATACGTAACTAATTGCAGAATTTTTAGGTAAACTCAGAGCAGCACAACAGCTGTTTAGCGTCATGTTTTTAGTACTTTGTTTCTGAGGTACAAGAATACAAGCTCTTAACATTATATACTGATTTAGTTGGATCCCTTCACCACTTTAGCATTATTGTCCTCTGTATTTAAACTTTTGCATTAATCTATGGGATTATCAAGTGATCTTAATTGTTCTTACTAAAGCCTTCTAATGGTGCATTTACACAACCAGGAGCTATGCAACCCAGGGCAACACAGTCAGAAAGTATAGCCCAACATACAACAGGCTTGTGAGAGTGAAAAGCATCAGTACTATCACCATACACCATTTCACAGCCATGGTTTTAGAAAGTAGATATTCACAGAGAAACTCAGAGAGAATAGGTTCTTCTATCATCATGCTTACAAGAAGTTTCGAACTTCCAGCTGTCATCTCTGGCTACTCCCTTCTACATCCAAATATCAGAAGGGTACATTTGCAGCCAACCTTCAGGAAAGTCTGATAAATGTATTTCTTGCTTTTATGAAAAGTCTCAATAGTAGAAGAAAGCAAATTAGAAGTGTCTAGAATTGGTGTTGAGTAGAGTAACCATCAGAGTACACATCTTTTGCTCCTCAATTTTGAAATGTGCATTCCTTCTCACATTTACACTTAAAAAGTGATAACACCCCATTTATTCTGACAGGATTATTATGTATTGTATACCTGTATCAAAATATCTCATGTACCTCATAAAAATATACACCTACTATGTACTCATAAAAATAAAACAAAAATAAAAGTGAAAATAACAGTAACATAGCTCTGCATAATATAAATCATGGATATTTTCAACCATTCCTTGATTTTATCTTGCCTATTATTTTCTCATGGTTATACTGAGATTATGCATTTTCATAAAAATACCATGTAAGTAATCTGCTCTTCTTAGTGGGTCACATAGAAAGTTACATGCCATTGATATGTCTCATTAGAAGAGATGTTAACCTTGATCATATGGATGAGGTGGTGTCTGCCAGGTTTCTTTACTGTGAAATTACCAATTTTCTTTTTGAAATTAATCAACGTTTAGAAGAAGAACTTTTAAAAGTATGCAAATATCTTGATGTTTTAAAAACATTGGCTCATTGAGTTTTAGCATGCATTGCTAGGTCTTATATGTAGCAATTATTACAATGATGTCTTCCATTAAATTTTTTACTACTCTGGTATTTTTATTAATTTCTAATAATAAGTTAGAAATTGATTATTTCTAATAATAAATCAGTCTGGTCAGTAGGAGGTAACAGAAAGGATTCAGTGTCTAAGATGTATTTTTCTTTGTGCATATTTGTGGCATCATTCTTATTTTCTCTTGCAACTAAAATTACTCTCCCTTTCTTTCTTATTGATCCAGTAATATGTGGAGTCCAAGACGCCTTCATCTCAATCTCTAGTACAATAAAACCATTACTGTGTTCCTTGGTAGAAACATGTCTCTGTTTAATACATAGATCTCAAATCATTAGATCATCTATAGTCCTGGGATGAAGACAAACATTTTGTCAGTGGCTCATCAGGTGAAATATTTCCCAGTCTATGTATTCTGTCTGTGGGAGAAAGAACATTCTGTACATCGTCACTAATTTAGAGCATGTTCTGCATCCCCTAGGTAGACCGCACAATCTTTCAGGGCATTGCCTTTCAGATGGTATCATAACAGAGATACCATTTCCACTACACTGTAATAGAATAATAATAGAACAGGCCATTCCATCATTCTGTAATGTCAGCTGTTTCTGATGATGTGGCACATGGAAACAATAATGAAACATATAGGTATCAGACCATTGCTTTACTTCCTTTGGCTGAAAAGTAAATTATTTTATCAGAGCCAAGGTTATGTTGAATACCTTGTGATGATTACAGCATTCAGTGATCTACAAATGGTGTTGCTCTCTGAAGAATGTCAACCCTTTTGTAATCAATGTCCACTGTAATCAACATGCTAACAGATATCTGGTATATTATGGAAAGTTTGCCATATCAGGAACCTGACATATATCTTTGCTGATGGTTTGTTGGCTTTCGGTGGTGGCAGCAACTCTAACAGCCTTCACGAGGGGAAGTCCATACTGTGGATCACATCCAGAGCTAGTTTATCTAGTGCTATACCTGTAGGTTCACAAGCTCATGGAGCAAAACTAAGGTGCCTGGGAAAAAGGGCAGATCATCCTGTCACCTGACTGAAATGTGATACAGAGAGAGCATTCTCATGATATACAAAAATCTTCTAAACCTGGGTTTATTACAAAAGGTCCATCCACTTATTTCCTAATCACTTCATCACTGATCTTCCTATCTTCTTTTTTTTTCAATTCCTTGTTAATGCAGACAAACAGCTAACTCCTTCTTGTTAATTGATACAGATTCCTATTACTGTCCTTCTCCCCTTCCAGGAAAAGTGAATCCTATGTAAAATTATTGTTTTTTTCCAGAAAAGTTTTCCTTACCCATTGTATTAGTCCGTTCTCACATTACTAAGAAAGACATATCCAAGACAGGGTAATTTACAAAGAAAAGAGATTTAATTGACTCATAGTTCCATGTGCTGAGGAGGCCTCTGGAAACGTACAATCATGGCAGAAGGGAAAGCAAACATGTCCTTCTTCACATGGCAGCAGCAAGGAGAAGTGCAGAGCAAAGCGAAGAAAAAGCCTCTTAGAAAACCATCAGATCTCCTGAGAACTCCCTCACTACCAAGAGAACAGCATGGAGGTAACCACCCCCCATGATTCAACCACTTCACACTGGGTCCTCCCCACAACACATGGGGATTATGGCAACTACAGTTCAAGTTGACATTTGGGTGGGGACACAGCCAAATCATATAACCCATTGTCCATCAGGGTCACCATGATGTAGTGGTGTTTCAGCTGTACTATTTTGAAAGTCTGTACATTAGTCTTGAATTCTTTTTTCTAGTTAATTCCCTGTACATTATGAATTCCCAAGTGTCCATAGATGAGGGTTTAGTTGCCAGTGCAGCAAGAATACATTCACTAAGAATTCACCTGCTGATGCAACTTACTTGTGATTTATCAACCAGCTTTAGCCAGAATATATTTTGTTACTGGCCATGGATGCATTATGGCTTCATGAGTAAGAAAACATCCATTTCACAAAGAGCAGCTGAAGTTTATGGCCATTTTGTACCACATATTTAAGCATTCAGTCTCCACTAGGACCCAATACTAAGCCTGGGCTTCTATCTCAAAATTAGAATAATCATTTGCCAAACAGGTGTGGTTTTGTTCTTAACCTCTCATAGCCCAAATTGTAATTATCCTGTATGGATCTAATGCACCACAGAGCACAATGAACTGCTCATATATAGAAAATATTATTCTTAAGAAGTCGATGTCCATGGGACGATGTTAATAAAATCTTATTCAATATAATTAGAAAAAAAACTTCCATCTTACCATTCTGTACTGACATATTTGGTGTCATCTGCCAATAAATATGTATTTCCAGCTTTTCCTCCACTGTAAAGAAAGTTTCTTAGTTACACAGCAATCTTGTTCATGACAACAGAAATTATTAGGACATGCACTAATTCTGAATTACACAGGTCAACTTATCACCCTGGCCATTCTCCCTCAAAAACTTCCTATCTTCCTCTCAAGATTTATTATTTGGTGGCCAATAACAATACATATTCTTTGTCATGCCCAGCCCCAGCCCAAGTGAATGAATGGTACTCTTTAGCTGTACCTTTGCTGAAGTTGAGGGTTTTTTTAAATTTTGTAGTGTTATGGTAATCGATGATCAATAGATGTTCCATGAGTCCTGAGATAATGAGAAACAGATCACATATAATTAGGAACTGAGTAGACAGGTGAGATAATATGCTACATAAATAGTATCTCTTTCTTGATATTTTTAAGGGAAAGATAGAGCATGAGAAGCTTGGCTTTATAACCTGAATTAATCAATAATCTCCTTATTTTCTAATTCCATTGCAATTACCTCATCCTTTATTGTCCATAACACTTCAAATAAAGTTTACTAAAATCTCATTGCATAATCATAGCACCCAGAATTCATTTTTACCCTCTACCTCCTTTTTTGTTTCTTGCATTAATAAATATGTCAAATACTATATTTGTCTTCCACCCCTAAATAATTATGTGGTGAACATTTTATTTTAACAGGAATACCCTGTTATACAAATGGACCAGAGACGATGCCTGTGTATTACTCTAAAATGAGCCCCATCTTGTTTGCCTCTTCATGGCAGCTTAGATTATATTAACCCAAAGACCACCAGCACCAAACTCAATTTCTTACACATATAATTGCTTTAAAGATAGAATAAACATATTTTTAGTCATTTATAGCCTACCGATGTTGCATACCCCATAAAACTGCACCCAGTATTTGCCAACCATAGGTTAGACAAACCCTGTAGCTATAAATATATTTTTTAAAAGCCCGAACTGCTGCCGCACTTTAGGGCTCTCTGACCCAGGTACTCCCTACCTGGATGCTGAGCTATGTCACCTAGGCACATCAACACCCCTCTACTTTCCTCTCCTCTCCTCCCCAGGCAGGTCCCTTGCACATTCCCCTTCTGGGCAGTGGCCTTTTGCTGCTGTCTCTGAAATGTCTCTTTCTGGTAGGGACTTCCCCCTTCTCATAGAGCCCTATCCAAGCTCCATCCAATTAAGTTTGTTATATGTTTTTGTTTCATGCAGTCCCGTCTCTTTCTTGATCAACCCCACAATCTCAAAATTTAGCAAACTTCTAACCACTTGGTAATTAATATGCTTAGCTTACAAGCTTTTGAGGCCATTTTATCAATTGTCAGTCTTTTTGAAACCTCAGAGAAAGGAAGACAATCCTTAGTTACAGAGATTCAGGAGGAAGGGAAATGAGAAGTTTAAGTATATGAATAGTGAAGGGCCACAGGTGGATTCTGTCTCTCAAAAATATGAAGCAAAGCCACTTAGTGTTTGAAACATCAAAATTGTTGGTGGTCTGGGAGGCCGAGGTGCGTGGATCACCTGAGGTCAGGGGTTCAAGACCAGCCTGGCCAACATGGTGAAACCCCGGCTGTACTGTAAATACAAAAATTAACCAGGTGTGGTGGTGGGCACCTGTTATACCAGCTACTCGGGAGACGGAGCAGGAGAATCACTTGAACTTGCGAGGTAGAGGTTGCAGTGAGCCAAGATTGCACCTCTGCATTCCAACTTGTGCAGCAAGAATGAAACTCTGTCTCAAAGAAAAAAAAAATGATAGTCATATGAACACAGTGTGAAAGAAATTATGTACACAATTCAGACAATAGTAATACCAGACAGACTCTAGTGTGCAGGGAAATGGCAGCAGAGAGATAACAACCAATGGCAGTAGGAGAAAAAAAATGTGTCCCCAGATGCTCCCTGTGTTGCTAATTACAATATTTCTTAAAAACTAAATGTAATTTCTATTTGCGCCAGTCTCTCTCACTCTCTCTCTCTCTCTTTTTTTTTTTTTTTTGTAGTTGTTGGCTCTGTGAGTCATGTCCTGAGTTTCTCTGCTGGAACAGTGAAAAAAGGAAATTAACACAAACACTTTTGCTTCTTTTCTCCAAAGCACTGAAATAATAGAGAAAAAAAGAAAGATGAAATGTTGATTATATGGTAGTGCGAGATAGAAACAGGAAAAGGATGATTTTTATGAGCTCGTGTTCTTGCAACCCAATTCATCAGTTTAAAATTCAAACACTTGTCAAACAGGACAAGTTCTGCATGGTTATAGCTTGGAAGCATGATAGCTATTGATTTTTAAATTTATATTCTTTGTCTTTTTGATTCCTAGGAATGCACTGAGTTTAGTAAAATTTACTGCAATTTTAGTGGGAAGAAAATGACACAGTAAATATGAGAAAATAACTCTAAAAGTATTTTTCAGAGAATTGTATATACCCACAGGGCAAGCACATGTGTCAGATTTTCCAGTACAGAACTGATTATAATATTCTCCTTTTCCTTTTCTTGAGACAACACATTGAACTATATGTCCCAATTTTTGGCTCAGATAATAAAATTGTTACATGTATATTTTGCATGCGTGCTGAAATAGGAAACCAATTAAAACTTATAATATGTTTTATTTTCACTAAGTTTGTTACAACATTTATTTATCAGGCTATATAACCTCAAAAGTTACATTTATAATGGCTTTTGAAAAGGTTGAAAATAAGCAATAACAACATTTATTGCAGACACAAAGACTCAAATTGAAAACTGATTTAAAAATCAAAGGTAATAATAATTAAGTTATTAGAATTACTTCTGTTTGATAACATAATCAAGTGATAGTTTAAAAATAACTATGTAAAATAACTTAAGTCTGAATAATATTAAGTATACAAGGTTAATTAAGATATAATAATGACAAAGTTAATTCCATCATTAAAAGCTTACTAGTCTTCCCTATTCATGTTATAACCTAGCTTTGCTTACCAAGCAATTTTGAGATGTGGAGACTGATCATTCAATTCTATGTAAATGTGTATATATACAGTTTATACTGATTTTTCTTTGTGCATAAGTACTACAATATTATTTCCAAATACTATCTTAACCCTATCCTAATACTGTATTTTCAAGTTATTAATATTTGATAGTTATTTTATAGGCAATCCAAGGATAGGAACCTAGTGACTTAGTTTTGATGAATAGTCTGCCAAAAATGTGACTAGATAGTACTTCCAAGATTAGTTTGTAAATATACTCTGCCTTCCATTTTACTCACTTCTCTTGATCTCTTATTTGCTGACTCTGATGGAATAATGTGAGCTACTGTGATGGGAGCTGCCTTATAGGGAGACCAACGTGACCAAAACAAACAAACTGTGACCAAAACAAACACCTGAGCGAGTCCTCTGGCTCACAGCCGGTGAAAAACTGAAGCCTGCCGTTCCACAGTTGAATCCCACTCACAGCCAGACTGGAAGTGGATCATTTCCCAATCAAGCCTTGAGATGACCACAGCTCTAAGTACCTCGACTATAGACTTATGAGGGACTTCTGAGTCTGAAGCCACAGCTAAGCTGTTTCAGATTTCCAACTAAAAGACACAGAGAGAAAAGTAAATGTTAGTTGCTATAAGTCACTAAGTTATGGGGTAATTTATTATACAGCAACAGATAATTAATACATATTGTTTCGATGAAAGCCTCAAAGCAAGAGATAGAGGGCTGTCATGGTACATTCTTTAAGTGAGATGGTGACGAGGAGTATAGACATGCTCACCACAGCTGTGCTGGGTTCAGATATGTGATGTAATGTGATATTGACAGGGAGATGTATGCTTTAGTCCATTCATTGTATCCTTAGATTCAATTGTGCCTCACATTTAATCTACACTGTCAATGACTCTTCAACTTTGTGGTTCTTGATTGATAGATGGCAGATGGATATATAGATTAAAGGATGTTAGTTAAGTAAACTATAGACCTCATAGCTGTACCTGCTCCCAAGGCAAAATAGTATGTGTCATCTGCCTTCTCTGTCATCCAACCTAGAGTTCTCTCACCCTTTTTCCAGCTCTTCAGTTAGCTCAGATTGTCTACTATTGAGAAAATTCACGTCTTCTTGTTTGGGAGGTCGAAGTACCTGTTTTTATAATTCTTCCTTTAGAGTTATTACCAGAATAGAAGTCCAAGTGAGTGGCTCAATTTCCCTATTTACTCCACCTTAATCTCATTTTATTTCAGCAACACTATCTCCTAATAATAATCAGAATTAATTACATTGTCAAAGTAGTCAAAGAGTAATTCTTTTTTTTTTTTGCCTACTTATTCACTAGCATAAGAAGCCCAAAATGATATGGTGATAGACAACTGAATTGAGTACCAATTATAAGAGAAACTGCTTCTGCATTCAGAATGAAAGGGAACAATGTGGTTGACTTGATATCAAGTGACTGGCAGGGTTTCTCAACAGATGGTGCAATATCAAGATGTTACTTTCTTCTCAGCAGCTGACTGTTGAATGCCTAGCATTGGCACTTGCCAGCAGTCTTAATCAGATGCATCCCTTGCTATTAAAACCATCAATGGCCTCCATTTCTGCCCCTTGGCTACCATATTCATACTCACTGTGCAAGCACTGGGCAGGTAGAGAACATACGCTGGATAATCCTTGTAAGACAAACCATTCTACTTCATGGATGCACCCAATTGACCAGTCCTTCCTCTGTGGTGGATGATATTTAGTGGCCATTGGCATGAAATACAAGTATCTACCAATTTTGTGCCTATTTTCTATAAATTACATCATATGCCTCCTTTCTAGACTACTTTGTTTCTGAATTTCTAAACTCTTCCTCAGACTCTGTCTAGTTAACAAAATGATTCTCATTGCCCAGTAGGGTGTATGTAGTGCTACCAGGTCACTTATTCGTCTATATTAATGGACAATCTAGCAGATCTCTCAATTCTGCCTAATAAAGGCTCTACTACATTTTAGAACCACTACTGACTGGAGCTGTAGGACTTGCACACACATATTGGGCTGACCCATTTGTGAACCAAGCCAATAATTTTCTTTTTCCATTATATTGTAGTAGGAACCACCATTAATCTGTATGTGTATGCTGAGATAAAAATTGCAAAATTTCCATGGAGATCTGGGAACCCATATGTAGACCCCCAGGATCTGTCCAGGAAAAATTTCTAGTGATTGCAACTGCATTTGTCCAACATGATTTGGATGAGCCCAATAATATCTAGTTCACGAGGTGCAGCTCTGACTGAAATCACTTCATTTCCCACAGTCAGGTGCTCAGGCTCCACTAGCCACAGGAGCTGCATTTTGAACAACGAGGAATTCTTTGCTGGTGTACTGCAAAACCCAAGTATGTACACTGCAAATCTCTTAATGAGACTTGCCATAGACTCCACTCTACCTCCATATCTATGATGAACACCTCTAGTACTATTGGATCTGCTCTGTCATATGAGCCAAATGACAGAAATTTTGCACCAGATTCTGAATATTATGTGGAATTCTCTCTTGCTATGATCGCTACCAAAATCTGGGAGCCTTCTGAGTCATCTGATACATTAATCAGAGGAGTAATCAGAGGGGAAATATACGTTGACAAACAGACCCCAATAATGACTGGGGCCCTTTCTTAGCAATGGATCATGCAGGGTACAATAAATTATTTTGAATATTAGATGATATACCATTCCCTGCCACCAGATTATTAGTCCCATGAAAATTTTGCTGTAATTGAAAAACACTGATACCCTGTGGAGATTTTTTTTTCTATCTGTGGCATACATTTGTCCTTCTAGTGTTTCCAGAGTTTCCTCCACTTCCTGATAATAGAGCCTAATAGTATGCTGCCAACAGTATAGTGCAAATCAAAGTTCTGAGGAACATCAAGTTAATCAAGTCTTTGAAGTCTATGCAGTGACAAAAATGACTACATAAAAATCACTGTGGGATGATATTGTATTGTTGTCATGATTATGTGAAATCAAACTGATTGTGATCCTTTTGGAAAAGAAGATATGATCCAGATCAATAGCAGCACAGAAAGTATGTTGATTAGTTCTTCTTAAAGTACCATATCCATCACAGCATCCACTATTGAGGCTACAACTTGATTACATTTCTATAGTTTTTATTATCTTACCATGGTAAGGGCAGTAAAATTTATAATGACATCCTAGTGACTCCCAGGGATGATCTGTTTACAAACAGTGTTTACCTACCATGCCTGGTTAGACAACCTGGCTTGACTAAAAGGCCCAGGGGACATAACAAGACTCCACTAGGAACTAGGACCTTACACTCTTGTGAAATCAAGATTTATCATACAGATCATTTTGGCTAAATCTGGAAGCAAACCTCATGCATGCGCCAAAGGTGTCTGTGTCTGGATGTCTCTCACATCTGCAATGCTTGTCTGCACTCTTTCTCTTTAGGCAATTTATTATTATGCTTTAAATAAAAATATTCATGACTATGTTTGGTGGAATCATTTGAGATTTTTCAAATGTCTGACTTTGAGTAATTTTGCATAGGGGAAGGCTAAAGAAGAGAAATTTTAATTAGTTGGCTTCAGCTGTGGGCAACTGTAATTCAAACTTGCTTAAAACTCATTAAGAAAAAAGTGATTAACAATTGTAATACTAAAGGATTGGGAGGCTGGCTCTTCTAATGACTTTATTCTCTGTTCATTGAGTGTTTCCTCAGATAAATTAATACTTCTATACTTGGAGGTCGTGCTTGTAGGTAGACTGAAGAGCTTTTTCATCTCTGGCAGTTTCAACCTGTAAAACAGAGAAATGTCTTTATTGAAAGTTTTATGTACTGAGTACTGGGAAAATAGTTGAAATTGTTTACCACAGTTCTTATGAAATCAAGTGGACCCATGGGAGCATCACGAGTGTCTGCTACATTGTTTGAAAAATAATGTTTATGTCCATATGAGTATGTGAAGAGAGGAGCGAAAGGTTAGAGCCCGTGTAAGAGACATTAACATTTAAGATTTTTTATAAAATAAAAAGGTTTTATTCTTAAAGAATTTTTATGATTTATCTGCTCACTCTCCTTCATCACCATGGAATAATTCCAATATCAAAATTAACATTGTTCAAAACTATTTTGAAAAAATTAAAAAGAATAACTGTAGAAGAGGCTTCATAGGTGAAATATAAATTACTTGTACATTATCTATTATTTACTTCTAAGATAAAAATATCATTTATTTTACCATTTATGTGACTGATCTTGTGTAATTGTCACCCCACACTTGGCTTTGCATACGCAGGGTTAAGAATTTCACACATGTCTAACAAATAACAAGATGTGGTTACTTTGAAGGAATGAGTGGGGACAGCATATGATCTGTCAATTAAGGACAATTAGGTTCTTTCACTAAAACTAATACCTAATAAGCTATCTATTTCCTGGGTTCTCTATGCCATGAGAATATGAGTCATGGGCTGTTGACCATCTTCCTTATGATTTGGATAAAGCCTGTCAACAAAAGGAAGACAAGCAGAATAAGACATAAATAAGACATGGGTTAATGAGATAGTTCTTGAACCCCTTTGAGAACTTCCTGCTGCCATCTAAAATCAATAGTTTGAATTGTCTTAGTATCATTTCAAGATATCTAACTCAGAAATAACTTTTATTTTTATTAAGCTTATTTTAATTTTGTTTCAATTAAAAAATAAATTCCTGACTAAAATATAAAATATAGCATAAATCAAAACAGTTTAGCTGCAACAAATACAACTATTATTTTCTCCATATCTAAATAATTAAATACTATTTTTCAAGAATCTTAGTATGCAAGGCGTTTAGCTTTACAAAATGTTATAGACTGTCATGGAAAATTTGATGAAAAAAGAGACGTATTTAATAGTTAATGTGACTGAAATTTGGGGAGTAGGAGCTATAAAATATGTCATTGCAAACTTTAATATCACAAAGTTTTAAGGAAGCCTATGTTAAAGATTCAAATTACTTTAAAATATTCTAGTATACAATTTATGTTTTATCTCAATTCTTGAAGAATTGGGTCATGTGACAATAATAACATATTACATTCATAGACAGTAAGAAAGACAAGATAACAATTTTAAAAATGGCCATGAAAGCTGGCAGTTGACACAGGATATAGTACTCCACTGAGCATGAACAGTTTTGTAGAGTGTCAACAATATTAGACAAGATCCTTATTGTCCACAGTGAAATTATGCAAATATAAGAATACTTTGTAATCCTATCTTAACCCAAGATGAACAAAACTAAGCTATGCAAACAGAAAATATACCCCACAAACCCCTTTTTGTACTGTCTAAAATTAGTAAGGACTGCTTCTTTACCAATTACAGTTCTAGTCATGCTCCCATGTCTTAAATAAAATGAATACCTGTATATATTCATTTTATTAAAGTTAGTGATAATTAATTGTAATAATCTGGCTATTATCCCCAAATTACCCACTTTCTGGAGACCACTCAATGCTTAAAAACCCTTACTTCTTAAATGCTTTCCTAAGACATAGCCCAAATTGACTCGTTTTCTCTAAGTCAATTTCCTAAGGTATCCATTCTTCTTGAGGCTGCAGGTCAATTTTGTACCTTTCTTGGGACTGCAGTCAATTTTAGTTTGACTTCAGGTGTGTATCTAATACTCTTTTGGCACTGGGTGTCATGGGTAGACAAAGGTGTGTGTGTGTATATTTTTGCGTGTGTGTGTCTATATATATTATACTGGAGAATAAAGAGCAAAATTCAGCAGTGACTACAAATGAGTAAAATCTAATTTTATTACAAATTGCATTTAAATTTTTAATAAACTGTATATATATGTTTTATATAAAAAATTAATAGAATGTCTATACATGTATTATACAAAATTTATTTATATATAAGATGTGTATATATAATACAAATAAACATTTCATTTAAAATTAAAAAAAATTTAAATCCTAAAAATTTTAAAATCCACATTTATATGAAAACCCAGAAACTTAGAAAAGGCAAAAAACATTAAAAAGAAAGAAATAATATTGGGGTAAATGCACTACCTGATTTTAAAACATATTTAAAGTACCATTAGTCATGATAGTATGACACTGGCATAAAGGTAGATCTATAGAACAATAGAACAGAAGAGACTCCAGAAATAGACTCACATGTGTATCAGTTGATTTTTGACAAGCTCCTGAGTTAGTTCAGTGGAGAAGTAATCATGAAAAAATTAAAAATATGCCACCCTAGGATTGACTATTTAAGTTAAATACACTTGAAAAACAGCAGGTGCAAAAAGATTACTCTGACCTTTGTGCTGTTTCCTAAAAGTAGAAGATGAATTCCTATGTGACAAGGACAAAAAACCAAACACCGCATGTTCTCACTCATAGGTGGGAATTGAACAGTGAGAACACATGGACACAGGAAGGGGAACATCACACTCTGGGGACTGTTGTGGGGTGGAGAGAATGGGGAGGGATAGCATTAGGAGATATACCTAATGCTAAATGACGAGTTAATGGGTGCAGCACACCAGCATGGCACATGTATACATATGTAACTAACCTGCACATTGTGCACATGTACCCTAAAACTTAAAGTGTAATAATAATAAAATAAATTTAAAAAACAAAAAAAAAGAAAGATGCTCTTCCTATGCTAGAAGAAAAGGCAACATCTTTATCCTAAAAGATGAGAATTCAAAACCAAGAGAATTCTGTACAGACTCTGCTAAAATAACTGTTGTCTTTTACGCCTTCCCATATAATTTAGTTGCTTCTTCACAACTAACTCTTCTTTCTCCAATTCTGTATGTAGGTATCAGACTCTAATTGATTCTTCAGGTCTTCCTTTCTTTGTAAGGGCCCCTATGCCATGTAACACTTGTATTGTGTTTTGTTCCTATTAATCTATGTCAAGTAAATTTAATTCTCAAACCCATATGAGACCCTAAAAGGGGCGATGAACGTAGAGATTTTCCTATGTAATTTTATCTACAATAAGATTTTCAAGAAATGGTGCTGAAACAATTGAACACACATGTGCAAAAAGATGAAAATTAATTCTTATCTCACATCATATAAAAACTGGCAGTTTTTCTGTTACATGAAGTTAAACATAAATTCACTATGTATCCCAGCAATCCTACTCCTAGGTATTTACTTAAGAGAAATTAAAACATAATTATACATAAAGACTTGTACACAAACGTACCTTGTGGCTATATTTATACCAAAAGTTGTAGAGAGCCCACAAGTATATCCTGCCAGTACTGGTTTAGTACATTGTGTTACATGCATACAATGAAATAGTATTCAATAATGAAAATAATGAATTACAGATATATATAACAGTAAAGCTGAAAATCACAGCCTTGACTGCCTGATGAAGCTAAGGTTTGATAAGAATTGACTTCAAAGGGGCTCAGAGAAACTTTTGCGGATGATGGAAATAGTCTACATTTTGACTGTGATGGTGTTTACATGATTATAAATACTTGTCAAGCGTATAGAACTGAAGACCTAGAAACAGCAGATTTTCCTGTAAGTTATACCTCAATATGACAAAAAAATAAAAATAAGCACTGTGCCAGGTGAATCTGCAGGTAACATATAATTAGAAGCAGGAAAGTTAGTGATGATTAATTGCAATAATCCAACTATAAAGTGACTAGAATCTAGACTTGACTTAAGGTAAAAGTGAAAAAAAGGGTCAAATCAAATAATTTTTAAAAATAATGAATCTATAATTTTTATGAATATATGGGTTATGAAAAGGAAAAAGAGCAAACATGAGAAATATTTTTAATCTCGTGACTGCAGAACACGCACGTTAGTGATAGAAATGACGAGTTTGGGAATAAAAGTCACCTTGAGCATTGGAGGCAAATGAACTCAACTTTAGGCGATATTGAGGAAATTGTGGGGCATTCAAATATTAGGAAATGCCAGGTGAGAAATAAGATAAATGGTTACAGCTGAAAATGCATATTTCAGAATCAGATAAGATATTTAAAACTAGGGAGCAACTGAAATATTTTTTCACTTGTACATCATTTGAAGTATGACAAAAAGGGTGCCCAGGAAGGTATTTGCTATGCAAAATATAATACTATCAATCATTTGAAGATATAGAATTGGGGATCCTAATCTGATTAGTCCACAATTTGTGTTTTTTCCCATTCAGTTTCTAATTGACATCTCAGACGTGGATAAGCTCTTTGAGGGACATAATGTGGAGTGAGTAGAAACAATATATAATAGTATTCAATAATGGTGGAGTATTTATGTCAATCATGTGATGAGCACGTTATTTTCATTTCTTTATTCAGACTGAAAAATAGCACTTAAAATAGTAGAAACTGTTATTATCTTTATTTTACATATATGTATATATATAAAATCTGGGCTGGGAATATGGCCAAATAGGAACAGCTCCAGTGATTTCTGCATTTTTCACCTGAGGTACCCGGTTCTTCTCATTGGGACTGGTTGGACAGTGGGTGCAGCCCATGGAGGGCGAGCTAAATCACTGTGGGACGTCGCCTCACCCGGGAAGCACAAGGAGTCAGGGAATTTTCTCCCTTACCCAAGGGAAGCCGTGAGGGACTGAGCCTGAGGAACTCCGGCAAAGACACTGCGCTTGTCCCAAGGTCTTCACAATGCACAAACCAGAAGATTCCCTCTGGTGCCTACCCCACCAGAGTCCTGAGTTTCAAGCACAAAACTGGGTGGCCATTTGGGCAGACACCTAACTAGCTGCAGGAGTTCTTTTTTTTCCAGCGAGACAGAACTGTTTGCTTCCCTGGAAAGGGGTGCTGAAGTCAGGGAGCCAAGTGGTTTGGCTTGGCAGGTCCCACCCCCAGGGAGCCCAACAAACTAAGATCCACTGTCTTGAAATTCTCACTGCCAGCACAGCAGCAGTCTGAGATCAACCTGGGATGCTCGAGGTTGGTGGGGCAAGGGGCGTCCACCATTGCTGAGGCTTCAGTAGGCGGTTTTACACTCACAGTGTAAACAAAGTCCTGGGAAGTTCGAACTGGGCGGAGCTCACTGCAGCTCAGCAAGAAATCAGACCGAAAGATTCCTCTTCTCTGGGCAGGGCATCTCTGAAAAAAGGCAGCAGCTCCAGTCAGGGAATCATAGATAACACCCCCGTCTCTCTGGGACAGAGCACCTGGGGAAAGGGGTGGCTGTGGGCGCAGATTCCGCAGACTTAAACATGCCTGCCAGATGACTCTGAAGAGAGCAGTGGACCTCCCTGCACAACTTTCAAGCTCTACTAAAGGTCAGACTGCCTCCTCAAGTTGGTTCCTCACCCCCATGTATTCTGGCTGGGAGACAACTCCCAGTAGGGGCTGACAGACACCTCATACAGGAAAGTTCTGGCTGGCATCTGGCAGGTGTCCCTCTGGGAAGAAGCTTCCAGAGGAAAGATCAGGCAGCAATCTTTGCTGTTCTGCAGGCTCCGCTGGTGATACCCAGGCAAACGGTGGAGAATGGACAGCCAGCAAACTCCAGCAGACCAGCAGAAGAGGGGACTGACTGCACAAGACAAGGATTCCCTCTCTCACCACTGCTATTCATCATAGTATTGGAAATTCTGGCCAGGGCAATCAGGCAAGAGAAAGAAATAAAGATTATTCAAATAGGAAAAGAGGAAGTCAAATTGTCTGTTTGCAGATGACATGATTGTATATTTAGAGAACCCCATTGTCTCAGCCCAAAACTACTTCAGCTGATAAGCAACTTCAGCAAAGTCTCAGGATACAAAATCAATGTGCAAAACTCACAAGCATTCCAATACACCAATAACAGGTAAACAGAGACCCAAATCATGAGTGAACTCCCATTCACAATTGCTACTAAGAGAATAAAATACCTAGGAATACAACTTACAAGGGATGTAAAGGACCTCTTCAAGCAGAACTACAAAACGCTGCTCAAGGAAGTGAGGACACAAACAAATGGGAGAACATTCCATGCTCATGAATAGGAAGAATCAATATCATGAAAATGAACATACTGCCCAAAGTAATTTATAGATTCAATACTATCCCCATTAAGCTACCACTGGCTTTCACAGAATTGGAAAAAAAAAAAAACTTTAAACTTCATATGGAAGCAAAAAAGACACCGCACAGCCAAGACAATCCTAGGTTAGAAGAACAAAGCTGGAGGCATCATGTTACCTAACTTCAAACTATACTACAAGGCTGCGGTAACCAAAACAGCATGGTACTGGTACCAAAACAGATATATACACCATGGAACAGAACAGAGGCCTCAGAAATAATACCATATGTCTACAACCATGTGATCTTTGACAAACCTGACAACAACAAGCAATAGAAAAAAGATTCCTTATTTAATAAGTGGTGTTGGAAAGACTGGCTAGCCATATGCCTTACACCTTATATAAAAATCAACTCAAGATGGATCAAGGACTTAAATGTAAGACCTAGGACCATAAAAATCCTAGAAGAAAACAATCTAGGCAACACCATTCAGGACATAGGCATGGGCAAAGACTTCATGTCTAAAACACCAAAAGCAATGGCAACAAAAGCCAAAATTGACAAATGAGATCTAATTAAACTAAAGAGCTTATGGACAGCAAAAGAAACTATAATCAGAGTGAACAGGCAACCTACAGAATGGGAGAAAATTTTTTCAGTCTATCTATCTGACAAAGAGCTAATATCCAGAATCTACAACGAACTTAAACAAATTTTCAAGAAAAAAAAAACATCAGAAAGTGGGCAAAGGATATGAACAGACACTTCTCAAAAGAAGACATTTATGCAGCCAACAGACATGAAAAAATGCTCATCATCACTGGTCATTAGAGAAATGAAAATCAAAATCACAGTGAGATACCATCTCACACCAGTTAAAATGGTAATCATTAAAGGCTGGAAACAACAGATGCTGGAGAGGATGTGGAGAAAAAGCAATGCTTTTACACTGTTGGTGGGAGTGTAAATTAGTTCAACCATTGTGGAAGACAGTGTGGCAATTCCTCAAGGATTTAGAATTAGAAATACAATTTGACCCGCAATCCCACTACTGGGTATATACCTAAAGGATTATAAATCATTCTACTATAAAGACACATGCACAGGTATGTTTATTGCGGCACTATTCACAATAGCAAAGACTTGGAACCAACCCAAATGTCCATCAATGATAGACTGGATTAAGAAAATGTGGCACATATACACCATGGAATACTATGCAGCCATAAAAAAGGATGAGTTCATGTCCTTTGCAGGGACATGGATGAAGCTGTAAACCATCATTCTCAGCAAACTATAACAAGAAGAGAAAACCAAACACCACATGTTCTCTCTCATAAATGGGAGTTGAACAATGAGAACACACGGGCACAGGGTGATGAACATCACACACTGGGGCCTGTCAGGAGGTGGGGGACTAGGGGAAGGATAACATTAACAGAAATACCTAATGTAGGTAATGGGTTGATGGGTGCAGCAAACCACCATGGCACGTGTATAGCTATGTAACAAAACTGTACGTTCTGCACATGTACCGCAGAAGTTAAAGTATAATAAAAATAAATAAATAAATAAATAAAACAGAATCTGGAGAAAAAAGACAACAAAAGTCTAAGAAAGCATTAATAAATTTATCAAGCTTAACAGCATATTCAGATAGATTGCCGACTTGGAGCTGAGTTTATCAGATCTGAGTAATGTGGGCACCAATTATGAAAAAAGAAAGATCATTATGCAAATTATACATAACAATACAAACATTTGCTAAGCCTATATGTCAATTTTAATCTAGCATGAGTGTTGTCCTCAAACCTAACACAGATTTTAATTTCATCTTTCTTGTTTGTAACAACAGTCAACTTCCATTTCCAGTCACATATACTGATCTGATCTGATTTTAGTCAAATGTAGGATATATATGTAAAGCATTGAAAACAACTCGGTTAAATATTAAAGTGTAGAAAATTATGAAAACAATGCTTGATCAAAGAATATAAGTGCTATTTTTTAAGAAATTCTCTGAAAGTAAAAGAGATTGCTTTATGTTAAAGGGAAATTAATTTTCTGTTAATTATTACTGTACACATCCACGTGAAAAGTTTTTTTATTAAAGGTGAATTATAACTTCAAATATGCTTGTCTGAGAGTCCCTGAAAAAAATGATTATGAAGGTGTGAGTATGTTGCTGTGTTTGGGGTAGAAGCCAGCCTAAGTTATGTGTGTGTGTGTGTGTGTGTGTGTGTGTGTGTGTATGTGTTTGTGTATATATATAAAATTACATGCTGTAATTTTTTTCCATTTCAGTCCATTATTTCTCAGTCTCATAAAAACAGTAAAAATTGCAACCAGATTTAAAAAATTAAAAACAATGCATAATGAAAGTTTGCCTTTATGGTGTTTTCTGTTTGTTTCAGCACTATTTTGACATTGTATTATCATCTGTATTTTATTACATTTTTTGCCTTTTGCCATTTACTGTAGTCAACTAGATGATACTTTTTGCAGAAAAATGTTCAGCATTGTGAATTTAAAAAAAGCAATTAATAATGTATTGTCTAAGTAGAATTTAATTCCATAACATTTTTAAGAAATATTGTCTGAGGATTTATTAAGTACAGAAATTGTTTTTAAAAATCTATTTTTTTTATTTCAAGAGCTCTTGTTGGGCTTTTAGTCACACCTGCCATATTTTAAATACAATAATTACATTTCAAGTAACTTTTCTTGCAGAAAGATCTTATACATATAGAAATGAAGTTGAAATTATTAGATCAAATAAAGTGAGTGTTAATTCTGTTAAAAATTTGAGAGCTATAAAAGATAAACGAATGAATCGCTGTATTTAACACACTTATATATTTCATTTCTGCCTTACAATGGAGTCATTTAAATACATCAAGATTTTGAAATGATTTTGATTTATTTTATAATAGTAACTTGCAATAATGTAATTTGTTATCTATATGAAATTTCAGGCAGTAAACCTATGTATAAAAAGCTGATTATTTATTTAGAACAAAACTAAACAATTCACTAATTCCAAACCTTTGTTGGTTGGAGGTTGTGAAGCCAAGGAGCTCCTTAACTACACTTATAATTTCTGACTCGGTTTCTTTCAATGCAGTCGAGTTTAGTAAATGTCGAACCAAGAACATAATACAAATATACTTCCTCAGCTAAAATGAGTTCATTAGTTATTGCATATTTGTTACTTGTAGTAAAAAAAAAATGAAGATTAAGTTGTCAAAGTTCACTTTTGAAAGGTTTATCAAAGTTTCAATTACTTAACATGGATATTTGCACTACAGGCCAGGCCATACAATCAATAGTACACTGTGTTTGTCCACTGGAAGAACTACAAGAGAAGTGAGAAAGACAGAAAGAGAAAGGGGAAGGTAAGAGAAATATAAATATGTCCTGGTAAATAATAAAACTGTTATGGAAATATATTTAACTTTCAACATAGAATGTTGAAAACACTTTAGGAATTATTTCCATGTTACCTAATCTTTGAAAGAAATTTTTTTTTGTCAAAACTGAGTTGCATTTTTGCTTTCTTCCTTAATAAATTTAAGGAATAGAAAATGGAAGTACTGGCATTCAAATTTTGCATCATTGATAAATCATTTTAAGATGATTTTTATATTACTGTTCTAATGTATAATTGGTATTTTAGTTAGCAGTTTCAGATTTCTTTTGTAAATAATATTTAATTTTCTAAATTATAAAAAGGGAATTTTTTATAATTGTATAGTATATCAAAGTCTTTTAAATAATAAAAGCTAGAAATCCCTAGATCTAATATATTTTCGTATACTTTTGTAATGTTCTTTCCATACTGAACTCATGAACAAACTTTGTTTTCAAAATATTGTGAATTTTACCGTATGCTCAGTTTCTAAATCTTTAAGGCAAGAGTCATATTACATGTCAAAGATAATTTTCTTAAATAATACATTTGACATAGTATCACATTATTCTAGCATTGAAAGTTATGATTTCTCATTTAAATACTTCAAATGACTAAGACTGCCTCTGAAATTTTTAGGTCTCTGTGAGCACAGTATGAATCCTTACTGTCAATTCATATATTGCATACCTTATTTAGATTCAGAAAGTCTTTAATTATCTACACTCTTTTATCTTTTATCTTAAATAATATATAATTTCATTTTATACTTTTATCTTAAATGATACATAATTTCATTTCAGAGGCGACTGAAATTCCAAATGTCCTTAATTCTAAGTAGATTATATTTTATTTCTGCAATGTTCTGTATATACTAAGGTTGCAAATTTATAATGCCTTAATATTTAAAAGATAATTGACAAAGAGCTCGTCTTTTGTTTCTTTAT
This sequence comes from Pongo pygmaeus, assembly GCF_028885625.2. Classification (NCBI taxonomy): domain Eukaryota; kingdom Metazoa; phylum Chordata; class Mammalia; order Primates; family Hominidae; genus Pongo; species Pongo pygmaeus. The sequence continues at coordinate 14,623,047 of NC_085930.1, read as the reverse complement.
AGAAATACCTACTTGGTATGTATTTATAACTAATTCGGATTAAAGGTTTAAAAAACTTTCTTAAATTAGAGTGTTAATTGGGAAAAATAAGCCTCACTAATAAAGCACTCTGTTAATGATTAACTCATCCTAAGTTATCTACACTGAGAGAAAATAAATAATAGCTAAGTACTGTTTTGGAGTAAATTTACTCATTTTATATCCCAAATCTTGCAACTATTTCATATCTCCAATTTGCATTATCAGACCTCCTAAATTTGGATGGACTTCCCATGGGTTCAAGCCCTACATGGAGATTTCATTAAAAACACAACTATAATACTTAAATTCCTTTGCTAATAGATGTCAAACAAAATCCATATAGATGTTGTAAATCTACCTCTTATTGTGTATGTCACTGTAATTAAAATATCAGTTTGCCTTGTCTCACTTACATAATATATTGATTATATTATTGACTCAGTTTCAGTAACTTTCTATATATGATAAAAGGTTGGAATAGCAAATATTAGGAAAAAAAGAATGAGATTTTTATTGTAATTGTGTTCTTGAGCACAAACTAAACTTTTGCATTTGTTAAGACTAATATTTCAGACATGACTCGTAGTCAATATGATGTCTGATATTGATTTCCTTTATATTTAGTTCTTAATTTCACTTTCATCCATTATTAATTGTGACTTAAATCAATCCCTAAGCTCTCACAAAATTTGGAGATACAGTTTTAACTTTTAAAAATTGTTTCATAAGAGATTAAAAACACATTCTTGCAGTAATCCAAATGTTTCACATAAATGACAATTGGTGTCTATTTGTAGCAATAGGTACCACTCTTAAATCCACCTTGTAAATTGCAGGCTCACTATTTCATTAAGTGGTGTATATCCTCAGTATCTAGCACAGAGTCTTACATGCAAAATACCTACTCAACAGGAAAAACACAGAAAAGCCACATTAAAACAGTGTTACAGGGGCAAGGGCAACTTAACACAGAAGCTATTATCACATCCTTAGGAGAAACTCCCAGATGAGTAGCAGAAAATGTTGATTCTATTAGTTTTGCCACTTTCAAGATGCATAGCCATGGTTCAATCTCTAACTCTTCAAGGCTACAGTGTCCTTGTGTAAACAGAGAAGAACTCAGAGAGGTGACTCACAGAGGACTCTTTCATTCTAAAATTTTATGACTTCTGAAATTCGGAGGCATTTTACATGTGTAACGTTATTTCCAATGCATGATAAATTTAACTGAGCATATTGAGTTATACAGGTTTTAAGTAGTCAAAAATTCTATACCTAATTGCTGATGGTGGCATAGACTTAATTCAATAATTCAGTAGTTAGCTGAATTGTATATTCAAATATAAGCCTACCTTGACTATTTTTTAATGTCAGCTTTGATTTTATTAAGTATGAGAAAGCTCTTCATGCTAATTAAATTAAATATATAAGATCATTAAAACTCACTTAATGGTGGCATAAGTATAGAGAGTTTTAAAAATTATCCAAGACATGTCTCTATAACTTTGGGTACAACTAATAATGTCATAATAAAAACTGGATAAGAAGAAATCCTGCTAATTTGAGTGAGGCACAATATTAGAAAAGATTCTTAGCCAAAATAGAAGATTGACAGTAGCTAAGGTGGAAGGAAAATGGATCTGCCAAGAATATCTCAGTTAACACTGACATTCTTAGTAAAAGTATTTCAAATTGTTGTTCATATATGATAGGATGGTTAAAAGCAAAGAGATACCCAAATAAGGCTGAGAATTGTAGTTTACATATAAAAATGTAATGGGTTTAAAATTTAATACCATCCACATAATTAATTCAAAAACCAAACATAGCTGTAAAAATTAAATGGAGCTTTTGTAAGCAATAAAATTTGCTCATAATTTTAATTGCTATGTAAAAGGCTACATTTAAAAAATCCTCAGAGAAATCTTAGGATTTATTCTCAGAATAATATTAAATGTACATGTTTGATTTATTTTCCTCACATTGACACTTTGAACAAAGTTTTTGTGAAGTCTGAGAAAAGGGAATTAAAATAGCTGTATTATATCAGGAAACAGGCAACAGCTATGTGAGCTACCTGGTATGGAACATGGGGTTCACAAATCATACAAGGAGAATATAAAAGAAAAAAGTATAAAAAGGTGCAGAACCCTGAGTGTAAAACCAGCTTGATTAAGATAATCTCTAAGGAATGCCATATTGAGCTGTATGTTAATGGAGGTATTGTATTCAAATTCTCTACAGTTCGAATTATCGAAAGGACCTAGAAGTCCACCAGCATTTTATAAATGGTGCAAGGCCAGATAAATTACCCAACATCACTAAATAATTAATGCAAAGTCCAAACTGTATCTCAAGGCTTCCAATCCTTAGTATAATGTTCTGTTTTCATTTGTCATGCTTCATATTTTCAAAGATATAATAGATAAAGGATTCTTTTACAAATTGCTAAACCCTTTAAAACATGTTTCTTTTGGTAGAGCAAAGATGGTATCAGTGATTTCATCTGAAGATATTATTTCCCTTCGCAAAACTACCAAAATAAACATTAACCTCATAAATTGTAAGTATAAAAAAAGAGTTAAAATGAATTGTAATTTTATTATTATATACTTGATATTTAGAGTAAATATAACACCTCAAATCTGTCTGACAATTATTTGCAGAAAACAGGAAAGGTTTGAATCATTGGTTTGGTAAAATAATATTTATATTTCTCACTATACTTTTCTAAAATATTAGGAATCAGGAACCAAAGAGTATCACTTAAACGTACTCAAACACATAGACCTGCCTTAATTAAGTAAATGGAGATAGAAATTCATCAAAATACTATCTAGCTTTTCTTATATACCAAGAATATTTGAGCTTTCACACAGCTACCCTATTTGTTCAAATTCAATCCCATCATTCCTCTCTACTTCAATTGTTTTCAAACGTTAGTTGCACTAGAGTCATCTGGTTAAAACTAAAATACATATGTAACTTACCTGCACGTTGCGCACATGTACCATAGAGCCTAAAGTATAATAATAATAATAGTAATAATAATAAAAAAATAAAAAAATAAAAAAAAAAAACCAAACTACCAGCCTCAGACCCAGAGTTTCAGATGTATAATAGTAAGTAGGAGATGGAGCCGGTAATGAGCATTTCTAACAAATTCCTTGGTGTTGCTAGTACTGGTGGTCTGATGAACACACCTTTGAGAACCACTGCTCCACTCTGCCTAGTTCATTTGTGTTTTAATCTACATTATTACCTAAAATTAATCATTCATATAATTCCAAATATACATTTTCCTATAGTTTTATTTCCAACTTGGGGTGGGAGAACTTCACCTGTATGGATATCATATACATTCCCTTCTATTATTTAAAACCATGCTATGCTTCAACCTGTTAAAACAATAATTTTTAGATCCCAATTCCATATGATTTTAATCTAGATTTCTTATTTATTTAAATTCACCTGTAGATGGAAAAATAACTGTGCTTTTACTTTATTAACAATAAATCTCAAATATGAAATAATTGATATGAAGTAGGTAATTGAGCCTTTCCTCAAAAATTCTCTCATGGACCAACACTTATTGCAGGTCTTGATGAAAGAGTTTAAAATTGGTGAGTTGTGAAGGACAGCCTGCTGGGTATAGTGGGAACTATTCAATCACCTTAGTTTTTCTTCTCCAGCCTTTAAATTATCAGAGATTTCACCTGTTAACTTGTTCTCCCTTTGACCCCATTTTGCTCTTCACATTCTAATTGAAATGTGGAACCAAAAAATGGATTCACAGAGAGTGAAATATATTTTGAGTTTGTACATTCACTAAAATATATATAGTGCAAAACATGGGTGTTCAGCTTCTGTAGAACTCTTGTGAAGGCAATGATATTCTCTCTTATATAACTCTTCCTCAAATGTAGTTTTTATATATTATTATATCAAATCATTAAGCATTTAATATTATACAATTGTCTGCCGAAATGGAATTGCCAGGGAATGAAATTAAATATTTGTAGATATGTTGAAATCTATATGAGAACGTCGGTAGCTGAAATAATAGCAGTAAATGTCATGATAAAGATAGTACCATGGGCATCTCTGAGTTCCTGGGTCTTTGAAGAACAAAGAAAAGCTCATATTCATTGATGAGTTATAAAACTCACTAGAGGATTTCTAAAGTCAATTCTGAATATTATAAATACACAAGTATATTTTGATTTAATGAGAAATATATTATTCTTAATGAACTGCTTTTAAAATTCAGGTTATCCTTGCTTTAGTACTGAAGTTCTAAGACCTTTGTTACTGAAATTTTAAAGAACTTTTTGTGTTTTACATTATAATTCTCAAATATAATGTTGTAAATTTTCCAGTATTCCATTTGGAAGTAAAAGTTAATAACTGTAATTCCATTATAAGATTAAACAAACATAATTTATCCTGATTACATTATTAATTGATTTAATAACCTATTTAAAAAGTTGTATGAATATTTGCCATATACTATATAGCTACTAAATGCTTTTTAGAAGTATATTACTTTTTAAAAATCTCATTAAAACATTTATCATAGCTTGATTTGTATTACAGTTATATATTGTCAACTTTCCCACCAAAGGGCATGTTCCTAAAGGGCAGAGCTGTATTACTTCTACATGTATAAAAAAATACTTCATGCAAAGCCTTACACATAGAATTAATGTAAGGGAAGGGTAGCTAACTTTTATAGAGTGCCTACTCTAGGCTAAATACCGTATATGTTTATTGTATTGGCTACCCCTCTACATAACAAACCATCTCAAAACTTAGTGGTTTTAAACAATAATAATTTATTATTTATGTACAATTCTGTGAATTTTTCTGGACTGAGCTGCCTTCAATGAGTCTGAATAATAGTGTGAACTCACTCACGTATCTGTGCCCTTGGCTAAAATGACAAATTCTGGGCTATCCAGGCACTCTCTCCACTGGGCCTCTCTCCACGTGTACTCATCATCTAGGAGGTTAGCCCTAGCTTCTTCATGCAGACTGCTATTTACATCATACTTGCTGATTTTTTTGCCCAAATCAAGTCATAAGTTGTTATGGGTTGAATTTTGTCCCTCCAAAAATATTTGCTGAATCCTAATCTTATTGAAAGATTCTACTTGGGCTTATGAAGAAACTATAAGCAAGGGAAATAATCACTGATAAAAACACAGCCTCTCACGTGTTACCAATCACCTGCATAGCTGTTTTTACTTTATTTTTTCCTTTTTAAAAAATATAATGATGGTGACACTACCTTACACATAAGGGGTGCTTATTATGTACCAGGTATTCTTCTAAACATGTGGCACATCTTATCTGATTTAGTCCTCCCAGGCGTTATATATAGTAGGATGTGAAAACTGAGACCCAGAGATATGGAGTAATGTATTCATGGTCACTAAATTAGTAAATGGTGACATTTGACTAAATACTTTTTATTGTCATTTAATGCTGTCTCCTTTAATTAATTATAAACCTTAGAATTTGAAACTTGTAGTCTTAACATTTTTTATATGGATTGAAAATTATAAATGTCATATGAAAGTATTTCTTTTGTAACGTATTTTATATTATTCAACTAAAAAGACTTGAGGAAGAGTAAAAACAGCGACCAAAACAAATCTTCCTTCATGCTCTTGCTTAATACTAAGGCAGTACAAAGAGTTACCACTGTAATATCTTAACTATTTATTAAATAGCAGAAATTGAATTTTGCTTCTTGGCCCTTGCAAATTGCATTTCACTTTGCACAGGGAACATGTCATAGTATGCATTTAAGATCAGATTCAGAGGGACATACAGTATTTATTTATGAGTAATATGTTACTTTTACATTAAAAAATTCAATAATGTTTTTAAAATAAAATATTATAAATTTGTAAGAAAATACATTTCAGTTGAACTGACATGTGTTTAATGCTCCTAGTCTTGACAGTTTCAGAGATTTAAACACAAAAATTTAAAAGAATATTCCTTAGGAAGTTAGTAGATATCCTTCATGCCAAGAAAAAATATCATATGTCAATAACATGAAGGCTTACATAATTGCTTTCTCTGTACTAGTTATGAAATTTTAGAAGTTTGCTTTGTTTAATATTTTGGCCTAAATTATATTATTGATTTTTGGATAGATAATGAACACAGTGAATATTTTGAATAATAAAAACAGAGGCACAGATGTAAGTCTTTTTTCCTCCATCACCACATGCCTCTCAGATTTCCTCTTTAGAGATAACTACAGTTTCCAGTTTCTTGTGTATCCCTGGAGAGTGATTTCATGCAAATACAAGCAGTATTAAAAGATTTAAAGTGGATATTCTGTCATGTCAAGGAAAGGAAACATATTTAATAGCATATAGATTTTCATAATTACCTTCTTTCTTCCAAATATTGGTTTTAAGTGTTCTCTTTAGTAAAAATAAATTGTATGATATATTTCTTAGTCTCAGGTTTTTTGGATAATATTGAAATTATTAAGATATTTATAAGTACATATATTCTAAAATATTTCAGTGGGTTTTATATTTTCACTTATTTGTGAGTCTCCTTGATTATTTTATAAAGTAGTTCTAGCTCAAATACTTTTAAAATTTTCTATAGGCATAAAGATAATAACCCTATGTCTTATACATTTATTTCATATATGTAATAATTTTTATTTATTCATTACTGTTTGATTCTCCAAAACATGGTGATATGCTTTGGCTCTGTGTCCCCACCCAAATCTCATCCTGAATTGTAAAAATCCCCACGTGTCAAAGGCAGGACCATGTGGAGATAATTGATTCATGGGGCAGTTTCCCCCATGCTGTTCTCATGATAATAAATGAGTCTCATGGGATCATGATTGTAAATTTCTTGAGGTCTCCCCAGCCATGCAGAACTGTGAGTCAGTTAAACCTCTTTCCTTTATAAATTACCCAGTCTCAGATATTTCTTCATAGCAGCATGAGAATGAACTAATACAGTAAATTGGTACCAAGGTAGTGGGGCACTGCTGTAAAGATGCCTGAAAATGTGGGAGCGACATTCGAACTGATAACAGGCAGAGGTTGGAACAGTTTGGAGGGTTCAGAAGAAGACAGAAAGATGTGGGAAAGTTTGAAACTTCCTAGAGACTTGTTGAATGGCTTTGAGCAAAATGCTGATAGTGATATTGAGAATGAAGTCCAGGTTGAGGTGGTCTCAGATGCAGATGAGGAACTTCTTGGAAAATGGAATAAAGGTGACTCTACCTATGCTCTAGTAAAGAGTCTAGTGGCATTTTGACCTTGCCCTACAGATTTGTGGAACTTCAAACTAGAGATAAATGATTTAAGGTATCTGGTGGAAGAAATTTCTAAGCAGCAAAGCATTCAAGAGGAAGCAGAGCATAAAAGTTTGGAAAGTTTGCAGCCTGGCAATGCGATACAAAACAAAAACCTATTTTCTGGGGAGAAATTCAAACCTGCTGCAGAAATTTGCATAAGTAACAAAGAGCCAAATGTTAATCACCAAGACATTAGGGAAAATGTCTCCAGGGAATATCAGATACCTTCACAGCAGCCCCTACCATCATAAATCCACAGGTCTAGGAGGGAGAAATGGTTTCGTGGACCAGGTTGAGGGCCCCCTGATCTGTGCAGCCTTGGGACATGGTGTTCTGCATCCCAGCTGCTTCAGCTCCAGCTGTGGCTAAAAGGGGCCAAGGTATAGGTTGGACCTTATTTACTACGTAGTTTCATCTGATTCTTAATCATTTTACTATTTCAGGAAAAAATAAACAGCCTGTGGTAGAAATGTAAGTGGCTGAGCAAGAAGATAGATAAATAGATGGTTGATGAACAGATGATGACAGAGGTAGACATAGAAATATAGATGTAGGCTAGGTACTGACAGATTTCCACCTCTACCTACACCTACACTATCTGTGTATCTATATCTATCTATCCAGCTATCTATCTATCTAACTCAAGAAATCTCAAGTGCAGGAATTTCAGATCCATAGAATTGAGTTACTCATACTCCATGCATTTGACGTTATTGTTATCATCTTGTTCATTGTTATTGTTCTAATGCTTTGGTCTTAAACCCTTGCTCAAATTTTCTTCCTCTTCCTGACATTGACACTCACTCTCCTGGATTCATTGACGTATACATACATGTCTACGTGATATATATGTATACACAAATATATATGCTACTATTCAGAGGTTAATTATATAAATGCTTCAAACATGTTGATGTTTTTTGTCATTTTTAATTCAATATTTTTCATCCAAGAGTTGTATATATAGTGTTTGTTCTCTTTACAGTTGCTGAAAATTTGATTGGATCTATATGACATGTTTTGTTTATATATTCCATTGTGGATAGGAAACTCATATCTATTCTATACATTACTATCATATGCAATGTGTTGCCAAAGCTTTTTGTTCTGTAGGGCCATCTATGATTCGAAGCTCCCATGCATACAGGAGCATCCCATTTCTAGAAAGAAAGAAAAATATTCTTGTTTTCTGCCTCAAAAAATGCGGAAGAAGCTTGCTCAATCAAAAAATGTGGGGAGTTAACACTTAAGAATTACCCTCAAGTCTAGGACTGAATAAATGACTTAAGCCCATCCTGGAGAACAATTCAGGAGTACCATTTCCATGCTTCCTCAGATGGGCAGTAAGATAATTCAGCTCTAGTTGTCCACATAGATAACCATCTCCATAAAATGTACTTTACTTCTTTTTCCTTTTTCTCTGTCACATTGTTCCCACTCCTTTTCTCCAAATTTTTTTAGAACACTTTCCAGGTAAGCTAGCTTCACTCAAGTCCTTGTCACTGACTTTGAGAAGAATCAAATGATGACACAATGTTATGACAGACCATCCTACATATGTTTCCCTGTGAATTTATGTTGGCTTGAGGATGGTAGGGTATAAATACCATCAATGTGAAATGCTGGATTATAGTCCCCAACCATAACTCCTACCTGTAATAGAATTACATATTCATGCCAGGAGTCGTGTGGCCTCGCAGTTCTTTCCCCTGCCACGTGTTCCTGTAGGATCACTGTCCCTGCATCAACGCTGCACAGTTTAATAACTATACCTTTGCAATATTCCTCAAACAGGTTCCTTCCTTCACCCCCACTGCATGGAATATCTTTTACAAAATAGCTTTAGTAATTTGTCAACTTGTATTATAATGCACTAAATTAGGATCAGTTTTCCAAAATCTCTTTAAAATCCTGCTTCTCTGTGGAATGGAATTCCACTGGGTTTTAGAATAATTGACGGAAAATATGTATCCCCCCAATGTTAGTTTAGTATCTATACAAACATAATAAAATTTTCAGTATATTTAGGTCTTTTAAGAATAATATTTAATGGAGTTTTTAAATTCCAGCCAAGTACCTATAGACTCCCTACTCCATCCAGTGTAGGCAGAAGGCTTTTGCATGAGCTTTAAATGTTCTCTCCAAAAGGAAGAGACCCCAGCACTCTGAATAAAAACCCAGTGAATTTCTAATCTTCATAAAGCTCTCATTTTAAGCCTGATTTCTTTAGGGATAGCTTTCTTTATCAAGCTGACTATATACAATATCTCAATTTATATTTAATAAGCATTATAACTCCTGCTGTGTTGGCATTCCATAATATTACTTTTATAAATTGTATATAATTATTTGATTAATGCCCCCCCAAGTAGACTCAAGGGTTCATATACCCATGTTGAAAAAATAAGTAAATAGAGTTTACTTTAGACATTCCCCTATAATATTATAGTGGATCAATTAGCTTGTAGTAATAATTAATGATTATACACATAGGACAAAAGAAAACATCAGCTAGCCAATAAATATATTCATCTCAATTTAGTATAGTAGTCTTAACTTTGCACTTATCACTTTTATTAAAAATGCTTATAGTAGTTTTAGTGACATTTAGAAATGATTATCATGATATAGTCTGGTTAAACTCAGAGTAATAGCTTTGTTATTTACATATATGGGAAAAGAGTTCACCTATAACTAAATATGCTTGACTCTCTTTTAGGTTCCTCAAAACTTGTTTAATAAGTCATCTGTTTTTATTGCTTTCTTTGCCTTTCATCTTTCATTCATTTAATACTCCATGATATCACTAGCTTCTCTCTATTAAAAAATTTAATAAAACATGGTGGATAGTTGGGTTATTTTCACTCATTTTGTGAATAAGGCAACAGAGATCCATGAACATAAGAGACCCGGTCCAGGTAGCACGGGTAATTTTTGTTGTAGCCAGGTGGAGAACCCCTCCCCATCATTTGTTCACCACACTAAACCATGCCATTTCACCAGAATCTTAAAATTCTGGCCAAATACATAGTATTTTGCTCAGTTTTTACCTTTTGGTCATTTAAGCGGCACTTGGCTGTCATGGCCATGCAAGCTTTCTTGAATTCTGTTGTTTCAGCTTCTCCAACCTTGAATCAGCCAGAAAGCACAACACGACCTTTTTCCTGCACCCTGCCCCTTTCTGTCTATCTAACTTTCATTATGATCTGTATTTTCACAGCTTCACTCGGACTTTTTCTTCAAAATCAGCAGATCTGTAGCTGTCTTTTCACACTTAGTTCCTATAAGATCTTATCCATTCCTATGAACATAAGTTAGTGAATATCAGATCTGTATCTCAAGCTACTTTATTCACTAAATGTTTTACAGTTAGTCTGTAAGATTCTTAGAGTTGTCCAGCTGATATATTTTTGTACAGTTGAGCAGAGTGTTATGGCAAGCTAAAAAAATGTCTTCATGTTTGAAAATAAGAACACTTATCAATGGAGGTAAAACAAATGATCTTTGCACAATTTATGTATTTAAAATTTCTAATGTATTTTTTTAGTATGAATCACTTCTATATTCAGTTTTAATTTCACTCTCTCTTTCCCCTTAGGAACTCATCCAGTGTATTCTTATCCAACTTAGCAGAATGTTGTGGATTAGTCAGGGTAAACTATTTTTCAATAAGCTAAAAATGAAAAACAAATTGCTTTACTCTATATAACTTTTAAAAAATATGTATGACTATAAATATGAGCCGCATTTAATACTGAGTTTTATGTACCTAAATTTTGGGAGGATTGCTACCTGAACTGACTAAATCTACTTTCAGACCTTCACTATGAAGTCTGTACATGAGTTTCTTAGATTCTAGTACCAAATAGGAAGTTTTAAAAAGAGTGACAGAGCTGATTATATTTTCCTTCCACAGAAATAATCTCCCCCAATAGGAAAGGGATTTTCTTAAAAGCAAGCTGATTTGGAAAGAGAAAAGGGAGAGAAAAAGTAAAACCATACCGTGCTAAAGAGATGCTTAAATAGACAATAGCTGTAAATGGGGATTCAGATATTGCTGTCAGGCCATCTTAGTTACCTAAGGGTCAGTATTCTTTTTTTTTTATTTGAGACAGAGTCTTGCTCTGTCGTCCAGGCTGGAGTGCAGTGGTGCGATCTTGGCTCACTGCAACCTCCGCCTGCTGGGTCAAACAATTCTCCTGCCTCAGCCTCCCAAGTAGCTAGGACCACAGGTGCATGCCACCATGAATGGCTAATTTTTTTTTTTGAAACAAAGTCTCACTCTGTCACCAGGCTGGAGTGCAGTAGTATGAGCTCAGCTCACTGCAAACTCCGCCTCCTGGGTTCAAACGATTCTCCTGACTCAACCTGCTGAGTAGCTGAGATTACAGGCACATGGCACCACACCCAACTAATTTCTGTATTTTTAGTAGAGGCGGGGTTTCACCATGTTGGCCAAGGCTAGTCTCAAACTCCTGAGCTCAGGTGATCCACCAGCCTCAGACTCCCAGAGTGCTGGGATTATAGGCATGAGCCACCGCTCCCAGCCGGGTCAGTATTCTTGACAAAGTAGTGTAGAGATATTGTGTAATACATTTACAGGAGTTAATTTAACTTTTATATTTTTAGACCTCCAGATTCCCTCTTGCAAAAAAAATCATTGCTATGAAAGAGTAGATATTCTAATTAGTAAAATGTAGTCTTACTATAAGCCAGACATTGAACTATAATTTATATATTATCTTAGTCCATTCAATCCCTATAAAAATGTCTTAGACTTGGGAGGCCAAGGCTGGTGGATCATCTGAGGTCGAGAGTTCGAGACCAGCCTGACCAACATGGAGAAACCCCATGTCTACTAAAATACAAAATTAGCCAGATGTGGTGGCACATGCCTGTAGTCCTAGCTATTTGGGAGGTTGAGGCAGGAGAATTGCTTGAACCCAGGAGGTAGAGGTTGTGGTGAGCAGAGATCACACCAATGCAGTCCAGCCTGGGCAACAAGACAAGAGCAAAACTCCATCTCAAAAAAAAAAAGTCTTAGACTGGGTAATTTATGAACAAAAGCAATCATAAATTTATTGCTCACAGTTCCTCAGGAAGTTGGGAAGTCCAAGATCAAGGCATCTCAGTTTGGTGTCTGGTGAGGGCCTGTAACTCATGGATGGAACCTTCTGTGTTCTCACATGGTGGATGGGCAAACAGGACTTTTCAACCTTTGTTTTTTAAGGGGCACTATTTCCATTCCTGAAGGCAGTGCCCTCATGATTTAATCACTTCTCTAAATGCCCCACTTTTTAATAGTACCCCATTGGGTATTAGGTTCCAACATGTGAATTTTGAGAGTGACATCAAATTTCAGACAATAGTTTATATATATTTTGTATAACTATACAATATATGTGTGTTTATCTATAGTGGCAAACAAAATTATGAAGTGCTCACTTCTCGGGCACTGATCCAAGTGTATTCACAAATATTAATTTAAAACTTAAAATAACTATATCAGATAGGTGCTATTATTGTAATCCTCATTTTATAGAAACTGTGGGGAAAATAGATGAAGTGAATTCCCCACTGCTAAAAAGTGGTAGAGCTAATATTTAAACCTGGCAATCTGGCTCGAAGACAATGTTCTTAAACACTATGCAGCATGGCTTTGTTTATAAGTCCCATATGATTTAATCTTGAGAATAACTTGACACAGTAGATAATTATATTGAATTCATTATCTAAATGAAGCATCTGAAAATTACTGAAGTTTAATTCATTTTAATGAGTACATGCATATAAAGTTCTGAAGCAGGTACTTAGAGTTGCCTAACTTTATATCACATTCATCTAACAGCTATCAGATAAATAAACTCTACATTCTATTACATTTTATATCTTGTAGGAAATGGTCTCATTCATGGTCATAAGTGCTCAAAAATTTTATTAATTTTTATATATTTTCAAAGTACAATGTGTAATATTGCTTATACTAATATATGCATTTTCCTGTTGGAAAGCAGGCTTAAAGATGATATTTTCAATATGGAGCAATACAAGTGATCATAAACAGAATGTCACTTAACAAAACAGTTGAACATTTAGAATCTCTTATTAACAAACATTAATTTTTACTTACTTTCACAAAGATTATAGGGTAGTAAAGGATTATGGTAGTAAAAATGAGCACTTAAGTTTCATAATTGAATATTGGATTCCCTAGATGTGGTCTAAAATTTTAATGATTATCTTTAAATGTGCTGAGCACAAAGTCTACTTTCTTAATCGCTCAGAGAAAACTGTCTAAAGCCCAGTCTTTTGCTTGTCTCTTTCCTGAAGCATGAAAATTTAAGGGAAAAAATAATAGTGTTAAGGATTTCATTAAAATTTTAATAAAGTGCTAGGCTTTTTTTCAACATAGACATGCTTTGAAGTAAAGATATTTCAAATCTAGCATATTGCCACAAAATTATTATTAAACCATTCTTTGAAGTTCCAGATGTTTGTAATTCCAGAAACTTACTTTGACATGATATAGAACAACTTCAGTAATTGTTAAGATATTACTATAAATTCAAAAATTCCCCAAATCCTTAAATTTAGGTATATTTCTCACTGAGAGACAAGAAAGTACAAACATTTTACTCTATGTTTTGTGTTTAATGTAGCTCTTAATGAAGAAAAATACAAGGGATGTTAATGGTGGAAAGCTACATAATTAACAGCATGAACTTAGTTTACTAAGCGATGTCAGACAATATAGCAATAGCTAAGACAGAAATGTTACATTCACAACAAAAAGGCAAAGTTGTAGGCAACTTTTTAAAGTATTTCCTATGTATATGAGTTATGTTTAATATTAGCAGTCTTGATTAATTATTTGTATTCCCAATTGCAGTTTGTTGGGAATAGGCCCCCCAAAATCTGGCCATAAACTGGCCCCAAAACTGGCCATAAACAAAATCTCTGCAGCACTGTGACATGTTCATGTTGGCCATAACGCCCATGCTGGAATGTTGTGGGGTTACCGGAATGAGGGCAAGGAACACCTGGCCCGCTCAGGGCAGAAAATAGCTTAAAGGTGTTCTTAAACCACAAACAATAGCATGAGCGATCTGTGTCGTAAGGGCATGTTCCTGCTGCAGATAACTAACCAGACCCTCCCCTTTATTTCGGCCCATCCCTTCGTTTCCCGTAAGGGATACTTTTAGTTAATCGGATATCTATAGAAACAGTGCTAATGACTGGCTTGCTGTTAATAGACAACGTGGGTAAATCTCTGTTCAAGGCTCTCAGCTCTGAAGGCTGTGAGACCCCTGATTTCCCACTTCACACCTCTGTATTTCTGTGTGTGTGTGTCTTTAATTCCTCTAACGCCGCTGGGTTAGGGTCTCTCCAACTGAGCTGGTCTCAGCACAGTTAATTTTAGTGCTGTGTATTTTTTACATTTTATTTTCTCCCAAATATCTAACTATGAAAACTTCTAAACATAAAGATAAAAGAATCACTCAGCGAATATAGTAATACTCTATAACTACCACCTTTAACATTTACAAAAAAATTGTTAATTTTTATACATTTGTTTCATGATATATTTGACTATTCATTGTTCAATCATCTTATTTTTGATGTATTTATATACTTTATTCCCAGTATTTATAAATACATACATTAAGTTGAGTTTCATATTTTGGAGGGGTAAAATTTACATGAAGTGACATGCAAAAACAAATTAATCTAAGTATAATTTTAAGTCATCTTAGTCTTGTTTCTGCTTAAATTTTGCATCCTTCTCCTACAGCAGATGCCCCTGTTTCACTATAATTCATATGTTCTAAATGGCAAAAATCACAAAGAATTCTGTTGTTTCCTAGCCCTTAGCCAATATGCTATTTATTCTCATCGGGGTACTAATGTGTCATTTAGCTTTGTTCTAGACTGTTCTCAGCACATTCTTATAAGAATATCGCACCAAAGGAGGCAGCCATCAACATTTAGTAGTAGCAGGGGCAAACAGAAACAAACACAAAAATGCCAAAGCACAAGATAATTAATTCCTAAATGAAAGGTCATTTATAATGGGGTATACAAAAGTGACATTATGAAAATTAATAATCAAGACTTCATATAGAGGATCTATTTTCCTGACAAAAGGTACCCTACATGAACCTCAGTTGTATTATTATGTGCTATTAAAGTCCATGTTGTTAGCCTAAAGGCATGGTACATTGCTAATGTGAAATGTTGCCTGAGGTTTGCAAATGATAACACTTGATTTTTAACAAGCCACCCTACAAAATCAATTACCTCTGCTATAAATAAATTCTTATTGGCTTTATAAATAATTTAAACTAAGGGTTAAATAGTACCAGAATGTTTCCATTGACCTCAAGAAGAATTTTGTCACTGTAGTCTTTTGTCATCACTAAAGAACATTTTTCATAGAGTTAAAAATTGACAAAATATAATGCTTAAAATTTTAATATCTACAAAATGTATGATTCCTTTAATTTCCTAGGAAGTTCCATATTCATACAATTTTAATGTAATTTAGGGTCTAAACCATCCCATCTCAAATTCTATCAATGGGTTTTTTCTAAAGGAGCTCACAATAAATATGAAAAATATTTTTTTCACATTATGTATTAAAAAATATATTTCAAGGTATCAGAGTGAATCAAACTCTTAGTGAATATCAAATGTTGTTAGGGGAAGCTATAGATTGCTTATATGTACCATATTAGCTAAAAAAAATGACATAAGATTATGATCCTTCTTTGTATCTTGTCATCAGTTCAATAATGACAGAAAAAGTTTAGGCAAGTGCCAATTACAAATAAAGTTCTAAACATAGTTTATTTTTATTTTTTCTTTTAATTTTTTTTATTATACTTTCAGTTTGGGGATACATGTGCAGAACGTGCAGGTTTGTTACATATGTATACACATGCCATGTTGGTTTGCTGCACCCATCAACCTGCCATCTATATTAGCTATCTCTCCTAATGCTATCCCTCTTGTAGCCCCCCACCTCCCAACAGGCCCCGGTGTGTGATGGTCCCCTCCCTGTGTCCATGTATTCTCCTAGTTCAAGTATCACTTATGAGTGAGAACATGCGGTGTTTGATTTTCTGTTCCTGTGATACTTTGCTGAGAATGATGGTTTCCAGCTCCATCCTTGTCCCTGCAAAGGACATAAACTCAGTCTTTTTTATGACTGCATAGTATTCCATGGTGTATATTTGCCACATTTTCTTTATCCAGTCTATTATTGATGGACATTTGGGTTGGTTCCAAGTCTTTGGTATTGTGAATAGTGCCGCAATAAACATGTGTGCATGTGTCTTTATAGGAGAATGATTTATAATCCTTTGGGTATATACCCAGTAATGAGATGGTGGGTTAAATGGTATTTCTAGTCTAGATCCTTGAGGAATTGCCACACTGTCTTCCACAATGGTTGAACTAATTTACACTCCCACCAACAGTGCAAAAGTGTTCCTATTTCTCCACATCTGCTCCAACATCTGTTGTTTCCTGACTTTTTAATGATAACCATTCTAACTGGTAGGAGATGGTATCTCATTGTGGTTTTGATTTGCATTTCTCTAATAACCAGTGATGAACAGCTTTTTTTTCATATGTTTATTGGACGGATAAATGTCTTCTTTTGAGAAGTGTCTGTTCATATGGTTCACCCACTTTTTGATGGTATTGTTTTTTTTTATTGTAAATTTGTTTAAGTTCCTTGTAGATTCTGGATATTATTCTATTGTCAGAAGGATAGATTGCAAAAATTTTCTCTCGTTCTGTAGGTTGCCCATTCACTCTGATGATAGTTTCTTTTGCTGTGCAAAGCTTTTTAGTTTAATTAAATCCCATTTGTCAATTTTGGCTTCTGTTGCTATTGCTTTTAGTGTTTTAGTCATGAAGTCTTTGCTCATGCCTATGTACTGAATGGTATTGCCTAGGGTTTTTTAGGGTTTTTATGGTTTTAGTTCTTATGTTTAAGTCTTTAATCCATCTTGAGTTAATTTTTGTATAAAGTGTAAGGAAGGGGTTCAATTACAGTTTCTGCATATGGCTAGCCAGTTTTCCCAACACCATTTATTAAATAGGGAGTCCTTTCCCCATTGCTTGTTTTTGTCAGGTTTGTCAAAGATCAGATGGTTGTAGATGTGTGGCATTATTTCTGAGGACTCTGTTCTGTTCCACTGGTCTATATATCTCTTTTGGTACAAGTCCCATGCACTTTTGGTTACTGTAGACTTATAGTATAGTTTAATAGCCTACCAACCAAAAAAAGCCCAGGACCAGAGGGATTCACAGCCAAATTCTACCAGAGGTGCAAAGAGGAGCTGGTACCATTCCTTCTGAAACTATTCCAAACAATAGAGAAAGAGGGAATCCTCCCTAACTCATTTTATGAGGCCAGCATCATCCTGATACCAAAACCTGGCAGAGACACAACAAAAGAAGAAAATTTCAGGCCAATATCCCTGATGGACATCGATGTAAAAATCCTCAATAAAATACTGGCAAACTGAATCCAGCAGCACATCAAAAAGCTTATCCACCATGATCAAGTCAGCTTCATCCCTGGGATGCAAGGCTGGTTTACCATACACAAATCAGTAAACATAATCCATCACATAAACAGAACCTGTGACAAAAACCACATGATTATCTCAATAAATGCAGAAAAGGCCTTCGGTATACCTCAACACTGCTTCATGCTAAAAACTCTCAAAAAACTAGGCATTGATGGAATATATCTCAAAATCATAAGAGCTATTTATGACAACCACACAGCCAATATCATACTGAATGGGCAAAAACCAAAAACTGTAAGCATTCTTTTGAAAACAGGCATAATACAAGGATGCCCTCTCTCAACACTCCTATTCAACATAGTATTGGAAGTTCTGGCCAGGGCAATCAGGCAAGAGAAAGAAATAAAGGGTATTCAAATAGGGAGAGGGGAAGTCAAATTGTCTCTGTTTGCAGATGACATAATTGTATATTTAGAAAGCCCCATCGGCCAGGCACGGTGGCTCACACCTGTAATCCCTGCATTTTGGGAGGCCGAGGTGGATGGATCCCAGGGTTAGAAAATTGAGACCATCCTGGCTAACACAGTGAGATAGCTAGCTATCTCAGCTAAAAAAAAAAAATACAAAAAATTAGCCAGGCATGGTGGCAGGTGCCTGCAGGCCCAGCTATTTGGGAGCCTGAAGCAGGAGAATGGTTTGAACCCAGGAGGCAGAGCTTGCAGTGAGCCAAGATTCTGCCACTGCACTCCAGCCTGGGTAACAGAGTGAGACTCCATCTCAAAAAAAAAAAAAAAAAAAAAAAAAAAGCCACATCGTCTCAGCCCCAAATCTCTTTAAGCTGATAAACAACTTCAGCAAAGTCTCAGGATACAAAATCAATGTGCAAAAATCACAAGCATTCCTATACCCCAATAATAGCCAAACAGAGAGCCAAATCATGAGTGAACTCCCATTCACAATTGCTAAAAAGAGAGTAAAATACCTAGGAATACAACTCACAAGCGATGTGAAGGACCTCTTCAAGGAGAACTACAAACCGCTGCTCCAGGAATTAAGAGAGGACACAAACAAATGGAAAAACATTCCATGCTCATGGGTAGGAAGAATCAGTATCGTGAAAATGGTCATACTGCCCAAAGTAATTTACAGATTCAATGCTATCCCCATCAAGCTACTGTTAACTTTCTTCACAGAATTAGAAAAAACCTACTTTAAATTTCATATGGAACCAAAAAAGAGCCTGTATAGCCAAGACAATCCTAAGCGAAATAACAAAGCTGGAGACATCACAATTCCTGACTTCATACTATACTACAAGTTTATTTTTTTAAATCCAAACTAGAGGATCTTCGATATTTAGAAATTAAATGCTTTGTATTTTATAACTTCTAATTCTCCACAACCATTTTATTTTGCAATCTTTCAATTTTCATCATAGTACAAAAATGGCTGCAAATTCTAAAAGTAATGAAGGTAATCCAAACTCTGAGACTGAATTTCAGTGTTCATTTCAGGTCACCTTGTGATAATCAACCCAGGATATTAGGTAAGCAGCCTCTTTCTCAGTTATAATCCATAAAGTCCAATAATGTCTAAAGGTAATTATTTTACTCCTGCTATGAAACTCCCACATTTCAAAACTGTTAAATTCAAACAATTTTCATTTTAGTGAATGACACCATCATCTGTGTGACAAAATGGTACTATCTAAGGTAGCACAAAAGGAGCAAGCAAAAAGTGCAAGCCATTTAAACAAAAAAGGTAAAGTAGATTTCTTTTGTTTGTTTGTTTGTTTGAGACAGAGTCTAGCTGGATCACCCAGGCTGGAGTGCAGTTGCGTAATCTTGGCTCACTGCAACCTCCACCTCCCGGGTTCAAGCAATTCTCCTGCCTCAGCCTCCTGAGTAGCTGGGACTACAGGCGGACGCGCCACCATACCCAGCTAATTTTTTGTATTTTTAGTAGAGATGGGGTTTCACCATGTTGGCCAGGATGGTCTCGATCTCCTGACCTCATGATCCGTCCTCCTCGGCCTCCCTAAGTGCTGAGATTACAGGCTTGAACCACTGCGCCTGGCCGGATTTCTAAAAAATAACAAATTCACCAAAATCCATAGTTTTATTCCAATGTGATATAATAGCACAGTAACTTTATTTAAAAGTAGGTAAGGATAATAAAATATCATCATGTATTACTCTTTTCTCATAAAATAATAAAATAAAATATTCACTAACAAACAGTTGAAAAAAAGTGTGTTTTTTTTTTTCTTTCAGAAAATGTACCAGCAAACCCATTTAAACTAAATAGTTCCTAAAACTATGTAGTAACTTTTTTTCCTTTTAATGTAGGTTTATTCAGCAATAGTGTTATAGGAAATGTGACATCTCATTTTTAGGGAACAGCAGGAAGAATTGTAGGAGGTGAAGTTTTATATGTTAATAGAAACTTTGAAATATTCTAGAAATAAAAATGCTGCTCATTCATCTTTTGACTTCTTCATGCTAAAAATAGTCTGTTGATCTAGTTCATAAACGGATTTTATAGTAAATGCCAAAGCAAACCACCCTGCCCCAGAAGTCGATTTATTCATGAACCAAATCTAAAGATCTGGGCTGACCCAATTCAGCTTCGGAAGGAGAAAGCACATCTAGTTGGAACTGGCATTTGCCTAGGAGTTGGGCATTGAGATGGCAATCTGACCTTAAACATCATTTCTCCTCTACTCTATCCTCTATTTTCTGAAAACTTCTTATGATTTTCACTTTGTTTTAGCATTGATAGTTGATAAATAATTATGTTATAGATCGCCAGAAGGTATTTGTCAGCCAAAAGGTCCAGTATTAGGCTACTGATTTGCAAATGACTAGGCGGAAGGACATGTAATTTAATAATTAAGCAAATTACTCTGGAGCTAATGGAATAACTCAAAATCCTGGCCCCACCATTTGCTACCAAGTTACTTTAAATAGTCTCTCTGTTGTCTCATTTGTAAAATAATTATAATTATAGGACATACCTTGTAGAACAATTGTAACAGGTATGTAAAATATACTTTACATTCTTAGAACAGAGCCAGGTTCATGTTATATACCAACTCTTTGGTTTTTCGTGGAACTAAATTCTAATAAGAGAAATGTAAAAGATATCTGAAAATAAAAAACCAAGTGCATAATTTTGTAAAAGGCTGAAACTACATGTCAGTTTTGTGTTTGGATCTTAATACACTAGACGTGACCACATGTAACTTTATATATTTTCTTTTCTTTCTGCTGAAGTTGTAAGAGAATGTGTTCATGTGGAGTTTTTTTCAATGGTTATATTTTAAAACGAGACCTCAAGTTCAGAAGAATATCTATAGCTATTTTAGATCTTGAGCATCTAAAAACCTCTCTGAGGTTTCAGTAATAATCGAAAGAGGCCTAAATGGATTTCTGATTGATAAACAGCTTGATAAATATATTAACTTATCCAAAAACAAACATTGAGTTACCATCTTGTCCTCTAGGAGCTTATATTCTAATGAGAGCCAGAGACAAAGAAAATATTAGAAAACAACATGATATTGCTAAGATAGAGGACTTCATAAGATGACATGGCAATGCATCAAAAAGGCACTTGGCTGAATCAAATGCAGTCAGGAAGAAGAGAGGTGCTGAAAGGTGAACTGTTGTTAACCAAATGGAATGGGAGGAAAAGATAACCAAGGAGCCAGGGGAACAGTGTATTTAAAGGCAGACCATGTAGTCTGAGCGAGACAAGAAGTGCAAAATTAAGCTGAAATTTCCCAGAACAGGAAATTTAAAAAATAATCAAGAATAAATCTCTGGCCACACAATGATTAGGCTGAGAAGTGATGAGCATGCTAAGCAGAATGGGAGACTTTTTCAGATATTTAGTTGCAGAACTGTATATAAAAGAGGCTCTTAGCATGTGATCTGGCATGAAGGAGAGAGTCTACCATGACAGTCAAGACTATCCACATATTTTGATATGAATAGAAGAGCTTGAAATAGTGAAAGGATGCCCAAAGATTGCTTTGTTTTTAAAATTTGTACCCAAAATATTCAAATTATTTTTGACTATGGAATACTGATGGAACAGGAACTAGGAACTAACTCAGAGATTTATATGCAAGAGGACATTAAATACCTGAATGGAGAATCCATCAAACAAAATGCCTTGGCATGAATAATAAATACAAGTAAAAAAAGAGAAACAGTCAACCTGTGGTATTGAATGTAGGTGGGGATATGGAAAATGAGAAGCTAAAATGATAAGCCTAAATGCAAATGTTTTATTTCTGCCAAGCCAAGTTGGAAAATATTCTTAAAGCAATAAAGAAAAGCTTCAAGTTTTTAAGCAGGATTTATGCATGACATCATTCACCTCACAAAAAGATTTCTCGGGAAGTAGTGGAAGACTTATAACAGGCATTGAGGTCCATTTTGTAGTTATGCCATGATGCTATTGAAAATGATGAAAAACTGAGCTAAATCACACAGTATTGTTAAATTTCTAGAGATTATAAGAAATAATCCATTATATTATAGTAAAACCTTTAGGCTATTTGAACTGTTACCCTCTGCCCTAACCTCCATATATGTTCACTGCCATTGAGATTTATGTGTGCATTTTTTATTTGTAATTGAAGAAATAAGAAGAAATTCAGTTTACCCTATGGTCAGGAGGATAGATGACGACAATAAAGAGGAGGGCATGATTTGTGAATCCCCAAATATTGGACTGTATTTAAAGAACAGATTTTTTTAATTGCTCTTTCCTTAATTATGTCAGATACAGCTTTTTTGAGGCCCAGGTGAATAAAAATGGGCTCTACTAGATAGATGAGAAATGAGGCTAATTGTATCCACAAAATGTGTCTTTTTGTCTGTATGATTTTTCTGAGCCTACCCTAGAGTTGATGTCCTTTGGTAAGCAGTCGCACAGAACACAAATATCCACATATTTCAGCCCATTTTTTAATATCCATTCACAATCCTCTTCCCTAGATACACTTGGAATCAATTTTCCAGTCCTGTTTTTTTCCGTATTTCAACTTGTCAAACCAAGAAATTAGCAAGCCTATTAATCAGTGTAGATCTAGAATTTTGACTGTTAGTACAGGATAAGTAAATATAATAGATTACATTATTTAGCCCCAATTGTTATCCCCTCTCTGAATTCTTGCCCTTTGCTATGATACATTGCAGTGCCCTTACAATGCCAGAATGATTTTCAAATCTTGACTGTACTAAGCCATATGAATTTGTTTTGGCCAATGTCATGTTATTATATTGGATGCAGCCAAAGATGAATGTAAACATTAAGGATTGATCTCTAGCTTCTTGACTTCTAACTATCAAAGTAGCTCCCTGATCTCAGGAGGAAGATGAGAGACATGTAAAACCAGCAGCATATCACACCACATAAGCGTGACAGCTGAAATTAACTTGAGCCCAGCCTGTCACAGCTGAACCTGAAAATGCATGAGAAATTAATGTTGATTGCCTGATATCACTGAGGCACTATATATGATATTTGTCAATTTTTTAGGAATATCTAACAGGTACAGGAATTTTTAGCAATGGCAAACCAATATGGCACCAATTGAGTTGTTCAACATCCTCCCCAAAAAGATTTTTTTACCACTGCTCTTCAGGGACTCTCTTATTTAGGATTATCATGTTATGCTGCATCAGTCAATTTCTGATTAGTGTCAGCATATTGTTTAAAACAAAAAAAAGTATCAAAATCTTTATTAATGATTTTTGTCAATGGTTACAAAGAGCTTCCTAGAAAATCATGCTACGGATTAAGAAAGAGGCAATGAAGCCGGAGTAAGTATCATAAGTGTGTGAGCTCTCTGCTCATACAAACAATTTATATCTTCAGGACCTACTTGATCCAATCCTATATACCACTTCCACTTCATAGTGAATTTGGGACAAAGTTATGTCTTAATGTATTAGACAATATTTAGTTCATTAGTTTACTCTGCACAGCTCAAGCCAGAGAGTCACCTGATGTCCTATAATCAGGTCTTTGGTCAAATAAGAAGCCAAGAGCTGTTTCTGAAAAAGAAAGTATTTATCTACAGAAGTTGACTCAGCTTTCCTCTAGGATCTATGGGTCTGCTCTCTGGATATCTATTTTTAGATGCTCATCACACATGCCTTTTGACAACTGTATTTTTGAAGATCATTTGGGTATCATGAGACTGTTGTATCATTGGGTCCAAATGGCATATTATATCTGACTGCAGTTCAAACAAACCACCTTTTGAGGCTTCAAAGCTGGCATAACCAGTAAATATTTGGGGGTATCAAATTAAAATGTATTTGAGTCTTGCTTCTAAATCCAAATACCAAAAATAATTTTGCCTCTTTTTTAGAGATAGGTGCGGCAAGTTATATTTAACTTTGAAGCAGATATTCCAAATTGTTCTATACTTTGGATTCCGAGAAAGAGGTGGCAGGCCATATATTTTTGTTTTATGTGCCACCTACTAAAAAAAAAGGCATCTAAGGTTATTCCCAAGTTTTTCTCATTAGGTTCAATTATCATGATGCCATTATTTAGCAGATCAATAAAGTACAAGGGGATGTGTTCAAATAACTTTGAAAGAGTTGACAGTAGATACTAGTAAATTTGACATAGCTCTATGGCAAGGCATGAATGGAAGGTATACCATTGTGTATTAGATTTCTCCAGATAAACAAAAAAGAGACCCAATAGGATGCCATATCTGTTAGGATGCCATAGATATGTTTTGCACTCAGGAAATAGTCATGCAGTCACCATGCTAATTCAAAGTATGTATTTACTGCCCTTTGAATTTGGGCCAAAATGCTATTTTTAATATGACCACTCAAAACACCCATTTTGACTGGCGGACCCCAGTGTCATTTTGGGGTCCTCAATAACTGTGTTTAACATACAGCCAGTTTCTAATAACTCTCAAAATGAATGGGTGATTTCTTTTCTCATGCAGAGATATCCTAGATAGTGGCTATATTTACTCCTGGGGAAGGATTTCAGGTGCAGTTACAATATATATTGATGTCAATATTGTATTATCCTTTCTCAAGGAAGCTCAGGCTTCCATTAATGAGCATTTAAACTGGCTTAAGTCTGAACACTCGATATTAAGATCAGTGACTTGCCACTTTAGGTACACAAATCGGGTTTTTGACAATGAGCCTAGAGGATTTCCTGTTATAAATCAAGTAATATTTTAGTTCACTACCATTTATTTTATTCCTAGATACATACTGATCAATTAGACTTTGTGGTTAGATTGTGAAACAGGGTAGATGATAACTTTGGGTTCTCAGCCAAGGGGAGAGAATCAACTGCGGGACCTGAAATTGTTCACTGGCTTCACAGTTGTATGAGAGGCTTCATTTCCTAATCTCTGTTGTTACATGTATGTATTTAAACACACACATAATTCTACATATAGAGATGTAGTTTATGGATTAACAAAGCTCTCAGAGTTTTATCCTATCCTGATTTTTGGTTTTGTTTGCCTTTGTAATCTGTCATTAAATTCTAGGGACTTAATTCATATATATATATATGAATTATATATATATTCTGGACTATATATATATATAGTCCTGGAAATGGAGGTGACTTCTCCATAATACCAGAATTATGAAAGTATGATTTATATATGTTTTGAATTTCACCATATCCTCTTGGCTGAAATGTAATTATTCCATACATATTCTCATTAATGGGAGCCCTAGCCTCCTTGAGAAAAGATAATACAATATTGGAATAAGTCTATATTGTAACTATGCCTGTGTACTCTTAAAATTTATTTCTTTACTTGAGCCTGGAGTATATTTTGTGAATAAGAATTTATTCAATTGGATTTTTACAAATATCATAAAACATTTGTAATATATACTAAAAATATATATTTTATTATAAATATATCAATTTTAATATTTCATTTGGTAGTCTTTCTCTTGCATTTTCTCTCTTGCTGACTCTTTTATTCTATCCTTCTTTCTTTTTTTCTTTGTTTTTCTTCATCTTTTAAAAATCCTTCACACTTTGTTAGCCAGGAAGCATCTCCTCACTAAAATAAACATTACTGTATTTTTATTTGATACCTCATTGGGACAACACTGTATGTAAAGAAGATGCCAATCATAAAATAGTATAGAAGTATTTGCAATGTAACTTGAACTTCACGTATAATTTTTTTTGGCAAAAACTTATTGAGAAGACAAATAATGAAATAATGATATAAGATACTGTCATTGTCCCAACTTAAAGGTAAAGAACCACAAATTACACTCAAGCTTGATACTAAGTTACAATAACATTAAAGAAAAGGGAAGATCGGGGGATCAAGTCTTAGATTAGTGATGCTTTCACAGAAATTTCTTGCACGGTGCCTAAATATCAAGTTACCTTGTTGAATGTTGATCTTATGTTTTGTCACCATACAATTTTTATTAAATTGGAGAAAGTGTTAAGTCTGATATGCTTAAGGAGGTGAAGAGAGAGGGGAGATCTTTGGGAAATTAAGAAAATTGAGTGACAGTAAATGAAATTTAATATAAATCAAAATCCAAAACATTGAAAAGTAAAAGCAAAGTGTGACGACTATTTCTCTAGAAAGATAGTTCTCTTGGTTCATAGTGGCAGTTAGCTTTCTAATTACACGAGAAAAACTTAGTACTGGAGATTATGTATGATGTAGCCCCTTAGTAGATTTACTTCAGTTAATTGTTGGCAAATGTGTATAAGATGAAAAACAAAATTCTAGAAAAGGTGAAGACTGTGGCCAGGAAAAGTTATCGTGTTTCTCTCAAGGTTTTCCTTTTTATACAGAAAGCAGAATGAAAAATTTCTCAAATAAAATTTTGTAGCCAAAAAATAGTCACTCTGCTTACGAGCATCCTTCTACAATTTTTTCCTGTAATCTTGTTGGAAGCCAAAGAGCAAATGATCATATGAACGCTAGCCTTAAAGACAGCAGATTTCTTAAAATAAATTGGATTTATAATCGTTTTGCACATGTACCCTAAAACTTTAAGTATAATAATAATAAAATTAAAAAAAGAAAACATAGAAAAAATAAAATAAATAAATTGGAAGTGCTCATTTACAGTTTGTGTGTGAAACAGAATTCTCAAAAAATATAGAAATTGATAGGTTACCTTTAAAATTTTTCTGAGGTTATCATTACATATTGCTTGAGAGAAAAAGATAAATCAAAATTTTACTTTTTAAATTAATATTACACACACAAAAATAGAAAAGTTCATTAATGTAAAATTTTTGGTAGCTATTGATTATTTAATAAGAAAATAGAAAAGATAATAGTCAAAGCTAAGCAGAAAAGTATGCAGATAATTTTTAATACTGAAAATGAACAAAAGCAATTTACTGTTTTGTCCAAGGTAAATACTGAAGGAAGCCATCAACATCAAGCAAAGCTAGGATTCAATCTGTATTCAAAGTTGCTGACTTGATTAAGTAGGAGGCCAGATGGTTTATCCAGGAAAAAGCTCAATATTACAAAAATTAGGACAACAGAGTGTTTGGTTGTTTTAAGGAGATTAAGTGAGGGAGAAGTATTTTTCTCAGCAAATCTTGGCCTCTGGGATTTCATTTGTCATTTAGCAAGATGACTTAACAGAGTTGCATGCTGCATTCCTAGTGAATTCAGCAAATGAAGACTCCAATCTCTGTGGGAGCTTTGCCCCCAATCTTTTAAAAATCAGTTATACGAGAACTAACAAGGAACTGTGACAATATAATACAGAGGGGCAGATTATTCATAGCTTTTCTGGTTTTTTCAGGAAACCTTTTATACAATCATTTGAGTCTTACAGTGGGACCCTAATAGATGAAAGAAGATCCCTCATGGAGTGTTTAAGTTTGAATAAAACAGGTGAAAGAAAGTCCCATTTGGCTGGAAAAATACAAGTGTCTACCTGATTTGGTGTCTTTGACTTTCCTGTAAGCAAGGATTTAGACACGATTATTACAACTGTCAATGAAAGCTTTGGCTATGAAAGGGATGAACACAGATTAAAAGAGATCTACTGTGTAGACACAACTGAGAAGCTATAAGAACTTTGTTTAAAGAAACAT
Organism: Pongo pygmaeus; assembly: GCF_028885625.2. Taxonomy (NCBI): domain Eukaryota; kingdom Metazoa; phylum Chordata; class Mammalia; order Primates; family Hominidae; genus Pongo; species Pongo pygmaeus. Next base: position 14,595,018 of record NC_085930.1, on the reverse strand, counting down.
TGCCTAGTATTTGTCTCTTCCCAGTTTACAACCAGAAATCTAACTTAATGTGAGAAAAGATCATAAAAATGTGAACGTTGTGGGAGGCATTCCAAACTGTAGAGTCTGAGGTCCCAGTTGATGGCAGTGGATATTCAGGATGCTATGATGAATGCTTCTATTTACAGAGAACCCCCCAAATTGACTTTGTTTAATAATTACCCTGACTCATCTAGCCAAAAGCCAAAGTGTATTAACTCACAGCAGTTTTGAAACCCTGAGGTTCATAAAGGTCTACCCCACGAAAACATTTCATGCCCTGTACTCATGCCTCAAGCCTGGTTTACATAGATAATAAGGTACTTTACAAATTATTCATGTGTAGATTAGTTCATTACTTTTATGATGTGTTACCACATCAGGTGTGTAGATTTTGAATACATTTGAAATGCCATGCTAATACTTTATTTGTGGATAGCTCTTTCTAAAATTTTTATTGCTCTAATGTCTGGTATTTTCACAAATTTAAGGTTAGACTAGTTGTGCAATTTGCTAGTAGCAGATACAGAAAAATCAGAGCTTTGGATGAGTAAAGGTTAGGAACAATGTCACTGGGACTAAGTATACCCAAACATGGGGAGACCACAGTCTGAAGAACTTTGACACTTAGCACCAATGAGAAGTTGATAAAAATACTCCATTTACCCTTATGTGATTATTACTCATTGTACACCTGTGTTGAAATACCTCATGTACTCCATATATATGTGTATGTGTGTGTGTGTGTGTGTATATATATATATATTTATATATATATATATATACACACCTACTATATACTCATAAAAATACAAAAAGTCAATTAATACAAAAGTATACAGAGCTACATTAGAAAGTGAACTTTGAAAGCAGATGAAGTATGTGCCTTGTAGAGACAATATTTTACAAAGCAGCCCCTTTTTTGATGGCCTGCCAGGAGTGACACTCAAAATATGATGAGACCAAACTCTCAGAATGAGCACAGTGTAGATGAGTGTTGAAGCAGAGGAGTTGAAGCAGAGCCCTTGGGGAAACGACAAGGGTGATAGTAGGTGCTCACTGACTCAGGGAAGCACTCATTTGCCATTTAGCATACAGATTTTTCAACATTTTAAAAATGTATAGTGATACCCTTGCATACCAGTTAAATAGCAGCAATTCCGGCAGCATCCTCAGCTGGATGTGAAGGAGAGTCAGGCAAAGGATCCAGGGGGTGGTCACTACACTAGTGCCCCCATGCTGACTCTGCTCTCCAGACCACCCAATGCTACTAGTGGAAAGATCTTCATTCCCTTTAGTTTATTGATGTGCAGATTACTTTCTTGTCATACTGTTCTGTAAATTCAGATTTTTCAGGGCATAAGTGTTCACCTCTTTCTGCCCCCTCACTCATCCAAGGCCTCAAGACCCTTTTTTCTTCTTCCTCGTGGTCAGGGCTTCCTTGAATTTCCGTGGCCTGATACCAACATCTGCTGTTTTTGTAGAAGTTGCTTCTCTGGCCACCACTCTGGCTATTTCAACACAGGAAGTTAATCTTTTTCTTTATTCTATCTCCTCTTGTTGCTCCCTGAGGAGAAAAAGCTGTTTATAAATATTATGAGTCTACCAAAACTTTTTTTCTTTTAGTAAAAACAATAAGCAACTCTTAGCAACTGGGATATATTAATTATAATTCCCTTTCTTCTTGGCAGTTCCTGTCGCAGACTTTTACTCATAGGACTTTTCTATTCTCCCACAAATGCCTTTGACTTTTATTGTTTTTCTGGGCTCAAAATCAGAAGAGATTAATGAAGGTCTTAAAAGTCAAGATGTTAGTTGGCTCTGAGCCCTGAGACTCACTAGGTATGTGCCTTTGACCAAATTATTTCTCTTCCTTGATTTTATTCTTTCTATGGATGAATGGTATTCCATTGTGTAAACATACCACATATTTGTATGCATTTATCCATTTATGAACACTTAGATTGATTCCCTCTTTTTGCTCTTGTGAATAGTAATGCAGCAAACATAAGGGTGCAAGTATTCCTTTGATATATTTCCTTTCCTTTTGATAAACACTGATTAGTGGGATTCCGGATGGTATAACAATTTTATTATTAAGTTTTCGAGAAATCACCGTACTGTTTTCCATAATGGCTGTACTAATTTAAATTCCCACCAGCAGTATATGAGAGGTCCATTTTTTTGCATCTTCACCTGTCTTTGTTACTTTTGTCTTATTGATAATAGCCATTTTAACTGGAGTAAGATGACATGCCATTGTGGTTTTTATTTTTATTTCTCTGATGATTAATGATGTTGAACATTTTTGTACAAACCTGTGGTAATTCGTATGTCTTCCTTTGAAAACTGTCTACATAGATTCTTTGCTCACTTTTTAATAGCATGATTTGTGTTGTTGTTGTTGCTGCTGTTGTTGTGTGTATGTGTTTTGCTGCTGTGTTGTTTGAATTATTTGTATATTCCAGATAATGGTCTCTTGCCAGAGAAGTATTTTGCAAATATTTTCTCCCATTCAACATGTTATCTCTTCACTCTGTTGATTGTTTCCTTTGCTGTGCATGAATTTATTGGTTTAATATAGTGCCACTTTTCTATTTTTGTTGTTGCATGTGCTTTTGGGGTCTTAGCCATAAAATCTTTGCCTAGACCAATGAGCTGAAGTGTTTCCTCTTATGTTTTCTTATAGCAGTTTTATAGTTTTAGATCTAATGTTTAACTCTGTAAATCAATTTTGAGTTGATTATTCTATATGGTGAGAGATAGGGGTTCTATTTTATTGTTCTGCATATGGGTGTCCAGTTTTGCAGGGACCACTTATCAAAGAGGGTGTCCATTCCCTAATGTATGTTCTTGGCTGTAAATATGTGGATTTATTTCTGGGTTTCTGGGTTCTCTATTCTGTTCCATTGGTTCATGTATCTTTTTTTTTTTTGACGGGGTCTCACTCTGTCACCTGGGCTGGAGTGCAATGGCATGATCTTGCCTCATTGCAACTTCTGCCTCCTGGGTTCAAGCAATTATCCTGCCTCAGCCTCCTGAGTAGCTGGGATTACAGGTGCCCACCACCACATCCGTCTAATTTTTTGTATTTAGTAGAGATGGGATCTCACCATGTTGGCCAGGCTGGTCTCAAACTCCTGACCTCAGGTGGTCCACCTGCCTCAGCCTTCCAAAGTGCTGGGATTATAGACATGAGTCACTGTGACTTATCTATGTGTCTCTTTATAAAGCAATGACATGTTGTTTTAGTTACTATAGCTTTGTGCTCTATTTTAAAGTCAGGTAGTGTGACACCTCTAGCTTTGTTCTTTTTGCTCAGGTTTACTTGAGCTATTCATGCTTTTCTTTTCTGGTTCTAAAGAAATTTCAGAATTTGAAATTTGCAGAATTTTCTACATCTGTGAAAAATGTCATTGGTATTTTGATAGACATTGCATTGAAACTGTACATTGCTTTGAGAGTAGTATGGTCATTTTAACAATATTAATTTTCCCAATCCAAGAGCATGAGATGTATTTCCATTTGTTTGTTTTCTCAGCCATTTCTTTCATAAATGATTTGGAGCTTTATTTGAAGAGGTGTTACACCTTCTAGGTTAAATTCATTTCTAGGCATTTTTTTCTTTTGTACCTATTGTAAATGAGATTGCTTACTTGATTTTTTAGCTAGTTTGTTATTAGTGTACAGGAACATTACTAATTTTTGTACGTTGATTTTGTATCCTGCAAGTTTACCGAACTTGCTTATCAGATTTAAGAGTGTTTGGGTGGTTTTAGGTTTTTTAAATAAATAAAAGATCATGTCATCTGCAAAGAGGGACCATTAGACTTTCCCTTTTCTAATTTGGATAGCTTTCATTTCTTTCTCTTGCCTGATTGCTCTGGCTAGGGCTTTCAATACATTGCTGAATAAGAGTGGTCAAAGTGAGCATCTTTGTCTAGTTTCAGTTCTTAGAAGAAAAACTTCCAACTTTTCTTCATCAGTATAATGTAAAATGTGGATTTTTCATATATGGCCTTTATTATATTGAGATATGTTTCATCTATGCCTAGTTTGTTGTGAGCTTTAACATGAAAATATATTGTTTCTAGTTTTTGTCGAAGGATATCATGTTTTTCACTATAGGCTACATAGGTTCATAAATGTCCCTTCTAAATTCTACAAAAAGAGTGTTTCCAACCTGGTAAATCAAAACACAAGCTCCATTCTGTGAGATGAATTTATACATCACAAAGAATTTTCACAGATAGCTTGTTTCTAGTTTATGTCGTGTAATACTCAGTTTTATACTATGGGCTTCAGTGGGCTCAGAAATATCCCTTCCAAAATTCAAGAAAGAGAGTATTTCCAACCTAGTGCATCAAAACAGAGGTTCCCTTCTGTGAGATAAATCCACACATAAGAAGTCATTTTCACAGATACTTTCTTTCTAGTTTTTATCATGGAATATTCCGTTTTTCACTATAGGCTTCAATGGGCTCAGAAATGTCATTTGTAGATTCTACAAAAAGAGTGTTTCTAACCTGATGAATCAAAACACAGGATACATTCTGTGAGATGAATCCACACATCACAAAGCATATTCACTGATAGCTTGTTTCTATTTTTTATAATGGGGTATCCCATTTTTCACTACAGGATTCAATGGGCTCAGAAATATCTGTTTGTAGATTTTTCAAAAAGAGTGTTTCCAACCTCATGATTCAAAACACAGGTTCCATTTTGTGTAGGAATCCACACATCACAAAGTATTTTCACAAATAGCTTATTTCTGCTTTTTATCATGGAATATTCAGATTTTCCTTACGGGCTTCAATGGGCTCTGAAATGTCTTGTAGTAGAGTCTACAAACACAGTGTTTTTAACCTGGTGGATCAAAACACAGGTTCTATTCTGTGAGATGAATCCATACATCATAAAGCATTTTCACAGATAGCTTGTTCCTAGTTTTTATAGTGGGATATTCAATTTTTCCTTATGAACCTCATTCAGCTCATATATGTCCCTTCGTGGATTCTACTAAAAGAGTGTTTCTAATCTGGTGAATAAAAACACATGTTCCATTCTGTAGGTAAATCCACAGATCCCAAACATTTTCACAAATATCTTGTTTCTAGTTTTAATTGCGGGATACTCTATTTTTCCTTATGGCCCTTAACGGGCTTAGAATGTCTCTTCATAGATTATATCAAAATTGTGCTTCCAAACTGGTGAATCAAAACACAGGTTCCAATCTGTGAGATGAATCCACACATCACAAAGCATTTTCACAGATAGCTTGTTTTAGTTTACATTGCGATGTATTTGGTTTTTCCCTATGGGCTTCAATGGGCTCAGAAACGTCAATTCTTAGGTTTTACAAAAAGAGTGTTTCCAAGCTTGTGAATCAAAACACAGGTTCCATTCTGTGAGATGAATCCAGACATCACAAAGCATTTTCAGAGATAGCTTGTGTTTAGTTTATATCATGGATGTTTGACTTTCCCTATGGGCTTCAATGGGCTCAGAAATGTCCCTTCATAGATTCTACCAAAAGTATTTTTCCAACCTCATGAATCAAAACACTAGTTCCCTTCAGTGAAATGAATCCACACATCACAAAATATTTTCACAGATAGCTTGTTTCTAGTATTGGTTGCGGGATATTAGGTTTTTCACTACCGGCTACAACGAGCTCAGAAATGCCTCTTCCAAATTTTACAAAAAGAGTGTTTTCAACCTGGTGAATCAAAACACAGGTTCCTTTCTGTTAGATGAATCCACACATCACAAAGCATTTTCAAAGATAGCTGGTTTCTAGTTTTTATCGCAAGATATTCAGTTTTTCAATAAAGTCTTCAATAGGTTCTGGAATGTACCGTAGTAGATTCTACAAAAAGAGTATTTCCAACCTGGAAAATCAAAACACAGGTTCCATTCTCTGAGATGAATCCACATATCACAGAGCATTTTCACAAATAGCTTGTTTATAGTTCAGATCGTGTGATACTATGGGCTTCAATAGGCTCAGAAATATCCCTTCCAAGATTCTACAAAGGGAGTGTTTCTAACCTAGCAAATCAAAACACAGGTTCCCTTCTGTGAGATGAATCCACACATAAAATACCATTTCCACAGATACATTCTTTCTAGTTTTTATCATGGGATATTCTGTTTTTCACTATAGGCTTCAATGGGCTCAGAAATATCTTTTGTAGATTCTACAAAAAGAGTGTTTCTAATGAGGTGTATCAAAACACAGGTTCCATCCTGTGAGATGAATCCAGACATCAGAAAGCATATTCACTGATAGCTCGATTCTAGTTTTTATGGTGGGGTAATCTGTTTTTCACCACAGGATTCAATGGGCTCAGAAATGTCTTTTCATAGGTTTTTTAAAAATAGTGTTTCCAACTTCATGATTCAAAACACAGGTTCCATTTTGTATATAAACCTACACATCTCAAAGCACTTCCACAAATAACTTGTTTCCACTTTTTATCATGGGATATTCAGATTTTCACTGTAGCCTTCAATGAGCTCTAAGATGTCATGTAGGAGATTCTACAAACAGAATGTTTCCAAACTGGTAAATTAAAACACAGGTTAAATTCTGTAAGATGAATTCATACATCACAAAGCATTTTCACCAATAGCTTGTTTCTAGTTTTTATCACGGCATACTCGATTTTCCTTATGGACTTCAATGGGCTCAGAAATGTCTCTTCGTAGATTCTACAGAAAAAGTATTTCCAACCTGGTGAATCAAAACACAGGTTCCATTCTGTGAGATGCATCCACACATCACATAGCATTTTCACATATAGTTTGTTTCTTGTTTTTATAGTGGGATATTCGATTTTTCCCTGTAGGCTTCAATGGACTCAGATATGTCCCTTTGTAGATTCTGCAAATAGAGTGTTTCCAAGCTTGTGAATAAAAACACAGGTTCCAATCTGTGCGATGAATCCATGCATCACAAAGCATTTTCACTAATAGTTTGTTCCTAGGTTATATCAAGGGATATTTGATTTTTTCTTACAACCCTCAATAGGCTTATGTATGTCCCTTCATGTATTTCACAAATAGAGTGTTTCCAACCTGGTGAATTGAAACACAGTTTCCATTCTGTGAGATGAATCCGCTCATCACAAAGCATTTTCAAAGATTGCTTGTTTCTAGTTTTCATCAGGGGATATTCTGTTTTTCACTGTAGGCCTAAATGAGCTCAGAAATGTCCCATCACAGATTCTAAAAAAAGTGGTTTTTCAACCTGTTAAATCAAAATGCAGGTTCCATTCTGTGAGATATATCGACATATCAGAAAGCATTTTCATAGATGGCTTGATTCCAGTTTCTGTCGCTGGATATTCTATCTCCTTATGGGCGTCAATAGGCTCAGAAATGTCCCTTCGTATATTCAACAAAAAGAGTGTTTCCATCCTGGTGAATCAAAACACAGGTTCCATTCTGTGAGATGAATCTGCACATCACAAGGCATTTTCAGAGATAATTTGTGTATAGTTTTTATTGCAGGACATTCAATTTTCCTTATGATCTTCAATGGACTCAGAAATGTCCCTTTGGAGATTATACCAAATAGCGTTTCCCACCTGGTATGAATCAAAACACAGGTTTCATTCTGTGAGATGAATCGACACATAATAGAGCGTCTTCACAGATAGCTTGTTTCTAGTTTTTATCGCGGGATATTCGGTTTTGTCTTATGGGCTTCAAAACGATCAAATGTGTCTCTCTGTAGATTCTACAAAAAGAGTGTTTCTAACCTGGTGAATCCAAACACAGCTTCCACTCTGTGGGATGAAACCACACATCAAAAATCATTTTCACAGATAGCTTCTCATTTTTTATCGCGGGATATTCAGTTTTTCACTAAAGGTTTCAATGGGTTCTAATATGTCCCTTTGTAGATTCTACAAAGATAGTGTTTCCATCCTGGTGAATCAAAACAGAGGTTCAATTCTGTGAAATGAATCCACATGTCAGAAAGCATTTTCACAGATAATTTTTTCTAGTTTTTATCACAGGATATGCATTTTTACACTGCAGGCTTCAATGGGCTCAAAAATGTCCCCTCATAGATTGTACAAAAAGAGTGTTTCAAAACACAGTTTTCATTCTGAGAGACGAATCCACACATACCAAAGCATTTTCACAGTTAGCTTTTCTTTCCTAGTTTTTATCCCAGGATATTCTGTATTTCAATATAGGCTTCAATGGGCTAAGGAAGGTCGCATCATAGATTCTACAAACAGAGGTTTTCCAAGCTGGTAAATAAAATACAGGTTCTATTCTATGAGATGAATCCACACCTAATAAAGCATTTTCATAGGTAGTGTGTTTATAGTATTTATCACAGATATTTGATTTTTCAGTAAGGGCCTCAATAAGCTCAGAAATTTCCCAACATAGATTCTACAAAAAGAGTGTTTCCAACCTGGTGAAACAAAGCATGGGTTCCATTCTGTTAGATGAATCCACACATTACAAAGCATTTCCAGAGTTTGTCTGTTTCTAGTTTTTATCACGGGATATTTGTTTTTTCACTGTTGGCCTCAATGGGCTCAGAAATGTCTCTTCGTAGATACTACAAAAACAGTGTTTCCAAATCAAATCAAAATACAGGTTCTATTTTGTGAGCTAAGTCCACACATCACAAAGCATTTTCACAGATATCTTGTTTCCAGTTTTTATCTTGGGATATTCAATTTTTCCTTGTGAGCCTCAAAGAACTCAGAAATGTCCCTTCGTAGATTCTACCAAAAGAGTATTTCCAAACTGCTGAATCAAAACACAGTTTGCATTCTGTGAGATGAACTCAAACATCAAAAAGCATGTTCACAGATAGTTTGTTTCTAATTTTTATCGTGGGATATTCTGTTTTTCACTATCAGCTTCAATGGTCTCTGAAATGTCCCTTCATAGACACTACAAAAAGAGTGTTTCCAACCTGGCGAATCAAAATGCAGATCCCATTTTGTAAGATAAATCCACACATCACAAAGCATTTTCATAGACAGCTTGTTTGTAGATTTTATATTTGGATGTTCTGTTTTTCACTATTGGCTTCAAAGGGCTCAGAAGTTTCCCTTCATGGGCTCTACAGAGAGTGTTTCCAAACTCTTGAAAGAAAATAGAAGTTCCATTCTATGAGGTGAATCCAGGCATAACGAAGCCTTTTCACAGATAGCCTGTTTCTAGTTTTTATCACAGGATATTTGGTTTTCATTATAGGCTACAATGGGCTCAGAAATATTCCTTTGTAGATTCTACAAAAAGAGTGTCTCCAGGCTTGTGAATAAAACCACAGGTTCTAATCTGTGAAATGTATCCACACATCACAAAGCATTTTCACAGACAGCTTTTTTCCAGTTTTTATCGTGGGATATTCAATTTTGTTATGGTTCTCAAAGGGCTCAGAAATGTCCCTCCATAGATTCTACAAAGGAGTGTTTCCAAGCCCATGAACCAAAATACACGTAGCATTTTTTTAGATGACTCTACAAATCACAAAACATTTGCACCGATAGCTTGTTTCTAGTTTTCAGTCACTGGATATTCTGTTTTTCACTATCGGCTTCAGTGGGCTCTATAATATCTCTTCGTGGATCCTACAAAGAGTGTTTTGTTTCCATCCTGGTGAATCAAAACGCTGGTTCCATTCTGTGGGATAAATCAACACATCACAAAGCAGTTTCACAGATAGCTTTTTGGTAGTTTTTATCATGGGATATTCGGTTTTTCTCTATAGTCTACAATGGGCTCAGAAATGTTCCTTTGTAGATTCTACAGAGTGTTTCCAACCCGGTGAATCAAAACAGAGGTTCCATTATGTGAGATGAATCCACACATTAGAAAGCATTTTCAGCAATTGCTTGTTTTCTAGTTTCTAGCACGGGATATTCTGTTTTTCACTATTGGCTTCGATGGGCTCTGAAATGTCCCTTCATAGATTCTATTAAACGAGTGTTTCCAACCTGGTGAATCTAAACACGTGTTCAATTCTTTGAAATGAATCCACACACCACAAAGCATTTTCACAGATTGCTTCTTTGTAGTTTTTATATCAAGATATTCTGTTTTTCTCTATTGGCTTCAACAGGCTCGGAAATGTCCCTTTATGGATTCTACAAAAAGAGGGTTTCCAAACTCTTGAAACAAAACACAAGTTCCATTCTCTGAGATGAATCTAGACATGGCTAAACATTTTCTGTGATAGCTTGTTTCTAATTTTTATCGTGGGATATTCAGTTTTTCACTATAGGCTAAGATAAGCTCAGAAATGTCCTTTCGTAGATTCTGGAAACAGACTCTTTCTAACCTGATGACAGAAAGCAGAAGTTCCATTTTGTGAGATGAATCCACACATCACAAAATATTTTCAAAGAAACTTATTAATAGTTTATATCTCGGGATATTCTTTTTTCACTATGAGCTTGAAAGGGCTCAGAAATGTCAATATGTAGGTCCTACAAAAAGAATGTTTCCAAGCTGGAGAATCAAAACGTGGGTTCCATTCTGTGAGATTAATCCACACATCACAGAGTATTTTCATAGATAACTTGTTTCTAGTGTTTGTTTGTTTGTCTGTCTGTTTGTTTGTTTGTTTGTTTTGAGACGGATCTCGCTCTGTCACCCAGGCTGGAGTGCACTGGCTCCATCTCAGCTCACCACAAGCTCCACCTCCTGGGTTCATGCCATTCTCCAGCCTCAGCCTCCCAAGTAGCTGGGACTACAGGCACCCACCACCACACGTGGCTTATTTTGTGTGTGTGTGTATTTTTAGTAGAGATGGGGTTTCACTGTGTTAGCCAGAATGGTCTCGATCTCCTGACCTCATGATCCACCTGCCTTGGCCTTCCAAAGTGCTGAGATTACAGGCGTGAGCCACAGGCGCCTGGCCTTGTTTCTAGTTTTACCGTGGGATATTCAATTTTCTTTATGGGCCTCAATGGCCTCAGAAATTTCCTTCATAGATTCTACCAAAAGCCCAATTCCAACCTGGAGAATCAAAACACAGGTTCCATTCTCTGAGATGAATTCACACATCACAGAGCATTTTGACAGGTAGCTTATTTCTGGTTTTTATTGCCAGGTATTTGGTTTTTCTTATGGGCCTCAGTAGGCTCAGTAAAGTCCCTTCATAGGTTATATCAAAAGAGTGTTTCCAACCTGGTGAATCAAAACACAGGTTTCATTCTGTCTGATGAATAGACACATCTGGAAGCATTTTCACAGATAGCTTGTTTCTAGTTTGTATTGAGGGATATTCAATTTTTCACTATAAGCTTCAATGGCCTCATAAATGTCCCTCTTTGTAGATTCTACAAAAAGAGTGTTTCCATGCTGGTGAATCAAAATACAGCTTCCATTCTGTGGGATGAATCTACATATCACAAAGTATTTTCACTAATAGCTTGTTTCCAGATTATATTGTGAGATATTCAATTATTCCTTATGGGCCTTATATCCTCACATATCTCCCTTCATGTATGCATCACAAGGAGTGTTTCCAACCTGTTGATTCAAAACACAGATTTCATTATGTGAGATGAACCCACACATCACAAAGCATTTTCACTAATAGCTTGTTCTTAGATTATATAATGGAATAGTTGATTTTTCCTTATGAAACCACAAAAGGCTAATACATGTCCCTATGTAGGTTCTATAAAAAGAGTGCTTCTAACTAGGTGAATGAAATCACAGGTTCCATTTTGTGAGTTGAATCCATACATCACAAAGCATTTTGACAGATAGCTTGTTTCCAGTTTTTATCATAGGGTATTACATTTTTCTTATGTGCCTACGTGGCTCAGAAAAGTCCCCTTGTAGTATCTACCTGAAGAGTGTTTCCAACCTGGTGAATCAAAATTTAGGTTCCATTCTGTGAGATGAATCCATGCTACATAAAGCATTTTAACAGAAAGATTGTTTGTAGTTTTTATGTTGGGATATTCAGTTTTTCACTGTAGGTTTCATAGAGGTCAGAAATATCCATTCCTATATTCTACAAAGAAAGTGTTTCCAACCTGGTAAATCAAAACACAGGTTCCATTTTGGAGATGAATCCACACATCACAAAGCCTTTTCAGAAATGACTTGTTGCTAGATTATATCACATGATATTTGACTTATTTTTATGGGCCTTAACAATCTCACATATGTCCCTTCATAGATTCTACAAAAAGGGTTTTTCCAACCTGGTGAATTAAAACACAGGTTCCAGTCTGTGAGATAATCCAAACATCACAAAGCATTTTTACAGGTAGGTCATTTCTGTTTTTTATTGCAGGATATTTGGTTTTTCACTATAGGCTTTAATGGGTTGTGATATGTCCCTTTATAGACTCTACAAAGAGAGTGTTTAAATTCTGGTCAATCAAAACACAAGATACATTCTGTGAGGTGAATCCACACATCACAAAGCATTTTCATTAATAGCTTGTTTCTAGATTATATCACAGGATATTTGATTTTTCCTTATGGGCCTCTAAAGCTCACATATGTCCCTTCGTATATTCTACAAATAGAGTGTTCTGAACCTGGTGAATCAAAACACAAGATCCATTCTGTAAGATGAATCCACACATCACAAAGCATTTTCACAGATAGCTTGTATCTAGTTTTTATTGTGGGATATTCAATTTTCCTTATGGGCATCAATGGACACAGAAATCTCCTTTCAAAAATTCTACCAAAAGAGGGTTTCCAACCAGGTGAATTAAATCACAGCTTCCATTCCATGAGATGAATCCACACATCCAAAGTGTTTTCACAGATAGCTTCTTTCAAGTTTTTATTGAGGAATATTCTGTTTCTCAATATAGGATTCAATTGGCTCAGAAATGTTCCTTCATAGATACTACAAAAAGGGTGTTTCCAAGCTGGTGAATCAAAACACAGGCTCTGTTCTGTGAGATGAATCCACACATCATAAAGTATTTCCACAGATAGCTCGTACATAGTTTTTGTCATGGGATATTTGGTTTTTCACTGTAGGCTTCAATGGGCACAGATATGTTGCATCGCCAATTCTGCAAAGCCAGTATTTCCAACCTGGTAAATCCAAACACAGATTCTGTTCTGTGAGATGAATCCACATATCACAAAGTGTTTTCACTAATAGCTTGTTCTAGATTATATAACGGGATATTCGATTTTCCTTATACACCTGAAGCTGCTCCCATTTATTCTTAGAATCTGTCTTCATAGATTCTAAGAAAGATTGTTCATAATCTGGTAAATCAAAACACAGGTTCTATTCTGTGAGATGAATCCAGATATCATACAGCATTTTGACAGATACCTTGTTTCCAGCTTTAAACACAGGGTATTCGATTTTTCTTATGGACCTCCATGGGCTTACAAAAGTTTCTTCCTAGATTCTACATATAGAATGTTTCCAAGCTGGTGGATCAAAACACAGGTTGCATTGTGTGAGAAGAATTCACACATCACAACACATTTTCACCGATAGCTTGATTCTATATTTATCACAAGATATTCAAATTTTTTTCCTTATGCGACTCAAAGGGCTCAGAAATGTCCCTTCGTAGATTCTACCAAAAGTGTGTTTCAAAACTGGTAAATCAAGACACAGGTTCCATTCTGTAAGATGAATCCACATATCACAAAGCATTTGCACAGATAGGTTTTTTCTAGTTTTCATCGTGGGGTATTTAGTTTTTCACTATCGGCTTCAATGGGCATTGAAATGCCCCTTCGTAGATTCTACAAAAGGAGTGTTTCTGACCTGGTGAATGAAAACCCTGGTTCCATTCTGTGAGATGAGTCCAAATATCCCAGAGCATTTTCACAGATAACTGTTTGTAATTTTTATATAAGGACATTCTATTTTTCACTAACAGCTTCATGGGCTCGGAAGTGTCCCTTCATGGATTCTTCAAAAAGAGTGTTTCCAAACTCTAGAAACAAAACAGAGGTTCCATTCTGTGAAATGAATCCACATATTACAAAGAATTTTCACAGATTGCTTGTATCTAGTTTTTATCACAGGATATTTGGTTTTTCACTGTTCTCCTCAATGGGGTCAGGAAGGTCGCTTAGTAAATTCTACAAAAATAGTGTTTCCAACCTGGTAAATCAAAACAGAGGTTCTATTCTGTGAGATGAATTCACACATCACAAAACATTTTCACTAATAGCTTGTTTCTAGATTATATAATATGATATTTGACTTTTCCTTCTAGGCCTCAGAAAGCTCACAAATGTCCCTTTGTACATTCTACAAAAAGAGTGTTTCTAACCTGGTGAATCAAAATACAGGTTTCATTGTGTGAGATGAATCCATATATCATGAAGCATTTTGACAGATAGCTTGTTTCTAGTTTTCATCACAGGGTATTCAATTTTTCTTAATGGCCTCAGTAGCCTCAGAAATGTCCCCTCATAGATTCTACCAAAAGAGGGTTTCCAAACCAGTGAATGAAAATGCAGGTTCCATTATGTGAGATGAATCCATGTGTCACAAAGCATTTTCACAGATAGCTTCTTTCTAGATTTATCACAAGATATTCGCTTATTCCTTAAGGGCCTCAAATGGCTCAGAAACGTCTCTTCATCGGTTCTACCAAAAGAGTGTTTCCAAGCCCGTGAATCAAAACACAGCTTGCGTTCTGAAAGATGAATCCACGCAACTGAAAGCATTTTCAAAAATAGCTTGTTTCTCTTTTGTATCACTGGAATTTCCGTTTTACACCATCGGCTTCAAAGGACTCTGATATGTCCCTTAATAAATTCTACCAAAAGTGCATTTTTAACCTGGTGAATCAAAACACGGGTTTTAGTCTGTGAGATGAATCCCCACATAACAAAGCATTTTCACAGACAGCTTGTTTGTAGTTTTGTATTGGAATATTTGATTTTTCACTAGTTTCTTCAGCAGGCTCAGAAATGTCCCTTAGTAGAATCTACAAAAAGAGTGTCTCCAAACTCTTGAAACAAAACACAGGTTCCATTCTGTAATATGAATCCAGACAGGACAAAGTCTTTTCACCAATAGCATTTTTTTAATCTTATAACACGAAATATTCTATTTTTCCTTATGGGCCTCAATAGGCTCACATATGTCTCTTCACAGATCCTTAAAAAAGGGATGTTTCCCACCTGGCAAATCAAAATACAGGTTTCATTCTGTAAGATAAATCCACCCACCACAAAGCATTTTCACAGATTGCTTGTTTCTAGTTTTTATAGCTTTTTACTGTCAGCCTCAATGGGCTCAGAAATGGTCACTTCGTAGATTCTACAAAAAGGTGTTTTAACCTAGTGAATCAAAACACAGTTTCCATTCTGTGTAATGAATCCCCCCATCACAAAGCATTTTCACAAATTGCTTGTTTCTAGTTTTTATAGCAGGATATTTGCTTTTTACTGTCAGCCTCAATGGGCTCAGAAATGTCACTTCATAGATTCTACAAAAAGAGTGTTTCAACCTAGTGAATACAAACCCAGGTTTCATTCTGTGGTATGAATCCACACACCACAAAGCATTTTCACCAACAGCTTGTTTATAAATTATATCAAGAGATATTCGATTTTTCCTTATGGGCCTCAATAGGCTAACATATGTCCCCTCATAGATTCTAAAAAAAGGGTATTTCCCACCTGGTGAATCAAAACACAGGTTCCATTCTGTGAGATGAATCCATACATTTCAAAGCATTTTGACAGATAGCTTGTTACTAGTTTTTATTGTGGGGTATTCCGTTTTTCCATAAAGGCCTCAATAAGCTCAGAAATGTCCCTTCGTAGATTCCACACAAAGAGTGATTCCATGCTCATGATGAGAATCAAAATGCAGGTTGCATTCTGAGGGATGAATCGACACATCTCAATGCATTTTCACAGATAGCTTGTTTCTCATTTTTATTGCCAGATATTCCGTTTTATGGATATTCCATTTTATACCATCAGCTTCAAAGGGCTCTGAAATGTCCCTTCATAAATTCTACAAAAAGAATGTTTCCAACCTGGTGAATCAAAATGCAGGTTCCATTCTTTGAGATGAATCCCACATCCCAAAGCATTTTCACAGAGAGCTTATTTGTAGTTTATGTATCGGGGTATTCAATTTTTCAGTATTGGCTTCAATGGGCTCAGAAATGTCCCCTAGTGGATTCCACAAAATGAGTGTTGCCAAATTCTTGAAAAGCAAACAAACAAACAAACAAAACAGAGGTTCCATTCTGTGAGATGAATCCAGACAAGACAAAGCCTTTACACAGATAGCTTGTTTCTAGTTTTTGTCATGGGATAATAGTTTTTTCACTATACAGTACAACTGGCTCCTAAATGTCCCTATGTAGATTCCAAAAACAGAATGTTTCTACCCAGGTGAAGCAAACTGCAAGTTCCATTTTGGAAGATGAATCCACACGTCACAAAACATTTTCACAGATAGCTTGTTTCTAGTTTATATTGCGGTATATTCAGTTTTACACTATGGGCTGCAATGGGCTCAAAAATGTCAATTCCTAGATTATACAAAAAGAGTGTTTTCAAGCTGGTGAATGAAAACACAATTTCCATTCTGTGAGATGAATCCACATATCACAAAGCATTTTCACAGATAACTTGTTTGTAGTTTTCATAACGGGATATTTGGTTTTTCACTATCAGCTTCAACAGACTCAGAAACATCTCTTAGTAAATTCTACCAAAAGAGTGTTTCCAAACTCTGAAACAAAACACAAGCTCCATTCTGTAAGATGAATCCGCACATCACAGAGCATTTTCACAGATAGCTTTTTCTAGTTTTTATCGTAGGATATGCAGTTTTTCACTATAGGTTTCAATGATCTCAGAAATGTCCCTTCAGAGATTCTACAAAAGAGTGTTTCCTCACTAGTGAATCAAAACACAGGTTCCATTCTGTGAGACAAATCCACACATCACAAGTCTTCACAGATCACTTGTTTCTAGTTGCTATCGCAGGATATTCGGTATTTCAGTGTATGCTTCAATTTGCTCAGAAAGTCCCATGGTAGACTCTACAAACAGAGGTTTTCCAACCTGGTAATTCAAACACAGATTCCATTCTGTGAAATGGATCCACAAATCACAAAGCCTTTTCACAGATAATTTGTTTCTTTTTATTGCAGCATATTCGGTTTTTCACTGTAGGCCTCATTGGGCTCAGAAATGTCACTTCATAGATTCTACAAAAAGAGTGTTTCCAACCTGGTGAATGAAAAAGCATGTTCCATTCTGTCAGGTGAATCCACATATTACAAAGCATTTTCATAATAGCTTGTTCTTAGATTATATCATGAGATATTAGATTTTTGTTATGGGCCTCAATAGGCTCACATGTCTCTTTCTAAGATAGCTTGTATCTAGTTTTTATCATGAGATATTGAAATTTCTTTATGGGCCTCAATGGGGTCAGAAATGTTCTTTCAGAGATACTACCAAAAGAGTGTTTCCAACCTGGTGAATCAAAACACAGGTTCCATTCTGTGAGATGAATCCACACATTTCAAAGCATTTTCACAGATAGCTTGTTTCTAGTTTTTATTGTGGGATATTTGGTTTTTCAGTGTAGCTTCAATGGGCTCAGAAATCTCCCTTCGCATATTCTACAAAAAAAAAGTCTCCAAGCTGGTGAATTAAAACACAGGTTCCATTCTGTGAGATGAATCCACACATCACAAAGCATTTTCAAACATAGCATGTTTCTAGTTTTTATTGAGGGATATGAAGTTTTTCACTATAGGCTTCAATTGACTCAGAAATGTCCTTTCATAGATGCTACAAAGAGTATGTTCCCAACCTGGTAAATCCAAACTAGTTTTCATTCTGTGAGATGAATTCACACATCACAAAGCATTTTCACAGAGAGCTTGTATCTAGATTTTATCATGAGATATTAGAATTTCCTTATGGGTCTCAATGGGCTCAAAAATGTTTGTTTATAGATACTACAAAGAAAACGTTTACAATCTGGTGAATCAAAACCTAGGTTCCATTCTGTGAGATGAATCCACATATTTCAAAGCATTTTCACAGATAGCTTGTTTCTAGTTTTCATCGCGGGATATTCCACTTTTACTTAAGGGGCTCAGTAAGTTCAGAAATGTTTCTTTGTTGATTCTACAAAAAGAGTGTTTCCAATCTGGTGAATCAAAACAAAGGTTCCATTCTGTGAGATGAACTCACACATCAAAAAGCACTTTCACAGGTACCTTTTTTGTGTTTTTTATCATGGGACATTCAGTTTTTCACTACAGGCTTCAATGACTTCAGACATGTCCCTTCGTAGATTCTACAGAGAGTGTTTCTCTCTGGGTGAATCATATCACAAGTTCCATTCTCTGAGAAGAATCCAGATATCACAAAGCATTTTCACTAATACCTTGTTTCTAGACTATATCACGGCTTATTAGATTTTCCCTTATGGGCCTCAAGGGTCTCAAAAACATCCCTTCGTATACCCTACCAAAAGAGAGTTTCAAAGCTGGTGAATCAAAACACAGATGGCATTCTGTGAGATGAATTTACACTCACAAAGCATTTGCATAGATAGCTTGTTTCTAGTTTTTCATGGGATATTCTGTTTTTCACTCTCAACTTCAAAAGGCTCTAAAATGTCCCTTCATAGATTCTACAGAGTGTTTCCAATCTGGTAAATCTAAACCCAGCTTCCAGTCTGTGAGATAAATCCACACATCACAAAGCATTTTCACAGATAGATTGTTTGTAGATTTTATATTGGGATATTCTATTTTTCACTATCAGCTTCAACAGGCTCAGGAATGTCCCTTCGTAAATTCTCCAAAAATAGTTTTTCAAACTCTTGAAACAAAATAGTGGTTCCATTCTGTGACAGGAATCCACACATAACAAAAGCATTTTCACCAATAACTTTTTTCTAGATTACATCACGAGATATTTGATTTTTCCTTATGGGCCTCAATAGGCTCACATATGACTTTTCATAGAGTCTATGAAAAGGGTGTTTCTCACCTAATAAATCAAAACACAGGTTCCATTCTGTGAGATGAATTCACATGTCAGAAAGCATTTTCACAGATATCTTGCTTCTAGTTTTTGTTGAGGGATATTCGGTTTTTCATTGTAGGATACAACCAGCTCAGAAATGTCCCTTTGTAGATTTTTCAAAGAGAATGTTTCCAACCTGGTGAATCAAGACACAATTTCCATTTTTTGAAATGAATCCACACATCACAAAGCACTTTTACAGATAGCTTGTTTCTAATTTATATTGATGGATAGTTGGCTTCTCACTGTGGGTGGCAATGGGTTCAGAAATGTCAATTCATAGATTCTACAAAGAGTGTTTCCAAGCTGGTGAATAAAAACACAGGTCCCATTTTGTGAGATGAATTCACACATCACAAAGCATTTTTTTTTTTGAGACGGAGTCTCGCACTGTTGCCCACACTGGAGGGCAGTGGCGCAATCTCTGCTCACTGCAAGCTCCACCTCCCAGGTTCACACCATTCTCCTGCCCCAGCCTCCCAAGTAGCTGGGACGATGGGCGCCTGCCACCACACCTGGCTAATTTTTGTTGTATTTTTAGTAGAGATGGGGTTTCACCGTGTGAGCTAGGATGGTCTCGATCTCCTCACTTTGTGATCCACCCGCCTCAGCCTCCCAAAGTGCTGGGATTACAGGCATGAGCCACCGCAACTGGCCTACTCCAAGCATTTTCACAGATAGCTTCCTTCTAGTTTTAATGGAGAGATGTTCGATTTTCCTTATGGGCTTCAATGGCCTCAAAAATGTAACTTCATAGATTCTACCAAAAGCCTGATTCCATCCTGGTGAATAAAAACACAGGTTCCATTTTGTGAGAAAATCACAAAATCACACATCACAAAACATTTTCACAGATAGTTTGTATCTAGTTTTTATCGCAGGATATTCACTTTTTCACTGTAAGCATAAATGGGCTCAGAAATGTCACGTTGTAGATTCTACAAAACAAGTGTTTCCAACCTGGTGAATCAAAACACAGGTTCCATTCTATGAGATGAATCCACACATCACAAAACATTTGCACTAATAGCTTTTTTCTAGATTATATATCGGGACATTCAATTTTTCATTTTGGACCTAAAATCACTCACGTATGTCCCCCCATAGGTTCTACAAAAAGAGTGTTTATAACCTGGTGAATCAAAACACAGATTCCATACTGTAAGATGAATCCACACATCACAAAGCATTTTGACAGAGAGACTGTTTCTGGTTTTCATCACCAGGTATTCAATTTTTCTTATGGGCCTCAATGGGCTCTGAAAAGTCTCTTCGTAGATTCTACAAAAAGAGTGTTTCCAAAGTGGTAAATCAAAACACAGGTTGCATTTGGTGAGATTAATTCACACATCACAAAGCATTTGCACAGATAGCTTGTTTTTAGTTTGTATTATGGAATATTTCATTTTTCATGATCGACTTCAATGGGATCAGGAATGTCCATTAGTAGATTCTACAAAAGGAGTGTTTCCAACCAGGTGAATCTAAATGCCGGTTCCATTCTGTGAGATTAATCCACACATCAGGAAGCATTTTCACAAATAGCTGGTTTGTAGATTTTATATTGGGATATTCTGTTTTTCACTATCGGCTTCAATGAGCTCAGAAATATCCCTTCACAGATTCTACAAAAAGAGTATTTCCAAACTCTTGACAACAAAACAGAGGTTCCCTTCTGTGAGATCAATCCAGACATGAGAAAACCTTTTCACAGACAGCATGTTTCTACTTTTTATCACGGGATATTTGGTTTTAAACTATAGGCTAAAATTGGCTCAGAAATATCCCTTTGTTGATTCTGGAAACAGGGTGTTTCCAACCTGGTGAATCAAAACACAAGTTTCATTTTGTGAGATGAATGCACACATCACAATGCATTTTCACAGATGGTTTGTTTCTAGTTTATATAGCGGGATATTCGGTTTTTCACTACGGGCTTCAATGGCGTTAGAAATGTCAATTTGTAGATTTTACAAAAAGAGTGTTTCCAAGCTGGTGAATAAAATCACAAGTTCCATTCTGTGAGATGAATCCACACATCACCAAGAATTTCACAGATAAATTTTTTCTAGTTTTTATTGCAGGATATTCTGTTTTTCACTATGGGCTTCAATGGGCATTGAAATGTCCCTTCATAGATTCTACAAAAAAAGTGTTTCCAACCTGGTGAATCAAACATAGGTTCCATTCTATGAGGTGAATCCACACATCACAAAGCAGTTTCACAGATAGCTTGTTTGCATTTTTTATATCAATGTATTCTGTTTTTCACTAACGGCATCAATGGGCTTAGAAATGTCTCTTTAAAGATTCTACAAAAAGATTGTTCCTAATCCTAAACAAAACAGACTTTCCATTTTGTGAGATGAATCCATACATGAGAAAGCTTTTTCACAGATAGCTTGTTTCTAGTTTTTATCCTGGGATATTTGATTCTTAACTATAGGTTACAGTGGACTCAAAAATATCCTTTCATAGATTCTACAAACTCAGTGTTTCCAACCTGGTGGAGCAAAACACAAGTACCATTTTGTGAGATGAATTCACACATAAGAAACCATTTTGAAAGATAGCTTATTTCTAGTTTTGTATTGCAGGGTAATCAATTTTTTTTTTATGGGCCTCAGTTGGCTCAGAAAAGTCTTTTTGTAGATTCTACCAAAAGAGTGTTTCCAATCTGGTGAATTGAAAAACAGGTTCCATTTGGTGGGATGACCACACATCACAAGCATTTTCACAGATAGGTTGTTTCTAGTTTTAATCTTGGTATATTCAGATTTTCACCATAGGTTTCAGTGGGCTCAGAAATGTCTCTTCGTGGATTCTACAAAGGAGTGTTTACAACTTGGTGAATCAAAACACATGTTCCATTCTGTGAAATGAATCCACACATCACAAAGCATGTTCACTAATAACTTGTTTCTATATTATATAATAAGGTATTCGGTGTCTTCTTATGGACCTCAATAGGCTCACGTATGTGTCCTCATAGATTCCACAAAAAGAGTGTTTGAAACCTGGTGAATCAAACCACAGGTTCCATTCTGTGAGATGAATCCACACATCACAAAGCATTTTCACAGATAGCTTGTATCTAGTTTTTATAGTGGGATATTCGGTTTTTCACCAAACTCCTCAATGGTCTCAGAAATGTTGCTTCATAGATTCTACAAAAACAGTGTTTTCAACGTTGTGATTCAAAATGCAGGTTTCATTCTGTGAGATGAATCCACACATCACAAAGCATTTTTACTAATACCTGTTTCTAGTTTATATAACAGATTATTTGATTTTTCCTTAAGGATCACAAAAGGCTAACATTTGTCCCTTCATAGTCTACAAAAAGAGAGTTTCTGACTCAGTGAATCAAAACACAGCTGCCATTTTGTGAGATGAATCCACACATCACAAAGCGTTTTTACAGATATCTTGTTTCTATTTTTCTTGTGGTGTATCCGATTGTTCTTATGGGTTTCAATGGGCTCAGAAATGTCCCTTTGTAGAGTCTACCAAAAGAGTGTTTCTAATCTGGTGAATCAAACCAGGGTTCCATTTTGTGAGA
The DNA here is from genome assembly GCF_028885625.2 of Pongo pygmaeus. Lineage (NCBI taxonomy): Eukaryota > Metazoa > Chordata > Mammalia > Primates > Hominidae > Pongo > Pongo pygmaeus. The sequence continues at coordinate 14,572,409 of NC_085930.1, read as the reverse complement.
TGAATCCACACATCACAAAGCATTTTCATAGATAGCTTGTTTCCAGTTTTTATTGCGGGATATTCAGATTTTCACTATAGGTTTCAATGGGGTCAAAAATATCTTTTTGTATATTCTACAAACATTGTGTTTACAACCTGGTGAATCAAACACAGGTTTCGCTCTGTGAGATGAATCCACAAATCACAAAGCATTTTCACAGATTGCTTATTTTTGGTTTTTATCATGGAATATTCGGTTTTTCAATGTTGGCCTCAACAGGTTCAGAGATGTTGCTTTGTAGATTCTACAAAAAGAGTGTTTCCAACCTGGTAAATCAAAACACAGGTTCCAGTCTGTGACATGAATCCACACATCACAGAGCATTTTCACCAATAACTTGTTTCTAGATTTTACCACGAGGTATTTGGTGTTATCTTATGGGCCTCAGTAGGCTCACATATGTGTCTTCGTAGATTCTACAAAAAGAGTGTTTCCAACCTGGTGAATCAAAACACAGGTTTCATTCTGTGAGATGAGTCCACACATCACAAAGCATTTTCATAGATAGCTTGTTTCCAGTTCTTATCTTGTGATATTCGATTTTCACAGAAAAATTTTTTCTAGTTTTTATTGTGGGATATTCCATTTTTCACTATCGGCTTCAATGGGCATTGAAATGTCCCTTCATAGATTCTACAAAAAAAAAAGTGTTTCCAAACTGGTGAATCAAAATGCAGGTTCCATTCTGTGAGATGAATTCACACATCACAAAGCAGTTTCACTGATAGCTTGTTTGTAGTTTTTATATTAAGATATTCTGTTTTTCACTAACGGTATCAACAGGCTTAGAGATTTCCCTTCATGGATTCTACAAAAAGATTGTTTCCAAACTCTTGAAACAAAACAGAGTTGCCATTTTGTGAGATGAATGCATACATGACAAAGCCTTTTCACAGAGAGCTTGTTTCTAGTTTTTATCCTGGGATATTCGGTTCTTAACTGTAGGCGACACTGGTCTCACAAATGTCCCTTCATAGATTCTCCTGTGTGAGAAGAAACATCACAACGCATTTTCACCGATAGCTTGATTCTATATTTATCCGAAGATATTCGACACTGTATTGATTTTAGTGCTGGGGACCCTTCCACTCTGCTGGAGCCAAACAGAAAATGCAGATCTCTGGATGGATGCCAGGGGATGTTAGTGGGGCTCCAGGGATGTAGAGTTGCAGAGGCTGCTGGGCCCTGGGGCAAGACGCAGTCTCATGGGGGCTGAGTTCTCAATATGGCTCCATGCTGCAGCTGCATAGGACTTGGGGAATGCATGAGACCAAGCCTGACCTCTCGCTCTGGAGCAATGCCATGGAGTGGACTCCAGTGAGCTCCCTATGCCAACCAGTCTCAGGCCCCTTTGAAGTCAAGGGACTCTTTCATGGCTAGGTTTATAGGAATCTGCAGTGGAAGTATGGACCACTTGGGATCTCTCACTTACTTTCCCAATACCAGAGAGCCTTTCAAATTCCTGTCCAATCCCAGCTGGGCTGTCCACCTTGCCTCCCTCTGCTTTGGTGCCTCGTGTGTTTCCTGCCACTTTTACGCTGAATTCCAGCATTCCCTCTCAGATGTTCTATTTTAAGTGTGCTATTTTGTTTGTACTTTGTGGAAGAGTTCAATGTCCTATATCTCTATTCAGCCATCTTGAAAGATTCCCCAAATGTTCCTTTTTGTAAGGTGCCGTCAAAACATATTTGACCATTTCCTTTCAGAATTTTAAGGTCTCTGTCTTTCTCTCCTTGTTCTTTCAATAAAATTGTGATGAACATCCGCATATTGTGGCCTTTTCCTGGCTCTGATTATTTTCTTAGAATAATTTCTAGAAGGGAAATTACTAGTATCATATTTACAAAGTTAATCTTTAAAGCAGGTGACACTGTAAAGTATCTCTTTCACTATATGTGCATGCAAATTAAAGTCTCTGATGCATTAAATGTATCACCATGTAAGCATAGTAATGGTCATTGAAGTATGTTTATATATGCAGATATTTTCACTACGTTTTCCAAAAGTGATCATGAAGATCTCATCAGTGATAAAGTTTCCAAAGCTACAGATACACAAGGTTAAATAAAGATTGTATTATTTATTTTTTATTTATTATGTTAATAAATATACTTATATATTTATTAATATATCAATAAAGAAATGTTTATTTTTCTTATGTAAATGTACTGCAGCAGGAAAATCAAAAAAGTAATACAATGAAACAAAATTAAACAATAATCATAATACTTACAATAAATTCATTCTTGATTTAGTATATATCAAATAATATCCCATATGCCTTAACATGTGAGACACTGTCCAAAGGAATTTTAAATACAGGTAAAAATTATAATTTACATAATAAATATAGCATAAAAGATCTTTGTGCTACTATGTTCTAGTAGTTCTGTATATGATTTAAAATAAATCTATTCTGTCTAATTTGACTTTGATACAGTAGACAAAACTGCTATTACACTTGATATTATATTTTCTAAATCCTTTCATAAACAGACATACACTGGAGCATAAATTAGAGATATAAGTCATGTCCCTGGAGCTGACCTGGTTGTTGACTCCATTCCAATTCCCATTTCTTTTAGTTTTATAGAAATATTCCTAACTTTGAATTAGTAATAAGTAAAATAAGTATTGATTCAATTATCTTCTAGGTGGTCTCCTGGGATATCATTAAGAAAGAGGCAAAAGTTATTTTAACTTTAAAACAAATATCTCATCTCAATCAAGTACTTTTTCTTAAACTATTTAGGTTCATTTTATGGTAGAGCACATGAGAAAGAGATTTTATAACCATAACTAACTTTTATAATTCTGACAAAAAATATTCATAATGTTATTTTGATTTAATTTCTCAAAACTGGTAACCATTTTCTTGTGTAAATAGGTATATCTTCCTGTCTTCAGATAACCAGAATTAAGTATTTGTAAATGTTTATGAAAAAAAAAAGTAACTAATGAATTGACTATGAGTTTGGCTCTATAACAAGCTTCTAGACTAATAGGTTTATATCTTTAAGTCTCATCAGTTCTTCATTCCTTAAGGCTTTTACAAAATGTACTCCATGAGGGCTAAAGGAAAGGGTTGTTGAAAAGTAGGAGAAGGAGAATAGGTTATGTGGTCAAGAACACAGGACTCGCTGTCCACCAAGCTCCAAGTCTGGAGCTATGGTTTTATCCCACGAGTGGCAGGATGAAGGCATTTCTTATCTTGCTCAGACTCACGTGACAGAAGCTCTGTTCTCAGCAGATGCAGTCAAGAAAGGTCAAGAACTCTTTTCTTTCACCTCACCCCTACTTGTAGAGTGGAAGCTCCACCACAGGTGCAGCAGACAGAGAATATTCAGTGCTAATTGATCCCATCTCAACTTGTTTACGGGACCAAGGCTTTATGTAGGTGAGAAAAGTAAGGCAAGAAGACCAGGGGCCACCATGCACCCCAGCACCCTTTGTAAACCAGCAGTGTCGTTCCAAAAGCAGAAATGTTAAATAAAATGGTTAACATAACAAACAATATAAATATAAACTTGCTCTTTTCTCCTCTAAATTGCTTTACAATGTGTATGTTTATACAAAGTAATAATGATATTAATGTTTTATTGTGCCTGTAACATATATAATTTGAGCAACAACAATAATAGTACAAAAAGTGGTTAGAGCTGTATAGACATAAACTTTATTTGATGGGTATTAAAGTAGTTTAAATATAAAACAGATTTTCATAAATTAGATACACATAAGCCGTAGATCAAAAATTAAGGAAATAACCCAAAAAATATCATTGTAAAATTACTAAAAGTATTAAAATGTTACATTATAAAATATTCACTTAATTCCAAGGAAAGCCATGAAAGAGAAATAAAGGGCCAAAAAGACCTGATCAATCTAGGGAAAAAAAGAGTAAAATGTCAGGTTAAATTCAACTAAATATATTCAAATATTAATCCTAAGTATAAGTGGATTAAACAATTTACTCAAAAGGCTACATTTTAAATAATGGATAGAACCAACAGGCAGAAGATCATCAAGGAAATAGAACACTTAATGGCAGTAAACATCAAGGAGACCCAACAAATAAACATACAGCACTCCTTCTCAAATGCCATGAAACGTTCACCAGAATAGACAACATACTAGTATATAAAACAGGCCTCACTATATTGACAGTGATTGAAATATTGCAAATTATGTTTTTTAACTACAATGGAATTGAATTAGAAATCAACAACAGAAGATCAATTAAAATGTTCTCAAATACATGCAAATTAAACCACACACTTAAAAAAGAAAAAAAACAATGTCTCTAAAAGAGAATGAGATTATGTCCTTTGCAGAGATATGGATGGAGCTGGAGGCCATTATCCTTAGCAAACTAATCCAGGAACAGAAAACCAAATACCACATGCTTTCACTTCTAAGTGGGAGCTAAATGATGAAAACACACAGATACATAGAGGGGAACAACACATACTGGGGCCTGTCAGAGGTTGGAGGGTGGGAGGAAGGAGAGGATAAGGAAAAATAACTAATGGGTACTAGGCTTAATACCTGAGTGATGAAATAATCTACATAACAAATCCCCATGAAACTTGTTTAGCTATGTAACAAAACTGGATAGTACCCCTGAACTTAAAATAAAAATTTAAAAATATAATAATAAATAATGAAATATACAATTAAGTTAAAATAAATAAATATGTAAATAAACCAATGGCTCAAGATAAATTATAAAGTATCTAGAGAAGAATAAAATTAAAACACAAAATCCCCAAATCTATGTAAAGCAGCTAGGGCAGTTCTCAGAGGAAAATTTATGGTTGTAAGTATCTACATTAACAAAGAGTAATGATCTTAAATCAGTAGTCTAAACTTCACCTAAGACACTGGAAAAATAGGAGCAAAATAAATCCAAGGAAAAAATAAAATTTAAAGTGAAAGTAAATAAAATAGAAAGTGGAAAAACAACAGCAAAAATTAAAATCAAAAGTTAGCTCTTCAAAAATATTAGCATATTAATAATTGACAAAACTTTAGTTAGTCAAAGAAAAAAAAGAGAAAACTCAAATTATCAAACTCAGAAATAAAAAAAAGCATACCACTACTGAACTTATGTATTAAAAATAACACTAAATAAATAATATGAACAATTATATACTAACAAATTGGATAACTTAGATAAGTGTTTAATTTCCTAGGAAAACACAAACTACCAAAACTGACTCAAGAATAAATAGACAATTTAAATAGGCATATAACAAGCAGATTTATTTCATAATCAAAAAATGTATCCACAACGAAAAGCACAAGCCCAGATAGCTTCATTGACAAATTCTACGAAACACATAAAGAATTAATACCAATCCCTCACAAAGTTTACCAAGAAATAGAATAGGAGGAAACACTTAACTAATTTCATGAGGCTGGAATTGCACTGATACAAAACCAGGCAAAGACATCACAAGAAAACTATATATTCATTATTTCTCTCATATATATGCAAAATTCCTTACCAAAATGCTAGCAAATCAAATTTAGCAACACATACAAAAGATTATACAGCATCATATGTGGTATTTATGTAAGTAACACAAGTGGGTTTAACACATGAAAACAAGTCAATGTTATCAATTATTCTATTAATTATCAATTATTCTATTATATTAATAAGTGAATAAAACACAGTTGTCTCAATAGAAACAGAAAGTGCATTTGCTGTAATCCCTTACTGTTCTATAAGACAAAACAAAACACAAAAACAAACTGGAAATAAAATGAATTTCCTTCTCAACCAACTAAAACATATTTAGAAAAAACTCTCAAATAACAATACACTTCATAATGAAAGAGTGCTCTCGCCTATGATCAGAAACAAGATGCCCTTTCTAACCACTTCTGTTTAACAGTATACTGGTAGTTCTAGCCAGAGAATTAGGCAAGGAAAAAAAATAAATAAAGCCATCTAGATGGAAGTAAAGAAGTAACATTATCTCTATCCTAGATGATGCGATAATTTACATAAACAGTTCTAAGCACCAATTAAAATGATTAAACTTACAAATGAGTTGCCCCATACAAAATAAATGCACAAAAAAGCCATTGTATTTGTGTACTTGAAATAATCTAAAAATAAAATTATGAAAACATTACATATCTGTTCATCTTTTAGAAGAACCAACTTTGAGTTTCATTCATTCCCTCTGTTGTTTTTTCACTCTCCTGTTATTCCTATTTTAATCTTCATTATTTAGTTTTTTTCCCTTGCTTTAGGTTTAACTTACTCATATTTTTCTTAGGGTTAAAGATAGTTTACTGATTTGAAATCTTTCATCTTTCTTAATTTAGGCATTTACAATAATAAATTTTACCTTGAGCACTGTTTCAGCTGCTTCATTAGTTTGGAGATTTTGTATTTTCATTTAGCTCCAAATTAGATACCCAAGAGAAATAAAACACTTCATATCCACAAAAATTTGCATACAAATATTCATATGAGTATCCTAAGGGCCAAAATATGGAAATAGACCAAATCTTCAGCTGATAATTCAATTAAAAATGGTACATTCATGCAAAAGGAAAATTTATAGTTGTAAGTACCTACATGAACAGAGAGGAAAGATCTTAAATCAGTAATCTAAACTACACCTAAGAGACTGGAAAAACAGAAGCAAATTCAGCAATATTGTTCAATAATATTGTTTGATATTGTTCAACAGTAAAAAGGAATGAAGTACTGATACTTCATGTTTAATATTGTTCAACCACAAAAAGGAATGAAGTACTGATAAAAAGGAATGAAGTACTGGATTAACTTTGTAATCATTGTATTAACTGAAAATAGCCATTCCCCCAAATCACATAATATATGATTACACTCATATGGAAAGTCCAGAAAAGAAAAATCCATAGAGATGGGAAGCAGAGTAGTGTTTATGTAGGGTTAGTCCAGTGATGGGGGAAGGCAAGGGGAGCAGAGTGACTGCTCAGAGGCAGGAGATTTCTTCAAGGAGTGATGGAAATGCTCTAAATTAGAGTCTGGTGACAGTTGTGCAGCACAGTGAATGTACTAGTGCCATTGAATTGCATATTTTAAATGGGTAAATTTTATGGTGTGTAAATTATATCTCAAAAAAAGATGTCACCACCACAAAAAAGCATAAATTCTGGTGCTATACCGAACTTTGTATCCCAATTTTGCTATTTATTAGTTGTGTGAACATGTTAGGCGTCATCTTTTGTTAAGTTGAAGAATATACAAATTGAACTTGACTGGTTTTGGCAAAAATCAGGGACTTATAAAACTGAAAACTCTAGACGTACACTAGTTTTAGGTATGACTGCATCCTGGTGGTCTAGATCAATTCATCAGAATCATTATTCTAGTCCTCAGTTGTGCTTTCTCCTTTAATAATTTCATAATACTGCAGGATATTTCCTTATTGTGGTAAGGTGGCTGCCAATGGCCAAATGGATTTATCATATCCCCTTAGCAACTATAAAGAAAAAGGTTTACTTTTCCAATAATTCTAATAAATATCTCATCGGGGTTTCATTGTCATTAATTGTTTCATAAATCTGTTCTTAAACCATTCACTGTAATTAAAGGGAAGGAATCTTTTGAGTATCTACTTCTGAGTTACATGTTCTATCTACATTGCATGTAGCAGTAGAGGCTATTTTCTTAAGAATAATGATTTATAATCAGATGAAAGTAGAATAGATATAGATAGATAGATAGATAGATAGATAGATAGATAGATGATAGACAGATAGGCAAAAAACTTAGATGTATGGTACTCTTTAACAAGTGACTTCCTCCTCTACTCCTTAGTTTTGTCACTTGTAAAATGGATTATAACCACACTTCAATAATCTTGACCTCAAAGAGTTGTAAGGAAGGAGTAAGATGATTGACTTAAGTGTTTAATATAGGACCTGCTTTATCGTATTGACTCAAAAATATTAACTAGGGCCTGGCACAGTGGCTCATGCCTGTAATTCCAGCACTTTGGGAGGTTGAAGCAGGAGGATCGCTGGAGCCCAGAAGTTCGAGACCAGCCTGGGCAACAAAATGAGATCCCATTTCTACAAAAATATTTAAAAATTAGCTGGGTGTGGTGAAACATGCCTGTGATCTCACATCCTCAGGTGGCGGAAGTGGGAGGATGGATTGAGCCTGGGAGGTCGAGGTGATGGTAAGCCAGACACTGCCACAAAAAACAAATTGGTTAACCAGCATTTCTTTGTAATGTGTTAAAATAAAAATACAGGCAAGATATTTAACCATTATAAACTATATTTATATAATTGTAAAATATATTTTTATTTTATAATATAAAATACAATATGATATATTGTATTTTAAATATATAATTTAAAATATTTAATTTATTTTAAATAAATATTTTAAATAAAATATTAATTTAAAATATTGTATTTTAAATATATTGTATTTTAAATATAATATAAAATACATTATAAAATATATTTTGAAATGAATATGATCTTTTGTCTTTATTAGGGTTTTTTCTTTTTTCTTTTTGAGATGGAGTCTCGCTCTGTCGCCCAGGCTGGAGTGCAGTGGCGCAATCTCAGCTCACTGCAAGCTCTGCCTCCCGGGTTCACGCCATTCTCCTGCCTCAGGCTCCCGTTTATTAGGGTTTTTTTTATGACAAGTTACCTGATGTAGTTACATTCCTCTAGAAAATGCTTTACTCTTGGTCATGTAGTATGGGGCTCATAATTCTGAATAACTTCATAAAGTTTTGTTGTTCGTTTACTTGGTCATATGGTTTACATTAGCAACGCTAAAAAATATATAAACCAAAAATAGAGACATTTCCTTTATATATAAAAAGAAACAAAAATGTATGATGCATCAGTATCAATTCAGTTCACTCAGATCCTCTCTCACGCTTTGGCATCAAGAGCTAGGATTCTTTTCTCTGATGACGGCCTTGAGGACCCAGGTTGGCTGTATTAATCAAAACCTATTTTGGAACATTCTCCAGTTGTGATAGGTAGCTCGTTCCTCCCTCAGTGCTCCTTCCTCGATTTTAGGAGCCTGCCATACTCCCATCTTATCAGTAGAGAAAGAAGAATACCCTCTCTGATGAAGTCACCCCTCTGTGTATGCTAGCTTTTCTTACTTCCTTCTCTTCTTCAGCATAGCATACTTTCCTTCTCATTAGCTACATTTCACAACAAATTTAAACTGTATTGTGATTCTATAGGTTTAGGAAAGTTCTGATAAAGCAGCATGCATCCTGTTTCCAAAACCCACCTGGTCACAGCTTAGTACCCGAATTTATGGTTTACTCTAAATTCTGTATGCTTGTGAACTCTGACTGAAGAGGTGCTTTCAGAATTACTCAGTCCTAACTCATTTCATCCTACTCCTTAGAGTAGCCTTACTCTGGGCTTTGTACTTTATTTTAAATTCATGTTATACTTATGCTGATTTGATATGTCCAAATTTAATTCATCTAACTTTCCATGGCATACTTCAACAACTTCCTGTACTCTTTGAAGTCAATATGTATTATTTTTAATCTTAAAATTTTCATGTAAAATGCTTATCTAGCTTCTAGGAAGCTCGTCAACAGTACTCAAGAAGAAAAGCACATGAATACAATCTTCAGATTTTCAGTGTTTAAATCATCAAATTATTAGATTTAAAAAAATTCTCCTTAGGGCATAAGCTAGCTGAATTGATTTCTGTGGTTTGCAACCAAAAGATACCCACTCATTTTTCTGTAATAGATCCAATTTTCGCAAAGTGCCAATATGACTATTTTAAAATTTTCAATCATTTTCTTATTCTTGAGAGTTAAAGGAGCCACCAAGTAATACAGATTTGATACTGAGAAACATGTAATTGTCTCTAAATAGTAGCCAATTGTAACATCTTCCCAAAACATACTGAATGATCCTCATTTGCTTAAACCTTAAAACAGCAAAATTTACACACCAATTTCTTCCTGAGGTTATTATATAGATTTTTTTTTGGTCCTTAATGTTGCTATTGGAACTCACAAATTGCTTGCAAAGTAATCTCAGCCCAGATGCTCTGTGCCTGACGTGCAAAATAGGACCCTTAAAAGCTTTCCCTCACTACCCTTCTCTTTATTTTCCCTGCACTTGTAGTAATAAGGAAAGCAGCAGCTGCTTCCATTGACTGCCTCACGGTTCCAGAATTATTCTGGACATAGATGATAATGCCCTTCCTATTACCTCTTTGTGGAACATGCAACTAAGTCTGAATGAGAGCAAAGAAAATATCTGTGAAAGTATCTTGCTGATAATTGGATAATTCAAAAGAACTAGTTGTGTCCACACTGGTTACAGCTCATGGTAACAAAGAGTGTTTTTCCCTCCCTGATGCAGAAAGAAAAAGAGTGAGAGATGTGGATGCACTAATTAAAAAAATAAAATGTGTAGGCCTGCTGCCAGGCCAGAAGGAATTTTAATATACAAACAGCTACTGCATGTGTTTGACATACATGGTGACAGTTTGAAAGGCTTTTTACATTCACCACAATTTTCATTAAAATTGAGCATGTAAACCAGACATTCTATTACCAGATCATAAAACCAATATATCCTTGGATGTTTCTTGAAACGAGATTTTCACAAATTTGCAACTCTAAGAATGTAACCTTGGGAAAGGTTCTGAGGGGCCAATCAAAAGTTAATACAAAAATGTGCTCAAGGAAAAGATTTTTAAGTTAAAAATAAAAAGTTGTTCTATTCCCCCAGACAACATTACTCAATAGAAATAGAATTCCTAATTTAGCATGAGGCTAAGAAGTAATCATACTATTCTAAATATCTACCGTATTTTAACAATAATACATTAAGCTTTTAGTTTATAGTAATGTTGGTATATAGAAGGGCACTAATTGTTTTTAATCTGCTTTTAGGATACTGATGATTCAACCCAATAGTAACACAAATACATTTCAGAACAAATGTAAAGTAAGTTAGATTCTGAGTCTGTCTGTGATTTTGATCTCATCTTTCTATACATTCTTCTTTCATTTAGAATTACTTCTCTTACATCTGCATTTAATCTGTCGTGCCTCATTGCCTCTTCTCTTTCATTCAGTCAACAACATGGTGGTCTCTTACTTGGCTATGATATTTTTGTAGATTTCATTAACAAAGGATGATATTTTAAAAGATATTTTTAGATTAACCGATTATCTTCCCAATAAGTACTTTCTTCCAGTCAATTCACTTAGTTTGAAGTTTTACCTTAAAATGAAATGAAGCCCATGTGAAGGATAAAAGCTAACATAATGGCACCATGCGCTCATTATGTAAGATTGTGCTTTTGACATTTGCTTTGATGCCAAAGGAAGTTAGTTCCATAGTAACCATAGAAACAGATTGTACGACAGATTAGAGCCGTTTCTATCTATTAGTGATTGCTAAGGAATATATTTGATGCATTGCAATGAACACTAATTATACCAACTATTTAGCAACAGACGTCAAATGTTGTGATTCTGTTTGGGCACTCGGATTTGCATAGTAATTTGAACTCCCCTACACTCTTCAAAGTATTAGCTCTCATTGCTTTAATAACAAATACTGACTATGCATCCATATGGGTCCAGGGACTAAACTAATTACTATATGACGTTAATAGAAAAAATTGTTAATAGAGTTGTGAAGGCTGGAAAAGAAATATAGAAGCTAGAATCTAGTAAAATAATATTTCAGGAATTGCAAGTAACATAGCCAGAAATCATACAACTCTGACTTTTAAAATAAGTCCAAGGAGACAGAGGTAGCCTTTTGAGAAAAGTAGTAGGCACTATCTATTGATTGCAGAGCATATGAGAAGGTCACTACACCAAAAAACAATGGAGATATTTTTAAATCCCATTTTTCAGACAACATATAAAGTTACTTCTAAAATTATAGGACTTGATTACAAGGACAAAACACTCTCTGGGTGGTGGTATCTTGGAGTTCTAAAATCTTGAGATTTTTATAATTATTTGACACTCAACTCACAGCAACATTGGATGTAGAATTGGAATGGAAACCTGATGTGGGGAGAAGGGACTAGAGGCAATTAAACAGGAAAACAAAGTGAAATGATGATTTCCTTCTAAATATTTTATGCTAAATATTGAACACAAATTGAACTCAAATAACACTGCAACCCCAGCTTTCCACTGTGGCAGGTGCCCCTAGTTGATTAAAGCCTTCTTTCCCATCAAGCTAAGATGCTCCTCAATGCAAAATTATTGAGCCACTTTTAATGAAAGGAGTTTAAAATTAGTTGAAACTTATTGAATTGCCCTAGCCTTATCCAGATAACAAGAAAAAAAAAAGAGGCTTAAATTAATAGTACAGCATTACCACATATTATCAGACCAGAAATAAGATGGAATAGGACAGAGCTATCAGAATAATAGAGACTTTTATAAATGCCGAGCATTGTGTGTGGCAGCAGAGTGCATAGGTATGCTCAGATATCCTGAGGTTTAACCAGAAGTTATTATTTTTACTTTTATGTGTAACACATGCTAGAAGTTTCCCCTTAGCCTGGAACCTATGATTTTAAAAATATTTTATGTCCTTTCACTCACAGATCTCCAAATTAATATTGGGCAAATATTTAAAAGATCTATTATCAACAACTGAATAAAAATCAACTTGTTCTTTCAAATAGAAAGAAAACTATATGTATGAGAACTTAAGGATTTGTTATTATCACTAGTAGAATCGAAGTCTTATATTTAACAAGTCATAAATGCCCCTACATATTTGCAGATGCTGCTTGTTCTTCCCATAAATGTTTTACCCAGTAATATGGTTTGGCTTTGTGTCCCCACCCAAATCTCATGGTGAATTGTCATCACCAGTGTTGGGGGAGGGACCCAGTAGGAGGTGATTGGATCATAGAGTGGATTTGCCCCTTGCTGTTCTTACGATAGTGAACGAATTCTCACAAGATCTGGTTGTTTGGAAATAAGTGGCACTTTCCCTTTCTCTCTCTATCTCTCTCTCTCTCTCTCTCTCTCCTGCCACTGTGTGAAGAAGGTCCTTGCTGGCCCTTCACCTTGTGCCATGATTGGAAGTTTCCTGAGGCCTCTCAGTCATGCTTCCTGTTAAGCCTGTGGAACTGTGAGTCAATCAAACCTCTTTTCTTCATAAATTACTCAGTCTCAGGTAGTTCTTTATAGCAGTGTGAAAGCAAACTAACACATAAAATTGGTAGTGGGAGTGGGGCATTGCTATAAAGATACCTGAAAATGTGAAAGCAACTTTAGAACTGGGTAACGGCAGCAGTTTAAACAGTTTGGAGGGCTCAGAAGTCAGGAAGATGTGGAGAAGTTTGGAACTTCATAGAGACTTGTTGAATGATTTTGACCAAAATGCTGATAGTAATATGGACAGTGATAAGTTCTAGGCTGAGGTGGTAACAGAGGGAGATAAAGAATTTACTGGGAACTGAAACAAAGATTACTCTTGCTATGCTTTAGCAAAGAGACTGACAGTATTGTGCCTCTACTCTAGGGATCTCTGGAACTTTGAACTTGAGAGAGATGATTTAGGTATCTGGTGGATGAAACTTCTAAGTAGCTAAGTGTTCAAGATTTGGCCTGGCTGCTTTTAACAGCATATGGTAATATGTGTTCACAAAGAGATTGTCTGAAATTGGAACTTATGTATAAAAGGAAAGCAGAACACAAAAGTTTGGAAAATTTGCAGCATGACCATGCCCATTTTCTGGGGAAAAATTCAAGCCAGCTACAGAAATTTGCATGAGCGAAGATAAACTGAAAATTAATAGCCAAGACAATGGAGAAAATGTCTCCAGGGCATGTCAGAGACCTTCACAGCAGCCCCTCACATCAAAGGCCTGGAGGCCTAGGGGCAAGAAAAGTGGTTTTGAGGGCCAGGCCCAGGGCCCCACTGCTCTGTGGAGCCTTGAACTCCAGCCGTGGCCAAAAGGGGCCAAGGTACAGTTCATGCCATGGCTTCAGAAGGTGTAAGCCCCAAGCCTTGGCAGCTTCCAAGCTTGGGAAGCTGTTGGGCCTGCAGGTGTACAGAAGACAAGAGTTGAAGTTTGGAGCTTCCACCTAGATTTCAGATGATGTACAGAAACACCTGGATGTCCAGGCAGAAATATGTTGCAGGGACAGACCCTCATGAAGAACCTCTACTAGGATAGTGCAAAGGGGAAATGTGGGGCTGGAGGCCCCACACAAAGTCCCCACTGGGGCACTGCCTGTTGGGGCTGTGAGAAGAGCCACTGTCCTCCAGACCCCAGAATGCTATATCCACTGACAGCTTGTACTGTATACCCGGAAAAGCCACAGGCATCCACAGGTATTCAACATTAGCCTTGAGAGCAGCCAGGGAAGCTGTACTCTCCAGAGCCACAGGGGCAAAGCTGCCCAAGGCCTTGGTGCCCACTCCTCGCATCAGTGTGCCCTAGACGTGAGACATGGAGTCAAAGGAAATTATTTTGGAGCTTTGGAACTTACTGCCTGCCCTGCTGTGTTTCAGACTTGCATGGGGGTACGTAGCCCCTTTGTTTTCCCAGTTTCTCCCTTTGGGAATGGGAGTATTTACCTAATGCCTATACCCACATTGTATCTTGGAAGTAACTAACTTGTTTTTTACTTTATAGGCTCATAGGCCTTGTCTCAGATGAGACTTTGGACTTGGACTTTTGAGTCAATGCTGGAATGTGTTAAGACTTTAGGGGATTTTTGGAAAGGCATGATTGGTTTTGAAATGTGAGAAGGGCATGAAATTTGGGAGCAGTCAGGGGTGGAATAACATGGTTTGGCTGTTTTCCCATCCAAATCTCATGTTGAATTATAACACTCAGTGTTGGAAGAGGGAGATGGTAGAAGGTGATTAGATCATGGAAGCAGATTTGCCCCTTGCTGTCTTCATAAATGTGTGTGAGTTTTCATGAGATCTGGTTGTTTGAAAATGAGTGGCACTTCCCTCTTTGCTCTCTCTCTTTCCTTCCACCATGTGAAGAAGGTCCTTGCTTCCCTTTCACCTTCTGCCATGATTGTAAGTTTCCTGAAGTCTCCTCATCATGCTTTCTGTTAGGCTTATGGAACTGTGAATCAATTAAACCTCTTCTGTTCATAAGTTACCCAGGCTCAGGTAGTTCTTTGTAGCAGTGTGAAAACAGCCTAATACAGCCAGCCTCTATCTTCTCCAGGTTTCTGACTTCTTCAGGATTCAGCTAAATGTAACTTCCCCCATGAAACATCTCTATTTATCCAAGTAGTATCAGATGCCAGTTTTCTGGGATCCTTTGGTATACAAGTGGTATTTCAATAGCATTTTTCACATATGTTGTGATTGTTAAGTTACTTGGTTCCCATACTGAACCGTGAGGTCATTAATTATATAACATATTCTACAGGACACCTTTAATTATAATTAATACTGCCTTTAATTATGACAAAGAGAAGGAAAAAGAGGCAAGAAATGAGAAAGAGTAGCTAATAAAACTAATACACATCTCAATTATAACAAGAACACAGGAGAATGCTGTACTCCACAGCCCTGACCAGTACTGCTCCTCCCTCTAATTTGCTTCCTCTTATACGGCACAGTTATTTACTAAGTTGTTCAGATCTAGAACTTTGTAATAAAGAGTCTGACTCCACTTCTGATGATTGATTGATAACAGTTTTATGACACTACTCTTTGTTTTTCCCTTGCGCCCAAAACCCCTGGTGCTGCCTCCTTTGATGCAGGTGGGAGATTTATACCATGAATGGGAACTTTTACCTCAGTCCCACACTCAGCCTCAATAAAACCCTGAGCCAGTCTCTTTTCCTGTTTTCGCAAGTCATTTTTGACTTGTTTGAGAGGGTTGCCTTATTTTCTCCAAAGGCCTCCATTTATATATAAAAGGAAATTTTCATAATTTCTTAGTGTGTGTGGCATCATCTGTCTGGACATTCAAACTAAATTTCAGGGGAAATCTCTTTTGTTTGGAGGGTTTACTACAATAATCTTGCAAGTTACTCTTAATTTCTTTTTTCCACACACACCTCATAAATCCTTCATCTGCACCTATCATTTATACTTTCAAATTTATATACCCAGTCTTTCTCCTTTTCATGGTCTCACTAGTCTAAGCCATTATTTTAACTTGTAAGCCATTTATCACAACCCTTCTATTTTTACCTCTCAAGAATTAATTTCCACACAACCACTACAGAAATATTTTTAAAAGATAAGTGATATCCTAGTATTTTATGGCTAAATACCATCTGTTGGCCTTTCAACGCATTTAGAATAAAATCTAATGATTGACACCTACATGAGCTAAGCCATATCCTAATCTGATCTCATCTTCTCCAACTTTTTACCTTTCTACCTTCCCCTTAACCTACTTAAACTACTTCAGCCACACTGGTCTTACTGCTCCTCAGTGCATTAAATATATTCTCTTTCTAGAACTTTACATAGGCTTGATCAGAAAGGCTTCCCCAATTGCCTGTATTAATCAGAGTTCTTCAAAGAAACAGAACAAATAGAAGCAAGGTGTGTAAGTATGCGTGTGTGTGTGTGTGTGTAATATATATGTATATATCTATATATGCATATGTAGATATACACTTATATGTATATATCTCTCTATATAGATATATACATATATAGAGGGTGGGGAGAGAGAGAGAGATTTTAAGGAATTAGTTTGCACAATTATAGAGGCCTAGATGTACCATAGTTTGCTGTCTGCAAACTGAACACCCAGGGGAGATTTTAGTGTAGTTCCAGACTGAGTCTTTACTCCTGAGAACCATGAATGATGACAGTATAAGTCTCAGTCCAAGGGTGGGAGGAGACAAACATCCCAGCTTAAGCAGTCAGAGAGAGAAAATTCTTTCATCCTCAACCTTTTAGCTTGATTCTAAGTGCTCGGTGGGTTGGATGACACCCACTTGCATTGGCAAGGACAATCTGCTTTACCCACTCTACTGGTTCAAACGCTGATCTCATCCACACACATCTCACATTCATACTGAGAAATACTATTTAACAAAATACTGGAACACTCCATGATCAGTCAAGTTGATTCATAAATTTAGCCATCATATAATTCCTGCCTCAACTATTCACCATCAACTTCTATCACAATGCATCCCTTTATCCTGATTTATTATTTTTTTACATTTAATTGCATTTGGTTGCATTATAGGCAGCATTCAAACTTTGTTTCTCTCATTTATTATGAAATATGGAGAAACTATTTAATTTTTTATCCTCAGTTTCTACATGTGCATAGTATTGCACAACTTGCCTCATTAGGTCATTGTAGAATAAATAAAATAATGAATTCAGAGTGCTCAGCACATATTTGCAAAACAAAGGAAAGAAAACTGGATCATCATGAAAATAACCATTAACAGGTCCTTCTAATTATTTTCATTATTCTCCTATAAGTATTTGATTTTGTAAGATAATATATATTTATGTGTATCTCTGGGTACATTCCTTAGGTAAATTATTATGATTTTATTAAAATATAGTTTATTGAGATGTATATGTAGGTACACATATATGTCATATATATAGTGAAATATATATATTTACCATATGTAGCATAGTAAACTATGCTACATATATATCAATAAGTTTATTTTAATTTAGTGATTTTTTACTAAATTAAATTTAGCAATTAAATTATTAATTTTTTTACTAAATAAAATTATTTCTTGTATTCCCCATGGGTAACCATTTTTCATTGTAATATACAGTATTTTTAAATTTAATTTAATAGTTTTTTCTTTTTTCTTTTTTGAGCCAGAGTCTTCCTTTGTCACCCAGGCTGGAGTGTAGTGGCAGCATTACAGCTCATTGCAACCTCAACCTCTGGGCTCAAGGAATCCTACCACCTCAGCCTTCCGAGTAGCTGGGATTACAGACAAGCACTACCACCCCTGGCTAATTTTTGTATTTTTTTTAGAGACAGGGTTTTGCTATGCTGTCCAGGCTGGTCTCAAACTCCTGGGCTTGAGTGATCTGCCCACCTCACCCTCCCAAAGTGCTGGGACTACAGTTGTGAGCCACTGCACACAGCCTAGGATATAGGTTGTTTTTTTTTTATTTTTATTTTAGGTCTGGGGGTGCATGTGAAAGTTTGTTACGTAGATAAGCACATATAACAGGGGTTTGTTGTACATATTATTTCATCACCCCAATATTAAACCTAGTACCCAATAGTTACCATTCTTGCTCCTCTCTACCCTCCCACCTTCCCCTCTCATGTAGACCCTAGTGTCTGTTTTTTTCTTCTTTGTGTTCATAAGTTCTTATTGTCTAACTCACACTTCTAAGTGAGAACATGTGGTATTTGGTTTTCGGTTCCTGCATTAGTTTGCTAAGGATAACAGCTTCCAGCTCCATCCACGTTCCCACAAAAGACATGATCTTGTTCTTCTTATGGCTGCATAGTATTCCATGGTGTATATGCACCACATTGTTTTATCAAATCTGTCATTGATGGTCATTTAAGTTTATTCCTTGTCTTTGCTATCGTGAATAACGCTGCAATGAACATTCACATGCATGTGTCTTTATGGTAGAATAATTTATATTCCTCTGGATATACACCAAGGAATGGAATTGCCGAGTTGAATGGTAGGAAATCAAGACATGAAAATCCATTTAAAAGATCAAAGAATCCAGGAGATAGTTTTTTGAAAAAAAAATTATAAAATGGATAGGCCACTAGCTAGACTAATGAAAAAGAAAACAGAGGAGGTCCAAATACACACAATGAAAAATGATTGCAGGGAATGTTACTGCTGATCACACTGAAATAAAAACAACCATCAGAAACTACTACAAACGCCTTGACACACAAACTGGAAAACCTAGAAGAGATGGATAAATTCCCGGACACATACACACTTCCAAGACTGAGCCAGGAAGAAATTGATTCCCTGAACAGACAACTAATGAGCTTCAAAACTGAATCAGTAATAAATAGTCTACCAACCAGAAAAAGCCTGGGACCTGACGGACTCACGGCAAAACTCTACCAGGTGCACGAAAAAGAGATGGTACCATTCCTACAGAAACTATTCCAAAAATGTGAGGAGGAAGCCCACATTTTAAGTTCTCTCCAACTTATTCAATTAGGCCAGCATCATTGTGATAGCAAAACCTGGCAAAGACACACAAAAAAGAAAACTTCATGTCAATATTTTTGATGAACACCAATGCAAAAATCCTCAACAAAATACTTGCAAACTGAATTCAGCCACACATCAGAAAGCTAATCCACCATGATCAAGTAGACTTCAACCCCAGGGTGCCACATTGGTTTAACATATGAATATCAATAAATGTAATTCATCACATAAACAGAAATAAAGACAAATCCTCATGATTATTTCCATAGATACAGAAAAGTCTTTTGATAAAAGTAAACTTTGGTTCATGTTAAAAACTCTCAACAGACTAGGTTTTGAAAGAACATACCTCAAAATAATAAGAGTTATCTATGACACATCCACAACATTATACTGAATGGGCAAAAGTTGGGAGCTTTCCCCTTGAAAACTTGCACCAGACAAGGATGCCCCCTCTCACTACTTCTGTTCAATATAGTATTGGAAGTCCTAGTCAGGGTGATCAGGCAAGACAAAGAAATAAAGTCCATCCAAATAGGAACAGAGGAAGTCAAACTATCTCTGTTTGCAGATGACATGATTCCATATCTAGGAAACTCCATAGTCTCAGCCCAAATGCTCCTCCAGCTGATAAACAACTTCAGCAAAGTCGCAAGATACAAAATTAATGTAAAAAAATCACAAGCACCTCTATACACGAACAGCCAAATCACAAATGAACTGCATTACAATTGCCATGGTAAGAATAAAATAACTAGGAATACAGCTAATCAGGGAGGTGAAAGATCTTTACCATGAGAATTACAAAACACTGCTCAAAGAAATCAAAGAAGACACAAACAAATGGAAAAACATTCCATGCTCATGGATAGAAATAATCAATATTATTAAAATGACTATTCTACCCAAAGCAGTGTACAGATTCAGTGCTATTCCTATTAAACTACCAACAACTTTCTTCAAAGAACTAGGAAAAAAAACTATTTTAAAATGCATATGGAACCAAAAAAAGAGCTGGAATAGCCAAGACAATCCAAAGAAAAAGAACAGGGATGAAAGCACCATGCTACACAACTTCGAACTATACTTCAAGGCTACAGTAACCAAAACAGTATTGCATTGTTAATAAAAACAGGCATATGGATGAATGGAAAAGAATAGAGAGTCCAGAAATAAGGCCACACATTTATGACTATCTGATCTTCAACAAAGCTGACAAAAATAAGCAATGGAGATAAGACTTCCTATTCCATAAATGGTACTGGGATAACTGGCCAGCCGTAGGCAGAGGATTAAAGCTAGATCCCTTCCCTATACCATACACCAAAAAAAAAAAAAAATCAGCTCAAGATGCATTAAAATCTTAAATGTCAAATCCAAAACTCTAAAAACCCTGGAAGACAACCTTAGCAATACTACCATCCTGGAGATAGTAATGGGCAAATATTCCATGACAAAACACCAAAAGCAATCACAACAAAAGCAGAAATTGACAACTAGGAACTAATTAAACTTAATAATTTCTGTACAGCAAAAGAAACTATTAACATAGTAAACAGACTGCCTACAGAATGTGAGAACATATTTGCAAACTATGCAACTGACAAAGTTCTAATATCCAACATCTATAAGGAATTTAAACAAGCTGATAGGTGAAAAACAACCCCATAAAAAAGTGGGCAAAGGACATGAACAGACACTTCTCCAGAGAACACATCCATGTGGCCAACAAGCACATGACAAAAAAGCTCATCATCACTGATCACTAGAGAAATGCAAATCAAAACCACAATGAGATACCACCTCACACCAGTTAGAATAGCTATTATTAAAAAGTCAGAAAATGACAGTTGCTGGCGAGGTTGTGGAGAAAATGGAACACTTACGCACTGTTGGTTGGAGTATAAATTAGTTCAATCATTGCGGAAAGCAGTATGGCAATTCCTCAAAGAGCTAATAAATTATTAGTAAACGTACTTTTTTTTCAGAAAACATATTACATACTCCTTTGTACTTCTAAAATCTTTAAAGAGATGGAGGGAGATGTTTAATGGAATATAAACAATAATATTTGGAATGACTTTCTTTAATATAACTCTTACCATGTGGCAAGGACTGTACTATTTGGCAAGGTTTTTTTTTTTTTTTCATAATTTCACAAAAAGAAAAAATTACACATGTTTTCATTCAAAATCTGGATCAATAACTTTAAAGCTCTTATTACTTTATCTTTTTTTATATCTTAGCAAGAGAGAAGGAGAGATCTGTATATTAAAATCTTAATAAAGTTAAAATGGTTATATAGGCCATATTGCTTCAGCAACTTCATTTTCAAACACAGGGATTTTATTTTAGGGTTTTTAGAGTTTGGGATTTGACATTTAAGATATCACCCAGAAAACTTTAGAGTTCTATAACCATGAAAGGTATTGGAAAAAGAGCAAAAGTGAAAGAAGAGAGTTTTTGTTGTGATGGTGGTTTCCTATGGACACTATACAATAAAACAAAGAAATTAAGCCAGGCTTCAATTGCCACTTAAGCATTCAATTAAAATTGTTAACAAAGATGTAATGCATCAGCAAAGCCACTAATGAGGATACACACCTAGCTGAAACCATCTGCTCCCTAATGGAAGAATGGTAACATTTACAATCAATAAATTGTTTGCTTTGGTCCATGGCCATTTTTCCTGAGTTATTGCAGAAATCAAGCAACCCTTTACCATAATTTGACTACCTGTTTAAGTATTTAATACTTGAATACATTTTATTTCAGCCTATGCCTAGTAATTTGGAAGATACTCCCATCAGTATTACTAAAATATTTACTATTACTATTCTAATAAATGCAAATGCAAAAATCAACAATCCTCTTCTAACTTTAATTATACTGAACATTTTTATTCTCTTACTACCTTTATAGAATGATCTAGCCTTAACACTTTTAAATATTAAAATATACAATTTTAGCATAATTTTGGATAGTTTCAAGGCTTATACACAGGGATGGTTAATATTAGGTGTCAACTTGACTGGATTGAGGGGTGCCTGAATGGATGGTAAAATATTGTTTCTGGGTGTGTTTGTGAGCCTGTTGCCAGAAAAGATTGACATTTGAGTTGGTGGACTGGGAGAGGAACACCCACCCTCAAAGTGGGTGGGAACCATCCAATAGGCTGCCAGCATGGCTAGAAAAAAGCAGGCAGAAGAAGGTGGGAAAAGCTTTGCTTGCTGACTCTTCTGGATATCTTTCTTTTTCTCTGTGGCCAGTGCTTGCTTCTGCTCCTCCCACTCTTGGACATCAGACACAGGTTTTTGTTAGTCCATTTTCACACTGCTATAAAGAACTACCAGAGACTGGGTAATTTATAGAGAAAAGAGTTTTAACTGAGTCACAGTTCCACATGGCTGGGGCAGCCTCAGAAAACTTACAGTCATGGTGGAAGGCAAAGGGGAAGCAACACATGTCTTACATGGTGGCAGGAGAGAAAGAGAGTGAGGGGGGGAATTGCTGCACACTTCTAAACCATCAGATCTCATGAGAAATCACCCACTATTAAAAGAATGGCATGGGGGAAACCATTCCCATGATCCAATCACCTCCCACGAGGACCCTCCTCTGATACATGGGGATTACAATTTGAGATGAGATTTGGGTGGGAACAAGAAGCCAAACCATATCAAGGTTCTTCAGCCTTTGGACCCTAGAACTGGCAGCAGCAGCTTCCTGGAGCCTCTTGGGCCTTCAGACAGTAGAATGTAGGTTACACTGCCTGTTTACTGGCTTCTTTCCTTCCCCAACTTGTAGATGGCCTATCATGGTATTTTGCCTTGTAATCACATAAGCCAATTCTCTGTAATAAACTCCCCTTTATATATACATATATCCTATTGGTTCTTTCCCTCTGGAGAATGCTGACTAATAAGTATCCCAATGTATTATATGAGAAATACATTTTATTAAAAATATTTGTTAAACCTCGAAGATAAAGATTTATTTCACTTCATTTCTGGAAAGTATTTGCTATATAGCTGAGTTGGAAATACCTATCCATATCATGAAACTCATCAGACAAATTAGAAATAATTCCTTTGAGAACAACCTAACTTTATTTTTAAATTTAAATAAACTGGTTAATAAGAATCCATATGAAAATGTTCTCACTTCCGTATTTTAATTTTAAAACAGAAAAATAGATAAATCAATAATAAAGTGATATTTCCTTTCAAATATCTTGTTAAATCTCTCATGTTTTACTTCAGTGGTTCTTAGCTTTAGGGGCAGTGCATTCCCTAACTGTGCTTTTGTTTTGTTCCTTAGAGAGTCTCATACCTGAAACAACACACCTTTTGTCTGAAAAATGGGAGAAATACAACTGTGAAAGGAGAGATGGAAATCAAGGGCTAATATATTGATATTCAGTTTTGTCAATTTCAGAAAATTCTACTGCCTTAGTCCATTTAGTGCTGCTATAACAAAATACCTGAGACTGGGTAATTTATAACGAACATAATTTATTGGCTTCTGGTACTGGAGGCTGGGAAGTCCAAGATGAAGGATTAGACATCTGGTGAATGTCTTTGCTGTGTCATCTCATGATAGAAAGCAAGGAAAGAGCAAGAGATTGAACTGGGGTTCAAGCCCTTTCTTTTTTTTTTTTTTTTTTTAAGACAGAGGTTTTGCTCCTCAACCTCCCTCTCTTGAGTTCAAGTGATTCTCTTGCCTCAGCCTCCTGAGTACCTGGGATTACGGGCATGCACCACATCTGGCTAATTTTGTATTTTTTTAGTAGAGACAGAGTTTCTCCATGTTGGTCAGGCTGGTCTCGAACTCCCCACCTCAGGTGATCCACCTGCCTCGGCCTTCCAAAGTGCTGGGATTACAGGTGTAAACCACTACGCCTGGCCTCAAGCCCTTTTGTAACCAGCATTAATCCATTCAGGAGGGTGAAACCCTCATGACATAAAGACCTCTTGTCAAGCCCCACCTCCCAATACTGTTGCATTGAGGATTAAATTTCCAAAGCATGCTTTTGGGTGGACATATTCCAGCCATAGCATCTATCTATGGAATTTAGTATCTGGAAATTGCTATTCATGTTCAAGCTAACACCTGAAAGTCTTCCTTTTCTTTAATTTGAAGATTTTTTGTTTAAATCTTCTCCTTTGTATTGTCTATTATCTCCATTAAAATCTTATTGCAATTATATAAAATGAATTATAAAACATATAGAGACAGGATGTGCTTTCTGGAAATGTTTTCTTAAAGAAGGGGTGTAATTAAATTCTGATGACTATACCTATATGCCTAATTTTAACACCTAACAAAATTTTTGACCAAATTGCTTAACAGTTGATTTGTAAACCCCAGGGTAACAGAAATATCAGAGGCCTAATTCACATCAACTTAGTCTTATTTATTACTCCATTCAAACCTTAAGTGGGTGGTACCATACAGAGTTCTCAGGCCAGAATTTACTTCAAGGTGACAGGGAATTGCTTCATGTGTATATCGTCACTTCATTTTTAGCCCTGGGACTCTTCCTATACAGTGGCCATTTGAAATGGCAAGAGTGCCTCAAAAAGATAGGGAAGTGATCATTCAGCGGCATTCCTCAGTAATGAAGCAAATAAGAGCTGATTGGAAAGCAAATAGCTGTTGGAGGTATTCTGTGGGCTTCGCCAAAGATCCCTGCTGAAACAACCCTCTCATAGTGAGAATCACAATAATTATCCCTTGTACAGGCTTTTTCTTCTTCCTCATCTCATGTTCTCTCTTCCCCAACTCCTATTTTTTGGTATAATCTAATAAACTAATTTAACATAAGACCTTGTTTCAAACTGTGCATTCAGAGAACATAAGCTAAGGGACTATTGTGGAGGCTAAAGCAACTCTATCTTGGATGCCAACCTGCTATGTTGACTTATGATTAACTCCAGTTCAGGAAATGTTTCTAAGATTTTCACTTTCACTAACTTACTGCGGATGCTGCCTTAGGTCAAAACAATCTTGATATTATTATAAATACTCACTTGCCATAAGCACTACCCTAGGCAATTTCTCTATAGTATGTAAATCCTGGGTCCAGGGGATAATGGCTGGGGATCTATCATCTCATCTCACCGCAAGACATGACTTCTGTTGCTAAGTCTCTTGAATGTTTCTTTCTGAGAAACTGGATTTTTGACCCTCTTTCTTTGCCTCAGATTTTTTGGCCTTTGGGGGTAAGTTTGCATAGACCTGCTTACCACAGAATAATCATTAACAGGAGTAACTCTAGAAAGCTGACCCTGAGGATTCTAGAACTGTTCACTCACCGATTAGAGAGTAATAAAGATTCCCCTACCAGTACAGAGGGAAATTGTGATAACTCCTGGCACAACCATTAAGACCCTCATCTATAGTGGATTGGAACAAAGCACAGGTAAAAAGATATCTTTGGATTGTGGTTTTGAACAATTTTGTGTTTGCCTTACTTGACCATTTTGATAACTTTGTTAACTATTGCTAATTTGTTAACTTCTCTTATTTTAGAAGTTATAAAAAAGAAAAAAATGCACATTCAGTTTAATGAGGTGTTAATTCAAGGAATGCTGTGAGAGTCAGAAATTCTATATGACAGTGTTTAAAAAGATCCATGTCACAGTGATCTTGGGTAGGCTGGGACACACCAGCTCACTGATGGACCTGAAAATGGATTGCTGTGGGACTACAACCCTACTCAGGATATTCTGAGTTATAAGTGGTATACTTGGTTGTTTTGTCTCACGTACAGGGAGGAGTCACCAGAGGTAAAAAAAAATATGTAAATGCCTTGGAAGGGACAAATGACTCAATGTTTGGTCAGGGTTCTTGGAAGGTTTGACAAAATGAGATCAGAGAATAGGAATATGGATGGATTTACAGGAGCGAGCAAAATATGTGTATTTTTTGTGTTTTATATTAATGCCCAGCAAACATTACTCACTACACAGGAAGCACTTAACAATAAGCCAGGTAGACTACTGTAGCTTTACTTGAAGGGATCATTACTTCTCATACTTCCTGTTACTTGTATGATGATTCCTTAAAAAGAATTTAAATTGTAAAAGGGATAAAATCTGTACATTGGTTCAAGAGCTTGAGCTCCCCTTAACCAAAGCTAACCTCACTACTGATAATGCTGAATGTACCAACAGTCATCAGCACAGAACAATGGATATGGTACTTGCTTTTGATATAAATAAATAAATACAAAGTATATAATGATATGGTAGGTGGAGTCCAATATTACAAAGTAAAATAAATCAATGTGACAGAGAGGTGGATGTCTTTTTAAACAGGACGAACAGACTTTTTGAATAAGAGGAGATTGGAGCAGAGACCTAAAAGAAAAGAAGGAACAAGGGATAGGGATATTTGGAGAAAGAATATTTCAGGAAGGTTGAAATTGAATTTCAAAGTCTCTGGGGCGGAAGTAGGCCTTGTGTGATGAAATAACAGCCAGTATGCCAGTGTAGCTCGTGTATCTGAAAAAGAGAATATAACTATATGAAGTTCACAGTACATTTGGAGGGATGATTATAAGACTGCAAAATTCTAAGTTCATGGGTATTATTATGAGTGAAGCGAGAAGCCATTGGAGAATTTGAGAAGAGGAGCCATATGACCTAAATGATAACTTAAGAGAATCTCTCTGTGAGGTGCATTTTGTCCATGGAATAATATTAATACCAGATGCAGGAAGTTACTGTAATACTCTTTTTGTTTTGTTTTGTTTTGTTTTTTGAGATGGAAGCTCACTCTGTCACCCAGGCTGGAGTGCAGTGGTGCAATCTCGGCTCACTGCAAGCTCCAGCTCCCAGGTTCACGCCATTCTCATGCCTCAGCCTCTCGAGTAGCTGGGACTACAGGCGCCCGCCACCATGCCCAGCTAATTTTTTGTATTTTTATTAGAGACAGGGTTTCACCGTGTTCACCCGGATGGTCTCGATCTCCTGACCTCGTGATCCGCCCACCTCAGCCTCCAAAAGTGCTGGGATTACAGACTTGAGCCACCGCGCCCAGCCTGTAATAGTCTTAGAGAGAGATGATCATTGTTTAGACTAGGTCAGTACAAAGAAAGATGGTGAGGAGAAGTGGCCTAATTCTGGATATACATTTGCGTGTACACACACACACACACACACACACACACACACACACTCTTATGTACACATTTTTAAAGACATCGACCTAATTAGAAGGGAGATTAGGAAGGATAGGCTCAAAAGTCTATTTTAACTCTCAATTTTTTTGGCCATGGGTCAAAGGGATTAATCAGATAAATATATTTTGTTTCTCTATATAATTAGTAACTCTAGAACTTGGATTATGTATATAAATGTACATAAGCATAGTAATAGGTAAAAAAATACGTATTTTCAGATTAGACTCAACATTCATTTTCATTCAATCTTTTAATTATTTGTAAATATTTGGGTAAGCATGATGTGTGACTTGCATTTTCTTTCACACAGCCCAGAGATTCCTTAAAATTTCACTCATAGCTTTAAGGTTAAGAGTATGTGTTCTCTGTAGGTATTTAATGCTTATGCATTTTTATTAACTTTTTTCTTTAGATTGCCAATCTTTTTATATTACTTCACAAAGAATTATGGGAAAGGACAAACTGTTCAAACTTTACAAGTTACTATTTTAGAAATAGAGACAGACTTACTGTGACTTTTGTTAGAGATTGCTTTTATGTCATGATTTCAACTGATGCACTTTCAGAAAACCTGCAACCTGGATATATCACCGTGATGTGCGAGATGCCACATCATGAGTCACAGCTGAGATGTAATTCATTTCCACGGAGACACATGTCTTCAACTTTTACAATAAAGTTTATTGAAAAATGTATTTGTTAAAAAGATCAACTTTCCTCAATAATATTTTTCTCTTGATTTTAACATTTATATTCCTTGTCACTGGCTTTCCATTAGTATTTTAAATTGACATTTGAAATGACTTCTGTAAAGATAAGAGTCCAAACAGCAGAGACACTAACCTCCATTCACTTTAGGGAATTCAGGGTGAACTCTTTCATCCCAGGTCTTCTTTTCTTCTCCAGAAATCCACAAATTCCTTACTTCTAAAGACTTCTGCCATCCTAAGCTCTTCCCTGTGTCGTATGCTAGCCTTCCTCTGCAGCTGCCATAAAAATTTTCTGTCATTTCATGGTTTAGCAGATCTAGAATAAAAAAAAAAATGAATTCGTAGAGTTGAACTCATCACCATTTTAAAGTTTCACATAAATGCTTCTCCCACCAAAATATAATATGCTCAGTTGACAGAATGGTTGTGTGGTTAAAACGCAGAAGAGGAAGCCAATCTTTGACTATATGTGTATTATCTTTATGGATCCAACTAGCATTTTGCAAGTCACCCACTATCTTTTTTCTCCTTACTAGTTTGAATTGGCTTATATATGTATTCATAATTATTTGGGTTATGCCTTAGATCAATGCTCATATTCATACAGACACAGAGGTTATATGTGTAGGATTGCATGTAACATTGAGGATGAAGATTTAACTTCTGTTAATAAATTAGTTGCTCTGGATACCTATTCGTCAAAGAGTTTTAGATCAGAAAAAAAAAAATAGCATCCAAACTTAATGTTCAGTTTACAGATGAGAAAAACAAAGCCCAAGGAGAAGAAGTGACCTATTCCATGGTAGATGGCTAATTATTGAGGGAGCAGTGTCTAGAAGTCATGTCTCTTGTCATTCGATTACACATTTATTTTATCTATAATACCATAGTTACCAATTGATTAGGGTGTTTGCAAAACTAGCAAACTAATGATGTATTTCCTAAAAATGTTAAATTTACAGGAATAATTCATAGTTGAAAACATCTACAATTTCCTATTAGGAAAAATATCCAGCACGCAGCCTACAGCATGCTTGTACGTTTTGAACTGCAAACAAAACTAATCCTCTTGATATTAACCTCAAGTTTAAATTAGTAAATCATATGTAATTACAGTTCAGTGTTTAACTAGGATTTCCTTGAGGAGGGATTGCTTCAGTTTTACACAGAAGCTGACAGAATGCCTAAAGTCAATATACTCCTCCAGGCTAACATTGCATCTGCTAGGCAAACTTCGTCTTTCCTCAAACTTCAGAGGTGAGGAATGTGAATTGTTGCCTAAGTGGATAATGATTATTCACTACAACACTATCCTTTTTTAAAAAAAGATGTTTCTCTGCATAAGACATAAATATTAATAAAGGCTTTTGTTCAGGAATCAGTGCTATGATCAGAGAAGTATGAAGAATCCATACTTCTACAGTTGAGTTAGCCTAAGGGGAGACAGAAATACCTGACCTATATTAGATCACTCTAGCAAATCACTGAGGGAGATAACAAATCTCAGGAATCAAATAAGCACCATTTCCTAAGGACAGAAATACTTCTGAGGACAATGGTAAAGCCGAAACATTTGCTTTGGAACTGCCCTAGAAATGACGCATAAAATTAAAGGGGTACTCCAAACAGACATTTTGTGTAAGACAAAAAGAAAGGTGAAAGAGTGAGATACAGGTATGTTGAAAAGTATTCAGAACTCACACACAGCAAAGCCTCTCTTGTAGCCATATGAATTTCACACATCCAGCTCTCTTTATTTTTAGTTTAAAGGAGGCACTTACTTCAAAACTTTATGATTGAAAGATAATACAAGTCCAGAAACAAGGACCTTTAGACTTTATGTGAACACATCTTTTTCTTCCATAACTGCTGAGGCATTGTCTGTATGTCGCTTTGTGAAACATGTTAGTCTAGTACCTCACTCCTGTATTCTTAGAAGAGCCTAATGTTTGAAATGAATATGCTACTTAATTTCTGCATAACTCATATAAGGTGACTTTAAAATATCAGAAACAATTTTATTCTAAGCTACTCTATTATACTCCTTTTAAATTGGGGTGTGGAGGGGACATTAACATATGTCATAAAATAATTGAATAATCCACTCTGTTGAGCATATTTCAAGTATATTTGCATTCACTCTATTTCCTTGACAAATTGCCAGTCTGAAAACTTTAATATACAAAATTATTAAAATTATTAAAATATATTTTAAATGTCCTCAAACTATGTAGCAAACATATCCAACATGTGTATGATGACCTACATGGAAAATATGGACCATAATTATAATGTAGCAATTTATGAGTAAGGATGATGCACTGGCTTAGGACCTGCATTAGATCGCTCTACTTCTAAATCCTCACCCTGTTTTTCCTCATGTGTTAGATATAAGTCTTCAGTGTGAGGTCACTCAGACTCGAATTTTACATGAATGAGGTTTTTAGCTGTGATGAAACTATTGAAAACATTCTAAGTTTTTTTATTCAAATACTTTAGATTGTCTCTAGTAAAGTTTTATTTTTATTGGAAAAAAACTTTAAAAAATAACATACGAGTTGTTAGAATTGTTTATGTTAGCAATGCTAGACCTACAGTAAGGTGCATTAAATGCTAATTAAAATGAATAACACTCTAGGGTAACACTTATTTCTTAGAAAAGTATCTCCAGTGCCCTGAAAACATTAATTAGTAAGGAGCTAGATTATTGATGGGGAGAGTTCTTTAAAGATAACTGGGCAGTTACGTCCTTGGGACTAGAAAAGAGAAGATTCCGTGGCTGTGGTCATTGGCTAGTCACTAAGAGAGCAAAAACACAAACATTAAGAAAGTAAAAACAAAGATTCAATAGTATTAATAAGAAACATTCATCTGGCTCAAGCTGTTCTGTTAAGTAGTAATTTTAGCTTAGTCTCAAATGTCTCCCAAAGAAGTCTGAGATTTTTCAAAACACATTTTACCTATGCCCATTGGGTGACTTCTACTGACATCCAGGTGGCATGCTTACCCCTTAAACCCCTTCCCCATATATCTCTTGTAGGTTCAGTTAATCTCTTCTTCTGGGCAATTTGTGAGCACCTGCCAAACTCTGAGATTGACAATGCTTAATGTGGAGGGTGAAGATGTCTGCCTTGAGG
Source organism: Pongo pygmaeus (assembly GCF_028885625.2). NCBI lineage: Eukaryota > Metazoa > Chordata > Mammalia > Primates > Hominidae > Pongo > Pongo pygmaeus. Next base: position 14,541,190 of record NC_085930.1, on the reverse strand, counting down.
CACTGTTTCACCTTGCTCCCAAAGCAGCTGGCAATGCCTTCCATCGCAGCAGAGGCTGCTGGCACCAGTACCATGGCTGCTTTGTGCTCCCCAAGTCCTATGGAGATATTTGAGCTTTTACTCACTTGTTAATTACAAGTCTTAAAGACTCAGGCATAAACCAATGGGATATCACGGGAAGGGAGCTCTGAATGACTAACTGAATTCCAATTGAGAATAATTCCTGCAATCTTATGCTGGTCTTTGAACCACATTTTTGCAACCAGTTTTTCTTAATAAAAATCATACTTTCCCCAGAAATTCTGTATTTCTGGTTTTGGACTGTTCACAAACAATTGTTGGCAACTCAAAACCTCCCAAGGCTTAACTATATTATACCAGAGCTCTGTTTTCAATCAAAAAGTTTTCTGTATAGAAAAGTCAATATTCCTGTTGTACATGACATTCATTCTAAATAATGCTATTACTTGAAACTCTTTCATAGGGCTGATATTTGCAGGACTCATGGGTTACACTGTAAAGTAATCATCTTTTGTCTTCCTCATTGCCTCATTCAATCCACTCATACAGTAGTTAATCTTTATTCATGGTGATAGCTGGGAAAAATTCCATATTTTCTTTAGTAATTTTGGGGCAATTCAAAGTTCTAGCGTCAAATTTAAATCATGAACACAGACTTAGCAGTTAAAATACTGGTCCAAGACATTAATTAAATCATGAACTTAAAGTGAAGTCTTCTCCATTCATTGATCTGGGATCTCCAATAGGTAGGCAGCCTGTCCTACACAAAGAGGTCATGGTGAGCTCCTTCTAATATCCAATAAATGAGCTCTAGCCTTTCTCTCTTTTCAATAAGGCTTGCTAGAGGTATATTAATTTTATTAATTTTCAAAGGACTTAGTTTTAGCTTTATGATTTTTGTATATTATTTGTACAAATTATTGATTTCCCTTCATATTTTGTTATTTTCTCCCTTTTACTTTTTTAGTTTAATTTGCTCTTCCTTTCCCAGTATTTTAAGGTAAAATCCTAGGTGTTTATTTTCCATTATGAGCATTTTAACTTATAACACTTAAAGTTGAAATGTACATTTTTTGATAAACACTATGTGTGTATACATCTCACAAGTTTTGCTACACTGTGTTTTCATTACCGTTCAATTCTACTTATTTTCTAATGTGCCTTGTTCTTTTTTATTGTTCTAAAATTTATTTAGAATTGTTTAGCTTTATGCTCACATATTTGGGGCACTTTAGATACCTTTTCACACTGACTTCTAATTTGTTTATTATTTTTTAATTTTGTTATTGTTTTTAAAAATTTGTGTGGGTACACAGTAGGTGCATATGTTTATGAGGTGCGTGAGATATTTTGACAGGCATGCAATGTGAAATAAGCACATCATGAAATTTAATTCAGTTGTGCTCAGAGAACATATTTCATATTATTCAAATCTTTGGAGATGTATTCCATTTTCAGTTCTTACATATTGTCATCTTATTAACCTTTCATGTATATTAGAAAAATAAGGAATATTCTGCATTGGTTGGGTACAGTATTGTATAAGTGCCAATTAAGTCAGGTTGGTGGATAATGTCAGAATTTCTATGTTCTTATCACATTTTGTTTTCTTATCCTAATTATTAGGAGATGCGTTTAAATCCTAAATTTTACTTGTATTTCTCCCTTTAGTTTTGTCCATTTTCTATGGACCTGAAGCTCTGTTACAAATGGGTATTAAGGGTGACTATATTTGTTGATTAATTGACTCTTTTATTATTGTGAAATGATTTTCTTTTTCTCTAATAATACTCTTTGTCTTGTAATCTACTTTATCTGACATCTACAAAGAAACATTCTTGTGAATACTGTTTGCATGGATTATTTTTCATATTTTTCATTTTATTCTACCTGCAGCTTTATATTTAAAGTCTTTCCCTTGTAATAATCACTTAGATTGGCCTTGCTTTTTATCTAGCCATACCATCTCTGCTTTTATTTAAAATGTTTAATGTATTTATATTTTTGTTACTATTAAGATGGGTTTAAATCAACCATCTTACCATTTGTCATTTGTTTTCTGTGTTCTTGTTCTATCTTTCCAGCATTATTCCACATTAATCAAACATTTTTAATATTTCATTTTTTATAATATTTTTGCATAAATACTTGCTTGATTTAATGCTTACTCTAGGGATTGTTGTATGTATTTTTATATTTGATGTAATTTGAAATAATATTATACAACTTCAGTTTTAAAGAACCCTACAAAAGTATGTACCTACTTAAATCCTTCCATTCCTAAGAGCTATTATTGTCACATATTTTACTTTTACATATATTATGAATCACAAATTATATGTTATTATTACTATCAAATAGGCCACTTTTTTAAATAGAGAAAAGCTCATATGTTTGCATGTTTTTATCAGGATAAATATGCTGTTGTTTTAAAAGCAAAACAGTAAGAAACAGGCGAATGTGGCAATTACAGGTATTAATTTAACACATAAATTTTGAATACTCTTAGAAATATTAATTATATACTAAACAAGCTATGGTTTATTTGTATTTCTGTCTACTACACTTCATCTGCATAACAAATGTCTTCTGTTTTAAATAACAAATTAAATGTAAAAGTAACGTTTACTTTTCCAGGGGATTTGGAAATTTTTTAAATTTTAAATAAGAGAGTGATCCTGGATAACTTAAAAGAATATAAAGCAACATACTTTATATGCATTTGGATTTAATTCTAATTCTAATATTTTGGAGACATAGTTTTATTTCATTAAAGCTTAAATGGAAAAAATCAAGTTACATTATTTCCTCCAGGGAATTAAAATTAGTTTAAAAATAACTGCCTAAATAATTTTATACTTGATATAATGTCTAATCTTATCAGAAGCCCTATTGCTGCTTTTGTCATTAAATACAGTAAATACATTCTAGCACTCTTCTTATGTCCCTTTTTTGTTTTTTAACAGACTTCATCGAAAGCAGAGTCTGGCTTCAAGTTGAACAAGTTAATGAATTTAGTCAATCTATATTAAAGGAAAAATTAGTTAACATCTTTCTTACCACACCCATGACAGTTTGATTTCCATTTGTCTATATTATTTGGAGAATTCAACTCTTTATTATCAATAGGATGATTGACTATCAGGCAGTTAAATTTTGAGAGTTGAGAGCAAAGGGAGAGTAAAGGAGAAGCTGAGTAGAGAATAACTGAGCATTTTATGTTTGTTTATTAAGGAAACAAAAGAATGCTGTACTGGATTTGCTCATTTTCCAATCATTTGTGTTGAGTTCAGTAGCTCCTTAAGTATTTGTTTTCTTTAAATTTTTGTATTTTCCAAATGTCACATTTTCGATGAATGTGAATTGGTGTATAAATAAGTAAAATGCATTGCATGAACTCGCAGTATAAAATAGGAGTAAATACAATGAAATCTTGTCATTGCTCATACAGCCTTCAAATCCAAGGTTTCATTTGCCAGGAAAAGAGAAACTGAATGTAATTGCTTTTCAACACTGAAGTAAAATGCTTGTGTTCTAGGACATTTCAGTTTTGTGTATTGATGGGCAGTGGGGAGGGCTGATATACTATTGCTAAATTGCTAAATGTTATTAGGAAGGTTTCCTAAGGTTAAGGGTATAAAAATGTCAGTCAAAAAACCATACTTGTGGTGAATCATTCAACACTATTAAACCTGATGTGCCTCCTAGGTTTAATGTTGCATTAACTTCATCTTGCATTGACTTCAAATCCATTACTGAGTTTTGGGTCCAAAAATACCCTCTTTTTGCCAGCATTTATTTGTAAGATTCTTCTGATTGCACTGAGTTTCCTGTGCTGTCTTCCAATAATGACATTGTTTCAGCTGTGAGAACATATTAGGAAATATATGATGCTTGCAGTTTTGCAGAAGTTGATTTCCCCCTGTGGAATTATCTTCATTCTAATTTGACTGTAAAATCCCCCATAAATTATTTCAATCTCATTTTAGACTGGGACATATTTCATTGATTGGTAATAGCCTTAAATTACTTTTTATTGTGATTGTAATGTTTTCTTGTCAAATAGCAGGAAACAGTAAATTATGGAGTAATTTAACAGGTGGAAATATACACAAGCAAAAATTGTTAACAACAAAGATAAACCATTAGAACAAATTCCAGTCTGCACATACCTAATCAGTTCTTCCATGTCTACAGCTTAAGAAAGCAGTTCTCTCTGCCACAAAGTTTAGTTAATCTAGAATCCTGAAATCATTTTTAAAATGTAATCTGTATATTTGAAAATCATGGAACCATAAAATTAGAATGCAACAAAATATATTTAATGGTATTTATTTGGGGTAAGTTTGCTTTAATACCGGAGACTCCATATTGAAAGCCAAGTATTAAACTCTTATGCTAGCCATAAACCAGTAAAGACACCTTGACCTTAAATGAGCTTTTCTAGTACACACTCAGTCAAAATGATGTCATCACTTTTAGTGAAAGAGAAGTGGGTTACAGACAAGAAATATAATTGCACTGAGAATACTGTAACCATAGAGTTTTCATGGAATTTGTTTGCACATTTCTGATGGAAGTCCTCAGGGATTTCTAGTCGGCTCTAATCAGAAATAAAAAGTTATGAAAATCAGTTTTCTTTCATAAGAAGGCTGAATCCGCAAAACCTTCTAGTTATCTGAGTGGCACTGTTGTCTAATCAAACGTGAGTACTCCATTTCTAAACCCAAATCAGATCCACTTTAGTGTCCTTAGAAAATAGCTCAACATTTCCAGAATCCAGTGACATAATTAAAGAAAAACATCACTTTGGAGAATTTCAACAACCCTTAATCATGGACCTGTCTTTTTGGAAATTTTGAAATTATTAAATTTACCACATTGATTAATCAAATTAGCAATAGTTGGTTATTATAAAACCAGATCAGTGAAGAAATGAGAAAATCCAAATGCAATAACACGACAAATAATAAACTATATTTTATTTTGGGAAATATTAAATAATTGTGTGTGTATGATAGTGTGTAAATTGTATGCTTGACTGCATTTGTGTATCTGTATATCTTTAAAGGTATCTTCAATTAAATATTACATTACATTTTTAATCACTAGAGTAGCATACACTAGCATTAAATAAAGCTAAAGAAATGTACTATATAATTTTTTTCAATGAAGTAATGGGATGTGGTGGAAATTATGTGGATTTCTGAGCCAAGAGGCTTGGATTCAATTGCTGGTTACAATATATACTTTTTATATAATTTTGTTCATGGAATCTTTTTCTGCATAACTATAAAAAGGGTAAGACTTGTTTTAAGCTATGGCACTAAATTAAATATCATGTTTACACCTGCCTTAAATCCATTCTGAAACAATAAATAATGACATAAATTGTTTAGCATAGAGTGGACGCTCCGTAAGTTTTAACCATATTATTTTACCAAATCTAAACTGTTACTCACATATGAGTGGGTTCCATTGCTTGGCAGGTGACAGCCCAATGACTACAACCAAAGAGGTTTAAAGAAGAGGATTTTATTATTTATCAAAAGTAAGAAAATCAGGGACAGTTCCCAAAGCAATGCCTCTTCAAACAAAGATGAAAGTGAAGCATTTATTGTGTTGTTCAGCTGAGTCATTGTACATAAAGGACAGGTAAAGGCAGCACAGGCACCGTCATGGATCATGCTTCTTCATACATCACATATATAGAAAATGGTGAATAAGCTCCTCCCTGGGGATGGATGTTAGTGTGTGATATGGTTTGGCTCTGTGCCCCACCCAAATCTCGTGTCGAATTGTAACTCCGTGTTGGAGGAGGGGTGTAGTGGGAGGTGATTGGATCATCAGGGTGGATTTTCCCCTTAGTTATGATTGTGGGTGAGTTCTCATGAGATCTGGTTGTTTGAAAGTGTGTAGCACTTCTCCTTTGGTTCTCTCTCTCTCTCTCTCTCTCTCTCTCCTGCTGCCATGTGAAGAAGTGCTTGCTTCCCCTCTGCCTTCCACCATGATTGTAAGTTTCCTCAGGACTCCCCAGCCATGCCTCCTATATAGCCTGTGGAACTGTGAGTCAATTAAACCTCGTTTCTTTATAAACTACCGAGTCTCAGGTAGTTCTTTATAGGAATGTGAGAACAGACTAATACAGAAAATGGTAATACCGAGAATTCACCAAAGTTTGCCTCCAATTTAGGCATCTCTGGATCCAACATGTTTTTGTTTGCCAGGGCTGGGCTTCTTCCTGTAACTTTTGGATGCAACAAAACCTCAAGGTCCAACAGTTACTAATGGGTACTTTTTCACACTGTGCATCTGAAAATATGGGGACCCTGGATTGCAAATCTGCCCGAAACATTCCACTCCTGATTCTTGAGAGGTTAGAGATGGAGCTCATTCTTCTGTATCTACTTCATGTTGTGTATTCTAAAGTTAAAGGAGTGAAACTCTCCAGCTGCTGAGTTCACATAAGTTTTTGGGTCACCTAAAATTGCTTGAAGGGGCAAGTATTATATTAATAATACAAGCTCAAGATGGAACTGCTAGAGTTTGGAGGACACAAAGTTTACTATCAATTTAAATGTACAGGGACCGAAAAGTAACCTGAGAACAATGGCCACTAGGGGCCCCAGCAGAGAAGGAAACCAGGTGACGTGAGAGTGCATTCTAAACTTGGTTGGTTGAGCTACACTTTTTGTTGAAGTAACACAGCTATTCTGCTTGTTTAAACATTTCCTTTATATTAACCTCTATTTACCCAAAGGCATTTACCCAGGTGCAAAAGAAGATATTGGTGTCTGCATGTATCCCTCCTTGTTCTGTTAGTAAATAGTCTAAGTCCAATCAGTTATTCAATACTACATTAGCTAGTGAATTTAAAGAAAGGTGCATATTTTGAAGATTCTTCATCATTTTAGCTTCCAGATTCTCAAGTGTTCAATTTAAATTTCTTAGGGTGACCTCAGGCAAAATTCCAACAAGAGGCAGCCAGAATTAGTCCAATAACCCTTTGTGGTCTATTATAGTGGGTGTTCATATTATGAAACGTTATCTAATGGGCCCCAGAAGGCCCACAGTACATTGTCCTAGCTGTATCACATTGTCAACACAGGGGTGACCCACTGCAAGTAGCAGATAGGAAAGAACCATAGAGAATTTATAGGTAGGGAGCTTGTAGTGGGGTGAGCCACAGATGAAAACATATCCTCGAGGTGCACACACTCTCGTGGGAGTGATGAAGTTTAACAGCCAAGCAATTGAAGGCCCCAAGGGGCACAGGTGGTCCCATCGCATTAGGGGAATAAGGATCCTCCATAAGTCAGGCTAAGATCTACTTGTCCAGTTGAAGCTCTTCCATCAGCTTTGAGGGTGAGAAATAATGGTTTCCAATACCAAGGAATTTATTTATCCCTTGCCAAAGTTTACATTGATTATGATAACCAGTGTTATGATCTATTATGTCCCCACAGATCTCTGTGGGAAAACACTAATGGTTGGTGTTTAGAGTGCAATGGCTAGTGAGGTTAAAGTTGAAAAGGTACATAACAGATTCCTCTCCATAACATATTTGATACTTTCCCTCTTTTCCTGAACTATTTAAATGAACAAGGCCTGTTCTCCTGGTGACATGGCCCTTAGGGGTGAATTCCACAATCTATAGGCCACGAAGGACCCATTCAGATCACAATGGGCACAGGTGGGACTTGGGATTTCCACTTTGCCACCCTGAGGTTAATGTCTCCCCTCAAAGATAAGTAACAAGCCACCTCGTAGGACTCTGGGGATGCCTATGGCATATTCAACATTGGACAGGTTATTCCCACTGGGTATAACATGGGAGAAGTTTACTATGCATTGGCTTCCCAGAGACCACTGGCTGAGAAGCCAATGGTCTAAAATGGCCAACCAGCATAAGGGAAAGAGAGGGTTCATTCTAAAATATTATATGGAGAGATTCATCACCAACTAAGAATCTCAACAGAATATAAAAGGACAATAAGCATGAAGATTCCTACAAGGATAAGAAAGATGTCTACTATGTCAAAAGAATGACAAGGAAACATTTTACTTATCTGAGCTTTTTATTCTGAAAACCAATTTGAGGTCTATGACAAGCTCAGAAGTGTGTGCTGCAGAGGCCTTCTCTGGGAGCTCCTGGGCTTTGTTCACTCCGGAGTGATGGATCCAGGGAGTTATTCCCTGGAGTTTAAGGGAATAATATGTAGTTAGAAGAGTTAGGTAGGGCCCTATCCTTATGGGGCTGAGTTGGTCCTGGGGGAACATTGTCTTCCAGGTCTTGAGCTGTGCCCAGTCCCCTGGGTTGTATGAGTGAAGTTTTCCCTTGGAGGGGACTGTGAGGCTTAGGTTGCCAAAAGGGTTAAGAGCAGCTACCATGAAACCCAAATGAATGATGTGCTTTTGTGTCTCTTCCTATATCCTCGTCTGGGCAAGAAAGGCAGCTGGTCAGGCCCAGATAAAGCCTTTCATATAAGATTTCAAAGCGCTAAGTCCCACTTTGCCTCTAGGTGCTGCTTGTATGTGGGCCAAAGCTATGTGTAATAGCTTCAACCAATTCTCTTTGGCTTCCTGACATAACCTGGCTAAAGTACCCTTGAGAATTCTATTAGCCCTTTAAGTCTTTCCTGAGAATTGTGGTCTCCAGGCAGCATACAACTTCCATTGTATGCCCAAGACATGGGAAGTTTTTGCCACTAAGTTAGAAGTAAATAAGGAGCCATTATCCTTCTGGATGGACCTAGGAAGACTGAATGGAGGGATAGTGTTTTAAGTAAAGTCTTTATGACTTTATGACTTTTCCTGCCTTTTTGGTCCAGCATAGAAAAGCCTCTATCCAACCGGTAAGTATATTAACACGTACCAAGGACTATTTAAATCCTCCAGGAACCATAGGCCTAAGAGTGAAGTCAACATGCCAGTCTTCCTTGGGCAGTTCCTCTGAATGGTATCACTTTAGCAAAAGGAGGTATGGGAGGTCTGATTTGGGTATTGTTTTTCTGACTATATAAATGTTAGTCCATCACTTTATGGTTATTTCCTTGGGGTTCTCATTATGAGAAACCATGCATAGCCTGAGGAGTCAGGTGAATGTTTTACAATAGCCCATCTCAGATTTTTGGGCACTCATATCCCGTCTCTCTTGCTTAGGGCCTATCCCACTGAGAGGGAACTGATGATATCCTCTTGTGTGACCTCATACAATTCCCCAGGGGACACTTCAGCTTATATTTGATTTGTAAAGATGTACTGAAGAAAGCAAGGACATTTGGAGGACCTCCCCTCTTCTTACAACTCTTTTAGTCACAGAATCTGCCAGGTTGTTCCCCATTAGTATTTCAGAGTCCTCATCTCATGACCCCAGCAATGGACTACAGTAATCTGTCTAGGCATTCCCATCACCTGCAGCGTTGCCAATATTTCTATTGCATATTTGATTTCTAGATTAGTGGCATTGAGAAGTCCGCTTGTCTTCCAGAATGCACCATAGGCAAAATACACAAAGAACACGTATTTTGTGTCTATGTAAACAAGTCATGGCCTTGTTCTTTCCTAGTGCTAGGGCTGTGGTTAAGACTATTATCTCCAGCCTGTTGGGCTGAAGTCCCTTCAGGGAGGCCCTTAGGCTTGATAGTTTCTTGTAGGGACACAACTGTGCATTCTGCCCTTCTTTGGCATCCTTCCTTGAACTGACTGCCATCTACAAGCCATATGTCTTCCAAACTAGGAAGAGGGTTGCTCTGCAAATCTTTTCTACTGATATATATTTCCTCTATGGTGGGGAGCAGTCTTGGATTAGGGTATCCTTGGTAATGGGCATTAGGTTAACAGGGTTTAGGATTTGGCATATATGCAGCAGATGTTGAGGGTGTACACCAGCACGGCCCAATACTGCAGAATTCTGTTGCTTGTTAACCAGTGATCCCCCCTTGGCTTCCAACATACTTACTTGTCACTTGGTGGGAGACCTGAATTGTCAAATCTTGGCCCATTGTGAACATCTCAGCTTCCTGGGTAAATGTACAAGTGTAAGCCACTGCCATAGTGCAGGTGGATCACCCTCTTGCAATACCATCAAGTTGTTTAGAGAAGTAGATCACCACCGTTTTCATGAGTCTTAGCATCTGGGTCACTACTGTTAAGAGCTACTCCCTGCCTTTCATGGATGTAGAGATCAAAAGGCTTAGTGAGGCAGAGTTAGAGCTGGAGTTTCCAATAGCAGCTTTTAAAGCTTTCCAGAAGGCCTGATTACAGCCTCTTCCATTTGAAAGCTTTGGTGTTGGACCCTCAGAGCTTGTCACAAGGTGGCTTTGCTATGAGGCCAAAATTTGGGATCCAGATGCAGCAAAATCCTGCCCTGCCCCCAAATCCATGCAACTTCTTATGGTTTCTAGGAGGGGCCAGACAGAAACAGCCAATTTCTGGTCCTGGAGAAGCCTGAGCTGCCCCTGAGAAATAACATATCCTAAATATTGAACCATTGGACCATTCCCTTCGAAATTTGGGCCTCCTTTTTTTTTTTTTTTTTGACACTTTATAGCCCTTCTCTGTTAGAAAGTTCAGGACTAGAATGGTGTTTTTATCAGAGTCCTCCTTAGACAGGCATGAGGATACCATCTGCATACTGGATACTGCATACTGGATACTGCATACTGCATACTGGAGGAAAGTGCTCTGCCCTTCTGCAAGTCCTGCAAATCTTTGCTTAGTATGCCCCCACAAAATTGTTGGGGAGTTCTTTGAGGCCCTGGGAGAGGACCATCCAGCAATACTGCTGTCTCTGATGGATCTTAAGTTCTTCCCATTCAAAGGCAAATAATTCCTGAGAGTCAGGGCTTAGAGGAACACAGAAGAAGGCATCTTTGAGATCCAGCACAGTGAAATATTTGTTGTGCACTGGGAGTCTGGCTAGCAGTCTCTGGGGATTAGACACTATGGAGTGAATGTTTTTAGCAGCTCTGGTGATCACTCAGAGATCCTGCACAAACCTATACTTTCCCGATCTTGGTTTCTTAATAGCAGGGTGTGAGTATTTTATGGGGACTGACAAGTCCTGATCAGCTCTTGGCATAAGAGGCTTTCTAACACAGGCCGTATTCTCTGTAGTGCTTCAGATTTGGGGGATACTGTCTTAACCTTAATGTTGGGCTGTTTGGTTTTAACAATACCTGTACAGTTTCTTCAGTGACAGCCCTCCTATTTTTTCCTGTGACCATATTTCAGGGTTATTTGTGTTAAAATATCATCTGAGGCTTTCATGAAGAAGAGCCAGGAAGTCAGCTCCATGAGATCTTGGAACCCCTACTTCTAACTGGTCTTGGTTGAGGCAGGCCAAGTGGCCAGTGGCTCTGTGTTTTGCCAATAAATTTCTCCCTCGCAAAGGGATGGGAAACTCAGGGCCATACAGTAACTAGTGGATCCTGGCCTGTGAACCAACTTCACAGGTAAAAGGCTCCTGGAACTGAGTAGTGTCTTCCATCCATGACATCTCTTTAATATTGCACTCTTTTTTTTGAGAGCCCACCCTTCCTGGTGGCCAGTACAGAGAATGTGACTACTTTCAAGAAGAAATGTGATTGGCTGCCTACCTACTTGTAAGATAAAACAAGGCTCCTATGGAGAAATAGGGAGGAACGATTTGGGAACCCATGGAACCCCATTAGTCCTCTTCTCCTGTCAAAGGGAGCTGTTGAACCTCCCTTAGTTTACTCCAATTAACAGAATGTTTGATGGTTTCTTTCATTCTTCTCAACCACACAATCTGGTAATGTTCAATTTTTTTTTTTACTCTATTCTGGTACTGGGGTCCCAGCTGGGTTCTGCACTTGGGGCCAATGGCTCTGCCAGCCATTAAATGCTATTATCAGGCTGGTTAGCATGCTGCTTGTCAGCCTTATACCTATCCTTAGCCAAAACTATGGATTTCTCCTTAGCAGTTAAGAGAGTAGCCATCAGGGTCTGAATATCACAGGGTTGTATTCGGAAAAAATTCTCCTTGTAAGAGAAACAGATTCTTCCATGTTAGCTTAGGCCTTTGGTAAGTGCTTTCCGATTATAGAGGTCAGAGATGGTAAAAGGCACATGCACTCAGATCAAACTCCTATTATCCAGTCTTACAAGCCTCCTGGCTTGTAAGAGCTCTCCTTCCAGGTTGTACTATCTGGGAGAGCAGGATAGATGTTGGAAGAGGGAGGAGGCCCATGACACATCAATTGGAGTTTACTTTCCAAGTCAGGTGAATATGGGGGAGGAGACTTCCCTTGTAAGGGTGGAGAACCAGGGTGTTTGGGACGGCAGCCTCATTCTCTCCATCCTCCTCAGTGTTGGATTTCATGGGGTGAAGAAGGTCTTTCTCATCTGAAGGCTTTCTAGGACTGGGAGGACTTTCTCTAGTGGCACTGCCAGAGGTCCAGGTGGTTCCACCTTAAGAGCACAAAGTCTTAACTTTATCCACAGGGCCTTGTTCTGGTAAAGAACCAGAAAATATTGGATAGGACATCTCATCCTATTTCTCTTTTCAGTTACAGGAATAAATCTAACTGCAGAATACTAAGGCAATTAAGCAACTTGCTCTCTGGCCATTGTTCTGGTCTACCTAAGGGATATTGTGGCCAGCTGCTATAATAACCACAAACTCAGTACTTAAACGTACTTAAGCGGAACCACTGAGTCTGTGGTTCTTTGTTACAGCAGCCGAAGCTAACTAATACAGTTTCAGGCCAGGTTGTATTGCAGAAGCGAATCTTCTGCTCCTTCGTCATGGGGGTGGTCTAGAGATTTTCCAGTGCTGGAGGACACACCCTAATAGGTTTTCCTCTAGCATTGATGTTCCATTCCCCATATTCTATGATCTGTTTCCCAATTTCAGGGTCTGCTCTCAACTCCCAACGGGTTTAAACAAATGGGGAGCAGTTACCCAGAAGTGTCATTATTGACTTTTTCTACTTTTTTTTTTTCTCAAAAAGTAGAAAACGTATCTGATGTTTAGAACAAACCATAAACAAAAGTACAAAAGTGCAAGGTTAACCTGGTGGGTCCCTCGCACAGCCTCACAGACTTCTCTGTTCATGCTGCCCAATAACTTCTTGGCATTAGACGAGGCAGCTGCCCCTTCCTTTTAAAAACTAGTACATAAGAAGAATGCACCCAGGTGGTTCAGGTATATTATAGCTATATGCTTTTCCTCCTAATAATTTCCAAGCCTAGCTGCGTGGCTAGTCTGTCAAGGTCAAGGGCTTCCAGTCTTCCCTAGGTCACTTACAGCTTTGGGATATGCACCCCAATCTAAGGGCCATAAACCTACCTTCTTGGAAAAATTAATAGTTTATCTCCCTGTTGGCTAGCTGGATCCTGATTGCCAACCACCTCAATGGACACATATTTCAATAATTCAGACCAGGGGGGTGGCCATTGCCATTTGCTTATCTGAATTATTGAAATACATGTAATGGCGATGTCTCTCAATACTCCAAGGCACAAACCATCCAAAACCAGAGACTGACATGTGCTGCAGTTAATCCAGGGATCCTGTTGCTAGATCCAGAGAATTCACTCTGTTAGTCACTCTGTTAGTGAACTCTATCTAATTCACTCTATTAGTCCACCCATGGGGCTAAGACCACTTACCATCTTGAAGGAACACTGAATGAAAGGTCTGGACAGCCACTTCAACTCTTTCAGGATAGGTCCCAGTGATGGCCCAGCAGTCCCAGGGTTGATTTGTGCTAAAATATCATCTGAGGCTTTCATGAAGAAGGGCCAGGAAGTCAGCTCCATGAAGTCTTGGAATCCCTACTTCTAATTGGTCTTGGTTGAGGCAGTCCAAGTGGCTAGTGGCTATGGGTTTTGCCAATAAGTTTCTCCCTAGCAAGGGGATGGGAAACTCAGGGCCATACAGGAACTAGTGGATCAGGGTCTGTGAACCTCCACAGGTAAAAGGATCGAGAATTGTGCTCAACCTTCTCAGGCAGTGTGAGCAAGTTAGCCGGGGTGAGCTGCTATTGCCCACTGCTTTGCCCATTGGGAGCCTTCGAGGAGTTAGGGCTAGGACGTGGGTCCTAGTCCCATCTGTATTTCCAGAATTTGTTACCTACACAACAGGTAGGTTCAGTTGCTTGGCAGGTGACAGTCCAATGACCACATCCAAGGATAATTTAACAAAGGATTGTATTACTTGCAGCAGGTAAGGAGACCACCAGGGATAGTTCTCAAAGCAGTGACTTTGAACAAAGATAAAAGTGTGGCTTTTATTCTGTGGCTTAGCTGAGTGATTATATGAAAAGAAGCAAAGGCAGTGCAGGCAGAGTCATCAGTCATGCTCTTCATATATCACGTGCATAGAAAATGGCCTATGGTAATGCAGAGAGTTCAACAAAGTTCATCTCCAACTCAGGCATCTCTGGATCCAACTGGTTTTTGTTTTGCCAGGGATGGGCTGCTTTCCAGAACTTTTTGAAACAATAAAAACTCAGGTGCAACAATTACAAGTGGATACTTTTTTACAGTGTGCTCCAAAAAACCTGGGGACCCTAGGTAACAAAACTCTCCGTTTGTTAGACAAGATTATGTTCTACTATGAAAGAACAAATAAGCAATGATGCTAACATTTTAAAATACTTCAATACAATAGGTGTTTTTATCTCCTTAGCCTTCAAATGTCATTCTTCTCTTCTGAAAGATTCGAAATTGCCTATGCTTCAATTTCATCTTAATAAAAAATATACAAGGCTTCAACCACTTGTATGTTTCTTTTTTAGGAGTTACAAACCACTTTGTAGTTGACTTGTTTCACTCATAAAATGGGCACCCTACTATTATGTTCCGTGACTTTTCATTCTCACTTTTTTTATTCAATGCCAAATCGATGAATATTTTTTCATTTTTAAAAGTTTTTAAAAATTGTTTTAAATGAAAATTATATTCAACATGTAAAACACCAACATACATATGAATCTTACCAACAGGCTCTAACAGTACATTTTAAAGAAAAATAACCTCATGCTTTCAGCAGGGGGAGTGGGAAAAGAACCATTTTAAAATACACTAGTGCATTCTGTTCTTATTTTCCAGAACCTAAACTACTGGGGTATTATCAGAGCCTAAATAACCTGAAGGAAGGAAAATACTCAACTGCAGTAAGCTAACCATCCTCCTCCACCCAAGGGAGGTGAGGGTGACCAAGAAACATTTGTGAAGTTTGCAGTCTAGAGGCATAGGCTCACTAAATGCTAGAGACCTCATCATAGGACAAAAGAATGCTTTCCCTTCCCATAAACCTCACTACCACCTTACCAAAGGCTTATTTACAATAGTTTATTACCCAAATGCATCATGTTCAACTATCAAGAAAAAAGTCATGAAGCACACAGCAAAAGGCAAAACAGACAAACAAACAAAACACACGATTTGAAGAAACAGAGTAAGCAGCAGAACCAGACATGGCAAAGATATTGGAATCATCAGAATTTAAAACAACTACAATTAATATGCTGAAAGCATGCAAGAACAGATGGGTAATGTAAGCAAATAAATGGAAATCTTAAGAACAACAGTAACAACAAAACCTAGAGGTTAAACACACTGTAAAATTAAAAAAAAGTAATGTCTTTAATGGGTTTGTTTGTAGACTGGACACAGCTGAGGAAGAAATCTCTGAGCCTGAGGACATCGCAATAAAAACCTCCAGTACTGAAAAAGCAAAGGAAACAAAGACTGACAAAAACAAGACAGAATGACCAAGAACTGTGGGACAACTACAAAAGACTTGAGAATAGCAGAAAATAAAGAGGGAAAGGAACAGAATATATATTTAAAAATAATAATGACTGAGAATTTCCTTCAAAAATTAGTGTAGACACCACCCCACAGATGCAACAAGCTCAGAGAATGTCAAGCAGCATAAATGCCAACAAACTACCACTTAAGCATATGATTTTTAAACTAAAAATGTTTAATGAACAAATAAAAATTGTATATATATAATGTATACAATGTGATAATTTGATGTATGTATAGCTTGTGTAATGATTACCACAATCAAATTAATGCAATCATCACCATGTGTATTGTGTGTGTGTGTGTGTGTGTGTGTGTGTGGTGAGGACACTTAAAATCTGTTCTCTTATCAGATTTCAAAGAAAGTTTGTGTATTTCAAAAAATTCATTCCGCCGGGCATGATGGCTCACGCCTGTAATCCCAGCACTTTGGGAGGCCGAGGCTGGCGGATTGCCTGAGGTCAGGAATAGCTTGGCTAACATGGTGAAACCCCATCTCTACTAAAATACAAAAAAAATTAGCCAGGCGTGGTGGCACGTGCCTGTAGTCCCAGCTACTTGGGAGACTAAGGCAGGACAATCGCTTGAACCTGGGAGGTGGAGGTTGCAGTGAGCCGAGATTGCACCACTGCACTCCAGCCTGGGCAACAGAGATTCTGTCTCAAAAAAAAAAAAAAAAAAAAAATTCATCCATGTCATCTAGGTTGTTAAATTTGTGAGTATAGAGTTGTTCATTTTATATATATATGTGTGTGTGTGTATATATATATATATATTTTTTTTTTGAGATGGAGTCTTGCTCTTGTTGCACAGGCTGGAGTGCAGTGGCGTGATCTCGGCTCACTGCAACCTCCACCTCTCACCTCTCTGGGTCAAGCGACTCTCCTGCCTCAGCCTCATGAGTAGCTGGGACTACAGGCGCCAGCCACCATGCCCGGCTAATTTTTTTTTTTTTTTTTTGTATTTTTAGTAGAGACAGGGTTTCACTATGTTGGCCAGGATGGTCTTGATCTCCCGTGATCCACCCATTTCGGTCTCCCAAAGTGCTGGGATTACAGGCGTGAGCCACCGTGCCCGGCCCATAATATTTTTTATTATCCTTTCAGTGACTAGGACATCTGTCGTGATGTCCTCTGTTTTATTTCTGATAATAGTAATTTGAATCCTCTCTTTTTTTCTTAGCCTGAAAACTGATAATGGTTTATTAATTTTATCTATCCTTTCAAAGAACGAGCTTTGTCTTTCATTGGTTTTTCTCTTTTGATTTCCTGATTTTAATGTCATTGACTCAGGCCCTCCTTTTTATTTTTCTAGTTGTCTGCTTACTTTGGATTTAACTTGCTCTTATTTTTTCTACTTTCCTAAATGGAAACTTAGGTTACTGATTTTAGATCTCTCTTCTTTCTCTATAAAAGCATTCAATACTATAAATATAGTTTTAGTTTCTCTTGAAATTTTCTTTTTTCTTTCTTTTTTTTTTTTTTGATGGAGTCTCACTCTGTTGCCCAGGCTGGAGTGCAGTGGTGTGATCTCGGCTCACTCCAACCTCCACCTCCCGGCTTCAAACGATTCCCCTGCCTCAGCCTCCCGAGTAGCTGGGACTACAGACGCGTGCTACCACACACGGCTAATATTTTGTATTTTAGTAGAGATAGGGTTTCACCACGTTGGCCAGGATAGTCTCCATCTCCTGACCTCGTGATCCACCCGCCTCAGCCTCCCAAAGTGCTGGGATTATAGGCCTGAGCCACCGCGCCGGGCAGAGATTTTCTTTTTTACTTTATCTTTTAGTTTCTTTGACTCGTGTTATATAGAAGCGCATTGTTTTATCTTCATGCACTTTAAGATTTTCCAGTTATCTTTCTGTTATCGATTTTTAGTTTAAATCCACTGTGGTCTGAGAATAGACATTGTAAGATTTCTGTTTTTTAAAATTTATTAAGGTGTGCTTTATGGCCCAGAATGTGGTATTCTTGATTGTTGTTTGACATTAACAGGCAATGTGTCAGAAGAGACACAATATGTATTTGTGAGATACTAATCAGGAAACTGAAATTATTATGAAGGATCAAAGCACAGGAAAGATGGTTTCTTCTCTACAGCGGTGCAGCAATTTGCTGTTATTTGCATGCCATGCATACTTCTTACCTATCTTACTATCTCACATTAAAGGAAAAGGTTCCCTAATATTTATCCATTTTGGGAGGCATCAAGAAAAGACGAGGTCAAACTTGTGACAGAGCATGTTTATAATTGCTGAAAACAAGATCAGGTCTATACTGATATTTCAGGAATTTACATTGGTACATCTTATATCTAGTATCTAAGAAGATCATAAAATTAACAATTTTCTAGAAACATCTTTAAAAATAAATAAACTTCTTATAAACTGATATTTCCCCTTTTTCAAAGGCAAGTTTCAACATTGAGTTAGAAGTTTTGATCTGCATCTATGTCATCTGCTAATATCAGACAAATATCATCATTCTTATAGGTGTGGCCACATATTTTTTTGGATTCAAAAGGTGTGCATATCAATTATTAAAATGTTTTAAATTTTTAAGTTGTAAAGAGAAGTTTCCAATATTGTTTCTGGGTATGGTAATGAGATTACATTGTTTATGACATGAAACAAATTATTAAGCAGCTTCACAAAAGACATAAGTCTTAGACCTTCCCTTAAAGTTTGAACTTTTCTCATTTACAAAATTACACTAATCTGGGGGACTAAAATTTCCTAGGATATGCAAATTTCTGAATTCACTACACCACTATGTCATTTATTTCTATGTTTCTATGTGTGCAATAGGCTTTCCTATAATAGTCTAGGCCACAACACCCACAGAACACAGATGTGTGCCTTTCTCAAAGTGAATGAGCTTAACCTGAAATGGCTTATGATTCATTCTGTTAATATCTGTGCAATTAGAGGAAGCAAAGCCGCTTTTGGTTTTCCAGACTTAGCAGTAAAACTTATACTTTCAAAACCCTTTCAATTTGGGAGCATATTAACCACTACATTTCTTTCAAGCCTTGACTTAATTTCATCATCTACTTAATCCATAAGTTGTATTTCTTCATTGAGAGCCTCTTCTTTCTGCTCTAGCACTTCTACTGCCCTGCAAATATTGATTATCTCTCAGAGTCCCATGATGACATGACATTAATAGGTTTGTTGTTTTCAAAATATCTCAAGTCACAGAAGAATTTTATGTTCTGAAGTGTGTAGCAAAATTCAAAATGTCTTTTATAACGTATTTTCTCATTGTTGCTTTCATTTTTTGCTTTCAACACTATTTGGCGCACTTTAATGATTTAATTCTGGTTGAGACTAGATTTGATTCTCTGATTTGATGCAGAATAAAATTCCTAACCCTAGGGACTATGAAGGCTGTATGTTCTAGGGCATTGATAGACTATATCAATGCTCTAGATACTGATGGGGAGGCTTCATAATCATGGCAGAATAGACTGATAGAATATATCAATGCTCTAGATACTGATGGGGAGGCTTCATAATCATGGCAGAATAGACTGATAGAATATATCAATGCTCTAGATACTGATGGGGAGGCTTCATAATCATGGCAGAATAGACTGTTAGAATATATCAGTGCTCTAGACAATAGTAAATACCTATAGCAGTTTCAACAAATAAAAGCAGAGAGAAATTCAATCTGTAGCCCCAGATACAAGTTTTAACATTAACTTTTAAATTTGACTTTTTTTGTCATGGAAAATTAATGTGCAAAAATAAAGAAGCCAGAGCTATCAAGAGAGCTATCAAAGGTAAATCTCTTGAGAGGAAAAATACTGGATTAAAATATATTTGCCCAGATATATGCCTTTGAATAATGGCAACAAATATAAAAATGTTGCATGGCTCAAGAATAATCTATAAACTTACCTTCCTTTTCCAATAATATACACCCAGAAGAAGCTATAAAAATAGTTACATATAGGGTATTGAATAAATAACACTAACAATCTGAATATTTAAAATCCATCGTTTATTCAAACATTTGTGAATTACAGAAATTCTTTTTTTATATCATTTACAAATAAACTTTGAGTAAATGCCTCATATGGCAAAGATTTCACTTAATATCTCCGGAAGCAGCCCCTACCTTTGTTGAACAGTTGTAAATATTATAATTTTACCAAATATTATGAGATAATAACTCTTTTCCTATAATTTTCAATCATTGATTCTATTCCTACATCTCTGAAAAACACAAAAGGAGTTGGCTCCGATTTTACATGGTTATTTAAAAATTTTTTTTTTTTTTTTTTTTTTTAGAGCTTGCAGTTAAGATGAGTTTTTAGACTTTATTTTTTAAAGTTATTTTATTTATTTTTTATTTTTTATTTTTTTCTTTTTTTTTAATTATTATTATTATTATTATTATACTTTAGGCTCTATGGTACATGTGCGCAACGTGCAGGTAAGTTACATATGTATACCTGTGCCATGCTGGTGCGCTGCACCCACCAACTCCTCATCTAGCATTAGGTATATCTCCCAGTGCTATCCCTCCCCCCTCCCCCCACCCCACAACAGTCCCTGAAGTGTGATGTTCCCCTTCCTGTGTCCATGTGTTCTCATTGTTCAATTCCCACCTATGAGTGAGAATATGCGGTGTTTGGTTTTTTGTTCTTGCGATAGTTTACTGAGAATGATGATTTCCAATTTCATCCATGTCCCTACAAAGGACATGAACTCATCATTTTTTATGGCTGCATAGTATTCCATGGTGTATATGTGCCACATTTTCTTAATCCAGTCTATCATTGTTGGACATTTGGGTTGGTTCCAAGTCTTTGCTATTGTGAATAATGCTGCAATAAACATACGTGTGCATGTGTCTTTATAGCAGCATGATTTATAGTCCTTTGGGTATATACCCAGTAATGGGATGGCTGGGTCAAATGGAATTTCTAGTTCTAGATCCCTGAGGAATCGCCACACTGACTTCCACAAGGGTTGAAGTAGTTTACAGTCCCACCAACAGTGTAAAAGTGTTCCTATTTCTCCACATCCTCTCCAGCACCTGTTGTTTCCTGACTTTTTAATGATTGCCATTCTAACTGGTGTGAGATGGTATCTCATTGTGGTTTTGATTTGCATTTCTCTGCTGGCCAGTGATGGTGAGCATTTTTTCATGTGTTTTTTGGCTGCATAAATGTCTTCTTTTGAGAAGTGTCTGTTCATGTCCTTCGCCCACTTTTTGATGGGGTTGTTTGTTTTTTTCTTGTAAATTTGTTGGAGTTCATTGTAGATTCTGGATATTAGCCCTTTGTCAGATGAGTAGGTTGCGAAAATTTTCTCCCATTTTGTAGGTTGCCTGTTCACTCTGATGGTAGTTTCCTTTGCTGTGCAGAAGCTCTTTAGTTTAATTAGATCCCATTTGTCAATTTTGGCTTTTGTTGCCACTGCTTTTGGTGTTTTAGACATGAAGTCCTTGCCCATGCCTATGTCCTGAATGGTAATGCCTAGGTTTTCTTCTAGGGTTTTTATGGTTTTCGGTCTAACATTTAAGTCTTTAATCCATCTTGAATTGATTTTTGTATAAGGTGTAAGGAAGGGATCCAGTTTCAGCTTTCTACATATGGCTAGCCAGTTTTCCCAGCACCATTTATTAAATAGGGAATCCTTTCCCCATTTCTTGTTTTTCTCAGGTTTGTCAAAGATCAGATAGTTGTAGATATGTGGCATTATTTCTGACGGCTCTGTTCTGTTCCATTGATCTATAGCTCTGTTTTGGTACCAGTACCATGCTGTTTTGGTTACTGTAGCCTTGTAGTATAGTTTGAAGTCAGGTAGTGTGATGCCTTCGGCTTTGTTCTTTTGGCTTAGGATTGACTTGGTGTTGCGGGCTCTTTTTTGGTTCCATATGAACTTTAAAGTAGTTTTTTCCAATTCTGTGAAGAAAGTCATTGGTAACTTGATGGGGATGGCATTGAATCTGTAAATTACCTTGGGAAGGATGGCCATTTTCATGATATTGATTCTTCCTACCCATGAGCATGGAATGTTCTTCCATTTGTTTGTATCCTCTTTTATTTCCTTGAGCAGTGGTTTGTAGTTCTCCTTGAAGAGGTCCTTCACATCCCTTGTAAGTTGGATTCCTAGGTATTTTATTCTCTTTGAAGCAATTGTGAATGGGAGTTCACTCATGATTTGGCTCTCTGTTTGTCTGTTATTGATGTATAAGAATGCTTGTGATTTTTGTACATTGATTTTGTATCCTGAGACTTTGCTGAAGTTGCTTATCAGCTTAAGGAGATTTTCGGCTGAGACAATGGGGTTTTCTAGATATACTATCATGTCATCGGTAAACAGGGACAATTTGACTTCCTCTTTTCCTAATTGAATACCCTTGATTTCCTTCTCTTGCCTAATTGCCCTGGCCAGAACTTCCAACACTATGTTGAATAGAAGTGGTGAGAGAGGGCATCCCTGTCTTGTGCCAGTTTTCAAAGGGAATGCTTCCAGTTTTTGCCCATTCAGTATGATATTGGCTGTTGGTTTGTCATAAATAGCTCTTATTATTTTGAGATACGTCCCATCAATACCTAATTTATTGAGAGTTTTTAGCATGAAGGGTTGTTGAATTTTGTCAAAGGCCTTTTCTGCATCTATTGAGATAATCATGTGGTTTTTGTCTTTGGTTCTGTTTATATGCTGGATTACATTTATTGACTTGTGTATATTGAACCAGCCTTGCATCCCAGGGATGAAGCCCACTTGATCATGGTGGATAAGCTTTTTGATGTGCTGCTGGATTCGGTTTGCCAGTATTTGAGGATTTTTGCATCAATGTTCATCAAGGATATTGGTCTAAAATTCTCTTTTTTTGTTGTGTCTCTGCCAGGCTTTGGTATCAGGATGATGCTGGCCTCATAAAATGAGTTAGGGAGGATTCCCTCTTTTTCTATTGATTGGAATAGTATCAGAAGGAATGGTACCAGTTCCTCCTTGTACCTCTGGTAGAATTCGGCTGTGAACCCATCTGGTCCTGGACTTTTTTTAGTTGGTAAGCTATTGATTATTGCCACAATTTCAGATCCCGTTATTGGTCTATTCAGAGATTCAACTTCTTCCTGGTTTAGTCTTGGGAGGGTGTATGTGTTGAGGAATTTATCCATTTCTTCTAGATTTTCTAGTTTATTTGCATAGAGGTGTTTGTAGTATTCTCTGATGGTAGTTTGTATTTCTGTGGGATTGGTGGTGATATCCCCTTTATCATTTTTTATTGCACCTATTTGATTCTTCTCTCATTTTTTCTTTATTAATCTTGCTAGTGGTCTATCAATTTTGTTGATCCTTTCAAAAAACCAGCTCCTCGATTCTTTAATTTTTTGAAGGGTTTTTTGTGTCTCTATTTCCTTCAGTTCTGCTCTGATTTTAGTTATTTCTTGCCTTCTGCTAGCTTTTGAATGTGTTTGCTCTTGCTTTTCTGGTTCTTTTAATTATGATGTTAGGGTGTCAATTTTGGATCTTTCCTGCTTTCTCTTGTGGGCATTTAGTGCTAAAAATTTCCCTCTACACACTGCTTTGAATGCATCCCAGAGATTCTGGTATGTTGTGTCTTGGTTCTCGTTGGTTTCAAAGAACATCTTTATTTCTGCCTTCATTTCGTTATGTACGCAGTAGTCATTCAGGAGCAGGTTGTTCAGTTTCCATGTAGTTGAGCGGTTTTGAGTGAGATTCTTAATCCTGAGTTCTAGCTTGATTGCACTGTGATCTGAGAGATAGTTTGTTATAATTTCTGTTCTTTTACATTTATTGAGGAGAGCTTTACTTCCAAGTATATGGTCAATTTTGGAATAGGTGTGGTGTGGTGCTGAAAAAAATGTATATTCTGTTGATTTGGGGTGGAGAGTTCTGTAGATGTCTATTAGGTCAGCTTTCTGCAGAGCTGAGTTCAATTCCTGGGTATCCTTGTTGACTTTCTTTATTGTTGATCTGTCTAATGTTGACAGTGGGGTGTTAAAGTCTCCCATTATTAATGTGTGGGAGTCTAAGTCTCTTTGTAGGTCACTCAGGACTTGCTTTATGAATCTGGGTGCTCCTGTATTGGGTGCATATATATTTAGGATAGTTAGCTCTTCTTGTTGAATTAATCCCTTTACCATTATGTAATGGCCTTCTTTGTCTCTTTTGATCTTTGTTGGTTTAAAGTCTGTTTTATCAGAGACTAGGATTGCAACCCCTGCCTTTTTTTGTTTTCCATTTGCTTGGTAGATCTTCCTCCATCCTTTTATTCTGAGCCTATGTGTGTCTCTGCATGTGAGATGGGTTTCCTGAATACAGCACACTGATGGGTCTTGAGTCTTTATCCAATTTGCCAGTCTGTGTCTTTTAATTGGAGCATTTAGTCCATTTACATTTAAAGTTAATATTGTTATGTGTGAATCTGATCCTGTCATTATGATGTTAGCTGGTTATTTTGCTTGTTGGTCGATGCAGTCTCTTCCTAGTCTCGATGGTCTTTACATTTCGGTATGATTTTGCAGTGGCTGGTACCGGTTGTGCCTTTCCACGTTTAGCGCTTCCTTCAGGAGCTCTTTTAGGGCAGGCCTGGTGGTGACAAAATCTCTCAGCATTTGCTTGTCTGTAAAGTATTTTATTTCTCCTTCACTTATGAAGCTTAGTTTGGCAGGATATGAAATTCTGGGTTGAAAATTCTTTTCTTTAAGAATGTTTAATATTGGCCCCCACTCTCTTCTGGCTTGTAGGGTTTCTGCCGAGAGATCCGCTGTTAGTCTGATGGGCTTCCCTTTGATGGTAACCCAACCTTTCTCTCTGGCTGCCCTTAACATTTTTTCCTTCATTTCAACTTTGGTGAATCTGACAATTATGTGTCTTGGAGTTGCTCTTCTCGAGGAGTATCTTTGTGGCGTTCTCTGTATTTCCAGAATCTGAATGTTGGCCTGCCTTGCTAGATTGGGGAAGTTCTCCTGGATAATATCCTGCAGAGTGTTTTCCAGCTTGTTTCCATTCTCCCCGTCACTTTCAGGTACACCAATCAGACGTAGATTTGGTCTTTTCACATAGTCCCACATTTCTTGGAGGCTTTGCTCGTTTCTTTTTATTCTTTTTTCTCTAAACTTCCCTTCTCACTTCATTTCATTCATTTCATCTTCCAGGGCTGATACCCTTTCTTCCATTTGATCGCATCGGCTCCTGAGGCTTCTGCATTCTTCACGTAGTTCTCGAGCCTTGGTTTTCAGCTCCATCAGCTCCTTTAAGCACTTCTCTGTATTGGTTATTCTAGTTATACATTGTTCTAAATTTTTTTCAAAGTTTTCAACTTCTTTGCCTTTGGTTTGAATATCCTCCCGTAGCTCGGAGTAATTTGATCGTCTGAAGCCTTCTTCTCTCAGCTCGTCAAAGTCATTCTCCGTCCAGCTTTGTTCCGTTGCTGGTGAGGAACTGCATTCCTTTGGAGGAGGAGAGGTACTCTGCTTTTTAGAGTTTCCAGTTTTTCTGCTCTGTTTTTTCCCCATCTTTGTAGTTTTATCTACTTTTGGTCTTTGATGATGGTGATGTACAGACGGGTTTTTGGTGTGGATGTCCTTTCTGTTAGTTTTCCTTCTAACACACAGGACCCTCAGCTGCAGGTCTGTTGGAGTACCTGGCCGGCCGTGTGAGGTGTCAGTCTGCCCCTGCTGGGGGGTGCCTCCCAGTTAGGCTGCTTGGGGGTCAGGGGTCAGGGACCCACTTGAGGAGGCAGTCTGCCTGTTCTCAGATCTCCAGTTGCGTGCTGGGAGAACCACGGCTCTCCTCAAAGCTGTCAGACTGGGACATTTAAGTCTGCAGAGGTTACTGCTGTCTTTTTGTTTGTCTGTGCCCTGCCCCCAGAGGTGGAGACTACAGAGGCAGGCAGGCCTCCTTGAGCTGTGGTGGGCTCCACCCAGTTCAAGCTTCCCGGCTGCTTTGTTTATCTAAGCGAGCCTGGGCAATGGCGGGCGCCCCTCCCCCAGCCTCGCTGCTGACTTGCTGTTTGATCTCAGACTGCTGTGCTAGCAATCAGCGAGACTCCATGGGCGTAGGACCCTCTGAGCCAGGTGCAGGCTATACTCTCCTGGGGCACCGTTTCCTAAGCCCATTGGAAAAGCACAGTATTCGGGTGGGAGTGGCCCGATTTTCCAGGTGCCGTCTGTCACCCCTGGAAAGGGAACTCCCTTACCCTTTGCGCTTCCCGAGTGAGGCAATGCCTCGCCCCTGCTTCAGCTGGCGTAAGGTGCGCTCACCCACTGACCTGCGCCCACTGTCTGGCACTCCCTAGTGAGATGAACATGGTACCTCAGATGGAAATGCAGAAATCACCCGTCTTCTGCGTCGCTCACGCTGGGAGCTGTAGACCGGAGCTGTTCCTATTCGGCCATCTTGGCTCTAAAAATGTTTTGATAACTTTGATGTCTTTACATTTTCTTTTTCCCTCTAAATAAATTAGATTTCTTTAACCATCCATATATGTAGCATAGACTGTAGCTAACCAAATGAGTCTCTCTGGCTCTTAAGTACTCTTTTTTGTCAAATTTCATTTTAAAATGTGGTCCCAAAAATTGAATCAATATTTTATAAATTGCCTGATTAATTTGATATTCATGGCAAGCAAAAGTAATTGGATTAACAATTAAGACCTTATGTGGATTTGCAATATCATTCTACTGCAAAATTGACTTCAAGACAGTATATGGTAATTGTTCAAGAATCTTACACTTAGGCCTGGTGTGGTGGCTCAAGTTTGCAATCCCAACACTTTGGGAGGCAAAGGCAGGGGGATCTCTTGACCTCAGGAGTTTGAGACGAGCCTGAGTAACATATTGAGACCCCATATATACAAAAAAATTGAAAAATTATTAGCTATGTGGTGCATGCCTGTGGTCCCAGCTACTCTGGAGGCTGAGGTGGGAGGATCGCTTGAGCTTGGGAGGTTGAGGCTGCAGTGAGCCATGACCGCACCACTGCACTCCAGTCTGGGCACTAGAGTGAGACTGTCTCAATAAAAGAAAATAATATTAAACATATTCTTAAATTCTCCTTATAAGCTTATAAGGAAGAGATTTCTGATTATACAAATACTTTAAAAAATATTTTGTTTTGGTTGTGTAGGTGGAACCAGTACATTTGATCTAACTCATTATCATTCTTCCTTTCACCTTTTTGCTCAAATAGAAATTTGCTCCTCCCCAGACACTGCTTTTTCTGCTTTTCTCTTGAGCCACGGAGGCTTTTGTTTTTCCTTCTACATCCTCCATACGACTTGTTCTTTATTCAGTTTCCGTTCTATCTCCCTAAAAACTCTCAGCTCCAAATCTTATGTTCCAACTTTCCAACATAGTGGCCAAGATCTGTGAACCTACTCTCATTTCTCAATTACTTAAGCTCCTGATACTCTATCTTATTTCTTTGTGATTAAAATAAACCCACAGATCACCCCTTCCACACCTTACCTCCTCAATTCCTTTTGTTATCTTATCTTACCCTGCACCCTTTCTCAGCTATTCCTCCCTATGTTCATACTATAGAACTTCTCATTACCTATAACTACAGTTCTTCAAAATTTTAATTCCATGCATCTCAACAACCACAAATTTTATCTTTCAAACCAACTCTTTAGCACCTTATATTAGTCTGTTTTCATGCTGCTGATAAAGACATACTGGGGACTGGGCAATTTACAAAAGAAAGAGGATTAAGGGACTTACATTTCCAAATGGCTGGGGAGGCCTTATAATCATGGCAGAAGGCAAGGAGGAGCTAGTCACATTGTACGTGGATGGCAGCAGCCAAAGAGAGAGCTTGTGCAGGGAAACTCCCATTTTTAAAACCATCAGATCCTGTGAGACTCATTCACTATCATGAGAACAGCACAGGAAAGACCTTTCCCATAATTCAATCACCTCCCACAGGGTTCCTCCAATGACACATGGGAATTGTGGGAGTTATAATTTGCCATGAGATTTGGGTGGGGACACAGCCAAACCATATCACACCTGGTTCCAACAATCTTTACACTGAACTGAGATCTCTGATTTTGAATTTGTCACTCTTCTCTTCAATACCTCTCTCCTCTCCTCTCCTTTTCCTGCTTAAATTTCATAGTCATTGTAACCATTTTTTTTGCATATACCATAGACTCTTGTCCCTGTATTACTTGGCTTTTCTCCATTGGCTTCAGATAAGTTAGAAGCCAATTATCTTCATAGTATATTCTTCCCCAATTATGCACTCATCTACAGTCATAGCAACCTCCTTGCTATGTTCTTTGACAAGAAAGACATGCTCCACCTCTAGGAGCAGGTCAGAGAAGCCTATTTGAGTTTGGCTGTCTCTTCTGCTTTCAGTGTGCTTCCAAAAGATATTTTTGTGGGCTCTTACCTCCTCCAAGTCTTCTTGTCTTCTTGTCACGTCTTCTTGTCACTGAAGTCTACACTGACCATTTACTTAAAATTTGCATCTACCTTTTGCCACCTCTATCTTGTTTTTTGTTAAACTGTTCCTTTTTTTATTTGTTTATTATAGAATATACATTTTTTGGCTTTTCTTCACTGGAATGTAAACACCATTAAGGCCATAAATATTATCAGCATATTTTTCTTTTTAAATATGTACCATGCACATAAGATATTACCCAATAATTAGGCATTTAATAATTATCCATTTGCTGAATTAATGGGTATTTAAATAAGCATTATAAAGTTATGTCCCACTCATTTATTATTTTATGTTTTTTACATCTTCTAAACCAAATTCATCCTTAAGTAAATCTACAATGAACATGTTCTTTAAGAATGGAAATTAACATTCTCACATGTGTAAATACCTATTCTGGCTCTAGATAAGAACTTTTTAATTTAAAACAAAAACACTGCAAATGAGTCTTTTCCTTTGATATGACTGCCTTGGCTGACCAAGTTTTTTATCTAGTTATGCTGCCATATTTGGAATTAAACAAAAATCTGCTTTCAGAATCAATTTAAAAAGGTAATGAAGAAAAAAAGTCTCATAACTATATATTCACATTTTATTTCTTGACCATAAATTGTGCTATCCAATTTGATAACCCATCTTATTCTTTACGTTTAAAACAACATCTGGTTTTTACCTAATTGAAAATCTACTCTTAAGACATAATTATTTGCCACCATGTAAAATGTTCAAAAGAATGAGTAAGAGATTTGGAAGGCAATTCAAAATATACATCTCTGGAAATAGCAACATCATTTGAATGCATTTTTAGAAGAAACACTCATTCGAATATTTGAAATTTGGAATGTTTGCTAAAAGATAAGTGCACAGATATACTCTGAATCCTCCACTGACCTCTAGATATAAGGCTCTTTCAATTTTTCAGCAAGACAATAGTGAGAAAATCAAGCAGGATCTCTCCTAATATTGTTCTCAGACAATAATATTGATAACAATGATTATAAAAGATGAACTTGATCTTTCTTTTGTAAAATCTCAATTTTAATTGTATATCCACAGTTTCTTCTTTTCTTAAGTCTTCTCAACTACTAACATCCTGGAAGTACTGGTTTCTGAAATTTTAAATATCTTACTCATTTATTTTAAGTATGTGCTCTACAATCAATACTTAATGTTGGTCCTCATCTAATTCATCATAAATCTATTAATTATGTATATTTTGAGAATGCACATATAAGACAAATTTGTGACACACTCTGACCCACAGATAGATCAGCACTTACTTTAGAAAGCATAAAATGAACAAATATCACACAATACATAAATTCATACTTTTATTATTTATTCCTTAATGATTTACCTTTATAATTTATTCATTGTATATATGAATCTCCTTGGTACATACATCTCTGAAAGTCAAATCTTTCAGATTATTTAGAAAAAGTAAAGATTAGATGAAAAAATGTGAATCAATGTGCATTTTATATTGTCGGTGTTATATGTCTTATGTTTTCTTTTGTCTTTGGGCTTTCTCAACATTAACTTCCCAAGTCGTGGGTGTGTGGAACCAAACATATGTGACAGGATAAATTCAATAGTGTTTTTCAGGTATATTTTAGTTATCTCTGTAGAATAAAAGTACACTATGATGCTTTACCTAAGCAACTGTGGTATTTACTTCATAAACACATAATTCCATTCATGTGCCATGTATTTGTTTGGTGGATTCGTTTTCTATTGCTCAAATACAAATTTCCACAAAACTAGAACTAATTCTTTGTATTAGAAGCTCACTGAAAATAATTGAGAGTAACTATCTAGGTTTATTTAATCAATAGTCCCATTTCCTATAAAATTCTAAGACTCTAAAGAATGTCACCTGTTTATGCCAAGCTGATTTCCTATGAGGTTAACAAGTGATTTTTATTCCCACAGAAATATCCCTGAGTTGGAAATTCGGAGAATGTCAATTTGACTTGGTAATAGTTTGGTTTGTTTAATGGTGTTTTGCTTGTATATATCCTTTGTGATTTTTATTTTCAAAGATGAGTGACAGATAAGACAGTACAGGGTTTGAGCGTGGTGGAAGTTTCATTTAAAGTGTGGGCTTTGTCACCTCACTTTTTACAGGAACTATTTAGGACAGCAGGTGACTTATGGAAGAACGAGGGGATCTCTGTTGAAGCCATTGTGAATGGATTTCCATGTTTTTATTTATTTTCCATAAAGTTTTTTTCCATATGGCATAACTGGAAGGCTTCTTGTTTCAAATTCCACTAAGAGTTCTCTGTAGTTGCCTCCCATATCCTACCTTAGTTATTACCTCTTTCTTCTCAAGGAGGTTTTAAAATGTCTTTGAGTAAATGATCAGGAAGTCTGGTAGCCTTGGGTACTTGTAAATTTTAATAGATTTTATTATTTTCACATAACATAATATTTTATCATTATTTTAAAGCAGTTACAGTTTTGCAGAAAAATTGCACTGATAGTACAAATTGTTCCCATATACCCCATCTCTTACCACACAGTTTCTCCTATTAACATTTTGCATTAGTGTGATATGTTTGTTACAGTTGTTGAAACAATATCAATAAAGTTATTATTAATATAAATCCATAGTTTACATTAGGGTTCATGCTTTGTTGTACAGTTCTGTGGGTTTTGGCAAATGCATGTCATGTACCCACCATTAAAGTATTAGGCAGAATACTTTTCATGTTTTTCATGTTTTCTGTTGGTGTGATAGTTCTTTATATATATATATATATATATATATATATATATATATATATATATAACAAAACAATCTCCGGTTTCTTGGATGCACCACAGTTTACCCACTCACCTACTGAAAAACTGCTCACTTCCAATTTTAGCAATTAAAAAGAAAGCTCCTATAAGCATTCCTGTGCAGGTTTTTGTGTGAGTCTAAGCTTTGGATTCATTGGGGAAATACCCAGGAGTACCACTGGTGAATCATATGGTAAAAGTCTCCCTTTACCTTTTACCTTTATAAAGGTAAAAGCCTCCCTTTACCTTTATAAGAAACTGCAAACTGCCTTGCAAAGTGGCCCCTCCCAACTAGCAATCATTGAGAGTTCCTGTTGCTCCATATCCTCACCAACATTGTCAACACTGTGTACTTTAGCTTTTCTAATATGTGTGTAGTGATGTTTTCCTGTTGTTTTTTGACTTGTAATTCCCTAATGACAAATGAGGTTGACCATATGTTTTCATATGCTTATTTGCCATCTGTATGTATTCTTTGATGAGTTGCCTTGGTTATACCTTTTTAAAAAAGCTTTATAATGTGAACATTATATAAAATTATACTAGCTCTCCTCCTACCACAAATAATAGTGAGCTTTTGGAGCACTGAAGATTCTGTTTTAGGGAAAGCGCATATGTTTCCATTTGAAAGAAGCGAAGCAGTGGTTTGGAGATCACAAGGCAGACTACAGCTGACAAGGGCTATCTTGATACTATATTTTCTTTTTCTTCTTAACACAGACTAGGCTAAATTTGTTTCCCTTCTCACAGTTAGATGTAGACTTCGACCGTGTTCTAATCAATAAAAATGAGTGAAGGCAATGTAATACTTTTTCAGGCCTAACCTACAAGAAACTTACACAGATGATTTTCTTTTTTCTACTTGTGTCGGATGGTTATTGATCACCTTTGGAATTAAATATTGAGGATACTAGATCCTTCATCAGCCTGGGGTTCTGGCTGACTATATGAAACAATACAGCGTCAGGACCACCACCACCACACCAATCACACTCAGTGATTGCACCGATGTGAGCAAGAAGTAAACTTCCATTGCTTAAATGACTGAGATTTCAAGATTTATTTGTTATAGTCTCTAGAGATACCTTAATTGATATAATAATGAAATCCATACTCTCACATCTACAAAAGCCTAGATGCCACTTCAAAGTATATTCAGAGGAAATTGGTCTAATAAACAAATTTAATTGCATATATGAAAAGTCTCATTTGTTTGCATGTTTAAATTTGCTTTGATAATTTTAAGGGAATTAGCATCCATAAAGCATGAATGGATATGAAAAAAGCAAGTAAATTGGTGAAGGATTTAGTCAAACACTCGTGTATCAACTAAGGTCATTATTTTCATTAAAGTAATAAAACTGGCGGAAGCCTCTTACACACATCCACATGCATACATACACATTGTCACTCAAGGTTTCTCTCAATATGGCTGACTTCACAGAAGGTTTAGTAAAATAATGACATCATACAAAAACTAGCAACTCAAATTTAAATAATAAACATATCTGTCTCTTAAGCAAACTCTGCCATCCTGACACCGTAAATTTTTACTACCTTGTTCTTATGCCAAAGATAGCCTTATCCTCTCTTCATCTCTTGAGTCTTCTTTTATTCTTCTCTTTTTCTCTGTATTCCTTTAGATTCTAAAGAAATTTAGACTTTCCTTTGTTGTTTCCTCTTTTTTAAATATATATACTCAGAGTATTCAACTCTCTTCATAAGCAAGACACTTTTTTCTTGCAGAAAAAATTATTTGTAATGCTAAAAGTAATTAATTTATATTATTAAATGTTACAGTTACAAAAAGTTATCTGCCTTTCCAGTTGCACACACTGAAATAGCACACTATTTTAAAATTTTCTGTTTACTCTTTCTGTTGAATACTAATGAAACACACAATTGCATACTAAATGCACTATTTATTTTAAGTCTGTATTCTTCACTTCTTGAGATTAGACTCAAAAAACCGTAACAAATTTTTTTTGAAGACAGAGAGATTTACCTGTAAGTGGCAACAGTTTAAATAATTTATTTAAAATGTCAGTCTTTTGGCCAGGTGTAGTGGCTCGCGCCTGTAATCCCAGCACTTTGGGAGGCCGAGGCAGGCGGATCACGAGGTCTGGAGATCGAGACCACCCCAGCTAACACAGTGAAACCCCGTCTCTACTAAAATACAAAAAAAAAAAAAAAATTATCCGGGCGTGGTGGTGGCGCCAGTGGTCCCAGCTACTTGGGAGGCTGAGGCAGGAGAATGGCGGGAACCCGGGAGGCGGAGCTTGCAGTGAGCGGAGATCGTGCCACCGCACTCCAGCCTGGGGACAGAGTGAGACTCCATCTCAAAAAAAATAAATTAATTAAAAAAAAAAGACAGTCTTTCATTTTACTGTAAAAGTACATCTAAGGAACAGTGAAACTTAGTAAACTGTTTACATCTTATAAGTTTCCTTATTGGGAAATGTCAAGGTAGAGTTAAGACATTTAAGATCGAGTGAGAAAGTACAAAGACGAATGAGGATATCGTATAATGTAATGACAGCTGACTTCAGCCTCACCAGCATTCACTTTTGTGTTAACATTCTTAGGATTTCAACAGAGCCTCTTATTGTCACGTGGTGCATGATGCTCACTCATAGGTACCAACTAAAAATAGTTATTTTTCAAATCCTACCTGTGTAAGCTTGTGAGGTTTCAGGGTTTTTTTTCGTGTTGTTCTAAAATCTTGGCATCAGTGAAAAATGTTCAAAACTCTCCAATAAACTGACTGATAGCAACTTCTATGTCAAATTTTAGTCAGAAAAATGTTCTATTTGATATAACATACACACTGTTAGACAAGAACCTACAGGTTTTATATTATCCAGCTGGGAGCAAAGGAATAACAATGGATGGTTAAGGAGATGTACAAAAAAAAAAAAAAAAAAGGGTCTCCTCAGCCTAATTTTTTCCTCCATATCCTGCACAGGAAACAGACATTTCCACCATTTGTATTATTCCCTAGGATTAAGATGGTGACTTTACAGGAAATTTCTAAAAGGGTAATCCATGAATCCACCTGAATTCTTTTTCTCAGATAATACACCCCTGAAAGCTATATTTTAATGCTGACTTTAAAGTGGGGCACAGAAAGCCTAAGACATGAAAGGAATGTTAGACGTCTGAGAGAAGAGGGCAGGTGGTGTTGTTTATAGACAGTCTGGCCACCTAAGAGAGAGTGAAAAATAAAGAGCAAATAGAGGATGAAAGCAGGGGCACTTATTTATAAAGTCATAGCAATTTGGGATAGCATTTTCCTATCACAGTTATCTGAAATTTTTTTTCCTATCACAGATTTGTTACAGAATGCAGATAAGTTATTTATAAATCCAAAATCATGCATAGGTAATCTATTTGAATAAAAAATTTATCAGATTTGGTAGAAAGAAGGCAAATATACAAATGTAAATTAGCTATGCATATTTTAGGAAAAAATAGTAAAGTTTTAAAATTATATATTATACGAAATCCCCCAGAAAATGTCAAATACAAAATAACAATTCTAATGCCCCCAAAATACATAAACTCTACACAAATAAAAACATTATTAAAGAAATTTGAACATACCTAAATAAATTGAAGAAAAGTCATTTTTGTCAGCTTCACTCCCTATGCAACTGCTTTTCTTTATCTTTTTAATGCTCATCAATTCTTAAAATGATGTCACTTCCTGCAACTTCTTCTTAGAGGATGGCCCTCAGGCTGCCACAGCTCAATATAAATGGGTATAAGGAGAATCACAGTGTGTGAAATCAAGTCCATTAGGGGCAGCTCCTCCCAAAGGCTGATTGGATTGGGCATAAAAATACTCCAGTTATCTTTGACTCATTATCTCTGACGTGTCTTCCATACTCTCTAGAGCTTTCCTATGAGATTGAGCCAAATAAGTTTCATGGGAATTCCAAGGAAATTTACTTGATACAGACTTTTTGTTTGAATTCCTTCTAATAAATGAGGACTTAGTAACAAAAGCTTAAATAGATTAATGGAATTACATCAAACCAAAAGCTTCTGCCCAACCAAAGAAACAATCAACAACAAAATAAAGAAATAATCTATGGAATGGGAGAAAATATTAGCAAAAAATTTATCTTCTAAGGAGTTCACACCCAAAATATAAGAGGTACTCCAACAACTCAATAGAAAAAAAACAGAGAACTTGAAAATAGTCAAAGAATATGAACAGATATTTCTCAACAAAAGACATTCAAATGGCCAAAAAGTATATGAAAAAATGCTCAATAGTGCTAATTTTCAGGTAAATGCAAATTAAAACCACAGTTTATCACCTCACCACCTGTTAGAATAGCTATTATCAAATAAACAAAAGATAAATGTTGGTGAGAAAAAGGAAACCCTTGCACATTGTTGGTGAAAATGTAAATTAGTACAGTCATTATGAAAAACAGTATGTAGGTTCTTCCATGAAATTAAAAATAGAATAATCTTATGATCTAGCAATTCCATTACTAAGTACATATCCAAAGGAAATGAAGTCAGTATGAAAAACATATTTACATACCATTTTTATTGCAGCACTATTCACAATAGCCAATATATAGATGCAACCTACATGTCCATGCACGGATGAACGGATAAAGCAAACGTGGTATATATACATAATGGAATACTATTTAGCCTTTAAAAATAAGGAAATCTTATCATTTTTGATGATAAGGATGAACCTGGAGTACATTACGTTAAGTGAAGTAAGCCAGGCACAGAAAGACAACTACTGCATTACCTTTGTATGTGGAATCTAAGAGTTGAACTCAACAAATTGTATGTGGAATCTAAGAGTTGAACTCATAGAAGCAGAGTAGAATGGTAGTTTCCAGGGCCTGGAAAGACAGGAGGTGTTGGGGAGATGTTGGCCCAAGGATACACAATTTCAGTTAGATAAGGAGGAGTAAGTTCAAGAGATGTATTGTATGATATGGTGACTGTGTCAATAACAATGTATTCTTGAAAATTGCTAAGAAAGTAGATTTTAAGGCTGGGCACAGTGGCTCACGCCTGTAATCCCAGCACTTTGGGAGGCCGAGGCAGGCGAATCACGAGGTCAGGAGATCGAGACCATCTTGGCTAATACAGTGAAACACCGTCTCTACTAAAAAATATACAAAAAATAAAATTAGCCGGGCATGGTGGCGGGCGCTTGTACTCCCAACTACTCGGGAGGCTGAGGCAGGAGAATGGTGTGAACCCTGGAGAGGGAGCTTGCGGTGAGCCGAGATTGCGCCACTGCACTCCAGCCTGGGCGACAGAGTGAGACTCCATCTCAAAAAAAAAAAAAAGAAAGTAGATTTTAAGCATTTTCACTACAAAAAATGATAAATATATGAGATAATACATATGTTAATTCACCCAATTAGCCATTTAATAATGTATACATATTTTAAAACAACCTGTTGTGCAGGATATATATATATATATATAACTTTTGTTAATTAAAAAATAAATAAAATACTAAAATTGATACTTAATAATTACCTTCTGATTATGACAATTATATTCCTTCATTTTTAAGCCTTCTATATTTTACTTTTCCTGATTTAGTTCATTAGCTAGAACTTCCAGTACCATGTTGAACAGAAACGGTGACAGTGGACATCCTTATATAATTCCGAAACCAGGGAGATAGCTCTCAATAACCTAAGGTATGCTTTAAAAAATGTTTATTGTATTTACATCTGTGGCAATGCTTCTTGCCTTAAACTATTCCTATCTAACATCTGGATAGCGACATCAAATTTTGTTTAATTTATATTTTCATGTTATTACTATTTCTACCCATGGCTGTCATTACTTCTGTGTCATTTTTAAACTGTGTCTTCTTAAAGCAGCATATGCATGATTTGTGTGTGTGTGTGCACACGTGTGTGTGTAATCTGAAAGTTCTCTTTTTAGGTAGCAGTGTATTTGTATTAATTATATTAAAACTTACATTCCCTTTTACTATATGTTTTATATATTTAAGTTTTCATTTTTATGTTTCTTTTTCCCTATCTTATTTTGTCTTCTGGCACATTAATCAAATAACTTTTTAAAAATTCTGTCTCTTGACATGCCTACAAGCTGTAAATCAGATGGCATATGTTGTATTCAAAACATTTATAGGTGGTATTATGTTTTCCCAGGAGCTTTCACCTTTTTACCAGTTAAAGAGAGGTCTGATCACTTAGTTTGCAGTTTTGGTAATGTGGTTTCTTTATTCCTCCCACAAAGTGCATTACTGCAGTGTTTCCAGGTGACTACCTAGCACACTCTCTTGGGTCTGTTGCACTGATAGGACCTGAACTCTAATTTTTTTCTGCTCACCAGGAAGAAAGCAAAAATCTCACTCTAATTTTCAGAGCACTTTTTGTTTAGCTTTATTATTATTATACTTTAAGTTCTGAGGTACATGTGCAGAACGTGCAGGTTTGTTACATAGGTATACATGTTCCATGGTGGTTTGCTGCACCCATCAACCCGTCATCTACATTAGATATTTCTCCTAATGCTATCCCTCCTCCAGCCTCCCCACCCCCACACAGGCCCCGGTGTGTGCTGTTTTCCCATTTAACACTACATTTTTTTTTTCTTTTTTTTGAGACGGAGTCTGGCTCTGTCTCCCAGGCTGGAGTGCAGTGGCACGATCTCAGCTCACTGCAAGCTCTGCCTCCCAGGTT
Organism: Pongo pygmaeus; assembly: GCF_028885625.2. Taxonomy (NCBI): domain Eukaryota; kingdom Metazoa; phylum Chordata; class Mammalia; order Primates; family Hominidae; genus Pongo; species Pongo pygmaeus. Next base: position 14,503,438 of record NC_085930.1, on the reverse strand, counting down.
CATGCCATTCTCCTGCCTCAGCCTCCCGAGAAGCTGGGACTACAGGCACCCGCCACCACACCCAGAGAATTACGTTTCTTGAGGGGAATACTAGTGTCCATGAAATTCAATTTTCATACCATTGCTCCTCACATTCTCCCAAAGGTTTTGGCCACTTGAGGCTCTGACTTTGTCTCACCATCTCAATGAGACCAGAATTTCAGAAACATTAATCTTCTCAAGTTTCTCTCTCTGTCTTTTTAACTTATCAAGATGTGGGGTACCGAATTTCCCTGGTTCCTGGAGACTTTCCTGGTACTACCACTGAAAGTCTTATGTCCTCAGAAACTACATAGTTTTGGACAAACTAGGATGGGTGTTCTCCCTTCTAGCAAGTAACTATTTGGCCAATAATAATGAATAATTTTTATTTGACTTTAAATTCTCTCATGTAAATAGATACAAATGGCTCTGAAGGCACAATGAAATTTCCACAAAATAATTTACATAAAAATCCGAGTTATTAAGAATCTGTTTCCAACACTAAGAAATTAGGCTGAAGAGGATTAGAGAAAAGGCAAATGGATTAGCACAGTAAGTAGAAATAGAGGATAGAGTTGAAATTGATTAGGTTCCATTGAGGAAAATGCATATACTAAATGGCGGAAACAATTTAAATAGTAAATTGAGCTTGCCTGATCTGAAAGTTACATAAACACAGGTGGTATATTAGTTTGCTAGGGCTCCAGTAATAAAATACCACAGATTGGGTAGCTTAAAAGACAGAAATTCATTGTCTCATACTTGTGGAGGTGTCAGCAGGATTGGTTTCTTTTAAGGGTGTAAGGGAAGGAACTTTTCCAGGTCTTTCTCCCCGGTTTGTAGATGGCCATTTTCTTCCTTTATCTCTTCATATCATCTTCCTTGTATACATGACTATCTCTGTGTCCCAATTTCCCCTTTTACGAGGATATCAGTCACGCTGAATTAGGGTCCAACCTTAGTGATCTCATCTTAACTTAGCTAATTGCATCTGCATGTATTTCTAGGTACGTTCACATCCTGATGTGCTGGGGAGTAGAACTTAAATACATGAATTTTGAGATAAAAGAATTCAACCTCTAATAGGTGGCAATTCAGTAACTGAACTGTAAGAAAGGAGGGGAGCAGCAATGTGCTAGGAAAAAGGTAGAATTTGGGGGCTCTATTACAACAAATCTTCTTTGTCAGACACAGACGTGAATTACCTGTGTACTCATTTCTACAAAGTTGAAAGTATATAAAGTGTTGTTTAACCAGTTCATCTATTTAAACATATTTGTCTCAAATGTTTATATCAGCACAGACCACAGAAGGATATGACCCATAAAGACTGATAGAAAAGTTTGCTTTTTCTAGATCATGAGAAATTGTGTCTACATAACTGCCTACCTCTTAATACTATAGTTGCTATTTTAAATTAATAAACTTTGAAACCATTAAAATATTTATTTAGCTTTTAAATTTTAAAATTATATTTTATAGGATAATGTTAAATTTCTAGACAGAGTTTTAAAATAGTTTAAAGGGCTATGAAGTACTATCTTATATGAAATGAAAAAGATTATACCAAATTGTCATTTACAAAATATTCAGTTTGACTCTCACTAATTTTTCAGCTCAAAAAACACAATATTATTTAGTACATAAAAGGGAACCTTTGGTCATTATTTACCTTAAAGCTAATTTACTCAAAATTAGTACAAATATCTACCTACCCTTCACTTTGTTAACATAAGAAATATATTTCTTGAACAAAAATTTATAAAACTTCTTTCAGTTTGCTAAATGCAGTTTTAAATTTAAGAATGGCAGTAAAAATGTATAACTATTTACATATTTAAATATGAGGAAATGATTTCCAATTTTATGAAGAGAGAAGACAACGTTTATATAATCTTTAGGTTTTTTCTCCTCTAGAAGCATCTCTGATTAGATTTTATTAATCAGAACTATCCACTCGTCTTGAGAAACCGTATATATCGTTTGACCTTCTCCATAAATTTCAGGCACTTAAATTGAAATCCATAACACTCCTTTTGTGTACTGACCGCCAAATTTGCTATCATACCATATGTCCAGCATACAATTTGCATTTCAATTGGGAAATGTAAATGATGCTTTAATGATTTCATGTGCTAAAGTGTAAGGTAAGTGGCAGAAAGGAAAATCAATACACATGCTATAAAACTTTTATTTGTAATATTATTTCAGTCATGACATTTGCTAAAGAAAGGCTATGTTCTCTAGAGCTGTTAGTGAATAATTTTTGAAAATGAATATTAGATTTAGAAACAATTAGAAGTATGCTATATACTTTTATGAGAGATCAGTTGTTAAGCCATGTTAAATTGAGCATTGACTACACATTTTCTCTAAGATGAATATTATGATTAGATGATAACTGAAATTTCATGATTTGATGCCTCACATTAAAAAAGTTGACAACACATACTTAAGGTGTGTTTGAGAAATGAAATATATTTTATTAATGCTCGTATATATAAATACTATATATTTATGAAAAATCTAACACATTCCACAAAAGTACTAAACAACCCAGAATTGTGAGTTATATTTCTGTTAAAATGACAAATATTCCTTGAGAAAATCAAATGCTGATAATTCAGTTTGTTTTATTAATATTTTAGAGAAAAAATATAATATTTACAATATTATACATTATTGTAAAATATAATGAAATATTTATATATAAATATAATAAATATATAAATAAATATAAATAGATGTATATATTTATATATAAATATGCATTTATAAATTAATAGACTTGCTTATGGTGATTGTTTATATGTTAAACTCTCATCTGAAATTAAAAAGCATTGAAAACTAAAACATATACCATAACTCATTAATATATTTCAACTATTTGAACAGAAATATTTGCAGGTCAGCATAAGTCTCACCTAGTAGGGCAACAAGGGAAATACAAAGGAAGATAACTATAAGAAATAATATCTGAAGTACTCATATTTATGATTTCTACTTTAATATGGTAAACGGTCTATAGAGTACGAGGACAAAAAAAGCATGAAATAATAATGACAATGATAATGCTACCCTGAAACAACATGCTTTTTCTTTCTTGGGCCTAATAGTTTCATCTACATTTTCAATGAAATTACTAGTAGAAAAGTTTTAAAATTTAGTCAATATGAATATAGTCTGTCACAGATTACTTTGGCATTTGTTTTTACTAGACAAAATAGAAAAAATAATAGTTACATGTATCTGTAATATATGTCAATAAATAACTAGATATCCTGAAATATCCAAAGCTTTAGCTGAATTTTAAATTAATGTCAAACTATCTACAACTGTATGTTTGCAAAGAGACAAGGTTTAAAATTATATAACTTTAAGCCTAAAATATGTTATTGCAGTAATCGGATCCAGCCTCTTTTTATTAAGGTGGAAACTGAAGTACACCAAGATTAAGTGACATGCCTGTTGCTTCACAGACGCCAAAAAGGAATCAAAACCTAGGTCATCTGATTGGCAAGTGAGGTAGTACTAGTAACATGCCTTTCTCTAAAGGCACGTAAAGCTCACTAGGTGTCAACATGTGTGTATTACCAAGAACAGGGTATGTTTTAGATCTTAATTAAAAGCAAATGCAATTTAATCTCATTACAAGTAAGTAAATCTAAATATTTATGATAAAGAAATGTTATCTCTAGCTACCTATCTTCCTCTTTAAAATTGTTTTCTTTCTTTTCTTAAAAAATAATAGATTCTACTTATCATTTCAACCCAGGTTAAGTCTGGGATGTAGTTACCAATATGGCAACTGCATTCCCAGACTCTGTAACCGTGAAATGCAGTTTTATGACTCTGTTGCATCTCAAGAAGAATGAGTGACAGTGTTGTGTGCAACTTCCTCACCAACTCCTCATTGACAAAGCCCCTTGCCCCCTAGCCCTGGGCTTGCTTTTTCTCCCCTTTCTTTTTTAGCTGAAAATGGTAGTGGTCTGAAAGCAAGTTATGGATGGCAATCAAGTATTCCTTCTGTGATTGTAATTTTTTATAGTGTGGCAGGTAAAGGCTAGTTTTCAAACCTGTAATAAATATTCACACTTATTAGTAATGGAATCCAATCAAATCATTTAAAGAACATGGAATTTAAACTGGGTAAAGGAGAGCTTGTATACAAATACCTTATTTGGTTTCTTCGCTGCCAATTGCTAAGAAAAAAACACATGGTGAAACACATGCTATTAAAATTCCCAGCCAGGCGCGGTGGCTCACGCCTGTAATCCCAGCACTTTGGGAGGCCGAGGCGGGCAAATCATGAGGTTAAGAGATCGAGACCATCCTGGCTATCACGATGAAAACCTGTCTCTACTAAAAATACAAAAAATTAGCTGAGCGTGGTGGCGGGCGCCTGTAGTCCCAGCTACTTGGGAGGCTGAGGCAGGAGAATGGTGTGAACCCAGGAGGCGGAGCTTGCAGTGAGCCGAGATCACACCACTGCACTCCAGCCTGGGCAACAGAGCGACTCCATCTCAAAAAAAAAGAAAAAACTTCCCACATGATCTAAAGTCAATTTTACGTTGACTTGTCTTTTTGTGTAAATTCTCATAATAGATTTATTCACAAAAGGCCTATTTAAACGCATGTATATTAACTGAACTTATTTTTTTGGAGTGGAGGAAACATTAGCAGTTTTTTTTTGCCAAGAAAAGAGTAGAATAAGTATATTTGATAAGAAGAATGAAAGGATCAGAAAAGTTTGGACCCAGTCTCTGGCCAGAAAGAGATTAATGCAATCATATAACCCTATATAACATTAGGAAGTATTCAAAAAATTACCCTTTTAGGGTTTAATATATGTCAAGCACAATTCTAACTAAGTTATAAATTAACTCATTTAATTTGTATGATATGCCTATCATTTAATAATCATAATAATATTTGTTTATGGACAAGGAGATTATTGTCCAAGGTCTGAACCTAATCCATATTGGTACAGGGATTCATACTCAGTCTAACTTCAGATCGCCTATTTTTAATCACTTTCAGATCGCCTATTTTAAGCCACCTTCAGCTTGCCTGTTTTTAATTATTAATACTGTCCTAACCTGCCTTCCATAATTTATGAGGTATCTGAGAAATTGGTAATTATGTGTCTTTGGTTGGGAAATCAAAGGGAAACAGTATTTTGGAGAACAAGTTTACCGAAGAAAATATGTCTGCATTCATCCCATTTAGAACAATGCTTTACATATGAAATGCTGATGATTTAATTAGAGTAATTTTGTCTAGGGCTCCTCTTGCTTGATGAGTCACAGGAATAATTCTGGAAATCAAATATTTGAAATAAAAAGAAAAAATATATGCTGTTCATCCAGAGGATAACCAGTAAATATTTGTATTTTGAAAATGTAACACAATGGAGACAATAACTTTTTTAACACCTACTATAAGTCGTTTTACTCATGCTTTTACATTCACCCAACAACCCCAAAAATGAGCCTCTACCTTCAAGGAAAAGTATAATCTAGTGGAAGAGGCACAAAAGTACAAAATAATAAAGGACTGTTAACATAGGGTGTTTGGGGATGAGCAGGTAAATACTGAATGTGAAAGGAGTGAGGCAGCAGCCAGTACTATTTCCAAATTGCACAATGGGAACTTCAGTTTGGACAGGTCACTTTGTGAGCCCTGTTCCTATCCCTTCCAACATTAGAAACTCTTATCCTGACCAAAGGCAGCTAAACAGTCTCCATTGAAGAACACGTGTCTAATTGTCTCTTAGTAGCAAGAGCAATGGCAGAGAAGAATATCTCAGTATGATAAATTAAATTCAATTAATATATTTTGCTAAAATATCTTAACAAATGAAGGTAGTTTCAGGGAAGTAGCCCAGTGCTGCATGGAACCAGTTAGATGGTGAACCAACATCACACAGAAAGACGCCCTGAGCCTGGCCCATTCTCTATGTGTAGCCAGAATCACTAAGTTTATACCCCATCCATGAGCAAGACCTTTCTGCTGAGATTTAAAATAGAAAGAAAAGCACTCAGTAAATATCTCAGTTTAATCAGTCATACTTTAGAAAGCCAGCCAACAAGCATACCCATCATCCATCTGGGTAAAAGGCTTTATCAGCTTTTAGACATTAAATGACTCACTCGCAAAGCTTTTTCCAGACTAATGGTGGCTCTAATTTCTCTATTAGATGGACCAGAATATTAGGGAGGCAAATCTTTGCTATTATGCTCCCAGAGAATGAACTCCCCCAAAGCATAGATGAGTATAATAGCTGATAAAACCTTGAAAAATGCAAGGTTAAAATTGTGTTTATCTGCACCACGCCATCTGTATCCACTCACAGCTTGAACAGGAAGGATTTGTTCCTTAAGCATTATTAGTTTTGCTAAAAATTGTCCTTGTTTTTTTGCTACCCTGAGGAAATAAATGGCATTGTGAAAATGAAACCACACTTATTATAACCTAACCTATGGACCACTTTTTCAAAAGCAATTTGGTCATTTGACATTATATTCCTCCCGGTGAGAATAAATAGAAATATGCATTTTTTCCCCTTTTCAAGTTCAACTTGCCCTTTATGTGAGTTTTCCTTTCACATTCTTTTTTGTCAAATTATTGAACACCTAACTGGCTTATGTTATTATCTCCCTAAACATCTCATGAACTTACCTCTCAAAGTTAATATTGTACTGTTTTGTTCATCTATTGTGTTAGAAGTCAGGAAGGTGTTTTCCCTTGGGAGATACTGAATAGAAGACGGTTGAGGGGACTTCTAGGTGTTGGTAATATTCTACTTTTTGGTGATGAGAGAGACACACCTGGTCCCAGGAATTGCTGTGGCCCCAGGTGACAGGTAATCAACTGCAAGATATTAGAGTGGGGCCATCCAGGACCAATTGGCCCAAGCTGACTTGGAAACTGCTTACAGATATGTGAGCAAATCATCTGGACCAGTTTATACTAGAAAATCTACTCTTTAGAATCATGAGGTATGAACAAGCCAGTTCAACCATGAGCTCCTGAGCAGACTGCCCACTGATAAAGTCCAGTGGTAGACAGAAATAATTAGGCTTCTTACCCTAGTCTTAGTCATTGGTTCGGGCTGCTCCAAAAAGAATGTGACCTCAACTAAAAAGCGTGGGAACTGAAGGAATTAATCACTAGGTATAAAAAATTAATCAGACTTCTCCCAGCTAAACAAGAAACATTTTCCTGAGAGGAAATCTAAGCTGTGCCTCTCTAAGTCAGATTAAAAGTACATAATTGGAGTCAGAGGGTAGAGAGAAACCAATTGTTGTAGTTATGGCTCCTGATTTGTCCCCACCTATCTGCATCCACCTTTTGGGTAGTATCCTCCCCACTGACTCTGGGCTTTGACCTGTGCCATTTGATCTATGAGAAAATAGTAAATTCATAACAAGATAAGGCTTGAAAAAGGCATGCTCATGGGAACTTGCTTTCTTGCTACTCCAAAACCCTGATAATGTGGATAATCCCAAGGTAGTCTGCTAAAGCTCACTACCCAACAGCCGAGTACACTGTGGACTAACTACCCAGCAGCCTAGTACCACTGCTGCCCTAGCCCAAAGCTAGCTAAATGCCAGACATTGGATTAAGATCACCTGGATATGGTCAACACCTCCTCACCCCTCATCCATCCCTTCCCCTTCACCCCTGCTGATCTGCCAACTGAGTACAGACACAGGAGCAAGCAATCAGGGTGATTTGCTATGTAGTCATAGTTAACTGACTTGGTAAGGAAAACTCTCAATATACGCTGTGGGGATATAACAAATAAGATTTAAATAAATATGAGGTTAGAGATTATAATAATATAATTATATATAATTACATATAATATAATACCATATGATATGCTATATCATTATAATTAAGAAATAATATCTATAAAGTAGAATATGTAATAATACAATATATTAAAAGTTTTGAAGGTAATCCATGCTAATAGAAATCCTACAAAGTATTTACTTGTGAGCAGTGGGTATGAAAAGGGACTACGATGTAAGACATTTATTCTTTATTTTATCCACTTTTGTGCAATTGAATATTTGCTTTCTTGAACATGAACCATATTTATAATAGATTTACAGGCAAAAAGAGAATACAATTATCTTCATTTATTTAAATGCAAGGAATATATTAAACATTTGGTTGGAGGATAAGTTAAATAATTTTTAGGTGGGTAAGTTAAATAATTTTACGATGTAATTTCAAATATTATTTTATTTTGGAATGAACAGATATGTATCTATGGGATAGAACATAAAATCTGCATTAGATTATGTTTTTATTGACATAAACAAACTGCAAATATTTAAAATGCATTTCATGTGTTAAGACACATGGATATACCCGTGAAACTCTGATCAAAATCACGAGAATCAACATTTCTATCAACCTAAAAAGTTTCTTTTTGTCCGCTTGCAATCAATCTCATTCTCTCCACACCACCTTAGGCAATAACTGACCTGCTTTCTGTAACTATAGTTCTCATTTCTACAATTTCATATAAATGGAATCATAGAGATTGTACACTTTTTATGTGGCATTTTCATTCATTGTTATTATTTTGAAATTTAGACATGTTGTATAAATCAATATCTTTATTAAGTAGTATTTCATTATATGTGTACCTAAGAATTTTCTTATTCATTCATCTATTTATGAACACTTGAGGCTTTCCAGCATCTGGTCATTACTAGTAAGGCTATTATAAACATTTGTTTACAAGTCTTTATGTGAACATATTATTTGGTATCGATAAAGAAGTACTCATTAATGATCAAAGAACAAAGACTACAAACTGATAGAATGGATCTTAGTTTTTTAGGGATACAGAAAGTAAGCGATTTTTGTTTGAGCATATGAAATCAGGAGAGGTGGGCTGAGGTTAGCTTTAATACTAATTTTTGCTTCAATGAAATTAGGTCTTAAACAACTCAGTATCTTAGTGAAATATAACTAGTTGGATTTTACTCATAAAAAAATGATGCGACTAGCAGATTCATGGCAGTTGTTCAATTGCTATCTCCTGTACTCACTACACTTATCTCCAGATTGCAGGTCACGTTCAGTTTGGCTTTATATTCATACTTAAAGCAGCAGCTTTCTAGAGCAACTTTTCTCGTAATGGAGGCCAAAATTCCAAGAGGTCAAGCAAATCCATGCAAGCACATGATTTGCAGGTATTGGGTTGCACTAGGTGTATGTTATATTCATTCACTGTCCATTATCCTAAGGAACACAAAGAGGCAAATCCAACTTGCGTGGGTCACATGGCAAGAGTGCCATGGATTAATGCTATTAGGTGAAGTGGTAAAGATAATCTATTACAGGAGTTTCCGGGTCGTGGTTGCAGAAGGTCAGGATTGCTATGACAACTTTTAAAATAAGACAACAATGAAATTTACTGCATCAATTTAATCTTCCTTTCATGAAAGTTTTCTTTGTAGTGTGCAATGCTGTTTGACAGCATTATACCCACAGTGGAAGTTTTTTTCCAAAATTGAAACCAATCCTCTCAAACCTTTCCCTTGCTTAATAAACTAAGGTTATATAATATTCTAAATCCTTTATCATTTCAACGATGTTCACAGTATCTTCACCAGGAGTAGATCCTATCTCAAAAAAACCATGTTCTTTCCTCCTCCATAAGTAGCTAGTCCTCATTCATCAAAGTTTTATCATGAGGTTACAGCAATTCAGTCACATCTTTAGGCTTCATTTCTAATTACAGTTCTCTTGCTATTTCCACTACATCTGCAGTTACTTCCCCCAATAAAGTCTTGAACCCCCCAAAGTCATCCATGAGAGTTGAAATAAACTTCTTCCAAACTCCTGTTGTGTTGATGTTTTGTTTTTTTCTCCCGTGAATCACAAATGTTCTTAATGACATCTGGGATGGTAAATCCTTTCCAGAAGGTTTTTAATTTATTTTGCACAGAGACATCCAAGGATTTCTATCTATGGCAGCTATGATCTTATGAAATGTACTTCTTAATAAGACTTGAAAGTAAAAATTACTCCTTGATCCATGGGCTGCAGAATGGATGTTGTGATAGCAAGCATAAATATAACATTAATCCCTTTGCACGTCTTCATCAGACTCTTGGGTGAACAGATGCATTGTCAATGCTTAGTGGTATTTTGAAAGGAATATTTTTTTTTCTGAGCATTAAGTCTCAAAATATGGCTAAAATATTCAGTAAACCATGCTGTAAATGTATGTGCTGACATCTAGGTTTTGTTTTTTTCATTGATAGAGCACAAGCAGAGTGGATTTATGGCATAATTGTCAGGGGCCCCAAGATTTTCTGATTGGTAATGAGCATTGGCTTTAACTTAAAGTCACCAGCTATATTAGCCCCTGACAAGAGAATCATACAGATTATCTTTTGAAGCTGTGAAGCCAGGCACTGACTTCTCCTCTCCAGCTATGAAAGTCCTAGATGGCATCTTTTCCCCACATGATCATATATAATATTTATCAGTTATTTAGTGTAGTCATGTTCAATTATCTTAGCTCTATCTTTTAGCTAACTTGCTACAGCTTCTACAGAATCACTTGCTGCTTTACTTTGCACCTTAATGTTGTGAAGATAACTTCTTTCCTTAAATCTCATGAACCAACATCTGCTAGTTTCCAACCTTTATTCTTCAGCTTCTTTACCTCTCAGTCTTCATAGAATTGAAGAGAGTTAGGGCCTTGCTCTGGGTTAGGCTTGGCTTAAGGGAATGTTGTGGCTGGTTTGATCTTCCATCCAGATTACTGAAAACTTATCCATATCAGCAATAAGTCTGTTTAGCATTCTTATTATTTGTGTTCACAGGAGTAACAATTTTAAATATTTTTAAGAATTTTTTCTTTGCATTTACAACCTGGTTAACTGCTTGGCACAAGGGGCCTAGCTTTTAGCCTGTCTTGGCTTTCAACATCTCAACATGCCATCCTCACTAAGCTTAATCTTTTCTAGTTTTTAATTTAAGGTGAGAGCCATGCTAAACATCCTTTCATTTGAATACTTAGAGGCCGTTGTAGGCTTATTAATTGGCCTAATTTCAATATTCTTATGTCTCAGAGAATAGGTAGGCCTGAAGAGAAAATGGGAGATGAGGAAAAGCCAATTGGTGAAACAGTCAGAACACATACAACCTTTATTGACAAAGATTGCAGTCTAAGTGGTTTGTGGGTGTGGTTCGTGGTGTGGTTTGTGGTGTCCAACCCAATTACAATATTAACAACAGAGATCACTGAACATGGGTTACCATAACAGATATGATAATAATGAAAAAGTTTGATATAATAATTATCAAAATGAGACAAAATGATAAGAAGTGAGAACAAGCTGTTAGAAAAATGGCATCCAGAGACTTGTTCAATGCAGAGTTGCCACACACCTTCAATTTGTATAAAACGCTATATCTGTGAAGCCCAATAAAGCAAATTGCAAGAAAATGAGGTATACTTATGTAGGAAAAAAGCCTGTTGCATGGCAAGAATGACACCATTTTGAAGCAAAACCACCATGTTGACCAATGTTTGGCCCTGCAAGCCAAGGTGTTTTGCAGCTAGGTCTTAAAGCAATGGAAACACAATTAACCCCTTGAGAAGGTGCTCATCTAACCTCCCAGTGGTCACGAGTTTCAGAAAGAAAGTCTGAGACATGACCAGCTGCACATGTTTTAATCTACAACTGTGTTGTATACAGGATACTTTCTGGAGGGCAAGTGTGAGGAGCTACTGTCTTGCAGCTGCCACAGCTATTGCTTCTGTTTATAAAGTCCCTATTAAATATTTTCTTTCTAAAAAACCGGATTGTGCAGCCTCTTCTGTGGGGTTCTCAGCTCTCCTGGCTTTTGGTGTTAGGTTTGTGTGTACCCGCTCACTGTGAAACAACCTGCCATTGTTTTTTCCTTTTTCTTCTTCTGTTGAATTTTCTGTATGCTTTTGCTTCTTCCAGAAGATCCGTGAAGTGGCTGTGTGTATATATCTAGTAAACACATACTATTTTCACTTGCTTCCTCAAGCTGTAGCTCTTGGTAGATCACTAGAGATGGTGACATAGTAGAAAGACACTCCAGCTGGAGTCATCTCACAATGACTTGATTGGGTTCCCCACTCCCCATGGGCAGGTAAGGCCTCAGAGAGCAATGAGGAGAGTATTAAAGACCAATGAGACTATAAAGACCTGCAAAACAAGAAATTGGTCCAAATCCTTCATTTTCTTCCTATTCAGCACAGTTCTCTATTTTCAACTTTGCTGAAGGCCTCATCAGTTTGAGTAATGAGCCTAAAAACCAACACAAGATTAATTACTGTAACCCAAGTGTGTTTTAGGCTAGAAGCAGATTTAGATGGATTAAGCACCAATTTTATCACAGGTGACATAGAGGAGGACAAAATGAGTAGAAAGCAATGTACATAAAGGAAAACTAACATGGGTAACATTTCTTGGTAATTTTTAAAAGTTTTTAATTATTAACACTTATAATATATATTATTATTTAACAATAAAAAGACTAGGCTTGAAAAAGTCATGTGACCACAAAGTTTATTAAATGGAAATTTCAGGACTCAAATCTAATTTTACCATTTCATCACCAGAGAATGAAGTGTCTTGCGATTCACCCACTTACCTATGTTGATCAAATTCTAAGTGAGCAATAAGAAAATATTTGAAATGAATTAGAGAGAAACTTTTTTTTGTATACAAGCTTTGCATAAGAAGATTCAATAAATATAAATATTTTATAGAATTCACAGAGCAAGTGTTTATGAAATTTTAAAAATTATGTAAATTGCTGAAAATCATTTGGGAGAGATCATATTATTAATACAATTTTATAGACAAATGTTCTTTTATAAATCATGTTGCCTTCTTGTGATTACAGTTGTATGTTCTGATTTGTATTGTTACTTATTCTTCTCTATATCTGTTTAGCTCTGTGCATCTTTCCCTCCTTTCCCCTACCCAAATTGAAAGAAAATTTTTCAAAGCTCAAAGTTTTGTCTCATTGACTGTTGCACACCACAGCATGATGCCTAATATGAACTGTTAAATTCTGAATTAATGCTCTAACAAGTTAAATAAACCAGAGCCGTGAAATACAGTACTTGGGAAGCTCTCAGGTTAGACTGTTTCGTTTGCTCTACAGGTTGCTTTTCTCAACACTAGGCAAAGGGTTTTGTACAAAGTTAAAGTAGCCATAATATAATTGCTTGTTAGAATAAATACATTTACCACTTACTCTTTATGCCAAGTACTTAGAAACTCAATTGTCAAAATAATATGTAGTAAAATGGCCAGTAATGACATTTTGTCATGTTCAAGAACAGTTTTTTATTTCTCTGTTGAGTTTGTCTATTGCAAATATATATAATATAATTTTTCATGGTATAATTCAAAACCTTTCCTTATTTTTTAATAAGAAACAGTTATAGAGTGCTTACTATGTGCAGGCAATATTCTGAATATACTTGTGAATGTTAAATTATTTTCATACCTGTGTAGGATAAAGGTGAAGAAGCAGAAGTATGCAAGGAGAGCCTTGAGACTCCAAAGTAAATATGACATCTGTGAAAGGAGAGAGGAGAGGAAGAATCGTTGGACAGGAAGAGTTGCAGATTGAAGCACAGTTCTAAGAAAGATTCAGTGAGGCAAATAGGGAGTCCATGAGCCAAAGTTGTCAGTAAGTGAAGTCCTGAATATTGCAGGGATGGCAGGACACTAGACCTTCCATCATGGTAAGTCACTGGCTGGAAGCATTCCGGTACAAGCACAGTTCATTACAAATGCAGTGATACGTTCAGAAGGTGACGGCTGAGATATCATCATGTCTGCTGTTCCTTACAGCAAGTTTTAATAAAGGAAATCTGAGGCCTGGAATTGCATGTCTGCCATTCCTCACAGCAAACCTGTAAGTTATTTTTTTACTATAATTCCATTTTACATATGAGAAAATGGAGAATTAGAGATTAAATTGCCCAAGACCACATCTTATTGTTCAATCAAGCTAAATAAATTTTCTTTGTTTGTGGAGTGATAGTTTTTTATGTTTTTGGACAAAATCTCACATATCTACATGTGATTGGTTAATTAAGTAACTAATGATAAAATTTTCCGATAATCCTATCGTTCTAGGTGTAAATGTTTAGAGAATATTCAGCTTCCATGTGATCTGTTTTTAAACTTCCTCTCAGTAGAAACTGCACTAAGCAACAAGGAATTGGGGAAGTATAAAGTTAGTGATATCATTAGAAGCTCTATGAAATAGTAAATAAAAATCCTAAAGAAACTCAGAGAAATTAAAATTTACTGTTTTACTGATTTTCATCTTCCCTTTTATATCAAGGTAATATTGGCAATTCATTAGGTAAAGGAAGAGCTCATATGCTTGAGAACTTCCTTTATATTAAGGGTGAAAGTTTCCCATTGTTCCTAAAATAAATATATTGAGTTTTCTCTCCAGGTCAATATTCTGTGATGTATATGTTCATTTTTATTGTTTTCAAATTATACTTCCTCAAAATGAGTGACTGCTCTTCACCACCGGAAAACACAGTGACCAAGATGCTATGTACATGGCAAACTATCAAACAGGGCTCTAATCTCCCATCAAACATTTGTCTTAATTCTCTAGGTCTTCTGTTTCTCATCTATACATAAGGAAAGCTAACCTCTACCCAAAATGAAAAAAAAAATCATCATTAAAGTCACCCTAGAAGCTATTTTTAAAAAATCAGGTTTCTCAGCCCAAATGTAAAGAATCAGAATATATAGGCTAGTATGAGCCTGGGGAATTTTCTAAAATTGTACAATGATGAACCAGGCTTAGGTATCACTGAACTATATAACCTGTAGTTATTACATTCTTTTAAAAAATCTCTCTACTTACCTAATGTGAATATTTTAAAATTCCTTTGCATGTAAAATTAATTGAATTTTTACATCCAATTAAATTTTTTATGAGTTTTTTGCCTTATACTATGTAAGAAGAGCACTAACATATACTATAGCTATCATATTTGTTTTTTTAGCCAAATATTATATAAAATATAATATTCTAAGGCATCATGTAAATTAGAAACATAAACCATCTTTTTTACAGGCTAATAAAGCTTTTGTATTAAAATTTAAAATATGTTATCTTTAATGATATGTTAATCTATTACCAGTAGAAATACTTAACATTTATTAAAGATAAAATTTCGTACAATGACTTGAGCGCAATTATTTTTCAAGTGAGAATTCTTTGTGCATTTGGAAATACAGCCCTCTACCACTATACAGTTTAAAAATTTCAATTGAATGATGTTTTTAATTTGTTTCTCTATTCTCATATATCATCAGTAGATTACCACTTCACGTTACAATTACTCACAGTGCTTATCTGTAAATGAAATTTGAAAACATGATGGGAACATGATGCAGTGCCAGCATAAGCAGAAACACTGCTCCAATCACACCTTACGTCAACATGTTCATCCTTAATAATAGAAAAATGCACGTTCAAGGAAATAATTTGATTAAACCTTATCAGAACAACTAACATTTCCTATTTTAATGTAACATTTCAAACACTCCAAATCTTACAAGCTGATCTACATGGCAGTGAAGCGCATCACGGCAACATTTTTCAACACACATAAACAAGACACTGGCTTCTGTGCTGTCTTTGTTTCTGTCTCCATGAAACGTTGCAGGTATGATGAAATGAACATTCCTGAAGTGTTTTGTTGTTGTTTTGAAACTCATACAATCACGAAAGTCTCTCAAGCAGTTGCATTAGATAGGTTAATTTAAGTATATTGAATAACTTGCATCTGCTTCCTGCTGCTGCCATCACCAGCTCCCCAAATATATATCCCTGGACGTTATTCTTATTCAGAGTTTATCACTCTCTTAGAGAAAGCTCATCAGAAACACCTCTATGTGCTAATTATTTGATCGCATGCTCTATTTAATTCTGAAATCAGGGAGAAGTCTGGAATTAATTAAAGACTTTTAAAAAGACATGAAGTAACAAAAGTTATGTCATCATTCCAGGGATCATAAAGAAAAATATTTTTAGAAACACAGCTGAATTATGCATTTATATAATTAAAAGAGTGACTCATGACATTTGGAAAAAATTAAGCAGTAGACATATGCATCCAAACACAAAAATTGTTAACTTATCTTTACCACAGTCCAGCTCCATCTCTTGGGAGCGATCAATATTAACTGTTGATTGTGCAATCTGCTACATTTTTCCTATGTCCTTTATGTATACATGCACAGATTTTGAGGCTAATATGTTTATTTTCTCGTAAATTACACACTGCCTCATAACCTGTTTTTTTTTTTTCAGTGAGCTGGACATTTCAAAGGTAAAGAATCTTTTCAAAATGTATTTATAATTTTATTATAAACATATACATATATAATTTTAAATTTCAGATATATTACTTGCCTTACAATTAAAAGAAGCAGTATCCTGCCTAAGCCACATTTTGACTCACATTCCCCATAGGCAACCTGACTTTTAACTTTTCCAGCATTCATTTATTCACCAAATACTTATGGAATGCCAGGTGCGATTCTTAGTACCTGGCTATGAAACACGGCAAAGAATAAAACAGCTAGCTCTTCTGCTTTCAGAAACAAAGCATTCAACGGAGGGAACTCTACCAAAAAAGAAACATAAACGCTTCAACTAATTAATAAATTATATGTGAATGGTGATTAGGTGATGGAAAATGACAAGGAAGTATTTAGAGTTGTTATTTATTTTAGATATTTCTTCAAATATTTACTTCTGCATTAAAATGTTTTTACTAGTGTTTCTTGGTTTTCCAATACTGAACACTGTTTATTGTCTTCCGATTTTGCAAGATGACAAATGATCTAATTTACATTCCCTTCCCCTTTCTTACACACACACACACACACACACACATATACACACACGTGCACGCATACAATTTTAGGTTAAAACAGTATCTATGGTTCATCCTTGTGACTACATATTATTCACAGAAAATTTTAAATATTTTTATGATTGCATTTCCTTTATTGAGCCACCTCTCTACTTTTGATATTTAAAATTACCTTATTTTTGCGGGGTGTGGTGGCTCCCGCCTGTAATCCTAGCATTTTGGAAGGCCAAGACGGGCAGATTGCCTGAGCTCAGGAGTTCGAGACTAGCCTGGGCAACACGGTGAAACTGTGTCTCTACTAAAAATACAAAAAATTAGCCGGGCATGCACTGTGTGCCTGTAATCCCAGCTACTCAGGATGTTGAGGCAGGAGAATTGCTTGAACCCTGGAGGTGGAGGTTGCAGTAAGCCGAGATCGTGCCACTGCATTCCAACCTGGGTGACAGAGAGAGACTTGGTCTCCAATAAATAAATAAATAAAATAATAAAATTACTTATTTTTTCCCTCCCTCCCTCCCTTTCTTTCTTCCTTCCTTCCTTCCTTCCTTCTTTCCTTCCTTCCTTCCTTCTTTCCTTCCTTCCTCCTTCTCTTCCTCTCTTCTTCATTTAATCTTCCTAGGAATGTTTTCATGGGCTATGTGTTACATAGGGCATCACCAGGAAAACTGAAAGCAATCTAGATTCCAAGCATGCCAAAGCTGGAAGAGCAAAGTTCAAGGGAAAATCAGTTTGTGGCTTCCAGGAGAACTGAGGTGTAAGGAGTTTGTTGCTTGAATAACCAAAATGAGTGATTTGGAGCAATTAGCACAGAATCCACTGCAAACTTGGTTCTCTCTGTCCTCGTATCTGCGCACTGCTCCAGTAATAGCACATCAATGGCAGCATCTAACTCAAATTTTACTGGCAAGAGGGTCTAGAAAATCTCATTCACAGTTTTATCCCACAAGATATATAGGAGAATGTGAAGTGAAAGGGATAATGTTAAATAACAGACAATGCAACAAATAAATATAAAAATCTGAGACTTTTTGTAACTGTAAATTTATTTATCTAACATGATAAAAATTAACAGGGTAAGATTTATGTTGGAAAGATTTCTCTTTCTCACTTTTGCTGTTTTTTAGGATATTCTTTCAATCTCCTAGTTGTTGAAATTTAATATGGGTAAACTTTAAGGTTGATGTTTTTATTTGTTTTGTTTATTTTAATTTACTGAGTTAGAAACAAATGAGTTTTGCAATCTGGAAATTCGTGCTTTTCAGTTTTAATACATTTTCTTACGCAGTAGTCCCCTTTTGATGGTTTCAGTTTCCTGAGGTCAACCGAAGTCTGAAAATACTAACTGAAAAATTCCAAAAATAAATGATTTGTAAGTTTCAAATTTCCAATTCAGGATGTCAGTCATCCCTGGCCCAGTGTAGCCACGCTGTACACATACCAAACTGTTAGTCACTTGCTTAGCTTTCTAGATTATCAGATCAACCACCACAGTATCTCAATGTTTATGTTCAAGAAGCCTTTATTTTACTTAATCATGACCCCAGAACACCAGAGTAATGATGCTGACCATTCACATATGCCAAAGAGAAGCCTTAAAGTGCTTTCTTTAAGTGAAAAGATAAAAGTTCTTGACTACAGGAAAAAAAATCGTAGATTGTTAAGTGATTATCTCTTAGATAATAGTACCTGGCTTATATGTGAATAATCATAGGTTGCTAAGTGAAAAGAACAAATCTATTTGTGAAATTATGAAGAAGGAAAAAAGAATTCATCCTAGTGTTACTGTCACACCTCAAACTGCAAAAGTTATGGCCACAGTGCATGGCTAAGTGTTTAGTTATGATGAAAAAGACATTACATTTTTAGGTGAAAGACATAAATAGAAATGAGTTCTGTTTGACAGCATCGTGTTCTGTAATGTTCATGGTTTTAGGCAACTATAGGGAATCTTAGAATGTATTTCTCGTGGTTGAGGGAGGAACTTTTATATATTTTTCTTTGAAAATCTCCCAACAGCCTTTTTCTGTAGCATTCTCAGAAGTTCCTATTAATTGAATACTTGATTTATTGTAGTAGGGTCTATTTTTTCTCTTGTTTTCCATTTGTCTACATTTTAGTTCTATATTCTAAACTATTACTTTCGTTTTTTATCTTCTAGCCCTTCAGCGTTTTTAGTCAGGTTTTTAATTTACAAAATTGTGCATTTTTTAAAAAAGTTTTTGTTTTACAGCATTTTTTATAGATGCAATATCTTCTCTTAGATTTTGCAGACATTGAATCTAATAGTTCTGTTACAATTCTGCACTAATCCTGAATTTTCTTAAATTGTCTCTTTTGTTATCTATCATTTATGTAGAACAATTTATTGGAATGTCTGTCGAATTGACCACCATTTTTTCTTTAGTATTGAGGCACTAATAAGCTATGTAAAGCCCTGGGAACCGTATGGGAAGTATAGATAGATCGGCCTCATCTTGGTGTGATGGTGCAGGCACCAACCTATTTCACTGGACCATGGTAAATTGAAATCCGTCTCTTAGGCAAGCACTTTCCCAGAGAAGGATGCCCAGTCTCCCACATAGGGGCTACTTGCCTATTCTATTTGAATTAGTTGCCTATTAGGAGTAATAATCTCTAATACATATCATGTAAACAATTTCTCAGTCAATTTTTTCCTTAGACTGTGCTTATGGTGAAAATATAAAAGGGTGCAGAATAAGATATCTGAAAATCTAGGTTCAAGTGTCTATATCTACATTTATTTCATATTTGGCTTTGGACAAGCCACAGACATTCCTTAAGTTAATTTTGTCTTCTTGAAAATGCTATTAACCTCAGCAAGGAACAAATGAGATAATATGAATAAAATAGTTTCATGGATTATAAAATAGTCCATTATATGAGGTATTATTGTTATGACAGCAATCACTGAAGAGCACCTACTATAATAGAAAATTTTCTTTATGCAAAATATGTCATAAAGGAAAAAAATTATATAATGTGCTGAGCATGCTATCAAGTATTGTTTATTGCTCAAGGGGCATTTCTATAAGAACTTGGCATTGCTATTCTCTCAGTGTCAAATACATCATTGTGGCTGCATTCTATAACACCATAATTTGGGGCATCTTTCACCAATTTCTCATATAATGAATACAGACAATTTTCCATACTGAAGCAAAAATAGAGAGTGCTGGTTTCTTATGATTGAAAAAGATTATAGTTTATTGTAGAAATAGATTCTTATCCAGGGCTCTGTGCCCTTTGTTTCAACAAGCTTTAAAAGCCTAGCTCAAATATGTTCCTTAATGGCTGATGAAATATACAAAACATACTGAAATACTGGGAAAAATCTGGGGCGATTCAGCATGTGCAAATACAGATATCTCAGTCTGTATTTCCTGTTGTGCAGATGGAATTTTCCCCAGTGCGCCTGCAATGAGTCCATAATATCCTGCCATATACACACATCCAGGGCTCAAGCCCACGGCAATCTTTTCATTATCAAACCCACTGTCAAAACATTGGCATCATATCAAGAGCATAGAGACAACAAAGCTAAATTATCAGTTACTATGACAGAGAATGCTAGATTGGCTACATAGATATTACCTTTGTGTTAGAGATAATTATTCCAACAAAGAGTGAATGAATCATTTTCATACGACCAGGCAAAATTTCAAATCTTATCTTTCAGGGGTTTCTGCATTTAAACATCATATATATGTGGGGTTTTGTGGTGTGTACATGTGTGTGTGTCATATCTCTCTATATATGCACATATAACATGTACATGTATATATTACATATAACATATATTTATATTAAATTATCATTATACTTAGTGAAAAATCTGTCCTGCTCCCCACCTCTACTTAACATCCACATCTACCTAAACATACAAAAAGAAAATTATTTTTCTGTCTTTATTTTTTTGATTTTGTCTATATTTACATGTGACAAAGGATGTATTAATCTAGTCCCCCTTATTACATATAAAGTAGCATACAACCACACACTTCTGTACCTCACTTTCTTCATTTAATAGTAGTTAGTGTACAAATACTAATATATACATTTCTCATTATTTTGTACAGAAACATATTTTCCACTTTATGAGAATCCATAATTATTTAACCAGTGCCTTCTTAGTAGCATATTACGAATAATTTAATATTTAAAGACTACTTTAATGGAAACCTACACAAGTCATTTCCCAGGAGAGCAAGCACAAGTAGACACGCAGATTAAAAGGTTATGCACATTTATAATTGTGAAAGATATTGTCATGTTTTCTACATAGAGATTGTAGAAATTTAATATGCAAATGGAAATATATAAAACTGCCTGTTTCCTCACAGCCTCACCAATGTATTACGTAATCTCACTATGGGCTTTGAGTCAATATATTATGTATTTGGGAAGAGAGTGGCTTGGTGGAATTTTAAATGTAATTTTATCTTATTAGAAGTGAGGTTGAGCATTTATTCATCTGTTTAAAAAACAGCTATACTTATTCTGTGACTGAATATTTGATAGTTTTGCTCATTGGTAGTAAGGGTTTTGAAACTTTTCTCATTGACTCCTAGAAACTCTTCATGTAATTAGGATATTATCCATTTAACAAAGTATGAGATACAAACACCTTTTTATTTCAAGTTTCATGTTTGCTCATCTGAACAGGTGCATGGTGTGAAGTAACGTAGAAGTTTTTGACTTTTATGAAGTCATGATTATCAATATTTTCATATATATCTTCAGAATTTTAATAATATTAGAAAAGTCTTTCTATTTCAATACTATGAAGACATTCTCCCTTCGTTTTTATTTTTATTTTCTTTTCTTTTTTCTTCATTTAAAAAGTGCCCTTTCGACTTAAAAATCTAATTTTTTTTTTCAAGATTATTATTCAGTTTTCCCTCAATTTTTGGCATTCTCTTTCATTCATTTGGCTTTATAATATTAATTTCTACTATTTTTTATTAAAATGTGTATATATTTAAGGTGTACAGAATTGGTGACATGTTTTATTATATATAGTGATAGTATTACTATAGCCAAGCTAATTAACATATCCGTCCTCTTACATACTGACTCTTGTGCTTGTGGTGAAAACATTTAAGATCTACTGTTTTACTAAATTTCAAGTATATAATATAACATTATTAACTATAGTCATTATGCTGTACATTAAATCTCTAGAACTTACTCATTCTACCTAACTGAAACTTTTTACACTTTGACTAACATCTCTCCATCCCCACACCATTGTTAACTACCATTCTACTTTCTGCTTCTATAAATTTGGCTTTTTTAGATTCCAGATATAAGTGAGATCAGACAGTATTTTTCTTTCTCTGTCTGGCTTATTTCACTTGGCATCATGTCCTCCAGTTTCACTCATGTTTCAGATGGCAGAGTTACCTTCTTTATAAAGGCTGAGTAATATTTCATTATTTCTTTATCCATCAATTTACCAGGTACTTAGATTGTTGCCGTACATTGGCTATTGTAAATATGCAGCCGTGAACATGGGAGTGCATCTGTCTCCTTGGCACACTGAATTCAAATTCTCTGGATATAAAGCCAGAAGTGAGATTCCTGGATCGTAGACTAGTTCTATTTTTAACAGTGAGGAAACTCCACACTGTCTTCCATAATGGCTATATTAATTTGCATTCCCCAAATCAGTATACTAGAGTTCCCTTTTCTCCACATTCTTACCAAAACTCATTATCTTTTGTATTTTTATAATGGCCATCCTAACAGGTGTAAAGTGATACCTCATTGTAGTTTTTATTTAATGAAAACTACTGACAATTAGTAATGTTGAGCATTTTTCATATACCTCTTGGCCATTTGTATTTCTTCTTTGAGAAAATGTCTATTCATGCCTATTTTAAACCCAGGTTATTTGTTTTGTTTTTGCCTCTGAGTGTGTACGTGTTACTTATATATTTTTAATATTAACCTCTTATCAGATATCTGGCTCGCAAATATTTTCTGTCAATCTGTAGGTTGCCACTTCATCATGTTTTTTTCTTTTTCTGTGCAGAAGCCTTTTACTTTGGTATACTCCCAGTTAGTTGATTTTTGCATTTTTTTGCCTGTGCTTTTGGAGTCATAGCCAAAAGGCAATTGCCAAAACCAATGTCAAAACTTTTTCCTATATTTCCTTCTAGGACTTTTAAGGCTTACATTTAAGGCTATAATTCATTTTGATTTTATTTTTGAGTATGATATATGGTGAAGGTCTAGTTTTATTTTTTTGCATGTCAATACTCAGTTCTTCTAACACCATTTATTGAAGAGACTATTCTTTCCCTAGTATATATTCTTTGTGCTCTTGGCAAAGACTAGTTGATTAGTTGATAAGCATGGTTTATGTCTGGGCTCTCTATTCTCTTCTGTTGCTCTATGTGAGTGTATGGCAATACTAAACTGTTTTGATTACTATGTATTTTTGATTAGCTTTGTAATACAATTTAGGAAACGTGATGCCTTCCACTATGTTCTTGCTCAGAATTGCTTTGGTTAGTTAGAGTCTTTTTGTTCAATAAATATTTTAGAATTCTTATTTTTATTTCTGTAAAAGAAGCTTAACATTTTGATAGGATTACATTGAATCTACATATTATTTTGGAAGTATGAACATTTAAAAAATAATAATTTTTCCAATCCATGAACATGGGATATCTATCCACTCATTTGTGTCTTTTTCAATTTCTTTCATCAATATTATAGTTTCATATCATATATCAATATGTGTAGTTTTCAGAATACAAACCTTTCACTATATTACTTAAATTTATTCCTAATTTTTGTTGCTATTTAAAATGGGATTATTTTCTTGATTTTTTGGTACAGTTTGTCTTCATTTCTTCCCTTTCAGAGTCTTCCTGATTAGTCCTTATTTGTTCATATAAATCTAAGATTAACAGGTTTAGCTCCAAACACTACAAAAACCAAAGAAAATTAAAAACAAGGAAACAAAACAAATATTCTCTCTGTTATTACTAATGAAACCATGTTGAATTTATAAACTCATGTTGGAGTTAATTCAAATTTTAAGCCTAGCATTTTAAATTGAATTATCTCAAAAAGACACTTTTGTCTTGTGTTATAGAAGAGGAATAAGAAAAGAACAAAAAAGAGTTTGAAATGGGATGCATTGTTATTTAAATATTATTTTATAGTTCTGTCCAATTATATCTTAAGCATCTTTGAGGTTGATAACAACATATTACAATCTTACTTTTTCCTTCATAAAAAATAACAATTTTTAATACACAAAACAAAGCCTTAGTAAATATTTATTGGAATAAGTCTTAAATATGATTACAATAACTGTGTTTAAGGATATATTAGGCAACTCCTCCCACTTTACATAAAATGCTTACAGTTAGCCACAGCACACAGTTTATAGATATAATTTGTATAGTATTATATATAGTTTATTTTATTTCGCTATTATATGTATATATGTATATATAATATTTATCCAATGTTAGATCTAATTTTTTTCATGACAGCATCTTGCTCTGTCACCCGGGCTGGAGTGCAGTGGTGCTATCTCAGCTCATTGCAACTACCTCCCAGTTCAAGTGATTATTGTGCTTCAGCCTCCTGAGTAGCTGGGCATGCACAACCACACAAGCTAATTTTGTTGCTGTTTTTGTACTTTTAGTAGAGAAGGGTTTTGCCGTGTTGCCCAGGCCTGTCTTAAACTCCTGGCCCAAGTGATCCACCAGCCTCGGCCTCCCAAAATGCTGGGATTACAGATATAAGCCACCATGCCTGGCCGGATTTTACATATTATTTAAATTTTATAATACAAAGATACAAAATGTAATGTATACAAAAGTTGAATGATTTCCAGCTGACCAGTTAGCAGATATTTTAACATAAAAAACTGTATTTTTTTCAAGTTTTAAACATTAATAATTCTGGATCATTCACAGAGTTGTAGCACTGAGTATTTAGCGTCATAGACTTGTCCATGGTTCTAACTGGAATTTCAAAATTTCACATCACTTAAATTTTGCCAAATGACTTGATATTATGATAGTGAACCTATTTCTTCTGATGTCTTAATTGAATTCTGTTCATAATCATATCATGTATTAATTTAGATTTTAAAAATACTGGTAGATTTACCAATAATTTTACTTTTACTAATCTGAATCTACTGGTTTGCATCAAATATAATAGAGCCCCAGATATAGAAATTTACATATGCAGAGATTGGTATAAATGTCTATGTTCCTTTTGTTATAAATCTCCATCTTAACGTTTTAAAACATAGAGTTAATATTATTATAATTAAAATATTCTTCCTAGTTCCCAATGTAAAAAGATACCACAGAAATATTTTAAATGCTACAAATTGTTTTTATATTTTCCATACCACCAGAAAGTTTCATGAAAATTCATGAGTTTTTAATATTAATATTAAATATTAATTAATTTAATTTATTTTTTAATAATTATTTTAATAATTATTTTATTTATTTATTTATTTATTAAATAAATTTATTTGTTTATTAAAATATTATTATTTATTAAAATAAATATTTTAATAATTATTAAATAATAATTAATTTAATATTAAAAGGAATGTGTGACTGTAAAATCATTCACACATACTGACATGCAGTATGAAAATATCCAAAAATATATGTAACCTACAATTAAAATACCGCTAAACTATCTACTTTCAGGACTTAAAGTATATTTTTCAAATATTTTTATCTACTAAAAAATTGTTGATAAGACATAAAAATAGATTCATGCTTACTTATACATAGATATAGAAATAGATGTAAATAAACAGGAATGTAAAAAGATTATTTTCAGAGTCACTGAATAGTTCGTATAATTTTAACAAAATTGAATATAACCAGACCTTGAAAATTGGAAGTATCAAGAATGTTCTCAATAATTTTCTCTTTTATACTTTGTAAGTGCCCATTTTAAAATTCTTTAAATTTGATTATCATTCTATTCACTTTTTCTAAAAAAAAAAAAGTCAGATTGATGTAGATTGTATTACGGTTATTGACATGACAATTCTCACCCACATGTCCCCAATGCCAGCAGAAATGCAAGAACCAGACAGAAATATAACTACCCCCCCAAAAATGTGCTACTACCAAAATAAAATTATTGCTAATAATTGTTAAAGGCCTATTTTCAGAAAGCCTTTTAAAATAGAAAACATTTTATTCATAATTTTATTTCTATATGTCTATATATATATTCATATGTAGACTTATATTTAAGACATCTATGATCATCATTTTGTTTCTTTTCTCAAAATACTAGTTGTTGCACAACTTTACTGAAAGTAAGGAATAATAAAGATACATTTCAAACTTTGCCTTGGAGGAAATCTCTTTCACATTTTTCAGGTGTGTGAAAGACAATCATAAGATGAATTTCCCCAAATTTTCTCTGTATTCAGGAAAATGTTTGTCCTTTACATATAAAAATTACAATAATATACTACCTTTTATTATGTTTTTAATGTAATATCCACGTAAAAGTCATTTTTACCAATATGCAAAGCATCAATGGCCAATAAGATGCAATAACATTTGTTTTTAGAAAGGAAAAGGTGATATGAAAGTGTAAATTTATTGGCATAATATATGCATTCCAACTATCATTATAGACATATATTAAAGAATGTTGGTTACAAGATTATTGAACAGAAACCATCAGAGTGCCTTCTTATAAAATAAGTGACCACTCAGATGCATAGTTCTGTTTAGAAATCATTGTTGAATATTATGTAGCCATAAAAATTGATGAGTTCATGTCCTTTGTAGGGACATGGATGAAATTGGAAATCATCATTCTCAGTAAACTATCGCAAGAACAAAAAACCAGACACCGCATATTCTCGCTTATAGGTGGGAATTGAACAATGAGAACACATGGACACAGGAAGGGGAACATCACACTCTGGGGACTGTTGTGGGGTGGGGGGAGGAGAGAGGGATAGCATTAGGAGATATACCTAATGCTAAATGATGAGTTAATGGGTGCAGCACACCAGCATGGCACATGTATACATATGTAACTAACCTGCACATTGTGCACATGTACCCTAAAACTTAAAGTATAATAATAATAAAATAAAATAAAATAAATAAAATTTTAAAAAATCATTGTTGAAAGGTTAATGGTTATAGACACAAAGCAAAAGATTTTATTGCCATTTAATTAACTATTCTGAGTATGGTATGAGATGCTGAGAGTAAAATGGAGCAGAGATTAGATTTAAAGCTTACATTTTTAATAAGCTTTATATAAAACAACTAATTAAGTATGTTAACTGCAGAGTTAATGTTGAGGCCCCAGTGTAAAACACTGGAAATACAGCATTAAATGTTCTAATTAAAAACACTTTCAGTTGCAATTATATCTTTAATAGAAAATTTAATTTTATAGAGTAGTATAGGGAACTAAAATTAGCATTCTTATTTTATACATACAAACACACACACACACACTCGCACAGAGTTAAGCATGTACATTGTATTAGTAATGGGTTTCCAATATTTCTATGCCATTATTACTAAGGTAACTTTATTAAAGGAAATTAAATACTAATGTTAACACAAAAATCATTTTTACTTAAAAAATTTAGAGTAGCATGAATATCAAGCTTTATACTACGAAGTAACAATTTTATTGATAGAACTAAATTATATCTGAAAGTTGTCAGAATCAAGATGAAGCCCATATTTAAAAAAAAATATATCTTGATAAATAGAGCCAACAAAAGCCTTGAAGAGAGGGTTTATATGCTTACAGGCCTGACGACAAAAACTATCACAAAAGACTGCAAAAACCACAACCTTCCACAAAGGCTATTTGCAACCTTACACAAAAAATATCTCTGCAAAAACATCTGCCCGAGAACTGCCAGACCAATGTCAAACTGGAGTTATCCTTGTTATTGATCTTTTTAGCCAAGGATAATTATTTCAAAACAATAATATAGTCTTGTTCATTTTTTCCTTTAAATATCTTTATCTTCCTTTACCTCTCTGAGAACACACATAGTTTACTATGGCACAGTTTTTCCCACTGCATTTCTCTATTCCCAAATAAATGCCATTTTCTGTTATAGAACCTCTGTTATTTACATTATTTACATAGAAATTGTGGCTCTTATACGCAATGACTTAATCTTTAAATATATTTTACTACATTGCTGTATCTTAATCTTTATTTATTAGAATTCTTGGCAGAAAATGACTCTTTGGACTGTGTTGTAGTAGTGAAAAACCCATTTAAACTGGCTGAACTCATGTTGGTTGTGAACCAATGACTGGAATGTAGTTCAGTCTCAAAAAATATAGAATCAGGTTATTGAAAGCCATGAGGATCTTCCTTTCTCATCTGAATCTCTCTGTGTCTCTAGCTCCAGACAAAATTCCTCTATCTAGCCAAAAAACAAAACAAAACATGGCTTTTACCAGTTCCTGAGGTTTAGATTTTGTAGTCTGAATCACCTGTAAGAATAATAACATGCTCTAGCTTCTAGTTTAAAAACCTTAGGCAAAGGATTCGTTGCCCAGTCTAGGACTAAGCCTAGCCATTTTGTGGCCACCCTACTAATTGTACCTTTGATGAGGCAAGGAGAAGCTATGATACTCACTTGTAATCCCCATGATAATTATGTGATTGTGAAGGAGGTAGTTGCTAGAAAAGGAGTACAGTTTCAGAAAATTCCAACAATTAAAACACATTGGAGTATTAAAATTATTTTGTTTTTCAGTTGCCCATTTAAGAAACTTTTCTCTGGAACGTTCTTGATGAATGATCCCCTCTTTGTGTTTAAATAATTCTCATTGTTAAGAATGTATTATTTTGATCACGATTTCTTGCAAAATGCAAGCAGGCAGCTATGACTTCCAATCTTTAGCCTACTTCGTGTTCCATATGTGACTTTTTGCAGAAGCCTAACCTGCATAATCTCAGTTAACTGTCTCTTCTGCCCAGCAGTGCGAAAGGGACTAAGTAGAAGAATGTGGCAGAGCAGCAAGCTTCTCTATGGACGAAGCTTCTGAAAATGTTAGTTCCTGTGCTGTTAGAAAGTCTTCTCAGATTCTGCTACAAACTGCCTTGATTTTTGTTCATTCTGCTAGTTCTGTCATGGAGATTCATGCAAACAATGTCAAAATGCTCTTCTACAAAAACACTTCAAATACTTGAGGATAGTTGATATGTTTTCTTTACATGCACCTGCTATATTTGAACCTAAGCAGAATTTTATCTGCATACACATTTTATCTTGCTATATTTGACCTCTTATTCCAGTCTGTCAGGATTTTAAACTATGGATTCTGGTGCATGGAATTCTAGCTGTCAATCTCAGCTTGGTGTATTTGATAACCATAACCTCTATATCTTATCACATCATGGATAATAAATATTTGAAAGTGTAGATCCAGAGAAGATCCTGATCTTCTCTTTAAAGAATTCTATCAAGGTTGACATCTATCAACATACTTTGAATAAATATATTTAATAATCTACAGATCCAACTATTGGCTTTATATTCCAGCCCATATCTTTTTACCTTGCCCAAAAATTTGTAAGGGAAGACTTTATCAGTCATTTTCTGCAACCAAGATTTGTAGATTTAATATAATGTCAATACACATAACTAAGTAAAAGCAAATAAGTCTTTACAATCTCAGAAATTCAATTTTAATAAGATTAATAACTATTGATGCTTATTATTCAGAATTGTGGATGCACCATATAATAATGTACATGAAATAGTATTTTTATCAAGAGCTAAGAGAAAGATAAAGTGGTATTATTATGATGCAGATTTCGTTTATCCTAAGTGAAACAACTACCATAAAAAAAAAAAAGCCTAATTTGCCCCAAGTAGTAGTCACTGAATTCACATTGTATCCCAGCAATTACTCCTTTCTAGCTCCTCCTATGCCATCTGTCTAGTTCCTCCTGTGTTCTGTAGAGATTTGATTACACCACATACTGGATGATAATATTATTTCCTTAGAAATATGTTATAAATAATGCTTAGGTTGACAGGTAAGTCTTCATGTGCCTAATTATCCATAATGTAGATATTTTTACCTTGACTACATATTACAAATCCCCAAGGAGCTTAAAATGTTCTAGTGATCAAGCAATTAAATACAAATTAATTGAATCATAGTCTCCACATAAATCATTTTTAAAGAACACAAGATTGGTTCTAATGAATAGTCAGACTGGAGAACTGTGGACACCACCATTTCTAAGATTCTAAAAGCAGCATTGCTAAGACAGTGTGAGAAGAACACTCTTCTATGCCTAAGGCAAATTTATTAAATAAGAACAGTCTATCTCACGTCCAAACGTAGTCTTTTTTTTTTTTCTCTATGCCCTGAGAGTGTCTTTACACCTTAGTGAGCTCTGCACTGTGGGGCTTTTCCATTTCCACAGGGAACACATTTTTTTCAGCAAAACTTGTTTTATTCTTCCTCTTCCACATTCGAAGTTCTCATCCCATCTCAACACACAATGTATGTGCTTCTCAAGTAGCTTGTCAGGGAATTTGTTGTTACCCATCTAATGTCTCATATGAGAAAAAAAGCTTGTGTCAGAATGCAAATCTAAAGAATACCTTTTGGTTCACCTGTCATTCTTTTCTTAACCACTTTTTCCATGAAGGAAGACAGGTGTTGATTTACATTCTTACACAAGTTTCTTATCTCATTGCAGAAGAGTAATAGTTTCCAGGTTGCTATGGGTCCACAGGGCCACAGTGTTATATAGCACTACTAATATTTAGCTTTTTAAAGCATAATCTGTAGACCAACAGTAGCAGGATTACTTGCAAGTGTGTTACAATTGCAGAATTTTAGGCCCCACCTGAGTCAAAATCTGAATTTTTAACAAGGTCACCCAAGAAACTCACTTCCACAGTAAAGTTTGAAAATCAGTGATTACCATGCACCTTAAAAAGAAAACAAGCTGAAAAAATTTACACATGCACTGCTGGCTGACATGCTGATAGAGGAATTATCTTTTTCAAATAAAGTAGTGATGGCATAATATTAGGAAGTATGAAGAGAATAGCATTTTTATCTATAAATCCCACTGTTCCCGCTATTGACTATGTGATATTAGGCTAGTAATTTAATCTCTACGAGCCTCATTTTTTTGTCTTATAAAATGAAGTTAAGAATACTTACATTTCAGAGATTTCATGAGACTTAGTTCCAGTGTACATAAAACACCTGGTACAAGTCTGTGATATCATAGATGCTAGGTTAAGTCTATGGTTTCTCATAATATTGTAAAGCAGAAAAATTTGGAAGGAAAACCCTGGACAAAGGTGGTCAGGGTTTATGATGTCAATCATAGTGAGCTAATGGTCAGGAGATGTGGATTCTAGTTGTGATTTGGACTCATTCAGCATGTTGGTCTATGTCCAAGGACCTAAACTGCCAATGCCTCAGTTCTCTCATATATAAAAAGAGAATTTTAGAAAAGTAAATTTTGACCTTTAAACTTTATGAATCTGACAGTTAATCAATATTTGACTGCTTTAATAAAATCAGCATTTTCAATTTCTATAAGTTGTATTTTTGACTATGAAGAGTTGAAATTATTTAAAATGGCTAGAAACCACTAATGATTGTCTTATATTACCCTTTAATTTTGGTCTATTCTTTGCATCTGAATTATTCTACATAACAAGAGTGACACAACAAAACACTGGATGTGCTGTTTTCATTTCCCTATCATTCTTTAATATTATACAATTTATCTAAATTAATGGGCCATCTCTCCATTTTCTTTTCTATTTTGACCTTTAAAGTCCATGTTCAGTGATTTTATAAACCTTTTCTCAATACACACATTTTTAGCTGTGTCTTTTCTGAAACTTTGCTTGTCTCTTTAGCACCTCTTTTTATATTTACGGAAAATAAAATGCCATCTTTTCCTAAATTCCACATTCATTTTTTGTGAGAAGACAGTGCTACCTGCTGTATTACCTTGTTGTATTTTTCTATTTGACCCATATCCACTGTCTGCAGACTCTCCTCTCTCTTCTCAAAATTGGTGCCTCTCCTACACTGAAAGCAATACATGAGCTACATTTTTTAGACTTCCAGAATACTGAGAGGGGTTTGTAAATGACAAGCCAACATTAAAAACTAAGGTATGCCATAGACATTTGTTTTACCACATATTTTAATATCTCCTCCCTCAAATACAAGTGAATGTATAACAGGTTGAAGAAAACATCAAACTCCACATTTGAAGCCTTTTATGAATATGAGGGAACTTGTCCAACCTGGCCATCTTTCACCTACCTGAGAATTACCAGTCAAATATTACCTTTTTTTTCTCTTTTTGAGTCATAACTGACAGAGCAGGAGCATCGCCATCTTGGACAAGCACCACCATTTTAAATTACCCCTTGATCCAAAACCACCTAAATCCAAAGGGCATCAGCATAATGGCTAAGGACAATATGACCATAAACCACAAATGACACCTCCAACCAGAAACATTCCAACCCTAAGATAAACCCCTCCCCAACCAGAAACATGCCAGCCCCAAGATAACCTCCCCTCCAGCAGGAGAGATGTCAGCCTCAAGATAACCTCTCCTCCAACCAAAGACATTCCAGTCCCACAATCAACTTCTCCTCCACACAGAAACATTCCAAGTACTCCTTTGTTAAGTTCTCTCACCCTGAACCCTTAAATACTCTTAGTCTGTAAGAGAGAGTGCTCCTGACCAAAATAGGCCAGAAGCCCCTCTCAGGTTTATTCTCCAAAATAAATCTGTCTTTGACTGTTGAACCACTTTCTGTGTTTCTTTCCTGTTTCTTTAACTCTTACATTTGGTGCCAAGACCCGGAATGGGTTTCAGGGGTAGAAGCTCTCTTGCAACCCAGGAAGCAGTGGGCAGTGACAGCTCATCCCACTGGATCCTGAGAGTCTCTGGCCATCCACCCATCTTGTCTCTCACTTCACTTTTTGAGTGATTTGCGTGAGGAAGACAACTAACTTGAAGGGGACTGCAAGGCTCAGGCTAGGGCACTCCCCAGTGGACTACAAAACCCTTAGCTATCAGGAATCCACCTCTGACCACCCCCAATGGGTATTTTGCTCTGTAACCCTTGTCCTCTCCTTCTCCCTCATCCTCCTCCTACTCTCTCTCTCTCTCTCTCTCTTCCTTGTGTGGCTCCAGTCCAAGGGGCCGTTTGCCAATTCCAACAGGAACATCCAACATCGGACACTAATCTCACTGACTGGTAAGATCTGCCCTCCCCTAGCTTTCTCCTGCTACCCAGGAAAGTCAGGTCTACCATCCCAGTCTTCAGAGCACCAGTGGGACTAAGCTAGAAGAAATTCTGGAGACAGCCAGTTTCTTCTCAGCTTAAACGTCCTCTTTAGAAACAGGATTCCAAGTCTCTGTCATTTGTCTGGGGATGCCGAGAACAAATACAGACACACTCAGCCTTTTCTCATCAGTCCCCATGTGTGCCAAACAATTTCACATTCCTAGTCCTTGCCACTTTTCACAACCTCGCCTAACTTGGCTTACAGGGAGCATAAAGCCAAAGTGTTTGGTTTTTTATTGCAACATGGCCTGGCTCCGATATAAATTAGATAATGACAGCCAATGGCCTGAATATGGCATCTTTGACTTTCAAATTCTCAGGGACCTTGAGAACTTTATAACCAGAAATATCAAATGGCAAGAGGTTCTCTATATTCAGGCTTTCTTCTACCTTTGATCCCCACCCTCCCTGTGTCAAGCTTGCACCCCTCATGAAATCCTTCTTCTTAATGAAAACCCTCCCCTCGTCTCTCCTTCCTCCAAAACTCCTTCCTTCAAAATGTCTTCCTCCAAAACCCCTTTGACCCTGCATTCGAACCCCCTCCATATTCTAATATGCTTGCATCCGCTCCTTGCCTTCCAGAACCCTCCGCCACAGTGGTCCTTCCTGCCTGCCAGCCTTCAGCTCCAAATCCCACTCCTCCTCTTTCTTCACCTGTTATCTGTTCAAAAACTACTCCAACCAACCTCAGGAGATCTGACTGCCTTGGCCTCCCAAAGTGTTGGGATTACAGGCATGAGCCACACTGAGATTGTGCCATTGCACTCCAGCCTGGGCAATAAGAGTGAAAATCCGTCTCAAAAACAAAAATTACTCCAGCTAGTCAAAACATCTCTGCCATTCTCCTTCTCTGGATAGTGGCTGGGGTTGAAGGCATTGCTTGCGTTCATGCCCTTTCTCCATGTCCTGATTTGTTGCAGATCAAACAGCGCCTGGGATCTTTCTCTGAAAATCTCTCTCATTATCGCTGGGAATTCCTGCACATAACCTAATCCTTTCATTTAACTTGGCATGATATTTATATAATTCTAACCTCCACCCTCACCCCTGATGAAAAAGAGCGCTCAGTTTAATTAAAATAAATATTCCAAGCTTTGAGTATATTCAAAAGGCCTTTATTTTTTTGTTTTCATAAATCTTGTTTTCCTGGAAAAGGTTTTTTCCCAGTCGACTGAATTACTTTTATACATTCTGTCTTGCCACTCCTGGTGTATGAAAAACCCTAAAATGACTTGTAGTGGCCTCAGACTCCTTGGGAAAACAGAAAAGGCACCACAAATCCCGTCTTGGGAAAAATGTCTGTTTTCCTTATGGAACCCATGGAATTAGAGGTGAATAAGCACCTCTCAAAATCTGTCTTTATCTTCCAGCTCTACTTGTTTATTAGGCCCTGGAATCTGTTTTCCTAGCCCTGTTCTTAAAGAGCCTTACCCAAAGGCCAATAATCCAACTGGGAAATTAGCAAAAAAAAAAATATCTTAACTACTGGATCTTCCGGTTTTCTGTGTGACTACATATGTGTTGTGCGTGCAATGTGTATTAAAAAGCTCTAATTGGCCTAAGAAAAATAAGTGCTTAAATCACACATTTTTAAGGGAAAAGTAAAAGCTGTGTGACCTTCCAGCTCACATGACTTTAATCTCTAAAACTTACTAGTACAGTAAGATTACAAATGTCTTAAGAGTTTCCAGCATACATTTTTGTTTGCACTTATTGATCAAGCAATTTCATGCTTATCTCTGCCAAATAGTATAAGGTGTCAAAATTTGGCATAGAAACTACAAAACTATAACTCAGCCCAAACAGAATAATCTTTGCTTGTGCAATTTTTTAATAAATGAAATATTAATATTGGTGTAATAAAGATAGTTATATTTTGAACTATTTGGTGAAGTACCCTAACTTCTAATCCTGTGGCCTTAGGCAGTCTAGCCCACAGACATGAAGGAAGATTGTTTTTGGAAAAGACTGTAATCATCTTTGATATTAAAGTAAAGATAATTTATATAAAAATGAATCTTATATGGTAAATTCTTGTACTAAAGTAAATTAACTGATTACTTAAAGAGAGGTATGTTTGCAACAAGTTAGAAAGTCAAGGCATGTCAGAGATAGTCTGTGTAAGTCATGAAAAATTTTATAAAAGGCAATTTATGCAAGAAATGTTGCACAATTTAAAAGGGACTAGGCCTCCTGAATGCTTTATAAAATGCCACTATAACTCTTAGCTGTACAACTTGCCTGCTTTGCAGCTAGGTAAGACCTAAGATGCATGGAGTTGAATGCTGGAGTAAGTCAGAACTTATTTGCATTTCTTTCTAGGTCCTAGGCTCTACACCTAGTACATAATCAAAATCCCAAACTTACCAACAAAAGTAAAGGTTGCTGAAAGTTAACATAATATGTATTTAAGACTATTAAAAAAATAGTTTACATATACTTTTAGTAAAAAGATTATAAGGAGGCATGAGAATATGGATTTTTACCTAGATTAAAAGGTTAAAGAAATCTTTTAAGTTGAATAAAATAAAAATTAAGGTTTCAGCAAGTTTTGGAAGGTTAATTGTAAAGGAAATTCTGTGTGTAAACATATTGGCTAAAGTTGAAGTGTATCATCCAGTTTTTCTGTAAATTTTCCAAATTCTGGAAACTATCTGTGAGTATTCTTAAGTTATGGCAATATAGTTATTTGCATAAGTGCAATAGGAATGTTTTATTTTGTAACAGGGCACAATTGGAAAACCTGATTATTTTTACCAAGGCTTTAACTGGAATTGTGTGCTTTCCTTTAAGGAATGAAATTTAACTTATGAAGCCAAGAAAACCCTTAGGGAACTGGCCTCATATTTTTTGTACACAGTCTCTGTACAGGGTTTCTGACCTGTGGTAAGTAAAGAATGTCACTTTCTGACAGGCCGGGAACCCCAAGTTGTTTTGGAATACCAAAACCATAGCATGGGTCATCCCATTCCTCAGTCCGCTCCTAACAATATGCCTAGGACTAACGTTCTCACCCTGCCTAATTAACACTTTTCAAATATTTTTAACTGACAAGATCATGGCCATTTCACAGATAACTACCCAAAATCATATATAGATGGTGTTACTCCTACAGTCAATCTGAAACCAGAAAACTCTCTGTCCCTTCATCATCAGGAAGTAGCCAGAAAGAACACGCCATCCTTCATCTGTTTTTATAACAATAGGGTCTAGATTGACAGAGCAGGAGCATTGCCATCTTGGACAAGCACTGCTATTTTAAAGTTATCCTTGATCAAAAACCACCTAAATGCAAAGGGCATCCGCATAATGGCTAAGGACAGCATGACCATAAACCACAAATGACATCTCCAACCAGAAACATTCCAACCCTAAGATAAACCACTCCCCAGTCAAAAACATGCCAGCCCCCAGATAACCTTCCCTCTGGCAGAAGAGATGTCAGCCCCAAGATAACCTCCCCTCCAACCAGAGGCATTCCAGCCCCACAATCAACTTCTCCTCCACACAGAAATATTCCAAGCCTGTGTTAAGTTCTCTCACCCTGAACCCTTAAATACTCTTAGTCTTTAAGAGAAAGCTCTCCTGACCGAAATAGGCCAGAAATCCCTCTCAGTTTTATTCTCTAAAATGAACCTGCGTTTGACTGTTGACCCACTTTTCGTGTTTCTTTCCTCTTGCTTTAACTCTTACAATAACTTCCATGTTAGTCTACACATTCATCATTCCTAGTAATTAATTAAAGTAGAACAAGGTCTCACATATTTTTTTTTACATTCTCTTGTAGCAGGAAGTCTACCTTACATATAGCTCAGCAACCTGGTAACCACCATCTCATCAAGTAAATGGTTTTCTGGCAAACTGGTAGGAAAAACAATGCTGTTTACAGCTGTCAGATACCGCAATTCTTTTCAAATTTTCCATAGCCCCTAAATCTCAAATTAATCTAATATTTGTTGTGAATTCCTTTTAAAACCTGTTTTAAGTTTATTACTCAAATCACTCTTTTTAAAAAGTATCAAGAATACTACTTAAACTTGCTCCCCTAACTTGTGTGTGTGTGTGTATGTATCTGAATAGCCATGAATCTCTCACCTACTTTTATTTAGGCTTTCGTTTTTCAAATTTTAACCAGAAATCTAAACATAATTTAAAACTGGGAAGTATTAGTTTACATTAAAGAAGTAGAATCATTCAGGTTTACTGCAGTAAAAGTATGCATCCGTTAAAGCAAAGCTTTAATTTAAAGAGGTAGGGAAAGGGAGAAAAGTATATGGTGGTCTCTCCTTATGTTCATTGTACAAAATGAGTTCTGCCTTTAGAAGGTGACATTCACTTTTTTTAAAATTTACAAATAGCTAGATATTATCAAGTTAGCAAACTTTCATAAAGACACCTGGGCCCAAACATCATGCAAATACTTACTATATACATTTCACTGGCATTTTTACCTCTTTGATTTATAAATGCCAGAGGTTTCGGATTGCTATGAGGGAAAAGAATGACACATTTCCTTGATAAAGATGGGAGAGGTTCAGAATAAAACGTAGCAATCTTTGTCAGGCTATATAGCCTCTAAGATATGTTTTATTATAGTTTACAAACAGAAGCATTTGTCCTGAACTGCCATTTTTTTCAAGCTGAGACATGTTAATGGAATCACATTACTACTCAATAAAACCACCTAACGCATTATAATAGTTTAAGTAGCCCAGTCTAGGAGTTGGCTATGAAAACCATTTGCCACAACAGGAACAAGAGAAAATAACAGAAAAGTCAAAAGGAAATACAGCATGCCGCTCATTATTCACTACAGTGAATTTTGTATGTGTTTACACCAAAATGAAATGCAAATCTCCAAAATTTCATATAAGATTCTTGCTCTGATTTCATTGTAACAGCTCTCAGAACAATTTAAAATAAAGTCTTAACTAATTTAAAGGCATTTACATATTTTAAATAACATGTCTAAGTAATGCGGATATTATTGTTCTTCTCAAAAACAATTCTGGGAAATATATGTGACTTTAAATATACTAAAATGTCATACACACAGTACACACATACACCCACAAGCTGACTGAAGCTGGCTGTGAATACCTCACTCTGTCATTTTGTTCCACAGAAACAGGCATTAGCTTGCCCTGTTCTTTTTGGTATTAACGGGTGATCACCTGCCATGTGGAAAATCTACATATTACTGTGTTAAGTTCAATTCATTCCAATTTTAAATTTGAAGTAGCTTTACTATATTGTATGTGCCATTTCTGAAAGCAGAATCTAAGTTCAGCTAAATATTTCTGAATATCAAAAAAAATTTCAAAGTAATGCTTTTCTTTTTCTGATGGAGATACGTATTTTCAAAAATTTTTGAAGAGTGCTGCAACTTTTAGACTCAAATAAATTCAAAGCCTGATGTATATTTAGTGGGACTCAGTTCTGTAGCACCCATTTTCCACAGTTTCTTCAAATTCTCTAAAGTATGTGTCAAAATTCCTATTCCCCTTAAACTGATCCAGGGTCAGTTTATATGATTAATTGTATATTAAATTTCAAAGTAATATCTAACTTATTCATGGAATTTTAAAAGCCTTGTTATATATGATATAATGTAGAAAGCTAGATGTACTTAAGTTCAAATTCTTCTAATTATTTCTCCCCTCCTAACCTACAAAGAGGAGAGATAAGGGCGAGCTTTATTATACATAGCTGGTGCCTCAGCATAGAATCAATAGTTACTAATACAACATATCCTAATCTTCACATTTTTGCCTTGCACCAGGTCAAGAGTGTCATCCCTTCGTGCTTTGCCAGAGTTCCATTAGTGACTAAATATAATGAGTTGAAC
Organism: Pongo pygmaeus; assembly: GCF_028885625.2. Classification (NCBI taxonomy): domain Eukaryota; kingdom Metazoa; phylum Chordata; class Mammalia; order Primates; family Hominidae; genus Pongo; species Pongo pygmaeus. The sequence goes on along the minus strand of NC_085930.1, from coordinate 14,464,222 downwards.
AGTTTCCCCACCAAATTCAGGTCTATTCAGAACCTCAGGATGTGACCTTATTTGGAAATACGGCCTATATTAGTCAGATCTCATATCGCTAATAAAGACATATCCAAGACTGGGTAATTTATAAAGAAAAAGAGGTTTAATGGTCTCATGATTCCACATGGCTGGGAAGGCCTCACAATCACAGTGGAAGACAAAGGAGGAGAAAGCTCACCTTACATGGCGGCAGGCAAGAGAGTGTGTGCAGGGGAACTCCCCTTTATAAAAACCATCAGATCTTGTGAGACGTTTTCACTATCACAAGAACAGCACGGGATAGACCTGCCCCCATGATTCAATTATCTCCCACAGGGTTCCTCCCATGACACGTGGGAATTATGAAAGCTACAACTGAAGATGTCATTTAGGTGGAGATACAGCCGAACCATATCAGAGTCTTTGCAGATGTAATTAGTTAATGTGAGATGACACTTGATTAGGGTGGGTCCCAAATCCTATGACTTGTGTCCTTATAAGAAAAGGAAAAGACACATAGAGGTATGTGTCACATGAAGGCCATGTGACAATGAAGGCAGAGATTGGAGTGATGCTTCTACAAGCTGAGGAATGCCAAGGATTGCAGGCAATTATCAGTCACAAGTGAGGAATGGAAGAGGGTCTCTCAGAGCCTCCAGAAGGAACCAGCCCTGCCTGTACCTGAATTACAGACTCTGGCTTCCTGATCCATGACAGAATAAATTTCTTTTGTTGTAAGTCACTCAGTTTGTGGTAATTTAATAGGGTAGCCCCAGGAAAATAATACACTGGGCTTATTTCATTGTAGTTTAACATATTTTCTTGTACTTAACACTATTAATCTCCAAACTTGTGTAAACTTTATGATCCCTTTTGCTGATCTTACTAAAGGCACAGGATAAAACCTAACGGAGTTTAAATTTCAGTCTCTGCAATGCAAGAGGCTCTTCCAAGGCTCTGTACCAGATACACCTTTTAAAAAATTATTTATTTATTTACTTAATCAAAGAGAATCCCATAAAACCTTCATTTACTTTTGACAAAAGAAGTTTCTGGACACCTACTAGAAGCCCAGTAACAGACTGCTAATAAAGCAATGAAGGAATGAATATATTTATATGCTACCCTTCAACTCTAACCAGCTGAAAAGTAATATTTAAAACTAAAGTTAATATCTTCAAATATTCAGGATTTCCATGAGCATCATCCTTCATTCCTAGAAACAAGCAGGATTTGGGACAATGATTATATCATTGTTAAGCAACTATAATAGGGTTGGCATGACCAACAGTGGCAACATTTAAGTTCAAGGTAAATGTGCATGTTAAAATGTATTCCCTATGACTTTATCATGAAAAATATTTAAGAAATGTTATAATATAATTTATTAGTATTTAAAAGAATTCGTCAATCAATTTTAATGATTTAATGATTTAATGATCATGAAAGTGTCACAACTATTAATTCTGGGATTACAGATAAATTTTAGGGAACATGTGAATTTGCAAATGTGGAATACATGAATGAGAATCTACTGTATTATGACTTTTTAATGAATCATTTTCCTTTTAGTTTTCATAGTCTGTGATGGTTTATTTTATCACTCTTCTACTTTCTCCCTCTAAGTTTTGTCAGCTGTCTTGCCTGCACACTACCACATGACCACATTTTTCATCTATGTTCCATTTCACCATTTTAAATCCCTGAGTCAATGCTACGTTTCTTACCGTGTACTATGGAATTTTACACGGATTTCCTGTTAACGTGGCGGCTCACTATTTTCTTTGGGAGAGTTGCAATTTCTCCGAAATATACTATTTTGGTTAATGGCACCGTGATGGTTAATTTTATGTGTCTACATGCGTGGGTCACAAAGTGTCCAGATATTTGCTCAAACATTATTCCATGTGTGTGCATGAAGGTGTTTCTGCATGAGCTTAACATTTAAATTAGAATGAGTAAAGCAGATTATCCTCCCTAATGTGCATGAGACTCATCCAGTCAATTGAAAAACTTAATAGAGTAGGAAAGAATGTCACCTGGCTTATTGCCTGAGCTGGGACTTCAGACTCCTGCCCTCAGACTGCAACTTACACCATCATCCCTCCTTGTTATCAGGAATTCAGACTCAGACTGGAACTACACCACTACTATTACTCTTGGGTCTCCAGCTCTCTTACTGCGTATCTACTTGGGATTTCTTAACTTCCTTAATAATATGAGCTTATTTATTTATTTATTTCCTTTCTTTCTTTCAAGACAGGGTCTTGCTATGTCACCCAGGCTGGAGTGCAGTGATGCAATCATGGCTCACTGTAGCCTTGACCTCCCAGGCTCAAACAGTCCTCCCACCTCAGCCTCCAGAGTAGCTGGGGCCACAGGCATACACCACTACAAATGGTTAATAATTTTTTTCAATTTTTTTTTAGTTAAGGGGTCTCAATATATTGCCTAGGCTGTTCTTAAAATGGGTCCAGCTGATCCTCTTGCCTTGACTTCCCAAAGTTCTAGGATTACCAGTGTGAGCCACCACACTTGGTCCCAATTTCTTATATTAAATCTCTCTCTCTCTCTCTCTCTCTCTCCATATATATGTATACACATACACATACACACACACACACAAGCCATATCATATATATAATATATATTTAATATATGTATATAAATTATATATGTATATATATTTTATATATATACATATATATAATGTGTATATATATTTTATATATATATACATATATATAATGTGTATATATATATACTCTCCTATTGGTTTTCTTTCTCTGGAGAACCCTGACTGACAGAGGCACCACTATCCTCAGAGTCACCCACATTTTGGATTTATCTTCCATTATATTCTTACTCCTCTTTCTCACAAACGAATTTGTCAAGCCCTCTCATTTGTATCTTCCATTACATATTCCACGATTATGGTAATAGTGCTCCAATTAGATATTCTAAACAGAATAGTGGCTGTACAAATACAAATTTATTTAAAATAGAAAGCCTCTGTGACAATGATCTATTGAAATATGTGCCCTGATGGTATTATATGTAAGAAAGCTGAATATTATGTAGTAATACAATAATTTTATCAAAGTTCAAATACCAGGAGACCAGAGAGAGCAAGAAAAATTAGAGAAGTTACCGTTGTAAATATGGAGGTTAAGTTAGATATTTAAGGATGCATAATATTTAAATACCAGGGAAGGATCAGAAAAGGGCACCCTTGGCACTGAGAATATAAGCATAGACACAAAGTAGGATATGAGCAGAGACACAGAGTAGGATGGGTATATTCAGACAGTGAGTAACCTGCCAGAGTAAAGTAGAAGTTTGTGTAGAAAAATAATTGATTTCAATTTGTGAAGAATAGAAATGGCAGTTCATAATTGTGCATGACATCCAAACAGAAGTGTTGAGATGACAAAATTGGCAATAGTGTGTTAAACCCAGAAAAGCCAGTTAATTAGTTCTAGTTCAAGACCTAAGCCCTAAACACAAGGAGATCTGATGCTATAAATTTTCATCCAAGCTCAGGAGAAGACCTGTGTCTCAGCTCAACCAGTGGTTTTACAGCACTACGTACGTGCAGAGTACTGAAAATATCTGGGGAAGATTTTTAGATGGCCCAATGACTAGAGAATGCTGCTGATATTTAACAAATGGAAGCCAAATATTCTAATCCCACCACATTGCAAAAAGTAGTCACATACAATAGAGAAATGCTACACGTCAAATGTTGATAGTGCCCCTGTTGAAAACAACTGAGAGAAAGTGTTTTTAATTAGAAATACATAGGCAGGCTTTGAGAGATGAGGGATCACCTGGAAATTAGTGTACGCTGTTATTCCCTCATCTTTCTTATAGAAGCCAGCCACATTTCTCTGAAGAAGTTAGCAATTACTACCTTAAAGAACAATGGCTTTTGGATGATAGTATACATAACTCAGTAGTTCTCAAACTTTAGCCTGCTTCTTAATCACCAGATGGTCTTGTAAAAGTATGTATGGCTGGACTCCATCCTAGAGTTTCTGATTCAGTAGCCTGTAGAATGGAGAACTTGCATGTCTAACAAGTTTATATATAATGCTGAATACCATTGCTATAGTCGGTGGAGGGAGGGAGCAAAAACAAATACAAAATCGAAGAATGACATCTAGATATTTTCTCCTTGACTTTTTGTTTCATGGTTAGATGGAAGACAGGTGGAGGGGATGACACTAGAAGAAGTCTAGCAAGATATGGCAATATTTTGGCTTATAAAATCTTTCTGAAAATGTATTTCTCTTGAATGGGACATAGAATATAATATTACCTGATTTATGAATACTGTGTGTCCAGTGAAATCATTTAAAATTCTTATGGTCAAATGTTCCCTGCTCTCCTTTAGGTAATCTCTTTTGTAGTCAGCTGTTACTATAATAGTCAGCATTCCCTAATATATGCTGAAAGGAACAATCTCAAAAACTTACCGGTGTATGTTTATTTCTCATTTATGTGGATATAAACAAAGACAAACAAACAATAAGATGAGAACAAACAAATGTTACTTATTCAGAGCTTGCTATAGCAAGAGAGTCAGCCACTATCATCTATCTGCATTTACAGAGATTTACAGGCAAAGGAGTAGGAAAGCTTTACAGTATAAAAAAGGGAAAGCTTGGGCCGGGTGCAGTGGCTCATGTCTGTAATCCCAGCATTTTGGGAGGCCGAGGCGGGAGGATCATGAGGTCAGGAGATGGAGACCATCCTGGCTAACACAGTGAAACCCCGTCTCTACTAAAAACACAAAAAATTAGCCGGGCCTGGTGGCGGCGCCTGTAGTCCCAACTACTTGGGAGGCTGAGGCAGGAGAATGGCAGGAACCCGGGAGATGGGGCTTGCAGTGAGCAGAGATGGCGCCACCGCACTCCAGCCTGGGAAACACAGTGAGACTCCGCCTCAAAAATAAAAAGTGGGGCGGGGGTGGGGGGAAGCTCAGGTATGCCTTGATTGGAGGCTGTTAGCAAGGGAAGTTGGAGGCAGGCTAACTAGAAATGGAGCATCATATTTGGTTGGTTATGGGAGCATATTTGCTTTCTTCTTGTTGGTCATAAGCTGGAAATGGGGGCAAAAATTAGAGAAAGTGTTAGTTATTGATGAAGCCCTGCTGTTTGGGGCTGATTGCTACAAAGGTTGTAGCTTGGCTTCTTTGGCTGGTTGCTACATCCAGGTTGTGGGGAGAGTTCTATTTTTATATGGGATCCGGCTGTTGTCCATTTGTATGTTCAGTCTCTCACTTCCAGTACCTGTCAGCATCTGCGGGTCCAGATGTGCTGCTGTAGCTCTACTCTGAGCTATAGATAGGGTGTAAGTCTCCTCCTCCTAATTTTTGAACCGAACCGAGGCACTTTTTTTCTGATGACAGAGTGCACAAGAGCAAGAGAACTGTTGAAAACTCACAATATCTCTACAATCTTCTAATCAGGATGCATTGGTTATGGCTGCTCACCATTCTATTGACCAAAGCAAGTCATATGATCAAGATTAAAGAAAATAGAAAAATGCACAAAATAATTTCAAACACTATTATTATCTCTCAGAACCACAAAATGCCATGACTACACAAATAAGGGGGAAATGGAGCAGGAAGTTGGGTTATTAGTATATGCACACAGAGATGTGTTAATAAAGTCTGATTCTGAAGGATGTATTATTTTTACTAAAATTCTAGACCATAGATTATTCATGGGAGTTAATACTTGGTTATTATATCCCTGATTACATATGTTTATGTATTTTACATTATGTATAACTTTAGAAATATGATGACTAATAGAAAATGTGAAACTATTCTAATCTGCCACAATTTTAGTTATGCATTCAATTTATTTTGTTTTTTACAATATTACAACTATTTGTTATTCCTCTTGTACTGAATTTCTCTGTGAAAAAATAGGATTAAAAATATATTAACTATATAATAATAATTGTATATATTGCTAGTAAAATGATTCTAAGGCTTATATTTAACTAATGATTATAAACTCCTTATATACAAGTATAGATGAATTTTTTCTTTTTCATTTATAATATTACTTTAGTGTTAAAACCATGAATTTAGTATTCATACTAAATGAGAAAGTCTTTCCAGTAAAATTTTTAGCGCTTTATAGTTTTATCTTCTCTATTCTCTAAGCTCCGTGAAGTAAGCTTCATATCATCCATCTAAAATGAATGCCATTATAAAGAATAATGAGTAGGGAGGTAAACATACATAGCTATAGGAGAGTCTACAAAATACAGAATTAATAGAAGATCTAGTGTCATCTCTAGTTTATCTTATATATAATAAGCTGGAAAAGTTTATCTCCTGTATGGACTGAAATGTCTCTTTTATCTGCAAACTGTGATTGATATTCAACCAGCTGGCGAGTAAACTAGTCATTAAGGTGTTTCTCAGCTTCAAACCCACACTTCCATACTCTGGGGTACTACAGCTGGAACTCTGCAAACACACATTGCTTTGCTAGGGGATTCTTTTGTTATGTTTTGCAAATATTAGAAACTAAAGGAAACCAGACAGCCCATGAAGGGCAAACTTACTTGTTTCTTCAAGTTTTGCTTCCCATTCCTGTTAGCATCACCTCAGCAAAATCACTCACCCTGATAACAGAAGTGGATTCCACTAATATCAGTTGGCCACAGTTTCTCATTTGCGTCCCAAACTCTTAGAACCAGCCTCATGAAACAACCTCAGAGATACACGCCCAGCATGTTTTTTGAAAGTCGGAGCTGCAGCTGCAGAGAGCGGCATCTCCATATTTCTAGATTCTGATTATCTTAACCTATTCCTGTTGGTCTGCAAGTGTTTACAATGGTGGCTACTTTGTGTAGTTAATACCTCTGTGTTATTTCTATTTTTATAATAATTTCACAGTAGAATTACTAAATAATTCTACTTGATAATTTTTATATACGATTTCTAACTTAGCATTTCACTCTGCCAATAGCTGTTTATACAGAATTGTTTATTAAATGTTCTCTGTTAAAATAACTGGAGTGGTTCAGATTTCTTTACTGGAGTCTAGCCGATAAAAAGATAGTTGAATGCCGGGCGCGGTGGCTCACGCCTGTAATCCCAGCACTTTGGGCGGCCAAGGCGGGCGAATCACGAGGTCAGGAGATCAAGACCATCCTGGCTAACACGGTGAAACCCCGTCTCTACTAAAAAATACAAAAAAAAAAATTAGCCGGGCGTGGTGGCGGCGCCTGTAGTCCCAGCTACTTGGGAGACTGAGGCAGGAGAATGGCGTGAACCCGGGAGGCGGAGCTTGTAGTGAGCTGAGATCACACCACTGCACCCCAGCCTGGGCGACAGAGCCAGACTCCGTCTCAGAAAAAAAAAAAAAAAGTTGAATTAAAATTTTTCATTAATTAAAAACAAAAAACAAATGAAACTTTAGATTTTATTACTTCGATTATTTTCCTTTACACCTAACAAAGGCCAGTTTCTAGCAGAAAGTAGCAGTTTATTAGCAGTTGGGATGAGAAAGAAAAACAAATAATCTCAAAATGTGAAAAACGCACAGAAAAAGCAACTCTTGGCATTCTGTTCTTGAGGTATTTATGGAAATTAAAACACTGTTTATTCACAAAAAAGCCATAAAGCCCAAAATGTTTACACAGTTCCCCCGAACACTAACAAGCATTAATTACCTCCTGCCTTCTTGTGCGCATGCCCTTATCATTGCCACATTGCTCTACCGTCTGGCCAAAAGTTTTGGCATTTCTCAAGCCTTTCACACTGTGCTTCATGTTACTTCCTTTATGTGCAGCCTCTTACATTTGTCCCTCACAATAACTCCTCCACACCTGATAAGGCCAGTTTGGAGACGTGTCCCAAACCCTCCAGTCAGTCCTGCCAGCTTCCTTTGCTAGGCTCCCTGAAAGCCTTATTAACATTTTTAAAATAAATCAGTGTACACACACACACACACACATATACACACTCACACGTGTGTGTATATATATATTTTATTCTAATTACATATTTGGTTATTGGTTTTCATTATAATTGAATTTTGCCAGGTTAGAAATCATGCTTTATCTATTCCTGTGACACTGTCTGACATGTAGCTGGTATTCAAAAAATGTTTTTTATATGAGAAAATAACTGAATATTAATTTACTTTATGACCATCGGCTAAATATGTTGACAAACTATCCACATTACAAACCCCACAAAGCAAATGTACATAAAGATTTCATACTTGGTTAATAGTTCAGGATTCCATTAAATTGTTTTCTGTTTATACAAAGATGCTGCCACCATTTCATAGCTAGGATTTGGGTCTAGTAATATGTTTAGGGGTAAAAAGACTGACTGAAATAAACAAGAGAGGCAGTGATTTGTGTAGATAAGCCGACTGAAATGCACTTTAGATTACTAATTGTATATGTACTAGATACTTGTTATTCAGAACTATTTCTCACTTCATGTGATTTTTCTGTTCAATTCTTTTAATCATCAAGTGCCACAATAGCGTGGATTTGTTGTAGGCTCCTTCTGTGAACAACAGAGAGATTTTTCCTGAAATACATTCAAAAGTAAATATAATAAAAGGTTGGCTGGGCGCAGTGGCTCACGCCTGTAATCCCAGCACTTTGGGATGCCGAGGCAGGCGGATCACCTGAGGTCAGGAGTTCGAGACCAGTCTGACCAACATGGAGAAACCTCATCTCTACTAAAAATACAAAATTAGCTGGGCATGGTGGCTCATGCCTGTAATCCCAGCTACTCTGGAGGCTGAGGCAGGAGAATCGCTTGAACCCAGGAAGTGGCAGTTGCGGTGAGCCGAGATCGTGCCATTGCATACCAGCCTGGGCAACAAGAACGAATCTCTGTCTCAATAATAATAATAATAATTAATTAATAATAAATAAATAAAAGGGTCAATCAAAATACTTATTTTAGAATCCCCCTAAATGCAAGAGAAAGTGGATCTTTATACTTTCCAAGATCAGGAAGTTTAACAATTAGGTGTGCCCAGATACGCTTGTGGCCATATTTCTCAGCACAGACGTGAACTTTCAGAAAATGAAGCACAACAGATGAAATAACCGCTGTGAGAGATGGAGAAAGAGAGAGAGGTGACGGATGTACGAAAAACGAAGGTTTCTAAAAATACAGTTTGATCACTTGAGCGTAGTGATGCCTGAGTCTACCTAGCTCAATTCTAAGACTTTGCTGGTAAGTGATTTTATAAATTTTGGGGGGATTAAGCTAGATGGAACTTTGTCTGGCTTTGACAGTAAGGGTATTGATCGTACTTCCTTTTAATTATTTCCATTAGCACGATTCTTTGAGAACTTATGAAATAGTTTATATGACTTCACATCCTACAATAGAGTAGTTAATTATGAAAATCCGTAACTCAGGATTCACTTCAGATACATTAAGTAGTACTTATTCACATAACCAACAAATTCTCATAAAATCTAGAACCAAATGAATCTTTGAACAAGTGTAATAATTTCATACATTATGTTTTGGAGAGACGGACTATTAACTTAAACTTCACGTATCCAGTAAGTTTGAGCTTCCAGCTTCACAGTGTAGACTACAACAATGATGAAGAGAACATATAAACTTCTTGCCTATGTTGATTTAAAATCTGCATTGGTTTTATTCTGGTTTTGCTAAGTTATTCATTTTTAATCGACAGGTAAAAACTGTATATATTTATGTAATATACAACATGATGTTTTGAAATATGTATACATTGTTATTTAGATACACACTAAGAATGGCTAACACAGGCATTACCTTACATACTTATTTTTTGTGGTTATTACACTTAAAATCTACTTTCTTAGCAATTTTCATGAATAAAGTACACTGTTATTAACTACAGTCACCATGTTGTACAATAGATCTTTTGAACAAAATCAACATTCATGTAATGTCTAATTTTAACACAGTACTGAGCAAGCAGTCTTTCTTACATTTGACAGTTCATCGTATGTTTGAGTACAGCTATTTTTTCTTCTGTGTCTTCCTAATTCTAAGTTAAACAGCTCACATTCCTCAACTATTCCTTTTGAAATAAAATCCAGAGTATCTGCCATTTTCCTTACTTCTCCTGGGTGCTCTCTGTTTTCATTATGTCATTTTTCTCCTAAAAAGTTTTGAATGTGCTTCTTCTAAATTGAAAGCAATTTGCAAAATGTTTTCTACCCAGATTAGCATATAATGAACACATTACTAATCATAACTAGGATACAATACAGTTATTGGTGCAGTCAAAGTCTGTGCTATATTTTAAGTGTAATTGAACAATGTTGAACTGCGGTCAACTAAAACCCACAGATCATTTACACACAAATTGCACCAAACATGGAGCTTTACTAATTCCCATGAAGATGTGGAAAACTAAGCAATTCATCTACTTTCCTCCATTTGCTTTTGTGCATATTTGGTTATTAAGAAGTATGGATCAAGTAATAAACTATTTAGAGCTATAATTTTGAAGGTCCTTAGCAGATTATTTTATAAAGACAATTTAATGTAAGTTGGATGAAATAATTAGTTAGCATGAATATGTAATGACCAAACAGCTAGAGGACTGCCTTTTCATTCTTAACTGAATTGTGTAGTTGCGTTTAATTCATTACATTAATTAAATAGGTCAATACTATTGTAGACTTTAAATTTAATATGTATTCTGAGAGCTAAATTTTCATTACCACATATTTTATGTTATGTGATTATAAAATCTAAAAATGCTTAGTTTATAAATTGTGTAAAATAAGCAAAGGCATGAATTATTACAAGAAATGCCTCAATGGTAAAGACAACAATTAGTAAAATGTTTAGACACACATGAAGAAAAAATACAAAATACATACAACTGTAGGATTACATATTTTTTCAAACAACTTTATAACATGAAAATATTTATATTATTAAATAGTCTTCAAAATTACAATTTTTAATGAATAGACCAGGATTTCCTGTGCCTTAGTAATCAGTCTTACAAGTTTGTGGCCTATTTTTTTTTTAATTATTGTTTCTAGTTGAACCAAAGGGAGTTACAGAACAGGACTTATGGCTGCTCTGAGAGCCTTTTAGTATGATGATTCCAAAATGTCTGGATAACAGAGCTTTTGTCTAGTGCCTTATGCTAATTTAGGAAAATCTTTGGATTCCTTGTTAGCCAGTAGACTCTGAAAGTGATAAATACTGACTGACTTCATGCCTGTTTGCACTGTACTCCATTGTACTCTGTAATCTTAATGTATAGCCCATCCCTGAAGATGGGTGAAGCATAGCTGGACGAGCTGAGGTGGTCTCTGTCACAACACCCAGATCCATTTCTGTGCTGTATTTTGTCAGCTTAGTTTATGCCAGCTTGGATCTGGATGGTAGCAGTGGAGCATCCCTACAGCATCAAATGTTCTTAATATCTCAGACCTATTATCCACAAGAGTGTATCTCATAATCATGTTTGTTTGAGACCAGGAAATTGGCACTTTCTTTGTGGCATGTTTCTGATTAGGCGGCCATGTCTCCCGATTATGTTGATTTCCTTCAAAATCTTTTGGCATTTAAACTGTGTTTGATTTATTGCCAGGAGATCTACATTTATTACTTGTATCAATATGAGCTCATCATGGAAATTTTTCCATTTAGTAGTCATGTATTCGTACATTAAAAGGTGCAGTGTCCAAGAGAAGGGAGAAGGGAGATTTTCATTTCTCATAAAAATCTCAATTAATAACCCCATCATGCAGATATGACAAATTATGAAATAATTTATTTTCTTGTCATTGTTTTAGATTTTACTTTCTATTTAGTTTTTGTGTTTGAAAAAAAATGGGAATTTCTGCTGTTATCTGCCAGGTGATAGGAGAAATTTTTTTAAGTGTGTTATAAAAGGATCCAAAATACATCATACTTGATGAACCGAGACGCTTTTAATCCCAGAATATTCTGTGCTATTTGAAGTGCACTGTTATAAGTTCTAGTCTAGTAAATAAGTTATATCCTTTCTAAATATGTATCCTATTAATAATTCTAAATAAATATTTCCCAAGGAAAACTAAATCCTTACATCAAGTGGGCAACCATTGGAGTTAAGAAGTGTGGCTTCCTAAACATGCCATCCTGCTGAGACTCTGACTGATGTAGAATATGTTTTTGGATACCTAGTCTTGCCTTTTTTCATCATAAGCAATGGACCAGATGAATATAATACTTGGGAATACATTGTTATACTATTCAAACCTCTGACATTTCTGCTGTTTTTTGGCTTCTAATAATGTGTTTAGGTCTGAAGACAGCCTCATCATTTTTTATCTTATTTCCTTCTTTTTAATATATTGATTTTAATATATTTATATTTTATTTATGCTCAAAATTCATATGTTCATTAGATAGTTTTTATATGTGAATCCCTTATTTCTATGTTGTATTGGCAATCCCTTTCTATCTTCATAATTTGTCATTTCTTCACAACAGTAATAAAACAATTAAAAACTCTCTTTTTATTATATATTTGATTATTGAGTTTGTTCAAGTTTCTTCTTCAGGAAAACCAATATTTTGAACTTTGTATCTGTTCTCTTTCCTATATCTCTATCACCTTTTTAGCATTTTTACTTCTTATTTTTCTACATTTTTGACTTTCAATGACATTTCTATGTTTTAATTTTTCTAGGGTAAATAGTAATTATGCTATTCATTTGTAGTTTTCTTATTCTTCCCTATTTCATCTATCTTCATTTTTTTTCCACCTTTTTTTTACCAACACTCTCTCCAATTCAATTGTCCTCCTTCTCTTCTATTGTCTCCCTTATGTGAATCCAAGCCTTAATACTATCTGACAACACAAAGTAAATGCTTTCCAAATTTTTCTAGTAGTCAGTCCTTTCAAGAGATTATTCTTCTCCAACTTGAATCATTATTTTCTCCTTTTCCAATAAATAATCTTGTAAGAGTTCTCACTTTTATTTATTTTCAGTATACTAATACTTCAACCAGAAATATCAGTTCTAGTCATATTTTTGTCTATAAACAAGGTGGAATTTCTTGTTTCTCCTCTTTGTGTATTTTGATGTCAGAAAGTACTCCTTAAGTGATTACCCTGGAAGACTTGCAGACATGTATAACTCATCACCAAATTCCAAAATAGCAGCAATCATTCAATATTGTGTGGCTGGATGATTAAGGAATGTGTTGTTTCCACTTTCTGGTTATCTTAAACACTCTGAATTTATCCTATTAAAGAGAGAGGGAAGGAGATTGAATATGAATAATAAGCAAGAATACCCAGGGAACAGCTTCCCCACGATTTTCCCCACATATATTCTCTGTACTTCTCAATCCACATGTCCTATGTGAACTTCCGAGACCTATCCATTTCTGCCTCAGATCTGTATAGTATTTCTGGGAACTACTATCTAAAAGTGATGGGGAAAAATGTTATGGTTGTATAAAAAGGTGAAAGAACAAATAGTGGGTCATAGATGGTGGTTCTCAGCAGTTAAGTGGCACATTTCTTGGTGGTGTAGACCAGGACTTTCTTACCTTCACAGATATGTTTGGTCGGGTTTACATAGTCCTTTAAGCTAATTTTTTGTTTTTGTTTTTGTTTGTTTTCACATTTTGAGATACTTTAGACAAGCCATGTACTCACTTGCTATATAATCCCAACTTTATGAATGAGAATAAAGTCTGATTTGCATGTTTCTGTTGTCTGCGGCTTCTGGTGGGTATTTGGATTTACAATCTCAGGAAAGACCTCAAATTTACAGGAGAGGGCCAGCAAACTTAATTATGCCATATCTGGAGCGTCAGCATGGTGCATTCATTTGAATACATTTTGGCCTAAGAAGTTTTGCTTGGCCTAACAAACTTTCACTAACAAGTGAAAGTTTCTCCCAGATTTTAGTGATAGTGCAGTTTTTTAGTGTTAGTGTTCAATATAATGATAAAATTTTGTCTCCTGTTGAGCTATCCTTAGATATTTTAGTTGGAAAATAAAATAGTTAAATCATAAACTAGAAAACAATTCAATTTCTAGAAATTTCCTTCAAGGTAAATTTAATCAATTCTCCTCACTTTATAGATTTATTTTAAGAGTTTCAAATTGCTTTCCCGAGGTTATATTGATATTTATGGTAGGCCTCAATCTAGGGACAACATTCTTTCCACACTCTGCACACGTCAAATATTTCATATGGAGCTTGTTATTTTGCCCATCTTGTCCAACTTTTAAGGTACTTTTTATATTTATTATTTCCCCCTTAAGGGCATCCATGGAAGTCATTATGTGAAAATTCATGTAATTCTAATAAAATAAAAACCAGGTTGGATAATTTTTTAAAATTTTATTTCTAAAGCACTGTTGCTAATCAATTATTTTTTTTTTAAAGCTAAAGTGCCTCAGGTTGCTCAATAGTAGGTGATTTCTTAAATTTTCCAGTGAAAACATCCAAAATATTTTTTGTCAACCTATGTAGGTAAACATGAGAGGTGCTAATATTTTTTATGATATTTATTAATTTGGTTATATATTTGATATGTAAAATTATAATTAACAAAATTTTTAAAAGAAAATTATGACTGATGAAAATACAAATAAACACGTGTCGAAGAAGTAGTAAAATGTTACAACCAGTTCAAAGATCATCCCAGAAGCTAGGATATTTACAGTCAAAGTTAGGATAAGATTGCCATATTAGATAAAAACTGGTTGATATCCAAAAATGTCATAATTCTCTGGTTTATTTGTTACAGTGGATGGAAATTATTTTGCAATTCTACCATACAAAAGTCTACGAGTTCACAATTAACCTCATTATTTCTATAGCACTTAATCAATATTAAATAGTGAGTTTAAATACATTTCTTAGACAATTTTTTGTGGCTTTTCAATTCATATAACATTGAAGAATGTACTGACTACCTTTCTTGTCTTATTTACAAATTTTGGACAATGTTTTCTGACATATCAATTTCAAATCGTAATTTTCCACTAATATTTCATAAAGCAGTTTATCTCATATGAACAATTTTATTTAAATCAATGTCTTTATGATTATTTGGACAGGTTGTGGGGTGTAAAACACATTTCTTTAAATCACATCATCTTTATTTCTCATTTGTTTTCAACGCAAAGCATTTTGAATCTATTATTGCTGTTGTTCCTTAGCAGAAAAACCGTCTTCTTATTTGTGATCTCCAAAACATAACCACTTACTTTATTACCTTAAGTAATCTACAAAAATTTTCTTTGCAGCAGCAACATTTGAATTTGTGAAGTCAGAGTCAGAAATAAATCAATCTACATTAATTCAATTTCTTTGCTCTTCACAATTTTTCTAACCACTGTCTTGAGTTTTCTTTATAAGGATTCAAAATTAGCATAGATCAAAGATATTTTATGCTAATGTGTATTCCCAATACATCTTTATTAACAACAATAATGTAATTGAGATATTGTCCCCATAAAATAAAAATACAGAAATTAAAACTAAAAGTCTTTCTCAAGATGTATGAGAGTTAATTTTGGGGCCAAATAATAATTTCCATTAATTTTGACATTAACAAAATTTTTTTCAACTAATCTTTTTGACAGAGCAATTTATGGGTGATGCCTGTTACTCCCCCTCTTCCCAGAAATAACAGGGACATTTTTGATGCTCTCAAGATTAATTGTTATGTTCATTTATGAGCTTTACTAATTTGTGAATTTTACTTTATCATTAAAACCAGTGTCATTTGTTTAACCCTTTGTTTACTGTTTAATCACTCCTTTTAGAATAGTTGCAAACTATCTATTTACAAGATCACAAAATTTTTGTCTTATATCTTTGAGGGTTATGTCTTATGTTCAACATTTTAACACAGTAGTAAAAAAATCAGTGATACATGTTCAGATAACATACCTATTTATTATGATCAGTGTTTACAAAAGAGATCCTGGAATTAAACAGAAGATACCCTAGTGTCACTAATAAATACCTGGTAAAATTATCACAATTTTAAAGAAGAGGTTGATGTTTTATATCATATGAAAATATCCATTGATTATTAATTATGGTGCTAATAAGTACTACATCTAAGTCTACACATACCCTAAGATAATGAAAATTTTACATAAATAGCATTTTGACTGACCATAATAAGAAGATTTGGAGAGTATCTCTGGACTATCTATTATACCATCCTTTCTTCTTTTTGCTTCTTATCACTCATTACTCCCTTTCAGTTACTGGAGTGTGAAAGATGATTAGACCAAAATTTTAAATACATACAGCAATTGGTAGATCCAACAAATAAGACAGCTAGCTACTAATACTCAGTTTACACCAGGGGGTCAGAATCTGCAATAAGGGGCCCCTAATACTCCATCGTAATTAACTTACAATTAGACGTATGCTTTATTTTTGCTATTTGCTAAGGCTTACAATTATAAACTTTATAATAAAGTCAGAAAAGGAACTGGACTTCTCTGTAGCTCATTAAATCCATTCCATTTTACTCACATGCAGGATTTAAGTACACTTTATTGTCAGTAGTATCCACACTAGTTTTATGTGACAACTGAAAGCCTAACAGCCCATGGTTTATCTCATAACAATTTCCGTTTCTGTCCCAGATTGATATATCTTTGCAAATGAGTCTAGCTGTATCTCCAAGGCTGTTTTACAAAGCCCTATTATTACTCTGATTATGTTGTTTCATCAATTTCCAGACAACCAGTAATATGGCAAACACATTCACATGCTAATATGGCCTCAAGGACATACCTGAATTTAAAGTCAAGTAATCACACTACAAAACAAAACTTTCTTTTCTCCTAAAAGGTGGTGCCTTTCTTATACCAGGCTTAATAATCAAATGACTATTGTATTAATCACGGATAGTCTCTAAGATATGAAAAATTAGATTTTAAAAAAATTTCTTACTCTCATCCATTAAAACCTAGACACCAAATAAATGTTTAGATTCCATAGTGTAAATTGTACATTAATGTGTCTTCAATTAAGACTTTGATAACTACCTATAATATAACTGATTCTCAAAGTGAGGGCACAAATCCTTTGAGAATTCAGAGATTTAAATTATTTCTGTTCCCCTACACCATGACTTCATCTCTGTGTTTGCAACTATGACTCTCTCTCTCTCTCTAGAGTTTGAGAATGAAACAATGCCATTCTTTTCAAATTTGTTCTTCTTCATGGAAGGCTCAATGTATGGTAAATTTCTGAGATTGAGTGATTTTCATTTGTTTTTTTTAAAAAAAAATTCCCATTTTCTTAAGGGAATATGTGCATGTCTAAGACATTGCAATACTCTGGCATGGAATAACAAGAAAAGGAAGCTATAAGGATAAAATATGCTTGGAGAAAGAAAAAGAATATGAGACAATTTCAAATTTGTATATAAATGTGAATACAACACTGTGATGAATTTAATATGTAAAAACAATTGAGGAAATTTTTTGAATATAAAAATAATCAGGAAAAGCAGAAAATCTTGGACATGGGCAAAAGAGATTTCTGGGTTTTCTTTCAGTGGCATGCCAGTTGTTGCCTAAGACACTCTGGGGATCATCTGATGCTATTGGGGTGTGTACCACTTAATGTCCTTGACTAAGCTATTAATAGAATTTAACTTGCAGAAAACTGAGAGTAATGCACATTCTTCATGGTCATAGCGATGAAATGGCTCTAATTCAATGCTGATGGAAATCAATTTTAACTGGTAGAGCAGCGGTCCCCAGTGTTTTTGGCACCAGTCACCAGTTTTGTAGAAGACAATGTTTCCAGAGACAGGGGGCAGGGGTGGTGGTTTCAGGATGATTCAAGCACATTACATTTATTGTGTACTTTATTTCTATTATTATTACATTGTAATATATCATGAAATAATTATACAACTCACCATAATGTAGAATTAGCAGGAGCCCTGAGCTTGTTTTCCTATAACCAGAAGGTCCCATCTGGGGGTGATGGGAGACAGAGACAGATCATCAGGCATTAGATTTTCAAAAGCTGTGTGCAACCTAGCTCCCTTCCATGTGCAGTTCACAACGGGGTATGAGAATCTAATGCCACTGCTGATCTGACAGGAAGCAGAGCTCAGGTGGTAATACGAGTGATGGGGAGTGGCTGTAAATACAGATGAAGCTTTGCTCACTCACCCACATTGTTCACCTCCTGGTGTGCAGTCCATGGCCCAGGGGTTAGGGACCCCTGTGGTAGAGGATGTAAATCTCTGTGATTCAAGTCTTTATTTTACTGACTTTAAACTCTTTCTGGTTCCCTCAGTAATCAGAGTTCAAAATTGACATATGCATATTTTATATTTGTATGAGAACAATGGTTTTAACATTTTATAAACTCAACTTTTACTAAATAATGAATACAATTATGTGTGTCAAGAATAAAATAAAAATTAAGAAAGATTATGTTTAGCCCCTAATATGAAAAAGTTACTATTTGCCAGATCATGTGACTATAGGCAGTCTAAGTTATTCTTACAAACCAGTTACATTTAAGAAGTTGTGGCTTGAATGAATCAGTGTATTTTAACATAACTGATTGTCTATATTGGAAACAGACTTCATTTTTCTTTATTTTGCCTTTAGAGTATCCTTTCATCCAGTTTCATTTTATCCTAGTTTGTGCTCTCACAGTCTTCATTGCTTTGGTAGAACTGTGTCTGCTTTTGTTGGGAGGACTTGTCCAAGAAGGATGAACAGTCAGTGTCAGTGTCAGAAGACACCAGGAACGTTGTGCAGTGTGGATTGATCTAAAGTCAAATTGGCCTAGCAGATTCTAATATAAACTGCATATTGTACTGTTCTTATAGTTTTCGTTAAGGCTGAGTAAATACAACTTTAAATAATGATAATAATAAAAGTAGCCATCTTTTCTGTAAATTGGAAGGGGACTATACAAAAGGGTAAAATGCTGACAGGTGGTCAGCAGTAACTCCTGGACAAAGTAAATATGGGTGGCTGAAGCTGCATGAGACACTCCTCTGACTGATGAAGAATAGAAGCCTGGTCAGAACACTGTTGATGCCTATGCAGATATAACAGAGAAGGAGGAAATTTCAAAGGGTAGCCTCAGATTTTCTTGAGCCAAGCATATTTGGACTTTATTTTTGTGACCTCTTCTGTTTCCATTAACTGCTCAGGACTAAAGGACAATCCTTGAGATTATAACAAAGACCTGAGATGTCTCCCGTGATATGTGCACAGACCCACAGTGGGAGGAGTTTGCTAGACCTGTGATTTAAATCAAATAGTTTT
Source organism: Pongo pygmaeus (assembly GCF_028885625.2). Lineage (NCBI taxonomy): Eukaryota > Metazoa > Chordata > Mammalia > Primates > Hominidae > Pongo > Pongo pygmaeus. The sequence continues at coordinate 14,444,894 of NC_085930.1, read as the reverse complement.
TATTAAAAACTTTCTCCAATAACTAATAACTTTCACTAAAGTTCTTTTTATTATCCATTATCAAAGTTCCTAATTGCAGCAGCAGCTGAAGTTAAAACTAATATAAAAATTGCTTTGTTGAGTTTTTTCCTTTCTATTTCTCTCTTATATTTGAGCAGCATGAACAAATTTTTACAGTTTTGAAAATATGTATTGATGGATCCCGGCAGCATTCAACTGAGGGATAAGAATAAGAACACTCATGGAATAAAATAATTTAAGAAATTCAAGGTTGTATGCAAATTTATGAAGCTATGTAATATTTTGCTTCATGAATCTAGTTCTTTAAATATTTTCTGTGAAAATATAAAATAAGAGAAAGCTTTTATACCTATAGTGTCTTCCTTAAATAAATTATCATTTTGGAAGAATTTTTATATTTAAGTGTAGATGCCCTAAGGAAGGATTTATATTAGTTCCAATAATTAAACATATTAAATTGCATATAATGGGTAAGATATTGTGAACTAAATTCTTAGGTGAGCTGCCTCATGTTTTATGTGGAATACCTTTCATAGTAGTTTTCATGTTAATGCCTGGCAAAATGATTTTGTGATTTGAAAGCAATAAACATTATTTGCAATTTATGATCAGGTTATTCATCTACCCACTCAACATATTTTTAGTGAGCTCTAGTTTGGTCCAAGCATTTTTGTTCTGCCTATGGGACAGGGCAAAGATAAAAATGGGATTAGAAAAGCATTTAGTCTAGGCCGAGCAAGGTGGCTCACACATGTAATCCCAGCACTTTGGCAGGCCAAGGCAGGTGGATTGCTTGAGCCTAGGAGTTCGAGACCAGCCAAGGCAATATGGTGAAACCCCACCTCTGCAAAAAATACAAAAAATTAGCCAGGATTGGTGGCACATGCCTGTAGTCCCAGCTACTCAGGAGGCTGAGAGATGGGAGGATCCCTTGAGCCCAGGAGGTCAAGGCTGCAGTGAGGGGAGATTACGCCACCGCACTTCAGCCTGATTGACAGAGTGAGACTGTCTCAAAAAAAAAGAAAAAGGAAAAGGAAAACATGTGCTCCTGACATCATTCATGGTAGAGACAGACATATATGCCCCAACTATTTTTCAAATTCTACTGTGGTTTGTACATTAGAATAATGGAAAACAGTGTACTATGAGGCTACAAAGAAGGAAGAAATTAATACCAACAAGGATAACCTATAAAGACTTCAGGAAGTCAGGGGAAAATTATCTGAACTGTAAAGATAGGTATAAGTTTATTGAGCAGAGATGTAGGGAGAGAGGGTGAATAGGCACCAACTAGGAAGAGTACACCACAGAGACAGAGCCATAACCATGCACAAGGAGTAGAGAGTAGTAAGAAGTTCAGGATGACTGGAGGGTATCATATGTATATTGTACATATGAAATGTACCTGTGGGATAGGCGGCTGAATGCTTAGATTGCTGAGAACATTGCATGCCAAAATACGGTATACTGATCAAATTAGTCCACAGTGGGAGCCACTAAAATTGTTGGTCCATTGTGAAGTGATGTAACAGAGCCTCACATCTGCATAAATAAGAGGATTATGAATGTGGTATTATTGTCACAAAAATGAATGACTAGTCCAATAAGTCAAAAACAGTAAATTACAAAGCTGGTAGTAGAACCTAAATCTTGCCAGTACAACAGTTCAAGTCTATCCCAGTTATACATAAATTGGAAAAGTTTCCTTAAATATCAGGCATATTATTTTCGTTGGTATTTTTAATCTTCCAAAGAAGATTAAAAAAATTATCTGGAATAAATGCCAAAAAATTATTTTTAAATGTATTGCTCCAGAGACATTCAATGAAGTATTAATTTCAAGTTTTTGCACATAATACTATAATAGAAATATTGAATAATACTGACAAGTATGTTAAGACAAATAATAAAATCTATTTTAACTATTTTAAAAAGATTCTCTATTATATAGAAAGAAAGGTCATAGAACTCAGTATCCAAAATAAATTATTGAAATTTTCTTTAAACTAACAATGTGTATTTAGAATACGTTTTCTGTATTTTAAACATTGTACTGTAGATCATTATCTTTCCATACTAAAAAGCTAACTCCTGTCATAAATATTATACATTTTATGCCTAAAAATATCTAAATATATGTTTTAGTTTTACGTTTTATGTGGGAGTCAAAAATGTCCTAAAGAAAGGCATCTTTTAAAATTTCTTAAGCATTTCCATTTTTCTACAAAGTCTATGTTACACTTAGGTTAAAAAGAAGAATGAAAACCCCTCAAGCCAGATTTTATGACTTTTTATATCACACTGAAAAGTCAAATGAACTACAGATTTGAACCATGGAGATTTGTGCCCTACTATGAAATGGTCAGTATTATGAAAACTGCCATTATATTTTATGATGCTATTTGACCTCTACATAGGTACTTTCATTATCTGACAATAATATTCAATTTGCAAAACTAGCCCCAGTCATTTTAAGCGCCCAGCATGCAGGAAAGCATTAAACATTTTGTATTGGTTTTTATAGAGGGTCTTGTAGTGACCAGACTGGTACCTTCCATTTTTCTCTTTTAACAGTTGGGTTGCTGATCTCACAAATCATATTTCGGTTGGAAATGAAAGGTGCACCCCTGCCAGCATTTTGTTAGAAATAATGACACACTTTACTACCTGTAAGTGCTGACTGAGTGCTTCTGCCTTTTCTTCCCAAGGTGACTGTAACACAGATTGATGAAAGATTCTGCAGGACGACAAAGGTTAAAGATGCAGACCCGGAGCTAGAAGCCAGCACTGACAATGATGGAGTGGACTGCGATGAGAATGCCCACATTATTGTCCTATCCTCTGATAACCAATGTAATATGAAAACCAACTACAGAAGAAAGGAACAAATTAAATCCATTAATCAAGCATATCTCTGCTAAACAGTTGTTCGAAACTGATGAACAAATGAAAAATTTACTGTTTGTTTTCACGCTTGCAAGGATTGGGGAAGAAAATTAATTATAAGGTACTGGCCACACTATTAGTTAAGTTTTTCTTGAGGAAACTATTGCTTTGTCAAAGGACAAATGAACCTCATTAGGGAGATTAGTTTCAGCTGGTAGTTTTGCATTAGTACAAACTAATAATACACACTTCAAAAGATACCCTGAGTAAGATTATGGAAATTGAAATCCATTTGTTACTTCTTAATTTACTAACTGTTAGAAAATGACCACTCTATTACTTATCATGAAACCAGAAGGAAATCAAACATTGCTCACCTTTCAACTAAGTGCCTGAAAGAGAACTGTTCCAGTGTGGGCTTTGTGAGTGCTGTGATGATGAACTTACGCATACAGGAGTTATAACTTGGCCACAGCATTTTACTCTTATGTTGAAGCATGTCACGCAGAGCTCCATGCCAAACGCAATTTTTGATAAGCTCCTTTGAAATCCTTTCCTTTTCAAAATGTTTTAAATGAATTGGACAAATAGCAAACTGACATCTGATATTCTGAAATTCCCCTTAAATCTATACAGAGCAAGAACAGAAAAGAGAAAACGCTACTTTGCTATCAATCCTGTATGGCCATTGCACTGAGGCTCCTAAGCTGGCCACAGTGAGTGCAGTCCAGTTTCAATGTTCATTGAATCCCTGGCCTTTCTGTCAAGGCAGCTAAGAACAGAGCGAAATCACTGCTCTGGGTGAGGGGGAGTGCTTGGCTGCAGACACACGTCTTCCAAAACCTGTAGTGAGACCAGGCTCATTCCAAAGAGTGTATAAATCAGCTGTGAAATAATAATGACTTTTTTTGGTTCTACTGACCCGGCCTGGATTCAGACTGCTGACCCAGAAAAGAAAGGCTTCACACATCCCATTAGCAGTCCTTTCAGCCGTTGAAGACATCCCCATCCAATTCTGACTTGCTTTCCTTTACAGCAGTCTTGCCCTTTTTTACGGGCATGTAAACCAAATTGACATTTACTTACTGCTTTTGTTTGGTTCCTTGATCTAACTTCTCTAATTTAACAGCAGCTTTCCAGGCATAGCGTTTGAATGAATCAGGCCAAATAACATTGAAGTTCACTTTCTCAAAGCTTAGGCTCTGTTACTGACAAAAGATGGGGGTAGAGTTTTAAAGTATTCTTCTTAATATAAAACTAAACGTTTTTCTCTAGACATATTGTCTCGTGATATTTTTAAAAGCCAGCATTATTTTTTTCAGGAAAATTAAGTCAGTCTATAACAGTGATTCCACAGTTTACCCTGTTGTCCTGGAGCGGGTAGGAGCTTTTAGTAGTAGCTAAGGGTTTTCTTTTTCCAAAGAAAGTGTGTCATGTTGAAAGAAAATTACAGGTTGTGTGGGACTGAGAAGTTAGATAATATAAGGGCTCTTCTAATGAAAAAAATCCAAATCTGCAAATATTAAACAGATGTCTTAGTTTGAGTTTTCCAAAAGCAAATTCCAGGAGGAGAATATGGGCACAATTTGCTTATAGGAGAAGTGATTCCAGAAGCACAACAAAATCATGAAGTGGTGACACGGAGAAGGAAGAAAGCCAATAAAAGGGTCATAAACAATAAGGAATACCACTCTGAGCAACTGGGGCCCACTCTTGCTGTGGGGCCCTCTGAAAGACATTTCGGATCATGCCTCAGGATGCCAAACCAGGAGGCAAACGCTGGAGTGTATACTACTCCTATTCCTAACAGACTGAGGATTGTTCCTGGAGCTAGTAACTTCCCAGCATTCCAGCCTTCTCTGTCTTTGCATATGTTCATGGGCAGTGCATATTCCTTAGAAAACCCTAAGAAAGGGTAAGGCTTAGGTGGAAGCCGTAGACACGTACAGGAACCATCCAGCAAAGCCCCCGTTGAGCTCCAGTGTAAGCTTAGGGTGGAGAAGGATACTAGAAAGGTGTGACAGCTTCTCCACTAGATATCAAATTAAATATTTAATTAAATAAATCACAACAAATCCCAAGTATTAAAAGATGACAAATATGGTCATTTCATACTCACCAACATGAAGGTCGGTATGACAGAGGAGAAGTCAGGAGAGGTGTGATAACAGGCCTAAATGACTGCTGCCAAGAATCTTATTGTTGCAATAGTAAAATAATAATTATAACGATAATAATACCTTATGAACACACTGCTACAGTCTTTCTCAGTGTCTCAAAAGATCTGTGTGAGAGCCCCTCAAACATGGGCTTAAAAAACTTCTTGGCAAATTTCCCATGGCTGCTATTACTGAGTTTCTCTAAAATCCTATGTATGTGTAGCTCTGAAATTAAGTTGAACATCATTTTTCAAAGCATTTCTGAACAACAAGAATAACAACAATGAAAAATGGAAAAATTACTCAAAACATTTATTTTAATATATGCACATACTTATGATAATTGATAAGCCATAATTTTTTACAGCCTGGTTTATTATCCCAGGCACTACTGACATTTTGAACTAAAAAGGCCTTTGGTTGGAAACAGGGGAGCTGTCCTGTGCATTTTAGGATGTTTACAAATATTAAACAGATAACTCCAGGAGGAGAATATGGGCACAATATTTGCTTATATGAGAAGTGATTCCAGAAGCACAACAAAACCATGAAGTGGTGACACGGAGAAGGAAAACAGCCAATAAAAGGGTCATAAACAATAGGGAATACTATTCTGAGCAAAGTATCCCTGGCCTCTACCCACTAGATACTGATGCATGTACCACTACTACCAGATACACATCTTCCCCAGTTTAAAGAAATAAAAGAAAGTCTCCAAACATTGACAAATGTAAAAAACAACAACAACAAAATACCTCCTGTTAGAACCACCGATTTAGAACACAGAAAAAGTTGCAAACTAGGGATCTGGCAAACAAAAAAAATTCTGAGATCTTTTTACCTTCAATTCATTTGCTTATACACCTTATATCTCCCTCTATGCTACTTATAGATTTAGAAAAATTCTCTAATTCAGTCTCTTTTAATATTCAAACAAGAATAGTATTGTGTAAATGAGAAAATGTTCTTAATGACTAAACCATAAAATATTGTCAAGGATATCAAGAAATGAAGATACTTTAAGGAGCTACCTATCATCCCACATTAATCAACATACCAGAAAACAAATAATATCTCCTATATTTAAACAATTCTAAAAAAGAACCCACGTATCCTACTAATTATTTAACATTTTAAGTAACAATGGTAAGCTAAGTGCAATGTTTAATAGCTCTCTGGTACAATATAAGATTGTTATGATAAGTGATATGTATATAAAAAGTATTTAATATAAGATATTGACTAATAAAAATAGCCTTTTGATCTTCTGCAAAACCATAAGTGTATGGAAAAAATTACATTAAGCTTAACTAACATTTAAAAAAAACAACTACAGTGGAAGGATCACCTGAGCCCGAGAGGCGGAGCTTGCAGTGAGCCAAGATCACACCGCTGCACTCCAGCCTGGGTGACAAAGTGAGACCCTGTCCCCTCTCAAAAACAACAACAAAAAACAAAACTACCAAATTCTATAAAACTTTTCCAAGCTCTTGAAAGTAAGTAAGGACTTTTACACAAGATAAACTTTCTGCTCTCAAGAATAAACAATCAAGTGAAGGAAGAAATACAGGTTTGTGGATTATAGCAATATAATTAAACTTTATAGTGCCAAATAATGCTATTTCTCCCTAATAGTATTCGGTCATAAGAGATCCTTGGAAATTTTAAAAGGTGACAGGAAAAAGTTAAATAATTTTAGACAATGGAAAGCATATTCTCTTCTCAGTGACATTCACATTGTTATATAAAAGTCTCTGGAAGGTTTGTCAGAAGAAACGTATATTAAAGTTTTTCTAACCCAACATTTTATAAGTAATTTGAGCAGAGAATGATTCTCTCACAACAAGATCAAGATTTGGTGGGTCATCAAATCAGAAATAAATGTATTAAAGAATTTAATTTCCACTGAAAGATGAGAATAAGCGTAAAGACAGAAATTTAAATTTTAAGTGGACATTATAAAATGGGGAATGTTTTTCCATAGAGGAATGTGGATGGAAACCACCAAAGGTGTAAGAAATACCAAGATTAGAAAATGCTGGTCAGGCTGGACACTGTGGTTCATTCCTGTAATCCCAACCTGGGAGGCCAAGGAGGGAAGATCTCTTGGGCCCAGAAGTTCAGGATCATCCTGGAAAACATATCAAGACTTCACCTCTACCAGAAATTTACAAATTAGCTGGGCACGGTAGCATGTACCTGTAGATCTAGCTACTTAGGATACTGAGGTGGAAGAATCACTTGAGCCCAGCAGTTCAAGGTGACAGTGAACTTTGATCAGGCCACTTCATTCCAGCCTGGGCAACAGGGTAAGATCTCGTCTTTAAAAAAATAAAAAGTAAAAAATAAAATGCTAGTTATATTAGGAAATAGCCTGACTGAGGTCCAAATGCATGTGGAAGGCTGTTTCAGCAAAGGTAATATCCCAGCAATGCAAAGCAAGTGCTCCTCTATGCCACAGCTTGCTTGAATTTCAAATAAGGATGATGATAAAATGTATATTTATTAAGGAGATAATTGACGTAATGTGTTCAGTACAAGTTTTGGCTTATTACAAGCATTCAATAAACCCTACATCTTATTATCATTAAAACATTAATACATATTGTCTGAGCATCACTACTTTTTTCTGGAAAATAGGGCTATAAATACACTGAAATCCTCACAAAGGTATTACAAATCTCAGGTGATCTACTCTGTAAAAGTGCTGGTAAGTGGAAAGTGCTACCTAAGTGCAAAATCTTATATTTTATTTAAAGTGCTACTTAAGTGAAAAATACCATGTTTTATTAGAGTAGTTTGTATTTCTGTCTAGAGTCGCTCAATGAGTCAAACTGTTTTCCTCTTTTACCCTGTATTGTTTGGCATGGAAATTCGATTTTCAGCTGTAGGTTTTACTGAAACATCATTTATTGGAAGGGTGTCAAGGTAACTCAGATTTGAAGGAAATCCTGAAGGAACCAGCGATCCTCTGGGAGCCTCATTGAGTATAAACCAGTGCTTTAACCTGGCAAAGAATCTCACCATCTTTTTCCATCTCATCTCTGCTTCTTAGAGTGGGTCACCTTCATTCATTCAGATTTTTCCTTAGAGGCATGGAAACTGGTGTCTCTGAGACTACATTGTCCTAACTCCAGGACCTAAGAGAGGGGATTTCCCTGTGAACTGTGCTTGTAAAACTCCAGGTGAAAGAATTTGACTGTCTTTATCACATTTCTATTCTTGTACTGATTCATTCATTCAGTAATATTGTATAAAAACCTAATAATTTCCAGGTCATTTTTTCAGCCTAGCTATATAGAAGTGAGCAAGGAAAAGTCTCTTTCTTTGCCTATTTTAAATTACAATGTGTGAAGTAGAGAACCAGCAAAGAGAAAAGAAAATTTAAGTGGAAGTACAGTGAGGAATTTAATACGAAATAGTGTGACATGAAGAGATGGAGTTGAAAGCAGGATGCTTTTAGATAGCCAGAAGAATAGAAGCACTACGATGGGCCACGCCAGTCCAGTCAGGGTTTTCTGAAAGAGGATGGATCTGAAATATAAAGTTGTAGTGAAGAAGAAGCAGTTCCCTCAAAGGAAAGCGTGTGGCTATCTCCCAATCTGTAATCCCTAAAGACATGATATTGAGATTTATGGTGTGTCTCTGTGTTCCCACTCAAATCGCATGTCAAATTGTAATCCTTAGGTATCAGGGGAGAGTACTGGTGGGGGTGACTGGATCATGTTGGTGGATTTCCCCCTTGCTGTTCTTGTGACAGTGAGTGAGTTCTCACAAGATTTGATGGTTTAAAACTGTGTGGCACTTCGCCCTTCTTTCTCTCTCTCCTTCTCTGCCATGGTAAGATGTGCTTGTTTCCCCTACACCTTCTGCCACTATTGTAAGTTTCCTGAGGCCTCTCAGTCATGCTTCCTGTTAAGCCTGCAGAACTGTGACTCAGTTAAGCTTCTTTTCTTCATAAATTACCCAGTTTCAGGTAGTTCTTCATAGCAAAGTGAGAATGGAATAATACATTGAGTAAAGACAACATAGATGTCTACTACATCCTCTCCTTCTGTTTATTTATTTATTTATTTTTTAACTACCTTATCTGTAAAATTACATGAAATCAGGTTGGGCGTGGTGGCTTACGCCTGTAATCCCAGCACTTTGGGAGGCCAAGGCGGGTGGATCACTTCAGGTTAGGAGTTCAAGACCAGGCTGGTCAACATGGTGAAACCTCATCTCTACTAAACAATAAAAAATCAGCTGGGTGTGGTGGTGCACACCTGTAGTCTCAGCTACTGGGAGGCTGAGGCAGCAGAATCACCTGAATCCAGGAGGCAGATGTTGCAGTGAGCTGAGATTGCGCTACTGCACTCCAGCCTGGGCGACAGAGTGTAACTCCGTCTCAAAAAATAAAATAATAAAATAAAATAAAATTATATGAATTCAAGTTTTGGACAAGAAGTGATTTAAAAAGTCACTTTATAGATAGCCATCATAACTAGAGATTGCATCTACAGAAAATGTTGCTTAAGCATTTGGTAATTTAGTAGTTTATAGGACAATTCTAACACTTCAAACCTTTTATTCAGGAAGTAATAAAATTGTTAAACAATAATCCTGAGAAGTCGCTGGAAGTTGTGGAAAAAAGTACATTCTCTAAAAATGTATGACAAAATAATATATAATGTATTTGTTGGAACATATTTATTGCATAACTAAAAATGTGAAACTAAGCCTTGTGATAATGACTGAAATAGTAAAAAAATTAATATAATGATCAACTCATATTCAAATTTAGCCAATAATATTACCAGTTATTTTGTACAAAACTTTTGAGGTTGCCAATAAACTAATTTTATATTTAACGTTTATTTTTGGAAATGTTTTATCTTTCTATCAATGGAGTCGCAAAAGTTTGAAAACGGCAGAAAAAGTAAAAACAGAAATAATCATTTCCTCCTCTGTGCTGCCTCTGCTCTCATACACATTATTTTAATGTGTTTTTATTTGTTTACAGTTCTGTCTCTCCTACTGGCCTGGATGTTCATTAGAGCTGGTACTATTTATGTTCAATTTTTTATCTCTAATGATGAGTTTAGTAATGCTTGACACATCATCACTTGTTAATTAATATTTATTAAATAAATAAATGAGCCCATAACACTGAAGGACTTTGGTAAAGTTGTCTTTTTCTCTTTACCAGTTGGGGACTATTGGAATAAAATTGAATGATGTGAACAGGAAGGAGGTAATTGATTTACATTGTTCAAAATCTATTGCAGAAAAGTGATAACCAAAAAGAAAATTGAATTCTTTTTCCAACTTTAAGTAGGAAATCAAGAGAGCAAAGGGATGTCCTCAATTCCTTCCGTTATGTGGGAGTCTTTGAAAAGGGTTTTTTTCCCTTTTGTGGCTTCAGCTAAAATGTTTCGCCTTAGAGAAACAGACTAGATGGTGCAAACTGGTGATTACTTTTTTCAGTTTTGAGCATGATGTTCAAAGAGCCATAAAATTGTTTCCCTTCATCAGGGGTACAATGTGGCAAGTACAGGGGTAGCCATGCAAACTCAGTCCAACCTTTCTAGCCATTTAATTGGATGCTATTGGGTGCTATCTCTGTGGACCATTTCCCATAAGGAAAGGAACATTTTCTGTGACCTCCAATGCAATCAAAACTATTTGGCTTAATTTTATCTTTTCCAGAAGAACAAGTCCAAAGAAAAATTACAAAAGAAATGTAATAGCACTGTTACTCCTTTCTGCTGGAGGGATTTGCAATGTGACTATTTTAAAACTTACTATTTTGCAAAAGCCAATTTTCTTCAAGAGGCCGTTAGCACTCAAATCAGCAGCACAATAAACTTACCAGAATCAGACTATGTTGAATGACGAAAAAAATAGTTGCAATTTTATAAAGCAGAATGACTTGCTTTGTGATATTATTTATTTATTTTACTATACAATACATGTTAGAATTGAGATGAAATGGGTGTTTCTGGTTTAAGGTCAATGCATACTACATAATTCGGTGAACCTCGAAGCAGGCACTTCATTATATTTCTTAGAAAAGGCAGTGTCATAAGAGGTAACCACTCGACACCTAAGCCTCACAGCTTAATTCAAACCTCAGCTCTGTCACTTATTTTTGTAACTTATCTTTGCCTTACTACTTTTCTTGGTAAAATTAGATTAATGTGTGTGTTTATATATAAATATACATATATTATGACACAGGCCATTATATATGTATGTGTGTATATGTGTGTGTGTGTCTGTGTACATGCACCAATATGTCAACCCCAATTATGTTTTCAGGAACTGGTAAATATACACCAAATTGGCCCAGAGAACCACTGGACCCACTGGACTTTGGCAAATATTGGGTATTCACCAACTCAATTGGCCCATTTGTCTTCCATTCTCCGTATAGCATCATTCTTTTATTATTATTATACTTTGAGTTCTGGGATACATGTGCAGAACGTGCAGGTTTGTTACGTAGGTATACACGTGCCATGATGGTTTGCTGCACCCATCAAACCGTCATCTACGTTAGATATTTTTCCTAATGCTATCCCTCCCCTAGCCTCCCAACCCCCAACAGGTCCCCGTATGTGATGTTCCCCTCCCTGTGTCCCTGTGTTCCCATTGTTCAACTCCCACTTATGAGTGAGAACATGCAGTGTTTGGTTTTCTGTCCCTGTGTTTGTTTGCTGACCCTAGAAGAATACCATTCAGGACATAGGCATGGGCAAAGACTTCATGACTAAAACACCAAAAGCAATGGAAACAAAAGCCAAAATTGACAAATGGGATCTAATTAAACTAAAGAGCTTCTGCACAGCAAAAGAAACTATCATCAGAGTGAACAGGCAACCTACAGAATGGGAGAAAATTTTTTCAATCTATCCACCTGACAAAGGGCTAATATCCAGAATCTACAAAGAACTTAAACAAATTTACAAGAAAAAACAAACAACATCATCAAAAATGAGTGAAGGATACGAACAGACATTTCTCAAAAGAAGACATTTATGCAGCCAATAAACATATGAAATAAAGCTCATCATCACTAATCATTAGAGAAATGCAAATGAAAACCACAATGAGATATCATCTTATGCCAGTTAGAATGGCAATCATATAGCTCCATTCTAAGGGGGGGGTGCATAAAAACTCTTCAGGTGTTCAGGTATCCATGTCAACTCACATTCTCTGTGCAATAATTCTTTGAATATATGAGCATGCTGATTTTCTCAATGAACAGTCACCTTAGAAAACTTTCACCATGGCTTTGTCAATTACCAATCTCCTTGTTCATGAGCTTATAGTTCCTTACCCTTGCCTCAAATAACTGCTTATTAAGGCGTAACAAAAATGTGCTTCATTCTTTGTTTCCCCTCGACTCCAGAATCATGGCTACCTCTTCTTGCTTTTCACTCTATTTCCTTTCTTGATTTCAGGCTTGTATGTATTTCCAGCATCTACCCAACCCTTCCCCCATATTTTGCTCCCAAACATTATTTTAGCTTCCCAGTTCTGGCTTTCTCACTGACACTATGATGCTCCTTTGTTCATGCTTTCAGTTCCAACTAGCATTCCCAGCAAGAACATCCCACAGTTCCACAGCTGAAATTCCCACTCGTTTTACACTTTCAAACTCTCTAATCTTCCCTTCCCACGGTTGAACTTATTATTTCTCTGAAGTATCAATAAACATTTACTTCTTAATTAACCAAACTAATTTTGTAATTGTGTTTACATTTGATTTTATAAAAGACATGGTCATCTATATTATTGTTTTCTCACTATCATCTTCTAAATTGATTGTTTAAGATTATCTTCACCACCTACTTTTTTGTTGTTGTTCTGGCTGCTAAAACAAAAACTGACTCAAAATTTGAAACACTGTAAAACATTAGCACATCCCCTTAGAAATACAGGACATTTCTATCTAACTACTCCTTCTACTTAAATATTTTAAGCCCTAGGATACTCCACTGGGGACTATCTCATATCTTTATGGTTTTCTGACACTTTATAGATAACATAATATTCACATAACAAGTTTAGTATTCTGATATCTTCCTTTTGAATTAAACTCTTTATCATTATGAAATTCCTCTCTTTAAATCTAATTATAAGTCATGACTTGGTTCTTTTTGGTAAGACTGGAAACTTCTGGCTTACTGCTGTTCCTAAGGTGTTGCCTTCTTTCTGGGGCTTTTAAATAAGGATCTTTGTCACCGCATCACCGCAAGATTACAGGATATATTGAATTCTGCCTGTTAGAAGATTTTAGCTCACTTTTTAATATTTAACCACACACAGCTTCAAATTTTGGCAAATGCCTTGAGGTAAAGAATAGACATGTTTATAGACTCCAATATGTCACCTTTGCCCCGTATGAAAAGCAAAATGCCTCATGGTTTCCTGTCCCTCATTAGTGTAGGTTTTTATTTATTTATTTATTTATTTTTTCAGGCACAATTCCTGAATTCTCAAGCTCTTGACAGGTGACAGCGTGCTGGCAGCTCTCACAGCCCTTGCTAGCTCTTGGTGCCTCCTCGGCCTGGGCGTCCACTCTGGCCATGCTTGGGGAGCCCTTCAGCCCGCCACCGCGTTGTGGGGGCCCTTCTCTGGGCTTGTTGAGGCCGGAGCCGGCTCCCTCAGCTTGCCGGGAGGTGTGGAGGGAGAAGCGCCAGCAGGAACCGGGGCTGCGAGCGCACACTTGCAGGCCAGCTAGAGTTCCAGATGGGTATGGGCTTGGCGGGCCCCGCACTCAGAGTGGCAGGCCGGCCCCATGGGTCCCGGGCAGTGAGGGGCTTAGCACCCAGGCCAGCAGCTGCGGAGGGTGCGCCAGGTCCCCCAGCAGTGCTGGCCCAGTGGCGCTGCATTGGACTTCTCGCTGGGCCTTAGCTGCCTCCATGAGGGGCAGTACTCAGGACCTGCAGCCCACCATGCCTGAGCTTCCCCCCTACCCCCTCCCCCTCCCCCCCTCCAACCCCCCCGTCCCCCTCCCTTCTGACCCTCCCATTCCTGCCTCTGCCTATCCCCTCCCCCTTCTCCCACCCGCCACCATGGGCTCCTGCTTGGCCCCAGCCTCCCCGACGAGCACCTTCCCCTGCTCCACAGCACCCAGTTCCATCCACCGCCCAAGGGCTGAGGAGTGTGGGCAAACGGGGCAGGATTGGCAGGCAGCTCCACCTGTGGCCCCAATGCGGGATCCACTGGGTGAAGCCAGCTGGGTTCCTGAGTCTAGTGGGGACTTGGAGAACCTTTATGTCTAGCTAAGGGATTGTAAACACACCAATCAGCACCCTGTGTCTAGCTCGGGGTTTGTGGATGCACCAATGGGCACTCTGTGTCTAGCTGATCTGGTGGGGACTTGAAGAACCTGTATGTCTAGCTAAGGGATTGTGAATGCACCAATCAGCACTCTGTGTCTAGCTCAGGGTTTGCAAATACACCAATCAGCACCCTGTGTCTAGCTCAATGTTTGTAAATGCACCAATCAGTGCTCTGTGTCTAGCTAATCTAGTGGAGACTTGGAGAACTTTTGTGTCTAGCTCAAGGTTTGTAAATGCACCAATCAGCACTGTGTCAAAACGGACCAATCAGCTCTCTGTGAAACAGACCAATCAGCTCTCTGTAAAATGGATCAATCAGCAGGATGTGGGTGGGGCCAGATAAGAGAATAGAAGCAGGCTGCCGGAGCCAGCAGTGGCAACCCGCTTGGATCCCATTCCACGCTGTGGAGGTTTTGTTCTTTTGCTCTTTGCAATAAATCTTGCTGCTGCTCACTCTTTGAGTCCACGCTGCCTTTATGAGCTGTAACACTCACTGCGAATGTCTACAGCTTCACTCCTGAAGCCAGCGAGACCACGAACCCACCAGAAGGAAGAAACTCCAAACACATCCGAACATCAGAGGGAACAAACTCTGGACACACTGCCTTTAAGAACTGTAACACTCATCACGAGCGTCCGTGGCTTCATTCTTGAAGTCAGTGAGACCAAGAATCCACCAATTCCGGACACACTCTAACTCTAGTCACTTGTAAATGATAAGTGTTCACATGTAAAACATAGCTGTAAATCCCCAGTGTCAATTCATCACTTCCTTCAATGCCATCTTATACAGCCTCTTTTGTTGTTTCCTTACCCTAGGTGGACGGGCCTCCGTTTCTAAGTACTGTGAGCTGTGGGCCACTTAACTTATTCAGAATTCAGAAAACAAGCCATATATTCAAGGCCCCTAAGTCTCCAATTTTGTTACTTTAGCAACCTTTGCCACCACTAAAAGTTCTGTGATTTAGCTTTTGGTCCAGCAGGAGCTCATGGCCTGGTGTATGCCCACATCCGCAGCCACACCCAGGACCAGCAAATGCATACAGGGAAAAATAACAGCTGCCAATTGTCATATTGCCTCTGAACAGTTCTGTGTTCTCCGGAGGTTCTGTTAGTCCTCATTACTTCCACTGCTCTTGTATACTTTTTAAAATGCAATTTTCGCAACTCATCCTGTTTCTCTAGCGGTTGTCAGAGGAAGCATTGTCCTGACATTACCAACTACACCTAACTCAAAAGCAAGATTTTTGTTTTGTTTTGATCTTCGATTTCTCCCTCTTGGCCACTAGTTTTCTTCTCTGTAAGTTGAAAGTTCTATCCGATCCCACTTAAGACAACTTTCAACACTTATGAAAAAAATACTCTCTTTCTGGCAAGGCTCACCTTGAGTTTGTTTGTCCTAAACATGGAATCAGTTGTTCCACTGAGAATCCTGATTCCTGTTGTGAAGAATAGCATTAGATAATTAGAGGCTGAAATCTTGGCATTAAGATTGTATTTCAGATTGTTTCTTGTGACAGCTAAGTAAATGCAACCTGAAATGAGTTATAAAAGGTTATCCGTGAAAAATAATGATGAGTTCATGCTGACATTTCTAACGTGATACAAATATTGCTGCAATAATAGCATATTAACTTATTAACCATTTTTAATAAAATGTGATACATTATTTTATGATATCATTATATTCTTTACCACATTGTTAACTTCCACTTCTATTTTTCTTTTAACTCTTATAAGAAGTGTCCAGTCATGGGTTATAAAGTAAGAAAGTCCAGTAAGTAACCATTTTCAAAATCATTTTAACGCCAATTTTCCAAAAAATATAAAAACCTCTTAGCTTTTCTCTGAAAACTGACAAATTCGGTAGCCTAGATATGGCTACACTGATATGGCTTGTCTGTGTCCCCATCCAAATCTCATCTTGACTTTGCACGTGTTGTGGGAGGGACCCAGTAGGAGGTAATTGAGTCATGGGAGCAGGTCTTTCCTGTGCTGTTCTCATGATAGTGAACAAGCCTCGAGAGATCTGATGCTTCTATAAAGGGGAGTTCCCCTGCAGAAGTTCTCTTTTTGCCTGTGGTCATCCATGTAAGATGTGACTTGCTCTTAGGACAAAAACCTAACGCATGCAGGGCTGAAAACCTAGATGAAGGGTTGACAGGTGCCACAAACCACCATGGCATAGGTATACCTATGTAACAAATCTGCATGTTCTGCACATGTATCCTGGAACTTACAGTAAAAGTAAAATAAAATAAAGATGTGACTTGTTCCTCCTTGCCTTCCGCCATGATTGTGAGGCCTCCCCAGCCATATGGAACTGTAAGTCCATTAAACCTCTTTTTCTTTTTTTGCAGCCTTGGGTATGTCTTTATCAACTGTGCGAAAACAGACTAATACAGAGACATATATTTCAGATAAAGGCACAAGAAATTAGGAGCAAAGAAAAGTATAACACAGATTGTATTCGTTCTCACACGGCTATAAAGATACTACCCAAGACTGGGTAATTTCCAAAGGAAAGAGATTTAATTGACTCACGGTTCCTCATGGCTGGGGAGGCCTCAGGAAACTTACAATCATGGTGGAAGGACAAAGAGGCACCTTCTTCACAAGGTGGCAGGAGAGCGAAGAGAAAGTGAAGTGCAAAGAATTCCTTATAAAACCATCAGATTTCATGAGAGCTCACTCACGATTACAAGAACAGCATGGGGGAAACTGCCCCCATGATCCAGTCACCTCCCATTGGGTCCCTCCCGTGACACATGGGGATTACAATTCAAGATGAGATGTAGGCGGGGACAAAGAGCCAAACCATATCACAGACCAATATAATATTTTGCTTTGTTTTAATCCAAAACTCACCTGTTTGTGGCATTAATGTCATGTAGTTAATTGCTCTGATATAAAAAGATATTGAGCATTTTTAAAAATTTTTTGAGATGGAGTCTTGCTCTGTTGCCCAGGCTGGGGTGCAGTGGAAGGATCTTGGCTCACTGCAGCCTCCACCGCCCAGGTTCAAGCAATTCTCCTGCCTCAGCCTCCTGGGTAGCTGGGACTACAGGCATGCACCAACAGGCCCAGCTAATCTTTGTATTTTTAGTAGAGATGGGATTTCACTGTGTTGACCAGTCTGGTCTCAAACTCCTGACCTCATTTAGCTATTTCCTCAGGTAAGCCACATGGTTATAACCCATACTTAGTTCCCTAGATAAAACTCCCCAAGTGCCATAGACTGCAAAGCAATCTCCCTAAGTATTTACCTTTCAAAAGAAGACATGGGAAATATCTCTAGGTCATAAAAGCCAGGGACACCAGGCATTTATTTGTCCCTAGGAAAGGCATATTTATGTTTCAAAAACTTAGTGTGAGAACTCAGTCCCTTCCCCATTCAATTTTTAAGAACCAAAACTGTTTTCCATACTTTTGGGAGGTGTGAGGTTGAGATGGTCTATCTACTGTACATAAACAGAAAAATTCATGTTTTGTCGCTCATCAGTGAAATATCTGGCCAGTCTTGTAAGAAAATTTTCTACCTGGCTTTCATCATGTTACTACAGGGTTTAGTTATTTCATCAGTGTTTGATAGTTTTCAGTATACAGATTTTTCACTTTCTTGGTTAAATTTATTCTTAACTATTTTGTTATTTGTAACGCTATTATAAGTGGAATTGTTTTCTTAATTTTTTCTGATAATTTATTGTTAGTGTGTACAAATGCAATTCATATTTGTATATTAATTTTGTCTTCTGAGCCTTTACTAAATTTCTTTATTAGTTCTAACAGATTTTTGGAGGAGTCTGTAGGGTTTTCTATATACAAAATCATATTGTCTGCAGACAGAGACAATTTTACTTCTTATCTGATTTGGATAACTTTTATGTCTTTTTATTAACTAATTGCTCTTGCTAGGACTTTCACCACTTTGCGGAACAAAAGTGTTGAGACTGAGCACTCTTGTCCTGTTCCTAATTTTAGAAGAAAGCTTTCAGCATTTCACTATGGAGAATGACATTGGCTGTGGGCTTGTCATATATGGCTTTTATCGTGTTGATGTACATTAATTCTACATCTAATTTGTTAGGAGTTTTTAATCATGAAACATTGTTGAATTATGGCAAATCCTTTCTCTGCATCTATTGAGATAATCACATGATTTCTATCCTATATTCCTTCAGTGTAGTAGACCACATTTTATTGATCTGTACATGTTAAACCTGCCTTGCATACCAGGAATAACTCTCACTTGATTGTAGCATCTGATCTTCACAGAATGCTGTTGAACTAGGTTTGATAGTATTTTATTTAGGATTTTTGCCTCTGTGTTCATGAGGGATATTGCCCTGTGTTATCTTTTCTTGTAGTCTTCTTATCTGAGTTTGGTTTAAGAGTAACGTTTGACAGTGCCCCCCCGTTTTCAATTATTTGGAAGATATTGAGACAGATTGGCTTCAATTCTTCTTTTAATGCTTGATACAATTCACCCATGAACTGATGTGGGCCTTTGCTTCTCATTTTTGGGGAGTTTTAGATTACTCCTAAATATTCTTACTCATTATTGGTCTGACAGGTTTTTCTATGACTTCATGATTCATTCTTGGTAGGTTATATGTTTCTAGACATTTATTCTTGTCTTCTAAATTATCCAATTTCTTGGTATATAATTGTTTATAGTCATCTCTCATGATTTTAAAAAATTTCTGTGGCATTAATAATAATGTCTCTCTTTCATTTATAATTTTATTCATTTGAGTCCTCTTTCCATTTTTCTTGGTAATTCTAAAAAGCAGATTTATAAATTTTATTATGTTTCTGACACTCAGTCACATTGATGTTTATATTATTTTTCTAGTCTCTATTTTATTTATTTCCATTTTAATATTTATTAGATAAGTCTCACCTCATCTTTAAACTAATACTGGCATATTCTCCTAAAGAAAATTATGTTGGGGTGAGAAAAATTAATCAATATATTAGTTGTAATGCCTTGAGACCATTCTAAATTATCATATATAGTAATACCATAAATGAAGATCCTTTTAGTTATCAACTTCTCAAACATGGATAAGAAAAATAATTACATATTCTACCTGATTTAGCATCACATAGATATTTAAAATCTATTTAACAGAACCAGAGTTTTCTTTGTCTGCACCTTATTAATTTTTTATTGTAAATTAAGTATGACTATTGTTACTTTCATCCATAAGTATAAAATTCACTGGTAAAAATAAGTGTGAAGCCAAATTTAGAATAATTTAATATTGTCATGATGATGTTAAATTACTTATATCTTTAGTGAGAAGGTAAAAAGACAAAACTATTAAAAATAATAGTAGATACAATAATTTGTTAAGAGATACAAAATATAAAAAGATGAAAACTATGACATCAAAAACATAAAATGTTGGAGGAAAGGATGGAGTAAAAGTGTTGATTATTTTATGCAATCAAAGTTAAGTTGTTATTGGTGTAAAGCCTCCTGTTTTAAGTATAGCATGTTTTATGTAAGCCTCATGGTAACCACAAAGCAAAAACCTGTAGTATATGTGCAAAAGATGCAAAGTAAAAATCATAGAATTCTACTACACAAAAATTGATCTCAAAGGAAGACAGCAAGAGAGAAAAAAAGGACATACAAAATAACCAGGAATAAAATAACAAATGCAGTCATAAGTTCTTATCTATCAATAATTATCTTGACTATAAATGGATAAATTCTCCAATCAAAGACAGAGTAGATATAGTGGATTTTTAAAAAGATCCAAGTATATGCTAACTGCTAGAGACTCATTACCTATAAGGATACATGGAGATTGAAAATAAAAGGATACGAATGCTATTCCATGAAAATGTAAACCAGAAAGAGCAGGGACAAATATATGTATAATATGGAAAGTAAACTTGAAGTCAAAAGCTATAAATTAAATTATATAATTCTATATTGATAAAGGAGTCAGTTGATCAAGAGAATATGACAATCGCCAATATATGTCCAAAGCATCAGAACACTTAAATATGTATAGCAAATATTAATAGAACTGAAGGGAAAATAGACTGTAACACAATGATAGAATGGGACTTCACTACTACCCTTTTGGCAATGTATAAACTTTCCACACAGATAATTGATAAGGAAACGTTACACATAAATTACACTTTAAATAGACTTAACATACATACAGAACTTTTCATCCAACAGTAGCAGAATGAACATTCTTCTTAAGCACACATGGAACATTTTTCAGAAAAGATCCTATGTTAGGCCACAAAACAATTCTTTCAATACAAAACAGGTTTTTAATAAAAAAGTTAACAACATGCTGTGAAATGACCAATAGGTCCAAGAAGAAATTGAAAGAAAATTTTAACAATATTTTGAGATAAATTAAAATGGACATACAACATACCAAAACTTACGGGATGCAGCATAATCTGTTCTAAGAGAGAGGTTTATACTAATAAATGCTTACATCAAATAAGAAGAAAGATCTCAAATAAAAAACCTACATTACATTTCAAGAAATTTAAAAAATGAATAACCTAAACCTACAGTTAGTAGAAGAAAGAAATAATAAGGATCAGAGAAGACATAGATGAAATAGAGACTAGAAAACAATAGAAAGATCAGTAAAAACTAAAGTTGTGTTTCTTGAAAGATAAGCAACAAAGAAATTTAGCTACACCCAAAAAAGAGAAAAGACTCAACCACAAATAAAAGTAAAAACATTAAAACTCCTACATGGAAACAAAGAAATCGTAGGAGACTACTATGAACAATTATATGACAATATATTGGATAACCCAGAATAAATTGATAAATTTCTAGAAATTTACAACCTACCCAGACTGAATCATAAAGGAGAAGGTCTGAAAAGACTAATAATGAATAAGGAGATAGTATCAGTAATAAAAACTCTCCCATCTAAGATAAGAGTGATTCCCAAGACCTGATGGCATCTCTGATTTCTATCAAAAATATAAAGAACTAGCACCACCAAACCTCAAACTCTTCCAAAACTGAAGAAAAGAAAATAATTCCAAACTCATTTTACAAAGCCAGAACTACCTACTGATACCAAAGTCAACTTAGGGGCACTCTGAGAAAAGAAAGTAACAGGCCAATGCCTGTGATCAACATAGATGCAAAAATTCCCAACAGAATACTAGCAAACCAAATTTAATGACATTTTAAAAGAATCATGCACCATAACCAAGTGTGATTTACCCCATGGATTCAAGGTCGACATAACACAGGCAAATCTAAAAATGCAAGACACCACATTAACAGAATGAAGGACAAAAACCATATGATCATCTTAATAGATGCAGCAAAATAATTTGACAAAATTCATTATCTTTTTGTGATAAAACTCTCGACAAATTAAGTATGAGAGGAACGTACCTAAACACAATAATTCCATAAGTGACAAGCCCACAGCTAACATCACACTCAAATGACTCAAATGTGCAATGCTGAAAGCTTTACTGTGAAGATTGGGGCAGCAGGGGAATGAGGATGCCTACTCTCACCATTTCCATTCAACATAGTAATGGATATCCTAGGCAGAGCAATTCATTAATAAAAACGAATAAAAGGCAACCAAATTGAAAATGGAAAGGTTGTTTTTCTTCAGATGACATTCCCTTAAATATAGAAAATCCTAAAACCTCCACCAAAGAACATTTAGGACTGATAAAAGAGGTCAGTAAACTTGTAGGGTCCAAAATCAACATACAAAAATCAGTAGCATTGTTATACGCCAGCAAAGAACTATGTGAATTAGAAATAAAGAAATCATCTTACTTAAAATAGCCACAGAGATAAAATAAAGGCCAGGCACAGTGGCATACAACTGTAATCCTAGCACTTTGGGAGGCTGAGGCTGGTGGATCACGAGGTCAGGAGTTCAAGACCAGCCTGGCCACGATGGTGAAACCCCATCTCTACTAAAAACGCAAAGAAATTAGCTGGGTGTGGTGGTGAACGCCTGTAATCCCAGCTATTTGGGAGGCTGAGGCAGAGAATTGCTTGAACCCAGGAGGCAGAGATTGCGGTGAGCTGAGATCCTGCCACTGCAGTTCAGCCAACCTGGGGGGTGGAGGTTGCAGTGAGCTGAAATCGTGCCACTGCACTCCAGCCTGGGTGACAAAGCGAGACTCTGTCTAAAAATAAATAAATAAATAAATAAATAAATAAATAAAATAAAATAAAATAAAATACTTAGGTATCAATTTAACCGAGGAGTTGAAAGATCTGTACACTGAAAACTATAAAACACTGATGAAAAAATTTGAAGAAGACATAAATATTTGGGAATATATTCAGTGCTCATGGATTAGAAGATGAGATATTGTTAAAATGTCCTACTAAAAAAATGCAGACACAGATACAATGCAATCCTTGTCACAATTCCAATGACATTTTTTATAAAAATAGAAAAAAATCCTAAAATTTGTGTGGCACCACAGAGAACACCAAATAGCCAAATAAATCTACAGCAAAAAGAACAAAGCTAGAGGCATCATACTACCCAACTTTAAAATATATTACAAAGCTATAGTAATCAAAACCACATGTTACTGGCATAAAAGCAGATATAGAGAACAAATTAAACAAAATAGAGAGCCCAGAAATGTGCCTGTATAATTATGGATATCTTAGTGTGTTTTAGGCTGCTATAATAGAATACCACATATTGGGTAATTTATAATGAGCAGAAATTTAAGGACTGGAAAATTTATAATCAAAGGGCCACATCTGGTGAGAGTCTTGTTGCTTCATTATACCATGGTGGAAGGCATAACATGTTGAGAGAGGGCACTCAAAAGAACAAGACAGGGCCAAACTCACCTTTATAGCAAACCCACTATCACAATAGTAAATCCACTCCTACAGTAATGATAATAATCACCTCCCAAAAGTTGCCTCATCTAAACAATGTCATATTAGAGACTAAGTTTCTGACACATGAATTTTGTGGACACATTCAAACAATAACAACAGTCAACTATTTTTCAACAAAGGTGCCAAGAATGTAATGGAGAAAAGACAGCATTTAACAAATGATGTTAAGAAAACTGGATATCCACATGCACCTGAATAAAATTATACCCTTATCTCACAACACATACAAAAAATCAACTTAGAGTGAATTATGTACTTAGAAGTAACACGTAAAAGTGTAAAATTACTAGAAGAAAACATGGGGGGAACTCTATGACATTAGTCTGGTCAATGAAATTTCGATATGATCCCAAAAGCACAGACAACATAAGCAAAAAAAAAAAAGACAAATAATATTACATCGAACTACAAAGCTTCATCACAGCAAAAGACACAATCAACAGAACAAAGAGACAACCTATGGAAAATGAGAAAATATTTGCAAGCCATACATCTGATAAGAGGTTAATATCCAAAATATGTAAAAAATACTTGAACAACTCAAAATCAAGTAAACAGATAACCTGATTTAAAAACTGACAAAAAAATAGACATTTTTCAAAAAAAGACATATCAATGATCAACAGATATACAAAAAAATGCTCAATATTACTAGTCATCAGAGAAATGCAAACTATAACCACAGTGAGATAAGTATCTTACACTTGTTAGAATAGCTATTATCAAAAAGACAAAAGATAAATAAGTGTTGGCAATGATTTAGCAAAAAGAGAAGCCTCATACGGTGTTGGCGAGAATGCAAATTATACAGCCATTATGAAAACAGTATGGAGATTCCTCAAAGGATAGAAACTAGAACTATCATACTATCCAGCAATCCCACTTCTTCTGGGTATATGTTCCAGTTTGAATGTTTGCCCCCTCCCAAACTCATGTTGAAATTTAATTGCCATTGTATTAGAATAATGAAGTAGTAGAAACTTTAAGAGTTGATTAGGCCACATGGAAGCTCCACTCTCATCAGTGGGATGGGTGTCATTATAAAAGGGTGAGTTCAGCCCCCTCTTGCTCTCCCTTGCGCTTTTGTATTTTGTCATGGGATGACGCAGCAAGTAGGTCCTTACTAGAGGCTGGCAACCAGATATTGGACTTGCCTGCCTCCAAAACTGAGCCAATACATTTTGTCCATTATGAGTTATTCAGTCTCAGGTATTCTGTTACAGCAGCACAGATGGACTAGGACAGCAAAATGGTAACAAAAATTTCAGTGTTGCTATAATGAATACCTAAAACGGTGGAAGCGGCTTTGGAACAAAGTAAGGGATAGAGATTGGAGCAGTTTTGAAGTTAATGCTAGAAAAATTCTGTATTGTCATGAACAGAGCATTACAGATATTCTAATGAGAAAGAAGAAGAAGAGAAGAGTCGTGGGAAAACTCGGAAACTTCTTAGAGATTAGCGGTTTGTGATCCAAATGTTGGTACAAATATGGACAGTAAAGGCAATCCTGATGAGGTCTCCGATAGAAATAAGGAGGAGCATATTGGAAACTAAGTAAAGTCTATTCTTGTTGTAAAGCGGCCAATAATGTGAATTAATTGTGTCAATACCTAAGGCCTTCATGGAAGAGAAAATTCAAGAGTGACGAACTAGGATATCTAACTAAAGAAATTTTTAAGCTGCAAAGCATTGAAGAAACTGTGTGGCTAATTAATTGCATATAGTAAAATTTGAGAAGGGAAAAGTGATTTAAAGATTGTATTAGTTCATTCTCACACTGCTATAAAGAACTACCTGAGACTGTGAAATTTATGAAGAAAAGATGTTTAACTGACTCACAGTTCTGCAGCCTTAACAGGAAGCACGACTAGGGGGTCTCAGGAAACTTACAATCATGATGGAAGGCAAACGGGAAAAAAAGCATGTCTTCACATAGTTCCAGGAGGTGTGGGGGGTGGGGGCGGGCAAGAATGCTACACACTTTTGAACAATGAGATCTTGTGAGAAGTCACTCACTATTACGAGAACAGGAAGGGGAAAATCCACCCTCCCATAATCCAGTGACCTCCCATTAGGCCCCTTCTTCGACACTGGGAATTAGTTTGACATGCGATTTGAGTGCGGACACAGAGCCAAACCATATCAAAGATGGAGTATAAAATTAAAAGAGAAGTAGAACGTAAAAATTTGAAACATTGCCAGCCATGTCAAGAATAAAAAATGCTGTGTGGGAGAGAATACCAAGAGTTGGTGAGCAAGATAAACTTTGATAAGGAAGCTCATATGTCTAGAAGGAAACCAGCTGCCACTCATCAGCACAATAAGAAAAGACCCGAAAGGCATTTTAGAGATCTTCAGGGTTGTCCCTCCCGTTACAAGCTCAGAGCCCTATGCCTTAAAGCCTGAATTGTTATTGGTGAAAGGCACAGTGTGCACATGGTACCTGAGGGAAACCTGTGGCCTCTGCTTTCCAAATTTTGGCACTGCACTTCTTGGCACTCCAGCTGTAGCTCAAATGGGCAGAGCACGGCTCAACCTGCTGCTCTGGCATGCAGGATGTAAGAGCTGTGGAAGCAGGACTGCCTCCACCTAGATTTGTGCGAATGTGTCAGACAGCCTGGGTATCCAGAGAGACTTGCCACATGGGTGAATCCACCACAAAACCTCTATTAGAGATTTCTCTGTGCCATTTGGGCTATGGGAGTAAAGCTGCCTCCAATAACCCAGAAAGTAGAGTTTACCAGCTTAATTGCAGCCTGGGAAAGCTTCTGGCAGGAGGTTTCAACTAGTGAGAGCTGCTGTGTGGGCTGAGCTCAACAAACTCATAGAGGCAGGAATGCCTGAGGCCTTAGGGGCCCATGACCTTCTTCACTGTGTCTAGGAGATAGGACATGTAGTCAGGGAAAATTATTTTGGAGCCTTCAGATTTAATGTTGTTCTCCCTGTTGAGGTTTTTACTTACTTGGGACAAATTACTTCTTTTTTTCTTGTCTATTTTTTCTTTTTCAAATGGCAACGATGATTCTATGCTTGCTCCATCATTGTAATTTGGAAGAACGTTATGCATTTTGATTTCACAGGCTCACAGAGGAAAATTTACCACAGGATGAATTGTGCTTTAGATTTAGATATGACTTTGGAGTTTGGACTTTTGAGTTGATGCTAAAAAATAAGTTAAGACATTTGGGACTATTGAGATGGAATTAATGTATTTTGTATGTCAGCCAGGACAGAACGCTATAGTTTGAATATTTCTCTCCTCCATATATTAAATATATATATATATTAACAATTGTTTTGTGTTTTTAACATAAAAGTTGGTAGTAGATGTCTGTGAAATAAATTACAATCTACCAAAGTACATTTTAAGAACAGTAAAGTGGTGATTAGGTTTCTATATTCTTGCATTATTGTTATGACTGAATTTTTTTGAGGAAAACAAATAGAACAATTTGTAAAAAAATAAAATTCTCTTGAGGACTGGAACAAGACAAGGATGTCCACTTCCACTACTTCTATTCAACATGGTACTGGGAGTCCTATCCAGAGCAATCAGGCAAGAGAAAGAAATAAAGGGGATCCAAATTGAAAAAGAGGAAATCAAATTATCACTGTGTGCCAATGATATGAGTGTATATCTAGAAAACCCTGAAGACTCATCTGAAAGACCCCTAGATGTGATAAAAGAATTCAATGAAGCCTCAGGTTACAAAACCAATGTACACAAATTAGTAGCACTGTTACTAATCAATAACTCATTCAAGAACTCAATCCCTTTTACAACAGTTGTAAAAAGAAAAAAAGTCACCTAGGAATTCACTTAACCAAGGAGGTGAATGATCTCTACAAGGAAAACTACAAAACACTGATGAAGTAAATGACAGATGACAAACAAATGGAAACATATGTCATACTTATGTATAGGAAGAATCAGTATGGTGAAAATGACCATATCACCCAAAGCAAACTACAGATTCAACGCAATTCCCATGGAAATACTATCCTTAATTTTTACAGAACTAGAAAAACCTAATGTAAATGACGAGTTAATGGGTGCAGCACACAAACATGGCACATGTATACATATGTAACAAACCTGCAAGTTGTGCACATGTACCCTAGAACTTAAAGTATAATTTAAAAAAGGAAAAAAATTTGAAATTTCATATGGAACTGAAAAAGAGCCCAAATAGCCAAAGAAATACTAAGAAAAAAAAAAACAAAACAAAACCAAAAAAAACACACATCTGGAGCCATCATATTACTGGACTTCAAATTATACTATAAGGCTATAGTTACCAAAAAAGCATGGTGCTGGTATAAAAATAGGCATTTATACTAATGGAATAGGACAGAGAACCCAGAAATAAAGTCAAATAATTACAACCAATTGATCTTTGACTAAGCATGCAGAAGCATAAATTGGGAAAGGACATCCTATTCAAGAAATGGTGCTGGGAAAACTGCCAAACCACATGTAGAAGAATGACACTAGATTCTCATCTCTCACCTTATACACAAATCAACACAAGATGGATCAAAGACTTAAATCTAAGACCTGAAACCATGAAAATTCTGGAAGATAACATTGGAGAATCTCTTCTGGACATTGGCATAGGCAAATAATTCACGTCTATAGCCCCAAAAACAAATGCAACAAGAACAAAAATAAATAAATGGGACCCAATTAAACCAAAAGGCTTCTGCACAGCCGAAGAAATAATAAGCAAAATAAACAGACAACCAACAGAATGTGAGAAAATATTTGCACACTGTGCATCTAACAAAAAACTTGTATTAATCCATTCTCATGCTGCCCTAAAGAACTGCCTGAGACTTAGTAATTTATAAAGGAAAGAGGTTTAATTGACTCTCAGTTACACCTGGCTGGAGAGGACTCGGGAAACTTACAATCATGGTGGAAGGGGAAGCGAACACATCTTTTTCTTCACGTGATGGCAGGAAGGAAAAGAGCCTAGCAAAAAGGAAAAACCCCTTATAAAACCATCAGATCTCATGAGAACTCACTCACTATTATGAGTACAGCATCATGAGGGTAACTGCCCCTATGATTCAGTTACCTCCTACTGTGTCCCTGCCACCACAAGTTTGGATTACAGGAACTACAGTCCAAGATAAGATTTGGGTGAAGACACAGCCAAACCATACCAAGACTAGTTTTCAGAATCTACAAGGAACTCAAACAAATCAGCAAGAAAAAGCAAATAATCCCATCAAAAGTGGGCAAAGGACATGAATAGACATTTCTCAAAAGAAGATGTACAACCGGCCACCAAACATGAAAAAAAAAATGCTAAGCATCACTAATTATTAGGGAAATGCAAATTAAAACCACAATGAGATACCACTTTACTCCCGCACAAATGGCCATAATTAAAAAGTCAA
The DNA here is from genome assembly GCF_028885625.2 of Pongo pygmaeus. NCBI lineage: Eukaryota > Metazoa > Chordata > Mammalia > Primates > Hominidae > Pongo > Pongo pygmaeus. Next base: position 14,416,173 of record NC_085930.1, on the reverse strand, counting down.
AAAGCAATAGATATTGGCATGGATGTGATGAATAGGGAGCACTTTCACACTGCTGGTAGGAATGTCAATCAGTACAACCTCTATGGAAAACAGTATGGAGGCTCCTTAAAAGATCGATCTACCACTTGATCCAGTAATCCAAAGGAAAATAAATCATTATATAAAAAGACACATTCACACACATGTTTATAGCAACACATTTCACAATTGCAAAGATATGGAATCAACCTAAGTGCCCATTGACCAACAAGTGTATAAAAATATGTGGTATATACACATCATGGAATACTACTCAGCCATTGAGGTATAAAATGTGATATATATATAATGAAATACTACTCAGCGATAGAAAGAAATGAAGTAATGTCTTTTGTAACAACTTGGATGAAGCTGGAGGCCATTATTCTAAGTGAAGTAATCCAGGAATGGAAAACCAAATACTGTATGTTCCCACTTATAAGTGGGAGCTAAGCTATGGGGACACAAAGACATACAGAATGATATAATCGACTGTGGGGACTTGGTGAGGGAGGTTGGGAGGGAGGTGAGTGGTAATATTACATAGTGGGTACAGCATACACTGCTCAGGTGATGGGTGTACTAAAATCTCAGAATTCTTCACTACGGAATTCATCTATATAACCAAAAACCACTTGTACCCCAAAAGCTATTGAAATAAAAATAAACATATAAATGGTAAAAAAAAACCCTCAAATAATAAACATATCTCTAAAAATTCCCCAAACCAAACAAACAAAAAAACATTAACCAAGATATGAAAACAACTGAAGTGTTTACTGACAGAAGAATGAATAAAGAAATTGTCAGTGGTGAGTACCAGGAACAGAGAAGGGCAAAAAATGGGGAGAAGTACAACAGTACAAAGTTTTAGTTACATAGAATGAATGTGTAGATATCTAACAAACAGCATGAGGACTATAGTTATATTATATACTGAAATTTTGCTAATACGGTAGATTTTAGAAGCTCTTACTACAAACATATATGAAAAGAAAAAGATAACTATGAAAGGTGATGAAAAGCATAATTTACTTGACTGAAGTAATTATTTTACTGTGTATATATGTATATCAAAACACATGTTGTACACTTCAATATATACAATTTTAAAAAGGGTTCTTCATAATTACAATAAATGTCATAACTATACATATAAAACCTAGTTAATTTTAAATAAAATTATTATACATTTTATGTTAATTTTTTCTGTGCAAATTATTTTATTTTTTCTCAAAAATGTAGTCATAACAATTATGCAAAGACATAGAAACTTAATCACCATTTCACTGCTAACTGTTTTTAAATGAATTTTGGCAGATTGTAATTTATTTCACAGACATCTACCATTACTTTTACATTAAAAACAAAAAGCAATTGTTAATTGATTATATATAATTTTTAATATATAGAATATTTGCTATATTTGGTTTTCAGTTCTGCAGCCTATGTTAGATTTACTGCAAACATACACGATTCCTAAGCTCAATATTAGTAGCGACTTTGCCACAGTTATGATTATTTGAGAGATCACCTAATCAAAGCATTTTCCCAGGATCTGCCAAAGAATCATTAAAGCATTAGGAAGAGTTCATTTTCGTCTGTATAACACACACAAAGACAAAAGATGAATTATCCAATTATACTATGATTCATAAAAAATTCATCATTCTAATACCTATGAGCTGAAGTAGATGTACAGATCCTATTAGCGATAAGATTCCATGTAACTTACAGGTGCCATGGTAAATATTTTATTTTATAAAAATAAGACTTTTTCCTTCCTACATTAATTTATTTCTCTGTACCTGAGGCAATATTTTCATTTCATCCTACAAAGGAGATGTGAGAAAAATACAATATAACCAGCAACAAGTTCAGACAGGGCTAAACTTTACTAATGATGGGTTTTGAAAAAGATGTATTTTCTTTAGTTGCTCCATTATGCACACTAAAATATTACTTCAATTGTGAATTAGGGGCAGTGAGGGTGAATCACCTCTCTACAACCACATCATAAATATTTTTTAGTACATACAGAGACAGCCAAAACACTAACATGATGATTAAACCTGCATTAATTCATGAAAATATGTAAAGTTTACTCCACAGATAAAGCATAAATGTATATAAAAATTAAGCTAAAACAATCATGGGTAGTTTGTCTTTAAATCTCATTAATTACACAAGTATATTCTCATCACAGTGTTTCTAGAACATAGTGGGTGTTTTAAGACCTTTGTGTCACCTGCATGGACATGGCGACAAGCAAAACTTATAGAAGTATGCAGATATACATTTTGCCTATTCTGCCAAGACATATAAACCCCTTTGACTCTGACCGGGTGTTTAGTGTCCTTTGTCGACATTGATGAAATTGGAAGAGGCTGACTTGCCAACCTTTAAATAGACTAAAGTCTCAAATCTATCACAGATGTTGGAAATTCTAGCAAGAAGGATAGAATGCTAAGAGACATGAATGTCTGTTATTAGTGATGAAAGACACAGGCCCTCCTGGGTGATTCAGGTTTATAAGATTCCCCTATGATTTTGCTGCCAGTGCTCTTGTCCAAGTTGTATGTGAGGAAATAGAGAAATAAGCAACCCTCACTGCCCTACCTTCTAATGAAAGGTCTGAGGCTAAGTGGGGAGAGGTGGAATTAAAACAGCTGCCCAAAGACTACTTTGTTTCCTATTTTATTCTGGTGGAGAAGGAAATGTTCTTATGATATAGCACAGCATGTCTCATCGCTCTAGCTAAAATACAATGTGATTGTGGATGTTGAGTTCCCAAAGCTAAAATAAGTGCTGTCAGTGATGAAGACCTTAATATTCAATATAGTGATTTTTGGTGAACCAAATGTTACATATTCACTTGATGGAGCAATGAGTAAGCAGCAAATAAAAACCATAAAAACAAAGCTGATGCAGAGCCTTGCTTATGAGGACAGAGCCTCTCCCTCCCTCCTTCCACTTTTACTTAGATTTAGCTGTTTTAAAGAGAATGATAACTTGGCTTGGATTTGAGGTCTTCCTGTCCCCAAGGAGGACTAAAGGCCATACACATTGATCCATACATGCTGGGGAACTTTGAGGAGTAACTCAACTTTTACGGCTCCATAAACGTCTCTGTCCTACCTGTTTCCATGTGGGATAAGAGGTACTAACTTGGGTAGGTTCAAAATGGGAAAGAGATGAGAGTGTGACTTTGTGGGCTGAAACATTTTGACCAATTCAATTTACCATCGTTGTTGCTACACTTAAAAATCCAATGATTTTTTAAATGACATTAATGTTAGCTAATATAAATATTTAATATATAGTACAAAGATATTTGCTGTATTAATGACCGCAGTTAAATTGACTCATTTAGTGAATGTTTTTTTTAAATTCCTATAATGGCACATTGTTGTGGTTATAAAGGCATGCTGTATGTCTTAATACCTGGTACCTAGTAGATGCTTAATGATTTGTTAAACTAATTTAAAGTGAAGCAAATTTTATTAAAAGCTCCTATAAAATGGGGCTTACAATTTACTGGGTAAGAAGTTAAATATAACTCCATCATTCTGAATATATTTGTCGAACTTCTATGGATGAAGAACAAAAAAATCAATAAATATTTAATTGCAAAGGCAAATAATTATCAAGGAGATAACAGAGATATAGTTCTAGAAGGACTTTTATGACTCTTTGGGGAAAGTGAGAGTTGGAGGAGGGAAAGAAATTTAAATAATACCACTTCCACTCGTAAGTGTCTAATACTACATCTTCTGTCTTCAGTCTTCAGCCTGAAATGCATTTTGTGATCTAAAAACCACTTGATTTGCACTATGTAATAATATATATTTGAATGGTAAAGGTAGCAGAGTTCAGAGTACCTCACAGGTTTTTCACAGTACTCATAAGCATTTTGTATAAAGCAGCCCGAAGAAAGCAGACTCGAAGAGGAAACATACACAAATACCTACTTTTCCCTAAAATATTTTATTCATAGAAGCTAGAACTTTCAGAAAGCTCATATATAGAAAAGAGTGGAAAATTAAATAAACTAATGATATATAAGACAAACAATGTTTAAAACTCAAATCAGTTGTTGTATAGATGTTAAATCAGGATCTTTTGTCCCTAATAAACGGAACTGTCTCAGTGACAGATATTTCGAATTAGTCAGGATAATAGAAGACAAATCTTGGTCTACATGTTGTTTGAGTAATTTAATTGCAGAAAATAAATTTTGTCCAAATTCCCTAAGTAGCTAGGAAAAAAACTGAAGAATTTATTTTATTTGTCTCCTATAATTATTACTATATTAATTATTGCTATGATTCAGGCAAAAGAAAAATTTGTTGCTCAATTATTCACTTTGAATTATTCAAGTTTTCTCAGTTTTTTTCTTATGATAGGAAATACCAGCCCTTATGATTCTAAAACTTTTATAGTTCAGCTAGTCTGCCTCTGAAAGAAAAATAGCTCTTATAGAGGCTCTTACCACTGGCATAGGCTAGAATGAGGAGATAATTAGATCTGCAAATGTTACACAGTGAAATCACTCTTCCCAAATGGTTAGCCTCAACCTTGGGAAAATGTTTAGGTCAGCTTTTAATTTATCCACAGTGGGCATCTCGTCCCTAATGTGTTATAATAGGACACTATTATGCTCCGAAAATTAAACATTCAATTTATTTACTGGGAACAACTTAAAAAAAAAACAACGCTGCAGAATGCAATGTGAACTTTTCAGGTTTCTGCTTACCTAAAATCCACTAAGATATTCTTGGAGTATAAAGGCATTTTCTTGTTATGCTACATTAGCTAAACACAATAAAAACTAAATATTTACTTAAGTCAATTTTATCATAAGATATGTCACATTAAATTAGTCACCAGAAACAATATGTTTATCTTTGTATGTTTTTTGTTTGGGGAAAGAATTCTCAGCTTGCATTAACTTTTCTTACATATGAAAAGTTAGCAGACTTATGGAACTTAAGATAATTTATTTCATTATAACGTCAAATAATTGATACAAAGATATAAAACCATTTTGAAGATTTAAATAAAATTTTATCACACTTTCAAAATATTTGAATACATACATTTGGGACCTGATTATTATTTCTCAATAGCACATTTAATAAATGGCACCCTGTCTTCATAACAAATCAGACTCTTCAACGTAAAGAATTAGTGCTGGCCAGGCATGGTGGCTCACGCCTGTAATCCCAGCACTTTGGGAGGCCGAGGCAGGTGGATCACGAGGTCAGGAGATCGAGACCATCCTGGCTAACACGGTGAAACCCCGTCTCTACTAAAAATACAAAAAAATTGGCCAAACGTGGTGGCTCACGCCTGTAGTCCCAGCTACTCGAGAGGCTGAGGCAGGAGTATCACTTGAATCCAGGAGGCGGAGATTGCAGCAAGCTGAGATTGTGCCACTGCACTCCAACCTGCAGTGACAGACCAAGACTCCGTCTCAAGAAAAAAAATTATTACTGTAAACTTAATAAGGAAATTACAATGCACTTTTAAATAATTTACATAAGAAATAAACTTTCATTGGATCCTGGTTCAAGATGACTGACTAGAGACATCAGACATCCACCCTCTTCAGAAAGAATAACAAAAATAATAAACATGTAATCATACCTCAAATGGATTATCTGGAAAATGACATCAGAGTCCAATGGAGAACTCACGGGGACCACCTGAGGCACAGAAGGAGAAGGAAGCTAGCAGCCAACTTGGCTGAGATTGGCTGAGAGCCTGAAGGGGCTCAGTATAGCAGGAAAAGGGTAAGCAAGAGGGCTTCCATGATTTATAGATAAGCTGCATACTACTGCAATCTGAACCATGAGGAAGCTCTTCTACACTCACAAACCCTGACACTGGTGTTGGTGGTGATCTGGAGACCCTGCAAGGTCACCGCCCCAGACAGATAACTCACACTGGATCACTTACCCATGCATTGAGACCTGAGAGGCTGCAGCAGGGCAGTATTTTGGGAGCATAGCCATCAGAGGACCATAGCTACTCCTGGGAACCAGAGCCCCCATATTTTTATATCCTGGGAGCTCCCCTAACATTCCCCAGTGTCCGCCTGGAGAGCTGCAGTGGGTGGCACAATGCTAACTAGACCCGAAGATGCCACAGCGTCCCCAGGACTCTAGCCCACAGGGAGTACGACTCCCTGGGGAAAGGATGGTGCTGCGCAACAAAAAGGTAGCCCCGGGGATGAAGGAAACCAAAGAACTTGTTTTACAGAGAGTGAAATCCCCTCCCACAGGCAGAGCAGCCTCTGTGCTCAGGCTTTTGTGTAGAGAACAGGACCCCTCCGCTCCCTTTGAATATGTATTTCTGCAGCTGCCAGAGGCTGGAGGCAGGTGAACTAGAGGTCTACCTGTCTGGGCTATAAGTGTCAACTGCAACCCCACACATGGTTGGCCTCCATGCCTGAGCTTCTGTGGAACCCTGTGGTGCAGCAGCACTGCTGCCAAAGACAGCAGGAGTGCCTGAGAGTTGCTTGTCTGGGGATGTGGGTGTCAACCCTGTATTGCACCCACCACCAACACCAGCCAGTACCACTGGGAGCCAGAGACATCCCATCACTGCTAATGCCATAGCCCACACCACACTATCTACCCAGGGACCCGAGAATCTGCTCACGTGCTGGGCCCACTGCTACCACTACCAGCATTTAAGTAAGCCATTGTGAGACTCAAGAACTGACCCTTCTGGACCCAATAAGAACAAAGCCAACATACACCACTCTGGGGCTCGAGGACAGGCATGCTCAGCCCGCCACTGCTACTCCTGAGGCCAGAAGACTGGCCCACCTGCCATTCTTGTCCCAAGCAAAACTTTACCACAATCTCCACTAATAACTGTACCCTAAGACACTGAGGATTTTACAGATATTAATGACACTATTTATAAACAAATACATCGTACAGAGACGGCAAAACCACATATACACAGAATTGAAGCCAAGTGCCCTATACAACCAACACCACAGACGTATCTTCAGGAAAAATTCCTCTTGTACAAATGTAAATTCAAAAACAAAAAGAAGCAAATGCACGCACATTAAAATAAGGACGCAGGAAACATGAAAAAGCAAGGCAATATGACATCTCACAAGGAATACAATAATTGTCCATTAATAGATCTTAATCAAAAAGAAATTTCTCAAATCCCAGACAAAGAGCTCAAAATTTGAATTTAAAGAAGCTCAATAAGATACAAAAGAATTCTTAAAAACAATTTAGGATATGACTGAAAAATTTATCAAAGAGTTTTCTTAAAAAAGGAACCAGACAGAAATTCTGAAAATGAAGAATTCATTGAAAGAAATACAGAATATATTTGAAACCATCAACAATAGACTAGATCTGACAGAAGAAAAAATCTGAGAACTTCAAGACAGGTCTTTTGAAATAATCCAGGCAGAATAGAATAAAGGGTAAAAGAACAGAAAAGAGTGAGCAAAGTCTTAATGACATTTGTGAGAAAACAAAAAGATGGAATATTTAAAATTTTCAGCATCCTGGAGCACAAAGAGGAAAGGAAAGGAAAAGATTAGAAATTCTATTTCATGAAATAGATGAAATAGCAAAAAAGTAAAAAAAAAATGTCCAAGTCTAGCAAAAAAAGAGAAATTAACATTCAAACACAGGAAGCTCAGTGATCTCTAGGAGGATGTAATGCAAAAATGTCTCCCCCAAAGCACATTATGCTTAAACTGTCTAAAATTAAAGATAGGATGAATTCTAATAACAGCAAGAGAAAAGCATCCAGACACCTGTAAAGGAAACCCCATTAGGCTAACAGCAAACTTCTCAACAGAAATTTTACAGCCAAGAAAAGAATGGAATAATATATTTAAAGTACTGAAAAAAAACTAGCAGCCGAGAATACTATTTTATAAAATTATCCTTATGAAAGAAGAAATAAAGTATTTTCCAGCCAAGCAAATGCTGAGAAAATTCATTAGCACTATACCACAGCTACGAGAACTCCTCAAGGGAGTCCTAAACCTGGGAATGAAAAGACAGTATTTATTATTATAAAAACATACAAAAATATAAAACTCACTGGCAAAGCAATCACACAATAAAGGAAGGGAAAGAACTCAATTGATACCACTTCAGAAACCCAACAAACTATGACAACAATCAATAGGAGAAAAGGGAAGGAATAAAGAACATAAAAACAGCCAAAAAACAATTAACAATATGATAGGAGAACAAAGCATCGCATATCAATAATAGCCTTGAATATAAATATATTAAGTTATCTGCTTAAAAGATCCAGAATGGCTGAATTAATTAAACAGCATGATAAAACTATATGCTGCTTACAAGAAACTCACCTTTGTAGTAAATACACATAGACTAAAAGCAAAAAGATGGAAAAAGATGTTTCATACAAACAGGAACCAAAAATGAGCCACAATAGCTATATTTAGATGAAAACAGACTTTACCTCAAGAATAATGAAAAACAAAAACTTCATTATATAATGACAAATGGGTCAATCCAGCAAGAGGATATAGTAATTCTAAATATATACATACCTAATAATGGAGCACCCAGATTTATAAAGTAAATATTCCCATATCTAATGAGTGAAATAGACTGCAATGCCATAATAGTAGGGAACTTCAATATTCCATTCTCAGCAGTAGACAGATCATCTAGACAGAAAATCAACAAACAAATATTAGATTTCAACTAGACTTTAGAGTAAATGAACTTAACAGTTACAGAACATTCTACCAAACAAATAAAGCTATATATTATTTTCCTCAGCACATGAAACATTCTACAATATAGACCATTTGTTAGGTACAAAAAAAAAAACTTAACAAACTTTCAAAAAATGAAATTATATCAAGTAGCTTTTTAAACCACAATGGAATAAAACTAGAAATCAATACCAAGAGGAATGTTGGAAACTAAAAAAATAAATGGAAAATAAACATGATCCTAAATGACCATTAGGTTAGTGATGAACATTTTAAAAATGTTTTGATACTAATAAAAATTGAAACACCACATACCAAAACCTGAGGAATAGAGCAGAAGCAACGCTAAGATGGAAATTTATAATAGTAAATGCCTACATCAAAAAAGTAAAAGGATTACAAAATAACAATCTAACAATGCACCCCAAGGAGCCAGAAAGGCAAAAACAAACTAAACCTAAAATTAGTGGAAGAAAAGAAATAATAAAGATTAGACTAGAACTAAATAAAACAGGGTTAAAAAATTAATGCAAAATATCAATGAAACAAAAAGTTGGTTCTTCAAAACTATAAACTAAATGGATAAACCAGTAGCTAGACTAACCAAAAAAAAGAGCAATGACTCAGTAAACAACATCAGAAGTGAAAAAAATAAGACATTATAACTGATCCCACAGAAATAAAAAATATTATCAGGTACAATTATAAACAATTATGTGCTCATACCCTAAAAACCCTAGAGAAAATAGATACAATCCTGGAAACATTCAATCTCCTAAGATTAAATTATGAAGAAATCGAAAACGCGAACAGATTATAATGAGTAGTGAGATTGAATCCGCGATAAAAAGTATCCCAACAAAGAAAAGTCCAGGACCAGATGGATTCACAGTCAAATTCTACCAAATATTCAAAGGAGAACTAATATCAATCTTCCTGAAACTATTCCAAGAACAATTGAAGAGGAGAGAACTCTCCTTACTCATTCTGTGAGGCGTGCATTACTCTGATACCAAAACCAGGCAAGAACACACACACACACATGCTCACACACACACACACACACACACACTACAGGCGAATATCCTTAATGAACATGTATTAGTGCATTCTTGCACAGCTATAAGGAACTATCTAAGACTGGGTAATTTATAAAGAAAAGAGGTTTAGTTGGCTCACAGCCTTGCAGACTGTACAGGAAGCACAGCTGCGGAGGCCTCAGGAAATTTCCAGTCATGACAGAAGGGGAAGGGGGCATCATCTTCACATGGCAGAGGAGGAGGGAGAGAGTGAAGGGGAGACGCTATACACTTTTAAACAACAAGATCACATGAGAACGCTCTCACTGTCATGAGAACAGCAAGAGGGAAGTCCACCCCCATGATCCAATCACCTTCTACCAGGCCCCTCCTCCAACATTGGGGATTACAATATGACATGAGATTTGGATGGGGACACAATTTCAAACCATATCAGGACATATACACACAAAAAATATTGACAGAATACCAGTAAGCTGAATCTAACAGCACATCAAAAATAATATTGTACAATCAAGTGGATTTATACCAGACATACAAGAATAGTTCAACATATAAAAGTCAATAAATATGGTACAGGAAGAAAAAACATATGATCACCTCAATAGATACAGAAAAAGCAACTGGTAAAATTTGACACCCTTTCATGATAATAACTCTTAACAAACTAGGCATGGAAGAAACATACCTCTAAATAATAAAGACTTATAAGACAAGCCAAGAGCTAATTTTATACTGAATCCAGAAAAGTTGGAAGTCTTCTCTTTTAAGAACTGGACCAAGAAGTTATGCTCACTCTCACTACTGCTATTCAACAAAGTGTGCACTGAGAGTCCTAGCCAGAGCAATCAGGTAAGATAAAGAAATAGAAGATATTCAGATTGCAAAAGAGAAAGTCAAATTGTCCCTCTTTGTAATGATATGATCTTACTTTTAGAAAGCCTAAAGACTCCACCAAAATATTCTCAGAATTAATCAACAAATGTATTACAGTTGCAGGATGTAAAATAAAGATAGAAAATCAGTAATGTTTCTATATACCAATAAGGATCTAGCTGAGAAAGAAATCAAGAAGTCAATACCAGTTACAATAACAATAAATAAATAAATAAACCTAAATAAATACATAAATAAATAAATGTGAAAGATCTCTATAAGGAAAATCACAAAACACTGATGAGATAAATTGAAAATAGCACAAAAAAAATGAAAAAACATGCCATGCTCAAAGATCAGAATAATTATTGTCTTTATTGTCTTTAAAATGGCCATATTGCTGAAAGAAATCAATAGATTCAATGCAATCCTTATCAAAATACCAATGTCGTTCTTGACAGAATTATTAAAACTTATTCCTATAATTTGTATGGAACTGAAAAGAAAAGCCAAAATAGCCAAAGCAATTCTAAGCAAAAACACAAAGCTGGAGGCATGACATTACCTAACTTCAAAATACATTACAAGGCTGGGCTGTAGTAACCAAAACAGCATGGCACTAGTATAAAAACAGACACATGAGCTGACACGGTTTGATTTTGTGTCCACACTCAAACCTCATGTCAAATTGTAATGCTCAGTGTTGAAGGAGAGGCTTGGTGGGAGGTGACTGGATCATGGCGGTGGATTTTTCCCTTGCTGTTCTCATGATAGTGAGTTCTCACGAGATATGGTTATTTAAAAGGGTGTGGCACTTCCCCCTTCACTTTCTTCCTCCTGCTCCAGCCGTGTAAGATGTAACTCCTGCCTCTTTGCCTTTTGCCATGATTGTAAATTCCCTGAGGCCTCCCAACCATGATTCCTATACAGCCTGCAGCACTATGAGCCAACTAAACCTCTTTTCTTCATAAAATTCAGTCTCAGGTAGTTCTTCATAATAATATGAGAACAGACTAATACAGAAAATTGGTACTGAGAGTGAGGCATTGCCTATCTGTATATCTTTATAAGATATCTGAAAGTTTGGAAGCAACTATGGAACTGGGTAACAGACAGAGGTTGGTACAGTTTAGAGGGCTCAGAAGAAGACAGGAAGATGAGGAAAAGTTTGAAACTTCCTAGAGATGTTTTAAATTGTTGTGACCAAAATACTGATAATGATGTGATTAATGAAATCCAGGCTGAAGGTGGTCTCAGATGAAGATGAGAAACTTATTGGGAACTGGATTATAGGTCACTCTTGCTATGCTTTAGCAAAAAGACTAGCAGCATTGTAGCCCTGCTCTAGATATCCGTGGAACTTTGAAATCTAGAATGATGATTTAGGGTATCTGGTAGAAGAAATTTCCAAGTAGCAACACGTTCAAGAAGTAGCCCAGCTGTTTCTAATAGCATATGGCCATATGCATGAGCAAAGAGATTATCTGAAACTGGAACTTATATTTAACAAGGAAGCAGAGCATAAAAGTTTAGAAATTTGTAGCCTGACCATGTGGTAGAAAAGAAAAATCAACTTTTCTGGGGAGGAAGTCAAGCGGGCTGCAGGAATTTTCACAATAAAGAGGAGCTGAATGTTAATAACCAAGACAATGGGGAAAATGCCTTGAAGGCATTTCAGAAAGCTTCACTCGTACCCCATAAATGTGTGCAAATAGAAAAATGAAATAAACTATTATTTTAGACTTAACATCACATCACTTGTTTTATCCACCTTATACAGTTTAGTAGTACAATGGTCATAAGAATAAGTTGAATTATCTGTCTTCCTCTATAAACTTTAAGCTTCTTAAGGACAAGGACCATATAATTCATCTTGTACAATGTTGGGTCCCCAAAACACAACACAGCACCTAGAACCAAGTAGGTTTTCAGTAACTATTTGATAAATTGAGTTAAAAAGAGAAATGAGAGCAGATGTTACAGAAGTCTCACAGACAGTTTACACTTCTAGTGCAGCTCTTATAAGTCTATACCATTAATGTTGATAGATATCAATTCCTGGCTTCTAAACTTTAGGCTATTGTTCACTCTGATTTTAAATAAAAGCTAGGCATTTCCTTAAACCTTATTTGTGGAACCCTCATTTTTAAATCCTGCAACATTTGAATTTGGTCTAGTTATTATTCAGAATTTTTTTAATTAACCTATCACCTGCTAATATTATGCATTTTTATGTGATATGTAAATAAAGGATCTTATTTAAACTTTTTCTTAAATATTAGGTTAGTGCAAAAGTAATAGTTGTTTTTGCAATATTTTTAATGGCAAAAAAGCAGTAATTTTTTAACAAACCTAATATAAAGATACTTTAATTAATTAATGGAGATCACAATGTTTCTAAATAATTTTTCTTTGGGCACATAATAAAAAAAGTCTAATCACATTCTCAAACAATAATTGGAAGCTATTGGTTTTCATTGAATAACTGAAATTGTATTATTTTGTCATTTTATAAATGTTACCTTCTTGATTTGAAACTCATTTAAATTTTTATTCTATGTCATTAAATTTTAAACATATCTTAGCCTTTTGATTATTGTTTACAAATTTGTTCTGCTTTCTCCATTTTATTCCAATTACTTTACTATATGTATGGTTGTTACTATTATTTGCAACTGGCATTCAAGTTTAAGGAATAAAAGAAAAACAAATATTTTGGTTGTAAAACTCTGTGTGTGTGTGTGTGTGTGTGTGTGTGTGTGTGTGTGTGACAGAGAGAGAGAGAGAGAAATATATCAGTCTAGAACATCATTTCTTGAACAGCCTCTCTTTTTCTGGTCAATTTTATTCTTCTCTCTTTCTAATAATTGTTTTAATCTTGATCAATTAAATTATTTTTATTGTCTTTTAGAAACAATTTAATGTTTCTCAAGAATGTTTCTAAAGTATGATCATTGTTCTTTGATATAGTTGGATAAAATCTCAGCTCAACTTTTTTTCATAGCCAATGTTTTGTGATCTTTCATTCTTGTGTGTCTGTCATAATTGGTAAAATAATGCATACCATCTTTTCCTGGAAGCATTCATTTTATCAAACCTAATTAGTGCATTCTCTGTGGTACTTTAAATACAGAAGAGAGCTCAATGTGTAAGTACCCCATTGCACATTCTTATCTCTGTGATAAAGTGCTCTTTATGTGACTTCATGCATTCCTGAAGTTTGTGTCTCTAGGTGCAATCCCAAAACAAATTCAAGCATAGGGGAAAGGGAATAGTCATTTATTCAATGAACCAGTAGTTCTTCAGCACGTACCCTTTGCCTAGCAATATTCTAAACTCTAGCGATATATCAGTGAAAGAAACAGACAAAAACCAAGCCTTCATGGAGCTTTTTCTGTATGCCGTGATATCCAGTAGAACTTTCTGTGATGATGAAAATACCCTACATATGCACATACTGTAGTTAGCCGCTATGTGGTTATTGAACACTTAAGATATAATTAGTCTGACTAAAAAACAAACTTCTAATTTTATTTAATTTTACAAAATTTACCTTTGAATCACCACATGTGGCTAGTAGTTTCCGTGTGGCACAGCATGGTCCTGTACTTTATGTATAGGTATTTTTAGGAGTGGAGTAGGGGAGAGGAAGTTGTATGAACATGATATAAGAGATTAAAATTGACAAGGGAGGAAGAGGTCAAAAGAGACCTCTTCCTTCAGACTTTATAGTCCATTGAAAGACTTAGAGGCTAGTTGAAGTGATTTTGCGAGCTATGAGATATATGAGTCCCTGAAATACATAATTAAGCACAAAATGGTCTTTTTACTGACAGGCTATCATGTTGATGTCACAGTTAATGCCTGAACACCAGTAAATGTCCACATACAGAAGAATAATTACAAAAAGTCATTAATTAGGGCCTATTTACTGTTCCATTGTAAAAACTAGTTGCCCAGAGTAAGACGTTCCCTCTTGATTCATAGGTTTATACAGGCAAGGCCAAATCTATAAAGGCTAATCTCTGTTTCCCAGGCAAAGTGCTTCAATTTTTGGTTAACAGTCATATTTTATGTTCTGGCCACCTGGGTCAGTCCTTACTGCTACAGTAAGAACAGTACATTGAATTTTGGGCACTAAACAGATGATCCACCGAAATACCACTTCTTTTATGAAGGTAAAATTCTTTTTTTAAAAAAAGAACCTTCTATTTCTTATCTAATTGCTGCTTTTATTTTGGAAACTTCAGCCAATAAGTAACATGGAATTATTGTGAAAAACATAACACCCTCTTTTGTTTAGTTTGCTATGTGTGTTCACTACACGATTCAACAATTTTATCCACCTTAATTCAATTTTAAATTTTCATTTGGGTAGTTTGGTTTCCATAGAATCCAGGCTGCAGTGACTTACTGGGGCCTTCAGTGTTAGGGACACATTAAAGCAGCTACATAGTTCACCAGCAAAGCTGGATGCTTTCCCTGACCTAGTTATAACTAATATACCCTTCCTCCAAGCTGCTAAAGCTTATTCTTTATTCCTCTTTTTAGCACTTAAAACAGTTTTCCTCTTAAATAAGGGCATTTTTTTTTTTTGAGACGGAATCTCACTGTGTCACCCAGACTGGAGTGCAATGGCGTGATCTTGGCTCACTGCAACCTCTGCCTCCTGAGTTCAAGCAGTTCTCCTGCCTCAGCCTCCCGAGTAGCTGAGATTACAGGCATCTGCCACCACGACTGGCTAATTTTTGTATTTTTAGTAGAGACGGGGTTTCACCATGTTGGTCAGGCTGGTCCCGAACTCTTGACTTCAGGGGATCCACCTGCCTTGGCCTCCCACAGTGCTGGGATTACAGCTGTGAGTCACCGCACCCAGCCAAATAATGGCATTTTTAATGCTTATTTGTTCCATTGAACAACTTTAGAATTGAGACAGATATTATTCAACTTCAAATCTGTCCCAATCCAGGAATTCAATACAAGCTTATTGAATAAATACAGGAATAAAAGAACATTTGAATCTCCTAAATTTTGTATTTTTGTAACAAAAATGGAAGCTTAAATAACAATTTTACATACTTTCACTCTCAAGAACATATTATAATGACTGTCAGTAGATTATAAAGATCCCTAATTTCACAATTAAAAATGTCTTTCCCCTGAGAGCAGCAAGGAATATTATTCAATATTTTAGTCCTAAATGTTTAATGTTTGTCAGCAATTTGTAATAGTGGGAGTGGAGATGGACATAAAATCCTTTGTTGGAGGGGAGACTTTAATCCACATTTGAGAATAATTAACAAAGCCATTATCTATCACTCCAATGTGTTGTAATAAAAATGGAAGACATTATCTATCTATCTATCTATCTATATATATATATATATATATACACACACACACACACACACATTTTTCTGATTGTTCTTGCTATACTGTACGGAGGGTTTTTGCTTTATTTTGTTTTTTGTTTTGTTTTTGTTTTTTTACAGAGTCTCACTCTGTTGCCCAGGCTGAAGTGCAGTGATGCAATCTCAGCTCCCTGCAACCTCTGCCTCCTGTGTTCAAGCAATTCTTATGCCTCAGCCTGCTGACTAGCTGAGTTACAGGCCCACATCACCACACCCAGCTATTTTTGTAATTTTAGTAGACACAGGGTTTTTCCACGTTGGCCAGGGTGGTCTCGAACTCCTGACCTCAAGTGATCCACCCGCCTCGACCTCCCAAAGAGCTGGGATTACAGGCATGAGCCACTATGCCCAGCCTGCTATGCTATACTTCTAAGAAAAAGGGAAATCTGAATGAATGTGAAGAGTTTTCTACATTTCGTAGACCACTTTTTAAAAAAATTCTTTTGAGTCCTCCAAGCAGTTGCCAAGAGTTGGATATATGAGAGACTGGCTCAGAGTTGCCTGAGGAGAGTAAGGCCTTTAGTGAAAGCTAAAGTAAATCCTGAATGTACAGCAGCTAGAGATTGTTAGCTAAGTACATCTTCACAGCAGGTCCTTTGTGTAAAGGAGGTCTGAATGATACTTTTCACAGCTACTACAAACTTCAACCACCCTAACAAGAGGAAGGGTAGATCTGCCATCCCAAAATATTCCTACTTACAAAATCTTAGTAACTACCATTAAACAATTCCATGTTAAAACCATTCTGGATTAAAGGAAACTTAAGGGACATAACTTAAGCATGTTTAGATGCTGGTCTTAACAAAGTTTAAAATAAAAACAGCTAAAAGATATTTGCTAGACAATTGGTAACATCTGAATATAGAGTATATATTCAATAAATGTAGGAAAATATTTTTAACTTTTA
Organism: Pongo pygmaeus; assembly: GCF_028885625.2. Taxonomy (NCBI): domain Eukaryota; kingdom Metazoa; phylum Chordata; class Mammalia; order Primates; family Hominidae; genus Pongo; species Pongo pygmaeus. The sequence goes on along the minus strand of NC_085930.1, from coordinate 14,399,175 downwards.
GATGAGTTAATGTTATAGTTAAACAGGGAATATTTATGTTTATTGTAAATTGTACTGTGATTTTTGAGGCCAAAATGCCATGATAACAGTAGTCTCCAATATATCAGCCAAAAATTTAACAAATTAAGTCCAAATGTTAACAGTTGTTAAATAAAAGTTATCAGTACAGATTTGGTTATTAAATATTGTGCCTAATGCAGTGTATGTTTGGATACTTCAAAATAAGGATTTTAAAGAAAAATGAAAGCAAAAATATTTCAACCCAAAGAAGAGGCATAACAAGTAATAAAGATAATTTTTTCTTCAACATTTAAGTTCTGCGGTAGATGTGCAGGATGTGCAGGTTTGTTACATAGGTAAACATGTGCCATGGTGTTTTGCTGCACAGATCCACCCATCACTGAGGTATTAGGCCCAGCACCCATTAGCTATTCTTTCTGGTGCTCTCCCACCCCCTCAACCCCACCACAGGCCCCAGAAGGTGTTGTTCCCCCTAATGTGTCCATGTGTTTTCATCCTTCAGTTCCCACTTATAAGTGACAACATGAGGTGTTTGGTTTTCTGTTTCTGTGTTAGTGTGAATAAAGCTAAATTTTACTGCTCTTGATTCTCAGCAAACTTCAAATAAAGACATTTGGAATGTGTGAATGAAACCATTTTGAGTGTTAATTTTTATTTCAATGAGAGAATCTTTGAGAAATAGGCATTAATTACTGCTATGGAGTGGTCGACAGAATAACAGTTCCTATGTTTACAGGTTTGTGTATTGCAGAAGTTATAATCTGTGCTTAGCCTTTTAATATTAACATTTTCCTGCTTAGCATAAACACTCAAAACATATGACTAAGGTAAACTATTTAGAAAGTTTTAGAATAGATTAAATAGTAAGAGAATTATTTGGACTGGTACATCTAACAAGAAAATAGCACTAACTAAAAAGGATGCTGTTTTAATCAAAAGTTAGTATTGTGGTTACAAAGAGTGGCTTTATACAAATAGGTTTACATATGTATCATACTAAAAACATCATCTTTTTCACCCAAATTAATGCTTTCAGTACAAGGTCTGAATTTACAAGCACAGTTTGAGATCGCTGAAAAATGATGATCATATATAGAAAAATATACAAAGTTGTCTGAGATTCTACAGGGAAATTAATATGGCCAAAAACAAAACAGGTTTATTCCTCATGTGGTTTTTTTGCAGAAGTAGTTTGTGTACCACCAGGAAAGGGATTTTGTTCGGGCACCCTGCTCAGAATGATGAAACTAAATGATCAGTCCCACATCTAATAACTAACTTGAATTTTCTCTTCCAGGTAACAGAATAGATTTTTCAGTAGTAGCCATGTTTCAAGCTTTGCAGAAATCCTAAATACCATTTGAATTGATAAAGGTGTAACTATCTATTGATAATATAAAATATCTATTTTATGTTATCTTGGTTATTATTGTTTGCTATGCTCAACTCAACTCTGCTTTTATGAATTAGATCCATATCCCTTATGTAGTGTAATCCAGTAATCAAATACTCACTATTACTTCAGTGCCTACCAAACACTATTTTTCCCCTCTGCTGGCAGAAACAAGTACGAGTGCAATATATTTATTCATGTATTCATTCTCTCAGTCATTCATACATTCTTTCAACATTTCAATATTATGCTATATTCTAATAATCTAAAAATAATCAAGGTACCCTTTCTTATGGAGTTACATAAGGAGAAGACAAACTATTGATTTTTAATACAAGACAATAAGCACTATTATATAGGTAAGCTGAGGCCCTCACCTGTTGCATTTCCCCAATTATAGGACCACTTCTCCCTGCCAAGAAATTCCATACTTTTAGATCCAAGTTTCCCAGTGTCTATGCCATTTGTTATTATTTTTTCCAGGTCATTGCATCGAAACGATGTTCAAGGTTGGTAGGTCCGTGCTACAAAAATAAAAATCAAAATATCCATGTCGATTTTTATTCCTTTTAATTCTGGCTTCCCTGATTTTGTACAAGGTCTTTCCTGCTCACTTCCTATTCCTCCTGAAGGGATAGCAATAATAGCAAATTTTCATGTACCTTAACTTGCTGTATAATGTTCTGTGCATGGAGGATATGTTCTAGCCCATCTTCTCATCGTTTCCTCTCTTCCCTCACACTTGTTTCTAACCAAGGCAATCTTCTCTTTTCAGAGAATATTTGTTTCCTATGTGTCCGTATTGAAGGAAACTAGAAACTTTGTACAATACACTAATGTCTACTGTAACTTTGAACAAAGAAGTCATGAAAGGCAAGGAGACTAAAGCTCCTTCATAATAATATAAGAGTGGAGTGACAGATGTTTGGATCATTAACCATTCCCCAGCACTGTACATAGAATTATGGTAAGAGAAAGGACAGACAACTTTTAACACTTTTTGATAAATTCAGGTAAGGCTCTTCCTAGAATCTAAGGAGGCGTGCATCTAGTTGTACAGCAAAGGATACTTCTAGAAAATAAAATGACTTTTCTTGTAAAGAAAGACAAAAAGTGTTCTGTATCGAGAATGGCACATGATTTATTATTGTTGAAATATAACTTTTGTTGGAGAGTTTTAGGAAATTAATCCAGACAAGTGGCAAGTACCAGCTAATGAAGGACATTGTATCAAGCAAATAAATTTAGATTTTTAGTTATGTATGAGGATATGCCGTAAATAATTTTAAGCAGAAAACTAACATGACTTAAATTGGAATTTAGAAAGATCATCCTTACTCAGTAGTAAAGGGTGACTAGATAGTTCAGAATCTATGAAGATAAAAGTACCTAGCATTGAGATTAATCAAATCTGGAAACATATTATTTATTTTATGTTTACTCTCACAGTGTGTCTATTAGACAGAAATATACAGACATGAGTTATGCATATCCCAATAGAAAAGAACAGCCACAACAAAACCAGTGAAATGGTGGTAGATGATTTTTTAAATGTGTTTGTTTCATAGTAATTTTCCAGCAAATCTAACATGATGAATTTAGGCTTTATCCATAGCACATATCCAGGAAAATATCTGTGTCCCATTCCTGTCAGATATCTCACCAGCAATCTGACAGCAGCAACCCAACTGAGGATCGAAGATATTCACTCAATCTTTTATCCTAAAAGATTTCAATTCTTAATACATCCTTGAGGTTTTCTTTAATAAATATAATAAAGTATAATTTGTAGGTAAAACACATTTTATCTTTATTTTTGCTTTTCAATATCTACCTTACTTACCTATTTAGCTGTTTTCATGGCTGGTCTAGTTCCACAACGTATGGGAAAAACTCAACACCAAGAAATGTATAAAATTAACTGTAAATTTAAAGTCAAAATGGGCATTGAGATATGTCAGTGCTGTAAGATGAGAGGAATCACAGTATGCAAATGCATAAGACCAAAAAGCCAACACACCTGCTAGAATTGATCCACACTTTGGATCTTAGCTCCCTGTTGACCAAACAGAAAGAAAAATACTGTCAGTTACAAAAATGTTCATTGTCAATGGATCATACTCCAGCTTCTCAGGAAAGCAAAGCTTTTCTCACCACATGGCTCTAAAGTTAACTTCTCTTATACAGCTACAATTAGACATTGCTTAAGACATTTGTGGGCTTTTGATAAATCGCTATGACTTTATTTTCAGTTTATAACATTAAATAATGTTATTCCTGGCAAATTCTTCTGAGAGAAGCAAAATTACATGTTAAAGGGAAAATGTTTAGTCTACAGTAGTTAAATAACTCTTTATTTAGTCTGTAGTAGTTAAATAACTCTTTATTTAGTCTGTAGTAGTTAAATAACTCTTTAGTCTATAGTAGTTAAATAACTCTTTATTTAGTCTATAGTAGTTAAATAACTCTTTATTTAGTCTATAGTAGTTAAATAACTCTTTATTTAGTCTATAGTAGTTAAATAACTCTTTATTTAGTCTGTAGTAGTTAAATAACTCTTTATTTAGTCTGTAGTAGTTAAATAACTAGTCTGTAGTAGTTAAATAACTCTTTATTTAGTCTGTAGTAGTTAAATAACTCTTTATTTAGTCTGTAGTAGTTAAATAACTATTTAGTCTGTAGTAGTTAAATAACTCTTTATTTAGTCTGTAGTAGTTAAATAACTCTTTATTTAGTCTGTAGTAGTTAAATAACTATTTAGTCTGTAGTAGTTAAATAACTCTTTATTTAGTCTGTAGTAGTTAAATAACTCTTTATTTAGTCTGTAGTAGTTAAATAACTCTTTATTTAGTCTGTAGTAGTTAAATAACTCTTTATTTAGTCTGTAGTAGTTAAATAACTCTTTATTTAATCTATAGTAGTTAAATAACTCTTTATTTTGCAAGGCAAGCTAGAGATTATGAAATTAGTATCACTTGGATCACCAGTCTATATATATTATATTCTACCCCAGTAACATACAATCAGTGAAGATTTATTGATCAATAACAATTTTTAAAATGTTATACTATAAAAATACTACTTTTCAGATATTTTAATAAATTATTATACAAATAAAACTGAGCGTGATAACTTTATTAAGGCTTTTGTTACTATCAATAAGAGACATCACACATGACCACAAAAACATCATAAAAAGAAAAATTGGTTCAAACAGGTGCAAATGAGAGTATAAGTTTTATACATTTTCTCCATGCAAACAATCCCTTTTTAATCTTGCATTATAGTAATATTGCTAAGATAAAAATAACCAATGCTCTTTAGGAATTGTAAACAAAACAATAAGCAATGTAAAAAAAAAAGGAAGCAATAAATACTAGAGACCTCTAGATAAAGAAAAATCAGTGAGAAGCCACTTGTCATCTGAAGATACAGAAAGTGGGTATTGATTTATCAAAGGGTTAAATAAATTTAAAAGAGGTTTAAAGACAATAACAAGTAAACATATAGATGATAGATAGTTCTATAGCCATCACTAAATGAAAGGAAGAAAGAAGGAAGGAAGGAAAGAATGAGAGAGTGAGAGAGAGAGACGAAGGAAGGAAGGGAGGAAGGAAGGAAGGAAGAGAGAAAGAAAGGAAGGAAGGAAAGAAGAAAGGAAGGAAGGAAGGAAAAAGGAAGGGAGGAAGAAAGAAAAAGAAAGGGAGGAGGGAAAAAGGAAGGAAAGAAAGAGTAAGGGAGGGAATAAGTGAGGAAAAAAGGAAAAAGAAAGGAAGAGAAAGAAAGAATATAGGGCATTTATAGAAACATGCTGCAACAGATTATCTGAGCAAAACACCTGTAATCAAAAAAGTGAAGATTAAAAAAAACTCTTAAAACTGTGTATTTCCTAATTGTATAGAATTTTGCAGCATCTTTGATGAACATCCAGCAAAAGGGCAAGTTAGGCAGTTTTGCTGAAAATATAGAAAAACTGATTCTGGTTATCTCTTTAAGAATATTTAATTGTACAGACAACATAATGTAACATTTTCTCAACATTCATTCACAGATTGACTGTAAATTACCTTAATCTTTATGCAGACTAAAGGAACACTGTCATACACTCATAAGTGCATTTGCCTAGAACTTTTCAGCTTCTCTCATGAGTAGTTTAACAGGCATGAAAATTTGTAACTGAAATATTAAAAAGGAAAGAAAGAAAAAGAGAAGAAAGAAAAAGAAAGAAAGAAAGAGAAAGAAAGAAAGAAGGAAAGAAGAGAGAGGGAGGGAGGAGGGAGGTAAGGAAGGAAAGGGAAATAAGAATACAGAGCACAGAAATAAAATGTAAGGATCTATTAACATGCATTATTCTTGTGAGTATGTTGACTGGAGAGAAGAAAAAGGGCAAGCATTTAAGAAAAACTAAAATTGTTCATAATCCTTTAGTGTGTGATATGATCTCATTTATATAAAATTATAAGCATGTGGGTATGCATAGAGAAAATAGGAAAGCGTATGCGTTAAATACTGATGTTTTAAATCAGCACTGAGAAAGCAGAAGCACATGCAAGACTAGCATCATGGCATTGGGGTTGGCGAAGACAGGGCAATAAGATTGGCCTTTTCCTTATAAAGTTTAAATCGTTTTATGTCTTTCCTGTGTGTTACTATGCAACATAAAAGCTTTAAATAAAAAATAATTTAATAAGCCATACCATTGAGATATCTTGATCATAAATGTCACTTCTTATAAAACACTTTGACAGAACCACACAAATTTAAATAGTAAAGAATAGTCCATGACTAAAAAATTAATAATAGTTTCAGGAAGAAAATTGGTAATTATTTATATGAACTTAATACTACATAAAAATTATCATATTAATTTCTACACCAGAACAACTATCTGACTGAATTAATGATATGACTTAATCACACAAAGAAGAGGGTCTTTTTAATATTGCCTTGTAGTTAGAAAATCATCACTTAACCAGAAGCATGATTTCAAAATATGCAAAAAATAAATGAATCGAGAATCATTGGTCAAAAGGTATGTATGTATATATATATATACACACATACAGCTTTTGTCATACACACACAAAATATATAATCTTGTTGATACAATAAAATAATAATCAAATTTCCCATCTCTAAATGAACAATATAAAATATCAGCAAAACACTCAAGCTGGTGGCTCTAACTCTGGTATATGCCATTGTAGAAAAATGTAGATACTCCGAACTTGTGTATGGTCTGTAACAATAAATAATCAGTATTTCAGAGTAAAAGAATGTGTGTGAAATTTTCTGTAGATTCTTCTTAATGGTCTTGTGTCAGTTGTTGAGAAACTCATATGTTCCACCTTTTTGCAGGTTTGTGTGTATGTGTGTGCATATACATAGAAAGAGTATAGGGAGACGTGTTTTGAATTTGCCATAGAAGCTAAATTTTTCTCTGTACATAACCTTGCAAAAGATAATTACTAGAGATGCATCTGAGCGAACACCCAAGGCAGCTGACAAGCACATCTGCTCTTCTGTCCAAAAACTCTTTGAGGGGTTGACTCATGTTGATGCTTCTTCCTGCCTGGTAGCATGGTATTTAAGGTTAGTGGCAATAGTGCTGGTCATCTGAATTGACAAAAAAAAAAAAAAAAAAAAAAGGAATGTAGTGAAAATACTAGGGATCTAAAACCAAAAAACACGGTACTGTCAGTAATTCCCTCTTTGTCTTTGGCTCAGCCGATTAACCTCCCTGGACCTCACTTCCTTTGCTGTACAGCAAAAGCTTTGTGATTTAGCAATATTTTACTGACTGAGTTATAATTTAAAGAAAAGCTGGGTCTCTCAAGATGTTACTGGCAGTACCACGGCAAATAAACTTAGAAATTGTTGCTAATCTGATGAGCATGATGATAGTAAATCTGTGGAGTCATGCCTTAGATAAATCAGTTTAAACAGTTCAATTCCAAATATCTAAAACATTCAGACAATTTTTAAAAACTTTTGCCCATAGTTTTGAGATTTTACAGAATTCAGTTTGGGAAATAAGGTGCTAAATTATATCTAATGTTCCCTCCAAGCATAAAATCATAGTCATTTCTCAAAACAGACACACCAATGCTCAACAAGTACATGAAAAAGTACTTAACATCACTAATCATCAGGAAAGTATAAATTAAAGCCACAAAAAGATCTAACTCCACACTTCTTACAATAGCCATTATCAAAAAGACAAAAGATAGCAGTTGGTGAATACATGGAGAGAAGAGAACACTTGTACACTGATGATTGGAATGTAAATTTGTACAACCAATTCGGGAAACAGTGTGGAAGTTCATCAAAACATTAAAATAGAATCATTATAGGACCCAGGAATCTCACTTCTGGGTCTATATCCAAAGAGAATGTAATCATTATGTCAAAGAGATTGCACTCCCATGTTCATTGCAGCATTATTCACAGTAGCCAAGATATGGAATCAAACTAAGTGCCTATCAGCAAAAGGATGGTTAAAGAAAATATTGCATATGTGCAATAGAATAGCATTTAGCTTTAACAATGAAGGGAATTCTACAATTTATGACATCATGGATGAATCTAAAAAACACTGGTAAGTGAAGTAAGCCAGATACAGAAAGACAAATAAATGCATGATCTCACTTCTATGTGGAATCTAAAATGTCAAGCTCATAGAAGCAGAGAGTAGAATAGTGGTTGCCAGGGTCTAGGAAAGATTGGGAGATTGAGGGAAGTTGGTCAAAGTGTACAAAGTTTTAGTTAAGATGAATAAATTCTGCAGATCTATTGTACAGCATAGTAACTATAGATAATAATTATATACTTTATACTTGGAAATTGCTAAAAGAATAGATGTTAAACATTTTGACCCCAAAAACAAAAAAATGTTAAGTATGTGAGAGGACGCATATGTTGACTAGCTGGATTTAAACATTTCACAATGTATATTTATATCAAAACATCATGTTGTATAAGTTACACAATCTTTATCAATTATGCCCTTATAAAATAAAAAATTAAAATAATATTTGCCTGGAATATTTAATAATGATCACAAAAATATAACAAAATATATAAAAATGTTGGAAAGCTGAGCAAAATAAAAACAAAATTATAGTTTAAACATTTTAAATATTTTGAATTAAATAATTTTGACTGGTTTACCTAAATAGATTATGCAAACTAAGTAGAATAGTTATCACTATTATTTTTCATCCCAAACTTGACACAGTATTTCATATCTAGCCGTACTCTGGCATGACACAGACTAAGCAAGATGACACCTTGTCATTCATACAACAAAAAAGAAAGAGTTTTCTCCCTGAAACTGTTTTTCAAAATGCATATTTATTATCTGTTTGACTCTATTGCTGACAATTATTAGAACTATAGTTGATATTTCTCACCCATCCAACTGAAAATCATAAAAAGATTGTTTTCTATAAATTGTTCCAACACAGTGTTCACAGGTACTGGATATTTAAGAGTCCAAAATTAATTATTTTCCTGCCCTCTTGAAATATGCCTGAGCCGAGAAGATACTGCCATAAAAAGAACTTACTTAATTTATACCAACTTTAAAATAACCTGGCTGTGGCAAAGTATGACCAGACTGCTGCCCGCAGTCACAGTCTTACATTCAGCTTATGTTTAATGAACTATTTTGCTTATATAATGAGTATCTCTCAGCTTCCCTGGACCTGTCCTTTCTTGAACAGTTTCCAAAGCTTTGAGAGTTTAAGCAAAGAAATAGTATGAGGTAGAAAAAAATAAATGGTTCCTGATAATTGCTACCTTCGGCACCAAACAGAGGGAATGGTAGATATCAGTGAGCTGACTCTACCTCTGCAGAACATATGCTTACCCAGAGTCAAAGGCAGCACGCAACACCTCTTCAGTGTACACGTTTCTCTTCTGTTTTCTGCTCTGTTAATTTTTTATTTAAATGCAGAGATCTGACTGGAACATCAAAGAATTGCTTTCCATGGAGTGGATATCCAATTATTATAACAATAGTCAGCAAAGAAAAATTAATTTCATGTGAAAAGTGACAAAGCTCAAACAAAATATGACCTTGAATACAGATGCATTCATACCGGGAAAAGAAACTGCCCTTTCTTCTCAGTCACTCACAAGTTAGCTGAGTTACATAGGGAATGCGATTGCTAGTACATTTATTTTCAATTTTCAACATTTTAAAAACATATGAGTACATTATTTTCCACACCAAACCTGAACTTTTTCATCAAAATGTAGTAATATAAGATGGTATTAGACTCCTTGGCCACACTGGATATTTCTCATGTCATTTCAAGGCTTTTTAGTTAGGGAACAGAAAACACTTCATTGTGAGGAAAATGCAAACATAACTTCTAGAAAAAGAAAGAAAGCTGATGCAAATGTAGACAGGCAGTGTTGGGGGTGGAAGGGAACTGATCATATAAAGAACCATTGGCAATGTCCAGAGGTTTGTTTTTTATTCTAATGCCATTAAGCCCACTGTAGGTTTTATAAACAAAGGATATCAGGGGGAGAAACAACTTAATCTGCTGTCTGAAAAACAGACATCAGGGCAGAGTGAGGTGATGGTGTCTTGCACTGGTACAGAAGTACCAGAAATGAAAGAAGTAAAGACATTTAGAATACATGTTTAGTGGTGCTGAAAGATTTGCTCTTGGATTGGATGTTGAGGAGTGCAGTCAGTTCTGTTAATCAATTATGATTCCTTAGACCATTTCCTGTTAGATTCCAAGACAGTATGGTGATCAGGGGAAATTAAGCTAATAGATTAGAGATAATTATAATCTTAGTTCTTCTACTGGTGAGTTGTGAAGGCTCCCTACACCTGTTTACTCCTTTGTAAAATGGCCTCCACTTTCCCCTTCCTACTTGAGAATGCGATGAATGTTACACACCTCAGTCTCTTACTGCTCATTGTTTTCATGCAACCCCTTTATCTGTCTTAATTGCATTATACCATACTTGCTCCTATTGAATGTCAGTTCCATTTGTTTTTCATAACTTCTTCAATTTATCAAAGTCAACAGAATCCAATCCTAGCCTCCCGAGGTGTTGACCTTCTCTTTCTTTCCCTTTTTGTTTTCCTCCTGTGTACTTCTAATGAGGCACATTTTCTACTCTATCATTTAGATTTGGGATTCTTCTTTCAGCATCTGCCTCCATTATTCACTGGCTTTTTCCATGGCCCTTTGACAACAATGCTTGTAAAATGCCTCCCTTCCTCTTGGTGCTGTCTTTGAATGGTTGGTTTTAACTTTTAAGACAAAAGAAAGAGTTTTGCTTTCTAATGCTACATTATAGTTAATCTTCTCCACAATATACTATATCTAAAACACTGGATTCAAGATAGGATTGATCGAACATCATTGGAGAAACTTGAGACTTCGTACTGTATGTTCTGACCATTTGAACACAAATTTCACATTGTGATAAATCTTTCAGATGTTGAAAGTAAACTTGCAAGTATGTAATTCCAGGTTCTACAGGTAACAAGCGTAGATGGGATAGCTCAAAAATCACGTATATAATATACATCAAAATCATATATATGTATATGTTATATATATATTTAAGACATCTCATATATATCACTTTTTATCACTTTTGACACTGGTTTGACCATTATCTCTCTGTGCTTGCTTTTACTTAATGCCCGTTTAAAATAGAGGTAGAAGTGAAAGGAAAAAACTCAGTATTAAAATGTCTATTTTTTTACAATGCTTTAAGTAAATTTATTCTCTTTTTTTCACCTTATAGATACACATATATACGTATATCCTATATTAGTAATATAAGTTAATATATAATGCCCTTCACTTGGGTTTAATACATGACCTTTAAATACTAAGTATTTTAATCTTGCAAACTCCCATCTGCAGAGAAATAAATGTCTAATTAAGTGGGGAAAATAATTAAAATAAGACTGACCTTTGCCTATGATTGCATATTGTATGTTTTTAATTAGAAAAAATTAATAGAAACTTGTGAATACAGATAATTATTTAAAAATATCAGTGTGTTCAACTTAATATGATTTACTTTTCTGAATCAGTGACTACTTTTTCTTTAATGCTAATACATCTAACTATAAAAGTATGATATTTTACAGCAGTGAGCAATTTTTTATTTCTTGTTGTAGAATTAAATATGAAAGATTTAGCCCGAATGCTAAAAGAAATCTATTAAACTATCTAAAATTACACTCACAGCATGGGGCAACAGTACAAAATCCAGTTTTTCTAATGCCTCTTATGCACATTATATGCAAGTTTATTTCTAACATTTAAAAATATTTTTTGGCTAATCCATGTCCTAAATAATACATATATAAAGTAGTTTACATACTTGTGTGCTGGTCCTTAAAGTACATTCTTTAAAATAGGAAATATAAATTCTTCCAATGTTAGACTTAACTTTATTTCTTTAGGCAAATAAGATCATCAAAGTATATTTACCATGACTAAAATTAGCAATTCTTTATCTGATAAGTATCTTTAATATGACTAAAAACAATGATTCTTTATATTTTTCAACTTTGTGTCAATCAGTTTATTTTCTTTTTCTTGTATTTCTATCTTACAGAAATAGAAACTTTAAAATTTATCACTGGAATAAAATAGTGTAGCAATAGTACACACAACATGACTACAATAAGCCATAAAAGATAATACAGTTTTAAAACTCTGAAAATGACAATTTAAATTCTTTTATTAAATCTAAGATAACAATCAATCACTAATTTGGGGAATATGTTCAAAATAACAGCATGCCAATTACTCCGCCCACAGTTCACAGGCACTTTGGGACAATTTCGTGACTGGAATTTCCTTACATACACAATAATGAATGTCTCAATTTTGTGACAGGTTTTATAAATTATTTTAGCTGTAAAAAATCATGCCTGTCATTCTCAAAATACCAACAAATGAAACATGTATTTTAATCAAGTGAAGACTTCATCATTAAAAGCCTTGAATTAAATACTTGAAAAATGTATTTTTAAAAGCAGTCATTCTGCAAGAAGTCAATTGGTCCTAGAAAGTGTAATGGATGTCTTTGTGAAAAATCATTTATTTATAAAGGGAATGTCATTAAAAATTGAAAGTAGTGATCATATAAAAGAAACAATTATGGGAGAAAATTATTTTGGGTTACATAATTATATGTGTCCTTGTAGGCTCTCATCATTTGAGTCACTTACTTGAAAATAGAACTTTGATATTAAAGAAAAAGTACTTTACAAGTTTTCATACTATATAGTTCAAACTCTGACCATTTTTTAAAATAATAGTGCTGACTGTTGTATTCCCTTCAATATTGTTTTATATGCTAATAAAACTATCTGCATAGTTTTAGGAAAATATCAGGAAAAACAGGAATGTCAAATAGTTGATGTAAGGTTTTGTATCTGCACTATCCTATATGGTAGTCACCATTTTAATAATCAAAACTATTAAAATTTAAAATAGTAAAAAATTAAATTAAAAATTCAGCTTCTCAATTGCAAAAAAAAATTCAACTAATCAAGTAATGTTGCAGTAAGCTACAATATGGGACAGTGAAGATGTAAACAATTCCAGCACTGCAGGATGTTTTCTTGGACAATATCAAGTTGGACTTTCTACATATCTTGAATTTTTTTTTTTTTTTTTTTTTTTTGAGACAGAGTTTCACTCTGTTGCCTAGGCTGGAGTGCAGTGGCGCCATCTCGGCTCACTGCAAGCTCTACCTTCCGGGTTCACGTCATTGTCCTGCCTCAGCCTCCCCAGTACCTGGGACTACAGGTGTCCGCCACCACGTCTGGCTAATTTTTTGTATTTTTTAGTAGAGACGGGGTTTCAACGTGTTAGCCAGGAAGGTCTCGATCTCCTGACCTCGTGATCTGCCCACCTCAGCCTCCCAAAGTGCTGAGATTACAGGCGTGAGCCACCACGCCCTGCCATATCTCGAATTTTTTAATAAAGTGAAGAGTTTTTTATTGATGCCTGGAAATAAATACTTGAAAAATTTATTTTTAAAATAGACATTCAGCAGGAAGTTAATTGCTCCTAAAAAGTATAAGGGTGTCTTTTTGAAAAGTCATTTATATAAGGAATGTCATTAAAAGTTGAAAATAGTCATCATATAAAAGAAGCAATATTAGAAGAAAATTATTTTGGAAAACACAATTATATGTTCCTGTAGGTTCATCGCCTATGTGAGTCACCTATTGGAAGATGGATTAATAAGCTATTTTTTTCATGTTTTTCCTAGAACTTCTAGACACAAAATAGAATGAGATGAAATAATGTCTTCTTAAGGGTGATAACAATTGAAACCCAGTCAGTTTGGATCTAAAGTCTTTTCAGAAGGCCAGAAAATAGAAGGCCAATGCTAATATGAAATATCAATGCTTTAAAAATGATTCACAGAAAAGAAGTATTCATTTATATTAAAGAAGCATAGCACATTTTCAAAAATTTTTATAGTTTAGTGTCTACATTTATGTGACTTTAGAATGTTTGATATTTTTACTTTAATAGAATATACCTTCCATATTATATATTACTTTTACCACTGTTAATTTTAAAATAGATAATAAGAACAAGAAAGAAAATCCTAGGGTAATGAACAAGAAGAGCATAATTAGCCTAGAATCTGAATATCTTTTAAAAAGTGCAATTTATTGGAAATAATACTCATGTTAATAATTGATACTTAAACACTGAACTTTTGGCTGTTTTTGTTTTTCAAATATACTTAGAAACAGCAATATTATATACAAGTCTACTTTTGGAGAATGAAGAAATTGATTCTTTACAGTTCTTTACAATTAATATTACATGTAATTAAAATTCACAGTTTTTCCAGGTTTTTCTCCTTTTTAAAAATAACAAAATAAATTAACTTTGAAACAAAGATTTTTCTGAACATGTGTATTTACAAAGAAAAGAATAGACTTCATACTGTCAGTTAGGAATTTGTTTTGTCATCATAGGAGAGAAATTAAAAACTTAATCATATTTTTCACATTTTTGTGATGAGCTAGGCTTTAAGCGATATTTAGAACAACTAAGATGCACTGAAGAATACTGAGAACCACACTACCAACTGATAATGCTAATCCAAGTTTCTCATTAGGTTTGAAGTATAGAATACATTTGCAAGGAATTATTAACAAAAGTCCTTTAGGAGCCTGGCACCATGGCACATGCCGGTAGTACCAGCTACTCAAGAGGCTGAGGTGGAAGGATCATTTGAGTCTAGAACTTTGAGTTCAGCCTAGAACCTGTCTCTAAAAAAGTAATTAATTAAATGAAAAACTCTTTTTGAAAGTTCTCTAACCAAAGTTTTGTTAGAAGGGATATAAAACAGAAATCATAAACTTTTAATGATAAGTGAACATTTTTATGGACAAACACAATCACAATCTAATTCTATATTTCTTCTCCCTAAATCAAAACTTTTGATTAAACAGGTGGCAGCATTTGATATTCTACAGACAAGCATGCCAAAGTTTTCAGGGAGTACCACTTTCATCAAGAAATAACATGAAATAGACGATCATATAGCAAATATATGAGCTTTGACCTTTTGCGGTGGGAGAAAAATAATTTGCTTAAAGATGACCTTTTAAAAACATAAACATAAAACATAGCTTCTAGTTATTTTTCACATAAGAATATTTAATGCAAACATTAAATAATTATTTTATTTTATTTTATTTTATTTTATTTTATTTAGAGACAGGTTCTTGCTTTGTCTTCCAGGTTGGAATACAGTGGCACTATCCTGGGTCACTGTAACCTCAGACTCCTGGGATCAAGCAGTCCTCTGGCTCCAGCCTCCCTTGTAGCTAGGACTACAAGTGCAAACCACCACACCTGGCAATTTTTTTTCTTTCTTTTTTTTCTTTTTCTTTCTTTCTTTTTCTTTTTCTTTTTTTTTTTTTTTTTTTTTTTGCAAAGATGGGGTCTCACTATGTTTCCCAGGCTGGTCTCAAACTCCTGGCCTCAAGCCATCCTCCTGCCTTGGCCTCCCAAAGTTCTGGCATAACAGGCATGAGCCATCACACTGCACTTAGTAGACAGCTGCACACATGGGATGCAGAAATAGGATGATCTACTTTGTATGTGCAGAAACTAGATAATCTACTTTCTGTTATATCTGATGGTAATTCCTAGAAAAAAAAATGGTGGGGGGCATTTTATTACAGAATATAATAAAAGCTATTTATTTGTATAATTAGCCATCCTGACTTTGATAACGACTCTCAGTTAATATTGGATTTCTCTCCAGAAATGTGCCTTAATCTCCAGAGAAAAAAAAACAAATCCAAGTGTGCCCCCAACTTGAGGTAGACAGTAGAATTAGTAGTAAGCACGTTTCCGTTATGTAGGAGAGAAGAAAAACTTGTTTGACTACTCTCCAAAATCAGTATTTCCATCCTTGACACACTAATGAAAATATTCTCTGCTATATGCCGTCTCCAAATAACTCCTTTTAAGAAGTATCAGTTAAAAGTAACATGTAAAAACAAAAGAAAAGCCAAGCTATGACGTCGTTTCCTACATCTTAGGTAAATTAAAAATCTCTATCTCTATTAATATTTCTAGCTAATATATTTTAACTTGAATATTTGTTTTGAAATCTGATCAAAATATGAATTTGGTCTAAGAGAGCTAGTCAGATAGTGGTTGGATATCAATGTAACTATGTGCATTTAATGATGTTTTAAAAATAGTTTTTCCTTAGAGATTTTCCCTACTAAAACTATAAAATTTTCTTAAAATTTTGTGTCAATTTACAAACATATCCAAAGAAATCAGTAAGAGGAATTAGAGATTTGAATGGAAAATAAAGTTAACTTGATTTCATTAAAGAAAAAAAAACAGGATCATTGGTTTACCTTCTCCTCATAGAAGAATTTTAGCAAATTCTTGTGTGGTGACTTAGCAAGGGCAAGATAACAAATCACTTTAGAAAACCTCAGAAAGAGGATGTGCTAGTAATTCCCTTATATACATGATAATTTAGCAGCATGCAAAGATCATAGGACAACGCTGACTAACAATTTTTTTTGTTTGATTGTTTACTTCCAAGTAATTTTCTGGTTAAGAGAAGGTTGAAAATAGAACTCACTGGTTCTATTTTTAAAATCTAACTTTGAAAAATATTTTAAAATATGTATTAGTTTGTTTTTTTTTTTCCTTGAGTGCCAAAGTACTACTGTTGAGTCGTGACTTTTACCCTTGAACAAATATGGGTTCAAATTGGGGCTTCACTCTTCACTTCATGTCTAAGCTTATACACTATACTTATATTTCTTACTCAGTAAAAGTCTAAAACAAATGTTCCTAGTCATCCAGGAATGGATGGTAGGGAGAAGTGTGAAACATGAGTTGGTAGAGGAACTATCTTCAATTTCTAACTACCAATATTGTGTGAATGCTGCTCTTCAGTTATTTGAGAGAAGAAAAGAGCATGCAGGATCAAGCATGAAAGTTGTTTCTCTCAATCACATGCCACTTCTGTTCATTATTCCATTGGCTACAATTTCATTACCTGATCACACCTAACTGTAAGTAGGTTAAGACCTTGTTTGGTTAAGTGGCTAGAAAGAACAAAAATTTATTTATTGAATAGCTAGAAATTTTTGCCATAAATGATGCACTGTTACTTACCACATAGAGCTATGTTATAGATAAAACGGCATAAGGTAAAATTCAGTATTCTCCATGTAGGGGTTAAAAATATTTGCTATTATTATGAATGTCAGTGTTACCATTCTGAACTTCATTTCTCATTATAGAGCTTTCAAGTTGTGAAAGGAACTGTAAATTGGTTAAATATTTACTCTTTCCCAGAGAGTGCCTGAAAATTTCTTTCTAACACTCTGATACAATTTTTTATTTTGATTTAATACAAAGAAAATGAACTTTGGAATTACACTAACTAAAAACTAAACCTCTACTTTCCCATTTAATACCTAAGTCACTACAACCAAATAAATGATTATTGAATATCCACAAAGAGTAGTTGACCTTGTGCTGTGTTTTAAGAATATAAAGTAAATTGAAGTTTGGTGGAATAAACATTAAGATATGACAATATTTTAAAATAAGTACAATTATAGTGCTAAATTCAGAGTGAATACGGTCAATGTGAAATTTAGACTCTATCATGGGATATCATGTTAAAAGCTTATTGTGCTAATACAGGCAAGAAATGATGGGACTTGAACTTTAGCAGTTGGGGGGGTGGGGGAGAGAAGAGGAAGAAGAGAAAGAAAAAGAAACCCATTTGAAAAACATTTTAGATGGGTGTTAACAGTACTTAGTTAATCATTGCAAGCTGCACAAATAAAACAGAATAAGCCAAAGCTGTTTTCAAGATTTACCATCTGATAGGTATATATCACCCGAAGAGAGAATACATGAAAAATCTGGTTTAATAGAGAAGATAGTAATTTCAGCCTCAGGTACATAAGTTTGTTTCTAGTAGGAATTACACTGAAAATGTCTTGTTATTAATTAAAAATTATCTGGAAAACAGAAGCAATTCATGTTTAGAGATATACATTTCAAAATAATGAACATGAATGTGAAATATTGGGTGACAGCTAATAAGAAAAAGCAAGGAAAGGGACTTTGGAGAGTGACTAAGCAGCGCTCATAAGAAGTAAGAAGAAAACTAAAAAAAAAGCAGTGAGGATACAGAATCAAATAATGAGACCAACAAAAAGGAGGAAACGATTAACATAAATGCCAGCTGCTATTTTTATTTTTACGTTTATTTTGGCCAGGTATTTTGGAAATGTCATTTTGCACAAGAACCAAATCAACCAGAGGTCTAGATTGTAGTTGGTTGAGAAATGGAAGCAATCAGAGAAAATTGAGGCTGTAAGTACAGACAAATCATTCAATAACTTTCCTGGAAAAAAGAAGAAAAAAAAATATGGCAGTAATTTAACAAGAAACAGGTCAGAAATGTTAACTTTTTTGGATAGAGGATACCTTAATAAGTTTGAAAATTGAGATGAAAGTCAGTGGGAAAGCAAGATTTACATTACAACAGGGGGAAAAGGCAATGTAAAAATTACAAATTTGAAAAGGAATTGAGGTGTTGAAGAGAGTGTTGTCAGCAAGATGACTGAATAAAAGCCTCTGGCACTTGTCCCCTCCAACAAATATAATCAAAACAATAAATGAACAACGACATTTTGGTGAAAATAACAAAAGGAGAGAGTCAGAGTACACCAAAGGATTTACAGAAACCCTACGGTGCACAAAAATTCAAGATGGCCACATGGAGACTAGGAGGAAACCCTTTACCTGTGCCATCCTGTTCCACAGTTGGAATCAGTTCAGAGCCAGGAGCAACTTCTCCCTCTGGGGAAAAGGTAAGCAAGAGCTCAACAGGACACTTACAGTTTTCACCACTGGGGACTCCTGCAGTTCTCACAGGTACTACGCCCAGCTGAGAGAGCTGCTTGAAGTCAACACAGCTGTGCTACCTCCCTACCCCCAAACCCTGGATGGAGCTGATGCTGTTCCCTGACCCCTATGAGCCACGGAACTACTGTGCTATGCCATGTTGGCAACGGGACCACACTGAAGTGTGTTCTGCACTGTTGAGTGAGCAACCACATTATCCTCCCACCCCTGAGGGTTTGCTGATGCTGAAACACACCTGCCTGGGAGCCCACCATTCCTAAGCAGAGCTGCTCTACACCCTTCTTCATGGGTCCAAGCTGCTACGTAGCTGCTCCGTCTACACCACCCAGTAACTGCTACACCATGACACTCAGGACCTGAGATAAAGGGAAGTGGTGCCTTGGCCGCCTGGAGCAGTCACACTCCCCAGTGCCTACACTGAAGCAGCATCCTGTCTCTCAGAGAAATGGTGCTTTGGCTTCCCAGAACAGTCATGTCCCTCAAAACCTGAGCTAAAGCAGCTCCCTGCATTTTGGGAAATTAGTGCCTTGCCCTCTCAGAGCAGTAATTCCCCCCAGGTCTGAGCTGAAACTAAGCATAACCTATCAGGGAATTGGTGCCCATCCCAGAGATGAGCTGATGTGGTACCTTGTGTCTCAGGGAAACAGAGCATCAACTGAGCTGAGACACACAGCCCCATAGGCCAAAAACTGTAGTACCCCCACTTCCCTGGAAGCTAGCCCCTTAAAATCTGAGCTGATGAGATACCCATCTCCCTGGGGAAATAGAATTATGGCTGTGCTGCTCCGTGCCCACTAGGGACCAAGCAATAGCTATAGTCTAACATCCTGGGATTTTTGCCACCACTATACCTCGCGTCACAGTGTCCAGGACACTGCTGTTTCCCACCATCCCAGGGTCCAGAGTCACCACAAGGTGTTTCCTCATTCGCCAGACCTGAGTTGCCACTGTGCTTTATTGGCTCTGGTTCCCAAGTTGCAGCCACATCCTGCTCCCCATGCATAAGCGTCCAAAGCATCCCTTCTTTCCCAAAGCTAAGCCAGTGCTCTGCCCTGCCTCCCAGGTTTCAAGTCACAGCAACCCAGCTACCAGGGGATGCCTCAGCATCACAGATGTTGGCTTTGTGAGCAATCTCCATCCAACTCTGCCTTGAAGAGTAAACCTTTTTGTGCAATCTCCTTCCAACCCTGCCTTAAAGAGTAAACTTTCACACCAAGACTCAGATGGCAAAATAGTTTCATAAGACCAACAACCCAAGACCCTGTCTTCAGAGCTGCTCTGAGCACTTGTGCCCTGGAACTCATCATTGCTGCAACTGCTTGTAAACTGTGTCAGACTCAACACCAAGAAGAGTCCTTTCAACTAATACTTCACATTGTGAGGAAAATGAAAACAGGAGGACTCCAAAAGCCCATTTCACCAAGGACCATAACAACCTATGCTGCCACCAGTGTGGCCACAAACTCCTACAGTCTAGGCCACTAAGACACCCATAGTCATCACTGATGTGAATTGCAGCTGAAGAAGCTGTATTGAAAATATACAACTGCATCCACTCAGAATCAGAGCCACCACACCTTTTTCAACTGGCAAACTAAGATCCACCTACAGGTGCAAGATTTTCCCTGATAAACATACTCTGTAAAGTTTGAAAGGGATTATTGTTTCATCAGATATGCAGACACCAATGCAGGGACACAAGAAACAAGAAAGAGCAAGAAAACATGGCACCACCAAAGGAACACAATAATTCTCTGGTAACTGACATCCCTAGCCTGAGAAGAAATTTTAAAAATGATCTTACAGAAACTCACCAAGATATAAGATAATACAGATAGACAATCAAACAAAATCAGGAAAACAATTCATGATCTCAATGAGAAATTCAATAAAGAAATAATTATCATAAGAAATAACCAAACTGAAATCTTGGAGCTGAAGAATTCAATGAGAAAAATAAAAATACATAATAGAGAGCTTCAACAAGAGACTAAATCAAACATGAGAATCTCTGAACTTGGAGATACATTTCTAAAAATTACCCAGTCAGAGTGAAAAAAAAAGAAAAAAAGAAAGAAGAGTGAGGACAGCCTGTGGGACTTACAGAACCCACTAAGCAAACAAACATTCACAATATTAGAGTTAAAGAAGAAAAAGAGACAAAGATAGGGGCAGAAAGCTTATTGGTCAAACTATTGTTAAAAATTTCCCAAGTCGGCTGGGCCCGGTGGATCACACCTGTAATCCCAGCAATTTGGGAGGCCGAGGCGGGCAGATCACGAGGTCAAGAGATAGAGACTATCCTGGCTAACATGGTGAAATCTTGTCTCTACTAAAAACACAAAAATTAGCAGGGCGTGGTGGCATGTGCCTGTAGTCCCAGCTACTCGGGAGGCTGAGGCAGGAGAATCGCTTGAACCTGGGAAGCAGAGGTTGCAGTGTGCTGAAATTGTGCCACTGAACTCCAGCTGGGTGACAGAGTGAGACTCCGTCTCAAACAAAAAAAAAACTTCACAAGTCTTGAAAGAGACATGGACATCCAGATCCACAAAGGTCAGTGATCCCCAAAAAGATTTAACTGGAATACGTCCTTCCTAAGGCACTTTATAATTAAACTGTCAAAATCAAAGACCAAGAGAAAATTTTAAAAGCAGCAAGAGAAAAGTCAAGTCATATACACGGGAATTCATTAGAATTTCAGTGTATTTCTCAGCAGAAATCTTACAAACCAGAAGAGAATGGGATAATATATTTCAAGTGCTAAAAGAAAAAAAATAATCTGCCAGTCCAGAATATTATACATAGGAATGCTATCCTTCAAATATGAAGGAGAAATATACTCTTTCCCAGATAAGCAAAAATTGAGGAAGTTCAACACCACTACACCTGTCTTACAACAAATGTCTATGAGAATCCTTCAAGTAAAAACAAAATAATGCTAATTACTAACATGAAAACATATAAAAGAAAAGGTAAATATTTTGTCATATCCAGACTACTCTAATACCAATATGGTGATCTGTAAATCATAAATATAAGGATACATAGATGATAGAAGACAGACAGATAGAATGAAGGTTAAAAGTCAAAATAGTCAATAATGACAGCTATAATAAGTTGTGGAAAAATACGTAATATAAAAAGATGTAAATGTTTAAATCAAAAAAGAAAAAATTGTGGGTGGGTGGGGGGAGGATAAATGTCCAGGTTTTGTATGCAACTAAAGTTAAGTTGTTATCAGGGTAAAATAGCCTGTTATAATTATAAGATTTTTTTTTTATTATACTTTAAGTTTTAGGGTACATGTGCACAATGTGCAGGGTTAGTTACATACGTATACATGTGCCATGCTGGTGTGCTGCACCCATTAACTCGTCATTTAGCATTAGGTATATCTCCTAATGCTATCCCTCCCCCCTCCCCCCACCCCACAACAGTCCCCAGAGTGTGATGTTCCCCTTCCTGTGTCCATGTGTTCTCATTGTTCAATTCCCATCTATGAGTGAGAACATGTGGTGTTTGGTTTTTTTGTCCTTGCAATAGTTTACTGAGAATGATGATTTCCAACTTCATCCATGTCCCTACAAAGGACATGAACTCATCATTTTTTATGGCTGCATAGTATTCCATGGTGTATATGTGCCACATTTTCTTAATCCAGTCTATCATTGTTGCACATTTGGCTTGGTTCCAAGTCTTTGCTATTGTGAATAGTGCCACAATAAACATACGTGTGCATGTGTCTTTATAGCAGCATGATTTATAGTCCTTTGGGTATACACTCAGTAATGGGATGGCTGGGTCAAATGGTATTTCTAGTTCTAGATCCCTGAGGAATCGCCACACTGACTTCCACAAGGGTTGAACTAGTTTACAGTCCCACCAACAGTGTCAAAGTGTTCCTATTTCTCCACATCCTCTCCAGCACCTGTTGTTTCCTGACTTTTTAATGATTGCCATTCTAACTGGTGTGAGATGGTATCTCATTGTGGTTTTGATTTGCATTTCTCTGACGACCAGTGATGATGAGCATTTTTTCATGTGTCTTTCGGCTGCATAAATGTCTTCTTTTTAGAAGTGTCTGTTCATATCCTTTGCCCACTTTTTGATGGGGTTGTTTGTTTTTTTCTTGTAAATTTGTTGGAGTTCATTGTAGATTCTGGATATTAGCCCTTTGTCAGATGAGTAGTTCACGAAAATTTTCTCCCATTCTGTAGGTTGCCTGTTCACTCTGATGGTAGTTTCTTTTGCTGTGCAGAAGCTCTTTAGTTTAATTAGATCCCATTTGTCAATTTTGGCTTTTGTTGCCATTGCTTTTGGTGTTTTAGACATGAAGTCCTTGCCCATGCCTATGTCCTGAATGGTAATGCCTAGGTTTTCTTCTAGGGTTTTTATGGTTTTAGGTCTAACGTTTAAGTCTTTAACCCATCTTGAATTAATTTTTGTATAAGGTGTAAGGAAGGGATCCAGTTTCAGCTTTCTACATATGGCTAGCCAGTTTTCCCAGCACCATTTATTAAATAGGGAATCCTTTCCCCATTGCTTGTTTTTCTCAGGTTTGTCAAAGATCAGATAGTTGGAGATATGTGGCACTATTTCTGAGGGCTCTGTTCTGTTCCATTGATCTATGTCTCTGTTTTGGTACCAGTACCATGCTGTTTTGGTTACTGTAGCCTTGTAGTATAGTTTGAAGTCAGGAAGCGTGATGTCTCCAGCTTTGTTCTTTTGGCTTAGGATTGACATGGTGATGTGGGCTCTTTTTTGGTTCCATATGAACTTTAAAGTAGTTTTTTCCAATTCTGTGAAGAAAGTCATTGGTAGCTTGATGGGGATGGCATTGAATCTATAAATTACCTTAGGTAGTATGGCCATTTTCATGATATTGATTCTTCCTACCCATGAGCATAGAATGTTCTTCCATTTGTTTGTATCCTCTTTTATTTCCTTGAGCAGTGTTTTGTAGTTCTCCTTGAAGAGGTCCTTCACATCCCTTGTAAGTTGGATTCCTAAGTATTTTATTCTCTTTGAAGCGATTGTGAATGGGATTTCACTCATGATTTGGCTCTCTGTTTGTCCTCCCTAACTCATTTTATGAGGCCAGCATCATCCTGATACCAAAGCCGGGCAGAGACACAACCAAAAAAGAGAATTTTAGACCAGTACCCTTGATGAACATTGATGCAAAAATCCTCAATAAAATACTGGCAAACAGAATCCAGCAGCACATCAAAAAGCTTATCCACTATGATCAAGTGGGCTTAATCCCTGGGATGCAAGGCTGGTTCAATATACGCAAATCAATAAATGTAATCCAGCATATAAACAGAACCAAAGACAAAAACCACATGATTATCTCAATAGATGCAGAAAAGGCCTTTGACAAAATTCAACCACCCTTCATCCTAAAAACTCTCAATAAATTAGGTATTGATGGGACGTATCTCAAAATAATAAGAGCTATCTATGAAAAACCCACAGCCAAAATCATACTGAATGGGCAAAAACTGGAAGCATTCCCTTTGAAAACTGGCACAAGACAGGGATGCCCTCTATCACCTATTCAACAGAGTGTTGGAAGTTCTGGCCAGGGCAATTAGGCAGGAGAAGGAAATAAAGGGTATTCAATAAGGAAAAAAGGAAGTCAAATTGTCCCTGTTTGCAGACGACATGATTGTATATCTAGAAAACCCCATTGTCTCAGCCCAAAATCTCCTTAAGCTGATAAGCAACTTCAGCAAAGTCTCAGGATACAAAATCAATGTACAAAAATCACAATCATTCTTATACACCAATATAAGATGTTTTATGTAACCCTCATGGCAACCATGATGGACTATAGTAGAGACACAAATGATAAAGAGAAAAGTATTAAAACAGTATTACAGAGAATCACCAAATTACAAAGATGAAAAACAAGGGAGAAAGAAACCAAAGATCTATAAAATAACCAGAAAACAATTAACAAAATGGCAGTGCAGTAGTAAATCCTTAATTATCACTAATTACTTGGAATGTAAATAGATTAAATTCTCCAATCAAAAGACATCAAGTGGCTTAATGGATTAAGAAACACGATCCAAATATATGCTGCTTATAGGAAACACATTTTAGCCTTAAGGGCACATGTACGCTAAATGTGAAGGGATGAAATAATATATCTCATGCAAATTGTAACCAAAAGAGAGCAGAAGTGGCTATTTTTACATCAAATACGATATTCTTTATGTCAAAAACCATAAAAAAGCAAAGAATGCAATTATTTAATGATAAAGGGCTCAACTTATCAAGAGGACATAACAATTTTAAATATATATGTACCCAAAATTGGAGCACCTAAATGTATTATGCAAATATTGGTGGTCATAAAGGAAAAAATAGATAGCAATGCAATAATAGTAGAGAACTTCAATACCCTGCTTGTGACAATGGGAAGATCAACCAGAGAGAAAATTAATAACAAAATACTGGAATTGAACTGTACTTTAGACTAAATAGACCTAACAGGTATAAAGAAAAGTTTTCATCAATAATGGTAGAATACACATTCTCCTCAAGTGCACATGGAACATTCTCCAGCATAGACCATATGATAGGCCAAAAAACAAGTGTGAACAAGTTTAAGATTAAAATTATATTAACTGTTGTTTCTGAGCACAACGGTATGAAAGTAGAAATCAATAACTGGATAAATTTTGGAAAATTCAATAATATATAAATATCCAGACAGACACAGAGAGAGATTTATTATAATAAATTGGCTTAAGTGATTTTAAGGATTGGAGCTAACAAAGCAAGTTCAAAATCTGTGGAAATTCCCCATTCTCTTTCTCACAAGTTCGTGCTTTTAATCCATCTAGATGATTAAATCAGGCCCATGCAGTTTATCCAGTCTCTTTTACTTAAATTTGACTGATTGGGGACTTTAATTATATCTGCCAAATCCTTTCACAGTAGCACATAGTATAAGTTTGATTGAATAACCTGAAACTGAAGCCTAGTCAAGTTGTTGTATCATAAAAGCTATTACAGTTGATAGATCAGAAGGAAGAAGTAGGCTAAAGACTTATTTTGGACTTATCAGGTTGCAGGTAGTACTTTAAATCATAAGATTACATGATTTCTCCTAGATAAAAAATATGGAGTGAAATATTTTTAAAACGTCTCAATACATTCTGTTATTGAAAACTAATTACCACGTCATGCATTACACACACACACACACACACACACACACACACACACACAGTCATTTCTGCAAACACATATGAAAGGGTAGAGGTAGGATTTTAGGTGTGCCTCTTCTATTTAACTTATCACTGCAAACTCAAAAGGTATGAATACAGTGATTGACGTATGAATACAGTGATTGACGTATGAATACAGTGATTGACGTATGAATACAGTGATTGACGGTCTCAGGATCACAAAAGAATGCCACCTTCTGAGGTCACTAGGGGAAAATATACTCAGGTTTAAACCCTCTTTTTCCACTTGCTGTCTTCAAATCAAGAGTCCTTTTATGCTCCCTATCTCTCTCACAATACCTTCTTTTGTAACTTAATTCCAAGACAGATATGTGATACAGACAGAGGAGGATAAAAGCAAAGAAAGAAATCCTACAGGAGAGGCAGAGACAAAGAGGAATGAAGAGATGATGCTAGTGGAGCAGTTTCAGTGTGTGGTGAAAAGGAATTGAGAAGTGAATTAGAGGTAAGTAGAGTAGGCATCTCATGTGGAAGATTCTTCTGAGAAATAACAAAATCTACTCAAAGGAAAAATAATTCAAATCTGAGAAAAAGTGACATCAAAAGTCTGAATGATGTGAGCTTATTTGAATGCTGAGGGCATTTTTTGCGTTAGAAAGAGTAAGGGTAGAAAAGTGAAGTAGGATGAAGAAAAACAATGAACTCAGTAAGGGAGTGGAGAACCAGAAGAATTTGGACACCTTCAACTGGCCCCTTGATAGTGGGATTATACAATGCCTCAAATGGAAAGATTTACATAGGTACTAGTGTCAAGGACAAAACATTTACCAGCGCACATGTGAAAATAAAAGTAAAATAAAAGGGCTTAAGATGTTTTCTTGGCCTTAGGTATTATGGTGATAACTTAGATTGAATGACAATATTAGATCACTTGCAGTTGGAAGATAAACAGAAAGGATACAGGAAACAATTGGACCATGTTTTTTTATCTAGCATCTGGCTGTGAAGTTGTGATGTTGTAATTCCACACTCTGCACCATGTTTTTAGCCTATCGTCTTGGTTCTGAGCTACCAAATGAAATGAAATGGGCCATGGCAAGAATTGGGTACCATATTGCCATTGCTATAGCAGCAGAGTGATGAGGAAAGGGGAAATGTCAAGATTCCCCAATCTAGTAATAATTACCTTAAAAGGGCTCTGATTATCAGCCCAGGGAGGTATAACCCAACAGCAGTTTACTGTATTGTGCATAGGTTTACAGAATCTTTTGGTCACTCTATCAGGGAGACACCGAAAAACTAAGGACCTAAATCAGTAAGTAGATTTCATATATATTCAGATTTCATGGGGGAGAATGTTCTGATTCTAAAATCAAAAAAAAGGGAGGAAGAAAGACAGGAAGGAAAACACTAAGGAGGAGTAAAGGAAGGAAGATGGATATAACATGTAATTCCTTATCTTGGTGTACACATAATTAACTTTTTTAAAACGCTACATAACAATAAGATTGTATTAATTTCCCAGTGCTGCCATAACAAATTGTTATAAATCAGGTCTATCAAAACAACAGAAATTTATCTTCTCAAATTGCTTGAGGTTAGAAATCTGAGATCCAGTTGTCAACAGGGCCATAATCTTTCTGAAAACCCCAGGGAAGAATCCTTCCTTGTCTCTTTCTAGCGTCCTGCATTCCTTAGCTGAATCGTTTCAATTTCTGCCTCTATCTTAGCACAGTCATCTTCCCTCTGTGTGTGTCTGTGTTTCTGTCTCCAAATTCTCCCTTTTTATCTTGTAAAACCAGTCACTGCATGTACGGCACACCCTAATCCAATATGACCTCATTTTAGCTTGATTGCGTATGCAAATATTCTATTTTAAAACAAGAACACATTCCTGGGTACTAGGATTTAAGACTTGAACGTATCTTTTTGGGAGACACAATTCAATCCACTACAATTATAAATACTTAGCAAATGATTTTTTCTCTATCTGAAATCAGCTATTTTAAGTTCCAAAATAACTGAACTATCATTTTTCTCATCTTACCTCAATATGTTTACTTACTTATAAAATGGGGGCACTACTAATTTCTACCTTATCATATTGTTATGAAGATTATGGTTGATAACAGATTAATAGATTACGATTGTTTAGACTAGCTCCTGCTACAAACACTTTGTAGGTGTGTGATGGGCAGCCTTGAGACACCTGCTAGCCCTTCTCACAATAATGATTCTGACAAGACTTTACCCTGAAGAAATGAAAAGATTAGCTAAATCTTATTGTCCAGACACTGTGGGAAGGAGTTAGCCTATTAGTGAGACAGCGCTAATTAAAGTATTTTTATCATGTTTTCCCTATTGTTTCTGCAACTTACTCTGTAATTGGACAAGTTACTCTATTAGACAATGACCTTGGGCATTGTGGTTGGTTTTAGCTGCCCATTCTAAGTCAATTTTCTAACACAGGCAGATGAACTATCTTAATTGGCATGCCTGGGGAGAAATATAAACATGTCAAATAAATAACCATCAGGTAACACACAGTGTTGGATGACATTCACTTTCTCTTTTGCCAACTGCCTTTAAGGTAAACTTGGTAACAAAGCAGGACAAGTTTTGCTTGTCTATACAGAGGTAAGAATAGCTTATTTAAGAGGTGTAATAGAGAAAGAAGCCAGCCTAAAGTGAACATCATAGCCCAGCAAGCACCAATTCTCACCATATAAGCATTATTAAAAAACAAACCCTGGCTGTAAAAAACAATTGATGTGCTACTGAAGTTTATTTTTTTCTTTTATATGTCAGTCAAAAGTCTCTTTCCTCATTTTTAACTATCACAGAAATAAGCGTACTGAATCTCTCCCCAGTAATCTGCCCAATTAAATGGTGGTGCTATTATGCAAGAACTTTAGTTGGGAAATTCTATTACAGCATCACCTCAACCTGCATTATGTGTGCTGGTTTTTTTTTGTTTTGTTTTTGCACCCAAAAGTACAAATAAATGAAAAATAAAAATAAAACAATAATTCTCAACTAATTTGTTATCCCATAAATCGACATGAACAACACATCTCAATATTGTGAGCAATTTCTTTTCTACAAGAGCTTCACCAAGCAGAAAGACTTAACAAAGGGGCTGTAATAGACACATTGAATCCTAGTCCTTTGTAATTTGGGGTTAGCTTGACACGTTGCTCTATAATTCGTTGACCATTGACAGCAGTCAGATATTTGAATCCTTCATGAGAAAAAATGAGGAGTCCAGAATCAGTCTGAATATTTCAACTATGAAAAAAGAAAACTGATACTCACTCTGTCTGATCCACATACATACCTACATGCATAAATACATACATATATAGAGATAGCAAAATTGTTTTCTGATTTTTTGTCCTAGTTTCCGTAATTGCATTTTCGTCAAACAGATTTACTTCGGTGCTTCTTTAACCTGGTAGGTCATTAGCATCACCTGAAGGGATTTTAAGGCCTAGGGATGCCTTAACTGAACCTAGAACAATTAAATCAGAACGGAGTAGAGTTGGGAAGGTGTTGCTCTATAGGTATTTTTAAAAAGACTTCCTGAATGATTTTAACATGAAGGATTGTGAACCACTGACTTACTTTGCTAGAATTTGACATTTTAGGTGCTTCGGTTTGTTCATCTCCACATCTGTTCCTTGTTATTTCCCCAACATGTAGAAATCACTACTCAATGTTAATGAGGTTCTCATATTGAGAAAGCACATTTGCTTCTTCATTTTTTCCTTCCCCATGGGATTTTCAGCATTTGGTTTTGTAAACATTAACTTCTTGACCTTTCTAAGACATAACCATGTTAGGTTAGTTTTATGATAACATTAATAACAAAATCACCTATTAAAAATTCTATTTCTGTTTATTTTTCTAGGAAACAACACAAAGTCAATGCCCTTTATAATCCTGCATTGATAACAATGTAAACTTAATCGAAAAATATGTTAGCTTTAAGAAAGTTTCAATTCAATGTCAGAACATCAGAAGAAATTTTGAGATATTTAGCCATAGCTATGCCAGTTTTTCCTAAAGCATGCCCCTTCTTATTGATAAATAGGCCTTTAGGTGTTATCTGTCAGATTACCTCTTATCTTTTAAGAATTGTAAATAGTTTAGTAGTGTCGGGAGGCCTTGAACAGCCTCAAACACAAGAGAACTGTATATTATTCTGTTTCTTAAAGGACAGTGGCCTGAGGAGGAGTATGCAATATAAATAAAATGCACTTCTGGAGCAATGTAATTTCAATATTTATTCATTTATTTCCACACCAGAATGGAACAAAGCTTATGTGTATAGCCAATGGCAGTATACATATTTCTCGCATTATAGCTTCCAAGATGTCCCAAACACTGCTATTTTTAAGAAAGCATTCATTTGCAAAGCTTTGTTATCCATTCCTAAAATATTCTTTGCAACCTCTAAAACTGGGAGGCAGATGTATTTATTATGACAATACTATCTGCCTGGCCAATATTGTAAAAATAAAATAAAATGTTAGCATTTGACATGAAGTAATACAAGCATTAAAGGGACTGACTAATAGTTTAACCAACAATACTACAAAATTAACCATGGGGTAAAGCCACATAAAAGCAAACCTGCAGATAACTTCACTTTGTGCCACTTCACTAGATTTGAGCTTTGATTTGATTTCTTTCATGTATTCACAGTATAGATATTAGAGTTACAGAATCAATTGTATAGGTTGCCCCAAAGACCACTTTGTTAAATTTATGAGTAGCTGCTTAGGATCAACAGTCAGAAAATCAATTTCCTTCTATTCTGTTTCTCATTAATGTATAAGTTTTATTTGTTTTTGTACAATTTCCTACCCATTTGAGAAAGCAATTTAAATGGTCTGTCCTTGCACATACTTTTCACTTCCAATTAAGCCCCTCTATGGCAAACAGGACTTTGCATACAGATAAAATAACAAGAAATAACAACAGCAAGTGGTTTTATAATTGTTCTTTCCATTGAATTAACTCAATGAGGTCATTCGCACATGGCAAAAATAGGAGGGTGATTTTCATCTTGCCTCTCTTTGGAAGAGAGAGTATTAGAAGACAGAAATAGAATGTTAGCAAAAACTAAAAATTTCTGGATATTTAACTCAACTGTTATGGGTTCCTTATTGTGGAGCCTGTCCTGCCTGTTAGCCAATAAATATGTATTAGATACCCACAACATCCCAAAAGTAATTAAAAATTAAATAGCTTCTTCATCTCTTGGGTCTACAGTTCACCATAAAATCATAATCATCAAAATTCATTCGTATTCACTTGGTTCTCTGATATTTTCAATTCAATTCCATAAATATTTATAGAATGCTGCTTTCAACCATTGAAAAGTTTACAGTCTTGTATGAAGGATAACGCAAGCACATATAATAGCTACTCAAATGAGCTAAGTGTCATGAGACAAGCATGAGTGAAGAACTGGGTCAAAGTACAAGCAGCAAGTCTATTTACCAAATGCCCATGTGCCAAAGTAAGTACTAACATAGGTCAGCAAACATTAAAAGAAGATAATTGAGTGTATGTAATATATAGAGACTATATGTGGCCTACAAAATGGTGAGGTATCAACTTATGTCAAGAATGACATGAAATGTCTTCCACTTCATAATAAACTGTCTGACACCAGAGAGCCCTCTCACTGTAGATAATAAAAATTTGGACAGAATATATCTAATATTGTTTTCAGGTACTGGATAACACAGATCTGTGACTTCGAAAAAATAACGAGCAAGGTAAGCTCCACTGTTACTCCATCTTTCTGCATGGATGCATCTTGTATGCCAAGGCACAAAGAAGAGAGAAGTTCAAACAGAGAAAAGTAGGCTTGCTGAATTGAGAAGACAGATTAGAGGTAGCTGTACACAGAAGAGGTGTTCCCAAAATCTGCCTATAGGTCCCCTTGCGTTTATATCGGAATACTAAGCTGCATACAAAAAAGGGTACAAATGACAGAAATATTGTATTTTTTCATTGGATATGAATTATACAACTGTGTGTATTTGTGAAAACTCACCCACTCTACACTTACCATCTATGCATTCTACTTTCTATAAAATATACTTTACTTTGGTAGAAAATAGTGACATAACTTGGCTAGTTTTTTAATGGGATCAGTCTGGCTGCTTTGTTCAAAATTAAGCTATGTGTGGGGACACATAGAGGCATTAAGAAAAAGTAAGAACTTTTTGCTGTAAGTTGAATAAGAGATAGCTCAACTTGGATTAGGGTTGTATTTGCGGATGGGCTATAAATTGTTACAGTTCTCTTTATATTTTGAAGCTAGATCCATGGGATTTACTGATGGATTGAAAGAGGGCTGGAGGCAAAGAAAGAAGTCAAGAAAGCAAGTGTTCAGCCTGAACAGATATAAGGGTGAAATAATAATGTACTGATACAGGGAAGAATGTGGGTGGAGCATGTGTGAAAAATATTAAGAATTCAGTTATAGATGTGTTAGAAAAGTTGTATGAGATCTTTAAGGGGTCACATGTAGACAGAGAACTGTGCATGGCTTAACCTCTGGGATGCTCTAACTTTAAAAAGCCAGGAAGTTGAGAAAAAGCCAGAAAAAAATTTAGATGGAATGGTGAATGACGCAAAATAAAATTCAGGAGAATGCAACATCCTATCAGCTGTGTTAACTATGTACATTGATGTGCCAGAGGTTAACCTCTGCCTATCAACTGCATTCTTATTCTTTTATACACACTTTTATCTCTACTATTAAAGCAAAACAAAACAAATAACTCCTCATCCACTCCAGTTATAAACCTCCTTTTCTTGTTGTCCAAGTCAAAGTTTTGCAAAGAGTTGTCTCTTCTCTTCCTCCACACTTTCCGTTGACTTCTAAATTCCCTCCAAACTGTCCTCAGACCCCAGTATTTAAGGAAAAGCCTCATTAAAGTCATCAATAAACTACAGGTCTCTAAATCCAAAGTTTGGGTTTTCCCTTAGATATTATCTTACTTGCTCTTTAAGGAGTACTTGACAATCTCTACTTCTTATAACACTCTGCCTTAATTTTCAAGACATCACATCCAGTTTTCTTCCTACCTTTCTGGATTCTCCTTTTTAGTTGTATTTCTGAGTGCACCTTCTTGCCTTTAAATGCTAGGGTTTCTAAAAGTTTTATCAAAGGTTCCTAATTCGGTCTACATTTTGTTTGTAAGAAACCTCATTTATGAGAAGTGGCATAACATGGTGCTTAAGAATATTAATCCTTTTTCCAATCTGCCTTGGTTCAAAATTTAGCTCTGAAATCAGTTTTGCCATCATGGCAAAAACTCAGCCTATTTTTGTCTCAGTTTTAATTTAAAATTTTTAATTTAAAATTATAATAGTTCTCATAGGATTGTCACAAGGATTAAATGAGTCCATATCAATAAATCACTAATACAAATGAGAGCAGCTTTAGTTACCACATGTAAGTGGCCAGCTCACACTTGATTTTCTCTGGCCTAGACCTCCTTTCTAAACTCGCAACCTACATAGCCAACATTTTCCTTTTTATCTTAACTTAAATTTTTCAGTGGTATCTCCAACTCAACATGTCCAAAACAGAATTCATGATCTAAAAGCCTTGAACATTCCAAGGCTCCCCATCCCAGAAAATGACATTATAACCCAGAAAACTAGGTGATATCCTCAACACAGATTTCCCCCCACCACGCCCTTCACATCCCTAACCAATCTATCCACAGTGTATTGATATAGCTTTTTACATGTTTCTTGAATCTGTTTTTTTTCTCGCTAATACATTATATGCCCGCTAACCTATTCTAATCTACTTTTATCTCTAATCTTCATGACTGCAATAGCGTGCTATCTGGGCACACTGAATTTTTCTTTTCCCTATTCTCCATGCTATAGCCAGAATCATCTTCTGATTACGTTCTCAAAATTCAGCATAAAATGCTTCATTGATTTGGCCAGGCGTGGTGACTCACGCCTGTAATCCCAGCACTTTGAGAGGCCGAGGTAGGCGGATCACGAGGTCAGGAGATCGAGACCATCCTGGCTAACACGGTGGAAGCCCGTCTCTACTAAAAATACAAAAAAACTGTAGTCCCGGGTACTCGGGAGGCTGAGGCAAGGAGAATGGCGCGAACCCGGCAGGCGGAGCTTGCATGAGCCGAGGTCGTGCCACTGCACTCCAGCCTGGGCAACAGAGCGAGACTCTATCCGTCACAAAAATAAATAAATAAATAAATATAAAAATAAAAATAAATAAATAGATAATAAAACTATAAAAAGCTTCATTGATTTACTATGATTCAGGGCAAAGCCCTAAATTCCTAACGTGGCTTATTAATCTTCCCATGACTGATTTCTTCACGGCCTTATTTCTATCAATTTCTTCATCTTTTGCTCCGTCCTTGCTTTTGATAAATTTTAAAATAACTCATGCTTCCTTCTGCAAAAGAGCATTTGTGCAGTCTTTTCTCCTCCACTTATTTAATTCTTACTATCCATTCAGAGTTCAGCTCAATTATCATTTTCTTCTTGAAGCCTTTCCTAGTCTCCAGGTGCCATACATAACATCTGCTAATTCACGCATACTTGTCAATATGTACCTTTCCTTATTCCACATATTATTTTGTAAAATTTACATGTCAAACCATAAAATTTGATTATTGAAAACTTAAAGGGGGCAGAGCCTTCATATGCTTGCTATTTTAAGCCCAGGATATATATAGCGTGGTTCTTGGGAGAAAGCAGTCAATAAATATTTGCTGAATGGATAATTAGGTAGCAGCACTTATAGTAGTGAGAAACAACTAAAAATATTCCATAAGTTATGTGACAAAGTAAACCAACTAAGTTTAAGTAACCATCCATATAAGCACAGAGTTAAAATGTGTCCAGCCATTAGCCAGAAGGAATATTGAAGAACAATAATTTCAGAGTGCTAAGATTGTCAAGCAAACATCAGTCCTTCTGGACCTGTTAGAAAAGGTAAAGTAGAAATCTAACGTATTTAGTGATCTTTAGACTTGAAAAGTGGTGGCTGCAATCTTTGTTTTTGTATGTCCCATGTAAGGGAGAGGAGTTTTTTTGTTTTGTCTTGTTTTGTTTTGTTTTTTTCTCTTCCAACATTAGGTTCATGTTTGAGACACTTATTACAAAAGACAGATTAATAAAAGAAAAGCACACACATTTATTTAATGTAAGTTTTATGTAACGTGGGAGCCTTTGTAACTGCCCAACGGGTTCTTCTTGCCTACTGACCAGGTAGAGCTGATTTATCAAGACAGGGGAACTGCAATAGAGAAAGGGTTTAATGCCTGCAGAGCTGGCTAAATGGGAGGATGAAGTTTTATCATTCATATCGATCTCCCTGAAACTTTTAAGACTGAGGTTTTTTTAAGGATAATTTGGCAGGTTGAGGACTCGGGAGTGGTAATGCCGATTGTTCAGGTCAGAGGTGAAATCATAGTGAGGGTCAAAGTGGATTTTTCTTTCTGTCTTCTGTTCCTGGATGTGATCACAGAACTAGTTGAGCCAGATTATTTAGCTGGGTGGCACCAGCTGGTCCATCAGAATGCAGGGTCTGAAAAATACCTCAAATCCCAGTCTTAGGTTTTACAGTAGTGATGCTATCCATAGGAGCAATTGCAGAGGTAGGGATCTTGTAGTCTCCAGCTGCGTGACTCCTAAATCATAATTTCAAATCTTGTGGCTAATTTGTTAGTTTTACAAGGGTGGTGGTCTGGTCCCTAGGTAAGAAGGGGGTTTGTTTCAGGAAAGATCTGTTATCTTCTTTGTTTGAAAGTTAAATTATAAGCTAAATTCCTCCTAGAGTTAGCTCGGGCTCCACCCAGGAATGAACAAGGGCGGTTTGGAGGCTGAAGGCAAGATTTGGAGGTTAAAGGGTCAGGGTCAGTTAAGTCAGATCTCTTTCACTGTCATAATTTTCTTGCTATTATAATTTTTGCAAAGGTAGTTTCACCTTCAGAAAAGAAGACCCAAAGAAACAGTGAAATTTTTTTTTTTTTTTTTTTTTTTTTTTTTTGAGACGGAGTCTCACTCTGTCCCCCAGGCTGGAGTGCAGTGATGTGATCTCGGTTCACTGCAAGCTCTGACTCCCGGGTTCACGCCATTCTCCTGCCTCAGTCTCCCAAGTAGCTGGGACTACAGGTGCCCACCACCAGGCCCAGGTAATTTTTTCTATTTTTTAGTAGAGATGGCGTTTCACTGTGTTAGCCAGGATGGTCTCGATCTCCTGACCTCGTGATCCACCTGCCTCGGCCTCCCAAAGTGCTGGGATTACAGGTGTGAGCCACCGCGCCCGGCCGAAACCTATGTATTTTTATGAATAGTTACTGTGGAAGTCATGATTGGAGGATAAAGTATATGATTTACTGGTAATGGGAATAAACTGGTGGGAACTAAGCAAGGTCTGTTTGTCAGAATCTTTTTGGCATGTCTATGTCTTAGAAAATAAGGAAGTTCTTTTCCTCTGTGTTGTAAAAAGAGTACCTCTAGAATTAAAGCCTACAACCTACTTTAGAGCAAGGTCAGGAAATGATTTTATGACTTGCTTCAAGGGAGAGGGAGAAGGGAAGGTTAGAGAGACTTTCTGCTGTTTCTCAAATGCCAAGGAGCTGCATTTTTTGGGATAGAGTGTCCTGAATTCCATCATCTGACAAAAACAAATTTACTCACAAAAGGTTAGGAGAAAAAAATAGGCAAAAAGACTATAACAGGCATACTGGAGCCAGTTAGCAGCACATGATGGAATGGGTTCAGCCATTAGGATGTTTCTCTCTAGAGATCAGTTTGGTCTGCAGACACCTGTAAGCCATTCACTATGATTTCCATAGGCTCTCTGATTATGGAAAAGGAGATTAAGAGGAAGCAGACAGCAGGAGGTGGGTTATCCTTTATCAGTCTCAGAGATGATAATGTCCATCTCAGCATGGAGCTGATTAGAAGGAGATGCTGAGCAGAGGAAATGACATACATTGAGCAGCATTCTAAGTCTCTCCTGAGTCAGCAGTTCCCCCTCTGGCTTCTTTATATAGTTTGAATTAATATTAAAAGAGCATAAAAGTAGACAGAGTAGATAGCAGGTCAAATTTTCGTGACACTAAGACCAAATATCTTAGTCACTCTAAATATCTTCCTTATTAAACAATCAGAGAGTTTTAAATCTCTAGCATGGGGCCATTGATTAAAAACTGGCCAGAAATAGATACATTTAACCCACTTTCAACTATAATATTGTGTACATGAGCAAGAAGACGGTTAAGTATCATAGATTAGCTTTTCTAAAAAAAAAAAGACATTTGTGGCAGAAAACAGAGCCATAACATTTAAGATTGCATGAGTTTCAGGAGAATGGTAGTTTTGTGGTTTTGGCTGCTGGCATGTGGGGAAACTATTTAACACTGGAATCAGTCACTTGATCATATGAAGAGGTAAAGTGAGATAATACTACTGAGTTAATGACACGCTGAATAGAAGACAAGCAAGGTTTAGCTGCAGTGAGAAACAACATTGCACGTTTTTTCTAATAATAGGAAATGAGAGTAAGGTAACTACCTTGGATTACCTAGTTCATACTAAATTACCCCCAATAAAGCCCTCTACTCATCTTATTTTCCTACTTATGTTTCATTTCCAGAAGATAAACCAACAAAACAACCTTGTTGTTTCTATGAGTATTCCTCACGCATTACTGCATCATTCCTGGTCCATCTGAAGCTCCCTGTTTTCCAGAAATAATCCCCGTGACATGATTGATTCTCATAATCTCCCTTCTAAATAATTGTAATCCTCCTATATATTTCTGCCGATTTGAAGTTAAGGCACAACCTCCGCTAAGCGTCTCTGTAATCTTTGCTTCAAGAAAAAATGATTCCTCCCAAATCCTAACTTCTTATCTTCCTCAACCAGGTGAACCTCTGTTCCTTGGTTTCACAAATCAAAGGATCTGCATGGATGCTCCTGTTACTCTGCCTCCACACATGATGTCCTGTAATAGAAATTGGTACATATTATTTGAGCCCATGTTTACACAGCTCTACATGGTTACAAGGCAGCTCTATGTTCTGCTTTCGGGTGATCTTATATTTCATTTATCTAAGTGAATGCTCTGCAACCATTCAGAATTCAAGAACGTACTTTGTCCCTCAATGAACAAAATGGAATCGGAACACATCTCTTCCGTATCACTGACTGAGATTAATTTGACAAATACCCATTAGACCAGCCAACAGCTTGCTCAGTGACTCCTATTTGCTTGAATTTCTTTAGCAAAAGACACTGATCTATCAAGTTAAATGCCTTGATAATTCATCAGTTTACAGATAGTCAAGTGCCCTAGCCTATAGCCAGGTTATCAATCTGTGAAAGGTGAACATTTGGGTAACTCATTAACTGAGCAAGGTCTAAAGCTTCAAATATTTTAAGTTATTGGAGGCCATGGCTTAGCTGTAATCTTCCCCTTGTCAAATATTACAAATTTATAAGAAGACATTTGTTTCCATGAACTAACTGAACTCTAAATAAATGTATTTTCCCCTACAGTTAATTTCTGACTAGGTATTTATTCAGGAGATCTTCATTCTATTATTATATTGGGTATGCTTTGGTTTGTGCACAGAAATTATGCTGTTTTGACAGCTCTATTATTTTTACTGGTTGGCTTGCAGTGATTTATCTTATAGTACATGAGGAATTTATTTTTTTAATTGGCTCTGCCTTTCTTTATGAACGTGTTCACGAGACACTGTAGCAGTTCAACATTTTAATGTTTCGATGTTTTCCACCAATTTGGTAATCTTGTAAACAGCAGTGTTTCTGAAGGGCCTCAACCAGTTTTGAAAGCAGGATTAAAAAGAAAAAACTAGTGAATTTAGTTTCCCCTCTGCTGCTTTTCTCACAGTGCCACCATGGCATTGCCCTTCACTGTAAATAAAAAATGTAGAGATATTTGGGCTCAAGGTAAAATTAAATGTAAAAAATTCTGATCAGAAATAAACATTATAATTTATTCTTTTAAATTGCATTAGAAACTTACAAAAGAGATGCTATTAACGGAATAGAATATTAGTTTTATATTGCTGATATTACCAGACAAGTCTATGCAACTGGTATCCCAGCACGTTACATCAAAGACCAAAGTTATGACATCTCAGTATTTAACTGTTATCTCAGGATGCTTAACTCGGGACACTGGAATGAACTAGCTTTCAATTCTTGAGCCAAAATTTAAAAATTAAATAATTTCACAGATAGGACTGGTTTTTAGGCTCATTCGTTTTCACAGTCTTCAAGCAGATACGGCTTAGTCAGCTAAAGCCATATTTTTTGTAATCTAAACCTATGTAATAAGGATCTCCAAAATTTATTGCAATTGCAAAATAGGTAATTCAAGCATTTATTGACTACCATTTTGTTTCACAATAGGTGAAAATACATTAAATAGCTACTGTAAGTTAGGTCTTGATACAATTTAATAATACATGAAATTTCATCCAAAAAGCCAACTACTTTTAACACAGGGAAATGCCACTTATTAGACTCTCATTCAGCAAATATTTAATAAGCACTTTCTAAGTGCAAAATACTATGTTAGGAGTTTTAGGAGATTCAAAGATAAAATGTAATATCCTCAGTGTGGATTTTCATTAAGTCTATTATGTGTACATTAAAACTGCTATTTAATATAGAAAAAAATGCACTTTGTGGTAATATCTATAAAGTACTTTGGAAATCCACTGGAAACAGAGAGAATTTCCAGGATGTAGGTTTAGATTTCAGACACAAGAAATGATTGGAAAGGCAATGCATGAGGAGTAAACAGCCTGAATAAGTCCCATCTGACATCTAATCAAACGGCCCTCAGGTGACATTTCTAACGGTGACCACAAAGTATCTGGAAGAGGAAATGCAACAATGCATGGCAGAATGAGGTACAAAGTGGCTGTCTCACTAGCTATAGGTTAAAATCACTTGTCTTTAAGCCCCACTTCAGACCAATTAAATGAAGATTTTTGGTGATAGGAGCTGGTTTAGGCATCTTTTTAAAATGCTGTAGGTGATTCAAGTATGTACTCATTGCTGGGAAACACCAACTACATTCACTATAGAAAACACCACCAACTGGCCACGAAATGAAGTTTCAATTTCAAGCATTCCTGCCTCTGAGTCTCATGTGGCCTACAATAGCCATCTTTATAAACAGAAGAAAATTTAATTTATGTTGTTAAGCCATCTCCTCGTTTCTTCTTCACCACTATAATACTGTTAAACCATACTTCCTGTCATTTAACTGAAAACGTTAGAACCAAAATAATCATCTTTCCCCCCATCCTTGATTCTGTGACAGTTCTAAAAAAATGCCAGAATTTCTTAGTCTCAAATTCCTTGAGTTTTGTTTTTTTTATCACAAGTCACCTTTCCCTTCCCTTGGTCTCATGGCCACCCTCTTGAGCTGTGCTGTCATCCCTTGTTTCCCCTCGGGAATGATGAATTCAACAATCCTAGTCTCTAGTGGAAACCTGGCCTTTCTCTCCACTTTCTCAAGCTCCGCGGCAAGAATTTTTTAACTCCACCATTTTGTATACTCCGGTGAACCTCTCATTGTTACTCTACCCATCATCTCATTAATGTCTTCACCTCTGTTAATGTCTAGCTATAACACCATAATAAATCTGTACCATCATTACCTAACACATACCCTCACCTTCCCAACACCGTTTTCCCTTCCAATTACCAAAAATAACTCTTGAATTAACACCACAATCTGTTTTCTTCATGACTTACTGCAAAAGGTAAACATTAGTGGAGAAGACTCACATAATCAATGATACTGGTATCATTACGCTTCACAATCTCTAACCAGATCCAGGATTTCAACAGTGTTTTGCCAGATTGCTCTGGTAATATTTTTCTCCCATTATCTGTAACATATATGTCATGAGATCAAGATGATTCTTAAACTTTAATCTTCCCTCCCTCTCTGTCCATCTCAGAAGATAACTTGGCCTCACACGTCAGAAATAATTTGTGCACTGACTTTTCTCCCCTCTCTCCACGTCATCAATTGCCCCCTGTCAACTGGATATTTTTATCAGCATAAATATGACGACTCCATTTCCCTTTCCATTTACCTGTCCTTTTAAAGATAAACTCTTCAGACAACTGTTTTTAATTTCTTCAGTTTGATTCTCTCTTGAGCCCAAACCATTCAGGTTTTCATCAATTACATTCACTTTATTAAATCCAAGGATGAGTTCTCAGCATCTTACTTGACCTATCAGCAATGTTTGACATCGTTGGTTCTCTTCTTTCTTCTAAAAACACTTTCGTATTTGGTTTCAAGGGCACTACACTGAACTAATTTTCTTCCTTTTTTTGAAATCACTGCTCCTTTTCAGTCACTTCGGTTGCTTGGTACTCGTTTTCTTGACCTCAAAAACTTCAGATGCCCCAGATATCAGTCCTTGAATTTGTTCTATCTACACACAATTTCTCAGTGATCTCATCCAGTCTCATGACTCTAAATGCCTTCTACACAATGCCTTATAACATTTATACTTTTCAGACCAAACTCTCCTTTAAACTCTTGACTAACATATATAACTCGATACTTTATATGTTGACCCAAATATCTAATT
Source organism: Pongo pygmaeus (assembly GCF_028885625.2). Lineage (NCBI taxonomy): Eukaryota > Metazoa > Chordata > Mammalia > Primates > Hominidae > Pongo > Pongo pygmaeus. The sequence continues at coordinate 14,357,411 of NC_085930.1, read as the reverse complement.
GGTATTTTATACTTAACATGAGAATCCACAGTCCTCACAGTCTCTCTCCACCTGCGTGTTCAAAATCCTTCATCTAAATAATGAAGTTTCCAAGCTTGTTATTCAGCCTAAAATATCAGTCCTCTTCAATCCTATTTTTTCTCACTATCTTCATTCAATTATTTTCTAAATTCTATATACTTTACTATTAAAACATACCCATAATGTCATTTCATACACTTTAAAAACATATCCAGAATTCTATTTTTATTAAATTTACTACTGTCACCCCGGAGCAAGCTTAGATTATTTCAATTTTTTAAATTCATCAGTACCTCCAATCCAAAAACCTTTCTAGTTCTTCTTTAAATGGTCTCTTGATTCAGCCCTTGCCTACTTCAGTGTATTTTTAATATGGCAGCCAGAGGGCTTCTGTAAAATATAATCAAAATCATGTTGTTCCTCTCTCTTCATAAACTTCTAATGTCTCTGTGTGTCAGTTGGAGTGAAAACTACTCTCTGTGCTGGAACTGCAGAAACATCCTGTCTCCCTGTTGAATACTTCAGACATATTCTCACACTAGAGATTTTATACTTACTTTGCTCTAGAATGTCCATCCTCCAGATATTTGCATTACTCTTCATCCCCCTCAAATCTCACATTCTCTGTGAGACCTACTCTTATCATCCTATTTAAAAGTAAATCTCCAAAATTCTCTGTCTCCATTCCTGATTTTACTTCTTTCTGCAGACCTTATCATCTAAAATAGTACATATTTTACATATTTATTTGGAGGGCTATGTGCCTTCCTACCTTCTAATAAAATATAAGGTCAATGTGTTAGTCAGCGTTCTCTGGAAGGACAGAATTAATTGAATAAATATATTTCTTATATATACTATATATAAAAATTAATTGGATATATATATATGAGTTTATTAAGTATTAACTTACATGATCACAAGGTCCCACAACAGGCTGTCTGCAGGCTGAGGAGCATGGAGAACCAGTTCGAGTTCCAAAACTGAAGAACTTGGAGTTGGATGTTCAAGGGCAGGAAGCATCCAGCACAGGAGAAAGATGTCAGCTGGGAAGCTAGGTCGGTCTCTCTTTTCACATTTTTTTTGCCTGCCACACTGGCAGCTGATGAGATGGTGTCCACCCAGATTAAGGGTGGGTCTGCCTTTCCCAGCCCACTGACTCAAACATTTATCTCCTTTGGCAACATCCTCACAGACATACCCTGGATGTATATTTTGTATCCTTCAATCCAATCAAGTTTACACTCAGTATTAACCATCACAGTCAATAATTAAAGAGGATGTTTCTAGTGGATTACTTTTTATGTTCCTATATCCTGAGCATTTAATGTGGTGCTGGTACATGATAGGCATTGAATAAAAATTGTTCAGTGAACACAAGGATAAAAGCAATCAAACAAAATAGCCATTATGTTATTTTCCTGTCCTCAAATCTGACCATTTACTTTCATCTGATACCATTCACTTTTACCTTCTTGTTCTCACAAAGAAAAGCTATCTCATCTTCTATCAAAAGATATGCCTCTATTAGCACTTTGGACCCCTCGCACTGTCTTTCCAAATACTTGATTCCATTTACCCACATTTTGCATCTACTGAAACATGTCTTTCAACACCCTTTACTTTATTCCATGATTTAATAACATTTTCTTGCCCCACATCTCTGTCTAGCTGTTTTCCTAGTTCCCTATGCTCCTTAAATAGATAACTTTCTTCCAATAATTGATTGTACACTCTTTAATATTCTCATTCTCATGGACTCTTCAAGCACTTTTATTCTTAATTCTCCCTCCCAATTCCACTATATTCTTTCTGGCTGAAGTCACAAATAAGCCCCAACATAAAATTTCAATAATTATTAATATAATAGTAACTTTACCATCTATTATTATATGCCCAGTCTGTTCTACACATTAAGATTGTTCGGAAAACAAAAATTACAAATATATACTCCTTCTAGTCCTATCAATAATTTTCCGTGATGGGCAACGTGGTTGTCACTGTTTACTAGTGGGAAACTGCTGAATAAAGGGATTAAGTAACCCCCTTCACTTTAAACCTGAATTCAGTAAGTGTGAATTTGTACCTAAGTGCTTTAATTTCAGAGCACTCATAGAAATTATACTCTATAATTTCTTCTCATTTGCCTAGTGTATTTCGACTTTGGGAGATTTTTTTTAATATACTTCACTGATTTTTTTCAGCACTATCCAAACTATAAATGTTGGAGTTACTTAAAAATTAGTCGTGGACTCTCTTCTTTTCACCACCTCGGTACATCTTACTAGGTTCACTTATCTCTGATGACATGCAATACCATCAAATTTCCAACTTCTCAATGTAAATGTTCCATACAGATCTCTTTTCTAAACTAATTTAACAACATCCCATAAATCTCTTTCAGATATCTTAAATGTATTTTCAAAGTTTAATTCATGATCCCTGCCTACCATTTAAATCCATTTTATCTCTAATATTTCCTATCTCATTTACTGTCACCTGCATCCACCCAAATTCTACAGAAAACTGAATCTCCCTTGACATCTCCTTCTCCCTTGTTTTTTCCTCTCACCTGTTAAAACATCCTCTTGATTCTAATCCAAAATATATTTTGAGTCATCTCCTTCTCCCTGCAATTCTAGCAATTATTTCTTTAGCCTCTTATCTATTTTTCTTGATTCCACTGTTACTTTTCTCTAATCCATTCCTTACACAGAAGGCATTCTCTTGTTTAAATTCTTTGATAGTTCCACACTGTCATTAGTGTAAGATTTTTTTTCTTAATTTCTACTAGGCTTAAAAGTCATGTATCTGGCCCCTGCCTGCCTCTAGACTTATCTAGCTCCATTCATCTCCTCACTCAGTATACTCCAAGTATACTAGCTTTATTGCAATTCTGCACATATTCTATTACACCATTCTTCCTGAAGCCATAACTATATTTTCCGGTTTATCTGAGTAACTAACCTTGTATATAAGGCCTTAGTCCTCAGGACTTTTCTTTGGAAGAATAGCTGGCCCTGAATTATGATTATTATAATTGCACAGACAATTTCATGGAAGCAGAAAAGAATAAGCCTCAGAAGCTTCCTTTGTCAAGAAATAAAAGTACTTGCAATTAGCATTCAAATACATGATAAATGTAGAGTATCTGTAGGGTATACAATGGTTCTAAATTTAATTGACAATTAGCTGTGATCGTGTGACCCTATAAATAAAATTGTAATAAATTGTATTGCATAAATTAAACTTATTAAACACTATGTTTGCCCTATCCTAATATTTATTAGTCAATTTAATCACTCTCTAAAATTAGATAGAAAAGACACTTAGTCTCTATGTAACTTCTCAATTTGATAAATGCTCACTTAAAAATAGGTACATGAGGGAAACAGAGATTGGATATATTATAATTCAATAGGCCCATACTTTTTAAATGTAATTACTTATATTGGTAATATGTGGAATATGTGCAAAGTTTAAATGGTTATTAAAATTTTAATATTAAGGGAGAAGAGTAGGAGATGTTATTAGAATACATAACACATTAGATATTAGAATACATAACACATTAAGAATACTAGTCATATCCTTAATAGATGGAATATATCTGTCAGACATAGAAGAGAATCGCCAGCACTGTAAAAAATAATAAGCTAATTTCAAAATAACAAGAATTAATTTGTCAATTTTTCAGAAGTGGTCAACAGATTTCTCTCATAGAAATTCTTCTGTTACAATATTTTAGAAGCTGTGAAGAATAGATGCACCTGAAAAGCTGTATTATTCACATTTGCTGTTGTAGCCTCAATGTTTGTGTCTCCCCAAATTCATAGGTTGAGACCTAATGGCTGGTGTGATGATTCGGAGGTGGACCACTGGGAGGTGATTAGGTCATAGGTGGGGCCCACATGAATGAGATTAGCACCCTTATGAAAGAGGCCCCAGAGGGCTGCTTTGCCCCTTTCCACTATATATAGGCATAGCAAGAAGGCACTACTTATGAACAGAAAACAGACATCACCAGAGACCAAATCTGCTGGTCCTTGATCTTGACCTTCTCAGCCTCTAAAACCGTGAGAAATAAATTTTTGTTGTTGATAAGCCACCCGGTCTAAGGTATTTATTGTGTTAGAGCAGCCTTAACAGAGTAAGACAATATCTTATGACAATATAGTACGAGGATTAACGATTATGCTTTAAAAAGTAGTTTTAGGCCGGGCGCAGTGGCCTGTAATCCCAGCACTTTGGGAGGCCAAAGCGGGCGGATCATGAGGTCAGGAGATCCAGACCATCCTGGCTAACATGATGAAACCCCATCTCTACTAAAAATACAAAAAATTATCCGGGCGTGGTGGCGGCACCTGTAGTCCCAGCTACTCGGGGGGCTGAGGCAGGAGAATGGCGTGAACCTGGGAGGTGGAGCTTGCAGTGAGCCAAGATCGGGCCAGTGCACTCCAGCCTGGGTGACAGAATAAGACTCCATCTCAAAAAAAAAAAAAAAAAAAGGAGTTTTAAAGATATTTTAATAAAAATAAACACGATTTCCTGAGAAAAAGGTTAAAATGCAAAGTTTTTATTTCTAGAAAAATACTCTAAATAATAAATCATAGAAGAAATGTTACATAGAACAGGCTTAAAGTTCAGAATGGAAACTAGTGGGTACATGAAAGATAGTAAATAAGAGAGCCATCAAAGTAGTAATTCTCCATCACCCCACTTGGTACCCAGGATATATAACTGAAGGACAGAAAATATAATTTTAAAATGACGGGTTTATCAGACATTCATGTAGGATTACTGAATTTAAAATGTGTAGGCAAATCAAAACTTTAAAATAGGCTAATAAATAATTCAATAAGCCAAAATGATTTCTAACAATGAATTAAAGTTGGAATTGGATATCATCTAAAAAATAATAATAAAGACAATCTTTCCAAAAGTATGTTTTAAAAATAAAAGTAGTGCTAAGAGGTAAAATTCTTTGGTATTTTCTATTAGAAGTATAGGAAAGACATAGCAAAGAAACAAAATAAAAGTAGAATCCCTATTATTACCAAAAAATGCAACCCTTGTGAAAATGAAATAAATAATAACACACTAATAATAAAAGATATAAAAATGTTTATGATTTAGAAGAAAAAGGTGAAGGGAGTTTCATTAAGATCAAGAAATGTTCAGCGTTATTTTGTATTTGTTTCTAATAACAGGGCATATATTTATCTGTTCTCTCACTAATTTATTTAATATATATTTATTGAGCACTATCCATTGTCAATATTGCTTGATGATAAGGTCACAGAGCTGGAACACAAAATTTGCACGGTCAAGGACTCATAGCCCAGTCAGTAATAGTGAAAGGTGAAGCCGACTGGGCATCTGTGTCAGCTGGGGACTTGGAGAACTTTTCTGTCTAGCTAAAGGATTGTAAACACACCAATCAGCACTCTGCATCCAGCTAAAGGTTTGTAAATGCACCAATCAGCACTCTGTAAAAATGGACCAATCAGCACTCTGTAAAATGGACCAATCAGCAGGGTGCAGGTGGGGCCAAATAAGGGAATAAAAGCTGGCCACCCGAGCCAGCAGTGGCAACCTGCCTGGGTCCCCTTCCACACTGTGGAAGCTTTATTCTTTTGCTCTTCACAATAAATCTTGCTGCTGCTCAATCTTTGGGTCCACACTACCTTTATGAGCTGTAACACTCACCGAGAAGGCCTGCGGCTTCACTCCTGAAGTCAACGAGACCACGAACCCACCAGGAGGAACAAACAACTCCGGATGCACCAACTTTAAGAGCTTTAACACTCATTGCAAAGGACTGCAGTTTCACTCCTGAAGCCAGCAAGACCATGAACCCACCGGAAGCAAGAAACTCTGGACACATCTGAACATCTGAAGGAACAAACTCCGGACACACCATCTTTAAGAACTGTTAACACTCACCGTGAGGGTCCGCGGCTTCATTCTTGAAGTCAGCGAGACCAGGAACCCACAGGAAAGAGCCAATTCCAGACACAATAGAGTTCAGGATGGAGAAAAATACACAATTTAAAAAATATTAGGAGAGGTATTTTGAAAATTAGAACCAGTCCAGTGTCAGCAGAAAAGATAAATTTGGGGATTCAGAAGTTTGGTAACTGTTCTTAAAGCTGACTGGAAAAGGCCTTTTGATGCCAAGATAATTGGTAGATATTAAAGGTATGAAAACCTTTTACATTATTGATGATTTTTCTACTGGATTTCAACATAGGGTGAGAGTTAAGAGTTGATAGGGCTGTGCATTAGTGATCATTGCTATGTAACAAATTACTCAAAATTTAGCAGCTTACAATAGCGAACATTTATTATCTCATAATTTTAAGGGTCAGAAACACCCCCAAAAGTCTCATCCCAAGAGATTTCACTCACAGTCCAGCATGTCATTATTTAAATTATGTTCAGGAGTGAGTAAGTTTCCTCAGATAAAATCCATAATTATTGCTCTTTGTGTAGTGTTCTTTTAAATCTGTGCAACTGTGAAATAAAGAACGTGTTAGCTGGTTCTAAACATTAAATGAGGGTCATAAAAACATTGTGTCTGGAGTTGGTTCCTTCCTGTGGGTTCTTGGTCTCCCTGACTTCAAGAATGAAGCCATGGACCCTCGCGGTGAATGTTACAGTTCTTAAAGATGGTGTGTCTGGAGTTTGTTCCTTCAGATGTTCAGATGTGTCTGGAGTTTCTTCCTTCCTGTGGGTTCGTGGTCTTGCTTGACTTCAGGAGTGAAGCCACAGACCTTTGCAGTGAGTGTTACAGCTCTTAAAGTTGGTGCGTCCGGAGTCGTTTGTTCCTCCTGGTGGGTTCGTGGTCTCGCTGACTTCAGGAGTGAAGCCGCAGACCTTCACAGTGGGTGTTACAGCTCATAAAGGTAGTGTGGACCCAAAGATTGAGCAGCAGCAAGATTTATTGTGAAGAGCAAAAGAACAAAGCTTCCACAGTGTGGAAGGGGACCCAGGCAGGTTGCCGCTGCTGTCTCAGGTGGCCAGCTTTTTATTCCCTCATTTGGCCCCGCCCACATCCTGCTGATTGGTCCATTTTACAGAGTGCTGATTGGTCCATTTTACAGAGTGCTGATTGGTCCATCTTTAAAGAGTGCTAATTGATGCATTTACAAACCTTTAGCTAGACACAGAGCGCTGATTGGTACGTTTTTACAGAGTGCTGATTGGTGCGTTTACAATCTTTCAGCTAGACACAGAGCTCTGATTGGTGCGTTTTTACAGAGTGCTGATTGGTGTGTTTACAATCCTTTAGCTAGACAGAAAAGTTCTCCAAGTCCCCACCCAACCCAGAAGCCCAGCCGGCTTCACCTCTCAACATCACTGGTCCATATCAATTTTTAAATTCGGGCAAAAAAAGAATGTTGGAATTTTTCTGATTAGCTCTCATTATCAAGAAATAATTTTCCGTGGCTCTCAGTTACTCTCTGTCTTGATTTCACCCTCTGAGCAAACTTTCCTTTTTCAAGAAAGGTAGCTCTGGTCTCCAAATGAGTTGTTTTCTCAGTTTGCTTGGTGCCAATAGAGGTTGGAGATAACTTCTGCTTTTTTTTTTTTTTTCATTTTGTACTGTATCTTCCCTTATCAGTCCAAGCTGACAGTGTTTCTTCCAATATAATTTTCTCAAAACTTTATGAACTTCCTATGTATATCACAGGCATTATCCCATTAGACAAAAGCTATAACCACAAATCTTTTCACAATAAGCTTTTAGCTGTTTACAGTCCCCATCACCTGAGTGAGGGAATATGTAAGTCAGAAATTTGGCTTCATCTCTAGACCAGACTTTCTGTCAGTGCCCTAAGTTTGGAATTTGTTCAGAAGGCATTTCTTAATTTTATCGTCTTTGCCATTTGGAAATTCTGAGAATTTTTAAAACCATAAAGTTATATCTTTTTAAAAAGTCCTTTACTCAATTTCTTTCTCTCTTCTCACATTTTACTAAAAGCAGCAAGAATAAACTAGGCTACACCATAAATAATATTTTTATAAGTATCCTTAACTATCACAACAAATTCTTTGGTTAAATTTTCTACTGTCCACATTATTGTAGACAATAGTGGTGCTAAGCTTTTTGTTCTAGAAAGTAAGGATACTTTCTCCAGTTCCAGTAACATGTTACTTTCTTTTCAGTTCTCACCAGCATATGGAAAGTCCATATTTCTCATCTGTCCAATGCAATTTATAATTTCTCTAATATCCTCCTTAAAATCCTTACAGCTTTTGCTCACTACACAGATCCAAAACTACGCCTACATTTTTCAGTGTTTGTTAAGGCAGCTTCCTACTTTCAGATACAAAAATCTGCATTATTTATCTACTGCTATATAACAAATATTCCAAAATTTGATGTCTTAAAACAACAAACTTTTTCTTAATTCTCACTATTCCCATGGGTAAGAAATTCAGTCATGGCCTGCTTGAGCACCTCTTTCATGAAATTTAAACAGAGTCTCTTATAAAACTGCAATCAGGACATTGGTCTAGGCTATAGTAATCTCAAATCTCAATTGAGGAAGATTTTACTTCCAAACTCACTCATATAGCTGTCAGTAGGCTTCAGATTTTTAAGGTATTTAGCCAGAGACATTAGTTCCTTGCCATATGGGCCACTCTATAGGGTAACTGACAATATGACAACTGGCTGACCTCAAAGCAAGTGAAGAAGAAAGCAACAGATTAGGAGAGGGCACTCAACATAGAAGCCACAGTCTTTATATAATGCAATCACAGAGGTGAGCTTTCATCATATCTGTCATATATTATTCATCAGAAGTAATTTCAACTCATATTTGAAAGCATTCTCCTACCTCAGCCTCTTAAGTAGCTGGGATTACAGGCATGCACCACCACACCCAGCTAATTTCTGTATTTTTAGTAGAGACGGGTTTTCACCATGTTAGCCAGGCTGGTCTCAAACTCCTGACCTTGTGATCTGCCCACCTCAGCCTCCCAAAGTGCTGGGATTACAGGTGTGAGACACCACAACTGGCCAAATGTGGAGATTTTTGGAGGCCATTATAGAGGCGGCCTACTGCAGACATGGAAGAAGATTAGGAATTGGTTTAACTCTATTTTCAAAAAACGTAATAGGCTGCAGACAGATATCTAAATGTTCAATAGACTTGTGTAATAGGCATAATAATGACCCTGAAAAGGTATCCATATCCTAATCCATACAACCTGCAAATATGTTACACTATACGACGAAGGGGAATTAAGTCTGCAGATAGAATTAAGTTTGCTTATCAACACACTTAAAATGGGGAGATTATCTTGGATTATCCAGGTGGGCCCAGTGTAATCACAGGGGTCTTTAAAAGTGGAAAATGGAGGTATAATAGGAGAGTCAGGGAAAAAGCCATGACAATGCAATCAAGGTCAGTGAGATGCTATGTTGCTGGTTTTGAAGAAGGAGCAAAGGGACCACCAGGCCAAAAAAAAAAAAAAAAATGCAGATAGTCTTCATACACACTGAAAAATTCAAGGAAATGGATTCTCTGCTAGAATTTCCAGAAAGCCATGCGGCCCTGCCAATACCTTGATTTTAGTGCAGTAAACCTGTGTTGGAGTTTTAACGTAAAGAATTATAAAGGTACTAACCTAAAGAATTAGAAGGCTACTAAATTTGTGTTACTTGAAGCCACTAAATTTGTCGTCATTTTTTATCACAACATAGAAAACTCAAACGGTTTATATTTAGACATGTATTCTACTGAGAGAAAAGAAAACTAAAAATCTGCAACGTTCAAATTGGCTTGTGCATTTAGAAGATGAGTGTATAGTAAAAGATCATTAAGGTGTTTAACAGTAATACTGAAAACATTAGCAGAGTAGAGAATTATTTTTTAATACTGCAGCAAATCTTATTTCATCAAGACAATGAGATGGACTGTCATATACATAAACATTAGACAGGCAGATAGATAGATAGATGGATAAGGTTTGAATATTTTGTCCCCTTCTAATCTCATGTTGAAATGTGACCTCCAATGTTGTAGAAGGACCTAGTGGGAGGTGTTTGGAGCACTGGGGTGGATCCTTCATGAATGGTTTGGTGCCGTATCACAGTAATGAGTAAGTTCTCACACTATGAATTCACATGAGATGTAGTTGTTTCGAACAGCCTGATGCCTCCTCCTTCTCTGTCTTGCTCCCTCTCTCACCATGTGACACACCATCTCCCCTTTACCTTCTGCCATGAGTGTAAGCTTTCCGATGCCCACACAAGAAGCAGATTCTGGCACTATGCTTTGTCTAAAGCCTGCAGAACCATGAGCCAAATAAACCTCTTTTATTTGTAAATTACCCAGTCTTAGGTACTCCTTTATAGCCATGCCAACAAACTAATACAGAAAACTGGTATCAAGAAGTGCGGTATTGCCATAATGATACCTGAAAATGTGGAAGCATTGGAACTGGGTAACAGGCAGAGGCTGGAAGAGTTTGGGGGTCTCAAAAGAATACAGGAAAATAAGAGGACGTTTAGAACATCTTAGAGACTGGATAAATGTTTGTGACCAAAATACTGATAGAAATATGAACAGTAAATATCAGGCTGAGGAAGTCTCAGATGGAAATGAGAAACTTATTGGGAACTGGAGCAAAGGTCGCCGTTGTAACATCTTAGCAAATAACTTGGATACATTGTGTCCACATCTTAGGGCTTTGTGAAAGGTTGAACTTAAGAGTGCTGAATTAGGGTATCTGACAGATGAAATTCCTAAGCTGCAAAGCGTTCAAGATATGCCGTGGTTGCTTCTATCAGCCTAAATTAGATACGAGAGCAAAGAATTACTTAAAGTTGGAATTTTTAATTTAAAGGGAATCAAAGCATAAAAACTTGTAGCCTGGCCCCACAGTAGAGAAGGAAAAAGCACTTTCAGGAGAATCCAAGAGGACTATGGAGCAACTACTTGCTAGAGAGGTTTGCATTACTAAAAGGGAACCGAGTGTTAATATCCAAGAAAATGGGGAAAAGGCCTAGAAGGCATTTCCAAAATTTTTAAGGTAGTTCCTCCCATTATAGGCCCAGGGGCCTAGGAGCAATTAATGGCTTTGAGAGCAGGGCCCAGGGTCCTGCTGCCCTGCAAAGCCTTTAAACTCTGCTTCCTACATACCCACTGCTCCAGCTCCAGCCATGGATCAAAGATCCCCAAGTACAGCTTGGGCCACTGTTTCAGAGCGGGCAAGCTGTAATACTTGGTGGTTTCCACATAGTGTTAAGCCTTCAGGTACACAGAGTGCAAGAGTGAAAGAAGCTTAGCAGCTTCTACCTAGATTTCAGAGGATGTATTTCAAAGCCTGGGTCCCTAGGCAGAAGACTGTCACAGGAGCAGAGGCCTTGCAGAGAGAATCTACTAGGACAGTGCCAAGGGGAAATGTGGGGTTGGTGCCCCCACACAAAGTTTCTACCAGGGCACTGCCTAGCGAAGCTGTGGGAAGGGGGCTGCCACTATCCAGTCCCCAGAATGGTACAGCCACCAGTAGCTTGCATGCTGAGCCTTGAAAAGCCCCAGGCACGTAACTCCAACCCATGCGAACAGCCACAGGTCCTTTACCCTGCAATGCCACAAGAGTGGAGCTCCCCAAAGTATTGTGAGCTCACTTCTTGTACCAACATGTTCTGGATGTGGGACAAGGAGTCAAATGAAATTCTTCTGAGCTTTAAGATTTAGTGATTGCACTGCTGGGTTTCAGATTTGCATGATGCCTATTGTCCTTTCCTTTTGGCTTATTTCTCCCATTGGGAAAGAGAATGTTTACCCAATGCCTGTACCACCATTGTATCCTGATGTAAATAGTTCGTTTTTTATTTTATAGGTTCATAGGTGGAAAGAACTTGCTTTGTGTCTCAGAGGAAACTTTGACCTTTGAAATTCTGTGTAATGCTGAAATGAATTAAGACTTTGGGGGACTGTTGGGAGGGGATGATTGTATTTTGGAATGTGAGAAGGATATGAGATTTGGGTGGTTAGGAGCAAAAAGATATGATTTGGATGTTTTGTCTTCTCCAAATCTCCTGTTGACATGTGACCTCTGGTGTTGGAGGTAGGCCTAGTGGGGGGTGTTTGAGTCATGGGGGCAGATCCCTCATGAAAGGCTTGGCGATGCCTTCACAGTAATAAGTGAGTTCTCCCTCTGTGAGTTCATACACGTTCTGGTTGTTTAAAGGAGGCTTCCACCTCCTCCCTCTCTCTCTTGCTCCCTCTCTCACCGTGTGACACTCTGGTTCCTCTTTGCCTTCCACCATGATTGTAAGCTTCTCAAGGCCCTCACAAGAAGCCGATGCTGGAACTATGCTTTGTGTAAAGTTCATTGGCCCATAAGGCAAATACATCTGTTTTCTTTATAAATTACTCAATCTCTGGTACTTCTTTATAATAATGCAAATGGATATATATATATATATATATATGCCCACATTATGTGTATATGTGTGTAGTATATACACACACATACATACATATATATGTAGCACGTACGCATACACACACATAGGAAATAACTGCATCCACTTGAAAAACATAGGCTCATAGTTAAGATTGAAAATCTACTTTTAACAAAGCAGAAATATATGTATAGACTGTTCAACACTGTTCAGTGTTAAAATTAGATAAAAGGCTTTTCTGGAGGATTTTCATTTTTTTTTTAGTATTGTTTGTAATTGAGAGCTTTTGCCTAATCTCGAAGTGTTTTCTGAGTAGTTTTACAGACCAGCTATAATCTTTCAAAATAGCCATTACTTTCTCTCCTTTTCAAAATGTTTTTTCCTACTCCACTTCCTCTTTCAGATTATGGTGATTCTATCTACCTATGCATGTAACATGGAAAACAGTCTCCTTAACTCTTCTCTCTCCTCCTCATTCATATCTAATTTATCACGGAGCATTGTTTATGCTTCTAAATATCATCAGCAACCTCACCCACAAAGATACATTTTCCTCTGCACGCTTTTTATGTCATTATAGTTCAGATCCACATAATCATTTTCCTGAACTATAATCTAAACTCGCAATTCATTTCACCTCTTGTGCTTCCTCCTATGCTTTGTCCACACTACAATCTAAGTTCTCTCTGTAAAAGGCAAATCTGATCAAACCTTCCTTTCTAAAGTTTTCATTGATGGTTTTAAATCATCTGGAGCAATTTGGGAGCCTCATAAAACAACTTAAAATATGACATTTTATATATAAACATGCATGTTAACATATTATTTTGTCAGTTATAATGTAAAATGTAAACACTTCCCTTCACTATTGCACATCATTTTGTAAAAGAAAGAAACTGTTGAATCAAAGTAGAAATAACAAGATCTCAGAATATAGAATATTCTCCAAGCGAAAACACAATATACTTTCAGAGATATGTGTAGAAGCAGAAAGATAGAAAATAGAAACAGAGAGAAGACAGGAAGGACAGGCCGGACACAGTGGCTCAGGCCTGTAATCCCAGCACTTTTGGAGGCTGAGGCGGGCAGATCACTAGATCAGGAGATCAAGACCATCCTGGCTAACATGGTGAAACTCCATCTCTACTAAAAAAAATACAAAAATTAGCTGGGCGTGGTGGCACATGCCTGTAATCCCTACTCAGGAGGCTGAGGCAGGAGAATCTCTTGAACCCGGAAAGTGGAGGTTGCAGTGAGCCGAGATTGTGCCATCACAATCTGGCCTGATGACAGAGCCAGACTCCATTTCAAAAAAAAAGGAAGGACAAAAATAATGACAAATTTTAAATTTGTTTTCATATTGAAAAGAACACACTTGACTCCAAAATCACCAACGAGCAATGTAGACCTCTATTGAATTTTTCTGTTGATGTGACGTGTTTGTGTGATGGGGGTATGATGTGCTAGTGCGGATGGGGGATCAACATAGAAATACACTGCATATGGCATAAGAAAATTTCTCAAAGGTCCTCTTTTCTAAAGTTACAGATATGTCACTCTCAGCAATTCTGTCTAGTTATTTCTTACCTTTTCACTTCCTCTACTCTAAATGAATCTGCCTTGGAGTCATCCAATCACTTTATTGTGTAAATTTAATTTATATTTTTCTCATTTCACTTCTTCTCTGATCAACAAACCTGAAAAGTTATTTTTGATATATCTCTACATGTAGAAGTTTGGGATGAAGTGAGAGGATATGAGAAATACAGAATCTAAATATGGAAAATGTTTCTCATCACAAATTGTTTTATTGATAGAAATTTGTAAGTTTTGAAACTAATATTTAAAATCTCTTTAAAAACTTCATTGTATCTTGTTACTATTTTGACACTGTCAAAAATCTTGGGCCAGAAATTATTAGGTTGGTTTGAAAGTAATGTCAGTTTTTGCCATTACTTTAATGGCAAATATCTTTAATATCTGGAGCTGCACAGTTCTGGCACCTGATTTGCTAATGAGGAGTTTTTGGAATTTATATGAAAGAGGATCAGGACCAAGAATTTTGATGAGCAGCAAAGGGGCTCACTATCATTTCTCTCTGATTGTAAGGGAGGGTGAGAGTGCACCTATGGTACTTTTTTTGAAGCTACATTTGCATATCAAGAACAGTTTTATCACTTATGCTTATTTGAGACGGCTTTCCCGAAGGATTAAAGCCTTGGTGCAGTCCTCTGCTGAATCTGTTATTTGTAAGAAAATGTGCTATGAAAACCACTGATCTTAGAAAAAGATCCAAAATCATTGGTAGGAAATTCAGTCTTTCGTAATTCTCTTATGCCACCTTTCTTTCCTCAATCATTTCTACTGCATTCACAGTATTTCAGACACAATCTCTGCTACCACCAAATGCTATGCTCTTTGTTGCAGCTTGACTTTTGTATTGTGTTGCCTTTGTTTGAAAAGCTCTTGATGTTAACCCACGTTATCTAGTTACCTTAAATGTAGCACTATCCACGTTGTAATTTAATTATACATAATTATTTATGGTATTTCTCTTCCCTGGAGTGTGGGTTCCATTTGTGTTATACTTCTGTCAAAAGTGCTTCACGCGCAATTATAACATGAAAAAACCCTTGTCGCAGTAGAATATCTCAAAATGCCTTCAACCTTATTTGAAGAGTTTCTGGTAGATTTAGCCTGGTTGTTTATGTAATGGTGCAGTGAAGTGTGGTTTGCTAGTCTACGGCGCTAATTATTCCTGGCTAGCTGTTTACCTAAAAAGCTATAATAATTAATAACGTTGACTTGAAAGCTCATTTCTCAGTATGCACATTGACATGCAAATTTTTCATAATTATTTCTAGTCACCCAGTTAATTAAATAGTGAAGACATAAACTTTATTTCTGCAGAATTCTGTAAAATAGTGTATCTCAATATTGATTTATTTCTATTTCTCAATGCAAGTATTGCTTTCCTCTGTTTCAAAATCAATAAATCTAACTGGGTTTTATGGTTGCAGTAGTCTGAAAAGTGTCCTCTCACTCCTAAAGCATTTTCGTATCAAAACTCTGGAATCTATGACTTTTACTTTATTTGAAAAGAAAGGTCTTTGCAGATGTGATTAAGCATCTCCAGATGAGATAATTCTTTTTTTTTTTTTTTTTTTTTTTTTGAGACAGAGTCTTGTTCTGTCGCCCAGGCTGGAGTGCAGTGGCGTGATCTCTGCTCACTGCAAGCTCCGCCTCCCGGGTTCCCGCCTTTCTCCTGCCTCAGCCTCCCGAGTAGCTGGGACTACAGGCGCCGCCACCACGCCTGGATAATTTTTTTGTATTTTTAGTAGAGACGGGGTTTCACCGTGTTAGCCAGGATGGTCTCGATCTCCTGACCCCGTGATCCGCCCGCCTCGGCCTCCCAAAGTGCTGGGATTACAGGCGTGAGCCACCGCGCCCGGCCGAGATAATTCCTGATTATACAGGTGGGTCCTAAATCCAATGATAAGCGTCTACAAGAAAGAAAGGCAAAGGAAGGTTTAAGTCAGAAGAGGAGACAATAGAAAAGAAAAAGCTATGTAAAACAGGCAAGGTTGGATTGGTGACACCACGGGAATGCCGATGGATACCAGAGATGCAAGGCAAGGAATGGACTCTCCCCTAGAGCCCGTGAAGAAAGCATTCTCCTACTGATACCCGGCTATCAGCCCTCTGGCCTCCAGAACTGGGGAAGAATACCCTTTCTTGTGTTTTAACCCACCAGGTCTGTGAGAATTTCTTACAGTAGCTGTAAAAATCTAGTACATTTTGAAAGTTTCAACCGTCCCCCTATCCACACACATATCTCCAATGCCATTTCTGATTTGTGTTTCTCCATAGCATTGATCATACACTAAGATACTCTATATATTATTCATTCATCTTCTGTCTCCCCAGATAGAATGTAATGAGGTTGTAGGTAGAATTTTCCGTAATGGAAATCTTGGTCAAATAATAATAAAGTCAAACATATTAAAATACATAATACTTCCTGAATAGTAAAAAAGAAAGGGTTATTATTACTTTTAGTTTGCTCTGATATAAAAGTGAGGTGCCGCGTTTTTGTTATTAGCACCGAATCCCTCCAAAATTCTGTCTTTAAAATAAAATGGTTAAGGTTAGTGAGAAAAAAATTAAATGAAATAAAAGGCAGATTGTTCAGTTAGTGAGAGGGAAATAAATAGTTATATGGAATAGCAGGTTCTAAATGTGGTACTTAGAATCCATAAGGTAGTCAACTTATCACTGTCAAACTTGATATTTCATGGAACGGAAACGAACATAAGCTCTTGATATTTCCAACTGGGAACGATCTACAAAGACGCCTGTAAATGAGGCAAGAAAGCACAAAATAAATCACCAAGTATTTCATGCACTGATAAGGACACCACAGGTTTACAAGAATTTTATTGATGAATGACAGAAATTTATTATATTTTTATAAGCCATTCAATTAAATAAGACAAACTATTTGTGATGTAAAATAAAGACATTTAAAAGAATACATGGTGCACTAAAGTTTTATTAACCTATATGAAAATCCTAGTGCATTTTGTGAAACTTACTTTTCCTCATTACTAGAGACATAATGTCAAACATTTTTACTTCACCAGATAAATTTAATTTATTTTGCAATTGAATTGTATAGTGGCAACGGATATCTATTGGAGGATAATATCAATCACTACAAATAAAATTGTAATGTGCATTTTATATTAAAAATAAACCTGCATTACTTAAATAAGAGAGCTATTAAAACAGTAGACAACATTATTCCATCATTCTTTTGTTTTCTTTGTCCAAAATGAAATTCAATGCTCACTAACATATTTAAATGATCAACACAATTGGATAATATTAATATTAAAATAAATATTTCTCACACACACATACATACACACACATACACAAACTGCACACACATATACACACACATACACATATACCATGCAAACATGTACATATATACACATACACACACACCCTTTTAGTGAATATTGAAGTTATCTAAAATTTTTTTTTCCAAAAATGTCTACCTTTATAGTTTTAAATCTAGGACAATTGAATAAAAGTATTATAATATCCTCTGCTATTTTTAAAGAATATAAAGTGCATGTGGAATTCTTAGAAAACTCCAAATTAATGTGTTTGCTCTTGCTTTTCTAGTTCTTTTAATTGTGATGTTAGGGTGTCAATTTTGGATCTTTCCTGCTTTCTCTTGTGGGCATTTAGTGCTATAAATTTCCCTCTACACACTGCTTTGAATGCATCCCAGAGATTCTGGTATGTCGTGTCTTGGTTCTCGTTGGTTTCAAAGAACATCTTTATTTCTGCCTTCATTTCGTTATGTACCCAGTAGTCATTCAGGAGCAGGTTGTTCAGTTTCCACGTAGTTGAGCGGTTTTGAGTGAGATTCTTAATCCTGAGTTCTAGCTTGATTGCACTGTGATCTGAGAGACAGTTTGTTACAATTTCTGTTTTTTTACATTTATTGAGGAGAGCTTTACTTCCAAATATATGGTCAATTTTGGAATAGGTGTGGTGTGGTGCTGAAAAAAATGTATATTCTGTTGATTTGGGGTGGAGAGTTCTGTAGATGTCTATTAGGTCTGCTTGGTGCAGAGCTGAGTTCAATTCCTGGGTATCCTTGTTGACTTTCTGTCTCGTTGATCTGTCTAATGTTGACAGTGGGGTGTTAAAGTCTCCCATTATTAATGTGTGGGAGTCTAAGTCTCTTTGTAGGTCACTCAGGACTTGCTTTATGAATCTGGGTGCTCCTGTATTGGGTGCATATATATTTAGGATAGTTAGCTCTTCTTGGTGAATTAATCCCTTTACTATTATGTAATGGCCTTCTTTGTCTCTTTGATCTTTGTTGGTTTAAAGTCTGTTTTATCAGAGACTAGGATTGCAACCCCTGCCTTTTTTTGTTTTCCATTTGCTTGGTAGATCTTCCTCCATCCTTTTATTTTGAGCCTATGTGTGTCTCTGCACGTGAGATGGGTTTCCTGAATACAGCACACTGATGGGTCTTGAGTCTTTATCCAATTTGCCGGTCTGTGTCTTTTAATTCTACAACTATCTGATCTTTAACAAACCTGACAAAAACAAGAAATGGGGAAAGGATTCCCTATTTAATAAATGGTGCTGGGAAAACTGGCTAGCCATATGTAGAAAGCTGAAACTGGATCCCTTCCTTACACCTTATACAAAAATCAATTCAAGATGGATTAAAGACTTAAATGTTAGACCTAAAACCATAAAAACTCTAGAAGAAAACCTAGGCATTACCATTCAGGACATAGGCATGAGCAAGGACTTCATGTCTAAAACACCAAAAGCAATGGCAACAAAAGCCAAAATTGACAAATGGGATCTAATTAAACTCAAGAGCTTCTGCACAGCAAAAGAAACTACCATCAGAGTGAACAGGTAACCTCCAAAATGGGAGAAAATGTTCGCAACCTACTCATCTGACAAAGGGCTAATATCCAGAATCTACAATGAACTCCAACAAATTTACAAGAAAAAAACAAACAACCCCATCAAAAAGTGGGCGAAGGACATGAACAGACACTTCTCAAAAGAAGACATTTATGCAGCCAAAAAACACATGAAAAAATGCTCACCATCACTGGCCATCAGAGAAATGCAAATCAAAACCACAATGAGATACCATCTCACACCAGTTAGAATGGCAATCATTAAAAAGTCAGGAAACAACAGGTGCTGGAGAGGATGTGGAGAAATAGGAACACTTTGACACTGTTGGTGGGACTGTAAACTAGTTCAACCCTTGTGGAAGTCAGTGTGGCGATTCCTCAGGGATCTAGAACTAGAAATTCCATTCAACCCAGCCATCCCATTACTGGGTATATACCCAAAGGACTATAAATCATGCTGCTATAAAGACACATGCACACGTATGTTTATTGCGGCATTATTCACAATAGCAAAGACTTGGAACCAACCCAAATGTCCAACAATGATAGACTGGATTAAGAAAATGTGGCACATATACACCATGGAATACTATGCAGCCATCAAAAATGATGAGTTCATGTCCTTTGTAGGGACATGGATGAAATTGGAAATCATCATTCTCAGTAAACTATCGCAAGAACAAAAAACCAAACACCGCATATTCTCACTCATAGGTGGGAATTGAACAATGAGAACACATGGACACAGGAAGGGGAACATCACACTTCGGGGACTGTTGTGGGGTGGGGGGAGGGGGAAGGGATAGCATTGGGAGATATACCTAATGCTAGATGACGAGTTGGTGGGTGCAGCGCACCAGCATGGCACATGTATACATATGTAACTTACCTGCACATTGCGCACATGTACCATAAAACCTAAAGTATAATAATAATAATAATAATAATAGTAATAATAATAAAAGAAAAAAAAAGAAAACTCCAAATTAGTATGGAAAATTCTACTTCATTTTTATCTTTTATTATAAAGAAAATGTAGATTTATATTCCAAGATTCAGTAAAGCCTTCAGCCTATTTTTGGACTTTCTAATCAAAACTAATACATCGACAAAACACGTGCTCACAAATAAGAGTAATATTACAGCTTCTATAATTTTAGATATTTGATTTCATGAATATGTATGACTGATCAAAACTTTAAAATGTACATTTTAAAGCATTTACCTGAATCTCCACAGGAACTGGTAAAAAAAAAAAGGTTGTGAAATAAAACTGGTTTTTATTTTTAAAAAAGAACATTTAAAACTACTATAGCATGGTAGCAATTCTGTGATAAAACCGTGTAGATTTTACAAATTACCAAATAAGCCACCACTGGTAATTGGACCTTGTACCAAAGTATCATTAATACAATAGACTTTGTTTTGTCTGCTGTGATTAAACAGATAAATATAATATTTACTTTCTAATATCTAATTGTTAGCCATTGTTAATGATCTGAAATGTTTTGAGTATTAATTACACAATACAAATGTCTTCAGCTGGAGCTTATCTTATAGATTACAAGCTTATTTTGTTTTATTTATTTATTTTTTTAGACGGAGTCTCGCTCTGTCACACAGGCTGGAATAGATTACAAGTTTATATGCCTACCACATATTTTGACTTGATGCTTACAGCATTTCAAAGTCAAGATAAATGAACCAAAGGATCCCCTACAGCCCCAACCTGTTGTTCTTTCAGTGTTGTTTATCAATAGATATTAATGGATCACATATGATTTGCTAGTTATTGCTGTAGGCGGTTGTAATACGTCAGTCAATAGATATTAATGGATCACATATGATTTGCTAGTTATTGTTGTAGGCGGTTGTAATACATCAGTCAATAGATATTAATGGATCACATATGATTTGCTAGTTATTGCTGTAGGCGGTTGTAATACATCAGTCAATAGATATTAATGGATCACATATGATTTGCTAGTTATTGTTGTAGGCGGTTGTAATACATCAGTCAATAGATATTAATGGATCACATATGATTTGCTAGTTATTGTTGTAGGCGGTTGTAATACATCAGTCAATAGATATTAATGGATCACATATGATTTGCTAGTTATTGTTGTAGGCAGTTGTAATACATCAGTGAACCAAATGGAAGAAAACTACTGCCTTCATGGAACTTCTATTCTAGAGATCTATTGAACAGAACATTTGAACATCAACTTTCATTCTGCTATCCTCTCTCTCTGTCTTAGGCTTTTAAGTTGTTCTTTAAAAGTACATTAGACTGAATAATTTATGAGCAGCAGGCATTTATTGCTCATAGTTCTGAAGGTAGGAAGTCAAAGGTCAAGTCACCAGCAGATGTAATGTCTGTTTAGAATTCACTCTCTGTTTCAAAGATAGCACCTTCTAGCTAGCTGTGTCTTCATGTGGTGGAAAGGCAAACAAGCCCCCTCAGGCCTCCTTTATAAAGGCACTACTCCCATTCATAAGGGCTGATCACTCATGATCCAATCACTTTCTGAACACAATTACCTTAGGGGTTAAGCTTCAACATATGAATTTTGGGGAACACAAATATTCAGACCACAGCATTTTGCCCCTGGTTTTCTGAAATTCATGTTCTTGTCCCATGCAAAATACATTAATTTCATCCTAATAGCCTCAAAACTCTTAACTTGTTCTAGCACCAACTCAAAGGTCTGAAGACTAAAATCTCATCTAAATCTCATCTAAATTGGATACAAATGGGACTCAAGAAATTATGACTCATTCTGAGGCAAATTTCCCTCCCTGTAAGAAGATTGGGACTCCCTATAGCTCTTTTTTTCTGATCCATCAACAGAATCACCCTTAATGCTCCACTTATTGCATTGCAGGCTTTTTCTAGCAGGCACCTTCAAATCTTTCAGCCTCTAACCATTACTCAGTTCCAAAGCTGCTTGCACATTTTTAGGAATTTGTTATAGCAACAGCCACTCTCAGTAACAATTTCTGTGTTAGGGTATTTGGGCTACTGTAACAAAATACCTTAGACTGGGCAATTTAGAAGCAGCCAAAATTTATTGCTCATAGTTTTAGTTTTAGAAGGTGGGAAGTCCAAGAATATTCTTCAATAAGGGTTTGCTTTCTTCCTCAAAGCTGATGCTTTCCAGCTGGTCTTCCTATTATAGTAGGAGCAGAAAAGCTCCCTTAGCCCTGTTTTATAAGAGTTACTAATTTCATTTGTTCATGAGTGCAGAGCTCCCATAATTGAATCACTTTCTAAACACCCCTACCTTTTAATACCATCACCTTGGAAGTTAGGTTTCAACATACAAATTTGGTGGTGAAAGAAACATTCAGACCACAGCACACCCAAATACCCAATCAATAACCAGGTTTTTTCTATGCTGTCATCGAAACAATTCGCTCAAATTCATTTAATATTCTGCATTTCTATTGGCACTATCCAAGTCTAAGCTTAGAGTTATATATACATATATGTGTATAAATGTATATATATAATATATGTGTATAAATGTATATATATAAAATATATATAAAATATAATTCCCAAACTCAAAGAAATTAAAACATAACAAAAAAATCAATAGAAAAAGAACAAAAACATCCTCTTCATTGAGCCTATTTTCACTGTTAGATTTGTTTTGTTTGAATATCTATTATAATCTGCTCCCTGGCTGCTGACCTAGTCAGTGAAATTCTCAATATTTTCTTTTAATATCTGGCCACACTGCCTCATTTTCTCTGTTATATCCAAAAAATATATATTTTTAATTCTCAGCATTTCACTTTTCATCACACATTAAATGATCATGTTATAGGACCAACAGATCTGTATGCCTGCTGCACAGTAACATACCAATTACACCAAAACAGCAGGAATACAGCAGAGAAAGACTTTAATTATTGTAGGGTGTGGAGTGAGGGGATGGAAGAAAACCCTCAAATCCATCTCCCCAAGGAGTTCTGAGGTGAATTATGAAGGGTGAAGGGCTGGAAAATTGGAGTCATTTATTGGCTGGGAACAGGAGAATGAAATCTTCAGTATGTGAAAAATGCATTATTTGGTGAGTCAGCTCCTCCTGTTGTCCTTCAGACCAGCTGAGTCAGTAGTTTCATCAGTACACAGGACCTAAAGGAATATTCCAAAGGAATAACTTAATGTTTCATAATGTTCAGGTTGTTATGTACAGAGCAGTTAAGGGAACTATAATCTTGGGTCTACATCATTTTAGGACAATAGGGACCAAAGGATTATGAGAAGGCAGGTCAGGGAGCAAGCTGACCTAATTATTAATACTGAATATGCTGCAAGCTTAGTTTATTTTTGTTTCTCCCTTCTCTTCTTCTCTGATTAATTTTATAAAGCTTATGTGGATAGTTTCAATTATATATGCCATATCTCAAGTTAAGCTGTCACAAATCCATGCCCCCTTTTAGACTCTATCTCTTACTAACATTTACATATATTTAATGTATCAGCTGAAAAGCAGATGAACTGCCTCTGAAGTTATTTACAGCTAAAGTGACTAAAAACAGATACAAATATAGGATAAACATTTATATTTTAAAATTTATAATCATAAGCCTTGTAATAACCTCAGAGAGATATTATCTCCTTCAGGTTTAAGTATCCATAAGTCAAGGACACCCATGTACAGTTATACAGGTTGTGCATTGCACAACTCTAGGAGTGCTATTTATACAAGTTAGCTCACAGCCCACACATTGAAAGATGAATGATGAGCAGTGAGTCTGAAGGGGCATCTGATGAATGTCCATTATATCTCCTCAAGCCCATGAATCTAGCCCCAGATGATGTGACAAGCCATAAGAAACCCCGACAGAATCAGCTAAGTATCTAAGAACTATTTAGATAGTTCAGCAAATTTTCTAGATACATAATAAACTTGAAATCACTGATCAACTGGTAGATCTCTTACCAACAACAACCAACTAGAAGTTGAAAGTAAGATACCATTTTCATTATCAACAAAATGCATACGCATTTTGGAGTCAAATACTGTCAAACACATACACAAACAAAAATTCTGGTGAATTTTAAATTATATTATAAGACACAAAAGGAGATTGTAATATATGGGAAAGTATTTTGTGTTTGTGTATGAAAGCACTTATGTGTGAGTCACCAAGCCAGTTAGAATACACAGCTAACCAGCATCACACAAATCTTGGAGATAGCACTGGTGATGAACAGACAAATATATTAATAACATGGAAAAGGTGATATATAAATATATATGTATGTGTACCTGATACACAATGACATCTCAAAACCATGAAGAAAAGATAGATTGTTTTAATGATATTTTAGGCAAATTTGCCTGACTGTATAAAGCCTGAGTCCCTTTCTTTCACTTTACACAACAGATTAAAGTTTCCTTTAGATTAAAGATTCAGTTATAGAGAAACAAAATATAAAGCTAATAAAAATATATTTGTGATCCGGATATATGAAAAAATATTTAAAATATCTAAAATATACAAATCATAAACAGAAAACTTGGTGGATTTCACAGTATCAAAATTAAAGATCACGTAACAGACACTGGGTTAATTGGAAGAGTTTATTTGCAATATCTAAAATTGATGATAAAGGATTAAGATAGAGAATATCCAAATAATTGCAAATCACAAAGACAACGACAAAAAGCTTGATAGAAAAATGAATAAAAGACTTTAAAAGGCAATTTATGGAAAAGAAATTCATATGTCTGACAAGCATATGAAGAGTTGTTTAAACTTAATATTAATCAAATAATTGGAAATTGTAACAACGAGATATAACTTCGTAATTCATCAGAATGGTGAAAATCAGAAAACGGGATAATTCCAGTTATTGGCAAGGATGTGAGTAGACAGCAACTTCAACACCCTGCTGGCAGTGTGTACTGCAGCAGCCATTCTGGAAAGCCATCTGGCTATATTTAGCAAAATTACGTATGCATGTTTCCTGTGACACAGACATTCCAGTCAATATATGTTCCAGAAAATACATGTACATATCAGTGGGACATTTATAAAGATACCCATTTTGGCATTTGTAATGGTAATAAAAAATGATGGCATTCTAGTTGTCTATCATCAGGGAATGGGTTTGTAAAATATGGTGGATATGAACAATACAGAAGCAGTAAGATGTAGCAAGCTGTAAGTACAAATGGCAACACAGACAAAGAAATTAATCAAGGTTTATAGTAAGCTACCATTTATTTAAATTAACACCACACATAACACGTTTATGAGTATGTATGCATGCACAAACACACACACACACACACACACACACACATGCAATTAGCTATTTATTCCTAGTTTGAATCAGTTAGAATGATACTAGACCAGATATGGTTAACAATAAACACTTTTAAATATCTATGGAAGACTTAATCAACTACATATACATTATATATATATATTTAGAGAGAGATAATGTATATACACATATGCACATATGTGTATATGTGCATGTGTTTATATGTGTATATAAAACATATGTCTAAAAAGCATAAAGTTATCATCACAATATATAAGGATTTAACATATATTTATGGTATGTTTATGGTAGTCTCATGATTCATTTATAAAATGGTGGGATTTAAATCTTCTGATATTCAAATATCCAGAAAGGGAGCTTGGAATATTTTCTTAACGACAACTGTACTGATTCTATGTTTCTGATCATCTACTTTACCAAGTCTATTGAAGAAATGCAGAGAAATGCTTCATAGCCAAGTGGTGACTGTATCAATTATCCTTCACATGAGTTAAATTCTTTTCTGTGCCTTCTGTGAATTTGCAGATTAAAGTAGGAGTTAGAAGAGGGTTCTGAGAACACATAAGGGACAGTAAAATGAATTTTGCCCTGAAAATTTTTGACAGAATAGAAAAGGAAATTTAATCAGCCACTTTACATTTACATTTTTGATTACCAGCAGGATTTTGACTGTCGTGGGTAAATATCAAGAATGCTAATTAGATTATTTCACAATTTGTGTGAAAATTAACAGCAGGCATTACTGTATATAAAATGCAAACTCAGAAGAAAGGAGTTCTGTTCTCTCAAATCTTTTCTTTCCTCATAAGGCTGCTTTCTTTTCCTATCTCTTTTATATCCATAGGATATTGGGATCAAACTGTGCACTGCACAGAATATAGATTTATGCTGGATTGTTCTGTAAGTTTAAGTATGCAGACAGTGTGGTTTTTATCCCTGATATACCAAGGGTCTGCATAGCCACGTGGAAAGATTAATTACAGCTCACATCAATTTTGGCCTCTAGATGTCATGTAAAGAACATAACATCTTAGAGGAAGCTGCAGAATTTTGATTATGGCCATCTGAAAAACTGTGTGAGCCAGAGTGGGAAAAGAAAGCAGGCTTTTATATTTTTTTACAGAGTGTGCACTAGGCAAGCAAAGGCAGATAGGCTGAAAATCGTGTCTTGGAGGTGCTGTTAGGAAGGGCTCACTTACTTCAATCAGTTAACTCATAGGATTAAAAGGAGGGAGATGAGGTCTTATAAGAGGTGTACCCCATTTGACCAATTTCTAAGATTGAAAGTGATGCTGTTGATAGCACTTAGAGTATTCAAGGTATTACAGCAATTAATACACTATTGCATACCTGAGAGAGAAAAAAAAAACAGAAAGAAACAAGAACTAAGATTTATCGTCACTTTTATGAACTTCCTTTAAAAATAGAATAAATAAGAGAGGGACAGAATTGAATGAATCTTAACTAAATTATTATATATGTGTAATTCTAGTATTTAGAAGTGAGAGAAGGCAAATGATGTGGGCACACTGCTTCACAGCAGGAAAATAAAATGTGTTTCAATCCGCTTCACAAAACTGAGGAAAAAGAGAACTAGATGAATCACAGAAAAAAAATCCATCAAAAAAATCTGTAACATGGATTAAAAAAGGAGACCATATCTGTTCGTCTTTATGTTTCTTACAATCTGCAGTTAATTCATCACAGTGTAGCTCCCTAGATATTTAAGGACAATGGGAAATGTCCACAAGCCCTCCTCTTATTTCCATTTGCGGCCCTAGAATGCAGTGGGCTGCAAACAACAGGCCATTTAAATGCCTCCCGAGGAGAATAGATATGCTCCAAGCAGGCAAGCTAACTCTAAGATGAGCAAGGAAACATAAAGCAGGCAGACAGTGAGGATAGGGAAATCATGCAGAAGAACCAAAAGAAAGGAAAATGAGCAGAATATAAGAAAATGAGAGTCTGCTTAAACCGATGTCTGGTAATAAGCTCAGACACTGGAAAACTTCACAGTCAAAACTGAAACAGCACATCTGATTTGCAGAAGCAGAACAGTGGAATAATGAATAGTGTAGAACATTTTGGTCCTTAAAGCTAGGTTCAGATTCATCCTCAGGAAATGCCAGTGATTGAAAAAGTATTGGATTCTTCTTGAGTAGTTAAAGATGAATTTCTTCCTTTTCTCTGGAGCTGCCAAAATTGGGAAAGAAGCTCAGAATAATTGCGGGACTTGGTCTCATAATTACAGATCTTATTTGTGTGTCTGAACTGGGCAACCGTTTAACCAAACAAAGTTTCACTGAGTACACAACAAAAAACATTATTATTATTTATATTAAATTATATGTGTACTTTAAAAGAAAAACCACAGTGTTTACAAGTCATCATATTAACCTCAAGCATCCCTTAAGCCATATGCCAACCATCCTTAATTATCCCTTTTACTACTGATTATTTGGAAAGTTTTCCATAGTAGAAACAATCCTAAAAATTTACTAGGCCCAAATCAAAGTGCCATTAGCAAACAAGACTGGTACCAAACCTGTGTGCCAACAGATTAAAAGAAACTGAGGAGAAGTTTCTCTTTGAAAATGGCATCTGTTACCGAGCTCATGACCAAAATATCCTCCGACTTATTACTAGAGTATATATAAAAACATGCACACCCAAAATAGCATATACCAGAACATACATATCATACATATGCTATACACAATAGCATATACCAGAACTTTTGGTCAATCTATTTCCTTTTTTCTTTTTTTTTTTTTTTTGAGACGGAGTTTCGCACTGTCACCCAGGCTGGAGTGCAGTAGTGCCATCTCGGCTCACTGCAAGCTCCGCCTCCCAGGTTCAAGTTATTCTCTTGCCTCAGCCTCCCGAGTAGCTGGAACTACAGGTGCCCGCCACCACGCCTGGCTAATATTTTTTTGTATTTTTAGTAGAGACAGGGTTTCACCGTGTTAGCCAGGATGGTCTTGATCTCCTGACCTCGTGATCCACCTGCCTCGGCCTCCCAAAGTGCTAGGATTACAGACATGAGCCACTGCGCCCAGCCCCGGTCAATCTATTTCCAGTCCATAGGAATTTCCACTAACAAAAAGTTTGTAGAAACTGCTTAGTATATACATTCTGCTTTTTAATTTTATTTTTATTTTTAGGAGACAGAGTCTCTCTCTGTTGCCCAAGCCGGAGTGCAGTAGCATGATCTCGGCTCACTGCAGTCTCTGCCTCCCGGGTTCAAGCAATTCTCATGACTCAGCCTCCTGAGTAGTTAGGACTACAGGCACGGGCTACCATGCCTAGCTAATTCTTTGTATTTTAGTAGAGAAGGGGTTTCACCATGTTGCCCAGGCTAGTCTCAAACTCCTGAGCTCAGACAGTCTGCCCGCTTCGGCATCCCAAAGTGCTGGGATTACAGGAGTGAGCCATCATACCTGGCCTACTTAGTATGTACATTTTGTACATACATCAATCAGCTGTTCATGCTAAGCCAGCTACAGTCTTGCTAATTGGAAGTAGAAGGAAGACCCTTTGTCTACCTTCCTCCTGCTGCTAGATTATTTGAGTACTTTCAAGATTTCTCTATGAACCAGGGAACTGGATTGGACAGAACTAAATATTACTTAAAGACATGTCCCACATCTCCTTAAACAGTATTGTGTGCTCTATCAAGACCCCTCCGCTTACGTGCCTGTCAACTCTGTTTCACTACAAATACTTGCATTAGATTATTGGGTCCCTTCGCATTTTTTCCTTTATTCTCACCTGTTTACATGTGAAACCTCACACCAAGTATCCTATCTGAAGCTTTGAGAACCACTGAGAAAGGTGGAATTCAGTGAAGAGAGAAGGGGCAGGGGTTGTGAACAGGTCTTAAAAGTAAGTACTCAGAAATTCAAGAGATAATCCCAAGTCTTTGGTGCTGAAAGGACAGAGGAACAGAGGAAGTATTTGGGGAACTGAATAACAAGAAAGAACTAGGATCAATAAATCAAATACACTCTCTTTTCTCATCTTCATGTTCTATTTCAATCTGCACTTGCTTGGGGATAAGTAAGCCATTTTCTTTTCTCTGTAGTTAATTTTGTGTTCAGTGGAATATGTAAGTATGCTTCTTAACTCTTAGAAATAATAGTGCATGTGCAGAATATAGGGAGAGAAGTGGCTTAAAGGAAAGACAAACTTTAGCCTCTTTTTAAATCAATAATTCTGTTTTTCCATGATTTTTCAAAGCTATAAGCCAAATTCTAGAGAACAGTTCTGTAATATAGAATACAATGCTTAAAGTCCTTACTCTGATCTGGGCATGCTATAATTTTCTCCCCCTCTCTCTCTCTCTCTGTGTGTGTGTGTGTGTGTGTGTGTGTGTGTGTGTGTGTCTGTACATATATATACACACATACATAGCAAATACACACCATATAAATGTATATGTGAACACCATAACAACTTCACAACGCAGGTTTTACCTCATTTTCAGATGTGGAATAATAGATTTAAGGAGTTGGGCAACAAATAGAAGCTCCTAGAGCCTGAAAATGGCTGAGCCAGGATTCAATCCCAGTTCTGCGTGACTGCAAATTCCACTTGGCTTTCCCATGTCTCCCATTTTCTAATTGTATTGTGAGGATTCTAGCCCTATTCTAGGCTAAACTATGTGTTAATGTTGGCAGAATTCCTTGAAAGTGTTCTTCCCGAGACCCTGAACCCTAACTGTCCCAAGGAGCTAATAAACTATACAAAACCACAAAATATTTCTTGTTCTTAGTTTAAAGTTGCTGTCTTTTAACTGTTAAGTTTTAGATTAGGCTCACTGAAATAAAGCAAAATGGATATCATGTATAAAACCAAATGAACACTAAGATGTAAACATTTCTGCATCTAGGATGCAGATATGGACACACAGAACTACAAGGTTTCTTGGTCACTAATGTGTGTTACTCATATTATTTCCTACAGTGTTGTACTGAAATTTATAAACAAAAAATTGGTCAAGTATTGTATCCTCTATATTCTCCTCTGATGCATGCAATTAACAAAGTAGCAAATATGAAGCTGCCCGTACCTATTAGAGGAGGGAATGAAGAAACAGAAGGTGGTAAACTGGGAGTGAGGAATGGAGAGAGCGAGCAGAGGGAGAGAGGGAAGAAGAGAAAGGAAAACTTTATTCATATTTTATTTTTTTAATTTCATAGGTTTTTAGGGAACTGGTGGTATTTGGTTACATGAGTGTTTGTTTTGCTACTGAAACATGGCTTTTGGAGAAACTTAACTAAAAGAGTGTTTGTGGAAAACAATATATTGGCATCCAAAAGTCAAAAGAAAATGGACTATATTCCAACATTTAATCTAACTCATTAGTGTTTTCTGCTCTATTCTTCTGAAGCAGAATGTGACAGCATTGCATGACCACCCTGTATTTGTCATTCTATTTGTTTCCTGAAAAGGTGAGCAGTATGACATATATCCCACATATGTGTCTCAAATAGCAGTTCCTAGATGGAGTTATACTTGTCTCTTCATTTTGTTGTGATGTGAACTCAGGAATATTAGATCACTTTTCTGATGCCTGAAATTACAATAAATAATAAAATAGCACTCTAGGAAGATGGAGAGAAACATTCATTCAAACAAGAAACATTATTTATTTATTTATTTATTTATTTTTGAGACTGAGTCTCACTCTGCCACCCAGGCTGGAGTACAGTGGTGTGATCTCGGCTCACTGCAATCTCTGCCTCCTGGGTCCAAGTGATTTTCCTGCCTCAGCCTCCTGAGTACCTGGCATTAGAGATGCCGGTAACCATGCCCGGCTAATTTTTTGTAACCTTTAGTAGACATGGATCTTGCCATGTTGGCCAAGCTGGTCTTGAACTCCTAAACTCGGTGATCCATCCTCCTCTGCCTCCCAAAGTGCTAGGATTACAGGCATCAACCACCATGCCTGGCCTGAAGCATTCATTTTTAAAACACAAATAAGTTTCACAGACAAAAACTTTCCAACATAAGATCTTCAATATTCAGAATTCTCACTTTTTTTTGGCAAATCTCCTAAAGGTAACAGATGTTTGGCCATTTAATATATAAAAAATGTATACCAATTAAGACCTTTTCCTGTCATAACTCTTTCTTTCCAGATTATTTCAGTAGAGGCCAGGACACCCCAAATCCTGTTCTACTTTGCTCACTGGCTGGGGAACTTGCCTGTCAGCAATGGGGTTGTGAGGTGGCTTCACAATGAGGCAGTGAGGTGGGTTCCTTCCCTGTAAGTAATTAGCTCACCTGTTCTCATCATGACCAAATGAGAATGCTTGACCAAATGAGAATACACCTTCCAAAAACAAAAGTTCTTTCAAACATGTAAAGTACACTGGATATATAGGACAGAGTCCTCAGTCACCTGCGTCAGAACTGAAGGGAAATCTTGTTAAATCACAGATTGCTGACTCCCAACTCCAAGGTTTCTGATTCAGTAGGTCTAAAGTGGGGCTCAAGAGCACATTCCCAGCTGCTCTGGGTTTTACACTTGTAGAAACATATGGGGAGTTATGGGCATTCATGACACAAGAGAGCTTGTTGCATAATATTTCAAGAGATACCAATCAGTAATTTTATTCCCATGTCACATAATGAATAATGAAAATGAAATGATATAGCCCTCTAAGAATTGTCAAATCGTCAAACCCTGCGTTCACAGTTCTCTTCTTTTTATTTTTTTTAATCCAAGACTTGTAATCTTTGACTTTCTTCTTCTTCTTTTCTTTTTTTTTTTTTTTTAACCATAGCACCTTGATATGTTACTCAATAAATACAGTTACTGTTTTGTTTTTTTTTTTAACTAGGAAGTGAGAGGAAAGGAAATCTTTCATACTGGTAAGTCTGGCTATTAGAAATAAAACTTCTTTTTTTAACAATAGATGCTGGTCAAGCTTACACAAAATTTTGCTGGCATTTATCTAGTTCTTACGCCAAGTGAGTTCAAGAAATCATTATCTAGAAAAGACTTCAAATCATAAGTTCATCATGGCTGATAAAATCCAGAGGTAAATAAATTAGGGTTCCAATTCTCTCTTCTCTAAACCCCACCTTGGGCAAGATTATAAGAAAAATTGCCAGCTAACTAGCATTGTTATTTTTTAAACAGTTATCATCATTATTACATATGTATGTACATGCATTTTCAGTGTTCGTTCTGTAAGTATTAACCAGTCTCTAGAAGGCTGCATTAGCACAGCTTTACTCATCTTTCTGAAGAATAACATTTTTCAAAGCTCTTAATAGCTTAGTTTCTTATCTCAAAACAATAACGATCATGTCATAATTTCTACTAATTAATCAAAATTCAATGCATAGTAATTTAAATATCTTCTCTGTCATTCTACCAACACCATCCATCATGCATAAACACACACACACATATATACACAGCGTTTTAAAGTAGTTTCTAGATTAAGCTTTCATACACTTAGAAAGTAATAGCCCTGTGGCCTTCTCATTTCTAAAATACATTCAACAGCTTTAGTTTTTCTGTGAAAATCCTTTTCCTAACCATATAAGTCCCATTATTTCTTGAGCCTCTTATGGATTTGGTTTGTCAGTTTTTAACTGATGCATCTTGCTGGGCATGCTCACTAGAAATTTAAAATAAGGTTAATTCTTAAGAAGTGACATTGAAAAGTTAAATTTTCTATATAAATATTAATTTTTTTTCTGTAGATTTCTGTTCAAGATAGGGCAATTCTAGGTCGTCTAATATGTAAACTCCCAAACATTAGTGGGTTACATAATAGAAGTTCACTTCTTTCCCATGTGCCTGTCCACTATTGGTGTCTTGCCAAACCAAATTCCCACATGGTGATTCACAGACTCCGCCCCTTAATCCCCCACAACTCTTTCTAATAAGTAGCTCCAACTTTCCACAGGGCAGCAGTAATCCAGCACCACCGAAAATCTTCAAGACTCTTTTAGTGATTTTGTGAGGTAATTTTTGTAATAATACTGAAATGTTATCTGTCTTTTTTATTCTCACCCCGATGAGCTAACTGTCACATTCTCCAGAACTGTATGATATGTGATAACTTAGTCACTTGAATGAAGAATTAAGAAAGACAGTAATCAGATTTTCAAAATGTGAAACAATGTCAGTTTTCTATTTTTTTGAAATATAGTTATATGTCATAAACATGGATTATGTTTACATAATGGGTATTTGTTTTATAGTAAGAGTGTTAAAATACTTTGTTAAGAATTTCTCAATTGTCATTTTGAATACCATAAGTACTGATGGACTATAATCCAGAAATAAAAAAGCTCTTGAGATCTTCAATATTCTTTAAGGGTATAATGGGATCTTGAGACCAAACATTTTGAGAGCTGCTATGAGACGGTAATAGATATTTTCTTTTCTGGTTGTGTTAAAGGAAAGAGAGAGTGGGGAAGATATAACCACATCTTAAGCTCCATGGCATAAAAGTGGAATCTATCAATTCTGATGCAATCCATTGGTAAGAACTAGCATGTTGTCCATGGTAAAGAAGGGCGAAGGTTCTAGGAAACAAAAGCCCTATCAGGCAGCCACTCCAGAGCTACAGTTCGATGCTCTGGAAAGAGGAGCACAAATCTTTGGTAGACAGACAACTGTCAATTCCATAATGTTCAATACAACAGTCATTATTCTCTTGGAAACATATTTAAATCATTTGGAAGAAAATGCCTTAGTTGAGGTTTCTGTATGCCCCCTTATAAGGTAGATGAATCATTCTTCTTTAAATAACACAGCCATTTTCCAAAAGCAAGATAAGCAAGCCCAACAAAATGAGTAAAAATTATTCAGGTCATTGAAGAGATAGATATATCACACTGTGCAGCATTTACCATGGAAAGTTGTACAGGTTGTACATCGAATAAAGTTGACAGCCACAGAGCTCCTTGGAAGTTGAAGTCCAGCCAGCTCCTCTTAGCAAACTATTCACCCTGGTACTTGCCTGTTTCACCCCCAAAAGAGGCACACTTTATTTTTTTAAGAAAAGCTCAAATTTACTTAATGGTATGCTTTTATGTAATTTGCACAAAGGCATCATACAAGCCGTCAGCAGCCCTGTCTGTTGACTCTGTGAAGACAGACATTTTAAATGTCTAAATTAGTTCCTGATATATAGTAAAAACTCAATAGATACTTGTTGAATAAATACACAAAAGCATTGAGCCATGGAGCGACGTGTAACTAGAAAGATGCTTATAATGGCATAGTTTAATACTGTCATTGACCTGGAGACTAGTCAACATTTTTATTAAAGCCTTAGCTATAGAAAGAGAAATAATAGGCCAGGTGCGGTGGCTCACGCCTGTAATTCCAGCACTTTGGGGGGCCGAGGCAGGCGGATCACGAGGTCAGTAGATCGACACCATCCTGGCGAACACTGTGAAACCCCGTCTCTACTAAAAATACATAAAAAATTAGCCGGGCGTGGTGGCGGGCGTCTCAGCTACTCGGGAGGCTGAGGCAGGAGAACGGCGTGAACCCGGGAGGCGGAGCTTGCAGTGAGCCGAGATTGCACCCCTGCACTCCAGCCTGGGCGACAGATTGCACCACTGCACTCCAGCCTGGGCGACAGAGCGAGACTCCGTCTCAAAAAAAAAAAAGAAAGAGAAATAATACTGATTAAATTTTCATATGACCCACATCTGAAAAAAAAAATTTCAGAGGAATTGATGACAGTATCAAGGTTCAGAAATAAAAATGGCAGGGTAAATAATTAGGGCCCTCACTAACACAAGTCAACTGAACCAAAATAAATATCTTGCTTGTAGACAGAATAAAAATCTATTTTCTAACTGTATGCATGAGAAACCTTGACAAAAAGTAGTTCATATTTTTTAAAAGCTTTAAATGCTTTTGTTGACTAAAATTATAAAAGTAATTAACAATATGGCGCAGTGCTAAAAATAGCAAATGATTAACATATCCAAACTTAAAGTAGATTGATCTGCCATTATACATCTTAAGTATTATATCCAGTTTGAGTTGTCATACTTTAAAAGCTTGGGTTTCTTCATAAAGGCAGAGTTTTTCCAGAGCAATACTTGGCCTACAGAGATAGAATGAGGGGGAAACAGTTAGCGTTTATTCAATATTTGTCAAGCAAGTGACAATTGTTACCGTCTCCCAGGGAGGAGTCCAACGAGGGGAGAATAGTAAAGAGGATAACAGTGCCTACCACTGGGAGCAGCAGTCGTGGAATGTTAACCCACTGCATGGTTCACAGGTATTGGGATCTCCAAGAAAGACTCACACAAGTACTGGATGGAACAATGCTTTACTATCATATAGAAGAGACAGAGAAAGCCCAGTTTCAACAGTGAGTATCGTTCAGTTTCTTATGACCAGTGGGTCTCGTCCCACATTTGACACAGGGACCCGTTTTGGGCAGCAGGTGAAGGACCCCATTTCCTCCCAACCAGGAAGAGACACAGCAGGGGATGCCATATGATGAACATGCTTAAGCAGAAGAGAAGAACACACATCAGGTCTGGAACAGGAAAAAATATTCCCAAACAAAGAGATACACCCAGCACAAGCTATGAAAACTTCCTGTCTGTTTCTAAGAACTGGTTCCAGACACAAAGCACATTCTTCGCCAACCACGCAAGGATTAAAAGACTGCATACCCATGATAGCCTTTCGCAGCAATATTTATCTTCAAATATTTGAATAATTGTTTTTGTTGTTGTTGTTGTTTTTTGTTTGGTTGTTGTTGTTTTTTGTTTGGTTGTTTTTGTTTTTTGTTTGTTTTTGTCTTCCAAAAGAAGTCCAACCTTACTTTGAGTCACTCTAGATGGTAGGACCTGAATTTATACTGGAAAGGTACATGGAAGCATACTACACCTCAAAAATAAGAAAAGGTGTCAAACAATTAAATCTATCAGTAACCAAAATGGGCCATGTTTAAATAATTGTGCTTTTTCTTCTAGATCATATTCACAAAGATGACACATATTAGTGCCATGGCGAATAATTGTCCCCTTTATCAGGAAACATAGATGACTTTGAAGATTTCTATCTTGGCCAAGATTCTATGCTACAGTGTGATTCTAATTCTAGTGTGAAGTAACAATAATATTAAATAGAAAATAAAACAAACAGTATCTTCTTCATTTATTGTTCTAGCAAAATGTTTATGGATTGGGTCCTGTAAACAACTGAGCCCCCATCTCACCAAAATGTTAGAAACTACAAATGTATACACAATTACCCTCTCTAATTCTGTCTGTCTGCTCCCCACCTCTCTCTTGCTCTCAAGAGCGAAATTATTTTACCAGCTGTAGAGGCAAGCTCTAATGCCACCTACCAATTACTCTGTATCCTTACTTTCTCACTCCCATCAATTTCTAACGTCAAACTCCATAAAATGTTAGCATATTCATTCATGAGGTCATCCTGCTTACAGACAGGGCATCCTATCAACAAGGATATCCAAAAGACATATTCATTAAAGAGTCTTTTTTTAACCCACAGAAATATTGAAGTTATCTTGTGCAGACATGTTTTATTTTTGTCACTTTTAATCACTATACTAACCTAAAAATTAAAAAAAAAATTGTAAATTTCAGTTTATTTCACTCATTGTATTTATTCCTACACTAAAAGCTGGCTTTCCCCCAAAGCCTATATATTAGGTTTTCTAAAAGGTGAGATAACACAATGATATTATAGAAAGAAAAGTGGATTTACATTTTCTAATTCATATAAGCTATATACCTACATGCATATACTACTATAAAATTTGGTGAAAATGCTAGGAATGGCACATAGAGTTTATTTTCTATAAATTTTTTTAGAACACAATAGAAACAACTTGTCTTAATGCATTGAATTCAAATAATCTTTGAATGGAAATAACACAAACGGCATGATTGTCATTTATAAAAGGAAAAAAAGCCTAGAAATTGATAAATATATACATTACAAATTAAAATTTCACTGTGACATTATTTCTTACCCAGTAGATTAGCAAAATATTTGAAAGTATATCAAAGTATACTTTGTTCTAGACCAAAGGGAAATAGAAATATATTTCTATTTCTGGTGAGCATGCTTAAAAGTGGTGTAATTGAAACATTTAACAATATCTAGTAAAGTTACAGACGCATTTGGCTTTTGTCCCTGAAAATCTCATATCTAGGAATGTATCCCAAAGATACACTAGAAAAAATATAAAAAGGTATAGGCACAAAGCTATACATCAAAGGATGGGTTTTATATAAGTAAAAGAGTGGAAACAACCCAAATATGCATCAATATGGGACTTCCTTAAGAAATAACGGCATGCTTCATAAAAGAGAGAGCCCTCTGCTGCTGTAAGAATAAATGAGGAGGCTTCTATGTGTTACTATGAAGTGAAACTCTCAGATTTTTCATTATTGGGGGGGAAAGCAAGAGAAATAATAAATGTATTTTGTCACCATTTAAGAAAGGAAGGAATGTGAATATATATGCCTACATTTGACAAACAATGGAATGAAAAACTTTTAGTGTTTTTTTTTGAATACTTAACCTACGGGCAGAGTGAAGGCATAGGATCAACGGCACAGGGATAGGAGCCAGACATCTTTGAATACACCTGTTTTCATATATTTAAAAAAGCAACCTTCTCAAATAAAAAAGAAAATAAAACAAATAAACCAAATTGTGTAACCTGTTTGTGACATAACCACCCAGAAACTGGTTATTTCAAGAGCCTGTAATACATCATTTAGCAGTTTATCCCTGATGTGAGATATGTCAGAGGGAAAAAAAAAACTGCAAAAATTGTTTTTAAAAATTCCTAAATTGATTTCACTAATCAAATTGTTGGTGAAAATTGGCATTGTCTCCTAATACTTTCATATAAGCAATTATGTGATATCTTAATTCTATCATTGCTGTTATTGCTGCGGACTGGTATTCTCCATGTGGCAGAAAGGAGATTTAAATTAGAGTTGATCAAATAAAAATTCAGTGGTTTTAAACTGTAATTGGAAGAATCAGTTGAAGTCATAGTATATTTAAGCTTTTTAAAAAAGTAACCCTACCTCCACTCACTGAAAAGAGTTAAAATTAATGACCTATAGTTGCCTATAAGCTAAAAGGAACTAGGGCTCCTTGGAAAAATGGCCATTCCAGATATGGAGCTGATACATACAAGATGAGACTAGAAGCTTGGACCTCTTAGTAATATAGACATCAAATACTACCTTAATCATGCCAAAGGGAGTGTAAGTAAATTTGAAGAGGCTTCCATTGGCCAACGAATGGACAAGAAGGATAATTGCTGCAATGTAGGGAAAATATCAAATATATTTGAAATAATGATTTTGCAATTATATTAAAACACACCAAAAAATCTTATTTGGTTGAACTATACTAGATAACACACAGTTAGTTTACAAATTGTTAAGTAAAAGAGAAAATCCAATCATGTATTCATCTTTTCTACGTGCATTTTACCCAGTAGAAACTAAACGGAGGATGATGGGAATTTTGTATTTCTGGAAATACGACATGTAATAAATGAATAAAGAATTTAAATAATCAAAGTAGATAGATTACTAATAGCTGTCAAATAACAGAAAGAAAGATAAAATTATGTGCCTACTAATTAAAGAACGTATCACCACCAATGAAGGAGATTCAGGAAAAATATCATACCTGAATCTGATCAAGCTTCTAAATTCAACTACCAATGAATAGGCTATACAATGACAAGACAAATATGCTAAAAGATACTATGAAGATTCAGTAGGCTAAGTTTGGACTGTGGGGAACTCTAAAGGAAAGATTATAATATTTTCCAACACACAAACATCAAAGAAAAACAAAGAAAGATGAAAGGAAAATCTCTATCGAAAGAGAGCTCAGCAGCACATTTCAAAACAAATGCACTGTGAAAACTTTACTTGGATACCTAGTGAATTAAACTATTACAAAATATATTCATGAGAAATTGTAAATTGGAATCCTAATTGCTATTTTGTATATTAAGAAATTTTGTCATAGGTGTGATCATGGTAATGCTTTTTAATTTTTTCAGGAATTTTTAATAGAGATACATATTGAAGTACAGATTAAATGTTATTTCAGGGTTATTTAACTCTAACATTGTAGGGTCTTGGTAGGTGAGTGTGTTAGCTCAGGTTCCCCAGAAGGAGACCTTAAGTCAAGAATTCATGGGCACATTTTGTTACACGAGTATACACACTGCTACAGAGAGCAGAACAAGAGTAGGTAAGAAGAAGTAAGATTTTATGCAAAGTACTGCAGAAGGTAGCTTTAGCAAAATCCTGCAGTGGAAGTCAAGCGTACACACAGATCTTTGAGACTTCCTGAGTCAATGCAAAGGAGCTATGCTTCTATACCCTACGTCTGACATTGACTGTTTGAGAGCTGCCCAGGGACTAGTGAATTGCCAAACACTTCTGTCTTGGAAATGAAGGTATGGAGGCACACAAATAGGAAACTGAAGAATTGACTTTGAATGTTGCAATCGCTTTACGCAGAACAAGATTAATCAGGAGTTGATAATTGTGGAGACTGGGTGACAGATGGTGGAAACACGGATGTTCTCTGTAGTGTTCTGTGTATTTTTGAAACTGCTTAATCTCATCCCCTCCTTAAAAATGGTTTAAATGATAAAAATATTTCAAAAACTAAAATAAAAGGGCTGATTTCAAAGTAGTCCCCACCTAAGGTATACCTTGAGATATCAAGTTGGAGGTTGATGTTTCAAGGTGTCAGTGAGGTGCTAGAGAAAGGTGTCGCTGAGCTCCATGGAGGCAGCATGAAACAGAGCTTCAAAAGCTCATTTTCTCATTGCCTCCAGGCCAGCACACACCCACCTCCATTCCAAGAGGCAATCAACCCTACATGATAATCAGTCAAGAGCTGTCACTTGTAAACTCCTTTAGATGGCAAAAGTCTTTACAGAGAAGACTGTTTCCACCAATTAACTAGAACCAATTTGGAAAAAAAAAAAGAAAAGAAAAGGTACATTCAGCCTGATGATTCAATTGCAGGCTAAACCAGAATCTAATAAGATGGTCTGCATTTATTCTCAACATGGCTTGGATACAAAAGTACGTCCCTGGCTCTCATGGTTTCCATGCAATGCATTTTTAGGTACAAATAATAACGCTCCTTTAAAAAGGACTTCTGTTTACCTCACAAAAATTGCACTAAAATAATCCACCACTCTGAAGCCATTAATTTTAACAAGAACCCTGTCTCCAAGCAAATGAGACTATCTTGAGGGTAACTAAGTAAGATTTTCACAAAACAAAACCTTTCTAACAAGCAACAAGCTAAGAAAATGGGTTCTGGATTTTTGTTCTGACTCCACCTCTTTTTTTTTTTTTTCACACCGAGTCTCACTCTGTCTCCAGGCTGGAGTGCAGTGGTGCGATCTCGGCTTACTGCAAGCTCCGCCTCCCGGGTTCAAGCGATTCTCCTGCCTTATCCTCCCGAGTAGCTGAGACTACAGGTGCCCACCACCACGCCCGGCTAATTTTTGTGTTTTTAGTAGAGACGGGGTTTCCCCATGTTGGCCAGAATGGTCTCGATCTCTTGACCTCATGATCTGCCTGCCTAGGCCTCCCAAAGTGCTGGAATTACAGACGTGAGCCACCGCACCCGGCCCCTGACTCTACCTCTAAATTGACTTTGGGAATATCATTTAACTTTTCTGAGCCTCTATTTTCTTAGCTGTAAAATTAGGAAATAATATTTATACCAAAATATTACTGTGAATAATAATTGAGATAGTGAGAGTGCACATTATAAACTGTTAAGTATTATTCACATACCTACATATCCACATATCCTTATTCTGAATCCAATAGTTTAACCAAGTTCAAAGGAATACTGTATAAATTAGAGAATTAGTCATCAAAATTATTTTACCATTGTTC
This sequence comes from Pongo pygmaeus, assembly GCF_028885625.2. Classification (NCBI taxonomy): domain Eukaryota; kingdom Metazoa; phylum Chordata; class Mammalia; order Primates; family Hominidae; genus Pongo; species Pongo pygmaeus. The sequence continues at coordinate 14,316,226 of NC_085930.1, read as the reverse complement.
TTTCTTACTTTTAAACAATGTGAATTATAAAGCCTGAGAAATGGAACAGACACAGAGAAATTTACTTTATGTAAATTTCTCCTCTGCACTTGCCATCTCAAAATATAGTTTCACCATTCAATTCATATATTTATTCAAAAGGTTCACCCAACTACACAAGGAATAGGCAAAGGAAATGATTTTTTTTTTTAATTTACTATGAGGCTGAGCTGTTCCTTCTTTCTTTCTTTCTTTTTTTTTTTTTTTTTTTTGATTTAACTTTTACTTTAAGTTCAGGGGCACATGTGCAGATTTATTACGTAGCTAAACTTGTGTCATGGGGTTTGCTGTGCAGATTACTTCATCACCCAGGTATTAAGCCTAGTGCTCTTCTCTCTTGATCTGTTCTTTGTTTGATTAGCAAGGGAGATGTTAAATGTCTAAACTCTGTGAACACTTCTGAGATGATCATTTACTAATTCCTTCACTTAATGCTTAGACATTGAATTTTGTAAAAATGCCCAGTTGTTCATATTTCTGTCTTCCAGCTTCGTCTCAATTGCCCTCTAGCCAACATTTCCAGAATGGTCTCTGGATATGTATTAGTTTTCTGTGGCTGCCTTAATACATTGCCACAAATTTGGTGCCTTAAAACAACAGAAATTTATTCTCTTACAGTTCTATAGGCCATAAGTCCAAAATCGTGGTGTCAATAGATCTTTTGTCTTAGCCTGTTTTATGCTTCCATAACAGAATACCTGATACCAGGTAATTTATAAATAACAGAGATTTATTTCTATTAGTTCTGGAAGCTGGGAAGTTTAAGATTGAGGGTCTGGCATCTGGTGAGGGACTTCTAGCTGTATCATCTCACGGTCAAAGGCAGAAGGCCAAGAGAGAGAGCCCACCCCTAAAAGTGATGTAAAACAACATGGTATAAAAAAGTGGGGGGCAGGGTCTTTATGCATTGCTGCCTCTCTTTCCTCTAGTTCTTGGTCAATACTTTGGTTACCTCATGGCTGCTTACCCCACAGTCATCTGCTGTATGGTCTGCTTAGTGTGAACTGCTAAGTTTACTTTGTGGGAGCTGATTCACAGTCTGAAAGAAGAGAGTCTGCAAATCATCTCATCCTAGAATCTAAAAAGTGGCAAGGAATAGAGGCCACATACTTATTTAATGCAGTATCTCTCCAATTAGGACTTTAGCCCAAAGAGGAGAAAACGGAGACACTATTCTAGCTTCTAGAAAATAAGGACACTCTCTTCCTTTCCTTTCTCTGCTTCTCATTGACCATCCTCAGTGTTATGAAAACTGCCACCACACCTTTTCTTTTTCCCATACCTTCTTTTCTTCCTCCAAAATAAAAAGATGTAGAAACAAAAAATATAGTCTCTAAACATCAGATGAGCTTTCTCAACTAAGTCAGCCAGACTAACCATTGGTATATTAAAGAAGTTGATAAAGAAATTTACAAAATCCTTTTTCAGTCTAATTTGCCTGATTTAAAAGCCTCACACATCTCACTGCCAGATCCTTGTAGAAAACATAAAAAGTTAAAGATTTTCTGGTTGCCTCACTTTGATTATTTCAGTAACGTTGCTAATAATTTCCCATCCCACCTCCATTTGCCCTAAACCTGTTCAGGTCCTGGGCATGAGAAATGCATATTTTGGCTAAATATGGTAAAAATCTTGTACTCTATATCTTAACCTTTTTGATAACAAAATAAGAGGCATGAAAATGAAAAAGGCAACCGGAAGATCACAATTAGTAAGAAAAAGCACAGAAATGAAAATGAAGTGGAACTAAAGGCCTCATCATGGATCTTTGTGATGCCAGCAGGTTCCAAGCTTCTAGCAATTTCTCCTCACTGGCCCTGTTTCCCTATTTCTCTCCTGTTTTCTTTTCGTCTTGTTTCCATGAGGGCTCCCCAGCTTGCTTTTCTTCATCAGTACTCCAGCAGTTCCTTCTAGAAGATCTTCCTGTGCTAGGGAGAACAGCCTTCTTGCCACAGTTTCACCAGCTGCTCAGCACTGATGCTGGCATCTCCTATTTAGGGCCTGTTTTTTTTTTTTTATGCCCCCCACCCCAACCCCACTTCCATACTCAGCAAGCAGCTGATTTCCTTCAACTCCAGTTTAACAGCATTAACTCAAAGCCCCCGTGTGACAGAAACTTAAAACAGCATCCATCATGGAACTCTTTGCATATGTGGAATGGAGAGAAATCTAAAAACCACACAGAGAGGAAGGAGCCCCTTACATGCCTTCACCCATATAAAAGGGGGGAAAAAGTTTTCCCAGCATAGGTGGGATAGAGGAGAAGTGACAGGCTTTCCTTAAAGCAACTCTGAGTACATGCTTGAACAACTTTACAGTGCATGTTCAGCTTTAGTCAGATCTCTGCACAGCCTCGAGACCTAACCTCAGTTTCCAGCACGCAGCACTCACTGTGCCTTATCCTGTAAAATCAGTGAATGCTCGGGCGCACATATGCACAGTAGCTGACTTTACAAAATGGGTAGAAATGGCACTCCAGGGCCAGAGCTTGCCCTTTGTTCAAGGATGGATCAGATTCATGTTACAGTTTATTGTTCTTAAGATTACAAAAGTGTGAGATTAGTTCTCTTGCCTATAATTCATCAGTCCTTTGAATCATCAAATCTCATGATGACACATGAATTTCTTCCTTTATAGGTCATATTTTAATCTCACATGAATTTCATATGAAAAATGAGAAAAGCATGCACTCATCATACAAAAGGGACACGAGTGAGTTTGGACTGAAAAAAAGATGACAAAAAGGAAAAAGAACCCAGCCAATAATGCAGCAAAATTCTATTCTTTGACAGTCTTATCCACTGGAGTAGGCAGAGGTGAGTAAATACCCAGTTTTCTTCATATTAGTGAGGAGATCATCCTTCTCTTTAGTCAAACTCAGAGTCTTAGTTTTCTTTTTTTCACCAAGTTTGTTTGTTTTTCATTTTCCACTTGGTAAAATATAACTTCTGCTGAGGCTGGTTACTTAAATGTTCTATCTTGAGTTTAATTTTAATCACATGGCATTTTAAATCTGAAAATTCAAAAAAACTTTTATTTAAATCATTTAAAAAGATCCCTTTCCTGCTATTGAAATTTAATTATTATAAGAACAGTACCACTATGTTAAAATATAATCACCTTACTCCTTTTGGCTTCATGACAGTGTTCATAAAGTGCTTAATATTCATGTAACATGCTACCTCGCCCTGTAATATCACTATATTTATGGAAAGAAAGCATAATCCTCTTTACTGGCTCAGGTTAATTCCAATAAAATATTAAATCCATTTTCTAATCTAAATGAGTTCATTAGGAGAGGCATGGTACTGAGAATACCAAACTCTCTACAGAGTTCAGCTTCATTACGTTTCCGCACTGTGCGTTTCCAGAGCTGTTGTACTACATTTATGAGGATTTATCTGTACTGTTCCAAAAACATTCATCCTAACTCTACTCCTTCTGTGCGTGCTAATCATGAATATGTTAAGTGGAAATACTCAGCTTGTAGCCAATCTCATCCCCAGATGGGTTCAAGTTCTGATTACAGAAGCGAATTTGCCATCAGCACTCTTAGAGCGGTGCCACGGAGGAGGAAATGAAGGTCTGGAGCAGCGCTCGGGAGAAAAAAAAAAACAGGTGAAAAGACAGTTTGAGACAGAGTAGGAGTGTCATAGATGTTAGAGACAGAGAGAGAATTAAAAAAGGTATTTCCAGATTGCTGTATCTCAGAAAGACTTCCAATAAATTATAAATAGACCTGTTCTGAAGAAATTTGAAAAAAATACAAGAATCAAATCATTACCTTTAACTGTTTGGAGTCTCCACAAGTCTATAATCCAGCATTGAACTTTACATTATTCATCTTATTATATCTAGCAAATCTTCACTCCATTAAGGCTTCCATTTAAATGGAATAATGGACCTTTTAGGAAGGAAGACAAGACCAACCTGGGATGTTCACGTCGTAAATAATTATACAATCCCCAACTGTCTGCCCATGCAGTGCCTTGAGCTCTTTTATTTATTTACTTATTTATTTTTGCATATACCTAGCAGACTTGTTTTCTTCCCTCTGAAGGTAAGAGAAACAATAATAGGTTATTTTGTTCATGTATTACAGAGGGTGAAACCATCAAGACTCCTTGTCACCTCCTCTATGTTAGCATTCGCAGTGACTTCATAGTAAACCATTTTAATCTACATTTCTTGTATTTAGTCAACAAAACAAAGATTTCCCAAATAGGTGGTAGATATCAACCTATTTTAGTAGAAAAATAAGATGAAGATGAACAAGAAGCAAGTTGTTTCTGACTGTTGGTTATTAAAGCCAGATACGGGTTCATCTTCATAAAGTCTGCAGTAAAGGGTAAGCCTAAAGTGAAAGGCAGCAGCCACTGGTTGTCACTGTTGTACCACAAAACAGCAATTGCAGGTATATTCTTTCAAAAGGCTGCCTTTTGAGAACAGTTTGAAATGATGTATTTGACTATTTGGTTTATCATTAAAACTGAGCACACGAACCTGCAAGACTCCACGGATTTCAGTCTAGTATTAGACATTTTGATGTGAGAGTTCGACAGAAAAATAGTTCTATATGAATTACATTGAAATATGAAATAAAGATTTCATTATATATTTAAACAAATACTCTGTTTTTAAATGGTCATGTGAGATACATGCTACATCTGTTAATTAAAGCACACATTCGTTCTGATGTTTAAACTAAATATTATTATGTTAATGCCTAGTGTGTATAATTGATCACTTCAAGGCTTAGATACGTTATTCAAATGAAGTGTTTTCTAATGATTGAGCTTATATCATTTTTAAGCAGTAGATGAGTAGACAGCCTTTACATAATCTTCCCTTTTCCCAAATCTGATTAAAACTGGCAAGACAAGAAATCAATGGGATCCTGAATATAAAATCCCCAAATATTCTGCTGTGTTTGAAATTAATTAAGTACTGTGAGGCAGAAGCCTCAAATCAATAAACATCAATGATGGTAGTGTTAAAGATGGGAAGAGTTGGCAAGAAATCAGCCTGGTGTTCGTGGTTGTAAGATGATTATCTACTCTAAGAAATTAAAGTTTAAAATTAGAACAATTGTGCTTAGGCAAAATGCAGAGACAGGTTTTGAAAGGCAAGAACAAGGACTGTGTTTCTGAAGACAATCTTCTAAATTTGGAAAATTATACTTCTTAAGAAAACATGAACTAGTACTTCAATTGCACCTTCAATGAAACCAGATCTTTCCAAATTGTGTCAATAATCAATTTAAAAAATGGACACTGGTGTCTTCCAGAGACGACAGTGAGAGTGCCATGGAGTAGGTAGAGAAGCTGAAAGTATCAGTGGTGTTTTATATATCATTTCTACGTAACTAGTTCAACTATGGAGTCTACCTTCACATGAGTTTTCCAGATTAAATACTATTTTTTTCAAGGTCATTCTTTCTTGCGTTATCTCTATATTCTCTACTTCTTTCCCTTCTTTCTTTCTTTTTAACTTCTTGCTTTCTTGCTTTCTGTTTTTCTTAACCTCAGGCATAAGCTGTAATCCAAAAGCAATGAGGTAAATGCATAATCAGGAAAGACAATATAAATAATGCTACCTATGTTGTTAAGTAATAAACATTTGTCACATTATTTAAATTTTTCTGATTAAAAATAGGTAAATAGGTAAAGAAATCACTACAATCACGCCTCTTGTGTGGGATTCTATTTTCATTCAGAGGTAAACATTTTAAATACATTGATTTTTTCCTTAATATGGCAAATGAAAATAATTGTCTTCTCTTGAAAGAGGCAATCACAGTGGCAGAAACAATTTCACAAGAAAGACATTTATGTCCAAACAATTATACTATGCAAAGAAAGCTTATCAATAATAGTATCTATTCATATAAACTTCTCAATGTGTTCTTTAATCCAAATGTTTTTAAAGTCAGAGGAAGAGTAGTCACATAATCAATACAGGTACTTGTGAAAAATGACAGTTTCTAGCCTTTATACAAGACCTAGAGAGTAAAGATCTCTCCATACAGCCTCTAAATACATATTTTCAACAAACTTGAAATGATTAGGAGCATTAAACTTTGAGAGTCACTCTTTCTGTCTCATTAAAGAAGAGAAGAAATGAATATATGACATGACAAACGTTACAATTACATCATTTTCATGGTCAATGGACCAGGGTTTTATGATTTAGATGAACAGCTCAGAATAGAAGGTAGCTTTATATTAATATTTATTTCCTAATATAATTATATATTTATAACAAGATATTTCATAAACTGCATGGAATATAAACACTAATTCAAGAAAGGGATCTTTTAAAAACATGTAGGATGAAAGGTGTTCTCACTAAATATATGCATTCATTGGCCACAATAACAACAACCAAAAAAGGTCTCCACATTTCTTCTGTCCTGTGTCAGCTTTTGTATCATTGCCCTGTTTACTAAGGTTTTATTAGGTATCCACAAGCTGTTAGTAAATTACTTGAGGAAAGTTTCTTCGCGTTCCAATTCTTTGCATGTCTAAACTACTCAGCTCTATTCATGTAGTAGGTATAGGGTAACCATTTGGTGAATTAGGAAGTTAATTAAGCACACACTGCATACTTCCCTAAGGCCATAGATATATTCTTTAAACATTTAGGGTAAAGCACATTTTTGTAAATTAAATAACCTTCAATTTAGTGCTTAAAGTAAAATCATTTAATATCCAACTACACTCTGGCGCCGCACGACCTCCATGTCCTCCGAAAGAGGTGCAATGAATGCATAAATAGCCTCAACCAGAGGAGAAGGGACATAAAAGATTGAAAGGAAAGAAGGCATCAAGGTGTAGTGCAGACATGGCCAAGCTGAGATTTAAGGCTGTGACCCTTTCTAGTCTCCTCTCCATTTTAGAGTTAGAAGCCACCTTCAGGTTGTAGGGGGGGCACAAGCCATCTAACTAGAAGACTACAATTCCCAACTTGCCTGGGGGCTAGGTGTGGCCATGTGACTGAGTTCTCTCCATAGGAATATGAGATTGCACATATCATTTCAATAAAAGGGAATTCCTTTCCCTTTTTATTTTTATTTTCTTCTCTAGTAAGTTAAAATGCTAGCACAGTGGTGACACAGCCTCAGTCTTGGTGAACTACAACACTCTAGAGGAAGCACAAAAATGTAATAGAAGAAATCTTGGTATTTACCAGATGGATGAGAAGAAAGTAGAGTTTTAGCTTGTCTGAGGTGCTACATTTTTAGCCCCTCTATCTTAGCCTATAACTGAATTAGACCACACACAAAAATATGTTGTAACTATGTTTAAATTCATTAATTCGCTCCATTTTTTTCATCAATGGGTTGACTGATCACAGTGCTGACCTGAAGGAATAAGGGGAAGTTTAATTGGTGGAGTGAGAGAAACTCCAAAATAAGGAAGCATGAAAAGACAGTCAAAATCTTGAGAGAATTGAGAAGAATGTTTGTCCTACTGAATAAGAGAACTTGAGGGCAGGCAGCACTCTTTAGTCTAAAGATAAAGTGAAATGTTTAATATTTTAAAGTAAAAAAAAACTGAGTTTTTGTCTTCCCTGGGGATAAATGTCATATCCAGAAGATACCTAGAATAAATACAAATTATTTAATAATTACTTAATAAAATTAGATAGCATGCAGTATATGAATGAAATCAAAAGTAAAAAAGCCCCAATTTAAGGTAATTTAAAGAATACTTGGCTCCCCATTGTAACTCATTTAATACAATGTTTTAAGACAGACACGTTTATGTCTTAAAAATGAGAGTGATACCTGACTACTTCTAATATATGAAATAGTTATATCTTAAACTTAGATTTTAAAGTACATATACTAACACTGTGAGTTTCAATTCATGAATATGCCATTTAAGCTAGATATTTTAGGTCTCATATTTGTGTACGCCACTTTTTCCTTCCTGTGAACCAAAAATATCCATGACTTTAAAGTTGAAACAAGCTACCACCGCTTAACATTTGTAAAAACTTGATCTTTTGAGAAGTCAATACAGAGAATAAGCAAAACAGGGTGTTAACAGTGCAGAAAGGGGTTTTGTAAAGACAGAGAAAGCTAAAATAAAATTACAAGATAGGTCACATTTATGTTCACAGTCTTTCATTTCCCCCTCTTCCCTGTTTATCACCCTCACCAAGATGACGCCTATGAAGCAAAGTCAACCAGCCCAGCCATTGCCTGACTGGCCTCCGGTGGTTACCAGTCACTCAGCTATATAAGGATTCTATTCGAATCTTTGTCAAACTCCCAGATTCTGAACCAAGTTATTTCCCTCAGCTATGCAGGAAGAGGGTATGTGTCATCTTACTCCAACCCTGCACTTTGGCCATATGTCTTCTCTCTTTACCCTTAGCAAAATTTCCTGAGTGACTCTTATAGCCCAGGAAATTATCTCTATATAGTAAAAATGCCTGAGTCTTATGTTTCAAAAATCTCTCTGTATATAATATAAATGGCAGCGTGATTTTGCAAGAAACTGTCTCTATGCTTTTTAGCCAAATAGATCAAATAGGACATAAAGGGAAAAGTAATGGCCACTCCTTTCTATTTTCCTCTATAAAATGAATGTGTGTGTGTGTGTGTGTGTGTGTGTGTGTACACATAAATGTATAATTTTAGGTAGACTTTTTGATCACCACATCTGATTAGAACAGAACAGAGACTCTAATGTTGAAATTTTGAGACAATATGGTAAGGGTAAACCATGTAGTAGCAAGTCTTCTGAAAATTCACTAGGAATAAATTCATGTGATTTGTTCACACCCATTGATGTAATTTTTAAAAACTATGGCATACATAAAGTTACTAAATCAGTGAGAGTTTATATTTGCAAAACTGATTCAATTTCAAGTCAAATTACATTCTTTTTATTAAAATAAAATATTAAGTATGCTTTGAACCTTCAACCTGTTATCATTACATTTTACCTATCTACTATTACAATGATTATTCAATTTGTTCCATTCTTATTTTCCATTCTATGCTTCATGCATTTATAGCAATGAGAATTACTGTATATTTGAACTCTTCGTACTCTCAAGCTGCTACGGAACAGCTAAAAAGAAAAGAAAAAAAACAACAACACAAGACTGTCATTGTTCTTATCTCAACACTGCCACATAGACAAACTTGAAATATCTAAGATTTTCATCCTTCTTGGAAATGGTTTTCGCCTTAAAGGCATTTGCCCTGGAGTGAGGTTATATTTCAGTCAGCCTACTGAATGGTATCTAGAGAGGCCCGTCAGCAGAAGTTTGGCAGAAAAATGTGAATACAAGTTCAAGTGTCTGGTAGCTGAGAAAACTGGAGGAGGGCAAATCAGCTTGACTATCAAAGCTAAATTCTATCAGAATGGCAAAAGTCATTTCCAAGACAAGACATCTCAGGAAGGCATTAATTGTGAAATCTCAAATAAGATTTGACCTATTTGACTGAAGGTCATCTTAAAGAGCTCTGAAACCATTCCTTGGGACATAAGACTAAGACATTTTTATTAGGGGTAAAGAGATAAGATGCATGGCCAGAAGGTGTTGGTATAATATGGCATGTAACCTCTTACAGCATCTTCGATGAAAATAACTTATTTCAAAAGCCAAGAGCTTGACAAGGATTCTAGCAGAATACTGATATGGCATATGAGCAAAGAGTCTAAGGAATTTTATTCCAGGATGTCTAGCCAGGATATTTATAAACAGGCATCAATTCTAAATTGACAGTAAAGTAGATTATGCCAGGCTGAGCAATGATGATATTTTCTGATACGCGTAGAAATGATCAGGAGAGAGAAAATGTTTAAAACTCATAGATTGGCACCAGGTTAATCAAGACAGTTGTTAGTGCCTGGGTCACTATTCTCTGTATTCAGAGATGATGGCACACAAGCCATCACTGCCTGGTGCTATACAACATTTTTTCTCAAATTGAGCAACGTGATCTGTGAGGGCTGCCCATAAGCGTTGTCTGCTGGGCCACTTGGCAGCAATTTTCAGTCTATTTCTGTAAATTGAGCTTCACAGTGCCCTTTGAATGTTTCCCCTTCCAGATTGCAGGGGCTCCAATGCTGTTTAGTTTACAGGGCTCACTTTCAAATTTAGCTGCCTTCCAACATAATGGAGCCTGGATAAATTGAACGGTGCACCTCATTTTTATGAGCCCAGTAAAACTCCCACCAGCAGAGCAAGTGGGGGTTCTTTTCAGGTTTAGTGGAAGATAGAGGAAAATCATCAGAAGGCGAGTTGGTTATCTGTTTCTAGGTTTAGAACAGTGGGAGATTCAAGCTGCCCCACTTTCTGGCCCAGAGTTTCTTTCATGATTCTGTAAGATTGTTGTAGGAAGTTCTTCAAGAATAAGTGAGCAGGAGTTCTTATGCTTTTGCAAGCTTGTGCTTAAACTGACTGAACAGTAGTAATCAGATATTCCCTTCCTAAGAATGGGAAGGTGATTTGCACCAGGAATTTTTACTTGGATGTTGTGCATAGTGCCACATCCCTGTATCCCTATGTCGGGAGCTTTAGCCCAGGTATCTCTAAAATGGTAACAAAGCAACTGTTCCCATTCCCTCACTAAGATTTGAAATGCATGAAATTACTCATTATTGACTCTGAAAAACAACAGAAATTTGTTGTTGAGACCAGATGGGAGTAAGTCACTGCCTCCCATTACAAACGGATAGCAAGACATTCCTGTATATGGGTGTATCTGTCCTTCCTTCAGACGCATTCACACAAAGGCTGGGGGAAGATGTCAAGGAAGACCATGAAGGGAGCATGATTTCTTTATAAAAACTGGCAAGCGTTAGAAATAGCATGTCTGTTTTCCTGACAATTTCCTCTCTACCCTGAGAGTTTTCAACAATAGATATTGGTAGAAAAGGAGAGCAGTTTGGTTACAACAACACATTATTGCAATCCTAGTTCAATTTGTAAGTACTACCAAGGAAGTGAGCTCAAAAATTGAATACTCATTTATTGTACCAATATTGATAAGTTAGGAGGCCAACACTTTGAGTCTGCTAAAACTCATTTACTTGCAATGACCAATAGGCAGAAAGAAAACTAACAGCCCTGTAGTACATCAGCAATCCTCAAACAAGCGTGACTGGACAAATCAAAACCCCCTCCTTCCTTTGTGTGTTTTTTTATTCCATCTGTGTGCATTTAGTGCCTCTCTCAGCGTTCTAGTTCACACTCTCCTGCAGAAAAGTCCCAAAACACGGTCCCATATTCATACCCAACTTGGCTTACGTATCAGCTATAGGAAATGGCTTGGGGTCCTTGGTTCCCTTTTGCCACCATCACAATCCTTTCTTGCAGGTAATCCCAAAACCAATCATTTTTCTTCTAAATATACATAAACCACAGTCTACTTTTGTGAATCAAAACTATGTTTGAACCAGGATTTTATTTTCTGTAATATCAGAGACATTGGTTGATAATAAACTGGCTTATTTTTATTAAAACTCTTATATTTAGGTCTACTTAATTTTTTTCCAAAAGCTTGTTTCCTTCCAGTCATTAATTCTGTTTATTTAAAAGTAATATTTGTACTTGAATACGTTAATAGTTTCCATTGTTGCTATTACTACTTATCATTTTACTTCCCCAACCTTTTAAATCCAAAACACTAGTACTCCTTGTTGTAGTTACACCTCTATGAACCCAAAGTATTCTTTAATACCACTCACACATGAATATAAAGGCTTCTAAATAAAAGGTCTGTTTGAAGAGTTTAAGAAAATGACTGTGAAAATTTCCAATAATGTGTATTGAAATAAGGCAATGCCTCAGTAGTCATAAAAACTCAATTTATCTACTTCAAAGCACACCATTTAGCCACTTTTCAATAATTCACATATTATCTTAGCCCTTCTTGCCCAGGCTACCTGAATCTGTGGGATCCTCCTTTGAATTGAATAAAGTTCCCCGAGATTATGATAAAACCACTGAGGTATAAGTAAAGATAAACATCACACACCATTTTACAGAGTTAGAAGTGATTATTTTTCCCTGTTACAAATTTCTCACTGCTGTTAAAACTACGGAATCTGCACTTGGCAGTGTGGATGGGATCCCCTTATTCCAGTTTCACCTCTTCTACTTTTGGTGATTTAGTTTTCTCAGGCACCACTCCACTCACAACTCCAGCTCTCCTTTTAAACTGGAGCTTAAACATAAGCTTTTCCTTTTAAGCCCACTGCAGAAAACGTGCTGTTTCTCAATTGTCCCTAATGAAACTGAATAAAGAACACACTTCACTTTTGTGTGTTATTTTTACTTTTGTTTTTAATAATAACAGTAGTCATTTTCTAATCTGCATCTTTATTCAAACACGATTACTCCTAATCCTCTTTATTTCTTTTTAGTGACTCTCTCTTACTAATTTTACTTGAACAAAACAGAGAACATTTCTGTATCTCTTCTTTTTCCTGACTCCTTTGACAAGAAAGGATAATGAAAATCCAATTTTATTTATCCGATTTTTTTCTTCCCACATGGATGAATTCTTTTGGTTCAAAGGGAATTTAGCTAATGTTCAGGTTTATATCAAAGGAGAAATCCAAATTTTGCACTCAGTACAATGCCTGGAAAACTGTAAGTGCTTTCTAAACGTTTATTAAGTGAATAAGCAAATTAAATATTTTCTTCCTGTATTAAAAAGAATTGACCAATTCTAATGTAGATAACCTTTCCATCACTACCATTTTCAAACTTTTTTGAACATACAGTGATCTATGGGAGAAAAAAAAACAGAGTTCTAAGACTCAAGCGTTGGTATATGTAAAAGCTCCAACTGTAGAAAAATATTTATATATGAAGAGCAACTGCAACCTTGAGTAGGCTCCCCAGGCTGCCCGTTTTAAATCAAAATGAATCAAGTGTTGAGGAAGATTCTTGATTTTATATCACCAGTGTCCCCAAGGGCAGGGATAGAAGCTCAATAAATACTTGTTGAATTGACTTTCAACACTTTGAGAAAGTAACTCTTTGGGGAATTGATGTTTCACTTTCTCTCAATGTTTCACAGCCCTTCCTGCCTAAAAGAGAGAGAAAAAAGAGAGAGAGAGAGAGAACATCATTTTTAATATTTGCTTTACATTTTCCATGTTTTTCTTAAATATTAACATTTCACAAATGGCTTAGTTAATAATTCTAATGTTTATTGGTTTTAACGACAAAATAGTGAAAAAAAGGAAATGAAGTATAATTTTTTAAAAGGGAATGGAAAGAAATACTTGGACGGATAGAAAATCTGCCCGAAGTGGCAGAGTTTTATTATCATGTAGCATAAAATTGTGGGTTTCTATATGTGCAAACATAGATACACTATATAATTGGAATTCACATTTGGCACAAATGAAATGTAAAAGAGTTGAGACATTTTCACTGGGTTAGTTTCATAATATTTAAGTAGTAGAGATGATTGTCTTTGGGAAATTTAAAATATCAGAACTGTCTAATAATTACTTTAAAAAACATTTTCCAGGAAAATATTTCCTTTCAGGGTCACAAACTATTTGAAATATGCTCTTTTTTCTAATACAAAATGCAGAATACTGTCTCCCTGACTTTTAGAGAACTATTTATTTTCACAATATCACAGTATTTATATTCTCAGGAATTCTGATCATTTCAATTTTACAACAAAAATAATATGTTTAGGAGATGAGAAGCTATGAAAATGTTGAAAAGTTTTCAGGAGTTTACATATTATAAATGTACATACAAACATGTCATATTTATAATTACAGATTACATTTGGATTGATCATTTTTATTTCAACATTTAAAATCAGATTGAATAAATTCTGTTTTAGTTTTGTTTTGTTACAGCAAAGAAATGATAATGGTCTCAAAGACCTATAAAGCTCATTCTATTGAGACTGATATTTGCCCCTAATTTTTTTTTTTTCATGTCGGATTAGTTACCACCTTGGAATAGTACAGCTTTAAGAAATCCTCAGGGTTTTCTTCCCCCCTTGATAGATGTCATATTGAAGACAGTGGGTTGTTAGACCTTGGTAAGTAAATTTCACTATACAATACTTGTCTGTATGTAACTGAATTAACACTTTCAGGATAGCAGTGAGTAAACTGAAAGTCATCATCATTAAGTAAGGATTATATGGGTGAGCAAGTTATTCTTAGGCTGTTGACTCCTGGGAAATACAGCCTCCTTTCTTATTCCTTATTCTATCATATAAAGGTATAAATTATTTCAGTAACTAGATACAACTAAATTTTCATCAGAGAAAAAAATGATTAATAGGGTTAATTGAAAACTAAACTTAAAATGAATATCAAATATTTTGCATATTCAAAACCCATAATGATTACAAGATTACTTCCTATAGACTGGGAAGCATTCTGAGTTGTTTGTTTGTTTGTTTTAACAACATCTGAAAATATTAAACGTGGTTGTTTTCCTGATTATATATCTATTGTTCCTTGAAAATATTTTCTGCAACCTCGTTCCATTAAAGCCAAGAGCAAAGTTGCCTATTCATGTGCAGCCCAGAAGTCAAAGTAGGTAATTAACCGTTTTCTACTTTATCTCCTTAGGTAATACCTGAATTATCTATAGAATCTAAACATTTTTCCACTTCCACTACTTAATAAAGAAACCGTAATTTCCATATACAGTGTGGTGATCTCCTTCTAATGAGAAATGAATTGGGCTTTCTGTTTATACAATTGCTTCCCTTTCCCCAGCTGCAAAATTCTCTGGGGGCTTAGTTGGTTTAGTAGTGACTAGTTTTTAGTACACTCGTAATACCACAGTTTCTAGATAAGCAACACCTATATATACATATATACATATATATACACACACACATATATGTATATACACACATATATATACATATATATATAAAAATATCAATTCTTAAATTTTCAAATCACATATTAAATGATGCCTAACCTTTGGCCATCACAGCAGGCTATTCTTCTCCAAGTCAATAGTGATAATATTTTTACAAGTTCTAGAATATTTATAACAAAAACACATTTGGAAAAATAACTGAAAGGAAGGCTGCTAAAAGTGTCGCTGAGAAGATATAGAGAAATCCAAGCCCTACCAGGGTGATCAGAGAGTTCTTGGTAAAAATCACATCAGTGAACAGCCAAAAGTCTGCAGGGCTGGAGTGTGATTCTAATTGAGGAAACTGGTCGACAATATAAACCTTAGAAAAACATGTAAGTGGGATGGCAAGATGTTTGTGTTTATCTCACTCATAAAATAGGAGAAACACGTTACACTAGGGGAAAATGAGAATTTAAATCATTTAAAAGGCATTTTCTGTTACAGTTATGGATGTTGCGCTGGACTTTACTCTCTCTGAGTGAGATATTCCTTTCTAATACTCACCACCATTTTGTTCTGATTCCAGATGTATCCATTTAGCAGTTCCAAAGCATCCTGTTACTGAGGAGGGCTTCCACAGAGTGATGGAGGCAAATATTCTTGGAATTGGAAAGGTACTTGTAAGTTAATGTGGGATAAGCTTGATTCATACATTGGTCCTTGTACATTGTATTAATGTGAGTCAGTCCCTGCCTGTACAACATCAGCTTTAAGTAAATTAATAGAAAATTGTTTTGGAAAGTACAAAACTAGGGATCAGACATGGAAGCAAAACAGTCCTTATCAAGCGGAAGCCACTAAGTCAGGACACGTTTGTGAAGAAAACTGGCCTCTCTAGATGACATTATCAGGAAGTCCTCACTCACCATGATCCCTTGTGGTCCAGGAGTCATGTCTTATTAATGTTGGTTTTCCTAGCACTGAGCAATTGCCAGTCACATAGTGCAAAGTAAAGTGCTATGATGTGATTGAATGTATGCCTAGGTTGTTTCTCTCTAAATGTGACACACATTTGCTCATTGTGTTATTTGCTTCTTAATTCTTCTTCTTTTTTTTTTTTTTTCGAGATGGAGTCTTGCTCTGTCACCCAGGCTGGAGTGCAATGGTGCAATCTCAGCTCACTGCAACCTTCACCTCCTGGGTTCAAGCGATTCTTCTGCCTCAGCCTCCTGAGTAGCTGGGACTACAGGCACCCGCCACCACACCTGGCTAATTTTTGTATTTTTAGTAGAGATGGGATTTCACCATATTGGCCAGGCTGGTCTCGAACTCCTGACCATGTGATGGGCCCACCTTGGCCCTCCCTAAATGCTGGGATTACAGGCGTGAGCCACCGCGCCTGGCTTGCTTCTCAATTCTTTAGTTTATCCTAACATGGATACATTTAACAAAATTTTTATTTATTTTATTTATTTATTTATTTATTATTTATTTATTTATTTAGAGACAGAGTCTCACTCTGTCGCCCAGGCTGGAGTGCAGTGGCGCAATCTCGGCTCACTGCAAGCTCCGCCTCCCGGGTTCACGCCATTCTCCTGCCTCAGCCTCCCGAGTAGCTGGGACTACAGGCACCTGCCACCACGCCCGGCTAATTTTTTTGTAATTTTAGTAGAGACAGGGTTTCACCGTGTTAGCCAGGATGGTCTCGATCTCCTGACCTCGTGATCCACCCATCTCGGCCTCCCAAAGTGCTGGGATTACAGGCGTGAGCCACCGCGCCCGGCCGATTTAACAAATATTTATGGGGTGCCCCTTACACGCCAGACACTGTTCTACGTATTTGGAGTACACAAATAAAGCAAACAAAGATTCTGACCTCTGTGGGATTTACTCAGTCTCTCGCATTTAAGGGCTGCCATCTGTCTCTGATCACCCTCTTCACTGTTTTCCTCAGTTTTTCATTTTGCTGAAGCTCATTCTCTATACATAGCGATGCCTCTTCGTTTGCTGACATTCATATCTTGAATCATTTTATTTCATCTAGCCCACATATCTGTGATATTTCATATTCCCGGTTAGATTACAATAACTTTCATAGCAGTAATTGTGTGTTAGTACCAAATCCAATGCTTGGTTTTTAACTAAGCAAAGCTCTAGATGGTCTTAATACAGATGCTATGTGGGTGCAATCTCTGATGGTGTCTTAGGTCAGGTTGTCCTCCAAGAAAGACTTTGACATAAAGAACGGTCTGTAGGACGCTTATTAGAGAGTGTTCTCAGCAACAATGCCTGTGAGGAAATTAGAGAAACAGAATTAGATAGAGGATGAAATAGAATTTGTTTTGTAATTAAAGCAAACGCCCGAAATTCGACAAGTCCTAGAACTAGGATGACCTGTTAGAGTTGTTTCTAATTAAAGCAAGTTAAGCTTTAAGCTGTCATATTTAATAATCGTTGAACATGGGCTAGTGAGGAATCACTGTGAGCTATCAGATGGCAACCCTCAAGAGTAGATGAGAAATGAATACCTTGGTTTTGCATAAAGGAATCTGAGCAGTCTACCATAGCATCCCCTAGAATCCATCTCTAGGGTTGCTGTACGCCCTGGCTTTGTTTTAGATGTTTATCATATCTGGAGACATCTCCTCTAGGATTCTGGATGGTATCTTTTCCTGGTGAAACTTATATGAAGATGGTTAGTGGAAAAAAATATAGTTTTATTGCTGCAGCTTTTATCAGGGTAACAGCTGATATTTATTTATAATTCCTTTCCTCTATTAACTATTCAAGATTTCCCTTACCCTCCACTAGCACCTCTGTAGGCCTAAATGGTTTACTTAGGGATAGCCCAGACCTTCATTGCTGAGGGCTCCGAGTCCCTAGCCACCATCTCTTTCTCTAGCCATAGCTTCAGTGCTGCTCATTTATTGTCAAAATTGTTAAGGAGTAGCAAAAGACACCCGAGTTGATCACCTGGGAGCCATACATGTCCTTGTCTTTCCCTGTTATATAATAACAGTCTCACTCCTTCTGAGGTCAGGGTGAATTATCTCTCCCAACGTGGTGATTCCTTTTCTTGCTTGCTGGTGTCTTCCTGAAAAGAGTCTCTAATGATCTGGTGGCAAACAAAGCTTAAAACTGAAATGGGGCTCTTTCTGTGTCCCCCAGCAGAAGCATTCCACTTCTGAGCATTACGATCCCTAAGCTCACAGAGTCTAACAACTTCTCCAAGTAAGTCAATGGGAATAATGGGTAAGTAGGGTCATTTTTACTTCTATCCCTTGGTGCCTGGACTCAATATTCTCCTTTTTAAAATACAGACCTGGGAGGAGGAGCCAAGACGGCCGAATAGGAACAGCTCAGGTCTACAGCTCCCAGCGCGAGCGACGCAGAAGACGGGTGATTTCTGCATTTCCATCTGAGGTACCGTGTTCATCTCACTAGGGAGTGCCAGACAGTGGGCGCAGATCAGTGGGTGAGTGCACCGTGCGCCAGCCGAAGCAGGGGCGAGGCATTGCCTCACTCGGGAAGCGCAAGGGGTCAGGGAGTTCCCTTTCCAGGGGTGACAGACGGCACCTGGAAAATCGGGCCACTCCCACTCGAATACTGTGCTTTTCCGACGGGCTTAGGAAACGGTGCCCCAGGAGAGTATAGCCCGCACCTGGCTCAGAGGGTCCTACGCCCACGGAGTCTCGCTGATTGCTAGCACAGCAGTCTGAGATCAAACAGCAAGTCCGCAGCGAGGCTGGGGGAGGGGCGCCCGCCATTGCCCAGGCTCGCTTAGGTAAACAAAGCAGCCTGGAAGCTTGAACTGGGTGGAGCCCACCACAGCTCAAGGAGGCCTGCCTGCCTCTGTAGGCTCCACCTCTGGGGGCAGGGCACAGACAAACAAAAAGAGCAGTAACCTCTGCAGACTTAAATGTCCCTGTCTGACAGCTTTGAGGAGAGCAGTGGTTCTCCCAGCACGCAACTGGAGATCTGAGAACGGGCTGACTGCCTCCTCAAGTGGGTCCCTGACCCCTGACCCCCGAGCAGCCTAACTGGGAGGCACCCCCAGCAGGGGCAGACTGACACCTCACACGGCCGGCCAGGTACTCCAACAGACCTGCAGCTGAGGGTCCTGTCTGTTAGAAGGAAAACTAACAGAAAGGACATCCACACCAAAAACCCATCTGTACATCACCATCATCAAAGACCAAGAGTAGATAAAACCACAAAGATGGGGAAAAAACAGAGCAGAAAAACTGGAAACTCTAAAAAGCAAAGTACCTCTCCTCCTCCAAAGGAACGCAGTTCCTCACCAGCAACGGAACAAAGCTGGACAGAGAATGACTTTGACGAGCTGAGAGAAGAAGGCTTCAGACGATCAAATTACTCCGAGCTACGGGAGGATATTCAAACCAAAGGCAAAGAAGTTGAAAACTTTGAAAAAAATTTAGAAGAATGTATAACTAGAATAACCAATACAGAGAAGGGCTTAAAGGAGCTGATGGAGCTGAAAACCAAGGCTCGAGAACTACGTGAAGAATGCAGAAGCCTCAGGAGCCGATGCGATCAAATGGAAGAAAGGGTATCAGCCCTGGAAGAGGAAATGAATGAAATGAAGCGAGAAGGGAAGTTTAGAGAAAAAAGAATAAAAAGAAACGAGCAAAGCCTCCAAGAAATGTGGGACTATGTGAAAAGACCAAATCTACGTCTGATTGGTGTACCTGAAAGTGACGGGGAGAATGGAAACAAGTTGGAAAACACTCTGCAGGATATTATCCAGGAGAACTTCCCCAATCTAGCAAGGCAGGCCAACATTCAGATTCAGGAAATACAGAGAACGCCACAAAGATACTCCTCAAGAAGAGCAACTCCAAGACACATAATTGTCACATTCACCAAAGTTGAAATGAAGGAAAAAATGTTAAGGGCAGCCAGAGAGAAAGGTCGGGTTACCATCAAAGGGAAGCCCATCAGACTAACAGCGGATCTCTCGGCAGAAACCCTACAAGCCAGAAGAGAGTGGGGGCCAATATTCAACATTCTTAAAGAAAAGAATTTTCAACCCAGAATTTCATATCCTGCCAAACTAAGCTTCATAAGTGACGGAGAAATAAAATACTTTACAGACAAGCAAATGCTGAGAGATTTTGTCACCACCAGGCCTGCCCTAAAAGAGCTCCTGAAGGAAGCGCTAAACATGGAAAGGCACAACCGGTACCAGCCGCTGCAAAATCATACCGAAATGTAAAGACCATCGAGACTAGGAAGAGACTGCATCAACTAACGAGCAAAATAACCAGCTAACATCATAATGACAGGATCAGATTCACACATAACAATATTAACTTTAAATGTAAATGGACTAAATGCTCCAATTAAAAGACACAGACCGGCAAATTGGATAAAGACTCAAGACCCATCAGTGTGCTGTATTCAGGAAACCCATCTCACGTGCAGAGACACACATAGGCTCAGAATAAAAGGATGGAGGAAGATCTACCAAGCAAATGGAAAACAAAAAAAGGCAGGGGTTGCAATCCTAGTCTCTGATAAAACAGACTTTAAACCAACAAAGATCAAAACAGACAAAGAAGGCCATTACATAATGGTAAAGGGATTAATTTAACAAGAAGAGCTAACTATCCTAAATATATATGCACCCAATACAGGAGCACCCAGATTCATAAAGCAAGTCCTGAGTGACCTACAAAGAGACTTAGACTCCCACACATTAATAATGGGAGACTTTAACACCCCACTGTCAACATTAGACAGATCAACGAGACAGAAAGTCAACAAGGATACCCAGGAATTGAACTCAGCTCTGCACCAAGCAGACCTAATAGACATCTACAGAACTCTCCACCCCAAATCAACAGAATATACATTTTTTTCAGCACCACACCACACCTATTCCAAAATTGACCATATACTTGGAAGTAAAGCTCTCCTCAATAAATGTAAAAGAACAGAAATTATAACAAACTATCTCTCAGATCACAGTGCAATCAAGCTAGAACTCAGGATTAAGAATCTCACTCAAAACCGCTCAACTATGTGGAAACTGAACAACCTGCTCCTGAATGACTACTGGGTACATAACGAAATGAAGGCAGAAATAAAGATGTTCTTTGAAACCTACGAGAACCAAGACACAACATACCAGAATCTCTGGGATGCATTCAAAGCAGTGTGTAGAGGGAAATTTATAGCACTAAATGCCCACGAGAGAAAGCAGGAAAGATCCAAAATTGACACCCTAACATCACAATTAAAAGAACTAGAAAAGCAAGAGCAAACACATTCAAAAGCTAGCAGAAGGCAAGAAATAACTAAAATCAGAGCAGAACTGAAGGAAATAGAGATACAAAAAATCAATGAATCCAGGAGCTGGTTTTTTGAAAGGATCAACAAAATTGATAGACCGCTAGCAAGATTAATAAAGAAAAAAAGAGAGAAGAATCAAATAGATGCAATAAAAAATGATAAAGGGGATATCACCACCGATCCCACAGAAATACAAACTACCATCAGAGAATATTACAAACACCTCTACGCAAATAAACTAGAAAATCTAGAAGAAATGGATAAATTCCTCAACACATACACCCTCCCAAGACTAAACCAGGAAGAAGTTGAATCTCTGAATAGACCAATAACAGGAGCTGAAATTGTGGCAATAATCAATAGCTTACCAACCAAAAAAAGTCCAGGACCAGATGGGTTCACAGCCGAATTCTACCAGAGGTACAAGGAGGAGCTGGTACCATTTCTTCTGAAACTATTCCAATCAATAGAAAAAGAGGGAATCCTCCCTAACTCATTTTATGAGGCCAGCATCATCCTGATACCAAAGCCTGGCAGAGACACAACAAAAAAAGAGAATTTTAGACCAATATCCTTGATGAACATTGATGCAAAAATCCTCAATAAAATACTGGCAAACAGAATCCAGCAGCACATCAAAAAGCTTATCCACCATGATCAAGTGGGCTTCATCCCTGGGATGCAAGGCTGGTTCAATATACGCAAATCAATATATGTAATCTAGCATATGAACAGAACGAAAGACAAAAACCACATGATTATCTCAATAGATGCAGAAAAGGCCTTTGACAAAATTCAACAACCCTTCATGCTAAAAACTCTCAATAAATTAGGTATTGATGGGACATATCTCAAAATAATAAGAGCTATTTATGACAAACCCACAGCCAATATCATACTGAATGGGCAAAAACTGGAAGCATTCCCTTTGAAAACTGGCACAAGACACGGATGCCCTCTCTCACCACTTCTATTCAACATAGTGTTGGAAGTTCTGGCCAGGGCAGTTAGGCAAGAGAAGGAAATCAAGAGTATTCAATTAGGAAAAGAGGAAGTCAAATTGTCCCTGTTTGCAGATGACATGATAGTATATCTAGAAAACCCCAGTGTCTCAGCCCAAAATCTCCTTAAGCTGATAAGCAACTTCAGCAAAGTCTCAGGATACAAAATCAATGTACAAAAATCACAAGCATTCTTATACATCAATAACAGACAAACAGAGAGCCAAATCATGAGTGAACTCCCATTCACAATTGCTTCAAAGAGAATAAAATACCTAGGAATCCAACTTACAAGGGATGTGAAGGACCTCTTCAAGGAGAACTACAAACCACTGCTCAAGGAAATAAAAGAGGATACAAACAAATGGAAGAACATTCCATGCTCATGGGTAGGAAGAATCAATATCATGAAAATGGCCATCCTTCCCAAGGTAATTTACAGATTCAATGCCATCCCCATCAAGTTACCAATGACTTTCTTCACAGAATTGGAAAAAACTACTTTAAAGTTCATATGGAACCAAAAAAGAGCCCGCATCGCCAAGTCAATCCTAAGCCAAAAGAACAAAGCTGGAGGCATCACACTACCTGACTTCAAACTATACTACAAGGCTACAGTAACCAAAACAGCATGGTACTGGTACCAAAACAGAGATATAGATCAATGGAACAGAACAGAGCCCTCAGAAATAATGCCACATATCTACAACTATCTGATCTTTGACAAACCTGAGAAAAACAAGAAATGGGGAAAGGATTCCCTATTTAATAAATGGTGCTGGGAAAACTGGCTAGCCATATGTAGAAAGCTGAAACTGGATCCCTTCCTTACACCTTATACAAAAATCAATTCAAGATGGATTAAAGACTTAAATGTTAGACCTAAAACCATAAAAACCCTAGAAGAAAACCTAGGCATTACCATTCAGGACATAGGCATGGGCAAGAACTTCATGTCTAAAACACCAAAAGCAATGGCAACAAAAGCCAAAATTGACAAATGGGATCTAATTAAACTAAAGAGCTTCTGCACAGCAAAGGATACTACCATCAGAGTGAACAGGCAACCTACAAAATGGGAGAAAATTTTCGCAACCTACTCATCTGACAAAGGGCTAATATTCAGAATCTACAATGAACTCCAACAAATTTACAAGAAAAAAACAAACAACCCCATCAAAAAGTGGGCGAAGGATATGAACAGACACTTCTCAAAAGAAGACATTTATGCAGCCAAAAAACACATGAAAAAATGCTCACCATCACTGGCCATCAGAGAAATGCAAATCAAAACCACAGTGAGATACCATCTCACACCAGTTAGAATGGCAATCATTAAAAAGTCAGGAAACAACAGGTGCTGGAGAGGATGTGGAGAAATAGGAACACTTTGACACTGTTGGTGGGACTGTAAATTAGTTCAACCCTTGTGGAAGTCAGTGTGGCAATTCCTCAGGGATCTAGAACTAGAAATTCCATTTGACCCAGCCATCCCATTACTGGGTATATACCCAAAGGACTATAAATCATGCTGCTATAAAGACACATGCACACGTATGTTTATTGCGGCATTATTCACAATAGCAAAGACTTGGAACCAACCCAAATGTCCAACAATGATAGACTGGATTAAGAAAATGTGGCACATATACACCATGGAATACTATGCAGCCATAAAAAATGATGAGTTCATGTCCTTTGTAGGGACATGGATGAAATTGGAAATCATCATTCTCAGTAAACTATCGCAAGAACAAAAAACCAAACACCGCATATTCTCACTCATAGGTGGGAACTGAACAATGAGAACACATGGACACAGGAAGGGGAACATCACACTTCGGGGACTGTTGTGGGGTGGGGGGGAGGGAGGAGGGATAGCATTGGGAGATATACCTAATGCTAGATGACGAGTTGGTGGGTGCAGCGCACCAGGATGGCACATGTATACATATGTAAGTTACCTGCACGTTGCGCACATGTACCATAGAGCCTAAAGTATAATAATAATAATAATAATAATAAAAAGAAAAAAAAGAATTAAAAAAAGATACCTACTTGCTTTTGTTTTTGAAGAAAAAATGAGTAATAAATATTAGTTTATTAATTTAAAAAAATAAAAATAAAAAATAATAAAATAAAATACAGACCTGTCCTGAAAATTGGTGCTCCTTCTAAACTGGAACCTCAACTATGCTTACCAAAGGCCCTCTGTTGTTCTATTATACTAGCAGTTTCTGGATGGTGAAGTATGTGATAAAACCAGTGGATGCTGCTTCCTTTGCTGTGAAGTGGGTCATTTGGTCTGTCCTGATGTTGTGTAGGATTCATATTAATGTATTAAATACTTTGTATGTCTGCAGATATAAGGACTGGCCCAGGCTGCAGTAGGACTGGCTACATAATTTGTTGTTCCCATAAAAAATAAAAATGTGGGGTTTCTTATTCATGTGGCTACACAGATCATATGCCAACAAAATTAGCCATTAAATATAGGCATAAATAATAAATTCATAATAGAGTATGTGTTGATTCTAGGCCAAAAAAAATCATTGCCTTTTCCAGGGAGTAATGGGTTCAATGTAATCAATTTGCTGCAAAATGACTGGTCTCAGGGGATAGTACTGTTGGTGGTGCAACGTGGTTTCTTTGCTAAGATTGGATATTCAGCAATGCCAGGTTAGCCTTGGTGTATGGAGTTTATGTTGTTGGGTCTATACATAGCTTGCATCCCTATCACCATGGCTACCCTATTCATGAACCCATTGTGCCAGAATTATTTTGGCCAATGTCAGAGGCCGGCTGACAACAGCCGGCTGAATCACTTTTGTCTAGCTAGTTATTTAGTGGCTCTTTCATGGTGGATAACCTCTGATGAGAGTTAATATCACATAAAAATGTTAACACATTGCCATCTGTCCATCTACATGCCTCTTACTCAGACCACAAACTTCCTTATCTATTTTCTTCTGTGCACCTCGCCAATAAGCCAGGCTATTCACCAAGAATATGATTTAGTATATAGTCTTACCTCAAGCAACTCTTTCTACTCAAAGTGGATTATTGGGTATACTTCATGAAGCTCTGCTCATTGAGAGAATCTACTTTCACAGCCATGCTTTAAAATCATTCCTGATTTGGGTTCAAGAGCAAAAGTAGACCTTGCATATACACACCGAGGTCACATATCTGTGACCCAAGCTCAGCTTTTCTCCTCTACCATCAGTTGATCATACGGAATCCCCCGTGGGTATGTAGGTGTGAGCTAAGAAAGAACAAAAGTGTAGCAGTGATAGTGACAACAGCTTATGGATGAACTCTGATCCTGCCGGTGCTAGAACCTGAGTGTAATGAACAGGGTTCTTCAGAGAAATATAACCAATGGGGGGGGAGAGGGAGAGAGAGAGAGAGAGAGAGAGAGATTTATTATAGGATTTGGCTCATGCAATTACAGAAGCTGAGAAATTTCACAATCTGCCATCTAACTGCAAGCTGGAGAATCAGGAAAGCCAGTTGGTGTCATTCAGTCAAAAGTTCTCATCTGCATTCAAATACCCGAGAACCAGGAGAACCGATGTCTGAGGGCAGAAGAGAATAGATATGCTAGCTCAAACACAGAGAGCAAATTCACCTTTTGCTGTAGTTTGGCTGTGTCCCCACCGAAATCTCACCTTGAATTGTCACCTTGATTATTAAATCCCTACATGTCAAGGGTGGAGCCAGGTGGAGGTAATTGAATCGTGGGGTTGGTTTCCCCCAAACTGTTCTCATGGCAGTGAATAAGTCCCATGAGATCTGATGGTTTTACAAATGGGAGTTCCCCGGCACAGCCTTCTTGCCTGCTATAATGTAAGACATGTCTTTGCTTCTCCTGTGCCTTCCACCACGATTGTGAGGCCTCCCAGCCGTGTGGAACTGTGAGTGCATTAAACCTCTTTCCTTTATACATTATCCAGTCCAGTCTTGGGTGTGTCTTTATTAGCAGGATGAGAACAGACCAATATACCCTTCTTCCATCTTTTTATTCTATTCTTGCCCTCAGTGGATAGGATTACTCCCCCCTACATTGGTGAGAATGTCCTTCTTTACTATACCTAACAATTTTAATGCTAATATAGTCTGGAAACACATTTAAAGACACACCCTAAAATAATGTTTTACCAGCTACAGGAGCATCCCTGGCCCAGTCAAGTTGACACATAAAATTAACCATCACACTAAGCATATTCTTTCCTTCTTATAAGAGATTGCCACCCAGTCTTATGTGTGATAGAATTCACCTCATAATGTGTATGTTTAGTTGCATGATTACTCAAAGTCCCATGGTTAGGCACTTTGTCTATGCCAGATCTAAGTAACATGCAAGAAGCTATTTTCAAATGGTGTATATTTTTACTTTGCAGATCACATGGCCTTACTTCAGACACCTATGGCTCCAAGTTGTTATTCTCCTGTTAGGGCTTGCCATTAGCTCTACTCGGCAACGTTGCCTGTCACAGGTATATCTAATACTCTAGGGCCTTCTGGATTACAAGGCCCAAGCGAAAGTACTATTTGCACCATGGCCCAGACCTACTACACAGCTCTTCTCTGGACCCCTTTCAAACCTGGCGGTTTTCCATGCTACTCAGTGAATGGATTAGAGAAGCATTTGTAAGTGTAGAATTTGTCAATCCCAAATCCAAAGAGACCTACAAGGTTTTGTACTTCCTTCATAGTAGTAGGAAGCGTGAGAGGAAATAAATTGTCCTTTACTTTATAGGAAATGCCCCCGGCATGTCACAGAGCACTAATGAAATGGGCTCCTGAATCTCTGCAGGTGTTTTCCCATCTTTTTGAGTGCATATGATTGAAAATGCCCTCATTGTATTTGGAAATTCTTGCTCATCTTGTCTGATTACATTACATAATCAATGACGGGGCAATGTGATGTTCTGCAGAATATTCTGATGGCCCAAACTAGACTATGATAGGATGAGAGAGAGTAAACACCCACCTGGGTCAAAACTGCAGAGGTATCCTCTTCTCTGCCACATGTGAATGTGGACTACTTCCGGTCCTCCTTACAGACAGTGATAGAAAAAAATCCATTTATCTGACCAATGGACATGTATGAAGTACTTGAGTCCACGTTAATCTCCTTTAGCCAAGATACTAATTATAGGAGAGCAGCTGCAATAGGGGCTAACACTTATTTGAATTTGCAGGAGTTTAGTTACCTTTTAAGATCTGTCTTTCTTTGGTAGTCAGCTAGTAAATTACAAGGAGGTAAGATAAGGATTACTACCTCTGCGTTATTTAGAAATTTTAGGATGTCACTAGTATATTATTGTTTTTATTGTATTATATTAGCTGGGGGTTACTTTAAAAGACTTCCACTTGCCTTTCCTTACTGTCAGCTCTTATGCTACAGGCGGATAAACTGATGTTGGGGTTTTGCCGACTACCAGATATGTCCATTCCAATTATACAATTGGGATTGAGGAAAGGGCCCATAGAGAGGTCCATGAACACATCTGGGCCAAGCAAGCCATTTATTACCTGACTCTCCTATGTGCCCAGGAAAGAAAATTCTAATATAGCCCATAAATGAAAAAAAAATCAAGAAGTAATTGTACAATAAAGGATTTTTAATAAAAATATGTATATGAGGTCATTAGTATTCACCAATATAGTAACACTGTCCGTCCCAGTAAGAAGTTCCCATCAAGATGGTATTTAGAAAATCATATGATTTTTTTTTTTTTTGAAACGGAGTCTCGCTCTGTCGCCCAGGCTGGAGTGCAGTGGCGTGATCTCAGCTGGCTGCAAGGTCCGCCTCCCGGGTTCACGCCATTCTCCTGCCTCAGCCTCCCGAGTAGCTGGGACTATAGGCGCCCACCACCACGCCCGGCTAATTTTTTGTATTTTTAGTAGAGACGGGGTTTCACCGTGTTAGCCAGGATGGTCTCGATCTCCTGACCTCGTGATCTGTCCACCTCGGCCTCCCAAAGTGCTGGAATTACAGGCGTGAACCACCGTGCCCGGCTTCACATGAATGTTTGATTCCACTAATAATCTATTTTAAAACAAACAAACAAACAAAAAGAAAGAGGAAATAAACAAAACATCAGGAACTTTGTTTCATTAATTATAACTCCAAGCATTTTGAAGGATCAATTCAATATGAAATCATAAGTTTGAAAATAATTTTATATTCAGTGGATATTCAGATTATTTGGGGTAGGAGAAAGATAACAATCAGCAAAACATTTAAGTGATATTCTGGACAAGGAAGAGGCTTGGACACCAAGGGGTAAAAGAGTAGAAAGATTTGGCCCTTATACATTCCTGCTTCATTACTACTCATTAATTACACTACCACCGATGTAAATTTGCCATCACACTCTCACCTAGTCATTCTGTATTACAGAGTTCTTTTATTGCAGAATCTGAGCTTAGCTTTTTCCTTTTTTTGTTAACCCATCTTGTATATGATCTGTCTGACACATGTTCCGTCACCACAGCCTCAAACACAGCCTGGCAGTTGGTAGGCCTTCTGTAAATAAAGATGGACCAAAGGAATGAGGGCACATGTCATGATCTGAGAGTACAGCGCTCAACAAGCCTCAGTTCTTGTCCTTGTGGAACAGTTTTTCAGTATGGAAGATTATCATGTTAGTGTGTAATCACAGTGTAATACTATTAGCCAAACACAATGTAATTGGAGCTGCTACAGGGAGCTTCTAAAGCTTGGGGCTGCAAAATGAGCCTCTCCATAAGGAGCGTCACCTCATCGAAAACCTGGAAAATGAGTAGCAGTCAAAGAGGCTATGTATGGGATGCTACTATGTTTGTGGTGACACAGGAAAGAGCATTCCAGGCAAAGCGTTACAGCTGATGGAAAGGCCTGGATTCAAGAGAGAATTAGGCAAACAGCACTTGGTTTGCCAAAGTCCCTTGATGTATGTATATTTTCAATATTTTGTAGGTTTCAACTTCCAATCCTTCAGAATACTAAAAAGCAATAGACAATGAAAATAATAAACATGATTTATATTTGGTATTAGGCATATACAACAAAAACCTTGATCTTCTCAACAGCTAAAGATAGAATCTTTATGAACAAAGATTTTGATTCCATAAGGTACAATATTCCATTTCATTATGCCTTCCTCTAATGTTTATAATGATAAATAGGTTGTCATCCTAATTCATCAGAGAAACATTTTATAAAACCACATGAAGACTAATAATATAATAATATGTGTCTATTATACGCTACCTCGAGGGGAAAATCTATAAGTAGTAAAGCAGTAATTTTGTGTCACGTAGACATTTCATATTATCAAATGGCAGAGGCTGAAAGTTAAAATGTTTACCAGTTTGTATGAAGGGTGAATTATTTTCATGACGCAGTTTTATTTTTACTATCTATTAGATTAAGAATAACTTAAAAAGACATTTGATTGTATCTAATATTCTGAAAAAGTGTGAGTATAGCACATTATTTTATACTTACAAATTAATATCTAATAGTTTTCTCCGGGATTTTATATATATTTACTGGAAAATGTCAACAGATGTTTTGTTAGAAGCCTATCTCCTGGTTTATACTGATGTTAAGAGACAGTGCAGGAAATCTAAAAAACCATGATTTAGCTACAAACTTTTTCAGTATTCTGAGTTTATTGCTTTTACATATTGACTATGAGAGCCACTGCTAAAAGAGGAAAACTCTATATTTCCATTGTCACTTGGTCTGAGTCATTAGCAACCTTATGGGCAAAGTATTTTTAGGGTTAAAAAATATAGAAAGAGTATAATGTCCTTTAAATGTTCTTTCATGTTGGTGTTTGGATCCTAAAAGTAATGGAAAGAATGCTGCAGCCGTGGTGATATGAACAGCATTGAACAATGTTGTTTTATATGCAATGATGGTGCATAACAGGAGAAGCCAAAATGAGTCAGACGAGAGTATATCAAGTCCATTTTCCTCGTTTTGATTCAGAGGTTTTTTGCGAAAAATCAGAAGCCAGTCTTAGTGGCAAGCTTCAGAAAACTTGCACAGCTCTGATAAGAAAGGACATCGCTCATAAATATTCATTAAAAATTACCTTTTCTGGATCATGAATTTTTCAAGCAGACACTGATTTGACCTCTACAAGGAACAAAATCCAGCCTATAGTGGAGTGTCTCCTATTTCTGACAAAAAAAAAGGTGAAAAATTGGTTTTTCCAGCTAAGCAGCTACTTTGTACACTGTGTGAGGTCTGAGGTCAGTTACCTCTGTGCTCCACACACTTGAGCATTAATATTCATTCGAATTACAATCTTTAAATTCTAAAGTCCTGTTCTTACCTCTTTGAAAAATTGATTGTAAGGCAGGCCAAGGTTTGCATTTTAACTAATTTTTAAAGTAACTTCATCTAACTTCTCTGTTGCTAAAAAATGTATGAATTCAGTAATTTTCTTTTTTAAAAAAAATCGCATCTGCCTGTTTTGAATATATATGCCCTCTCACTGAGGATAAAAGCCACTTTTTTCCTGGTAATTATCTGCAGAGTGGGTGAATGGATGGAAACGTCTATACTTATGTCTATCAGAGAGCTATTGTTGTCATTTAATCTTCATATAGCGCCTCACTTTCGGTACACACAAAAAAAGCTTTGCATTATTTTGGGTGTGCCTTTTGTTGTCATTGTTCTTCCTTCAGTGTCACAGTGGGGTAGTCAGCACTGCCACCTGCATTGTTTAAATAAAGTAACTGATAAGCAGAATATGAATTATGATAGCTAATAATGTTCAAACTTAGCATCTAAATCAGAATGTTTTTCCGGAACTTATCTCAGGTTCTTGTTTCAGTTTAAATTCTAGACCTTATACTGAAGGTTTAGAATTCATGTTTGGGTTACTTCAGTGAGTAACAAACAGTGGCCAAAATAACACGTCAGAAACTGTAGTTCAAGCTGTCATGGAGTAATTTTGATTTTTTTTCTTACGTGGCTAAACAACAGTAACGGTTTTCTTATTACACTGAATTCTAATCTCAACTTCTTCATTTTCCGGATTTCTGACCTTGAACCGAATTGTAATCTTTCTTTGTGTTGCTTTTGTGTATGAAAAATGGAGGTACCTGGTTTAGAAGATACACAAGGCACCGAGATTTATGCCCGACACTCAAAAATAGTTATGCTTTAGTATAGAATTGCTTGATTTGAGTACCTTGTAACTTACCACAAAGACTGGTAATATAACTTTTTCTGTGATGTAGTCTTCAAGAGAAATGGCAATGGGTCAAATTGGAAGTTTTCTCCTTTGCCCTCTCTAAAAAATGTCTGTAAGGAAGTAGCAGAAGAAAATAGGAAGTATCGCCAAAAAGGTGATTGAATTAGAGGTCCTGTTTCTTCTAGATTCTTCCATTTTTATTCAAAATTCAATCCATACTACCTCCTAATTTAGGTGCACATGTGATTGATATAGGACAATTCTTTGGGGATGAAACTTGCATTTTGTATCAATGGCCTTGGTGATTTAATAAGTAAGGTGCTGCTAATGCTGCATCTTGTTGAGCTTCTCTCCTTTTCTAAGTCCTACATATCGATGCTTCTAGATACAAGAACCCTCAGCCTTTCCTTCCTAGATACAATCGTGTATGACCTCACTTCCACTCTTTAATTTCAGAGGGTGGAAAAAAGAAGAAAAGTTATGTAGGGGAGGCCCAGGACCAGTCTGGAGTTTATCTGCTCCTGCTTCCATTACCCTTCCAGTGCTTTCTTCACACCAGGGCTGCCAGATTTAACAATGGAAACTATATGACATCCAATTAAATTTGAATTTCAGATAAACACTGAATTTTTACTATAAATACATCCCACACAATACTTGTGACATAATAAAAGTTGTTTGTTGTTTAGCTAAAATTTAAATTTAACTGTGTACCCTGTATTTTATCTGGCCACTTTCTTGTATTTATTCAAAGATTTATTCAAAGAATCTCTTACATAAACATTTCTTTTAAACTTTTGCCCATTATCCTCCTCACTCATATAGAATGACCGAATAAGTCCCCAGTGTAGTTTGTACTTCCTTTTTACACTTCAGATTATGCCTTAGATGTAAATAACCAGATACATTCCCCATGCTTCTATTTCTACTGCAAAGCCATACGCAACTAGAGGGAGTTAGAGTCTGCATTCACCAACCTAGATAGAATTCCTTAATGGTCAAACATACCCTTAAATATTTATTAGGATGTCATCTTGTAGGCTCTCACACAATCTCTCAGCAAACCCATTATGTTCTGTTTATCTTCCAGCATTAGAAGATGCTGCTATTACGTTGTTGACGGTGTAGTTGTTACTGAGCACCAAATGAATCAGGTGGCTTGGTATTGGCACCACGTTGTGTGAGAAATACATGATTAGTCTTTGGCTCCTGATGGTAACCTAAAAATGTTTGCTTATGTAGTTTTTATAATAGAATTTGACCTGTTGTCAGAAATATTATTTTATTACATTTTATATTTCTAAGAAAAGTCAGAAAGGATGGGAGGAAAGAAGCAGGGAAGGAAGGAAAGAAAAAAGGAGGGAAGGAGGGAATGAGGGAGGGAGGGAGGGAAGGAAGGAAGGAGGGAGGAAGAGAGGGAAGGAAGGAAGGAAAGAGGAAAGAGAGAGAAGCAAGGAAAGGAGGGAGGGGAGGAGAGAGGAAGGGAGGGAGGGAAGGAAAAAGAGAAGAGAAAAAAAAGAAAGAGAAAGAGGCAAAGAGAGGGAGAAAGGGAGAGAGAAGGAAGGAGGAAAGAAAGGAGAAAAGAGAAGAGCTTTCATATTTGTAGTATTCAGAACTAGCATTTCCTACATAGTATCCAAGAAAGACCATGATATAGAATGAAAATTCACATAGAAGCCATCTTTAGATAAGAATCAAAAGATCATCAAACACATATAATATTTAGTGAATATTAATATATGGCATCTTAAATGTGAGAGTACACAAATGTCGTGCACAAAATTTAGATGAATGCATTTTTTATGAAGACAGGCCTAAAAAATCACTCTACCATAGTGCTTCCAGTACAAATTTTATTTTTTTGGTTAAAGAAGCATGTTTGTTTTTTAAGAGCTACTCAAACTTTTTCTCCAACAGGCAAACAAAACAGATCATGAGAATCCAAACATGTATTCAGACAACTTTTGTAACAGGACAGTTCATATTAGAAAATGATTGCCCTGCTATGAAACGAGCTCTCAGCACAGGGGCTTTTGGCTACATCACTCTGCAAGCACCATAATAGCTACTTTTTCTCAAATGCTAGAGTTCATTTTTAATATTAAAAGCAATATTTCACTATTCTATTATCTTTTTGTTTTTACATGACACTTAAAATTAGTTTCTGACAGATACAACTTCCCATACATAGAATAGTGTATTGAGCCAATGTGTTTGTTGTGAGAAATACAGTCAGAAGAGAATTTTATTATGTTTTACATTTGATTGTTTATGCACGACAGTACATTTAAACTGAGTTTCAGCAAGCCAGTTGCCAGAGATTCAAAGCCTGACAAATAGCACATTCTCTTCACAAAATAAAGAATGTACAGGAACCCACACCAGCTTACAAGTTATTCTTTATGAACAACAGAATTGCTTTTTGCCTATTTCAAACAGAACCCTAAATGTGCCCAGCACAGCAAGAGAGAGCATAGGAAGCAAAGAGAGTTTAATATTCCAGCCCAGCTCACTGGAAACAACCACCACAAAAAAACTAAAATGACAGAGCAGTGTTCTGTAGAGCAACATGATTTGTCTGCTTTAAATGGAGAATAATGGTTTTAAGTTTAGAGCAGAACTAAAGGGCTCAATTACTATTCATGGATTCTGAATTGTTCTACTTTAGAAACTCCTTTAGCATGAAATGTTCATCAAAATCAATGCATGAAACTATAGAAAAAAAAAATAAAAACCCAGTTTCCCATATGAATAAAGGACTTCCCAACTAAGAAAGTCTATAAGAAAAAAAGTATCGCCAGTTTACACAAACCCACCTTAGGCAGTAGGACTAAACATTTTAAAATAATACTTTTTGGTTGAATGTTGATAGGTAGAAAATTTTATATATATAAAATCCAAAGTCGTCATATAGAAGACTTTACTACTAAGCTATCATCGATTTTCTTTAATCTTTAAGAACCATACTAACGGTTATCTAAACTATATGGACATGCTTTTTACTGAAACAAACAATTGTCCTTGGAATTGAGTAGGTTTACTGAAGACAATAGTGTAACAGTAAATTGAAAAAATATATGATTTCTTTAACTATTTTTGTATCTGATTGTAAGGACCTGATTAGTAGCTTTCACACTAAAGAACTATAGAGCTGCGAAAAAATTATTCAGTAATAGCACAGTTGATAATCCTTTGGTAATTAGAGATAAGTGACTTTTGTTTGCTTTTTTTCCCCATATATTCCCCCAAATATTATGTTTTTCTAAAATTATGCAAACAAAAGAGGATGACCTGACTCCCCAATTATGTATTTAGAAAAAGAAAAATGCCTATTAATTTGTGAAATATATTAATTTAGATTGGTTTCCCCTGACTTACTTTCTCATGAGGATAGTATAATCTGAAAATCATTGGTAATAAACTAAGGTAAAAATGCATCACTATGTACAGACTTCTGCAGGAAAACATTTGCTTTTATATTGACATTGGCAAAATTTCATGTGGACTATTATGGATTATAATTGCATTTCATTTTGCTATATTAAAAAGTGTCAAATCCTAAAACCAAGCAAAACATTATCTGTGTTTTTTTTCATTATGTAGGAGAATGGTAAAGTCCTGAAGGCAATTTGAAAGCCTTAGTTAACCAGCTCCTTCTGTTTGCATATTCAGTCCCTCAATGTAACATATGCATAATTTTATCATCATTGTGTGCCATCTGGAGTATACTGATTGAACTGCAGTTTGAAAATGAGGGTTAAGAGATAATTTGGTTGCATACATTTAGAACTGAAATGTCTCTCATGGAGCAGAACAGAGCTATTTAAAAACATAACTATGACTAAAAGATGAAAATATATTCCATAAACTCAAGAAAACCAAGGAAGACAATTTTAAGTCCTCATGCTTTTCACTTTAAAACTTCTTAAAATTTTATTAGCAATGAGAATTGTGACAAAAAACATTTGTACCTACCTGTTAGAGCAATAATTATAATTTTTCAACCTAGTTTACATATTTTATTTAATTTATCTTGGAAGATTTAACCCATTATCAACAAGCAATATCAGTTAAAACATTGGTATACTAATTTTTGTTCACTAACTGTTACTTAACGTTAGGTTAGGCTTAAAACTTGCATGAGTTCATCGCATTTGAGTATCACAGCTGAGCATAATTGCCATAGAAGCTCATGAGTGCCATATTGAAGACTGAAGATTTTCTAGTCCAGAACTTTTACTTTCAGATGCCACAGTGTGATGTCAAGTGAGATACTTTATAAAATGAAAGATACAATTTTAAAATGAAATTACTTCTCATATAGTTTTAAGAGCAATAGCTTCTCATAGCCTCCTATTGGAAACTTTATTTTTTTCCCACATTTTCTAATACCACTGAATGGCTGAGCCACCATATTATGATGGGTTACTTATATTACATGGTCAAAAGTATCGCCATCAAGAAGGAAATTACATGACCTAGACTTGCTAAAAATACTAATAATTTTCAAAGGGCTTTAGGTGGTTTATGAGCATTAGCCCACCTACGTAATACATGCTATTCTTTCTTACCTATGGAAGAGAACTTTTCTCAAATTACGGGTTTCCCAATTTATGTAAGAAAGAACCCTATTATCAAACAACCTTCTGTTACTCTATTACCAAGCAATACCACCTCAGGTGCTGCTTTCTTGCTCAAACTAAAGGCAAACATTGAGCTTCCCCCTTTAGAATTGGAGTCTTCTCCCTCCCTTTATTCCTTTAGTAGGCACAACATTTTCTGGGCTATTCTGACACTACTATGATTCATTTGCTCCACAACAGAGGAGATGTCAAGGCTTGAGCTTAAATACTTTGAACTGTGAGGTAGAGAGTGTGAGTGGACATTCTCAGACAATCACGGAATCCTCGCCACTGAGTGAGGCAATTCACAACTGCATTTCCCCTTTATTTATCCAGAAGAGCAGAGAGGAGCAAGCATCTAATCTATTACGATCCTGTCACAGAACATGACATTCTAATTCAGTCAGTAGGGACTCACAATAAGCTCAAAATCACATTGAGTGCCTCCCTGGTATGACAATTGATTACATCTCTTAACCTTTCTGCATCTGTGGTACCATCTGGAACATTTAGTGCTTACATTTTTGCACACAAAGAACAGGTAACAGCATATAGACCCAAATACAAACTCAATCCTTCTACTGTAAGGCTGAAACAACAATAAAAAGAAAACAGTAGGCAGAATAACCTTGATTTCACAAAAGATGTCATTCTAAAGAAAATCGAACACATAACCCCAAAAATAATATGTTGTGGGATATCTAATGTAGGATTATCAATTTAAAAGTTATCCATTCACCCTTTCAAAATTTATTTAGCCATAGAAGGGACAAGAAATACATCATATAAGAAACTATTATGTACATACATTATACTTTATTCCAATCTAAGTACAGTAGTGAGTACTAATATCTTGTATTAGTATACAACCAAGATTCTGAAATGTTAAGTAACTTGATCAAAGCTACAGAACATTAAATTATGGAGTAAAAATACAAACCCAGTTCTACTCCCCACATCATTATTCTTTATATTGCATTATTAAATTTAATCCAGTTTAATATTAATCCTTTTGACAAATGTTTATGAAATGCTATACAATATGTTAGGAGTCTCTGTTAGTTGATGAACAAGTGGCAGATCCCTTTATTATACGTAAAGAATTGTGCTAAGTAAAGGATAAAACTTGTTCCAAGCAAAAGTTTAGAACAGGGTTTCTCATTTGGGACTGGATAATACTTTATGTTATCCCAGAGCTCTCCTGAGCATTATAGAATATCTAGCAGCATTTCTTCACTATTTGGCATGCCAGGAGCACTCCCTCCCTCAGTCATTACAAATGTCTTCAGACATTGCCAAAGAATGTCTTCTGGGAGCAGCCCTTTACTCCCACCACTAGCACCACTGAGAACTATTTGTTTAAATTAAGGTTGATGGACAAGTTTTTATAAATTACATGAAGATTGTAAACTCCTGGGGGGAACAGGAATTGTCCTAGTAAGCTGCAGCATTTAATGCAGGAACCCTCTCAAAAAAGGAAGGGAAATATTGGTTGATAAAAGGATAAATGAATGAAAAATGAGAGAATAAACTGCAAAAAAACATACTTCAGTTAAAGCCAGAAATTAACACTATCGCAAACACTAGTAAATTCAAATAAGTGAGAGAAAACAGGCTGGTTTTCCTCTTTTAGATTTCTTGCACTAGTTCCCAGACAGAGGAAAAATAGAAAGTATGTGAGAAAAAGCATTACTCAAATTGGCACACACTTCTGCCATCACCGTGCTGAGAAGTTATCTTCTCTCATTTGTCTTAGCCAGGCTCTTGGCGTCTGGCAGTGAGCTCTCATGACCCATCGCCAGCTGTGAAGCATGGCAGAAATTCACAAATAATTGTTTCTTCCATAAAATAGAAGGATTATAATGTTAGTCTTTGATAACATCATTCTTACACTCTTGTGTTTCTAAGTACCTTCTTAAGTGAAAGGAAAAGCAGATTTATGGCAACATGTGGGAAAACTCAGCACCCACAATCTCTGTAATCAGTGTAAAAGCCTTAGTGAGTGTGGTTAGGGCTGTACTGATGTACACTTAACTGTTGGGACAATTACGAATCATTGCCGTGCTTGAACATGCAACTTTATAATGACTTCCATTTCCTCTCTAAATTTATTCATAGATAAATTTTTAATAATGATAGAAGCAAGGACAGATGAAGAATAACAAATCAAAAGACAAGATTATTTTAGGGCAACATTCACATCCACATTCACAATGGAAAAACTGGTACTTTGTATGTGCTGTACATATAAACAATATATTACACAGTAATAGCAGGTACTCTTGAGTTCTTTATGAATTCCACACCATATTATTTAACTCATTCAACGACTTTTACAGATAAGGAAATTGAGAAGTAGGAAGTTTACCAATGATGCTCCCTTAAGAGGACACAGGGTCTCTCTGAACATAAGGCTCTTCTAAGGCTTCCTCCCTGAATTCTGTTTCATTCCCAGATCCCAGAATGAGCTTTCAGATGCCAGTGAGTGTCTCTGGAATAGCATGTCAGTGAGACCCAAATAGGACACTTAACTCCAGTACTAAAGATGACAGTTCTTCAAGAATGGTCTCCAGCTATTTCCTCTGAGCAGGATTCTGATGGTAGAGGGCTTCTGAGGCTTTGCCAGCTTGAAGCAGGATCAAATCACACCCAAGCTGTGATCTTAGTCTGAAGAGAGCTGAATCTTAGTCTCACAAACAAGAGCACACAGAAGAGGTTTGGTTGGCAATTTGGTTATCATGAGAACACACTGAGATCTACTGTCCCTGTACCTGTTTGTTGGTTACCCATTGCAATCAGACTTGTTTGGTCTCCCAAGTTTGTAGTAGAAGAGTATATATACACTCTATATTCAAACCATTTCTCTCTTGTCAGGCACATTTCTGAGTCACCTACTCAGTTGTCATCTTTATTCATGGCAAGATGTCCATTTTTGACAATTCATTGCTTTTCAGCATGAAAAGAGAGCACCACTGCTTAAATATGGAGAAAGTTCCACTTTCGACAGTTGAAGTAAACTGCAGCATTTTTATACTCATCAGTGAAGAAAAGGAGGTTTGCAAATCCTCACACTCCTGCTGTTTCTACAAAGTGCATTACCTAAGGATTATGAATTCTAAAGATTTTACAAACCATGAGAATTTATCAGGTGACACAAAGAAAAAAAACTTTCCTGTCAAAAATTGTAATTTCTCAAGAAATTACCAATGAATTACAGTCACTTATGAGATCCCATTTTGCAATATGTAATTAACAGACCAAGGCAGGATTCCAACCACAACCAACCACTTCAAGTACATAGCCCCTGCACCTATGTGCATGGGTGACTGATCACTTTGTCCTTCCCCAGTCCCCATTCTTGTAATTGCATTGCTGGCTGGCATAAGAAGGAATCAAGCTCATTTGGCTCCTGTTTCTTCTAGTCAAATAGAGGGCTCCTTTTCAAACAAATGACAAGTTGTTTGAGTACCTAATGTGGGCTGCACATTTATATTACTGTTGCAAGTACACAGCTCCTGGCAAAGGAAACAAGATATCATTTCTTCGGCAAAAGGCTGCGCTATTTGTATCTATCTGGGAAAAAAAAAAAACCCATATGAACCAAATAAAAGAGAACTAAGGGAGGATAAAAGAAATGTGAAAGCAAAACAGGACGCGTGATTGACACATACCTATAAGACATGCCATTGGCTAAGATACTGAATGGGCTTCTGGCCTCGGAGGAACCTACTTTTTCCTGGATCTTCTGAGACAGTTAGAACTATAGTCATGAGCCGCATCATGATGTTTTGGTCAATGACGGACCACATATTCAATGATGGTCTCATAAGATTTTAATGGAGCTGAAAAATTCCAATCACCTGGTGACATTGTAGCTGTGATAGTTATCATGCAACACATTACTCTCGTATTTGTGGCAATCCTGGTTAATCAAACCTAATGTTCTGACTGTCGTTTAGAAGTCTTCATACATACAATTCTGTACAGTACATAATACTTGATAATAACTATGTTACTGGTTTGTGCATTTATTATATCATACTTCATCATTTTGAGTGTACTCCTACTTATATAGAAATTATTAACTGTAAAACATCCTCAGCCCAGTCCTTCAGAAGGTATCCAGAAGAAGGCATTATTATCACAGGAAATGACAGCTCCATACATGCCATTGACCCTGAAGACATTCTAGAGCAACAAGACATGGAGATGGAACACCCCATGAATGTGTGTAGGCCTACGCTAATGGATGCATTTTTATCTCAGCGTTTAACAAAAACAGTTTTCAAAGTAAACAGAAAAATGAAAAATTTTGAAAATAAAGCCTTCAGCATAAGTTTATGAAGAAAATATTTTTGTATAGCTGTACAATGCATATTTAAGTGCTATCACAAAAGAATTAAAAAATTTGAAAACATTAAAAGCTTTAAGGTAAAAAAGTTATAGTAAGATTAATTTATT
The DNA here is from genome assembly GCF_028885625.2 of Pongo pygmaeus. NCBI lineage: Eukaryota > Metazoa > Chordata > Mammalia > Primates > Hominidae > Pongo > Pongo pygmaeus. The sequence goes on along the minus strand of NC_085930.1, from coordinate 14,275,750 downwards.
ATTGAAGGAAGAAAACTATTTTTTATAAATTTAGTGTAGCCTAAATATACAGTGTTTATAACGTCTACAGTAGTGTACAGGACTTCACATTCATGTACCACTCACTCACTGACTCACTCATAGCAACTTCCAGTCTTATAAGCTCCATACATGCTAAGTGTCCTATACAGAGGTACTATTTTTTAAATCTTTTACCATATCTTTTCTATACTTAGATATGTGTAGATACACAAATACTTAATATGGTGTTACTATTTCCTTACACTATTCAGAACAGTAACATGCCGTACAGATCTGTAGCCTAGGAGCAATACGTCATACTATATAGCCTAGGCATGTAGTAGGCTATACCATCTACGTTTGTATAAGCATACTCTATGATGTTCGCACAATGATGACATCGCCTAACAACACGTTTCTCAGAATATTTCTTCATCTTTCAATTAAACATGACTTCCAGAAAGATCTTTGTTATTTCCTAAACCACATATCTTCTTTCTTGAAAACACGTTGATATGGTTTGGTTCTGTGTCCCCACCCAGATTACAATTCCCATTTTGAATTGTAATTCCCATAATCCCCACATGTCAAGGGAAGAAACTTGTGGGAGATGGTTGGATCATGGGAGCAGTTTCCCCTATGCTGTTATTGTAATAGTGAGGGAGTTCTCAGGATATATGATGGTTTTATAAGGGCTTGACCGTTCCTCCTTCGCACGCTCTCTTGCTCCTGCTGCCATGTAAGACACGTTTGCTTCCCCTTCTGCCATGATTGTAAGTTTCCGGAGGCCTCCCTGGCCCTGCGGAAATGTGAGTCAATTAAATCTCTTCTCTTTGCAGATTACCCAGTCTTGGGCAGTTCTTTATAGCGATGTGAAAATAGGCTAATACACATGTTGAAGAAAAGACAAGACAAGACATAGATGAGAAAGGAAAGAAAATGAGAACAAGTACTCTGCCTGTTTTTCTATCAGCATCTGGCTTATTTGGTGACTAGAAAAAATATAGATGGAACAGTACTAGATAAATATAGATTTAAAATTACAGCTTTTTTTCCTCTCTTCACTAATTCTGTTGTTTGCAGTCTACCTCCTTTGTTCTTTTCCTTCTCCTTTGTCTGTAAATGTTTGTGCTCATTCAATTGTCTTCACAATATACATATCCCCCTGGCAATCTGTACATTCCTAAAAGTTCAATCACTACCCATCTACACCAGGAGTTTGCAAACATTTTATAAAGAGAGCCAGATAGGATGTACTGTTTGCTGTGTGGGCCTTATAGTCTCTGTCATAACAAAGGTATTTGTACTCTGCTCTGTCATTTAGAAAATGCTCCCACAGATCATATGTAAACAAATGAGTGTGACTGTGTTCCAAAAAAGTTTATTTACATAACACTTGCAAGGATGGATTTGACCTGCTGGTCATAGTTCGTCAATATCTGAGCTATACTAATAACTCAGAAAGTCTTATCTTTAGTCTAGAGCCTTCTGTTCTGACACTTTCTTTCTGACTCAGAACTGTTTCTTCCTTGATGTGTCACTGACCCTTCCAATCGCATTCACTGTTTTCCCCAGCAAATCTTGCTTCCGTGTTCTATATTTCAGGGTTTGGCACTACTTTCACTTCCATCTCCCAAGCCAGAGACTTGGAAATTTTCACTAATCATTTTCTCCTGGTCCCTCTTTAAATACTTTTGTCAAATTTGCCATCTAAATATATTCTTAACTTTCCTCTCACATAATGTCTTCACACCTGGTCATTTACTGCAGTAAAGAAGGATCATTTCTTTCAGTTTTGCCTTCCTTCCAGCTATTACAAGTGTGCTCTTTGTAAAGTGTAAACATGATCATGTTCTGCACCTGTGCAAATCTTTCGGGGCTCTGCAAAGCCTGATACATTGATCCTAAACCAGATTCCAGGGCCTAATTTTAGACCTCCTTAATGAGAGACCCTGGGGATAATATATAATTATTTAAATGATAATTCCCCTGCAGGATGGTACTGGTAACGCCTGATGCTAACTTATCTTTTTATGAAATCTACTTTCTTGGATATGTCCTGAAAAAACCTTCATGATTTAGTACTGGTATACTTTGTAAACCTCAGCTCTTTTCCGCAGCCCCTTATGCACATGCAAATGTTTTTGATGATCCATACCTGCCCCATTGATCTCTTTACTTCTAGGGACATATTGGCTGTAATGGCTACAGGCATACTGTCATTCCAACAGCCAGCACCTATATACTTCTTTGTTAGAGAAATGTCCTTCAGCTACTGAGACAGCTTGGTCTGCTCACACAAATACCCGAGAATTATGTCCCCTCAGGAGCCACCATTAACCAATGATTGCAGGAGAGAAAAAATAGATATATTTACCAGCTCACTGTCCCCTGATTGAGATAACTCTTACAATGTGTTCAAAACTACCAAGTGGGATTGAGCCGAAGTTATTCGCCATGGGGATGTACTGACATTGTGCTCTTGTTTGGCCTCTGTGATAGCTAATTTCACGTGTCAACTTGACTAGACCACTCTTCCCAGATATTTGGTCAAACACAAGTATGGATGTTGCTGCGAAAGCAGTGTTTCAGATGTGATGAGTGTTAAAATCGGTGACTCTGAGTAAAGCAGGTTACCTTTCATAAAATGGATAGGCCTCATTTAATCAGTTGTAGGCCTTAAGAGAAAAAGACTGAGGTCTCCTGGAAAGAGGGAATTCTGCCAGACTCCCTTCACACTCAAGCTTCAGCATCAGCTCTTCCCCGGGTCTCCAGCCTGCCAGCCTAGCCTGCAGATTTTGGAATTACCTTATGTGATTGTGTACAATCCTGTGGATAACGCTGACAAATATAGCCTCCTTATTTTCTCTTTTTTTCCATGTCCCCACTCCTGTACCAGGTTTTCTTGGAAACACTTCTGAAAAGTTCCCACTGAGTAGACTAAGAACCACGAATTTAGTGAGGAGATTAAAAAGAAAAAGCTTAAGATATCGATATGTTTCATATAGATCGGTTTGATAGGAATCAAAGGGTCAGATTTCAGGGCACTGAATGTAAGATCACATTCCATACCTTATTCTCACACACACACGTGCGTGTGCACACACACACACACGCACACGCACACACGCACACACACGCACACACACGTGCACGCACATGCACACACACGTGGACACGCACATGCACACGTGCGCACACACGCGCGCACACACACGCACGCAACACGTGCACACGCACACGCACGCACACACATGCACACGCACACACGCACGTGCACACACACGCACGCACACACGCACACACACGCGGATATGCACATGCACACGTGCGCACACACACATGCGCACACGCGCCCACACGCACACACACGCGTGCACGCAGACTCACACGCACACACACGCACGTCTTTACCAAATGCACTCTTAAGCTTCCAAACCCTTATCTATCCTATTCCCGCTTCCCATTCTCTGCTCCACACCTACCAAAAATATTCTATTAATTATTTAAGACCTGTCTGATAGATCTCAACTTCTAGAAGACATTTTCAGAATTTTCAAGTAAGTTTGAATTACCTGTCTTTTTCTCTTACCACGCTCAGGGTTCATTAAGGCAGAGATTTTTTGAGTCCAAATTTAAAGTGTAGTCACCTAGCTGAGTACTTGACACACAGTCAGCACTGAACAACTTTGTCCTGGATAAGCATTAGAAAATGAAATCATAATTCTATAGCACAAAAAAGAGTAAGTTTTGGCCGGGCACAGTGGCTCATACCTGTAATCCCAGCACTCTGGGAGGCCGAGGCGAGCAGATCACCAGGTCAGGCGTTTGAGACCAGCCTGGCCAACGCGGTGTAACCTCATCTCTACTAAAAACACAAAAATTAGGTGGGTGTGGTGTTGCGTGCCTGCAATCCCGGCTACTCAGGAGGCTGAGGCAGGAGAATCGCTTGAACCCAGGAGGCGGAGGTTGCAGTGAACTGAGACTGTGCTCCAGCCTGGGCAACAGAGCAAGACTCCATCTAGAAAAAAAAAAAAAAAAAAAAGAGTAAGTTTTAATATTCTTTTGCCTCACAAATAAATATTGTGTCTGAAAAATATTTCCAAATAAGTATTTCAATAAACAAATAATTTTAAATTATTATGAGAGTATAGATATGTAACAACCAAAGGAACTCCAAACAGTTCTGCCAGTTAATTTTGCAAACAAAAATGAGAAAGCATTTTTTAAAAATGAAACTTATTTTAAAACCTTATAAAGTAGAGTCTTAGAAAAAGCAAGGGACTACAATTTCAACAGGAAGTATAAACCACAGACCCTGCCCACCACCCTCTATCTCCCAGTATATTTTCATTAACTAAGTAAAGACTTTTAGGAAGAACTTTTTGAAAAGAGTTCTTTGGAAAGTTATTGCCAAGGAGGAGGAATCATTGATAACAGAATCAAGAAACTCTATTTTAAAAGCAGCTAGGTATTACATGTATAAGTTAACAGCTTTAGAAAGAAGGAAACTCATTTTACCACTATCCACATATTTCATTACCAGAGAAGTCATATTTTGTTACTGCTTTGCACATATACCTAGTACTATTATGTATCTATACATATATGTACTTATGTGTTTATAAATATATAAAATCATACATATTTTATATATATATGCATATAAACTTAGGTGTTGAACTCACCAATATTCATACAGCGTCTAATGACATTTTTTATTTGAAATATGTGTAGAGAGTTTGGGTTCAGAAAAAGGAGATAGTATTCGAACCTACTGCATACAGTTATTAAGAATTAAATAAAATTTAATCTAATTTATTAGCATGTGGATTCTTGATCAATATTACTTATTATTATGGTTTTATGCCCTTTATAAAGACAAATGTTTCCTTGTTTTATTGTCACCAGAATTGTCACATTTGTTTTAATCACAGATGTTTTGTAAAGGTCATATGCCATGCTGACCAGGTCATCTTTCAATCTTGTTGAAACATGTGAATCAAGCTTTTAGGATGTAGATTAATAACGCTTTGCTGTCAACAACCTAGAGAAAGATCATGATGGCCTATTTTGATTTGTGATTTTGTTCAAAAATTTGCTTTGTTTGAAATTATTTAATTTATACAACTACTTTTAATTATTATTTTTATAAATATCTGGTTTAATACTGCTCAAAAACAACTCTAAAAGGTAAGTTTTGGTTAGGTTTATTAAAGAACAATATTTCAATGTGACTTGATCAAAGAAAATCAGTTATATTAAGTCCTTAGTTTGATTCATCTAATCTATTATTTACAAAAATATTTATATCTTAACAAAATATAAAAGCTAACCCAATTCATTTACAATATCATATGACTATAATTTCATTTATAATCAGTAGATACCTCAATAATTTTCCTGATTTTAGATACTACTCTGATATTCCTATCTTACACAGCAGTATTTTAAAATGACTAATGAATAACCAGTTGGTCTTTCCATCACACGATTATACAAATAACATTTTGTATTTGCATCTTCAGAAAAAAGTCATCTTCCAATGATCAGTTTTGGATAATTTATTTACTAATGAACTATGGTTGATTCAAAAGGCCTTGGTAAGGATCATCTTAGAAGGGATAGCTTGTGCTACATAAACAGATGAGTAACAAAAAGCATTTACTCCACATGCTTAATGGCTGCACATCTTAATGTGGCTCCACATCTTAATGGCTTTAAACTCCATGAATTTCTGAAATGTCTGCTACACTTCGTATGTATCGCTTCTCTATTAAGTAGGATAAACTGTTTCCTTGATAGCTGAACATAGCTATAGCAACCATTTGGGTGGTTAACTATTGCAAGGTAGGAACAGAATTGAAAATCCCAGAGAAAAGGTGTATTATTTGATCAAGACTAGAAAGTGCTTCTTTTAAAGTGTTCCAATGCAAATCTTAAAACTGGGATATTAATCTTCGTTCAAGGTTATTAACAAAGTAAATTGCTATAGTAGTATATATAGAATAAAAATATGAGGCTGGAGGTGCAATATTTTGTTATTGTAAGTGAAGAAGTTAAAATACTTGAAAAAGTTATTTTGGGTTTGAAATAGTTGCAGTTTAATATTGCTGTTTCATTAGTTTGTAAAAAGGTGCATTCTTTTCCTTAATGTAAATGACAAATGACAGACAAACTTCTACTTCATAAATTTCTTATTAAGTTGTTGGTGTTTGGGAGGTTAAAATATTTTTTCTATTGGCAAAATAGAGCATGTGGAAAATTTTCACACTATGATATGGAATTCTAAGGACTCTTTCAAATAGAGCAGCAACAAGTGAAAGACAATACATATTATTCAACTTTTATTAAGTAATGTGATCTATGCTGTTAAAGTGGAAAGGTAACACTCTTTTACTGTCTCCAATGCTTGTAACATGTGATGTCATCTAAATAACCTGGAAGAAATAGAATATTATGACGAATTGCAATAATATGAAAATATAACATTTTTTAATGTTCATAAATTTACAAAATTTTAAAAATCATATTTTAAAACACTAGGTATAAAATAGAACAAGAATTAAAATAATGATAGAAAGTGTCTGACAGTTTAAAAGGAAAAACATTCTATACCAAAGTTAACACTTTTAATGCAGAAGAATTAGTCTTAATCATACTTTTCAGTCAGAAGTCAGCTTTTTTTATTCCTAGGCCACTAAAACATATTCAACGGCCTGAATGCCACACACCGTGATAATGTATTAGACATGAAATTGACTTATTTAAAGATGATAGCATGTTAAGTGTGAAGAATAGAAATATTTTTAAATAATTGAGTTTTTTTCATTGAAATGAAGCAAGAGCATCAAAGATAATGACCAAGCACATCCAAAGAAACATAGGTGCTTTCAAATCAACAGGACAGTTTAAAGGATGGGGAGAGAACTCAAGGATTTGCTCAGTATAGGAATTTGATGTGAGAGCCAAGGTTAGCCTGAAACAGAAACAAAAGAGAATTAACATTTATGATGAATTTACTCTGTTGTGCTTCCTCTACTAGACAATTTACAAGACCACATAGTATCATCAAAACAACTCTGGGAAGAAGTTTTACATTTGAGAAATCTGTAATACAGTTAAATTTTAAAATAATAATGATAAAACTCACACAGCAAGTGAGGGTGATGACCGCCACCTTCAGATTCCATAGCCTTGCTCTCTGTACCACCATCCATTCCACCTCTGGTATCATTGACAAGCTCGGGAGAGATTATCAAGAACTTGTTGAGTAAAACACTGTAGGCACAGCCAGGATTGCAAGCAGGCACTGAGCTTCATCAGAATTGAGTCTTCCATGAGTAATTTTGGATTGTGCTGAGTAAATCACCTCTACTGATGACAGGCTGGGCTATCATCTTTAGTTAACAAGTTTCTTATCTCTGTCAAGACCATGAGCTACCAGAGGAGGCAGATGACATAAAGGTGATGATGATCTCAAACTACGACTGCATGAGTGAATAAGCACGAAACATTTTCCTGATGTATTATCTCTGCTATTAACACACTAAATGATTTTAGAGAAATGAACCCACCATTCTGGTCTTCAATTAATCTCTGAAATGCAAGGGTTGACTATAATAACTTCTTGCTGTTTATTTATTATTGCTGTTCTTTGTTTCTTCCTATCCAACTAATCTGTGTTTGTCTGTCATGCTACATGCTCTGAAATGTTAGCCTAAACTCTCTTTTACGTGGTATTATCAAAAATTAAGAAGCCAACTATAATTTTTTTTAGATAATGTATGTCTTTTTCTATTCAGAATATTTTAAATTTTATAAAGTAAATGATTAAAGGATGGACCAAACTACTTTAGCTTTTTAACATAAAATTTTAACAGATTCATAGGGTATCATTGTCATTACTTCAAATAATTTTAAAGCAAGCAAGATGCTTAGGCATCCAAGGCTATTGCTGCTATTCTGAATTAGCCCACGCTACAAATGATTTGATGTTTCCCCTACTGTGTTTTCTTCCCCTTCCTTACCTCTCACTTCGTAATTTCCTTCTTGGAAATCATAACATACTTATGTTTCTAATATCTTATCTGCTGGGACCTAACCTAAAAAGAAAATAAGAAACTGAGCAAAAAGTTAATTGTACACATAGACTAAAGACCACTCTCAAGCCTTAGTGTGACTCCATAATGTTTTTATCTTTACATTTAAATCTTTTTTATTTAATTCCATTTTTTCTATGAATCTCAATTTCTTTATTTCTGTCTGTTAGAAAATATACTAATACTGAATTTTCTGTCTCAGAAATATATTAGCTGAGGCAATATAAGTAGTGCCTTGGGGAAACTGAGCAATAGTTTAAATAATAAAGTTTGTATCTCCTTATGATAAACAAAATTATCTTCTTTGTATATGATACCACCTAGTTAAGTTTAGTCACTGCATATATTTCCACATATTTTCTCACTATTTGTTAACACTTTTTTTTTCTTTTTATTAATATTATTATTATTATCATAATTATTATACTTTAGGCTCTATGGTACATGTGCGCAACGTGCAGGTAAGTTACATATGTATACATGTGCCATGCTGGTGCGCTGCACCCACCACTTATTATAAATTTTTTCTTCTTAGTAGAGACTCTAATCCATTTTTAAGTCTAGGTCTTCAAAGACTTGTCCAAGATTCTTGAGAATCATGTACCATAATATGCTCAACTTGATTTAATAATTTACTTCTTACTAAATTTGAATAGGATATTTTTAGTCATACCACAGTGACCAGACAAAATGAGTATATTTCTAAACATAATAATAACATGCATTTAGGTTGCACTTTGTAATGTCCTATAAACTTCATTACAGATTGTCTTATTTCTTAAAATGTTAAACTTATATCTTCTCCTTTTGCTGGGAAGAGGATATTATATATTCATACAAACACTTTTACATGAATGTTCTCAGCTCTTCTTGTAATCACCAAATATCAGAAAGAGCTCAATGTCCATCATCAAGTGTATGAATAAATAAAATGTAGTATTTCTAAACGGTGGAATACTACTTAGCAATACGAATAAATGAACCATGAATACACGCTACAATATGGGCGAATCTCAAAATAATTACGCCGAATCAAAGAAGTCAGGCAAAAGCGTGTGCATGCTCCATGATTTTATTTCTATAAGGTACTGGAAAATGCAGACTAATTTATGGTTTACAGGAAGCAAATCACTGGTAACCCAGGGTACAGTGAAGGGGCACATCAATGGAAGAGAACAAGGAAAACTCGGGGGTTGTCATACATATTCACTATTATGGCTGTAGCGATGGTTTCACAGGTATATACATATATTGAAATTAATCAAATTGTACACCTTAAGTATGTACAGCTTGTTATATATCAAATATACCTCAATAAAAGCTGTTAAAAATTTTGTCTCATTTCAATCTCAATATCATCTTGTGAAATAGTATTTTCTAATTTTACAGTTATTAAAACTGTGGTTTAGAGAGGTTATATTTAATTGCACCTTAAAAATCTGTTATACAGAATTTTAAATATAGGTTTATCTCAGTTGCATACTCTTTCACTCTCAATATTTTCCCTTTAGAAGACTGATTGATTTAGTACAACTATTATCATATATAAAACTATCCACTACAAAATCTGAACAAGTGTTATATAACATCTATTCACTGTTTAAATATAATCTTCAATCTTTCTGATAAAAAAAGAAAACCCCATTCTTACATTTGCATGCTAAAAATTTATGGTTTAATATTATATCTAATAATAAACTTAATAAACTTACCAGTTTAATATCACATACAGTACCACAAAAATTAAAGGGGAAGCATTGAAAAGTTATGCATAATAGCACTGAGATTTTAAGTGAACATCAGCCAGTAATCAGAATCTTAAATGTCCACTACCAATTAAAAAAAAGAGACTTCCATGAGAGACTCAGTTAATGTGCTACACACCCTCTATAATAGAGAAAACCTTCTAACTTAGAAATCAAAGTAATAAAAAGTAAGAAGAGATTTTACCTTCCTCCTGATTCTTTCAAGACCCAAGGTAGGCTTTTCTATCTATAATGATGAGAACTTTTTTTTATTCTTTTTTTTTATTATTATACTTTAAGTTCTAGGGTACATGTACACAACGTGCAGGTTTGTTACATATGTATACATGTGCCATGCTGGTGTGCTGCACCCATTAACTCGTCATTTAACATTAGGTATATCTCCCAATGCTATCCCTCCCCCCTCCCCCACCCCACAACAGGCCCCAGTGTGATGTTCCCCTTCCTGTGTCCATGTGTTCTCATTGTTCAATTCCCACCTAGGAGTGAGAACATGCGGTGTTTGGGCTTTTGTCCTTGCGAGAGTTTACTGAGAATGATGGTTTCCAGCTTCATCCATGTCCCTACAAAGGACATGATTTATCATAGAAGTCTGACTCTATAGTCCTTCCCTCAAAATCAGTTAAATTTTATTCTATATAAAGCCAGGGAAAGGCTGATTCTGATGATTTAGGCAGGGAGGGAAATACAAGTGATGATACTTAGAAAGACACAGTTTACTTGTGTAAACTGATATAGATGGTGTAATATGACTGGTAGAAGTGCATTACAAGGACTCTAATTTTCAAATAGTGCCATGGTTTAGAGCTTCAAAAAACATGAGGATGGCTTAGGAGACATTTCCATCTATGTTAAGCAGAGCATTTAACAAATTCTACTAGTTAATAGTAATTACTGGAGGTATCATTAATGATTCCTAAATGGTAATGATGCCTAATGATACTTTTTCAGTTGCATATCTGAGAAAAACATTTCATAGCACTCAAATGAACATTAAATCAACATAAGTTTACAAACCAACTTTGTTGTCAAATTTTGCCTTGGATTTGATAAATTTCTCATTATTGAAGTATGAATATATAGGAAGGAAGGTAATGAGTCCTGAATAAAGCTATTTCAACATTCAAAGATGAAGTGAACATTATTTTGTGGACTCAGAGAAGGAATAACAAACTCTGAAAATAATTTATTTCTGTAATGAGAGGGGAAAAACCTAAAAATGGTTAAATGCATTTAAAATAGTACAAGTAGAGATACTTTCCATGAAATGTGTGCAGAAATCTACAGGAAGAAAACAAGGTGAAATGAAAGACAGCAGAATATAATAAAGATAAATGGGAAAAGCTAAAAATTTCTGAGTGATGGAAACAAAAATTGCCAGGAAGCTAAAAGTTAAACAGCAAAATCAAAGTTCACACTTTTGGGCTTGAAAGCTAGCAATGAGCATTAAAATAGATTTACTAAATAAATGAAGAAAAATTTTAGAATATGTACCTCAAAGGCAAAGTGATAAAAATGACAAAAGAAAATGTAATAGATATAGAATATGAGGTAAACATTAAAACTCAAAATTAAAGATGATTATAAGAAAAATTAAAACATTGAAAGAGGAAAAAAATACTAAGATAGATCTAAAGAAAATTGCACTGACTGTTGGGGATGGTAGGGTTAAACTGTTTCAGATAGTATTAATGAAAGAAGAATGACAGGCAAATCTAATTATCTCATCTACAATTTGAAAAATATAATAATAAAGTAAAAAATATATGCAAATAACTTGTTAGAAAAAGAAAAGAAATAGCTATCTACAAATGCAAACTCCAACCAGTTCATGTTTGTCCACTGCAAGACTAAGTGGAAAAGATACAAGAACAATGTTTAGAGTTTTCAGAGGAAATTTTGTGGATGTCGACATTTTGTGCCCTGCTAAATCATTTTAATTAGTGAGGAAAACAAAAAGATAATTTCGTATAACAATTATCCTAAAAATATATAGAATGATATTTTTAGAAATGTGTAGCATACAATAAGTCTAATTCAAACTAAAAGGGGCAGTCTGTAAAGATAGAGATGTCTAAATAATAACTGCATACATAGTTATGAAAATCAAAACAAATATCAAAAATCATTCTTTAACAAAGACCAGGTATACACTCTAACATAAGAGAAAAAATATAGCCTTAATAAGGACACTGTTTGAAAGTTAAGGAATAAGGCAGAGGATATACTAAAACATTATTTTTTAAAGTAGTGAATAATATGATCAAGAGCTGAAAAAGAGTAAAATTCTGAACAATAAACTGCTTTAACCAATTGCAGTCAAATTTCCCAACAACCAATATTAATACTGTAGTTTTAAAGATCAAACTAGTCAAGATATCAGACATATTCCTAAGATACAAGATTTAAGCTATTGAATTCTTAGCAGTGGTCTTTACTGCCTCACCATTCTTTGCTTCAAATATCATAAGGGAGGATTCTCTCTGCATAACGGCAGCTGCCTAAGACTGAATCTCTTCATACATCCTTTATGCAGATTTATGAGAATAATAAAACCACTCACAACCCATACCTACATTACAACTAAGAGACAGAGAATTCTTCAAACTTCTAAGTATATATCAGTTGAAAAATAACGATCCAAACCAACAGAACTATCTCCAGATCTGCCTGAGCTGAAAGTTAGGAGACATTTCTTGGAAAAGATGAGGGGGTTGTGGGGGACTATAGAGACAGAACACAGATAGAATCATCCACAGAAGGTGAAAGCTCTACACAAGTGGGTAAATATTGAAAACAGGTGTCAGATGTGTTGGACACGGCTAAAATGGACCTAACAACCAACAGGCAAACTGTGGACTGGGAAAAAGTTTTGCAAGAAATATTGAGGAAAAATATTTAACGTTACTATGTTCTCAATCAAAAAATAAAAAGTATGAAAGAGAAATGGTGAACTGATATTAAATCATATTCTCCAAAAATGAGAATTGCAAATAACTGATAATCTTATAAAAATAGCTAACTTCACTAGTAATCTAAGAAATATATATTTATTAAAAAACTATAATTTATAATTATTAAAATGAAAAATATTATTAAGGAGACCATACTCAATATTGTCAATGGTGAGTTTATAAATATTACCAGAAACTATAATGCAGCATATATGACTTTAAATTATTTAACGACTTTATTAAATGACTTCAAATATTCATTATTTGTGGCCAAGTAATTCTAATTCACAGAAATTCATTCTAGGGAATCTCAGGGATTGGTTTACAGGTTATTTGTTAAAAGTTATATATTGTAATTTTAGATTATGGATAAAATGAAAATGATATAAGGAAATAAAAATGGTGTTAAATCTTAGTGATAAAATTTGGTATAGGGACTTAAATAATAGTTTAACAAGTTATTTTAGTTTTAGGAGTAAATGCTAACAATGTGCCAGTTGAAAAATGCGGTATTCAAGCAATAACAAATTCCTAATCATCTCTTACTGCTTTGCTCCAATGGGGAAAATTAACTTTTGGTGTTTTAAAACCAATTAAAAAATAGTGAGACCCTTTTCTCTACGGAGAGGCAGACAATTATTTGACTGTACAACTACCTGAAGGCATACTTACATAGAGGTTTTCACTTCAGATTTTCAAATTACATTGTTTGTACTCGGGTGAAAATAAATGATTTGTTGAAATGATCGCAGATACATTTTTAATAAATGTGAGAAATTAGGTACAATATGTTTACAATTTTAAAACATTAAATCAATGCTTCCTTGGAGTTTTCTGAATGAAACTTAATTCCCCTAACTACACTAAACGTGAAAGAGCTTCAAGAATTTGTCTGAAAAGGCCAAGATTGAAATAATAGGAAATTAACTGTTCTCTAAGACTAGAACAGTAAGGAGCTTTATTAATATGTTTAGCAAGACATTACATTACCAAGGTATTTAAGGAACATTTACTTAACAACACATTTTTTTAAAGTAACTTTTCTTTAGAACTGACAAAAGAAAGAATTATAATAATTATTTAGTCACTTAAGACAATTTGTAAATGTTAGATTTGATTGTATCATGACAGACTCTGTGTGGTTTGATGCCACAATGAACTCACTCTTTACCATTGCATAAGGAATATCATTTCACATTGAAACTGGACAGGGATCGTTAGAGTTCACATTTCACTAACATGAGTTGAAAATCTAATTGACATTTTGCTGGATTGCATCTATACAGCACTCCACTGTAAATGGCAACTTCACAAACTGTCTCCTACAGTGATCATTTAAATTGAAATATCTCAGGGGCCATGTTGTTTGCCCAGCATAGCATCTTCTGTTTGTCTAAATTTATTGTTCATTGCCATAGTTAAAAACTCATTACAAAATTACGTTTTTATTAGGCTTTAGACAATAGTAGATGTGGTGGGCAAGAGAAACTATTAAATTTTATTTTGAAAGAAAACTGCTGCCAAAGTGTAAATATACAAGAAGGAAATCACAAGAGTAAAAATATTAATAATTTTACCCTAGAAGTTAAGAATCTATGGTGGCAAAATCAGTTAAAAATAAAATGTAAATCTTCCTGCTGTTTACCCTTATTATCCACTGATTAAACTGAAAGGGATAAAAATATTGAGATGTTGTTTGCCTAAAACAGGGGAAGTGTGAGCATGTTACGATCTTTACTAAGATAATAAATAAGTCAACTAGGAATAGATATTAAAATTAATTACAAAATAATCACATTGGGTACAAATACTTAAAATGGTATGGTTTAGTATGTGCATAGCAAAAATAAAAAGTTGCATATTTTGTTGTTTTTATAAAATAATAGTGTATCAAGCTCTGGTTCTTGATCTTTTTTATACTAGTTGGATATAAACTTACACTGGATTTTTTGATACTCTATGTAAGGGAAAAATAATGAAATTTTCTTTGTTAGATAAAGGGGGAAAAGGCCCCTGACTCTCCTCCTCTTAGAGTGTTTCCTTGAAAATACCACAGGCCTGATAAGAAGCCCAACCTTTTGATTTTACAATGGAAGACCAAAAACCTTATTTCTGACCCTTGAAACTGTGAGTACATACCTACAAAAATTAACTCAGGAATTGCTCATGAGATATACAAGTTTCTATCAAAAGGTGCATCCATTTGTCTCTCAAGGAAATAGGAGTTTTATTTGCTTTTATCTTCTACTTTTTTCTTTTTTTATTGTTTATGAAACGTTTTTATTTTTTTCAGCTTTATTAAAGTATATTTGACAAAATTACATATATTTAGGATGTACAATGTGATGCTCTGGTGCACATATATACTGTGGAATTATTACCACAGTCAATTTAGTTAACACATTCATCACCTTTCATAGCTGCACATCTGTGTGTGTGTGTGTGTGTGTGTGTGTATGGTGAGAACATTTAAGATGAAGATTGTTTTAAATGTAAAACTTTAGAAAAGATAAATTAAAATGAAGTCATTTTTAAAGTACTCTCTTGATTTCTATGCCTATTTAAACAGTTTCAATCATTTAGAATGGTTATCAGGGGGTATTATTCACATTTTAATCTACGTCAATTGCCACCCAATATCCCCCTCATTCCCCAACTGAAATCTAGATACATTTACATCAAGTACCACATTCCCCTTGGACTTTATCAGTACAGGTAGATCCACTCCCATTGAATCGTTTTAGAGGTTCTAACTCAGCTCAGTGAGAAAATTATTTCATCTTTATCATAAATTAATTATTATATTTTGAAGATAATATTTTCCCTGTAGACAATCCTCCATAGAAATAGCATAGGCCCAGCCTGGCATGATGGCTCACGCATGTAATCCCAGCACTTTAGGAGGCCAAGGAAGGTGGATCACGAGGTCAGGAGATTGAGAGCATCCTGGCCAACATGATAAAACCCTGTCTTTACTAAAATGCAAAAAATTAGCCAGGCGTGGTGGAGTGTGCCTATAGTCCCAGCTACTTGGGAGGCTGAGGTGAGGGAATTGCTTGAACCCGGGAGGCAGAGGTTGCAGTGAGCCGAGATCGTGCCAGTGCGCTCTAGCCTGGCAACAGAGCAAGACTCCGTCTCAAAAAAAAAAAAAAAAAAAAAAGGAAAAAAGAAATAGCATAGGCCCATGACTTAATCATTAGAACAACTAAAATTAAGAAGACTAACAACTTCAAATGTTGTTGAGGAAGTAAAGCAACTGCAATTTTCATGTACTGATGACAGAAGTATAAAATGGTTAAGCCACATGACAAAAGCTTCAAGAATTTTCTTATAAAGCTTAAAATATACTTATCTTCTAACCTTCTGACCCAGGAATTTTACAATTCTTTTCCTAGTATTTTCCCAAGAACAACAAAAAAGTGTGTGTGTGTGTGTGTGTGTATGTATGTATATATGTATATATATGTGTGTGAATGCTGCATATATCAACAAATGACTTGTACAAGAATGTTCATAGCAACTTTATTCATAATTGTCCAAAACAGAAAAAACTTCTGGTGTTTATTAAGTGTGGATAACATATTTCTACAAATGACAGATACATGCAACAGCACAGATGAAATGTGAAAAAAAAAAACCCTATGCTGAGTAAAAGAAACAGTCACAAAAAAGTACATATTTCATGATATCATTTATACGAAATTCTAGAACAGTGAAAACTATGATGAGAGGACTGAGAATAGTAGTTGCTAGATAGGGAGGATTAACGGCGTAATAGAACTTGCTAGGGTAAAATTTCTACATCTCAATATGAATTGTGCTTACAAAGATTATATTTTTGAAAATACTCACTGAATGGCACATTTCATATTTATACATTTCATTGTATGTGAATTCTGCCTCAAAAAACCCCAATTGACTATAATCAAATACTGAACTCTAATGATATTCTTGAGGATGTGCCTGCTAGTCAGGTATGCTGAGGTCAGAGACTTATTTTGAAGGCAGAAAAAAGATGAATTTATTGTTTGATAGAAGGATATATGGATGCATAGGTATTTGATAAAAATATGAATGTATATATTATGGAATCTAAGTGATGCGTGTTGAGTGTTTAGTGTATAATTCTTTTAATAATTTTTAATACTTCAATGTTGTCATAATAAATAATGAAGTAATAGAGGGATGTCTAAAATCCTAATAGACATATAATCAGTTGTGACTATCAGCACGTTAATTATTTGTTGGGTGGGTAATCAAAGGCAAAATTTTGGTATGAAGCTATTGAAGCATTTTGCTGATTTTTTTCCCTCCTTATCCTTTGTCTCCTCATTCTTTTCTTTAACTTTGGCACATTTCTCAATATCCTCTGCAACTAAGTACAGAAACATTATTAGGTTTGGATTAATAATATGGGGGTGGAAATAAAAAACGTCACTTTGGACTTGTAACACTCCAGTACATTTCTCTAGCTTCTGTTTCTCTTTATTTTGAGCTAGAATGCAGATGAAATGCAATGACCCATGTTCAGCCATGCAGACTCAGACAGCAACCTAGAAATGAGGCTTGCAACCCATGGTCTGCAATCCAGTGATCCAGTGCCTGTTTTGTGAATTAAATGTCTTTGGAACACAGATGCACCCTTTGTTTACATATTTTCTATGGCTTTTACACTACAATGGCAGAGCTGAAGGGTTGAATTGGACATAACATGGTCCTAAAGCCTAAAAGTTCTTCTATGAGGCTCTTTACCAAAAACAAATGAAAAACAACAACAACAACAGTGCTAACCCTTTCTCTAGAACAAGTAGATCCCCAAATGAGCTCAAAAAAAAAGAAAAAAGAAAAAGAAAAAGAAAAAGCATGGTACCAGATTAGAATGGCCAGACTTTTTTAAAAAATAAATTTCTACCAATTTGTCTGCTGGTTTTTATTTGTTCTTTTGTTGTTATGATTCTTTTTTGTTGATCTTTTTTGCTCTTTTTATGTGGAATTAACAAACAAGTATTTTAACAGATACGAGTAATATTTTTTCCAGTTTCTTATTGTTTTATTGTGTTTTATTATTTCGATGTCATCTGCTTTGTTGTCAGTACATAAGCTAATTTTAACATCTTCTTATTAAAAAATAAACTACTTGGTCCCAGAAAGCAGTATTTCCTGGTATTTGGCATTTTGAAGCTGAAAAATAATGACTTTGATCATTCAGATTGTTTCTCTGTTTTAGTGCCACTCATTGGCTTCTGGCATTTCAAAGAAAAACTTTAGAACTCTTCTTCATAATCCAAAGAGGTAGTCTTTCCCAATTAATTTTTAAACTAGTTTTCATCAATGACAATACATTTCAGTGCTTACCTGTTCTGAGGGAGCACCAGATAAGGGCTCTGAAGAGCTGTTTCAGAATGCGTTTTTTTCTCCCTTTTATGCAAGAACTGTGCTGATAGTTTTGCCTAGAGAAAATCATCTGCTTTTTTTTTACATCCTAAAGATTGATTTAACAGACATCAACACTGCTATAAACAGAGACAAGATGCCCTACTAGAGTCTGACTTAGTTCAGACTTAGAGTCTGAACATCCATAGTGAAGTCCAGGTGTGGCATTTATACCAGAAGACTGTCTTACGTGACTCTTCTCTGGTCTCAGAGCTCTGATGTACCTAAGAAGGAGTCAGGTTACCAGATGATCTCCAGAATCTCCGCCAGCTTTAAAATCTCCATGACTTAAAATTGCTTAGTAAAGGTCAGTGGGTAAAGGCCATATATAATCATTTAATATCATACCTCTGTATATTTTATCATTTTTCTCTGTATGTTTTATACAGTTTCTTAAAAGAAAACTTACTCAACAGGTCAATTTTAAAGCAAAAGAGCAGTTAATTTTGTACTGCCCTTCATATTTTATTCATCCTCATACTATCATCTTTTCCTATCCACAGCAATTAGCAATGATTAGAGCATCATTAGACTTCGACAAATATTTAGTCCAACCTTGCACCCTAAACTGTATTATTAACACAACGACCAGAGTCATTCTTTAAAAATATAAAGTTGTATCAAACCATTCCTCTACTTAGAATCTACACAGATGTCCCATTTAGAATAAAAGCTAATGTGCTTACAATGTGACTATAGTGTAGTCTACAAGGCCGTAGAAAATCTCTCCCCACCTACTCTCTCCCTCATTCATTCTGCTCCAATCTAAGTCTCCTGGCACATCATTGCCTTAGGTGCCTTGTACCAGTGGTTCCCCTGGAAATCCACATGGCTAACTTCACTTCCTTCAATGTTTTGCTCAATCTTCACCTATCCTCAACAACTTAGTTTAAATTTTAGCTTCTACCCGACACCCCTGTCAGGTTCCCAATCCTGATCACCCTTCTCTGGGCCTTTCTGCCATAGCAGTCATCACCTTGTAACATCCTACATATATACTTATTTTTGTCTTGTTTATTACCTGCCTTTCCCCACTAGAATATAAGCTTCATAAAAGCAGGAAATTTTGTCAGTTTAGTTCGTTGAGGTATTTTAGGCAGTTAAGAGAGCCTGGCACAAAAGAGATACTCAATAATATTTGTTGAATAAATTTAAAGCATGAAATAAATGGCTGAATTAGTAGACCTTTTTTCTCATTTCCTCTTTTACTATACCCAAAATATACACCTTAACCATGTCCACTCACTATAGCTGTGGATGATGACAATGAAAAAATATTCATGGGAGGCAATTTCAACATTTTTGAGAAGTATTCCCAAATCATTAACATAAATGCAGAATCAATTTATTCCACAAAAGAATTTCAAACATAGAAAAATTTTTTCTTTGTGTAATACATTGTATTAGACATGGGTGACAACAAAAGAAATCCATGTTCCTGCCCTCAGGGATTTTTTTAAACTCCCTAACTGAACAGACACAAAACACAAGTTAAAAATAAGTCTACACATAATATTCAAGGGGAAATGAAGAAGGACTAAATACAAGGAAAAGGCTGAATGTGGTTCTACCAAGCCTTTAGATTCCAAGCTGGAATACCAGTGCTGTGAAGTGGCCCTCTTAAAACCCATTGGCAGTAAATGATGATTTAGTCTTAAGAAAGTGTGGGGGCAGAACAGAAGATTAGACGAAAGGATTTTAGTAGTCCTAATATCCAGTGTGGTGTTTCCTAATTTTCAATTTGCAAGAATAGCTTTTGTTTAGAACTGTGCTTCTCTCTTTATTATAAGAAACAATTATTTCTCTAGAATCATGGATTTCTGATATCATATTCCCCTTTACCTTCTCCTGTGACTAATGTGTCTCAAGTTATTTGCCATTTTCACTTTAAATAGAATTTATGAAGGTCCTGCTATTGCTTTATAAACTTTTATTTTCATATTACTGTTTGTTTCCCAAATCATCTACAGTTAACTGTCTAAAAGCTTTTATCAAAGGAAAACTCTTTCACTGAGCTAGTCCAAGCATTTAAAGTAGTTAATCCACTATTTTTTAAAGTACTTGTACTGCTTTTACTGTTATAATGTGTACTGTTATGACTTCTAGATTATGTTAATATGGAAACTCTCCAAAGTCTAATACTCGCAAAGCACACCATTGTCCAACCCACCACAACCCACGCATTTACTCATAGCAATAAATTCAATCACATTACTTCAGTTATGGCAGATTTACACTCAATCGCTATCAGTCAGTACATTGACTTTAAAATTTGGCTCAGAGTTTTTCATTACCTCTGTGGAACTTCTCTTTCATTCCTATCAGAATTGGCCTCCATTTATACGTGCCCTCAGTCCTTACTTTCTAATAATAAATCTCAAATTCATCAACCCCCTTGTCAGGTATCTCATCCATGGGCAACAGAGCATTCACCTGTTACGCCCCAGAGCTGTGAAATCCCCTGATCTGAACACTCTTCTCCAAATCCCCTGAGCTTTATAAATCCCTTTTTGAGTCTCACTTATTAAAATTTGCTTTAAATATCTGATCTGCCACTGACACATGCTATAGGCTTGGCTGTCATAAAAAAGAAGAAGAAACGTATTTTTATTTTCCTCACCATATATGAGAAGGATTGAAATTTCTTCTTCTTTCTTCATATTTTATATTTTTTCATCATTCTTTTCTTTCTCCTTTTCATTACCAGCAGAACAATCAAGCAAAATAGGTTTTGGTTACTAACTAGGGCTTAGAATTAAAGATTTCATATGCTACTAGGCTATAAATAAACTGGCCACAATATCATTAATTACTTTGTGGCCTTGAGATGGGTATAGATTTTTTTAAGGAGACGACATGAAGTTAGAAGAAAAATAGCTAGTTCCTTATAGCCACCCTCCTCCATTGCCTAGCCCACATGGCAGATTTCTCTTCTATTTTTATTTTAATTAATAAATATTCTGGCTTACCTCCATTCATCTGTCAGAAGAAAATAGAAAAATACCTTTAGTGGCACTAAAGGAGATATTATTTTTGTACTGCTATAGTGATAATGCTGCTATCTCAAGCACTGATAGTTTTAATCCAAAGCAGTCTATTCTTCCCAGGATTTGCCAACATTAAAATAACCTTTTTCAAATTTCCCTTGATACATAGTTTAGTGCTATGCACACAGTAGGTGTTTTGTAAATGTTTGTAGAAAATGAAATCAATTACTTCTGTCTCAGCTCTTTAATTTTATTTCTATTCCTCTTTTAAAAGGATCCAGCTTTCTCTCTGATTCTCTACTCATTAGAGTACAGTTTTTCTATCACCCTTGTCTCTCTCCTACAGCTGCTGATCAGCCTATTGATCAGGAACCAAAAAGTCAGCCAACAGCCCAAAAACGGCATTATATTCCAGCACAATTTCCCTCTAAGTGCTTAATGTTCTTAAAACCCCTCATTCAATTAGATGGCACAAGCTATTACATACAAGTGCCCCACCACAGAAAATTACAAGCTCGTATCTGAAAGATACAGAGAAAGGAAGGCAAAGAGTAAGTTAATAGGACATTGTCTGTATGTTTGGTAAATCCTGTGGAGTTTGGGGCTCAAGGTTAATATCAGAGTGCCAGGCTATGGAATTTAAACAGCAGGTAGATTTCAATAGCACAGAATATGAGAGAGAACAGAGTACTGATAGATATATTATTCTGTTATTTGAAATGGCTACTGTGCAAAATTCAGCATTTCCTCTGAAACATTTTGAAGCAGGTGATTTAGGCCATGAAAAATAATGGCAAAGTTAAAACTTTTTTTAAGGTTAAGGTAACATAACTGAAGTAGGTGACCTGATTGAATTTCACTAAGTGGCAAAGTTTTGAGCAGTCTGTTGTATTTAAGGATAGTAAGAAGAAAGCATTATTTCTTTGTGGGAAGGACGATAAAATTAACATCGTAAGACATAAAACTTAACATATGAAGATTATTAGCCGTGACCATTGTAGGTAGACACTGGATTTTGCAGAAGAATGAAAATCGTGGTGCTTCCACTAGCTATTGCGTGTCTCTGTCAATAGAAAACCACATGGCCAAGGTAGTACAATGAAAGCTGGTTTTAACCCTACTCACCTCCTCTCCCTGGTGCCTTTGTGCGATGCACAAATGTACAACTGTACCCAAATGCCAGAAAAAGTCCTTATAAAAAAATAGAAAAACGCGAGCAGACTAGACAGTTTCATCATCTATTCTGGGCAAAGTTTGAAGTTTATAACTATGATACAACCTTTTCTTTATGTGACAATGGAAAATGCTTATAGCAAAATTAATAAATAACAGGCATAATGATACAAGCTTTGCCAAATCTCAATTAATCTTTAAACTGTCAACCTCAAATAATCAAAAGAGTTAGAATTTAGATTAAAAAGAGTAGGTTCAAGCTCAAAGTCTGAGGATGGTCACGCTGGAAACACAAATGCCAAAGAATGAAGGTCAGTGTTCTGAAGTGCAGAAGTTTGGGATCATTGACATAGATACAATTTAGAGAAGCCAAACAGAATTTCAACATCTTTGTATATGAGGCTTAATGGATAGTTATAACAATCTGATTAATTGAGGTGGTCTTTTTTTTATAAATTAAAGGTATATTTAATATTCTACACCAAAGATGTAACAGCCACGGGGTTTTGAGTAACATCTGGTCTGAGTCAGATACAGGACAGTGAAGTACACAGTTAATCTATACCAAAGATCAGTGATTGAAAAGCAGGCAGGTCTGGTCTCTGGTTTCTCCTAGTCATTTACAGAAAAAGAACAATGGGGAGTAAAATTAATGTATAATCTAAGAAACAGAGACATGCTATGTGACTCAGTCTCTAGGGCTTAACTTCCTCATTGGCACAATAAATTTAGAGGGTCCTGAAATTTTATTTTATTTCACAAAACTAACTTTATGGAGAAGGTAAATTTATTTTATCCATTTCACAAAGAGAAAACTTAAAATGAGAGAGTAAGCAGTTTGGCTGATGTCACATACAGTTAGTAAGTGTCAGAGACAGGATTGGAATCCATAAAACATGATTATACAATGCTTAACCATAATAATAAACTACTAACCTGAAGCAGATTATAGTGTTTATTTGTTTCTTTATTAAATAATAATTTATTCTGTAAATAATTAAGAATAAATAAACCCAAAAAAAAGAGGACTAAAATCACCCATAATCTCATTACAGAGAAAACTACCATAAATATTTTAAAGATATTTTCACGTTTTTCTTCTATTGGATAATTTCTGTTAGATAATTTATATGTTGTTTGCAACCAATCTTTATTACTTAACATTTTCCACTTAAATTTAACACTTCTATAATTTAATTCAGGATACTCTGGTTTCTCTTCAGATCATATAAATTTTTCGCCTTTTACTAATTTAAGTACATGCATATATGTACTTTTTATGCATAACATCTTACCCAATAAATCTCATATTTTAATAATGTTTCCAGTTTTTGTCTTTGCTGTCAATAAAACAATCCTACAAACATCCTTATCACTAAATATTTAGAATCATGCTTATTTCCTTACTATTTTCAATACTTCTTACAACTTGCTAAGTTGACCTCTTAAAAGTTATACCAATTTACAATCACGAACTGTATGTAACAACACCTGTCTATCTCCACACTAACCAACTGAGAATAGTTTCATTTTAAAACAACAAATAGCTTTCCAATTGATGAGACAAAGGTGGTATTTCAATACTATTTTAATTTTATTTCTTTAATAATACATAATTTAGGATATATATATATATATATATTTTTTTTTTTTTTTTTTTTTGAGATGGTGTCTCACTCTGTTGCCAGACTGGAGTGCAGTGGTGTGATCTTGGCTTACTGCAACCTCCGCCTCCTGGGTTCTAGCGATTTTCCTGCCTCAGCCTCCCGAGTAGCTGGGACTACAGGTGTGCACCACCATGCCCAGCTAATTTTTGTATTTTTAGTAGAGACAGGGTTTCACCATGTCGGTCAAGATGGTCTCGATCTCTTGACCTCGTGATCCACCCACCTCAGCCTCCCAAAGTGCTGGGATTACAGGCGTGAGCCACCGCTCCCGACCTAGAATATTTTTTAATGTTCATTGATCTTTTATATTTTGGAGTGTAGATTGCCAACATTTTGCCTATTACTAAGATATTGTCTTTTCCATTAACTTGAAATAGATCTTCGTCTTCAAGAATATCACTGTTTACCACATGTGTTACAGCTGTCTTTCCCTTTTCACGATTTGTACTTAATTTTGGTTGGGATGGTTTTGCCATGGTAAATTTTAGTATTCTACGCTTAAATCTCACAATCCTATTTTTTTATGGTTTGTAGAGTTTTGCTTTTTGTGGTTGGAAGGCATTACTACAGAAAGATCAGATAAACTTATCCTTTTTCTAAGTTTTTTTTAGGTTTAAAATATTAACACATGGAAATTATGTTACATGGTATGAAGTAGATATTTAATTCTCACCTTAAATTATGAATCACTTGATCCAATATTGTTCACCGAATTACCTAATGTTTGTTCACTTAATTGGAGGTGCCACTTCTATCAATTACATAATTGTTATATATGTGGGGATCTGATTCTGACCTTTCTGTCCTTTTCCTTTGATCAGCTGCATAGATTATTTTACCGACTACTAAAAAAGCCACCCCATATTGATGCTGTTTCTTAAAGCTTTCTTGGTCACCTGGCTTCTTATTTTGAATGAATTATAAATCAGAAATTCTTGATCAGAATGTGTAAAAGGATGAAAAATATTAAAAGAATACAGAACTCATCTTCCAACCCAATGAATTCAAAAGGAATGACCTCAATATTGAGGTTTTTAAAGTGTTAGATGAAAATAGGTAAGATAGCCTGATCTGTTAGCTGGATGATCATATTGTAAGTGTTTTTATTTTAAATGTACAGAGTAATCACATATGTAAAAATCATCCCAAGGAGACGTTTTGGAATTATCTCTGAAGGTCTGTATGAAATACATGAAATATTTAACTTAAGCCACTGTGCTACTGCTACTAGTATTACTAATAATAACAAGTAGACTATGGGCAGCATTAAATAAAAGAAACTGGATAAATGTAATTAGGCTCACCTTGTGAAAGTTAATGCACTATGCAACTCAAAGTGCTAAGCCTTCATTAAAGGTGTAAGATTTTTATTTAAATCAAGGGGACAATGTAAAGATTCACTTAAAATATATCTTCTAGGCTGGACGTGGTGCCTCACGCCTGTAATCCCAGCACTTTGGGAGGTCGAGGCAGGTGGATCACTTGAGGTCAGGAGTTCCAGACCAGACTGGCCAACATGTGGAAACACTGTCTCTACTAAAAATACGGAAATTAACTGGGTATGTTAGCTCATGCCTGTAATCCCAGATACTAGGGAGGCTGAGGCAGAAGAATTGCATGAATCCAGGGGGTGGAGGTTGTAGTGAGCCAAGATCATGCCACTGTACTCCAGCCTGGGCGACAGAGCAAGACGCCATCTCAAAATAAATAAATAAATAAAATTTAAAAATTTATATCTATATTTTATTACATCCTGTCTTTTTTGTGGTTGTTTTGTTTTCTGTTTTTCACATAAAACTTTATCAGAAGCAGCTAGCTACCTATTCAAGTAACTGATTCACTTAAAATATATCTTTTATTACTTCTGTCTTTGTATTTTTGTTGCTGTTGTTGTTTCATTTTTTGTTTTAACATAAAACTATATCAGAAGCAGCTCGCTACCTATGCAAGTACCTGAGTGGGTAGGGCCAGGCTACAAACTGCTCCTCCAGAGATTCACTTGTTTACCAGAGAACACACATACACTTTGGGTCTCCCAGAAAATGCAGCTCCCTAGTAAATGTCATTTGTTAGAAATGATGTATTTCTCTTATTACCTATTTCAGTAGTCAGAAAAATGTTAGAAAATTTTACCAAGGCTACATACCACACTGTCAGAGTTGTTCCAGGAAAAAGACAAGCAAAGGGAATGCTCATCTTTCAAGGGTACTCCTATTTTGTCACTACTTGAGAAATATAACACTTACTGTCCCCGAAGTTTTCCCACCTGCTAAGGTTGTGAGACACACAGGTTGGTCAGCCAGCTTAAATTTCACAGACCAAGTATGAAGTAAATAAGCCATTCTATTTAGCTTTGAAAAAAAAAGTAAAAATCTATTGGGAGTGACAGAATGGCTGATGAATAGAGAATATTTTGAAGTGTGCAGCAGAAATTGGCCTTGGTAAAGGACTTTTTTTTAAAGGACATTCTTCCTTTTTGTTGTTAGAATGGATAAAATTGGGCAATTTTCCTATAACCACTTGATTCTTTTCCTCTGTTATCAAGATGGAGTTTCCCAAGAAGGGAATCACACTTGTGATTCACAGCAAAAAATGAAAAGTCAGCTGATTCACAGGAAAAACAGTGCATTCTTCATCCTTTTTGTGATCAAAGGAAAATATGGTTCAATTTCTGATTTAGGAATCTGCCATTCACAAATGTGGCAAATTTATGCCTATAGGAGCAGATTTAGCTATCAGTTTCCTGCCCCAGGGACAGAGTTTCATTTCACTGATCACTTCAGAGTACCAAATGACCAAAACTCACAAACCTGGCCAGGCGCGGCAGCTCACACCTGTAGTCCCAGCACTTTGGGAGGCCGAGGCAGGCAGATCACCTGAGATCAAGAGTTTAAGACCAGCCTGGCCAACATGGTGAAACCCCGTCTCTACTAAAAATACAAAAACTTGGCCAGCCATGGTGGCAGATGCCTGTAATCTGAGCTGCTCAGGAGGCTGAGGCAAGATAATTATTTGAACCCAGCAGTCAGAGGTTGCAGTAAATCAAGATTGCGCCACTGCACTCCAGCCTGGGCGACGGAGTGAAACTCCATCCCAAAGCAAAAAAAAAAAAAAAAGACTCACAAACCTGCCCAGTGCTATTATATTTCTTCAAGAGTAGAATGACGATAATCGAAATTAGCCATAACTTTAAAAATTATGTAATGTTCCTATTTTTCAGGACTTTTTCTAAGAACTTTTTATATATTATCATTTAATTTCCATAAAACTGTAAGATAAGTACTATTATTATCCCCATTTTTCAGACAACAAAACTAAAAAAATGTTAGGCAACTTGGCCAAAGGCCCAAAGAAAATTAAAAGTACAAATGATACAGAAATTCTCCCCATTACTAGAATACAGAATACCATTCCTCTAGAGTTGGGTACTATTCCACTATAAAGAAATAGTCTTCTATATATTATTTGCATGAGAGCAAAGGTAACAAAGAGTTCCAAACTTTCTCTCTCAATTCCTCTAACATTGCCTCATGAAGAGCACATATTATGGGTTCACTTATACAAAATATCCAAAAAAAAAAAAGCAAATATGGGGAGACAGAAATATATTGAGACAGAAAGTAGATGAGTTGTTGTCCAAGCTTGGGGATGGGCATAGGGAGTGACTATAAAAAGACACAAGATTCATTTCTAAGGTGATTAAATGGTTCTAAATTAGACTACAATGATGAATGCACAACTCTGTAAATATAAATATACTAAAATTCATTTAAATGTACACTTAAAACAGGCACATTTTGTAGTATATAAGCTATATTTCAATAGAGTTTTTTTTTTATCAAACAAAAAAATAAAGCATGTTTCATTTTAACCACTCTGCAAGAGAAAGTAGCACAGTGGTTCTTTCCCAGTCAGAAGGGTGATATTCTTGAAAAATCTCATCACAGGTAAAACAATTTTAAACCTGATTAAGGAGAGCTTGGGAAAGGAACTATGACTGTCATACAAGGACATCCTATTATTATTTTATTTGTTCTAAATTAGTAAACAATTGGGAAGCTATCACAAAGAAAATGTGGGGGGGGGGTGTGTCTGCGTGTGTGTTTAAGAGAATATCAATGCCATACTATACAGCGTGTTTTAATACATAGTAATTGTGGATACTTTACCAATATTTTGTATTTACCACTTCCTATTCCCTACAAATATTCTTCTCTCACTTTCTATATGAAATTTATAAATGTATTTTGTGTTGCTTTAGACAATATGCACAACAAAAGTCATCCTTTGTGTGTGTGGTCGCTTTTCTAAATGTTCTAGCTCAAGTGGCCAGTTAGTGATTTGTAGTTGTGAAAGTCTGGATGCTTGAACAAAATTGCTGTAACATTGAAGGGATTGCCACATGGCCAGTACAATGATTTAAAAGGTAATAAATATATCAATCTCTTCTGAACATGTTTCTTTATATTATATTATAACATTCAAATGTCCCTTTTTAACATTTTTGCCCATGATTGAATTGCAGTTTCAAGTATGTCAAATGTCCTGATTCTTTTATTTTTTTCAGACGATTAATTACCTTGCTTCTATGATTTATTTCAGATGTTCACTACTTCTCTCATTATAGGTAATTTACCTTTTAGAAAACCTAAATCAGAGTTAATTCTTCTAGAAAGATATTTATTTTACTCTCTATGTATGGCTAATACTTTACTGGGGAGAGAAATTTGAGGCAACTTGCCTCCCCACAAAATTTAATATTTTACAGTTTTTTCTGTATATTTTGTGAACTCTTGTTTCTCATTGGGATATTCCTTAATGATCCACTTACCTTATTAGGTTCACACTTAAAACATCCAGGTAGATGAGAAAATATGTAATTTTGATGTTATTAGGATTTTTGCTACCTGCTTCAGTAAATCATTCTACATTTAAAAATCTGTATGCTTATCTTACAACTAAATTAGTTCTGTCTGAAGGAATTCCAAAGACAAAGGGATTTTAAAAGACTGAAGGACTGAAGGTAGAGAATATAGCAAATATTCAACACAAATTATCAATAACTACATAGACATAGGAGCAAGAAACTAGAACTCCATCTTAAGGGAACAAGCATAGTGTAGTGTTTAGAAGCATTGGCTTGGATCTAGAATATCCCCAATTTACTTCTTGCTTCTGCTACAATGAGTTTTGTTATCTTGGAAAAATTAATTATTATTTCTGTGCTTCAGTTTCCTCACCTAAAAAATGGACCTAAAAAAAAATACTTATGGCCGGGCGCGGTGGCTCACGCCTATAATCCCAGCACTTTGGGAGGCCGAGGCAGGCAGATCACCTGAGGTCAGGAGTATGAGGCCAGCCTGGCCAACATGGTGAAACCCTGTCCCTACAAAAAATTAGTTTGGTGTGGTGGCGTGCACCTGTAGTCCCAGCTACTCAGGAGGCTGAGACAGAAGAATCGCTTGAACCCAAGAGGCAGAGGTCATGCCATTGAGATCATGCCACTGCACTCCAGCCTAGGTGACAGAGCCAAATTCTGTCTCAAAAAAAAAAAAAAAAGAGGGCCTATGCCATAATTGTAAGCATTAAATGTGAACATTAATTTGTGAACATGTATTTACATGTAAAGCAATTAAAATACTTTCTGATATAAATGTTAGCTATTATTGTCTTGTAGGTCTGTGATTCTCAATCTGGGAAGAGGGAAATATGTCTGAGTCACTTGGCAAGGTTTGCACACATTCCACTTAGCCTTTCCCGCTCACAAATACTGTATTATGTGATGGGAGTCTCAAAGATTTCTGTCAGGGAAGAGACACATTTGCCTTTTACAAAAATATCACACTGAGGGCAATATGGAGGGGGGAGAAAAGAAACAAATTAGGAACTTATTGAAGAAATTCAGACAATGCTCTGAAAGAAAGCTATAGCCACAGGAATAGAAAAAGACAAGATGGACACGAATATGTTCATGAAAGCAAAAAGGAGAGTGTCACCAGGTAAGTATAGGACAACACTCATGTCTCTGCCAGAGGAACCAGAATGGATGGAGCTACCACTGGCCATGAGGGAATTACAGACAGAAAAGAATATGTAGCACCTGTCTTTTTCATAACTAGTCAACTAGCGAAAATGTACTCAGAAGCACACTTATTAGGAGTAGCTGCAACACAGACTGAGCAAAAAGGGATAGTCCTTCTGCTCCTTTTAAGGGAATATGCATCTCTTCTTTACACACCCAAAATCTACCAGTTACTCTTCTCCAAAATCAGATAGCATATAGAGCACAGAAGCATCTGTCCCATGCCTCTCATTAATGTCAAAACTCTATCATCAGTAATTCCACTAGCAACAGACTCCTAACAACACTGACATAAAGAGTATTTTAGTAATTCAGCCACTCAGTAACGACGCTCTGAGTTAATATGCTCAGCTGATGTTTAAAACTGAAATTCAAGAGACAGCACAGGATGGAGAATGACACTGGAAATGTAAGCAAAGCCTGCATGCCCAGATCCACTTTGCCTATGACAACAGGCTGAGATGGAGAAGTTATCTCTTGCAAACAATCCAAATGATCAGTCCTCTCCTAGTGGAAGGATGGTCTTTGTGGGATGAGCAAGGAATCACACAAGTAAGACCATCAAAGATGTGAGAGAAGTAGGTCATTCCAGGATGTGAGATTGGAAAAAGGAATGAAGAAATAATGTATTTCTACAGGTCACGTGTCATCCCACAGTGCACAGGATCAATTCATACAGCAGGGTAGCAAGAGCTGAAATTTCAAGGAAATCCAGGGGGCACTGGTACCTAGAAATTGTACATGATTCTTGGAGAAAATTGATGTAATGTGGCACATCAATGGAAGGGCCAACAAGGTTTTTATTTTAATGATAGAACTGAATTCTGAAATTAAGCACAGCAGGTAGAAAATGGATCTAGCACAGATGTCAAAAGCTATCATTGGCTTTTGAGATAAAACACTTTTTTTTCTTTTCCTTAAGCCCAAGCCAGTGGCCTATGTAGGTTAATGATGTCCAGCAGGAAAACACAAACATCCTAAGTGCTAGTGTCTTTCTGAGGAAGTTTTGAAATGCTGCTGACATTCAAAGACCTTTTTTTTTTTTTTAGCAGATCTTTCATTATTAAATAGAAAAAAACAGAGCAGCCATATTTTCCAGGGATTACATTACACTGCATAACAGGCAAAAATGTACAAAATAAGTAGTTGAAATCAGCACCAGTTAAAACAAAACAAATAAATAGAGTCCAGAATTCTAGGGGGTGTCTGACATCAAGCAAGACTTGGATGGCCAAGAATGTAGCCTTGGCTTTGTGCTCATTCTTGTCCCTCACACAATTTAAATAATCTTCCTTTTGATATGTAGATTGTGTCTCCAGAAATAGCTTTTTTCTCTCCCATTTTCCAGCTCCCTACAAGAGAGAAGTGCCACAGCAATTTTGTAACTGATTTTTTAACTGATTTCTTATTGAATTCTTTCCTTATCTTAGTCACTGCAATCTTGTATTGAACGGAGAATGGCAAATTCTTCTGTCATTTATCATTGTTTCGAAGAGAAAACCAGAACAAAGTTGAACTTCTGTTTCTTAATCAAAATGATATTTAGTCACAGAAAATCCAGGCATGCTTTCCCTTTTTGTTTAGGGGGAAAAAAAACTACTATAATTGATTTTTGACTACCAGAAAAAGTATTTACCTATGTGGTATGATTCAAATACCACCAGCAAGGCTTTATCCCCAAAAAACATCCAAATCTCCGGTAAAACACTGAGTCATTTCACAATTAGATATTGTGTATTTTAAGTCTTTGAAGAGACTCTTAATCTGTTAAGTAAATTTGATGATATAAATAACCTAGGGAAAGGCAATATATTAAGTCAAATTTTAAAAGACTTTTTGTATAAGTCACTGAAATTACTCCTTAAATTTTACATAGAAACTCAACACATAAATACAGTTGAACAAATCGGATTAGAACTTTGTCTGTATTTCTTTCTTTTGTGTTTCAACCCAAATCCATGTGGCCTCTGAGGCACTTCTATGAAGTGTCAATGATCACTAGGAGAAAGTTTGAAAACCATTAAGATAGAGAATAAACAGGAACAAGGTCATCATTAAGATAGAGAGTAAATAGGAACAAGGTCACACTATAAGGAGGTTGGTTTCTTTTTGTAATTATGTCTGCATGTGAGTCTATCATTAAACAATCATTCAACATTGTTATATTCCAGATATTATGCCAAGAAATGGGCATACAATGATAAAAGACACGTTTGCAGTTCTTAAAAGCTTAAAGTTTCTTGAAATAGCAAGACAAAAAGAAAGGTGGGGGGCAGTAACTACAAATATGTGTTAAGAATTAAGTCACATAGATTTCCATTTCAATCAATATTGAGTTACAGGGATCAGATTTACCCTAACATGAAAAAAGTCTGCAACACAAAAAAATAGATAATGCTAAATGAATTCATGGGAGGCCATTATTTTGGACTAAGCTTCTGTCCTAGGCCCTAGCCGACCGGAACTAACCAAAATGGAGTCACTCATGCTGATAGCCACATAACCGAAATGAGCTCTGAAACTTGCCAATTTTCCAAAACAACAACAAAAAATAAAAACAAAAACAAAAACAGGAGATTCACAGCAGCCACCCAGAAGAGGCCCAGTTTTCCTGAGTTGGCATGATAGGAAAATTTTCTGTTTTAACCTTCATAAGGAAAGTCACTTTGAAATAACCAGTCCTTTAATCATTCCTCATTTCTGTTGTCTTCAGCTTTTTTCTACCTATATAGCCAACCTCCTCTGTTCAGCTCAGCAAAATACTCATTTTATCATACAGAATGAGATATTTCCCAATTCTGGAAAGCAAATAAGAGCAAATTAGATCTTCAAACTAAATTTGCTGTATTTTTGCCCTTTGACAACAAAATATATTAAAAATCGTTTTTAGGACTTTGGATACTAGGCAATGAAGAAATAATCTCTGATAGAAACTCAACATACAAAGATGTTGAGATCAAGGAGGTGAGTCCCAGGATTGTCCCAGCCTACTGCGTGGACAAAACTTCCTGGCTTCAGGGCAGGGAGGAACAACTTCGGCAAGGTTTTGCAGGGGTAGTGGGAGGTGCACAGTGAGTTGAAGAGAGAATTTCTAGTAAGGAGAAGTCAAGTTGGCTAGAGTTCGCAGAGCGCTACACCAAGGAGCTGCACAGAAAAAGAGCTCAGAGGGTTGCCTTCTAGTTGTCAATGAGTATTGACGCATGTGAGGAAACTACTCAAGACTAGGGAAGAAATCATGTGGGAATATTAGAAGAAGGAATATCCAGAACACAAACAGAGCCAGAAATAGTTCCTCTTCCCACCACCCAGAGTAAAATATTCCATAATTCCTGAAGCATCAGGTTGAAATCTCAGACGGGTTTTGTTCCAGGAGGAGAAATTAATTGAAAACTAACTACTCTGGTTCCAACCAACAAATATTAAGAGCAAGAATTTAAAATATCAAATGATTCCACAAGTCACTTAACCACATTCCAGGATAAAGGTAAAAAATATTTATAGAAAAAAAAAATAGCACCCCAAAAGCATAAAATTTACAACAGCTGACACTTTTTCAAAAATTTTTAGGCATTCAAGCAATCAGTTAAATATAACTGGTGATAAGAAAAATCAATCAATATACACTGATCTAGAAATGCTATACTATAGATAATAAAATTATTAAACAAGTCCAATAAAACAGTTTCAGTCATATTTTGTATGTGGAAGTTGCTGAAGGAAAGATTGACTGCATAAATTAGAGACATGGAAGCTATAAAAAATCTCAAATCAAACTTTTAGAAATGTCTGGGGAAACAAAATATGCTGGAGAGGATTAACACTAGATTATACATGGCAAAAGAGAAGATTAGTAAAATGAAAAATATGTCAGTAGTAATTACCCCATATGAAATACAGAAAGAAAAATAACAAGAAGTTTACCTGAGCATCAGTGAGCTATGTGGCAGCTTCAAGAAACCTACTGTGTACCGAATTGGAGTCAATGAGGAGGGAGAGAAAGTAAGGAGACCAACAATATATTTGGAAACATCGCAGTCAATTTTTACTGAAAACTATACAACTACAGAAGCAGAAAATTCAATAAACTCCAAATTCAAAAAAGCATAAAATAAAATAATTAAATTCTGAAAACCTACAAGAAAGCATATCATAACCAGTTTCTTAACTAGTAATAAAGAGAAAGCCTTAAAAGCAGCAAGAGGGCCAGGTGCAGTGGCTCACACCTGTAATCCCAGAACTTTGGGAGGCCAAGGCAGGCAGATCACGAGGTCAAGAGATCTAGACCATCCTGGCCAACATGGTGAAACCCCGTCTCTACTAAAAATACAAAAATTAGCTGGGCGTGGTGGCGGGCACCTGTAGTCCCAGCTACCCAGGAGTCTGAAGCAGGAGAATCACTGGAACCCGGGAGACAGAGGTTGCAGTGAGCCAAGATCACGCCACTTAACTCCAGCCTAACAACAGAATGAGACTCCAAAAAAAAAAAAGCAGCAAGGGAAATTAAAGATGACAGCCAAAACAATTCAAATCAAAAAAGAACAGAGAAATATCTGTAAAGTAATAAAATAACCAAAAAAGTATCAAACAAAACCCAGGCAGCCTAAAATTTAATCTCAGCAAATATATCTACAGAAAATAAAGGTAAGTAGTTTTTTCTAGACACATAAAACATGAAAGAATTTATCACCAGCACATATATCAAGCAAAAAAATTACTAAGGAAGTCTTTTACATCCAGAAAAAAAGGATATTTTACAATATAAATAAAATAAAATAGAATTTTTAAAAATCTCACATCCAGAATAAAAAGGATTGTGGCTGGGCACAGTGGCTCACACCTGTAATCCTAGCACTTAGGGAGGCAAAGGCGGGTGGAACGCTTGAGGCCAGGAGTTTGAGAGCAGCCCAGTCAACATGGTGAAACCCTGTCTGTACTAAAAATACAAAAATTAGCCGGGCATATTGGCATGCACCTGTAATTTCAGCTACTCAGGAGGCCGAGGCAGGAGAATCACTTGAACCCGGGAGGCAGAGGTTGCAGTGAGCCGAGATCACACCACTGCCCTCCAGTCTAGGTGACAGAGTGAAACTCTGTCAAAAAAAAAAAGGGGGGGGGATTTATATATACATGGAAATATTAATGTACCCAAAGAATTTTTAGGTGTAACACTAAATCACTACCCACTAAAAAAAGGACTAATTGGACCTCAATAAAATTAAAAATTGCTCTTCAAAAGGTACTGTTAAAAGAATGAAGAGAATTAAAAATGGTAACGAATGGAAAAATAAAAGACTTTTTAATTACTTAATACTAAAAGATTACTGATTGTTTAAAAAGTAAAAATAGAAATGTATTATGAAGTTTATAATATATGAAGAAATACAAAACCTATGAAAAATACACAATGATCAAAATACTATGGTAGTGATCTGAAGATAGACAAATAGATTAATAGACCAAAATAGATAGTTTAGAAATATCCATGTGCATTTATGGTAAATTGATTTTACAAAAATACAAAGAAAATTCAGTGGAAAAGGATGGTCTTTGAAATAAACGATGCTGGAATAATTGGCTACCCATCTCCAAAAAATGAATAGATTCTGTAAATTAACTTAAAATGGATCATAGATTTAAATATAAAATCTATACTTATAAAGTGTGTAGAATAAACAACAGGATAAAATTTTTTGTGACTTTCAGTTAGGCAACAAGTTTTTAAACATTAACACTAAAATCACTGTCAATTAAAAGATAATTAATTGGACTTTAACAATATTAAGATCTTCTATTTTTCCACAGATACTGTTAAGAGAATAAAATACAAGTAGGAACCTGTGAGAAAATGCGTTCAAACATATATCTGATAAAGAGCATATATCCAGATCATATAAAGAACTCTCAAGAGTTAATAATAAAAAAATGAGCAATTTATTTAAATAGGCCATTAAAGAAGGGATATGAATGGTAAATAAGCAGATTTTAAAATGAATCAATGTGTTTAGGCATTTAAGCAAATAAAAATTTAATATGATACTTCTACATACATATTCAAATGTCTAAAATTAAACAGATTGACCATAATTAAGATTGATGAGTATGTGGAACAACAGAAACTTCCATACAATGATGATGGAAATAAAAAATGATGAAACCACTTTTAATAGGTTTTGCAATTTTTTCAAAGTTAAATATATACCTACTTATATCCAGTCATTCAAATCGTTGATAGTCATTGAAAAAAATAAATACATATGGCATAACAATCTCAATTATGGAAGATAAGTTCTAGACGTGTGCTGAACCACATTGCCCCTATAGTTAACAATATTGTATTGTACACTTAAAGATTTAAGAGGGTGACCTCATGTTAAATGTCCTTACTAAAATAAAAATTCATACATAAATGTTTACAGCTGCTTTATTTTTAACAACCAAAATGTGGAAACGACCATCAGGTAAATAGCTAAATAAACCATAGTGTTTCCATACAATAAAATACCACTTGAAAATATAAACACATAAACTGTTGATTCATATAACAATATAGATGAATCTGAAAATAATTATGCAAAGTTAAATAAGCCAGAAAAATAAATACATATTATCTAATCCCATTAATATAAAAATCTATACAATAAAACCTCATCTATAATGACAGAAGGCAGATCAATGTTTGCCTGGGATGGGGGTTGTCTCCGAAAGAGGAGTTATAAAGGGACTGAGGGACATTTTGGGGGCAATGGCTGTGTCCATTATCTTGTTCGAAGTGATGGTTTCATGAGTATACATATATATGAATGTCAAAACTTCCCAAATTATGCATTTTTTCGTTTTTAAAATTTTTAATTTTTTTAGCCTATTTATGGGTACATAGTAGGTGTATATATTTATGGGGTACATAGATGTCTTGATACAGGCACACGATGTGAAATGAGCACTTCGTTGAGAATGGGGTATTCATCCCCTCAAGCATTTATCCTTTAAATGTGGACATTTTATTGTATGTCTATTCTACCTCAATAAGCCTATTAAACACAAATTCCAAGTGTATCAAAAACCTACTAAATGTAGACTAAAGAAGAAAATTTAAAGCAAAAAAATTAAAAGGAGAATTACATATTATGGAAGTAAGTTTAGAGTATCATGTGACTACATAAAGGTGGCATGCATCCATGCTTGTAAGGCCATGGAAACCTTTTTTTTTCCAGACTGAAGATGGGCATTCCTGGCTGAGAAAGCAAAATACTCTCATATAGCAGAGCCTACAGTTGAATTAATACAGCAAAGCTAGCCAAAATATAACAAACAAATGTCAGCAATCAAACTGTAAGTATTCTCCCCATCATGCTCCTCTGACCTTATGAACCCCGATTTCTAGGACACATAGTAGCCATTGAGACAAAAGTATAACCTTGGATGATTTGATGAAACACAGCTATGCTCAGTAGAAAAGACTGTATGTACATGGGGTGTTTAGACAAAAATACTACTGGAAAAACCTATTTCACCCCACTATCACCTTTGCTTTCACACTATTTTTATATCGGACCTTTTTGAAGGGGAGGAATATAAAATACCCGAACCCAGCTTGAGCTGTCTGATGGAGGATTTCAGTACACCAAAAAGTACTCCAGAGATGCGTTATAAAGAAATTCAGGAGAGAAACTCTGGATCAGACCTTTTGATTTTTCTAATTTTGCATATCTGTCAGTTATAAAACATCACAACCACAAGTATTCATTTAGTTTTTAAATAAATTGTATAAATGCAACAGTCTTAGTATATTTTTATAAACAGATACAGATGTAAAGATGTCAATGTCAGTGGCATTTGAACGTTCAAGAGCAACTCCATCTTGAATAGGGGCGGGGTAAAATGAGGCTGAGACCTACTGGGCTGCATTCCCAGACAGTTAAGGCATTCTAAGTCACATGATGAGTTAGGAGGATGGCACAAGATACTTGGTCAAAAAGACCTTGCTGATAAAACAGGTTGCAGTAAAGAAGCTGGCCCAAACCCACCAAAACCAAGATGGCCACGAGAGTGACCTCTGGTCGTCCTCACTGCTACACTCCCACCAGTGCCATGAAGGTTTACAAATGCCATGGAAACGTCAGGAAGTTACTCTATATGGTCTAAAAGAGGAAGGTATGAATAATCTATCACTTGTTTGGCTTATCTTCAAAAAATAACCATTAAAATGGGCAGCCAGCAGCCCTTGGGGCTGCTCTGTCTATGGAGTAGCGATTTTCTTATTCCTTTATTTTCCTAATAAACTTATTTTCAGTTTACTCTATGGACTCGCCCTGAATTCTTTCTTGCATGAGATCCAAGAAGCCTCTCTTGGGATCTGGATCTGGGTCCCTTTCCTGTAACATCAATAAATAATGATAAAATAAAATTGTATAGCAATATAAGTTCTAATTTTTCCATCTGGTGCAAGTCCCCTGTGTTAAACAGGCCTAATTTGGAACAATCTTGTTATACAGATTGATTTGTGTGGAAGTGAGATCATCCGAGCTAGTCAAAATCAACCAAAGTGCTTATTTTTAAAGTGCTGATTAGGGCCTCACCCCTAGACTTTAAAAAGAATTTTTTACCTCTGCCTTTAAAAGCAAAACCATTTCCAATTGGCATTATTTCTATTAATAAATTAATAGGAACGACTGTGCAGAAAAAAATCCTTATTCAAAGTTTCATCTGCAACTGAAACTTTCTTCTTTACAAGGTAAGATGGTAAGAAAAAAAAAGGAGCTTCTTGGGACCTATAAAATCTGGTGAGAACATATTTTCTTTAAAGAAAATTAACTGGCTCTCAAAAATGTCAAATTTGGATTACAATGCGATGTGAAGAAGTAAGTAGGTCTTATCAAATGTGAAGCCCGTGTAAAATACATGATGGCAGTTACGAAAGTCATAAGGAGTTTCACTGTTACTGCCCACAAATCCTTGTACATATGCAAACACCCACTGCTATTTAAAAAAGCAAATATTTGCGAAGAAAGGCTTATGCAAACTAGAAACTAATTACCAATGTTTGTTTCCAGCCAATTTTTGCAAATTAAAATTCTAGCTCAACCAAGAGAGTGTTTTTAAAAATAAGCTGGATTATCAATATTTATAAGTGACTAATCATTAGAAATGATATTACATAAACTGTAACTCACCTAACTTTTCCCCCACTTTTATTTGTACAAAATGTATGTTATTCATGAAACATTCTAGCAAAATAGCCACAAATGTCCTTAACTCTACAAACATCCCTAATTCTGGTAAATCAACATATATTTAAGTATTTTACGTGGCCAAAACCACAAAATATTTGTTCTCTTAGTCTATATCATCATATCATTCCTATCAATTATAACTACAGTAATTACCACTTATTTCACGTATAATCGCTAACTTTTTGTTTTCAATACACATCCATGGCAGTATACAGGCACACCTCAGAGAAATTGCAGGTTTGGCTCCAGACCACTGCAATAAAGTGCATATTACAATAAAGCAAGTCACACGAATGTTTTAGTTCCCCAGTGCACATAAAAGTTATGTTTACACTGTAATGTAGTCTATTAAGTATCCAATAGCATTATGTCTAAAAAACAATATACATACCTGAATTTAAAAGTACTTTATTTCTAAAACCTATTCATGATCATCTGAGCCTTCAGTGAGTCATAATCTCTTTGCTAGTGGAGGGTCTTGACTAGATGTTGATGGCTGCTGGCTGATCAGAGTGGTGGTGCCAGAGGTTGGGGTGGCTGTGGCAATTTTAAAAAATAAGACGTCAATGAAGTTAGTGGCATTGATTGAGTCTTCATTTCATTAAATATTTCTCTGTGGCATGTAATACTGTTTGATAGCATTTTGCCCACTGTAGAACTTCTTTTGATAATTGGAATCAATCCTCTCAAACTCCGCCACTACTTTGTCAACTACATGTATGTAATATACTAAATTACTTGTTGTAAGTTCAACAATGTTCATAGCATCTTCACCAAGAAGAGATTACATCTCAAGAAACCATTTATTTGCTCGTCCATAAGAGGCAACTCAGGTTTGGTTTTGTTTTGTTCGGTTTTGTTTTGTTTTATTTTGTTTTGTTTTTACCTCCTTCCATGAATGACAAGTAATCTTAATGGCATCTAACATGGTGAATTCAAAGGTTTTCAATTTACTTTGCCCAGATGCAAAGGAATCACTGTCTGTGGTAGCTGTAGCCTTGCAAAATGTGTTCCTTAAAAAATAAACTTTAGGCCGGGCGCAGTGGCTCACGCCTGTAATCCCAGTACTTTGGGAGGCCAAGGCAGGCAGATCACAAGGTCAGGAGATCGAGATCATCCTGGCTAACATGGTGAAACCCCGTCTTTACTAAAAAAAAAATACAAAAAAAAATTAGCTGGGCGTGGTGGTGGGTGCCTGTAGTCTTAGCTACTTGGGAGGCTGAGGCAGGAGAATGGCATGAACCCGGGAGGCAGAGCTTGCAGTGAGTCGAGATCGCTGCACTCCAGCCTGGGGACAGAGTGAGACTCCGACTCAAAAAATAAATAAATAAATAAATAAATAAAAATAAATAAACTTTAAAGTCAAAATTAGACCTAATTAATGGGCTGCAGAAATGCAAGCAGGCATAAAAACATTATTCTCCTTGTACAACTCCAGACTGCTGGGTGACCAGGTACATTGTCAATGAGTGATAACATTTTTAAAGAAAAAATTTTTTAGCAGTAGATCTCAACAGCAGACTACGATAGTTAGTAAACCATGCTGTAAAACAGATGTTCTGTCATCCAGGTTCTGTTGTTCCATTTATAGAGCTTAGGCAGAATAGATTTACCATAATTCTTAAAATCCCTTAAATTTTCAGAATGGTAAGTGAGCATTGGCTTCAACTTACAGTCACCAACCGTTTTAATCCCTAACAAGACAGTCAGCCTGTTCTTTGAATCTTTGAAGCCAGGCATTGACTTCTCCTCTCTAGCTATGAAAATTCTAGATGGCATCTTCTTCCAATACATGGTTATTTCATCTATATTGAAAATCTGCTGTTCAGCAAAGCCACTTCATCAATTATCTTAGCTAGATCTTCTGGACAGCTTTCTACAGCTTCTGAATCAGTATATGCAGTTTCACTTTGCATTTTTACCTTATGAAGATGGCTTCTTCCCTGAGATCTCATGAACTAACCTAATCTAACTTCAAACTTTTCTTCTGTAGCTTCTTTATCTCTCTCAGCCTTCAGAGAATTAAAGAGAGTTAGGGCCTGGCTCTGGATTATGCTTTGGTGTAAGGAACGTTGTGGTCAGTTTGATTTATCCACAGCACTAAAACTTTTTCTATATCAGCAACAAGACTGTTTCACATTCTTATCATCTGTCTGTTCACTGGAGTGGCACTTTTCATTTCCTTTAAGAACTTTTCCTTTGCATTCCCAACTTGGCTGACTGCCTCAAAATGCCTAGCTTTTTGCCTATCTCAGCTTTCAACATGTCTTTCTCACTAAGCTTAATCATTTCTAGCATTTGATTTAAAGTGAGAGACATGTGATTCTGTTTCACATAAATACTTAGAGGCTATTGTAGGGTTATACAAATTGGCCTAATTTCAATATAGTTATGTTTCAGGGAATAGGGAAGTCTGAGGAGAAGGAGAGAGAGGGTAGAAGAGCCAGTCAGTGGAGCAGTTAGAACACACACA
Source organism: Pongo pygmaeus (assembly GCF_028885625.2). Classification (NCBI taxonomy): domain Eukaryota; kingdom Metazoa; phylum Chordata; class Mammalia; order Primates; family Hominidae; genus Pongo; species Pongo pygmaeus. Next base: position 14,233,883 of record NC_085930.1, on the reverse strand, counting down.
TTTATTGATTAAGTTATCCGTCTCATAGGAGTGGTTTTCGGTGCAGTGCCCCGAAACAATTACAGTAGTAACATCGAACATCACTGACCACATCAAATTAATGTCAGTAAATTATTGAATAGTGATTGTGGAGACGAGGAAATGATTGAGAGGTAAATTGTATAATTACTTAATAAATAAATTCGTTAGTTAGCAAGTTAAAAAAATCATGACCACAGATCACGATAACAGATGTAATAATAATAAAAAGTTTGAAATATTGAAAGAATTATCAAAATGTGACACAGAGACATGAAGTGAGCGCATGACCTGCTGTTGGAAAAATGGCGCCAATAGATTTGCTGCACACAAGATTGCCACAAACTTTGAATTGGGAAGAAAAAAAAAAAAGCAATACCTGTGAAGTTCACTAAAGCTAAGGGCAATCAAATGAGGAATGCCTGTAGCTGGAGATAAATTCCATGATTTCTTAACAAATTGAGTATACGGAAGAAGTAGGAAAAGGTAAAAGAGAAGAGCACAGAGACATCAAATGTATAATTAATTATTCATTTAGTTTTGTAAGTGTCCTGGTTTGCATTTCAGGAAAAAGAACAAAATGTACCAATTGACATTTTTGTGCCTATTACAATTGTCCCTCAGTATACTCGGTGTATCGGTTCCAGGACTACCTGTTTATACCCAAATCCAGGCACATTCAAGTCCTGCAGCTGGCCCTGCAGAACCTTCATATGTGAAAAGTCGGCCCTCCGCATATACAAGTTTTAGATCCTACAAATATTGTATTTTAGATCAGAGTTTGTTTGAAAACAGTTTGTGTATAAGTGGACTCTCACAGTTCCAGCCCATGCTGTTCAGGTGCTGACTGTACTCTCAAGCTAGTTCACATTTTCTAATTTAATCCTCAAAACAATGCCTTGAGGAAAAATAATAATGAAAGAAGATGGCAGAGAGAGGGCACTGAAGCTTGTCCAAGTTCACGAATAGGGTCTCCATGGAAGTGTTCTCAATTTTCATCTTTTAATTTCAAAACCAGTGATTTTCCCCTCTACTTTTACCCACATATAATCTAATAAATTTTAGGCTTTAACTCATTTTCTTGTATTATTGTCATCCTGTAGTTCTCCATTTTAACCCTAAAATTACAGAAATATTTCCTGTGGGTGAAAGAAATTAGTTAGAAACTCTTAGGTATTCTAAGGAAGAAGAATGCTACATGCCAAAAGTAAAGTCTGAAGAATGTATTTCAACCTTAAAAAAAAAAAAACCCTCAGACTCAGTCTGCAGTAAAGTTCATTCAACATTAAGAAGCAGAAGCTATTTAAAGAGTTTAATGCAGAACACGGTAGAAAAGATGCCCATTGCCAAGTCCTTCACGGCTCACCATAAATGTGAACAGCAAAGTGCTATCCATTTTAAAAATCAATCAAGGTGATGCAACGCTTAAAATGCAATTGATTTTGGCTAATTTGCAAGTAGAAAGGTTTAGAACTTGAATAATTTCTTTCCCACTTTAGCTGGTTCAACAGCCTCCTCAATGAGTTGCCTAATTATTAGTCTTATTTTTTTTTCATTTATTTACTTTAGACAATTCCTGAGTGAGTCAACTTTTGATTTATTTCAACTGCCTTTGCGTAGATGAAAGAGACCACAAACCAAAAAAAAAAAAAAAAAAATGCCACCAGGCAGGCCAAGCACGATGAAGAAAACTTCAAATGCAAGAACTATAATTTTCAAACTGTGAGTTTGGAATTCTTAAAAAGCAAAAACCATTAAGCGGCTCCATTTCAGCTACCTATTAGTGATCAGGTTGAAAAACAATGAGAAAAAATGGAAAGAAAATCACTGCAAATTCCATTGGGGCATATTAGAATGATGTTAAATTACTCTTTTTATCTGCCTTCTCTGATTAGGAAGCCTAAAGAGCTTACCACCTTTCCAAGGAGTCAGCATGTCACTTTAGTGTTTTGTTGCTGTTGTTTGGTTGATTGCTGTATATATACATATATATACATGTATTCTTGCTCTGTCACCCAGGCTGGAGTGCAGTGGTGCGATCTTGGCTCACTGCAACCTCCACCTACTGGGCTCAAGTGATCTTCCCACTTCAGCCTCTCAAGTAGTGGGGACCACAGGCACACACCACCATGTTTGGCTTTTTTTTTTTTTTTTTTTTTTTTTTGTATTTTTAGTAGACACAGGGTCTTGCCATGTTGGCCAGGCTGGTCTCAAACAGCTGAGCTCAAGTAATCTGCCCACCTCAGCCTCCCAAAGTGCTGGAATTAAAAGAGTGAGTCACTGTGCCTGGCCTTTAGTGTTCTTTTAAATAGCATTCATAATCTTTTAAAATATGTTTTATAAATGAAACATTGTATTTGAGTGACATGATGGGGAAGGAGCCTGCATTCCACAACGTCTTTGGCTTCCTTTCTTGCATTTTCCCCGAATTACTCTTACAAGAGGAGAGACAGGGACATCCTAAAACTGACAAAAATAATCAACTATGATAAATATTCCTGTGCACCCAACCAAAATGTATTGCATACCTGTGTGCACCAAAGAGAGAAATACACAAATACAGAGATGAGACCCTATGCAAACATGCACACTGGTAAACATAAACAGTTGCAGATTTGAATATTTGTATCAGTTAGGAAAATGAGAACTCAGTAAAACTTTTCAGCAAAGTAAGTGGTTCAAAATACCTGCTGTTTTCAGAAACGCCTAATTAATCAGGAATCTTTTTTTCAAATTGTATATTATGCAAAGTAATTGCCCTACTTTCTTTTGATAAAATTATTGGTTTATCTGAATACAGTTAGTTTAAAATATGCTTGTGGTACGCAAGTGTGTATCTTACTTTTCAATTTAATGAGGTTTTACTGAATATTCACACAATTATTAAAATATTTTCATAGACTTGTACTTAGTTATCTTATAGCTAAAGTTCTGGCAGCATTTAAATATTTTTATGGAAATTTTAAGACCTGGTGAATTGTTCACAATTTTCATGCTGAAAGACTGTCTGTCAAACTGAAATAGCAACACAATGCAAGCCATTTTGTGACTCAGTTCTTGATTGCAGACAGCTGAGATTCAATAGCTAAAGGGGGAATTGAGGACACCATCCAGACGTCTGTAATAATTTCCCTCCTTTTTTTCCCCAAACTTGAATGCTGCATCAGTGTGTCTGCCTATTTCTCGTCTCTATAATTAAACAGGAGAGCAGAACTGATACACATCTTGATCAGTAAAAATTTACCCGCTCACTAGAAGACTAATGAACATACCAGCATAGTTATCTGGTCAGAAAACTTTGCTTATCATAATTCTCAGGGCCCTGGTTCTGACACCTACAAATGAACTTCTAAAGCTACTGTGTCTCATCGTGATAACCTCAGAGGTATCCTGGGGACATGAAGCACCTTCAGGATGAGAGGAGATGCAGAGAATATTAGGACCAACGGAGCCTTCTTCAAAGCCTGGACTCCTCTGAGGTTCACATTCCTCATGGACACGTACACACGTAAATATATATACATATACATTCATACATGCATATGTAATTTTTTGTGATGAATCAAGCAATGTACCTTAACATAGATACAATTCTGCAGCACTAGGCTGTTTTCTGAAAGATAAGTAATATACTAAATAGCATTCTGCAACATAGCTGAATTCACAGCCTACACCAAAGAGTTACAGGCTTTTCTTGAGTCTTAGAACAATTCACGCAAATACACACATACTCACCAAAACATCACACACTAGCCAGCACATACATGAACACACACAGCCGACACTCCAGAGTTTTGTTCACATCTATCACCTTGATGCTTTTATTCATGCTCAAACAGTTTTCATTCTGATCAATACTGCCCAACACTGCTATGTGACTCTTAACTCAGGGCATCAAAGCTGGCATTTGATTAGGTCCTCTTAGCATTCTAGCCAAGGGGTCTTTTTTCTTTTTCCATTTGGCTTTCAGTGCCCAGGGCAATCTCCTGTTTAGAGGAAGCAATCCCATTCCAAGTCCCTGACCCTGGAAAGGAACACATATACTACTGCTATTTCATGTTATTTTCAGGTTTAACTACCAACAAAAATTCTGAGGCTTCTTTGAGAATCCTCCCAATTTCTCCTGCAACATGTCATCTTCCACTGGGTTCCATTTCCTTCTTCTGCCCAGTAAATGTTTCCAAACCTCCATTCAGTACATCGGTAGTGCCTGAATTCCCCATCCACAAGCCAAATCCTGTTGTCTAACTATGTAGAACACACAGCAGTATGCAGTTATGGCCTTCTATCTGAAAGCATGGAACTGATTGACAGGGAAAAAACCTAAGTACAGAATGATTACAGAATAATTCTAACTTTTCAAGTAATTACCTCGTGCCATTTTTGTCATTTCCCAACTGCTCCAACCCTGCCCAACAACATGTGTGGGAGATTCTCTACCAGTGCCATCAGCTTCAGTTAATCTAATGCCTGGCAAGGGGTTAGGAGTCTATCCCTAGTGGGTAGAGGTTGAACATACTTTAGTGCTCCACCAATTTAGGATAATGACTGGGTGAATTTCTAGATCCTCTAAGCATTCAGTTGGAATTGAACTTGGCTGGTCTCTGTCATTCTCACTGTCAGGCATATAAATAAATAAATGTGATCATCTATTGATCCAGATAGAAACATTCACTATATATCACTATTTCTAAGAAGCTCAACAAAGTTGACCTCTAATGTATGAATATGAAAAAGCAATCCCATTAGAAAGGGTACACTTCTACCTCTACTGTCAGGCCAGTGCTTCTAATTACAGCATTTTCCAGTCTGACCTTATTTTAAAGGCTGTTACTGACGTTCCCACACCTTTCATGGCCAAGCCCATATGGACTATTTATTCTCTATTCAAGGAGCATGGATACAGAATAAACCAAGTAATACACATATCAGCCCTCGTGGAGTACATGCTTATGAAGAACAGAGACACTAGAATAAATTTTAAAAAAACAGTATTTAAGGTATTATGGTAATGAATGTTATGAAGAAATATAATATTGGATAAGAAAAGAGAACACACATCAATGCACTGTTTTAATATACTCCCTGGTGATGTGATATTTGAGCCCAGGCTTGGGTGAAATGAGACATTCAAATATCTGGAAAAATGTTCTAGGAAGAAAGATCTGCAAGAACAAAGACCCAGAGATATATGGGCCATATGGGAACAGAGCTATGAGAACTTACTCTCATCCTTAGTCATTTGGGACTTTGTGACACTTAGACAGAATCCAATTGGTTTCACCAAAATTTTCTATAAAATTTTATTTTTTAAAAATAGATTTTTTCTTCTTTCCTTCCAATGGCATGCTCATAGCTCAGTTCTTTATAACATCTTACAAAGAAGGGTCTCCAGGGTGTGCTAGAGTTCATTATTGGACTCCAAAACTCCCAGTCATTCGCCAATCCAGTCCATTCTATTGTTACAAAAATTATCTTACAAAAACGAAGATGGTAGAAAGGTACTGTCCAGAACACAATGCTACTTCTGAGTTCTGGTCTTAGAAGCACTCCATAATTTCACACTTGCCACCCTCTGCAGGCTAAACTACTGAGGTATATTTGAAGTGTCAACTTGTCTAAGTAGTGACTATATCCCTTTTCAAGAATCTCCTTGCCTGTATGACTCGAAGTTACAATTTGCCACAAGAGAATTCTATTCATCATTTAGAAGGCAAAGTAAAGATACAGTCATTCTTCTCCAAAGATCACGTCAGTAGGATATGAGAATAAACAGACACAGAAGTGCTGGCAGGCTCCACCTTATCCTTGATCTCCTTGTTCCACAGTTAGCTTTTTCCCAACTGCTGGCTCTGCTGATGGAATCTCCAACCCCTCATGATACATAAAGGCTGCCCACTTCCCCAGCTCTCCTCTACAGTGCACAGCATCAGCTGGAGGGACCTGCTTGTCCAGATCCTTTTGCAAGTTATAATTTGCCACCCACATCAGTGATTCAGAAGTCTTAGGAATTGACATTTTTCTGATTCTACATCTCCCCTTTTCAGACCTTCCCTTCCTCCTGTGGTTGGGTCAGGTCTTTTTCCTATAATAAATCCCCTATTCCGCAATACTCACCTACTCAGTGATTCACTATCTTTATTAATGCAGACTCATTCAGCCTCTCTCTCTCTCTCCCTCTCTTATCTCTCTCTCTCTCTCATTCTTTCTCTGTCTCTCTGTCTCTCTCTCTCTCTCACACACACACACACACACTTACTTCTAAAACACTTTTATGTACACTTCTATTGAAGCACATATTCTTGCCCTGTGAGTGAGAAAAGGTTAATACTTTATTAACTTTTGACTTCTTTTTTTCCCTTCTAAATGTGACTGTGGAAATTGGTAGTCATGTAGGGAATGCAATTCCAGTACCACTTGCCTAGTGAGCAAATACGGTCTGTTCTGCTCCCACGTGTACACTTCTCTAACACTGATTACCTTATACATAATCAAGACTAGAAAATAATGGAAGTTCACACGCAGGTTTTTCTAGGGAAAGGAGCCAGAATAGCCAGAGTACAATTGTAGGTTTCATCAGAAGAGGAAAAACTCCTTAGTTCAGCGGCTATACTGATAGAAGCACTTTCAGCTGTACTTCACGAGAGTAAAAATGAGTACCTGTGTGCAGGGCTCTCCCCAGAGATGTTTGCTGCCAGTTTTGCATAGCCTCCAGCTTGTGGCATGCTTCTCTTGATCCTGTGACCCCTAAATGGGAGCTCCGCTGGCTCAGAGCACAACTTGCTCTGCATCACCCCAGTACCCGCAAGCCAGGATATACAACCTATTGTTCTGGCAACTTTAAAAAAATTATCCTCTGTGGCCATCACCAATCACACTGAGCTGCCTGCTTTGTCATTTGTGTTATATTTCCACATACAAATTAATATTTTAGTTAAAACCCTAGTAACAAAGTTAAATAGGTTTTGAATCTCTGCCCATTTCTATTTCCAATAAACCATGTTATTTTTAGTGTGCAATTGTGAAGAAAAAAAGATTATCCAATAACACACACATTGTTATGCCAGAAATATCTAGGCATGACTTTATCTCTTTACATGAGTCTATAGGACAGTAATATTGATATTTGTTAACACAATAAAATTATGTGTTTTTATGAGTATACATATGTCTATGTATATGTTTATCTTATGTATTGATTTAAATACCTCTTATGTGTGTGAATCTTTGCCTCAAATTATGGAAAAAATACTGAATAAAGTTGACAAAGTAAAAGTGAAAACTGACACTTGTCAAAGTAAAATTGACAAAGGAAAGTTCTAAAGCATAGCTAATTAAAGCTAAATTGTAATTGTAAAGTAAAGTAAAATTGACAAAGTGTAAGTTCTATTAAAGCATAGTCTATTAAAGTGCGCTTTAATAGAACTTACAGTGTGTAAGAGAGACATACCATTGAAATTAAATACAATCCTATTTGTATAATAGTAGAAGTTGGAGATTTTTCCGGAAAGCTGCTCTTGAGGGGACCTAACCTGTTCTAGTGGTCAAGAAGATTCTTCTGAAGAAAACAGTATTTATGATAAGATCTGAAAGGTGAGGAGGTCTTCAGAAGAATGAAGTAATGGTGAAACACAAACAACATCTACGAAGGTGGTGAAGTAAGAGATGATGCAAAAATTCAAAGAACTAGAAGAAATCAGAATTTGAAACTTTGAGTTGAGGGGAAATATTCCCGGGGACGTGGTAAGAAGATACAAGTAGGACAAAGGTCCCAGACAGTCTTGCTAGTGACTGTAAGGAGTTGGAACTTAATCCTGATGGCAATAAAGAATTACTGAGAAATCTTAAGGGAGGGATTGTCTAAACCAGAACATGCTTCTAAAAGATTACTGTCTTTATAGTAGATGAATTGCAGATACAAAATACTATACTATGTAAGCCATTTAGAAGCTATTACAGAAATTAAAAAAAAAAACAGTCTGATCAAGGACAAGAGAAATGGGGTTAGAAGAAAGTGTCCTTGTAGATGGAAGATCCAATAGGTCTTGGCAATTCACTGATTGTCATTAGTGGATAGGGAGTTAAGGCCTTCGGTGGAATCATCAATTACCCTTAGGTATGTTTGTTTGAGTAACTGGAAGAATGAAGCAACTTAATGAAATGGGAAATCATGGAAAAGGAATAAATAGAAGGTAAAAAGGAAAAAAATGAATTCAAATTATAGATGTGCTCTATAAGCCTAAAGGGAAAATTTGCCCTGCAAGTATATATCTGGGTATTACAAGTATATTGATGGTATTTGGATCTCGAGAGCAGATGCCATTGCCCAATGAGAGTGTATGGAGTGAGAAAAGAATTCCTAAATTGAAATACCCACAATTAGGAAGTAACTCTAGGGGAATGAGCCTGCAAAGAAGGTGAAAATGTAGGAAAATGCATAGCACCACAAAAGCTAAATGAATTATGTATTTTAAAGGTGAAAAATTAATCATTGTGGTTTAAAAAATTATGAATTCTCAGGACCCATTATGTGTAGTTTCATTCTCTAGATAGTGCCTTGTGATTTCAATGAGATTGGCTTCAATAGAGGGGTGTGGTAGAGGTCACAATACACAATAGAGGTGTCAATAAAGATTGACACGGAAGCCAAAAATTGCAAAAGGAATAGAAGGTGACTTGAAAATTTGACTGTGAAAAGGAGACAATAGATCAGGCAATAGGGTAGGGTGGCATGGAAGATGAGGAAGGTTTTTCAGACGCGATGCTATGTTTGTGTCTTCATGGCCATACGCCTGCCTTTGCATCCTCATCACTTTTTTTTTTTTTCAGACTCTTGTTCTATTGCCCAGGCTAGAGTGCAGTGGGGCAATCTCAGCTCACTGCAACCTATGACTCCCTGGTTCAAGTGATTCTCGTGCCTCAGCCTCCCGAGTAGCTGGGATTACAGGTGCCTGCCACTACGCCCAGCTAATTTTTTTGTATTTTTAGTAGACAGGATTTTGCCATGTTGGCCAAGCTGGTCTCGAATTACTGACCTCAGGTAATCTGCCCTCCTAGACCTCCCAAAGTGCTGGGATAACAAGCGTGAGCCAGACATTTTTTCTTGGAGTAGCAATATCAAATTACTAGGACATGACTCTCCTCTCCCATGTTTCTTTTGCTTTCAACTTTGGTTCCAGATCTCAACAGCCTCTGAAACCAATGTTACTGCTCTGGTAGATTTTTGTAATGCCTGCCCCTTCCATTGTTATTTCCTAGGTTGCCACATGTATCACAGTTTTGGTCACTTCTATACCACCCAGACTTCTTGTTACTCGCTGATACTTCTCTTCTGCCTTCTTTGCTACTGCCACCACTGTCATTAAAAGGTTCTTTAGCAGTCTTTTAGTACCCTCCTCCAACACAAAAAAAAATACAGATAGGCTCTTGAGTTTGTTATAGAAATTCTATTTTGGAACTTGTAATGTTTGATTAATTATCAAGTTTTACACTTAAAATTACTGGTGCTACAAAATGTGAACCTGAAGTCCAGCATATAATTTCAACATCTCAACATTCTTCTACCTTGTGGTAACTTTTCTTGCTCTATGAAGAAATGTACCTGACCAAATCCATCCTCACTTACAGGAACCATTGGCCTCATCTTCACATACCAGTTTCTAAATTCTCTTAACCTTTCCTCCCAAGATCACAAGTGGGTCTGTTGATACTTAATTGCGTCTAAGGAAGGCACAGAAATTCGGTATCATTATTCCTAACTAACCACCACACAGTCATTTATCCTCTTGCAGATGAAAAACATATTGTTGACATCCTCCCCCAAGTTAACTGCCCCCTCAAATGAACCTTGGAAACGTGCTTTAAAGGAAACCAAGAGTAAACATCACTTGAAAAAGAGCAGTGTGAAAAGTGCAGCATGTTTCTCAACATCTCATCATAGCAAAGAGTAATCATCAAAGGGAAACCAGTCAAGGTTAAAAGCAGCACTGAAAACTGATTCATTTGGTAAACAAGAATAGGTGTAATTATCGCAAAAGCAAACTTTGCTAAGGGGATAACTGTCAGAGCTCTTGCAGTAAAAGGTCTCTTTACCATTTTAATCCGACAGGCTGAGAGTTCCCTAGTGAAAACAATTCTCAATAAAATCACAAATGTAGCTCCAGCATTCTTTTAAACTGTCGTGTCAGCCATGGCTACCAAAACAAGCTTAACATTTACAGTTCGAATGACACTGGTAGATTGGCTGATTATATAGATTATGAAAAATCCTTTAGCACTACGTTTTTATGTATTGGGCAATACTCTATCAGCAGCCAAGCTGTGAAAAGTTATGTTTATATGCTTACTGAAAGTCAAACGGGCCTGACCCTTGAAAGAAACCAAAATCAAATTTCAGTGTGGGATATAATTATGTAACCAGAAACTTTTAAAACAGGAGTACACTTTCAGGGAACTCCAGGTGACTCTTGGCTCTATTCTGTAAAGGAACCCTTATGGCATTTTTGAATCACTACTGTAATATTTCTCATGGGTTTTCAAACAAAACCCTCATTTGGAAAAGATGATAATTGAATTCAAGAAAGGGAAAGTTACTTGTTCTAGGTCACATAAAATAATAATAAGCCTGACTCAAACCCTGGACTTCTGACACTCAGGCCACTGCTCTTTCTATTATTCTAGGATATCTTGCAATGCTGTCTGTTGGAACCTGATGTGATGAAGGTCATATCCTAGCTCAACACTATGCAGTATGATATCCACAGGCCACATGTGGTTCCTGGGCAGTTGAAATGTGGTTAATGTGATTGAATTAAAATGGAAAATTTAATTGTTTTTAATCTTAATTAATTTACATTTGAGTTGCCATACCTAAATCTAGATAGTAGCTACCACATTAGACAGTGCAGCAGGAGTATGCAGTAGTCAGCCTACTCAACGTCCCGGCTATCTGTCTCCCCCTGTTCCCAGTTAAGCTGACACAGGAATGGAGAAGATACGAGATTTGACTGTTGCCTCTTTGGAACAGTGGCAATGACTTGTGTTTCCTTTTATTTCATATAGATTCCAACACCTGGCTTTATAAGAAGTAGGCACAAAACAAAAATCTGTTGATGCTATGTATATATTTGCTTTAACAAACGCCATGGGTAGAAAAGAACACAGTTTAGAAATTGCTTCCCGGCCGGGCGCAGTGGCTCACGCCTGTAATCCCAGCACTTTGGGAGGCCAAAGCGGGCGGATCACCTGAGGTCAGGAGTTCGAGATCAGCCTGGCCAACATGGTGAAATCCTGTTTCTACTAAAAACACAAAAATTAGCCAGGGATGGTGGCAGGCGCCTGTAATCCCAGCTACTCAGGAGGCTGAGGCAGGAGAATTGCTTGAAGCCGGGAGGCAGAGGTTGCAATGAGCTGACATCATGCCACTGCACTCCAGCCTGGACTGCAGAGCAGGAATCCATCTCAAAAAAAAAAAAGAGAGAGAGAAGAGAAGAGAAAAGAAAGAGAAATGAAACAGAAAAGAAAGAGAAAAGAAAAAGAGAAAAAGAAAAAGAAATTACTTTCCTAAAATTGTCCTACTTGTGCCTTCCAGCAGAGGGCACCTATACACAGTTGTGTGATCTAGACACAATTCCCACGTCATACAACTGTCAGTGGTGTTCACCGCCTCCACTGTCCATATGATGAAAGCATGTCCCCTCTTTATAATAAGCCATTTACCTCTGTCCAGAGAAGAAACTTGGCAAGGTCAGTTCACTTTTTTGAAATGAAAAAAAAATAATGGACAGCATTATTGATTTGACTTTCCAGATGGCTATTTAAATGGTAAGTGTAAGCTCTCCATTATTAAAAACAGAAAGAAAACTGATGGGAAAGTTAAAACCAGACTACAACCACAGACTGGCCTTTAATTATCACTTACTTTTATTGTAAATATTTTTTTTTCAAATTTCTTATGTAGCTCTCCCCTGAAGGCCCCTCAGAAACAAACTGAATCAACTCTTACTGCAGTGTAATCGTGTTTTCCAGTTCATTTTATTTTTGTTTGTTAGATTTGTTTCCAGAAAAGCAGAGCCATTGATACCATATGTTATCAAATAAATACCCTTTTTCCAGGGGAGGTCTTTCTTTTTATTTTCTTCTTTTTTTAAATAAGTAAATTCTTAAAGATTTAAGGAAATAGATGGCTTAGAACAACTACCATCAGTCAAAAACTCTTGTTAAATAAATCTCAAGGGAGCTACTTTACAAATCCTTGCAATGCATGTCAAATTCCATCGACTTCTTAAGAGGCCAAAAGGTCTTTTGACAGGGGCTCAGAATTGTTTCATCTCCTTAAGCTGTCCTCTTTGAAGCAAACAGTTTTGATGCTCTGAAAACCAGCATTTATATCTATTGCTCCAGTCCCCAAGGATCATAATTTCTTTGAACTGAAGAATCAATGATGTTACCTACGTGGTTTATTTAAAGACAATTTTGTTGTTTCTGTGCAACCTTAGTGCTGTCTCAGGAATTCTCTTAACTCAAATGATGATTTTACTTCATATATTTAGCTTTCTGTGTGTTCTGATACTCTAAATTCATGAAAAGTGGCTAATTGTTAATTGGAATTTGTCCCTAACAACTGAATCTTATGCTGTATGCCCTCGGTAACGGCCTTTGAGGAACATTATTAACACCAAGGTAACATACGCCCATACACGAGGGCTAAGGGAAATGCATGGCCATTGTAAATATTTATAATAGGCCTAATCTGGTGGTACTGAGCAATCATTCAATTAATACATCATGAATGGAAAAATACAGCTGTGTAAATATTGTCTTCTGTATTTAAAGGCTACACTTTTGCTTGTTGCAATAGCAATGAGTTTCACAATGTTGCATTTGGAGATGATCTTAAATCACAGTGGCAATTACTGAGACTTTTAGAGTCTGTAGTCAGCAGCACCATAATTTTCACTTAATAGGCTTAAGAATTGGCCTGTCATCCATCCTTCAGAGCCTTCAACTGAATGATATAAGCCCAAGATACTACCCTTTAGATCTCAGGAACAGCCATGAAGAGAATATATATATATACCAAGATTTGGGGGATTCTAAGATTATACTTAACACAATTTCTAAAAGAGGGCTAACCCTACTGAGCTTTCCAGATCCCCAAGGCCCAATTATATTTCTTTGCTTCAGCATCACTTTTCAGATGTTTTCCCCACTGCTGGTGAACACAGATAACATTGGGGTCACTGGTGATGGGAATTTTTGAAAAACAGGTAATTAAATGTTAAGTCACTTGTAACTTATTAGTGATCACAATCATCATTTTTTGAAAACGTTAGTATTGTTCACAAAATCATGTAATCTTAGAGTTGAAAAGTCTTCAGATGTAAAATAGTCTAAAGTATTTGCTGCAGTTTAATCTTTCTTTCATATTTAAGTTCTTCAACTATTTTAAAAGAGCCACCATACCTGCCCCTAGAATTTTCTCTCCTCCAAGCTAAATATCCTTAGTTTCTTTCTACTGTTTTAAATATGTGGTTCCCCTACCCTCAACCTCCATCCAACCTCAGTCACCTTTCAAATCGAATAAGGCCTTCAGATGTATTAGCTTTTAAAAACAGGCACGTGACACCTGAATCATAATAAGCTTACAGTCACATTGGAATCTTGAGTCTTTTTGCATGTGCTTCACACAAGAAGCTATAGCTTCTACAATCTCATTTTGATTAGATTTTTTGAACTAAGAGCAGTTTTTCATAGTTCTCATTACAAAATACAGATTATCTGTTGTTTCAATTTGCTGTTATCTTTTTCTATCTTAATTTCAGTCAATGATGTCAGAAGAATATTTAGGGTATGTGTATCTAAAGCAACAAAAACATGTTCATAGTAAGACATTATGAGAGAAAAGGGAAAAAATAGACCAAATATTTTACTTACTCTTCTCTGTAGGTTAGTAGAGATTTATGGATTCCAGTAAATACAGTTATGTAGCCGGAAGCTCTTTTACATAAAGATACATTCAAGCTGAAGTTTTCACTGACTGTAAAAAATTGAAGAACGATTTTAATACATTTAAAGTCTTACTTAGCATAACTAAAGTTTTATTTTTAGGAAAATGTAAAACTAATTACTTTTAGCAAGAGTATTGGTTAAAAAAACCTGGAAAATTAATTTAGTTTACAATGAGGTCCAACAAGTAGTTTTGAGACCTATGATTTTTCTACTGTATTAAAAAACACTAATAATCATTATAACTTATTATAATATTTTAGAGAATTTTTCACAAGTTATCAAATTTTTAAAATGCTTTTAAGAGTTTACATATATGTATATACTACAAAGATTGTGTCTAATCAAAATGATTACATATTTAAAGTCATTCATGTTCATTAAAGTAATCAATATTTTAAGAAATCTAAGCGGCCGGGCGCGGTGGCTCACGCCTGTAATCCCAGCACTTTGAGAGGCCGAGGCGGGCGGATCACAAAGTCAAGAGATCGAGACCATCCTGGCTAACACGGTGAAACCCCGTCTCTACTAAAAATACAAAAAATTAGCCGGGCGTGCTGGCGGGCGCCTGTAGTCCCAGCTACCAGGGAGGCTGAGGCAGGAGAATGGCGGGAACCCGGGAGGCGGAGCTTGCAGTGAGCCGAGATTGCGCCCCTGCACTCCAGCCTGGGAGACAGAGCGAGACTCTGTCTCAAAAAAAAAAAAAAAAGAAAAAAAAAGAAATTAAGCATACAAACACAGTATTTGTCAATTTAATATTAGGAAAAACATATAACTATTTTAACTAGTACACATTTTTAATAAAACTGAAGAAAATGTTCTAATGAGAAAGAACATTAAAATAATGCTTATGGTTGAATTTGTTTTGTAAATATCTCAAAATCAGAAGATTTTGAACTTAATTTTGTTAAATATCATTTTATGTATTAATATCTAAAGATATCTCTTAAGCTGGAAATCCAAGGTTACTTTATTCCTTGAATGTATGTTTCACTCTACTATTTGTTACTAGAAACTTTAATCATAGTTCATTGATTTACTTATCCCTAACTTAAAACTGTGCTAGATGCTGATATGTCACTAAACTTTCAATGGATAACTGTCTTTAATCCCCAATGGAAATGTGATCCATGAGGAATAGATTCAAAGTTTGCAAATTAACATATGTTTTTGGGGAATGTGTGGTGTTTTGTCAAACAGCAATACTTCCTTTGAAAACCCAATGATAATTGCTCTTCCTTCTCATTTCAAATCTGCTCTATTCAAGTTTATATAATTTATGCAATGCTATTTGCAATATCCAGCTGCCTTGTAGTTCTATATATTTAAGCAATATAAGGAAATTTTCAGCAGCATTTTTACTTTTAGAAGTGCTACATTGCACATAAATGCCTCATTTTTCAAAGTATTATAAATCACTAAACAGTCCTCCTATTTGGGTTGCGTTTGGAGGCAAGTAATATTCTTAATGCATAAGCTATTTTCAGATAAAATATTTTTTATTGATTATAGTGGAAAATAAACTTATATAAAAATTATATAAGTATAATAAGCAAAATAATTCCTTCTAATCATTTTAAGTGATGTGGTAAAACATTTCACATGAGCTGGAAGTTCATTCAGAAGCAAAAGAAAGGTTAGCAAACCATCTAGTCAGTTTTACACACACAGTATAGAAAAAGACAGTCATACAAAACGGTGCAGGTAGAAACAAACCTAATTTGTTCTCTCTTTTCTGGGGCTTACCAGCTTACACCATATTGCTAACAAATTATATAAAGTTACAATTATGTATGTTTTCCAACTTCTCACCTATCCATAGGATCATAATAATTATTGCAATTTTTAAGCCTAGAATTGCAAAGACTACCTCGGGGAATCGTACAGTTGTACAGCATCAATCAATAATTTGTAAGCATGTACATAAACTATTTTTTAAATCAATATTTAGAAATTCATGAATAATATAGTAAGCCAAAAGGACAAGTTACAAATTTTTAACTACAGATATTGTATCAATTCTGCTTGTGTAGGATTTTCCAAGGATTAGTGTAGTCTTTAAATAAGGTCAACATATAACATTGAGATTTAGCCTGAAACCCCTCAAAAGTTCAACCTACATGGTATCTTTCTTGACACAGATGTATGTCTGAACCTTAACACCTAGAACCCAGTGTCATAATGCTATATACCTAGTTCTTATCACCCAAATGTCTAATTCTCCTCATTTGGTTTACTGGCAGAAAATAAGTCTATCCCTAGATTAAGTAGTAAATTTGTCTAGATCATTCTTATTTCAAATTACAAAACAGTGTATTATTCTGTTTTGAAAAACATACTTGCACACGTATATGTGTGTGTGTCTGTGTGTGTGTGTAATTAGAACCTATTTTGGTTTTGGTTCTTGGGACTCCTGATAATTTTACTTTCTGTATTTTCCATCTTCCCCAACTGAGCCATGCATTATAATATAAATGAACAATAAGTTATTACTAACCCCAATAATATAATAATAACCCTACTAAGTATCAGCAATGTACATATTCATATCAATCTAAAAAAGTCCTATCTTTCCCCTGCCTACATTCCTATACTAGCTGATAAATTTTTTGAAATGTTAAATTGCATCCTAAAATATTTCCCTTCTGTGTGTTCATACGCATAGAAATGCAGAGAGAAGGAGAGAACTCATGTGATGTGTTATAAAAAATAAAATTATCTGTCATGCAATACAGCATTATGGTTGCACAGCAACCATAAATCTGTCTTTAAACTACCTAGGTAACATCATTGATTCTTTAGGTCCTTAGGGACCAAGAGCATTAGATATAAGTATTAGTGTTCAAAGCTTCAAAAGTGTTTGCTTCAGAAATGACAGCTTCTACAGATGAAACAATTCAGAGTCCCTGTCTAAAGACCCTTGGCCTTTTAGGAAGTAGGCAGATATTTGATATGCATGGCAGGGTTTTGTAAAGTGGTTCTCTCAAGTGATATATAAATGAACCTTTTGCTAGATTTCTCCTGAGAGGGTGTGGACTTGGCAGCTGGGATTCAAGATCAGAGCCCCACACTTAAAAAGATAACTCGATCATAAAGAGCATGAGACAGAGTGAAACCAAACTCTTTCAGCAGTGCACAGAGTTGGACATAGAAACATTAAAGCCAGTAACAATTGCCAAGGGGCAGGGTACTGAGAGTTATCCAAAAGACAGGACATTAGTCCTTGATTATTTCTTAAAAATTAGGCAAAACTTAGATTTAGAAAATATCCCTCATTGTATTTATTTATTTATTTATTTATTTATTTATTTATTTATTGAGACAGTCACACTTTATTGCCCAGGCTGGAGTGCAGTGGCGTGATCTTGGCTCACTGCAACCTCCACCTACCGGGTTCAAGTGATTCTCCTGCCTCAGCCTCCTGAGTAGCTGGGATTACAGTCAACTGCCAACACACCCAGCTAATTTTTGTACCTCATTTTAAATCAAACATGTTGTATTCCAGAGTGGTTGGGCTACTGGTGTTTGTGTTCAGTTGATTGGGTCATAGTACTATCTTATTCCATCAACATTTGATGTTTGTGAAAGACAATTTCATGGAGCATAAAATTTCCTTTAAGGTCTTAAACAAAGAACCCATTGATGGAATGGAGATGGTTTTCACAAGATCTTGATCTACCAATATTAGGGTAAGACTTGGGAACAGACTAGAACCAGAATATCATGACATGTATATTAAACCAATATCAAGAATAGATAAAAAAAAAAAAAACCTTGTTACAACCTGAATGTTGTATCTCCTCCAGATTCGTATTTGAAATCCTAACCCCCAATGTGGTGGTGTTAGGAAAGGAAATTAAGTCATGAGTGGGGAATCTTCATGAGTAGGGTTAGTACACTTATAAGAAAATACCAGAAAGTTAACTCACTTTTCCTACACTGTGAGGATACAGAAGTCAGCAGTTTATAACTTAGGAGAAATTCTTCAGCAGATTCCTACCACACTGCCACACTGATATCAGACTCCTAGCCCTCAGAACTGTGAGAAATAAATTTATATTCATTATAAGCCACCCAATTATGCTACTTTGTTATAGAAACCCAAACTGACTAAGACAAACACCTTGTCCACTTTTCCTGCTCAGTGAGGTACTCAGAGCACACTGAATGCCCCAGCCACCTTTGACTCTCCTATCCCTCAATCTAGCATACTAAATGAGATAATCCTTTCAATTCCATTTTTAAATGCTGCTCAAATTCATTGTGCCTCTCTTCCAAAGCCAGTTAGTAACCTCAAAAAATAATCCCCAAATTTTAGTAAGCTATACGGCCTCTACTGTTCCTAATTTATCTTAAATAATTTTAGCATATAGTTCACGTCCCCAAATGCATATTTTACCTGCCCCTTCACTGAAAATTATTCTCCAATTATTACAGGATAACATCTGAATTATCATTGGACTTTCAGTTTTATCTCTTATTCTTACCCACAAAAAATCTCTGATTAGGAGTGAGCTTGTCATATTTTAATAACAGAAAGGAAGCCACAAACTGAGTGAATGAAGATAAATGACATAAGAAATAATGTCAAATAGGTGAAAGAGGAGAACGTGTATGTCACCGAAGGCCATGGGAAGGTATGGCTTTAGTGTGAGTGTAATGGGAAGTCATTTTAGGCATTTGACTAAGGAGTGATTTGACTTGACAAGACGAGACAGGATCACCTTAGCTGCTTTGTGGCAAGTAGAAAGCAGGTGGGGAGAAGAGGGCAAAGAGATAGAGGAACAAGAGTGGAAAAAGGGGAACTTAGTAGGAATTATTAGAAATTTACAAGGGAGATGGTGGTGGTGGTGGTGGATTGGTCAAAGTAGTAGTAAATGAGACAATTACAAATGGTCAGATTTTGGAGATAGTTTTGAGTTAGAAATGCAGAATTTGCTAATGGATTGGATGTGGTATTTGAGAAAGAAAGACGAATTAAGGATGACTGAGTTGTTTGGCCTGAAAAATTAGAAGAATTTAGTTGCCATTTACTGATTGATATAGTGCAGATGATGTCAAGAGTAAGTTTGGGAGGGAGATCAGATATTGGACATATTGTATCTGATATATCTATTAGATATTATGCCTATTAGACATTTAATTGGAGCTATTGATAGACACTTAATGTCTTATTTCAAAGGGCAGGAAGAAACTAGAATTATAAATATGAAACTATATTTAATGCCATGAAATTGAATGATGCTACCAAGGAAGCAAATATAGATACAGATGAGAAGAAGTACAAAAATCTGATCTCTGGGGCAATTCAATTCTACAGATTAGAATGATAAGAAAATAATGAGCAAAGGAAACTAAGACAGAGCAAGCAGCATGTGAGGTAGAGATAAGGCAATTTAAAGATGTTGCAAGGAAGAGTGGCCAACTGTGTTTAAAGTAGGATGAAAACTGGACATGTATTTAGACAGGAAAGTCATTGCCAATCTTGCAGCAATGATTTTGGTGAAGTAGTAGGGAGAAAAAACAGATTAGAAGGATTTAAGAGAACATGGGAATAGAGGACTTATAGACAGACCGTATTTTAAAAAAAGAAGCTTTAGTTGAATTTTGCTGCAAAGAAGAACAGATGAATATGGAGCAGTAAAAAGAGGAAGATTTTTAAGATAACAGACATTATAGTATATCTGTATACTAATGGGAAAGATCCAACAAAAAGAACAATCATAGGAGGATCTCTGGAGTAATGAACTTAGATACGTGAGAGGAAATAATATCTAGTGTTCAGATAAAGGGATGGGAATTAAAGCATAAAGACTCCATCCATCATAACAGTGGCAAAGTGGAATATGTGTGAATTAATGTGTAATCGATACAAAGATGAATGGTAAAGGTTTATTACAATACTCTAGGCAGATGAATGGTAAAGGTTTATTACAATACTCTTGCAATTGTTTCTATTTCCCCAGTGAAACAGGAAATAAGATCATGTGCTTAAAGTAAGAGAGGAGAGTAGGGGTTGAGGTTTATAAAAAGAGGAAAGGGCATAAAAGAGTCACATGGGAGAATAAATATTTATTCAAGAGTACTAGGGACCCACTTCAGGTTTGCGGTCAGAGAACTAAAAGGAGAGCAGGTAGATCACTGGGAGTTTTCATACAGATCTGTTCAGCCTCAAGAGTTTAGGAATTAAGAAGGTAGATAATTAAACAGAATGGAAATTTTTTCTGATATTATGACAAAGTGAGATAGAGGCAGGGAGTTGAAAATGTGTGCAAGGGAGTGATTATGAAAAGAGATAATGAAATTTAAATTACATAAGAAAAGATATGAGGAAAAGACTATTGCAGATAAATAGCAGACAAAAAAAGAAAAATAAGATGTGGTAGACCACTTGAAAACTGGAATTACATGGGAGTAGGAAGTTTTCATAATGACAAGTTCTAGCATATGACCATGGTAATGAGTGCATGAGGAAAAGTAGAGGGAAATAAATCACTGGAAAAGAATTCAAATGAAGGTCTACATCATTGAAATAGTACCTAGGTGTATAGTGGAATCTCAAGGACTGTATGATTTATGATTTATGTATATTGGAAACAATGACATGTAACCCAAAGGAAGAAAAAGAAAAGAAGGGGGAGGAGGAAGAAAAGGAGGAAGGCAAGGCAAAGCAAGGCAACGGAAGAGAAGGGAAGGGAAGGGGAGGGAAGGGAAGAGGGAAGGGAAGGGAAGGGAAGGGAGGAAGGAAAGGAAGGAAAGGAAGGAAGGAAAGGAAGGAAGGAAAGGAAGGAAGGAAGAAGAGAGAGAGAGAAAGAGAAAGAAAGAGAGAAAGAAAGAAAGAGAGAGGGAAAAAAGAAAGAGAGAAAGAAAAAGAAAAGAAAGAAAGAGAAAGAAAGGAAGGAAGGAGGGAAGGAGGGAAGGAAGAAGGGAAAGGGAAAGGGAAAAGGAAAGGAAGGGAAAGGAAAGGAAAGGAAAAGAAAAAAGAAAAAGGGAGGGAGGGAGGAAGATAGGAAAGAAGGGAGAGATGGGAAGAGTGTTGGAGTGTTTGGGGGATTAAAGTTGGTGCAGACAGTGGGAGGAGTGTGATAGAAGGTATTTTATGTCATGAGATTAAATGCTAGGAAATTTGTAACAGAAAGAATAAGAGCAAATGTCCCAATAGAAAAATAGTGTGGGAAATGTACAACATAATTCTAAATTTTGCAGTAGTCACATTAATAAAGGAAAAAATAAACAAGTAAAATTAAGTTTAAAATATATATTTTATTTAATCCAATTTATCCAATTCAACATGCGGTCAATATGAAAACATATTAATGAAACATATTACATTTGGTTTTGTGCAGTCTTTGAAATCCAGTGTATATTTTTCCCAGATAGCACACCTTCATTCACATTAGCCACATTTCAAGTGCTTAATAGACACATGTAGCTAGTGGCCACCATATGTGACAGTAAAGATCTATGGCTATCAATTACATACGGGATGAGGTGGAGAAATCAGTTTCCAGGAAACCACCAATTCAGAATTTCTGAAGAAATAATGTCATCAGGGAGAAAAGTCAGATTTCTTTTAGATAAAAAATGTGAAAGAAACACTCAAAAAAGTGGAGGAGAAAACAGGGCATTTTGCTGATGAATGTCTGTGAGTGCCAGAGGACACATAGGAGGATTTTCAGGTCTTAAGAAAGGTGGCAGATGGTTAAGAAAAGAGGGTGAGCAGAGCTATATGAGGATATGACTCTGCATGATGAGGACGACCCAAGAGTTTTGCGTGTGCAGGGGTGGCCGATAAAAGCAAGAGTGAAATGAAATTTTGTCCTGGTTACCATGCAGAGAGTGATGGTAAAGGTAGGGGCCCTGGGGTAAGAGTAGGGGAAGAAGGGAGAGTATTGCCCGTTAAGTTCAGAATTTCAATGTCCTTCTTTACCTGAGCTGTTCAATGCTGAGGAGAAAGCTAGAAAAGACAACAATTTATCCAAACTTGTCTGGGACTCCTAGCTAACTCCTGAATTAGAAAAACTTCTTTTGTTTTTTTCTGATTTCTGAAGGTAGAAGACAGAGGTGAAGGGCAGGATTCTGCTCATTTTAATAGTATTACTTGCAATGTGTTATGTCTTACCTTGGAAGAACATGACCCAAGGCAGGACTTACAGAAATGCTAGGTTGAGCTAGGTGCGGTGGCTCACGCCTGTAATCCCAGCACTTTAGGAGGCCGAGGCGGGTGGATCACAAGGTCAGGAGTTCGAGACCAGCCTGACCAAGATGGTGAAGCCCTGTCTCTACTAAAAATACAAAAATTAGCCGGGCATGGTGGCACATGCCTGTAATCCCAGCTACTCAGGAGGCTGAGGCAGGAGAATCGCTTGAACCTGGGAGGCAGAGGTTGCAGTGAGCCGAGATCGCTCCACTGCGCTCCAGCCTGGGCAGCCGAACAAGACTCCATCTCAAAAAAAGAGAAAAGAAATGCTAGATTGACATTTTCCCAAGTTTTCTGCCAATGCTGTTTATAGAAATAACACACGTTATTTCAAGCCCACGAGATTTTCTGAAGAAACAAAAATAATAATAGGTGCTTGCACTGACAGCGGTGGTTGACTCCAAGGAGAAGCTCTTAATCACTATAACTGAATGAATACCTTGATGATACTTTACCTTTGTATGGGTACAGGAATAGATATAAATAGGCTTAAACCTGAGATTGCTAACAGAATGGTATATCTGGGAAATTGATCCTAAAGACACAGTTTCACTCAAAAATGAACACATTAGAGCTGTTACCAGTCACTCTTGCCTGTTGAGCCAGCAGATAAAAAGCGAGAACTGTTAGAAAAAAATAAAAGTGAGGGAGGAGTATTAGAAAAATGTAATGGTTTAGAAAGCAAATGGAACTTTTCAAAAGACCCTCTAGAATCCTCACCTGAATCAGGTGATCTCGCTGGCAGCAGGGCACAGTCAGGATGAAGGTCAGAAGGCTCCAGAGGGAACTGCTGCTATAGATTATGCTCTGTGTCACTGACTGCTAGTCTAACTCATTTACTTACACTAAGGAGTTTGGGCTTTTTTTCTATATTTGCTGGAATTTTGTGACAACCCTCCTAAGCTGCTCTATAGTTTTTAAAAATTGTATCCGTGAACATTCTCACTTCATCTATTATTAGTCAAGGTTTCTTGGGTTGTACGTTAGTCCAGGCTCATGTTGCTAATAAAGACATACTCGAAACTGGGTAATTTATAAAGGAAAGAGTTTTAACTGACTCATAGTTCCACATGACTGAGGAGGCCTCAGGAAACTTACAATCATGGCAGAGGTGGAAGCAAACATGTCCTTCTTCACATGGAAGCAGCAAGGAGAAGTACTGAGCAAAACAGGAAAAGCCCTTTATAAAGCCATCAGACCTCGTGAAAACTCACTCCTATCATGAGAACAGCATGGAGGTAACTGACCCCATGATTCAGTTACCTCCCACCAGGTCCCTCCCATAGCACATGGAGATTATGGGAACTATAATTCAAGATGAGATTTGCCGGGGGACACAGCCAAACCATATCAGGTTGCAAACAAAGCATCTGATTCAAGCTGATGTTGGCCAGAAAGAGATTACTATACAAAAGTTTCACGTGAAACCCAAGGACAGTGGGATTTCTAAGCATCAGAAAGGCATGGAAAACTATCTGAACTCTCACTCATGCCTCATCTCTCTAAGTTTGATTAATTATTCTGTTTCTCTTTAAATCTTATTGTCCTCTTTCTCTCTGCTCCATATGGTGGGTTTGGCGTTGTGTTTGGGGTTCTGTAAGTCCAGGTATAAGTATTTGGAGACAGCAAAACTTCCGTCACTCTTTCACCCTCAATTCCAGCTATCCAATAATAGAAGCCCAATTGGCTTAGGTAGGGTCATTGGCTTACCTTAGTCCAGTGAATCGTGGCTGAGGGATGGTGCACTAAGGGGCAGACATACGAATTGGCTTAGGCCATACCATTAAGTGGATGGTCCAAATAAGATGGCCACCACAACCTCTGAACAAACCAGAGGGGTCAGGCTTCTCATTCTTATCCAGTATTTTAGAAAGCTGAGACTGATTTCTCCAAGGGCACAAAGCTATTAAATGGAATCAGAACAATTGCCTCTGATTCCACATTCAAAGTCTGACATCTTCACCACCTGACTAAACTGATATATTGCCTCACCTTCACATATTGTAAACCGAACTAAAGAATTAGCCTTCAAAATTCAAATATAGATGAAACTGATGATTATTTTAGGAAGATATATTTCATTCATTGAAGTTATAAAGCTGATATCCTTTCACCAGAATCTGAGTTGTATAAAAATGCAGATTTTTTTCCCATAAGTTTTATGTTGTCAATTGTCACATTATATGTGAGGATAGCTCATTTTTTAAATATACCAATGCTCTATCTTCAGGGTGGTGTGAGAATCAGTACATTTCATAAAAATTTGAGCGATGAACTAGATATTCTTTCTTCTTCATTCCTAGGACACACTAGCAAAGAAAAACAGTAGGGAGTCCCCATTACTGTCTCCTTTCTATTTATTACTGGAAGTCAGTGGCATTGCTTTCATTCAATTTATGTTCAGGCTGTGGGAAAAGGTTGTCATTAGTTACTGCAGACAAAAATAACAGTAATAGTGGAAATCACCTTGATAATTCCACTTAAACTGTCATTTACCTTCAAAACAACTGGGATTTCATAAAATCCCATGAGATGTTTTGTTCAGGATTGTAATATTTTACAATAAAATTTTTGTAGGAATAATACATTTTAAAAATACAAAGAGTAACGATTTTTTTACAGAATATCAGATGGACAATATCTAATACTTTTAATATGCTAGTTATAATACTGTTCTTAGCATTTGTATAATTTTTATTTTTAGAAATATCTAAAACATGTCCTTTTTGATTATTTTTGCTGTTTATTAATATAATTTCCATGTAAGCTCAAGTAGAGAATACAGACATCGTTCAGTCTGTAACAAAAACTTTCTCTGAGCAAGTCTACAATGTGCTAAACAAAAGTATGTACTAAGCCATCCTTTACATAGCACTGCATATGAGTCAATATCCTGACCAATAAATAATCAAGACAAAGAAGTACATCAGAAGATCCTCTGTTCTTTTTTTTTTTTTTTTTTTTGAGACAGAGTCTCGCTCTGTCGCCCAGGCTGGAGTGTGGCACAATCCCAGCTCACTGCAAGCTCCACCTCCCGGGTTCACGCCATTCTCCTGCTTCAGCCTCCCGAGCAGCTGGGACTACAGCTGCCCGCCACCAGGCTCGGCTAATTTTTTGTATTTTTTTTAGTAGAGACGGGGTTTCACTGTGTTAGCCAGGATGGTCTCGATCTCCTGACCTCGTGATCTGCCTGCCTCGGCCTCCCAAAGTGCTGGGATTACAGGCGTGAGCCACCTCGCCTGGCCCAGAAGATCCTCTATTCTTATTCACTTTTCTTAAAAATCATAGAAAAGGCATCCTAGATTCTGGAGGTATGCATATGTCCACCCAACCCATGGTCACTGGAGAAAACTGTCTCCCTTGTCACTTCTCTTCTCTCCCTTCTCAAATATTCTTCAGTAATTGGCCTCCGCATGTTGCAACTTTGTCATTTATAATCATCTTTTAATCCTGTTTATATAAATCTGGTGCTAGATGGAAACTGGGAAAGAGTTTGGGAGTAAGGTGAAGACCAGAGAAGGGATTTCAAACTCTAAGAGATGTGTTGATACATGACTGGGGGATATATACAGGATAATTTGTGCTTTCACATGGTTAAACCTCACTTTAGACTTTCCCTTAGTGTTATACATAGTCTCTGATCTATTTGCCCTAAAAATGTTCCTCTTTCTCTTCCCTGTGTATGAAATTAGATGAGAGGCTGACAGCAGCTCAAACCAGATACAGTACTGAATTAAATGACTGCTCCTGAGAGTAAAGAGAGAGAGAGAAATAGGCAGTTTTTGCATAGAAACCCACACCTGATTTCCCTCACGCACATGCCCACTGGTGTTTTCTATTTAAACTTATTTTCTGTCTCCTGGACCATCACAAGCCAGCATAGTCAATTGAACATACCTACACACACACACACACACACACACACACACACACAAGCACACACAAGCCACACAGTATTCAGGCATCTGTGAATATAGGCTTTGTAGAACCGAAATAAATTATCTACACATTTTATGTTGTTGAATCAGTTTAATGTTTCTAGGCAGATCTACACTCCTACATTGCTGTAGATAAGAGATTCTACATGAAAATACCAAGTAAATTCTCCTAGGATTTAAAAAAAAAGTTAGGAAAGAAAGAAATTCAGAGCGTCTGTCTTCAGTCTTCTCATTTTACATATAAGAAATAAGACCCTGAGAAGTGAAAGTGATTTGGCCAAGGTCTCATCACACGTAGAGTACGTTTTGAGGGGTGGTGCAGGGAGGGATAGGAAGCCTGATTACAGACTCAGGATGAGTCAACAGGCGACATAGCTACCTCAGAAGCTTGTTTAAAAGACAGAATACATTAATCAACAAAGGCCCCCTTACTTTGTTTTAGGTAGGTATATACCAGGCCTAGGCAGGGTAGCAGGGACAGAGTAGGGGTATGAGACTGGGATTACTACCACAAGAATGAATGTCATTTTAGCCAAATGCTTTGAAGCATCAAAAATGATTGCAGCTCTTCCTCTTGTTCTCTCAGTTGGCAGAGAAGGAGTTGGGTATATGACTATTCCATCACTCCAGCTTGAAATTAGCCACCCGAGGGCATCACCTTGGCCATCTCAAAGTTATGAAAAGTATGAGGTATGTTCCTTCAATACCTATTTCACTGAGATATTTTTAACATGAATGGATGTCAAATTTTATTGAAAGCCTTTTCTGCATCTGTTGAGATAATCATGTGGGTTTTGTCTTAGTTATGTTTATGTGATTAATTACATTTGATTTGTGTATGTTGAATGAACCTTGCATCCTGGGTATGAAACCAACTTGATCATGGTGGATAAGCTTTTTGATGTGCTGCTGGATTCAGAACATGTTTTCTGGAACACGAACTATTTTATAAGTTAAATACTAGATTTCAAGACTAATTTGATCTATATGTATATTTCCTTCTCCCTGAACAAACTCTCCTTCTCTCTCTTCCTCCTTTCCTCCTTTCTTCCCTTTTTCCTTCCTTAATACCTTCCTTTTTCCTTCCCTTTTTCCTTTCTTCCCTTTTTCCTTCCTTCCTTCCTTTTCCTTCCTTTCTTTCTTCCTTTTAAGGGGTTTTGCCATCAGTTTGTATTTCTTTCAAAGGATTAGCTGTGGTATCTGCACATAATTCTGCCAGAGTCTGAGCCAACCTTGAGTGTTTTCAAGTGAACGTGTTTTGTTGTTACAAATCAAATAATCATAAGCCTTTGTCTTATTGAGTGCAATTTATGTAATCTGTTTTAATAAATGACAGGGATTATATGGTCAAATGAACTCTTTTTGTTCCTTAACCCTTAGCTTAGCCTTCTTCATAACTAGAGATTTGAGATACTACATCTTAAGCAGTGAAATTAGTCCTTCACTATAATTCTATTGAAGTTACAAAATGAAACAAAACTTGAGTTTAAAATTAATAAATAACTCCAACTATGTATGGTGGGACTGGAAATAGGGAAGCAATGAGGTTGTGCCTATGGTGTTTATGTGGTAAAAAGAGCATGCATAATTTTAAATTTTAAAAATGTAGGTTTGAATTTCAATCAGGATATCTTTGAGAGTTGATACACCTTTTAGAGCTTTAAATTCCTTATCAGAAAAATGGATTTGACAATCCCTATATATTAGAGATTTTAAAGATTTACTAATGTATGTTGCATAGTGCCTTTAGAGGTAAATAATGAATACCAGCTTCCATCTCTTTCCTTTCCCTCAAAATTTCTTCTTTTACATAAGACATGCATTTACTCACACTACTAAAACATGAATCCATGAGATAATACTGCCTACGCAAGGTAGGTTTTGTAGATTGACTTAGATCTATATCAGAACTAAAGAGACGTTTGGAAAGCCAAGATTTTATTTTCTGAGAATAAATATGTTTTATTACCAATTGCAGCAGGATTGCTCCAGCCAGCAGGCTCTCATCTGAGTTCCTATGGCACACTTCTGGATAGACTACAAGCATTTAAATCCACATTGCGCCACTTTCTAGCATATGATCTTAAAAAGGTAACTTATCCTTTCTCTGCCTCAGTTTTCTTACTGTAAAATATCATTTAATGACAGTACCTTTCTCAGTAAAGTTAGTATGAGGATAAAATGTGCCTAGCTCTTTGAAAATGGTAAAAAGGTGATTTGCTATATTTTGTATTATGGTAATATCAACTTGGCCTTGTGTCTGTTCTTCCAATAGATGCAGATGGATGTCCTCCTGTTTTGGTCCCCTCTACATCAGCAGTCTTGCTGAATCTGTGAAGTAGTGAGTAGCAGAGGGGTTTTTAGGCCAGTTCATGGCGCCTCCCTTGAGATTTCATACTTCAGAAAACAAGTAACAATACAAAAAGGGGTGCTACTGACATATTAGATTTTTTTTATTTTGAGAATCGATGATAAATAAACAAGAAGGTATCTCATCCATGATATCTACATTCCCTCCTTCTACAATTTCCATCTTTTGTTAGTTTGCTCTAGGACATCTATTGACAGGAGCAATGGCTGACATGATTAATGTCAGCATAAATTGCAGGGTCAGAGAAGTGAGGCAATCCCTCACTTTCCCCACATATGATTAAAAATAACCATGCAAGAATGGGATGATTACAACTTGCCTAATGATTATGTTCAGTCCCCAGTGGTCTTTCTGTACTAATCATTAGTATACCAGGAAATGTGACTAGTAGAATGTCAAAATACAATTAAACTTTTTGTGCCGTTTCCAGTATAAATACACAAGCAATATAATGTTTACAATGGTGAAGAAGGAGGATTT
This sequence comes from Pongo pygmaeus, assembly GCF_028885625.2. Classification (NCBI taxonomy): domain Eukaryota; kingdom Metazoa; phylum Chordata; class Mammalia; order Primates; family Hominidae; genus Pongo; species Pongo pygmaeus. The sequence continues at coordinate 14,204,869 of NC_085930.1, read as the reverse complement.
TATCTTTCATCAGCAGCCAGGGATTTAGAAGAGTGATGTGTGAAAGGTAAAAAGAGTAAAAAGTAAATTCTCCTTTTTCAATAACTGAAATTAAGCCTATATGTAAAGAGAAGATACCTATGTAAAAATACAAGTACGTGGACACATATAGAAACACACACATATCTGAATACGTTTTTAACTGATAACAGGGTGGGTTTTGGCAGACAGTACTTCAGATATTACTGATTAGAAGTAATGAGGCTGAAACTAGTAAAAATTTAAGTGACTCCTAAAGTTTATATAACCTGTTAGTGGCAGACCAGGTTTTAAAATTCACTCCTTGATTCCATTAAGTCCTAGAGCTTAGTCCATTAAGCCATGCTACCTCCATTTAAAACCTATTACCAGATCTTTTCCATGCTTAGCATTCAGTGTTTGAAGTAACTAAATGCAACACAATTGAAGTGGCATATTCTTGGATAGATGCACACGTATTTGCATGTAGATCTCTACTCTTTTATTTGCCATAAGTTTTAAGCTTATAAATTAATAACGGTCCTATATAGCTAAGGATTTCTTTTTATGTTGTTAAATGCTTTCTTCCATGATTATTTCCAGAGTGACTGATGTTAATTTTGCAGCCTGTGTAAGCTGAACTGATAATCTCTTAAATCACAGTGCTTGATAAAGGGAGGAGGTTAATAAGGCAATGGGTCATTACAGTTGTAGACCCATTCTAATTTATACTAATGACTAATGGGACTCATAGCAAATAAAAGTCTGTGAATTGGAAAGTGAAATGGCTTGATTAAAAACAATGAGTTTTATGTGTTTTGGAACCACACAACGAGAATGATAATTTTGATGTCATCTATCCCTGATAGAGAAGCTGTCAATACAGAAAACAGAGGATTGCTTGTGAATAGCTTTTGTGAATAAGGATGTTCACAGACTCATAATAAATCAGGTTCAATTGCGGTGAACTCTACAAGAGTGTGACTGTGGTCTTTATCCTACAGTTTTGATGAAATATTTTCTGAAATAAAGGATAGTCAGGTGGGGTATTTTTGTTATATGGAAAATGTTAGTTTTTGTCACAATAGAATTTGACCTATAGATGAAGTACAGTTTAGTTACATTTTTTTGTGAATCAGCCCATGTGTATTCTTATTAGGGTTTCTCTTTTATTAAGAAATATCGGGAACAGCAGAAGCCATGCAATTAAAGGGAGCCTGAGGTTTCAAAGCACCTATTCAGAATTATCCTTCCCCCACAAGCCCCAGGGAAAAGAACTATTGTCCCTTAGAACCAGAAAGAGGTGGGGAAAATCCATGCTTCTGTAACCCCAAAACAAGTGGATTTACTCTGTTAACTTTTCCTGACTCCAGGAGCTTTTGATATTATCCACTGATGCTAGCTTGTAACTGTGTGTGTGTGTGTGTGTGTGTGTGTGTGTGTGTGTGTGTATACATGCACATGAATATGTGTTTGTGTGTTGGGGGTTGGATACACACAAGGCAGATCTTGAGAAATTAATTTTGTGGTCTTCACTAAAATAAGCCTATCTTATGGCCACATAACATACAACACATAAAGAGGATGATTTGGCCGGGCACGGTGGCTCACGCCTGTAATCCCAGCACTGTGGGAGGCCGAGGCGGGCAGATTACCTGAGGTCTGGAGTTCGAGACCAACCTGGCCAACATGAGGAAACCCCATCTCTACTGAAACTACAAAAATTAGCTGGGCGTGGTGGTGCGCAACTGTAGTCCTGGCTGCTTGGGAGGCTGAGGCAGGAAAATCACTTGAACCTGGGAGGCGGAGGTTGCAGTGAGCCGAAATCACGCCAGTGCACTCCAACCTCGGCAGCAGAGCGAGACTCCATCTCAAACAAAAAAATGAACAAACAAAAAGAAGAAGATGCTTTAGTTCTAACATTAGCCGTGCTGAATAAGTGCAAAAAGAATGGAGAGAAAACACACTTTTAGGTGTGGAGTGATAATCGTTTCTCAGTGTCCTCACAGTGTTAGATTGGTTTTTGCGAGGCTGTGCTGAGAAGCTCCTGTAGCCTCTAATTACAGCATTTATTATCAGTCTTGGCTTAGTACAGAGGTACCAAAATTATGTTGCTTTGGTGTTAACTCCAGGTCTGTGATACCATCTCTGAACAGTTTGTGCAGACTATTTAGGAGAGAAGAGGGACTGGGGTCCTGGGTGGGTGGTGTGGGCAGCTGTGTATTATTTAACCCTAAACCATCCCTTCTGTCACAGATGGAAGAAAAAGATCCACGGTGGAAAAATTCAGAACGATAAACCACAGTGTTGAGAAGTGAGTCCTTTCAAAGAGATGTACTGAATGAAGCCTTTTCTAAAGAATGGGTCATCCATTCTTGGGGGAGCAAAACAATGACTAATTAATGAAGAACTGAGCGTGTGTGTACCTATAGGTGTAGATGTAGGTGTACGTATGGAGAGGGACAGAGAGAGGGGAAAGTGAGCACAGGATCCTACCATGTGTGCAGCATCAGTTAGTTCTACCTGAGAAATCATGCCCGTTGTGTTGAGAGGGATGCGGGATAACTTGGGACTAAATATGGATAAGCTGGGTATATAGTTCTTAGGATATTCAAGTAGAGAGTTCCTCTGGCCCACTATTGTGGAGATTTAGACAAAAAGTAACATTCAATTGAAAATATTTCCCACACAGGCTGCCTGTCTGAAGATGATTTACACCAAAACACAAAACAAAACAAAACAACTCCCCAGTCCTTGCCTAGAATCACATTGCTTGACTTGGAACTAGACATTCAAATCTTAGCAGTATTCAAGTAGGGATGAACCTCTGAAAATGTCATACCTGGGTAGTTACCAGTGGCGAAAATCTCTCAATACATGATTTGATTTGAAAAGTAGAAATATCTTTCTCCTCACCTCCTCTCCTCCTCCTCATCCTCTTCTTCCTCCTCAGCTTCTTCTTTAAATAGGTTATTTTGTTAGATTTCTTTTTATCAAAATATAAATAATGAGAATTGGTTTCTTGGTAATCATATTACTTTATGAAGACTAAAACATCTGGTACAATTGCCCTTTACCTTTACCTTCCAGAGGAATCTCAACTAGAAAGCTTTGATTTACCAGTTATTTCTTAATTCAAAATAATTCACTATATAATGTAAAATTGCAATGAGCATGTTATAAAAGTATCTTTCCTACACCATCTACCAATTCCTTTCTTCACAGAAATACATTTTATAGCAGTTTTCTCATAAGTACATATATGTATTTGTCTCTTTTTAAAATTTTACTTTTCTCACTAGAAATATATGTCAATGAATGTAACGTTTGAACACTTAAAAGACATATAATCATTATAAAGGATGAAGAGATATCCTTAATCTTAATTCGAACTCCATCACCCCTTACTTGCCCCGGGGACTCTTTGGGTACTTATTTTAACTATTTCTAGGTTCTTAGAGTGAATCTTTATGCCTTGAAATTAACACATTGATAGCTCCAGTAATTTATTTATCAACCTCAAGAATGTTCTTTTTAACCTATCTTTCTCCTATCACTGGTTAGATTACCATTTGTATGTTGTCTTTGTTTTTAGCATATATTTTCTTTCACCATCACCATAGTTGTTTGGCCTTAGTTCTATAATTTAAAGGTTTTTAAGGCTCATCATCACATTTTTATTATTTTTAAAGTATTTTTAATTTTTTAACTTTTAATTTCAGAAGGTACAAGTGCAGGTTTGTTACCAATAACGAGTTCTGAAATTGAGGCAGTAATAAGTAGCCAGCCGACCACGCAAAAATAGCCCAGGTTGATGACACTGTGCATATCCAGCTGTTGATGGATCTTTCCAGTCACTTCCCAGTATACTCCTATTAAGCACTGCTAGCACTTAGAAAACTTAATATTATTAAGGATAAAAACTTCGAGGGTTCACCTTACTCAAACACAGTTGAAAGAATGACTTTCCTGAGGGTTGATGCTGTTCTTTATTAATGGGAGTTATATTTGTATTAACCATTGACATTCATTCATCTCCTGTGGTTTTCTGTAACCAAGACAATCTTACATGGAAATTATATTAAGAAAAAGCAAAAATAACCAAAAAGGACATGTTTAGATATTTCTAAAAATAAAAATTATACAAATGCTAAGAACAGTATTATAACTAGCATATTAAAAGTATTAGATATTGTCCATCTGATATTCTGTAAAAAAATTGTTACTCTTTATATTTTTATTTTTATTTTTTTTTGTTTTGTTTTGTTTTTCTTTATTATTATTATTATTATTATTATTATTATTATACTTTAGGCTCTATGGTACATGTGCGCAACGTGCAGGTAAGTTACATATGTATACATGTGCCATGCTGGTGCGCTGCACCCACCAACTCGTCATCTAGCATTAGGTATATCTCCCAATGCTATCCCTCCCCCCTCCCCCCACCCCACAACAGTCCCCGAAGTGTGATGTTCCCCTTCCTGTGTCCATGTGTTCTCATTGTTTATTTTTAAAATGTACTTTAAAAATAGAAAAATGAATAAATAAATAAATTTTAACATAGGGAAAAAGAGAAAGGCGTTCCAGAGAAGGTAAAACATGAACTGAAGGCTGGAAAACATGTAAGAGGTAACCCAGCCAAAGGGACAGGGCAGGAGGAAGCCTTTCTAGGCAGATGGAGCTGTTTATAGTCTTTTGAGCAGAACATGAGGGAGTGTGTGTGTGTGTGTTTATGATGATATAAATCAGAGGTTGAAATATTGTTGGAGAACAAATATTAAGGAACAGCAACAGAAGCAGCATGGAGAGACAGGCTGGATCTGTGCCATGAAGTATCAAAGTCATGCTTGGAAATGTATACACTTTTCTGCAGACTACTGAGGAAACATTCAAGGATTTTAAACAAGAATATTTTTATTTCTAAAATAATCTTTCCAGCTAAACCACTGAAAATGGTTTAGAAGGGAATAATTCTGAAATCAGGTAATTCCATTATAAGGTTATTTTCCATAAACAAGATATTAATGAGAACCTGATTCAGGCAGGTGCTGAAGAAGCAACAGACTTGAAATATATGGAGGAATTGAAATCAATAGGACTTAGGAATCATTTCACATGGCAGAGAGGGAGAAAACAAATATTAGTGACAAGAATTTCATTTTTGTCACTAAGCAGAAGAGCAAGTTGTAGGGCAAAAGAACACCAAGAAAGTTACAAGTTTAATATAGAAGAAAAAAATGGTGCATCCAAGTTTTAGACACATGAGATAGGTAGGTATGTGTCTGGAGACTATGAGATAGGCTGGGCATGGGTGTACAGGTGTGAGATTTACACGCATATAGAGAGTTATTAACCCATCAGAGTAAATGTGATCACTTAAAAGAGAAGGAAGAGAAGATATCTATCTCTTGGACTTTAATGAATACCATTATTCCAAAATACAAACAAAGAGAAGTATATAAGAAAAGAAACTGAGACTAAAAGGCATACTGAGAATATAGGGGAATAACTGAGAGAGAGAAGGAGAGATTGAGAGAAAAAGAGACTTATATCATAGAAGCCAAAGGATTGCATGCCCGTATCAAAACACCTTATGTACCCAATAAATATATGCACCTACCATGTGCCCACAAAAGTATACATTAAAAGAAAATTAAAAACCAAAGAAACAATGAACTCTGAAAAAGAGAAAATGGACCAATTTCCAAGAAAGAGCAAACAAAATAAGGAAAATTGAAAGTGCTTTGGATTTATAAACAAGGGGGCTATTTCCAGTCTTTAACCTAAGAAGTTTTGATACACAAGCCAGAATAGAGAGAGTTTAAAAATACATAAGACATTTAAAAGTGGAGACAATGAGTTTATATTTCTCTCTCAAGAAGTCTGAGAGAATTGGCAGTTGGTAGAAGGCTGAGCCAAGGCCAGCAAAGGGTTCTGGAGGCTCATTACCCACCCCACTTTTAGAAACATTGTAGTTTTGAATGAGATCAATGATCTCAAAGAAATCTCACACAAGTTTTCTTACACAACCTGCTGAGTTCTAGGGGTTTTTCCTTTCTTACAGTGCCAGGAAACTCTTATTCTCACATATCTAATCAACCGTTTCTTGTGTACAATTTCATATAACTATGCAAAGCTGAATGAGAGCATCATCTCTCTCTGCAACTCCTTGACATGTGCTTACCTGTGCTGTAAGGCTGCTTTGCTTGTAAATTCATGTAATAAACTTTTCGTTGCAAGTATATGGTATGGTGAGGCACCAGTGGTGTGTGTCTGCTTCCCTTTGCAAATTATGGATGACCACAATTAAAATATTTCACTTAATCTACTGCTGTGATATTTTGAAAAGAACACAACTGATCTAGGCCGTCATTTGCAGGACCAACAACTAGGTGGTCATGGCCTATCAGGACCTCGAATAGATCAGGGCACAGCATAATTAGGAGTCAAAATCCAAAGAGCACTGGATGTGTTGTTAAGGCTTCCAATAGTCAATGAGAAGGAAGCCTGGCTCAACAATTCCTTAGAAGAACCCACCAATGCAAATGTGAACAGCTGTGTTTGCTGTGATTATGGTTGCTGGTGGGCCAGCTAAAGTTTCAGAAGCAAGACATGCTGTGGACGGTGGCTGCTCCAATAATGCAGGAGCCTGAAAGGTACCTAAGAATATTATAGAGCTAAACCCATGCTAGAGACCCCAGGGACCATGCTATGGGGCAAAAATGGAAGTGGGGAGCCTTTCTAGAGGTGTTTTCCTGTGGAATGGAAAGACTAGCAAGTTAGTTAATAGGCCGAAGGAAAATCTAGACTGCATTTAGAAGTGTCAAGGAAGGGATAAACAGAAATAAAAACTAAGGATGGGGCCAGGAATCCTGCTCTTCAAAGGGGGAGAACCAAATGCTCCTGGGTTTGCTATTTATATCAGAGCTTCCATAGCTAGTATTCCTGTTTGTTTGTTGGTTCATTGGTTCATTGGTAGGTAGTTTGCTGTTATTTTGTCAGCCTGTATAATTGACATGCACATTTGGAGCATGAAGGTGATTGGCTATGATGGTAGGACATTTCTTTTGTGACCCCAGCTAGGGACCTTAAAAGGGTCAGCCAACAGCATGACCAAGAACAATCCTAAACTGTAGTTGTTGGGGAAACCAGCCCCACACCACCCAGCAGGTACCCCAAGTCCAGTGGAGAGAAAGGAGTTAGAAAGAGACAGAAGAAGCATTTAAAAGGCGGGTCCAGGCGACCGGAGCATCAGAGCCTTGCTCAGGGCCCAGAGCTCTCGGGCTCCACCCAATTTATTGGTTTACAAGCTCTTTGTTCTCAGGGCAGATGGGAAGGGGAGGAAGGGATGAGGAAAAGGATTAATCAGTGAAGGAGAACTCGTGAGTCATTCAATAAGATGTATAGCAGTGGCAGTTTCTGTGAATTTCTTTGAGCAAAGGCGTGTGTCTAAACTACCTGAGATCTTCCACTTATCAGGACTGAAATGGGTGGGAGTGGGTTTCAGGAGGAGCCAAGATGTTTGATTATACTCCTCTGCTTCAAGATAGTGTTATCTCCCCCAGCAACCTGCGGAATGTGCTGAGCAGTTATGCTCTCCGGGCATAAAGACATGAAGGCAACAAGGAGACTTTTGTCCTCAGAGGCAGCCCATGGCTTCCCATGGGTGTCTCACACAGGGCAGACCAACTCAACTGGCACCCCAGAAACTCTCTTTCCCACAGAAGTCTTTCTGGAGTCTCAACTGAATAATTAGTATATTCATTGAGACCTCTCTACTTGCCCATTTAAATCTCCAGCATCTCCCATCATCATTCAACTTCCAGAATCTTGGCTCCTCTCACAGCCTCCAGTAGTTGTTCTCTTCCAAGACTTTTAGATTCTTAAAACATGTATGACAATTCAGTGGTGGAGGGTACCTCCATGCTAGTTCCTGGACTATTCTCTATGGTAACATGTGCTGATAAATACAGCTGCCTGGGCAGCCTCAAGCTGATCTGTGCTTTTCTCCATCCAGAGAGACTATGACGTCTACTTAGGCTCCACTTTTTAAACCACAGCTTGAAAAGTGGCTCCAGCCAGAATGCAGTGACTGTGAAGCTAACTTTCTAAGTTATCTTTAAGAATCACAGTACTGTCTTGGAATGTTGTCCAATGTCTAAAATACATGCTTTATATAATTTGTCTAGTTTCATAATCTTTGTGGAATAGAGTAAACCTTCTATTTGGTCATTTCTAGAATCAAACATTACAAAAATTTTAACAGCTACCACTCAATCACCTTCCCTAAACACTCACTAGGGATTTAGATAATATGTGAAAACAGTTTTTAAAATGCAAGAAAGAAATAGAAAGAATTTTTATATAAAGAAAAGTGTAATCCAATAATTATTTTATCTTAATTATCAGTATTTAAAATATAATTAATATTTAATACTATTGCACTTCTGACTTTAACATTTATTTTGCCATTGTGAAATGCCGCAGAACAGAGAAGGAAGTATATTTCAGGGTCTTCTCAAAGATGCATATGGCCTATTTTTAAAGAACAGGTACACACAACTGATGTAAGGAAACAACAAGAGAGGAAAAGATATAAAGTAAGATGTGGTAGCTGACAAAGAAAGGCATGAAACCTAAGCTCCCAAATAGAATGTAATGTTTATATGTAATGAAATTGCTGTTTCATCTTGTCTCATTGCTAGAATGTCCTCTTTTATCATCCGATAGAAGAACAAGCTGGGGAGAACAGACTGTATTTAAGTCCACTCTGTATTAATCCTGAGTGAAAGCAAGGAGTAAAAAAACTACTGAAGCACTTCTCAAAGTCTGTTCCACAAAATGCATTGTGCTGTTCCTGGAAAAGTTCATATATAGTCACAAAAAACTTAATAAATCTTGAAGACAATGAGAAATTCTACATTAAAATGACCTGATTAATTTGGTTTAATGTAGCCTTTCACAAAATTGCTTAACTACACAGAAAAAATGTATGCAATTATATCTACTAATATGATCTATGTTATTATATGGTTATGATGACTTGAAATGAGTAATCTTTGGAACACAATTTGAGAACTCCTGAGTTATTTTATTTCAAAGTGTGTAAATGAGAGAAAAGGAAAGCCTGCAGACAACATGATGCAGTTTTTTTCCTGAGTCAAATTGATCAGTGGAGCTATTGAAAGATCCCTTAAAGTGGTCTTCAAGACTAGAAAAATAATACACGTTTGACCCAGTAACCATACAACTCAGGAGGAGACACATGAAAACTATGTTTAGGCAGATGAAAACATGGGTCGCAGAGTAACTTAGAAGTCAGTGTATATCAGAGAAAACAAAGTCAGGAGATACTATTCCAGTGTTCAAAATACAAAGGTCAACAGACAAAAAGACAAATTGCAGTATTCCGGGTGAGACAGAGGAGCATGCCTATTACTCAGCAATGTTACAGAAGGTGTATCTGCGCTAATGGAAAAGTCAGAAACAGGATGGTGAAAAGAGCAATGTAATAGCAACATCATCAGCCCAGCTAGGCCTTTTATTAGAAAAAGAAAAATAGAATAGACACTTCAGGAAAAGACTGATAGAAGCCAACATTCCACTCAAAAAGGATTTTATAGCACACACCACAATGATCAGACACATTTCTACCAGCAGCAGAAGACAGCCAGCCATAAGAATATTAAAAGGTACTTGTAATAAAAATAGAAAAAAAAGTTTATTTTTAAGAACCTGTATATCAAACAGTAAATCTATCTAGTAAACATGAAAAACACTGACGATTAAATAGGAGTCAAATCAGTATTATGTATACATGTAAATTATTTGCAAACCTGTATTGTTTAGCTAATTAACTCATAGATCATTTTCATCCATTTGTTTATTATTTATTGACCAATAATATATAATTCTGATGTAATTCTCATTTAGATTGATGTTTAAATGGGCATGTTTAAACTTGAGTGAAGTCAATGTTATGATTTTGGTACCTAAATATAAATTAACTTTGTGTCTAAGAGATGACAGCTTACCAGATAACCGGCCTTTACTTAGATATTTGTGTTTCATACTGTACCATCAAACATATGATGATGCTGATCCATCGTCAATAAAGGGTGGGTTTCAAAGTATTTGCGAGCTGGGTTCTTTTTGCTGATTTTTGGTTTTATAGGTTTGGAATATGGTAGATATGATCAAGTTATATTATTAAAAAACAGATTCATGTCCTAATTATTAGTACGGTGTTCTAAAACAATGATGAACCAACAAGAGAGTTATCTTCATAGAGAAAATCTATACCTTCTAAGTAACATGTGTTGGGGTTTTTTTGTTTTTTTAGTTACACCTGTTATGAAATAGAGAAGTAAATGTTATGTTTGCATTTAAAAAATTTCTATCTGGATAAATGTATCTAAAATATTCATAAAATTAAGCTTTTTCAGTATAAAAAACATAGTTTCCTAAATTGTTTACAGAGTGACTATAAGCTAATGGAGATATTTTGAGCACAAGGTGCAGCCGAATTTTAAATAACTTCTCTTACTCCTCATCAGTATCTATATGATTTCTAATCATTCCTGTACACATCAGCTGTGATGAGGATGAATCCAGGTGTGATGAACATGATGTTCTTGTTATTCCGAAGGATGTTTATTTTTATTTATACCATTGTGTTTAGGCTGCTCAAGCACTGTTTAGAACAAGTAGGCATGCAAAGCTTCCAAGTCAATCCTTATGCTAGCTGCATTTTTGGAGTGGATGTAGGCTCTCTTCTCTTTTGGATATAGATTTCCAATTGGTATAGTATGAGTGATGCTAGGATACTAATTCTGAAATTGCCCTTAGTTCTACTGTGGTATAAAAAAGTGTTGTCTATATAGTGGATCTATCTGAATTTTAAAACTCTTTAGGAAATCTGAGAAAAAAGAAAACAGAAATTTCCCAATGTCAACTTCTGTTAAAGAAAAACTTTCCAAGCCAGATGTCTGTCCATAGAGTTGTATGTCAAGAACTTTGCATACTTATAGGTAATCATGCAAACCTTCTTGGAACACATATTCCATTTATTTTGTTGTTGTTGTTGTTACTGAGATTACAGAGACTTGGCAAAAAGGGCATTTTTACTTATCAATCTAACAGTAGATCCAAAAACCTTAGCATAATATAGGGTTTTTTTCTTAAGCATTTATTTGCCGAATAAACAAGCGATTCCTGTTTATTTCTACATGATAATAATTTTGAAGCTCAATCCACCCGCAAGTCTAATGCTTCATATTTGCTGCTGTGCAAACAGGAAAACTAAACAAGAGCCAACTAGAGAAACAAAGCTTAATGTTAGGAGCCCACCTGATCACACCCAGCAAACGGTTATATTTGGCTGATACTTATTAAAGCTGCATATTTGAGTCTATTAAGATGCATTTCATTACCTCTGACAAATGCAAATAGGCTTTCAACCTTTTCAGAGCAGCAGGATTTATTGTACAGTTGAAAGAATGATTGTATCTGCCTGTGGGCTTGGTGTAGTCTAATTTCATAATACATACACAAACAAGATTTGTTCTTGGAGTAACACTGAGACAATTTCAGAGCTGTAAGTCAGGTGTTTGATGAGCTCCTGAAAATATTTGTTTAGTATTCTGAATAATACATATAATTTACAGTGTTATCCTGAGATAACGAGGAAACGTTATTTCAAATAACAGCTTACTTGGTAAACATGGTTTTCAGTGGAGATACTTCCCAGCTATCATGAGAAACCATATATTTATTTTAGGTAAGCTCAAATCTATAACTCATGTGCCAAGAAAATTATGAATATTGGAGTGAATTGGCTGACATTCTGCCAAGTAAGATTTAACTAGCAGCATCAAAAATACAAATGGATTAATGCAAATTAATTGCTTTGAAAATGCTTTATTGCACTGATAAAAGCTACATTTTACTTGAAGTGCAATGGGCAAACTATAACTCTTAAAGGCCACCAGAAAAATATAATAAAAAAAATTTGAAATAATTGTAATATAAAGTATTAAAAATATGTCCACTTTCAAAGTTTAGCTTACAAAAAATGTTATTTCCACATATCAATTTTTTACCTGAATTTTTAAATTTTTATTTTTTCAAATTTAATTATACTTTCCCACAAAGAATGAGATACACCTTAAATGTCCTGGTACACTTTATTTCAACAGTTAACTTAAATTTAGGTAGTTGGAGTACTGGTTCTTCTATTATTTAAAAAAAAATTATTTATTTATCAAATCTGCATTTGCTTTTTCCTCTGCTCATTTGAGTTTTGTATGAAGTTAGAAGATTTCAAAATTGATTTCCAATTATTTGTTTCTCTGTTTGCTTCCGGGGAAACTGTAACGAATCCTTAAAGGTGTAAACATATTACTCCACAAAATATAGACAGATGATAGATATAGACAGATAGATAGACATACATATGTGTGCATGTATATATGTATATTCTTATATAAGTTATATATAGTAATAATCACAATAAATAGATATTATTTTCCACACACATCTATCTTAGGCAATGTTTGGTGGAGTCTTGCAGACCTGAAAAATGCAACATAACTGCTTGTATTAGTAGGTTCTATTTCCTCGTCATTGTTTTAATAAATCAATTTTTTTCTGATCAATCTTCTAATGTGAGAATAGTAGAGAGATTTTAAAATAATAAATTAATCTAGTTAACTGAAAGAAAAACAGGTTGAAAAGTTCCAGGAAACATATTCTGAATTAAGGCACAATTCCATATCAATGTTTTTTAGTTGTAAGTCATTGTTTATAGTATTAAATATATTAAAAATATGTGACCACCTTAAATTCCCCTAAAGATAAAAGCTTTAGTTCTTCATTGTAAACTTTGCAACTACATCAATTTTATTTCATGTAAAAACAAAATTTATACCAGATTTTATTCTTTATCATTTAGACACGTGTTATTATTAAATAAATATATTTCAAAGGAATATAGGAAATGAACAAAGGAACTGAATTATAATGAATTAGAAAATAAAAAAGTATCAATAAGAGACATTTGTACAGTACAATGAGCAAATATACACACACACTACCAAATGAGGTCAATGTTTTTTCTCTGACTTCTAGATAAATACTTTACCGACAATAAGAAAGAAAATCCAGTTCCTTTCATGGTACTACCAACAAGAGTGGAAAAGTGAACTAGATAACCTGAATCTGCCTCCCAGTGACAAAGTTCGTATCTTTAAATAGCCCCCATCTCTTTCTTCCTCATCCACTTGGCCACCCCTGTATCTGCCACCACATGCATGCATAAATTTCTCATTACCACCCACGGTATTCAGTGTAAAGAAAGAGTACTTTCCATAAAAGAACAGCTCCTGGATACTGATACTTGTCTGCTCAGTATGTATCTCTTCTTTATAGAATAAAATACAGGCAAGATTTAGAAAGCTTCAGGTCTTTTAAGTCTTCAATCTTACTGATTAGCAACAGGATAGGAGAGGTAAACTCCGTCTTCAACGTGCTCCAATCTCTAATTGAATCACAGGCAATTAAATATGTTCTCTTAAAATTGGCATTAGTTAATAAAAATTATTTCAAAAATATGAAAATGACTATTGTGATCCTTGAGTCTCATAACTAATGAAGCCAAATGTGTCATTCATGCAGCCGCCACACTAGGTGTTCTCCATTTTCTAGGTATGTATCAGAGAACATAAAAGAAGATCCCTGCTCTTATTCAGCAATAATATTGTGGGGTGGGGGGAATAAAAATTATAGGAAAATAAACAATTTTAGCCTCCTTAGTCTAGATTAGTCAAAGTTTCTACATTATCCCAGTCATCAAATATTTACTAAACGTCTATAAAACACTGGACACCGTTCCGGTAGTTGTGAATAAACAGAAAGACCTCAGTCCTCATGCACTTACATTCTAATGGTAGAGGATAGACAATACATTAAATAAGCAGGTAAAACACAAAGTATGTCAGATGCTAATAAGTACTGTAGCGAGAAAATAACCAAGGAGAGTGCATAGAGAATGCCAAACCAATGGGGATGGCAGTGTCAGGTTTTCATTTAAATTCAGATAGTCAAGAAATTACTCTCTCTCTGAGTCAGGTGGGCAAAGTTCTGAATGAGGTGAGATAGCCAGGGCTGAGAATCACCATGGGGCAAAAGATTATTGATGCCTTGCTTGTTTCAAAAACAGTAGGAAAGCAAGAACGCTTAGAATTAGTACTCAGGAAGAATCACAGCAAGAGAAGAGCTGAGACAGATAAAGACCTATGTTAGAGGGAGTATACTGATGGTGCAGTACCTTATAGGCTTACAGAATCCCGCAGTATTTTATAAAACCCTGTAGACCATTATAAGGGCTTTGAATTTTAATCCTAGTGAAATGAGAAGCATTTGGGCTGATACGGTTCAGCTCTGCGTCCCCACCCAAATCTCATCTCAAACTGGAATCCCCACGTCTCCAGGGAAGGACCTGGTGGGAGGTGATTGGATCATGGGGTGATTTCCCCCATGCTGTTCTTGTGATAAAGAGTGAAATCAATAAATGTAATCCAGCATATAAACAAAACCAAAGACAAAAACCACATGATTATCTCAATAGATGCAGAAAAGGCCTTTGACAAAATTCAACAACCCTTCATGCTAAAAACTCTCAATAAATTAGGCATTGATGGGAAGTATCTCAAAATAATAACAGCTATCTATGACAAACCCACAGCCAATATCACACTGAATGGGCAAAAACTGGAAGCATTCCCTTTGAAAACTGGCACAAGACAGGGATGCCCTCTCTCACCACTCCTATTCAACAGAGTGTTGGAAGTTCTGGCCAGGGCAATTAGGCAGGAGCAGGAAATAAAGGGTATTCAATTAGGAAAAGAGGAAGTCAAATTGTCCCTGTTTGCAGATGACATGATTGTATATCTAGAAAACCCCATTGTCTTAGCCCAAAATCTCCTTAAGCTGATAAGCAACTTCAGCAAAGTCTCAGGATACAAAATCAATGTACAAAAATCACAAGCATTCTTATACACCAATAACAGACAAACAGAGAGCCAAATCATGAGTGAACTCCCATTCACAATTGCTTCAAAGAGAATAAAATACCTAGGAATCCAATTTACAAGGGACGTGAAGGATCTCTTCAAGGAGAACTACAAACCACTGCTCAAGGAAATAAAAGAGGATACAAACAAATGGAAGAATATTCCATGCTCATGGGTAGGAAGAATCAATATCGTGAAAATGGCCATACTGCCCAAGGTAACTTACAGATCAATGCCATCCCCATCAAGCTACCAATGACTTTCTTCACAGAATTGGAAAAAACTACTTTAAAGTTCATATGGAACCAAAAAAGAGCCCGCATCGCCAAGTCAATCCTAAGCCAAAAGAACAAAGCTGGAGGCATCACACTACCTGACTTCAAACTATACTACAAGGCTACAGTAACCAAAACAGCATGGTACTGGTACCAAAACAGAGATATAAATCAATGGAACAAAACAGAGCCTTCAGAAATAACGCCGCATATCTACAACCATCTGATCTTTGACAAACCTGAGAAAAACAAGCAATGGGGAAAGGATTCCCTATTTAATAAATGGTGCTGGGAAAACTGGCTAGCCACATGTAGAAAGCTGAAACTGGATCCCTTCCTTACACCTTATACAAAAATTAATTCAAGATGGATTAAAGACTTAATTGTTAGACCTAAAACCATAAAAACCCTAGAAGAAAACCTAAGCATTACCATTCAGGACATAGGCATGGGCAAGGACTTCATGTCTAAAACACCAAAAGCAATGGCAACAAAAGCCAAAATTGACAAATGGGATCTAATTAAACTAAAGAGCTTCTGCACAGCAAAAGAAACTACCATCAGAGTGAACAGGCAACCTACAAAATGGGAGAACATTTTCGCAACCTACTCATCTGACAAAGGGCTAATATCCAGAATCTACAATGAACTCACACAAATTTACAAGAAAAAACAAACAACCCCATCAAAAAGTGGGCGAAGGACATGAACAGACACTTCTCAAAAGAAGACATTTATGCAGCCAAAAAACACATGAAAAAATGCTCATCATCACTGGCCATCAGAGAAATGCAAATCAAAACCACAGTGAGATACCATCTCACACCAGTTAGAATAGCAATCATTAAAAAGTCAGGAAACAACAGATGCTGGAGAGGATGTGGAGAAATAGGAACACTTTTACACTGTTGGTGGGACTGTTAACTAGTTCAACCATTGTGGAAGTCAGTGTGGCGATTCCTCAGGGATCTAGAACTAGAAATGCCATTTGACCCAACCATCCCATTACTGGGTATATACCGAAAGGATTATAAATCATGCTGCTATAAAGACACACGCACACGTATGTTTATTGCAGCACTATTCACAATAGCAAAGACTTGGAACCAACCCAAATGTCCAACAACGATAGACTGGATTAAGAAAATGTGGCACATATACACCATGGAATACTATGCACCCATAAAAAATGATGAGTTCATGTCCTTTGTAGGGACATGGATGAAATTGGAAATCATCATTCTCAGTAAACTATCGCAAGGACAAAAAACCAAACACTCCATGTTCTCAGTCATAGGTGGGAATTGAACAATGAGAACACATGGACACAGGAAGGGGAACATCACACTCTGGGGACTGTTGTGGGGTGGGGGGAGGGGGGAGGGATACCATTAGGAGATATACCTAATGCTAAATGACGAGTTAATGGGTGCAGCACACCAGCATGGCACATGTACACATATGTAACTAACCTGCACATTGTGTACATGTACCCTAAAACTTAAATAATAATAATAATAAAAGAGTGAGTTCTCTTGAGATCTGATGGCTTAAAAGTGAAGTTTCCCCACACTCAACCCTCTCTCCCGCTGCTGTGAAAGAAGGTGCTTTCTTCTCCTTCTCCTTCCACCATGATTGTAAGTTTCTTGAGGCCTCCCCAGCCATGCAGAACTGTGAGTCAATTAAACCTCTTTTGTTTATAAATTACCTGGTCTCAGGTAGTATCTTCATAGCAGTGTGAAAACGGACTAATACATGAGCATTTTGAGGAGATTTCATGTGACCTGATGTATTAACAGGGAAGAGGATAACAAGACCAATTAGGGTAGTACGGCAAGTAGCTGGAGGAAAGAGGAGCATGAAGCGGTATTGTTATAGCAGAGGAAGGGGTGAAGAATCACTGGAATTTGAAAATACAGTCTATAGGGTTTATTGGTGATTAGAGTTAGTGTGTGAGAGAAAGAGAAGAAACAAGATTTTTGACCTGAGCCGGGGGATAATGGAGTTGTTACTAACTGAGATGGAGAATCAGGGAAGGAACTGCTTTTGGAGGAGAGACCAAGAGTTCTATGGACACATAAGTTGTAAGATGCCTATTAGGCACCTAGGATATCTAAGTATGAAGATGAACATAGAACTCTGGGGTTCAGGGGAAAGCTCCAAGTTAGAGATTTATGTTTGGAAACAATTATATTTAAAAGTATAAGAATCGATGAGGAAAGTATGATAGTCACATGGAACTATGCCTCAGGGAATTTCTAATGAGAATATTCTCAGACATTTATAATGGACGTAACACAGAGTTAAGTCTTTAATACATGTTAGCTGTTATTGTTTTTTAGGGTTCTGCTTTACGTGCCATTACTTTTTATTCATAATAACCAGAGTAAGTAACTACCAGAAACCATAGTGTCAAGCCTGACCAAAATATATTACTACCCGTGTAGCTGAAGTTATATGTCACAGATTATAAGCAAGGCTCAGAACACAGGTGGAAATAAAAGGCAACATTCCTAAGATAGCAGGAGGGTGAAATGCTTAATAGATAGTGGATTCATGGAGATTTAGCCATAGAGCATCCTTTTCTGATAATAAGTAAATGTGCCATCAGACTGTCCCCCACAAATAGGTTTATATTGCTCTATATTGGGATAATTCAGAGTCAAACTCAGAAGCAACTTGGTTGGCATGTAAAAGTCATAAAATATTAAACTTGGCCATATTCTAAAAGGAAAGTGAAAAGAAAGACTAGCAGAAAATTTAGAAAATGTGTTGGGGTTGTGCTCTATGATGTTTTTCTTTATGTTTGCCACTCAAGAAATTCTTCTATTTAATTAGCAAGAATAAGACACATGAGCATTTTCAGTTATTTCAAATACTATTTTTTATATTGCTTTAAATCATAACCTTATTGAGCTCTAATTAAAAATAAGAGGAGATAATAAGAGTAACAAGTGTTTCTGCAATCACATTACACTGATTTTAAAGAATGAACTTTATGAGTAGCAAGAGATTCAGAGTGATTTCAGTCCCATCCCCAAGGAAACCCTGATAAAATCTATGGTAACATTTACTGGTCTTTCCACATTTTGCTTTTATGTTTCAATCAAGTTTGGCAAAACAGATTAGTCACTTGCAAAAACTCATTTTTCAGTCAATATTCGTTGTGTTTTTCTTGTATGTTTTTCTCATTTGAATCACTGTTAAATTGTGTAGCAAAATGAAAATTAGTATTTTCTTGATCAATCATTATATTTCTATCCAAGTTCCCAGATGCAAAGCATAAACACTGAAGTGGCCAGTTAGGAATAAACCCTCATGAGCCATTGCTCCATCAGCATATTTGCACTTGAAGTTCCATTAGCAAACATTACTCAGAGTATTACACATTATAAAATATGTTACACAGACATATCTACACCTTAACAGATATTGAAAGGCTGCATCTATTATGTCACCTAGTGGATAAAAAGAAAATAGCAAGACTACACCCCACATATTTGGGGGCAGCAGTCAGATCTTAAAGTATTTCTTGAGTTTACAGTACCTGACCAGAAAAATTGTAGAAGCAATTGGATAATAGATGTAGTGACTTCTGGTTCTCAGGAGAAGGGGGTCATAATTTAAACATAAAGTTATCTCCAGAAGTGAGAGAAAAGTTGAGGATCTGGTGATAAGACCTAAGTGGGATTTTGTTTGTTTTTCATAAAAGCTAATCCAAGTCCTGTCCAAAGAGAAATATGGTATAGATACTACTGGCACATATCATGCAAGCTACTTCAAACTTCTCTATATATGTGAGTTGACATAACTGATGAGACTATCACTTTCGCTTTCAACAGCTAAAGAATTATTTCCCTCAGAAATGAGGAAGTAAAGCCAAATCGTAATATAGCAAAATCATGATCAGACATGTGTTTTAAGGGTTTTGAAAACCAGCTTGTAAGGCAATTTTATAGATTATTCAAAAGTCTAATTAGTCTCAGGAACAAAAATGATTGAAATACTTTTCTACAAGAGATGAGAAGCTACCTAATCATTGTCAAACATAAACTTAATTGATAGTCACAATTTTAAACCTCAAGGCCTAACTATTGGTTAAGGGTTTACATTTTTATTGAGTATATTTTAATGGAACTTGACCCTCCAAATTTTGACTGAAACTTGTTTTTCCTGACACAAGTATGTGACCTACATATGTAGCTTACAACCCACATAGCACAATCCTAAGAACTGATAGATACATTATGCAGTTTAATTTTTCTTTTTAAATAAAAAGATTAGCTCTTGTTGGAAAGTTTTACTTACTGGAAAAACAACAAGCAAATTTTTAAAAAGAAAAGAAAGCTCACATATCCTTACAATTCCAAAAGAAGGAAGACGCCCATATTCTAATCAATTTACGTGAACTTGTCTCTTCATCCCACTGATGAGTAGTTATGCAGCTGAAAAACAGGCATAAAATCTGTCAACAATTTTAACATGACTAGTTAAGGAGAACTGCTGCTAGTTCCACTACACTGATCTGAAGCATAAATATAGTTAGCTTGGGCAAGCTTGTCAACCAGGTCATCTGCCTTAGGCATGAACCTAGCGTACAGCATTTTTGATGATTCTTTACTAGATTCCAACTGTCAAGCAACTCTAATGCTATTTTTCTTAGGTGTTAGTGTAATTGTCCTTGACTGAGAAGTGACTTAGTTTCTTCGTGTTCCATATATCTGTAGCTTCTTGCCCAAGGGACTTGTCCCAGCCTTCACTCATGTCATGTTCCATTAGCTATGGTTAACTAGGAGTAGATTTAAATAGCCTAAAATGTTTTTTTTCTAAAAATTGAAAAAGTAAAGGAATTGAATCTTCAATTATTCATAAAGGTTTTTCAGGTGAGTGAATATGTGTATGGGCTCACGTGCATATACACATGGGTTAGCACCTGTTGTTTTTTTCTTTAACCTGTACTGGTAAAAATAGACATAAGATAGTGATAGGCACCTCAATATTTTCATTAGCTCATTAGACTTGGATTCTCCAGTTGGCCAGCAATAAGACTTACTCTAATTTTTTGATATTTAATAAAGCCTAACATATACTACTATAAGCGTGAATCAAAAATTAACATTAAGACAATAATATTGAGACTTTGCAATATTACAAAGATTTTCATCATGACATTTTTATAATAGTAATGAATTGATAATGATTATTAAGCATCTCTTATATATTTAAAATATGAAAAAAGGTCTAAACTCATTTAAATGGAAAAGTTTTCATTATATTTTGTTAAATAAAAAAGTAGATTACAAAGTCCATGTATGATATAATTGTGTTTGGAGGGAGAGTACTAAATATTCAAAAGTAGATATGTAGACATAGAAAATTATCTCAAGAGATATACTTTAAAATGGTAATCATCATTATTCCTTGATAAAAGGATTTCAAGTCAAGTTTTGTTTCTTCTTTATTACTTGTTATGTAGACAAATTTGTGGTATATCCATACAAAGAAATGCTACTCAGCAGTAGTAAAGAACTAATGGTACATACAACAACATGAATGAATCTCAAAATAATTATACTAACTGTTATTCTAGTCAGCCTGAATTGTCCATCTACAGATCAGTAACCAAATATATATCTAAAAGGTGTGTCATCTAGGAGTTTTAGTGAAGGTGACAAATAATTAATTTCCTATCTTTAGAAATAAGCCATCTAATTGCACATTTTGCATGATGGAAATAAAATGTTTTGTACTGCTGAGATAAACTGAGAGGCCTGTTAAAAAACTGGCATGTTCCTTAGAGTCAACATGAGTACTGCTATTATCTAAAGACATCCTTGGTCTCTTCAAAATTATGTATGCTATGAGTCAAGACTGAGCATTATATTGGAAGGGAAAAAAATGACAAATAGAATGAATTAACATTCTGTTTATTATTCTACTGTTAAAACAATAACTTATTAATTTTCTGTAAGATCATATGCTGTAATTACTGAAATGAAAACATTTGAATGTTGCCTTAGCTTTGATTCATTCTATTAAATACAAGATGCATGAAATTAAGCCATTACAATATTGTGAATTTCTCGGTTTTGATAACTGTACGAGGGCATGAAGTTGTTAATGTTAGAAGCATGTAAATTCTACATTATTTTACACCATTTCTGTGAGTCTAAAATTGTCAAAATTTAAAAAATAAAAGTATGTCAAAATTAAAAGTTTAATAAATAATAATTATGCTGAATTAAAGAAGCCAGACATTATATAGCATTATGCTACATAATCCATTTATGTGAAACTTACAAAAAGTACAATCTATAGAAACAAAAAACAAATAGTTGGTCGTCTGAGGCTGGCTGCAATCAGAAACTGACTGCAAGGGGCATAAGGGAACTTCTTAGTGATAATAAAAAACGTTCAAAACCTGTATTGTCATAATCATTGCACGACTGTATACGTTACTAAAACTCATTAAATTGTACACTTAGAATGAGTGTATTTTATGGAATATATCTGCATCCAATAAAGATTAAGAAAAGAAATGTGGCCGGGCGCAGCAGCTCACGCCCGTAATCCCATCACTTTAGGAGGCCGAGGCGGGCGGATCACAAGGTCAGGAGATCGAGACCATGGTGAAACCCCGCCTCTACTAAAAAAATACAAAAAATTAGCCGGGCGTGGTGGTGGGCGCCTGTGGTCCCAGCTACTCGGGAGGCTGAGGCAGGAGAACGGCGTGAACCCGGGAGGCGGAGTTTGCAGTGAGCCGAGATCGTGCCACTGCACTCCAGCCTGGGCGACAGAACCAGACTCCGTCTCAAAAAAAAAAAAGAAATGTATGTAGACATGTGTATACACCTATGCAAAGATGTACATATAGGAATTTCATTGTAAAATTGATCATAAGAGAGGAGAAAAAAAGAAAAACTGTGAAGACACCAAAATATCCCAAACCAATACATTGAATAAGTTATTATTCAGTCATGTAATTCAACAATGTACAGCTGTGACAAGAGAAAGACTATATATGTGTGCAGATAAAGAAATATTTCTAAGATGTAAAAGTAACAAAACAGAACACAAAACAGTATGTATATTAAGGTACACTTTCTAAAAGGAGAAAATATCATAACTTGTATATTTTTCATGAGTATAAAAATAACTGAAATCACACAAAAATTAACAGAAGGACTGAAGGAATAGAAAAGAGAAAATGAAATTATTACTTTCATTTTAAGCTCCTCTATTTAATTTTAATCTTATATATATGAAGCTGATGATTATCCCCCAGTACCTACTTTCCCCTTCTTTCTGCCAATTTGCCCGTTTCTGACAAGGCTCATAGCTGCCCAGCTAGAGACTGTATTTCTCAGCCTGCCTTGCAATTAGGAAGGACTATACAACTATATTCTTACAATGCAAAGTGAGCTAAAAGCAAAGCATGCAATTTCCTGGACATTTTTCTTATAATAAAATTGCTTGACTTGTACCTCCTTATCTTTATTTTTCCTTCCAACAGGCTGTAGGATGGACATTAGCCAGCCTTGGCCATGCAAATGAGAACAGCACCTAGGTGACAGTGCATTCTAGAGCTGAGCTATCTACTTTTTTTTTTTTTTCCAGACGGAGTCTCGCTCTGTTGCCCAGACTGGACTGCAGTGATGCCATCTCACCACACTGCAACCTCCACCTCCCGGGTTCAAGTGATTCTCCTGTCTCAGCCTCCCAAGTAGCTGGAATTACAGGTGTGAGCCACTGCACCCAGTCTGAGCTATTTTCTATCTCCTAACCTTAAAATTGTTATCTGAAAGATAAATATCTATTTCATGTAAGCTCTTGAATTTTGAGATCTTTTTATGGCAGCTTGGTCTATACCCTAACAATGACAGCACATGTTCTATTTTAAATATAATTTATATTTTTAAAATTCAAGATCAAGAAAACACGTATATTTAAAGTAAGACAATCAATGTATAAATCCCATTACTTATTCATTCACTACTGACATTTAAATAGCATTTAAAACTTTCATTTTAGAAACGTATAGTAATTTACCAGTTGATATTTCTAACTTTTAATCTATAAATCCCAAATATTTCTTAACATACTTGTGTAAAAAAAAAATGACCCGTTGTTATGTCCAAAGGAAAAAGCCAGTTCTTTTCATCTTGTTTCAGAGATTTTTTTTATATTCACTTCTCTTCATTTTCCTAGACAACCCTCTCACAAGACTATATTTCATTTTGACAGCTATGATACTGTCACTTGTTTACTTCTCATCAGATAATGGACTTTGGTATCTGCTTAGCTTTACTTTATTCTTGAAAGAAAAATGTCATCCTGAGGCTAACATATCTTACTGATAGCTGTCAGTACAGTAACCTTTAGCACCTTCCCCAAAATACTCTAACAACTTTCACAAAGCATACTGCAAACAAAACTAGCTGTATTCAAAAATTAACATTTATAATTTGAAAAAGGTTTCTAATAATTTTGGTCCAAAAATCTATAAAACTTTTAATTTGCAGGAAACTTGCATGGCTTATCAATCACTTTCATGATCAGGCACTGCACAAGGACTCATAGCTAGCGTCACTATCAAAATGATTAGTATGATATGATTTATTTCTGTCCAATTCTTCTAAAAGGGAAAATACTTTTTATCTCGAAACTCATTCTGTACAGTGACTTCAGAGTTTTCAACATTAGCATTAAGAAACAGACAACTGACTGTTTCTAAAACTCAGTAATGTGTAACTCAGATACACCATGGCTAATAATAGGGTTAAGGACGTGCTACCTCAAACTATGGCACCTTGGCATTTGAGTAAACAGCAGAAGCAAGGAGCCTACTCTCATTTTCTCCCACACGGCTGTCATGCAGAGTGTCATAGCCGAATTCTCTGAATATTGCTTCAAGAAAATATTCATTCCAGAAATACCATGCTTATATCCAAAGGAAAATACACAAAGATGCCAAGAAGAATCTAAACAAAAAGGCCTGAGTTACCCCAGTTTGTTACCATTAGATCACACTTCCTTTTGTGCAATCAATCATATTTCTTCATGACTTCCTAATCTTCATTAAAGCTAAGCATCAAAATACAATTTTTTTTTCTGTTTTCTTGAGTCTTTATTCTGGAAGGCTCTCATGTCACATAAAACTTATGATTAAATAAATGTGTATAAATATATATGGTGTGTATGCTTTTCTTTTGTTAATCTGTATTTTGTTATAGAGGCCTCTGCCATGAACCTTACAATGGGCAAGAAATTTCTCCCTTACACTATGACTAATCCTACATTTTAAATGTGTTTATTTGTGCAGGATACTATATTTGGAAGTATTTTTTTTTTCCCTGAGCCATTGCTACTCTTATTTTGTCATCAATTTTACCATAAACTGACATACTTATGAAAATTTTTTCTGTTTATTAAAAAACAAATAAAACAATATCTTACCCTAAAGTGCTGGTTTAGAGAGTTGGGTCTCTTCATGCTTGAATGAACCCGCCTAGTCTCCACAATCATTTTGGCTTTGATGTGTTGAGTTTATTATTATATGAACTTTACCAGTGTTGAGTTTATTTTAGAACTTTCATAAGTAATTAAAAATTATCTCTTGGTGAAAAGGGACCCTCCAAAGACAGGCCAGCCCTAGTATGTGTTAGGTAATGGAGAAAAATAGATGAAGACTATTGCACAACTGATAGAGTTCCATCTCTATCGATCTTACTCTGATTTTGAGTTGACACCCAGAATAAGGGTAAGGTGGATGGTGATGGATGGGAAATGATAGATGTGAGAGACACTGAACAATAGAATCCATAACGACATATGACTTATTGGATATGAGTAATGATAATAGGAAGAGGTCAAGGAAGGCTATGAGGCCCTAGGTTTGACCAAGTTAGATAATGGGGAAATGTAAAATAAACATTTAATGAATGAAAATAAAAGCCACATCTATCTAAGTTCAATGTAAAGTAGGCAAGAGCAGCAGGACTAAGTCAGTGGTTCAGTAAAGTTGAGAATATTGTCAGTTACAGACATTCAAACTCTTATGTTTGATTTACTTGGAAGAGAGAATTAGCATTCTTATAGAAGGCAACTTACAGATTCCTGCTTTGAGACCCACCTTTGTCTGTGTTAGAATTAACAGCGGTGGCAGGCTGGGCATGGTGGCTCACGCCTGCAATCCCAGCACTTTGGGAGGCCGAAGTGGATAGATACTTGAAGTCAGGAGTTCGTGACTAGCCTGGCCAACATGGTGAAACCCCATCTCTACTAAAAACACAAAATTAGCTGGGCATGGTGGTGCGCACCTGTAATCCTGCTACTTGGGAGGCTGAGGCAGGAGAATCGCTTGAACCCAAGAGGTGGAAATTAGTATTCAGCATCAATTTTTAAAATCTAGTTCAAAAAAAAGATACTTAAGCAACTTTTGTTCAGCAAATAATTACTCAATGATTTAGTCCTAGATTTGAGGTCAAGTTTCTCTCAAGGGGAATTATAATTATTCAAGAACCCTAAGACAGTAGAGATTAAATCGATTATTATAAGAAAAGTAACAACATTGAACCATTGCTTTCAAATAAGGTTATAACACTTTTATTCAGAGATATATAGGAGAAAAATAATTGGAAGAAATAGAATTTATGAGGAGAATTATGCTCTGCTCCTTACCCAATGTAAGTCCACTGCCTTAAGTCAGCTGAAAAGCTTGCCTCAGGCTTGTGAAGACCTAAGTATGGAGATTCAAAGGGTTTAGAAGCATTTATAACAATTTTAAAATGTGTTTTGGAAACAATAACAAACTGGTCTGTATAAGTTCGTATTTGCAGTGTTGTTGTTGTTGGTTTTTGTTGGTTTGTTTGTTTTGCAATGTTGGATTACAGCTAAATGGAAACTTTCAAAAACAGTCTTCCACCACAGGAAGTGTTTTTAGAAGCACTGTTAGAAAACAAATAACATGTCTAGCCAGGCACGGTGGCTCACACCTGTAATCCCAGCACTTTGGGAGGCCGAGGTGGGCGGGTCACCTGAGGTCGGGAGTTCAAGACCAGCCTGACCAACATGGAGAAACCCCGTCTCTACTAAAAATATAAAATTAGCCAGGCGTGGTGGCACATGCTTGTAATCCCAGCTACTCGGGAGGCTGAGGCAGGAGAATCACTTGAACCTGGGAGACAGAGGTTGCGGTGAGTCGAGATCATGTCATTGCAATCATATCCAGCCTGGGCAACAGAAGCGGAACTCTTGTCTCAAAAAAATAAATAAATAAATAAATAAATAAATAAATAAAATAATGTATACATAAACATGGGTGGCATTCTAAGCTTTTTGTAAAGCAAAGTATTGTACAGGTTGCAGAAACTCAAAGTCTAGTTTCATTGAAGTATAATGTATCTAAAAGTTTAAAGAGAGAGGTGTAAATTAACTTAGGCAGTCTTGAGTGCTATAGTTTAATTAGTAAGTAGTACCAGAAATCTTTCCTAATCTTTAGGCAAGAAAAGGTTATTACTGAAAATGAGACCATAATGTAGATAAATATGCTAGTTCTAGTTGCAATTTTTTTGTGAAGACACAATTCTAACTAGTGATCTTTCTTTCCTTCTCTTCTCACTCTCCCACCACCAACACAAAGCTTGAAGGAACAACGAATAACAAATAGTCTGTTATATTCTGGTACATTTCCCTATATAGCCAATGACTTATAAAAAAATTATTACTTCAAACCCAAGTTTCACCAAACATCTCAGAAAATGAGGTTTTGAATAGCTCCCCAACAGGTATTAAATATAAGCTCAAGTCATCCCATTACTTTTTTATACCAGAGAAACATTTACCCCCATTCCTCTTCCTTATTGCTGAAAAACAACTTATTAATATAAATTTGGAAAAAAAGGTTTATAATCTTGTCCTGAGAGGATTTATTCTGGTTTATTAAGATATACTATATTTGACTGATGGGGGGAAAAAAAACTACCAAGAAGGAAGGAGAAAAAACTTTTCAGGAAGCCAGATTCCTAAACACTCATGATTTATCAATTGAAGCCCTTAGCATAAATTTCATTCAAGTGAATAGTTTGGTATGATGTAAACTTCAAAAATATGCTCTATGATGTATTAGCTGAACTCAGATCTTTCCTTTACTCTTAGTCAAAAATACCTGTTGGAGAATATGTAAGCTATAATGAGGCAGATGTCTTTTAAAGAGCTAATTCAATAGTCTCCAACCTTTATTTACTTTTCTTTTGTTCTAACTGTGATAACATTCATTACAGTGATGTTGCTTCAAATAATACAAATAGAAGACTTCTTCAGAAGCAATCATGAAGTTTCCTACCTGAGTTACTCCTTATATTATGAAGGATTAAAAGGAAAAAAATCTAATCCTGTATCTTTGCTAACCAATGGTTTTAATTATAATCTCAAAAGTCATGCTCTCAACTGAAAATGAATTTGGAAGAGACTCAGCACAGATATTATTTTGAAAAACTACAAAAACAAAACCAAAAATACTTCTGTATTGATGCTAATAAAAGATATATTTTTAAAAGTTGGTATGATAACTTGTATAAAATTATAAAATGAATATGTGGCAAATATTTTATTTAATTCATTAGTGAGAGCACCAGTAAGATGTTACTATTGGTTCATAGAATTCAAACTGTTTACATGCATACAGATAATCAAGAATGCTGAAATAAATTTGCAAATGAATATAAATCTGATGAATATCCACATGGCAATAACCATTTGCATTCTACTGGACAAAATTTAATAATTTGTATAGACAAGAATTATTTGTGTTACTAAACAGTTCAAAGAAGATGAAAGGTACAAGGACAAATAGAACCAGATCACCAGGAAAGGTGTGTTACACAGGACACTCAATACTTTTTGGGTTTTGT
This sequence comes from Pongo pygmaeus, assembly GCF_028885625.2. NCBI lineage: Eukaryota > Metazoa > Chordata > Mammalia > Primates > Hominidae > Pongo > Pongo pygmaeus. Next base: position 14,176,612 of record NC_085930.1, on the reverse strand, counting down.
CCATTTCTATGCCATTCACAAATTTTCCCTACAATGCTGTCAACTGGAACCCTCTATTTTTGTATGTTGTGTGCTATTGCTGTTCTTGTTGTTATTCTTTTCCCAGTGTATCCTAACCCAAGAAGAGACAGATAGTTAAGCTTCCTAAAAGTGGAATGTCCATACAATTGATTTTCAAAAAGCTTAGATGCAAAGCTTAGATGCAAGGCCACCTGACTCTGTGCCTAACATCTTTCGATGACATGTATAAGCAGCCGTGTGCTCTATGTATAGGTTTCTTTGCATTCTCTATATGAAAAAAAAATGCATTTGTTTTTGATCCACTAACATTAATTGGTGCTTAAAAGAGCATGTTTGTTTCAGGAAATCTGCTTGACAGTCTGTGGTGGCAGAAGAAAAATTCCATAGACACTTTGCTCCACCAGTAGAGTAAGCATATAGCCTTTCAGATTAGGGACTAAGTGAGCATCTAGCCTTTCAGTAAATGGGAGTGCTAGAAAGCAGTGGGATGTTAAACCAGCAAATGGCTTCTGTGGCGGTGGCCCATGGCTTACTGTAGCTACTCTGTCTTACACCGTCAATTTAAAGCTCTGACTGAACACAACTTAAAGGTGATTGGTGCCCTCTGAAAAGGAGCTACTCGTTTCCAGAAAGGCCCTATTAAGCAGGCATCAATGTTTCCTGGAAACTTGAAAGGGATATCACAAGCCTGAGGGTCCTTGGTCCTTCTAGCTTACTCCTCTGAGCCTTCTTGGTTGATTAAGTCTGAGGTTCTTGTGTGAAGTGCTTTGGGGCAGTCCACACTGTGAGGTTGGCAACACAACACTTCTTTTTGTGATTAACTTCCCCAGGGCTTTCAACTCAAAACCTTGCACTTGCACTCACTTCACTTAACATTTTACAAAAGCCAGAACCCCTGAGGTCTCATTGGCTTCTACTGAAATTTGTCTTCTCTGCCAAAAATTTATCTTCTTTAACAGAAGCCTATTTCCTCCCACCCATCCTCCCTTTTGGAAACTGTCCAGCTGTGGATCAGACCTCATATGCCCTTCTTCTGATATCCAAGATAAATCTGACTTTGTGCGTACAATCATTCTGATTCAAATAATTACGTGCTTGGTTTAGTAGGGGGTGCCAGTCACAAATGTGATAATTTCTTCTTCCTGCAGCCTCACACAAAGAGGTAATTTGTTCCATGCCCCCAGCAACAGGTGAATATGGCACAAAACATGAGCAATGCATGCATGGAGAGAAAGCCACGTTTTATGGATAAAATGGGTGACAGAGAAATGATCCATGTGCACAATTACTAAATTTGCATTAATCGTTTTGGGATGGATGCTTTCATTGTATGAGTCTTGGGAAATTTGGCAAAGGAAAGCTGTTGCCTAGAGAATAAAAATAGCTTTATTCTTGCCGTCATAAGCCTGAGCACTGGGGGATTCAATTCCCTTGCCAACTTTTTGAAACTCCAGCCCAAGGCACTGGAGTGTCACTTAAAGCTCTGCACTTCTTAATCAAATTCCAAGTTTTTCATTTCCCAATACTTAGGTTTTATCTGCTCTCCAACAACAGTATCAAATGAGCTTGGTTTTCATTTTACAATTATGTTCTTTTTCTAAACTGGTATGAAAAAAAGTTAAAAGGTATCCCAGAGGTAAATATACAGAAGGTGAAATATAGTTATTAGTGTTGGTTTTTTTGGAAAGAAAGCTTTTATGTTTCTTACAAACCATTCATTCTAGTTCATAAATTGGCAGGAAGAAATGGTCACTCGCTTGAATGTCATCAAAACCTATGCTTAAGCCAGGTGAAAGTGAGATAAAATCTATGCCAGCAAGCTTGTATGAAGAAAAGTATATATTTCCAGCTGTACTACAACTAAATACAAGCATTAAAGGGCTTAGAGGAGAACAAATGGAAACATTATGGTTGGTGAGTTAGGGAACAAATCAGTATTTACACAGTCGCATGAATGAAGGTTACTATGGTTAACTTTCTCTTCCATTAATTATACCTAAATTGAATATCTTTTTTTTTTTACTTGGGGTATAGTTCTTTACATGCTCACAAACTCAGACTGTCATTCTTGAACATCTTCTCCATCACTCCTATAAGCTGACAGCCTCTTCTTGCCTTATTGTGACCCCTCTTCCCTGCTCACACACACACATACTTCTTTAAGGCTTTTTTTTTTTTCCTCCACCTCCTGTATTTGCTTCTATCATGTTTGTGAGCACTGGCATAAATCCTTTCCATTGGACCCAGTCTTTTTCCATAGACATTCTCCTAAAAAATAAAAAAGAAAGAAAGTTAAACTTTTTCCATTTGAGGCCACCCTCACTTGCAAACTAAACTTTGGTTATCCTTTGTTCTGCCTGCCAATAACATCTAGAATAGGCCAAGGAGATGTAGGGTGTGCCAACAGCATTTATTACCCCTTTCAACTCCAGTGTGTTCCTTCCTCTATATCATCCCCCTCTTTTAAAACTTGTTTTTCCCTGTTTAACTAGCAAAGACAAGCAATATGTCCTGGTAGAAGGGATGGTAAAGAGGGGGAATGCTAATATTTTACAGAAGAAGTTAGACCTTATCTCCAGTAGGTAGAATAATGGTTTTTAGCCAACCTAAAAGTCATAACTAAGGCCCACAAATGAAGGCACCCAGTTGAGTTCAGTAAAGCTGCCTGCCCAACCAGAGAAGGACACAGATGAATGATGGAACCCAGTCATAACCAGAAGAACTGCCAAGCTAAGTCTCATCTAAATTGCCAAACTGCAGAATTAGGAATTAAATTCTTACTGCTGTAATTTACTAAATATTAAGGTGATGTTGCACAGCAATAGATAAATAATACAACATTTGCATCGCTACCATATTACTCCATAGGAAGAGTTTGCATCCCTGGGTCCTTGCATAGCTACTTCTTGCATGCATGGAATGTTTTCACAAGCAAGTTGGTAACCTTTGCTAGTTTAGCTCTCAAACTGTTCATCTGTAAAAAAAAAAAAAAAAAAGAAGGTGTTTGCCAAGTGCAATGGCTCATCTCATGATCTCAGTGCTTTGGGAGGCCAAAATAGGATAAACATTTGAGGCCAGGACTTTAAGACCAGCCTGACAACATAGTGAGACCCCATCTCTAAAATATATATATATTAAAAATGAAGGTACTACCATGTGATATACAACACCACATTCAGCTCCATGACTCTAAGAATAAAAAGAAAAATGGATTTTAAAATATCCTTTTCTTTAAAAATAGAGCATGGCTGGTAGGTGCACCAAAGATGACTACTTCTTATTTAACTGGATGAGTAAGTTTTAGCAACTTTTAAAATGAAATTAATCTCTGAGTTGAATATATACACTTATTTCACACTTGCTTTTCTCTTTATATACCACCACAGCAAAAGAAACTGAAGGATGTGGTATAGTAACAAAAATAAACAGTAAACAATAGAAAAAGAAGGAGTGCTTGAATTATCAAGTAATGAGCCCCATTACTAACCCCTAATTAAAAACACACACACACAGCACTGTAGTCTCTGTTTCTATATAATATAAATTTAATGGCCCAGCGCGGTGTCTCACGCCTGTAATCCCAGCACTTTAGGAGGCCGAGGTGGGCGGATCACGAGATCAGGAGATGGAGACCATCCTGGCTAACACGGGGAAGACCCGTCTCTACTAAAAAAATACAAAAAATTAGCCGGGCATGGTGGTGGGCTCCTGTAGTCTCAGCTACTCGGGAGGCTGAGGCAGGAGAATGGCGTGAATGCAGAGCTTGCAGTGAGCCCAGATCGCACCACTGCACTCCAGCCGGGGCGACAGAGCGAGACTCCGTCTCAAAAAAAAAAAATAAAAAATAATAATAATAATATAGATTTAATAACTTTGATTTTGTATTAAAAAAATCTAGTAAGTTACTGTGATAGTACCGAGTGTCAACTTGATTGAAGGATACAAAGTACTGATCCTGGGTGTGTCTGTGAGGGTGTTGCCAAAGGAGATCAGCATTTGACTCAGTGGGCTGGGGAAGGTAGACCCACCTTTAACTGGGTGGGCACCATCTATTCAGCTGCCAGCGAATATAAAGCAGACAGAAAAACGTGAAAAGGAGAGACTTGCCTAGTCTCCCAGCCTACATCTTTCTCCTCTGCTGAATGCCTCCCGCCCACAAACATCGGACTCCAAGTTCTTCAGTTTTGAGACTCGGACTGGCTCTTCTTGCTCCTCAGCTTGCAGATGGCCTATTGTGGAACCTTGAGATCATGCAAGTTAATACTTAATAAACTCCTCATATCTCATATATATATATGTGTGTGTGTGTCTGTGTGTGTGTGTGTATGTATATATATGTGTGTGTGTGTGTGTGTGTATCTATATATCCTACTAGTTCTGTCCCTTTAGAAAACCTTGACTAATACAGTTACTTTATGCTTTCTGAAGTAGGGTTAATCACAACAACTAAATTTAATAGATGCTTTATTTTAAATGCAAGATAAACATACATTTTGTGTGTATTGTCAATTTATTTCCTCTCAGCTCCAAATTTGCATGTCTTGACTCTTACCTTGTGATTTTGAAGCTGGACTCTGACGTCAATTTCCTCAAGGCAGCTGACATGATGTTAGGCTTTGTCAATAGAGGGTGCTGGAGGGATGTTGAAAGACAAAATAGAGGCAGGAGCTTCTCTTCCTGGTTCAGAAGTTTCATCTGGCCAGGTGCCATGGCTCAGGCCTGTAATCCCAGAACTTTGGGAAGCCAAGGCTGGCAGATCACCTGAGGTCAGGAGTACGAGACCAGCCCGGCCAACATGGTGAAACACTGTCTCTACTAAAAATAAAAAAATGAGCTAGGTGTGGTGGTGCACACCTGTAATCCCAGCTACTTAGGAGGCTGAGGCAGGAGAATCACATGAACCTGTGAGGCAGAGGTTGCAGTGAGCTGAGATCCCGCCACTGCATTCCAGCCTGGGCGAGAGAGTGAGACTCCATCTTTAAAAAAAAAAAAAAAAAAAAAAAAAGGTGGATTCTTGGTTCTTGGTACAGCTCTCAGTAGTTGGGTATGCAATGACCCAGTGCAGTCACTCTCTGGCTAGTTCCTACACCACAGAGGTAGGATACACAATGAATGCCACAGTGATGTACCTGATCCTATGGGTCAGCTCAGTCTGCTGACTCTGCAGCCAGTCCCTGTGCTCCCAGCTGGCTGCTTTCTATGAATGAAGTCCAGCTTTTAGTGTTTATATTAACTAAGTTACACAATAAGCAATAAGTACTATCATATTGTTTTGATCACGTTTGACTAGCAGTCAACTATTACATCAAAAAATACACAAAAATTAACAATTCATATATGCTTTCTAAAGTTTCAAAAATAAACTTCAAAGTGGACAGTATAACTGCTCTATCAAATAATAAGCAAATTAACAGAGCTACATCCAGTCTGACTTTTTTTTCAGGAGAATGTAAGTTCATTTACTGTAGTCGGAAGAAAGTAACATTATTCTCAATGTATAAAATATCAGTTATGGTTTTCAGAAGGTAACAATCTAAAATAATATCAGTACTGTAAACACTTATACAGTCTTATAAATGTCATGGAATTTTACTAAAGAGGACTAAATTCTCTAGAAATTCATTGTGGATATGGACCAGAAGCAGTTGCAATTTGACTCATAGTTTTTATTAGACCAGGTTCCCCAGAAGCAGATTCTAAGAAGAGGATTCTTTTGCTAGTGATATAGTAAAAATGTATTTCCAGAAGATGACTAAGAATGGAGATGGAGGGATGATGGAATTCGAAGAAACATATGACAGAGAGGAAACAAACAAACGGTGCCATTGCAGACAATGTCCCATAAGGGTAATATCAGCTTGCTACCACGGAATTCTGGCATATTAATCATGAGCTAGGTTGTCTTAATCTCGTAAGTTCAGTAACTGGCTAAGGGCAACTGAGCCAAACAACAGTGTGTGCTACTTAGCAAAAGAGAATAATTCTTCTGTCTTTCTCGGTGTCTTTATTTCAGATGCTGTCAGAACTATTCTGAACAACATAGAACAGAGACAAGATTTGGAATCAAATAACTTATCAAAAGATCAGGCCGGGTAAAATAGTGATGATCGGAGAAGGATTTAGCAGTACCATGGCACTCTCCAAGTCAACACCCCTTTCTTACAAAATAAACAGCCATGTTCAGAAGAAACAGAGTGAATCATGAAACTCAGATATTACATTAAGTTCTGTTTAAGTATAATAATTGGAGGCTATAAAAGTGGAGGGGTTTTCCACGGACGTCTTGGGTCTCTTTTTCTTAACCGTCTCACTTTATGTACTTGTTTGAGACTCCAGGCTGAACGCAAATATTTAGGTATGCTTTCCAATTTTAGTTCAGAACATTTCTCTGTGATTCTATGCAGCCCGAATCTCAATCATATCAATCCTCTGACAAAGGTGTAAACAATGAAAGTAAAAGAGTAGACGATAAACTGCTGAGCCGAGAATAATAGCAGGGAAACAGGGTTTTTTAAAAGGCTGCAGCTAAAAAGAAATTTGGCAACTGATAAAATTATGATATGAAAAATCTGAATTTTACTCTCTCATAAATGAAATATAAAGACAAGCAAGATGGCTTCAGCATAGTTTAATATGACTAGGTAGGGATAGTTAAGAATTAGAGAGCACCAGTATCTGTATTTATGCCAGGTAATGAAACATCAGTCATATCCAGAAAGTGTATTTACCTGAAAATAAATCTCAGTTAGCTTAAAATTACATTCTAAGAAGTTAGGATATACAAAGAACGCCAAGAATGATGTGTTACAATGTCAAATGGTTTTGTTTCTGCCAGATTTTACCCTACATAAGGTAAATAATATATATTTACAGTTTCATCTTTGGCAAAAAAAATGAAAATGCAAATCAGATTTCACTCCTTTTCAAAAGAATCCAGGATATACCAAGACTAATCAGGTAAGTCGAACAAATCAGGAAAACTCAGTTTCAGGTTCACAAAGGTAAAATTAAAGAAACATTAATGACCTAGGAAACAATGAGACAGGTTGAAATAAGAGAAACAGCAAATAGAAATTTAGTTATACTATAAAGAGACATTTATTTATTCTTTTTCTCTCTTTCCCCTTCTTCTTCCTCTCTCTTTCCTAATGAGGAATGAACTACATACAATAAAGTGTATTAAGTGTACTAATTTTTAGCATACTGCTCAACAATTGAGTTTTTACACACACACACACACACACACATACACAGACCATTTTCAGCATCCAGACACCCAGTAAATTTCACTAGATATAATGATTATTCTGATCTCTATCACCATACATAAGTTTTGTCTACTTTTTAACTACTTGTAACTTGAAGCCTATGTATGTATTATTTGGGTCTGGCTTTTTTATAACCCAGGATTATATATTTAAAATCATCCATGTTGTTGCATGTACCAGAAATTTATTATTTTTTATTGCAATGTGTGTTAAATTGTGTGAATATGCCATATTTTAACCATTTTAATTAGGAAGAAATTACAAATTGTTTCTTTTTGGGGGCTAATATGAATACTGCAATAAATATTTTTGTAAATGCCTATTAATATACATAAGACTCATTTCTGTATGGTATAATCAGGAGTAAGATTGGCAGGACAGCGGGGATGAAACTTGGATTTATACATACAGTCAAACAGGTTTCCAAAGGGGCTGCTTTAATCTATACTTCCACCAGCAAAGTATCAGTGTTCCAAATATTTCACATTCTTTCTGGCATTGGTATTTCTCTCCAATTTTTTTTAACCATTCTTATGGATTTAAGTGGTATAACTTTGTGTTTTTGTGTTTATGATTTGAATTTCCATTATGACTAATGATATTAACTGCCTTCTCATGTTTATTGACTTTTTCTTTTTTGAGACAGAGTCTCACTCTGTCACCTAGGCTGGAGTGCAGTAGCACGATCTCAGCTCACCACAACCACCACCTCCCAGGTTTAAGTGATTCTCATGCCTCGGCCTCCCAAGTAGCTGGGATTACAGGCATGTGCACCCTGCCCAGCTAAATTTTTTTGGTATTTTTAGTAGAGATGGGGTTTCATTACATTGGCCAGGCTGGTCTAAAACTCCTGGCCTCAAGTCATCCACTCACTTCAGCCTCCCAAAGTGCTGGGACTACAAGCATCAGCCACCACGCTGGTGGCTATTTGATATCTCTTTTATGAAGTGCCTGTTCATAATTTTTGCTCATGTTTAAGTTGTATTGTCCATCTCTTTTTGTGATTTGTTTATCCTGACTTGGCTAAGGGATGCCCAGACAGTATGTCAAACATTATTTCCGGGTGTGTCTGGTAGGGTATTTCTGGAAGAGATCACCTTTTGACCTGGTGAAATGAGGAAAGCAGACAGCCCTCCCCAGTGTGGGTAGGCATCCCCCCACCACCATCCATTGAAGGCCTGAGTAAAACTATTCATAAAAGCCTGAGGAAGGGCCAATTTACCCTGTGCTTGAGATGATACATCCATCTTATCATTCCCTCAGACATTGATGCTTGTGTTTCTTAAGCTTCTGGACTCAGGCTATGACTTACACCACAGGCCCTCTAATTCTCAGGCCTTCGTAGTCAGACTAAATTACACCAATACCTTTGTTATCCACCTTGAAGATAGCAGATCATTGAGACTTCTTAGGCTTCATTACTGAGTTAGCCAATTTTGGTATGCTATTTCACACTTTCAATAATTTCTTTGGAATAATAGATGTATTTAATTTTAATGAGGTCTAATTTTCTTTTATGGATGGTAATTTTATTGCCCTATTTAAGAAAGTATTGCCTCTGAAGAAATCATGAAGATATACCTCTATTATTTCTTGCAGGTAGTTCTTTATAGCTATATGAGAATTGAATATAATAGAAAATTGGTACCGTGAGTGTGGTATTTCTGTAAAGATACCTGAAAAATGTAAAAGCAACTTTGGAACTGGGTAACAAGAAGAGGACAGAAAAGTATGGAGGGCTTAGAAGAAGACAGGAAAAAAAGGAAAGTTTGGAACTTCCTAGACAATGGTGAATGGTTGTGACCAAAATGCTGATAGTAATACAGACAGTGAAGTCCAGGCTGAGGTTGTCTCAGTTGGAGATGAGGAAATCATTGAGAACTGAAGATCACTCTTACTTTTGCAAAGAGACTGGCAGCATTGTGCCATTTCTCTAGAGATCTGTGGAACTTTGAACTTGAGATAGATTACTTTGGGTATCTGGCAGAAGAAATGTCTAAGCAGCAAAGTGTTCAAGAGGTGACCTGACTTGTCCTTAAAGCATACAGTTACATGTGCTCACAAAGAGATGGTTTGAAATTAGAACTTATATTTAAAACGGAAGCAGAGGAAAAAGTTTGGAAAATTTTTAGCCTGACCATGTGGTAGAAAAGAAAAACTCATTTTCCAGGGAGGAATTCAAACATGCTGCAGGAAGTTAAATGAATAAAGAGGAGCTGAATTTCAATAGCCAAGACAATGGGGGAAAAACGCCTCCAAAGCATTTCAGAGTTTTGTAGCAGCCCCTCCCATCACAGGCCTGGAGGCCTAGAAGGAAAAATGGTTTCACGGGCCAGACCAAGTGCTCCACTACTCTGTGCAGCCCTGGGACATGGTACCCTGCATCCAGCCACTCCAGGTTCAGCTGTGGCTAAAAGGGGCCAAGGTACAGCTCAGGCTGCTGCTCCAGAGAATGCAAGCCAGAAGGTGCAAAGGCTTCCACACGGTGTTAAGCCTGTGGGTACATAGAGGACAAGATTTGAGGCTTGGGAGCCTCCATGTAGATTTCAGAGGATGTAGGGAAACAACTGGATGTCCAGGCAGAAGTCTGCTGCAGAGGTAAAGCCCTCATGGAGAACCTCCTCTAAGACAGTGCAGAGAGGAAATGTGAGGTTGGAGCACTCACACTTAGTACCCACTGGGGCACTGCCTACTGAAGCTATGAGTAGAGGGCCACCATTCTCCAGACCCCAGCATGAAGCTGTAAGGTGCACTTACAGCTTACACCATGCACCTAGAATGGCCACAGGCACTCAACATCAGCCCCTGAAAGTAGCCACGGGGGCCGTACCCTTCAAAGCCACAGGGGTGGAGCTGCCCCAGGCCTTGTGAGCCCACCCTTTGCATCAGTGTGGCCTGGATTTGAAACATGGAGTCAAAAGATTATTTTAAACCTTTAAGATTTAATGACTGCCCTACTGGGTTTCAGACTGGCATGGGTCCTGTAGTCCCTTTGTTTGGATGAATTTCTCCCACTTGGAATAAGAGCATTTACCCAATGCCTGTACCCCCATTATATCTTGGAAGTAACTAACTTGTTTTTGATTTTACAGGCTCATAGGCAGAAGGGACTTGCCTTGTCTGATGAGACTTTGAACTTGTACTTTTGAGTTAATGCTAGAATGAGTCAAGATTTTGCAGGACTGTTCAGAAGGCATGACTGTGTTTTGAAATGTGAGAAGGACATGAGATTTTGGAGGGGCCAGGGTGGAATGATATGGTTTGGCTCTGTGTCCCCAACCAAATCTCATATTGAATTGTAATTCCCAATGTTAGAGGTGAAGCTTAGTTGGAGGTGATTGCATCATGAGGGTGGTTTCTAATGGTTTACCACCAACCCCCTAGTGCTGTTTTGTGATTGAGTTCTCACAAGATGTATGGTGGCTTACACTTATAATCCCAACACACTGGGGGGCCAAGGTGGGAGGATCGCTCGTGGCCAGGAGTTCCAGACCAGCCTGCACAAAATGGTGAGAACCTGCCTCTATAAAAAATATAGAGGCTGGTCTGGAATTCCTGGCCTCAAGTGATCCTCCCACCTTGGCCTCCCAGTGTGTTGGGATTTTAAGTGTAAGCCACCATACCTGATGCATATGAGCTTTAATATACTGAAAAGAGAAATAAGTATCTCATTGCCATTTTCTCAAAAGTAGGATAGCTTCATTTATGCTACTGAAATAAACATGGAATTAGGGTACAAAATTGGATTTTTCTCTTTTTTTGTCCTTGTTCCCTTTCAACTCCTCACTTAACCGTGTATTAAAAAGGCACAAACCTTCATTTTATGTTCAATATATATTAAACTTTACAGAATATGCTGGGCTGCTGGGATTCAAAAAGGTCCTTAAAACATCTAAGAACTTCTTACTGAATATTTAAACTTAACTCTTTAAAATTTAATGTTTCTTAAATTATTCTGAGTGATTTTTAAAATATAAAATTATATGAAAATGTATATGTATTAGTAAGAGGAGCAATATGAAATATTAATTTATTTTACTCTTATGTTTATCCTTTTTAGGACCTAAAGAACAAACTATAAAATACTCAAACACACCATGCAAATACATGCACATTACTCTGCTAAATATAGGAACCAAAGTAATCTATTTAGAGAAAAGGTTGGTAGAATCCAAAAGAGATTTTTGGAATATAATAATAATTAGGCTCATAATAATAATGATGTAACAATTATTAAAATGATGAGGATAACAATAAAAACATCTGAAATCCATTTAAAGCTGAGCACCTAGAGTCAACTTTCCATATTCGTGGGTTTTGCATCCACGAATTCAAACAACTGCAGATCAAAAATATATTTTTTAAATTGTATCTGTACTGAACGTGTACAGGCTTGTTTCTTGCCATTATTCCCTAAACAATACAGTCCAACAATTATTTACATGATGTATTAGTTCATTCTCACACTGCTGTAAATAACTGTAACTGGGTATTTTATAAGGAAAAGAGGTTTAATTGACTCACAGCTCCATAGGATGGACAGGAAGCATGGCTGGGGAGACCTCAGGAAACTTTCAATCATGGTGGAAGTTGAAGGGGAAGCAGACAAGTCTCACATGCCCCCTAGGAGGAGAAGAGAGAGAAGGGAATGTGCTACATGCTTTCAAACAACTAGATATCATGACAACTCTATCATGAGAAACATAAGGGGTAATTCCACTCCCATGATTCAATCCCCTCCCATCAGGCTCCTCCTTCAACACTGAAGATTATAATACGACATGAGATTTGGGTGGGGACACAGAGCCAAACCATATCACATGGCATTTACATTGTATTAAGTATTATAAGTAATCTAGAGATGACTTCAAATATAAAGGAGGGGCCAAGAGCCATGACTTATGCCTATAATCTCAGTATTTTGGGAAGCCAATGAAAAAAAATTACTTGAGGCCAGGAACTTGAGACCAGCCCCTAGAAAAAAATTTAAAAACTTAAAAAATTAGCCAGGTATGTGGCACATACCTGTAGTTGTAGCTACCTAAGAGGCTAAAGAAGGAAGATTGCTGGAACTCAGGATTTTTAGGCTTCAGTGAATAATGATCATGCCACTGTACTCTAGCATGGGTGACAGAGAACCTGTCTCTGAAATATTTTTTAAAAAATTAAAGATTTAAAAAATAAGGCATACAGGGAGATGGGCATGGTTTATATGCAAATGCTACACTATTTTTTATGAGATGATAATCCACAAGTTTTGGTATCTCAGGGTGTTGTAGAATCAATCTGCCAGGATACTGAGGGACAACTGTGCCAGTATTTTATGTTAGTTCATTTATTTCTCCTACAAACCTTAAAGGTTATGTGTTATATAATTATTATATCTTTTTTGTTTAAAAAGGAAAACTCAAGCACAGAAAGGTTAAGAAAGATGTTCAAAGTCACACAGATACTTAATGTTACAACCAGGATTTAACTAAGGATCTTACAGTACATAAGAATGACTTCACATGCCTATACTCTTAACCATCAGTCTATATTACCACTATTTTTTTCTAACATGTATCCATTGTTTTTAACTAGTAAATAAATAAAAATACTAGCCAATGACATCTCCTGTTTGATGATTTCTCATAGAAAAGAAGGTTTAAAAATATGTGTGTGTGTGTGTGTGTGTGTGTGTGTGTGTGTGGTGTTATTACAATAACCTGACCCTTATCTACTGGGTTTATAAAATCAAACATTGAACTCTACTTAGGGCTCTAAGAGCCTGTTCTTCATCTTTTCTAAGCTTGGAAATAAAATGTTTTTTTCTCTTTTCCTTACAGGGGTGAGAGGTGGCCTTTTTACTAATCTCCAAGAGTGCTTGTGAATTAATTCAAACCTGGTAAAACCTTTCACTTGAAAGAATCAAGGTTGTTATGTTACGGGACCTCTGTTAAAGAAACAGAGGCTTTGAAGGTACTGCCCTGTCTTCACAAGTTATTTATTCTCAAGAAGAGAACATCAAAACTGCTCCAATTCCTTTCAGAAAAAGTGCTTATTTCATGTGTTTTATTTTGAGAACCAATCTGCCAAAATTACTTTAATCTTCTGAGTCATTCTTAAAAACTTTAAAGAATTAAATTCTAAAATATTCTCTTTGAATAAGAAAAGAAAATGAGGTGACAGTTCAATGGGCCACCAAGGAACCCTTCAAATAGGATACTCAGGGAGACAAATTAGAAACATTGTATAATTAAAACTTTACTGATCGTTTTAAATTTGGTCCTTTAACTTCCATCAGTTTACAAATTCTCATTTAAAAATGAACATAACCAAAGAATTGAAATAAGATTTTTTTAAAAGACAATCAGTTGACACTCATACTTAAACAAATTTCCCAAGCTCTGGGGAGGTTACTTTGCAGTGTGAATTATTTATTTAATTTTTCCTTTGAATGATGTAAAAGTTTCCACATGCCTACTTTGAAATTGTGAGAAAAACTCGAATGCTTCTGCTTTACGCTAAATGAAACAAAAAGGTAACTACAGACTTTCCATTTTTAACACTACATGTTCCCTTACAGTTATGTCAAGTGTTTTCTGCAATAAATTATATTCCTTCCAAAATTGAAAAGTACTACCATCTCCTGGGTATTCACGAAAGTTGCATAAATGATTAAAGTGCTCGTTGTAACAACTCCCAATATGTTATATATAAACTTTTTGAGCTCTCATCCCAGTTAGCAGGAAGGCACAATCCAAAACCTGTGTTGAGACTTTCCCAACTTTTTCAATCAGCCTGTAAAATAAAGTGAAATGATTTCACCAGTTTCAACTAAACACTTCCAAGTAAATCAGAGTATAAAAGGATCGTTTTTAATCCCAAGACATTTTCAGGTCATGTAAAAAATGTTTGTCAAATATAATTGTTCTCTGTCCCTTTTTAAACATCATGGTGTTTGGCTTTGAAATGTATTTGACTATACCAAAATTGACAGTACACAGCAATTTATATGTAGATTCCAAAATGGGAGTACAAAGACCCAGGACCTCAAAGAGAGCCTGCAAAATATAATTATAAATTGGAATAGAGAGTATCCTCAGTTTCTGCAATCTACCTAGAAATAGTACTGAGTAGGAATATAGTATAGAATATTGTAAATATTCAAAAAACTACTCCTGGAAATGCACTTGTATTTCTAAGCTGCCTTTTCCCACTAAGGAAGCAATCACTGCACTTTCAGGCATAAATTATGTATATAAAAACAATACTCCTGTATTATGTGTGCTGTACAAAATACACTACACACACACACACTCACACACACACACACTTGTTTCTCTGTATCCACAAGGAACGGCTTTCAGGACCCCCCCCACCCCACCCCAGATACAAAAATCTGCAGATGCTCATGTCCTTTACGTAAAATGATGTGTGTGGTACTTGCATGTAACCTACATAGTTCAAATCGTATCTAAATTACCTATAATACCTAATACAATGTAAATGTATCTAGATAGTTGTCATACTGCATTTTTTATTTATACTATTTTTATTGTTACATTATGTTGTATTAATTTTTTGAATGTTTTTGATCATGTTTTACAGATCTGGAACCCACTGGTATGAAGGGTAAAACTGTATAAATGTAAAATTTAGGACTCAGAACAAAATTATTTGTGATTATTATTATTGTGATTGTTATTATTATTAAAATTATTGTGATTATTAATCCCATCTCCAGATGGGGAATCCCAGGCTCAGTAATAATAAATTGTCTAAAGTAATGTAATTAGTAAATGTTAGACCTGGATGCAAAGTTAATCCTTTACAGTTGAAATTCTATGCACTTCCCAGTATACCAGTGAAGAAAAACTATCTTAGACTTACTACTTTTAAAGACATGTTGATGCAAAGAGGCAACTCAGAAGATTTCTGAAATAGAGTTAAATATTAAATACTAAAATGTCATACTGAGAGGTTGCCACTGCTGAAATGTCCTTGTAAAAGCCACCTTTTTCTACATCCTCACCAATCAGACCTGCAGTCTAAAGTGATTGCACAGAAAGGTGAATGAGGTAAATCAATTCTTAAAACAAACCACAGGTGAAACTATACAAATGACTACTTTCAAAAGTTAATTATCTCTCCTGGGGAAAGACTAGAATCCCAGAAGGAATTTGGAAACCCTAATATATCATGGATTAAGTTCATGCCTTCTGAAATTGCAGTGATTTTCTCCACCCAAAGATAAGCTAAATGGAAGAACACCAGAGGAAACAAAAATAGAAACCGGATTTACCAATTTTTTAAAAAATAAAAAGATTGACTCTGCAAGCCTTTACTTAATCATCTCCCATTGACAAATGTAAAGCTCTTAAAGTGTTGCAACAGGAGTCATGTTCAAAGAGTTACAGATAAGCCTTGGTTTCAAGGCATATCATATATTTCACATCATTCATGGTCTTCACCATCGGAAGTTGTATTCTCATCTACTAGATCATCAGCTGGATGATATTTATTGCTCAGAAGTCAATCATTCTTCAGCCATTGTTCCCTTTAGAACACTTACAAACATCTTTCCTAGCTAGCCAAAAAGGAAGAGAGCTAAGAGATTTGGAAAAAAAAATACTGGAGTAGCAATGTATGTGAAATTATACCAACAGTTTGACAATTCATAAATTTGTGTGAAATGATTCCAGTAGTGTCCAAGATGAAGTAAGTTTACTATAGCTTATAGCTTGCCATGATAATAACTAAAACTTTGGACAGAATACAAAAAGAAACAATGCAAAGACTTTAAAAAATAGACTGTAACAGACAGATTGGGTAGGAAGTCAAAAATTGAATAAAGTCTAGTATGGAAGCAAGTTAGTAGGGTTTTTTCCTCCTTTATCTCTGACATTTGATTTGAAAGCAAGCTGAAACCAAGAACTGCACAGAGAGCATGGGTAGCACATTCTCTTAACGAAATCATATTTTTAAAACAAAGGAAATGGGAAAAGGAAATTCTTCAGCTACAGAATGCAGAAGAAAGCTGGTGGGTTGCTTTTTCTTTCTTTTATTTGGTTTTTGTTCCTTCCCTAAACCTGCTTCAAATTCAGCCCAGTTGTTCTGTTACGATAGCATAGACACCTAAAACTTTAAGGGAAATGTATCACTCATATTGCTGGTGAAAATGCAAAATAGTACAAATACTCTGTAAAGCAGTACAGCAGTTTCCCGTAAAATTAAATATGTGCTTACCACAAAACTCGACATTTTCACTCTTGAGTAATTATCCTATAGAAATGAAAACATAGTTTACACAAAAACTTACAGAGGAATATTTATAGTATCTTTATTCACAATGGCCCCAAATTAGAATTCAAATGTCCTTCCAAATAAAAAGTGTGGTATATCCATGTTAAGAATACCACTCAGCAATAAAAAAGGAAAAGGGTAGTAATAAATACAAGAAGCTGGATGGATCTCAAGGGAATTCATGCTGAGTGAAAAAGCCAATCTTGAATTGTCACAAACTGTATGGTTCCACTTATGTAATTTCTTCAATGACAAATTATAGAAATAGTGAATAGATTAGTGGTTGATAGAGGTTAGAAACCAGGGGACACTAGGGCAGGAGAAGGTGGCTATGATTATTAAAGGGGTAGATTACAGATTCCTGTGATGGAATTACTCTATATCTTGAGTGTTATGGTAGTCATACAAATCTACACATGTGAAAAAATTGCACAGAAGAAATGCACACACACACAAATTAGTGCACGTAAAACAGGTGAAATCTGAAGAAGATAGGTAGATTATATCAATTTCCTAATTGTGATAATGTACTATAGTTATGCAAGATGTTACTATGGGGAAAAACTAAGGAAATAGGAAATGGCGTATGGGATCTCTCTATTATTTCTTATATATTCATGTTAATGTACAATTAGATCAAAATTTTTTTAAAAAGTAACATCTGGGAAAAAATCCTGTATAGCCATATATAGGTAATTTCTTGGTTAGCATTGCCTTTACTGCATTCCATATGTTTGGGTAGTTGTGTTTTCATTTTTATTTGTCTCTGACTATTTTCTAGACTTGTGATTTCTTCTTTGAACCACTGGTTGTTGAAAAGTATGTTGGTTAATTTCCATGTACCCATGTATTTCCAGATTTTTTCCTGTTATTTATTTTTAGATTAGTTCTACTGCAGTCAAACAACATAGTGCATATGATTTCAGTCTTTTTAAAAACATATTGAAACTTGTCCCATGGCCTATCATTTATCTTTAGCATTTGAAGTTGTTTTCTTGTGACAGCATACATTTTATCCAATGTGACCATATCTATCTCTTAATTGGTGTGTTTCAAGCATTTACATTTATTATTACAAGCCAGTCCTCCAATGTATATGGAATTGGGCATAGCTGAAATAATCTTGAAAAAGAACAAAGCTGGAGGACTCACGCATCCTTAGTTCAAAACTTACTATGAAGCTACAAGAATCAAAACAGTATGGCACTGACATAAGGATAGATATATAAATAGATAGAACTGATTTGAGAGTCCAGAAATAACCTCTTACATCTATGACTAATTGAGTTTTTTACATTAAAAATATGCATTTAATAACATCTACAATACATTAAGTTGAACTTACAGAAATAAAAAGTAAAACATTTGGAAATTAATCTGAGAATACAGACAGATCTATAGGAAACAAACTATAAACACAAAACCCAACAAGTTTGGTGGTGACAAGAATTAATATTTAAAACTCAATTTATATTCTAATGACTCTAATTAGGTTAATTGCATCATACAATGGTCCATATTTTTCTTCTATGACTTGCATAATATTTATACTTTGAACAAATGTGAACCTAAAGGAGCCAATCATTCAAGATGGAGCCCAGGTGGCTAAATGAGCCTCAATTTTAAATAGATCCAAGTGGCCATTTGTTGACTAGACATCACACATGTATTCTTTCTTTGAAAAGAATTCTTTGAAAATCCAGACCTCTGTTTAACTTTGGAACTTCAACACTCACCTTTACCAACCACTCAGGCCTGAGTTTTATCAACCAATCAGGGCTTAGCTGTATAAACCAACCATTCAGAACTAAGCACGTTTGAATTCTTTATTTGAATAAACAGACCTCATTGGGAACCTAGGAATGAAATTTTGCTACAAAAACCGAATCCTCCCTTTGTTCTCTGGAACATGCACCTTCATTTTACATCAAAGGCTGCATCTCTCTGGTTTGCAAATTGTTCAATGGAATAAAATCCCTTTCCTCAAAATTCGTTTTCAGAGAACTTTTGTTCACAATACTGAGCAGAAAGTTTCTGGGTTTAACCAACAAGTAATTTTCTGTTCATGTTTCTTTGCAGTGGAGGTTTATTCATCCTTCCCAGGATGGACTGGAAAATTGGCAGTGCCCAGGTCCATCACAGGACAGATACTCAGGACACACTGATCTCAGAGAGGTGAAGGAACAAAAAAACTGGATACAGTGGCTCATCAGCAGAAACACATGGGTGTAAGGATTTGGGATCCATCTTCAATTTAGGAAAATA
Source organism: Pongo pygmaeus (assembly GCF_028885625.2). NCBI lineage: Eukaryota > Metazoa > Chordata > Mammalia > Primates > Hominidae > Pongo > Pongo pygmaeus. The sequence goes on along the minus strand of NC_085930.1, from coordinate 14,157,770 downwards.
ATTTTTTTTCCATGTTCATATACGAGAAAATCCCCATTTGCTGTAACATGGGGTCCACACAGGAGATAGGCCTTGTGCTGGCAAAGAAGTAGCCTCCCGCCCTCAAACTCAGAGTCCAGGATACACACTCTGAAGTGTAATCTTTCCTTGTTGATCAAGAGATTTTTTGCAAGTTGCCAGGTTCCATTCTTCGCCTGTTCCCATACCCACCTCCCAGTCATGGTCACCAGAGGTAAAAGGAGGAGAGCCCAAGACACAAACTGTGAAGTCGAATCTCTCAGCAAGCTCTTGCTGATTCTGTTTGATATGCTTCCCTTGGATGCTCCAGAGGTCATCAGAAATAATAAGGAAGTTATGGGTCATGTCAACATCCAAGGTCACGTCCACTTGGAACTTCAGCATTCTAGGATTCATCTGTAGAAAAGCTTTCAGCTGGGGCTTCATTTCCTTGATATTGGGAATCTGCTTTCATAGCTGCCAGTTGGACCTGATGTCATTTTTCTGAGAAACCACTATGCAAAAGAAGAATAATAAACCTTTTCTATGAGGCTCTTTCTGCAGTGAATTGACACTGTTGAGGCAGAAGATGCATACACGTTTCAGGTATATTGGTTCTCAAGATAGTTTCAGGTACATTGGTTTCTCAAGATAGGTTGACCAGATGGGAAATCTGCTTAAAGCTTGTAAGAGTTTGTCCATGTCCACTCTTCTGTGCTAGAATCTCTTCTATACTCCATTTACTTCCACCAGTAGTTTAGGTCTTGTGGGGAAGAGACACAGGAGAGCCTTTTATTGATGAGACTCCTTCCTGTCTCTTTAGCCACACCCTGCCTTGCCTCTTCTAATCAGATTTTGATTTTTAATTATATCAGATAATTAGGGCTTATATTGTATTTTTATTGATATATCATAGCTGTATATATTCTGAAGGTGCATGTAATATTTTCATACATATATATAATGTGCAATGATCAAATAGGGTAATTGGGATATCTGTCACTTAAAACATTTTTCTTTGTGTTGAGAACATTACAATTCTCTGCATCCATTTAAAAATATACAAGTTATTGTTAATTATAACTATTGTGCTAATTTATTTTTAACAAATTTTCAGTTTATTTAATGAGGCAAGCATAGTGACTTCAATTGATGATACTGGGCCAACTGGATTTCCACATGTAAAAGAATGAATGTGGATTCTCACCTCACCTCACCTCACGACATATATAAAATTTTATTACTAATGTAAGTGTAAAAACTAAAACCATAAAACTCTTAGAATAAAACGTAAGAGTAAATCCTCATTACCTAGGTTTGGGCCATGAATTCTTAGATATGCCACTGAAAGCACAAGCAAAAACAACAAAACTAGATAAACTGGACTTCATCAAAATTAAAAATGTTTTTGTATTAAAGATTAAGAAGGTAAAAATATTACCCAAAGAATGGGAGAAAAAAATTGCAAATTATGTATCTGATAAGAGTTTCATATTCATTATAGGTAAGGAACTCCTACAAAACAACAAAAAACACAAAATCCATTAAAATATGGTCAAGGAGATTGAATAAACATTTCTCAAAAGAAGTTATACAAATGGCCAATAAGCACATGAAAAGGTGCTTGACATCATTAGTCATTAGTGAAATGTAAATCAGAACCATAATGAGATACCATTTGATTCTTACTAGAATAGCTATAATTTTTAAAAAAAACTAATTGTTAGTAAAACCGTAGAGGAATTGGAACTTTGTACGTTGCTAGTGCATTAAAAAAATTGTTAAGAGGGTAGATCTTATGTTAAGTGTACTTACCAGAATTAAAAATAAAAGAATGTAATATGGTATAGCCACTGTGGAAAACAGTTTGCTGGTTCCTAGAAAAGATATTCAAAATAGCCAAAAAAATATAAAGTGTCAAAGTGTGTATCAACAGATGGATGGATAAACAAAATGTGATAGACAACATACAATGAAATATTACTCAGTCATAAAAATGAAGTTCTGATACACACTACAACATAGATGAACATTGAAAACATTATGCTAAGTAAAATAGACCACACACAAAAGGACAAATATTGTATATTTCCATTTATATGAACTATCTAGAATAGTCAAATTCCTAGATACTTCAATAATTTCCAGAGAGGCTTCCTTCATTGTGTGATATTCTTTTTGTTTTACTGGGACCATTTTCTTACAATATGAAAATCTTTCCAAATTATATGTTTCATTTTGGGGAATCTTGGCCATCTTCCCAGTTTATAATTTACAGAAAGTGCACCCAACATATAGCAATTATGAAAATTGAACAAGAATATTATTATTAAGTAGCTCATCAAGTCAAAGGAGTTTCATGATTTTCTAATGGAATGGGTTGGCTCAATCTCTAACAATCGACAGGCCAAGCCTATCATCATATTTAGACCTCTAATTTGCCTCAGGTTCAGTTCTGTTCCTGTTAAAGGACAATGACCATTGGTCCTCTGACCCTTGTCATTAATCATTTTAGAAGTTATGCCACTAAAATTTTTAATAATTTCCATAAGTTTGAAGAAGTGCTCTTTTTTTGCACAGTGATGAAACTCCAGCTATCTTCTTTATTCTGTTTCTTCTTGAAGATTCATGAGCCACATTAACGGTAACTATTTCTGATTTTCCATATTAGGAGTAATCATTTTTCTCCCAATGTATTTTTAATAAGTCCGATAGTGAGGAGTATTACAATTTCAATCCTTTCAAAGTGTCTAAAGCGAATAGTGGCCATGCCTGTCATAACTGTCTCTAGGACTTTGAGTTCTTTTCCTGACTAGAGGTTCAGCTACTTGCAACTTCCAAGACACTCCCTTTTCTCAGGAAATTGTTCTATATTCCATCTTCCAATTCCACTAACTTCTCCTGCCTGTTCTCTGCAGCAGAGCTTTCACTACTGATGCAAAATTCCTCTGCAATTGCCCCCTTGGACTTAATGTTTCCAAACTCGCAGGATATGCAAAAGTTTAGAACCAATATCATATATTCTTTATTTACTGTGATTCTTAATCACTCAAAGCCAAAAATCAAACTTTTATAACTAAGAATTGCGTTGAAGTCATAAATGTTCCTTTCAATACCATACAGAAACATCAATCATCGTTGGTCTCACAATAACCATACAAAATGAGATTTGTAGTTGTAGGTGTGACTTTGGATGATCTGTAGTAAGTATGTCGTATTTATTGAAATCCCATTGGAAAGAAAACTCATGTCTATCCCTTTCCATTAAGTAAGATCCTTTTATTTGAAACATTGTTCACTGAACTAAAACTCTATGCATAGTGATTTATTGTACTTCATGTATGGGTTTTTGCAGTTATGATCTAATGGTGATAGAAGCAGGGTTATCAGCATGCACTAATGGCCTTGTAATATTTTCCTCTCTCTTCTGAGGCATAGGCCTATTACAATGTATTTACATCTTACATTTGAAACCTTTTAAGTTATGCATTACATATTCATAGGTTTTAAATTATCTGCATCTACTTGAAATAATGTAGACAAATCTTATGGTCCCTTTTGGGTTCTTAATAGATCTTCCTCCTCCCTACCACTGGGATTTAAACAAAGGTCTATAGCTAAAAATAATGGCTACATTTATGTTCTTTCTGCATGTGTCATTCATGGACACACATATACCACACCACTCTAAGTGTAAATGTAAAATAAAATAAAGTTTATTGTGGAAACTCACAAGCAGAGATGCAGCAGAGTGCATGACTCTTCCATTCTCCTGATGACAAGTAGAGAGGCATGCTTGGGTAGAGCACAGCTGGAGAGCCTCTGAGCTTAGCTTCTGGTATCAGGCTGTTGTACTAATTCAAAAGTGTTATGCCAGCCACTTGCTAAACCACCAAAAGTGTGTAGGTGTTTGTGAGGGGGATTTGGGAGGAGGATGAGCCTCAAAACCATCCAAAGCTTTTTCTCCTCGGTAAATCCCGTGGCCCTTGGTTGTTCATTAAATGTGAATCTTCCTACTAGTTCTAATGGATCCTGAGTGAGAGTCATTCTTGTATAGTTGTCTGGGAGGTCTCCTGCTTCCTGGATAGCAAGTCACTGCTTGAAACAATTGTAAAAGATCATTTTGGCCTTTGCATCCATATGTGAAATGGGAAATTTACACCCACCACACACTTTCTGGGGTCAGAGATATTAATGCCTGAGGTCTGTCATCCCTTTTTGATTAAAAGCCAGGCTTTATATCTACTTTTAAGGAAAAAAAAATCCCTGCAGGGACTCAGGAATCATTCTTATTAAAAACAACTTCTGGGGGTAAAAAAAAAAAAAAAATAGTTGTATAACCATAAGAGGCAATGTCACTATCTAGATTCATGTCTCTTCAGGTATCCCCAGACTGAGCGACATACACCACCATCCACCCACCAAGGTCATACACTACTCATCTACCCACTGAGGTCATACACCACCCATCCACCCACCAAGATCATATACCACCCATCTACCCACCAAGATCAAACACCACCCATCCACCCACCAAGGTCATATACCACCCATCTACCCACCGAGGTCATACACCACCCATCCACCCACCAAGGTCATATACCACCCATCCACCCACCAAGGTCATATACCACCCATCCACCCACTAAGGTTATATACCACCCATCCACCCACTGAAGTCATATACCACCCATCTACCCACCAAGGTCATATACCACCCATCCACCCACTGAGGCTATATACCACCCATCCACCCACCAAGGTGATACACCGCCCATCCACCCACCCAGGTCATATACCACCCATCTACCCACCGAGGTCATACACCACCCATCCACCCACCAAGGTCATATACCACCCATCCACCCACCAAGGTCATATACCACCCATCCACCCACTAAGGTTATATACCACCCATCCACCCACTGAAGTCATATACCACCCATCTACCCACCAAGGTCATATACCACCCATCCACCCACTGAGGCTATATACCACCCATCCACCCACCAAGGTGATACACCGCCCATCCACCCACCCAGGTCATATACCACCCATCTACCCACCGAGGTCATACACCACCCATCCACCCACCAAGGTCATATACCACCCATCCACCCACTGAGGCTATATACCACCCATCCACCCACCAAGGTGATACACCGCCCATCCACCCACCCAGGTCATATACCACCCATCTACCCACTAAGGTCATATACTACCCATCCACCCACCAAGATCATACACCACCCATCTACCCACCGAGGACACACACCACCCATCCACCCACCAAAGTCATATACCACCCATCCACCCACCGAGGTCATATACCACCCATCTACCCACCAAGGTCATACACCACCTATCCACCCACCGAGGTTATATACCACCCATCCACCCACCAAGGTCATATACCACCCATCCACCCTCCAAAGTCATAAACCATACATCCATGTACCATTGTAAAAGCAAACATAAATTTTAAAAATATTAAAAGTGGCCAAACTGTTTCTGCTCAAACTCTCCTGGTGTATTACCCTATGACTCCTGGATATACTGTTGCTCAGCTAAGATAGAGGAGATAGGGCAGTATACAACTTTTACAGAGCAAGAGGCAGCCAGTTCAGCTAACCTTTTAGATGTTATTAATGGAGAGGCTAGAATTAGTGGAAAATATAGGATTCTATTAATGTCAAGATATTTTCCATTGGTCATCCTAGTCAAATATGGTGGCTCTATTACTATGATGAGTGCAAACCTGGGTACAACAAGCAGGGGTAGAGATGATGGCCACATATGTCTGTTTGGATTTTTCAGCACAAACTGCAATTCTCTGCATCAACCTCCTGAGTAGCTGTGATTACAGGTGCCCGCCACCACGCCTGGCTAATTTTTGTATTTTTAGTAAAGACGGGGTTTCACCGTCTTGGCCAGGCTGGTCTTGAACTCCTCACCTTGTGATCTATCTGCCTCAGCCTCCCAAAGTGCTGGGATTACAGGCGTGAGCCACCACACCATGCCCAAATTATTTCTTTTAAATGTGGTCACATCACATGGACAGGTACACATGTAACACTAAGATTGAGTTCATGATTGAGTTGTTTCAATGAGAGGTAGCTGCTAAAGGCAGCACTTTCTTGCCTTTAATAGTCTAGTCATAAGTGACTCAAAGCCAGACCATATATTAATGTACCATGTCTACAATAACTATACCATCTATCTATATAGATTTTTATTTCAGTCAACTATAGCAATGTACCATGCATCTATATAGATTTTTATTTCAGTCAATTTCAGATGGGCTATTCCATGATCAAGATGACAAAAGTTTAGTTTATTGTGTAGAACCACCAATGCTGTGAGTTGTCAACAATTTACCATCACTATGTATGGCAGATGGTTGTGGCACTGCATAGGATTTATCCACCTTGAAGAAAAGTTATTTCTTTTTCTTTAATCAGTGACTCACGCTTTTTCTAAGGTGGAAAATCTTATTGGCAAAACTCCTACTGTGCTAAGGGTTTCAGTGAACAATGTTTCGAATTTGGATAAAGGTGTAGGTGGGCCAATTTATGAGAAATGAGTAGGGAGTTGCCTGTTCATAAAGCTGATTAAGACTCAGAAACCAAGCCTAGCTGTTGATTGGTTGTATCATGTCCATTTTTAAATAGATTATTTTTGGGCTTACCTTACCTTAAAATTCTTACATAATTTTTGGTTTGGTAAGAATGCTCTGCAGGAAAAAGTCACAAATCTTCCTTTAGTGAAAATGATTTGCCTTCAATAGGGCCCAATCACAGGCTAACAGCTGTTGATAAACATTGGGATAAAGTTCTCAAATCCAAAAACCCAGAAGCCACTGAACACTGGTGGAGATTATTACTGCTTTTGTTTGTTTGTTTGTTTGTTTGTTTTTGGTAAGGCTCTAAATAGCTATAAGATTGGTCTCAGGAATAAGGAATTTGGGCCCTGAAGTAATTGATAGCTCAAGAACAGGGTTTTTCTTACTGATTAAGGAGGGTTTTCAAGGTTGTGGCCTGCCCATCAAGTTTGGACAGTAACTTGCAGCCTTGGGATAGAGATTGTAGTAACATGCACAAGTATAGAATTCATTTTCTCCAATATCCAAAGAGGTCAAACAATTGATGGGCCTCCTTCTTTCCAGGGGGAGGCAGAAAGGCCATCAAATTTAACTTAATAGACTGAATTATCTCTAAGGATTGAAGTCTAGTTAGCTCCGAAGTGTGCCAGTCTTAGAGTCTATCCACATTTAAGGTCCTATTCATATTTAGTCACTTGGGCTTAGATGCTATGTAATGCAATGAGAAGAGGTTTTTCTTTTTTCATTGGTGACAACTATCAAAATAATATCCACATCCTGGAATGTTTAGACCTCATCTATTAGTCCACAATGTATTCAGATTTGTCCAGCTTCACTTGCCAGGGAAGCTTGGACAAGTAAAAACATTTTATGTTGCTTGTCAAGTAAAGAGAAACTGATGTGGGGGCTTTATTAAAGGGGTATGGAAAAAAGAGCATTAGCAATACCCAAGGTTACATATAAAATATCATTGGTGATGGCTATTTTTCAGTCATTGTAATGAGATGCTGCATTACAAGAACAACAGTTTCTTGTTTGTAAGCCTCAATAGTCCACAGTGAATCTCCAAGTACCAGTGACTTTTAATGACTTTCACTGGCCAGAATGGGAGATTGTTTTTATAGCACCCTTGCCTCCAGTGATGCTTGGATGAGGAGAGTACCTTTTTTTTTTTTTAAACATCTCATCAGAGGTGACATTGTTTCAGTGTTACAACCATTGACAAGTTTTAAGCTATTAAGCAGTTCTGAGCCACGCATTCAGCTACTAAAGAAGCCACCACCAACAGTCACAATGAATGCATCTGATCAGTAGGTCCATGCACCCACGCACTCAGAACATTCATATGAATCAAAAGGCAGGATAACAGAGAAGAACAAGCACAGTTCAGAGCCCCTTCCCTTTCCAGGATCCTCCTTCAAGAAAATGATCATTAGCCAGTTGAAATGTGATTTGATCAAAATTTCCTTAAATCAAACAGTTCAGGTTTTCACTTCAATTCATTGAGTTGTCTGCATTTTTCACAGAAGAGGCAGCCAAATACTTTCCAGGCATTCATGTCAATCAATCTGGATGCATTTCTGAGCAGCTTCTGTTCTTGGCTTATACCTAGTATTTTCATTCTCTATAAAAAGTCTCGACCTTCCCTCCACCAGAGTGTTGCTAGTTTTTGTAACATTTAAAAATATCTTTTAGTTCCCCTCATCCTCAGCCACTGCCCTCGGTGTAGCTCCTCTCTATAATTGTATCAGCCATCTGTCTTTAACCCATTTGCAATGAATGGGATTCTCCCCACTCCCAGCCTACCACCCTTCCCCACCATCTCAACGCTCCGGGACCCTGCCTTCTTCCTGCTAGTTACCTACAGCAGCGTCATTATGTTGTGTTGTATCTTTCCCGGGAAATCCTCACTCTGAGATTTCAGATTGTGGATTTTGCTGCCACCTCCCAATCACTGCATAGATCTAAACAGACACTACAAAGAACCTACTGCCTTTCATACTTGGTACACATTATGGTTAACTCATTCAATCTGAGTCTACAGAATATTCAGTCATCAGCCCTTCCACTTTTCCGCCCCAGAGAAGGAATATAGTTGAACTCTGCTGATTCCAAGAACATAAAGCCCAAAATAGAGTCTCATGTTCCTTCATGGTTGCCTGTTATTATGCAAAAGAGTCATTGACCCACCACTGCAAATGTAAGATAAAAGTTTTTGGGGGAAAAGAAAAAGTACACTTTCTTGTATCTTCATAAGAGGTAATTTTTTTACAACTTGGAGCAAGGTATTTCCTGCTTAAGATTCAGCTTTCCCAGAGAGAGTGGAAAATAGAAGCAGTTCTATTTTCTTTTTCGATGATTACATTTCAAAGGGGTGGCTCCCAGGTCCTTGAGAAAGATATTCCTGGGTTGTAAAAATGGCAAGAAGCTTTAAAAAGATTTAGATCTGAAAGGAGCAGAAAACAAAATTACAATTACAATTTTCTAAAGTAAATGCTCTAAGAAAAGGGAGGTGGGGGCCTAGAGTTAAGAAGAAGCTTGCCTAAAATTAAGCAGAGGGAAATGTTAAGAACTTCTTGGTCACCAGGTGTCCTTCCTGGACCTAACAATCATCAACTTGGGGAGCTATGAATGAAAGGAGACTAGCTCCAGCTCTAAACTATTCAAATAAACAGCTATTATTCAGACAGACACTATAGACGGAGCCAGTGACACTAAGCCTAGGAAATAAAATGAGTAAAGAAGAAAGAAACTAAGAAGCGGGGATCCAAAAATTACCTTCTTTGGATAGACAATGGAATGTGAGTCAAGCAAGGGACCCAAATATCAGCATGACCTCTTCCTGACTCAGGCCCCTGCATTCTTCCGCCAGCCATTGGATACTTCATCAATGGCAGGTGTTTAAAGACTCTGGAATCAAAGTAGTTTCTCTTCCCAGGGATGTAATGATTCACCACCCAACAGCTGCATTTCCTTTGACTGGAATGTCCTTGACTTGAAAACCTCTTTGAAACACACTGGAACTGATTCATCTGCTTTATGCTGACATAGTCCTCAATTAACTGAGCCTCACACATTTTCTACAATGCTACCAAGTAATAGATACTGATGCTTTCCTCTCAGGCCAGCCAGGAGTCAAGCACAAGTCAATGGGGCATTTAGATGGAGTAGCCAGAATTACTGGGAAACCAAAATTAGCAGATGGGCACATGAAGTCAAGCAGAAAGGGAGTAAGACATGCCAACTGCCACCCTCTTTTTTATGGCACTCATCATTACCAGTTAAATCAGTGGACACTGCAGTCATCTTTTTTACCATAAATGTATTAAAAACATTTAGTTTTACCTTATCAAAAATTGAACATTTAATAACTCATCTTTCTCCTCAACTGACTCTCAGTGCTGCCATTTAGCTTTTTAAACCTTGGAGATAATCCCATCATTCATTTCTGTAAAAGTTTTAGTGGCTCTTCTCAACTTCAGAATAAAGCTAACACCAAACCCCTTAACCTAGCAAAGAAGATTTAAAAATCTCAAACATATTTCTTCCCAATTCCATACTGGTGGGGACTTCATGTACTTGTGGACATATGAAAGGCAATCACTAGAATTGTGCTGTACAGTAAACACATCCAACAAATTTCTTCCAACCATTTCCAAATGGAGCTGCCTTCCCACTCACAAACTGTTACTATATTGTTATTTGAAGCCAAAGAAATAGTTTTCACAGTTGGGGTCTAAGTCTCTCATCTGATCACCCAATGAGCAGAATGTAACCCCTTTAGGGCATAGATATGTTACATTCACTTTTATTGTCCACACTAACTATAAGGCAGAGCCTGGCTCAAAGTTGATCCTCAGTGAAAATGTACCAAATGATTGAAATTAATTAATTATAAATAAATGAGTGGATAAATGACCATGAAACGACCACTTGGAAATAACTTACAGCTCTGAAAAGAGAAATGTAAATATGCACTAGAAGGGATGAAAGTTGTGGTGTTACCCTAGATTAATTAGGCTAGACCACTGAATTAATCAACCACAGATTTACCCTACACAAAAACACTATATAGGATACATGGCAAAAATGGCATGAGGATTCTTTTATCTTATTCATCAACTTCTCTGGAAAGTAGGAGAAGGCATTCTGTTTCCTGAAATTACTTTACTTCAGAATCTTTTTCAGTCTCTAGTATTGATTGACCTTCATCAATTTTAGCCTCGAAATGATAAAAAGGGTGAAACATAAACAAAGAGCCGCCTCCACAATTTAGGTGGAGAACATTCATCAGCGTGAACCGCTCTAACTTAAAAGCAGTGAGGAAGAGTAGTCTCTCAATGCCGAAGTATAGTTCTCAGCTTTAATGAAAAAGAGACAATTAGAACAAAGGCACTTGCTCACTTCAAGTCACAATTCATCAAGCTGTCAAGGACAATAAAATGCTACATACCTAATCTTTCCTGTTAACCATAATGTAGGCAATGCAATTACATGGTTGCAGCCAACTGGCAAGAATTAGAGGAAGAATTAATGTAAAAACCCTGTGAAATTTTCTGTTCCAGTAAATGGTGTCATTCATATTTAAAAATCTGGTAAAGAAATATTAAGTATAAAGTGATTTAGCAATAAATACTTCTTATTAGGCCAATTTTCTTTCTCAGCAGTTTTAGAGACATGTTTTTAAGTATATAAGCAAGGAAAAATCAATTAGCACCACAAAGTTCACTGTTAAAATTAAAACCTAATGATAATTAAAACCTAGGTGAAATGGAAAGTGGTAACACACTTTATAATACATGGAAATGAGAGAGGACAGATAAATTTAATTTCATAAGTAGTCAGAATGCTTTCAGTACACTTTTTCCATAAATGGTGGTTCCATATGCACACAGAAGAGGAAATTATAGATGACTATGAAATTATATTATTAAATGTAAAAAGCATTCTAAATGACCTCCGTTTGCAAAACTCAGTTCTGTAAGGAACACCGAAAAATAAAAGAAGGTTCCGCTCTCTAAAGGCACAGTTATTAATTAAGGACCTATAAATGCTAGGCCTAAGGATTAAAAAGATGAGGACGGGGCCAGGCGCGGTGATTCATGCCTGAAATCCCGGCACTTTGGGAGGCTGAGGCGAGGGGATAACCTGAGGTCAGCAGTTCGAGACCAGCCTGACCAACATAGAGAAACCCGTCTCTGCTAAAAATACAAAATTACTTGGGCATGGTGGCACATGCCTGAAATCCCATACTCAGGAGGCTGAGGCAGGAGAATCGCTTGAACCCAGGAGGCGGAGGTCGCGGTGAGCCAAGATTGTGCCATTGCACTCCAGCCTGGGCAACAAGAGCCAAACTCTGTCAAAAAAAAAAAAAAAAAGAAGGGGTCAGTTATAACCCAGATGAGCCCCAAATTCTCTGAGGATGTACGAATAAATCATTGCAATTTTTAGCCTTCTTTTCATGTATGGCAAGAAATGAAAGACATTTATTTTCACATTTGATCTAATCCTGTCTTATATTTTCTTCTTGGTGCATAGCAGCGATGAGCCTCGTTCTCCAGGTTTATTTGACATTGTCATTTAAATGTATTCATTATTCAATTAATTCAAAGATTAACCCCCATCATTGCTGTTTCTCCTGGTTCCACCTTTCCCACCCCATCCCCCACAACCCCCACAAGAAACCAATGCCTGTTTAGAGACATGGGCTCTATTGCTGAGTCTAAAGGACTCTAGTAATGCGGACACTCTCTGAACTGCATTCTGTCCAATGGATTCTGGCTCCACTTGCTGAAGGTTCAGCAAATTGATTTCTCCTTTGCTATTTCATCACTACTTTGATTCTCGCTGCCATTTGGGTTCTCTCTGTGTTGTCATGACCTTGGCCATGTGTGTACTTTGCCCCACCAGATCAAGCCTCCTCTTTCCTTTCCCTCCATGGCAAACTTATCAGCCAGCAGTATCAGCCACTTGCGTTTACTCTTACTTTCTCTGTCTCTCTTTCTCTTTCTCTTGCTCTCACTTTCCGTCTCTTTCTCTCTCCTTGCTTAAGTAGAACACATGTCTATTTCTACTCAGATATATCCACATCATGTTGAATTTTCATTTTTGAGTTCCAAATAGAAAGTAGAACAAAATCATTTCTTCCCTTTTTTGCTTTTCTTCAATAAAACACTCTTATCTCTCTCTCTCTCTCTCATGTATTCTGTAATTCCCCTCCTTCTCTAGACAAAAAGAAGAGCTTTTTGATTATATTTTCAGTTAGCAGATACATACCACATGATATATTTTTATTACATTTCTTCCAGGGAGTATAAAGCCACAGACTTTAGGTCTTATTATAGACAGGTTTCAAGGAGAGGAAACACTTCTCTCTGGTGAGCAAAACATTTACAGAAGTTTATCATAAGAATTGTTGCTATTAGACTCATGATCTTATTACAAGGATGGCATAAGAAGATAATGTAATGCTGTGAAAACATAAATAAGAGATTAGATTAATTTAGGAGACTGAAGAAGGTTCAGAAAAACCTGAGCATTTGATTAAAATAGTAAGGATGAGCAGAATTTCCAAACATTGAAAAGACAAATATTAAAAAATCAAAGATCCATTTATATCTATAGACATACCTGTATTGACCAACAAAACATAAAAGTTGGATGGTACAGCTGCCTGCCAAGATCCCAGCCCCCAAATATATTGTGTCCTGCCCAAGAGCCAATGCTACTGCTGCCACCACTAGGCCAGGATGGAGAAGGGAGGCTGAGCATGCTCATGTACCCTGAGGGACAAGTATCACCACTAGTGCTATGGGTTGCTGTGCCAGTGAGTCATGGGCAGGGTATGGGCCCCCACAGCTGCCTATCTGTGCTGCTTCCACTGAGAATGACCCTGCCCTTACCAGTGGCAGACCTTCAGTGCAGCTGCCACTCTCCCCACCTGAGCACTCAACCAGCAGCTTAGGGACCAACCCGCCCCTGCCTAAACAATCAGCACCTGAATGAACTACCAAGGAGCCTGATGATAAGTCCACTGGCATGGTCCCATCTCCCTAGTACATGAGCATGACACCTATGGGCCTGGAAATAGCCCAGACCAGCCCACAACCACTGGCACTTGAGCAACTTTCCCAGAGTATAAGGTTGGGCCAACGCAACTTGTAGATACCACCAAAGCTGGCACTCACTTAGATGTGTCACCAGCAGGCCACAGGACTTGTCCCCCAACCTGATACAGCCACTGCCAACACCAGCTTGGACAGCTTGGGTTTCAGTGGGTTGCACCACCACTGGTACTGCCATCACCCACATTATGTACATTGCCCAGGAGCCCAAGATCACCCACCAACACGCCCAGCCCACTGCTGCCACTACTAGTATTTAAGCAAGCCACCTGGAGGCACAAGAATTCGTCCACCTGGACCCATTAACACTGGATCCAGTAAAGGATCCTGTCCTTCATGCTTGGGGCTGATAGACAGGCATGCTGAGCTCACCACTGCCACTACAGGGGCCCAAAGACTAGGCCATCTGGAATTCCAGTCCCCAGCAAAACTTGCTCTCAGCCTCCAATAATAATTGCACTCTAAGCTACCAAAGAAATAGCAGACACCACTGATGCTGTTTACAGATAGAAAAGAGAATATGCCACTGCATACAGCTAAAACTAAACCCAAAGTGCACTATCCAATCAACATCATAGATACATCTTCAGGAAAAAGTCCTTTCCTAGATAGAATATTTTAAAAATTGGAAGAAGTGATTGTTACATCAGATGTGCAGATATAAATATAAGGACACAGAAAACATTAAAATGCAAGAAAATATGACATCTCTAAAGGAACAATAATTCTTCAGCAACAGATCTCAATTAAAAATATTCACAAAATCCCAGATAAAGAATTCAAAATACTCATTTTTAAAAATGACTGCAAGATATAAAATAATTCTGAAACACAATACAAAAAAATCAGAAAAACCATCCAGGGTATGAATGAGATTTTATCAAAGAAATAAATTTAAATTAAAAAAGAAAATACCCACAGGAATTCTGGAACTGAAGAATTCACAGAATGAAATGAAACATTCATTTAAAACATTTAACAATAGAGGGTATCAAGCAGAAGAAAGAACCTCAGAATTTGAAAGTAGGTCATTTGAGATAACACATTCAGATTAAAAATAAAGAAAAAAACAAATGAAAGAGAGAGCAAAGCCTTAGTGACATTTGGGACAACATAAAGTGACAAAATATTCAAACTATCAGTGTCCTTTAAGTCACAGAGAGAATGAAAGGATTATAAAACCTATTTAATGAAATAATCAACAAAACTTCCTAAGTCTAGCAAAAGAATTTGGCATTCAGACACAGGAGGCTTGGGGACCCCTAAGTAGGTACAATGCATAAAAGATCTTCTCCATGGTACATTATAGTCAAACTGTTTAAAGCCAAAGACAAAGATAAGATTCTAAAAACAGAAAGAGGTAAATATCTAGTCATCTACAAAGGAACTGCCATTGGACCAACAATGGGTTTCTCAGAAGAAACCTTACAGGCCTTACAGGAGATAATAGGATAGCATAATAAAAGTAATGAAAGAAAAAAGAATTGCCACACAAAGACACTACATACAGCAAAACTATCCTTTATAATGAAGAAGAAATTACATCCTTGCCAGACAAGCAAAAACTGAGAAGATATATTATCACTAGACTAGCCCTACAAGAAATGCTCAAAGAAGTCCTAAACCTGGAAGCTAAAGTATGACATTACCATCATGAAAACACAAAAAAACTATAAAACTCACTGGTAAATCAAACACACAAATGAGAAAAAGAAAGAATTCTAGTGGCACCACCACGTAAAACCATCACACTATAATAACAAATAATAAACTTTAGAAAAAAGAACAAAGAATATACAAAACACCCAGAAAACCATTAGCAATATGACAGGAATATAACCTCACATATCAATAATAATTTTTAACATAAACAAACTAAATTCTTTACTCAAAATATATAGACTGGCTGAATAGAATTCTTTAAAAAAAAAATGATCCAACTATATGCTGCATACAAGAAATGTACTTTACTATGAAGACACTTAGAGATCAAGTAAAGGGGTGGAAAAATACATTCCATGCAAATGGAAACCAAAAGCAAGCAGGAGTAGCTATATTTAAATAAGATAAAACAGACTGTATGTAAAAAACAGTTTAAAAAAGACAAAGAAGAGCATTATATAAATTATATATATGATATTATATATGATATAATATATATATTATATATATTATCATACATATCATATATAATATATATTATACATTATATATGTTTATATAATATATTATATATATTTATATATAATATATAATATATTATATATATTTATATAATATATATTATATATATTTATATAATATATATTATATAATATATAATATATATTTATATAATATATATTATATATATATAATATATATTATATATATATATAATATATATTATATATATATATAATATATTATATATTTATATAATATATTATATATAAATATATAATATATAATATATTATATATATTTATATAAAATATATTATATATTATATATTTATATAAAATATATTATATATTATATATTTATATATAATATATTATATATTATATATTTATATATAATATATTATATATTATATATTTATATATAATATATTATATATTTTATATATTTATATATATTATATTATATATTTTATATATTTATATATATTATATTATATATTATATATAAATATATAATATATTATATCATATATATTTATATATAATATATAATATATGATATATACTTATATAAGATATAATATATGATATATACTTATATCATATATTATATCTTATATAAGTATATATCATATATTATATATTATATATAAATATATATCATATATTATATCTTATATATATGATATATTATATATAAATATATATCATATATTATATGATATATATGATATAATATATGATATATATTAATATTATATATAATATCTTATATATAACATTATATTTAATAATGTTATATATTATATATAATATTAGATATTAATAATGTTATATATTATATATTATTATATATTCATATTATATATTATATATTATTATACATTAATAATATTATATATTATATATTATATTATATATTAATAATATTATATATATTATATTATATATGAATAATATTATATATTAGATATGAATAATATTATATATTAGATATGAATAGTATTATATATTAGATATGAATAATATTATATATTAGATATGAATAATATTATATATTAGATATGAATAATATTATATATTAGATATGAATAATATTATATATTAGATATGAATAATATTATATATTAGATATGAATAATATTATATATTAGATATTAGATATTAATAATATTATATATTTGATATTAGATATTAATAATATTATATATTTGATATTAGATATTAATAATATTATATATTAGATATTAATAATATTATATATTATATATTATATATTAATAATATTATATATTATAAATATTAGATATTAATATTATATATTATATATAATATTACATATTAATGATATTATATATTATATATAATATTAGATATTAATAATATATATATTATATATAATATTAGATATTAATGATATCATATATTATATATAATATTAGATATTAATGATATCATATATTATATATAATATTAGATA
This sequence comes from Pongo pygmaeus, assembly GCF_028885625.2. NCBI lineage: Eukaryota > Metazoa > Chordata > Mammalia > Primates > Hominidae > Pongo > Pongo pygmaeus. The sequence continues at coordinate 14,140,403 of NC_085930.1, read as the reverse complement.
TTAATGATATCATATATTATATATAATATTAGATATTAATGATATATAATAATATATATGATATATCATGATAAAGGGATAAATTCAGCAAGAGGATATAACAAATCTAAACATATACGCACTCAACCCTGGAGGCCTCAGATTTATAAAGTAAATATTACTACATCTAAAGAGAGAATCCAATAAACTAATAATAGCAGAGAACTTCAACACTCCACTGTAAACCTTAGACATATCATCTAGTCAAAAAATCAACAAAGAAACAGGTTTAAAACTGGACTTCAGACCAAAGGGACCTAATAGATATTTACAGAACATTTTATACAAGGCTGAAGAATACACATTTTTCTCATCGGCACATGGAATATTCCCCAGGATGGACTATATTTTAGGCCACAAAACAAGTCTCAACAAATTTTCAAAAATTAAAATCATATCAAGTATCTTCTCAGATGACAAAAAAAACTAGAAATCAATACAAAGTAGAACTTTGAAAACTGTACAAATTCATGGAAATTAAACAACATGCTCTTGAATGACCACTGGGTCAATAAAGAAATTAAGATGGAAATAAAAATTTCTTGAAACAAAAAAAAAATAATAACATACTGGTGAGAATATGTAGAAAAGGGAATTAGTGCACTGATGGTAGGTATGTACACTAGTCAACCAGTATGGAAAACAGTATGAAGACTTCTCAAAAATCTTAAAACAGAGCTACCATATGATCCAGCAATCCCACTACTGAATATTTGTCCAAAGGAAAAGAAATCTGCATATCAAAGAGATACCTGTGTATTTATCACAACACTATTCACAATAGCAAAAATATGCCATCAACATAAATGTCCAAAACCAGGTACAGGACCTAATAGACCAAGTGGTTAAATGCCCCAAAACAAGCAAAGTTAAGTGCCCAACGAAGGCAAGTCAGTTTTGCCACATCAGAGCTCCAGTTAGGAAAACCTTGAATTCTGACGTGTGAAATGGAGCAGCAATCCAAAGAGAGTTGAGGCAGAACCTAGTGAGGCAAGGGGTATGCTGTAGTAGATGCGAAGATGTGCCACTCAGATCATTCTTAAATGAAAGATCTTCTGTGAAGAGTGTGCTCAGCACACTATCCAACTGTCAGTCTCTTCAAGGTTTATCTCAACTGTAAAAAGCAGCCTAGTCTGGGATCGCACTCTTCCCAGGGCAGCCCACATGCAGTTACTGAAGGAGGAGGGGGTATAAAGTTTAGACAGTTCAGCCTCATGTAAAACGCTCTTAACAAATTTGTTCCAGAGCCATCTGCTGAATTGCTGGAAGCTTTATCAAGTCCCTTCCACTGTTTTCTTTGTGCAAACCAGTCTCCTCTGTTTTGCTTTAATGGGTGTTCAGTACACATATTGAATCCCAAACTCCAATACATTTTTCTGATGATGTCAAGCTACAACTCAAACAGTTCACAAAGAAAACTATAGTTCAGGGATTGAAATGCAATTAGAAAGTATTTGCTTTGTTGTCTATAGATTAAACTTAATGAAATATTTAATAAGGAAATATTTGAGATGATTTCTTACACATCTAAGAAACAGAATTGTTGGCATCTACAAAAATCCAATTGTTTTGAGTGCTAAAACAAAATATTGCCTTTTAATCTTCCATTTCAATTGTCCTTTGGTGTATTTCTATGTCTTTAGTTCAGGCTTAATATACTACTAATTCCTAGTCTGAAAATCAGCAAAATATATGGATTCTCTGTTGTATTTGAGCTAAGTGGAAAAAAGTTCATATTTATAAAGTAGATAATGCATAAGAATTGGCTGAGATACAGTATCTGTTTACTAAATCATCCAATTATTATTTATAATCATTATCTCTAAATATCTTATTGAGGTTCAACAAATAAAGCCGTAAAATTGGCCAATATTGCAAAGGGGGTGAGCATAGAATGAAAAGAGAAGAAATCTATGGTTTTTCATCATTAAAACATCAGGGAGGCCGGGCGCGGTGGCCCATGCCTGTAATCCTAGCACTTTGGGAGGCCAAGGTGGGCAGATCACCTGAGGTCAGGAGTTTGAGACCACCCTGGCCAACATGGTGAAATCCCGTCTCTACTAAAAATACAAAAATTAGCTGGGTGTGGTGACAGGTACCTGCAATCCCGGCTACTAGGGAGGCTGAGGCAGGAAAATCACTTGAACCCAGGAGGTGGAGGTTGCAGTGAACCGAGGTCACGTGAAACTGAGGATGAGTAGCCAACGAAGAAAGGATGAACCAGTAGAGAACGTACATCATAAGCCAAGTGAACAAAACACTTATAAAGGAAGGACTGGTCAATCATGTAAAATTCTATGAGATGTAAACTAAGATGAGAATTACAACAGGTAATTGGATTTCGCAATGTAGAGGCCATTGGTGGCCTTCACAGAGCATTTTTTATGGTATAGTGGAGTTAACATATTAATTGGAGCAGATAAGAAAAGATAAATTAATGTATCTATAAACATCTCTTTTTTGGATTTTTGTTATAAAAACAGGACAGAGAAATAGGAAAGTTTGCTGAGAATAAAATAAGGGAAAACACTTTCTTAAAAAAGATGAATGGAAAGATGCAATAAATAAACTAAGTTCCCTTGCAACTTCAAGATTCAGCATTCTAATAGTATGAAGAACAGCAATGCAGAAGCACTATGCAGCCTTGCTACGTCATTTTTTTTTGTAAAGAAATTTTACCAAAGACTTTAATACATAAACGTAATTTTTAAAGATTCCTATTTTTCAGTCAAGTACTTTAAATTATGATCCGCTCTCTTAAACACCTGCTCACTTGTAATAGTCTTCAAAACAGCTCATTGTTAAACACCCAAGTTAACTTAACAATCTCTTAACAGGTTAAACACTAGCACTTAACTCCTAAAGTATATTAGCTACAAATTGAACATCAAGTAGAAAGCACTCAAGGCTATTTAAGGCTTTAGTGCCTTCTTATAAAGGTATGATATTTGCAATCAGGTATGGTTTTCATTAGCTATTATGGAAATAAACCACAGAATAAAGTTTCTAATTGGTATTATAGGAAAATGTGTCTCTGTAATCTGAGCATTTTGGGGGTTAGAGGTAGGAGGATTGCTTGAGGCCAGGAGTTCAAGACCAGCCTAAGCAACATAATGAGACCCCCCGTCTCTCCACAAAATAACAAAAATAAGCTGGGCATGGTGGTGCACACCTGTGGTCTCAGCTACTCAGGAAGGCTGAGGCAGAAGGATCACTGGAGCCCAGGAGGTTGAGGCTATAGTGAGTTATGATCACACCACTACACTCCAGCCTGGGTAACAGAAGACCCTGTCTCAAAAAAAAAAAAAAAAAAAAAAAGGAAAAGAAAGAAAAAAGAAAAGAAAACATTTCTCCTTAGTCAAGAGCTGAATCTAAGCAAAGGTTTAGGTTAAAGTAAATAGATCCCTTGCCCTTTCGGCCAATTTATTTTTGTCTCTCTCTGGTTTTTTGGCCAGGAATATGCAGGGTCCCTGGAATGCAGATTATATTGAATTGGCCATCCTTATCAGTACTTGTTTGCTTTGGGAAGCAGGTGGGCACCTGAGCACCTACTGCCAGAATTAAGTACACATCTAACTATTTATTCCTTTGGCTCCTGGCAATAATTGCATTACCACTCACCTTTCCAATTCCCCACCCTGCCGCCCAGAGATGAGTTCTAACTGCCCGGGGCTCAAGGTGAAGGGATTGAAGCTGAGGCAAAGAGTTATCCCAATTTCCAGTGAATTTGTATTGTTAACAATTTAACTTTTCAAAGGATTTTGGAGTAAAGCAATCAACTCTCTGCTGGAGCTGGTCAGGACACGCGGCTGAGATTGCTGAATCAATATGTGGAAACCTGACTGACAGCTTAGGTAATTTGATGCAGGATTTGGGACAACAACTGGAGATAAATTACTTAACACAGTTGGGAACCAAAATTGTGTTCAGAAAGAGAGACATGTTTTCCTCAGAAGAGTGAGGAGAATTGTACTGACAGGAAAGTGATGGGTGCAAGCAAAACTCTTACAAACATTATTCCATATGCAACTGTAAACGTTCTGGTGAATATCTTTGAATTGTCTTTGTAGGGAGTGGGGAAGTATTGTGAAATATATGTAAATCAACAGTGATATGAACGTCTTCTGTTTAAAGTATGTAACTATAGAAGAGTTACATACCGAATTGTAAGAAAATGCTTATTTTGTGGAGAGAAAACTGCAGCATACAAAAAATATATTTTTTTCCTTTCTGAATCATAATGAAATCCTTTTAGAATTCATTTTGACTTATAACTAATCTGTGTGAAAGTTATTTTATTAAAGTTTATTTGAATTTTTAACAAGCTTGTATTTGTGTACTAAAGGAAGGTTCTCCCTCTTCACACCCCCACCCTCACCCACTAACCTAACATCCCCCTGTAATGTGATATATTCAGTATTTGCAATAACCAAGATGAATAGATCTGGCCACTTGGTCAACCCTAGAATGTGTGAGGTGAAGAGGAGGGAAAGGAGAATGCAGAAAGGGGCAAGTTCAGTTATTTTTTCACTGTCACAGTTACTGCCAACTCAGAGAAGATGCTTTCTTTTTCACATTTGTAAGCAAACAAATGTCAGAAAGGTTGCTGCATTTCTGCATTGCTTCAGTGAAGACTTAAAAGAGAGTAAGTTAAGTGCCTTCTGAGATGTAGCACAGATTTGTTTGAGGCTTTTCAAATTTAATTTCCCTTTCTGAAAGGATCCGAATATCGTTTCGAGGAATAGGTTTCTTGCTTCCATATTTAAGGGATGATGACATGTGACCTGAGTTAGGCCAGTCAGATGCTTCCTCTTGAGCAGAAGGATAAAGAGACCAGAAATGACTGGAATTTCATTCTAGCAGCTGTAACCCACTCCGATTTTTACTCTTCCAAGCCTCTTGTGTTTTTTGCTTTCTAGCTTTTGGGACTACCTGACCTGCTTGCTTCTTGTTGTTGTTTTTTGTTTGTTTTCGTTTTTTGTTTGAGACGGGGTCTCACTCTGTCGCCCATGCTGGAGTGCAGTGGTGTGATCTCAGCTCACTGCAACCTCCACCCCCAGGTTCAAGTGATTCTCATCCTCAGTCTCCTGAGTAGCTGAGATGACAGATGTGCACCACCACACTTGGCTAATTTTTGTATTTTTAGCAGAGACGGGATTTCCCCATGTTGGCCAGGCTAGTCTCGAACTCCCGGCCTCATGTGATCTGCCTGCCTTGGGCTTCCAAAGTGCTGGGATTACAGGCATGAGCCACCGTGCCTGACCCCTGCCTGTTTCTAAGACCTATGCTCATGCCCAGCATTCCATGAATTCTGTCATCCTCCATTATTTTTCCAATAAATTTCCTTTTATGTAATTCACTTAGCATTGATTTCTGTTATTTACAATCAAAGATCTCAAAACTCATACAGAGGATCATAGTTGACTGGCCCTGATGCTGGCAATTCCATCACAGTTCTCCATGAACATACTTGTGTGTGTGTGTGTGTGTATGTGTGTGTACGAGAAACCTCAATGGGAGCTCTCCAACACTTGTGCTACCTTCTGACCACTTCCATTAATGTCTTTGGCAACATGTGCATATCATTACGGTAGCAAAACTGAATCATTTTCTTTGCTTCCTTTCTTTGTGAAATTGATCAAAAAGAGTACAGTTACAAATACCAAATACCAAGGAATTATCCTAAGACCTTCCTCTACTTCACTGCCTTTATCCAATACTTCACCAAGTCTTAGTGATTATAGCTTCTAAATATCTCTCTAGTCCACCTGCAGGACCCCACCTCCACCATCACTGCTCTGGATGATGGCTGTTTCTCACCTGAGCAACTGCGAGAGCTGCCTGATAGCTCTGCTCATAATTACTTGTGTTCCTTACCATTCTATTCCTCACATATGGCCACCAGAACAATCTTAATGGAATGATAATTTATACATCTCACACCCTGTTTTTAACACTTTAGTAGCTTCCAGAGGCCCTAAGGCAGTGTCCAAAATCATTAGGTGCCCTCTAAGCCAAGTAGTCTGAGATCCCTCACTTAGATCCTTATTTCACATAACATCTGTAGTCCATCCACGCTGTCTTTCACCTTCAGCAAGGAGCTATGATTCCTTTCTTCACAGGGCCTCTTTAGCTACTTCTACACATTTTGCTTCGTAGTCCCCTCTGTACTTTTTTCTAATTAAATCTTAAGCATCCTTCAGATATCAGCTAAATATGTCCCCAGAAATCACTTCCCACTCTTACTGACTAGATAAAATCCCCCTAGTATGTTCTCTTTAGAACAATAAGAATTTATTGACACCAGTTATCCCAGTTGTATTTGTACCGTAGGATTCTTTGATTAGACATCACTCCTTTCCACTTCCCAACAATAGAGTACAACTTATGTAAGGGCAGGGACTGTCAATCATTTTCATCATAACCCACCCAGATTGTTACTCAGTCCTGTTGTACTTCTTGCTTTATAGCTTTTGGGACTGGCGAAGTCCCAAAAGAACTAAGTTTAGTGTCTGACACTGGTGTTTGGTACTTGGTGATGAGTGAAGAAGGTCAGTCTTTCTCAGGAAAATATGAATTCCTTGAGAACAGGAAATAAATGTCTAACACAGGTACTCAAGAATACAGTAGTTAATATATCTTCTACTTGGATTCAGTAAGGACATTTTTCACCCTGACCACTGACATTCAAAGTCTCGTATACATTTTGGACACAATCAGACTTTCCATAATTTTAAAAAACAAATTTAATGTCAGACTTTCATCACTTACTCAGGGTCAACAAGCCAGGCATGGTAGTCCATAGTCTTTCTTAAACAGTCCATGATACTATTTTTCTTTCAACAGGGAACATTTTAGAAAATCTGAAATAATCAACTTTGGCAAAATGATAACTTTTCCTCTAACAGACAGACTACTTTATTTTAAATGTTTCTTAATAAATTCTTAAGATATTTAAGGAAAATCCTAAATTATGTAACAACCCTACCTCAATTAACTCTCAGACATGTGCCTCTGATTTTCTGGTGGCAATTCAGAATTACAGATTTAGACTAAAATCTCAGTCCCTACATCCACAATCCTCCCAAGGACCCCTGGGTTTGCTGAGCCTCACTTGATCTGCTCTCATTTTCCTAGATTTACCCTGGTCCTCTGATGCTAATGAGTGTTGGCAATTGTTTCTGACTGAACATTAGCCACTTTCCCTTGTAAACAGCAGTGGCTTCATCTATAGACAGGCAAGTCTCTTTCTCTGGTAATATTAGTCCTCACTGAATTTCAGAAAGCTTCAAAACCAGAAAACATTTAAGTAAACCAAAAGACCTTAAAATATTCATATGATGCTTAAAGCCAGGGAATATGTTTGTATTGTGTATGTTACATAGTAGGCTCTTAATACATATTTGTGGGATTAATAAAGAATCCGTGAACTACGTCATGACTCCCGTTTATTGTCAATTCAAACCTGCTCTACAGAACTATTTCCCAACACCTGCATGAAATAGAATGATGCCTTTTCCCCCCACAACTCTTAGACAATAAAATATGCTGTGAACAACCAATTTTAAAGAGCTAAACATATTTTGGGGTTCTGCAGTCATTGTAGCTTATCTATCACAGCTTACACTGATCTCCCCCACCTGTCATAATTGCATTAGAGAGTATCTTCCTGGAGCTACTTTGGGTCAGCAGGAGTCAGACCTCCAATGATGGGCACATTCTTAGGGACATCCAGTAGGCATTCAGGAAAATGAACCTTGGAATATTTGGCTGTGCTTTTCTATAGGAAATCTGGGAACCTTACTGGTTAATATCCACATGGCAGTAAGGGCAGATAACCCATTTGTAAATTGAGTTTTAGCTTTGCTGTTATCAGCAAGAAGTATGTATAAACAGCATCTGCCCTCATTTTGTGTTGCTATAACTAGAATACCTAAGACTGAGTGATTTATAACGAACAGAGGTTTATTTTTAACAGTTCTGGAGGCTAGAAGTCCAAGATCAAGGAGGCCATATCTGGTGAGGGTATTCTTGCTGTGTTTTCCCATGGTGGAACGTGGAAGGGTAAGAAAGGAGAGAGAAAGAGACAGACAGACAGACAGAGAGAGAGAGCACACATAAACCTAAGAGATTGAACTCACAGCTTACAGCCCTTTATAATCAGCCCTAATCCATTCATGAGGGAGGGCCCCTCATGATCTAAACACCTCCTGCTAGGCCCCACCTTCCAACACTGTTGCACTGGGAATTAAGTTTCCAACACATGCTTTTGGGGGACACATTTAAACTATAGCAGTATCTTTTAAGAGGGAATTAAAAATGACAATTTTCCGTAGTTCCTTATCAGTGCTAAACTGGACCCAGTGAAAAAGACTAGGAAAAGCTTTTACATTAACTAGTTTTATAATTCATTGTACTAATTTCATAATTCATTGTCATTCAAGATTAAGCAACAGCACCACAGATACTCTGTGGCATAGCCCTCAACAGGCACTGATAACAAATGTGGAAAAGGGGTTCCAGCCGTCTCCCACAAATAGAGGGCCTTCTCCCCATTGGAAGGGAGATGTCTTGGCAGCCTGGGGCTTTTTCATCCTGGAAATCACAAAATCTATGATTTCACAGCCCTATATTTATTTTTGTTCCTTGCTACCGTAGATAAGGAAAGTAGATGAATAAAATGTTCAGAAGAAAGATTCACAGTTCCAAGCAGCAAGAAAGCAGTAGTTTTCTCCTAGTAGATGTGCCCTTTTTTTTTTTTCTTAAGACAGAAGATATTTACCCCAGAGACTGGAGTATTTTATAAGGCTACGGTTTTAGCATTGACAGCCATATTGTGACATTTGTACCTGAAGGAAACCAAAACAAAGATAAGAAAGTCAAAAATATACAGAATATTTAGTTCCTTATTAAAGTTTCAACCCCAGACAAAATTGTTCCCAGATCTGTTCAATACTGTGAGCCAATATTCCTTTTTTACTTACTGAAGCTTTAATTGGTATATTAGTCCATTTTCCTGCTGCTGATAAAGACATACTCGAGACTGGGTAATTTATAAAGAAAAACAGGTTTACTGGACTCACAGTTCTACACGGCTGGGGAGGCTTTGCCATCATGGCGGAAGGTGAAACTCACATCTTACATGACAGCAGGCAAGACAGAAAAATGAGAGCCAAGCGAAAAGGGAAACCCCTTATAAAAGCATCAGATCTCGTGAGACTTATTTACTACCACGAGAAGAGTACGGGGCAAACCGTCCCCGTGATTCAATTATCTCCCACCAGGTCCCCTCCAACAACAGGTGAGAATTATGGGAGCTGTAATTCAAGATGAGATTCTGGTGGAGATACAGTCAAACCATATCGATTGTTTTTTTAGTTCTATGCATAACCGACTTATGATCAGCCATGAATGCCCAAGGGAGACATTTTCCAGTTGGCTAACTGCTGCCTAGTACGTAGGTTTTACAGATCTCTTACCCTCAGCTCCAAAGACACAAACCCTCTGCCAGGCACAGTGGCTCATACTTGTAATCCCAGCATTTTGGGAGACTGAGGCAGTCAGATCACTTGAACCCAGGTGTTCAAGACAAGCCTAGGCAATACAGTGAGGCCCTGTCTCTTAATACATTTTTTTTCAAAGACGCAAACCCACTCATGAGGAAAGCTAAATAGTGCTACCTCTTCCAAGAACTCAAAGAAGGCCACTAGAGGGAAAGAGTAACAGGAAGGAATCTTCCGCCCCTCTCCCTTTACTTCCAAACCCTGATGGTGAGGAGGCCTTTTGATCCTGCAGTTTGATTATTTTGAAAGATGTAGGCTTACTCCTAACCACAGACACGAGGAATCATTTCTGTCAGTTCTCAGGTTCTGCCTGAATCTATCTGGGATTTTCTTCAGGACCTTGACATTAAAGCTCCCAGACAGGATGATGTCAAGGCCCTGAGATTCCAGCGAAGAGGACACAAACCACTAGGTAAGATGTAGAAGAAACCAGGGCATTGGGGGCAGGGAGAGGTAGAAAAAAATAACAGATAGCAGAGGAGGAGATGGCTTCAAAGTGAGCGTCTTATCTAGGCACCCCTGGAAAGGTGACAATGTGAAAAGGAAAGAGTGTTTCATATCAACTACCTGTCTCCATGTGCACCTTGTTTTGTGAAAAATAAGACTGTTTTCCCTTTGCTGACGAATTGTTCCTGCAAAGCCTTTCAAATTGTACCAAAAATACCAGAGCTGTTAGAAAACAAATGTTCCTGGAACTTGTTTAAATGTTTGTTTTCCATTCTCTCAGTCTTGAATCCTATATCTGGCTTCCTTTGGGGGTGACTCTGCCTCTTTATAATAAATCAAGTACTACATGTAAAGACTGTATATGTCATTCTTTCTAGTAAAGGCTTAAAGTGGGGAAAAAAATACCTGTTGCAGTTTTTGGTTTTTACATTCTCCAGGTGTCCATCATAAAATTTGTGCTGGAATCTATACTTAGTCTAGCTTATGAAGGACCCACTTCTCTATGTTTTGGGCAAATTTCCTCTCATTCATCTGCTTGTATAATACTTCCTCTCCACCCCTCCCTGCCTTTCATAATTGCTATGCAATGGGATTTTACTTAGAAACTAAACTAAGTCATCAGTATTTTATTGCTGGTTTTAACTACAATAATTATAATTAAAATAACTATATATATAATGTACATTAACAGCCCAACATTTTACAGAAAGGTTCTAAAGAAGCTTCTTCCCCAGGAGCAGTGAAAATTTAAATTACTTTCAAATACAGTTACTACTGATTCCTAAAAACCTGGAATGGGAAGAAAGGAAATGGGAATATATTGTCTGGCCTGTGTCTAGAGGGCAATTGTTTTTTCCCCACTTGCCAAGAAGAGAAGTGAACTGGAAGAATGTGCTTACCCAAAGCTACCATGAGTATGCAAATGCCTTTGGAATGTTTCCAATGATTTTAACCAAATATTCAAACCATAACAAGTATTCCCTGCGGCATCGTTGAAGCATGCTGCAGTTACACATTATAAATGGAAGCCAAATCACACACTTGTGTAAAATGACTGGTATAGCAGAAAAACAAGTTATGTATTTAATAAGCAATCTCAACCTTGTAATGTAGTGAAACCCACTTGTAATTTCTTTCATATTTGTTTTTTTCCTTCTGCACACACTGTTCATTTTTAAAGCTCTCTGCAAGGCTTTTATAAAAATCAACTTAGCCAATATACCATCACTCCAATTTTCTTTGCCCACTCCTTTGGAACACTGTACCCCATTCACGAATATTTGTCATATCAAAATGCATGAAGTGCGGTTGTACAGCATTCCTGAAAGCATGGTTTTTATTCATGAAATATGTATGTTAAAGAAAGAAGCCCTCAATACGTGTTTATACTCCATATAGGCATGCTTTCTATTTTTTCAACCTGTGGGACACATTTACAAACAAAAGCCATTCATTCGTACCTTGTCTACCAAATGAAGGCTATTATAGTTTCTCATACTGGCATTTACTGCCCCATGATTCTGATTGCCTTAATAAAGTGGCATCATGGGCATTTTTGCCGATTAAACATAAGGCAATTATTGTTAAACATTCAAATACTGGATATGGCAGTCAATTCCAAAACAGCCTAACCTGAAATCTCGCCAGAAAATAGAAACTGTCCATTCAAAGATGAAACTATCTATTGTTGCCTTCAGCAAACCCTTTACTAGTTGGGTTCCCTCTCTACTAAATTACTTTATGGATTCCCATGACATTTCACATTTCTTTAATTAGATAATTATCTAACTCCATTTGAACTATTTGTAAATGTGTTTTCATGCATCCAACTCCTCAGAATGTATTGTATTATTTAACAGGCATCCAAACACACTGTCCTGTATCAGACAGGTTTAAATATTATACTGATAATTTCCCCATGAGATAATGTTACATGAAACTTTTCTTTAATCAACTATGATTGAAAAGAAAACAAGACAGTATTTTACCAGTGAGGGCGTATTGGCTTAGGTATTCATTGCATTTTAGATCTATTTTTAACCTTGGCTTTATGTTTGAGCCAAAAAAGATCATCCACTTCCTGAGGATTTTTCTCCCCTTTTGCTGATTAGCTATAGAATGAGGAGAAGCACCTGACGGGGCCACATTAAGAAGGATGCTAAGCGGTTTATAAGTCTCAGTAATTAATGACTATTTTTATCACAAAGAATATAGACTGGCTTCTTCCATCTATCTGAAACTCAATGTGAGCCCTTATAAGCCTCAATGCAGCATAATTGGTGCAATAGAGCTGAAAATGAGATGGAGGATATAATGCAGCTTCAGTAATCCTGCCTTTAGCTAAAATGGAACAGTAGAAGCCCCTGGCAGCCTCCGATGTGGCTCCCACTACATTTAAAGCCAGCCAGCTGTCTACAGTTCCTTGTGAAGCGCACAGCACTGTTTATATCCTTAAATAGAGTTCAAATGTTCAAAATAATTATATTTATGAGCATGATTTACTGTGGTAAACAATTTGTTTCTCAGCCTTTTGGCTGTAATTGGATATTTTCTCCAATTAGGAACCATCATGGACTGTGTACTTTTATCAGTTTTTATTCTGACCACCGTGTGCTTATAATGTGCTCTCAAACCTCTTGGGATGAACAAATGGGTTTTGCTTTCTCAGTGTTGTTATTAAAAAAACCACTCTCTTGTAAATCATAATATGCTAATAATAGGTCTGGGGACTCAATTGGGAAAATGAAGAAAGCTTCACACTCACGAAAGCATGGTGAGACCACAATGAGTGCTGGGCAATATGTGTGTTTTAGATTTGTGACTATCCCTTCAATAGCCTGGATAGCATCCCTTCAACAGCCTAGATAGCATTTCATTGTCTAAACCACCCACAATCACAAATAAGCTCCTGACAGGTTTATATCACGTGGCTGAAACACAAACACACACACACACCCACACACACTCTCTCTCTCTCTCTCACACACACACACACAAAAGAGACGGGGATGGGAATTTCTTCTAGGAGATTCTGAGACTAGGCAGGGTTATTTTCAGCAGCCTGTTTGAACAGCATGTAAGCATTTCACTCATGTTCTTCCTCAGAGTACCAGCACCACCCATCATAAAAATAAAAGACTCGTTTCTTTAAAAGAAGGCTATGTCTGAAGATCCACTAGCAGTATCTTCCATGAGTATTATATAACAGCTGCATGCCACCTCCTCGAAAGTTAGAAAGTCTTTCTGAAAAATTCTTTTGAGATATGCTAAATATCCAGAAATCAAAAAAATCATTGAAGAAACCAAATAGAATCAGATTCATCCGGGGCATGGTTAGTGTCATCTTAAGGGGCCCATGGTGGTCTTAGCTAACCAGCATCACCAGGGGGCGACTTCACCTTCCATCTGATTCACTTTCAAAGTTGAGTCTCAGGCACAGCCCGGTGTTCAGGCCGCTTATGCTGGCAGCACCTTTTCTTTTTTTTTTTTTTTTTTTTTTTTGGATTCAATATGTTTATTCATTGGTCAGTGAGTTAACAATGCAGTATACAACATCATTCAGTTTGTGAGTGGCCATTAAATGTTAATAGTTACTGTGCAACAGGTAGAATAAAGGAAGGGAAAAAAAGGGGTAAATATTCAAGACAAAACCAACAAAAATTCAGAACCTTGGACAGGACCAGGCCAGAGCTATTCTAAGACACACATAAGAAGTCCTAGTGCCCCCTAAACAAACCCTTTAGTTTGGAGGGCACGAGGACTTTCCCTTTCAGCATTTCTCATCTGTCCCCATGTCTAGGGGCATAGTGCCATTTTTCTCTCTAGAACTGGGCACCAGCACCACTCCCACCTACTCGGCAATTGTTAATAGCTGTCCTCTTGCTCCAGACCAATTTTTGAGGACTGACCATTTTATAATAGAACATACTTTGTCCTCTCCTGGAAAGATGGATGCTACTCTTGGCCACTTAACACTGTGGGGCATGGCCAGATAACGAAATCATGCTAAAATGGGAATGACTGGTACTAACTTATATATGCTACTCTTTAAACCCAAAGATTAATTCTCATATAGGATGGTTTTATATAATGAGAAAGCTGAATATGGATACATTTTAAGCCTTAGGAATTTGGTTCACAAGTTCCCGCAGTATTTGGTTCTAGTAACTAGCATTCTTTTTTTTTTTTTTTTTCTTTTATTGTAATTATTATTATTATTATTATTATTATTATTATACTTTAGGTTTTATGGTACATGTGCCCAATGTGCAGTAAGTTACATATGTATACATGTGCCATGCTGGTGCACTGCACCCACCAACTCGTCATCTAGCATTAGGTATATCTCCCAATGTTATCCCTCCCCCCTCCCCCCAACCCACAACAGTCCCTGAAGTGTGATGTTCCCCTTCCTGTGTCCATGTGTTCTCATTGTTCAATTCCCACCTATGAGTGAGAATATGCGGTGTTTGGTTTTTTGTTCTTGCGATAGTTTACTGAGAATGATGATTTCCAATTTCATCCATGTCCCTACAAAGGACATGAACTCATCATTTCTTATGGCTGCATAGTATTCCATGGTGTAGATGTGCCACATTTTCTTAATCCAGTCTATCATTGTTGGACATTTGGGTTGGTTCCAAGACTTTGCTATTGTGAATAATGCCGCAATAAACATACGTGTGCATGTGTCTTTATAGCAGCATGATTTATAGTCCTTTGGGTATATACCCAGTAATGGGATGGCTGGGTCGAATGGAATTTCTAGTTCTAGATCCCTGAGGAATCGCCACACTGACTTCCACAATGGTTGAACTAGTTTACAGTCCCACCAACAGTGTAAAAGTGTTCCTATTTCTCCACATCCTCTCCAGCACCTGTTGTTTCCTGACTTTTTAATGATCGCCATTCTAACTGGTGTGAGATGGTATCTCATTGTGGTTTTGATTTGCATTTCTCTGATGGCCAGTGATGGTGGCAGCACCTTTTCAAGACAGATGGTGGGAGCTGACCAGGGCACTGGGCCGGAAGCAGCCACAGGTCAGATGACTGCCAGTCGCAGAAGAGTCTCCGTCTGGAAACCATTATCAAATTTGGGGGATTTTACTCCCTTACTGACACCTATATTCAGCCTGGGTCAGTTACTAGGTATTTCTTTCACAAACGGAGTTTAAGCTATTCTAGTAAGTGTGAACTTTATTTTAAGCTTCATGAAAGTTGCATTTGTGCTCAGGTGACCTTGTCTATAACACAAACAGGTCACACTGACTACATCTTTATAGAAAGCCCATAATCCTTGGGCCAGGGCTGGAAATCTTTAGGCCAGGTTACATCACGTTGCTAAGTGACACATAGTGTAGGCCCTGAGAGATATATTAGTGGTCCTTAAGGGTATCATTAATCTTAAAGCTATGATATGTCTCTTATAGTATACTACAGTTAGATTTAAAATCACAATATGGATAAATCGAATGAGATAGAGAAACCAGTTGTAATTCAAATCTTTTAAGAATGACTGTAAATGATGAAATCTTATGCTTGAATAGGAGTCCAAAACACTATCTATTGCATTACATTACATGTGACAAGGGGTTTTCAAAATGAGTTACAATCTTCTAATATTGTTTATTATCTACTTCATATAGTCTTTAGTAGGGGTAAAAAATTTCGTGGGATTCGTAGATGAAGGTCCAAGAATGACTCTAACTGTTAAACAAATAGCAAAATGAAACAAAAGTAAAATTTGAATTCACTCATTGCAAGCAGGACACTAACCATAACAAAACAGATTACGTATTAACTATTATTTTCTTTTGACTATTCTTAAAAAGCTTAATATTATGCTAATTGAAATTATACATTTTCCTGAAATCTAGATTTGGACAAACAACATTTTATTCCTCCTAAACATAAAGCTGAATATTATTAAGATCCAGAGTTATAGCATATAGGCAATATTACACAGATGATGTAGCATAGTGGTTAAAGGTGTTGGACTCTGGAGTTAGATCTCCTGGGAGTAATTTATAATTCTTGCAATTACTAGCTGTGTGATCTTAGGAAAGTTGTTCATTTTATCTGTAAAATGGGGATAATAGTGAAATGAGCAAATTAGCTGATGCATAGAAATACTTAGAATGATACAAATGTATAGGAATAACTCAACAAGCATTAGCTATTGTTATCTTTGCAAAAAGGTATTGCTAAATATTTCTGTGTTTGCATATATGTGTATATATGCATATGTGTGTATACTTTGTATATATGTGTGTGTATATGTGTGTGTATATATATATATGCTCACACACACCCCCATTGCAAATCACATTTTACATATATTATTTGATCATCAACCAACAAACTTGCACGATAGTACGGATCAATATTATTTAGCAAATTATTCAATAGAAACCCAAATATGTATGTTACTTTCCCAAGTTCACATACTCAAAGTATTGGGGGCAGCAGCATTGGCATATTTTCATTCCGACATGTACTTCAAAGTACTTTCACTTAAAGCCTGTCAGTGGCTTTATTTTTTTTTTTATTTCCTTAAGTTTTTGAGGAACAGGTGGTGTTTTAAGTTCTTTAGTGGTGATTTGTGAGATTTTGGCACACCCATCACCTGAGCAGTATACACTGTACCCAATTCCAAACCCTGTCGCTGGCTCCCTAAGGGTACTGATTATTTTGGTAAGAGTGATTCTGGTGGTGACAAAGTACAAGTGAATGTAGGAACAAGCAGTTAGGAGGGGGAAGATTAAATTTCCCTGAAGCAAGTCAGAGAAACCAGAGTTCCCCTTTCCCAAGGTGGGTCATACAAACAAGAGCACCTCTTTCCCAAAGACAACCATAAAAACTACACGTTTGACTTTAACTTTTTCCTACCTTTGTGTTTAGGAGCTGGTTATAAAAAAATTATCTGACCCGCTCTTGTTTGATAGGTCATAAGACCCTCATTTTCTAGGGATTCTGGTCTACACATGGGAAGAAGGAATGCTACAACAGAGAGGCCAGTACAGACAGGTTTCGCTGGGTTTATTCACTCAGTCAATTAGTGTTAAATCATATCCTTTGTGCAATCACATTTCTACATGGTCCATTCTTCATTCAACCTAAGAATAAAAATGGACAGTTTTCCCTGTGTCTTTTTATCTTCATTTGGCTTCTGTGTCACATAAAACTTCAGTTAAATGAAGTTGTTGGGCTATTCTCTTGTTAATCTGTCTTTTCTTATAGGAGTGTCAACCATGACTCTTATGATGGTAAGGAAAGCTATCACACCCTTTTCACTCCTCCACTATCAAACACTGTTTATGCCAAAAATAGATTTTATTGTTTTTTCTCCAATGCCATGAGACGTTTTGAAAATACTAATTTTTTTCAGTTTGGTACCCCTGCATCAGATTTAAAGTTATTTCCTCACCAGATAACCTTGGCTACATCTGACACAGGTGCATTTTCTATAGGATTATCATAGTATTACATGGTTCTATTGCTACAATGCTGTTGGGTTAAAATAATAATGCACCCCAGATAGGATTCTAAATTATATATCTTTTAAAGCAAGAAAATAAAATCATTTTCTCAACCACTCTGGAACAGAAGATGCTCATACATTTATTGTTATTTGTGTTTAGAATACCTATGCATCTAGGTTGAGTTTTCTCTACTCCCTTTTCAGTCTCACATGTTATATTAAAATACTTTTCACTTTTGTGAGTCTGGTTATTACAGAATTAGAATCAATGGGTGTTCATGAAAGCAAATATCTACCCAATAACAGAGAATTAAAAAAACAAAAAATTATATAGTGGTCCTTGATTGATGTATATACACATATGTCTTATCAGATCAGGTGCTCTTTGCTACTGGGAATGTTTAGAAGATGCAACACATTTATCTATCACCAATATTGTAGTGAGGATTCCTGACTCAGACAAAATACTAGACAAAGGAACCTCCGAGATTCCATGATTCCAAGGAAGCTCTTAGTAGATCTGTCTCATTAGATGGGCTAAAAACTTTTCAAGAAAATAAATAATAATTTTCGGTATATTTTCTATTTGATGTTTGAGGGTGAAGTTATTGGATCATAACTGTAAAGGCAATGGCCATGGACTCTGGAGTTCTATGGACTTGGCTATGAATGTCTGCTCTGATGTTTATTAGTTATGCAGAATTGGGAAATTTACTTAACCTCTATAAAACTCATTTGTAATTGGTAAAATGAGATTAATATAACACCTATTAGATAGGGTTAATGTAAATACTGAAACAACATTTTTAATGTTGATACAAATCTCAGCATGAAGTGAGTACAAATTACATAGTTGCTATTATAGCACAAAAAGCAGTAGAAATAAAAGTTTTAAAGAGTTTTATTAGCCAGGTGCAATGGCTCATGACTATAATCCCAGCACTTTGGGAGGCCAAGGCGGGCAGATTATCTGAGGTCAAGAGTTCGAGACCCGCCTGGTTAACATGGTGAAAACCTGTCTTTACTAAAAATACAAAAATTAGCCAGGTATGGTGGCACACACCCATAATCCCAGCTACTCAGGAGGCTGAGGCAGGAGAATCACTTGAACCCGGGAGGCACATGTTGCAGTGAGCCAAAATCGTGCCACTGCACTCCAGCTTGGGCAAGAGAGTGAGACGCTGCCTCATTTAAAAAAAAAAAAAAAAAAAAAAAAGCTTTAGTGAGATTGTTTGTAAAAGTCATAAAATGCAATCGTGCCATAGTTGTGTATAAAAATTATTCACTTATATCTGAAATGATTAAATCATTTTTATCAGATTAACATATTCATTCTTGTGTTTCAGTTATGACTTCTTGATCTGTTAATATTTCTTTCCTTGCTTATGGAATCCAACTCATTTATCTTGACATCCTCTGAAATAACTTTAAAATGAATCAAGCAATGTGTTTTTCTTGTCTGGCAGTTTCACCTTTTTGAGCTATAAATTCAGAAATCATTACCTTTTGGTGGAGGATCTGAAGGAAGCAGGGTAGAGCAGGGAAGGAGAAATAGAAGTGTTCACTGGGAAGAAATGTGTTTCGTGTTGATTATAAAAAGAAACGTTAGCATATACAAAATGAAGATGCTAAAAAAAAAAAAGCAAGGAGAAAATAAGCATTAAGAACCCAAACACTAGAAAGAAAACTAAAAAAACTAGGAACCCAACAAAAATAGCAAAAAGGAACTTATTAAATATTTGGTTTAGGCTGAGGATTGTGATCTTTTGAAACGTGAATTTTAAATCCATTCACTGTTATATTTGGATCATAGAATCTTAGCATTAAGCTACCCAGTCAGCCCCTCTGCTTCCATCAAGATCGAGTGCTCTGTGGAGACTGATGAACGCTGTCCTCATAGTGGGTTACACAGAATATTCGCCTTGACCCTAAACCACTGTAGGAGTTACTTGTTTGAAGAAAAGCTACTTAATCTCAGTTTTACAAATTACCATCAGATAATGGTTATTTTTTATTTATGTAAGCAGTAAACAATAACAACTTATTATATTTATAATTTTTCATTGATCTTATTAGTCAGCCACTGTTGAAAAGAAGGGCGGTAATCAGTGTCTCCAAAGAGCAGTTATCTAGTGTCCTCTATTAAAGAAAGTGAGCTCCACTTCACCAGAATACAAACTCAGATTCATATCATTTTTACATTCTTAAAAATTCATTTCTTTCTGAGTTTAAGTCACCACTTGTTAACAAAATGGAAATAATTTGTTCTCTCTGATCTATATTTCACTGAATTCCTTCAGTAGTCCATTGCTGATACCCACTGGCTTGCATAACCCAAATGTCCAACAATGATAGACTGGATTAAGAAAATGTGGCACATATACACCATGGAATACTATGCAGCCATAAAAAATGATGAGTTCATGTCCTTTGTAGGGACATGGATGAAGATGGAAACCATCATTCTCAGCAAACTATCACAAGGACAAAAAACCAAACACCGCATGTTCTCACTAATAGGTGGGAATTGAACAATGACAACACGTGGACACAGGAAGGGGAACATCACACAGCAGGGCCTGTTTTGGGGTGGGGAGAGGGGGGAGGGGGGAGGGATAGCATTAGGAAATATACCTAATGTTAAATGACGAGTTAATGGGTGCAGCACACCAGCATGGCACATGTATACATATGTAACAAACCTGCACGTTGTGCACATGTACCCTAAAACTTAAAGTATAATAAAAAATAAAAAAATAAAAAATAAAGTGAGCTCCACTTAACCAGAATACAAACTCAGATTCATCTTTTTTACATTCTTAAAAATTCATTTCTTTCTGAGTTTCAGTCACCAAATGTTAACAAAATGGAAATAATGTGTTCTCTCTGATCCTATATTTCGCGGAATTCCTTCAGTAGTCCATTGCTGATACCCACTGGCTTACATACCTCTTAAGATCTTCAACTCTGTTCACCCACACTGGTGCCTGAAGTTTGTGGATTTTAAAATAAAAATAGCAACAATTCAAGTTTTTTCCTATTCTCCTCCCACTAAAGATGTTTCTGGCTCTGCCTGTTAAGTTTGTTCCTTTATCTCAAACAATAAGAAATGTTCCAAGTCCAAGCAGATCTTTGCATTATCGTGACACATAATTATGGGAAGGTAAGAGAAAGAAATTGCACTAGAATGTAAAATATTAGGGAAGACATTTTTCAGGAAATTTGGATGTTGAGGTTTGGTACTGGGCTTACTAGAGGCAGATAGGAGAGGAAGTATTACGGTGGACCTTATATCTTCTTCATGGAGCTTGAGACACTTAATCAACTAACTTCTCTATTTCTCTCTTTCTTTCTGTCTCTCCTTCTCTTTTTATTTTTCTTAATACATAAGCCTTTATTTTTTACGTCTTTTATTGTATAAATTCAAGGTGTACAACATGATGTTTTGAAATGTACATATATATACTCATAGATGTATACATACACTGTATATACCTACATATGTGTGTATATATACATATATGTGTCTATGCCTATATATACATATATACAGACTATATATACATATACTATATATACCTACGTGTGTGTATATATACATACATATATGTGTGTATATGTATACACACATATGTAGGTATATATAGTGTAGGTATATATAGTGTGTACATATACACAGACATATGTACACACACATATATGTAGGGAGATTATATATATATATATATAAAAAAAATGAGCACTACAGGTAAACAATTGAACATATCCATCATCTCATATAGTCATCCTTTCTGTGGCAAGAGCACCTCAAATATACTCTTAGAAAATTTCCAGTATATAATACAATATTATTAACTATATTCCTCATGCTACACTTCAGATCTCTAGATTTATTCACCCTACATAACTGTACATTTTTACTCTTTGACCTATATCTTCCAATTCTCATCCCCCTTTCTTCTCAACTCCCCCCCCCACCTCTGATAATCACCATTTTATTACGTTCTATGTATTCAACCTTTTTAAGGATTCCACATATAAGAGAGATCATGTAGTATTTTCTTTTTTTTATTATACGTTAAGTTTTAGGGTACATGTGCACAACGTGCAGCTTTGTTACATATGTATACATGTGCCATGTTGGTGTGCTGCACCCAGTAACTCGTCATTTAGCATTAGGTATATCTCCTAATGCTATCACTCCCCCCACTCCCCCCACCCAACAACAGGCCCCGGTGTGTGATGTTCCCCTCCTGTGTCCGTGTGTTCTCATTCTTCAATTCCCACCTATGAGTGAGAACATGCGGTGTTTGGTTTTTTGTCCTTGCGATAGTTCACTGAGAATGATGGTTTCCAGCTTCATCCATGTCCCTACAAAGGACATAAACTCATGCTTTTTTATGGCTGCATAGTATTCCATCGTGTATATGTGCCACATTTTCTTAATCCAGTCTATCATTGTTGGACATTTGGGTTGGTTCCAAGTCTTTGCTATTGTGAATAGTGCTGCAATAAACATAAGTGTGCATGTGTCTTTATAGCAGCATGATTTATAATCCTTTGGGTATATACCCACTAATGAGATGGCTGGGTCAAATGGTATTTCTAGTTCTAGATCCCTGAGGAATCACCACACTGACTTCCACAATGGTTGAACTAGTTTACAGTCCCACCAACAGTGTAAAAGTGTTCCTATTTCTCCACATCCTCTCTAGCACCTGTTGTTTCCTGACTTTTTAATGATCGTCATTCTAACTGGTGTGAGATGCTATCTCATTGTGGTTTTGATTTGCATTTCTCTGATGGCCAGTGATGATGAGCATTTTTTCATGTGTCTTTTGGCTGCATAAATGTCTTCTTTTGAGAAGTGTCTGTTCATATCCTTCACCCACTTGTTGATGGGGTTGTTTGTGTTTTTCTTGTAAATTTGTTGGAGTTCATTGTAGATTCTGGATGTTAGCCCTTTGTCCGATGGGTAGACGGCAAAAGTTTTCTCCCATTCTGTAGGTTGCCTGTTCACTCTGATGGTAGTTTCCTTTGCTGTGCAGAAGCTCTTTAGTTTAATTAGATTCCATTTGTCAATTTTGGCTTTTGTTGCCATTGCTTTTGGTGTTTTAGACATGAAGTCTTTGCCCATGCCTATGTCCTGAATGGTATTGCCTAGGTTTTCTTCTAGGGTTTTTATGGTTTTAGGTCTAACACTTAAGTCTTTAATCCATCTTGAATTAATTTTTCTGTGTCTAGTTTATTTCACTTAGCAAAATGTCCCTCAGGTTTATCCATATTGTCACAAATGGCAAGATCTCTTTTTTAAAGCTGAATATTCAGTTGTATATCTATACACTGAGATATATATGTATATGTACACTGTGATTTCTTTATGCAGTCAACTGTTGACAGACATTTAGGTTTGTTCCCATACCTTGACCATTGTGAATAATGCTGCAATGAATATGGGAGTGCAGATTTCTCTATTATTTCATTTCCCTTGTATATATACCACCAAATCAACTTATTTTGACATTTCTTTTTAGTGGCCAGTCTTTGTTTGTCTTTATCCATGACAAGGCTAAAGACTGCTTACTTGAATCATGACTATATTATTTATACAACAACTGCTTTCTAATGCCAGTATATTGAATACTATTATGTGTATAGGATGCGTAGTAGGGGTTAGTGGAGAAGGTTCATAGCCAAAATCTATCATATTGGAACAATAGCAAAAAAAGAACCAAAATTGGTTAGAAAATAAATTAAAAATTTAAATTTGTAAGTGAGAAACTGTACAAGTCAGCAACAATACAAAACTTGTGAAAATAATAAAAATCCAAGAGAGAAGCAATAAGACACTGCATAAGATGTTTACATCCATACAATTTAAAAATAAAGAGAACCATAAAGAATGTAGAAGATGAACATGTTTGTGACATTTTCAGTAAAGACTTCCCAATGCAGACTCCACTCCCCTTAACTGTGACAATGGTACCCATCTGTGTGGTAACGCTTTATAACATTGCTTCAAAATTCAGTGCATAGTACAGGTTGAATCACACGGAGTCTATTTAGATCCACCGCTGCAGGTTAGGTTTTGAAATGAGATAGTAGGGATTTGTGTTGTAGACAAAAATGACAGTTCATTATGAAAAGAATTTGAGTTAAGTACAGGGAGGCCAAGTTGCATCTGTAAGTTCAACTGAGCTCCAAGGCACTGTGCACAATTTTCTTTGCCCACTGATTCTGGTCATATCAGTACTCAAAATAAATCATGAGGTTGTATACTCATGAAGTTTTTCCTGACCTACTGGTTGGCATCTCTGCCTGGAAGGAAAATCCAAGAAATGATAAATGGAGAGATTTATCTCTTCTGAGGCCTTTAAAAGTAGTCTAGAATGAGAGGAATTGGTGCATCGTAACTTTTCTATCACCTAAAATGGTAATGAGAATAGAAACAGACAATACTCCATACTCTTCACATATACCATCTCCTTTAACCCCTGCAACGATCAAATGCAATATGCATTGTATTTTATATTTTATGAATAAAGAAACTGTGACTTTCAGGGGTATGTGCTCCAAATCACTCAGCTAGTTTAAGGCCAGGATTGAACTAGGTCTAACAGAGTGCTTTCTTTTTCTTTTTCATTTTTACATGTCTTATTGAACTACCTCCTTTAGGACTGCTTTTCTTGAAATGCTTTACCGTCTGTAAGAATATGTTTCCCTAGACTTTATACTCCTTTGTGTCAAAACTGTTGTAAAAACAAGGGCAGCAGTATCATTGTTAACATAATATGCCCCAGACTAACTCTCTAAAAGAAAATCTAAAACCTTGATTGATATAAAACAAATTAACCTAACAATTAGGGTTTTGTCCCAAATGCAAATAGTCAGAAAGGTTAAACCGTTATTTTTTCCCCAAGATTACAATACTACCAATGAACATCCTAAACTAATGCAGGTTTTCTAAGTGACTTGGAAACCAATAAAATATTAAGGTGTCTTGAATACAGCATCAGTGTTACATATATTTTATTGTGTGATAATACCTGGAACAATTTTCAATTTATTTATGATGCATATTGTTACTCTCAGCCAATTCCCTAATCATGATTTGTAAAGGAAAGTTTAACAGAATTGTCTTTGTTCAAAGCTACAGGGTTGATTGGCTCCTTTGCTGTTTTTCTGTACTAACATACCCACTTTTAAAGTCCTAGAAAATATAATAGATCATGAGAAGAGAAACGTTTCTTCTACCAGGGTTAAAATGTTTCCAAATATAAATCTAAGTAGAATATGCATAAATATTTAAATGCTCCTTGGCCTATTACTATCCTTGTGTTCATAGTATGAGATTCATCTGTGAAAGAAATCAAGGCATGAATTTAAATTCTCTACAAGGATAATTACCCATTGCATCTAATTTTAAGGGTAAGTTTTTAAAGAAACTGGGGCCATCTCATAGAGGACAGACATTAGCAAAAATCAAGGTATGGCCTGTCATTTCATATCAAGATTAATACCTTTATAAACACCCTTGTGGTTTTTTTCACTTGCTTTCTTGCCACATTAACCAACAAGTTCTGTATTGATTGAGAACTGATATCTACTTGCATGCAGATTCTTACTGTGAAAAGTCATGTGGTCATGATTCTGAAATAATCCTGGTAGGTGAATGTGGATATACCAGTGTTCTCTGGTGATGTTTTAAGAGATTCTGAAAGGGTCTGAACCCACAGGCTTTTAAAGAATTTCGAATCTGTATCCACTCCTGGATGCTGACTGCCAGCTTCAATTTCTTTACTTTACAGGACTAATCTCCTTTTAAGGAAGGGCATTAACTTACCAAAAAGGAAATGGTGTGCTTGTAATGACAAATGAACATGACTCTTCTCCTCTATTTGATAGAAGGGCACTTGTTCTGTTTAAATTGTGTATTCTTTTGTAAACAGACTCTCCAGCCCTCCAGCTAGAGGAATCAATGCCCTGTGCAGATGGTGCCAGACCTTTACTTAGAAATGCATGCACTTGATTTATATTAAAGTTTTGATATTTAACCCCCTGTCTTTACTTTAAATCAGGGCCCTAGGGCAAGGACAAATGTTTTCATCTTTTTAAATTTAAAAATTTGTTTCACACTATAGAAGGGAAATTAAATCTCAGAATGATTTGAGTCTGTGAGCATAAAAATAGCCCTCTAGCATAGTATGCATTTAACAAGCATCATAATCTGAGGATCAGTGTCTCAAAATGAGAATGAGAATCAAAAGAATTAGAGGAAAAAAAGTTGTGTCTGTAGGAAGACATATATGAAGCCCTGTGAATATAAAAACCAAGCCAACCTAATTAAAATTCAAGCTTTTTAAAATATATCTCTATACAAATTCCTCCAACACACATACAAATATACACATAAAAAATACAATACAACCTAAAATTATGCTATTTAGAATTTTTTAAAAGTAATTATAGGACTTAACTCATATAGCAGCTAGAAAATTATCACATGTTGTAGCTACTGCCACCATAAGAATTGATTTCAACTCAGCCTTTAATGAGATCAGCAATTTCTATTCATTTTCATGGGCACCTAGTCCTATAATGAAAAGGATTAATTTGAAGTTACTAGAAATGCATCACCTAGCTCATGTTGGAAGGTTGCTAGTCTGTGGGCCATAAATATAAATTCTTCAAGTACTGGGTTGACTATTTCATTAAAACTGATGATGTTTTAGTATTTTATATGCAGAGTCATGCACAGGTTGTGTAAAGCAGGGTTTTAATATAGAATGTATTTGAGGAGAAAAAGCTGTCATAGAAAGGTGATCGTCTGTTACTCAGAGATGCACTAGTGAGCGTGCAGGAACACTTCCTTTGTGGAGTAAGTGCAAAATAATCTCTGAATCACAGAGATTATCTCTTCAGGATAAAATAGGCACAGAAAACATAGCCCCATCTCTAAAATAGACAATTTAAAGTCAGAAGAAGGCCCCTATGCCATGGCTACTCTTTGAAGCCAATGATATTGATTTATGCTGTTTCTCCCTAAGTAAAAATAATAACGGTTGGAGGTCAGGGTTATAGGTTTGAGAGAAAGTAATATACATATTGTGGACCAGGCTACTACTTTGTTCCCTGTGAGTTGGCCCCTGACTGTAAGTGAAGGTTTCCTCCTAGTCCTTCTCCAACTCCATAACAAATGCTGTTCAGATGGACGATTTTGACAATGGCAGCCTACTGTCAAACTCAATGTGAGGCATGCTGCAGGATTTTCAGCAGGCCCACAAAGCACAAGTCCATTCAATTTCCTGAAAAATCAGCCATGAGCGATACTCCCTGGGTAATGTAAATTCTGCACATATAATGATCAAGCAAATAATTTAATCCCAATTTGATCAATTCACCGAGGAAGAAAAAAAAAAGATAGCCAATTTGGTTTCACACAGAAACACGAGCAATTCATCTCCTGGACATGTCACATTTCAATTAGGAGTGTTATAGACAGGTTTTTCAGATTTCTATTTTGTGTTAAAGGAAGAGTTCATTAGAATTTTGAGACTCAATCATTAAAAAGGCTTAAAATACCAGGAATTATTTGTAAAATGGTGATACTCTAATTTTTAAAAGTGAAAATCATGCACAAAATGGTTAAATGTATATTTCTTTGAAAATTATTTTCAAAAGCTGTACTGAATCTTAACATAGTACTCGTCATTTTGCCAGTGGAATAATAACATATAATGAGTCTCAGCCTTGCTGAGAAATCTCATTTTGGGATCAGTATCCTCTGTGACATCCATGAACCAAAGATAAGACAGGATTACCAATAATGATGTCCTGGACAGCAATCTGCCATAATGCACTGAAGTCCATCCAGGGTTACTGTTCTCCCTGAGCCAGACGGGTGAGAACGGGGATGCGTAAGTGATGTATGAATCCTTCTGTTGTACCTAACAGAGGCAGAGTGTTTATCTTCCAAAATATGTGTAAGACTCCTGTCACTTAGACACATAACACTCCAGGAAGACAAAAGGAAGAGGAAAAAAAGGAAGTTTTTTAAAAAGTAACTTCCAAGCCATTGTGCGAGGGAGAAGAAGAAGAAATGACTGCCAAGTTTGAGTAGTTCTAGCGAATGTGCTTATATAAAATAAAAACCACAAATTAATTCAGTGAAGAGAAGAGAACAAAAAACTCTAACTTAGTTATTTCCAAAATTCAGCCCAAACCACTGGCTGACATTTTTTATTTTCAAGTTTTCACCTGGTTTGTTAGTGTCATGCTAATCAAAGCCATAATTGATAGAATATTATGTGCAAAGGAAAAACATTCTTCTTTTCTTAATGTCCAAACTTGTATGGATCTTGACTTCTAAAAGAAACATTTATTCTACCTCTTACTTAGCACAGTCCTTTTAACTAGTGACCATGACGATTTAGAATCTTTAGAGATTGAAGGGCCTATAAAATTCATCTCATAGAATTCTGCTGTTTGAAAGAATTTGAGCTAATATTTAGATAACATATTGTGCCATAATATCTAACTCTATCTCAATCTAGAGTCGAGAGAATGGCACAATATAATATCTAAATGTAACTTTAAAAATGAATTATTTTTGCCCATGATATACAATGCATAAGGGAGATAAACTTTTTCTCAGTTAATGATTGTGTACATTCTTACACATGCAAACAGTAGCCCAATCAGCATTTATGACCTCTATATGTCCAGTTCATTTAAGTGGCTCAGGATAATGTATGTAGTGATAAGATCTGGGTTTGATGTTAGACCTAGTTTCCTAAAACTTTGCCCCTAGCTCCTAGGACTATAAGTTCAGGCAATTAGTTTATCACTCTGCCCCTTAGTTTCCATCATAAAATGGGATAAATAATTCATAGGGTGGCTCTAAAGATTAAGTAAAGTAACATATGTAAAGTGGCTAGTGCATTCCAAGCACTCAATAAATATTAAATGTCACTATATTTTTATTTCTACAGACACAAAATATTTTAGTGAATGAATCAGTAAAAATCAACTTTTCCTAAATTTTGACTGTGAAGCACGTGTTAGTCACAGTTTGAAAAACATGGGACAGAAGAAGAAACTGAAGATCCAGATACTGTTACTCACTATAGCTGAATTTCCATTTGTGATTAAACTTCAACTTCTTAATAATTGACAACATACTAGGATAATAGGTAACAATATTTGTTGTGCATATCTCCACATGTAAAGACTGGTTATTTCTGTTTTCAAGGCACCAACGTGTTAATATTGTACTTTACAATTAGTTAGAATCCCTAGATCAGTTCCTAGTTAATATGTGAATGTAGGAGAAAAACTTGATCGATTGCCATCCTAAATAGCTCACTTCCTTATACAGTTAGTCACTGCTTTAGCAAATGTATTTTGAACACCTACTATGTGCCAAACACAGGCTAGTGCTAGTAGGAGAGACAATAAAGTTAATAAAACAAAATAGGGTTTACAATTGACACACATATTCTCTCACACACATTTGTAATCAATAGAAAAGTAAATACTGAAAGAGATTATGAGCTACAGAATCCAGTGACATTTTGACAGTAGATACAAAGGAGAAGGGAATAGTTAAGAAAAGTCACGTGAACAAATAACAGAGAATAGAAACATGAGGTCTGGTTTATTATTTCCCTCTTTAACTGTCAAAATCCTACTCTTTCTTTAAGGCCTAATACAAATTGTGAACTGACTTCTAACTTTCCCCCATACTCTTAATTTTTGTCTTCCCATATTGCTTTTATTTATTTATTTATTTATTTTGCCTTAGTAAGTGTTCATCTAAATCAGGAACAAAGACTTGGCAAGGCTTACTTCCCTAGGACCTGACGTGGTGCCTCCCCTCCTATATTAGAATTCAATAAAAAGTTCTCATCCTAAAATATAGGAAGTGAGGAAAAATGAGAAGTCAAAGTTGCCACTGGAATTTAAATTTATGTATAGAAAGAGCACAGAAATGTGGAGTCCCGGAATAAAAGGGTAGTTTAAGTTGCTTCGGAAGAAGAACATTCATTGGTGATTTTCATTTTGATGGCAGCCCAACATCTGAGCAGAGGAGGTTCTGACCAATGTTTTCACATATAGGATTAGAATTTTAAAAGAGGCCATGATTTTAGAAAGAGATATAAGACTCATAACTGTGTGTAAAAAAGATGAGGAGTGCTCTAATTAAAAAACAAACAAAAAACAACAAAAAAAGCCCTAAGGAACAACTCTATTTGGGGAAGAAAGGGAAATTATTAGAACAGAAAATTGAGAAAAATTAGAAAGAGAACTAGGAGAGCTTATTGTCAGAGGACTCCAGGGACAAAATGAAAGGAAAGGAGAGAGATTGAGGAAAGCTGAGAAAGAACTGTTAGATTTGTGACCTAAGGGATCACTGGGTACCATAAAACATTATTTGGGAGCTGAATGGAAGTCAGTTTATCCGAAGAATGTTTATTTCTCATGTTGAGTACACTTACACCTATGAACATCATCATATCACTGAATAGAATCCATACAAAGTAGTACGAGATATCAATGGCTTTATGAAGGGCGAAAAGCAAGTGCTTATTTGAAGCTATTTCAATATATAACTGTGATTTCCACATAGTGGCCTCATTTTAATAGCACATTAAATAATTTTGCACTTATTTAAGACTTTATAATACGAATTATTTAAAGCCTATCATTAGCACTTCTAAAAGTTAGGAAATTTATACCTACTATCACAATTAAACTACAGCAGGAAGTCATTCTTGATGCAGGAATAAGAAGCCCACATGATTTGAGAATCAGTGGTTACTATTTTTATGAAGAAAAGTAGATGTATTATAAAATACAGCAGGAGGAGAATCAGACTACCCAAAGGTAATTTAGCTTGTGGGTAGTATGAATGCTTTGTATTTTGGGAATTATGTATAGGTTTGGAGGGTTAAAGTAAAACATGAAGAAACGAATATAGATGACCAGCTTCCCAGAGAAACTGCCTGATTCAGTTTGCAGAAAGTATGTAATTACAAATTATGAGATCTGGTTAGTTGAGCTAGTCTTAAAAAGACCATAAACGCATACTGAGGATGAAATTTCTCTCTATATTATTATATAATGAGAAAAGAAAACATTTGCTGTAGTAATACGGAATTAAATACACTTTCATGTTGGAATTAACTTGGTTATCTAGATTCATACTCTCTGAAACCATGTTGAAGTCAGTATATTATCCCTTTCCCTTTTGGAGTATAGATATTCATCCAACCATCCACTAATTTATCCATTTAAAAAATAATTGAATGCTTATTATATGTCAAGCACTGTGATAGGCACTGATCACACGATCATAAATAAGACTTATCTCTTGCTCTCAAGAGCTGAAAACCTAGTAGCACTCTGTATATATTTCAAAAATCAAAGAAAATTTATAGAGTGACTTTAAAAATCCAATACATATGCTATTGAACACCACGTAAAGGTCTCATCATATGCTATTTAACACCAATTAAAGGTCTCGTCAGCTTGACATCTATTCACTCTATGGTATTATTCATATCTGATATCCATATATCATATCTGGTATCCAAAACTTTTGGACTTACATCCAAACAAAGAGGGGAGGGGTAATTAACATGTTATTGGTTTTAGGTTAACAGAAAATTTCTAAAGAATGCACATAACAAATTATTACATAAGTTCTCACTATAATCAATTTTTTTTTTTTTTTTGAGACGGAGTCTCACTCTGTCACCCAGGATGGAGTGCAGTGGTGTGATCTCAGCTCACTGAAATCTCCACCTCCTGGGTTCAAGGGATTCTCCTGCCTCAGCCTCCCAAGTAGCTGGGATTACTGGTGCCTGCCACCACGCGTGGCTACATTTTTTGTATTTTTTTTTTTTTTAGTAGACAGAGGGTTTCACCATGTTGGACAGACTGGTCTCAAACTCCTGACCTCACGTGATCCACCTGCCTCAGCCTCCCAAAGTGCTGGGATTAATAGGCATGAGCCACCATGCCCGGCCCAGATTTTTTCTTTTTTTTTATATAGGTGCATTCAATGATATTTTTTATTTTAATTTTCCACAAGAAAATATTATAAAACTTTATAAAAATATTAAGCTTAGGCTACTATTATTCATTAAAAAATGTGTGTTAGAAGGCTGTTTTTGCCAACTTTCTTCTTTTGGTAAACGTTAACTTTCACATTAAGACATTGAAGATGAAAAACTGTTGGAAAAAAAATCTTCAAATGTACAAAGTCGTTTATTTTTCTTAGGCAATTAAAAATACAGAGCAATTTAAAATGAATACACATTAAGTTAGTGTTTTATCCCTACTATACAATTGTTATTATATAAGAGACTGCTCTATTCAGTTAAAACCTAATGAATACCACCAACTTGTCCTGGTTTACTTTCCTCATCAGATTTAGCACATAAACATAATTTTGTTACCCTTTTGAATATGCTTAGAAAAATGACAATATCATAGTTCACATAAAGCCCTTTAAAAATCTCATGTACAAGTAAATAATGACAGCACTCTTCTTAGGAAGACCCTCTTGACAGAGAGAGTCAATACTAAGCAGGTTACATAAACAGAAAAAACAACCACAATTTTTAGTACCAGAACCATTACCAACTTGCGTGAAGTCCATCTGTCACATTTTTAAATGGTTTGAATTTGAACATAGATGCCATGGCACAGAATTTCAAATTTAATGATTAAATGAGGTAACTAATAACAGTTAAGAATTATATCCTGAAAATAGAGGAACGTAATATAAGGCTTAATTTCAGGTGTGACTGTATGACAGTATTTTATGGCATACACACCAGACCTTCATTTTATTTATCAGACTCATTTTTTCCTTTGCTAGACACTTAAACCACTAATGCTGCTATTCAAATTTGTAGTTTGACATTGTTCAATTACTCTTAAAATTAAATCAGTTTTATTTTGTATGTTTTACTTTTGGGTAAAAACTGTCCCCCTTTCACCACTGTTAATATTTAGAATAGGTTTTCCTCCCCAAATCAACTATTTATTATATTCTAAAAGGAAAAATATGACCACCATTAGGCAGACTTCAAAAGTGAATCTAGAGTCAAACATGATTTGAAAAGTGGAGTTCTAAAAATGTTTTGCATAAAAGCTGTATCCCACCGGAATGAATGCGAAGCCGTAACACTTCATTATTTTGAACAAATAATACCCATTTAGTGTACAAGAAAAATTAGTTTTATAGTTATACCTTAAAACTCTTAAAAGTCTCAGAACATACCTAAGTGAGGAGCTTCGAGTGCCAGCAAAGCCAATATTTTTCTATTAATCAACCCACTAGCCATCTAACTTGCATTGCATAGAAGACGTTTTGCTCTGTCAGCCACAGACCACAGTCCCAAATATGCAGGGACAGAGCATCAGGGTGTTAAATACCAACTGCTTATATAGATGGATATCATTTTGCTACATTGAAACAGAAAAAGATTGTTTTGCCTCTCACTTTAAAAAGGACAATAAGAAGGGATCATCCAAATTACAAAAAGACAATTCACAAGAAGCAAAACTACCTTACACATGCACATATGTCAATTATCCTATAGAAACTAATGTATTTGATGTGCCACATAATACCACCCAAGCTCTTGGAGCTCACCAAATGTGGTATTTAAACTCAGTCTGTGCTTAGGTGAATATTTCATTTAAAAGTACAAGTTTCGTTGGATAAAAATAAGAGCTTGAAACTTCATAGACCTAAGGCCCTGTTCTTTGCTTGCTTCTTAAGCACAATACTTTTCCCCAGTTGATGGATGGAAAGTACAAAAAGAAGTCATGAGTGGGATAGCGCGTCCCTGGAGATATGAAAGTTTGAAAATTGAGTTTCCTGTTGAAAAGGTGGCATTATTTAATTCTCAGTGATTCTGGCTACTGGTAAATGTTTTCACTTGGAATGTACATCCTTGAATATTACATTGTCAAGATGCCTAGAAAATGGGTTCTGAACAAAGCCATTTTTCTACCATTATATACTAATAAAGTAAAACAAATGTATTTATACACTCTCTGCTTTATAAAACTACCAAGATATCAGCTTTGCCTATGGAATTTTTATGAGAACCTTTTCATGTTTTACTCACTTACACGAGACCACTTAATCATCCCATTTAGTCCCCAGTCATTAGCAGGCTTACGGACTTAACTTGATTACAACATTAAATTTAAAATAACAATTTATCAAAAACAAATGATGAAGAAAATTCTTTGGAAGGTTTTCTCTTATGAATCTCTGTGCAAAATGTGGAAGACCTGATACCCTCGGTTATTTGGCATAAAAGAGATATACAATTCAAATTATGACTTCTGTCTTCCATTGTTACTCTTCTGTTTTATACCAGTGGTGGACTTAATAAGATAGCCATCTTATTTAGCTACCTCCTCCACTTTAGCTTTAAATACAATTGCTGGTCAAGTTTCATTGACTCGCTCTTTCTTCATCTCCTTCACAATTCTCAAAGCTACCACCCAAGTCAAGGCCCTCCTTGTCTGACACCTGGATAAGGACAAAATATGTTGAGTATTTACTTCAACTTTTTATCTTTTTGATACCCACAATGCACCACAGCACTTTCAGATGAATCTTCCTCATACGTTGTTTTCCTCAGTTCATTCTCCTGCTTAAGAATAAATAAAGTGGCCGGGCGCGGTGGCTCACACCTGTAATCCCAGCACTTTGGGAGGCCGAGGCGGGCAGATCACGAGGTCAGGAGATCGAGACCATCCTGGCTAACACGGTGAAACCCCGTCTCTACTGAAAATACAAAAAATTAGCCGGGGTGGTGGCGGCGCCTGTAGTTCCAGCTACTCGGGAGGCTGAGGCAGGAGAATGGCGGGAACCCGGGAGGCGGAGCTTGCAGTGAGCGGAGATAGCGCCACCGCACTCCAGCCTGGGGGAGAGCGAGACTCCGTCTCAAAAAAATAAAAGAAGAAATAAAGCAATCTAGTGATAACATCATTTATCGAAATGCCTCTTCTTATTCCAAGTCTTCCTTAATTTCCTTCCACCCAATCTTACAGTATAGTCTCTTCTAATCTGCTTTTAAGTAGCTAGGGGTTTGAATGTATAATTCCTTAAGATCAGCATAAATCATATAGCTTAAAGCAGGGGTCTGGAAACTATGGCCTGTGGACGAAATCTGGCCTGTCACTTGTTTTTATATGTCCTTATGGGCTGAAAAAAAAAGTCAAAAGAATAATATTTTGTGATGTGTAAAAATTATTTAAAATTCAAATATATATATAAATCATGTACCATCGATTGATTTTTATATATAAATACATACATATATCTTTTTTCTTCCTTGTTTAGTAATGTATATCAGCCATGTTACATTCTACCATAATGAGCTATTATAAAGATGAATCTCTTTTTAGCAAAATTAGAAAAAGTATTTTCAGGCCGGGCGCGGTGGCTCGTGCCTGGAAGCCCTGAACTTTGGGAGGCCAAGGTGGGCAGATCACCTAAGGTCGGGAGTTCAAGATCAACCTGGCCAACATGGTGAAACCCCGTCTCTAGTAAAAATACAAAAATTAGCCGGGCATGGTGGCGGGCACCTGAAATCCCAGCGACGTGGACGGCTAAGGCAGGAGAATCACTGGAGCCCAGGAGGCAGGCTCACTTGCAGTGAGCCAAGATTGTGCCACTGCACTCCAGCCTGGGCGATAGAGCAAGATTCTGTCTCAAAAAAAAAAAGAAAAAAAAATATATATATATGTATATGTATTCATTAAAACCTGCTAATATTTCAGATTTAGTGAAACATAACAGAAGAAATGGGAACGGGAAGAGGAAATATATACATAGAGCAAAAGATGAATTTAGTGAGAGAGAAAGGTAAAAGAGAGCAAAAGGGCACAGTTTATAGAGACACAGATGGAGAAAAACCGAACTGGAATTGTTAAGGGTGTATAGGAGCAGTATTCCCACATCTAGCCACCTCCTCCCCTGTTGCTTCTTCTTATTAAAACAAAAACAAAAACATTACTTTTTGGCTCTTATTCGTAAGATTTAATTATTCATCTCAGTTAACCCTCACAGCAACTCTAATTAAGATAATAATACTATTCTAAGTTATAGATGAGGAATAAAACTGAAAGATAGTGACCAAGAGATGGACCTGTAATCCTAACCCCGGTACAATGCTAACAATGGTTATTCTAACACCGCCTTGCTTTTATTCTTCTTCAATATTATCCTTCTTACGAGTGTATATTTAGATCTTTAGAAAATCACACATTTCAAAAATTACTGTAGAATTCTGTCATTTGAAACTCTGCTTGCCTCTTACACTTAAAGGCCTCGAGATCTTGTAAAATGCAGGGGTTGATTTTTACTTAAGAGTCTCTTGTCAGAGAGAGTAATAGAGATTTTTGTTGACATGGGGAAATAAATCACAATGGTAAGTTTCAAGGCTATTGACTGGTGAATAAATATCATTCTAACAGTGAACACTTATTGGCCTCTTACTAGGTTTCAGTCATTCTTTCCTCACGATAATCCTGAAGGGTATATACAGTTATTATCCCTATTTGCATCATAGATCATTGCATCACGGAAAGGTTTAAAGTAACTTGCTGAAAGTTATAGAGCTAGGTGGGTGGGGGAGCTGGAATGTGAACCTCAATGATCCAACTCCAAAGCCATGCATTTAACCACTATGCTAGGCTAAGAACATTTTTTAAGCCCCTAAATGTATGAGACTTCACAGCTAAACATATTAGACTTAAATTTGTGGATTCCATTTTCAAAAGACAACAAATTCTCTTCGCTTGCAGAGGCAACAATTTAAACATACAAGACTGTTGAAATATATAAAACGCTACCTTTGAAGACAGAGCAGCAGAGCATCCCACCCAGCAAACACACAAATATATGCACACGTATACGTGTACAAAAGCACACACAGATAATTACAATCACAGTGGTAAGATGAGCTCCTGTAGTCAGAAAAACCCCACACTGCGTTATGATGCTTATCAACACCTACCAGTAAATAGAAACTCTTCCTATGATAAACTGCATGTTTTCACGTGGAGGAGTTGCTTACAGCTCAAGAAGTGTCTTTTCTTCAGGCAACGCTCACAACCAGCTCTCCTCATCATAAGATCTTGGTACTGTTAACATAAAATGGTTGCTATCATTAGCGGCTGTGAATAGTACATAATGAACACACAGCCTCGGGTAGCCACGGTTCACGTAGTCCCCAAACACTGATGAGCACAGAGATTGAGCTATCTTCTCAACCTTATTACTGTTTTTAAGTCGATTCCAGATATAAGAGGTCCCTGGAATGAAGAGGAGGGACCTCACTGCTGCTGGCACAACGTTTGTCAGTAAATTGCCTTGGGTATTTTATCAACACAGTGCACTGCATTTCCCAGGAACTATGCTATTTTCAAAAACAAAAGCTAAAATATATTGTAATATTTAGACATTCTTTTCCTAGAGGTCAGTGTAAGGACACCAAGTACATTATACCATTACATAAGATGCTTAATGACAAAGGTACATGTTATCGCTACGAGATAATTTTACAGGAATTTCTCATTTCTAAGAAACACTTTTTCCTCCCATTTAGGGATTCTGACACCAGAACACATCTTAACATCCTGAAATCACATGTAAATGTGTACATTTAATCAGGTGATACCTTCCCCCAAATGTTGATTTTAATTGAAAGGTACATCTTAAAAGAGGGTCTCTTAAAATGGAAAAAGTGAAATAATCTAATACTGGTATGGCATAGATGTAGTTTTTAAAAATTAAAAAGCGCTTTTTCAGTGTTTTCCACTCCTGTTAAGATATAACATGTTTGCCCAGATCACATGGAATGCTCGCCACCTCCTCTTGACAAAGCATGAATAATGGCAGCAACCGCACATCTTGTCTGTCTTGCTGCCTGCCAAAACCATCACCCTGTGATGTACTGAGAATTAAAAGTTCAAAACCTTCAACTCAGTTGATTGGGAAGTTTTCTTTTGAAGTAAATTCTATCGTGGCCCCATAACCTACATTTTAAAGCACATTAAACAAGGCTGTTTTAGCCTTGATGAGCTGACAACTGTAAAACATTCATGATAACACAATTGCAGTCTTGATAAATGCTTCCACTGTGTAATCTATTGTAGCAATGATCTATGCATTACAACTACTTCTTAAAGTACCAAAAACATCACAAAATCACATTGTTAAATAAACATACACATGCATGTAGATTACATATATAGCTAAGGATGTAATACAAGGCCTTAAATCACAGCTTTAGATTGATGCTCTTCACTTTTATTATCAGGGAATTTTTCCTTCCATACTGTTATAATTATTTAATATGAATAACTTTATTTTTCCATCCATCAAACAGCAATACTCACCAAGAACCCTAAAACAATCAGTCTTGATAGTGCAGAAAATGTTTATCATTATATGCACACTGTACATTATCAACTTCTAATGTATTGTTGTTCTTTTTCTCAAATAGTAAGAAAATAATGTAAACTGGATTGCCTAAAAGATTTCTTATGGCTACCAAAATGATTATGTAAGAAAAAAGTAGAAGCAACCTTGCGTTCCTTTAGGATTAAAGGTCCAACATTTGTAATGTCAAGTGTAGATTCAGTAATAAGTGAAATGTTCTCTTTTTATCTTAATCTTCATTTAATACATTAAACTTATACATATCAGGACATTAGGTTATAGAAAATGTTTCTAAAAGTACTTTCCAAGGTATACCCCTATAGACCTCTAGATGGCAAGCTTTAGTAAATTTTTATGACTGGCCTAAATTCAGTTTCTTAGCAATTCTGTGTAATCTACCTATTGAAATGATTTTCAGTTTAATAAGCTACTCCGATATATATGTGCTTTTAAGGAACAAAGCATTGAAAAGTGAATTACATTTTTTTTCTAAAATTTAATCTTTTTCTTTGTGATTACCTAATTGTAAAAAGATGGTGTCCCAGTGACTTCTAGCAGTGTCTCTTTGGTATGCTGGATGTTCTGGAAAAGTTTTACCTAATTAATGATTTCAACTAGCTTCAAAAACGAACTATTGCTTTATAATGATAAAGATTAGTTACAGCTTTTGTTATAGGAATTTTGCAGATCTCAAAGGATGATAATAAAAGTCCTTTGAGAAATATAAAGTAGAAGATATGTGCGTGAGTCTGTCATTAGAATCTTCTCCACCTCAAACATGTCCTTTACAAAACACATATCTTACATGGCCAGCTTCCAAAGAATACATGTTTTTATAATGTATCATACGCATCTGTTAAATTCTATAATCACTGCTGTTCCTTTAACCAAAGTTAGTTATATTTATTCTCAATGGTAATTATATTCAAGGGTTATCATGGATGAACTGAAATAAAATTGGTAGGAGATGATAATTAAAATAAGTGCAAGTGGCATCAAAATGGACAAGCTCACTTTGTGTATAACATTATTAGCAATGATGTTGAAGAATAAAATCCAGTCATAGCTGGGTACATATGTTAAAGTTGTAATGAGGACTTGAACAATCTCCTAAAGTTAACACTGCTGTGAGAAATTCCTAGCATACTGAATATTGCAGAACCCTCTATTCTGAAAGATGATTCCTCCCCCATATACATGATAACTATGGGGACAATATTTTATCGTGATATAATACTGGCTACTGACTACAACTGGGTATCTGACCCAATTGGCATAAGCATTTGACAAAAGCTGGACAATGTTCTTTTCAAATTCCAGCTTTTGTCACCAGGCTGGGTCGCTGACTCAATATGGACCAATAAGAGTCTTTTCTAAAGATTTATAAAACTGTGAAAAAGGAGAACAAGCATCTCTCCAGTGGCTGAGGCCTCTCTCCAGTGACTGAAGCTGTAATATATATACATTTTATGAGTCAGTGGCAACCATATTTTCCTCCTGTGGGGGTTGGAGAAGTTGAGGAAACTGAATGAAAGACAAAGAGAAATATTAAAGCAGGTGGATGGAGTTTCTTGGGAATTTGGCTCCTGATTTCAGTTATTTCTGAGGCTGAGCCCTCTTACCTTCTCAACTGTGAGAGAGCCTAGCAGCCACTTATTAAGTTACCAATTTACTTAAGCTTGGACAAATTCTATTTTGAACACTTGAAACCAATATAATCTTAACTAATGCTCTTTGTTCTTTTTTAGTTGTGTTTTGAAGGAAGATCATTTTAGAGCTAAATTAAGTTGCTAGGTTTCTAATTCTTAGTTATACGAATACTGAGAGTGAACACATCTTTTAAAAATATGACAGATGCAAGATATATACCTTCTTATAAAATCCAAGCACTGTAATTATTAATGGGCAATAAATAAAATAGCACCTTTAACTTAAGAGACTTCCATGCAAAAACAATAACGTTGTGGCATAGAAATGTAAGGAGAACCCAAATAAAGAGAGATGAGATTTTCTTTTATTTACAATTATAAATATATATCAGTTCTTTTGGGAAATATGTGCATTTTTCATCTAAGAAATATACAAAGATTGATCAAATAGTACAGGTTAAACTACAATGAAATATAAAAGGAAACTGGCTTGAGTTCGGCTCTCTAATTCACAAGCTGGATTCTCTTTCAAAACTCCTTATAACTCAGAGTCACATTCTTTTCAGACATTAGACTTCCTCTTTTTCAATGCAAAACCTTGAGTGTTACTTTGCAAATGCTTCTTAGATGCTCACAAAATTTCTTTTAATTTTGGATGGTAACAACTGCCGATGGTTTTTACTAGGAGTTCCTTAAGCCCTGCAACATAGAGAAAACCTGCCTGAGAACAAAGTCAATTCATGAGACGTGAAACAGGTGAAGAGACAGGCAGTGTCACGAGGATATCATTTGAGCGCATGGATCCACTCATGCCTGAAGCCAGTCCTGCCTTTGGTCTTTACGTTTATGTGAGCTAATAATTTTCCATTTTCCCCAAATTAGCTTGTATATGATTTTATTAGGAACCAAATTAGGCTTGACAAATACAGAATCAAACCCTACTATCTGATTCATGCTTTTCAATGAAATTTCATTCTTCATGGTTGCAAAGGGCAGAATTCACAAATAGAAGATAAGAAAAAAAAACTAATTGTCTTTAAACAATTAATATAGACGTATTAGTCCATTCTCACACTGCTATAAAGAACTGCCTGAGACTGGGTAATTAATAAAGGAAAGAGGTTTAATTGACTCACAGTTCCACATAGCTGGGAAGCCTCAGGAAACTTACAATCATGGAAGAAGAGGAAGCAAATACGTCCCTCTTCACATGATGCAAGAAGGAGAAGTGCTGAGCAAAAGAGGAGAAGCCCT
Source organism: Pongo pygmaeus (assembly GCF_028885625.2). NCBI lineage: Eukaryota > Metazoa > Chordata > Mammalia > Primates > Hominidae > Pongo > Pongo pygmaeus. The sequence goes on along the minus strand of NC_085930.1, from coordinate 14,099,489 downwards.
GTATAAAACCATCAGATCTCATGAGAACTCACTATCACAAGAACATCACCATGGCGTTAACCAACCACATGATTCAATTATCTCCACCTGGTCCCTCCCTCAACACGTGGGGATTATGGGAACTACAATTCAAGATGAGATTTGGGTGGGGACAGAGCCAAACCATATCAATAGATGTGCAGAGGAAACCTTAATATATTGATGTCTGGATGGAATCACATACATAGAAGCAGCACACATTTCCACAGATCACATACAGAGATGATTGTGTTCAAAATGTTATGGGCATACAGTGATTGACAGAATAAAGTTTTCGGAAATCTTGAGAAACTTAAAGAAAAAGTAGATTAAAACTTAAAACATAAAATATCAGAGATTTATCTTTTGCAACATAAGATTGGAGTCCCACCTAACAGCTCTTCAAGTGAAAAATACAGAGAAGTTTTAGACTACAGCAGAGATGTTCAGAATAATTAATGCGACTTCAGTGAAGTACACATTAGTAACATTTTGACTTTTTTTCCTCGGTTTCCTTGCTCTGTAATGTGCTAAACTCTAGGTACCAAAATATTCATAAGTTTAATCTTTGCAGAAAAGTATAATTGAAAGATTATATTAAGCATACTTAGGTAAAAACTGGCTAGAAAAAGAAATACCTCTGGGAAAAGTAGAAAAGAGACACAGGCCAGAGACCTGAACCAAACTTCTTAACCTATCAATTGCAAGACACTGTGTTGGATACATTGCCTCATATTCTAAGTCTCAGCTTCCTCATCCCTAAAATTGGATTGATATAATAGATAGTTGTGTGCTGTCTCCCTGGCAGCCTTTCCTAGAAACTATCCACCAACCATATAAGATCTGCAACACTCCAACTACACTTGGTTGTTGCGGGTAAAGAAACATGATCCTGATTCATCTATCAGGCCCTTCACTGAAATTCATGAACCAGAGAAGGCAGAGGACTTCAATAGTCAAAGCCGGAAGATGACAGCTAAGAAGCTGCTCTTGATGATAGTTACTACCAAACAAAGAAAGGACGCCGGCGATAAGAAAGATACTGATAGAGAGACACAGTTAAGAAATAGGGAGTCATGTTCTGATATCCAAGTCATTGTGAGCCCATCTGCAATACCTGTTGCTTGGTTTTCCAACCTTTCCTAGGCAGCACTCTTCCTTTCCTTCATCTTATAAGTTGGTATCTATCACTTTCCACCAAGAAAATTCCTAATCTGATTAGATTATCGAATTTCATGTAAGTTTTTTTAGAAATAAAATACGAATGTAACAAGACTTTAAAAACTGTAAAATACTACCCAAATATAAGGCAGTGATACTGTGGTTATTATCTCTAATTCCAAATGTTGGAGGGACTGTCACATTAAAAAAAAAGGATTTCTTATTATTAGTAGTTTCAAATGGCAACACCAGGGAAAATGGTTTGGTGGAATTTGAAAGAAAGAGGATTTAAGCTCTGTGTAAGAAAGGAAGTTTTAAAAACTGGAGTTTTATAGTTTTTTAGTGTTCAATTTTAAGATTGTATGGCACTAGGTCTCCATGATTCTGTTCCAAAGGCTGAATTCCTTCTAATTTACAAAAATATTTCTTCAGCTTTATTTTTCTTTAGACAAAAAGCTAGCTTTTCAAGTTCTGTATCACCTTTATTTTAATATAGAAGTGCACACAGCGTACATTATTGATAGATGCACATACATACATATTACTTACATACATTTTAATTTACTCTAAATTTATTTATCTAATATACATATATAGTTTCTAAACCAGTGTTTCTCAAAATCGTTAAATCAATAATTGATTGTTTTGTTGTTTTTTTTTTCCAGCAACTACTTCCCCTTCTTGAGGCAAGAGCAAACAATCATGATTTGAGGGGATCATCCAACCCTATTCTTTGGCCACATTTTGCAGGTGAAGGTGAATCCTGGGCTGGAATTGTTCAGGTGTAGAGGACACAACCTCTATGAAGCCCATTTATGTACTGAATTTCCTGCTGATAGAAATTGCTAAAGAGACAGACACAAAACCTAAACTAGACCAGTTAATGCAAATTCAGAAAGTTGCTCTGGACCAATTAAAGGGGCCATCAGGAACTTTGCTGGGAATTCTGGGACCAAGATTCATTTTCTCCTGTTGTATCGTTTGGCCTTGAGATCTACAGGCAGCTTTTATGTGATCATCAGGGAAACAATGGCAGAGTAAGGGCTAATATCTTAGAAATGCAGTAAAGAAATAAAACCAACTGGGTCTTTGGTGACCAGGTTGAGTCACTAGATTAAACCTAATGTCAAACCTGACAAAGGTAACGCTTATATTCCAATTATGTGTTTAAGATAGTTTGAGTTTAGTTATCTTTAACTTGTAACTGAAAACATCCTAAATAATGCAAGTGAGCAGATTAAAGGAAATGATTGCCTCACTCATTTGTTTGTTTTATTTTAGACATGGGATCTCACTATGTTGCCCAGGCTGGAGTGCAATGATTATTCACAGGTGTGATGATAACACACTGTAGCCTTGAGCACCTGGCCTCAAGTGATCCTTCCACCTCAGCCTGCCTAGTAGCTTGAAAAACAGGCAGGTGCCACCATGCTCAGCTCACAAAGTTCCGCTACTATATTTTTTCAACCTCTACATATCTGTGCACTCAGACATTTTACTCTAGTGACAACATTTGCAAAATCCACCATAGCAAGGGGTGAGATGGAAATTTTTTTAAAATAAGTATTTAAAAGTTTACATAAAATATTTACTGACATGTCCATGAACTATGAATTGCCTGCTAAACTGACTGAAGAAAATTCTGAAAAGTCTGAAACTGCAGGTAAAATTATGTAATACATAACATTTGGCTTCAGAACCATATTCATCCCCTATCACTCTCAATCAACATCCTCCCCCTCCAAAAAAGACATATACAGAGTATTTATCTTTGCCCATCAGTAGCCAACACATATTATGAATACTTCATGAATTCCAACATTTTTTCCTCTGCAAGATCTTCATCTGGAAAAGCACTGGAGTGGGGAAGGATTTTTATATTCTAATTCCCAGAGTTATCTACACTCTGAGAGTAGATGCCTATGTATACTGATAGAAGATACACTCCTGTAACAAAAGTTTATAAGGACAGTTATAACAGAATATAGTACAAACTACTGTAGTAGACCTGAATCTCACAGACCACCAACTCAGGTATAAAATTAAAAAAAAAAAAAAAAAAAAAAGAACTTTCTTTTTCCATCACTTAGTTTAATTTCTACCTTCATTCCTCATTCTGCCCCATGACAAAAAACGGACTATATTATTGCTTACTCTCTGCCTTCTAAAATTATCTTCCAGGAGCAGGGGAAAGGAGGTTGTAGATGCTGAAACTAATTTTTAAAATATTTCCAGAAGGCCGGGCATGGTGGCTCAGGCCTGTAATCCCAGCACTTTGGGAGGCTGAGGTGGGTGGATCACCAGAGGTCAGGAGTTCGGGACCAGCCTGACCAACATAGTGAAACTCCATCTCTACTAAAAATACAAAAATTACCTGGGTGCTAATTGAGTGCTGATTGAGAATTCTCAGTTAATCTTATCGGTATATCTAACTGAAGCTTTGTCTTAACCTAACATTCTATTTAAAGCCTCACTTTACCAAAATAATAGGGGAGTTTGGATAGACTTGAAAGGACAATGCTCAGGAAAGTGAGTAATGCGTGGAATCTCCAACATCAGTGATTAGAAGATGGGAAACAGAAAATTCACCATATGCTAATGGAATGATTCAGAAAAGGAGAGAGAAAGGAAGGAATGGTTTTCAAAGAGAATGTCTGAGAACCTTAATTTGCATATAGTTTCCAGAAAACAGGTTTGAGAAAGCAAGAATAGGAGATAATGAGCTGGGACATTTTCTCCTCTCCTGCAAGTCTGTGCAACCTCATCAAGATCAAACATAACCTGGCCTGGCTGGAAGTCAATTGGTAAAATAAATTATCAAAAATATAATTAAGTAAGCAGAGAGGCCTGGGCAAGCTTCTTGGACTTTCTCATATCAAAGCTGTAAAAATGGAGCTTTTTGGGGTCATTCCATCAAAATCACTAACAAAGTCTACAACTGGCTTGACTCTGAGCAAAGATCACTCCTCGGAATCAATTAGGGTAATTACAAACTAGTGGTGCACAAGGGCACGTCTGTGGTTAATTGAGTAACACAAGTTAATCAACTTTTCTGAGTAATAAGTATGTAGAAAATCAAAATCCCTGGTGTCCATTTGTGCTTTGTCTTAAGCCCTGCTACTTAAAATCTGGTCTGGCTCTTTTATGGATATGAAAGAGAAAATATTTGAAGGAGGAGAATGAACAACCCAGGATGATTTTTCTGGCATAAGAGGCAATTAGAAGGGTCCACATCCTATCACCGCTAAACATTTTCTGTCTCAGAAGACTGTCTTTGTGCTCTATTAAGACAGCAAAACAAAATTAATCAATCAAAAGCAGCTAATCTAGAAAGTGTATTGGTCAGTAAGCTAAATATGAGTTTTGATCCAAAACCCTAGCTCTTAGAAGTTTTTACAACAATGCTATTTATTATCACTCCCCTGCTGAAGATACATTCTAAAAACTAAGTTTAAAAAATAGTACTTAAATGTTAACTTAGGTGAGCTCTCCCTTTTGTTTCCGGGATATTTCAAGAGGCACAGGCCATAGAGTTCTTGCTAACGTAAGAGAGCAGAAAATGCAACTCATGATGAAATCCAGCCATCTCCAAACATGACATTCCAGAGTCACTCTCCAATGTGTCTGATTTTCTTGAGGACAGCTTTGTTACAGAAATAATAGCCAAAAACTATTTCTACTGGCCACGGGGGAGGGAAAATAAGAGCTAATTATGAGTTTGGGTTAAACCATCAAAGTGTGTAGATTTTTACCCAGCAACACCATTTCTAACCTAAACTACTTAGGGAGTGAGCGCCTGGTGTCTATGGAAAGTCTACCTTCTAATTGTTATTTAAAGCACTGGGCAAATAAGCCAGAACTATTTTAAAGAACCCAAACAGCTCACATCCTTCTCCTGCTGGGTATGCTGCTAACAAATTGGCATTAGCACACACCTTCCTCTGAAAGGAAGAGAACAAAGAAAAAGAACAAATGAGATATAAAACAGAAAACAAAAATGCCCTAGGGTTGTTCTGAACTCCAACAGCTCAGCCTAGGTGAATGGTGCTTCATCAGCACAGTGGGAAGTTCCCAAACACACAGGTCCCATGCCCTAGAAAATGCCTCTGATGTGGCTCTCTAATCAAATTAAACAAGAATTTTAAAGAGAGGATGAAAAAAAAAGTGGCATGTTTTTGTGGGAAGAATATTACTTGCCCTGCCTGCTCTGGAATCAGCACTCTGGCACCACATAACTGTCTGGAGTGTTCTCTTCCAGCAAAACAGGACTGGAATTATTTACGATTTCATCGTGTCACATAACATGAGGCTACGATGCATAGTAATCCACAAAGAGATGCCTCAGGTGACACAGATGGTAGCACCAATTGTTTAAGAAAAAAATCCTGATCACAAGCTTTGGATTAAAACTGCTCTGAAAAAATGAAATCATCATAAGGAGAAAATAGAACTTTGATTGAATAATAATTCTAAGTAAATGTCAATTTCCCCATATCCAGATTCATCCTTGCCATTAAAGATGGCTTCTGAGATAAATAAGAAGGAGGTCCTTTCTTGTTTCACATGAATAGAGATTAAGCACTGTATGATCTTTTAAGAATCAAGACTTCCTACAGGGTATAGAAGGGGTCATATTTTAGAAAATCGGGGTACATGTATGTGCAGCTTATAAACATGCCATCATACTTTTCATATATGCACTGTTTCTAAGTGTTCAGTCTCTCAGATGTGTGGGAAACAGAGGCCAACAAGCTAATACAGAAACAGGGACAAGAAGATGCTGACTTCAGCTTAAGGATATTTTCTCATTTTTTTCATGGCCTACATAGAAGTGTTAGCGTATATAAAAATAACAGATACATAGAGCATTTGAACAACCTTTTCTGAAATGTTGATGGTTGCGATCTCATGTTGAGAATGTCATTTGTATAACCTTAATATTTAAGATGTCTCTGCAACTCTTTAGTTTCGTGCCCTTTATATTCAACAATACACAGATGACAGTGAAAATATCAAATACAGCTGTCATGTTTGATACATAACCCAGGGTCCTTCTAAACCCTGGGTTCAGATGGATATAACCTTGCGTTCACTGCTACAGGCTTCCTGGGCAGGTCTTATCTCTGGGTCTGGCCCTGCCCTTTGCAAACCCATCGTAGCCTCTCTGTTATTCTCTTTCTGTCTGTCTGCTTCTAGAGAGCTAAGCCAAAGATTTCTCTTTGTGAGTTTTTTTTTTACGTTTTGTTGCCTGCCGTTCCCAGTCTGCCCCCTCTCTCATACTATCCATAAGCTATTTCGGCATCTTGCTGTCTTCCCTCCCTCGTGCGTGACTTGCTTTGTGAAGCTCACTTACAGCTCTACATTCTCCACGCGGGTTGACAGTCCGAGCTGTAGGATTTCATTTTTAGTGAGCATTGCGGTACTTGATGTCCCTTCTGATGTAAATAGAGCCCTGAAGTTTCTGCGGGAAAAATGGAGCATTGTGAGTAATGGTAGAAGGCTTAAAGGAGATTAATGTACTAGTCCCACCCAGGAATTCTTCCCCAAATGTACCCAGAGTGAAAAGTTGGCATCCATGACCTGTTCAATTGATTCATTTTTCACCACGTTGAAGGGCAGTCTTGGAAAAGGGACTAATGCTTAATAACCCCAGTGGATTTCCAAGCTATTTTTGTACCCCCAAGCACAGCCAGGGCCTCTTTTCTCACCTATTGCCATCAATAATTATTTGTCAGAAAGCTTACAAGGCAGCAGAATGTCCCATGTACAGACAGCTTTCATTTCTGCATCTCAAAATAATGTCTTTAGTATTGTGAGTGGTCGTCATGGTGTAATGCGGGACTGTTATTTCAGTCTTCCGCCACATGAAGACTCTCTCCTATATGTCTCTGGTGTGTATGGCTGGCTCCATACTCCCATTGAGTTATCATGTATGCAAAAGTGGTTCCTGAGAGCGTTAAAGATATACATAATTTTTTTAGCCGAAAGGGCTTTCCCCAGAGGCTAAATTTATAATCTAATAACATCATTTTTCATCTCCCTAAACAGGTTTTCAGAAAAAGATGTTTCTGAAGCCAAATCTACAAGTTATGCATACTTCTACACCATTAGTAAAGGAGAATGGCTCTAACACAACTCCTGAGTTGTCATCTGCAAGGCCATGTCCTCATGTACTAGCTTTGACTCATAATGAATTATACTCACATCCATATCTATTTAATAGCACCACAATTCTGGCTTGCTAATAATTGGAAATATGTCAATGCAGAGTTCTGAGAGATCTATACAGACTATTCATATTATTCCTTGCATTTCTCTCCTATCAAGCAGATAGTGTTTTTACAGCAGGCAAAAACAACAAATGACTCTGGAACAGTAATTTAGCAGTGCTCAGTTACTGACTGAAAGCAGCTCATTCAGGGATTGTGCCAGTGCTGAAGAGAGATGAGAACTCCTGATGACTGCTGCAGTCAGCATTTTGACTCTTCTTTGCAGATGGCGATGATGGTCTTCCTATATCCTGAGGCACATCGCCAGTGCTTTCTGGGAAGAATTCTTCCAGATGTCTATGAAATGATTTTCTTATTTAGGAATCCTTGGCAAGGATGTGGTAAAGTCCAAGGGCTTCACTATGTTTTACTTTGCTTGCCTTGTCAAATTCCGTTAAAGTTGAATATTATCATCCTTTGCAACTTCTTGAGTATTCTGTATCATAGAGAGCCTCGTGCATAATGGTAGAAGACTTTAAGGAGATTGATGAATTATTACTACCAAAAAAATTCCTTCTCCAAAAGCCCTGATGGTGAAGGGGTGGAATGCTTGCTCTTTCCGTAACTTGATTTATGAGAGACTCCACAGTACCAATTAATGGCAGCCCAAAAGATGTAAGTGAACGTATGTAAAAGCCAGAAATCACAAAAATGCAGTAGGTTTTAAGGTTAGTCTAAGGTTTCTTAACCCTTGAGGGTCTGTCAGGACTGATCTACCTGTAGGGAATTGCTCTCTGGATAACTTTGAGAGGAAGTGAACTTGGGCAAGGCGATTTCAGAGTGAGGATATTTTCTTTGTCATGAATAGGCTGGCCACCTTCTCAGCTCCTAAGTTTTCATATTTTAGTAGAGGATATCATGTGTGTCTATCTCTGAAAATTTCTGTCATCATTACTTTTATAATGTGCTTAACAATTTAGGATTCTGCCTAGTTCTGACTTTAAAAGAACCATATTATTGAACAAAAATGATAAAACATTAATATTTTAACAATCCTTCATAGATATATAGAACCATACATTATGGTATAGATAAATATAGCAGAACGTTCACCAAGGGACAGAGTAGTGTGTAACTTTATTAAACAAGATCCTATTTGCACATAAAAACAATAAGTAAAAATTCTTAAGCCTTTATTCCATGCCAGGCACGGTTCAAAGTATTCTACATATATTCACACATTTAATACCCATAACAAAACTTATGAGGTATATATTTTCCACATTTATAGATAAGAAAACTGAGCCATATTGTAGATTAGTATATTGATCAAGATCAAACTGTTAGTAAATGGAAAAGATGGGGTTAAAAGCCAAGCAGTCTAGCTTTGGAGCATGCTACCTGAACTATTATTTTATACTGCCCATGGTCAACATAGGCAGTATAAAATAGCAAAGCAGTATAACTGCTTTGCTTTTAACAGTGGTATTGCTGGACTACTAAGTTTACCAGTGACCATGGGTGTTACCAGCTATATTGTGGCAATAATGCTGCGTAATAGACCACCCAAAACTTCAGTGGCATGTAAAAATTAGCATTGATTCTTAACATCACTGATCATCAGAGAACTATAAATCAAAACCACAATGAGATACCATCTCACACCAGTCAGAATGGCAATTATTAAAAAGTCAGGAAACAATAGATGCTGATGAGGCTGTGGAGAAATAGGAACACTTTTACGATGTTGGTGGGAGTGTAAACTAGTTCAACCATTGTGGAAGACAATATGGCGATTCCTCAAGTATCTAGAACCAGAAATACTATTTGATCCAGCAATCCCATTACTGGATATATACCCAAAGGAATATAAGTCATTTTACTATAAAGACACGTTCACATGTATGTTTATTGCAGCACTATTTACAATAGCAAAGACATTGAACTAACCTAAATGCCCATCAATGATAGACTGGATAAAGAAAATGTTGTACATATATACCATGGAATACTATGCAGCCATAAAAAGGAATGAGATCATGTCCTTTGCAGGGATATGGATGAAGCTGGAAGCCATCATCCTCAGCAAACTAACACAGGAACAGAAAACCAAACACCGCATGTTCTCACTCATAAGTGGGAGTTGAATATTGAGAACACATGGACTCAGAGAGGGTAACACCATACACCAGGGCTTGTTGGGGGGTGGGGGGTAGGGGGAGGGAACTTAGAGGATGGATCAATATGTAAAAAAAAAAAAAAAACAAAAGAAAAAATGAGCCTTTATTTATCATGCATCAGTGAGATGTGGCTGATCTATACTAGGCTTGGCTGGCTTTGGCTGAGCTCATTCATCCTCTGCAGAGTGGTTCTGCTCCATATGCCTCACCACCATTTTTTGCTTGAATCTTGTTTGCCAACGTTCCATTGCCCAGTGCAAGCCACATGGTAGAGGTCAAGAGTCAGAGTTGAAGGGCTCTATGAAAGGTATATGGCAATGAGTATGGGTACAGGAAGAAGTAAAGAATTGGGTCATTATTTCAATCAAGTTTAATTGGTTACAAGGAAAGTGAATTGGGTTGGGAGCTAAATTTTATTCTACTCTATTCATTCATTTTTTTTTAGTAAACCCCCTTCAGTTTCATATATAAGCACCATCTTTACATCTTAGGGATACCAAGATAAAATTCAGCATTGCTCCTTCAAAAAGACTTGCAATCTTATGGGTAAGATAAACAAGTCAACAGTTACAACACACCATAGTATTGCAAATAGCATTACGAGAACCAAAAGCAGAGTTCCAAAAAAGGTTGGATTTAAGCTGAGGAAAAGCGAAAGGTTTGAGATGACTCCCTCAAGACATTGTTTGTGCTGAATCCTGCAGTGTAGATGGTTTAGATTAGAGACTGAGAATAGCAAATGTGCCTAAAGCATTTATTAGATGTAGCAGGATGTCAAGAGATGAAGATATGAAAGTCAGACCATAAAGGGCTATGTATATCACCCTAAACAGCCCAAAATATATCCTAAAGGCAATGGGAGGCTATGAAAGATTTTAAGCAAATGACCAAATTTTGTATAAAAAGTATACACAATGACTGACAATTTTCTGATGCATACTTAAATAAGAAGGTAAGTGGTATTATACAGAGGAAAGCCTTCTTTAATATGTCTTCATTTCTATATCCCCAAAGACTCTTTCTTTTTGATATCTCAGAGTAGCATCAACCCCTGAAGGACTGATTCACATTTAATAATCAATAACATGTGAGATATATACCAAAGGGTTGATTTACTTGTATGCACTGAGAAATATCACTTTCACACAAACCACAAATATTTGAGTCAGAAAGGTTGGTACATTGACTCTCAGTGGCCAAATTATGTGGTCATGCGATGATCATAATAAAAGCCTGTTTTATTAATTTACTGTGAAATATTATGGGGACAAGAACCATGAAACAGAAGGCAGGCAGACTTGGGAATCTGATTTCTTGATGAGCATGAAAACAAAATAATGACAAGTAGATAAATTAAATGTTTAATGGTAACAGGCAAGGATATCTGAGGTTTTCGTCTCACAACAGAGTTGGTCTTTTCATTCAGATTAGAAAAACTTGAGAATTCCTGGCTCCAAATCCAAGATCTAGCCTTGCCAGTGGGACATAAATAACTTGGTGTCCAATGACGGGGGTACCCTCTCCATTTCATGATCATTACCGTTTCCTCAAATACATGGCCCCTTTTACTTTATTTCCATGGTTGACTGATGCCCCTTCTGTGTGGCACCCTTTATCTTTAAATATGTTAATACTTCTACCAGAAGCCATTTGGCCTACCCTAAGTCTACTGATCTATAATCTAATATTGATTTTATCATTTATTTCCAAGAGGGACAATTATTTCCTTCATTGTAATATTCTAGTGGGCTCCTTATTGTAGTCCCTTAAAATTTAAAAACACGGACACTAGAATGAGCTGTCTACAACTATTATATAAACATACATATGCAGTCAAGTGAAAAAAAAAAGAAAGCAGACATTTTTAGTTATTTAATGATGGTACTCCTCTAGTGAGTTTTGACCTGCAATAAAAGCACGTATTTTCTCTAAGTTTTTTAGACCAATATATCCATGAAAACATGCCCTTAATACTTATGAAATTTTAACCTCAAGTCTTTCTAATTACATAGTAAAGGGCAACAGATCCTTCCAGTTAATCTTCGAAACAGAAAAATAAAGAATTTGTTTTTCCTCTGTTTTCCCATTTTTTTTCTTTTGTTCTTTATTATCATAATCAAAATATTTGGGTGAAATAGAATTTTTGTTTATGGATGACTGTCTTTTGTTAATGTTGAGAAACCCTTCTGACACCTAAATAATACTTTGATTACAGTATTCCTGTTTTCTGGTAACAAATTAAGGAACGGAAATCATTACTCTCCAAATTACACACTGATATTGGGTGTATATGGCTTTAACTATGTTAAGGCAACATAAGCAATTAAAATTAGGTATTGCATGCACCCACGATACATGAGTTAGGCAGAAAGTCAGAAAAAGTCAACACCCGTGTAGAAATATTGCTACTATGGTTTCATTTCTGTTTTTTGTTGTGTTTTACATCTGAGTTAGGGATTGAAAGATGCAAGATTACCATTTTTAACAGAATGCTTTTGTTTACAAGTAGTGGAAACAACTCAAAGAAGCTTACTTAATATAGATAATTTATTGCTTTCAAGATTGAGAAGAATTTCAGGTAGTGCTTTAATCACAGATCAAAAGAAATTCTCAGGACGTGTCTTTATTCTTTTTGCATTTCTCAGCTTCTCTTCGTGGGTGTTTGCTTCATGCCTTGGAGGCTTCTCTCTCTTGATTCAAGATGAATGGCAGTGGCTCCCCCAAAATCATACTTCTGCATTGCCATGAAGCAAAAGCAAAGAAGGACATTTCTACCACAGTCTCCAACTACGTGCTCTGAGATTCACTCTGATCAAACCAGCTAAACAACAGGCCATCTGGGAACAAATATGGCTAGGGAGCCCACGTGCCATGACTGTTCCTAGCAAACATGTTCAGTTTCCTGTAGCACATGGTTGTCATGGGAGCAGGAAGGAGATGTTCATTAAAATCAGAGTAGTGTACCAAGAGAAAGGGAATAAATTTAGAGGTAAATAAATGACCTTACACTCTGCTTTTAATATCAAATATATGCATTAAAAATATTTCTGCCCAGAAATAAATCCACGCATTTGTGGTCAGTTGATTTTCAACAAAGGTGCCAAGAACACACACAAAACATGAACAGTCTCTTCAATAAATGGTGCTGGGAAAACTGGATATGCACTTGCAGAAGAATAAAACTAGACTCTTATCTCACACCATATAAAAAATCAACTGAAAGTGGATTAAAGACTTAAACACAGAACCTGAAACTATAAAACTGCTGGAAGAAAACATAGAGGAAAGTTCCATTGGTCTGAGAAATGACTTTTTATATGACTCTGAAAGCACAAGCAACAAAAAGAAAAATAGATAAATGAGATTATGAAAAATAGTTTCTGCACAGCAAAGGAAACAATCAGCAGAGCGAAAAGACAACTTATGGAATGGGAGAAAGTATTTGCAAACCATACATCTGATAAGGCATTAATACCCAAAATATATAAGTAACTCAAACAACTCAATAGAAAGAAAATAAATAAAGTGATTTAAAAATGGGCAAAGGACCAAGATAGATATTTCTCAAGAGAAGAAGTATAATGGGCAAGAAATACATTTTAAAATTCTTGACATTACTTAACATCAGAGAAATGCAAATTAAAACCACAATGAGATATCACTTCACAACTATTTGAATGGCTGTTATAAAAAGATGAAAGATAACAAGTGCTGTCAAGGACTGGAGTAAAGGTGACCCTTGTACACTGTTGGTGGGAATGTACATTTGTATGGTCATTATGGAAAACAGTAAGGAAGTCCCTCAAGAAATTAAAAATAGAGCTATAGTATGATCCAGCAAATCCACTACTGGGTATATATCAAAATAAATGAAATCAGCATGTTGAAGAGATACCTGCACTTCCAGGTTTATTGCAACATTATTTATAATCACAAAGATAAGGAATCTACCTAAGTGTCCATCAATGGATGAATGAATAAAGAAAATGTGATATATAAATATAATGGAATACTCTTCAATCTTAAAAAGAAGGAAATCTTGTCATTTTTGACAACATGGATGATCCTGGGGATTAAGTGAAATAAACCACGCACAGAAAAACAATTACTGAATTTCTTCACTTATATGTGAAATTTCAAAAAGTTAAACTCATAGAATGGTGGTTACCAGGGGCTGGTGTGGAGGTGTAGGGGCTTGGAAGATTTTGATCTGAGGACAATTTTGGTTAGATAGGAAGAAAAGTTCAAGAGATCCACTGTAAAACATGGTGACTATAGTTAATAACAACATATTGCATTTCGAAAATTGTATTTTTCTGTTCTCACCATTAAAAAATGACGTTTGTGATGTAATGCATATGTTAATGACTAGAGTGAGCCATTCAACAATGTATACATATTTCAAAACATCACGTTGTACACAATAAATATATGCAGTTTTTATTTGTCAATTAATAAAATACTTTTAAATCCCTATTCACAGTTAATATATTTAGGTAATATGAATAGGATACACACACCAAAAATATAATTTTAGTAGAGTTTTCAATTTAAAAAATCCCATTAATCTAGTATAAAAGTATTAACTAGATTGAAATTGTTAATATATACTTTCACCCAAAACAGAATGCCATAACCACTGCTTTGTGCCCTTAGGATATCTCCAAAGTACCACTGCTAATCGAAAGCAATTGAGACTGCTAAGTTCAGCTTCTCTTTCTAGGAAGCCACAAACTCACAAACTCCCTGTCCAGTTTGCTGTCTTCTGTCATTGCCCTTCACCATAACAGTAATATGGTGAATAATAAGGAGTCAGAAAGAGCATGAACACATTACCAACAAGGAACAAATGGCTCACCCAGCTCCAGGGTGCTGAGCTTGCAACCCACTTGCGATATTGGGTCATTTAGAAACTAGAAAGCAAACAACACACGCAAATTGAAACATATATTTCTGCATTGTGATGTTCTCTGCCTCTTTGGTGTTTTCTCCATATTTTAACTTGTTTTATATTAGCTCTATTGAGAGATTTACATCTTACTTTTTTTCTAAAGAGCTACTAATTATCCTTTGGTAGCAACTAAACCAAATATCTGAATCTCCTTCTCCAGGAGTCTTTAAATCTGTTATATTTTTATTTGTTTCTATTTTCCAGGAAGCATTTATTCTATTTCAAGTGGTGGAGAAACCTTACTGGCTTTTGCAAAAGTAAATATTTTATCCCCTTTCAAGATGAATTGTAATTTTTTACAATTACACCGCCTTGAGCGGTGAGAAAATTTAAAGATGTCCACCTTATAGCATCTAGATTTCAATGAACTGAACCACCAAATTGTTCTGTGCATTTAATAAATTGTGCATTGGCAATGAATATTTCTCTAGTCAAGGTTGGTGTTACAGGAATTTAAGATACAGAAGCTCAGCAATAAATGTATATATAACCAATGGCCTTGGAAAAGAATTGATTGAATGTGGGTTTAAAATAAGGTTTTATACAATCTTATGAGTGTTTTAATGAATTATTAGGTATTTTATTATAACAAAAATTTAACTTATATGCTAAATAGCCAAGGAAAGATATATTTGCTTCAGATTAATATTTCTATATAATGGAACTTAACTCACTTTCAAGAACTCCTTTTTAAATGATTACCAGCTTGTATATAATAAAGAGGGAAAAACATATTGTGAGTTACAGTTAACTATTTGAACTAGTAAAATATTCTATTGCTTAATCACAACATAAAACTCCTTATCTGTAAGTATTTTTTGTAATCATAGTTGACTTCAGAGGAGTTGTTGATATTAAAAATACTTAATTTTATATATAAGGTGAATAGTTGATATAAAGAAAAGGCAATAAATGTAAAAGAAGCTTCATAGTACATTTTCGTAATAAATATTCAAATACTTTAGTTTTTCCTCTATGTCCTTCCAACTAAAACTACTCTCAATGTTTCTAACTCAAAATAGAAGGCATTGCCTCTTGCCTAGACTTTCTGACTTTACCTGTTGATGAGGCAATGGTGTGACCCTCATTTTTCTCCCGCAGGAATGAGAGTCTCATTTCCCAGTTACTGAATTACTGCTGGCAACTTTCAACTGAGTCTGCCTCAAAATTTCTTGAAGCCAAGGCTCCAAAATTTGAGGTGTATTGGGTGAGCTTAAAGCTCAGATGGCTGTTCCCCCAGACTTCTGATTTAGTAAATCTAGGGTGGAGCCCAATATTCTGCCTTTCTAGCAAGCACCAAGGTGATGCCAATGCTACCGTTCGGGGAAGCACACTTTGGAAACCAGGGTCTTAAGCTGAAGAAAGCTGCTCACCCAAGGTGACACTTCCCATCTGGCGCGGCTCAGATCCACTGTGGGTACGTAAGCCAGGCCTCCTTGCCTCAAAGGGATAAAGCGAAAAGACTATCTCAGCTCCAGATCTCCCACTGAAACTGGCTGAGCCATTTATTATCATTGTTTGGCATTTCAACAGTTATCTCTGTCCAATCCTATTTCCATTCTCCCCCTTATAATGTGTTGATCCTGTGGGTGCAACGAGATCCAAATCAATCTGCTTAAAACATTTATCTAACATTTTAATGGCTGATCAGCATTTGTAGAAAGCCATCCAAACTTGTGTCTATATTTTGTATTCTCCCCAATTCTAGGCTGATAAACTTCTCAGCTTCTACTGGCTGTGGAATGCTGCTACAGAAACGTATACAAATTCATAATGTGCTGATCAAAATGAGCCCCACGGGGTGATACCAGAGTCCCTGTCCAGGTAGATTTGTCCCCTGTTCTTCACACTAATATCTTTTTAATTTTCTTCCTACTTCCTATTCCACCATTCTTGACATACTGTCAGAAGATGGCCAGTTCATCTCTAGTTACCTAGTTACTCAAACCAGATGTCAAAGTCACTACCCACCTCTTCTTTCCCCTTTTTCTCCAAACCCTGCCCAATATCAATTTCTGTTGATTCTACCTAGAAAATCTCTCTCCTATGTTTCTACATCTCTTCTAACTGCCCATTTAAACCCTAGTGCAGACAAATAACATTCATCACTTAGATAACATTAAAGCCTTCCTAACTAGATCCGGGTTTTTGTTACCATAATCTGTTCTGTACTTTGGCAATGTCTCTAAAACAATAATCTGATTTTGTTTCTTCCTTTTAATGCATTCCTTTCATCCTCTTCTACTACAAATGTGCCCATGGCCCACCCGCACTCTGTATATACACAAATTGAGCTCTGGATAAAGTTCAAACTTCTCAATTTAAGGCCTGGTGCGGTGGCTCGCCCCTGTAATCCCAGCACTTTGGGAGGCCAAGGCAGGTGGATCACTTGAGGTCAGGAGTTCCAGACCAGCCTGACCAATATGGTGAAACCCCTTCTCTACTAAAAATACAAAATTAGCCAGGCATGGTGGCGCATGCCTGTAATACCAGCTATTTGGGAGGCTGAGGCAGGAGAATCACTTGAACCTGGGAGGCAGAGGTTGTAGTGAGCCGAGACCTTACCATGGCACTCCAGCCTGGGCAACAAGAGCGAAACTCCATCTCAAAAAAAAAAAAAAATCTCAATTTAGATTACAATCCTGCTCATGATCCACTCCTTCTTCTATCTCTTATCTCATCTTATATCCCCACATACAACACAATATGCTCCCATTATGCTAAACAACTGAAAGTTTCTGAGCCTTTGCATAAGCCACTCATTCAGAAAAATGTCCCTGGGTTACCCAGACTAAGACAACGAACAAACAATTTTATGGAAAGATACGTTAAAGTTTTATTTTCCTTGATAATAAATTAGATCCTGAGTGTCTGGTCATAAAATCCCCAGTTGAGAAACACTGTGTTAGATACAATCCTTTAATATAAAAGCAAAGGCAAAGAATTATAGCATTTGGGGGACTGGAATGGACTTTAAATAAAAGCAAGTCCAACTCCCTTATTTACCAAATAAAGAAAATGTTTACTCAGAGAAGCTAAATGGACTTGTTTGATGGATGGTAAAAGAGTTAGAACAAGATCAGAATGAGTGTGGGTAAAGTTGAAGGAAATCTGTAAAATATCGAAGAACAACAACAAAAAAAAAGGTGCTTATGGAGGTGTCACCATTAATTTTGAAACTCAATACAAATAAACCCAAAGTGTGTATGGTGGAGAGGGGGACAAACTAGGAGCACAGAATCCCGCACTGATTTCCAAGGTTATCGTCTCTTTCAGAAGGCATTGTTGCCAGTGTTTCTTTATTGAGAGCAACAGAGATTTAGAATGAGGGGATTTACATATATGTTCATCTCTTTGAGTGTGTCAGTTGTAACTCTAATAGCTCATGTCTCAGGAAGAAAAGTATTTTATATTATTAACTGGTATACTCATGTGGAGCAAACATTCTCAACCACAACTAAATAATAAAAAATGCCACAAGCAACCTCTAATATTTTCTACTCTGTTTTATTATATTCTAAACCATTAAGAAAAGGACTGGTTATGATCTGCTTAACTGTTTTCTCAGTCCTATAGTGGGTTGTAAGCAATAGTTTGAAAAATAATGTGCTTGATTTCTCATTATTTGGCCTCTGAATTTGTGGTCTTCTTTGTGTTCTTTTGTCCATAACATCAACGATGCTTTATCAATAGTGCCAATATATTTTGCCTTCTTGGTAAATTACATTGGTCAATTAAGATTAAGCCATACAGCAGGAAAAGAGAATATAATGTTTCTTACTCAGCTGAGACTGCCATAACAAAATACCATAAAGGATGTGGTTTAAACAACAGATATTTTTCTTTTTCGCAGTTCTGGAGGCTGGAGTCTGAGATCAGTGTGCCAACATGGTCTGATTGTGAGAACCCTCATCCTTGCTTGCAGGTGGCCTCCTTCTCACTGTGTCCTCCCATGGCAAAGAGAGAGCGAGAGAGAAAACTTCCTGATGTCTCTCCTTATAAGGGCACTGAGTTCCTCCTGAGCACCCCACTTTCGTGACTGTAGATAGACTTATTCATCTTCTCAAAGCCCCATTTCCAAATACCATTAAACTAGGGGTTAAGGCTTCAAGATATGAATTTTAGGGGGAACACAACAGTTCATGGCATAAGGCCAACCGGCATACTTCCATATGGAAAGGGCCTTCCAGTCCTGGAGGAAAAAAGGACCTGGAGAAAGAGGAATTGAAAGGTAGCAAGTAGTGTTTCATCCTCGAAATCAAAATTCGAGGAGAGGTTGTTAGAAATACCTTTATAAATGGAGGAGAGTTTATTCCTTATTTTCATGTTGAAGTTTATACAATTTCAAAAACCCTTGGAGAAGCAGCTTGACAACATAAGGTAGCTGCCACAAAGTATTAATGATGACATGATGTGATTAGGCAGAGAACAGATCCTGACACGGTGACCTCTCACGCTCCACAGCCAGGGAAAACGTGAAAGAAATTCAAAAGTTTTTACATGACACTCAGTGGGTGTTTGGTAGCTAGCTCAAAGTCAGACACTTTGATATCCCAGTGTCATGAATCCTGGCAATAACGGAAGTGTGTGTCCTGGGTAACAGAAGGAGATTTTCTTGCACAGACAAAGGACATTTATACACTACACAGACGACGTAACAAGGACAGAAGCCAAGGCCTGAAAGTAGGCAAGATTGATGACATCTCAACTGGAGGTACCCAGAAGCCAGTAGATAAGGACAACATAACATTATGTGTGTTCTCATGGTGCCCAAACGTCACCCAGAGACAGAGGTAGGAGAAGAGGATGGAGAGTGATAGGATTTGGATATTTGTTCCCTCTAAATTTCATGTTGAGATGTGATTCCCAAATGTTGCAGGTGGGGCCTAGTGGGAGGTGTTGGATCATGTGGGTGAATCTCTTATGAATGGCTTGGCACCATCCACTTGGTGCTGAGTGAGTTCTTGCTATATTAGACCCCAGGAGAGCTGGTTCTTTAAAAGAGCTTGGCACCTCCTCCCTTTCTCTCTTGCTGCTTCTTGTCATGTGACTGGCTGGCTCGCCTTCACCTTGCACCATGATTGTAAGCTTCCTGAGGCCTTCACCAGCAGCAGATTCTGGCATCACGCTTCCTGTACAGCCTGCAGAACCATGACCCAAACAAATTTCTTTTCTTTATAAATTAGCCAGTCTCAGGAGAGCAGAGACAAAGTCTGAAGTCCAGGTATTTAGCACAGAGATATGGAGACAGGCAGAAAGAAATTGTTGTTAAACTATAATAGGCTGCAATATATTTAATTACCAAGTTTGTAACTTAAAATGTGACACTGTTATACTTCAGTTTTCTTTTCTTTTTCTTTTTTTCTTTTTTGACGGAGTCTCACTCTGTTGCCCAGGCTGGAGTACAGTGGCAAGATCTCGGCTCACTGCAAGCTCTGCCTCCCGGGTTCTCGCCATTCTCCTGCCTCAGCCTCCCGAGTAGCTGGGACTACAGGCGCCGCCACCACGCCCAGCTAATTTTTTGTATTTTTAGTAGAGACGGGGTTTCACCGTGTTAGCCAGGATGGTCTTGATCTCCTGACCTCGTGATCCTCCCGCCTTGGCCTCCCAAAGTGCTGGGACTACAGGCGTAGGCCACCGCGCCCGGCCCTGTTTTCTTTGTATATTCCCTCTCCATTAAAATATTTTGTCCTGTCACTATAATTTAAGAAATGTATAAGGTGATTTCTAAAAATATAACATGGGTTTCATAAGATGCTTGGGTCAAAAACTATGTGAATTTTGTGCTAATGTATTTAAAACCAAGTAATTAACTCTTCCCGTTACTCTAAAGATGATAATAGACTGATCTATATGCCACATGTCGATATCACACTTGTTGCACAAAGTTTCACACAGTTATTTATTTATTTGAGACAGGGTCAGGCTTTGTCACCCAGGCTGGAGTGCAGTGGCACAATCTTGGCTTATGGCAACCTCTGCCTTCCTGGGCTCATGTGATCCTCCTACCTCAGCCTCCCAAGTAGCTGGGATCACAGGCATGCACCACCATGCCTGGCCTTTTTTTGTTTTGTTTTGTCTTTTAGTAGCGACGGGGGTCTCACCATGTTGCCTAGGCTGGTATCGAACTCCTGAGCTCAAACGATCCACCCGCCTCAGCCTCTCAAAGTGCAGGGATGACAGACGTGAGCCACCACACCCAGCCACGGTTCTCCTTTCTAAAACGAGTGTTCTTTGTACTGTTTTATACAAATACTACACTTTCCTTGGAGTCCTCCAAAGTATGTGAAAAGAAACATGTATAGCAAAGGCTAAGTCTGAGATAAACAGTCATTTCTGGATAAATCTGTAACTAAGAATAGGATAACCTTCATTCGGCCACAGAGAATTGTAATACCATAATACCATAATTGTCATCCTATGCTTAGCTATTTTTAACTGATTGTTGACTTTTACTGTATGCCTACCATATACTCATCACTGAGCTAAGTAGGCCCTGAGAATACAGACTTAACCGGGCAAATTTTTGCCCTATCAAAGCTGGTTGCCTAATTCATGAAAGAAAATTAAACATTTACAAACAACAATGCCAGCTGTGGCATGTTTCGTATGTTATAGGAGCAGCAGGGAGGGTCTTTTTAGTTGTGCAAGGGGGGCTGCATAGGGGAAATTGAGAGGGATAAAAGACAGCTCCCCAGGTGGCCTTGGACTGCCCCAGTTCTCCCTCCTTTCTCACTTATAGTTCTCAGGAATATCTGTAGAATGTGCTGCGAATGTAGTATCATGAGACAGACAGGGACTGGCAAGCCCTGGTTCTGTTCCAGTCTCCCCCACTAGAAACAGGATGTCCTTCAGGCTTTATAGATCAATGAGCCCTGCGGCCCAGGACATAAAACCCAGGGTGGGCTGCTTTCCTGGGTCCCTCGGCTGCCGTGCAAGTGGGGCACATGCAGATTAGACTCCATCTGCACTAGACAGCTTTCTTGAACCTTGGGGAGTGGCTTTTGAATCTTAGGTTTCTGTCATCTTTGCTGCCTATCTGTTAGTAATAAACCCACTTCATGTAATTTGTATGTGACTGTTCTGTCTCACCAGACTCCGACCACTTGGTAACCAGTGCACAGTGAATGTGCTTCACAGTAATAACTGGGCTCAATCTTAACTTATAAATAGGAATTTTGTGTGTTTTTAAAATATTCCTTTCTTACACTAAAGAGGCCTGACTGAATCTGGTAGAAATATTAGAATGGAGAAAATTGGTGCCACCAAACATATTTGAGATTTAATTTTGAGGTTTTACTCATGATTTCATATGCTGGGCACTAAAATAAGTCACTTAAACATAACTTTTAAAAGCCAGGCAGTGGTTGTTTATTTTGAGGAAATTGCAATATATACCTATAAATATGGACAGACACCAATGGTCCTAATATTATCAGAATGGCTACTGTTGGCTTGGAAGAAAATATACACGATGAATCACATACCAATTCATATAATTTTTTACTTCAAAATATTTGGACAGGTCTGAACATGAGGCAACTCGGAAAATCCCTTGATAATTCAAAAATTGACTCCTGATGTTGAGGGGATGAGATTACAAATGCATGAAACCCTGACCTAGATTAGACCTAGATTGCCTTGTTTGGGTGCTCTCAATTTCAGTCCCTTACAGGGCCTGGCTGCACTTCTTGTCCTTGGATTTTGTGGGATCCACCAAGATTGCTCCAGGCATTGACTAGATAATTATGAATGAGTTTTGTTACATCCAAGCAAACGATTAACACACTTGTACTAAAAAAAAAAAAAAAATGAGAAGGCAGCCTAAGACCAAGTAAGAAAAGGCTAAACGTTGTGTAGCACAATATATACATCTTTATCACAGTGCTTACTTACTTCTTGACTCCACTGAATGAAAACAATAGAATATAAATCAATTCTTATGCTGCTTTCATATTCCCCTGGGGTACACAGTAGTACTAAAATCATATCTAATTTAGCTGAGTGAGGTGGCTCCATAGTTTCATCTATGATATTCAGTTGAGAGAAAAAGTTATTCATTTTATCATTTCAATGTTTACTCTTTTCTGAAATAGATTAATTTAAATTGCTCAGGGTGATCTTGGAATATCGTTTGACATTATGATTTTTTTCCAGTCTGCAAAAAGGTTTAAAAAAACAGTAGTTGTTAGCCATTTATTTCCAAATGCCCAAATATATTGGATGTCAGATTGATTTTTTTGGTAATTATCCAGATGTTGAACATATGTAGAGTAAATGTTAAAAATAGACTAAGTGACTGCCACTCAATAAGTCATAGGCTAGGGCAGCATTCGAAATAGAAAAATCTTTGAAGAGGCAAAGTGTCCTTAATGACATCAATGACATTTTTCCATTGAATGGCTGCCCTCACCATCTTATTCTATTATGCAGTAACTTTATAGAGGCTCTCCTTGCCAGTGGCCCCCTCTAAATTCCTTTTCTTATTAACTTTTCAGAAATTCTTCCACACAAAAGGGATTGACAGTTGCTCACTGTAAGCTCTCCCAGGAGAACTGTCATTTTAAGCCTTTAATTAAACAGAGCAATCTTTTACTTTAGGATTTTGTGAAACGTAGTCAATAGAAAAGGGAACGTTTGAGGAACAAAGAAGTTTCCTTGATTTGCTTACATCATACCAGGTAGGTGACTGTTCTGTCTATTATCCTTAGCAAATCAGGCCTTGCTTGGCAAAAGAAGTATTAAGTAAAGATAATTCCAATACTTATTCAGGCTTATCATTATAATCATTATCATTGCTATTCTCCTTCATGAATCATTTTTTTTCTTTGAAATCTTACATATTTTCCCCCAAACAGAAGAAAATAAAAAAGTAAAATGAACTCAAAGAAGCTTAGACATACTCTATCAAGGAGATATGTTAGCAACAGCAACTTTTATGAACACATGTAAAATAAAATAATTGCACAATAATGTACATACACTTATTCAAACATTCTCTGCAAGTTTTGATGAAACTTACAATATACAAGTGCTTAAGGCAAATAATGTTGGCAGGATGCTGCAGTGGTGAATAGATCGCCTATCTGCCACATCAAGATAGATCGCCTATCTATGGGATCTCACTGGGGGTGGCACCGCAGATGGACTCTAGTCCATGATTAAGTTAGGAGAGGACCTGGTGCTCCCTAAACTAATGCAGTAGAAGTGGTAGGTCACGCCATTAGTTAATACACCAAATAGCTGTATTATTTTACAGCTGTATTATTATGTATTATGTATTATGTATTATGTATTTTACAGCTGTAATAATAATAGCTGTATTATTTTGAGTCAGACTCCTGACCGTGACAGGGAGAGGATCAGTGCTTCTTAATCATGCATCTTAAAACTAAACTAGGCCGGGCGCGGTGGCTCACGCCTGTAATCCCAACACTTTGGGAGGCCGAGGCGGGCAAATCACGAGGTCAGGAGATCGAGACCATCCTGGCTAACACGGCAAAACCCCGAATCTACTAAAAATACAAAAAATTAGCCGGGCGTGGTGGCGGCGCCTGTAGTCCCAGCTACTCGGGAGGCTGAGGCAGGAGAATGGCGGGAACCCGGGAGGCGGAGCTTGCAGTGAGCCGAGATCGCGCCACTGCACCCCAGCCTGGGTGACAGAGCCAGACTCTGTCTCAGAAAAAAAATAAAAACTAAACTAAACTAAACTAAGGCAGCAGAAGTGGTAGGTCACGCCATTAGTTAATACACCAAATAGCTGTAGCCGTAAGACTCAGACTCCTGACCGTGACAGGGAGAGGATCAGTGCTTCTTAATCATGCATCTTAAAAATCACACAGGGTTAAGAGCTGAGATCTCTCTCCCAAGTCAGATATCTGTCCTAGCCAAAGTGCAATGGACCACACCAAACCCTACGTCTGCTGCTTCTATTACTTTGTGAATCTTCTCTGAAGAACTCTTACCCCAGTAAGATGAGCATGTATGAGGTCTGGCAATTTGCCTTTGTTTTTATGAAAATATAAAAATATAACATACAATGAAATAATGTAATAGATGTATACCTATATTGATTTATCAAATACTTACTATTCATTAATCTTTCAACAAATAATTTTTGACACTAAGTGTGTGCCAGAAACTGTGTGTGTACAACATATACACAGCATTGGGATACAAGACGAAGGTCAAGACTGGGCTTCGAAATTAGGATTACTGAGTTAGTATTGCAATGTTGCTTGTGATTAGTAGTGTGAGTTGAGCAAGTTTTACTCTCTGATTCACATTTTTGTTCCACAAAATAGATACATTTGCAAGGTTGTCATGGTGATTAATGAAAACGTATGAATAGTACTTAATATAAATATGACAACTATAGAATTCCACTTTGGTCAATATATTATCACACTTTTCTTTGACAAAGAATCCTGATAATCAGGACACATAAAAGAATTCTTAATTTCAAAAATGCAAATGATTAAGCAATAAGTTAGAAGAATATTAGAACCAGATTCAAAAAAAACAAACTTCTTAGTAAAACACGGGGGTGTCCCTTATTAAAATAGTCTGTTTAAGCATGGATGCATAAAACTTACACAGCTGTAAATATCTTAGTCCAAAATTCACACCGATAATCATTAATTATTAGGCCATTTATCAGTGGGAAAAGATATCAGTTCTCAGTGACTAAAAACAAAATAGAGGAAAAAAAAGGCTTCTCAAGAAATCTCCTCCCATACAATTTCATAGAACACGTCTAAATAAGTCAGTTGTGTAGGCGGGTTGCTAGGGAATGCTGTAGTTTAAAGTACTTATGTGATAGCTTTGAAAACGTGAGTCCATGTAGAAATTAAATTTTAAGAATTAATGGTGAAATCCAGCCACAAGCACACATTTTGAAGACATTACACAATGTCACAGATTGTACGGAATATCCCACTGGTAAGCTGTAATAACCAGGTGACTTTGGCATGATGGAGATACCCATGATAAGGCTGAAAGGATGTTATTAATAGAATAGCCTTTGCCGTGTCTTGCTGTAGATGCAGTTTAAATTTCCTTTAATTTAAGCAAATAAGCCAAAAGCTTCTAGTTCAGAGCTCTGAACACAATGATTATGCCAGGGATGTTATGTAATAAGTTAACTAAACTGGTTTGTTCCTCAGGATTGTATTCCTTTTCCTATATATTCCTGAGGAATTTACTTCCCTCCCCATACCCCACCCTCAATAATGGAATAGCATAAAGTTGCTTTGAAGTATATGCAAGGGAAAGCATGAGAAAAACATGCATTTTTAAGAAAAAATCAAATGAATTACCCTGGTTTCCTATTTTATGAGTTGAACTTACTCCAAAAACAAGACAAATACTTTTCTAGCATGCTCTTTGGGGAAGAAATTTAAAAATTTGAATAAATAGAATACATCATCCTCAACTAAGTACTAAACGTAGAAGAATGAATGAAGGAATGAATGTTTACCAAGTATTAGATGCTTTAAATACATGATTCTATTTCCTATCCATCATAATTCCATTTTAAAGAGAATGAAGCTGATACACAATGACTCTTACTCCAGAAGGCAGAGGTGGGATGCCAGAATTCTAGATAGAGCCATATCCTCAATCATCTTTTCAATGGGTGTAGGTTGAAATTAAAGGACAAATTAAGAAGATACATAAAATGTATTAATACAATCTATTCATGAAGGAAAGAAGATTACTAAAACATATTGCCTGTTACTGAGACAGAGTAAAGCAAAATGATCCACTAAGTAGCTTCTAACCTGATTGGTGGAAAACAGAACAGGATGGAAATAATTGAACTCCTATATGAATGTGCACAGGCTGTACTCATAAGGATATGAGGTATTACTTTTAAAAACAATGAGTTTCACCTTGAGGCATTGTCATCTATTCCGCTTCCCTCCTTAGCTGAAGATAGTTCAATAAGTTACTTTTTCCTATATTAAAATAAATTTTATAAAAAGGAAAACTTTTTTCAATTAAAATCTATAATAATGAATGGATTTTACTGTGCTTCTGTAGTTCCACCATCACCTCTAGGGTATACAATTAAATTGCCTGAAGATGGAAAAAAATATGCTCCAGGGAGTCATTCAGTATTGGCTAAAGAAACACACTATGTTTTAATGTTTCTTTTACCGTTGTTGATTTCATCGTGTGTTTCGAAAATGCTAACATCAAGTCCTTGGAAATCCCAACTTCTCAGTTTCTTTCTTGAATTCTGTGGGACTGCAGAATAATTTAAGCTTTTCATCTGAGTTAGAATCTGTATTTCTGTAGTCCATCAACCTCATCTGTCACGTATATGTCACTGAAATGAGAAAAACCTTAGAAGGCAGAAAAAAATTAAAAACAAATTAATGTGGGAAGGTGATATAAATCAAGTGGTGAAGCCAAGAGTGAATTATCAAGAGATCTTTCATCAGAAGTGAATACATTTTCCTTTCTCTCAAGAGGAGCCCATTATGTGTTTTTGTTTGCACTATTGTACTTGAAGTGGCATATTAAAGGAATAGATTTATTAGGATTTAAAATGTGTTTTAGTCTGATAGGAAAGAATGGTGGTCCTTTAAATTTCATTTGAAAAGACTTAAACCTTGAAAGTCGACATAGGCCCTGGCTAGTAATGAATGCTATGAAAAACAAATACTGTTTTTAACTCAAAACACATGCCTGAGTCATCCCCCATAAGAAAAGACAATATCACAACAAGACCAGCTTAGAATTAACATTACTTATTCTATCTAAAATCCTTATAGTTTATTCAGTCAAATATGACAGTTTGACATTTTTTAGCAAATGCATACTCTGTTTACTGAGAGGGAAAAGAAACAATTAAAACAAGGATTGCTTACATTTTCTCAGCTTGTTTCTCCTCCGAGTTAAACTAACTGGCTTTACCAGTGGGTTTTGAAAGACACATCTATGTCAAACAGAAATCTCAATAAGGGGTTTGGGATTGCCAAGCAATGAGGGAAGATCAAAGATAGATAGAAATTCAACTATAAAGAAAAATTTGTTTTTTAGTAGCTCACCAATCACATCTGCTTTTTTGATCGGAGAAACATAACTTCCAATATTGTAGTTTTTTTGGAGGAGTGTGTGTGTGTGTGTGTGTGTGTCAGAGACAGAGAGAGAGAGAGAGAGAAGAGAGGATGAGAGAGACTGACTTGTTAGGAAAGCAATGTCTGAGCATTTACCTTGGCCTAAGATACAAATAAGTGGTATGATCTGGGGAAGGGAACCATTGCAATACGAATAATATTCTGATCATGACATCTGCAAATATCTATAGTAACAGGCAGAAAGGGGTTTTTCTTTTATAGACAGGAATAAATAAGGCTAGAAACAACCAGGTTTGGAAAAATGGGATAAGGGGGGCCTGGTGAGATCAGATAGGTCAGCCTATTCTTGGCAGGGGCGGGTCTTAAATGAGCAGTTGTACGCTGGCTCAGGCGGAAGGTGGTTCAAACAAGGTTAGAGGAAGAGTGAAAAAAAGTTCTTCCAAACAGGACACCACGGATTGTTACTGGTGTACACACTACTACCACCAAAAGCACTGAAGTTACATCATAAATTCTATAATTAATTCCATAACAGTGAAAAAAATTAGTTCTGCTCATCAGTGACAAAATGACAATAATTCTCATTCAAATTTGCTGTTTAGGAGCAGTCAGACCTTTTATCACCATTGTGATAAATTAGAAGTGGGAATGAAGCCTGTGTTTTCTGTAATTAAGCAGTAATAATGCCATTTCTGACATACTTTGTCTCCGTCATCAAGGTGATACGATTTGCTTCTTAATTACATTTCTGGTGAAAGTGAAATAACAAAGAACCACACCAGTGAATTCATCTCCTTATAATACATGTTACAGTGAGTCTTGGTTAATGCTAAAGAGGTAGCAAGGAAAGAGCCTCGGCAAACCAGATTAGATTTTCCCTTCCTCTTACTTGTCCTAGTATACAGGATGTTATTACTCTGCATTACATAAATTAAATGTAATTACATTTTAGTGTCATCTCCATTTCTCATAATGCTGAAATGTTCATTGAGCTTACCAAGAAGCCTTAAATGTGGGTGCACGGGAAGTGGGATGAAGAAAATAATGCCAATCCTGATTTCTATATGCTATTATCAAAGCTCCATTTAACCACTCTTCTAGAGGTGGGGCAGTCACACCTAAATTACACCATCGACTAATGGAGACCACCTATAGAGACTCCAAAAGTCTTATGGGCAGTAATTTTTAGAGCTATTCCATTATGCTTTAGGCAGCAATATTCACAATATCCATCTTAGCATTTGGTGAAAGATTCTGAATCTGAAGCATTATTTTC
Organism: Pongo pygmaeus; assembly: GCF_028885625.2. Taxonomy (NCBI): domain Eukaryota; kingdom Metazoa; phylum Chordata; class Mammalia; order Primates; family Hominidae; genus Pongo; species Pongo pygmaeus. The sequence goes on along the minus strand of NC_085930.1, from coordinate 14,070,606 downwards.
CCCCCTCACTTAGTCATAACAGGTAAGTTCTGTCACCCTCCAGGTCTCCTCTAAAAGCTACCACGTCTTTGTACGGCTTACAGCTTTGTCTCAAGCAACAAGTCCCAGCAACTAGAAAAAGATCCTCTTCCTCCTCCACATTCTCAATTTGGAAGAGCCAGCTGAGAGCAATATGGTGGAGTAGGTTGACCTCAGCTGACACTTCGCAAACATTTATTTAGCACTGTGCTACATGTGAATAGAAATAAAGATAAATAAAAATAGGGCCCAAGCCCTCCAGAAGCTGACAAAGTATGAATTCACGTGGGAAGATTCTGATAAGTTTATTCACACTAAACAGTTATTAGCTGACAAGTGTTAGTTCCATCAGGTGTTATTACAACAGGTTCCTTAGCAACCCAGTTTCTCCTTCTGTGGTTGGTAGGAAGCAGGGGGAGAAGCTGAGGTACTAGGGTGTTGCTGTGTGGGAACAGCTTTAGAAGAAATCTGTCAGAGAATTATAAAGTTGCCCAACTGAAGCTCCAGAGAATCACCTGCCAACCTATTTCATCCTGGGGCTTTTACAGAATGGGCTCCCAGGAATGTCCCTTAACAGTTTTTCTGCCAACCAAGAAAGCAAGTATGCAGAGCTGACCTTGGAGACAGGAGCTTCAGGAGACTCATTTTCTCTTTAAGAATTGTATTCCCTTTAAAAGCACCATAATGTAGCCTGAAAACCTTCCTTCCTTTAAGAGCTTGTTTCATAGCCTGATACTTTGTGGAGTAATGGCCTCAGAATTTAGGTTTAATTCTTAGTGATCTTAAAGGACACCGCAGTATCAAATATTTAGAATGTTAGGAATTTTAGGCTAGAAGTCAAGTGGCCTCCTGAGTGAATTTCACATTTCAGTAAGTGTATAAATGAGATGTGCCCTAAAGAAAGATGTGTGGGGTAGGGACAAATTCTAGACAGCCTTTTCACAGGAAATATTTGTACATACAGCATATGTATGTATACATACATAATTTCTTATATTTAATTTGTGATTATTTAACAATAAACAATTGAAAATCAGGGACCAGCCTACTCACACAAAAAATTATACAAAATTACTTTTATTAATTCTATAATCATCAAACAGTAAAAATGAAAACTTAGGGCTCAGAGTACTTATAGAAGTCTTCCTGCAGAAAATTATGATGCCTTCTACTATCATTTAGACAGGATTTTAGTAAGTTTGGGTTTAAAATATATGAGGTGTGCTTTGAAGATCAAGGCCTGGGCTGGTTGGCTTAGAATAAGGTTCATCTGCAAACACAGAGATTCAGTAAACTGTCACTAGCCAAGGATAGATCTTGTCTTCATCTGCCTGAGCACCAGGAGAAAATTTATTTAAGGAGAAAGAAAACAAGAACAAGGAGTATTCTATAGCTTGTGTGTCTTGTAACTTGAGATGACATTTTCTGCATACTTGCTACTATATAATATCCAGTAGAAGATATGGGATGCCCACATCTCAGTGGCTCAAATCACAAGCAAAAGGCAGTAATTGGATGCCCACACTGTCCCTCATCCCAAGGACAACAGAGGCAGATGGGCCACCTCAGGTGCAGAAACCAGGTATGGTGAAGGGACTTGAGAGGCTAGGAACCATTCTTTACTGTGGAGGGGTGGGGTGGGGTGAGCAGCAAGGATGAGATTGGCAAATATTTCCCATTCTGCTTGCAGCCTTTCCCACCATGGGATTAGACATTGACATGGACCATATCTGAATATTAGTAATTCTATCCATCAGAGCCTGATGAGAAGAAATGAGAGTCCTGGACCTTAACTAAGAAGTTCCACGAAACAATAATATATATAAAAATAAATAACACATGTGATAGGCACTCAAGAAATGTTTTCACTGATAATATGAATAATAATAGACAACATTTTGGTAGGAACTTACATGCGTCAAACACGTGGCTAACAATATACTCATGTTGTTCAAGCTCTGAAACTTATTTTTTTCCATAACTCATTTGGCAAAAAAACCTGACTCTACCTGAATTTGTGTGATGCCAGAACTTGACCTGAACTGCTGTGCAGCTATTTCTGGTGTTTATTTATTCAGCTTAGTGGAAATATTTCTATATCTTCCTGTAGAATTTTTGATGTGTTTGACTATGTTTCCCAAACTCTAAAATATTAAACAATATTATATATTGTTTAATATATAATATATACTCCATATAATCTTTCCTTAAAAAATAAAAATTTCTTATTCCAGGGTACATCTGGTCTTGGAGGGTTTAGACAAGGGTTGTAGACCCTGAGTCTTTTCAACATCCTTTGATTCAACAATATAAATTATCTTTATCTTGCAGTTGGGAGATTGAAGCCTAGAGATGTTAAGTAGTTTCTCTAAGGTCACACAGTTGATACTGGTTGAAGCTACAACTTGATTTTAGTCAGTTTGCCACTAAGGTTATGGCCTCAAGTCACTACTCTGTACTGCTTCTTATATGGATAGTGACACATAATAGAGAAACAATCAAGTTTACTAGTAAGGTAATGGAAATGCCTACAAATAACAGTAAGAAAATAAAGTATTACGAACAAGCAAATATAGTTCCTGTCAGATATTTGACAACCAATCTAGTCTGTTGACTAAGGGCTATAGGCACAAAAAAGCAATGCTGGATAGAAAAGGAAAGGGGTGAGGGTACCTTATCAGTGGCAGGGATTGGGAAATTCAGGATGTCAAACAAGAAACAATACCAAAGAGATATCTTTGGAATCTTTGTGTTAGAGCCTGGGAATACCCCAAAGCAGCCACTAGGACAGGGATCATGGCATTGGAAGTAGGGGAGCCACAGTCCTTGGGGGTCTCAAGAGACATTTGAGAATTTCTGCTTGCTCTGCCCTTCACTTAGAAGGGGATCTTCCACTTGAAGGAGCCCGTCACATTGGCAGTGTATGGGTCACAACCAGTTTGCTACTGGGGGCCCTTCCTCCTATCTTCTTCTGACTGGTAAACAGAGTTTGTATTAAGGAGCACCGTCAATGTAGAATGCTCCTCATTCCTTGCATATAAATACCATAATCTGTGAAGGCTGATACAGACATGACTGGGAGAAAGAGAGAGAGGAAGAGCTTGCATATTATCTATATTTCATAGATAATATAAGACTATACCTAGAAAACCCCATAGACTCTGACCGAAGGCTCCTAGAACTGATAAACAACTTCAGCAAAGTTTTGGGATACAAAATCAATTTGCAAAAATCAGTAACGTTTCTATACACCAGTAACTTCCAAGCTGACAGCCAAATCAAGAAGGCAATCCCATTCACAATGGCCACAAAAGGAATAAAATACCTAGATATACAGCTAACCAGGGAGGTGAAAGACCTCTACAATGAGAATGACAAAACACTATTCAAATAAACCGGAGACAATACAAAGAAATGAAAAAGCATTCCATGCTCATGGATAGAAAGAATCGATATTGTTAAAATGGGCATACTGCCCAAAGCTATTTACAGACGCAGTGCTATTCCTATCAAACTACCAGTGACATTTTCACAGAATTAGAAGAAAATATTCTAAAATTTATTCTGAACCAAAAAAGAGTCCTAATGGCCAAAGCAATCCTAAGCAAAAAGAACATAGCTGGAGGTTTCACAATACCTGACTTCAAACTATACTACAAGGCTATAGCAACAAAAGCAGGTTGTTACATGGTACTACTACACACACAATCAGACAATATCAATCAATGGAACAGGTTAGAAAACTAGAATTAAAGTTGCACACCTGCAACCATCTGATCTTTAACAAAACCAACAAAAACAAGCCCCGGAGAAAGGACTCCCTCTAGAATAAATGCTGCTGGGATAACTGGCTAGCCAGAGGCAGAAGATTGATACTGGATCCCTACTTTCCACCATATACAAAAAATCAACTCAAAATAAATTAAAGACTTAAATGGAAAGCCTAAAATTAAAAAGGCCCTAGAAGAAAATCTGGGAAATACCATCCTAGACATCGGCCCAGGCAAAGACGTTGTGACAGAAAAACTCTAAAAGCCATTGCAACAAAAACAAAAATTAGCAGGTGGGATCCAATCAAACTAAAGAGCTTCAGCACAACAAAAGAAACTATGGACTGAATAAACAGACAACCTACAGAATGGGAGAAAATATTTGCAAACTCTGAATCCAACAAAGGTCTAATATCCAGAATCTACAAGTAACTCAAATGAACAAGCAAAAACCAAAAAGCCCCATTAAAAAATGGGCAATTTTAAATAAACAGACACTTCTCAAAATAAGACATACATGCAGCCAGTGAACATGTGAGAAAATGCTCAATACCACTCATCATTAGGGATATGCAAATCAAAAACACAATGAGGTATCATCTCACACCAGTCAGAATGGCTATTATTTAAAAGTTAAAAAAAAAAGAAAAACAGAGGATGGTGAGGTTGTAGAGAAAAAGGAACTTTATACACTGCTAGTGGGAGTGAGTATTAGTTCAGCTGCTGTGGAAAGCAGTCCGGAGATTCCTCAGACTTAACCCTGCAATCCCATTAACGGGTATATATACCCAAAGGAATATAAATTGTTCTACCGTAAAGACACATGCGCATGTATGTTTGTCACAGCACTATCCACAACAGCAAAGACAGGGAATCAGCCTAGATGCCCATCAGTGGTGGACTGGATAAAGAAAATGTGGCAGATATACACCATGGAATACTACGCAGTTATAACAAATGAGTTCACGGCCTTTGCAGCACATGGATGGAGCTGGAGGCCATTATCCTAAGCAAACTAACGTTAAGAACAGAAAACCACATGCTGCGTGTTTTCCCTTACAAGTGGGAGCTAAACACTGAGGACACATGGACATAAAGAAGGGAGCAATACACACTGGGGCCTATTTGAAGGTAGCAAGTGGGAAGAGGGTGAAGATCAAAAAACTACCTATCACGTATTAGGCCGATTACCTGGGTGACGAAATCATCTATACACCAAATCCCCATGACACAGAATTAACCCATGTAACAAACCTACATGTGAATGCCTTGAACCTAAAGTAAAAGTTGGAAAGAAGCAAAAAAATAAAAGAGATGCTGAATGAGTCAAAGAGATGTTATTAAAAACAATGGAGAAGTAAAGGACTCTTTGCAACATAATTGATGAACGTGAAAGCCGCCAAAAGCGTATGAAAGCAGATAGGGAGGCCAAGAACGGGGAAAGCTGATAAAAGAGATGCTAATGGCAATGAGAGAAATGAGTGTTCCAGAGAGTTGTTATGTTGTGCTGTGTTGTAAAGCTGGAAAAGGCTAAGGTGAAATGACCCTACCAGTAAGAAGAGAATAACTGAGTTTCTTAGTGTCTGAGCTAAATGCTGGCCAAGTAGAATGAACTTTTTAATGCACCTTCTGGAGTGATTTTCAAATTTTTGTGACTCTCAGGCCATGACTATGAAATAAGGAAGGTGATTTTCTTAAAACTAAATAAAGTTGGTTACTGTGGTACATAATGTTTTATTTTCCAGCATGTTTTTACAAAGCAATGGTGTTAGAAGATAACCCTCAGATTACGAGGGTGGTGATATATTATTTGGGCAGTGATGTATGGTTGTAGTCACATTGGTCCACTGAAATATAAAACCATTTTGTTGAGCGATCAAGAGGTGATGTTAAACCAAGCTTGCTTAACCTCGAGGTAATGTTGGAGTTAATTTGTATGTGGACCACAGGTGATTTGCATCATAAACTAAAATATAACTTCGAAAAGATTTAAACTCTCCATAATCTCTACACATATAAAATGATCCTTCTCCTAAGAACTCTGAGTTTCTAACAGCAAGTTCTTACAAGGCTTACAAATCAGCTAAATTGACTTTTTAAATCACTATAAAAATGAAGCATACCTGCAGCAATCAGAATGCCAATTATTTGATCTAAAATTTATTTCAGATAAATTACATTATAAACTATCAAAACCCAGACTAGAACGGATTATAGCATGGTATTGCATTCATTGATCTCTCATCAATGGCCAGGAAACATTACTGAACAGTCAAAATATACAGTTTCATAGTTTACCACATGTCAGAAGTTTTGAGAAGACAAAGGTGATATGATTTCAGTGTTTTCAGAAAAACTCTGAGGATTCATTTTATATCAGAAACCCATCGAATTATGTTGCAAAAAGAAACCTGTGTTCTTCTTGTTCTGTGGTAGAAGGCAAAGAATAGAGGAAAAAATATTTGGCATAAGACTTCTTTTAAAAATAAGTACTTCAGCATGATTATCTAATTTAATGTTTTGTCTGCTCAGCATGGATTTTTCCTTCTTATGACATTACTGTTCTATTTTTCTTTACAAAAACAATTTTGGTAAATCTGGCTCCAGACCATCTTGCTCTGAGGGGATGGAAAGTAATCTATATCCAAACAGATTTATAATGAGAAGTTCAGGGACAGGCATGTGACTGTACCTGAACTAGGGTACAGTGAGTTAATCACAATCCTCTTTTAATTTTTAATTTTTTTAGAGATGAACGTTTCACCATGTTGCAACCAGCCTGGTCATAAACTTCTAGGCTGAAGGGTTCCTCAAGCCTCATCCTCCCAAGTGCTAAAACTAAGGCACACACCACTGCATCCAGCTAAGCCCAAGATTCTTTCAGAAATCTTTCCGAAAGACAAGTGAAATTGCTAAGCCAAGACCTGCCACGGGTCTCTGTATAGTGAGAGCTCACCTAAGAATCGAGCCAACACAGAACAAAAGAGCTAAGAGATGGATAGAGGGAGGGAGTAGTGGAGACAGGGGAAGGCTGACCAAGTACTGATGTCATTCTTTGGATATAGATCCTCCTGAAGCTCCCTCTCTTACTCCTGGATTTTTCTATTGTGTGAACTAATAATAACCCCTTTGTATGTGTGTGTTGTTATTGTTGTAAGCACATTTATAATGGGAAATATGTCACTTAAAACTTAAAGATTTAAGTTTACAGAAACTTAAAGATTTAAGTTTACTTGAAGGTGGGATACATTATAAAATTTTGAACTGACTGAGTCAAAGTGAAATATGAGAAAGGTACAATTTGTCTATCCCAGGGAGATCACTGACATTACCTATAATGCAACAATAAAGTAGTGGGCTAAAATATGCTTTGTTATATTTTAGGACTCTGGTGATGTACCCACTGTAACTGGAATTCTAGGTTAGTAGGTATAAAAATGTCAGTAAGACAGCTAGCTACATCTTTTATCCTACATCCTTACAGAGAGACCAAGAGTGTGTCTCCAAATCTCACACATCTGAAAGCAGAAATAAGGGAAAAATACTGTTATTTTTAATTTTCTTTTCATTTAGTCATTTGTTTGTTTGCTGCTATGAAGCTACAATTATCAAGACAGAAAGATACTGGGAGAATAATAGACTAATAGGTTAATGGAAGGGAAAAGAAAGTGAAGAAATAGATTCTGCTTTCCCTCAAAGTCACACCCAGGCCATTCAGTGGAGATGGTAAGTCTTTCACCAAATAGTCTGGAAAACTCAGATAAACATGAGAAAAAAAAATAGTAATTTTAACCACTATCTCCCAATAGTAAAAATGTAATTTAAGACCACTGTAGACCTAAACATAAACTTATACTATAACATTTCTAGAAAACAACACAGACAAATATTTCTGTAAACTTGATTTAGGCAAGGATTTCTCAGAAAAGACCAAAAAGTAAAAAGAAAGCACTAACTACAAAAGATGAAGAAATAATGCATTCTATTTCATCTAAATTAATAAAAATGTCATCAAAAGACACCATGAGAGGACAAAAAGGCTAAAACAGTATTTATAATACATATTTTTGACAATAGATTTGCATCTAGAATATCTAAACTACTGCAACTTGGTAATTTAAAAAAACCCACAACAGTTAAAAATGGGTAGAACATGGAAAGACTTCACAAAAGAAAAAATTCTAGTAGCTAATAAGCATATTAAAAGATAGCCAATATCATTAGTCATCAAGGAATTGCCGACTGAAACCACATCATGTCAAGTAGAACACAATGGAAAGAACTGATAATACCAAATGTTGACAAGGATGTGGAGCAACTGGAACACTCACACGTTGCTGGTGAGAGTGTAAAATAGTATAACCACTTTAGAAAACTCCTGGACATTCTTATGAAGCCAAGCATTTGCTTGCCCTATGGTTCAGAAATTTCTCCCTTCAATATTTACCAAATAAAAAGGAAAATATATTTTTAAACACAAAACGTTGCACATGAAATTTTAGAGCAAGTTTATTCAAAGGTAGCCTCAAACAGGAAACAGCCTAAATGCCCCTCAGCAGATATATGGAAAAATAATGTGTAGTCATAACACTAGAATACTTTTCAACGGTAACAATAATATCAATACAGAATTACTGATGTATGTAATAGCAGTAAATTACTCTCAAAGATATTATGTTAAACAAACAATAAAACCCAGACACAAAATATTATCTACTGTGTGTTCCCATTTATATGAAGTACAGGAAAAGGTTGTTTCTATGAATCGTGTACCTCATAGCACTTAGCTTAACCCTAACTCTAATCCTAATAACGTTACTTCCATTTCAGCTTCAATTGCATTCAGGGACTTTCCTCTGCTTACTCAAATTAAAATCTCCCTCCTGCTTCAATTCCACCCACTTCCCCATATGTCATGTCCTAGGGGAAAGGAGAAAAGGAAACAGGAAGCAATGGTTTGTATACCCTATATGACGGAGTTTGTAAGATGGACAGCAATGGACAGGCTTCACCCTACATTAAGTAGACATGTTTTATAGGGGGTGTGAGCAGCAGTAAATCCTTACACCTTTAGTATTTCTGACCTAGATAAATTGGCAGGAGTAGAAAACAATAAAACTACTGACCTATGGTACTAAAATCAGAACAGTGGTTGCCTATGTTAGGTAGGGAGTAACTTGAGAAGGGTTCAAGGTAACTTTCTGGGGTTATACAAAGGTTCTAGACTTTGACTGGGGTTTTGGATATGTAAGTGTATATATTTTCAAAACTTACTGAATTATAAACCTAAGATTTTTGAATTTTCTTATATCTAATTTTTTCTTCACTAAAAAATGAAAACTATTATGATTAACAATACAACCTACCTTCCTTCCTTCCTTCCTTCCTTCCTCCCTCCCTCCCTCCCTTCTTCCTTCCTTTTTTCTTTTCTTTCTTTTCAGAGGTGATCTCACTCTGTTGCCCTGGCTAAAGTGAAGTAGCACAATCATAGCTCACTTTAACCCTTAATTTCTGGGCTCAAGCAATCTTCCCACTTTAGCCAAAGCACTGGGATTGAAGTGTGAGCCACTGTGCCTGGCCATTAACAATATTTTTTCTCAGTGTAGGAAACAACAAGCAAACATAAGATCTTAAGACCATAGGTGGCCGTCTGTGGCCAGTAATCTGTGATTCCTGAAAATCAGTTAACCTTCAGTTTTATTGGATTGGAAACGTTGAATTCTTTGTGAATAATATATTTAGTTCCGGGAGAAAGCAGCGTATCAGGCTGAAACGAAGGAAAGCAGAGCTTGGATCTCCATCCCCATCCTTCTGGAAAATTCCTACTAGAGAAGTTGGTGAAGCACCACATCTGAATTTCTGAAATGGAAAGGCTTTCAACCTAACATCTATATTCAGCACAATGATTAATAAAGCGAATGGCTGGAATAGAAACATTTTCTGACATGGAAGAAATGAGAATTTAACTCTGAAGAGCCCCTTCTTAGGAAGCTCTTTGAGGATGTGCTTCAATCAAATGATGTGCTTAGGAACACACAGGATCCCACCTGACCCCACACAGGATCAAGAAAAGAATACAAGAAAAGTCTCAGCATGGCCATTGTGTCTACCAGGAGCAGAAGGCATCCAGTTTCAACTGAGCAGGAAGGAGGATTCTCCAAAAGCAAAACAAGTGTGTACTGGAGGGGTGGGGTTAAAGGAGGGGTTGGGTCATGAGATAACATCAGAAAGAATGTTTCTTATGTCAGACAACCGTGCAGGTTGCAGATTACCGCAGACCCTTCAAAAAAGCCTTTAATATGATCCCCAAGAGGATCAGCCTGTGAATATCTGCCACACAGAAGACACCAGTGGCTGGATTACAAAAGCACCAACGATATAAGACATTTGTTACTTTTCCCCTAAACGTCTCACCCCTTTGCAGGACCCAGGAAGTATGAGAGTGGTAGGAGAGTTGAAGGAAAAGGGAAAGGACAGACTCTATTGTAAGTCTCTGAGTCCAACCTGAGACAGCCTGAGCTTGTTCAGGAGGGAAACTGGGAATTCCAAATAATTCAGGTTTAAATTGGAGTAGTCTGGACGTAATACCTAAAGATAGTCACAGTTAACTTTTTCTTCTACATGAAAGTAACTAGAAAGGGATGGAGGAAGGAGAGTTGACAGAGCAGAGGTTTAAACACAGTGATTAGAGAACAAATCCCCTCTACTCGCCCTGGTTTTTACCCACTGAGTTCGAACTATTCAACAATCTACTTACAGTCTCTGCCACCTGCCTGTTCTGATGATCAAATAATAAGCATTTTTTTCTTCTGTTACAACCACCTATGTTTCATTCCTGGTCACCAAATGGAGGCACACCACAGCATCTGATTCAACATATTGGTTGTTTACATCATTGTGCCTCTGTAAATATTGTTCTTGTGTGAATCTACATAGACCAATATGATTACATTCTCAATCTGATAAAGCTTTGCACTTTCCTTTAGTTATATTTTGCCTTAACTTTTCAAGATTCAAATGAGAAATCAGCAACTATGTTTTTAGCACAATAAAGACTCTTAATAATTTGTTAAAATACCTAAGTATATATTAACTTACTTGTGTTTATTTGTATTGTTTATTTGCCTGTGTCTGAAATTATGGTGTTGTATATTCTGAGGATGCTGTATTGTTTGGATTTGGATCTTTTTTTTTAACTTCTGCATGTTTTTGTTGGTTTACTGAGTGAAATAGAGTGAGTCTTCTTACGTGGGCTATACTGTAGCCATGTTTAACCAGTTCTGCATCTACTTACATTATGTGGCCAGAAAAACAGACAGATAGATGGATGGATGATAGGTAAGTAGGTAGAGATACGTGGGTAGACAGATATAAATATTTACGTGTAACAATAAACATAAGTATTTCCTATATATGTAATATAAATTGTATAAAATTGAGGCAAGTTACTTCATAGTATTGTGAAGATTTATTGAAATAATTTATATAACAATATTGCCTATCAAACAAGTGCTCACAAATATTGCTTATTATTTTCAGAATAATTATGCAAAGTTATTCTCTCATCCCATAGCACATTAAGAAACAGGGACACATTCCAATTATAAAAAAGTGGAAAGCACAGTACTGGGATTTAGAAGAACTAATTTTCAGTCCTGCCTTCTGCAACAAGCTAAATTTGTGACTCTTACCAAAATGTCCCAGTTCTATGGGCCATAATTTCTTCATCTATAAAATTAAAGGGCTAATATACACTTTCTGTCTAATGTTTACTTCAGCCTTAAACGTCCATGATTATATTACTTTAATAAGTTTTCAGTTAGAGAAGTTTTGTAAAACCGAACTAATTAAAAGGGAAATTTGGAAACAAAGACTAAGTTAAAGAAATGTATTTTTTCATGGCCATATATGCAATAGACTTGGCAGAACAGATTAAACAATAGTTTGGAGTTGTTACATTTAACAAGTATTTACTGAACATTTACTATAAGCAAGATTGTGTAGTAAAAGACTGGACTCAGAACTGGGACGCAAAGGGATTTCTGCAAATTTGGGGGACCATATCTCCAGTAAGATAAAAGTAAGATTCTATATTTATTAATAATTTCTCTGTAAAGCTATAGCCACAGCACAACACCTTATCTGCACAGCTTTAGCACTATATTTGTATAGCCACAGCACAACACCTTATCTGCACAGCTTTAGCACTATATTTGTATAGCCCCAGTACCTTGAACTCAGACTGCTATAGGAACTAAATGCTACTCGTGAATATGTTTTTCTCCCCGGTAACATTTGGAGCTAAGTCCATCTATCAATGGCTGACTCTGTGGCAGCTGAGAAACCACTTTGGGAACACTGCCAGCTCCTGCTTCTGGGCTGATTTCTAATAGATGTCCTATCTTTGTGAATCCCCAACTCTTTACTTCAGCTGCTGTCCTCTCCACTAACAAAAGGAGCCTCCCAGCTATTTAATGCACGTGTGGAAAGCCAGGTAGCCCAGTGGATGCAAGCACATCTGGATTAGCATTGCTCTTTCCCACTGACATGCACACATGTCGTATCTCATTGCAGCTTGCTCGCTCTGCTTCAGAGCTGCTTGTGAAGGGCCAGGCAGTTTGATAGGTTTAATACAATGACTTTGGGTCATAGAACCACAGAAGTGACATTAAAGCATTAGGATGGATGTAAGATGTCACAATTCAAACACTTCACAATTGACCACACACAAAAAAAATTTACCTGGGATAACAGAAGTATTCAAGTGAAGAGACTGAAGCATTCAGGAGCAAGCCACATCTGCCCCCTTTGGAATTATATGACACCTTCTGATGAGGATGTGACTTCAGATTCCCATTTTTAGGAAGGTTTCATTAACACCACCAAGTGTGGGCCAAAAGTTAAAATAAGACATGTTTATTTCATATGGCACATAATTTCATCTGGTAAATGCTGTGTTCTCCCACAGCTTGACAATAAGTACAAAGCTAAATAAAAATGGTAATTATTTTGCAAGCTTTCCTCCAGCTTACGAAAAAATGAAAAAAGATACCTTGGGACTTATTTTCGAGATACAGATTCTTGAAATTCTTTATTCTTTTATCAGCTCTGTTGCCCAAGGGGAAATCTGTACAACAGGCATCATATGTCTTTAATAATGAAGCAAACTACTGTAGCTCACTCTTTCGAGCAGCTAAGAAACTCAATTGTGTGTAGGAAATGCCGGAAGAGTTTGTTCTACTAGAGCTGTAAATTCAGCAATATTCAGGGGGTAGTCTCATTTCAATCGAAGGCAGCAAGACAAAACTGATGAAAACATTTTAAAGGATGTTCCACATGGAATGAGTCTGAGGGAGATTTCCCATGAAGCAAACACCATCCTTATAAACCTGGGAGTTCTAGGACTCTTCCACTCCCTTTTTTTCATTTGTTTGTTTAAAGGTTCAAACTCCATAGGACTTCTTAAAACCATTAAAGTTTCATCCTTCTTGAAAAAGGGAAAGGATATTTTTTTAAGTGTCCTATAAAATTTCTTCAACTGATAGGTTTCCCCTGTGATCTAATTTACAAATCTGCATTTCAGATTGAAACTGCCGAATTGCAGTTAGCAACGGGACAAGATGCTGTTTCTAATGACACTTTGTTACATGAGACAGCACATTATATGCCTTGCTGGCAAACAACAATGGAAGATACATGGAAGATAATGATAAAAATAATTGTATTTAAAGCATTTTGTAGACATTTTAGCCATCATTTCCATATGGTCTTCTAGGATCTTCAAGTTGATGTTCTGTTAAGTACTATCCTTTAAGATTTAAACTAATGTCAATCCAAAAAAGTCAATTCAAGGTACTACACATTCAAAGTCATTTTTCTTTAAAAACATCCATTCAGCAGAAAAACGTGTAATTTTAATGAAAGAAAAGGAGCTGGTTTACTTAGATATTTTTATATGGGAGACCTGGGCACTATGGAAAGCATCATACTGAAAATAGACCAGCTTTGTCCTTAGCTAGGTCAACTAGGGAACAGCATTGAAACTACTTGGGTGCCTTTGGTAAATTGAAAGATCATGTGAGATCTTAGCTAATGTGCTTTCTAGCTTTAAGACTCATCATAGGTCTAAAATTTACATGTCACTTGACAACAAGCCTAATTCAGGGCAAAATCCAAATGAACTCAATGTAAATACTGCTCAAAATAACCCCTTATTTTGAGAGATAAATCAGATTTAAGATTCCGTTTACAAATGACCTCTTTTATAACTTACAAATGGGAAGACTCTATCTGTCCTAAAGTATCTGGATAGCCCAACTGAAATAACTCAATGTTCCTGTTTCAGAACTTAGTGTATTAGACAAATATCCTTACTAAAAACTTTTTTAGATACAGTTCTAAAAAGCATGCTTATTTGACTTTCTAATCTAGAATAATTTAGAAGCAGAAAATTAGAAGGGGGCATGACCATATTGGCAGGCCATCAAAGAACAGCAAAAAATGACAGCTGACAGCCTGACAGAAAGGGGCATGTCAGAGGAACCATAATATACACAAAATCATTTTAAAAGTAAGGACAACAAACTGACCCAGATATTTAAAAAGCATAGCCTTTGGGACAAATGTCTCCTGGAATAATTACTTCACTGTACACTGTACAATTGACATGCACAGTGACGACCCTGAATTGTCAGAAAAGCATTAAGTTATACACCCTGCTCCAATAACGCAGGAAGTACGACCAGGTCAGAGAAATAGTCTTATCAAAATACTTAGCTTACTTTTTATAAGCATCAGTAATTCAAGTGGTTTATTTTGTGGAAAATCTCATTCCCAATGATGTTAGACCACTAAGAACCAACTATGTTTACAGGAGAACATAAGATACTTAATATTCCTGCCAGATGCTGACTCATAGCTCAGGAAATAAAAGGAAAATCAGATGATTTATTTGTAAACTAAAAAGTGAAATACAGCTACAAAGTCTTCATAATTATAAGATTTGGTATCTTCAAAATATTTCTTTGAATATCTGAACATTGATTTTTCACTCCTCTTTGGTCAATCACTTATGTTGTTTCCAACAGTACCCTAATTGAAACTATGTATCTCAGGATACTTTGTAGATTAAATACAGAAGAAAAGGCCCGAGATAAATCAGAAGGACATGTGTTTGTTTAGGTAGCTGTCCAAAGGAAGGACAAGCTTCCATTCTCTTAACACTAGTGGTGCTGGCTTTGTTTCTCTGTAACTCCTCAGCTGTGCCAGGCCAGGGGCACTGATTTAATCTCAGGAATGTCTCCCTGCATGGTTGGAAAATGCTTTTAGCAGTTCCAGCTTCCCATGTCCACAAACCAAGATGTGGCGCAGAGCAGAGAACGTTTTCTTTTCTTAATTCTCTCTCATAGAGCCTCAGAAGACCTCTTTTCTGTTATCCTTAAAAAGACTCCCTCCAATTTCACTTTCATGAATCACATTAATCCATGTACCTGAGGCCTGTGGCCAGCAGAATGTCACTCAGTAATTGGCTTAGGTCTGGATCATTGATGTAATCACTGTGCCATGTGGCATGAGATTTGCCTGAGACATTCAATCCCACTTTTGAGGCTGTGGTAGGGGAGGTGACCCTGGAGGAGTCAACTTCTGTATAAAAATTGGGTTTTTATGAATTTGAGGGGAATTCTAGGTAGCAACAATCATTGATTGCTGAAATAAAATACACATTGTATGTACAGAATTTTCCCTTTCCTTTTGATTTTTTTCTTTGGTGTGGTTTGCCTTACATAAGAAAAAATATTTTTTATTTAATAATGGAAACTTCTTGGGTCACAATGACTGGAATCCATTTAAATTGTTTAAGCAAATGAGGAGACACTGGAGTATAATTAAGATACATTGTCTTGTTTTCCAGAACAGTATACTTTCCATTTGTCTAGGGAAAGTATGTTTAATGGGAGCAGCCTTATTTCGTTTTTACATGCACTTACACTTTTCTGGTAACAAGAACTGGTTGAAGGATGAACAGCTGATTCAAGCTCAGCCAATCATAGTTTCCTGTGTCCCTGCCTGGATTGTAATTGAGGGGATATACACATGGTGTAAGCCAGTTCTGGCTGCCTTCCAAAGAGTTTTTTTTGGTTGGTTTTTTTTTTTTGAGACAGAGTCTCGTTCTTTCACTCAGGCCAGAGTGCAAGAGTTTTATAAGTAGGAATTGTGAAACTTGAGGGAGGGCAATTGAAAGCCCATTTTGTTTTATCTTGAAAAACTGTGCATGCCCAGAGCTGCTAGTGGTCATTGCTCCGGCCTTGTGGAGAAAACAGGTTTCAGAGAATAAAGCCAGAACTCAAAGATCAGCAGCACAAAGAGGTGGAATGAAAGAATCCTGGAGACATCGGAGCACCTGATTCTAGTTGTTCCAGCAGCATTCTTAGCCTTCCAGTTTATTTGGGTAGGCAGTTTCCAGAATAACCTTTTTTGTTTGTTTCTTCTATAGATTGGCTACATATTGCTAATTTTCTTTTCCAAAATATGGAACTAATTTACATCATTACTGACATATTTCATGATAAGTCAGCATGGGTTTATTATTTAAAAGATTACATACTGGATACTTTTTTAAATGCATATATTACAGAAAAGTAGTAGTTGTGAAGGAAATCTCCTGTAGCAGAAGATACATAGCCTTTGGGGTCAGGCAAGCCTGAATCCAAAAATCTTGTCCTCCTGCTTGCTAACCACATAATTTGTGGACAGTTACTTGAGCTTCAATCACTTCCATTATAAGAATGGGCATATCAGTGCCTAGCCAGCATCCAGTTAAAAGCCCAGCATTTAATTAATACCTCTTCCTTTTTTCCTGGAAGGCAGAGATCTGTTTTATTTCTAATTTAACCACAGATTGTTTTATCTAGGGAGTTCATGTTACCCACCTTTCTGCACATCATCTTAATTTTTACCTGAGAGATTTAAAAATCTCTATAAAACCTATTTTTTATAATGTTTAATATCTCAAGATTTGTTAAACACTGTTATATCTTCAATTAGAAATGAATGATTTGGCCAGGCTCCTGTAATCCCATACCTATAATCCCAGCACTTTGGGAGTCCAGGGTGGGATGATCGCTTGAAGCCAGGAGTTTGAGACCAGCCTGGGCAACATAATGAGACTTCATCTCTACCAAAAAATTTTAAAAAGTAGCCGAGCATGATGGTGGGCACCTATAGTCCCAGCTACTTGGGAGGCTGAGGTAGGAGGATCACTTGAGGCTGCAGTGAGCTATGATCATGCCACTGCACTCTAGCCAAAGTGACAGAACAAGGCTGTCTCAAAAAAATTTTTTTAAGTGAACAATTTGTATCAATGCAAAAGAAGTAGCTCTGACCTTTAAAATTACCATTTAGAGAATAATAGTACTTTTTGTTATTACTCCATTGCTCTTCGAACCATTCATGAGTTAGACTTTTTTTGGTTGGTGGCATTAAGCCAAGTACAAGGTGATAAAACTGATTGGGGCTTTGGTATTTCCAAGAAAGCCATTCCCAATAGTCAACCAGAAAACAACCTCAGAGACAGGCTCTCCAGAACAAATTAGCTTATTTGGGAATAGCAGAGGGTTGCAATCCAGGATTTCATGCTGTAACCGAACATAGGCATATTCAAGGGAATGGGGGCAAAAGGAAGATTTGTAAAGCCAAAAAGAATAAATGCACTTAAGTTGCTTTAAAACAAACTTCATAGGTGACAGAAGTCATTGCAGGTATTGGCATTTGGTCAAAGGTGCACCCAGCCATTGCTAGTTAAGTGACCTTGTGCAGGTGGCTTATCTGGAATATTGCAGTCTTGAGGAAGTTCTTGTGATAAGTGCTGCTACTGGTCTGCGTGCAGAAATGTCCTGTGAAGAGTCCTGTTATAGGCATATATGCATGAAAACTCCCTGCCATGGCCTCTCAACTCCATTTTGTTAGAATTTGAAATAAGTGACTCCATTTTGGCACCAGCAACTTTCATGTACTCTTTATATTCTCTTTGCTTTGTTCAGTAACACTTTGCTGCAACAAATTTATATCTTTGGAGATTTAAAGGTATACTTAGAATAATGCAAAATCTACCTGTGTGAAATCATTTGTTTTGTGAGGCTGCCAATTATATACTAACAATGTATACAACCATATAAATGTCATGTGTTAATGAACTTTTATAGTAAAATCATGACTCTATATGATTTATCAGAATTCCTATATTGATAGCTATGTCTTTGTAGACTTTTTCAACTTAATTTGCAAGCTGTATAGGAAATATTCATTAGTATATGTTCTTGCAGTCTGAATTATTTTTAAGCGTTTAATGAATCATTTCAGCAAGTTCACTTTAATTCAAAGAGAATACTTTATTGCTTAGCCTTAAATTTTAAATTTATATGTATGCTTATTTCAGAAAAGCACCTTAATTATTTAAAGCTTTTCTTAACATATGCACATATAAAACAATAGTTTTTTGAAAGCCAAAACGTTTTTACGCCAGAAGAGACTAGAAGAAATGGATGAGAGTAGAAACACTGCTGTTTTTCATTTCCTTAACATGCATTTGTCAGCTAAAGTTACTTTTCAGGTCAGGAAAACTTGTATGCTAATCCCTTCTGATGAGAGCACGAAGGAACCATGTTGGGACTTTGGCTTTTTTAAGTAAAAGAATATTGTAATATTCAGAATGGTAGAGACGTGTGTAAATATAACCTTACATTCAATTTAAAATTCTTTTCTCACTTTTATATTTTGGGGGGGTATAAATATCTATAACCCACAAATATATACACACATACATCTTTAAATTTATCCTTATTTTTTTCATTTACCAAATTTTTCTGAAAAAAAAATTACCAAATTTTTCTGAAAAAACTCCTTAGTGAAGTTTTCAAATCTCAAATCTCTTTGTAATTATTGCACCATGACACTTAATCCAGAAAGCCTCTAGACACTTTTATTCTAGGAGGAAAAGGATCAGATATTACATAAGGCTAGAGTTGTACTCAAGAAACTTGAGAAGTAAAAGGTATTAGAGGAAATTGGAAAAGGGCAGAATGTTGAGTGTTACTTTACAGTAAAATAAGCAATTTGATTTTTCTTTCATTTAATCCTTATTCTTCCCTAGCAACACACATACACACACTTATACACATGAACATGAACATGCAGAAATCACTGTAATTACAGAAACCTTAGCCAGTTGGCAGTTTGCTGCTTTTTCTCAGTGGGCAGAGATAACAAAAGTGAAAGACATTTGTCTTTATGTTTTACTCTAGACCCGTTCTTGAATTTGAGGAACCCGCTGAGGTTAACAATCATGGATATTCTCATACTATATCTGAAATAGGTAAGGAGGAATGGTAGATTATGGCACACATTCAGGATGGGAGTTTTGTTTTGTTGGTATCAGGGGAGGTTTGTGAGGAAGTTAAATATAATAGTAGTTATGAGTGTTTTTGGTAAAGGCAAAAGCAACTGGTAGTCACTGAGAAATTATTAGCATCAGGAGGAATATAGGTGTGAGTGAGACTGAAAGAATGAGAGACTGTGATCATACAGGGGTATATGGGATTTCAAGATTTCCAAGGGGTAGCAGCAGCTCCTCTTCCCAGGTCTCAGTATATAGAGGAAGCAATGACTATGGTATCTAGGCTTCAACACTTTTTTGAGAGTAATAGAAGATTAGAAAATGACAGCTATGAGAAGGGGTGAGATATGGTATGAAACTCAAAGAAGTAAGGGGTTTTGCACAAGGGTAGAAGAATAAATGTTGGGAAACTGCCGTGCTTTCTATCATAATGAAAATGATTTCATCTCTGTTTTACAGTCATGAAGGGCATTCTGTAAAACATAATGGGTATGCATTCTGTTGTCTGAGAGTAGTGTCAGGTGAGGCCACTTTCCTGTTATTTGCTAGCCTCCTACATACTGGCTTGACGTTGATACATTACCTTTTAATGAATAAATTCATTGAACAATCAAGGTGGCGAAGCAAAATAAACACTCTGAGCATTTTATTACTCATTAGAGATATTTGGTCATTTGTAAGGTTGGCATATGGCTGTGTTTTCACTTCCATTTTCTTCAGCTAAGTCATAATGCTCAATTGTGTCTTCCTTCAAAATGTCTCTTATATTTATACATTCCTCTCCATTCTCTTTTTCTCAGGAGTAGTTCAGTTGGAAATCTGAAACTATTTTCTCCGTCTCTCACCTTTCTTCTCTTTCAATCATTTTAATGCATCAGTATGATTAATCTTTGCAGAAGAATGATGTCATGATCTAATTTTATTGTGCAAGAACATACACAGTATTGATTCTCCACCGGGTACAATATTGAGTTCTATTAAGGCCTTCATAAATCTATGTCTTCAGCTTTGTTCCCCCCCACACCCCACCAAGCATGGTCTACTTTACTTTGGCTGTTGCTCTCTCTGTCCTGTGCCATAAAATGTTTACACTCTCATTTGTGCCTTTCCTGATCCTATTTCATCTCCTTCAATTCACCTTGCGTCTCCCATCAAGGAATTCAAGTTCTGCTCTGCTTTATGGCCAAATTATTGGCCTGTCTAAAAAAATTCATTTGTAATATTCCCTCCTACCATAACCTTGTCTCAATTTTATGCATATAACTATTTCCTTGTTTTGTGTCTCCAAATAGGTTTTAAGCTATGAGAGGGAAAGTGCCATCTTGAATGGTACAATCTTGTCTCCTGCCATTGTGCTTAGGAAGATGATATTGGTGATATACTGGCAGTCATATGTAGCCATCATTGTGTTCTCAGCATGCCATTAAAAACATAACATATTTCTTGACTGATTGCCTTGATATTTTTCAATGAGTTTTATCAAACGTTTACTGCTTAGTATGACATTTTTATGTCGCTTGATCATTTTCCATATCAGGATTTGCCAAACACTACTGCCTCTTCTGAATTAGTCACCTGCTAAAATAAGCTCATAAGAAAGCCATCACTAAAATTATCAAAGCCAAAACACAAATGGACTTTGATTACAGGTGGATGTTAACATTCAGATAAAAAGTTTTGACCATTCAATTTGTAACTCTCCATTAAAAGACACTCCAAAGACCTCAGCCTTAAGCTTCAGGAAAGCCAATTCAATTTGTAGTTTCATAACCTAAGAAGCCAACACTAGGCTACTCAGTTCTGTGGCAGAAAGTAATATTCAGAATCATCTGAAGGTCAATCATGAGTAAAAACTCCAGTTCAATAAAAGAAATAAAAAATGAATAATTTTAAAGCGATGCATAACATAGCATTTCGCTGCAGTTAATTCTATTTTCCACCTCTTTGCTATAAGACAGTCCAAACACGAGAAATTATAATTCTCTTTAAACCCTGGAAAACATTTTTATGAAGAATTAAGTGTGAAAGTGACTTAGGTTCAACAGTAATGAAAGTATTCCTATGCTGCAAACTTATATTGAAGAAAATTCAGACAAACTAAATTTCTACAGTTAGGGGAAGGGAAGTCAGGCTACACATTTTAAGGTAGAAGACAACCCTGCTTAAGTTTTGTGTGGCTGTTGCTCTGGCTGTTGCCATTGTTCTTCTCCATTGCCTTCCATAAGTTAAAGTAATCTGAATAAGCATTCTTGTGCCCTTACCTGCAACACGAAATAGTTAAATCTGATCAGCCCTTCTACAATGAGCCACTACATAATAAAAATTTGATTATCATTTCAGTGTGTTGGAGTTAGTGAACTGCCTTGCATGAATCTTTTGTAAAACAGGCAAGTAAAATACCAGGGGGTAAACGATATGTTTAGGTACAAATTCTTCCATGGGAAAAATTATTTGTCACACTAGAAATTAATTGAGCATATTCTCTGTACAACCATATGGCACTGATATGGTTTGGCTCTGTGTCCCCACCCAAACCTCATCTCAAATTATAATCCCCATGTGTCAGCAAGGGAGGTGACTGGATCATGGAGGTGGTCTCTCCATGCTGTTCTCGTGATAATGAGTCAGTTCTCATGAGATCTGATGGTTTTGTAAGCATCTGGTGTTTTTCCTGCTTCTACTTCTCTCTCCTGCCACCACGCAAAGAAGTCCTTCCTTCCCCTTCACCTTCTGCCATGATTGTAAGTTTCCCGAGGCCTTCTCAGCCACGTGGAACTGTGAGTCAATTAAATTTCTTTTCTTTATAAATTACCCAGTCTTGGGTATTTATTTATAGCAGTGTGAAAATGGACTAATACAGATACACTGCTTTGTGGTTTGAAAAAAATGAAAGCAAGCCATGAAATATAAGGACTTGAGCGCTGAAGAAGCACGACACACAAACACGAAATAATCACAACAGTGAAACAACATTGCATAAAGATAAGTCACTGGGAAATGTAACATGCTATGAGTTCATGAGTACAGGACATCTGTGGGTCAAAAGATAAAATTCATTTCAGCTATTGTGTTGAAACATAGTATTTGTCTATGTGCTTGATGCTTATCTTATCTCCTTTGAGGGAATTTAAAGTGGGCTTTGAGCAGGAAGACTTTTCGCACAAAAGGAGTAATCAAAATCTGAGGTCTGTAAGAAGGAGAACAGAAACATAAATAGGCTAGGCAGAGAAAAGAAAAGTTTGGAAATCAGGGGAGTATAGAAATTCATCAGGAGGTGAATGCAAAAACTGCCAATTCCTTCAGTGAAGCCACATGATTGTCCTCCTGAGGCCCCTTCACCAGCTCATCAACTTTGCTGTTTAAAGATATCTTCCTGGATTTCAAAAGCAGCATAGAGTGAGTGTCCTTTCCTTGGAGCTTTATTCAGCACACAACTAGCAACTGACACATCCAAGGCAGCTTCTAACCAAAGTTTTGACTACTTGTGAGTTGCTATGTAACCCAGTGGTGAACATGGGAGAGGTTTAGGGTTGCACCTAAATAGATTTATTGTGTGTGCATATTCACATATAATTTTATTTATTGCCCTTCACTTAAGCCATTTCTTTTTTATGCCAAGTCTCTTGGTCTGTGGCCTTAGCATGGCCATCTTTTCCTCTCCCATTTTCATTGTCATTTCACTGTGCTGTGAAAAGGATTTCTCTACCCACACACAAAATACATTCTGGGAACAGAGTCGTTAAATATGAAAGTCACTGGTGTATCAGCTTCAGCAATTATATGAGGTCGTTAGGTTGACCATGACTTTATTTCCACTTTTCTTGAATATATTAAGGTTCTAGTTCTTTTAATTCTGATTATAAATAATTTTTTGGGTCAATCTCCAGTTTAGGACTGTGATGTTTTAAAAGAATTAATTTTTCTTTATATTCCTTGGCTCAGAGCTTAATTCAAGTTAGGTTTCTTCTTTTAATCAAATATTTTCTTTTTTCTAGGCAGTTTCAAAGCAAGAATTGTACATTAGTTGATAGAACTGATGTGTGTGCATCCACACCAAACTCACACAGTGAGCAAATAAGACTCAGACCCAGTTCATTGTTTATTAAGAACTATATGCCCAAATGGAAATAACTATGTAGAAAGAAAGATACTTGTAACATTTTCCAGCTCACTCACCAAAAGGCACCAAGCTATTAGGTTTTATTTCTTTAAAAAAAATGAGGCAAACTCTTTCTTTTCTTAGAATAATAAGTTGGATTTTTTTCCCCACTATGGAAAAATCAATTTGATAGAAAAGAAATTATACACTGAATAATGTCAGAAATGAGCCCATAGGAAAAAATCTTCCCAAGAAAAAAAGCAGAAGATCCAACAGTCTGACAAAATTCTCAGAAAAAAAGATAAGTACAGGTAGGGCTGAAGAAGCATGCTAGAGTATGAATCTAATTACGTATTTGAATTTGAAGATAAAGTATTCGACACTGGTGAATATCTACAGAACTCTTGTAAAGACAGAGACTTTTTTTTTTTAAAACGAACTACTTGCCACTCCTTAATAAACTTGATATTTACCATCACCCTGTACTACAATCACTATATATTCTCAATTATTTCCAACTGGTTTTACTCTTCTTATGCAGACACCCTTTTTAACAATGCTGTTTCTAACACTAAAAGATTCCTTTCCTTCATTCCACCTCTCGGAAATTTTCTTAGCTAAGAACTAAAATAGAAAAAAAAAAATAACAAAAATTCGGCTTATCCATGGGTCAAGTTCACATGATCTAACCTACCAGTTGAGATAAAACAACGATGAGACAATTATTTTAGGTATGTTTTATCAGCTCCTGTAGTGAATATTGCAAACCATTCTCAGCTCTTCACAAGTTCTCAATTTGGCGCTCCCTCTTCCTCTTGGTGCAATGGACCTCTCCATTCAACTTTAAGGTGAAGTGACATGCCAGTGAAGCCTCCACTCATTTCCTGCTTCATCACCTAGTAATCTGAGTTGATACCTCCACCCTTTTACCTCCCTCTCAGGAAGAATTGCCCTCCTCCTGTCCAAGTCACCCTCAATCTGTTCTCCTGATCCCAACCCTCTAGCTGGGCTCAGTGGGCCACACCGGCAATCCCAGCTACTCCAGAGGCTGAGGCAGGATCACATGAGCCCAGGAGTTCCAGGCTGCACTGAGCTATAATTGCATCACTGCACTCCAGACTGAGCAGCAGAGCCAGGCCTCCATCTCTAAAAAAGAAAAGAAGAAAAAAGAAAAAAGAAAAAAAAAGAAAGAAAGAAATTTTAACCCTCTCAACCTCTGCTGAACTGTCATCTTCAATTTTTATCTCTCTACTAGCTCAAGGTATATTAGATTTTTTCAAGGTGTATTATAAAGCTATCCTTTCTTTCTCTAAATAAATAAATAAATAATACAGTCCGCATTTGCTAGTCATCAACTGCTCACTCACTTCTCAGATCTTCCCAACCTCCTTCTTTTATTTCCAAGCGTTTTATCACCAGTTTTCTATAAAGAATCACCATTAACATTTTAAATGGTAGATTTAATGAGTTTTTACTTAGGACTTACCCTACTTCTCAGCAACATTTCTTACCATTGCCTGTCTTTGTTACTGTTGCCATTACTTCTGTTCTAAAATTCACTGCCCTTTGTTACACAACTTTGTACTTTCTCCATTCCTTATGTCTCTCTTCATGCTACCATCCACCATTCTCTGAGCTTATCTGCTTCACACCATGTACCTGGGAGCTACTGGAAGGGTCTGAGGTCAGCAATTTTATTTCCTAACTTCACTTACCACTTCTTTGTACACGGCATTTTCATTTCTAGCTCTAGCTCCTGAATCTCCTGAGATGGAGACTGAAATTTTAGCAGCATGCTGGGTGTTTCCACATGGATTAGCCTCATGCACTTAAAATTTAAGAAGTTCGTGCCAGGCGGCTCACGCCTGTAATTCCAGCACTTTGGGAGGCCGAGGCCGGCGGATCACGGGGTCAAGAGATCAAGACCATCCTGGCTAACACGGTGAAACCCCGAATCTACTAAAAATACAAAAAAAAAAAAATTATCCGGGCGTGGTGGTGGCGCCTGTGGTCCCAGCTACTCGGGGGGCTGAGGCAGGAGAATGGCGTGAACCCGGGAGGCGGAGCTTGCAGTGAGCCGAGATTGCGCCCCCGCACTCCAGCCTGGGTGACAGAGCCAGACTCCATCTCAAAGAAAAAAAAAAAAAAAAGAAGTTCGAGATCAGACTCCTCATTGATCCTCGACTTCTGTACTGTTTGTTTCTATGTCAATTATTGGCATCACTATTCTTCACCCTTTAATTTTACAGTTATTGTTCATTTTTATTTTCCTCAAGACCTCTTCTTGACATATTTTATACAAAGAAAGAAAACAGGCTAATTGTCATTGTTTCTGATGTTTTAAACTACTATGTACTAAATAGATGTTAGTTTTGCTATTTTTTCATTTTTCTATTTGATTTTAACTGATAATAAGAGACTCTAATAGTTTGACAAAAATGTTAAAAGGTTGTGAAACAATTGTTTTTTTCTTTTTGATTAAGATCATTTTGCATGGTTTTAGCTTATACTGTCATTTTTATAATTCCTCATTACTCTGCAAAGCAAGAAGGCCCGGGTGCACTATGAATTCAGTTTCAACAGTCTTTGCACATGTACTGCACTGTGCATGGGGTGCTCTTCCTCAGCAACTTCATTACTCTTTTTAGAGTAAGGGCATCTGCAGATGGCAGAAGGGAAGTTTCGCCATTGGCTTTCAGCCATCCTCCTGAGAATTAACCACTTCGGTGCTGTAGGCAGCTGTGATAATCAAAGAAGCTTCCAGCAATATCTCGGTATCCTCCTGAGAATCACACTGACTTTAGTGTTTCAGAGAGCTACATTTATTAGCAATGACTTTTCTGTAGTTCCATCATTTCTGGAATTTCTGAAAGCCAGAAGTAACTTCCTGACATTTGCTGTACCAGGATTTCCAACATTTGTCTCTATGCTCCTATAATAAATCATGTTGTGTTTGTAATACCTTTAGTGATGTCTGTTTTCTTGTCTGCCCCTGACTGATAAATCATTTGGCACCATAAGCACTTCCTAGGTAAAGAATCACCTGAAGATAGTATTTTTTATTGGCTATTTCATTTAGTGAGATTTGTAGGCAGTAATGACTTTATCATCGGTGGAAAATGAGATGAAAGTCCATAAAATGCAGACAAAACAGTTACTTAAATTGTCACTTGTAGTTACCTGGCATACAGAGCCTAATGAAAGTGAAGCTGGAGAGTCCAAGTGACTTGGAAAAGAATGACAAGGAAGCGATGAGCACAAGGACTGTGGGGGAAGATGTCTACACTGAGATTAAAGAACAAAAATGCTCAGGATTTTTTTTTTTTTTTTTTTTATTATTATTATACTTTAGGTTTTATGGTACATGTGCGCAATGTGCAGGTAAGTTACATATGTATACATGTGCCATGCTGGTGCGCTGCACCCACCAACTCGTCATCTAGCATTAGGTATATCTCCCAATGCTATCCCTCCCCCCTCCCCCCACCCCACAACAGTCCCCAGAGTGTGATGTTCCCCTTCCTGTGTCCATGTGTTCTCATTGTTCAATTCCCACCTATGAGTGAGAATATGCGGTGTTTGGTTTTTTGTTCTTGCGATAGTTTACTGAGAATGATGATTTCCAATTTCATCCATGTCCCTACAAAGGACGTGAACTCATCATTTTTTATGGCTGCATAGTATTCCATGGTGTATGCTCAGGATTTTAAGTTCTCAGCTCAAGGCATGATCAGAACACTAGAATGCCTATACCTGGACTGGAATCATCTTTTATCTTCTGTAGCCTCAGGACTGATGTATTAAAAAATCAGACCCAAACTTTGAGGCTGCAGCCTGCAAAATTACCATGCAAGTTAAATTCACAACCTCAACAGTTCTATTCAGTAAAAGGTAGGACACTGACCGTGAATAAGTCAGGATGCAACCAGAAAAAGAGAAACTGTTCTGAGAGCTTAAAGCACAAAGAATTAAAAGCAGAGGTTTGTTTACACTGTTGACGAAAGAGGCTTAGAATCTATTTAGGATCACCAATACACATCCCTACCTGTGTAGCTCTACTGAAATTTCTCTGGTTTCAGCCCATCACCATCTCTGGTGTAGCAACTGAAGTAGGTTGTAACTGGTAGCCCAGCCTATGACATTTATTTTCTTCAAAGTACATTTCAGAAGATCTTAAAGCACATCTCTGATTTGCACCCTACAACGAAATACAAAAATTGGCTAGTGTTCTGTAGACTTGTGGTCAAGTCCTAACTCACAGTGGGATAATGGGCAAAGACTTCTCTGAGTCAAAATTTTCCGATAAATAAAATTTTAACATTGGCATAGATTGGTAGATTTGAAATACTATTCACTTTGGGATATTTTGTTAAAAGCATTACTATGTGGGATTATAAACAGATTAAAGTAGAGTTCCTACGAATGAGGGCTCTCAGCACCACGAAGCCATGCCCAGTAAGCAGCCCCAAACTCTGCTCCAGCCCCTCCCTGCCCACCATGTAGGTGTTAATGAGGATGTCCCATTGCATATTTTGAAAATCACTACATTAGAGGATTTTAAGGTTTCTTCAGCTCTAAATATTATTTTTTCTCTCACTTTGTAAACAATTTTTAATGACTCTATAATCCATAAGAAATTAAATTCAGTCTTCTTAGCTTAGACATTGAAGGCTATTTATAAACTGGTTCTAACTTACTGCATCTTTATTTTTAAATCATTTTCTTCACAGACATTGTGCTTCCATCATTTTGAACTACAAGTTCATGTTGAGGGAATTCATGTGTGTTTAGAGAGCATTCGATGTAATTTCCTAGTTCTAATATACTAATGTGCTTTCTTTCTGTATGTCTAGAGCCCTGCTCACCTACCTACTTGAATCTTATGTATCCAAGGCCAACTTCTTGATTGATTTATCAGTTGAGATCACTTAGTTTCATTGATAAGTGAACCATTTAGGATTGTATTGACTGCAAGTAACAGAAAATCCTAAATATATTAGTAAATACATAAGGGCTTTTTTTTTTACATGAATAAAGTGAGTAAAGGCAGCTCAGAATTGTATGATTGGAAATTATTGGAAATCTGCATCCTTCTTTCCCATCTGCCACGAAGCATGTAAAGTTGTCTCATAGCTAAGATAGACGCAGATCTCCAGCATTTTATACACATTCCAAGCAGCTGAAGGAGAAGCTTGTTAATAGTAAGTGTTCGAGTTTTCTGTTTTTCCTATTAAGCAGTAATCCCAGAAGTCCCACCCAACTTCCTCTTTTGTCTAGAATTTAGACACATGGGTGAAACTAGTCATTTGGCACCTGAATAATGGTTCTATTACTGTGGAAGACAGAATAATGGACATTAGATAGGTGACTCTTAGACTCTGACACAATAACAAATCTATTTGCTCCTTTGTGACTACAGTCAATTTACTAAACTGTGAAATTCTATCTTATGTATCTTTACTTTCCAAGAACCTGGCACAGTATCTCAATATATGAACGAATAATAATGAATCAATAACAACATTGTCTATTTTAAACTGACATTTGGCTAGCTAGTCAGAATGTCAAGAATAGACCCATTTTGTGCTCGTACTATTTCTATGAGAAATACTAGGAATAACTGGCCAGGAGAGACAAAAATAATTTTTATTTGAGAATGATCCTTCAAAAGAACAAAATGAAAGCTGAACATTATTAACTTCATTTTTATGACTGCCTGTCAATAAAGGTAGGGTATAATATATATTCCTGTATCCAATATTATTTTTTATTTTGTCCCATATTAACAGCTTCTCTTAACTTCTCACATATATCTAGGTAAATGATATATTATACATTTTTTAATGATTTAGATATATAAAGGAATGGAAGTTTCATTAAGCACATGTAAGCATTTATTATTTTGCCACACCAAGATCATTTATTAATTTTTGTATAGACTTTCCAACGTTTTACACATTAGAGTGAGATGTAACACCCTGTTTTTACAACATTAAGCAGAAATCTCCATGAATTTAGAAAATCCAGGTTTTATACTAATAAAATATCAAGGGAAGCTCCTGCACTTCTCATTAGCTTTAAGTGGTTCCTCAGCAACCAGTCACAAAATATTGAAACAGATCACTGTGGACAATGCCATCACACCAGGAGCCATATTTAAAACATCTACTCATCTATCTATCTATATATCTATGTACCTATCTATGATCTGTCTATCCATCACCTACTTACTGCCTTTCTCCAAAAATAATGCAAATAGTTTACAAATATACATATACTACAATAAGTGATATAAAAATGAATTTTAAAATATAGGCAATAGTAATCAGCAAGAAAACATTAGGCTGAAAAAAAAAAGCAGATCAATCCAGCAATTAAATGAAATGTTTATCCTAATATCCTGCTCTGTTTCTAGAAGTTGATCGTTAATCTGGTTTTCAGATTTCTCATAACCCAGAAACATTTATTCAAGAGAACTCTGAGGTCAGTACTTGGGGATCCAATTAAACACCTCTCATGATCCCATGGAGATAGAGAGTAGAATGACAGGTACCAGAGGCTGGGACAAATGTCTGGGGGTAGGGGCAGAGAGACTGGCTAACGGGTACATACATACAGTTAGACAGAAGGAGTAAACTCTAATGTTTTATAGCAGAGTAGGGCGACTCTAGTTAACAACAGTGCATTGTGTATTTCAAAATAGCCAGAAGACAGGACTTGAAATCTTCCCAACATATAGACATGATAAGTGCTCAAGGTGATGGATATCCTAAATTCCATGACTTGATCCTTACACATTCTAGGCATGTGACAAAAATCACACACACTCTATAGATGTGTACAAATATTATTTATCAATTTTAAAAAACCTATCAAGAGATTTCTGAATCTAAAGAAATGAGATCGTCCATTGAATTAATCACAAGATCATCATTGTAATAGAAATGTTGACTCCCAGATCAGGTGACCATGGAGGAAAATGGACTGCAAACGCACAACACACACACAAAAGGGAGTTAGAAGGAGGGAGTTATTGGTCATAGACACATTAAAAAAAGGAGAGATAAATTTATCTTTGTGTCACTGTATACTGTGTTTAGGAAAATAGAGCTTTTTCCCCCCGAGATGTTATTGATGTTCCCTGTGAATGAGGACTGAATTGAACACTGTTAAATGGGTTTGGGAAATACTGAATTAAACAATGCTAGATCAATTTCCTTATTTTAGGAATTTTCAGGGCCTTTAATATTTAATTTGCATCATGATTCTGTAAGGGGGAATAAAGTATATAAGATTTCCCAGATTTTGTTGGCAATTACGGGAGATGGCATGCTGTTTACATTACACTGTTCTCCCTCTTAGACACAGGAAGACCCAGCCCGCTCTGCAGTTAGGTCAGGGCAATATGAATGAGTTTTGACTAATAGGATGGGACAGAAAGGACAGTGGGAAGAGGATGAACCACTTCCGTGCCTGGACAGTTTTTTTTTTTTTTGCAGTTCCTCAGTTTTCTCTTTTTCCATTATGACTTTGGAGGCCACAGACTGAAGATAGCATAGCTACAAGATGGATGAGAGTCCCTCGCTATTCTGTAGTGAGATGTGATAGAAATGAAAAATAAGCTTTTGTTTTGTCCAGTCATTAAGATTTTAGGATTTACTCATAAATTCGTCCTAGCTTCTCCTAGCTGAGAATTGCAGTCACAGCTCCTAAATTTTGAACATCTACAAACATCTTGTCTCTTAACATGAAATGTAGCTCCTAGATACATGGCTGAAAAGTATGCGCCCTAGAAGCTGTTACTCTTTATTTAAGTTACTGAAGAGTAACTTAATGTGAAAGACATTTTACCAAATATCCTGAGTTTTGTTTCAGAATGTTTTTATTTGTTCACCTGTACACCAATACCCAAATAATAAGCGCAACATCTTAAAGGAAGTAATCCAACACAGATCAACAAGAGACCTACATATTAGACATTTGCTTTCACGCAATCATGGTTTTAGACCTTTGCTTTGTCTGTTGCTCAGGGAGGATGCTGAAAAACAATTGGCTGTCATTTTTCCAGTCACTTCAGAAAACTGCGTTGAGGCTCCTGATCCCAGTGTCTTTCAGCCCTGGTTTGTTTCCCTGGGACATCGGATGTAATTTGTTGTAACACTGTACTTCTCCAGTGAAGAACTATCTATTCAGGTATCTGTTTTTATTTTTCACACACACACACACACACACACACACACACACAGAGTTAAACTCTACATCTGATTTGGATTTCACTAGTTTTTCCACAATGTCTCTTTTTTGTTCCTGAATCACATCTAGCATACCACATTACATTTAGTTGTCATGCCTCCTTAGCCCCCTCTGGACTGTCTAGGACAGTTTCTCAGACTTCCTTGTCTGGCATTTCTTTGTCTGGTCATGTATTCTGCAGAATATTCCTGTGATAGTTACTCTTACGTGTCAACTTGGATAGGCTATCATGCCCAGTTATTTAACCACATCCCAATCTAGGGGTTGTTGTGAAGGCTGACACCAACGATGTTGTGGCTAACATCAACGATGAATTGGCATTAAGTAAAAGATATTACCCTCGATAGTGTGGTTGGGGCCTCATCAAATCAACTCACCAGCTTTATTAAGCTGCAATTAATAAATGAAAATTGTATATATATTTATGATGTGCAATGCAATGTTTTGATATATGTATACATTGTGAGATGATTAAATCAAGCAAATTGACATATCCCTCATCTCACACTTAACCATTTTCTTGTGATGAGGACAATTAAGATCTACTCTTTTAGCAATTTTCAAGTATATAATAAGTTGATATTAACTATAGTTACTATGCTATATAACAGATTTCTAAAACTTATTCCTTCTAACTGAAACTTTGTACCCTTTGACCAACTTCTCCCCACCCCGCAACCATTGCCCCAGTCCCCAGAAACTACCATTTTACTCTGCTTCTATGAGTTCAACCTTTTTAGATCTCACATATAAGTGAGAACATGTAGTACTATTTGCCTTTTGGTGTCTGACTTATAATTTTGTTTCTTTTTAAATGAGTGGAATGGGGACTTTAAGTTGAGAAATAAAGAAAAGATAGAAGCATCATGCTCAAAATTTTTTAAGAAATGATGAGGATAAAGGTGAAATATAAACAATAATTCCTAGTTCTCCTTATGGCAGAGACAATAAATAAAATGATAATGACTTGCTGAGGAGTCAAATGACAGTATACAGTCATCATGAGGCAAAATACCCAACAAGGAAATGAGGGAGAGTGTGAAAGCAGGGGCTGAAAATGGAGAAAAAATGCAGATAGAGGATGACCCCTGGCACGAGCTCTCAGTCTTTGGGGCAGTCCTCCAAAGTCATGCCTCATATCTCACAGCAAAGTGGGGCATCCCACTCTCCCATGTGGCTTCAAGTGCCACCCTGTCCTCCAACAAAGACATTCAGATTCAATTAAAGGCAAGCAAGCAAAATAATACAAAAGAGAGAGCCCCTCTTTCGATCCCTGATTTAGAGATTTCTGGTGATCCTCTGTGTAACTAGCATAAGACAGCTGAGAACAGTGAGATCAGCACAGCCTAGACAAAAGGGGTGCAGTAATAATAATTTTGCAGTTTAAGAATAAAAATGTGCTTAGCACAGGACACAGTAAAAAGAAAAGCCTCAATACATGGTAGCCAATATAGTATGTCTTTTAAAAAATAGGTGTTTCAGTAAAGAATTAGGTATTCTACTGCTTTTTCTACATAGAAAAGTCCCACTGAGTGATGCCCACTTACCATAAGAAAGAACAAGAGGGAATAGAGAGTGATTTTGTGTTTGTATGTGTGTAATATCATATGATCAGTTGTAATCAATAATTGACAGCGTGGCTTGGGGTGTGTGTGCAGTGAAATTGCACACAGTATTTTTCATGTATATTACTGGAGTCAATGGAAAGTGACACTACAAACAGTTAAAAAAGAATCCTTATTGGACATAAATAAAGAAGGGATAAAGTTATTTCATCTCCTTCTGCTTCCTTTCTAAAGGAAAAATAGAAGACTCATAGCTAAATAGTGTGAGGTGAGAAATTCCTAAAGATTTGAAACATATGTATTGCATTTCATTGCACAGATCTAGAACCTTCTTTAAATCCAAATAAAATCATTTGTTTGGGTTTGATGCTTGTATGTAACCAGAAAAATACCTAAAATTGAGAACAAGTACCACATACAGAGATCAAGTGATTCATTGGTTCAAGCCAAATATTAGAATTAGTGAACTTTGTGTGTTTTCAGTTGACTTACAAATTATATATCTGTGTTTTTTCCACACATTTATATGTGTTATAATATGTATATGTTGGATGAGTTTATTCACACATTTACAGCTTTCCATTTCCTGTATTACCTTAGACAAGTATGCATAAACAATCTGAACACTTACTTCATTTAATTCATATTCCTGCGTGGCAAAGTAATTTGGTGTGATAGCATTTTTGTCGGTTTTCTGTTTTGTATTGCCGTACTGTTACTACCAGACAGCTGTTGAAATTTCAGGCCAATGGTTGATATCCCTCCCCCATCTTCAAGAAATTAACATCTAGTTGTATAAACATTTATTAATAACAATGTGTGTTCTTGAGTACAGACTTTCATAACGAAAAAAGATGAACCAAACTGTTTCTACCTACGAGCTCTCTTTTGCAATTCTTGCTTCCTCTGTCAATTATTCCTTCTACCTGTAGTCTACCTAGGTTGTGAGTAGGAGGGGAAGAGGGAAAGAAATAGAGAACCTCAACACTTGGTTGCTATGATGGGATCTAAGGCTATTTCATTTTGTATACAGTTTACATTGCGCTCTTGGTTACCATAGAGATATTGTTAAATGTCATTCACAAGGTTGGGCTGTATTAGTGCAAAGCCTGAGAGTAGCTGAAACACTAGGGGGGCATTACACCCACCGTAGGGGAAAGGAATTCACTGGGACATCCGAATGTTCCAAGAGGAAACACAAGCAATGAGGCACTGAGCATGAATAGCTACAACTTGAGCCCACCTCTCCTGACCACTATATCACACTATTCTTTTAAAATACAGTTCAGGTTTCTGAGTAAAACAGTTTACACAGCATATATGAGGGCTAAACACCTCTCTCTGGTCCAGCAGAAATGACAAGAAAAACTGTAAGTCATAAGTAAGCTTCTGAATGACATGTTGTTAGCATAAGCATATCTAACACAAAATACATTTTTTAAATGTACATAAACTTTGCTTTCTCTGCACGGTTTTTGCCAAGAGTTAAAATCCAGATGTAACACTTTATGGAGACAAAAACACTTATAGCTACTGTATTATAATTCCTCACACTACCAATTAAGAAATTCTGCCCTGAAGTATGAATGTTTCTCTGAAATTCTCTACAAATCACCATTAATAAGATAATAGGGCAGAAAAATTAGCAGGGAGTTCATTTGATTTTTCCCCCCTAAAGGCTGGCTTTAGTTAGAAAATTTATCTACATTTCTATTCTAACACATTGTGAATGATAAACGAACTCTACTGCTTAAAGGACATGACATTGCTATGCTATTTTCTCTCATCAGAATATTCTACCTAGCAAAGTTCATAGCTCAGTGCTTGTCCCCTTATAAGGAATAGAGAGGGAAATGCAACTCACTACTCTGAAGACCTCAAGTTTAGGGCATGACTCAAAATAGCAAAAAGAAATAGTCTGAGAGGCACAAGGCCAGCCAGAAAGCTGATTCACTGTTTTGGTCTCTATCAAGTCTGTCTGTTCCAGCTCATTCTACATAGGAAAAGCAATAAGGAAGCTATTTTACATTGCTTTCATCACCAGATTCAATGGCTTCAGGACCAAAGACAGTGAAAAGGTATTTTTCTGGAAACTTAAAGCTGAACGCGAGAGGAAAACACATGGCCCTTCATCGCCTCCCCGCAGATCTGTCTGCACTCTCTTCCACTCTCTTCTGTATTATTTCAAGAACAGCCTTCTTATTCAGACAACCTCCTGTATGATCCCCACAGCAATGGCTATAACCCTGATGGGTGACAAATGTTGAATTGGTATTGCTAAGGCGAGTGCTTCAGTCAGAGAGAGAGAGAAAAAAAAAACTTGCATTCTTTTATAGCTGTTACAAGAAAAGTCAGTTTATTATCACTGGTTAGTTTTTGAACTTGAGGAACACGGTGGCTAACTCTCTTAGGTTAGAGACACACACGTCTGCTAAGAACAGGGCAAAGTGAGAAACATTGTATTTATAGAAAAGAGAATATGATAAAAGTTGACTCAGAGTTCAAGTGGTATAAAGTGGGAAACATTCTAGGAGAAATGTTTACAATTCAATTTATGGCTATTATGAGCGATGGTATTTTCTGAGTAGGCTATTTATTTAACGACAACCTTATGCATCACTACCATTAGGTGTAAATCCTATTACAGATAATAGGGCAACTACTAGAACTCGTTTGCTAATATTAGAAAATGATAGCAAGAAATCTGTACTCATGTCTTCTAGAACATAAAAAACCGAAACAGCAAAATATTTATTTTTAAAAAGTCGACAAAGACAGGTCACTCATTTCTGATGTTGGTAATAAACACGTCAGAGAAAAAACATTATAAGGCACATTATAAGAGTAAAATTTTGCAACTGTTTTGATTATTGAAACATTTAGCCAATAAAGAACTTTCTACAAGATGACATAACAATGAAAATGTTACTGATACACAAATGAAAAGTCCTTCAGTAAAAAATATTAGAATATTAGAATGTTCCATAAAGGTCAGCTATGCTGTGATATAACCCAACTGCTTTCCATTTTGGACTCTTAATATTTTATTTGTTTGTATGGGTTTTTGTAATTCCTACCTAGCAATATGCATTTATTGATCTTCTGGGTGGGGGAGAAGGGCACTTGACAGGGGCAATTAACTTACATTACATTGTTAAATCCTAACTTTAGACTGTGAAATCTAAAGAACCTATTAGCAAAATCAATCAATATAATGAAAATAAGGCATATAATTAGTCCGTTCTTCCTCACTTTGCCACAGAGGTCAAAATGAAAAGTAAATGTGTTCTAGGTGTTAAGTAATTTATTGTAATTTAAAAACCATACCTAATAAACAGTATATCTCTTCATATAGAACACATGCAAAATTAAGGAACTATAAACTAGAACATGAAATATCAGGCTCCATGGTTCTATGTTGTGTTTTTATCAATAACTGTCACAGTACATGGATCATGCCAGTGCTAAGATATTAATAACGTCCACGCAATGGGAAAACTATTACAGATGACTTTCAGTAATTTTCCCCAGCACGTATCATTATCAGCTGACACTGCTGATTCTTTCAGGAAATCAAACTACTATTCTGTTTAGAAGTTAAAGTAAATAACACCTTTCACACTTAGATACTCAAGGCTTTATTTAAAAACAGTTTAAGGATGATGGTTAATATACAGTATAGGCTTGGCTATAAAAAATGTTTCTACTGCTTATCTCTCCTACTGAGTTTTTAATGAAAGAACTCATTTCTAATTAACTGCAAATAATCGGGCTAAAAACAAAAAACAAGCAGTCAGTATTAATATTAAGGAAAAATTAGTTCTTTTTAAAAAAGTAGCAGATACTTTATGTCCCATAAGTGCATTATAATCTCTCAGTTATGAATCAATGATCTTAGACCTGTGTCCTGGTATTTAATTAACCAAGGAGCAAATTCATGAAGAAGTATTCTACTGAGTGGAGATACTTAATTTAGCTTCTAAAAGTGTTCACGTTTACAACGAAGGAGTAGCTTAGATATCAAAATTGGTTAGTGTGATTTCAAGTTACAAAATTGTGCCTAAAAAAAAAATATTAATCTCCATGCTTCCTAGTCCAACATGTAGATGTGAATGTATGCGGAGAAGGTATTAGAGTTGAGATAAGGCACAATAACATTCATTTATAATCAAGCCCTATAATAGCATTGCAAAATAAACATTAGCAAAGGCAATTTTACAAAAGCTTTTTATTGATTGAAATGAAAGACATTTTCTGAAATGCTACAATTAGCATTTCAGGGCTTCAGAAAGACTGAGGTACTGGCATTTAACAAGATACTTGGTGGACAAGCGATCACAAAATGAAACTTACACAAAACGAGACATGGATGAGTTCATACGTAATGGCTTTTATATTATCTTGGATATAATTCTTTATTTTATATCACTACTGCGTATTTATTACATTATTTCTAAACACAATTTGAAAAAAAAAAACAAAGAAACAATCTTGGTACCTCATAATTTACACCAAAAGATATCAGAACAAATAGAGCCACCAAATATCCATCTTAAATACTGTGTACATTTAACAGAAATAATCATACATGACAAATGATTCAAATTTGAATTTAATAGGATCAAATAATTAGCCAGGAAAGCAAAATGTTTTTAACATATTATATATAACACTTCCATTTGAGAATCCTAGCTGCTAAGATGACTTGAAAACATGGTCAAGGATTCCTAATATTTTAAACATATTCTCCCATCTACTTAAATAAAAGTTTGCTGTATTTGCATAAACCAATATTGAATTTCAGACACCTGATGGTTTTGCTAGACAACTGTATTCTGA
This sequence comes from Pongo pygmaeus, assembly GCF_028885625.2. Classification (NCBI taxonomy): domain Eukaryota; kingdom Metazoa; phylum Chordata; class Mammalia; order Primates; family Hominidae; genus Pongo; species Pongo pygmaeus. The sequence goes on along the minus strand of NC_085930.1, from coordinate 14,032,671 downwards.
AAAGCATACATGTTATAAGCTGTGGGACAGTGATAACAAGAAAACAAAACACAAATCTGCATCTGGTGGAGCTGAAATCAGGCCTCTTCAATTCAGCAGATCCATATTCTGAAGGATGAGGGCCACTCTGCTTGGAATGTACACCTACGTCAAAACAATTATGTCAGTGCAATTGAAGAAAGTACCAAACGGCCTGTCATTATGTCAAAGAAACATAGGCATGACGCAGTCTCACATCTGCCTAAAGTTACAGTTACCTTTACAATTTTACAAGCTCTTAGAAGGCTCAATTTCACAGTTTCAACAGTTCTAGCTGCAACATGACTACCATAAAGCAACCACCACTAGAGGGCTCCATACGACTTAATGAAAACCAATGCTCCTTACACAAGAATGATGTGAATGGCCCGGTTACTGCCGTGTTGAGGCTCTATCAGGTGGTGAAGGAAGCCTGCCCTACAGTTTGCAATGTTACTACTTCACTTAGATGAAGAAAAGCAATATACAAGGCACTGGTTTTGCATCAAGACGCTTATTTTTAATCTTGTCTTTGTTTTTTTCCTTTCAAGAACAAAAACTGAAATGTAATATAAGGAATCCTAACTCTCAATTTAAACCAATGAATCAGCTTGCCACTGCACTTAAACTAGGATTCAGATTCTCTCCATGGCGTGCACAGCCCTGACTCGCTCCTCCCTGCCTAAATCTGATATCCCAGCTCAGCTCCTTGCTTGCATCTTCACCCACTACACTCTAGCCACAGGAGCCTTTCAGTTCCTTGGACACAACAAACACTCCCTTTTGTTGGATCTTTGCCTATGATGTGCCTTCTGCTGTAAACACTCTTTGCCTTGCTGGTTCCTTATCTCTTGGAAAAATCCCAGCTATGTGGAGAGGCTTTCCTTGACAACCCTAGATATGATAAGTTCTTCTTTTCCAATCATGGCAGCTTTTTCGTTTCTTTCTGAACACTTAACACAATTTGTGAATGATTTTTCAAGTTTACCATCTGTTTCCCTCATTAGACTATGAGCTTTACAAAGGCAGAAGTCATACGTTTTATTTCTAACTCTCAGTTGGTGCCATTGAACAAGGCAGATGTTGATGACTGAATTAAAAAAATGAACAATGAATGAAGGAATAATAGTGGATCAATAGGTGCGTATTTAACAAGATATTATCTAATATATCTGAAATTTTTTTATAAAATTGAGAAGTGATTTGAATTGCTTAATGCTTATTTATATGCTAGTTCAAACAACATATCTAAGTATTAACAAAGCAAACAGTAAAAATAATATTGTAGATGGTTGTCATTGTGACAATCTGTCTTCATTTCTGACTTTGCTGATATTTTACTATTTTCAGTCACTTTATCTCTAAATGAAAGCTTGCCTGATGGTTTAAAAAAAAAAAAGCTTTCAGAGGTTAGAACCAGAATGAAGGTGCAAAGCAAACATGACTTTAGGAAAAAAATCAAAGAAATAGAACAGTTGATTTTCACTGAATGAGACTTGTATGTCCAATGCATCTCAACTCTACAAATGTTTTCTCTTAAGGTTTCACAATAAAGAACCCATACTACTCTTAAAAAAATCAGACATATTGATACAGTTGGTTAGTTTTTAACATCAAAAGTTAAAGCAGTTTTAAAATGGTGGCACTTAAATTTATATTCTGGATTTAATGGCTAGAGAACAGTTTTTCTAATCTTCATTCAAAGTAATAGTGATTTAGGAAATGAAAGTCATCTGCAAAAGATTAACAAATGCCAGCAGTCGCTGTGTAGCTCAATGTCTCATGGTCTGTTTTGCAATACAGTATTTCCAAAAAGATAAATATTACATCCATGTAGTCACTAAGTGTGAGAAAACCATGTATTTCAGTGCTGCAAACTGTTTCCCTAGAATTTACACATTGTATTTAATATCTCATAACTATCATATCACATCAGAATTTCACTGCTAATGCAATCCTTTCCATGCAATGTTTTCTCTTTGTCATACGTAAGATGTTATGAGACTGATTCAATAAAAGGAAGCTGGAGTTATCCATGAATAAAGCAGGACTATTACCAAAGATCCAGACAGACCCAGTCCAAAGGAGGGCACATTTCCATAATCAAGCTACAGACAAAATGAACACGAACCAAAGCAAAGAAGGAGAAAAAAAAAAACAAAAAACAGCCTGATTCAACCCATTCCCTCCCTACATCTTAGCAAAACATGTACAAATTGATAAAGTGACCTACCCTTCTAAAGGAGTTTCCCATGTACTTATTAGGAGGTCTAGTCTACATCTTTCTTTCTTTCTTCCTTTTTTTTTTTTTTTTTTTTTTTTTTTTTTAGATGGAGTCTTGCTCTGTCACCAGGCTGGAGTGCAGTGGTGTGATCTCAGCTCACTGCAATCTCCACCTCCCGGGTTCAAGCCATTCTCCTGTCTCAGCCTCCTGAGTAGGAGTAGCTGGTATTAACAGGCACGCAACACCACACTCAGCTAATTTTTGTATTTTTAGTAGAGATGAGGTTTCTCCATGTTGGCCAGGATGGTCTCAATCTCTTGACCTGGTGATCTGCCCACCTTGGCCTCCCATATTGCTGAGATTACAGGCGTGAGCCACCGCAGCTGGTCATAGTCTACATATTTCATTTTGGGGATCACAGTAACTGGATTTAACTAATCAGTGGGACAGAAGGTTCAATTCGAATGGTTCTAAATTGTTCTGCCATGAGCAATCTAAAAATGAAAACCAATCTAAACATTTCAGTAGAACCAGGAACTGGACAAAAGAATTTCAGTTCCCTCTACATTGAAAACATTTCTCTTATAGAGTATTGTCCTACAATGCAGGTAAAAAGACTCTGATAAGTCCAAGGTTCCTGGGAAAGTTGCAATGAAACACATTAGACAGGCCTAGGATAAATAATGACAGGTCTCTGTTAGTGCGTGTTATAGTGACATATCTCAGATTTGGGTCCTATGCAATTGTGATATCTACTGTTTCATTCATAAACTCTATTTCATTAATGAAATATAATAATAATTACATAATGATAATTTAGAACCAGTCTTACTCTTTGATGTTTTGGCATTTTAGCTTGTCTAAATTTAAGAGGTTTTTTTTTCTTTCTCAAAGGAGTTTCGCTCTTGTTACCCAGGCTGGAGTTCAATGGTGCAATCTTGGCTCACCGCAGCCTCCGCCTCCCAGGTTCAAGTGATTCTCCTGCCTCAGCCTCCCGAGTAGCTGGGATTACAGGGATGTGCCACCACACCTAGCTAATTTTTTGTGTGTTTTTAGTAGACACGGGGTTTCTCCATGTTGGTAAGGCTGGTCTCAAACTCCTGACCTCAGCTGTTCTGCCTGCCTCGGCCTCCCAAAGTGCTGGGATTACAGGCGTGAGCCACCGCGCCCAGCCGAGGGTTTTTTTTTTAAAGGATGCCATAACAAAGTTCCAGGTTTGTAACATATGCACCGCAATATATTCCCATTGTGGCATTTAATGGTTAAAAAATGCTTCAAGAATACTCACTAACTGATGCTGGTCTTTTTATGTAAGGAGGTTTATGATGACAGTTCCGTCATACTTAGAGACCTCTTAATGCAATATGCTAAAAAAACCCCTTTGGTCCACAATTGTACAGTATCATTAACAGAAATACTTTGTAATAATATACATATATTTCACTGCACTGTTAATTACCAGAATGTGTTTATATTGCTCCAGAGCTCTTGTGGTATAGGCAACATGGAAGAATTTCCCTAAGCCAGTGATTTTTCTTAACTATGGCTATTTATGGAATTTTGAGTTTTCTTCCGAGTATGTAAATCAATTTTCTTAGTGGTTAGAAAATTACTACTAATTATACTAAAGAACGTAAGATAATCAGAGCTAACCCTTATGATGAGACAATTACAGACATGAACAATTTGGGGTTCCTAAAATTTAGTCTAAGTATTGGCTCTGTAATTCTCATTTTATCATTTTAATTTATAAAACAGTTTTGATTAATATGGCAAGAGAAAAGAAACATGAACACATTTAAGTAGATTTAAACACAGTCATTTAAGTATATTTAAATATAAAAAGTATATTGATGTACCTGTATATAGAAACCACTTATCATCCATGATAATATGCATGCTGATAAACATATCTCATATGCTCATTTATTAGCCTGTAAGCCCTAACATTTGATACCTAGAATCGCCTTAAGAACATAAGACAACGTAGTATACAGCCATGAGTTTCATTTTTTTCTAGCTATATTAATAGTCTGCTCTTCACAAAGAATCAGAATAGCACAGTACGATCCAACTCATTTATTAAGAGAGTCAAATGCATGCTAATCTACTCAGTTATTTTGACGACTTTAATGACTTAATTGACTCGCTAACCATGAGTGTGGCTAAGAAAATAACTGTTCACACAATGGTCTATTTTATGTCATTCAGGCAAAATGTTATTTTCCTCTAGGACTATATTTTCCTCTAGGACTAATAATTGACTTGCAAAATTTAATTACACAATTTTTGAAAACACAGCGTCAAATATTTAAAAAAAGAAAATTTTAAAATTAAAAAATATTTAATACTTTAAAGGGTAATTAAAAAATTCCTTTAGAAATTGTTAAGTTTAGAAATAGCACATACACATATAATTCTGGTAGAATGAAAACATCATTCAGTGGGTCAGGCATAGTGGCTCACGCCTGTAATCCCAGTACTTTGGAAGGCCAAGGCAGGTGGATCACCTGAGGTCAGGAGTTTGAGACCAGCCTGGCCAACATGATGAAACCTCGTCTCTACTAAGAATACAAAAATTAGCTGGGCATGGCGGTGTGCGGCTGTAATCCCAGCTATTCGGGAGGCTGAGGCAGGAAAAGTGCCTGAACCTGGGAGGTAGAGGTTGCAGTGAGTCAAGATAACGCCACTGCACTCCAGCCTGGGCAACAGAGTGAGACTCCGTCTCACAAAAAACAAACAAAACATCATTCAATGAAAAAGTCATCAGATTCTTTCATAGTCTACATACACACTTCTTTTTCATAATAAAAATCACAGTTTTTTGAAAAATAAAATGATATAAAATAATTTTAGTTTTCACATACATGCTTTAGTTCATAAAATACTTTTCTAAGAAAAAATAAATTTTATTCTTGTATTCTAATTCTCATTATTTTGCATTGGGGTTAGGAGAAAAGTGACGCTAGTATTTCTGTATAGAAATGTATATTAGCTCATCTAACTAATATACATTAAAAAAGTAAACTAAAAATCAAGAATTTCTTTCTTCTAAAAAACTATTTTCATAATTTTGAATAGAGCAAAAGATATTTTCCAACTGTTAAGTTGTATTAAAACTTATAACTGAGGGGCAGTAAAAATGATACATCTATGCCAAATCCTATATTTAAATCAAGTCTACTTTTGAACCTCCAAATTTAGAATGAGAGTAAACACATCTACTTCTTATTGATAAGAAACCTAATTGCCAAAGTAATTAGTGCTAAACCTACTGCTTTATTCTCATTTTCAGCATCATCATTCAGTTACTGTAAAGAAATCTAATTCATTTAAGGCTCAATAATCTCTTTTCTCCCATTTGTGCCATGGAATTTGGTTTTATGAATCAGAGGAGAGAAAGGAAGTCCCCTGCCTCCAATGCACTGATTAACATATAGGTTAACATATTAAGTTCCTGTATCAGGAATCAAAATATAGAGAAATGATTGTGCTAAAATGGAGTTTCCAATAACTGCCAGTAAAGCAGACTGGCGGAGCTCTGCCCTATCACTTTTGGACATTTTTGACATACTCTGACCTTAGCAAATACATTTCAATGGCGGTATACATGCAGTTATCCCTGGCTTCACAGTTTCAACTGAGGGAGCACACAGAGACAACACTAGAGCAGTACCTGCTGATGCTGCAGCATGTATGGCTATTTTAAGATTCCTTCGGGCTGTTTGTTGCTATCTTTGAAAACAGATTTGACACTTATTCAGCAGATCCTTTGGATTATTAAGCTTGCAAATTAAGCTTTAGCAAATGCTGTGTACTAGTTATGATGGGCAAAAATTTCATGGAAGAAGGAAAAATTGGGTTTTGTTCTTCCTTCCTCCTTTTAGTCTGCGAGTATGGGAGGTATGAGTGATCTCACTGGAAGTGGTATAAGACCTACAGCACTTATGATCATGTTCAAGCAACTCCACTGGATCCCAGCACATATGACTCAGTTTAATAAGGAGTTCTCTTATAATGAAGCATTATTAGAATAGGTACATTTGTTAATGTGATTTTTTTTCCTCTGGCTCTTTGCTGAATAACTTAGGTAAAAAAGAAAACCTGTTTGCCTAGATTTTCTGTATTTTACTCATCTGTGTGGGCTCCCTTAATCTGACATTAAAACAAGTGATCTTATCATCTGGAGCCTAAAGGTATATTTAAACGAGTAATTCCTGAAGCACTGTAGTCATCGAAAACAAGATGTTGCTGCTGGGAAGAGAGAGCTAGCCCTTATCTCACGGCTGCATTGGATTAGAATTCTGTTGCAGGCAGCATTCAGCTCTTTTCTGTTTCCCATGTCCTTGCAGTGCTGTCCTCCTCTATGTATTACTGATACTTATGAGACATTCTTTATTCTAACTGATAATTTACAACTGCATTTTCCACATTGGTGAGATCAATTCAATTAGTGATTGAAAAGTAATTTCCTGATGTTGCTGCCACTGGTTGGTTGGCTTGTTTTAAATAAGCCAGCATATCTTTACTCTCACAAAATTGAAAGGATGCCAAGATATTTTCTGCCCACCTCAAAAGAGTCTGAGCCGTCACCTAAGATTATCATTTCCCCAAAGCTGGGAGAAGGTATTCTCAATTGCGTGTCCTCGAAACACTTAGTATTTTGACATGTTTAAACTACTGAATAATAATTGCCTCTCCATGACAATAACAACTTTAAAATACATGTGCAATAGCATTTTACAGTTTCCAAAAAGCTTGTGCATGTTAAAGAGTTTCTGCTTCCTCAGAATCTCTTGCTGTAGGGAAGATAATATGAATCATCTTCATTTTACAGGTGGGGGAAACTGCAGTGCAAAAAAAGTTAAATTACTCAATGTCTCAGTGAGTAAATGGCAGACTAGGGTCAGGATTCCAGGTCCTGTGCCATGGCGTTTTGTGATCTTTTCACTGTACCTTCAGATTCCTCATAACAGAACCCTGTTGGAGTACACGGACATTTAGAAAAGCTGGCTATGTAAGAATTTTGCTGTTTGACTCTTTCCAAGTCCTTTCAGTCTAGTTCCATCAGTGAAAGTTCAGTTTTATTGCAATCAGTTGCTCCTTCCCCGTGACTCCCCTTTGTGAGCTGAATCATCTTTCCTAACCCCTAAGGGCATCTAACTCTTTTGATTATTTCAGAACTTTATGGTAATATTCGTATTAACTTCCAAAACTATTTTTATCGATCTTATTTTATGTGTCAAAATTGAAAGTTCTCACACAGTAATAATTCCTTGAAGAATGTGATAGTGCCCTTGAGCCCTCTCTCTTAAAAATACATATCTTTCTCCAAATATATCTAAAGCTGTATCAACGTCATCATCAACACACACCCATATGCACACACATACATTTAGGGCAACACCTAATTCTCATAGGACTTTCCATTGCACTTTCCTCACAACCCATAATCCAGCAACTCACTCTTTGTAATCCCTGCTCTTTTCAATGATTTTATGCTATGATCTTTGGCATATCACTTTTATATATAATATGGCAGCTTACAAAGTGGAGTGTTGGAATCACTCTGAGAGGTGGGAAAACAGTAGAAAGATGGAAGACCTAGGGGTACCATAGAGATTCTCATGCCTGACTTCTATCTAAACTTTTGAAAAGTGAGAGAATTTAATGAAATAAGAACTTTAACAGCTATGGCAAAGTCATGTATTTGTTAGGTGCCTCCTAGAATTAGGAATGGTAGATGTGGTTTTGAACCTACTATATGGCCATAAATTAAATAATGAATTCCTCTGAATCTAGAAACTTACTAAATTCTACATATTTTAAAAAATTTAAACATAGTAGTTTAAAGCAACATTCTAAAATTCTATTTGTGTGAACACCACAATGTAAAAATTAGTTATGTCGTATAATGCTTCATTCAGTAATATAAAAAATCCAGAGAATTTTATAACTAGAATGAATTCAGTCTTCAATTTACTACATGAAACAAAAGATACATTTTTCATTGACTCTTTTAAGGTGTTTTAAATTAAACTTCATTTGCTAGTCAATAATGTAGAAATCTGCTTAATATAAAATGTTATGGAGAAAACAAGAACAGAAGGAAAGTGAACTGTTGCATAAAGAATAGAAATGTTCATAATTGAAAGAAAACGAAAAAACTGCCCTCTGCTCATTTCTTGAGAAACAGTTTTGAATCCTATTAATATTTAATTTTTGCCAATTGTCCCCTAAATATCCTTTACGATTAGTTTTTCCAAAACCCAATTTTTACACACATTACATCTGGACAAGCGTAGTCCCCTCTCCCTAACCCCTTTCCTTCATGCTTTTATTCCATGTTGCTTATTTGAAGAGTTGTTTATTTGAACAAAAACATTACTATAAGAATAAAAGAGTAAATTAAAATAGCAGGAAATATGTTGAGAAACTTACTTACCAAAAGGGAATAGGGACGCCCATTATGTTCAAAAGCCTCAGAAAAAAAGTCAGTGCTGTGGTCCAGTCTCTGATGCCCTCCATATTCTGCTGCATCTGAATCTAGCACAATTTTGAATGTACAGCTCTTAAGGAATTCACAACAGTTGAGGAGTTGAATGAGACACTGTAAAATATGTGCTGAGAGAGCAATTTAGAAGTGAGTTTTTGAGCAGTGTTAAATCATAATTTGTGCTAAGAACTCATTTCTTCTTTTATAGTTCTATGTTTGAAAGGGGCTTTATAGGCTATCTACTGCACACACTCATGAGATCCCTGTTATGCTTCCATCACGACTCATCAAGTGATCACCCAGCCTGGGACGAAATACACCTAATCTACTTTTCTCTTCAAGCAACCCATTCCACTTGTTATAAATTCTCCTCCAAATTGAATAGAAATTTTGCTCGAGATTATACTATTTCTACCAAGACAAGCCACAAAGAATAAGTTCAACATGTAGTCATCTTTTAAATATTTACTAATAGTCATACTATCTCCATGTGTCTGCTAGATATATTACTAAACACATACAGTCAGTCCTCCATATCTGTGGATTTTGCATCTATGAATTGAATCAACTTCAGATAAAAAATATTCAAAAAAGAAATGCATCGTTGCATCTGTGCTGAACATCTGATTTTTCACAATAAGTTGTTAGATAGTATTAGCATATTTACCGTAAAATTAATAAAAGCTATCATTATGTTCAAATTTATCAGGCTCAAAATGTCTAGAAATGGTACTTGATACAAAAATCTACAATTAAATATGCATTGGTATCTTAGAAATCTTAAGTTTCTTCTAGCCTAAGTAGAAATACAGACAGTTTAAGTGCTTTTTGTTTTGATTTCCTGGAAAATATATCATTAATCTCAGAAATATTAGTATATTATCATTACTGCAAAAATTATCACATTAATAGAACCTGTGAGCAAGGAAAAATGAGCCATCATTTTCAACCCTTGAAAATCTTTGTCTAAGTCAGAGATGAAGATGGACATGCTACAGAAACTTTTGCTAGTAGTGTTGCCTCCATTTTAGTCAATCCAGGTCAGGCTTCTCTAATTCAAACTGAAACTGATAATCAGAATATTACTGAGTTGAGAAAGAGAGAAAGACTGAGATTCAAATGATGACTACTAGGCACAGGGACATTTAAAGTCACTCAATATAGCTGAAAATGATTTGAGCCTATCAATATATTAAATGCTGAAATCTAGATAATGAAAATAAATAATCAAAGACATGGCAAATAATGAAATATTGTGGAATTAAAAAAAACTATTAACATAGAAGTTTAGCTTTTGTTCTTCAAAATACTTTGACAAACCTTTCAAAAACTAAAACAGTACAGTTTAGAGAGTAATGTTCTAGAATACTTTAAAAAACAACTGAATTAAAATATCAATTAATGAATTACTGGTTCACAACGTAGGCTTTTGATAGCAGTGGCTAAATAAAGCAAGTATATCATCAAAAGCAATGGTTCCCAACCTAGGTGTTAAGAATCACTGACTGGTACTTGATACAAAAATCTACAATTAAATATGCATTGGTATCTTAGAAATCTTAAGTTTTCTTGTCATGTTATTGTAAGTTCTCACTGAGTGAGTAGTTATATTATTATAAGGGGTTGGGAATCTATATATGCATTAGGCATTGTCTAAAGACTAAATTATGTTGTTATATATGTTTGACACTGTATTTCAAAGAACGTACATGTTTTTACTATTAAAATGCAGATTATATTGTTCCCTTCTTTGTGTCCATGTTACTCAATGTTTAGCTCAAACTTGTAAGTGAGAACATGAGGTATTTGGTTTTCTGTTCCTGCGTTAATTCAACAAACACCAGGGCCTACTTGAGGGTAGAAGGTTGGGGGAGGGTGAGGATGGAAAAACTACTCATCAGGTACTATGTTTATTACCTGGGTGACAAAATAATCTGAGCACCAAACCCCCACAACATGCAGTTTACCCAGTAACAAACCTGCACATGTACCCCCTGAACCTAAAAGTTAAAAAGAAAAAAGGAAAGAAACCATCAGGCCCAAACATTTAATGTGCCTTTTACACAATGAATGATCAATTATGGGAATGTGACAAGACACAAGAGCTTGTGCCGGGGGCAGTAAATTGTGGGAAAACAATGAGGAAATATATGGGGGAAACTGTTGGAAGACAGGGGTTATTTTAGTAGGTTTGTTTGTACAGGTCTATTTTGGAATGGCTTCCCAATGTCTGGTGATGAGAATGTCCTCCTATTCCTGGCACAGGAAAGGCAACTTTTTCATAGGTAATTTTATGATTTGCTTTTAGGTAGAAAGGAGGAGATCAAAGAGCTCTTTCTGCATCTGTTGTTTCTCAAACAGCTTCAGCTCAAAATAATCAATATGCCAAAGTGGCATATTTCGGGGTAGCATGTTCTGAACCCCTTCCTAACGAAATTCAACTTCTCACTAATACTAGAGATGACTATTCCTCCTATGAACACTTTCATTTTAGTCACCTGAATTATAATTTTTAAAATGTTATAGGAAAATTATTCAAGGTTGCAAAACTAAAAATAAGAATTCCCTCATTTACTTAGGGGCACTTTTTTTTTTTTTTTTTTTTGAGACAGGGTCTGGCTGTCACCCAGGCTGCAGTGTAGTGGCACGATCTTGGCTCACTGAAACCTCTGCCTCCCTGGGCTCATGCAATTTGTCCCACCTCAGCCTCTCAAGTAGTTGAGACCACAGACACATGCTACCAGACTGATTTTTATATTTTCTGTAGAGATGGGGTTTCACCATGTTGCCCAGGCTGGTCTCGAACTCTTGAGCTCAAGCAATCTGCCCACCTCGGCCTCTTAAAGTGCTGGGATCAGTGAGCTACCATGCCTGGAATGCTTTTTTTTTTTTTTTTTTCTTAGTAAAGGAGCATGTTCTCAACAAAATTATTTCTCTGACACAGAATTAAATAATATTTAATCGTTATTTTCAATGTTACAGTAAAATAAAAATCATGTGTCCATCATTTTACATGCTTTTCCCCCAATAAAGTACAGACTGAGCTTCACACACCAAAAAATGCAATTTTAAAGTCACAAAATTTAATAGTTTTTGTGTATACTTTTCTCAATCAAAGGACAGTAAAAAAACAATTGCTATATAAGGATTCATTTCTCTTTGACACCGAAAGAGATCATCATATTGAAAATGTTAGAATCTACTTACTTTATATAATTGGTAGCCGTAAAGGGAAAGCTTATAAAAGCCATAGAGAAAGTTTCAAAACATTGGTTTAGACATGTTTCTCTGGCCTATAATTTAAAGAAAAAAATTTTCTGTGTCCAATTGTGCAATCACCCAGTTCCGTGTCTACACTACCCAGGGAACACAATAGCTTCCTTTAGAAAATGTGGCCTTTAAAATCCAGAAATTTATACAAATTTAAACACTAAGTGAAAGGTAATGCATGTGAAAGAGCTTTATCATTGTGAATTGCTACCATATATTATTCAACTATCAGGAAACTACATGTTTTAGGAATACTGCTTAGAATTAGAACAAATCCTTTTCAAGCAGGTTATTTGAGCAACTGATTTGTTTGTTTTACACGTTCTCTCACTTGGGTACTCCCTCACTCTCTCTCATGTGCACGCACATACACACAGATGCACACATATGTACATACATGATACGGGACCCACACAGCACCACAATTCCTACATCATCCTTTTTCTGTGAAAATTTATCTCTGAAAATATGACTCAAAGCCAATGTATACTTATTTTAAACTACCTTCGTTATATGGTTTCCAATACATAGCACACAGGATAAATTTAGCAGGACACCTTAAAAGGTCATCTGTTATCCATAGCTACCTCCCTATGCCTAGCAGAGGACCTTCTCATAATAGGTTCCCAATAAAACTTTGAAAATGATATTCAGAATGACAACACTGACTTACCAAGAAAAGCCAAATTACATATATTGTTTTTTATAATTGAGGAAAGTACAATAAATTATCTATACTCCCCCATTCATTTACTAAGTACATACAATGTACAAGATATTGTGCAAGAAACAAAAATAACGAAGACATGGTCTTCAAGTACATGTGACTTACAGCCTGTAAAGGGAGATTAGGCATGCATACGAACATGCATAAATAGAGCAAAAAGCAATATGCAATGAGAGGGAGAGTCAAGGAAGAAAAATATGAGGGATGAGCCATATATGAAGACTTTTGAAGGCTGGGTTAGGGTCTTAAGACTTATTTTATTGGTTAAGTGTGATAGTGTTTAAAATTCTTGAGAAAGTGTATCACAATAAAAAAAAATTAACCTGGAGGTTTGTAAACAGTATAAAACAGACAGTGGAAAGACTAAGTCGGGAAAAGCAGTCAGGAGTCTAACAACAGTCCAAGGATAGTTAAGTATGGCTAATCTCTGACTGTGGGAAAGAAGAGACATAGACTGAGTTTTAGAAGTACAAGTGACAGTACTCAAAAGCAAGGAAACTGAGACTGAATTAGGGAATCAGAAGTGGAAGGGGAGAGCAGTTGTGCCCAAAGGCAGACAACTTGTTAAGCGGTAGAGTTGGGAGGTGCGCGTAAGTCAAATGTAGATCTGATTACTTTACTCTCTATATGTGGCACCAATTTTATGCCAAGAATACGGCAGTGTTTTCATATACAGTTTCTTGTTTATTTCTCAGGTTGAAATTCTTCATATTGTTATATTTGAGATAATTCATAAAGGAAAGAGGTTTATTTTGGCTCACAGTTCTGCAGACCATACATACAGGAAGCATGGTGCTGGCATCTGCTTTTGGTGAGGGTCTTAAGAAGCTTACAATCATGGCAGAAGGAGAAGGGGTCCAGGCATGTCACATGGCAAGAAAGGGAGCAAGAGAGAGCGAGGAGGAGGAGTGAAGCTCCTTTAAACAATCAGCTCTCATGTGAGTGAGAACTCACTTGTTACCATGGGGAGGGCACCAAGCCATTCATGAAGAATCCTCCCTCGTGTCCCAAACACCTCTACCAGGCCCCACCTCCAACACTGGGAATCACATTTCAACATGAGATCTTAAGGGGACAAATATCCAAAATATATCACATTCCAAGCATAAAGAGGACAGAATGAAAATGACAAGAGAAGAATAAAAACAGAAAAATCAGATAAAATGATATCCATCTAAATTACTGACATGATTAGACATACAAGATTGCCATTCCTAAAAGTAATGTTGAGGTCTGAATATCTGATATTTACTATACTTGTTCTAGTCCATTTCTTATTTGGTCCATTTGATCATTTTATTAGTAAATACAAAACACTGGACCATAAAATTTACCTTGTTCAACTGGAAAAAAATACAGTGGGGAAAGAATGAAAATTTTTTTAATAGTTTTTTTTTTTTTTTTAAAAGGAGATCAAATAGGTCCCTATCAGTTTGGATAGCATTTTAAAATATTATGATTTCTTATTTTAAATTCAAGAGCTTCCTAAGTATTTGATATATCTATCAACAGGCTGAAGTAGATAAGTTTTCAGCCATTATTTTATAATCCATGTCCTTAAATTTGAACCAAGGAAGAGCCAGTGTTCTGAAAGAGGCCTGTACTAATAAGATTAAAGAACAGTGAAGGCATGAAGACTCTTAAATTCAATGGCTCTTCAAATACTTCAAAAGCTGCTGTGTTTGCTCAGGCACTTGATAAAGTGTCTGTTCAAAGTATAAGGATTTTGATGTAAGAAGTACTATCATTTATATCATTCTGCACTAAACTCACTTCACTCCCACTGATGAGGCTAAGGAAATTTATTGTAAGGTACAACCCTTGAGGTTTCAAATTGAGTGACAAAAAGAAGAGTTCTCCAGTGACTAGACGACTATAACGATGGCAGAGCGGGTAAGTTACCATGTATCTTCAAATCTAAGACATCACCCATTTCAAGATGAATTATTTTATATATCTCTAATAAAGTGAAAAAATATCACTACCACATCAATATTGTAAGGTACATTCCAACTGAAGAGAGGCTAAAATGTGAAATAATGTAGGTTTTTGGAATATGAATTTAGCATGTTACTTTATATCTAATTCTTTAATCAATCCATTCATATTACCATGATTAAAATAATGCCCAGGAGCTAAGTGACCCCAGGAAAGAGAATTTATACTGAAGGCGGAAAATATCAGGTTCAAAATTCTAAGGAATGTTTTAATTAATGGAAATGTGAACAAATGTCTGGTAGGGTAAGAACGGTTGCTGAAAAGCAAGGAGAGTTTTATGATTTTAGTAGTCTGAAGAGATCTATACAGCACAGGGCTTGCCACAATGTTCCAACACAATCCTTCCCTTTTTATGTTACATGGATTGAATTTTATTTATTGCTGGTTATACTCCACAAAACCTAAGGTTATAGCTATCTAGCATCTCAAATAGATCTGTCCATTTATTTTATAAACATGGCTAAATTATGCCTACTTTATTGTCCTGAATCACAGAAAAGGCTATGAACTACAACTTTCAGTTTCTTTCTCTGGTCTCTTTCCAAATGCAGGAGTGGCAAAGACTTGTGATATATTGCTATATAGATAATGAATGTGCAGGTCTGTTAGTGTGTGGTGGAGGGGTGTCGTGGTGGGGGGGGCGGTGTGTGTATGTGTGTGTGTATTTGTGTATCTTATTTAGGTAATTCCATCTTTACTTCTGTGATCTAGAATACACATTAAACTTAAACAGTCATCATTAAAAATGATAGTTCTGCTAGCTAGCCATTTGTAGAAGATTGAAACTGGACCCTCCCTTACACCATATACAAAAATTAACTCAAGATGGATTAAAGACTTAAATGTAAAGCCAAAACTATAAAAACCCTGAAAGACAACCTAGGCAATACCACTCAGGACACAGGCGAGGGCAAAGATTTCATGACGAAGACACCAAAAGCAAAAATGGACAAATGGGATCTAATTAAACTAGGGAGCTTTTGCACAGAAAAAGAAATTATCAACAGGGTAAACAGACAAC
Source organism: Pongo pygmaeus (assembly GCF_028885625.2). Lineage (NCBI taxonomy): Eukaryota > Metazoa > Chordata > Mammalia > Primates > Hominidae > Pongo > Pongo pygmaeus. Next base: position 14,016,917 of record NC_085930.1, on the reverse strand, counting down.
CTACAGAATGAGAGACAATTTTTGCAGATTATGCATCTCACAAAGGTCTAATATTCAGCATCTACAAGGAACTTAAATTTACAAGGAAAAAAACAAACACACCAATAAAAAAGTAGGCAAAGGACATGAACAGACACTTTTCAAAAGAAGATATACAAGCAGCCAACAATCATATGAAATAAAGCTCAACATCACTGATCCCTAGAGGAATGCAAAACTACAAAGAAACACTATCTCACACCAGGCAGAAGGGCTATTATTAAAAAGTCAAAAAATAACAGATGCTGGCAAGATTGTGGAGAAGAAGGAACACTTAAACACCATTGGTAGGAATGTAAATTAGTTTGAACATTGTGGAAGACAGTGTGTTGATTCCTCAAAGACCTAAAGACAGAAATACGATTTAACCTAGCAATCTTGTTACGGGGTACATACTCAAAGGAAAATAATTCATTCTATTATAAAGACACAGGCAGGCGCATGTTCACTGCAGCACTATTCACAATGGAAAAATCAGGTAATAAACCTAAATGTCCACCAATGACAGACTAGATAAAGAAAATGTGGTACACATACACCATGGAATGCTATGCAGCTATTAAAAAGCATTAGATCATGTTCTTTTCAGGGACATGAATGGAGTTGGAGGCCATTATCCTTAGCAAACTAACACAGAAACAGAAAACCAAATACTGCATGTTCTCACTTAAGCAGAGCTAAATGAGGAGAACACATGGACACATAAAGAGGAACAACACACCCTGGGGCCTTCCAGAGGGTGGAGGGTGGCAGGAGAGAAGAGGATCACGAAAAATAACTAATAGGTACTAGGCTTAATGCGTCGGTGATGAAAGAATCTGTACAATAAACCTCCACGACACAAGTTTACCTGTATAACAAACCTGCACTTGTACCCCTGAACTTAAAACATAAGTCAAACAAAAAATGAGAGTTCTGATATTTTAATTACTTTTCAAAACTATTTATGGCCATGTGATCTTTATGATTATATTTCTTTCAATGGAAAATATCCAGTTCGTTTTTTTAATCTCCCTGACTTTAGTTTTTAAAAATCCCCCAATATTATAATATTTCTAAAATAAAATTTATAAGAAAGTAATGTGGAATTAAACAGAGAACTTGTCCAGGCGTGGTGGCTCATGCCTGTAATCCCAGCACTTTGGGAGGCCAAGGTGGGCAGATCACGAGGTCAGGAGATCGAGACCATCCTGGCTAACACTATGAAACCCTGTCCCTACTAAAAATACAAAAAATTAACCAGGTGTGGTTGCGGGCACCTGTAGTCCCAGCTACTTGGGAGGCTGAGGCAGGAAAATGGCGTGAACCCAGGAGGCAGAGCTTGCAGAGAGCCAAGACTGCACTACTGCACTCCAGCCTGGGTGACAGAGCAAGACTCCATATCAAAAACAAACAAACAAAAAAACAGAGAACTTACTAATGAATGTAATCAAAGCAAATTTTAAAATATAACAAAATCCAAATACAACTTTTTTCTTTATACATATATGTGTGTGTGTATATATATGTGTATATATATATATATATATTTGTTGCTATTAGATTACCTTAAAATTTTAAAGACGTTGAAAAAAGCAAGATCTTCATGCATAAGCTAAATATGCATTCAAATTTGTGAACACTGTCTTCGTTAAAAGTTTAAATGACACCCGTACATTTTAATTAAGTGCAAAACAGAAGCATATTTCTATTATAGTCTAGGATGTGCTCATTTCATCAACAAAAGGTTTCTGATTTTACACTACAAAATAAATTCCAATCCCTGCAAGTATGCTTCTTCGGCCATACATTTTTAGAAACTCTACAATGCAAAATAGCAATAAAACAAGCTCAAAGGATGAGGGGCTCAAATGTCACTATCTACCAGGTTAATTAACGGATTACTATGCTTTTTGAAATGCATTTTCATGCAAATTATTAGTTTATTTTTAAGCATGCTTAATGACATATCAGTAAATAGCAAATCAAATGGTAATACAAAATTTCGAGTACTACATATTTCTCTATGTAAATAGGACAATTATTCTAAATACAGAATACTTCTGACTAACCTACTTAGAAATTTTCTGTATCCTAGAAGATTATATAACTTAAACTAAAAAATGTCACTGTTTCTCAATAATTTGAGAAGGAAGAAAAATAGAAAAATGTGCTCACACTTCTGCACTAACCTCTCCCTAAAACTGTTGCTCTCTGTCTGTGCCTTTAGGATTCTCCAAAGAACTTGTAAATTCAATTATCTGATGAAGCGATGGCAGTTATTTAGAACTGAAAAAGAAAAAAATAACAGATTTTTATTCACCTTTTTAACCACATCTTTTATTATCAAAATGAGTTTACACCCTGCAGACTGAACACTTTTTTTAAAAAAATTGTGCTTTTAAACTCAAAATAATTTTGATTCAGGCTATAAACACCTTCCCCCAAACAAACTTACTCTGGGAACAGCCTTCAATGGAGTCAAGTGCAATATATCTAAATAAAAACATAATTGGAAACGGGGACGTCTCTGAAAAATAAAGACAATCATAAGCAGTAAGAGAGCATTATCCGAGCCATTTCAGGCAGAAAGACAGGGATAGGAAATAGCATTCTAAAACACTAAAATATGGTGAGTACCTCCATGGGCTTTAGGGTCTAACAACTGCATTCTAATTCCAGTCCTACCAATTGCTAATCGTGTGTCTCTGAGAAAGTTACTTACTTCCTGGAGGCTCAGTCTCTCATTTGTAAATGGAGGTAACACATCAGAGGGTGGGTGTAGAGATTATCTGAAGCAATCTATTATTGAGTGCTTAACACTCTATGTAGCACTGGGAAAAGTGCTCAAATTATTAGCAGCTGTGGCTATTACTACTATAGACCCTGGCTCACTTAAATTGCTGTCTCAAGGGATGAAAAATATAAAAGTGGGTCTATTAATTCTTTATTTTACTTTTTATACTTGACTTGGCCTCTTCTTCCTTTATGATCTTTATTTCTATTCCTCTTTCTCTGTGTCTTTGTTCTCACTAGAATTTGCTATTTAAAAATTTTTACATTAAAGTTTAATCACACAGTACATAGAACTCTTTGAGGACTAGAGTCTTTTTTTAAATTTTAGGGTTTGTCTTTTTTTTTTTAACTAAGGTACTTCTCAAGTTTATGAGAAATACTGAGAGAGCTTTTGGTGACAATCCTACCTGAAAATTAAATACCTCCACACACGCTCCTGCACCTGCTTTGATTTTTCACCGTAGTATTATCAGCTTTTAACATATTATACATTTAATCATTATATTTGTGCTTCTCAGCCTTCTGGCTAAGATCAAGTGTAGTATCTGTTCTTATCAGTTTAATTTTTGTCTCTCATTATTAAAATACAATCTATATAAGAAATTTCTTTTTTTTCTCTGCCATATAGGACCTAGATTAGAACCTGGCATTTGAGTGAGTGAGTGTATCTTTTCATTATTTTCCTTTGCAGTCTCCTCCTTGGGTTTTAATTTTTAATCTATGCATGTTTTTGCTAAACTTTAAGAAATAATTTCATACTACTTTGGTCATCAAAGACCAAACTTGAATTTTTCCCTTTGTTTCATAGAGTTAACATGTAAGATCTGTATAAATATAACTTCTATCACAATTCCATTTCATTACCTATAAAGTTTAACTTAGACATTTTAAAAGATTTCATATTCTTTATAAATTTATAATAGAATATTTATAACAGAAAAAAATCCTTCATTTTGGATAATTTATAATAAAGGCATGTTAGTTTGAAGCAATTAATTCTCAAGTTAACTATTTTGATTGGTATGAGCCTTGAAGATAAACATTTTATATAATTCTTAGTTGACATGGATACATGATTCCAAGTTTATTCAAGTCGGCACAAACTCAAAGACTTTCCGTATCTACTTTACTGGTTAGCTTTCTCTATAAAAACGACTGAACTTAAGCACAGAACATCAAAGGGGTTTGTCAAAATAATATATCTAATATTTTGGCAGAGCCGGAATATGCTGTTAGGTATAACAGTTTCTACCACTCTACCACCATCTTCCAGATAAAGCCTGCAAAGTGTATAAACTTTAATATATTTAAAATTTGGAAATCTGATTATTTTAGCTGTGGTGGTAGAAACATCATTTTTCTTTATTTGAAGTCTTAATTTATTTGGAGTCATATAGTTAATGTATAGTCCTCTTTCTCTTTTAAGACTAGATAGAAAATCACAGTACAGGTCTCACTCAGTGCTGTAGCAAGCCGAAGAACAGGGGCTAAACTAGTGTCCCATGAAAAATTGTAAAGCAAAGCTTGCAGGTGTGCATATCTGCATCATCACTTCAGTCTTTCCTGAGCACTTCTGGGCACATAGCCCATAACTACATCAGATTAATTATTGTGAGGAGAAAGATTCAAAGTAAACATTTCCCCATATGCATTTAAAAAATTGGGTACATTTTATACTGTTTGGGTGATGGGTGCACCGAAATCTCAATCAGCACTAAAGAACTTACTCATGTAACCAAACACCACCTGTTCCCCAAAAACCTATGGAAATAAAAAATATGTTAATTAGCTTGATTGTAGTAACCATCCCACAAGGTATATGTATATCGAAACATCACACTGTACTTTAAATATAGATACTTTTTATTTATCAGTTATGCTTTAAAAACAAAAATAAACAATGGGGAAAGGACTCTCTTTAATAAATGGTGCTGGGTAACTGACTAGTCATATGAAGAAGAATGATAGTAGATCTCGACCTTTCACCATATACAAAAATTAACTCAAGATGGATAAAAGATTTAAATGTAAGAACTCAAACTATAAAAACCCTAGAAGAAAACCTAGGAAATACCTTTCTTGACATCAGTCTTTGCAAACAATTTATGGCTAACTCATCAAAAGCAACTGAAACAAAAACAAAAATTGACAAGTGGGACTTAAACTAAAGAGCTTCTGAACAGCAAAAGAAACTATCAACCGGGTAAACAGACAACATACAGAATGGGAGAAAATATTTGCAAGTTATGAATCTGACAAATGTTTAATATCCAGAGTCTTATGGAATTCATAAGGAACTTAAACACTCAACAAGCAAAAACCAAATAACCCCATTAAAAAATGGGCAAAAGACATGACCAGACACTTCTTACAAGAAGACATACAAGTGTTCCCCAAACACATGAAAAAAATGCTCAACATCACTAATTATTAGAGAAATGCAAGTCAAAACCACAATGAGATACCGTTTTACACCAGGCACAATGGCTATAATTAAAAAGTCAAAAAACAACAGATGCTGACAAGGCTGCAGAGAAAAGGGAACACTTACATACTGTTGGTGGGAAGTAAATTAGTTCAGCCCCTGTGTAAAGCAGCTTGTAAATGTCTCAAATAACTTAAAACAGAACTACCATTCAACCCAGCAATCTCACTACTGGCTATATATCCAAAGGAAAATAAATTGTCCTACAAGAAAAAAAAAAAAAGACATATGCACTTGTATGTTTATCACAATACGATCTACAATAGGAAAGGCAGGGAATCAACGTAGGTGCCCATGAATGGTGGATTGGATAAAGAAAATGTGGTATATGTACACCATAGAATGCTGCATAGCCATTGAAAAGATGAAACCATATCCTTTGCAGCAACATGGATGTAGCTAGAGGTCATTATCTTAAGTGAATTAACACAGGAACAGAAAACCAAATACTGCATGTTCTTACTTATAAGTGAGAGCTAAACACTGGGTACACATGGATATAAAGATGGAAACGATAGATACTGGGGATTACTAGAGCCGGGAGAGTGGGACGGAGGCCGTGTCTGAAAAACTACCTACTGGTGCTATGCTCACTACCTGGCTGATAGGATCATTCACAACCCAAAACTTCGCAACACACAAACAAAAACAAAAGCAAACAAACAAAAGAACCTCATGTAACAAACCTGTACATGTATGCTATAAATCTAAATAAAAGTAGAACTTAAAAAGATATATATATACACATACAGTTAGAAAAAAATTTTCCACTGACATTCATCTGTGCTTTTGAGTGTCAGACACCAGGATAGTATTACCCTGCAGAAAAACATTTAGTCAAAGGCATCATTAACCTCTACAAATATAAACAGAGAAAAAAACTAAAATTAGTGAGACACACTTCATGTACTTCAATGGCATTTCTAGAGGGCAACAAAAAGATGAATTATCTGGTGACCAAATGTAAAACTGTACTGAATTTAGAGAAACTAGATTTAAATCACATTTATTCAATTACTAGAAATATGACCTTGTGAAAACTATAAATCTTTCTGATTCTCACATGTAGATTGAGGACAAAAAATGCTTGCCTAACCAGTATCACTGGAGATGATGTGAGGATAAGATGGGTTAATGTAAATAAAAGCATTCACATATTATAAATTGCCATGCAAATTTAACTTTTGGTACTAATTTTGATCTCTTAAAATAAGCTTGTATTTCAGACACATGATTCATATGACTAATCTAATTAAATTCTCATAAAAATTGAAAAAAAAATAAGCTTATATATATCTTAAGTAATTTTGTTTCATTTGAATGGGCTGAGCTAGGTTATACTAGAGTTTTTCAGTTTCAAAAATTTATAATTCCATGCTGCCCAGTTTTGCCTAACAGTCATTAAACATCACAAAATTGCCCACTGCTTGGTGAATAGGACACAGGTCAAGGTGGGGAGACTCATTAGGGAACATCTTCATAGAGCTGATAGCTGAAGGGTGGGTGAATTTTTCAGGGAAAAGTGCAAGAAAAATGAATAAATGGATTTAGATCTTAAAAAAGATAACATGAAGAACAGGTGGAAAGAAAAAGAAATCAAGACAGTGCTGCAGGATACAGAGAAAGGGAAATAAGAAAGAAAGGTGGGCAAATAGTACAAGAGTGAGGAAGGGATTGAATAGGGAGCAGAAGAGTTTCAATTCCAGCACTGTGAAAGGACTGAAAGGAATCACTGTGTCGTGGTGAAATGGGAACTAGTACATGCGAAAAAACAAAAATCAAAAACAAAACAAAAAGTAGGACAATAGAAAAAAGACAACAGACAGGATTAGTACCTACTTGTCTTTCCTTTTTATAAAAATTCCTTTTTATTGTTAAAATTTCTAATGCATTTTTAGAAGATGATGACAGTAAGGATGTCCATTACCCTTACTACTTGCTAAGCTCAAACGTGGGCAACACTGGTGTTAAGCCTTGCATGCACGTTAACTAATCATGAACTAATTTAATTCTGACAACAATTCTATGAATAGGTGTTCTACAGATGAATAACCAAGAAACAAAAAGGTTATTTTCAAAACAAAACTAAGTGGCAGAGATGGAACTTGAACCTCAGATAGTCATATTCTAGAGCTCAAGCTAACCACTATCCTTGCAACGAGAGCAAATTTGTTTGTTTACAAATATAAGAACAAGAAACACCTATTACTTCTGGAGACCTGTGTTACATGAGCCAATGGGAAATAAAAATGTTAGAAGAAGAGAACAAACTGAAGAAAATAATGTTTCAGAATTAGAAAATAATGCTACTACCAGAGAAAATTATTTTTCCTTTGTTTTCTTTAGCTGGCAAAAAGGACAGATGTTAATAGGGAGGCCGGCAAAGTGAAAATTGGCTCTCTCTCTAAATAATAAAGAACACATGAGAAAAAAAAAACAGTAATGTTTATAATTTTACATACAAACATAATAATTTTTCATTTTAATTATGTTCTTGAAATAAAATGATCATTGTGTGACAATAAAAGGTATTGAGTGTAATCATTTCATTCAGTTATATGTTAATTAAATAATTTTATTTGATATTATCTAAACACTTTCTTTATTCAACAGCTGATACCACATAACTACAAAAAATAACCATAATTAATTTTGCAAATTAATGCTTATTTATAGGAATTAGGCATTTTCCCATCATTAGGCCAGCAGAAACTACATTAATAGAATTAGAGATGGTTCTTACGCATGATTACAACTGAATCCACTGCTTCCAAGAACACACTGTTTATGGCTCTAATATTTCCAACTTTCTCTGAGAAACAGAAACTTCTTTTGGTTGTAGCTTTCAAAAATGCTTAGGAGCCCTTAGGTAATTTTAGCGAGCCAGTAATTATATCACGTCTTAATTTTAAGAAATCATCTGGGATACTCAGGTAATACTTTTATGTAAATAGAACACTGACCACTCAGTTTGATCCTGTGAGATTCTGATTAAGAAGAGCTTAACAGAAAATGTCAGAAACACGAATAATATCTCACTTAGGCAGGCAGGAGATACTCAGTGAAAAAGGTAATTTCTACTGGCCAGAAGGAAAAGTAATATAACATCCATGTTAGAAATTTAGTTTAGACATAGAATGCTCTATTTAAAACATACTGGTATCAGGTATAAAGATGACTAATATAATTCATTTTTTAAATAGAAAAAAACATATATTTTGGGTAAATTAAGTAAAGCCTAACTTTAAAAGGAAAGGCTCAATGTGAAATCTTTCAGGCCAATGATACTACTGCACCAGCATAGCTCGTTTTATTGCACTTTATTGCACTTTACAAATACACATTTTTACAAATTGAAGATTTGTGGCAACCCTGCATCCAGCAAGTGTATTTGCGCCATTTTCCAATAGCATGTGTTCACTTTGTGTCTCTGTGTCAGATTTTGGTAGTTCTTGCATTATTTCAAACTTTTTCATTATTAATATATATTAATATATGATTGTCTATTCATAATTACATTATTTTTACATTGTCATTATGTCTATGATGATGATCTGTGACCAGTGATCTTTGTTACTATTGTAATTGTTTTGGGGCACCACAAATCATGCACATATGAAACCACAAACTTAATAAATGTGTGTGTTGACTCCTCCAAACTACTGGCTGTTCCCTTGTCTCTTCCCCTTTTCTTGGGCCTCCCTATTGTCTAAGACCATATTGAATTTAGCCCAATTAATAACCCTACAATAGCCTCTAGGAGTTCAAATGAAAAGAAGAGTGGCATGTCTCTCACTTTAAATCAAAAACTAGAAATGATTAAGCTTAGTGAGAAAGGCATGTTCAAAGTTGAGACAGGACAAAGGCTAGGTCCCTTATGCCAAAGAGTTAGCCAAGTTGTGAACGCAAAGGAAAAGTTCTTCAAAGAAATAAGAAGTGCTGCTCTGGTGAACGCATGAGTGATAAGAAAGTGAACACCAGCCTACTGCTGATAGGAAGAAGTTTTTGGTGGTCTGGATCTAAGATCAAACTAGCCACAACATTCCCATAAGTCAAAGCCTAATCCAGCAAGGCCCTAGCTCTCTTCAATTCTATGAAGGCTGGGAGAGGTGAGGAAGCTGCAGAAGAAAAGTTTAAAGCTAGGAGAGACTGATTCTTAAGGTTTAAGAAATAAAGACATCTTCATAACATAAAAGTTTAAGGTGAAGTGGCAAATGCTGATGTAGAAGCTGTAGCAAGTTTTCCAGAAGATCTAGCTAGGATATTGATAACGGTGACTATACTAAACAACAGATTTTCAATGTAGACGAAGCAGGCTTCCATTGAAAGATGCCATCTGGGACTTTCATAACTACTGGGAAGACAGTGCCTGGTTTCAAAGCTCCAAAGAACAGGATGACTCTCTCCTTACGGGCTAATGCAGCTGATGACTTTGAGTTGAAGCCAATGTTCATTTACCGTTTCCAAAAACCTATGCCCTTATGAATTATGCTAAAGTCTACTCTGCTTGTGCTCTATAAATGTAACCACAAAGCCTGGATGACAGCACGTCTGTTTACAGCACGGTTTACTGAGCCTGTAAGCCCAAGCTTGAGACCTATTGCTCAGAAAAAAGATTCCTTTCAAATATTACCTCATTGATGAAAGCATCTGGTCACCCAAGAGCTCTGACTGAGATGTACAAGGAAATTAACGTTGTTTTCAAGCCATCTAATACAACATGCACTCTGCACCCCATGGATTGAGAAGTAATTTCAACTTTCAACTCTTATTATTTAAGAAATATATTTTTGTAAGACTATAGCTGTCATAAGCAGTGATTCCTCTAATGAATCTCAGCAAAGTAAATTGAAAATCTTCTGGAAAGGATTCATCATATTAAGAACATTTGTGATTCATGGGAGGAGGTTAAAATATCAACACAATAGGAGTTTGGAAGAAGTTAATTCCAACTCTCATAGATGACTTTGAGGAACTCAAGACTTCAGTGGAAGAACTAACTGCAGATGCAGTGGAAATAGCAAGATAACTAGAATTAGAAGTGAAACCTAAAGACGTGACTGAATTGCTGCAGTCTCATGATAAAACTTTAATGGATGAGGAATTGTTTCTCACAGATGAGCAAAGAATATAGTTTCTTGAGATGGAATCTATTACTGGTGAAGATGCTAGAGATGGCAACAAATGATTTAGAATATAATATAAACCTAGGTAATCTTTATCAACTAAGTGGTGGGGTTTGAGAGGATTCGCTCTAATTTTGAAAGAGTTCTACTGTGGGTAAAATGTTACCAAACAGCATCACATGTTACAGAGAAATCTTTCATAAAAGGAAGAGTCAATCCATGTAGTAAACTTCATTGTTGTCTTAGCCACCACAACCTTTAGAAACTCCACCCTGATCAGTCAGGAGCCATTAACTTCAAGGCAAGAGCCTCCATGAGCAAAAAGATTATGACTTACAGAAGGCTCAGATGACCATCAGCATCTTTTAGCAACACAGTATTTTTAAATTATGGCATGTACATTGTTTTTTAGACATAATGCTATTGCACACTTATTAGACCACAGTATAGTATAAACATAACTTTTATATGTGTTGTGAACCAAAAAATTTGTGTGACTTGCTATATTGCAATATTTGCTTTATCGCAGTGGTCTGGAACCCAATCTGCACTATCTCCAAGGTATGCCTGTAGATTGCCTTCTTCCATATTTGCAGTCTAGGAAAAGAAATGGTTAGCTAATGTGGTAATGAGTATAAAGTACTTTCAGAGTGCAGGACATATATTAAGTTTATAAGAGATGGTAGATCTTATTATGAAGATCTGCTCAGCAAGCACATCATAGTATAATAATATATTAATTGTGAATTCTACAAAATTATGATGTATTTTATTGATAATAGCTTACCAATTTTTATACCCTTTAATTAAATTACTGTTTTAAGGGAGAAGCAAATCATTTTAGTACTATTTGTCTTTTAATTACATAATTTTAAACCTTCAGGACTTATTTCACCACTAGATAGCTAAATACTCCATTTATCCATCCATCCTTCCATCTGTCAGTCAGTCTAACAGTTCATCAACCCTCTATCCATACTCCTGTCAGAGATTTAGCTCTCTGTTTACAGGTACCTAGTGTATTCTAAGTAAACATATCATTGTTGATATATGGGTAATACTCTGTCTTATCATTCATCTTGAAGTTTACAAACACATAATAGTGTCTCCTTTTTAAAAACTGATGAAAATGATCACCTTGGGCAAAATGTTCCTCCTGCCCAACCCCAGTGAAGGATACTATTACTAGGTGATTATGCACTATCTTCTTTAAAGGTTATAATATTTCTGATTTATTTTTCCTCCAGAAGGGCAAGAAATAGAAGATAGAAATTTTGACTGGGCTATTGTTAGATGACTTTCCGAAGTGAAGAGGTAGGTCATCATTGCACAACTGAGCTATGAAACAAAAAAAAAACCGAACTGCTGTTAAATATCTGACAGCACTGTGATGGCTATTCAAAACAACAGGACCCTGGTCCCCCTTCAAGAAAAAAACCCCAAAACTAAATACATTTGTGTGCAGTAAGGGCTTACTCACTATTCATTACTGCCTATAATCTTATGAATATATATTAAGGCAATCTAAAAGTGTTATAGCAGTTGTAATATTTTAATCATGCAAAATATTTTTCTTACTTGGTGATTCATCCCTAATTCCTGGGTAGAGAAATGAAGCTAAATCATAGGCTTTTTATGACAAAGGGAGGGGAGGGTACTGGTCTGTCATTATCATTAAATCACAGGGGTTGTTAGACAGTGTTTAGCAACGAAAAAATGATCAAAAGGACCTCTATGTTTAAAAGTATTAGTCATTTCAAAACTAAAGACAGTGAACCTAAGCAATGAGCATACATCCACTATGAAGCTATTTTAAAAAAGGAGGACCTATATTAAATATAAAATTGTTAGTAGGATCATCTGTTTCAGCTCTCATAAAGCTCATCATCAATAAATTGCAGCATAACATAAAGGAAAAAGAAACATGCCTGTATCTGGTGAAAGTCAGTGTGTAGAACTTCTGGAGAAAACCCTGAATTTGCTTTTTTACCAAAGTATCCAAAACCTGGAAAACTAGAAAGTTGAGATGCTCTATTTAGTCAGACCAGAAATTATCCTTTACGTATATAATCTGGATAGAATGTGGTAGTTAGCTAATCCTAAATTAAGTCCTTTGTTTTTATTTGTTGCATAAAGCACAGATTCTAATAAACACAGAGTGTTACATCATCACACTTCAAAGCCTTCTGTAAACCAAGCAACTCACAGCAACATCTCTGCCTTCAGCAATCACACTGCAGTAAATCACCCAAGTGACCTTATTTGCTTATTAGAAACTCTGTGTACAGGTTGCAAATGTCAGAGTATGAATTTACATTTTAAAAAGTGTATCTTGCAGTGGTTTAATGAAAATATTTCAACAATCTCAGGTCAAATTCAACTATTTATACCTCTGCCTCCTTGGGTTTAAAGATTTTGTCCTAGATTCACATATTCTTCACAAGCCATACTTCATGAACACTCCTCTTAACATCTCAACGTTGTAACAGTTTGAAATGCCATTTGGAAAGGGGGCTGTTACTACACCATCATTTCCACTCCCAACTCAATAGTATGCCGATAAATAATTTAAACGTTTGATTCTTGTGTTGTTTATGGTCTCAGAATGATATTTATCTGTATATACCAACACAAATACTTTATAAATAAGCTGGGGGGGGGTTAAAATTTATATTGTATATCATGTATTAACTTAAACTGATGTAATACATCAGTTTAACTCTGAAAATAGAACCATGACACATTCATATTCTACTCTAGAATACAGAAAAAAAAATCACAATAATTGACCTTCGTATGTATGTTTTGCTTTAAAATTATTTTTCTTCTTGTGGAAGATGGCAAAAAAGATCACCAAGAAGAATTTCTGGGGAAGAATTTGTCAGGGGTTATGGCAGGGCAGTGAGAAAAGTCAGTTGATTAGAAAGAAACCTGCCTGGGCCATGAGTCTGTATGTAATTTTCTCATTCTACTTATATTCCCAGAAGTATTTTCAAAATTATTTTGAACATTACAGAAATAAATCATCAATAATACCACCACTGCTACCACCCCCAACCACATGTACATACTCCAGGAACAGAAAGAGGCACCAGGGTGTAACAGAAAGAATACGGGCTGTGGAAAACACTGCGTAACCTTTACCTGCCATGGGCTGGAGGAAAGGCTTCAGTTAATTAAAGGCCTCAGTCTCTACAACATGCCTTATAGTGTGGTCCAAAATACAGTCATAAGTTGCTTTGTGCACTTCACTTTATTGTGCTTTGCAGATACTGTGTTCTTTTCAAATTGAAAGTTTGTGGAAACCCTGGCTGGGCAACTCTGTCGGTGCCATTTTTCCAACAGCATATGCTCATTGCATGTCTCCGCAGCACATTTTGGTAATTATCGCAATGTTTCAAACTTTGTCATTATCACTATACTATATTAAACTGAATACTTTATAAAAATGATTAGCAAATAGAAGGCCCACAAAAGAGGGGCCCTAATACTCACATTCTCCCCACATCATTTAAAATGTGGTATAATCATTTGTATTATTCAAATGGATTAGAAAGAGCACTCTGGCCTTGGGAACAGAGTTTTCTTTCTGATTTAATGCCAACTTGATAATGTTCTAGGTGAAGAAATGCCACTAAATAAATATAATAATGATTCTGATGATATAAAAGGCATTATGTTTCTTTCTTTACGGCTAAACAATGTGAAAACTTAAGTGAATATAATACATCAGGAAAATGTATTTTATCTTTCTAAGCATGAAATATGAAACCTGCCTATTTATTAAGTACATTTAGGTCTCAGCATTACCCACATTTCTATCTATTGTATTAAAGAATATTGGTGATTATTACACTGAAGATTAGCAGCTAAAAAGACAAATGTGAGACTATACAGGCAAAAGGTTTTTGTTGTCGTTTTGTTTCTTGATTTTTTCCTAGAATATGGCTGTAGATTCTATTGCAGAAACAGTAAGATGTCCTCTGGTAGTCACCATCTTGATTTTTTCCTAGAATATGGCTGTAGATTCTGTTGCAGAAACAGTAAGATGTCCTCTGGTAGTCACCATCTTGATTTTTTCCTAGAATATGGCTGTAGATTCTGTTGCAGAAACAGTAAGATGTCCTCTGGTAGTCACCATCTTGATTTTTTCCTAGAATATGGCTGTAGATTCTGTTGCAGAAACAGTAAGATGTCCTCTGGTAGTCACCATGAAGGCTACATTCAAAGCTTTATTGATACAAATCAGTCTTGCCTCTCAGTTTTCCAAAAGTATCCTCTTATTTTGAAGAGATAGTTAAGAGCATCCTTAAACTTGGCTAACTCTTTGGCATAAGGGACCTAGCCTTTGTCCTATCTCAACTTTGAACATGCCTTCTCACTAAGCTTAATCATTTCTAGTTTTTGATTTAAAGTGAGAGACATGCCACTCTTCATTTGAACTCCTAGAGGCTAACTGTATGTATGCTCAAAAAATTCAGACATGTTACCTATAGCAGGGTTATATTTCCTAGTGACAGAGGAAGTTTAAGTGGCTTCTTTAGAAAAGTTAAATTTGTTCTGGCACCAAATCCTGCTTCCCAGGGAATTAAAAATTTGATGAATTTTATTACTTGATTAACACATGCAATCTTGCCACTGTAGACTCTTCACAGTAAAAATCTGTATTCAATTCACTTGCTCAGTAGTTGGAAATACCAATGGCATAGAATATTTTGCTAAAGACAGAAAATATACCATTTAAATCCTAATTTTTAATACTTTCTATATCTGAATTCATTCTATAATATTGAACTACACTGTAGGTTAAAAGCACAAGAATAAAGTCAGAAAGATAAAAGGCCAAAACGAGACAAAAAATGCAAGGGAGAAGAAAAAGGAGTCTTAAAGCTAAGCTTGGAACAACAAAAAGTTGAAAGAAGAGATCCATTGGCTGATTATGGGAGATGCTACAATCCTAACAGATTAATAACAGAGAATTGTCCTGTAATATTCTTTTATCTTTTCTAATAGGTTAGAGGGTCAAAGTTAATATTGTACTTTTTCATGTTTAATGTTAAATTTGGGATTTTAGGTTGAAATTATTAACTGAATAAATAAAGAAAAAGGAAGATATGACATAATACTAGGATACAAAAGAAAAACCCAAGATTTTTATTTGGATGGAAATACAATGTGAAAGGAAAATGTGATGGCTGCCAGGAAAGCCAATACAACTTTAACTCCGTGAATAAGAGAGCAGCATCAAGATAAAGGAAGGTAATGGGGCTCTGTACGTCATACTTGCCAGACCATATCTAGAATACTCTGCTGTTAGTGTAGGAGGAATGTGAACAATGCTGGGTGCATTTTGATAAGGGAGATGCAGTGGTAAGAGGTTTGGAAAGCATCATGAGAATCGATTTAAGAAACTAGCAGTATCTGGTCTGGAAGAGGAAAAACCAGGGAGAGGTGGTAATCTAAGAAGTATGTTAAATGTCTTTCTGATTTGAATGGCTGGCACATAGAACATGTGTTAGCCGCAGAGTATAGAACTAATGCATTGATTTTAAGATAACATTTTTAATTATTAAAAAACAATACTGTTTATCTCATGAAATAGTGATATTCCTAGCACTGCAAAGTATTCGAGTAACAGGTGATTATTTGTAAGAAATTTCTAGATGGGACTTCTGCACTGAACTGGGAGGGTGAAGCAGAGTACCTCACAACAGGAAGATGTTGTGATTTCAATTTCAGAGTTATGGCTGGTGTTATTAAAATATACTTAATTAGAAGGTGTGTTGTAAATTATGTTGGAAATGCTCTCCTGCACCTTTCCTGCCCCCCCAAATTTAAACTATATAAAGTAAAAACACGATACAATTCTCCCATTACCTATTTAGACCATTACATCTTCAATACTTTGTGAGTATTCAAAGAGAATTATTAAAATGCAAATATTCTCAGAAAAAGCAATAACGTATGTGAATGTACCACTTGTTAACAGAAAGACATGGAAGAGATGGGTTGTAAGAATAATTAAGGTCCAAGTGGGCACAAATCTGTAACAGGCAAAATGTGGGAAACAGGTCAACAATATTTCTTCAAGGTTCTCTTGGAGACCAAATAGATGACTGAGGATTCAACTATAATTTCTATAAAGGATGGCTCAGTTTTCCAATGTCCATATCATTGCAACTTATAACTAGTATAGCTTCCAGAAGAGGTGACTAATGTAAAAACATTCAGTATTTATTTATTAAAATAGGACATCTTCGTGTAACAAGTACCTATAGACATTTAAGCAGATAACTAAATTTCAAAAGACCCAATTTGTGTCAAGATTTTCAAAACCGAACCAGGCTTTCATATACAGTGTAATTCTGTGTCATCATATATAAACTAACATTTGGGGGTCTTGCTGACTTATGGGGGTCATAGTAATACACTACACTATATAATATAGATAATACATATATTACTATGTATGCTTTCATAATATTCAATATTTGTTAAAGTTAATATATTAATATATTTTAGATAGATCTTTATAGCTTGACCCAAGATTTTTCTCCTAAATATCATCATGGAAAATTCTATACATTTCCATTTGTTGACAATGATAAAATAATTTTTTAATTTAAATTTAAAATTTTTATGGGTATATAGTAGGTATATATGTTTATGGGGTACCTGAGATATTTTGATACAGGATACAATATGTAATAATCACATCAGGGTAAATACAGTATCCATCATCTCAAGCATTTATCCTTTTTTATGTTACAAACATTCCTAATACACTTTTAGTTAAAATTTTAAAATGTAGAATAAATTACTGTTGACTGTAGTCACCCTGTTGTGCTATCAAATATTAGGTCTTATTCATTCTATCAAACTATGCTTTTGTAGCCATTAAGCATTCCATTTCCCTCTCACTACCCCACTACCCTTCTCAGCCTCTGGTAACCATCCTTCTATTCTCTTATCTCCATGAGATCAACTGTTTTAATTTTTAGCTTCCATAAATCAGTGAAGATGTGCAAAGTCAGTCTTTCTATGCCTGGCTTATTTCACTGAACAAAATGACCTCCAGTTCCACCCATGTTGCAAATAACAGGATTTCATTCCTTTTATGGCTGAATAGTATTCCATTGTGTATATGTACCATATTTTCTTTATTCATTCGTGTACTGATGGACACTTAGGCTGATTCCAAATCTTGGCTATAGTGAACAGTGTTACAATAAAAGGGGAGTGCAGATATCTGCTCCATATACTGATTTCTTTACTTTTGGGTGTATACCTAGCAGTGGTATACTGGATCATATGGTAGTTATATTTTTAGTTTTTCTGAGTAATCTCCATACTGTTCTCCACACTGGCTGTACTAATTGACAACCTCACCAACAGTGTATGAGGGTTCTACTTTCTCCACATCCTCACCAGGATCGTTATTGCCTGTCTTTTGGAAAAAAGTTATTTTAACTGGGGTGAGAAGATTTCTCATTGTAGGTTTGATTTGCATTTCTTTCGTGATCAGAGATGCTGAGCACTTTTCCATACACCTGTTTGCCATTTGTATGTCTTCTGTTGAGAGATGTATATTCAGATCTTCTGCCCATTTTTAAATAAGATTATTAAATTTTTTCCTATTGTTTGAGCTCCTTATGTATTCTGGTTATTAATCCTTTGCCAGATGGATAGTTTGCAAATATTTTTCCCATAATGTGGATTGTCTCTTCCCTTTGTTTCCTTTGTTGTGCAGAAGCTTTTTAACTTGCTCTCATTTCATTTGTACATTTTTGCTTTGATTGCCTATCCTTAGTTTAGGCATAAACTATGTCTAAGATTTCAGTCTTTAATCCATTTTGATTTGTTTTTTGTATATAATGAGAGACAGGGATCTAGCTTCATTTTTCCACATATGGATATCCAGTTTTCCCAGCACCATCTGTTGAGGAAGCTGTCCTTTCCCCATTGTATGTTCTTGGCACCTTTGTTGAAAATGAGTTCACTATAGATACATGGATTGATTTCCGGGTTTTATATTCTGTTCTACTGGTATTTGTGTCTGTTTTTATGGCATTACCATGCTGTTTTGGTCACTATAGCTCTGTAGTATAATTTGAAGTCAGGTAATGTGATTGCTCCAGTTCTGTTCTTTTTGTGCAACATGTCTTTTGCTATTCTGGGTCTTTTATGATTTCAAGTAAATTTTAGGATTGTTTTTCCATTTATTTGACAAATATCATTGGTATTTTGATAGGGATTCTTAATTTCTTTCTTGACCTAGCCTTGAATTGGTATGGTCATTGGTATATGGCCATTCGGGAGCATATTGTCTTATCTGAATGTGTTTGTACAGTTTCTAAAATTCTTCTTATTAACTTCCGGTTTTATTCCATTTTGGTCAGAGAAGATGCCTGATATTATTTCAATTTTTTTGAATATTTTAGGACTTGCTTTGTGGCCTAACATATGGTCTATTCTTAAGAATGTTCCATGAGCTGAGGAGAACATGCCTTCTGCAGCCGTTGGATGAAATGTTCTGTAAATATGTATCAGGTGCATTTGGTTTATAGTGCTGATTACATCTCACGTTTCTTTGTTGATTTCCTGTCTGAAAGATTTGTCCAAAGGTGAAAGTGGGGTATTGAAGTCTCCAGCTGTTATTGTATTGAGGTCTATCTCCCTCTTTAGCTCTAATAATATTTGCTTTATATATATGGATGCTTCAGTGTGGGGTGCATATATAATTGTTATATTCTCTTGTTGAATTGACCCTTTGTCATTATATAATGACCTTATTTGTCTCTTTTTATAGGTTTTGTCTCAAAATCTATATTATCTGGTATTCATGCTGCTACTCTTGCTGTTTTATGCTTTCTGTTTGCATAGAATATCTTTTTCCATCCCTTTATTTGCTAGTCTATGAGTGCTTTTATAGGTGAGGTATGTTTATTGTAGGTAGCAGATATTTAGGTCTTGTATTTTTATCCATTAAGCTACTCTATGTTTTTGATTGCAGAATTCAGTCCATTTACATTTAATGTTATTACTGATAAAGACTTATTGCTGCCATTTTGTTATTTGTCTTCTGGTTGTCTTGTTGTCTTCCTTCTTGTCTTCCTTGTTGTGAAATTGATTGGTGATATGTTTTAATTTCTTGCTTTTTATTTTTTGTCTATCTGTGGTAGGCTTTTTGATTTGTGGTTCTCATGAGGCTTGCAAGTAACATCATATAATCCACTATTTTAAACTGATGACAACTTAACTCTGATTGCAAAAACAAACAAGCAAAGAGAAAAACTGATAAAAACTCTACCCTTGAACTTCATCTTGTCAGCATTTTAACTTTTTGTTTGTATTTATATCTTATTATAATTATGTCTATGTCTTAAAAAGCTGTTGTAGTTAGTCCATGCAACACAACTGAAGCCTTATCATATTCCATATTTGTCTGTGTACTTATTATTACGAGTTTTGTGCCTTAAGGTGATTTCTTATTGCTTATTAACATCATTTTCTTTAAGACTGAAGTACTCCCTTTAGCATTTCTTGTAGGTCAGGTTTAGTGTTAACAAAATCCCTCAGCTTTTGTTTGTCTGGGAAAGTCTTAACTTCTCCTTCATATTTGGAGGATATTTTTGCTGGATATAACATTCTAGGATAAAAGTTTTTTTTCCTTCAGCACTTTAAGTATGCCATGTCACTCTCTCCTGGCCTGTAAGGTTTCCACTGATAAGTTTGCTGTTAGATGTATTGGAGCTCTTTTGTATGTTATTTGTTTATTTTCTCTTGCTGCTTTTAGGATCCTTTCTTTATCTTTGGCCTTTGGGAAATTGATTTTTAAATGTCTTGAGGTAGTATTATTTGGGTAAAATCTGCATTGTGTTCTATAACCTTCTTGTCCTTGAGTATTGATACCTTTCTCTGGGCTTGGAAAGTTCTGCGTTACTATCTCTTTGAATAAACTTTCTACCTGAATGAATCAATCTCTCTCTCTCTCTCTCTCTCTCCATCCTCTTTAAGGCCAACCACTCTCTCTCTCTGTCTCTCTCTCCATCCTCTTTAAGGCCAATCACTTTTAGATTTGCTTTTTTGAGGCTATTTTCTAGATCCTGTAGGCATGCTTCATTCTTTTTTGTTTTTTGTCTTTTCTATGCATTTTCAAATACCTCGTCTTCAAGCTCACTAATTCTTCTGCTTGATCAATTCTGCTGTTCAGAAACTCTGATGCATTCTTCAATTTGTGAACTGAATTTTTCAGCCCCAGAATTTCTGCTTGATTTTTTTCAAAAGTATTTCAATCTCTCTGTTAAATTTATCTGACAGAATTCTGAATTCCTTCTCTGTTAAACTGCATTTCACGAGCTTCCTCAAAACTGCTATTTCATTTTTTTTTTTTTTGGTCAGAAAAGTCACATATCTTTGTCTCTCCAGGATTGGTTACTGGTGATTTATTTAGTTTGTTTGGTGAAGTCATGATTTCCTGGAAGGTCGTGATGCTTGTGGATGTTTGCCAGTGTCTGGGCATTGAATAATTAGGTATTTATTGTAGCCTTCACGGGTCAGCCTTGTTTATATTGGTCCTTGGGAAGGTTTTCTAAGTATTTGAAGACTTAGGTATTGTGATCTAAGTCTTTGGTCATTGCAGTGGTATCTGTATTAAGGTGCTCCACTCTTGTTGACTCATAGAGGTACTACCTTGATGGTCTTCATTAAGATCTGAGATAATTCACTGGATTATCAGGCAGAATCTCTTGTTCTCTTCCTTTACTTTCCCCCAAACAAAGTTCGTCTCTCACTCTATCCTGAGCTGCCTGGAATTGGAGGAAGGGGTGATGCAAGCAAGTTCACTGCCAACACCACTGGAACTGTGCTGGGTCACACTTGAAGCCAGCACAGTACTAGTCCTCACCCAAAGTCTCTGGTGACTACTGCCTGGGTACCAGTGATGTTTATTCAAAGGCCAAGGGTTCTTTAGTCAGCAAGTGATGCATCCTGCCAGGCCTGGGTCCTTCCGTTTAGGGCAGTATGTTCCCTTCTGGCCCAGAGTAGGTCTAGGAATGCCATGCTGGTGCTATGGCCTGGCACTAGGAACTTTAGAAACCTACTTCATGCCACAATTTACTGTGGCTGAGGTGGCACCCACATTGCAAGCAATGTCCCTTTCACTCTTCTCTTTCCTTTCCTCAAGCAGAAGGAGCCTCTCTCTCCATGGCCACCACCACCCCAAGGCCATGGCACCCACTGCCTGGTTACTGCTGATGTTTATTCAAAGCCCAAGGGCTCCTTGGTCAGCAGTTGGTGAATTGTGCCAGACCTAGGTCTCTCCTTTCAGGGGAGTGGGTTCTCTTCTGGCTCAGGGAAGGTTGAGAAACGCCAGCTAGGAGCTAAGGCCTAAAACTGGTGGCTTTAGGAATCTGCTTGGTGCTTTCTTTTACTGTGGCTGGCTGATCCCCAGGTTGCAAGACAAAGCCCTTTCCACTCTTCCCTCTCCTTTCCTCAGGCAGGCGTCTCTTCCCACTGCCAATATATCCGGGAATGTGCTGGGTTACATCTGAAGCCAACATGGTTCTGGGTCTCATCAAAGGCCTGTGGTAATTGCTACTTGGCTACTGTCGACGTTTACTCAAGGTCCAAGTGTTCCTCAGTCATTAATTAAAGAATCCTGCCAGGACTGAGTTCTTCCCTTCAGGGAAGCAAGTTCCCTTAAGGCATAGGGTGGGTCTAGCAATGTCTTCTGAGAGCTGGGGCCTGAAATAGGGGCTTCGGGTCTCTGCTTGGTGTTTTATTTTTACTGTGGCTGAGCTGGTATCCGAGTTATAAGAAAAAGTCCTCTTTACTCTTCCCTCTCCTTTCTTGTGTATCCCATGTCCACTGGCTCTAATCCCAGTACGACACCAGGACTTGCTCAGGAACTGCAGTCCTTGCGGCCTAGACTTTCAAATTTATCTGGAACTCCAAGGTACTTTAGTGTGCAGTGTTGGGTCTAGCTGGAACTCAGGTTCCGAATGCTGGGACAGCAGACAATACCCCTCTGCCTAGGGCTGGTCTAATGGCTCTCTTTGAGGGTGCTGGCTGAATTCTGCCCATGTTACCTTCTGCTGTGACAGGGCAGCAATGAGTTCCAATGCAAAGTCCCACAATCACTGTGTTTTCCCTCCCCTAAGCAAACAGATTCTCGTTTTCCATGTCCCACGTGGTGCAGCCAAGGGGTGGGGGAGGGTTGGTATAGGGAATTCAAGACTGTCTTTCTTACCCTCTTCTGTGCCTCTTTGCTTGAAATAATGTTAAAATGAGGTACTATGATCGCTGACCTGATTTTTGGTTCTTATGAAGGTACTTTCTTGTGTGGATAGTTGTTCAATTTGGTGTTCCTGTAGGGAGGACAATGGCTGGAGAGTTCTATTCAACCATCCTGCTCAAATTTATATTTTCTACTCCCGCAACTGGCTTCCTCTCCTGGCTTTGGTATCCTCAGGAATAATACCACCAGCATACTTTCTATTGTTCAAAGTGAAACCTTACATTTTCCCTTCTATACTCCATGTTCAAATAGATTCTGAGTTCCTTCACTACAAGAAAGGGCTTCGTATACTTTTTCTATTCTATTGACATTACTTTAGTTCATGCCCTAATTATCTTTTAGGTGTACTGCAATTTCTCATAATTAATATCTGTACTTCCAATCTCTTTCCTCATGAAAGCTCCCTTACACACTGGTACATGAGAACTTTTACTAAAGCCTACATTCTTATCAAGTAGCTCCCTAGTCAAAAACCTGCAGCAACTCACTATAAAATCATAGAAAAAAGACTAATTAATATGGCATTAAAATCTTCTATTATGTGATCTCCATCTATGTTTTCAGCTTTATCTCTTAATACTTCTTTCTATAGTCATCATTCTCCAATTAATCTATTGTACTGTCCATTATCTAAGAATAGTCTATGATTTCTAATAGCTGAAATGGCTTTCTTCATTTTTTCCTGCTATAATCTTGTCCATTTCCCAAGTCTAGGCTTAAAAGTCTTTGTCTTAATCTCAGTATCTCTCCCCTCCTCCCCTGCCACTTATTTTTTCATTTTTCTTGTCCTCTCTTCTCCCATGGAACATTCTTGCTCCTTGTTCCTTTTCCACTTATTGCATTAAGACTTACATCACAGTTTGGGTTTTATACATCTCTTTACCTCCACTTAAGGGTCAAGGACAGCACTGCAAAGATATAACAAAGATTGAAGTAGATACCAGTATTCTGTAAATGTATTTTGGTTTGATTATATTACACTACCAAGTATAGAAGGGTTTAGTCTAGGAGCATTACTTTAGCACCCGGGCGGTGAGAAGGATCACGTACAAATTGCTACATGTCTAGTATTTCTTTGGATTTTTTTATGGAAATGAAGAGGATATTTGTTTCCCAGAATAGTACTGTACTTCTTTAGTGTAGATAACCCATCACATTGATTTATTTGTCGGCATAAAGAGACAGACAACACAGAGCATTCTGTGGGTTAACTGGGGCACATTTGTGCTATCAGTCACAACTACAGCCTCCTCTCCTAGGTGCTCTGATGTTATGTGGAACAGTGATTGGTTGGGTGGGAAGAAAGTAGGGAACCATCTCTCTTTGCCCTCAATGTCACTGAGCAGCACAGGGTGGTGACAGATGCTGCAGGCTACTTACTAAAAAGCACTGGCTGTTTTCTTCTTACTGTCAGAGTAAAATTCTGTCTGGGTGTCCACTTCATCAAGTGATGTCTTCCTGAGACTCAGGGGTAATTCCTGATTAAGTCACTCATATTAATATCATTCCTCTTCCTAGAAAATTTTTCTGGGAGATGTGAGACCCAACTCTGGTCAATAAAATATGAAAGAAATTTTGCTAAAGAAGTAACTTCATTCTTGAAGAGATACACAAAAAAATCTGTTTGCATTTTGTTGTATCTGAAGGTGGGTGACACTTGGAGTCATGGCTCTTATCTAATGATTAACAGGTGCCACCCTTTGGACATTGCTGGCACCCTGAAAATTGAAAGCAAAAAGAATAAACTGGGGAACTTGATACTGTCACAAGTGCTGGGGAAACTAGACTTTAGGGTTTTTATTATGTGACAAATATATTTTCCTTATTATTTGAGCCAGCTGAGTAGGAGGGTTTCTTTATTGTAGCTGGAGCCACCCTGACACATAGGACTTCATGTTGGCATCAGGCACCTTGCTCAGGTGGCAGATGCTAATCATTATTACGGCTTCAGGGGACAAGCACATTATTTCTATTGCCTGCTTGAAAAATTGTGCTGATTTGTTGCTAGGTCCTGAATCTGCCATTTTTTTCATGGATCTAGTAACATGTCTTTAAAATATACTGTACATTTCCTTTGTAATAATTATCAAACTTACAATGCCTAATATTTGTAATAATTATCAAACTTACAATGCCTAATATTTATCTTCTTTACTAGTTTAAAAGCTCTATGAGGGCAGTGACTGTATCTGCTAGGAGAATTCCCATATTTACAGTAATCAGCTCAGAGCTGTCACAGAGGTGTTCAGTAAATAGGAACCCAGTAAGTATCTGTAAAATGCATGAAAGAAGGAGTAAATGAACACACAGAGAACATCAAAAACATTCTCCCTGGTTATTTGTATTGCTCACACCTCCCCTGCCTTGCCTTCTTACCAATTCAGGACTACAAAGGTATGCTGTGTCTTGAATTTTAGGAGAAGAAACAGAAAAAGGAAGGACGCTATCATTACAACTACTGTTTGCTCTCTCCCACTGAGTGGAGGAAAATAAACAAGTCTCAGAGGTAACTTACAAAATATTTTCATAGAGTAAAACTACAATCATCTCCAATATTGCTTACTAGCTCTAAATATTATTTAAGAAATATTATTTAAGAAATATTTAGTTACACTTTTTAAAGCCTGGTCCCCTAAGTCCAGAGCCTCTGCTATTATCTCAGAAGACTTCATTTATTGTCTTCTGTGTTGGTGGATGTGGGGACCTGGAGAGCAGGGCTCCATATTGAAACCTTCAGGACAGCAAGATCCACAGCTCTTTCCTTTGATGTGAACCACGTCTGCACTAACCTCTCTGTTTAAAGCCAAAATGAAACTTAGGAATAATTCAGTATAACTGAGCCGAGCAAAGATTTATCCATCAACTATTTTAAGTTCCTCATTTTTCAGATGAGGAAAATGAATGTTTCTGTCATTAAGATCAACCTTAGTCTTTTTTTTTTTTTTTTTTGGTCCTATAATGTAATAAAGAAGTGAATGTGGACAGTCATATTCTCTGGTAACAAAAAGGATATTTCCCTGGCAATGCTGTTCCAACTCGGTAGTCAGTGTAGCTCTTGCTTGGATGGAAGTTGAAAATGAAAAGAAGACCTGCTCTTTCAAAAGCAATGATCTTATTGCCTTCATGTTTTTCACTCACATACGCCTGCAAGAAGTAACACACATGTTACATTTAAATATTACCTAGATGCTGCTACAAGTACATTATTTTTTGTCTTTCTCAATAGCCTGGTTATTAAATCAAAAATGAGTATTTCAGAACACTATATTTTTTTGAACATGTTACAATTTTGCTGTACCTAACTGTGAGCCAAGAACAGTCTCAAAAATTGTTTAGTGGAGTATACAAAGCTCACCAGCCACTTGCCAACCTCACAGCACAAATAGAGAAACAGTGTTGTGGCTCAGGTTTTAAGTAAAACCACTGTACCTATACATACTACAAAGTGTTTGTTTGTATATATTAGACCTACTTATAAGTGAATTTTCTTTAAGACTTTTAGTCTCCAGCTTAATGCGGTTAGGTACATAAAATTACTTTTTAAATTTTAATGTAAACATTGTTATTTTAATATAGTTTCTGAAATTATAGTTCTCTTAAACATTTTACGTTTTTACCCAACTTTGTCAGATTCAATGGCAACCTAAAGTCAATTACAATACTTTTTTTTTCTTAATGAAAAGATAAGGTCTGAAAAGAAATTACATCTGTAAACTCTCTTCTTTTATTCATTATCATGTATTTACAGTTGGCTGTGAAAAGCCTTTGCTTTTTCAACACCACCCTCACTCAGCCCCAGCTTTGAGAGGACTTATTGCCATGCATATCCGCAGCACCACTCTTGGTAATTTAGAAATGTGAACTAAAGCTCTAGAGTAAACAGGGTGCCTTTTGGTATTCAACGTTGTTCCTATTGAAAAGGAGCATCATTTTGCTCTCTCTTCTGGAAATAGCATTACTAACAAACGTGATTAGGGCATTCGTGTCATGGAACAAATCTTACTGAATATATAAATACCTTTGTTCAGCCATTAAAAAAAAAAGACTCATAGACACCAAAGTAAAAACACATCAACAGTAATTTCAAACAGCCCCAGTATAAAGTAAATGGATTATAACGAAGACATATCATATGTTAATTTTTGCCAGGATAAAAGAAGCCTGTATACAATTTTCACTTGTTAATTACATTTTCTAAAATTTGTTGAAAACTGAGGCGTTAATTCCAGAGGACAGACAGGCTCATGAAAAATACAAAACAGCATGCAGGTATAATGGCATCTATTGAAATGACAAGTTAGAGACCACTAAAGAAGAGAAAAAAAAAATGAATAAAGAAATTTACATGTTGTCAAAGTAGTTTCTTTATGACAGCATAATTATTTACATAAAAAAGTGCTCCAAACAATTAAGATGTTTCCGCAGTAATTTCCAAAATGGGTTCCCTGCAGAGCTTTTATTGTTTATTTTAACCAATAAAAATACAAATTACTAAATTTAAACAGTAACAACAAACAAACCAGGAAACTAAGCAGGGCATTATGTTTAAGATTTTCATTATGAATTGGAGAGACTTCAGTGACATGTTGTGACAACCTGAAGTATGGTACAGGACACTACACACTGAATCATAAAGTGCTGTTTAAAAGATCTGCATAGAGATTTAAATTGGTTGCCATTCTAGGCATGTACCTTATTGGTGACTAAAACATAGCATTCAGAGTGAAGAGCTTACCTGTGGAGCTGCAAGCCAACCACATCTTTCTTCCAATCTATTCATATCCCTGTCAAAATTATTTAGGAACTTGTAGCGAAGAAGGTCATCATCAGTTAAATGAAACTGCCGTCTGGCATAATGGTAACTCTCATTATTTCCTCTTCTTGGGAAGTCTAACCATTCAGGATGCCCGAATTCATTACCTGAATTAAAAACAAATGTAAATATCACCCTGTAATATTAGAATTTCTTACTAATAATAAATCAATAATTATATGTTTTTAATGTTTTTTAAATTCAGTTTAGGCTATCATTTACTAGACCTGTGTCCTGTGAATGATGTACAGGTGTAGCTCAAAAATAGCACGGTCTAGCACAGGAAGTACCACATTTGGACTCAGAAGCCCAGGGTCCAGCTTCAGTTTGGCTGCTCATTACTTGTTGCACATCTTGGTTTCCACAAGCACAAACTGAAGACAATTATCGATGTCATACTTATTTCATTTCTGAAATAATCTCTGCGATCTCAGAGTAATTTCTGAAATCTCTATTTCTATAATCTGAAATCTGTACAATGCTTGACAACTTCCAAAGGCTTTTTGTGTAGGTTATTTTTTGATCCTCAAAGGAACTCTCTATTTTATTCATTTCACAGATGAGAAATCCAGAGCTCTGGCCAGTTAAGAGACTTGCCCAACTTCACATAGTAGGAAAGCAACCATTAAAATTGAGTTCCTCTCATTAAAGTCCAGTTTTTCCTACCACATCACATTAGGCAAATATCTTGTAAACTTCAGGTGCTAAGGAAACTCAGGTCATTACTTTTACTATGAATTTTCCATATTTCTTTTTCAGATCTATTTCTTACTACTAGAGTGTGTACCTTTCATTTCAAGTGTGCCTGCATGCTTATGCTTATTCTTCTGTGTGTTTAGCTGAGACCCCTGGCTGGGGATTTATATAATATTATCTCTCACTATAATGATCAGAACCAGAAACCCAATAAACTTAAAAATAAAATAAAACAGTAACAAATATATAGTTTCCATTTTGAGAATCAATTTTAGATATTAGTCATCTAACCGATTGGTTCTTATTGTTACCCTTAAGTTCAATTTCTACTTTAAGCCTTCTTTTCTTTCTCTAAAAATTAAATGCTACTTTCCAAACTTTTCTTTCAGTGCTACAATGAATTATTGCTGTGATTTTCTAATTAGTGCTACAAATTTCTAATTAATGCTGCAAATTTCTAATTAATGCTATAAATTTCTCCAATGAGTTAGAAAGTATCATAGCCAATACAAATGTGTCCTACTTCAAATAAACTGCATATTAATATTATAACAAATAAAAACTAATAAACTAGGATGTAATTCAAAATAATTTACTGCAGAGGTGCTTTAAATAGTGAACTTTACACTAAGAAATTCTGCAACTTACATTTAACTTTTCAGGACCACATTCATCCAAATAAAAATATCATCCAAATAAATAGGTGTATAGCAGTTTCTTAAAAATTAAAGTGTCTACAAACATTTTGCTCAATTCAAATTTCAGTCTAAATGATAATATTTCTTAAGATGTTGTCCACAGTGTGTCATAGCAGAGAGCCGACTTTATGAGGCTATATTAGGATGCTTTAAATTGACACAAGGAATGTCCCTCTGCTATATTTAAAGGTCCTATCTAGGTCTAAAATCTGATTCACATCAGCCCAAGGTATACCCATGGCACAGCTTACTCCTTCAACCATGAAACTAGCAAAATAATGTACCTGCAGAATTGCAATTGGAGCAATCTTTACTGATAATGAAGGGACTTCCAGTCTGGGAACAAGTATATGTCCACATACCAATCAAAGGACTAGCGGGATTTTAACTAGTGGATGATTTACGAGAGACTAGAAATGCCATGAGGTAGCGATAGTATATTAGCCTACAAACTGGATCCAGGCTTCCTATAGGCAAAATACTTTTCTTCTGGGACAGCCGTGGATCTCTGGGTTGATCCCAGTATTAATAAGCAATTCCTTTAGCCCTCTTCCATGGAGACTGTTACATCATTGTTATCATGATGACAGTAGAAGCAGCAGCACATGCTTAATTTCTGTTTATCATGTGCCAGGCACAATTGTAGGCATTGCACATGAATTAACCCTATCTTCGACAATTGTCTAAGGTAGGTAATATTATTATTTCAATTTTACAGATAAGGAAACTGAGGCACAAAGATGTTACACAGTAAATAAGGAGTTGGGCCTGTGAACCCAGCTAGTCTGGTTTCAGCCCCCTGACTCTTAATTACTACTATAGCATGTTGTGCACAAGTAAATTCTATGGAAATACAGGGCCAAGAATGACCAACTTCTCATACCTGGACAGAGATTCCAGGTATGTATCAGATGCACAAATGCATCAGAGTGAGAAAGTGAGATGTAGTAAAAAGTTCAGTTTAGCCACAAAATAAGACTTGTGGTAAGGAGATAAAGCAGGATCATTAGGACGAACCATATACATTTTGTACCTTATATTGCAGGCATTAGGGAATCAAAGGCTATTTTAAAGTAGGGAAATGAGAATTCCAAATGTGTTTATTATTAAAATATCTCTGGTACCATGTGGAAAAAAGACTGGATATCAGGGAAAGTTGAATGGTAGGAAAACTGGTATGGAATCCAATGTATAACAGATGATGAGATTCTGTGGAAATAGAGAAAAGAATGATCGATTCAAATGGCATTTCTGAGATGGAAATAACAAGATTTGATGACAGACTGACTGAATGGAGACGGTGAGGAAAAGGAAAGTCGGAATGCAATTTTGAAGTTTTGAGTTCAGGAGGCTGAATAGTGACAGCGTTAACTACACTAGAGGAAAACGGTGACAGAAAGTTTGGGGTAAGAAGATAATGAGTTCAATTTTAGGCCTGCTAAATTTAAGACACGAAGGATACATCAGCATCTGTAGATTTAGAAGAATGATAAAAATAAGGTCCTGAAACTCAAGAGAGAATTGTAGGTGGGGAGAAAGAGTAATTTATAAAGCCTCAATAAGCAAAGATAATGAGAGCCACCAGAGAAAAAACACCATGGCCAGCATACCAAGGAACTGAAAGCAGAAAGAAGCCATGTCAGGGAAGACTGAGAGTAATGGTTAGCAGGGTAAAGGGGACATTAGAAGAAAACATAGAAGGCTAAGAAGAGTCCCAAGGATGGTGGTCGGTAGCATTAAATGCTACCAAAAAATCAAATCATAAATAAGAACTTGCTACATGATCTCCCCTCGGATGCAGAAATCAGATGGTGTAAAGCTATGCTTTGCAATCTATACTACATTCCAGAATCACCAAGGAAGGCTGTTAAAAATGTTCACCCCTACCCCCAATGATATGGACACATTACTTCTGGAGTGATTAATAGGCTAGAATCTACAGTTTATCAACTTCTCCGTAATATTGTGAAAGTAGTCAGTTATATAACATGATGCCCATGGATGCAGATTTCCAAGTCAGCAAGACTTGGGTTTAAATCACAGCTATGCCACTTATGAGTGATGTGAATATAGGCAATGTAATCTCTCTAGTGCTCGGTTTCCTTATCTGTAAAATCATCATTCTGAGGAGAGAACCAGCTGCCCACACAGGTAACAAGGATGAATCCAAAGGGTTGCTATAGCTATTTGGCTCTTCTTCATACACGTTTTCATGGAATGGCCTTATTCCATTCTTTAAAGTGCTGAAGTTCTGCACAGATTCTTTTATTCATATTTTAATAATACAAACATATATCCCAAAGCCAAGTATTAATGTGCTTTGAATCATCTACTGTTTTAGATCTTAAAGACAGAATTGAAAATGAAAATAACGTTGTTACAAGACACCCAGACTGATAGGGTAAATCAGATTACTATGTTAGGAATCCTATATCCACCCTCATGGAAGCCTCACTATTCTACATGTCCACCTTGCAAAGCCTCTGAACAAGCTCTCAAAGGTTATTTGTAGTTTAACTGGCAGTTGATTATACACCACTTAAAATTAACATTTTAGGCACTATCTAAAAGTAGAGTTCTGCTCTGGCTAGAACACTCCTGGCACCTGCTGACCTCCCCAGCTCCCATTTCTTCCTAGCCTGCTGAGAAAATGTGACCTGAGGTCACGCTGTTGCTGCTTGCTATCTTTACCAACCGCCTTGGGTAGATTAATGAGGTGAAAACAACAAATTCATTTTCACTGTATACTTTTGCTTGCTCTTAGTATCTTGCCTTGGTAGTGGAGTTTTCAATAGTACAGAAATGAATGGTGAGTTTGACTAAAACTATCAGAGGATGGTATTAACTCATCGCACAATCTGATTAAAAGCTAAGTAACTGCTCCCCAGGAAAACACACACACACACACACACACACACACACCACGATACAGCCTCAGAGGGTTCACGGACTCCATAAAAATGTGAAATTACACTATTATCATTTATTTCTAACATTCCAGTGTGAAAAATTCACATGCTTATAATCTACAGCATAAATAAAGGTGATGGGCTGCAAGTTGCCCCCCCCACCTCGCCCAAATTCATATGTTGAAATATTAACTCTTAATGTGCTGGTACTTAGGTGATGGGGCTTTGGGAGGTGATTAGGTCAAGAGGGTTGAGCCCTCATGAACAGGATTAATGTTGTTAGGAAAGAAGTCCCAGAGAGCTCCCTTGTTTCTTCTGCTGTGGAGGATACGGTGAGAAGACAGCCATCTGTGAGCCAGGAAATAGGGCATCACCAGATATCAAATCAGCCAGTGCCTCGATCTAGGGCTTCCCAGCATCCAGACTAGGAGAAATAGTTTTTGTTGTTTAAGCCACCAAGTCTATCGTGGTTTGTTATAGCAGGACAAACAGGCTAAGATAATAAGGACTGAAGAGTAGCATAATTACAATTAAATAGTTAAGGCATGTAAATTATTTAGAAGCATATACAATACATAGTATGTGCTCAATAAATATTGACTTCTATTACAATGTTTTATTTTTCTTTATTAATTTATTAAGTAATCCACTTATAGAAATATTTTTAAAAATCACAATTACACACACACAGATGTTACAAAATAATGTTTTTCTTTTGATAAACACTGTATTTATTTTTGTCTATATCCACATCTGTATATTTATATCTATATTGATACCTATACATACATTCATACCTATCTACCAACTACCTACAACTTGTTTTTGAACAAAGATAGACTTGTATTACATATTATTTTGAAATTAAAAATGAGCATTTTGCATATCAATAAGTATGCATCTCCATGATGGTATTCCATTGTGGACCATGTAATGAAATTTTACTTAACCAATCACCTTAAGCTAGTAATTTTGACTTTTTGTAATATTTCTGTGTTATAAAAAATCACCAGTCTTTTAAATGTATCTTTGTACACCTGTCTGATATTTCCCTAACATAAACTGAATAAATATAATATCTGCTCAAAGGTAAACAACAGATATTCTAGGATCAAACATTTCCCAAGTTTTGAACACTGCTCATGATTCAAAGATACAGGCACAAGTTAGTAGATTCTCCTGAAAATAATTTTCAACACACAAATTATATTCCTTAATGTATATGTTTAGGATTCTACTTTAAAAGTAGAATATACATTAATGTATATGTTTAGGATTCTACTTTAAAAGTATTTTTCATCATTTATATTTAATGTTTCATTTTAGTGCCCTCTAAGATATATCAATTTAAAATATTCATTTATCATTTCAATACCATATAATGGTATTGAAAAATTAGTAAGCATTAAGAAAAAATTCATCTGGGGACTACTAGAGGCAGGAGAGAGAAAGCAGGGAGGGCTGAAAAACTACCTATTGGGTACAATGTTCACTACCTGGGTGACGGACATTCACACCCCAAACCTCAGCATCATGCAATATATCCACATAACAAACTGCACATGTACCCCCTGCATCTAAATTAAAGTTGAAATTATTTTTAAAAAGTAACTAATTTTTAAATGGAGAAATTTAATTACATGAGGTTAATTTCAGTACTTAGAAAAATCTGAGAAAAAGGAAAAAGCACACAAAATATTTGGTAATATTTGGTAATGTAACTCAATTTAAGATTTTGTTTATATTTTAACTTTTACTTCATTTATCTTTTTCAAGTATAAATTCACTACTTTAAAGAGCATCTCAAGAAGCGTATTCATATAATATGTAATATGAAATTAAATTTCTAAGTTAGAAAATAGAACTTTAAAAAATTCAAAATAGGGTAATGATTCTATTTTATTAGAAAATCATTTATTAATCCCTATTAGGCATTTAGATTTTCTGAAAATGTTCCTTCAGAGAGGCCTCTTTTTAGACTGAAAAATATAGAAAGTTGCATATAAGAAAGAGAGACAGAAAAATTGTATCAGTGATTGTAGACAAAACATTCTACAGGGTGGCTCTGAATGTTTTCTCTGTTGTAAACGAGCTGACAAGGGGCAAATTAAGTTTAATGTAGACAAATGCAACATTAAATTTCATATTTGGTTCAAAACCATAAACACAAGCATAAAATAAATGGAAGCAAATCACAGAAACACTTTCAAAGTGACCTTGGGATAATAGTGAACCATTCTTAAGGCTGGAGAGAGAAAACTGGAAAATGCCTGTTAGTATCCTACACTAGCTCACAGCTCACAAACCTAACGAAGAAAAATACTATCATTAAAACAAGTTAAGAATGTCCTTCTCAGCTATGGTCTACAAATTACTTAGGGTATATGGCAGTAATTGAGACAGTACAGTGAAATATGGTGACCCAAATGAGCCTATAAGTAAGGGCTGCTGTGTACAAAAATGGATCAGAAATCTAAATTTATTCAGGTGATGGCAAACAATATAATTGATTTATTTTAGTATAGATGACTTGACAGAATGCAAACAATATGATCTGAATCAGCATTTGAATTTAAGCAATATGTATATTCCTAAATTATACATGAATATGATAGGTATACATACATATGTACATAATACATTTATATGTTCCTCAATGAATGCAACAGGTGTTCACAACTTGGGGTTCATGAATTTCTAATGATTTTCTAATATTTCATGCAAAATGTTGTATGTATGTTCACATGCATTTTTCAGAGAAGGGAAATGTGTTCTTTGGATTCTCCAAGCATCCAAAGATTAAATGTATTTGTGAAAGAACCATTCACTATATTAGAATGTCAGCAACTAGAAGAATGGGTCACAAGTAAGGGCTTTTAAGCAAAATAAAAAAGAAAAGTAGAAAGCTAAGTTGAAGGAAGCATTTTTAAAACCTTTGACTGGTTTATTCAACAGATAAGAGGCTTAGAAAAGTCACATTTAAACTAACTGTAGCGCACAGAGGCAATGACTGTGACAGTTAAGAACAATAGTTCTGAGTCCAAAATACACATTACAAGTAATCTGGCACTAACCATCAAAGCATGATCGTTCTGCTCATTAAATTATGATTATGATCAGTAGTGTAAGACATAGAATGTTCCTCGATTCAAAATGAAGAGAGGATAATCATTTTTTGAGCCATCACTTGGGACCCTTTCTAAGAGAATTCAGAATTCATGACATGATTCATTGCATTCAATATAGTAACAGAACTGGGTGCTCCTAGAAATGAGAAATCTGAAAACTTTGGCTAAACCTTAAAACAAAATCACGGAAGCAGGTGACTAACATTGCTACAGTTAATGATTCTAAAAAAGTCTACCAAGTTCCTTCTCTCTAGTTCCATTTCCTCCTTACACAGCCCCATTCATGTCTGGTTAATCGTGAAAAACCTCTAAGCGCAAAATTCCGATTGGGACTCCTTCTCCTGTAATTAATTTTTTTGCTGTTTGATGTAAAGGTCCAAACTATAAATTGACAAGAAGCCAGCTGGTACAGTGATGAAATTCAAGGCAATATAACTAATGAAAAAGCCTCAGCTCTGTTGGCTGAACATTTTGATTAGCAGGTTTGTGTATTTTGTTTCTGTAAACTATAATGCATACTAATTTTACCTAGGAATTAATTAAAGTATATCAAAGCCTCCATGCTGTGGATGTTACATAATTTGTTATTGTCCCCAGTTTACATGTATATAAAAATAATGTATAGTCCTAATGAGAATATAAAAACGTTAGCTCCTACTCCTCTTTACTGTACTAAATACTAACTTTTAAAAGAAAATATCTATATTAAAATGAAATTCTTTGGCTTGTCTCCGGTATTGCAGTGAGTACTTAACTCACCAAAGTGTGAGGCACAGCACAAAGCAATTTTTTAAACCAGGGCCTGTGATTTTTCTTTAAAAAAAAAAAAAAACAAAACTTGCGATCACCACCCCTGCTCCCTTTGATACTAATCAGTGTGGTTACGGGAAGGGGCCACATCTAATGTTTCTCTTTCATTCTCCACAGCAAGCTCCAGTGCACTGCACCTACAACAGAGTCTCCTTAAATATTTGTTAAGATTTGATGTTTTCCTCTGTAATTATTAAATGTCCAACATAATTTCTCTGGAGGCACAGAAGCAAAATATAGTGATCAGAACCAGAAGATGAGAGAAAGGATGACATGCTGGATGAGGCCAACAAAACAGAACTCAGTGCTCAAGAGAACAGGATTTATCATTACAGTCTATCACAGCCTCCCTTTTGCCTCCAGACTGTGAATGGTATGTAATTCTTTGTTGATATCAAGCATGTGTGTGTGTGTGTGTGTGTGTGTGTGTGTGTGCGCATGCCAGTTGTACTCCACCAGTCCACTCTTTTCCATGGTTTCACTTTCCATGGTTTCAGTCAACTGTGGCCTGAAAATATTACATGGAAAATTCCAGATATAATTCATAAGTTTTAATGCACGCCCTTCAGTGTAGCATGATGAAATCTTGTGATGTCCTCCTGCATCCCAATCCAGATGTGAATCATCACTTTGCCCAGCATCTCTGCACTATCCACTACCTGCTCATCAGTCATTTAATGGCCATCTCAGTTATCAAACAGACTGCCATGGTATTGCTGTGCTTGTGTTCAAGTTAACTTTATGTTATTTTGAATGGCCCCAAAGCACAGGTAGTGATACTGGCATACTGTTATAATAGTTCTATGTTATTATGTATTACTGTTGTTAATCTCTTACTCTGCATAATTTATAAATTAAACTTTATTATAGTTACATATGTAAAGGAAAAAAAAACAGTGTATATAGGGTTCAGTAAAACATGAAGTTTCAGGCACCCACTGAAGAACATACTCCAGTGGAAAAGGAGAAACCACTGTACACGCACATACACACACACACACACAAACTCACACACACAAACTCACACACACACACAAACTCACACACACTCTCACTTTAAATACACACACCTGTACACACTTATATTACAGGCAACAGTCCTGATGAGAATATTAAAAATAAAAAAAAAACTCCTAACTCTCATTCCTCGTAACTGTACCAGGTTTGTCAGAGGTGTCTGAACCAGAGCAACTCCATCTTGAAGAGGGGCTGGGTAAAATAAGCATGAGACCTACTGGGCTGCATTCCCAGACGGTTAGGCATTCTAAGTCACAGAATGAAACAGGAGGTTGGCACAAGGCACAGGCCATAAAGACCTTGCTGATAAAACAGATTGCAGTAAAGAAGCCAGCTAAAACCCACCAAAACCAACATGGTAACGAGAGTGACCTCTGGTCTTTCTCACTGCTCCACTCCCACCAGTGCCATGACAGTTTACAAATGCCATGGCAACATCAGGAAGTTCCCCTCTATGGTCTAAAAGTGGGAGGCATGAATAATCCACCCCTTGTTTAGCATATAATCAAGAAATAACCATAAAAATGAACAACCAGCAGCCCTGGGGCTGCTCTGTCTATGGAGTAGCCACTCATTCATTCCTCTACTTTCTTAATAAACTTGCTTTCACTTTACTCTATGGACTCTCCCTGAATTCTTTCTTGCCTGAGATCCAAAAACCCTCTCTTAGGGTCTGGATCAGGACCCCTTTCCGGTAACATCTTTCTGGCCACCATGGAAGGATCAATACTAAGGAAACTCCTGACCCAAAGACTAACTTTGGGTAAGTGGTGGGGTCCAGCAACATCTTTCTGGCAGATCATGGAAGAGAAGAAACTAAACAGACCCCCAACCCAAAGGAAAATCACCTGCATGTACCAATTGGCCAACTTTGGGTACATGGGGTGCATATACCCGAGTGAAGAGTGGGATTGGATTAGAGGCCCAATTTAAGGGAGTCAGAGTCTCTCCTAAGACAGATTTAAAGGCTCCTCTCAGTAAAAGGCAAGGAAGCTTGACTGAACTCGGGTTCGAGGCCCAACTTAGGAAGGTTAGAGTCCTTTATAAGATTTAGGGGGTTAGTGGACCCTCTTAGTAAAGTCCTCGGACAAGAACGGGTTCAGCACTATGGGATGTTAACTGCTATGCTCTTTGGAGTAATCTGCTTTGCAGTCTTTGCTGACAGTTGCGGGTGACAGAATTACACAAGTAAAGGACCATGGGAAATGGGGAGTTTTTTCCTCCCTCAAAGGGGAAATTTGATAATTTTCCTCTTTGTTGCAGCTTGTTAGCCAGGGCTTTGGTGCAGCCAACCAGGTCACTGGGGCCACTCAGGGCAAGGGAACCCAGAAGCCTGGCATGCCAGCAAAAGGATAAGAATTTCTTACTAGTCAGACTTCTAGGTTCGTTTGTTCTCTCTCTCTCTCTCTTTCTCCCTCTGGGCAAACTGGTTGAATGAATGGTAAAAATCACTGTTTATCTTCTCTGTAAATGTTCGATTAATGGGAAAAAAGGATCCATGAGGCTAATCTTAAGCTGTAGTGAATCTGGTGTGCTTTGTGTGCCTTTCTGTATTGTTTGGTCATAAAGAAGGGTATCTTAGGATAGAACGCTGGCCTAGGACACCATAAGCCTGCTGTTCAAAATGGCCCAGAAAACTGGTCAGTTACAAACTTCGCTGCAGGTCCCTGAAACAAAACTGAATGAAGTTCTCCTCTTCTCTTGTTCTAGATCCTTGGGCGCTTGACCTTTTAACCACATGGCAGTACTTTCTCTTGGTCTCTGCCATCACAATGGCTGCTCAGGTTCAGGGTTCAATTCCTGGCTTAGGAAATGAGTCCTTTCTGGTTTGATATCGGTGTGACATTTGCCATTTTTTAATTCTCTTCCCCTCTAGGAACCATCTTTGGAGTAATCTGCCTTGCAACCAGAATTTGGCTCAAAACAGGTTTTTCTTAGAGCACTAATCGACACTTTAATGAAAAATTGTAAAGGTTATAAAAATTGTAAGGGTTAAAAAAGGTTTATGAGTATCTTACCTTATGGTCAAGCACTAAAATTGGGTAGATATGTCAATGAATTTTATTAAGAATTGGTTTTAACATTAATAGTACACTAATGTAAAGGTGAAATTTGGCTTATTTGGTACAAAAATCATACAGGAAGCACTGTCACATGTGAAACAGTGTCTGGCTTTCTTGGGGCTATATTTGTGTAAATATGTTGTTGGTATGTGTTCCAAAATTATGTAAAACTCCTCTAATTCTAATAGGACTTAGTGTATGTTATTATAATTGTTACATAAAATCATATGCCAGAAAGGTAACCAAATTTGTCAATCATGTTTTTAACTGTGGCTGCCCTAAAAGATTTTGTCATTCACAGAAAATTGTTGTGTTGTTTTGATCCTCTTCAAAAGATTGTTTCATAATCAGTGAAAGGACTTTGATAGTTGCTCTTAAATGCAGGTTTCTGATTACTTTGAATAACTTTGGAATAGGAAAAACATTAAGGACTCTCATGAGAGCTGAAATGTTTATGACTATCAAACAGAAACAGGAGTTAACTGCATGGACTAAACTAATGTAAGATTAAAGAAACTTTTTTGACATTTTGCTTAAAAATTGCTGATCATTTGCTTTGTTTTTCAGAGTCAAGGTAACTTCTTTTAACCTACTTGCAGCTTTTAACAATTAAGTAAAGTATACTCCTGTGAACAAAATTTGAAGCATATTTGTTTCTCTCTACTTAATTTCTCCAGAATTTGGAAACTATTTGTGAGTATTCCTTTTTTTTTTTGAGATGGAGTCTTGCTCTGTCACCCAGGCTAGAGGGCAGTGGTGTGATCTCACTCACTGCAACCTCCGCCTCCCTGATTCAAGTGATTCTCCTGCCTCCACCTCCTGAGTAGCTGGGATTACAGGTGCCCACCACCACGCTGAGCTAATTGTTGTATTTTTAGTAGAGATGGGGTTTCACCATCTTGGCCAGGCTGGTCTCGAACTCCTGACCTTGTGATTCACCCTCCTCAGCCTCCCAAAGTGTTGGGATTACAGGAGTGAGCCACCACCTCCAGCTGGGTATTCTTAATTTATGGCAATACAGTTATTTGCATAAGTGCAATAAGAATCTGTTTTCTTTTGTAACAGGAAACAATTAGCGAAACTGGTTAT
Organism: Pongo pygmaeus; assembly: GCF_028885625.2. Taxonomy (NCBI): domain Eukaryota; kingdom Metazoa; phylum Chordata; class Mammalia; order Primates; family Hominidae; genus Pongo; species Pongo pygmaeus. The sequence continues at coordinate 13,976,971 of NC_085930.1, read as the reverse complement.
TTTACCAAGGCATTGACTGGAATGGTGTGCTTTCCTTTAAGGAACTGAACTTGACTTTAAAGCCAATAAAAGTCTCTTGGGAAAACTGGCCTCATACCTTGTCTACACAGTCTCTGTATAGGGTTCTTGACCAGTGATAAGCAAAGAATGTCACTTTCTGATAAGCCCAGGAGCCCCAAGCTATCTTGTGACTTCAAGAGTAGAGGAATTTATCCAACTCATAGATGTTTGAGGTTACAAACCCATGGCTGGGCTCAACTTAAAAAATAAGTCTTATCTGAGATTCCTTATGCAACAGAATTCCATCAAAGCCAACTAAAAAGTCTATATCAAAAATAATTATTCTTGCTGTACTTTACACAAATAAACAGGCCAAGCATAATAAAGCAAATCAATCTTACCATAATTTGTCTCTAGTAAAAATGGGAAACTAGAGAGAGAAATTAAATGACAAGAACTATAGTTCACTTGTTATTATTAATAGATTCTAGTCTCATCAGTTGTTTTTGAGTTTTTTCCTGCAATTTAGGCTGACCCTGCTTACTCCTGTAAACCAACCAGTGATCTCTGGATGCTGCTCAAAAGAAATAAAAAGGATGAGTAATATAAAAATCTGGAGTCAATATTCTAATTCTGGGAACACTGGAACTGGCTAGCAACCCCATAACGGCTTGGTTCCAACAATTGCCCTGTTCATGGAAAGCCTTCTAATTCAGTTTACTTGGGATAATTTTACTTACTTTACTTTACTCTTGTGGAATACATTGCTGTTTTACTCCACGTGTAGGAATGCAGGATAAGCTTACTCAATGTTCTCTTAAACTGGACACTTATTAATCTTCCAGATATCACCTTTTTTTCAGCACTCAAGAGTTATGAATGGCTGTCACATACCAATGCTTTCTGACTGAGCTCCTCTCTACCCTGAATGCAAGAGACTGAAGAGCTCGGTAGGAGCTCGGTAGGAATATCATTGCTCTTATTCAGCCTGAAGAAGTTACAGAAGATGGATCTTCATCCCTCTATAACCCTTAAGAGTTCTCTTATAAAATGGAGGGAGAACATATGTCAGAGGTGTTTGAATCAGAGCAACCCCATTTTGAATAGGGACTAGATAAAATAAGACTGAGACCTACTAGGCTGCATTCCCAGATGATTAGGCATTGTAAGTCACAGAATGAGACAGAGGTTGGCACAAGACACAGGTCATAAAGACCTTGCTGATAAAACAGGATGCAGTAAAGAAGCCAGCTAAAACCCACCAAAACCAACATGGCAATTAGAGTGACCTCTGGTCATCCTCACTGCTACACTCCCACCAGCGCCATGACAGTCTACAAATGCCATGGCAACGTCAGGAAGTTACTCTATGTGGTCTAAAAAGAGGAGGCATGAATAATCCACCCCTTGTTTAGCATATAATCAAGAAATAACCATAAAAATGAACAACCAGCAGCCTTTGGGGCTGCTATGTCTACGGAGTAGCCATTCGTTCATTCCTCTACTTTCTTAATAAACTTGCTTTCACTTTACTCTACGGACTCTCTCTGAATTCTTTCTTGCCTAGATCCAAGAACTCTCTCTTGGGGTCTGTACAGGGACCCTTTCCTGGTAACAGAGTCACTGTTTTAAAACAAAATGCTTTGGTCTCGACGTTCTCTCATGTCTTTCTCATGCACACTCCTCCTTTAAAAGATACAAGCCAAAGAATATATTCTAAGCCCCATGTTAAAGTGGTCATATGTTTAACTATAACAGAAGAATACAACTTTAGAACTACTTAAGCGTAACTGTGTATCAGATAACATGCTTAATTGCTTAATATACATCAGCATCATCCCTGTTCTCATAGAACTTACAATTTAATAGGAGAGATTTTATACAACCATAAAATATCCATTTCCTTAACATGATGGGGGGTGCTGGACAAGAGAGATCAAAAGAAGGCTTAAAGGATCTGTAAAAGTTAAAGAAAGTAGTAGGAGAGTGTGAAAGGAAAATAAATCCTGGGGCCCCAGAATCACTAAGCTAAAGGGAAAAGACAAGCTGGGAACCGCTTCTATTCAAAGTTACCCCTCTGCTCACTGAGGTAAATGCATATCTGATTGCCTCCCTTGGAGAGGCTAATCAGAAACTCAATGCAACCATTTTTCTCTCATCTACCTATGATCTGGAAGCCCCCTCCCCACTTCCAGTTGTCCCACCTGTCCTTCAAGTTGTCCTGCTGTTTTGGACTGAACCAATGTTCATCTTACATATGACTGATGTGTCATGTCTCCCTAAAATGTATAAAACAAAACTGCTCTGACCACCCTGGACACATGTCATCAGGACCTCCTGAGGCTGTGTCCAGGCACACATCTTCAACCTTGGCAAAATAAACTTTCTAAATGAACTGAGACCTGTCTTAGATATTCAGGGTTCACAGTGATATGAGACAAATGCTCCTGTTCCATCTAATCATGCCATGGTGACAAATATCCATACGCCCAATTCTAGAAGAGCTGAAAGGGGCCAGGAATGTGGTGCTGAATGTTAGAACTAGGGAAGCATGCTGGGTCCATACCCTCACTCTACCCCTGCTCTCCCAGTCCTCCTCCTGATAAATTATGTATAACATCTTGAAACAATAGCCGAATGAGCTATGGGCACTTGGAAAACAATTTTCAACTTGAACTTTGGTTGATCTGGCCAAACCCATCAATCCTTTGTGTTATCTACATGATTACAATTGCTTTGGGTGATTAAGTTCTCATCAATAAGGCAAAGACAGGATAGTGGGTGAACTAAATTCTTAGGTCCAATGTTAAGAAGGTCATCAAAATAGACCAGGCGTGGTGGCTCACGCCTGTAATCCCTACACTTTGGGAGGCCGAAGCGGGTGGATTACCTGAGGTCAGGAGCTCAAGACCAGCCTGGCCAGTGTGGTGAAATCCTGTCTCTACTAAAAATACAAAAATTAGCTGAGTGCAGTGGCAGGCACCTGTAATCCCAGCTACTCAGGAGGCTGAGGCAGGAAAATTGCTCGAACCCGAGAGGTGGAGGTTGCAGTGAGCTGAGATTGTGCCACTGCACTCCAGCCTGGGAGACAGAGCAAGGCTCTATCTTATAAAAAAAGAAAAAAGAAAAAAAAAAAAAGAAGGCTGTCAAAATAAACAAACAAAAAATAATCTTCATCAGCAATGTCCATAAGTGCAAAATCAGATTTCTATATTCCGCATAAATGTGGCAGAATGAATATAAACACACTTATAAACCAGTTTTATTTGAAATGCTAAAGACTTATTAGCATTACTATATTGAACGGTAATTATACATCTCTTAATTCCTTTTTTTAAAATTGAGAAAATGGAAGATGATTTTAAATAAATGAAATGTAAAATAATCACAATATTAAAATAAAAGCAAAATCATTTATTGAGAGCCTCCTATATACACGGGCTTTGTGCTACAATTATTAACAGTTACTTCAAAAAATAATCTTCACAAAAACCCTTCAATATGGGAGGGAACATGATTTCTGTTTTCAGATAATAGATCAGAAAAGTAATGTGACTTTCTAAGGTTATACAGGTATGAAGTATCAAGACTAGTATTCGAACTTAGATGTCTCTGTGTACGTTTCATTGTATCTGGCACTAAGTACATGATTTGCACAACATTAACTAGAAATCTATTATGAATGTACAGGCATTAGGGAAGGTAATGAAAGAGCTATAAAAAGATGTGCAAGAGTGTACTTCCAATTCCACTATCAAGTGTACAAATGAAGTCTATTTATCACTGACCTCTGCTTTCTTTGTACCTTGCACATCCTGCTACTGCTGGTGTTAGGATTCCACGTTGTAGCTGTTTGGTCTCCTGAGAGTTTTTTTTTTAAACTCCTGCAAAAAGGCTTTCGTGTTCTCCTGTGCGTCCACTTGTACTCGGATATATATTTTTTTCTTTACTAATGAAAGTATTTAAATAGCGTTATGCTGTGTTTTGTATGTGTGTGTTTGTATTGTTTTTGCCGATCTTTCTATTAGACTGGGGACAGATATCCTATATTTTCATCTATTATTTCCACTACAGGAAGCATTCAGTATACACTCAAAGATTTATTAAATAAATGTTGAAAGGAAAAAAAATAAAGTAAATGATGTCTGCTTGCATTAGTAGACTATGTATTCCTTATGGAAAATGTCTTTTTTTTTTTTTGAATACCCAGTTGAAGTATAGAGACAGATAAAAAAGTGTCTAACAAATGTTTCTTTACAGATGCAAAATGGGTTTCTGTGAGAGCCATAAGAAAAAAAAAAAACACAGACAGAAAGTACAACGGGGTAGAAAGGGGGTGGATAAAGAGGAACATATCTATACCATCAGGGAGAGAAATATTTAAATCAGAAGAGAACAGATAAAGCACTTCAGTTGTCTGTTTATCAGAGGTTAGGTTTCCTTTTCTGAATGCCACACTAATAGGAGACACAATTTCAAATGTTCACGTTGCTGTTCATACTTTGACCTATATGCCATTTTTTGGCACATTTTTAAATTTAAAATAAATAATAAAAATATAATAAGACGAGGATAAGACAATGAACAAAGCAAATGAGACTAAATCGAGAATGAGCGTTATACTTTTGCACACAATGTTGTAAGAACCAGATATTATTTTCTTAATACAAATTTTCATAGCATTTCACCATTCATTTTGAAGCCATTCTGATGTTGCATGAAACAGGAGACTCAAAATACTCTACTGGGAGAAAATTAGCTACACAAAGGAAATGGGGGGGGAAGGTTATTTTACAAAATTCAAACTGAATTCAGATTTTTTGCAAGTTAAGTTAAAAATGACTCAGAAAATAATTTGCTAATGGAGAACCTTGTAAAAATGTATAAATGTTTTGCATGTGAGTAAGGCACCAACTGAAAGATTCCACACCATTTTAAGTAGTAGAAAATAAGGCAGAAAAACGGGATATGAAAGCAAGGAATAAATTAGCCGACTATGAAATTGATTCTACACATGTGGCTTTGTGGCTATTGCAACTTTAGGTTTAGACTCAAAAGTTTAGTAGTGAAGACAGACTGTGCTACTTTGTTTGCCTATGATTAGGATATGCTACCGCTAAGTCAGAGTTCCTGTGGTCACAGCAAACACACATAGTGACAGAGGTTAACAAACTTCCCTAGTCAATTACTCTTTAAGAGCTAAGAACAGACATTTAAAAGGGAAGCACACGGCCACAGGGGAAAAAAATAAAAAAGATTAGTAAGAATGTGTTTCCTTAAATACTCAGAATTTGATAACTGACATCGGTTTAATTGAATACTGGTATCATTCCAGGCTGGTGGAGTGTTTCTGTAAGAATCCAAGGCTTGTTCAAGGCACAGCCGGCTGCTGCTTTTCTAGGTTTCCATCTCCCACAGCCTTTCTTCTGTAGTCAGAGCTCTAACTCCCCAAGTAGAGAGACTTATCTACCTGCTTATAACTTAATCAAAGAGCCTGTATTGGTTTGCCTTTGGATGATGCTTCTATTGCTCCAGGTTCCTGCCAACAGCTAGTTAGCCTTGTCTGCTTCCCTGCTATCAGCTCTTGCTTCCTCTCAGGCCACTGGTGCCAAAGAAAGGAGAAAAAAGTTCCATAGCAGCATGACAGCTGGTGGGAAACACTGTGAACTTCTTCCCACAATAAGAAGAAAAGGTTCTCAGTGTTTGTACTTGCTTGCTTCAGCCCTCTCCCTTTGCTCTGGGTAATGCTGATTTTGATTTTTGAAAAATGTGACTATAAAGTTATGAATTGGGCTATCAAATGGCTTTGAAGGTAATAAAAGGGAGAATTCAAACATATACAGGTTGAACATACATAAACAAACAATCTTAGTGTCTTTAAGATAATGGCACTTAAACACAAATCTTTTGTCACAACATACAAACTACCACCCTCCATATAGGTAAACCATAAACTCTTCCATATGGCTAACTCATTCTTTGTACATCTACAGGAGACAAAGCTCTAAATGACAGAACTAGTATAGCAAAGGAAAGAACACAGACGTGAAGCAATATAGTTAGTAACTTAATGGGTGCTGCATTTAACTTTTGTCATATCAACAGTTTCATTACTTAAATTATGCCATTTGGAGGCGCTCATCTCTACTATTCACACCCAGCTGAGTAAAGTTTCTTTGCTATCTTTTGTACTTTATCTCCCAATATGCAGACCCTGCTTCAAAGAGCCAGATGACATGTAATAATCTGATCAGGACCCAGGTTTCCTGCTTCTAAGCCTTCTCTCCAGTTAATTCTTTGACTTGCAAAGCCTGATTTTGCCTACAGAAATTCTGCCCATTCTTTATTAACCAAGTTAAATATCCCCTCCTCTGACTGAGACGTATCTTTCCTTCAGTCAGAAAAGCGTAATTTTTTTAGCTGGATAAACTGCTTTCTAGAGAATAGACATTTCCTAACATCCCTTTATAGCTCCTTGTCTTCTTCAACGACACACAAACAGGGTTGTTATGTGAAAATTATTTCAAAGGAGCTAAGTCCAATACAAATAGTCTCTTTTTGCTCCTCTTCTTCCTTGTGGTTTAGAACTTTGATTTGGACTATGTAGGAAGGACATTTCAGTTTTGTGCCTTACTTTGTACAGTGAGATGTTTTGTACATGTAGATAAATTCTATTTAACGTAATTGTACCTAAACTTGTAAATTTCCAATCTTCCAGTAAGAAACCTGGGTAGTGCAGAAGGAGACTTAAAACAAAATATGCTATTATCACAGATCAAATATCTTACATATTTAATGTTCACTTAATATCAAATAAACATAATATATTCAACTTTAAACTATATAAACAAAGCTATTCACAGATTAATGAAATTGCTCACCTAGAGAGTAAAAAAAAATCCAAGAGAATTTAATTACCCTGAAAAGATTAAAATAAGAATCCAGAATTACGGCACAACAGTTATTGGAGTCCCTCATAAACTGGCACATGAATGTATAAAAAGGAAACTTTAACAAAGTTTTCCTTCTTGAAACTTTACAAAGAATCATTAAATGTGTCAGGTATTTGGGGGTAACGAGAAACTTTTAACACTCCAAGTGACAGATGTCAAGACTCATGAATATCTAAATATTCATAACTCAGGAGACATTCTAGACTACCATCCAGGAATATATACATACTTACTTTAATGTTCTTCCTGAGACCCATTAAAGAAATACTTTTTAGGAATGGTGGGAGCACAGGGTATAAACATCAAGAAGGTAAACCCTGTGAAATGATTTATTTAATTACAAACTATATTGCAGTTTTACGCTTTCAAATAATTGTCTGAATATAACTTAGTCCGGTCTCCAGTTAAATAAAGAATTTCTCCTATAGAATTTTTTAAAAGGCAAAATGATGTGTCATACAGTGGATGAAGCATGGAATATGGATACAAAGGACATAAATTTTAGGACTTAACTTAAAATTTGTAATATGTCACTTACAATGTGTAACCTCCAGCTGTGTAACCTTTTGTTTATCGAACATTTATTAAATAAAAAGCATCAACATAAACTCTTAACATAATTAAATATTTTCTTACAAATGCCCAGTAAAATAGGTACCATTATAATCCCCTTTCTTAAACGATGAAGTTGAGGCACAGAAAAATTGAGTAACAAGTCAAAAATGATACAGCTAGGAAGCTAAGCAGCCAGGATCAGAATGTAGACAAACTAGCTCCAAACCTGAACTTTTAACCATTAATTTTTGCTGTCCCAAAATAAAAATTATAAAAAAGATACCGACCTTGCACATTGTTTGTAAAAAGTGACATTATGCATGCAAAAATGCTGCATAAACTGCAAAAGTCTAAACAAATGCAACAGACATATAAAATTATGTGGAAGTGTATATGGGGAAAAGGTCACGAAGAATAAGGATACTGTGACTTAGCTACGGGCTGGATGTTAAAAATAAACAAATAAAAGGAACAACTAAGATGATTCCCAGATTTCAATGGTTAATTACCAGAATAATGAGGATAAAGAAGAAAGAAGAGGAAGAGGGAAGGAGGAAGGAAAAGAAGAAGAAAGAAAGGAGAAGGGAGAAGGACAAAAAGAAAGAAGAAGAAAGGGTATCAAGATTTATAGGGAGGATGACTTCAGTTTTGGATTTAGTGACTTAAAGGAGGCAGCAAGATAACCAGGTAGAGATCTCAGGCAGCTTCAAAATTTATGTTTGTAATTCAGAACAAAAGGTTGGATTTGGAGATAATGATATAGGAGTTATTTACATTAAAGAAATGGTCGAAGCATAAAAGTAGATGAGCTTTCTGAGAGAGGTAGGGGAGCAATAAAAGAGAACCAGCAGAACACCTGAGAAAGATGTATTAATACATTACAGAAGAAACAGAGGAGAAGGAGTCTGTGAAGGAGACAGGAGAATCATAACATAACAAAGAAGAAAGAGAAGGAAAACCTGAGGAGTCAAACTGAACCAAGAGGTCAAAGGAGTTCAGGTAGTGGGTGCAGAGATCTGCAAGTCAACGATGATCTTGGAAACCAAAGTTCGTGAATTGTGAGATGGCATCAGGGAAAGTGCAAGAGTTTGAGAGGTGGGTAGAGTATGAGGAAGCAGGATCAGCACACATAACTATATAATGAAGTTTGGCAAATAAGAGAAAAAATGATAAAATAGTAATGAGCTTTACGGGTTGGTAACCTATTTCTCAATTTGTAAAGTATGTATTTTAAGTCAATGTGTGTGTGTGTGTGTGTGTGTGTGTGTGTGTGTTTATAGTTTCTCAGGTTCATTTCCTAGTTCTTTTATTATAATTACCAAAATAATTAAAACAAATGAATATTAAAATCATGGTTAAAAAGAACCATGTTCAGTCCAATGCTTACTGCTGATATTGCATATTTTAGCCACCCTAAAAAAGAAGACATTTACTGTTTTATTTAATTACAATTTAAAAACAAAAACAACTTAGGTATCACATATATATCATCTATCTATCTATGTATCTATCTATGTATCTATCTATCTATCTATCTATCCATCTATCTCATCAAGCTGCAAAGGAAATTCTGGTTGTTATAAAATATTTTTTGCTATGGGTCAGAAAATAGCAAAATGTCTGCTAATTAGCAAAATTCAAAAATTCAGTTTTCTAACTGTAAGTCCTAATAATTATATCAGCTTCTTACAATTGATCTTTCCAAGACAAAACAAGATAGCAGTTATGAAAATATTTGTGACTTATGAGGAAACAAGTCTTGTGTGTACCCAAGGTAATGATTTTAGGAAACAAAACCACGCTTAAATATGCAGATTTCAATATATTAAATGTTAATATGTATAATGATTATTTTCACTAAAAAATAATTTTCATTATATCCATATAGTAATATCTCTATATTAGACCTTTCTATAATTTAAACATGTGACCTTGAAGTGAACTGATTAAAATGAACAGATGTCCTTGTCTTTTACTCAAAAAATGATGGGTGTCTGTAGGAAAGAAAATTAGAATTTAAAAGTATCAGCTCTTTATCTTAAGCTGTCTGGCCTTTGATGTTATATTTGCTCAGGCAACTCTTGCCCTCATTTAGTTGGGGGCAGCATATACTGGCAAGAGAAGGAGAAAAAGCAAGGAAGAATAAAGGAATTGGAAGTAGGCTGGCAGTCACAGAAAACTTTTCATTTTCAAAACAGTAAAACATATCTTAACTTTTAGCTACTTGAGAAGTATTTTCAAGAGAATAAGTATTCTCAATGCCAACGTAAGGAACAATATGAGGACAAAGTCTTTATTTTACAAAGTGGAACGTTTAGTAAAATGCTAATGCCTAGGCTGGGACTAAAATCTTACCCTTCTGCCCTAAAAGAAGAATTTACACATCAAACTAGAAAACTGAAACAATTATCATTAAGGTACTATTTTGAGGTAATCAGACTCTAGTGGGCAACCCTGGTGTAGAAGGCCCAGAAATGACAATATGAATAATGCAGTGTTGCTCAATTCTTTTTTCATTATGTATCCTCCCTACCTACTACTCCCTCACTTACCCTGCAGAAGCCTCTTCAGCCATTTTTTTCCAAATTGTATACCCACCCCATGAAGTTTTGATGCTCCAAATACTACTGCCTATCTGTTTATATGCTGCGGCACTCTGGAGAGCCACACACTATTGTATCTAAGGTTTTATTTGTTCTACCAGAAAAATCAATTTTTGCCCCTATTGGGGTTGATATCACCCCGCTGAGAATGCACAGATGACATACACCTGAAGATAGCCACGTTGCTGGAATTGGGTTTATACACTCTGCTTTATGCATAGAGGAGGTGTTCTGCCTGCATCAAGTAATCAAGTAATTGTTTGATTATACCTCTTCAAAAAGAATACAAAAGGAGTACACCATCAAACTCTCTTTAGAAGCTATCAGAAAAGCCTGCTCCAAAAATATTTGGAATGACTAATGAATCAATAAAACAGTAGCTTTCCAATGTTGCAAGCAAAATAACATGTTCAACTTTTCATTTACTCTACTAGTATCTATTTGGCCTCATTTATAGTACAGTCCACACACAAAGGATTTTAAAATACCCTAATTAAAAGAAAGAAACAAAGAGAGAGATCCTTATATGTTCACATAGCTTTCATGAGAGTCTTGCTTTAATAAATAAAATGTCTTCTAAAAAGTCAATAAATGGATTTCTCAGAATGCACCAGGCTTACGAATGGTTTATTTGCTCAACACATAATAATTAAGTTCTCATCATACCACAGCTTTACAGTCTATAGGTAACTAAAAAATAAGCTGATCTAAAAAAATATTTTAAGTGCACAGCATTTCTACATTATAACAAAAAGGTAAATACAATTTAAAATGTGGAGAAAGTCGTAGCACTTTAAAATAACATTTTTAATCACATAGATCAGATAATGTTTCTTACTAAACTATAAAAACCATATTGGAATAATCTAAGATATCTGACTGTCTTCTTGTTTATAGAAAGTTGATAATACAGCTGACTACTATGCTGGGAGGGAAAGGCTATAAAAATAACTCAGTGTAACAATTCCATAATAAATTTATCAATTTGTTATCAAGTATACCATGAAAATTTTATCTATGACCCATATAAAATAAAAACATAACGTATAAAAGATTAAAGTTCTGAAAAGGTATGAATTACCTAGGTTTTCAAACTTATCTTTGTCATTTCACCTTTTCATCTCCACATGGTCATCTCTGCGTATTTCAAAGTGGTATCTCTGAATGATGGTTTTGTGTGTGTTGGTGAAGCTCAAGCACCTATCACATTTGGCTTTATTAAATTTAACTTGGAAGAGTCTATTAGACAATTGTGTGCGAACAAAGTTGAAAAGCTGTTTCTGGGTTATTTCTCTTATGCTATAAAATTCCTTCGTAAAAACTGAAATTAGGCTTATATTTTTAAGCTTAATAGTACAATCTTTTTTGCTAATTGTAGATGTATTTCCTAAGTGTATTTTTAGAGGAAAGACAAGTATTACAGGCATTTCTACAGAACTATTTATGGTTTTAAAAGTTATAGTATTATATTTTCTCATTTATAACTTACACTTCTATGGGTACAACTTACTTTAAGACACATAGTTATATAAAATGTTTTTTACAAATGATAAATCAGGTGGTAATTTTTGCTGTATTACAAAATTCCTTTAAAAATAAACACATTTTTCAACTGCACCTATTATTACTCAGTTTACAAACACCAAATTAAAAAAAATTACAGATGATAACGTATAAAGTGTTACACCTATACTACCTTATATTTTTAAAATTGCTTAAATCAAGTAGCTGTGTCAGTTTTGAGTTGTGAAATATAATGCAGAAGTTGATTCAAACCTGTACAGTCAAAGAAACACAACTCTTGTCTCATAGACTAAAACAACTTTCCAGTATTTGATTACCTAGAATATGAATATGCAGTAAAAATAATTTACCTGAAATAATGTAATAGTATTTTATTTTGTACATGATAAGTTAGGCAGAGTTAACGAATATCTCTTTTATTTGAGTCAACAGAGGGATAGAAACTTTATTTCCCTCGTAATCTTTAGCAAGACCTTATTTAAAAAAAAAAAAATGAAGTGGATGATTTCAAACTGCTCCAGAGTGGCGGTATATAAAATTTACTGACTGATGTGACAAGTGTGGGAAGAATTTAGACCTACAACTTTAAACCAATATGAAAAAATTCTGGTGGCAAAAGGTCTTTCATTTCTGTATTTAGTTTGAGGTGACAGCCCCTTGAAATCCATCTTTTACACTGTCAATCAAGTAACATATCTAAACTGTGGATGTGGCCATGCCAATCTCCTGCAAAACCCTTCAAAAGCCCTCTGCTACCTGGCCTCTGCTTCTAGGTTCAGCCTTCTCTCTCATCACTCATGATCTAAATTAGTATGGTCCTCATTCTGTTTCACCTTCTTAGCTTTGTGTAGCCACCATTCCAATGACGGGACTACACAGAGGATCAGGATGGAGGTGAAAGGGATACTTTAAACTTAATCTCTTCTTCCAAAGCAGGCCTTTCTTCATGGCCTGCAACTTCCTTGCCTAAATATTGGTTTCATGATCTTTCTTGAAGTACTCACGGTGCTTTATGCAGATCCTGAAGGTGAAATTTATTACCTAACACACTTGCACCTGCCTTTCTTTGTTTCCTCTCTGGAGAGTGAGCTCCTTGAGTTAAGACTAAGTGTTCTCTTTTGTTACCCAGTTCCTGGGATAGTGCCCGGCTCAGCAGTAGGTGCCAAATTAGTGCAGAATGAAGAAATAACTATCACAAGTAAACAAAGAGGACCATTAAGTCATTTGTAACATTGGTTTATAATTTGGAAACAAACTACTTTCTCCCTTGATTTGTTTGACAGACCACAGTACAATACAAAATTTGATCTGTTGTTTTCCTCTTTGTTGCATCTCCTCTGGATGAATGACTGTAGTTAGAGCTGCACCAACACCACTACCAACATTACCATTCATTTCGGGCAAAATAATACTACTGTCTTATATAGGGTAGTGATGCAGAACCTACATTTTGGAGACAGACCAGCTGGGTTCAAATTCTAGCTCCTTTATAAATCTGAAAGCCACTTAACCTTACATTTCCCTAGGTGTGAAGAGAAGGGAATCATATCTACCTCTCAGGAGTATGACAAAGTTTTAAATGAGATTATATGTAAAGCACTCAGTGCACTGCCTTGCTCTGAGTAAATTTTCAAGAAATTATAGCCATTTTTAGAGTAGTAGGGTGCTAAAAGACTGTCAAGTTGAGACAAGTCATCTAAATAATCTGTATCCCCTCAACCTCTCAAAGAAAATATATCGCCAAAGAGAAGCCTATGTCTCTCTTAATGAGAAGAAAAAATGAAAACTAACTGTATTTTCCAAGCAACTGAGAGATTCTCTTTACTATTTTGAGATAGTATGTATAGGTCACTTTCATCTTTTTTTTTTAATGGGAGGGGGCCAAGTTGGGATGGAGAAGTAAGGACTCAGGTAATAATCTAAAATTTTAGAGGCAGAGAAATTCATCTTTTAAACTCCTAGTCTCCTATTGTTGAGTTGTTCAGTAGAAACGTTGCCAGAGCAAGATATCTGTGTTTACAGCACTCATCACTACATTCTATGAGATGACAGCCATATAGCTCACCAGTTTCACAATACATCTCACATTTTTCAGCCTATGGATCCTTCCAGCCTGCATGAATAACACTGACAGAGTCTGGTATTCAGTCTTTGTGCTAAAATGAAGCCTCTGATCAATTCTTTTCGGAAAGAAGATCTGTAGGTTTTCTGGTAACCTCTAGAAACTTACAGAAAGTGTGCTAAGTGGCTGTGAGCCAAATAACAAGCATTACTAATATAGCAAAATTAGAAAGGCAAGAATTAGTGAAGGTGAGAGATGATTTAAGAACTTAACAACACGGCAGAAATACTGTGAAGAAAACCCCTACCATGGTACTCTGTAGAGTGATGTCAGGAAAGGGGAGGGCTATTCATTTGTTTGCATGTCCAACGATAAAGTGAGGCTCTCGCTCAGGTGGGTCTTTGGGATCAAATCGAGGGAAGGCTTAATTGAAGATGTAACACCAAATTACAGACTCAAGGCTAGAATTAATGCCCATTGTATATTAATTTATCTTTATTCCTAGAGTAGCAATCTATTCCCCTGCACCAGCCCTTAAAGGTGACCTATCCAGTTCCCTGTATTTAAGGGAATCTTTTGTGAGTCACTGGGGCTCATGGTTAGAAAATGAAACTTTGAAGTGCTTATAAAATGCTAGGTAATTAAGTAATAAATAAGGCTTGATAAAAATTTATATATTTCTATATAATGTTAAAGTAAACCATACCTCCATTCTGCAAACTCAATTGTCTATAACCTAACAATGGAGCTGGAGAGGTTTAGATGCTATAGGTATCCTTCTAAGCCAGAGTTGTGTGGATAATGAATACATTCAGGGAGGGAGAGATGGAGAAAGGGAGGGAGGGAGGGAGGGAATGAGGGAGGGAGGGAGGAAGGAAGGAAGGAAGAAAGGAAGGAATGAAGAAGGAAGGAAGGAAGGAAGAAAGGAAGGAAGGAAGGAAGGATTGTTATGGTTTAAATGACAATATCCCCTCTAAAATTCCTGTAGAAATTTAATCACCAATGGAACAGCATTAAGAGATGTGACCTCTGGGAGGTGATTAAGTCATAACGGCTCTTACATCACAAATGGAACTAACACCTTTATAAAAGGGCTCCACATTTAAAGGAACATTTTCCTGCACCTCTGTGCATTTCTCCATGTGATACAATGTCCATCCTCACATGGACATTGCCTCAGAGGCATGATAACAGAGGTGGACCTAGCTTAGATGGATGAAAAACAGAGAATATCTGTACCTGGTCACACCTGGGCACCGCAGTGGGTGTATTCCTATGGCTCCCACTCCATCTTTAAAAGGGCCTCAACTGGATACAGCCCAACTGAGGAGAAATTCAAAAGGAGTCAATACCACAGCCACTGATAATCACAAATATCCCAAAGGAAGAAATGTAGCAGTATTTCCGGGGCATCCTATCCTGAGACCAAGACTGAAAGAATTAGAGATAGTTAGGTTCAGTTGCTTCTTTTTTTCCTCTCCAGAATATTAGTATAATCTTTTTATATTTGTAAAAGATTTTCTGTATTCAGTTTGGTAAATGTGGGTGGGTAGAAAAAAATGTGGGTAAGTTACATAAGCAATGTTCTCTAAAGTGACTCTTCTCAAAGGTTAGGATCATCAGGAAGGATCTGAGATGAAATTGTTCTTGTGAAAGCAAACCTGGCAGGAGTTTTTCCAGTAGTGGGCATTTAAGTCACCTGGGAAAGAGGGCTAAAGACATTCTCTTGCCTGGCTTCCAGTGATTCCGGCACAGTCCAGGTCAATCTGTCTCTCTCAACTTTCATTTTTGCATGTTCTTCCATCAGTGGATCTCTATGTTATACTTCCACAAATTAAAATCATTTGGTGTGATTTTTCAAAACAACTACTGCCAGAGCCTTACACTCAGCGATTCTGTCTCAAATGGTTGGGGTCAGGCTCTTGGGCTTCAATACGTTAAAGCTCCCCAGGTAATTATAGCAGCACTTCCTTAACTCCTAGTGCAATGTCATGCTCATGGTAGGTTCTCATTAAATGCCAGCTAACCCTGGTTAACAGTGTGCTGTGAATCAAATCAGGGCTATTGCTTTTAAGTCTGTGCCATTTGGAATATATGCTATTTGTATCTCTGAGCATTTTAACAGAACTTCAAGCCATTTACAACTGCTCATATTTAGAATTTTGCAGTTTTTCACAGCTCAGTTTTATAGACTTCTATGAGTCATGTTACATTCGGTAAACTTGCCTCAACAAGCTAAAAGAAAATGCCAAAATATAGCACTCCCACTGTTCAGGAGAGTGTATTTTGTCTTTCTGTAACTGCCTCAATTCCAGCACTTAGCAGGAAGACATTTAAATCTTTATTGTATTCCTATCTATCAGAAAAATAGAAGAATTTACAAGTTTGACACTAAACAACCACAGATGGAAGATTTGAAGTAAGATCACACGTTTTATACTGAAGTCTAACGTAGCAATCAACAAACGCAGACTGACACTTAGGACAAAATCCATCTGACTTCCCCTGTGGCTTTGGGGAGGATGGAACATATTCATTAAAGAATGTCCTACAGAATTTTCAAATGTCAAAATACAATATAATTATATTGAGAAAATCCTTTAAATTTAGTAATGGAAATTTCATAATACTGCTGAGAGAGAAAATTGCCAGTTGGTAATTATGCCTCTTTCTCCACAGGTATCACTCATTACAGAAACTAGAATAACATCATGATAATAAGAGTGCTAAACAAGAAAGCAGGAAAAACATATGTACACGTATCAGATGACCTACATTATAAACAAAAAATACTTTGTTCTCTATTGCCATGATTTTTGTTTGTATATAAATCTATTTACATACATTTTGTATATATCTGTATACAAATCTATTTATATGCAAACAATATAAGAAAGGCAGAAAGGCTTCTGATTTAAACTTTATTTACTGATGAAAATATATTTTAGAAAGCTTCTCAATAATACCCAGCAGCAGCCCCATTCGGGTTTGCTTCATTTCTTACGGGAAATCCAAGTTCAGCCTCCTGGCCAGGCACTGAGAGTTGAACTCACCACATACCACAATCTGAACTTTTCCCCCAAAATCCTCTTGCTATGCTCACTACAATTTCTGTTCTAAAACAGGAGAACTTTCCTATATCTTTTACGACCTCTTAAAATTCTCTCTTCTCTTCCTAGCCTTAAGAATCACCTGGGAATCATTTTAAGATTCTTTTTCAATGCCCCAGCCCTAGCCAAGACCAATTAAATCACAATTTCTAGGTATTTGTCAAAGACATCAGCGGTTTTGAAACTCCCCAGGTGATTCCAATATACAGACCATTTTGAGAACCAGTTGTCTGTTGCTTCTTTAATATGTTAGTTATTTGCTAGTACTTTCAAAATCCTTCCTTTTTTTTGACAGGTGCCTGACAAAACTACAATCCTTGATCAACACTAGCCCTCTAGGAAAAAAGGCACACAACCAAGAGGCTGGATCAATTTGTACTCCTGATTACAAATATCTAACGAACATGCAATATTACCTGGACACCCTACTATAGTTCTCTACTATTTTCACTCCTAGAAATGTCTATCTCATACCTTCTATTCTTTTTTCAAACATCTTATTCCTTCCTCCTTTTGCTCTCAAATGATAACCCACTGAGAATATAAAAGTTATCAAACATGAACTTTTTCATCTTCACAAAACCCCACTTACAACCAACCTGCACCTGTATTTTCGTCTTTTTTCTGGGGAGAAGGAGGACTTCTGTATAAACATTTACCTCTCCACTTGTGCTTTGGAACTACAGTTCTCCTTTAGGCAGCCCCTTTCCCTTCTACATTGATCTTGCTCTCACCACGGAATCATTCCCTTTGAATAGGCCTTTTCTGAACACAAACATGTTCTTATATTTCATAGGAAAACAAACCTCTCTTGATCCCCATCCCAGTCCAACTGCCATCTTATTTATCTGCTGCCTTTATTAGACAAACACCTCAAAAGAGCTGTTTGCAAAAGCATTACTTGACTTTCACTTTTAAACCCACTCCATTCTGGCTCTCACGCTCATCATCCCCTCAGAATCATGCTTGTCTAGTTCACCACTGGCAACTTATTTGTCCTCATTTCATTCAGCTGTTTAGCATCATTCAACATGGATGGCCATCTCTTCTTTTTTCAAATACTATATTTTGGTTTTCAAGGTGTTGAAATCTCAGGATATTTCTTCTTTTTTCCCTATCATTCCTTCTCAGTCTGCTTTTATGCCTTCTCTTTGTTGAGATATCAGCGTTCCTCTGGGATCCTGGACTTTCTTTTCTTCCTGGTTCATGGTTCTCAATTCCAGGAGCTGACCTCATTAGTATCACGGCTGTAGCAAAATTCATATGTTGAGAAATACCAATTGTATTTATCCAGTTTTCTTGAGTTCAAACTGTTTACCACTTCATTTGAGTATTTCAAAGAAACACGAAGATAACATACCTAAAACTAAACTCCTCACCTTCACTTCTAACCTGATTCTAGCCTTATTTATCCCATACACAGTGGTACCAACAGGTAATGGCTGCTTAAGCCAAAAACCTGAAGTCATTATTTGATTCCTCTATTTGTCTTATGGCCAAAGACTATTACTAAGGCTTCTTGATTAAGTCTACCTCCAAAATTATAACTTGACTCTTTTTGCCTCTTTCTATCTCCACTGCTATCATTGTCACTCTTTTGACTACTTCAACAACCTCCTGAGTGGTATCCCTACATTCACTCTTGCCCTAGTCAATCCTTAAAAAGCAACAAAGGTTATCTTTGCCAAACAGATTGCACCTTTGTATGACTCTCTTTAAAATGCATCTGAAGTTATAATGCAATGTCCACTTCTTTACCAAGACTTATAATGACCTTTATGATCTAACTCCTGTCTGCCTCTCCTATTTCTTGAGTACAAAGTTATAGTGACACTAGTCTCCTTTCATTTCCTTGAATTCCCCAAGCATTTTCCCACCTCTGGGCTTTTGAACACTCTGTAACCTCTCTTTAGAGAGTGTTTTTCTGTGATCTTTACAAAGTATGTTTCAAATATTTAAAGATCTAGCTTACAGCCATCTTTGAATTCTCAATTTTTTTTTTTTTTTTTTTTTTTTTTGAGATGGAGTCTCACTCTGGCACCCAGGCTGGAGTGCAGCGGCACGATCTGGTCTCACTGCAACCTCTGCCTCCCAGGTTCAAGTGATTCTACTGCCTCAGCCTCCCAAGTAGCTGAGACTACAGGTGCATGCCAACATGCACGGCTAATTTTTGTATTTTTAGTAGAGACGGGGTTTCATCACGCTGGCCAGGTTGGTCACCAACTTCTGACATCATGTGATCCACCGGCCTCAGCCTGCCAAAATTGTATTCTCAATTTTAACAATGTTTTTGTTTTCTTTGTGTCACCTATCATTTGCATTTTTTTTTCACCATTTCTCTCTGTTGCCCTTAACAGAAATTAAGCTTCCTGAGGAAAGAGGCTTTATTTATCCTGACCACTTTGCATGTCAAGCATTTAGTAGAGTAACTGAAACAATTCCTAGTACGGAATGTGTACTTAGTAACTACCTGAGTTAAATGAATGAGTGAATGAAAGCAAGCATTCCAAAAGTTCCCAAATGCTTTAAGGACTGTTCTTAAAAGGCTGACTTAAGGGAGGAAAAAGACTTAAAAAATATTGTGTGTCTATATCTGTGTTAGACACGAATGTGTGTGTGTATATATGTATATATATATATATGTGCATGTGAGTATATGTGAAGACATGTATGAGTATGTATGTGTGTGTATATATACATATATAAACGGAGAGTAACATTTATACACAGACTGTGAGCTAAATGGAGAGATTACATGTATACACAGATTGTGAGCTATCTAGGAGAAACTATTGACTATTAAAATGCCATAAACATTCCAGCTACCGCCCCCAAAATATGAATTGACATTTTAAAGATCTAAAAAAAATACCGAAGTAATTGCATGTGACCAATATTAGAAAAGAGCTATACTTAACATGTTACTTCAATTCACTAGTGACACAACTGTTTTATGGAACATTTATATTTATATGATAAAAATTTAATTTTTCCCAAACGTCCAAATCACATTTGAAAACTAATTTTTTAATGTTTTGAGTATAGTTATTACTGACATTAGTACTAATAAGGGTAAACAATAGGGGAAATAAAAAAACTAATTTAAATGTAGGACATTAGGAATTAAATTTTACTTTGGTTTCAATGCTAAGATAAAAAATGTTACAGGACATGTAAACTGTGAAATATGCCATTTAAAAATATTTCTCTTATAGCAGTAACACATAGCAATATGTAAAGGCCAATTAATATTTTTTGACCTTGTTGTTCTGCCATTTACATGATATGGCATTCCACCAGTGAGTAGAAGATGTGGCAAGGGGACAGAGATGTGCATGCCCTCGCCATTTAAGAGCATGACCTGTGAGTTGCTTATACAGCACTACCATTAACATCCTTCTGGCCATAACTGCTGGTCACATGACCTCAGCAGGCTTCCAAAGAACCTGGGGAATGTGCTTGTTATTCTGGCCATCCATGTACCCAGTTAAAATTTGGAGGAAAAGTGTTAATGGAGAAAACTAGCAGTCATGACCACAGCTATGAGAGAGCAGATGGAGTATCTATCACACAAATACAACACATCAGTAAACACTTAACTGAAAAACTGTTTCAAACATTGATTTCTAATAAAGAAAATAATTGCCACTTTTCTTTGCTTACTTATTTTGTTTTATTTTATTTTATTTTTTTAATTTCAAGATTTTGCCCTTGTTGCCCAGGCCGGAGTGTAATGGTGTGATCTTGGCTCACTGCAACCTCCGCCTCCCGGGTTCAAGAGATTCTCTGCTTCAGCCTCCTGAGTAGCTGGGATTACAGGTGCCTGCCACTACACCTGGCTAATTTTGTGTATTTTTAGAAGAGATGGGATTTAACTTGCAAGGCTGGTCTCAAACTCCTGACCTCAGGTAATCCACCCGCCTCAGCCTCCCAAAGTGCTGGGATTACAGGTGTCAGCCATCACGACTGGCCTGCTTACTTATTTTTATAAAGCCAAAGACAATATTAATTTTCAGACTAAAATATATGAGTTACTAGGTGTTTCTTTTACAGTGATAACTTCTAATTAACCTAAGAAACAGAATGTTAAATTCGAAAAAAAAATTCCTAAAGGCATGCAGTCGACATATTTTACAGAAATCTATGGGATTAAGAATTTGTACCATTTGTTCAAAGTATCCTGATTGCCAACACAGATTCAGAACTCATAACTGATCTATTGGCTCTCAGGATATGGTTGTTGTACTAAAATTACAGATGTTTCCCATAAGTGTGAGCAAGATGTTATGAATCTCCAAGCATGAAAGATATTCCCAAATCTTAAGAGGGAGAAGATGAAGGTTGATGGATTTCACACGAAGTAAAGTTGCATAAAGTTACCACATGTGTTTTCAAAAAGTTCATGATCTTTATGATTTAACACCTGCCTGATTTTTACTTCCTGTGTATCAGGAAATGAAATTGGAGACTGGTGTAATTGTAACTTAGTACTCAAGAAGTAGGAAGCAGAGATATCTGGGTGGAAAGGTAGGCAGTAGCTGGATCATAAAGGATGTTATAGGCCTTCATAAAGGGGTGGGCACTGCATTATAAGTTCATTGATCATGTGTATATAGCATGTCTTTAAAAGCCTGAATTGGAACACCACTAGTACTTAATTCTCTTAATTCAGTTAGAATAAAAGAAGGTATGGGTTTCTAAAGAGCCTAAAAAACCATAAACATAATTATATCTGTAAACGTGTCCCCATACATGCTGGAAAGTAGAAAAATAACTCCATTTTTATTTTCTACCAAGTGCCCTGTATAAAAGATAATGATAACATGATTGCTTTTAATGGTAGGAATTAGGCTTTTAAAGTCAAGACAGTATACACTCAGGATCTAAAGTCTTCTTTAACAGGAAAAGCAACACATTACTCTGAAACAAACAAAAAAAAAATGGAGGGAAAAAGGAGGTACATTCAAGGTGGAAGGATAGGAAAAGAGACAGAATTCCAGGAGTCTGACTTCCTACATCATGTCCCATAGCGTTATCTGCACACACAGCTCCTCATATAGCTTTTTACTTATTTTCTCCTTTTATTACTTTTCTTCGTTGAAGAGGGAAGAGATTAGACATGGAAATAATGAGTTTGATTTGAATGAATTAAGGAATGAATGAGCAAACAAATAAACCAATGGGTTTAGTTGATTCCAGATTTCTTCTGATATTTCAACTTATGTGTTAACATCTGATGTCATGGGGAATATGTTTTATGATGACAACACAGGTTTTCAGTTATCTGGAGCACTGAGCTACATTACAGAAGTGAAATGTTGCTGGTTTTGTTGATTTAAGTCTGCTAGTTCAGTATTTTTTTAAATGAGAAATGTGAATCATTTATGTTTCGAGGTATACCCGGAGAGTTATATAAAGAGTATTAAATTTCAAATAGAGTGAAGCTAAGACTCATTTAAAAAGTGCTCTTCTATAACACTATAATCCCCAGGAGGAAGAAGAAAATGACAACTGATGAAAGTAAAGCCTCTGTTCCAAGAATAATTTTTACTTTAGTTCAAAGGTATTCTGAACAAGTGGAATATTAACATGACAGTACTAAAAGTGATTCAGGTCACTCTACATTTGAATCTTTACCTACACTTTATGAAACTAAAGAAGAAGTCAAACCAGGGTGGAAAACAAAACAATTTTGATTTAAATAAAACTGGCAGTAAGCTATTGATAAAAAAGAGTCCAGTACCCATAAAGAAACCTAAAGGTTATTTTTTTTAACTTCCTCAGATTATCAGATAAGAGACTTGATTACTTGAGAACTGACATGGTTAGGCTTTGTGTCCCCAGCCAAATCTCATCTTGAAATGTAATTCCCATAATCCCCACGTATCAAGGGAGAGACCAGGCGGAGGTAACAGAATCATGGGGGCAGTTTCCCCCATGCTGTTCTTGTGATAGTGAGTTCTCACAAGATCTGATGGTTTTATAAGGGGCTCTTCCACCTTTGCTTGGCACTTCTCCTTCCTGCAGCCTTGTGAAGGTGCCTTGCTTCCCCTTCACCTTCTGCCTTGATTGTGAGTTTCCTGAGGCCTCCCCAGCTATGCTTAACTATAACTCAATTAAACCTCTTTCCTTCATAAATTACCCAGTCTCAGGCAGTTCTTTATAGCAGTATGAAAATGGAGTAATAAAAGAATGAACAAAATATGTGGATTTAGCTGTCCAGTATAACTTTCTCCTTACTATTGCCCAATGTAGTATAAAGTTACAAAGATCTTTCTGAGAAGCCAGAAAATGTTTCACAAAATACCATTTGTGTCCCAATGATGGCAAGATTTTTAAGCAGGTTATTTTTTAAGTTCACATTTAAAAAGCCATTAGACATTATTTCATTTTCAAATGTATGATTAATTTTTAAATTTTGTTTAGTTAGCAGATTCTTCAAATTACATTCTACCTTGCCTGTCAATATTTAAATCAGCAAGATATGTTCTTAATTCTTGTATTTCAATTCATGCTTTACTTGATATTTTAAAATATCTGTACATGTTTAAATATTTAAAATGAATTAAATATTTGGTTTCTTCACTTGTTTTTTTATAATTCTATGTAGCGTTTAATAAGAAAATCCTTTAATGCCCTTATTTTCACATTCTATGGAATGAATATTGCAGTATCAGGGTTGGTGTTTTTTCCGTAGCGTGATCACTGGACACAGTAGTCAATTTGCCTGCTTAAACCAGCACGTTCACAGCAACACTCCTGAGGTCACGTGATAAGGCCATATGACTCTAATCCCTGTGCCTCAGCTGACTGAATTAGGAAAGGATAGCATTTCCATGATAACCAAATAAGCACCAGAAAGCTGAGTAGAACACACTCACTGAGGTCATCCTATGCATAAAGTTGATGTTTTTTATATTTATTTTTGAACATGAAAAATACTTAGCCAATGATTATTTTAAAAAAATAAACCATAATGCCACAAAACCACTGATACTAGTTCTAACTGAAGAGTTAACAATATTTTAAAGTGACTGAAACTCATCTTTTCACTAAACTTGCCAATCAGAATGGCATGTAAATTGTTTTCTTTAGGCCCCAGTTTTTTTCATTTATTCGAAGTTTAATAATCTTAACTGGCTGTAATCTCAAATTACCAGTCAACTGCTTCAAGACTACTCTTACTTAGACTTTTACTGATCTCATACATAACCTTGTGGCTTCCTATTCCAAGTTGGTTTGGCTAAAGCATATCATATTTTTACCAACAATCTCCAAAACAAGTTTCCTACATATTTACACAGCATTTTCTGCTTACCAGTATCACTGAACCTAGGGCATGCATTACTATAAAGGTATTTGTCTATTACTTGCCTGTATTCCCTTTGGGGTTTTAAGGCCTTGAGGGCAAGAACTATTTTTCATCTCTGAATACATACCACTTAGTAATACCTGGTATAGCATAGATACATATAAATGTCTTAAGCATAAAGAAATTTTATAACATTTTAGAATGCATTATGAATATATTAAATTTATAGTTTAAATTAATATATAACTCAAATACACTAACTTTTCAAAGTGAATTTGCCCTAACTCAATTTGCCTTCTCTCTGTGTGTGTGTGTGTGTGTGTGGAGAAATTCTGTGCACAGGTACCATAAAAACAGTAAATTGCATCTGATGCTCTATCTGATGCATATATACACATATAATTATATACACACAAAGGAAACGGCCAATTCATAATAAATGTTAACTGATCAATATGATACTGGCTTATCCCAAAAATAAAAACAAATTGAGGCAACTCTCAGACTTCCTCATACATGAAAGCTAAGGCTGCCCTTTGAGCAGCGTCGTTCAGGAGACATCATTATGACTAAAAAACTCAGAAGGTAAATTGGTGAGACTTAATGCAGAATGGCTTAATTTATTACATAACATAAATTAGGAAAAGAACATTGATTTTTAACAAATCACTACATTTACTGATATTTTAAAGTAGAAATGAAATAATCTTTTATTTTAAACAACGTACTATCAGACAACATTCTAAAAAACACAGTTAAATGGAATTAAGACATCAGCATTCAGGTACCATATAGTTAATGGAATAACTGATAATATTAAAAAACAGTAACTGTCAATTTAAATAATAGTTAACTATAAGCTATATGCCTGCAAATACTCTGTGTTTTATGTAAGTATAAAAGTATTAAGTCATTTCACCCTCAAAACAATCTGACGAAGTAGGCACCCACTTCATCACTGAGCCGATGAAGGCAGAGTTGATGCACCTTACCCAGATCACACAGCTAAAAAGGGAAAGGCACAGATTCCAACCCAATAGTATTCTTAACCACTATGCTGTACCTTTTCTCTAAAAAGTATTCATAAACCATGTATTTGTGGCTAACTAATCTAGATACTGATCTCAGAGTAATTTTCATTACAATTTTCTCAAATTGGAAATCAGAAGAAAAAGGCAACTGACCAGCTGCCGAATTTTTCTGGTTGTGCAAATTTAGGCATGTCCCTATATGTCTCTGAGTTGAAGTTTTAGCAAAATGGACTCAGAATGTCTAAGTAGCATATTTTATTACTTTTTTAACTTTTGGCCCCAGGTTTCTTTTGAACAAATATCTGGTATAAAAAATAAAAAGGAAATGGAATGTTCACTAAGATAATAGATATGAAGTGTTTTAGAAAGTATAGAATGAGGCCGGGCGCAGTGGCTCATGCCTGTAATCCCAGCACTTTGGGAGGCCGAGGCCGGCGAATCACGAGGCCAGGAGACCGAGATCATCCTGGCTAACATGGTGAAACCCCATCTCTACTAAAAAATACGAAACATTAGCTGGGCGTGGTGGCAAGCATCTGTAGTCCCAGCTACTTGGAAGGCTGAGGCAGGAGAATGGCATGAACCCGGGAGGCGGAGCTTGCAGTGAGCAGAGATTGCCTCACTGCACTCCAGTCTGGGCGACAGAGCGAGACTCCATCTCCAAAAAAAAAAAAAAAAAAAAAGGATAGAATGCTATGTCGATGTTACTTACAAAAATAATTTAGTCATTGCTGATCTCCCTTCTATATTCAATTATTTCATATGAGTATATGATAGAAGAATAAAAAATAATACAAATCTATTTACTCATAAAACCATTCACAATAACCTAGCAAATCAAAAATGCATAGTAAATGTTTCACAGCTATAACCAGAGTGAAATAATTTTTTTGAAATTCAAAATTAGAATACATAAGACAAAAACAAAACAAAACAAATCAGCCAAACTGGTATTCTAAAAAAAATCTACATTAATCTTAATGATTTTTGATAAACAGAACATATATCTGAATGCCTGACAAATAAATTTACATAAACATGTTTTTATAAAAATATGTGCTATACAAATGTATAGTTGTTTTATTTCTTTTGACTCACTGTTTCTCTCCAGGAGGAGAATAAAAAATAATACTCCAGAAAATTAACAAGTTTAGAAATGCCTAAAAGATAGGTAAACAATCAAGTTGCTTCTTAGTTTTGAAACAATTTCTTAAATTGCTCTTTTTAAACATAAATTTCTATATGCCATTAGAAAATATTCCTTGCTTATAACTAAAACTGGTTATTGCAGCTAATGAACTAATGCTAAAACAGTATTACAAGGCAATACTCCATATACACACATACACATGCACACACACACATATATATACCATATATGTATACATACACACACACACACAAACACACACACATGCAGAGTCATGTGATGGAGGATCACATATATCATGTGTGTCTGTGTGTGTGCGCGTTATATTTTTAAGAAAATTTTAAGAGCCTTGTGATGTGCTAGATACGGTGCTAATTCCCAGACATATAAAATTGTAAACAAAACACAAATAACAACTGTTTTCACTGGGTATTAAATTCACTTTAAAAGTCATGTATTTAATAGTTTTCCAAGTATAATTTTCTTAAATACCATGAAAGGTAAAGAGAAACTGTATAAACATGTATTTTAGGGAAAATTAACCTAGTGTGAGGCTTTAGGGAAGACTCCCTCAGGAAAAGACATTTGAGAATAAAGGATTTGGTCAGGTATGGCAGGGAGTGTTTGAGTGGGATGATTCCAGGCAGGGGTAGAGTGCAGAGTGGAGGAAGGTTCGTTCATTCAATGAATGGAAAGGCAGCCACTACAGCTGCAGCAGAGTGACCAAGGCGGAGACCCGGAGACCATGAGAGCTTTCCGAGGCTCAGAGGACAGCTGGAGAGCATAAGGGTCATAGAATGCCTTTTTTTAAATTTTTTTATTTTTTGAGACAGAGTCTCGCTCTGTCGCCCGGGCTGGAGTGCGGTGGCGTGATCTCGGCTCACTGCAAGCTCCGCCTCCCGGGTTCCCGCCATTCTCCTGCCTCAGCCTCCCGAGTAGCTGGGACTACAGGCGCCGCCACCACGCCCGGCTAATTTTTTTGTATTTTTAGTAGAGACGGGGTTTCACCGTGTTAGCCAGGATGGTCTCGATCTCCTGACCTCGTGATCCACCCGCCTCAGCCTCCCAAAGTGCTGGGATTAAAGGCATGAGCCACCACGCCCGG
This sequence comes from Pongo pygmaeus, assembly GCF_028885625.2. Taxonomy (NCBI): domain Eukaryota; kingdom Metazoa; phylum Chordata; class Mammalia; order Primates; family Hominidae; genus Pongo; species Pongo pygmaeus. The sequence continues at coordinate 13,949,566 of NC_085930.1, read as the reverse complement.
CCACAGAAGGCCTTTTAAGCAGGACAGTGACCATGATCAGAAAGGGAAAAATAATATTTAAAATCGTGACAGCTCATAGGATATATTAAATTTAATAAAACACCACCAGTAATTAGAAATTATTCATCCATTAGAAGATTATTGATTTCAAAGTTAGTAGACAAACACTGTATTTAGGTAAGACACTAAGAAAAAAAAATTAACTTGCTATATTGGAGTTTAAAATATTAGAAGGTATTTGTTTCAAGGACAAAAGATTAAAAGATTATACCAAAGTATAATCTCAAAATCATATTTGATGTAATAAATATGATCAATTTATAAACATAGAAAGATAGATGGTAGAAATAGCTATAATTATTTATTTTGTTACTATTGAAAGTTCCATGAGAAGAGTGTCTAAAACTGAATGGATGCTCAGCCTGCCCTCAGTTAATAGATACAGTTAAAGTGATATTAATATAAATATTTCTGAAATTTTATAAAGTTTCTGTAGATTCATCAATGTCCTAGCTCTCCAGAACATGCTTTATCCTAGGTAAGACACTACCCAAAAATCAAGAAAATAAGTCACATTATAAAATATCATTAGGCCTTTCTTCACTGACAAGTTATCAATTTTACATTAGCCATGACCATTAAGTCTCTATCATGTGCAGATAGCTTGGTTTTACCACAGGCCAGATCTGATATCTTCAACAAAGGACAGCATCAGGAAAAGGAATCTATTAGGTACTTCCTGATAAATTCTAGACTCTGGTAGAGGCATCTGAGTTGATGTTACTTATGTAGCTTGCAGACTAGAGCAAAAGACTCAGTCAGGATTTCTATATTTTCATAGGTAGCAGGCTACAAGGATTAATGACATAAGACTGCCTGCGTGAATTAGGTGTCCATTTTATTTTGGTTCTTTGAAAAATTGTTTTAGTTTACAGATACATAAGGATTTCCTTCTGTAGATGATAGTAATTTTGTACTTTTGTAAATGAAATAAAGCATTTAAAATATCTCACTAGGTCCTCAGTTTCCTTACTTTACGTGGTGACATGGTTATTTGCATAGGTTCATACAGTCTACTTATTCATCAGGATATAGTTAAACAAATTGGTTATATAACTAAGGCCTTATGGAGGTGCCCATATTGGAGAATGATGCATCCTGAGTCAGGCACAACCATTGCTTTTAAGGAACTAAGGCTGACTTTATTTCTGGAACCAATCATTGCAAAGTCCATCCAGGGAACTTGACCTGATACCTGGCTGACGCGACGCAGTCTCACAAGTCAGGAAGGTCATTTCCTGGAAGGCTAGAGATGTCAACAAATTTCAGTGACCCTGAGAATAGAGGATACACCCAAAGTACAGGTAGTATAGGTGAAATCTGTGTATGCTTTCTTGGGGTTGGCTTCCTAACCTCCAGTTAGTAAACAATAAAGGCTTTTAAAAGTTCAATCTGAGATTTCTTACAAAAATTTCCAAGTAGAAGTGAATAATTCAAAGATCCAGGGCTTTTTTAAAATTAGAGATAGGGTCTTGCTTTGTCACCCTAGCTGGAGTGTGGTGGCATGATCATAGTTTATTACAACCTCAAACTCCTAGGCTCAAACAATCCCTCTGCCTCAGCCTCCTGGTTAGCTAGGGTACAGGCACGTACCACCACACCCAGCATTTTTTTTTTCTCTTTCGGTAGAGATGGGGCTTTTCCATATTGTCCAGGTTGGTCTCTAACTCTAACTCTTTGCCTGAAGCCATCCTCCTCCCTCAGCCTCCCAAAGGAATCAGATTAAAGGTGTGAGGCACCATCCACCCTGAGTCTTTTATTGTAGAAAAATAAATCAGCCTTTTGTATATATTCCCCAGTCTTTGTGTCCTTCTCTAGTCTAAAAGCTGTAAAAATTTCCTAAAACTCGAATGTTTCAATGTCTGCTGTTCACCAAATAGGACAGTCAATTTTTATATTTTATTTCAAGAGCTTTCAGACAAAAATGACCTTTCAGTATTCATATTTTTCTATTTTAAAGAATAAATTTCTTGGTTGGAGCCAAGATGGCCGAATAGGAACAGCTCCGGTCTACAGCTCCCAGCGCGAGCGACACAGAAGACGGGTGATTTCTGCATTTCCATCTGAGGTACCGTGTTCATCTCACTAGGGAGTGCCAGACAGTGGGCGCAGGTCAGTGGCTGAGTGCACCATGCGCCAGCCGAAGCAGGGGCGAGGCATTGCCTCACTCGGGAGGCTCAAGGGGTCAGGGAGTTCCCTTTCCAGGGGTGACAGACGGCACCTGGAAAGTCGGGCCACTCCCACCCGAATACTGTGCTTTTCCGACGGGCTTAGGAAACGGTGCCCCAGGAGAGTATAGCCCGCACCTGGCTCAGAGGGTCCTGCGCCCACGGAGTCTCGCTGATTGCTAGCACAGCAGTCTGAGATCAAACAGCAAGTCGGCAGCGAGGCTGGGGGAGGGGCGCCCGCCATTGCCCAGGCTCGCTTAGGTAAACAAAGCAGCCTGGAAGCTTGAACTGGGTGGAGCCCACCACAGCTCAAGGAGGCCTGCCTGCCTCTGTAGGCTCCACCTCTGGGGGCAGGGCACAGACAAAAAGACAGCAGTAACTTCTGCAGACTTAAATGTCCGTGTCTGACAGCTTTGAGGAGAGCAGTGGTTCTCCCAGCACGCAGCTGGAGATCTGAGAACGGTCAGACTGCCTCCTCAAGTGGGTCCCTGACCCCTGACCCCCGAGCAGCCTAACTGGGAGGCACCCCCCAGCAGGGGCAGACTGACACCTCACACGGCCGGCCAGGTACTCCAACAGACCTGCAGCTGAGGGTCCTGTCTGTTAGAAGGAAAACTAACAAACAGAAAGGACATCCACACCAAAAACCCATCTGTACATCACCATCATCAAAGACCAAAAGTAGATAAAACCACAAAGATGGGGGAAAAACAGAGCAGAAAAACTGGAAACTCTAAAAAGCAGAGTACCTCTCCTCCTCCAAAGAAACGCAGTTCCTCACCAGCAACGGATCAAAGCTGGACGGAGAATGACCTTGACGAGCTGAGAGAAGAAGGCTTCAGACCATCAAATTACTCCGAGCTACGGGAGGATATTCAAACCAAAGGCAAAGAAGTTGAAAACTTTGAAAAAAATTTAGAAGAATGTATAACTAGAATAACCACTACAGAGAAGTGCTTGAAGGAGCTGATGGAGCTGAAAACCAAGGCTCGAGAACTACGTGAAGAATGCAGAAGCCTCAGGAGCCGATGCGATCAAATGGAAGAAAGGGTATCAGCCCTGGAAGATGAAATGAATGAAATGAAGCAAGAAGGGAAGTTTAGAGAAAAAAGAATAAAAAGAAACGAGCAAAGCCTCCAAGAAATGTGGGACTATGTGAAAAGACCAAATCTACGTCTGATTGGTGTATCTGAAAGTGACGGGGAGAATGGAAACAAGTTGGAAAACACTCTGCAGGATATTATCCAGGAGAACTTCCCCAATCTAGCAAGGCAGGCCAACATTCAGATTCAGGAAATACAGAGAACGCCACAAAGATACTCCTCGAGAAGAGCAACTCCCAGACACATAATTGTCAGATTCACCAAAGTTGAAATGAAGGAAAAAATGTTAAGGGCAGCCAGAGAGAAAGGTCAGCTTACCCACAAAGGGAAGCCCATCAGACTAACAGCGGATCTCTCGGCAGAAACCCTACAAGCCAGAAGAGAGTGGGGGCCAATATTCAACATTCTTAAAGAAAAGAATTTTCAACCCAGAATTTCATATCCAGCCAAACTAAGCTTCATAAGTGAAGGAGAAATAAAATACTTTACAGACAAGCAAATACTGAGAGATTTTGTCACCACCAGGCCTGCCCTAAAAGAGCTCCTGAAGGAAGTGCTAAACATGGAAAGGCACAACCGGTACCAGCCACTGCAAAATCATGCCAAAATGTAAAGAACATCGAGACTAGGAAGAGACTGCATCAACTAACGAGCAAAATAACCAGCTAACATCATAATGACAGGATCAAATTCACACATAACAATATTAACTTTAAATGTAAATGGACTAAATGCTCCAATTAAAAGACACAGACTGGCAAATTGGATAAAGACTCAAGACCCATCAGTGTGCTGTATTCAGGAAACCCATCTCATGTGCAGAGACACATAGGCTCAAAATAAAAGGATGGAGGAAGATCTACCAAACAAATGGAAAACAAACAAAGGCAGGGGTTGCAATCCTAGTCTCCGATAAAACAGACTTTAAACCAACAAAGATCAAAAGAGACAAAGAAGGCCATTACATAATGGTAAAGGGATTAATTCAACAAGAAGAGCTAACTATCCTAAATATATATGCACCCAATACAGGAGCACCCAGATTCATAAAGCAAGTCCTGAGTGACCTACAAAGAGACTTAGACTCCCACACATTAATAATGGGAGACTTTAACACCCCACTGTCAACATCAGACAGATCAATGAGACAGAAAGTCAACAAGGATACCCAGGAATTGAACTCAGCTCTGCACCAAGCGGACCTAATAGACATCTACAGAACTCTCCACCCCAAATCAACAGAATATACATTTTTTTCAGCACCACACCACACTTGTTCCAAAATTGACCACATACTTGGAAGTAAAGCTCTCCTCAATAAATGTAAAAGAACAGAAATTATAACAAACTATCTCTCAGATCACAGTGCAATCAAGCTAGAACTCAGGATTAAGAATCTCACTCAAAACTGCTCAACTACATGGAAACTGAACAACCTGCTCCTGAGTGACTACTGGGTACATAACGAAATGAAGGCAGAAATAAAGATGTTCTTTGAAACCAACGAGAACCAAGACACAACATACCAGAATCTCTGGGATGCATTCAAAGCAGTGTGTAGAGGGAAATTTATAGCACTAAATGCCCACAAGAGAAAGCAGGAAAGATCCAAAATTGACACCCTAACATCACAATTAAAAGAACTAGAAAAGCAAGAGCAAACACATTCAAAAGCTAGCAGAAGGCAAGAAATAACTAAAATCAGAGCAGAACTGAAGGAAATAGAGACACAAAAAACCCTTCAAAAAATTAATGAATCCAGGAGCTGGTTTTTTGAAAGGATCAACAAAATTGATAGACTGCTAGCAAGATTAATAAAGCAAAAAAGAGAGAAGAATCAAATAGATGCAATAAAAAATGATAAAGGGGATATCACCACCGATCCCACAGAAATACAAACTACTATCAGAGAATACTACAAACACCTCTACGCAAATAAACTAGAAAATCTAGAAGAAATGGATAAATTCCTCAACACATACACCCTCCCAAGACTAAACCAGGAAGAAGTTGAATCTCTGAATAGACCAATAACAGGAGCTGAAATTGTGGCAATAATCAATAGCTTACCAACCAAAAAAAGTCCAGGACCAGATGGATTCACAGCCGAATTCTACCAGAGGTACAAGGAGGAACTGGTACCATTCCTTCTGAAACTATTCCAATCAATAGAAAAAGAGGGAATCCTCCCTAACTCATTTTATGAGGCCAGCATCATCCTGATACCAAAGCCTGGCAGAGACACAACAAAAAAAGGCAATTTTAGACCAATATCCTTGATGAACATTGATGCAAAAATCCTCAATAAAATACTGGCAAACAGAATCCAGCAGCACATCAAAAAGCTTATCCACCATGATCAAGTGGGCTTCATCCCTGGGATGCAAGGCTGGTTCAATATACGCAAATCAATAAATGTAATCCAGCATATAAACAGAACCAAAGACAAAAAACACATGATTATCTCAATAGATGCAGAAAAGGCCTTTGACAAAATTCAACAACCCTTCATGCTAAAAACTCTCAATAAATTAGGTATTGATGGGACGTATCTCAAAATTATAAGAGCTATCTATGACAAACCCACAGCCAATATCATACTGAATGGGCAAAAACTGGAAGCATTCCCTTTGAAAACTGGCACAAGACAGGGATGCCCTCTCTCACCACTTCTATTCAACATAGTGTTGGAAGTTCTGGCCAGGGCAATTAGGCAGGAGAAGGAAATAAAGGGTATTCAATTAGGAAAAGAGGAAGTCAAATTGTCCCTGTTTGCAGATGACATGATTGTATATCTAGAAAACCCCATTGTCTCAGCCCAAAATCTCCTTCAGCTGATAAGCAACTTCAGCAAAGTCTCAGGATACAAAATCAATGTACAAAAAGCACAAGCATTCTTATACATCAATAACAGACAAACAGAGAGCCAAATCATGAGTGAACTCCCATTCACAATTGTTTCAAAGAGAATAAAATACCTAGGAATCCAACTTACAAGGGATGTGAAGGACCTCTTCAAGGAGAACTACAAACCACTGCTCAAGGAAATAAAAGAGGATACAAACAAATGGAAGAACATTCCATGCTCATGGGTAGGAAGAATCAATATCATGAAAATGGCCATCCTTCCCAAGGTAATTTACAGATTCAATGCCATCCCCATGAAGCTACCAATGACTTTCTTCACAGAATTGGAAAAAACTACTTTAAAGTTCACATGGAACCAAAAAAGAGCCCGCATTGCCAAGTCAATCCTAAGCCAAAAGAACAAAGCTGGAAGCATCACGCTACCTGACTTCAAACTATACTACAAGGCTACAGTAACCAAAACAGCATGGTACTGGTACCAAAACAGAGATATAGATCAATGGAACAGAACAGAGCCATCAGAAATAATGCCACATATCTACAGCGATCTGATCTTTGACAAACCTGAGAAAAACAAACAATGGGGAAAGGATTCCCTATTTAATAAATGGTGCTGGGAAAACTGGCTAGCCATATGTAGAAAGCTGAAACTGGATCCCTTCCTTACACCTTATACAAAAATCAATTCAAGATGGATTAAAGACTTAAATGTTAGACCTAAAACCATAAAAACCCTAGAAGAAAACCTAGGCATTACCATTCAGGACATAGGCATGGGCAAGGACTTCATGTCTAAAACACCAAAAGCAATGGCAACAAAAGCCAAAATTGACAAATGGGATCTAATTAAACTCAAGAGCTTCTGCACAGCAAAAGAAACTACCATCAGAGTGAACAGGCAACCTACAAAATGGGAGAAAATTTTCGCAACCTACTCTTCTGACAAAGGGCTAATATCCAGAATCTACAATGAACTCCAACAAATTTACAAGAAAAAAACAACCCCATCAAAAAGTGGGTGAAGGACATGAACAGACACTTCTCAAAAGAAGACATTTATGCAGCCAAAAAACACATGAAAAAATGCTCACCATCACTGGCCATCAGAGAAATGCACATCAAAACCACAATGAGATACCATCTCACACCAGTTAGAATGGCAATCATTAAAAAGTCAGGAAACAACAGGTGCTGGAGAGGATGTGGAGAAATAGGAACACTTTTACACTGTTGGGGGGACTGTAAACTAGTTCAACCCTTGTGGAAGTCACTGTGGCGATTCCTCAGGGATCTAGAACTAGAAATTCCATTCGACCCAGCCATCCCATTACTGGGTATATACCCAAAGGACTATAAATCATGCTGCTATAAAGACACATGCACACGTATGTTTATTGTGGCATTAGTCACAATAGCAAAGACTTGGAACCAACCCAAATGTCCAACAATGATAGACTGGATTAAGAAAATGTGGCACATATACACCATGGAATACTATGCAGCCATAAAAAATGATGAGTTCATGTCCTTTGTAGGGACATGGATGAAATTGGAAATCATCATTCTCAGTAAACTATTGCAAGAACAAAAAACCAAACACTGCATATTCTCACTCATAGGTGGGAATTGAACAATGAGAACACATGGACACAGGAAGGGGAACATCACACTTCAGGGACTGTTGTGGGGTGGGGGGAGGGGGGAGGGATAGCATTGGGAGGTATACCTAATGCTAGATGACGAGTTAGTGGGTGCAGCGCACCAGCATGGCACATGTATACATATGTAACTTACCTGCACATTGCGCACATGTACTATAAAACCTAAAGTATAATAATAATAATAATAATAATAAATAAATAAAATAAAATAAAATGTAATGAACTTGCCACAGAAATGTAAGTACTAGATCCAGTATCAGATCCTATACCTAACTACAAAATCTATGTTTTTCTAACTAAAAATGTTTTCCTATCTACATTTTAGTAACATAATTTTTTTTGTTTTCTGAACGCTTCTTTACAGATCATAGTCCTCAATAAATAAATCTTTGCAAAAAAATAAATAAATAAATTTCTTTTTGTCCATCACAATATCTCTGAACCTAAATTTACACATTTATAACCCAAGTATACTGATATAAAATTATCTAAAAGAAGACCAATAATACCAGCTTGCCATGTTATAATATGATAATTATATCTTTCTTGGATTTAATGTGCAAATACTATAACAATAAAATTAACTCAGAATGATTAAGTTCAGAATCATAATTCTGGATGTTAAAAACAGGTAAGCCCACTTGACAGCAATATTCAATTAAATATCAGCTTTTAGACTATACTTTTGTATCATATATTAATATAACAATAACCTTATAGTGATTTAATTTTATTTTTGCAATTTACACGACAGTATATGAAATAAATAGTTGTAATTTTATATTCTAAATCTGAAAAGCCAAATCAAAATATTCTACATGATTTATGTCATTATAAGTTAACATTTTAAACACAAATTGGATATGTGCTTAACTCACACTTACCCATGAAATTGAGATAGCCTTCTCCACCAAGCCCATGCGTAATGAGTCGAATCATTTTATGAAGCTGTATTCCACGATCAATAACTGGAGTAAAAGGAGTCAGGACACTCATGTTTGTATACATTTCGGCATCCATCAACCAAAATGCCAGCGACTTATCCCCAACCAATGCCTACAGAAATAAAAGTAATGGAGATAAATGAAAAAAAGAAAGTGCTAAGTAGTTGTGATTTACAATAGAACAACACATGGTTACAAATATTAGGAAACATCGTAGAAGAGTTGTGTAGATTAATATTAATTTCAGGTATTTTCCACTGGTGATTTTCTAGGCTCAAGGTAAGCTGGTAAAATATGTTAGACATCAACACATTTGTTTTCAGGACTGGACTGATTTTTATTTTTAAAATAGGTTGGTGAAAGATTCATGATAAGGTACCTAATATCTGTTATATGTGAGCTGACACCTCACATTTTCTGAAACATTTATTATAATATTGAGAATATTACATAGATTTTTAAAATAGATTGTATATAATGATTTTATTTGCTTTGAAAGAAGTTTCTGAAAAATCATTGATATACATAATATATATATTATTTTGCTCATATATATGAGTAATATATAATATTGTATGTGTATAAATATATCACAATAGTTCCTTCCTGCCCTCAGCAGAGAAAATAAGTTGAGAACTTTTATTTAAGTGTAAATTTGCTTTCTCATTGTATTTGCCATTTAATCTAAATTTAGTTTCTTTTACCTGAAAATATAATAATTATTAACTGAGGCACGTAACTCAGAAATGCCCTGAGTAACAGCAGAGAGACCTCCTAAAAATCTGAATTATTTACAGTTCAAAACATCTAATGCAGTGTTCATCATGGACAAAACAATAACATAGAGTAAAATGTATAATAGAAATTAACCCATAATCTCAGTACCCTATTACAGTTCTTTTCATTTTCTAGAAAAAAATTTTGTTTACAATCTTTTCTATCTTTAACCTACTTTAATTAAAATGATTTTTCTTTAAAAATTGTTATACGATTTGTATCACTACTTCTTAAACAACTCACCTTCTCTCTACTTGTTTTGAATTATTTAATTATGTTTTTAGCTATAATTATTTATTTCTATAATCTCTGATTCTATTATAAAATTATTTTAATAACTTTTGATCAGGTTCATAGATAAAGCTTATCCTCATATCAAGTTGCCCTCTTATAAAATCCTGTTGAGATACTGGTGAAATTAAGTTTACAAATTTAATTGTTAAGGATTTATCTAAAATGTTTAAAATAACATCCACATTTTTACTATAAATTATATATGTTTATTTATTCATTTTTATGTATTCATATACATTTATATTTTTTATCAGGCTTAAGAATCAAAGTACATTTGCTTTTAGAGAGAACTAGGCAACTTGCATTATTTCTGCTGTCCTGAGAATTCCTGAATATATAAGACAGGATTACCTGAATTTTTAAAGTATGAAATAATTCTTGGTAAATCTGTTTCTTTACAGATTAGGTAGAAAGTTACATAAGAAATCTATCTGTTTCATCTTCCATTTGTTCATGCCACTTATTTGTTTACTCTTTCATTCATACAAAATAAACATATGCTGGGAATTCACTATGTGCTGCAACTTCAAAGAGTTTGCAATAGAAAGCTATAATTTATGCATATATTTTAATTTTCAAATTGTTATGTATTTGGTGAGAGTTTCCCCCTCCCCACCCCCACCACTCACCTATTAAACTAATATTATTCTTTTCTAGATTGGGTTCTTCTTTTTTAGATAAGTATTTATCTTATCTGCTCTATAGACAAGGATAATATAAATTTAAGTTGATAAGAAGGCACAGCCCCAATTTGGAAGATGCAAAACTTAACATGCGTTTACTTCAGAGGTCATCAAGTTTCTCTAAGGGTGGGCCACTTTCTCTGTCTCAACTACTCAAATGCATCATTTTGGCACAAAGGAGAATACGTAAACAAATGAGCGTGGCTCTGTTCCAAGTAACCTTATTTACAAAAACAGGCAGCAGGTAGGATTTGGCCCATGGTCTTGGTTAGCCAACCCCTGCTTTACTTACATTTTCTTAACAATTAGAGGAGACACCTGAAAAAATCATGTTTGCGTTAAATGGCCAATTTCTGCAAAAATGATAGAGAAACTTATTTAGTTTCAACTTTTTAATAAAGATACTTTAAGTAACTTCAAACATTTTATTGTCTACATTTTAATCTACGAAAAGTAAATTTTATGTTGATGTGTATGAGAATTAATATGAACTTAAATAAGTGGCCTTTTTTCTCCATTTTAAAAATATTTATTAAGTGATTACTAGGATCAGTCACAGTGCTAAAGGCTGGAAATAGAAAGACAATGAAAAAAAAATTCTGTCCCTAAAACATAATGGAAACCTGGAGGATGGGACAACTAATTTTTCCCTACATGACCCAAGGCAGGCTTCATATAGAATGCGATGTCAGAGCCAGGCAGTTAGGTCTGAGTAGGAACTTCCCAGATGCAGATGCGTGGGGAAAAGCACAAGATTGGAAAAAGCTGACCTATTTGGAATGGATAGGGATGTCAAAGTATTGAAGAACAGGAGGCTGGGAGAGCTGGGCAGAGAATAATGCTGGAAACTTCGGCTTGAGCCAAAACAGGAGTGGCTTTGAATTACAGGCTTCGACCAGGGTACCTGGGTTGACAAGACGAGCTTTCCTCTTTAGAAAATACCTTAGGCTGTATTCGAGAAGACAGACTAAGGCTGCATGGAACAGGGGGCAGGGAGGTCAATTAGCAGGAGATTTCAGTGACTGAGGGGAAAAAATGAAGAATGCTTGTCAAAAGCATAAAAGAATACCTCTAGAAGGCAGCCTAAGACGGAAACTAAAATAACCCTAGTCCAGCACCAATTTTCTTCATTATGACAAGGGAAAACATATAATACTTGCAACTGCAATGTATAATCTAGTAATTATAGTTTGGTAGGACAAACATACTACTGCATTTTGAAACTGGAGTTTCTCCATCTACAAATTTAACATTTTTTCCAATATACGTAGTTTTATTGTAAAGATATATATTAATACACACACACATACATACATTATAGTAACTACAGAGGTTTATATTTCGATATGTTTATATTTAAATATGTTATTAAGGAGAGGGAAGGAGGAAGAGAGAGAGAGAGAAATAAATGAATTTATGCACATATTCATTTACCTGATCATGGCTCTCTGCATAAGCAATGCACTTCTCAAGGTAGCGCCTGTTTGTGAGTGTGTATACTATATCGCCCATGTTCCAGTCTTCATCTTTAAACTCTTTAAGTAGCTAGACACAAGAGAGAAAAATAAGCTTCTGAGTAAAGCATTACTTTTCTTATTTTTAAATCACAATCTGAAGGTATGCATTATATCAGTGCAAATTATTTGGTATGCACATATTAGCCCACCCATCTAGCAAAGTTATCACTGTTTAAACTTTTACTGAAATCACAGCTTTTATACAGAATGTCCAAATGACAGTGGTGTAGTGTGTGTGTGTGTGTGTGTGTGTGTGGTGTTTGCTTTTGTGCAGACAGTTTAATCATTATATTTTAGGATCTTTGCAACTTTTTTTCTGTAATAACTGCCACCTCTTGATTAATGCCCACAGTAATGTTATTGCACGGCATGTCTTTCTATAACTTGTACATGGTAGAGATATACTTGTTACATTTATTTGTTTATATGAAAAAAATTAGTAAAAAGAGTGTTTTGCTTCATTTTTACAAAGTGATAAAACAACTGTTTCAAAATTTAAAGCTAATTATCATCAAATAATTACCCTCTTAACAGACCACACATTTTGTGTCTGCATTTCAATTTCTAGTCAGTCTTCAGTCTGGATCTGTCCCTCTAACACTATACTTTTATGCAACTGAACTTGCTGAGGTTAAGCTTGTGGTGTGAGCTTTAGTAATTGCTCTCTCTTAAGTAGATTCTTGCTATACATATTGACACTGCTGATCCTATCTCCTGCGCCTGAACTTTTCCCTTTATTAGTCTACCACTGTGAAACTCTTGCTTTATATTGTTTTGTTTCTTCCCGCCACTCCCGACATACTATAAATTCTCTTCCTCTGTTTGTCCTATAAAGGCTGATGTTCCTCAGGATTATGTCCTAAATTTACTCTCCCTCTTTAATTCAACACACTGTCATACAATTATGGGAACATAAGCAGTTCTGATCATTGCAGTGCGAATCTTTGGGCACCAGAAGGCAGAACGTGGAAGGCAGAAGAGCAACCATCCGTAGATGTGTAGCCTAATCCACGAGAATCTTTCTAAAAAGCAGGCATGAGTGTCAAAATAAGAGAGAGATTTGAAGATGCTATACTGCTGCTTTGAAGATAGAGGAAGGAGCAATGAGCCAAGGAATATAGGCAGCTTTTAGAAGTGAGAAAAGGCAAGGAAATGGCTTCTCCCTTACAGCCTCCAGAAGAAATGCAGCCCCGTTTACACTTTGATTTTAGTCCCAGTAAAACCCATTTCATTTTTGTAACACATAGAACTGTTGTGAATTTGTGCTGTTTAAGCCACTAAGCTTGTGGTAAATTGGATATGGGAACAATAGAAAACTAATGTATAGACCTACACAAATGGGCCAGACTAATTTTTGATAAAAGGGCAACAGAAATTCAATGGAAGGTGGGCAGATGTTTTAACAAATGATGCTTAAAGAATTGGATACCCATGGGTAAAAAGAGAACGATAAAGAACCTTGAGCTAAGTCTTATATATTGCACAGAACTTAACTCAAAATGGATCATGGGCTTAAATATAAAAAACAAAAACTATAAAACATTTAGTAAAAACCATAAGAGTCAAAAATTTCTTAAACTTGATACCAAAAGAGAGACCTATACAAGGGAAAAAATGATAAACTAGCCTTCAACAAAATTCTTTAAAAATTGCTCTGTGAAAAGCCAATGTGAAGAGGATGAAAGAACAAGCGTCAGAGTAGGAGAAAAAAATTGTCAACCATATATCTGGCAAAGAAGTTGAATCTAAAATATATAAAGAACCCTCAAAACTCCACAGTAAATAAACAATGAAATCAGGAAATGGTTAAAAGACATGAACAGATACCTCACCAAAGAGGGTATGCAGGAGGCAAATAAGCACATGGTTGGTATCCAGCATCATAAACCATTCGAAAAATAATAAAACCACAATGAGATGTAACTACACGCTGATTATAATAGCTAAAATAAAACATAGTGACACCACCAATGCTGGTGAGGATGTATAGAGGCAGGTCTCTCAAACATCACTAGTCAGAATGTAGAATGTTACAGCTACTTTGGAAAACAGTTTAGCAGTTTCTTAAAAGATTAAACAGGGAATTACTATATGGTTCAGTAATTGCAGTGTTTGAGCATTTATCTCATAGTTATGAAAACTTATGTTGATAAAAAATGAGTACACACATGTATACAGTAACTTTATTCATAATAGCCATAACCTGGAAGCAACCTGGATGTTTTTCAATGGGTGAATGGTTAAACTGCGGTATACCCCTGCCTTGGAATCCTATTCAGTGCTGTTGAATGCAATGTTGATATATGCAACAAGAATGCTGGATGTAACAACATTGGAAGTTTTCTTGGATAAATCTCGAGAAAATTTTGCTAACTGAAAATGCCAATCCAGAAGGGTCACAAACTGCATGATTCCATTTATATAATATTTTTGAAATGACGAAATTATAGGAATGGAGATCTCATTAGTGGTTGCCAGGGGTTAAGGGGTTATTAGAAGCAGGCAAGATGAAAATAAGTAGGTGTCACTCTAAAGGTAACATGAAGGAATCTTGTGGCAATGAATGTGTTTTGCACCTTGAGTACATCAATGTGAGTATCTTGGTTAAAATATTGTTCTACACCTTTGCAAGAAGCTACTGTGCCTGGAATTGGTGGGTTCTTGGTCTCACTGACTTCAAGAATAAAGCCGCGGACCCTCACCCTCGCGGTGAGTGTTACAGCTCTTAAGGTGGCGCGTCTGGAGTTTGTTCCTTCTGATGTTTGGATGTGTTCGGAGTTTCTTCCTTCTGGTGGGCTCGTGGTCTCGCTGGCTCAGGAGTGAAGCTGCAGAGCTTCGCGGTGAGTGTTACAGCTCTTAAGGCCGCGCGTCTGGAGTTGTTCGTTTCTCCCGGTAGGCTCGTGGTCTCGCTGGGTTCAGGAGTGAAGCTGCAGATCTTCGCGGTGAGTGTTACAGCCGATTGGTGTGTTTACAATCCCTGAGCTAGATATAAAGACTCTCCACGTCCTCACCAGACTCAGGAGCCCAGCTGGCTTCACCCAGTGGATCCCGCACCGGGGCTGCAGGTGGAGCTGCCTGCCGGTCCCGCGCCCTGCGCCCGCACTCCTCAGCCCTTGGGTGGTCGATGGGACTGGGCGCGGTGGAGCAGGGGGCGGCGCTCATCGGGGAGGCTCGGGCCGCACAGGAGCCCACGGAGGGGGTGGGAGGCTCAGGCGTGGCGGGCTGCAGTCCCGAGCCCTGCCCCGCGAGAAGGCAGCTAAGGCCCGGCGAGAAATCGAGCGCAGCGCCGGTGGGCCGGCACTGCTGGGGGACCCAGTACACCCTCCGCAGCCGCTGGCCTGGGTGCTAATCCCCTCATTGCCCGGGGCGGCGGGGCCGGCCGGCCGCTCGGAGTGCGGGGCCCGCCAAGCCCACGCCCACCCGGAACTCCAGCTGGCCCGGAAGAGCAGGGCGCAGCCCCGGTTCCCGCTCGCGCCTCTCCCTCCACACCTCCCCGCAAGCTGAGGGAGCCGGCTCCGGCCTTGGCCAGCCCAGGAAGGGACTCCCACAGGGCAGCGGCGGGCTGAAGGGCTCCTCAAGTGCCGCCAAAGTGGGAGCCCAGGCAGAGGAGGCGCCGAGAGCGAGCGAGGGCTGTGAGGACTGCCAGCACGCTGTCACCGCTCAGTACCACTGGGGAAAACTGATGAATGAGCATACCAGATCTCACTGTATTATTTCTTACAACCGCATGTGAATCTAAAATTATCCTAATATCTCAAAAATGTTTAATTAGAAAAACTATATTTATTAAAAATACTAGGTGCTCAATAAATATTTGGTGGAATTAACAGATCAATGAATGAGTTCATTAGACACATACATCACCTTAACACAAACACTTCAAAAATGATCAAATAAAATGGAAGAAAGTATAGTAAATTTGGCATAATTTAGATAGTCAAATATTTGGACAGTAATTGATTAAACTAAGAATGATATTCGAAACTAATGACTTTGAAATAATACAACTAGGAAATGATACATAATTTGCTTTTGAACAACAAAAACATGAATAAAATCTAGCATTCTAATCTAACTCATACTGTATGGGTAGACAACATCGCAGGCCATATACATTCTGAGTACAGTTGTCGTCTGATTTAATAACTCTTGTGTGTTTGATTCACATGTAAGGAGAATGGGAGCCACTTATTGAATTGTTTTTAAATGCACCAGTTACAAAAGTAGAGGAAAATCACTGTGTCTAAGGGTTTTATTGTAATACTATTTTAACTTTAGTTTTATTAACTAAGGGGGGACCCAGTTTGGTGATACAATAAGAATTTTAAATAATTACATAAAATAGAAGATGATAACTGCTTTCAGAGAATTTACAATCTAAAACAGGATGGTCATATCCCAAATTTAGGATAAAATATTTTTCTATTTGATAACTATGATTATTATATTTATCATGTATAATAAGTAAGTATGATACATTGCCTAACGCATTACCTTCATCATACAAAGTAATAAAATGTTTATTAGGTTAAATTTCAATTTTTTAAGCTACCATGAATACTCAGAAAGAAAATACCTCACTTTGTGCTGTTACTGACTGAAAAATAATTCTAGGTTGACGTACACCTTAAAAGATTATTGAATGTGAACAAAGAATGATTAAGGCTTTTAGCGAAAGGTTAAAAAGTAAGATTTGTCACTTGTGAGGAAAAAAAGTCTACATGAAAAAACTAGAAATAGTAAGAGATGGGGCTGATAAGGAACCTTATACCTAGGTGAGAAAATTGAAAACCACAGCATTTTTTTTTTAAAGTAACAAATACAAGCTACCTTCCCATGTATTAAAGGAGAATACTCCTTTGTTTGTTTGTATGTTTTCTAAGTAAAAACCTTTATAAAATAGTTGCTTTTTGACCTGATAATGTTTAAGGAATCATTATAAATGTAGGAGCATAAGTTATGATGGTCGAAATTTAATGTCACAGCTATGCATTGCACAAATTGCCCGGGGGGACAGGAAAGACAGCTAAGAAATGATTATAGTAACCACTTCCTTAAGAGTAGGCTCTACAGTTTTTCTACCAAAAATTAAGCCCTTCTACAACTGTGGTCTCATGGCACCAGTTCATGTCTGAAATAAAGGGCTCATCAGAAAGCTATGATTATTTGTATACATATCTGACTCCTTATATATATATATATTCAGCCCATGAATGTCAACATGGCTGCTAAGAAATGTTCTATATCAAACCTAAGTCTACATAATGACTTTAGTCCTTTAGGCAAACATTAAATGAAAAAAACAAAAAAACAAAAAAAAACAAACTACTTGAACTGTCATTAAATTTAATAAAATTTTATTGATAAATGATGTGCAAAGTACCATGTATAGTTATTCATTCCTAGTGTCTGACAAATGGTAAGGACTTTTTAATGTTGAATAAAGGAATGGATGAATCCAATCCAAATTTGTTGAGGAAAAACCATACTATTAAGCAAGTACTGGGAATTAAGGAGTAACTTTTATATTAATGCATGATCTGTAGGCATAAATGAATGCTTTAATGAAGTCTAATGTGTATTAAATATAGAGCACTGAAGTTTCATATAATTGCATTGATAATGCAAAATTCCATTTATACAGCTAACATTATATTAATCATATTTTCCCTTTGCCCGAATATGTATAAATACTTTAAACCAGAACTTTTAATATTTTGAGAAGCACCTCATTAAAAAGCATAAGAATCGACAGACTAATGAAAGAATTTAATACTTCAATTATAATATCTGTAACTAATGATCACAACCAAGAAATAAATTAAAGATAAATGAAGCAACACAGTATTCACAGAAACAAAAAATATTTACATGGACTCTTACCTGAATCCACTTATCTGGAATTGCCATGGCTAGTCGATAGTCGAAACCGCCCCCTCCCTGGGAAATTGGAGAGCACAGAGCTGGCATTCCTGATACATCCTACAACAAAGAATATCGGTTCATAATGATCAAACTTTTAGTAAATATTCTGACCGTAAAGCCCAGGTCAATAAATGAAAACAATAATAGGGGCATATATTTTTGGGCTGCTTTGGTAACATAAAAGTCGATGAAATTGTGATAGCATATCTCATTTCCCAGAAAGATTTTTGCTTAATATTTTCACTCCAGGCAAACTTTGAGCTCATGAAGCTATTTATTTCTTTTCTTCAGTATCACCTAGAGAACACAAAATAGTAAAACTATTATTGCTAAAACATAGTTTCTTATTTTTGAACTACTGTAAAACATTTTTTATTAGTTTTGTTGCTTTCACCAAGCACAACAATACATGTGGCATAAATCTGTTATAGTTGTTCTTTCTGTATGTAGCCCTGATAGGGAGTGTATTTTTGTGAACACTAGCTTTTGATGAAATGGAATGTAGAGTTAGTACATTAACAGTGAAACAGTACAATAGCTTTTACTAGAGTAGGTTACACTTAGAAGGGGTCTTTGAGATTAGGTAGGGATTTTCATTTAGCAGACATAGAAACAGAGGCTTATTGAGGTGAAGGGATCTCTCAAGATAGAGAATTTTTTTTTTTTTTTTTTGACACAGAGTTTCACTCTTGTTGCCCAGGCTGGTTTACAATGGCATGATATCAGCTCACTGCAACCTCTGCCTCCCAGGTTCAAGCAATTCTCCTGCCTCGGCCTACCGAATAGCTGGGATTACAGACGCCCACCACCATTCTTAGCTAATATTTTTTATATTTTTGATAGAGATGGGCTTTCATCATGTTAGGCAGGCTGGTCTCGAACTCCTGACCGTTCCAAGACAGGAGTCCAAACTCCCGTCTCGGCCTCCCAAAGTGCTGTGACAACAGGCACGAGCCACCACACCCAGTCGAGAGAGAGGATTCAGATATTCAGCTTTTTGACAGGGGGTCCTTTCTACTCTAGACAATTAGTATCCAATAATTAATCAAATAAATAAAATTAATTTAAAAATGGGTTTCAAAGATTGGTACAGGGACCCAGATGTAACAAAAGATATTATTAAGACAACTTTAGGAAAATATGCGCTAAGTATTATCAATTCTAATTCCACAATATCTTTCAAATAAGTTACTTTCCTTTGCTCCATTACCACAGCCACAATCTTATTTAGTCTTCATTACTGCTTGCCTAGACCATATCCAAATGGCATTCCCCATCTCTACCTTCTCTTTGTACTAACTGCTGTCAAATTCATATCTTATGAGACAGTCCGCTCCTATTGCTGACCTTCAATGGATTTCAATAGCCAACAATAGAAAATTCAAATTCCTTAGCTTAAGATTCAATTCAACAATTACACACTAAGCATTTACTATATGATTTACTATCCAATTAGCTACTCCCCTACTCCCTGTTACAGTGTAAGATCCATGAGGGCAAGAGTTTATAGTTGTTGTTCACCGATATACCCTAAGAATCTAGAATAGTTTAATAATACTTGGCACAAGCACTTTATTCAGTAAGTACCTGTTGATGAATAGTGAGGTGCCCTGAGGGATTAAAAGATAAGACATAATATCTGACTTTCAAAGATTAATAAACTAGGACCTAAATACACACAAACATACTTATAATTATGAAATGACCATGTGATGTAGTTGTGATCATTAACTAAAGTGCACAGAAAGTGAAATGGAAAGACATCTTTCCACCATTATTTCCTACTATTTCATTTTAATTACTAAGTACTTCGACCACTTTGAAATATTCCCCTTTGCATGTACTTGTTACAAGCTTTTCTACATCTGTCAATGCCCAAAGTTTTCCCTAGATTATGATCCTTACTTCCTATAAAAGACTATCACATACCATAAGCTCTCTGAGACTCAGGTCAAATGCTTCTTCTTTTTTTTTTTCTTATGGAAGGAAGGTATAAGTAAATATACTATACGGTAGAATACATCCATAAGAAAATAAAATGTTTGCCAGTAATCTTATTTCTGCATAGTTGTTCATGGTTTATAAAGTAGAAAAAAGATCAGTAGAAAATAAGCCATTTCAATCATTCTATTTATCAAAATATAAGTTACATTTCCACAGACAGGATTGGATAAATATGTATTAAATATCAGGCACCATATCAGGAACTAGAATTACAGACACAATGCCTTCTGAAAAGAGTTTCGAAAGACCAAACTGTCAAGAATGACTGGTGATGGGCTGGTATTAAAGATCAAGATACATTTTCTCAAGAAAATATTAAGGCATGTTCTGTATCCAGTCTCAATGTTGTTTTAGGAAATAGAATCTGCTAAGAAAAACATATGGTAATCATAAAACCCAATCATCCCATAGACAGATTTTTTTTGGATAAACATAGAATTCAATCCTTTTGAAAAGCTTGAAACCTATATTTGTCCCTCAAGCTTCTCAAAAAAAAGTATCAAAGAACTGAAGCTCACCAAATCACAGCATGCAATGAGATGCCAGACCAGTCATTCCTCATGATTGTTTCCTTACCCTTCTCTAGTTCTGTTTTCTTACACATTGTTACATTTATTTCTTACTATATAAACCTCTAATTTTAGTTAGTCAGAGAGATGGATTTGAGACTGATCAAAGCCTTCTTCTATGGCAATAATCATTGTCTCAGTGATTGGCTTTCTGTGCAGCAAGCAGCAGGACCTAGACTGAACCCCTGGTGATTCGGTAACAATCATATAGTCTTGACTCCTAAATCTGATTTCTAGAAAGCTGCCTCATTAATGCATATGAGTTGTTTCAGCCCTCCTTTTGAAGGTGGAAAGTTAGTGACTGTTCTTTTAAAATTTTTAAGAAAAAAAAGGTAAATCATAAAGGTCATCAAAATAAACATACTCTAAATATAAAACAATTGATGCCTATTCATATGGCATATGAAAATGATTCTGTGTTTGGGATGAAATTAAAATAGTTCTAATTTTTTACTATCTAAAGAGCACTTATAACCACTCCAGAGGGAAAGATACATCAACCAAAAATGTTTTAATTAATATAGCAAATATAATAATGTAAAATGGTAGATACATTTGAGCAAAATAAGGTTTCAATTTTTGTAATTGTCATTATAAATAAATTCATATTTCTACTAAAGGAATTTAAATAAAATCACATTGCTTATTCATTCAAATACATTCCTTTTCTTAAAAAAATAAAGTTCATGGAGATCAATTCTACATTTGGAAGAGACTCCCGCTAGACAGAAAAGTGATGTATTGAAATTGAAGTAGTTTTCAATTTAAGTAGAATACATTGAAGGCACATCTTGTTTTTTAAAAAAATCTAAAACCAAGTAATATAAAGCAGGCTAAAGTCTCAAAGTTTCATTGGTAGAAACACTGATAATCAGACCAGAGCTCCCTAGATGATGAAACTATTTTACTTGAAATGAATGGAAAGATCAATGTAACAATTTTAACTTTCATGTATTAAATCATTGCTTCTTTTTCTTCAGTACCCACTTTTGATTTGTGCTGTCATTAATTGTTGGTAGTAATTTGTCATTTGTAATCTCTCTGCTTTGGACTGCCATAAATATCATTGACAAAATAATTAATTTTTTGATGTTTGACAAATAAAATACAAATATACAGAAGACAAAAGTTTAAAATACACTCTGATGTTAAAGATATTCAGCACAAAAAATATTAGCACAAGTATTAGTAAGATATGCTATGATCAAATGTAGGTAGGTCATGACTGTGAAATAATACTGGGTGTCTAAATTGTATGATAGGTTGCTGTTTGTTTTTTAATTGTACATAAGAACCAATTTCAGGAAAGGCTACTGTCTATTCCCAGAAAATACTTAGAAAGTAAAATGCCTGAAGGGAATAAAACTATTCTCCTCTATCCAAACAATGAAATCATACCATTTGTAAAACTGGAGATTTCTGATTTTGAGAAATGGTGGATATAAAAACAGTCTATACAAAAAAATAAATACTACAGGAAGGAGACTATTCCATTTCATGCCAATAAACTAAACACCAACAATGTAAAAACACACCTTAATTCTAATTCTTTTTAACAGTAGTCTTACTATTTTTACATGTCAACCACTATACTTTGTATAGAACAGTTTTAACATGCTAAATTCAATTTTAATAATAATTCCTAGTTAGAGAACGTAGAAAACCAGAGGGATTTTAGCACTAAATCTAAATTAGCATAAACATTTAACAAACTTCTTAATTTATCACATTTATCACCAAGAGGGGAATTGTCAATTATGCATATATGGAATTATATCATTACAGTGCAGCTTTGGGACAGTTAATCATGAACCTTCAAGAATCATGAATAACTAGTGAACATTTGGCAATCTGAGAGCAATAACATAAACAAGAAAGGTAATCGCATCAGAACAAGAAAGGCTTCACAGAAGCTTGCAGGCAGCGATCCATCCTATCTCTAATGACTGAGCCAAAAAAGAAAAAAAATAATAAATGGACAGACACACATTAATATTCAATTCTTTTCTCTGCTGAAGGTCTCATAGCGAAGGGCCTGTCCACTGATTAGGACATTTAACTCTCCAACCACTGGCATTTTCTTTTTTAACAATAGAATGGTGACAAGTAATTAGTACACATTATCTTCGAATAGGGAAACAGTGAATTGTAAATAACGTGCCACCCACAGAAGATAGCTGCACTATACTCAGGGTTGAATTTCATTTACGCAATCATTGACTACATGAGATTGATTAATCAAATACTGTATGCGGACAAAATGCTCTCTATTAAAGGGGGTCAGAAGGTAAGACTTCACTATGGCTTTACCTCAGCTATTGTTATAGAATCTGGACACAGCGTGTGAACCAAATGATTTGCCAACATGAGGTAAGTCAAGGCATCTTCATCTACTTGTAGTCCGAAATATTCACTGTAATCACCTGAGAAACCTTGACCTTAGAAAAAGAAAATCAATACGGATATATTATGTTAACAAGCAAGTCTTAACTCTGCACAAATAAATCCACCAATTAGTTTGTTTATATGAATTTTGTTATTGTAGCAGTTTAATGATAACATAGGCATCAGCAAATATACTGACTTAGAAAAGTACTACATGTCAACATTCAGAGTTCAGACAATTCTGCAAATCAATTTTGTTTGACAAATGCACACACATGAGAAAAACAAAGCACTTTAAAGATTTAATTTAATTTTAGCTAAATTATATGGCAAAAAAGTGAAATCATACTAAAGGGAATTCTAAATATCAAATAATTGTCAATACATTTTCTGTCACATTAAGATGTTAATGTTAGTTCGTATTAGATCCCTTTGAGGTAAGGAAAAGAAAATAGGAAAACCATCATAAAATCGAGACATAATATTTATATATTATTTCAAACATGCACTTCAATTTATGCAATATGGAGTTCCCTATGATAAAGAGATTATATGTTCTCAAACTTCCTCCTACCTCCTCTTCTCCCACATCCTAACTTTGGTTGGTTATAGTATATTTCACTTACTTGGGTTATACCATTTACTTTCTATTCTTTCAGTAATTTACTCTTATTGTTATAATCAAATCAAATTTGTGCTCAATATCAGCCTTTTACCGTTTCTCTACATCTAAGTTCTATTGATTTTTTTTTCTCAGTTTGCTGGAATCTATCACTGAGGGATATTTTCAAGTATAATTATGGAAGTCTTATTCTTCAAGTTCTTTCATGTTTGTATTTCAGCAGCAATATAACTACCAAGTTTCTCATTTTTGTTTGATGCTGTCATTCTTTAATTTTAAAATATTTAACTGACAAATAAAAATTGTATATATTCAAGGTTTCCAAGGTACTGATTTGATATTGGTATACATTGTGTACTGATTACTATACTCAAATTGACACATCCGTCACCACCCATAGTTACCACGTGTGTGTGTGTGTGTGTGTGTGTGTGTGTGTGTGTTAAGGATACTTAAAGTTGGCTCTCATCAAATACCAAGTAATATTATTAACTATAGTTACATCAGATTCCGCCTAGCTTATGCACCTTAAAATGAAAGTGTGCCCTTTGACCAACATCTCTCCATTTCCTCCACTCCTCAGCCCCTGGCAACCATCATCCAACTAGCAAATGTTTGAGTCACACTTTGTAAGAATTTGGCAGACATTGCTTCTGTAAATAGAATACTATGAGTCCGACCATTTTTTTTTCATGCATGCAAGTAAATTGCAGGTAAATTCATGACTTCCTGATGAATTTCTCTTTATTACTGAGTTTATAAATCAAATACTGTGTCTTGATATTAACTGCCTTATCTCAACTTTTCTGGTATTCTATTTGATCTTCTGCTGTGCGGTTTCAGGGATTTTGTTTGTTGCTTTCTCTGTCATTCCAAGGGAGAAAAAAATGTTAAATAACTCAATGTTTTTCTTTAACCATTTCTTGGATTCTGTATCTATAAAAAACACATCCCATATCCATAAACTTTGGTTCATTTCTCTAATACCACGAATCCCTGGAATATACTCCTCTCTCAGTGAGGTAGTTTCTGCAGGGGCACGTAGGTGTTTAAATCTAGGAAAAGATTTTTCTTAACTTTTGCCATGCTTGCCTTTGCATACCATAAGTCAGCTTCCCCGAAACTGGAAAATGGATATCAATAAAAGCTGCTGTGTTTTACAGATTCAACTTCTTTCCTAGGAACATTTCAAGTGGGCAGCATCATGAGTAAGATCAAGCAGTAGCACATTTTGAATGTTTAGCTTCTTTCCTTGGCAGTCACTTTTCAAGATTTACAGGCACGTTTTTCACCCCCTTTGTTTTTTTTTTCTGTTTATTGCTAGTGAATATTTAGCCATTAAAAAATAATAATAATTGGCCGGGTGTGGTGGCTCACTCCTGCAATCCCAGCACTTTTGGAGGCCAAGGCTGGCGGATCACCCGAGACCAGGAGTTTGAGACCAACCTAGCCAACATGGTGAAACCCCGTTTCTACTAAAAAAATACAAAAATTAGCCGGGTGTGATGACGGGCACCTGTAATCCCAGCTACTCGGGAGGCTGAGGCAGGAGAATTGCTTGAACCCGAGAGATGGAGTTTGCAGTGATCTGAGTTCACACCACTGTACTCCAGCCTGGGCAACAGAACAAGACTGTCTCAAGAATAATAGTAATAATAATAATAATTGTTTCCATGTCATCTGTTGAGGGATTAGTATTCTGTGATACTACTTCTTTGTACAACTTTTAAACTGAGAGTCTGATAAATATTTAATTTCAAATTAATTTATAATTTAATTTTAACCAGGTAAATCTACAATTAAAATACTTATTTTATTCAATGTGTAATATGTAAAAACCTATGCCTTCACAACTGTTCTCATTATTTTTTATTTTCATTGGAAGTGCTGTAGTGTTCACATCCTAAGGGTGTTATAATAAATGGTTTCCTCAAAAAAATTTTAAGCTACACACGAATGATAGCATACTCAGTAGATATATTTCAAAGGAAATGATTACCTTTTGTTTACTTATAAAATGTACTGATAATCTACCTCTTGCCAA
This sequence comes from Pongo pygmaeus, assembly GCF_028885625.2. Classification (NCBI taxonomy): domain Eukaryota; kingdom Metazoa; phylum Chordata; class Mammalia; order Primates; family Hominidae; genus Pongo; species Pongo pygmaeus. The sequence continues at coordinate 13,923,942 of NC_085930.1, read as the reverse complement.
AATGGGATAATAAATTACTGCAGAGAGAGCATATGTAATGGAACTAACAAAAATCAAGACACCAGTAATGTCTATTGCAGCTTCTGCAATTAACCCCAAACCTGATTATATCAGGTTACCTACCTACTCCATGGTGATGATAAAGCATGGATGTAACACCATCAAAACGAAATCCATCAAAGCGATATTCTTCCAACCACCATCTTATGTTTGACAGAAGGAATCGTAAAACTTCCCAGCTAAAATATAAGAGAAATACGTATTTAAGCAAAATGTAAAGAGCATTTTCCTTAACTGTTATGTTTGCTATTAACTAAAATTATAGGGCTCTATCTCAAGAATCATAATGTTCAAGAAACATAACATATATAAAAGTCACAAAACTAACAAGAATCTCAGTCGGTTGATGAAACTCATTCTAAAAGGAAAAATTATTAATTTTTATAGTCCACAAAGTCACTTAATATCTAAGAAAATTTAGGGAAAACATTTTTTAACATGAACTCCAAAACCAGAGACCCTGTCTTATTCAATGCTGTGTTCTCAGCAACCGGAAAAATGATTACTACATAGTAGTGTTCAAAAAAACCAAAGGAATAAAATCTATTACCAGTCCCTGAATTTTTAAAAAGGCTTTTCATGTAATATAACCATAATTATGTGATTTTTCTCCTTTCAGAAAAAGCATTTTCATTATCAGTAGAAAAAGTACTTTCACTGACTTTTTGCTTAAAATATTTCCTCATGCTACAATTTCAAACAGATATCATTCAGAATAAAAAGTAAAAGATAAAAACAGAAAATCAACCACATGATAAGCAATATTACATTGACTAGACTGTTGTTTCGTGGAGGTAAACAAAAGAAAACCTAGTTACCAAAAACCACATGTGTAATAAAGTACAAAGTTTTACGAGTTTAAGAGTCCTGCATCCATAAAAAGAGAAGGGAAACAAAGAAACTGTATAGCTCAATTAAAAACACCACACGAAACAAGTCTGTTTTTGACAACTGAAAAGAAGGCATCATCAATTAGTATTTTCTTTAGTCATATAGTTATGGTTGAGTTCTCTATCTTATTTTAACTGTGGTTTTAAGACTTTAATACCTCATTTAGTTTAATGACAAAGCTCCATAACAGTGTACACAAATCTTTACCCCAGTTGAAATTTATGTATTTTTAAAACCTTCCATATATTAAAGAACAATCTGACATAAATGAAGATTAAGTCATCAAAATTAACTTCAGAATTGTAAATCCAAACTTTGGGGAAAGATGAGTGTTGTTAGTAATTAACTGTTTTAAATAAGCTACTTTGAGTTTTGAAAACTTACTAAGTTAAAAAAAAAAACAAAAAGAAAAGAAATCCAAGAAATCTAATAGATATAAAAGGGAGACAGGAGGTTCAAGATTTTAAGGTTAAGCAACCTTGAAGATAGTATTTGCTTATGGTTCTATAATTGCACATTCATACGGTTTAAGGGTGAAATCCTGTTTAACAGAAGAAATGAATAGAAACAAGGAGATATACTAGAACTGTATAAAATCAAAATCACTCTAGTTTGCATAGGACTTTTCATTACCATATTGTTTATAGTTTTCTTATAATTAGTAAATTTTATTTTTCAGAGTTTTAGATTCACAGCAAAATTGAAAGGAAGATGAAGAGAGTTCCCTGTCCCCAAGCATATATCTATATTTTGTAACAAGTTTGCTATACGAGAATTTAGAAAGAAGACTTGAATAAAGTTGCATACAAATAATCGTTTGAAAATAATTTTTTGAAAAGGATATACTCTTCTAAGTAAAGGGAAAGATAAGTGAATTATATTGCAATTCAGTGAAACACAGAAGAGGGAAAGGACGTGAATTTGATCACTGAATAGAAAGAATTGTCCAGTGTCACAGCAGGTTTCATCAAAGTCAAAGGTAATGAAAGTCCTGTTGATTCCTTTTACTGCAATATTTAATCTATTCTACTCTTGACCAAAACAGGAAATAAACTGTGTCTAAAAATATTAAAATAAAAAGACACATTTGGGAATAACTATGTTAGTAGACAGATTCTTGGCATGTATGAACAACAAAAAAATTCCTGTGATAATCAGAAAAGAAACAATAGTGACGATGGAGCACCTAATTAAAAAGTTCTCATGGGTTAAAAACTGCATGCTATTCTTCAGATCTCTGAAATACTCTTACACATTGTCTGAAAATCATAAACAGTCTTTTAAAAACCACTACGAGATTAAAGTGATAAATCAAATTTCTAGTGCTTTTAATTTCTTTTATATTTTATGAATCATTAATGAAACACAATAGACAAAATTTTATGAGAGTAAACTATCTAGAACAAAACAGTAAATAACAAAAATTTAGAAAGTTTTATTTTTTAACCAAATATCAGGAAATGGATCTAAGAAAAAGCCAAATATAAAATTTAAAATTAGTAGCAGCAAGTGCAAAGCAAAAGTTAAAAGTATTAATTCTCTGGCTAAGTCAATTTTCTTTTTTTTTTTTTTAATATACTTTAAGTTTTAGGGTACATGTGCACAACGTGCAAGTTAGTTACATATGTATACATGTGCCATGTTGGTGTGCTGCACCCAGTAACTCATCATTTAACATTAGGTATATCTCCAAATGCTATCCCTCCCCGCTAAGTCGATTTTCTAAAACCAGATTATTCGTATCAGTTACGCAAAAATAACTAGTCTTATAAGGGTAACATTTTATAAATAACTAGCCTTTGTTGCATAAGAAAAAATGAATTGTCAGCTTCTAAGGATAGTAGTCTTAGTTATGCTATGTTAAATTTTCTGCACAAAAGCACAACCTTTTTGTATATAATTATAAAATACATAGGACACATTACTGGAGAAAAAACTTCTTCCCTAATCATTTTGTCTCATAGGTACCCAGAGTTCAGAATCAAGTGGAAGATTCTCAAATATACATTAAAGATCCAAGTATGTAAGGACATCCAGCAGAGGTACCCTGTTCTGCACCCTACCCTCCAGCAGCCACATGGAGAATGAAAACAATAATCTCATACAGGAATGAACTAGTTCACTGAATCTAAGATTTGTCTTTGAAATAGAGCAAGCTTAAAGAATACGTCACCAGTGAAAATACTGATTTCTGAAAGATGTTCAATATTATTTCTACTGTCATAATTTCCAAATTCAAAACTCATAAATTCCATTTTTCCTTTTTTGGAGTGCTGAGAGAAAGAGGAGTTACGAATTATTCCAGACTATGACTGAATTAGAAATATTGTTCAGTGTTCTCTCTAGTAGTAAATGAACTGAATCACCTCAACCGAATGGTTTGCCTTGAGTCAGAGTATGACAATGTCTGGTAAAAAGTACAATAAAAAAGGCAATTTACTTTTTCTACCTCAAAATGTCATCAAACAGCCCATAACACAGTTGATTAGAATCTCATAAAAATATACAGCAGAATTTAAGACACAGTTTTATTTTGGTGCGTTCCAACAGACAAGCCAGGACTTAGATTACTCCATTGGCTTACAGCTTTTATAGCCTGTCTTTACAAACCACTTACTGGCCAGAAGCCTAATTTCTGAACAATTGGAGGAGCTAGATGCTAACTTTTAGATAGTGATGTCAAATATATATATATACATCTCATTGGTCACAATGAATGTGTTTAAGAAGTAACCCATTTTAGCTCTTAGCTTTATATCTTAAAGTAATTAACACATATATTAGAAACTAGCACTGTGCTACTCACACTGTGCATAGTCAATTGATGAGCACACTCCCAATTTATTTTTTGGAGCAAAACAAAATCTCTAATATACAGAAAAAAAATAATGAAATGCAATTGACTTTCTTTTGAATCATAAACCACTAAAAAAATGTTTAAATCAAAGGTGCCTAATATAGAAACTGAATACATCGATGGATAATACATACATTTAAGGATTTCTGGCAATCAAAATAATCATGATTCTAATTGGCTTAGATGTCTGAAATATTCAACCTGTAATCAAGTAATGAGGATTTATTAAGGAAATTTTGTCACACACAGATAATTCCAATATTAAGGTTTTTAGGAAATATCCCTAAAATCAAAAACTGTTGATTGTCTCACATTCTGCCAATAATCTTTATAATGAAATATAGACAAATTCTCTCAGTGAGCAACTATAATCAAATATAATGACATTTATTTAATGACATTACATTTTGTAATCCAAGCTTATTTGCCTAATGTTCTATTTATTTGTGGTCCAAAAATACCTCTGAGATTTTCAAAATTTGCAACTTAGTTCACTGGATGTTACTAAACCTACTAATATTGTATATTAATAAATAAGAGACATTACTAAGCAGTGGCTAAATATCAAAAAAAATAAAGGAAAAAATGATGTTCCTCTTAGATATTCCTTAGGCTTTTAGGCTGAATGGGTATTAAACAGTACATCATAAAACCACGAATCAAAAACCTCATGTTTTGATCTATGTATTTCAATTGAGGCAGTAGATTGTAAGGAAAAATGAGAAAGGTATAGAACGCCAAAAAAAAGTCTTAAATTACAATAAAAATGACATTTTTACAAAGGTATTCTAAAATGTCAATGTTTAATATAATAACATGTAACATCAAACTACCTGGTTTATTTTTAAAACTTAAAAGAATTAATCAATTTTAATTAAATTAACCAACAATTAAAAATATTATGTTTTGCTCATAATTTGTATAAGTTACATTACAAACAGCCAATTGGAATTAAGAGAAAACTTGAAATGATTGAAAAGTAGTAATTCATATCTAGTAGTAGATAACAGTATCATCAATAATAAAATAAAGTGTATCTGGATTTTAGACACTGAGAATTATATAGAGGCTACTGTATATATTAATTTCAAATACTATTAGATAATGAGTAGCACAAAACTCTAGTGAGACAAATTGTTCATTCAACTACTAAAAACTTGTAATAATAGAAATTTCAGAATGTAGGTAATTATTATAAATTATGGTTTTGAAGTTTTCAATATCACATAATTTTCTGGATTTTATTCTGTGCAACTTTATCTTATGTAAATTAATATATTGTTTAATCAGATTATATCCACTGAGCTCCAGTTATCTATATCCATTAACAAAATAAAGCATTTTCTTCCCATAAGGCCTAAATTGTACTTAGCATATTAAATACTTTATTAAAATTAACTCTATTTGTATTACATGTAATTCCAATCAGGTATTCTCTAGGAAATAAGTAGAAAAGGATGATATGGTGCTTTTAAGGCTAAATGATTCCAATTAGACTTTTACTAAAAAATAAAATACTTGAGAAATTTCCAAGTCACGTTCTTCTCTAATTTAACCTGTATTCTTAAAAATTGGTTATCTGTCAAGTAAGATTAGCAAAAGGCAAACCTGAAGTGTCTGTGACTGTGACTGTATGTACATAAAGTGTGTGTGTGTGTGTTTGTGTGTGTGTGTGTGTGTAGGAATTGACAGTGGACAGCAGTGAGAATAAAAGTGAAGGCTAAGAGTCTGATATGATGGAAAAAGACAAGTGTAAAAGAAAAAATAACCCACTCTAATAGAGCACACCTATGCAAACCTAGATGGGAGAGCCTACTACTACACATCTAGGCTATATGGTATATAGCATATTGCTCCTAGGCTACAAACCTGTATAGCATGTTACTGTACTGAATACTGGAGGCAATTGTAATGCAAGGGTAAGTATTTGTATATCTAAACAGAAAAGGTACAGTAAAACACAGTATTATCATCTTATGAGATCACCATCTTATATGTGGTAGCTTGTTAAAATGTCATGTGGTACATGACTGTACATACATATAGACATAGGTATATACACACGCACCCATGTTTTTCAAACAAGTTTAAAAAATTCTACCTTATCTACAAAATAAAGCTAATGACTAGTTCAAATCAAGTGGCAGTGACTTGAACATATGTAATATGCATCATGACAAATGTCATATTAATACCATAACTGGTAATCAGCTTTAAAGAGCTTATTTTAAAGGTAAAAGTTTGGAAACATTAACAATTCATATACTCCTTTTTCATTTTTCCCTTCTGATTTATTTCTAATAGATTAACTATCATATTTAGATAAGCGATTGGCTGGGTGCAGTGGCTCATGCCTGTAATCCCAGCACTTTGGGAGGCCAAGGCGGGTGGATCACGAGGTCAAGAGATCGAGATCATCCTGGCCAACATGGTGAAACCCTATATACAAAATTTATCTGGGCGTGGTGGTGCATGCCTGTAGTCCCAGCTACTTGGGAGGCTGAGGCAGGAGAATCGCTTGAACCTGGGAGGTGGAGGTTGCAGTGAGCCGCGATTGCGCCAATGCACTCCAGCCTGGTGACAGAGTGAGACTCTGTCTCAAAAATAAATAAATAAATAAATAAATGACTAAATAAGCTATTATAATAATTTTATGATTGAAAAAATACACCCCTCAATTTGATAATTTCCCATTATCTCATTTAAATTTATAATTATGTGTATGTATTTATTTACTTATATTTAGCCAGTTTTATTTTAAATGATGACTTGAGGCAACTTATAGAGATACATATATCTAAACAGTATCAGCCTCCCAAAGTGCTGGGATTATAGGCCTGAGCCATGGTGCTGGGCTCTAATAAGCATAAAAAATAATTTAGAATAAAGATCTTATACAAACATAAAGTATCTGGGAACTGATTTTTATTCCAGTATGAAATAATTATTTTACAGACTACTGACTTTAAATATACTACAACAGGATTTTCCTTCACTATCACCTCAGAATGATACTTCAGGACAATATTCAAGGAAAACCCTATCATAACGTATATAAAGATGCAGATATTTAGGATAATACTACAGAAGTTATTTTAAAGTTACAACAGTGTACTTTGAGACCAAAAAATGGATAAGCATTTTAGAGAGGAGATGAACTGGGAAAAACTAGCTGTACAGCAACTGAGGTAGGGAAAGGTGAAAATATAGAGGTGCCTAGTTCTTCAAAAAATGAATGGTGTGTGTGCACATGCATGCATGTGTGTGTGTTCTAGGAGTGGGAAATCAAGGAAAATATATAGGGTCTGCTATTGATTATATTTAAATTTCGAACATCACTCATCAATGGTATTTGAATTTGCACTAGCTTTGCTAAATAATATATACATTTCTAATTATATTTGGATACATTCCCACAAGCAAAAGGAGCTAGCTTTCAATGGGCTGACCGGAGTGGAGCAGAATAGAAAGGGGAAATGTGATATTATATAGAAAAAAAAAAGGAATTCAAAGTCACCAAGTGTCTACTAGCTTCCAGACTCCACCCGTTACACAGCCTCATTTAATAAGGCTGTGATATGATATTTTATGGTTTGGGAAACTGAGGTTTAGAAAAGTTAAAAAACCATGTCCAGGGTCACTCAGGTAATAGGTACAGGTGCAGCTCAACCTTTTGAATCTAAAACCTCACCTCTTAACTGCAATTTTATACTCCACATTCAGCATGACTACATTAAAAATTATTTCTTGTTTTTGGCAATGTCCTGGTACAACATCTTTTAAAACCCTGTAATTCCCACATATCCATAATTTTAATATGTGGTCATGCCAGCTGTATTAATCTTCTCTAAGTCTCAGTTTTCCACAATGTAAAATGGAAGATAATTTCTGCACCCTCCTGAATGGGGATTAAATGGAATGGGTATAACGTGATGGCAGTGTTTGCTATGCTGCCAATCAATGAGAGTTCCTATTAAATAATAAATTTTGAATATTTGTTTAAATATTACATATAAATTACATTTATGGCTGTAATATATCAATGTGTTCTATTAGTTGTGATTTTCTCATACTGAAATAAATCATAAAGATAAGCATGTTTTAGCTAACATCAAAGCTAAATAATCCCTTTTTTAAATTCAGCATTTATTTTTCTTAGAGTTTTATTTTATTTACCTATTTGTACATTCAATATGCATTTCTTAACTACCTGCTTCGTACCAGGCACAATGCCAGGTGCTGGGGACACAGCTATGAATAGCAAATACAAAGTATCAATTTGTGTGGAGTTTAGGGTCTAACAGGAGAAACAGACATTTTACAACTACTAACACAAACACACTTAATTACAATAGTGATTAATAACACAAAGAATAAATATGGCAGTATGAGACTGTATTGAGAGAGAAACAGTTAATCTATTCTGAGGAAGTGAAGCTAAGCTTCTCAGAAAGTGAGAGTGAAAGTTGAAGCCCATAGGATAAATTGGACAATATAACACTCATTCAAAGTTATTGGAAATCACCTTACATTAGTTCAGAAAAGCCCTCAATCCACTTTTGACAGGCACAGCAGGAATATATTTTTATTACATACTATCAGTTCACTAGTGTAGTCGTTAACATAGGACTTCCTTTAAAGATAGATTCAACATAGTCAACAAAATCAGATTTTGTGGAAAGGTATCTATTAAATTAACCATTTGTCTTAGTTTAAGCTCCTATATCAAATTGCCATAGACAGAGTAGGTTATAAACAACAAAAATGTATTCCTCATAGTTCTGCAGGATGGAAGTCCAAAATCAGGGTGCCAGCATGCTCAGATTCTGATGAGGGTCCTCTTACGAGCTGCAAAGTGCCCATTTCTCACTGCATCTTCACATGGTAGAAAGAGTGTGAGGGAGCTCTCTGGGGTCCCTTTTCTAAGAGCGCTAATCCCATTCAGAGCGTGGAGCCCTCCCAAAGGCCCCACTTCCTAATATCATCACCTTAGAGATTAGAATTCCAACATACAAATTTCAGAAGGACAGAAACATTCAGAAATAAAAGGAAGAGAGGATGAAGAAATAAGAAAAGGACATTTTTCTTTATGTGTTAATTTTGTGTGACTGACTCCCTACATAATGCTTAACTATTCTTTCTTGTTTTAATCACATTTCTCCAGAATTTTTCTATTCAAAGAAAATACTTTTGAGACAGTCTTTCCAGCAGCATACATATCTAGAAACTTCCCACTCGATACTCCTTCTGTACCAAATCTCATCTTTTCTTGGCTGACTCATGCCCCAATTCTTGTCCTCTTCATTCCAGACTCTGCTTACTCTCTGCCTGGAGAATGCATTCCTTTCCTCCTTACTCCCTATGGCTTCTCTATTCCTAAACTAGCTATCCATATGGTCTCTTATTCTCTTTCCTTCCATTTTCCTCTTCTAACCTCTTCTCCTCTCTCCCTTTCCTCTTTGTTAGCCTCTCTTCCTTCTTAAATCTTGATTGCAGACGCAAATGTAAAAGCCTGTCAAGCAATCCTAGGAACTGCTTATAATTCATTAAATATACATATTTATATACGATTTTGCAAAAATAAAGATATCAGGTACTCTGACTTCATGAATTTCATGAGAAAATTATGTCATACTTCACTTAATGAAAATTAACTAAGCATTTTTAATATACAATGAAATAACACTGAATTAGAAGTCAAGAAAATTATGTTCTAGCCAATTTTGCAAAAATCAGTACATAAACAGATAATCTCTCTGAAAATCAGTGTGATAATTTTTGAAAAGAGGGTATTAGATTATTTGATCTCCATCTTATATATTTTTATACATTTAAATTTATTTTATTTTATTTTGAGACAGTCTCTCTCTGTCGTGCAGGCTGGAGTGCAGTGGCGCGATCTTGGCTGCAACCTCTTCCTCCCAGGTTCAAGCAATTCTCTTGCCTCAGCCTCCCAAGTAGCTGGGATTACAGGCGCCCACCACCATGCCCAGCTAATTTCTTGTATTTTTAGTAGAGATGGGGTTTCACCATGTTGGCCAGGCTGTTACTGAACTTCTGACCTCAAGTGATCCACCCACCTCGGCCTCCCAAAGTGCTGGGATTACAGGCGTGAGCCACCATGCCCAGCCTATAAATTTAAATTTAAACTGAAAAATTAATTCAAGATTAACATTTCTGAGTTTTAGCATACAGACTAATTTGAATGATTTCACTGTATTCTACTAGAATACAAACACAAAAGTTTATGACATTAAATGTGCCTTAGAAAATGATAGAATAATGGCCTGAAAAAAAATGACATCCACACTCAAAAATATTATAAAACCAAATTCAACCAGCACCGAATCCCACAATCTCAACTGATAGCCCAGCACAAGGTTCACAAAATCTTCTTATTTCTTACATGAATGTCATGTGAGAGAGAGACAAACTGGTTCATGCAAGTAAGTCCTGTTTTCCCAACGTAATCATAAATTATTGTCTAAATGTTAAGAACCATATCTTACGCCTTTTATTTATATTAGTTTCAAACAAACTGACCTGAACTAAATTAATAATGTACATAGAAAGCTAAGACACTCACATAATAAAATATTAACTTTTCTTTTCTTTTTTTTGAGAAAGGGTCTCACTTTCTTGCCCAGGCTGATGTGCAGTGGCACCATCTCATCTCACTACATCCTGGACCTCCTGGGCTCAAGTTATCCTCTCACCTCAGCCCCCAAGTAGCTGGGATGACAGGAGTGCACAACGACGCCAGGCTAATTTTTGTATTTTGTGTAGAGGCAGGGTTTTGTCATGTTTCCTAGCCTGGTCTTGAACTCCTGGACTCAAGCAATCTGCCCACCTCGGTCTCCCAAATTGCTGGGATTAATTTATCTTTTAAATACAACATTAACTCGGAAGCAGTAAAAATAAACAAATTGAAAAGTAATATATAAAGTTAAATAATGTTTTCATAGTCATTGGAAATGGAATCGGAAATTAAGAACAACAAAACTCTTTACTTCACTAAAATAAAGGCACATAAGCAATGATTATGATACTTTTTGGAAACCTACAAAAGTGGTATTTTCATGATGAAAACTTACGTAAGAAATTATTTAACTGAAATATTCAAATAATAGATTTTCCTCTTCTTTTCTTCCTTTCCCCCCACAGCTTACAATTTCTCTTTAGAGACCTTTCATAACATGTTTAACACTATAAGAAGTAAAATCATTAAACTCTTCACTGATCATCTTTCCGTATTGTTTATTAGAAGTTTTAACACACATGGGCATTCATGCAAACATATACCTCAATTTTTTTTTAAATAAAAAAAATATATGGCCAGCCTTTAGTGAGAGTAAGCTCATATTGGTGAATGTATGGCCTACATTGGAATAAAAATGCTTATGATTAAATATTGAAAATTTCCCCAAATGTAATATAAATCTCTAGTGATGACAACAAAAGGAAGAAACCACAAAAACATCAGTATCCTTAAGGAATCATCAGCTTCTTTTTGTTTGCTCCAGTTATAAATTTTGCATTTGCACATTGCTGCCTGGACTTTCAAAGGGTTCTGCAATGATTAATTTAACAATCTACCCATATTGCTCTAATATAACCAAAAACTTTTACATATATATAATTTATAATATCCGAATCAAGGATAAACTAGTGGCCAAAATAGAAGTTCCGACATCCAGGCATGTTATTAATGCAGAAATGGCCAAGTGTCACCAAAATATGGCTACTTAAACAAATACTTCTCAAGCTTGGGTGCTTTACCTCTAAAGATACATGGAAACACACATAACAGTGCATATTTATGACAGTCAATTTGACCTGATTATTTGACAGTAAAAAAATGAATGTGTAAAAATTCTAATACTTACAAATATATATTGAATGCTTACTAAATAAATGGCAGGCCTTGTACTGAGTGCTTTGCATGAATTATTTCATTTAATTCCCACAATAACCCTCAAAGGTGCACATAATAATAGAGCTTGGCACACTTTTTTGTACAGAGCTAGAAAAAAACATTTTCGACTTCGTGGCCACGTAAGGTCTCAGCGTTGCATGACTCAACTCAGTTGTGGTAGGGAGAAAGAGGACATAGGCACTGTGGAAAGGAATGGGTGTGGCTACATTTCAATAAAACGTTATTTACAAAAACAGGCAGCAGTCACACTTGGCCCACAAGCAATATCCTTTGCAGACCCCTGCAATTAAAATTCTCATTTTACCACTGGTAGTGTGTAACATTCATATGCCCACACAGCTGGCCAATGAACTCAGGTCTCTTATTGCAGAATCAAAGCTGCTAACTACTACATATATCTGCTTCTTGCCAGCAATTTACACAGCTATTCTATGGTAAAATAAAAAATATATATATTTTGGAGTAAAAGGCAAACTGATATGTTTATAAAAGACAAAACAAAATATTAGAAGAAATCTTGCATTTACAATGCTAGTGATGCACACTCTAGGAAATAAAAGTCTATGCTCCCCAAAACATCAAGATATCTGATGAAATTTAGAAAATTCAGTCTATGCTTTAAAAATGAGCTTTCTTTAAAAAGTTGTATACTTTTTAAAGCTCCTCGGAATCTTTTAGGGTTCTTCTTCATATATAATGACACGGAGGAATTGCTAAAACCATGCACCAGGTGCTATACATTGTCATCAATGTCCATGCCCATTTGCAAATGTACAGCGTATGGCCAGACTGAGAATAATGATTTATGTTCAGGTCAAAATCCTGCCCAGGCAGGAAGACCCTGCGCTATTTAACAAAGTCTGATTTCACTTGGAATAAAATCCAGTCCACAGTCCTGGTTACAGGTCCAGTATAATCTGATCCAGTCTAATATTTCAACTACTGCCCACTAAGCGCACCAGCTATAGTGCCCTTTTTTCTGTTCTTGAAGCACAGACAAGCTCATTTCAGACATAGGTACTTCTTACCAGCTATACTCTCTGCCTAGAATTCTCTTCCCTTGAGTCAGACCCCGGCCAACCGTCAATTAGATTTCATGCAAATATGATCTCTTAGAGGACTTCTCTGGACACCCAGTTACTCTGCCAACCATATCACTTTCAGTTATGTTTTGCTTAGCATTTATGTGATACTATGATCTTTTCTTGGTTTATTATTATTTACTTTATGTGCTATTATGTAGCATTTTAAAATTATCAATCTTCCTCAATATAATAAATCTAAGCTGTAGATGTACAGATGTCATGTTTATTTAGTTGTTGCTGTATTCCCAGAGCCTAGCAGCTGGCCTGGTGCTTAGAAACCATACAGTAAATATTTGTAAAATAAAGAAATGAATGACACATATCATTGTTCTGCAGGCTACACCATATTGCCATTTATGGTTTTATTCACTTCATTTTGGTCAATCATGCACAGAAAAGAAAAAGTTGTTTAGACCTCACAGAAAATGATTTAAAATTCACAGTGCCTTGTTATTTTATTCAAAGAAGTTCCTTTTTAGAACTGATAGTCATTGCTGTCTAAAAATGGGGGAAAATCTATTGTTTAGCTCTTCATAAAGTTTATTTAAAAAATAAATGGCAGGCCAGGAGTGGTGGCTCACACCTGTAATCCCAGCACTTTGGGAGGCCAAGGTGGGCAGATCATGAGGTCAGGAGATCAGGACCATCCTGGCCAACATGGTGAAACCCTGTCCCTACTAAAAATACAAAAATTAGCCAGGCTTGGTGGCGCATGCCTGTAATCCCAGCTACTCGGGAGGCTGAGGCAGGAGAATCACTTGAACCTGGGAGTCAGAGGTTGCAGTGAGTCAAGATTGCGCCACTGCACTCCAGCCTGGCGACAGAGCGAGATTCCATCTCAAAAACAAATAAAAACAAAAACAAAAACAAAAACAAACTAAATAAATATGGCAATTAATTCTGCTAACTATTCATTTTGTCTTGTCATATTTTAATTATTTGAAATTTATGTATTTTTATCTTTAATTTCTTTTGCATAATATTACCTTATTTATGTAATTTTGTCAAAATGTTTCCCAGTTTAAAAATCATTTTATTTGACCTTAGTCAAGTCTAAAATGTCATCCATTATGCAATTAGTAACAATTTAATTCTTTTTTCTTAACTCTTTTCTAATTGAATTTCCCAACACTTAAGTTTTATTTTAATTCAACTTTTATGCTAGAATGTTTATCATTTATTACTTTTTTGTATTTGTTATTATTTTCTAAATTTTATTGTAGGACAGCATAAAAAGTATAGATAAATGAAGATCACAGATAAGAAGAGCCAGGTTTACATAAGAAATGTTATGCTCCTGTTCATCTATGATTAACTGCGTATTAGCCCCAGAAGTCCTTAGGACTAAATCCACTTTTACCAAAATTCATGTTGTTGAAAAGTCACTAAATTGGATACTCACTGAAACTGATGTTCTCTTTCAGCATGTCAGCATGTCACTATTCATATATAACTATCAAGGGTTTTCTGGGTCAGTGTTCAACTTTCCTATGCTAAACCACTGATTTCCAATAAGAAGGAATTTGTAACCTCAACCCTACCACATCCTCCTCTGTCATCTCTGTTTATGAGCTATTCCATATGTCAGTACTTTTGCACAAGGAAAGAAAGGGGAGGCACCATCTAGTTAAATCCACTGTGCTTCTTCCATTGAAAACCCTTCTTGAGAAGTATTTTAGTTAAGAAATATAAATTCTGAATGTTATTACTTGATTAAATCAGGCATTTAGGAAAGCCGCTTATTTGTGCAACACTATCTTTCTCCTTTCCAGAAAAGCCCTCCTAAATTACATTTTCAAAACCTCTTTCAACCTTCACTAAAGGTCACGGAATACATTTGTGATACTTGCTATTTCACTGACATGTAGAACTGTCATTGTGAACACTTGCCACAACATTATTCAATGACCCCCAAACAATACATACATGAGATAATAGCTGTCAGTTATGATATATCTGTTAACTCCTTAAGATGATTTCCTCTCCCTTTTGGCTGCTGGCAGTCTGCATGCTGGGATAAAGAAGAGAAGACTATCCTTTATTGGGAATCCATAATGTGTCCAGTGCTTTATCCATATAATCATATTTAATTTTCTCACTATATTTTTGGTAGGGTAGAGGGGAGGCAAAATCTTTACCTTTACCTGTTTAGGGTATCCAGCTGGGTCTGAGAGTTAGATTGACATAAGACAGATTAACAGGAGAAAAGCATACAAATTTATGTAACATAAGAGCCTTCATAAGAAAATGTTGACTCTGCTAGATGACGAGTTAGTGGGTGCAGCACACCAGCAAGGCACATGTATACATATGTAACTAACCTGCACATTGCGCACATGTACCCTAAAACCTAAAGTATAATAATAAGAAAGAAAGAAAGAAAGAAAGAAAGAAAGAAAGAAAGAAAGAAAGAAAGAAAGAAAGAAAGAAAGAAAGAAAGAAAAGAAAGAAAGAAAATGTTGACTCAAAGAAGTAGCAAAACCTGAATGCTTATAAGCTGGGTTGAACGAAGAATCACAAATATGGAAAAGTAACTAAAACAAATGGAGACACTAAAGGAAGAGTAGAGTTATTTTTCACAAGGTCTGTTTGTACAGAATCCTCTAGTCCCATCTCTGGTGATAACATTTCTTTCCTCCTGGCATAAGGAGGGCAGCTCTTACATAGGAGTTACATCTGCTTTCAGGAACAAAAAGGGGGAATGAAAGTGTACTTCTTGCGCCAGTTTTTCAAGTGCCTTTTACTGAAAACTCAAAACCAGTAATATGCCAACGTGGCCAATTTTGGGGTGACAAATCCTGAACCCCTTCAAGGAGTTATCGTCCTCTAATTACTAATGAGGAAACTGAAACAGATATTAAGTGATTTTCCAAAATCACTTGGGCAAACAAATGAAGGACTGGAACACTGGTCTACATCTGTCTGTCTCTTTACCCTCAAAAACACTGCTGAAAGCCAAAAAAAAATTTAAAGTCAGATTTTACTCTCAGACACAGAAAATATACCAATGATTACAGGTAATATATTTCTATACTTCTAAAATCTTATTTTCTAATGTTTGCTCTCTAGGATTTTGGGGGTTTTTTTGTTTGTTTGTTTTTGCTTTTTTACTTTCTTTTGTTATTTTGCTTGTTATTGATATATTAGTGAAGTTAATAAAGCTTTGGATGTTGTCACAAGCAGCTCATGGACTTGATGGCAATCCTCCCAAACTTGCCTTTTCTAGAGCCCACTTATTCACAAATGTTTTCTTTTGATTTATACCTTCACAAAGTGTTTCATTGTTAATACTGTTGGTTGCTAATGGTCAAACCTACTTTGGAAAGAATTGCGGTATTAGAACATTTTACTGCAGACGTTAGAGATTGTA
Source organism: Pongo pygmaeus (assembly GCF_028885625.2). Lineage (NCBI taxonomy): Eukaryota > Metazoa > Chordata > Mammalia > Primates > Hominidae > Pongo > Pongo pygmaeus. Next base: position 13,907,743 of record NC_085930.1, on the reverse strand, counting down.
AACATATAAATTGCTCACAACAGAGTCTCGTAGAGCTCAAATTTGGCACTCAGACTTGTTACTAACATAAAAATGTGATTGAAATTTATTCACAGCCAGTTACAAGAGGGATAAATGAGGAAAAAAGAGTAAAAGGGTATTTAAAATCAATAAAGATACAAATGTGAGGAAATAATGCAATAGGCACAGAAACATGTGAAAGTGTCAAGAAAATAATGGATTACACAAAAATTAGTATTGCTCTAAAGTATAAAGTCTTCTCAAAATTATCTTACTTTTCCAACTATTATGATGCCACATGTCTGGCCCATTGGTTCAAATTTTGAGTTTTTCCCTAGAGCAATAGCAGTACTAAGTCAGCAACTCTCCCTATCATCATCCAAGGATACAACCCCTTGACCTTTGATATAGCATGTTAATCAGTGAATTATTTTAAGAATCCTTTCTTTTACAGACACTTGCTAGTCTTTGGCAATAGTTTTACAATAAACTGAAAAGTATCTCTTTTAAAGTTGAAAGAGTACTAAGCAGTTGAAGATAAATATGTTCTTGTGAATAAAATTTTGTCCATGTTCATAAACAAAAGGTCTACATTTGTTTCTCATAATCCATAAACACTTCATAAGAAAAGACCTCTTTGAAGGTTATCTTATTAAAACAGGAAAAAGAACACCATTTTTGAGAAATTGGGGGTGGCATATATATTTCTAATGTGGCTTTTGAGAGACAAGGTTTGAATATGGCCCAGGAACTTCAGAGGTACTGTCATCACAATGGCTGGCAGAAACAAAAATACCATAGCTCTCTGAAGCACCAAGGCTTGCGGAGAACACCTGTGACTGCAGGTGGCTCTACTTGAAAAGAACTGCACCCCTTTCCTCTTCAATGGGGGGCACCGTGTTCCACAGTGGGTCAGAGGTGACCAGGGTGCTTTCAAGTTTAGTTTTATAATTTTGAAGAACTGGATTGTGAGCACTGACAAGTTTCCAATTTAGCCCGTTAAAAACATAAAAGTGGTCGGCTTTCCCTCCTTTAACATAAACCTTCATTCACTAACTACAGCAGGAGATTTCATCTAGTGACCTTCTTCTGAAATCCAATTTAAATTAAATGATTGATTTTAAGATTTTTCCAGACATATACTGAGGCTTTAAAAAAAAAAAAAGTAATCTTTATAGTACTCTCAATGGAGATTAAGTCAGGTTAGAAAAAAAAAAAAAATTGTCACTAGTGATTTTTTTCCCCTGCTACCTTGTATACAAATTATTTATAGACGTCTAGAAGACAGAACAGCACCAAATCTTCAGACACTGAAAATATTTTGACACAATTGCACTTTTCAAGTATAAAATAGCAAACAAGGATGTGGTGGATGCATTCCTGTACTGGGCAATGGCTAAGAAATTTCTGACTAAAATATAATATGAAAAGTCAGAACTCATCTGGTATAGTACATTCAGTTCAGTATTCCACATTTAAGAGGTATATAGACAAATTCAGGTTTGTTAATAAATAAGAATTCAAAACCAAGTAATGCAATAGGAAAAACAATTAGGGGAAAATGGAAATATGCACTCTGGAAATAGAAGAAGCCCCAGGGCATAACACTCAAAGGCACATGATGTAGAAAAGTGATTGGATCCGCTTTGTGAGCTTCCATGGGTTACAAATTGGTAGACAGATTCTAAACTCAATATAAAAAAGAATTTTCTAATGGAGAGACCCATCCAAATATGAAATGAGCTATCTTACAAGATCAGTTTCATCTTCTGAAGACATTCAAGGGAAAGGTGAATTAGGGATGCTAAAGAAAAGACTAAAGATTAAACTATAATATTGAGGTCCTTTCCAAGTCTAGAGTCTGAATTTTTTAGGATGAGAATTGTCTATAATTGGACAGCTCTCAAACTGATAAAGAGGGCATGTCAAAGTAAAATACTAGCATATAATGAATAGCATTAGTTAGTAGAAGAAATAAATGTAACTAAGACATAGTTTACAAATGCTTTTTTGATGAAGAGTCAGGGAATATCCAAACACAAGCAACACGACAAGTTTTTGAATTGTGAAAACCAGGATATACTGAAGAAACACGAGAAAAACCTCAAGAGAAATCATATTGGAAAAAAGCATTTTTGACATCATGCCTAGTAAAAGCAAACACTATTACTAATCTTACTAATATGCATTAATCAGTACTAACTTAGCAGTGGTGGGAAGAAACAAACACTAGTTTAAGAACGCAAACTTTCAAATTGTAGGAATATTAGAACTTTTTAGGCAGGAATGGTTCATAAGACATTTACTTTATCAAGATTACGTATCTACTAAAATCATGCCACTCTTAAAGTGTTAAATCCACACTCGTTTAAAAAAAAAAAAAAAAAAAACTTCAAGAAGCTCTCTGGTTCCTCATGTTGCCTCTTCCTGCTGGCTTTATTCTGCATTTGACTTTAGTGCTTCGTCAAATCCATTCCAGATTTCCATTTGATTTCGGTGGACTTTGAAGATGGATCACCACGCTCATTAGGATGAAATTATTTGGGGATAATTTTATTTTCAAAGTAAGGATTTTCATCAAAATAAAAATCGATCCTGTAACCTGATTTAATATCTTCAAATTCTGTCACTTCAACTCTGGTCAAATAATGCAGTGTGTCTTCGTCCTCCTCGCCAAGCAGTGTGAACACTTGGTGGATGGTTGACAAATGTTGTTACACCCAAATTTGGGATGTTGGTGATCAGTTCTGACCTCTTCTGAAAAAGTGGTTGGCGATGTTTGTTACATTTCTATTCAACTTTCAAAATCTCCTCACATTAAGTCTATTTCATTTTGTATCTCATCAATGTGTTCAATTGCTTATTGCTGTTCTTTTTGTCCCTTCTTCAGCAAGCCTGAAGGAGCAGATGTCTCCTTCGGTCCCACAGCAGGAGGTGGTCCAGAGAGCTTCTTTACCTGATTTACTGATCATTCTGATGCAGGTGTGGATGAGTTAGGAGAGTTCATCAAAGATGACATTTGGCCAAAACCATTACAGTACTACTTGGTTCCTAATATGGATGATGAAGAAGGAAAAGAAGAAAAAGATGATGACGATGATGATCATCATCATCGTGCAAAGGAGGAAGGATGATGATCACCTCCATCGTGCAAAGGAGGAAGGATTAGAAGATACTGATGAAGTAAGGAATAAGGATGAAGGTGAAGAAGATGAAGATGATGAAGGGGAGGAAAGACAGGAGGATGAAGGAGAAAATGACTAATAGAACACTGATGGATTCTGACCTTCCTTTTTTAAAATGTTCTCCAGTCCCTGGGAGCAAGCTGCAGTCTGTTTTGTTTTTTTGTTTTTTTTGTTTTTCCTCTTGTCCTCAGTCGTCCTGTTCTTGAGGTCTCTTTTCTCTATACCGTGGTTCTCAACTTATTTTGGAGAACATACCTTGAGCAGAATAGAATGGGAAAAGAGTCGCTACCCCTTTCCGCTGAAAATTCATTTTTATCCCTTCCTGTCTGAATTCTATGGAATCAACACCACCAAGCTCTGTGGGAAAAAAGAAAAATCCTGCTCCCTTCACGCTACTGGAAGCTGGAGGGTGCTAAGCCCCTGTGTAGTGGTGCATAGAATTCTAGTTTTTTCCTCCTTTCTCTGTATATTGTGATCAGAGAGCACACTGTGTCTCTATGTGAATATGGACAGTTAGCATATACCAACATGTATCTACTTTCTCTTGTTTAAAAAAAGAAAAAAAAACTTAAAAAATGGGGTTATAGAAGGTTAGCAAGGGGTGAGTTTGAGATGTTTCAGTGGGTTAAGTGGACATTTTGACAATATGGTTTCTCCTTTGGCATGTTTAATTATGATATTTGACAGACATCCTTGCAGTTTAAGATGACACTTTCAAAATAAATCCTCTCCTAATGACGGCTTGAGCCCTGCCACTCAATGGGAGAATCAGCAGAACCTGTAGGGTCTTATTTGGTATTAACATTCTCTATTGTAATTTTGTTCTTGTTTATTTTTAAATTTTCTCTGTTTCACCAGAAAGGAAAGATGATGCTCAGTTTTAAACATTGAAAGTGTACAAGCTTTGTTACAATAAAACTAAACGTGTTCACACATACACATCAAAAAAAAAAAAAAAAAACCTTAAAAGTACTGTTTGCCTTCATAAACTCTGGAACAAACAAAGGTAAGTTGCTTAGTGAACCCCAAAATCTGAGTTACTTTTTTTTGTTTTTTTAGAGTCAGGGTCTGGCTCTGTTGTCCAGTGGTGTAATCATGGCTCACTGAAGCCTGAAACTCCTGGGCTCAAGTGATCCTCCTGCCTCAGCCTCCCAAGTAGTTGGGAATACAGGTGTACACCACCACTCTTGGTTCACAATTACTTTTAAAGCATCTATCTCATCTAATATCTTAGGTCAACAATTTTTAAAATATGTTTCTCTATAAATTTGGTGTGTGTCCCCTATAGCTCAATCTAATCTAAGGGGGGAAAAAACCCTACCATAACTTCTGAACTGTGAAATTGAAGATTAGTTCTCAATCAAAATGTTCTTAATTGGCATTGATGTTCTAAGCGACTGCATAAGCAGCAGATGTCCCTGATTTGACTAAATTAAAATACAAGTTGCTTTTTAAGAATCTATTTGAGGCCAGACACGATGGCTCATGCCTGCAATCCCAACTCTGTGGGAGGCTGAGGCGGGGGCTGGGGTGGGAAGTATTGCTTGAGCCTAGGAAATTTGAGACTTCTTTTCTACAAAAAAATAAGGAAAATCAGCACAGTGACTCATGCCTATAATCCCAGCACTTTGGAAGGCCGAGGCGGGCAGATCGTGAGGTCAAGAGATCCAGACCAGCCTGGCCAACATGGTGAAAACCCTTCTCTACTAAAGATACAAAAAATTAGCTGGGCATGGTGGCACGTGCCTGTAATCCCAGCTACTCAGGAGGCTGAGGCAGGAGAATCACTTGAACCTAGGAGGCGGAGGTTGCAGTGAGCCGAGAGATCACGCTATTGCACTCCAGCCTGGGAGACAGAGCGGCATTCCATCTCAATAAATAAAAAAATAAATAAGGAAAATTAGCTAGGTGTGGTGGCATGTGCCTGTGGTTCCAGCTACTTGGGAGGCTGAGGTGGGAGAATCGTTTGAGCCCAGGGCCCAGGAGCTCAAGGCTACAGGAGCTCAAGTACTCCAGCATAAGTTACAGAACGAGATTTTTTTCTCAAAAAAAAAAAAAATTTGTATTGTTTTAAAAATAAAGAATCTATTTGAAAACGTATTAGCTATGTCAATAGGTTTTGGAAAATGAAGACTACTGCCAAATGCCATCAAGAGGGAATACTTAAATAATTATTAATTGTGGGTATATTTTCTTCCAGCTGCTTTAGAATTTGTATGCAAAACCAAAATTCTTAAACTTTTTATCTTGAGAAAGCCGTAGATTTATATGCAGTTATGAGAAATGATACAGAGGGGTACTGTGTTCACTTTACCCATTTTCCCCAAATAACATCTGGAAAACTATGGTACAATATCACAGCCAGGATATTGGCATCAATACAGCCAAGATACAGAACAATTGTATCACTAGAAGGAATCCTCTTGTCCTTTCATAGTCACATCCAGAGCACTCCTGTTTTCTCACCACCACCCTCAGCCCTGGAAAACACTAATTTCTTCTCCATTTCTTTGTCACTACAAGAATGGTAACACAAATGGGATTAAACAAAATGGAATATGTCCCTTTGGGGATGAGCTTTTGCTACTCCACATAATCCTCTAGAGATTCATGCAAGTTGTGTGTATTAATAGATTACTCATTTTTATTGCTGAGTAGTACTCAGCAATGTACTACATGATATGGATGTACTACACTCTTGTTTAATATACTGAAGAACAAGTGGGTTGTTCTCAGGTACTGGCTATGATGAATAAAGTTGCAATGAACATTTAAGTGTATGTTTTTGTGTGAAAACAGTTTTAATTTATTTGGAATACATACGCAGGAGTGCAACTGCTTGCTGGCATGTACGACAGTTGCATATTTAGTTTTACAAGAAACTACTACACTGTTTTGCAGTGATTATAGCATTTTATATGCACACCAGGAATGATCCAGTAATCCTCACCAGCATTTGGTGTAGTTACTATTTTAATTTTAGCAGTCTGATAGATATGTAGTGATATCTCATTGTAGTTTTAGTATCCATTTCCCTAAAATGATGTTGAATATATTTTCATCTGCTTATTGGCCATCTATATATTCCGTTTTCTCGCCATTTTATGATATTTTAACTGTAGCGTTTTGATACATTTATGTATTGTGGATTTGAGACCTCTTTGGGTATGTGCTTTGCAAACATTTTCTCTGAGTTTCTAGCTTGTCATTTCATCATCTTAACAAGAACTTTATATCACAATCTTGAAGTAGTCAAATTTATCAATTTTTCCTTGTATTGACAGTATTCTCATGTCAAGTCTAAGAACTCTTTGACTAATCCTACAGCTGAAGATTTTCTCCAGTTTTATTTTTCTAAAATTTTCACATTTTACGTGTTAATCTATAATCTATTTTAGTAAACTTTTGCATAAGGTAGAAAATTTAGGTTGAAGTTTATTTCTATGGATGTCCAACAGCTCTGGTATCATTTGTTGAAAAATCCATCATTCCTCCACTGAAATGCTTTTGTACTTTTGTCAAAAATTAGTCATGCATATTTGCGTAGGTCTATTTCTGGGTTGTCTATTCTGTTCCATCAGTATGTCTATCCCTCCACTGACACCATACAGTCTTGATTACTATAACTATGTAAGACTAAAAATTGGGGAGACTGATTCCCCCCACTTTATTCCACTTTTACAAGATTAAGTGTTCTAATGTTTGTCTTACCATATACTTTTGAAATAATCTCTATGTATACATCTATAAAAATGTCTTCCAAGAATTTGATAGGAATTGTCTTAAACAGCTTTTGATTTGGAGAAAAATGACATCTTTATTACTTTGAGTTGTCCAATCTATGAACACAGTATGCACCTCCATTTATTTAAATTTTCTTCTTTCATCAGTGTTTTATAGTTTTCATTATACATTCCTGTATATATCTTATTGGATTTACATCTTACTACTTCTTTTAAGAGAGAAAAAAGATGAAGGGAGGGATGTAGGAAGGGAAAGAGAGAAGGAGGGAGAGAACAAGTGTTTATAAATAGTATATTTTTTAATTTTAATAACCCCTGTTCATTACTAGTATATAGAAATACAACTGCAACCTTGCTCATCTCATTTATTAAATTCTGGAGGGGTTTTGTTTAGATTCCTTGGTATTTTCTATATTCTATATATACAATCATGTCAACCACAAAGAGAAAGGAAAGTTTTATTTATCCATTCTGATCTCTATGTCTTATGGATTTCTTTTTATTTATTTTTGGCTTTATTTCATTAGCCAGAATTCCCAGCACTGTGTTAAGTAAGAATGGTGATAGTGGACTTCTTTGTCTTGTTCCCAAAGTTAGAAAGAAAGAATTTAGACTTTAGCCACTAAGTATATTGTCCCATTTCAGTTTTTAACAGATCTTCTTTATTAAGACTTGACAGTTCCCCTCTGTTCCTATCACTCTGAGCCATTTTATTTCAAATGGGTGTTTAATTTGGCAAAATACTTTTTCTTCATCAACTAATATAATCTTTTTTCTTCTTTAGCTTGTTACTGTGTTGGGATTTTAAATACAAAACAAGCTTAATATTTCTAGAACAAACCCTACTTGGTTATGTTGTATAATTCTTTTTATATATTGCTGAATTGTATTTGCTAATATCTTGTTAAAAATTTTGCTCCTAATTCACGAGGAATATTGACCCGCAGTTATCTTCTTATTACTCTCTTTATCTGGTTCTAATATTAGGGCAATACTGGCTTCATAAAATGAATTGGGTAGTGTTCCTTCTTTTTCTCTTTTCTGGAAGAAACTATACTAAATTAGTGTGAATTCTTCTTCAAATGTTTCAGAAAATTGTCCACTGAAAAGACATGTACATGTAGGTTTTCCTATGTTACATGCTTTTAAGTTACAAATTAAATTTTATTAATAGTTACAGGGTAATTATAATATTTCAGATTTGGTAAGTTGTGGTAGTGATTTTTTAGAAATAGATCCATTTCATCTAAATTACCAAATATATGTATGTAGAGTTATTCCTAGTATCCTTTTACTGTTATTTTGATGTCTGCACAGTGACATAAGTTAAAAATTAAAGAGAAGGAAACTTTATTGTATTTAGCCGTACTTTTACTCTTTCCAATTTTCCTTCTCCATTTCATAGAATGTCCATTAACCATTCTAGGATAAGTCTGCTGGCAACAAATTATCTAGTTTTCGTTCATCTGAGAATGTCTTAATTTGATCATCATACTAGAAGAATATCTTCACTGTTTTCTAATTAATAAACTTGTAAGAAATATCTTAATGCACAAAGCATTTTTAACTTATAGTTGGCCTACAGCCTTAGAATAAATTACCTTATATTTAATAATTCAATGATCATGCTCTAGGACTTATTAACGTAAGTACTCGCAAATTGTTTCCCAGAAAGCTAGCAGAAAATCAGACACCAAGAAAAAACTGTAAAGAAGTGATCCCTAGTTGACCTCAGAAAACTCAACTCCACACTCCATGATTCTACATGATCCCACTGAAGAGGATCATTTATCGTGTTAATTTTTAGGCAGGACAAAGAGGAATAAACTTTGAATAGCAGTGAGAAGTTTCTTTCGCCTTTGACATTCTAAATCAGGAACTGTTTCCTCACACGCTGGTTCACCTTGGCATTCTGCTTCACTTTTCTCTCACAGTTCAGAAATTTCATTGAGGATGCATATCCTATCCTGAATCTCCCTTTGTATTAAGAGGTTAGAAATGAATTTAGGCCAACTCTCATTTTACACATGTAGAGTAAGTCCTTGAAAAAGAAGCATTACTTAGTTACTTACATACTTACTTGAAAAATTAAGACTAGAGCTAAAGTTATTGATGTTCCTTTAGTGATATTCACTCTTCATAAATCTACTCATCAGTCATTTTCTCAGCCTGAAAAACTGCTACACACCCAGAAAAGAAACACCGTACCTAATATACTTTTGGAAATCTTTGAACTTATATATGAGATTCTTTTTAAAAAATGACTCTTTAAATTATATCAAAATAATGCAAACATGCAGAAAGTTACTATATAATTTTGTAACCTATTGCAAGGAACATGTAATTTTCATTCATTTATTTTTAAAAAGGGATCTCTGGTAAAATCATCAATAATATTGATATGTTTAGCATTTGTCTCTGCCCTATAAAAAGAAGAATAACAACAATATTTTGCAGACCCTCAGCACCATGGCTAAACTATGCAAGTAGTATTCATTCTATAAAAAAATTGTCCTTCATATTATCCAAGTCTTTATGAACTTGATCCAAATTTGTCTTGTAAATATATCTACACATACATATATGTTAAGATAATCTACCATTTTCTCACTTAGATGGAACAAAATGGTTTTATGGTCTTCTGCTATATCTGTCCATGTTGAAATTAGAATAAAAAGAAACATATTTCACATATATTAAGGGTACAACTATAGATTATCATGCTAATTTTTTAAAACTGACAATTAGATTATTTATTTCATTTGAGTGTATATGTCCACATTTGCATTTTAATATAAATTGTTTATTGATTCCATTAATCAAGAGAAAATAAAATGGGAGGTTGGAAATTATTTAACACTTAACACATCATTTCATGGGGGCTCATTAAAATAAAGGCTTAAAATTATGACTATGTGGGATGGAAGAAAATTATAAAGCAAATAATTATATACATAATTGTTTTAAAATTATCCTCTAGGTTGGAGACACTCACATTTAAAAATTCTTTAGGGACTTAATTAAAATAGAAAGAATTATCACTTTTCAAAAATATGACCAAGAGATTTAATTTTGGCTTTTCACATTTATTTTGACATTTTAAAATGCATTTTAATGTGAGGAAACAAAACACCATTTTACATTTAAAATGAAGTTTTTCTTTTTACCTTTTTTTGTAGATCTCTTAGAGTAAAACCTTTTCATAGTAAGTTAAAAAGTGTAGCATTAAAATGTCATCACCATTAAAAAACATATAAATTTATAAGCTAAAATAGCTCCATATTTAAAAAATATACTTTGCAAATTAGTTTATTACAAAATAAATCATAATTTTTATTTAAAAATATTGCTTTCATAAATTGCTCAGGAAACTACATTAAATCAATGATATAAAACATAGCAATTTAAAGGCTGTCATATATGACAGCATGAGAAGGTCAAATTATTTTTGACATGGAAATAATTTTTTTTTTTTTTTTTGAGACAGAGTCTCGCACTGTTGTCCAGGCTGGAGTGCAGTGGTGCGATCTCCGCTCACTGCACCCTCCGCCTCCCGGGTTCAAGTGATTCTCCTGCCTCAACCTCCCGAGTAGCTGGGATTACAGGTGCCTGCCACCATGCCCGGCCATTTTTTTGTATTTTTAGTAGAGATGGGGTTTCACTCTGTTGGCCAGACTAGTCTTGAACTCCTGACCTTGTGATCTGCCCGCCTCGGACTCCCAAGACATGGAAATAATTTTTAATAACAAAAGCCAAAATTAATGGCAGACCATCTTGTTTTAATATATGAAATTTAAAGAGCACTTAGTATATATACTTTTATTTTAGAAAGAATTCTAATAGTTAATGAGCATTTATTTGAGAGCAAGCATATGCTATGGAAATAAAGTCAAAAGGCAAGTCGCTGAAATGACATGTGGTCCAGTAAAAGGACTAAAATGGGGAGGGTTTTTATTTTGGGAAGTGTAATTTATACAATATTAGATTTGTTTAAGTAGATTATACTTAAACAGTATTTAAACAAAAAAGGGAAGTCCTGATTGAGTTGCAGTGAGGTGGCGGGGATGAATGTCAACCAGGCAGGAATGAGGATGAAGACAGGAGACCTTCTATGAAAGTTTCTTATAAGATAAGAAAGATATTTGGCCTTAAAATATAAGATAGTCCATAAAGCAAAGTAGAGGAGGGAGTGCATTCCAAATGAAAGGAAATGTCATGTGTAAAGTCACAGAGACTCAGTATATGAGAGGACAGCAACACCTAGGAACTCTGCAGGGAGACGCCATCAGCAAGAAGAGACCTCACGGAGGCAGGCCCCTGACCTTGGAGTTCTCAGTCTCTATCACTGTAAGAAATAAATTCCTTTTCTTTATAAATTACCCAGTTTCAGTTATTCTGTTATAAGCAACAGAAAAGACACCACTGAATGTTTCACATTTGTGAGTCACATGTCAAATTTGCATTTTAGAAAGCTTACTCTGGTAACACTTTGGAGAACACATTTGGTGATGGATTGAGTGTATTCAAATCAACTGTCTCTCAAGGTTACCTTATAATTATACCTCCTGTTGTGGCTTATTATTTAATGCTATAATTTAACAGATTCTACCTAGAAAATTGTGAATCTTTTTATTGTTGTTACCATTTTGGAAAAGTTAAGTATATGAAAATGTAAGGGAAATGGAGAAACACCATTGTCATTCAAACATTTTTGAGGGGATCCTAAGAGACTGCCCTCCTCCTGGCTTTCAAAGAGCCGTGGTTGTGACTTAAGGGATGTCACAGCATGCTTTGGTCTCCTTATAAGGTTGTTCCATAAGCCAAAATATTCAGTGCCCTCATCCAACAATTCTTCACCCCGCAACAGAGAATTACACCTAACCACATCTTTTGTACCTACTATCCTTCTTCGGCTGTCCTGTCCATGCTTATCCAAATTAGAATTCTCACAGTCTATTACCCGAATCATTCCTTTACATCACTCCTCTAGTCCTAACAAAACTCCACCCTTAGTTGAATCTGATCCCTAAGGAATCCTATCACATTCCCTTAGTGAACTACTCTCTCCCACTCTTGCAGTGGACAACACCATACTTCCTCTCACCTGGAATTTCCAATACCTCTCCCTCACTCACTTTCACTGGATGGCCTTGCCTTCTATTTAAATGAGAAAATGGAAGCAATTAAAAAGCATCAACACCCAATCAAATCTACCATATACTTCACCTACTTTCTTATTACATCAGATAAATTGCCCCTGCGTTTTTCAAAGAACCCTCTCTATCAGCTCAATCCCATCAGCTGAACTATCACCTACCTTAAAAGAAACTTTTTGACTTTTGACCTCCATTCCAGCTACCAAACCCACTTTTCTACTACTTTGTAAATATCCTTTCTCTATACATAAAAGTTTTCTACACTTGCTGCCTTCACTTTCTCACTTTCCATTTTCTTCATAACCCATCTGAATCAGAATTTCAGCCCAACCATTCCAACAAAACCATTTTTAGTCCAAATAAATGACCATCATGCTAAATCAATGGCCAATTCTCAATCCTCATCTAAATTAAACTCTGCAAATGCAGCTGGCATTTTGAGCATTAACTCCTTCTAAAACATGCTTATTTAAATAGGTCCTCCCATTTCACCTGCATATCCTTCTTTATCTTCTTAGCTCCCAGCTTCTGTTTTTCTTCCTGACCTCCTTATGTTAGAGTAACTTGGAGCTCAGTAGCTCAACCACATCTTTCTTCACACACACTCTTCAGATGATCTGATACAAGCTCACTGCTTTGAATGCCTTTTATAAACAGATGATTTCTGACTCAAATTGCCAGTCTGAACCTCTCCACTAAATTCCAGGCTTATATTTTTAAGTGCCTACTCAATATTTCCACTTATATAGCAAACATACATCTCACACTTGTGATATCCAAAACTAACCTCTTGATTTTCCCCCAAATCCTTCTCCTCCCAGTTCCCCATGGATTTGTGAATGGCTACAGTGTACCTTATGCCAGAAGTCCCATTTTCAGAGGCCTGTTTACCTCTTGGTCAAAAACTTCAGAGTTAACTTCTTTCTTCCCCTCATATAAAACCAATCACTCAGCAAGTTTTTTTTCTTTAAATCAGTTATACTTTCAACATGCACTCCATGTTTAATTTAATTAATTATTAAAGCCCCTGATGCTACTGCACTCATCTAAGACAGTTTCTCACTGGACTACTGCAATACAAATATCTTAAATCTGCCCAAAAGTTCTACATCTGCCCAACATCTATCTTCCTTCTAGAATAGAAAAAAACGATCTTTTCAGTAATGTCATACCATTTCCCTGATCCAAACCTTTAAAAAGCTGTTAAAACAGCTCCCCATCAAACACAGAATAAACTGAATAAAACAGAAGAAAATTGAATCTCCTTACAAGGACCTACAAGGTTTTATATGATCTGACAACTGCCAAACTCTCTGGAGTCTCGTGAAATTCTCCCTCACTTACCAATCTACATCTCCCTGGCCTTCCTTTAAACACACCAACCCCATTGCCCCTGCAGGGACTTCACAATTCCTTTTCTCCTCACTGTTTGCTTATTCTCAGAATATGATATTGCATGTCACTTCATTCAGGTCTCTGCTTAAATATCACCTTTTCAGAATGCTTATCTTGACCACACACTAATAGACAGCCACTTTACAACATAACACTGAATCTTTCTAGCTGATTGCCTTTTTCTTCATAGTACTTGTTGCTACCTAGAAATGTACTCTGTATTGTTGGTCTTCCTCACCAAAGTATAGGGCTCTGAGGGTTGGCGTCTTATCTGTTTTCTTCACTGCTTCATTCCCAGGGTTCAGGAAGGTTGGGTATCCAGTAGGTACTCAAACTTTTGTTAAATTAGTTAATTTAGCATCTATGGTGTGCCAGACATTATTATTATTATTTGAGACAGGGTTTCACTCTGTCACCAAGGCTGGAGTATAGTGGCATGACCATGGCTCACTGCAACCTCCTGGCCTCACTGCAGCCTCCAGGTTGCCTGGGCTCAGGCAGTCTTCCTGCCTTAGCCTCCTGAGAAGCCTCATGATGGACTTCAGGTGAGAGCCATCATGCCTGGCTATTTTTATTTTCATTTTTTTAAATAAAGATGGGGTCTCACTATGTTGCCCAGGCTGCTCTTGAACTCCTGACCTCAAGCATTCTTCCTGTCTTGGCCTCCCAAAGTATGAAAATCACAAGCATGAGCCACTGTGCCTGACCCAGACTTATTTTTAATATAGAATCTGTATTAGTCCATTTTCATACTGCTATAAAGAACAGCCCAAGGCTAGGTAATTTATAAAGGAAAAAGGTTTAACTGACTCACAGCTCCACATGGCTGGGGAGGCCTCAGGAAACTTAAAATCGTGGCAGAAGGCAAAGAGGAAGCAAGGCACCTTCTTCACAAGGCGGCAGGAAAGAGAAGTGCCGAGCGAAGGAAGACAAGCCCCTTATAAAACCATCAGATCTTGTGAGAACTCACTCACCATCATGAGAAAACATGGGGGAAACTGCCCCCATGATTCAATTACCTCCACCTGGTCTCTCCTTTGACATGTGGAGATTATGGGGATTATGGAGATTACAGTTCAAGATGAGATTTGGGTGAGGACACAAAGCCTAACCATACCAGGATTCTCACAAGCATATTACTTACGCATCAACATTTGTTCATAAAGCCTCCTGCTCCTAACATGTAATATTCATATATTTAATACAGAAACAGTATTTCATATCTATTTTTAAAGTAAACCTCCCACTTGCACACTCTAGAAATGTATAATCTTGCCCTATTGTCTATAAATTTTAGGTGTGTTGAGATTATGAATTGCAGAAAACCAAAATATTAAATAATATATGATCAACGGGTATAAACTTTTGGTTTAGACGTGATACACACACATGCATACACACACACATAACATGTAAATAAACAGGAAAATAACCTAGTGGATATTTATTTGAGCTAGTTCATATCTATAAGGTAACATAAAAACACACACAATACAAGAAGCATATCTCTACTTTCTATGGGATGTTAATGTATCCTGCAGAAAGAGTGGAAAAGAACCAAGTCTCCTTCTGGTTTGTTCCCAGTGTGTCTGAATTAGCTACATTTATGCTCAAATAGCCTAAAATATTCACATTTCTTAAGGAAACTTTCTAGCAGCAGCCACTTTTTTCTACCTGCTAAAATAATCAGCATAGCAGGGAAAAGAGCCAACCACAGGGAAGACAAAAGAGTAGGGCCCTAAAATAAAGCCACGGCTACACTTTTCCTGACATAGACTCAAATCCTTCCCTGCCTCAGAATCCTGCCTGCCCTTATGTTATGAGGGAGGGGGAGGGGGAGGGAGAAGGAAGGATGCAGTGGGGGGAAGAAAAACACAGAAACCAAGAATAGAATGCTTCACTCCTGCCTTGATAGGAGATATTTTCAGGTCTTTATCAGTTAAGAGAATACTATCTAAGACTCTAGACACTACTGATAGCTTCTTCTCAGGATATTTGATTCTGACATTCCTATTTTTGCATTGGCTATCATCTTTTAATATTTTTACACTTCAGTCACTGGAGGCACCTGGAGTCTGTAACTTAAGACTTTTAGAAAGAACATAGAGACAACTATTCCCTTACATCTTTCCTAAAACTGATAAGTACCAATAAAAAATAAAATCCTGGACTTTTTTTTTTTAGACTGTGTCTCACTCTGTTGCCCAGGCTGGAGTGCAGCGGCATGATCATAGCTCACTGCAGCCTCGGACTCTTGGGCTCAAGCAATCCTTCCTCCTCACCTCCCAAGTATCAAAGACTACAGGCATGCACCACTATGCCCAGGTAATTTCATTTTAATTTTGTTGTAGAGAAAGGGTTTCGCTATGTTACCTAGGGTGGTCTTAAACTCCAGTGCTTAAGTGATTCTGCCACCTCAGCTTCCCAAAGTGCTGAGATTACAGGACAGTCACCATGCCTGGCCCTTGACTTTTATTTCTGGTTTTTGGCTATCTTCTTTCAAATATCACAAAGTTTAATCACCAAATGTACAGCTGATATCTATTGGAGTATGGAGAGAAAAGGAAAGGTAATGAGAAAGAAAGAGAAGGAGAGGAAGAAAGGCAGCCAGAGAAACTTCTGATGGGCTGATGAGGAAAGGGTGAAATTGTGTTTTATTTTAAAAAGCGTAAATACTGAAGCAAGTTGTGCTATTATCTTCTGCTAGAGGAAATAACCATAAAGAGACTTCATTTCCTTAACTTGTATGTTGTAAATAAATAGTACTACATGTTGATGCTAGTTTAGGGGCGGTAAGATTTCAATAAAGTAAACAACAAAACAATGCCGGCACTGCTCAGTAAGGAGCAGCTCATGCTCGGAAACAGCAGAGCCTGAATGCCAAAGCACATCTATTCTAATTTCATCCACTCACTAGCTCAAGCTATTATCACTATATCTGTATTGGTTAAGGTAGTAGTAAAAATCTTCATTTTCTTTCAAGGACATAAGGTTCAAACAGGATATTCTTTACAAAACAAAAGTAAAATGACCATTAACAACGTTTATAGCACAGAATTTACATATGTACACTTATGCAATGGAATAGCTCTTAAAGGTAAAATCAAAAGAAAATTGGTAAGTTGTAAGTATTTCAGAATATAAAACATAAATACAATCACAACTTATAACTACAGATTATAAATAAGTAAAGGATAAAAAGAGGAAGCCTTGAGCAAGCATTCCCGACGAACTGATTTTAGACTGGCGAAGATAAGGAGAAGGGGCTTTTACACTGAGGACCAGAAAATAAACAGGAGATGGATACCAGGGAACTACTCCAGGCAAAGAAAAAAGCATGCACAACAGCCCCAGTGCAGGAAAAGCACTGGGGTGGCTAGAGCTTAGTAAGCAAGAGAAAAAGGATGTCAAGATGAGACTAGAGCCAGACCCTTCAAAAACCCCATAAGCCATGTTCAGACGCATTTAAAAAAAAAAAAAAAAAATCTCTTCTATGTGCATCTGAAGTGCTTCAAGGTCTAATACATTTGAAAAATGAAGTATTATTGTATAGCACTTACTTGGAGATTCAAAATGTATATAGCTAATTAGATTCCAAGAATTTTGATTCTAAAGAAGTGTGCTGAATTTGATTTAATTTGGGGTTTTCCAAGTGTATTTGAGCACTGAACACCTTTCATGTGCCACACTTCCTAATTTCCTGCTGAACTTTCCTCCTTGGTGGATTATTTCCCACTTTCCCAAATAAATTATATGGAACAAAGAGCTATAATAAACCTGGATGCCATTGTTATTTCGTGAATGAAGTGAAACACTATTTTCTATATCTGGGTATAAAAGGACCTAAACTATTCAAAAAAGTATTACTTCATAGAGATAATGGGCTTCATTTCTACTCATCTGGACAAACTTTGACAGTCTATTCTCTAGCAGGTTCTGAGGTACTTGCTTAAGGAAGAGGATTATAACATCTATATTCTAATCTGGGAGAACTAGCATAAATGTACTCATTTATTTATTCATTCAACAAATCCGTGTTTAAATGTGTCAAGTACCGTTCCGGTCCTGAGGAATAAAGTGGGAAACAAGATAAACATGGTCTTTGCCCTGCTGAAACTTATATTATTGGCTTCGTATAAAGGAGAAAAGCAAACTAAGTACAATAATAATGCAATCCAATAACTGGTATAATAAAACACATACTCACATGGAAGAGAACAAAGAATGGAGGTGAATAATAACAGCATTTTTAACATAGGGTGGGGGGTAAGAAAGAGAATCTGGATTTGAAAAATCATGTGGAAGTAAAATAAAGAGGGGAGGACCTGTAACAGTTAAATGAATGTGTGTTGTTTATGTGATACATCAATTCGAGCTCAACTGAGAAGTCTAATTTTAGAATAAACCATGGCAGTTATAAGAAACAATACTAATTCTTATAATATGCCAAGAACTGTTATAAGAAAATTATATATTTTACACATATATATATAACATATATATTTGTTGTTGTTGTTGTTCTTGTTATTTCCACTTTGTCGCCCAGGCTGGAATGCAGTGGGCAGTGGTGCAATCATACCTCACTGTAACTTCAAACTCTTGTCCTCAAGGGATCCTCCCACCTAAGCCTCCAAAGCACTGGACTACAGGCTAGGATTACAGGAGTGAGCCACATTGCTTGGCCACATATTTTTAATATTTTAAATCTTATAATAGCTCCATGAGATAGGCACCCTTTAAATTAGTATTTTAAAGAAGAATCTGAGACACACAGAGTTTACGTGACTTGCCCACTCCAAATTAGAGACAGGGAGGGGCCATTTGTTCCAGAGGCCTTTATGACAATTCCACCCCCTTTCAGACTCAGGTGCCCCTCTTATATGTGTCATCAACTATCAATATGTCACCCCGGGCTGCATAAGCATACATATTGTGTATCATCCTCTTTAGACTTTTAATTTCCTGAAATGGGGCCATGTCTTTCTCTTCTTCAAGGTGAGCAGGTGCAGCATAGTCTCTACAACAAAAAAGGTACTGAATTCTTGAAAGAATGAATATCATGGCCGTGAAGGAGAACTCAGGAAAAGCATACAGATAAGAACATGAAGAAGACCCTAGATGGAATCTTGTGGACTCTAACAGTGAGGGCAAGAGCTCTGGGAAATCTGAAAACCGATTTATTCATGTGATAATTGTGGAACAATGGCAAATGATAGAAATCAAAAATTCTGATCAGAGTTAGGCAAAATGCCAAAGAGCCAGTGATGAGTTTCTTCATTACTGCTAACATTGTTTTCTCTATGTAAATGATCATGTCATATTTACAAAATTTAATTAATGAAACTTCTTTGAAAATTCATGACAAAACTCAATTGAACAGTCTATTTCACCATATATTTATATATTCTACCCATCATTTAAGCAAATAGCCTACCCTTTAAAATATAAAGGAGAAAGAACAATTGCATATATATAGCAATAGAGTATGTTACTAAATTATTTATTTCATCTTAATCCCAGGATAACTAAATTTTATACAACTAAATCATTCATTCTAATTCACTTATGCCTGAGTCATATTTGAGAGGTAAAAACAAGCCAAAATAATTACTTACATGTGTTTACTGGCTGACAAATTGGTGATTTTACTGGTAGTTCTATAAAACAATTCTTGGCAACTGATTAATAATTAGTGACTATTTTGTTTAAGTTACATGTTTAATTTCTTGAGAAAGAGACATTTAGTACTTTTCATAAAACATATACTTTTTTAGTTTATTGCTCCTAAAAGGGTTTATTGAAAAATAAAATATTATAACCACCTAACTCAATAAATGGATGTAGATTTACCCAATGTAATGACTACAAAGCTGTAACAGCAAGAGCCTTCAGACTACTTGCTATACCTGTGTCATTCAATGCAATTTACATGGGGCTACTGAGCCCTGGAAACCTGGCTAGGGAGGCCACAAAACTGGATGTTTAATTGTATTTTATTATTATTATTATACTTTAAGTTTTAGGGTACATGTGCACAACATGCAGGTTTGTTACATATGTATACATGTGCCATGTTGATGTGCTGCCCCATTAACTAGTCATTTAGCATTAGGTATATCTCCTAATGCTATCCCTTCCCCCCTCCCCCCTCCCCCCTCCCCACAACAGTCCCCAGTGTGTGATGTTCCCCTTCCTGTGTCCATGTGTTCTCATTGTTCAATTCCCACCTATGAGTGAGAACACGCAGTGTTTGGTTTTTTGTCCTTACGATAGTTTGCTGAGAATGATGTTTTCCAGCTTCATCCATGTCCCTACAAAGGACACGAACTCATCATTTTTTATGGCTGCATGGTATTCCATGGTGTATATGTGTCACATTTTCTTAATTCAGTCTATCATTGTTGGACATTTGGGTTGGTTCCAAGTCTTTGCTATTGTGAATAGTGCCGCATGCTTCAAAGAGAATAAAATACCTAGGAATCCAACTTACAAGGGATGTGAAGGACCTCTTCAAGGAGAACTACAAACCACTGCTCAATGAAATAAAAGAAGATACAAACAAATGGAAGAACATTCCATGCTCATGGGTAGGCAGAATCAATATCATGAAAATGGCCATACTGCCCAAGGTAATTTATAGATTCAATGCCATCCCCATCAAGCTACCAATGACTTTCTTCTCAGAATTGGAAAAAACTACTTTAAAGTTCACATGGAACCAAAAAAGAGCCCACATCGCCAAGTCAATCCTAAGCCAAAAGAACAAAGCTGGAAGCATCACGCTACCTGACTTCAAACTATACTACAAGGCTACAGTAACCAAAACAGCATGGTACTGGTACCAAAACAGAGATATAGATCAATGGAACAGAACAGAGCCCTCAGAAATAATGCCACATATCCACAACCATCTGATCTTTGACAAACCTGACAAAAACAAACAATGCGGAAAGGATTCCCTATTTAATAAATGGTGCTGGGAAAACTGGCTAGCCATATGTAGAAAGCTGAAACTGGATCCCTTCCTTACACCTTATACAAAAATTAATTCAAGATGGATTAAAGACTTACATGTTAGACCTAAAACCATAAAAACCCTAGAAGAAAACCTAGGCAATACCATTCAAGACATAGGCATGGGCAAGGACTTCATGTCTAAAACACCAAAAGCAATGGCAAGAAAAGACAAAATTGACAAATGGGATCTAATTAAACTAAAGAGCTTCTGCACAGCAAAAGAAACTACCATCAGAGTGAACAGGCAACCTACAAAATGGGAGAAAATTTTCACAAACTACTCATCTGACAAAGGGCTAATATCCAGAATCTACAATGAACTCAAACAAATTTACAAGAAAAAAACAAACAATCCCATCAAAAAGTGGGCAAAGGATATAAACAGACACTTCTCAAAAGAAGACATTTATGCAGCCAAAAGACACATGAAAAAATGCTCATCATCACTGGCCATCAGAGAAATGCAAATCAAAACCACAATGAGATACCATCTCACACCAGTTAGAATGGCAATCATTAAAAAGTCAGGAAACAACAGGTGCTAGAGAGGATGTGGAGAAATAGGAACACTTTTACACTGTTGGTGGGACTGTTAACTAGTTCAACCCTTGTGGAAGTCAGTGTGGCGATTCCTCAGGGATCTAGAACTAGAAATACCATTTGACCCAGCCATCCCATTACTGGGTACATACCCAAAGGACTGTAAATCATGCTGCTATAAAGACACATGCACACGTATGTTTATTGCGGCATTATTCACAATAGCAAAGACTTGGAACCAACCCAAATGTCCAACAATGATAGACTGGATTAAGAAAATGTGGCACATATACACTATGGAATACTATGCAGCCATAAAAAATGATGAGTTCACGTCCTTTGTAGGGACATGGATGAAATTGGAAATCATCATTCTCAGTAAACTATCGCAAGAACAAAAAACCAAACACCGCATATTCTCACTCATAGGTGGGAATTGAACAATGAGAACACATGGACACAGGAAGGGGAACATCACACTTCGGGGACTGTTGTGGGGTGGGGGGAGGGGGGAGGGATAGCATTGGGAGATATACCTAATGCTAGATGACGAGTTGGTGGGTGCAGCGCACCAGCATGGCACATGTATACATATGTAACTTACCTGCACGTTGCGCACATGTACCATAGACCCTAAAGTATAATAATAATAATAATAATAATAATAATAATAATAAAATATGACACATAATAATAAAATAAGACACATATACTGTGTCTTTATACATATATACCTATGATAAAGTTTTATGTATAAATTAGGCACAATAAGAGATTAACAATAACTAATACAATAGAACAATTATAATAATATACTGTAATAAAATGTATGTGAATGTAATCTTTCTTTCTCTCAAAATATTATACTGTACTCACTCTTCTTCTTGTGATGCTATGAAGATGATAAAATGCCTACATGATAAAGTGAAGTGAGGTGAATGACCTCATTGTGACGTAGCATTAGGCTACTATTGAAAACTAATCAAAAACTTATGAACTGCTTATTTCTGGAATTTTCCATTTAATATTTTCAGGCTAAAGTACTATGAGTAACTTAAATCACAGAAAGTAAAACCATGGATAAACGGGGGAGCCTACTGTACTCTGAAAGGAGTGATTTTTTTTTAAGTCTATCTTTCCAAAATTTCTGACAAACATATGCTCCAAGCATATATATTGAATAATGCAGCATAGTATATGTGTATCTCTAACTTTACCAAATAATACCAAATTGTTTTCAAATGTGGTTGTACACGTTTATCCTTTGTATGCGATTTTTTCTGTATTTTTTTTTGTTTGTTTTTGTCATTGGGTGAGTTGTTCTTTTTGTAATTCAATGACAAAATCAAAAAGTAGTGTATGACTTAAAAATCCTTTTAAAAATAATTTTAGAATTTTCCATTCATGTCATGGTTACTTAGTTTTTAAATAATCTTGCTAATCATGATGGTGTCATATACTCGTTAGCTAATATACTGATGCATAATAATCCTCAAGTTAATACTTATCATTGAGAACTGATTTGGTCATGATGTAATATCATTTATAATTATGCTAAAATTTTGTTTAGAATACTTGCATCTGTGGTCATGAAGGCTTACCTCAGGAATGCAAGACTGGCTTACCATTAAAAATCAATTCTAATTAACCATAGAAAAGCCATATGGTAAGATATCATAGAATAATTACCTCTGATACAAAAATCCACTCTGAGCAGGGATAACCCCTTGAATTTCCTTCCACATACTAACTTGTAGAAAATGCCCACCATGGTTAAGAAGCCCCAAATATTACATATAGTGTCTATACTAAGAGTACTTTATTCCACATACTTATGACCCTAAAAAGGCCAATTGGACTCACTTTTGTTTCTGAAAACAACTCTAGTTGCTCAAGAAAAGAGAGTATCTTTTAGCCCAATGGTTACCATATTATGAGCTAAAGCTGATGAAATATAATTATATTAATTTTGTGTCCAAACATAAGTTTAAGGAGGAAAAACATGAGCATTAGATCTAGTTTGCTATCTCCTTTAGAAGTCAGTATTTTATCTTTGAAAAATATTTAACAAACAAAAGATATTCATTTGAAGATTCAGTAATGGTTATAGCATAATAGTTATTTAAATCCAACAAGTTTTCATTGTCTTAAAAGTGCATTTATATAGCGCCAGAGGAACGTGCAAACGGAATTTAAAACTGGGACCACTACATGATATTCATTATTACTAATTCTAGAAACTCCTGAAACTTACGGGTGACATACTCGTCAGAAAGTTCTCTTTACCAAATACAGGACAACCCAATCACTGTGATGAACTGTCCTTACTAATTTAGCAAAGCTAAAAGGCAGTTCAGCTGAACTAAACTAAAACATGGGCAAAACTAAAACATGGGCAGCTCCTGATTGGAAATTTATTCATAGCAGGTAATGAAATAGCACAGTCAGGATCTCTGCTATTACTCAGAGTAAGAGATTTAATTCTGATAACTTTGATGATGGCACTTGAATCACAGATTCTAAACGGTGACAGGCTGTGACATATAGAAAGGATAAAATGAGCATCAGCAACATATCTCTACAGAAGCAATTCCATGACATCAATTTTTTCAAACAGTAAATATAATAATTTCAAAAATTATGATAAAAGTTTTCAAAGAAGAGGCTTAGGTCTTAAGCAAGCCATGTGCCATATTTATGTCTGTTTGTCAATGGGTTATAAAATTAATCAGCCTAACAAATGTAAGGGGTGGAAAAATTTATATTTAAAATATGAAACATAAATTGTAGTTTCTGATTTCATCTGAATAAGGAACAAACTCAAAATTACAGGCAGAGTAGCTATTTTATGAAGAGGGTGAAAGTGAAGGATTGGGTTATGTATTTCTATGCATGTAAGGAATATTCATTAAATGCGTTCACATATAGCTAAATACAAGTATGTTGTTCACATTTTTAAAATATAGTTTTTTTATTTTGAATTTTGTGTGCCTTTTTAAATTTTCTAATATCTACAATGGCATTATTTTATAATGAAAGGTCTATTTTTTTAAAAAAAATTGGCTATTTCAGACATAACTCTCTGATAATTCTCATAACAGAAATATGGCTGAGTAAATAATATTTCCACATGAACAGGTATTTCAATACATCTATTTTGAATTTGTAAAGTAGCATATTCGTTGTGTGTGGTTAAAATTACTTAACACCCCTTCAAAGGGAGGGGCGTTAAGGAATTTTAAGGCTATGTGCAAAAATTCTCTTATCTAACAAGTTTTATTAGATAAACTAACAAGTTTTCAAGTTTTCTTGAAACTGTGATTGACCAGTAGTTTTCAGCAGAAATGGCACTCTGCCATGTTCTAAACCCAGACCATATAAAATGGCAGCTTGCACATCCTGTCTTTTGGGACTATCACTCTTGTGAGAAAGCCCACATTGTCTGTGGAGTGGGCTAGGAGGAGGGGAGCTGGGGTCCTCAATCTCACAACCAAGACTGAGCTCCTAGCTGACAGCCAGCACCAACTGTAGGTCATGTGAGTGAACCATCCTGAAAGCAGATGCTCTGTCCCCTATATGAGCCACCCCAGCTGACACAGGTGAAGAAAAGAAGAGCAGTCCACACTGAGGTATACCCAAATTGTGAGTTTAGGAACAAAATAAATATTGCTGTTAAGTCACTAAATTTTTGGCCTACTAAGCAGCAATAAATAACCAAAAGAGCAAAGTAGGACTTTGATCATGAATGCTAAGAAGTATTTGTTTAAATGAATTTATATACACTGGCTTTGGAGGATTTTATCTATATTGTTTAATAATGTCATAACTAATTGTGATGGTTTATACTGACTGTCAACTTGATCAGATTGAAGGATGCAAAGTATTGTTTCTGGATATGTCTGTAAGGGTGTTGCCAAAGGAGGTTAACATTTGAGTCAGCGGACTGGGAAAGGCAGTCCCACCCTCAATCTGGGTGGGCACCATCTCATCAGCTGCCAGCGCAGCCAGAATAAAAGCAGGCAGAGGAACGTGGAAAAACTAGACTAGCTTAGTCTTCCAGCCTCCATCTTTCTCCTGTACTGGACACTTCCTGTCCTTAAATATCAAATTCCAAGTTCTTCAGCTTTTGGACTCTTGGGCCTTTCACCACAGACTGAAGGCTGCACTATCGGCTTCCCTACTTTTGAGGTTTGGGGACTCAGACTAGCTTCCTGGCTCTTCAGCTTGCAGATGGCCCACTGTGGGAATTCGCCTTGTGATCCTATGAGTCAGTTCTCATAATAAACTCCCCTTGATAAATATATATAGCTTCATATATAAATATATATATATCCTATTAGTTCTCTCCTGCTAGAGAACCCTAATACATTAATAGTATAAAAATATAGAAAATACTAATTCTATAAAATGGGAAAATTTAGATATTGGTCAAACAGAACGACATGTAGAATAATACAAATGCAATTTAGTAAAACTATATTTACAGAGGACTAAGTCTATGTGACAGCAGAAAAAAAAAAACAAATAAAATGGTCACAATAAAAAATAAATTAAGCTAAAACTATAGGATGCTTTATTTACCAAAAGCATGCACATGAGAAAGATTAATAGTTAATTCAATAAAAAAGAAGCCAAGTATTAAATAACAATGTTAAGTTTGTCTCAATTTCTGTAATAGAAATGTTTATGAAAACAATGATGTATGATCCCTTTTGTTTAGAAAACTGGCTAAGTTTAAATGCACTTTGGTACAACAAGGTACACTACGATAAACATGTGAATAAAATAAAAATGTTGTATAACATAAAAATCCATCCACTTAATGTATTTCTTTTTCAGGTATAATTCTACAGAAGAATTGTTTTAAAACATAAAAATCTAACTATTTAATAAATATATTTCCTTCATAAGGCACAGTTCTACAAAATAGTCAACCCTCATTCATCCAAATATAAACCAGAGAGTTCAATTAATTGAATTTCTTGTGCATATTCTACTTCTATAAGATGTACTCGATGTAATTAGTAGAGTTATGTAATTGCAGTTTTTTGCCAATAAAAGGGCAAAAACCAAAATTACTTTTGCACCAACCTAATATATCACAGAATTAATACAGATTTAGTCCTTTTTATTTGCCATAAATCTGTGGCATAAAAATAAATGTTCTCAAAAGGTGACATGAATACAAAATACTTTCATGAGCAAAGTTATATTAGCCCCCAAACTCTGCCTCCTTCTATAATAAAAAGCCTGAGAGTAAGAATGATTAATCAGTTTGTACCAGGGTGAGGCTAGGCCAGGAACCTGGCTACCATCTTGTTTCTTTTCTCACCTATTACACTGTCTTATCTGGCATCAGTGATTCCTGAATGGCTATGAAATATAAAATAATGTATGATATCCAGAAATAATGTATGAATTTCCTTCATATATAAGTCATCTAATTTAGGTTGAAAAATCAGACTTCCTCATTTTATAAAATTATTTGCTGAGACACTTTTCTATACAGCCTATTTTCCAGGTATATTTATGTTTATGTATGATGCAACACTGGAAAGAAAATTCATTAATTTTTTTCAAAAATACATACACATATACATAAAATATACATAGTATGTATATAATACATATACGTATTTCAAATATGTATATGTATTATAAAGATATGTATTATACATTACTTGATACTTTGCTACTTTTAATATGCTTGACATTTTCATTTTTTCACTTACAATAAATAATAAACACAAGTTCATGGTTTTTTAATTTTTCTTTTTAATTTTTGCCATATGCTATTTAATCACGTAAAACACCCTTCTCCTTAGATGGCAGAAGAGGTCAGAGATCTGTTTGATCTTAATAAATGGTTTCAACACTAAGCCTTAGTTTATTTATCTGTAAGATGGCTATAACAATAGTGTTTACTACGTGTAAGTAGAGTTGCTGTGCAGATTAAATAAGATAAAATAGGTAGCTAATATATCTAAAACACTTGGCACCATACATGAGACATATTATATACTAGTAACTGTTGTTTTATAGTTATAAGTTAATTTAGCTGTAATCAAAACGATGTAATTTTAAGATATGAAGCAATGAAGTATGATTTTTTTAAATGGCCTACTTAAAACAATATATTTCTCTAGTAAAAGGAGACTGGCTATGGTTTAAGTCAACTTGATAAAGTGGCCTTTTAGATATTAAAAAAATGATTCACAGTAAAATTTTTAAATGATTATATAACCAATATATTTTACATGGCATAAGATATGTAAAATTGAAACTTAATGAAATATACCACAAATACATGTGCTATACAAAACAAGGTAAAATCCACTGTACAACAAAAATAAATCCAATTAAGAACACTAAGTACCAGTGAGAGAGTACACACACAATGAATTTAGTGAAATTCTTAAAAATTAATCTTAAACAGCAACAATAGAAAACATTTCTATATTGTATGTACCTACCTGGAGTAGGCAAACAATCTGCTATCCCAAAGATCATGAGTCCCTCTAGGTCCGGAATGAAAATAACAGGAATCTGTCCCATCAAACATATTCAATCCATCTGCTGAATTTTTTGAAGCATGGCTGTGTACTACATCTAAGAGGACTATGATACCCATGGAATGAGCTGTGTCTACCAGTTCTTGTAGCTCTTCAGGTGTTCCATAACGGCTAACAATAAAGAACACAGCAAAAACAAGATTACATCACATTTAGAGGAAACAGCCGATTGTGCATCCATTGTTTCACCACCACAGTACTAGATACTTGAAATATCCAAACAGCATGTGACATGATACTTGGATACAACTCAAATTTGCTTAATATTTGATATTAAGCAAATTTAAAACCATTAAGTTAGAAAATCATTTAAATCGGGTTATTAAATGCAGATTTATACCCCACCCAAAATTCACATTTTGAGGATGTAAATAATAAAACTCTGCTTCTCTATTTTCAGAGCTTCTGATTTCCACCTGAAGCAAGTCATTCCTGCTCTCATGTTTGCCCACTCCCCATTACTTTCAGGGTGTACATTTGAGATTGAGGGGCTCTTCAAGAATTTATTTGAATATCCATGGTACCTTGATTGAAGTTATCCTTCCTGCACTTATTCCAAAAATAGAATGGCCACAGTTACCAGTGGGCCAAGATAATGTGCCACATTTGTCACCACCCAAGTAAATAAGACGGGTAGCTCACAAGCAGGTGTGTTTGTGTTAAAGGTAGCCCCCTAGTCTGAATGAAATAGGTAACAAAAATTACTCACAGAAGAAGGCCTTTCTTAACCTGTGTAAAATTTTGACAATATAGTCATCCCTAGCATCAACTTTGCCCTTTAAATAGTCACCCTTGCCTTCAATTGTTTACTGTCTCTCTTCCTCAGTAGACTATATGCTCCTTGAGGGCAGCAGCTATTACTACCAGGCTCCTCATGATATGGTACAGTGCTAAGTATACAGCAAGTCTCCCGATAGCCAACTCCACTGAGCAGCAAGAGCTGTCTTTTTAAACTTCAAGTAAGATCATGTCACCTACTTAAAATCATACTTGTGCTCCCATTCATCCCAGGGTGAAGACCATTGTCCTGATCATGGCCTAATGCACCATCTACTGGCTCTTTCCAATAATGCTAAATATCCTATGACACTCTCCCACACCCTCTTTTTATTCCAGCCACCTATCCATTTTTATACTCATTGAACAACATGTTCAATAATAAACAGCCTTAAAGTTTTTTTTTCATTCAGCCATTCACTCATTCCTTCATTCATTCCTTTATTTGTTTGCCACTTACTAAAGTCATCTACCATGTGCCATGACATTTTCTATGTTCTGGAGATACACCACCGAAAAAAATAAACACCACTGATCATATGGAATTTACATTCCCATTGGGAGACAACAAACAAGCAAAATACGTAGAATATCAGATAATAATAAGTGTCCTAAAGAAAACAAAGAAAAGCCACTGGTGGGAAGGGAAGGTTTGCTATTTTAAATAGGGTCATCAGTTAAAGTTTCATGGAAAAGGCAACATTTGAGCAAGAAAAAAAGTCAGAAGCAAGGCATAAGAATATCTAAGGTTAAGAGCATTCAGACAGAAAGGAATAGCAGGTGCAAGGGACTGGGGCAGGGATGAGCTAAGAGCATTTGAAGAAAACCAAACAGGCTACTCTAACTGGAATGGTCAATAAAGAAAACAGGTGAGCTCTAAGAGTCAGCCAAGAAGCATATCAAATGAGGCCTTGGGAACCAGTGTGAGGCCTTTTGCTTTTATTCTGAAGGAGACAGGGATTCATTAGTGGTTCTGGGCAAGAGAGCGACATGATCTGAGTTTAATTTTTAAATGATTACTCTGGCCACCATGCAGAAAAATTGACCATAATTGGTAGAACAAAGGTAAGAGAAGGGGAAAGGCAGCATGAAAAAACAGAGTGACCAGTTAAAGAGCTATTGAAATAATCCAGGTAAAAGATAATCACAAGTTGGACATGGGTGGTGGCAGTGGGGGCAGTTGAAGCAGCCAGATTTGGGATATATTTTGAAGTTACAGATGGCTAGATTTTTTAATAGCTAGCGTGTAGGGAGGAACAGAAAGGGACAAGTCAAGTATAATGCCAAGATTTTTGGCTTGAACAACTAGAAGATGAAAATGTCATTTACTGAATTAGAGAAGATGGCAGGGGGAGGAAGTTTGAAGTTAAGATCAGAAATTTAATTTTGGACACATTAAGTTTGATATATGTATTAGATAGCCCAACATCAAATATATACTTTCTGAAGTTCATAAGATAGGTCAGAGAGACTTAAGTTTGGGAGTTAACATATAGCATATATTTAAGCTACAAAACTGGATGAGACTTGATGAGATCCTCCCGAATATTTCATATAGATGAAGAAGAGAATGGAACTAAGTTCTGAGTATTGGGACGTCCAATATTTAGTGGTCGTAAAGATGATGAGGAAAGAGCAAAGGAAATTAACAATAAGCAACAAGTGAGGTGGGAAAAGCAACAAGAGGAGGTTAAAATATTCTGGAAGCCAGGGAAAGAAAAAGGTTTCAAGAAGGTGACAGTAACCAGCTGTACCAAGGGGTGCTGACAGCTGAAGTAAACTAAGAATTGCCCATTGTCCTCAACAATGTGAAGGTCACTAATACCCTTGACAACAGCAACTTCAGTGAAGAGGCAGACCGCATACTTGGAGTGGGCTCAGGAAAGAACCGGAGTGGAGGATTTGGAGACAGTATTATAGATAACTTACTGAGGGAGAACTAATATAAAGAGAAACAGGTAAATGAACAAGTATCTTCTTTCTATGTCTGGAATGTCACCTACTTATGCCCACTTCACCCCTTTCCCCAGTTAACTCTTAGTCGTGTTTTAGATCTCACTTGCAGTATTTGTTCTGATCTATTCTAAACTGATCAGACTTCTGATTATAGCTCCCGGTCATTTTCATTTTAGCTTTTATTACAGTTAAAAATAATAATCTGTATGAACAATGATGGGAGCAATGTCTATATGCCATACGTCATAAACTCCATGACACTGACTGTTGGACTTCTTCGGGCTGTGGTCATTTAGATCAGCACCTCTTAAATTGCATAGAACCCCTTGGTGTCTTTTCTGTCCAGAGAGAATTATTCCATCCATTTCAGCCTGGAGGGAAGGGCAGCCCTTCTGTGAGTAGTAATTGTTGTACCAAGGGACTCTCTGGTGACCCTCCTAGATGAGTCAATCTCTTTCCAGAAAACAATGTGCTCTCTCACAATAATGGCTTTCATAGGAAAAGATTTTCTGACTAAAACGTGGGCTCCAAATAAGTGACAATTTCAGCAGGTAACTGGACATTCTATATCACAAATCATCCCACGAGGAGTGACATAAAATCAAGGACAATTTCTAAGGCTGGATGAGAAGAGAGTCTATGACCTTAGTAAAAGAAAATGTTCAGCTTCTATTAACTCTGTTAACCCTAAAATGTTACACAATGTTATAAAAAATGAACAATTTCATTTTATTTCTTTAAATTATTGGCTCAAAATAAAAGTGAACACGAGTCTCTGATTTTACCTGGAAGCTGCAAAGAAGCTTGTGATTTGGTAACCAAAGCTGGCATAGTAAGCATGCTCCATGATTGCCATCAACTGAATGCAGTTGTATCCTATATAAGGCAATGGTCAAATCTAAATTAAAAGCCACGTTTAAAAAAAAAAGTAATGGGGAAAAAAAGCATCCTTATTCCAAATACATTAAAATTTACAATCTAGAAGCTTTGGTCATCTTGAAAAGTTCTACTACTTTAACATTTTTTTGTTTGACCTTCCAACAACATTGGATAGTCTCTTAGAGCTGTATTCTGACTAGCTATCTGTCTTCATTTTAACAAGCAATAAATAATATGCAAATTTACTTAATTTGGTTTTAGCATATTAAAGATGGCAATCTCCATATGCTAAACATCAGTTACACTTGTAATATTCATACTGAAGATTATGAAAGCTAAATAAAAATAACCAATTGCATGACATATACTTTTTATTTTGACTCTATGTATTTCCATATATTTCAGTCCTTTTTTCCATATAGCATAAGAAATAGCACCGAACCCATATTTTCCACAAGGTAGCTTTTTTTTTTTTTTTTTTTTTTTTGAGATGGAGTCTCGCTCTGTAGCCTAGGCTGCAGTGCAGTGGCATGATCTCGGCTCACTGCAAACTCCACCTCCCAGGTTCAAGCAATTCTCATGCCTCAGCCTCACAAGTAGCTGGAACTACAGGTGTGTGCCACCATGCCTGGCTTTTTTTTTGTATTTTTGGTAGAGATGGGGTTTCACCATGCTGGTCAGGCTGGTCTCAAACTCCTGACCTCAGGTGATTCACCCACCTCAGCCTCTCAAAGTGCTGGGATTACAGGCGTGAGCCACCGCGCCCAGCCCGCAAGGTAGCTTTTATACAGTCAGCATTAATGCTTCTACTTTCCACTATATAATTTGCACCTAAAAAATTATTTCCAAGTTGCATATATGAATGTATGTGCACATACAAACACACATCACCTTCCTTTCTTCATCTGAATATGTTTTGTTCTAACAGTAAATAAAGTGACTCAAAAAAGTAGATATTGTGTTTTAAAAATCCATAACATTAAAAAAATTCTAATATATTTTTAATATAAGCAAATAATCAGATGAAAAAAGTATTGGTCTTAAAAAAGCTAAGAAAAACAGGTTTTTCTTCTTGAAGTATAATTTGGTAAAATGTTCGAATATGATTTCATTACTTTAGAAGTTACAGTTCTGTAACATACATAGTAAATATTCTTATTCTGCTCTCAAAGTCCAATTCATATAAGCTTTATAATTTTCTTAAGGTTTATATAAGTTCATTTTTAATGGCAGTTCATGTAACTATACAACTATACTTGTAAATACACTTATAAACAAAGATATTAGATTAGTTTCATTCTTCTGGGCTGATACCTTGTATCAAGCACAAATTTATAGTTTTATTCTTAATTTTTATGGCATTAATCATTCCTGGATTCACTTTCATTCCAGGTACTAGGCTAGACAATTCAAACACAAAGATGAATAAGAGAATCCTTGTACTGCTGAATGTTCTGCAAGAACTGTGTCATAAGCAATTTATTACTCCATAATATGAAAGAATATCTCAAATATAATAATTTAGCATAATATCTATTAATTATCATTAATACTAAATACTCTATACATTTAATTAATTTTGGTTTCTGGAACCTGACTTTACCATCACAGATAATCCATAAATAACTGAAAACTTTCACCATGGCTTACAAACCTTTCTTCTACCAAAAATTTGGACTCCCTAGCAGAAGCAGTATAATTACATGTACTTTATCCTCCTGCCTAGTCATTGAAGCAGGTGATAAATATACTGTTGTATTATTTTAAATATCATTACCTATAAAAACAACAGATTTAAAGCACACTGAATCAATAATTCAGCAATATATTCTTTACTCTCCTGCTTGTTATGAAGACAGGATCTGTGCCATTACAGTTCAACACATGAACATCTAGCAAAATGTGTCTCACATAGATATTCTATAAATGTTTGTTAAATAAGTCATCCAGGCAGGGGCCATATAAAATAACTCTGATACAAAATGAGTTCCAGGCACATTACAAATATAAGATTTTTTTCCTTAACAGATTAAAATGAACAGGCTACAGTCAATGATCACTTAAATTGATAAAGGTTTCCTCCAGTAAAAAAGTAATTATGCTTACATATTTATCTATAATTTTGGAAGTCATCAGTTCACATTACTTAAAATTGAAATTGGAATAATATCTTTAATTCTTATGCTCTAACTTATTCCATTTCTCTTTTCTATGCTATCACTATTACAGGGCAATTTGAGAAGCCTAAAATAAAATGCATTTCTAATACATATTTAATCTCCTAACACAAAAAAGAGACACTTGTAATTAGCTCTTCTAATAAGAGAACAGACTCATTAAAATTTTATCTGAATAAAAATCACAGTTATTACTTACCAAGGCCTTTGATTCTTGGTAGTACATTGCATGTAAAATGTTTATAAGAAGCTACTTTTCCTTCATGGGAAGAAATTCCCACATGAGATTCATAAATTCTTAGACTCCGTGGCTTCTTTGGTCTGGAATGCTGAAACTACAGAATATAAAATTACATATAGAGTTAAGCCAGGAATTCTGGTATGACACTACCTGATCAAGTATATTTTTAAAAAGTGGTGAATATACTCAAACACCTGGAACTATTCTTACATATAAAAGGCACCGGCTATACTCACTAAATTTTCTTTCAGGAAAAAGTCCTTATGGTCCTGCTAGTGGACCTATTTTAAAAGATAAATCATATAATAGCTTACGCCTTATCATTGAGTAAAGATTTTTTTTTTGCGCTTAGGCCTTAGAGAAAATGTAAGAGCCATGAAATACATATGTAATTATCAAATGCAAAGTATATATCAACAAACTCCAATGATTTAAAGGACAGAAAGTGAGTTCAAACAATCACAGAACACTTGTCACTAATATGGTGGTAAAAATTACCCTAGTTAATACATTCATGAGATGGTCTTCCCTATTCCGTGTTTCTAAGAACATTGATCCTAATTCAAACCCTGAGAAATACTGCACTAAAGAGTCTCTGATCAATCAGAAATTGTAGTTTAAAAAAAAACCAGTATCCCTTACAGATTAGTATATAGCAATTTAGTATTCTGTTTTCTTTAACCTCAAAAACATAGACAACACAAAAACTAACTTCTATATGTTACTGGCTACAGAAGACAGACTATGATATTCATACAGTATAGAAGGAATACTATGATGTAAAATATTCAACTGTCAGTGAAGAGAAGCATTGAACATTACTATAAAAGTTATAAAAGTAAAAATTAATTTTCCTAGAAATATTGGAACAAGAATTTATTTAAAGATTTGTTGTTCTCACTTCATATGAGTGTTCTGGATCCCAGTGTATCCAATCATAATTCACATTATCACCTTCACGAACCACATACTTCGCCCATGGTGAAATACGATACAAGATCTCTCCGCTTTTACTAGTAATAACTACCTAAAAAGAGAATGAGATGTTATTGCTTTAAAATACATCCAGAACTCTGATAATACATAATGGTTTAGGAGCACTGCTACAAGTAGGAAAGGAGGAATGATCTTAAGAATCTAGACCACCATACAGATGTGTGACCTTCAGGAACATAATTCTATCAATGTTGGTTTTCTCATCTTCTGTTACTATATCATCCTTAAAGTAACTTCCAGCTTGAACATTTTATGGCTTTCTGGCAATTTCCACCACTGCAAACCAGCCATAAGGGTGCTTACTTAAACAAACAGTAGATATACTAAAAAGACAAGAATATTATTTGGAAGCTTCTGTCAATAAATCAATCAATGGGAGCAAATCATCCTACTCCATTAAAAAAAGCAATTAGTGAGTTATATAACCATCTCTTTCATTTCCTTTCTATAGCAACTAATGAAAACATATTCAGGAAGCTAAAGAAGAAAAACAGGTTTGATTAACACTTACAACGTGCGTGCACAGACACATACAAATATTTTCCACACCTTCTCAACTTCTTTTACCTCCTATTTGCTGTATTCTTTACCATATAAACCAAACATTATCTCCTTTAATCATCCATTCACATATTTGCCAACAATATCACTACTATTTTTGATAATAAAAAATAATACTTTTTTTATTTTTTTAACTGAATCTACCATTAAGACTTAGAACTGAATAAATGATTTTGAATTTATCCAGCCATATAAATGGAACTTCCAAATGATTGAAATGATAGCTTTTTATTTATTTTATTTTTTTGAGACAGGGACTCACTCTGTCACCCAGGTGGAGCGCAGTGGTGCGATCACAGCTCACTGCAGCCTCAACCTCACAGGCTCAGGTGATCCTCCCAATTCAGCCTATCGAGGAGCTGGGACTACAGGCACGTACCACCATGCTCAGCTAATTTCTGGGGGGGCTGGGATTTTTTTTGTAGAAATGGGGTTTCTCTGTGTTGCCCAGGCTAGTCTTGAACTCCTGGGCTCAAGTGATCCTCCTGTCTCAGCCTCCCAAAGTGCTAAG
This sequence comes from Pongo pygmaeus, assembly GCF_028885625.2. Taxonomy (NCBI): domain Eukaryota; kingdom Metazoa; phylum Chordata; class Mammalia; order Primates; family Hominidae; genus Pongo; species Pongo pygmaeus. Next base: position 13,872,037 of record NC_085930.1, on the reverse strand, counting down.
ATCACAGGCATAAGCCAATGCACCAGGCTGAAATTGTAGCTTTTACACAAAGTTGCCTTTTTTACTAAACTTTCTAAAAGGAGGTAGAATACAATTTTTAAAATCCAGATTAAAAGCTATATTATATCCTCATCATGGAGCAGAACGTATTCTTCAGTCTCCTCTAAGAGAAAAGATTTACTCACAATTCTTAGTAATTAAATATTTGTATAATGCCTTGTAGTTTATAAAGACTTTTACTTTCTTATCTCACTTGATTCCAGAAAATGTTTGTGACCTAAATATTAAGTGAGATTACATAAGTTGCCAAAAGTCCCAAAATAACCAAGTGGCAGAGCCAAAAGCTCAACACCGAGCTTCTGATACTCACTTCTCTTCTCTGAACAGGCTTCCACAGCACTTCCTTCAGATGCCAAAAAATAATAAATTATGGTTTATGATGGAGAGGTCAGGTAAGTGGTGAAAGGAATGTCTAACTTACATGAATACAATTATTTCTCCTTCATTATGCCTCCCACCTATTAAAGCTAATCATCGCCAGGTGTTGCTATTATTCAAGCGATTATCACAAAACATGAATCAATAAGACCAACCTACTTCAAGATTATTTTAACCTTAAAAAAAAAGTCCCTTAAGCTACCTGAATTTGTAGCATAATATAGTACAGTAATATGTTTAAGAAAGGGCCTTTTGCTCACTCATCAACCCAGAACAAGGTATGAGGAAACAAAATCCTATAAGCCAGTTTTCCGTGACTGCCACTTTGGCTAATCTATCCATCTATGCTTTCTCTGTTTTGTAAACGGCTCTATAATACCTCCAAAGGCCGATCATAAACTAATAATAATTTCTAAAGGTGTCTGTTGGCAGAGAAAATACTTGCAATTTTAAGACATGAAGAATCTACTTCATGCTGAATTTAACCCCCACATCCTTTGGAACACTAATTCATTCATCTTGCTGTACACACAAATGTCTCCAGAGGCTACTGAGTGATGGGTGTTGAATGTTGGAAGGAACAATACCTGCATGGTTCTCTGACGCTCCTATATCTTTTGCTGGGTATGCCAAGAAGGCAAGGCCCTGACCATTGTTAAGGGGAGCCGTTTCTTAGGGCTGTCCTTCTAGCGAGCAACCTTCAAGGATAACATAATGATGCCCTTGAAGACACAGAGCTGCTACAAAAGAAGGGATTCTCCAGGCTCAATATTATCCAGCTATGATGCGAACCCAACGTGTGAGCAGCAGCCATCTCGGTCATATAGTGTCACCCCTATGGGGCTTGGAGGACAAGGGGAGCCAATGAAACTATGATACCTACTGTGCCATGAGTAATAAAATAATTTTTCTCTGTTCTAGGAGTCCTGGACCAGAATCGACAATATGGTAACAGGTTAACTTCTAAGTTTGTAGGTAGGGTAAAATCAAATCACAGACTTGACAAAGGAGTATTTGCTCATTCACTGAATAATTTCAATATTTTGTTTCCAAAGGTTCTGTCTTCTGCTACTCTAACAGTCATTTCTACTAGGGTTGCTTGTTGAGTCGAGTATTTTAATTTCCCCATTTTCTCCTTCTCTCTTATTCATGGAATTGCAATCAACTGTTAAGGGAGAGCGAAGCTTTCTACCAAATCCCGAACACTGACCTGTGATTGTTACATAATAAATATCTCTACTCTTTAGCCTCTGAATTTTTCAAGTATTTTTGTTACAGTAACTTAGGTTTTTGTTACTAGTACATTTGTCTATAGTAGCTGTCTCACCTTGCTTTTCACTTTCTGTTCCTAAATTGTTGTAATCTTCATAAGCAAATAAGAGTATCATAATAAGTCTAAATAAATTTAATTTGAGAGACAATGCAAAGAGCAAAGACTATAGCCTTTATGGACTAAACTTTGCTCACAAAACTCTTTTGGTGAGGGGGAGGGTACATCCTGCATTTGTGTTATGCTCCAGTGAGTTCAAATTCCCGTCGGAAAAATTTTTAGAGAAAACTTTATGTCATTTAACTCACAACCTCAAAATGTCATCATGCTATGGAGCAAACTGAAAGAACGAACTGGCTTGACTGATCTTTCAACAATAAGTCTGGTAGCTAATGTTTAAAAGAGTTCACTTGATACTGTCAAATGGGAGGTCTGATACACTGCTAGTGTGAGTATAAAGCAGTATAAAATTTCTGAAGAGCAATTTGACAATCTGCATCAAAAATTCAGAAAAATTAATTCCAGGTCAGGCACAGTGGCTCACACCTACAATCCCAGCACTTTGGGAGGCTGAGATGGGAGGATCACTTGAGGTCAGGAATTTGAGACCAGCCTGGGCAACATAAGGAGACCTGGTCTCTACAAAATATTAATGAAAAATAAAATTAAATTAAGTTAAATTAAACGGCATGATGATGCATGCATACAGTCCTCATTAAATAGGAGGGTGAGGCGAGAGGACAGCTTGAGCCAAAGAGCTCAAGGGTACAGTGAGCTATGATCATGACACTGCACTCCAGCCTGGACAACAGAGAAAGACCCTGTCTATAAAAAAAAAACATAAAGTTAAAAGAAAAAAGTAACTTCAATGAATCAGCAATACTAATTATAAAAGCTTGCCTCATGGAAACAATCAAGAGATGAGCCCAAAAAACTACATCCTGGTCTACTAGTCTTGGTGCTACTTCTATTAGCAAAGAGAGAGTGACAGAATAATGTATAGTTGTTAAAAAATATACTATTTAAGCATATTAAAGGTTGCAGAAAAAGTCTTCTAAGTTATATGAAAGAATATATTGTATCTTTCTAATGTAAATGCACAAAAACTCACAGCCTAAAGTATTTTAGAAGATATAAAAATATCAATATGGTTACCCATGGATAAGGGGATTGTTAGTAGTTTTTATTTTCTAGCTATACGTTTTGATATTATCACTTCATTTACTGGTATAGATTCTAGATTCCAAAAATATAAGCGGTTTAGTAAGGATTACAAATATACGAATCATGTAATCACACATACATCTGCAGAGTGTGCTACTTAAGGTGTACATCTTGTGTACCTTAAGTATATTAACACATTAAGAAATACAACTTAACAAAATATATCAAATTACTTGAAAGAAATATAATAATGAAAATAATACCATAATAATACCAAATAATACCATAATAATCCTTTTTAATGAGCCAAATTATTTTTTTGAGTTACAGGAGGTTATCATCAAAAGACATTATTGGATTACATAAATAACTTAATAAAAGAAACTTCTAACTGTGCAAAAGTCAAATTAACTTAGTGAATGGTTTAAAGTCAAATTTTATTTAGAACATGTCATTTAAAACTCAAATACACAATATAAAAAACAGTAAATGTTGAAGACAAAAAAGTGTGTGTGTGTGTGTGTGTGTGTGTGTGTGTGTGTGTTCATTCATGCTTGGAATATATTTTAAAATGCTTCTTGCAAAACACAAATTTTCCATGTACCGGAAAACTACTGAGATAATACGTTCCTTAGGTGGCCAACAGTTTTATATAAAAACATCAGATATGTTCAGCTGGTTAGAAGTAAGTGTTAGCATATTTTGAAAGATGGTAATGAATGTAGCTGTAGGCTTCATGAAGGAAAGTGTAGCATGCTAACAGAAAATGCAGTTATTGAATCATATAATTCAAATTGCCCCAATTATACTACAAATATCTCCTAATGTTGTGAGGAGAAGCTTTTCTTTAAAAAATTTTTGCTTAAAGCAGAGTGAAAAAAAACATATTGATCAAGATAACTATTTGATAGACTACAGGTCAAAGTGAATTATCAAACAAGTGATTTCTAATTTATAGAAAAATACTACTTCTACTTCTTTTTTATTTCACTTTTAAAATTTCAACTTTATTGAGTTATAATTAGCAAAAATTGTATATATTCAAGGTGTAAAACAATGTTTTGATATATGTACACATAAACCCAACATATTTTAACAACATGTATGTTTTTGTTTCTACCAATCAGATGAGACGATGGCCACAGAGTATTTGCCAGCTGTTAATCCTTTAATAGCTGAGTTGTCCCGAGTTCTGGAAGTTCTGGAAGAAACATGAGGGTGGTAGGAGTTGTACTCACAAAGTCCCTGAGCAGTACCTATTTATCAAATATTAAAATATTTTTATTTTAATAAGTATAGCCATACCAGCGTACAATGCTGAATATCAGTATTCTGTGTGCATATATATGTGTATGTGTATTTCCAATGAGACTGAAACACACACACACACACACACAGAGACACACAGACAGGTCTAGCTAATTGTTATTTTTAGTAGAGAAAGGGTTTCACCATGTTGGCCAGGCTTATCTTGAACAACTGACCTCAGGTGATCTGCCCACGTCAGCCTCCAAAAGTACTAGGATTACAGGCATGAGCCACTGCACCCGGCCTATAATTAATTTTTAAGTAATTTGTAGAAGAGGGTGGAAGGAACATAAAAAAGAAAAAAAGTAATGAAAAATTTGTAATTAAGTAGAAAAATAAGTGATATTCCAAAAGAAAAGCTAACAATTCTATCAATGACCTGAATCCCGAAGAAATAAATGTGTGTTTTTGTTATTGTTGTTGTTGTTGTTACGGAGTTTTACTCTTGTCGCCCAGGCTAGAGTGCAATGGTGCCATCTCTGCTCACTGCAACCTCCGCCTCCCAGGTTCAAGCAATTCTCCTGCCTCAGCCTCCTGAGTAGCTGGGATTACAGGCACCTGCCACCACGCCCAGATATCTGTATTTTTTTTAGTAGAGGAGGGGTTTCACCATGTTGGCCAGGCTGGTCTCGAACTCCTGACCTCAGGTGATCCACCTGCCTCGGCCTCCCAAAGTGCTGGGATTACAGGGCTGAGCCACCACGCCCGGCCAAATGTGTGTTTTTAATAGTCTCAAATATCTAGTGTAAACATTATTTCAAAATGCATAGATAGAATTTACAATTGCTAAAACTTTAAAGTAACTTAATATAATTTAAAGTAAAGCTCATAAATTTCATTTCAACCAAACTAATCTTTTACTACTTATCCTTGTTTTTGTTTTGTTTTGTTTAAAACAGGACCTATTTGTATAAATTCTATCCACAGCTCTGCTTGTCATTTCTGCTGAGCCAATTTAACATTAATGAAGCTTATGTGAAGAGTATGTGGGCAAGAATCTCTTTGCCATTGTGTGAGGCTGAAAATGGCCTCCCAAAAGATATCCACACCCTATGCCAAGAATCTGTGAATGATATCTTCTGTGACAAAAGAAAGTCTTTGCAGATGTGATTAAAGTACATATCTGGAAATGGAGAGATTCTTACTCCATTTCCAGATTCTGCAGGGGGGCAATCACAGAGGGAGATTTTACATATAGAAGAGGAGAAGACAATGTGACCCAGGAGGGAGAGAGTGGAGTGACGAGGATACTAGTGAAGGAATGCCAGCCACTTCCAGAAGCTGAAAATGTCATGGAACACATTCTCCCCTAGAACCTCCAGAGGGACTATGGCCCTGACAACAACTTGATTTCAGCCTGGTGATACTGATTTTTAACTTCTGGACTTCAAAGCTATGAGAGAATACATTTACATTGTTTAAAGCCAACATATTTACGCAGCAGCCTTAGGAAACTAATACAGTCAATAAGGGAAAATTTGGAAACAATAATTTTTCTATGAATAAAATGGAAATAAACTTAGTTGAAATTTGTCAGTACTGGAAAGAGTTAAAAGATATAAGTTATCTTCATGAGTAGTCTAAATAATACATTTGTCTTGTGTTCATTTCCTACTCCCAAAAAGTAGACAAATATGTACTAATACATTACAGTGAACTTCACTAAACAAGGTAAGTCTCCTTGACGATTCCCAGGTAAAGCAAACTCCTTCAAAATAAACATTGCTGAGTTCCAGACTTGAGAGAAGAGCTTTTAAAAATGTGAATTTGTGTCCGGGTGTGTGGCTCACGCTTGTAATCAAAGCAATTTGGGAGGTCAAGGCAGGTGGATCACCTGAGGTCAGGAGTTCGAGACCAGCCTGATCCATATGGAGAAACCCCGTCTCTAGTAAAAATACAAAAATTAGCCAGGCGTGGTAGCAGGTGCCTGTAGTTCCAGCTACTCGGGAGGCTGAAACAGGAGAATTGCTTAACCTGGCAGGCGGAGGCTGCAGTGAGCCGAGATCACGCCACTGCACTCCAGCCGTCTCAAAAAAAAAAAAAAAAAAAAAAAAAAACCAGTAAATTTGTAATACACAGTTTTTATACCTAGCCTTCTTCCCACGTAAGTATTTTCAAAGATTAGACAAAAACAATCACTGCATACATGATGTAAATGAAGGCTCTAAATTTACCATATGGAAAAGCAAAGGGAATATTTTTTTCTACCCAATACCTGACATATTTGCTTCATTAAACAGAGATGAAACTATTTAAGTAAACAGATAATCAGTGAACCAAAAAAAATACCTATTGAAAAAATTGCATTCTGAATTTCCTAATTAGGAAGATGAAAATCAGAAACACTCTTCATCGTAACTGCTAGTTCATTGTGAACTTTGAGTTTATATTTCTATTAATGGGGAATTAAAATAAAGAGATCACTAAAATTAAATAGACCTTGATATATAAAAGACCACTTCCTGGGTGAATTTTTCTAAAACTGTACATAGTTAATCAGTAAGATTATATAAATTAGGGTAATATTTAGGCTATAAATGACATTATATATTATTTAATTAAGCCTGCTATGGGTACCAAATAAACATAACTGTTTTCTTGAAATTATTTTAATTTTCTGTTAATTTTATCTGGATACTAAAGTTCATATATTTTAGAAATCTCTTTCTTTGCCTCATAATTTAGTTCATAGTTTTCAATTAATCAAATAAACTTATACAAGACATATGCATATAAAATCATCCTTGTGAGGCTCTTTACATCTACAATGTTCAGGAATTGAGAGAGGTGGATAGAGAGAGATTAAATGATTAGATTAAGCCCCTGAGCTCTTATATTATGCAAGACTGGACACTATACAGGAGAAAAGAAGATATCCTGGCTAGTAGCTTAACTAAAAAAGGATAGAAATTAGTTGAACTTCTAAAGCAATAACCTATAGATCAAATTTCACTAGCTACCATTATTTTAGATTTCTTATTTTAAAACATGCCATCATAATGTATTTTTTTTCTTTAATAAAAAACAAGAAACCTTTCCAAGGTTGAATCCATAGCAACAGCTTGAATAGGATAAAGGGTTTCTCTAACAAAAATAAATACTTACAAATCATAATTTTAAAACTTCATTAAAGGAAAAGACTGAGTATATTAGCTATGAAAAATAAATCTGTAATGTGATACAAATGAGTGTCAGATCAGTTTATACAAAACTTTGGGATAACAGACACCAATGTATAGAACAAAAAACAAAAGACTATTTTTGAGGTATAATACACATAGCTTCTTTGTCCCTGACAACACCAATTAGAGAATTATAAATATATTACAATCTCATTTCTGTAATACTTACACATGAGAAAGAAGAAACTGCAGAATATTGTGAAAGTAAATAAAGGTCAGTAGTCACTTCTAAAACCAGGTCCTGACTTAGAACGATTTAGAGAGACAGAAGCTTCCGCACCTGTAAAAAGGAGTATTATCCCCCAAGGTTTATACCCTAGTTCCCCTATCTTCTAGCCTAGTTAAGGAGTATTACAATTGTAATATGTTTTTCTTTCTCTGTTTTTCTACTGAGGCAAATCTTTAAAGAAATAAAGAAACAACTAAGCAGGACTGATAGAGTGTTTGCTTCATTTCAAGTACATTACCTGAACAAAAACCTTACAAACTGAGGTCACTACAAAAAGACAAAGTCCAAAGGGATTATTTGAGATTTAGGAAGCAGGCATTGAAAACGATATCCCTGAACAAGTGAGAATAACCACTCCTAAGTGAAAAGAAAAGGAACAATGCTGAGATGTTGTAATCATGTAAAGATTGATTAGGTGTCTTAGACTAGAAAACAAATGAATTACACATGATACAAAAATATGGGATTTAAACATCAAAGATATTGAAAGATCAATATCGTAATAAAAGAAAAAGACTATGAAAAGGAGAAAAAATCAGTGAGTTTTCATTACTGAAAGAGTGTGCTTCAAAGAGACTCATCCATGTGCAGTGAAGGTTAGAATTCTATTAAGTAAACAGAGTTATAATCTGGTATAAAGCCAATAAAAAAAATCTAAGAAGTATTTTCAGAAGTGATAGGATAGGGAAAGCACTATCATAGGATGAGTTGAAGTTCTTTTAAAAATATTTTATTAAGTATAATTACAAAAGTCTATGTGGTGATAAATTCAATCATTTGAAGAAAAAAATATGATTCCTAAGCAATCATTCTTTTTTTATTTTTTTTTTATTTTTTTTTTAGACAGTCTCACTCTGTCACCCAGGCTGGAGTGCAGTGGCATGATCTTGCCTCACTGCAACCTCCGCCTCCCAGGTTCAAGGGATTCTTCTGTCTCAGCCTCCCAAGTAGCTGGGACTACAGGTGCATGCCACCACGCCCGGCTAATTTTTTTATTTTTTTGTGTGTTTTTAGTAGAGGCAGGGTTTCACCATATTGGCCAGGTTGGTCTTGAACTCCTGAGCTAGTGATCCACCCACCTTGGCCTCCCAAAGTGCTATGATGACAGGTATGAGCCACCGCACCCGGCCCCTAAGCAATCATTCTAAGTGCCATTGCAATGAAGTAAAATATAAAGCATGGAGGGAAAAAAAAGAAATAACTCAACCCCTAAAAGAAATCCAGAGAAGTTCTGAAGACTACACACAGAATACATAATTCTAAAAATTATAGGATCTTTTAAGAAAACATACAATTACCTATTCAATAAACATTAAGACTATTACATCCAAGAATATAGTTAATGACTATTAAATAAACAGTTAATGATGAGATGAATTCCTCTTGAATCTTTAAATACTCTTTACAAATTAAGGTCTCACAGGTTGGAACACTATCATTCTTTTCTCTCCTTTCTTCTACAAAAAATCTGTATTTTGCCAGGTATAGGTGATATTAGAGGAAAAAGAACTGGAAATAGATATGTATGTACAATGATGAAAGTAAATACAACCAACAAGAAATAAGAAAGCGATGAAATAGTTTGTATTATGGGAAAGAGATAATGACTACCAGTGAGAAGTAGCACTAGATATGCATTTGGATAATTTCTTGTCAATTGATTTTTTTTAACAGCATTCCAGTAAGTTATAAAAGATGGTCAAGAATTGGAGTGACCTTTGGATAATGGACTCAGGCACTGGAGGTGGAAACAGTGATGTTGGGAAGAAACAGTGGTAAATAATAGGATTCTACACAATAAAGCCTGTTACTTTCATCCTTCCTTGTTCAGATATATCTAAATATTTAAACATAAATGCCCCCATCTTGTGTAGATAAAGCAAAAGCACAAGGCAGCAAACTTTGAGCTTGATCTCTAAATGTGACAACCCCTCTGGAAAAGTAGAGAAAACTACTGAATAAACTAGTGAATATAATTCAGTCAATAAAGAACAGGTCTGGGAATTACTCACCCGACCAATGAGTGAGGCATGGGGAATATTCATCAGATGAGACGCAGTGACCTATGGCTGACTGTTTAAAAAAAATTGTATGTTCATGAGAACATATAATTTTCAATTTGAGCACTAGTCACGTGGGGAAATGTAATGCTACTGACATATTAGGATGGATAAAGATGAACATACTGAGGTGCAAAAAAAAACACACACACATACACTAAACCACACACTTTAAATTGAAAAAAGTTAAACATTAATTTTGACATTTAACATAAACTTAACTGGGATATTCAATAAAAGAACCCAGCTTAAACATAAATGTTTAAATCATGAATGAGATTGTATAGTATGTACTTTATCAGGAGAAAAAGGTTATTTCCTGTAGGTATACCTTTATTCATTATTATTTGAAGGTATACTTGGCCAAAGTGCAAATACTTTTATTAAACATAACCAAAAATAATGCCCACCTAAACAGTCACAAACTGTAATTTTCTTCCTTTTTCTGGCACAGCAGTGAAAGATCAAATACCAAACAAAAGCTCTCTTGAAAAAAAAATCGGATGACTACATAATTTAGAAGAAAAAAGCATGAAACATTTTTATTTTTTAAAAAAAGTATTTCTAAAGAAAAATTTTCCAGACTTTATAATCATATTTAAAATATACTATGCCCACATTGAAGGAAGAAAGAAAAAAAGATGATAAAATACAACATATTTCACAGTACACAGATACAAGAAAAGTAAGTTTGCTAATACATTTAAAGTATCTATGGAATCAATGTTTACATTAAGGGATCAATCAGGAAACAGAACTTTATGGACAGTATAATTTTTTAGATAATGGTGATTCATTTGTACAAGCATTAAATAAACAGAGAAAAAGAATGCTTTTTATAATTATTTTTCTAAAATGTATCCCACAACCTGTCACATTAAACACTTGTTGAGATTGATTTGTATAACTCCGTCGTGCCTGGAATACAAACATTTTCCCCTTTAATTCAGTAAGAATATATTAGGCTTTTATATGTATCTTTGACAGCAGTTTTCAACCCTGAAAGCAGTAGGAACTCCTAAAGAATATCTTAAAGATGCCTGAGCCTGATTTCTAACCACTGCTACCATCCTATCAATTGTTCTTGATTCAGATTTTGTGACCTGAAATCTAGTGCTTTAGGAGATAAAAGCTAGACCTGAGAAGGTAAAAGACAGAGTAGCTACAAGTACCAGTGTTCCAGTAATAAAATGATAGATGTTTATTTTTAAAAAATAATAAATTATCATAAAGGAAAGAAAACATCAGGTTACAGGGAATATATTTCCTAAAACCCTGGTAATAATACTTTTGCAAATCATAAATATTTTGCAATAAAATTTGTCTCAATCTCTACTTTGCATTTTAAATGTATTTATGTTTTAACAAAAATTTACAATTATATTTAATCCTTCATTGCCTAATCTTCCTACTAATTTATTTATTTTTTTAATTTTATTTATTTATTTTTTAGACGAAGTTTGACCCTTGTTGCCCAGGCTGGAGTGCAATGGTGCAATCTCGGCTCACTGCAACCTCCACCTCCTGGGTTCAAGCGATTTTCCTGCCTCAACCTACCGAGTGGCTGGGATTACAGGCATGCCCCATCACGCCCAGCTAATTTTTGTATTTTTATAGAGACCTGGTTTCTCTATGTTGGTCGGGCTGATCTCGAACTCCTCACCTCAAGTGATCCACCCACCTAGGCTTCCCAAAGTGCTGGGATTACAGGTGTGAGCCACCGCACCCGGCCCTTCCTACTAATTTATTCTTCTCAAATAATAAAATTTAAATATCTTTATAAAGTTAAGTTAATCTCACTTAAATCATTGAAGACTTCCATGCTGGCTCAGAAATTTATCCATCTGTGGTCCTGAGCATACCTATGATTGTTCTTAAACTCACATCATTTATTTATGAAAAAGTTTCCACCATACTTGGGAATGCTGTCATAAAAGAGTCTGGTAAATTTACTCAAGCTTCTGATCTTACCCTGTTGTTCTAACCCATCAATATTTTTTAAATTTCCCAATTTCCATACTATGTATCACATCAATCATTTTGCCAAACATTAACAGCTTTGTCAAAAAAAAAAGAAAGTTATCAATGTTACTTTAAATGCCATTACTAAAACTTGATACTTTTCTTCTGAATACATAACTTTTATTTTAAAATTGTAGCAGATATTGGCTCTTCAGTCAGTCAAACTGCCTTTCTGCATTCTTTGTATTAGAGAGCATGGAAAGCTTAAAATCACATTCTTCTCACTCCCTTGCAGCTAGATTTCAACACGGTTAATGAACTCATAGAAGAAACGGAAGCTAGATTTCAACACGGTTAATGAACTCATAGAAGAAACGGCAGCTAGATTTCAACACGGTTAATGAACTCATAGAAGAAACGGCAGCTAGATTTCAACACGGTTAATGAACTCATAGAAGAAACGGAAGGAAGACGCAAGTACATGACGTAGATCACACAGGGATCAATCGTTTTTGCCTGAGAACGCAGAGTGATGCTTAATCTAATAAAATCCATTATCTACATAGTCACAAAGAGTGGAAAACTCAAAGATAACTATCGAGCTGATACGGAAGTGCTAGGAAGGGAAAAGTATGGTCCCTTTAAATAATACAGAAGAGGGAAGGAAAGTGCTGGGTAGAGAAAGCTGGGTCCCTGGCTAGGGCTCCACTCCCATGGACCTAGGGGAGGACAAGCACTCCTGCCTTCCAGCCCAAATGTTGCATTTTCCAATACCACCCTGGCCTGCCATGAACCATCATGGGCCCATAAAAAAAAACCCAAGACCCCAGCAGGCAGACACACAGGTGGCCAGACATCGAGAGGACCACATCAGCGTAAGCAGCTGGAGGGCAGGAGGACGTGGAGGGGGCATGCCAGCTGAAGAGCACCCTAACAGACACCAGCACGTCCGCAGGCCATATACTGGTGGGACAAGGCAGAGTTTGGCCGGGGCAATCTGAGGAGAGCCAGAGCCACTGAAGGGCCCAAGTGCAGGGGAAAACCACCTCCCTACTAGCTCTGCCATCAGCAGAGAGCTACCTCCACTCAATAAAATCTTGCACTCATTCTCCAACCCCAGATGTGATCCTATTCTTCCAGTACACCAAGGCAAGAACCCGGGATACAGAAAACCCTCTGTCCTTGTGACAAGGTAGAGGGTCTAATTGAGTTGGTTAACACAAGCAGCATATAGACAGCAAACTAAAAGCACACGGTAGCACACGCCCGTTGGGGCTTCATGAGCTGTAAACATTCACCCCTAGCCACTGCCGTGGGGTTGGAGCCCCACAGCCTGCCCGTCTGTGAGTTCTCGCAGAGGTTTGAACAGCAGGGCACTGAAGTAGTGAGCCACACCCCCATCGCGCACCCTGTGAGGGGGACAAGGGAACCTTTCCCATTTCAATGTCATCATTAATTCGTTCATGACACTAATAATTTCTATTTGTACCTTCCTACACATAATTATGTGCACATTCGGAATCAGCTTTTTCATGAGAAATAATCATAAAAAGGGGCTGTGCATGGAAAAAAAAATTTTCTCCGTGCATTTGGTTTCAAAATTCAAATTTTAAAATTTATTTTTTATAAGCAGAGTTTATTACAGTTATCATGCAAAAAGACACAGAAGTTGGCAATCCCTAGGAATGCTAGGGGCAGAGAGGATGAAGAGGAGGGGGAATCTGTATTTCAACTAAGATGAGAAGCAGTACTCTTTATGAAAAATAAGAAGAACATAATTTGACTTAACCTAGGACCTCATTCAGAAGAACACAACACATCTGGAATATCAGAAAGTTTGGAATCAAAGTAAGTTTGAGAGAAGAAGTGGAATAGGGTTCACATGAGCAAAGCTGGAGGCAGAACCTGGATTGAAGGCTTAAAGAACGGTAAGGAAATGGCAGAGCCTGGAAAATTAAATGGCAAAAAGAGAAAACTTGAATGTGTCAAAAAAAAAAAAAAAAAAACAAAAAAACCTGCCAGCACTACGAAGACAAATAGTACAGATAGGTCCAAACCTGAGAGCAGCTGGGCCTCAAATGCCCCAACATTTTGAAAAGAAAAAGAAAACCAACAAAATTTCTTCAGATGTTAAAATTATTTTTATATAATAACTCATTAATTTTAAAATGAGTTCATGTCTCAGGATCAAATGGAAAGAGGTGCTGCTCAGCTGAGAACAATGTGTTCATGAGATTGCTTATAGTTCTATTCACATGAACAGACATTTGCAAAAATCACCCACTGTAATTACCAGTGCAAAACATTACAGATTATTATTTCATTATTATTATCACTTCAAACCTCTCAACATGACTGTAAATGTGACTTCTTAAGTCAATGACATAGAATTAATTGGCAATCACAAACTAACTATATTTAGCATAATGATAGAGTAAACCTTGTTTAATATAAATATGCAAATGTCAACGGCATTGTTATTTACAAAGGCAACAAACAAAAGCCATCACCTGTATATTCTTCAATTTATATTATTTCATTACATTCTAGTTTGTATATGAAATAATGCCTATTCTGAGAGAATTTTTTAATTCAAAGGAAGTTTGCAACAGTGTTTCATAATAGTAATACACATTTATATATACACACATATATATTCACATACATTATTACACTACACATCCATTTAATTTCTGTAGGTTGAAGTAGTGTTTTTAACCTCTTAGAAATGCTGATTAAATAAATTCTTTAAGTAATTTATGAAAATTAAACAAATGAAAATTACTAGATTGATGTTAGACATGAGACTTGTTGGCCAGGCGCGGTGGCTCACGCTTGTAATCCCAGCACTTTGGGAGGCTGAGGCAGGTGGATCACCAGGTCAGGAGATCGAGACCATCCTGGCTAACACGGTGAAACCCCGTCTCTACTAAAAATACAAAAAAATAAGCCAGGCATGGTGGCAGGCACCTGTAGTCCCAGCTACTCGGGAGGCTGAGGCAGGAGAATGGCGTGAACCCGGGAGGCGGAGCTTGCAGTGAGCCGAGATCGCACCACTGCACTCCAGCCTGGGCGACAGAGCGAGACTCCGTCTCAAAAAAAAAAGACATGAGACTTGTTAAACTAAAATAACCTACTGTTAGCTCTTGTAAACATTTTCTTTCTACATTACATGCAAGTGGTCTTCTTGGGATATGTTAATGGTTAATTTTAAATTTTAAAACTCAAGCACTTCTTTATAATCTGTAGGCAAAGTTACAAAGGAGTACACAATAAAAACAAAAACCACATCCAGCAAAACACTCAACATTGTTGAACAATTTACAGGGTAAATTCAGAGCACTTCTATGACCCAAATGCAGGAAGCAGGGAGGGTAGAAAATGAACATTTTGTTCTTCTAAGCAGTGGTAATGAAGGTGGAGCCCTGATTTTAATACCTCAAGAAAACATACAATTGTTATAGAATTATGTTAGCTATTATAAGAAACAGACTTGAGTGATCAAGAATAAGTATATTAATAAATTTTATTTCTTTTTATAATATTCATATCAAAGTAGAATGCTTAGCCAGAATAAATATTAATTTATACCTTGTAGACATCACTCTATTAATATGCTTAGCCAGAATAAATATTAATTTATACCTTGTAGACATCACTCTATTAATAATGGGTATGGACTTGATTCTTCAAGTAACTAACATAATAATGCACCTTTTGAGATTTGCATGATATGTTAGGAGGGGTGCAGCAAACTGAAGACTAATAGGCACAGTATAATCATATTTTTATGATAATAAAAAGCATATAAATACAGGAAGGCAGAGGACAAGGGCAAGGACAGTTTACAAATGCCTAAAAACTGATGAGCAAGAATACCCATAAAATCTATCAAGAGTGGATGGTAGCCTGGAGGGCCAGGCCATTAATGATTATAAGAAGCGCTATTTTTCTTTCCATATATTTTTAATTAAGTCCTATTTTTTAAACAGGCATTATGAATCATGTTGCACAATTACAGAAAAAGTAAAACTGACTCTCTTCAACTAAAAATAAAGGCATTTCAAAGATCAAAATAAAAAGTTTTCCTGGGTTGAAACACATGTCAAATGTCCTGTTGTTGTCCACACATCTCAAGAAATATACATGTGCATATATGTATGAAAGTTTAACTTTTTATTAATGTAAAAAATCTCCAAGGAAAATCTATTCCAGAGAAAAATATTATTTTAAAATCTGTATGTTCAGGAAACTATGTAAACTGAAAATTTGAAAAGAACAATTTCAACTCAACCAAAATGCCATGCCTTGGCTTTCCAAAAGAGGGAGACGTAACTCCACTGCCACAAACATATCAATGTGATACATAAATGATCTACTCAAATACAGAACTTATTGAGAAAATAATTTTAGGGAAAAACTCTAAATTATGTGTTTATTTTAGCCTTATGATTTTAATTGCCTAAAAAGCACAGTTAAATCTATGAAAAAATATCATGATCTACAATAATAAAATGAAAGCTGTTCCAGCTCCTTCACAGAGAGCTCAATTGTAGAATAAAAATGTGACAAAAGACTTATAGTATTTAGATTCTGAAAAACAGGTTTAGAGATGAGAGATGTCAGTTACTAAAATTTGTACCTTCTGATTGTTATTTGAAAATTAAAATTTAGTATTATTCTGAACTAGAGACAGAATGCTACTCATTTCTTACAATGATTATTAAAATTCTCTTATTTCCTTGAGCAGTGGTTTGTTGCTCTTGTTGAAGAGGTCCTTCACATCCCTTGTTAGCTGTATTTCTAGGTATTTTATTCTCTTTGTAGCAATTGTGAATGGGAGTTCATTCATGATTTGGCTCTCTGCTTGTCTATTGTTGGTGTAAAGGGCTTGTGATTTTCGCACATTGATTTTGTATCCTGAGACTCCACTGAAGTTGCTTATCAGCTAAAGGAGTTTTGGGGCTGAGATGATGGGGTTTTGTAAATATAGAATCATGTCATCTGCAAACAGAGACAATTTGACTTCCTCTCTTCCTTTTTGAATACCCTTTATTTCTTTCCCTTGCCTGACTGCCCTGGCCAGAAGTTCTAATACTATGTTGAATAGGAGTGGTAAGAGAGGGAATCCTTGTCTTGTATCAGTTTTCAAAGGGAATGCTTCTAGCTTTTGCCCATTCAGTACGATATTAGTTGTGGGTTTGTCATAAATAGCTCTTATTATTTTCAGGTATGGTTTGTCAATGCTTATTTTATTGAGAGTTTTTAACATGAAGGATGTTGAATTTTATCAAAAGTCTTTTCTGCATCTACTGAGATCATCATGTGGTTTTTGTCTTTGGTTCTGTTTATGTGATGGATTACATTGGTTGATTTGCATATGTTGAACCAGCCTTGCATCCCAGGGATGAAGCTAACTTGATCATGATGGATAAGCTTCTCTGATGTGCTGCTGGATTCGGTTTGCCCGTATTTTATTGAGGACTTTTGCATTGATGTTCATCAGGGAAATCATTCTACTATAAAGACACATGCTCATATATGTTTACTGCAGCACTATTTACAATGACAAAGACATGGAACCAACCCTAATGCCCATCAATGACAAAGTGGATAAAGACAATGTGGTACATATATATCACGTAATACTATGCACCCATAAAAAGAAATGAGATCATATCCTTTGCAGGGACATAGATGAAGCTGGAAGCCATCATTCTCAGCAAACTAACACAGGAACAGAAAACCAAACACTGCGTGTTCTCACTCATAAGTGGGAGTTGAACAATGAGAACACACGGACACAGGGAGGAGAACAACACACACCAGGGCCTGTTGTGGGGTGGGGGTGAAGGGAGGGAACTCAGAGAATGGGTCAGTAGGTGCAGCAAACCACCATGGCACACGTATATCTATGTAACAAACCTGCACGTTCTTCATGTGTATCCCAGAACTTAAAGTAAAATCAAAATAAAAAATGAAAATAAAGCTATATTAATCAAAAATAATAATAATTAAGATAACAAGTATACACTGGTACTGCTCAAGCAAAGCAGAATGTAGGGTGAGCCCGTAATAAAAGTACTTACTGTATTGAGTTCTTATAATGAGTCAATGACAAAATATATCTAAATTAGTTAGCTGTTAATGGGAAACATTCAGTAAGTGGTAGCTGCTTATGTTGGTATTTTTCATGCCTCCTGCTTTGGCTAACAAAGCAAAAAAAATC
This sequence comes from Pongo pygmaeus, assembly GCF_028885625.2. NCBI lineage: Eukaryota > Metazoa > Chordata > Mammalia > Primates > Hominidae > Pongo > Pongo pygmaeus. The sequence continues at coordinate 13,854,195 of NC_085930.1, read as the reverse complement.
GATGAGCTGTTTATTCTTATCTTTTAATAGATGATGCTGGGTCTAGTAATGAGATAATGAGTGTTTAATAATATAATCATACAGAGCTCTCTTTGAGAGGGAAAGGAGCTTTATGTCTATTTAGTTATGTTTACTATAGTGATTCTCCACCAAAAGAAGGAAAATCTGTTTTTCAAATTTAAAAACTTGAAACAGCCCATCGCGCCTCTTCCACACACCTAGCTCCTTAGCTTGATAGTTACTTCCACAGAAAGCTGATTCTACTGAGTGGACTGTGTCCTAGCTCTTAGGCTTGTTGGAGCAGATAAAAATTAAAAATAACTAATTTATTAGATTATTTCCTTAAAGGCGGTAATTTTTAAAATTCTGATTCCCTATGCATATTACAATACCGGATACACAGAAGATATTCAATACATATTTGTTGAACTAGTGAAAATACGAATAAATAGCACTCAGCAGCTAAAAATCAACCTTATGAGGTGATAGACTGTAGTGTAACCCTGCAACCGAAGCTCCACCATGATTGGGAACTTCCCTGTGCTTCAACTAGAACATCTGAGGGTCACACAATCAAGGAGTTCAGAGATTTCACAGCTGCAGCTGGTGCCAAGGAGCTGTTTGCTATTTAGATTGGTTCTCTTAGTCAATTGATTGTAACAAGTACAAATTCAGTAAAGTTAATCTGCCAATTATCTCAAAAAAATAAAAAGGAAAAAGGCAGAAAAAATTTCTGCAACACTTTTTAAAAAGTAGTAAGTTCAGTTCTCAAAAAAAGTTCCGAACCTAAAATAAAGGTTAAAAAAACAGCCATTAAGACCTAAAGCAGCAATGAAAACAGTAATAGTTGCCGTGCCACAGTTTCTATAAAATTAGCCCTTATAAACTGTCAAAGAATCAAATTGTTTGATTTACTTCTTCAAAGACTGAGTCTCCAAATGGCTTTAACACTCAATAAATATTTTTTGAGTGTCTACTCTGCCAGGCACTGTTCAAAGAATTGAGAGTATACAGGAGTAGGAAAAAAAACAAAACAAAACAAAACACAGCAAAGGCCATGCTCTTGTGGAGCTTATACTGACATGGAAAGGGGACTATTTATATTGAATTTTAATTCCTCTTATCATATACTATCAGTATTTTTCTCTTTTTTACTATAGATTAAAAAGAACCTTGACTGCCATCTCTTGCTAAAAGTCTTCTTATTACAAAAAATACTCTTCTCTGCTTACTATTATTATGTGTGGCAATATATTATTAAATTTTACATACACTTACAATTTCATTATTTATAAAATATTTTTAACAACCTACAAAATAAACATACTGTGCATTTTGATTTAATATATTTAAGTAACTCTGAGTTAATATTGTTAAATACCAATAAAAACAACAACTCAATCATAGGATTTATTATGGTAAATGTCTAAGGAAGGAAGACACAAGGGACATGGAAATATTATATAATTATATGACCATGGAATAAAATCAAGTAAGTGTGAAAAGATTTAGATCGCTTCTCTTGTAATCAAATGCCTTAAATCTGTAATCCAGACTTTGGAGCCCATTCTTCAGACATCCCTTGATGAGACAAGAGCAGCCGACTCTAACTGCTCTGCAGACCTTGAATGCAAAACCACATGGTCAACGAAAGCAGAGGGAGTGTGGAGGATGCTCAGCCTGCCTCCAACAGGGAGACCCCTGGGCTAATTCAGGTGGCTTTATCACAGAAGAATATGATGAACAAGACCGCACCACCACCATGTCAGAGGCCAGAAAGAGGAAGAAGCAGAAGCAGCAGTATCCAAAATGCATGAGCGTCCAACACAGCATCCCCTCCCACATCAATTTCATCCGATCTCTTTACAGATAAAAATCCTCTCTACGTTGGCTGATTTCTGAAGACAGGTTTCATTTTTCCATTAAACTTTCTGTATCCCAAGCTAAAGTTTTACAATTACTCAAAATCACTTTTAATATATCATTTCTTATATAAAGTTTCCAAACTTGTGATAATAATACAACTAAGTTTGGTTCCTTACCAGCCAAACAATTGTAATCTAACCCAATTCAACTCATCAAGACCTTCTCCTAAATTTTCCTCTATTTGTACATTTAGACTGTTTCTCCCACAATTATCATGCATCAGTTGTACATTCTAATAGTTTAAATGAAACTTGGCAAACAAGATAAAAAGAAAATGATAAGTTCAAGAAAAAATAGGAGGGAGGAAAGTACCTTTAATTTGGATCCATGAGGCACGAGTACAGATTTATTCTGCTTTGGTGGGATATACAGCTCCCATTTTCCATAGTCCAGTTTTTTATACGGGTACGAAAATGGATTCCAACCATCTAAAAAAATAAAGAAGATCAGTTAACAACAGCATGATAGGACTAATAGTTAATGAATTTCAAGAAAAACAAAATACTGCTTTACTTGCATAAAAAATCAAATTGTCTAAAAAAATCATTTTCTAAAGTGTTAGTCAAAATACTGGTAGTTTAGAAAAGGCAGGTTATTCTTAATTTATTTATAAAAAATGCATTTTAAAGTGTGCTTTTGCATTTTATAATTAAATTAAGACTATAACATTTTCAGTTGTGGTTTCAACTCTAATACTTCTGTCAATAAACAGAATGCAAAAAAAAATGATGGATCCTTTCTTTAGAAAACGCCATCAACAAAGAGACATATTATGAACAAACAGAAATGTACATGCCATGGTAGAAAAATAATGAAAAACCATTAAAATCATATAACATTTACTGAATTTCATAAGAGTGTGACAGAGCTGACATAAAATCTAAAGAAATGCCTTAAGCAAGAAAGGTAGAAGGTTATATAAAGTATAGGAAGTAAAGAAAAGGTGGAATGCAGACATGGAAGAAAGTAAAACAAACAAGAGCAGACTCACACACACCGAACTTATCATAAGGGAGACATTAAAAACCAGTGAGTAAAGGACACACTATTTAAAAAGTGGTGCTGGAACAATTGGTTATCCTTATGAAAATAAAATAAAATAGATCTCCACCAACTAATATGTCCCCAAATCATTTGAACATGGATTAATACTTATACATGATAGGCAGAACCATAAAATGCTTAGAAGAAAATACAGACAAATATATTTACAATATTGGAGTATAAAAGGTTCTTTAAGTAAAATATTTTTAAAACTATAAAACTTTAAGACTGATAATTCCGACCATTAAAACTATAAACTTGTCACCATAAATAGATGAATCGATAGACTGACAAGACAAGCTATAAATTGGGAGAATACATTTGTAATGAATATACCAAAAGAGAGAGGGCATCCATAATACATGAAGAACATTGTAAGTCAATGAGACAAAGAAAACAAACCAAGAGAAAAATTGACAAAAAATATATTCAGGAGAGGACACTTGAAAGGCCAATAAACATGTAATGATACTCAAGCTCACTGTTTAATCAAACAATCACAAATTAAAACAACAATAAGATATCATTTCGCACTCAGGACACTGGCAAAAATTAAAAGTTTAAAAATATCATCTAGTCAGCAACGATATAAAACATTGCTGCTGAGGGTATCATTGGTAAAAACAACTTGGTATCATATGTGATGCAAAATTGAAGATATCTTAACCCCATAGCCCAAAAGATTATTCCCTGAAGAATCTTTTGTCATAGCCAAAAAACTGGAAGCTATCAAAATTTCAACAGCCACAATATGGGTAAAACGTTGTAGTATAATTAAACAACTGGATGCTATACAATGGTATAAAATGAATGGATTATAGTACCAACATATGCAAATATTCCACACACAAAAGTTAATTTTAAAAGAGTACAGAAGAATAGCATTTATATCAAGATCAAGAACTATCGAAACATTATATGAAACTTATTGATACATATGTATGTAGTAAAAATATTAAATCAGAAATAGGAATATGAAATACCAAATTCTATGGTGATTCCCTATGGGTAGAAGAAAGGGAACACAAGAAGCTTCAATAATATCTGTATTATTTTTTGTTAAAGTGAGTTGTATACACATAGATGTTTATTACACTATTTGCTATTTGTTTATGCCTAAAATATCTCATGGCATAAAAAAAAATCAAGCAGCCTTGTGGCATATACTGTGTCGCTAAGACATTACATTCTCAACTAAGGACGTAATAAAGGAATAATCAGGAAACTCATTTTATGCCATTTTTTCTTCCATTACACATTTCACTCTTCTCTCTCAGCCAGGCTGAATACTGGGGGTAAAACAGGAGTAAGAAATAAGATTTAAATAAAGGTTCTTCTAAACAGTTACCTGTTCTCCACCATGAAGACAACCTGAAAATGTCTAACAGCAGTTTATCTTCAAGGGCAGCTCTACAAGTTTGGTGCTGCTATACTCCTCTTCACCTAAAAACCTCAAATACATCTCACCTATACATGCTGTGACATTCCATTACCGAAACAAAGAGTTTAGTCCATAATTAGAGAAAAAAATAATAATAAAAGCTTGGAATATAAAAATCTAGGTACTAGAACACTATATCATTCCTGCATTTCTTTTTAGCTAATCACTTAAGACAAGCAGCAGATCTTTTCCCGGTTAGGTAGAACTGAAAATAAAGGGTACAGTTCATTAGTTCATTCATTCATTAAATATGTACTCCATGTTTAATGCAGGCCCTGTTCAATGCCAAACCAAATTTAGTGTTCCAAATTAGTCATATCTCATAAAGAAAAGGTTAAATTGAGTTATAATAGACAAATATAAATGAGAAAATATACAATGGTGTATCCACTAAAAAATTTACTAAAAGATTTGGATATTTTGAAAGTGAAACTTCAATGATATATGAAATTTAGATATGCAGATTTATTTGTAAGAGCTGTTTTCAGCACTGTGAAAATGGTTTCCAATTATCAGTTTTTGGAAATCGATGAGCTAGTTCTTTAGCTTGGTATCAACTATTGTTTCAAGACTATTTAAATAAGCAAAGTATTAATATTTGGTAAAGAAAAATACTTTCACTACATTCCATTTTTGTTTTATAATAGTTTAATTATATAAAACTCCAAAGCACATGCTGATTACCTGTAATTATACACTGTAAAAAACTTTTTTTCTTTGCTTTTTCAAGAGTTTCATTTTAGTAATGCCCCTTTCCTCTTGGGAACTCAGGTGTTGGCTTTCACTGCAGGTACTCTTTTCTTGCCAAACACAAATCTTTAAAGCAAGACTTAGAAAATCTTCACAATATTTACCCCCACCCAAAAAAATCCAGTACATTAGCCATCATAAACTATGTAGAGCATACTAAAGATTTCGTATGGGAGAGAAAGAAGAAAGTCTGCAAGCATATACGTACAAAACTATTTAAGACTTTTCCATTAGTCAGTTTTCTCTCCAAACAGATCCTTCTTCAGCTACCCCACCATCAGTTTTTCCATCTCTTTCTCCAATCATTGCTAAACCCTAAATTCTCCTCTTTCTCATTCTTTTATTAGTGTTTCTTCTTTCCGTTAAAAACATGCGCACCAACCAAAATATCCACTTCTACCACACTACATCACACAAAGGATTTTTTCCAATAAAACCAGTTCCTGCCTTATATGAGTTTCTCAAAATATCTAATAAAAACAGCTTTACTCCACAGAATACACATATCTTAATATCCAGAAACAGAATAATCAGGAAAATCATTGGATTTGGATCTGTGCTTATAAACTTAACATTAAACACTTAGCTAAGAAAGAAGGAACTATCATTAAGGTGTATCCAGGTGTAATTGCAGGAACCAATCATGGAAGCACGCAGTTAAAAATAAATACATAAAATTCAACTTCAAATTATTGGTATAAAAATACTGACAATTGATTTTAAGTAAAATTTGACTTAGAAAAACACAGAAGACAAAATAATATAAGCTGGTAGACACATTTTAGGGAAATGCATGTCTTGCAAAATAAGTCATGTGACTCTACTACAGAATATAATTGAAAATAAAGTAATAATATTAATAATAATAAATAGTACCAAGCCATATCAGAGCCTATCTAAAGACATATTTATAAAAAAATCAGGTTACTCAAACTTTTTTTCATTTAATCCTACACAACTTATGCTGAGTACACGAGAGAGAATTAATTATGTAATGCGAAGAGTTTCCATTGCTATGCAGACTTGAGGATGGAAATAAACATGACTCTTCATCATGTGTGACAATCATTTGCTTCTCTACTAAGCATAGAACTACACATAGAACTAGAAAGGTCTCTATCTAGGTCAGTGGGTTCTCAAACTATAGTTCACGTGAGAATCACATGAATTTGTTAAATACAGATTGCTGGGTCCCAGTCCTAGAGTTTTTTATAAAGATCTTTGGTGAGGCCTAATAATTTGCATTTCTAAAAAGGTCATAGGTGATGTTGATGCCAGTGGCCTAGGGACTACACTTTAGAAACAACTGCCCTGGTTAAATTGATGTGTTCGCGTGTTCTCTACTTAACAGTAATTTTCTAGATGAAGTTAAACTAAAATTTTCTAGATGAAGTTAAACTAAAAGGCTATCAAATAATATATCAATAGGTAAAGGGACTTCTGAAATCAAAAATGTCATAAATAATCCTTTGAGGCAAGTGTTAATCACATGAAATATAGGATTTAAGATTCAGGATTGACTGGGGTTGTAAAGCCCAGGAAGGATGACCAGTGAGAATCAGATTAAACACGCAATCTCAGAGATCAAGGAATTTAAATGTATTAATGTGAGGGAATAGAAATGATAATCAGAACATGAGAAGACAACATGCATTAAAACCATTATTGAATATACTATTATTAGTGTCTACAGATAATATTCTCTATGATATTCACACCAAAACATTGCTTGGTTAAAAAGTATAAGCAACTGATAACAAAATGAATAAAAATTTAAAGGTTTATTTTTCCCATAGAAAAGTGATATTAAACCTTTTAAATGTTAACAATATTAACTCATATTCCTGTCTACTCTTCATTATCTACCATAACCTAGATATTGCTAGCCTCAAAGTTACGTACCCCAAAACAATGTGTGCTTATTATTTCAGTTTTGGCGAAATTTTAAGAACATGTTTCCTATATGCATAGATTATTTTATTATGATATCTGCTAAAACATTTGATGTTTATCATGTAAAGAAAACCTGATACAGTTCTCTGTTTTAATGATAAAATGTTAAAATTTATTAAAACTTAGGTATACAAATAAAGACCATACAGGCACTATTTACAATTGAGATAAATGTAAACAAATATAAAGATCTTTATGACGATCCCCTTTCATTTAATGAATAGTAAATATATTTTCTGTTTCTTATGATTTTCTTAATAACATTTTCTTTTCTCTAGCTTACTTAGTTGTAAGAACACAGTATATAATACATATAATGTATAAAATAAGTGCTAATCAACTGTATGTTATTGGTAAGGCTTCTTGTCAACAGCAGCATATTAGTAGTTACGTTTTGGGGGAGTCAAAATTTATACTCTAACTTTTGAGTATGTGGGGAGTAGGCACGCCTAGCCCCCACAGTGTTCACAGGTCAGCTGTATAATCTTGGAGCAACATTTAGGAACCTCCAAGAATGTAGAAAGGGTTCTGATACTCTTATGCTTGTCTAGTTTCTCTTGATAGAAACTTTTGGAGTGGCATATTAATGTTTTTGTTTACATTGTGACTAAGTGGCATTCTTGGAGTCCAGCGTATTTTAATTTGCAGTCTTAAGTCTGAAATAAAGGTAGATTTTAATTAAAAATTAAAATAAAATATTTCTAGGAATCACTTGGCAATTAATATGTACTAATTACTCTTAAAATAAAAATATAATGTATATAAACATAGTATTTGAACATCTCTTACTAAAGAAGGTCTTACAGAGCTAATTTACAATAATTAATTTTTTTTGGCCTTCTGTATTTTTCTTTATTTTCTTTTTTATTTCACTGAAGTTCTGGGATACATGTGCAGAATGTGCAGGTTTGTTACATAGGTATACATGTGCCATGGTGGAAAACCTGATATATTTCTAAAGCAAATATTTTAACAGGTATTTTATTAACAGGTTTAAATTCATCATATCTGATAAGGCATAAGATTCTATTTGTCCACAGACTCAAAACAAGCTGACAAAATTTAAATCGAGATATGGAAAAGAAACAGTGTGATGCACAGTTTAATATGAACTGCAAACACACATTCGGCAAAGGTGATCAAACATTAACTAAGGTCACTGTATCAGGCACACAAACTCTATGTTTATCTCATACCCAACAACCTTTCCTTTTCAAATGTACTAATCCTCACATAAAATTCTCAAATGTCAGCCTCCTTCAAACGTTCCCAAACTCTTTGATTCACAGTGGAGTACTACTCTTCATCAGCACTTAGCCACTTCATTTCTGCAGCGTTTTTGAGTTTAATATAAATTTTCCTTCTACATGGCTGAAAAGGTTCCAATTTAGTATGTAGGGCCTTCCATTTTTCAGGAAGATTCCAATGTGCTAAAGAGTTTGGTTTGCACTTGGGCCAATCCCTGCCACACCCAGACAAGCAGTGAGGCAAGATGCCTGGCAAATGCAATAGGCGAGGCTAATATACAAAGGCTAATATAAAGTCAGTACTAGCCCATATGGCAGATATCAATCCCATCCCATCTGAAAGGATATCCTCGGGTCAAAACAGTTGTTAAATATCTGGAATATCACCACTTTGGAGCTAGGAAACATCCTTCCTCACCATATGATGTCATTTAATTACTTTGTATCATGCAGAATGTATAAGAAATTATAATGCAAAGGCTTATAAAGATTGAAGTTTGGCTACTTTGCTTGTATCAAGGAAGAATCTTGTCATCGAGTATAGAGCTGGAACTTCCTATGGCATTGTTCTTACCCAGGATTATGAGAGAAGCACTCAGTGTCTGAGGGGTGACAGACAGTAGTCCTTTCCTGTGCTGTTTGATTTTCTGTCCTCCCCTCCAGATAAGTCTTCCTCCTCTCAGTTGGGTGCAAAGGAATCACCCTTCTTCCACTTCTACTGGCAGCTAGTACCCCAGGAAGGACCTTAGTAAGACACTTCCCCTCCCTATCACTATTACCTTGGGGAAACTACTCTTAATACATATTAGTTTAGCTTAGGTGTGGTTTTCAAGAACAGTCTCTAAAGCATATCAGAGTGCCACTAAATTCAGAACCAATGGAATACTAATAACTCATTATTTAAAGAAACATAGTGCTCAATCATGTATATCTAGCTTTCTGGAAATTAGAAAATATATCAAATACAGTCATTTGTTCATTACTTAACAATGGGGATACATTCTGAGAAATGTGTCAATAGGTAATATCATTATGGTGTAAACATTATAGAATATACTTATGCCAGCCTACATGGCATAGCCTACTACACACCTTGGCTATATGGTATAGCTTATTGTTCCTAGACTACAAACCTGCATGACATGTTATTGTAATGAATACTGTAAGCAGCAGTGTCACAATGGTGAATATCTGACTATCTAAACATTAAAAAGGTGAAGTCAAAGTAAAGTATTATAATCCTATGGGACCACCTTTGTATACGCAGTCCCTCATTGACCAAAATGTCATGCAGCATATGACTAAGATCTAGAGCTTCACTTACTAAATTGTTATTTAAGGTATTTATGGGAGAAAATAGTTTTATTATCAAAAAACTGTGATTTTAAATAAAAGTATGTTTCTTTATTTCTAAAATAGTATTTACATTATGGTACTTTCTATGTAACAAAGGCGACGATAAATGGATATACATCATTGCTTGTAATTTTAAATGAAATTAACAATGTTTCATCAAGAAGCAGTATTTATACCATGATTCTTCTTATGTAAGAAAGGGATTGATAAATATTCTTGTTTATGATTTCCAAAAGCACAGAATACAGCAAAGAATGCATAGAAATTATTCTGAATATGAGAAGAAAATGCACAGATTAGTAGTCTTCCAGGATTGTACTCATTATATTTTGACTACAAAACCATGTAAATAATTCATAAAATGGGAAAACTTAATAAGTTAAAAAGAAGAAAAAATAAGAAAAGCCCTTAAAATATAAATATGCTGAAATAAATGAATGTAATTGCATATCAATAGTAGCATATCAGGCAATCTGACTCGACTGAATATAAAGAAAGTATTGATAATTTTATTAAGGATGATAAGAGTTATTATGTTACCAAAAACATCTACTGATAGTAGGAATTGCACAAAGAAGTATTAATGACGAAATTGTACATTGCCTGAAGTTCGGTTTAAATTATGAAAAGCAAAACAACTAATGTACATCAGGCAAGGGAATAGATGAAACAACACAAGCTAAATATTGATAAGTGTCAAAGCTGGGTGAAAAGAACATAGAACCTTACCTCTATTATTCTACAGAGTAAAATATTTCTGTAATAAAAACTTAAAAATGAATGTTATGAGGTCTCTGTGCACAAATAGGTGTCCAAATCTCTTTTCTTGCTATCAATTATAAAAAGTGATATTATAAAGCACAGGGCATAAGGTTTAATACATTTATGGTTCTGAATGCAGATTAACAAACTACTTTCTGGTAGTTTCCATTCATACTCCAATCAGCCGGATATGAGGATGTTCAACTACCCATAACCTCATCAACTCTGGGAATTATCATCTTAATAACGGGGCATACCTGCCTTGATCAATCAGGGTTCACTAAGAGAATTAAACCCTAATGTGTTAAGAATCCATTGTATGCAATAAATTAACTTCCCTTCAGTGCATCTAGAATCGTATTAGTTATGTATAGTCCTTGGGATAATTTGGAAAATAGGCACTCAAATAATTTCCTGTGTTCTGTGGATCAGATGCAGAATCTTTCATTATTGTTCTAGCTGTAACCAATAGCTTTCGATACAGTTTTCATTTCTTTTCAAAACAGACTATAATTGTAACTGATTATTCTCTCCAATACTATTGTTGCTTGTGAAAAACTGTATGGTGGGTATTATATTTTCCTTAAGATTTTTTCATTAATTTCTAGTTTTATTGAAATGAAGTTCGTCAGGAGGCTTACTTTGTAGCTCAATACAGGAGCAATCAAACTATTTACTTATTTACCAACCTATTTACATGCAGGAGTAGAAACCATTCAATTATCTCAAAATAGATTTTATGGAGAACTCCAACATTAAAACTATGCAAAGCATATAAAAACAGAGCTGATCTGGCTAAAATGCCTCTATCTGGCCACGCATTCTCATTTCTTACCCTCCCTCTCAGAGCCCACCACATGGAACCCAGTTCCAAAAAGTGCTCCAGTGTATAATCTATCTTTGTAGACATTCCACAGATTCTTGAAAATATGTAATTTCGTTTCATTCAAATTCTCCATTTATTTTCAGTTTACTTGACCCGCTGCAAGCTAACAGTATATTAAATACTACCATGACAAGTGAGTTTGAACTGTTACCCAATTTCGGCTGGGCGCAGTGGTTCATGCCCGTAAACTCAGCGCTTTGGGAGGCCGAGGCGGGTGGATCATGAGATGAGGAGATCGAGACCATCCTAGCTAACATGGTGAAACCCCGTCTCTACTAAAAATACAAAAACAAAATTAGCCGGGCGTGGTGGCGGGCGCCTGTAGTCCCAGCTACTGAGGAGGCTGAGGTAGGAGAATGGTGTGAACCCGGGAGGTGGAGCTTGCAGTGAGCCGAGATCGCGCCACTGCACTCCAGCCCGGGTGACAGAGTGAGACTCCGTCTCAAAAAAAAAAAAAAAAAAAAGAAAATGTATCCAATTTCACACAATTCATGCCATCTATAATTGACCAAAAATAAACATTATTTAGGATCTAAGGATAATGACATTTATCTTTGCTGTGACTTGCATTATTGAACTCTTTTTACCTAGTATTATGGACTGAAAGTTTGTATGCCTCCCAAATTCATGTTAAAATCCTAACCCCAAATGTGGTAATATTTGGAGATAGGGACTTTGAGAGGGAATTAAACCATGAGGGAAAGCCTATGAATGGGATTAGTACCTGTATTAAAGGAACCCCAGACAGCTCTCTTTCTGTCTCTTGGTCATGTGAGAATACACTGTGAGAAGACAACAGTTTGCAACGCCAGAGAGGGCTCACACCAGAACCCAATCATGACGGCACCCTGATCGCAGGCTTCCACTCTCCAGAACTGCAAGAAATAAATGTCTGTTGTTTAGAAGCCACCCAGTCTGTGGCACTTTGTTGTAACAGCCCAAACCCACTCGGATACTTGGGTATGGTTTTGGTCTGAACCTGACTATCCTTTCCTTTTGTAATCTCTCAGTAACAGTAAACTGGAGGAAAACTAATGGTTACGGCTGGAAAGTGAGACATTATTTGCTTAGAAAGAACACAGAAAGGATAAAGCATGAAGGAGAAGAAATGTAGGAGAATTGCGAATGCCATATGGTCTATAACCAGAAGTAGCAACAGTCATCCTGTGGGCCAAGGACGGCTCTCAAGTACGTTTTCAGTAGCTAGCTAGCTATCCATTTCAACAAACATTTGGGGCCCAGTAGGGGGGCTCTTTTTAGACAGGGAGCACACTCTAGTTCCCTGTTACATGCCATATCACTATCAACTGCAACTTAACTGATTCATCACTTCCTTGGTTTCAGCACGTATTTGAGTTTAGGAACTCTCCTCTATACCCTAAAACACAATCTTCTGTCTTAAGATATCCCACCTGACCCAGTCCATGGTGTGGGAGCATGGCAATGGTTTACAGCAATCAAGAAGGCACCTACATAGGTCTCCCTCCTAACCCTATAGCCACTTATGAAAATACACCAATAAAGTTAAAATAATGGTTTCTAATATAGCTAGCAATGTAACAGATAAAAACTCATGTGTCTATGGCCAACTGGTTTTCAACAAGGATGACTAAGACCATTGAACGAGGGAAAGAATAATCTTTAAAACCAATAGTTCTGGGACAACTGGATTTCCACATAAAAAAGAATAAATTTGGATTCCTGCCTCGAAGCATATACCAAACTAAATCAAAATGACTCATGTCGGAACTAAAACTAGAAAACATACGGCAATCTTTGTAATCTCTGTTCTTTAATATCACACAAAAAGTACAAGCAGCAAATGAAAAAACATAATCTGACATCCTCAAAATTAAAATTTTTGCATATCAAAGGACACTATCAAGAAAGTGAAAACTCAGTCCACCAAATGGGAGAAAATATTTTCAAATCATATATTTGATAGGGGACATGAATCTAGAATACATAAAGAATACTTAACAATTGAATAAAAAAGACAACCCAATTTTTAAAATGAGCAAAGGATCTGAATAGACATTTCTACCAACAAGATGTACAAATGGACAATAAGCATACAAAAGGATGTTCAAGGGCTAGGTGTGGTGGCTCACATCTATAATCCCAACACTTTGGTAGGCCAAGGCAGGAGGGTTGCTTGAGGCCAGGAATTCAAGACCACCCTGGGCAACACAGCAAGACCCCATCTCTACAAAAAATGACAAATTAGCTGGGCATGGTGGCACACGCCTGTAGTCCTAGCTACTCAGGAGGCTGTGGCAGGAGGATTGATTGAGCCCAGAAGGTCAAGGCTGCAGCCAGCCATGATCAAACCACTGCACTCCAGCCTGGGTGGTAGGGCAAGGCTCCTTCTCAAAAATAAATAAATAAATACATAAAAATAAAAATAGTAATAAAAAAGGGTATTCAACATTATTAGTCATTAGGAAAATACAAATACAAATCAAAACCACAATGAGATACCACTTCATGCACACTAGGATGGCTAATGGATAATAAGTGTTAGCAAAGATATGGAAAAATTTCAAAGCTTATATACTACTGGTGGGAAGATAATACAGTGCAGGCCCTTTGAAAACTCTGGAGTTCCTCAAAAGCTAAAGACAGAGTTACCATTAGACACAGCAATTACACTCCAACCTGGATATCCAATTGAAATGAAAACACATGTCAACACAAAAACTTGAACATAAATGTTCATAGTAGAATTACTCATAATAGTCAAAAGGTGAAAACAATCCAAATGATCACCAATAAATGAATAAACAAAATGTTGTATATTAACAGAATGAAGTATTATTTGGTCATTAATAGGAATGAAGTACTAATACACACTACAACATGGAACCTTGTACACATGCTAAGTGAAAGAATGACATCACAAAAAAACACATACTATATGATACCATTTATACGAAATATTGAACACCAGCAGATTCATAGACACAGAAAGTAGATCAGTGGTTGCCTAGTGCTGGGGAAACGGTAGGATGATAGCTAAAGCATATGGCATTTCTTCTGGGGTGTTGAAAATGTTCTAAAATGAACTGTAATAATGGTTGCACAACTATTTTATTATACTAAAAACCATCAAATTGTACACTTTAAAATGGTGAGCTGTATGCTATGTGAATTATATCTCAATAAGGCTGTTAAAAAATAAAACATTTTTAAAAAGTCAGGTAGCCTTTATTCATCCACTTCTCCTGAGCTTTTGCCCTAGAATAAAATCAGGTTCTGTTGGAGATGCTGTAAAGGAAAAGACCACATAGTGAGATATATAAAAATTTAATGCTGAATAGTTAGCTTGGTCAATAAGTAGAATAAAGACTCAGGATGGATAGCTGAAGACTCTATGAAGAAAAAATGATTAAAAATTTCAAGGCTTTGCCAAGGTAGAACAACTAAACAACATTCAAAGCTATAAACATATATAGGTATCCTCTTCTCAAACCCAGATTAATTAGTGGTGGCTTCAGAGGTGATTACCAACTTAAGCAAACTAAGCTAATGATGATGATGTCAGAACTTATCTTTTACTCTGAATGAGACCTACAAGGAACACAGATCTAAAACTTTTACATAGCTCCCAAATGTTTTGCTATCCAGACACAGGTTTGGTAACCAATGCCCTATGTTATTATTTAAGAAACCTGACAAAGAATTGAGGGAGGGATTTTCTTTCATTTTCCATATACATTTCATATATATTTGAGGAAGAAGAGCTGTAAACAACTTTATATCAAATAATATACTCCCTTCAAAAAAATAATTTGAGCAAAGGCCATCTCAAAACTAATGATATAGAAATGAAGAGTCTTATTGTGACAGAAATAACAAAATCATTACAACAACAAAAAATAGGAAGACTTGGTGACACTGATTCCAGTAGCAGTAGTTATGGCTTGTCCTTAGTGCTTGACATTCGACATCTAATTCGATTACCTCAAATGTCCTATAAAGTATCACAATTTTCATTTGAAGAATGAGAAAATACACTCCAAGAGGGAGAGTAACAAAGACCAAATCACAGAGCTACTACATGACAGGGCCAGTATTTGAATCATATTAATCTGACTCCTGCTTCTGTCTGCGTGTGCTCTTATCCTCTATGACACGTATACAACAATCTAGATTCAGCCCAGTATCTATCTACTGGGTAGAAATGTGGATAATACCTGTCTTAGACAACTCAGGCTGCTATAACAAATACCACAGACTGGGTCACTTAAACAAAAAACATTTATTTTTCACAGTTCTGAAGGCTTTGGAAGTCTAAGATCAGGGTGGCAGCACGGTCCAATTCTTGATAGCGCCCTTCCCAACTTGCAGAGTACTGTCTCCATGTTCTCTCACATGGTGGAAACAGAATCCTCTCTCTGGGGTCTCTTATATGGGCACTAATCCCATCCATGAGGGCTCTCCCGTCAAGATCTAATTACCTCCCAAAGCCCCCACCTGCAAATACCATCACATTGGAGATTAGGGCTCAACATATGAATTTTGAGGAGATGCAAACACTCAGTCCACAGCAGAAATTTAACTAGATTTTATGTTTGCCCTCTCAATTAAAGCCATCCTGGAATCTCATGCTTTAGCAATCAAAATTTCTCTATGAAATTTTTTTTCATAGAAAAGCTCACTGGTACATTTTTGCGAGCCCTGAAAACATTAGGCATGTCAATATAGCAGCTACACCAGAAATAAAGCTACATCAGTCTGTCAAAACAGAGGATCCCCTCAACCACACTGCTGGGATAAGTCACCATCCCCAGCAAAGTAAGTGACAGAGCATGATTCAGGCTACTCTCTGGATATTCAACCTTAAATGACAACAAAGTGTTTTGTTAATGTTTACAACATGCCCAGCATTAACCTTGGTGTTACAGCCTTGTGGAGGATAACAACAAAAGTATCATAAAAGAGAATGACAGCAAGCCAGAGAGACCAGATAGAGTAAGAAAATAATAAAGATCATGCATTTTACCACGTAGCTTCCAGGATCTCCACAGAGAGGTAAACTTGTATACTCTACTTCCTTGCAGCAGAAGGTTTTCTGTTTCACAGAGAAAATGGGAGCCAGCAGACAAGAACTCCCTCAGCTTTCCACTCTCAAACCTACGAACTGGTAAGTGCAGGCACCTTTACCACCTTTCCTTCAGTCTGTGAGAAAGACGTTTTGTTGTTGTTGTTGTTTTGTTTTTGTTTTTCTCTTGTTCAAGGCTAATTCCTTGATTCCATTTTTGTTGTTGTTTTTTGTTTGTTTGTTTGTTTTTTGGTTTGATCATGCAATAGCATGATCTCAGCTCACTGCAACCTCCACCTCCCGGGTTCAAGCAATTCTCCTGCCCCAGCCTCCCAAGTAGCCGTGATTACGGGCACCCGCCACCATGCCCAGCTAATTTTTTTATTTTTAGTAGAGACAGGGTTTCACCATGTTGGCCAGGCTGGTCTTGAACTCCTGATCTCAGGCGATCCACCTGTCTCATCCTCCCAAAGTGCTGGGATTACAAGCGTGAGCCATCGTGCTCAGCTGATTCCAATATTTTCTTTTCTCTTTTGTACATTTTTTTTCTAATGTTCTGATGTTTTCAAACATGCTCTCAAGCTCTTTATTCTCAGCATTCAAATATGATGAGTTGATGCACTGGCTGAAAGAACATTAACAACAATGAAGAAAACCTCTCTTTTTGATCCAAGTCATTCTCTGGCTATCATACCACTGACAGACCAATTTCCTAACTGCCATCTCTACTTCCTCGTATCTCTTCAGCTGCTAAAATGTGTCTGAAATACTCTGGCAAAGGTTATCATAGACTTGAAAATTTCGAGTCCCAACAGTTCTCTCCAGACTTCAAGTGGCATGCATTTTCAGTGGCATTGGAAACTCCTGCTTCCCTCTCCTTGGGCTTCAGTGATACCCATCTCAACTGGTTCTCTCAAACCACAACGAAGATGGGGATGAAAATAAAGGAGTGCATTTGAAAGCTACTTCCTTGGTAAGACGACTGTTTGGTTATTAGGGGTGGCAGAGAAAAATAATGTTTCGCTTGAGTGGTTCTTTAAATGGGACAGAGATTATGAAAGTAAGAGAGAAGGGAATTTTAAGAAACTAGAAGTAGTCATCTACAGCATCTACTACAACATCTACTACTGCAAGAAGATAAAGGAAGAAAAGATACCTATATGGAGGAGGGAGGGAAGGAAGGTAAAATAGGGAATGCAGGTACATGGGATACTAACCTCTACCATTATTTTTGTTTCTTATTGCAAAAGAAGGATATATTCTGCATAGAAAAAAATATATAGATAAATTTTAAAGACACTGGCCGGGCGCGGTGGCTCACGCCTGTAATCCCAGCACTTCAGGAGGCTGAGGCGGGTGGATCACCTGAGGTCAGGAGTTTGAGACCAGCCTGACCAACACAGAGAAACCCCATCTCTACTAAAAATACAAAATTACCCGTGTGTGGTGGCGTATGCCTGTAATCCCAGCTACTCTGGAGGCTGAGGCAGGAGAATCACTTGAAACCGGGTGGCGGAGGTTGTGGTGAGCTGAGATCACACCATTGCACTCCAGCCTGGGCAACAAGAGCGAAACCCTGACTCAACAACACAATAAAATAAAATAAAATTTAAAGACACTAAAACATACTCAAATCACATCCACCTCTACATTATCAATGCCTTAGTATAAAATCTTCTCATTTTTATTATATAGGTATTTATATGCATATGCACGTGTCTATACAGTATAAACTATATATAAAAGTATATATATACACTTTTTAAACTTACAATTTTGTAACATTTTGTCACATACTACACAGTCAGCATCACCCATATTAATACATATTCATTTATTACAGTAGTTCCCCAAACTGGTTATCTTTAAAAGTTCAAAAACAATAAAAACTCTACTACAGATCTGTCAATCAGATCCAGGAGTGGATCTTTACTTTTATAAGCTCCCTACATGTTTGCTATGCACACACAGGTTTTCTAACCAATAGTCTACGGTATCATTCTAGAAATCTGACAGAGAAATGAAAGAGGTAAGTCTTTCGTTCTAATGTATTTAGGGAAGAAGAATGATGAGCAACTTTACATACAGAGGGAAAGAAAGCAGCAGATGGAGAGGCTGAGGGGAAAAGAAGAGGCAAACAGATGTACAATATTAAGGACGCAAAAGAAAATGGGATTCAAAATATGGATCTGTGACAGCAATTTCTTCTACCAACTTTTGAAAGCACATGGAAAGGATAAATATATAGAGATATTTTTAAGAAAATGATTGGAAAGTCGAAAATTTTCCTTTCTGGTGGCTTCTCTTTTCTCTGAAAAGTCAAGGCAACTATTATGTGAATGAAAAATGAGGAGGTAGTAAAATCATGGATTCTGAGGAGAGCAGTGAAACTGAAATAGCTACCATGGAGAATGTAAGAAAGAGCAGGCTCGGGGTGTGCAAATGATTTCTGTGGAATGTTGATGGCCATGATTCCGTAGAAGCAGCAGTTCACATCTCTATGTGATTTTCCTCACTGTTCCCAGAAGCTATGCAAAAGCAGAGAAAAAATTAGACTTTACAGATTCACAAGGTGAGCACGGTGGAAGCTCAAGGTTCGAAAGAGATGAAACGTTCAAAAACAGATCAAGAGGTCTGGAGTAGCATCAAAGAAAAGTAGTCATGTCACAAAACATTGTAGATCGAGACGCCCCATTCAGTCTGGAGTATTTAGCATCAGGGAGTTTAAAACAGAAAAATTCTGCCACAGTAATCTTTATAGCTTTTACACAACGAAGTTTGATAACGCTTTCCAAAAATTCTGCTCATCACTCACCAGCAGCCTCATTCCACACCAAAAAATCTTGCTTACTACCCCATCACCTTTCCTAAGCATATCAAAACGTCTAAAAAGCAGAGCCATTCAAACAGATCTGCAGATGCATGAGTGGAAAATAAATCCTTACTATTGTTACACAAAGTATGGAAATACTGTGCTACTCCACACTACTGTGGATATAGCTGACTTGTGTACCAAGAGTGATAACTCCCTCTGAACTCCCACAAGTAGCCTAAATCTACATCTACCACAGCACTTACCAACTACACTTAATACATTTGCTTATACGTAGCACTTACTAATTTGTCTATATTGATTTGTTTTTCCCCTGACTGCCAGCTTTCTGAAGGTAGGGATCAAGTTTTATTCTTCTTTGCACCCCAACGCCTAACACAGAATCACCCACAGAGTAAGTATTCAACAAGGATTTACTAAAATAAATTTTCACCTTTTTATGCCAAATGAAGATGATATTAACTTGGCAACTGAACATGTAATAAAGAATACAATTAACCCAAAAAAACATTTATTTTTAGTTTTGCAAATGAGCATAAATAGTATTCTTTTAATAAGACTCCATTATATACTAAGATTATATTAATAAGAATTATACCTGTATTTAGCAAATAATATAAATGATTAAAATGCACAAAAGATTTAGGTGGTTGCTTTTGTTAATCTTTTCAATTCCTATGGGTCACTAACCAATTATGTAGACAGAGATTTAAAAGCAAAATTACAGTAATTTTAAAAAACATGAATGACATGAATGTATTTACTTGTATTTTAAAACAGATCTTAATTTTCTCTTTTATGTCCTAAATGCCAAAAATAATATATATAATATACATATTTAATCTATATATAAATTATACAGGCAATTACTATTATGTATATAAACTATATCCATTCAACATATTAAATATCACCATTTAAAAAAAGCAATCTTCTAAAATATTCAATAGGCTATTAATCCAAAAATTCACAAAATGCCAAATTATCTATGCCCAAACACTAGTAGCATCTAAAATAAACCTCTATATGTGATTTCTACATTTATAAGACATATAGGACATAATTTATTAGACTATGTTCCTTTTTTCTGAAATCTAAAATCCAAGAAAATTGAATCACTTTTAAATGAACCAATGTGTTTATTAGATCTGTAGGGTGTAAGAAAACTTCAATTGCTACTCTATGTCATGCTGATACAGGCATAAACTCTCAGGTTAAACTTCTCTCTTTGTAGTACAAGTTTCAATTTGGATTTTAAAAAGCTTGAGGCCATCAATTTTCACATCTTTCCTCACTCCCATTTCAGAAATCAGGGACCCAATTTTAGGAAAATACTCGCAAGTCATATGGAGGCTTAACATGTTCAAGAATAAATCTGACTGCCATTAGGGCAATTCCATTAAGATAAAGAACATTTAATCCACCAACAATTGTCATGTTTTCTGTCTTAATGTAAGAGCCATTTGTTTAAAGTCGAACAAAGTAAATAGCCATGTTTTTATTAACTACTCTACTGATTAGATTTTAAGAACTCTTAAATTTGAAACAAAATCATTAAAATGTTTTTGTCACTTTTAACTACTTCATAAAATAGCCTGCAAGGCCCTACGTTATCATCTCACACACAGCCGCCCACCACTAGCAGGCGAGTCCACTGTACCAGTTTTGAACTAAGCCTCTTCCAGCCTCTCTTGACCATTGGCCATATTGAGACAGCCAGGAGGGAAGGGGTCCCCAGAGAAACTCCAACCAGTCTGGGCCCTGGGAGGAGTATGCATTTGGTATGTTCCTGCTGGGAAGTTAGTGTTGTTTGCAGTGGGGAGGAGCCTGGCCCCTCCTTTTCCTGGGTGGAACCAGGGATTCAATTCAAAGCACACCAGCGGGGATTCTAGCTTTGTGGAGGATCCCTGTTTCCCATTTTTTCCCTTTTCACCCAATAAAACTGTGCCTTACTCACCCTTCAAATTGTCTGTGAGCCTAATCTTTCGTGGCTGTGTGACAAGGTCCTGTATTTAGCTGAACTAAGGAAAAGTCATGCAACAATAGGTCCACTAACAAACATTATAAATCTAATGCTCTAGAGACAGAGAACTATGTGCTTTCTCTGTGCCTACCCCTGGTTTCTAATGAGCACAGTAAGATCTTCACAACTATGAAGTCCTGCCAGAAATCATTGTGTCCTCTAGAAATAAAGTGGACTTAAGCTCTCTGACATCCGCTAGACACTCAACACCAACCAAAGTCATATGTTCATTCCCTCAGTGCTAACACTGTGTGTGCATACTTCATCTCTAAATTCCTCTTACTAAGCTTCGCAAAGAAATGAATAAACTCTATCTCAGTTGTAACACTATCAATCAAATAAGACAGGAAGCACTAGATACAAAAATACCAACCAAAAAGTAGTAAGACAGATACTTGTCCAGCTCTGGTACTGGATCAGGCACACAGCAAACAATACATGTGCATTAAATAAACAGTTACCAGAACTACTCACTATTTTATAGTTACACGTACATGCCTGTTTAAAACTACAATAGTAAATTTTTCCAATATATTTATGAAACATTTGCTAATCAATTAATTGGGATATCATTAGCACTTATCCTAACAGAATGAATAACTCCAAGCCATTCCATAACACCATCGTCACCATGAAACACAAATTTAAATGATGGAAATCCTCTTTTTTGCTGTTGTTGTTTAATAAAAGGGTTAAACCATTTATGACTGTCTTTATTTTGTTTCTATTTTATTCTACTTTTTATTGTCTTTATCATCTTGCTGTTTTCCTCATTGTTGTCTCATTTTATTTATGATTCTCTTTATTGTCTTGCTATATTATTGTCCTATGCTAGACATTACAATTGTCTGTAAGCATGATTAAGTCCTACTAACACAAAGCAAAAATGAATTAGTAAAGAAACATTTACAGTGAACATACTAGATTTTAAGAACTATGCTAACAGCCCTAGCATACAAAATTTCATTTCATCGTACTTCCTATGGAGCACCGTACACAGAAAGCTCTTCCTATGTGGCCGATGATGAAGGTGTGAAACAAAATAAAGTCCAGATGAGGATAATCCACCTGCTTGCAACAACAAGGGACTCCAATTTTCTGTATGCCTAACATGACCATGCCTTCTTGTTCAAGCCTCGGAAAGTGAATGAATCTCGATCTTAAATGAGAAAAGATTAACAACTCTATAATGTTGCAATTTCCTTCCAGTTAATGATAATATATTTACAGGAGATTTCAGTTTGTGATTCCTCACCCTGTAAAGAGGAAGAAAAAGGAGAACAAAAATGGACTAGTTTATAAAAAAGCTTTTCCTTTAAAAAATGAAATGAAAATTATAGTAAATGACTTAGCTTTTAACAATGTATTTTGGTTTAATATGTACATGTACAATTACTCCGAGATACTTTGTGCTAGTCAGCATGACCTAATCATAAAAAAAATAAATAAAGTTTGAATTCTAAAGTTGGTTGGATGCAGTGGCTCACACCTGTAGCCCAAGAAGGCCGAGGCAGGAGGAGGCCTTGGAGGGGGGATCATTTGAGCCCAGGAGTTCGAGACCAGCCTAGGCAACATACCAAGACACTCCTCTCTATAAAAAATAATAAAAATTAGCGGGGTATGGTAGCACATGCCTGTAGTCTCAGCTACTCTGGAAGCTGAGGCAGAAGAACTGCTGGAACCCAGGAGCTGGAGGCCACATTAAGCCGTGATCATGTACACCTTCCTAGGTGACAGAGCAAGACCAGGTCTCAAAAATAAATAATTAATTAATTAATTTTTTAAATAAAATAATACAGTTGAACCAAGCACCTAAGGTAATATTATTATTCATCTGGGTAGATCTTAGGCAAAAGTAAACCAATGAAAGAGAAAACCCCACTTCTGACTCAGTAACTCTTAGAGGAAGGGATCTGTAACGAGTTGACGGACAGGAGCCAAGGGCGTGATCATAGATTGGGGCTGTGGCAATTGCTCTGAACCTTATTACCCATGCCTACTCCTATGGCTTTTCTCAGGTGGGAAAACTGCCATGACCCACACAGCCCAGACTTCAGCATCTTCTTACAACAAGGGACACCCACATCCTGAAACCAGGTGATGCAGAGCTAGGGCTGGGGGCAAGCACAGTGAGGACTGGTAGTTGGCCACACATCCTTCTATATTCACCATATTTTTATTTTTAATGCCTTGGATTAAGAGTGCTCAATTAGATAGAATCACAGAATAAGTTTGGAGGCTTCTAATTTCTTCTAATTAATCTAAAATGATTACATAAAGGGGAAGTTTGCAACTTGGCCAACTAATGTGCACAATATACAGTCTCGTTTATGTTTGCTTTTCAACCTCAATAACTTCGTGCTTCATATGCTTTAACTTTAGAAGAACAATGTCCATCGGGCAGTATTATGAATAAGGACCTACCCCATCAAGTGAAAACATTAAAACACCAGGACATATAGCCAGCTGTGCTAACGAGGTGTTAGGAGTTGAGAATGCAGAGCCCCCTTTTGCTCTCAGTTTTTAGTTTGGTTTGTTAAGTTTGGTAACGTCCTCCATCAAGAAAAAAGTGAACCATATTTTGATCCAATATACTGTTATAAAATGCTTTCAGAAACTTTCTTTATATGTTCATTGTAATAATTCAATTAAAATGTGCCTTTTTTGGACTAAACTTTATAAAGAGTTCCTATTAAAGGCAAGTACTGAATACAAGTTAAATACAAACTAACTATAAATTTAATTTAAGATTTTAAACCTATTTCTAACTTAAAGAAAGGTTAAAGCAATCCACTTTTAATTAAATATATCTATGGCAACTTAATTTTAAATCTTAAGGTTTTGCAACCCAATTTTTCATGATAAGAATATTACTAAAACTCATCTGCATTGAATGACAATCTTCCATTCCTCTCGGCTCTGACTCCATTATCTCTCTCATGGGAATGAATGCTTTGCTATGACTGATGATGAATAAGATATATAGGACAAATGATGCACTTTTTCATTTAAAAGACTAAAAAGGAAATTCACTTTAGTCTCCTTTCTGCCTAGTTTCATTAAAATCTAAATGCAGCTATTCTAAGAGATTTTTTTCTAGCTCAGATCAGCTTGACAAAAAAGGTCTCATGTATCACTTAAATCAATTACAGATTCTCTGGAAATATACCTCAAACTTTCAGTCCAACAGTTTTGGTTTAAAAATAAACACATGAAATATTACCAAAAAAATATGCAATCAAACACAATCCTCAAAATACAGTATCCTGAAGGAGTATATTGTTTATAATTATTATTAAATTATATTCCAAGAGTTACTTTTTGACTTTAGAAAGTACTTAGGAAAGTATCAGTAATTACTTCCTAACGTATCTTTATAAAATTGTATCTATTTTTATACCAAAAAAATCACATAATGGCCACAACTACTTATAATAACATCAAAATTTCAATTTAATGTTATTAATATATAAGCTCAGGCAATGACTGCTGGTTAGGAAGAAACCATCCATTTCCTCCGCTAGATAGGAAGGTTATTGTCCCTCTTGTGAATTGCTTGAATTTCCAAGACTTATTTAACACAGTATTTGGCACACAGAAGAGACTCAATAAGTACTGTTACTTAAGGGAAGGAAAGCAGGTGTAGATGAGAAAGAAGCTATTGAATTTAAATTCTGGATCTTTCATATAGTCTTCTAATATCAAGAACCCTGATAGATTTTTGAAACACACAAACACACACACACAACCACCTATATATATCATATACATATAAACTATATGTATAGTGACTTACATGTGAATATCAACACTATTTGGAGGAAAATACCATTTTAACAGAGTAAGCACCTTATTTTAAGATCATATTCTGTAACTACAGGAAAAAAAGGAACAGAATAAAACTTTGATATTACTTGTCTAGAGTTTAGATGTATTGGTAATCATGTATAAATTGTTTCATGATATTTTAGAAGTCTGTAATAATTGCTACAAAGTTAATTGCTTGCTTTACGTGAATTAAGAAATAAAGTACCATCTTTTTTTCCTAAGAACTCAGAGCCTTTTTGAAAGCCTGAAACTCTCTTTTTAACACTAGTTACTAGGCTGGCTGAGGAATAAGACGATCAAAGCAATATCTAAGAAAAAGGAAGGATGGAAGGAAATGAGGGAAGGGGGGAGAAAAGGAGTGGGATAGGTAGAGAACGAAGAAACAGAAAGAGAGGAGGAAAAGGAGGAGGAAGGGAGGGAAAAAGGGAGGAAAGAAGGTGGGAGGGAGGAACAAATGAATCAAAAATGTTTTCTTCCTCTTTGAACAGAAAGATACATAATAGTATGTGCAAATGTAGCCATTTAAAGAAAGTAGGGGTCACTTAGAAGCAAATAAAATCAGAAATGGCTCTGGTGATTTATGTTCTTTTGACACAGCTGCTTCAAGAGGCACAGCCTTACTCTAGATTGCAAGAGTGGGCAAAGGAGGAGGGGAGAATTCTCCAGCTCCCCGCCTCCTTCTACTCTCCAGTCTTCCACTAGTGCTACCCACTAAACCAACTCAACAGAAGCAGAAGCCAAGGGAGCTCGGCTTGGAAATGTGGAGAGTACGGCAGAGAAGGATGAGTGAAAGGATCATAGGGCAAATAAGGAAATGACCAACACGGCAAAATACTGAATTTGGTAAGAGCATCAATAACCAAGACAACCCAAGAGAATCAAAACTATATTGTTACCCAGTGTAACGCCTATGTGACATAGCTGAATTTCTACCCTGCCCTAACTCTGCTTATCCTTAAGAAACAGGATGCCTATGATACAGTTTCCTTTGTAGCCAGACTAGCTGAGACTGGTTAGGACCAAGACAGCCGACTGAAGGACGTCAAAAAGACCTCAGGCTTCATTATGATCTCATTTCCATGCTAAATGACACTCCCATCAGTGCCATGACAGTTCACAGTCACCAAGACAATGACTGGAAGACGCCATAAAAGGACAAAAAAGGCAGCACTCCAGTTCTGAAATGTTCACCGCCCACTTCCAGAAAAATCGTGAATATTCCTTTTGCTTTTAATGTCCAACTCCTTCATTAGAGAAACACTACATTTTAACCCCCTCATCCTTTACTAGTCGAGAAGTTGATTGGTGAGCCAAGCTCCCTCTTCTCAATTCCACGGCCACTGAATAAAGCCTGTACTACTTGACATACATTTTCCTAACAGTATAATTCACAAGAAATAATAGAAACAACCCAAATGACCATCTACTGAGGAATGAATAAACAAAATGTGGACTACCTATACAGTGTAATTTTATTTGGCCATAAAGAGTACTGTTACATGTTACAAAACAGATGAACTTTAAAAATATTACGCTAAATGAAAGAAGCCAGACACAAAAGCCCACATGTATGATTCCATTTCTACGACATGTCCAGAACAGACACAAAAGCCCGCATGTATGATTCCATTTCTATGACATGTCCAGAACAGACACAAAAGCCCGCATGTATGATTCCATTTCTATGACATGTCCAGAACAGATACAGCCATAGAGACACAAACTAGATTGGTGGTTGACAGGGGCTGGTAGGAAGAAGAGGGGAATTAGAACTAACTACTAACAGGTATGAGGTTTCTTTTGGGGTGATGGAAGTGTTCTGAAACTAGATAGTAATAATGGTTGCACAAAATAAAAATAGAGTAAAAACCACTGAAGTGTGTAGTTTAAAGGAGTGAATGTTATGTTATATGAATATCCCTCAACTTTTAAAATATTAAAGTGAAAAAGAAAGAAATAAAATAAATACAAAAAGTGAGAGTATTAACAGGCCTTCCAGATTTGGGTTAAAACTCACGTACATGTCCATGGTTGTTAAAAGGCAATGTCATCAATATTGAAGGTCATTCCTTCTTGCTGAAAAAAAGTGTGGTATTATTTTCAGCTTCCTAATCGCTAATTAATACATCTGAAGCAATTCTGCCACTGATTTACAAGCAAGTAAGATGGCTAAGTCATTTTTTCAGGAGTCCATAATGAGAGGGCGGTCTCTGGCAGTCATAATTAAAATGAATACTTTCATAGTTTTACATGATGAACTGGCAAGCTATAATACAAAGAAGCAAAAGTTTCCTTTTCCCCCCGCCAAGATCTATTCAAGCTTAAAAGTATCTCTAGTTTTTTCCTTAAAAGGAAATAGTTCAACAGGGGTTGAAAATATAAAGAATACAAGACAGTAATAGGGAAAAGAAGAAAATAATCTGATATGAAGAGAAAGCTACAGATTCAAAGCTTGACAATAAACCAGACCAAGCGTCAAGACTAATCGGTGAATTCCAATTCAGCTGCATGAAACAACTGCCTGGATGAGCAAAACAAACAATGCTGAACACCTTTGACAGATTTACCACATTTTTGTAAACCTCTCCACAATGCAAAACGATACTCAGATAAGCTACCTGTGGCCTAAGAAATTATCAACAAATTAAATGGAAGTTGCCTTAAACGTCTATCATAAGTGACAGCTTCTTAGAATAACGCAATTTGAACTTAAAATGAATAGTTTTGTTGTGATCAAGATACAAAAAATTTGATATATGTTGTAATCAGTCACACTTGGGGCTAGATGTGACTGTTATAAAATAGAACATCAGTTCTCTATGAAAACATCTAACTTGATAAGAGAATATGAATAATGCACTTTCTTTGTGTAAGTAAATGGTGAGCTTAACAAAGCCAATTTGACAGATAAAGTTATGAAAATTTAAAGACAACTGCTAAAGAACAACCATAAACAAGATAATTTTACAGACATTAACTACAAGTGAAATACCAAAACTGAAACCTAAGAAAAAGCACTGTATTATCTACAGAGCATAAATTTTGAACAGAGTATTTTTAAAAAGCAATATGAGGCTAGGAAATGTATATTTATGTTACACAGTTCAAAATCTACTTTCTAGAATTAAGGTCCATACCAGGAAAAATTCTCTCAAACCATGTATTTCCTATACTCTGACACCATAACAATCATCAACACAGAAGAGGACTTCTGTGACCAAAGGTACGGGAACTTCTCCCCACCACCAAGCAGCAGACACCAACTGGGTATCCTCCAATTCAATCCTGACACAATCTACCAGGAGACAGTGTCAGATCCCACAGGTTGGGGGCTCAGTCCCCAAGACTGCCCCCCACACCAATAAACAGCAGTCACAAGTCTGGGCCTCCTGAACTTCAAGTTGGGATTCCCATGGTCCCCTCTTTGGGTTCAATTAGTTTGCTGGAGTGGCTCACAGAATTCAGGAAAGCACTTACTTATGTTTACCAGTTTTGTATAAAGGATATTGCAAAGGATACAGACAAAGACACGCATAGGGTAAGGTATGGGAGAAAGGGCAGACAACATCTTTTTTTTTTTTTTTTTTGAGGCAGAGTCTCACTCTGTCACCCAGGCTGGAGGGCAGTGGCGTGATCTCGGCTCACTGCAACCTCCGTCTCCCAGGTTCAAGAGATTCTCCTGCCTCAACCTCCCCAGTAGCTGGGCCTACAGGCACCTGCCACCATGCCCAGCTAATTTTTTTGTATTTTTAGTGGAGACAGGATTTCACCATGTTAGCCAGGATGGTCTCAATCTCCTAACCTCGTGATCCGCTGGCCTTGGCCTCCCAAAATGCTGGGATTACAGGCGTGAGCCACGCGCCCAGCCCAGGGCAGACAACTTCTATGCCCTCTCTGGGTAAGCCACCCCAATGTGTTCAGCTATCAGGAAGCTCTTGGAACCCAGTTCTCTTGGGTTTTTGTGGAAGCATGCCTTCCCCCAGGGTATGAGGCAGGACCCTCTCAGGGTAGAGTCTTAACAACCACAATCAGAAAGGTGAGGAAAGATTAGGGTCCTGCCTTGGAGCAGGTGGAAGAAAGAAGGAAGAAAGATTCTGTTTCCTGAGGCCTACCCTTGAAGTCTAACACACCCAGCATTTTAACGAAAGACTATAACAAGGGATATGGGAATTATGAGCCATGAACCATGGATAAAAACCTAATATATATATTATATTTTAGGTATTATATATTATATTAGGTATGATATCTATTAGGTATATTAGGTGTGATATATACATATAATTTTATATATATATTAGTTTTATATATATATATATCTTATAACACGACAAGGTCTCTAACAGCTATCTCCTAAAATCCCAGAATGTAAAGATGCTTTTCAGTAAAAATAATCCCATTAGGCATTATAACAAAGCTCCATGATCCAGCACAATTGGGGCCAGAAGTTGCTATGTATGTTGAAAATATTAGTTAAAAGAGGGAGTAATAAAGTACACACACACACAAAACAGTAAACATGTTATTTTAACTTAAAACCTAAATAGAATTATACATTCGCCCATCTTGTCACATAAAACTAAAGTTTGGGTCCTCTGATAAGGATTTTGTAGCATCTTTCTTATATGAACATACATCTCCAATGTAACGTTTATAATTCCCAACCCCCTCTGGACAAAAATGAATGAAAGCTAAAAGGTTCATGTAAAATAATCTACATGCAAAAGTCAATTAGGTTTATATCTTTTCTTTTCAAGTTCATACTTAATTCAAAATGCTTTTTACAACTTGTCCTTATTGAGATTTTCCCAATATTCAATAACTTTCTTTCCTGTCATATTCATAGATCATCACTTTATATAAAATTATGATATAGAATTATAATGGGAAAAAGCAGCATTGGCGGGAATGGGGGGAAAACTGACACACAGTATAACTGGTAGAAGCAGAACTGTATACGTGTAGTAGACTATAGTCTACTACCTGTGCTCAGTACTCTGTGGGAATCAGTCAGCAGCATTTACAATGAAATCTGTTAAGCAAAAGTAAGTTCACTATGTCTAGTAAACAGAGACTGGTTAAGTAAACCTCCATTGTACATATACTCCATTGAAAGTGAACAACCCATTAGGTAAAATAAATTAAGGTGGTGAGAGCAACAACATCAGGTTGGAAAGCCAAAGGAAGTACTGCAAAACTTTCTACAAAACACTATTTGCTGAATACTTACTTTAGGTTCACATACATCGAAGAGGTCACTTCTCAGCATAGGTACCGGTTTGGTTAACAAACCTAAAGCCTTCTATTTGTGCCTTGTAGTTCGCTACCACTTTGCCAAAATAAACAATATCTAGAATCCCAAGGCTGCCTCCAAAAACTTGCTTTCCAGGAAAAATTTCCAATAAACCTAATTGAAGGGAAGCCACATAGCAAAAAACACATTAACAGATAACCCAGAGGGAGTTGAAAATGTCTATTGAACAAAAGACTCCTTGAAGGTCTCTCTGAGTTCAGAAGTCAAGAAATCTTCTCAACAATCTGTCTGGATCACTACCCTGCCAGAACAATTCTCTTCCCACAGACTCTAAGATATCTAGAATATCAAAAAATATGGAAAGTTTACACTGTATATTACAAAGATGGGTCAGACGTTATTGTTCCCAATTTTTCATGAGCCTTATATTAGTCAGGGTTCTCTTAGAGGGACAGAACTAATAGGAGAAATATATAAAGGGGAGTTTATTAAGAATTAACTTACGCAATGGCAAGGTTCCACAATAGGCCGTCTGCAAGCTGAGGAGCAAGGAGAGCCAGTCCAAGTCCCAAAACTGAAGAACTTGGAGTCTGACGTTCAAGGCCTGGAAGCATCCAGCACGGGAGAAAGATATAGGCTGAGAGACTAGGCCCGTATCTTTTTCAAATTGTTCTGCCTGCTTTATATTCACTGGAAGCTGATTATATTGCGCCCACCAGATTAAGGGTGGATCTGCCTTCCCCAGTCCACTGACTCAAATGTTAATCTCTTTTGGCAACACCCACACAGACACACCCAGGATTAAAACTTTGTATCCCTCAATCCAATCCAGTTGACACTCAGTATTAACCATCACAAGCCTCCATAAAAGATGATTTGGCTTTCATGCCTCATTCACATAAGGCTTGGCCATGTTATTTGGCTAAAGAAATGTAAGTGCAAATCACATATGTTACTTATAAGCTTTTTAGAGCCATCCTAGAGTTTGTTCATTGCTCTTTCTCTCTCTCATGTGATCAGTGTGTCCCCATATTGGGGTTACTCCATTAACCTGTATTCTGGAGTGAATTTGACAGTTTCGGGAGAGCGCAGCTGACAACTACAGCCAAAATGAACAAGAAAGAGGCCTTTGTTGTGTAAGCCATCAAAATGTTGGAGTTGTTTGTAAAATGTCATGCCACAGTGAAAGCTGACTAATAGAGACAAAAAAAGATTAGATGAAGAAACAGAATCCAAAAGAAGCTGGTATCAGAATTACACCCCTGAACCAGAAACGGCTTTAAACCAATAAATAATGATCACTGATTTTCATATCAGTGTTTCTCAGACTATGGTTATGTACCAATTACCTTTCTTAAAAAACTTTAATTTCACTATAGACCAACAATTATGTAAATAAAATTAATGATTCAAAAACTGAAAGAAAAAAGATTTAAAACTCCAGCAGAATTTTTGTATTATTAGATTCTACAGAAATAAAATGACCCTGCCAAATTGCTATCAACATTCCTAAATGCTTATTCTCAATTTCTGACAATATCACTGAAAACAGATTACAGTTCACAGAACCCACTGGTCCACAGAGCACATGTTGAGTAGCACAGTTTCAGAGCATGTGGGATTAAGAAATATGAAGGCTTTTATCACACTGAAAACTTATATAACTGAAAAAAAAATTATAGACAAAATTGGTCCAAAAAAACTGTTAAAAACTTCTTCTTGCTATCTTTCCCACTCTGCAAAAATATCAGTGGTTCCTTTTTCTATAGGCATAAAAATCAGGGTTTGTTTCTTTTTTCCTTTCTTTCAGTCTATCAGTGATAGACATTTAGGTTATTTGAAAGGTGCCTAGCTCCCAGACTTAGTAATTTTAAATGAAATGCTTTCCGTTATAGCAAATAGGAACCCAATTATTTTATATTGACATATGTAGTTTACTGCCTTTCTCTCTTATTATCATCTAGATACTGGAAAGCAGCTAGTTATTTTCAATTATTTAGCAACCTGCAATAAACATGATTGAGAACCAAAACTCCAAGTATATTTTAAATCACATCTGATTTTCTAAAGAATCAGTCTTTGCTGTATTGCAGATGATTCAAAGTTTTAGAAATTCATCTCAGCCCTTTAAAGTAATTTCTAGTTTAACCAGGAAGACTTTTTCAGTGGTAAGAGTCCAATCCTGATGAATGTCAATATATATACACCATCCTTCTAGGTCGCTGCAGCAGCTGTTAGCTAAAAAAAAATAGTTGTTTAAAAATGACTGGAAGAAAAAGAAATGATTGTTGTATTTTCTCACAAAGAAAGAAAAATATATGTACCATATTTAAATTGAAGCTGTTTTCCTAGTAGTTTTTTTAAAACGTGGATGGCAAATCTGCCTTAGTTTTGGCAGAACAGACTATTTTACTTTTGCAAGGCTCAACTGCCTTTTGAAATTAACAGTAATTTTCTGAAATAAATAAAATGACCTTTGTAAATAAGAGGGGTTTTTTTTTTAATCTTGCCAATTAACATTTCTGTAGCACTGATTAAGGTACAAAATTTCTCACATTCACAATCTAGTTAGTACCCAGAGCAAACCAGTTAGGCAGTTAAAACAATTATGATCACGTTTATCCCCAATGAGCCAGAGGAAGAACCATTGTTTAGAGAGCTCAACTGTGTTTTGAAACTCTAACTCCCATCATTTTTTATTTTACACACCAATTCATGATGATTTCTTTATTCTTTATTTGTATTTATCTATTTATTTTCTGGTAAAGATAGGGTCTATCTCTGTTGCCCAAGATGGTCTCAAACACCTGAGTGATCCTCCCACCTCGGCATCCCAAAGTGCTAGATTACAGATTACAGGTGTTAGCCATTGAACCCAGCAGGCAATTTCTTTCTTAAATAGCATTTATATTTGATTATTCTAAGTACCTGTAACTAAAATAGTCTCAGGTCAGTAGGCACAAAAAAAAAAAGAAAAAAAATCTTTCTTTTTGCTCAACTATTATTAGGAAAAAACAGATTTTATGTTAATAAGGGAAAAATAAAATACAGAATCCCTGAAGAGTGTGCATGTGTGTGTGTGTGCGTGTGTTAAGGCATGGTTAGTTCAGTTATCTAAGAGTATATTTTCACGTAGGTTGTCATCACAATAAAAATTCTGTGTTCACTAAAGTCATACTGACCCACGTGTATATCTTTTTTTACAAAGAAACCTTCTAAATGCATCATTGGCTCATAATTCAGGCTCCACTCTCAATTTTCAAATTGTTTGTTTGTTTGTTTGTTTTTGAAAGTCAAAGCCCATTAGTGAAAAAAAGCTGAGATCCCATTCACAAAGAGACTTTGAGATCCTATAACTTTGAGCATAAAAAAAGACATCCTTTCATCTAAAAAAGAAAATAGACATTTAAGTTTCCCAATATACTGCCTGTCCTTAACTATTTTCTATCACAGTTTCATTTACTGTAGTCTTTTCTTATCTCTTCAATAAAAATAAAGGCCCACTGATTACATCTGCTGCTTTTCATGCCCTTAGTTACTAAATATTTGTTGATTGAGAATCATTAAATGAATGTTATCACAAGGATATGGAGAAATTTAAAATTATGCAATACATCTTTATAAAGAGTGGAATTTTAAAAGTCAATGTAAATTGGGAAAAAAAGTTAACAGAGGACATTTTTACAATAAAATATGGGCCAGGTCATTTTAGTTTCCTGTTTACAAAACTTTTTTTAATTACTGTACTTTTAACATTTAAGTATTAAGTCCAAGAACATAAAATTTTTAAATGCAATTCTACAAACACACACAGCACAACTTTTAATAAATGAGCAATAGTCATTATGACAGTTTACAAATCCAGTTTTCATATAGTCCCTTTCCTATATTTTTATATTTATAGAAACTATTAAGTGGGTTTCATCATAAATACGGGGGTGGGGGAACCAAATGCAACTATCAGATATTAATGGTGGTTCTTATAGTAGTTGGGTATCTTTACATAAAAATTTAACTTAAACATTCTCAAGATCCTCAACCTCTGCATGGAATTTTAAAAAAGAAAACTAGTAAAATAGAATGCCTTGATTATAGGCAGATTTCTAAGTGGTCTAGTAACAAAAAGTCAAGGCAGTCACTTAGAGAAGATGGGGAAATACTTGTGTTTATGTAAAAGAAAAAATTATTAATAACAACCATGACTTAAGTGAGTAGTCTCTTATCCTCAAAATACATTTAATAATTACCACCAGGCCAAGCTAATCTGAATTATCATATCTCATGGTCTTTTACAAAAGTGTCCATGAAATTTTCCAACAACTCTCCAGACACATCTAATTTTTGGGACTACACCATGAAGTATTTTCAATCCTTAGACCTGTACTTTCCAATAAAGAAGCCAGTAGCTACAAGAGGCGATAGAGCACTTGAACTGAGGCTAGTGCAACTTAGAAACTGAATTTTATATTTTATTTCATCTTAATTAAGTTATTAATTTAAATTTTAAAAGTGGTATTCAAGTCAGTTACTGGAAACCTCTTAATTTTGTTTGGAAAAAACTGGGTATATGAACATACTTTTAAACTGAAAATTTTATTAAATTTAAATTTAAATTAAGTGCAGTCTGCCCTCAAGTTGCACATCTACTGATTCAACCAATCTTAGATTGAAAATATTTGGAAAAGAAAAGTGGATGGTTGCATCTGTACTGAACACTTAAACA
Source organism: Pongo pygmaeus (assembly GCF_028885625.2). Lineage (NCBI taxonomy): Eukaryota > Metazoa > Chordata > Mammalia > Primates > Hominidae > Pongo > Pongo pygmaeus. The sequence continues at coordinate 13,819,125 of NC_085930.1, read as the reverse complement.
GTCTTTTTTTTCTGGTCATTATTCCATAAACAATACAGTATAACAAATATTTATAAAGCATTTACATTGTATTGGGTATTGTAAATAATCCAGACATGATTGAAAGTATAAGGGAAGATGCGCCTAGGTTATATGCAAATACTACATCATTTTATACAAGAGACTTAAACATCCTTGGATTTTGGTATCTACAAGAAGTTGTAGAACAAGTTCCCCATTGACACCGAAGAATTACTGTATTTGCAATGAAAACTTACCATCTGAATTAATACTTGCTGTACCCAGATTTCAAAGATGTGGTACAATAAAAGAATGAAAATCTCATCGATAAAATTTACATTGATTAAATGTTAAAATGATATTATTTTATATACTAGGTAAATATAATTTATTATTAAATTTTATTCTACTGTTCTCCTTTCACCTTTTTAATATTGTTACTAAAATCTCTGAATTATGTAAGTGGCTTGCATTTTATTTCTGTTGGACAGTGCTGTCTTAGACAATGCATACTAATATAAAACCCAAAGTTCTGTTAAGTCAGGTTCCTTGAAGAATAATTTACATTGCATTAACATTTGTTCTTTATACATGTACATTTCTATAAATGTTGATAAATTCATACAGACAGGTAACCAGCACCACAATCAGGATATAAAACATTTTCACCACCCCAAAAAGTTCCCTCGCGTCCCTCTGTAATCAACCTTTACCCACCACCCCAACCCCTGACAACAATGATCTGTTTTCTGTCCCTACAGTTTTGCTGTTTCTAAAACGTCATAAAAATTGAATAACACAGCATGTAGACTTTTGAGCCCAGTGAAATCAAATTTTAAATATTATACCATTCTGTGGTATTAAAGGATTATGATCATTTTGATATTCCTTTTCCTTGTATCAAGAACCTTTACCAAGGCCTATTTTTTCCAGTTACTCCACTTTCAAAACTGAACTTTCTTCCTTGTCATCATTCTAGTAATGCATTTACCCTTCAAGAATAAAACTTAGTAGATTGTATTACAGTTATTTACATTACAGCCTTTCCTCCCACCAGACTCTAAGCTGGAAACCTGACTTTGCTTTCCACAGCGTTAACTCTGTCTAGTTGGAGTTAACAGTGCAAATGACAATGCTGAGAAGATATTTCCCTTTGTGTTCTAAAACAAGGTAAAGGAAAAAAAGAAATGAGTGATGGAGGTTACCCCCCAGATTAGATATCTACTTTGATTGAAGACACCAAAAAGAGTAAAAGGCTATACAGAGGATCCAAGAACTATGATGCCAGCCAGCCAAGTGTGAATGCTAGCGGAGCTTTATGCCAATATTTTTACCTGGATTGCTACTGGTTTTGTCAGAGCTTGCAAGCAAAGTCAAGTAAATTTGGAGTTGTCTTCCTAATAGCATTTTTCTCATAAACCTTGTTATTTCTAGTACATGATTTTACAGAACATAAAGTCTTTCAAGAATACACATATCACATTATAACAGAAACAGCTGTACCATACAAAGAGCTTAATAAATTCTAAGGCTCTATCTGAAAAGCCTGATATTTATTTGTAATCATTAATGTTCATATGGTTAAATACATGAAATATAAGAAATATACGTATTAAATAGTTAATAAGATATTACTATTTAGTTCAATGCTTTCAAGTACTTACTAAAATCTCCAGTAAGAAAAACTCCTTCTGCTCCCGGGACCCATTCTTTGCAGTATAAACCACCATCAGCACATCTGTGGACGCCAAATGATTCATAGCCTCTGGAAAACTTATCAATACCACCTTCATTTTCTCCAATGTTCTTCAAAATTTGGCTAAACTGCTTATACCTTTGAAGAAGTGTGAAAGAAAATAAGTTAGAAAATTAAACAGTCTTCTAGAAAAGCTACTGTAATTAAGTAACTGCTTTAGTCTTATTCAGGGAAAAAAAAAGACATTATTAAAGAGGAATAATATAAATAATTTCATTTATTAGTAGAGGTTACCTGGTAGGATAAAATCACTCTTATTTAAAATAAACTGAGCTAATCTAACTAGCATTTTTTGTAACTTCAAGCACTGGTATGAGAGAGGAAATATGATGGTTATACTATTTCATGAATTTTTTAAAAAACTAGCATTACAGCAACTTCCATGTCGAGACAGTGTAATGGAACCGACTCTCTACATCTCTCTCCTCTGATTCCTAAGAAAATGAAATAACACAGTCAAAATTCAGCAAGAAAAATAAAATTAGCCTACTGCAGGGTTTGGCAAACTTTTCCTGTAAAGGGGCAGACGGCAAATATTTTAGGTTTGGCAGCCATATGGTCTCTGTCACAGCTACTCAAGGGTGTCTCTGAAGTACGAAAGGGGTCATGGACAAAAAGTTAATGAGTGGGTGTGGCTGTGTTCCAATAACACTTTATTTACAAAAACAGGTGGTGGGCCAGATTTGGCCTGCAGCCTTTTCCTTCCCTAAAGCAACTAAGCATGTCAAGAACATATACCATATCAAAGCACAAAAGCCAGTAGCCACAAGAAGAAATCACAGATTCCTAAGCAGGACAAAGAACAGCACATGCCTGCTCCTGACCCTCTCCCAGTTCCCCTGGATCAGGTACTGGTACACCAAAAAGTACTACCCTATTTTCATTAGTATCCCCTATATTCAGTAAGAAACAAACTAGGAAAAACTTGGTAAAACTGGAGAAGTAAACCATGTGGCAGGTGCTCTATGTCAGAAGTGAAGGTTCCAGAACTATACAATGAACTAGGCAATGCCAATAAGCTTCTCTACACCTCCCCATACCCTCGGGGTTAAGGAATCTTTCCCAGAAAGATGGCAGGAATCGAGGCACGGGATATCCAGGGAATATACAAAATTTGAGATGCAGAATAATGAACCATATCTCAACTTAAGCTACATAGAAAATGGACCTTTTTACAAATATTTCACATTATACAACTTAATTAAAAATAAACTCAAAAGAATAAGAGCTGAAAGATTATATGACAACAGAATGAAAAGTAAAAGACTGCAGACTTAAGGAAATAAATGGAGGAATAAAGTATATCAATAGATAATGATGAGTAAGTTAGACTCAACAAAAAAAAGTACATAGTATAGCAAAAATAGCAAATTATTAAATCAATAAATAATTGAGAATTGAAATAATTAAAGAAAAACAATGAATTTGAATATATTAAAGAGAACCTAAGAGATACCCAACATAGACCAAAAAAAGATCCAAATATGGATACAGCTGCTGACTGAAAAATGAAACCAAATAAAATGAATATAGAAGTTATAAAACTGGAAAATTATCCTAAAGAATTAAATCCACATATTAAAAAGAGCATACAATGTTTTAAGAAAGGTTTGGGAAACAAAGACACACAAAATGTATCCCAATTTAAGCAACTGAAATTCAAAAGATAAAAGAAATGAGTCTATAGACAACCAGGCAGAAAAAGGCAACATTAATTAAAAACCAAAAGATAAAGCCAACTCCACACAATTCTAAGAAGGAAAAGTAGTAATCTAGGAATATCCTAGGAGACAAGTTTCTATTCATATCTAAGTGATTTTTAAAAATATTGTCAAATTTAAAATTGAGTTTTAGTCAATGACACTAATGAACCATTCTAGAAGAAAAATAAGCTACTTTACATTTTTCTAAATGGCAATTAAAAATTAAAAACAAACACATACAAGAATGAACAGTCATTGTAGGAGTGTGTCTAAGAACTGACTCCTTAAATATAGAACCTTGGCTAGACAACTGTGGAACTGTGTGAATGTGATCATGAAAAAAGGATCTCAACTGACAAAGTAAAAATATATTTAAAAAAAGGCATGAGTGAAAGGGGGATGAAATTTTATAGCGGAGAGTCACTCAATACAGAGTAAAATTTAAGGTTGTCATCATTTACTTTTTAATTTCTTTATTAATCTTAGATGAGCATTTAAGAAATAACTATTTAAGGTAAAGAAAGTTGTATATGAATTCCAATAATTTCTTCTTTCCATTTCACATTAGTTTCATTGTTTAAAGTTAACAGACATTTCTTTTCTCATGTCTCATTATAGTATTTCTATCAAGCATTTTCTCTAACCTGCTATCTAAAGATAGGCATATAAAAATATCAAGAATGATATACCCTTAATATCAGTGAGGATTATTTTGGTGAGGTTTCTTTTTACTTTCTCTGTTGCATTGTTGTAATCACGTATAACAAATAACTACCATTTAAAAAAAATTAAGTACAGTTTTCCTAAAACTATAATTTTTCACATTATTAAAACAGCAACATAATTTTATATAATATTCATAGGAATTTTACTGAGTATGTAAAACTAGGTTTATAAAATTTGAGGAACTGAAATCATTTGAAATAGATCTATGGAGCAAAACCGAGTTTCTGAAATAGTATTAAGCAGAAGTAAAAATTCAGTATGTGATGAAAGGGCATTTCAAAACAGTAAGAAAAGGATGGCTTATTCAATAAAATATTGAAATCTATAAGTTTGTCATAAAAAAGTAGATCTCTAAAACCAAAATAACTTCCAGAGAGATCAAATTTATAAACTTTAATATTTTAAAAATAAGTAAGTCCAAGAGATCATGGAAAATGAAATACAAGTGGCCAATAAACATTGGAAACAATGATCAAACTCATATATAACTAAAGAAGTGCAAACCTAAACTTCAAAATTCAATTTTCCACCTAAAAGACCCAGAAACATATGATAGTCTATATGGATGGGATATGGTTCGGGAGAAGACATTTTCAAATGCTCTTGGTTGAAATATAAATTAGAAAACAATTTGGCAACAGCTATGAAAATTTCAAAATCACACTCTTCAAGTAAGTAACTCTATTTTTAGAAATTTGTCCTTTGGATATACATCACACAAAGATGCAAAGACATCTATGTATACAATAATATTTATTCTTTATGGCATTATTTATACTACAAAACCATGGAAAATAACCCACCTTCGCAACAGTGGGAAACTAGGTGAATAACTGTGGAATATCCAAATGATAAATTATATGACAACCATTAAAAAAATGAGGTAGGGCAAAATGTGCTGATATGGAATCCTGCCCGAAATAATCCCAGTCTCACAGATAGTTTTATTCAAGGGGACATAAACTGAACCACCCCAAGGAGCCAGGCCAGGCAGATGTAACAAATATGAGGAGCTGACCCCACACAAGAAACACAAAATTGCAAAGCTGATGATAACATAATTAAGGAAAACAATGCAGAAAGAAACTGTTGAGATGGAAAGTACAAGCCTCATCTAAAAGCACAGCCTCTATTTAATAGTTACACCTCATTGCTGCGTAGCATAGTTTGTCCAATCATGTAATTATTCAAGAACATAAAAAAATACAGATTTTTCTATGAACTCTTCCTAATTTAAACAGTGGCAACTGTTTCAAAATACTTAAAATACTTACCTAGACAAACAAACTAGATATGCAGGCCTGATGGAACACCATATGCAAACTCTTTAAATAATATGAGAAAAGGTTCTGTGTGTGTTTTTTTTTTTAACCTCTTCCCAATATCAGTCAGCTATACTTCTTGGAATATGGAAATGCTAATCCATATTAAGTTACGTAAATAATAACAGGCAATAAAATGACCAAACAGTGTGGAACAATCAACAAAACAAAAACTGAACTTAGGGTAAAAAATATACACACACATACACCCTCATAATACAAGGAAAACTACTGATTTTCCAAACAGGTATAACGTTGGGAGGATAAACAAATGTGGTAATAATTTTACTTTCCATGTTGGTATAATACCTTACGATAAATTTTTAGATTTATGTAAAGTTTAAGTTTAAAAAATAATCATTTTTAGAAAGTTTCTTATTTTCAAACATCCCATTTAGTGAAATTTCAATGGAACCACGATTATAGCATTATATTACTTAACTAAATATCTTGACTTCCCTCAAGGTCAGCCCTACAGCTTCTGATACAGAAATACACATTGCACTTTGAAATCATTGTGGCTCAAAAAGGAAAATGCCTGAGGATACAGCAAGCTCATCATGCCTGTGCCCTCTCCTATTATAGTCATCTCTCCTAATATTTTGCTATGAATTTAGAGGATATTTAAAAACTAGGTCAAATTTTTGGTAACCAAGAACATAAAATGAAACTACCACAGGAACTAGCATTTTGTATAGATATAAAGAGCTGTTATAAAAATTATCAGATGTGATGTCTATATCAATGTTTTAAATCCTCTGTTACATAGGAAGAGACAGAGGCAAACAGAGATACAGAAATTGTCCAAGGTCAAGAAAGTAATAAGCAATAAGGACATCACATCACTAATCACAAAAGGTAGATTTCAAGTTAAATCTCCAATTAAAAGTCATATTTCACTTTTAAAGAAAGTTATTTATGTTGTTTTACTCTTAAGGTAATTAATCTTTTTTTTTTTTTTTTTGAGACAGAGTCTCGCTCTGTTGCCCAGGCTGGAGTGCAGTGGTGCAGTTTCGGCTCACTGCAAGCTCCGCCTCCCGGGTTCACACCATTCTCCTACCTCAGCCTCCCAAGTAGCTGGGACTACAGGCGCCCACTACCACGCCCAGCTAATTTTAAGGTAATTAATCTTACAATTATATTTAACCTTATAATTATATTTAATTAATTTAATCTTATAATTAAGAGAAACAGGGGTAGCTGATACTAGCTTTATTTCTAGAAATAGTCCACGTTCAAATCCTGACTCTGTTACACACCATATGTGACTTTGAATAAGTCCCTTAATCTCCTTTTTCCTGATTTTTTTAACATGTTAATTGGGGGCTCGGGGGAACCTCACAGATTGTAAGGAATCAATGAAACACAGCAGGAGCATTCCCCACAATATTCAATAAACGGTGGCTGGAACTTTTCTCCACCTCAAAGTGGCAACACTATAGTGTACTTTTTACTTTATCAATTTTCTTTTACTTACTACACTTGCTTAGATTTTAAAACACATATTAGCTATTAGCAACATTACGATTTTTCCCATCAAGTTCCAAAAGTGTTTAAGAATGCTTTCCATTTTTTTCCTGGAATAGAAAAATACAAATATAAATACACTAACACATATCACACACTCCAAATTGATTTGAATATATGAGTTATGGAAAGTCTGGAAGAAAATAAAGTTGACTGGACTAGCTGGGGTGGGGTGGAGGGGCGGCAGGGAGTTACTACTAGGAGATAGGTATAAAAACAAAATGAAACAAGCTAAAAATCTTTGCTCTCCTGGAAGGCAGTTGGTTCATCCCAGATCAGTACTGAAGCTCTAATTACAGACAGCATTGTGAACACAGGAGATATGTCAGTAGAGATGGATCATCCCTTACCTGGAAATGTATTGGGTATAGAATCCATTCTCAAGTGCTTCTGAGCAGGCCAGAAACCCAAGAAACACATGAGTAAAACTCCTTTCTTAATAGCTGATTTTTAAGATTTTATTTTGTCATTTGCTTCCTACGGGAGACTTGGATTCGAAGCAAGAAAAAGCACAGAAGTAAAACTTCAAGAGAAATTTTTAATAGCTCAAAAGAGGGAAAATAGGGTTAAAGGAGTGGAGAGTTGAAAATTTTTGGAAGGGTAAAAAAGCTCTCCAACTTTCCAGCACCATCTATTAAATAGGGAATCCTTTCCCCATTTCTTGTTTTTGTCAGGTTTGTCAAAGATCAGATGGTTGTAGATGTGTGGTATTATTTCTGAGGGCCCTGTTCTGTTCCATTGGTCTATATCTCTGTTTTGGTACCAGTACCATGCTGTTTTGGTTACTACAGCCTTGTAGAAAGCTGAAACTGGATCCCTTCCTTACACCTTATACGAAAATTAATTCAAAATGGATTAAAGACTTAAATGTTAGACCTAAAACCATAAAAACCCTAGAAGAAAACCTAGGCAATACCATTCAGGACACAGGCATGGACAAGGACTTCATGTCTAAAACACCAAAAGCAATGGCAACAAAAGACAAAATTGACAAATGGGATCTAATTAAACTAAAGAGCTTCTGCACAGCAAAAGAAACTACCATCAGAGTGAACAGGCAACCTACAGAATGGAAGAAAATTTTTGCAATCTACTCATCTGATAAAGGGCTAATACCCAGAATCTACAAAGAACTCAAACAAATTTACAAGAAAAAAACAAACCACCCCATCAAAAAGGGGGTGAAGGATATGAACAGACACTTCTCAAAAGAAGACATTTATGCAGCCAACAGACACATGAAAAAATGCTCATCATCACTGGCCATCAGAGAAATGCAAATCAAAACCACAATGAGATACCATCTCACACCAGTTAGAACGGCGATCATTAAAAAGTCAGGAAACAACAGGTGCTGGAGAGGATGTGGAGAAACAGGAACACTTTTACACTGTTGGTGGGACTGTAAACTGGTTCAACCATTGTGGAAGACAGTGTGGCAATTCCTCAAGGATCTAGAACTAAAAATACCATTTGACCCAGCCATACCCATTACTGGGTATAAACCCAAAGGATTATAAATCATGCTGCTATAAAGACACATGCACATGTATATTTATTGCAACACTATTCACAATAGCAAAGACTTGGAACCAACCCAGATGTCCATCAGTGATAGACTGGATTAAGAAAATATGGCATATATACACCATGGAATACTACACAGCCATAAAAAAAGGATGAGTTCATGTCCTTTGTAGGGACATGGATGAAGCTGGAAACCAACCTTCTCAGCAAACTATCACAGGGACAAAAAAACCAAACACCACATGTTCTCACTCATAGGTGGGAATTGAACAATAAGAACACTTGGACACAGGAAGGGGAACATCACACAACGGGGCCTGTCATGGGGTGTGGGGAGGGGGGAGGGATAGCATTAGGAGATATATCAAGTGTAAATGACAAGTTAATGAGTGCAGCACACCAATATGGCACATGTATACATATGTAATAAACCTGCACGTTGTGCACATGTACCCTAGAACTTAAAGTATAATAAAAATAAATAAATAAATAAATAAGCTGTCCAACTCCGTCTTTAAAAAGACTGCAGGTGTCTCACAGAAACTTTCTTTCTTAAGTGAAAAATAACCAAAATATACAAAATTATTCATATATTAAGACTGCCAAATGAAAGTTAACCATTCGGGACTTTAAAGTGAGTATTTTATGTTCCTCAATCAGGGCAATTATTCAACAAAAATACCCAACATACTTATTGCAGGATAAACATATTTATTGTGTGCTAATAATTCAGTTACGTAAAACAAGATCCTTCTTGTAAGATGTTCATCCGTGCAACGGGAAACAACGTCCAACTCATGAAAGGATAGGCCTGAGATAAGCAAGTGTTCACAGAAGAATGAGCAAGACCAGGAAGGAACTAGTGATTTTGATTGGAAGAAGAGATTAGGAGAAGGCTTTAGGGAGTAGCTGGCATTTGTGCTGTATCTTGAAGGATGAGTAATACATTTTGACAGCTGGAGAAAAGACAGAGAAGCACATTACATGTGTAAAAATTGGATGCTTCTTGAAGACATGACGACTAGCTGTGTGTAATCAGAGCAGGAGAAAGTGGAGTATTCCAGTGGCGAATTGGGATGAAAAAGATTGTCTGCAATCAGATAATAAGTGGAATAAAACATAAAATCCTTAAAAACTTTACAGAGGAGATAACTGATATGATCAGAGACATGTTTTACAGGGAGCAGTTTGAACGATGAATTTTATTAGGCAGAGTCCATAAATTAATAAAGTATTTATTAAGTAAACTATTAAGCACAGATATTGGCAGATCCTCCTGTTATACAAGAGTGAGCAATGAAAAGAATTTTTTAAATGACATCATGGTACACATGGTTTCTTATTTTTGAGAACTATTTCTTATTTTTAAAATGTTGTAAATGTCATCAAATCACCAAATGCATCTATTTTCAAAATCCTACATAAATTTTCAGTGGCATTTCCAATCTGTATTCAACTTAGCACACACTCTTCACTTCATCTATCAGAAAACAGTAGAAATGAAACTGAGCAAAGGTGACAAGGAATAGTGAAATCCACCTATTTATTATACAAGCATTACTGAGAGTCTACTGTATATCCAGTACTATGCTAGTCACTGAGAATATAGAGATAAAAGACATTATGAAGTCCACAACTTGAAGATATTCTCTGTTACGTATGGGAGACCGCAGAAGAGAAAGCAAGGAGTAGGAAAGCATTACATAAGTTACTGATAAAGACAATCAGAAAACAGAGTGTAATTCTGAATGTAATTCTTTCCTTTGAACTAAACTAAATGGTATTCTTCACTTTGAAATTCCACAAAGACTGGGAAAATTATCTATTTTGAACCCTGATGTCTTCCTAGTACATAAAATACTGGCACATAGTTAAGTATTCAATGAACAAATATTTAGTGAGCACCAATTATCTGTCAGATTCTTTCAATGGTGATAAAATGGTTAGAGTTAGGTTCAAGATTATGATTATTATGTTTGAATTTGAATCCTAATCCTACTGCTTACCAACTGTAACTAAATTTTCTAATCTGAAATAAGAATAATAATGGAACTTACCTTGTAAGTCTGCTTTGAAAATCAAATGAAATAATGTACCTAAACTTTTTAGCACAATATCTTTCATCTGAAATAATGAATACACTATTAATTAATGTATTCAATAAGATTGATGGAAATGAGATAAACAGAAAAATTAATAGACTATTAAAATATACAAAAGATATAATTCCTGTAACTATATTAGATATAATATAGGTGGCTTCCTGATTTAGTCAGTCCCACTGGCTCTCCTTGTATGCTTGCCTGACTGGCCCTATAGAGGCTGTGTCTTGCAAGCAGCTCTCTGATGAGGCCAGATACTGCAAGTCTTGATCAGTTTGAACTGTTATAACAAATAGACTGGATGGTTTAAACAACAAGCATTTATTTCTTACAGTTCTAGAGGCTGTGAAGTCCAAGACTGAGAACCAGCAGATCCAGCGTTTGGTGAGGGCACTCTTCCTTGTTTTCCGATGGCCACATTCTCATTGTATCCTGACATGGTAGACAGGAAAGGGAGGAAACAAGCTAAACACTCCCCAGTCTCTTCTTATAAAGCCACTAATCACTTCAGGAGAGGGCCCTTGTGATCTAATTAATCACCTCCCACAGGTACCATCTCCAAACATCATCACATGATGGATCAGAGTTTCAACATTTACGGTCTGAGTGGGTATAAACATTTAGTTCATAGCAAAATAAAATGAATGTGTAGAAGAATAAAGGCTCCAAAGGACAAACTTTGACTATTACGAGACAGAAAATGGGAAGAAGTCCTTAGATAAATTCCTCACTCTTCCTCTTTAACATCCTGTGTGACCAAATGACCAGCTATAAAAGGAGATATATCCTCTCACTTGAGAATTCAATGCATCAGCTTGGGTGTCTATCAAGATCAAATGTATACAGATCTACACAGGTGAATAATAAACTGGGGATGTGATGACCCAGTGGAGACTGCCTGCTTCCACGAGTGAAAACACAAACCTCCCACTGTTCTTCAAAATGACTGCAAACTACTCTGTGCAAACTACTCTTAATTGATTAAAAGTGAGCTGCAGACAGTTAATTCCCACCATTTCACTTCTGCTCAAATGCAGGTCGGTGGTTTTTCACTCAAGCAGCTTTTCTCACTATTATAATCTTTATGAATGCCTAGGTTCATGAGATTTGAAACTAGCTATTAAATGAGTTGTTTCATATATGGAATTAGTCTAAGACTAATTGGTATATACCACCTACTATGTGCCAGGCACGGTACTACACAAGAAAGAATAGATTTACAAGTAAAAGACTGAGTTATATTGCTAGTCCCATTAGCAACTGACCTTCAATTTTCACTTAACAATCTCAGAATTTCTGCTTCCTCATTTATAAAATGGAATGATAATATCATTGATGTCAAGGTGGCTGTGCTTATATATAAGCAGCCCACAAAAAATAAATTATTTTATGACACGTTACATCTTTCTTTTTTAAAAACATAAGAAATGAAGATCTCATTTAGTTGTAAATTAACTACTTTCAGCAAATCATTAGTCTCCAATTTCTAAGTAGAAAACTTAAAACTATGAAAAAATTGGAATTGTTCTGCTATGCTAATTTTAATAGAAAAATAAAATTTAAACATTAATCCCATTACAAGCATACACTGTTACTAATTTTAATCTTTTTAAATTTTATTCATATTGTACCATCTCTAAAACACAATCAAATGCATTGTGTACAATCTAATAAACACATCCTCAGTCCACATTTAAGAAAAAATTGTTAGTCTCTTATTTTCTGATGTGAAGGAATAAAAGCTAATTACGTCATAGTTTTCCTCTTACTTAGTCTAAAGTTAAGTGCAATGAAAATTGGCTTTCAGTCTCAAATTAATAAAATATATAGAGAAGTTATGGTTATGAAGAGTTCATTAAGTATTTGGTGGGGGAAGAAGTATGAGGTAAATTCAAAATTATTATCTTTTAAAAGTTGCTACTATTTAAAATAGTGTCCCAAAAGTAAATAGCGGCTATTATTTGTTAAATATTCTTTCTTAATTTCTGGCACTGGGCCATAGATGTGAGGGGTCAAGGGAGATCACTGCTAAGATCTTTCTAGGTCTAAATCCTATAAAATCAAGAAAAGAAAAAGAAATGTTCTTACTCAATTAACAAAAAACTGGACAAAGTCCATTTAGTGGTAGCATTTAGAAATCCTTAAAACTCTCCATTTCTTTTAACAATAAAGTATTTATTTATACTACATTATTCTACATTCAGAATAATGGAAACACTATCACGTTTAATGACACAACTTAAAGAACCTACTATAAAGCCATTAATGTAAACATATTTTGACTTAACAGATTAATTAGAATAAATTTAACAAAATATAGCTAGAAATTAATTTTAATCACTGTGCCTTGTCTCTTGGTTGCAAGCAAATTAATAATATATTGCCCTTACAGTTTACTGAGGTATGATTAATGGTCAATATTAAAATTTCTAGAGTCTTCTGGCAAAGTGAAAACCTGACCGCCTAACAAATGCTCACACATACACACATCTGAATGCAATAAATCAGAGTTACTGAAGGTAAGCCCTGTGAGATGGCCCATCTGGTCAGGCCTGGAAGTGTCAAGTATTGTCCCAAGCACTTTAAGCTGCCAGCCTCTTTATCAGCCACTCTCTTTCCAGTCACGCTCCTGTTCAGGTCTTTGCTACATGCTCTGCTGATTACCTTGGAAAAGGGCAATGCTGTAACTGTTCAACTGACCTTTCAGTTTATTTTCTCTTGTGTAATATGAAACATGAGCTAACACAGTCTTAGTCTACTCATTTCTAGGAAGAATTCTGACTTAATGTTTCACCAGCTCTTGGCTCAAATAACATTCTGCTCTTCTGTATTCAGGTGTCTCTTTTTGGAAAAATTACGTGGCAAAGACCAGAGGTATGGGCTAGACAGATAGGAGCTTTAGGTCCTCTGCAAGGTGGACCACATCTGCACAGTAGTATGCTCCTGAGAATGTATGGTCAACCAACCTGCTGAGAAGCAATTCCAATCTTTTAAGTCATCACTAGGATATTGTTCTTAATGTGACTTTCATTGCATCCATGAATAGTTTCAAAGTGATGAAGCTTATGTCTTTCCTGTCTTTCAATATGAATGTTACAGTTACTCGAACATTGTCAAAAATGCTATACTCACCATGGGAAAAACAAAATGGAGAGGGAGGTTAAAGAATTGAAAGGTACACACTCTAGACCCAACTCTAAGACACTAGCAATGTGACCTTTGGAAAGATAAACATCCAAAGTTTTAGGTTCTTCTTCTACAAAATGAAGAAGTTGAATTGAAAGGTTCCATCCTATAATCTATACTCTAAACTTCTTTGATTCTTAGTTGGGTACTAAATTTTCCCAACCCAGAAAGAAAAAAAATGCACCCCAACACAAAGGTTACCTTGCACATTTCCCACATAAACCAAAAAGTACATATTTTACCATGTACAAGAAACATAATGTTACATTTATATTTTTTCTTAAAATAAAATGTAGGGTATAGACCACATAAGAAATATAATAGACACAGGAAATTTTATTTTATTTATTTAGTTATTTATTGAGAAGGAATCTCACTCTCTAACCCAGGCTGGAGTGCAGTGGCACAATTTCAGTTCACTGCAACCTCCACCTCCTGGATTCAAGCAAATCTCCTGACTCAACCTCCCGAGTAGCTGGGACTACAGGTGTGCACCACCACGCCTGGCCAATTTTGTATTTTTTAGTATAGGTGGGGTTTGACCATGTTGGCCAGTCTGGTCTCAAACTCCTGACCTCAGTTGATCCACCCGCCTCGGCCTCCCAAAGTGCTGGGATTACAGGCGTGAGCCACTGTGCCTGGCCAACACAGAAAATTTTAAAAAGAGAAATAATCTGGACAGAAAAAATAATAATAATTTATAAATATTACAAATTGTAAATTATAATGACCAGTATCTTATGGAGTACTTACTATGTTCCAGGCATTGTTCTAACTTACAAATGAAAGCTTACTTAAGCTCTCACAATAACCCAACGCCGGGAGAAGCAGCATTATTCCTATTGCACAGATGAGAAAACTGTAGAGGTTAAGCAACCTTGCTCAAGGTCACACAGCTAGTCTGTGTGTGAAGCTGAAATATAAATCCAAGATTTTACCTCCAAAGCATTGGTCCTTGACCATTCTTAATATCACTCCAATAAGTATGTTTTGTTTGTTTGTTTTTTGTTTTGTTTTTTGAGATGGAGTTTTGCTCTTGTTGCCCAGGCTGGAGTGAAATGGCACAATCTTGGCTCACCGCAACCTCCACCTCTCGGGTTCAAGTGATTCTCCTGCCTCAGCCTCCCTAATAGTTGGGATTACAGGCATGCACCACCACACCCAGCTAATTTTGTATTTTTGTAGAGATGGGGTTTCTCCACGTTGGTCAGGCTGGTCTTGAACTCCCGACCTCAGGCGATCCGCCCACCTAGACCTCCCAAAGTGCTGGGATTATAGGCATGTGCCACCATGCCCAGCTACTTTTTGTATTTTCAGTAGAGACAGGGTTTTGCCATGTTGGTCAGGCTGGTGTCAAACTCCTGACCTCAAGTGATTCGCCTGCCTCAGCCTCCCAAAGTGCTGGGATTACAGGCATGAGCCACCATGCCCAGCCTTATTTTATTTTATAAAGTCAACAAAGAGAAAGAGACACATATGATTTTAATTGCTCAGAGAATTTTTATTTGGGGAGTGTTCCTGTCACAATAAACTTGAATTAACTGATCTGAAGCAAGATCTGGGAACAAATGCTTTTTGAATATATACTTTAAAACATAGTTTGAAGTATTATTTTGATAGGTAGTTTGAAACTATATATCAGAAACATAAAAATTTATATCTTTATGATATATAGTTTCAAACAAGATGGTTATATCAATAGTAAAGTAAAAACTAACAAACACTAATTTTTTTACCTAAAACAATAATCAAAGATCAGAAAACTTATATAAATTGATACTTTGCATATCAACAAACCCAATCACACTTATGAATTTATTAAATATAGCCAGAGAGCCATGGACGTTAGCCTTGTGAATGTTTTTATATTAGGAACAGGATAAATGAATCAGTTATCACTTTGACAATGGCATAGGGCACACTACATTAATATATATCAAAGAATCTCAGGAGATATATGTATTTCCAACAACAAAAAAATCCACATCTTTTGGACTAAATAGCGGCGAAATATCAAAGATCTATCAAACACTGACAGTTCTTTGCCTTTACTGAGAGACAAAGGTTTCAAAATTCTGTCAGGCACAAAACTACAAAGATCATAAGAGCTTTCACAGTGGCTGCCTACATATTGGCAAGATCTTTTTTAATTTATAAAAATTCAAGCCTTATATCTATATCTATCTAGCTACATATATCTCACATTGTATAACATATGCATATATATATATATATATATATATATATATACACACAAACCCATAGATTTTATAGCCAATAACCTAACACCGATGAAACAGAATAGGTCTGAAAGCACAGGTACAGTTTGGCAAGTACAGTGGTCCTCTGCATTGTGTGCATGTCTCAATCTATTACATCTCCTCCATTACATATTTTATTCTTTTAACTATTTACCCAAATTGAAATTGAGATAAGGTATTTAAATGTTACTGAGTAACTCTACTCTGTAGGTCTTGTAATGATGTAATGTATGAATGTAAAATAACACTTATACATTTCACTTACCATATTATCAACTTCCTCACCAAATGAAACTACTATAACCAAGAGCACAATGCTACAAGCAGATTTAAAAGAAAACCCAAAGTTAAATTTCATGTAAGTACAACTAAATCTGTGTGCTAATAATGTCATACTGATACTTAATTTAGTAGCCTATTCAACATCAGTAAAAGGGAAACTTTAAATTCACCTAAGCCTTGTATTGCTTATGGGGAACAGTTTTTCAATTGTGTGATCCCAAAGTGCTCTGACCAGACATACTGATACAGATAATTACTGTTTTGGCCTATTCATAATTAAAACAAGTGAAATAGTGAACTCACATAGGCACCTCATTACTTATGGGTCAACCTTTCCCAAGACTGAGTTCACGGAGAGCTTTGACCAAACTGCCCAAATGGTATAATTACACAGTATTATAAATTTATCTGCTGACATATTTTCCCTACCAGATTATAGGTGCCATGAAGCCAAGGATCATGTTTTGTTTAAAATTATGTCCTCAGCATCTAGTACAGCAACCATTAAGAAACAGAGATTGAACAAATGTTTCTCTCAGCATGTTTCACCATGAGACGCTTGTAAGAGTAGAAAATTTCTTAACAATCTGGGGTGATTTCAATAACTGATACTGAAATTTGCATTTACTATGTACCTAGCACTGTGCTAAGTGCCCCCCAAACAACATCTAATTCTTTCTATTCTGTATGTTAAAAATTCTGTACTGGTTGCACAAATGAGGAACCCAAGAATCAGAAAAGTTAAGCTACTTCACTAAGGGCACTCAGCAAGTTATTAGCAGAACCAGAATTTTAAAAGATCTTTTTATGTTAAAGTACCTTAAAAACAGTCATCATCATCATTGTAATAACTTGTAACAGTGCTAATTCAACACAATTTCAAATCCCTCTTAAGAATTCTCAAAATTCTTATAGGAAAACTTAGCCGTTAGAATGAATACTCATGTATAACATTTTCAAATTATTAAGCACTGTCCATGCATATCACAGATATTATGTATGTGACATTCATACATTTAATATTGAAGTGTTGGATCTACATTTAGTGACATAAAAAGATGTTCATAATACACTAAGTGCAAAAAAGAATCAAGTTTAAAGGGTTGCCCATTTAATTATGGATGTATACTAATATATAGAAAAGTTATCTGATACACTGTATATCAGAATGTAACTATGGTCTCTTGATGACGGGGTTAACAATGATTTTTCTTTGCTTTTATCTCTATTTTTCTATTTTTTCCTACCATAAATATACAAAGACAAAATATTAAGTAAATTATGAAAGGATCTATAATATTACTTTAAAATTTATTGTTTAAAAATAATTTAAAAGTTTTAAGGTAGAGCATGTTTAATCAAATTGTCTACTTTAACAAGTTTGAAAGTTTATTGAAAAGTAGATGAGGAAGAAATGAAGACAGCCAAATAATGAAAACTTATATCTCATTAGCAAGTCTACTGTTCAAATCACTATAATAGTAGTCATAACTATCCTAATCCAAAATATGGCCAGCTAAACCTGACCATTCTGCTGAAATGGAATGTATGAGACCCTTCAAGGCTTCGATGGCTCTGTCTGTATTCAGTTTTCCTACCCCCTTTAACCCACTTATTAACTCATTCAAAAAATGTTTAGGTTCTAGGGTATGTGCATGGGCACACACACGTGTGTGTGTGTGTATATATATATGTACATGTACATATGTACAAGTAAATATGTACATATATACACATATATAATCTCATACTTACATACATATAATCTATTCAAGTCTCTAATACCTAATCAGATATCTAACAATAGTAGGCACTCCTGAATAAAATATCACTGGAACAAAATAAAAATGAAAAAAACGTGGTACCTGTCTTCAAGAAATTACAGGTTGGTAAGGCTTCTCTAGTGTTATTTGCTCATAGTATCATATCCTCAAGGATATAACATATCTAAAGCTTTCTGATACTTCCTTATTCATTTTCAAAATGTCAACCCCACCCTATACCAGAAACGGACATATATCCTTGGTATTAAACAAAAGTAATTTTTTTTTTTTTTTTTTTTTGTATTTTTAGTAGAGACGGGGTTTCACCATGTTAGCCAGGATGGTCTTGATCTCCTGACCTCGTGATCCGCCCGCCTCAGCCTCCCAAAGTGCTGGGATTAGAGGCATGAGCCACTGCGCCCGGCCAAATAAAAGTAATTTTTAAAAAGAAGTCTGCAATATCAAAGATGCCATATTTAAATAAAAACTACCACAGAAAGGACAGTAAGATAAACCATTTAATTTTTTCACCTTAGATTTTTTTCTTAAAAAAAAAAAACAGTGAAATACATCTTAAATTACTTCACTGCCTGTTGCACAGAGAATCCCAGTGATAGATCTATTTTATTATTGTTTGCTTCAATACCTATTTTCCTTCTTTCTTCTTACTTCCAGCAACATTCTCAAAACCACGCTCACAAACAATAAATGCTAAAAGTAGTGGCACTGAAGCATGACGTACTCATTCTCTGCTAAGACTGGTTACCACCAAGGCACAAATGTCCAGCTCTGCACCCTCAAGAACAACATTATTTCTATTTAAAAACTCCCAGAGAAGAGAGAGGCAGCCAGTAATTATGTATCTATCTGCTTTGCTTCCTGCTCACGGCCAGCATGCAGTACTATGAAAAGCATTAGTCATGCGGCCTCAGAAATCAACTTCAAAATCAAAGCTTGAGCTTTAGTCCTGTGTTTGCTTGTTTTGCTTTCTTTGTTTTTATTTCTAATCCTTGGAAAACACAAGGTTTCAAATTCCCTCCCTTTAACTTGCTACTAGAATCAACACCTAAACAATAATTGTACTCCATCAAGAACTGGGCAGCTCAACAACTGCTGAGAAAAGTATATTTGACATTTTTCTCCACAAGACTCCATTCTCAGTTCCTGTACTGGTTCAGTGAACATGGCTATAATTGAGAAAAGCCCAAATGCAACAAAAGATCCATTCCACAGGAAATATATATGTTTATCTTTAAAATATTTTATATAACTCACTTTAAGTGGAACTAGGTTTGTCTCCAAATTCACATTAAAGGTCGTATTTACAAGCATTTTCTTATTAACATTCTAAATTTAAAAGATGGAAATGCTTCCCAATATGATAATAAGTGCATTAAGATACTCTTCACTAATTATTTCCTACAGTTCTATAGTACCAACATGTGGATTAAAATTATGATCTCTAATCAAATTCACCCCTGCTCCAAGATCTTTCTAGTCAATAAAAAGAATCACAGATTTTTCAGGAAGGAAAAAACCTTTTCTGCAGAAAAATAAATAAATAAAAGCTCTAACTCATTACAGAGTATTCCAAAATTTCTATTTCCAGTTTCCACAGCTCCTTTACATCATTCCAAATCCCTTTAATAGTCACAACATCTTAGGTTAACAAACAGTGATTTAATGATTTCATCCTTACACATGAAAATGTGATGTCTTTCATTGAAAGAAAAAAATTTTCATTCACCAAAAGCAAAAATTAGTTTTGCTAAAAATAAAAAAAAATGCAAATCTAAAATTTGAAAAAAATAAAAAAGTCTTCATATCTAAGCACTCTAAAATAAAATGCTAATCACATAAAGTCTACAAAGCCAACAACTGCATTTAAACTTACATATTACTCTCA
Organism: Pongo pygmaeus; assembly: GCF_028885625.2. Lineage (NCBI taxonomy): Eukaryota > Metazoa > Chordata > Mammalia > Primates > Hominidae > Pongo > Pongo pygmaeus. The sequence continues at coordinate 13,799,064 of NC_085930.1, read as the reverse complement.
AAACGTGTGTTTCTATGTTGTCCATCTGCATCTCACTCAGAGCTATTTGTCGAAATCAAGATTTCTGAGATGCTTGCCAAAATGCCTGTTACTGGACTCAATTTCTGGACATAAGGCCTACAAATAGACATATAAACAAAAACCTTTTCATATAATTAGTATGTACACTAAACCCTTTTAAATGTCTGCTGGTAGACGTGTTGCTTCTGTACCCTACTAAAGACTTTATACACACTGTCACTTAGGCTATGCTAAATTTATATTTAAACTTTTTTTTATTATTATACTTTAAGTTTTAGGGTACATGTGTACAATGTGCAGGTTAGTTACATATGTATACATGTGCCATGCTGGTGTGCTGCACCCATTAACTTGTCATTTAGCATTAGGTATATCTCCTAATGCTATCCCTCCCCCCTTCCCCCATCCCACAACAGTCCCCAGAGTGTGATGTTCCCCTTCCTGTGTCCATGTGTTCTCATTGTTCAATTTCCACCTATGAGTGAGAACATGCGGTGTTTGGTTTTTTGTCCTTGCGATAGTTTACTGAGAATGATGATTTATATTTAAACATTTTTTATTCTTCAATAATAAATTAACCTTAGCTTACAGTAACTTTTCTATTTTATAAACTTTCTAATTTTTTCTTAACTTTTGGACTCTTTTGTAATAACATGTAGCTTACAACACAAGCATGTTGTAAAGCTATACAAATATATTTTCTTTCTTTAAATTTTTATTTTCTTTCCTTATATCTTTTGGCCTACCCAGGGTCAAGATTATCAATATCACTGTCTTCCACCTCCATATCTTGTCCCACTGGAAGGTCTTCAGGAGCAGTAACACACATGGAACTGTCATCTCCTATGATAACAATGCCTTCTTCTGGAATCCCTCCTGAAGAGCCTGCCTGAGGATGCTCTATAGGTAACTAATTTTTTAATATACATAGTAGTAGTACACTCTAAAATAACAATTTAAAGTCTAGTATAATAAATGCATAACTGGTAACATGTATTATCATTATTAAGCAGTATATACTGTATATAATTGTATATGCTCTACTTTTATATGACTGGGAGCACAGTAGGTTCGTTTTCATCAGCATCTCCAAAAACACATTAGTGCATTGCACTATGGCAATATGATGGTGATGTCACTATGTGATAAACATTTTTTCAGCTCCATTATAATCTTATGGAACCACCACTGAAGATGTGGTCCATCATTGACTAATAAATCTTCAGTGGTTATAACTGCATATAGAAGATTCTAAGCAACACTGGGGCATGACATGAGCTGTGTTTCAAGCTTGTACCAACAGAGGGATTCTTCCAAATGTTCCAAGCAGTCATTCCCTAGAGTTGATGATGCTCTCTTGGCTTTGGGCACCCAACAAAGTGATGCCCAAAAATGCTCAACATATTGCTTCTTAATAAAGGTTACTTGAACTGATAATCAATAGGACTTTTTTTTTTTTAGCTTTGTAGAGGGATATGAACCACATTAATAACTCAGTTTTACCTGGTGTCCCAAGTTTGGTAACATTCAAATATATTTATTTTTCATAGGACCATATTTCTCCTTTCAGGATTAGAAACTCTAACAATATATCCCCCTTCAATCCCCCTTCAGGATGTTCCTCTTGAGGGTGCAGAGCTGGGCTTTTGTGCTTTGGTGGTAACCAGGCTTAGCAGAGAATGAAGATGAGCATGTCATGCTTCAGTGCCACTGCCTTTAGTATTTATTGTTTGTGAGTGTGGTTTTGAGAATGTTGCTGGAAGTAAGAGGAAGACAGGAAATGGTTATTGAAACAAACAGTAATAAAACAGATCTATCACTGGGACTCTCAGTGCAACAGGCAGTGAAGTAATTTAAGATGTATTTCACTGTTTTTTTTTTTTAAGAAAAAATCTAAGGTGAAAAAAATTAAGTGGTGTATCTTGTACTTTCTTTGGTAGTTTTTATTTAAATATGGCATCTTTGATATGGCAGACTTCTTTTTTTTTTTTTTTTTTTTTTTTTTTGAGATGGAGTCTGCGTCTGTCGTCACGCTAGAATGCAGTGGCACAATCTCAGCTCCCAACAACCTCTGCCTCTCAGGTTCAAGCGATTCTCCTGCCTCATCCTCCCGAGTGGCTGGGACTACAGGCATGTGCCACCATGTCTGGCTAATTTTTGTATTTTTAGTAGAGACAAAATTCCACCATACTGGCCAGGCTGGTCTCAAACTCCTGACCTCGTGATCTGCCCTCCTCAGCCTCCCAAACTGCTAGGATTATAGGCGTGAGCCACCATGCCTGGCTGATATTGCAGAGTTCTTTTTAAAAATTACTTTCATTTAATACCAAGGATATGTGTCAGTTTCTGGGGTGGGGCTGGCATTTTGATTATGGGTCTATGTCATGGTGACTTATTCAAAGTTAGTAATGATGGGTGGAGGAGGGTATGGGATCCTGTTTCCTTTTGTTCTCTTCCCTAAGGCAGAAATGATATCCACAGTAACATCCAGTCAACCTAATTTCCAAACTGAGACAGTTCAATGTCCAGGATACTTGATATTCCTTCATAAAAATATGAAAATGCAAACACGCTTAATTCCTGGGCAAAATTCTCTTCACAACTCCTTTAATCATGCAAACGTTACACATTTTCTTCTCTTGGTGCACTATTTGTAAAACTTCCTCAAAGGGATCCGCGGATCTTACCACTATTGAAGAATAAACAAAAGAGTCACAAATCACTAATCTACCAAGAGAAAGGGGAAAAAATCATTAATCATATGGCGTCAGAAGATCTCTAATCCTACAGATGGGAATTTGACCAAGGCATTCCTACAACAGCTACTTTTTAAGAAAGGTTATCAATCCAGACTTGTTAAATTTCTATACTTTTTTAATTTGAATTTTTATAGATTTTGGAGGCACAAGTGCAGATTCTTACATACATACATTGCACAGTGGTGAAGTCTGGGCTTTTAGTGCACCGAACAAATTTCTGTAGTTAAGTGTTTACAATTGGGGGAGGAGCCAAGATGGCCGAATAGGAACAGCTCCGGTCTACAGCTCCCAGCGCGAGCGACGCAGAAGACGGGTGATTTCTGCATTTCCATCTGAGGTACAGTGTTCATCTCACTAGGGAGTGCCAGACAGTGGGCGCAGGTCAGTGGGTGAGCGCACCGTGCGCCAGCCGAAGCAGGGGCGAGGCATTGCCTCACTCGGGAAGCGCAAGGGGTCAGGGAGTTCCCCTTCCAGGGGTGACAGACGGCACCTGGAAAATCGGGCCACTCCCACCCAAATACTGTGCTTTTCCGACGGGCTTAGGAAACGGTGCACCAGGAGAGTATAGCCCGCACCTGGCTCAGAGGGTCCTACGCCCACGGAGTCTCGCTGATTGCTAGCACAGCAGTCTGAGATCAAGCAGCAAGTCGGCAGCGAGGCTGGGGGAGGGGCGCCCGCCATTGCCCAGGCTCGCTTAGGTAAACAAAGCAGCCTGGAAGCTTGAACTGGGTGGAGCCCACCACAGCTCAAGGAGGCCTGCCTGCCTCTGTAGGCTCCACCTCTGGGGGCAGGGCACAGACAAACAAAAAGACAGCAGTAACCTCTGCAGACTTAAATGTCCCTGTCTGACAGCTGTGAGGAGAGCAGTGGTTCTCCCAGCACGCAGCTGGAGATCTGAGAACGGGCTGACTGCCTCCTCAAGTGGGTCCCTGACCCCTGACCCCTGAGCAGCCTAACTGGGAGGCACCCCCCAGCAGGGGCAGACTGACACCTCACACGGCCGGCCAGGTACTCCAACAGACCTGCAGCTGAGGGTTCTGTCTGTTAGAAGGAAAACTAACAGAAAGGACATCCACACCAAAAACCCATCTGTACATCACCATCATCAAAGACCAAAAGTAGATAAAACCACAAAGATGGGGAAAAAACAGAGCAGAAAAACTGGAAACTCTAAAAACCAGAGTACCTCTCCTCCTCCAAAGGAACGCAGTTCCTCACCAGCAACGGAACAAAGCTGGACGGAGAATGACTTTGACGAGCTGAGAGAAGAAGGCTTCAGACGATCAAATTACTCCGAGCTACGGGAGGATATTCAATCCAAAGGCAAAGAAGTTGAAAACTTTGAAAAAAATTTAGAAGAATGTATAACTAGAATAACCAATACAGAGAAGTGCTTAAAGGAGCTGATGGAGCTGAAAACCAAGGCTCGAGAACTACGTGAAGAATGCAGAAGCCTCAGGAGCCGATGCGATCAAATGGAAGAAAGGGTATCAGCCCTGGAAGATGAAATGAATGAAATGAAGCGAGAAGGGAAGTTTAGAGAAAAAAGAATAAAAAGAAACGAGCAAAGCCTCCAAGAAATGTGGGACTATGTGAAAAGACCAAATCTACGTCTGATTGGTGTACCTGAAAGTGATGGGGAGAATGGAAACAAGTTGGAAAACACTCTGCAGGATATTATCCAGGAGAACTTCCCCAATCTAGCAAGGCAGGCCAACATTCAGATTCAGGAAATACAGAGAACGCCACAAAGATACTCTTCGAGAAGAGCAACTCCAAGACACATAATTGTCAGATTCACCAAAGTTGAAATGAAGGAAAAAATGTTAAGGGCAGCCAGAGAGAAAGGACGGGTTACCATCAAAGGGAAGCCCATCAGACTAACAGCGGATCTCTCGGCAGAAACCCTACAAGCCAGAAGAGAGTGGGGGCCAATATTCAACATTCTTAAAGAAAAGAATTTTCAACCCAGAATTTCATATCCTGCCAAACTAAGCTTCATAAGTGAAGGAGAAATAAAATACTTTACAGACAAGCAAATGCTGAGAGATTTTGTCACCACCAGGCCTGCCCTAAAAGAGCTCTTGAAGGAAGCGCTAAACATGGAAAGGCACAACCGGTACCAGCCACTGCAAAATCATACCGAAATGTAAAGACCATTGAGACTAGGAAGAGACTGCATCAACTAACGAGCAAAACATCGAGCTAACATCATAATGACAGGATCAAATTCACACATAACAATATTAACTTTAAATGTAAATGGACTAAATGGTCCAATTAAAAGACACAGACTGGCAAATTGGATAAAGACTCAAGACCCATCAGTGTGCTGTATTCAGGAAACCCATCTCACGTGCAGAGACACACATAGGTTCAAAATAAAAGGATGGAGGAAGATCTACCAAGCAAATGGAAAACAAAAAAAGGCAGGGGTTGCAATCCTAGTCTCTGATAAAACAGACTTTAAACCAACAAAGATCAAAAGAGACAAAGAAGGCCATTACATAATGGTAAAGGGATTAATTCAACAAGAAGAGCTAACTATCCTAAATATATATGCACCCAATACAGGAGCACCCAGATTCATAAAGCAAGTCCTGAGTGACCTACAAAGAGACTTAGACTCCCACACATTAATAATGGGAGACTTTAACACCCCACTGTCAACATTAGACAGATCAATGAGACAGAAAGTCAACAAGGATACCCAGGAATTGAACTCAGCTCTGCACCAAGCAGACCTAATAGACATCTACAGAACTCTCCACCCCAAATCAACAGAATATACATTTTTTTCAGCACCACACCACACCTATTCCAAAATTGACCATATCCTTGGAAGTAAAGCTCTCCTCAATAAATGTAAAAGAACAGAAATTGTAACAAACTGTCTCTCAGATCACAGTGCAATCAAGCTAGAACTCAGGATTAAGAATCTCACTCAAAACCGCTCAACTACGTGGAAACTGAACAATCTGCTCCTGAATGACTACTGGGTACATAACGAAATGAAGGCAGAAATAAAGATGTTCTTTGAAACCAACGAGAACCAAGACACAACATACCAGAATCTCTGGGATGCATTCAAAGCAGTGTGTAGAGGGAAATTTATAGCACTAAATGCCCACAAGAGAAAGCAGGAAAGATCCAAAATTGACACCCTAACATCACAATTAAAAGAACTAGAAAAGCAAGAGCAAACACATTCAAAAGCTAGCAGAAGGCAAGAAATAACTAAAATCAGAGCAGAACTGAAGGAAATAGAGACACAAAAAACCCTTCAAAAAATAAATGAATCCAGGAGCTGGTTTTTTGAAAGGATCAACAAAATTGATAGACCGCTAGCAAGATTAATAAAGAAAAAAAGAGAGAAGAATCAAATAGATGCAATAAAAAATGATAAAGGGGATATCACCACCGATCCCACAGAAATACAAACTACCATCAGAGAATATTACAAACACCTCTATGCAAATAAACTAGAAAATCTAGAAGAAATGGATAAATTCCTCAACACATACACCCTCCCAAGACTAAACCAAGAAGAAGTTCAATCTCTGAATAGACCAATAACAGGAGCTGAAATTATGGCAATAATCAATAGCTTACCAACCAAAAAAAGTCCAGGACCAGATGGGTTCACAGCCGAATTCTACCAGAGGTACAAGGAGGAGCTGGTACCATTCCTTCTGAAACTATTCCAATCAATAGAAAAAGAGGGAATCCTCCCTAACTCATTTTATGAGGCCAGCATCATCCTGATACCAAAGCCTGGCAGAGACACAACAAAAAAAGAGAATTTTAGACCAATATCCTTGATGAACATTGATGCAAAAATCCTCAATAAAATACTGGCAAACAGAATCCAGCAGCACATCAAAAAGCTTATCCACCATGATCAAGTGGGCTTCATCCCTGGGATGCAAGGCTGGTTCAATATACGCAAATCAATAAATGTAATCCAGCATATAAACAGAACCAAAGACAAAAACCACATGATTATCTCAATAGATGCAGAAAAGGCCTTTGACAAAATTCAACAACCCTTCATGCTAAAAACTCTCAATAAATTAGGAATTGATGGGACGTATCTCAAAATAATAAGAGCTATTTATGACAAACCCACAGCCAATATCATACTGAATGGGCAAAAACTGGAAGCATTCCCTTTGAAAACTGGCACAAGACAGGGATGCCCTCTCTCGCCACTTCTATTCAACATAGTGTTGGAAGTTCTGGCCACGGCAATTAGGCAGGAGAAGGAAATCAAGGGTATTCAATTAGGAAAAGAGGAAGTCAAATTGTCCCTGTTTGCAGATGACATGATAGTATATCTAGAAAACCCCATTGTCTCAGCCCAAAATCTCCTTAAGCTGATAAGCAACTTCAGCAAAGTCTCAGGATACAAAATCAATGTGCAAAAATCACAAGCATTCTTATACATCAATAACAGACAAACAGAGAGCCAAATCATGAGTGAACTCCCATTCACAATTGCTTCAAAGAGAATAAAATACCTAGGAATCCAACTTACAAGGGATGTGAAAGACCTCTTCAAGGAGAACTACAAACCACTGCTCAAGGAAATAAAAGAGGATACAAACAAATGGAAGAACATTCCATGCTCATGGGTAGGAAGAATCAATATCATGAAAATGGCCATCCTTCCCAAGGTAATTTACAGATTCAATGCTATCCCCATCAAGCTACCAATGACTTTCTTCACAGAATTGGAAAAAACTACTTTAAAGTTCATATGGAACCAAAAAAGAGCCCGCATCGCCAAGTCAATCCTAAGCCAAAAGAACAAAGCTGGAGGCATCACGCTACCTGACTTCAAACTATACTACAAGGCTACAGTAACCAAAACAGCATGGTACTGGTACCAAAACAGAGATATAGATCAATGGAACAGAACAGAGCCGTCAGAAATAATGCCACATATCTACAACCATCTGATCTTTGACAAACCTGAGAAAAACAAGAAATGGGGAAAGGATTCCCTATTTAATAAATGGTGCTGGGAAAACTGGCTAGCCATATGTAGAAAGCTGAAACTGGATCCCTTCCTTACACCTTATACAAAAATCAATTCAAGATGGATTAAAGACTTAAATGTTAGACCTAAAACCATAAAAACCCTAGAAGAAAACCTAGGCAATACCATTCAGGACATAGGCATGGGCAAGGACTTCATGTCTAAAACACCAAAAGCAATGGCAACAAAAGCCAAAATTGACAAATGGGATCTAATTAAACTAAAGAGCTTCTGCACAGCAAAGGAAACTACCATCAGAGTGAACAGGCAACCTACAAAATGGGAGAAAATTTTCGCAACCTACTCATCTGACAAAGGGCTAATATCCAGAATCTACAATGAACTCAAACAAATTTACAAGAAAAAAACAAACAACCCCATCAAAAAGTGGGCGAAGGACATGAACAGACACTTCTCAAAAGAAGACATTTATGCAGCCAAAAGACACATGAAAAAATGCTCACCATCACTGGCCATCAGAGAAATGCAAATCAAAACCACAATGAGATACCATCTCACACCAGTTAGAATGGCGATCATTAAAAAGTCAGGAAACAACAGGTGCTGGAGAGGATGTGGAGAAATAGGAACACTTTTACACTGCTGGTGGGACTGTAAACTAGTTCAACCCTTGTGGAAGTCAGTGTGGCGATTCCTCAGGGATCTAGAACTAGAAATTCCATTCGACCCAGCCATCCCATTACTGGGTATATACCCAAAGGACTATAAATCATGCTGCTATAAAGACACATGCACACGTATGTTTATTGCCGCATTATTCACAATAGCAAAGACTTGGAACCAACCCAAATGTCCAACAATGATAGACTGGATTAAGAAAATGTGGCACATCTACACCATGGAATACTATGCAGCCATAAGAAATGATGAGTTCATGTCCTTTGTAGGGACATGGATGAAATTGGAAATCATCATTCTCAGTAAACTATCGCAAGAACAAAAAACCAAACACCGCATATTCTCACTCATAGGTGGGAATTGAACAATGAGAACACATGGACACAGGAAGGGGAACATCACAATTCAGGGACTGTTGTGGGTTGGGGGGAGGGGGGAGGGATAACATTGGGAGATATACCTAATGCTAGATGACGAGTTGGTGGGTGCAGTGCACCAGCATGGCACATGTATACATATGTAACTTACCTGCACATTGGGCACATGTACCATAAAACCTAAAGTATAATAATAATAATAATAATAATAATTACAATAAAAGAAAAAAAAAGAAAAAAAAAAAAAAGTGTTTACAATTAACTAATTATGAATCAGCTGTCAATTAGCATTCATTGCATAATGTAAAGCCAAATGTCTCCAGTGCAATTCTTCAAATTATGAGAAACTTTAACAAATTTTAAGCTAAAGTACAAAAGAGAATATGAACGTCAATATAAAATGAGACTTCAAGTAAAAATAGGAAAAAAAGTAGGCAGTATATGTTTAAGCTTCTTTTGGAAAATAAATTCATGCTGAATAAATTGAAGTGACATTTGGTTTCTCATAATTCCAGCCTGTCCTGATGGCCTCCAAAGTAACAGATTCTTAAGTGTAGCCTTCTTTCTCTAAAACTGACACCTAGCCAGAATTGCCAAGGCAAAAGATTATTTTTAAAGCTGCTCCTATAATATTATTTAGAATCAAATTATATAATTATATAGAATTATAAATTAACCCTCCCAATTACCAAAAGTTAGCAATAAAAATTGGTTGCCTGGCAGTACCTATTTTATTTGTATACAGATTAGCTGTTAAATCATTAACATTATAAAACATGACAAACGAACCAAAAGATATAATAATACTGAGGGGAAAAAAAACTATGTCAAACTTCCTGAATTCAAAATGTCTCCTTGAGCAAGAATCTGCCTCATCTACATATCATAGAATCAAAAATGTCTGTCATCCTAAAGATAAGTAAATGTATTGGAAGTAATTTAAACTCTGTAAAAGGAAATACAAAAACTTAGTAATTTCTGAAGTAGGACTCCTATAGAAGCGCATGAGGAGGAACTATAATAATGCAAAAATGATATAATCAAATTATAGTTATATACTTTCTAGTTACTCTGACTACAGATCTATCCTAACAGAGATAGATAACAAAAATAATGCAATATCACATCATCCAATTTTTCCTCTAAGAGCCAAGAGAGGCAGGTAATAACAGAAAAGAAACTGGACACAGTAAATGCGGCTAGCAGTGGATAACCAGTCTAGTCTAGAGCTGAGACCCTTAGTTTAGCCATATATTGCAATGGATTATACAACAAAAATATATTCTAATTACTACTGGAAAGAGAGAAGGAGGAGAGAGGGGAGAAGAGAGAGTGAAAAAAAGACAAGAAGAAAAGGAAAAAGAAATAAAAATCCCTGACCAAAAAAAAGTACAATGTGAAAGATCAATACAATGAAATTAAATCAAATTCTAATCCCAAATCAAATCACTACTGCTGCCTTCTTACACAAAAAGATGTATAACAGAAAAGCTAATTAAATGTTTCTCATTAAAATTCTTCAGTGTTCAAAGTCTATCAAGTATCGTCCATTTGCCCCTCCAAATTCATCCCCCCTCCTTTTTTTTTTTTTTTTGCACACCACTCTCTGACTCAAGAAGCTGGTATGTGGGGACTGCTTTAGAGTACCCATGCTTTTCTCTGTAGACAGCTACTCTCTCTGAAAAGCAGTTTTTAGCTTACTAGGTGCTAGCAGAGATTAACAACCTGCCCATTAAATATTAAGTGACTATTTAAACTGCCTGTTTGGAACCGAATATTACCTGTTCTATCAAACAAACCCTCAAAATGAACTTGCAAAATGAAATTCCACTATAAAATGGAAATAGTATATACAAGACCAGACCAAAGCATGTTTAGAAGGCACAAGTAAACTAAACTACCCAAACAAGTGACTTGAACTCCAAAGTCACCTGTTCCTACTATGTTTCCGCCTCTCCCTTAAACCCACAGGTTTGGTGTCATGGGCAGGTCCCAATGGCCAGGAAGTTAAGAAGGAAAATGCATGAGCCTGTAGAACAGCTCCATCTGCACAGTATGCCTGCACAAGCTAGGAGTGAATTGTAAGCCCACTCAGTGACAGCCTCTCCAATGAGCAGAACTAGGTTGTACATGTGGTTTTCCACTTTGGAATAAAAAGTAACTACAAGTACAGTTCTACATTGACTTATGAGCTAGTAAGTGCAAGTTCTGGCAAACAGGGCACAATCTTGGGAAGAAAGTAATTTAGAAATCAGTGACAGATATTGACCTCTAGGAAGAAGTACAGAGTAGGATGATACTTATGCCCATATAAATACCCATCATAGAACACACAGGCAGGAATGGCCTCTTAGACATCAGATGAACACTGATGGTCAATTCAGTGGATGTCAGTCAGTCAGTTTCCCCAGCCAATACATGCTTTGCTTACATACAAAGCTGCTAGGGTTGCAAGAATGGATGCTATACATGGGTTCATGGTCTTTCCCTCACCATGTTCTTCCCCTCACCATATCTGACTACCATATATGCTAAGCATGCAGCCGACAAACAGCAGGATGCCCCCATAAACCTCAGAATGTTACCATTCTATGGACTGATCAACCAACTACATGGGAGCAGGCTGATACCACTGGATACCCCACATGAAGGAAGGGGAATATTTGTGTCCTCACAAGAAGAAATACTTATTCTGGGTGTAGATTTGTCTTTGTTGCCTACAGTGTTTCCAACACCATCAACAGACTTAATTTATCCTTTGTCAATTGCTATGTTACATGACACAACAGGGCCTGTGACCAGAGGGCATACTATATAGATGATGAGCTTACACTCAAGTAATTCACTGGTATTACTATGTGCTCCATCACCCAGAAACAGCTGGCTTTATAAAATGGTAGAAGAGTCTGCTGAAGTCTCAATTATGATATTGGGTAGGAAACAGCTTGACGGGTTGAGGTTCTGACCAGTAAGATACAGTATATGCTTCAAACTAGCAGCAAATATATGGTGTTATCTCCCCATAGGCAGAATGTGGATCCAGGAATGAAACAGAAGAGGTGGGACTAGCCCTTTTCACTGTAATAACTGATAAGCTACTGGAAGAATTTTGCTTCACTCCCCAATTTTAGGCTTGGTGAGTTTGGAAGTCCTCATGTTCAAGGGGGGAATTCTTCCAGCAAGGAACATGATCATATTTTCAATTAATTGAAAGCTAACACTACTCTGAGGCCATTTTGTGCTCTTCATGGCCTCAGAAAGAAAAAAAGCAACTTGGGTGGCAGTTTCACAATAGAAGCCAGGAGGACTGCTGAGAATCAGAAAATATACCAGGAAGCCTTTTAGTTTCAGTAAAGGAAAACTGCAGCAACCTAATAAAAACACAGCCAAAGACTGAAATCCTGTAGGAATGAACCTCTTAAAGGTTAACTTCATAAAGAACCCCGTGTAGCCAATACGGAGGCAGCTGTGATTACAAACTGAGCCTTGTGACCATCTACAGACATGGAGTCTGTAGCAAATATGTTTATATGACTTAAGCCAGTTATTTTCTCTTTTTTGCTGTGCTACCTTATATGAAGAGTACTAATGGTAGCCAATATGTTATGTTTCAAGTAAGGTATAACCAGTTTTACATCACTTGATGATAGGGTAGCTGATGGGACTTTGTGGATTACCTAAGTGAGGATCCCAAACTTTTAACCCTGAAAAAAGGTAATATAGGCTGAGAGGCAAAGGAGAAAGGCTGTACCATACATCTTTAATTTAGCCCTCGAGGCCCATTTTCCAACATCCTACACCATTTTCTGCCCTGGGAACACCACCTCTATGGACTATATCACAGACCTCTGGCCTGAGCAGGGTTTGGCCATTTGAAAGGTCCAGGAAGAGATTATGGAGAAGAGGAGTAGATCAGGAACTTATTCTCCAGGTCCCTCCCTGCAATTGAGTCGACTATGTCCCCTGAACTAAGATCCCTGCTACTATCAAAATGGATGACTGTACATGATTTTCTTGTTTCACATTAGATGAATGGCTCCTTCTTTTATTCCTTCAGGCCTGCAGGTATTAGCAACTCAAAAGCTAAGCCACTGGCATTACCCACTATGGATTCCCTATTACCATATCTTTACAAACACTCACTTTATAAATTAATACTCCTTAGATGATACTATTTTGATTGTCATTTGCCTCCTGTTGAAGCCTGATATGGTTTGGATTTGTGTACCCACCCAAATCTCATGTCAAATTGTAATACCTAATGTTGGAGGGGGGCCTGATGGGAGGTGACTGGATCACGGGGGCAGATTCCCCCTTCCTGGTCTTCTGATAGTGAGTTCTCATGAGATCTGGTTGTTTTAAAAGTGTGTAGTACTTCTCCTTTCACCCTCTTCCTCCTGCTCCAAACACGTAACACGTGCCTCCTTCCTCTTCACCTTCCGCCATGATTGTAACTTTCCTGAGACCTCCCCAGCCATGCTTCCTGTACAGACTGCAGAACCAAGAGCCAATTAAACTTATTTATAAGTTACTCAGTTTCAGGTATTTCTTTATAGCAGTGTGAGAACATACTAATACAAAACCCTACATATATAAGTCTAAAATCTCTTCTTAATCCCCAAAAAAACACTAATTTTTGTTTCTAATTATTATACAAAAACTCCTGTAATGGGAAAAACAAAAACAAAATAACAAACAAAAACTTCAGACAATGATTACAGCACCATGAAGACAATTGTCTGCTTTGTTTATTCCTATAGCCCAGCACCTAACACAATGTCTGACATATACTAAGCATTAAAATATAGTTGTTAAATCAATGAATATACATAACACTATGAGAATTACATTAAGCCACGTCAAAAAATAAAATGAAATAGAAAGGCTGCTATTAATCAAGATGACTGTCCCTCAAAAATATGATATACTAGACTATAATACAGCATATTTTATATTAGCCAAACATATGCAGCAAGTCCACATCCAACTAAAATCCCAGATTCAAATATATTAAAAATATTCCAAATAAGTGTGGTCTTTGTCCCTACAATCTATGAGATTTATGCATTTAAATCTGCAAGCTATAAATATTGAAATCCAAGCTATAGTACTGTCCCTATATCTAACTAAATGATAACCCGGGCCCAGGTCACTTAAATTTTTTCCCATTGTTCATTCCAAAAACTTTGAAGTCATCCTTGATTCTTCTCTTTCTCTCACATCCAATCCATCAGGAAGTGCTTTTGACTCAGCTTTCATAATAGATTCAGAACGAATTCAATTTTATAATTTCTTACTATCACTCCTAAGATACTGATTCAAGCCACCATCATCTCTCATTTGGATCACATAATAGCCATAACTAGTCGTCCTGTTTACATCCTTGCCTCCTACAATCTATTTTCAATATAGTCACCCAGAGTAATCATTCTAAGTCATAAGTTCATGTCATTTGTCTTCTCAAAATGCTTCAGTGGCTCCCCATGTCACTCACAGTAAAAGCTAACCAAAGTCTTTACAGCAATCTATAAGTACTTGTGGTGTCATCTGATCCTTCCTCCCTTATCTTTCTTAATGTCCTTTCTTACTGTTCTGTCCCTAGCTCATTCTGTCCCATACAAACTCTTCTATTTGCTGTTTCCTGAATACTCTAGGCTAGGGGTCCCCACTGGTCCATGGCCTGTTAGGAATTGCGTCGCACAGCAGGAGGTGAGTAGCAAAAATAAACACAAAGAAGCTTCATCTGTATTTATAGCCACTCCCCATTGCTTGCATTACTGCCTGAGGCCACCTCCTGTGAGATCAGCGGTGGCATTAGATTCTCATAGGAGAATCTAACAGGGTTCACATAGAACCCTATTGGGAACTGCACGTGCAAGGGATCTAAGTTGCGTGTTCCCATGAGAATCTAATGCCTGATGATCTGTCACTGTCTCCCATCACCCCCAGACAGGATCATCTAGTTGCAGGAAAACAAGCTCAGGGCTCCCACCAATTCTACATTATGGAGAGTTGTATAATTATTTCATTATATATAACAATGCAATAAAATAGAAATAAAGTGCACAAAAAAAATGTAATGCACTTGAATCACCCCAAAACAATCCCCCTGCCCCCCATTCATGGAAAAATTGTCTTCCACAAAACCAGTCACTGGTGCCAAAGTTTGGGGACCCCTGCTCTTGGCAAACCCCTGTGTAGAGGCTTTTGCACTGGCCATTTCTTAGGTCTGGTACACTCTTCTACCAGACAGTGCATGACTAACTCCCCTGCAGGTCTTTCCACAAATGTCAGCTTCTCAATAGTTCCTAACCTGAAATACACCTATTTAAAACTGCCCCTCCACACTCAATTCCCGTTTTTATTATATTCTTCTATGTTTTCTTTTTGCCATAGCATTTATCATCCAATATTTGTGATGTTTATTGTGTATCACCTGTCTCCCGCTGCTGCAAAGTAAGCTCCTCAAATGTATGAGCTTTATAGTCTCCTCGTTCACACTTATATTCCAAGTATCCATAACAGTACCTGGCTCATAGTAGATACTCAATAAATTGCTGGCATGAATTCTGTTTCTACACTTGAACAAAAGGTGAGAGTTGTACAAATTTGCCTCTCCTATCTATATAAGTACTTATTTTCTGAAACCATCTATTATTTTGCTAAATACAAACAAGATTTTATTTGATTAAGAGCATTAGGTATAATCAATCATAAACAACTTGAAGGCAAAAACTCTGGTTTATTTCTAAAGTTTTCCAAAATAACTTTTATTCTTACTTTTATATATAAAGCATTATACTACAGAGTTGTATTTGTAAATGTTATCTTAACTTTTACATATGAAAGTATGTGTGTAAAATAAATATACTAAATTTCCTAAATGTATTTTCCAGTTGAAAAACTTCAATTTAAAAAATCGCCATTCAAAAATAAAGCTCAAGTCAAAACACTACAGAGAAATTTGTATTTTAGAGGTCTGATACTGTGTAAGTTGTTCAAAGCAAGTACCTTCTTTTCAAATTACTATCAAGTTCTTTGTTTTCCTTATTTAATTAAACACAAGTCATTTGGGGAAAAGAACCTATAGACTCAATAGTGTTGAATCAATATTTGAACACAGTATTAAATTAAGTTTTGCAAGATTACCAACTTTAAAGCACAGAGTTTATCATCCAACATCTGGCACGTGTGAGTCCTACTAAACCACCTAGGCTACTTGCTACTTTCTGATCATCAGATTCAAAAGCATGTTTGCTTTAGGGTACTAGTTTGAGATGATGTTTTCTACGTATCTAGATGGTCGAGGTCTGCATGAGCCATATTACGACGAGATCAGAAAACTTTTATCACCCTGCCCTAAAACAATGAAGGTGTTCAGTTCTCCCCGCTAGCTGAAGACAATGTGTCTCTAATCTAACTGGCACAGCAAGAAAAAAAAGATGCCGTATCAGTTGTGGCATTCCAGGTGCAAAGGAGTCACCCACTTTCTGCAGTTTCAGTTACCTGAGGTCAATGTGGTACAAGAATATTAAATGGAAAACTCCAGAAGTAAACATTCATAAGTTTTAAACTGTGTGTCATTGAGAATAGTGTGATGAAATCTCACACTGTCCCAGCTTCATCTCACCTGGGATCTGAATCATCCCTTTCTCTGATGTATCTATACTGTCTATTCTACCTGCCACTTAGTCATTTAGTAGCTATCTCAGTTATCAGATCAAATAAATAGTATATATAGGGTTCAGTACTATCTGCAGTTTCAGGCATCCACTTGGGGGCCTTGGAACATATCCCCCATGGATATGGGGTGACAAATGTATACTGATACTACATTTTGGAAAGCAAAGCACCTAAGAGTCACTCTCTGATTAGGATTATGTTACTCCATATTTGATCTCCAAGATCCATTCATCCAATCAGCAAATCAAAAAAAGATGTTACATTCTCCACTGAGATTGAAGTCTTTGAAGGTAGCCCTGCTCTGTGCAATGTTTGTAGGGATGTAGCACTGCTTAAAGTTTTGTCTTTTGTTAGTGAAGGGCAGTTTCAGGGGTTTCCACTTAGTCTTCCTAAATAGTCCTCACTCCACAAGGGGTCAATGTGAAAATTCTGCCAATTTCCAGGCTTGACGCAATCATGCATTCAGGAAGTAGGAAAATCACAGGATTATTCAGCCAAGCCACTGGACCCATGGCGATGCAGATGCAGCTGAAAGGCAATTTTCCAGGTGACTTCCATAAGCCTTGACTCGAACTGATATGCCACAGTGGCACTGTGGTCCCCCCAAGGATTAATCCAGGACCCATTTTTATTAATTTTCAAAAGTCTGGGCTTTTTCCCAGTAAACAGCAAGTCCCTTTAGGAAAGCCTTGGAAGATTTGAAGTATACATTTGTGGTAGTATTTCATGTCCTTTCTCAAGGGAAATCAGTCTCACCTTCAATCAAGGGGCTCCAAAGGGCTCCTATATCAGTAACAAATGTCAAGTTTCTACTCCACACAGCTAGAATTTCCCCAGTTATAGAGATCAAGTAAAAATATGGTAAATGGCCAATTTATTATATGCTTAAGGACATTATATCCAATTAGCCACGACCACTAAAGGCTGCATTTCAAAACACTGACTGCCACTCCACATCTAAGCCTATTATGAAAATGATAGCTACTTTTTCCATGAAGCCAAAGCACTGCCAAAAAAGCCCTTTGCCACTCCAGAGCCCCAGGATCCCCACTGAAATCAATTCTAGCTCAATGGCAGCATATCCCAATGAGATTTCCCAGCTGAGAGATACCATACAGGTCTGCTCTCCTCACCAAGACATTTTTCAATTCTTAATCGTGGGTATGTCCTCTGGAATCTCACAACGGTTGGAGTGAGGAGGTACAGGAGAGGACTGCATATAATAAATGTATTCTGCCACTTCACTTTCCTGTGCCTTCCTCCTACCTGCACAGCTAGAGATGTTAAGGGATCTCAACCGCATGGAAATGTTGGCCATTGCTGAACCCAAGTTTGAATCAAATAACCAGGCAAATTGCTAAAGCCATTTCCAGGTGCTGAAGTTAACACATTAAATCCAGACTCCTGTTAAGAACACTCCTATACATAAATTTGGCTCCATCTGAATTAAGTACACACATATTTATATGCTGCATCCTCCTTAGTCTACTTAGAATTCAACCCCACACATTACTTCCAGATTGCTGCTAATACAAATTAGCCTGCTACCTGATATGCCAATCATCCCCATGAAAGACTGGGATCTGGCTCAGTTTTAACCCGGAAGGAAATGAGAGGTAAATGTACAGTTAAAGCACTAAGAGAAGAGTATCCCTTGGCTACAGGGCTTCCGAAATAATCTCCAGCCTCTGATTTATTCCTTCTTAATCTTAATATCTGGCAATCTCTCAAATCACAATTTTTAACATTTACACAACCACTACCCCAACTAAGCTATTAAACCACGCATCTGGAGTACTGCCTCTTAACGACTTGAAATTTGATTGTTATATACCATTCACCCAAGGAAACTGTAATTAAAACATGAAGCCAATAAAAGGTTATAAACAGATTTACCTTTTTAGAAAACTCATTCTTGTAACTCTATGCAGAATGGAAGAAAGAGGATGGAGTAGTAGAAGCAAGAAGGCTGGTATTAAGTTGTATCAGACATTGGTGGCTTTGGACTAAGAAGGTAGCAGTGAAGATGTACAGAATGGCAAAATTCAATAGGACATAAATGACGGATTGGTTGGACAGGTGAGGTGGAGGAAGAGATAATAATAACAGACTTCTACTGAGTAGAAATAATGCCATTGACTAAGAGAGAGATGGTCATCTCCACGTGTAAATCAGAAGGCCAGAGAAATGGTCTGGGGTATAGATATAAATTTTGAAGTAAATGAATATATATATATTTATATATATAAATTTCATATTGATATTTAAAGCAATACTACTCAAATGTGTGCCACAGACCACTGCTGAGTCACCAACTGTTTGTCACTGGTCCATGATAACATAAGTACTGAAATTGAGAGTAAGCATTTAGAGACTTTTATAGCAGTTTTACAGAGAATTTTTGTATGTGTTGAATCTAATTTAAAAACTGGTACTTTCATGTCTTCTTTTTTTAAGTTAATTTTTCTAGTAACTCATTTTTGTTGAATTTTATATAAGTATCAGTCTCTCGTAGATTAAAAACGTGTTTTTTTTTTTAAAAAAGACTCTTCACAGGTTGGAAGGCACTGACTTAAAGCTATTGTAATGAATGTAATTACTTGCAGAAATAAATCTGAAGAAAAATTCTAAAAAACTTCCATACCCTGGAATGTAATTCTTTGGGTCATTTTATTTTCCATATCTCCTTATCACAATTAATAATATTCACAGAGCACACACTTCTCGCCAGCCAGTCTTTACATGGATTATCCCATTATTTAATCCTCATAAAATGTTGATAAAGCTGTTATTATTATCCTCATGTTATAGATTACAAAATTAAGGGTTAGGAAAGTTAAATTACCCATAGTGTCAGTCCATTCAGGCTGCTATAACAAAATACCTTAGACTGGGTAGTTTATAAACAAAAGAAATTTATTGCTCATAGTTCTGGAAGCTGGTTAGTCCAAGATCAAGGTGCCAGCAGGTTCCATGCCTGGTGAGGGATCTCTCATAGTTTCATAGTTGGTGCCTTGTTGTTGCTTCTTCACGTGGTGGAAAAGGTAAATGAGCTTCTTCATGCCTCTCTTATAAAGGTACTAATCCCATTAATGAGGGTAGAACCCTCAGGATCTAAACACCACCCAAAGGTACTGTCTCTTAATATTATCATCTTAGGGGTTAGGATTTCACTATATAAATTTGGGCAGAGGGAATACAAACATTCGGACCGCAGCACATAGCAAATAGTTAGGGAGCTAGGATTTGAACTCAGGCCAGCTGACCCAAGTCTCAGCTTTTAACCACTGCAGCATACACTGTCAGCCTACCCTTCAGTGATTTTATATATGTAAAGCAAAATATTTCATGTGAAACTCATTAAAACTTCTAAGTGTGTGATGTCCAGACCCAGAAATTTATTTTGAGTATATAACATCTTAGTTACCAGGTAAATTTTATATACTACAATTTATCACTGGATTATTCCTATTACCTCCAACTAGCCAGTAAATTACTCAAGAACAAAAGACAGGGGTGCACTTTCTAGAAGATAACGTATTGCTGGCAAATATTGAGTGAGTTGATGCCTGTCTCAAGAGCATTGGGACCTAAGAATTGATCTTTCCTTAATAGAAAAATAAAATATCTCACCCTGTCCGTCAGCTTAGGTAACACAATAATGTGGTCACAGATTCTCTAGTTACCTTTTTTTATTGAGAGGTTTCATTGCTGACTTGAGTTTTTCCATGAGGCTTCCAAAACTGGTTAAGCCAATTTTACCTTGACTTATCATCCTTTGAAAACTGACATATATTCTATTCCTTTAGAAAGTATTTCTGCTAATTTTCTTATATTTTTAACCAAAAACACATATCCAAACATTATATAAATTACACATGCCTTTGATTAAGTTTCTACAATTCCTTTCCAAAGTCCATAATAAACAATTAAAAATAGAAATCGGGCCAGGTGTGATGATCACACCTGTAATCCCAGCACTTTGGAAGGCCGAGGTGGGAGGATCACCTGAGCCCAGGAGTTCAACACCAGCCTGAGCAGCATAGCAAGACCCCATCTCTATAAAAAATTTAAAAATCAGCCAGGAGCAGTGGCATATGCCTGTAGTCCCAGCTACTCAGGAGGCTGAGGCAGAAGGATTGATTGCGCCTAGGAGTTCAAGGCTGCAATGAGCTATGATCTTGCCACTGCACTCCAGCCTGGGCAACAGAATGAAACCCTTTCTCAAATAATAATAATAATAAATTAACCAATACATATTACAGTGTATTGGTTATTTATTATTTAATCTATTCTTTTCCACTTTTGTCTAATTCACACCTGAATTTTGTCTTAGCGCCAAGAAAATAAGATTTTCAGCTATACATAGAGGATCTCTCTCTTTTTTTTTTAAGCTGGTATCTACCCATATCTAAAGCTGGCCTTTAAGAATAGCCAAAACAAAACAAAACAAAAAACAAATAATCATGAATTACATGGTCTCATGTTGCAGACCACTTAACTTCTAATTATTATTTTTCTCATAAACGCAGTAGGGAGAAGAGAACTAAACCTGAGGGAAATGGCTACAATAACCAGCAAAGGCCAGTCAATAAGGCCCAGAATTGAAAATGAGGAGTATGAGATACTTAAAGCCATTATGAAATTTTGTTGTCTTTTTCCAACTATACAAACTGCTAAGAATAGTGCCTCCAGATCACCTGTTTAGTGGCTGAATCTGGAAATTACAACAAACTCCTACTGTACTGCCTAAGAGTGTTGGAAAGCACGCGCACACACACACACACACACACACACACACACACGCATGCAATTTATTTAAAATCAAATTTTGTCTAAAAGAATGCATCACAAACATTAAAAGCTAAAAGGAGTCTTAGGGAATTCACCCTCTCCGTAACTGAACTGAGGTCCAGACCACTAATTATTCAGCCCTAAAATCTCTCTCTCATACACACCCATACAGAAAATGACAACTGACAGGGATTTAAAAGGTTAAGAAAAAATAGAGCACAGAGCCAACGTAAGTCATACAGCACCAAATCTGGTTATTTATGGCTTATTCAATTTTTTAGTATTTCCTGGGTTATAATTGAACCTTAACTAAAAACCAAAACAAAATTAAACCACAATGTCATTAACAAATAACAACTAACAATAACATCTATATAAAAACATCTTTGATGCCATAAAATATTGTGTCTAAAACTTTAACATTTATCATTGTATTTTCAGCCAGATCTTTCCATTAATGCAAAAGTGGTTGTTAATAATGTATAATAATCAGTAAGGTTGCAAGCTTGAGAAATATTTAGTTCAACAAACCATTTGATTTTTTTTAAGCCAAAGAAAAAGTATTGTGATGCACAATACTTTGCACCTGGAGTGCATCACAATGTGGTAGAGCCTTGGTTGTATTTAAAAGTGTAAATTCTGTTTCAAGCATTTCCACTCCACTTGAGAAAGAGCAACCACAAAATTCCCAAATGTCAACACAGATGGAAGCCGAGAGGAACAGTAATGAAATCTAAAATGCAAACTATAACCTAAAAAAGAAGTACTCTTCCTTTCTCCTTAATGTTATGATGAGTATCCCCAAAGAGAGGAAAAGCCCCATTTTCTCCCACGTTTGTACACAGAAATCAGCACAATTAATGGGAAAACATTCCAACCAATACAAGGCATAATATAAAAGCCATGCATACCTCACACAAGTTCTATGTATATGTGGTGTGTATACAACAAAAATATACACACATATAACATGTATGATACATAAAAATGTATAATACTCTATATATAATATATAATATACAATACTCTACATAATATATAGAGTATTATACATATTATATAGATTATATATAATATATAGTTTTTATATATAATATATAATATATATTATAACCAGAGTTCTAATTTTAGTTTAGCCCTCCACTTCCCCATCTATATTCCCTAGAATCTCTTGAAAACCTTGATACTGTAAAAAGATATTTCAAAACCTACCTCAATGTAAACCAGTAGTGCCTTAAAATAAGACAGCAAAGGGTTTCTCTTGTATGTTTCTGTTTGCCAGACTTGCCCCCATTAAAAACCTAAATCCTTCTAGATTATATCATTATAACCAACTTCAGACCCAAAGAGTAGCTTTGAGAGTCTCTACTTAAAATGCTGTCTCCTCTCAAGCCAAAAATTATACCTAATTCATATTCATTTGGGATGGAAAGGAAGATAACCTGTTTCATTCACTTTTAAAATAGCACTTTAAAAAGAGAATTTGCTACCTATTAAATGAACTTGAACGTTATAAAAAAAAATCAGCAAATCAGTCTCTTATTCTAGTGTGAATACTGTTGTTCAGGAAAATGCTATGAACAACTTTAAAAGTTCAGGTGGACAATTAAAATTCTATTCATTAAAAAAGGATGGTTTATGACATAAATAACTGAAACAGATTTGAAATAAATATGAAAACTGGGCATGTCTTCCCCTTAGTAATAAAAATGAAATAATATTTTTGTGAACCAAATAATATCAAAGAAGACATAGGCACTCCATCATTTGCTATGCTATAAACACAAAAAGGAAGCCTTCTTAGGAAATCCACATCGAATTTTAACAGTGAAGGTGAATGAAGCCAGGAATGATAGAAATTACTACTGGCCTGGCTGGAAAAGCATGTTGGGCCTGAGGCGAAAGAAGTTTTTTAAATAGGAGAATGTTCTGAAATAGAAAGCATGTTAAACAGAATTGCCCGAGGACTGTTAGGAAATGAAAAATTACACTAACTGCATTGGGAACAGCAACCTGATAAAAGCACAATGCACAAATTACAATCTTCTTCATGAGTAGTATTAGACATGAGAAAGGTTAAGCGGTATGTGAGAGAGGTTTTGCCCACCACAGGCCACTACATGATAAAAGAATTACTCCCAACCGTTTCTAGGGACCCTCCAACAATGACAGTAATAAATATTTCTAGATTCCTAATATTACAGAACAAGCTAGACCAGACCCCTAGTCAATACATATTTGCAAAACACCCCTGAGTACAAACCTCTATTCTAAATTCTATAGAAAACACCAAAAGACAATAATGTGTTCCCTAACTATATTTTTCTCTTCTTAAATTCAAAACACACAGCCAGCATCCCAGAGATGCTCAGTGAGTCAGCACGTACTAAACAGCATAGTGTGGAGAAAACAACATGGATGAGAGCAGGAAAACAACATTCCACTGGAAGAATGTGACTGATTGCTCATGAAGGCAAATACTTCTAAAAATGGCAATGTTTTCACTATGAATATGAGGTTAACTATTATTTAAAGTGAGATATGCAAATATAAATAAAAAGTATAAACACTGAAGAAACTACCATCTAGAGAAAACAAGAAAAGCAAGTCATGAAGAATATAAAAAGACACAAGGCACACACACAATCATGAACACACACACACACCCACAATATTATCACTAGTTTTAAGTTTAACAGAGAATCAATCTTTCCAACCCCCCTCTCTTATAGGCAAAGACCAACACAAAAATAATGCAAGTCATAATGAGTCACCCCACTTTAGCAAGATTCTTGGGACAACAAAGTTAGAAACAGCTGTTAATCTGGGCCGAATCCAAGTGAAGTTGGAATATCCAGAAAGGTCTAGGGCTATTAAAGCAGACAGCAGTCACCTGATCTCAGTCATTTTATCAAGAAAGACCAGATTTACTTGGTCTGGCCCATGTTTTTGTTTTGTGTTGTTTGTGTTTTTGCTTTATAGGACGGACGTGACGCATTTAGCATTAAAAAATGACATGAATAAGAATTACCTCAATGAAAAGGTCAATGTGGACTAGCCATGCCACGTAACTTAGGGCAAACATGACCACCTACTCAGCCACCGTTAAGTATGTGGCATAGCTCCATGTTTACACTTAACATATCATCTATTTATTGATCTTCAAATATAAAAAAGTCACTGGTCAATAATTGCGGAGTCCCTATCTTAGGCTAAGTCAGAATTTCTTTGGGTCTAATTACCGCTGTTATGAACACAGGGCTGACTGAACCATTCTCCCTCCTTAATCTTCCCTTGAATCTCTTTGTGGAGTAATACCAACTCTTTTTCTAAAAGCTTTTATTTCAAATACCCACCTGCACTGTCTAATATGGTAGCCACCAGCCAAACATTGTTATTAAGCACTTGAAATATGGCTAGTCCCAATTGAGATGTGCTATAAGTGTAAAATACACATCAGATTTCAAAGACAGTACAAACGACAGGTAAAATATCTCATCAGTACTCTTTTAAGTTACATGCTGAAATGATACTTTGAATACATTAGGTTGAATAGTGTAAAAATTAGTTTCCTTTCTACCTTTTTTAATGTGGCTACTAGAAAAGTTTAAATTACCTGTGTGATTTATATTACATTTCTATTGGATAACATTGGTCTGGGCAGGACACTTAACATGGGATCAGGAGGAGCATGAGCATTCAGTACTCATTTCCTTTTCTGGAAACCTCCTCTCCAGATAACACTCATAATGTCCCTTGACTCATTCAGGAATGCAGCCACTTAGCTTACTCAGGAATTGCCTCACTCCCATTAAAAACAGCCCATTATCCCTCCCAAAATGGGCTTATCTGTTATAAAGAAACATGTTGCTGTGTTTTCAGATATGATTTACAAGCTATTTTAGAGGCTTCAGTGCTCACACAATGTGGCAATTCTTACACAAGCACATTTTTCAACTGAACCAATTTTGCAAGTAAACTTTCACTGTAACCAAAGCTGTATAAAAGTTCAAATGATACCTTCATTAAATGTTTTAATGAAGATTAATGTCTTAGCTCTTACATTATTTATTTCCACAAAACCCACAGACTTCCACATTCTTAAAGACTCATTCTAATTTTAATAGAGAAATAATTTTGAGAACTTAAAGCAATTCAAATGAACTTCTTTGTCATATATGTATTATCCCCTTCCTTAATAGAAGAAGATATGCTTTCATCTGTATTACACTGAACTTTGTGACTAAATATCCACTCTGTGTTTATTTGCCTAACTGAGCTCCTGTCAGGCAGGAAGCCTATCTTACTCATATTTGTTCTGCTATCATATAGAAAAGTGCCTGTGCCAAAGAGGGTGTTAGGAATAAATTTCTTACAAATCTGCAACAGTAAAACTCACAGTACAGATGTAAGAAAAAGCAACTTTGATAATACTAACAATAAAACCCTTTTTACCTATAATAAGAGTTAGGAAACTTATTGTGACCACCAAAAAATTAAGTAACTTGGTTAACCTCATCAGTATATACATGTATTACTTATTTTTAAAAATTTGAAATACATACTTATAGCTTACATATTTACAGAATAAAATTTAGCCCTTTGCTAACTGCATTTTGAACAGAGATATGGGACTACCTGCTACTGAAAGTGTCCTCTGGGAAACAGCAGCATCAGCATCACCTGGAAGCTTCTTAGGAAGGCAGACTCCGACCCCAACGCACATCAAATGACGTATACGTAAATTGTACCAATCATAATTATTGTAATGATGGTGATGACGATTATCAGTAAACTTGGTAGAGACCACTTTTGGATGCTTAGTGCTTCAAATTCATCACAATGAGTTACAATTGTAGAATAAATATTTCCTCAAAAACAACACAAACAACAGGTAAAATATCTCATCAGTAATCTTTTAAGTTACATGTTGAAATGATAATTTGAATACATTAGGTTGAATAGTGGAAAAATTACTCCACTTTACCTTTCTGTTTAAAGGTGGATGAATTTTTAGCTATATTATTCATAAATTTTCTAAATTTTGCCAAATAAACGTACAAACAACTTCCATCTCTCAACAACTAATCAATTTCTATTTGGAAAGTGGCATGCTATGATTTCTAATATATTTATAGGATAATGAACCCTGATAAACATCAAAGAAAATATTAATATTGGAATAAACTAAAGGCTAATTTCATTTAGATAAGACATGAATTTTGTAAAATACTGACATTAGTTAAGATTTAACCAATTCATTCTTACAAATAAAATTATAACAGAAAATATTAGATTTACTTGTCATTTAAGTCAAGTAAACAGACAAAATGAATGAAACTTATTTTTAAAAGTAATAGGTGTTTGTTTTTTCTCTGTACTTCAATGGATATAAATAAAGGCAATCGTTTTCATAATGTAGAAGTGAAGACTGATACTGTGAAATGAGAGGGTTCTGAGACTAAAATATAAAATGTTTTAAGCTTTTTTTTTCTGAGACAGGGTCTTGCTCTGTCACCCAGCGGGAGTGCAGTGGCACAATCTTAGCTCACTGCAGCATTGACTTCCCAGGCCCAAGCAATCCTCCCACCTCAGCCTCCCAAGTAGCTAGGACTACAGGTGCTCGCCACCACACCTGGCTAATTTTTGTTTATTTTTGGACAGATGGGATCTAACTATATTGCCCAGGTTGGTCTCAAAACTCCTGGGCTCATTCAGTCCAACCACCGCAGCCTCCCAAAGTACTGGGATTATAAACATAAGCTACCACATCTGGCCAAGAAATGAAATTTTTAAAAATAAAAAGTCAAATTAAAATGATAAGTCAAATTAAAATGATAACCACTACAGTTATGCAGTATACATGAATTATACATTCATACAGACTCATATGAAGAAATGTTTGGAATATAAATCAATAATGTGACATGATAGAAAAAATATGAAAATCAAAAACTGAAAAGAAAAAACCTTAACACGAGGCACCTACTTGAGAATAAATTACTATATATATCACAAATTTTTGCCTGGCTTCCTAAAGTTTAGGGTTTGTCAAAGCTTAAAATGAGATCTCATAAATAAGAAAACTGACAGTTTGTTTCTACGCTTTCGATAACCTATAATATGTGTAAAAATTATCATTGCATGTACATTTCCGTGACACCTGATCAAAGATGAGTGTAATTTTGGTCAGGTCACTTCTCAATACAAGTTTGTCAGTTTATGATCATTAAAAGGAAGCAAACACACATAAGCAATAAAATAAACCTGGACTTAAACCTAAAACATTACACAAAAAATTAATGCACAATGGATGACAGACTTAAATGTAATATGTAAAACAATAAAACTTTTAGAAAAAAAAATAGAGAAAATGTTCAGGTCCTAGAGCTAGGAAAAGAGCTCTTAGATATGGCAACAAACCCATGATTCATTAAAATAAATGAATAAATTGAACTTTTTAACTTCACTAAAATTTAAAAATTTTGCTCTGTGAAAGACTGTTTAGAAGATAGAAAGACAAGCCACAGACAGAAAGAAAATATGTGTAAACCACAAATCTAACAAAGGATTTATGTGTAGAACATATAATGAACTCTCAAAAAACAAAAATAGGCCAGGCTCAGTGGCTCAAGCCTGTAATCCCAGCACTTTCGGAGTCTGAGGCAGGCTGGTCATTTGAGGTCCAGGAGCTGGAGACCACACCAGCCAACATGGTGAAACCCCATCTCTACTCAAAATACAAAAATTAGCTGAGCGTGGTGGCACGCACCTGTAATCCCAGCTACTAGGGAGGTTGAAGCAGAAGAATCATTTCAAATGGCGAGGCAGAGGTTGCAGTGAGCCGAGATCACGCCACTGCACTCCAGCCTGGACAACAGGGCAAGACTCCATCTCAAAAAACAAAAACCGACAAGTAAAAAAAGAAAAATCAATCCAGTTAGAAAATGGGCAAAAGACATGAATAAACATTTCACCAAAAAGAACGTACAAATAGAAAATAATACTTTAAAAGATTTTTCATGTAATTAGGCATTAGAAAAATGCAAATTAAAACCACAATGACATAGCACTACATACCTATTAGAGTAGTTAACATAAAAAATAGTGACGGCCGGGCGCGGTGACTCACACCTATAATTACAGCACTTTGGGAGGCCGAGGCGGGCGGATCACCAGGTCAAGGGATTGAGACCATCCTGGCTAACACAGTGAAACCCCGTCTCTACTAAAAATACAAAAAATTAGCCGGGCGCAGTGGCGGGCACCTGTAGTCCCAGCTACTCGGGAGGCTGAGGCAGGAGAATGGCAGGAACCCGGGAGGTGGAGCTTGCAGTGAGCCGAGACCGTGCCATTGCACTCCAGCCTGGGTGATAGAGCAACGAGACTTCGTCTCAAAAAAAAAAAAAAAAAAAAATTGTGATAATACCAAATGTTGGCAAGGATGCAGATCAACTGCATCCAGTGGAATGCAAACTTGTACAGATACTGTAGAAAATATCTAGAGGCCAGGCGCAGTGGCTCAGCCTGTAATTCCAACACTTTGGGAGGCCGAGGCGGGTGGATCATGACGTCAAGAGATCGAGACCATCCTGGCCAACATGGTGAAATCCCGTCTCTACTAAAAATACAAAAATTAGTTGGGCATGGTGGTGCGCGCCTGTAGTGCCAGCTACCACGGAGGCAGAGGCAGGAGAATCGCTTGAACCAGGGAGGCAGAGGTTGCAGTGAGCCGAGATCGCACCACTGCACTCCAGCCTGGTGACAGTGCAAGACTCCGTCTCAAAAAAAAAGAAAAAAGAAAAAAAGAAAATATCTGGAAATTCCTTATAAAACTAAACAAATGCTTGCCACGTGACCCAGCTATCACAGCATTCCTGTGCATTTATCTCAGAGAAATAAAACCTATATATAAATATTAATATCTTAGGTTTATTGTAATATTTGTAATAGCCAAAAACTGGGAACAATCCAAATGTCCTTCAACAGGTTAATAAACAAACTGGATGGATGGTACATCCATACAATGGAATACTACTAAGTGACAAAAAGGAACAAACTATTGATATATGCAACATGGAGAGATCTCCAGGGAATTATGCTGAATGAAAAAAAAAGCCAAAAAAAGCCACTGTCAAAAACTGATATATGATTTCATTCATAGAACACTCCCCAAATGAAAAAAATTACAGACATGCAAATCATATAACTCACTGGTTGCCAAAAGTTAGGGATGGGTGGGGGAGGGGCAATGTGCGTATAAAGGAATAGCAGGAGAGCATTCCTTTGTAGTGATGGAACAGTTCTACATCTACATTGCAGTATCAGTTACATTAATATACACATGTGATAAAATTGTATAGAGGTGTAGACACACACAAATAAGTATATGTTAAAACTGGAGAAACGTAAATAAGGTCTGTAGTTTGCACCAATGTCAATCTCCTGGTTTTGATACAACCACTGCAGTTATGCAAGATATTACCACTGGGGCAAACTTAGTGAAGGGTACAGGAGCCTTCTCTAAACTCTTTTTGCAACTTTCTGTGAGTCTGTAATTATTTCAGAATGATTTTTTTTAATACAGTCTAACACAATTTACAATTGTCTAAATAATCTCCACTATGTTTTCAAATGTCCTCTGACTTTATAGGTACTTGGAACCTGCTAAAACCAACCCTTAGGTTTGATACTACTCTTATTTCTATGTACTTCTTGTTTATATGTTGTATTTGTGAGTAGAGGTTTGCCTAATACTGCATGGGTACCATACAGTTTTTAATTAGAGGCACTTTGGAGAAGTAAAGCAAAAAGAGGCCTGTTAGTTTCACTACACTCCTATCACTAGTAAGCACAACTTAAACCACAAAAATAACACTGCCAATCAAAATGGTCAAGAGGATGGAAGACTCCAAGGTGTAGGCAAAAAGCAAACAGGCCAACAAAAGTGTCAGAGCAGAAAGAGAAAAGCTGAGACAAAATAATAATAAAAAGCACAGAAATGACAACCATGAAGACTGATAGTTATACATCTTAAGCTTTAAAAAGAAAAGCACGGAAAGGTATAATGTTAAAGCCTCATAAGCTGTGTGTAGTTAGGTAAAAAAAAATTCATGCTTTAAAGACTTAGCATAAATTAATGGACATTTTTAATTTTGTTCTCCTTTTCCTTTTAATCACACAAATTTTCTATTCTCCAAATAACTGAAAACTGATCATTTTTTCATGAGCCCAAGATAAGATGAAAAAATTATTAGTAATTAACAAACCAATTTCATCTCAAAATATTCATATATATATATATATTTTGGCTCTGTCGCCCAGGCTGGAATACAGTGGCGCGATCCTGGCTCACTGCAACCTCCGCCTCCCCGGTTCAAGCGATTCTTCTTCCTCAGCCTCCTGAGTAGCTGAGACTATAGGCGCGTGCCACCATGCCCGGCTAATTTTTGTATTTTCAGTAGAGACAGGTTTCACCATACTGGCCAGGCTGGTCTCAAACTCCTGACCTCGTGATCCGCCCACCTCGGCCTCCAAAAGTGCTGGGATTACAGGCGTGAGCCACCACGCCTGGCCACATTCTTGTATTTTCTAAGAATATTCATGAAATTAAAAAAAGAAGATAGTGGAGCTAGGGCCAAGTAGCTGAAGCGACTGAAACAGCTTAAGACAGAGCAGTGAAAAGTCTCTGTATACCCCCCGCACCCCACCAAAAAAAAGAACCCAGAAAAACAAAGATCAGGTCTAGCAAAGTAAAATCCATAACCAGAGGCTGGTAATACTGAGGGGTGTTACTATAGACTCCTCTCAGGAACAGTAGAATGCCTGGATCCTGCACAGAATGATTTGTGCATAGATGTGATTTCAGAGGACTACAACATGATCTCACTGGGCTTTTCACCAGTGTAGTTTCCTCTTTGGAGAAAGGAAAAGAGCCCTGAGAAGTTATGATGGATGAGACAAAAGGAAACATTTCAGGAAGATGTGTGTGCAACTGAAAGCCTCGATGATCCAGGCTCACTTTCAGCTAAGGATGATCATGGGACAATTCTGATCAATAACCTGTAAATGGGAAGAACCACTTGAAGTTTACAAGAAAGCTAACATATGCTTCACTAAAATAGACATAGTAAGCTAGCACATGTTCCAGCTAGAAACATGGATGTGGTGTCAGGCTGTGCCCAATCATCCTCTAAGCATAAGAAAGGAGACCATATGCTAAGGATAATATAGCAGAAAGATAAAGAAGGATGTATTTAAGCTAAAGCCCAAACCACTGACCTTCGCTTTTCTTCACAAGCCTCTATTTCTATAATTCACTGCTTGTGGGATATTCTGTTAATTGAAAGCGTGCTAGGTTTTCTATGACATGAACCTAAATGCATAACTAATTTTATCATGTTTCTGTACTAGTGTGTATATCTGTATTGTGTAGTTATTCATAATCAAATATAACCTGTGGCTAGGTGTTATTAATGGAAACAAAAACAGAGTGATGACATTGAGTATCATGTGATATCACTGGTAAAACAAACAGTTAATTCTTTTTGCTGGGTATTTGGAAAACTTCAACTTTATGCAAGAAGTACATTTTTATATTTGGTTTCTGATTATCATATTTTGGGTTGTAGAACTAGTGTATAAAGCCAGAGATTGTGTCTCATTAAAATTAATCATTCAATGGATCTACTAAAATATATATGAATATTCCATTCATTTGTTTTATGCATCTTATGGCAAAATCAAACCTATTGAAAACAACTGCAGGCATCAAATATCAAAAAGCAAGGGAGGAAAAAAAAGAGAAGGCAAAATATTGGATTTACAATTTTTTCTAATTAATATGCACATATCATATGTTCATACTCCACTAGAATTCTTTCATTTTCAAACTTTTATGCTGCTATTATATATTTTTTCTTCTTCTACATTAGTCTTATTTTCAAAGTTACTCCTGCTATTAGAAACTCAGTATGACCATTCCTCTAACCATCCACAGTTCAGGAGGAAGAAAATCCCTGCAGCTGTTTGATACCCAAGAATATGAACACTTAGCAGTCAGATGAAAGAAGAGAAAAAGACAGAAAAGGAAGATCAAGACAAGAGTGATTTTGAATTTCTGCAGGCTAGCATTTACCTCTCTCAATAAAAGGAGCTCTGTGCTCATTATATCCTAGGACTCGTCTTGCCTTCAGCTTATAGTAAACTGGCAATTGCTTTATCATTTCCTCTCTAAATTAAGGATCAAAGTTTAAACATATTCTTTTCCTTCTCTATTAGATTATGATTAAAATTACCACCTGCCTCACCTCATTCACACAATCACTCCTACTAACAAAAAAAAGAAGGAACCCCCAAAGTAAGGCACAGTTAACTAGCAAAACAAAGAGTTGTGGGGAATTTCTGGTCATGGTATTTATCTGATAATTGATTTCAGAATATAGTGTTAAAGAACCAAACAGTAAAATCTTCTGAAAGTAATATTCTAGTAAATATTTATCTTGATATATTAGTTTGTTAATAATATTATCATCAAACTATTATTTGTTTACTGAGCATCTTTACATGTATTCTTAGTCCTCAAGACACCCTACAAAGTGGATTCTATCCTTCTTTTATGGATGAAGAAATCAGTTCACAGAGGCTGATTAATTTTCCCTAGGACTCAAAGCTATTTAATAGTTATGAGAGCTAAAATTTAATTGTATAATAAATCAATGAATGTAAGATGTATAACATATTTTAAAACTCTACACAATCATGTGTTTAATGTAGAGTCTTACCTTTTGTCAAGGTACTGGGTTCCTGTTGCCCTAAACACAAAACACAGTGGGGATTCTTCTGGATATTAAACACAAAGGAGCCCTGGATTCAAAACAGTGGTGAACATAAACTGATGAGCTCATATTGCCATAAGAAGAAAATCAGCTCACTTTACAATGAAAGGTACCTTGTAGTAGCAATTTTCTCCAAAGAATACACTTTCATATTTTCCTTTAATGCCTATAAATGTATAATCAAAGTTTAATATGTGCTTTCAAATAACAGCAGCATGATATACTTATCAGTCTAAAACTATAGCATATTTCACAGAGACAATATTATCATCTCACTGGCTGACCAAGGCCCAGTTTGATGAGAGCTGAAAGGAATCCTGTAAGTTACAACACACACAGTCATTTCTCAGGAGGTGGTGCAGCAAGTGCCAGAGCCTAAACTAAACCAAGATGCTCCATGAAGTCATCTGAAGGCACTTTGAAAATGAGAAGAGGTCAGAGCCTGTTGACCATCACTGTAGAGAATTCAGGAATGACTGGAGTTAGTAAAGATTTCAGCTGCAAAGGGCAAATGAATCTACTAGTGCAGAAGAGCAGGTCATGTATATCTTGTTATCTTCAGATTCTTCACTGCCTTCTACAGTCACTGACATCTGACTTCCTTCAGAGCCCACAACTTGGCCAGGCGCTGAGAAAAAAGTACCCCATTCCACTGTGATATAAAACTTCTGTGCTGTGAGAATCAATTTTTGGTGTGGTTGGCCAGAGCAATTAGGCAAGAGATAGAGCTAAAGGGCATCAAAACTGTAAAGCAAGAAGCCAAATTAGCCTTGTTTGCAGACAACATGATTATATACCTACAAAAACATAAAGACTCCACCCAAAAGCTGTTAGAAGTGGTAAACAAATTCAGTGAAGTTGCAGAATACAAAATCAAAATATAAAAATCAGTAGGATTTATATATGCCAACAGAGAATCATCTGAAAAAGAAATCCAGAAAGCAATCCCATTTACAATACCTACAACAAATACAAAATACCTAGGAATCAATATAACCAAAGAAATGAAAGATCTATACAAGGAAAACAATAAAACTCTGATGAAAGAAATACAAGAGGACACCAAAAAATGGGAAGGTATTCCATGCTTATGGATTCGAAGAATTAATATTGTTAAAATGACAATACTAGCCAAGCAATTACAGACTCAATGCAATCCCTATCAAAATGCTGATGATATTCTTTACAGAAATAGAAAAATAAATCCTAAAGTTTAAATGAAACCACAAAAGACCCCAAATAGACAAATAAATCTTAGCAAAAAAAAAAAAAAAAAAAGCTGGGGACATCACACTACCTGGCTTCAAAATTTATTATAAAGCTATAGAAACCGAAACAGCATGGTACTGGCATAAAAACAGACACATAGACTAATGGAACAGAATGGGGAACTCAGGTCTAAATACACACATTTGCCACCAACTCGTCTTTAACAAAGGTGCCAAGAACTTAAAATGGGGAAAGGACAGTCTATTCAATAAATGGTGCTGGGAAAACTGGATAACTATATGATGAAGAATGAAACTAGACCCCTAATATCTCATCATACACAAAAGTCAAATCAAACTCGATTAAATAAAGACTTTAGTCTAAGACCGGAAACTATGAAAACTGTAGCAGAAAACATTGGGGAAATGCTCCAGGGCATTGGTCTCTTACACAAAGATTTCTTGTGTAAGACCTTAAGAGAGGCTATCAAAGCAAAAATAGACATCAGAGTATAAATCAAGCTAAAAAGCTTCTGCACAGCAAAGGAAACAATCAACAAAGTAAACAGACAACTCATAGAATAGGAGAAAATATTTGCAAACTATCAGATAAGAGATTAATAACCATAATGTATGAAGAACTCAAATAAACTGATAGCAAAAAAAAAATCTGATTTTAAAATGGGCGAAAGATCTGAACAGACATTTCTCAAAAGAAAACATATAGTCAACAGGTATATTAAAAAAATGCTCAATATCACTAACCATCACAGAAATGCAAATCAAAACCACAATGCAATATCATCTCACCACAGTTAAAATAGCTTGTATCAAAAACATAGGCAGTAACAGATGCTGGTTAGGATGTGCAGAAAGGGGAACGCTCATACACTGTTAGTGGGAATGTAATTACCATAGCCACTTGGAAAAAAAAAACAGTATACAGGTTCCTCAAATAAGTAAATATATAACTATGATATGATCCACCAATGCTACTACTGGGTATATATCCAAAAGAAATAAAATCAGTATGTTGAAAAGATATCTGCACTCCCATGTTTATTGCAGCCCTATTCACAATAGCCAAAATACAGAATTAACCTAAGTGCTTATCAACGGATGAATGGATAAAGAAAATACAGTATATATACACAATGGAATATTATTCAACCATAAACATTAATGAAATCCTATCATTGCAGCAACATGGATGGAACTGGAGATCATTATGTTAAGTGAGATAAGCCAAGTACAGAAAGGCAAATATCACATGCTCTCACTCACATGCAGAAGCTAAAAAAGTGTTTCTCAGGAAGATAGAAAGTAGATTGGAGGTTACCAGAGGCTGAGAAGGAGAGGGGGGGAGGAAGATAAAGGAGGAAAATACATATAAATTTATTTATTACTACTGAACTGTGGTTAAAAATGGTAAAAATGGTGAATTATACATATAGTACATTTTACCTCAATACAATTTTTTAAATTTCTTTTTATTTATTTATTTATTATTATTATTATACTTTAGGTTTTAGGGTACATGTGTGCAATGTGCAGGTTAGTTACATATGTATACATGTGCCATGCTGGTACGCTGCACCCACTAACTCGTCATCTAGCATTAGGTATATCTCCCAATGGTTGCTAACATACCAAATCCAAATTACTTTCTAATTCTAATTAGATACCAATGTGAAAATTATTTTATTTCTAACCAAGTAGAGCTCTTCACTGTAATCGTAATACTTAACATGTAATACTTATCATAAAACCTCTTCTCCCATTCTTGGACACACAGCCACAACTTGACATCAGATTCTCTCAAACTGACTATTCCTTCAGAGATTAAACTTCTAGTCTCTGATGAGCATGAAAGTATCTAATTAAGAAACTATTTTCTTGATTTATTCTGGTCATCTTTAGCTCTTTAATTGAGCATATATTCCCCTTCCCCAGATTGTCACATGAAACCTCTACTAACTACTCCTGTTCCCTGTTCATCTACCGTAGTAATCCAGACATTTTTAGCTCCAGGTCAATTGACCTTAGTTAGACTCACTGGTATGGCACAACGGAAAAATAAAGTCAGAAGACATTCAGTCAGCCACTGGCTCATTCA
Organism: Pongo pygmaeus; assembly: GCF_028885625.2. NCBI lineage: Eukaryota > Metazoa > Chordata > Mammalia > Primates > Hominidae > Pongo > Pongo pygmaeus. The sequence continues at coordinate 13,762,589 of NC_085930.1, read as the reverse complement.
AATATTACACTAAGTATTTACCGTGAGGCAGGTCCAGTTCTACAGACTGAAGACTACAACAGTGAATAAATAATAAGACATAGTACCCACTCATGAGAGCAAACAATCCAGTGGAGGATACAAAGAGTAGAAAGACAACTATATTACAGTAGATGCGCATCCATAGGATAGTGGTCCACGGTGGCAGAAAAGAAGAAGGACCCCCTCAACCAGCCCAGAAGAAGCTTTGAGATAGGGCGAAGTCAGAGAAAGCATACAATATAGCCCTAAGCTGTGTCCCAAAACATGTATAGGAGCTATCCTAAGGTAGACGCAAAGAATGCTTAGGCAGAAGCAATAGCATGTACAAAAGCACAGCTTCACCGAGGGCTAAACCAAAACATGTGGCATCTAAGACAGGATAATATGATGTCACACTTTCCAGCTGATACTCAAACATTTGTTAAATGTTTCTCTTTCATGGGGTAGAGAAATTATTCTATATTAAGAAAATATTAAATACAGGAAAAGATTCACTTATTTAACCCACTCCTACTAAGCTAAAACTGTCACTCTTCTGACAAAGATCAGAAAATTTTTCTAATTCTTCAACTTTCTTATCTTTTATTCAGTGATTTTTCCAGATGCCCCAATTTCTTGTGTGTGGACAAAATAGAAATGAAAATCTTCAATATTCAAGAAAAAAGGAATGCATGTGGGAAATAGATATCATGTTTCTGATTTATTTTATTGGTATTCTAGTATCTTTATAGAATGGTCCCCAGAGATCCGAGCTGCCCCCTCCCTTTATGGCCCTCTGGTTAGATGGTACCGAGAGGGAGGCTGAAAAGGTCAACAGGGACCAGATAATGCAGAATCTTCTAAGTTATGGGAAGGAGGTTGTACAGAACTCAAGAGAAATGAGGAATGGTTGAAAGGGTTTAAGCAGAGGCGTACCATGATCAGATTTGTTTATTTCAAAATCCATTCTACTTACTCTGTTTTGAATGAAGAGGAGTGGAGAAGTTAGAATGGAGTGAAGATCTGAAAAAAGAACAACAGCTACAAGGTTGTTTCTGTAAACCATACTAGAGATGCTAGCAACCTGAACTAGGATGGCAGCAGTAGGAAGGCAGCATGGTACATACTTAAAAGTTACGGGCTACAATTGACTAGACTCGAAGGTATAAGGAAAGGAGGAGAGGGGAGTAATTAGAAATCACTCGTTACCTTCTAGGTTTGAGCAGCTGGTAGAGGAAGATTCCAGACACTGCGATTGGGTTGACAGGGACAAACATGTTTGGAATGAAAATCTTTAAGTTCAGTTTTATACATGTTGAGATTTGTATTTATAAAACATCAAAATGAAGATATAAATAAGTCCAAGATAAAGAGAAAGATCTAGAGTGGAGACAGATGTGGGCAGCCTCAGTAGACAGATGGAATCCATGGGATGGATGAGAATGTCTAGGGAGAAAATATATAAAAGAAATACATAAATGATCCCAGGAAAGAGCCTTGAAAATCTCTCACATTAAATGGTCAAAAAGAGGCTGAGAAAATGAAAGAAAAGCAAGATTATGGCTTCAAAGAGCCAAGAAATAGTCCAACATGTACAATGCTAGAGATAAAAAAGAGTAAAGAGGTATCCCTAAATTATCATGAAGTTGTCTGTGAACTGGTTGAGAACAGTTTTAGTAAAGAAAGATTAATCACAGTTGCAGCACGCACTGATGCCATGTAGGCTCAAGCCTGTCACTTAGTTTCTTCATCTGCAAAACAGGAAAAATACCCACCGTCTACCTCATGGTTTTGTTATGAGGATTACATTAAATACCATATCTGAAACTGCTTTATAAACATTAAACAGAGGGTATAAAGTAGTAGTATTAAAATTGTGTTGTGTTGACAGTGTTCACAAATGCCAATTCTCTGTTTCACCCACAGGGCAAGCTGATGTGCACTGGCCGATGTAACGTATCAGCAGAGTGGACTCACTGCTAGGCAAAAGCCCTAAGAAATAGTGCATAGTTCAACATGCTTCTCTTTGCACTGCCACTACCTCTACAGAAGCATGTTTCAAAACAAATCCTTCATAAGCCTAGATTTTTGAGTGACTGCCATGAGAGCCCTCTGGCTGACTCATGCTGACGTGTAATATGGGGACAATTAAATGCTGTTTTAAAGCACTAAGATTTTGGAATTATAACAACTAATTGTAGTGTAACAACAAGTAAATAACTAAATAAAAGGTAGAAAAACCAAGTGGAAAATGTTATTTTGGGAGGTCATCAATGAGACGACATGGAGGTGGTTAGTCATGCTAATAATGCACTAATTTTTATTTTATAGCAGAGTAACTCATTAATCCTCTACACTTGATTCAAAATTCTCACAGGTACAGAAGCTGAAAAGAACAACTAATGAAGGTGATATGGTTTGGCTGTGTTCCCACTCAGATCTCATCTTGAATTCCCACGTGTTGTGGGAGGGACCTGAAGGGAGGTAACTGAATCCTGGGGGCAGGTCTCTCCCACGCTGTTTTCCTGATAATGAGTAAGTCTCACGAGACCTGATGGTTTTAAAAAGGGGAGTTTCCCTACACAAGCTGTCTTCTCTTGTCTGCCACCATGTAAGACATGACTTTCACCTTCTGCCATGATTGTGAGGCATCCTCAGCCACTTGGAACTGTTAAGTCCAATAAACCTCTTCCTTTTGTAAATTGCCCAGTCTCAAGTATGTCTTTATCAGCAGTGTGAAAATGGACTAATACAAAAGGGGAAAAGGACAAGATAAAGAAGGGAAGGAACATCCAAAACATCCTAAGGGAACATCCAAAAAATTTCAAATGAAAAGACATCTGTTGGGGAAGGATGAGACAGTCCATCAAAAAGAAATTTCCTTCTTCATCACCTTAATTATATATTGTTGTACGTACCTCAAATTTTCTTCACTCCTTAGTAAGCATACTTTGCACCTAAGTGTTTGACTGGTTATGTATTTGTGTTAGGCCAAAGACACACAGTCCAAATGGATTATCGGAAATAGATGGAAAATTGGACAAGGAACTAAGACCAGATTGTATGAAGGAAAAATGTTTTATTCTTCAAATGTTAACAATAGAAGTTACCACTAACAAATGCCAAATTACTATTTGATATGCCTAAATGGAACATGTGTGCTAGCAAATGGCCATTACTCAGAACCAAGGACAAAAGTAAAATCCAGGTCAGAGTGAGACATGAGGGCCCACTGGGCGAAACTTTTCACCAAGCACACTGGATTCTCTTCCCTTCTTTATCTTGGCCTTTATTCCCTTCATTAGTTTTGGCAAACCATGAAAGAAGATTATAAATGCTTCAATCCCAGTGGAGTTGGAAATAAAGTACATGAAAGAAACACTTCATAAAGAATGTTTATCTGTTTGTGTCATTTAAAAAAAAAAAAAAAGGAGGGGGGTGTAGACAAAACATTTCCACAACTCTTCTTTAATAAATATCTTGTGTCCTTTTACAAAGCACACAGGTAAATTAATGTCATGGTTACAAGGACATCAAAAAAAAAAAAAATCTGACCACTACCTTTAATCACTATCTTTTGTTCTAAATTTTTTCTATTTCGAAATCAAATCCAACCTTAAACCTATGACGATTATGTACTATGTGTCTTTGAAAGCATATACTGTAAATTCTGAAAACAATTTCACAAGGCTGCTCCCAAAATGGTTTATATAAGAGCATAATCATCAGATTAAGTGACGGACAGCTCAAGGTGATTATTTTACAGAGGGCTCATTCATTACTATATACAAGCTCAAGAATGAAACTTCATATCCCTTACAATCCCTAGAGCAGTGTTTCATTTATAGGAGTTCCTCAATAAACACTTGCTGATTTGAATGCATTTAATACCTGAAAATGCTAGGACACAAACAATTTGCTCGGCTTTTTTCAAACTCCAAATCAACCCATTTTCATTACTCTCAACGCTCCTTCATGCCAGTTAACTAGCTGGATGTTTTCCAACACTCGAAAAATTGGCCATGTATATTCTGTTGCCAGGATAGTTTCCATTCTGCAGTGTCTCTCCTAAAAGGGGAGAAACTATTAAATCAAAATGGGGTAACCTCACAAGTATAACTATTACAACTTGTATAATAGCTCTTTTACTTCAAACAACAACGACAACAAAAAAAGACCTGTACCTTTTTAGTGGAACTTATTAATAGAATTATTAGCCCAGTAACTAAAGCGGTATGGTACACAATGGTAGAAGACAAGCTAAAACGACATTGGCCTGCAAAAGTTTTGCTTTCCTGACCTTTCTCCCTATTCAAGATGGCAAAATCACACACGGACAAATGTTGATGTACATTTAACTTATCAATGTTGATCCAAGGGAAGAAAAAATTGATCAATGTAGGTGTAATCTTCCCCTAAATGAGGAATATTAGCAAGGAAAAAACAAAAGTTAGGATATAGTGTCTGCTTGAAGGAATTCTCTTAGATATAAAATCACAATATTTGCTATGAAATAAACTAGAAAGTTTTAAATGCGTAATTACACTTGCCAGGAGTTACGCCCACGTTACTCCACAGGCCCACGCTAGCGCGTGCCAAAATCAGAAAACCTGCAGTGGCGTTGAGTCACTCCCCAGCAGCACTACGGGGAATAAGTGTTGGAGCCACAGCACGTACCCTATGGCGCAAGACCGCTGATTAGAACAGAGGGGGAAGGGGATGAGGAAAGAAGTTTCTTCAGCGCCCGCTCCGGGGACCAGCGCTGTCAACCTGCCACTACGGAAGCCACAGAACCCAGTTACCCGAGTCACCCCGAGCCCCGCCCACTCAGGTTCCTCCCCGCCTGGGGCGGGGCTGGCGCGCGAGGGCCGAGGGGCGGCCGGCGTCCCGAGTCGGCTCCTGGGAGGCGGGCTGCCAGTCTAAGTGGGGGTGGTGGGAGTCTGGCGGTACCTGCGCTGGAAGTCCACGGCGTAGGGCTTCAAGTACGGGTCGATCTCCAGGAGTCTGGCCAGTTCGGGCACGTCAGCCAGGGCGGCATTGAGCGCCGCCTCGGATTCCTCGGGCCGAGCCGCGGGAGTCACCGGAGCCGCCATCTTCCGCCGCAGTCCAAGTAGCCGAGGCCCGAGAGGGTCGAGTGGGGCCTGAGCGGGCGCTGGAGCTCGAGCTGGGTCGCGGCGGCTAGGGCGGAGCCGGAGGGCGCCTAGGCGTGTCGAGGCGAGCCGAGGCGAGCTGCGGCGGTCCGGGGCCCTTTATAGCCGAGGCAGAAGGCCTCCTGCCCTTTCTCCCCGCGCCAGCGGGGAGGAGCGGATCCTGGGGTGATGCCGGGACGCACGTCCCGAGCGGGTAGGAGGCACCGAGGCCTCCCCGCCCACTCACGCGGCTGGCACCTGGAGGCCGCAGGGACCTGCCCTTTCCTTCCCTTAACGGTTTTTTCCCTGCCGGCGGAGGTCATTCTAGGAGGTGGGTCCCAAGCTGACCTCGCTCAGCCTTGGCCTTCCTCACCCTGACCTAGTCTTGGCTCCGGAATGGATTCCGCTTTTCTTTAAGTACGCACTTAACCACCCACTGACAGCGCCCCCTTCAAATTGGACATAAGGGGTTTTTTTGGAAGGGACCGTATTTCTCAAAGTTCTGAGACTTTTGAGGGGCAGTATTTCAAACATACCATGTAAATTCACAGAGGGGAACAGTCAAGTGTAGCTAGAGTACTACTGCTGAAAATGTTAATACCACTTACAACCAGGACTCTCCTAAGTTTGCCAGGTCACGTGAATTTAAAATTAACCAAGGCACAGAATCCTGGAATACTGTTGGAATTCTGCTGTTCTTGTACTCTTTTCTGCATTACCAACAGCTAAGAATTATAACCCATGGGAAGAACTTTTCTCATTCTCCGTAAGGCCAAAAAGGAAAAGGCATTTGCCTGTGTTTATAATTGTTACAAGCTTTTCAACGATTAAACTTATCTTTGATAACACAAATGATATCATTGAATTGGAACGCCACTCTGCCACTTACAGTGATAAGGCAAGAAACCTCTCTTCCTCTTGGCTTGGGAAGCTCCCACTTGGAATTCCCTTCTATTATTGCCACTGACTAGCTTCTATTTCAATAATTGCTTTTTAAGAATACAGAGTTGGACTCCAAGAGAGATGGACCCACCAAACCCAGGAGGATCCAAGCTGCTTTACACCTAGAAACTGGAGAGGATTGAGGATATTTTTCTCATTAAAACCTAGAACTGGAGAATCCTAGGGGTTATGGAGGAGAAACAGTATTAATCAGCCTTGGGCCTTGAATTTTAAAATATTTCAAAGTAAAGTTTTTATAAGGGGTTTAATAGACTTGAAAGATAAGTGGATATGAAGACAGACCTCAATGTGAAAAAGTGAAGGACTTGAACGACTTTAAGACGTGCCTTCTTTTCCATAAAGATGACAAAAAACATGCAGACATTTGTAGAATATAAAGCACTAAAAAAGGAAGGAAATTTAAAAAAAACCCGAAGCAGGACAACTATTAATAACAGACCCACAGATCTATATCTCCAAGCCTAAACTTTTTTCAGAAACACAGGTTTGTATCACTGCCTGTCTACTGAGATCTCCATTTAGCTGGCTAGGAGACCTAAACAAACTGTCTGCAAAAGATAACCTAAAATCCGTCTTCTCGTCCTTCCTGCTATCACTCTTATGCAGGCTACTGTCTTCCTTCACTTGGACCGTAATGTAGCTCTCTAATTGACTTCCCCTCTTCTACTCTTTCTCACCTCTACTCCGTTCTCTGTACCAGTGTTTCTCACACTTTAATGTGCATATGAATCACCTAGGGATCTTAATTCAGTTCTGGAGTGGTGCTTCAGATTGCATTTTAACAAGCTCAGAAGTGATTCTGATGCTGGTGGTCGGGGACACAGTTTGGTGAGACTACACTGAGTAAATCAGATGATGTCATTTAGCAACTTAAATAGCATACTGTTTCACTTAGGGTAAAATAGAAACAGCTTATCATTCTCTAACAAGGCTTGTATAATCTGGACCCTGACTACCTTTCCAGCCACTTTTCTCATCATTTTCCAGTTTTACTATGCTCTAGTCACACTGACTTTCCTGGAACTCAGTGAATTTGTTGTATAATAGCCTCTAAGATTATTTGCTTGCTGTTCTCTCTGTTGGAAATTCTCAGGGAGCTGAGCTCTACTTGCTTAATTTTTTCCCAGCCTTCATTCCAGCCTCAGCAAAAATGTCAGCTCATACCTGAGAAACTTCTGATTGTAGACTCCTCAGTGTCTTCTGTGTAACTTCAATCTCTTCTATGCAACAGTTAACAGAATCTAGGTGTTTGTTTTTCTCCTATTTATTGACCTTTCCCTTTAGAACCTAAGCTCTCCACGAGCAGGATCCTAGTGTACATATCTGCCTACCTAGGTGGTTCACCATTGAGCACATATTTATTGACGTCCCATGTGCCAGCCATTTTCCCACGTACTGTGGATAAATGATAAGACAAGTCCCAGTTGTCATACTCTATTGGGGGTAGGAGGGAGAGGAGACACAATTACCAGTGAAATACATAAAATAATACAAAACAATGTCAGATAGTGGTAAATGCATTGTTGAGAATTAAAACTGAGCAAATATCTGTGTTAGTTCCGGTCATCAAGAAAGGCCGTTCAGAACTGACATTTAAGCTGAAGTGTGATGACAAGAAGAAATGAGCCAGGAGAGGAAGAGCATTCCAGAATGGCAGAGTTCGTGCAATGGAGGAATTGAATTGGTCTTAAAAAAAAAAAAAAAATCTAGCATACCCGGTGTGTAATGAGGAGTAGCAGGAATTGTGGTGCAAGAGCTAGGCAGCTGTTTGTTCATATAGGCCCTTTAATGTCCATTTAAGGGATGCTATTGGAGAGTTTTCAGCAGAACACTGATATGATATGGTTTAATTATTAAAATATTCTATGTGGCAAATGAATTATAAGGATACAAGAATGGCAATGGGGTGCCATTCTTGTGGGAGACAAGGGAGACAATTAGGAGGTGATTAACATTGCCTAGGTAGGAAATGATGATGGCTTGGTCTGGGGTAGCAGAGAAAATGATGAAATAAAGATTTGGGATGCATGATATAATGAATGCCTAAACTATTATGAAGTCATTTAGTGTCTGTATTAGTTACCTAGGGCTGTAGTGATTAAGTACCACACACTAGGTAGTTTCAGCAACAAAAATTTGTCACCTTACCCTAGTTCTAGGGGCTAAAAATCAAGGTATCCACAGGTTTGGTTCTTTCTGGGGGCTCTGAAGGAGAATTATTCCATGCCTCTCTCCTAGCTTCTAGTGATGGCCAGCAATCTTTGGCATTTCTTGGCTTATAAATGCATCATTTGGATCTCTGCCTCCATCGTGACATGGCATTTTCCTGTGTCTCTGTCTCTTCACATAGTGTTCTTTTTATAAGGTCACCAGCCCTATTGAATGAGGGACACACCCTATTTCAGTATGACCTCATCTTAACTAATTATATCTGCAATTATTATATTTCCAAATAAGGTCATATTCTGAGGTACTGTTAGGTTAAGATTTCAGTGTATCTTTTTGTGGAGAAATACAATTCAACCCATCACATTTTTGACACACCAAAACAGAGGAAATATTTGAGAAATAGAATTTATAAGATTTGGTGACTGATTGGCTATGAAAGTGAAAAGGGAATTAAAGATTGAGCTTCTGAGCCTGGGGCAATTCTGTCTAGCAAAAATAAAGAAGTCCTTGAAAGAGGGAGAACTGAGTTCAAGGTGTCAGCTCCTGGATACCCAAGTCAATATGGCAGCTGGAAATGTAATTCTGGTGCCTAATAGATCATTTAGGAATGAAGATAACAATTAGAGAATGACCCATGTGCGGCTACTAGCTAACAGTGGCAAATAGGAGATCCTCAATAAATATTTTGAAACCTTTTTTTCTTGATATTTGAGTCTCATGTCACATGTTTGCTTTTCAGTAGTTTGCATTATAAAGCCAAAGAGTTACTGATAATGTGCTCCAACACAGATGAACCTTAAAAACATAGCAAGTGAAAGAAACCACTCACAAAAGACCACATATTATATGATTCCATGTATATGGAATGTTCAGAATATGCAAATCTACACAGAAAGAAAGTAGATTTTTAGCTTCCTAGGGTTGGAGGTCAGGGGAAACGAAGAGTGAATGCAAGTGGATATGGGATTTCTTCTTGGGATAATACACATTTTCTAAAATTGGTTGTGGTTATGGTCTCACAGCTCTGTGGATGTACTAAAAACTATTTAATTGTACACTTTAAATGGATGAATTGTATGGTATGCGAATTACATCTCAAAGCTATTTTTAAAAAGACTCTGAAGGATAAAATACTACTAAATATGCTTTTTAAAAGGCAAACAATTTATAACAACTAAAGATAAACTAGACTATATAAATATACCCTTTAAAATTACATATCCCCCTCGTTGAAAATCATTAGCAATGAAAAAGAAAATCAGAGAGCTGAAAGAAAAAAGAGGTAACTTTTTTTTTTTTGAGACGAGTCTAGCACTGTCGCCTGGGCTGGAGTGCAATGGCGCGATCTCAGCTCACTGCAACCTCTGCCTCCCAGGTTCACGCGATTCTCCTGTCTCAGCCTCCCGAGTAGCTGGGATTATAGGCGCACACCACCATACTCTGCTAACTTTTTGTATTTTTAGTAAAGATGGGTTTTCACTATGTTGGCCAGGCTAGTCTCGAATTCCTGACCTAGTGATCTGCTGGCCTCGGCCTCCCAGAGTGCTGGGATTACAGGTATGACCCACGGTGCCCAGCCAAATAAGTAACTTACTTTTAAGAACAAGGAATAGTGTTAAAGGAGAATGTGGCTTCTGCCAAGAAAAAGGAGAACTTTCAGAAAAGAAGAGAGTGATCAGTGATAGCCCTATCTTTTAAAACGTGATGGAGGACCCAGGGTCTATGGTTGTTTCATTTTCTCATCGTATGTGCTTTTGACCTCAAGTTTGTCTCCTTATGGTCATAAAATGGCTGCCACAGCTCTACACATCATTCTCCCATAATGTGTGTGGAATTGGTGGGTTCTTGGTCTCACTGACTTCAAGAATGAAGCCATGGACCCTCGCGGTGTTACAGCTCTTAAAGGCGGCGCGTCTGGAGTTTGTTCCTTCTGATGTTCGGATGTGTTCGGAGTTTCTTCCTTCTGGTGGGTTCGTGGTCTCGCTGGCTCAGGCGTGACGCTGCGGACCTTCGCGGTGAGTGTTACAGCTCTTAAGGTGGCGCACCTGGAGATGTTCGTTCCTCCAGGTGGGTTCGTGGTCTCGTTGGCTTCAGGAGTGAAGCTGCAGACCTTCGCAGTGAGTGTTACAGCTCATAAAGGCAGTATGGACCCAAAACGTGAGCAACAACAAGATTTATTGCAAAGAGCGAGAGAACAAAGCTTCCACAGTGTGGAAGATGACCCCAGTGGGTTGCCACTGCTGGCTCCCGCAGCCTGCTTTTATTGTCTTATCTGGCCCCACCCACATCCTGCTGATTGGCCCATTTTACAGAGAGCTGAGTGGTCTGTTTCCACAGGTTGCTGACTGGTGCGTTTAGAATCCTTGAGCTAGACACAAAGGTTGTCCACGTCCCCACTAGATTAGCTAGATACAGAGTGTCGATTGGTGCATTCACAAACCCTGAGCTAGACACAGGGTGCTGATTGGTGTGTTTATAAACCTTGAGCTAGATACAGAGTGCGGATTGGTGTATTTACAATCCCTTAGCTAGACATAAATGTTCTCCAAGCCCCCACCAGACTCAGGAGCCCAGCTGGCTTCACCCAGTGGATCCCGCACTGGGGCAGCAGGTGGAGCTGCCTGCCAGTCCCGCGCCGTGCGCCCGCACTCCTCAGCCCTTGAGGGACTGGGTGCTGTGCAGCAGGGGTCGGTGCTCGTCAGGGAGGCTCAAGGCTACAGGAGCCCACGGAGTGGGGGAGGCTCAGGCATGGCGGGCTGCAGGTCCCAAGCCCTGCCCCATGAGGAGGCAGCTAAGGCCCGGCGAGAAATCAAGCGCAGCGCCCGTGGGCCGGCACTGCTGGGGGACCCAGTACACCCTCCGCAGCCGCTGGCCTGGGTGCTAAGCCCCTCATTGCCCGGGGTCAGCGGAACCGGCCGGCCGCTCCGAGTGCGGGGCCAGCCAAGCCCACGCCCACCCGGAACTCCAGCTGGCCCGCAAGCGCCGATTGCAGCCCCGGTTCCCGCTGGCGCCTCTCCCTCCACACCTCCCCGCAAGCTGAGGGAGCCGGCTCAGACCTCGGCCAGCCCAGGAAGGGGCTCCCACAGGGCAGCGGTGGGCTGAAGGGCTCCTCAAGTGCCGCCAAAGTGGGAGCCCAGGCAGAGGAGGCGTGGAGAGCGAGCGAGGGCGGTGAGGACTGCCAGCACGCTGTCACCTCTCAATAAGGCCACATAAAAGGTAAAGAAAAATGCATTTCTCCTGTATCTTTGCCAAGAGGAAAACTTTTCGCAGATGTCACTATCAAACTTCTTGTATCTCTTTGGCCAGAACTAGGTCACATGCCTACCCTGAAACAAGTGGCATAGAGTAATGTAACTTCTATGAGTAGCTTAAACTAATTGTGATTTACTGCTTGAGTTGGGACCACCTTCCATTAATGTCCAACATATGAATAAAATGGTGGTTCTGTTCCCATGGAAGAAAAGGGATGGCTGATCAACATGTGTGCCACATTTTTCTTTTCTATTCATCATAGATTCCACTACCCATGAAACTTGCCAGTGCTGTTAACTAACTTGTCGCCTTGTGATTTTACCATATTCACATGACAAAACCCCAATCTGGGACCAATCAATTCGCCTTCTCCATTCCTGCATCCAGAGTGCTACGAATGTCACACAGACACACACAGAGACGCACACAGACACACACACTATGACTGCAGGAACTAATTTCATTAAAAATTTACCTTAGCTTTAAAAATCCTCGCCTCACACAAGGCCACTACAGTTTTACCGGCCATATACTACGTAAGGTATGCCCAGCAATTGAAAGCATTCACTCTACTCTGAGAGAGGAGCCTTCACTTGCCCCACCACAGAAGTGCCTCCTGCTTCTCAAGATATGAATTCCTTAGAAGCGTATTAACCTGCCAGGCACGGTGGCTCACGCCTGTAATCCCAGCATTTTGGGAGGCCGAGGTGGGCAGAACACGAGGTCAGGAGATCGAGACCAGCCTGGCCAACATGGTGAAGCCCTGTCTCTACTCAAAAAAAAAAAAAAAATACAAAAAAATACAAAAAAACCAGGCATGGTAGCACGCGCCTGTAGTCCCAGCTACTCTGGAGGCTGAGGCAGGAAAATCGCTTGAACCCAGGAGGCAGAGGTTGCAGTGAGCTAAGAACGCGCCACTGCACACCAGCCTGGGCAACAGAGCAAGACTTCATCTCACAAAACGAAAAAAAAATGTGTTAACCAAGAGAAGGCACCTTTTTCTATTCTACACAATGGCACAGTATATGTGATAGTAGCCTTGTCCTTCTCTTCTTTTTTTTTTTTTCTCTCTCTCTCTCCCTTTCCCTCCCTCCCTTCCTCCCTCTCTCTCTCTTCCTGTCTCCTCCTCTCTTGCCCCCCTCCCCTTTGCCCCTTAATGATAACACTCTTCTTTCTTCATTGCCAGGCATTTGAGATATTATCCTATTTCAGTTTCTAGTGCACTGTGGGCTGTCTGGGCTGTGGCTCTGCATGGCCCCTGTGGGATAGGATAAAGAAAACAAAACAGAAGATTCCTGAACAATGGGGAGAGCCCAGCTGAGACTGGACATCAAACACCTCAAATAGTGCTGTGTGGCTGAATCGTTAGATTTTGTTCAGCATTGCTTAATAGACTGAGTATGTAAGCTCAAAGTATAAATATTTTAATGAAGTTAGGGTTAGAAATGCAGAGGATGAGTACAGCAGAAGGTCAGTAGGGCTGAGAAGCTTCTGGCACTTGTGAACATGCCATACGAATGCTTAGCCATAGAATTCAGCTGGTTAGGATGGTTAAAACAATAAAGGAATTGGGGAAAATCTTTGTTAGCACTGGACCATTGATTTAGCAAGGATAAGAAAACTGGTTGGTGAAATGAAAGTTGTTCTTAGATGTTAACAAAGACTCTGGATCCGGACTGCCTAAATTCTGATTGGTGCTTCATCATTTGTAACCTTGTCAAGTTACTTTACCTCTCTATGGCTTCGCTTTCTTAACCGCCAAATGTGGTAAGGATTAAATAAGAATATTTAATAATTTAATACGTTCTTAGGATAGTGCCTAGCATATTGTAGATACTATATAAGTGTCAGCTATTATTATTATTAATGGACTATGAACTTACTTTAAAAGGAAACGTGGCTTTTTCAGCAATGGATATATAACAGACACTCAGATTTTCCTATAATAGTATTTAAATTTATTCAGTGATTCTGGATATGAAATACTTAAACACGGAGGAATTATGAGGATGGATAACTTTATTTAATATTAAGTACTTAATATTAAATACTAAATGAAATATTGAAGTGCCTACCATGTGTATGGCATAATGTTAAAGCATTATGATGATATAAAGACCTGTGATATGATCCACTAAGGTCTTCACAATATTAGACATTTTGTAAATAAAATGTCAACAATGACAGCTCCAAATACTATACAGTTGTATTAAAATTGTATTTTAAGATTTAATCATAATTTTTAATCCCATTATTTATCTCTCTGTTGCTGTTTTGTTCCCCTCCTTTCCCAAATGTATTAATTTCTTTGAAATTAAATAATTCGAGTATTTATTCCTTTACATTCCTCCACGAAAAGATCTAACACTGGATGAGGCAATGGTTACACAATTCTATAAATTTACCAAAAATCATTCCATTAGACATGTAAAACAGGTGAATTTTATGTATGTAAATTATACCTCATAAAGCTATTTTAAAAATTTAGCCATAAAACTATCTCAGAATCTCCATTGGAAGGTAGATTTAATGCCTAGTAAGTGTTGGTTCCCCATCTACAAACTAACAGCCACTTATTTTCTTAATTCAGCAGAGGTTGTGACCACCTAAACTTCCCCTCTAACCTTCCCTTCTTAGCACCTACCCAGCTTCTCAAGAGAACCCTGGGAAAAGAGACTGTCATTCCGTCTTGAGACCTATTCACCCTCTAACATCTCTACTTAGATGGCCAACTGACGAGTGTTCAGGGTGATGGGGATTTCTGCCACCTGAAAACCAGAGTAAAGCAAACAGCCTTTTCCTGAGATGGTACTTAATAGTTTTTAAATGATAATGATTTTCAATTACTTTTGTCCTACGTTGAATGAGAACCAGTAACCTCAAGGTGAAAGCCTCTGTTAGGACAAATCCTCTGAGCATCTGGTCCTCTCCATTAGAAGAGAAACAACTTCCCTGAATCTCAAACCTACCTGAAAAAACTGGCAATTTTTATTTCAAAGTAACAGGCTTCCTTTATGCCTCTATGTTATCTCTAGTGATCATTTTATATCTGAAATTTTAAGTACTCCTTGGTTGTTCCTTATTTGAAATATTTGCAAACATTTTAGGCATAAAATTATGTAAGAATGGATTTGATAACTGAGCTTATCAAGAAGAAGTTATGTTGGAAGAAGACTAGAGTGACTCTTTAGAATAATAGCTAATAATACACAGTGTCTTCTACAGTCTGGGTACTGTTCAAATGTGTGTGTTTGTGTGTGTGTGTGTGTTTTAATATAAAGTTATGTATGTGTTTATGTATTTTAATATAGTTATATTTGTGTGTATTTTAACATAAAAAGGTGTTTGTGCGTGTGCATGTGTGTATGTATGTGTAAAATCCTATGAGAAAGGTACAGAGCCAAAGAAAATTGCATAAAGTGGTGCACCTAGCAGGAGTCAGGATTTGAACCCAGGTAGATCTTTTGCACAGTGCATGCTCTTAAGAACTGTTTTATACTGCCTCTCAGAAAGATGAATATGAAAAATAATAGCATGTTTGCTAAGTATTTAAGACAAAAGTCAGACAAGCAAAATTTAAAAGATATGAATCTATTAACTTTACCTGAGTGAAACCCAAGTCCCTGACAAACTCAACCAATCCAGAATAAAGCAAAGGTCCAAGAAATGTGGTGGTGATGGGGTGTGTGTGTGTGTGTGTTGCGGGGGGGGCGGGGGGCAAACTATCACATAAAATTTAAGTCATGAAGCCCATGGATTAAATCTTCATTCAATGTACTAATCAGAAGACACTTCCGACTATTGTCACTTATTGTAGTAGCTGGAATGATGGTTCCCCCAAAATATATCCAAGTTCTAATTTCTAGAACCTGTGAATGTTATCATATTTGTTTGTTTAAGCCTCCATGGAGTCAAATTCTTACCTTATTTGGTATAAAGATGAAATTAAGTTAAAGATCTGAGGATGAGGAGATCGTTTTGGATTATCTGGGGTGGTCTAAATCCAATGACAACAGAAGAGACATGCAGAGGAGACAGTTACAGAGAAGACTAGGAGACAGTCAAAGATTGAAGGGATGCAGATACAAGTCAAGAAATGCCAAGAGGCACCTGAAGCAAGAAGAGGCAAAGAACAGATTCTCCACTAGAGTTTCCAGAGCAAATGTGGCACCGACAGCACTTTGGTCTCTGACTTTTGGCCTCCAGAAGTATGAAAGAATATGTTTCTGTAGTTTGTTTGGCGGCCTCAGCAAACTTAACACATGTGTTTAGTCTTTTTGAAATGAGTTCTCAGTGATTGTAAGACAATCGGTAGAAGTGTACCAGCTCAAAGCAACTCAGTGAATTTAGGAGGGAAAAGCAGAGTTGCCCTATTATAGCTATTAATGTATCTAATAAAAGTCACAGCAAGTAATCTTCCTCGTCTCTTGCTTCACCCCAATAGGAGGATTCGATGTAGTGCTCTAATTGGCCTGCTAAAAGGACAAACAGCTTTGATAATATTGAGATGAATTATAATTATGATAGATTAAAATGTGTTAGAATACTGCTTCTGTGAAAAATGAATCATAATCATCTCCAGAATCAACTTTCGAACATTACATTTCTAAATTCCACATAGCTTATAGTAGTGTTTTGCTCAAGAGAATTCTCTTTAAAACTATATTATCACTGGAGTGGAGAAAAAAAAAGCTGACCTAAGTAAACTTTGGAAAACAGTGTTTTGACTGGATACTGGAAGGCTAAAAGCAAGAAGAAATGTACATAAACACTGTATTCTAATTGGCAGATTTAGTTTTCACAGGGGTATGGGCTAGGAATTCAGAAGCTACTCTTCAGGTATACTACAGTTGAACAAGTAAGATGGACGTGACAAATAAGCAATAGGAGAAAAATATTATAAACCCCGTGGTGCTCAATTAGAATCAGATGGCTGTGTTAACTCACATACACACAAATAGGTAAATACAGAAATACGTGTGTGCATGTAGGTGGGTGGGTGGGTAGGTGTGGCTGTGTGTACATGGGTTTGTATAGTATGAATATTTCTTAGCTCTGTCTACTGAGACAGTATAGAAGCAGTGACAAAACAGTGAAAACAAGCATACCCAGCGCCCAGCTCTTTACACCATACTCCGTTAAAGGAAATGGCTAACTCTAGGGTGAGGTAAGGAAAGTGAGAGATGAGTTTGGATTTTATAGTGACAGAAAGTAAAAGTAAAAAGTGTTTATATATATTTATGTATATATTCCACTCACACACATGGGGCACGAACACAAGAGTCAACCCAAAAGAGTCTCTGTGGTCCAAGCAGCAATCCTTTGAACAACAAAATAAATAACAGTAGTATTAGATTATAGCCTAAAGAGTAAAGTAAATACCTATGAGTATACCCTAATATAAATAATAGATTAAGCACATCACTAAATTGGGGAGAAAGAAAAAAAAATTACAGAAAAATTCCAAATTTATATACAGCCTCCCCGCTCAGGAGATGGAGCTTAATTCTCCTCCACTTGACTGTGGGCTGGACTTAGTTATATGCTTTCAAATAATAGAATATGGAAAGAGGAAAACAGTAAATTTATAGGGGAGAAAACTGTCAGACTCACCTTAACCAAATGTCAATATTAATAGCACCACTGATAAGACATGATATGACATAACCTTTGATGTGATGAGAAACACATTTCGCCTCTGAGATATTCTCCCTCAAAGTTCATTGATACTTTTTTTTTTTTTTTTTTTTTGAGACAGAGTCTCCCTCTGTTGCCCAGGCTGGAGTGCAATGGCATGATCTCTGCTCACTGCAACTTCCACCTCCCAGGTTCAAGCGATTCTCCTGCCTCAGCCACCTGAGTAGCTGGGACTATAGGCGCGTGCCACCACGCCTGGCTAATTTTTTTTTTTTTTTTTTTTTTTAGTAGAGACGGGGTTTCACCATGTTAGCCAGGCTGGTCTCGATCTCCTGACCTCATGATCCGCGTGAGACAATATCAGACAAAACCAAACTGAGGGAGATTATGCAAAACACATAACTAGTACTCTTAAAAATAGTCAAGTTCGGCCAGGCACAGTTGCTCACACCTGTAATCCCAGCACTTTGGGAGGCCGAGGCGGGTGGATCACGAGGTCAAGAGATCGAGACCATCCTCGCCAACATGGTGAAACCCCATCTCTACTAAAGATACAAAAATTAGCTCGGTATTGTGGCGTGCACCTGTAGTCCCAGCTACTTGGGAGGCTTACGTAGGAGAATCGCTTGAACCCGGGAGGCAGAGGTTGCAGTGAGCCGAGATCGCGCTACTGCACTCCTGCCTGGCAACAGAGCAGGATCCCGTCTCAAAAAAAAAAAAAAAAAAAGGTCAAGTTCGTGTATGAAAAACACAAAAGACAGAAAATGTCACTGATTGAAGGAGACTAAGGATGCATGATGAGTAAATGTGAAGCAGTGTCCTGAAATGGATCCTGAAAGAGAAGAATGTTAGTGGTGAAATACGAATAAAGTCCGTAGTTTACTTGATAGTATTGTTCCAATGTCAATTTCTTCAATTTGACAAATGTTTAAGGTGCTAGCAGAAAAAAAGTTGTGTGAAGGGCATATGGGAACTCTGTGCTATCTTGCCAACTTTTCTGTAAATATAAAATTATTCCAAAATATATTTTAACCTATAATATTAACGATGATAAAATCTTAATATTTATTGATTTTGGAGAAAATACATGCAGGCTTAGAAAAATAGTATTTCACATAGTTTTCTATAATTTTTTCTTAAACAAAAGATATTATAATACTAATTTCCCCCCTTTTTCCAATGATAGTTTGTCCTTACATAAACCTTAGTTAATATTTAAATGAAAATATACAATAATATTTTAATAATGTCATAGTTAATCAAAAATTTCTCTCTTCTAGTGGAATTAAGTGTAATGGATTTTCTGAGTTTCTATTAACTCTTTGAGTTTACAAGGCTGCCACTTAGTTATCCAGTGGCATAGTGTTCTGAGAAATTTAAAGGAACTGCTACAAGTACCTAATTAATCCTTACAAAGTTGAGATAATCTGATTCATTAAAAGAACAATGTGAGCCTGGCACTGAACTAGAAATTTTTAATTACTATTTTGTACTTTGCCGATAACTTGATCTTCAGTGAAAGAAAGTGACTGTCTCTAGGTGATATACCAAAATGTTTATGGCACTGAGCTGTAGGAAATATAGCAAATCACAGGTAAATGACCTAAATTTTAAGAATTTATTTTTCACATGTTGAAATTATATTCCTAGGCTATTTGATTCTTAAGACACTTTGACTAAGAACTCATTCTACCTATCTTTTTAAACAGTTATTTCATTTTAATAGTTGATACAAAATGTTCATAGCATTGAATCACTTAAGTCATTGAACAATCTGACATTACTTTCCAGTCTGAATTAATTCTTCCACTGTTTGCTTCCACCTATTTTTATTAAAATGTTTTCTTCTTTTCTAGAAACATTTCCCACTTCTTAAGATTTTTTTTTTTATTATTAGCAGTTGTAATAATGCCTTTTAAACTTGAAAATATTTACTGTGCTCAAAGAGAATGTGGTGAAAACTAGAATATTGGTCTTGATATTGAATATTAAAAGTTTTTTTTTTCCCAAAGATCCTGTTCTTATGTGAAACTCACAATCTAGGTATAAATTTACCTGTATCAAAACTTCTTTCAAGAACTTTTTTAGAGATAACTAATTTCGCAGATATTCCTGCATACCCTACATTTAAAAACACCTACCAAATTAACTCTCATTGGTAAGATAATATTTCAGGAGACGGCTTATCATTTTACCTGAAAGAATATGAAAATATTTCACTGTGCTTTTGAGAGAAAAAAATGTTTGACAGAGGAAGGTTGAAACTTTTCTTCAGTAGGATGAAGTCAGAAAATTCAGTAAGATCTAAGAATAGCTCTCATATAAAAGGATCATAGAGGCTGGATTTGAGGTACACATTTCTGTGAAGTTCTCACTACTTATTAAATGGCAGATACTCTTACAGTATCTGTTTGTTTGTTCTTTCTTTCTTTAGTGAACAGTTAGGATTAAATTTCTTGCTCATTAAAATTGATGCTTCACCAGAGTATGGGATTGTAATTTAAATTTATATATATATATATATATATATATGCATGTGTATGTAGAAGAAACTTTGATTCAATATTTTACCATAAGCTGGATTTTCTACACAAGACCTATATATAGTGTGTCTTGATCTGCCTATAGCTCATTTCCATTATTAAGATCAGCTGAGACTTCAGCTTTCAGCCAAGATGGAGTAATAAGGACGGGATTTATCCTACTGCATAAAAAACAACAACAAAAATATCACATCAAGATACTGGGCATCAGATAACCAAAGACTGTGATTTCTGAGGATGGAAGACAAATGAGGTGAGTTGTGTAAATGTCTTAGCTTACTACAGTGAGAGAATTTCAAGCTACCATTCAGGGAAGAGGAACACAGGGAGAGCCTGGCCTGAGGAGATGGAAGCTAAGAGTTCAGAGAGAACAAGCTGACTAGAGTTCATAGAACAGACTATCAGAAAGGAGAAAACTTCACAGAGAAATAACCTTAGAGTCATGCAGAAGGTACCCACTGAGTATTCAACACAGTACTGATCACTGTATTCATTTGAGGAAACTGCCAGAAGCTGTGAAAGAACCATCCAAAAGAATTAAAGAGAACAGTGCTTAACATTCACACAAATGTACCAGACAAAGTACCTCTTCCCTACAGCCAGACTGGAGGATTGGCTAGAGTACTCAAAAAGGTCTTGTCTCAGTAGTTGAAAGTAATTTGCTCCAGACTGGATAATGTTCTGAACCCACCAAACGAATCTTAAAGAAAGGCCCTAAAGGACCTGCTTCCATGTAACTTAACTGCATATAAGTTACAAAGTTTAAGAATATAGAAATATAAAATATCTCCTCAACAAATAAAATCCACAAGGCATGGAATTTAATCAAAGATTTACAGACCTACAATTAAACAGGAAGATATAGCTCATATTGAGGAGTGTCAATTAAAAATGACAGAGGTGTAAGAATTAGCAGACCCAAAGACATAATTGTTATACCTGGTTTCCATATGTTTAAAAAGTTAAGTAGAAATATTGAAGACAGGAAAAAAGTCAAACTTTTAGAGATGAATGCTGTAATATCTGAAATGAAAATTCAGGGTAGCGAAGAAATAACAGTAGAAATTATCCCAAATTTAAAACATAAAAATAATAATAAAAAAGAACACAAAGAACATGAGTGAGTGTAAAACAACTTTCACTCATGTGTATAAGGTGATATGTAAGGTGATATATATGTGGTTGCTTAAAGTTGTTTCACACTCCTTCAAGTTCTTTGAATTCTTTTATCATTATTTTTATGTTTTGAATTTTGGATAATTTCTACTGCTATTCACTATCCTGAATTTTCTTTCATTTCAGATATTGAAGCATTCATCTCTAGAAGTTTGACTATTTTCATATCTTCAATTTCTGAATATATAAGCATATATATATGCAGACATGCAATGAAACAGGCATATATATATCCCTTTATATATATATATATATAAAGACATACATATATAAACCTTTATATAGATAAAGACACTCACACACACACACACACGTAATTGGATCTCTGAAGGAGGGAAAAGAGAGAGCACACAAAAAATAATTGAAGAAAGAATGGCCAAAATTTTCTAAATTTTACAGAAATTGAACACACACATTCAAAGAAGCTAAATGAGCCTAAACACAAACATCATGATGTAAACTACACCAAGGCACTTTATCATAAAATTACTCAAAACCAATTATAAAGTGAAAATTGTAAAAGCAGCCAAGGGGAAATAAAAAAGATATATTATGAAGAGACAATGATTGGGAAGACAACAGATTTCTCATCAATAAAATTTAAGCAAGAAGACAGCAGACCAACATCTTTAAAGTTGTGAAAGAAAATACTGACAATATAGAGTCTAATGCTCAGTGAACATATTGTTCAAAACTGAATGCAAAGTAAAGGTAATTCAGACTTATAACAACCTAAAAAATTTATCTTGAGAAGACCTACACTATCAGAAATTTTCGAAGAAATCTACCAGGTGCATGAAAAGTAACACCAGCTAAAATATGCATTTAAAGGAATGAAGAATACAAGGAAAGGTAACTATATGGGTAAAAATATAATAAGAAGATTTTGTTTCTTGTAGTTTAAATTTCTTCTGAAGATAATTGAGGCTGGGTGCGGTGGCTCACACCTGTAATCCCAGCACTTGAGAGGCCAAGGCGGGCGGATCACCTGAGGTCAGGAGTTCAAGACCAGCATGGCCAACATGGCGAAACCCTGTCTCTACTAAAAATACAAAAATTAGCTAGGCTTGGTGGCAGGCACCTGTAATCCTAGCTACTTGGGAGGCTGAGGCAGGAGAATCACTTGAACCCCAGAGGCAGAGGTTGCAGTGAGCCAAGATCACGCCACTGCACCCCAGCCTGGGTGACAGAGCGAGATTCCTCTGTCTCAAAAAAAAAAAAAGGTAATCGATTGTTTAAATAAAATGTTACATGCGATTATTAAAAAATACTTAATCCAAAGGAAGACAGTTTATAAAAAAGAAAAGCAGAACAAGAACAGATGAGACATGTAGAAAACAAATAGAAAGTGATAGATTTAGACCTAACTCTGTTAATAACCATATTCAATATAATAGGTCCAAACATTCCAATAAAAGCGATGTTTGTCGGATTGGATGAAACAGGAAGACCCAGCTCAATGCTACTTAAAATGAATTCACTTTAAATATAAAGATACAAAAATGATGCTATACTAACACTATTCAAAAGGAAGATAGTTTTTAAGAGCATGGGTTCTGGCCAGACGCAGTGGCTCACACCTGTAATCCCAGCACTTTGGGAGGCCAAGGCAGGTGGATCATGAGGTCAGGAGTTCGAGACCAGCCTGGCCAACATGGTGAAAGCCAGTCTCTACTAAAAATAAAAAAATTAGCTGGGTACGGTAGCACACGCCTGTGGTCCCTGCCACTCAAGAGGCTGAAGCAGGAGAATCGCTTGAACCCGGGAGGCGAAGATTGCAGTAAACTGAGATAGAGCCACTGCACTCCAGCCTGGGTAACAGAGCAAGACTCCATCTTAAAAAAAAAAAAAAAAAAAAGAATGAGTTCTGAAATCAGATTGTCCAGGTTTGAATACTGGTTTCATCTTTTAAAACCCTGGCAACTGTGAGCAAATTTTTATATCTTTCTGTCCTCATCAAATGGGGATGGTATAGTAACAACTGCATCATGAGTTTTTGTAAAGACAAAGTAAAAGCTTATCACATTGTAAGAGTTGAATAAATATTAGCTATTATTAAAATCCATACATCTGCTTGAGAAATTTGGCCCTGAAAGGAGAAAAATAGATATATTTCTCCTTATTTCTGGGTCACACAGTTATGGAGAAATTTAAGGACTTATGATGTTATAGTAACAGATATCACACCCTAATTAGAATTTTTTAAAATTGAGATTAGTACTTCACCAGACTCCTTCCTTTCTGTCCCTGACTTCTGAATCAGGAGGAGAAATTTATCTGTAGCCCAGGTGCCTCACCAAGTTGCTATACCTACTGTTCCCAGCCCTACACTCGGGTGACCATGATTCTCATAATTGCTGACCACCAAGATAAGGGCATGCAGAATGAAAGGTATGAGAAGGCTGTACTAGTAAGAGCTTAATTTTGAATATAAATATTCCGATTTATATATCATTTTCAATAAGAATCATTCATAGAATGGAATATATTCTTTATTATATTTATTAAAATATATTCATAAGAGAAATATATTTACAAAGGAATACATTTACTCTTTTGATTATACTATTTTTTGCCCCTCAATCTTTCTTTGCACTTCAGTCTCCCACTGCAGCAATAGAGATAAGAACACAGATAAAAAATAAACATCCTTGAAAATACTTTGTGTAATTAAAGTAACATCTGGCCAACTAAAACTAGAGTTAAACGAGCACATTTGGTAAGTTATTCAGTGAATTGGGTTCTGGCCAGTTGTGACCTCTGACCTTGGGTTTGTTGAGATTCCTTTGCATACTGTTGAGAAATTTCTTCTTTTTACCTAGACTAGTTTGAAGTGATTCTTTACTACTTGCTTTCAAAAAAAGCTAGACTGACACACACTCTTCTCCATCTGGCTCCTTTCCATATGCGTGTAAACATATTTCACATCTTCCCTTTCACTGTAAAGCTTCTTAAATGAATTTATAGTCTATAGTTTCATTCCCACTCATTCTCAGTGGTTTTTGCCTAAACTCACTGCCAAAATTGGCAAGTGAGTTCCCCATGAAACCGCCGTGAGGTCCATGACAATAGCTGTAGTAATACAATCCCAGTTTTCGTCTAGCTTAAATTTTTTTTCAGTAGTATTTGACAACATTGACCCTCACCCTGAAAACTCAGCCCTTAGTTTCTTTAATAAAAAATTTTCTGGATTTTCCTTTTCCTGATTTGACTGTACCTTCTTGTTCATCTCCTCCGTCAACCTCTTTCTTTCCTAACTGATCCTTAAATGTCAGAGATCTGGAATTTCTTCCCCTTTTTTCTTTTTTTTTTCCTGCTTTTAATTTTTTTTCAGATGGTATACCACTGTATTAGTCTGTTCTCACACTGCTACAAAGAACTGCCTGAAACTGGGTAATTTATAAAGGAAAGAGGTTTAATTGACTTACAGTTCAACATGGCTGGAGAGGCCTTAGGAAAGTTACAATCATGGCAGAAGGGGAAGCAAACACATCCTTCGTCACATGGTGGCAAGAAGGAGAAGGGCCAAGCAAAGAGGGAAATGCCCCTTATAAAGCCATCAGATCTCCTGAGAACTCACTCACTATCATGAAATCAGCATGGGGTAACTGCACCCATTATTAAATTACCTCCCACCGAGTCCCTCCCACAACACATAGAGATTATGAGAACTATAATTCAATATGAGATTTGGGTGGGGACACAGCCAAATCATATCATGCCATCCTTGGCCCCTCCAAATATCATGTCTTCACATTTCTTTTTTTTTTTTTTTTTTTTTTGAGATGGAGTCTCACTCTGTTGCCCAGGCTGTAGTGCAATGGCATGATCTCTGCTCACCACAACCACCGCCTCCTGGGTTCAAGCGATTCTCCTGCCTCAGCCTCCTGAGTAGCAGAGATTACAGGCACCTGCCACCATGTCCAGCTAATTTTTGTATTTTTAGTAGAGACAAGTTTTGACCATGTTGGCCAGGTTGGTCTCGAACTCCTGACCCCAGGTGATCCACCCATCTCAGCCTCCCAAAGTGCTGGAATCACAGGCATGAGCCACCGCACCCAGCCATGTCCTCACATTTCAAAACATAATCATGCCTTTCCAACAGTCCCCCAGATTCTTAGCTTATTCTAGCATTAACCAAAAAGTCCAAGTCCAAAGTTTCATTTAAGAGAAGGCAAGTCCCTTCCACTTATGAGTCTGTAAAATCAAAAGCAAGTTAGTTACTTCCTAGATACAATGGGGGTATAGGCATTGGGTAAATACACCCATTCCAAATGGGAGAAATTGGCCAAAACAAAGGGGCTACAGACCCCATAAAAGTCCAAAATCCAATAGGACAGTTATTAAACTTTAAAGTACCAAAATGATCTCCTTTGACTCCATGTCTCACAGCCAGGTCATGGTGATGCAAGAGGTGGGCTTTCATGGCTTTGGGAAGCTCTACCACTGTGGCTTTGCAGGGTACAGCCTCCCTCCTGGCTGCTTTCATGGGCTGGCATTGAGTGTCTGTGGCTTTTCCAGGCACACAGTGCAAGCTGTCATTGTATCTACCATTCTGGGGTCTGGAGGACAGTGTCCTCTTCTCACAGCTCCACTAGACAGTGCCCCAATGGGGACTCTGTGTGGGGACTCCAACTCCACATTTCCCTTCTGCACTACCCTAGCAAAGGTTCTCCATGAGGGCTCTGCCCCTGCAGCACACCTCTGCCTGGACATCCAGGCATTTCCATACCTCCTCTGAAATGTAGGTGGAGGTTCCCAAACCTCAATTCTTGTCTTCTGCATAGCTGTAGGACACATGTAGGCATGTGGAAGCTGCCAAGGCTGGGGGCTTATATCCTCTGAAGCAATGGCCTGAGCTGTACTTTGGCCCCTTTTAGCCATTGCTGGAGTGGCTGGGATGCAGAGCATCAAATCCAAGGCTGCACACAGCATGGGGGTCCTGGACACAGCCTGTGGAAACAGTTTTTCCTCCTAGATGTCTGGGCCTGTGATAGGAAGGGCTGCCTGGAAGGTTGGAGACATTTTTCCCATTGTCTTGGCAATTAACATTTGGTTCCTCATTACTTACGCAAATTTCTGCAGCCAGCTTGAATTTCTCCTCAGAAAATGGGTTTTTCTTTTCCATTGCATCTTCAGGCTGCAAATTTTTCAAACTTTTATGCTCTGCTTCCTCTTGAATACTTTGCTACTTAGAAATTTCTTCCACTAGATATCCTAAATCATCTCTCTCAAGTTCAAAGCTCCACAGATCTCTGGGGCAGGGGCAAAATACTGTCAATCTTTTGTTAAAGCAGAGTAAGAGTGACCTTTACTCCAGTTCCAAACAAGTTCCTCATCTCTCTCTGAGACCACCTCCACCTGGAGAGTGACCTTTACTCCAGTTCCCAAGAAGTTCCTCGTCTCCCTCTGAGACCACCTCCACCTGGTCTTCATTGTCCATATCACTATCAGCATTTTGCTCAAAGCCATTCAACAAGTCTTTAGGAAGTTCCAAACTTTCTCACATCTTCCTGTCTTCTGAGCCCTTCAAACCTCTAGGAAGTTCCAAACTTTCCCACATTTTTCTGTCTTCTTCTGAGCCCTCCAAACTGTTTCAACCTCTTCTTGTTACCCAGTTCTAAAGTTGCTTTCACATTTTTGGCTATCCTTACAGTAGCACCCCACTCCCAGTACCAATTTACTGTATTAGTTCGTTCTCATTCTGTTATAAACAACTGCCCCAAACTGGGTAATTTATAAAGGAAAGAGGTTTAATTGACTCATAGTTCAGCATGGCTGGAGAGGCCTCAGGAAACTGAGAGAAAGGACTAGCTGGATTTCCTAGGCTGACTAAGAATTCCTAAGCCTAGCTGGGAAGATGACTGCACCCACCTTTAAACATGGGGCTTGTAACTCAGCTCACAGCCGACCAATCAGGTAGTAAAGAGGGCTCACTAAAATACAAATTAGGCTAAAAGCAGGAGGTAAAGAAATAGTCAAATCATCAATCATCTGAGAGCACAGGGGGAGGGACAATGATTGGGATATAAAACCCAGGCATTCGAGCCGGGAGTGGGCAACCCCATTTGGGTCCCCTCCCATTGTGTGGAAGCTCTGTTTTCACTCTATTAAATCTTGCAACTACACTCTCTTCTGGTCTGTGTTTGTTCCGGCTCAAGCTGAGCTTTTGCTCACTGTCCACCACTGCTGTTTGCCACCGTCGCAGACCCACTGCTGACTTCCACCCCTCTGGATCTGGCAGAGGATCATGGGTGCTCCTGATCCAGTGAGGCACTCATTGCTGCTCCCGATTGGGCTAAAGGCTCGCCGTTGTTCCTGCATGGCTAAGTGCCCGGGTTCATCCTAATCAAGCTGAACACTATTCACTGGATTCTACGATTCTCTTACATGACCCACAGCTTCTAGTAGAGCTACAACACTGACCACATGGCCCAAGGTTCCATTCCTTGGAATCTGTGAGGTCAAGAACCCCAGGTCAGAGAACAAAAGGCTTGCTGCCATCTTGGGAGCAGCTGCCACCATCTTGGGAGCAGCCGCCACCATCTTGGGAGCAGCCCACCACCATCTTGGGAGTTCTAAGGACAAAGACCCACCCTTAACACTACAATCATGGCAGAAGGGGAAGCAAACATGTCCTTTTTCACATGGTGGCAAGAAGAAGTGACAAGCAAGGAGGGAAAGCCCCTTATAAAACCATCAGATCTCATGAGAACTCATGCAGTATCATGAGAACAGCATGGAGATAACTGCCCCCATGATTAAATTGCCTCCCACTAGCTTCTTCCCACGACATGTTGGGATTACAGAAATTGCAATTCAAGGTAAGATTTGGGGGGGACACACCAAATCATATCAGCCATGTACTCAGTTGCTCAAGAGAGAAGAAGCATCCATGACTCCTTTTTTAATAGCCCACATAAATCTTAATAATTCTACTTCCAAATCACTCTCAGGCTTATCCACTTTTCCCAGCTCTACTGCCAGCCATCCTGCTCTGATTCCCAGCATCATTATCTCACCTAGACTACATCAATGGCCGTCTAGTAGCCTACTGTATACAACTGATCTCTTTTCTAATCAATTCTATACTCTCCAGCTAGACTGTTATAAAAAATAAAACCTAAATGAAAAACATGTGTTTAATCACATTAATAGCTTTCCATTTCTCTTAGAATTAAGTCCACATTTTTTTTAAATTATACTTTAAAATTTAGGGTACATGTGCCAACGTGCAGGTTTGTTACATATGTATACATGTGCCATGTTGGTGTGCTGCACCCATTAACTCATCCTTTAACATTAGGTATATCTCCTAATGCTATCCCTCCCCCCTCCCCCCACCCCACAACAGGCCCCAGTGTGTGATGTTCCCCTTCCTGTGTCCATGTGTTCTCATTGTTCAATTCCCATCTATGAATGAGAACATGTGGTGTTGGTTTTCTGTCCTTGTGATAGTTTGCTGAGAATGATGGTTTCCAGCTTCATCCATGTCCCTACAAAGGACATGAACTCATCATTTTTTTGGCTGCATAGTATTCCATGGTGTATATGTGCCACATTTTCTTAATCCAGTCTATCATTGTTGGACAATTGGGTTGGTTCCAAGTCTTAAATGGCTTAGGAAGAAATGGTTTCCCACAGTGTGGACAGTCCCCACCAGTATCTTCAAGCTTACCCGTTATGCATTTCCCTTTCTGTGTTTTATTCATGTTTACTCTTTTTCAGCTTTAGCCCATAGGCTAGAGAGCTAATAGTAGTAGTATGGGACCTCCAATGGACTGATTCTTTCCTGAGCTTGGAAACTCTAAACAATTCCCTACTTTTCCCTAGCTAATATGCACCCATCTTTCAGGTCTTAAATAAGATCTCATCTCCTTGACCCCTGCCAAACACTAGGCGAGGTTCTATAGCATCTTTTGCATACCCTTTATAATACCTATAACACATAAGTATCTACTTAATGTCTGTATTCTCTGCTATATTATAAACTCCATGAGGGCAGAAATCAAATCTATTTTATTTCTATATTCCTAATTGATCACAGGCCAGGTTGATATTAAATGCTAAAAAGTATTAAATGAATGAATAAACAATAAATGACTTTTTCCCCATCATCTACTGTATGACTATTATAAACATTTTGAGATTAAGCAAATGCATTCCCCAAATCTGGGCTGGTTCTTGACATAACTGGATTAGAGTTCTAACTATATACTGTGGATAGATATAAGGCCCACCTTTCCCCAAATATCTTACCTGGTAACCTGTCATAACTTCTTTTTCATGCTATTTGTTCTAAAACTGCCCTGCCTCTACCCACACTCACCTGGGTTCCATAATTAAAGATTAGAAATATTAATTACCTTCCAAAAAACCAGTGTTAAGGGCATGTCATTTTTTTTTTTTCCTGGGGACAGAGCACTACTTCCCTGTCTTTGGCCAATTGGAAGGATTATATTATCAGATTTGCTAATTGCTGAACTGCTATCCCTCAGAAGATGAGAGAAAGAACACACAGCTATTAGTAAGGGTTGTGGTCTTCACCTAGAATAATAGGGCACCCTCTAATCTTTGCTACTTTGGAATACGAAGAAAATTGTTCATCAGAAAGAGAGATGACACTGAAGACTTTTCCTGCTTCACAATTTTTGGAAGTAGTCCAAATGTGTTTAAAATTGATAGGTATTTTTGGGATAATCCTTTTAACCTGGAAAAACAGAGTGGTTCCAAGATATTGAACCCATATGCTAGCTTCGCTGATATCTGTTTTTCCGTGTCACTGGCCAACTAAATGCAGAATGAATGAGATTAACTCCACAGGAGTAAATGGTGCCAAATTCTATGACATAGGTTGGAGGGAACCCAAACACAGGCCTTAAGCTACATCCTAAAATCAAGGCAGAATTAGCAGAATTACTTGCACATGAATTTGATTTGAAAAAAAGTAGAGAGGAAAAAAAGGCAGTAACGTAAATATAATGTTCTTGATAGTTACACTAAAAGTAATAGAAGGGGAAAAGGCACATAAGTGTATATAAGCTAACCACATTTTATCAGTTCTGCGGTGCTCCCCTTCTCCACATTTTTCATCCGTGAAATTGGAACGCATGGTACAATTCATGTTTTGTCCAATTTAATTAGAAACATGTTTTCTTTCTTAGTAGTACACATAATGGTGTGCCTTTTAATCAACGACATCTTAGACTGATGAAATACAGTATTTGCTTATAAATATATACTGATAGCATGGGCTCATTATCACATTTTCAAATCGTGTTACAATTGGCCACTTTTTTGTATTTGGCAGACTTTCTGCATAAGTTATAGCCTGAGAAAGAGATGAGAAATTTACATAATAGGTATGTCTGATGGAGAATTATAACATGCCAAAACCTCCATGGATAGCAACAACCTAGAAAAGGATAATAAACTCTGCAGCATCAATTATCATTGCACAGGTGAGTAAAGACCCTGTAAGCTAGAGAAACAAGTCATTGAAGAGGCAGAGATAGAGACAGACACAGATGGAGGTTGAGATATGGGGTTGGGTTGGAAGGAAGACAGGTGGGAGGGGAGAGACATACAAAGAGTGAAGGAGAGAGTGAAGAAGAGAGAAAAAACACATGATTTGCAGATATGTAAAAGCACAAATATACTTTTCTTCTATTTAAAGATGACAGGAATATCTATGTCGTTAGGCAGAAGAAATTCAAGATTTTTTTTTAACTGAGAACTTTCTTTTTAAAGTTTACATTGAGTGATAATGTAATTAGTTGAGTGGGAAAATGCCAAATGAAAATGAAAATCCTAAGACATGCTATATATGAATGTCTTGGGAAATTCTCGCAGATTCCTTTTTCATCTCAAGCCGTGTATGTCAGTGAATTCTGCCTAAAGAAAAAACTATCAAACTGGTGGCACCAAAAATAATCAAAATATGTCCAATGGTGCTTGAGAATTTCAGAGGAAAGAAGAGCTTTTTGTTTAAAAAAATAAGTTTTGAAAAAAACTAATCTTTTGATGAACACAAAACAAGAACTATTCACCAAAAAAAACCCCTCTATATTGCATTACCACAAATGTTCCTTACAATGCAGTGTAACATTACTTTACAAGTTACTATTAATCAAAAGTCACTTTCAGTAAGGTATACTATAGCTGACAAATGGCTTACCCTAGTAGATTCTTGGTTATTTGTGTATATTTTTTCTGAAAAACAATGTCAAGTTTCTTAAAATATTTGTTTCACATATTGCAGAAAGCTCCAGAATAAGGCAGAGGAATTGAGTCCAGGGGAAAACAACTTGCTTTTTTCCAATCAGATTAGATTAAACACTGATTATAAGCCTTAAAAAAAACAAAGACGCTGTTCGGGATGCAGAACATCAAGAAGAGAATGGTGGCACCTGCTGTCCATTATCCCTAATGTCCTCCCTTTGGTTGCAATGCATGATACTCCAATGCATGAGGCATGGTCTTTGCCTCACTGGCCATAACTCCTGTTGGACCATGGAGCAGCTGCTTGCTTGTAGTTCATTTACTTTTTTCTGTTTTTCAAAATAGCAAGATCACCCTGTATGGATATCACTTCCTGACCAGGAGAGCAGGATTCCATTTTTGTGTATACTTGTAACCCTAATTTTTCTCACTGGAAGAATGGGCTTCTCTTCATATCACATATTCATCTCCCAGAATGTTTTGGGTAGGAAATGAGGGGTCAGGTGTGGTGGCTCATGCCCATAATCCCAGGACTTTGGGAGGCCGAGGTGGGAGCATTGCTTGAGCCCAGGAGTTCAAGACCAGCCTGGGCAACATGGTGAAACCCTGTCTCTATAAAATATACGAAAAGTTAGCCAGGTGCGGTGGCACACGCCTATAGTCTCACCTACTCGGGAGGTTGAGTTGAGAGGATCACCTGAGCCTGTGAGGTCGAGGCTGCAGTGAGCCATGATTGTATCACTACACTTCAGCCTAGGGAAGATCGGAGGATTACTTCTCATTGGCTTCTTCCCTACTAAGTGTTATATAAGTACTAAGTATACTTATATAAGTGTGCTAAGGATTATAATACCATTTTTTAGAAGTGAAGCCCTTAATTTTATCTGTTGTTTCAATTGATTTATCTTGCCCAGTGAAACAAAGTTTAGGAATATTAGCAAATAAAATATTCTTTGTAATCAGCCTTTGTCAACCAATATAAGGTTGTTACTTTGTTTTTTTTTTTTTATCAAAATGCCTGTTATCCATAATAGTTTGGTATATATGTTCTCTTTTTCTCATGTTTATCAAAGAGATAACACCAAAAAAAGTTTTAAAATCCCCTATACAGATGCAAACTTTAAATTTCAAATGTGTTAGCATTGATAAAGGGATAAATACCATCATTAAATTTTATAATTTAAGTTTTTTATTCCAACAAGATGCTTAGTACAAATGTTAAAGAAACAATTTAATATGTGTGGCTACTTTTGTTTTGTTTTGTTTTGTTTTTTGAGACGGAGTCTCGTTCTGTCACCCAGGCTGGAGTGCAGTGGCGCAATCTCGGCTCACTGCAAGATCTGCCTCCGGGCTCACGCCATTCTTCTACCTCAGCCTCCCGAGTAGCTGGGACTACAGGCGCTCGCCACCACGCCCGGCTAATTTTTTTTTTTTTGTATTTTTAGTAGAGACAGGGTTTCACCGTGTTTTCCAGGATGGTCTCCAACTCCTGACCTCGTGATCCACCCGCCTCGGCCTCCCAAAGTGCTGGGATTACAGGTGTGAGCCACCGCGCCCGGCCCATGTGTGGCTACTTCTTATTAGAAGGAAGAAAGATCACACAGAGCTTTTTAGAAAAATTAATTTTAATGGCAATTAGCCCCAAATAGTAGTTAATTCAGATGAAATTGTTGTGACATCACTTTTCAACTTGCTAGGCTAACATAGCAGGGGCCAGCTTACCGTCAGTCAACTTTTGGAATTTTTCTTGAAAACTCTGGAAACTAACCTAGCCCTTTGATTGTAACATCACCTGTATATCAGCCTCCAGGATTTGCTGAGTTAATGTCTCAGCAGACCTACTCTGTAAACTGTTACTTTTCCATTTCTGAAGACTAATGTTCTTGGCCAGCACCACATGATATAGATTAATGATTAGACTCAGCATCCTCTAACTACCGTATATGTAACACAGCCCTTAGTTGGCAAATCCTGCTTTTGACAATTGAAAACATAAACATAACAAATAGGATAATAATACACACAAATCAATTAAATTGATTTGAGCTTGCAAAGTTGATGCATCATTTAGTTTTTCATACAGATATCCTTAATCAGACAGTGCAAGAGCATCTTTTGGTTCCCAGTTAACTTTTTCTTAGAGCACTGAATCTCAAATATACTTTAGCACTACATTCATTTTAATAGTCATTGATGATGCTTGGATTTAAAGAGTGTGAGCATTCAGTTGTAATGTTCTCAGTAATTTAAAAGGGATTTGCGATTTTTGCTTTTGAAAGGAGGAAAGGAATTTATCAGAGCTGTCACAAATCTTTCATACCCTGATACCTTACCCACTTCCCTTCTCCAATCCACAGATCTGTTATTAAATTCTACTACATAGGAAATATGAATAGTCATTGAAACTGTTTCACTGCCAAGATTTGAAAGCTGATGCTCTGAGAAATGTTCCCAGTGTATATTAAATGAACACCAAACTCCCTGGCAATAGAGGGACTGATATGAGACTATCACACAGTTAAATTTAGAAACAGGGTTAAAAATAGTGCCACGGTTTTCATTTCGAGGTCACTCACAGACACATTCTCAGAGTCCTGTGGATTCTGTCACAGTCAGATTTCATTTCACTTATGGGGTTGTGTCTTATCTATTCAGACTATTATGAATTTTGAAGATAAATTTTTAAAAACTAATATTTATTAAGCATCTACTGTATTCCTGAGATTGTGCTAAATGTTTTTCTTTGTATCTAATAATAACAGTAACAATATAAGAATAATAAAATTTGCTGATATGTTTTGGACACTGGATAAAGACAATATGCAAAGTGATTTCCATTCCTAGTTATACTTTCTCTCACCAAAAGCTTGTGAGTTTTGCAAATAAAGAAATTCATGTTTACAGAAGTTCAGTAACTTGTTGAAAGTGGCTGACACTTTTACTAAATGGCAGAGCAAGATTTGAATGTCAGTTTCTTTGTCTCCAAAGCCCATATCCTCAAAAGAATGTCAGTACAAATATTTTGGAACCAGATTGTGTCTCAATGCCTTCATTTGTGAAATGCTGATAGCAATAATACCTACACCAATAGATTGTTGTCAAAATATAATTCTGGAATACACTTAAATTTTATAGTGCTAGTGTCTGGCACATGGTAAACATCCAAGAAGCATTAGCTGTTAGTATTTTTGTTTAATGACAAAAATAATTATTAGGTTATTGCATTTCAAAAGATAGTGATATTTTCTTTACATTCTTATTTTATGATTACATAGCACTAAAAAAATCATTATAAAAAATTTTATGTCATTGTAACTTCCAAATACTACTTTAGAGTAGTAATATTTGCTACTTTCAATTAGCAAAGTTTGGAATATTTCTGCAAATATTATTTAATTTAATATTTCTTGGATCTATGGCCTGTTGTGTAAAATCAACATGTCATAGATAAGAACATATCAAAAGCAACATCCACTAAAAGCTTTGCCATTTGATCCTCAAAACACTATTTCATTTTCAAAATTTATTCTCATTCTAAAGAAAAGGGGAAGTTAACTTAAGGCATCCGGCCAAACTCTGCTGTTAGTTCCTTCCGTGCAGATAATATTCTTGAAGTTAACACAATATTGTATTTTTAAAGTTATCCCTAAAATCCATTTCTTTCTTAACCCTAAGGGGAAATTATATCAATCTTTAAGACTTCAGTCTATTTATTTGTTATTTATGCATTTTCTAGTAGCAGCCAGACAAAAAGGCATTCTAGCAGAATAGCTGACATTAAAATGGCTAAGTTTTCAACGTCTTGATAAAACATCTTTTAAGGCTGAGATCATTCTCAATTTAAAACAACAATAACAGTATATAATACTTGCTATTCCCTTCTCCAGACTTTTGTTTCCCAGTAGAGCTGACCGCTTGGCAATAGCTGACTACTCTTGCTGAAGTGTTTTTGTAACTGACATCACTTAGCCACGTAAAACACCAGTTTTAATCCAACCTTACAATTAGTAGAAGGCTTTTGAAGTGCACCGAAATGTTAGCAAGACATTCCAACAGAAGGTGGTTTCTTTTAGTCTGCTAAGTCAGGAAAAGTGACCTGTTAATATTACTTTTTAGTGATGGATGTGTTTCAAAGAGGTCAACACTAAATGAATTATTCAATTAACACTAGTTGTCTTTAAAATAGTAAGGTTGGTGCTATAGTGCAGTGTAGAAATCCTCAGTGCTGTTCAGCAAATATTTCTGGTCTTTGGCTACCTACTAGAATTTTCTCTCCTGGTTTATTTTTTTGTTTGTTTGGTTTACGTAGGTGAGTCGATATGACTAGTTCTGACTCATGGAGTCATGAACAAAAGTAACATGGGTCACTCCTGGGCCAGAGCATGAAGCTGTCAGAGTAAGATCCCTCATGAACTGCCTTTCTGGCTTCCACAGTGATTGAAAATACTCTAGATTGTGCGTATACTATCCATCAGCCTGGTTTCTCAAAAACACTGAACAGCAAGACCCTCAAGCGATCTGCACTGGAAATATAGAGTGAACAAAACAACAAACATTTGTGCTATCCACTGAGACTTTCAGGGTTGGTTGTTACCACAGCATAACCAACCCTATCCTGGATGATGCACACAACAAGAATTACAAATGAAAAATTTGTGACAATTCAAAAAATAAATTGGAAAATGTAAACTGACACTTAAAAATTACTTTTATAGTCTTGAATGGCATACCTATCCTTGCTGGCAATAGGCTATCAATTTTGTTTCATAAAAATTTAGATTCTAAAATTGGATCCATGATTTACGAAATCAATACTTGAGTAGTCACTATGAAGCAAGCACTCACAATAAATGCAATATCTTAAACTTTATTTTTAAAACATGTTTAACTTCATTTTAAGTATACATGTGATTATAACTAAATTTCTAAGAGTGAAGAACTAGAATGAATTGTTTTATAAATCAATTATAACTTATGTGCACTGAAATTAGTATTTCTTTAGATTATTCATTTTCATCTTGTGAGAACTATTATATTGCCATAATTTAAAAAGAAACAATAGAGAAAAATTACTCTTCATCTGTGCAAAATTCTTTCTCTGACAGGGACACCAAGTTATGGTTGCTCTCCTTGCTTTGATCAGAAATGTATTTCCTTCAAACTTCTTCATTTTGTGCAATAATCCAATTGTGTACTATCATTCATCACATATCTAAATATTGCATGAATTGTTTTGTATTTTTACTATGTGGCACTTCCCAAGAATGATGAGTTACCTATGTTTGAAACTTTACTATGAAAAGCAGTACTTAAAAATGTTCCTTAATATTTTCCAATTGTCATCTAATTCTACAAGTGGAGAAGACCCAGATGAGCCTATTACTACTTGACACATTTTAATGTATTTCAAACTACTTCCCATTTATTTTCTACTTTCCACACCTAAGGGCACAAATATTTGTAGCCACTCAATAGTGACGTCGTAGTCATTTTGAGCTGCTATAACTAATACCATAGGCTGGGTGGCTTAAACAGCAAACATTTATTTCTCACAGTTCTGGAGACTGAGAAGTCCAAGATCCAGATGGAGGCTGATTCAGTTCCTGGTGAGAGCCCTTTTCCTTGCTGTATTTCCACATGGTGGAGAGAAAGGGATCATCTCTCTCTTGCCTGCTTTTTTTTAATATATATATGCATAAGGACACCAATCCCATTATGAGGTCTCCACCCTCCTAATGCCTCACCTCTTAATGCCATGACAATGAGGATTACAGCTTCAACACGCAAATTTGCTGGGGATTGGGGGGAGGTCGTATAACATAAGGCATTCACTTCTAATCCTGCATCATTTTCATTAAAACATTCAAAAAGTAAACAATGACCAAGTTTCAAAAACTGTAGCTCATAATGATGCAATTATGTTATGTACAGAAAAGAACCTATGATTGTTAATTCTAAAAGAACTCATAATCATTAATTTTATAGTTTTATAAGTCCTATTCATTTAGGCAGTATTTTCTTAATGACCTTTACTAATACTTGCCCTCAGAAAATATTTTTTAAATATTTAATTTTTCTGTCTCATCCATGTAATACATGAATACATGATTTTTTTTTGGTCTGCAAAGTGGCATAACATAAAATGTATTAATGGATTTTGCAAATTACTATAACCCATAGTAAGGTACACACTATGAAGCAAACAATCTTTTGGTTGTTAAGAAATGTGCTGGGCGCAGTCACTCATGCCTGTAATCCCAGCACTTTGGGAGGCCGAGGCGGGCAGATCACCTGACCTCAGGATTTTGAGACCAGCCTGGGCAACACGGTGAAACCCTGTCTCTACTAAAAAAGACAAAAAAAAAAAATTAGCTGGGTATGGCATTAATCCCTGTAATCCCAGCTACTGGGGAGGCTGAGGCAGGAGAATCACTGGAACCCAGGAAGGTGGAGGTTGCTGTAAGCCGAGATCATGCCACTGAGACTCGGTCTTCAAAAAAAAAAGAAAGAAAAAAAAAGAAGTGAAGTGACTTCATCTTGGATGACTCAACCTAAGTTGTGTGAAATTTGTTTATTTAACAACTGAGGCCAGGCGCAGTGACTCACGCCTGTAATGCCAACACTTTGAGAGGCCGAGGTGGGTGGATCATCTGAGGTCAGGAGTAGGAGACCAGCCTGGCCAACATGGTGAAACCCCGTCTCTACTAAAAATACAAAAATTAGCTGGTTATGGTGGCGGGTGCTTGTAATCCCAGCTACTTGGGAGGCTGAGGCAGGAGAATCGCTTGAACCCGGGAGGTGGAGGTTGCAGTGAGCCGAGATCTTGCCACTGAACTCCAGCCTGGGCGACAGAGAGACTCTGTCTCAAAACAAAAAAACAAACAAACAAAAAACAACTGAAATTTGAAGTAAGGTATCAAAATTTAGTTTTTTCATGGAAGGGTAAACAGTGATTTCTTTCAGAATATGTGTCTTACTTTGATTAAAATTCTTCTGTTATGCTGCACAGATGAAAGTAACAACTGTTTTTGTTTTAAATGATAACACTTGATGCTAAAACTGAGCCTAGAAGATTAGATACAGATTTCATAGGATAGTACACATCTGTGCACTAATGTTGGTTCTTAAACCTCCATACCCCAAGGTCATATGGAAGTACCAGTTTCTATATTCTGTTCATTGTTGTGTGAAAAAACAGATTGACAGTGGCTATTAATATTTCTACAGTTTGTTCCTGTGCAAATTTAAAAGCATATGCTAACTACAACACAAATGTTATGTTGGAATATTGACTCATTTCTGCTTTTACCTGATTATTTAAAAAAACCCACACATCTATCCACCTTTATCAGTTTTTAGTATACTAAAATAATCCATGTGTATAAGAAATGATACCTTATACATATTCAGTTATCACCTATTTAGGATTTTAGAAAGTTGAAGCAATGTAGACAGTCCACAATGATTTAAAATAAAAATCTTGTCATATGTTTTAAGTAGGGTGAAGTTAAATTTTATTTATATAGCATATGCCAAATATGACAAAATGAAGCAATTCAGAAAGGTCCAAGATGATCAGCCATGCATTCCAACATTTTCCTCAGTAATCTTCAAAATAGAGAATCTACGTATAAATAGTCATAAGGTGGTCATTAACCCATGTATTTTAAATAATTTTGAGGTGGCTTATAATAAAAGCATAGGGAGGGAATGCAAGACCATTAGTCCAAAATTAAGAAAGAAAAATCAGATTGTAAAAGATTAAAAGGGGAAATTAAGCAGAAAAATATCTATGAAATAACTTCTAATTAATTTCCTATCTGAAGAAAAAAGGCTTGAATATCAACTAAAAGAGTGACAAATAAATGTATGTTTATGTTTGAAGTTTAAAGGATATTCTTGTTTACGCGTATATAATATTTTATAATTTCCATGTTTTTCAAAAATTTCAGTCAACCAACCAATAAGATCCCAACTGTGTAAGAACAAGAGGGTAACCGATGCATTGAGAAGTGGTGAGGGGGGAAAATAGTAGCATAAAACTTAGTTCTAAGCAGAAGTGAATACACCATGTAGCTCATAAAGCTTACGCTTCAAAGCCCTGAACTTTGATGAGGCTCTTCCACAGCCTTGTACCTAATTTTGTATTCATAATTTTGAAGTTTTATTTTCCTAAACACAGCTCCCCAAATTGTAAAGACTTGAGGTTCCATTAAGCTAAGACTGGCTTCCGGCCTGTCAAGAAAAAATGTGGTTGATCATAGAACTCTCAGTGCTTAATAACAGGAAAATCCCCAGTTCATAATAATGAACATTTTTCTAGTTGATATTCTCATACAGAAATTTAATATTAGATGCTTTATGTGAAAAAGATTGAGCACTATAACAAAGTATAGACCCTTGTCAATGATGTTACAATATGACAATATATCACAGAAAAATGCAGCATTATTTTACATACAGTGTGTCTTTATATAAGCAGCAAGGGCATGCTATTAAACCATATTTCACAAAGTGTTTTTTTTTTTTCAGGATGTCACAAAGGGACTCTGGAATTGGGTTTGCCAGGAAAGTTTGTTATGGGGCAGAGGGTAGAAAAAAGTAATACCAAATGTCAGGGGGACAAGAGGATATAGTAGAAGGAAATGAGCTAAATGAACAATCCAGCCACAGTAGAGCAGAGAGATGAACCACCTTGTGGAACTACAAGATGCAACAATTTGTGTAGAATTTTCCGTTGTTATCATGCATAAAATTAGAGCAATAAAATTAAAGCAAAAAAAAAAAAATAATAAAATTAAAGCATTATTAGTAATGAGGAAACTGTATTTTCGATGCAGCTAACTGACAAGATGATATGAAGGTAATTGGTCATGAGAATGTTTAGCATTAGTAATGGAGTATCTATTTTTAAAATTGCCTCACCATAATTAAACTACAAAAAGTCACTGTGTTTCATTGCAGAACATTTTTACATACCATATTAAAGAAAAAATAACCATTTCCAATGAAGTATGGATATTATTTCTCAGTAATAAGCGTTAAAAACAGGATTTGTTCATTGCTTTATCACTGGCACCAGCATATACCAGACTCTGAGTAAATATTTTTTAGTGAATAAAAAATTCACGTCTAACAGCCATGAAACTCTAGAAAAATGTATGATATTTCAATTTTGTTGTGAAGGGTACAATATAGGTATAGATATACTTATTAATCACAGTAATTATTAGAAAGAACCCAATATGCAATAAGCTATATATACATAGTAAAGAATTAGAACTTCATATTATAAATTTAATACATTGCGAACTATTAGCTAATCAAAATAACCATGAATTATACAATGCAAATGTAAATTACAAAATCAATAGTTTTTTTAAAGATTACTTGTGGGGGGGGATTTTTTTTTTTTTAGATGGAGTTTCACTCTTGTTGCCAAGGCTGGAGTGCAATGGTGCAATCTTGGTCCACTGCAACCTCCACCTCCCAGGTTCAAGCGATTCTCCTGCCTCAGCCTCCCAAGTAGCTGGGATTACAGGCATGCGCCACTATGCCCGGCTAATTTTGTATTTTTAATAGAGACGGGGTTTCACCATGTTTGTCAGGCTGGTCTCAAACTCCTGACTTCAGTTGATCTGCCCACCTTGGCCTCCCGAAGTGCTGGGATAACAGGCGTGAGTGACTGCACCCCGCTGGGAATGATTTTGACTGTTTATATCACTTTCAAAAGCTGTCCGAGAAAGTTTATCTGCCTTTACTTTCTCATATAGCAAGTAGAAATATTTAGATATCCACTAGACTCTATAAAAACACTAAAATTTGGGACAACTTTTTTTTTATTATTATTATACTTTAAGTTTTAGGGTACATGTGCACAATGTGCAGGTTTGTTACATATGTATACATGTGCCGTGTTGGTGTGCTGCACCCATTAACTTGACATTTAGCATTAGGTACATCTCCTAATGTTATCCCTCCCCCCTCCCCCCACCCCACAACAGTCCCTGGAGTGTGATGTTCCCCCTCCTGTGTCCATGTGTTCTCATTGTTCAATTCCCACCTATGAGTGAGAACATGCAGTGTTTGGTTTTTTTGTCCTTGCGATAGTTTGCTGAGAATGATGGTTTCCAGTTTCATCTATGTCCCTACAAAGGACATGAACTCATCATTTTTTATGGCTGCATAGTATTCCATGGTGTATATGTGCCACATTTTCTTAATCCAGTCTATCATTGTTGGACATTTGGGTTGGTTCCAAGTCTTTGCTATTGTGAATAGTGCCACAATAAACATACATGTGCATGTGTCTTTATAGCAGCGTGATTTATAATCCTTTGGGTATATACCCAGTAATGGGATGGCTGGGTCAAATGGTATTTTTAGTTCTAGATCCCTGAGGAATCGCCACACTGACTTCCACAATGGTTGAACTAGTTTACAGTCCCACCAACAGTGTAAAAGTGTTCCTATTTCTCCACATCCTCTCCAGCACCTGTTGTTTCCTGACTTTTTAATGATCGCCATTCTAACTGATGTGAGATGGTATCTCATTGTGGTTTTGATTTGCATTTCTCTGATGGCCAGTGATGATGAAGATTTTTTCATGTGCTTTTTGGCTGCATAAATGTCTTCTTTTGAGAAGTGTCTGTTCATATCCTTCACCCACTTGTTGATGGGGTTGTTTGTTTTTTTCTTGTAAATTTGTTTGAGTTCATTGTAGATTCTGGATATTAGTCCTTTGTCAGATGAGTAGGTTGCAAAAATTTTCTCCCATTTTGTAGGTTGCCTGTTCACTCTGATGGTAGTTTCTTTTGCTGTGCAGAAGCTGTTTAGTTTAATTAGATCCCATTTGTCAATCTTGGCTTTTGTTGCCATTGCTTTTGGTGTTTTAGACATGAAGTCCTTGCCCATGCCTATGTCTTGAATGGTATTGCCTAGGTTCTCTTCTAGGGTTTTTGTGGTTTTAGGTCTAACATTTAAGTCTTTAATCCATCTTGAATTAATTTTTGTATAAGGTGTAAGGAAGGGATCCAGTTTCAGCTTTCTACATATGGCTAGCCAGTTTTCCCAGCACCATTTATTAAATAGGGAATCCTTTCCGCATTGTTTGTTTTTGTCAGGTTTGTCAAAGATCAGATGGTTATGGATATGCGGCATTATTTCTGAAGGCTCTGTTCTGTTCCATTGATCTATATCTCTGTTTTGGTACCAGTACCATACTGTTTTGGTTACTGTAGCCTTGTAGTATAGTCTGAAGTCAGGTAGCGTGATGCCTCCAGCTTTGTTCTTTTGGCTTAGGACTGACTTGGCGATGTGGGCTCTTTTTTGGTTCCATGTGAACTTTAAAGTAGTTTTTTCCAATTCTGTGAAGAAAGTCATTGGTAGCTTGATGGTGATGGCATTGAATCTATAAATTACCTTGGGCAGTATGGCCATTTTCACGATATTGATTCTTCCTACCCATGAGCATGGAATGTTCTTCCATTTGTTTGTATCCTCTTTTATTCATTGAGCGGTGGTTTGTAGTTCTCCTTGAAGAGGTCCTTCACATCCCTTATAAGTTGGATTCCTAGGTATTTTATTCTTTTTGAAGCAATTGTGAATGGTAGTTCACTCATGATTTGGCTCTCTGTTTGTCTGTTATTGGTGTATAAGAATGCTTGTGATTTTTGTACATTGATTTTGTATCCTGAGACTTTGCTGAAGTTGCCTATCAGTTTAAGGAGATTTTGGGCTGAGACGATGGGGTTTTCTAGATATACAATCATGTCATCTGCAAACAGGGACAACTTTTATGGACTTAACTATTGATGTATTTAAGCCCTCATGACATATTCATTTGGGAGACTGGAGAAATCTTTCTTGAGGATGTTAATGTTCCTTTTACTTTGTACCTCTAGACTCCCGAAGAAAAGCCTCGAAGGGTAAAAGAACTTAGAAAAGAACTAAAACGACTTCTTCTGAAGTGTGTGTGGAAAGTAGAAACATAATGGCACAATCATATTG
This sequence comes from Pongo pygmaeus, assembly GCF_028885625.2. Lineage (NCBI taxonomy): Eukaryota > Metazoa > Chordata > Mammalia > Primates > Hominidae > Pongo > Pongo pygmaeus. Next base: position 13,719,490 of record NC_085930.1, on the reverse strand, counting down.
TGGCAATAATTGCTGTTTCTGTGCTCATTGTATGGTTTTGTTAATTTAAGCATTCCCTGAAACAGAGCCAGTTTCTTATCCTCTATTCTCTTGCTGTGTCCTTGTTTAGTGTCAGCAGCTTGGAACTCTATTTTAGACATTATGAAATAAATTAAATGTAGAGTTATTTAGAATGAATCAGTGGAGAAATCAGAGACTTTTAGTTATGATAATTTGTTCCTATTTAAAACTTTTATACTCTAAGGACTTACTCTTCCAGCCACCCCTTTTCTTTCAGAGCTGGAGAAAACCTCTAGATGATATACCGAAAAAGAGAAAAAATATATAAAGTATTTTTACTCATTTATATATTCCTTTTACCGATTAAAACATTTAAGATACCAACATGTTTTTTTAAGTGTGAAAAACAAATTCATTAATTACCACCTGGGTCACCCATTTGAACTTTTGAATTTAGTCACCTTATAACTGAATTTACATTTTACCTAAAGGACTTGTACATCTGCAGCAGTTATCTGACTATACGTTTCTAATTTTGAGTTATAGCAGATGACATGTCTCTAAGTTATATAAGTAGAGCCTGTCTATTCTTGTTCATCTTGAAAATTAAAACTTTGGAACATATTTTATAATGGAAATTCTAATTCACATTATTTGAGGGAAAATTATAGATGTTTGGAAACAAGAATATGCAATAACAAGAAGATTTGCTATATTTGACACAAAATGTTTCTAGCCTGAATCAGAAATAGAGCTACAAGTGCATCATTCTGTATATTATTGGGAGAGAATTGGTGAATTTTGAAGTGCAAGATCAGACAAAGAAAATTAAAGAAAATTATCAGCTAAAGTAAAGTAGTACTTAGGTGCAAGGAAAGGACATAAAAACACAAGAAAAAGCATAGATAGGGCAGGAAGTGCACATGTTAGAAATAATCTAGGGGCTAAGAATAGGTACTTTCCTCAAGCAAATACAGAATTAATCAAAAGAATGACATCTAATTACAAGAGAGTCCTGGGCTAACAAATATAGAGGCCTAAGAAAAATAAGAAAATTAACATTTAATCTGAAAGGGTTAACCTCAGCCATGATTATCTTAGAAATTGAAATGGAAGTGTTTCTTCCTGGCCGTAATGAATCAGCCCCAAAGTCTGAAGCTGTTCAGGACCAAGGAAAAGGCAATTCTATACAGCCAGGTAGATTTTCTCATGCCAGTTGTTGGAGAATCATGTGTAATTATACAGCTGGAAATAACTGCAGAAGCCATCCAGGCCAACTCCTTTATTTTATACATAGGAAAACTGAGGCACAGGAGTATCACTAACTTCTCCAGTCATCCTCTTAATAAGCAGTGAATTTGAGCTTCGAATCAAAGGCTGCGGATACCTAGTACAGCATTCTCTAAATTACACAAATATATAGAATCACATGCACAGAAGATTTTGAGTGATTGTTTTCATATTAAAAAGGTGATTCATATTTGACATTTGTATATGTATTTCTGTGTGTGTGTGTGTGTGTTCATGTGAATAACTTAAAAGCAAAGCAGGACATTTTTCTAAACAGTATGCTCTAATCACAATTGATCAGATTGTTTCACACCAAATGGACCCTTCCTAATTTGGGTATGTGTATTTAGAAATGGTCAGAAGAAAGCTGTCCAAGTACAAAATGTCTCCTCAGACCTGTCTTTCCTTTGTGTAGTAATATTTAGCCTAGTATCATGGTCTTTTGAAAATATTTTTAAGAATTGCTTATTATTTAAATTTTTATTCTGCAGTTGTCTTGTCTAATGTCTGAGGAATCTTCCATATTTGTCTTTGTGTGTGTCTGATTTTGTGTTTTTATATTGTTGTAATTTCAAAATGTAAATAGTTTGCTAAATTGATTTTTTTCTTTTGAAGACTTGGTCAAGGAGGATTAGAATTTATACTAATTAACTGATTGCTGAGATTTTATGGGAAAGAATCACTCAGGGAAAAGTTGTATTGCTATTAAAACTATTTTGTCTACTTTTAGGCAGAGATATCAAGAGGAACTAAAATAAAGTTTAAGTGATTGCTGAAAATCAGAGGCTAATTTTATGATGCATATAGTCACCCCAAGAGTAAACCAAATTAGAAATTTAAAGATGAATCCTAATCTGAAAACATTTTCTTAAAAAAATCTTTGACCTGCCTAGGGAGTATCACAACTTCTTGATATAGTGAAAAGATTATGAACTCTGGAGTCTGAATGCAAGATTGCACTGGGAAGATTTCTTAGACTCTGTCAGCCTCAGTTTCTCCCATTGAAAAATAGGGATATTCTGTTGGACAGCATTGATCTTACATGTAGACATATCAGTCTTTCCTGATGCAGACCATGACACTTACTGAAAATGAGAAGTTTCTGTCCCGCCCTCTATATGTCGTCCCAGAGCCAGCTGGCAACATTAGATCCAATTCTTCAAGGTCTTTGGCCTTGATCCTATGTGCTATGAACTCTGGTGCAAGGTAAGAGAGCTCTATGAAGATGTAAGATCCAGAATTCCCCATCACCCATCTGCCCAACCTGAGCTGTTGTGGTGATAAACTTCAGGAACCAGGTGAATAAGTCTTACTTTAGACATAGGTTTCCTCAGAAAACAATCTGGTGAATTCTTAGGGTGTTTAAGATCTATTCTTGGACTAAATGTTGGCCAAAGGTTTCTACCTGTTTCTCCATGAATCTCTAATTTCTTTTCTTTTCTTTTTCTTTTTTCATTTCTTTTTTTATTCCTTCTTTTTTTTTTTTTTTTTTTTTTTTTTGAGACAGAGTCTCACTCTGTTGCCCAGGCTGGAGTGCAGTGGTGGTCTCGGCTCACTGCAACCTCCCCCTCCCAGGTTAAAGCGATTCTCGTAGCTCAGTCTCCCGAGTAGCTGGGACTACACATGTCCACCACCATGCCTGCTTAATTTTTGTATGTTTTTAATAGAGACGGGGTTTCACCATGTTGGCTAGGCTGGTCTTGAACTCCTGATCTCAGGTGATCCACCTGCCTCGGCCTCCCAAAGTGCTGGGATTTAGAGTGTGAGCCACTGTGCCCGACCTTCTAATTTACTTCTTAATCCTTCCAATCTTGCTACTTCCTCCCACCTTGTTGTGGATTTTTGCAAGGGCGCTAGCTATTGAAATGCACTTGGTTATTGACCAAAATACTTTCTTTCATTTTGCACTGGATACCCTTTTTATATTGGACTTAGTTGTTTCTATATTTCAAGCTATCACAGTTTGGACCTGATCTACATAGAGTTAATGAACACCATGTGGAAATCACACTGACTTTGCATAATATTTTTCCATACACAATAATAAAATTAAATGAACATTAATTCTTTTACAAAACCCCACCCACCCTTTCATTGACAAAAGGAAAATCAAGTAAACAACTTTAACGAGAAGGCAATAGTATAATTTCTTTTTGGATTTTGTTATTTTCCTCTCTTTGTTTTGTCCAGATTTTAGCAGGACCATTGGATCATTTGTACTCAGGTTGGTCTGCCTATTTGTGAGAGAGTATTCTTCACAAATGGGATGTAGTTATGCAAAAAGATGAGACCTGAATTTATACTTTGGCTTTAAAGTTGAAATGTTAGTTTACATTATATGTCGTAACTAGCTCAGAGAGAATTGGTGCACGCAAGCACACTGGAGCTTGGTTTCCTAATGTCAAAAAAACCTTCACTTTTCACATTCTTGTTCTTGACAGAACATATTTTCGTTTATTCATTCCACTAATAATCTGTGAAATTAAGATATCTCCATCTCAAAAAAAAGAAAGAAATTAGAGATTCATGGAGAAACAGGTAGAAATCTTTGACAAAGAAATTATTTTCTGAAATCTTCATTAGAAGTTAATTCCTGAATTGATAATTTCTTTTACATTTAAGAAAAACATAGTTTTAACTACAACAGATGCTCCCACATATATACATGAAATTCAAACAAAATTGTGAAAAAAAAACTAGTTGAGTCTGAAAAAAAGCAAAAAGCAGCTATTTAAAAACTGTACACCAGCACGAAGAAGAAGAAAAAGCTGTAATATTTACGTTTGCTTCTACATATCATTGTCACCTATCAGTTGTTATCTTGAGATAATTCAGGATGAAAACTTTTGTGATTTTCTTTGCTTACAGATTGCATACCTTCTTAAGCACATTAAAGCTTCCCTGTCTCAGTTCTTTTCCTGAATTTCACAGCTGAAATTGTTAAGCTATTTTTTCCCTTATACTTAGCTAAAATCTGCTTCTCTGGGCCTCTACCAATTGATAGAAGGTAAAAAAAAAAAAAAAAAAAAAAAGTCTCTACCCATTGATAGAAGGTAAAAAAAAAATAGTTCATAAATTCAGAAGTCAGTAAGACTGGGGACACACTGTTATTATCTCCAGTAATGTGATATTTTTAAGTTTTAGCTTCCTTATCTGTAATACGGAAATAGTAGCAATTGTACTGTGCCTGAATGTGGAATATAATAGGAGTTTTCTACATCCCAACTCATTCCCCTACTCCTTTTTTTCCCTCCCTCCAGAAGTATCTGTATCATTGAGGCGTCAAGATGGAAATAGTTGAATTAATGTATGTCAGTGTGTAAGTAAGCATTAAATTGCTACTACATGTAAATATACATGTTGAGGCCAGGCCCAGTGGCTCATGCCTGTGGTTCCAGCAGTTTGGGAGGTTGAGGCAGGGGAATTGCTTGAGGCCAGGAGTTTGAGTCCAGCTTGGGCAACATAGCAAGACCCCGTCTCTACAGAAAATTAAAAATGGCCAGGTGTGGTCGTTCACGCCTGTAATCCCACCACTTTCGGAGAATGAGGCAGGTGGCTCACTTGAGGTCAGCAGTTCGACACCAGCCTGGCCAACATGGTGAAACCCTGTCTCTTCTAAAAATACAAAAATTAGCCAGGCATGGTGGCACATGCCTGTAATCCCAGCTACTCGGGAGGTTGAGGCATGAGAATCGCTTGAACCTGGGTGGTGGAGGTTGCAGTGAGCCAAGATCTTACCTCTGTACTCCAGCCTGGGCAACAGAGTGAGACTCTGTCTCAAAAATTAAAAATTAAAAAAATGTAAAAATAGCCATGCATGGTGGCATGTGCCTGTAGTTCCAGCTACTCAGGAGGCTGAGGCTGGAGGATCACTTCAGCCCAGGAAGTCAAGGCTGCAGTGAGCCATGATCATGCCACTGGACTCCAGCATGGGTGACAGAGTGAAACCTTATCTCAAAAATAAATAAATAAATAAATATGCATGTTGATTTGTGGTACATATTATAGTACATATGTTGTGAATTTAATTTAGAACTCAGCATGCTTCAAAAAGATTGTAAGAATTTTCTCTTAAATACTTCCTTGTCCTTCTGTTTCTTCTTTCTTTTTTTATAGCTACCCCTCTTAACTGTTTCTCCACTCTCTGTTCCCCATATCCAATCAGGTATCAATTCCTATTGACTCTATTCTAGTTTTGGTTCACATTTGAACCCATATTTTCTTTTCCACTTCCGACTCTACCCCAAGCACGCATTAACTCTTCCTTCCACTATAGCATTCCTTTCCCAACTAGTCTATTTGGCATAAGCTATGTCCTTTTTCATTCATTCTATAGACTCCATCTGGCTTATTCTTCCAAAGCAGAACTCTGATCAGAAAATTGCCTTGCTCAAATATTGTCAACAAGTTCACATTTCTTAGAAAATGAAGCCCAAGCATCTTTTCTTGGAAATTAATACTTTTTATGATAAAGCCTACTACACTGCTTAACAAACTCTAATGCGCTGCCAATTTTGATACTTGCTGCTTTCCAGCTGCACTTTCCCACTCTTGTCTCTGTGCGATGTTTTTGTCTTCGATTGTCTTTCCTTCTTTCTAGAATTTTTACCATCTTTAAATACAGATACCACCTACATATTAAGCCTTTCTTGATGCCCTTAACTAAAATTGATCTTTCTCTTCTTTGTGATTCTACTGTCCATTGTGTCCATCTTGCAACATTCGTAATCTTTTGCCAAATTTATGTGAACATGTTCAATCTCCCCAACTGTATTTTAAACTTCTTGAGAACAGTCTTTCCATCTAGCACCTTAGCTATCAGAGTTTTGTACATGTAATACAGAATACTTTTTTAAAAAAATGGAAATACCATCGTGAGTTGGCAAAACAGAGTCTATTTCACAAAGGAGGACAGTCTTTGAGTTTGGGTGGAAGGAATTTAAGGAAAGAATTTTCATGACGTAGGTATGATAGAAAGTAGTCATCCTGAGTGAAGATTTGTTTTGGGAGGAGAGTTAGGAAGTAAGTTTAAGTAATTTTAATAATGAAGTATCATCGTAGAGATCTTGAAAAACAAATAGTTTAAAAATGTATAGGATGGTGAAGCAGAAAGAACATTATGTCAGGAGACCTGGATTCCAGTCACAGTTTAACTTCTGATAGGTGATGAGACTTCAGTAATGACTTTTATGGGCCTCAGTTGATTCTGAGTAAAATTAGCAGATAAAACTCAATGATTTCCAGTCTATTCTAGCTTTAACCTCTCATGCCTATAAAGAAATAATGGGCTACTTTATGTTTTTGAGCAATTAGTGCCATATAAAAGTTGTACTTAAGGAAGATAGAAAAAGATCAAAGAGGATAAAAACATTAAAAATACAGAATTTTAGCAGCTTTATTATTTTATGCAAGTAAAATTAGTTAATTAATTTGGAGAGGTCTAATTATATAAATAAAGTGTTACAGGTTAGAGTATCTATATCTTTTTTTCAGTTTATTGTTTACTGTTTGAATATTGAAAATTCTTACTATAGAACTATAATAGTCTTGAGAAGTTGCAACTGTTATGCATACCCACACTCAAACTATTTCATACAAATAAGGTTCTAGCTTTAATTTTAAATGCCTCGAGGCAAACAGCACCGTCTTTTTCCGGCTCAAATAGATCCAATTACCTCTAATGACCCGGCTACAGTTTATTGAGTGTCTATGATCCAGGTGCTTTTGCTGAAGTCTAAAGTCATATTTTATATCATTTTGTGAGAAGTCATCGACCAAATGAATAAAAATTACTGAGACTTTCCTCCACATTACTATTTCTTCATGTAAATATTTATTGAGCTCCTACTGTGTGTAAGTGAATATGCTAGCCCCTCACAGAGAAGAGAAAAATGCACAAGACAGTCTGATCTCAGGGAGCTTATGCTTTGTTACAATAGAGCAAACATGCAAAATAGACTGAGCTTATAAAGAGCAAGAACAAGCTCCTGACACACAGCAGATACTTAATAAATGACTATTGACAAATTACACAAAAGGTAGACTATTTTAAGTACCACCAGAAGTAGGGACCGGGTGAGGCAATGGGAACTCATAGTCTTGGGGTTATCAGAAAAAGTTTGTGAGGAAAGTTCTATCTGAGTTCTTGATAGAAGCAAATGTTTGGAGGTCAGCAGGGCTGTGGATAATAGGGAAGGAAGTTTCTTATAGAGGAAACAGCCAGAAAAACATTAAAAAGTGGGATAGCCTTGGACAAGTTTTAGAAACAGGGAATGGCTTAATTTGGCTGGAGGATAGGAGAATAGGGTTGATAAAGTTAGAAAGCCAAATGGCTGAAAAGTACTTTCTGTAGGTAACTTGCGAGTCATTGAAGATTTTTAAGTAGAGAAGTACTACAAAAGATCTTTGGTTTTTCTTTTAGCCATTATACTTTAATATGACTTAGGGTGATTCTTAAATAACACATTTCAGCGTTTAAAAATTCATGCACTAAAAACAGGCACCAAAAACAAGGACAAAATCAGAATAAGAAAACACGTAACAGCCTTTTCATTTCTCACCACTCTGGGCAGTAATGTCAAGAATCAACTGGATTATTTATAGTTCTCAGTTAGCCCTGGAGGTGGGTGCTCAGAGAAGTAGCTGCACTTGGTGATGGTGCTGAAATAGTTATAGACTTTACATTCCAGCGTATTTGAGTGTCTATTGACATTAGATCTACTATGTAACACAATTTTCTGGTAGAACATCATATAAATCATATTAGAAAATATTTTTTGTTAACATGTAAGAAAAATGTTAGATTTCTATTACTGTCTGCTCTTTGCCCTAAAGTTATGCTAGGAAAAATGTTCTTTCCAATCATCAAGAGGAAAAGGTACACTATTCAAACAGTGTCATCATTAAATAATTTTTCAAATGATGTTATCATATTCTTTTGGTTTGTTCTGGGAGATATAATTTAAATGCACTCATATGTTAAGAATCCAATTAAGTTTTAAATGTATGTTTAACCTAAACTGGCATAATATAAACTGGCGTAAATTCTGGCTGAATTTTCAACTTTAAATTATTATTACAAGTAGATTATTTTACCTTAATTATCATGAGCTTATTCCTCAAAGTGTGCAAGTATATTTATGAAATTAAAAGTAATAAATGTCTACTATGATGTATTGCAAAAATATTGTAGAATATTATTGTCCCCAATTCTTCATTCTTTACTTGTTATAGAATTGCACACCCTTTTGCAAAGTGATTTTGTATTATTTCCTTCTTACTAGGGTAGATGAAATATATTTCCGCACTTTATTGAAGTTGGGCTTGGCCATGTGACCTGTTCTAGGCAATGTGAATTGCCAGAGAATGAGCAGGAGTTTCAATGTGCCAATGTGGCTAGGCTTGAGTTCTTGTGTTTCTGCTCCAAGAGAAAAATATGCTTGAGTAGCCTCTAGTCCCAGAGTGATGAAGGCAGGTGGAACAGGTTTGAACCCAGTCCCAGGCCTGGAGTTTAGTCAAGCCTAGCCAAGTCCTGCCTGGTAAGCCCAGCTGAAATTAGAGGATCTGCAGCCACCCTACATATTTATAAATGGAAAAACAATAATGTTTGTTTTTGTAAGCCATTGATATGTTAGTGGTTGCTTATTATCCATCATAATTGTAGCTAGAATTGATTATTACATATATTATTTTATAATATTTTGATAGCTATAAATAGTTACCCAAATAATGGTAAGAAATAAATGAATAAAGTGTTAAGACTATGGGATTTGTTATACGACATTGAATGTTAATTACATGTCCCAATATAAATATGTCTCAGTAATGATGATAACATTTTGATGAATAAAAATATAGTCCTCTTAGGAAACCATTTTTAGTCTTTTGAGGCCTACAAGAAAGTTCAAAATGAAAAGATTGGGCTACATAGTTTTTATATAGAAAAACTTCAATTCATCTGAAAATTCCTGCTCCTCAAACTAACATTTTTATAAATTTTCCTTTGTTATCTTAAAGCATAGCATTAAAAATTGCTTATCAAATTACATCATTTATCAGCTGTACATTGTAACCTCTTTATAATTGAGTTTTTAGTGGACATGATGCAGAGTATAAGTTACCTTTGTTCTACTGCAGACTTGTTTAGAATTAGCGGCCAGAAGAAAAAATTTTGTAACTTTAAATCTATATACCAATGCTTGGCAGGAAACAGTTCCAATGTCATATGAGGATATGTTCAGGAATAACAAATCCAATTGAATAAGTTTCTCAATTTTAATGGATGGCCTACACTATTCAAATAAGCTCATCTAAAATTTTTAGCATGAATATATGTGTGTATATATATATATATATATATATACATGTTAAAGTTGTGTAATTATACAGTGAATATTTCCATTTCAGATGTCAGAGACTTCTTGTCAAAAGCCAAGAACTATGAGTGAGTGGATTAAAATACTTTGCTTCATAAACAAGTTGGCCTATTTTATTTGGCCTACTTTTTTAAAAAAGCAATTTCCTTTCATAGATAAGATAGCAATTGTTGAACAATTAGCCTCATAAAATATTATTTCACAATAAGATGGGAAGAAATAAAGGATACCAAGACCATTTTCTTTCTATGAGATTAAAACCATTTTCTACATATTTGTCTATCGATGGCATAATAGACTCATTAAGTTAACGTTTCATTGTTACATAGCATCTCTAATTCAAATTTCTCAGTTTCAGAAAGAAAATCTTTTGACAATACTTTGAATAGGTTCTAAGTGGAAGATTTTTGTTTGGTAAGATTTTCACATTAAAGTTTATGTATGATGTAGAATTGATTTAGTAAAAGCTATATTTAGTTAGCTGGTTAATTCTTGGATGGAAAAGAAAATAATTATAGCTAGATACTTAGCTTTTTAAACATGTATTATTTTCTTGGATATTTGAACATCATAGTTACTTTGGCTTTTCTTTTTGCAGGATCATAATAAGCCACTTCTCTCCATCCTCCAATTAAGCACAAATATTTATTTAATTTTGTAATTAATTATATATGTTTTTAAAATATAAAGCTTGCAGCACATAAGACAACATAATTAAGGACAAAGAAGACAAACTCAACTAATGAACACAGAGTTGAAAAATAGAATTCTGAAAAATTAAATGAACTCTTGCTTTGCATGTCAGTGAAAACCTTTTGTTATTTTCTGGCAGGATCTGGATAGACAGAAGCTTTCCCGTGTATTGACAGAACTGCAGAAAGCCCAATTAATTCTTCAACTTCACTAAAGTCTGTTTTTTTTTTTTCCTTAGGAGTAATTCCAAACAATTCTAAAGCAAACAGAAAGTATTCACAGTATAAAAAGTTTGGGAGTACTTTGGCTTAGTTTTATTTTGGACTTTGTAAAGGCAGTCAGAGAATGTCACAAACGCCAGCTTTAGACAAAATCTGCAGCACATTAGGCTTGGCAACTTACTCACATTAAAAAGATCAATTGTTAAGGTCATGGGAAGGAATTGCATGTCCAGAGAGTCAAAAGAGGAAGGTAGATGAAAATAAAATACTACAAATGTATATAAGTGTGTATATTTTAGATTGCATGCAATTTCAGCATTTAATTTATATGGTACCTGCATTTGTGCCCTACTGTTTTAAGTATAATAGTCATCTTCTCAACAATAGTGTAAACTCCTTGAAATAAGCTTTGCATTTTATAGTCTCTTTAACCCTTAACACAGAATCAAGGCTAGTGCTGAACATTCAATAAATAAATATAGATTAATTGATTAAGATCATAATTCAAGTTTGCTAGGACAATGCAATGTTAGAATGTTCATTGCAAACAATACAGTCATTAGGGGTCCAAACTGACATGATATGGATAGGTTTAGGTCACCTCAACATTGTTTGTTTATTTCTCATTTTAAGGTTGCTTTACTTGCCATTGAAGACAATTTTCACTGCAATTAAAAATATTTCTTTTCTATTTAAGTGTGTTCTGAGTACTTCTTTTTATTGTCTTTTTTTCCTTTGGTTTTGTGCAAAAAGAAAAAAAAAACAACATTATAAGCTCTTTAAGAATTGCTTTCTTCACTTTCAGACACACATTTAAATCCTGTGTAGTGAGAAGACTCTGCCTTTTTGGACGATCCTTTGATCCTCACTCTCCAACTAAAGTTTAGGAAGAAAGACACTATTGAAATTCAACACAGAGTTTTAAGGATTCCAGCCTTCACTCCTCTTGGCTCCATCTAGGAAGAGCGGTAAGTCAAAGAAAATCCTAATGACACGTGGTTAGCATTACTCCATGACATTTCGAAGCTAGAGGAGAGAGAAAATTTAGCATGCATTTTGTTAATGTCTTTTGTGTCCATTAAAGTCTCACCTTTGCAGCCCAGGGGAGAGAGGACATGACCTCTCTCAGACCAAGATCTTGTCATAAAGTTCTAAATAGCAGTATGGTTTTAGAAGGGCCACCCTCTCTTCCATGGACCATTGTATTCCTAGAAAAAGTTTTAGTAGACCTTTGACTTTGACGTTCTATGTATTGAAATGTTGCAGCTTTGTTGCAGACATATATAATTGAGTTTCTATAACCTTGCCTCTGTCTGACTGCTTCACTGGAATTGGGTTGGTATTGGAACACAGCTCTCTTCTATAGGGTCTATGACAGGAGTTGCAAAATCTTGTTGAGACAAAGGAATTGACTTACGGTATGTTTTCTAAGCCACGAATTATTTTTACATAACCTTGTGATAAGGAGTAGAATTTTTACAAAAGGAGTAATAATTTTTATTAAACAGAACCTCTGGGCTTATTACTGGAGAAGAGGATCCTTGGTGATTGTGTTGCTGGTTGTACTTGGCTCTAACTCAGGGGATACTGCTTTAGAAAAAACTACTGCTAACAGTCCCTGGACAAATATTTTGTGTGTCACTAACCGTTGAAAACCTGCCATGATTTCAATGTATAGTAAGTGGCATATTAACTAACATTCTCATTTGTATGAGAATTCCACATGAGTTATCTTTTGGTTCATTGGACATAGGTCAATGAAAAATGAGTATTGCTAGCACTAGGCAGCTTTCTATGCTTTATGTCTTTAAGCTCAATGAATCACTCTAACATCCAAATAGCATTGCACAATTTATACTTTCTAATCAGGAATATAATTTCACAACATCGCGTTTGCAGTACAACCATAGCATTGTAATTTAGCATGCGTTTTGTTAATGTGTTTTGTATCCCATTACAGTCTCATCTTTGCAGGCCAGTGCCGTATGTTACCAGGCTAGACTAAACCTCTTAAGTAAAAGGAAATAAAAAGTGGTAAAATTACACTAAGACATATGCTATTTGTTACCCACCAACAACCAGCCTCCTCTTCTTATTTCCTAACTGAACCCTAATTTTGTTCAAGTTCGGGGAAAATGTGCTAAGCAAAGATGTGCCCTACTCCCAGTGTGTCCAGAATTGGTGGATTCTTGGTCTCACTGACTTCAAGAATGAAGCCACGGACCCTCGCGGTGAGTGGTACAGTTCTTAAAGGCGGCATGTCCGGGGTTTGTTCCTTCTGATGTTCAGATGTGTTCAGAGTTTCTTCCTTCTGGTGGGTTCGTGGTCTCGCTGGCTCAGGGGTGAAGCTGCAGACCTTCGGGGTGAGTGTTACAGCTCTTAAGGCCGCGCGTCTGGAGTTGTTCCTTCCTCCCTGTGGGCTCGTGGTCTCGCTGGCTTCAGGAGTGAAGCTGCAGACCTTTGCGGTGAGTGTTACAGCTCATAAAAGCAGTGTGGACCCAAAGAGTAAGCAGTAGCAAGATTTATTGCAAAGAGCGAAAGAACAAAGCTTCCACACTGTGGAAAGGGACCCGAGGGGATTGCCACTGCTGTCTGGGGCAGCCTGCTTTTATTGTCTTATCTGGCCCCACCCACCTCCTGCTGATTGGTAGAGCCGAGTGGTCTGTTTTGACAGGGCGCTGATTGGTGCCTTTACAATCCCTGAGCTAGACACAAAGGTTCTCCAAGTCCCCACCAGATTAGCTAGATACAGAGTGTTGACATAAAGGTTCTCCAAGTCCGCACCAGAGTAGCTAGATACAGAGTGTGGACTGGTGCATTCACAAACCCTGAGCTAGACACAGGGTGCCCATTGGTGTATTCACAATCCCTGAGCTAGACATAAAGGTTCTCCACGTCCCCACCAGACTCAGGAGCCCAGCTGGCTTCACCCAGTGGATCCCGCACCGCGGCTGCAGGTGGAGCTGCCTGCCAGTCCCGGGTCCGTGCGCCCGCACTCCTCAGCCCTTGGGTGGTCGATGGGACTGGGCTCCGTGGAGCAGGGGGCGGCGCTCATCGGGGAGGCTCAGGCCGCACAGGAGCGCACGGAGGGGAGTGGGAGGCTCAGGCATGGCGGGCTGCAGGTCCCGAGCCCTGCCCGGCGGGAAGGCAGCTAAGGCCCGGCGAGAAATCGAGCGCAGCACCGGTGGGCCGGCACTGCTGGGGGACCCAGTACACCCTCCGCAGCCGCTGGTCCGGGTGCTAAGCCGCTCATTGCCCGGGGCGGCGGGGCCCGCCGGCTGCTCCGAATGCGGGGCCAGCCAAGCCCACGCCCACCCGGAACTCCAGCTGGCCCGCAAGCGCCGCGCGCAGCCCCGGTTCCCGCTCGAGCGCGGAGAGCGAGCGAGGGCTGTGAGGACTGCCAGCACGCTGTCACCTCTCACCAGCACAGGATATGAAACATGAAGGATATATGTCACAACCTCATTCTGCTTTCATCAGTGATTCAGTTGGGGTTTGCCTATGACTGAGGTCTGGCCAGTAGGAGCTGAGAGAAAGTCTGTTGCAGGACTCCTGCGAAAGGTTTCTTCCTAATAAAAGAAATATGCATGAGGAGAAAATACCTCCATCTCTTTCATTTCCTGCCTTTGGATGCTGCTATGAGGATGTGATGCATACAGTTCCTACTGCCTAGGGGTCGGGGATGAGGAAGATGGAAGACATGCAGAGCCTGGCAAAGCAGGGAGGTTAGAAAGAGCTTAGGTACTTTAAGGCCTTGTTAGGCTACTGAGCCAATACTTAGATCTACTTCTCTCTGGACTTCTTGCTGAATGTCATAATAAATGCCCTTATTGTTTAAGCCGCATTTAGCAGGGTCTTCTGTTACTTACAGACAAAAGCATTCTGACTGATAAAAGAAGTTAGTTAAAAGAATGCAGCTTGTTCCAGTGTGGCTGCTTCTCTCACGGGCAAATGCAAGGCAAAAAAAAAAAAAAAAAATTAAAAATTAAGAAGCTATAACTGGTTTACTCATGAGCTTTTTGTGGAGCTGGTAGTTTAGAACTTGAAATGAATTTTCCCCACAGAAATGTTATAAATGATGTCTGGGTTCCCAAGGTAAGCCCATAAGGCCTATTTAATCCAATAATGCCATAAAATCTGTACGGTCTAGTAGAATTGGACCACCTTGAAAAACAATGTTTCCTTTGGGACAAAAATTAATTGAGAAAAAAATGCAAAGATCCAGCTTGGAAAAACATAAAATCATCATGCTAATAACAATAAAACTGAGGACTTTTCACCCCTCAAGGATTGGGCAGTACGTACAGTTGTTAACCCAAAGGCAATGTTTATACCTGTTGCTTGGGAGTCAGTGTGAGAGGTGAAAGGCTAGACAGTAATACAGGAGAAAGGTAGAAACCTGGTAAAGGGGTGGGGACGTGGGCACTAAATGATTTCTTTCCCCATTACTCCTCAGTGCCAAGAGTTTATCTGCCTGTTTCTGTAGGTTTCTAATAAAACAATCATCTTCATCTCTTTTCCCTGAAGTATTCCTAACTTGAGACACTTTTAGGCAGAACTAACAGCATGATGTTGGTGTCACTGCTTACCTGGTTTTGTCAGTCTGAATACCAGATCCTTGATGTTGATGGTGAGGTATTGGCCAACACTTAAGGTATCTATATATAAAGGCTATTTAACCTGGTATAAAGTGGCAAGATATTTTGCTGATATTAATTTGTCCTATGTTCTCACCACATGAACCTGGAAGATGTGAGAAGTCTTGCTCATCACTTCTTCCAAAAACTTGAGAAGGTTGTCACGTTTTGTGCTCTGAGTTCTGAATTTTTTGCCTTGTGAAGGTCTTGACCCATTTTTGTGGCAGGAACAAATGCTAAACTGGTCAGAGTCCCAAAAGAACACTGCGTCTACTCTTTGTTGGATTGTTTTGTCTTTAAAGCCTAAACTTGTGGAGGGGGAAGGTAGACAAACTGGGGAGAAAAAGGGCTTTTCTGGGGTTTCCTCAGAAGCTTAGGGAGTCAATGAGGATGTGGGGTGCCTTTTGTTGAATGACAGAGATCTGAGGCCTTTGCCCACTCAGAGGCCTTGAGATGTGAAAAGATCTTTGATGAAGTAAACATTGGGATAACAGGAGAAAAAAATGAATTCTTGTGATAGACAACAAAAATTATTAAAATGATGATAAAACTATACATAGTTGATCAAATGTAAATTATATATAAAGGATATGTATGCGGTATGTCCCTAAAAACTTCTATGATATTTCCAGTGAATTCCTGAGCCCTTGTAAATATGAGGATGATTTCTAGCACATCGCACTTAAAGTCTTCTTCATACACAACCCAGTATTATGAGGGTTGCTGCTAGAGATTTTTTAACTGAAAACAACCATAAGAAGTAGCAATGTGGATTAGGTGAATGGTTCCTCCTTTGCTATTTCAACATCTTTTCTTTTACTTAAACCTTCATTTCTATCCTCTATAATTGCAGGAGTTATGTGTCCCCTGCCTCTAAAGGAAGGGACAAGAATGAGCTCCTTGGAGATTTGAGGGCTGATGAAAAAGAGCACTCAGACATATTATGTCTTGTACAATTACATTTCATGCAGTAAGCTCAAAGTACTTTCTTAGCCAGACATCTGAGAAAATACTAAGCTGATGGAAGCTCCTTCTCCAGGATCCTAGTTTCTTTACAGGAAATGTATCTGGATCCCAGCAAGGGTCATCTGCCTGTCCGAGGTAAAGCCTCCCAGGTCAGGGCCATTCTTGGTGGGGTTCATCAAGAGTAACATAGTAAAAATTTTCTATTGCTATGTAACAAATTACTTCAAATTAAGTGGCTTAAAACAGCACATATTTCTTGTCTCACATCTGTGGGTCAGGAGTCTGACCATAGTTTAACTAGGTCCTGTTCAGGGTTTTATAAAATTACAATCAAGATGTTCAGAGAGTTGTGTTCCCATTTCAAGGCTTGACTGGGAAAGGCTCTGTTTGGAAGCTCTTTCAGCTTGTTGGCAGCATTCATCTTCTTGAAGCTGTATGACTGATGCGGGTTTTGCTGGGTGTCATCTGGAGACCACCCTTAGGTTCTAGAGGGCACTTGCAGTTCCTACAAATCACCTCCAGTTTCTTGCTGTGTAGGCTTCCTTACCCATGGCTGCTTACTTACTAAGCCAGCAAGGAAAATCTCTTTCTCTATCCTGCTAACACTGAGTCTCATGTAACATAACATAATCATGAGAACGGCATCCTATCACCTTTCCCTTATCCTACTGATCAGAAGCAGGTCGTAGGTCCCACATACACTCAAGATGGGAGGTTACATAAAGGCATGGACACAAAGAGACACCAGGAGGTGCAAATCATTGGAGTTTTCCTTAAGTCCTGTTCATCACACCAACTTTATTAAATCCTAAACACACTCCACATCTCTGAAATAATTACCCGATATAACAGCAAAACTTGCCTTTAGCATTTCTTCCAGATCCAGGTTCTGTATTACAATTTTTACTTTGTCATTTGCATTATCTTGTACCATAACATTTCAACAATGTAATACTAAGACGTCTGTACACAAGTACAAATAAGGCCAAGAAGACATTGGATCTTCAAGGCTTGGGCTGGGCCTACCACATGTCAGCCCTGCTTCTGAAAGCCAAGCGGAAGAAGTATACCAGAAAGGAACAACCAGTTCATTGCATCTTTGCTACCATAGGTTACTATTGAACATTATTGGTTCTCTAGTGATGATACATTAAATGGTTCAGATCCTTGGGCAGATTATGGTGGTATTCCATATTTGAGCCCCAAATCATAGCTTTCTGTCACTGTTTCTGCAGTTATAAATTAGAACAATAAGGAATTTCTCTCCTTAGGAAATTCCACTGAACCCAAGTCAACCATATATACTCTCTCTCTTCCCTGACAGCGAACTCTCCTTAGGGATCTTATGTGTCAGCAGAATTTAGTCAGGGCTATCTTCCCCTGGGTTTTTCCTAATTTAAATGGCTTTTCCTAATTTCCAATCTCAGGAAAGTGGTTGAAATTTTGCTTTCTTTATTTGCCAAGAGTTTCTTATGCAAACTGGTGCACCCATTTTGGGGGCTCTGATTACCAAGAGTTAGGTGAAACCTGCTAAATCTAGTGGAAGATTTGTTCACTTAGGAGTGACTTTATGCCTTACATTTGCATAACTGTGTAACTGCACAGAGTAGAGAAGATTGGCTCCAAGGCAGCTTTCTTTTTTTTTTTTTTTTTTTAACCTCTGCCTAAACAGAGAAGCAGCTGGTACTCTGCTCAGTAAAACAAATTAAAGCCCTGCCTCACCAGGCATTCCAGGCTCCCTATTACACTGGTATTTTATTATACGCAGCCTCAAAGCAGTCTTTAAGTACTGAGTCTTTATCAATTGAATTCTATGGGAGGTTTTACTCTTCTCCATTATGTTCTGCCAAATGCTGGCTGGAGCTGTGTGACGCTACAATTCTCTGTCATTCTATCCCCGGAAATCTTTGTCTGTGTTCTTTATGCATGTTGTGGCTATGGGAGCAGTGTTTTAAGGTCGCTTTGGTGGAAAAAACCCAAACTAAAAACAGCTACTCGACTGGGCAGAAACAAGGAGGCTATGACCTTTCTTTTTGGCACGTTAAACAGTCATTCCAGGAGGCAGTGGACCGGGTGTTACTGTTTAACTCTTTCACACAGTCTGACACCCTGCGGGTTACACAAGCACATGGGACTTTTGAGATTGTTTTCCAGGGCCTTTAGTGGCTAATAAGTACAAGTAGGATGGGGAAGTTGAGTAAAAATGGTCCTGCTATGTTATTTATTCTCCCTACTCACCCCTCTCTCCAAGAATGCATGGACACCTAAATTTTAGATCTATTATTTTCTATTTAGATCTATCTGTGAACACATAAATAAATGCTAATGATGGCTTTTGAGTACTGAAGTTAGATGAATTTATATTTTAGAATGAAACTTGACTGAGACTTACCTGGGAATTTGATTACATCAGAATCAAAGATCTTGTTTGTGAAAAAATAAGAATGGGGAGGTAGAACAAGTGTCTGAGTTTGGAATATCACCCCTTCCCTGATAAGAACCATGCACTAGAACTAGGGGACTGGGCTATGTGGAATGAACATAGTTGTTCATCATAATCTTCTTGATTCTGTGTACTCAGCTATTATTGGGTAAATTTAAGAGAAAATTGGGGATAAGAGATAGTCACAGGAAGGATTAGTTGACTGGAAAAGAAAATAAAATTGAAAAAGAAATCCAAAAGCCACAACAGAGGAGAGAGAAGGGGATGAGAGTTTCTGTAGGCACTGCTCTTCAAAGATGTAGCTGTTTCCTTATAGCCTTTTATATATAAGATGATCTAGCTTGTGTGGAGCTAGCTCACCACCGGCACACACACACACACACACACACACACACACACACACACACACACACACACACACACACACACGCACACACAGCTAGCTCATGTGAAACTGCCTTGGGTATTATTTTGGCTAATATAGCTGATGCAACTCACAATGGTCCAAGTTTTTAGTTACAGACAACAGAATCCTCTCTAGTTAATGAAAGCAGAAAGTGATTTATTAAAAGATAATGGTAGCTCATAAATCACTGGGATAGTTGAAAATAAGTTTGAAGCTGAATGCTGAAACACCTCTCCAAACCATTTCACAGAAATGGAGTACCCAGGGAGCTGTTGCCTCTGCTGTGATCAGGAATTTGCTGAATCAGGGAGCTGCTCTTATAACTGGGTGTTCTAGAATAGGTACTTCTGCCAGTAACTATATCAGTAATATGGTGTATCAGTAAGATGGATTTTATATTGCCTGCCTTTTCATGTGACTAAGTTCTAAATTAAATACTTATGCCAGTGTGCAAAACCTAAGTCATATCTTGAACCTTAGCTGCAAGGGAATCTGGCAAGTGTTTTTGTTTTTTTTTTCTTATTCTTCTAGTCTCTGCATGCTAGGAATTAAAAATAAGTGTTGATTAAGACACACTACTGTATTCTGCCACTCCATGGAACTTAATAGTCTACAAAAAGATCCTTATTCAAAATGAAAGAAAGGATGACCAAATTTAAGTAAAAGAACAACAAATAAGGCAGAACAAAGCCAAAACAAGAAAGATGGGGAAATATAGCCTAGATCTGAATTCCTGACTTATGTAGATCCACACATGAATAAGAAACAGCTATTTTGGACTTTCTGTGAGAAAAAAAGAAACTTCTGTTGTGATGAAACAATGAGGTCTGGGGTTATCTGTACAGCATTTAACATTGCCCTAGGTAAGGCATCCTAGTCATTGATGTTTCTCCTACTAAGCCTACAGTTCACTAACCTGTCTTCTACAGTCTAGCCAGGATGATGTTTCTGATCATTGTTAGCATAGTACATAAACTCCTTTGAGACCTTTTCCCAGCCTGTCTCTCCAGTGTCAGTTCTTGAAAATTCACTCCAGATTTGCTCATGTTTCAAAGGATACAATTACTGACCGTTCTTACTGGTTATTCCTCCTATAGCTTTGTAAATGGTGTATCCTCTTCCCAGATGCTTTCCTGATCGATATATTCTTCCCTTCAATGACATTAATTTTCCATCCTCTACAGTAGAACTTTTTCTGAGCATTTATTACATTGTGACTTTATTACTTCTTTACTTATCCTTCTCCTCTATTATAAAATGATCTCCTGGAAGACAGATCTATCTTATTCAACATGTTATCTCAGTACTTAATGTAGTGCTAGGTAAATGATTGATTGTTATTAAATTCATTAACTCATTAAACATGTTTGGATTATATTTTATATGAGAAGACAGGCAATAAACATGCAGATAAATACATATGCAAAAATTTTAAAGTATAAGTGTTATAAAAATAAAAACTCATGGGATAGAGAGAGGCTGAAGTTGAGGTTGGGAATTGCTCCATAAGCTTAACAAAGTTTGAATCCTTTAAACTCTGTGCTTTAATTTCCTCATCTATTAAATGGGGATGATGATAGAACATATATCACCAGTTCTTGAAATAATTAAATGAGTGTATACATCTAAAATGCTTAGTGGAGAGCCTGGCACATAATAAGTGCTATATAATTGATTGCTATTAATTACTGTAAATTTATCTTCTTCATATAAATTAGAAAAATGTGTCTTCTTCCTATAAACTAAAGAAATTCAGCCTCTTCATATAAATTTTAGTTTTAGCTTAAACCAGACATAATTAAGATGCTAAATGTTCTCATAAAAACTCTTTCCCTCTCACACAATTAGAAAATGATTTCTGCAATAAACATACGTGTGCATGTGTCTTTATAGCAGCATGATTTATAGTCCTTTGGGTATATACCCAGTAATGGGATGGCTGGGTCGAATGGAATTTCTAGTTCTAGATCCCTGAGGAATCGCCACACTGACTTCCACAAGGGTTGAACTAGTTTACAGTCCCACCAACGGTGTAAAAGTGTTTCTATTTCTCCACATCCTCTCCAGCACCTGTTGTTTCCTGACTTTTTAGAAAATGTGGCACATATACACCATGGAATACTATGCAGCCATAAAAAATGATGAGTTCATGTCCTTTGTAGGGACATGGATGAAACTGGAAATCATCATTCTCAGTAAACTATCGCAAGAACAAAAAACCAAACACCGCATATTCTCACTCATAGGTGGAAATTGAACAATGAGAACACATGGACACAGGAAGGGGAACATCACACTTCGGGGACTGTTGTGGGGTGGGGGGAGGCGGAGGGATAGCATTGGGAGATATACCTAATGCTAGATGACGAGTTAGTGGGTGCAGCACACCAGCATGGCACATGTATACATATGTAACTTACCTGCACATTGCGCACATGTACCATAAAACCTAAAGTATAATAATAATAATAAAAAAAAAGAAAATGATTTCTAAAGCAGGTTTATGTGCATATGTGTATAGTATGTATATGCCAGTGTAATAGGGTGCCTGCAAGTGTGTATATATTTGTACATGCCATAGCTTCTGTGTTAGTCTGTTTGCATTACTATAAAGGAATACCTGAAACTGGGTACTTTATGAAGAAAAGAGGTTTATTTTGGCTTATGGTTTGGCAGGGTATCCAGGAAGCATGTGTTGGCATCTGCTTCTGGGGGAGCTCAGGGAGCTTACAATCATGGTACAAGGGAGAAGGGAAGCTGATACAATATATTACATGGCAAGAGGGGAATCAAGAGAGAGAGGGAAGAGATGCTAGGCTCTTTTAAACAACCAAATCTCATATGAACTCATAGTGTGATAACTCAGTCATTACTGCAAGATAACTTTTATGTTCTGCTTCCTTTTTATTCATAAGCTCCAACTTTAAGTCATTTCTTTGCTCCCATATCATATCATTGGCTGTTAGAAGTAGCCAGGCTACTTCTTTAACACTTGGCTGCTTAGAGATTTCTTCTGCCAGGTATCCTAAATCATCATTCTTAAATTCAAACTTCCACAGATACGTAGGGTAGGGACACCATGCACCCAAGTTCTTTGCTACAGAGTGACAAGGATAATTTCTGCTTTTGTTCCAAATAAGTTCATCATTTCAATCTGAGACCTCTTCAGTTTGGCCTTCACTGTCCATATTTCTATTAGCATTTTGGTTATAACCATTTAACCAGTCCCTCAGAAATTCCAAAATTTCCCTCATCTTCCCATCATCTTCTGAGGCCTCCAATCTCTTCCAGCCTCTTGCTGTTACCCAGTTCCAATGTACTTCCACGTCTTCAGATATCTTTATAGCAATGCCTTACTTCTCAGTACCAATTTTCTATGTTAGTCCATTTTGTGTTACTATAAAGAAATACCTAAGACTGGGTTATTTATGAAGAAAAGAGATTTATTTTGGCCCATGGTTCTGCAGGCTATACAGGAAGCATGGTGCTGGCATCTCTGGGAGCTTACAATCATGGTGGAATGTGAAGGGGGAGCTGGTGTATCATACGGCAAGAGATGAAGCAAGAGAGAGAGGGAGGAGGTGTCAGCCTCTTTTAAACAAGCAGATCTCATGTGAACTCATAGAGTGCGAACTCACTGATTACCACTAGGACAGCATCAAACCATTCATGAAGGATCCATCCCCATGACCCAGACACCTCCCAGGAGACTCACCTCCAACTTTGGAGGTCACATTTCAAGTGGAAAAAACATCCAAACTATATCAGCTCCTGTGGAAATAATATGGTTTGAGGAGGAATCAGACACTTATTATTACATTATTTTTATACTAAGAAAATTTATTTTCATATAATTTTAGAAGTCTATTTTACAACTTAATTCTAAAATTTGAGTTAATTATAGCTAAAATTTAATACTAAAATTTTAGTTAGTGAACTAAAAATGTCAAATCAAAATCAACCCTTACAAATCAACCATTGAATAATTTAATGTATATATTGTTCTTCAAAAGTAAATCACATGAACAGCAGGAAGTCTCCCCATTAACATCATCCTTCCAATTATAATACATACTTCAGTCATATTAATGCATTTATAATCTTCCCCCACCATGTTGAACAGGTATAAGTTGTTTCCATTTAAACTTATACAGATCTATTATTTTGTCTTTTGCAGGTTTCTTTTAAACACAATTACCTTGAAGGAAAAGATTAGTTTATGAAAGGAATTTATGCATAAAAGAAAAAAAATGATGCTCAAGTTGCTTTTCAGTTTTAGAGGGTTTTTTTTCCATATTTAAAGACTGCATTATGAAGTCATTCATTCTATAAATTAAACCTTTGATTCCTAGTAGCATTATGCAAAGCTAGTATATTGTACCTATTTGTAAATACATTATATTAGTGAATGGTATCTTTTTCTTTGCCCAAATTGCCAAAATGTTTCCACAACATACAAAGGACATCTTAAATGTTACCAAAATAGAAAGTTTTTGTATGAGCTATACAATATAGAGTGTAGTCACTCTATATTGTGCCCAAAGATATGTGGAACTATGGAAGAAAAGAAGCAAAAGCCCTCTGAAAAAGTTAAAGGCACACTATATAAATATTATGGAAAAGTCACCCAGGGACATCTAATCACTGAAGCACAACTACTGAACATAAACATAAAGTGTAGTTTCATAAAACTAGGCTTTGGAAAAATTTTCCCAACCCTACCCTTTTCTTGCTCCAAAAGTAACTGTTGACACTTCAGATTCATCTCTTTATGATGGAAAAAATCATCAAAAACAGAGCAGTGGAAATGGGGCAAAGCTGCAGTTGCTTCCAAATTCCAGACCATTTTGTCACTGTATTTTGAACAGCAACTGACATAGGTGTTAACACTCTTGTGTTTTCCTCATCCTATAGATTGTATTTTCATGGGACAGCACACAATCCCAGGGATGGAACAGAACCTGAAAAGACGTGGCATTTAAACAGCTAAGATGTTTCTCTATCTCTTTATCTAGTCTTAACCACTGTCTTTAGTAAACAGAATTAAAAAGAAAAAGAAGGGCTTGAAAAGGCCTTTATAATATTTGTGAATAGACAATGGAGTTTTTCAAGGTGACAAGCAATCAGAAAGGAGAAGAAGAAGGATACTCTTTCCCCTAAGAATTCAAGAAGAAAATGGACTTGGATGTATTTATTCTAAAGTGTTGTGCAACTGAAGGTGTGTTCATAGGGTAAACATCCTATCAAACACACCTACATACACATACACAGACAACAGAAACTATTTATGAAAAAACGCTTAAGTGTTAGCAAACTGCTACTATTAAAATGAAACTGCATATCTACCTAAATAGCTATTTATTATAATATTTGTATGTGTAAGTGTTGTAAATTAACTAGTAAGAGAAAAAAGAATGATGAACAATCTAATATTCAATATTATTTTTACAATGTGTATGTATATAAAAATAAAGCTTACCCTCCTGGGTGATTTGACCATTTGCTGTACGAGACCGTTTCTCACATATTCTCTTGGAGTTCTCACAGCAGTTTTAATCCACATAATTTAACTTCTTTATCTCTCAGAGACACTGATGAGGTCCACTTTGTTTGTCTGTTTTTGAGACAGGGTCTCATTCTATTGCTCAGACTGGGGCAGTGGTGTTGTCATGGCTCGCTGCAGCCTCGACTTTCTCGGCTCAAGGGATTCTCCTACCTTAGCCTGCCGAGTAGTTGGGACTACAGGTGCAAGCCACCAAACTCAGATTTTAATTTGTATTTATTTATTTGTTTTGTAGAGATGGGGTCTCACTATGTTGCCCAGGTTGGTCTCAAACTCCTGGGCTCAAGCCATCCTCCCGCCTCAATCTCCCAAAGCGCTGCAGGGGAGGTCACACCAAAAAATCTGCTTTCAATGAGTTCTATACACGTGACAGAAGACAAATGAAAGAATACTTTAGTCTCTTGGGCAGACATTGATCACCACAGGCCTGGGTATGATCTTGCAAGCCCTTGAGTGGCGAAAGGCCCTGGCAGGTCTACTTTGGTGTTGAGCAGTGTCTGTTTACCTCAGAGTGCGGTACAAATATTATCATTTTAAGATAGGAAAACATTGCCCTAAGGAAGCCCTGATTTTCTAGGCTTCAGAGTTCCTTTGAATTTCTTTATTTTGTGCAGATAGTCTTTGATTATACTCTGTTGTATCTACCTCTATCTCTATTTTTATCTATATCTGTTCCACAAATATTTCTTGAGCATATACAATACACCATGCACAGTACGAATAAACAAAATATGATTTTGATGAATACTGTGCAGATAAGCAAAGCATAAAGTAAAAACATAGTGTGTGACAAGTAATGACTAGAAACTTTGTTTAATTTATACAGTATTTCTGTATGTTATGAAATAAGTCTTTTGCTTTTTCCAAAACTGCAACCACTCTTTCTTTAGGTCAGTTTAATTTCCTTGCTCTTCTTCTAAGTCTGAAATGCTGTTATTTGTTTGCGTCTATAAACTAGAGTACACCAACTGGATTATCTGTTACTCTCAATATTATTGATTTGAAAGATCCTCCTCTTGTTATTTCTAATGAAACAGCCAAAATATCCTAGTATTTCTGTTTGTGATGATTCAAAATCAATGAAGCAAGCTATTTCCCTTGAATGCTGTTATCCATGACAAAGGAGCTAACTGCTTAATTCCAGGGGTCTGTTATTATTTGTAAACTGGTTCTTAAATAAGAATACTTAGAGATGCCTCTTGCTCCAGATGGTACCATTTAACTGCCTGTGTTACTCATGAGTGATTTTCTGCTTTAGCTTTAAACAAATACTTAACACAGCAATTCTGTTATCAAGAATTCTCTCTCAAAATTGGAACAAAATCCTGAAGTGCTACATGAAGTGGCAGCACAAGCAATTTCCTCATGGGTTAAAAATAAACGGAGCATGACTGGGCTGGTAGGTGAAAAAGGGAACTGTAGCCAACTAGAAAAAGAAAAGACCTCTGGTCTGTCTGAAGACCTGAGTGCAAATCTTTGCTTGACAACTCATTACCCTATGACCTGGGTAGATCACAAAAAAGTAGGGATTAGGTCATTCTTTTCATATGAGTTGTTTATGAACTAAATAAAATAATATTTTTCCATCACTATTTCTGATGAATATTAATAGATGTTACCAGAAAAAAAAGCTTCCGTGGTTGTAATCATTTGAGAAACACTAAGTTAAACCAGGAATTAAGTTTTTAAATGTGAAACACTTCTCAGTCTTTACAATGCTCATATGTTTTGTGACTTTTAGAAAAGACATAGGTGATGTGTTTTCTAAATCTATGTGGCTCCCAGCCAGCAATATCCTATGGAATACACTTTGGGAAATGCTATCCTAATCTTGAAAGTGCTGTTCAAAGGTAAGCTGTTAAAAATTTAGATGTTAACAGTATTTACCTGGAGCCTATGTTTTACTTATTTGTGTTTTGAAAGATCTTATTTTTTAAAAAATGATTCCTTTTTTTCTTGAGCTGCCATAGGTAAGTTTAACTTCCTTTTTCTCTTTTTCTAACTATGAAACTTTGTTTCTTGCCCATATCCATGAACCCAGAGTTAAAAAAAATAATAATTCCTACCTGATTATCAAAATAAACCCATTATATATAATATTTTAAAATAAATTTGTTAGCAGTTATGATAGGTAGTACATCAAGTACTTAAAAATAAACAAATGAAAAGGAAAGCAAAACAAAACGTATTTGTGTCTACAGTTCGGAGAACCCTAGCTGTACTTCTCAGCTTTGTGCTTAAAATGTAACCAGATATTATTTTTGCCTTCATGGAATTTCTACTCTAGAATTTTATCATAATGTAAGCTGAAACTGTGTATAAATTTTAATGCTATTTTTGCATTCCTCTTGGTAATGCATTCAAAATGTTAGAATATTTGAAAAACAGCTCAAGTACTGGATAAAAATCTTGGATTCAAATTCTAAAGGGTCACTTACTTGCTCTATGATTGCTACAATTTACTCAGCCTCAGTTTTCTCATATATTAAATGGTTATAGTGATATCTACCTTCTAGAATAGTTGTGAAGCACAAGTAAGGAAATTATTAGATGACACTTACTGACATGCATTTGTTACTCTTGAGGGATAATAGAAGAGAAAGTAATATATGTACTTACTAAAATAAAAATGACTTTTGGTCATTACCTGAATTAGGAAAAAAATACATACATTTCTGAATTAGGAAATGACCAGAAGTGCCCAGTTTTTAAAAATTAGAAACAAATATATTTTTATGAAAGCAACTCTAAATGACAATGCAGTGATTTTCAATTTATGTTTCAAAGAACAATACAAAATAGCTAATCTATGTTGCATATCTGTGTCTATGGAAGTCTTTCTTTTAATCTTTCATATTTCTTTTCCATGCCCTTTTACATGTTCATTGTTACTTAGCTCACATGATAGGATTTGAATTTTGGTACCCCTCCTTTAAAAATTCTAAACTATGTTAGTTTTTTTAAATTAATATATAATAGTTGTACATGTTTTGGGAATACATGTGATATTTTACATGTATACATGTAAAATGTGTAATAATCTAATCAGGGTAATTGGAATATTAATTTTCTCAAACATTTATCTTTTCTTTGTGTTGGAAACATTCCAATTCTTCCCTTCTAGTTATTTTAAAACACACAGTAAATTACTGTTAACTACAATCTCTCTACTGCACTATTGAATTCTATAACCTATTTCTTCTTTTTAACTGGAATGTTGTATCCACTTACCAACTTCTCTTTCTCTCCCCTTTCCTCCCTACCCTCCCCAGCCTCTGTTAACTATAATTCTACTCTCTACCTCCATGAAATATACTTTTTTAACTTCCACATGTGAGTAAGAATATGTGAAAATTGTCTTTCTGTGCCTTGCTTAATATAATGACTTCCAGTTCCAACCATGTTGCTTCAATGACAGGATTTTATTATTTTTTATTACTGAATAATATTCCATTGTGTCTATACACTGCATTTGCTTTATCCATTCACTCACTGATGGTTGATTCCATATCTTGAGTATTGCGAATAGTGCTGCAATAAACACTGGAGTACAGGATCTTCTTGATGTACTGATTTCCTTTATTTTGGATATATACTCAGCAGTGGGATTGCCAGATCGCATGTGATGTGGTTTGGCTCTGGGGCTCTGTGTCCCCACCCAAACCTCATCTTGAGTTGTAATCCCCATGTGTTGAGGGAGGGACCTGGTGGGAGGTGATTGGATCATGGGCTGGTTTCTCTCATGCCATTCTTGTGATAGTTTATGAGTCCTCATAAGAGCTGATGGTTTTAATGTGTGACATTTCCTCACTCTTTCTCTTTCCTGCCACATTGTGAAGGAGGTGTTTGTTTCTCCTTTGCCTTCCGCCACGATTTTAAGTTTCCTAAGGCCTCTTCAGCCATGCAGACCTCTTTTGGTTTATAAATTAACAAAAGTCAATTAAACTTTTTTGTTTATAAATTACCCAGTCTCAGCTAGTATTTTTATAGCAGTGTGAAAACGGACTAATACAACATGGTAGTTATATTTTTAGTTGTTTTGTGTTTCCATAGTGGCTGTGCTAATGTACATTCTCACCAACAGTGTAAAAGCAGCATCCCCTTTCTCTGCAACTTTGCCAGAACTCATTCTTTTTTGTCTTTTTGATTATTGCCATTTTAACAGAGGTGAGATTATATTTCATTGTGGTTTTAATTTGCAGTTCTCTGATGATTAGTGATAATGAACATTTCTTTCATATACCTGTTGGCCATTTAATTTTTATGTTTTGTTTTTGAGAAATGTCAATTTTGGTCTTTTGCCCATTTTTTAATGATTATTTTTGTTATGGAGTTATTTGAGTTCCTTTTGTATTATGGTTATTAATCTCTTGTTGGATAGATAGTTTGCAAATATTTTCTCTCATCCTGTAGGTTGTTTCTTTACTTTATTGATTGTTTCTTTTGCCATGCAGAAGCTTTTTAGCTCGACGTAATTTCATTTGTCTATTTTAACCTTTGAGGCCTATGCTTTCAAGCTCTTACTCAAAACACCTTTGCCCAGAACAATGTCTTGTAGCATCTTCCCAGTGTTTTCTTCTAGTAGTTTCACAGTTTCAGGTCTTCTGTTTAGGTTTTTAATCCATTTTTTAAATATTTTTTAATATATTTTAAGTTTTAGGGTACATGTGCACAACATGCAGGTTTGTTACATATGTATACATGTGCCATGTTGGTGTGCTGCACCCATTAACTCATCATTTACATTAGGTATATCTCCTAATGCTATCCCTCCCCTCTACCCCCACCCCACAACAGGCCCCGGTGTGTGATGTTCTGCTTCCTGTGTCCAAGTGTTCTCATTGTTCAATTCCCACCTATGAGTGAGAACATGTGGTGTTTGGTTTTCTTGTCCTTGTGATAGTTTAGTGAGAATGATGGTTTCCAGCTTCATCCATGTGCCTACAAAGGACATGAGCTCATCATTTTTTATGGCTGCATAGTATTCCATGGTGTATATGTGCCACATTTTCTTAATCCAGTCTATCTCAGCAAAGTCTCAGGTTACAAAATCAATGTGCAAAAATCACAAGCATTCTTATACACCAATAACAGACAAACAGAGAGCCAAATCATGAGTGAACTCCCATTCACAATTGGTTTTTAATCGATTTTGAGGTGACTTCTGTATATGGTACCTGATAGGGCTGTAGTTTCATTCTTTTGCATATGGAAATACATTTTTTTTTCCAGCACCATTTATTTATTAAAAAGACTGTTCTTTCCCCAATGTATGTTCTCAGCACTTTTGTCAAGAATCAGTTGGCTGTAAGAGCATGGATTTATTTCTGGGTTCTCTATTCTGTCCCATTGGTCTACCTGTGTGTTTTTAGGCACACACATAGACCAATGTTGTTTTGGATACTACAGCTTTGTTGCATAATTTGAAGTTTAGGTATTGTGATGCTTCCAGCTTTGTTCTTTTTGCTCAGGATTGCTTTAGCTATTTGGAATATTTTGTGGTTCCACATAAACTTTAGGATAGTTTTTTCTATTTCTATGAAGAATGTCATTAGTATTTTGATTGGTATTGCATTGAATTTGTAGACCACTTCGGGTAGTATGAACGTTTTAACAAAATTAGTTCTTCCAATCCATGAGCATAGGACACCTTTCCATTTTGTAGGGCCATCTTTAATTTCTTTCATCAGTGTTTTGTAGTTTTCCTTGTAGAGATATTTCACTTTTTAGTTAAATGTATACCTAAGTATTTTTATTGAATCCTAGTCTATCTTACAGCCTCTTTTAATTTTATGTTTCTGATGGTCTCAGGAATAATGATGGCTATATTAATTATTTTTATTTTAAAATTATTGTCTGCATCTTGAATTGATACTTTCTTCCAATTTCAGTGTCTGCTTCATCAGTGCAGTGATCATTGGCACATATGAAAATCATTGTGAGCATTGGTGTACATTATAGGGGCAAGCACTGAGCACAGGGGGAGATTTATAGCTAACTGTTGGGTTTTAAGATGTGATGGGAGATTGTTCTCAGAGATCAAGTGTTTGTTTATTAGTAAGTGGAGGTAAGCTAGAATATGACAGCACCACCTCTGGTTTCTCCAGCAGTGATGGCTGGCAGATTTGAGAGTAAGGGGTTGGCATGGCTGTTCTCTTGCCCTTAACAAATTTAAACCACCTATTTCCTTCATTTTTCTGCCTCTTAGACTAGATTTTTCTGGAGTTCTTATGGCAATACTCACTTCATAGCTAATCTCTCTTTTTCCGATATGGCACTAATGGTTACTTAGATCTGTTAAATTTTCCCATTGGTTTCCAACTCTTTGGTATATTCAGAAATTCTTTTGCTTTCTGGTTGGTACTTCTACGAATTTTTTCTAATTTTGTAATTGCTTGTTATTTCCTTCCAGTGGGAATTTTTATGGGGAGAGGGAGAGGTAAAGTCTTGTGCTAGTCATCCATCTTGAGCTGGAACACCTTAAAATGATTTTCTTTCTATTATATTGTCCTTTAAAAACCACACATTGTTACAATGGAAAATTTCTTTTTACTCCCCTTAAAGCATATTTGACTACAGCCACCAAAGAAATTTATTTCTAAACTTTTGGTTGATTTAATCCCTCAACAGAAAAAATTCGTTTTTGTAGTTGAATATGCATTGTTCATTCATTCATACATTCATCAAATACTTGCTCAGCCCCTCTTAGATATTGGATTATGAAGAAATATAGACAGAGTCTGGCCAGCAGCAGAACTATACTCCAATGTGCAAATAAGGTTTTCTTTATTGTTTTCTTTATTCTTCCACAAGAAGAGTGAATCTGTCTTTACCTTTCTGCTAATTTAACTTATTAGCATAGCATATGTTTACTTTATGTTTAAAAAATTGCTTACTATTTGTACACTAAAAATCTTCATTTTAACTTTGCAACCACTAAAAAAGAATACCAAAAGAGGTATGAAGCCAGGTGCAGTGGCTCACACCTGTAATCCCAGCACTTTAGGAGGCCGAGGCAGGTGGATCACTTGAGGCCAGGAGTTAGAGACCAGCCTAGCCAACATGGTGAAAGACCATTTCTACTAAATGTACAAAAACTAGCCAAGCGTGGTGGTGCTTGCCTGTAATCCCAGCTACCTGGGAGTCTGAGGCATGAGAATTACTTGGACTAGGGAGGCAGAGGTTGCAGTGAGCCGAGATTGCACCACTGTACTTCAGTCTAGGCAATAGAGTGAGACTCTCTCTCAAAAAAAAAAAAAAAAAAAAAGGATAGAGGAAGCATTTTGGGATACGGATATGTTCATGATCTTGATTGTGGTGATGATTTAATGGGTGCAAAAATTATTTAATTGTACATTTTAAATATATACAGTTTACTGTATGCCCATTATACCTCAATAAAATTGTCTTTTAAAAAACAAAACAAACAAAAAAAAGAATACCTAAGGTGAAATATGAAGCTTCAAATACAACAGAAAATTAGACTGATGTTTTAATTTCACTGTCAATAATACCATACATTTTCTAGATAGTCTCACAGGATTGTTGCCATCATGTAGGATACAACTGGTGGGCCTTTAATACAAGTGGCTGTTTTAGATTAAATTATCTGAATTTATCCCTTACAGGTCTCTCAGGACATTTAGAGTTAAAATGCATATTGCCTGTATTGAAAACAGATCTTCATGATATTAGACTAGGAAGAATTTCCAAAATAGTTTATGAAATTCCTCTTCTGCAGAGACTATGGAGTCATCTTTGTTCTTATATGTCTATTGTAATTTAAATGTGGTTGTCCTTGAAGGTCAAAGACAAGACAAAGTACCCTACCAAGCTTCCATTTAATCTTATGACCTGCGGGCAGCTAAGCTTAGTCATCCCCAGTAAGTGAAGTGTGTGTGAAAATGACAAAATACACAGGAAACTGCATGTGCAATATGGAATTGGAAATGGAATATGGAAACCAGGTGAGGAGATGGCTTATTGATCCTGGAAATCTGTGCTTTTCAGACTAGGACATGCATGACCCCAGAGGTACAGAATGTTATGCCAGGGAACATTTGAAGTTGTAGAATACACATGATCCATCTTCCTACCATGTTGATAGTCAGAAAATAATTAGAGAAAAATATTTTGTATTTCATTTTCTTTCTATTATAACATATAGTTGTATTGTAGAGTAAAACCCACAAGTTTTTGCATTAATTAAAAAAATAAGACATTAGATTTCAAAATAATTTTGGGCTAATTTGGACTAATTTTCTCTAACGATGCTCCAGGGGCACCTGTTACCTCTCCTCTGCTATAATTTGTTGGAGATGGTCATAGAGCTTATCTGTAGGTGAAAACGTAAGATCTAAAATGCTGGCTTCGATGTGCAGATTATTGTCACAGTTTGAGTAACAATAGTTTTTAATGCTAGTGGTTAATTTATCTAGCTATTTAGTAAAAAAAATTTGCTTTGAGACTAGCCTATTAAAAGCTGATCTTTTAGATATTTGATAAAATCGAGCCATAAACTAGCCTCATTACTATATATTTATTGGATATTTGTTTTGATAGATTGTATACTAACATCTGTTTAAAAGTTAATTGCCAAAGTACATCAAGCATGCAAAATCGTCCTTAGCACCTTTATTAGATGACACTACGTGTAGTAAGTTACCAGCCTAGCATCTGCAGCTTTTCTTCTCCACACTGATTGTAACCAATCACTCTTTTTTCATGTATGCGCCTCCAAGTTATCATCTCAAGGCTGTGAAAGCTGAATCTCTACATGTTACTAAAATATTCTGAAACTCACAAAGAAGTTGGAGATAAAGTGCATGCATATTAAAATTACTCAAATGACAGCTTTATTTTTAGCTAATTTTCATTTATGGATGTCTCTCAATTTTCTATCTGAACAAAGATAGACAAAGGCACAAATTCAGGTGATCTTTTTCCATTTCTGACATTTATTTTAGAGATCTCTGCAAATAGAGAAATCTATCAATATGGCTCCACCTTGTTAACCTCATACCTTTTCCCATCGAGAGCCTCTAACATTTAAGCCCAGGGCCAAGGCCAGCACGGGGTCTGAGGGGAGAGCAGGCACATTCTTTTTCTCACTTCTCCTGTTTCTTCTTTGTCTTCGCTTTAGAAGACCACTGAGAAATAAACGTTTATTTACCTTCCAGTTTTCCTTTTATTCCAGTGGGGGACATCAGACAGATGAATCTATTGTAATTTTGGTATTTCTAAGCTTTTGACAGCAAATGAAAGTACGGAGATGTTTACTGTTCCACCTAGTTCATATTTAAGCAGCCCTGCAATCATGGGCTCAATAAAAATAACTTCAAGTATGAATTTTGGAATACTTGACTTGAAATCATGAATCAAAAACCTGTAAGTACTTGCTCAAGGTCTGAGAAAAATAAAAAAAATACTGTAAAAGTGACTATTATTCAAACCTTAGAGTCGGAAGACAATGTACAGGTCAACCCTTTTCAGCAGTTCTGAATTCCTTTTACAAAACCCATATCTAAGGTCATTCAACCTCTTCTGGAACATTTTTATGGAAAAACTGTCTATTTGGATACTTTCAGTGAAAATTCATTGCCCCAAATAGCTGCCACATTAACCAATTTCACTGTTAAAAAGTCTGGGCTTAAAATTGATCCTAAATTTGCCATCATATGTTTATATCTACTGGTCCTGGTGATGCCCTCTGGAGTAAAATACTGAAGTCTTACCCTCCCCCGTGATGTATCTTTAAATATTTTAAGGAATCATATCTTCCATTAATCTAGTTACTTGTTGGAGCTGGCTTATACCAGGTTACAAGAGCCAATTTTTTAATTTTCCAGAAATTTGCAAGTGGTTGTTAAACTGGTCATTATTAAAAAATAAATTATGTAAATTTCCTGTTAATTAAATTATATTAAAAGCAAAGATCATAAATACAGCTCATTATACAGCTAACAATTTTACCACTATCTAAGGCTAAGGTTATTTATACCTATATCTGAATGGTATTAATAGAAACATT
Source organism: Pongo pygmaeus (assembly GCF_028885625.2). NCBI lineage: Eukaryota > Metazoa > Chordata > Mammalia > Primates > Hominidae > Pongo > Pongo pygmaeus. Next base: position 13,684,866 of record NC_085930.1, on the reverse strand, counting down.
ATATATTGATTGCTACATGTTATAGACTGAGTATTTGTGTCCTTCCCAAATATATAAGTTTAAAACCTAATCTCCAAGATGATGACATTAGGAGGTGGGGCCTTTGAGAGGTGGTTAGGCCTTGAGGGCACAGCCCATATTAATGGAGTTGGTGCCCTTATGAATAAGACCCCAGACCGGGTGCAGTGGGTCATACCTGTAATCCCAGCACTTTGGGAGGCCAAGGCAGGCAGATCAGCAGAGGTCAGGAGTTCGAGACCAGCCTGGCCAACATGGTGAAAACCCTTCTCTACTAAGAATACAAAAATTAGCTGGGTGTGATGTTGCACATTTGTAATTCTAGCTACTTGGGAAGCTGTGGCTGGAGAATCGCTTGAACCCGGCAGGTGGAGGTTATAGTGAGCTACGATCGTGCCACTGCACTCCAGCCGGAGTGACAGAGTAAAACTTTGTCGCAAAAAAATAATAAAATAAAATAAAATGAATAAGACCCCAGATAGTTCATTTGCTCCTTCACCATGTGAGGAAAAAACAAGAAGATGGCCACCTATGAACCAGAAAGTGGACTCTCACCCAACACTGTATCTGCCAGTGCCTTTATCTTGGGCTTTCTTTCTTTCTTTCTTTCTTTCCTTCCTTTCTTTCTTTTTTCTTTCTTTCCTTTTTATCTTTCCTTCTTTCTTTTCTTATCTTCCTTTTCCTTCCTTCCTTCCTTCCTTCCCTCCTTCCTTCCTTCCTTCCCCCTTTCTCTCTCTCTCTCTTGCTTGCTTGCTTGAGATGGAGTCTTGCTCTGTCACCCAGGCTAGAGTGCAGTGGCACAATCTTGGCTCCCTGCAACCTCTGCCTCCCGGGCTTAAGCAATCCTCCTGTCTCAGCCTTCTGAGTACCTGGGACTATAGGCACACACCACCATGCTCAGCTAATTTTTTGTAATTTTCGTAGAGAAGGGTTTTTGTCATGTTGCCCAGGCTGGTCTCAAACTCCTGAGCTCAAGTGATCCGCCCACCTAGGCCTCCCAGAGTGCTGGGCCTAAAAATAAATATCTTTTCTTTGTAAGCCACCCAATCTATGGTACTTCGTTATAGCAGCCTGGAAGGACTAAGACACTGTAGTATTGATTATTTCTTCCCAAACCTTTGATCAGTGATGTCATCCTAATGGTTGGAAAGTGGCTATGGTTGGAGAATTTATACCATAGAAATTAACAAACGCTAAAAATTAGTACTTTTACTTTTCTCTCTCTTTTTTTTTTTGTTTTGGAGAGCTAGTTGTTGAACATTTCTTAGCACACTACTTTCCAATCTCTTATCTAGCCTGAAAATCTTATACAGTTTCTTTTATTATCCGATAATCTCTCAAAATTCATTTCTCTGTGATTTTATGAGCAGCTCCACTCTCCAACACACCCTCCTCCAGAGGTCTGTCAGTTTCTCTTAGTATCTAGAACCTAAAACAAAATTCTCAACACTCAGTAGAAGAATTCCTACTGATGATTTGGACATTATTATTTTTTACAAGACCTAAGGAAACAGTTATTGTTTTTAAATAGTATGTAGGTGTTATACATACATAAAAGACTAAAAATATAGATTTCTACACCTACCACCAAGATCTTTCACAGACTCTAATGACATGCATAAAAAAGTACCATGGGGGGAGGAGCCAAGATGGCTGAATAGGAACAGCTCCGGTCTACAGCTCCCAGCGGGGGCCACGCAGAAGGTGGGTGATTTCTGCATTTCCATCTGAGGTACCGGGTTCATCTCACTAGGGAGTGCCACACAGTGGGCGAAGGTCAGTTGGTGCGCGCACCGTGCACAAGCCGAAGCAGGGGTGAGGCATTGCCTCACTCGGGAAGCACAAGGGGTCAGAGAGTTCCCTTTCCTAGTCAAAGAAAGGGGTGACAGACGGCACCTGGAAAATCAGGTCACTCCCACCCAAATACTGCGCTTTTCCGACGGGCTTAAAAAAGGGCGCACCAGGAGATTATATCCCGCACCTGGCTCAGAGGGTCCTATGCTCATGGAGTCTCGCTGATTGCCAGCACAGCAGTCTGAGATCAAACTGCAAGGTGGCAGCGAGGCTGGAGGAGGGGTGCCTGCCATTGCCCAGGCTTGCTTAGGTAAACAAAGCAGCTGGGAAGCTCCAACTGGGTGGAGCCCACCACAGCTCAAGGAGGCCTGCCTACCTCTGTAGGCTCCATCTCTGGGGGCAGGGCACAGACAAACAAAAAGACAGCAGTAACCTCTGCAGACTTAAATGTCCCTGTCTGACAGCTTTGAGGAGAGCAGTGGTTCTCCCAGCACGTAGCTGGAGATCTGAGAATGGGCAGACTGCCTCCTCAAGTGGGTCCCTGACCCCTGACCCCCGAGCAGCCTAACTGGGAGGCACCCCCCAGCAGGGGCAGACTGACACCTCACATGGCTGGGTACTCCAACAGACCTGCAGCTGAGGGTCCTGTCTGTTAGAAGGAAAACTAACAAACAGAAAGGACATCCACACCAAAAACCCATCTGTACATCACCATCATCAAAGACCAAAAGTAGATAAAACCACAAAGATGGGGAAAAAACACAGCAGAAAAACTGGAAACTCTAAAAAGCAGAGCGCCTCTCCTCCTCCAAAGGAACGCAGTTCCTCACCAGCAACAGAACAAAGCTGGACGGAGAATGACTTTGACGAGCTGAGAGAAGAAGGCTTCAGACGATCAAATTACTCCGAGCTACGGGAGGATATTCAAACCAAAGGCAAAGAAGTTGAAAACTTTGAAAAAAATTTAGAAGAATGTATAACTAGAATAAGCAATACAGAGAAGTGCTTAAAGGAGCTGATGGAGCTGAAAACCAAGGCTCAAGAACTACGTGAAGAATGCAAAGCCTCAGGAGCTGGTGTGATCAACTGGAAGAAAGGGTATCAGCAATGGAAGATGAAATGAATGAAATGAACTGAGAAGGGAAGTTTAGAGAAAAAAGAATAAAAAGAAATGAACAAAGCCTCCAAGAAATATAGGACTATGTGAAAAGACCAAATCTATGTCTGATTGGTGTACCTGAAAGTGACAGGGAGAATGGAACCAAGTTGGAAAACACTCTGCAGGATATTATCCAGGAGAACTTCCCCTATCTGGCAAGGCAGGCCAACATTCAGATTCAGGAAATACAGAGAACACCACAAAGATACTCCTCGAGAAGAGCAACTCCAAGACACATAATTGTCAGATTCACCAAAGTTGAAATGAAGGAAAAAATGTTAAGGGCAGCCAGAGAGAAAGGTCGGGTTACCCTCAAAGGGAAGCCCATCAGACTAACAGTGGATCTCTCGGCAGAAACTCTACAAGCCAGAAGAGAGTAGGGGCCAATATTCAACATTCTTAAAGAAAAGAAATTTCAACCCAGAATTTCATATCCAGCCAAACTAAGCTTCATAAGTGAAGGAGAAATAAAATACTTTACAGACAAGCAAATGCTGAGAGATTTTGTCACCACCAGGCCTGCCCTAAAAGAGCTCCTGAAGGAAGCGCTAAACATGGAAAGGAACAACCGGTACCAGCCACTGCAAAATCATGCCAAAATGTAAAGACCATCAAGACTAGGAAGAGACTGCATCAAGTAACGAGCAAAATAACCAGCTAACATCATAATGACAGGATCAAATTCACACATAACAATATTAACTTTAAATGTAAATGGACTAAATGCTCCAATTAAAAGACACAGACTGGCAAATTGGATAAAGACTCAAGACCCATCAGTGTGCTGTATTCAGGAAACCCATCTCACGTGCAGAGACACACATAGGCTCAAAATAAAAGGATGGAGGAAGATCTACCAAGCAAATGGAAAACAAACAAAGGCAGGGGTTGCAATCCTAGTCTCTGATAAAACAGACTTTAAACCAACAAAGATCAAAAGAGACAAAGAAGGCCATTACATAATGGTAAAGGGATCAATTCAACAAGAAGAGCTAACTATCCTAAATATATATGCACCCAATACAGGAGCACCCAGATTCATAAAGCAAGTCCTGAGTGACCCACAAGGAGACTTAGACTCCCACACATTAATAATGGGAGACTTTAACACCCCACTGTCAATATTAGACAGATCAACGAGACACAAAGTCAACAAGGATACCCAGGAATTGAGCTCAGCTCTGCACCAAGCGGACCTAATAGACATCTACAGAACTCTCCACCCCAAATCAACAGAATATACATTTTTTTCAGCACCACACCACACCTATTCCAAAACTGACAACATAGTTGGAAGTAAATCTCTCCTCAGCAAATGTGAAAGAACAGAAATTATAACAAGCTATCTCTCAGATCACAGTGCAATCAAGCTAGAACTCAGGATTAAGAATCTCACTCAAAACCGCTCAACTACATGGAAACTGAACAACCTGCTCCTGAATGACTACTGGGTACATAACAAAATAAGGCAGAAATAAAGATGTTCTTTGAAACCAACGAGAACCAAGACACAACATACCAGAATCTCTGGGATGCATTCAAACCAGTGGGTAGAGGGAAATTTATAGGACTAAATGCCCACAAGAGAAAGCAGGAAAGATCCAAAATTGACACCCTAACATCACAATTAAAAGAACTAGAAAAGCAAGAGCAAACACATTCAAAAGCTAGCAGAAGGCAAGAAATAATTAAAATCAGAGCAGAACTGAAGGAAATAGAGACACAAAAAACCCTTCAAAAAATTAATGAATCCAGGAGCTGGTTTTTTGAAAGGATCAACAAAATTGATAGACCACTAGCAAGACTAATAAAGAAAAAAAGAGAGAAGGATCAAATAGACGCAATAAAAGATGATAAAGGGGATATCACCACCGATCCCACAGAAATACAAACTACCATCAGAGAATACTACGAACACCTCTACGTAAATAAACTAGAAAATCTAGAAGAAATTGATAAATTCCTCCACACATACACCCTCCCAAGACTAAACCAGGAAGAAGTTGAATCTCTGAATAGACCAATAACAGGAGCTGAAATTGTGGCAATAATCAATAGCTTACCAACCAAAAAGAGTCCAGGACCAGATGGATTCACAGCTGAATTCTACCAGAGGTACAAGGAGGAACTGGTACTATTCCTTCTGAAACTATTCCAATCAATAGAAAAAGAGGGAATCCTCCCTAACTCATTTTATGAGGCCAGCATCATCCTGCTACCAAAGCCAGGCAGAGACACAACCAAAAAAGAGAATTTTAGACCAATATCCTTGATGAACATTGATGCAAAAATCCTCAATAAAATACTGGCAAACTGAATCCAGCAGCACATCAAAAAGCTTATCCACCATGATCAAGTGGGCTTCATCCCTGGGATGCAAGGCTGGTTCAATATACGCAAATCAATAAATGTAATCCAGCATATAAACAGAACCAAAGACAAAAACCCCATGATTATCTCAATAGATGCAGAAAAGGCCTTTGACAAAATTCAACAACGCTTCATGCTAAAAACTCTCAATAAATTAGGTATTGATGGGACGTATCTCAAAATAATAAGAGCTATCTATGACAAACCCACAGCCAATATCATACTGAATGGGCAAAAACTGGAAGCATTCCCTTTGAAAACTGGCACAACACAGGGATGCCCTCTCTCACCACTCCTATTCAACATAGTGTTGGAAGTTCTGGCCAGGGCAATCAGGCAGGAGAAGGAAATAAAGGGTATTCAATTAGGAAAAGAAGAAGTCAAATTGTCCCTGTTTGCAGATGACACGATTGTATATCTAGAAAACCCCATTGTCTCAGCCCAAAATCTCCTTAAGCTGATAAGCAACTTCAGCAAAGTCTCAGGATACAAAATCAATGTACAAAAATCACAAGCATTCTTATACACCAACAACAGACAAACAGAGAGCTAAATCATGAGTGAACTCCCATTCACAATTGCTTCAAAGAGAATAAAATACCTAGGAATCCAACTTACAAGGGACGTGAAGGACCTCTTCAAGGAGAACTACAAACCACTGCTCAAGGAAATAAAAGAGGATACAAACAAATGGAAGAACATTCCATGCTCATGGGTAGGAATAATCAATATCATGAAAATGGCCATACTACCCAAGGTAATTTACAGATTCAATGCCATCTCCATCAAGCTACCAATGACTTTCTTCACAGATTTGGAAAAAACTACTTTAAAGTTCGTATGGAACCAAAAAAGAGCCCGCATTGCCAAGTCAATCCTAAGCCAAAGGAACAAAGCTGGAGGCATCACACTACCTGACTTCAAACTCTACTACAAGGCTACAGTAACCAAAACAGCATGGTGCTGGTACCAAAACAGAGATATAGATCAATGGAACAGAATAGAGCCCTCAGAAATAATGCCACATATCTACAACTATCTGATCTTTGACAAACCTGAGAAAAACAAGAAATGGGGAAAGGATTCCCTATTTAATAAATGGTGCTGGGAAAACTGGCTAGCCATATGTAGAAAGCTGAAACTGGATCCCTTCCTTACACCTTACACAAAAATCAATTCAAGATGGATTAAAGACTTTAATGTTAGACCTAAAACCATAAAAACTCTAGAAGAAAACCTAGGCATTACCATTCAGGACATAGGCATGGGCAAGGACTTCATGTCGAAAACACCAAAAGCAATGGCAACAAAAGCCAAAATTAACAAATGGGATCTAATTAAACTCAAGAGCTTCTGCACAGCAAAAGAAACTACCATCAGAGTGAACAGGCAACCTACAAAATGGGAGAAAATTTTCGCAACCTACTCATCTGACAAAGGGCTAATATCCAGAATCTACAATGAACTCCAACAAATTTACAAGAAAAAAACAAACAACCCCATCAAAAAGTGGGTGAAAGACATGAACAGACACTTCTCAAAAGAAGACATTTATGCAGCCAAAAAACACATGAAAAAATGCTCACCATCACTGGCCATCAGAGAAATGCAAATCAAAACCACAATGAGATACCATCTCACACCAGTTAGAATGGCAATCATTTAAAAGTCAGGAAACAACAGGTGCTGGAGAGGATGTGGAGAAATAGGAACAGTTTTACACTGTTGGTGGGACTGTAAACTAGTTCAACCATTGTGGAAAACACTGTGGCAATTCCTCAAGGATCTGGAACTAGAAATACCATTTGACCCAGCCATCCCATTACTGGGTATATACCCAAAGGACTATAAATCATGGTGCTATAAAGACACATGCACACGTATGTTTATTGCGGCATTATTCACAATAGCAAAGACTTGGAACCAACCCAAATGTCCAACAATGATAGACTGGATTAAGAAAATGTGGCACATATACACCATGGAATACTATGCAGCCATAAAAAAAGATGAATTCATGTCCTTTGTAGGGACATGGATGAAATTGGAAATCATCATTCTCAGCAAACTATCGCAAGAACAGAAAACCAAACACCACATATTCTCACTCATAGGTGGGAATTGAACAATGAGAACACATGGACACAGGAAGGGGAACATCACACTCTGGGGACTGTTGTGGGGTGGGGGAAGAGGGGAGGGACAGCATTGGGAGATATACCTAATGCTAGATGATGAGTTAGTGGGTGCAGCGCACCAGCATGGCACATGTGTATATATGTAACTAACCTGCACATTGTGCTCATGTACCCTAAAACCTAAAGTAAAATAATAAAAAAAAAAGTACCATGAAAAACATAATGTTACAGAAATATAAATGATTATTCGAATTTATTGTTATTATAGCAACTGTGTCCAGGTCACAGAAAATAATATTTCCACTATTTGTTTCAATAATCAGAACAAATGTCAAATATTGTTCTCAGTGTTGGTGTTTTGTTTTCATAACAACATGGATAAATGAGGGGAAGTCTTCAGAAGTGTGTCCAGTATGGCAAGGTGTCTTGTTTTGATTCTGTTATTCTATCACAGGCATAGCTTTCTAACTATGTTTTAGTTAAATTAATACTAAAATTTGTTTACATTATCTTTAAAAATATTATTTCATAATTAGGTAATATACACATGAATATCTGAGAGTGGTTCTGTAATAAGCCTGCTTTCTACCAATTTTTTTAATTTAGCTAAGTAAACCATTATTAAAATTAGTTTCATTTTCCACCTTCATATTTTAAAAATAATCTTCCATATTTTCAGGGAAAAGAGAAAACCCCAAATCTTTTTTTTCTTTTATACTTTAAGTTCTAGGGTACATGTGCACAATGTGCAGGTTTGTTACATATGTATACATGTGCCATGTTGGTGTGCTGCACCCATTAACTCGTCATTTACATTAGGTGTATCTCCTAACGCTATCCACCCCCCTCCCCCCACCCCATGACAGGCCCTAGTGTGTGATGTTCCTCACCCTGTGTCCAAGTGTTCTCATTGTTCAGTTCCCACCTATGAGTGAGAACATGCGGTCTTTGGTTTTCTGTCCCTGTGACAGTTTGCTGAGAATGATGGTTTCCAACTTCATCCATGTCCCTACAAAGGACATAAACTCATCCTTTTTTATGGCTGCATAGTATTCCATGGTGTATATGTGCCACATTTTCTTAATCCCGTCTATCACTGATGGACATTTGGGTTGGTTCCAAGTCTTTGCTATTGTGAATAGTGCTGCAATAAACATATGTGTGCATGTATCTTTATAGCAGCATGATTTATAGTCCTTTGGGTATATACCCAGTAATGGGATGGCTGGGTCAAATGGTATTTCTAGTTCCAGATCCTTGAGGAATCGCCACAGTGTCTTCCACAATGGTTGAACTAGTTAACAGTCCCACCAACAGTGTAAAAGTGTTCCTATTTCTCCACATCCTCTCCAGCACCTGTTGTTTCCTGACTTTTTAATGATCACCATTCTAACTGGTGTGAGATGGTATCTCATTGTGAAAAATCCCAAATCTTTTACAAATATGGACACCTAGACCTTTTGTAGCAGAATAAGAAACATCAAAACATATTCTTTCAAGTGCTATTATAGTTAATGAATACAATCAGGAATAATTAAGATGAAACAATATCCACAGAAGAGATTGTGTAATATAGAAAACAGCTCATAGTACTATATACTACAGAAAGATAGGGACATGAGCTCTTTGGCAGAAATGAAATGAAGAAGACAGGGCAAAGGGTATTGAGAGTTGGGGATGAGGCCACAAAGATATCATAAATGCTATGAAGGAATAGGCAACATACTTTGTCAGCAGGAGGAGCCACTCAAATTTTTTGTTTGTTTGTTTGTTTTTAGCAATTGAATATTCTGAAACGATTGTTTTACAAGATCACACTGGCAATATTGTGGGCTGAAGGCAAGGTTGCAGAGTAATTACAACGTAATAGCCAGACCAAATCATATGGCAGTTTTTAAGAGGGCCAGTGGAAGCTGAAAACAATTCGGATTTAGCAATCTACATAAAGATGGTAGCTAAAGCTATAAAACATAAGCATACAAACAAAATAACCAAGGGAATAAGTATGAGAAAATATAAAGTACAATGATCATAATCTTAGGAAGAAGGTAAAACAAATTTTAAAAGAGGCATTACAATGTCAAATGTCAAGAATGAGAAGCAAAATAGCATATGTTTTATTTGAGCAGTATTCTCTATATACTTCTTCATAAATATTGCCATGTTTTAATTAATATTTTGACTTGATTCTTTTCTTTGGATTTACTTAACCTATGTATTACTATTATAAATAGAAAAATCATAAATAGAAGATAACTATAAAATAAATAGAAAACTACTAATAACAAATTAGAGAATATTATATGTCACTGAAAATTGACTTCTATACAATCAGTGGTTCATGTACTACATTTTGGGAAATTCAAGACTAGGAGAAGCCACTCTTGATATATAGAGAATACTTAATGGAGTTGAGATTTAGGGAAAGAAATTAAATTGTTTGGGAGCTGGTTTGCTCTTGAAGTGAAATGTAGGACCAAGAATGTGGGGGGTACCTTTGAGAAACAAGAACTGAGGGCCTCCTGATGCTGAAGCATAGAGTTTGGACATTTGCATCAGAACCTCTGAGAGATGGAACTTTTCAAGCATGTTGTAAAAATTTTGCATTTCATATAGTGGTATGTCTGATACAACTAATAATAATAATTTCCCACCACCACTGGGAGATTTGTCTTCTTGAAAAGTGTCTTTTGCTGAACAAAAACAAAAAAAAGCTGTTCCAATAGAAGACTAAACAAGTCAATCTAGAGTGTAAAGCAGTAGTTCAAAATTTAATTTAATTGCATTGCATGAAATTGGTTTTCTTTACGTAATGTCAAAGAATACAATTAGAAATAAAGAAATTTTTCCAAATCACCATTTTTTTTCATTTTAAACATAATTTGCTTTCCATGGGAAAATAACCTCTCCTTTCATGGTTGTTTGTAAAGTTGAAAGAAGAAGAATCTTTCATGGCAAGAAGATATGCTGAAATGTACATGTCCTCCCAAATGTTAAAAACTTATTTTGACTTGCAAAGAAATTGTCTTCATACAATGAAAACCTCTCAGGAAGTCCAACTGCTTATTTTTTTGTTCTTTCAAGCGAAACAAATCGTCATTAAAAAGGTTCAGCTTCAAATTAAGACCTTTTAGAAGCTTAGAGGAACTTGCTCACAAAGGTTCAAATCCCTTAGAAAATGGCTCATTGCTGTCTCAGAAAGAGAGAAAAATAGCTACTGATGAGATTCAAATTATTCTCTATCTTCTCTTTCATTAATTTTAAACATAATTCATAGGTCATTATGCTTTGGAAATCAAAAGAATTATTCCTCATTGTAGCCCACCATTTTTCATCATTATACACATACAATATCCAATTTCACCTCACTCATTCAAAATGGCGCTTAAAGCAGGCAGAAAAGATTAACTCCAATACTTATATTTGGCTTTAATTCATAGCTTTATAAAGAGTTTTACTGGTCTAAATATGTATTTACACAATAGAATATGATGAGTCATTTCTAAAATGTAAACATACTAGTTTTAAAAATTGCTTAAATATGTATTCTGCCTGAGATTTTCTCAGGATATTCCTGTGAGATTCATAGCAAAAAACTCCCTTGTGTTTGAATAACGCTACTTCTCCACACATTACAAATAATAAGTGAGAGCAAAGGGTAGAGATACCTCTCAAAGCAGTCAAAATATTTTAATCCTTCATCTTTCTTCATGTTGAACAGTCACGGAAGCACCGCCTCTCATTTCACATAGAATCGCCTTCAGTCTGTTCTGACTATGCTTTTAAGAGTGTCAGCGGGTTGCTGTTTAAAGTCTCTAATAATCAAACACCTGGGCAGATGTTTCAGAGAATAATAGTGTTCTCTTTCTATAAAGACAAATACAGCTCGGCACAGTGGATTTTTTTCTTGGCTAGACACGCATTTCACTATTTCATAAGTCTCTCTTTGCTTTTAAATGGTCTGTTGCACATTAAAAAACACTTGAAATCTTATTTCCTTTTGCTAGTGAGGATGATAATGAATATCATTTTGGGGCCAGTGGTAATGTCATCATATGTCTGAGGTTGGTATCTCTGTATTAACATGCCACTGCCAGTTCTGATTCCTGTCCAAGATGAGGTATAATAAACCTCTAGTCTCCCACACAGCCTGCTCTGAGTGAATTACTCTTTCTCTATTGCAATTCCCCTATCCTGATGAATTGGCTCTGTCTAGGCAGAAGGCAAGATGAACCCCTTGGGTGATTACAGTTCTTCTGATTATCCAACTTTCCCTTTTGGATCTCCACTACCTTCGCTTTTCTCACATATGTGTGAAGTCTGATTCCCATGATAACTCCCTTATCCCATCTCTATAATGGTTTCACTTCTCTTATTGAATACTGAGTGATAAGAAATCAGTACTTGAAACTGGATGCTACCAAAACAGAAACTAAACCATGAGACTTTGGAGCAAGGGGTGAGCATCAATAATATTTATAGAAAACTCACAAAGTTTTAAAGGGAACTTTACTACTAAACATACCATGTAGTTGAACCCAAAAGGACAGTGACAGTTGAAATTAAAAAGGTTTTGGGCCTCAACTTTACATAAGCAGGAAGCAGGTTGAGATAGTTTCACAAATGAAAAGATGGGTCATTTTTTTAAGGAAAAGGAAAGATATCTCAGAGGGAGGTGCTAAGACTCCAGAGCTGAGAACAACAGATTAAGGAATTACTCCTAGAGAGCAGAATTACTGTCTAATCAAGAAACAGTTTTTGCTTCTGATGGACTTGGGGAACCCAAAACATATTCCCAGCTGTATTCTGTTTTATTTTCTTTGTCCTTTTCTCTTTTCTTTTTCCTTCCTCCTTTGTTTGCCTGCCTGCCATTTCGGAATTGCTAGGAACTCATGACTGTGATTCCCATTTCCCCTTTTCTTTGCACAGAAGTATCTCTTGCAGTTGTTATGTTCCTGTCTTGCTATTCAATGTTGCTTATTTAAAGGTCAGATAACATATTTTTAAGTTCAAAATTCTTTAGGCTAAAAGGAGTTCCATCTGATGAGCCTCATCCATATCTGTGCCTAGCTTAAATCATAAGATCTTGCATTTTGAGTCAGAGTCAAATGATAGTAATGTGACTAGATAAAACTTTGGGGATCTTATTTGGAAATTAATACATTTTGCATAGGGGAAGAATGTGAATTTTGGCCAGGAAACAATTTCTCCCAAGCCCAAGCATGCATGCCATTTGTCTCATGAAGAGGTAGAGTCTATTTCCCTCTTCTTGAACCTAGGCTGGCTTTATGACCTTCGTACATCAGTAGAATGCAGGAGAAATGATGCGGTGCCACTTTTAAACCTAGTCCTTATTAACCCTGAAATCTTTCATTTTTGCTTTCTTGGAGCCCTTGTAAGCAGCAGTGAATCCATATGGGTCTGGAGTAACTTTAATTCTTGCCTCCTCTGAAGAAAGAATTAGACTGAGGGGCATATGGCAGAGTGAGAGACCGAGGCACGTTTTAGAGCGGGAGTGAAAGTTTACTAAAAAGCTTTAGAGCAGGAACAAACGGAAGTAAAGTACACTTGGAAGAGGGCAGAGTGAGTGACTAAGCAATCACAAGTGCGTGGTTTGACCTTCGAATTGGGGTGTTATGTGTTGGCATTCTTCTGGGGTCTGTGTTACGTCTCCCCTGATTCTTTCCTTGGGGTGGGCTATTTCCCTGTGCAGTGGCCTATGAGCGCTTGGGAGGGGCCCCATGCACAGTGTGTTTACTGAAGTCATACGCATGCTCACTTAGGTGTTTTCCCTTAAACTCTTCCACTTTTGCCTCTTAGTGGGCTTGTGCCACAGAAATCATGGAGATTCCAGTTCCAGCAAAGCCCCTGGTGGAATGCAACTTCATAAGTGACCCCAGCCAATGCCACCTGGAGCAGAAAAACAGCCCAGTTGACCCCAGGCAACCCATGGAATGATAAGAAATAATAAATTGTTACTGTTTTAAGTCACTGTATGAGTCTGTTTTCACACTGCTATAAAGAATTACCCGAGACTGAGTAATTTATAAAGAAAAGAGGTTTAATTGGCTCACAGTTTTACGTGGCTGGGGAGGCCTCAGAAAATTTAAAATTATGGCAGCGGGCAAAAAAAAAAAAGCAAACATCTTCTTCACAGGAAGCAGGAGAGAGAGATAGAGTGAGAGCCAGGGGGAAAGTACAACACTTTAAAACCATCAGCTCTTGTGGGAACTCACTCATTATCATGAGAACAGCATGGGGGAAACCGCTCCCATGGTTTAATCACCTCCCACCAGGACCCTCCCTTGACACGTGAAGGTTACAATTTGAGATGAGATTTGAGTGGGGTCATTGAGCCAAACCATACCATTCTATTGCTGGCCTCTCCCAAATCTCACGTTCTTCTCGCCTTTCAAAGCACAATTATGCCTTCCCAACAGTCCCCCAAAGACTTAACTCATTACAGTGCTAACCCAAAAGTCCAAATCCAAAGTGTCATCTGAGACAAGGCAAGTCCCTTCTGCCTATAAGCCTGTAAAATCAAAAGCAAGTTTGTTACTTCCAAGATACAATCTGGGGGTAAAGGCATTGGGTAAATTCTCCCATTCCAAATGGGAGAAATTGGCCAAAACAAGAGGGCTACATGCCCCATCCAAGTCCGAAACCCAGTAGAGCAGCAATTAAACCTTATAGCTCCAAAATAATCTCCTTTGACTCCATGTCTCACATCCAGGGCATGCTGATGCAAGAAGTGGGCTCCCAAGGCTGTGGGCAGCTCTTCTCCTGCAGCTCTGCAGGTTACAGCCCCTGTGTCTGCTTTCATGGGCTGGCGTTGAGTGTCTACAGCTTTTCTAGGTGCATAGTGCAAGCTGTTGGTGGATCTATCATTCTGGAGCTGGAAGACGGTGGCCCTCTTCTCACAGCTCTACTAGGCAGTGCCCCAGTGAGGACTTTGTGTGGGGGCTCCAACCCCACATTTCCCCTCTGCACTGCCCTAGCAGAGGTTCTCCATGAGGGCGCTGCCCCTGCCACAAACTTCTGTCTGGACGTCCAGGCATTTGCATACATCCTCTGGAATATAAGCAGAGGCTGCCAAGCCTCAGCTTCTGACCTCTACACACCCACAGGCCTACCACCACATGGAGGCCACCAAGGCTTGGGGCTTGCACCTTCTGAAGCAACAGGCCCTAGCTGTACCTTGGCCCCTTTTAGCCAGGGCTGAAGCTGGAGAAGCTGGGACACAGGGTGCCAAGTCCCAAGGCTGCACAGAACAGTAGCTGGGCCCTTGACCTAGCCCATGAAACCATTTATTCCTCCAAGCTCTCCCAGGCTGTGAAGAAAGCGGCTGCCATGAAGATCTCTGACACGCTCTGGAGACGTTTTCGCCATTGTTTTGGCTGTTAACATTTGGCTCCTAGTTGCTTGTGGAAAGTTCTGCAGTGTTGGTTTGAATTTCTCCCCAGAAAATGAGTGTTTCTTTTTTACCACATGGTCAGGCTGCATATTTTCCAAACGTTTACTCTGTTTCTCTTTTTAAACATAAGTTCCAATTTTGGACCATCTTCTTGTGAATGCATATGACTGTATGCTTTCAGAAAAAGCCAGGTTACATCTTGAATGCTTTGCTGCTTAGAAATTTCTTCTGCCAGATACCCTAAATCATCTCTCTCAAGTTCAAAGTTCCACAGATCTCTAGGGCAGGGGCAAAATTCCACCAGTCTCTTTGCTAAAGCATAGCAAGAATGACCTTTTTTCCTGTTTCCAATAAGTTCCTCATCTTCCTCTGAGACCACCTTAGCCTGGACTTCATTGTCCATATCACTATGAGTATTTTTGTGAAACCCATTCAACTAGTCTCTAGGAAGTTCCAAACTTTTCCACATCTTCCTGTCTTCTTCTGAGCCTTCCAAATTGTTCCAACCTCTGCCTGTTACCCAGTTCCAAAGTTATGTCTACATTTTCAGGTATCCTTATAGCAATGCCCCACTTCTCTTAATACCAGTTTCCTGTATTAGTCCACTTTTACACTATGGTAAAGAACTAGCTGAAACTGGGTAATTTTTAAATAAAAGAGATTTAATTGACTCACAGGTCCACATGGCTGGAGAGGCCTCAGGAAGCTTACAATTATGGCAGAAGGCAAAGGAAAAACAAGCACCTTCTTCACATGGTCACAAGAGAGATGGAGAGTGAGAATGAGGGAGGAAGTACCACATTTTAAAACCATCAGCTCTTGTGAGAACTTTACTATCATGAGAACAGCATGGGGGAAACTGCACTCATGATCTAATCACCTCCCAACAAGTCTCTCCCTTGACACATGGGGATCACTATTTGAGATGAGATTTGTGTGGGGACACAGAGCCAAAGCATATCAACCACTAATCTGGGGATAGTGTATTATGTAGTAATTGATAATTGAAAGACTTGCAAATAAATAAATGAAAGAATGAAAGGGTAAATGATTAGAAGAAGTGTCTCTATAAATGGAGGCAGATCTTATTACTGGTTGTGTTACCTTTTCCTCCCCAGCTAGTACCTTTTGTGAGGCTTTACACCCTTGATTGCCTACAGACACCAAGGTGCTTTGGAAAAATTCTGCACCTTTGTGTGTGTGAAGAGAAAAGCAAGAGAGAGAAAAAGAGTGTTGTTGACTTGCCCCCAAAGGTTTAGATCCAGATGCTTTTCTTTTTTTTTTATTTACTTCTTTTCAGAGCAGTGTTATGCCCATTATTTCTAAAAAATATTGAAGTAATAAAAAAAATAAGGTAGGGAAACCTAAAGCCTTAAAAGAAAAGACATGGAAAATATAACTTTTATACTGTGGGAGAAAAGGGCTTCTTAAACCATAGCTAAAACAAATTCAAAGGATCCAATACAGTAAAACTAGCAAAATGTCATCGATGATTTTCATGTCAGTGCTAAGTGAATAAACTTTTTAAAAAGCGTGGAATAGAAGCAAAGTGATAAAGAAAGTTTACTTCAAAATAGAAGATCAGCTATACTCTAGCTGAGGATTTCACATTTGAAACTGGTTGTTTGGTATCTTAGTACCTCAGTGACTCTGGAGTATGTAAATGACAGACATAAGGAAATAGTGAGGAGGGGAAGAGATAGACTTTATAGATACTACTAAAAAAGCAATAATGAGGAATGACTTAACAAAATTCAAAGGTTTCAGATCATTTGAGAGCCTGAAACAGCAGATGGCAAATATAGTTCAATTCAGACAAACATTAAAAAAGATGCGTAGCAATAGAGAACTACAAACGAGGGCTGTGGAAACACATTTCAATGGACTAATCACCCAGCACGCCAACCAGAAAATATTTGAAAACTTTTAAGTATCAGCTTAGTGCAAAGAAACTGTCTTCTAAGATGAAGGGCAGAATAAAAATAGTCTTTTAAGTTTCTAGTCTTAACTCATGGGGGAGGGGAAGGAGTGAGGATAAGAAAAAAATATTTAGATGTAGGAAAAGATAATGATACTTTGTGAAGCATGAGACTCTTAGTCACAAACTGCAGGAGATTTAATTTCCTCTACGGAAATGAAAAAGCATTTTGGTAGGTGTGTTAACTTATTTAATAGGGTACATTTTAGTACCTTATGTAAGATGGCGTCTAAAAATAGCCAGGGGAATTTTTCCCAAGTGGAAATAGATTGTGTAGTCTGTAAACTACCAGTTGTTTATGCTGATAGTCTTAGGGACAAAGGAGGATTCCTACACATTTATATGACTGAGTCAGCTGAAGTATTTCCCCCTTAATATAAGTATCCTGTTACATGTGATTTTGTATTGAGGTAGTCACTTTTCATAGAAAAAGCTCAAGGGGAATCTTGAAGGCTTCATCGCTACTCTGTTAACAAAAATCTCATTAGGCTGTTCTTCCACTATTTACCCAGGACAACCAAGTTTGTCCCTCTAACTACAGCATCTTTATTACGTGGTAAGTTGACCAAAAAACATGATACAGGCATTCAGGGGAAGCTAAGTACTCAGTCTGGTTGGGAAACCGTATGTATTTGGAGTTAAGTGCAGAGTTCCTGGAGAACCAAGAAATAATCTTTATTCTCCACATCACTCAGGGTTCTTTTGCAATTTCAGCAATATATGGCTAAAAATTATTTTTACTCTCAACAAATATTTTGGAAGAAAATGGGACAAGCTTATACTCTTATCCTTCTTTAAAGAGAATTTTGACATGGGTAAGAATATTAGTTATGTGTTCCTGAATTAACCTATGATGTCATAGTGCATTTGGGTGTGATGTTTTGGGACTTAATCTAAAACTGTCCTATCAGGAGTATCTAGAATTAAGACACTGAGTGGCAAGATAGACACAAATATGTCCATAGAAATATGGAAGGTTTTAAGCCAGAAAATCCTTAAATGAAGGTCTGTAGCAGTATCTCTCCAGATATTTAAAAATACAATGATCACCAAAATATGCTATAAATGTTTAAAATGGACTCCTATCGAAAGTTCAGAGGTCAAAGATGATGTTGTTTATGGTACTCCTAGAAATTGATTCTTCTTTATTTTTTCTTTTTGTTAAGAGTTTAATTGCCACTAGAATTATTTTCAAGTTAAGAAGATAAGAGGATTGACTTTTTAAACTTCAAAATGAACTTCCCTGCTATGACTGACTATATTCCCCAGTATGGAGAATTGTAAGTTTTCACAATGAAATCATAAACTTTTAGTGTACTTTTACTCTCTGCTTTATGCTTCATCCATCTGCCATATAGGAGCATTCTAGTTAGTGTACTGATGATAGCTTGTGTGCTTACCAGGTACAGTTTTAAACTTATTACTTATCATATAGAAACTGAAATGATATATATGCTTTAAAATATATTCTTATCTAAAAAATAATAAAAATAATTGATGACAAAAATCTAATTTTAGGATCTTTAAAGAAGATATACTTGGGATTACTATATAGAGATTATCTACTTAATTTAAAAAATAAAGTTAGCTGAAAATTTTTTTAGTAAATTTCTCTTTCCTTCAGTTGGCATATAGGTTCATGTAAACATTGCTTCCCCAATTGAAAAAGACCATGTTTTTGACCTCACTAAACTTTTCCTCATTATAAAAGACCATGATTTTGATTTTCCTAAAAGCAAGTTTCCTGTCATTTATTTTTAAATTCTCTGTACCCAGCACAGTGCTTACAAATGGTAAGCTAGCAAATATTTTTAGAAGAAATACATGAATCGTAATGTAGTACTTCCTAATGGTTTCAACTAATGGCATCAAATTTAAAATACATACCAACTAGAAATTAAACTTACTAAAATTTTTATTTTACTAAAGTTTCATGTATATTCCACTCATATGAAAAGAGATAGAGGGTCACAAAAAATCAGAAAATACTAGGTAGCTACATTTTTGACAAGATCAAGAGTCACTGAACTCGTAGAGTAACAGGAAGTTATATTTAGAAGTAGACTTAAAATATGACAGTTCATGACATGATATTTATTAAGGAACACACTTCACATATGGGAATTGGCTTTTTGCCCTAGTATGGCTTGCCTTACATCTCTTTTATATAGAACAAACAAAAGTGCTTTTGTACATGACATTGTGGCAGGGATTCTCAATTGATTCTCTGATCTATTTATAAGAAAGGTTTTCTACTGCATAAGTTACCATGTCAATATTCATAAAAGCTAAATGTAAAATTGATATCCACAATGTATTGTTTCTAAAATCTTATTCTTGGTTTTTTTTTTTCTTCTTTGATCATATTCCTAGCACTTACTTAATACTATTTTCACAGACCACTGTCTTAATCAGTTCAGGCTGCTATAGTAAAATATTATAGACTGGATGGTTTACAAACAACAGAAATTTATTTCTCACAGTTCTGGAGGTGATAATTCAATATCATGGTCCCAGCATTATCAGGTTCTGGTGAGTGCTCTCTTCTCGATTGTAGACCGATGACTTCCTGTTGTAGTCTCACATGTTGTAAAGAGTGAAGAGAGCTCTCTAGGTTCTCTTTCATAAGGGAACTAATCTCATTCATGAGGGCTCCATCCTCATGACTTAATTATCTCCCCAAGGCTCCACCTCCATATACCATCACACGGGATTAGGGTGAATTCTGGGGGGATACAAACATTCGGTTCAATGCAACCAACATCCTCATGCTCTTCTTGCCTGAGGGTAGAAATAGAAAGATGGATGTCCAACAAAATATTTTCTCCTATTCTTTCATAGTAAATTTGTTGTTGGGCATGTAGCTGCCTAGCTAGAGACATTTCTCAGACTCTCTTCCAGCTAGATGCAGTCCTTTGGCTACATTTTCACTAATGGAATGTGACTAAAAGTGAAAATGACACTTCCAGCTATAGGTCTTAAAATTATTAGTCAAGCAAGTGTTTTTATACTTTCCCTTTCCTGTGAGCTGCAACATGGCCATTTCTGGGACTTAGCTATGGCCATATGGATGAGAACAACAGCCTTGTTGATGGCAGAATCACAATGTAAGGAACATGAATCTCTGAATGGCCTTATGGGGCAGAGCTGTCTGCTTACCTGGACTGCTACTTACATCTGTGACACAAGAAAGAATTAGAGTTATATTTTTTAACCTCTATACTTTGGACAGTTTTATTATAGCGGCTTAGTCTTCATCTTAACTAATCAGTTGGACCCAGCAAAAGTTTTAACTCATCTTAGTCCAGGATGAAATCAAACTCATTATTTTCCATGCTGGCACTTTTCCGTCCAAAATAAAAACAGATTTACTTGTATCTATTGATCAGTGCATCATATTAAAGGTGATATGTTCAGTTAAGCAGTGGGCACATGAAAACAATATTTAATTTGTAGTGACTATTGAATAGAATTTCAGCCTATGTTGAGGTGAAAATATTTAGGTTATTTAACAGTGATCAGATGTATATAAACAGATTCCATCTTGTAAGATACTGAGAGTTCCAACATTACACAGTGCAGATCTCCAACTGAGTGCTGCTCTCCAACAGTGATACTAAAAGGTAAAAGCCAAAGAAAGACTTGGTACTTTTCATGGCCTTTATTTCATTTGTCCTAGAAGCTCCAGATGATTGATGGTCTTCTCAACCTTGACGTTATCCATCAATTCTTTTTTGCTTTGGGCAGTTGTATGAGTCATCATCTGCCTGACTTTAAGCAGACAGGTATGAAGTTCGGTTAATAATATATGCATTCATTCAACAGATGTGTGATAGAGGAATGAATGAACACATATTTACTTATTGAGTTTATCATGAATTAGGCATTATTCTGTTAACCAGAGATTCAGCAATGAATCAAAGAGACAAGTTTTCTTCCTGGGTAGAACTTGTCTTTCAGTTGGCATAGAGAAAAGTACATACAAGTAAACAAACAAGTCAATAAATAAGAAATATTTAGGTATTGATAAATAATATGAAGAAAATAAAAGCAGGATGACAGAGACTGACTCAATGGAGAGAAACAATCTTAGAAAGGGTGCCCCCAAATTCCTCTCTGAGAAAGTCATATGGAGCCATGTCCTGAATAACAAAGAGATGGTAGACATTGGAAAGCCAAGGGAAGAGTGTTTTAGGCAGAGGCACCTCTGGCAAGGTAGACAAGTCCTTAGAAATCTTTACGTTAATTTTTAGATGCCACATATATGCTATTTACCTAACGATCATCTAATAATAAATAACATGCTAGTGATATGAAATAAGAATCAAGGGAACTGATATTTCTATAGAGAGCAAAAACTCAAATATTCAGACCTCTGTCTTCACTTGGTTTAGTATCAGATGCTATGTGAATCAGGTATGCCAGTTTCCTAACTGCTGGCAAAGAGTTATCATCTAAAATGGATTCAAACAAGGGATCTTGTTTACTGTAATAGTTTATTTTACTTATACTATTTTTAGTGAGAAAATGTAAGCCCCATTAAGTGTAATGTTGTGCTTGGCAGGTACCATTAGGAAGTAACTGGCTTTGACTAGTAAAATCTCATGAATTGTTGTGACTTTACTTTTAATTGAGTCTAAGAAAGAGGCTGGAATGATTGAACAATAAAAAGTTGAGGAGGTCTGATGTTTTGATGTATCATCTAATAGACATAAATATAATTAAATAATATAGACAGTAACTTAGCAAAAGGAGGAAAATCGGAAGTTCCTCTTGAGCCATGCTTATTAGGAATCACTGAAAAAATACTGGAAATACATACACTGTTACTCTGTAAAAATTTCCAAAAACCTGAACTTTAGCTCTTCTGAGGATAAAGCTATTAAAACATCACAAGAAATGTAATCAGTATCTTGTAGAAGCTAGTAAGGACAATTTCACTGCTGAGTAGAGTATCTGTGACCTGGAAAACAATATAAGGATTAAAAAATGACTCTCAACAGTTATTTTAATAGGTTCAGGTAAATTGGAAATCAAGTATGCAATGTGGCACTTACTTTACCTCTATATCCTGTCTGCAGTGCATGAAAATATCAAAATGATATTTGCAATAACACAACATGAGCCAATCTATGAAATTTAATGTCCCAAAAAAAGATTCAGCATGTCTGAACAAGAATACAATGAAGAAAAAGTTACTATAATTATGAAACTTATGACCATCAAGTTACTTATGTTGTATACATTTGCTGCATCTTTTTTGTAAGCCTTTAAATAAGCAATCTAAGAAAATAATTTTCTGGGAAATGACTGAGATAACCAGAGATAAGAAATTAAAATGAATTATTTGGCAGCCACTGTATAGTCACATCAGATTCAATCCTACTATTGAAATTGCCTCTGTATTGTGAGCAGTTAGAAAACACTTTCTCAAATGATCAACATCTATTTCCAAAATTGTAGTTATGGATAATATGCATAGTTACAAATGATCATGGACTTCCTTCCAAGAATCAATTCAAGGAGAGGAATTCAGACAAATAGGTGCCTTTTAATAAGTCAAGTTCCAGCTGTGAACTTCAAGGCAATTATAAGAGATAAACATAAAGAGTCCAGGCATAATACAAAATAAATAAGTCCTATAAAATTGGAAATTTGCAGGGTTCTAAATCTTTAGGGATCCACAGGATGTTCACAAATGCATTTGGAGGGCAGGACTTTCAGAGCTGACATAAAATCGGACTCATTATCTTTCTGTAATTTAGTATTTCCTCTTATAAGAATTCTAAATAGAGGGTAGCTAGAATAGCTGAATTAATCAAAACCTTTTCCATCAGAAGTTTGTTACCAGCGCCCTTGGCTCTGTTCTCATCTCCTTCATGACTGCACATCTCTCTTGCACGACTTCAAAGAGGAATCTCCACACAGGAGACAGGAACGAGAGGCTGGGGGATGAGAACCGGGCCACCTCTGTTAAAAGAGAGGCTTAATTAAGTACATATTTGAAGAGTGCCTTTCACATGAAAAAGCAGTAAGAAAACTCAGTACTATTAACACTGATCAAGAAGTGCCTGGTCCTGGGAGCAAAGCCTTACCGAGATTAAGGAAAAAGTTTATATTCTCCTCCTCCAGGCAAGCATTTTTCAATGGGGTTCTTTATTGATCTGTCATCCTAAGAGAGTCTGTAAATCTAGCATCTGCATATTGATTCCTAGTTGGTTTGGAAGAAGAGGAAGCAGAGAGCAAAAGACACATCTTTCTTAAGTCAGAGTAAAACTGCAGCTTATAAATGTGCACTCATTTCTCTGCAAAAGGACTTATAGTACATGTAAAATTTGGAGGCGAACAGTTTTTGCGTGTGTAATGAGAAGATCTTAATTTTCATTTGTTACTTAGAAACTTAACTGGCATGATTTATTATTAAAATGACCAACGTTATTGTAACAGCGTGTTAAGGCCAAACTGTTATTTAATGTCATACCAATAATTTAAAGATAAATCAAAGCATGGATAAATATTAACTGTGATTTATGCAATTTATTAAGAATGTTAGACAAAAGTTTTCATCAGAAATGAAAACTTGGCAGGTATTTTCTAATGGTTCAAGTAGATGTACAATCATTGGAAGTTTAGAGTGAGGCACCATATTTCCACAGATATAAAGTCCTGAAGTGAGATGCCAGGTCGAAAAACAAATCCTCTGAGAAAAACAACTGGCTAGAAGGCTCTAATTCTGATGATAAAAGGACTGAGTAAGAAAGTAAAGTAAAAATATATTTGCGAGAGATTTCCTTGAAGGGAGCTGGTGCTGGGCTCTAAATCTCACCACCCCTCCCAAGGGTGAGGAGTGGGAGTCCATCCTCCTCAACCTGAAACTTAGAAAGAGGAGCTTCACTGGGAGTATTTGGAAAGCTTCAGAAATGGCTCCGGAATTTAGGGAACTCTGGCCTACTATCTGACACATGTCCTGACATTCTTCAGGGGAAGGCCATGACTTCTGAGGTAGCATGTTCAAAAGAAAGAAGAATTTGTACAATAACCGCATTCCCACTAGTAACAGAGCAAAAGCTCATTTGCATTTGCTGTACACCAGATGTAGATGACAAGAGTGGGAGCACATTCTAGAGCCATTTGCAATCATGCTTGGCGGGACTTCCAAGATAGGCAATAGTACTCTAACCGCTAGTCTGTGTTGAAGAGGACACCGTGGAAGTTAGAACTAAGGGAGAAGTAGACATCTGAAGGAAAGGTACTGAACAAGCAGTCGCAGATGTTATAGCCAGGGAAGGTTAGCTTCCAAGGAAGGTCTGCAAAAGCTTTGAACATCTGCCAGGCCAAGTTCCTATAATACCATCTTGTGATAGTACCTGCCCAAGTAAAAGCTCCCTGTCTGCCTTTGGCCTCCAATCCTTTTAATTTGCATGAACAGGTGAGTAGAGGAGGAGATGAGTTAGACAGAATGACCCATTCCCTCCATCCTCTACCACCGCAATGACTACACTACAGTCAGGCTCTGACTGAAGAGGGGAAAAGTTCAAGGTTGTATTTTTGATTACTGTGGACCGAACAGTGTCATTTCTGAAACAAGACTATGCTTGTGACAGGAACGGAATGAGGAAACTTCAATTACCTAAAACCAACAAAAGGATCACGAAACCTTCAAATGTTTCATACAGTATTGGAAAACTACCTGCAATAGACACAATAAGACAAAGTAGGTAAAAAAAAAAAAAAGTTTTGTCTTCAGTTTACCCTTTGAATTGTGCTTATTAAAGGCAATAATAAGCCTAAAACCAATTGTTTTTTCAAAGAAACCGCAGCTAAGAAGCAGCTGGTTAAAATGACATATCTGTCATTTTGCTAGCTAATCAAAGTAATCACCATTGAACACAAACATTGTTATAAGTAAAAATACAAATTTCAAACTGAAGGGGATCATAGTTGAATAAAAAATTCACCAAGGCCTTCAGCCATATCTTCAAAGACATTGAAGCAAGAATTAGTCTATTTATAATTGTACCTGTAAAGCCAAACTGTTATTTAATGTCATACCAATAATTTAAAGATAAATCAAAGCATGGATAAATATTAACTGTGATTTATGCAATTTATTAAGAATGTTAGACAAAAGTTTTCATCAGAAATGAAAACTTGGCAGGTATATTCTAATGGTTCAAGTAGATGTACAATCATTATTTGAAAGGTTGATTAGATGCGTCACTTAAAAAAAAAGGCTCAGTGTTTCTATTTCCTTGTCTGAGTCTTCAATGGAGACATTAATAAGAAGGAAATGTCTATTCATGGAAATCTAAATATTTATTAGTTCAGCCATGCTGTTTGGGTTGTGAACTCGAGTTAGGTAAAATCTCTTTGTCATGATTTGACAAAAGTAGATTTTTTGATGACTTGAGTGGATTTTGTTTTCTGAAATCAATTTGGGCAACAGCGCTTCAATTCTACTAATTAGCTGCCTTGGCCCATTAGAAAACGGAGTTTCTGTCCTCCATTTTAGAAAGCGAAGACTAGGACAAAATAGCACATTACTGTAGTGGTAGCGAAGAGGCAGATAAGGTTTGAGCTACAAAGAACAGTTTCAAAAAAGTGGTTCTGAACAACCTTCAGTTAGTAAATAAAATCTGTGCAAATAGCTATTTGTGAAACTTGTATTATTTTCTCTTTTTTGAAGTTATTTGCAGGATTGATCCAGTGCTTAGAAAAATGACTGACAGATGAATCAGTTTTGAATCTCTCAGTTTCTATTCACACTGTCTAGATCAAACCTTCATCTTTCAACTAGGTTTTGACAATACCTTCTTTTTTCCTAACTTCCCTTACTTCAATGTTGCTCTCCTCTAATGAACCCTTCATTATACTGACAGATTATTTTTAAATGCAAATCAGTTAACATTTGTTGTTGTTGTTTAAAATAAATGGTTAGACTCCCATTTCCTAAAGGAGTGTTTCTCTACAATTTTTTTCTGCCTTAACATGCAAGATAGCTGGTATTCATACAAAGGACAAACAGCATGGATGTACATAGCTTTAGTGTCATTAGCTATTTACTCCACTTTTTTCTTCCCACTCACTCAAAAAAGCATATTGAAATGCAAGAAACTGACAGGGATGTAAGACTAGAACTCATTTATTAGAAACAGTAATCAAATTTTTACTGACTGCTATTATTAACAAATTATTGGTATAATTGTGTATCAAGATGCTATAGTTAAAAACCCATTGGACTACAAGATAAACCCAAACTACTCAATTTGATATCCGTAGTACTAGCCTAACTCATTTTTTGCTCCTTCTTCAATTATATTTGCCTCTGACAGGGAAAGAATACAAATCACGCAGGACGGGAGAATTTCTTAGGAGGGAAGAACATGTAGAGATATGGGAAACCAGAGAGCAACAGACCTCTGGACTCCACAGTTCACCTAAGGCTGGTTTGGATCCATGAGTCTTCTCATACATTCAACGGACTATCTTAACTAGGCTTTCTTACATTATTGACAGTCTTTCAGCTTATTACTTTGACAAAATAATAGAATTTAAAATATGGATCTGTGACATAGTTAAGTCACTATACTTGTTAGCAAGTCAGGAGATTTTAGGTTTATAATTTAAATTTCATAGTCATGTACATTTTTTACTACCATGTGAATTTTTAGAGGGGCAGAAAGTCACAATCAAATAAGTAGATTTCAGTTATTAATATTAGATTTGATTAACTTATGTATTTTTAATAAAAATATAAAGAATTCTACACCTATGAGATTTATAAAAATAAGATTAATTACTATATCTGCAGGTAGAGTAATTCATCAGAGCAGAGAACTGATGAATTACTGTCTCTAAGATAATTTATATTTGAAAATTCTGTTCTAAGCTGAATGTGTAAAATTTCCCATCCATTTTTATAGCAGAGCACTTTTCTTAGCCACGGATTTAGTAAAACTAGAATATCTTGTGCACAAATGTCTAAGTTATGATAAAGAAAATCTCACATTCTTAAATTCCACATACATCTTTTTAATACAGGTTTTTCTTTCTAGGTTTAATTTTCTTTCTAAGCCCTCATTTGACAATTATGTGTCACCTTGAGTATGCTTTTTGATGAAATTTTCTGTCTTCCTAGCTAAATTATGGTTTCTTTGGAGGAGGAAATATGTATTCTATCTCTTTGTCTCCTGAATATATAGCACAGTGCTTTGAGGATAGTAAGGCAAATTTAGTTTAGAGGAAACTCATTTTGAGAGGAAAATTTATTAGCTATTTTTTCAAAGTGACAAAATCATTATCGATCAACAAATATTCAGATGCAAACACTCTCCTAGGTATGGCATATGTTTTGCGACACTTGCCCTCAAAGTCCTTTTACCGAGAGAAGCCACATACCCAAGGCTCATTTATAAAATACCTAAATGAGTGAAATATATATATAATATATATTAATATTTAATACAAAAGACCTATATGAGTGAAATATATGTGTATAATTATATATTATATAATTTTAATTATATTTAATTATGTATAATTAAATTACATATTAAATATGTATATTAAATTATATATTAAATATATATTATATAAAAATATATATAATAAATATATATAATTATATATAATATATATTAAATTATATATAAATTATATATAAATCTATTATATATAATAGATATAATTATATATTTTATATTTCACTCATTTCAGTCTTTTGCATTAAATGATATTTTCTATAATTTTAGTATACAGAATAAGTAGAGATTTTTTAAAGATGACTTTACAAAACGATTATCCTTGCACTTGTACATTAGGTAAAGAGACAGTTTGAGCTCATTGATCCTGTGAGAAAAGGCTTCCAGGCACAGGTTTACATGTATTTGAATGTATCACTAATATTACTTTGAGAAATAGACTCCTCTTTTTTTTCGATTGCACAACCATACTTCTTAATAAGAAATCATGCACATTTTGTAATGTAGTTTCATATTTACAAAAAACTCAAATTAGAATCATGGAAGTACTGTAACAAATTTACTGCTACTTTTGCTTTGGCAAGTAGAGAAGTTCAAAGGCCAGAAATTGAAGAAAAATAGTGGTAAAGGCCACTATTTACAAAAATAAATGAAAATAAATTGTATCCATGATAATGTACAATATTTCAATAGTCTTGGACTGTCATGGCTAAGCTTTGTAAGTGAGGTAAGAACAAAGGCCGCTGATTTGCAATTTTAGTTTTACTAAATTACAAAGGGAAACTAAAGTTCTGGGAGCTCTAACCCTAGATCTTATATCATTTGGACGCCAGTTCTAGTGTATTTGAATTCCAAACGCATATTCTTTCCACTTCACTGTATTAAAGTTTACCTGGCCATTTATGCATACGTGCATATGTATGTGCACACACACACAGGTTTAATTTTCTTTCAGGTTCGGGGAACAATTTTGGCACCAGAGATTTCTCTTGGTTGATCAATACTATGTTAAAAATTACATAATAAAAATTCCTGCTTTTCCTGTTGCATCTTTGGATTTCTACAGTCATAAATATTATTTAAGCATTTATATATTCTACTAGGTACTGAGAATAAAGAAGACAGTCCCTATATTCTAGGAACTTACTGACCGATTGAGAAAAACAAGTATGTGAACAAATATATACTACAGATAATTAAGATGAAATTAGTTTTCAGGTTCAAGGAAGAAATAACAAGGATGAGTGGACAATTCATTATATGGGAGCTCTAGTAAACTGGAGCCTCTGCCTTCTGAAATCTGTTCTTTGTTTGCTGTAGAGATAAGACAGTCTTATTACAGGGTCCTTTTCATAACTACAGTTTACCAAGTTCTTGGAAGGTGTCCAGCAGTGACCTCTCAAATGATGAATTTAGCTCTTTTTCTTGTGCCTTTCTTTAGTCTGTACATAATTCTGTCATAGGTGTTGAAACATTTTAGTCTTTATTATTTATTTCTTTATATATTCTAACTTATCTAGACTTGCACCCTAAAGCCAGTGTCTTTATTCTCTGTTTAGCTAAATCCTAACACAAAATCAGGCTTATATAAGGCATCCAATAAATACTTAGTAAAGTAAATGAAATAAATGTGCAGCATATGACAGTTTATAGTTTATAAATCCTTCTACAAAGTATGTGACATATATTTAATTTGTATATATGAATACATATGTATATACACACATATATGGAGGTATATGTATATGCGTGTATGTGTACATATATACACAATATATATTTATCATTATTATTTTAATACAAGGAAGAAATTGCATAAATAAGCAATATTTCATCTGAATTACTGAATTTTTAAAAATTCTAATAGTAATAAGCAAGACAGTCAGATCAAAGACTAATACATTTATTTTCATCTATTAAGAAAGTGATGCTTAGAGAAATTGTTATTAAGGCAAGTTGGGGTGGAAAGCCAGAACTAGGGCATAGGTTTACTGACTCCCAGATCAATGCCCCTCCATTTTACTACACTAGTAAATGCACTAACATAGGAAATAAGAATAATAACACCTATTTGTTCATTTCACCCAAGGTTCTCAGCATGCCTTGCTAATTGTATCTACAGTCAGAGAAAATAAAGCTCTTACCCCTTCAGGATTTTGTCTAATTCATTCTGCAGCCAGTGGCTGAGCCCAAAATACAGCCCTTCTTTCATTTTGATCAAAAGATCATATTGGTTATGCCAACCTATTAGTGTCTAAAGAAGCTGTGAGTTAAATTTCTGTGCTTCAAAGGATAAAAAGCATTATTTCTGTTTTGAGATGGTATTAAAAAAAAGATTGTGCATGTAGGAGGTTCATTCAGCACACACACTTCTAACATACTTTTAAATCTATCTTAAAATAGAAATCTGTCTAGTTCCTCTGGATCTCTTATAAATTGCTAATGTCAATGCTAAGAATATGTTTAGTTTGAACTTTTAAAAACAGTATGGTTTATAAGTTAAGAATTATTACATAGGATCTCAATTAGATAATGCAAATGTTAGCGTTTAAGTGCTTATATTTTTCATCCTTATATCAATTTTGGGAGATCATATTTATAAAAGATGGTTGTCATACTGCAGCCAGTCTTTAATTTAGTTCTTTGGAGAAAGTGATGAATATGATCAAGCATTTATAGATAATATTTCTGGAAATAAATATGTGTAATAAGGTTAAATAATGAATCAGATTAGAAATAACAATTATAGCTAAAATGGTGGAGAAAAGTTTACATACTTGAAACTTGTGGGGTTAAACATACTATAAAATATACATATTTCATAAATTTTAAATCTTACTCTTTGAGCCTTTTACTCAAAGCCTCTATCTCATCTATATTCGTTCAACTATTGCTTCTTTATTATATAGGTACTTTGGTTTCTGCAGATCTAAGATAATTCTCCTTTTTAGAAATTATTACATAATAATCAAATATTTAATTGGATTCCCAAATAGCCCAATTGGTTATAGTGGCAAAAATAACGAAATTGTTGTTTTCTGGCTTAAGTACTGACACTGTTACATTATCTAATTTATTAATCTATAAAACTCTTTGGGAGTCTCTAGTTGGTAAGTTGGGACTTACTGCTCGATCTTGAACGACACCTGTTAACTTTCAGAGCTGGTTGCTCCCCATAATGTGATCCTTTCTGTCAGGAACATCCATTCCAACACCAGCCTTCGCTCTGCAGCATTTTCTAAGATGAGCACAATTGGCTAATCAATTTAATAACTATAATTATTGAGTACCTTAAATATGACAATAGTATTGTGTTAATTGCAAGAATATAAACATTACATGCAATGTTCTCAAAGAACTTATTAACAGAAGACAGAGCATGTTTAGCACAGCTACTGTACAGGAAAGTTCATGGCAAATAAATTAAGGGGTATATAAATTGAACAGGAATACATTTTAAAAAGCTAGATGTAAGATTCAGAGACAGTACAATGTATTAGTTTTGAATATTGTTTCTCTATCCAGACTACGTCCGTTTAAATTACAACTTAGCCAATTAGTTGTTGAGTGATTTTGGGCAAGTTACTTGAACTTGCTAACAGATATTTATTATGTGTTACTTCTTTATTTATAAACTAGTGATAATAATAGTATACATGTACTTCAAAGATTTATTGTTAGAATTAAATAAGTAAATATACATAATAGTGTCTGGCACATGGAAAGACTGTATGAGTGTTAGCTTTTATTAGTAGTAGCACTATATCGAAGAATAAGTAAGATAATAATGTATTGTACATGAAGTGTTTAACAGAATGCCTGTTTTATAGTAACCAGTCAAAAATGTTACTTTATTATCGGCATTATTTTACGTGCTGGATTGCTATGCTGTTTTGAGAAAAGTAAAACCAAACCAAATCAAACCAAACGAAAAAATATATGCACAGAATGAGTAAGGACTGATAGATTCATACAACTCTTTGTCTAATTAAAAAACAAATAATATGTTTTGATGTGTTTAAGAGATAGATTTTGAAAGTTATATGGAAAAGGGGATGAGGGATGGTCTAGGAAATTAATACCAGAGTACGTCTCAGGGTGAGACACACAAAAGTAAATAAAAACCACCAGATCTGGTATTGCTTCTGTATTCTGGTTGTGCTGAAAGTCAACTCCCAATATTAAACCTTAATCAGGTGCCATATGCTGGCAAAATAACTATTTTTATTCCCTGAAAAATGGCATAAGGGCTATAATGGTAAGATGAGTTCTAAAAAAGAAAAAAAAATCCACTAGAACCTAGAACTTCCTCTCCGTCCCAAAATAGCAAACAAAAATGAATATAACATTCTAAGTAAGATTGCATGTATTTACGCCTCCAACAAAGACTTGTAAGATACATCTCTGTTAACTCGACTATTTGGAAAAGAAGTCAAATGAATTTTGGAGAATGACAATGGGTTATCATAAACATAACCACTAGCAATTCCAATTTCTGTTACTATTCTAGATTTGTTCTCTTTATTGGAACAAATCAGTGCAGCATCTGGTAACTGGTATGCAACTACTGAGTTAATGAATGCTTTATTTTCTATGCTTAAAGACTCTACCAAAAGAGTTTTGAATTCATTTGGCAGAGTTAGCAGTACTCCTACTGTCTTAGCTATAACAAAATTCCATAAAGTGGATAGCCTGTAAACAATAGAAACTTATTTCTTACAGTTCTGCCCACTGGGAAGTCCAAGATCAAGACACTAGTATGTTCAAAGTCTGGTGAGAGCCTGTTCCTTGTTGCAAAGATGACATATTTTTTGCTACAGCCTCATATAGTGGAAAAGGAGGAAAAGTTCCCTTAGGCCCCTTTTTATTTTTTTGCAGATAGGGGTCTCACTACTTTGCCCTGAGCGGGCTTAAATTTATGATCCTCCCACCTCAGTCTCCCAAGTAGCTGGGACTACAGGAGTGTGCCACCATGCCTCACTATCTTTAGCCTCTTTTATAAGGGCACGAATCTCATTACAAAGTCTCTGTCTTTGTGACTTGATCCACCTTCCACAAGGCCCCACCTCCTAATATCATCACCTTGAGGGCTAGGATTTCAACATAGGAATTTGGGAACACACAAACATTCAGATTATACAAAGTGCCTACTCTTTCTAAATTCTAACTTGTCAGGTTTTCTGTCATAAACTAATCTCCAGGGATTTTGCTTAGTCTGCCATTTCTTAGAACATCATGCTGATCTGCTACACCTAAAGGTATCATACATATTAGATTTGGTGAGTAGGACTTAGTAAATAACCCATGCACATGGTGACTGATATGGTTTGGCTGTGTCCCTACCCAAATCTCATCTTGAATTGTAGTTCCCATAATCCCCACGTGTCCTGGGAGGGACCCAGTGGGAGGTAATTGAATCATGGGGATGGTTTCCCCCATGCTATTCTCATGATGTGAGTAAGTTCTCACTAGATCTGATGGTTTTATAAGAGACTTCCCCCTTTGCTCTGTTCTGATTCTTTTTTCTACCACCCTGTAAAAAGGACATGTTTACTTCTCTTTCTACCATGATTGTTAGTTTCTTGAGGCCTCCTGAGCCATGCTGAACTGTGAGTCAATTAAGCCTCTTTATAAATTACCCAGTCTTGGCCAGGTGCAGTGGCTCACACCTGTAATCCCAGCACTTTGGGAGGCCGAGGCGGGTGGACCACCTGAGGTCAGAAGTTCGAGAGCAGCCTGGCCAACATGGTAAAACCCGGTCTCTACTAAAAATACAAAAATTAGCCAAGTGTGGTGGCGGGTGGCTGTAATCCCAGCTACTTGGGAGGCTGAGGCAGGAGAATCGCTTGAACCCAGGATGTGGAGGTTGGAGTGAGCCGAGATCATGCCATTGCACTCCAGCCTGGGCAACAAGAGAGAAACTCCATCTCAAAAAAAAAAAAAAAAAAATTACCCAGTCTTGGGTATGTCCTTATAGCAGCACGAGGATGGACTAATACAGTGAGTTACATGCATGCCAGAGAGTAGGAAATAAACACATTGGAAATTTAGGGGATGGGACCTCAGAGGTGGAAGAAATGCTGCACATTATGGCGGCAAGAGGAAGAGTAGGTCAGGGCAGGCATTATGGAAATTTGAGTGGGGCCTTAAAGAGTGGATGAGTCTTTTGTTGTTAGAGATGGGGGGAAATGATGCATTTCTAGTAGAGAGAAAAATATGGCGGAAAAACATGGAAATGAGAGAGTGGAGCAGCACCAAAACTGTTTTGCAAATGAACAGTAAAAACTGGAAAATAATGTAACTGGAAATGAAGCTGAAAAGGCAGGTTGGGGCTTGAATTGCCATGCTAAGAGTTTGAGTGTTATTTTTGATAATGAGGTGTGCATTTGAGCTAGAGGAACTGTTTCCATAGACCTGTTATCCTACAAGAAAATGCAGGAACTGACAGGAGGAAGTGGGTGTGAGGGGAACATCCTATCATTTTTTCCCTTCCCCAACTCACTGACCTCAGGAGTCTGATAGATTATTATTGACTCCAAGGTAAGAGCTGCACCTTTAATTGAACACTTAGAAAAATCGGGTAGGTTCCTTTACCTAGACTTCTAAAATCTCAAGTTGTACAAAAAAAGACATAATTCCAAATCACACTTTCATGAATGATAATATCCACTGCTATGGCAGTTGCTTTGTCCGTTAGTTTTTAACCCTTTGAATAGCCAATCCCTTGAAAAGAGAAATTATTATAGCAAATTACAATAGCAAATTATTGATTGGATTTCTTACTTGGAAATGGCCTGAAAGAAAAGGAATTGTTGATATTTGTGCTTTGTAATGAAATGTTTTCATTAGCGGGCTATATAGAAAGATGTCACTGGTCCACTCTCAAGGATATTTGCAGTTTAATAGACTTCTCTTGGTTGCAGAAGGAGTAATAGCAATAGTGACAGTGGTAGTAATAATAGTGGTAATATTATAGGTCATATTTGTTTTGAATTTCCATGTCAAAAATAGTTCTCTCAATCCTGCCAACTACAGCCCTATGAAGTATTTGCTATTATTATTCCTATTTTACAGATGAGGAACCTGTTGAACAAAAAAGTCTGTGACCATAATCAAGGTCACACAGTCAGAAGGCATCCGAGCAGACACTCCACACTAGCCAGTGTGGGTTCAGAGACTGCACCCTTAATTACGTGTTGTTTAATGATACTAGTGGTATGATTCGTCATTCACAAAAAGATAATAAGTCTTGGGCATAATTACTGGAAACAGATTATAGTTCTTTGTGTTTGTTTGTTTTTGATGGGTGAAAATAATTAGCCTATATTCAAATGTGTGATCTCTTCCCTATTTGAATGTTTCTCTAACTCCAGCCATAATGAATCATAAAGGTGAATATGAATTATTATCATTCCTTCTTTTTAATCAAGTCACAACAGTTGTTAGTCATTTTTTAAAGTTTATGGCATTATTTTGAAAAGTATAGTTAATGTAAAATTTCACGATTATTCTGAAGTCGTGATTTTTTGGTCAATTTACTTCCAATATAGACTTCTTTGCATTACACAAAGGACTTTACTTTAGATTAAAGTGTTTGGCCTCATGACCAGTTACATTAACACTTTGTTCTCTGTACTTCATGTTAATGCTATTGCATTTGTTATAGACATGTGATTGTGTGGCTTTTCATTTTTATTTTTCTGTGTTCAAATATTTAAACTTCATTTGTGAATCCTGTTTTTAGTTCCATCATATAAGATAGCTCAGGGCTGGGTCCAGTCAATCACTCTAAATTCTAATCATCATAATTCTTATCTTGTTTGATAAAGGTATAAATTATGCCTAAAGGACAGTGTTCCTATGCCAGAAATAGGGAGGACCAATTAGTAAATGAATGACTCATCTTTTTGTTTATAATTTCCACAGTCTAATTTTGCTTAAGCAATGCCTCATGCTTTAATCATGAGGTTAGTGTATTAAAGTAATGGTTGATTTTTGGCTCCTCCCATATACTGTAAGACATGATATGCTAATATATTCAGACACCTAGGAATAGTTTCATTTATTGCTAGTGGTAATGGCCAATAATCAAGGCATAACTTCATAATAAGCAATTCACTTTCAGAATGAAAACACGTATAAAATATGAAGTTTTAAATTTTCTAATTGTTGTCGTCTCCTGCAGATAATGATAGTTGAACTATTTTGTCAGCTATGATTTATAAGTACAGTATTCATTATGTTCCTATTCCTTTATATTTTACTATATTCTTTTTACCTTTCTCAAATGGGACATTTCCTCAAGATAATGTATATAATTATTCTCATTAAAAACTGGTAAACCTAGAGAAAATACTCTGTATTTTATTACTGAGCAAGTCTTTACCAAACAGTTGATTTTTGAAAACATTTAATACTCTTGTAATAATTAAAGCCTTTCTGTTTCATTCCAATAACATTTCTTAGCATTTCTCTCCAGGTGAGTACATTTTGTGTTTTTAAGCTAAAAAAAGGCAACATGGCCTGCCATATATCATATTTATTATTAAATGGCTCAAAATTTTAATTGCATTTTATGTTGAAAAGCAGCATGTATTACAGAAATCTGAGGTCACTTTTAAAGTTCAAGAGACTTTTCAGAACGGTAAAATGTATATAAACTTTAAAAGAAATGTCAATGTTCTATACAATTACTGTTAAAAATGAAATAGTTAAGGATAACATGTTTTGAAAATTAAAAAGGAAAAGGGAAATCAAAATTATATTGCTTTTCTGGTGTTATGTTGACATTGTTGTAATTTTACAAGGTTTGCTATATGTTAATTTTTTTCCTTTATTTTCTCTTCTTTTTACATAAAAAATGTTGCTGTATTCCACTATGTAATGGGCAATTAAGTATTAGAACCAGCTGTTTCATCTCTGAATCTTTTGCTTATCATTGCTGGGCAAGAAGCAATCTTCAGTGGGACAAAATGAGAGTTAGTGTTATAAAATAAAAATAAATCAGAGAAAGTGAAAGGCTTTTTGGGCAGACAAGTCTTAATGGATTAAGGATGAAAAGGGCCAAGGTTAGGGCCCAAGTTCATGAAAAAATTTATTCTGATTACATGATCTTATGGCTTCTGAAATAATTATTTAAGCATGTAACATATATAGTTTGGCTTCTCATTAAGGAGTAAAGAATCGAAAGTTCTTTAGCGGAGAGTTGAATAGAGTAAATGAATCTGGCATTTTAATAGAAAAATATTACTAGCACCTATGAGGTTTTCCATTTTATGTTGATTGGCTTGCCTCAACTCATTTTTGGTTGTTTGCTTTTTGGCTAGCACCTTCATGAATCAAAACTTTCCATATATGGATGTTATTCAGCATGTCCTTTGTGAGTAATGGTTACAGGTATAAGGTGCATACAGGTGGATGTGAAGAAGGCAGTGGAGGATAACAGGAAAATGGAAGAGAATGAGGAAATATATGGTCCTGTGGTAGGAACACTGGAATTAAGGTCAAAGTTCTCAGCTTTAAATTCATACTGCACCCTTCTAAGAGTAACTGTGGACAATTTCTTTAATCTTCTTTTGCGGTTCACTTTCTCCATCAGCCTGTAGGAGAATACAGGGTCGACAAAAAAATGCTTGAGATGCTTGCCTCATAGGCTCCTACATCAGATGATGTGTGATGGTGGCTTGTAAGTGGGGACACATTATTTAGATATTAGGGGATATTCGCAAACAAGTGCTGCAAAATTTGGAGCTCCTAATACATATTCCAAAATGTCTAATAGTTTCTCTGAAACATAAACATTTATGGTGAAAAAAAACTTATGAAATCCTAGGTACAGTTTGGATGACTCAGTTTTAACAAAACATCAACTATTTCCTATGTACTTCCCCAAACGTAAGAGTTGACTACAAAATAAAATAACCTGTCTTTCTTCTTAGATTTCTATAAGAAACTTTCAATGTTGTTGATTTGTTCATTGGCTGATTTTACATGTTCTCATTTTCTTTTTATAAAGCATATGTAGGAAGAAAGAAACCTGAATTAAGATTTGTGCCTTCTTGTATAATTTTTGTTGTAGCAGGCATCAACTGCAGGCAAGGCTGAATCCAGGTTTTGGGGGCCTGAAGCTTAATCAATGTGGAGGACCTCTTTGAGGAAAAGCTTGCAAAATTACAAATACAAAATTAGATATGAAAGTGGAATTTCATGTAGAATGAGAGAACAAATTAAAATAAATCACATCCCTTTTTCTTTGATCTTTTTGGGCTATTTATTAGAAATGCTTACATAAAAATGCTTCGAGATTACAAGCTGACTTTCCCTCCTCATGTGGAACTTTACAAACCCCAGCAATTCCTAGCAGCCACATGGGCTGGTACAAGGTTTTTCTGACCCTGGCTGTGAGGAAAATCTGTTAAGCTCCTTTTTTTCTTGTTTCTCTTCATTGGGGCTACCAAAGTACCCTACACAACTCTTTAAAAAGCATGAGAAGACACTTTTTGAAGGATTACAATCTTTTACCCCTTCAGTGTAACTGTTAAGTGTTATCAGGCAATGATCACCAAAGGGTTCTTCATATAGTGTTTTGTTTGTTTGTTTTTTGTTTTTGCCTATGAATTTTAATAAAATTTCCTAGAGGTTAGACAAGGAGGCTTTGAATGATCAATTGCTTTCTACCTCAAGGTGATTTGTATTTTGTTTTGTTTTCCAACTACCTTTCTTCCTTCCTCCTCAAGGCTGGTGCAGGCTTCATTTACTTATTTATTTTTAGTCTCTTTAATTTCATGGCGTATAGTAGTCATTCTCAAACTTGGCTGCACATCATCTGGAGAGCTTTCAGAACTACTCACGTGCAGTTACACTCCCAGAGATTATTATGCAATTAGTCTGGGGTGATTTTACCATGCAGCTAAAGTTGAGAACCATTGTCTAAGACCCCAACAATCTATATGTCCTTAAGATCGATCAAGTTGAGAACCATTGTCTAAGACCCCAACAATCTATATGTCCTTAAGATCGATCAAGTTGAGAACCATTGTCTAAGACCCCAACAATCTGTATGTCCTTAAGATCTATCTTTATTTTTTTAAAGGGGCAGAAATGGCTGAAAAATCTAGTGGTAAATATGCATATAAGGCCCATTAATTTGACACTGTTTTGTTTAAAAATAAGAAGGCTGCTGGGTTATTTTCAAATAGTGAAGATAATTGTTATCTTACTGAATAATTCTTAAAATCAATTTGGACATTGCAATATCCTCTTAACCACTGAAAACAGGCAGAATTTAGAGATTAACTTCATTCTGGTCTTTAGAGTTACTGACTTTTGTAACTTTATTCAAACTAGATGGCTCCATTTATCAGGCTAGAAGTTTCTGGTTTCTTAAGATTTCTTAAAACTTTATACTTGATGATCCCTTTACTTGAGGAGAGTCAGTGGCAGATCACAGAGTACAGAGCAGGGTAAACAGAAAAGAGAGGGCTGAAAGCTGTGCTATACAGTAGAACGGCTCTAGGATGGGGAAGGACAAATGGGAAAGTTGGTGCGAGGTACTGATTCTCAAGTCCAAGTCAGACACTCCACCAAGTTAGAGGATGTGAGCAAGTTTCTCTGTCATTCTGTGCAGGGAATGACAGTGTAAAGATTTACCTTCTGAAATAGATGTTACTTCAGTGATGGGACT
Source organism: Pongo pygmaeus (assembly GCF_028885625.2). NCBI lineage: Eukaryota > Metazoa > Chordata > Mammalia > Primates > Hominidae > Pongo > Pongo pygmaeus. The sequence continues at coordinate 13,645,831 of NC_085930.1, read as the reverse complement.
AAGGTGAAGAGATCCCTTTTTAAGTGTTCTCAACAACCCAGCAACTGAGGTGTGATGCTGATCCGAGTGTTTTTATTAGACTTTTTGATGTGGGTAGATGTGTACAACCAGAGGGCATGTTTTTTTCCAGAATGAGGCAGGATTCTGTAGTGGCCGGGACTGAAGCAAAGGCCACATCCTTTTGTGAGTAACACAATCAATTTAGCATGTTGTGACCAGCACTTAAAAATAAATGAAATTTAATAGAACTGGTAGAAAGTGCTGTGGGGTAACTGCTGCTTCACAGAACTTAAATGGATCAACCTAGACTCAGAGTGTGTGGAATGAACTTCCAACTAAGCATACTTAAGAGAGAAGAAACCTAGAACAAAGGGAATCCTCACAGTAGCTTGGTACTTTTAGTTCTAGAATATCTGAACAAAAGCTAAGAGTTGTGAGTAGGGTAGTGGAAGGCTGGGGATTATTTCAAGTGCCTCCTCTGGGAGTTAGGAAGAAAACAGGCAAAGTATGGTATTTTGATAGAGTACTGTGGAAATAGGATGTCTTGGTAGAGAAAACAGTGCATCTTGGTATAAGAAAAAGTTTTACTGTTTCAAATATTAGTGAAGAATGAAGGTAGCCACTAAAGGAGGAAAAAATATATACCAGGATGTCCACATTTCTAAGAGGAAAAAGAATATATAGCAGCTTGATTAAACCAATCACACTAAGAAAATAGGTAACAATGTATGATAAATGATAAACATAAAACAAGATTTAAAAAGTAAAATAAATTATTTAAATCATTAAAAAAATGTTTAAGGCAATTCTTCTGTCAACCTAAAGAAAAGAACTGAGGCAAAATTAATATAACTTGAGAGTTTATTTGGGCCACATTTGAGGACTGCAGCCTGGGAGCATCGTTTCAAGTTGCCCTGAATATACACCCTGATTAACCACAGTTATAAGAAGGTTTTCAAAGGAAAAGAGGAGACAGTTCCTAAGTGGTTTACCAAAAATTTATGTTAAAATAACATAGGCTATTATTGGCTATACATTGTTCTTTGTATCACAGATTTCAGGAACATGAAGATAATGGGTGAGGCAGCTGCTCAGGACCAAAATTACTTTGAACAATGATCCCTGAACATGGGGAGAATGTGACTGAAGTACCTACTCTTGTCTCTCTGGACCTGATACATTTTGAATACCTCACACAGCTCAGAACACTCTGAGCTATTTTCCTTTTCTCACTTCTGTTGAAAGGAAAAGGGACAATAAGCTAAATAAAAACAGAAACAAAAATTCCAGTTAAATACAGCTTATAAAAATAATTGAACAAAGTAATAAATTATGCCAGTAAAAAAGATATATCTGGCCAGGTGCAGTGGCTCATGCCTATAATCCCAGCACTTTGGGAGGCCGAGGAGGGCAGATCATGAGGTCAAGAGATGGAGACCATCCTGGCCAACATGGTAAAACCCCATCTCTATTAAAAATACAAAAATTAGCTGGGTATGGTGGTGTGCACCTGTAGTCCCAGCTACTCGGGAGGCTGAGGCAAGAGAATCACTTGAACTAGGGAGGCAGAGGTTGCAGTGAGCCGAGATCGTGCCACTGCACTCCAGCCTGACAAAAGATGGAGACTCCATCTTAAAATATATATATATATCTCACTGTGTGTTATGGTCCAAAAAATTAATAGCCACTATTTTAGGTAGTTGGATGATTTCAACCTGAGTGTTATGTACTTGGTTGGTTGATACACTTTTTCTTTCATTTATTCAACAAATATTTATTAAAATCCTTAATGTTTTTCAAGTACTGGGGAAAATGTATGCATTACAAAGAAAATAAGAAAAACAGTTCCTGATTTCATGGTGTCTACATTCTAATGGAGTAGATAAGTAATAAACTATTTAGTAAGCCAAAAATAACTTCCTGCTATAATAAGAGTTCTGCGGGAAAGAGACGGGGTGCTTGCTATAGAATAACAGGAGGTGACATAATGTAGAAGGTGTGATCAGGGAAGGTTACTGAGAAAGTGACATTTAGTTGAATTCACTTCAACTTCTGTTGGATACAAGATTTGAATTTTCACATCTGATATTTTACTGCTAGTTTCCTGTTTCTCAACCTCAAACCTCACATAACATTTATAAAGGGAGTTATTTCATTTTCCTCTATAAAATGAGGATCTAATTTCTACAGAATTACAATGGGCTCATCCACTTAATTAAATTATTTGGAATCGAATTAGACTTATTGTATTTGCCTTTAAGTTTAAAAATACATCTGAATGTGAAGGGAAGGAAAAGAAACTCTAAAACAAATCTCTAAACCAGTCTTCTAAAAATAACATCAAAAACCCAAGTAATTAGCTAAATAGGCTTCATATTCAAAGAGAAATTACCAATTAACCTTCCCCTGGCCCCCTATGAGGAAAGACAGCAAGAGAGTTGAAGAGTGAGGAATTCCTGCAGTGGGAGGATCTGATCCATTTTGCGGGACGCCCTTGCTGAAGGCAATACTCACTTGAAAGAAAATCCCAGCCACTGATTCCACTTAAGTTTAGAACCTCTTAAGGGCTGAAAGGGAGAGCTTTGTTTGCTGAGAGAAAAACAATCAAGATGCGGAAGGAGTTGGCTAAGGAAAGTCTGCCCAGAGTCAGGTCTGTTTTCTGTCAGTAAGTTTGGGTTTGGCAATAGATATAACCAAGACAATTGTTTTATTTTGAGCTCAATGCTGGTGAGATGCAATACAAACATTGTCTAAGCTGTATAATCTTAATTTGCTGATAAAAGGAGGATGTTATGTTTGTGTTATCATCAAATGCCTTTCTGGAATTCAGACACTATGTGCCATACCGACTCCTTCTCCTTGGTAGGTTAGGCTGTCCTTACGTGACTTACAGAAGCAGCATATTTTAAAAAAATCCTTACCTGAAAATTGAAAATAGAAAACCAAAAGCTGAGTATTCTCTTTTCATTGCTCCCATAACACTATCTGTCCCTCTATTTTTGTATTTAGTGAATAGTTTTAACACTGCTTATAAATGTTTTCCTTTAGATTATGAACTCCTTGAGGGATCTTGTATTTTTCTTTCTTTCCTTTCTTTCTTTCTTTCTTCCTTTCTTTCCTTCCTTCCTTCCTTCCTTCCTCCTTCCTTCCTCCCCCTCCCTCCCTCTTCCCCTCTCTCTCCCCCTCCCCTCCTCTCACCTCCCCTCCCCTCCCCTCCCCTTCCCTTCCCTTTCTGTCTCATTCTATCACCCAGGCTGGATTGCAGTGGCACGATCTCACTGCAACCTCTGCCTCCCAGGTTCAAGCGATTCTCATGCCTCAGCCCCCGAGTAGCTGGGATTACAGGCACATGCTACCACGCCCAGCTAATTTTTGTATTTTCAGTAGAGTCGGGATTTTGCTATGTTGGCCATGCTGGTCTCGAACTCCTGGGCTCAGGGGTGATCCGCTTACCTCAGACTCCCAAAGTGCTGGGATTATAAGCATGAGCCACCGCACCCAGCCAGATCTTGTTTACCTTTGTAATATCAGTGCCAAACCATTTCTGACCTACTTAGACAATGCTGAATTTAAAACAAAATTGGGAATGCTTTACCAACCTTACTTAAAACATATAAACTCACTCCAGCTTGGGCTTTTGTCCCTTTCCCTGTGATAAAATTATGTTTGCCAGTGACTGCCATGGTCTTCAGTGGCCGATACTGTACCTATCATCAACGTTGCGCATGATTAGCTTTGCTTTCCTTCTGGGACAACATAATTTTTTGTTTTTCTCCCTTCCTCAACCACTGGAGTGCCTCAGGGCTCAGGCCTAGGATCCTTTCTTCATCAACACTGTCCACATGATCTTATTTACTCTCTTTGAATGTGGCATCCACATTTGTATTGAAACCCCAAGAGCTCCCCGTTAAACAGCAGTATCATCCTGCTAGTAGCTTTCACTTGGTTACATAACTGGGATCTCAATTGTACCTGGCCAACATCAAGTCCTGATTTTTCTCCCTCAAGCCAGTTTCTCTGCAAATCTTTTCCTTCTTTATAAATGGCAAGTCCACCCTTCCAGGGACTCAGGACCCCAAATTTGGAATGTCCTTCACTCCTTTGTCTGCTACCCCACATAGTGAATTTACTACAACAATCTAGTTGTCTCCTCCCTCAATATGTATTCAGAAACTGACCACTTTCCCCCACTGCTATTACTATTGTCCAAGCCAATGTAGTCTCTGATTTGGACTAAGATTTGAAGCCTGAGCATTTAATTACAAAGTTCATGTTCCTTTCACCTTTTCTAGGTGGTTTTCAAACCTGGCTGTACATTAGAATCTGCTGGGAAACTTTAAAAACAACTAATATCCAGGCATCAAATCACCTCAGATCCCCTGATGTAATTTGTCTGGTGTGGAGCCCAGGCATGGGTAATTTTTCTTATTTTGATAATCTGTGGGTGATTCAAAGGTATAGTTGGGATTGCGAACCACTGCCATGTCATGTTGAAGGTGTGGGTGGGGGTTGAAGTATATCATAATGTAATGTTTTAAAAGTGTGGTCTGCGAACCCCAAATATCTGAGACAGGTCTCAGTCAGTTTAGAAAGTTTATTTTGCCAGAGTTAAGTATGTGCACCTGTGACACAGCCTCAGGAGGTCCTGATAAGATGTGCCCAAGGTAGTAGGGGCACAGCTTGGTTTTATACATGATTTTAGGGAGCTAGGAGACATCCATTAATATATGTAAAATGTAGATTGGTTCCATCCAGGGGGCTTCCAGGTCATAGGTAGGTAAGAGACAAACGGTTGCATTCTTTTGAGTTTCTGATTAGCCTTTCCAAAGGCAGCAGTCAAATATGCATTTATCTCAGTGAGCAGAGGTATGACTTTGAAGTCTGTCTGTCCTTTGTCCACTAGGAAATTCCTTGTGAGGGAGGTGTGTAGCTTTTTTATTTAGTAGCTATCCTTCTTTTTTTTGTTTTGAGATGGAGTTTCACTCTTGTTGCCCAGGCTAGAGTGCAATGGCGCAATCTCAGCTCACTGCAACCTCCGCCTCCCAGGTTCAAGTGATTCTCCTGCCTCAGCCTCCTGAGTAGCTAAAATTACAGGCACCTGCCACCATGCCTAGCTAGTTTTTTTGTATTTTTAGTAGAGACAGGGCTTCCCTATGTTGGCCAGCCTGGTCTCGAATTCCTGATCTCATGATCCACCCGCCTCGGCCTCCCAAAGTTCTGGGATTACAGGTGTGAGCCACCATGCTCGGCTGCTAGCTTTTTAAAGAATAAAATGGGAGGCAGATTTGCCCTAAGCAGTTCCCAGCTTGACTTTTCCCTTTGGCTTAGTAATTGTGGGGTCCCAAGATTGATTTTCCTTTCACAGGTCCAAGATCAACAGCATCAGTCTTCTCTGAGGACTTGCCACAATTGCAAAACCCTGAATTAGAGACTCAAGGCTTACGGTTTAACAACCCACATTTTAACAAGCCATCTAATGCACAGCCAAGTTTGAGAACCCTTAACATAGAGATTAAGGGCCTTGACTTTGGGCTGAAAAAGATCTAGGTTTTAAATGGACTTTCAACACTCGATAGCCATGCACACTAAATCAAGTAACTCAATGCCTCTAAGCCTCAATTTACCTAGATGTGAACAAAAGTAATGTTATTTACTGCTCTGAAAAATAATGAGATAGTTAATGTAAATCACTTGGCCCATACCAATTGTTCAACAAATAGTAATGAATACTAAGGGGCATTTTGGAAAGAGTAATGAGTCAGAATCTGAGCCTATAAGTAAGCCTATTTTTAAAGATCTGGGGAAGATAGTTATGGGAATATGAAGTAGGTAATCTGAGAATTGTATGAGTATATTATGCTTTAGAAGACACTCAACAGCTAATATTGAAAAATGGACAAAAATGTCCAGCCTATGGAATACTTAAAGAGCTGGTTTCCTCAACAGAATTGGAACTAACTCATGCATATTGTTGGACATATAATAGTTATATAACTAATAGTTATACTAACATTTCCTACTTTTTCATTTTGTTAGATAAAGATATTGCTGACTTGCTTTTAGGGTCAGCTGTTTAAATACTCTTTGGATGTTTAGATAATAGATTTGGTCATGCAAAGTACTGATGGCAAATGGGTTGGATTTGAACTTTGGGCTTAAGTAAACTTCCTTTTTGAGCCAGGCCTCACTTCCTCCTTTTCTCCCTTAGAGATCCGGAGTCTAAAAGCATTTGTATGTGGCCAACAGGAGGAAGGCATCTGTTGAGAGAATGAAAGGATTCCTGAGATTTTAAATCAGATTCACCTGTTTATTCTGGCATTTTTCTTTTGCGGTTTAGTGACAAAGGACTTTGTATGTGTATGTATGTGTGTGCACATGTGTGCATCTTTAAGATATCCTTACAAGGTTACCAAATATTATTATCTGTTTTAAATTACTTAGAATGACTGCATGTTATATCTATCTATCTATCATCTATCTATCTATCTATCATCTATCTATCATCTATCATCTATCTATCTATCATCTATCTATCTATCATCTCTCTATCATCTATCTATCTATCATCTATCTATCTATCATCTATCTCTATCAATCGATCATCTATTAGTCTGTCTGTCTATTTATCTGTGTGTGTGTGTGTGTGTAAATTGTAAAATAGTAATGCCAGAAAATGGCCTTATAGTCTTTTAGGGTATTTGTAATTGGATTTACTATTACCACTGAAATTGTCATAAATTTGAGGAATGTGAGGTGTTGTACAAAAGAATTGAACTCAGGCCTGATTCCTTTGCTTCAGAAGATGCTTCAAGTAGATTAGATAAAATCCTGGAGGTGCTTGAAAAGTTTTGAAAAACAATGAGAATTTAAACTTGAAGATAGGTAGATAGAAATGAGAATTTAAACTTGGAGATGGGTAGATAGAAATGAGAATTTAAACTTGGAGATAGGTAGATGGAAAGAAGAATTCTTGGGCAAGATGGAAGTATTGATTTGAGAACATTTGCTGAAAAATGTGAGTGCAGGGGATATTGCATAATACACTGGCACATACACATGAAGAGAGTTCTCAGAAACATGGCACAGTGTTGGAGAGAAAATGCCAAAAATAATTTTCCCATTGATCTAAAAGTTCAGTTTTTGGTTTAATATTTCTCATGAATTTAGGATAAAAACAATTGATCTAACTAATTGGTTTATGTTTAAATATGACTTTAACAGGTATTCTATCAGGATGTAAAATTTTTATTCATGGAGTTTAGAATATGATCATGTCACTTATGTGAAAAAATAACAATCAGTGAATCAAAAGATATACTATAGTATAGCAAATTTTGAATTGTGGTTCAGGCATTGATTTCATTAAAATTTCTGTTATTGAAATGAAAAAATAACATAAGCAGATATACATTTGGATAGTCAAAAAGGGAGAGAATCTCAGTTTATGCATTTAAGCAGTTTTCAGTAATACATTACTGCAAAGTTTGTAATACATTACTGCAAAGTTTATAATACCATGAATTCTAGATCAGTACTCTAAATGAGGCAATTAAACTTTCGTGTAAGTACTTGTGTCTTTCTTCTGAAAAAATACCGGTCACTAATTTTCTGTTTCATATTTGTTAAAAAGAAAGCTTTATAGTTTAATTTTACCCTGGTTAACCTTAACTTTTCAACAGATTATTGAAGATTTGTAAGACTATTTACTCTACTAATCCATAAAAAATGAGGTTACCATAGTAACTAGAACGTCTTTAATACTCTGCTTATGTAACCTCTGAGATTCAGAATAGTTTTTCATCTGAACTCCTATCAGCTACACTGATTTCAGATGCTCTATTGAACTTTGTACTATAAAGGGAAGTGCTTTCTTTACTGATTATGCAAGCCTGGGTATTTTTAAACAATTTGTTCATAATATAGTCCAAGTGCCTTGGATGTTTGGGAAATTTTAAAGGCAGAAATAATTTAAAAGCACTTTCAAAAGACTGTGGGAATAGCAAAGAGTGGTGGTGGAATATTTGTTTAAGTAACTGTGGACTTAAGAGTTTCAATTTTCAGAAATGCCTTGAAGTAAAAAGGATCAGTCGTTTGATGCATATGTTATTCTGAGAAATTCTTCTATAGGGAGATTACATCTTGTTATTGGGAGACTATCTTATTAACTCAGATCATGTAAAGAAACACAAATCTTGCTTACTTCCTAATAAGTTCTGCTACAAATAATATATACATGATTTTTGCAAGGAATGAGTGGAATTGAGGTTCTGGAAATTTAACACACTCTTCCTATGGCTCATTTTCATGGTGTTGCCTCTATTTGGAATGATTTCATCATTTCTGCGCACCTCCATCCCTAGCATGCCCCTAATATTTCTTGGTTTACTTTTATTTATTCTTTACATCTTATCTGAGATGTCATATTCTCTAGGAATATTGCTACGTTAAGACTTTTTATACATGCTTGTATAATACCTCTTGAAGATAGTTTCATGACTAATTATAATGGTTGGTTCACTTGTCTGTCACTCACTTGCTCAGGTGTCCTGAAGGAAAAGGCCAAGGTATTATGGCTTGGCCTTGGTGCTGTGGGCTTGAAGACCCATTTAGTGCCTTCATTCATAGTAGGTTTCCAATAAATATTATGTCCATTAGCTGTATTAGTTTCCTATGGCTGCCATAACAAAATACCACAAACTGGGAAGCTTAAAACAACAGAAATTTATTTTCTCCAGTTCTGGAGGCTAGGTGTCTGAAAAAAAAGGTGTTAGAGTTGGTTCCCACTGGAGGATTTCAGGGAGGATCTGTTCCATGCTTTTCTCCTAGCATCCTTGCAATTACTGGCAATCCTCGGTATCCCTTGGTTTGCAGTCATCACATCACTCTAATCAATCTCTGACTCTATCTTCATATAATGTTCTCCCCTGTGTCTTTGTCTGTCTCTTCTCTTCTCATAAGGACATCAGTTATGTTGGATTAGGTCCACCCTGTGACCTTATCTTAACTATGTCTCCAAAGACCCTATTTCCAAATAAGGTTACATTTACAGGTATCAGAGTTTAGGATTCCAAGAAATCTTTTAGGGGACACAACGCAGCCTGCAACAGTAACAGTCTAGTGCATTTTGCCTTTAGGACTGGATTGATATACAATCTTAACCAGGGGCAGGTTAGTCACTAAGTTGCTAACTAGTTCATTGCTTAGTCATTTTACTTAACAGGATGACATTCACAGAATGAAAAGTACTTGGTCTGATTATTTGAATTGTCTTGACATCCAGACCTGATAACTCCTTAGATAATTTTATGTACTGATAGTGGTCTCTGTGATTCAGTCAGCAAATGTATGAACTAGTTTGCTATATGGATACAACTTCAGCAGTTCTAAAAAGGATAAATTTATTTGCAGCAATTTCAGAAAGAATTAGGCCCAAGGAACTGTGTCGTATTCAGGGTTGTTAATTCTTATGTGTAACTCAAATTCTCACATTTTTAATTTGGGTCATCTTTATTTGGCACCCACTGCAAGGCAGGGGGAGAGGAGGCAACAGAAAAGTTATTTCTTGACATTTAGAAACTAGTTGATTAACATGCAAATTTTATTCGAAGTAATACAAAATATGCATCTATTATTTTTGGTTCATCAGATTGAGTTATTTTTAATTTTAATAAGATGCAACAATAATTAAGTGATTTAAAATATATAATTTAATAGTGAACTAGTTTTGCAGTAGCAATGATTGCCAGGTTGCTCACGAAGTTCCAGGTACAATATCGGCTACAAGATCCAACAGGCAGTAGGCAGAGAATGGGACCTGGAAACCAGTCCACACTGGTGACGACCAGAGAAGTTTTTAGAGTTCCAGGGAGAGGATAGCAAATAAACTCGAACTGGCACTAGGCAGGAGAGGGATTTTTACACGTGTGTATGTGTTTGTGTATGTGTGTGTGTGTGTCTGTTTCCTTTTTAAATATTGTTTTAGGTTAAAAGGTTGATGTGGTTTGGGATCTAATTGGGTGTGAATGTGGACAGGTGGAAATATACATGAATGTTGATGGTCTGTATATTTAGTACATAAATGGATATTGCAGCTACTGGTAGATGCTTTGCAACTTCCGAAAGATATGTGTCCTAGTTCTCTAAGTTAATAAGATGTTAGTGTTTTAGAATATAAAAAATTATCACAAGGGGTTTTCTTGTTTTTATTATTCCACTAAGCCAGCAGGGGGAAGTCACACATTACTTTTTGGTGGGCTTCAGAAATATTTCTTCAGACTTTTTCTTAAAAAGGTCCATGCTCTTAGTAAAAAAAAAAGTAAATAATTTAAAATAGAGAACTTGTAGTTACGATTCTCATAAGCATCAATTCTAAAAAAGCAGCCTGAAACTTTAAATTCTTTACCTTTTCTAAATAAAAAATAAACACCTCAGTATTCCTGGCAGAAAATATTAAATAATTACCTTGTTGTTGAGATATGAATAATGTTTCCAAATGGTTAATTTTATTTGTAACATCAGAAATGTAATCACTGAATTTAAATGACACTGCAAAAAGTAAAAGAGAATCTCTTCGTCAATATTTAGTGCTAGAAGTAAATTATTTTGATATATGCCACTGTATTCTTCATCTGGTTTTTTATTTTTTGCAGTTTAAAAACATCTGAGGAAGATAGAAAACATTTTATCTTTCAAGATACAAACAAGAATAGCTCTTTGCCAACAGAAAACATAATATGCGGACTCTATGGCTATTGTTTCTGAGAACATAAGAGATGATTACATCACATTGTGTATTCTGTAGGAAAAACACTGTAATGCTTATGTGGCTAATAATGGAATGATCTAAGTCAATATATTGTTCAGTTTTGAGTGACATAGAAGAATTACACTATTATTCTATGTATTTTGGTTTCTGCACTAAGTTAATCATGTTTACTGTTTCATAATCAATTATCATTCACTTATTTTGTAAAATTTTAGCATCTGCATTTAATGTTACTCTATTGTTTCTGTTTACTACAGCTGGTTGCAATAGACACAGAGGACAATTTCAGAGCTATGTATAAAAGGTCACAAAAAGTAAACATTCAAAACAGAAACATCTTACTTCCAGAAAGTATAAAATTGATGTATGAGTAAGATGTCAAAAGTTATGAAAACTGGAATGTGTTCATCTCATTATATGTAAATGCATCTATTTGAAAAATGTGTTTTTTAAAGTAAATCATTAGGTAACATTTATCTTAAAAATCATAAATTCTCCATCATTATGATTGTTCTATGTTGCCAATTACATATAAATGTTAAATTGCAGAGAAAACAAATAGAAAATAATCATCACATATTTAAAAATTTGCAAAAATATAAAAAGTTATAAAAAAATTCAGGTCAAGAAATAGAACAAAGGGCATAAAAATAGTACTTACTATAAAGACAAAACCATATAATTTATATAATACATATTTTATAGAATTTTAGTTATACTAGACACACACACACACACACACTAAACGCTAAAATGTGGAGTAAAAAATTTACAGTGGGAAGGCAGGCAGAACAAGGTGACAAGATAGCTATACCTCCAAATCTATATCCTCCATCACCAAGACTTATTTCAAAATGTTAAACCTAGAAGTGTATCCAGTAACCAGCCTTCAGAAGAATATTTTTTCCAAAGTGCTGTTGAATTAAAATCATAAATGGCTAATGGAATAGGAATGAAATAATTATTTTCTTTCATTTGCTGGAGAAAATACTGAGCTATGAGCTTTTCTTTTCACTACTGGGGTTAAAATTTTAAGCATTCTAGATAAGTAAATCTTTTTTCTAAAGATTTACGTTCAGCAGCTGAATTTTAAAGCTGTGAGAACACAGCAGTTATATGTTAAGCCTAGTGCAAACCTGACCTAGATTATTTTCACTGACTAAAAATTATGAAAAATACCAATAATTTTATTGGCAAAAAGATACATAGAATAAGTAGTAATCTTAAGAACTAAACAAGGCATCCAGACATACTGAAAAATATGGGGCAAAGCAATTAGAGAAAAATTAGTCATTTTCTTCTAGATAGATTATATATTCTTATCAGTAAGGTTTATGACTATTATCTTTATTTCCCCACCTGCTCTTCCAGGAATAGCTGCATGTAATAGTTACTAAATACATATTTTTTAAATGATCAGGTTTCCTTTTAATTCATGTAACATTTAAATCTGTAAATGTAATCACAGAAAGTCACCTCATTTTTAGCTTTACTGATTGGAGATGAGGATTGATATTACGATAAGAGTGATACAACATATGGTAGACCTAAGTGCATGAATTTTGTATTCCCAGGTATCATTTAAATTTCCTGTCATTTTATGTTGTTATTTGTAATATCTTTGTGTTAACATGCCTCATGGTAATTTAGGAGCAGTGACACAGTCTTACTAAAAAAAATGCTAGGGCTCTTGGCTTAAAATGTTCACTTGCATTTAATATTACAGAAATTTACATGTTGGGATTAAGTGGCCTGAAAATGTAAGATAAAATGGAAGTAACGCAACCTACTGCAATAATATTGTGCCAATATTCAGGCAGGGCACAGAGGAAAAACGCAACAGGTTTTGAAACCAATCAAATTAATCACAGCCTAAGCTGGACAAGAGAGAGGGAACGATTGCTATTCATCAGATCATGCTGTGATGATGAAGGAAACAGATCTGATAATTTGATGACTGGGCTATAGATACAGAATTTTGGAAATCTTTCTCAAGTAACTAACTTCTGGGAATGTGTGCGGTATTTCTATGGCTTGGAAGTAGGAGTTGAATCGCTCTTATAACTCGTATGTTTTAAGGTGAGCAACCCAGACGCAACAAAAACTGTTCAAATATGAGATCGAGCAATAATTCATGATTCACAGACAACAATCAGGGAAAGGGAGCTAATAGTATGAAACTGATAAACAGAATATCAGAGTAGTAGCCCTTGAGTATTATGAGCCAGAGATCTATACATGCAATTATAGGCTCCCACTTTTCATTTTAATGTCATGTTAACCCCTTAAAACCTTTTATTTGTGTCCAATAGAATCAATGTACCTAATAGTCCTTCAACTCATAGACTCTACCTCAGGGTGGTAATTTGAGAGCCTGGGATGCCAGCTGAGGGAAGACATGGGAAGACAGCCAAGATCAGCACTGCCTGTCTGTCAGCCCCTACTTGATTTTCCTTGCATCAATGGAGCTATCTAAAGAAATTGCTAAATGGAGTGATGGATGTATTTGTTAATAATGTCTTTATCTATATAATGAAGTGATGGTTGGTACTCCTGGCCTCTGAGAATTTTTGAATCCAGATTTTATAAAATATATAAGTCTTGCATTACTGTGAGGCAGCAAGACAGTGTATCTCTTTGAAATAAAGGTGAACTTGACTAAAATTTCAGATCTAACATTTTCTAGCTGTATGACTTTGGACACCTCGCTTATTCTCTTTTCCTCACTTTCTTCATTTATAAAATGGAGATGTTACATGTCCATTTATATGGTTCATATAGCAAACACTTCGTATGGTTGCTGTAAAGAGAAAATGAAATCATCTATGTGAACTGCTTACTGGAATACTGACAGGTAGAAGATGCTTACTTATTAATAGCTGTTTCTATGGCCACAAGATGCTCTTAACTATCTAAAATCTTCATCATTTGGAAATGAATACTATTATTTAAACTTGGGAGCTATCAAATGCATTTCATATTTTCTGTTTGAAAAATATGATGTAAAATAAGTTAATACCAAGGAAATATTGGTAGTTCACAAAGTCATTTGCAATAGTCTCCCAAGACTGAATACTTTGGGGCACCAAATTATGTAAGGCTAGATAAGTACTTCTGCATTTTAATAAGTGAAGCTGATACTATAACTTTTTAAAGTAATGATGTATTTTCATGGCTCCTGTCTCTGTAAAAGCCAAGTGTTCAAAGAAATGCATTAAAAAATTAATGGATATACGAATGCTTTTGGTCTCCACTCTCTTCTTGCTATGACAGACAAAACAACAGGTGAAAGGAGAGCTTATTATTTCAAAGAGATAATTCCTTAAGTTAAAATGGCAGTGTTTTCTTTCTTTCTTAGGATTTCCTTTTACAGGAAGGGTTAAACAACTATTATAGGTTGAATTTTGACCTCTTCAAATTCATATGATGAAGTCCTAACTCTCAGCATCTCAGAATGTGAACTAACTTAGAAGTATGGTTGTTGCAGATGTAATTAGTTAACATAAGGTCATATTGTAATACAGTGGGCCGCTAATCTGATAAGACTAGTGTTCTTTTTCTCTTTTTTTAGACGGAGCCTCTCTCTGTCGCCCAGGCTGAAGTGCAGTGGTGCGATCTGGGCTCACTTCAAGCTCCGCCTCCCGGGTTCCCGCCATTCTCCTGCCTCAGCCTCCGGAGTAGCTGGGACCACAGGTGCCGCCACCACGCCCGGGTAATTTTTTGTATTTTTAGTAGAGACGGGGTTACACCGTGTTAGCCAGGATGGTCTCGATCTCCTGACCTAGTGATCCGCCCACCTCGGCCTCCCAAAGTGCTGGGATTACAGGCGTGAGCCACCGCGCCCAGCCAAAGACTAGCGTTCTTATGAAAAGGGGAAATTTAGACACAGACATGCACAAAGAGAGAACACCATGTGACCACGAAGGAGGAGATGAGGGTGATGCGTCCAAAGGCCAAGGAATGCCGGTGGTGGCCAGCAAAGCACCAGAGGCCAGGAGAGAGGCATACAATGGATTCTCTCTCACAGCTCTAAGAAAGAATCAACCGTGCTGAAACCTTATCTTGAACTTCTATCCTCCAGAAGTGTGAGACAATAAAATTCCTTTGTTTAAACCACCAGTTTGTAGTACTGTGTTACAGTACCCCAATGAACTAACACCAGACAATTAATTAGAATATGAATTCTGGGGAACTGTGTATAAACTTGTATTCATCTTCACAGAGTTATTGCTATGAAATAAGTTACCACGATTAAGTAGCTTAAAAAAACACACATTTATTATCTGACAGTTTCTATAGGTCAAGAGCCCAGGCACAGGTTAGCTTGATTCTCTGTTCAGTTTCTCACAAGGCTGTGATCAAAGTGTTAGCCAGGCTACATTCTTGTTTGAAGGCTTGGAATAGGGAAGAATCTACTTCCACACCCATTCAGGTTGTTGGCAGAATTCTTTTCCTTGTGGTTGCATGACAGCTTCCTATTTTTTCCCCTAATTGTTACCTGGGGACTAGTCTCTGCTCCTAAAGGCTATCTGCTGTTCCTTACTTGGTACCCGCTACACAGTCAGTTCACAACACTGGCTGTTCACTTTTTCAGGGTTCTCTTACTCCATTCTACTAAGTATAGGCATCCAGTGGAGCCTTATGTAATGTAAGGTGATGTTAGTAGCATCTCATCACCTTTGCCATATTATATTGGTGAGATAAATTCACAGGATTTTTTTTTTTTTTAGACTGATGCTCGCTCTGTCGCCCAGGCTGGAGTGCAGTGGCACGATCTTGGCTCACTGCAAACTCTGCCTCCCGGGTTCAGGCCATTCTCCTGCCTCAGCCTCCCAAGTAGCTAGGACTACAGGTGCCCGCCACCATACCTAGCTAATTTTTTGTATTTTTTTAGTAGAGACGGGGTTTCACCATATTAGCCGGGATGGTCTTGATCTCCTGACCTCGTGATCCACCTGCCTCAGCCTCCCAAAGTGGTGGGATTACAGGTGTGAGCCACCACGCCCAGCCAATTCACAGGTTTTATGCACACTCAAAGGGAGATTAACTACACAAGGATGTAACTTATTAGGAGTCACTCTAGGGTGGGCTGATAAAAAATGGTATTTTTGTTTGTTTGTTTTGTAACAAAAAAGCACCATCAGCATTCACATGTGCACATGCGCAGGAACACACACACACACACACACACACAGACACACAAAGCAGATCAGCTGTTCAATTAGAAAATCATCATAGCATAACAACGCCTGCAACTCCATCATAATCATGTTCTAAGGACAGGGCTGTAGAGTTCTATTTATCTGAGGAAGATTAACCACTACAGACCAAGCCAAGATACTCTGGGATGTCCATTGCCATTCTTCAAAAGGCTCTTTAGTTTTTCAATATTTCCCAAGCTATGATTAAACGTATTAACATCTTTTATATACATAGAAAAGAGATATTTAAACACCTCTGGTCTACACCTAAAATAAGAATGAAATGTTGGGGGGGGTGGAGCCAAGATAGCCAAATAGGAACAGCTCCAGTCTACAGCTCCCAGCATGAGCGACGCAGAAGACCGGTGATTTCTGCATTTCCAACTGAGGTACCAGGTTCATCTCACTGGGGAGTGTCGGACAGTGGGTGCAGGACAGTGGGTGCAGTGCACCAAGCATGAGCCGAAGCAGAGCAAGGCATTGCCTCACCCGGGAAACACAAGGGCTCAGGGAATTCCCTTTCCTAGTCAAAGAAAGGGGTGACAGACGGCACCTGGAAAAATCGGGTCACTCCCACCCTAATACTGCGCTTTCCAACCGTCTTAGCCAACGGCACACCAGGAGATTATATCCTGCGCCTGGCTCGGAGGGTCCTACACCCAAGGAGCCTCACTCATTGCTAGCACAACAGTCTGAGATCAAACTGCAAGGCGGCAGCGAGGCTGGGGGAGGGGCGCCCGCCATTGCCGAGACTTGAGTAGGTAAACAAAGTGGCTGGGAAGCTCGAACTGGGTGGAGCCCACTGCAGCTCAAGGGGGCATTCCTGGCTCTGTAGACTCCACCTCTGGGGGCAGGACATAGCTGAACAAAAGGCAGCAGAAACCTCTGCAGACTTAAATGTCCCTGTCTGACAGCTTTGAAGAGAGTAGTGGTTCTCCCAGCATGCAGCTGGAGATGTGAGAACAGACAGACTGCCTCCTCAAGTGGGTCCCTGACCCCCGAGTAGCCTAAGTGGGAGACACCCCCTAGTAGGGGCAGACTGACGCTTCACACGGCTGGGTACTACTCTGAGACAAAACTTCCAAAGGAACGATCAGGCAGCAACATTTGCTGTTCACCAATATCCGCTGCTCTGCAGCCTCCGCTGCTGAGACCCAGGCAAACAGGGTCTGGAATGGACCTCCAGCAAACTCCAACAGACCTGCAGCTGAGGGTCCTGACTGTTAGAGGGAAAACTAACAAACAGAAAGGACATCCATACCAAAACCCCATCTGTACATCATCATCATCAAAGACCAAAGGTAGATAAAAACCACAAAGACGGGGAAAAAACATAGCAGAAAAACTGGAAACTCTAAAAATCAGAGCGCCTCTCCTCGTCCAAAGGAACGTAGCTCCTCACCAGCAACGGAACAAAGCTGGACGGAGAATGACTTTGACGAGTTGAGAGAAGAAGGCTTCAGATGCTCAAACTACTCCGAGCTAAAGGAGGAAGTTGGAACCCATGGCAAAGAAGTTAAAAACATTGAAAAAAAATTAGACAAATGGCTAACTAGAATAACCAGTGCAGAGAAGTCCTAAAAGGACCTGAAGGAGCTGAAAACCAAGGCATGAGAACCACATGACGAATGCACAAGCCTCAGTAGCCAATGCGATCAACTGGAAGAAAGGGTATCAGTGATGGAAGACCAAATGAATGAAATGAAGCAAGAAGAGAAGTTTAGAGAAAAAAGAATAAAAAGAAATGAACAAAGCCTCCAAGAAATATGGGACTATGTGAAAAGACCAAATCTACGTCTGCTTGGCGTACCTGAAAGTGACGGGGAGAATGGAACCAAGTTGGAAAACACTCTGCAGGATATTATCCAGGAGAACTTCCCCAATCTAGCAAGGTAGGCCAATATTCAAATTCAGGAAATACAGAGAATGCCACAAAGATACTCCTCGAGAAGAGCAACTCCAAGACACATAATTGTCAGATTCACCAAAGTTGAAACGAAGGAAAAAATGTTAAGGGCAGCCAGAGAGAAAGGTCAGGTTACCCTCAAAGGGAAGCCCATCAGAGTAACAGCTGATCTCTCGGCAGAAACTCTACAAGCCAGAAGAGAGTGGGGGCCAATATTCAACATTCTTAAAGAAAAGAATTTTCAATTCAGAATTTCATATCCAGCCAAACTAAGCTTCATAAGTGAAGGAGAAATAAAATACTTTACAGACAAGCAAATGCTGAGAGATTTTGTCACCACCAGGCCTGCTCTAAAAGAGCTCCTGAAGGAAGCACTAAACATGGAAAGGAACAACCGGTACCAGCCACTGCAAAAACATGCCAAATTGTAAAGAACGTTGAGGCTAGGAAGAGACTGCATCAACTAACGAGCAAAATAACCAGCTAACATCATAATGACAGGATCAAATTCACACATAACAATATTAACCTTAAATGTAAATGGGCTAAATGCTCCAATTAAAAGACACAGACTGGCAAATTGGATAAAGAGTCAAGACCCATCAGTGTGCTGTATTCAGGAAACCCAACTCACATGCAGAGACACACATAGGCTCAAAATAAAAGGATGGAGGAAGATCTACCAAGCAAATGGAAAACAAAAAAAGGCAGGGGTTGCAATCCTAGTCTCTGATGAAACAGTCTTTAAACCAACAAAGATCAAAAGAGACAAAGAAGGCCATTACATAATGGTAAAGGGATCAATTCAACAAGAAGAGCTAACTATCCTAAATATATATGCACCCAATACAGGAGCACCCAGATTCATAAACCAAGTCCTGAGTGACCTACAAAGAGACTTAGACTCCCACACAATAATAATGGGAGACTTTAACACCCCACTGTCAACATTAGACAGATCAACGAGACAGAAAGTTAACAAGGATACCCAGGAATTGAACTCAGCTCTGCACCAAGCGGACCTAATAGACATCTACAGAACTCTCCACCCCAAATCAAGAGAATGTACATTCTTTTCAGCACCACACCACACGTATTCCAAAATTGACCACATAGTTGGAAGTAAAGCACTCCTCAGCAAATGTAAAAGAACAGAAATTATAACAAACTATCTCTCAGACCACTTGCAATCAAACTAGAACTCAGGATTAAGAATCTCAGTCAAAACCGCTCAACTACATGGAAACTGAACAACCTGCTCCTGAATGACTACTGGGTACTTAACAAAATGAAGGCAGAAATAAAGATGTTCTTTGAAACCAACGAGAACAAAGACACAACATAACAGGATCTCCAGGACACATTCAAAGCAGTGTGTAGAGGGAAATTTATAGCATTAAATGCCCACAAGAGGAAACAGGAAAGATCTAAAATTGACACCCTAACATCACAATTAAAAGAACTAGAGAAGCAAGAGCAAACACATTCAAAAGCTAGCAGAAGGCAAGAAATAACTAAGATCAGAGAAGAACTGAAGGAAATAGAGACACAAAAAACCGTTCAAGAAATCAATGAATCCAGGAGCTGGTTTTTTGAAAAGTTCAACAAAGCTGATAGACTGCTAGCAAGACTAATAAAGAAGAAAAGAGAGAAGAACCAAATAGATGCGATAAGAAATGATAAAGGGCATATCACCACCAGTCCCACAGAAATACAAACTACCATCAGAGAATACTATAAACACCTCTACGCAAATAAACTAGAAAATCTAGAAGAAATGGATAAATTCCTCAACACATACACCCTCCCAAGACTAAACCAGGAAGAAGTTGAATCTCTGAATAAATCAATAACAGGCTCTGAAATTGAGGCAATAATTAATAGCTTACCAACCAAAAAAAGTCCAGGACCAGATGGATTTACAGTCGAATTCTACCAGAGGTACAAGGAGGAACTGGTAACATTCCTTCTGAACCTATTCCAATCAACAGAAAAAGAGGGAATCATCTCTAAGTCACTTTATGAGGCCAGCATCGTCCTGATACCAAAGTCTGGCAGAGACACAACAACAAAAAAAGAGAATTTTAGACCAATACCCCTGATGAACATCAATGCAAAAATCCTCAATAAAATACTGGCAAACCGAATCCAGCAGCACATCAAAAAGCTTATCCACCGTGATCAAGTGGGCTTCATCCCTGGGATGCAAGGCGTGTTCAAGATACGCAAATCAATAAACGTAATCCAGCATATAAACAGAACCAATGACAGAAACCACATGATTATCTCAACAGATGCAGAAAAGGCCTTTGACAAAATTCAACAACTCTTCATGCTAAAAACTCTCAGTAAATTAGGTATTGATGGGACGTATCTCAAAATAATAAGAGCTATCTATTGCAAACCCACAGCTAATATCACACTGAATGGGCAAAAACTGGAAGCATTCCCTTTGAAAATGGGCACAAGGCAGGGATGCCCTCTCTCACCACTCCTATTCAACATAGTGTTGGAAGTTCTGGCCAGGGCAATCAGGCAGGAGAAGGAAATAAAGGGTATTCAATTAGGAAAAGAAGAAGTCAAATTGTCCTTGTTTGCAGATGACATGATTGTATATCTAGAAAGCCCCATCGTCTCAGCCCAAAATCCCCTTAAGCTGATAGGCAACTTCAGCAAAGTCTCAGGATACAAAATCAATGTACAAAAATCACAAGCATTCTTATACACCAGTAACAGACAAACAGAGAGCGAAATCATGAGTGAACTCCCATTCACAATTGCTTCAAAGAGAATAAAATACCTAGGAATCCAACTTACAAGGGATGTGAAGGACCTCTTCAAGGAGAACTACAAACCACTGCTCAATGAAATAAAAGAGGATACAAACAAATGGAAGAACATTCCATGCTCATGGGTAGGAAGAATCAATATCATGAAAATGGCCATACTGCCCAAGGTAATTTACAGATTCAATGCCATCCCCATCAAGCTACCAATGACTTTCTTCACAGAATTGGAAAAAACTACTTTAAAGTTCGTATGGAACCAAAAAAGAGCCCGCATCGCCAAGTCAATCCTAAGCCAAAAGAACAAAGCTGGAGGCATCACACTACCTGACTTCAAACTATACTACAAGGCTACAGTAACCAAAACAGCATGGCACTGGTACCAAAACAGAGATATAGACCAATGGAACAGAACAGAGCCCTCAGAAATAATGCTGCATGTCTACAACTATCTGATCCTTGACAAACCTGAGAAAAACAAGCAATGGGGAAAGGATTCCCTATTTAATAAATGGTGCTGGGAAAACTGGCTAGCCATATGTAGAAAGCTGAAACTGGATTCCTTCCTTACACCTTATAGAAAAATTAATTCAAGATGGATTAAAGACTTAAATGTTAGACCTAAAACCATAAAAACCCTAGAAGAAAACCTAGGCAATACCCTTCAGGACATAGGCATGGGCGAGGATTCATGTCTAAAACACCAAAAGCAATGGCAACAAAAGCCAAGATTGACAAATGGGATCTAATTAAACTAAAAAGCTTCTGCACAGCAAAAGAAACTACCATCAGAGTGAACAGGCAACCTACAGAATGGGGAAAAATTTTTGCAATCTACTCATCTGATAAAAGGCTAATATCCAGAATCTACAATGAACTCAAAGAAATTTACAAGAAAAAAACAAACCACCCCATCAAAAAGGGGGTGAAGGATATGAACAGACACTTCTCAAAAGAAGACATTTATGCAGCCAAAAGACACATGAAAAAATGCTCATCATCACTGGCCATCAGAGAAATGCAAATCAAAACCACAATGAGATACCATCTCACATCAGTTAAAATGGTGATCATTAAAAAGTCAGGGAACAACAGGTGCTGGAGAGGATGTGGAGAAATAGGAACACTTTTACACTGTTGGTGGGACTGTAAACTAGTTCAACCATTGTGGAAGTCAGTGTGGTGATTCCTCAGGGATCTAGAACTAAAAATACCATTTGACCCAGCCATCCCATTACTGGGTATATACCCAAAGGATTATAAATCATGCTGCTATAAAGACACGTGCACACGTATGTTTATTGTGGCACTATTCACAATAGCAAAGACTTGGAACCAACCCAAATGTCCAACAATGATAGACTGGATTAAGAAAATGTGGCACATATACACCATGGAATACTATGCAGCCATAAAAAATGATGAGTTCATGTCCTTTGTAGGGACATGGATGAAAGTGGAAACCATCATTCTCAGCAAACTATCGCAAGGACAAAAAACCAAACACCGCATGTTCTCACTCATAGATGGGAATTGAACAATGAGAACACATGGACACAGGAAGGGGAATATCACACACCGGGGCCTGTTGTGGGGTGGGGGGAGTGGGGAGGGATAGCATTAGGAGATATACCTAATGCTAAATGATAAATTAATGGGTGTAGCACACCAACATGGCACATGTATACATATGTAACAAACCTGCACCTTGTGCACATGTACCCTAAAACTTAAAGTATAATAAAAAAAAGAATGAAATGTTTAGAATTATATGGAAAAAAATAAGAATACGTTTGAATTATAAGAATCAAAAGAAGGAAAAATAAAATTTACCAAAATTATTGATGTATTTTGATTAACTACTTCTTTCAATGAGATATACAACTAAATATATTTAGTAAAGGGCTAAAATACTAATATTGTAGATAAATTTTGGAAATTTTAATTAAACATAATTGGAAAAGTATTTTCCAAGTCCTAGATCTATTTATTCTGACAAAGTTTAGACATTGTGATTCAGTTATAATTTAGACATATACTACAAGGTAAATTGCATTTCTGTGAATACTATATTTTTCTAGGTATACAGCTTATAGATAAAAGGGAAAACATTTCAAAATTTAACTGAAACTTGTATATTATCTGAGTTTATATTAAAATCATGGAGTGTAATCTCTTACTTGTATCTTTACATTTTAAAAGATTTTTTTGAAGTTATATATGATTAGGTTGTACAGACATTCTGCAGAGTAGAAATTAAAATGTACATACCATATAAGAGGGTCAGTCAGCAAGGATTGCTTTCTAAATTTTACATCCCAGACAGCCATCAGGCAGCCAGCAGAAAAATGCCTTTCGTAGCCATGGAATCTCCAGTTTATATCTCTGACATTATGTTGAGATTCGACAGATGGAAGCCCAGCAGTAGACATGCAAAGTGGATGCCAAATGAGGCACGTATACATAGCGGAGTGGTGCCCCACCCAGGTGGTCATCTTCTCCTTTCCAGAACCTTTCACATGGCTCACTCCAAACTTGACTACGCTGTAGCAATATTGACATGTTCTTCAGTCATTGGTGAATGTCAGTGGGCTCTTGGCTCTCTGCATAAGAAACTTTAGCATGCTTTCTGTTCTGTACATATGTCCAAGTTGGCAGTCAGTTGGCATGGTTGCTGAAGTGTCTCTATCTGTCAGAAATTCTCCTCACCTTTGGGACAGAGATAGACAATATGAGTGTGTCAGCAAGAATGCAATCATTGGCTGAGAAAGGATGTCCTTGGAAATAAAAATTTTGCGATATTTTAGAAGCAATTTTTTAAGTTGTCTCTATCATTTAAATCAAGGATCTATTAATCTTCTCTAATACAGGACAAATCCAATTAAAACAGAAAAAAAATTATGGCAAGTTTAGCCAAGACTTCCATAATCTTTCATAGTTCATTATCATACCTTGAGCAATTGAGCCATGAGTAGAGATCAAGCTTATGGAGGACTAGAACAGATTTCTAACATAACATTATGCAAGGTATTAAAAACAAACTAATAGCCAATATTTTTAATAAATTAAAATTACATGAACAGTTTACAAGAAACAGAATTATGCAAGTACTCTAAATCAAGCTTGTCTAACCTGCGGCCCCAGATGGCTTTGAATGTGGCCCGATATGAATTTGTAAACTTTGTGAAAACATTATGAGTTTTTTTGTATTTTTTTGATTTAAGCTCATCAGCTGTCGTTAATGTTAGTGTATTTTATTTCAGATCTAACATTTTCTAGCTGTATGGCTGAAGACAATTCTTCTTCCAATGTGGCTCAGGGAAGCCAAAGATTGGACACCCCTGCCTAATGTTCACTAATAAGTTTCCAAATATTTTCAGCAGGATGTGTAAGTTTCTGCTCTCATATGCACATATGTCTATACTTCCCATTTATTCTCCTCATCACCCAGCTAATGGAAGACATCCAAATCATTTTTGCTTCAAATTTGTCAGGTAACCTTGAAATAATTGGTTGAACTGGTTCCATTTTAAATGAACTTCTCTATTATCTTTTCATGTCCGTAATGTTATTTTTAATTGTTATATTCATTCATTCATCTATTCATACCAACAACTATTTACTGAACTCATGACCTCCTCCTGTTCAACACTTAAAGAAGTCCCTCCAACTATGCTCCCTAACTAATTGCATGAATCACTATCTGCTCACTCAAGACAAAAACTTGAGAAACATCCTTGACTTTTTCCTTTTACTCATGTCTCACATGCAATCAGTTCTTAGTCTTCTAATTCTATTTCCTAAATGTCACAGATCAGTCATCCTGTTTCCAAAGCCAACAGCAGTATTTTTTGCGATGTATTCAAATAACCATGAATAGCACTGTGCAACCTAAACGTTGGGAAATATATCAATGTCATTCTCTTTTATGGTAGTAAGGACACATTTTTCACAAAAGGATAAATATTACCACTTTTAGTCATCCTTGGAAGAATAATTGTGAAATAGTATGAGTAGGGATTAGAGCAAATTTTGGAAAGAAATTTTTCCTCTTGCACAGGAGTGGAGGTGATGGACAATTGAGTCTCATTTTTAGATGTGGAAAAGTTGTTAAAATGCTCTTTAAAAAATTAAACTTATTATTTCACTAACACGCCTATATCAGGAATGGAAACCTTAAACTTTTGCTTTTCTTTTTTTTTTTTTTTTTGGTGTTATTGATAGGATAGAAACAGCAGACTAGAGATTGATAAGTCCCTATGCAGCCTGAATCCAGGACATTTCTGGTCTACTACAGGCCAAGGGGACTTACCTGAGTTCCAGTTCGATGGGTGAGTAAGCTGCCCAATGCCCTCCAAAAAACAATGAATAATATCTAGAACATTCTAGGGCAAAATAAAGAAAGAGAGGACTTGAGATAAGACTGGGCTTTATATTTATCTAGGCAAATACTGGCTGGGATCCTGACATCAGTCATCATTGGTTAAGTCCTATGTAGTTGCATTGGAAATTAGTGGCTACAAACATGGGATCTGGTGGTAGATTCAGCCCATGAGCTTGAATGTGGATCCTCCTGGGATCTTTACCAAATAATTTACCTTGTCTATGTCTTAGTATCCTCATATAAAAAGAGACATAATAATAGTAACACCCATCTTGTAATGGTGTGATGAGGTTCAAATGAGATAATACATATAAACATTTAGAACCCCACTGGCCGTGGAGTAAGTGAGAAATAAATGGATGATATATACTAACTCTGATTCCAATTCAGACCATATAGCTGAAAGTGCAATTTATACTGACTTCACTTCCACATTCTACCTGCCTCCAGGTTGCCCTCTCTAACCCATCCTCCACCATTGCTCACATAATTGCCAGAATGTTCCCTAAAACTAGAATTAATCATGTCATTTCCCCAGCCTCACTTTTTTTGGGAACTCTTCATAGCTTTCAGGTTAGATCAAAACTTCTCAAATTGAAATGTTAGTAGGGCGGCCATGATTTATCCTGGAAGGTTAAGAGTGAGAATTTGCACTTTTAATTACTTTGGACAGTAGGCATAACTCTGGCCTATCCCAGGCAAACAGAAACATGAATACAAAGTCCTTCTGGGGTCTGTTCTCCAACATCACCAGTCAGTTTCCTGGTCCTCTGCTGCAGCCACACAGACCCAACAACTGTCCTTGAACTATCATATTTTTCTGTGCCTTTGTACATATCGCTGTCTTTGCCTGATAACCATTACAACCCTCACTGTCTCCTCCTCATTCAGTCACAAAATTATATGTGTTCTTTTAAGCCATTGCCAAGTTTTGGAAATCTCCTTAGATTCATGAAATCTGAATCATTTATGTTTCTATGTGTAATGCAATCTGGGCTTTCTTTATCACTGTAGAAATAAAATGATAATAGTTGCCAGATACATAATGTCTTCAATGCCAATTACTCTGATATCAGGATGATTTTTTTATTTGTGTTTTCTCTAAACAACTCTGCAAAGTGTACTTATAATTTTTGAATTTTTAAAATTCAAAAGCAAGTGGTGGAGACAATGTTCAAGTTCAGATAGATCTGTATCTAAGCACATCTTTTCGCCAAATTGGCCTCTCCTCTCATCAAAACAGTTATTACAAAGAATTGTGATAAGCTATTTATTACCTCTCTGCCTACATTATAGATTTCTTGAAGGTTAATATGATTCCTTATTCATTTTTGCTTTTAAATTTTCTGTACCTTAGTCCAGTGTTTGGCACATGATAAGACTGCTATAAGTGTTTGATGAATGAATACATCACTAAGTCTTGACCAATTTAATGACTGTGAAAAATAGCCAGTGTCTTTCAGTTCAAAGGCATATTTCCTGAGTTTTCTACCGTTGGACACATTTCTCCACCATGAATGGGGCTCTGGTTCTTATATCTCAGTTGACTGCCTAATAAGGTCCTGAAATCCTAAAACCAGCACTGGGTTAAAGCATTTATAAAAAAATCAAGGTAATCTACACATAAGGGAAGGCACAAAAGGAGTACTTCATAGACGGATAGTGGATCAGGAAAACAAAACATTTACTATATTATGCATCAGGAATTTTAAATAAAGACTGCCTCCATTATTTTGTTTTAGAATTAACCAGAAATACTATTTTTCAACAACTTGCTGAGAGCATTAGCTAAATGAAAGTTTTGATAAGGTTAGGAAAAGGAAGAATGAGAGGTAATTTTGGAGCATAAGGGTACTGTGGAGGAGGCCAGGTCTTAATGGGATTTTGAAGCAGGGGACTTTGGATAGCTAGATGACAATATGGCGAGAGTGACAGTATGGTGGCTCTGAGATTCTGGTGATTTGGGGAAGGGAGGGTCAGCTCATGAAAGAAGGGCAGTGACACAGAAAAGAGTTTAGTCCTGGGAACACCCAAAGGCAAAACGAATCTGCTGTTTGACTCTCATATTCCTGTCGACTGCAGGCTGACTGCTGCAGGCACAGATGGAATACCTCATAAACACGATTCCTTGTACTACGGAAAGAAAAAGTGTCTGAGCATACTTTATGACATGAGCAGCTGAGCACGCAAACCTTTGGAAGGATCTGTGGAAATCAGTGACCTTTAATGCTTTGGATCTAAAGTGTTAAACTCTTACTATGCTATCCCAACACAATACAGAAATCCTCCCAGTTTTTATTTCTACTTTAGTTTTACTTGAATTACAGTGGGTGTGATTATGCAATATCCATAACATGGAGAGAAACTTAGACTATCAGAGCTAGAAGAGGACTTATGAATCCCCTAATTCAATGACCTCATTTTATAAATGAGAACATGGAAGCAAAGAGACGTTATATGATTTGCCTGAAGTTACTCAGCTAGATCGTAGTAAGCTAAGCTGGTCCAGGGTTCTGGTTTCTAGATTCAAGCTTCAGATTTTCTTTCCAGTAGTGCACAGTTCCAGTGACAATTATGTTATCAACTTACTGCTCTCTCTACATGGATAAATGTCTGATAAACAGTTGTTGCATATATGCATATATGTGTGTGTGTATATGTATATATGGAGACAGAGAGAGACAGAGAAAGAGAGAGAGAGACAGACTCTCACTATGTTGCTGGACTCCAACTGCTGGGTTCAAGCTATTCTTCTGTCTCATCTTCTCAAGTAGCTGGGATTACAGGAGAGTGCCATTATGCCTGGTTTGTTCATACATATTTGAATATTTTAGAGCTTCATATAGTTAGGGAAGTCAGGATATTTCTGATGAGAAGGGGTAGATGCTGCTATAGTTGATGTATAACATTGAAATATGAAGTATTGCTAAATTTATTACTAGTAGATGGAAGTATGGAGGACAATAGCAACTTATAGGAAAATGTACTTCAAGTAAGAGAAATTGCACAATGACACAATTGCCTCTTCTATTACACTCCTTTTTAAAAAAAAAAACAACTTGTTTCTCAATATGTAGTCTATAGGGCAACACTGTTGGCATTACTTAGGAGCTTGTTCTAAATACAGTTTCGAGTCTCATCCCTGACCTACTGGACAAGAATTTGCATTTGAAACAATCCTCAAGAGATTTATATGCGCATCACATTTTTGGGAAGCACACTTCTAGAGCACTGACATTTTTTTTTTCATTTTTCTCACCTTGAAATAAACCCTAGAAACCGATTTTCTTTTTAAAAGCACCTATGTCTGTATGAAAACTCAGATCAGGCTTTTATGAGGCTACAAGTACAAGAGAATTAAGGTTAGGGTAAGAGACCTTTATGTTTTCTTCCAAAAATAAAAACTGTTGATCTGTAAAGGAACTAAAGTTGAAGCAAATATAAACTGGAATAAGATCAGGATTTTGGTCTTTTCTGGTTATTTTGGACACAATACCAAAACAGTTTCTTTGTTACAGGTGAGAGTAATTATTCCTCAGGGCCAGAACTCCTCAGTGAGGTGCCTCATGGCCCTGAGAGTGGGAATCATGTACCCTGGCCACCTTACTTGCCTCTTCCCAGTTCCAGCCTGTTATTCCTACACCACAGCATTTTTGTGGGAAGTGCAAGAGGAAGGTATTGGAAGGTGCCATTTATTCTTCATTTGTTCAACAACCACTCATTGCACATCCTTTATAGCAAAATAAATGAGACGTTGTCCCACAATGAGAACATCACAGTTTGGATAGTTCAGAGGTGGCCTTCAGCAAATCAGTGCTGCAATAGGATCCTGAAACCAGAATTCTCTCTCACCTCTGCCAGTATTGGACACATGATCTTAAGCAATTCTCTTGGTCTTCTTTTGTCTTGATTTCCTCAAGCTTTAACTGAGGGCGCTATGCAGGATAACCCTCAAGGTACTTTCCATCTTTAGAAGCTTATATTATTCTTAACTATGCTAGAAATGCTGAAAAAGTGTGGAATTTTGGAGTAGCCAGATCTAAGATAAAATCTTCAAATCACCACTGGGTGAGCTTGGGAAACTTATGTAGCCTATCCATAGCTCATTTCCCATCTGTAAAATGGAGTCATATTGCCAGCCTTGCAGGCTTGCATGCGACTGTCAAATGAAATCAAATGTGTAGCTGGCATCGTATCCATAGAAGGTATCAATAAATAGGAGCTATTATCAGGACATTTTTACAGGCTGAGGAAAGTCTCATGTCCTAGGAGAGGCATGGCAAATGGAAGGCTCAAGTTACTGTTTGTATTCTTCACCCGTGAAGGTGTCCATGAATTGAAATTAGCACTGTGTGTGAGCCTCATGGGATTCGAGTGTTGCTAAGGCAACCACTAATTTCCAAATCAGGGTAAACAGTTTCACAGAATGTACAGTTTCCTTTAACAAATTGGATTCCAGTGAAGGGCATACCTTTCCTTCCCCTGCTGCTCTGCACCCCAGTTAGGGTTGTGCACCTGCAGCTCTGTATGCCAGGGGCTAGTTTCATCTTCTGCCAACCACACTCCAAAAGTAACAGTCAGTAACAGAGATCCCTGAGGTCTGTCAGCTTTACCTGGTCTTTACCTTTTGTATGTTGTCAAGTTGGAGTCATTTTCTTGACTCACACGGTAGGGCACTGAAACAGCTCCTTGGCACATTTGTGTAATAGACTTCTAAGCAAAGAGGCCATGCGGTTCGCAGTCATGTCGTTCTGCCTTCCTTTCCCTGCCTCGCAACAATCCTTATTTCCCCTACTCACTCAGGAATTCCTGCAGAGAATGAACCTATTATTAAGCCAGCATTGCCTCTCTGCTACATTCTCGTGTTAAATTAGTCCTCTTTATTGTTGCAAATAATAGGCAACCACTTATATATCAATGAAAATTCACTGCACTGCTGTGGGATTATTTCAGCTCTCCATAAACTACACATTCCTACCATTGTTTATGGGTAGCGATTTTAAGTCTCTCTTGCTTCTTTTTAAATCTTTTCTTGTGGGAGGTATGGCCAATCTTCCTCATGTACTTAGCATATTTTCTCCTTGAACCCCTCTCAACAATGGATACTGTAATAGTGGCATCTTTTTGCAATAATTCCTAGTGTTGGCTCCTGCTTTTGAATATTCCAGGAGCAAAGCATGGATACAATACTAAAAACACATAGAAGCATGCTAATTACCTTCTTTAGAATATTTATGATTTTTTTTCTTTCTGGTCAAGTTCTGAAATCAGAAATAGCTTTACTAGCTTTTTCACAGCTACATTAGGAAAAGAGCTTGGTCATTCACTTTCCCTGAGGTTCCACCTTGTGCCAGGCACAACATTATGCCTCTTATGCATGCTATCTTCTTTAGAATTTAATATAACTCTGCAAAGTAGGTATTGGTTCTGTCCATTTTACTAATATGGAAACTGATTGGAATTTTTAAAGATTTAACATAAAAAAAATTTAATCTGGAAAACTCGTGCATCTCTGTGGTGCACCAACTCATTCACTAAGCCAGACTTTTTCCCCATGCTACAAAAGGGCAAATACATGTATATCACACATAAAAGGGAGCATATACAATGTGTATATTTACTGTAAAGAATAAATAGTAAAACAGACACCTATGTACTCACCACTCGCACAAGGAAAAGAATTTACCTTCCTACTGTGCTTGTCCTGGGCCTGGTGGCACTCAGATCCCTTGTTCTTTATCACAAGAGGGATGGCTCTTGCAGGTTACATTACCCCAGTTCACGTGTACCTGTGTTAGGTCGGTGTGATTCATGGCAGGAAACTGGAAGTCAAGGAGGAAGTGAGAAACTATGGTGTCTCCTTTCCTCATCCCATCTTGAGTAGCTTCCTTGACTGTAGCTGTGAGTTCTCCAAAGCTCCAGACAGGCCCATGTGGTTCTAGTCTGGACTCTGTTAAGATGACCTCCTCCCTTTTTCTCTTTGACCCAGCGATGATAGTGAATTTCTGCTTTTGCTAATTGCTGCATTACCTTACTCTATTTGGTTCCTTAGCTCTTCCATCACCTAAGTCAGTAATTCCTGATTAAATTGTCTGTGATGCAAATACTTGAAAGTTGCTTCTTTCTTTCATGTTTAGATCCTAACTAATAAATCTTAGAAGCCCTTGTGTGCTTCTCCTTGATTACATCTCTTACTCAACCCCAGAAGCAACCATTTTTAGTCTTAGCATTCTCTTGATTTTCTTTATTGGTTTTTACAATGTGTGTGTCCTTAAACACTGTATTTACTGTTGCCAGTTTTGCATTTTATATAAATGGAATCATGCACTGGTTTCTCTTCTGTGACTTGCTTTCTTTTTGCAACAATATGTTTTTGAAATTCATGCATATTGACATAGGCAGTGGTTTATTTATTGTCACTCCTATGTAGTATTCCACTGTATAAAATATCACAATTTATTTATGTGTTCTACTGTTGATGGCCTTTTGCCTGTTTCCAGTTTTCACTTTTATGGATATGCTA
Source organism: Pongo pygmaeus (assembly GCF_028885625.2). NCBI lineage: Eukaryota > Metazoa > Chordata > Mammalia > Primates > Hominidae > Pongo > Pongo pygmaeus. Next base: position 13,614,266 of record NC_085930.1, on the reverse strand, counting down.
CCATGAACACTTCAGTGTGTGTCTCCTGGTACATATGTGCAAAGAGTTTCTCTGGGACATACGCCTATGAACGTAGAGCTTCAGGGTTGCAGACCACATAGATGTTCAGGTTTACATGAAAATGCCAAATTCTTTCTCAAAGTAATTGTACCAATTTACAATCCCAACAGCAGTAAACCAGTGTTCCATTTATTCCAAATTTTAGCCTGCACTTGGTTTTATTAAGTGAGTATTAAAGATTTATATGTAGACAAATCTATAAAATATATTTAAATAAGTTATAAGGTACTCTTGTGTTGATACTGTTTGTGTATTATGCAAGCAAATACAAACATTTCCACAGTTTCTATGTACGAAACTCTTGCTTTTTTGTAGATAAGACTCCCATAGCTCATTATGCTCAATCTTTTCATTTTATAGAGGTTAAGTGTTTTGTTAAAGGTGGCTAGTTAGAGTGTAAGAGGCTGAAAAAATTGTGGCTGTTTGTAGCTCATGTTTGAATGAGGCTTCAAGATGAAGAGAAAGAAAGAAGAGAGAGCAAATCATTCCAGAATGAGGTTCTAGACCACTTACTCCTAACTTGCTGAGGAGATGCCCCAAACAGGTTTTATAATTTTTAGCCCAACGCCTACTTGAGTAAATAAAGCATTGAGATTGAAAGGACTAAGAAAAATATTTCTTTGAAGAAATTTGTTGCATTCTAGTAGTATCCTCACCACCCATGGGAGAAGGAATAACGTGCTTTTCTCTCACCTTATGCTGAATCTGAGGCTTGTTAAGGGAACACCTTAAGAGCTTGACTTTGGTTGACTGCATATTTAGGCACATAAGATGGTGTCAGGTCCATTTCTAGAAAATCCTAAAGGCAAAGGCTGAGACTGGGCAGTTGTACTGATGGGACAGTAAGGAGACCAGGCTGCCCTGGAAGCCACTTGTACTCTAAATGTTTGTCAAGTCAAAGGACCTACAGACTGCAATGGGCTTGAGAGATAGCTTCGTGCTAGAAAATTTGGCTGGAAGGACTGTAGGATCCAGAGAGTCTGAGCAGGGTGGGTTGCCAGAGGTTGAAGAGTGAGCTGTAAGCAACGCCGCAGAGGAGAGTCTTCACTGTGTCAGCTGAGCTACATTTGGATGTTCCCAGGGTGTGTGGATAAACATGGGCGTGGTGTCTTCCAGATATGTGCAAAGGAAGTCAAGGGAAAGATTCACTTTTGAATGCACAAGTTTAGAGAGCACCAACCCCAGATCACTGACATACCAGTAAGCCAGTAAAGTAAGACCTTTCTTGCTCTCTACCTGTCTTTCTCACTCCCTCTTCCCAGTCCCTACAGGACCTGAGTTGTGAATGACAGGAAGAAGAAAAGAAGCACGTGGTGGGGAAATAGATAGAAAGCCTCACTCACCATGAGGTCCAGCGTTACAAATGCCAAAGCTGAGAGAGAGGACAACTGAAAATTCATAGGAATTTCTGAGTTTTGCTATTACCTGTACTGGACAACTTAATTACCTGAATGAAAATGTTTTGTGAATAAGAGTGACAGGAGAACATTTGAATGATGACAGAAATCATAGAAAAAAAGGCAGTTTGAATATAAACCGTTGCCTCTTCGCTATGTGAAATGCCAACTAAAAGTTCTATATATAAATATTTTTAAAGATCTAAACCCTTTGGGACAAAGACAATAGGAGAGGAGGCAATAGGAGATCCAGCAGCCAAAGTTTCCAAGCCTGTACGCCAGCAGGGCTACTGGTACCGACAAAGCAGAAGCAAGAAAGCTCAATCCTACAGATTGGGAAGGCCAATAATCTGTTTGATTTAATTAGAGACTTACTAAAAGGCTCAGAAGTTGGCTAACACTAGACCCTGTGGTGAAGGTGAAGGTGGGTAAAGCAGGATTATTAAATGTCTGTTTAAATAGCATTAGGCTGCTTAGGTAACCTCCAGATTGTTTGATGTCTGCCATAGCCCTATATATATCCCTCTATATTCCCAAATAATATACTTACATTCTCCTTTCTCACTTTTCACTTTCAGATATTATCTTCTAAGTCCCAGCTATTTACTTCCTCATACCATTTTCTATCCCTGCCAGTTTTACTGTCATTTTGGATGTTTAATATATGCTATTTACATTATTACGACTGTGTAAATGCCACTTACTACTGAGCCATTTAGGTTAGTTAATGATTTTTCCTAAAAATGTGTTTGTTTTCCATTGTATTAATACATTTTTCCTTTTAAAATATTGATTAACTGTATATAAACACACATACATGCACTCAGTGGAATAAAATGGTGAGTCATGAGGCTATTCAGTAGGATAAGAACACCCACATTCACAGGATAAACGCAAAACTTTAAGAAAAAACTGAGTCTTGATATCAGCAAAAGTGTCTAGAATTAGAACCACCAGGCAAGTTATATTGATTGGGGGGTTTGGTGTCACTTCTGTTCAATTAATTTAATATATTATATTCTGCATAAGGCACTTAGAACACAAGCGTACTCATTTTTATATATGATTCATGCCTTGCCTGTAACATTATAGTGTTGACAGAGAGACAAATAACCAAAAGTCATATCACAATGTATTTGAAGAAGTGTTGTGGGGCTGATGATAAATCAGGGAAAGCTTCTCAGAGTTGTGACGCTTGTTAATGCTTATGAAACTGGTAGCAATTAACTAAAGGAGATTGAGGAGAGTGGAGTTTCAAACAAAGAGTAAATATTTACAGAGTTGTTTAGTATATTATGCTATAGAAAATATTGTTTAGTGTTGTCAAGGATGAATAGAGGGAGGGCAAATCTGGAAGGAGTTAGATCAGTTTGGAGCTATTACAATAGTCTAAGCAGGGAAGGATGAGGGGAGAAACGAATACTCTGTTTTGCAAGAGGAAGAAAACAAGAAACTGATTAGAGATTGCATTAGTCTGTTCTCAGGCTGCTAATAAAGAGATACCTGAGACTGGGAAGTTTATAAAAGAAAGAGGTTTGATGGACTCACAGTTCCATATGGCTGGGGAGGCCTCACAATCATAGCAGAAGGCAAAGGAGGAGCAAAGTCACATCTTATATGGCAGCAGGCAAGAGAGAGTGTGCAGGGAAACTGCCATTTATAAAACCATCAGATCTGGTGAGACTTATTCACTACCGTGAGAACAGTATGGGGGAAACTGCCCATGATTCAATTATCTCCACCTGGCCCTGCCCTTGGCACATGGGGATTATTACAATTCAAGGTGAGATTTGGGTGGGGACATAGCCAAACCATATCAGAGATCTAGTATAAAATTTGAATGAATAGGACAGTGTTATTACCTGCACACTGGGGATACAGAGGACTCGGTTACTTAGATGTTTTTGTTTGGGCTTATTAGATGAACAGTCACATTATTCACTGAGATATTCACACAGAAAGCTGATAGGTTTGGGTGGAAGATGATGAGTTTTAGATCTATTGAGTGTATTTTATCTATGGGACATACATATGAAGAGAATGATGAAGTAGGGTAACATTTTGAGATGTAAATGATGTTTAAATATTTTCTCCTGGAATCAGTAGATCTCCTAGTCCAAGCAGCTAGGATATTTCATCCTCACTGCCCCAAGAGAAGAGATGACCAACACAGAGCAGATAAAAAGAGTTAATTCTTAAGTTTGTTTCCATAAGCTTAAGCCCTGACACAAAGATTTTTTTAGAAATGCACCATGAAAAAAGATAAAATATTCTTTTTCTGTAACTCTCTTCGCCTCCTTAGATTAGAGAACAGTTCTGTGGGTTTCAGAGAAGAAAGAAAGGGACCTCTCTCATTTAACTTGAGTCTGGAGATTTGGCAAATTATGATGTTCTCGTACAACAAGCAAGGGCAAGAACAGGAACAAGTCATCTTTTGCTGTGTCTAGGTAGACTGGCCACAGTGGGCTTCACAGATTTTCCCACAGCCATTAGTGGTTTGGGATCAAAAAAGGATTTTCCACATACCTTAGGATGTCTCCTACATGGATGAAAGAGAGCTGAACTTAATGCAGTCAGCAAAGAGGTTGCAGCACTGGTTTTTATGGATTGGTGAACAGAGTACCAACCAGGAACAGGGACATCTCAGCAAATGACAGAGTGAGTATGTAAACAGATTGATCTCCAACTCTCCCATGATCCCAGAACTTAAAAGCAAGTCTGGGGAGAGGGCAGATTGTTCCTTCAACTTACTAAAATTAAGCTTTAATTATCAAGTGAAATGGGTTCTTAAAATGGAAATAAAGTTCAATTATTGAAAAGTAAAGAAAACTTATTTTTTGAGCCTGTGATTTTGTGGCCTGGGATTCATACTTGCTGTATACAATGGGTGTTTGAATATGCTCTTCTGAGCTTCAAATGATTAAGCTCATCTGGAGGTATTGACTTGGAAGTCAACAATGTACAAGAATCAGATTACCTTGGTAACATGTGGAGCAAGAGAGAAAAAAGTTGAGGGTCAAATGTCTAAAGAACACCAAAATTCAAAAAGGTGGAAGAAGAGGGTTCCTTAAAGAATACCAAGGAAGCATTAATTTTTTAAGAAGGCCTATGTCTGAAGGTCTTACGTTGTTGCCTTTGTCCATTTCAATTAAAAAGAGTTAGCACCTATGTGTCTAGGTATTATAAGAAATATTATGTATTGCTAAAACAAAATGTCTTTCCTGCCTTCTTTCATTCACACAATTAAGCTAAATGACTTCTGAAATTACTTGTTTAATATTAACTTCAACTCAGGCAGCAAGGAAAATTTGAGCATTGCTATGTATAAACAGTTTCATGAACTTCTATTAAAAAAAATCAGTGTCTATCTCCCTCAAACAAGGAACAAACACCAAAAACAATCTTCAAATAACATGCATTAGATTATGGGAAACTATGATTCCTCATAAACATCTGTATTAGAGAGTATCCTGAAAATTCAGAGGTTTAATAGTTTGGTAATTCTTGAGTCTTTATTAGAGTTTCAATTCCCTTCAAGTAAACCCATAGTAATTAATTTCCTCTGGCATGCATGCAGTATGCTGAAAGACTTTAGAGATGAAGGCTCTTATATAGGATGAAGCTGAAGAGGCTGCTGATGCTTTATGTGTCAGCCTTGGTAAAAACTGACGTTCATGTGTTTCTGTCAGTTGTCATCTGGGAGGGATTTCAGTTGCCATTGTGAATATAAAAAGCTCACTATCCCATTACTCATTCCCATGAGTTATTTAGTCCTGTCTTTCTTTTTCTAAAGGTTAAACTCTTATCTTTCTGCTAAAAAGTTAGATAATTAACATTCTCACTTACAATGCTTCCATAACATCTGTAGATTATGCACCATTAATCAAGTTCCTCTGCAGGCATGATTGACTTTTGCAAAGCAACTTGGGGAATAAATCCTTTCTCTTTAGTAATAACTTTGTTGTTATTATGGTTTTAAAAAAATCTCTTTCTGAGAAACTCAATTTAGAGTAACAGTCTCTAGCTACTTAAAATGGTTATCATAAAACCATGTAACAGAAATAAGAGCAAATGACATATTTTAAAACCTTTAAGAGTGCTGACATCTCTTTGCATTCAAAAACTTTAGAATTTGTGATTTCCAAAGCATTGCATATTTATAAAATCATTTGTATTGACATTTAAATTCTCCATTTTCAAATGACAGAAGCTAAAATTAAGGACATACACTTTATCAGCATTTTAACTTGAATTTACAATAGACTTGTAGGAAAAGATATATCAAAATCCAGATTTTTAACATTCTAGAATTTCTGTGCCTGAATTATTTGTCAAGAACACCTGCACAAGGCAAGTGCTGGACATTTATAGAAAATATGTCCTAGAAACGATTTGCTCATGAAAAAAATCTATTTTATATCTGTGATGTTTCCTTGACATTTTCTTTCTGCTGTAGGTTTCTCATAATGCTTCCTTGATCTGTCTGAGGAGATAAATTGTGAGAATTTTTTGGAAGCTTTAGAGATCTATTAAACATAGAAATGAAAACTTTTCTATCATAAGACCCTTTTTTCAATTTTCTTTCTCATGTTACTTTCTCCTTTCTTTTTACTTCCCCTATGTAGGTGGTAGAAAATATTTTTTGAAGAAAATAAACTAATATAAGGGTTTCTTTTGTTGTTAGATAACAGAAAACAAAAATGAATTAAGTCAGTAAAACTAATTGTAAATGTTTTATGCCCAAAATCATAAATGTCTTGGCCCAAATGACTCTTCCTCTAAATTTGGAATATAATCAAGATTTTCACAGAAAACAGATTGTCAACCTTGACACAGGCGCATTTTTTTTTTTTTTTTTTTTTTTTGCTTCCTCAGTAGTGGCCATAGAGATAATTTTTTAGGTAGAAGACAGAGTTATGGAGAGGGGAGTAACAATGAAAAGAAAACAAGGTGGTATCAGTAGATCATGATTAGTTGTACTGATAACATTATAGAGTTTAGGTATGTTCTAAAGGTTTTCCAGATAATCAAGATCTTTGTATAAGACTCAGGTCTCAAAAAGATGAGATATACTGTACTACATATACTAGTCAGTTATGAGTAACTTGTCTTCTATTTATTAAGAAATTTGCTTGTGAGAATCACTACATTTAGTGTCCAATTAAAGCTTGATCTCTAACCATTCTGGATTATTCACAATTACATATACATTTTAAAATCTTTAAAAATTGGCTTATATTAACCTCTACTTCTTTCCTACTTGGTTAGCCTCTACTCATTCTTTAAGGGGCAATGAAATGTATTCTTTTTGAAGGTTTTGGAAACTCTTTATTCAGAAACAGTTTTCTCACTATGTGTATTAGTCTGTTTTCATGCTGCTAATAAAGACATACCCCAGACTAGGTAATTTACAAAAAAAATGTGGTTTATTGGACTTATCCACATGGCTGGGGAGGCCTCACAATCATGGTGGAAGGCAAGGAGGAGCAAGTCACATCTTACACGGACAGCAGCAGGCCAAGAAAGAGCTTGTGCAGGGAGACTCCTGTTTTAAAAACCATCAGATCTCGTGAGACTTACTCACCACCATGAGAACAGCATGGGAAAGCCCTGCCCTCGTGATTCAGTTATCTCCCACCAGGTCCCTCCTACAACATGTGCAAATTATGGGAGCTACAAGATGAGATTTGGGTGGGGACACAGAGGCAAACCATATCATTATGATTCTATATTACCTGGAGCACAGCTTAATTAATCAGTTTGCATTTTACCTTTTTGCTTAGGTCTTTTGTTTCTCAATGTTAAACGTGATCTTGACAAGGACAAGGGGCATATCTCAGCCATCATATCACAGCAATGAGCTCAGTGCAGACACAAGCAGTCATAGTTCAAAAATAAATGTAAAAGTAAAGAAATTTATATTAGAGTTAGAAATGAGAAGGGGCACAGTCAATATCTTGAGCACAGGAAATGCTTCTTTCTTCAGCTATATACAGCCTTCATGATTTATTATTACTTTCCATTGGGAACTAAATTAAGAGTAAAAAGAGCTAAGAACTGAGGTTTAAGTTGTAGATTGATGACACTGTAAAATTTAACATTTTGAGGAATAAGCCTTGTGACTAATATTTTGGAATCTTGCACTTAAATAAACTATTATTTAGGAAAAAAATGGGGAAAGACTAAGCATTTGGAAAATGAGAATGTATTTCTAGATTGATCTTACTTGAACTTTAGCAAATAAGCAAGCACAGTGATGTCAGAGTGTCTAGGATATCAATTATCAATTTTTACATAGAACCAACGACCAAGTAACCTTAAAAGTATATTGTACGAAGAATTCAGTACATATAGACACAAGTTAATTCTACTTGCATGTTTGTTCTCACAACTTTGAATTTTAAATGTATGTTTTCCTTTTTACTCTTAGGTATTCTGAGAACAAAGTTGACCAAGGAGATGGAAATTGTTCTAATGATGCTTCTAATTTAAGCACATGCAACTTTTCTGTCTTTTTTTCTCTCTCTCTGTTTCTCTCTGTCTCTCTCTCTCTCTCTCTGTCTCTCTCTCAAAAATCCTTGTTTAGACAAAGATTGTTTTTGGGGGGTGGATGTATTTTTTTCACTACTTAATATATGTGACTGACACACAGTAGGAACTTGATAAATGTTTGTGGACAGATGTATATTTCTATTCCACCAAGGTAGGTCATGCATAGAAACAGAAGACATGGTTCTTATTTTGTAACTCGTGATACCTGCACAACTAGAAAACCTCTAATACATATGCTCTAATCAGCTTCAGTAACATGCTTTCTGATAAAATTTGAAATATCTTCATTCTGTTTTCAGTCTAGCATTCAATAAAGATAAACTAATTACAAGGCCCTGTAAGTAAGCCAGTGTTGGTCTCTGTCCCTTAAGTCCAGAGACCAAATTGATATTATCATTGGCCACTCTGTTTCCTCTAATAGATCAGTTTGGACTTTGATTGTAATATAATAAAACATATTTTCTAGAAGATGTAATAGTAAATATTGTCAACAAGAGAGAAATCAAGTATTTATTGAGCTGTTTGCAGAGTTTCCATTGCAAAAAGAATGCTTAGCTGTAACAGCAATGTGTAAAATTTATGGGCATCCAATAATCTTAACATTTTAGAGTTGAACTTTTTAGAGTTTAAAGAGTCATTATTTCCAGGACCTTACATTTTTAAATAAGGAAATAAAATGAAGAGTGTTTGAGTGAGCAAGGACTCTTAGGTGGTTAGTCTCCAGAAGAGAATTCATAACTCCTGGCTCCCCATTTAGCACCCATTTCAGTGCACCCCTACTGTGAGAGTACCCCATAATTTAATGAAATCCACATTCACACAAACTGTTAAACTAATTTGGCCATTAATGTAATGGAGAAAGAAATGTCTTAATGTAAGTAACAATAATACAAGCAAATTGGGGCAAGAGACTGTGTTTTTCTTAATTGATAGAAAACCACAGCCTCTGTATAATGCATATATTGTGAAGCACACGATAATGTAGAAATTTTCAGAACTTCAGTGTAGATAAATGATTCCATATTTCACAAGCCCTTGGCATTATGATAGGCCATATCTTTCTTGAGGTTGTAAATTTTATTTATCCTCATTTATCTGCCTCTTCAATAGAATTTTTGTTTGTTCATTTGTTGTTGTTGTTTTTTCAAATCTAATGCGAATCTCTGTTTATGAAGGCTATTTTGTGCCACCACCAACAAAATAGAAGGCTCTATGTTTGGGAGGCTGGTGTGCAATGTTATTATTGGATGTTGTGAATAATTTTTTAAAGCACTCCAGCATTTGAAAAGCAGTATGTGAATCAATAAATAATTAAAATAATGATGATGATGACACAGGAAATCCTATGGGGAAAGTATTTCAAATTGAGTCATTGAATTAGTCTTTCAGCATTTCAAGGTATCAACCAGAAAGGCAGACAATAGAACATATACAAATTAATATCTTGGTCAGGTGGAGGAGTTGAAAAAGTCCTTTAATAGAACTGAAAGTGTAGCTATTGATTTCTTAGGAGATAGGATTGCTAAAGGCTGAATTGCTTCTATGATTAAATCACCAGCTTCAGCTCTGGCATCAGTGTTTCCTTCAGTCAAAATCACAGAGGATATCTGCAGATCCCCTAGAGCTGTTTCTCTGAGTAAACTAGTAAAACATAAATATTTCCCTGAGGGGTTTTAATCCAGTGCTAGATTAGCTGCCTGAAGTTGATCATTTCAGTTTTTCTTGGAGAGATCTATAGAAGCTAGTTACCCTCTTGACTTTCCCTTCTGTATCTGAGAATTAAAATGGATAATGTTGAAACCTCTGCATTTACTTAGTGCACTGCAGGGCAAGATGGAAATGCAGGTTCCTAATGTATAAGCCTTTTACACTTCCACCTTCTGGGTTAGATATTACTGCTTTTGGTGTTTGAAGATATTATATCCTAGAAAGGGAATGTATATATTTAGAGTTCAGAGTTCATTACCAAGCACCTTTTAAATCTTGTGAGTAAAATAAACCACCATTAAAAAAATGTTATGTAACAAATTGTACATACATCAAATCCCCAAAACCCAAAATTCAGCTTGCAATAATGAAATGATTAAAGTTAGCGGGGTGAAAGAGCAGCAGCTAAGGTTGTTAATCAAATATGTTTACTGGGCAATCTCAACTGGTGGTATACAAACCCTGAGATAGTGTTGTTTTCCTCCAATCATTGCCTTCAACCATGCTTCATTGATTGTTCTTTTCCTGATCCTTAATGACATCCTGGGAGATCCCATAGCTTTCCCATCACTTTCAGTTATTAAAAAGTGCAGTCTAGTCTTGTCCAATTTAAAACTTCAATTTCATCACCTTTTCTCCTCCCAGTGCTGACCAAGGAGCATTGCATTTTCACTACTTTGCTCCTTACTGGATCAGACCACTCCATTGCTAATGTGGGAGGAGGCATTGCAGAAACAGCCAATACTCTTTTAATCTTGCTGGTGCTGTAAATACTGCTGTACAAAACAATGGCCAGCTATGGATGTCCTCTGGCAGGTATCAAAGGCTGCTTTTCCAGAACACAAGTGTAATTCTTTGGGGACCACGAGGTCTTCTTTCCATCTCATAATCCCAGAGGCAGGAGATTCACTGGTTCTATTTCCTCTAACCTCCTTTCCTGCCTTTCCTCCTCCTCCATCCCCAAGGCTCCACCCCTATTCTTATAACCTCTCTTCTCCCTGTGGCCATCCATTCATGAGAGGGGACCAGTAAGATGGCTCAAATCTGGGTACTCTTTGTACTATCTGCTTGACTTATTAAAATCTGCTGTTTTCTCACCACATTAAACTGTGGAAATTCAGCCTGCTCCATTGTTCTTATCTCTTTACTTTGTCTTTTCTAGGTAATTCTCTTTTCTGCCTGCTAAAATAGGCCCTAGAAGAAGATTGGTGGATTCGTGACATAAACCAACTTTCATCCTAAAAACAAGATGCCAATCTTTCCTTCTGGAAAGGGTTGCCCCCTACTTGCCTACTGGGTTAGGGTGATTATATGTTTCAATGTCCAAACCAGGTCACTTTTGAGAATAAAATGTGGCTGTAGGCATAAACCCGTTTATTTTGGAGGAGAGGATAGGGCGGTAGGGATGGTTGGTGTGTATAACAAAGTGGGTTTATTTTGGAGGAGAGGATAGGGCGGTAGGGATGGTTGGTGTGTATAACAAAGTGGGTTTATTTTGTAGGAGAGGATAGGGCGGTAGGGATGGTTGGTGTGTATAACAAAGTGGGTTTGGCCACAGTCAAGATGTCTGTTACCCAATTACTTCTGCTTTAGTTTAGAATATTAGATGTTTGATGCCCCTTTGTTCTTAGATTTCAACTTTTCAGATCATTTATCGAGTAAGAGGAAAAAAACATATTCAACATCAACTTAATTATAGACATTTAATTGGATGAAATCAGATGTTTCAGGAGTCACGATTTACTATAAATTTAATGTAACCCAATTATTTTCAAGTAGCTACATGGTAAGAAGTGTGGTTTCCAAGACAAAGACCCTGACACTCCAAGACTATTGCCTTCTCAATAACTTTCATTCTATGAATATCTATTTTATCTCTCATGTTATTCATTATTTCCTCTCTACTGGCCAATTCTCCTCAACTTACGTAAATACTATAAAATACATTATATCTTACCTTACTGAAAAGGCGATTCCACTTTTTGTGTCGACTACTGTGCTATTTCTCTGCTCCTTTTCATTTCAGAACTTCTCAAAATAATTGTTTATGCACATTGTCAAACTTAACCTTCATTTTCCTTTCAGCCTTCCAAGATATCTCCCCTCTTCTCCACTCACATTGCTTTGTCATGATTACTAGTGGCCAAATCCAGTGGTTACCTCCATGTTTTCATCTTGACTTCAGCAGAACTCAGGGAAGTCGGCGTTCCTTTCTTAATGTATTTCTTTGTTTGTTCTCTGAAATATACATACTCTTGTTTTTCTTCTTACTTCACTAGTAGTCCAGTTTGAATTTCTTTGGGGACTTCTCCTTTTCCAAATCTTCAAATTATACAGTGATTCAGGGCTCATTTCTGGACCCTCTACTTTCCTTCTGTATACTCTTTTATTAGGTGATCCAGTCCTATAGCTTAACATTTGATTTCTATATAGGTGATTTTCAACTGTACGTTTCTAGCCCTGATCCCTCTAGATTTGTAGCCAATGGTGTTCTCCATACCTCCACTCTTGATTATCTTAAACCTTTTGTTCAAGACAGAGTTCTTGGACAGTTTCTTCGATATTCCTCAGATCAAGTAAATGAGACCACAAGCAGCCCAGAAAAAATCTTAGGAGTTAGTCAAAATTTTTCTCTTTCTCCTTCCTCCCATGTCTAATCTATCAGTTGAGTCCAGTAACTTTTATTCCAAAGTTTATTCATAACCTGTCCACATAATCTCTATCTTAAATGCTAACACCTTAGCCCAGATATTATAGTCTATCTTTAACCAGGTTATTTCTTGGTATTTCTGGTCATTTTAACCTTCTCTCCTTTCATACAACACTATTTCTGGTCATTTTAGTAGACAAGTAATCATTTTTATAAGTAAAAAATTCTACACAACTCATTTTCCCTGATATAAAAATATAGATATTTAGTGCTCTTTAGGATGACTTTTATATTAACTTTTTATTTTCCACATATTCCCATAACTTATTTCTTCTTTAGTGGGTAAAGCAAACAAAGAAAATAAGCAAAAATCCCAAACTCCCTAGGTCCAGGTTTGAGACTTGAAATCCTTTAATAAACAAGTTAGCTCTCATTGATTATTTATTATAACAGTCATACTTTGGGTTATTTATACCATTAAAAATAACCTGCATGTTAAAAACATTATGTGCTTACCTTGTCCTTATATTACATAATTATGCCTTTTTACTTTTACCCTGACTGTAATGGAGAGGAGTGGAATAGGATATCAAGGCTTTTAAAACACAAGCATATGCACGATGTCAGCCAAAGTAGAATACATATGGTGGACATTGTGGTTATTTCCCCAGATCTATTATTTTATTTCTTGGTAACTCCCTATACAACTTCTAAGAAGTGTTTTGGAGGAAACTAGCTTTATGTTTGGATCTGCGGTTGGGTCTAGTTGCCTAAAATCTAAGGCCATCAACAGAAATCTATCCTTAGAAAGGCACAGATTCAAGAGTGGTTATTTGATTCTATTTGGGTTAATGAAACATGAGAAGAGGTTTTCCTGAGAACTTTGGGGAGACAAATTGACTATACTTCTGAGATAATTTCCAAGAGTGACTATTTTGTTGCATTGGAGTTAGATTTAGAATCAGGTAGTCCTGGCAGTTGATTGTAGTCATCTTGTATTGGATAAATCAACCTTAGAATGAAGCAGAAATTCTGGGAGGCGAATCCATGACAGATAGAAAATGGATTGTTGATAAGATCATCCTATCATCCTGCTGTAGAATTAAGTCACCTCTGAGGCATATCTTCCAAGCAAGAAAACCAATGGATCTCTTTTTGTTAAACAAGTTTCAGCTGTGTTTTCCATTGGTTCCACTTGATTACCTCCTAAAAGGTAGAGTGAATTAGAGGAAAGGGTAAACAACTCTGTTTATTTCAGTGTGTCCAATAACCTGAGAGATAAAAACATTTTGCTTTTGAAAGAAACCAGAGCAGGAAAGAAATGAAGAAATTTGATAACTTTATGACTTCAATTCACTTGTAGTGTTTTCACCATAGCTTCAATATTGTGTGAAGAATAAGCATCAGAAATTCATGTTCATATGTTAATACAGGAATTATTGTACAACATTGAAACTGTTTTCCCATTAATGAATTACTTCCCATTAATTAATTTCCAAGTAATGAATTACTTTTTTTGACCACAGTGTAAGCTATCCAGAAAACTGACATGGTTTGGCTCTGTGTCTCTGCCAAAACCTCATCTTGAATTGTACTCCCATAATTCCCACATGTTATAGGAGGGACCTGGTGGGAAATAATTGAATCCTGGGGGCGGTTTCCGCATATTGTTCTCGTGGTAGTGAATAAGTCTCATGAGATCTGATGGTTTTATAAGGGGTTTCTGCTTTTGCTTCTCTCTCATTCTCTCTTACCGCCGCCATGTAAAAAGTACCTTGCACCTTCTGCCATGATTGTGAGGCCTCCCCAGCCAGGTGGAACTGTGAGTCCATTAAAACTATTTTTCTTCCCAGTCTCGGGTATGTCTTTGTCAGCAGTGTGAACATGGACTAATACACTGATCAAAACTAGAAAGAAAGCACTGCCAAAAAATATGCTATTACCAAAGAAATAAAAAAGTGTAAACTGAAGTTAAAAGTGTATTTTAACAATATGATAAAAATAATGAGATCACTGAAAGCACACTGTAATCAACCTCTATGCTTTACTGGCTTTGTTTAGGGGTGAGATGTCTCAAGAGCTATAAAGGCAAGCCTCTTAATCCAACATTTCTCCTCCTCCAATCTATTTAACTTTATGTCCTTTTGAATGGGAAAGCTAAATCATATTAATATTCACTTTTCTCCATTAATAGTATAAATTTAAATTTTTGAGGCATACAGGGCTCAAAAAAATTCTTCAGTAAGAAAACTGATTCATTCAATCAAATTTGGGGGCTTCAAAAACTATTATCTCTATTTTGGTTTTAAGAATCCATTTGTCAGTCAAGATCTAGAATATGATACTTTTCTTTTTTTTTTTTTTTTTTTGAGATGCTCTGTTGTCCAGGCTGGAGTGCAGTGGAGCCATCTCAGCTCACTGCAACCTTCCCCTCATGGATTCAAATGGTTCTCCCACCTCAGACTCCCAAGTAGCTGGGATTACAAGTGTGCACCACCGTGCCTGGCTAATTTTTATATTTTTAGTAGAGACAGTGTTTCACCATGGCAAGGCTGGTCTTGAACTCCTGACCTCAAGTGATCCTCCCACCTCGGCCTCCCAAAGCGCTGGGATTACAGGTGTGAGCCACTGTGCCCGGCCAGAGTACAACTCTTCCTAGTTTATCTCTCCTTGAAGTTAATATATCTCAGCGTTAAGGTCTAATTTTAGCTATGGAAGGACAAACCAAACAAACAAAACACTAAAAAAACCTTTGGGTTACTATTTCAAAATGCTAGCCTACTGTGGATACTTAGTTTACGTAAATCAGAGGTTTTACGGGTCCTCCCTTCTCTTCTTGGGTGGGAGTGGACTCTCATAATTCACTAGGTAGTTAGCAGTGTAAACTTAAATGTCTCTTCATTTATCCTCCACAAATGTTCCTCTGGGGTATGGGTTTCTCCACTGATGCTCTTTGGGACTGCTTTTTGGTGCTGTTGATTAACATTTGGATTTGCAAGTCATCATAGATTTAGTGGCTTTTCTTTCATGGGCATTTTGGAGTGCATGGATGGAGCAGAGCTTCTCCATTTTTGCACCTCGTCAAGCAGCCTCTGAAAGGCTAATGCACAAAACTCCAAGTATGTATGGTGGGAGAAGTTTCATAAGGATATTCCAACATAGAAGGGAAAGAAAGCTCCGGACAGTTTGAACTTTCTTTTGAACTGGCTCTCCGAGGTCTTTACAGATGCGTCTTGATAAGAGGGGTGCTCCCATGGTTACTTCCTCCTTTCCCGACCTCAGTTTTGTTGTTTATATACTTCATCCACCCCTTCAAGTTTCCCTGTCTGAAATTGGCCCCATCTGCTGCTTGAAAGATGCTGACCTTCCTGACAAGTTGAGCTATTAAATGTATCTGGCTGGGCACAGTGGCTGATGCCTGTAATCCCAGCACTTTGGGAGGCCAAGGCAGGCAGATCACCTGAGGTCAGGAGTTCGAGACCAACCTGGCCAATATGGTGAAACCCCATCTCTACTAAAATACAAAAAATTAGCCAGGCATGGTGGCGTGTGCCTGTAGTCCCAGCTAGTCAGGAGGCTGAGGCACAAGTATCACTTGAACCCAGGAGGCAGAGGTTGCAGTGAGCCAAGATCGTGCCACTGCACTCCAGCCTGAGCAACAGAGTGAGACTCCGTCTCAAAAAAACAAAAGAAAACAAAACAAAACAAAAAAAAGCAAAACAACAAAAAGTCTGTATCTTTCCTGAGTCCCACAGTCTCAATGGTGCTCCCAGCATTGGGTAAGTCATCCTATATGTTTGCAAATTTGCAGTCTCCAGGCTCTAGTTCCCTGAAGGAAAGTTACAGTGAATCCTTCAATTTTATGATCCTTCCCCTACCCCTACCTCCCACTGGTGTTTTCACTGTTACACAAACTCTTAAGAAAGCTCATCTTAGAAATACAAACTTTTAAAAATAATAAATGTAATTGTGTATATTTAAGGTATACAATATGATGTTATGGAATACATATACCATAGATAGTAAAATGGCTACTATAATGACACAATTTAACATGTCCATTTTCTCATATAGTTACCTAATTTTTTTGTTTTTGTGTCAAGAGCAGCTAAAATCTATTCATTTAGCAAGAATACCAAATACAGTATAATGTTATTAATGATAGTCCTCAAGTTGTATATTAGATCTGTAGACTTGTTCATCCTACATATCTAAACTGTTTTTCCTATTTTACAGATAGCATCATTTAAATCTAAATTGAGGAAAGAGCATTTCTTCCATTAGTAAAGCTGAGTGCTGCCAGTGAGTCGACAGCACTGTACACTGGAGCCCTTGGGGTCTGGCATCAGCCCAAAGACCTTAGTAGCTTTTAATGGTTGCTTTCTCTGTTGAGTGGGGACTGGCATGAGTCTTAAATTAATTCCTGGGATTCAGATTTTCCTCTGATGCGAAGGAAAGTGGTTGTCACCACATCTATATGGGAGTTCCTTTAAAGTCAAGCCAAAAGCTCATTTAATTAAAAAAATATTGCTTTTATTTCAACATGAAAGGTTTTGACCTTAGGCAATTTATATTACTCCAAAGGTAGTTTTATTATTTAGCAACTGGCAATTATATAAGCTAGCCATTCTCCAAATATTGGGAAGCATTTAATATACAGTATTTTGTTTGTACCTCTAACTTAATCTTTCCCTCATTCTACCTTGTATTGTAATTACATAATTAGTCATGTATTAAGGATCTTTAATGAGACAATTTCTGCTAAGCATGGTGAGGGAAATATGTGATCTTCCCACCGTCCGGGAAGCATGTGCATACGGATGTATTTTTCTCTCTTCCACTAGGTGGCGACATCCTTGAAATGGGGGCCTTGTTAATTATTGTGTCTCCTATAACATGTAGCACAAAACCTTGTTCATCATCAGTATCCAAAATAATTCAGAGATTAGCCACAAGAACGGAGGATGAAAAAATCATTTTCTCAAAATTTGCAAGCCTATTACTGAAGTACATATCATCATACACTGACCTTTCTCTCAAAATGATCAGAGAATAGTTCAGATCTTTGACTCCTCTAGTCCAATCATAGACCTTGACATTTTAACCAGGAACAAAAATTAGTGTGGCTTTTTCGTCATGGCTTGTTGCTTGTAATCAAGTTTCAGTCATTGCTTCTGGTCAATCAGAATTATCACCTCCCAGGACCTATAGGTGAGGGTTATTTTTTTTCAAAAGAAGTTCTCATAATTTCTTCAGTGTGTATGTCTGTTTTTCTTTGTCTGGTATGATACTTTCCAGGCTGTGGATGCTTAACAAATGTTAAATGATAATTCTTTATTGACCTGACTGGGTTTTGGGAGCTCACAAAATTTTCAGGGAAGTGTTTTAAATGTTTTGTAATCTTTAGGATTTTAAAATGGAATTATGATGACCTTTCCAAAGCAAGAAGGCAGGAAGTTGCTGTAAGCTTAAGGCCAAGCAGTTAACTCTAATATGATTCGTCTCTTTTGGCTCATTAATTGCATCTAAGTGGATATAGAGAGTGGAAGCTTTTGTTAAATAACTGACACAGTTAATTCCAATTCGTAATATGTTCTGGGAGTGGTATTATAATAAAACACAAAATGGCCTCCATGGTTTAAAGTGGAGTGCAGAGTCAAGCAAATGCTGCATGGAGAGCCAAACTAATAACTCAGATTCTCCCTGTCTCCTCAGTGTCAGTGTAGATGCCAATTATGATGCTTATAAGCTCACGGTGGCTTCATTGCTGCCAAGACCATAGGAAACGAGATCCTGTCAATAGCCCTATACCACAGGTATTTTCTATTACTGCTGTCAAACAAAATGCCAAAAATGTAGTGACTTAAAACAACACAAACTTATTATCCTACAGTTCTGGAGTCAGGAGTCCCAAAGGGATCTTACTGGGCTAAGATCAAAGTGTCAGTAGAGCTGTATTTCTTCTGGAGGCTCTAGGAAAGAATCTGCTTCCTTGCCTTTTCCAGTTTTTAGAGGCTTCCTACACTCTTTGGCTAATGGTATGATTCCTCCATCTCTAAGGCCAGCAGTATAGCATTTTCAAATCTGTCTCCTACTCTGACATCCCTGCCTCCTTCTTGTAGGGACCCTTATGACTGCCTTTGGCCCGACTGGATAATCTTCTGCTCTCAAGATTCCTAACTTAAACTACATCTGCAGAGGCAAGGTTTCTTTTGCCATGTAAGGCAACATATTCACAGGTTTCAAGGATTAGAGCTTGGACATCTTTGATGGAGGGTGGTGGAAGAGGTCATTATTTTGCTTGTCATGTATTAAAAATAAAATTTCAAAGTATTTTAAAGAGTAATTTTATATTATGATAATTTTCCAAGATGTAAGAGCAGATTATCGTTTCAATATCAAAATGATGAAATTAAAAGTTGAGCAAATATGATGATCTGTGTTGTGGAAAAACAGGGTTTCCAATTGTCCTGGATTTTAATCATCTCAGTGCTGTGTATTTACAGTGTATATTTTCTGAGATAATGAGCTATAATGCCTGCCTCATAAGATTCTTTGGAAAGCCTTATGCTGTTTTTTGCATTGACACCTAGCATGGTAATTCTTCATTAACATTAAGGGAGAACTAAAGTTTTAACCATGAATTCTCAGTCAATATATTGTCTGATAAGTACTTGAGTTGGTCAGTAAGTGACATCCATACCAGCATTTGGGATGGCCTTGGTGTGGCCCTGAGAAGTAGGATGCACGAATATTCTATGCATACTATCTCTTATTTACTAGGATAAGATATGCCAGTGAAAAAACAATATTCCATTTGACTAATTCCACTACTTGCTGGAAAGTTGTAGTTTCAAAGCCTTCATCAGAAAGAAACGCAAAGCTGAATGTTTAATATCGGGGAGTATCAGGTCTATGATCTCAGAGGTTAGTGACTGAACATTAATCATGTTAATATCTTCCATTAAATAGATTCTGTTGAAAAAGTAGAATGAATGAGAGCCAACATGGTGTTTTAGTCAGTTAATAAATAGATTGTTGTTATATCCAGGACAAAATGGATGAAAATTGAATTCTACATGATAAAATATTATTAGTTTTAACCTTAGATTGTCAAGTACTTGCTGTCAAAAATTCTTTTACATCTAATTTTTCCCCTCTTGGTTTTGCCTGTGTAAATAAATAGATTCCATTTCCTCTGTATTCCATTAGAATTTATCTAAAGTCTGAAGTCCTGATCTAATACTGTAATTTTATCATGTCATTTGATGTCAAGAGTTATTAACATTTGTTTGAAAATACAGTATGCACACTTTGGATGGCATCCTTATGTATCCTTTTAATCTAGAAATGTATTTTTAAATATTTTAGTTGGTCATAATTTGTCAAGATAAAATGGGCTATGATTAGAGAAACTATAACGTACTACTACATTTCTAATTTTAATAATGCATAAAATCACATGTATTAATGTATTAGGAGTTTTGATTGAGTGCTTCATGTAAAGGCTCATCTTATATAATACATTTTGATTTTGTTACTCCATCAGTTATATACAATTATTAATTTTTTGACATTGAATACATTTGTGTAACTGTGCCATCAAATAGCTAATAAGGTATAAAGAAATCATTAGCCTTTCTTTGGAAAGATATCTAAGCTGGCGAACTATAAAATTCTGAGTTCGTCTAAGTGTCACTTGGAGTTCTGGGGGTTGTCTCTCTTTTGAATTCAGAAATCATAAATTGAATATCTTCATATAGTTGAGTAAGTGGGAAATGAGCACTGCTTTTGCAATTGACTCGTAGATATGATCCTAGGCAGGAGGACAAGGATGAAGAGGGTAAGAACGAATAATAAATGTGTTTGAAAATGAGATTTAACATTTAGAGTACCAAAATTTTTCTAGTACTTTAAAGAATCAGTTTCTTTTTATTTTACCCTGTTTCCTAAAGAATAGACTATATGACTAATAGATTATTTCATTCTAATCAATTATTATTCTATCTTGAAATAAAACGTAAAGTCTTTAGAAATATTTCCTGCTGTAATAATATGTCCAAATAGGCTACAGTTTCCATGGATAAACCCATATTTTTCCTCAATACTTTCTTCCAATAACATTTAGTCAATATATTTTTTAAAATATTTTCAAAAATTTACATTGTTATCTTGACACTGGAGCTTAGTGATTTCAATTACAAACAAGTGAAAATGGAATCAGAAGTATATTTTACAGGGTGAAAAATTTCTTTACGACTTCAGCTCTTTTTCAGGCTTAAACTTTCCTTTCATTTTTTTCTTTAAGGATTCTGAAGAATTCCAGCTTCCCTACTGTTGTGTCTTACATAGATTCATGTTGAATATGTATTTCCCAGCATCTAGAGATGCTGATTCAGTGTAGTTGGTGACAGGTGTCTCAATGACAAAGGCAGGAGGCCTTTAAAATCTTCAGTTTGGGAGTGTCAGGATGGGTATGACATAGGCCCATGCTGACAATCTAAAATGAAGGCTCTTGGCATAATTGCTTTTCATTCAAAAGTTAGGAAAATGCAGCTGCGTCCTCTTCACCTCCAACTCCTGCAATCTCTATGCATAGAATGAAGAACTGCCTGCTTCATTTCTGAATTCTCTTCCTTCCTTCTTTAAAGAATTAAAGATCAATGAACTTAGTGCTATTCTGGTCCTTACTAAACTTGGCCTGGCTAAAATAATCAATTTAGCTAAAAAAAATTCTAATATACAGAGAAAGACTTTGTGTTCTTATTTATAAGAGACTGAATATCTCTTTCCTTCCAGTGACAGGGGCACACAGGCACTGCAGCACAACCTCAGGCAAAATAGAAAAAGAAAGGAGAGAGAAAGCACTGCCTTTCTCCAGAAATGACTCACGGTATTTATTCGGATGACAGGAAGAATAAATTAGTTGAAGATTTATAGGAGCCTATTAACTCTTGTGCATGAGTTGTAGGTTAATTGAACTATAACAATATGTTAATCCAAGAATTACTTAGAAATGCATGATCCCTCCCCCCCAAAAAAAGGTATGGGTAAGCACACGTGTTAATCATTTAAAAAAATCCTAATTTAAGAAAAACAATAGTAGTCTGCAATGGGTTAAAAATCAGGGTATAATCAAAATAGTGCTGTATTTCTTCACATGGATTAATTACTTACATATTTTCTCTCTGAATTTAACTGTACACATATACAACACTTCATAATTTGGTAAGAAAGCTTTTATCACAATGACTTCCTGCACAGCACTTTGAATTGTTGAATAAAAGCTCTCTATAAATGAACATCATTATAACCTTAGGGCTTCTGGATAATTTGAATTGGTTTTACAATCCACAGTTGGGTAGTGTAAAAGGCGCCTCTGACGGCCGTAGGAGCAGCCTTGACAACTGTCAGCCTACCACACACCCAGTGCAATATCTCTGAATTTTATATCTGTCAAGAACAAATCATAGGTAAATGGATACCAATTCTGATAATGAAGCAGGCTGAAATGGTCTAAGACCTTCTGACTAAATTTAAAGGAAGGCAACATCAGAGCCAAATAACTATTGCCCAACCAACATTTTTCTTTTTGATTACACTGTGGTAAGGCAGAGAGACAGGTAGGTTTACAAATGCATTGAAGTTAGTGGTGAGCTTTGCATACAAATATATAACAAAATAAGTATCCTCATGTGGGCATTTGCAGGGTAAAACATGGGGTAATTTGAGGTATATAACTCTTTAAGTCACTACTATTATCAACTACCTTTGGTTGGGTTAAATAACTAGCTTCTACTGAAAGAAAAGCTCTTACCTTTTGAGCAGCACATTATGTTTTGTGATACATAAATCAAAAACTCCAGTGTAATCCTTGAATGTTATTTTCACGTGGTTCATTTCTTTCTCCCTTCCGCTCTCTTTTATTTCTATTTGTGGCAAGTGGATATGATGGCTTGAGTATTAAGACCTGTGATTATGAAAAACTTGCAGGTGGGGCTGTTTATTTAGGTAACATTTACAGATTTCGACTTAGTAGATCCGGAGAAGTAATATTGCACTGACCTCTGTGATCGTGAACTAAATGGCTTTTGAAATGCCTTGAAGATTTAGTATCAGCTTTCCACGTGGCAAATGTACTATCCTGTTTATAGATGACCAAACTCTGAGTAGCTTTCATTAAAATATAATAACGTCATCCAAAATGAACTAAGCCATAGGTTTAATCAGGGTTTCTGTTACGTAATTTCAGAGGGCAAGTCAACATCTCTACATTCTCTTCAAAGTGTGGATTCCAATGGAGTATGACATTTGAGGAATGCTTTTGTACCCTGTATTTTTTCAGCATACCAGCTGCAGAGTGATTAGTGAATCATTTTAGGATATTACATACTAATTGCTAAAATGATTAAGGCTCTTTTCTCTCCTATACTCAATCCCTTAACCCATCATTTTCCACTTTCACAATTTAAACACAGATTATCCAAATTTTGGTTTACTAACATGCTCATTTAGCTGAAGATCAATTTTGTTTCTGAAAGATTCGTATGGGTTTTCTTGATCTTTTGCAACTGGGATTGCAAACCACCATTCTTGGCCAAAAGGATAGAGGGAGAGAGAGAAGGGAGATAGAGAGAGAGAGAGAGAGAGAGAGAATAACTTTGCCTGCCTGGGGCTCAGACTTGGAGCTAAACTATCTCATCAAGAACAGCACAGCGAGTGTGGTGGCTCACGCTTGTAATCCCAGCACTTTGGGAGGCCGAGGCAGGCAGATCACCTGAGGTTGGGAGTTCGAGACCAGCCTGACCAACATGGAGAAACCTCATCTCTACTAAAAATACAAAATTAGCCGGACGTGGTGGCGCATGCCTGTAATCCCAGCTACTTGAGAGGCTGAGGCAGGAAAATCCCTTGAACCTAGGAGGCAGAGGTTATGGTGAACTGAGATCATGCCATTGCACTTCTGCCTGGGCAACAAGAGTGAAACTCTCTCAAAAACAAAACAAAACAAAACAGAAAAAACAAAAAAAAAGAACGGCACTGAAGCCTAAACCTGAAGAGATTACTGGTTTTCTCTTCCAAGGATAAACTTCGTAACATCTTTACACTAAGTAACATTCCAGACAGATGGAGAGGGCAAGACAATTACATTTTTTAAAAACTATTTGAGAATCTCTTTTTTTTCAAACAGTGGTTTTTACACAAAACATTCTCAGAATCTGAATATAGTGTGTTCATACAACCCTGATAATATCATACTCATCTCCAGAGATAAGAAAATGCTACTGCATTCTTGAGGGCCAAGAAAAAATTCTGACTGATAAAATGGTCAAACAGGGCTTGATAACAATTTATTTCTGACCTTTTAATGCCTTCTGTTCTTAATGATTTTCTGTCATTTCTGTCTAGTCTAGACTTGAAACTCAGTCTCAGAGGTGCTTAGCTTTATGTTGCCACTTAACTTTCAACTTCCATTTTCAGCACAGAAAGGTAAATCAGTAATTGTCACTCTGGCTTCTCAAGGTTTGTCAGGCACCCGAATGGGATTATGACATAGATCTGAAGGGTGTTTCGTGTGACTTTTACTTTAATTTTCACAAAATCATGGAAATGGCTTAGGACTTCAGGAACTCAATTATCCTGATAGCCTCACTTCTTTTATTTATATTTTTGTTTGACTACTTTGGTCCTTTCTGTCCCCTGACCTGTCAAAAAGTGATTAAAAAAAAAGAAGAAATTAAGGGACATCTTCACTGAGTTGCTTTCTTGGCTGACAGTTGTCTCTTTCTCAATGCTATCCTTTTTTTTTTCTTTTGTTTTATTTCCTAGGAGATGATGTGTGCATTTCTTTAGTTTGGGCCTCATGGCACATACGTAAAACTGAAGGAACCACCCTCTGAGGAAGTGTATTGTCCTGTATTTCAGAATATTTTAAAATCTGATTTGTATATTATCAAATGGAGCCCTGTGAGACAAAAACCCACCTAGAGATCTTCTTTGGAAGAGAAAAATAGGAAAAATGAGTCTCAAAGAAATCACCAATGGAGAGTTAAAACTTTTACTTTCCAATATATTTATCCACATTGATTTGTCTACAGATCTATGTATATAGATTGTTGAGTGTCAGTCAAAACTTCTTCCTTTATAAGTGAAAGGAGCTGAACTCAAATCAGCTTAAGCCAGAGCATTGCTATGTATGGCTGGATTCAGGACGTCAAGCAGCTTGCCATTTCTCTCCTGTTCTCTTTTGCCCACTCTTTCCTCTTTCGGTTCTCCTCTTCTTGCCTGTGGGCTTTCTGTGTGTTGCCCTTATTCTCTTCTGTTAATGATTGGCTCTGCTTATATGATGGGAAAGATAGCTGTTGGCAGCTCTAGTGCAAAAACAAGAGACCTTCTTCTCCAGGATTCCTATTGCCTCTTAGAAGGAAGTAGTCAAACTGGTCCAAAAAGGGTTCCATGGCCACCCCTTGGCTCAGTCGTATTAGATAAGGGGTTGACAGCCTGGATCAAGTGCTCATCTCTACTGACAGGTGATGGACTATACCTGTAATTGATTGTCCTACGATATAAGATGGGGGAATGGTAGCTCATCAAAGGAAGATTGGTGTGCTGCTTCCAGCATGAGCAGTGCAAGAAAGCATGTTGAGAAAGATGTATTTACAAAACACAAGATCTCGGTTTATTGCTACACGTATAACCAACCAATCACATACCTGGGTGGGGGGTTGGGTATTTGATTTTTTTTTCCTTTAAAAACGTTTTCAAAGGCGGGACACGGTGGCTCACACCTGTAATACCAGCACCTTGGGAGGCTAAGGCGGGCAGATCACTTGAGTTCAGGAGTTTGAGACCAGCCTGGCCAACATGGTGAAACCTGTTTCCACTAAAAATACAAAAATTAGCAAGCCTTGGTGGTGCATGCCTGTATTCCCAGCTACCTGAGAGGCTGAAAATCGCTTGAACGTGGGATGCGTGGGTTACAGTCAGTCGAGATCACACCACTGCACTCCAGCCTGGGCAACAGAGTAAGACTCTGTCTCAAAAAAAAAAAAAAAAAAGGAAATGTTTTCATAGAATGCATATATGACTATCTGGCTTTTTGCCTATAATGTATTTGATGGCTATATTCTGTGGCATACACATGGGAAAATTGAACTACTACTTATTCTCATCTTTACTCAAATATAGACAACATTTATTGAACACCTTTTATAGACGGACAATGACTCCAGGTGCTACTATTTACTTTTTATCATAACAAGCAACAAGAACACTTGCATTTTCATGGTGGTTTCATTTACTTTTCATCATAACAAGTAATAAGGACAGTTTACATTTTCATTGCGGTTTCATATCTGTTGTCTTAAGAATTCTCCAATAAATGTATTTATTCGCTAAAAATAAAAGTCATGAAGTTATAAGGTAACTTGTTTATGATTACCTGTGCTAAGTTTTACCATACTTAAAAATAGCTATTTATAACAAAAATCATATGAGATTTTAAAAGTACATATATATTATATATATATTTAAGCTTAGTATTATGAATAATAGAAAAGGACCTTAAGATCATCCTCCTGAACAGTTATTGCCCTTGAGTCTTATTTCAAGACCTCATTGACACATTGTTAACACTTAGATCAATAAACAATTATTGTTCTTTGTGAGATGCTGAGAGTAGATTTGGAGAGTTTACAGATAAGAGGCATCCTTTACTAGGAGCTGTCAAATGTCAAAGTAACAACTAACATGTATTCTATCTATCTATCTATCTATCTATCTATCTATCTACCTATCTAGCATCTATCTATCTATCATTTTCATCTACCTAATCTGTATCTGTGAGTCCTGAAATACCTGTATACATCTATTAATGGAAGTTATATAAAAAATATTTGGATTTTTTTCTTTCTGCAGATTTCCACGGGGAGCAGAGCTGATTTTCCTGGCTCTGGGCCTCATGGTGAGTTATAGTTATGATGGGGACAGCAGGTGCCTGTACCTCTGTTTAATAGAAAGCACAGTACCAGCGGAGATTTTCTAACTCTGCATTTAAAATCCCCCCAATAGCTATTATTACCTCTTAAAACCATTTGAGCATTAGTGCCAAATCAAGTGGAATAGTTTCATTTAAATAATTTAAGGTGCTGACTGATGTTCTCACATTGGTCGTAATAAATAATATTATTAATTTTGCGAAAGAGAGGAGAATAAGAATATTGTGATTTTGGTTCCCTGTCAACTGAAAAGTAGTTTGAAACCAATAAAAGGAGCAGATTTTCCTCCTCCAGGTTTGACTCCCCATGTATCCCACCTCTAGTCCTTTCATAGAAACCCCACCCTTTGTGTATGGCTCCGTGTACCTGCCCCTGCAGTGTGGCATCCTGTGGTGGGAAGGTTTAGTCTTCTGTGGAACAAGCTTATTGACCAGCAGGTTTTGCTCACTCACGCGTAAGGACATTCTGATTCTTTCCCTTGGGCTTCCTTTTCCTTCCTGAGAAAACCCTTATGAAGAATTCTTTTGCCCCTCTTATTGTGCTTCCAATCAATCTTTCATTTGATATGATATGAAAAAAAAGGAAAAAGAATCTTAAGACAATTCCAAGGAAAGAACTCTCTGTATACAGTAGCTACTCTTCCTTGTTTACATGATCTGTATTTAATCTGTGCAGCATGAGATAGCCATCACCACTCTATTTTTAAGAAAAAAGTTTGAGGTTATTTTGCTCTTTTCTGTACTGCCAATGAACATTAAAATATCACTATGTTTCTCAAAGTTCTAATCACAAAAATTACTTGAAAATATAGATTTCCAGTGTCCTCTTTGAAATTTGGGATTAGTAAATCCAGAGTGGGGCTTGGAGTCATATTTAATAATATCCCAGGAAAATCTTATATTTTTCAAAATATCCTCAGGTGACTTTAGTTTGGAAAATATTGAATTATATTCAATAATTTGACAAGTTATTGACAGTTACACTAGCTGATGTTCTGAGGTGAATATCAGCACTTATTATTTCTGTTTTTCCTTCTCATATTTTAGGTTTCACAACTACCTTTGTAATTTCTCTTGGAGCTTTTCATTACAGAACTAAGGTTGCCTCTGCTCAGCTGTATTCTTCTTTGAGGTGAAGTTTGACGGTCTTTGATTACTCATGACAGCCTAGAAGAGAGGAGAGGACAACCAGAATTAAAGGGCAATTGCTACAATATGGCTGATCTAGTGCTAAGGATGAGGACCAACAGGAAGTAACATGCTTTGATAAATGTATAATGAAAAATTTACTTGCAGAGGAAACAATGCTGGAAATGGCTAGAAGCCAAGAACATCTGTGTTCCTGGTATCCTAAATGTGTAGAAGGAGCAGATGTAACTGAATATATAACAGAGAGCCTGGCACAATTCCTAACCATGTGGAGGAGGGCTGTGGATGTGCACAGACGGCTTTCTGAAGCCCAGAAAAAATTTTAAAAAAATGCTGGGGAACTCCCAAATAATATTATTAGCTATCTTGAGAAGAGACAGATATTATTAGAGCAGTTTAATACAATGAAGGCAGCTTATTCAAATAAGAGAAAGGGAAGTTATTTATTGCACACAACTGAGAAGACTACTCTGGAAATACTTTGTATATAAATACAACAATACAATTACAAGTAAGCATAAATATGAGATATAAAGTAAAAGACTTGCTTCTTATACCTCCTATAAAACTATAAGCTCTTTCAAGCCTAGCACATAATCTTAGCTTTACTAAATAGTTAATACTTTTCATGAGCTCAGCTAGTAGTTCTAAGAATGACTGGGCAGAAGTACCTAGAAAATAGAATAAAATGTAAAATACAATCTAGGAAGAGCCAGATGATATCAGCTGCTATTTTTCTTATTCCATTATATCAAGAAAATTTCTTTTAATCCTTTTTATAGATGAGCATCTGGGTAGGCCACAATAGTTGGCAGAATTTTAATATTGCATATGTAGTAGAGTGGACACACAAGACTCCTTCCCTGTCACCTTCCAGCTAGGATTGGACTGGCCATGTGACACAATTCTGATCAATGAGATGTAGGTGGAATTCTGTCAGGTTAGTTTTTGTTTTCCTGATAAACATGGATAGACGAGGTTGGCATGTCCCTTAGCCCCTCCTTCTTTCCTATGATGTGGACATGATACTGAAGGTGCAGCAGTTATACTATGAGGTGATAATCAAAAGGATGACACAGATAATCTAAACATGACAACCTGAACATGACAGAGTGGAAGGCTCTGCTGATTCCTTAATGGCCACTGCACTGGCATTGGACTACTATCTCTGAACTTTTGTTTATGTGAGAAAAAAACTCACTAATTTGTTTAAGCTACTCTTCGTCATTATTTCGTAACTACTCTGTGCTAAACATTTTAAAATTTTGGGTTGGGGAAATACTGCCATATTCTTGTTTGCAAGAATTTTTAGTGTTGAAAGACACAGTGTGAACCCAAATATCATAAAACTATTCAAAAGCTAATGCTTTATTTTACATAGAAGAAATGCAATGGTGGCAACCAAATTTAAGATAGTGGTGCTACTTTGGCGCTAGAATATACTTTGAATGCTGCTTTCACATTTGGATCACCTGCCAAAAGGATACTGAAAAATCAGAAAGCATCCAGAGGTGTGATCAGGGTTGGTGAGGGGCTTGAATAGCATTTCAAAATGAAAATAATTACTGCAAATTGGGAAAGTTAAGCATTAAACAATGAAACCGGAAAAAAATAAAATTAAAAAAAACTTATAACATAATTCCCAAATCCTTGAAATGGTTTCAAACAGAGGAAGTAAACTTCTTATAGTCTTCACTAAAGAGTAATATTGGGATAGATAAAAATATTGGGAAGGAAGATTTCTGCTAGATGATAAACAAATACTTCCTGAGAGTTATACCCTCTAACAAGGAATGTGCTGTGTCATCTTTTGAGATAAACACTCCACTGGATAAACCTTTGCTGTAGTAAGAGTGTGAATCTCATTGATTTTTGAAGATCAGGAATCCAAAGCATAAAAGTTCCTTGATAATATCTATGTAATGAATGAATGAATTATATTCATTTATTTAAGCTCAAATATCATTAGAATCTACATTTCTGTACAATCAGAATATATGCATACTAATTGTAAGAGTCCCACCTCCACTATCTAGTTACTTTGCCTTATGTGGATATATAGGATAAAGCATCCAGCCAAGTGAGGGAATAAATGCATGCTGTCTACTCAGGAAGGAGCATTGCAGATGCCACACTCTTGGTAAGACTAGCCTTGGGGCCAAAGACAGTATAAGCTCAGAATGCTTAAAGCAAGTCTGGAAGACATCTTATCTCTTAAATTCCTACTCCCATATATCCATTATGGAGATTATGGCTCGTGAAAGGGTATAAAAATGATTATTATTTTTTTCCCTCTAGTCTCTGTTGGATGTGAAGCACAAGCTTCGGTTGCTGCATCTAGTCTCAGAAATTGATTCAAAGAGTTACTTATGCTTTCAGGACATAATTCTCTGAAACAGTTCTAGCATCAGTTTTTGCTATTGTGTGCTGTCTATTATTTGGGTTTCTGTCAACCAGACAAGATGTCAAGTCATGTTTCTTTGCTTCAAATTGCTGCATATTATCTATCCCCTGCTGAACTTCTTTTCCACATGTTCGTATTTAAGTAGGAATAGAGGTGAATACATAAAGTTGAATGCTTGAATTGTTTTTAAAAGGCCAATTCAGAATATTTTTTAAAGTATTTTAGTGTGTCAAATGTGAATTGACACACAGTATTTTGCTCACAGCAAGCTAAAAATCTTTAGTATATGAACTTTTTATATGACTTAGTAACTAACAATTCAAAAATGTAAACCTGACTGTTTTATAATGAATGTTTTTGGAAACACATTTGAAATCTATTCTTTACCCAACAAGCTTGGAAATGAACGTCTTGGGCATTATCTTTTCTTCACTTGGCAAGCGTAGCTGCAGACATTTCCACTTGTCCAAAGAGTTTCTTTGTTGATATAACTTCCCTCAATTTTTAGTGAGGATTTTCTTTCTTTTTGGAAGAAACCGTAAAAGGAGTTTAAGCTGCTTTGTTACAATGCTAGAGTTTATCATTAGTCCTCATTATCCGCGTATTTGTCAAGAGTGTTGCTCACGTTGGGGTAAATAATTTCATTTTATTCCAATATAGTTTTGACATTTATTTAAGAATAGCCAATTCTCAATTTCCCAGAGTAATGTAGAAAAGCCCAGTCACAGATTAGCCAAGTAATGTATTAGAATATGCAAAATATGTTATTTAGTAATTAACATATTCATCATTCAAGTAGAAACTAGTGTTCTGCAGTTTTGTTCAGCTATAACTGGAAAGTGCTGAAATTTCAAGTATAGTTATAACCATCAGTGGTAGAGATACAGCAAAATGTATTTTTAGTCAAAAGAATACAAAAGCAATGATAAACATAACCAAAAAATGCTTTAGAAAACAATTGCTATCTATCTACTTCTTTTGATGGCTTTGCACACGGCTCCTGGTGGGTTTTCATAGGTGAGGAGGTGGCAGGACAGGTGGTATTATTTCTATTGGGGCACTGACATGGTTGTCGGTGAGGGATGAGGGAAGAGGGATCCAGGAAATAAGACAGCTCCATAGGGGAACAGAATGATCTGGCAGTGAATGAAAGCTATGGGAGAGAAAAAGAAGGAAGAAAAGAAATTAAGAGTCACTGAGTATCTGTTACGTACCAACGCCTACATAGTACTTGATGTTTTACAATTGTGACCTCATTTCATAGCAATATTAACTCTTTGAAGTAGGTAGTCCCTCCCCAATTTGTAGATAAGAAAATAAAAACTCAGACAGATGAGGAAATTCACAGATTTACAAAGCCAAGTGGGAAATTAAGATTAGTTTTGATTCCTATGAGACATCTAAACAGATATGATAAGTAGACAATTAAGCGTATAGTTGAGAATTAGGGGGAGACGTAAAGGATGGAGGTAGAAATTTGGGAGATATCAGAGGAAAGATCATGATTATGTCATGTGTCTTGAGATCATCTAAGGTAGGACTAGAAATAGAGAGGAAACCATGAACTGTAGCTCTCTCAGCCTGGTTCCAAAGATGATTAAGCAGTTCCACACAAACTCTAATATTATCTTGACCACTTGAGGATTTTTATTATGAATATGTGGAAGATTTCATTTTTCAATGCATCTACTCCTCTTCCCCTGTCTTTATTTTCCTGTTAAAGAGAGAAGTACAGGCTGGGCACAGTGGCTCATGCCTGTAATCCCAGCAATTTGGGAGGCCGAGGCAGGTGGATTACCTGAAGTCAGGAGTTCGAGACCAGCCTGGCCAATATGGTGAAACCCTGTCTCTACTAAAAATACAAAACATTAGCTGGGCATGGTGGTGGGTGACTGTAATCCCAGCTACTCAGGAGGCTGAGGGAGGATAATCTCTTGAACCCAGGAGGCAGAGGTTGCAGTGAGCCGAGATCGTGTACTGCACTCCAGTCTGGGTGATAGAGACAGACCCCGTCTAAAAAAAAAAAAAAAAAAAAGAGAGAGAGAAGTACAAAAAATTCCATTCTAGCCCAGTCTGTGTCCGGAAGGTGTGAAGGTTGGTGGGGCTGGCGGTGGTAGGCATAGGACTCAGATTTAGTGTCAAAAAATTGTTTTCACTGTAACATAATGTAAGAATTAAAATTGTGAAGGCAAAATTAAGGGATAAGCCAAAAGATGAAGGACAATAAAAGTGACACAAAACAAAGTGTTATGACCAATGCATAAATATGACCAAAGAAAAAAAAAGACCCACTGGACAAAAATTAATGATAAATGAATAACACACTAGAACAAACATCTTCTAGCATGTTGCATGACTCTTAGTAAGACAAAGACAAATAAGGAGGTAAACCAGCTCTTCTCAATATGTGTGAGATCCTGTTATAACAACATCTAGCCTGGTCTCTCCACTTGATGAAACAAGTTGGAAAATAATGGAGGAAATAGAGAAAGCAAAAAAACTCTGTATCTTAGAAGGCAAAGATAAACAAATGATCATAATACCATCAGGAATAAGAATAATAAGAACATAATTTATAAGAATTTAATAATATATTTGAAAGGATAAATTAAGGAGGATAGTAAATAATTATTCTCCGTATTATCAGGAAAATAGATTTACATTGCTTGAAGTCAGAGTCAGATTTAAAGAAAAAAATACTTTCTAGCAGTAGCCATTAGTTGACAAAATTGTGATACACAATTTTGGATAAGCAGGTCCTGAAATGTCCAAAAGTGATTAATTGAGTAGAGTTAAATTTGTCAAATTTCCCTTGCCCTTGTCCACGTTCAGGTACCTCCATCCTTAGGCATTTCTCTTTTCCCAGATCCTTTATTTTGTGTCTAGTTTTTGCTCATATTGGCTGCCAATGAATTTCTCCTAAGAAGTTGACTGCTAGGTTATTAGAGACAGGGATAGTGAATGGAAAGATTACTGGAACAGAAAACATTAGTTGTGTTTCCAGTCCTGGTTCTTGCTAGTTTCCTGTGTATTGGTTTTAATAATTATAAAATAAGAGAGCTTCATGGAATACTATGCAGTCATAAAAAAGAGTGAGATCATAGCTTTTGTGGGAACATAGATGGAGCTGGAGGCCATTATCCTTAGCAAACTAATGCAGAAATAGAAAACCAAATACCACATGTTCTCACTTATAAGTGGGAGCTAAATGACTTGACTGACAAGTGTTATGTGATGTTAGCGATCCTGGAGAAAGTAAAATGCAGTCAACATTTGGCACAAGGGGTTTCAAGAATGCAATAGCCTATGTGGAAATGAGGGAAAGTGAGATGAGCAGAGAAATGTCCCAACTTGTTTAGGAAAGAGCCAGGGTATGACCCTAGAATCCACCAGAGGTGAAAGAAGACAAGCAAAACTTCCGGCATAAGACAAGAGGACATAACTACTTTTTCTGTACAAAGAAGCTTGTTAGCTATGTAGGGAAGACTCTTATTTTCAGTGGAAGCTAGTGCTGAGACATTTTCAGTTTCCAAATATGTTAAAGGAGGTGTCCTTCTGAAGAAGAGAATGAGATGAGATTAAGTGGGGCTTCAGGAGAAAATGGGCTAGTAGTAAAGAGATGATGTCTTTTAAATGGTAGAAGAAAAAAAAAATGCTGGGGAAACTGAGATGTCCTTCTACAAGATTTGAGAGGAAAATAATGTGCCCCAGCGAGGGTGCTCATGTTTGAGGCTTTCCATGCTGCTGATAACATGCAGACTGGAAGTGTGGTGTATGTCTTCTAAGCCTCAAAACTCATTGCCATTATGCTCTGTGGATTCTTCATGCTCATTGAGTGTTTAGAAGGTTAGAATTCCAGGACAATTTACTCTTACCTTATACCATGTTGATGATATGCTGGTTTCTGAGTAGCAGGTAGCCTTGTTATTCATTCAAGAACTAGTGAGTATCTATCACTTGTTAGATTCTGTGTTAGGTAAGTAAAATCAGATATGCCCGTACTTTGAGGAAGTGTAGACTAGGAGTAGAGGCACATATTAGTTTCATGTTTTAAAACTAAATGTACAATTGCAAAGTGTTATAAGTATCAAGGGACATAGTGTCATGAGAATCTTCTGACCTTATCTGATAATGACTGACTGGCTGACTATTCAGTAACAGCCAGCTGTTGACTCGTAGCTGGCAGACTATTCAGTAACTTCATTGGCTACTTTTGTTCTTGGGCAATTTACCACATGTTGCTTCAGTTTCCTCTTTGGCAAAATGGGATAAATAAGATGATCTACTTCATAGGGTGTTAAAATGGTATCTAGCATATGCTAAACATTCAATGTATTTTAGCCATTGTTTTAGTTCATTGGGGCTGCTATGAAAAAAATATCATCTACTGGGTAGTACATAAACAACAGAAATTTAATTCTCATAGTACTGGAGGCTGGGAAGTCCACGATCAAAATGGTGGCAGATTTGGTGTCTGGCGAGGGCCCACTTTTCTGGTTCATATAAAACACCTGATTGCTGTGTCCTCACATAGTAGAAGAAGCCAGGAGATTCTCTCAGGCCTCTTTTATAAGAACCCTAATCCCATTCACGAGGACACCACTCTTATAATTTACCACCCCAAAGCCCTGTGAACTAATACCTTCACTTTGGGGGTTTAGACTTCAACATATGAATTTCAAAGGGACTTAAACATTCGGACCATAGTGGCTATTATATTGTTATTATTATTTTAGTGAACCAGAGTCCTACTCCTTGCAGTTATTCTCTTAAGAAGATCCATTCTCTCATGCTTCTTTTGAGCATTTTCTTTGGTTTGCTGTCACATAAAAATCTGGAATAAAGAGCACAAAGATAGTGGAACTTGAAACATTAATTCTATTGTGATTATTTCTTAGCATAATAAAAAAACAAGAGAATGATCCTTTTGTTATCTATTCTCATTCTCTCATTCATGCCTTCCTTCATCCATGTATCAAACATTCCCTGAGAAAATAAAGCTAGGTGCCTGGGGGATGAAACGATAAATTAGCATCAATTCCTAATCTGTCTTTCAGTCTAGTAAGGCTGACAGACAAGTACAAAAACAGCTGCTGTGTAGTGAGAAAAGTTATATACTTGAGAACTGTACCAAGTACAGCTGAGGCACAATGGACCACTTCTGCTCAAATAGAGGAAATAAGAGAAGGCAAATGACAGGCAAAAGAGAGAGCCCTCTTGTCCTTGTTCTTCACTTACACATGTAATTAAAGGACACAAACCTTCTCGTTAGCATTTTCATCCACAGGATATATGCTAGAGAGAGCTATGAAGATTTCTAATGGTGCTCTATTAATCATAATGCAATTTTATTCAGGAAATAAACATAACAAGGATCAGGCTTTCAACATATGATTGACTATAGCAATCATATATAGTGTTTTCTGGCAACTTTACATTATACCATTCATTCGGTTTACCCACATGTTTCTCTTCTGTCCCAGGTCTCATCAAAAGAGCTAATAATACTGTCCTGACCTAGGTTGGTAGTTTTACACATTATTTCTCTTAAACTATCTCCTCTTGCTCCTTATTTTATTCTTATTTTCCCCTCTTACCCTTTACTGACAGTTTCACTGCTAGTCTTCCTATCCTTCTGTCCTTTCTATTTTAAAAACACTCCAGAATTACAAATTATAGGAACTGGGGAAAAAAAGAGCAAGAAATAGTGTGCTATAATAAAGTATGTTGGTGACAATTTTTAATGCACATTATAGGCGGGAAGACAAAGAAAGAAAAGCTGAACAGAGAAGCTTTTGATAGCAGAGCAAGAATGATTTAAGCCATTTCTGATGCATATTTCCCTTTACATGTATTTTGTAAAATTTCTGCATGCTGAAGGTGAATTGACAATAGAAAGCTAATATTTGTCAGTTGATAAAGAAGAACTAGGTTTCACCAATGCAGATTTATTTCACAAGCAAATATTTTTGTATTTAAAAGGTGGTTGAGCAGAGCAATATAATGATTGCGTTTAAAAGTTTCATTACCTAGTGTGAAAGGATAGAAATACTTATTATTCAAAAAATGGGGAAGGAAAAGGTAACATAGAAAAGAAAGGGAAAAGTTCCTAAAGAAAAATGTAGAGTTAAAAGCAATAAATTATGACGAGTAGTGTATGGTTTATTAGACTTGAATAGATGGGAAGGTTGGCTATGTTAATATCTTTTATTTCAAGAGGGTGAATAAAATGAAAAGTAGGCAAAAAATGATGGCAGGTGCCTTGCTCTGCAATAAGAAGCTACTAAAACTACTATAACTGCCTGTGGCAGAAGTAAAACACCTTTTCAAAAAATGTTTGCAGAAGAGGTGGCACAGCACTGTCTATTTGCTGAAAGAATCATGGAAAAAGACTTCTGGAAGAGATGACAATGCTTGGGGGAAAATGTATGAATCATCTATAGTTAAAAACAATCAAATCAAAAAAAAGAGAATGGAGATAAATGGAAAGGGAAAGAGAAGAAGGAAAATATACCTGCGGATGCAGAAAATCTTTAGGTTTTAAGCAAGTAATTTCCAGACGGATAAAAGATTATAAAAAAGGAAGCAACAAAGTCAGAAATTGTGGATAAAATACTTATATCACAATGTTCTTGATTACCAGTTCAGCCCATAATCATTTCTTCCTGGGGCTCTAGTTATGGACCAGCAAAAACTGGCTCGGAGCCAACATTGCTGCTTAATGAGTTTTGATATGCAATTCATCTAGCATTTGGGGAAAATGTAAATATGGAAAGTGTAGGAAGACCTTATAAAGTGAAACAGTCATAGGAAATTCTTGGAAATTAAAAGAAAAAGGATTCTGCAAGGATGCACATTGAAGAACTATTTGTATCCATTAGGAAATGGAAATGGGAGATTTGAGGAAAGGAGAGTTTTGCATAATTCTTTTCATCAGTTTTTGTTTGGATTTTTATAGGAATAAGTCATAATTTTTAAATTTAAAAATTAATAAAGATTTTTCAAAGCTAAAAATGGACTAAACTCTCATTTGCATGTTGTGTTTAGTCAATAACTTTGTCAAGGCTATAGGACTGATTAGTTGGTCAGGTAATGAATAGTCCCCTATCCTGACTTTCTTTTGTAAAAGAGATTGAAGACAGTTAAGCACGAGAATAAATAAGATAGGCCATAAATTTTCTTCAAATTGCTACTATTTTTTTGTGAAGACAGGGTAGGACATTTGAAGTTTTGCATTCTCTTCTCCACTTCTCTTGCCTCCTTCCCAGTTACAACTTGAAGTTCTCTGTTAAAAATTTCATGCAACACTTGTTGAAAGCAGCTAACCAGGATCTATTTACAGATCCTTTTTTTTTTTTTTTTTTTTTTGAGACGGAGTCTGGCTCTGACTCCCAGCTTGGAGTGCAGTGGCCCGATCTCGGCTCACTGCAAGCTCCACCTCCTGGGTTCACGCCATTTTCCTGCCTCAGCCTCCCGAGTAGCTGGGACTACAGGCGCCCGCCACCACGCCCAGCTAATTTTTTGTATTTTTAGTAGAGACGGGGTTTCACTGTGTTAGCCAGGATGGTCTGGATCTCCTGACCTCGTGATCTGCCCACCTTGGCCTCCCGAAGTGCTGGGATTACACACGTGAGCCACTGCGCCAGGCCCAGATACTCTTTTTCTGTAACATGGGGTTGAGCCCACAGATCTACATTTTAAATAAATGTCCTTTAGAGCAGGCATTAGCAAATTTTTTCTGTATAAGGCCAGATAATAGATATTTTAGGCTTTGTGTGTCAGAAGGACTCTATTTCAGCTCCTCAACTCTGTAGCTGTAGCACAAAAGCAGCTATAGATAACATAAAATGGGCATGGCTGTGTTCCAATAAAACTTTAAAAAAAAAAACAAAACAAAACAAATAGAGCTATCAGAGTAGATTTGGTCTATGGACAGTAGTTTTCCTACCCTTGCTATAGAAGATTCTTTTCAAATGGGCTTAGAAGATATTTTGAGGATGTGCAATTTTACATCTAATAGTTTTGTTAAGTGCAACTCACAGGATTGTTTCTGAGCATGGAGATGTAAGAGGTGTCTTCTTTCCTTTCACAAGGATGGTTTTACATCAGGACCTGAAAAACTTAATTGCATGTGTAATCACGTAATTAAGGAGCTTAGTATACTAACTGTCAGTGATGAGCTATTACTACAGTGGCCTGCCGTTTTGATGAAATGTCAGTGGTGGAGTATTGCATGATTAAATGCCCCTGACAATGCTGATGATAATATGTCAGTGATAAGATGCTGTATGGAGAAATGTCCCTACAATAAAATGTTGCATAACAAGATCTCCTTATGATGAAATGGTCAACAGAATGTCACCAGAACAAATGAACGCAAATGAACACACACACACACACACACACACACCCAGAAATGACATGGCATCTTTGCTGCCTAACTACTTTCAATATAATTTATATTGATAGAAAGGCTTTTTACTTTTAAAATCAGGGAGTTGGTATATTTAAGTGCTGAAAAGTTTTTTTTTTTTTTTTTGGGGGGGACACTGCCGGTGGCCCCTTTCATCTCTGTAGCTTCATATCCTGCAGAATGTTGTGGAGCAGGCGATCCTGCCATCTCTGAGTCAAGAGAGCTAGTTCAATCGCCTGCTTTGCGTTCCCCACCTCTCCCACCTCCTTCCCAGTTGGAACAGTAAGTTCTCTATGAAAGCTTCCGCAAATGATGACAAGAAGGAGAGTTCTCAGGGAAAGCAGCTGAGCTTTAATGCGAGTAAAACGTTCCAAATGTAAAACACATTTGAAAATCTAAATGTGTGCCCCCAAAACCACATCAATAGAACCTTTAATGGTCTTCAGAACCAGCCTTTTCTCTTCCTGTCGGTAGGAAGATTGTTTCAAATCTGTTTGTGCCTGAAGCGCTTTTGATTGTGACAGTCTTCTCATTCATGGGCTAAACATGGCGTCCCACCGGAAGTGCCATCTAGGTTCACAGCAATACAGTACGATATGAAAGTATAAACAGAAGTCGGAAGTGCATTTCTCCTCTGAGATAACAACTGAAACTAGATTTTCAGACCACCTATTATGCTGTGAAAAATAAAAGAGAAAGAAAAATAAGACCTACTCTATGTCAGCTGCCTGGTTCATAGGAATGAAACCTACCAGGTCATTATGGAGCCCTTTAAGTGACTCCTGTATGGACAGAATATCGATCCTTGCCCTGGACCAGTCATTAACATTTTTCATAAGATAAATGCAAAGATATTAACATCAGTGTGAACTTCTTTCTGCTTTTTTCTGGGTTGGCTGATCATAATTGATTAAAAAATGGATTGCTTCTTAACCTGGCTTCATTTTCCTCTTTTGCTTTGAGTTCCTGCCTAAAAATAAGGGCTCAGCCATAGATAATGATTGGGCTCCCCAACATATATTGTAAGTTATAAGACTTACAATTCTTATAACTCTGTTTCTCATAGTAATGAGCTGACTGGATAAAATAACAGTAGTTTTCTTATAGATAGACATGCTCCACCCTCATTATAGAACTATTTTCAAAAGCCAAGGATATTGAAAGTTATAACAGTAATGTCAGCCCTTATGATTAAATCATGAGGCACATGAGTTGTTCGTTTAAATTTGATGTTCTCATGATCTCAATATTTTTCATGCAAATCTTGTTATTTCTGCATCCTTTCACACTCCAGCTTAAATTGCTTGTCAATCGCCGTGCTTTTCTTGAGTGCAGCACTTCTGAGATTCTCCAATACGATTTTATACATCTATTTATATCTACTTCTTTAGTATATTTTCCCTTAAAGAAGACATTGGTACAGCATTCCAAATCACATTTAATGAAGTCTTTTGAATTGGGAACAGTAACTTTGGAGGCCAAAGGAGATGAGGCAAGAGGATTGGTTTGGCCAGAAGATAGGTGTGGGGAACTGTAGGTTAAGACAGGAAGAAGCCATTTTATACTTTAACTTATAGAATTTTAAAAAACATTTTAACTAGAGTGCTTACATTAGGGTTGATTAGAGCAAGGGCAAAGCTGCAGTCTAGCAAAGAGAAACACCATAAATAGGAAGATCATTAAAAGGTTAGTTAACGAAAAAAGACATTCGAAATCACCCTCACAAAATAACCCTTGAAATCTCACGTTGTTAAAGGGATTTCAGTCTTTCAGAATCTATAAGCCCACAATTTAAACTTTTCAAACCAAATGTTCTTTCTCTGTTTGTGTGTGTGTGTGTGTGTGTGTGTGAATACTACTTCTGATCATCATAATATTTTCAAATACTATCATCTGCTTTGACCTTGGAAATCTAAGGGAAAAAGACCAGAGACAAATATGCTTCAGTCATGTCACTCTCCTTTTCCCAAATTTTACTAGACTTGTACCATGAAGATCTACTATTGTACAAGCAAGTTTTAGTCCCCTGTCGCCCCTCTGCCCCCAGTACTCCATCTTGTTCACTCATACAGAGTAACATTTCGCCATGTATCTTTTAAAATCAGCTACCGTGCTTGCACGGGGCTGGAATGTCATTGGTATAACAAGACATGCAATAATGTGCACTCATGTAGTTGAAGACATTTCTAATTGATTATACATTTATTTGCCACACCACTATTCTCCTGGGAATATTGCTTAAGAAAAAAGTGTTTGAATAATCACATACTGTTTTAGGGATTCCTGATGTTTGCTAATGAATACACTACAAAGCTTTATTTTTCAAATGTGTTCTCAAATGTGTAACCTACTTGCTTTTTCCATGCATTTTTATATTCCAGAGGATCCTCTAGTGACAGAACATTTTCAATCATTTCTTCTCTTTGGTGGAATCAATTACCTCCTGATAGATTCTCTTTACAAGTTTAAAATTGCATTTAAAAACTCATCTCTTTCTGAATCCTAATTGGATGTACTTTGAACTCTACATTCTTTTACTGAATATTTGTTTATGAATCTTTCTATGATTTAAAGGGCTCCCTATCACATTTCCGGCCTGACTGCAATATTTAACTTATAATATGTGATTCCTTTGTGAAACAACATTATTGAACAAAGATTTTATTTGCTCTCAAAGGAAAGAACAGAAGCATAATCTTGACAAAGTAAAAAAGTTGAGAAGTAATCATATACTTAAAACATATAGTATTCTGCCTGTGTGATTTGTTTAAAGTCACATTTGAGGATATCAAAAATAGAATTCCCTATGATTGTCTCCTTACATGCAGAATCATATATAGGAGGTCATTTATATTTTTTATGTACATAGTAGCCCATTAGCTTTACAATAGTCATTATTTATCAAATTCATCAATCTGCAATATAATCAAGAGGTGAGAAGGTTAGACATATATCTAAACAATTATACTATGTACTAACATTGACTACTGTCATATTTAAACCACTTTATATTGTTATTTGATTTTTTTCCAATAACCCAATTAGATGGAAAATTTTAGTCCCTTTTTCCAGGTGAGGAATATTAAAAAATGAGTTAAAGTTACCTGTTTGAACTTACATAATTAATTAACAGAAGAACTGAGGTTTAAACTTAGATACCACTCATTCCAAAGCTATTCTTATTCTTTTAAGCGGCACCCTATCTCTCAAAGTAGATGGTAAAAAGAGTCTTGATTTTAAACATGTGTAGTTTTACCCATAAAAGAATTTGGGGGCCCTATACTTAGAGCCACTTCTTTCATTTAAAAATAAATCTTACTGCTAGCTTAACTGATTTCTTTAGTCTGCATTACGAGAAACTGAACAGAAAATGGATAGAGGGAAGGCATTGATGTTAAATACAGATCTGGCAACTTCTCTTCTCTCAAGATCACATAGAAGACACACAGGCAATGGTCATAATGCAAGTTTTTATTCCCTCCTCCAGCACTTTGGAGAATTTAGTACTTTTACCAACACTGGCAAAATCCAACTGCAGAAACCAAACAGTAAAAAATCTAAACCCAGATCCATCTGATTTTAGGCAAATGCGAGACCAATCTTTGAAGCCAGTGTCACAAAATTTTAGCCTTAGTTTTTTTCTTTCTTTCTTTCTTTTTTTTGACAAGGTCGCACTCTGTCACTCAGGCTGGAGTGCAGCAGCATGATCTTGGCTCACTGCAACCTCTGCCTCCTGTGTTCAAGCGATTCTCATGCCTCAGCATCTCTAATAGCTGGGATTACAGGTGAATGGCACCATGCCCATCTAATTTTTATATTTTCAGTAGAGACAAGGTTTAGCCATGTTGGCCAAGCTGGTCCTGAACTCCTGGCCTCAAATGATCCACCTACCTTGGCTTCCCAAATTCCTGGGATTACAGGTGTGAGCCACCGCACCCCGGCCATGTAGTCTTATTTTATTTTCTGGCCAGCGTCTTTAAAAATCTGAATTTGAATGCTGTTAGAATTTGAAATGTTCTAACATTTCAAATTGCTTCAGTCACAGGCTCCATCACACACTGCTGTCTTACTCTAAACTTGCTTAGTTCATTTATATCAACTTCTCAGCCCATGAATATATTTGAGTTTGCAACTCTTGCTCTAACATGTCATGTAAAGAAAGGCTCTTTTTGCTATTTACTCTGGTTCTACTCGTGGTTCTCACTATAATATCCAACAGTGTGGGGGTTAGGGTGAGATGATTTAACATTGGGTATTAAATTTAAGTAATTAAGATAAATACTACTTTAATGCAATATTTAAAACAATTAATGCCAAAAATTTATGATGACTGAAATAAAGGCATTATCTACTCCTGGCTCTGGTATCCAAACTGCCCTTTGGAGACTGTATTTTTATGCTAAAAGCCTTGAATCCAAGGCCTTCCTTCTTACTTGATTAGTTTCTACTCCATCTGCCTTACCTCCTCCTCTGAAAAATGTAGGGAGTAGCAACCAATCCTGATTAAAAGAGAGGAACTCAAACAGCAGATCCACATGGCTTTTTTCAGAGGGGGAGCCTACATTCAGTATGCCTCAAAGAAGCCCTTTGTATAGTTGATAATTTTAAAACAACAATAGCTAACACTTATTGAACACTATATTTAGGTTCTGTGGCAGGCGCTTATTTATTTTACTAATTCCTAACAACAATCTTATGTGATATAGCCATTATCTCCAGTTTCCACATGAGCCTAAGTCACTTGCCTAAGCTAAAGCCTGGTAGAGTAAGGGATTAAATTAGGACATTATAATGACAGAACACATAATTTTAGAGATTACTAAAACTGATCTGTAGTCATAAATAGAAGGCTAATTGATTTTAGCTTAAGAAGCAGGAAAGTGATATGCTAAAAGAATTTGTTATGCACAACTGGTTGTTTCCATGAGATAATATTTGGAGATTTTTAGCCAATGGTTTTATTTCTTTTACATTATTATTATTTGGATAATTACATTATAAATCTGCACTGGAACTATAGAAATTCATTGCCTAAGGTGGACAAAATGTACAGTCCAGGACTAAACAAAGTCATTTTTTGTTTTAAATTTGAAGATTGATTTATAAAATTTTCAGCACAGACTGTAAGCTTGAACACGCCCCAATTTTTAATTCTTACAGTGAGATATTTGATTTAAAAAAGCAGTCATTTTTATTTCCAAAAGATTGGCTTTATCAAGAACCACAGAACCTAGAAGACTCAGATCAGGTACAGCATAAATCAGAGCAAGGGGAACTCCAGTATGACCTAAGAGCTCTCAAGGAGATAAGAGTCTGATCAGCAAGAGTAAGAGGGAAACTGAAAAGCATGGAATTAGAGTTAGATTTGCTGGTTTTCTGTGTGTAGACAAACAGGAAGCCTCGCAGAGAAGCCCCACATCCCACATGGTGCCTGAGAAGTAGAGCAGCACTTCCTGAGAGCCTGAGAGAAGTGTCATGTGGTATTGGTATTGCATGTCTCAGCATGGTGCAGGGAAAGTAGCTAAGATTAAGTGGATGTGTTTGGAATGAAGAGGATAGAGAGTAAGTGTACCTGAAAAGCAGAGGCCATGACAGGACCTCAGACACCCTCAGTGGATGAATAGGGATCAACCATAGTCAGCAGAGGCCATAAAAGATGGAGATGACCACAACTTGCTCCACTCTTCCATGTCTTCTCCCCGCCTAGCTTTTGCTCCACGTCATGAAGCTATGTCCAACTTCCTGGAGCCAGGGCCATCCAGGGAAAACCAAGAGGGAGGGAGAAAATACTGAACTGTGATTGTGATTGCATAGTGAACTCAGAGATTGACATGTAAATTGGAAGTAATTGTGTTTAATCTTGAATTTGCAAGACTGAAATTTCCTTTATCTTCCCTAATGAGAAACGCTTATTTGCAAGACTGAAATTTCCTTTATCTTCCCAAATGAGAAACACTTTAATTAAGTTTGCTCATGGAAGAATAATGGAAGGTCCACCTCTGCATAGCTGAGTTTTGTAATTGTAAAATTTATAACAGCTATAGGAAAATATCTTAACTATAGTATGGTACTATAAGCTTCAGTTATCTGGAAAATTAACAGGTGGAACACTGTTCTGTCACTATAGTAGAAAGCTAGAGCATCATTTCATGTACAAAATATAAGTTAAATTTAGTTACCCATCCAAGAGTAGAATAAGAGTTATAAGTTTTAACATTCTAAAGATTTTAATATGACTATCGTATATTTTATGACTGTTACATGTTTGTATTTAGAGATACCAGATTCTACCAAAACCAGTAAGAAAAGAGTAATATCTTTTTAGGCTCAGACATTAGTACGGACCTACTATTTTTCCCAGTATTTTTAAGGCTATCGAATGAAGTTTGATGATTTTTGCTGCTACATCTATATTCATTTTCTATATTTAATCCAAAAAAAGACCTCCTATGGCACATTTTACTAGGGCTTAATAT
Organism: Pongo pygmaeus; assembly: GCF_028885625.2. NCBI lineage: Eukaryota > Metazoa > Chordata > Mammalia > Primates > Hominidae > Pongo > Pongo pygmaeus. Next base: position 13,569,462 of record NC_085930.1, on the reverse strand, counting down.
ATTTCTCATTCTAGAATCAGCCCATATTTTAAGTGTAAGTAGCACACTGAAAATCAGCAGTGGGAGAATGAAGAAATTGGAGTCAAGACAGGGTCCAGTAGAGAGGAAAAAAACAAAACAAAACACTGTTTTGGATTGTTCTTTCACATCCTAAGCAATTATGAATGTTACAGAACTAGAATCTGGACTTCTTTTAGCTACATGCTCAAGGTGAAATTAGTTTCATGTATATAAGGGTGCATGCTTCTGGGATTCATGATAACGGCTAGAGAAACATCAAACATTCTGATAAATCAAAGGGAGAAATTTGAAAATTTTAAGAAGCCTCAAAAATAAAAGTTCAAGAAAATGCTATACCTTGGCAAAGATATTTCAGACGTTAGGATTTTTTTGTCTATTGGGATAATTTTTTCCCAGTATGTTAAATAAAAGCTAAGCCTAGGGTGGCATGATAGGAAATCTACAAACATTAGAATTCAGCAAAATCTTTCTCTTTTCTCAAATCAAGACAAGCTACTTTAGCAAACTTTAGCTACCATAAACTAAGGATCCTCCTAAACTACACATTTCTTTTAATAATAATTTGATAATTATAAAAGTTAAATTATATAATTTCTTAGTTTGAATTAACCAACATATTATTTCGACTCAGAGTAGTAAAGAAAAACATCCCTCTTCTCTATATTTGGAAACATCACCTGTTATCTGATAGAATAATTATTGTTGTTTTGGTTTCTAGATTAAAAGTAAATGACAGGGAGAATGCAAGAAGGGATTCCTGGGAAGAAGGCCAGAGGAAATTGGAGTTAGAAATTCAAAATGTATGCAAGAGTTTGTCTACGGAGAATCAAAACTACTATGTTTGGAAAAGGTTGAAATTTCATTATTTTGCAAGAGTTACATTAACAACTGCAAAAGCTTCAGGAATTCCAGGTAATCAAGGGTCTTAGAAGCTCACTGAGCCAGCATGCTTCTTCCCATGAGTGCTGCCTCTATAAAGCAAATTTTTCATTTTCACATTAATAGCATGGTTGAGAAGCTCTTGATAGAGTAGCTTCTGGGGGAATGGAATTTGTCTGAAGAAGAAATAAGCCTGGAAAAGCTACAGTAGCCATAACTAAAGGCTGAAATTTACCTCCCTACCAGGCCTTTTTTTTTTTTTTTGAGTGAGGAAGCTCTGTTTTTGAAATCTTGGTGTGTTTTTGCCAATTCTAGGATTGCTTAAAATTATTGGGGATCAGAAAGAAAAGGATTTGAAAACATATCTTGTCAGCAGATTTTATTTTTTTAATTAAATAAGATTTTTAAAGAGACAGAAAAAAAGATGACTTTTTTCTCTGGATTTCCCAAGCAGTTGCATTTATGATTAATCTGTAGCCCACATACGTTCTCTCCTCTATTACTCTGCTGGTTACTGACTGAAGCCCAGTATAAAGTGGTTGCTGCTCTCTCTCTCTCTCCATTTCCACCTCTTAACTCTGTCCTTTGTTCACTGTTCTCCTACCTTCATACATTTTCTCCCTGATGTCTTTTCTTATACACTGTTTCAAGTATAGATTTCCCTAGTGGAGTAATATAGCATGGTCTAAAAACAAAACAGAGCAGAATTCTATACTGGTGTAGATGGCCCAAGTGATGTAGTGAGATTTTTAAAAAGGAAACCCAAAATCCGAAAAGAAAGAAAAGAAAAGAAAGCAAATGGGAAATAAAGCAAAGAAGATTTAAAACCAAAATGCAGACTTGCAGCTCATTATACCTCTGACCACTTTACTCCAGAAATATGCAGAGGAAGGTTTATATTCAGAATAGTATTTAGTTTTACAAAGCTAATAACATTTCCCTGGAGGATTGGAAGATTATTAAATTTGATCACATTCCATTTTCTCACCTGATATGTTATACTGTGTTGATCTGTATCAACACATCCACATATCTGAAGGCATATATAAAGTATAATATATTGCATTAAATTTTCTGAAGTTTGCGTAAGTTAATACACTATACTATTTTGTAGCTTACTTCTTTTTAAGACATTTAAATCAAAGTAAACAGTCACAGTTAATAAACAAAAAAATTGTATTGAAATCTGATTTCAAAAAAATGGCACTAAATCTCAAAATTAGAATTTTGTATTCCTGCCCTGCCCCTTCTTACTCTCTGCTGTGCTCCCTAGTTCCATCACTTTCAAATCTTTTCAATTTTTTTGTCTGTATATTGTGTTCATCATGATTTCATAGACATATACCTCGTAAGGTGATTAACACAATCAAGTTAGTTAACACACTCACCACCTCACAGTTATCACCCTTGTGTATGTGGTAAGAACACTTAAGATCTACTCTTTCAGCAAATTTCAAGTATATGATACACTATTGTTAACTACAGTCACCATGCTTCAGGTTATAGGATAATGATTCCCTAGAACTTATTCGTCCTATAAGCAGAAGTTATAAGTTTGACCAACAACTCCTCATTTACCCTATCCCTCAGCCCCTGGAAACCAGTATCATACTTTGTTTCTATTAGTTTGGCTTTTTAGATTCCATATATAAGTGAGATTATATAGTATTTGTCTTTCTCTGTCTGGCTTATTTCACTTAATATAATGCACTTCAGATTCACCCATGTTATCACAAAGATTTCCTTCTTCTTTATGGCTGAATGTTATTTTATCTATAATTCAGCCATAATATATATATGTATATGTGGGGACACACATACATAACACATTTTATCTATTCATTCATCAATGGACAGAGGTTGTATCTATGTCTTAGCTATTGTAAATAATGCTGCAGTGAATATGGGAGTAAAGATAACTCTTTGAGATACTGATTTTGTTTTCTTTGGATATAGACCTGGAAGTGGGATGGTGGCTGGACCATATTGTAGTTCTGTTTTTAATTTTTTGAGGAAACTCCATACTGTTTTGCATAATGGGTGTACCAATTTACATGGCCATTTGCATGTCTTCTTTGGAAAAATATCTATTCAGGTTCTTTTTCCATGTTTTAATTAGGCTACTACTATTATTATTTTTCGCTATTAAGTTGTAAGACTTTCTTATATATTTGGGATATTAACTCATTATCAGATAAATAGCTTGCAAATATTTTCTCCCATTTTGTAGCTTGCCTCATTTTTATTGCCTTATTTCCTTTCCTGTGCAGAAGCTTTTATGCCTGTCATAGTTCCACTTGTTTATTTTTGCTTTTGTTGCCTGGGTTTTTAGTGTCATATCCAAAACATCATTGCCAAGGCCAACATCAAGGGACTTTCCCCCTACAGTTTCTTCTAGTAGTTTTCCCATTTCAGGTCCTATATTTAAGTCTTTAATTCATTTCAAGTTTATTTTTTGGGACTTAGGTGTAAGATAAGGGTTCAAGTTCATACTTTTGCAAGAAAATACAGTCTTCTATATGTCATTTATTAAAAAGACTATTCTTTCTGTATTGTGTATTCTTGGCACCTTTGTTGGAGATTAGTTGGCGTTATTCCTGGGCTCTCTATCCTGTTGCATTGGTCTATATGTTTGTTTTTATGCCAGTGCCATGCTGCTTTGATTACTATAGCTTTGAAATGAAGTTTGAAATTAGGAAGCATGGTGCCTCCAGATTGGTTCTTCTACCTTAATATTGCTTTGGCTATTCAGGGTCTTTTGTGGTTTCATACAAATCTTAGAATTCTTTTTTCTATTTCTGTAAAAATGCCATTGAAATTTTGATAGGAATTGCATTGAATCTATAGATTGCTTTGGATAGTATGGGAATTTTAATTGTATTAATTCTTTTGATCCATAAACATGGGATATCTTTCCATTTACTTGTGACTTCAATTTATTTCATCATCTTATTTCATCATCATTAGTTTTCAGAATACAGACCTTTCATCTCATTTGCTAAATTTGTTCCTAAATATTTTATTGTTTTTATAATATTTTAAATGATGTTTTATTGTACACTTTTTCAAACAGTTCATTGACAATATACAGAAACAATTGCATTTACATGTTGTTTTTGTATGATAAAACTTCAATGAATTATTTTTAATGGGTTTTTTTTTGGTGGAATACTTCAGGTTTTCTAAATATACAATCATGTACCTATAAACAGAGATAATTTTATTTCCTTTTTTCTGATTTGGGTGCTTTTTATTTCTTTTTCTTGCCTAATTGCTCTGGTTAGGGTTTCCAGTACTTTATTGAATAGAAGTGGTAAGAATAGGCATCCTTGTCTTTTTTCTGATCTTAGAGGGAAAGTTTTCAGCTTTTCATCATTGAGTATGATATATCATGGAGAATGTTCACTGAGTGTTTGAGAAGAAGGTGTAGTCTGCTGCTGTTGGATGGGATGCTCTATATATGTGTTAGGTCCATTTAGTCTGTAGTGTTATTCAAATCCACTGTTTCCTTATTTAATTTCTGTTATGAGTGAAATAGTAAAGTTCCTTACTATTATTTTATTGCTATTTATTTTTCCCTTCAGTTTTGTTAACATTTACTTTATATATTTAGTTGCTCCAATGTTGAGTATGTAAACATTTGTAATTCTTATATCTCCTTGATACATTTGACCTTTTATTATTATGTAATGACTTGCTTTGGTTCTTGTGACCATATTTGACTTATTTTGTCTGATATAAATATAGCCACCCATGCTGTCTTTTGGTTACCATTTGCATAAAATATCTTTCTATATCCTTCAATTTTATTGTCCTTAAAGCCAAAGTGAGTCTCTTGTACACAGTATATAATTGGAGATTTTTTCTTCAATCTATTCAGTCACTCGATGTCTTTTAATTAGTGAATTTAATCCATCTATGTTTAAAGTAATTTTGATAGATAAGGACTTACTATTGCCATTTTCTTGTTTTCTGATGGTTTTGTAGTTCCTCTGTTCCTCTTCTCTCTTTTGCTGTCTCCACTGAATTTTTTTTTTTTGTTTTTTGAGACAGAGTCTTACCCTGTTGCCAGGCTGGAGTGCAATGGCGCAATCTCAGCTCACCGCTCCTGGTTCAAGCAATTCCCCTGCCACAGCCTCCCAAGTAGCTGGGACTACAGGCGCGCACCACCAGGCCTGGCTAATTTTTTGTATTTTAGTAGAGATGGGGTTTCACCATGGTGGCCAGGGTGGTCTCAATCTCCTGACCTCATGATCTACCAGCTTCAGCCTCCCAAAGTGCTAAGATTGCAGGCATGAGCCACCGTGCCTGGACCTCCACTGAAACTTGATGTCTTTTTTTGGCGATACACTTTTATCCCTTCCTTTCATTCTTTTTTGTATCTACTTTAGGTTTTTTGCTTTTGGTCACCACGAGGCTTATATAAAAAAATCTTATATTTATAACTGTTTTAGGCTGATAACAACTTTAATTTTAAAAACTCCATACTTTACCTCTTACATTTAGGTTATTGATGTTACAATTTACATTTTTTTGTATTGTGTATTCATTATCATATTATGATAATTGTAGGTTTCTTAATTCTTTTGTCTTTTAACTTTTATACTAGAGTTGAAAGTGTTTATGTACCATTGTTACAGTATTAGAGAATTTTGAATTTGACTAGGTATTTAACTTTACCAGTGAATTTTATACATTAATACGATGTTATAATGTAAATTAGCATCCTTTCAGCTTGAAGAACTCACTTTACCATTTCTTGTAAGGCAGATCTAATACTGATGATCTCCCTCAGCTTTTGTTTGTTTGGGAAAGTCTTTATTTTTCCTTGATTTCTGAAGGTCAACTTTGCTGAGTATGGTATTATTGGTTAGCAGTTTTGTTTTATTTCTTTTTCTTTTTCTGTTTTGAGTATATCATCCCACTCTCTTCTGACTTATAAGGTTTCTGCTGAAGAATTTATTTATAGTATTATGGAGGCTCTCCAGTATGTGTCAAATCTCTTTTCTCTTGCTGTTTTCAAAATTCTCTTTGTCTAGACTTTGGACAATTTAATTATAATTTATTTTGGTGTAAACATTTTCAAGTTCACCCTGTTTGAAGTCTTTAGTTCTCATGAATCTGGTTATCTATTTCTTTCTTCCAATTTGGGAAGTTTTTAGTCATCATTATTTTAGTAGGGCTTCTGCCCATTTTTCTTTTTCTTTTGCTTCTAGAACTCCCATAATATGTTTATTGTTTCACTTGATGATATTCCATGAGTCCTGTAGGCTTTCTTAACTACTTTTTATTCTGTTTGCTCCTTTGACTGAATAATTTAAAAGGAACTATCTTGAAGTTCGTTTATGATTTATTTTGCTTAATGGAGTCTTGCTGTTGATGCTTTCTATTTAATATTTTAGTTCAGTAATTATATTATTCAGCTCTAAGATTCTGTATTTTTTTAATATTGTTTGTATTTCTTTGAACTTCTCTCTCTCTCTCTCTCTCTCTTTTTGACAGTCTTGCTCTGTCATCCAGGCTGAAGTACAGTGACATGATTGTAGCTTGTTGCAACGTTAAACTCTTAGGCTCAAGGGGTCCTCCTGCATCAGCCTCCTAAGTAGCTGGGACTATAAACACATGCCACCATGACCACCTAATTTTTAGGTTTTTCTTTTTTTCTTTTTTGTAGAGACAGGGTCTCCCTTTGTTTCCCAGGCTGGTCTAAAACTCATGGGCTCAAGTGATCCTTTTGCCTTGGCCTCCCAAAGTGCTGGAATTTCAGGCATGAGCCACCATGCCCAGTTGGACTTCTCATTTTGGTCATGTATTGTTTTCCTAATATCACTTAATGGTCTGTTTTCTTATAGTTCACTGAATTTCTTTAAGATGACTATTCTGAATTCCCTGTCAGTTAGTTCATGGGTCTCTATTTCTTTAGCGTAAATTATTGTAGCTTTATTAGTTTTCTTTGTCATGTTTATTTGTCATGTGATGTCATGTTTCTCTGATCCTTCATGATCCTTGTATCCTTGAAATCATGTCTATGCATTGGGAAAACAGTCACCTTCTTCAGCCTTTACACGCTTGCCTCTGTAGTAAAAGAACTTCACCAGTCAACCCATCCTGGGGTTCTGAACAAGCCAACTGGTATCATCCTTAGGTAGGTATCTTTGCCTGTGTCTTTGGTTGGACAAGAATATTACTCATGCTCTGCAGTTGGGTAGGGCCACTGGGTAGGCTCCATGGTTGGGTGGGTCTACTGGCTGGAGTTTCTGGTGGCCCAGGGCTTCTGGCTGTGTCTGTAGTTAGATTGGGCCTCAGACTGGGCTCTGCGCTTGGGCAGGGTCTTTGGCTGAGCTTCTTGCCCAGAAAAGCCCTCAGACTATGCCTGAAAATTGGACAGTGTTGTTGGCTATGCTCCCTGACTGACTGGGAATTCCAATTCAGTAGAACAGCTCTCTGTGTCTCTGGTCATACAAGGCTACCAGTTAAGCTCTGTGAATGGGTAGATCCACTGCCTAGGTACTCCAGCTAGACAAAGTCAGTTACAGGGATGTGGTGCCACCACCAAGTTGCACGTACTTACTGGTCACCGTGAACTCTACTCCCTTCTTTGTCTTTAGCTAATCCTAGGTGATCTAGTCCTTCTAATACCCTCAGAATCCTCCAGAAATTGCTTCTATTATCTTTGTAATTCAGTTTTTGTTAGTTCTTTTGTTGTTGTTGTTGTTGTTGTTGTTTTGTTTTCTCAGGGGGTGTTTCAGCCTCAACTCTGGTTTCTGGGATTTTCTCAAAGGTGTTTTTGTTTGTGGATAGTTGCTAATTGGCATTTCTGTGAGTGAGAATAGAGCCAGGGACCTCCTGTTCCATCATGTTATTGATGTTACTATTGATTTATATGCTTTAGACCTTATCTGTTTACTTCTTATTGTGGCAGATAAGAATTTGGCTCTCATATAGCTTCTTCTGTTTCCCTTCCATTATTCTAATATCGCCATATCTCAATCTGAATATACTACATTTTCAAAGGCATCATTTGCATATGCAAAGGCAACACATAAACAGGAAAACATGGATTCAAGAAATCAAGATCTGGCATAGGAGTGAGGAGAGTAAAATTTCCAGATTCATAGTCACACAGTAGGCTAGGACAGTTAGAGGTTACACTGGAACATTAAGAAGCTATTCTGGGGTTGGGGAAGGCGCATCAGTTTGAGAGAAAAATGTAATGGAAAAATAATCTGATATATTTGATCAAGTAGAAAACTGTACTGAAAGGCTGTTGGAGGGTCTGGGAAAAACTGGTACACAGAAAACTAGACAAATGAGAACAATAAGAAAATACTAGACTCTAGGCTGGGCACGGTGGCTCATGCCCGTAATCCCAGCACTTGGGGAGGCTGAGGTGGGTAGATCACCTGAGGTTAGGAGTTCGAGACCAGCCTGGCCAACATGGTGAAATCCTGTCTCTACTAAAAATACAAAAAATTAGCCGGGTGTGGTAGTGCATGCATGTAGTACCAGATAATCTGGGGGCTGAGGCAAGAGAATGGCTTGAACCCGGTTGCAGTGAGCCAAGGTCGCGCCACTGTACTCCAGTGTGGGTGACACAGCAAGACTCCGTCTCAAAAAATAAAAAATAAAAAAGTTGGACTCTAGAAAAAAGAAAACAATTCAAGAATGCAAACTTAGTATGTTCCTTGACTCCACAATGAACAGTATTATTTAGGAACTATAAGAACCAAATTTAAGTTTAACTTCAAATTGGCATTCAAAGGCATTTAAATTATTAAATTTATTTTATTATATTTTATTGTGGTAAGAACACTTAATATGAGATCTGCCCTTTTAGGGGGAATTTACATGAAAAAATATATGTGTGTGTAGTGTCAACTGAAGAATGATAAGTTTCATAAATCTGGAAAGGAGAGCTTTATTTCTCATAAAGGGCTGTAGCCTGCCTGCAGAGTGGCTATTATGATAGGCTGGGAAGTATAGCCTACAGCCAGAAAACAGAAACAGACACTTTGAGAGTTGGAAGAATATGATAGGGATTTATGCTAAACAGGGTGGCCAAATATACATATTCTATAAGTTATAGGAGGAGTCAAGAATATTTATAAGAGAATAAATGTGTGCATTTGCAAGTGAGCTTCATTCCTCTCCAGGGGACCCATGTTAAAAAAAATGGTGGTATTAGGCTTAGTGCGGTGGCTCATGCTGTAATCCTAACACTTTGGGAGGCCGAAGTGGATGGATCACTTGAGGCCAGGAGTTCAAAACCAGCCTAGCCAACATGGTGAAACACCACCTCTAATAAAAATACAAAAGTTGACCAGGTGTGGTGGTGCACACCTATATTCCCAGCTACTTGGGAGGCTGAGGCACGAAAATGACTTGAACCTAGGAGGCAGAGATTACAGTGAGCCGTGATCATACCGCTGCACGCCAGAGTCAGACTCTGTCTCCAAAAAAAAAAAAAAAAAAAAGAGAAAATGATGTTAGCATGTTAGCATAATCTGAGGGTGGAGATTTCTGCTCTCTGACATCAAAAGGTGAAGCAGAGGACACAAAAACTCTTAATGCACATTCTCCATTGACTGGTCAGAACCACCCTGTGGTTGGTGATCTCTTTTCAGGAAGAAATGCTGGTCAGTTTCTTTGTCAAAATGACATAAGGGAGGGGCAGTGTCAGGCAGTTGGTTGATATCAGTGGCGGAGTCTTTCAAAAGGGCTGGTTTCTGTTTGGCCCTTAGGGAGGAAAGCCTCATGATGGTTAGTGACGGAGGGGATATAATGAGGCATGGGCAACCTCCCACCATGTCACGGCTGGGAATTCAGCTTCCAAGATTTCTCTGGAGTCCCCTTGACCAATCAGAGGTCCCTTCAGTTGGTGGGGGGTGCTTACAATTTTATTTTTATTTCTCAGCACATATGTATACATTTATACATAAATGCAAATATACATAAATGCATATACATAAATGTAAACTAGTAGTGAGGGGGCTAACGGTAATAGAATGTTTACTATTTTTGCACTAAATACTCTTACAAACACTGTTGCATTTAGGGAAGCTTCTCGGTGTACTTGATGAAATATGGGCTTTGAAGTTAACAGCCATGGTTCTGAGTCCCAGCACTGTCAACTATGAGCTATGTGATCTTGAAAAAATTACTTAACCCCTCAAATTAAATGTTCCCCAGTTTCCTTACTTTTACAGTGACGATTACAATACTTATCTTGCAACGGGCTGTTGAAGGTATTACATGAGATAATATGGGCAAAGTGATTACTACGTACTACTCCTTCCGCTAACATTAATACTATACAGAAGGAGTTCAGAACATACCACCTCAAAATATGGTGCTCTGGTGTCTTGATTGTTTTTGAGTTGAAAACACTGAAAACCAACAACAGATGCAGGAAAGGGCACTGTGACCTAACTTAAAGCAGGAGATGAGATTCCCATGTGGAAGATGGCCTCCCTGTAACTGGAGGCAGAAAGGCTAAAGGCATTCTTCTTACCAGAGATGACAAATTGAAGCCAAGAGAAGTCTGTACAAGCAAACCCTGTTAAACAAACCCTTATTTTTCTAGTCACTTCTACATGATTAACTATCCTAGTCCAACTCCTCTTGCATTGCCATCTTTTCACAATTTTGTACTCTTTGTTCAACTCAGTATACAAGTGTTCAACTCTAAGTGGGCCTCCATCTCTTTAAGAGGGCTCTTGTGTCATGGAAAATATATAGTAAATAAATATACATATTTTTCTCCTGCTAATCTGTCTTATGTTAGTTTAATCCTCAGTCCCAGGTAAGAGAGTATAGGTAGGATTTTGCTTCCTCTACAATACTACTGTCATTCTATTGCTATTGTTACTATAACACCTACTACTACTAGTATATTTTATAAGCAAAGACGCTAATGGCTTAGATAGGTTAACACATTTAATGAAGATTGTATTTCTGCTAAGTGGAGGAACAGGGATTTAAAAATGGATCTGACTGACTCTAAAACCTTCCCAGTATATCATACACTCCCTATGAGAAGAAAAGTCATCCATAACATTTTAGACCTTTTGATTTGTAACATTGTATCAACCATCCACTGACCTCAGTAAGTTGTCTCAAAATGGGCAGGCTTACACTGGGTTTAAGAAACCAATCACTGTAAGATTTGGACCACAAGGTTAGAAAATTTCATGTTGAAACCTTTACCAGAACATTTGTCTCTGGTTTTCCAGTGACCAAGGGTAGAACTGATTAACAATAAAAAAAAAAGACACTTTTTTTTATTGTGTCCTAGATATAATATTTTGGGTCTTACTTAAACTTATGTTTAAGCAGGCTTCCTGTGACACCATGCTGGTGTGCAAAGTGGGGCACCACACCACCTCATTACTGCCAGGTGGGGAAAGAAGTCCAGATCCTTTTCTGTTGCACTCTTGGGGATAGTGACTTGTTACTACTGGATGGGATAAGTACAGGCTGCTCAGTAGTCTATGCTGACACCACTGAGGCTGATAAGGGGAGGACCTCCTTGTTATGAATCCCCACATAGCCTGCACTGAGACTAAGGTGGTGGGAGAGACTTGTTACTGCTGGAAAGTGGTATAAGTCTAGGCTTTGCACTCAGCTTCCTCTGATACTGCTTTAGGGAGAGGAGGAGGAGGCCCCTCACTATCTCAGATTGGAGGTGGGAGTCCATATTCCTGTATGCTCTCCATTGACAACATGAAGTGAAGAGGATGTTTAACGTCCAGGCAGAGATATAGGTCCCAGCTCTGACACCAGCCTGGCCAGGGTGGGTGCTCCATTGCAGCTGACTGAGGATCTAAGTTTCAGCTTTCCATTTGGCCTTTGCTGATCTGAGTGGGAGTGGGACTGTGGTTTTTTTCATAGGGGTTGGCTGGAGTCAGTTAATGTCTAAACGTTTTATCTTGTTATGCTTCCCTTATCTAGTGCGTTGTCTAGAGAAGACAGGCTTTTGTTGGGTTTTGTTGTATGTTTTTAGATATGCATCCATTGATATTTCTGGATGCTTTCTTTTCTAGCATCCAGCCTGAGATATATGAGGCTAAAAGGAAATATGATGAGCTCCCTGCCATGTCATTCCTCAGGTCCTGAAATCCCCAACTGATCTGCCTTTTTCTCTCCTTCCTCAAAGAGTTATGTTTATTTTCTTTTTTTTTTATTTTTATTTTTTTTTGTGTGACGGAGTCTCACTCTGTCATCCAGGCTGGAGTGTAGCGGCGCAATCTCGGCTCACTGCAACCTCCACCTCCCGGGTTCAAGCGATTCTCCTGCCTCAGCCTTCCGAGTAGCTGGGACTATAGGCATACCTCACCATGCCCAGTCAATTTTTGTATTTTTAGTAGAGATGGGGTTTCACCATGCTGTTCAGACTGGTATCGAACTCCTGACCTCATGATCTGCCTGCCTCAGCCTCTCAAAGTGCTGGTTTGTTTTTTTTAATACCGTGAACTCTGAAAATTTGAGACAGGTCTCAGTTAATTTAGAAAGTTTATTTTGCCAAGGTTGAGGACGCACACCCATGACACAGCCTCAGGAAGTCCTAACGACATGTGGCCATGCTGTTTGGGACACAGCTTGCTTTTACATGTTCGGGAGACATGAGACATTGATCAACATATGTAAGACGTGCATTGGTTCTATCCAGAAAGGTGGCGACAACGTGAAGCAGGGAGGGGCCTTCTAGGTCACAGGTAGGTGAGAGACAAATGGTCACACTCTTTTGAGTTTCTGATAAGCCTTTCCAAAGGAGGCGATCAGACTACGCGTCTGTCTCAGTGAGCAGAGGGATGGCTTTGAAGAGAATGGGAGGCAGGTTTGCCTTGAGCAGTTCTCAGCTTGACTTTTCCCTTCAGCATAGCAATTTTGGGCCCTAAGAGTTTCCTTTTACAATACATAATGTTCAGGGTTTAATATTTCTTAATAAGACCAACAGAGAGAAGTGCATCTACTGTATCTCATTTGGAACTGGAAGTCCTGAACTGACTTTCAAGTGTTCTGTTTTTCACTGAACCCAATAAAGAAATGGAGATATTTTATTCAAAGAATTGTGTAAAAACATGAACACAGAATTTGTTCATGGACGTGTATTGCACTTCTGAACCTCACACAGAACGCATCATTTCTAGATGATCCTGTATTGTGGGGTTGGACAATACAATAGTTATATGGATGGTAGTTTGAGCTGTGGGGCGGCCCCTGGATCAGCAGCATTAACATCAACAGGAAATGTGCTAGAAATGCAAAGATCCACCCTCAACTAAAACCTACTGATTAAAGAACTCTGGGGGCTGGAACCCAGCAATCTGTTCTTAAACAAGCCCTCAGATAATTTAGATGTGGGCTAAAGTTTGAGAACCACTGAGCTATGGGAAAACAGGTTCGGCGGGGCTGGGGACTCTGCAGTTTAGTATGGCCCTGCTGGTAGGAGAGTGCCCTACAGCCCAGGTATTCATATACTGTGCTACACTTGTGTGGCTTTGTCCTGGAGGTATCTCATGCAGCGCTTTCTTTCTCTTCCTTAATTTTGTGAATAAACCAGAGAAAAGAAAGTAACCATACACAGCACTGAAGTTACAAGTTACCTGCAAATTCTTAGAGTGAATGAACAATTCAAATCTTCTACTTATTCTATATGAGAATTAATATAGTCTGAGCCTGCCTAACATTTAAGTTGCAGAAAAAGAATGTTTAAGGACCCCTTGTGTAAAAAAAAAAAAATGCTTAAAAGTCCACTACTGAAAATATTATATTTTGGAATTATGCTTAAAGTTTCACTACTGAAATTACTTTAAAGGAATTGGCGTCTTCCAAAATAAAGTAACACATAAAGCTGCCTTTTTCTTTGCACTATGAGAGGAATAAATTGAAAATGAATAGAGATCTAAGCCTCTGTTTGAAGAAGATCCAAGATCTGCAAACAGGCCATAAGGAGAGGGGAAGTTGATACGGACTTAAGTGGGAGTTGGCCAAAACAAACTTGGCTGCTTTGCAAGTTTCTCTGACTTGGTGATGCTGTGGGTGCCCGTCAATACAAAACTATTTCTGACCCAGTTGGTTATTTTCATCCTTTATTATTGGCAGCATTTATGGCATTTAACAATAATCCTATGCTAAATTTCCTATGCTAAATTTGTAGGCAGAGGAGCATCTAGCTTTTAAGTAAGATTGTTTTCTCAGTGTTTTGGCAGAGCACAAACTACGCACCATAAGGGACATTCTCTAACTCCTTTGAGCATTGTCCTTATTATTATTATTTCTTAAGGATATTACAATTCTAGATTGTCTTTTGTCACTGTGATTCATCATCATCTACCTTAAGGATCCCGCAATGTTTAAAAATCTCTTGGCCCTCAGGGGCAGATAGAATCATATCTCACTTGCTCCCCTAAAAGGCACAAAATCAAATTACACCAAAAGGCTCCTTAGAGTACAGCTCTTTGCCAATTACTTGAATTATTTTCAGCCACTTTGGCACATTTCCTCTCCAGATGAAATAAAAATCTTTTAGTCTGCCCCAGTGAAGGATTTCATATTTCTTAGTGCTTCCACATATACTGTATAATGAGAATAAAAGCTTCTCTGCCTCACAGATCTTTTCATACAGTGCCATAATGCAGGGAAAATAACATCCATTTCTAACACATGAAGCCCACATATTTTCTAAAGAAGAGAGAGACATTAACATTACACAAGAAAACCATTTGCTCTTTGCTTTAAATTTCCAAATTTGAGGACACCAGAGATTTCAGACTTCAAAACTACATACATCTGTGCTGAGACATAGACCCTCTAAGGTGCTTCATTATTGGCACTTAAAGCTGGTTTCATGAAACACCTGGTCTGAGTAAGCAATATCATCAGAGAGTGTCAGCAGGGCAGACAGATTTTAAAAGGAAGATTGTTACTTACCCAAAAGCCATTTTGAAGCGAAAAACAGCATTATCAGCAAACCAGTAACAATAACTTAAACATCCCCAAGTGCATTATTAACACTTCTAGCCCTCTAAAGATTAGATGACTTCTTTATAAAAGGTTTTATGTCTCGAGAGAACATATTGTTCTCTGCATTTATCATTTTACAAAAATATTATTTTTCACCAATAGTCTTACTTTTATTATTCCCAGTCACCTTTTATTTTTGCTTCTGATAAGTGTTATTTCCTCTCTACCAGTGCCTGCAGCAGCCTGCACTATCACTACCCATTGCTCAGTATTTGTCCCTTTTCTCAATAGCACAGCCCTTTGGATTGAATCTCTTGCCTGGAGCATTAAGAACTTGGGGGAGAAATCACTACTCACTGCTTTGCTTGCAATTCTCATTCGGACTAGTGCTTGCAGAAATTGAGCTGAACTTTCCGCACTGTTACTGCATCTGTAAGGTAATTGCCTAAACTTGTTGAGCCAATCAGAATTGCTGTTGTTGAGTTCTGCAAACGTGAAGAATCCGATGAAGCAATTTGCAAGCCATATGTGGTACATCCCTCTTTCCCCACTCAAAGTCATATTGCTCTCTATAGGATTTTGTGTGATCCTTATGAAACATCACACTCCAGAATTCTATTTTAAAAGCTTCAAACATTAGTGTTTAAAAAGTCATTCATATTTATCGGACCATTTTGTTGCCAAATTCTTGTATTAAAAGAGGGTTAAAATTCTTTAGTAGTACTTTAATGTTTTGGATAACTTACAGAAAAAAAATTATTTAAAAAGAAAGAGAACAGATACACACACATACATATGGTCTGTAAAATAGGGGAAATATTGTGTCATATGACTGTGTTACTTTTTTTATCATAAAATTTGTGTTGAGTGCAGGGACATTCAGAAATGTCTCATTATTATTGCTTCCTGAGTTGAAAAAATAGTTTTGTTTTTTGTTTTTTGTTTTTTGTTTTTTGTTTTTTGAGACGGAGTTTCTCTCTTGTCACCCAGGCTGGAGTGCAATGGCGTGATCTCGGCTCACTGCAACCTCCGCCTCCTGGGTTTCATTGATTCTCCTGCCTCAGTCTCCTGAGTAGCTGGGATTACAGGCACCTGCCACCACACCCAGCTGATTTTTGTAGTTTTGGTAGAGATGGGGTTTCACCATGTTGGCCAGGCTGGTCTCAAATTCCTGACCTCGAGTGATCCACCTGCCTTGGCCTCCCAAATTGCTGAGATTACAGGTGTGAGCCACCACACCCAGCTAGAATATTTACTATGTACACAGAGAGAGAGAGAGAGAGAGAGGGAGAGAGTGAGAGATTTATACCTTCAGTAAAAGCACAGGGAATGTAAAAGCCTTATCTGTTCTCTCATTTAGAGAAATAGTGAATGAAGAAATTATAAATTTACTAGACCACATTCCTATCCTCACTTGTTACAAAATTTGAAGTACTTTCCTACATGAGAGAAGATATTGCTGTGACCCAGTTGAATCCTCACTGAATGCTTAACTAGCTAAATTATCCCCTTCATATTTGATGTCATGCAGGTCAGTATCTCTTCAAACAGAGAATTACTAAAAACTAGTCCAATTTCAATAAATTTTAAAACACTTTTCTCTCTTGCAGATCAGTGGTTAAAAAGATAAAATAATCACCTAAAGTAACCATAATTCCACAGATCCTGTTACACATATTTACCTTGCTGTCTCAATCTTTTTCTTAAAAAGCCACATTATTCACAAATCCAAGAATAATGTACCGACTTGGCCAAGAAAAGTACTATATTGGGACTGAAAACAGAGGCCTAAGAAATTTAAGTTAACTTAAGACTATGCAAGTGATTACATTGACAGGACAGCACAGGTTATGCTGTTGAGTGAAGGCTGTAAGTTTAAGAAACTTGAGAGTCCACAAGAATGAAAGTGGGGCGGAGGACAGACAGAGCTGACTGCAGCACTATCCATGGCAAGCAGCTGAGGCATTTCAGTGCAATGTGGTAATTCTAATGATTAATGAAAATCATAAATGGTTGTGCAAGACTGTACTTGTGCAATGTGCTACATAATCATGACTGATACGATCATTATTCCTGAGCCATGTGCAGGAAACCAAAATCTGGGATTTCAACAGGAACCGTGTTCTTATAGGACGTAATAAAGGTTGTAAGAAAAATAGGAGGAAAATAACAATGGACGTATATACCTTAGATTGAGCACAATGATAATTAATAACCTCTTAATAACAACATTATTCTAAGTGCTAAGAGGAGTTACACAACACCAAGATTATATAATATAGTCCTATTTCAAATAGAATTGTAATGTAATAAATTGAATCAGAGTAACAAAGCTGTATTCCATTGATCCATGAATAAAATATATGTATATGGACAGATGTTAAATATAGTTAATGAAAATATTCGCACACAAGCAGATGTACTGGTGAAGCAGATAACTATTAAGATACGGAATGAGTTTTAAAAGGCAGTAAAGATTTACAGTAGGAGATAAAAATTGTTTTCAAGTATGATGAATGGAACAGAGGCTACTGTGAGAATATGGAACATTCTGAGAAAAATCCTAAAAGTACTCAACAGAAAAAATTGGATGGGAAACTCATATAAGAACTGAGTTAGGGAGGGTGGAACAAGTTGATAGGCAATTTGGAAATCTGGCCAGGAATTCTGATATAAAAATTCAGGAAATTAAAGGCTTTTCAGAGATTTGAGGAAACAGCATGCAGGCATGCTTACAGAGGATAAAGCTGGCCATCAGAATGCTCTGAATATGAGGGCACAAAATAAAAAGTAATTAAGAATGTAAAAAAATTGATATAGATTTCTGCTGCAAAATCACTTTATCTATAATTGGAAGATTCTCAGTCCTGGCTAACTAAGGAGATTTTAATGCTAATTAGATTGTTGCAGTGAAAAGATCTTATTTTTTCACATAAACATCCTTTCCCCCCTCCCACTGACTACAAAAATATTTTCATTTCACTTTATCGCAGCAGCTCATTTTGATTACACTCAGACCTCAGTGCATCACCTACACCTACCCAGCTAATCTGAGTAATTAAAGAAAAATGGTGCATGATGCATTTATAGTTAAGTAAAATGAATATAAATCTCGCACAACAGCTGGATTCCTATACTTGGCAACATGGCACAGTTAGAGAAAAGCAATCATCTTCCTTTCCTGTTGGCAAAACACTTCACTGGTCTCTCCAATTTCAGCCCTCTTCAGGATTTAGTGCCTTCTCACTTTATAATGCATAGAACGCTACTTCCAGATGGACAGCCTTGTCATATGCTATTTTTATGCTGCACTTTAAAATTTTAAAGTGGGAGCAGTTATTCACCACACATGAAATGTATCGCTTATTGTATACATTGGAGCAGCTTTTCAAATCAGCATGCTCAACCAGCTGCTGATGAGCTTTCTACACTCAAATGAAAGAACGGAGGCTTAAGTTAGACAGTCAGCATACATTTGAATGTGCCTCTGTGTGAAGCTGATAGTTTGAGGACAACACAAAAGAAGAGAAGGTAAGACTCCTGCCCTTGAGGGGCTTCCAATCCAACATGGAGATTAAAACAAAACTTATACCCTTGACAAGAATTTTGAAGGCAGAAAGCATCCTAGTACCTGTGTTATGCATACCCTGGTGCTGAAGAAATGAGAGAGAGAGAGAGATCAAAATTGGGCTGGGGTGTTGGAAAAGGGCTCCAGAAGCAGTTCACTAAGTCTTAAAGGAAATTATTTACATTTCAATGCAAAAGACTTTATCGGTAGTATATTTTCTTTTTAGTAGGAAAAAAACTTCACAAATACCATTTAAAGCATCTACGTAATTGTTTTGGTTGGATTGTAAAAGATATATAAAGGCTTGAGGTATGACATTAGAAAATGAATAAAAAATTAGGTACTTGGATTTGAGATATACAGACAATAGAGAACCATTAGAGATAATAGAAGGCATGAAAATAGTATTTTTAAAAGAAAATTTATTTTATTTTAGATTCAGGGGGTGCATAACTCAGGTTTGTTAAATGAGTGTATTACATGATGGTGAGGTTTGGGCTTCTGATGATCCTGTCGCCCAAGTAGTGAACATCGTGCCCAATAGGAAGTTTTTCAACCCTTGCTCCCCTCCCCGCTCCTCCCTTTTGGAATATCCAGTATATAATGTTCCCATCTTTATGTGTACCCAATGCTTAGCTCTCACCTATAAGTGAGAACATGTGGTATTTGGTTTTCTGTTTCTGCATTAATTCACTTAGGATAATGGCCCCTAGCTCCATCTACGTTGCCACAAAGGACATGATTTTGTTCTTTTTTTATGGCTGTGTAGTATTCCATGGTGTATATGTCCCACATTTTCTGTATCCATTCCACCACTGATGGGCACCTGGGTTGATTCCATGTCTTTGCTATTGTGAATAATGCTGCAATAGACATACAAGTGCATTTGCCTTTTTGGTAGAAGGATTTATATTCCTTTGAGTATATACCTGGTAATGGGATTGCTGGATCAAATGGTAATTCGATTTTTGCTTCTTTGAGAAATCTCCAAACTGCTTTCCATAGGGGCTGAACTAATTTGCATTCCCACCAGTAGTGTATAAGCCTTCCCTTTTCTCTGCAACTTTGCCAACATCTATTATTTTTTGACTTTTTAATAATAACTACTCTGACTGGCATGAGGTGGTATCTCATTTTTTTTTTTTTTTTTTTTTTTTTTGAGACAGAGTCTCACTCTGTTGCCCAGGCTGGAGTGCAGTGGCCTGATCTCGGCTCACTGCAACCTCTGCCTCCTGGATTCCAGCAATTCTCCTGCCTCAGCCTCCCAAGTAGCTGGGACTACAGGCATGTGCCACCACGCCCAGCTAATTTTTTGTATTTTTAGTAGAGACGGGGTTTCACCGTGTTAGCCAGGATGGTCTCGATCTCCTGACTTCGTGATCTGCCCACCTCGGCCTCCCAAAGTGCTGGGATTACAGGCTTAAGCCACCAGCCCAGCCGGCCCTCATTATGGTTTTGATTTGTATTTCCCTGATGATTAGTGATGCTGAGGATTGTTTACAGTTGTCAGCTGCTTGTATGTTTCCTTTTGAGAAGTATCTGTTCATGTCCTTTGTCCACTTTTTAATGGTTTTCTTTTCCTGTTGGTTTGTTCAAGTTCTTTGTAGATTCTGGAAATTAGTCCTTCGTCAGATGCATAGTTTGCAAATGTTTCCTCTCATTTGGTAGGTTGTCTGTTTACTCTGTTGATAGTTTTTTTGTTTGTTTGTTTGTTTTGTGTCTTTGCAGAAACACTTTAGTTTATTTAGGTCCTAATCAGCAATTTATGTTTTTGTCGTATTGGCTTTAGAGGACTTAGTCTTAAATTCTTTGCTTAGGCCAATATCTAGAAGAGTATTTTCTAGGTTTTCTTCTAGGATTTTTATAATTCAAAGTCTTACATGTAAGTCTTTAATAAACATCATGAGTTAAATTTTGTATGTGGTGAGAGGTAGGGGTCCAGTTTTATTTTTCTGCATGTGGCTAGCCAGTTTTCCTGGCACCATTTATTAAGGAGTCCTTTCTTCATTGTTTATTTTTATTAACTTTGTCAAAGATCAGTTGATTATAGGTGTGTGGCTTTATTTCAGAGGTCTTTATTCTGTTCCATTAGTCTATGTGTCTATTTTTGTATCAGTACCATACTGTTTTGGTTACTGTCGCCTTGTAGTATAATATGAAGTTTAGTGACATGATATCTCCAGCTTTATTCCTTTTGCTTAGGATTGCCTTGGCTATTCAGGTTCTTTTTCAGTTCCATGTAAATTTGGGAATAGTTTTTTATAATTCTGTGAAAAATGATGTTGGTAATTTTATAATAATAGTGTTAAATATGTAGATTGCTTTGGGCGGTGGGGACAGTTTAATGATATCGATTCTTCCAATCTGTGAGCATGGAATGCTTTTTGATTTGTTTGTGTCATCTCTGATTTCTTTCAGCAGTACTTTGTAGTTCCCCTTGTAGAGATGTTTTTTACCTCCTTGGTTAAATGTATTCATAGGGGTGTGTGTGTGTGTGTGTGTGTGTTTGTGTGTGTCTATTGTAAATAGGATTGTGTTCTTGATTTGGTTGTCAACTTGCATGTTATTGGTGTTTAGGAATGCTAGTGATTTTTGTAGGTTGTTGTTGTATGCTGAGACTTTGCTGAAGTCATTTATAAGGTCTAGGAGTCTTTTAGTGGAATCTTTAGGGTTTTATAGGTACAGAATTATACCATCAGCAAGAGACATTAGGTCATTTGACTTCCTCTTTTTCTATTTGGATGCCTTAGAAACGGCATTTAAAGAAGACTGGTTTGTTAACTGTTTGTAGAAATATGGGGGAAAGATCCAAAATCAGCTGGGTAACTCAAGCATTAAAGGGATAAGGGCCTGATCTTGAGAGCTGACTATAGAAATGGATAAGGAGTGGTATGTTCTCTATTAAATCTTAATTCTGTGTATAAATTACTTTTATCTTTTTCAAATAAGTTTGCTATTTTAGTGGCTTGTCAGGGTAGTCTTATGAAGTCAAGCCAATGAGAGACATTGCTACCATTTTTAGCAGGGCGATGGTGTGTGGCAATGCTTGCTGAATAAAGTGGGGTTACAGGAAATGTCAACTTTTGGGAAGCATCTTAATTAAAAAGGAATCTTTCTTTTTATTTCTTTCCATGCACCATACACTTTGAATCATCATCAAATGGCATTAACTCATAAATCAGATAATTGTTCACACCTTGGGCATTGAGTCATTTCTTTTCTGAGAGTAGTTTGCACTGAGTTTGAGAGACACCTCATCTTTCAGCTAAAGATGGTGTTTAATGATTCTATGGCATTCTGCTCTGTAGACCAGAGGGATATGATAAATCACTATTAATACTGGGCTGACTATAGATGTGCTTCTGTGAGTCTGGGGGTGGATGGTGAATGGGGTGATAACTGTATGATTTCTGAAAGCTCTACAGGCATTAATTTGGAATCCTGACTTTCTCTCTAAAACCAGTCATGAAAAAAATTGGCTTATGAAGTTTTGGAAGCGGAGAGTTGGGGTAGAGGGCATTTCTTTATATAAAACTTTGTTGTTATTGATATTTCCCCTCTAGAGACCTTTCCTGTCACTGCATAATGCTTTCTGTCTCTCAACCTACATGCAAATACGTTCAGTAAAATGTGTACAGAGAGCTAGATGGCATTCTCTTAACATTTGCATTTAAAATTTTGCTAGTTTACGTTGTTCAGTGAAAGTGCCTGTGTTTTATCAACTGTTAAATTTAAAAATCTTTGGCCTTTACATAAACATTGTTGCCATTCACTAGGGAAGTCAACTTGTTTTGGTAACAAATCCACTCTTTTTTCAAAATTTACCACTCTGCTTCATCACATCTCATAATTGAACACTGGATTGTCATAGTTGCTATCTGTCTTAACAGCTTACCAACCTAACTACCTTACTCTCTGTGGCTCTGTGCATTACTGCCCTGACTACTGTCGCTAAAGCTTTCACCTCTTCTTTTCTACCTGCTTCCAAGTACCAGTATTGCTTCAATCACCTTCTTTTTTGAATCAAAGAAAATACTGTAACCCCTAATAAGTATGACTGTGCTTATGTGGACAGTGAAATAGAGTATCGACATTGCTCAGGAAAATACAGGCTCTGTGGTATATAATTTACGATGCTTTGGTTGCAAGCAACAGAGAACAATGTGCAAAATTTCTTAAGTGATATTAGAATTTATTATCCCAGATAAGAACCCAGAGATGTCATTTTAGGATTTGTTAACTCAGTGGGTCAACATTATCCTCAGTAACTTAGGTTTGTACCATCTCTCCATTTGTGTCCTGTCATCCTCAGTGTATTGTCCTATGTTCTCAGGCTACACCCCTTAGAAATATAGGTTTGCTGCAGCAACCTTGTATTAGTTTACTAGGTCTGCTAACAAAGTACCACAAACTAAGTAGCTAAGACAAGAGAAATTTGTTGTTTCACAGTTCTGGAGACTGGAAGTCTGAAATCAAGGTGTGGGCTGAGTTGGCTCCTTCTGTGAGATATGTGAAGAATCTGTTTCCTGCTTCCCTCCAAGCTTCTAGTTGTTTATTGGCATTCCGTGGCTTGTAGATGCATCATTTCAATTTCTGCCTTCATCCTCCTATGACGTTCTCCTTGTGTCTGTCTTTACATGACCATCTTCTTATAAGGTCACTAGTCATATTGGATCAGGGGCCAATCTTACTCCAATATGGTCTCATCTTAACTAATTACATGTGCAATGATCCTGTTTCCAAATAAAGTTATATTCTGAAGTATGAGAGTTAATGTTTCAACATTTTTTTTTAGGAGAACACAGTTTAATCCATGACAAAGCCCTTGTATCATATCCTCATATAGCAATGTTCAAAGGCTGAAAGAGCAAACATTTCCTTATTTTCCTTTTCCCCCAGTACCCCCAGCCCCAACAGACACAATAGACTTTCCCAGGTGTCTCATTGGCATGGAAAATATTGCCTGTCTTTATTTAAACCAATCAGAGTAAGTGGAATCACTATGATAGGCTTATATTAGAGTCTGGGAAACTTTCTGTGTAAAGAACCAAAAGGTGATAGTTTAGGCTTTGTGTGGCAGATACTTTATACTGCAACTACTCATTGTAGCATACATACATTCACAGACTATAATAAATGGATATGGCTGTATCTCTGTAATTTTTTTTTACAAAAACAAGCAGTGGCTGTATTTGACCTGAGGGCCAGAGTTTGTCAGCCCCTGCTTTAGATTAATACAAATGTACTGTCTGAAGTTGGTGACTGACCCCATCTTCTTGAAAGTGTAGAACTAATTTTTCACTTTATTTTTAAAGAAAGGAAGAAGTTTAATATTTTTTGGGAGGCAACATATGGTCAATGTAAGTATAGCATACAGCCTTTCTAATTTTGGGTCTCTTTTGGTACATCTTGCCATAACTACTCATTTGAAAATGCTTCCTTGCAAAAAAGGTGTTGAGTATAGGAGTCACGATGTCTTGGGAAGCTAGATGACTATTAGCAACTTGCTAGTAACAATCTGTTAAACCTTCTGTGCCTAAATTTTTCATCAGTGAATTGGAGATGATAATAATAGTACTACCTTATATCTAGAGTCTTATATCGTTTTTATGTAGATTAAATGATAACCTAGAAATGATCCTCCATTTACTTGAATGATTGTAAATGATTTTATTTTGAGTATATGGCCTATTTCCACATTGTGGAGGCACCAGAACTTGAGGTAAAACTTTATACAAACTTGCTTTCCCAAATAGTATTCTTTCTGCTAATAGCCCCTTCAGGATGAATGAATTAATTCATGTAATTATATATATGAATGAGCCATAGATACAAGGATGATCTACAATACAAGAAATAATAAGACACCAAGTTTAATTAATGATACTCATGATCACAGCTGGAGAAAAATGGACCACAGCACAATAGATTGAGCCTATGGATTTGGATTCTGTTGGCCTCTACAATCAATATGGATCACCCTAGGATGGAAAGAGCAATAGAGATCCATATTGATGATGACACCAGGGAGAGGCAGCCCTTGAGATCTGTGCCTGCATTGCTCTTGTTGGTTTTTATCACTTATTCGTAAATGCAGTGTAACTGATTCTGTGTTGTATTCTGTCATTGCTACTTGCTCCATAGGTACTGAATTCACAGCACTATTGTTTACTCAGGAAGAGAGAAATCTTAGAATGGCAAACTTGTCTTTTACTTCTTTTCTTCTCTCTATGACTCACATTAGTGATGTCATTCTACAGAACACTAATTTAACTACTACACATTTCTTTTTTTTTCAGAAAGCCCTTAAAACCTGCATAAGATGACATTATTGAATAAGCCCTCCCATCCTTTTTCCTTATTTATTTCTAATCAAAGTTGGACTTGAATTTCCTTATTGTTGAATTTCAGAATTTTAGAAAGTGAAGAGACCTTTGCCATCATATGGAGCCAATCAAATCAATACGAAAAAGGATTGGATTGATGTTATATAGCCATTGATTAATGACAAATAATCAATGTTCTTTATGCTACAGAATTTGTATTGTGAAAAATTTCCAAACACATGCAAATTTAAGACAATAGTATAATGAGTCCCCTATGGACCTATTAGATTGGTAATGTGGGAAAGGCTCTACAATTTTCAATTCTTGCCTTATTTCCAGTACGCTTATGCTGACCACTTTTCCTGGTTTAAACCAAGCCATGACTGTTAATGATCTTAACTCTCCATTTATTTTTCAAATGTGTTCTATTTTGGATAATGAATTACATGGTCACCCTCTCAGCATACCTTACTAACCTCTGCCCACTGTCTAGCTCCATACACACTGACACTGGATTATTTTGAAACGAATCCCAGATCTTGTATCAGTTCATCTTTAAATATTTTTTGCACAAATAGATTTCTTGTTAAGAATCTTTAGCTTGCCATATGTCCATTTTCTCTAAAACCATATTAAAATACTAATCAAAAATAAAATATTTGAAAGTGCACAATGCCAGAGTCATGCGGGATAATATTTTCTTCCTCTTTTTCCTCCTCTTTCTTTATTTCTGAGTTGTGTTTTTATGTTCCAGATGGACTATTTTGACTAAATTGACTAATCAGTGTTGACCTGTGTGACTCATTATTTGACTTGAGGGACTGATTATTTAATGGTTGAGACAAATACATTGGTAGTTTTGGCACCTGCAGACGTACTTCAGTTGCTAAAAATATGATATATGGGATGTAGTTCAGGGCTATGGTAAGAAAAAATAAGTTAGATCTTATAATTATTTCTCCTGTATGACTTAGTAATTATAAAATTAAATACATAGAAAAAGCTCCTCAGTTTTAAACACGCTTCAAAAAGATCCAGAAATTGTCAATTTTTTTTCTACCACTATATAAAATATCTACTGGTATAACCTGCATGGATTCGAAGAATAGTTGAAACATGTGAGAGGTTTCTATCAGTCAATATGAGGCTTTCACATAATGTGCTATTTTGGAGTTGGGGGAGGGATTTGTTTATATGTAACACAATCTTTTGTGTAACATGGTGATTTAATTACCAGTTGTTGCCTTTTCCTTTCTAAATTTTAAGAAGGCTAAGACAGAAGTGATGTTGAAAGAGAGGACCAACATGGTTAACTCCTACTAAATAATTATTTTTAGATAAAGCAGACAGTACCTTTATTCCTCTCAATATCATCCTACTAAGCTTTCTCTGCTCTTGGAATTTACTTCCTAAGATTCCAGATTGAGCCATTGCAAAGATTACAACCACTTGGGAATATTCTTTTCAATACAAACCAATAGAGTCCCAGTAAATTTCCAGCTGAGACATTTTGAGCAAATTGTATGTCAGGTTTTTTGTGTAGTAGCAAAAGTCCCAAGACCTTTTGACAAGATCTGAATCTTTTAGTTCATTTGAAAAGGACAAAATCAAGACAGTCTTGTGTATGTGTATGTGTGTGTGTGTGCATGTGTGTGTGGTGTGGTATATAATGTACTTATATATTGCTATAAGGAGACATTTCGTCTTTAGATTTTTTTCTATAGCAGGATAAAAATCAAAAAATCAATTTCTTCTTCTGAATGCATTAAATCAAGAGAACAGTGGTTAGTCTGAAGTTTTGGTTTTTTTTTTTTTTTTTTTACATTAAAACCCTAAAATTCCTATTTATTATCTTCTGTCCCTTAAAATCCAATCCAATCTGGTTCAAGCACAAATATCATTTGTCATAGAATTGAAGATACTCGCATTCATATCCAATCTTGATCCATTTCTTGATTAGTTTCTCTCTCTCTCTCTCGCTTTCTTTTAAGATTTTTGTTTTCTCTTAAGGTCTCTTTACCTTTGGGGCATAACAGCTCAAAAAACCTCTGTGTTAGAAGTTACAGCATAATTCACTTTACTTGGCCCTGTGTTTATGACATGATCGGTATCTGTGAGCAGGTAGGGAATTGGAAAAAATGTTCCATCTGACTCTGAATGTGGCATAGTCTGATTACAGCAGACACTATGAGACAGATCTCTTTACTCTGATCCTAGGAATATCCTATTGCTCTTGTACTGACACCAGGAATAGTTCTGTCTTTTTAACCTTCTCCAGAGATCAGATTATTCCTGGTTCTGGGCCTTGACTGTAACTCTAGCGTTATCAGTTGTCAAGGCATGCTCTCTACAACCTTAATACATCCTGGCAATCACTATACTGAATGATTCTGTGTCCTAACCTCGAACAAATTCTCATCTTGGCCACGTTTTGCAAAAATGTTCAAGTACACATGAAGCTAATGAAAAGAGGTTAAACCCAAAGCTTTTAGCTTAATTGTGCATGCGGTCAAGGTAGAAGAGTCAGAATGCTGCATCTTCCTGCTGCAGTGACTTCTATTTTCTTGTAGTTAAGCCCTAAACCTTTCTAGGCTGGTATGCATAAATAAGAAGATAAGAGAAATGAACTTGTGTCCTGAATATGGAACTCTAAACACTTAGAAAAGAACCTCCCTTTAGAGTGGGCAGAAATCTGTTCATCTTCACAAACCCAAGGAACAAGGCACAGGTCTACTAACTGTAAAAAGATGGAGATAAGAACAGCTGGAAAAAGCTTAAATGGCACATTTTTTTCTCATTTACATCTTCTTCACAGTTCTGATTTTCCTCCAAGGAACCATTTCAGAAAGCAAATGAAGAAATGTACCTGGGAATTCATAATATGCTGAAAGAATTACAGAATGAAGATGTTTTAAAGTGAGGAAAAATTTTTGTAGATGCTGCTTAATTTTTTAATGGTCACCAGCCTTAACTGATATTCTATAGATAGGCCTAATGTAAATTTTGGATGAAATTTTGAAATACCTGAACATTTGTTTTGGCAAATGTCAGGGTGTCTTTTGGACTGAAAATACCTTTGTTAGTTTCAGAGGATCAGACAGTTTTATATGCAAAATGACTTTCTGGAGAAACAAGCATTTCATTAGGCAGCTGCCTGGAAATGCTAAGAGATGCTAATTGCTTGGCAGACTTGGAGGAGCAGGGAGCACAGAGGGATGCTCTTGTTACCCCAATTCATGGAAAGCAGAAAGTGACACTAAGCTGAAGCTAAGAAATCTGTTTTCTGGTTGTGATGCTACTTTCTTGATTCTTAAAGGAAGCTTTATATGTTTTCTGGTAAAACAGGTAAAAATTCAAGACAGAGCAGAACAATTTAAATTCTCAAATTCTGGAGAATCTCAAACCAAGTAATTGTCCTTGAAGGACCAGATGTCTCTCCCAAGAAATCATCATTCTCACAATGAAAAAATCCTCCAATATTATTAATAAGTACTAAACAAATAACATCATACTTAGAGTTAATTGCTGCTCATCAGTTTTAGTCCTAAGAAGCAATAATACAATAAGTACCTACCTACACATTATAGCTAATAAGCTGCTAACAGATCTTTACTAAAAAAAATTATTGATTTTTTGGCCATATTACTGCACATTTATACCTTAAACACTCAAGTCTTTAGTTAAGAAATTGCATCATTCATTGCTTAAAAAATGAAACAGCCTGCTGAATAAATGTCTTCTAATTATTAAATAACTACATTTTAGGTTTTTCAGAGTATTTGAATAGTTTCAAGAGTTATTTGGGTCTTAAACAAAACATAGTATTCTCAACAGTTATTTATGCCTCAAAGCAAAACCAAAGCACATTTATTGAGTGTTTTTCAATGTGTCAGGCACTGTTCTAGTGATTAGCATCTATTAGCTAATTTAATCCTTATGATGATCATATCAGGTTGGTGCTATCATTATCATCATCCACAATTTACAGAAAAGAAAACAGACACATGGAATTCAAGTAATGTGCTTAGAGTCCTACAGTCAGGAGACTGATAGAGCAAGAGTTGAACCCGATTAGTCTGAATCCAGCACCTATACCTTACACACTACATCAATGGTTCTCAAACTTTGGTTTGCATCAGAATTACTCAAAGCTTGTTAAAATACAGGTTACTGGGTCCCAGTTCTTTGGTTCAAGAACTTTGAACCAAAGTTCTTGGTTCAATATCTATAAAGTAGGGCCAGAAATCTGCATTTTAATAAGTTCCTAGATAATGCTGATGCTACTGGTCTGGAGTCTACGTTCGAGAACTTTGCACTGTGCTATAGTAGTATTTAATTTACTTAGAATCACACTTTCTTCCACTGAGATAGACTGTAGTCTCTTTGAGGGCAGACAGAGGATGTGTCGTATTCAGTTTTCAACTTCCTATAGCTAATGTTTGCAAGTAGCAAGTACCCAGTGTCTGTTCGAAGTATGAATGAATGAAAGACTCTCCAGAGTTTCTCTTTAAAATGCGAAGACCCTGGCAGTAGTATTTAACTAAGTTGTCATTTTATAAATAATTTAGCATGAATTCCTTTATTATAAATTAACAAATTAACCACCTGAAAACCCTGGAAGCAGAAGAGCGACACTGAGAAGAGAGAAGATTCTTCCTTTTTCCAGGAATAACCCTGCTGGGAAAATGTGAATGAGTTTATAAAATCCTTAGAAAATGTTGAAGGTGATAGAAAGAGCCGAAGCTTTAGAGACAGGCAAATAAGTGTTCAAATAAGGGTTTAAAATGCTGGTTCTGATGCTTACTAGCTGTATGACACTGGGCAAAAATACAGTGTGACCTTTATTTTCTCAACAGTAAAATCTCCTGACTCATAAGATTACTATGGAAATCAAGTAACTTAACTTATATAAATCATACACCAACAGTGACTGGTACTCACCAAAAGTTAGTTTTCTTTCTTCTCTAACACTTCTGATTCATGCTATAAATTAACACCAGACTTTCCACTTTGGCAAGAAAGTAGAAAGGATAGTAAAAGAATGAAGGAAGCAATATATGCATTTCTCTATCATTAAATAACATGTAGAATACACTTACACTTAGGCTACCTATTAAGAGAGTTTACATTATAGTTGTATCTTTCATATTTGATGGAGTTGAAAATCAAAGATTGATTTCTTTAATTATTATATTTTTTATTATTCTCTTGCACCACATATCCAGGTGAAATTGTATTGGCTGTGGCTATGTAATCAAGATCAATAATACTTAAAATATCAGAGGTGCAACGTTTGTCATTTCAGTGTATTCCCAGATTATTCTTAGAAGAGGTTTATCTTCTCTACCTTTAAAAAAGAGATGCTAAAACGCGAACATGTGAAATGATTAAAAGAAAAGTCATATGTTGTTAGAATTCAGCTATCTGTTAGGTGTTGCTTCTTCATTGAATTACAAATAATAGAACTGACATATTCCTGTTCATTTGTATTAACCACACTGAAAGTTTTGTTATTATAATAGTATAGAAAAATTTTCGTGTCTTAGAAATTACCTACTCATCATATGTTTTAAGAAGACCTTTTGATGCAACCTCTAATTTAGGACCGTGTTCCTTTTTTAAACCACTGTGTTTAGCACTTCCCTTTTCCTCATCCCATGGTACCTGGTTTTGGCAGGAAGTAAGTGACATGGAAATGTAGAGGAGGCTTCTAGATGCCCGTCCAGCTCAGCAAATATATTTAGTCAACTAGGATTAGTATATGTGTTATGGTAGTCCCTTTGCACTTTCATGTTTTTAGAAACAATTTTCCAAGCACATTTCTAAGATTTAGAGTCAGTTTTAAACAAAAGCATCCTTTGCCTTAAATCTCTACTTTGTGTGCTTTCTCTGAATAAACAAAACAAAACAAAACAAAACTGACAATAATGATCAAAATGAATTGTTTAAAACATTTGCTACTTTCTACCCAATTATGCAGATAACACCTTCCATGCATAAAATGTCTCATTTTTCTTGAAAACATCCCCTTCCCTCTGGCCGTTGTGGTCCGTGTTTTCTTGTTGTACACTATGGACCATTGCAGAGAACAGGGCTGGGAGGTGTTCTAAGAATGCTGTAAAGCATTTCAATCATTGCTGCCACAGTTGTGTTTGGCACATCCTTGTAGTCACAGATTCATGAGGAATTCATATGCTCACAATTTTTTACTGTAAATGATTAAAAAACCCTCCCTGTGGCTTTATATTTTTAATGGTGCTCACTTCAAAACCTTGCAGCCTTGTGAAATGTCCTTTATAATGAGACCTCATTTTTTTAGATGTCAACACATAAAGATGTAAATATGCTAAGGTACTTGATAATAGGCAATGAACATTTTCACCTTTAAGTCTTAGCTACAAGCTAGCCTAAATTAAGAGCAATGGATTATTTATTATCGATAAAATAATTGTATCTCTAAAGTGCAATGGAGCTTAGTGATTGCCAAGAAGAGTCTAAATAAATATTCCTTTGTCTTCAATGACAGCAGGCCTCAATCATTGCTTCTAAACCTTCATTCAGTCCCAATAGGCCTGTGGCCTATGATATGGTCCCATTTGTAACACAGGCTCCCTATATGATGTGGTGAAGAACTAGGTAGTAGCTGAAACTGAGACTAATTAATTGCTTGAGCTTATCATTTAACACACATTTATTGAGTATTTACAATGGCCTAGGAATGGTTCTAGGTGCTGGGGAAAAATCAGTGAAGGAAACAAGGTCTCCACCCTCATGGAGCTTATATTCTAGTGCAGGAAGATGGACAATACAAAAATAAATGTGAGATATAATTTCTTTTTTTTTTTTTTTTTTGAGACAGAGTCTCACTCTGTTGTCCAGGCTGGAGTACAATGACATGGGCTCGGCTCACTGTAACCTCTGCCTCCTGGGTTCAAATGATTCTCATGCCTCAGCCTTCTCAGTAGCTGGGATTATGGGTGTATGCCTACACATCCAACTAATTTTTGTATTTTTAGTAGAGATGGGTTTCACCATGTTGGCCAGACTGCTCTCGGACTCCTGAGCTCAGGTGATCCGCCTGCCTCAGCCTCCCAAAGTCTGGGATTACAGATGTGAGCCACCACACCCAGCCATGTGATATAATTTCAAGTGGTGATAACTACTATAGAGGAAAAACAAAACAGGGTAAAGGAATAGAGATTGATTGGGGAGAAGGTCTAGTTTATATAGAAAAAATGAATAGTATTAGAACCTTCAATAGGTAATATTTCTTAAAAAGAGCCTTGGTCGGGCTGGTGGCTCACGCCTGTAATCCCAGCACTTTGGGAGGCTGAGGCAGGTAGACCACCGGAGGTCAGGAGTTCGAGACCAGCCTGGCCAACATTGTGAAACCCCGTCTCTACTAAAAATACAGAAATTAGCTGGGTGTGGTGGCATACACCTGTAATCCCAGCTACTCAGGAGGCTGAGGCAGGAAAATTGCTTGAACCTGGGAGGCGGAGGTTACAGTGAACCGAGATTGTGCCACTGCACTCCAGCCTGGGTGAGAAGAGTGAGACTGTCAAAAAAAAAAAAAAAAAAAAAAAAAAAAAAAAAAAGCCTTGGTAATTCTAATGTAAAAATAGTAGCACAAAAATTCTTTGTTGAATTTAATGAAGGAAACACTGTTTCCTCTATATTCTACAAGAATTATTGTCCTAAAAGGCCTCCCATGGGCTTTGATTAAGAGGTAAGAATTTCAAACTCAGGAGAAGAGGATAGTGGTGATGGTGGTGGATGCTCTGTATAGCAAAATCTTTAGTAGGAAGCCCTCTCAAGCACAGGGATCACTAATGTAAAAAGTGTAAATTAAGCTTTTATGTCATGTTCAGGGACAATGTGACCTAAGTAACAGTGATAGTCATTTCACTGCAAGCACTTGAATTCCATGAGATCTGATACCAGTATGTGTGATCATAAAGAACAGAAAAAATATTGATACAGGCATACCTCATTTTATTGTAGTTCATTTGATTGTACTTCACAAATACTGCATTTTTTAGAAATTGAAGGTTTGTGGTAATCCTGAATTAACAAAGTCTATTGGCACCATTTTCCCAACAGTATGTGGTCACTTTTTGTCCGTGTGTCACGTGTTGGTAATTCTTATAATGCTTCAAAGTTTTCATTATTATGATATCTGTTGTGATGATCTGTGGTCAGTGATCTTCGATGTGACTTTTAAAATTCTTTTAGGGCTTCATGAACCATACTTGTGTAAGAAGGCAGACTTAATCAACAATTGCTTTATGTGTTCTGACTGCTCCACTGGCTGGCTGTTCCCCCGTCTCCCATCCTCTTCTCAGGCCTCTGTATTCTCTGAGACACAATAGTTTTGAAATTAGAATAATTAACAATCTAACAATAGCCCCAAAAAGTGCTCAAGTGAAAGAAAGTGTCACACATCTCTCACTTTAAATAAAAAGGTAGAAATGATTAAGCTTAGTGAGGAAGGCATGCCAAAAACTGAGATGGGCCAAAAGCTGAGCTCCTTGTGTCAAACAGTTATACACGTTGTGAATGCAAAGGAAAAGTTCTTGAAGGAAGTGAAAAGTGCTACTCCAGTGAACACACAAATGGTAAGAAAGACAAACAGCCTTATTGCTAATATGGAGAAAGTTTTAGCAGTCTGGAAGATAGAAGATCAAGCCAGCCACAACATTCTCTTAAAGCAACCCTTAATCCAAGCAAAGCCCTAAATCTCTTTAATTTTGTGAAGGCTGAGAGATGTGAGGAGGCTGCAGAAAAGTTTGAAGCTAGCAGAAGCTGGTTCACGGGGTTTAAGTTGTCTCTGTAAAATAAAAGTGCAAGGTGAAGGGCTGATGGAGAAGCTGCAGCAAGTTATGCAGAAGATCTGGCTAAGATATTGATGAAGGTGGCTAGACTAAACAGAAAATTTTCAGTGCAGAGGAAAGAGTCTTCTATTGGAAGAAGATGCCAACTAGGACTTTCATAGTTAGAGAGAAGTCAGTGCCTGGCTCCAAATCTTCAAAGGACAGGTTGACTCTAGTTAGGGGCTAATGCAGCTTTTGATTTTAAGTTGAAGCCAGTTCTCATTTCCCATTTGGAAAATCCTAGAGCCCTTAAGAATTATGCTAAATCCACTCTGCCTGTGCTCTATAAATGGAAAAACAAAGCCTCGGATGACAGCACATCTGTTTATAGCATGGCTTGCTGAATCTTTTAAGCCTACTCTTGAGACCTACTGCTCAGAAAAGAAAAGACTCTTTAAAATATTACTGTTCATTCATAATGCACCTGGACACTCAAGAGCTCTGATGGAGATGTACAAGGAAATTAATGTTGTTTTCGTGTTCACTAACACGATATTCTTTCTGCAGCCCATGGATCATGAAGTAATTTAGACTTTCAACTCTTATTTAAGAAATACATTTGTAAGGCCATTTCTGCCATACATAGTGATTCCTCAGATGGATCTGGACAAAGTAAATTGAAAACCTCTGGAAAGTATTCACCATTCTAGGTGCTATTAAGAGCATTTGTAATTCATGGGAGGAGGTCAAAATATCCACATCAACCTTTTGGAAGAAGAGTTTGGAAGAAGTTGATTCCAACCTTTATGAATGGCTTTGAGGGGCTCAAGACTTTAGTGGGGGAAGTAACTGCAGATGTGGTGGAAATAGCAAGATAACTAGGATTAGAAGTAAGCCTCAAAGTAGGCCTCAAAGAGTTAGCTCTTTATTGCTGAAAAATGTACTTCAGCAAAAAAAAGTGCTAAATGACTGGATTACTGTCATCTCATTATGAAACTAATTGATGAGCAAAGAAAGTGGCTTCTCAAGATGGAATATTCTCCTGGTGAAGGTGCTATAAACATTATCGAAAGGGCAACAACAGATTTAGAATATAACATAAACTTACTTGATTAGGCAGTGGCAGGATTTGAGAGGACTGACTCCAATTTTGAAAGATGTTCTAGTAAGTGGGTAAAATGCTATCAAACAGCATATCATACAACAGAGAATCTTTCATGAAAGAAAGAATTAATCAATTCAGAAAACTTTATTATTGCCTTATTGTTTAAAAAATTACCATAGCCAGCCCAGCCTTCAGCAACCACCACCCTGATTATTCAGCAGCCATCAACATGAGGGTGAGACTCTTCACCAGCAAAAAGATTACAACTTGCTGAACGCTCTGATGATCATTGGCATTTTTTAGCAATAACATATTTTTAAATTAAGACATGTACATTTTTTAGACATCATGTTATTAAACACTTATAGACTATAGTGTGAACATAACTTTTATATGTACAGGAAGTCAAAAATTGTGTAATTTGCTTTATTGCAATATTCACTTTATTGCAGTGGTCTGGAGCCAGAACCACAATATCCTTGAGATATGCCTGTACATAGAAAAATTTTCAAATACATAAATCAAGGCTTTTTAAGTGGTTATGGGCAGCACTAAATAAGATAAGGAATAAATGGGTCTCAAAGAATTAGTTCTTTATTGCAGAAAAATGTACTTTGGGAAAAAGCATACTCGCCATCACATTAGTATATAAACTACAGTATATAAAGAGCCCAAAGCCTACTGTAATTTCTCATCGCATGCTCTCTAACAAATGTAATATGCTTCTACATCAAGAATATTTGATGGATTGAACATCTTTGTTTTTCAACTCGAGTCCCCATTACTATATGAAAGGTTCTTAAAGCATTCTATGAGTTGACCTCCTCAGAAACATGAATATTGAATGGGAAATGCCTTACAACTTAATATTCTATCCCTCTCAGGGGATATCTTTATTTATATAAGAACTAAAGCCTTAAAGGAAAGGCGGAAAGTTTTTTATGAGATTTCAAGACATCAGGGAGGTAAAGGAGATCTTTTGAGGAGGTCCTTAACATTTTACCAGCTTGTAATTTTACTTAAGAGTAGTGCAGAGGTATTCTAATTGCAGGAATGGGAAGAAAACTTCACCTTTTTGTTAACTTTATTGGAGGTCAGATTTTCTTTCTAAACTTGTCTATATTTATGTGTTGTACACTCACTACTCACAGTTAAAGCTTACTGCTTCACTTATTGAACTAATTAGGAAACACACATGCACATACACACATAGGGAGAGAAAGAAATAATACCACAAATAAAGCCCCAATCATTCCTGTTCAACATTCACTGCATCTTTTACACTTATGTGTATTAAACTGTCAGCATTTCACTAGTTTCTTCTTTTTTGTAATGCTTCACTCCAGTAGTAACTGAGAGTACTACAGCTTACAAAAAGGAACTTTTATCCATAAAAGAGCTTTTCTATTGAATGAATCAGAAGATAAAACCAATGCACTTTTAAAATATCTCTCTATTATTTTTTCTCAGCTTGTTGCTCTAGACCTTGAGTTTAAACTAGTTCGAAATCAATCAACTCACTCAGAAGTAGAATGAAAGACTTCTCAGAAGAAAGTGAGAACACAGGAAAATATGTATTTTTAAATTACCGATCGTCCCTTACATCTCAGACAGCATTTTTCACTGTCTCGCACAGAATCAGGGCATGTGGTAAAGCATTTGGAAAGCGGATGCTGAGGTTGAGCAGCAAGCATTGGCATATAAATTGCAAGGTAGATTGAGAATCATTAGACGGGAGAATAAAACAAAGGGAAAAATAAGTGGCTACTCCATGAAAATAAAATCTATCTTTCATTAGTTCTCATCTAGGATGTAATGTTAATTGAGAGTAAATCTGGACTGATCTCAGAAAAGCAGTCAATTTACAATTTTACAACTCATAGAAACACTATAAAATAAGAATATAAACTCCTTGAGGTAACAAAGTATGTTTTCTACTTTCTTTTCAAACACTCAGAGAGTTGTCTTTACATAGGTGCATAATTAATTCCTTAGGAATGACCTATTAGATTAATTTTGGGGAAATTCATTCAATGAACAATTATGAAACTATAGAATCCCAAAATTAATGTTTCTCACAGTTAGTAGTATTTCTAATGGAGACTTAGTGACAATCTAGCAACATGTTGAGGATGCCCAATAGGAGTAAATCCTTCTAACATTAAATACGAATATGAAATAGAAGAAATTAAAAATGCTCCCAGGTGACCAAACCTCACTGTTCACTGTGTGCACTGGTGAAGGCTTTAGGAGTAAAGGATTAACAGTGCTTGTGTGTGTGCTGTGTCAGAATCATCAGTTAACCAGCAGACTAACATGCATTTAGTAATCACAATGACAAAGGGAGAGCCTTGGCTTAGAGGGAAGGGAATTCATTGGAGACATATATTACCATTAACTGAGGTAGAACAGAACTCATTTTCTTTCAGTTTCTCTTTTCTGACTGGCCATCCTTATTTTTTTTTCTCTTTTGTTAACCTCATTTTTATGAGTGCTCTGAAAATATTGGCTATTGATTTTACAGTTATCATGAAGTTGATAAATGCTGAAGTTTCTGCCCTAGGACAACCTTTTAAAATAAAATTGTGAAAAGATGGAACATTACTAAAGGAAAGTAGCAACATCCATTAATGTCTGCTTCTGTTAAATATTTGTATATCATAATAATATTATTAGTAACTGAAGCTTCCTAACTCATTCATTAATTCGTCTGTTCATAAACTTGAGCTGTGTATCCACTCTGTGCCAGGAACTGTGCTTAGGACCAAGAATAAAAAGATACATATCTTACTCCATTCTCCAGGAGCTTTTATTTTCTGGGATACTAGTCCAGGACCAGTTGATGATGAAACTATCTTAAGTGGCATGCTACCGTTTTGTAAAGAATATTATAGGGGAGTAGAGAAGGGTGAGCCATGCTTTCAAGGAAAAGGTCAAATATAAGTTAAGTCTTGAATTCAAACTGGAATTAGGTTGGGAGAGGAGAGTTTTAACTGAAGTTAGCTAAAATGTGGGTGCCAAGCACGGGCCTAAGTGAGTCACTGTACTGTCTCTAACTGCCCGTCCATCCTAGTGTTCTGCCTGCTAGGCCCTCAGTAAATAGAAGTTCAAGGAAGAAATCTACGTACATGGAATGGTAATGTTATAAATATAACTCTAAAATGTTTGAGTAAAATAAGATTATTTTTACAGAGCCAACATAGTAGCTTCTTAGAGTTTTTGTCATTGTTTCTGGTGTTTTCTCCTCTTTTAGGTCTCTTCAGGAGTAACAATAGTGTTCTCTTACATCAAGGAGTAAGAAAATTACAGAGCTAAAGAATAGAAGGAAATGAGATAGAAGTAATTCTAAAATCACAAATACTAGAAAAAAATTGCTAATGATTCATAAGGCATATTTTAGAGACTTCAATAGTAGTAGGCAGTCGTCCTGTAGTTAATTCATGCAACTCAATGGAAGGTAGATGCATGTTCAATCCATGCTATTGTTTATATGAAATAAGTCCTTCAAACTAAAATTAAATACCTTTACATATGAGGCTAGTTGAATTTCATAATACTATATTTTATGGTAAAAGTTACAGGGTAGGCAAATATTACTGTGAATAGTTAATAATACTTAATATCTATTAAGCATTGCAAAGGTGGTTTTTTAAAGGGAGATCAGGCATCAGTTTGAGTATGGGAAATACTTTGCAGAATTTAAAAAATGGGTATCTTGTTTTGGCAATAAGTAAAATGTATCCTTTATGTTTTGGTTTAGAATTTTGAGAATTTTTTTTCCTGCTTAAACAGAACTGCTGTTGATCTTTGAACAACGTGGGGGTTAAGGGTACAGACTCCTGCGCAGTCAAAAATTCACATATAACTTTTGACTCCCCCAAAACTTTACTAATGACGTACTGTTGACCGGAAGCCTTACCAATAACGTAAATATTTGACTAACACATATTTTGTGTGTTATATATATTATATATTGTGTTCTTAAAACAAGCTAAAGAAAATGTTATTAAGAAAATTATAAAAAATAGAAAATATATTTACTGTTTATGAAGTGGAAGTGAATCATTATAAAAATCTTCATCCTCATGGTTTCCCCATTGAGTAGGCTGAGAAGGAGGAGAAAGAGGAGGGGTTAGTCTTGATATCTCGGGGGTGACAGAGATGGAAAATGTGTAACAGTTGAAAGAGGCGGCAGGAGAGGCAGGCACACTTGGTGTAACTTTACAGAAACATCATAATTCCTATCTATCATTTTGCTTTTTCAGTTTTCTAAAAATATTTCTACATGGAACCAAACCTTCTTCCACCATTTGCTTTAGTTTTAGTGCCCATATCATAGAAAGGTCCATGTCATAAAAGAAGTCAAAAGCAGTCTTCAACATAACTCTTCTGACAGATTGCCTAATTTCAGTTTATTTTCTGGCGCTGTTTCTTCTTCATCTTTTTCTTCACCATCTGGCGCTGGATTGTAAACACTCATCTCCATCAAATCATCTTCTGTGAATTCCTCTAGTGTGGTTTGGTGTCTATTAGCTTTTGAATTTCTCTAAGATGTATATTTTGAAAGCCTTCATCCCTTACTTTTTAATTTTGTCATATCCAAAGTCTCTTTCATTATTTCCTTGATTGGTTCTGTTATAAATTCTGTGAGATCATGCACAGCATCTGGACACAGTTTTGTGTTCTTTTTTTTCCCAGCAGGAATTTATTGTTTGAGTCTTGATGGCTTTTGTGGATTTTTCTATAACAACAACAGCATCTTCAATGGTGTAATCCTTCCAGATTTTCATGATATTTTCTCTTTTGGGGTTTGATGACATATTAATAGATTGACAATTTCTTTCCATAGAGTACTGTGCATAATGAGCCTTAAAGGTCCTTGTGATTCCTGACCTAGAGGCTGAATTACAGATGCTGTGTTTAGAGGCAAGTAGACCACTTCTATGCCTTCACTGTTGAACTCACAGAGTTCTGGGTGGCCAGGGGCAGTGTCCAATGTCAAAAGAACTTTAAAAGGCAGTCTGTTACTGGCAAGGTATTTCCTGACTTTCGGGACAAAGGATCAATAGAACCAATCCAGAAAAAGGGTTCTCCTCTCCAGGCCTTCTTGTTGTATAAGCAAAAGACTGGCAGATGGTATTTATCTTTTTCTTCAAGGCTTGTGGTTTAGGGGATTAGCTGTTTTAC
This sequence comes from Pongo pygmaeus, assembly GCF_028885625.2. NCBI lineage: Eukaryota > Metazoa > Chordata > Mammalia > Primates > Hominidae > Pongo > Pongo pygmaeus. Next base: position 13,529,598 of record NC_085930.1, on the reverse strand, counting down.
GGATAAGGGCAGTCCTCGTTGGAAGCCTGACTGTGTTTTCACAAAATGGTAGAGTTAGCCTATACTTTCCTGCCTAAACTCTGGTGCCCACTTCTCTTCCTTACTAATTAAATGTCCTTGGAGGCTCTCTTTACCCTGAATAGAGCAGTTTTGTCTGCATTAAAAATGTATTCAGATAATTATTCTTCCTCCTCAATGATTTGGTTAATGACGTCTGAAAATGTCTGCTGAATCTTGAGAAGTGCTTCTCATGTTACCTTGATTTTTTTTTTTAAGCCAAATCTTTATCTAAAATTATCAAACCATCCTTTGCTGGCATTAAATTCTCCAGCTTTAGATACTTCACCTTCCTTTTGCTTTAAATTGTCATATAATGACTTCATATTTTTCTTGAATCATATTAGAGTTGATAGGTATGCCTTTCTTATAGCAATCCTGCACTCACATAAAAACTGTATTTTCAATGCAAGATAAAAATGTATATCACAGTAAGTGCAAGGTTCATGCCTGCTGGTGTAACTGCAGTGACAGCTTTATATACATATATATATATATATATATATATATATTTATTTTACAATAGTCCTTACACTGTATTTATTTGTCTTGAAATGGCAGGCAACTGTGACTGTAGACCTCAATCTATCATACATATCAAGAGATTGAACTTTTTCTTATAATGTTATGACTTTTCTCTGCTTTTGAGAAGCACTTCCAGCATCACTAGTGTCGCTTTGTATGGGTACCATGGAGTTATTCAAGGTTTACAATATTGCACTAAGCACCACAAAAATATGTGAGAACTGCAAGATTGTCATTTACTGCTATAACATAATTTACTGAAAATGCAAGGATCTGCTCATGTGGAGACGATTAGCATCACAGTGTTTTAAGCAGATACTCTTAACACTTAAGCTCATCACAATAGCAACCAGAGGAGGCTACAAAGTTATTATAATAGAACAGTATGTACTAGAGTTAACTTTATGCAGTTATCATTTAATACTACATTTTTAAAAAATAATTTCAATTTTTATTTTAGATTCAGGGGTTACATGTGTAATTTTGTTACACATGCTGAGGTTTGGAATATGAATAATTCCATTCCTTAGGTAGTAAGCATGGTACCCAATAGTTAGTTTTTCAACTTTTTTCTCTTTCTTTCCCAGCTAGTAGTCCTCAGTGTCCATTACTGCCATTTATATCCATGAGTACCCAATGTTTAGCTCCCATTTATAAGTGAGAACACGTGGTATTTGGTTTTCAGTTTCTGTGTTAATTCACTTAGGATACTGGTTTCCAGCCACAGCCAGGTTACTAGGAAGTACATGATATCATTCTTTTTTATGGCTGCATAGTATTCCATGTTATACTGCATCTTTACATTTGTTTACATTTTTCTCAATAACAACTGTATGGTCTATAAGTGTTCATGTAAATTTTGATAAATTTTAACTTTATAATAGATTTGTATATATTTTATGGTACTAAATGATAAAATAGACTAGTAACTACATATAGTCTATGCATTCATGACATGCCTTTTTTTAAATTTTAAAATATTCCTAGGCTACATGGTTTGTCTCAGTTTTTTCAAATCTTTGTAAATCTCTGAGTTTTTTTCAATAAATATATTGAAAAAAATTGCATATACATGGACTCATGCAGTTGAAACCTGTATTGTTCAAGGGTCAACTCTTGTCATGTTTTAATACTACACATTGTTATCAAAAGTAATATAAAGCAAATGACCCAATAGTGACTATCCTTCCTCATCCTCCCCTCATTTCTCTTCTTTTCTCATTAGGTCTTAGGTGAAAATATGACAGTGAGGTTTTGACAGCCTTGAGAGATGTGGATAAATAGCTTGCTTTGTTTAAAACGAACAGATATCTCTTCTTTCATTTTCTAACAAATGTTTGGTATTGTTGACATATCAATGTGATTGGGTCATATGAGTAGTTTGGGATGTTTTTTAGATAAATGTATTTCCTTCTGACCTAATTCAAGGAGCTTTTAGAAATCAATCCTAATATGCACAAGGCTCTGGACTAGCAGTTGTATAAATAATTTCTCTAATCCCCACAATAATTCTATGAGATAGGTACATTTATTAACCACATTTTACAAATGTGGAAATTGAAGCTTATAATTAACTTCTAAGGAATAAAATAGGGATTTAAATCCAGTTTTTTAATTCCAAATCTAATGGTCTTAATTATGTTATATTACATTGTAACATTATATTAAATTATCAATTATGTCATATTATAGTACACTTTTTTTTTTTTGAGACAGAGTCTCACTCTGTTGCCCAGGCTGGAGTACAGTGGTGCAATCGCAGCTCACTGCAACCTCCATCTCCTGGGTTCAAGCAATTCTTGTGCCTCAGCCTCCCAAGCAGTTGGGATTACAGGCATGTGCCATCACACCCAGCAAATTTTTGTATTTTTAGAAGAGACGGGGTTTTGCCATGTTGGCCAGGCTGGTCTTGAACTTAATGCCTCAAGCGATCCACCCACCTCGCCCTCCCGAAGTGCTGGGATCACAGGAGTGAGCCACCGCGCCTGGCCTATAGTTCACACAATTGTATTATTTATATCCTGGTATATTATTTGTGAGCTGGGGAAAATAGGGTTAAAGGTAGACTTTAGCAGCTGGATAAGTTTTTATTCACCCACGTAAATTAGACTTACAGAGGCAAGTCTAAACTACCCCCATAAATTAACTAAATGTGGGCATTCCCTCTAACATATTTGATTCTTACGCATCTACACTTCTCAACTGAATTTCAGCATAAACTGTATTTAGTTGGGCTTGAAAGAAACATAATACTTTACTGTGACTTTCGGGAAAGGATATGTGCACGCAGTGTACCAATTAAATTTACAGAATAAACTAATCATTTCTAGTTGTCTCTGTTGTGCATAAAGCACAAGGAATGCTGGTGCTATTGTTCTCTGAGGGCTTTTTATGCACTGTGACAGGGTGAAGTATTGCTGTAGGAAAGAGACTGGAACAGCGGAGTCTGGTCCTACAAGTCACCTCGTGTCTCACCTAGTTAATATCAGTGGAGTCTAAGAAGGTCCGACACCTGTATGTGATTCAGGGAATTAAGATCAAAGAGATTCCTCCATGATCTGAATTTGGTTTGCACTCCCAAGTGTACCTTGCTCTTGCAAATGTATTTTTCATTTTCACCGTCTGTAAAAAGAGGCTCGCTGCTTTAACTAGAGGCAACAAAACATAGAAGTAGAATCCATGAGTCATAAATTAGTGATTCAAAGATTCGTTACGTGTAAGCTAGAGAGGATACTTATTTAGGGCATGGCATTATTAGAACTGGTCATTGGTTGTGTTCATTGATTTAGTTGTCACCACAATTCATGTTATGGAAAATAAACATATCCATTAAGAGAGTTACCCTGGTAAGCTCTGCAAATCCACCTCGTCTAACACAGAGATGACAATTCTATCTTTAAGACAGAGAACTTAAGTAAAATTACCACTCTTCTTTACAGGTAGTATATGGCTGCCTGCCAAATGGTTCTAACTCACTGAGTAACATCTAAGAGAAACTAGGAAGAACTAAAATGCATGAGTGATACATGAAAGAAATCAAATGACAAAGGGGGAATTCTAGGAGAGGAAAGCCATTAGCAGAAATATTATTAAGCATGTAGAAAGACGTTCGCTTATAAAACATTTTATAATATTTTTAAAATAAATTTGATTTGGCAGGCTTTCACCAGCAATGTCAATTTTGCGATATTGTCCTCTCAGATATTTAGGCTGAATATTTTTGCTTTAATATATTGGAGGTTCTTGCTGACATCACCTTGCCTTTAAGACAGAGGCATCAAAGTACTCTGAAAGGTCACACTAACAAAATTACATGTGACCTCTCAGCTGAGAGCTCTAACTGATATATATTTTTAAAATTTTCCCTTTCTTCCCTGGAGGTTTTCATGACAGCATTCTCCCCTTTTAGAGGCTTACGAAATAAAGCTTATATCTTTACCATTTTTACCAATTAATACCATTAATAACTTAATAAAAATTATAAGTCAGTCACAGATTGAGACAGAGATTTAGCTTTAAATTAGTTCCAGTTGTGGAGTTACTGCCCCGTTGTCAGCATGAAATTTCCACTCCTAATTGTATTCACATATTTGGATCATAGGGACAATGAAATACAAGATTCTTTCTTTTAACAAATTTAAGGCTATTTTAAACACTATACAATAGTTAAATATAAGTATTATGGAATACATAACATTTGTATAGTTGGTTTTTTCAATGAGTCAGAAATAACTCAGCAATGTCCAGAAACTTTATAGATTAACATTTCGAATTATATATACAGCAAAATTCCTTGGTTTTACTCCATATTTTGTGGACATTCTGTAGTTCAACTTGCATGTTCAATTTTAAGTAGTCTAGGTTGGGGTAAACTAGACCCTATTGGCTAAATCCTGCTTCCCACCAGTTTACATATATAAAACTTCAGAAGCACAGAGCACCCCTTTTATTTATGTATTGGTTGTGTTTATGTACTGCTTTTGTGCTACAACAGCAGAGTGGATTACTTGTGATGGAGACTGTATGGGCTGCAAGCCTAAAATACTTACTATTTCGATTTTTTCAAAAAATATGTTTTGACCCTTATTTTATAAAATGCAAGCAGGAATTCTAGTCCTCATTTATTATAATAAAAATTATAAAGGTTTATGTATGTAATACATAGGAAGTCATACAACTAACATTTCTTGAATTTACATTAGATGCCAAGCAGAGTATTTATTGCCTGCACAAATAGAGATTAAAATTTGAAATTAAGAATATTTTATCAAAAGTTTCTCATCTCCAAACTTTTTATTGGTATGTTTCTCAGCAACCTAGAAAGTTGCCAACAATTCAACCCATAAAGTGAAGTTTTAACTCACTAGAGAAAGATTCAATTCCATTTTATTCCATTTCAATTACATATGGGAAGCTGGCCTTTGCATTTGCACATAAGCCAACCTAAGGTATTTAAAGTGAGACATATGTATTACTCTTCTCAGAATTCATTTATCAACCAAGTTACAGCAATCAAAGAGGATTAAGAGAGGAAAATTCTTTTACTGTATGCAATGTTATGCAATGTACCAAATCAAGGGAAAGGGTAGCAATATTATAATTCTATGGTTCTAAAAATATGTAGATCCCAAATCGTTTAAATTTTTTTTTCATGGACATAACACTATATATTTCATAAGTAGGATGTGAGAGTGCCTCTGAACTGCTAAAAAAAATTTAGAGAGTGCAGAGTTCAAAAAACTAAGAAATAACTGTTGAAGTGGGATGATTATGAATCCCCCTCTTCAGTGTGTTTTTCCTGGTTTGGCACAAGCACAAAGGTTAAGCAATTACCTGCATTTTAGGCTTTGGTTTTTTTAGTTTTGGTTTTTTTATTTCTAATGTAATCATTTTCAAGCAGAAAACCGGACCACTGATGGGAACTATTTTAAAATAAACAACTTCCAAGAACAACATAAGAACATAATTCATTGGAAAGTTGTTACTGTAACAAATGTGCTCATTTCCCAACTTGCACATTCAACCATTTTGAATGCTATATAGATTAATTCATAGCCGAGGGAAAGGAAAGGTTTTCTAGACTTTATTTATTAAGCACTATGGCACAAACAAAGTGTTATAAGTAAATTTATCTTAAGTTCAACCCAATGGGCACAACACAGTACATTTTTAAATTGGCAAAAATGTTATATCCACTGTATAACTATAGCATGGATTACATTACAGATACATTTATTTTAACCAACTCCTGTAAAATTTTGCTGACCTTTCACTTGCTTTAGTTACATTTGTTATTACATAAAAAGGTGAACCTAGATTATCAAAATATAAAGGCATGAATTTATTTCATGTTTTATCAGATTTTTCTTCTGAGCCAATTTTCTTTTAGGCTTGGTCTCAGAGTACTAGTAAGGATAGACTCATGCACTCAATCAGAACTGAGGTGGGAGTATATAGGAAGGGTTCATTTCTCCCTACGTAATGTCATATATGGATATTCAGTGGGAAAAGTGTGCTTAAATATGTATGAGAATAGCAAAGTTTTCATTGTAACCACCACACCCCCCTTTCCCTACCACCACAACCAAAAACCTATTGTTTCCAAAGGTGTTTGTCCTACAGCCTAGCCTTCTTTTTTCTTTTCTGTTCTTTTTTTCTTTTCTTTTGTGTACAGCTCTTACCATCCCCTGCCATTTTTTATAATTTACTAATTTGTTATAATTACTGATTATTGTCTGTCTCTCTTGCTGCACTATAAACCATATGAGGGCAGGGACTTTATCTATTTTGTTCCTGCTATATCTGATGTTTCTGGAACATGCCCGACACATAGTAGAAATTCAGTACATGTTTGTAGAAGAAAAGCAGGAAAGAAGAAAGTAATGGCTACCCTTTTGAAGAATCATTGATTATCATGATCTATAAGATATAGCAACATAATGAAGCAAATCAACAAAATTAGTAAGAACCCAGAGGTAACTCTTTGCTTTCTTCTCTTCCATGAGGATTATATTTTCCCTAACAATAAGACTTGATTGAGAACAGGTGGGAACTGAAATCCAGTCCACACTCCACTTGTCAAATCCTGAGCCCTGATGTCATTTGTCTTTGTCCAGAGAGTAAGTCTTTTCCTAATTAACATAGAAGCCCAATGTAGACAGCTGTAGCCTTTGCATTTACTCATCATTTTCTATAATCATCATTTTTGGACTGATGTTCTGCCAATTCAAGAAATAATTTTTCTTATTCAAGCATTTGACACTGATGATTTGCTGTAAATTGAGCATTTCTTTTCTATTACAGCAATTTGCAGATTATTATTATTATTTTTTGAGATGGAGTCTCGCTCTTGTCACCCAGGCTGGAATGCAATGGTGTGAACTTGGCTCACTGCAACCTCTGCCTCCTGGGTTCAAGCGATTCTCCTGCCTCAGCCTCCTGAGTAGCTGAGATTATAGGTGCCTGCCACCATGCCTGGCTAATATTTATATTTTCAGTAGAGACGGGGTTTTGCCATGTTGTATTTTCAGTAGAGACGGGGTTTTGCCATGTTGGCCAGGCTGGTCTCGAACTCCTGACTGAGGTGATCTGCCCACCTCCGCCTCCCAAAGTGCTGGGATTACAGGTGTGAGCCACCGTGCCCAGCCAATTATTTTTTTACTTAAAGTCTTATTTCAGTCTTTAGGAGAAAAACATTTTAATTACCCCTCACTGTAAAATTCTGCCAAATTAAATGACTCAATGAATGAAGACTTCCCTGCATACTGGATACAATAAATTCTTTTTCTGAAATAGCGATGAATTTTGCTGTAGACTGAATAATTGGCTTCAATTCTTTACCTCTCCCAGTGACCACATTTTTACTATGGTTTTTCATGGGCAGAAGTTTTTTTCTGCCCTTTGAGTTGGGGCTTAGAATATGGCTTGCTTTAGTCAACAGCACATTGTCGAAAGTGATGTTGTATTTTTAAAATATAGAATGAATGATTGAAATCATATGATCATCTCAATACATGCTGAAAAAGCACTTAACAAAATTCAACATTCTTTTATGATAAAAACTCTTCCCAAATTAGGTATAGAAAGAGAGTACTTCAATATAATAAAGGCCTTCTAGGACAAACCTATCGCTAACATCATATTTCACTATGAAAAGCTAAAAGCTTTTCATACAAAATCACGAACAAGATAAGGGTACCCTCCCCTCAAGTCAATATAGCACTTGAAGTCCTAGCTAGAATAATTAGGCAAGAAGGCACAATAAAAGGCATCCAATTCAAAAAAGAAGTAAAATTATCTCTATTTGCAGATGACATGATCCTATTTGCAGAAAACTTCAAAGACTTCACCAAGAAACTGTTAGAATTAATGAATACATTCAATAAAGTTGCAGGATATAAAATCAACATACAAAAATCGGTTGCATTTTTATACACTAAACAATGAACCATCTAAAAAAATTTTTTAATCCCATTTACAATGGCATCATAAACAATAAAATACTTAGGAATAAATTTAGTCAAGGAGATGAAAGATCTGTACACTGAAAAGTATAAACCGATGATGAAAAAAATGGAATAAATCACAAATAAATGGAAAGATATCCATTCGAAGAATTCTTGAGAGAATCACTTGAGCCTGAGAAGTTGAGACTGCAGAGAGCCAAGATCACGCCACTCAACTCTAGCCTGGTGATGATGAGACAGTCAGGTGGGAGAGGGTCCCGGGAAAACCTCCAACCAGCCTGCCCCCTGGAGTGGAGATTCGGGAAGTTCCTGACATTTGCGGCGGGGAAGGGCCTGGCCCCTCCTCTTCCTGTGTGGAAACTGGGATTTGAACGGCGGGCAGAAGTACTCGAGCAGGGACTCTGGCCTAGTGAAAGTCTCTGTTTCCTCCTGTTCTTACTTTTCACCCAGTAAAACCCTGCTTTACTCACCCTTCAAACCAACTGTGAGCCTGAATTTTTATGGCCATGGGACAGACAAGGACCCTGTCTTTATCTAAACTAAGGAAAAGTCCTGCAAAATTTGTGGTGCACAACGTGGGGCTCGAGAAGTGGTAAGTGAAATGGGGACTCAAAACCTCTCACTGTTGCTCCTAAGCATTTTTATCCTTGGAGTTCAGAGGGTGGGGGTAACATGCCCCCCAAACCCTATTGCTCCCGGGGGGGAGGGGCAGGGAAAGGCCCTTTCCTTCCTTTTTCAGAATGAACAGGCAAGTGGGGGCTCCTCGCTGCCCCGCCAGGGCTGGGACACATGGCCCAAGGGTCCCACACAGCTGGCTGGCTGGTTCCCAGCCACAAGCTGCTGCAGCCTTCCCCTTCCCCAGCCAAAGGGTTTTAACTCCATGGGACAGTAATTAAGCTTAAACTTTTCTCCCCGGTGAAGGAACCAGTTGCACAGGCATTTTTTTTTTTTTTTTTTTTGAGACGGAGTCTCGCTCTGTCACCCAGGCTGGAGTGCGGTGGCGCCATCTGGGTTCACTGCAAGCTCCGCCTCCCGGGTTCACGCCATTCTCCTGCCTCAGCCTCCCGAGTAGCTGGGACCACAGGCGCCGCCACCACGCCCGGCTAATTTTCTGTATTTTTAGTAGAGACGGGGTTTCACCGTGTTAGCCAGGATGGTCTCGATCTCCTGACCTCGTGATCCACCCACCTTGGCCTCCCAAAGTGCTGGGATTACCGGCCTAAGCCACTGCGCCAGGCCAAACAGGCATTTTTAACTGTTTCTTTTATTTGCTCTTCTCCACCCTGCGGGCAGTTAGCTTTTAAAGTTTTTTTTTTTTCTTTTAGAAGACTTTTTACTAGGCCACCCCCTGGCCCCCACCACAACCCCAAATATCGCTGTGTGTATTCTCTGCAAAGTTTTGGCTGAAATCAAGCTTCCATCTTTTTTTTTTACATCCCGAGGGCATGGCTTGTAACTCCTGTGGCAAGGCTTCCTTTAGCAACCCTGCCTGGAGGGGTAAGTTTTTGTCTGGTTTGATAGCTGGCTGTTTTCCTAGCCCTGTCTCTTAAAGGGCCCCACCCAGCGGCTGGGTTTTCTTCTGCCTATGTGTGTACTGTGTGTGATGTCTGTAAAAATAGTTCTAATTAATTTGCCTAGAGAAAGACAGGTGGGCGGATCACGATGCCAGGAGTTCTAGACTAGCCTGGCCAACATAGTGAAACCCCGTCACTACTAAAAAAAAAATTAGCTGGGTGTGGTGGCGGGCACCTGTAATCCCAGCTACTCGGGAGGCTGAGGCAGGAGAATTGCTTGAACCTGGGAGGTGAAGGTTGCAGTGAGCCGAGATCATGCCACTGCACACTGCACTCCAACCTGGGCAACAGTGTGAGACTCCGTCTCAAAAAAAAAAAAAAAAAAAGACAAGCGCTTAGACCAAGTATTTTTTTTAAGGGAAATTAAAAGCTGTGGTACCTGTCAGTTCATGTGACTTTAATCTTTGAGAAATAAAAGCAGCCTTAAAGATTATTGGTAAAATGCAGCTGTCATTATAATGTAAATATGGGAACTAAACTCTGCAGATCAGATGCAAAGTTAACTGCTTTTTGGGTTTTGAGAACTGTTGGACTTGCTGGCTTCACAGTTGGTAAGGCCTGGGTACATAGGAAACTAACCGTGCCCTTAATTAAGAAGGCAAACCTTGACTACACTTAGCACACAATGAAAGCAACTGACCAAGTTTTACCTTAAAGTTAAAAATTGCTAGGAGTTCATTGAAACTACTAGAAACAGAGTTACCTGCAAGGTGTGTAAGAACAGTAAAATGTGTTTTTTCGCAAATGGTTATAAGAAGGCATGGAAATGTAAACTTTTACCTAGGGTTAAAGGATTGTTTTGAGTTAAGTTAGGAAAAAGCTGAAGGTTCAAAGAAGGGGTGGAAGAACTGTAGAAATTAATCTTGTGGAAGAGGTTCTCTATGTGAACATATTGACTGAATTCAAAAAAGGGTATTATATGGTTTTTCTGTAAATCAAGCATTGAAATAAAAGCATAACAGGGTTTTCCTAAGGTGCTAATCTGCTTTTGCAAAATTTCTAAATGGTTATAAAAGGTTTTTGCCTTTTTAAAATTTCTGAGTCTTTATTTTGGCAAAATAAATAACTTATGGTAATCTGGAATTCTATTTCATAATATCAATTCTTTTAAACCTCGAACATTAGACAGCCTTCCCAAGTCAAACTTCAGTTTCAAAATTGTCTTCCCGGGCACCTGGCTTTTCAGGTACTTCAGAGGTGTCCAGTGTTTCAAGTACCCTGAAGTGTCCAGAAAAGAGAGGTAGACAGGATTATTTGACATGTTTGGGTACATGGGACTGCCAAAATGGTGCTTGATCTTCTTTAGGCTATATCTTGGTGAATAATGCTAATGTCTGAATATATGCTGTCAATCATAATTAAGGTTTTTACATTAAGCTATTGTAAACCAGAGAGGTAACCAAACTTGTCAATTGTGTTTCTAACTGTAACTACCCTGGAGATTTTGGTATTCACAGACAATTGTTTTCTTATTTTAAAACATTTTCAAAAGATGGTTTATAATAAGCTGTAGGACTCTGACAGTTGCTCTTAAATACAATTTCTGATTATATTTGAGACAATCAGGCTTCTAATAACTTTAGATATTTTAACATTGGATTAAAGAAAAATGTACAGGACCCATGAAGAGCTGAAATGTTTATATCAAGCAAAACGTGTTAACTAAATGGACTGAACTCAGGAAGCTGAAGCAATCATTTTAACTTTTGCTTGGAATGTTGCTGGTCCTTGTTTTGTTTTTCAGAGTCAATGTAACTTAAACTGTTTATGGCCTTTAATATTTAAGTAAGGTATACTCCTGGGATCAAAATTTGGAGAATGTTTGTTTCTGTCTGCCTGATTCCTCTAGAATTTGGAAACTGTCTGTGAGTATTCTTAACTTATGGCATTATGGTTGTTTGCATCAGTGCAATAAGAATCCATTTTTCTTTTGCAACAGGACACAATTGGAGAAAGTGGTTATTTTACCAAGGCTTTGACTGGAAGGGTATGCTTCCTATTAAGGAGTCAATCTTGACTTGCAGAGCCGATAAAAGCCCATTAGGGAAACTGGTCTCATACCCTTGCCAATGCAGTCCCTGTACAGGGTTCCTGACCTGTGGTCAGTAAAGAATGTCACTTTCTAACAGGTCCAGGAGCTTCAAGTGTATCTTCAGACCTTAAAAGGAGAATACTCACAGGTATTTGAGGATAAACCCATGGCTGGATTTGGCTTTAAAAGGTCTTATCTGAGATTCCTTGTGGAACAAACTTCCATCGAATTACATAGGCCAATCCAAAGGTCTTATGTAAAAATAATTATTCTTAATGCACTTTATGCAAATAATCAGGCCAAGTATAAAACTAAAGTCTATTTTGCAAACAACTGAGTCCTGTGATGATTTGTTTTCTTTTTTTTTTAACTTTGTTTTTTTTTAAATTTATTATTACACTTTAGGTTTTATGGTACATGTGTGCAATGTGCAGGTTAGTTACATATGTATACATGTGCCATGCTGGTGCGCTGCACCCACTAACTCGTCATCCAGGATTAGGTGTATCTCCCAGTGCTATCCCTCCCCCCTCCCCCCACCCCACAACAGTCCCCAAAGTGTGATGTTCCCCTTCCTGTGTCCATGTGTTCTCATTGTTCAATTCCCACCTATGAGTGAGAATATGCGGTGTTTGGTTTTTTGTTCTTGCGATAGTTTACTGAGAATGATGATTTCCAGTTTCATCCATGTCCCTACAAAGGACGTGAACTCATTATTTTTTATGGCTGCATAGTATTCCATGGTGTATATGTGCCACATTTTCTTAATCCAGTCTATCGTTGTTGGACATTTGGGTTGGTTCCAAGTCTTTGCTATTGTGAATAATGCCGCAAGAAACATATGTGTGCATGTGTCTTTATAGCAGCATGATTTATAGTCCTTTGGGTATATACCCAGTAATGGGATGGCTGGGTCAAATGGAATTTCTAGTTCTAGATCCCTGAGGAATCGCCACACTGTCTTCCACAAGGGTTGAACTAGTTTACAGTCCCACCAACAGTGTCAAAGTGTTCCTATTTCTCCACATCCTCTCCAGCACCTGTTGTTTCCCGACTTTTTAATGATTGCCATTCTAACTGGTGTGAGATGGTATCTCATTGTGGTTTTGATTTGCATTTCTCTGATGGCCAGTGATGGTGAGCATTTTTTCATGTGTTTTTTGGCTGCATAAATGTCTTCTTCTGAGAAGTGTCTGTTCATGTCCTTTGCCCACTTTTTGATGGGGTTGTTTGTTTTTTTCTTGTAAATTTGTTGGAGTTCATTGTAGATTCTGGATATTAGCCCTTTGTCAGATGAGTAGGTTGCGAAAATTTTCTCCCATTCTGTAGGTTGCCTTTTCACTCTGATGGTAGTTTCCTTTGCTGTGCAGAAGCTCTTTAGTTTAATGAGATCCCATTTGTCAATTTTGGCTTTTGTTGCCATTGCTTTTGGTGTTTTAGACATGAAGTCCTTGCCCATGCCTATGTCCTGAATGGTAATGCCTAGGTTTTCTTCTAGGGTTTTTATGGTTTTAGGTCTAACATTTAAGTCTTTAATCCATCTTGAATTGATTTTTGTATAAGGTGTAAGGAAGGGATCCAGTTTCAGCTTTCTCCATATGGCTAGCCAGTTTTCCCAGCACCATTTATTAAATAGGGAATCCTTTCCCCATTGCTTGTTTTTCTCAGGTTTGTCAAAGATGAGATAGTTGTAGATACGTGGCGTTATTTCTGAGGGCTTTGTTCTGTTCCATTGATCTATATCTCTGTTTTGGTACCGGTACCATGCTGTTTTGGTTACTGTAGCCTTGTAGTATAGTTTGAAGTCAGGTAGTGTGATGCCTCCAGCTTTGTTCTTTTGGCTTCGGATTGACTTGGCGATGCCGGCTCCTTTTTGGTTCCATATGAACTTTAAAGTAGTTTTTTCCAATTCTGTGAAGAAAGTCATTGGTAGCTTGGTGGGGATGGCATTGAATCTGTAAATTACCTTGGGCAGTATGGCCATTTTCACGATATTGATTCTTCCTACCCATGAGCATGGAATGTTCTTCCATTTGTTCGTATCCTCTTTTATTTCCTTGAGCAGTGGTTTGTAGTTCTCCTTGAAGAGGTCCTTTACATCCCTTGTAAGTTGGATTCCTAGGTATTTTATTCTCTTTGAAGCAATTGTGAATGGGAGTTCACTCATGATTTGGCTCTCTGTTTGTCTGTTATTGGTGTATAAGAATGCTTGTGATTTTTGTACATTGATTTTGTATCCTGAGACTTTGCTGAAGTTGCTCATCAGCTTAAGGAGATTTTGGGCTGAGACGATGGGGTTTTCTAGATATACACTCATGTCGTCTGCAAACAGGTACAATTTGACTTCCTCTTTTCCTAATTGAATACCCTTTATTTCCTTCTCCTGCCTAATTGCCCTGGCCAGAACTTCCAACACTATTTTGAATAGAAGTGGTGAGAGAGGGCATCCCTGTCTTGTGCCAGTTTTCAAAGGGAATGCTTCCAGTTTTTGCCCATTCAGTATGATATTGGCTGTGAGTTTGTCATAGATAGCTCTTATTATTTTGAGATACGTCCCATCAATACCTAATTTATTGAGAGTTTTTAGCATGAAGGTTGTTGAATTTTGTCAAAGGCCTTTTCTGCATCTGTTGAGATAATCATGTGGTTTTTGTCTTTGGTTCTGTTTATATGCTGGATTACATTTATTGATTTCTGTATATTGAACCAGCCTTGCATCCCAGGGATGAAGCCCACTTGATCATGGTGGATAAGTTGTTTGATGTGCTGCTGGATTCAGTTTGCCAGTATTTTATTGAGGATTTTTGCATCAATGTTCATCAAGGATATTGGTCTAAAATTCTCTTTTTTGGTTGTGTCTCTGCCCAGCTTTGGTATCAGGATGATGCTGGCCTCATAAAATGAGTTAGGGAGGATTCCCTCTTTTTCTATTGATTGGAATAGTTTCAGAAGGAATGGTACCAGTTCCTCCTTGTACCTCTGGTAGAATTCAGCTGTGAACCCATCTGGTCCTGGACTTTTTTTGGTTGGTAAGCTATTGATTATTGCCACAATTTCAGCTCCTGTTATTGGTCTATTCAGAGATTCAACTTCTTCCTGGTTTAGTCTTGGAAGGGTGTATGTGTGGAGGAATTTATCCATTTCTTCTAGATTTTCTAGTTTATTTGCGTGGAAGTTTTTGTAGTATTCTCTGATTTTAGTTTGTATTTCTGTGGGATCGGTGGTGATATCCCCTTTATCATTTTTTATTGCATCTATTTGATTCTTCTCTCTTTTTTTCTTTATTAGTCTTGCTAGCGGTCTATCAATTTTGTTGATCCTTTCAAAAAACCAGCTCCTGGATTCATTAATTTTTTGAAGGGTTTTTTGTGTCTCTATTTCCTTCAGTTCTGCTCTGATTTTAATTATTTCTTGCCTTCTGCTAGCTTTTGAATGTGTTTGCTCTTGCTTTTCTAGTTCTTTTAATTGTGATGTTAGGGTGTCAATTTTGGATCATTCCTGCTTTCTCTTATGGGCATTTAGTGCTATAAATTTCCCTCTACACACTGCTTTGAATGCATCCCAGAGATTCTGGTATGTTGTGTCTTGGTTCTCGTTGGTTTCAAAGAACATCTTTATTTCTGCCTTCATTTCGTTATGTACCCAGTAGTCATTCAGGAGCAGGTTGTTCAGTTTCCATGTAGTTGAGCGGTTTTGAGTGAGATTTTTAATCCTGAGTTCTAGCTTGATTGCACTGTGATCTGAGAGATAGTTTGTTATAATTTCTGTTCTTTTACATTTACTGAGGGGAGCTTTACTTTCAAGTATGTGGTCAATTTTGGAATAGGTGTGGTGTGGTGCTGAAAAGAATGTATATTCTGTTGATTTGGGGTGGAGAGTTCTGTAGATGTCTATTAGGTCTGCTTGGTGCAGAGCTGAGTTCAATTCCTGGGTATCCTTGTTGACTTTCTGTCTCGTTGATCTGTCTAATGTTGACAGTGGGGTGTTAAAGTCTCCCATTATTAATGTGTGGGAGTCTAAGTCTCTTTGTAGGTCACTCAGGACTTGCTTTATGAATCTGGTTGCTCCTGTATTGGGTGCATATATATTTAGGATAGTTAGCTCTTCTTGTTGAATTAATCCGTTTACCATTATGTAATGGCCTTGTTTATCTCTTTTGATCATTGTTGGTTTAAAGTCTGTTTTATCAGAGACTAGGATTGCAACCCCTGCCTTTTTTTGTTTTCCATTTGCTTGGTAGATCTTCCTCCATCCTTTTATTTTGAGCCTATGTGTGTCTCTGCATGTGAGATGGGTTTCCTGAATACAGCACACTGATGGGTCTTGAGTCTTTATCCAATTTGCCAGTCTGTGTCTTTTGATTGGAGCATTTAGTCCATTTACATTTAAAGTTAATATTGTTATGTGGGAATTTGATTCTGTCATTATGATGTTAGCTGGTTATTTTGCTCGTTAGTTGATGCATTCTCTTCCTAGTCTCGATGGTCTTTACATTTTGGCATGATTTTGCAGCGGCTGGTACTGGTTATGCCTTTCCATGTTTAGCGCTTCCTTCAGGAGCTCTTTTAGGGCAGGCCTGGTGGTGACAAAATCTCTCAGCATTTGCTCGTCTGTAAAGTATTTTATTTCTCGTTCACTTATGAAGCTTAGTTTGGGTGGATATGAAATTCTGGGTTGAAAATTCTTTTCTTTAAGAATGTTGAATATTGGCCCCCACTCTCCTCTGGGTTGTAGGGTTTCTGTGGAGAGATCCGCTGTTAGTCTGTTGGGCTTCCCTTTGAGGGTAACCCGACCTTTCTCTCTGGCTGCCCTTAACATTTTTTCCTTCATTTCAACTTTGGTGAATCTGACAATTATGTGTCTTGGAGTTGCTCTTCTCGAGGAGTATCTTTGTGGCGGTCTCTGTATTTCCTGAATCTGAATGTTGGCCTGCCTTGCTAGATTGGGGAAGTTTTCCTGGATAATATCCTGCAGAGTGTTTTCCAACTTGGTTCCATTCTCCCTATCACTTTCAGGTACACCAATCAGATGTAGATTCGTCTTTTCACATAGTCCCACATTTCTTGGAGGCTTTGCTCATTTCTTTTTATTCTTTTTTCTCTAAACTTCCCTTCTCGCTTCATTTCATTCATTTCATCTTCCATCGCTGATACCCTTTCTTCCATTTGATGGCATCGGCTCCTGAGGCTTCTGCATTCTTCACGTAGTTCTCGAGCCTTGGTTTTCAGCTCCATCAGCTCCTTTAAGCACTTCTCTGTAGTGGTTATTCTGGTTATACATTCTTCTACATTTTTTTCAAAGTTTTCAACTTCTTTGCCTTTGGTTTGAATATCCTCCCGTAGCTCGGAGTAATTTGATCGTCTGAAGCCTTCTTCTCTCAGCTCATCAAAGTCATTCTCCGTCGAGCTTTGTTCCGTTGCTGGTGAGGAGCTGCGTTGCTTTAGAGAAAGAGAGGTGCTCTGCTTTTTAGAGTTTCCAGTTTTTCTGCTCTGTTTTTTCCCCATCTTTGTGGTTTTATCTACTTTTGGTCTTTGATGATGGTGATGTACAGATGGGTTTTTGGTGTGGATGTCCTTTCTGTTTGTTAGTTTTCCTTCTAACAGACAGGACCCTCAGCTGCAGGTCTGTTGGAGTACCGGCTGGCCGTGTGAGGTGTCAGTCTGCCCCTGCTTGGGGGGTGCCTCCCAGTTAGGCTGCTCGGGGGTCAGGGGTCAGGGACCTACTTGAGGAGGCAGTCTGCCTGTTCTCAGATCTCCAGCTGCGTGCTGGGAGAACCACTGCTCTCCTCAAAGCTGTTAGGGAGATTTAAGTCTGCAGAGGTTACTGCTGTCTTTTTGTTTGTCTGTGCCCTGCCCCCAGAGGTGGAGCCTACAGAGGCAGACAGGCCTCCTTGAGCTGTGGTGGGCTCCACCCAGTTGGAGCTTCCTGGCTGCTTTGTTTACCTAAGCGAGCCTGGGCAATGGCGGGCGCCCCTCCCCCAGCCTCGCTGCCGCCTTGCAGTTTGATCTCAGACTGCTGTGCTAGCAATCAGCGAGACTCTGTGGGCGTAGGACCCTCTGAGCCAGGTGCGGGCTATAATCTCCTGGTGCACCGTTTCCTAAGCCCTTCGGAAAAGCACAGTATTCGGGTGGGAGTGGCCCGATTTTCCAGGTGCCGTCTGTCACCCCTGGAAAGGGAAATCCCTGACCCCTTGCGCTTCCCAAGTGAGGCAATGACTCGCCCCTGCTTCGGCTGGCGCACGGTATGCTCACCCACTGACCTGCGCCCACTGTCTGGCACTCCCTAGTGAGATGAACACGGTACCTCAGATGGAAATGCAGAAATCACCCGTCTTCTGCGTGGCTCACGCTGGGAGCTGTAGACCGGAGCTGTTCCTATTTGGCCATCTTGGCTCCTCGATGATTTGTTTTCTTAACAAAAATGAGAACTAGAGAGAGAGAAATTATGTTTCAAAACTTATCATACATTTGTTATTAATTTCTAAATTATTAGCTGTATTTTTAAGCATTTGCCTATATTTTAGACTAATCCTGCTTGTTCTTATGAACCAGCCAGCAATCTCTGGCTGCAGCTCAGAAAGAAAAAAGTGATAAGTAATGTAAAAATCTGTATGAATATTCCAGTTCTGAGCACTTGTCCTGCAAATCCTGCTGGGTAATGGGAATAAATAGGATGCTCCTCATCCAGAGGTTTCCTTTTTGGGAAAGTAAGACCAAGGGAGCTAACCAAAGCCAAGCACCATGCACCCAAATCCCAGCAAGCATAACTGTAGCCACCAGTTATCTGGGCATATCACAAGACATCCTTTCCTCTCCCTTGTTGGAAGAGGACTCAGTTCCATGGTTTCACCTTAGCATTCGGCTTATGATAAGGAGTTCATGCAATGCCCCCTGAGACACATTTTTTTCCAGATTCAATTCCAAGCTCCGGGTCAAAAGCACTAAGAAAGAAAACTGGATCTGTGGGATCCAGAGGCAGATGTTAATGGCAGTTAAAAGGCGCAGGGCAGGTGATTCCTGCTGACTAAGCCAAGCCCAAGCTTCCTCTTCCACATCAGTATTCATGTCATAAATGAGGTCTAGGGAACTCCAAGGCTACTGACAGTAGATGAGAAAGAGACATAGGTTAGAATGGATAATTCCTATTCTCTAGGCCACCTTGCTTCATGGGTACAAGCCACTTTGGTGCTCATGGTGGCACCTGCCAAGGTGGCCAGAGCTCAGGGATGCAAGGATGGAAGACAGAAAGAGGATGCTCTTCTCTCTTTCCTCACTTACCGGGAGTATTTGCTAGAAAGAGAAGGGAGCCAGCGATGCCTGCTCCCCTTTTTCTAGATGAGTAGCCATTTATCTTCAGTCTGTATCCCTTTCAAATGCATCCTGAACCCCTGGGACTCCTTGAAAAGGCATCTTCTTTTTCCTCTCTCCTCCTCTGTTCGCTCTTCACTGATAGGTAATTGTGTCTCTGTACTATGGGACACACCCCTCAGATGCATCCTCCAAATTGGAAAGAGTTAATTTCCCAAACCTTAAACTGGTTGGCTTAGGATTGGGCTCAGGGAAAGGGAACTCAGAGGCCCAACATGCTGGCAAAAGGGTAAAGTTTTTTGTTTTTTTTTTTTTTCCAGTCAGGCTTTTGGCCTTCCTCTCCCTATGCTAACTGGTAAAAGGCCTTGGAAATTTTTAGCTGTCTGCACCCCTCCCCTTGTTTCATTTTGATGTTTATTTTCTAATAACCTGGTTTGTCGGTTCTTGCCTTCAGGCCATCAAACTCCAGTCATGCAACTGGAGCCTCTGACAATGGCCCCTTCTGCTGGGAACCCTTAGATAGGCCTCTGCGGGAGCTCCGACTGCCATTTCTGCAAAAGAGCAACACCATCGGCAGGAAACAGTTAATATCGGTTTTTGTTCTTATCCTTAATCTAATGGCAGTTAGATGTACCTCTTTAGCGGGGGGAATGCGGCAGCCAGGTGGGAGGGGGTCCCCAGAAAACCAGCCTGCCCACTGGGGTGGAGCCTCAGGAAGTTCACAACATTTGCAGTGGGTAGGAGCTTGGCCCCTCTTCTTCCTGTGTGGAACCTGGGATTTGAAATGGCCAGCAGGAAGCACTGTCAGGGACTCTGGCCTAGCAAGATTCCGTTTCCCTTTTTTCTTCCTTTTCACCCAATAAAACCCTGCTTTACTGACCCTTCAAACCATCCGCGAGCCTACATTTTCATGGCCAAGGGATGGACAAAAACCCTGTCTTTAGCTGACCTAAGGAACAGCCCTACAATAATGGGAGAGAAACACTGTCTCAGAAAAAAATTCTAATTGATGGATTAGAAGATTTAATATTGTCAAAATGTCTATACTATCCAAGGCAATCTATAGATTCAATAAAATCTGTATCAGAATTCTAATGTAATTTTTCACAGAAATAGGAAAAAATTCTAAAATTCATATGTAACCACAAAAGACCCAGAATAGCCAAAGAAATCTTGAGCAAGAAGAATAAAGCTGAGACATCACAATACCTAATTTCAAAATATGCTACTGTGCTATGGTAATCAAAACAGTATGATACTGCCATAAAAGCAGACATATAAACTAATGGAACGGGATAGAGAGTCCAGAAATAAATTGAAGCATTTAGAGTCAATGGGTCATTAACAGAGATGCCAATAAAACACAATGGGGAAAGGATAGTCTCTTCAATAAGTCATGTTGGGAAAACTGGACATCCACATGCAGAAGAATGAAACTGGAGCCTTATCTCACACCATGTACAAAATCAACTAAAAATGGATTAAAGTCTTAAAGGTAAGACTTGAAACTAAAACTAATAGAGAAAAGCATAAGGGACATTGGTTTTGGCATTGGTCTCGGCAATAATTTTTTTTGGATATGACACTAAAAGCACAAGAAACAAAGTAAAAAATAGACAAGTGAGATTGCCTTAAACGAAAAGCTTCTGCTTAGAAACAAAAAAGAAACACACACACACACCAAAAAACCCAGTCAATGGAGTGAACAGGCAACCTACAGAATGAGAGGGAATATTAGCTGATATACTTTATAAGGGGTTAAAATCCAAAGTATACAAAGAACTCAAAAGCAAAAAAGCAAGTAACTCACTTAGGAAATAGGTAAAGAACCTGAATAGACATTTCTCCAAAGAAAACACAAAAATTGCCAGTGGACATCTAAAAAGGTGCCCAGTATCACTAATCATCAGGGAAATGCAAATTAAAACCACAATTATATGTTACCTCACATCTGTTGAGATTGCTATTATGAAAAAGACAAAAGATGAGTGTTTTTAAGTGTGTCAAAAAAGAAGGAACATTTGTGCACTGTTGGTGGGAGGGTAGATTGGTACAGCCATTAGGGAAAACAGTGTGGAGTTTCCTCAAAAAATTAAAAATACAACTGCCATATAATCAGCAATCTCATTACTGGGTACATATGAGGAAATGAATTCAGTATTTCAAAAATGGTATCAATACTTGTGTGTTCATTGCAGTGTTATACACAATAGCAAAGATATGGAATCAATCAAAGTGTCCATTGATGGATAAATGGATAAAGAAACTGTGGTATACAGTGGAAATTATTCAGCTATAAAAAAGAAGTAAATACTGTTATTTGTGAGAGGACATATTAAGTGAGATAAGCCAGGCACAGAAAGTCAGATAATACATGATCTCACTTGTATGTGGAATCTAAAAAAGTCAAATTAATCAAGACAGAGAGTAAAATGGTGGTTTTCAGGGGTTGAGGAGTGGGAGAAATGGAGAGATGTTGGCCAAAGAGTACAAAGTTTCAGTTATACAGGATGAATAAGTTCTGGAGATTTAATGTGTACCATGGTGACTTAGTCAATAATATACGACTGAATACTTGAAATATTCTGAGAGTAGATCTTAAATGTTCTTGCCACACCAAACAGAAAACATACTAACGATATGAGGTGATGGACATGTTAATTAGCTTGAGATTGGTAACCATTTCACAGTGTATATATATATATACACAAATACAATGCCCTGTACCTTAAGCATATGTAATTTTTGTCAATTATATCTCAATAAAACTGGAAAAAATACCTCATGCATTTTCACTTTTGCACCTCACCATTGCCATTAAGAAAAAAAAAATGGCTTAGTACGCTAGCTGATAGAAGGATAGAAGATGTAGAAGAGAATCATTCCAGCTGACCCAGTGAACTGCAGTGTGAAGTAGATGAGCCCCAACTTCTGAAGAAGCAGAGCCACCAGTGCCCTCAACAGCGAGCCTGCCCTCAATTAACTAAAACAGCCAACCTGCCAGTTCATAAGAAGAGTCCATTTGTTTTCATCCCCTGAGGTTTGTGTGTGTTTGTTTTGCAGTATTTTGTGACGATAGCTAAGCACAACAAAAGCTAACTCTATTTTGTGAATGCCCCTGAGCAACAATTATACACAATTTACAAGGTGTGTAACTGTGTACGATACCCCAAACCAAGGCAGGCAATTTTAATGTGCTTTCCAATATCTTCACTTTAATTGTATCTAGGTTTGTCTGCATCCTTTTTCTTAATGTGACTTGTATGTATGCATTTATGTTCTAACTCATGACATGTTAGCAAAGATATTATAACACCTTTTACATGAATACAAACATAAATGAATTGGAATAAGGAAAATTCATCTTAAGTCTTTTTCTGTTCTTTTTCTTTTCCTGGGCTTCTGAAATAATTCTTTTATTAGGCTTTTTACAATCATTGTAGCAATTATATCTGTTTTGTGCTTCATCCCTTATGTAAATTAATTGTCATCTCAGCATATTGCTGTAAAAATAGGGATTCCTAGGGAAGATAACTTTCATAGAATTGACTTAATTATTCAGAGGCCAATTATCCAGTTCTAGGCTATTCACATTGTTTTTATTTTCTCACGTCTCCATACATTTGAATATTTCTCAGTCCATTAACGATCCATTTTGCTTCTCATTAACATCTCTGGTAAAAGGTATGGTGAAAGAACTAATTGATACTTTTAGAAATGATGAAACTTTTGAATTAACTAAACTCAGGATACACTCACTATCTTACCCCCTACCTTACTAAGACAAACAGTTGAGTTTATTTCATGTTATAGGTAAACTTAGACTGAGAAAAGCTTTAATTATTTTTTTTTTTGCTGCATAAACGTATAAAGAGGGCATCAACTATGTCATCTTTTTCTAAGACTACAAACTGAAATTATAGCACTATTAGCCTCTAATAAACACTTCTGATTTTCTGTGGCCCTCAGGTTGAAGGAGATAGTTTGCAGTCATATTTGTTAGATTTTCTTATTTATTTCACTCTCCCTTACCCCAGTCCCTGGTGCCGCCATTCTATTTTCTGTTTTTGTAAGTTTAGCGTTTTTAGATTCTGCATATAAGTGAGATCATGAATTATCTTTCTGTGTCTGGCTTATCTCACTTAAAGTTTTTTGGGTTCATACATGTTGTCACAAATGAGCACAATTTCCTTCTTTTTTCCTAAACAGAATTCCATTGCATGTATACAGTAGTACCCCCATCCATGGTTTTGCTTTCCATGGTTTCATGGTTTCACTTACCTGCAACCAACCATAGTCCAAACATATTAAATGGAGAATTCCAGAAATAAACAATTTGAGTTTTAATTTGCATGTTGTTTCTGAGCAGTGTGATGAAATCTCACATTTTCCTGCTTAGTTGCTGTTCAGTACTATCCAAGAGTTCAGGCATTCACTGGGGGTCTTGAAACATGTCTCTCTTGGCTAAGAGGGACTATCATATACCACATTTTCTCTGTCTATTCATCTATTGATGAAAGCTTAGATTGATTTCATATCGTGGCTATTCTGAATAATGCTACAATGAATAAGGGAGTGCAGATATCTTTTCCAGTTACTGATTTCATTTCCTTTGGATATATGCCCAGAAATGGGATGGCTGGATCATATAGTAGTTCTATTTTTACTTTTTTGAGGAACCTCCATAATGTTTTCCATAATGGCTGTACTAATTTACATTCCCTGCGGTGATAATTATTAACTATATTGTATTGCAGTTCTGTGATGCTCGGGGCTCTGCAAACTATATTTCTCCTTTGCCAGCCATTTCCCTGTTACTTTCTGCCAATAGAGGCCACTAGAGGAGGATAAAAGGTAGTTGGAGTGAGAAGGCACTTGGTTCTTCCAGGTGTCTACTGCTCCTGCCAGCCTAGTCTCAGCAGTCACTCTTAATCCTGCAGTAGCTGTTGGTTCCGGTTTCTTGCATTCTTCCACATTCTGAGAACCAGCCTCATTACATTTCTTTAGAGAAACTAGTAACACTCTGGTAGCACACTTTCCTCCAGTTTAGCAAGGTACCTCTTTTGAGCTTTTGAGATACCCACAGAGTAATCAGAGGCTCTTGTTCCTAAGAGATCTGAATCACAGCTTCTCAAGGCCTCTCTTCTAGTGTTCTGATGAATTCAACTTCTTACCTTGTTCCTTACATGCTAAGATTACTATCACTGTGTCAGTCCAATGTTCCCTTTTTGATTGTTGAGTCTTCTGATACTTTTTTTTTTTTTGAGATGGAGTCTCACTCTGTCGTCCAGGCTGGCGTGCAGTGGCACAATCTCGGCTCCCTGCAAACTCCGTCTCCCTGGTTCAAGCAACTCTTGTGCCTCAGCCTCCCAAGTAGCTGGGGCTACAGGCATGCACCACCACACTCAGCTCATTTTTTGTAGTTCTAGTAGAGACGGGGTTTCACCATATTGGTCAGGCTGGTCTTGAACTCCTGACCTCAGGTGATCCGCCCGCCTCAGCTTCCTCCTCCAAAGTGCTGGGATTATAGTCATGAGCCACGGCGCCCAGCTCCAATAACTTTTTAAACATTTCTTACATTAGACCCTCTCTGTCGAACTAACTAGCATGGTTTCCATTTGCTGGCTATAGCCTGATGATATGGTGCTGAATTTAGATGTCCTGTCAATCACCTTAAAGACAAAGACTTTTGTCTTTGTAGCCCCTTCTATCCTTAGCTCATGGCTTGCTGTGGAAATGCTTGCTCTGTGTATAGTCATGGAAGATTTCCCTGGTCCCATGCTCTGCCTACTAGGCATCTATTTTACATCGTTTGTACCTAATATATTTTGGGTGTATATTGACTTAGCTATGTTAAGTGGTTCATTTGCACTGTTCCCCTCATCAGACACTGAGATCTAATTGTCATGCTTTCTGAATTCTTTAAATTGTCTCTCTCCCACATGTTGTCATTATTTGGCTCATTTCTATCCTCAGGGAATGATGTAGCATCCTAATCCTCATCAGCCACTTGATGAGACTGAACAGTGTCAATGTCAGCCTCATTCTCACTTGAGTTTTTATTATCTGCCTCTGAGTTGGCAAAATTTTCCTCCCACTAGTGTTGATGTGTGGCTTTTACATTAAGCCTATTAGTTTTAAGTAAGGGATGGCCTTGGTCAGTTCTGGTCTGGTTCCCTAGTGCTTCCTTTCCTCACAGTATTCCACCAGTCATCATTAACTTATGATACTACACTGTGTAATAAAGTCTGCAATTAGTGCTGAGAAAATGGCTCAGAAGCAATATGTGTGCCTTGATTTGGCATTCTCTGTGTTGCTTTACAAAACCTGATTTCTCTTCCTGGGTCAAGCCAACCCTGAGGCTAATTGGCTCTTCTGTTCTATCATTCCTTTATGCTTCTATTGTTGTTATGCCTACAGTATTGTCATTGAAGCAGACAATGACACACACACAATACTGAAGTTTGGTACTGGCCATAGTGTTCAGAGATGAAGTAGTTTGCTTTTTCTGGTTTCTTCCCCCAAACTAGCTACATGAATAATAATATTTTGTACATCTCAAGAAATTTTCCCCCAAAGCATCAGCTTCACAGTATTATCTACATCAAATGTTTATGCACTTTTGCCATTTACTTTTCATGTATAGAGCACGTGGTAGCAGCCTCAGAAGAGAAATATTTGTTGTTGCATGCTCTTTTTAAATGCTTACCCACCATCTCTTTGGAAAAATTAGGAAAGCAAATAACCAAAGTGAATTGCAATCTAACTGAATGAAACGCTCAGGAAGTTTTCAAAGAGGATTTCTAAATATGTTGGCTCTTCCACAGTCTCTTTCTCTCTCTCTCTCTCTCTCTCTTTTCTTTTATTAGCCACACTTAGTAGAGTTCAATTTTCATACCAGCTGTCATATATAATTGAGTGTTAACCAAATGGGAAGATAGCATTAAAAAGGGGGAGAGAAGAAGAGGAAGGAAAAGTCTCATTTTAGTAACAGAAAATACAAATTCAGAATTTAGAACTTTTTTTTTTTTAGTTTGTTTCACCTATGGAAGATTTTCTTCCTTCCCTTTCTCCAAAGTTGATTAGGCTGGGAATCAGACATAAATTTATAAGATTCTAGATACTCTTGGAGAAAAGTCCTTAAGAGATGTGAGTAAGGGAAGAAGACGGGTAGAAAGTGAAATTGTGACAGAAGTTTTACCCCAAAGAAAATCATAATGAAGAAGACTGGTTTAAAAACAAACAGACACACACACAAAAAAACTATGTGCCCTGACTTTTTTTTCAAACTATTGAGAAGATATGCTATCATCATTTTCCCTGGCATAGGTTTTGCTTCTTGCTCAGAGCAAGAATCTAAAGATGTGCAGCATCAAAGTAATATTGATGGCTAATATATAGTATTTTCTATGAGCATCAAGAGTGGCAGTGTTTCTGACAGACAACTGGGTCAGATAGGACATGAATTCGAGGGGATCCACAAAGGACAGTGCTGCATTTTCCATATCTATAGGCTGTATCTGGGTCAAAAGAATGCACTTTGCCTTTGCTTCATACAACTTGAGCCAGCTGGACTCTATCCAGGAAGATAATGCTGACAAATCCTGGGAAAGCAAGCAGCAGCAGCTTCTGTCTCATCATGCAGCATATGATATCACTGTTTCTCCTGAGTCTCTTTGTCCCTTTGACATGTAGTAATAATTAAAGCACACAGATCTGCATTTATTAGAGGCCAAATAGCAGCCTTGAATATTGAGTCAGAAGTTTCTGTACCTATAAGTCACATAGCAAAGTGCATAAAGCAACTCCATCTATGAAGGAATAAAGTCATCTCTTCATCCTTAACAGAGAGTGAAGAGACTGATTGAACATGTCATATAAACCAGCCCTTGTTCTGCTCTATGTACTTATTATACACATGCTCATTTAATGTTAAAAATAATGACTGTTTTGTGGATTAAGAATGTGAATATTGGCATCATTAAGAGCCCTGAATGTAGCTATTTTTATTCTCAATTGAGAGATGAAAAAACTGAACTGAACTTGTGTACAAGGAGATATGAACATGAATGTAGACAATTGCATTGTTTTCAACAGAGGAAAAATTTGTGGAAAGTACCCAAATGTAAGGAGAATAGCCAGGTAAATTGTGGCCTGTATATCTAATGGAATGCTATAAAACATCAATGTAAATAAAATACAGCTATACATGTCAATAGAGATAACCCTCAAAAATGTGTAGCCCGTATCTTTGCTATTGTGAGTAATGTTGAAATGAATGATGGAGAGGAGATATCTCTTTGAAATACTGGTTTCATTTCCTTTGGATATATACCCAGAAGTGTGACTGCTGGATCATATGGTAGTTCTATTTTTAGTCTTTTGAGGAAACTCCACCCTATTTTTCAAAATGGCTGTACTAATTTGCATTCTCACCAACAGTGTCTGAGGGTTCCTTTTTCTCCACATCCTAACCCACACTGTTCCATTTTCATCTTTTTGATAACAGCCATTCTAACAGGTGTGAGATGAAATCTCACTGTGGTTTTAATTTGCATTTCCTATGTTAATTAGCTTGATTGAATCTTCCTACAATGTATACATAGATCAAAACATCACATTGTACTCCATAAATATAAAGTTACTGTCAAGTAAAAATAATATAAAATTAAAAAGAAACAAACCCCTAAAACTATGATGTTGAATAAAAACTTCTAACAAGAGTATGATTCTGCTAAAATGGAGTTCAAAATAGGCAAAGTGAAACATATTATTTAGGAACACAAATATATTTGGTAAAAATATAAAGAAAACCAAAAGAATGATAGATCATAGCAAATCCTCCGGAATGGAGAGAGAGGGATTTGGAAAAAGACACCCAGAAGAATCAATAAAGTTCTATTTCTTAAGCTGTGTGGGGGATACACAGATGTTGACTTATTATTGTTTTAAACTACTTATTATATATACCATTCTTTATGCATGATGCCCAGAAAGACAAGAAAATAACTAAAAGAAGACAAAGTAATTAACTTATAATAATCTAAATTCAGCACCATGTCCTCCATGCTACAACAGCCATGAATGATGTTCAAAATTGTGTTTACTTCCACAAATAAGCAGAAATCTCTGTTAAGACATGAAGAAGAGATACAGACACTGAATATAAGAAACAATATGCTGTATACAAATGCATATAAGAAACTTTAGATTCCACTTTTAATCCTGACTCGGGCTTGTTCATTCACTTTTAGCACCTTTGTTTTCCTATACATGAGGTATATTGCATGCAGCCCTTCAAACACTTGCAATCCAAATGAGAATTTAAAAGATTTACTAAGAAATGCCAGATAACCCTTGCCAACCCCCCTAGATTTAGATAAATAAAATATTATAATACCTAAAGGGGTGAAAAAATTTATGGCTAATGAAATTATTAGATTAAATTTCCAGAATGTGTTGCAGTATCATAACCATAATTATAGCCTCTTGTTTTTGAAAATAATGCAGAAGGCGGGACAAAGTCTATACACTGTAATTCTTTTTGAATTGTGCCCTTTTTGAATTGGTATAAAGTTATAAAATAAGTGTCCTTTGAATGCTACAATGGGAAAACTGTATTTAGGGCAATTTTTATTTTTTCATGTTTATTTAGGAAAAGCACTTGAAATTATTTTAATGGAGGAGAAAATTAAAGATTATTTCAATAGTTTTGGCACACCTATGAACAAGCTTTGAATATTGCTATTGAGCAAAGCAAGGGTGGTAAAATGGCAATTATTTGCTTTAAGCCAGTTGTTGTGCAAGAGCTTTGGGTTAAGAATCAGCAGACCTGTTCACAAGTTCACCATGTCACAGATTCACTGTGTAATTCTGCACTTTACTTGAATCATTACTACTAAAAGATTTGAGGGGGGCAGATGGCTCCTAAGGTCCTGTTCATTCTCATATCATCATCTTTTCTCCAAAACATGCCACACTTCAGACATAATTATGCCATCCCCATCCCCTGAACTCGTATCTCGGAGGGCCTTATTGACACCTTGGATTGTGGTCTTTCCTGTTAGGTGCTCTGTGTTGTAAACTAGTTCTTTGCTTTCCAGTATGGTCATGGGCAGGTGTCCTCAGCCCTCTCCTATCGTGATTGGCTGGGAGCCTGGAACCAGAAACTGGCCCATACCTCTGTTCCTACAAAGCTGCTGGGCTGTTTTCACTTTGCAGCTGCTTGACTTGAATGCCAAATTCTCCTAGTGAGTGGTGGCTGACCACCTGGCCAGGGCCATGCAGCCAGCTGCCACTTACAGCTTGAGGCTAAAATATAAGCATTCTAATGCCTAACCTCAGCCCCATCTGAACTCACTTCTCTCAGTTCTTTTTCTCTGTGAGTGTTAATTCAGGGTTGATTCTTCACCCCTTTCTTCTTTCCTCATTTGCTTACTTCTTCCCTTCCTTTCTGTAAAAAATACATATTTATAAATTGCCTATGAAGTACTGTACACTGTGTGTGGATACAGCCTATTATTTATATCTATGTAGATATGTGAGAATTGAAGTTTTGCATGCATGGAAAAAATCAAAATCTCTCAAACACAAAAAAAGAGAGACAGAGAGAGGTACCAAATTCCATTCTTTTTCTATTCCCATAGCTAGCATAATTTCATTTCCTGCATCCTCCTTGGAAGTCACCTGCTCCCAAATGGTGCTTGGTGGATTTAAATGCTATTCAAAAATCCCAGCTGACAGTTGTTAGCTGACTCTGTCTGTTTCTGCCATAGCTCAGATCTCTCCCAGGATGTTTTTGTTTTGGTATACAGGCAATGCCATGTATCCAACAGTTAACCTGATATATTTCTGTTATTCTCTTGGGTGCCTTTTTGCAGCTAAAAACTATTCCATGTTGTTTCCTAATGAGAATTTTGGTTGAACACGGAGTGGCAATAGCAGGTCAGTCCTTAGGTTTAACCCCCAGTATTTCCTCTTTGTTTTTAAAAGCTTATTGGGCTAACGCCAAGGTAGCAGTTAGAATCCAGAAG
The DNA here is from genome assembly GCF_028885625.2 of Pongo pygmaeus. Lineage (NCBI taxonomy): Eukaryota > Metazoa > Chordata > Mammalia > Primates > Hominidae > Pongo > Pongo pygmaeus. Next base: position 13,499,604 of record NC_085930.1, on the reverse strand, counting down.
AACTCGGGGGAAAGGTTTATGAATGCATGGTGAGCTCATATTATCAGTTCCTATTTTAGTGTTTCAAAATCTCCCCTGGTGTTTGAAAGCATCTTGATAATTAAAAGAAAATATTGCCTCATAAAAATTTCATCTTCATTTCAAAGTAAAGCATTTTTTAAAAGACTTAGTTTTACAGAACTTAGATGAACTATGCTTACCTTTCTTCCCTCCCTCCATTCTTTCTTCCTTTCCTTTTTTCTTTCTTTTTCAATTTTTCTTTTTCTACATGTAATAAAGGTGATTGGTAGAAATATAAATGATTAGATCAGAAATGATTAGAAAATTGATTGCTTGATGTGACCTACTTTTTTTCATAATTAGGCAACAGACTCTTCATGTTATTGTCAAATACTCTGCCCTGAACTGATTTTGGCTTTGATATCACAGGTCATAGACTCATCTAAGCCTCTGGAGTGTACACTGGAATGGGAGCCAAAGAGCTTTAACAAATGTGAAATAAATACAATATTTTAACAGAAAAAATATGCAGCCTCAAATGCTTATCACTACAAATCTCTGATAAGAAGAAACAAATTTGCTAATATATGTATTTGTGTTTGGTGCTTATAACAATGGTATTCATGTGCTTTAATGAGGTAATATATTCAGATGATTTTTTTCATACTTTAAATTCTCACAGTGACATTGACCTGAAATGCCTGGGCCTACTGGAGAAGAACAAAGGGCTTATATAGTATATGCCAACATTGTTCCTTTCTAAAGTGATGCTGGGGAAGAATGCAAACATATATTTAGGCCCTGTGGTCTCATTTCGCTTAATAAGAGAGCATTACCACAGCCAAAAACACTGCTTGGTGACATAATGGGCAAGGGCCTGACATGCCCACACAAACAGGGGCATCAAGGGGCTATTTCAGATTCTTGATTTCTTGCCAAATAGTGAATAATCTTAAAATCAAATGTGCAGCAGTAATAGGCCCAGCTGGGAGGATTAAGAAATAAGTATCTATTGGGCTGCCTGATCTCTTTGTTCTTTAGGTTTAGAGTAGGATAAATGAAAAAGGGGAGGCCAAGAGGGAGTGGTTTAATATAGAATAAATTGTCTAAAAGGGATCAGTGAAAGCAGGATTATTGATGAGTTAGGGAGTGAGCTAGCTGACTTTTTATTTTTAAACTAAGACAGGATAGAGGTATGGGGATAAACTAGGAAATCAGATAAGAAAAACAAAGGATGCAGGCATATTGGCCTTAAGTAGTCTTTTTCTGTTTCTGAGATTTCTTATGTTCTTGTGCTCTGAGCCAAGATCAATTGAGATTAATCAGTTGTACAGAAAGCATTGTGATCACATTGCAGGCTTTTAAAGTTTAAATTTGTTTATTGAGCACAATTTGGTTAGCATCAGGTGCTGAAGTTATAGACACCAACACTAGCATAGAAATTACTTTATTTAGCTCCCAGTTGTAAGTTTCTATAGCAACTGGGGCCTATACCAGAAAGCTGAGATTCTTGTGCTCAAATGATTCAGGCAGAGATGGCAATATCATATTTGGGGGGGCACTTGCTTCTTTTTTCCACATTTTTTTCTGTCTTGTGAGAAGCCTTTTTAATGTGATTCTATCTGCTTAGTCATACTTTTAATTACACCTCTGCTTTGAACCCTCTCCTGTTGGCAGCACTATAAAGTATCTATTTTGGTTGTGTTTCGATTTCCATTGACTAGTTGTTAGTATGTTGATGCAGAGGAGGTGAATGTGATCTGTTTTAAATACAGTTGAAAATTCTGAATAGTGAGGAAAGTGTCCATGGTGACAAATGCAGTTAACCAATCCAGGAAGAAATTGGGATATTAATTCAAAAAGGAAACCTAATTTAATTTCTACATTATGCTTTCATTCTGACCATAAATGCAATGTCATGATAATTTTAAATATGGGGGATGTCCCTTATGAAGTTCTCTTTTTAAGTTTTTAAGTAAACATGTTCTTGGAAGAAAAGTGATTTTATTTTTGTTTTATGAATGAATGTTTTTATTGTAACAAATAGGACTTTTTTGGAGTGGCTTGTTATGGTAGAAGTAATATTTTATGATGCTAGTTTAGCCAATACTGCAGAAAGGCTTAGGAAAAAATAATTACATACTGGCTCCAATTATGAAAATAATCTCTACATTAAAAATATATAAATATAGTAGATTTTTTGCTGCCCATGCTTTGGAATGGCTGTAATCCAGGCATCTATCTATCTATCTATCATCTATCTATCTAGATCTATATATCTATATATATAGATACAGATCTATATATATAGATATATAGATCTGTATATGTGTATATCTGTATATCTGTATATAGATATACAGATTTCTAGAAAAAATGCACATCAAATAAAATAAACACATACTGGAAATACATGTTTTAAATAATATTATCTTTTCGATGAAACTCCACATTTTACAAGAACTGGCTTTTGATATTTGAAATAATCATGAACTGAGTAGTTTAAAGACTATTTAGTAGAAGATTGCTTATGCTATAATGTATGGCATAGTCTTTTAGTTTGGCAAATGACAAGAATAAACCATAAAAGCAAGGATTCTATTTGTGCCCTAATAAAACAAAAGAAAACAAAGGATTTCCATTTAATGTTCACATTTACTGCTAACTTGAGGCCTATTAACATTTGGAAAACACAAATTCTAAAGGCAGCGGCTAGCAATTGGCCAATTATAATTTCACGATTGAAAGAGAAAATCTTATTTCACTATAAAATTCTGTACTTGTTTTCTCCTTTCATGAATTACCGCACAGCCAAAGCACAATGTGTGTGAGAGGAAGGAGAAAATAGACTCGTTCCTGGTTGTCTGCAGAAATGCATCACCTCAGATGACTTTGATTCTCTTTGCATTCAATAGGAGATTTTCTTTTACTAATTTTACAACAGATTTAATTGTAATAAAATTAATTCAGATTGTGATTATCTGTCTCTATTTGTACTCAGTTTCTATGAGGAATCTTAAAATATCATCAGTTCCATAGTTGAGTGTCTGTGTGTCATTATTCCAGTAAGTCTATTATATCATGATATATCTAAAGTCACATAAGACCAATTTTGCTCTTCCAGGCAAGCAGTTTCCAGAGCTCTGTTAAAACTCTGAATAGATAATTGCTCCTTTAACAAAACGTGCATAGACAAAACATTTGATGAATAAAGAGCAGTTATTAACCTACACTCACATTTGTGAATATCAGGGTTTAGAACTATTACAAAATGGATTCTGCCATGAGTCAGTTTTGTTTTTCCCTTTCAAATATATCCATTACATATTTTTTTTTCCTTCAGGTAACTTACAGTAATATTGCTTAATTTGAAATGTACTGGCTCTCCTAATGTAGCAACTTGATTAAAAAGAATTAAATGTTTACTCAAAATCATAGTCAAATAGAATGTAGAACTTGAAAATAGTAAGTTGAATTTCTCAGTATTTTATTGCAGAAATGAAAATAGTAATTATTGGAGCAGATAAGTGATTTATACAATTTGGTTTTGTTAGCTAAATCCAAACAGGCTTACTTAAACATGTATTTGAATCATAAATTAGTTTTTGTAGTCACAAACCAATTATACTGGATTCTTATTAATTATTTGTTGGTAACAGTAAACAATCAATAGATTAGAGTGTCAAAAGCATTTGGTGGGGGGAGGGGTGTTATGTGCAGAAACATTAACCTAGACCATCTGAGGCTCCTCTCTTTAGAAGGCTTGTTTGCAAGATTGGCCACTGACTGATATCTGGGAACCTGGCTTCTGAAACACTCCCTTAACTGTTAAGGTAATTTCGCTGGGCCTAGACATTCCTATAAACAATGAAATTTATTGTAATATCTGCTTTCTTTTTGTAAGTCTGGAATTCTGGTAGTTGCTAGGCAAAAATGTCTATGTTCCCAGCCCCCAGTAAAACTCCTAAACTCTGAGTTTTAAATGGGTTTCAGTTGGCAGAAAAATTCACACATGATGCTGTATTTTTTTTTTGTTTTCTAGAGGGACAGTGTGCTCTGTGTGAGCTGTCAGGTTGAAGAAAGGTGATAGGAAACTTTCCATGGATTCTTCCTTGTCTTTACCTGATGTTGTTTTCCCTGTCTAACCCAGCTCTTAATCTTTACTATGTCTATATAAGAAATATTAGTGTTTAGTGGAACTATGTGCCTGAGCCTTGTGAGTCCTTCCAGTGAATCACCAAATATATAGGTGGTGCTGGGGATCCTTGAGTCAGAGTGTGTCTATTCTGGCTGATTTCAACAATGTGTGAGTTTAAAAGAAAATCAAAACTGAGCCATGGCATGGATTGAACATATGGGAATAAATACCTGCAGAGTAGACTAGCATTTTGGCAAATGTGCCATAATGAATATGCTTGTTGTCTACCAAATTCTCATTAAAATACAAATACTTAAGGTAATATAAAAGCTGGTGTCAGCTGTGAAAACAAAACGAAAAAGGAGATGCTGTGACAAAGTCTGGCATAATTTATGTTAACTGAACTATTGCCAGCTTTTGCTTTAAGTATATTTATTAAATTCTAGTGGAATCTGAGCTTCTGTTTTGATGGCTTCTTATCCAAATTAAGAAACTATACAGGAGACTCCAGAATAAGAATGATCTAGTAGGAAACCTGATGTACAAAGCTTGTGTTGGGTGGAAGTAAAACAAAAATCACTCTTGGAAGCTTATAAACACAAAGCCTACACTCACACTAGTGTGAGGACTGAACTCACACCACTAGTGTGGTCTGAAATAATACCTGATCAAAGTGACTCTGGATTGGTAGTGGCCATGGTAATTGGCAGAAACAAACACAGTTCTTTCTGGAAAATTGTATTTCCAAAGCAGGCCTCTAAGAAGTTCTACTTATTGCTTGAGTTCTAAAGAACACAATATCATAGCCAAAAATACAAAACACATAAAATGCATGAAACCATGAGCAAGGGCCAGCAGAACAAACAAATAAACATACAATAAAGTCAATGAAACCCAAATGAAACAGACCTATAAAAGTTACCCATAAAAATGTCTCTGGAAACTAGTGGTTTAATAGGCAAACTCTTTCAAATGATTAAACATAATTCTTAAACTATATGATCTTATCTACATCTTGGAGGGAAAAAAGAAGAGCTTTCCATTTTATCTATGAAGCTAGCATGATCCTTATATCAAAGTTTGACAGGACACAGAAATATAAATTATAGACTAAATCCGCTTTACATCCTGGATATGAATATCTTAATAAAATATCAAGAAAACAAATTAAAGGTTAGATTTTAAAATCATTTGACTTCTTTTGAGAAGTGTCTGTTCATGTCCTTTGCCCAATTTTTAATGGGCTTGTTTTTTCTCTTGTAAATTTAAGTTCCTTATAGATGCTGAATATTAGACCTTTGTCAGATGCATAGTTTGCTACTATTTTCCCCCGTTCTGTAGGTTGTGTGTTTACTCTGCTGATAGTTTCTTTTGCTGTGCAGGAGCCCTTTAGTTTTATTAGATCTCATTTGTCAATTTTTACTTTTGTTGCAATTGCTTTTGGCATCTTCATCATGAAATCTTTGCCCCTTTCTATGTCTAAAATGGCATTGCCTAGGTTGTCTTCCAGGGTTTTTATAGTTTTGGGTTTTACACTTAAATATTTGATCCATCTTGAGTTGACTTTTATACCTGGTGTAAGGGAGAGGTCCAGTTTCAATCTTCTGCACATGACTAGCCAGTTATCCCAGCACCACTTATTGAATAGGGAGTCCTTTCTCTATTGCTTGTTTCTGTTAGACTTGTTGAGGATCAGATGGTTGTAGGTGTGTGGTCTTCTTTCTGGGCTTTCTATTCTGTTCCATTGGTCTATGTGTTTGTTTTATCACCAGGACCATGCTGTTTTGCTTACTGTAGCTCTGTAGTATAGTTTGAAGCCAGGTAACATGATGCCTCAAGTTTTGTTCTTTTTGCTTAGGATTATCTTGGCTATTCAGGCTCTTTTTTAGTTCCATATGAATTTTAAAATAGTTTTTTTCTAGTTCTGTGCAGAATGCCATTGGTAGTTTGATAAGAACAGCATTGAATCTGTAAATTGCTTTGGGCATATGGCCATTTTAGCTATACTGAGTCTTCCTATCCATGAGCATGGAATGTTTTTCCATTTGTTTGTGTCATCTCTGATGTTTTTGAGCAGTATTTTATAATTCTCATCATAGAGATCTTTCACCTCCCTGACTAATTGTATTCCTAGATATTTTATTCTTTTTATTGAGATGTTTTACTGTAAAAAGAAGAAGAGAAATGAAGCAATAGCAAGAGGAAAATTGGTTAGGATAATTTTTATTTATTTATTTATTTATTTTTTCTGAGACGGAATCTTGCTCTGTCGCCCAGGCTGGAGTGCAGTAGTCTGATCTTGGCTCACTGCACCTCCACCTCTCAGGTTTAAGCGATTCTCCTGCCTCAGCCTCTGGAGTAGCTGGGATTACAGGCGTGCGTCACCATGCCTGGCTAATTTTTGTATTTTTAGTAGAGATGGGGTTTCACCATATTGGCCAGGCAGGTCTCGAATTCCTGACCTCATGATCCGCCCGCCTCAGGCTCCCACAGTGCTAGGATTACAGGCATGAGCCACCACACCTGGCCTGATAATTTTTATTTTTTAAAAAAGAAGAGATAAAAGCAACATGCATATTAGTTGATTGGTTGATCTGGAGAGGGAAAATTTAATAATCAGGAGAGGGAGTATCCTTGGAGCAATGTCCTTGGGTAGACAAGAGTATGCAATATAGTGCGAAAGTGGATGGTTGGGCTTAAACAGTGATATTTAATTATAACATGAGGGAAGGCAGATAGATTTGTTGTCTTGCAGAAGTTGTCTTCTACTCACTTAACTTTCTCAATGAAAAACAATGTTCTCAGAATGAAGATGGAGAAGGAGTACTTAGAAGAGTCAAGAGTATCTAGCAGAATCAAGAATGAATGAGCTACAGAAATGTGTTCTGATTTCCAAGAAGCAAGAGAAGACCTTGATATTTGTAGTCATGTATTTAAAATGAGATCAACTGGTACAGTTGTGCATTTTTCTTGAACCACAGGCAGTTGCACAAGTGAGTGCAGAATAGGCAGAGTGTTGAGGTTTCAATAAATACATATCATACACTAAGAGAAAGTCAAGAAATCTGAGAGTGTAAGCACAGAATTGTTAATTTAAGGTATATCAATATGGGTTATCCAAATATCAATGCTATAGTAACATCCTGAAACAAAACAAGCACAAAGGTATAAATGCCTAAACTGAAGGAAACTTAAAACTCTCATGTTAAATCTTCAATGTAGTATTTCTAACTTGTGAAGACAGATTGGTAGGCAGCCATTTTTTTGCATTCTTAAAATAACTGGGGGCATAGTTAAAATTTTGTACATCAAGTGGTTGCTCTTATTGAATGTTGCAGGTGAGATGTGGTTATTTTTAGTTTATTTGAAATGTTGGACTGGAAAGTGGGGAGGGGGAAGCAAATATTTGAAATCTGGAAAATCCTAAACCTTTTGGTAAGAAATTGTAATTTTCACTTAAATTTTCTTTAAGGATATAAGAGGTTTATAATTGATGTAATTAAATTGAACAATAACCATTGGTGACTATGGAGCGTAATTATAGCCTGCAGAAAAGTTATAATCTAAGAATTGAAAAAATAAGATCCTGAAGTTGTTTAATTGCATCAGTTTTTGTATTTATGTGAATTTATAAACTGCAGTAAGTTTTGAATGAGGTTAATCTTGTTTAATATAAGTAAATAAGTCTGTAGACTGTGATCTCCCCAAACTAAAAAGTACAGTACTTGGAATTGTGTTCTTTATGGTTGTAGTGTTGGTAAGCACTAATATGCCGAAAATAAAGGAATTACACAGTGGAAAAAATAAAAATAAAAAATAAAAATAATCCTCTTTGTTAGGATTTCTTAGCAGAGATATCTGGGTAAAGTAATAAAAAGCTTGAGCTGAGTGAGAGACAGTGCAAATGAGGCAGAAATAATGCATTGTAGATACTGGTGGAATCAAAGTGTTGGGATAATGGAGATAAAGAGTTGGAAATTTAGGAAGTAACATTCAAACAGTGGGAGTCTTTTTTTTTTTTTTTTTTTTTTTTTTTTTTTAAGACAGTCACACTTTGTCACCCAGGCTGGAGTGCAATGGCACAATCTTGGCTCACTGCAACCTCCATCTCCCTGGTTCAAGCGATTCTCCTGCCTCAGCCTTCCAAGTAGCCGGGGCTAGAGATGCACACCACCAAGCCTGGCTCATTTTTGTATTTTTAGTAGAGAAGGGATTCACCATGTTGGCCAGGCTGGTCTCGAACTCCTGACCTCAAGTGATCCACCTGCCATGGCCTCCCAAATTGCTGGGATTACAGGCATGAGTGATCGCACCCAGCCTCAAAGAGTGGGATTCTTGAAACTGAGATTATAGAAGGTTGTAGTGATCAGTAACAAATGCAAAGGTATGACTAGGAGAGTGAGTGGTTTATATGTCATGAAGTATAAGATCTTTCAAAAGGAGTCAAAAGACTAGGGTATTGGAAGCATCACCTATGTGAATATTAAAATCACCACAAATGAAGATAGCAAATAGAGTTAGAGAATGTTAAGACTGTCCACAAATGAGGGGGTCAATAGATAACTCTAACAAAGATGTAAAGTCTACATACATATCCAGGAATTTTTAAGGACAAAAGTAGAGCATGAAAATGACAATGAAGGATAAAGATGATACCTACCCCATTTTCAGTCCCTGTGCTAGGAAGGCTGTGGGAAAAAACAAAAACAAAAACAAAAACCAGCTACCACTAGAGAGGGCTGTAGAGACCAGGGTGTTCAATGGAGATCTTGGTTGTCATTGTAGGAATAAGGGGTAAGAAATGTTCAGAGAACATATTAGGAGTATTGAGAATTTTGCCGTGGATGTATGATGGATTCCAGAAGGTATAGTGGGGAGGTTTTAGAAATGAGGGTGGTGAGAGTCTGTTCTAGGATAGGAGTTGTATAGAGCTACATGGAGAGCAGAAGGTAGGAGACTGAGGGTAATCTGAGAGTCTTCTTCAGAGGCAAACAAACAAGAAAAAATGGCATGATGGCATTAGTACTGGTAGTCTTAAACATTCATGGGGAATTCATGCTCCCATGAGGAAGGAAGGAGCAGTAGGGAAGGGTAAATGTGGACCCTTTTCCACTCTTCAGAGGAAGCATAAAAGACAAAGTAGAGTTAGTGCTGTTTTGATTATCTCGATTCTCTGTTGGCTTGGCAGATGGAGGCTGATAGGTCTGAGGAGCATGGCAGGCCTCTCAGTGTTTCAGTGTTCAAGGCTCATTCTTGACACCCCCTGGGGTTGGTGGTGGTCTTCCTCTAAGCATGAAAGGCCTGTTCTTGATACATCTACAGTCCATTTGATACAAATGGACAAGGCAACAAACAAAAAAACTAACAGAACATAAAAGTTTACCTTGAACCTAACTTCAATTTTATTTGTAAGATAAGATTGTAAGATTGACTGTATGTGCATATATATAATATATATATATATAAAAATGGAATGAAACATAGCAAACAAAATACTAAAAATGATAGTGCTGGGGGTGAGATTATAGGTGATGTGTCCACTCTTGTTTAGTCTCTTAAATTTCTTAAGATAAACACCCATAGTCAGAAGAAAGCCTTTTATTTAAGAAAAAAATGTTATTTTTAAAAATACTTTTTGTTGTTTATAGGGTTCTACATTTATAAATGCGTGCTGAACTGATTATGACATTTGACTGTTTGTTATGGATGTTGCTTAATTCTGAGAATACAGACTATATTTCTCAATAGTAACAGTAACTTTTAAGCAATTTCTAAAAAAATAGTTACTCATTTTTTGAAGGAAAACAAAGGATAGGTACTGTTCTCACAGCTGGTTTTTAGTTAAAATTATAGAATATGTAATTTAACTAGAAGAGAGTCATTTCAAATATACTTAAGTAGTTTAAATAATTACACGGAGACAATGCAGGCATTTCTCTGTTAGATAAACATATACTATTAGAAAACAGGATGATTTAAGGAAAATTCACAAATCTATGTTAAAACATTTAAATCAGTATTTTAATAACTGAGAAGGATTTTATGTGAAACAAGTAGACTTTCTGAAATAAGCAATCAAAATAATTCGTTAAAGCAGTAATCACTAGTAAGCTTGGCTGTTGTACTACTTGATATGTAAACAAAATTGGTAAACCTTGTTGAAATAACACCTCAGGTACTTCAACTTTCTTTATTACTGAGGAAAAAATAGCAGTTCATTATCACTCTGAATTTTAATTTTTTCCCACTGGAATACAGAAAGGAAGATTCAACCAAATAAATAGTCGATAAGACCATAAATGAGAACTAAATAATTTTTCAGCCTAGATATAAGGAGGACCAACTAAACTTAGTAATCGGGGCAAACTTTTGAAAGTATTAAAGATTAATCAAACAAATTCACAGTTGTTATAGGTTTACATGACTTATCAGTGTATTTAAGAACATAATTTGTGTGGAATAAAGAGGATTAACAAATTGATGTCAGATTTGCTTCTCTATCCTTTCACCTCTGTGCTTACTTTCCTCTCTCCCATACTCTTCATTCTCTGTTATATTTTTCTTGCAAAGTTAAAATTTACATTTTAGGAAGGAAAGCATTTATCTACTACATGCACTTTCGACCCTGCTTCCCTCTCTTATTGGAAAACCCTTGTATCTCTTTGGCTGTATTATTTTTTCAAGATTGACTTTCTTCCTTTGTAAGGCTATACTTATCTGAGATGGTAGTCAGTCTGAACTTCTTTTAATGTACTTTTATGTATAAGCTTTATGTACTTTTATGAACTTTTAAAGTATGTGTTATATTTACATATATATTACCATAATCTAATAGTTTGTTTTCTACTTTATGAGAGTGTCAAAGGCAGGAAGAATCACTGATGTTTAATGTATAGATAAAATTGGAGACTAAAAGCAGGTTTGGAAGAGAGTTAGAAGCCTCTGAGAATCATTTTGATAATCTTCTACTGCTAACTAATAAGGAGATAAAATGAGACCTAATTTTTGGAGATCTGAGTATAAAAATTCAGGTGTTTTAGAATCTAAGCAAAATCTTTGCTAGAAAAGTGCCACTCACTGAAGTGTTACAGATCTATGATATGACATTCATTCCCATTTAATTTATTTATCTTTTGCCACTAGTTGGCAGTATGACTGAATTACAGTTTGATATTCTGCCACCATGTAAGTGCCCAGAGTATTCACTAATATTGACCATGTTTGGGAGTTCAGATATTAGCTGTCTGGAGTTAGGGTGAGATGCCATTAGGATGTCTCTTTGATATCTGAGACCTGTCGCTTAAACTTCCAAGTAAAATATATAAGTGATTCTCAGTCACACTTTTTAAAGTAATATCAGACTGACAAAGTGATAGAATGGGCTGGACTGCATATTACTTTGACTTAGAATTTAAACAAGTTTCTGCTGGAGGTCTGAGAAAGTGTCCATGTTGGGGTTTCTAATCTAAGAACAGAAAGACAAGTTATATAAGTTTGAGACTTAGGGCAAGGACAGAGAAATCGTTTTTAGTGGAAAGGGAGGATGGGATGAGGTTGGAACTAAGAATGTAGCTACACTTGCTTAGGTTCAAAGCCAAAGTATCAGGAGCAGGGATAATATAGTTTGAATATTTGTCTCCATCTAACTGTCATGTTAAAATGTAACTCAAGTGTTGAAGGTGAGGCCTAATGGGAGGTGTTTGCATCACAGGGGCGGATCCCTCATGAGTGAGTTGGCCCATCCCTATGGTGATAAGTGAGCTCTTGCTCTGAATTCAAATGAGATCTGATCATTTAGAAGGGTGTGACACTTTCCTCCCACTCTGTCTTGCTCCCACTTTTGCCATGTGATGTGCCTGTTCTCCCTTTGCCTTCCACCATTATTGTAACTTTTGTGAAGCCCTCATCAGAAGCCAAGCAGATGCTGGTGCCTTGCTTGTACAGCCTGCAGAACAGTGAGCCAATTATACTTCTTTTCTTATAAATTACCCAGTCCCAGGTATTTCTTTATAGCAATGCAAGAACAGCCTAATACAGGAAATTGGTACCAGGAATGATGTATTGGTATAAATAAATATACCTGAAAATGTGGGAGCAATTTTGGAGCTGGGTAATGGGCAGAGGTTGTAAGAGTGTGGAGAACTCAGAAGAAGGTAGGAAGATGAGGTAAAGTTTGCAACTTCTTACAGACTGGTTAAATGATTGTGAGTACAATGATGACAGAGATATGGACAGTAAAATCCAGGCCAGTGAGGTCTCAGATGGAAATGAGGAAGTTATTGGGAAATGGAGCAAAAGTCATTTTTGTTAGGCCTTAGCAAAGAATTTGGCTGCATGTTGCTCATGCCCTAGGGATCTGTGGAAGTTTTAGGGTATCTAGTAGAAGAAATTTCTAAGCAGCAAAGTGTTCAAAAATTTGCCTGGCTGCTTCTGACAGCATATGCTCAGATGTGGGGGCAAAGGAATAACTTAATGTTGGAACTGATTTTAAAAGGGAAGCAGAGCATAAAAGTGGCAAATTTGCAGCCTGGCTATGTGGCAGAGAAAGAAAAAGTTTTTATTTGGCACAGGAATTCAAGAAGGATGTGAAGTAACCACTTGCTAGAGATATTTGTGTAACTAAAAAGGAGACAAGTGCTAATAACTAAGAAAATGGGGAAAAGGCCTCAATGGCATTTCCAAGACCTTCGCAGCATATCCTCCTGTAACAGGTCCAGAGGCCCAGGAGGACTGAATTATTTTGAGGGCCAGGGTCCTGCTGCCCTATGCAGCCTCAGGACACTGCTGCCAGCATCCAGGCTGCTCTAGCTCCAGCCGTGGCTCAAAGGGGCCCAGGTACATTTTAGGCTTTCATTTTGGAGAATGTAAGTCACAAGTCTTGGCAGCTTCCATGTGGTGGTAAGCACATAGGTGCACAGAATGCAAGAATAAAGAATGCTTGGCAGCCTCTGCCTAGATTTCAGAAGGTGTATAAGAAAGCTTGGGTGTCCAGGTAGAAGCCCATTGCAGGGGAGGAGCCTTCAGAGAGAACTTCTACTAGGGCAGTGTGTAGGGGCAATGTGGTGTGGAACCCCTACACAAAGTCCCCACCAGCCTAATGAAGCTGTGAGAAGGGAGCCACCATCCTCCAGACCCCAGAATAGTAGATCCACTGGTAGCTTTTACCCTGCACCTGGAAAAGCCACAGGCACTCAATAACCTGAGACAGCAGTTTTGAGCGATGAATGCTACAAAGCCACAGAGGCAAAGCTGACCAAGGCCTTGGAAACTCACTCCTTGTACCACTGTGCCCTGGATGTGGGACATGGAGGCGAAAGAGGTTATTTTGGAGATTGAAGGTTTAATGTCTTCCCTGTTGGGTGGTGAAGTTGCATGTGGCCTGTAGTCAGTTTCTTTTGGCTGATTTCTCCCTTTTGGAACAGGATTGTTTACCCAATGCCTGTACACCCATTGTATCTTGGAACTAAATAACTTTTTTTTTTTTTTTGTAAATTTTCAGGCTGATATGGTTTGGCTGTGTCCCCATCCAGACCTCATCTTGAATTCCCACGTATTGTGGGTGGGACCCAGTGGGAGGTAATTGAATCATGGGTGCAGGTCTTTCCCATGCTGTTCTTGTGATAATGAGTAAGTCTCACAAGATTTGATGGTTATTATAAGAGAGAGTTTTCCTGCACAAGCTCTTTTTGCTTGCTGCCATCCAAGTAAGACATGACTTGCACCTCCTTGCCTTCTGCCATGATTGTGATGCTTCCCCAGCCACTTGGAACTGTAAGTCCAATTAAACCTCTTTCTTTTGTAAATTTCCCAGTCTTGAGTATGTCTTTATCAATAGCATGCAAACAAGCTAATACACAAGCTTATAGGTGGAAGGGACTTGCCTTGTGAGATGAGACTTTGGTCTATAAACTTCTGAGTTAATGCTGGAATGAGTTAAGACTCTGGGGGATTATTAGGAAGACATGATTGTATTTTGAAATGTGACAAGGACATGAGATTGGTTGGGGTGACTATCAGTGGCAGAATGATATAATTTGGATATTTGTCCCCACCCAAATCTCCTGTTGAAATGTAATTCCTGGTGTTAGAGGTGGGGACTGGTGGGAGGTATTTGCCTCATGCTGGTGGATTCCTCATGAATGCCGTGGGCCGTCCCCTTGGTGATAAGTGAGCTCTTGTGCTGAGTTCATATGAGATCTGATAATTTTAAAGTGTGTGGCACCTCCCACCCCACTCTCTCTTTCTTGCTTCTCCTTTTGTCATGTGATGTGCCTGCTCCCCGTCTGCTTTCTGCCATGATTATAAGCTTTGCAAAGCCCTCATCAGAAGCTGAGCAAATGCTGGTATGGCCTGCAGAGCCATGAGCCAATTAAACCTCTCTTTAAATAATTACCGACTCTCAGTCTTTATAGCAATGCAAGAATGGTCTAATACAAGGGATATTAACTCAGGGATCTGGAGAAACTAAAGGTATATACCAGGTATACAATGGCAGGAACACAAGTACTGGTAAATCATTGAACTAAAAAAAAAATACATTTTAAAGTGGGCATGACCCCCAGCTATAAGAGTGATTGGACCCAAAGGTCACCAATAAGTAGAGCGTAGGGAGAATATAAAGAAGTGTTAGAAAATGTATTAAGTGAATGATGCTGACTAGTTTAATCTACTAGAAATTTAAAAATTAAGAAGTATACTTTTGAACAAAGATCTAAATCAACATAAGGATCACAACATAACAATTTATTTTTAATTCCAGATTTATGATCAGATGACCCCTGGGGCATTGCTTCCTCTAGCTATGGTTTGCATGGCAGGCTTGTCAGTAAATCACTATTTTCCTTTCTGCAAATTGAGTAGATTTTTAAAGATTATCTAAATAGGCAGACACCTTCAGCTACAATAATTGATACTGCAAGATCTTTCTTCCTCTTTAAAAAGTTGATGTTAATGTAAAATAAATTTGCAAAAAATCACTTGCTACCTTCCTTTAAATCCATTATTCCATGGTTTGTACATAAAATTAGATTAGGAATAAAAAGAAAAACTATCACTGTGACACATAAACACTGTGAGATCTCTGGTGAACACTCTTCCATCTCATTAAAAGTGAACCAGTAAGTTTTTTTGATAATTCTTTCCTTTATCTGATAGAAATGATAAGCCATCCCTTTATTTATACTAATGATGTCATTTATTCATTCATTTAATGAATGTATGGATAAAAAAAGTCATGCAGGTTCTAGTGGTGCCCAAATAAAGGGCACAATTCCATTCTGAGTGGAATTGGCAGGCTGTGGATGAGGAGAGTTTCCGAGATGCATTTTGAATAACAAAGGGATGAAAATTAAATGAAACAAGAAAATGACAACAGCATGAGCAAAGGCAGTGAGGTAGGCCAGCATGGTGTGTCCAGAGAAGTGTGAGTAGCTTGGTGTTGCTGGAGCATCAGATTCAAAGCATCTGATGTGGAAAATGAGGCTGTGAGAAGCAGGGGCACTGAGGGCAGGAGATCAATGTTTTAGCTCATGCAGTCAAGCAAAGAGTGAATTCAATCTTTCTCTACTGCCTTTTTGTTCTATTCAGGCCCTCAATGGATTGGATGATGCCCACCTACATTGGCGAGAACCATCTGCTTACTCAGTCCACCAATGCAAATGTTAATATCTTTCAGAAACATCCTTATAGATACACACAGAAGTAATGTTTAAACAACTATTTGGGCATCCCTTGGCTCAGTCAAGTTGACACAAAATTAACCATAACACTAGTAATGTGCATTTAAGTTTCCTCTGTTTCTTTTTCTGACTTGGTAACTCCCTTCCTTTTAGTGCAGGGATAGTATCTATTGTCTGGATGTACCATATTTTATGTATCCATTTACCTAGTGAAAAACACCTTCTTTGCTCCGAAGTTTTTGCAATTATGAATAAAGCTGCTGTGAATATTCATGTGCAGGTTTTTGTGTGAACATGCTTTTAATTCATTTGGTTAAATACCAAAGAGTTTAATTGTTACATTGTATAATAATATATTTAGTTTTGTAAGAAGCTGCTAAACTTTCTTGCAAAGTGGATGTACTGTTTTGCATTCTCATAGTGATGAATGAGAGTTCTTGTTACTACACATCCTCTTCCTGTATTTGGTATTGTCAGTCTTTTGGATGTTGGTTATTTTGACAGATATAACCAGAAATCGGTAGTGATTTCTCATTGTTTTAATTTGCAATTTTCTAGTTACATATGATGTTGCTAGTTGATATGCTTACTTCCATCTATATATCTTCTTTGGTGAGGGATATCCATTCAGGTCTCTTGTTCATTTTTTAATCCAGTTGTTCATTTTCTTACTGGTAAATTTTTAGAATTCTTTGTATATTTTAGATAACTGTTCATCAGATGTGCCTTTTGCAAATATTTTTTCCCAATCTATGGTTTGCCTCCTCATTATAAAATAATACACCTTTATAAATGAACATTTTAGGGGTACTTACATGTATTATTAACAGAAATCTAGGTAAATAAGTAGTGTAAACCAAAAACTAAATTCTGAGGCGCTTCAACCATGTGAATGGACCCCACCTCTCAGCCAAAAGTATTCCAGAGTTATCATTAAAAACTAGTTCAGGCCATGATGGAAGAGGGGTTCAGACATGCCTCATTATACTTCTCCAGCATTAACATCAAGACAGACCTTAATTCTGATAAGAAACATTTACAATCTATTCTCTCGGAAGCCTGCTACTTGGAGGCTTCATCTGTATGATAAGACCTTGTTCTCTACAAGCCCTTATCTTAACCCAGATATTCCTTTCTGTTGTTGATAACTTTTTTAAGCAATTGCCAGTCAGAAAATTTTTAAATCTACCTGTGACCGGGAAGCTCCCCACCCCCACTTCGAGTTGTTTTGGCTTTCCAGGTTGAACCAATGTAACTCTGACATGTATTGATTGATGTATTATGTATCATTAAAATGTATAAAAGCATGCTGTATGCCAACCACCTTGGGCACATGTTGTCAGGATTTCCTGAGGCTGGGTCATGGGTGTGTCCTTACCTTCACAAAATAAACTTTCTAAATTGACTGAGACCTGTCTCAGATACTTTCAGGTTCACAGTAGCTATAATAAAATGCTGTATTACCATCTTGTTTGCTAACACTATTTTTCAACCAGAGAACAATAAGGACACATAACTCAACTGGCATGCTGAAGATAATATCAATATTGTGTCCTGAAAAGCTGTATCATTAGAACGTAGTAAACTAGAGATGAAACACAGATGTTTTGTGGGACTTCCTAAAATGGTAAGAAAGTGTTCTAAGGAAAAGAAACAGCAGACATTTTGGTAAGGCACCATTATCTTCCTCAACCTTGTAGTTACTCTCCTCAGTTATAAGTGAAGAAAAAAGAAATTCTAGCCAGTATCTGGCTGCTCATGATGGTGAAATGCATATGATGCATATGAAACATGGTACTTATTGGATCTTGGCAAACCATACCTAGTAGAGGAAATGAAATTATGATGAATCAAGGAGCAGTTCAGAAGCAAAGTACTACAAGAGAATACAACTGCTGTGAATACTTGTATCACCTAGGTATTGAATTTGTTTGGGATTTGTTGTGAAAAATCATGAAAGTCATAGAAGAAATATTCGTTTAAACAGTTGTTTATAAACTGTATTCCACAGGGAAGCTGTAGAGGAATAGAAGGGTTCAATAGGTAGTCCTATGTTTCTCATCATTTCTTATTGACAAGAATATTATTTGTTTATATTAGTTTAACATCTTGTGTTTTGACTTGTGCTTTTATTTTATTTTTTGGAAAAAGTGTTCTGCAACTAAAAAAAATTGAAAACCAATACATTAAATGATTCTGAACTGTAAAGTTTAAAGAATTCTGATGTTCTCCAATACTCCTTAACCTAATGAACTTTAAATTCTTTGCCTATAATTATCATTAATCATTTTAAATTCAAGCCTCAACATTACTGAAGAAAATAAATTGGAACTATCACCTTAATCATGGTTTACCTGTCTTTTGTTCAGCTGCTCAAAAGTATAAATCTATTCCACATAATGTACATGCACTTGTATAGTTGGAATGTAATTATTTTTTCAGAAGCAGTTTATTAATGTTTTAAGTAGGTGTGATGCAATTTTGGATTAGTTATTTTTAATCCCTTAGAGTTTTCATTGTAACACATACTTGGTGCCGTATTTGTATGAACTTTCTTGTTATGAGAAGTTTTACTTAGATACCTTGTCAATAAATATTAGACTCAGTCACCTGTTGAAATGTGATATATTCAATAAGCCATTAAAATCATTTTTTTGTGTGTGAATTTGTCATTGCAAGAAAATGATTTTTTTACACCTTCAATAAATGTTAAATCATTGTGATCTGCCTGGATTAGCTAGATGAGAGGCATTTCTTTGATCTTGAGACTGCGTTTTCCTTTTTCTGTGATTGAACATATACTTTTACATGAAAGGATCAATGTTTTAAAAATTGGTTCATGCAATGGTGTTCAGTTTTAAGGCACTGGCTCATGATACTAATCATGTATTACTCATTTGTAAGTCAGATGGAGATTTGTTTACAGTAGGGATTATATTCCAGTCCTAGTAAGAAACCTAATGTCTACTGTGCAGGTCAAAATGTTCCTTATTAACACTACCAGGAAAACTGAACTAGTAAGTTAAATGACTCGTAAGGGTGAAAATAGTGTAAAGATAGTTGAATGGTATTGAGAAATATTTCACCCAGGATGAAGGAAATGCAGGAGATTTATCTATATAATACTGTAGAACACATCTGTTTAGTTACTTGAATATTCATGACAGCCATTTGCTCTTAGACAATGCTGGTTAGCATTGACTCATTTTTAATGTATAAGCTATCTTTTTTTTATGCTCCATGCAAGATCATGGCTTTTCTGATATAAAATAAGGATATCACTTCAGATACATTACAAAAGAGCAGAGTGGTTTATAATTTTCCAGGAAACTGAGGTGTGTTTGATCTCCTTGATTGAATTAAGCAGAATGCACTGATTGTTTGGAGAAATTACTACTATAGATGGTCACATGCATTAATATAGATTGGGTTATTTTTCAAATTTATGATGGTTTTGCTCCTCTTCACCAGAAGTAATTCATGGTAGCCTTATAATGTTGCCTCCCAGGCATTGGTGATTAAGTTGAATTAGACACCTGGCACAACAGACTCCAACTAGGTTCTCCTTTTATTGGGATTTTGGAATGGGGAATGAGACAGAAGTGACCCTTTGCTTATGGATAACATTTACCATGTGAAATCTGAAGCTATGTTGTGGCCCTAACATTCCGTACAGATAAAGAATCTGACAGAAGAATAATGAAGCTACGCAAAAAGAAACAACATTGAGAAAAGAAAAAAAAACTTTTAATAGTTTACATTTCCTTTATTCTAGGTAATTTCTGAGGTCCATCTGCAACCCTATTTAGGTTCCATAGGACCTCGCTCCCACGTTTCTTTATATCCCTTTTTTTGTTTAAGCAAGCTTGAGTTGTTTCTGTCACTTGTATCTAACATAGCTCACTAAATAATAGTAGAATTCATGAATGAGAGAATCAATATGAGGACACATGTACGTAACATGGTATGTGCTCAATATATTTTAATTACACCTGATATCAAAATGTTATGATTTTTAAACTTTCATTTTCAGAGGGTAACCTTTATCTGACTTTGTCCTCAAATTCTGGGATTCCTTTGGAGTGCCCACTCAAGCTCTTTCTGCAACAATATTTAAGGTTAACTTCAAATCTAAGATTACATAAAATCATTTGCCTTATTTAACAAGGCAAAGTATTGAGACATTATCCTCTAAGAAACAAAGTAATAAGTCATATAGTTATAGCTAATGAGTTGCTATTGAATTTGTACAGGCGAATCAAGGACCTTCTCTCATTCAGCGAGAAATGCTGATCTTAACTTTATGTTAGCTTGCCATTGATATCTTAATCTTATTGACAAAAATGTGAAAATGTGAAGCATAGTGTGACTTCTGTGTTGAATCTACTGAATGGGTAAAATCTGAAAGGAGTGGACACTGTTAACTGGGAGTAATGTTTAATTTTTTTACCTCTACAAATTGCTACTTTAACATTTTAAAATTTGTATAAAGCCTTATTTATTTTTTGATTTGTATCTTTATAACCCAATCCTCTTAGGAAGTGTCATTTTTGTTTGTGTGTGCAGTGTATTTACTGTGTCATTTTATTGTTTCAAATGTATAGTGACTGGAGAGGATGATAGGTTTGGACTTGTTTGATCAATTCCTTCAGGTACTAGTTCCCTTTAATTGCAGTATTGATTGCAGCAGGTATAACGGGACTTGTGACTTCATAAGACACACCATGTCAGCCTTCAGAGGAAGTAGAAGCTTTGGAAGCGAGTGGTTCAGGTTACTATTTATCTCATGACCCTATGAAAGTCGACATGTGTCATCAAGAGTGACATGCCAAAGATTCAGATTTCTTTGGCATAGCTTCTGAAAGTTAAGACAATTCTCTGAATCTTTATAGTCTTGAAATCTCCCCATGTAGTTTTCCCTTGAGAATGTTAGTATTTCTTTAGTTCATCAAGGTCAGATGAAAAGCAGTTTTTTGTCTTCTCTAGTTCCTGGTTGGCCTTTTTGTTTCAGATAACAACCAGTAGAAGAAGAATTTTGAAATCCTGGGACCTCATAATTTAGTAATGGAAATAAGCCATAGATACAAATAGTGTTAACCCAAGATGGTCTGTAGTGGACTAGCTGAGACTGAGGCAACAGGGAAGAGTAACTGTGGAAAGTGAATATGAAGCTGCTGAAGCTGACTCAGCCACTTTTTAGCTACTTCTGTGTTGGTGACCTTGAGCAATAAATACGATCTATGTCGCTTTCAGTTTTCTCATCTGAAAAATAAGAATAAGAATGATATTCTTACAGTACAATATTAGCCCTATAATATTATGTAGTATAGTATAATTAGGGTAGATGCCAAGAAAGAAAACCTAACTGAAGGGATACGTAGGGTTTCAAAGCCTGAGGTGGTAGAAAATGCTTCTTAAGTGGTGGAGATCAGAGGTGTGAAATTTTAAGGTATGACCACAGAGAAGCTAGAAAACTAGTTTGACAGATGACTAATACTTACGTGTGCCAGAGTTAGTTAAACTTTTCGGCCAGAAGACCCCTAAGGGCATGGGGAAATGACTGATTCTAGGGAAGGAAACACCACCACCGTCACCTCTACCATTGCCACAATAATAACAAACATTTATCAAGGGCTTGAATAGAGAATATTGTGTTTTATGTGCAAACAATTATATTAATTGGCTTAATGTACACTTACTACTCACGAATTATTTTCTCTTTATACTTTAACAACAAAGTCCAAAGAACCAGGCTCTTATATCTACACTGTCTCAGCTGAGTGCTAACATAATCCAAAGCAATATTTCATTGCATGAGGTAAGGAAAGTGAGGCTTACAATTAATGAGTTAGTATGTGTTAGAGCTGAGTACCAGCGCACTCTCTCTAAGCCCGTCTGTATACTGCTTCTGGGGATTTGGTCTTGGGTGTCAATATTTTTGGAAAGCTATTATTCTGTTCTATTCTTATTATTTTAAAATCACAAAAATGTTGAATGCAACTCTATAATACATGCATTTGTTTTGATATAATATGTTTTTAAATTGTTTTCTGTGCAAATGCTTTCCTCTACCTATTAAGTACATTAATAGTATAATGCATACTATCAATTTCAAAAAATCTTGTATTTTTGAGTGTTTCCTTTCAAGGTTATTAAGTTATAACCTTGAAAAATATTCAGACAATTTTTTTCTTTTTTTTCTTTTTTATTTGGAGACAAGGTCTCACTCTGTTTCCCAGGCTGGAGTGCAGTGGTGTTATCTCAAACTCCTGGGTTCAAGCAATGCTCCTGCTTTGACCTCTTAAAGTGCTGGGATTTCAGGCATGAGCCGCCAGCTGGTCCACACAAATTTTTAATTTGTTTGTTTGATGACACATTTTAGTATATAATTCCTAGCCAATACTTTGTTACTTTGAGAAAAAAAATCAAATGCTCTTTCTTCAACATTTGCATAATTTTAAAATTTGCTGTAATATTAAGTTTCATGTAGTCAAGGTTTTGTGAAGACAGAATAAATTTGTCTGTCTTGAAGTATCATAGTTTTTAAATTTATGATTTATAGTTTAATACTTGTTATAAAGAAACATAAATGTCCCTTAAAAATTATAAATGAATTTCTAAACTTCAAATTTACAGTTGCTTGAACTATGTATTGTAGGGCATTAATAAAGGATAATTTTCAAAAAAGTAGTTGTATCTGTATCTTTCCTAAAATCACATAAGATTCAATTCTAATTAATATTGTCTGCCTTATTAAAGAAAATAATTGCATTCTAGGTGTAAACAATTGTATTAATTTACTTAATGTGAACTTACTGCTTACGTTATTTTCTGTTAATACTTTAACAATGAAACACAAGTGCTAGTTTGAATTAGTTATGTTTCATATCTTGATGAGCAGCATTTCTCTGGGAAAAAACAAAGTTTGCAAGATTTATGAAATCCAGGTATAAGTCAATAAATACAAAAAATGTATTTATTGATAGTAATAAATAGATACTAAGCACAACTTAGGAATAACAAAACAAAACAAAATTCCCAATAAAACCCCAGATATCTGAATAGCATGATTTGCTTGTTCTAGTCTTAAATAAGGACTTAAATAGATGGACTTTAGTCTTAATTTTTATAGTACAGGCTGTTTGGTCCCTAGAGAAGTGAATTAAGATTATATTTACATGTAACATTTTAGAGTGTAGGTAGCAAGCCAGAAAAGAGAGAAATAAAGATTTAAGAAGCCATCATGCCTATGGTACTGCTTTCTTCTCGGGCATGTGGCCAAAAGTTTGCCCTTTTTTGTCCAGGAGGAAAATAAGACTGCTATTTTGGTTAAGATTCCTTAGTAATAGAGAGTTACTTAAAAACAATACCCCAAATATAATGTATTAAAAAATGAAATGCAGAAACCTCTTGTAAATTTTCTTTTCTTTTTAAAAAATATACCCATATGAAAAAACAATCTGAGGGATCAGTAGTTTCTGGTTAGGGAGTTTCAGTTTCGGTTCCATAAAACACGAAGTGATTTTTAAAAATTGTCTCTACTCTTGAGGAGTTTAAGTTTAGCAGCATATAAAAAAGTAAGTAAATAATTATATTATCTTATTCATTTCATTCTACCTGTAGAGTACAGAGGAGTGCAGTGAAGTTGAGATTAAAAAGGTATCACAGAGGAGGAGTTGATATATGGTGAGAAGAATTGTGAGGTGATATTCATTTAATAAATGAATAAAAGCAAGTACAAAACAACGTGCAAAATTATGGAGAAACAAAATAATTAGGCGTGTTCAAAAAATGTGAATTAGGCAGTTCTGGAAATGAAGGAGTGAAAGGGGACCTGTTGGATAGGTATGAGATTGTAGGGCAATCATATGAAGCAAACTGTGATATGTGTGCTTAAGATACTTAAAGTTTTATGATTTAGATGATAGTATGTTAGGATAGTTTCTGAGTCAGCTTTGCAAGATAAGATTGTTCACATTACTAGTGTGGAAAACAAATTCACTAGTAGTGAGCCTGGTGATAGCTGGTTTCCCCATTGACCAAACCTAAGCAGAGAAAGCCAGAATATATGGGAGCTCACTGTAATAATCCCTATAAGTCATCTTCTTAGGGCACAGAGCAAGAGGTGGAGAGGGTCCGGAATGGGTCTGGAAGGTCATGTGGAAGATATTCATCATAGAAGGACCCAGGGAGGGCTGACTCAGGCAGAACATGCCAACCAAGATAAGACATGATCCTTGAGAGAAGGAAACTAGGCAGTATCAGCACTGACTAGAAAAATGAGAAGTAAATTGATACAGTGCTTGTTATAGAAGAGTTTGATGTTAGTTAAAAGGTTATTTTTCATAGTTTAAATGAGAAATGCACAGTACTAAATCTAAGAGATAGGTGATAAAGATGGAGAAGTGGGACAGATTGAGAGTCATTTCAGTAAGATTTACTGATTAATACACCTAGTGAGAATGAGAGAATCACATCAATTTCCAGGAGTATAGCTTTGGGGAGAGAAAATGATAATAGATTCAATTTTGGATATGTTGAGTTTCAAGCTTCTGTGGAGTACGTGGGTTATAAAATTCAGTAGAAACCACATATCTGCATATATATGTATATGCTTATGCAAATGCATATAATATCTACGTGTGTATGAATGTGTATGTGTGTGTATATATGTGTGTGTACTTGTGTATGTGTGTGCACCCAATCATGGGAAGTCAAGATGGTCATAATATAAAATATCATGGAGAGGTCAAGAAACAAGAAGATAAGGTCAGTAGAGTGTATGTTGGATAGTATAGATGATGATCTTAATAAGAGCAGTTTCAGTGGAATGGTGTGAAAATAAGTTATTTTGCAATGGGTCAGGTGGTGAAAGGAAGCGAGGAATGGAAAGCAGTGAGTCTAGATTTGTCTTGTAAGAAGTTTTGTGAAATAAATTAACGATTATGATTGCTTGAGGGGCAGTTAGGATGGAAGTTCCTTGAAGAAACGTTCATAGGGTACACGCAAGTGTTATCTAACATTGTAAGGCTACAAAATTTTAGACTTGGGAATTTAAGGAGCATACTTTAGAAGGACAGCAACATCCAGATTTAAAAGGCTATTGTAATCCTCAATAGGGTGTAAACAACTACATGTGTCTCTTTCTCTTGCATCTCAAAGCATATATGCTAGCACCCAAACAAGACAGTATATGGTGTTATATATTGGTGCAAATGTAATCACGGTTTCGGGCCATGAATTTTAGATCATTATAATTCGGCTCAAACATGTTTATTAAAGAAACTTGGAACCATTGCAATCAACATACTTTTGCCAATGAGAAATGTTTGTTTATTCCTGTAGTGGAAAAATCCATGCTTTGAGATTGGATGAACTCTTGGAAAGCATTTTTGGCATCGTGCTGGTTGTGAAAGCATTTTTCCCTGCAAAGAGTTGTGGAGATGCTTGAAGAAGTCATAGTTGGTTGATGAGAGGTCAAGTGAATATGGTGGATAGGGCAAAACTTCGTAGCCCAATTTATTCAACTTCTGAAGCATTGGTTGTGTGATGTACAGTCAGATGTTTTCATGGGGAAGAATTGGGCTCTTTCTTTTGACCAGTGGTGGCTGCAGACATTGCAGTTTCTGGTGCATCTCATCCATTTGTTGAGCACACTTCTTAAATGTAATGGTTTCGACAAGATTCAGAAAACTGTAATGTATCAGTCCGGCAGCAGGCCACCAAACAGTGACCATGAACCTTTTTTGGGTGCAAGTTTGGATTTGGGAAGTGCTTTGGAGCGTCTTCTCTGTCCAACCATTGAGCTGGTCATCATTGGTTGTTGTACAAAATCCACTTTTCATCACATGTCACAATCTAATCAAGAAATGGTTTATTGTTGTTGCATAGAATAAGAAAGGACAAACTTCAAAACAATGATTTTTTTTTGATTTTCACTCAGCTCATGAGGCACCCACTTATCGAGCTTTTTCACCTTTCCAATTTGCTTCAAATGCCAAATGACTGTAGAGTGGCCAACGTTGAGTTCTTCAACAACTTCTCTTGTAGTTGTAAGAGGATCAGCTTTGATGATTGCTCTCAGTTGGTCATTGTCAACTTCCAATGGCTGGCCACCACACTCCTCTTGTTCAAGGCTCTTGTCTCCTTTGCAAAACTTCTTGAACTGCCACTTTACTGTTCGTTAGCAGTTCTTTGGTCAAATGCATTGTTGATGTTGCAATTGTCTCTGCTGCTTTATGACCCATTTGGAACTCAAATAATAATATCACTCAAATTTGCCTTTTATCTTACATCATTTCCACAGTTTAAAATCGACATAAAATAAACATCAAGTAACAAGTCATTAGCAAAAAAAAATTGTGAAATGCACATTAAAATGATGTATAACATAACCACATTTATTTAAGAATGTATTCCATTACCAAACAGTAAATTTCAACAGTGCAAAAACTGCAAATGCTTTTGCACCAACCTAATTTAGGGTACTGTTAACCTGATCTTCTGGGTCACACATTGTGCCTGACTTGAAGGAATACTGAAGTTAAACAGAAGTGTATTTCTTTTTTGACATTTCTAAAATGTTTATTCATTCATTTAAAAGTAACAGCAATAAACCCACTACATGTAAAAATAAATACTTTTTTAAATAAAAATTATAGTTTCCAAACAAAAATTTAGTGAGAAGAGTTGAGCTGTTTTACATTTTTGCGAATTTCATTAAAGTCTAACTTAAGGAAAATGATAGACTCTTATCTGCTTCTGTGCTCAGTCTGTTGTGATATGTTCTTTTGGTTAAAGAATATTTAGGAAATCCAGCTCACTCAGATGAGTAGTTGGAAAGCAAGGAATATGTTAATAGCCTTTTCAGATAATTGTGAATATTCTGCTTTGATACTGCACCAGAATTTGACAAGCAGTAGTTTCTTAGTTCCAATGTGAAATCTGAAAACACTGATGAATTTTCCATACTTGATTACCGTAACGTTTTGTATTTTAAATTTTATAACATTATTCATTGGTCATTTGGAAAATATTAGTTTACTGACTTGTGTAGATCTTCCAGATGTTCTGCAGAGACTGTCTACTGCTGAGAAAGGAGAATATCCAGATGATTTTTAGTATTAGGTTATAAATGACATCACCACTGAGTGATGAGCCATTATAGATGTGTAGAGATTTTTAACAGACAGAGCAAGCTTCCATCTTCTCTTTTTCACCCATATTATATGTAACAAATCATAATCACACACACACACACACACACACACACATTCACACCACACATACACAAGCCCTTCATACTAGTGTAAGTCAGTGTGGAATAGTTGTTTTCAATGGGTGTGGGTTGGTGATTTTGCCTCCCCTAAGGGGTTATGGAGACATTTTTGGTTGTCACAACTGGGGTATGTGTGACTAGAGTATCATTTAGTGGGTAGAAGCCAGGGATGCTGTTAAACATCTTATAATGCAAAGGACACTCTCACCGACCACAAAGAATTATCCAGCTCAAGATGTTAATAGTGGGGCTATTGAGAAATTCTGGTGTAGAGTTCCGAGGAAGAAGAGGAAAATATAAGAGAGATTTATCTTGCCCCTACTCATCTATTCCTCAAAGAAAGGGGGTAGATGTGTCCTGGCATCTGCCATTCCTAGTATTCCTTATGAAATGGTGGGGTTTCAGAACTAGAAGAAACCAGGGCTTTGTTTTACAGCTGACATTGAGAGTCATAACTCATAAAGATACCCTACCATACTGAAACATGGATGGGGAAGCAAGAACTATGGCCCCATGGTGAAGGCAGTGTGGTCATAAGAGTGGTCCAAGGTCATCTCCTGAGATTCCCGCTTTACTAGAGTAGCATGGAAGCAATCCAGAAATTCCTGTAGGCCCAAGTAGGCTGAGAGTGATGTTCATGTGTTTGCCAGTAACTAATGCAGCATGGAAGAGAATCTTATTAAAGGCTCCATTAGGGAGGTTGTACAAAGCCACCAGCTAAGGATGTGGGGCAGAGGGACCCATGTTTTCACGAGAAGCAGAGACCCAGGGGTTCTCCTCTGCCATAAAAAGTCATACCAGAAACTCTTCTGCCAGGAGCAGCTCAGGGCAGAGTCGTTCTCGGTCCCAGCTGAAGTTTCCCAAGCTAGATGAGCTCCTAGAGTATGTGGTCAGGAGTGAAGTGAAGCAAGTAAGAGGCTGGGATGGAATTTAAACAAGATGGTGTTTGTTTTAAATAACCCGGAGCTGGAGAGAGAGAAAACCTCAAATGGATTCAATGAAGATGTCTGTATGAGGTGGGGAGGGGTGGAAAGGTCAGGAGCTTGAACTGAGTTTAAAAAAAAAATGTCTGTTTCTGAACATCTAAATTTTATTGACTGATATCATTGATATTTCAAATCTACACATTTACAAATTAATACTGCTTATTCAATTGCTACATTTTCTCGTTGAAGGATTGACTTCGGCTCCCATTTTTTTTTTAACAGGATTCAAAAATTATATATGAAAGCATTTACATTTAAATAGTGCTCATGCTAATTTTAGATACATATCCTAAATATCCATCACAATGAATTTAATGATTAAACCATTCTCTATTTTTTGACAATTGGCTATATTTAGTATAGCCAATTTCTAAATGTATATTTAGAAAAATATACATTTTTCACTAAAATTATTGTAATACTATAATATCAGTGCTCAATTTAAAGAAAAATATCAGAAAATGAGGAATACACAAAAAACAATGTCACTGGACCACAGAAATTTAAAAGGGCTCTCATGGGTGCACAGTTCTAATAAAGAACAAAATATAGCTCTGTTTTATGGAGAACTGGTAAATAAGTTAAAATATTTTTATTATCTAAAATCTATATAAGTAAACTTTTTTGTCCATAGTAACCATCTTAAAAGCTTATAAGAATACCATGGTATTTAGATAAATTCAGGGGGACTATCTATTGGTGAAAAGAAGTTTATTCTTCTCTTCCCCAATTTATTACTGTTTAATTCTCCTTTTTAGGCAATCCTTTACTGAAATAAAATAACTTCCTGAATAAATACAAGTGGTCCTCTCAGCTGTCTCCCGATCTTCCTTGACAATAGAGGTTTCCAGCTGTCTTTTTGCTTCCTTTACTGGTTGCTGCTACATTTATCCCAGCTTCCAGAAGTTCCTTGCCTTTACTTCCCACTCTGCACACTAATAATGCCTTTCCCCATTACAATTTTTCAGTGATGCACCTCACTTTCAGACTCGTACTGTGGAGACAGTAGCAGCTGGGAGGAAGGAGGGTAAAGCTCTTAGGAAATGTGGGAGAGAGACCTGTGAATATGACTTCCAATGAATATGATTTCAAATTGAGATATTCACTGCAATCTCAAATGTGCATTTGCCTCCCAACTCAGTTCTGCTCCTGAAAATGATAAATAATTGTTTAGCTTAGTTGCAGAAATTTCCTGGGTTTCAGTCTATTGCTTGAGCTAAGTATTTAGGGATTTAGGCTGCTGCTCGTTGTTTTTCTTTAAACTATCCAGTGCCATGAGAAGCACCTGCTCACCCCGCAGTCCTTGGATGCCTTGTTCCTGGCGTACTGTTACATGGCAGTTGCTCGGTTTCTCAATGCCTTCAATGGCCTCTTTGTTCCAGATTACTGCCGGTGAAATATGAATCGTAGATGTGCAGTTTCATGCTGGGTATTGAGTTTCTCCTCCCAGAATGCTAGACAGATTTTTGGTTTGTTTCTTTTCAGCTCTAAATAAGCAAGATGAGCAATTCCAGATTCCTTCTTATTTACCAAGATTGTTTAAGGTTAAGCTACTCAGCGTACAACCCTGCACCCCCTGTGTATCATGGTAGCCACTCCAGTGTCACCTCTGCAACCCACTCATGGTAACATTTTTTTCTTGTTAATCAGAATTCTTTACTCTAAAAACACAAATAATCTCTGATGAATTTAAGCTGCCAAGCAATTTATTTGAAACACACACACACACTCACACACACACACACACACACACACACACTCTCACAAACATACCAGATATAACAGTAAGGCTGGAGAACTAGGCTCAGAAAAGCTCAGAAAACTTAACTGGCTAGAAGCAGGGGCAAGGTCATCGAAGGAGAACACCCCTAGATGGAAGGCATGGCTGCCACCAGTGGTCACTGAATTCTGCCACTGGTTCTGCTGCCCCTAGACTGTGGAGTGAAGGCTGCTGCTGGCACCACCATGACTGCTTCCCCTAGGCAGCCAGAATTAATTCAGAATTGCTCTATTTCCTTGGCATGAGCATCTGCTTGACCAAGCATAGCTTCCAGGAACCAGAGAGAGCAAATGTCTAATTTTTTTAGCTTTTTTATTGGAAGATGGTTCCTAAATTCTACCAAATTAGTACATTGGTGGATTTCCCTGAATACAAATAAGGGCTGTGAGCTGGAAGTATTCCAGTCCTTTTTCAGATCTAAACCTCCATTCTTTTGCACCCTGCTCTATGATCTGAGTTTTAGACTTGCACAGAATCCATCAACCCATCCCCTTATTGACTGGTCTCAGCTGGGGTCAGCCAACAGAAAGCCCAGGTGGAAGATCAGCGGGTGAGAAGAGAAAGATCAGAGTACGTATCCTTTTTTTTCCCTCACTGCAGGGTCCCCAGGGGCTTGCTGCATCCCTTAAATGAGATGTTAGCTTCTGCAGGAGGTCCTTTCAACCCAGCTTTTGGGTCACTGGGATCCTCTAACTGTTCCCTCTCTTTACTCCCTCAAGTCTATGGGTGGTAATAGCATGAGATGCAGCACCATCCCTTGTGGTTTCTTTATACTCTACTCTCATTTTTGTAAATTGCCCCTTAATTAAATCCTCTTCAAATTATCCTAATTTGAATGTGCCATCTGTTTCTATCTGGGACCCCGAATGATACAGACAGCCTCAAATATGGCAGATGTCCTCTGCAGAGACTTTTCTCCCCATGGCCTAGAGCAGAGCTGTGCCACGCTGAACACTGCATACCTCCTTTCCCTTTTCTCCACTGTGGTCCTTTTCAGCCTTTTGAAAGTAGTCACCCTTTAAGAAAAAGGTACTCTCATGATTATTTAACTGTAATAGGTGCAAGAAAGAACATAGAGAAAACAGGTTCTCAAAGCAAAATGATGTAAAATAGAGAAAACTGAAAATAAAGCAAAACCAAACCAACCCAATATGTCATGTAGAAGAGAGAATATTTTTACTCTTTAACCTCTCAAGAAAGACACAAATTGAATCTATAAAAGGATAAAGTATGTTGTTACTTCTACTATAGCACCTTCTACTTGGGTATGCATCTGGTCATTGGATGGTAGCAGGAGAGAAAAGAGTATTGCCCATCACCCTGTGTTGAGTATTAAATGAAATCGTGCATTGTAAACGGTTAAGTATGTGCTGTAGGCTATTATTTTGGAATGAGTTATATAACTCGTGAGCTTAACAGACTGATTGGAATCTATCTGTAAAATCAATGTAACTTTTTTCATTTATTGACTTAGGAATATTTCCAAATATTTGGCTGTTAAAGAGAGAATATGATTTTTTGTGCTGTAATGCTAGAACCTACTTTCAGTTTAGTAGTTGAACTGACACCATCATTTTCCTATTCTGTATTTTACATTTTATTGTTACAGTGGTCTAATGCATGATTCTTTACAAGTATAATTTAGTTTTTAACAAAGGCGATCAAAAGTCTAGGCTGAAGGAATGTTTTCAAATAGAAGAATTTCTGACACTAGAACAAGGGGAGAGTTGTTATGACATATTTAGAGAAAGTAATTCTAGGGCACTTTCCATCACATTGTGTATACAGTTCCCTATTTTGACTAGGCATATGTCCAAAGGTAGATTTCTCCATCTGGCATAACTGTACCCTTCCCAGTCTTATGAAAAAAAATGTTCCTTGTTGGAGCAGATGCAAGCAGTGTCTGTTCATGTCCTTTCTGTACACACATCCACACCCCGAAAGCTGCTTACTGTGAACAACTGTGACTCTCTCCTTGAGGCCTTCAGTCTAACTGAGGGAACATGCTTGCCCTATGTACAAGGCAGGCTGAAAGGGCCAGAAAGTTAATCCTTCAATCAGTCAGGGGGGGACAATGCGCAAATAGCTCAGCTTTCTGATCTCTTGAATGGGATAATCTCTCTCCTGAGTGCCCTAACAGGATTGAGCCCACTTGCTCAAATTGGTGACTGGCTTTGGTCTCCCAGCTTTTATGGCCTCCTTCCCTTTCCTATCAGATTGTCCCACTCCTCTGGTGGTGCCTTCTGGATTCTCTCTCAAAGTACCCACACTTAATTCTTGTCTCAGTGGCTCTTTCTATGGGTGTCCAAAGACAATTGGTGCAAAAAATGATTGCAGAGGCAGATCCTTAAATGTGATTCTGGAACTGGATTAGTCATCAGCCAGAGGGCAAGAAGGACCCTATTACAGGTAGTAAGTCATGTATTTATAACTTCTCACGTAAAGAGACTAAGACTTTCACCTGTGGTGCATTAAGAGTGTTTAGTGGGAGAAGAGGGTGCCTTAGTTCAGGCAAAACCTCTAGCCCTTGGGAAATATGGGGTAATGGTAATTATAAAGATTTGACGTTGATTGGCAGATGATAACTGCAATAAAAGCCCTTTAGTATAAAAGTGACAGACTTAAAGCAGCCTCCCAACTTAGAGCTTGGTGTGATAGCCAGAAAAACACATGGCCACACTTACAAAGACCCTCTTCTCCAATAGTAGGAGAGAAAACTGCTGAGAGAAGCACAAAGTGAGTTGAATTCACAGCCCTGATGAGGATACTACACTAATGTCAGGGTCTTATGAGAGAAGATTGGTCACTGAAACTTGAAATGAAGACTTCCTGGGGGTATTTTAGTATTTTAGGAGGAAAGGGATTATTTACCAAAAGTGGTACAGAATCTCTGTACAGTAGAAACTAGCAGAAGATGCTTGAAACTTAATGGTAATAGTGCTAGTGGGATGGAGCAGAGTATAAAGCAGGGTAAGGGAGAATTTATTTATACGGGGCACTCTCCTGAGATTCAAGATTAAGGTGCTGGCAAAGATCCTTCAAGATGGTCCTAATATTCTGTTGGAATAGTTTATTTGCACTTGGAAAAAATCACCCATGGTAAATGAGATAGATTTGCCAGAACCTTAAGTTTTAGAGAAAGTATTAAGAGTCTTGGTCATACGTATTAGAAAGTCTTTACTATGTAATACAAGAGAATCAGCCAGCTGACTTTGTTCTTTTGTGGAGCTCAATGGGCACTCCTTCCTGTAAAGAGGGAGGGGGTGTGATAGTGAAGGACACATCAGTATTGTTGAGAAATAGCATTATTTAATGACAGGGAATGTTGTTTTGGAACTGGGTTCCCTACTATCAATGAGAATGGTGGCAACCTATAATTTTAGAGGCCATGTAAACATTCAAAATCTTTTCTTCTAGCTTTTTGAAAATGTGTACTAAATTTTGTTAACCATTTTCACCCTACAGTGCTACAGACCACTAGAGCACATTCCTGTCATCTAGCTGAACTTCGTATCAGTTATCAGAGATATGGATACAACTATTGTATAGGCATTAAGGTCAGATTGACAACAAGGAGACCATGATCTTCAGAAAACCAGAGCCTAATGTTTTAGGGGTAGGAACCATGAATTCCTAAGAATATAATTGAAAGTGATATAATGCCTTCAATAGAATACCATCCGTTAGTGACCAGTCAGTCACTTGGTAGCAAGTTGATTGCATTCAACCTCCTATATACTCTGAAAAGACAATTCATCTCATCGGTATTATAAAGTATTTACAATAAGGATAGTTTTTCTGCCTAAAATACTTCAACTACCACCGAAGTCCAGGGATTCACAGAATATTGGATTTGTTGTCTTGAGATTATATATGGGGTTGCCTTCACTTTCTGTCGAAAAATTTATGACAATAGGAACTTGACCATGGATTTACTAATCCCATCATGAACTGCACCCTTCGAAAGCTGCCAGCCAGAGAGAATTTTGGAATGGCTTCCAAGAGGCAGAGTTAGGGTTCTGACTTGGGCATGAGAACTCTGAGGATCTAGAACACTGTGCTTCAAAACAGGTAGAAAGCATAGGGCCAGAAACCAAGGGGTGGATATAGGAGTGATATATTTCACTTCCAGTTACTCTTTTGAGGATTTGTGCTTCCCATCCCTGCAACTCTAGGCTCTGCTGAACTAGATGTCCTGGTTCCAGGAATGCAGGAGGTAGGCTTATATCAAGGAGCATAGAATAATTTCCACTAACCCTAGATCTGTTACTGCCACCTGGTAATTTTAGTCTCCTAATACTAGTATACAGGCAAAGAAGAACATTACTAGACTGAGTAACTATCCCTTATTAGCATTAGGAGATAGGGTTATTTTTATGTAATAGATTTAGGAAAGAGTATGTCAGGAACTCAGAAAATTTATGAGCACACTTCTTTAGGTGTCCGTAGTAGTCCGTTCTCAAAGCAATACCTAAAAGTTGGTAATTTATAAAGGAAAGAGGTTTAACTGATTCACAGTTTTGCAGGCTGTACAGGAAGAGTGATGCTGCCATATGTTTGGCTTCTGGGGAGGCCTCGAGAAACTCACAACCATGGTGGAAGATGAAGAAAAACAGGCATGTCACATGGCTGGAGCAGGAACAGAAGAGTGATGAGGGAGGTGCTACACATTTTTAAATGATCAGGTCTCGGGAGGACTCACTCACTATCATAAGGACAGTACCAAGGGGGGATTGGTGCTAAACCATTTATGAGAAATCTGCCGCTATGATCCAGTCACCTTCCTTCCCCCCAGGCCCACCTCCAATATTGAGGATTATATTTCAATATGAAACTTGGACATGAACATACATCCAAACTACATCAGTGACCATACTGAGTGCTAAGTGTTTTAGGAACTATAGTCCTGGAAATGAAGGTATGAGTTGTCCCGTGAACAAAAAGCAGCAAGGGTGAGTGGAACGCAGAGTGAAAGGTAGAAGGAAGTAATGAATATCAAGCACAACATTAGTAACAGTACAGTACAGTAATTAGTAACCCCAGCTGTGGAACTATAACTTTTCTTCTAAGTCTTCTACTGTATACTTCTTTATTAGAAACTGAGAGTCAGGAATAGAGAGTATTTAGAGAGTATTTAACTTGAGTCATGAGTCACTTGACTAATATAAATGGTAGATTCTAGCACGTGCTGTTGATGCCATGCCCATATGTGCTTAATACTAACATCCTCCCTTGGAGGCTGCTTACCATGATCAGCTGTGACCCTCTGCCTGACATCTTTTTTACTCTCCCATGGTAGCATGCCAATCCAGTGTGCAAAGGAAGGTAATTAAAGCTAGAGAGTAAATGTCCCAAAAATAGTGCTCACCCTAGCATTGATAGATGATAAATGGTAAACAAATACCCCAGCTTCTTTGCCTCTCTGTGTGGATAACTCTGAGACATATTCCACCCTGCCTTTTAGAGTTCTTCAGCAGGGTTGAGCTCCAGCTATACATTGCAACTTTCTGGATAATGCCTCTTCATTGACTTGTATCCCTGCTTTGTAGACTCATGCTCTCAATTAAATAGCCTCAGATGAGTGGTAACAACTAAAATCTAAAGTAATCAATTATTTTTATTTTTTGTGGCAACAAGTGATTTTTTTCTCTCCCAGTTTTACCTGTTAGGCTAACAGTGTTACATAATTTTTAATGGCTATCTCTATTTTCTCTCAAATATTTTCAAACTGCCTAGAAGTAATGTAACAGCAAGATTTTTATCACCACAACTGGTGGATACCTGGATCACTCCATTGCACATTTGTTATACTTCTTAACTCTCCATGGATATTTCCTGGCATCATGTCAGAAATAAAATATTTCACTTGAGTCCTTAGCCCAGAGTCTGCCTCTTTGGAATCCCAAACCAAGAAACATATCTAATGAAAGGTAGATAACAAGATGATGCCTGACCTCTATCAATTAGGTATGGGTTCATCTGTAAGTAATAGAAACCATACAAATAAAGGCTTAAATACACAATGCTTTGTCTAATATTACAACAAATTTGAAAGTCTTCAACCCAGGGCTGTCACTAACTCTCAATTTTGCCCACAAGGACCCAGACTCTTTCTCAGGCCTCCACATACACGTTCTTTTGCCTCATGTCACAAGAAGGCTGCCACATTTCTAGGCCTCACATCGTTTTCCAGGCAGGAGGAGTAGGAAGTGTTAAAGGGAAGAGACAGAATCAGCAGACTTAATGCTTCTCAGTGAGAAAATATCCTACAAAAGGAATTTTGGAAAGTTGGAGTGTGAGCAATTGAGTTTATAGCAGTGTAGGCTCCATAGTAAAGGTCTGGGGAGACAGGATGAAAATAGGGGCTTAATCTATCAACCCACAGTGTATTATATGAATAGGCAGAATCAGAATTTAAAAAAGGAATCTAAGTTCTAATTCAAATACCTTTTTCATTTTCCAAAGGAAAATTATAAATAGAAAGATTACAATGTTAGGCTATAATGTAACACCTTGGAGTATTTTTAAAACGAAAGCATTTGAAGTAATTCACTGGATTTAGTTGTAAGGATTCACATGTTCTAATTATTAATTCAAAAAGTGTATATTAACATATATAAAAGTATATATTATGTACCCTCCATGACATGACAGACAAGATTTCTGTTCTTCTTAAATGTCCATTCTGTGGGTTAACTCACTCAAACTGCCTGATTTGAAACAGAGTACCTGATGTCAACCTTATCTTCCTTTGGACCATAAAAAATAAAATTACATCATAAAAATTTGCAATAATGTTTTTATTATGATTGTAAGAATATTTTCACCCTCTTAATCACTGGAAAAACATCAATTTGTTTTTCTGATTCTAAGTTTTATCGGCAAATTCCAAATAATTTCAGAAACATTATTTCTCTCTGAGTACAAAGATATCCAGAAACTTTAGCCTCAAAAACTGTAAATTGTTGAAAATTGTTAAAGCCCTAAATATTTTTAAAAAGCCAAGAATCAGGAAGTACCTTTTCCTGTTCATAGCCTTGAGCCACTGCCTAGATCCCCCACAGGCAGTTGTTTGCCTTCTCTTGCATCTCTGCCTTGTAGACGCATGCTTCCAATTAAATAGCCTCCGATGAGTGCTGACAACTAAAATCTGAAGCATTCAATTATTTTTATTCTTTGTGGCAGCAAATGGTTTTTTCTCTGCCGGTTTGGTCTGTTAGGCTAACAGTCTTATATATTTTTTAATTGCTATTTCTATTTGCTCTCATATTTTCAAACAGCCTAGAGGTAATGTAACAGTAAGATTTTTAACACCACAACTGGTGGACACCTGGGTCACTCTATTGCACGTTTAGGACATTTAGGGAAATTTCCCAAGCTGTAGCAAAGCTGTTTCTGTGTGCTCACTCACTTCGGTCTGCAGCTTTTCTGAAGACTATATATATATATATATATATATATTTTTTTGTTGTTGTTGTTGTTGTTGTTGTTGTTGTTCCCCCTGGGAGATTTTTAATTTTTAAATACATGAAATTTTAAAACCAAATCAAGTACAAAGTTAATAATATAGAATTTTATAATGACTTTTATTTTAGCAAGGACAGTATTTTTTTCTAATTGTGTCAATAGAATATTTAAAATATATACCAAAATCATGAATAAATATTACTCCTGACAGTTTAACTTCTTAATCAATTCCAATAGTTAAAATTGATGTTTTGTATTTTTTGCATCCTTGATTTTTAAAAAATGTTAGTATTATAGAAGTTTGAAGGAAAATACATAAATATATGGTGGCATTAACTGGTAGATTCATATGGGTCAGAATCTGGTTCTTATCTTTCTTTTCAAGTATGTAGAAACTTAAACTTGTTGATGTCCAGGCTCCAATTAGGGAAAGCTAGTTTCTATGGACTAAATTGAGAGACCAGAATATATAAACTAGAAAATGGAATATATACCCTAGAATATATAAACCCATTAAAAGAGGTGTGCTGAGCTACTATTTGGCCTAATGAGAACTTTTTATCACTATAGGAAGGCAACATGAAAACCAGGCTATCAAAAGCTTCTTGGAGAGCATAGAATATGAATAGGGAATTTAGTTATATGACATGAATGTTTATTGACAACATATTGTGAATGCGCTATTGACAGAAATACCTATAGAGATGCTTTCGAAAATTTGAGACAAATATTTCATTGTTGAAATTACTGGGGAACACTACTAGTAATTGGGAAAAAGCAGGGATTCTAGAAATTCTGAAATTTAAGGGTGAGTCCACATAATGTATTTTCCTTCATTTTTCATGATTTTCAAACGCTCCATTGGACACTCATGTTAAAAAAAAAAAAAGACAACTCATCTGTTGCAGTGATTCACGTCAGTAATCCCAGCACTTCGGGATGCTGAGGCCAAATCACTTGAGCCTAGGAGTTTGAGACTAGCCTGTTCCTGTTTCTACAAAAAATTTAAAAAAATTAGCTGGGTTTGGTGATACATGCCTGTGGGCCTAGCCGCTTGAGAGGCTGAGGTAGGAGGATTGCTTGGATGAGGCTGCAGTGAACTGTGATCACATCACAGAATACCAGCCTGGGCAATAGAGTGAGACCCTGTCTCAAAAAAAGTAAAATAGGAAAAAAATCAAGTCTGTGCATATAATCTAATCATAATTTATATATTAGATCAAAGTGTTTTTTTCCTTCTTGATTTTAATATACAGTGAATAATCCTGACATAAAACTAAAATATAAATCATGGGAAGAGTTTACCTTGTTTTATTCAAAACGTTACCAAAAGTTATTTAAAATGATAGACTGGATAAAGAAAATGTGGCACATACACACCATTGAATACTATGCAACCATAAAAAAAGGATGAGTTCATGTCCTTTTCAGGGACATGGATGAAGCTGGAAACCATCATTCTCAGCAAACTAACTCAAGAACAGAAAAACCAAACACTGCATGTTCTCACTCATAAGTGGGAGATGAACAATGAGAACACATGGACACAGGGAGGGGAACATCACACACCGGGGCCTGTCAGGAGTAAGGGGGCTAGGGGATGGATAGCATTAGGAGAAATACCTAATGTAGATGACAGGTTGATGGGTGCAGCAAACCGCCACAGCACATGTATACCTAGGTAACAAACCTCCACATTCTGCACATGTACCCCAGAACTTAAAGTATAATAATAAAAAATAATAATAAAAAAGAAAAGCATGTTACTGATGGCTATGCTTTGTGTCACCTACCTAAGTTACATATATTATTCAAAATGTGGTTGTCCCTTGAAATTATTTAACATATTTGAAACTCTTTTTAATATATTTAAAAACAATATTACTAAATTTGCAAGCACAAAAGAAGTGCAAACATTTATATAATTTTGTTACCAATGCCAGCTTAAAAATAATTTATATTGCCATTCTATACATTGCCATTATTTATATTTTTAATGCAGCAATGAAAACAATCTATGCTTTAAAAATAAACAAAAATCAAAATTAGTTATCTCTTTTGGTTTTATTCTACCTCTTCCTCATATCTATCCACAACTTTTCTATAACCTCTTATATTATGGTTTATTTGTCCAGTTCCCCCTCGCATTATCTATTGAAAGTTATAGTTTCCAAAGTATAAGATACTGACTAGATGAGATGGGGTTTCAAATTAGAATATCATATTGCTAAATTTTCTCCATAGTAATAGTCTATAATTTGTCTTGGCATATTCTCTCACTTCAATTAATGTTATTTACATTTCTTCTTAAACAAAAATAAGTCCACTGTATTATTGCTTATCATCACATCATTTTGTCTTTTAGTGCTCAATTGTACTTTCATTTTCTTGTCATTTATGCATCGATTGCCTCCTGATTTTACTTCACTTAAACCCAGACATTTATTTAAAAAGGAGGTG
This sequence comes from Pongo pygmaeus, assembly GCF_028885625.2. Taxonomy (NCBI): domain Eukaryota; kingdom Metazoa; phylum Chordata; class Mammalia; order Primates; family Hominidae; genus Pongo; species Pongo pygmaeus. The sequence continues at coordinate 13,459,817 of NC_085930.1, read as the reverse complement.
TTGGCAATAGTCAACTTGTGAAATCTGGTGTAGTTACATCTGCATATTGTATATTAATAATTTCTTATTTTGAATATTAGTAATTTCTCTCATCTTCTAGACTATTATATGTCTACACATATATACATTTACAGACACAGAATAGTTCTATTAGCTAAAAATTTTATTTCCAATTATGCTATAGGACAAAGTTTAGCAACAGAAATCAATTGCTGGGTCTGTTAAGATTGAGAGCCACTGGCCTCAATCATACTGCTTCTCAATTTTTAACTACTAATCTAGCACAGTAATCTTAGATATCAGTCCTTTCCATGAACACTGTAAATAGGGCATTGGGAACATTGAAAAAATAGATAGATAGATAGATCGATCGATTGATCTGTGGCAATGAACCAAAAAAGAACAAAAGTGAACACATTCTTTCTTTAGCTGTTTAAGTACTATTCATCCCATTACAGTCATGTCTAGGCACTCTTGGCCTTTAATAGTCTAACTTAATAATACCTGTCTTTGACTTGTAAAGTAAAGCTATCAGTGGGCAACACATTTATATTATTTGCATGTTTAAGGAGAACACTGTACTGTCACCTTCATTTACAAACTACAAATAAATTTTATTCATTTCTCATGTGTTCTACTTGAACCTTCTTTTAAATCTGTCATCCTTCCCATCTCCTCCATGAAAAAAAAAAAAGAATCATTTCTTTCATAATTAAAGAAAATCACCATTAAGTTGAAAATACCCTAACCTGCCTCTTCAGGAACACTTTGATGTACTCCTATGTTTTGTCTGAAAGTCTAAGGATGAAGGTTGGTGAGCAAGCAAAGGTGTGATGATATAAGCAGAACAAACTGCATAAAGGGAAATGCATTGTTACCTTTGCATTCAAGGTCAATTGTATTTAAATTTAATTTAGTATTTCATGCAAACATATGGATCTCTAACTTCTTCAGTTTGATATTTGAATTCCCTCATTCCACAAATTTTTATTGCACATATATTGCATTTTTAAAAATGATTCTTAGGAACCCTTTGAGGCATAAAATTCTGTAATTCCATATATATAAAATATCTGCCTTTTATAGTAGACAAATTGATTTCTAATAGGCTATAATTGTTTCACACAGATCATCCAAAGTCCAGCTACCATAATATGTCTGGATTGAATCTTAAGGATTCTTCCTGTTATTCATGTAAGTACACAGCATGTATGTAGGTGTAAGTAATACTTTATGCATACAGCCAATTGTACAGTAAAATATACACACAATTTATATACATGAAAATATAATTACAAAAATATGTTTTGGTCTAAATTGTAAGTGAAACAGCTTATTTAATATGAATTAAATGATTTCAGAATCAATAGTTTTTCTGGGAAAAATATACTTTTAAAATTGTTTCAGAAATGTGTTTTAAGGCTCTGGTGTTGTTTCAAACGTGAAGAACACACAGCACACACAAATCAGTCAGTTTTATTAGCCAAGGAACTTCTAATGCCTGAACTGCCCTAAAAATTAACCTATTGTCATTATATACACATCAGCACAATTGAACTAAAGTTTCCACCGGAATTAGTTGATTAGTGTTGGTTAAATTAGTCCCTCCATTTCATTTGTGGTGGCAGGCACATTTTCCTATATGCTGTGTGATTGACAGACTTAGTTGGTGGAACAAGGAGCAACCAGTGCTCTTATATCTCTTTAGCCTGAGGCATCCTCACTTCCCATCTCCATGCTGTTTCTTTTTTTGGAGGTAGGGGGAGACCTGCTTCCCAGAGTGCTCATGATGTTCACTAATAATATCAGGAGCTTGAAACCCTCTTTGTACATTCCCTTCTCTCAGGGGAGCACTATGATTTACACACCTTGTGCCTGGAAGGACTGGAAGAGAGAGATAGAGAGAGAGAGAATGAGAAGGGAATGCTGTATGTTTGAAATTACCATTAATGAGGTTATTCCAGTTTTAGAGTCCCTGTGGCAGGCAGAATTTGAGGAAGGAGAAAAGGAGAAAGCTTAGTTGTAATACAGTGCCTGACAAATGACAAGCACTCAACAAGTAGGTTGATAAATCACAGGTTGATTAGGTCAAATTTACAAATATCGGTGTTCTCTTGGAAAAGACCTCTTAAACACCAACAATACTTAAATACTACCCTACATTGGGATGACTCCAAAAAACGTCAAAGCCCACAGTAAATACTCTCTTTGCATTAGTAAGGAGGGAAGCTGCAACAAGTAGCAGGCATCCAAATCTCAATTAGGCTTCTTCTGTGCTTGACTTGCCTTGTGATTGAGAGTTTGAAAACCTCAGGAGAGGAAGAAAAATGGTTTATGTAATTTCCATTGGCCTTCACTGCAGCCACATAGGTTGCCATCTAAATCAACTTGCTGTTGGCAGTCGCTGAGACCAGCAGTGGATTGACTGTATTCAGACGTATGTGTCATGTTATGACAATGGAATTAAGGGAACAATATACCTTGGCAATCGTAATAGACTTTTGCCTTAAAGTCAAGAACACACAACGCTCTATTACATCCCTGAAAGTATTTACAAATGACTTAAATTGGAACACATTATTCTTTTCACAAAATGCAATAAATGCTATTTCATCATGTCTTGTAAGATTTTACAACCTTCAAAGGAGTTAATGTCCAATGGTTGATTGGTTTTATGCTTTTGCTGGCCAACTCATATTTTTTAAGTCTAATAATTTTCAGAGGCAGTGCTGAGATTTCAGAGCATAAAGTATTTTTAAGATAGGAAAAGAAAGATAAAGATCCAAAAGGAAGTTTGCCAAAAAACATATATTGTCTATTTCACCAGAGACATCTCGCCAGTGTGACACAAAAGAAAAATACCCCATATTGGTGTATTGTTTCAAGGCATATATAATCATAATGTCACATCTAACTCCCCTTTCCCTGATCTTGACATGTTGGCAATGTTCCAGTCAATAAGTTATTGAGGGGCTGTTTCATTACCCGGCATTAGCCTCAGAGGTAGCAGAAGATGCTATCCTCTATTTTGAGGGGAACATGAGATAGATCCAAGGACATTAATTTGATGGTGAAACATTTCACCCAAGTACTTCCAACAAAATGGGCAATGCACCATGTCATTACCTGTTGCCTGAAAAAGAGATAAAAACTCTCCAAAATGACTCTTCTTCCACCTCAACAATCTTAACTCCCAACAAATTACACTGCTATAAAAAGAATGACTAATTATGCTTCCACTAGGTACTATAAAGTGTCCAATTATGGGTCTAATTAGAAGGGAAGGGCATAAAGTAATGGGTCTTTATTTAGAAATGTTGTTATTCTCAGGACACCCTTTAAAGTGGCTTCTGTGTTTTGTTTTATGTATTACATTTATTCTACCTTTCTGAAACTTGCTCAGATTTATCTCAATAGGACAACATCTGTCACATCTTGCATATTGCTTTAATTTGATTGTCCCTGACCCCTTAGGCAAATACAGACAGGTGGAAAACATACTGGCTATTTCACACAACATCTGTAGTCACTTTAGCCAGTCTTTTTTTATGGCTTGTCACAGCATGGGGCGGTTGGGGGGAGGGCTGCAGAAATGAAACTGCTTCCCTCTCATTGTAGCAAGGAGAGAAAAACAGGTGGAATTCCACCCTCTGTTTGCTGGAACACAGCTACGTGGATACTGGACCAGTTTTTAAAAGTTGGGGAAAAAGGGAAAAAAAGTCAACAATGGACAGTGTTCAGTTAAGTCATTGTCTTTATTCTGTAACTTAAGAGAGTTTAATAAATGACCATATACACAAACACACACACTCATACACTCACACACACATTCATGTACACAGTGTCTTTAGCAGCAATTTGATGTGATTAATGAGGCTGCTCTGGCACATCTTGAGGACAGCATATTAGTCACAGTTAATGACTCTTGCATAGCCTACTCAAAGAGAAATATATCCTTATTAAATGTTGCTATCATAAAGTTGGAATCGACTTCAAAATATTCTATGGTCAATGACCCTATTTCCAATATTGGTGAAGGGACACACCCCAAAATAGCTGGGATGGATAGACTTTTTAAAAGTTATTTTTAAGCAAGACAAAACAAGAGTGTAGTTTCTCCAAATGCCCTTCATGACAGTTCTGGCCTATAGTCATTATTTAAGCGAAGAAATCTTTCCTTGCAAATGAGTTTTTACTTTAATCCTTGTCAATTTCCTATTGTGTAGACAACAATAGAAGTGGAGAAAAATTACTCAGCTGTCTTATATACACACTTAATATACTTGGAGACGCTTGTTAAATGATCCTCTTGCCTTCTTTGCTATAAAATTTAAAAAGTTAATTTTGCTCCCAGGAATTAATTTTCATCATTTAAAGTGAGTCTTTTATTATTGTTTTTTAAATTTTTTTTTTGAAACTTCTAATTTAATGTCTCCAAAGTGTAGGGAGAAAGCTACCTCTATCATCTAGGGAAGAAATACCTAGAGTGTTCTTAAAAACTACGATTCGTGGGCACCCTCATCTATCCAATGAGAATGTCTGTGGCTAAGGCCCAGACTCTGCATTTTAGCACGAATCCTGAAAGACCCTTATGCATATGTTTGAGCATCAGCACTCTAGTTTCTCTTTAATTAAATCACCCAGATATCTTTTCTGCAAGGCACAGAAAATATATTATCTCTAGTAGTAAACTTCAATTTCATCATATCACCTTTTCTATATATCTAAGATTAATCAAAAGTTAAACATGGCCCTTCCAATCTATTTATATCCCCTACAGCGATTCCTCAATTGTTCATCAACCAGTTTTCTAAAAGGATTTCACCTTTTTCTTGTATGTTCTCCTAATTTGACTGTAAGGAGATTCCTATTAGTCTTTTCTTTTTCCTCAGGCCCCATATTTTCTGTATTTCTTATTTCCTTGCCTTTACTCACACCTTTTATACTTTTGAAATGACTTTTTTCCTCTTTCCTTTGCATATCTTAGCTACCTGGCCTGTCTAAGTTAAGATCCATTTTATACCACGAGTTCTTTTAAACCGAACCAACCAATTGTGGCTGAGCAGTTACTGAGCTTATAATCAAATCTCTATTTGATAGTCAATATTCTGTAACCTAAAAAAAGGACCTGCATTTCATGTGTGTTTATACTTAACTAATTTCCATAAATATATTCACTTATTCTTTTTATTGGCAAATAATAATTGTATATATTTATGGGGTAAAACATGATGCTTTGAGTTAATATTTAAATTATTCATAAATTTATGTCATCACACCATTATGTCTTGATTTTCTGTTTTTCAAGTATTTAATATTTGGGGCCATATCATATACAACTTTCTTAAAAGATCCCAGCATAATTATTTGCATACATTTCCCATCCAGTATGTCTTACCTTTGTCTATGTAGACCTTCTAGAGTATACACAAGATCTTCTAGAGTATACACCCACTGAGGAAATATCAACAAAATCAGTCTTACTTATTTAAAGTTTAAGATATCATTTTTATATTAACATTTCAGAACATGTTTACAGCCACTCCTTCCAGTTTCATCCTAGTCATTTTCTGCTTAATCTACTGCTCCTGGTTTCAATTCTTAACATTATCTCAACACCACTTTTCCAAAAACTACCTAGATTTATACTAAACCTAAAATCTGATTCTTGGTCTTCAGTTTTTTTTTTTTTTTTTTTTTTTTTGAGTCTCACTCTTGTCACTCAGGCTGGAGTGCAATGGCGTGATCTTGGCTCACTGCAACCTCCGCCTCCCAGGTTCAAGCAATTCCGCTGCCTCAGCCTCCCAAGTAGCTGGGATTACAGGCTCCCATCACCACGCCTGGCTACCTGGCTAATTTTTTGCATTTTTAGTAGAAACGGGGTTTCACCATGCTGGCCAGGCTGGTCTTGAACCCCTGATCTCAGGTGATGCACCCGACTCGGCCTCCTAAAGTGCCGGGATTACAGGCGTGAGCCACCATGCCTGACCGATCTTTAGTCATTTTTGATCACTTTTAATATTTACTGTTGGTGACCATCTTTAAATTTTACCTTAACTTTGCTTATGCTTCATTTCTGTACCTTGTATCTTGGCTTTAATTCTTCCATTTATTAGAGTCTGACTGCGGGTTTAACCCAATGCTGAGTCAGTTCCTACATTGTGTATGCTTTTTTCTCCACTCCCTTGGAGAGCAGGATATATTTTTGTGGTTCCCGTGAACATTTAACCAAAAAACTCCAGGTGTTTTCCTTTAGTTGTGGCCTTTCTCTAGCATTTCAAACCTGTAAGATATCTACACGTATAATTCTATAATTACTCAATTATATTTTTCTCTTTTGCCTTTTTTTTATATTGCATGATGATTCCTAATTCTATTATTTGTTTTCTGATGGCCATTTATACTTTCATGTGCTCAGACTCAAAACAGCTAAACCATAGCTCATCAAACTCTGCTGCAAGTCAGTTCTGTCTCCATTCCTTTTTCAGTCTAGAATCAACTGTCAATTACAAAGTCTCAGCTTCCAAATTTGAGGTTATTGGGACTTTCTCTCATCATCTAAAGAATTATCAGAAGTGATTGCTTTTTCCCATCAAAGTTTGAGTGGGTGATATGCACTCCCTGACTTGGTTGGGAATTTGGCAATCTATCTAACTGATACTCTTTAAATATATTATCATCAACATTCATGTGGTGGGATTAGGGGGCAACTCATTTCAAATTATTAAAAAAGTGTATGCAGAAAAAGATTCACATACTAATTCCCTTTCACTATCCAAAGCAGCATCAATATTGTATAAAATGGGCAGTATGCTGCCACATGAATTTTCTCCTGTTACTTTCTAAAATAGACATTTTCTTAGAAATTTTCCTGAAGAATTTAAAATATAGAAGGTAAAATGAATTCTTTTGTTTCTGATACATCCTATTCTATTAGTTCTGATACATCCTATTCTATTATCTATTATTCTGTTAGCCAATGGTGATCACCAAATGTAAGCTGCTGTATCACATATATGTTACAACACATATATGTTAAAGCACTTCAGCCCATTCTTGTGCCTCCTCAAGTAAGTTTGAAAGTTTTTTTTAAATTTGCATAAAGTGCTGTATAATTGATGGGACTAAATCAATGTACATTCTGTTAATTCAATGATGTTTTTATGGATTGGTATCTTTGGAGAAAATAGTGTCTAAATTCTTTGCTTCTGACTGCTTTACCTTCCCAGAAACCACTTTCCATTTAATCATAGGATCTCAGTTATCTTGTTTCGACTTGCTTCTTTATCTGGCCTTTATGTACAACAAATCCCCCTTTTCATTTTATTGCTGAAAGTTAAACCTCTGTCTCATTTTTACTGAAACACAGATGTGTTAATTTCAGCACCTGGCCGTTATTTGTATTTCTCTCTCTGTTGGAATATCAACAAATATTTATTGAGCAAATTACTAAGAATACAGCCTTTTGAATTCAGATACAACTAGGATGAGATTTCATCCTATCAGTTCAAAGCAGTTTGACCTTGCAATCATAATTCAACCATTGAAAAATTCACTTTTTTTTCAGCTATGGCTTAGAAATAATGGTGAGTCCTATCTGATCACTGCTAGATAAGAGGATTAACTGATGTAACATATTTTCTCAATTATTTGCAAAATTACTGGTACAAATAAATACTGAGTAATTGTTGGCTTTTTATTAGTAAAAGTAATGATTGGATAGTGGTAGTAGAGTAAACACAGTAATGTGCAAAGCATGCTGGATACAGGAAATACAGTGGAAAACGCAGGAAAGATGTTTTCTCTCCTCTCATGGACTCTACAGATTAGAGAAGAAAAAAAAAGTAATCCAATATTTAGAATAAAGATTGTACTATACTATTACACAGCAAGGGAGCCAAACTAGTTTTGACGTCTGTAGAGGTCTCCCTGACAGAATGGGGCTATGAGATGAGGAAATATAAAAGGTAGTCAGGATAATGGTGGAGGTGAGGGAGAGAAAGGATGATACTCAGGCAGAAAAAGCAGCATGCATGAGGGTCTAGAAGAAGAGGCAAATTTGAGGAAAGTAAACAGTCCTGCATCTCTAAAATGTAGCAAGCTGAAAACAAGGGAAATTGTCAAGGGATTAATTCACTGTTAGGTAGGATTCAGATCGTGTGGGGTTCTTTAGGCTTTATAAAATACTTTTTACTCTATGCTGAAATCATTACAGAAAGATGTTAATCAACAAAGAGCCTTGATTGAATTTTTATTTTTGCATATTGTATGTTTCCTAGGGCTTCCCTAACAGATAATTACAAACCAGGGAGTTTAAGACAACAGAAAGGTATTCTTACATTTCTGGGAGCTAGAAGTCTGAAATCAAGGTGTTGGTAGGCAGGGCCATGATCTGAAGGCTCTAGGTGAAGATCTTTGCTTGCCTCTCCCTAGCCTCTGTTGATTGCTGGCAACCTTTAGTTGCCCCTTGGCTTATACGTGCATCCAATTTCTGCCTCCATCATCACGTGGCCTTCTCACTATTGGTCTCTCTATCTACATTTCCCGCTTCCTAGAAAGACATCAGTCACTGAGTTAGGGCCCACTCTAATCTAGTACAGCCTCATATTGATTATTTTCAAGTAAGCTCACATGCACAGGTATTGGGAGTCAGGACTTAAACATATCTTTTTAAGAAATGCAATTCAACCCACAACACTTATTATTATGGTTCTATTTTGGACACTGAATTCTAACAGAATAATTAGAAGCAGAGGGGAGAGTTAGAAGGATTTAGCAGAAGTACAGCAAATAAGAACAGTGGCCTGAACAAGCATTGTGTTCATGGGGAAAGGCATTTTTCAATTCAAAATTTGAATTCTGGAGGTAGGTTGTGCAAGAGTTGTTTATTGATAAATATTTTGGGAGAGGGGTGAGAGAGAGAAAGTTAATGATGATGCATAGTTTCTTGCCTGGACAAGTAGATGAATGGTACACTGAAAAGGGAAATAGTGAAGAGAAGCTGGAATGGGATATAATTGAAAGAGCCATCATTCCATTGCTTCAGGTCCTTTTCTCTGTCTATAAGGTGCTAGGCAGCAGATACAGAGGTGACTCTGACAGTTAAAGGCCTGCCCTCATGGAACTTATGGCTCTTGCTAGTCACATAGAAGTTGACATCTGCTTTAATAGGAATTCCATAACATTTTAGAATGTGAATCAAATATCTACTGCAGTCATCAATGTTTTATAAAATTGCGGCTGCGTCTGCTTTTATATCTGTTCATTCCCAGGCTCTTAATAGGATCCCTATCTCTTGAAGACTTTCCTGAGCAAAGATTTGTGTAATCTCTTGATATGGTAATTTTCTATTTCTAATTTAGTTGCCTATAAAATCAACCTTTGTATCACCTGACATTTACTATCTGTACTTCCTTTCTTTTTTGCCGTCTACGTAAGTTTTTAACTCTAGTTGATCCATTCTTTTCAACTGACTTTCTCATCTTTCCTCCCAGCTGGTTTGTTTGGATAAAAGTCTGCTTTGGTCCATGCAATGTGTCTAGTCTTTTACTCCCAGCCATGTGATCTTGTCTCTGCTGTTAGGTTCCTGGGCACGCTTCAGTTTGTACCATTATTTGTTGGTTACAGACTTTCTGCACCACAGCAGTGATTGAGGGTCTTTTCACAGTTCTGGCATTTTTCTCTCCATCATGTACACACAGGCTTTTTAAGTTGAGCATTCCTAAATGTATTCATTCATCCACTCAACCATTCGTACACTCATTCTCTCACCAGATATACATTGAGCTGCTGCTTCATTCCACTCATTGTACAAATTCTGGGGAATCAAAGACTAATGCGATGCAGTTCCTTTTTTAAGAGTTTAGAATGGAGATCCAGATAAGTCAACTGACGATACAAACCGTGTGATGAATGTGAAGGTTTAAGACAAGTGCACAGGTGGAGCACATATTGTAGACTGGCCAGGTGAATAGGAGACAAATCAGAAAAGGCTTCTCAGGGCAAGAGACAGATAAGCTGAATCATGGAGTTATAGGAGACCTATCCATGAAAATCATGCCAGTGGGAGGGTGAAGGTGGGAAGGGAAAAATTGAAGGGAAAGGGGCACAGGAGGGGAAAATAGCAAATATAAATCTCAGGAGGTGAGAGAGAATATGGCCATTCTAAAATTGCAGAAGTGTGTGCTGTGTGTGCTGTGAAAAAGTGGGAGAAGAAAAAGATACGACCAGACTAGTAGGTAAGGGCTGGGTCAAGATTTATATGCTTGTCTGTCTTATCCTGACCTAATGCTTTATACGAAGGACTCATTGTCAGCTGTGTTTCCTGCATTGAAACTAAGTCCTGACATGTCTATATTCCCTCATTGTTCTCTAACGTCACTTATACAATTTCCTTCATTTTAATGTCTATATACATACATAAGTAGAGATGCGCTTTCATAGGTAGGCTTGTGCCAGGTCATGGGGCCCTGCAAATGCTATGTACCATGCCGTAGAGTCCAGCAGTTATTCTGTAGACAGTAGTTAAGCAAGTTGTGTTTTGAATGCAGCTTGAATAAAATTACCATAGCAGTGTTTTAGAGGGTTGACACACTGAAATATTTAATTGATGAAGGGTGAAGTCAGTGGGGATGGGCCAGTTGAAGACCATCTCATGCAGTGATAGAGAACACGGACTCTGGGTAGATGTTGTGGGTTTGTATTGATAACCCAATTACTAGGAGTATAATTTGGGAAAGTAACCTTAGTTCTCTCTGCCTCAAAATAGAGATTAAAATGGTGGTTGTGACTATGACAAAGCATAGTCGTGTGGATGAAATTAATGAAGACAAGTAAAGCACTTATAATATTGGACAATAATAAATTACTATTATTGGACACAACGAAGTCTTCAACTAATGTTACTTTATTATGTTACCAAAATAGATCTTGATCATAGAGATCCATGGTAGTAAAGCAATGATTCATTTAAAAATAAACCCTTCAAAGCTGTATTTATGTAGTCAGAGTCCATATAATGCTAGTAAATTAAAATAACTGTTAGTTTTTCATTATTCCTAAGGCTGCCATTACAAACTACCAAAACCTGGGTGATTTAGAACAACAGGAATGTATTCTCACAGTTCTGGAGGCTAGACGTCCAAAGCAAGGTGTTGGCAGAGCCATGCTTCTACTGCAGCCTGTAAGAAAAAGTCCTTATTCGGCTCTTCCAGCTTCTGGTATCCTCAGATCGTCCTGGGTTTGTGTCCAATATTCACATGTCATTCTTTCTATGTCTCTTTGCATAGACTCCCTCTATACATGTCTGTGTCCAAATTTTTCTTTTCTTTTTTCCTTTTTTTAAAAAAATTAAAAACACCTGTTATATTGGATTAGGATCCAATATAATAACCTAATCTTCACTTGATTACACCTACAAAGACCCTGTTTTGAAAAGGGATCACATTCTGTGTTACTGGAGGTTGGGACTTCAACATATCTTTTTCAGGGGAACACAATTCAATCCATAACATCACTTGTGCAATGATTGTAAAATGTTAAAATTTCTAAAATGTTACAAGTGAGGCTGAGTTTTAGCAAGTAAACAGTATTGCCACTAACCAAAGTTAGTAACATGGGCTTTATTTTCAATATTTGGTCAAGGACCTAGAATCAGTCAACAGGGCAATATGTTTTAAATAAGGAAGTAGTAAAGAAAACTAGTCAACTTATTTTTTCTTATTGAGAAATAAAACAAATTTGATTTGTGATTCATTATTCAAATATCAGTGAAACCAGAATACGGCAACAGGATTTTGCAATGTCATTTGGTAGAAATGAAACATAAAAACTATGATAGAGAAAAATACTAGATCTGAAATGGGTATGAGAATTCTCAATAACACCTTGCACTTCAGGGAATTAACTTTGTGAGCTGCTTTTCCATGAGGAACACGTTTATATCTAATATAACACATTAGGGAAGAATAGCAGGCCGTACATTCATCACATTCTGCCCTCCCCCCCACCCACACACAAATAATGTAGTGTTACTTGTACATTAATCCTCATTTTTCACATTAAAACTCCATTGCTGAAAACCAGAGTAGGGAAACAGTAACTGGAAATTAGAAAAAGAAATTTATAATAATATTTAACACTTGTATGCCTAATAATAGATCAGAAAAAAAGTCTCACTTTTGAATTTGGAAGGTGCGTAGAACAAGGAGGGAAGTAATTGAGTTTTAGATATTTATTAGGACATGCAAATAATGAATAATAGACTCATTGGAAAATAATTTAAGAAATTGGAGTAGTAAGTTTTAAGAGATTAAAGAACTAAATAAACGAGATTTTCATTTTTCTTGTACTGCATTAAACTCATTGATTTTTTTTTACATATGGGAAAGGGGTGGAAAAATTGAAAATAAAAATATGACAATTTTATCAGCTAATAATCCAGTTTTACGTCATATAAAATAAACAAACAACTCTGAGAGATGGTCAGTAGTAGATAATTAACAGGACCAAAATTTTTTGGCGTCATTGAATCATATATTGAGGATTATCTGAAGAATGATGATAGATGAAAAAAATTAAAATATTTCATGAAAAGAATTAGAGATAAGATGGATGAGGAAGTATTACTAACCTTGCTCCTTCAAATAAAAAAAAAAAGATTATAACCAAAATATGCAATCCTCAGAACGTAGACTTTAGGAAAATTTATTACTCAAAAATTAAATATTGGCTGCCAGCAAATTGATTTATTATCAGAAATAGTGTTACATATCAGGAACAAATGAAAAAGAGAGAAGGGAATAAAAATTTCATAGGTATCTACTAGGTGAGGCACTTTATATATGTTATCCAATTGAATTTTTATAAAAAAGAACTCTGTAAATTATTATTCCCATTTGATATGTGAGGCAATGAAGGCAAAGAACACATAAGTAGCCAGCCCATGGGTATAACTAGTGAGTGTGGAATCATTATTCACATATTTTTTTTTAAAGTCCAAGCCTTTCTCACACCAACATAAAGAATTCCCAAGGAAAAAAAAATTCTAAACTTGATAGATAACAATGTCACATTTTTTATTCAATTGAATTTCCGAAGGCCTAGTGGCTTTTGACAACAATTCCCCAAGGCAGCCCTTATTTGTTTTAGAAAATGCTGGTCCATGTCTTTGGAATAAAGTAGAGAAAATTAACATAGCAAATAACATGGAATAATACACTTTACCTGAAGATGTTCCTGAGAAAGTACAATTAGGTAATATCAGCATCTTCATTTCCACTTATTATTGAAATGGCAAGTCCACAACTATGGCCATAATTCTGAGACTGGGCTCAAGGCCCTGCATTTGTTCCTGCTGAGCGGGACTGAGGATGTGTCACAGACTTTTCAGAGAAGCTGTCCAGCATTAATTCAGGTGCTAAACCCATTCCAGTCTAGTTCCTCCCATACATTCCAGCTTTCTTTCTGTGGCTGCTTCATCAACCCCAGATTCCCATAGTTTAGGTTTTTCCTCTGAATCTCATTTCTGTATTCCTTCTTTTTCCCTTATTTGGATTTGCTTTTTCCCCCTATGATATTAGTCCCTGAGCTTAGGCTGCCCCTGCTCTATTCAGAAGGTTAAGTGGAAACAATTTGGGCAAAACACTTTAAAGGGAAATGACCTGATTTATACTCAAACGATTCCAATGAAAAATTGTATGGTTTTATTATTTTGTATATGTCAGATGCAAATTTATTGGACTAAAATCAATAAGCAAAGAAATAAAAATAAAGAAATTGTAGCTAACACATTAACTATGGTTAAATTGTTATTCTAATGCCGTGAAACGAAAAGTTCATGAGGAACATTTTAAGACAATTTAAGTTAAAGTCCAAAGGATCAAGGTATGTCGCAATACAGATGAAAAAGCTTTCCCTAGAATTAAAGGCAAATGCTTTTTTTCATAGTTCAAATAATGTAAGCACTTACATGATTTTGTATTATATTTTTACATGTAAAATTAGTATGATGGCCAGTCTCTAAGATGTTCCCTAAAGATAGTTTTCCCTGAGAATTCATACCCATCTATTCATGCCAGGGCTGACTTGAGTTCCCGATAGAATAATGCAGAACTGATGACATATAACTTTCAAGACTAGGTTACAAGAGGCCTTGTAGCTTCTCCCTCGTTTTCGTGCGTTGTTCAGCCTGGGGAGAGCCAGCTGCCATGCCATTAAAACACCAAAGTATCCCACATAGAGAGGAACCAACTTGGCAGTCTTCAGATGAAAATACCTTTGAAGTGGATCTGCCAGTCCCAGACAAGCCTTCCAGATGACTCAGCTCTGGCTAATATCAGACTGCAACCTCAGAGCCCCTGCTATGTTTCTGAATATTTGATCTCCAAAAAAAGTATTAGAGACAATAAATAATTATTGTAAGTTGCAGTCACTAAGTTTAGGGTGATTCGTTTTGCAGCAATAGATAACTTAATACAATTAGATAAAGTGATACATCAACCAGACAAAAAGAAACATTCAGTTTGTTGCTTTTTCCAAAAGCAACATAAATCATCTATAATGGTTTTCTCTAAGCGAAATATTTGAGACTACTGTACATAGTAGCCAACAATGATCAGTAATCAACGGAGAATAAAACAGAGACGCGGTGTCATTCTGAAAAATCCTTTTCAAACTTTGATAGTTGGAATAGTGTTTTAGATTATCATATAAAAAAGTTATAAAACAATAAAATTAAATTCATTCATTTGTTTACAGTACATATTAACTGAGCACAGTATGGGCTGGCCACTTGTGTTTAGGTACTGGAGATGAAATAGCAAATAGTACAGCTTCCTCCATGAAGTTCACAGTCAATATATCACTACATTTTAATGTAGAATTAAAATTAAATAGGGTGTCTTATTTGCATTTTTATCTTCTCAGGTAACACATAAAAATCTGTATTTTCTTTAGTTTTATATTAGTCATTGAAAAGTTTCCTCTCGATTCCATGGTTCTGATGAGGGGCCAGCTGGTTTCTCAGTAATACTGAGAGAAGAAAGAAAATAACAATTGTAAAATTACTCTGTTTTTTAGAGAAATTATGGCATTATGATTGTGCTTCTTTTTTCATTCATTTATTCATTCGTTCTGGAAGCATTTATCAAATATCATCTATGTATCGTCAAGCCTTTAAGTATATTTTCATATTACAGAATATTAAAAGGACAAAATACTGACAACTTTTTTATCATCAAAAAAGTTTAAAACATTTATTATGCTCTATTTTTAAAATCTGTGACAGATAAAATAATTCAGTGTTTTTATTGAAAATTTAAAAAGTAATTTTAAACGTTTTAGCACATGGTTGATAGGTACAGCAAACCACCATGGCACACGTATACCTATGTAACAAACCTACACGTTCTGCACTTATATCCCGGAACTTAAAATAAAATTAAAAAAAAAAAGTTTCAGCATTTAATGAGATCACAAAAGAAATCAGATGCTATTATGTTCTTTTATTTTAAAATGTATGTTTATTTGAGAGGGAAACACAGTAGATTAGAAGAATTTTGGGGGTTAATATTTTACTTTCTGTGAAGGAATAATTGGAAAAAGGATACTAAGAAGCCTGAAATATAGTGGTCAGTCAATAATGAGTTTTATAATAATTATATTTTGGTTTTACAAATAGGTAGCCAATATTTACCTCTTAATAAAAATTAATGCATAAATTACTATTATGGATTTCTGGTTTTTCTTTGAAAGATATATGCATATATGTACATGTATATATGCCTTTTGGGTTGTGCTGTGTGTTTGAATATAGATGTATTTCAAGCATGAATTATATTATCTGAAAAGAGCCTTCATTAGAAGAGAAATTATTTCTAAAAAGTTTTTTTCTCCTTCACACTCCTCCAACTTAATTTGAAACAATTCAAACCCAAACAAAAGAATAATTCAGAGTTCACTTTCAGGCTTATAGTTAATTAACAATTTCAATAAAGAAGTGGTTTATTAGGTGTCTCACTGAAGTGCTTTAGGCTAATACCAGAAACAAAAAAGTTAAATTATAGTCAAAGTGGAACAAAATTTCAAAAAATTCTGTTTAATGTATCTCTTTGCTTTCCTAGGTACCCTGAAATTGTTACTTTTCAGCACAGTGAACTTAATGACATGCTTTTTCTTTCCCTGGTGACTTCCTATAGCTTAATTAGCTGATTCAGGTCAACTACCTGGTTCATCAGTTTTTGAACATCTGAGACTTAGTCTTAAATTCCCTTTTGAGAAATGAATTCCCATCACAAGGGCCTCGTGGGTGTGTATGTGTGGGAAAATAATTTTGAGCAATTAGGAATTAATGATGACCTTGCAGGGGATAGAAGAGGACATAATCATAAAAGTTGAACATACATCACTGGGAGTGAGTAGTGCACTACCATTAGCATAATTGGCTAGCGTTAAAATGGAGATATGTACAATTATTAAGGTTAGAAACTTTGAGAAAATCAGGAGGTACTGGAAGGTGCAACCTGAGATTTTACTCTTAGAAATCTCATCAGTGATAATTTGGAATTATATATAAATGAAATTGTTAGATTGGAATCTGGAGAATAATTCTAATGGAGCAAAAATAGAAAAAATACACTGCAAATGAAAGTGTCATGTAATGTTGCTGTATGTCAGACACTTATTGTTAAGAATAGGAATCTATACCTTGGGCTATGTGTTTAGACAACACCAGACAGCACCTCTTAACTGTGCGCTTAGAAAAATTGTTCTTAAAAGTGAGTATATGCCGGGCACGGTGGCTCACTCCTATAATCCCAGCACTTTGGGAGGCCGAGGCAGGTGGATCACCTGAGGTCAGGAGTTCCAGACAAGCCTGGCCAACATGGAGAAACCCCGTCTCTACTAAAAGTACACAAATTAGCCAGGCATGGTGGTGGGCACGTGTAATCTCAGCTAGTCAGGAGGCTGAGGCAGGAGAATTGCTTGAACACGGGAAGTGGAGGTTGCAGTGAGCCAAAATGGCAACACTGTACTCCACCAGCCTGGGCTACAAGAGCGAGACTCTGTCTCAAAAAAAAAAAAAAAAAAAAAAGTGAGTATAATATTTAGTACTTCATGGGCTTATGATAAGGAATGAATGATTTAATAATAGTATGTGCATGTCTTACTTATCTGTTGCAGGTAACAAGCCAAACTTAACGTCTTTGAAGAATATTTTATTGTTTTTCATGCTCATAGGCATTGACTGGGCTTGGCTGGGCAGCTCTCTTCTGAAGTTGTAATCGGATGTCGTCTGTGGTTGCTGTCATTTAAATGCTCAAATTGGCTGAATGTCCATCATGGCTCACTGACATAGTTGGCAGGTAATGCTGATTGTCCTGTGGGCATTCAACCCGTGGCTTGGGCAGAATCAGCTACATGATTTACGGAACCTACCTAGTGCAAAAGGGAAGTATGGAGTTTCTTGTTAAAATTATTAAGAAGTTCAAGATAGTAACAGCACAGGTTGCATGCTCATGAATCTGGCTTGGGGCTTGGACTTCTCACAGTAAAATGGCTGGGTTCTAAGAAGCATTCCAAGACGAAGCATTCTAAAAGGCCCAAATAGAAGTTCTAAGGCTTTTCACAACCTAGTAGGTCACGATTCTAATTGTCAAAAGGAAATCACAGAGCCAGCTCAGGTTCGAGAGAGGGAAATTAGATGCTATCTCTTAATAGCATGCTTGTATAGGGAAAGAAATAACTGATGGCAGCCATAGTTGGAAATTACTACATGACCTTGAGGTTTTATTATAATTATTCAGGGAGACAACCCATGTTAGTTAGTTAGCAGAGTGCCTGTACTGTAAAAATACTTAGGTAACTGTTATCATCATCCCAGATTATAAATTTGGAAAAGAACCTATGTGCCATGACTTTGTAGATCTGCAGTCTATCTGCTTGAATTAAATACATGTTATCAAATTTTATTTTTACTCCCCTATGAAATGTCTTGCACAATTTTTAAAACACTAATATTTATTGCTGTTCAATTTTGTAATGACCAAAGCACATTCCTAAATTAATTATTAATTAGCTTAATGTTTCTCAATGATAATAGGCTTTCTCTTTTACCTAAAGGCATTCTTCAGAAATGGATAGTTGAGCTTTGATTTTTCTGCCTATTAAATAACCACCTGTAGTCTATTGCTTGCTGTATTTATCATAGATGAGTGCAAAACAACAACAACAAAAAATAAATTGCTTTACTATAGTACCTTTTCCTTACACTTTGCCGTAAAGTGCCACATTCTTTGAATGCATCCCAGCTGGCGTGTAACTTGGGATTACAGGTTATAAAAGCTTTTTATAATCTTTAGTCATGTAACACTACCTAAATCTTATTTGATGGCTTTTCTTTTCAGTTTGTGCCAAAAGCAATATAACTTTTAAATTAGGAAGCAAATATCCTTTTGCAAATAAGACACTGTTTCTGACATCTAAATTTTGTTGATAGCCACCAAGAATTTCTGGAAAACTTTGTGTGTAAAGATAGTTGTAAGTGAAAAGAAATGCCAAATGATCATCCAGGACACAACAGAACGGTTTATTTTGTTGCAATAAAGACAAAAGAGGATGGTGAATTACAAAACTACATTTATTCTATTGTGCAAGGCTCTTGGAATGTACTAAAAACACTTTTTAAGTCAGTATTGCACAAATAATGTCAACCTGGATTGAAGGAGGCCATAAAGCTGAACCCAAGTAAATCTATGATTCCATTTTGAATAGTTTACATTTTTTCTGACTTGCTAAGCGTTGTAGGCCTTCATATTCAGTTTACAAGAGTTTATTCTTTCTGAAATTTGGCCCTTATCTGCCCTCAATTTATTCATTTATATATTTATTTCTTCTAACGTCTCATTTCACAGATGCCTTATATATCATAGATATCAAATATATTAACTTTTAAAAATAATTTCAACTTTAAAATTAGATTTAGGGAGTATGTATATAGGATTGTTACATGGGTATATTGAGTGATGCTGAAGTTTGAGGTATGATTGATCCTGTCACCCAGGTAGTGAGCATAGTATCCAAGAGTTTTTCATCCGTTGATCCCTTCTGTCCCTCCCTTATCCAGTAGTTCCCAGTGTCTGTTGTTGCCATCTTTGTGTGTACCCAATGTTTAGCTTCCACTTTTAAGTGAGAACATGTGGTATTTGGTTTTCTGTTCCTGCATTAATTGGTTTGGATAATGGCCTCTAGTTGCTTCCAGTGTTGCTGTGAAGGACATGGTTTCATTCCTTTTTATGGCTGTGTAGTATTCCACAGCATATATGTACCCCATTTTCTTTATCCAGTCCACCATTGATGGTCACCTAGGTTGCTGTCTTTGCTATTGTGAATACTGCTGCTGTGATGAATATGTTTTTGGCAGAACAATTTGTTTTCTTTTGGATCAATACCCAGTAATGGGATTGCTGGGTCAAATGGTAGTTCTGTTTTAAGTTCTTTGGAGTTCTTGAGCAATCTCCAAACTGCTTTCTACAGTGGCTGAACTAATTTACATTCTCTGAGAAGTGTCTTTTCATGTCTTTTGCCCACTTTTTAATGGTGCTACTTGTTTTTTGCTTGTTGAATTGTTTAAGTTCCTTATGAATTTTAGATATTAGACCTTTGCCAGATGCATCATTTGTAAATATTTTATCCTATTCTGTAGGCTGTCTCTTAATCTGTTGATAGTTTGTTTTGCTGTGAGTAGGCTCATTCATTTAATTAGGTCCCAACTGTCAACTTTTGTTTTTGTTGCAATTGCTTTTGAGGACTTAGTCTTAAATTCTTTCCCAAGACCAATGTTCAGAATGGTGTTTCCTAGGTTTTCTTCTAGAATTCTTACAATTGGAAGTCTTACATTGAAATCTTTAATTCATCTTGAGTTAACTTTTGTATATGGTAAAAGGTAGGGGTCCAGTTTTTCTCTTCTGCATGTGGCTAGCCAGCTATCCCAGCACCATTTATTGAATGGAGAGTCCTTTCTCCATTGCTTGTTTTTGTTGACGTTGTCAAAGATCAGAAGGCAGTAGGTGTGAGGCTTTATTTCTGGGCTCTCAATTCTGTTCCATTGATCTATGTATCTGCTTTTGTACTAGTACCATGCTGTTTTGGTTATGGTATCTTTATAAGACAGTTTGAAGTCAGATAGTGTGATGCTTCCCTGGCTTTGTTCTTTTTACTTGGTATTGCTTTGGGTATTTGGCTCTTTTTTCATGCCATATGAATTTCAGAATAGATTTTTCTAATTCTGTGCAAAATGACATTGGTAGTTTGATAGAAATAGTATTAAATCTGTAGATTGCTTTGGGCACTATGGCCATTTTAACAACATTGATTATTCCAATTTATGAGCATAGGATGTTTTTTCATTTGTTTGTGTCATCTGTGATTTTTTTTAGCAGTGTTTTTCAGTTCTTCTTGTAGAAATCTTTTACGATCTTGGTTGAACGTATTCCTAGGTATTTCATTTTTTGGCTATTGTAAATGGGATTGTGTTCTTGATTTGGCTCTCAGCTTGGACATTATTGATGTATATAAATGCTACTTTTTTTGTACATTGATTTTTGTATCCTGAAACTTTACTGAATTTGTTTATCAGCTCCAGGAGCCTTTGGCTTCTGGATTCTAGGTATGGAATCTATGTGATTCTATATGATTCTAGGTATAGAGGCATGTTATCAGTGAAGAGTGATCGTTTGGCTTCTTGTTTTCCTATTTGGATGCCTTTTATTTCTTTCACTTGCTTGATTGCCCTGGCTAGGACTTGCAGCACTATGTGGAGTAGGGGTGGTGAGAGTGTGGGACTTCCAGCACTATGTGGAATAGGGGTGGTGAGAGTGGGCATCCTTGTCTTTTACTGGCTCTTTAGGGGAATGCTTCCAACTTTTGCCTGTTTAGGATGATGTTGGCTATGGGTTTGTCATAGTGGCTTTTATTATTTTGAGGTAATTAACATTTTTTGATTGAAGTATAATATACGTAAATTGCATATACTGTAAGCACACATGGGAGTGAATTTTTAAACACATCTTTGTACCCAGCACCCAGAAGTTATTCATCTGATTCCTTCCTGTGACTAACCCAGTCCTTTCCCATCAAAGATAACCACTCTCATAACTTCTGAATACATATACTAGATTTCCTTACTTGTATATTTTATGTAAATGAAATCAGCATGGGATCTTTTGTGTGTGGCTTCTTTTGCTTAAATTCATATTTGTGAGATTTATCCACATTGTTGCATGTTGTACTATAATCTATTCTCATTGCTCCATAATATTCTATTATGTGTTTATGCTTCAAGTTATTTATCTATTCTATCATTGTTAGGCATCTGGGTTGTTTCCAACTTGGAGCTCTTGTAAATAGTGCAACTATAAACATTCTCATACATATCTTTTAGTGAATATCACAACATAATTCTAGCAGAAGAACTGCTGGGTCATATATAGATGTGTATATATATAATATATACATAAAGTATATAATATATATTCTATATACAGTATATATAATATATTTTATATATAGTATATATAATATATAATATATACAGTATATAGTATATATACTGTATATATAATATACACAATATGTATATATTATACACATATATATAATGTATATATTATACACATATATTATATATAATGTATATATATTATACATATATATTATATATAATGTATATATAATACACATATATACTGTATATATTATACACATTATACACAATGTATATATTGTGTATAATATATACAGTATATATAATATATGCACATATACATATATTATACATATGTTATATATACATATTATGTATACATATATAATATATACACATATATACACATATACACATATATACACATATACACAAATACATACACATGATTATATATGTAAACATTTCTATATTTATACATATATACATGTTTAATAGATACTAACAGTTTTTTAAGTGGCTGTACCCATGAAGACCATCACCAATGATTATTAGAATTCTAGTGGCTGTACATTTTTCTAATTCTTGTATTTTTATCTCTTTAATCTTAGTCATTCTATCAGAGGGTAGCCCTAAAGACTAATAAGGTTAAGCGCCATTACATATGTTTCTTGGTCATTTGGATTAATTGCTTTTGTGAAATGTGTTCACGTGTTCAAGTCATTTGCCTTTTCGTGCTTTGTGTGATGTAGGCCCAGTTGGCCATGTATTACTTACTAAAGAGATAATCCATTCTCCACCGTGACATGGTGCCAACTTTGTCATGAAATTGGTGACTGTTATTTTTAGGTCTATCTCTGTATCCTCTATTCTGTTGAACTATTCTTGTACCAAATCCAATTCTTAAATAACTGAAACACCATTTCCATTAAAATAACTTGAGTAACTTAGATTCTTTAAAAAGGAGCAAAAAAATTATAATGTTATTCTTTGTAAAAATAATACATTCTAGAATAGTTAGTATAAATTCAAATTTAACATATTGAATAATAAAAATGTCCAGCACTTTTCATTTATACATGAAACATATACTCCACTGCTTGAAAGTTGAATAATGTAACAATATGGCATCTATTTAATAATGTTCACTCAATAACTACAGTGTGCTAAACACCAGTAATAAAAATGGTGTTTTTAAGACATACCTTTTGTTTTCAGCATGTCTATAGAGGGAGATAGGCATATAAAGAAATCAAGCACATTATAAGGTGGTATGCTATTTCTGTAAAATAAACATCTAATATTCTTGGGTTTGATGGGGATGAAGACATGTGAGCTGAAATAAAATTTGAAGGAAATCTCAATGACAGCTCTCAGAAGACTAGATGGAGGCCTTGAAAACTGAGATGGATTCATCCAGTTTACTGTCTTCTAGAACAATAAAATTATGGAACAACAGAGGGAAAAATTAAAGAGATTGAGGACAGTGTAATGTAATGGACTTTTAAGCTAGTTAGTCCAGGAAGTAAACAGAAGAAACTGCTCATAGGAATAAAATAGAGGGGCCAAGGAATTGGAAATCCCTATCAGTAAAAAAAGAAAGGTGCAATGGGAGATAAAGAATAAGACAGCAGAAAAGATAGGAGGATGTGGATGGAGAACATAGTTCTTTAAACGCAAATTGTGTGTGATGACTTATCTCAGATACTGATGTAAGAGTGAAAGATTTCAGAGGACATGAGGTCAAAGTCACTAAAAATGAGGAAAATTAATGGAATAATTAAGGTATTAGTTGGGTCTTACTGATGCACGTTGAAGTAAATCAGGACAGTGGCAGAACATGGAGTGGGAGGAAACAGTGATTCTGGTACTAAGGTCTTCAGTGAATGAAAAGGAGAACAGCGATTGTTATTAAATAGCTGAGGATATGAAGACTGTGTTATTACCAGACGTAATTAATTTCAGTGTCTCAGTGACTGAGAAATGGCCTGGCAGTGCATTTGAGAAGCAAGAATGGTGATCTCCTCATCTAAAAACTCTGAAATGTGTGTATTCTTTGGTAATGAGTGTCTTCCAATTAAGAGGGCTACAGGGGAAATGGTGTCCTCAGGGAAAGCCAAGTTTCTGTTAGGCAGGAACGCAATGGGAAGGTATTGAAGGTGACTGGGATTCCTGGAGGTGTAGTTAAAAGTTTTAGAAGAAAAGACAGCAGTAGGAGCTAGATTGGCATCAGGGAAGGACATGCAGTACAGCAAAGGAAAGTTTAAGAAAAGAGCAGCTAGATGAGCATGAAGGTATTTGTGAGGCACTATGGAATTAACAGACTTCAAGAATTTCAAAATACATGGACCCAGAAATCCCTTGGAAGATGAGTTGTGGTAGGTATCCTTGGGACTGGTTGTCTCTTCTATAGATATTTTAAGTCTAGTGAACAGAATCCTTGATGAAAAAATGCATGAACTAATCTCAGAAATTGTTATTTTATTCTGTATGAAAAAACTAGGATTTAATTGGAAAAATAGATGGAAGGGAAGAAAAGAAGCTGATGGCAGGAAAATCAGTTGGAATAACTAGTAGCAATAATCTAAAAAGAGAAGAAAAAGATGATAGCAATTAGGATAGAAAGTAGAGGCCAGATTTTATAGACACTTCAGAGGTAGAAACAAGAGTTGTTCTTGGATATGGATATAGGATTAGATATGGTAGTTAGAGAGAAGTTGTGGTTGAGGTTTACCTGCTTCCCAGATTAGAAGTCCGAGTGGATGCCTGGCAAGTTGATTAACCGAAGATAATAGAGGAGTTAATGTATACTTAGGCTGAATATTATGGCTATCTCTTTTTTATGCTTCCCCAACATCCATTATCTTTTATATGAAAACAATTCCATGTATCCATTGGAGATGGATCCTGCCTCCTTTCCACAGTCCATGTTTTAAATGTAGCTGACTCCATTGCCAGTACCACAGATGGCAAATCACAGTATGGGATATTCTTGGTATATATTGATACATTGGGAGGAGAGGATCTCTCTTTGGGTTTGGACCTGCTGAGGAGAAATGATGTAATTCTGAAGCTGCTGACCATACTACAGAATGGAGCCAGAACAGAAGACAGCTGAACCCTGAGATGAAAAACTAGATTATGATGACATTTGTTGGGAGCCTCTTAATGAAATCATTACTAAAGCTAATGAGTTCCTTGGAATTTTCTGATACACAGCCAAAACATTTATTCTCTCTTCTCTCCTTTTCTCCTCTCCTCTGAAGTTTGTCATTTTTTTTGTGTGATTTTAACAATAGAAAAGTTTTGACTAATATAATTGAGAAGGAAGTATGGGGCAGATTCTTTTTCATTAGAAATATTAAATTCTAGGTAGCTGTACTAAAATCTGATAAAGATGGCTAGTGGGCAATTAAAAATAGGCTCTAAAGCTCAGAAGAAAAGTCAGGGTCAGAGATAAAAGTAAAATGTATATAAAAGGTTTTTGAAGTCAGGGATTCAGAAAATTCATTCAGCATGAGCAAAGAGAACAAGACTCAGGGATATGATCTCAGCCCAAGGACAAGGTCACAGAAAAGGCTGGCATTTAGAGGCTAAGGCATTGAGCAGGCAAAAAAAGCAGAAGGAATAGTAAGAGAGGCCGACAGCTGAGAAAGCCGATCATAACCGTATGTGTGGGAAGCAAATTTCTAAGGCCAAAGCACTTTTGAAATTTAGAAGAGTGCAATCCAAGCACCCTAGACAAACTGTTTTTGTGTAGGAACAACACAAGGATTTGTCCTAGAATGTAAACCAACTCAGCACTCTGCTTAGTTCAGCTAACTTTTGTTTTCATTTTTGTTTTGTAGCAAGACTTTCTCTATGTGAAGGAAACAATGTGTAGATTTGTGCTCTGGCACAGGCTTCTTATCTCAGACCCAGTAACAGTTTGCTGATCATACCTTGAGCAGCATTGATCTAGATCAAACTCTGTTGGTGATTATTCTGCAATATAATCAATTAGATCAATTAACGTCACTTATTTTCGGGAAGACAGATTGCAAATTATTTCAATATTTTACATTAGATAAGATAGATTGTGAAGTTATTAAATTATTTCATGGAATGAAAATAGGAAATGAACTAGGCATATACAGACTAATAAGCCTGGAAGTGCTGTTGAGAAGCAAGAAAGTTGATCTCATCTATCAATCCTGGAATGAGTTCAATCTGTAGTAATGAGCATCTTCCAGTTGAAAGGGTTATATGGGAAATGGTATTCTCGGGGACTTTGTAATGAAGGGATTTCCAGATTAATTTTGAAAAAAAAAAACTTAGTTAAAATAATTTTGCTAAAAGATTTTTACTTGGACTCTGATGTCTAAACCCCATCATCAGAGCTGTCTGTGGAGTAGAAGGGCTGAGGGTGGGAGGGGCAGAAAGTGGTCTGCTCAGGGACCACCTTACCTCTGTGCTACTCCTTAAGGTGCCAGAAGGAGCCAGGGGTTTCACATTTCACAGTTTGAAAACCACTGGGGCAGACAATAAAAAGCAATTAGCTTTGAATTCTGCGTGGACACTTGACTCATGCACTTTCTGGCTCTGTGACCTGAAGAAAGCCACTTACGCTCCTTGAGGCTCAGTTTTCTAATCTATAAAACTGAGATAACAATAGTGTTTTGAAAGAGTGGTTCTGATGATCTAATCCGTTGGTATAAGCGAATGTGCCTTGTGTAGTTTTAAGGACTTGGCAGAGCAGGTTAATCTTTCATTCAGAGAGGGCCTCTCCAGTTTTCCCCACAGGTCCACATGCTGCAGGGAACTCGGGCAGCAGAAACTGTGCCGCCTCAAGTTAGTGCTTGAATATCTCAAGTTTAATAGCTTCCCCAAACCTGGTTGCTTCCAGGCATGTGAATGAGCACCGTTGTGTAGTGGAGTCTTGTCATCCCGGGCAGGGACTTGCTACCGTGTCCAGGGGTCAGAGTCCATGCATGTTAACAGCACTATCAAGGGTACAACCTAAACCTTCAGTCTCAAAAGTCTGACATAAAAAGAAAGGAAATCTTTTTTTTTTCTTAGAAGTTTAATTCAGAATTCTAGACTTCTTGACACTCTTTTTGAGTCTCCCTTGTGTTTATTATTTTCTTGAACTTCTATATAATTTCTTTCTTTTCTCACCTTATCTCTTTCTTCTTGCTTTTCCTCATCAATTGCTCCCTCACTCCGCATATTGATATTGTATTTTAATGATGATTAGAAGTCATGCATATGTACAGTAGATTTCTGGAAATTTAGAAACTGTACATACATCTTTTCTTACTTGTTGTGTGTCCTTTTTGATTAAAAATGGCATTACTAGGTTTCCTCACTTTCCTCATTCCCTTTGTTCCAATTGACATTGAATTACAAAAGAAAAATCAGTTCCAACTTCAAATACTGAAGATGCCATATCCTCAGGAAAATGCAAAAGCTTGTGACTCATCTTTCAAAGGCAATCTTTAAACAAAAGTTGCAAAAGTACTTTGAGTAATGACAATAATGCTAAAGTAATAATTCCAAGAGCCATTATTAATCACTTATTTAGTATAAAGCACTTACTTAGTTCCATTGTGTTATTAACTCTTAATTCTTATAATACCCATATGAAGGAGATAACACTATTATCCTCAGTTTACTGATGGGAACATGGAGGCACAGAATGGTTGAGTTAATTTCTCAGGGTCACACAGCTAGAAAATGAGGAGCTAGTATTCAAACCTTGTCTGACTGCCGAGACTGGCTTTTAACAATACACTATCACAAAGTAAGTTCATAGTTTCCAAGGTGACTGATTTGTCAAATGATTAATACCAATTGCTCTCCTTCCCAAGATAAAAGTCAAAAAGTTAAGAAGAAGAAAGCCTTTGCACTGGTCTGACTCACTGGTAGTTTTATGAAACAGTATATAGAAAAGGGAATATATTTTCATTGATTCATGTACTCTCAGATTCTCCACAGCAGAAGGCTTTAGAGGACTCAACAGATTGCTCCCTAATCATCCAAATCCAGGCATTTTCTCATGAATAAAAGTTTGTAATATTTTCAAACTATTTAGAGATTGGCAGCTGGATACACTATTAATTACTTTTGGAGCATCCCACTTAAGATGGGCTTTAATGCATGCAGCATTTTATTTTTAATTAAAATACTTAGTTCAGGAAGTATTTATTAATAATTCTAACAGCAGCAGATGGCCTGCTTATGTGTTGTAACAATCTTTACCCAAAATCCGTCAAAATAATTAATAAAATGTAAATTATTAAGCACTTAAATATGTATTATGTATCATTACCATTCCCATAACATATTTTCATCTTTTATGAGTAAAAAAAATGACAGTTAAATAATAATATATAGAATATTGCATACCAAATGTTCACAAAACTGGCTTCTGAAAAGAGTTTCTTGTTTTGTTACATTAAAAATATCCTTTGTATTGGTAGCATTTTCTAGCATTCGTGCCACCTAGATACGGAGTTAAAGACAAAACTAAATAAACAGAATAGTTCTTTGGTGAGAACATTATCTGAAGTGCTTTGCAAAATAATTGCATCAAGTATTGAACAAGAACTTGAAAGCCAGGTGTGTCATCATTTTTTGTTGAGACCCTGGAAAGTTCTTACTTTGTCCATTTTTCTGCAATTTGATAGGGTCGTTTTGTAACTTACAGTCTTAAAATTTCTTGAGAATTTTTGGCAGAAACAACCTTCAGTGTATAAAAGTGTTTTGCCCTCTGTCTCCCTTGTCCCTGCCTCATTCTACAATCATTATGCTGTCTCTAAATCTATTTCTTTGATTCTTCAAATGAATAGTATTGCTTTATCTTCCTCATGTTCTTGGGTCATCAAAGTGAAATGCAGTTTTGGAACTGTCTTGGTGATCTCTGAGTACTTTATACTTAAGGCTAGGTTTTAACTAGATAATGACATTGAAAATTACATAGACTGAGGCTGGGTGCGATGGTCCACGCCTGTAATCTCAGCACTTAGGGAGCCCAAGGTGGGTGGATCACTCGAGGTCAGGAATTTGAGGCTAGCCTGGCCAACATGGCAAAACCCCATCTCTACTAAAAATACAAACAGTAGCCAGGTGTGGTGGTGCACACCTGTAGCCCCAGCTACAGGGAGGCTGAGGCATAAGAACTGCTTGAACTCAGTAGACGGATGCTGCAGTAAGACAAGATCATGCCACTGCACTCCAGCCTGGGTGACAGAGAGAGACTTTGTCTCAATAATAATAACAATAGTAATAATAATAATAATGAATAAATAAATAATATAACTAGCAGACTAAAGATTGTTTCATGGTTAAGACTGGGCATAACTTATGTACCAATTTGGTGCAGCGTTTGGTACAATATGTGTCTGTCTTGAAATTATGGAAACCATGAGTTTCACAGCATAGGTCCTAAAAACCATGCTTTGCTGTGGAAACAGTGTTTGTAGACGTAGGGATTAAACAACCGCAATTTAATTAAAGTTATATTTAAATTCAACTTTTAAAACTTATGTTGATTCAATTATTTAAATTCAATATTTTAATTCAAGTTGTATTTAAATGGTATTTTTAGATTATAATGTCAGCGGTAAAAAGAGAACTTAAAGGTCATTTCAACTGTGTGACTTTGAATTTTGTCTTCATAGGCAATTCGTTTAAATTACCTAAGCCTTGGTTTCCTCACATGTACACTGAGGACAGGAATAGTACCTACCCAATAGATATATTGTGACTATTAAATGAGTTAATTTGGGAAAAATCTTTACTACAGTGCGTGGCATATGATAAGAGACTTTATCTAATCCATCTCACTTGCTGAAAAAACTGATGAAGAAACTAAGTTCCTTCATCATTTTTTTTTTTCCCCTAGATCACTAAATAGCTAGAAATGCCAGAAACAGAAATGACATATCATGGATTCCAGGTCAGGGTTCTTATTTAATTAGGTATTCTTGATGCCTATTTGTTGGAAAATAACATTTGTCTCTTAATTTCCGGGTTATAATTGGCAATAAATAATCACATTTTGTCTACAGGAAGAACCACATCAGTAAATTAGTCTTAGAGAGTGTTCAGTGGGTGCACTTAAATTATTTCATTTAATTTGTATCAAAAATATTTTAATCTAATTTATAATCTCTCTTATGGTTAATCTTAATACTTGTGAATGTTTTGTAGTAAATGTTATTTTCATAAATTTTTACCCTTTATGTAGTTTAAATTATGTTGAGTTAAAACTATCAAATGATCACCGTAAACAATTACTGTGTGGGTTTTAACATCTAAACAATTTTAGTAACTAAATGAAACAGATTTTTTTGCAATTTGACCAAACGCATAAATCAGCAAAGCCGGGTGCAATACTTACTATAAATGAATGATTTTACTAATTTTTTGATCATTAAAACTTGTGCTTTCCAGCAGCTGTCTTCTGGAACAGCTGCTAATACTTATATATAACATTTGTCAGTTTGTTAC
The DNA here is from genome assembly GCF_028885625.2 of Pongo pygmaeus. Taxonomy (NCBI): domain Eukaryota; kingdom Metazoa; phylum Chordata; class Mammalia; order Primates; family Hominidae; genus Pongo; species Pongo pygmaeus. The sequence goes on along the minus strand of NC_085930.1, from coordinate 13,429,843 downwards.
ATAAATCACATACATTGCTTTAAGGGAAGTTTAAGACATATTAATTGTATTATATTATAGTCACTGAATGATTAAACTGATTTCAATTTTTTTGAAAGATTGGTAAGATAATTTATGAATAGAGTTTTAAAAAATATTTGACTACTTATTATTTACATTTTCGTAAAATTTCGTTCTATTTGTGGGCCAAAATAATTTATCCTATGACATGACTTAGCCTAAACCAAGGTGGTGATTTATATAACTTACTTAAAGATAAGACATTAGCAGTTCTATTTATTTCCAGGTTTTTTGACATTGAAGGTTAGAACTTACCACTTATCATGCCAACTTAGCAACAATAATGCATGGTCAGTGTGCAATGTGTCTTTCACCATTTAGTTCCCTTCTTTTCTCCCAAGTAGAAATCTGTGGTCCATTCAGGGCAGAGCCACTACTCCTGGACCATAATCAGTCGCTACTACTGTTCAAATGTCATCCGCTGAGGTGTTGAGTCTGTCTAGTCCCTGAGGTGTTTGAAGGCAGTCCTTCATTCTGCGTTTCCTTCTTAGGTGGCTCAGGACAGTTGCTAAGCTTTGCAAAGTGCATGTGCAGTTGCCTTGAGGTTTCTAGGCATGTGTCTAGAGAGTTGCCGACATTAATTACCAACATTTTCTGCTTCATATGGTGGCAGGGAGGAGAATTGGGGATTAAGCATGCTAGGTAGAACTTGAAGGAAAAAAAATGGCTTGTACTGTCTGCATATTTAGCATTCTGTCAGCCTCGTGGTCAACAGATCCTGCAAAAACCCCCAAGTAAAGCAAAGATGCAGATGCTCGGGGCTTGGCAGTCAAAATCTTGGAATATCTCTAGAGTGGGAGTTAGCTTCATTAACTACTGTCAAATGTCTACCTTCCTAAAACCTTTATTCTGCTTGGAGTTTTACGTAAATGAGGCCATGACTCTTAGGATCAGAAATAAGGAGAGGGAGAAAGGAAAGAAACTAAGATCAATTTAAAAAGTTCATTCTTCAGATGTGAAGATCTCCTCCCCACAACCCAGTGAATTTTCTGAGAATACTTTATGGGGTTTTCAGTATTTTCTGTAAGCTAGTTTTACCAATTTAAAAATGTTTCCTAATTGGAAAAAGTGCATTTTACTTTATTTGAGTACATTTTGGTAAGCTTGTTAAAATACTCATACCTACGTAATTTTTTTCTCTCTTATCCATCAGTTATTTAGAAGTGAATCTACCTATTCTAGTAAACCCTATCCCATAGATATTGGTATTTAATTTTCCTTTTTTATCAAATCATTATTTTGACCTTCAATAGTATTATTAGCATTTTAAAAGATAAGTTCTGGACTCATTTTTTTTCAGCACATAAAGGAATCTCTGTCCCTTAAAATTAAAATATTTTCTCTTCTATCCACTAAATGGTCCTTTACATAAAGACCTTGATATTGATAGCCACTCAATTCTCATGTAAACATTTACTAAACATTCCGAAATTTCTATGTTGACTATACACCTCGATAATATTTCTATCTTTTTTTTAACCGACTCTTCTCTCCCTCAAAGTGTTTCTTATGTTCTTTACATTGGATTGAATCACTTGCTGTGTGAGGGGAGAGATCCTATGTGTCTGGATGCTGATAAGGTTTCTGGCAGAGTTGATGCTGAACACATGCTTGCTGAGTGGACAAAAGGGGACACCTTTCCACTATTGTAATTTAAGTAAAAAGAGGAGGGTAGAGACATCAGACCTCTTAATATGTACCTCACTGAGGAGAGAGAATAACAATTCTTTTCTAGGAAAACTAAAATAGTACAGGGCTAGAAAACACTAGTTGAACATTGAAACCAACTAGAAAAACAGGTTCCTAACAGTCATTTAAAGCCCTAGTGAATGTATGCCCCAAGAGAAGAGGTTTAGAAACATTTAGCAAAGCTATACTTTGACTTTACTGAATAAATGAATCTTTAAAAGTAGCCCAGATTTTTATTTTAGCTTCAAAATTTGCCTTGGTTGTCTCATTGGAACCAATTTACAAATGTCAGAATTTGCATTAGAGTGACATCATATGGCTTTAATTAGGTATGTGATTGTAATGGTCAATGATAATTATGAATTATTGGGTTCTACTCAAGCCAGGGAACTTGGATCTCAATTTCATATTTTAGGGTGAGGAGACAGTAGCAATGCAATTCCTAAGGACAGAAAGACCAAAGTTTCGCCAGTTTGGAGTACCATGGGTGCTGTATTTGTAGATTACCCCTATTTTCTAGCTTATATCTGTCATGGAAAAATCAAAGCCCTTTCAGAAATTATATGTAGATAGATTATGCAAGTCTGTCAAATAAATGCCTCCTGTACAGGAAGGTTGGTAAGTTTTTACTTAGTAAAATCAGGAGGCATCTGTCAGAGACAGCACTAACATAATTAAGACTGGGTCATTTAGAGACTCACAAAGAAGACCACTGTCCTCATTGGGAACTATGACAAAATAATGTCATTTTGTAATATAAATCCACCAAAAACTCATTAATAGATTCCGTTCATGGCCTATAAAAGCCATTCTCTCATTTCTTATTGCTTATGGAATCTCATTTAAGATATTATATCGATCACATAGAGGCCTTTTGAATTGAGTAAAAACAAGGTCTGGCCTTGTTTGAGGTGGTTTGAGGTGAGCATGTATCCTAGTTTTGGCCTGGGAAATAAAGGGGAATATCTACTAGAGTTTCTGGGAAGGTTTATTTTCACGGATAAAGAAAAATTTTGTTTTGCCTGTTTATTTCCCACTGATCTGGGATGTGGAATAAGACAATAATGCCTGTTGCAGTGAAAGCCATTTTTTTGACTATGAAGTGAGAAAACTAAAGAAGAAAAATCAACATATTTAAAAGGACAGAGAAATAAATTAAAAGACCCCAGTGTTAGTAGTAATATCATTGCTGCCACTCTGGAACCACCTGTCTTCAAACTTCTTGTTGTGAGAAATAATTACATCCCTATATGTAAACCATTGACATTTGGCCATTATATTATTTGCAGCCAAATGTATTTTAATTGATACAATTTGTTTACATTTGAACATGCTCTGTGTGAATAATACATGCATGTTTTAGGTAACTATGAAATATAAATATACACATATCTTCTTTCAATTTTTAGAGAGGGGATTATAGGTTTGGGAAATTTCATATTGTAGAATCCATTGAAGTTGGTTTTATGTAATATTTACTTACAGCAAATAAAAATAAAGTCTATATTATGTAAAATATATAATGTACATGATACTAGTGAACTATAAGGGTGTTTACTTGAACCTGCACTCTGAATGCATACCATAGATGGCCTTACTGATAAATTATGTCAAAATGACTTCAACTTATCATAACCTACAATGCTCTAATCACATACCGGTCACAAATAAAGTGTTTGCATATGTAACTCTCAAAAAGTCGTTATTAATCATTAGGGAACATAAACTGATACTTTAAATGCAAAATACACTAATGGAAAAAAAATGACTTGCTGTTATTGGTAGCTATGTTGGATTAAAATGCCACATTTTTTGACATTCCTTCTATTAAGATATAGAGACCTCTCCCCTTGAATGCAGACAGATACTGCATTAGTGATGCTGTTTCTGTTTCTGGACCCAGGCCTCAAGAATTGGTAGATTCATTTTCCTTCCTCTGAGAAGACCCTCTTAGGCACTAGATAAGAAATCCAACACCTTGAACATTCTATGTTATGAAGAAGCCCAAGCTAGCCACGTGGACAGGCCCCAGGGATAGAAAGTGAGAGAAAGAGACCTCCATCAACTCCTAATTGTTCTATTCCTCCCAGCTTAGATACTAGACATATAGGTGAAGAAGTCTTCAAATGACTTCAATTTAATCTGTCATCTGACTGCAGTCACGTGAAAGACCCTAAGCAGGAATCACCCAGATGAGCCTGTCAACGCTCAGAAACATAAGGAATAATAAATTATTTTAAGTCACTAAGTATTGGGGTAGTTTGTTATGTACCAGTAGATGACTAGTGTAGTGACCAATAACTAATAAAAGAACATTATACTGTGGCAAAATATTTTTACACTTTGGAAAAAAAAATTGAAAAGGGAAAACATTTAAATTAAGTTATCCAAATTGGAAAAGTCTGTTTTCTGCCTATCTTCTGGTTCTCTTTGTATATGAATTTATTTTTTTAAAAAAACACAACATATATCTACTGCTACACAGAAGCTGCTCAACATGAGTGGCAATGTTATGTACATAGCCCCATTTTATCTTTTGTCTATGTCTGGTGGATTGAGATGGGTGTGCCTCCTGTTTTAGAATATCCAGTCTTCTTTCTGTCATCCTGATCAGTGATGCAACCAGAAACTTGAACACTGATATAAAGATTTCCTTTTCCTCCTCCAGAAAGTTCTTGCCCTTGAGCAGGATTCAGTAGAAGCCTGCAATATTTGAAGCAGTCACCTAGCAGTTGTGTAACGTGGATGACTATGCCCTGCAGGCTTATACAGAAGGAGATAGAGCAGGTTGTCAATTATTTCTGCACTCAGGGCTACGGACTAACAATATGCTTGAGTGAGGCAGAGGTTACACATCAGCTGCAATCCCACAGGCAATCCAAATCTGCCATTAATGGTAAGGAACTAAGAGTTTCAACAAGGTTGAGTTTCCTTGGTTATGAGTTCCCAGTGAGGCAAACTTGGACCAGGATATAACAGTTCTTGTTAAGATAAGTCAGTGCATCAGCTAGAAGATGAACAGGTAGGAATGGCAGCAACATGTCATCAAATTATAGTTCAAACTCCAAGGTCTATGTGTTGTCAGGCCTTCATGACTCTGAGGCCTGCATCTTACTGACAGCACATGCAATCGGAGAGTTCCTGCAGATGTTACTTCCTCTGGAATAAAACTGTTGCATGAATTTACCTTATCATCATCCCAAAGTGTAGCCATTTTACAATGTTAAAACTATGGAAATACCTAATGAAGTGATTAGGGCATCTAATTAGAAGCCTCGATTCAAACTTTGACATGATTTAGGGTAGTCTGTGGTGAACATATTTGTTAAGTTATAGAATGAAGTGGTGAAGACATCAGCTATAAATACTCTATGTCACCTGTTGGTAGAAAGGACACTGATCTAACAAATTTTTAAGTTAAATTAGTTCCACGGCAACAAATACTGAAATAGTCCCCAAGGCAAGACCATTTCAGATAAATATCATTTATTTTTCGAACCAAATGAAGTCTCCTCTTCTTTGAGAATGCTGTGCTCCCTTATAGCATATTATGGGGATAGTTTCAGTCCACATACTATGGGATGGTCCCATCCTCCAAGATATTTCTTTTGATCTTTCCCATGGTAGATTTAAAAAAATTGTTCCCTTTTTCACACATTTATCCAGATGTGTGGATAAATCTAATGAAATGAGAAACACAGGTTATTCTACTTTTAGATCATACGAAATATTTATCATTTCTCCCCTTCTTGAATTAAAACTTAGTAGAATAGGTTAACCATGGTCCTACCAAAGCCCCACCTTTCTTTTTCACTCCTTTGTCTCTCACCCTTCTGCGGTTTTCCTCAGAATCATAAAAGCATATTTTAACTAATCTTGGAGTTTAGTATATAGTTGAGGGAAAATCATCCTTGGCAGACGTTTTTTTCTTCTGAATTACTCATTATGCCTTGGCTTCTGATATTCACAGGACTGGGATTTTGCAACGCTTCCACGAAACACTGGATGGCTCTGAGTTTAGTCTAAATGGGGAAAGGGCCAGGAAATAAACAGGAATGAAAGGAAATGAAAATCACAAGGAGCAAAAGCACACTAATATGTTAAAATATTGCTTTCCTCCTTCATCAAATACAGTGAATCCCCTGTAAGTAGAACCTTTCTTCTTTTAGCTACATCCTCATATCATTTTTTTTCTTTTTATTTATTTATTTTTTGAGATGTCATCCGGGCTGGAGTGCAGTGGAGCTGTCCGGGCTCAAGGAATTCTCCTGCCTCAGCCTCCCAAGTAGCTGGAATTACAGGCACCCACAACCACACCCTACTAATTTTTGTATTTTTAGTAGGGACAGGGTTTCACCAGGTTGGCAAGGCTGCTCTCGAACTCCTGACCTCAAATGATCCGCCCACCTCAGCCTCCCAAAGTGCTGGGATTATAGGCGTGAGCCACCAGGTACCCAGCCTATTCACATCTTTTTGAAAAATGTCTGTTTCAGATTTCTGGATAGGGACCTAGGATACTTACACTACACAGGGTGTCACTACATCTTCTCTCCTGGCTATTAGTTTTCTTTACTATTACTATAGAAAACTAAAGCAGTCAACTTTGAAAACATTTTGATAGGAAATTATAGTGGTTAGGTTTATGTGTCAGCTTCGCTAGGCTTACGTCCAATCTATAGTTATTTAATCAAGCATTAATTAAGGCATTGCTGTATTTTGCAGATGTGATTAAGTGCATAATCAGTTGACTTTAAATAAGATCACCTGAGTGGCCCTGATTCAATCAGGTGATAGATCTTAAAAGTACAACCGAGCCTTCTCTGAAGAAGAAATGTCGGCCGTGAGCAGCAGCTTCAGCTTGTGCCTGAGTTTTCAGCCTGCCCTTCCTGAAGGCCTGTGAACATGCCTAGCCACCACCCATAATCTGTAAGCCAATTCTCTGCAATAAATCTCTTAATATCTATCTCCCACTAGTTCTATATCTCTGCTTGGACTCTGTCTGCTACAGGGAGAAAGAATTAATGGGTGATGATGGCTGAAGATGTTGTCTTCCTATGAAAAAAATATGCTTTTTAAATGCTTTCAAGGAGGCTTTAAATGTTGGTCTTATAGGTTCTGCCCTGTACAGTTCTCAGTGGCACCATTTGTATATCTTATGTTTTAAATGCCACCTCCTGAGGATTTTCAGTGTGATGGTTTTGGTTTTAATGCTGTTCCTTGAAGTAGTGAAAGTGTGGCAATTTGAGTCACTGTAGACTTCCGCTGTCTTGGGCTTCAGACACCAGATGCTGTTGATTGCTTCTCTACCTATGCATAAAAGGAGCCCCAGTGTACCCGGATTCTGAGAGAGTATTATTGAATCCATCTATTAGCCAAACTGCAGAGAATGAAGGACGAACCTTGCTCGTAAAGAATTGCTGCCGTCGAGGTTAAATAGTTGTGTTCCTAATAGCATGACATATTTTAGATGGAGGCCTTGGTGTTTGGAAAAGGGCTGGGTACCGTAAATTAGATTTCCAATCCTGATATTGGAAAATAGCATATAAGTCATACTGTTCTGCAGGGCTGGTGGTCTAACCACCAGTCTAATCATTGCCAAGCAGAGTCGTACTTTCTGGAGCCTCTCGTGATTACTGCTCTTTCAGAGATGACACAAAACATTTACTGAGCAGAATATGTATCTATTTTTTTTCCAGTATTTCCTTGTGTTTCCAACTTTCTTTCTTCCTGTCTTTCATCCTCACTTCCTGATTTCTCTTAGTTTTACTTAAATGATTCAGCAGGGAACTCACAGTTCTGATAAATTATTCTTATAAAAATAAGATTGTTTGGCTTATGATAAAATGACTATACCTTTGTCAGGCCTTCAAAGGAAGTTTTACTTCAGATGTTTAAATGTCAGAGCACCCTGTAAAATTATCTAGAAGCACTGAACTATCCAAAATAATTTTACAAAACGCCCCATCTTTTAAATTCTGTCTAACAGCTGTCAGTATTGCAGTGTCAGATCAGCCAGCGGCATATGTGTGACCCCGCGGTGTGCTGTCTTTTTAAAAAGCATGCACTCTTTCGCTTTCCCTAGTCCTTTTCTCCATCTGCCTGCTGACCCATGTTGCTGTTTTAACACCCACCTCAGTGGAAGCCTCATACCTGCCTGGCCAGCAGAAAGTAACACAATGACAGCAGTTTCTGTGGGACTGAAGAGGAGGGGATGAGAAACCTTGGATGTCCTGTCTTTTTCTGGACAGCTAAAATTAAGATAGAGGACAGCTCCAGGAAAAGTCATGCCCTGGAATTTTCAATCAGCATGCATCGGTTTAGGGAGTGGGTGAATAAATGGGCAATCTATTTCAGGGCAGTTTCCCTTCTGGAAGAAGGGGCAATTTGTTTTAGGGTCACATGCTGTGTAACTATCTGCATAAGAAACCCTAATAGTTTCCAGCACAAGCGATTCACCAGAGAACCTTGTGACGACTTTCTCAGGAAGGTTAGTTTATAATGGATCAGAATCTGTCAACAAACTGATCACGATTGTGTTCACCCCAGTAGTCACCGAAAGTGTGTTCAGGGTGGTAAGTGCTTCCTTTGAGAATATACAAGATTATTTACAGGCTAATTTTCATCTGAATTTCTTCCACACTTTTTACCATGACATTTAACTGGTATAATTTCTTCATATGATAATGTAGACAGTTATGTTGAGAGACCAAATGCCTCTTTGCTGAATTACATGAAGCAAAACAACATTTTAAAAGGAAACTAGCAAAAATGTTATTTTTACTCCTAACCCCCAAAATGACCTTTTTTTTCATTAAATGTAGAGAGAAGTAATTTTTCTCATTAGAAAAGGTTGTCTTTTTTTTAAATAATTGACTGGGTTCAATAGATTGAAATTATTGACTACATAGGACTGTATAAAAGCCATATGGAGGGGGTTACACTAATCTAATTAAAATGTATTGATAGTTTATACAACTAAGTATTTTTAAAACTATCTAATGGATGTGTTCAAGGCTAAGTTATATTAATGCCAGTGGACGTTACACCAAGCATACATGTGGTTGCCAGATTTTATTTTGAGATTTTAAATTTATTAGAACCTCAGACTCACATTAAAGGTCTCATGTGTGGTAAAAACAAAGATTCCCTTAAACCTCTGTGAACTGAAATTGCCGTGTCTCATATAGCTTTAAAATTTTACACAAGAACGCTGTGGTGAGATGAAAGCTATGTTCTGTGACAGCCTCTGTGGTATTGTTGTGTCTGCAGCTCCCTACCCTTGAACAATCCTGTTTGGTGACTTCTGTGTCTCTGTGGGTAACTCAGGAAATCTGTCTGATGTAACATCTTGGAAGGCACAACTCCAGGCTAACTGATCAGAAAACACTTACAGAACTAGCTCAGACTATCAATTTGCTTTCTAAATCTTCATTATGTTAAAACAGAAACTGTCGTAGTGAAAAAGACAACAATTTGTCCCCATATCTCTGTCTTAAAAAGTATGTTTGTTCACTGATGACCCAAGGATTGTTCCTAAAAAATGAAGTTGGTCAAAGGCAATCAAAGACAACTCTTTATTTTGGAGAGAATTCAAACTTTGAGGCGGCTGACTCCTCTCTGTTCAATAATAGCAATCTCTTTAATCACTGTTAGGTCGATAGTGAAATATTTACTGTGGATGCTTCCAGAATGATTTGAAGCCAGCTCTTTGGACAGCATTGATAACTTCAGGGTAATCTAAGCCATCCTTATGTGCGGTGTCAATGTGCTGAACTGAACAATGCCTCTGATACAGATCTGTGGATCATAAATAATAAAGAGCTATTTTAAGAGGTTTCATAGCTCTCATATCAAGTCACCTCTGACTAAGTACATGACAGGGCAGATCTCAGTGGGGGAGAGGAGAAATGTGAAATTTTAGAATATCAGTAGTAAAGATCAGAACATGGTAAAATGTAATTGGGGTAAAAGCCCAATTACATCAAAGTTGAAGGACCTTTAAAAACATATTTTTAAAGTGGTGTTTTTTTTGTTATTACTATATGTGCTATAACTTTTGCTCTATCTTTTGTTAGCTATCAATATTTTAACTTTTCCTCTCATTACTAAATGTGCTTCAGCACTTCTGGGACAGAGATTATGAGATTTTCTATATTTAGTTGATCTCATCCTGTGAATTTACTCAATAATTAAACTTCTAGGAAGATACGTTGCTAAAAACAAGTGATGGGTCAGTTTTGACTGCAATGCTGTATAAATTATTGAAGTATATCTCTAGAAAACAAGCTTAATAGCCTATTATAAAGCTTATTTGAATAAAAAGACAAGAACAGTCACTCACAGAAATTGTCTAGCAGCACTTCACAGACAATTGCACAAATTATCCAAAGGTGGCCATGACGTAAGCTCCATTCCATTTATAATATGACATAGTTGATATGGACCACTGCTTGCAGAGCCATATCTCAATTATTTTAAATAGAAAACTTTAATAAATGCACTCAATTAGAGCTCAGTTTTAATCAGTTGCAACCTGGCCTAGGCAATGTCACTTTTCAAAGAAGCAAAACCTTCTTTCAAACAATTATGGGACTTGAAAAGATGGTATGCATGGGATGAAGTTGTAATTCTAAAACACTAAAGGTGCTTCTGCAGAGTATTTAGTAGTAAATTTGCCTGTGCAGCATACAATTGTGAAGAAAAAAGCTTGGGCAGGTTGTGACATGTTACCATTGGAACATTTAGAGGGAGCTTATTAGTAAGTTACAAATTTCATCTCCAAAATTCAAAACCTAGACTATGACAAATTATTGTATAGAAACACTTTATTTTATATGTTCCTCATTAGTAAGATTAATTATTTATAACTGATAGGGCATCAAGGAATGAATTACGGTTTTGAATTAATTTACAAAGGAAAACATGTATGCGTAGTAGTATTGGTACATTCACCTAAATTTAAAGTATTTCTTATATTTACAATCAAACCTGGTTGACAATACCTGCAAGATTTTTAGAGATACCCATTTCATATTATTATCTGTATCTATTCAATCAGTCATTTTCCAAATATTGAAAGTCTTCAGAATGATACAAGAATGTGGGCACAATGCAATGTTTTACATATTTTAATAATTTAATGTCCTTCTTGAATGGATTCTAATTTGTAATGCACACACTACAAAAATATGAGGGTCAGAGCTACGTGATGCTGCTAAAAGCATTCTATAATTTATCAAGATATGTGTGCATGTATACATAAATATGTGTGTGTATCCATGTAATATAATTATGTATAAAATTTAATATTCAACTTCAGACTCATATTTAGTTGCCACACCCTTGTACAGAAGTCTAATTGGACTGGTGTCCGCTCTCATATAATTATCCTAAACAGATGTCAAAAATTTTTAAAATATTACTCTTTGTAAAACAAGGTGATCAAGATAAGCAACACTGCTTATTCTAAGGTCTCTGGTATATATTAGTAAATTTTATTGTTCATGTGACTTCTGATCAGATTATGCATTGTGAGGTTCAAACACAATTGACACAAATAATGAAAATTTTCAGAAAAAGATTTATAAGAGCAAGATAAAACAAGGGGATCATTTAGCTAAGAAGAGAGGGGAGTTAGAGGTTAAAGTACTTAATGTTGAAAGTATTATAACCAGAAGCTGGATATGTACACAAATGACAGATCAGAAAGAAATTGGTGTAACTGCCAATAGCCATGAGCACCCACCTATAAAATACCCTTGCTTAACCTGGGGGTTGCTTTCATGCCTGAGAAGTTGAGAAGTTCTGTGGTTAGCAAAAACAAGTTTGAAATGTTCAGAACTCAAAATAGTGTTTTAAGGATCATGTTTCAAGATTGTTCTTTCTCTCTCCCTTTAAAAATTTTTTTTCAATCAGACATTTATAGCTTGAAATTTAACATCTTTAATACTTGTATTCTCCTTGTTTAGTTTCCACAGGAAGTAAACTGCCTGAATAATGCCTATTTAAAATAAAAAATCTTGGCCTCTTGTTTTTTCAGAGCCTAGTAATTTGTCTATTTATATATTTATCAATCAACTATCAGATGAAGAATAAATTGATCTTTTTTTTTCCTGTGTCACCCATTTTTTACCATTCTTCAAGTATGGGTCATTGATTGGTGTCAGGTTTTTATATTTAAGACAATTTTATTGACCCAGATTATATGAAAGGAATCACATGTTTAAAATTTTCAGCATACAAACATAAGACTGTGTTATTTAAACCATAGTTGTTGAGAGTTAAATGTACATCAATTACAACTCCCACCCCATTCCTATTTTTCTCTTTAGTTATTCAAACTACAAATTTATGAAAAGCAGACATGATGTTTTAATTATTTACTTCTGCTATGTGACATAAAAACTTTGGGGTAAAAATAGTTGCTCTATCATTATTTGAATTTGGTTAACTGCTTGCTGATAAAATTAGTCCTACCTAGATCTAAATAATATATAATTTTTGTTTGGTCCTGTTTATTCCTCTTGCTCATATTCCTCAAAAGTTTGCTATTCTAAACCAATCATTCCCTGTCTTCTTCCTAAATTTACCATCTGGTACCCGCTTGTAAAATATGAGAGGAAGATGTATATACACACACATATTTGAGAAATAATTCTATTGTGGGGGAGTGGCTAAATGCTGACATTCTGTGTACTGGAGAATCTTAATTCTCTCTCTTAGCTTCGTGATTACAGGCTGCAGTTTTATTCTAGACTTTTTTATGGAGTTCAAATATTTATCTAATATAAGCTAATCATTGCTTGGTTATAGAAACTGAAAAACTATTTTCATTAAAACTTATGAAGTTATATGACCAATGAAAAATTTCAGATCCCTACAATTATTCATTAAGATGTTTTGTAAGATTATTTTGAGGCGATGTATATGTGTGTGTGTATATATATATACATTTATGTATATATACATTTGTGACTTGGGATAAAAAATCATGCCTCTTTCTAGGGATCCAGCTGCGCCATAATTTAAATCATGAAAAGTATCTTTTAATGCACCCAAGTTTGTTCTTTAAGAAATTTACCCCAGTGCATTCCCTCTCTGAATGTAACTTGGTGAAACTTTTTCCCTTTGTAGTTATTCAGCTCAACTAAATAACTTTCTAGATTGACACACTGAGCATTAGAAAATCAAAAAGAAGATGGTGAAGTTTCACAGTCAGTACTTGATTTGATATTCCTTTAAATTTAAATCCTGACCCAGCTGGATCCCTAAAAAGAGGCATGATTTTCTATCCCAGGTTGCATTCTATTGAGCTGCTCCGTGAACTGACTTCAGAAGTATCTGGGAACACAGAGGCAGCTGCAGGAATGGTTTAGAGACTGAGGTAGAGATTAAGTTTTTCTAAGTCTCCTCCATGAGCAAGGGGAAATAGTGTTTCCATAACAGTTAAAGGATTCCACATGTGAAAAGGGGACATAATGAGTTGTCATTTCTACTTACTTTGTGGAATTTCTCTCATCAGGTACTTTCTTAGGAAATCTTGCCTTCTGATTTTGAATAGAAGATACGATGTCAGTTTATGTGCCAAGAAGAGGTCTCCAAAGCTGTATCTTCTTTAGAAAGCCAATTTAGTTTGTGACTATTATTTAATTCATTTGAGTAGGCTGAGTGTCAAAATAATGAAAAACTCAAGAAATCAACTCTAACGGATTTTAGAATTGGTCATATAACTAAACCACCACCTTCTTTTTCCCCTTTAGGAAATGACTGCTGGAGTTGCCAAGAACTCCTTCCTGTCCTGTTCTCTCCAAAGATCTCTATAAAATTATATTTTCCTGTAAAGCTCACAGCACACTTTCATTTCCAAGATCCATGCCGAGATTTGATGTATTTGCAATTGTGTAAAACTGTCTTCTCTAAAACACTTTGGTGTCTAAAATTTGAAGCTCAGGGAAGTTAAAATGCCACCCATCGGCATTCTCCGGAACACAGGGAGGCTCTGAGGGGTTAAAATCAATCACTAGGACCACAACTACTGCCAATAATCCTACACCTGGACAGACTCAAATTGAATTTTAGCCATCCTGTGCACATGCTCAGCTCTTGAAAGGAGAAAAAAAAAATTTTTTTCCCCTCACATGGGGGATGTAGGCAGAAACAGTGGCTGAAATGGAATCCATTGCATCAAATGGCTTGTGTGCTGATTGAATTTAAAATTGGACTTTCTTATTCCCCGATTTTTGCTTCAGAGATGTGAGAAGGGGGAGGCAGGTGTCTTGTAAATAAAAAATGTGACTCAGCTGTAAAACATGGAATGGGGGGAATAAAGAGCTTCATTGTTCATTTTTAAAAAGGAAGAAGAATAGGAATCTGTGTAACAAACGGTCTTGGCAGTTACCAGAACTCAGCTTCTGCACAACAAATCCAGATAGCATGACGCTTCTCTGATTCTAGGTTTTACTAAATTTTAATGAGTGTTGAAATAACTTCATAGGAAAAATCTCACTGGCATCTCTAGAAATCCTTTTCCTTTTATTTATCAAAGCTTCCTTAACACTTTTAAAGAAATAGAAATAAAACAAAATAAATATCTTCCAAAATATTCTTTGACAAATAAAATATATTTGTACTCTGACAGAGGGTGAATGTTTACGCAATGGCCTACCTATTTTACTCCACTTAAAATTTGCAGCGGAAGTTTAATCCAATAATTTGAAAATGTTTTAGTTTACTTAAATGATTTCTCAAACTCCATTATTTGAGAGAGGAAGAGATAAGGCAGCCAGCTTCCGTAGGAACAGACATCATTTTGTTGCAATGTAGCAGATCCAAACATGCTATTTTCAGTATGTATTAGTATTTCCTTACTTTGGTTTTTCCATCAAAATCATACACTAGAATTCGATATTCTCCTTTCAAATAAAGCAAATTCCCTGTTGTCTTGAAGAAAGTTGTTCTTAGCCACCTTGAATTTAAAGAGGAAAACTCCAACAGCAGTCAATAAATAAGAAACACGTTGGTTACTTAAAAATTCTCTCTTGGGTATTGTCCAAGAGACTCTAGGGACCTGGGGAAATAGAGTATTTTAAGAGAAACAAAAGCATACTTCAAAGAAGGAGATATTGAATTTCTTCATGAATGTTTTTATGTTTAGGCTCTGTTGAACTAGGGAGTAGGGATTTAAACAGCCTGTATCTTCTTTTAATGGTGTATCTTGGTTGCATACCCATCAAATGATAAGAATTACAGGAACACTGGGCGTTCTATTTGATTCTAAAAAAAATAAGACTATGAAAACAGTAAAAGTAGATGAATGATGGGCAAAATCTTGTCTAGAAACTAAGTTCCCAGTGAGAGATGCATCAGATAAAATCAAGGTCCAAAGACAACTAGGTGCTATAGGTCCTGTAATTTGTTTTGTCATATTGAAAAAAACTTTTTAAATATATACAAGATGTTGTGGTACCACTGAGGAAAATTAGAAGGCATTATTCTTAATCCAGAAGAACATAGATTCAAGTGATGCAGGTGGGATGAAAAAGTACCTTAAATAAAGAAGCAGGTATCCTAATTTATTAACAATAATAATATTAGGCCAGGTGCAGTGGCTCATGCCTGTAAACCCCAACATTTTGAGAGGCTGAGGTGGCAGGGTTGCTTGAGCCCAGGAGTCTGAGACCAATCTAGGAAACATAGTGGGACCCCATATCTACACTAAAATAAAATAAATAAAAAAATTAGCAGGGTGTGGTGGTGGGCAACTGTAGTCCCAGCTACTCAGGAGGTAGAGGTGGGAGGATCACTTAAGCCCAGGAGAGAGGCTGCAGTGAGCTGTGATTGCACCAGGGCACTCCAGCCTGGGCGACAGAGAGATACTCTGTCTCTAAAATAACAATAACAAAAGCAATATTACAAGGAGTGAGGAAAAAGATCTCCAGAATAGTCACAGAAAAAAGTAATTGAGTATCTTTGATAATAGTTTTATCTGACACAGAAGAAACATATCAATTATAGAAATATCCTTATAGAAAACCTAAAAAAAATACAATATGAACACAATCACTGTAAATATTTTAGCATATTTTATTTCATTCTCATTTCTGTGTTTGCATAAATGGAAAATTAATATTACTGTTAAAAGATTGCTTACTCCAATCCTTTTTTTAAAATCGCATTATCCCCTACCACTATTCAGTGAGCAGTTAGCTTTAAATACCCCTTGCCCTGAATATGAGGTTATATACAATCTAAAAAATACTGTGTTAACTAAAGTGCAAAATGGATTTTGAAATGTATCCCGAGAACGGGATATTGAAATGTGTTGAAATGTAATCCTGAGAAGAAAGCTTTCTTTTGCAAGAACCAGGCTTTGATAAGATAGAATAAGATTCCTATGTTTCAAGAAGTCAGAGCCTCAAAGACTTAACGTATTTATAATATGAACTAAAGAGTAATTCTCTTAAGAGCACTTTCCTTTCTAAAGTGATACAAGCACAGCTAATTGGCCGGGGATGGGATGTTGGAGAGCTTTACAATAGAGAAAACAAGGTTGTCACTGCCCGCTTCTAGCACTAAAACTATAGATGTGAGGGTAGTGGAGCCCAAGCAAAAGACTTTTCATGGTCGAATGGTGGAGACTGCAGGTCTATGACAGTTTTCACATACAACCCAATATCTAAGTGATGTATGAGCCATGGCAAGAGAAGTGTCTATGTAGAAAATCTGAAGCATGCCACGATAGTGCAGGAAAAATAGCTTCCTTAGTCTCAGGTTAGAAAGAAATTAAAGCATGCCGAGAGGATCAGCTAACTAGTAGAGGACTGAAATTGTGACTAGGCCGACTCAGAGAACAAGGGTTTTGAGATCACAAGGCATAACGAGGCCATGGACATAACTAGGAGATGCAGTGGATATGGTGGATACCAGAATCTGCTGAAAACCAGGCCAGGCAAGTTTGCAGGAAAAGGGATAGTGACTCAAACACATGTTTATCTACTGAATCAGAGACATTAAGAAAGCTCCCTGGGAACGTAGGTCTTTCTGGAAAAGAAAAATAGAATGAGAAGAGAGAATCTTGATTTAACTTAGTGGAAATAATAAATTGAACACGTTAATGATGGAGTTATTGTCTATTTTAACTTGAATTATTTTTTTCTTTGATTCTCAACTGAAATGAGGACTTATGAACTAAATTGCTTTACATTTTAGTCAAACAAGTTGTCTGGCATCCTGATCATATAATTTATTTAATGATTTTATATTGATAGACATTTTTATTATTTCTTTATATTTTAAGATGCTATAAACATTATATATAGATTAGTATGTCTCACTGATTATCCTTACCATGACAAATTCCTAGTAGTATAATTACTGAATCAAAAAATCTGATTATTATTACATACTTTAACTTTCACTTCTGAATTAACATATCAATTTATACTCCAATTAACATTGCCTAAGAGTTTCTGTTTCCCTTGTTCTGACTAACACAGGCAGTTAAAATTATTTAACAATTTGAAAGGCCAAGACATGACAGTTTTAATTTTGTTTCTTTGATTGCTAGAATACACAAAAGCCTCTAAAGACAGTGAGAATACATTATAGACTTTCTAAAGTTTTCTTCTGTTTCCTGAAGTATGACAAAAACTACTACTCAGGGAAGCATTAGTTTTGCCTCTTAGATTGGCCCTGTTCATGTGTCTGGGTTTGTCTGTTTGCTTATACTAAATAGGGGAAGTGAGACCTCTGTTCAGAAACAAAGTTAAAATCAGTTGGCTCCAAGAATGTGAAGTCCCTGTTGAAATGTGTCCATGATAAGAGAGAAGAGAAAGTTAAGATTTAC
Source organism: Pongo pygmaeus (assembly GCF_028885625.2). Lineage (NCBI taxonomy): Eukaryota > Metazoa > Chordata > Mammalia > Primates > Hominidae > Pongo > Pongo pygmaeus. The sequence continues at coordinate 13,412,250 of NC_085930.1, read as the reverse complement.
TTGCTGGAGTCATGATTTGCCACATTAAGTGGTCTGGTTGCCTGAAGGAAGCAAGGAGGGAGCTTTAGCTTAATGTGCCTATCTAGGAAGTATCTTCATTACCGTTCTGAAGATTTTCTTTTCCATTTTCGTTGCAGGAGAATGAAGTGAGTGAAAGTAGTTTCCGTCTTTTCTATTTGGCATTTTGAGATACATGTAGGGAGAGAGTTTAACAACACATGGACTCAAACTCCCAGTTGAGCAGTTGAGTATGTGTTAAGGCTTTTTTCCTTCAGAGGATTTTATGGTTTAGATATTCATTAGTGATGCATGAAAATATCTATCCACACCTTCACACATTCCAGTGTATAACGTGATAGACAAACATTCTATGCCAATGTTGTGTAAATTTGGATTTCAGTGAGTGAAGGTGACTATTTCATATAATTTTTATTACTTGTTTTCTTTTCATATATGCTAGTCTAATGAAAGATATAATAATGCCAGAATATCAAACATGTATAATATTGCAGTAATAAATTACTCCGAAACGTAGCAACAACAAAACTTTATCTCAGAGAGTTTCTGTACATAGGGTACAGAAACATACATAGGGTATTTGGGAGTTCTGGGTCAGGTTCTCTCAAGAGGTGTAGCATCATGTTGCCTGGGGGTACGGTCTTCTGAGGGCTTGACTTTACTGTTGGATGCACTTCCAAGATGGCTCACTCACATGACTGTTGGCTAGTATTCTTGGTAGCTATTGGTAGGAAGTATTCGTTTCTTTCAATGAGGATTTCTCCATAGGCCTGTTTGTGCTGTTACAATATTGGCTTGCTCCAAAGCAAGTAATCCAAGCTAATAAGACAGAAGCCTCAATGTCTTTTATAACCTAGCTTCAGATATTACATTCCATTATTTCTGCAATACCCTCTTGGTAACACGTCAGCCCTGTTAATTGTGGAAAAGGACTGTAGAAAGATTTCAAAAGTCAGCGTCCTGATCCCTCCCACTTGGATGCCATTCTCACCCCACTTGAATTGTGATCACCCACGTGTGGCTGTCCTCTTACACAGACACCTTCATGTCCACATGGGTTTCAACACCCTGCAGTGTTCTAATTTTTAGTAAAGGGCTCTGCTCACCCCTTATGGTCTGTGAAGCTCAAATTCAGGCTTTCCCAGTGTAAACACACTCTCCTTACTATAATATAGCTCTGGCCATCCATTTTGGGCCATTGTGTCAACAACTTTCCCCAACTCTTGAGGGAACCCTGCTTTTTTCAATCCCATGAAGAAGGCAAAAGGAAAGATCGAAAGGGAGGATACATTTATTAATGGGAGGAATGCCAGTAGCATTTCCTGAAATATGAGGGAAAAGGCAAGGTGCTAAACATCTACATTTCTTTCCAACACTATGCTGAAATTTATAATATTAAAACAAATCAGTAGCATAAGGATTGGAAAGAACAAGTCAGACTGTTATTACTGGAAAATGATATGGCCCTCTACCTAGAGAAGCCAAAAGAATCTATGAACAAATTATTAAGTATTATAAGGGAGTTTAGCCAAATGGTGGGATATATTAGTACATCGGTGCATACAAATACAGTATTGTCTTTTTACACACCATTGACAATGACAACAAAAATAGAAAACAATAATTAAAAATATAACATGACAGCAATAAAAATAAAAACTAAAAACTTCAAATAAAAACTAAAAGACATGGGTAAGACCAAATAAAAATTTTAAAATTATATTAAATATATTGGCAGGCTTAAATAAATGTAATATGTCATATGCATGGAAAGAAGACTCAGCATCATAAATTTGTATAGCTTCTCACTTTAACCTATAGTTTTGGTGCAACCCAATTAAAATGTCCAAAGGAGTTTCATAAGTATTAATAAGATGTTAATTCTAAGATGTATATTAAAGAGAAAAATTCTAACAATTGCCTAGTCAGTCTTGAAGAAGAAGGAAAGTATGGGAAGGGGGCAGTTGCCTTATCTGATAGCAAGGCTTCTTACAGAGATAATGCAGCATTAGGGCCAATAGACAGATATATTGACCAACAGAACAGATTATAGAGCACAAAAACATATGAATTTAATTAAAAATTAAGTGCAAAACATTAAACATTTTAGAAAGAATTAGAAGTCTATTCTTTTTTAAATAAGTTAGAAAAAGCAAAAAACATACATACAAAATTAATAAGTGTAATTCCATTCAATATAGAATGTCTGTTTTTTCATTATAATGAAGTGAAAAGGCAAGTAACATACTAGGAAAAAATACAATATAGATAGGTGGTGAAATAACATACAAAAACATATAAATTGTTAAGAAAAATTTCAAGTAAAATAATAGGCAAAATACATAAACAGGTATGGCAGACAAATGCTAGGGTTGCCCTTGCCATGATCCCTGCCTCCTGGCTGTTCATGTAGTTTTGTGATCCCTTCCCCTTAAGCATGGGTAGTGCCAGTGACTTACTTCTAATGGATAGAATATGGCAACGGTGATCGAATGTCATTCACAGGATTATGTTACATTACATAGACTGTTTTCCAAGCAGACATATGCTAGAGACACTTCTTACATGCGTGATGAAGTATACTAACATTTTGAGAAAACCTTCATGGCAAAGAACTGTCGGCAGCCTCTGCAAGCTAGGGATAACCTCTAGAAGCTGAGGGTGTTTTCCACGTGACAGTTATCAAGAAGTCCCTGCCCTTAGTCCTACAGTCAAAGAAAATGAAGTCTGCCAACAACCTGGGGGAGCTTTGAAATATATTCTTCCCCAGTTGAATGGCCAGGTGAAAATTCAACCTGGCCATCAACTTGACTGTAGCCTAGTGAGACTCAAAGCAGGACCCAGTTAATCTATTCCTTGATTCTTGACCAGTGGAAACCCTGAAATGACCATGCTTTGTTTTCAACTACTAAGTTTGTGATAAGTTGTTACACAGCAATAGATAACCGATACAACATGCAGTTCACAGAACTGGAAAGGCATATGGCCAAAACAAATATACGTAATCTTATTAGTCATCAGTAAAATGTAAATCAATACCACAAAAATGCCTTTTGTCTATCCAATATGTTGGAAAAAAATCTAAAAGTTTGAAAGTAACAAGAGCTGATGTAGTCGTGAATAAAATAAAACTCATTTTAATTTCTTTGAAAGTGTAAATTGGTTCACTACTTTGTTAAACAGTTTGGAATTATCTTGGAAATATGATCAGCAGAGTTGCTCTAGGGTGGGAAGATTAAGAGGCTGCAATATAAAAAGGAATGTCTAGGTGAATGAAAATTCACCTGTTCTGTTCTATGTACTGTTCTCATTCTTGTGTTGGGTGGTGATTGGCAAGTGTTCACTTTGTTATTATACTTTATAAATAACTTATATGATACAAATATCCCTTTGAATGTTTTATATATTATGTGATTAAAAAGTAATGAAGGAAAAATAATAAAAAAGAAAGGATAAAACTGTTTTAAAGATTTAAAGGGATAAATGGACAAACCTTGTTCTTGAAAATATCAAAACAAAACACTGACTTCTACTCTCAGTGTGTATGTAGGGGGTGAGGGAATGGAGAATGAGAAAGTAAATATATCAGCAAAATTTTGATGAATCATAAGTAATACCATTAAAAATATTCTAATACCACCTTTTCAAGAGAAAAGACTGAAGATTTTATACAATAAAAATTAAATATTTATAGAGTATTTTCATCTCTTCTCAGATAATATTCACTCTGCTATATCTAAAATTTAATTTCTTTCTTTTCCTCAACTTTTATTTTAGATTCAGTGGGTACATGTGCAGGTTTGTTACCTGGGTTATCTGGGATGCTGAGGTTTAGGGTATGATTGATCCCATCATTCGAGTCCTGGGCATAGTACCCTTGCCCTACTCCTTCCTCCTCCTTCTAGTACTTTCTAGTGTCTATTGCTGCCATCTTTATGTCCATGTGTACCAGTGTTTAGCTCCCACTTACAAGTAAGAACATGTGGCATTTGGTTTTCTGTTCTTGTGTTAATTCACTTAGAATAATGGCTTTGGCTGGGCGCGGTGGCTCACGCCTGTAATCCCAGCACTTTGGGAGGCCGAGCCGGGCGGATCATGAGGTCAGGAGATGGAGACCATCCTGGCTAACACGGTGAAACCCCGTCTCTCCTAAAAATACAAAAAATTATCCGGGCGTGGTGGCGGCGCCTGTAGTCCCAGCTACTCGGGAGGCTGAGGCAGGAGAATGGCGGGAACCCGGGAGGCGGAGCTTGCAGTGAGCCCAGATCACGCCACCGCACTCCAGCCTGGGCGACAGAGCGAGACTCCATCTCAAAAAAAAAAATAAATAAATAAATAAAATAAAATAAAGAATAATGGCTTCCAGCTGTATCCATGTTGTTGTAAAGAAAATCATTTCATTCTTTCTTATGGCTGTGTAGTATTCTATGGTATGTATGTCCCACATTTTCTTTATCCAGTCCACCACTGATGGTCACCTAGGTTGATGTCTTTGCTACCGTGAATAGTGCTGTGATGAACATGCAGATCTGCGTGTCTTCTTGGTAGGACAATTGTTTTCTTTTGGATACATATTCCAATGATGGGATTGCTGGGTCAAATGGTAGTTCCGTTTTAAATTCTTTCAGAAATCTCCAAACTGATTTCCACAGTGGCCAAACTAATTTAAATTCCCACCAACAGTGTATAAATGTTCCCTTTGCTCTGCAGCCTCTCCAGCATCTGTTGTTTTTGACTTTGTAATAATAGCAATGTTGTTTTGACTTTCTAATAATAGCTATTCTGACTGCTGTGAGATGGTATCTCATTGTGGTTGATTTACATTTCTCTGATGATTATTGATGTGGAACATTTGCTCATATGTTTGTTGGCTCCTAGTACATCTTCTTTAGAGACATGTCTGCTTCTGTCTTTTGCCCATCTTTTTTTTTTTTTAATGGGGATGATTTTGCTTGTTTAATTTTAGGTTCCTTGGATTCTAGATATTAAAACTTTGTCAGATGTGTAGTTTGTGAATATAAAATGTAATATCTGCTGAAGCTCTTTACAACTCAGCATCATATACTAATACTCTTCATTTAGGAATAAATATTATGGCATTCATTCAAAACTGGAAAAATATTATACCCCCAATTCCTTTATTGTGTCATATAGCTTATGGAAAATATATTAATTTGCTTTCCTCTTGCAGAAGAATGTTTAATGCTGTTAAGGGGTCAATGATATAAACTTTAATGGTATCAGTATTAATTACTAAAATGATATATGGCATGACCAGAAAGGATGTATTAAATTTATATCAAATTAATTCCATCTTTTAGTTTTATTTTCTCTATATAATACATGATAATGAGATCTCTCAAAATTCTAAAGCCAATGCCACATATAGTATCTTAGATATTAGGTCATGCTAAATTAAATTGGAGTCTTTGCTACACTAGGAATTTTAAAATCACGTTTTTGTTACTTGAAGTCAACTTTGCTGACCCAGCAACTCTATTTCCTTCCCCCTTTTTTCCCAACAATTGAAAAATGGTAACATTTCAATGAAATGTTTCCTAAATGAATAGCAGGAATTTTTTAGTTTGTCTACATTTTCCATAGGTACCCAAATTTATACACACAAACAAACACATATAAGTGTGTATATTTTTACAATTTTTAAAGTTAAAAAAATTGTTACAGTTGCCTTCTTTAGTGGTCATGTCTTATTTAAAATCACCTTATAAAAAAATGAACAACTACAGTATGTATACAACTGTAGTATGTACAAAAATTTCCTGTAAGATGGTTTTAAATAAGACATGACTACTAACAGGAAAGCATAACAAATTTTTAACCTTAAAAATAAAAAGATAAACTAAAAGTGTCCTTGTATAACTTCAAGATCTGTTTGACTTTCAGGTGAAATCAAAGACTTTTCTATAGTTTATTCCCATCTTTATATTGAGCTTATTTTAGCCTCAGTAGATCTATGATACACTGTTCTCAGCGGAATAAGAAACAAGTAACATGGATGGCTTAATAGAGAATTTGACTTTGAATTTATTTCCTATTTAAGCTCCAAGAAATTTTCACAAAGACTGAAATGTTTTCGACTATTTTTAAAAGAACAAACAGAATTCTCCCTGCTCATACACTATCTACAGGCTAAAAAGCACTCTGACAGCTAAAAAAAAAAAAAAAAAATTCTCTTTGAGATGGCAAAATGGAACCCCTAGTAGAGTACTTCCTCTAGAATAATGTCATTGAACAGTTCTAAGTCCTTTGGTCTTTCTAAGCCTACTTTGAAAATGGAAAAGTTAAAGATGTGAATATAATATAATGGAATTCTTTGTGCCCTCCTTTATGAGAATAGGATATTTCATGATCGAAGGAATCCATGAAACTTTGCTATTGTAGGTCCATCCTTTTCTTTGAGTTTGAACACGGAACGAGGTTACTTGTTGTTCTTCCATGTATTTACAAATCCATTATCAATTCTCTTTATGATGATTACATTTCACTTTCATTTAATGTCTCCTTCAAGATAGATACAACTTCTGAGCATCAGATATCCAAGGTAGCCATTTTTTTTTTACAACAAAAGGAAATGGATTAAATAGGAAATTATTTGTTCTAAAACGTGCTGTTCATGTTTTAGCAAGTAACAAAAGTACAATTTGTTTCAATGCTGTTTAACTCCAGAAAGATATGTTAATATCATTATTAAAGTATTTACTAAGTAAATATTTGTTTATGATCTGGTTGCTTTTGCAAAGGAAGAGAATCTTCCTATGTAAAGTCATAAAATAATACATTTTTTTTTACCATTTTAAAATATAGCATTTAACAGATACTGTGCAGAATATAACACAGACAGTTTTCATAGATATTTCAGGTGGCAGCTTAACCATGATTGCAGTCAGTGTGTAATATCTGACTGCAAATATAATGGGAAAAATGTTCTCTTAAAACACCCCCTTACATTTCTCCCATCCAAGTTTGAAAAAAAAATTATTTCATAAATTACTTGAAATAGTACAGCTAATTACATTAATTTTATTATTCTTCTTTTAAAGGATTTTACTTTATTATTTTAATAGTCTTGATTTTCAACACCATAATATTAAGAAAAAGAACACCTTACAGCCATTTCTAAGTTTGATTTTACACTTAAATCCCTGGAAAATGTACTGCTACACAAGGGAATAGTTCAACTGAGGCTTGGCATATGTAACTAAAAAAGTAATTTTCATTTGAGATTTACATGTTATATTGCCATTTTTTAGAAAGTAATTATACAAAAATATATTCCAACAGGTTTTACAACAAACTCTAGTTTGTTTTTCTTGTCCAGTAGTCCAGTACATTTGAACAGTGACTACTGAAATAAAACTAATTACTTAAAGCGTAATAGATATGTGTACTTGTTTGGTGTTGCTTGGAAGACTTATGATATTAATTTGAACAAAAGCTGGAATGGGGAGCAATGTGATTTGCTGATAATGATTTAATACCAAGTTTTATTTACCATTTTAAATAACAAATATTCTAATATTAAGGATAGAGATACAGTATCCTTACAGGCTGAAGTTATTTTTAAAAGTGTTATCCACAGCTTGAGACAATGTGCATTTATTCCATAGATACAATGTGTCACTATTTGAATATTAAATGGAATATTAACTAGACCAAGGAATAGCACAGTATAGTTTAAATTCTATCCTCTTAGGCAGTGGACATAACTAAACTGAGATGAAAGATAAAAAGTCTCTCTGGATAAAGAGCCATTTAGAATGACATAAAAATAGTGAGAATATGATATAGTTTATGATCTGATAGCAGGTCAGAATTTGTTTTGTTTTGTTGTTTGTTGATCCTATTCCTTATGAACTGTATTACCTTTCAACTCACAGTTGTAGTTATAATTCTGAAATCTCAGTATATATTTGTTCCATTACTTCAAGTTATCTTCAAATTCTCCTTAATCATATGGCCTTTTTGAAGCTTTTCTGGACATGATTAGTCTCCTTTCCCAAAGAGTTAGATTGTCATTCATATTTGATGTTAATCACGTCATCTGGAGTTTAAATGATGGCTGAATTATTTTGATCTCATTTTGCGTATTAACCAAGCATACAAACATATATTCCTAATAATTGATCTGGTAAAGAATATTTAAAGGCAATTATAATTCACCTGTAAATTATTGTTGGTAAAGTTGGATGCAGCATAAAACACAACTAAATAGAAACACTTCTGGGATTATATGTATACCTTATTTAATAAATTGAAAATACGAACGCCTATAATTTACCCCTGAATGATAACATTAAATTACTTCTAATTAGTTATTTAAAAGTTAATTGACTACTTTTATAAGAGTAACAAATGAAAAGAGATATTGCATTCCCCAAGCATTTTTCAAAAACTTACTGAGGCAATAAAAGCTATGTAAAGCAGGTAATCACTTGTTAATCGATCTGTTATTGGGATCATATTAAAACTAGGGTAATATATTTGCTTTCAGATTTCTTTAAAGTGGACAAGGTGGTCACACCCTTCCTGAAAAATCTTTAGTCTGTTGCTTAGGTAACTACTTAGCCATTTATTACAATAGAGAGAGTGGTTGACAGATCATTAGTGAAATAAATATATGATCTCTATGAACTCATGCGCATCTGCATGTACTAAATGTCTCGTGATGTGAGAATACATCACATCCCTCAACAGGCATTATTCCAAAGTGTTTCATGAGAAGAGTGTTATGCCGGGGAAAATACATGCAAAAAAAATCACCACCCTGTGAGAATTAATTTGCTTTGATTTCATTTGCAAATTTCTAGACATACTCAGCAATATTCCTTAGTGAAGCCCACTTGTGAGTTTGCTAGAAGGATAAATGGATGAATTCACCTTTCAGCATTACTTTGTTGGCATCCTTCAAACATGAAAAACTATTAGAATTCATTATAGTGCTTTTACCCCTCCCCCACCCCACCTTTATATTTTAGCCCTAATTATCTCTTTGAGCAAGAGTATGTTTTCAGATATTTCAATTAGAATAGATTCATCCTCATCTACACACCAATATCATCGTTCTTTCCTTTCATCATATAATTTGGGAGGAGGTTCTTTCTTCTCTGTACTAAACTTGAAATCTGAAGTGCCTTTTTGTGAATTGTCTCTCTTCCTTTTATAAACTTTTCAAAAAGATTTTCCCCATGATTTTGAAGTAAAACAAAACAAAACAACAAAACCTTTTAGTTTGTTGTAAAGCTTGAAAGACCTATAATATCTGACCTGTCCAAATCAGACATGCTATTTCTTTTCCATCCTAACAAACAAGAGCATATTAATCATGTAGTAAACTAATAAAGATGAATGCCTGATTAACTCCATGCCCAGAATTAATTACAACAGAAGCAGTTGTTCTTACAACTTAAATTAGAGCTTGCAGATGATATGGGTAGTCAATAAATCACTCTGCTTCTGATACGGTGTTCAAAAACTTGTATTAGACAATCTGATTCACAGCAATAACAGTTCTGTTATCCAGTGGTGATGAGATCCAGACTTATTACTTACATATTAGTCTATAATTACACTAGCCATTTTTTATTAAAGTTGAAATAAGTCAATCCACATTATAGACTGATATTTTACCTCTTGTGGGCAAAACAGCTATATCATTAATTCCGATTGGGTTTTGTTGCTCTTTGTTTTATTAAAGCCCAGGATTGTTAGTGTGTCAAACTGAATACGCAGTACTGAAGTATTTTATAAGAGGCATCATAAAATAACAGGTACCAATCATTTGGCATAATTATTTTTCTGTGTTTCTACAACTTTGCTTATTCTTATTTTCTTTTCTGCTAGATTATCTTCTACATCCTTTTTCATAAAGATGTTCCTTAGTTTAAAATAAAGGAACTATTTTTATTGCTTTTCTGGACATTTATCATTGCATTTCCTTGTGGAAAAAGTGAAAAAAAAATTTCTCACTAGTTTTATTTACAAACTTTTTTTTCCAGTTTGTTATGATTGATTTTATGCTGCCGTGCTCCTTTTATGACTGTCCTCAAGGTCGAAAACAACTACCTATTTCCCATCAAACCTATCTCCAACAACCTACAATCAAAGTATTTTGCTTGATATTTTTTATTACAAGTTCTCTTTTTGTGTTTGTATGTCATTTTTAGATGCTTATTGATCTATGGGTCATTAGGTTATTAGGTTGTTTGTGGTGGGGTGATATAACCATTGTGGGTTTTGGTAGTGCCTATCTTATTAGGTGATTTTTTTTTTCCTATTTAAACCTTTTAAAGCTGAAAAGAATATTTTCTAACAATTTGGCAATGACTAAAATTCAAAAGGAAATTACACAATTAGTACTTTGTATGCATAATTATGTTTATTATGTATTTTTAAAGTTTTTTATTTACTGATTTGGAGGATGTTATAGTAGAGGTAACAAATGTTTAAGAATTTATGGATATTAATGCAATTTGTTGTGAATTTTAATGTTCTGCACTTAGTAATACTTTATTTTTTAACCTTTTAAAAAAATCGCTCACAGTACATATATATAGTTAGATAGAAGAAATAAATTCAATGTTTGATAGCAGAATAGGATGACTATACTTAACAAAAATATATTATACTCAGGTAATAGACTCGCTAAATACCCAGACTTGATCACTATGCATTATATACATGTAACAAAATTTCTCGTGTACCCCATAAATTTGTACAAATAATAATTTTCAAAAATTCCATTTGGCTGGGCTTGGTGGCTCATGCCTGTAATCCCAGCAGTTTGGGAGGCTGAGGCAGGCAGATCACTTGAGGTCAGGAGTTTAAGACCAGCTTGGACAACACAGTGAAACCCCTGTCTCTACTGAAAATACAAAAATTAGCCAGGAGTGGTGGTGCACACATGTAATCCCAACTACTCGGGAGGCTGAAGCAGGAGAATTGCTTGAACCTGGGAGATGGAGGTTGCAGTGAGCCAAGATCATGCCACTGCACTCCAGCCTGAGTGACAGAGAGAGACTTTGTCTCAAAAAGAAAGAGAAAAATGAAAAATAATAAATACATAAAAATAAAAATTTCATTCAAAGATGTTTTAAGGTTGTAAGCTTAAAGTTTTAATATATTAATGATTTTCAGAGACTTTCTCTTCTTATGAGAGAAGATTAGGTAACTAGGACTAAATCCCCATTAAGAATAATTAGACAATTGGGCAAAATATATATTAAAACAACTTAATTGAAGGCGTATTAGTTACATCTTGCTGTATAGAAAACTAACCAAAACTTAATGGCTTAAAATGGTATCAGTATATTTAATTCACAATTCTGTGGGGTTAGAATTTAGGGTATCATGCTGGTATGAGCCATGTTTGGTTGATCATGGCTGAACTCACAGACCTGTCAGCTCATGTGTTAGCTGGAGGTACTTGGCTGATGGTTGCCTCACCTGGGATGTCTGGGATGACTGGAATTTCTCTGAACAGGGTTTTTCATCCTCCAGCACGCTAGCCTGAACTTGTTCCTAAATTGATGGCTTTATTTCCTCAATGTATACTAACCACATAATCCTACTCTTTCAGACTGAAGCACACAACTGAAGTCTTTCTCATTAAAGCAGTGATTCCTGAAATATATGAATTATCTTTCTTTTGTTTCCTGTGTCACCTCTCTGCTACATTGTCACTGCTGATGCTTTTGTTCCATGCTTGTGTCTACCTGTATCCTACTCATTAGTTCCTCATCTATTATTTTATTTAATAGGCATTTTCTTCAATTTTCCTTTTTTATTTCATTTTTCATTACATTCATCTATTCCTGGCTCTCACTCATTCTATATCGACTAATACCTAAATATACACTAAAGCATTTCCTTTTTCTCCTTATATCTGGACTAATATTTCTAATTATCAGATGGGCATTTCCAACTGTCTTTTTAGCATCACAAACTCAGTATCCCCAAATGTGAATATATCATACACTTCCATTTATTTGCTCTTTCTCTTGAAGTCCATTTTCAATGAATGCAACAAAAGTAAATTAATGACCCAGGCTTGAAACCTGAAATTATGCTTGATTTCTCCTTTCTCTTTTTCTGTAAGTCCAAATGACTCTTCCTCGGAAATGCCATTCTAATAATTTCGCGTGGTTTTCACTCCCTGCGTAAAGTTTGGTTGTTTGTGGTTTCTTTGCCTACTTTCCGCTTTCCTTTCTTATAAAAGTATATTTCAAATTGGATTGGAGAAACTAAATGTTTTCGGTAGAATTACGATAGTACTTTTTCTCTATTCACAGATATTAATTGTAAGCCTAGAATTCCATACTTTTGTCCACAAATACTAACGTAGTTAGGATATGGGCAAATTTTGACCAAAGAGAATGAATCCCAAACTTACAGAGAAGTTGAAAGTACAGTTCAAATATATTTTTTTACCTGTGAACCACGTGAGAGTAAGTTGTTGGCTGAATGCTCCATCATTCTCTAAATTTATAGTAATTCCTAAAAACAGCATTCTCCTATATAGCAACAATACGACTATCAAAAGTAGGAGATTAACATCAATGTACTAATACCGTTGTATTAATTTCCTGATTGTTTCTGCACAAATTACACACATTTATTTTGTTATAGTTCTGTAAATCGAAATCCAAATAACTCTCACTAGGCTAAAATTAAGGGATTGGTAGGCAGGGCAGCATTCTTTCTAGATGATCTAGGAAAAAAAAATGTGTTCTTTTTTTTTTTTTCCCCAGCTTCTAGAGTCTGTCTTCATTTCTTGGTTCACAGCCTCCTCCTTCAATCTTCAAAGCCAGTAGCTTAGCATCTTCAAATCTTTGTAATTATCTCTTTTGATTATAAACATTCTTTTTTATTTTATTATTATTACCCTTTAAGTTTTAGGGTACATGTGCACAACATGCAGGTTTGTTACATATGTATATGTGTGCCATGTTGGTGTGCTGCACTCATTAACTCATCATTTAGCATTAGGTATATCTCCTAATGCTATCCCTCCCCACTCCCCCCACCCCACAACAGTCCCCAGTGTGTGATGTTCCCCTTCCTGTGTCCATGTGTTCTCATTGTTCAATTCCCACCTATGAGTGGGTTTTGTTCAATTCACCACCTATGCGGTATTTGTTTTTTTGTCCTTGCGATAGTTTGCTGAGAATGATGGTTTCCAGTTTCATCCATGTCCCTGCAAAGGACATGAACTCATCATTTTTTATGGCTGCATAGTATTCCATGGTGTATATGTGCCACATTTTCTTAATCCAGTCTATCGTTGTTGGACATTTCGGTTGGTTCCAAGTGTTTGCTATTGTGAATAGTGCCACAATAAACATACGTGTGCATGTGTCTTTATAGCAGCATGACTTATAATCCTTTGGGTATATACCCAGTAATGGGATTGCTGGGTCAAATGGTATTTCTAGTTCTAGATCCCTGAGGAATCGCCACACTGACTTCCACAATGGTTGAACTAGTTTACAGTCCCACCAACAGTGTAAAAGTGTTCCTATTTCTCCACATCCTCTCCAGCACCTGTTGTTTCCTGACTTTGTAATGATCACCATTCTAACTGGTGTGAGATGGTATCTCATCATGGTTTTGATTTGCATTTCTCTGCTGGCCAGTGATGGTGAGCATTTTCTCATGTGTTTTTTGGCTGCATAAATGTCTTCTTTTGAGAAGTGTCTGTTCATGTCCTTCGCCCACTTTTTCATGGGGTTGCTTTTCTCTTGTAAATTTGTTTGAGTTCATTGTAGATTCTGGATATTAGCCTTTTGTCAGATGAGTAAGTTGCAAAAATTTTCTCCCATTCTGTAGGTTGCCTGTTCATTCTGATGGTAGTTTCTTTTGCTGTGCAAGAAGCTCTTTAGTTTAATTAGATCCTATTTGTCAATTTTGGCTTTTGTTGCCATTGCTTTTGGTGTTTTAGACATGAAGTCCTTGCCCATGCCTATGTCCTGAATGGTATTGCCTAGGTTTTCTTCTAGGGTTTTTATGGTTTTAGGTCTAACATTTAAGTCTTTAATCCATCTTGAATTGATTTTTGTATAAGGTGTAAGGAAGGGATCCAGTTTCAGCTTTCTACATATGGCTAGCCAGTTTTCCCGGCACCATTTATTAAACTGGGAATCCTTTCCCCATTGCTTGTTTTTGTCAAGTTTGTCAAAGATCAGATAGTTGTAGATATGTGGCATTATTTCTGAGGGCTCTATTCTGTTCCATTGGTCTATATCTCCATTTTGGTACCAGTACCATGGTGTTTTGGTTACTGTGGCCTTGTAGTATAGTTTGAAGTCAGGTAGCATGATGCCTCCAGCTTTGTTCTTTTGGCTTAGGATTGACTTGGCGATGCGGGCTTTTTTTTCGTTCCATATGAACTTTAAAGTAGTTTTTTCTAATTCTGTGAAGAAAGTCATTGGTAGCTTGATGGTGGTAGCATTGAATCTATAAATTACCTTGGGCAGTATGGCCATTTTCATGATATTGATTCTTCCTACCCATGAGCATGGAATGTTCTTCCATTTGTTTGTATCCTCTTTTATTTCATTGAGCAGTGGTTTGTAGTTCTCCTTGAAGAGGTCCTTCACATCCCTTGTAAGTTGGATTCCTAGGTATTTTATTCTCTTTGAAGCAATTGTGAATGGGAGTTCACTCATGATTTGGCTCTCTGTTTGTCTGTTGTTGGTGTATAAGAATGCTTGTGATTTTTGTACATTGATTTTGTATCCTGAGACTTTGCTGAAGTTGCTTATCAGGTTGAGGAGATTTTGGGCTGAGACAATGGGTTTTCTAGATATACAATCATGTCATCTGCAAACAGGGACAATTTGACTTCCTCTTTTCCTAATTGAATACCCATTATTTCCTTCTCCTGCCTAATTGCCCTGGCCAGAACTTCCAACACTATGTTGAATAGGAGTGGTGAGAGAGGGCATCCCTGTCTTGTGCCCGTTTTCAAAGGGAATGCTTCTAGTTTTTGTCCATTCAGTATGATATTGGCTGTGGGTTTGTCATAGATAGCTCTTATTATTTTGAGATACGTCCCATCAATACCTAATTTATTGAGAGTTTTTAGCATGAATTGTTGTTGAATTTTGTCAAAGGCCTTTTCTGCATCTATTGAGATAATCATGTGGTTTTTGTCTTTGGTTCTGTTTATATGCTGGATTACATTTATTGATTTGCATATGTTGAACCAGCCCTGCATCCCAGGGATGAAGCCCACTTGATCATGGTGGTTAAGCTTTTTGATGTGCTGCTGGATTCGGTTTGCCAGTATTTTATTGAGGATTTTTGCATTGATGTTCATCAAGGATATTGTTCTAAAATTCTCTTTTTTTGTTGTGTCTCTGCCAGGCTTTGGTATCAGGATGATGCTGGCCTCATAAAATGAGTTAGGGAGGATTCCCTCTTTTTCTATTGATTGGAATAGTTTCAGAAGGATTGGTACCAGCTCCTCTTTTTACCTCTGGTAGAATTCGGCTGTGAATCCATTTGGTCCTGGACTTTTTTTAGTTGGTAAGCTATTGATTGTTGCCTCAATTTCAGCTCCTGTTATTGGTCTATTCAGAGATTCAACTTCTTCCTGGTTTAGTCTTAGGAGGATGTATGTGTTGAGGAATTTATCCATGTCTTCTAGATTTTCTAGTTTATTTACGTAGAGGTGTTCGTAGTATTCTCTGATGGTAGTTTGTATTTCTGTGGGATCGGTGGTGATATCCCCTTTATCATTTTTTATTGTGTCCATTTGATTCTTCTCTCTTTTCTTCTTTTTTAGTCTTGCTAGCGGTCTATCAATTTTGTTGATCTTTTCAAAAAACCAGCTCCTGGATTCATTAATTTTTTGAAGGGTTTTTTGTGTCTCTATTTCCTTCAGTTCTGCTCTAATCTTAGTTATTTCTTGCCTTCTGCTAGCTTTTGAACGTGTTTGCTCTTGTTTGTCTAGTTCTTTTAATTGTGATGTTAGGGTGTCAATTTTAGATCTTTCCTGCTTTCTCTTGTGGGCATTTAGTCCTATAAATTTCCCTCTACCCACTGCTTTGAATGTGTCCCAGAGATTCTGGTATGTTGTGTCTTGGTTCTCGTTGGTTTCAAAGAACATCTTTATTTCTGCCTTCATTTTGTTATGTACCCAGTAGTCATTCAGGAGCAGGATATTCAGTTTCCATGTAGTTGAGTGGTTTTGAGTGAGTTTCTTAATCCTGAGTTCTAGTTTGATTGCACTGTGGTCTGAGAGACACTTTGTTATAATTTCTGTTCTTTTTCATTTGCTGAGGAGTGCTTTACTTCCAACTATGTGATCAGTTTTGGAGCAGGTGTGGTGTGGTGCTGAAAAGCATGTATATTCTGTTGATTTGGGATGGAGAGTTCTGTAGATGTCTATTAGGTCCGCTTGGTGCAGAGCTGAGTTGAATTCCTGGGTATCCTTGTTAACTTTCTGTCTCGTTGATCTGTCTAATGTTGACAGTGGGGTGTTAAAGTCTCCCATTCTTATTGCGTGGGAGTCTAAGTCTCTTTGTAGGTCACTCAGGACTTGCTTTATGAATCTGGGTGCTCCTGTATTGGGTGCATATGTATTTAGGATAGTTAGCTCTTCTTGTTGAATTGATCCCTTTACCATTATGTAATGGCCTTCTTTGTCTCTTTTGATCTTTGTTGTTTTAAAGTCTGTTTTAGCAGACTAGGATTGCAACCCCTGACTTTTTTTGTTTTCCATTTGCTTGGTAGATCTTCTTCCATCCCTTTATTTTGAGCCTATGTGTGTCTCTGCTTGTGAGATGGGTTTCCTGAATACAGCACACTGATGGGTCTTGACTCTTTGTCCAGTTTGCCAGTCTGTGTCTTTTAATTGGACCATTTAGCCCTTTTACATTTAAAGTTAACATTGTTATGTGTGAATTGGATCCTGTCATTATGATGTTAGCTGGTTATTTTGCTCGTTAGTTGATGCAGTTTCTTCCTAGTCTTGATGGTCTTTACAATTTGGCATGTTTTTGCAGAGGCTGGTACCAGTTTTTCCTTTCCATGTTTAGCACTTCCTTCAGGAGCTCTTTTAGGGCAGGCCTGGTGGTGACAAAATCTCTCAGCATTTGCTTGTCTGTAAAGTATTTTATTTCTCCTTCACTTATGAAGCTTTTCTTTAAGAATGTTGAATATTGGTCCCCATTCTCTTCTGGCTTGTAGAGTTTCTGCTGAGAGATCAGCTGTTAGTCTGGTGGGCTTCCCTTTGTGGGTAACCCGACCTTTCTCTCTGGCTGCCCTTAACATTTTTTCCTTCATTTCAACTTTGGTGAATCTGACAATTATGTGTCTTGGAGTTGCTCTTCTCGAGGAGTATCTTTGTGACATTCTCTGTATTTCCTGAATTTGAATGTTGGCCTGCCTTGCTGGATTGGGGAAGTTTTCCTGGATAATATCCTGCAGAGTGCTTTCCAACTTGGTTCCATTCTCCCCGTCACTTTCAGGTACACCAATCAGACGTAGATTTGGTCTTTTCACATAGTCCCATATTTCTTGGAGGCTTCATTTGTTTCTTTTTATTCTTTTTTCTCTAAACTTCTCTTCTAGCTTCATTTCATTCATTTCGTCTTCCATCACTGATACCCTTTCTTCCAGTTGATTGCATCGGCTACTGAGGCTTCTGCATTTGTCACGTAGCTCTCGTGCCTTGGTTTTCAGCTCCATGAGGTCCTTTAAGGACTTCTCTGCATTGCTTATTCTAGTTATCCATTCGTCTAATGTTTTTTCAAAGCTTTTAACTTCTTTGCCATTGGTTGGAATTTCCTCCTGTAGCTCGGATTAGTTTGAACGTCTGAAGCCTTCTTCTCTCAGCTCGTCAAAGTCATTCTCCGTCCAGGTTTGTTCCGTTGCTGGTGAGGAGCTGCTTTCCTTTGGAGGAGGAGAGGCACTCTGATTTTTAGAGTTTGCAGTTTTTCTGCTCTGTTTTTTTTCCCATCTTTGTGGTTTTGTCTACCTTTGGTCTTTGATGATGGTGACGTTCAGATGGGTTTTTGGTGTGGATGTCCTTTCTGTGTGTTAGTTTTCCTTCTAACAGACAGGACCCCCAGCTGCAGGTCTGTTGGAGTTTGCTAGAGGTCCACTCCAGACCTTGTTTGCCTGGGTGTCAGCAGCGGTGGCTGCAGAACAGTGGATATTGGTAAACTGCAAATGCTGCTGCCTGATCGTTCCCCTGGAAGTTTTGTCTCAGAGGAGTACCCGGCCATGTGAGGTGGCAGTCCGCCCCTACTGGGGGGTGCCTCCCAGTTAGGCTACTCGGGGATCAGAGACCCACTTGAGGAGGCAGTCTGCCCGTTCTTAGATCTCAAGCTGCGTGGTGGGAGAACCACTACTCTCTTCAAAGCTCAGTTGGAAATGCAGAAATCCCAGTCTTCTGCCTCGCTCACGCTGGGAGCCGTCGACCGGAGCTGTTCCTCTTTGGCCATCTTGGCTCCTCTCTTCAAAATTCGATTATAAATGTTTTTATGATTACATTTGTTTCACCCAGTTACTCCAGGCTATTATCTCTATCTCAACATCTTTTAATTTAATCACATCTGCAAAGTTTCTTATACCATGTAAAGTAACATTCTAGGTTCTGGGGATTAGGATGTGTAAATAATTTGAGGACCACTTTCTGCCTACTACACCACCTAATCTTCAGTACCCATTCAAGTTTTGCCAGTAGTCCCACCCAATATGATACTTACAGCAAAATAATAAATTTTAAGTCATGCATTGCATTCAGGCCTCGTCTAATATATCCTCAATATGTGATGTACTTCACTTTACATCTTATTAGGAGGCCAACAAATTTTAATTTGTCACATTTCTGATAATATACACTTTGATCACTTAATTAAAGTAGTGTCTACTAAGCTTCCCTACTTTAGACCTACTGAGCATTCTGTGTGGATGTATGTTGAGACTATACAAATATCCCATTCCTCATCAAATTTTTGATTTAGTAATTTCTTTATATCAATATGGATACATTATAAAGACTTACTTCCTATTTTATTCAGTGGGTTATATCCTCTTACTATCATTTATTTTATACTCACATTTATCTCTGTTATAGAGAGTGAAAATCCCTTTAAGCTAACTTCTGTGTTCTTTTGACAGGACCTGCCATGCATTGAGAACTTCTGTTTTCTAGCTGTGCTTTGGAATAAGCCATTTCCTCAAGGGAGCTCTAGCTAATTTTGGTGCAGAATGATAATCAGAAACCAACATCTAGATGTTAAGTGTGTTCATTGCTATTGAAGTGCCACTGCTTTTATGTTCTGTCAGAAGACAGAAGAAGAGAATATACATAAACACACACATCGAAAATTATGTATTGATACCAAACCGTTAATTCAAGTCTAATACCACTTTTCAGTTTCCCAGGACTAAAATGTTGGGGAAAGAGGAGAAAAAGAACAAGGAAAAGAGAAGGAAAGTCTCAGGAATAACTTTTTTGCCACATGTATTGAAGTGAAATCTAAATACACACACAAAAGTTCCCTCATTTTCAGTTCAAAATAAGGAATATTTTTCATCCCTAAATGTTCCTTCATCCCCTTGGCAGTCTTCAGTCCTGACTTCTAGTTTCTTTTCTTTCACTTTGATTTTGCCTTTACTAGAATTAGACACAAAAAGAACCATACAGTATGTAGTCTTTTGTGTTTGGCTTTTTCCATTTAACATAAAGCACTTCAGGTTTCTTTTTGTGTGTATCAGTAGTATGTTGTATTACTGAATAAGATCCCATGGTTCAAATTTATTGCATATATATTGGATATCTGGTTTATTTATTCATTAGTTAATGATCCTATGAGTTCTTCCTAGGTTTTGTTTTTATAAACAATTCTGCTACAGACATTTGTTTACAAGTCGTCATGAGAACATAAGTTCTCCTTCCTCTTGGGTAAATAATTAACTTACTTGCTAAGGGATATAAGTATATGTTTATAAGACATTGGCAAACTGTTTTCCAGAGTGGCTGTACTATTCTGTTTTCACCAACAATGTATGAGAGTTCCAGTTGCTTCACATTCTGTCTAGCACTTGGCATTGTTGGTCTTTTATATTTAATCATTCTTGTGGCTATATAGTGATATCTTATTGGGGATTTACTTTGTATACCCTTGATGGCTAGTAGTGTTAAGCATCTTTTCTCATGTTTATTGGTCATCTGGGTATATTCATTAGTCAAGCATCTTTTACTATCTTTTGCCACTTATAAGTTGGTTGGTTGTTCTATTATTTGTGAATTATATATATATATATATATTTTTCTAGAGACAGTGTCACATTGTGTTACCCAAGCTGGAGTGCAGTGTTGCTATCATAGCTCACTGCAAAGTTGAACTCCTGAGTACAGGCCATCCTTATACCTCAGCCTCCTGGAGAGATGAGACTACAGGCATGTGCCATTACCCCTGGCTAATTTTTTTTTTTTTTTTTAAAGATGGGGTCTCACTATGTTGCCCAGGCTGGTCTTGAACTAGCAATAGGAGTCCCTTTTTTTTTTTTTTTTTTTTTTTTGCATTTCAGAAAGTTTGTACTAATGTATATTTACTTCAGTAGAGTATCTGCTTTGTAGATTTATTCATAGTTGTTCTTAATTTTAATACATGTTTGTGAAAAACAGTTGCTTTTAATTTCCTTTTTTTTTTTTTTTTTTAATTTTACTTTAAGTTCTGAGATACCTATGCAGAACATGCAGGTTTGTTACATAGGTATACAGTGCCATGGTGGTCTGCTGCACCTACTGACCCGTCTGTCAAGTTCCCTCCCCTGGCCCCCCATCCCTCAACAGGCCCTACTGTGTATTGTTCCTCTCCATGTGTCCGTGTGTTCTCATTGTTCAACTCCCGCTTATGAATGAGAACATGGGGTGTGTGGTTTTCTGTTCCTCTGTTAGTTGGCTGAGGATGATGGCTTCTAGCTTCATCCATGTCCCTGCAAAGGACATGATTTCATTCCTTTTTATGGCTGCATAGGATTCCATGTGTATATATACCAGATTTTCTTTATCCAGTCTATCATTGATGGGCATTTGGGTTGGTTCCATGATTTTGCTATTGTAAATAGTGTTACAATAAACATACGTGTGCATGTGTCTTTATAGTAGAATGATTTATAATATATTTATATTCCTTTGTCTATATACCCAATGATGGGATTGCTGGGTCAAATGGTATTTCTGGTTCTGGATTATTGAGGAATTGCCTTACTGTCCTCCACAATGTTTGAACTAATTTACATTTCCACCAACAGCGTAAAAGCATTCCTATTTCTCCACAGCCTTGCCAGCATCTATTTTTTCATGACTTTTTAATAATCGCCATTCTGACTGGCATGAGAGAGTATCTCATTGTGGGTCTGATTTGCATTTCTCTAATGATCAGTGATGTTGAGCTTTTTTTCATGTTTGTTGGCCACATAAATGTCATCTTTTGAGAAGTGCCTGTTCATATACTTTGCCCACTTTTCGATGTGGTTGTTTGGTTTTTTCTTGTAAATTTGTTTAAGTTCCTTGTAGATTCTGGATATTAGACCTTTGTCACATGGGTACGCAGTAAAAAATGGTAAAGCGGATATCAAAGGATTGCAAAGACCTTTTCTGCATCTGTTGAGATAATCATGTGGTTTTTGCCTTTGGTTCTGTTTATATGATGGCCTGAAGTTTTTTTCATTGTTGTTGTGGTGGTGTCTCTGCCAGGTTTTGGTATCAGGATGATGCTGGCTTCATAAAATGAGTTAGGGAGGAGTTTCTCCTTTTCAGTTGTTTGGAATCGTTTCAGTAGGAATGGTACCAGCTCCTCTTTTTACCTCTGGTAGAATTTGGCTTTGAATCTGTCTGGTCCTGGAATTTTTTTGGTTGGTAGTAAGTACTGTCTCAATTTCACAACTTGTTATTGGTCTTTTCAGGGATTCAACTTCTTCCTGGCTTAGTCTTGGGAGGGTGTATATGTCCATGAAATTATCCATTACTTCTAGATATTCTATCACAGTTCATTTGTGTCAAGGTGTTTATAGTATTCTCTGATGGTAGTTTGTATTTCTGTGGGGTCAGTGGTGATATCCCCTTTGTCATTTTTTATTGCATCTATTTGATTTTTCTCTCTCTTCTTTATTCTTCTGGTGGTCTATTTATTTTGTTAAGTTTTTCAGAAAACCAGCTTCTGGATTCATTGATTGTTTTGGAGGGTTTTTCATTTCTCTAGCTCCTTCAGTTCTGCTCTGATCTTAGTTATTTCTTGTCTTCTGCTAGCTTTCGGATTAATTTGCTCCTGCCTCTCTAGCTCTTTTAATTGAGATGTTAGGGTGTTGATATGAGATCTTTCTAGCTTTCTGAAATGGGCATTTAGTGCTATAAATTTCCCTGTTAACACTGCTTTATCTGTGTCCCAGAGATTCTGAGATGTTGTCTCTTTGTTCTCATTGGTTTCAAAGAACTTCTTGATTTCTGCTTTAATTTCATTATTTACCCAGGATTCATTCAGGAGCAGGTTGTTCAATGTCCATGTAAGTGTGTGAGTGAGTTTCTTAATCCTGAGTTCCAATTTGATTGCACTGTGGTCTGAGACTGTTTCTATGATTTCAGTTCTTTTGCCTTTGCCGAGGAGTGTTTTACTTCCAATTATATGGTTGATTTTAGAATAAATGCCATGTGGCACTGAGAAGAATGCATATTCTATTGATTTGGGAGGGAGAGTTCTGTAGATGTCTATTAAGTCCACTTGATTCAGAGCTGAGTTCAAGTCCTGAATGTCCTTGTTAATTTTCTGTCTCGTTGATCTGTCTAATATTGACAGTGGGGTGTTAAAATCTCCCACTATTCTTGTGTGGGTGTCCAAGTATCTTTGTAGGTCTCTAAGAACTTGTTTTATGAATCTGGGTGCCCCTGCATTGGGTGTATATATATTTAGAATAGCTCTTCTTGTTGAATCATTCCCTTTACCATTATGTAATGCCCTTCTTTGTCTTTTCTGATCTTTGTTGATTTACAGTCTGTTTTGTCAGAGACTAGGATTGCAACCCCTGCTTTTTTTGGTTTTCCATTTGCTTGGTAAATTTTCCTCCATCCCTTTATTTTGAGCTTAGGTGTGTATTTGCACATGAGATGGGTCTCCCGAATACAGCCCACCGATGGCTCTTGACTATCCAATTTGCCAGTCTATGTCTTTTAATTGGAGCATTTAGCCCATTTACATTTAAGGTTAGTATTGTTATATGTGAATTTGAACCTGTAATCATGATGCTATCTGATTATTTTGCACACTAGTTGATACAGTTTCTTCATAGTGTCATTGGCCTTTATACTTTGGTGTGTTTTTTGCAGTGGCTGGTACTAGTTTTTCTTTTCCGTATTTAGTGCTTCTT
The DNA here is from genome assembly GCF_028885625.2 of Pongo pygmaeus. Classification (NCBI taxonomy): domain Eukaryota; kingdom Metazoa; phylum Chordata; class Mammalia; order Primates; family Hominidae; genus Pongo; species Pongo pygmaeus. Next base: position 13,388,832 of record NC_085930.1, on the reverse strand, counting down.
TCAGGAGGTCTTGCAAGGCAGGCCTGGTGGTAATGAAATCCCTCAGCATTTGCTTGTCTGAAAAGGATTTTATTTCTCCTTCACTTATGAAGCTTAGTTTGGCTGGACATAAAATTCTGGGTTGAAAATTCTTTTCTTTAAGAATGTTGAATATTGGCCCCCAGTCTTTTCTGGCTTGTAGAGTTTCTGCTGAGAGGTCCACTGTTAGTCTGATAGGCTTCCCTTTGTAGGTGATCTGACCTTTCTCTCCGGTTGCCCTTAACGTTTTTCTTTCCTTTTGACCTCGGAGAATCTGATGATTATGTGTCTTGGAATTGATCTTCTTGTGGAGTATCTTAGTGGTATTCTCCTTCTTTCCTGAATTTGCATGTTGGCCTGTCTTACTAGGTTGGGTAAGTTCTCCTGAATAATATCTCGAAGTGTGTTTTCCAGCTTCCTCTCTCTTTCAGGTACTCCAATCAATCGTAGGTTCAGTCGTTGTATAAAGTCCCATATTTCTTGGAGGCTTTGTTTGTTCCTTTTTATTATTATTATTATTTTTTCTAATCTTATCTGCATGCCTTATTTCAGCAAGGTGGTCTTCAAACTCTGATATCGTTTCTTCCACTTGGTTGATTTGTCTATTGATACACGAAGTTCTTAAACTGTGTTTTTCAGCTCCATCAGTTCATTTATTGTCCTCTCTAAACTGGTTATTCTAGTTAGCAGCTCCTCTAACCTTTTATCACGGTTCTTAGCTTCTTTTCATTGGGTTAGAACATGCTCCTTTAGCTCAGTGGAGTTTTTAATTACCCATCTTCTGAAGCCTACTTCTGTCAATTCATCCATCTCATCCTCCGTCCAGTTCTATGCCCTTGCTGGAGACACATTGTGATCATTTGGAGGAGAAAAGGCACTCTGGCATTTTGGATTTGCAGCATTTTTTTGTTGATTATTTCTCATCTTCATGAGTTTGTCTAGTTTCAATCTTTGAGGCTGCTCACCCTTGGATGGGGTTTTTGTAGGGACTTTTTTGTTGTTGATGCTGTCATCGTTGCTTTGCATTTGTTTGTCTTTCCATGGTCAGGTCCCTTTTCTGTAGGGCTGCTGCAGTTTACTGGGGGTTCACTTTAGGCACTATTCATCTGGTTTGCTCCCGCACCTGGAGATGTCAGTCAACAAGGCTGGAGAACAGCAAAGATGGTTGCCTGCTCATTCTTCTGGGATCTCTAACCTTGAGGGGCACACACCTGATGCCAGTAGGATCGCTCCTGTATAGGGTGTCTGACAACCCCTGTTGGAGGGTCTCACCCAGTTGAGTGGCACAGGGAACAGGACCCATTTAATGAAGCACTTTTACTGTCCCTTGGTGGAGGGGGTGTGCTTCGCTGGGGGAAACCCAGTCATCTGGGCTGCTTGGATTCCTCAGAACTACCAGGAAGAAAGGCTAAGTCTGCTGGTCTGCAGAGACTGTGGCCACCTCCCACCCAGGGGCTCAGGCCCAGGGAAATCCGGGTTCTGTCCCTGAGCCTCTGGGTGGAGTTGTTGGAGTTCTTGCAGGGAAGCCCCTCCCAGTGAGGAAGGATGTGTCAGGGTCAGCTCTGAAGAGGCCCTCTGGCTTCTGTCTGCCACAGCTGATATGTTGGGCTTTGGGGGACATCTCTTGGAGACCAAGCCATCCAGCCTCCCTGGCTCTAGCAGGGGAAAAGTGTGGCCTGGAGCTATAGAGATGGATGCTGCCCTTCCCTCGCCCGGGGAGCTTAGTGTGTTAGGCAGTTATGAGTCCCAGTACTGGCTGATGCCCCTCCTCCAAGTAGCTCAAAAGGCTTAGGCAGCAGGCAGCCACAGTTGTGATGCTGGTCGCCTCTCCTCCTGGGGAGCTTGCAGGCTTATGCAAATTTCAGCTGACAGGCTGTTGAGAATCTGCACAGCTCCGGGGTTGGGAACCTAGGCCCCAGTGGCATGGGTTTGCCAGTGGGATTTTGCATTCTGTGGGTTGCACGGTTCTGTGGAAAAAGCACGGTTTCCCCAGCTGGATAGCACACTCACTCACTGCCTCCCTTGGCTAGGGGGTGGGGGCTCCCCTTCTCTATGTGGCTCTCAGGTGGGTGGTGCACCACAATGCTCTTTCTTCCTCTCTGTGGATCACATCAGTCACCTAGTCAGTTCTGATGAGAGAACTTGGATACTTTGGTTGCCAATGAGAAGGATTCACATGCTAATTATGGTTCTCTTCGATGAGAGCCTCTGATATCCGCTGTTTCTAGTTGGCCATCTTGGCCCCATCCCCAGGAGTTCTTTATATATCCTGGATACATGTCCGTTTCTAGGTATGCATTGCAAACAGTTTCCCATAGTCCGTAGTTTGTTTTCTTAACTGTGTTTTTCAAAGAGCAAAGGCTTTTAATTTTGATAAAGTATAATTCTAATTTTTTCTTTAGCTTATGCTCTTTGTGTTCTATTTAAAAAATTATTGCCTACTTCAATGTTACAAATTTTGTTTCTTGTTTTTCCAAACATTTTATCGTTTAGCTTTTTCATTAGGGTACAGAATATATTTTGAAGTGATTTATGCATATAGTATGAGATAACATATGAGGTTTATTTTTTTCCCACATAGACATTTGGGTGTTCCGTCTCCATTTGTTGAAAGACTGTTCTTTCCTCCATTGAATTCTTTTGGCAACTTGACCATATAAGTAACAGTCTATTTATAGATTTTATTCTATACCATTGATCTCTAGATCTATTAAACTAGCTTGATTATAGCAGTATAAGTTATTCAGCTTTACTTTTACTTAAACAATTTTTATTTTGCCAAGTTCTTTTTCTTTCTGTGTGAATTTTGGAATAGGCTTGTCAGTTTCTTGAAAAAAGATTGAGACATTTTATTCAACATTTTATAGGTCATAAATCTGGTATAATGTATGCCCGGACCTATTGCTGACATCTTGTAATTATATGGAGGTTAAGAATAAAGTGAACATTGAGTAGTATAGAAATAGGAAGATAAATTGGATTGAAGTGACATCTTTTGAGCCTGCAGAATTAAGCAGCTTTTTGATTTTCAGTTATATGGATAAAATAAATTCTATTTTTTGAATAAACCAATCTAACTTCTTTTAATTTTTTTGATCCCTTACAAATAACAGTTCTAAATTTCACACAATAATTCTAGTTCAGACTTAAAAAAAAAAAAAATCTCTTCCAGGGCTGTGGTCCCCCATACAAATCTGTTTTCACAGCCATGAGCTCAGATAATGTTAATAAGCTTCTCAATACCTGTTTTAAAAATCCCAAATTTTTGATCATGGAATTTAAGACTGTCCATTATTGGGCCTTGTTATAATTTTTTAAGTGCATCTTTTATATCGTCTACCTCACCTAATACAATGTTTTCTCCCATCATACTTTCTCATTTTGTCTCCAACGCACCCTGTAAAAGCTCTCCGCTGAAACTCTTTTTTAAAATTTTTGCTACTACTTCAAAATTTGGGAGCTTATTCCATCTGTCTTTGACAGTTGAAATCTTAGATGTACTACATGTTCATAATCCCCACGTTTTACTAGATCTCACAATTAGAATGAGTCCCTCCCTCGTCCGTCCTCGAGGTGACTAGAGGACTTTCTGCCTCTGTGATAACAGTTATCGTAAATTGTGGGCCTATTCCTGTAACTATAGAAGTTCTTTAATTCAGGACTTTATAAAGATGGCAAGAAGGTAACACAAAATGAATTTTCACCATGTTGTTTTGTGCACATCTCTCTGTCCCTCTAGAATGTGAAATTTCTAAAGAAAAAGGACCACCTTTTTGTCCTCCAAAGCACCTGGAAAAATGCCTTATGCAGAGTATTTGTTAAATCAATTCTAAAATGAAACTAATAGCAGGATCTTCTTAATTTTTAAAATTTTATTGTAAACTGAAAATTTATAATTGTATATTTACGGGGTAGAAAGTGATGTTAACATTTATGAAAACAGTGTGAAATAATTAAATTAAGCTAATTAACATACCCAACACCTCAATAACAACAGCAATAACCACTTTGAAGCTTTAAATACGACTGATATTTGTAGCCCTGTTTCTTTGTAGTTCTCATGAAATTAGGAATTTGGGGGTCTGTTTTAGATACTATAGGCCTGTTAATTTTGAAGGGAAACTTTGTTGCTATTTCTGGTCTTTTTTTTTCTAAAGCATATATGTTATTTATGGTTTCACTCTTTTAGGATCATATGGACTGACAAGTATACATTCTAATGAAACAAAAGTTGCTTAAACTGTAAGCAGTTCACATTATTTATATATAAGTTTAGACATATTAATACACTTCTATACATTCATTAACAAACATATGTTTTCAGAATAAGATTACACAAGTAGAAAATCCTGTTTGATTACTTTAAACTTCATATGGAAGCAAAAAAGAGCCTGCATAACCAAGACATTCCTGGGCAAGAAGAATTGAGGCATCACACTACCTGACTTCAAACTATACTACAAGGCTACACTAACCAAAACAGCATGGTACTTGTACCAAAACAGATATATAGACCAATAGAGGAGAACAGAGGCCTCAGAAACAACACTACACATCTACAACCATCTGATCTTTGACAAACCTGAGAAAAACAAGCAATGGGGAAAAGATTCCCTATTTAATAAATGATGTTGGGAAAACTGGCTAGCCATATGCAGAAAACTGAAACTGGACCCCCTCCTTACACCTTATATAAAAATCAACTCAAGGTGGATCAAAGACTTAAATGTAAGACCTAGCACCATAAAAATCCTAGAAGAAAACACAGGCAATACCATTCAGGACATAGGCATGGGCTAAGACTTCATGTCTAAAACACCAAAAGCAATGGCAACAAAAGCCAAAATTGACAAATGGGATCTAATTAAACTAAAGAGCTTCTGCACAGCAAAAGAAACCATCATCAGAGTGAACAGGCAACCTACAGAATGGGAGAAAATTTTTGCAATCTATCCATCTGACAAAGGGCTAATATCCAGAATCTACAAGAACTTAAACAAAATTACAAGAACTTAAACAAATTTATAAGAATCTACAAGAACTTAAACAAATTTAAGTAAACTTAAACAAATTTACAAATCTACAAGAACTTAAACAAATTTATAACCCCATAAAAAAAAGGATTTGAACAGACAATTCTCAAAAGAAGACATTTATGCAGCCAATAGACATGTGAAAAAATGCTCATCATCACTGGTCATCAGAGAAATGCAAATCAAAACCACAATGAGATATCATCTCATGCCAGTTAGAATGGCGATCATTAAAAAGTCAGGAAACAACAGATGCTGGAGAAGTTGTGGAAAAATAGGAACGCTTTTACACTGTTGTTGAGAGTGTAAATTAGTTCAACCTTTGTGGAAGACAGTGTGGTGATTCCTCAAGGATCTATAACTAGAAATACCATTTGACCCAGCAATCCCATTACTGGGTATTTACCCAAAGGATTATAAATCATTCTACTATAAAGACACCTGCACACATATGTTTATTGCAGCACTATTCACAATAGCAAAGACTTGGAACCAACCCAAATGTCCATCAATAATAGACTGGATAAAGAAAATGTGGCACATATATACTATGGAATACTATGCAGCCATAGAAAAGGATGAGTTCATGTCCTTTGCAGGGACATGGATGAAGTTGGAAACCATCATTCTCAGCAAACTAACACAGGAACAGAAAAACAAACACCACATATTCTCATCCATAAGTGGGAGCTGAACAATGAGAACACATGGACATAGGGAGGACATCACACACCAGGGCCTGTTGGGGCGTAGGGGGCTAGGGGAGGGATAACATTAGGAGATATACCTAATGTAGGTGATGGGTTGATGGGTGCAACAAACCACCATGACATCTATATACCTATGTAACAAAATTGCACGTTCTGCACATGTACCCCAGAACTTAAAAGTATAATTAAAAAAAAAAAAAAGAAAATACTGTTTGAAAATTTACTGTGTGTTATACCCAGACCAGGAGTTTTTTAATCAATCTTGAAAGATTTTTCACTTCTTCATTTTAGTGTAAGAAGTTGGATGGCAATGACCAGTAAAGGTCTACTTAGTCCATACATAGCCATGGGCCTATTCCTATAAGTATAGAAGATTTTTATTTCATAACTTTATAAAGATGGCAAGGAGGTAAAATAAAATGAATTTATACCATGTACTGAGACTACAGAAGATATGATACATAGAGTTTACTTAATAAACACTAACATAAATGTAACCTGCACAAACTCTGTAGTATAGTTTTTCTATTTTATTTCTAATACTCTATTAAAGAAGAGGTGACTATTCTAAGTCTGCTATGGCCAAGGTAAAGGTGTATGCGTCCTTTTCTTTTATTGTCATTGAAGTTGTGGCATGCCAGAACTGGCTTGTATAGCCCCCGAGGAACAAATGTTAAATGTTCAGGAATTTTGCATGTCAGTTGTTAAAACATTGGTAGCTTGAAGTTGGCCCTAGTGTAAGTATTCACACAATGGATGTTGGCAATGCTACAAATTAGAGGTCCTGTGTACCATTTCAACCAGGAAACTGGTTTATGAATATTCCACTGATTGTAATAGTTATGGGTACTCTTATGTTTGTTTCATGGTATTCTTGTTCCAGACTAGTCTAAGCACTGGCTTACCTTGAAGATCTTGCTGTTTTTCAGTGTAATTATCCTCTTGGGTACAGGGTTTCCCCAAAATGCTGGGTGTCCAAGAAGGCCCCCTCTTGCTTATGTGTGACCTTGGGAAGTTGTTAAGTTGCTACCCAACTGGTATTAAGCAAAGTCTGGCAGATCTGATGTGCTTTGTTACTACAGCTTAGTCAACCAAGGAAATGTTAGTCCGAACAGCAACATCTAGCTGAAGCTGAATCAAACTAAGTTTTCTGAGGCTTTGGCAAAAGAGCAATTTTTCTGACAGTGGTCCTTACCAGGACTCTTTTTATAAATTAATGATATATATTCTTTATTTGACCTACCTTGCCTCCATCCTCATCCAAACTTTTTTCTCTTCTTACAGCTTTAAACGAAGAGATGAAATGTTCTTTTCTTGTATTTGTAGTTGCAGAACAGTTCATAATGTCATTGAATGTTCTTTCTAATATTTAGCTCTTTCCCAATGCAGTTTGCTGAATGTTCCTTATCTGAGAATTCTGTCTCTAAATCTGCAACATAGACTTCAAGTCCCAGCTTTCTGAATATCTTACCCACCAGTGTTTAGCCACTACTCCACTAAAACTTACAGTGAGATATAGCACATGGGGAAATTGGAACTGGGAGTCTGTAATAGTTAGGTCCTCTGGTCTTCACCATGGGCCAGGGTCCTCCTGCTACCTCAGCCTCTGGGGTCAGAAAGAGCTGTCAGAGAGAACACTTGTTCTTAGTTATGGGGAGGTGTGAGAGAGTATCTACCCTTCAAAAGCACTCTGACCTGAATCCTCAACCCTAGCCATACTGTGGTAGAGAGCTTGGCTCACTCTGCTGCCCTGGGTTTAGGTGAAATGGTCCATTTAATTCAGCAGTCCCCAACCTTTTTGTCACCAGGGACTGGTTTCCTGGAAGACAATTTTTTCACGGACTGGATTGGGGGATGGTTTTGGGATGATTCAAGTGCATTATGTTTATTGTGTACTTTATTTATATTATTTATTCATTGTAATATATAATTAAATAATTATACAACTCACCATCACGTAGAATCAGTGGGAGCCTTGAGATCATTTTCCTGCAACTAGACGGTCCTATCTAGAAGTGACAGGAGACAGTGACAGATCATTAGGCATTAGATTCTCACAAGGAGCATACAACCTAGATCCCTCACATGCACAGTTTACAATAGGGTTCGTGGCTCCTAGGAGAATCTAATGCCGCTGCCTCTGATAGGAGGCCAAGCTCAGGCGGTAATGCAAGTGATGGGGAGCAGCTGTAAATACAGATGAAACTTCGCTTGCTCGCCCGCTGCTCACCTCCATGGCCTGGGAGGTTGGGGACCCCTGGTTTAATTGATGTTTACATCATACTCCTGCTTTCAGGGAATTGGGTAACCTGTGTCTTCCTTCTTGCCCAGCATGGGGGTCTGAGACAGGGAGGTCACATATTTGGAGGGCATTGATTATCTCTCTGGGCAGAACTGAGTTTAAGTTAGTCTTGTTACCCCTATTAAAGAGAAAGAATCTTCATCTATTTGCTTTTCTACCAGGAGGATAGATATATCATGTTCTCAGATTTTATAAACCTGTACACATCTATGAAGTCTGAGAATAACACAGAAAATTATTGGAGAGAACATAACAGACAGTGAGCTCTGCCTTCCTTCCTCAGTTTTGTTCATTGTTTCTTGGACATTCCCCTCCTTCATTATCATTTTGCATTTATTAGTGTATATGGGAGCTTTCGTTTTAAAACTAGAAGAAGAGGAAGAAATTTGGATGGGATAGAGAAAGTAGATAGAATGGATAAAAAATGGAGAGAATGATATTTTGTCTAATATTGTCTGACCCTTTATAATGGGTATGAACTTCTCTAGTTAACATATGAGAACAGGAAATGGATGGATCTTTATTTCATGAGAGCCTTAGACTAAATCTTGCAAAGACAATTGCTGACAAAGACAAACTCTTTCTTACAGCCTTAGAGAGACTCTGGACTGTTGAGAAGGCAGCAAATCATAAGCACCTATTAGAGATAATTTATCGGGCTGCGTGATATTAAGGAGGTTACGTGAAAGTGGCTTCAGCATGGTGTAGAGGATGTACCATATATCAGGAGACATGAATCCTGAACCCATATATACTCATATTTTTAAGTTGCAATTCAGAAAACTTAAGTTTCTGAATGAGAAACCTGTACTTTCCTTTTTCTCACCTTCCTACTCAGCTTTTCTCAGCCCTCAGGGTCTACTTAAAAGGCCTAGTGACTACAGTGGTTAATCCTACAAAACGTTTTTTTCATGGAAAAAGATGTTTACGAAAAAAATCAATTACGCTATTTAAAACTTAATTATGCTCAGTACAGAATATTTTTTAATCTAAAAAGAGTGAAATTTTCCAATTTGAGGTGCTTATATGTTTGGGAATATGGGTGAAAACATACTGATTAAGATAAATGAATCTAAGATTCATACTCTTTTCTTGCAGAATTCTTACTGACTTCTTGGGCAGAGCTCTGTTTCTTAGTTCTTTACTCCCAGAAAACAGAAGGACATTTTAAAGAACATTATTATAGGGCAGAAGCCTTTTTTTCTTCTATAGCTAGAGGGGTTATATTGTAAATTAAAATGGATCTCTTTTTAGTAGATTTTACATGCTGTTATCATCCTTTACAAACTCAGCACCTGGAGACAGATGTACAAATATATTAAATTAGAAGATTATCACTTTAATAAAAAGTTTCCACCAAGTTATTTATAGTGGCTGCTGTGGTATATCACCCAGAACCTTCTTCAGAGATCATTTCCCCAACTGTCAAAAGAGTTGTCAGGGACTGCTTATAACTAATTCCATCCCCAAGGAATGCTCTCAGCCAAAGGGATTTGCCTCCCCCATGTTATGCTCTCTTCCCTGGGGTAGCTCATGTATATTTACTGACTCATGTAGGTAATCAAATGCTTGGTTCCCTTGTGTTGTCTGGGGACAACTAAGAATCATTGCAGTTTTCGTAGTCTCCATGGAATTGGTTAAGCCTTTTGTTAAACAGCTTTGCAGTTCTGTTTCTTTCTCTCTTCATTCCTATTACCTCACTCCTGTCCAGGTGTTAATCCCAAGCATATTAAAATTCTTTCATTCAAATCTGTGTTTAAGATTCTGCTCACAGGAAATGAAACCTGATCTAAGATAGTTGGTACAAGGAGTTGTTTGGCCCAAGGAAACAGATCCTAACAACAGATCCTAGGTGAAGTGCTGACATTCCCTGGTGTACTGTAGCAGGGCAGTTGTTAAAATGTTCACTAGTGGTAACTAGGATAACACATCAGTAAAAGGGAATGCCCTGATGAATGCAATAACTCAGATATTTGAGAGGCTCAGAAAAAGCCAGTAAATGTAAGACAATGAAATTGGATGGCGGCTGCTGCTGAATGCTATCCATTTACTAGAGAAAGACAAAGAAAGGCTGATGTGATTAATCATGAGGTTAAAGCAAAATATGAAAGCCAGAATATTCTTGGCTGAATTAGAAGAGACTCTCATTTCTTACAGTCAAATATAAAAAGCTGAGAGTCAGACCCAGGACTTAATTTAAAAGATAGAGAAGACTCTAGAGAAGATTGAATTACCTGACTCAGCTATGCCAGAGTCAGGGTCCTAATTGAGAAGGGGTGCAGCCCGAAGGCTTGAGATGAGGAAAACTGGGTCAAAGCACTTGAAAAATTTTAATCTATATATTCCTCTGTATTATTTATGTATTCAAAAGTGGTCCACTCTTTCATACTAAAGGTCAGTCCTTCCCCTTTCTTTGCAAACAATGCAGGCCTCTGTCTCGTAAGACAATATACAACCCAGTCACTTAGGATCCACTCTGCCTCCAGTCCTGATCAAAGACTTAAAAGGGATAAGTTGCCATATAATCTAGCCAGATATGTGCTGGGCCTACAAAGGGAGAAAAAGGACAACATGCTGAAGGAACTACAGGACTTAGCTAACAAGTACTGGCAGGAACCATGTATGTATGTGTGGTTCATGGCAAGCATTCTCTCATGGTACAGGTAATATGCCTTGCGAGGATGACAGAGGATAGAACTAACATACTGCTAGGTGGGCTCTTGAAAGTTGAAAGTAAGCAATGGCATTCACTAAGTGAGATACAAATGCCAAAACTAAGATGGCAGAGAGTGGAAGAAAGGATCAAAATACTCAAAGAAGTTGGCCTGCACGAGTTGATACACCACATAGGGCTTGAAAAGTTACCTATGAGTATATTCTGCAATGGTCTGGATGGAAAACATTTTGTTGTCCACAGCAATAAGGTGAGAAGGACACATATTATTGTGAAGGTCAGCGGTGACTATACTCTGAGGATCAGGACCGATGGTAGAAGATATTGTTATATAATACAGAAAAGATGGCAGATTAGAAATTGACATCCAGGACCTGAAGCATCCCTTATGAAATGGGAAATATAGAATCCTGAAATAAGTGGCAGTGCAGCAAGGTCACAGGAGCAGCCAGGGAGAGCTGACTTTCAGAGATATGTTGATATTTAATAGAACATGGCAGGCCTAGGGGGGAAAAAAAGCTGGACAGCTGACAAGGATATTGCTCATTTGTAGGAATCAAAGGAAGTCAAGAGGGATTATTAGAAGGTCGAGGTTTGCTATCTCCCATGAAATATTACAGTTGTATACCCCAGTTTCATGATCTGAGCCAGTTTTCAGTTCCAGAACTCATTGACTAAAAAGACTGGTTCCCCAGGAGGGAGGACTTTGCAAAACCAGAGCAAGCATATTGTGATATAACAATTCCCAGTTCTTATTCAAACAGACTTATATCATTTATCGTGAATAAACATAAACTGAGGAAAGGAGAATAGTTAGATATTTACAAAACAGTAGGGCATTGGAGGTTCAGATGGTATTATTACACAGGTACCTGCAATTTCACCATGTTCCCCCAGTTAAGCAGGAGCATATAGACGCAAGTAATAAATGGAGTCCTGGGTACGCTGATTACATGAACCTACTAGACATTTCTCTCATCACCAAATGCTTGCTTAGAATGCAAAGACTACATTTAATTCCATTGGCCTGTGGAATAAGAGCTATTGGAATGGAAAACGTTAAGTAGAAGCCTCTGAAACTGTTTCTGAACCTGGCCAAGACAGTAAACCGAGAAAATTTTGCATAAAATTTGCTTAAAGTCAAAAAAGATGCAGGAATGATGGTTCCCATCATACCCCCAATTTAATTTGGTAGCCTTGCTTCAGCAACAAAAAATTCAGATGAATTCTGGAGGATGACAGTGGCCTATTACAAACTCAACCAAGAAGTATCCCCAATTGTAGGAGTTATGCCAGATGTAATAAAATTTTAAAGGAAGACAGAATCAGAAGTAGCACCATGCCAAGCCAAAATGAAGCATGGGACAAAAGAAAAACTTAATGCCAATATTGTCCTTCTTAACAATTTTAGTATTTTGCTTATCCTGGATTTTTTGTCCTAATTTAACTTTTAAAAATATTTACCTTGTAATATTTATCTTGATTACTGAGTTTTTGATGTTCCCTCAAATCTTTGTATCTGATGCAAGTGTCTTACTAACCTCATATTAGTCCTGGCTCTGTATATCATGGTCTCAGGAACTTGGTAAACAGCCAGTGTTCTGTGGAATGCATTATTTCCCATCACTAAAAATATGGATAACCAGAAAAAGCGAATATTCACATGTGATGGACACAAATATACATTTGCAGTGCTATCCTAGGGATATAATTCTTCTACCCTATGTCACACGTGTAGTCAACAGTAAACTAAACTATTTGAACATATTACATTGGTCTACTATTTTAATGGCATTGTATTGAGTGGACTAGATGAGGTAGAAATATGTATGTTGGTGGCCTTGTTAAGACACATGTAGTCCGAGGATGGGAAATTATGGCATTCCCTATAAACTCTATGAAGCTTCACGGACATGCTACATCAATAAGCTGTGTGGTCTAGTATATGCCAGATCATCTCCACAGTAAAGGACAGTTTGTGTGTCTTTCACCTCCCACCACTAAGAAGGAAACATGATTCCTGGTAAACAAGTAACATGGAAAACCAACATCTTTGAGTTGGACACAGAATAAGAAGGGACTCTTCAGAAGGTTCTGGTTTTGACACAGTAGCTGTGCCACATAGACCTCTTGTTTGAAGACAACAAAGCAGACCGTATAATATTAGAGATGTCGGCAGTAGGCAAAAATCACCATGGGGAGTTATGGCATGACCCAAATGGTGAATTGTAATGTGGACTCTTTAGTGTTCTGGAGCAAGGCTATGCCATCTGCAATGAAAAATCATGTTCTATTAGACAAACAGCCATGGCATACTAGGGGTCTTGATAGAGACAGGCCACCTAAATGGACATCGAGTAACCATGCAGAGCTGGATTCTGCCAAACTAATCTAGTTATAGGTTGCTGAGGCCCAGTAGCAATTAATCATGCCAGCATCAGGCATGAACAGGGCCAGAGGGCACAAGTAAGCAGCACAAGCAGGTGGCTTAGACTCCATGTCATCTACCATTGTTGCCTTGGCACATCTCACTTAGCACTTAACATTCACCTGCTGTGTATGGGGAATTTGTTATGAATAGCTGGTGGAGGAAGAAAAAGGCTAAGCTTAAGTTATAGATGGATTGACTTAGTATGCCAGACAGACATAAATGTACAGAGCAACACAGGGGTGGGCCTGAAGAGAGAGGTGAGGAGAAATCTTCCCAATGGGTATAACTTTGAGGAGTACATACGTGGGAGAAAAGTGGCCTGAGGTTAGAATATATGTGGGCTCACGAACAGTGATGGATGAGTCAGACAATTAATCAGGAGTTTGGAAGGAGAATGATTTTAGGATTGGAAAAAATATTTTTGAGGACAAGGTATATAGATGGATATATAGGAGTAGGCATGAAGTGTGAAACAACAACAAACCAAACAAAATGTGTAATGCATGATAATTCTCCCCATGGATTATCCATCCCATAACAAGCACTAAGCAATCAAGTATACAAGCTGGTTGGGATCATCCAGGCTCTGTCATCAGTCACCCAGTTTTGGTAAAATGGGACCATAAATGGAATAACCATGGGTGGCAGATATGTTGTTCATGAATGGGATCAATAGGATGGGTTCCTATTCAGTAACTGATCTAGTTACTGCTGCTCCCAAATGTACAAGCTGACAGCAACGGTGCACAATGCAGAGACCTTTCCTCAAGGGGACCAGCAAGCTATTTGGTGGGAAAGTGATTCCATCAAACCCTTAATATACTAGAAAGGGAAGCAATTTATCTTGACTTCTGTTGACACATACTCCATATTTGTGAATTTACCTTCTCTACAGGACCATATTCAGCTCCACTATTCAAGGGCTTATAGATTATTTGTTTCACCAACATAGAATTCTCTTTAACATTGTTTTGAATCAAGGGACACACTTTATGGCACACAGAGTGTGACTGTTGACGTATGTCCACTTGGTCATTGGTCTTATAAACTGTACCACCCAAACTTTTGCAGCCTGGCTGCTTATTCAAAAAGGATTCATGCATCTCAGAATCAAGGAATGGTATTATATAACCTTATCCCAATAACCCAGTTGAGGAATTTGTGTTTCTCATCCCCACAACTTTTGACTTTGTGGGTCTAGAGGTCTAGATTCTCAAGGGGAGAATGCTTCCACTAGGCTATGCAGCAAGATGTCCCATTATACTTTAAGCTGTGGCTGCTGCCTAGTGGTTTTGGAGTTCTTTTACCAAGAGACTAGCAAGCATAAAGAGTTAACTCCCCTGGTAGGGAAATTGATGTACATCACCAAGTAGACATAAAGTTGATGGCTGTACAATGGGGGCAGTAGGGATATGGATGTATTTCAGATACAGGAGATACAACAGATAATCTCTTGGTAATCTCTTGTCCAGTTGTGAGAACAAATGGGCACTGTATCAGCTGCTGTCTGAGCAAGCACAGGACTAGAGACTTTTCCACCTCAGGGATGAGGGGCTAGGTCACCATATAAGCAACTCTTTTTTTTTTTTTTTGAGACCAAGTCTCACCCTGTTGCTCAAGCTGGAGTGCAGTGGCGCGATCTCGGCTTACTGCAACCTCCGACTCCTGGGTTCAAGCGATTCTCTTGCGTCAGTCTCCTGTGTAGCTGGAATTACAGGCTCATAACACCACGCCTGGCTTTTTTTTTTTTTTTTGTACTTTTAGTAGAGTCTGGGTTTTGCCACGTTGGCCAGGCTGGTCTCGAACTCCTGACCTCCGGTGATCTGCCCTCCTTGGCCTCCCAAAGTGCTGGGATTACAGGCGTGAAGTAAGCCACTTTTGTCAGCAGAAATGAATCTGGAATGAGTAGTAAAGGAGGAAAATAATATCAGCTGTAGCCTCCTGACTTAGCTGTAGCAGCAGAAGCTGTAGTTCCTTTCACTAACTTTACTAAGTTTTGTTAGAAAAAGAAACAAGCTTGAAACCTGGAGGAGCTGTTCTCAGATGAATTTATTACCTAAAGTAAGTAGATCCAAATGGCACAAAGAGCGGACAGTAGTGAACCCTATGTTGCATTGCCAAATTCTTCTTTAGGACTGAAACTTTTATTACCCCAGCTGCCAGGAAGCTTGGCTGCTGAAGACCTACAGATGAATCTTTCCCCAAAACGTGCCCTCAGTTTGAGTCCACTGATTGGTTGATGTGGCAGTAAAGAGCCTAGTATCCTTGCTTTAACTGGGGACAACTCTGAAGGGGCACCAAAGCTCCACAGCACCCCATTGGATTGGCTGAGTCTTTGCTGCAACTGCCACTGCTTCCTACGACCAACCTGAGTCCCTGCAAACACTGACAGATGTTCTGGGAGCACCCCCCAGTACACTTCCTGCATGCAAATCTCAGATGCTCAGTCTATTGTCTGGAGAAGCTGAGCTAGACAGGATTCCTTCAAATCACCAGGATTCATTTGATGTAAATAACTTTAAAGGAGTTTTGCACCAAAATTTTAAAAAGTGAATCTGTTGCATAAACATATTTTTCTCCTTGTGCATTTTATTATTTTAGTTGCTTCTTCATTACTTTTAATTTCTGCTTCTCTTTATTTTCCTTTGGCCAACTTCAGTTAATATCATGGAAAAAATAAAGGTTAGGAAGATTGGTTTTTTTCTTGGCCTTTCTACTAACCAATCCTCTTAACTTGGATGAATTAAGCTTTTCTGGGTAAGAGTTGATTCATTTGTTAATTGAGGGGATTATACCCGGCGATTGATCTTGAAAACATCTTGCAACTGTGAAAGTTAAATATTTTCCTTTCATCAAGCTTTTGTATTTGAAATCACATTTTAATTTGGGTTATAGAATTGCTAAAAGTGAGGGAAAACTAATGAAGAAATGTTTAAATCTTATAGGATAAGGTCCTAGTCATTCTAAAAACAGGTGCAAATTTCATGAACATGGTTTGATAATGCTGAGATGATGCTAGTGAGACAAAGAGAAGCTTCCCCATGGCAGATGACTTGCAACAAACAGACCATGTAACACTGATGCAAATAATTCATTACATTCTTCAAGCATCTGCAGGATTTGTGACTTAAGAATTTGTAGACATGATTGAATTCATGATTCCTTCATTCAGCAATTATTCATTGAGTGCCTATTTTGTGCCCAGACTATACTAGGCCCTGGGGATGTAGAGATTAATAAGATAAGATCCCAATTCTTGAACAGCTCAGTCTAGTGGGAAAAGCAGGCATATACACAAATATTACAGTGCATAAGATCTGCTATAATAGAGGATAAGCAGAATGTTGCTGATGGATTTTGTAATGATCTTATGCGGACACGATACTTTTCTTCTATAAGGATTTACTGTCAATCAGTTTGAGAGTGTCTGCATTTTAATAAAGGCGATCTGATCACTCTATCCTAAGTCAGCAAGGCACCCCCCTGAAACCAACATTTGTCGTTATTCACATCAGCTCTGCAGTTCTACTGGGACATCATAAGCCCCTTCTTTTTATAGCAGACCTTCTCCAGCTTCTATTTTAACTTAAATATCACACAAACAATTCTTTCTGAGGAAAAGCAGGGGAAAGACGACTAATTGAAAATAGCATTTCTTAGACTAGAATTATGATTCCAGGCTGGGTACCTCCCAAGCAGCTCAAAGTGGTGAAGGGAAAGGTTGCTGAAGTAAAAGGAAAGACAGAACTATGGAAAAAGAAAGACTATAAAGAAAATGAGGGATTATTTTATGGCTAGAGATAAGTAATGTGTCCTATAAGTTGTCAGTTTACACAACACCGTGCATTTTCTCCTTCCTCTTTTTAAACCAATGCACAATGTTGTGCTCACTGATAGCTAAAAAGCAGAAGCTGCCTGAAGTCAACAGTTTTTTTCTACCATTTCCTAAATTCTCTTTTTTTTTCTTTTTATTATTATTATACTTTAGGTTTTAGGGTACATGTGCGCAATGTGCAGGTTAGTTACATATGTATACATGTGCCATGCTGGTGCTCTGCACCCACTAACTCATCATCTAGCATTAGGTATATCTCCCAATGCTGTCCCTCCCCCCTCCCCCCACCCCACAACAGTCCCCAGAGTGTGATGTTCCCCTTCCTGTGTCCATGTGTTCTCATTGTTCAATTCCCACCTATGAGTGAGAATATGCGGTGTTTGGTTTTTTGTTCTTGCGATAGTTTACTGAGAATGATGATTTCCAATTTCATCCATGTCCCTACAAAGGACATGAACTCATCATTTTTTATGGCTGCATAGTATTCCATGGTGTATATGTGCCACATTTTCTTAATCCAGTCTATCATTGTTGGACATTTGGGTTGGTTCCAAGTCTTTGCTATTGTGAATAATGCCACAATAAACATACGTATGCATGTGTCTTTATAGCAACATGATTTATAGTCCTTTGGGTATATACCCAGTAATGGGATGGCTGGGTCAAATGGTATTTCTAGTTCTAGATCCCTGAGGAATCGCCACACTGACTTCCACAATGGTTGAACTAGTTTACAGTCCCACCAACAGTGTAAAAGTGTTCCTATTTCTCCACATCCTCTCCAGCACCTGTTGTTTCCTGACTTTTTAATGATTGCCATTCTAACTGGTGTGAGATGGTATCTCATTGTGGTTTTGATTTGCATTTCTCTGCTGGCCAGTGATGGTGAGCATTTTTTCATGTGTTTTTTGGCTGCATAAATGTGTTCTTTTGAGAAGTGTCTGTTCATGTCCTTTGCCCAGTTTCTGATGGGGTTGTTTGTTTTTTTCTTGTAAATTTGTTTGCGTTCATTGTAGATTCTGGATATTAGCCCTTTGTCAGATGAGTAGGTTGTGAAAATTTTCTCCCATTTTGTAGGTTGCCTGTTTACTCTGATGGTAGTTTCTTTTGCTGTGCAGAAGCTCTTGAGTTTAATTAGATCCCATTTGTCAATTTTGGCTTTTGTTGCCATTGCTTTTGGTGTTTTAGACATGAAGTCCTTGCCCATGCCTATGTCCTGAATGCTAATGCCTAGGTTTTCTTCTAGGATTTTTATGGTTTTAGGTCTAACATTTAAGTCTTTAATCCATCTTGAATTGATTTTTGTATAAGGTGTAAGGAAGGGATCCAGTTTCAGCTTTCTGCATATGGCTAGCCAGTTTTCCCAGCACCATTTATTAAATAGGGCATCCTTTCCCCATTGCTTGTTTTTCTCAGGTTTGTCAAAGATCAGATAGTTGTAGATATGCAGCATTATTTCTGAGGGCTCTGTTCTGTTCCATTGATCTATATCTCTGCTTTGGTACCAGTACCATGCTGTTTTGGTTACTGTAGCCTTGTAGTATAGTTTGAAGTCAGGTAGTGTGATGCCTCCAGCTTTGTTCTTTTGGCTTAGGATTGACTTGGTGATGCGGGCTCTTTTTTGGTTCCATATGAACTTTAAAGTAGTTTTTTCCAATTCTGTGAAGAAAGTCACTGGTAGCTTGATGGGGATGGCATTGAATCTGTAAATTACCTTGGGCAGTGTGGCCATTTTCACGATATTGATTCTTCCTACCCATGAGCATGGAATGTTCTTCCATTTGTTTGTATCCTCTTTTATTTCCTTGAGCAGTGGTTTGTAGTTCTCCTTGAAGAGGTCCTTCACATCCCTTGTAAGCTGGATTCCTAGGTATTTTATTCTCTTTGAAGCAATTGTGAATGGGAGTTCACTCATGATTTGGCTCTCTGTTTGTCTGTTGTTGGTGTATAAGAATGCTTGTGATTTTTGTACATTGATTTTGTATCCTGAGACTTTGCTGAAGTTCCTCTCAGCTTAAGGAGATTTTGGGCTGAGACAATGGGGTTTTCTAGATATACAATTATGTCATCTGCAAACAGGGACAATTTGACTTCCTCTTTTCCTAATTGAATACCCATTATTTCCTTCTCCTGCCTAATTGCCCTGGCCAGAAATTCCAACACTATGTTGAATAGGAGTGGTGAGAGAGGGCGTCCCTGTCTTGTGCCCGTTTTCAAAGGGAATGCTTCCAGTTTTTGCCCATTCAGTATGATATTGGCTGTGGGTTTGTCATAGATAGCTCTTATTATTTTGAGATACGTCCCATCAATATCTAATTTATTGAGAGTTTTTAGCATGAAGGGTTGTTAAATTTTGTCAAAGGCCTTTTCTGCATCTATTGAGATAATCATGTGGTTTTTGTCTTTGGTTCTGTTTATATGCTGGATTACATTTATTGATTTGTGTATATTGAACCAGCCTTGCATCCCAGGGATGAAGCCCCCTTGATCATGGTGGATAAGCTTTTTGATGTGCTGCTGGATTTGGTTTGCCAGTATTTTATTGAGGATTTTTGAATCAATGTTCATCAAGGATATTGGTCTAAAATTCTCTTTTTTGGTTGTGTCTCTGCCCGGCTTTGGTATCAGGATGATGCTGGCCTCATAAAATGAGTTAGGGAGGATTCCCTCTTTTTCTATTGATTGGAATAGTTTCAGAAGGAATGGTACCAGTTCCTCCTTGTACCTCTGGTAGAATTCGGCTGTCAATCCATCTGGTCCTGGACTCTTTTTGGTTGGTAAGCTATTGATTATTTTCACAATTTCAGCTCCTGTTATTGGTCTATTCAGAGATTCAACTTCTTCCTGGTTTAGTCTTGGCAGAGTGTATGTGTCGAGGAATTTATCCATTTCTTCTAGATTTTCTAGTTTATTTGCGTAGAGGTGTTTGTAGTATTCTCGGATGGTAGTTTGTATTTCTGTGGGATCGGTGGTGATATCCCCTTTATCATTTTTTATTGCATCTATTTGATTCTTCTTTTTTTATTAGTCTTGCTAGCGGTCTATCAATTTTGTTGATCTTTTCAAAATACCAGGTCCTGGATTCATTAATTTTTTGAAGGGTTTTTTGTGTCTCTATTTCCTTCAGTTCTGCTCTGATTTTAGTTATTTCTTGCCTTCTGCTAGGTTTGGAATGTGTTTGCTCTTGCTTTTGTAGTTCTTTTAATTGTGATGTTAGGGTGTCAATTTTGGATCTTTCCTGCTTTCTCTTGTGAGCATTTAGTGCTGTAAATTTCCCTCTACACACTGCTTTGAATGCATCCCAGAGATTCTGGTATGTTGTGTCTTGGTTCTCGTTGGTTTCAAAGAACATCTTTATTTCTGCCTTCATTTCGTTATGTACCCAGTAGTCATTCAGGAGTAGGTTGTTCAGTTTCCATGTAGTTGAGCGGTTTTGAGTGAGATTCTTAATCTTGAGTTCTAGCTTGATTGCACTGTGATCTGAGAGATAGTTTGTTATAATTTCTGTTGTTTTACATTTGCTGAGGAGAGCTTTACTTCCAAGTATGTGGTCAATTTTGGAATAGGTGTGGTGTGGTGCTGAAAAGAATGTACATTCTGTTGATTTGGGGTGGAGGGTTCTGTAGATGTCTATTAGGTCTGCTTGGTGCAGAGCTGAGTTCAATTCCTGGGTATCCTTGTTGACTTTCTGTCTCGTTGATCTGTCTAATGTTGACAGTGGGGTGTTAAAGTCTCCCGTTATTAATGTGTGGGAGTCCAAGTCTCTTTGTAGGTCACTCAGGACTTGCTTTGTGAATCTGGTTGCTCCTGTATTGGGTGCATATATATTTAGGATAGTTAGCTCTTCTTGTTGAATTGATCCCTTTACCATTATGTAATGGCCTTGTTTGTCTCTTTTGATCTTTGTTGGTTTAAAGTCTGTTTTATCAGAGACTAGGATTGCAACCCCTGCCTTTGTTTGTTTTCCATTTGCTTGGTAGATCTTCCTCCATCCTTTTATTTTGAGCCTATGTGTGTCTGCATGAGAGATGGGTTTCCTGAATACAGCACACTGATGGGTCTTGATCTTTATCCAATTTGCCAGTCTGTGTCTTTTAATTGGAGCATTTAGTCCATTTACATTTAAAGTTAATATTATGTGTGAATTTGATCCTGTCATTATGATGTTAGCTGGTTATTTTGCTCGTTAGTTGATGCAGTCTCTTCCTAGTCTTGATGGTCTTTAGATTTTGGCATGATTTTGCAGCGGCTGGTACCGGTTGTGCCTTTCCATGTTTAGCGCTTCCTTCAGGAGCTCTTTTAGGGCAGGCCTGGTGGTGACAAAATCTCTCAGCATTTGCTTGTCTGTAAAGTATTTTATTTCTCCTTCACTTATGAGGCTTAGTTTGGCTGGCTATGAAATTCTGGGTTGAAAATTCTTTTCTTTAAGAATGTTGAATATTGGCCCCCACTCTCTTCTGGCTTGCAGAGTTTCTGCTGAGAGATCCGCTGTTAGTCTGATGGGCTTCCCTTTGAGGGTAACCCGACCTTTCTCTCTGGCTGCCCTTAACATTTTTTCCTTCATTTCAACTTTGGTGAATCTGACAATTATGTGTCTTGGAGTTGCTCTTCTCGAGGAGTATCTTTGTGGCGTTCTCTGTATTTCCTGAATTTGAATGTTGGCCTACCTTGCTAGATTGGGGAAGTTCTCCTGGATAATATCCTGCAGAGTGTTTTCCAACTTGGTTCCATTCTCCCCGTCACTTTCAGGTACACCAATCAGACGTAGATTTGGTCTTTTCACATAGTCCCATATTTCTTGGAGGCTTTGCTCATTTCTTTTTATTCTTTTTTCTCTAAACTTCCCTTCTCGCTTCATTTCATTCATTTCATCTTCCATCGCTGTTACCCTTTCTTCCAATTGATCGCATCGGCTCCTGAGACTTCTGCATTCTTCACGTAGTTCTCGAGCCTTGGTTTTCAGCTCCATCAGCTCCTTTAAGCACTTCTCTGTAGTGGTTATTCTAGTTATACATTCTTCTAAATTTTTTTCAAAGTTTTCAACTTCTTTGCCTTTGGTTTGAATATCCTCCCGTAGCTCGGAGTAATTTGATCGTCTGAAGCCTTCTTCTCAGCTCGTCAAAGTCATTCTCCGTCCAGCTTTGTTCCGTTGCTGGTGAGGAACTGCGTTCCTTTGGTGGAGGAGAGGCACTCTGCTTTTTAGAGTTTCCAGTTTTTCTGCTCTGTTTTTTCCCCATCTTTGTGGTTTTATCTACTTTTGGTCTTTGATGATGGTGATGTACAGATGGGTTTTTGGTGTGGATGTCCTTTCTGTTTGTTAGTTTTCCTTCTAACACACAGGACCCTCAGCTGCAGGTCTGTTGGAGTACCTGGCCGGCCGTGTGAGGTGTCAGTCTGCCCCTGCTGGGGGGTGCCTCCCAGTTAGGCTGCTTGGGGGTCAGGGGTCAGGGACCCACTTGAGGAGTCAGTCTGCCCGTTCTCAGATCTCCAGCTGCGTGCTGGGAGAACCACTTCTCTCCTCAAAGCTGTCAGACTGGGACATTTAAGTCTGCAGAGGTTACTGCTCTTTTTGTTTGTCTGTGCCCTGCCCCCAGAGGTGGAGCCTACAGAGGCAGGCAGGCCCCCTTGAGCTGTGGTGGGCTCCACCCAGTGCGATATTCCAGGCTGCTTTGTTTACCTAAGGGAGCCTGGGCAATGGCGGGCGCCCCTCCCCCAGCCTCGCTACAGCCTTGCTGTTTGATCTCAGACTGCTGTGCTAGCAATCAGCGAGACTCCGTGGGCGCAGGACCCTCTGAGCCAGGTGCGGGCTATAATCTCCTGGGGCACCGTTTCCTAAGCCCGTCGGAAAAGCACAGTATTCGGGTGGGAGTGGCCCGATTTTCCAGGTGCCGTTTGTCACCCCTGGAAAGGGAACTCCCTGACCCCTTGCGCTTCCCGAGTGAGGCAATGTCTCGCCCCTGCTTCGGCTGGCGCACGGTGCACTCAGCCACTGACCTGCGCCCACTGTGTGGCACTCCCTAGTGAGATGAACACGGTACCTCAGATGGAAGTGCAGAAATGAGCCGTCTTCTGTGTCACTCACGCTGGGAGCTGTAGACAGGAGCTCTTCCTATTCGGCCATCTTGGCTCCTCCCCATTTCCTAATTTCTAACCTCACTGGTGAGCTCATGTTAGTGCCTTGAACTGGTGATAGTTGATAGGTCTGTATCCCTGTGAAAAAGAAGGAGCTTCTGGCACACTGATGAGTGCCTTTGAGAAGGAGGGAAGGGAGCTCATCCTAGACCATAGGGTAATAGACGTCTGTGTGTCTTAGAGTAGCAAAAAACCATGATATGTCTTTTGAACCGGGACAATTTTATGAGTTAAACCTGATGCAAAAACACAATTAAAATTAATTCATGTTTGGAACATTTATTAATGGACTAACCAACTGGCTTTGTAATATTGTTTGGCCCCTCAAATAGTGTCATTCAGTAATTTTTTTCATATCAAAAAATCTTTCTGAAAATTAAAATTAAAAATAATTTTAAAATTATTTTTAATTTTAAATTAAAATAATATATATCACGTATATTAAAGTTAACTTAAAATATTTTTATATTGATTATCTGCATATAAAAATTAAAGTATGCAGAATAGTTGTTCTTGTTATATACTCATACACCTAAATCCATTTCTGTCTCTAATCCTGAGTAACTGGCATTTTTCTGGAAATACATTTTAATTGACTTATTATTGTTAATTACTTATAAAATCTCCTGTAGTCATATATTCAAGTGACCTTTCTATGTACTGTAATACATTCAGTTGAGGAAATAGTCTTTCTATAGGTACTGAAGTACATGCAAGTTTAGAGAGAGTTCTGCTAAATGGAGGCTATTGCCAATTCCAATTCTTTCCATTTTGAAATGTATAATTTTTCAGAACAAATATTTTCACCAGCTGTCTTTCTGCCTCCAGTCAAAAGCCTTTTTTTTTCAAAATATATTTTTAAAGATAGGATGTGTCAAATTAAGTTTCCACTATTTATAATTCATCTAAATGTTTTGTTAAGTTCACATCTATAATATCTTAGGCAATCTGAATTTCGTTCCACTTTGTTCAGCATGTAAATTTTCAAATTAAACAATAGCAACTGCATCAAAAAATGATTTTCATGAATTGGTATATCACAAATCACAAAACAAAATTTTAAAAATTAAATTGTATTCACTATTTGTATTCTCTTAATGTGTTCAGTTCCTCCTTTGCTTTTGTGGAATACATTTTAATGGCTTTCTCCTTGTAAGCTTTTGTTCAATCATTACAGTTTGCTAAAAGCTTCAAAATTGGCGATTATTGGTGATCCACTTATTGAATAATTGGAGTAAGTTTCACCAGTTGACCCTGAAGAAAATACAACTAAAATTTAGAATTCCCAATGATACGGTTTAGATTTATGTCCCTGCCCAAACCTTATTTCAGATTGTAATACCTAGTGTTGGAGGCGGGGCCTGGTGGGAGATGACTGGATCATGGGGTCAGATTCCCCCTTCTTGGTCTTGTGATAGTGAGTTCTCATGAGATCTGGTCATTTAAAAATGTGTGGTGCCTCCTGCCACCTCTTTTCCTCCAGCTCAGGCCATGTAAGATGTGCCTGCTTCCCCTTTGCCTTCTGCCATAATTGTGACTTTCTTGAGGTTCCCCCAGCCATGCTTACTGTACATTCTGTGGAACTGTCAGCTAATTAAACCTCTAATCTTTATAAGTTAACCACTTTCAGGTATTTCTTTATAGCAGTGTGGGAATGGACTAAAACACTCACTTTATAAAAGCATTTAATGCCATTGCAAGAAAACTAGAATGAATTACAAAGTAGTTGTTCAAATGTTCAAACATTCTAAAATGATTGATGCTAGACAGCAGAGAGAGAGAACCTTCAACCCCTTCTAAGTTCATTTCCACATCATAAGTTCCTTTGTTTAGCCAGATTTTTTGTCCTTAATAAATTATGCTCTCCCCAAATTTGAATTCGCATAATTACAAAACCAGTAAGTGAATCTCTAATTTTGCACTTTTTAAAGGAATTTATAATAACATTAAAACAATGCAGTATTTTAATCTTTAACTGAATAAACTTCCAAAGTTCCCCAACAGCTCCCCACTCCTTCATGTTAGAATCTGTGACTTATAGTTAATGCCAAGAGAAAAAGGAAGAACTTCGCAGTTCTAGTCTATAATAGTCACTTCTGGTATCCTTAGAATCCAGCTATGCATGGCTCTGCCTACATGCCTTGTGTGTGTGAATCCCAGAACACAGCTAGAGACAGTCAGTGGTGCACTGGAGTCGGTGCCTACCGGCTTGTTAGGAATGATTGTGAGCATCTTTCCAATTCCACATTCAGTGACTTTAATTTGGTAGCTTGAAATTGTTCATGGTAGAAATATTTACACCCAGAAATTAACAAATGCTACAAGTCATATTTCCCTACCTCACTCCTCTACCCTTAGAGCTGGTTGTTAAACATTTACCAGCACTCTACTGTAGAAAGCACACAGCCTTCCTGGGCACAGCATGCAGGTATTCCTTTCTGAGGATTCCCATTTGAAAATAGCTCTGCAGTAGAGTGGCTCATGGTCAGAGCAAACCACAAATCCAGGTTTGGTTAGGACAATCTTGTGCTAGTGTCCTGTTCTGTTTAGCATTTGAACTTGAAATATACACTTTTGTAATAATGGATGGAATACAAATAATACAATTAATGGTTGCATTAAAATGAATCAGGATAGGTTTGGTGGAACTCCACTGTCTACTTCCAGCTTCTGCCATGATTTTGCCCACTAGTATGTAAAATATATGCTGAGATCAGGATTTTCTCTTAACATATGGGGAAATAAAAAAGATGACCTTACAACACCCAATTCTATTTTTCTGACCCCTCTCATACACAACATAATTTGTATTTCTGTTTGAACTACAGTATGTTAAGTGCTTGCCAACGATAAAATGAAATGTACTCACACATGAGCAGGTTTAGGTTCAGCCAACTTCATCTGGTTTGGATGGTGGGAAGAGTTCCACACTGCCGCCCCTGCTGGACACTTAGTGTAATAGAGTCCCATGTTACCAACGAGCAATTCAGGTAGAAGTGAATCAGAATGCAGTCAGTGCCACTGTATCTTATTTCTTAGAAATTATCCCAGTAAAAAAAAAATATTTTGCAGCTTCACTAAAATGGAGTTTTTCAAAGGACTAAAACTCAGCTTTTAAGTGATTGGGAGCCGGCAGTATTTGCCACCATAATTAAGTGTTATGTGTATAATTTACAATTGTTCTATTATATAGCCAAATACTTTTATATCCTACTAGGTTTTGGAGGATGAGCTCAAAATAATATTTTCATCAAGTACACACTAGTCACTACAACCCTAACTTCAGCAAAATAGATAGTAATTAAAATTTAAGTAGAATATCTAAAGAATAATCAGGTATTTAAAAATAAAGTATAAACAAAGACACATTGGTATTCTATAACTGTTGTAACAAATTACCACAAATTTAGTGGCTTAAAACAATATAGATATATTCTTTTACAGTTTTATAGGTTGGAAGATCTGACATGGGCTAAAATCAAGGTGTCAATGGGGCTGTGTTACTTCCCAGAGACTCTAGGAGAAAAGTAATTCTCTTGCCTTTTCCAGCTTCTAGAGACTTCTTGCATTTCTTGGCTCATGGTTTCCTTCCTCCAGTTTCAAAGCTAGCAAGGTTGCATCTCTCTGGCCATTCCTTCACAGTTACATCTCCCTCTTTCTGACCACACCTTAAAAAGATAATCTAATTTTAAGGACTCATTTTAAGGACACACCTGAGTAATCCAGGATAATCTCGTTATGCCATGGTCCTTATTAATCACATCTGTGAAATGCCCTGTGAGATAACACAGTCACAGGTTCCTGTGATTAGGCTGTGAATATCTTCGAGGGGGCTATCATTCTGTCTACCACACAAGCAATATGTTCTCAGCAAAGAGTACGTAAAGTCCCCAAAAAAGAGGGCAGAGCTCAATCTTCTGTCACTGCTCTGAAAAGATAGACAAAAAATTACCTAAATTTGGAATAACTTTTAGAACATTAAGTCAAAAATGTGGGTGTCAGTGTTGATTTTTTTAAAAATTTTCCTGCATGTGTCAGCTACCACCTTCCCATATGATATCAAGATGAGATACTAGCCACACACAAGACCAAATACTGGATAATTTCTTCTTCATTACTATAATTCCTTGAAATGTTTGTTCATGATGGCCAGATATCTATTGTTTGGTTAGGAATTAATTCTGTAATTATTTTTAAAAAAGAGTTTGCAGTCCAAGGCGACACATGTGGCTCAGGTGCATTTCAACAGCTCTGCTGTTAGTTTCTCTAATTAGAGCCAGGGTTCTGGATGCACATGGATTTTTTTTTTTTTTTTTTCCTAAAGGCTTCATGCCCACTTAATTAAATGAAAGAAATAATCACAGAATGGAGCTTCTTTCCATCTTGGCCAAATACTGTGTAAATTTTAATCCAAAGTTTACTTCAAAGATAAATACAAAGAGAGATATATATGTGATACAATTTTATTTTAAATTTTAATAATAAACTTTGGTCAAATTTAAAGTCAAATAGATATGATTGACCATTTACATATAAATACATATTTCTGTTTAGTATTCATACATAAATAAACATAAATCTCCACAAATTAAGGCATATGCAATTTTAGAAAAAAGTTTCTCAAGGGCAAAACTTCTTAAAATTGTCTTATATAATCGTTAGTAAGAAAGCAAAGAATATTTTAAAAATAGAAGTTAATCAACACAACTGAACATAAGGGAATAATCCCTGATATGGATGGGAGAAATGTTGAAAATTGCGTGAATTCATGAAGGGAAAACAATCTATAAAAGCATGAGATAAATTCAGTTGAATATACTAATCAATTTTACTCTCTGAAGACGTAATTCTGCTATCACCGTCTTGAAATATCTGGAACAAAAGGCTTTTGAAATTATAAACTTCCAATAAAAATAAAAGATATATAAAAATGGACATTTAAAATTAAAATTTAATACGTATTTTTGTTACTTATAAATATTTTTCATTTTGAAAATTCTTCATCCTCATCTTAGTTTTTGAGGGCTGCTGTAACAAATTACTACAAACTGCGTTGCTTAAAACAACAGAAATGCATTCTTCCACAATTCTGGGTGCTGAAAGTCAGAAATCAAGGTGTAGGCAGAGCCATGCTCACTTTGGAACTTCTGTGGAAGAATGCTTCCTTGCCTCTTCTATCTTCTGGTTGCCTAGATTTTCCTTGGCTTGTGGCCCCGTAACTCCAGTCTCTTCCTATCTGCACATGGTCACGTTCTCTCTGTCTCTGTTTCCTTTTATAGGGCTACTTATCATATTGATTTAAGGGTTAACCCTACTACAGTGGGACATCATCTTAATTAATTACATCTGCAATGGCTGTATTTCCAATTAAGGTCACATTCTAAGATGCTGGAATTTACCAACATATCTTTTAGAGGGACACAATTCAACCCCATACATATCCCATTCTATAAAAATACTGGTTCTCTTACAAGGCTAAAGGAAATGAAACTGGTGTGGACATTTCTATCTCATTTTTTTAGTAGAACAAGAATTAGTCTAAATTACTATGTGTTCATACTGGCTCAATAATTCAGTTTTTTCCTAATTACATTTAAATTATTTGGTTATGGTGTCAGGGAGCTGATAAAACTGAATATATTTTATAGTTTGTGTTAAGATTATAACGTATACTATTTAGTCAATAATGGAATGAAGATATTGACAATATGGGCTAGATTCTAGACTTGACTTTCTGTTCTCAAGTCCCAACTCTGAATAAGCAACTATCATCTCTCTTAGTGTACTTGCATAAGAAATTAAAGTAATAGGGTTGGGTGTGGTGGCTCATGGCTATAATCCTAGTACTTTGGGAGGCTGAGGCAGGAAGATTGCTTGAGGCCAGGGGTTCAAGACCAACGTGGTCAACATAGAGAGACCCTGTCTCTATTAACAACAAAAAAAGAAGAAATGAAATAGGCAGGTTTTTAGTGCTGTCCAATCTGCTTCACAAACTTGATGATACACTAAATTTTATGAAAATTACATATGTGCATGTGGTTGTCTCACATATCTTAGGGAACAAGGCAGACAGAGTATGAATGAGTAAATAAAATGCATGTGCATGTTGAAAAGTCATCTTTCTTAATTTAAGCAATGCATAAGATATTATGATAGATTTATGCATAAGATAGATTTATGCATAAGATATTATGATAGATATTATGATAGATTTCTATTAGAGAAAACTAGACCAATATGTGACTATTCAGAGTGGCCACAGATTGTTTTTTTTTTTTGAAATTCACACCTACAGCATACAGCTGAATTAAGAACTTGTCTATGCAGAAATATTCTCAGTAGTCACCAACCAAAGTTTGTAGAGAGTTTCAGAGAAAAAAAACCCACTTATTTTTCTTATCTCATCCAGGGAATTTTATATTATGGTAGAAAAAATTGATTTGTAGTTTTATTTTTTTTAAAGAGATGGCTCTGTCACCCAGCCTGGAGTACAGTGGCACAATCATAGCTCATTGCAGCCTGGAACCCTGGACTCAAGGGATCCTTCCACCTCAGCCTCCTGAGTCTCTGGGAGTACAGGTTTGTGCCACTGCACTGGCTAATTTTTACAAATTTTGTGTAGAGGTGGAGTCTCATCATGTTGTCCAGGCTGGTCTTAAACTCCTGGCTTCAAGACGTCCTCCCTTTTTGGCCTCCCAAAGTACTGGGATTGTAAGTGTGAGCCACTGCACCTGGCGTCATCATTTAAATTTTATAATTTTCTACTAATTTGTAAAATACGTTTTTCTTTAAGCTGCTACAAATAAATACATTAAATAAGTAAATAGGCTCCCTAACTCATTATTAAATGAGTCAGGCTACCTAACCTATTATTAAATAAATAATAGGCCCAGTATGGTTCCCAGGATTCTATGACAAGATAGGAACCCTAGCACCCAGTCTCCTTAGGCACACTATGCAACTATGTTTTTCTGAGGTATTGCCACTTACCAAGGGTACTATGGTAGTGTGGTACATGGTCAGAATGAAACATACATTCTGGTTTGCCTGGTACAATCCAGTAGACACCTGTTATGCTCACTTCTGCTGCATTTGTCCTGAATTGCTTATTTTGTAACGAGGTGTGAATTACAAATAAACGCATGAAAAGAAACCAGAATAGGTTTGGTAGACTTTGATGTTATAATTCCACCTTCTGCCAAAGTCTTGTAATCTAGGGCATGAAGCTCATAAATAGCAATTAAAGTTCTCTTTTAACATGGGATGAAATTAAAAAAAAAAAGAGATAACCAGCAATAACTCATTACTGTTTCCTGATTCCTCTCAGATACAATGCATAGTCTTTTTCAAGGAGAATATGCCAGTGTTGTGGCTGATGCTAAAATAAAATGCACTTAGACGTGGTGAGCTTAGGTCAGTTAACTCCTTTGGCAATGGATGGTGGTAGGAAAAGAATTCCACACTACTGCAGTAGTGATGAATAGTTTTAGATTATTTTTTTTCTCATCAGAGTATCAGGATGTCACATAGAAACTCATGGGCATACTAAATCAACCGCATTTCCAATGCAGCAAGAAAATATTTGGAAAACCAGGGCTTTGTTTTTTCCATTAACAGAAAAGGGATATTTTTAAGGTAAAAACTCACAGTATGACCCACTTGGTTATGCCTAATTTTGTCAGTGAGTTTCAATCATCTAACAAAAAATGAAGAAACAAAAGGACCATATAAAATGGCATACAATGACATATCAGCAGAATTTGAAACAATCAGACAGCATGAGGGACCCCCAAGGGAGAAGAAAGCTACTTGGCTGCTTCACTAATTATATGCACTAATAGATTTCCATTGGGCCCTCTGGTTTTTAAGAGTTCATTTAATTGCTGGATCAAATTAGATGTATTTCCAGGCTCTCCTCATGGCCAGGACATATATGCAGAAATAGAGCAAAATCAGGATTCAGGAAACCTGAATTCAGACTCTTCCATTTTTCAGTATCCTTTGAATATTTTGAGTCTCACTTTCATGATCAATAAAATGGAGTAGTAACAATTTAACCCCCAAAACTATTTAAGGATATCTCTAAGAAAGATAATTGTTATATGTAAATAATTATACAAATACAAATATTACTATTAATCTGAATTGACTTGAACTGTCCAGCAATTCTTCACGGCAATAGCATCCCGTTTAATTTACTTCCTTAACATGCAAATACGTTTCTTTCCCTTACAGATCACACACACAAAAAAGTTTGTTTTCCTTTAAAAATACAAACAAAGTTTCTTACTATTACCTAGTGCATAAAAAAGTTTTGTTTCATAGATAATGCTTAATAAATATAATCCAATTTGCTGCCTGGGAATTCTGAGTCAGTAAACTTCGTGTGTTTAACTTCTTCAAGCAAACTTATTGAAGAATCATCACTAATAAAACTTGATCACTAACCTCATTTGGGTCCCATTATCTGAATCACCCCAGCTTTAGCTGTGATGTGAATAAATGTCATTTGATTGTGTGTGATTTTTATATAAAGATGTTAACATGCATTTAATTGCATTTTTCTGTTTTCTCCTCTAGTAAAGAAATTTTTTGAGGCAGGACTATGACTTCTCTTGTTGCTTCTTTTGATGTGATTATCCCTTAAATCTCAATGTATTTTGAAAGATTGTTCATCAGAAGAAATTCATATGAGAGATCTCTTTGCAATTAGTATGCAGTGATTGGATAACTTGCCTCATATTGAAATGGGATATAGTTCCCTTGACCCCTTCATGGACTTGCAAAAGTGTTGGATCATTTACTCAGCTCACAGCTCTCAACCCCTTGAGGGAGGGGGAGCACATAGGTGTGTGGGTGCAGAGGCCAGGATGAGAGCTTCAGGGCAACTGGCAAGAGCAGAACTTTTTGTGGGCCCGTGGCAGCATCTAGGGTTTGCCATGACCCCTGGAGCCCCACAGGGCGTGTGTTAAGTGTGCCCTTTTAGCTTTGCCATCTGTACATGGCTTGAGTGTTAAACAGCTCAGTGGAGGGTCAGTGTGATAGCCTCTTGCACCTGCATCTGGCATCCAGGAAGAATCAGGTCACCCGAACGAATCGAAGGGTGGTGAATGTGGAGGATTTATATTGAGCAGTGGAAGTGGTTGTCAGCAGGATGGGGAGCTGGAAAGGGGATGGAGTGGGAAGGTGGTCTTCCCATGGAGTTAGACCATCGCTGGCTGAACTCTTCCCCGAGGTCAAGCCATTCCTCTGAAGTCAAGCTGCTTCTCTCTGACTTCTGGCTGCTCCTTCTCTTCTCTCCTTCTCTGCTGCTTGCCACTCTGGGGCTTTTATGAGTACAGGGTGGGGCAGGCCAGGATGGTTTTGGAAAAGGCAACATTCAGGTGGGAAAACAGCAATGCATGTTCTCACTTTGGGCCACGGGTCCAGGCTTGGGCGTGTGGCCCTCATTGGGGACTGCCCTCTTCTACCCATTATTTCCCCACCTCCTGTCCATATCAACATAGCGTATGAGATCACCAGATATTACTGTATAAACTTGACTGGTAATGAGGTGATATGTATGACAATATATAAATGAAGAGAGATTAACCATAGGTTTATGGTTATTAGTGTATTGCAGTTATAATGGTGTTCCACATCTACTTTTGTGTACATATTTTCCAGACTGATGGAAATTTATGATTAAGTGACACAGAATGTAAAATTAATTTCTGATAATTTTCTCAGAGTACCAATATGTGCCAGGTTTCACTAGCAAGGTGAAATGGAATTCAGGGACATCATTCTAAAAATGTAAATAGTTGTTATCTGTTTACCTAGGTAAAAGCTTCATGGACCACTTAATTTTTTTCCCCCATTGTACTTATGGCCTTTGTTAAAATGCTACTGTTCCAAATAAATAAATAGATATATATGAATTATGAATTCATCATGCAAATTTGTAACCTAGTATGACTTGTGAACTCATAATGAACTACATCTTTGGAAGTAGCATTTTGTTTTGGAACATGGTTTTTACTTGCACACTTACTTCTGTTCAGTAAAACAAGGAGCACATCATAATGAATAAAACATTTGTATTCCATTTATTACCTCCACTACTAAGGTGCCAATACTGACCATAAATTGAACTCATGCTTTCCCACATCTATGCCGATATCCACTGAATAGTCATCTAAAAATTATTGAGAAACAAAAGGTTAGGTTTCCTAGAGGCTGTCAACATCTGTATATCTTTCAGTAACTAAACACTATTCATTTTAGAAAGCAGAGAACATGAACAGATGGAATTTGACCTTTTGTGGCATATGGATAAAATAAATCTAATTTACTTGGTGTTAAATATCATTCTGTAATTATAAAAAATGCACTTTTTAAGGAATGAAACTAACTAGAAAGGATTTTTAAAGGTATGGGAAATTATGTTGCCTTGAAGTCATACATTTGTGTAGAATAATAAGCACATATCCTAATATGTATGGTAATATCTCACTGACCTGATGTCCTGAGGAACTAAGTAATTATACCTTAGTATGTTTTCAAATTCTGAATTTTATCACTTTAAACACCATTTTAAAATATTACCTCTATTTCAGAATTCTTTCTAACATATGTTGTGTGCTTTTCAGCCTAGGAAAAAGAATTGTATAACCTTTTGTAGTATCAAAAATTAAAAACAAACAACAAAATGAGTGATTGAAAATTTTGGGTTAGGGAGAATTTTCAATCATCAAAAAATATAAATATATAAAAGTATAAATAATATATTGCAAAATAAATGAAGATTATTACTAAAATTACCATTCTTACTGTGAAAACTAAGTGTAATTAAAATGATCAAAGTCGTTAGAATTCTCCTCCTTTAGTTTGGTTAGAAAATATCAGCTAATTACAATGATGAAATTAGAAGGGTTGAGAAGAATAGCCAGTTATTTCTAAATTTATTTTAATATTATCTCCACTGATTTTACCCACTTGCAGTATCAGTGGAAAGATGGAAAGATGGGGATTAGGGGAAATTGGTATGAATAACAATGTTGGTAAAGGAAGGATAGCAAGTAGTAATGGCAGATGCTCTCAAGTCTCTTAAAGAAATTTGAGACATTACTCTCATAAGTAATCAGTAATTACTTCACAAAGTTAATTTATAGTTAAAATCATCATCACTGTCATCATCATCATCATGAACACTTAAGAGATAAGATAATTCATGTTCAGTGCCAATTAAATGGACCAGAGGGGTTCTTGAAAGGCTTTTTGAATTAGGTGAGACTTAACTTGACCCATAAGTTAAAAAAGGACTTCTAGAAAGGCAGGCAGGCAGTGTCTTTCATCTGAACGTTGGTGTGAGCAATAATGCTGAAACATGCATTTCTCTATTTGGGGACATGAATGTGTACAGCTTATTTCTCACAAATAAAAAAGACTGTGCTGACTTAGAACTGAGTTGAGTAAAAACATTATATTTACATAGCTGTTAATTCAGTGCCTCAATTTGCATATCATTTGTGCTTCATTACCATACCTGTCAATCAATTCTGGACAGAAGCCAGTAAAGTGGCAAACATTCAGGCTTAAATTACAGGAAGAAGAAGAAAAAAACAAACGTGGCTTTAAAATGCGTATATACCTCTTCTTAGTGAGAGAGTATATGGATTTGGTTATAATTATGAATGAATCCTTTTGGTATTTTATGAGCAATAGAGTTATCAATCACATAATTTAAAATAAAACAACTTCAGGCCAGGCGTGGTGGCTCACGCCTGTAATCCCAACAATTTGGGAGGCTGAGGTGGGTGGATCACGTGAGATCAGGAGTTCCAGACCAGCCTGGCCAACATGGTGAAACCCCGTCTCTACTAAAAATACAAAAATTAGCCAGGCATGGTGGCAGCCGCCTGTAATCCCAGCTACTCAGGAGGGTGAGGCAGGAGAATCTCTTGAACCCGGGGAGGTGGAGGTTGCAGTGAGCCAGGATAGTGCCATTGCACTCCAGCCTGGGCAACAAGAGCAAAACTCCTTCTCAAAAATAAATAAACAAAAATAAAAAAAAGCAACATCTTTCAATCAAACCTTAGATTGCAGTACAATCATACATAAAGTATGAGTTTTAGTGAGAAAAATTATTCTTGGAGTCTAGGTAAGTACTCTTTGTTTTCTTTTTAAAGTGTTTTGTGTAATGATTTTTAAGATTACAGTATCATAGAGCTAAAATGTATAACTACTCATTTATGATTACTAGGAGATTAATCATGATTAACAGGAAATTATTTATTGCATAGTGGTAAAATACTTGAGCTCTGGAGTGAGATGCACTTGGATCCAAATCTCAGTTCTTCTGTTTACTCCTCTTTGAACTTGGTGAAATTTGTTTCCTCATTGATAAAATGAGGGTGATAAAATTTGTATCCTCATTAATAAAAAGAGGAGAGAGAATGAGAATTATTCCAACCCTATCTAGCTCAAGTCTGCTGAAACCAGGAGTAATTAGATATGTTTGCATTTAGTCCAGGGCAGTAGGCTTTATTTTCCTGTAAAGATATCAAACTTTCTTGAATGAATGAGAATAACCTGTCTTCAATTTTTCAAGTTTTTTGAAACCTATTCCCTTTAGGTTTTGGGGTGTGTATGTGTGTGTGTCTGTGTGTGTGTGTGTGTGTGTGTATGTGTGTGTGTGAATTAATGGGTTAATGCTTTTAATGTACTTAGCACTGTGCCTGACTCAGTAAGAGCTCAGTGAATGTTAGCTGCAGACACCATTCACTCTTTACATCTTAATAGCACACTCTGTGTATATTATGTATGTTTGCTATTAGCATAATTGAAAGTATGGAACATAATGAGAAATTTGGCACCATCCTAGATATGCTGCTAATTGATTGAATTAGTCATTAGCCTCCCTAGCCCTAAGTTCTAGCTTCCCCGCAAATTCCTTCCAGTACTTCTGAGGTTACTCCTAGCTCCCTTTCAGAATTCTTCTTGCACTAGTAGTGTTACAGGATTACCTTTAAACTCCTTTGCATTTTTTTATAAGATATTTGCAAACAGAGATTGTATTTGTTACTTAGGTCAGCACCTTTTTTTCTTACCTCTTTCAGTGAGGTTTGCTCAAACATTTGCCAAACAATTAGATACACGTGTCACGATACACCCAATTTTTTAAGTGTTTTGAAACGTTGTTAAATGGCTCTTAAGAAATGTTGCATATTTCCTTCAGGGAAATGTAAACATGGACAATATTTTAAGTCTAATGGTTTTAGAAGCTTTTGCTCTTCTGTGAAAGCCCTTCACTAAGATGCAATAGACATTACAAAGGTGTATTCTGAGATGCTAGGTACATCGTGAATGCTCTGGGCATCCATTTCCCCATCTTCACTATAAAGAAGTTGAATTACATGAATGTGCATATCCACTTAATAGAAATTCAGTGTTATGTATAAAGAGTATCTATGTCTATGTATTTATGTACGTGTGTGTGCATACTTGGCTAATATACTATACTAAAACAAGTCAAAATATAACCCTTACATCTGTACAAGAACAGATTTTCTTTTGTAGTTAGGTAAAAGAAGAAAGTTATTTATCATGCAATGATGCAACACTTGATGTTTTAGGGCCTGAGTCAATAGGGAGGCCATGGTCATTACAGAAGTCCTAAGAACAGAAATTATGTGAGAGAGAAAAAGAGAGAGAATGAGAACTATTCCAACTCTATCTAGCTCAATTCCTCTGAAACCAGGAGTAATTAGATATGTTTTGCATTTATTCCAAGACAGCAGGCTTTATTTTCCTGTAAACATATCAGACTTTCTTGAATGAATGAGAATAACCTGTCTTCAATAGGAAGCAGAGCCATAAAAAAACCTCAGAAACTTCATAGGTTTCTGAGTGGACAATTTAATCATATAGGTCTGTGGCTATGTGATTAAAAACTTGCTTCCACTTGTCCTGGTAATCTCTTTTGTTTCAGTCTTTTCAGCAGGTTTGTTTGCTTGCCTTCCTCTTGGCTGGCTGTCCAGTCTTTTACCAGTATGACTGCACAACTTGCCTTCCCTCCAATTGTTCTGTTCTGAGTTACTCAGCTGATCATGCTTATCTTGAATCTCAGTAAACCTGGGTCCAGATGCCAATTGGATTCTGGGTATATTTTCTGGGATTCTAGATGTATAGCACATATTTTAACAGGATAAACATAAGAATTTTAAAACTAGGACAGAAGTAACTAATACTTTGGAGAAAAGGTAGATGAAACAATTTGCCTTTCATTACAAATAATTCTAGTAAGTTGAAAAAAACAATTACCAGTTTGGTGAAGGAAATGTAACATGGTGGTTTGGCTTCCAATCAGGCAGTTAAAAATTTTTCAGCTAATGAGTAAAACTGTGAAATTAAAACAAAAAATACCTCAAACTTGACAAGGATTGGAAAATGTTAATAGTAATATTCAAATTTGTAATCAGTAGGAGGGTAAATATCAAAGGGCTATTCAATCATTATTAAAGAAATAGTTAATGAATTTATTATAGACTGATCTCATTTTCATTTCTGATTGGTAGTTTAAGGCAAGTTCTACATAATAAATATGAATGT
This sequence comes from Pongo pygmaeus, assembly GCF_028885625.2. Taxonomy (NCBI): domain Eukaryota; kingdom Metazoa; phylum Chordata; class Mammalia; order Primates; family Hominidae; genus Pongo; species Pongo pygmaeus. Next base: position 13,351,105 of record NC_085930.1, on the reverse strand, counting down.
GAGCCATGCATTTAACATAGTAATTCATAAGCTTTTGAATGATTGTCCTCCTCCACTGAGTGTACACACAGCTTTGGAAGGAACACACAGCAAACTGGGGAGAGGGAATATCTGTAGTGTCTATTAGAGCAACAGAACTGATTGAGGCAACAGATAGGATGGTTACAGCTTGACAGCCCTCACAGCCCTGTCATGATATCTTTGTGGATAAGATACAGGAACACACTGGATGCTAGTAAAGTACAGTGAATTGAGGGACAGGTGATTGCTGATTAATGGATCATTGTCTATGATGATAAGGTTTCGAACAGTATGTTTCAGAGCTCTGTTCCTTTAAAAATGTCTCATCCAACAGTTTTATTAATGGCTTTTCTGCACACGGAGAAGTCGTGATCATTTTATTTGTGAGTGACACAAATCGAGACTGGTAGGTAATACATTGGATACAAAATTTTTTTTTGATTCTAGAGCTCTTGCTAAGTTGGAAGAATGGCCCGAATCAGACAAAAAAGAAATTAATGGATAATATAAAGTTCTACTTCTACACTTTTAAACAATTCAAATGACAAACAGAACCTCCAGATAAAATGAAATTAAAATCAATGAATTAATGTCAGTTGATGTAAAAATATTTTGGAGGACCTGCATATCTCTAAGATTGACACAAATTAATATGATCCATAACTAACACAAATGAATTTAGGATGCATTGATGGAGACATAGTATAGAGAACAAGGCTAGCTTCTACCGTGAACTCTACTAATGAATTTGAGGTGCATTCCGGGAAACATAACGTACAGAACGGAATTAAATTCAGTCTATTCTACTTTGGATTCAGCTTTGCAAATCACATTTTAAGGAAATGGCAGACTGTGATGGTTAATTTTGGATGTCAACTTCACTGATTTAAGGGTCACGCAGATAGCTGGTAAAGCGTCATTTATTCTCCGTGCTTCAGTAGGCACTGAGCCCATCCCTTTTCTGCTGAAAGAGAAACCCAGGTGGTTTGACATTTGATTAGAATAATTGGGCTGCCCCAGCTGTGTCTGTGAGGTGTTTCTGTAGGAGATTGGTATGTGAGTCAGCAGACTGAATGGGGAAGAGCCACCCTTGTATGGGCAGGCACCATCCAATTGAGTGGGAGATGGTAGTGATGAGGGGCAGTGCCCAGGCAGAAGAGAAGGATAGAGAAAGGGCAAATTAGAGCTCTCTCTTCCAGAGCCAAAGCACCCTTCTTCTCCCACCCTTGGATTTCAGAACAGGCAATTTAGTCTTTAGACTCCAGATCTTGCCCCAGCGGTCCCCAGCCCCTCAGGTCTTCAGTCTCAGACAGTTACACCCTTGGCTTCCTTGGTTCTAAGGCATTTAAGCTTAGATTGAGGGAGTCATGCTACTGGCTTCCCTGGTTCTCCAGCTTGCAGATAGCCCATGATGGGACTTTTCAGCTTCCTCAAGTGAGTGAGCCAATTCCTCTAATAAATCCCATCTCATATATCTCTCTACCTGTATCCTATTGGTCCTGTTTCTCTGGAGAATCTGACTGAAACACTAAATGTGTTTACTAGGATGATGAAAGAAAGATGCTATATGAAACACCTCAGTGAAATAGGTATTAAAACACATTTTTAATAGTTATATATGGGAGAAGATAGCAAGGAACAATGGTAAGGCCTGAGTAGGGCATAGCCAGTGACTCACTTGGGCCCAAGTAGAAGGTGATGCCAGGAGAAAACAATGTGTATTTAAAATCCATGCCTGTTGATAGGGTTTGGCTCTGTGTCCCCACTCAAATCACACCTTGAATTGTAATAATGCCCATGTGCCAAGGGCAGGACCAGGTGAAAGTAATCGGATCATGGGGGCAGTTTCCCTCATTCTGTTCTTGGGATAATGAGTGAGTCTCATGAGATCTGATGGTTTTATAAGCATCTGGCATTTCCCCTGCTTGCACTCATTCTCTCTCCTGCCACCCTGTGAAGAGGTGCCTTCCACCACGATTGTAAGTTTCCTGAGGCCTCCCCAGCCATGCAGACTGTGAGTCAATTCAACCTCTTTAGAAATGAACCAGTCTCAGGTATTTTTGTATAGCAGAGTGAGAACAGAGTAATACCCCCATCAAATGACAACTTTGCTCAGGAAGTGTGTTTTAGTCACAGCTGTTATCAGTTGAGACTAGACTACCCAGAGGGAACACATAATTAAAGCGAAAATAGGTAAGTTGCTGCAGGGAAGCCAGGAATTATCAATAACATACCTTCAATGTCAGAAATGATTTTTCTGACGATGTCTAAATGTGGTAGATTACACGTTATTCCAAATCATCAGAAAAATCATCTCTGACATTTAAGGTACATCTTTCACAGGAAGGCATTGCAGTCCCATGGCCATCAACAGTGATATATAATCTTCTTTCAGGGAGAGCCAAATGATTTGCAGTACTTCCTTGTGAGAAGAATGTTCTTTTCTTTAGGCCTGGCCATGTGACTTGCTTCAGCCAATGGAATGTGAGGGGTTGTCACATATGAGATATTGGAAAGAAACTTGAAGGGCCACTGGGAGTTTCCAGAACTATATCTTTACCTTTGCCAAGAGGACAAGATGGAAATGGCATATCAGCCTGGATCCCTGGTGTCAAGACATATGGAACACAGCTGAAGACTTAATACAGATGCCCAGCTGAACTATAATGAGAAGAATAAATAAATCTTTATGGTTGTAGGCCATTAAAATTTAGGGGTGTTTGTTACTGAAAACTTACCTGGAAAAAATATTACTGATGACACAGCACAGAAGCCAGGGAAAGTGGCTGTGACTAGTCCCTGAGGTGAGGCCCTGGGATAGGCTACATCAAGTTTCCTTGATATGATTTGGCTGGTTAAGCTTAAATAAGATGCCTGCAACACTACAGCCTTGTAAACAGAAGACCTAGAGGAGACAGGATAACTGACTACACAGGTCTAAGAGGATTTAAAATTATTTAATTGTCTCCAGAAGGTAGGTCTAGAGAAAAGACAACAGACTTATTCTCAATTTAATTAAAAACCATATCTAATAATTAGAAATATTTAAAAGTAGCGTGGACTTCTTTTGAGGTAGGATACTTCCCATTACTAAAGCCAAGTAGAGATGGAGTGCCTGATTTCCTAGGATTTGGGGAGAAGAATCACAGTAAAGCATTAGGGCAGAATGATTCAATAAAACTCGACACTATAGTGCAATGACTAACATTCCTTCATGTGGTTTTTGTAAAAGGCCAAAATACTTGCCTAAGTAAAAAGGAAAAGATGGTAAAATTGAACTATCATTCATCTCCTCTCTAAGTGTCCTTTCCCTGTTATCATTTACTAGCAAAAGGAAACATGAGGACTTTCCTACCGCTTCTTTCTTTACCTTAAACAAGAGATCTGTACACATAATTAAGGTCATGAAGTCCTTGTCATAGAATAGCAAATAATTGGCCTAAGCTTGGTTATGCTTTACATGTGTATTATTCCCTGGGACAGATCACTTTAAGCTCCCTGAGCTTGGATTTTTTTTTTTTTTTTTTTTTTTTTCACTTTTAGTTTTTTTTGAGACAGAGTCTTACTCTGTTGCCCAGGCTGGAGTGCAGAGGCATGATCTCGGCTCACTGTGACCTCTACCTCCTGGGTTCAAGCGATTCTACTTCTTCAGCTTCCTGAGTAGCTGGGATTACAGGTGTGTGCCACCATGTCCAGCTAATTTTTTTTGTGTGTATTTTTTTAGTAGAGACAGGGTTTCACGATGTTGGTCAGGCTGGTCTCAAACTCCTGACCTCGTGAGCCACCTACTTGGCCTCCCAAAGTGCTGGGATTACAGGTGTGAGCCACCGTGCACGGCTGCCTTATTTTTATTGTTTTATTTTTTCTTTTTAATTGTTTGTAGAGATAGGGTCTCCCTTTGTTGCCCAAGCTTGTCTAGAACTCCTGACTTCAAGCAATGTTCCTGCTTTGGGCTCTGAAAGTGCTGAGATTATAGGCTATGAGCCAGCAGGCCCAGCCATGAGCTTGGCTTATTAAGTAGGAGTTACTAAATTTCTCCTGCCTACTTCATAGTGATGTTGTATGGATGAAATATAATATAGGTAAACACATTTGTTAAAAATTTAGGGGTACTCAAATGTACATAGTTATTATCATTGCCTTTATTGTCATCATTATCATCATCATCACACTACACATAATTATACTCTAAAAAAGATTACATCCTGATAACAATATTAAGTAGAAAGAAATGGCTACTCACTGTGAAAATATAAATGGGGATAATTATTTTCCCAATAGAGAGGAGATGCTTACTAGGATCTCTCAAACTACAGTACTTAGGTAGCATTGTTTCCTTTCTATCTGTAACATTTTCTTTAGTAAAAAAAGCAATTATTTAGTCGCTGAAGCTAGGCAACAAAGATATGTTCAAATGTTCTCCCTAGTAATTCCCTATAATATAGAGTATATATACGATATAAAATATTTAATGCATGTTTGCTACTCATTGGTGTTAATCAAGGGTCATCATTCTTATTTATGATTTGTGAAAAAGATAAGGGACCACAGAGAGTTGATCAGTAACAAAATGTGACAATGTAGAAGGCAGAAGAATGAAACTGCAAAGCAATCTGGGAAAATTGGAAGCATGCTTTATACAAATGCAAGTTGGTACTAATCAAAGGATTCTAAAAGTAATTCAGAGACACACCATATGGAAAGTTGATGCTGGACAAAATGTGGTGTTTGCCAATGTCCAATTCTATTTTGTGCTAATTTCCAACTTTCTAGGACTTATCGCGTAACATCTTAGCTTGTTCAGCGTGCTATAAAGAAGTACTATAAACTGGGTGGCATGTAAACGACAGAAATTTATTTCACCCACTCTGGAGACTGGGAAGTCAAAGATCAATCTCCTGGCAGATTTAGTGTCTGGTGGGGGTCTACTTCCTGGTTCATAGAAGGGCACCTTCTCTCTATGTCCTCACGTGGTGGAAGGGGTGAAGGAGCTTGCTTGGGCCTATTTTATAGGGGCACTAATTCCATTCATGAGGACTTGTCCTAATGACCTAATCACCCCCCTAAAGGTCCCACCTCTCAATATCATCACCCTGGGGATTAGGATTTTAACATAGGCTTTGAGGGGACACAGACATTCAGACCATTGCACAGAATTTTCAAGTACCATGTACACTCATTCTTCAACCCTGGTACATGTTCGCGTGCTGTGTTCAGCTTTTTCCAGCCCTCATCCTTACTCTCATCCCCATACACTCCCAAACTACTAAATTGCCTTCCTCTTCCCCATCAAATTCCTCCTTGCCCCAGTATTATTTATTTCAGGGGAGCTATTCAAGTGACCTGCTCATATGTAACTGATGACCAGGGGTTATGGCATTGTGAAATAGGCTATTTACGAATAAATTTAAGGTAAAATTTCAGACAGTATGCAAAAGTTAAATGAATTACTAACAGTAGTGGAGATACAATATCTGAGGCCAGGTAAGAATTTTAAATGTCAATGTAATCAAATTATAAAATTAGCCTAATTTAAGGTATTATCTGAATATTTACAACAATATCAGGAAGATGTATGGACTATTGGGGTCAATCCTTAAAAAGAGATAAATTAAGGATCAAGCACTGTAATTAGGAAAGACTTTTTAAATTGGTTTCTTCTTCTTTTCAGCACTTACTACATGGGAGATAAATTTTTGCTGTTATTGTTTTTGTTCTGTAATTTATGCAGTTCTTTCTGACAGTTTTTAAGTACCATCTATCTTCATGTACAAAGTTAGCAGCAGTTGATGCATATTTGGTATGAAATATATACTTTTCATGGGCAATATACATTTGAAGAGAGTTTGATAAGCACATTTTTAAAAAAGATTTTTTTAATGCATACTGTATTCTCTTTACAATGTGTTTGAAATACTGAAAATTTATTCATGTTATGATAGAAGGAAATGTAAGTTTAAAAATAGTTAATGGTTTTATTTATTTTCTCCTCTCTATTTACTGCATATTGTCAAAATGGATGTGTGGTGGTGTAATAAATGTAACCAATTTCTTGAAGCTAATAACTAATCCTGAGTGAATCTGAGCCAATGCTCTAGTCCATTAACTTTCGAACTATGGTTATAATTTTCTTTAACAGACCCAGATACAGGCTATATTTTATCATTATCATAAACCTGGAGAGGAAACTGAAAGTAGAGAGAGATAGAGGTTTACATAGTTCACACAAAGGCTCTTGTTAAAGGCAAAAAGTCATAGATTAAAAATCTAAACCTGCTTTATGGGTCTCTGTCCTCCTTGACTATTAAATATACAGGATCCTTAAGCACGAGGTACTTACGGAAATAAGTCAGGAAAGAACTAGGACTCAACAACAGTACAAGCAACAGAAAATAAATGGTCTTTAAAGTCTTAGTAAATGCACATGTCGCTGCCACTAACTAGATTTTATGAAAAAGAACAGAAGGTACCCCTACTCAACCAAAATATTTTGATTTAATACCAAAGCACAAAAAGGCACATCTCAAGTGTTAGCAATACCTTAAGCTTTACTATTTAAAAATAATTATTTGGATTGTAGCCACATTTAAAAGAGAAAACCAATACAAATCAAATGCCCTTTCTTTTCTGGTGCACAGCTTATAGAAATATGTTTATTTTTGCATCCCTGTATTTGCATACATACCACTCTTCTTGTTTCTTTGATAAAAGTTTTATGGGCAATAAATTATAAATCATGCTTATGTATAATTTATCCCTTTAAATACATATTTTATTTTTTGGCTTTTTAAATGAAAACTGTCTTTAGCTTTGTATTTTTAAAAGATTCAAATTCAATACTTTAAGAAATTCATGAATAAAGCATGTTTCAACCTTAATTTACATTTTTATAGTGTCTGCTGAAGAACAGTATAGATTTTGCTTTCTGAGTGTACTCTTTCAAGCAGACACGATTCCCTTAAGAATAAGCCTTGAGAAAATTCACTTGTCCTTCACAAAACATGCATTTCATTATCTCCCTATAAATTGGACCCTTCCCTAACATGGCTGTGCATTTGTGTCTACTCTCTGAATATTGTAATATCCCCTAGTTCACACACACACACCAATACAAACAGAAAATGGCCATTTGATTGTGTTGAATTCAATGGCAAGTGACCTGACATGAATCCAAAATGCATTTTACTTCCAGGAAGATAATCTTGATATTATTCAATCCTTTAAGTAAGAAAATGATGTGGGAGATTAGTTTTCCTTAAGTCTAATCACATTTTAGACTTGGTTTAATATGTTATTAGATTGCTTAAAGTAGCTATTATTTTAGAATATATTTAGAATACTTAACCAAATAACTTGTTGATAAACTACCTAGGAATAGACTTCTCATACTCATAAAATCTCATGATTTTATTTTATTTTTTGGAAAATAAAGCTAAGGAACATAGTTCATCTAGATTGGCTCATCGAGACTCAGATACTGGCAAAGCACAGATAACATCCTCTTTTCTCTTAGTCCATTTCCCATAGGCCTATTTCTTAGCAATCATTGCTTTATGAGGCTTTTGTTTTGTAATTAGGTTGCATTTCCCCCGAGGCTAGAGCTTTGAATAAGAGGAAAAAAAAAAAAAAAGATATTACCTGGGAGGAAAATCCTATTGTACATGGACTAAGGTTAGCAACTTCAACATTCATCCTCTTTCATGCGTTCTTCCTCTTTATTACTGTAAGAACACTCTGTAGTGACAATGATTTTTTTAATAATATCTCACCTTCTTACTGAAATACCTTTGTTTCTGTTACACATTGAATTGTGTCCTTCCAAAAATATATGTCGAGGTGCTAATAAAACTCAGTGTCTCACAATGTAACCATACCTGGAAATAGAGTCTTTACAGAGATAATGAAGTAAAAATGAGGTCATTAGGTTGGTTCCTAATCTGCTATGACTGGTGTTCTTACAAGAAGGGGAAAGCTAGACCCAGAAATAGACCTACACAATGCATGTGTGAAAGACAATGAGGAGACACATGGAGAAAACTCCAATGTGAAGACAGAGGATTGGACTGATGTATTAAAAGCTAAGAAACACCTGTGGCTAGCAGAAGCCAGGGAAGTGGCATGGAATGGTTCTTTTCCCAGCACCTTCAGTGGGAGCATAGTCCTGACACACCTTGACCTTGGAAGTCTGGCCTGTAGAACTGTAAGACCACACATTTATTTTTTGTTTTAAGTCACCTTGTTTGTGGAACTTTGTTAAGGCAGACCTAAGAAACTCTTTAATAATACTGTTTCTCATTACTTCTAAAATATATCTTGTACTCCTTAAGATAGATCTTAGGCCTTTCAGGATCTTGGCCCTGCACATCTTTTCAGCTCCTGCATTACTAACGTGTTCCTTTACACCCTATCATGCAACAATAGAAGACACCTCTATTCCTCAAAATATCCTGTTTTCTCTCAACTATAGCCTTCTCCATTATCCTCCCTGCAAAGTCAGCATTATCCTTTTCCCTGACACACTGCCATCCCAAATCTTCATCCAACTACTCCTAACCATCTTTTAGACCTGAACATCAATATTACTTCATCTTTTAGAAGGATTTTCTTGTTTTTCTAGTGTCCCATAGTACCCTACTCTTCTGCCTTAAAAGTCATTTCAATAATGTCATGTCTGTCTTCCTTGCAAGACAGAGCATTTCTTTATGCTTTGGCTCTAGTACTTATTAGATGCCCCACAAATATTTATTTAACAAATAAACAACTGAATGGCAGCATGTCATTTGCTCCCTTGCCTGCTCTTTCATCTGGACTTGTAGTCTGTTGTAAGTGGTATGTAACTTCGTAGGGCTGCTGCAAAACAACAACACAGATTTATTCTATTACAGTTCTGGAGGCCAGGGGTCTAACACCAGGCTTTGGCAGGGCAATCCTCCCTCTCAAGACTCTAGAGGAGAATGCCTCTTTGCCTCTTTTAGCTTCTGGTGGCTCCTTGCACTCCTTGTTTTATGGCAACATAGCTTTAATCTCTGCCTCTGTCTTCATGCCTTTTTTCCTTGTATCTTTGTGTCTCAAGTCTCCTTCTTCTTTTCTCTTATAAAGTTACCTGTCATTGGACTTAGGGCCCACCCTAAATCTAGGGTGACCTCATTTTTAAATCCTTAATTTAATTATATCTGCAAAGAACCCTTTCCAAGTAGGATCACGTTCATAGGATCTAGGGATTAAGGCTTGAACATATCATTTTCAGAATCACTGTGTAACCTACTACAGAGTGAGGCTGATTAATTTGATAGATTTGTGGGACTACTGGTATAAACTAAGCTGCTTCGGGGTGAAGATGAAAAGTGTTGTATGGAGTGGAGTGAGAATTTTTTTTCTACTGTTGCATGGAATCCAGTAGTCATCTTGGGGCTGGTGGCATTGCTGACATAAGGAGGTAATTGCCGACATAAGGAGGTAATTGCCTTTGGTATGGACGTTGGTGTTCTTTCAGTGGCAGAAGCTGAAAACTCCTGATGTTCCTTTCAGCTCCTTCACAGGGAGAGGACACGGGTGAACAAAAGTTTGAGTAGGGAAAGACACCCGAGGAGACTGTGGCTGAGAGAGGTTTCTGTGGAGTTTCCGAAATGACAGGGTGACAGCTTGAATGAGGATATTGGTGAACTCAGATCCACTAGGGATGTGGAATAAATTTAACGGTGAACCTAGTTTCATCCACAGCCTGGTAAGAACAGGTGACATTTAGGTTACAGCTATAATTCACATAAAAATGAGTATTTTATGATTATATGAAATAAAATACAAGGAATTTTCAATTAATCACATTAATGTGAGCAGGACAAGATGAATAGTTGAAGTTCACAGAATCTTCCACTTAATTTTAGCCTTAAATTCACCATTTTTTCCTCATTAACATTACTATAAAACAAAATCAATGAGTGATTTGGGTCTCTCTCTTTGATTGAAATCTCCTTCTGGTGAGGCTAATTAGAAATAGCAATATTAAAAAGCATAATCAGTCTTATATTTAAGTAGAATAACTCCTTTGACTTGACTAACAGCCCACTATGATGTCCTAAATTACCCAGGGTTAAAATAGAAAATATCACTGGAAAGTAACATATTTTCTATTGTCAGCCATTTGCACTTTTTTTCTGATACTTTTCAATATGAAATTACAGGAGCAATAGTCTTCTGTGCAAAAGAGTTAAGTTAGTATGGTAGATGGGGTTAAAACCCCACGAAGAACAAGCGCAATGAAATCAGATTTCCCGTGTTGAGCACCAAATAGTCACAGAAGTTTGAGTAAATCACTTAATCTTTCTGATAAATTCAAAGAGCTCTCCCAGCTCTACTACTCTGTGATTCTAAAGAGGAAAGATATATCAAGATCTGTCTGACTTTTGCAGCAGTCTCTTTGGAGGGCAGATTTTTTATGTAGCGCAATGAATGAGGGGTTCTGTATACCAAAGGATCAACTGAAAGGTTTTGGCAAGGCTCCTGGAATCTATAAGAGATGATTTCACAAGGAGTCTCACACAGAACCAAAGTTAAATTAGCCCACTTTGCCTGAAGCCAGAGAGTGACGTGGAAAGAGAGAATAAAAGGAGTAGAAGTTATTAGATCTCATACATAGAAGAAAATAAGTCTATGCAGTAATTCCTTTCCCAAAAATTTACTAGTTAAATATTGGAAACTAGTATTATGCTTGTGAAGACTCTACCATTTCTCAGTCCTCTTATTATCTCTTGAAAGCTATGTCCAGATTTGGAATGTGTGTATGCTATGTGAAGAGTTGGCAATTGGTTCTCCTTCCTCCTTTTGTCTCTCTCTCTCTTCTGCCCTCCCTTTCCTGCTTTATTCTTTGTTTCCTTTTCTACATTAAGCCTATTGAATAAGAAACAAGGACTTTCCTCAGTCTTGAAGGTGATTTACTGAGGGCTCCTTTGCACATCAGAAGTGAGCATTTCTTATCACTCATTTATAGCATGTACTTTAAATTTACATTAATAACTTGGAATCCATACTAATTGAAAAAAAGAAAGCAAATATTGGTAACAATTTATTTAAGATAAATATTTAGATACTGGAAAGTCTTTCTTTTGTGACCAGACTAAGCTAAGTAGTAAAATAAGAAAGGTTCTTACCAATATTTAATATCAAAACCAGTTCTCTGCTTTAAAACATAATTTTAGATAAGCTATATTCTCTCATATTTTTTGGCTAAACCAGAGATACCTGGTCCATTTTGATAAGTCATTACACAATCACTACATTATGAAATATGAAGACATTTTTGAAATAGATATTAAAATTAAAAGAAGAAGTTTTGAAGGTAATAAACAGAAAAGTGGAAAAGATCTACTTTACAAACATACACAGCCTGGCAACAATAATACTTGCATATTCCAAGCAGCAGTTGGATACATGTAATTCATGTTTTTTTGGAAGAAATAAATTTGAAATGTTCAATAATATTTTACCGTAATAACCAGACTAAAAGACGGTTGAAACCACCTTTGTAAAAATTATAACAATGAGAGAACTCTAACCCAACTCCATCTTGTTTCTGACCTCAAAAGCTAACTACCTTTACTCATCCTTGGGCACAGACCAATCTAACTATGGGAGGAATTTAGTTTATAGTTTAACGTTGAAGCAAGTATGATAACAACTCCTCCCAAAACTGACTCCCTCTAGGGACTAAAACCACCTTTGTAAGACTAATAAAAGGCCACAGGGATAGGATTACAAGAGGGGCCTGAGTTCGGCTAAGATGTAGGTATAGTTAAACAATAGCGACCACTTGTTCCTTAGCTTGCTTTTCTGTAACCCCTTACTTTTCAGGAGTCATGTAGCTGGAGGTCAAAATATTCGTAACTTTCTAATTGCTCCTGTGGAGAACATCGCTATTGTAAAACCTAAGATTGAGCTTTGAGATATTTTCCAGAATTTTGCATTCTGGCAACTGATTGACTTAACCCGGATGGGACCCATGACTCATACCAAGGAACTGATTCACCAGTTCTGTGACCCCCCCCCAACCCAGAAACTGACTCAGTATGCAAAGTCAGTTTGGACACTTCGATGATTTCATCCCCAATCAGCACACATTTCCCATCCCCCTGCCCTCCAAATTTTCCTTAAAAAACCCTAACCTCTGAGCTCTTGGGGAGGTGGATTTGTGAAAAAATCTCCCACCATCCACCTTGGTTGGCCCTACAATTCTTGAACTCTTTCTTTTACTGAAACTCCTGTTGTTCCCAGTGTTTGGATTTTCTGAGCAGTGGGCCAGAAGAACCTGCTGGGCTGTAACTCTATATGTACCTACCAATTTTACATCTGGGATGCTATCCTAAGGTAATTAGAGATATTCAACATATAGATAATAAATGGCCACAATTATTTAATAATTTCTCACCCTTCCTGAAATTGACATATTGCCAGGCATTGACTACATACTTCTCCTAGATCATTTTCTTCAATATTTACAATCTTTGCAATGCCCCTGGTCTCTTCTGGTTTCACAGAGCAAAAAATTGCCCACAAAATTAGAGACACACAAGCTGATACAGAGAATCATAACTTATCAGTGAAGGAGGTGTTTCATGCACAAGCTCTCTCTTTGCCTGCAGCCATCCATGTAAAACATGATTTGCTGCTCCTTGCCTTCCACCATGATTGTGAGGCCTCCCCAGCCATGTGGAACTGTGAATCCATTAAACCTCTTTCCTGTATCAATTACCCAGTATCAGGTATGTCTTTACTGTCAGTGTGAAAATGGACTAAAACAATACCCATATGTCTAATGATGCATATTTCTAAACAGTGGAATTATAGGTGATCTTTTTCTTGTTTTGTTATCTTTTCTGCATTTGTGAATATTTCAGCAATGCATATGTGTGGTTTGTGTGCTAACAGTTAAAAACCGTGTTAAAACAGCAATAATAAAAACAAAAACAAAGGGGAACAGAAGTCTTAGAATTTAGAACATAAGCAATATATGAGCAAGCAATCCCAGAAGAAATGGTTGATAAATCTGCATTAAAACTTTTATCATTTTATTAGTGATCAAAGACATAACATATTTTACTATTTAGACTATTTACATTTCCTAGAATTTCAGATTTCAGTATTAATAATTTATCCTAAGGAAATCTGTCCTTATTCTTTACATTTTATCTCCTTATTACCCACCATTATCATATAATAATAATGATGGTTAATATTTGAGGGGAGTTCTGTTCATGTAGGAGCAGATGGTGTAACACGCCCAGCTTCTACAATATCTCCTTTTCCTCAGAGTTTCTATGGTTCATATGCTCAAAAGTGTATGTCATCCAAGTAGAAAATATAATAGACATGGAAAGATAAAGGTTTTTATTTTTATTTTTTTTAAATTTGTCACCTTGGAAGAGAAAATGACTCTTTATTTTGTAACTCAGACAGGAGGCAAACAGCACATGGCATTGCTGACTGAGCTGCAAAATCAAAATTGACAAATCCTGGAGGAGAAGAAACTTACTATTGCAAAGTCAGGCATCGCTGTGCATGCTGCCTGGGCTTCCCTGGTGTCCTCCTGCTGCGGTTGAGCAGCCCTAAGGTCCAGGTGACATTAGTCTGGCTTTTCAGACAAGTCAGAAGGAAAAAAAAATAATTTTATCATGAGGAAATAAAAGGCTTGGCACAGAATACCAGCCGCTTTTGCTGCTCTCGTTATGATAAAGGGTCAGAGAGAAAGGTTGTTGATAAAACTCAACATGGGGCTTGAAAAAAGAACTGGATTTCTTTTTACCACCAGTCTTCTTAAAACTAAGCATAACTCAAGAGTTAATAGCAAAGAGTCACTGATGACAAAAGTGCTGTTAAAATGTTATGCTCGTACATCACTGGTGGCGGTGACATTCAGTACAACTCTTTTGGAAAATGTTTTGACAAAAGCTATTGAGAATCTTATTTATGCTTTTGCATTTTGATACATATACATTGTTGTTTACACATATCCAGACATTCATGTTGGTGTTATACACTGGGAAAATCGAAGCTAACTAAACATATATTGATTTAGGAATATTTATTCAGTGGTTAACAAAATGGCATATCAACTTGGTTATAAATGGCATATCAACTTGATGGACAATTATGCAACCATCAATAGGGCCAGTCAGGTAGAATATAAAGAAACACAGAAAATGCTTAGTAATGTTGCTTGGCAAAAGCAATATATAGATATCTATGTATACAGTAGTTAAGATTTGGCCTGGTGCAGTGGTGTATACCAGTAATCCCAGCACTTTGGGAGGCCAAGGCAGTACCATCCTGGGCAGCACAGGGAGACCCTGTCTCTACAAAAAAAGCAAACAGACAAACAAAGCAAAACAAACGAGCTGGTTGTAGTGGCTCGCACCTGTGGTCCCAACTGCTCAGGAGGCTGAAGTGGAAGGATCGCTTGAACCTGGAGGGTCGGGGCTGCAATGAGCCATAATCACACCACTGCACTCCAGCCTGGATGAAAGAGCAAGACCTTATCTCAATTAAAAAAGAAAAAGAAATGTTATGAAAACTATATATATTCAAAGAAAAAGACAAAGAAATAGGCAAGCAAATATAATTTTGCTAAAGAAATGAATTAATTCTAATTTGATTGCAATTCTTCTATCTTTAAAACTTTTATCCCAAATGAATTAATGCAAGAACAGGAAACTCAATACCACATGTTCTCGCTTATAAATGGGAACTAAACATCAGGTACTTATGAACATAAAGATGGCAACAATAGACACTGCAGACTACTAGAGGAGCAAGGAAGGGAGGGGCCAAGGGTTGGAAAACTATCTATTTGTTGGGTACTATGCTCAGTACCTGGGTGATGGGTTCATTGCACCCCAAGCTTCAGCATCATGCAGTATACCCTGGTGACAAACCTGCACATACACCCCCTGAATCTAAAACAAAAGTTGAAAAATGAAAATCAAAAAATAATACAACTGTTATGATGCCATACATTGTTTATTAAAAATCTTAAAAATAATAAAAATAATTGAATATTTAATTTTTGTATGCCTGAAAACTAGCATTTAGGTTAATCTTCAGAAAGCATTTAATGAATGACTAATTCTACAATCTGATTTTGTAAATTATGTGATAATCAACACTAAAGAAATATGCATATAATTGCTCCTGACCTGTATTAAATTTCCTCTTACTGATGTGACATGCACAGATTTAAGGTAAAAAGAGTAACTCAACACTGAAGCAAATAGGTCTCACAATTAAGCTAATGATCTCTAATATTTCACAAAGTTTCTCAAGTTAACACATGACATAATGGAAAATGGGAACGTTGGTAAGTTATGCCCTGCTACATGGAGGAAGATGGAGTCTCAGGTCAGAACTGAGAGGACAGGGTTGAGGAGAAACACCATTTGCCACGTATGCCCTGAGTTCCCAGCAAGGGTCCTATATGCTATGAAGACTTACAGTTCAGCACACTTGAAACCTGTTAAGGTCCTCTGCTTTGAAACAGGGTGAGGAAGTAAGTAGCATAAAACCTTGATGGCAAATTTGGTGGGACAATATGTAAGAGTGTGTGTGTGTGTGTGTGTGTGTGTGTGTTTATGACAGAGAGAGGCAGAAACAGAGACAGACAGAGTGCACAAATGCACTGGAATTGCATGAATTGGGGCTCACAGAAATCCATCTTTCTGCTGTGTCCTCCCATTATTGTCTAAATTTGGTTTCATTAGATAATTGTGTAAAGAGTACCTGCTCCTCCACCTGCAAATCTCTGCAGGGTGCACCAATTTGCCCTATGAAGCTGAAAGCAAAGAAACAGGCAACCACTAGTTACTGAGGTAACACATTTATAGTCTTATAATGTATTTTTTCCTTTTTCCATTCATTTCTTAATAAAGTTGTCTGCAGTTAAGAAACAGTTGTTGAGATTTAAATCTCCCATAGTCATAGAAGAGTTTATGACCCTTTGCCTGTTAGTGAACAGAGATGATTTATTGGGAGAAAAAAATGCTCTAAGAATCCTCCAAATGTATAAAATAATAATTACAAAGAACAACAACTGACCTTACTTAAAATAGCATAAAGAAGAGGAAAAAGCAGCAACACAGTATTCTATAAATTTACAGAAGCATCAAACCAAGATTTTATCCCATCTCTTTGCCACTTATTGTATAAAATTAAAAGAGAATAATTAATTTTGGGTGTCTGTAAATAAGATATTAATTTTAAATTGTTTACATGTAAACATAATGTCCTCACTTTCTTTGTCTCTCTTTGGTTTTTTTTATTTCATTGCTAAATTAAGAACATCACTTAAAAAGATCTGATGCATCATAACAGAAGCTGGGAAATTTATTAACCAGTCATTTCATCAATTTCCTCCAGCATATAAATTGCTATTCAGGAGTATTCAAGCCTTTTTAACACTAGTGAGTTAGAAAAGTTATTGCTGTGGATCCCCCATTATAACACAGAATAATAATTTTTGAACGGTGAGGTTCAGAATTTCTGCATAGTTTTAATCTAGTTTTCATTTTTAG
Source organism: Pongo pygmaeus (assembly GCF_028885625.2). NCBI lineage: Eukaryota > Metazoa > Chordata > Mammalia > Primates > Hominidae > Pongo > Pongo pygmaeus. The sequence goes on along the minus strand of NC_085930.1, from coordinate 13,334,528 downwards.
ATAACTTCAGTTATTAAAAAATCAACATTACTCTTAAAAGTATTTACCAAATATTAACAATTTTGAAATTACTGACATATTGTTTTATCTGCACAAAACTTTTTCTCTTACCATCCTTAACCTTTTTGAATGCGTTCTGTGATTAAGTAGCAAAAATGGTTACCAGTTGCAACTAATCATCAGAAGATTTCCTAGGTTCTATGCAATAGAAAAAAACCTCAAAATACATTGGATGTGAAGGTGGTGGTATTGTTTGAATGTGGTCCCTTCAAAATTCAGGTGTTGCCAATGTGATGATTTTAAGAAGCTGGGCCTTTGTAGGGTAATCAGGCCATGAGGGCTTACTGAGATTAAAGCTCTTTCAAAGGAGGCTTCACACAGCCTTTGGCTACCTTGCCCTCTGTCTAATGCCATGTGAGGGAGGATGCAGCAAGAAGGCCCTAAGCAGACCAGTGCCAATGCCTTAATCTTGAACTTCCAGTCTCCAGAGTTGTAACAAATAAATTTCTTTTATTTGTAAATTACTCAGTCTGTGGTATTTTGTTGTAGCAGCACAAACAGACTAGGTGGCGATATTACTGTAACTGTCATCCATAACCTCCAATTCCGAATGTCTGTGTTCATGAAAGTAGCCTTTATTATTCTTATTATTAAAATTTATAATATGTACTATAAATTTGAATTTATTGAATAAATTTATAGCAATAAAATACTGTTTTAAAAATATATTTAAAATAATATGGTAGTTTACCACAATATTTCATTTATATAGATGATTTCTGCAACTAACAATACTCCACAAGTGATATAGATGTTTCGGGGAACAATTTTGTATTCCATATCTTCTGACGGTAATGCAACTTCCTTTCTGAAAGTTTGTGCATGGTAGATATAATAAAAATCTCCAAAATAAACTTTATCAGGTAAATTTTAAGAAGTTATTTGGTGTGACAAGAAAGCACCTGCCTTTCACCTGTGAGGAGTACAGTTGGTTGACACCTTCCAGCCATAGTATCTTTGGGGCCACCGGCAGCATTTGTACCAAGGCTGACCTGTTCTCAGTGTGCCCCAGACAATGACTGAGCCTAGGGTGGCCTATGGCGGGGCTCAGAGGTCCCCTTTGGGTTGGTTAAAATTTTTTCAAAGTTGCCCAGTCTTGCTTCCTTTCCCTTTTATCTTCACAGGCATTGATCTTCAGCCCCAACTTCAAAACCACTATACCTGTCTGTGTATTTGCTTCCTATAGAACCCAAAGTTTCCAATTTAGATACATGTTTATGCATACATTTTTATTATTTCAAGATATAAAAAGTTATTGTGCAAGTTAACATATAAGCAAGGTTCTTAGTATTTCCTTTAAGTTTCTGTGCTGGAGACAGCCAATTTAAGACCTTTAAACACTTTAATTTTAGCAGTTCACATTTTGTCCACTAGGATAAGAAATCTATCAAGAAAACCAATTTATTTTAGCCAACTCTGTAAGTTAGTTACAGCCACTGTTTGTACTCGGAAATATATACATATTAAAATGTGACTTTTTAATTTTTGACAGATTTTAATAAAATATATCATGATTCAAGAAATTTTTTTCTTTACAAAGAAAATTATGTAAAATTAAGAAGATGAGCAAAATATCATTATCAATTTTATAATGAGGAATTCATGTAACAAATTAATAGTAGAATTTTAATTTTCTTGTTTATTTTTTATTCTTTTTTCACTTATTTATTTATTTTACATATTCTGGACTTCAAATAACTTGAAATGTCTCATGGATAGTGCCTATGCTTGATTGTCCTTCAATCCAAAAGCTTAGAAAATACCTTTTCTTATAGAATCTATTTCTGATGGTTTTGATTGAACTATTTAGGTCTCAGACCAATTGGTCTGATCAGGCATCTTAGCCACATTATAATTATACACCTATAATCATGTGGTTTAAAGAGTAAATTCAGCAGCCTCTGAATTCTGATTGAGTCTGTTCAGGTGAATGAGGCGTCTCCTCTCCAGCTCTGCAGGCTTAAACTTGGACATGTTTTACATGTAGGGCAACTGCTTGGCTCTTGCTGTTTTGTGGCTCCCAGTTTACAGTAGTCTGCATGAGGTTAATTGGAACAAATTCCTTGTCCCTACTCTTTTCTTTATGTGAGAATATAATCAGAATGACTATTTACATAGTAATTTACTTTCCACAGTATCCAACTTCGTAAATTCAAATCTATATCTGTCATTATAAGTACAAACATCACTTCCTTACCTGGGTTTTATTAACATTCCCCTTTCAATTTGGTAAAACTGGAGTACAAAAGAACAAAACAAAAACACGCAACAACAACAACAACAACGACAAAAATGCTTACTATGAGTATGTTGTGAAGAAATCCCTCAATGGATCAAGTGGATTAAACTTTGTAATCTTGAGCCATTTCACTGTTTTCAGGTAGATATGTTCACATGCATTTTATCACTATCGTGTACAATTTGAGAAAAAATGTTTTAAAAGCATAAGAAACAGTACCGTACTTAAGAAAAAAATTAAGATAGATGGTCTGTAAATAACCCACAAGGTTGTATGTGTTTCTTTTTCTTTTCTTTTTTTTTTTTTTTTTTGATTCCATATTTTTTATTCACTGAGGGAAAATCCCATAAAGGTTGCAATCCCACTTTTGCTAAGTGGAGTACTGAAAACTACACATCCACATTCTTTGTTATGGCATAAAAATATCTTACTTTTTCTTGTCTGCATGATGTAGTTCTTTAGGTAGCTGGCAAAACACACTGCCCATTCAGCAATTATGCAATTCCCTTCTGGTGTAACAAATGCATTCTTCGTGTCTTTATTCTTAGGCTTATTATACTGAGTTAAGAGGATTAATCTACTAGTGGAACTCTATTATTCTCTACATTAGGTCAGAAAAAAAGATTAGTTTTGCAGAGAAAAATTACAAGGCAGTAGTCACATTTGACACTTTTTCTCTGTTGTTTTAATTAAGCTATATTCTAGAATTTAAGAAATAAATATATTAATAATAAAGTTATTTTTGAATTAGAAGTAAGCCCTAACGTTTGGCACGAACTTACTGTGTAACCTTATTCTTTATGTGCCTTTCTTTCCTCATTCAGTCTCTTGTGCTGTAAACTTCTCCACACATTGACTTTTACTAAATACGTATGTGTACTCAAATCTCTCCCATTAGAAAAAAAACAAAAATCACTCTATTTTTCAGCACAGGATCCTGTTTGTCATTAAAGGATACACATAGTAAATTTAACAAATAACCAGATGTATATTTATGATTTACAAGTTCTACTCATTCATTTGGTCATTTAATAAATTGATTACCTCCCAGGTGTTCAGGACTACTCTTAAAATTTTTACATGTGACTTGAGAGAGTTGTAAGTTAACTGTTAACTCTTTTTCCAAATGCATGTCTTGCATCTTTTCTAGATACTTTTTCTTGGTGATCTTATGTTTTTACTACAAGCAATTTATGCTCGATAATATATTAGTAATATAATAATAATGATTTATGCTCAAAAATATAATTAATTTTCTCTCTCTCCTGCAAAGCAATGCTAATACAGGGACGTGGTTCTTGATGTAAAAAAAAGAATATGTGCAGCTATTTTTAGTTAAGGTCTAATTTTTACTCTAGCTGCCTTTTATGTTCAGAACTATTTTCACTGGAATGATACTATTCCCACAAAAAATAATGGCAGAGAGGAAAACTTTAAAAATGTACAGGGGCTCCTTCCATCAGTAGTGTTAGCACATATCACCAATGACTCAGGTATTTCCACTATGGCTTTGTAGAAAACTTTTCTTTGATGGAGAAGGATGAATATGGCTTTCTAAAGCTATATGGAATAATTTTATCAACTTTTGTTTTCTATAATTTCTACAACAAAATGTAATACATACATACATATATTTTAAAACCCTTTCTAAAGTGGTATATATACACTGCAAACCCAATCCCCACCAATACGTCATACATCCATACAACAAACATGCACATGTATATATATATGTGCATGTATGTATATACACATACATGCATACATGTGTGTATGTATGCATACAGGCATATACATACATGCATGTACTTACATGTATATATATGCACATACATATCACATGTGTATGCATAGAGGCATATACATACAAGCATGTGCATACATAGACATACATGCATACATGTGTGTATGTATGCATACAGGCATATGTGTGTATACATGTATTGACATGCATGTACATACACGTGTATGCATATATATACATACATATGTGTATGTATGTACATATATAATCCCTTTGTATTGGTTGCGTTATTAAATAAAATAAATCTCTAAAAAACATGTATGTTTTCCTCAAAATAGCAACTGGCATATAATAGATATTTAACATTGATTGATTAATAATTCTTATTATAATTTCAGTATACTTACTTGCTACTTGGCTCAGAGGCTTACGAATTTCAGATGTTCCAATAAATAATTAAGAGATTAAGTCTGTGAGTGACTGTGTTAAAATTAGTTTCTGTAAACTGTGGTTGTTCATCAGAGTTGCCTACAGAATAATTTTTTTTTTGTTTTTTTGAGACAGAGCCTCTCCCTGTCGCCCAGGCTGGAGTGCGGTAGTGAGATCTCGGCTCACTGCAACCTGTGCCTCTCAGGTTCAAGCGATTCTCCTGCCTCAGCCTCCCATGTAGCTGAGATTACAGGTGCACACTGCTGCATCCAGCTAACTTTTGTATTTTTAGTAGAGACGGGGTTTTGCCATGTTGGCAAGGCTGGTCTGGAACGCTCGACCTCATGTGATCTGCCTGCCTTGGGCTCACAAAATGCTGGGATTACAGATGTGAGCCACGACTCATGGCCAGGACATTTTTTTAAATGAAAAAACAAAAATGATGATTTCCCCTTCAAATATCAATTGAGCCCTTTACTAAAAGTAGTTTAAAAGTTGTCCAAAACCTTTAATCAGTCTTTAAGGAATAGTATTATCATCAATAATATCGTGATATGCATCCTATTTTAACAAATGTGCAACGTACAAATGTACTACCTTAAATTACCAAAAAAAAAAGTCTGTCTTGGGTTACCACTAAAATATTTCTCCAACCACTTTCTCCTTTGCTTCACTGCTCTATTTTCCATTAAAAATTCTTTTTTAAGATTTCTCAGTCAATTTTCCTGATTATCTTATCCTTCTGATTTTTTCATCATTGTCTTTAGGATTCTTTTTGTCCTTTCTCTCACCAGCACCTTCCTTTGATTCTCTGCCTGTATTCTCCTCCATCTGGATTCCCTCCTTCATAGCTCTTCTGCTTCCATGATTTTAACTTACATTTCTATACTGACAAATCACCAAAGAACATTTCTGTCTCTGACCTTCAGCCAGTTTCTGATCCTTTATTTCCAGTTGCTTCCAGCTATGTCTACTTGAACGATTTGATATCCTAACAGAATTCAAATTTCTAATGTATCTACATCTTCCTAATCAGAAATTCATATGTGGGAACATCTAATTTTGCTGTGTAATCACAACAATGTAAAATTTTCAACATCTTGCCAGTCCTCAGGCCTGAAATGACCTACGTTACCTACTTTATTTCAAAACATGTTGCTAAAATGTTGCCAAAAATAGTCAATAAAAATGTGACAACTATTTTTAATACAAACTATTGACTTCATAATATTCTATGAGTAAATGTATTATATGGTTCAGTCTAAAACAAAAACAAAACAATTCTAACAATTGTTAACAATGTTATTAATGATTCTAAATAATGATCCACAATCTGAAACTCTGGATGTAAGGCCAAGACATTTGTATTTTCAAAAGTTCATGATGTTGAGCTAAAATATAAATCCACGCATTTTTAATATCAGTTGAACACACAATGGGGAAAAATAGTCTTTTCAAAGTGGTATTTGTTGGGACAACTGGGTATCCACATGCAGAACAATGAAATTATCTGTATCTCACACCATATACAAACACCAATTTGAAATATATTAGACCTCAGATTGGAAACTGTAGAACTACTAGAAGAAAAGGTAGGGGAAAAGTCTCCACGATATTGGCCTGGGTAATGATATTTTTAAATATAAGTCTAAAAGCACAGTCAACAAAAGTAAAAATACACAGTGGGACCGTAGCAAACAAAAGAGCTTCTGCACAGCTAGGGGAACAGTCAACAGAGTGAAGAGACAACCTATGAGATTGGAGAAAATGTTTACAAACCATACATTTGATAAGGAGTTAATATTCAAAATATATAAGGAAGTCAAACAACTTAATGGTAAAAAAAAAAAAACTTGATTAAAAATAGGCAGAGATCTGAACAGATACTTCTCAAAAGATGACATACAAATGGTCAACAGGTATATGAAAAAATGTTCAACATAACTAATCATCAGGGAAATGCATATTAAAACCACAATGAGATATCACCTCACACCTCTTTAGAATGGCTATTTTCCAAAAGAAAAAGATAACAAGTATTGGAAAGGATGCAGAGAAAAGAAAACTCTGGCACATTGTTGGTGAAAATTAGTACAGCCATTATTGAAGACAGAATGAAAGTTTGTCAAAAAATTAAGCAGAATACGAAATGATTTAGCAATCCCCCTACTCAGTAGTTAATCACAGAAAATGAAATTAATATTTGAAGACATATCTGCATGTCTGTTGAAGCATTGTTCACAAAAGCCAAGATATGGAAACAATCTAAGTGTCCATTAACAGATGACTAGATGAAGAAAATGTGTTATAGATACACAATGGAATACCATTCAGCCTTAAAAAAAAAAAGAAATTGTATATTGGTAACAATATGGATGAACCTGGAGGACTTTATGTTGGGCAAAATAAGCCAGACACCAAAAGACAAATACCACATGATCTCACTTATACTTGGAATTTAAAAAGTTGAACTCATAGAAGTAGCGAGTACAATGATAGCTACTAAGGCCTGGGGCTGGGGCTGGGGCTGGGGAGGCCGTTGGGGAGATGTTCGTTAAAAGATACAAATTTGCAGTTAGGGAGAAAAAAATAAGTTGAAGAGATCCAATGTACAACACAATGACTATAGTTAATAAGGTATTCTTGAAATTGCTAACAGAGTAGATTTTAAGTATTCTTACCACAAAATAGAAGTATGGGAATTAATGCATACATTAATTATCTTGCTTTAGTAGCTCCATAATGTATACATATTTTAAAACAACATGTACATGAAAAACATATGCAGTTTGTATTTCTCAAGTAAGAAAGAAATACATAATGTGGGAAACAAGCTTATAGAAAAATGTCACCACACCTGGGAGCAACAAGAACTCAATGAATATTCTTGCAATGACTTCATTCATTAACTCACTTGTCAAGAAGCTACATGTTATACTTTAATCCAGTAATCAAGTAACTAATATTTGTAGGCTTTCTACTACTTGTTAATTAATGAATTAATAAATTAATTACATCTCAGTAATGAAATGGCAAAACAACTTTACGCAGTCAGACGAGTATGGACTTTGTAATATGTCAGATATGGACACATATCCTGTTTCTAACACTAATTTCCATATGACCTTGGGTAAAGGTAACCTGCTTACCTCCATAAACCTGTTTCCTCATCAGCAAGTGGATTCAATAAATCTCATCTTGCATATTCTCATTTCATCTAGAAAATTTCAGAGGTGTCTTTGGAAACTACCCCACCAATACAACACACAGCAACAGAGCAAGAGCATAGTTTTTTGCTTTTTTTTTTTATTATACTTTAAGTTTTAGGGTACATGTACACAACGTGTAGGTGAGTTACCTATGTATACATGTGCCATGTTGGTGTGCTGCACCCATTAACTCGTCATTTAACATTAGGTATATCTCCTAATGCTATCCCTGCCCCCTACCCCCATCCCACAACAGTCCCCAGTGTGTGATGTTCCCCTTCCTGTGTCCATGTGTTCTCATTGTTCAATTCCCACCTATGAGTGAGAACATGCGGTGTTTGGTTTTTTTGTCCTTGCAATAGTTTGCTGAGAACGATGGTTTCCAGCTTCATCCATGACCCTACAAAGAACATGAACTCATCATTTTTATGGCTGCAGAGTATTCCATGGTGTATCTGTGCCATATTTTCTTAATCCAGTCTATCACTGTTGGACATTTGGGTTAGTTTCAAGTCTTTGCTATTGTAAATAGTGCCGCAATAAACATACCTGTGCATGTGTCTTTATAGCAGCATGATTTATAATCCTTTGGGTATATACCCAGTAATGGGACTGCTGGGTGAAATGGTATTTCTAGTTCTAGATCCCTGAGGAATCGCCACACTGACTTCCACAAGGGTTGAACTAGTTTACAGTCCCACCAACAGTGTAAAAGTGTTCCTATTTCTCCACATCCTCTCCAGCACCTGTTGTTTCCTGACTTTGTAATGATCGCCATTCTAACTGGTGTGAGATGATTGTGGTTTTGATTTGCATTTCTCTGATGGCCAGTGATGATGAGCATTTTTTCATGTGTCTTTTGGCTGCATAAATGTCTTCGTTTGAGAAGTGTCTGTTCATATCCTTCGCCCACTTGTTGATGGGGTTGTTTTTTTCTTGTAAATTTGTTTGAGTTCATTGTAGATTCTGGATATTAGCCCTTTGTCAGATGAGTAGATTGCAAAAATTTTCTCCAATTCTGTAGATTGCCTGTTCACTCTGATGGTAGTTTCTTTTGCTGTGCAGAAGCTCTTGAGTTTAATTAGATCCCATTCGTCAATTTTGGCTTTCGTTGCCATTGCTTTTGGTATTTTAGACATGAAGTCCTTGCCCATGCCTATGTCCTGAATGGTATTGCCTAGGTTTTCTTCTAGGGTTTTTATGGTTTTAGGTCTAACATTTAAGTCTTTAATCCATCTTGAATTAATTTATGTATAAGGTGTAAGGAAGGGATCCAGTTTCAGCTCTCTACATATGGCTAGCCAGTTTTCCCAGCAGCACTTATTAAATAGGGAATTGTTTCCCCATTTCGTGTTTTTGTCAGGTTTGTCAAAGATCAGATGGTTGTAGATATGTGGCATTATTTCTGAGGGCTCTGTTCTATTCCATTGGTCTATATCTCTGTTTTGGTACCAGTACCATGCTGTTTTGGTTACTGTAGCCTTGTAGTATAGTTTGAAATCAGGTAGCGTGATGCCTCCAGCTTTGTTCTTTTGGCTTAGGATTGACTTGGCGACACGGGCTCTTTTTTGGTTCCATATGAACTTTAAGGTAGTTTTTTTCCAATTCTGTGAAGAAAGTCATTGGTAGCTTGATGGGGATGGCATTGAAACTATAAATTACCTTGGGCAGTATGGCCATTTTCACAATATTGATTCTTCCTACCCATGAGCATGGAATGTTCTTCCATTTGTTTGTATCCTCTTTTATTTCCTTGAGCAGTGGTTTGTAGTTCTCCTTGAAGAGGTCCTTCACATCCCTTGTAAGTTGGATTCCTAGGTATTTTATTTTCTTTGAAGCAATTGTGAATGAGAGTTCACTCATGATTTGGCTCTCTGTTTGTCTGATATTGATGTGTGAGAATGCTTGTGAGTTTTGCACATTGATTTTGATCCTGAGACTTTGCTGAAGTTGCCTATCAGCTTAAGGAGATTTTGGGCTGAAACAATGGGGTTTTCTAGATATACAATCATGGCATCTGCACACAGGGACAATTTGACTTCCTCTTTTCCTAATTGAATACCCTTTATTTCCTTCTCCTGCCTGATTGCCCTGGCCAGAACTTCCAACACTATGTTGAATAGGAGTGGTGAGAGAGGGCATCCCTGTCTTGTTCCCATTTTCAAAGGGAATGCTCCCAGTTTTTGTCCATTCTGTATGATATTGGCTGTGGGTTTGTCATAGATAGCTCTTATTATTTTGAGATACGTCCCATCAATACCTAATTTATTGAGAGTTTTTGGCATGAAGGGTTGTTGAATTTTGTCAAAGGCCTTTTCTGCATCTGTAGAGATAATCATGTGGTTTTTGCCGTTGGTTCTGTTTATATACTGGATTACGTTTATTGATTTGCGTATGTTGAACCAGCCTTGCATCCCAGGGATGAAGCCCACTTGATCATGGTGGATAAGCTTTTTGATGTGCTGCTGGATTCGGTTTGCCAGTATTTTATTGATGATTTTTACATCGATGTTTATCAGGGATATTGGTCTAAAATTCTCTTTTTTTGTTGTGTCTCTGCCAGGCTTTGGTATCGGGATGATGCTAGCCTCATAAAATGAGTTAGGCAGGATTCCGTCTTTTTCTATTGATTGAAATAGTTTCAGAAGGAATGGTACCAGCTCCTCCTTGTACCTGTGGTAGAATTCGGCTGTCAGTCCATCTGGTCCTGGACTCTTTTTGGTTGGTAAGCTATTAATCATTGCCTCAATTTCAGAGCCTGTTATTGGTCTATTCAGAGATTCAACTTCTTCCTGGTTTAGTCTTGGGAGTGTGTATGTGTCGAGGAATTTATCCATTTCTTGTAGATTTTCTAGTTTATTTGTGTAGAAGTGTTTGTAGTATTCTCTGATGGTAGTTTGTATTTCTGTGGGATTGGTGATGATATCCCCTTTGTCATTTTTTATTGCGTCTATTTGATTCTTCTCTCTTTTCTTCTTTATTAGTCTTGCTAGCGGTCTAGCAATTTTGTTGATTTTTTAAAAAAACCAGCTCCTGGATTCATTGATTTTTTGAAGGGTTTTTTATGTCTCTATTTCCTTCAGTTCTGCTCTGATCTTAGTTATTTCTTGCCTTCTGCTAGGTTTTGAATGTGTTTGCTTTCGCTTCTCTAGTTCTTTTAATTGTGATGTTAGGGTGTCAGTTTTCGATCTTTCCTGCTTTCTCTTGTGGGAATTTAGTGCTATTTTTATTTATTTATTTATTTATTTTTTAAGACAGGGTCTCCCTCTATCGCTCAGGGTGGAGTGCAGTGGCACAATCTCGGCTCACTGAAGCCTCCTCCTCCCAGGTTCAGGCAATTCTTGTGCCTCAGCCTGCGGAGTAGCTGGGCCTACAGGTGCACACCACCACACCCAGCTAATTTTTGTATTTTTAGACCATTTTGGCCAGGCTGGTCTTGAACTCCTGACCTCAGGTGATCTGCCCACCTCAGCCTCCCGAACTGCTGGGATTACAGGGGTAAGCCACTGCGCCAGGCTGAGCATAGATTTTAAACCAGGAGACATCTTAAAATGGCAGATTTCAAAACCTCCTTTCAGGACTCAACGGCATCAGAGTCAGAATCTTTGTGAGTGGGTCAAATATCTACATTGTTATTAAGCTCTCTGGCTTTGATCCAATGCACACAAGCCAAACGTTTAAGCACAATTGCCTGGGATGAGGACATAGTATATACTTTATAGTCATTGTTTTTTTCTTTTTCTTTTTTTTTTTTTTTTTTGAGACGGAGTCTTGGTCTGTTGCCCAGGCTGGAGTGCAGTGGCGCGATTTTGGCTCACTGCAAGCTCCACCTCCCGGGTTCACGCCATTCTCCTGCCTCAGCCTCCCGAGTAGCTGGGACTACAGGCGCCCGCCACCACGCACGGCTAATTTTTTTTTTTTTGTATTTGTAGTAGAGATGGGGTTTCACCGTGTTAGCCAGGATGGTCTGGATCTCCTGTCCTCGTGATCCGCCTGCCTCGGCCTCCCAAAGTGCTGGGATTACAGGCGCGAGCCACCGCGCCCAGCAATAGTCATTATTTAAAGTACTCTCAAACACATTCATTTCATTCAATTCATTCAGTTCTTACAAGGCAGGGAGTCATGGATCCATTCATTCATTTATTAACCAGGCAATGATTTGAGCATCAGGTATTATGTTAGGTACTGGGTGGTAAAATGGGAAACAGGCCTAGGTGTTCATTAGTCATGGAATATATAATAAAACAAAGTTCATGATATTTATACACAATATGAATGTGCTTAATGATGCTAAATGGTACACTTGGAAATGGTTAAAATGGTGAAGTGTATGTTATGCATATTTTACCACAATGAAAAACAAAAAGTTGACCATATTTATTCTTTATGGCAATTATTCCTAATAGTAGATTATTCTGGGTGAAACATGTGAAAAAGTTTCAAGGGTTGGGAGATCACATATAGACTTAAAAAGTCAAGTAGTCTCCACAAATTCTGAAATGGTTTCAAGGTATATAGCATTCCGTCAGCCATGAGGTAGTGACATGGAATGCACCAGCTCTTTTACTGACTTGACCAACATTTATGTCAAATTATTTGATCTCTCTGATGTTTATCTTTCCTTATATAGATCAGCCTCAAGAGTTAACACATTAAAGTTAAGGAATGTCCAAGAAAGCAAGAGACAACCTCAATGTCAAAGACAGCCATAGTGGAGACAAATGGAGTCCACACAAAACCAAGTATAAGTTGGTTCAAATGCTGCTAGTGGTCACTTCAGATATCTTAGCTTGGCTACTCTGTAAGTAGTCGGTGCTCTTTAGAGCACTTCATTATCTCTGGAGTATGCCACCAGAGAAAAATATACAAATGTTTGCAATGTACCATAATTGATTTTAGATACTTCTATATGCATTACTTCATATACTTACCATTTTTTTTGTAGTGAGGACACTTAAAGTTTAGTCTCTTAGCAATTTTCAAGTACATACTATATTGTTATAAACCGTAATCACTGTGATGTTCAATAGATCTCTTGAACTTATTCCTCCTGTCTAACAGAAATTTTGTGTCCTTCGACCTCAACATCCTCCCATTCCCTCCAGCTCTTGGCAATCATCATTCTGCCCTCTATTTCTATAAGTTCAACTTTTTTAGATTCCCTGTGTACGTGAGATCATGTGGTATTTATCTTTCTGTGCCGGCTTATTCCATTCAGCATAATGTCCTCCAGGTTTATCCATGTTGTCACAGATGACAGGATTTTCTTCTTTCCTAAAGGCTGAATGGTATTCTATTGTGTATATATACAACATTTTCTTTATTCACTCATTGATAGATACATTTTTAATTTGTAGTATTAGTTTTGATGAGGTAAAACTTCTAAATATATTCATTTTAAATTTCTTTCTGCACTTCCAAAATTGGTCCACCAGTGACATACCTAATTTTTGTAGTAGTAGTAGTAGTGTTTCTGAATCTATATTTAAATGAAGCAAAGCTTTCATTAGAAGATATAGTAACATAGAGACGAATCATTCTCCAACTTTGTTGTGCATGAGAAATGTTGGAATTATTTTTTTTTAAATTTCTAAGCCCAAATCCAAAAGATGCTTTTGCAACTATAGGGTGGAGATAAGGATATGTGGTTTTAACCAGGTTGTGGGCTGGGTGCAGTGACTCATGCTTGTAATCCCAGCACTTTGGGAGGCCGAGCCTGGCAGATCACTTGACTTCAGGAGTTCAAGACCAGCCTGGCCAACATGGTGAAACCCTGTCTCTACGAAATATAAAAAAATTAAGTGGACATGCTGGCGGGCACCTGTAATTTCAGCTACTCAGGAGGCTGAGGCAGGAGAACCGCTTGAACCCGGGAGGCGGAAGTTGCAGTGAGCAGAGATTGAGCCACTGCACTCTAGCCTGAGCAACAGAGCAAGACTCCGTCTCAAAAACAAAAGCAACAACAACAACAAAATAAGGTTGTGAAGTAAGTTGTTCAAATAAACACTACAATTAAACTCCCATTCTTACCCTGTCTCCCCAGTATACTAATATCAGATGTTGGCAGGTCCATGGAAAAAGATATATTACTTCTTTTTTCACCTCATAATTATATAGTTTTCCTGCTTATATATAAGTAGAAGAGCAGATGACAACTCAAAGATTAAAATACACCATTCTTTCTAGTCTTTCACATACTTATCTTTTCTACACTAATAAAAAATATTTATATAGCAAGTATTGTCTTTACTTATTGATAAGTAGTTTTACTTTCTCTATTTTAATAGAGAAAATTAATAGGGAATTAATAGAGAAAATCTTCAGATTCTTTGCAGTTATGAGTGTGTATATATGTGTATTTATATAAGAATACAATTCAGTTTAAATTACTGATTATAATTTGAAAAAACTTCAGTGTTTTTGAATTTCTCTGATGTTGCTGACGATTTGTAAAAAAAATTATTTATAGCCTATGATAAGATGTTACTTTTGAAGTATGGTATCCTTCTGCTTTCCATACACTTATAAAAAAGCTGTTAAAACCAAACCATGTTAGTTATAAATATTTATAAAGCAAAATCCTATCATGAGTTTAAAACCACATGTCACTTTTTCACTACTCTGTAACAGTGATTAATATGAACTAAGTGGAAGCTGCCATTTTACTGATTCTTCAATTTAATTATTTATGATTAGAAGTGAACAGAGATCGAGGTGTGCTCTTAAAAGTAATTCCTCTCATAGGATACTCATGTCTTTGACTTAGATTATTTTTAGTTCACTTCCACTATGCCTAATGCTTTCTTCACTATTTTTCTTCAGACTGTGAAATTATTTTTAAAATAGCTCTTCTTCAAAAGAACTAGCAACAACCAACAGTATTCACTATTATTCATCCAAAATGTTAGAGTTATGCAATAACAAAGGCAAATACGGGGTACCTATTTGTAAATCAACAGGCGGTGTTCCTTATACTTAGAAATCAGTGGGGAATTCAGGGGTAAAGAGGCAACATCATATTAGACTGCAAGACTGGCAGCAAGAGATGGGTCCTACTTTCCGTGCTCTTTCTTCAATTCTTTCAGAAGTGCCCTTGCTTTTGAAAAGAAGGAAACTGAATTAAACCCTCAGGCTGTTTCTTAAATTAATGGAGAAACTCCCCCCTCCTATTTCTTCTACCATTTTGAACTTTCCTTAGAGGCCCACTCTGAGGGATGCCCTGATTCAGTGGAACTAAACTATGAATTTAAAAGGCATAGTTATCTAAGCTCTCTTTCTAGCGTGAAAATTAATTAGCAGTGCCCTGATGTAGCAAAAACAGGGATCTTGTTTTAGCAGTATTTGGGAAAATTGCAGTCATTTACCATGATTGACCTCTGCTCAGTGTTTCAATTAGCAATTGCCTGCTCTCTTTTATTGATAATTCCTCAATTTTCCTGACTTTGCTCATTGTTTAATAGTGAATTCTCTTTGGTGAGATATCCTTTTATTAAAGAGTTTTCCCCCAAGTCTTGACCCTATGACAATACCTCTTTAGGACCAACAGTTTATTGTGTACTATTTATGTTAAAGCTGAAAAAAAATGCTGAGTTGTCCTTCCTTGAGGTTGAGGCTGGATAAACTGTGGACTCTGATTGTGGATCTCTTATCAGAGTGCCTCCTAATCCCTACCTAATGCTTTGGCACTGTTTTAGATCCCAGAATCTTAGAATAATCACAGAGTGGGTAAGAGGTGATATTAATATGAGAAAAAGATTCCATTTTTTCTCTACATTCATTCTGTGTAGATTCAGCTACACAGAATGGATGTACAGAGTCAAAAATTAATTTCCATTATAGAAAAATAAAGATAATGTTATTTCTTAACATCCGATTTTGTGGTCTGGGCTTCATTCCTGCAATAAACCTTACAAGTTAAAGTGAGTCTTTTATAGTTTAGTGCTTTTCTTCATCTACACTTCAGCAATATTAACTATTTAATTAAATGAATGCAGCTTCCAAAAAGACCACACAAAACAAAACACTAATCACGAAGATATGAAGACTTGAAAGAAAAGGATAAATAGAGGTATATATAATAATTTTATCCTACTGTATTTGAAAAAGTGTGTCAATAGAGTGACTGGTCATTAGCTTTGTTTCATTTCTAGGTTCTAGAGAATAGAGAATTAATTTTAAGCCAGGCTTTGATTGTAGCCAAGTCAAGTATTATAAATACATTTCACTTTCCTTTTTGAGTATACTAATAAATTGGCTTATGAAGGATGGAACTAAGATAAGGAGAATGAGTTTCTTAAGATGCCGACTTTAAGTGGGGGCTAACTTTCAGGGTTATGGAAATACTGACCCTGCATGCATTTGTATTACCTCGAGAGTGTGTGCCTCCTTAAATTTTGCCTCCTAAGTTTCTCATCCTGTTACCCTGGTCTTAGCTGTTTGACTTTTAATATTTGTATTATTGTTAAAATACCAGGTAATGTAGAAACAGACTTGCTTTTGAAATGAGGCTAATACATTAATGTTAGCATTAAAACACATTGCTCATATAAACAAATTGCTATGTTGCTGTTCATCCTTTCACTATTAGTATTTGTGTTTCTCATGAGTTGTGGCTTTTGATGCTATAATATTGGCTTGATTTATGTTACAACTAGTCCAGTGTAGATTTTTCAGAAAAATAAATATTTGAAGATCTGCTTTTCCTTTGACTATTTATTAACTGAAACCCCAGAACACTTGATACAAAAATGTTTTAAATGCAAGCTGAGAGTTCACTTACTTGGTGCATGGTTTGTAAGTCTTACAGACTCCCTGCAATCTGAAACATCTCTAGTGCTGAACACCACTGACTTGTGCTATACAGAAGAGTTCTGTAACAGTAAACTTGTTTTAGAATGAATATATCCTGAAGACTTAATTCTACCTTAAAAAACAAAATAGGGTCATAAGACCACATTGTTCTGAGATGAAGAGTCATTTAAACAAAACAGAACAAGACAAAACTCTAAGGCTAAAGAACAGAAACTCTGGTAAAGGTCAAGGCAAGGAAGCTGGCCCGAGCACTTCAGCATGAGAGTGAAATCCTCCCATCTCCAGAGTTCTCGTTAGGGCTGAGTGAGCCACGAGGCACAGTGGACCCGGTGCCTAGGGCCCACAAAACTGTTAGGTATGAACAAAACAGGTTTTAAGTTTATTTTAAAATCACAAGAAAAAATGAATGTAACCCAGCTGCATATCTTTATAATAACACAGTTGTAAAATATAATTACTTAATATATATTTTTAATATAACAAGAGGACCATGGAAGCAAACTTTCCTATGGCCAGTGAAAGTCACAAATAATGTCACTGTGCCCATTGTCTCTGGAAAAGATTCATAATCCTGGAAGAAGCATTGATAGACTAGTTTAGGTCACAAGCCCACCTGCTTGACTCAGTGCTGCTAGAATTTGAATGGAGGAACAGATTAATAAATGGGGTAAATGCCTGATGGCTAAAAAAAAAAAAAAAAAACAACAAAACAACAAATGTCTATTTCATATGGGTGGCTAGGCATTATGAATTTTAATAATGAGTGTTCATTTACATTGACATTTAAGGAATCATTGTATGAAAACTGCCAATTCCTTTCAACATCAGTCTCCTGGTGAAAAGGTGGTGCAAATAGATATGTCAGATATGTGTCCTCATCTAGATAGTGAAAAATACTGACAGACCAGTTTTCCATCCACCAATTTGTCCTTCCATATTTAATGCCAAATATAATTGTAATGATTTTTTAATGGTATAATGTTCCCAACTCTCCCTAAACATCTTCTTCTCTATGTAAGGTTAGGTTTTGTGAGGTGTATTAGTTTGCTAGGTAGGGCTGCTGTGGCAAAATACAACAGATTGGGTGACGTAAATATGAAAAAAATATTTTCTTATAGTTTTGGAGGCTGGAAGTTCAAGATCAAGGTGTAGGCAGGGTTTCTTTCTTCACACTGTGTCTTCATATGTTCTTCCCTCTGTGTGTGTCTATGTCCAAAATGTCCGAATTTCCTCTTTTTATAAGGACACTAGTCACATTGGATTAGGGCCCATCCTAATGACCTCTCTCTAACTTAATTGCCTCGTTTTTTTTTTTTTATAATTTTTTTTATTTGTGCAGATGGGGTCTCACTGTGTTGCCCATGCTGGTCCTGAACGCTTGGGCTCTAGCGATCTTCTCAACTTGGCCTCCCAAAGAGCTGGGATTTCAGGTGTGACCCACCACACTCAGCCTTCATTGCCTCCTTAAAGACCCTATCTCCAAGTACAGTCACATTCTGAGAGTTAGTACTTCAACATATGAATTTTGGGGGGATACAATTCATCTCATATCATAAAGTAATAAAAATAGATTAAATATGCTGCTCTATGTAAATATGTTTAAGTTATTATTACTACAGGTTTTATTATTTAATATAAGGCATGCCTTAATATGAACTATGCAGCTGGAACAGTGGAGGGTCATGAGGATATAAACTTGTGCCACTTAAGTCCAGAGGGCTTTGGGCCACTATGATATACACAGGTTGAAGAACATAAACTTTTTTGTGATAAAGCCAAGAAAAGCGTTTCCTATAAAGCAGTATTTCTAATACTGTGAACCATATATCACCTAGAATAGAATCACCTAGGGTGCTATTTATAGGCTTCACCTCAGTTCCACTGACACAGAACCTCTGGAGGTAGGGACTCAATCATCTGAACTTTAATAAAGCTTTCCAGGTGATGGTGGTACATAGTGAAGTTTGAGAGCTGCCGTGGAGTCAGGTAGTATTTTTTGTCTTTTACTTTTTAATTTAATATCTTTCAGATTCACAGAATTGGAATAATGATACTTAGTCACTAGACTTTATTATCATTTCTCTGTGGGCTGTATCTATCTAACATCTATCTATCTATCTATCTATCTATCTATCTATCTATCTATCATCTATCCACATCTATCATCTAAAATATACTGAATGTCATTGAACTAACCAACCAAAGGGCTGATATAATACATTGATCATAACTGATATTTACTAATATGTTTGATTATAACTTATATTTACTAATATGTTCTCCCCATGCCATCCCCCCACCCCCCTCCATAATGACCACTATCTGAATTTGTGCATATTTTTCTCTATCTCAAAAAAGTACATATATATAAAAATCTACATAATACATTTCTGTATATACATATATACATAGACACATATGTCTATATCTCCACATCTGTCTATCTATAGTTTTAACTGTTTTGAACTTTTAAAAAAGGGTAGTAGGTTGTTCATAGTCTTCTTAGATTGTGTTCAGCTCCTCCTCTCCACTGACAACATTGTACATTAAATTTCGTCTAAATTATTCCAAGTAGCTTTGTAATTTGTCTATTTTCACTGTTGCAGGTATATATGTTCATTGACACTATTACAAAATTTTCATTTTTTGAGACGTGGTCTTGCTGTGTTGCCCAGGCTGGTCTCGAACTCCTGGGCTCAAGCAGTCCTCCTGCCTTGGCCTCACAAAGTGCTGGGATTACAGGCATGTGCCACCACACCTGGGTTGCACTATTATAGAATTATACTGCATGGGTATATCACATTTAATTATTCATCTCCGTTTCACTTGGGTTAATTTCTCATATTTCCCTATTATAAATAACCTTGCTAGTAATATTCATGTATATGCATCCAAGTGCACAAATGTGAGGCATATCGTTGGATAATGCCTAGCAGTATAAATGTTGAATAGTTTGATATGAGAAGATAACTTTAAATGATATTGCCAAACTATTTTTCAGAGTCATTTTAACTATTTATGTTCTGATCAATGATACTAAAACTATCTTCTCTAGCACATGATGTGATCAGGGCTCTTAAATTTTGTCAGTGGGTGGATATAAAATGGTATCTTGTGGTCTTGATTCGCATTTCCTTAACCACAAAGAGGTTGAGCCCGTCTTCATATTCTTACTGGTAATTATGTGTTTCCTCTTCTCTGTAATACCTGTTTTTGTCTTTTGCCCATTTTTCTGTTTGTGTCTGTTTTGCCTATTAAGTTGTTTATCCTTTCCTTTTTATTTTTTAGAAGTGATTCTTTGCTTTAATATATCCTTGGTCCTTTTCTCCTAACAGTTTTTACTTTGTTTTCCCTTACCTTATGTGCCTTTTGAAAAATCAAAATTCTTCATTTTAATAGAGTCAGTTTTATCAATCATGTCTTCTAGCTAGCATTTTTTTTTGTCTTGTTTTAGGAAATGATCTTTATCCCAAGGTCAGAAAAGTATTAATCTACATTTTTGACTAAATGTTTAAAGCTTTGTTTTTGATATTTATGTTTGTAATCTATCTGAGTTTGCTTGAGTGAAAGGCATTAGGTAAGGATCTAAATTTCCTACAATTTTTTTTTACCTATAGATGGTCATTTTTCTTTGGTTTTATTAATTGATTTTTTTTCATTTTGAACTGATCTTGCATAATACACTTGTCATATATCAAGTTTTCATATATGTATATCCGTCTAAACTCTTTATTACATTTAATCTGTTAATTTATAAAACTCCAATACAATGCTACTCCTATCATATTTATTATAGCCTCATAATAAGTCCTGCTACCTGGTAGGGTAAATCCTCACTCTATTCTTTTTCTGCAAAAATATCTTGGTTATTCTTGGCCCTTTAATCTTCCATATATATTTTAAAGCCAGACTGTCAGGTTTTATTAAAAAATACCTTATCTGTATCAAGTGACTTAAAAAAAAAAATCATTTACTCTGTGGACTCACCAGAATGACAGAGAAAAGGAAACAACTATTAGTCTGGCCTTGAAAGCTATTATATCAGAATCACTTAATGTTTACATATATTTAATTAAAAATGTATTTTTAAATAGTATTTACTTTGGGATTTAAAAATTTATGTTTGCTTAGGGCGTTCAAGAAAAGGATTGTAATCTAAAGTTTGTGTTTCTTTCATATCATCATGGTTTGCATATTGGGAGGATTTAGAGTGATGTTATTTCAGCTTCACTTTTACAGTTAGTTGCAATGTACTATTTAGTTTCTTCATGCCTTTTTATTTTATAGATATTCAAGCAGAAATTACTATGCTTTTCATTATAAGGTGGTTTATTTACTACTAATTGAAAATAAATGAACCCTCTTTCACAAATTTTAAAATTTTGTTATTGGGATAAATACAAATTGATTTAATATTCCTCTTGATAATAATAAAATGGCACACATCACCCCATCCTTATCCCTGTAAGAAAAATAACTTTCAAACATAATGTGTAACCTCGATAAGCACACATAATATGGCAATTACAATATGACTTCATTCTCCCCTTACCTCTTATATTCACTGGTAGTAAGTTAGGTAGCATATAAATCTGCAGCAGCAATTTACAGAATAGAAACCTGGTGATCAAAAGGAGTTTGTGTAGTTTCTTAAAGTGTGTTATTTATTCATGACACATAGCTTAGAAAGTGATAGAATTTAGCATACTGCATATGTCTGCTACTTCATTGTATTTGTTTTAGCAAAGAGTTTTTGTTTTTCCCCTAGTTCAAATTTGCTCAAGGACACAGAATGTGAGGATGTTTAGTATTCAGGTGCAGTGTACTCTGTTCTGTTAATTCCTTTTATGCGGAGAAGCTGGAATGTGAAAAGGTTGTAAAACAAGGAGACAAACTCAAATGGTTATTTCTTCTT
Source organism: Pongo pygmaeus (assembly GCF_028885625.2). Lineage (NCBI taxonomy): Eukaryota > Metazoa > Chordata > Mammalia > Primates > Hominidae > Pongo > Pongo pygmaeus. Next base: position 13,313,121 of record NC_085930.1, on the reverse strand, counting down.
TTAGTCTAAGTCCATTATAATACAGTGCCAATAAGCATGGTGGCTAACATAATACAAGTGTGAACCACTCTATTTGTGTCTGAAATTCACTAAGACCTTGATTCTAATTTACGTTAGATGAAACGGTATTTACAAAGCACAAAACAAAAGACATAACTGAATAAATGTGCAACTTCTATTCTTCTGTTCTAACCACACTCTTTGCAGTGAGCTTTGCTTGGGTTTAAGCTTTTACCTTGAACTGAAATCGGAAGAAATTGGATTCTAAGGCTTGAGAACTCCTCAATGAAAAATCGGTAAACTGAAGGGAGGGAGAAAGGCAAACTTCATAATTGAGAAAAATTAAAGTCTTCTCTGTAAGTGAGGTTATATATACAAGATTCGACCACGGCAGGAACAACAACTGAAATGAAAGTGTGAGTCAATGGCACACAAGACATACTGCAGGACAAATTATGTTTCCAATATAGATGAAATCAATTTCATGCACAATTTATTAGTGCTGTCACGGATGGTCTGTCCTAAGACAGGATCTAGGTGAATTGAGTTATTTACCTACAGCAGTAGCAAGTGGTCTTTTAGAGCAGTGTTTTTTGAACTTCTTCGTTCCCTAGGGTGCTTGTTAAAAAAAAAAAAAATACAGATTGCTTTGCCTTACTTCAGATCTACTGATTCAGAATTTACTCTGCAGGAACTTGGAAATCTGTATTCATTATCAATTAATTTATGAAAACACTACCTCAGAGGAAGGTCATGTATGAACCAGGAGAACCCTAGTCAAGTGTTTTTGTGTGTTTGTGTGTTTGTGTATGTTGGGGTGGGGGGTTACTTTACAGAAAGTAATTTTTTTTTTTTTTTGGACACAGTCTTTCTCTGTTGCCCAGGCTGGAGTGCAGTGGTGCCATCTTGGCTCACTGCAACCTCTGCGTCCTGGGTTCAAGTAGTCATCCCACCTCAGCCTCCCAAGTAGCTGGGATTACAGATGTGTGCCACCACACCCAGCTAAGTTTTATATTTTTAAAAGAGATGAGGTTTCGCCATGTTGGCCAGGCTGGTCTCGAACTCCTGACCTCGTGTGATCTGCCCACCTAAGCCTCACAAAGTACTGGGATTACAGGCGTAAGCCACTGCACCCAGCCTAAAAATTTAATTTTTAAGATTGTATCTCCCTAAAAATGCACCAGCCTGAATAGAAAGATCTAGTTAATATTCAGTTGATTTCATTATTTTCCTATTAGGTATAATTATGACTTCGACCTTTGTTTTTTATTTTATTTTATTTTATTTTTGTCAGGAAAACGCCTATTTTGGAGTGAAACCAGAGCCTTCTTATGAGCTAAACAGAGTGTGTTACAGCTTCAATAGACTAAACAAGCTCTAAATTTATCTTCCTATGGTAAGTAGAAAATGATAATTTAAAATGTGCTTTTTATTTATCTCCATTAAGCCAACATGAAGAAAATTTAACATCTGATTTTTTTGTTAGTACGTAGAATAGAAAGTTGTTTAAAGCAACAACAAAAGCCAACCAGACAATTTTGGATCAATAAATTTAGAATGTGTTCTTACAGCTAAAACTTTATAAAGAGAATTTCAACTTAGATATTCAAGAATGACTCCAACATATTTTCCTTTGAAATTAGAGCATTTTGCATATGTAGCTTGCCTGGGAACTTTTGATTTCTGAAAGAAGCGGTTTATTTTTACAGCAAGATACCCATTTTTCTAGTAGGAAGACAGGTTCAAAGAGATTCAGCAACTTGCTTGGAGGTGCACATCAGTCACTGGAAAAGTCAGAAATCAGTGAAGAATTCCTTACTGACAACCCAGCCTCTTGTGGAAATCTGTTTGTTGCCCGTGCACTTTCTGAGGCAACTTAGCCCTCGAGAATTCCACATTTCTTGTTTTGTTGTCCAGAGTAGCCTTCCTTTCAGCATTGCAAGTGTCAAAATTGTTTTTGACGATGATTAGGCAAAATAAATGCTTTTTCCTTTATGATTTAATCTTCGTGGAGCCTTTTCACAGAAGCCAGTGTGGGGGCAGATGCTCCATAGCACAGGCCTCATCTTTTCCTCGTCCTGTGACCACCTGCTTCCTGCCTCAGCACTTAGATCCGCCTCACAGTCCAGCTGCTTCCTCGCTTCCAGGCCCCATGGCTCCCTCAGTCATGGCACAAGTGCTGTGTGAGCAGTGACACGACCCTGGTGGCCTCCCTGTCATCGTCCAGCTGCCTTTAGCCTGAGCACTGACTTTAACAGATTCCCCTCACATGTCCACTGTCAGCCTGATGCCAGACTTCACAACTTCCCTCGTCCATTTTGTTACCCTCCTGCTTCCTGTGTGAGGAACTTCGGAGATTCACAGGCCCGTCTGTCCACCAATGCCTCAGAGATGAGCTGCATGGGAGGTAGGGCTGTCCACCTCCGTGGACCTGCCCACTTTCATCCCTGAGGAGAAATACAGTTCTCCTCCCCAGAGGAGGAAGTGAAGTTTAGAATGCTTCTCCAAGGTACAGTGGACAATGTTGCTCAACTACACCTCAAATTAATTTGAATTTTGTGAAAATAAGCATAAAAATATGACTACATCATACTGAAGTCTGATGCAAAGTTTCTCTCAGCAAGCTTAAAAGCCAGACATCATCAGAGATAGGTAGCATAATTACAGTAGAAAAGATGCCAGCATATGAATGAAAATATGCCAGGGTACTGGGTCCCTAATTTTTTCTTGACATTATCAGTGTTTCTAGCCTCCAGAAGTCTCTTTGCTCACCTGGGTCTTAAATACCTTATTAATAAAATGTAAATTGCAAAATTTAACCTGCCCGAGGACCAGGACTTTGGTCAGGTATAATTTTAAATTAAATACATTTCATCATAAAGATAATACTAAAAATTTAACATTTAACAAAATTTGACCTTTAAACTTTGTTTAAAAGATAACATTTTATGTTAGTAACATAGGAACAACAATATTTTGAAAAAATATAAAACAAGAAGCAAATCTCTTAATAAGACTGCTGGCATTTTTAAGGATTTCTTTTTGTGGGTACACAGGCATATATTTCTTCTTTCTCTTTCTTTCTCTTTACCTCTCTTTCCCTCTCTCACACACACAAAATTGTGTATTTTTAATTCTTCACTTTTTTTTACTCAAATTACATGATAATTTATATTATAATATAAATTAAATTTTATTATAAGAATAGTTTTATTTTTTGTTTTTATATTAGTTTTAAATGTTTATATTATACTCTATAATTCTCTCATCTTTTTATTCAAACTTTTTTGCAAATAAAATTTTAATGATAGACATTTATTAAGTGTTTATTATGTCAAAATTATTTTCCATATACAGATGCTTCTCAACTTACAATGGGTTTATGTCCCAATAAACCCATCCCAAAGTAGGAAAATTGTAAGTTGAACCATGGTAAGTCGGGAACGGTCTTGTGGTATTTTATTTGGTGAACATTTGAATTGCTTAAATCTTGTTTTATTTCCAAAAGTTTTAAAATAAAATAGCTTTCAAACAATATAAAATAACAAGATGAAAATATCGCCCGAGAATACCAAAGTAATGAAAAATAAGCAGAGAACAAATAAACTGAAACAAGAATTATCGAATACATGCTGTTAAGTTTTATACATTCATTAGAGAGGTGCATCAAATTACATTTTGGATTTTTAGCAGCCAAATTGGGGAGAAGGGGTGTTGGCTAGCATAAAGTTTTAATTATTTACATATCCTAGTGATATAAGATAAAATCAACCCCATTTCCTGAAAATGCAGCTTTTCTTGATATAGAGATCTCAGGCAATAGAGTTGTTAGATTATATACTTTTATTATAATCTTTAAATTTAAAGAATATGCACATATTTATAATTCTTGATACCTATTACCAATTCTTTTCCCCAAAACCAGCATGGGCATTTTCACATAAACTTTTCAGTGCAATAAGTGGTAATAGCTCCTCTTTTATTAATTTCTTTAATTAATCCCCATTTCTTTGTTGGTAGCAAGACTCAACATTTTTTTCATTGTGTTTGCGTCTTGTTGTATTTGCTGGTTTATGAGTTGCCCAATCCCTTCTGTCTGTAAGATTTTTCATAAAGGATCTTACACAGGGAAAGTTTGGCCCATGGTGTTCTGGCATAGTCTATACAGGTAAATATTTCGAAGTTGGTTAAGGTCCGGCTTTTCCACAACTGAGGCATTTATGTCTAATTGCAATATTCTTATTATGGCAGAATCTAGTCCTCTTTTGTATGTACATTTTTAATAGAAACATCACTCAGAGTTACCATGCCTTTTGATTTTAATATATGTCAAGTTGCAAAGAAAGAGAGCAGCAGATAACAGGGTGATAGTGCATTTTGTGATTTTGTTTGTATCGGCCAGACTGGCCTACTGTAAGCTTGAAATCTAGAATTACCTTGCACTTTAGATTCAAAATTTTTATAATTATATTTTCAATTACAGAGATAGAAGTTTTCATTCATTCTGTGACAGTCTATCTTTGCTGTAGCCCACTAGGAATAAACTATTATCGAATTCTCTTGATACTTTTTCCTCTTGCCAAACATTTCAGGAACAATATTAAATCTGTGGTTTAAGGACTCATTATACTAACACATTATTCTTATCACCTGCTTCTCTGTGTTGTGCTGATTCCAAAATAATTTAAATCATCTGCTAAAAAGGGTGTTTTTTTTAAGTTTTTATGTTGTATGTAATAAGCATTAGTTATGCTAACATTATTTTAAAAACAAACCAGCATGTTTTGAAGCACTGCTTTTAATCAGATAACTCTGTAAGCATGTGGCCTATATAACCTAGGGTCTTCTCTTAGGACACATTTTTGAATGTTTGGAAGAAATGCTGGGTGCGGTTCTATCAGAAAGGCAACCTGTTCATATTCCATCACACTGACTGCATCTGCTCCAGCCACATGCTGTGTGAACTTGGACTGCTGGAGTGAGGGGAAAATCACTACTGCCACATGATGCTTTCCCCGGAAACACATGTGTTTAAAAATTTTGCAAGAGTGAAGTAGAAGATGGTAGTGGTATAAAAAAAAGGAAGCACATGAATCTACCTGCAGTCTAGGTCTTAGAAGACTAGTGCCGAATTTTTTGCTACAGAGTTTGATGGATATGAAGAATGTTGAAAAGCCTGGGGGATAGAACAAAACAACAAAGAAAAGAATTTGAATTCTTTAGTCTGAAGAGAAGGTTGGAAGGTTACAGACTATCTTATTAATGGAATTCAAGTTATATAGAAGTTTTGTAATTGAGTCAAAATGAATTAACCTTTTTCAAAGGCAATTTTGATTTCTTTTCCAATGTCTTTAAATAAGAGCAAATGAGGGAATGATAGAGGAGGAGGGGATGATAGAATATCTTTGAGCGTAGGCAACTTTCCCTGGGATTTCCTTTTTCTCACCTCATGATAGTATACACTCAGGACTTAACCTGAAGATTTTTTCCCAGTTCTTTCCTTTCTATCTGTCCTTTCACCATTTCTATTCAGAATGAAACATTGACCTGACAAAACTATCCCAGGACCACCCCTGAAAGGAGATATTCAGAGACTGATACAACTGCCTTCTGGTGTTAGGATGAGAAAAAAAAACAGCTTCTCAGAAGTTACCAAGCATGATTTTAATTTGGTATAGACAGAGCAGCCATTTCTGGTAGTGATGGCTGTTACACATAAGAGCGCTGTTGGAAAATGGAGATAGATGTCTCTCTCCTTGAATCATGGGAGTTAGGTTTTCTGGTTTTAGAGATTTTTGAAAAGCAATAAATGCCCCAAATGGCTTGCCAAACTTTTCATTCCAGTTTATAGTACAAGCTAAGTATTCTATATCTGAAGTGCTTAGGATAAGAAGTGTTTCAGATTTCAGATTTTTTTTCAGAGTTTGGAATATTTGCAAATACAAGATGAGATACCTTGGAGACACAACCCAAGTCTAAGCACAAAATTCATTTGTGTTTCATATATACTTTTTATGTATAGCCTGAAGATAGCTTTATGCAATATTTTAAGTATGTCCCCTAAATGAATAAACTCTGTGTTATACACCCAAGTTTTTACTGCAAACTATCACATGAGGTCAGGTGTAGAATTTTCCACCTGTGGCATCATGTCAGCACTCAAAAAGTTTTGAATTTTGAAACATTTCTGATTTTTTGTTTTAGGGATGCTAAACCTGTATCCCAACATTATAAACATGTCCCTAAATTCTAGACTACTTACAGTGCTCGATTCTTTCTGGAAAATATTTGGCTTGCTGTTTTTAGTTTAAAATATAATCTGAAGTTCATTATTGTTATTAACCAAGATTATTTTTGAATGATCAAAATATGCTTTAAAATAATAGAGTTTTGTTTGTTTCATTTTAGGAAATAAATACAAGGCTAACTTTTAATTTTCTTAGTTGTCATGGAAAATCAAAATTAACTATACCTTAAATTTGTATTGGTAGTCAACATTAGATGATCACTAAGTAATCTGTATTTAAAGTAGACAAAATTTGAGTTTAATCATATAATATTAAATGTTTTTCATATTTCTGATGTCTACTCAGAAATCTATCCACTGCTTACTACTGACCCCCCAAAAACCATTGTGATGGTGGATTTTATGTGTTAACTTGACTGGGCCAGGGGATGCCCAGATATCTTGTTATACATTATTTCTGGGTGTGTCTGTGAGGGTGTCTCCAGAAGAGATTAGCTTTGAATTGGAAAACTGGTTAAAGCAAATTTTCCTCTCTGATGTGGTTGGGCATCCTCCAACCCACTGAGGATCCGAATAAAACAAAAATGAATTTTCTCTCTCTGCCTAACTGCTGGAGTTATAGCATTGGTCTTCTTTTCTTGAACTGGGACTTCCAGTATTGGTACTCCTGGTTCTCACGCCTTTAGGCTTAGCCTACAATTTATACTATTATCTTTCAGAGTCTCCAGATTGTAGATGACAGACCATGAAACTTCTCAGACTCCATAAACATGCAACCAATTACTAAAATATTTTATAATTATTTTATTAATTTTTTTGTAGAGGTGGGGTCTTGCTATATTGCCCTGGCTGGTCTCAAACTCCCAGCCTCAAGTGATATTCCCACCTTGGCCTCCCAAAGTGCTGGGATTACAGGGGTCAGCCACCACAGCCAACAGCCAATAGGCAATTTCTTATAGTAAATACCTCTGAATCTACCTATCTATCTATCTGTCTATCTATCTATTGAATCTCCTAAAATCTCCTATTAGTGCTGGAGAACCCTAATACAACCATTATAAAAATCTGTTGGTCAGGAAAAAATTAATGGATATATGGCAGTGAGTGAGAGTGTCTCTCAATAGAGTCTTAGCACGGTTTGAGAATGAGAAATAAGAAAAAGTTATTTCTTGAGTTTGAAAGTCTGAGCTGGGCAATCTTAAGGCAGGCCTTGGAAGGAGAACTTATAGGAATTTGTCAAAGTTTAGGACATAATAGCTTTGGATCTGTAGATACAGCAAGGTGAGGATCTCCAAGAGAATCTGGATGAACAAGCTGTTAATCTTGATAAGTAAACTCTTTAGTTAATACAGTCTTATCTTGTAGTAGCAGATGTTTTATGGAGCAATAAGCTAAGTTATTTTGCTTGATCCCAGCATTGTTTAACACAGGGACAAGAAAGTATGCCTGGCCCAAGCATTAGCATGGGGTAGGGAATTATGTTAGTTTAAATTTATCGATTTTATATTGGACCTCGCAAATCAGTAATTATACAATAGAGGACTAAAATTCTTAATTGCCATTTATTAAAAACAGTTGAACCTGCAATTATAAGATCTCTCATTTTTTCTTCCATAATAAAAGGGCAGATTAGCTTTTATTTTTATGTATCGCTTATCAAATATTAGTGAGTCTATTGATGTTTCCAGCTAATATGATATTTTAAGTCATAGTATAAAATTTTAATACATGAATTCCTTATTTAATTGTGCTGTAACCAAATGTCAAACCTCTTTGAAGTTTGCACATACTGAGTTAATTTTGAAGAGTATTCATTAAGACCTTGATTTAAAATAGTGTAAGTGCTGATAGGCAAAGAAATATATAAAGTTTACTGAAAAATTACTTCTTAATAAAATAATATAATTTTTGTGTGTTACCAGAAAGAGAAAAGAATGTAAAATAAAACCTATAAGCCTAAAATACCAACCTATTAAATACAAATAATATTTTGTATATAATATCATTGGGCACAAATATCTTGAATTAATATTAAAAATTTTAATAGTAAAAGAAAAATTTTCCTTAAATTATAGGTGCGAATTGAACAATGAGAACACACAGACACAGGAAGGGGAACATCACACACAGGGGCCTGTTGTGGGGTTGGGGGAGGGGGGAGGGATAGCATTAGGAGATATACCTAATGCTAAATGACAAGTTAATGGGTGCAGCACACCAACATGGCACATGTATACATATGTAACTAACCTGCACATTGTGCACATGCACCCTAAAACTTAAAGTATAATAATAATAAAATTTAAAAAAAAGAAAAATAAAAAAAAGAAAATTTATCCTTAAATGTTTGTTCAATGGAAGGAATAAATGGATAATTTTACAGACATGTAGCCATTACAGTTATGTTCATGCAAATGTTTCAATTATGTAAACTTGTGTATGGGATAACTCAAGTGTAATGAAACCAGCAAATCATATTTGCTGTATGTATAATCTTGTGGAAGACATTATCGGTTGCTTCCCAAATATCTAATTTATTCCGTTTTACTTGCACTGATATTTGAGGGGGAGAAATGCCACCTAAACACAATCCTGGCCCAGATTTCTTTAAGATACAGGTGGCCAAATGATATTCTGCTGTGGATTTCTGGGAAACTTTTGTTTTATTGACCTAAGTACTGCTCCATCCCCTTTGATGCCTCCTCCTTCTTTCTGGGTCTAATACAGGGAACATATCTTGCCAGTATGAGGTTGCCATGAAGATACAGCTGTAATGTAAGGATGCAGGAGTAGGAAAAACAAAGGGCATGGTCCCTGTAGGTACTATAGCAGCCATGGACTGCCTGTCTCTGTATTGCTTATTGTGCTAAAAGAAACAAAAACAATAGTGAAAAAAAAAAGAAAACACCTTCTCGTTAATTAAGCCCTTGTAATCAGTTTTTACTGCATGCTGCAGAACACAGTTCTCAGCTGCCACAGATCTCAATTCTGCTAAAAATGAAGTAAATAAATGAAAGAAAGCAAACCAAATATTAATTGTAGTAATTTATGCATGCCGTAGTTGTTGATAAATTTAAAACTGCTATTCTGTCTGTGCTACAAATTTTTAAGCACGTGCAGTGATTGTATGTTTATCATCGGAAAAAGGAAATAATTGTATTTATCTATATTGAAAGTGAAAATCCCTTTTAAAGGAGATTTATTGAGTCACAAGTTTAATATGCCTATATATTTTCATGACACATGTACCAGACATACACGTAAAAGAAATAAAGAATGCTGATGTTTTATGTGCAGAAGAAAAGTTTATTAGGACACTAATATGCCTTTTAGACATACTAGTAGTCTGCACAAACAGTCTAACAACTGTATGAACAAAGAAATTTCAACGAATTTAAGCAGAAAAGCTGTGATGTTGCTGTTTCTTTCACAGGCTGTTTACAAACTTTAATTCAATATACAGACTTACAGCACATCGTATTTAGCAACACCCATGGAAAATTAATAAGTGCTCCTAAGTGTATGTGAGTGTGTTGGCAAGTATATTAGTCCATTCTCACATTTCTCTACAGAGCTACCCAAGACTGGTTAGTTTATACAGAAAATAAGTTTAATTGACTCACAGTTTTGCAGGATGTACAGGAGGCATGGCTGGGGAGGCCTCAGGAGACTTACCATCATGGCAAAAGACGAAGCAAGCACATCTTCACATGGCTACAGGAGAGAGAGCTAAATGGGAGGTGATGCATGGTTTTAAACAACCAGATCTCGTGAGAACTCAATCATGAAACAACACTAGGGGGATGGCGCTAAACCATTAGAAACCACCCCCATGATATAATTACCTCCCATCAGGCCCCACCTCCAACTTTGGGAATAACAGTTCAACATGAGGTTTGAGTTGGACACACCACCAAACCATATCAGCAAGGTGAAGAGAAAGGGCTGTTGTTATGTGGATCGGCCCTTTGTGATCAGAAATTGTTTACAAAATAGTTCAAAGCATTAGAGGTGGTTCTTTTAAAAGTGTTCTTTCTTTGGTTCATGAGTTAGTCTCTTGTAGTGTTAATATTTATGAAATGTTTTGGTTTCTGTTATGAACTGACAATTTAAACGAGAGAGTCTATAAGTTATCCCAACCATTCTGGTGAGGATTTCCTTATTTTCATTTCTGTCTTCCCTCCCCGACCCCCTGTAATTTGGTAGCAAGATAAATAAATGGATTTTATGGTTTCAGTGAATTGGTTTTAATGTCAAAAATGTTTGAGGAAATTACATGGTTCTAAAGTGTAAGATATTCAAAACTGAGGTAAGTAAAAGACACGTAAGAAACTTTTTATGGAGATTTATTTATTTTTTGTTCTATAGATCATTCAACAACAGTGGCTTGACCACTGTGGATATCACATCACTTCATTAGCATTGCAGGAGGTTAAACAATCAAATTGAGATCTTTTTCTGTAAGTGTTCATTGTAGTTCTAGAGACCAGACCAACAGGAGACCAATATTTTATATAAATGTCAGAGCTAGAAGAATGCTCACTGCTCGCTCATTCTATTCCCTTTATTTTACAAATGAGGAAACTAAACGACTCCAAACAAAAAAGAAGTCCTCTAATTTCCCCCAACACGTCAAATTTTTTTTTTTTTTTTAACCTCAGGACCTGAACACATTTTTATTTGCTAGGACACATCCTGACTTGCTTAAATAACTCTAAACTTATCATCTGCTTCCAGGATTTCCTGCACCAAACAAATCTGGATTAGGCTTCCTTCTTCATTCACTCAGGGAAACCTGTACATCATTTCTTGTGTCAGTCACCGTGCTGAGTCATAACTGTTATTTTACATTTCTTTGTGGCTCTCTAATTGTAAAGTAATTGAGGGTGAGCAAGAACTAGATCTTCTTTTGTTCATCATGGCTCCAGGATACAGCAAAATAGCTTACAAACAGTAGGTGATCAAAAATGTTTATACGTTGAATGAATGACTTGCTGAAATTTATCAATTAAATGTGTAATTTAGTAAACAGTATTTGTCAAACATACACATACCTACATATAAAAGCGAAACATGTATTTCTGTTTAGGGATTATTACGTTATAGGTGAAAAAAAAAGCAGAATAGTTCTAGTTTAGAAGAAAGTGTGGCTGTTTCTTTTGTTTTTAAGTAGCCAGGAAAACAATATATTAATTTTGTTCAAAAGCATAAAATTTAAGTTTCCCAAGAAACACTGCAGTTCTATGTGATAACAATGCTTTTCCCAGAAATAATGATGAATAAACTATTGCATTCACACAATTAAATTCTAAGCTGCAATGGGGATAAATGAACTGTACCTACATGTAATACTATAGATGAATCTCATAAAAATGATGTTGACGGAAAAAAGCAAGAAAATTAAAAGTATATATTTATAATTGCACTTATAATACTCTTCAGAAATAAATAGGCAAAACTTATCTGTGATGTTGGAAATCGGCTTAGTAGTTTACTTTTATGGGAGTAATGATTGGGTAGAGGTAACAAGGTGTTTCTGTGGTGCTGACCCCAATCACCTTCTTCCTATTGGTTCTGGTTTCATAGGTCTTCATTTTATATACATTTATTGTGATACATGTGATAATTTGTTTACTACCTTGTGTATATTTTATTTCAAATAAAACTACCTACACATGCCCTCACTCCCTTAAAACTCAAATTTAAGGACCCAGGCCATGGTGCTGGCCAATGAAATAATGAGTTACAATTTACATACACACATAGGCATTGGTTTATACTCACTGATGGGGATCTATGAATAAATGTCTCAGTTTTTCCGGCAACTCATGAGACTATGGCATTGTGAATTGGAGTTCCACTTAACACATGCTTTACTGGTTTTTCTACCTACATGCCTCCTTTTCTCCACTTCCTCCTGTGTGTTTTCCTGAATCACTTCCTAATAGAATAGCTACCCCAAAGCTCTTGCCTTAGCACCTGCTTCGCAGGGAACACAGTGATACTCTTCTAACACATATTGTCATTTGGGAATTTTTTTAATTATAAATTTGTCTTCTCCACTTTCCTCTGAATTTCATGGACATAGAGCTTTGCCAGGTGTGTAAATCATAAGAGAATGTTGAATCCTACCTCCTTTCAGCATTTTTATGAAGATGTCTAGACAGAATGATTAAATATGAGAAGTACTTCCTTTTCACAATATTTTTCCGCTCCTTGTCCAGGATGAGTGCCTGTAAATAAATTTTTAGTGACTTTCCTCAATGTTAAGATACAATAATATTTCCAGGAACCTGTGTTTAAAATGCCAGAGATGATCCATTAGTATATTATCAGTTGTTATTATCTTAGTCACACACAAATGTTTTCAACTTGACACAAAGCTTTTGTGAGGAAGACCTGTTCAATGACAAGTTCACAGGGACGCCTTCCACTTTTTCTCCCTTCTCCTTTACACCTGTATAGGCATCATGTTTTAAAGCCACAGTATTATTTTGCTAAGACTGCCAGAGGTACCACAGACCAGATGGCTTAACCAACATAAATGTGTCTTCTCACAGCTCTGGAGGCTAGAAGTCCAAAATCAAGGTGTCAGCAGATTTAGCTTCTTCTGAGGCTTCTCTCCTTGGCTTCTCTTGTGTCCTCAGGTGGCCTTTCCTCTGTGCATATATTTTTCAGGTGCCTTTCTGTATATCCTAATATCCACTTCTCATAAAGACACCAGTAAGGTTGCATTAATGCAAACCCTAAGGGCTTCGTTTAACTTAACTACCTCTGTAAAGGCCCTTTATCCAACTAGAGTAACATTCAGAGGTGATGGGGGTTAGGACTTCAACATAAAAATTGAGAGAAGACAAAAATTCATCCCATAACAACCACTTTGGCTCTAGAAAATACAATAGTAGAGTCCACTGACAGGAAACAAGGAGGAAAGCTGGCCATTTCTATCACTCAGCAGATAGAAATGAGATGGTAGGATCTTCCCAGGCTAAATACAAGCAAAGGTGAGGTGACGTATGCAAAGCAGAAATTCTCATCAGCAATAAGTAGTGAGATTTTTCTGGAGTTCGATGCCACCTGTGCTGTTTTGGTTTGGCTGCCAGAAAGTGTACCAATTTAGTCGAAGAAGGGCACATTATATTACAAAGGTACTCATTCATTTTTCAGTTTGTTATTGCAGAGTCTTTAGAAACGGACTCTACTGGGACTTGTGGTTCTGCATCTATCCCTAACTAGCTCCAATATTGTACCTGTTACTTAATCTCTTGATTCTTTATCTGGGAACTGAGGATAGTATTTCTCTTGAAGGATTCATGTGAGGTATAAATGAGACGATGCATATAAATTACCAGACAAATAGTAGGCCTTGATATATGCTCAATCCACCTTTCTGTCCTCTGCTCACATTATCTCTATGTTCACATGTCCTGAGAAAATACTTCATAAGCCGTGTACGTTTTGAAATGGTGGAGAAGGCTGAAGCAATAGAAAATTTGGGTGGCCAGGAACAGGAGAATACTTAGGAGGTTGGCAAAATAAAGTATTCAGAAACCTAAGGGTTGATAGGCAGAGATTAAATAGAAATTTAGAATTTAAAAATCCTATCCTTGGCTAATGTGTTGTATATGTGAAGGGCATTGACAGAAATGACATTGTTTGTAGAACCTAGTAACAGTAACTAATCAGGTTTCAGAAGATTAATTAAATGAATACTTGTTCCCTTTCAGAGAACACTGGTTTATTCATTGCTCTGTATGCCACCTCAATATTGTATAGTAAACTGGAAGGTCAAAATGAGCATCTTTTTAAGGAGTTCTGCGCTTGTTTGTAGATACTTCTTCTAATTGCTTACTTTCTGTACTTTTCTAGGCATTTGCCTAATGGATTTGGGATATTGACAATTGTAGAGCCATGGATTTGAGCTGTGCAGTGTAAACACCTAAATGTTTGTTTGTTCTGTGCACACACTAAGAAAGTAAACGTGGATGTCTTTTAAAATCATGAACAACTACCATAGAAAAACTCAGGTTAAAGCAGAGTCTAAGTCATTCTCTAAAATAGCAGAACAAACAGGCACAAAGCTTACTGGTGCTTGGCCATTTTCACATTGACTACGGCCATGTAATTCCCAAAATATTGCTCCTTCAGTATTGCGTGCCCTCTAACATATCACCGTTTCCTATCTTAGCAATACTTTAAACAGTATAACTAACTCAATGGTTAAACCTCTGAAAATTTGTTTTTTTAAACAAGTTTTATTGTTAATTGCCTAAGACCTGCTGATTTAGAGTATGCTAAGTAAAGTTCAAAAGCTGAATGGTTTCTTTTCTATTTCTTGTTGCTTGTGGCTCGTTAAATTAGAGTGTAGGAGAAACTGTGACATAACAAAGGCACACAAAAATGGATTGGAAAATCATAAGGAAGAAAGATGTGATGACAACTATAAAAGGCTGGGAAAGATGATACCAAGGACAAGGATAATAAGATGGGAAAACAAGTGAAAAGAGAGATTATCACACTATTAGGGCTCCTTTTCTTTGTCATCATTACCAGCTTCTCTCAAAGTAAATGGCTTCCGAATAGTATATATATATATCTTTGAGGATGTATTCGTGCACAACTCTGCCCTGAATTTCTGCTGGTTCATTTAAACAGGCATATTTTTGTGTACATCATATTCAAGCTTTGCTCACTTAAAAAAAATAAACCTTTACAGCTATCCAGAAACTCACGCCATATAACACTAATGACTTTAAAAACAAGCTCTATCCATCTCACTAGAATAATCACTGTTCCGTTATTAATTTAAAAAAACCCTTCAAATTAATCATGAAAATTCCCATTAGAAAAGTCTCTTTGACTTTTGTTTTACATTAGTAGTTTTTGGCCAAAGGAATTAATTATGTAATAAACCTATATAGTACTTATTAGTACAGCTAACAGCAACAGCACACCCTTCTTCACAAAAATACAACTATCTTTTAAAATTTTAAATTTCTGTGTTTTCAGAGTGCATAAATTTGACCTTGTTAAGTCCAAAAATATCCTTGTGATCCACCCTTTGAGGATGAAAAAGTAGTATGAGTTCATCATGTAGTAGTGTACTTATTGAAAGTGTACTTGAGTTCCACAAAATAATTTTAGGGATCAGCCTAAGATATCATCTTCCATTACCCATCTACTGTCTACCGATCATCTATCTAATCGATCTCATCTGTCTGCCTTTTATCTATTCATAAGATGTATAATCCCACTTTCATCAAAATCTGATTTGAATATGGGCATACCTGTCTGATTTTTGTTTTGTTTTGTTTTTGGCTACACATTCAAAAACATGATGAGAAATGTTAATCTATCTTGTTCTGTTTTGAAGTTTTTCTTATCCATTAGTGGCAGTGTTTTTTTTTTGTTTTGTTTTTGTTTTTGTTTTTAACTATACAGGGTACATATCCTGAAGGAATGCTGCAAAGATTGGTGATGAAATGCTTGACAGCTGTTAGAGTTGAGCAGGCCATATTTTTCTTTTAAAAAGGAAACCAGAACACCAGCGATTCTTCTCTTACTGCTCAGTGTCTTTTCATGATTTAAGTTACCTGCCATCACAAGAGAAAGTTGACATTGTTGGAGTAGTGGACTTTTCATGTTCTTTCATTTTATTTTATTTTTGTATTTTTTGACAAGTAATGTTCAGAGCCCCGTTTGTTGTTCTTATTGTTTAGGTGAGGCTCTATAAGCAGCAAAAGAAAAAGTGGAATTAAGAGTAAAATCTTGACTTATTCTATTTGTTTGCTTTCTCTCAATGAAGTATGTTAGGTTGGGAAAGAGTAAAATTTAAAATGATTAAAAAACCTTCTATATTAAACTTCTTTTACAATGAAATTATGTACAGTTCATTTGGATAATATTAGATCACATAAGAACTTAGGCATGAATACATTCCATCAGTGCACTGGTTAGTAAACCTTTGTCATAAATAAGGTTGGCAGATTATCCTGGTCATAAGCAAATAAGGAGTAAGGATGAGGTATTTTACTTAATTACTTTTGTTCTCTTTCCCTGGCATAAATATGTAACTGAGAGGTAATCACACAAAATATATAGTTGTATTTTTGTGTGTTTGCTTTTAAACATTGTATTTTCAGGGTTGTCAGCATAGAACATAGCTTCTTTAGAGTCAAGCAGTTTTGTTGTGAGCTAAAGTTTATGAAATAGTATATTTGAATAAACAATTCATGAATGTAGTTTATCTTTTTATACCTCCCTAAATGTATGAATTGTTTAAGTGTCTGCCCATAAAACCTTGACTCTGCTCTCTATATTCTCTTTGCAATGAAATCTACTCCCAAATATTCATGATACTGTGAGCTATCATAATTCCTGGAACCTTCTGATTTCACCTACAATTGCCTCTGAAGCAGGCACGACTGCCTGCTTCAATGTCTCTGAAACAGTTGAGCAGAGGATTGATACATGTGAATGGGCTTCTGGTCTCAGAGTTCTTCTGTATAGAACACACCACAGATTTGTCATTGTCCCTCTACAAAATATCTCATTATTTATCTTCCTATCTCTGCTGTGATACATGTATGTAAAAATTGCAAAACAGCTCAATGATGTTTATGCCCCAGAAGGTACTGTGTGAGCATAAACATCAAGAAGGTGAGATATTCTTTGAAAAGAAAGGGGAATTAGAATTTACAGATTATCTCTGGGCAGATGAGAAGAACATATCTTCATAATTTTACAAAAATCAAAGCTGTCCCTCAGCCCAAAGCTGCATACATTCTGTGTTCTCTCTCACAAATGGTGCTTATCCTGACAAATTGGTCTTCTAGTCGTTCACTTTAAATTAAATATCTAAAACCTCAAAAATTGAATTCCTTTTAAAAGACATGATTTGACCGTAGCCCCATCACTGTCTCACCAAACATCTGACTCACTTATTCATAAATATTGCATGATATGAAGTCTAAAACTAGAACTTAACCTTCTTTTAGTCGATTAAAAATACACTTCTTCAAATAGCAGGGAGTCAACCAAGTAAAGTAATTAAAATATGTAAATGAATCATTTTGCTGTTTGAACAAGTGTAGTGAACAGAAAGAAAAAGATAGAAGATTGCATTTGGAGAGACTCACTAAAAGAAGGACCAGTTCTAATTTTAGTCTTTATGTTGTGCCTCTTGCCTGTCATGGCAGATTTTATTCATCTAAGTAACTGCAACACCATCTCCCACCCCACATGTTCTTCTAACAGTGTGACTCCTCACTTCTCTCACTGAGAATCGACGTCTGTATTTTCTTTCAATGCATCTGGATGGAAACTTATAATTCCTCTCATTAAGAGAGTACAGCAAGAGTGGTGCTATGTGACTTATAAAACTAGGTAATAAAAGGAATAGAAGCCCCACAGGATTCTTTCCTGTGAAACTTGCACTGGGAACCAAACCACCATACTCTCAGGAAGCCCAAGCTAGCCCATGACGATAGACCACAGAGAGAAACTGAGGTGGCAGCCAGCCACCGTCATCCACCAAACACATGAGTGAACAAAGCTTTTGAGTATCCCACCTGAGGGCCCAGCCAACGTGGAATACAGACAAAGCATCCCTGTTGTGCCCTGTCCAAATTCCTGGTCCTAGGAGTCCCTGAGTACCATAATTTGTTATTCTATGACATTAATTTTGGGGGTAATTTCTTATATAGCCACAGTAACTGGAATATCTACTTTCTCTTGAGTGAGGCATGAGAAGAAATGAAGAGAGTCAAGTCATTGGCTGACCTTACATTTAGTTTGACTAAATATGCATTTAGAACTAGGTGTCAGATATTTTTATTTGATATGTACCTTTATTTCTAATTATATTTTAAACAAAACTAAACTAAAATCAATGAAAATCATACTTTTCCATTTACATTTCTATGTGCGTGCGTGTGTGTGTGTGTGCATATGTGGTTATTTCCATCTATTCCCTGATTCATTGGCCCACACTGTATCAAATCTTGGGTCTTTTTGTCCAGATCACAGGATCTCATATATTCTGGCTGTCATTGTCAAAATAAGCCACTCTTGGTCATATGGAAAAGCATTCAGCTGCTCCCTGCATTTGCTCACAGCATGTGGTACTCTCTTAGAAGCTATTCCTAGTGAGTATCTGGCTTGTGACTCCCTGAGGCTCTCTCAGTGCAATTTTGTACTAATCTCCTCTGTGGTAGTGAAAAAGAATATATAGGGCTGACCACAATTTTAATCCTTAATATGACATCTGATTTAATATGTCTACATGGAATTATGAAAAAAGTATTTGAAATATTTGAGTTACTCATGTTGAAAAAGGATAGAATAATGACTCTTAGGATATATATGGAAGAAATGTAGAGAAATCACACTTTTAGTGGGATGTAATTTTAGAATAGAATTGTAGAGAGAAATACTGCAACTGTTGATATGTATTTAGAGCAAATTTTAGAAAATTTAAAATGTGACTTAATTTAATTTCATATAACAAATCCCAAATGGGTTTCCTAAAGGTTTTTTTTTTTCTTTTGCCACAAATGGATTTCCCTTTAGATTATGTCAATGGGATTTTTTTTTTTCAATGAGTCAAGTAGCAACAATAATGTGCTAACATTTTTTCCTAAATGTCTTTCCTAAATGTCTTAACATTTTTATGTTGTAGCTGCTGAAATATCTGTCATCAAAGGGAAAATAATTCAAATAAGCACAAAGCTTAAACACACATTTTACATATTATTGGAATCTTGGTTTGAATGTAAATGTTCTAAACATAACTTATTGACACAGTGGTGCCATAATTAAAAATAGGCAGAAATTATCTATAATGACCAATTTTCTAAAAACATAATTCTTTTGAAATGATATGTTTTAAATTTTTTACTCAGAGAAACAGTAGAACATTTTAGGTAGTATTGAAAACTTTGACCTCAGGTAAAATTAAACCATATTAAAAATGTTAAGAATATCTATTCTATACACATACACATACAAGATTTTGAGGGATGTTTTCAGTGTTTTTTGCCAATTTTAGACAATGTACCAAATGATAGAATTCATAGTAGTTTCATAGGAGCTTGACTATGTCTGTGGTTTGCAATGAAAACAGATGCATTTATTTTGATATTAGGTATTTAAATGCATGCAGTTAATATATTTAAATTTATGATTACATATTCAAACTGTATGAAAGCACAAGGTATGTGAAAAGCTCACCTTATACATTTTTTCATTCAACAAACACAATGTCTGAACAGAGATTCTCAATCTGAGACTGAGTTATTGGACAGATGCTTATTGTTTTCTCCATGTAAGAGTGATTTTTCATAGAAATAAAAAAGTACTTTCTAATTTGCCCAACTATTTTGATCTTGTCTTACTTTTCAAAAAGCTTCCTATGAAATGCCTAGTCTTTTTAATTTCTTCTTATTATTTTTATTCTTAATTTTTATATTTATTATTGTTGTTTTGTTGTAAAAATTGAGCCATCTTGAAGATTATGAATGATTTAAGAAAACAGTTAAATATTAGAATAAATGAATGTATCATCCAACTGTTGTGTCCCAAGAGTCTAAGAAAGAAAAACAAATCAGGAAATAAGTTACATTACTATTCAATGAAAAGTAATACAAATTTAGATCCATTTAATTTAAAATACTTTTATGTAAACAATAAAGTGAGAGATGAAAGAGTAGTTTTACAAGCATTGTTGACAAATGGTGTTGTAATTAAAAAGAACATGTGTATCAAAGAATGTTCCTTCGCTAGATCATTTTGAATGTGTAAATGACATTGAAACCATGCATCAAACATTGAAAGAAATAGGATATAATAGCATGAAGGAAAAAGTGAGATTATGTGTATACAATAATTTTCTTTTCTTTCTTTTTTTACTATTTATTTACTTATTTGTATTGAGGATTTCATTTTAAAAGAGAGGACAGGAAATTAAAAAAAAAGAACAGAATGAGAACTGTATATTTACATTCATGTCAACATATTTAAGTTGATAAATTTGAAAACTATAAAATAATTACTGTGTATTTATCAAGTAGTATTCTATCAGAGAAAAAAATCAAACTGAGTAATATGCAGTAAGAAATTTATGGTGGTAATTGACCTTATCCAATTGTGAAAACTGGTTGTGCAGTCCTATTTAGGCAGTTATTCCTGCTTCTCGTGTTGGACCTGAAGTCAATAGGGCCAGCAGTAGGGAAGGAAAGATGATGTGAAGGAGAGCAACTGAAATGGGAGAGTTCTCTGACCCACTCGTGGAACCTGCTTGGGCTGCCATGCGCTCAAACCCTTTATGGAGGGGAGATGCAGACAGGTAGGAGCCAGGGCAAGCACTTTTCGGCTCCAGTCCCACAGCAGCGTCTAGGAGTATGTTACAATTAATGTCCTTTTAGCAGTTGCCATTCGTGGACAGCTAAGTGTTAAACCAGTTCAGTGGAGAGTCAAGGTGACAGCCTTTTACACCTTTCCCTCTTGGTACTGAGGTCCTTTGTCCAGCGTCCAGGAAGGATCAGGTCACATGGATTTGAAGGATAGTGAATGTGGAGATTTTACTGAGTGATGGAGGTGGCTATCAGTGGGATGGATGAGGAATTGGAAAGGAGATGGAGGGGGGAAGATGATCTTTCCCCAGAGTTGGGCTGTCCCACAGCCGATTTCCTCTCCAACCCTAGCCAAACTCCTGTGGACGTTCAAATGCTCCTTCTCCTTCTCTGCTGTGCTGCTCTGTCACTCCGCTGCTCTGCCTCTCTGCCGCTCTTCTGTTCATGGAGCTTAGGGTTTCGAAATTCTATGGCTACAAGACTGGGAGTGGTGGGCCAGAGTGGTGTTGGAAAAGGCAAAATTTGGGAGTGAAAACAGGAATGCCTCTTTCCATTTAGGCCTGTGGGTTTCCAGGTTTGAAGGTGGGGCGTTTGCTGGGGAACCACCCTCATCTACTCAGTATTTCCTTGCCTCCTGTCCGTATCACAATGACAAGCTGTAATTTGGGAGAATGGATAGAAATCCAAAAATTGAACTGGAGCCTGTATGCCTCTGTCTCACCTCTTGCAACTTTGATGATATGGGTAACAGGCAGATTGTGCCAGTGCCTTCATCAGTGGAGCTGTAAACATACCTGGTCCAGGATTTGTAGAAGGTGATAGAGGAAATGTTGCAGAAGCTAGAACTGCAGGCACAACTGGTGCCTCAGGCAACAGGTTGAGCCAGTATCAGTGGCAGTGCTAATATGACCCTATATCAATGGTGGTATCAGTTGACCTATATCAGTGGGGGTGATATGTCACCTCCAAGGGGACAAAAATTGGTTTTGCGGGGGGTGGGGAGAAAAATTCTTATGAACGTGATTCTTGGCCTTCCATGGCTTAACTCTACTTGACAAAATCTTGTTACTTAGTATTTAATTTCAAAAGGAGGGAGAGGAAATTAGGGGAAAATATTTGAAAGACTTATACGGAAGGCAATGATTTAAAAAAATGTTGAGAAACAGTTCTTACACTAACCCTTAAATGTAAACATGGAGATTGCTTTCACTTCCGCTTCCAAATCTCATTCAGATTTGTACAACAGCCAATTGTAAATTGATATGACACAAAGTCGCCATATTTGTGCATTATAAAGTTCAATATTTCTCATGTGTCTATACCACATTGAAAACATCTTATCTTTTGGGACATTAATGTTAAATTTATGTCTATACTCTGAGCTAGTTGTCTGACACTGGGCAGATTATGTAATGTTCCCAATCACAAAATGAGTATTATATTGTTTTCCCCACTGCTGCTGTGAATTTTAAATGAGTTGCCTCAAGGGAAAGCACATGATCTAAAGTGACAGCAAGGTGAGTAAATGTTTACAGCGAATACATTACCATGTTCCATGTAATACCAAACCTAGACCTTCAATATCATTTATGTATTGGTAAGGATGCTGGACATTTGGACATTCCTAAGTTTTTATCATTTAATACAATTTTTTACTTTACAGTTGTGAAAAGTTATATAAATAGGTGAGGTAATTCACTTAGCAGGTCAATGGCTAAATTCTAGCCATCTCCCATACTTCTAAAGTCTCAATCTAGTTTTTTCTTCAATTTCATAATCTGCCCCCTGTAAGATTATAAATCACTAAGTTTTTAAATTAATGTTTTTCTTATTTAGTATGTTGAGAAAATATTTTCATTAGATGTTGGACAAATGGACAAAACATGAGGGGTGTCAGGTCTGGTGCTGAGAATACAAATGTGAAGTAAGAACGGGATTCCTCTGATCCAGGATCACAGCTTAGTAACCCATGACCTGTTCCAAATTACTTCCCCTCTTTAACTTCTGTTCACTTATGTAAAGTATGTTCAAAATAGTGAGATGAGGAAGGTCAATCTTTAAGGCAGTGACTGACACAAAGTAAGATCTAAGCAAACATAGCTATTGCTCTTGTTTTTACTCCTATGAAATTTAAGCATCAATGTGCTAATGGCAGCAAAACATAACTTGGTTGATGAGAACCTTGGGAGGACAGTTTTGTTTGAGTCAGTTTAAAGAAGTAATCTTATGCAAAAAGTCATGTCCTCTGTGAATTTCCTGAACTCTAGAGATACAACAGCTAAATTCAGAGAGCCAGTAGTGCAAGACATTTGAAAGCCAGTGGAGCATGAGGCTGGACGAGATGCATTGTTATGTGAAAGGCTGGCTGCAGTGGATATCAGTTGAGAAATTATTATTCAAGCTGAATGATCCATATGATATTGCATTGCATTGTCCTGAGAAGATCTTGCCAAAATAGATTTTGTTATAGGACTCAGAAAAATTAATACTACACACTAGAAGATGTGGAATATTTATAAGGATAGAATTTAGAATTCTTTCACAGTGATCAGGTGTTCTATAACTTTCACCGAAAGTGACTTACTGGATGAAAGACACTTGTCTGTGGATTAGCCGACTCTTGCACTGCTGTAAACAAATATCTGAGACTAGGTAATTTGTAAAGAAAAGGGGTTTAATTGGCTCACAGATCCACAGGCTATACATGAAGCATGATGGTGGCATCTGCTTGGGTTTTGAGGAAGCCTTAGGAAACCTACAATCATGGTGGAAGGTGAAGAGAGAGCCAGCACTTCATATGGCTAGAGCAGGAGGAAAGAGGGGCAGGAGGTGCTACACACTTTTAAATGACCTCCTCTCATGAGAACTCACTCATTATCAGGAGAACAGCACCAATGGGGAAATCCATCCCCATAAGCCAATCACCTCCCACCAGGCCCCATCTCCAACACTGGGGATTACCATCTACATGAGATTTGGACTGGGGACACAGATCCAAATCATATCAGTTTGTTAGTTTTGTTTTAGATTTCTCATGGGCAATCATATTATATTACTCCTTAATGATGCTAATAGCTTCTTTTGCTTGCATTAGCACTTTTATTGGAGAAAGAGAAATAAAAGAGATTCTGTGCTTCAGCAATATCTAAATCAAAACTTGTCTTAATTTTTTTAAATGCCAACGTTTCCAATTCCATTTCATAACTTCTGGTACCCCAGACATATAAGACTACATTTAGGAATCTTAATACTTTCTAGAGCTACAAATTATTATAAGAAGAGTTATGTATTTATATTAATATTCATAATAGTTGTTTATTAGTCTGTTCTCATGCTGCTAATAAAGACATAACGGAGACTGACTGATTTATAAGCGAATGGGGTTTAATTGACTTACAGTTCCACATGGGTGGAGAGGCCTCATAATCATGGCAAAAGGTGAATGAGGAGCAAAATCACGTCTGACACAGCTACAGGCAAAAGAGCTTGTGCAGGGGAACTCCCACTTATAAAACCATCAGATCTTATGAGACTTAATCACTACCATGAGAACAGCATGGAGGAAACCATCCCTATGATTCAATTATCTCCACCTGGCTCCCCCTTTGACATGTGGGGATTATTACAATTCAAGGTGATATTTGGGTGGGGACACAGCCACACCATATCAAGTTGAATATAAAAACATAAAGTGTGGGGAGGTAAATTCAATTTCTCCAATGTCATACGGAAAGAAGGCAGAGTTTAAACCTAGGAATGTTTGGCTCCAAACCCCACATATCTGCAACCTTAACACACTAGTCATTCTTAAAATTCTTTCAAACTTACATAGACTATTCTGATTGACTTCCCCTTTTCTGTCTTAGTTCTGTCTTAGTAAGTCTTAGTTCTGTCTTAGTAAATCTTAGTTCAAAGCTTTCTAGCATTGCTTTTCCTGCTTAACTCCTCCTTTCCTATGTACGGGCAGTGCTCAAAATTATCCTTAATTGCTATTGTGTATATGAATATCATGTCTAGAAAATATTAGTGGCTCCTAGAGTGTCAATTCACCACTGATGGTCTTGGTTTATGCCTGTTGTCTAAGTGTACTGTGTTTTAGGATTTTTCCTGAATTATTTTCTGAATTAGGACTTTTGCTGAATTGTTCATTTTTTAAACAATACATTATTATTATTATTATTACGTTGTTTACATTGTTGCATTAAAATAAACTAAGATGGGCTTGTGAGACATTCACCATGTACTTCCAGCCTTTGCCATGTTTTTATTTAGATAGACTGAGTGGTCATGTTATAGTCATGTAGAAAATAATCTGATTGCTGTCACCAAAATCTATGAAGGTATGAATCTATACCTATTAATATTAATTTTAGTTATACTTTTCATTTTGTAATAATCTCATTTGCCATAAGAAAGTAATAAGAAGAAAGTGAATTTTTACAATGCAAGAAAAAGAAGCTCTGATGATGAAAAATTAACTTGCGCAAAATGCATTTCAACATTTGCAATCCAATATGAGGAGCATAGTGTCCACATGACAACGAGAAGATGAATCTGTTAAAGTGTAAGATTCTCCTTCAAAAAATAGTTATTTCAGAAGAATGCGCCTGGAGATGACGATTTAAAACATGCAGCTGTGTAGGCTGTGTTTACTCATCATTTCTGAAGCATGGTATTTCATTTAGTTGAAAGACTGTTCTTCTGAATTAATTTTGTTACTTGTTGATGCTAAATTTTCTTGGTTCAGATAAAAAGTGAAGCTTTAACTGTTACTGGATTGACTTCATTAGCAGAAAAAAATCTTTGAAAAGAGTTAAATAATGGAGGCTTTATGTCAATGTTACCTGATGTTTCAAAAATATTATCAGTGAATTCCTCTCGGAGGCCATGACAGTCATGGGGAATGTTGCTCTTTCCCCTCGAGAGAACCTGCCATAAGGGTCACAGTTGAATCTATACTTCTTCAGATCCACTGTGACATGAATGCTGAAGCCATGTTTCCCCCCCAACCTCTTCCAGCCAATGTCTTAGCATGGCAGTGGTACTAGAGCCATACAATTTCTGCCCAATACCAGACAACTCTATTGGTTAATATTTGCTGGAGGATTCCCCAATGGCCTGGATGAAAGTATCTCAGAACTGCATTATACACTTCAGCTCTTTCTTCCCATTCCTTCTTCTTTAACACCTGACTTTCACAGGTGTGGTCTGAAAGCTCGCCCTGCCTTCCGTTAATATTTGCCTTTTGTCCTTCATTGGTGTTTCCCAATAATTCTCTTGCACATCTATACTATTTTGGCTTCTGCTTCTCAGAGGACCTGAGCTGACACAGACAAGATACCTACCAATCAAAATAGAAATTGCAGCTGTGAAATAACTATTTTTATACATTCACGGAATAACTGAGTTATGACATGTTTGTGGAAAGCTTTTTTTTTTTTTTTTTTTTTTTTTAAAACCTCATGTAGCAATCTGCTTTCTCTGCTAGGTATTCATTACAATTTTAGAATTATTTGAGACCTTGAAATTCTATAATTTTGCTTTAGAATATCTCAGCTTTTTGGAAAAATATTTTGATAGAGTTTCTGTTTTATTAGGATAAACCTATATCCAGTACAAAAATGAGATTGAGAAGGCGTATAATTTTTCAGTTTCTGAATTCAGTAAAATAGGCAAAGAATTATAAATAATGATAACCTATTTGACAAATTTTGCCTTGCAAAAATATTTGTCAAAAAATATTACTTTTAATGAAACAAAAAAGATGATTTATAGGAGAACACTTGGGCTGAAATATTGATAGATTTCCACATAAAAATTAGAATAAAGAACATCCTGCATTTAACAAAATTTGCTCTAAGCTTTCTAGATACTTTGATGATCATAACCAATTTAATTAAAAATATTGAACTTGAGATAATACTGAAAATATATATATGTTTTAAAACTATATAGTAGCAGAGTATAGGAATATGGTGAATATAGGTGATTTTGTAGTATCTTCCTGATAGGTTGTTTCTTGTCTATAATGGATTAAACTGGAAATCATGGAATGAAGGTGACTCCCCTTTATTTTCTCCCATCTGGGATATCTTGCCAGGTCAATTTTCAATATGTATTTTAAATCTGTATACACTACAAACATCCTCATCTAAACTACCATCAAGTTTCACATGGATTCTTGCAGCCAACTCCTAACTGGTTTTCTAGTTTCCTTCACATTCACCATTTAACCTAGTTCAACCCAATCCTTCAAAAATTGAACATTGATGGCTGATTGTTTTTATATATTTTCAGTCTTTTTCTTTTTTCTTTTTTTTTTAATTTGAGAAAGAGTCTCACTCCATCCCCCAAGGCTGGAATGCAATGGTGTGATCTCAGCTCGCTGCAAACTCTGCTTCCCAGGTTCAAGTGATTCTCCTGCCTCAGCCTCTAGAGTAGCTGAGATTACAGGTGCCCACCACCACATCCAGCTGATTTTCATATTTTTAGAAGAGACGAGTTTTGCCATGTTTGCCAGGCAGGTCTTGAACTCCTGATCTCAAGTGATCTGCCTGCCAAGGCCTCCCAAAGTGCTTGGGATTACAGGTGTTAGCCACTGCATCTAGCCTATTTTTAGACTTCTGCTCCAAATAATCCAATGGCTTCCCATGTCAGTATAAATTCCATAGCGCTTGCAGTGGCCTATAAAGACCTTACATTTGAAACTGACCCAATGTAGTCCCATAGACAGTTTTTTTGGACATAGAAATTGGCCTTTCTGTTCAATTTCTTAAAGCTTGAAACTTACATTTGTTTTACCTGACATCCTTCCTCAGCACCCTTGGGCCTCTCAGCTGGGCCTCTCAAAGAAAGTATCAAAGAACTAAAACTCACCAGATCATCATATTCAGACAACGAAATGTCAGACCCCTCATTCATCATGATTGCTTCCTTACCCCTCCCTAGTTCCTGTTTTCCTACACATTATTACATTTCTTTCCTGCTATATAAATCTCTCATTGTAGTCAGTCAGGGAGGTGGATTTGACACTGATCTCCCATCTCCTCAGCTGCAGCACCCAATTAGAGACTTCTTCTTTGACAATAATAGTTGTCTCAGTGATTGGTTTTCTGTGCAGTGACCAGCACGTCCTAGACCAAACCCCTGGTGTTTTGGTAACATGTTATCTCCCCACTCCAAATTCCTGACATCACTTTTAACTATTCCCTGGCCTGCATGCTGAATGTGCTACAGTTGCATGGCCTTCTTAACATTCCTCAAATTTGTCAAGCAAACTCTCCTAGGCCTCAAACCTAGTCCTTCTGTTTAAAATACTATTCTCCCACATAGCTACGTAGCTTCATATTTACTATGTTAGGGTTTTTAATCAGAGTTCACCACTAGCCACCCAATCTAAAAATCTACCTTTTACTTTGTGTCCCTTTAGCCTGCTTTTCTTTTTCCATAAATTTTATCATTGCCTAATATAAGTATATACATTTATGTGTTAACTTTCTAGGCTTCTCTTTGTAAAATGTAAGTTTTAAGAAGGCAGAAATGTTTTGTTCACTGCTGTGTCACCAGAATTTTGATTAGTGTCTGTCCAGAGTAGGAATTTGATCAATATTAATTGAACTGAGTGACCGAATAATAGTTCTAATCATGTACTCCAAGGACTTCCTTCAGTTTCCCTCTATAGTAATTGTCCTTTATGCTTGCATCAGAATCTTGTGATTTTAAATAGGCATTGAGAGAAAATTTTCATGTTTCTTGCTTTCCTGCACATATTCTGAGCAGAGTCACTGATTACCTTTGTTCTAGATTAGGTTTTCAAGAATATTTATAAACAGCCTTGGAAGATAGAAGTCATGTCTCCATCTGAGACAGAAAATATTTGTTTCCCAACAGAATAATAAAGATATATTGTCTTTGGGGAAAATACAGGCAAACCCTCTGTCCATTATAAACAATTGGGGCTCCTTAAACTCAGAGTTTCTCACCTTTAACACAAACCAATGAAGGTGCAATATCACCTGGCCATTTTTGTGTTGCTCTGTAGATATTGTGGTTTGGATAACTGGTGTAAATATTGGTGCTCTGATTATGGTTATTGATGTGAGTAATAAAGTCCTTTGTATATGAAAGAGTCTTCTGGCTTACATGAAACATTTGCATGCTAATTTGTTAGCTTGCAAATATGGTTGTGTACAGTGTAACAATGTTTCGGCCAACAACAGACCACGTGTACAAAGGTGGTCCATAAGATTGTAATGGAGCTGAAAAATTATTGTAACCTAGTCACTCTGTAGCACAATGCATTACTCGTGTTTGTGGTGATACTGATGTAAACAAACCTACTGCACTGCCAGTCATATTAATGTATGGCACATACAATTATGCACAGTACGTAATACTTGGTAATAAACAACTATGTTACTGATTTATGTATTTACAATATTATACATTTTATCATTATTTTAGAATGTGCTCTTTCTACTTATAAAAAAAAACTGTGTAACAGTCTCCTTCATCAGGAGGTATTCCAGAAGAGCCATTGTTATCATAGGAGATGACAGCTCCATGCATGTTGTTACCCCTGAAGATCTTCCCGTGGGATAAGAGGTGGAGGTAAGAGACAGTGGTATTGATGATCCTGACTTTGTGTAGGCCTAGGCTAATGTGAGTGTTTTGTCTTTGTTTTTTAAAAAAAATTTTTATTTAAAAAATTAACAATAGAAAAAAGATTACAGATTAAAAGTATAAATAAATACATTTGTACATCTGAACAATTTTTTAAAGCTAAGTGTTATTACAAGAATCAAAAAGTTAAAAAATAGTTTATAAAATAAAGATGTTACCATATGCTAAGGTGAATGCTTTTATTGAAGGAATAATTTTTTACAATAAATGTAGTATAGTGTAAATGTACAGTGTTTATAAAGTCTATAGTAGTGTATAGTAATTTCCTAAGCCTTCATAGTCACTCACCGCTCACTCACTGACCCACCCAGAGCAAATTCCAGCCCTGCAAGCTTCATTAGTGATAAGTGCCCTATACAACAGTATCATTTTTTATCTTTTACATCATATTTCTTACTGTACCTTTTTATGTTTAGATACACAAATACTTTTCATTGTATTACAATTGCCTACATCATCCAGTATAGTAAAATGCTGTTTTACTATACTGTTTGTAGCCTAGGAGCAATAGGCTATCCCAAATAGCCTGGGTGCATAGTAGGCTATACCATCTAGATTGTATAAGTACACTCTATGATGTTTACGCAATGACAAAATCACTTAATGACTCATTTCTCAGAATGTATCCCTCTCATTAAACTATAAATTAATTCAGATTAAAATCTCAGACCCTTCTACTTCTTGAAAGTATGCTAGGGTCATTATCAGCTGCAATTTTTTTTTACATTTTAGAACTAATAAGATTATATCCTTAATTATTTGCATCTATCTAGAACAAACACATTCTGAGTACTAATCATTGCAATCTAAGTACTTGGGCTAGGACCACTCAGGAAATACAAAATTGAGCAATACACAATCTGTTCCTCACAGGTAAACATATATTATAAACAGATATATGTACACAAACAAATGATACAGATTGGTTATAAACAATAGGAAGATTAGGGCTGATGAAGGGACAAGAGGAATTCTTGAGGACAAAAAACCCAGGTGAACCTGCAAGGATGAATTCAATGTTATCAGAACAAGTAAGGGAAAGGGAGAGCTATTCCAGTACACCGACAGTGGAATTAGTCTTGTTTTAGTACAGCCTGGTGTGCATGCCAAGGACCCCTCAGAGTCTATAAAACGGTAGAATGAAAGAATAATACACTTTAAAATTAGAAGTCAGAGTTACATTGTGAATGATTCTATAGGATATTTATAGAGTTAGGAATGAATACTAGAAATTCATGAAATAGTGTATGTGTGCGTGTGTGTGTGTGTGTGTGTGTATGTATGACTTTTCTCCAAAAATGTTTTTTTCTTTTGTTTTTAAATGTAGATGAAAAAATCATCTCTGTTTTATTGAGGTCTTTTGGGAGAAGAGAGAAAAACTAAAGACAGCTGTGTTTTGCAATAATTTACATAAAATGTGGTAAGAGCTCACATTCAAGAGATATCTTAGTTGTAGAGTAAGGCACCTGTGGTTAATAATTGGGTCTCAAAACATGAAGAAAAAGAAAATTTGAAGATAATTGGAAGCTTTCAACTTGAGAACATGAAAAGTTTCTCAGGACATCACCATGGAAGTTTATAATAAGAGCAGCATTTTTTTTTTTTTCTTTTGACAGAGTCTTGCTCTGTTGCCCAGGCTGGAGTGCAGTGGCATGATCTTGGCTCACTGCAACTTCTGCCTCCCAGGTTCAACTGATTCTCCTGCCTCTGCCTCCCAAGTAGCTGGGACTACAGGCATGTGCCACCATGCCTGGCAATTTTTTTTGTATTTTTAGTAGAGATGGGGTTTCATTGTGTTAGCCAGGATGGTCTTGATCTCCTGACCTCATGATGCGCCCTCCTCATCCTCCCAAAGTGCTAGGATTACAGGCATGAGCCACCATGCCCACCAAGAGCAGCATGTTTTTAAAGAGAAGATAATGAGCTTACTGATGGACCTACGGAATTACAGGTGTTGCCAAGGATCAAGTGAGCAATACTGAGTAGACCTTTACGAATGGAATTCTGGAGCTCAGATTAAAGTTGGGAGTTATACATATAAAGTATAAAATTGAGTTATTGTTGACTATTAATTTCATTTTTATTTCTTCTTAATTATTTTTGTATTTTAATTTTTGATTTAAAAAATATAACTTGGGGGGTACAAGTGCAGCTTTCTCACATATATTGCATGGTGTGAAGTCAAAGCTTTTAGTGTACCCAAAAGATAATTTTTCAACTCTTATCCTCCTTCCACCTTCTCACCTTTTGTAGTCTTCAGTGTCTGTTTTTCTACTCTGTATGTCTGTGTGTACCTATTATTTAGTTCCCACTTAAAAGTGAGAACTTGAGACATTTTCCTTTCTGTTTCCAAATTATTCAACTTAGGATAATAGCCTCCAGTTCCATCTATGTTGCTGCAAAATACATTATTTTATTCTTTTTTTATGGCAGAGTAGTAGTTTATATTGTGTGTGTGTGTGTATATAGAGTGTGTATGTATAGATGCTTATATAGAGATGCAGGGTGTGGGTGTATATATGTATACACACATAAAATACTACTCACATGTGTGTATATATGTATACACACACATATATATACACATGCAATGTGTATGTATACACACACACACACACACACAACATTTTCTTTATTCAGTCATCCACTCATGGACAGGTTGATTCCATATCTTTGCTAATGTGAATAGAGCTGTGATAAACATACAATTGCAGGTATCTTTTTGATACAATGATTTCTTTCTGTTTGTGCATGTACTCAATAGTGGGATTGCTGGATTGAATGGTAGTTCTATTTTTGATTCTTTGAGAAATCTTCATACTGTTTTCCATACAGGCTTTACTATAATTTCCATTCCCACCAATGGTGTGTAAGTATTCCCTTTTCTCTACATCCTTGCCAACATCAGTTGTTTTACAACTTTTTAATAGTAGCCATTCTGACTGGTGTGAGATGGTATCTCACTGTGGTTTTAATTTTCATTTCTCTGATGATTAGTGATATTAGTATTTTTATATGTTTTTTGGCCATTTGTATGTCTTCTTTTAAAAAAATGTCTGTTCGTGTCCTTTGCCCACTTTTTAATGGGCGAAGTTGTTTGAGTTTGAGTTGTTTGAGTTCCTTGAAAATTCTGGATATTAGCCCTTTGTTGGATGCATCATTTGCAAATATTTTTTCCAATTTCATAGGTTGTTTTCTCTGTCGATTGTTTCTTTTGCTGCACAGAAGCTTCTTAGTTTGTTTCATTGTTTATTTTTGTTTTTACTGTATTTGCTTTTGATTACTTAGTGATAAATTTTTTATCAAGGCTAGTGTCTGGAAGAATTTTTCCTAGGTTTTCTTCTAGGGTTTTCAAAGTTTCAGGTCTTAAGTTTAAGCCTTTAATCCCATCTTCTGTTAATTTTTGTACACGGTGAGAGCTCGAGATCAGTGGTTTTAAATGTCTGGGGTTAAATGTTTTGAACTGTCATTTAAAAATCTTTGTGCTTTTATATTATAGTCAAACATTGTAGCCTCTGTGTGTGTTTGCCATTTCTAAATTTCCAGTGTGAGAAACTACCAACAATTTAATTTCCTGCAAACTAATATATTTGGATAATTTTTCAAAGTTTTCTTTGCAAGTGTACGTAATCAGTCGAGTATTTGTTCTATGGTATTTGCAAACAGTGTTTATGTCTCTTTGTCATAATATTTATATACTTATTTATTCAAATATGTATATAGATTCAAATCTACTATAAGACTTCTGTGTAAACATCATATATTAAACACAAACATTTAATTTACTTGATTCTAACTGTCCAACAAAGAGATTTATTTTATGATATTGATCCAGAAGAAAGGATATGTAGACTACAAGAAAAAGTGGTGGCTAATGAGAACTTTCAACCGGACAGCAGTAAATAGGAGTGAAAGATTGGAAAAGCCAAGACACAAAACCATTTGTGTTGCAGAGTTGAGGAAAGGCTCTAAAATCAAAAGCATGAGATTCCTCTTGTGGCTGGTGGATGATTGAAGTGAGGAAAGAGAAGCACTGCTGGAATTGAAGAATTGGTTAAAGCAATACATGAGAAGTTGGTTGGGCTTTGGATACCCCTCACCACGCAACGCAACCGAGAAATTATTCTCTCCTCAGTCTAAGAGGATCCATGGCATTTACTCTCTGAAGATGTTGAATCAGACGGCCTGGGAATTAAGTGACAGGAGGCTGAGTGTGGGGATGTCTTATGCCTTACTGAAACTGATGGAATAAGTGGAAATCTGCTTGATGAAAGGTGAGATCACATATTTTCTCCTTTGGACTCTGAGATCACCAGCATTTCCGAGGCAATCAGTTTCACTCATGCAGGTGAAATGGCAATCATGTCTCTGGAGCCTCCTTATCATATGGGAAGGGCCATTCAGAGATCACCAGAAACTTTGAGGAAAATATCTAAAATACGATAATAAGACATATACTGATTTTTATAGATTTATTATTTTTTTCCTACTTAATTTGTCAGGTTCTGGGAATGATGTCTCAAAACTTCTAAGAGAAAATTGATGGACTTTAAAAATATTTTTCTTTATGCTTGTGAATTCAATTAATTCTTAATAATTTTTTTCTGGTTATCTGTTTTATACTATGTTTGATTATCTGATTAAGATTGACAATATTGTGAAAAAAAACAGGTAGTGTTCTGCCTTAAATTAATTTAACGCATTTGGATAAAATACAGAGATGATCATACTTTGCTATTTTACTCTTCAATTACAGATATAATAAACACAATTAAATGAATATAATATACAAAACAAACACAAAGCAAAAGAAGGTAGCTGCTATTTATTTGCTGACTGACTTACTTGGTTTGCCAAGAAATGGAGGACTAATTTAGAATAAAATTACAGATGTGAGAATAAAGCAGAATTTTAGTGTTAATCGTACAAGGTAGTTATTTTAAAATTTTGCTAATTTTAGACACATTTATTTTACTACATTTATTTTTCATTACAAAAATTTTTGCCCAAATTTGTTTTCAAAATTTGATCTAATTTATAAAGATGAGTATAGTCCATTTAAGAATATTTAAATCGCCTACCATACAGCTTTGTAATAGGAAAATATATCATCTATGTTTTACACCAAAGCTTATTCTATTTTAAAATAAGTCTGTTTTTATAAAGGTGACATGATATGTATATATTTTTAAATTAATATACTTTATTTTTTGAAGTCATTTTAGATTACAGAACAACTGAGTTGAAAGCACACAGAGTTCTCACATACCTCTGCACCATCTTCTGCTCCTGCCTCCAGTTTCTTCTATTATTAACATCTTGAATGAGAGTTGTACATTTGTGTAATTGGTGAAACAATATTGATATATTAGTATTAACTAACTCCCATAGTTTAAGGTTCAGTCTTTGTGTTATAATTTCTATAGATTTTGACAAACCTATGATGACATGTCTCCTCCATCATAGTATCATACACAATAGTTTCACTGCCGTAAAAATACCCTGTGTTCCACCTGTTTATTCCTTCTTCCCTTTCAAACGCTTGTTAACTATTGATCTTTTTTGGATCTTTCTGGTTTTCTCTTTTATGGAACATCGTTTACTTGGAATCATACATTATGTAGTCTCTTCAGATTGGCCTATTTCACATAGTAATATGCATTTAAAGTTCCTATATATTATTTGGTGGCTTGATAGTTCCTTTCTCTTTTTTTGGCAACTTGTATTCTAGATACTGGAAGTACATATGCAGGTTTGTTACATGGGTATATTGCACCCAGGTAGTGAGCATAGTACCCAATAGGTAGTTTTTCATTCCACACCCCCTTTCCTTCCTCCCACTTCTAGTAGTCCTCAATGTCTATTGCTGCCATCATTATATCTATGTGTGCTCAGTATTTAGCTCCCAGTTATAAGTGTGACATGTGCTATTTGGTTTTCTGCTCCTGAATTAATTAACTTAGGTTTATGCCTCCAGCTACAAACACATTGATGCAAAGGACATGATTTTTATCTTTTTTTTTTTTTTACAGTAGCACAGTATTCCATGGTGTATGTTTTCTTTATCCAGTTTACCATTTACCATCCACATTTTCTTTATCCAGTTCACCACTGATGAGTACCTAGGTTGATTACATGTCTTTACTGTTGTGACTAGTGTGATGATAAACATATGAGTACATCTGTCTTTTTGGTATTCTGATCTGTTTTCCTTTGGGTATTATACTGGGTAATGTGATTGCTGGTCAAATGGTAGCACTGTTTGGAGTTCTTTGCAAAATCTCCAAACTACTTTCCACAGTGACTGAATAAATTTACATTCCCCCAAGAGTGTATAAGGTTCTCTGTTCTCTGCATCCTTGTCAGCAGCTGTTGCTTTTTGACTTTTTAGTAACAGCCATTCTGACTGGTGTGAGATTATCTCATTGTGGGTTATAATTTGCATTTTTCTGATAATTACTGATGATGAACACTTGTTTAAATATTTGTTGGCTACTTCTATTTCTTCTTTTGAAAAGTGTGTGTTCATGTCCTTTTCCCTTTTATTAAT
This sequence comes from Pongo pygmaeus, assembly GCF_028885625.2. Classification (NCBI taxonomy): domain Eukaryota; kingdom Metazoa; phylum Chordata; class Mammalia; order Primates; family Hominidae; genus Pongo; species Pongo pygmaeus. The sequence goes on along the minus strand of NC_085930.1, from coordinate 13,277,291 downwards.
GGGATTATTTGGTTTTTGCTTGTTGAGTTGTTTGAGTTCCTGATAGATTCTGGATATTAGCCCTTAGTCAGATGCATAGTTTGCAAATGTTTTCTCCCATTCTGTAGGTTATCCATACACTCTATTGATAGCTTCTTTCACTGTGCACAAGCTCTTTAGTTTGATTAGGTCACATTTGTCGATTTTTGCTTTTGTTGCAATTGTTTTAGGGGATTTAGCCAAAAATTTTTGCCAAGGCTGATGATGAAAATGGTATTTCCTAGGTTTTCTTCTAGAAAGGTGATAGTTTGAATTCTTAAATTTAAATCTTTAATTCATCTTAATTTTTGTAGATGGTGAAAGGTAAGGGTCCAGTTTCCTTCTTCTGCATATGGCTAGCCAGTTAGCCTAGCAACATTTATTGAACAGGGAGTCCTTTACTCGTTGCTTGTATTTGTTGGCCTTGCTGGAGATCAGATGGCTGTAGGTGTTCAGCTTTATTTCTGAGTTTTCTATTCTGTTCCATTTTCCTATGTGTCTATCTTTGTACCGGTACCATGCTGTTTTCATTACTATATCCTTAGAGTTTAGTTCGAAGTCAGGTAGTGTGATGACTCCACTTTGTTCTTTTTGCTTAGGATTGCTTTGTCTTTTCAGGTTATTTTTTGCTTCCATATGAATTTTAGAATAGCTGTTTTCTAACTCTATGAAGAATGACATTGGTAAATAGATAGGAACAATATTGAATCTGTAAATTGCTTGTAGTGTTATGGCCATTTTAATGATATTGATTCCTCCAATCCATGATTATGGAATGTTTTTCCATTTATTTGTGTCATCTCTGATTTATTTAGGCAGTGTTTGGTGGTTTTCCTTACAGAGATCTTTCATCTCTTTGGTTAGCTGAATTTCTAGGTATTTCATTTTCTTTGTGGCTGTTGTAAATGGGATTTCATTACTGATTTTACTCTCAATCTGGACATTATTGGTGTATAGAAATGCTACTAATTTTTGTACATTGATTTTGTATTGTGAAACTTTTATTAAAGTCATTTATCAGTTGTAGTAGACTTCTGATGGAGTCTATAGAGTTTTCTAGGTATAAAATAATATCATCATCACAGAGGGACAGTCAGGCTTCTTCTATTGGAATGTGTTTTCTTTCTTTCTCTTGCATGATTGCTTTGACTACAACTTCAAGAACTAAGTTGAACAGGAGTGGTGAGAGTGAGCATCCTTGTCTATTCTAGTTCCTAATAGAAATGGTTCCAGCTTTTGCCTGTTCAGTAGGTTGCTGACTGTTGGAGTTTTATAGATGGCTTTTATTATTTTGAGGTATGGTCCTTCAATGCTAGTTTATTGGGGTTTTTATCATGAATGGATGTTGAATATTATCAAATTAATTTTTTGCGTATATTGTGATGATCATGTGGTTCTTATTTTTAATTCTGTTGATGTGGTGAATCACATTTATTGATTTGCGTATGTTGAACCAGCCTTGCATTCCAGGAATAAAGCCTACTTGATTGTAGTGTGCTAATTTTTTGCTAGATTTAGTGTTGCTATATTTAGTTTGCTAGTGTTTTGTTGAGTATTTTTACATCTAGGTTCATTAGCTGTATTCACCTGAAGTTTTCATTTTTCATTGTGTGTCTGGCAGATTTGGGTTATTAGGCAGATGCTGGCTTCAGAGAATGAGTTAGGAGGAGCCCTTCCTCCTGAATTTTTTGGAATACTTTCAATAAGATTGGTACCACATCTTCGTTGCACATCTGGTAAAATTCAGCTGTGAATCATCTGCTCCAGGGCTTTTATGGTTGATAGATTTTTTTATATATCAAATTCAATTTCAGATCTCAATATTGGTCTATTCAGGGTTTCAGTCTCTTTCTGATTCAATCTGGGGAGATTGTATATTTCTGACAATTTATCCGTTTACTTCAGATTTTCTAATTTATGTACATAGAGTTGTTCATAGTATTCTCTGAAGATCTTTTGTATTCCTGTGGGATCAGCTGTAATGTCATCTTTATCATTTCTGATTGTACTTATTTGGATCTTTTCTCTTTTTCTTTATTAATTTAGCTAGCCATTTATCAAACTTTTTTGTTTTTAAAGAATTGACTGTTGGTTTCTTTGATTTTTTTATGAATTTTTTTGCATCTCAATTTTATTCACTTCTCTAATTTAGTCATTTCTTTTCTTTGACTAGCTTTTAGGTTGGTTTGTTATTTTTTTCCTGGCTCTTTTAGATTCAGAGTTAGATTAATTTGAAATCTTTCTAAGTTCTTGATGAAGGCATTTACCACTGTGAACTTTACTCTTTATACTGCTTTACCTGTATCCCAGAGATTTTGGTAAGTTATGTCTCTATTTTTATTTAATTCAAAGAATTTTTTTTTACTTTTGCCTTAATGTCAATATTTACCCAGGAATTATTCCAGGAGTCAGTTGTTTAATTTCCGTGTGTACTTTTGAGAGATCTTGATATTGATTTCTATTTTTACTGCACTGCTGTCCAAGAGTGTGCTTGGAATGCTTTTGAATTCTTTGCATTTATATGCTTGCTTTATCACTGAGCATGCAGTCAATTTTCGATTATGTTGCATGTGCAGATGAGAAGAATGTATATTTGGTGGTTGGTGGGTAGAGTGTTCTGTAGGTATCTATTAGGTTTAATTGGTAAAGTGTAAAGTTTAAATCCAGAGTTTGTTAGTTTTTCTCCTCAATGATCTGTCTAATGCTTTCAGTGATGTGTTGAAGTCCTCTACTATTATCGTGTGGCTAGGACATTTCCTAGTTCAAAAGCACTTGCTTTATAAATCTAGGTGTTCCGGTGTTGGGTGCATAGAAATTTAGGACAGATAGTTAAGTCCTCTTGTTGGATTGTACTCTTTATCATTATGCAATGTCCTTCTTTCTCCTTCTTGTTATAGGTTTAAAATTCGTTTTATCTGATATAAAAATACAGATTCCTGCTATTTTTTTGTTTTCCATTTGCATGACAGATCTGACTCCATCTGCTTTGAACCTGTTGGTGTTGCTACATGTCAGTTGGGTCTTTTGCATCCAGCAGACAGTTGGGTCTTATCTTTTTATTCATATTGTCACTTTATGTCTTTTAAAAGGGGCATTTAGCCCATTTACATTCAGGGTTAGTATCGATATTGATATGTGAGATTTTTGATCCTGTTGCTGTGTTGTTAGCTGGTTGTTATGTAGACTCAATTGTGTAATTGCTTTATAGTTCCTGTGGGCTGTGTGCTTAAGTACGTTTTTGTGTTAGCAGATGTCAGTCTTTTGTTACCATCTTTAGCATTCCCTTAAGGGCTTAGTTGATATGCATTCCCTCAGCCTTTGCTTGTGTGATAAAGATTTTGTTGGGGGAGGAGCCAAGATGGCCGAATAGGAACTGCTCCGGTCTAGAGCTCCCAGCGTGAGTGACGCAGAAGACGGGTGATTTCTGCATTTCCATCTGAGGTACCGGGTTCATCTCACTAGGGAGTGCCAGACAGTGGGCGCAGGTCAGTGGGTGAGTGCACCGTGCACCAGCCAAAGCAGGGGCGAGGCATTGCCTCACTCGGGAACTCGGGAAGCGCAAGGGGTCAGGGAGTTCCCTTTCCAGGGGTGACAGACGGCACCTGGAAAATCGGGCCACTCCCACCCGAATACTGTGCTTTTCCGACGGGCTTAGGAAACGGTGCCCCAGGAGATTATAGCCCGCACCTGGCTCAGAGGGTCCTACGCCCACGGAGTCTCGCTGATTGCTAGCACAGCAGTCTAGATCAAACAGCAAGTTGGCAGCGAGGCTGGGGGAGGGGAGCCCACCATTGCCCAGGCTCGCTTAGGTAAACAAAGCAGCTGGGGAGCTTGAACTGGGTGGAGCCCACCACAGCTCAAGGAGGCCTGCCTGCCTCTGTAGGCTCCACCTCTGGGGGCAGGGCACAGACAAACAAAAAGACAGCAGTAAGCTCTGCAGACTTAAATGTCCCTGTCTGACAGCTTTGAGGAGAGCAGTGGTTCTCCCAGCACGCAGCTGGAGATCTGAGAACCGGCAGACTACCTCCTTAAGTGGGTCCCTGACCCCTGACCCCCGAGCAGCCTAACTGGGAGGCACCCCCCAGCAGGGGCAGACTGACACCTCACACGGCTGGCCAGGTACTCCAACAGACCTGCAGCTGAGGGTCCTGTCTGTTAGAAGGAAAACTAACAGAAAGGACATCCACACCAAAAACCCATCTGTACATCACCATCATCAAAGACCAAAAGTAGATAAAACCACAAAGATGGGGAAAAAACAGAGCAGAAAAACTGGAAACTCTAAAAAGCAGAGTACTTCTCCTCCTCCAAAGGAACGCAGTTCCTCACCAGCAACGGAACAAAGCTGGACGGAGAATGACTTTGACGAGATGAGAGAAGAAGGCTTCAAACGATCAAATTACACTGAGCTACGGGAGGATATTCAAACCAAAGGCAAAGAAGTTGAAAACTTTGAAAAAAATTTGGAAGAATGTATAACTAGAATAACCACTACAGAGAAGTGCTTAAAGGAGCTCATGGAGCTGAAAACCAAGGCTCGAGAACTACGTGAAGAATGCAGAAGCCTCAGGAGCCGATGCAATCAAATGGAAGAAAGCGTATCAGCGATGGAAGATGAAATGAATGAAATGAAGCGAGAAGGGAAGTTTAGAGAAAAAAGAATAAAAAGAAACGAGCAAAGCCTCCAAGAAATATGGGACTATGTGAAAAGACCAAATCTACGTCTGATTGGTGTACCTGAAAGTGACGGGGAGAATGGAACCAAGTTGGAAAACACTCTGCAGGATATTATCCAGGAGAACTTCCCCAATCTAGCAACGCAGGCCAACATTCAGATTCAGGAAATACAGAGAACGCCACAAAGCTACTCCTCGAGAAGAGCAACTCCAAGACACATAATTGTCAGATTCACCAAAGTTGAAATGAAGGAAAAAATGTTAAGGGCAGCCAGAGAGAAAGGTCGGGTTACCATCAAAGGGAAGCCCATCAGACTCACAGCAGATCTCTCAGCAGAAACCCTACAAGCCAGAAGAGAGTGGGGGCCAATATTCAACATTCTTAAAGAAAAGAATTTTCAACCCACAATTTCATATCCAGCCAAACTAAGCTTCATAAGTGAAGGAGAAATAAAATACTTTACAGACAAGCAAATGCTGAGAGATTTTGTCACCACCAGGCCTGCCCTAAAAGAGCTCCTGAAGGAAGTGCTAAACATGCAAAGGCACAACCGGTACCAGCCACTGCAAAATCATGCCATAATGTAAAGACCATCGAGACTAGGAAGAGACTGCATCAACTAACGAGCAAAATAACCAGCTAACATCATAATGACAGGATCCAATTCACACAGAACAATATTAACTTTAAATGTAAATGGACTAAATGCTCCAATTAAAAGACACAGACTGGCAAATTGGATAAAGACTCAAGACCCATCAGTGTGCTGTATTCAGGAAACCCATCTCACGTGCAGAGACACACACAGACTCAAAATAAAAGGATGGAGGAAGATCTATCAAGCAAATGGAAAACAAAAAAAGGCACGGGTTGCAATCCTAGTCTCTGATAAAACAGACTTTAAACCAACAAAGATCAAAAGAGACAAAGAAGGCCATTACATAATGGTAAAGGGATCAATTCAACAAGAAGAGCTAACTATCCTAAATACATATGCACCCAATACAGGCGCACCCAGATTCATAAAGCAAGTCCTGAGTGACCTACAAAGAGACTTAGACTCCCACACATTAATAATGGGAGACTTTAACACCCCACTGTCAACATTAGACAGATCAATGAGACAGAAAGTCAACAAGGATACCCAGGAATTGAACTCAGCTCTGCACCAAGCGGACCTAATAGACATCTACAGAACTCTCCACCCCAAATCAACAGAATATTCATTTTTTTCAGCACCACACCACACCTATTCCAAAATTGACCACATACTTGGAAGTAAAGCTCTCCTCAATAAATGTAAAAGAATAGAAATTATAACAAACTATCTCTCAGATCACAGTGTAATCAAGCTAGAACTCAGGATTAAGAATCTCACTCAAAACCGCTCAACTACATGGAAACTGAACAACCTGCTCCTGAATGACTACTGGGTACATAACGAAATGAAGGCAGAAATAAAGATGTTCTTTGAAACCAACGAGAACCAAGACACAACATACCAGAATCTCTGGGATGCATTCAAAGCAGTGTGTAGAGGGAAATTTATAGCACTAAATGCCCATAAGAGAAAGCAGGAAAGATCCAAAATTGACACCCTACCATCACAATTAAAAGAACTAGAAAAGCAACAGCAAACACATTCAAAAGCTAGCAGAAGGCAAGAAATAACTAAAATCAGAGCAGAACTGAAGGAAATAGAGACACAAAAAAACCTTCAAAAAATTAATGAATCCAGGAGCTGGTTTTTTGAAAGGATCAACAAAATTGATAGACCGCTAGCAAGATTAATAAAGAAAAAAAGAGACAAGAATCAAATAGATGTAATAAAAAATGATAAAGGGGAGATCACCACCGATCCCACAGAAATACAAACTACCATCAGAGAATACTACAAACACCTCTACGCAAATAAACTAGAAAATCTAGAAGAAATGGATAAATTCCTCCACACATACACCCTCCCAAGACTAAACCAGGAAGAAGTTGAATCTCTGAATAGACCAATAACAGGAGCTGAAATTGTGGCAATAATCCATAGCTTACCAACCAAAAAAAGTCCAGGACCAGATGGGTTCACAGCTGAATTCTACCAGAGGTACAAGGAGGAACTGGTACCATTCCTTCTGAAACTATTCCAATCAATAGAAAAAGAGGGAATCCTCCCTAACTCATTTTATGAGGCCAGCATCATCCTGATACCAAAGCCTGGCAGAGACACAACAAAAAAAGAGAATTTTAGACCAATATCCTTGATGAACATTGATGCAAAAATCCTCAATAAAATACTGGCAAACAGAATCCAGCAGCACATCAAAAAGCTTATCCACCATGATCAAGTGGGCTTCATCCCTGGGATGCAAGGCTGGTTCAATATACACAAATCAATAAATGTAATCCAGCATATAAACAGAACCAAAGACAAAAACCACATGATTATCTCAATAGATGCAGAAAAGGCCTTTGACAAAATTCAACAACCTTTCATGCTAAAAACTCTCAATAAATTAGGTATTGATGGGACATATCTCAAAATAATAAGAGCTATCTATGACAAACCCACAGCCAATATCATACTGAATGGGCAAAAACTGGAAGCATTCCCTTTGAAAACTGGCACAAGACAGGGATGCCCTCTCACCGCTTCTATTTAACATAGTGTTGGAAGTTCTGGCCAGGGCAATTAGGCAGGAGAAGGAAATAAAGGGTATTCAATTAGGAAAAGAAGAAGTCAAATTGTCCCTGTTTGCAGATGACATGATTGTATATCTAGAAAACCCCATTGTCTCAGCCCAAAATCTCCTTAAGCTGATAAGCAACTTCAGCAAAGTCTCAGGATACAAAATCAATGTACAAAAATCACAAGCATTCTTATACATCAATAACAGACAAACAGAGAGCCAAATCATGAGTGAACTTCCATTCACAATTGCTTCAAAGAGAATAAAATACCTAGGAATCCAACTTAAAAGGGATGTGAAGGACCTCTTCAAGGAGAACTACAAACCACTGCTCAAGGAAATAAAAGAGGATACAAACAAATGGAAGAACATTCCATGTTCATGGGTAGGAAGAATCAATATTGTGAAAATGGCCATCCTTCCCAAGGTAATTTACAGATTCAATGCCATCCCTATCGAGTCACCAATGACTTTCTTCACAGAATTGGAAAAAACTACTTTGAAGTTCATATGGAACCAAAAAAGAGCCCGCATCGCCAAGTCAATCCTAAGTGAAAAGAACAAAGCTGGAGGCATCACACTACCTGACTTCAAACTCTACTACAAGGCTACAGTAACCAAAACAGCATGGTACTGGTACCAAAACAGAGATATAGATCAATGGAACAGAACAGAGCCCTCAGAAATAATGCCACATATCTACAACTATCTGATCTTTGACAAACCTGACAAAAACAAGCAATGGGGAAAGGATTCCCTATTTAATAAATGGTGCTGGGAAAACTGGCTAGCCATATGTAGAAAGCTGAAACTGGTTCCCTTCCTTACACCTTATACAAAAATCAATTCAAGATGGATTAAAGACTTAAACGTTAGACCTAAAACCATAAAAACCCTAGAAGAAATCCTAGGCATTACCATTCAGGACATAGGCATGGGCAAGGACTTCATGTCTAAAACACCAAAAGCAATGGCAACAAAAGCCAAAATTGACAAATGGGATCTAATTAAACTAAAGAGTTTCTGCACAGCAAAAGAAACTACCATCAGAGTGAACAGGCAACCTACAAAATGGGAGAAAATTTTCGCAACCTACTCATCTGACAAAGGGCTAATATCCAGAATCTACGATGAACTCCAACAAATTTACAAGAAAAAAACAAAACAACCCCATCAAAAAGTGGGCGAAGGACATGAACAGACACTTCTCAAAAGAAGACATTTATGCAGCCAAAAAACACATGAAAAAATGCTCACCATCACTGGCCAGCAGAGAAATGCAAATCAAAACCACAATGAGATACCATCTCACACCAGTTAGAATGGCAATCATTCAAAAGTCCGGAAACAACAGGTGCTGGAGAGGATGTGGAGAAACAGGAACACTTTTACACTGTTGGTGGGACTGTAAACTAGTTCAACCATTGTGGAAGTCAGTGTGGCGATTCCTCAGGGATCTAAGACTAGAAATTCCATTCGACCCAGCCATCCCATTACCGGGTATATACCCAAAGGACTATAAATCATGCTGCTATAAAGACACATGCACACGTATGTTTATTGTGGCATTATTCACAATAGCAAAGACTTGGAACCAACCCAAATGTCCAACAATGATAGACTGGATTAAGAAAATGTGGCACATATACACCATGGAATACTATGCAGCCATAAAAAATGATGAGTTCATGTCCTTTGTAGGGACATGGATGACATTGGAAATCATCATTCTCAGTAAACTATCGCAAGAAGAAAAAACCAAACACCGCATATTCTCACTCATAGGTGGGAATTGAACAGTGAGAACACATGGACACAGGAAGGTGAACATCACACTTTGGGGACTGTTGTGGGGTGGGGGGAGGGGGGAGGGATAGCATTGGGAGATATACCTAATGCTAGATGACGAGTTAGTGGGTGCAGCGCACCAGCATGGCACATGTATACATATGTAACTTACCTGCTCATTGTGCACATGTACCATAAAACCTAAAGTATAATAATAATAATAAAATTAAAAATTAAAAAAATATATAGCATAATAAACACGTAAACCAAAAAAAAAAAAAAAAGATTTTGTTTCTGTTTCACTTATGAACCATAGCTTGACAGCATATGAGATTCTTGGTTGGAATTTCTTTTTCTTTAAGGATGCTAAAAATAGGCCCCCAGTTTCTTCTGGCTTGTTAAGTTTTCTGCTGAGAGGCCTGCTGCTAGCTTGATGCGGTTGCCTCTGTACATGACTTGACCCTTCTCTGTAGCTGCCTTGACTTACTCTTTTGCATTGACCTAGGTGAATTTGATGACTATGTACTTTGGGAATCATCTTGGATTGTATCTACTCAGGGTTCTCTGCTTTTCTTGAATTTGTACATTCTCCTTTGAGATTAGGGAAACCATAGTAGACTATCTTATCAAATGTATTTCCCAAGTTGTTTATTCTGTCTTTCCTCTTTCAGGTGTGCTGATGAGTCATAGATTGTTTTTCTCTTTACATAATCTCACATTTCTCAGGAGTTTTGTTTATTTTCTTAAAATTCTTTTTTCTTTATTTTTGCCTGATTGAGTTTATTTGAAGATTGGTCTTTGGACTCAGAGATTCTTTCCTCAATTTGGTCTGTTCTGCTGTTAATACTTTCAGTTATATTATGAAATTCTTGTAGTGAATTTTTTAACTCTAGAAGTTCAGTTTGGTTCTTTTTTAAAGTGGCAATTTTATTTTCCAGCTCTTGGATTGTTTCATTGCATTTTTTGGATTTCTTGGATTGGATTTCAACCTGCCTCTGAATCCCAATGAGTTTCTTTGCTATCCAAATTCTTTATTCTATGTCCGTCATTTTTTCATTTCTAAGTGACTAAGAACCACTGCTGGGGAGCTAGTTGATTTGTTTGGATGTAAGAGTGCACTCTGGCTTTTCAAATTGTTAGAGTTCTTGGCTATGGTTCTTTCTCATATGGGAAGATTAGTGTTTCTTTAACTATGGTGTAATTTGAGTATAGTCAGTTGATTCCTTTCTGGATGTTTTCAGAGGGCCAAGGCTCTGTGCAGGATCTTTATTTTTGGCTAGAATATTTTCCTTGGTTTCATAGCAGGACAAAGTAGCAAGGTATTTTTGGTGTTCTACTTTGGGCTGCAATCTAGTAGATAGCACTTAAGAGTTATGGCCAGAAGATAGGCTCTTACTCAGCCATGTGGCTCCTTTTTATTTCCTCATGTTTGTAGCCATGCTTTATGATGCAGTGAGAGAGGTGACCCCTCCATCGGGTTTGCTCCTGAGACTTGAGGGTGCCCCTTCTGATCAGTGGCACTGGGCTCTCATTTTTTTAATTAGATGTTCTGGGCTGCACGGCTCCCTCAGGCAGAGGCCATGGCAGTGAGACAGGCCACACCTTTCCTAGGCTGGCCCTGTGGAGGGAGGCAGGCCCTGCTCTCCACAGCAACCCAGGAACCCATGTGACTCACCCCTCTAAGTGCTCTGAGAGCTTGGGCTCTTCCGTTTAAGTGTTGTCCACAGATTTTGGCTTAACACTCCTAAGCTCCTTACTGCAGCCCTGGGTAAAGCTCAGGCTTTTTGTTCCTTTCTCAGCTCAGGAGCACCAAGGGTGGGGACCTTAGCAGTGGCAATGGCAGAGGCCCTGTCATTGTCCCTGGGAGCTCCACCTCAGAGAAACAGAGAACCGCTGCCCATGAGAATGATCATCCTGGGTGGGGTGGCTGCACTCTGGGCCCAAGCCAGGGTCTCTGATTGGCGAAGAGCCAGGAAGACATGCTGACCTTTTCTCTGTTTGGCAGCTGCAGCATGTTGGAGGGGCAAGGTAAGGTCTCAGGCTCTGTGTTCTCTGCCCCACCGGTCCAGAACCACTGTGTGGGGTGGGGCAGCGAGGGCAGCTATCGCTGTGGGCAGTAGCAGAGCGGCTGTCAGTTGCCTCTGGAGACCACCCCGGAGACACACAAAATTGCTGCCAATGGGAATGTTCAGCTGGTGCTGGGGCAGCTACCCTGTAGCCCAAGCCGAGGCCCTGCCTAGTGAAAAGCAGGGGTGTTAGAGGCTCACAAGGAAGACAGTCTGTCCTCCTCTCTATAGAATAGCGGCTGTGTGCTGTAGGCATGCAAAAGCCATCAGGGACTTTGTTTCTTTCCCAGCCTGGGGGATGCAAGGGTGGGTACTGCTGTGGTGGCAGTGGCAGAAAGCCTATCATTTGTCTCTGGGAGCTCCACTCGAGAGAAATGTAGAGCCACCACTAACTGAAATGATCAGGTGAGAGTAAGGCAGCTATGTTGAGGGCCCAGGCCAGGAGCCCTGCCCACTGAGGAGTAGCAGGGGTAGGGATGGCATGGAAAACAGTCTGGCCACTGTTCTACAAGGTAGCTGTGGTGTGCTGGAGGCCTGTGACAGTTTTGAGGCTCTTCACTCCTCCAGCCTAAGGGAAGCAGGGGTGGAAACTGTAGGCAGACCTATTGGTTACCTCTGGGAGCTTTATCCCAGAGAAATGCAGAGTTGCAGCTGACTGGAGTACTCAGGTGTGGGTGAGGTGGCTGTGCTGGGGTCCCAGGCTGGTAGGCTTTGCCTGGTGAGGTTGGGTCTGCAGTCCTTTGGTCCCTCAGCACCATGTACATGGCCCCTAACCTAGTGGCACACAGTACAGCCTGGGCTCTCTTGTTGGTAGATCTGTGGCAGCTGGCGCTGGGGTGCTCAAGGATCCAAGGCCTGTCGGGCTCCACGTGGGCCTGAGCAGCAGCTCTGCTCAGACTCCATGTAGGTCTGCGGGTGGGGGGTGGGTCAGGAGAGATCTCATATGCCCAGGATGGCAAACATTCATGGAAGAAGTTTGGGTTCCTCAGGGCTCTCACTCACTCACCCTTTCCCCCATGTAGGGAGCCTACCCTGGCTCTACACCAGTCCCAGGTAGGTGGCTGTCCTGCCTGGCTGCCCTCTGCTCCCCGTGGGTCACTGTTGCTTCCTTGATGAATCCCAGTGTGGCCTCATGGATAACCCGCCTCAAGAGCTAGTGTTTACTTGCCACTCTCTCCTCTCTGTAATAGTGGCACACACTAGCTGCTTCTAGTCACCCATTGTGGTGCTTCTTTATGCTAATTTCATTTTAATGCTTCATTGTATAAACGTACTACAGTTTGTTTACCTGTTTACCTATTGAAGGACCTCCATGTTGCTTCCAAGTTTTGGCAATTATGAATAAAGCTGTTATAAATATCCATATGCAGGTTTTTGTGCAGACATGGGTTTTCAGTTCATCTGGGTAAGTATCAAGAAGTACAATTGCTGAATCATATGTTAAAAGTAAGTTTACTTTTGTTAAGAAACTGCCAAACTGTCGTCCTAAGTGGGTGTACCATTTTGCATTCCCATCAGCGACGAATGGGAATTGATGTTACTCTACATCCTTGTCAGCATTTGGTGTTGTCAATCTTCTGGATTTTAGCCATTCTAATAAGTGTATAGTGGTATCACATTGTTGTATTAATTTGAAATTCCCTAATGACATATGATGTTAAACATCTTTTAGTGTGTTTATTTGTCACCTGTATGTCTTCTCTGATGGGTTGTCTACTCAGATATTTTGCCAATTTTTTAATTGGTTTAATTCAAAATGTACTAGAAATGCATTGAACTATTTTAAGCAGGGAAGTTATATGAGTAGATTTCATTTTTAAAAGAATCACTTTAGCTACTGGATACTTACAAGATAAAGGCAGATAAGAGTCAAAACAAAGAGACCAGTTAGTAAGCTATTGCCATAATTTAGGAAAAAAAGTGGTGGTGCCTTGCTCTCTTGTGGTGGCACTAGAAGAGAGAGATATCTGGATTTGGGATATGTTTTGAAGGATATTTGATGTTGGGTTAGATAGTAAGTATGTTGGTTATTATGATACTAGTTATTTTTGCATTTTTAAAAATTACAGCTTTATTGAAATATAATTAACATATCATAAAATCCACCTTCTTAAAGCATACAATTCATTGGTCCTTAGTATGTTCACAGAGATGTGCCATCATTGCCACACTCTAATTTTAGAATACTTTCTTTACTCCAAAAAGAAACCATGTACCCCTTGGCAGTCACTCTACTTTCTCCCAACTCCTAGTCTCCTAGCACGAGGCAATACTAATCTACTTTCTGTCTCTATAGGGTTGCCTACTTTGGACATTTCACATAAGCAGAATTATACAGCATATGGTATGACACTAGTTATTATAACAGACATGCTTCATTTTGTCAGTGGCTTAAAAACTAAAATTTTGTTTTGCCTCTGACAGTCTAATGTGGATGTTTTGGCCTGTGTGTGTTTTCTTGGGTGGGGGGTACTTTTCACACAGTCATTTATGGAGCCAGTCTGATTGAGAACCTGCAAACATTATGTGGGTTTCATGGTTTCCCAGGCATTGTCATCCAGCTGGCTGATGAGAAAAAAAAAAGGATGAAGAAGGTGCACTCACTTCTTAAGCACATTGCCCAAGAAGGCTAATGTATCACTTCTATTAACTTTTATCTGATGAGAACCAGCTGCTGTGCTCCAAGTTTTATGCAAGGAGAATAGGAAATATGGTGACTCTTTAGGCAGCCACTTTCGTATAACAACTCTGCTACGCAAAAGTGAAAAATGAATTATTAGTGGAAAGTTAGTCATCTCTGCCATGTGAGATATGAGGAAAAAAAGAGTAGTCAAATATGGTGTCAGCAGTAGGAGGTCTGTTTACTGTTTGTTGGTACACTGAGAGGGCTAGGAACACTAAAGTCGCAAGAGTACATTTTATATGCTAATTTGAGACATCTATTAGGCGTTAAGTCAGACATCAAATATGGAGTTGAGAGATGTTATTTAAGGTGTACATTTGGGAGTAATTAGAATAGAAGATATATAAAGTCATAAAACTGTATCATCTAATTTAGGAAGTACATATGAATAAGAAAGAAAAATCAGTCCAAGTATTTTTTTCCATCACCAGAAGTTTACTTGCATTCCCATTTTATACACAGTAAAATTATGGCATGAAGTTAAATGAATTAGAAAGAGAAGAATCAGAATTAGAAAGAATTAGAAAGAAACGCTGTGTCAGTCATTATCCAATATCCTTTCTGTATCCCTTCTAGAAATGGTTGCAGACTCAAATAAATGACTATAAGAAGAAACTAGTTTCCTCAAGTAACCTATTTGAGGTAGACATTTTAAACATTTTTTTCTCTTTTTCCTAGCAGGGTTTCCATATTCTAATTTTTATTCCTTGGGTAGTTTCTTTCTTTGTTGTTCAAACACTTCTTAGCTCTAGGGAACTACTCTGTTTTATTTTTAATTGAATCTGGGACTTTGCAAGTTTGAAAGCCACTGACTTTTTTCATTGCAGTGTTTAAGAAGAGATTGCAAAATAGTGTTTGTCAGAATGTTTTGCCTTGCTCTGGAAGGATGGCATACAATATCCGTGTGAAGTCACAGACACTGCCTCTAAACACACTTTGTTTCTCCTATCAGTTACTTCAAAACAGGATATATGGCTTTCCATGACAAATTGGAGCTTCCTAAACATGCCGTGTACATATTTGCCTCTCTTCCCAAGTTTGATAACCAAGTAACCCTAAAATTTAATATAGTAGATATTTTTCTAGATTTTGAAATTCTAAATTTTATAAAATAATTTGTTAATTAATTTGGAAAATGAAAGTAGTGTTTTTAAAATAAATATGGTGCTCTCTTCAAATTACAAAATGCCATATAGTTATGCATTGTTGTGTATAAAAATGCCTCAAGTTTGATGTACTTATTCACTGCAAGTTTTTCTGTACTCATTACTCAGATAATTGTGTTTCTAGCTTCTTTTCACTCAGTAAGTTTATTCTGAAGAAGTAAGATTCTGATTGTTGGGATAGATAAGGGGCCATTTTGCAGGTATCTAAAGGGTTTAGTCAGTTACTAAGATCTATAAATCTGATGTCAGAAGGTGAAAAAAGATTATGAAAATTACTTGCTAAAATAATTGACAGCTAGTATTACTTACAACACAGGTGGAGAATAAAGCTCAATTTCAAAAGCAGTCTATTCAACCTCATTTTCATAGTGGTTTCACCCACTCCTTCCTTCCTTTTCCCCTAAGCACAGCTGCAAGTTTAAGTAGGCAAGCAAACTATAATCAGCCACTTAGATTGGCTGCTGAATCACAGTTGTGCCCAATTTGCCTGTTTAACTTTTTTTCTTCATTGATTGACTGTGGTTCTTTCCTCCCCTAAATGTTCATAATGACAATATGACAGGTCAGATCTTTTCAATGTCAGAGACTAGCTACACAACACAATCACTCTTACAAAGCAAAGTGGCAAAAGTGTTATAATACTAGCACATTTAATTTTGCCCTATCTTATTTGTGTTAAAATTAACCACAGACATATCACAGTGGTACATTGTGAATCTAAATTTCAACTTGAAATGCAGTTGGTTTACTGATAATTTTCTGAAGGGCATATCTGTGTGTGTGGTGTTTGTGTATATAAGGGAGAGAGAGTTTGTAAGATTGAAAAGTTGTGATATTTTATTTTCTTTTCATTGTAAAAAAAGAAAAGAACCTCAAAGCAAAAAGCACCCACTCATAACGAAGAATTTGACTTTCCAGGAAAACGATGAAGAATGTTCCATTCATTCTTAGTATAAATAGTAGCTCTAACCCATTTTCACCTCCTTCCTCATACTTGCAAAGCTGAAATATGTTCAGTACTTTAACTTATGATATGTCAATCCTGAAAGTGGAAAAAAAAAGTACTATGATAAATATAGCTACTAAAGAGGCTATATGACATTTTTAACTTTTTTAAAAAGAGCTCAAGTTTTAATGTTATAGAAGGATAGATGTTAAATGATATAAGGGGAGGATAGGACCCTCACAATGGTTTAGCATATTGACCAGGAATTTCCTTTTGTTTGTGTACATGAAGTGTGTGCGTATGCATATATGTGAAAGAGAGAGAAAGATGGGTTGGTGAGGGGCAGAGAAATAATTTTTTGCTTTCCTTAATTTTACCAAATAAACTTTGCTTTTTGTCTTATAGTAATAGCATGCAATATTGTAATTTAAATTAGATTAAAATCTTTTTATATTAGATCTTGCAATGAATTCAACTCAAATAGTTATCTCCTTTTTGTTTTAACATCAATGTCTAAATTATTTTTCTTAAAAGTTTTCCCATTTTTTAATACATTTATGTTAAAATGTCTATAACAAACATTTCAGAACTACGTATTAAAGACCAAGACTAAATTCTTTTGTTCAGTATCTCTCAAACATGAAGGTGCAGAGTAGGTGCTTGGGAACCTTATTGAAATGAAGATTCTAATTCAGATAATTGGAGGTGAGGCCTATGATTTTAAGTTTATCCCAGTTACATTGATGCTCACAGTACGTGGAAAAACTTTGAGTAGAATGGCTTTATTTTAAGTCAACAATAATTTAATAATAACAACAACAATAATAATTTTATGCATATTGTATCTCCAGGGAAAATAATAGTTAACATGGAAAATTAATAATCAGGTGTACAAGACTGCCAAATTTATTGAATATCATTTAGGTAGATCATTCAGTTCCGTTACTCTATTAATACTGAAATTCTGTAACTGTATTGTGAGACATTTGTCTAACATTGACTTCTTATTGGCTGATTCAATACCTGTTGACTTAGGATAAATTGTAAGGTTTGCAGATCGTTGAATATGTCTGAAAGTTCTTTGAGAAGAAGAATACTAGGAAACAGCTGAAGTGCTTTTAAACTATGATACAGTCTTTTGGCATGCCAATGAATTGAACTAGAAAACTCATTTGCATCTTAAAGCCACAAATCATAAACTGTGAATGAAAAACCAACCATGAAGGAAAAAAAATTGGTGTGTTCTATTATAAATTAGTATGAAAGTCTACATTTTGTCTAGTGATAAACAACACTCACTGCAGATACTTCAGGTTAGACCAGATCTGGTCTGAAAGCTTTGCAGATTGCACTCTAATGAGGGATTCTGGGGAGATGATTAGCTATAAGGACATACATGTATAATAGCTATCATAAACCCTTTACAGAGAAAATAAAAGAGAATTTATGTAATACTGGAACATCTCTGACTATAACTCCTAAAATAATAGATGTCATAGGGTACCACAACTCAGGATGCCAAATATCACAAATGTCATAATAATCCTAAAATGAGTCTTAAATAAACCAAAGCACTGGAGCTAGCATGTACATATTCTTGCTCTATGTTTGATTTTCTGCTGCAGACATTTCCAATAGCAAACTTAAATTCTTTCTTATATATCTTTATAGTTATTTGTCTATTCCTGGGCTACTACTGGAATAAGAAAGAAAAAAAAATGTGTGATTAAGCAAGTTGTGCATAATACAAGTCCAAGATCAAAGATGTCAACAGGTTTGGTTTCTTCTGAGGCCTGTCCTTGTCTTACAGATGGCTGCCTTCTTGCCTCGTCTTTGCGTGGTCTTCTGTCTGTGTATGCATACCTCTAGTATGTCTTTGCGTGTCCAAATTTCTCTTATAAGGACACTATTCAGATTGGATTGTGGCCTGCCTTAACAACCTCATGTTAATTTAACCAAGTCTGTAAAGGCTTTGTCTTCAAATATAGTCACATTCTAAGGTACTAAACGTTAGGGCTTCAACATATACACTTTTTTTTTTTTTTTTTTTTGAGAATGAGTCTCGCTCTTGTTGCCCAGGCTGAAGTGCAATGGTACAATCTCGGCTCACTGCAACCTCTGCCTCCCAAGTTCAAGTGATTCTTCTGCCTCAGCCCTCAGCCTCCCAAGTGTCTGGGATTACAGGCACCCACCACCATACCCAGCTAATTTTTGTAATTTTAGTAGAGACGGGGTTTCGCCATGTTGGTCAGGCTGGTCTTGAACTCCTGACCTCAGATGATCTACCCACTTTGACCTCCTAAAGTGCTGGGATTACAGGTGTGAGCTACCATGCCTGGCCTTCAACATGTAACTTCGAGGGGACACAGTTTAGCTCATAACAAACTCAGAATCCTATATTTGTAAGAGATCTAGGTTAACACCCTTGTTTTACAACTGAGGAAATGGAGACTTCTTCAAAGAAATAAACATTTTGTTCAAGGTCACCAAATTAGTTAATGGCTGAGTCTAGAATTGATCACAGATATCCTGAATTCTGACTGGTTAGGTTTTTGTTTTAACTTTACCACACAACTTAACTCAATTTTGATATATTTTCTGTAGGTATTGTTTCTAGAGTTGTAATTGAAAAATGAGTAGACACAATAATAAGAGAGCCAGAATTTATAGCTGATGTTGTTCTAATCCACCTCCTCTAGTTGGACAAGCTTTATCAGATCCAGAAAATAGTCTCAGGAAGAAAACTAGGATGGACTGGTACAACAAAGGTCTGAATCTAGATTGGTTATTATGGCCATTACTTTTAACTTACTGATATAAAAATATATTCATTTTCATAGAATTCCTGAAGTTTGATTCTTGCCATGCTAGATGAAACATTCTTAATACAAGTGACTTTTATGAGAATTTTAAACATGTACTTATGAAGTTTGTTATCTTTTGACAGCAGCGTGTAGATATCACATATAAAGTTTTTGAGAAAAAAAATTAAAAAGCCAAAAACCTTATCATCTTGAAAGGCAAAATAGTAACTATTTTTAGAAAAGAAAAATGACAGCAATTTTTTAGTTATAAACCCAATTAAATTATCAATATTTTCTTTAACACATATTTGCTTTTTCCTTATAACAAACTATAGTCTTCCTTTAAATTATTAATATCTGCTTCAACTTTACTGGCTCAAAGATCAATTGTGCAAACATGGAGATTAATAGAATTTAATAAGAATTTGCATAATTGGCTGGGTGCGGTGGCTCACGCCTGTGATCCCAGCACTTTGGGAGGCCAAGCCAGGCAGATCACGAGTTGAGGAGATCGAAACCATCCTGGCTAGCACAGTGAAACCCTGTCTCTACTAAAATATGAAAAATTAGCCGAGCATGGTGGCGGGCACCTGTAGTCCCAGCTACTCGGGAAGCTGAGGCAGGAGAATGGAGTGAACCCGGGAGGTGGAGCTTGCAGTGAGCCGAGATCGTGCCACTGCACTCCACCCTAGGTGACAGAGCGAGACTCCATCTCAAAAAAAAAAAAAAAAAAAGAATTTGCACAATTAATAAGCTAAGAAAAATAAAAATAAAATGCAAGATGTTATCAGTAGATGAGCCAAAACTAAACATATTTAGGCTGACTATAACAAAGTTATGCCAATATAAGTCTAATTTGCTCATTTGTAAAAATGTTTCAAAGAAAGAAAATAAAGAGATAGGGGGAGGAAAGAAGGAAGGGAGAGAAATAGAAAAGAGACAGGGAGGGAGGGAGAAAGAAAGGAAGAAAGGAAGAAAAGAGCGATAAAGAGGGAGGGAGGAATGAAGGAAGGAAGGTAGTAAGGAAGGAAGGGAGGGAGGAAGGAAGGGAGAAAGAGAGGGAGGGAGAGAGGGAGGAAGGGTGAGAGAGAAGGAAGGAAGGGAGAAAGGGAGAGAGGGAGGGAGACAGGGAGGAAGGAAGGGTGAGAGAGAAGGAAGGAAGGAAGGAAGACTGAATTGATTTTTGGTAGGCCTCTTTAAATTATGGCAAAGAGTATGTTGTCAACTTTCTGAAACTATTTCCTGAATTCGATTAGCAAACTTATATTAAACGAATGTCTTCAAATAGTGGAGAAAATGACTGTCTTTGCTTGTCAGATCCATAAACTCTAGGATGTGTGTTTTCCTATTCTTGGCTGGGGTACCAGTATCTGACCCATCTGGTTATGACTAAGGGGCCAGACATGAATCAGCAAGCTGCTTTTCCTGATAAAATTCTTTTTCCATCACTTCTCTAGGAATATGAATCTGGAAGGTTGAAGTGTTGTGTTGAGAAAATATTTGTGTAATATACAAGGTAAGTACACTCTATGGTCAGCTAAAAAAAAATTTATTAGTTTGTGTATTGGCTCTGCACAGCTTCCCAAAAATAATTGTCAGTCGTTATGGCTAGACTCCTCTCTTTTCTATCTACATCTTTTTACAGTGACTCTGTTAGTTACCTACCAGATTGAAAAACTCTCCTGGTCTACCTATGGTGGGGATAGACCCAGTGGAATCAGGCAATGGCTACTTAAGACCCAAATGTCACCTCCATATGAAAAGACTTCCTTAACCATTCTACCAAATGTAGTTCTTGAATTCCTTCTGACCTTTCATACCAACACCCTGCTTTATTTTCTTCATTACATTTACGTTTAACTGAAATTATATTATTTTCCCTCCTTTTCTGTCCTCCTTCATTAGATTGTGAGGTCTGAGTAAGTAGGGACTGGTCACTGGTCTATCCCTAACATCTAAAAGAATACCTGACATAAAAAGTGTGCTTAATACACATATGCTAAATACATTAATCAAATAATTCACTGATGTACACCGTATATAATGCTCAGTGATATTATGGTTATTGTTTTTTCTACTTCTCAAGCAACTGGCATTTGAACTAGGCATTATGGGAAATCTATAATTAAAATAGCCTTCTTCAGAGTTTTCTAATCTCCACTAACAGTTGTTTTTATAATAACTGATGATAGAAGTTTTCTACAAAGAGAACAGTGTGTTGAATTTGAGACATATTCTGTAAGGGTTTAGAAAAGGAGCACTTCCTAAATATCCCTGTAGAATCTTGTCACTTTCATGGAAAAATGTAAGGAAGGAGGTAATAGAAAGAAAAGGTAAAAATAGAAGCAAAATGAAATTAGAAGGTAGTTTAAAAGCCTTACAAGTAACTAATAACAAAAGAAAGAAAGAGAGAAAACTTTTTCAATCACTCTACAAAAGTAATTATCGGAGCTTAACCATAAATATGCTGCAATATGTAGTTGGGTATTAAAGAGATGTTTACGGTTTTCATTATTTTTCTTGTGTCTATTCATGCCTTTCATATTATACAATTGGATATATGGATTAAAAACTAAGCAAAATCCTATTATGTAAAAGAATATTTGCAAAAAATTTAGATTATAGTAATTTGAAGGTTTAGATGTTCTAAAGAAAGCATCAGTGATACAAATTCACTAAATCAAGTAACATAGCTGCAAAAGCATCATATTAATAAGAGCTTATTTCACACTCTTGATGTAGAAGAGTTTCAGCTTGTATGCTAGGCTTTTAATTATTGAATGTATGGAGATCCCCCTTTTTATGTGGAATTTAAACATTCCTGATTCAATTTACTAAGAGCTGAAGAACACCCACTTCTAATTTGTCTTCTGCATGTTATATTGTAGATTAAATATATCCAAATCAAACATCAAGGTGATGTTGATATAGAAGGGGTATCCTGCCTCATTAATTAGATAAATTAAATAGTGAGAAATGTCCATGGAACATGTAAAAAGTCTCTTAAGTGAAATTAGGCCAATGGTGTGGAGAGAGTTTCCAGCTGTAGATCCCTTCTTCAAAATAAATGCATTGGGAAATGTGGTAAAACTGGTAAAAAGCAGACTGCTTTAGGTAAATTGTCAGTGGAGAGCTTGGATATCCACCCACTGTACTGTCCCCTACCCCATGGCCAATAAAACCCTCTGACTTTGAGTCAGAATTATTATGACCTCCAAGATCCATTTATTCTTATAGCTGTGCTCTCTAAGTTTTACAAATAAGAATACGTGAGAGAAGAAATTGTTTTCCTGAATCAGATTGTGGGGGCTCGTTTGCCTTCTCCATGGCATAGAACTTTAGTGGAGTCTTGCATCAAATATAAAATAGAGATAGAACCTTTAGAAAAGATTTCCTAAACTCAAAAATTCTAACCAATAGTCAAGTCCGATTCTATCAGTTCTTTCTCCTCTAACAAAACCTCCCATGTCCATATTACTTGGTAAGGCATGAGAAGGGAACTACGTCAGGAGAAACAGCCAGGTGCTTTATGCTTTCTCAGTCATGATCATATATGCCAGACATCCTGGTACCCTGGGCAAACATTAGAAACTATAAACCCTGCATTTTATTTATCTGAAAAGAGGAAGTGGTTATTTTAATTTTATCTGTAGTATTTCAAGACATTCTTTTAACATAAGTTCAGTAACTCAATTAACAGAAAATAAAATGTCATTGTTCAGAGGTATGGACAATGAAAGGTATTCTGAACTTAAAGAGGGATTAAATAGAGAGTTTAGAAGAATTAATATTCTCTGCCTGAGTTAATTTCCAATTCTTCTTCAAAATTAGACACCTGTCTTATTTGCAACAAAATTCTGCTTAAATATTTCTAGTTATCAGAGAGCATGTTATTCCAAAGTCAGACTCTTTCATTTGTGGAGTTCTAATTATCTGGCAATATTTACATAGAATTGAAATCTGTCTGCCTGTAATTATGAGCCGTTATTTCTGGTTGTCCAGTACAAAAAGACAAAAGACAATCTTTTTTTCACTTAATTATTCATTCATAAGTTCATTCAGCAAATACTGATTGGGTATATTCTCTGTGGTAGTCATTGTGCTGAGCAATAAGGATGCAAAGATGGAGGAAGGAAAGTTCCTGTCCCTCAGAAGCTTATAGTACCTTGTGTCAGACACGCACAAACTATGTCAACAGAGTTTAAAGTACCGGAGTCTAGGTGCCTCTCTTCCTATTTCCATATTATTCATTTAAACCACTATTTATTCAGGTGTTCACACTGGAAAACTGAGAGTCACTTTGGAATCTATACTTTCCATCACTGTCTTATTCAGTGTTTCATCTAGCCCTATTGAGTATATTTGTATCTCTAAAATGTATCTTGATATATCCATCTCTATCAATCTTACTACAAGCTCCACATTCTAAGCCATCACTATTTCTCAGTTAGACTAGTATGATAATTTCCCACATTGTTTTCTTGTTTCTACTGTTGATGGTCTACAATCCATTCTTCCTGAGGACTGTAAACTTTCTAAAATGTAAATCAGCTTGCATGACAAATCTGCTGAAAAATGTCTTAAAGGTTTTTTTTTGTTACTCTGAGAGTGAAATCCAAATGCCTTGCCTTGATCTATAGAGCTTTTCTTGATCTAGCCACTACTTTCCTTTTGAAAATTTGTTTAATGCCTCATATTACTCTCTCCTGGAGTTTGCCAGTATGTAGGCATTTTATTCAGAGTCGTTGTTTGTGCTTTATCTCTGGGTTGATTTCCCTGAATCTACCCTTAACACACCACTTACCCACACATAAATAATACTGAATGTGAGACTTTCCCTAACAACCCTCAATTTAAAAAAAAATAAGCAACAAGACATCCCTTTCTATCACTGCATTTTTCTAAAACATTTATACAACTTCGCATATTTTGAAATTTTTCCATATTTCATTATTTTTCCATATTTTGTTTTTAACCTGTTTATTTAAAGTCTCCTCCATTAGGCTATGAGTTCCATAACGGCTTGTTGTTGAATCCCTCGTGGCTAGTTTATTGCTGACTTATATTAGTCACTCAGCAAATATTGTTGAGTGAATAGGCAAACGAATTAATCAATACATGGAAACAGAACCTACCACAATTTTGGAGTATCTATTGCCTAACTTAACATTTGATAAATTTAAATTATCAGGTGAATACCTACACATATTCAACACACACATATATTTCTTATTTTATCTTTTTATATAGAGTTTGTGTCTCAGTCCAGTTATCATCCTAGTGATTTTTTCAGATAATTGTTTCAATATTCACCTTAAAATATGAAGGCCAAATATTACTACAATATAAACTGCAGTGACATTTATGGAATAAATTTGATAAAACATATTAGAACGTAATATTCACTACTTTAACCCTCTAACCCCAAGAACTGTATTTTGTCCTAAGAAAATAATTAAATCTGTAGACAACTGTTTAAATGCAAGCATTTTGTTGTTGTTGTTGTTACACTGCTATTTAATAAAAGAGAAGTACTGGATTAAATCGAAATAGCTATCCAATAATATAATTTAAACACAGATATAATGAGATATCCCTGAATAATTTTCAAAGAAACTTAAATTCATAATTAAAAGTTACTAAATCCAAAAGTAAACAAACCAATATGATCAAGAGTCATCAGAAATAGCAATAGAATAAGATCCAAAAATATTACAAATATTGAATCTATTAGGCAGAGAATATACAATAAATATTTAAGTTGTATAAAAACCTAAGAGAGTAAAGAAAAAAATGAATAATAAATTACTAAATTTAAAAATTACTAAATGTAACTAAACAAATTTGGTAACTAAATACAGAATATAGAAATAAAAATTAATTGAAATTAAAAATTCAAGAGGCTTTTAGTAATAACTAAGTAATTTGGATTAATGTTGTAATTGAGGTCAAAATATATGTTTTAAAAAGACTTCTTAAAAGCCAGTGTCTGGAATAAGATGAAAATTCAGAGATATGTCTGACACTTAGAACCACTTTCACCTTGGAGTGGCTGCTGATGTTGCAAGTGATGCTTGAGACTCCAGAGAGATTGTGCAGTGCTTTCATCAGCCTCCTAGGTAAGAAAGGCTCAAGCTGAATACTGGTATTCGCCAAGGACTCCAAGTAAGTAGTTGATAGAAATAACAGTGCATAATGAGTAGACCAGTCTACATGGAGACTACAGGCCAAATTGGAACTATCTCAATCTTTGAAATTAAATTCAGGTAATAGGACATTGCGAGTTCCCAGGAGCCCATAAGAAGCAAATAAAAAAATTCCCTCTGAAGTGAGACATAATCCTAGGCCTTGCATTATTTTTGTAATTTTTCAAGTACAGTGTGCTGCAAGCAAAAATAATAAAAATTAAAAATAATCAGGCATATCATGATATAAGACAACATGAATGAGACCCGGAAGAAACGATAAGCAATCGAAACAGACACAGGGAAGCTGCTGTTATTTCATCTTGTTATTTGGAATTGTCAAGACATAGATTTTGAAAAAAAATAAGTTTAACATCTTCAGTAAAAGAAAAGATAAAATTGAGAATTTTTAAAATAAGCTATATAAAAGAAAACATGGGAAAAGTATACATATTCTACAACCAAAATGTAAATAATCGAATTAGGAATTCAACAACAAATTAAAATTTGAATATAAGTCAGAAAAACATATCCAGGAGAAAAAAAGAAAGAAGAAAAATAAAGGGAAAGTAAGTGACATAGACAATACTGTTCAAGTTATACATTTGACTCTTGTTTACAGTAGTTATGTTCTATAAAGTTGCTGCAGGCACTGCATTAGCAAATACTGAAATGTTTTTTCAAGGGGACATAAGGATTAGGTTTCTATGAGTGTCTGGTCACATTTCTCATCAACTGATCAATACATGACTTTGGTTCTTGTGTGTTTCTATTTAAAGACACTTTATTTTTGCTATCATTATTTTTTGAGCCATTCTGCCCAGCTAATTTTTGTTGATTTTTGTGGAGACGGGGTTTTGCCATGTTGCCCAGGCTGGTCTTGAACTCCTGGGCTCAAGTGATCCACCCCCCTCAGCCTCCCAATACTTTATTATAATATATATTGTTAGTTAATTAACAGTGAAGTAACAGCCAACAGCACTGTAGCTCATACTTGAATGAAGCTTATGTAACACTCATATTTTTTCAGTCAAGAACATACATCACAGCCTGTTTGTTCTTAGGAACACCAGGCAGCACTTCAGTAGTATACTTGATGCCATTTTAAACAGCAAAATCTCCAACTAAAAGCACAAAATGGGTAAAATATAGCATTTAAATAGACCGTAAAAAGGGCAGGACTCGGCTGGGTGCGGTGGCTCACACTGGTAATCCCAGCACTTTGGGAGGCAGAGGCGGGTGGATCACTTGAGCTCAGGAGCTCAAGACCAGCCTGGCAGACATGGCGAAAACCCATCTCTACTAAAAATGCAAAAATTAGCCAGGCGTGGTGGTGCACTTCTGTAATCACAGCTACTTGGGATGCTGAGGCAGGAGAATCTCTTGAACCTGAGAGGTGAAGGCTGCAGTGAGCTGAGATTGTGTCATTGCAGTCCAGCTTGGGTGACAGAGCAAGACTCAGGTTAAAAAAAAAAAAAAAAAAAAAAGCAGCAAGACTTATTTACAGCCTGAGCGATGAAACAAAAGGACAGGGTCACCTTGTTTGACCCCATCTTCAAGAGTGTCAATTAACTACTCAAACATTTCCTCTGTGTGCATGCCTGCAAGTGACTGCACGAGCACCATGATTATTGATTTTGAGGTTACAAAAAAAACTTTAGCAAGTAAGCAAATTCACAAATTCAGAATTTGCAAATGAGAATGAATTATGATTGGTATAGCAAAAAGCACGCAGAAAATGGTGTAGAAACAACATTTTTAATAGGTAATAGGAATTATCCAACACTGAACACATACATTAATTCTTAAATTTAGGGATCCCTCATGTACCAAGTAGGATAAATAAAAATCCTCCACACAATCATGTGAAGTTTTTAAGTGAGAATTCCTATCTC
The DNA here is from genome assembly GCF_028885625.2 of Pongo pygmaeus. NCBI lineage: Eukaryota > Metazoa > Chordata > Mammalia > Primates > Hominidae > Pongo > Pongo pygmaeus. The sequence goes on along the minus strand of NC_085930.1, from coordinate 13,250,382 downwards.
AGCAGAACTCAATATAAGAATAATATGCTTCAGAATAATAAAGTTTCAATTAGGTCTACTTGTAAGATGCTTCAGAATAATAAAAAATGGCAATTCTAAATATGTGTGCACCTAACAACCTAGTCTCTATAAGGCAAAAATGAAACAGAGCTGTAAGAAAAAATAGATAAAACCATGAGCATAACATTAGATTAAAAAATATATCTGTGACTATGAGAAAAACAAACATAAAGATGTTTGAATATTGAAAAAACACAATGAGTAAACTTATCCCCATAAACATATATATGATATGGCACCCAACCATTGTAGAATACCAAGAATCTTACAAAAAGACCTTAAGAAAATAGTGTCCCCTGGCCAAAATTAAATTATGCTTCAACAAGTCATAAAATCATAACTATAAAATACCCAAATATTCAGAATAACATGTGAGACAAAGAAAAAATTAACAATGGGCACAGGAAAATTTTTTGAACTAATTATATTCAAGATTGTTTGAATTGTGAGATTGTGAGATTTGAGTTGTGAGATTCAGGTAAAGTATAAAAAAATTTCCTGCCTTAATCTGTATATTAGTAAAGAAAAAAGGCTAAAAATAAAAAAAAAACTAAATGCCCCTTACAAAAAGCAGAAAGAGAAAAACAAAATAAATAAACATAAATGGAAAAGGAAATAATAAAAACAAATTAATGAAACAGAATTCAGGTATAAAATAGAATATTAACAGAATGAAAAGTTGTGTCTTTGAAAGACCAATAAAATTTGTAAACATCTTGTGAAACTAAATTGAAAAAAAAAAAGGAAAGAAATCAGTCAATATAAATAATGTAAAGTAGTGTCTCTAAAGATTATACTCATATTAAAATAATAAGATGTTATAAACCTATGCAAATAAAATTTTAATTATAACTAAATGCCTATATTCCTTAAAATAATGTATGCTATTTGCTGTAAGAGAAAATAATAAAATATGACACATTTAAATACTTTTATGAATAAAACTTTACAAAAATATATTAAAGAAAACCTTAGCCATGTTCAGAAAAGGAGATTTAATAATGAGTACATGTCAATTCTTCCAAAATCACTATCTAGATTTAATGTCACTTAAATCAAATTTCTACCAAGGATTGCCATGTAAGTTAAAAAAGTTTCAAAATATATTATTTGAAGTTACACTTTTTGGTGGTAAAACTATAAAGGAAAGCAAGAAAATAATTCAAGAGAATAATTATCTTTGAGTGATGAAGGAGAATATGATTTGGGAAAGGCACAGAGAGGCTTCAAAGGAATTGGCATTGTTCTATTTCCAGCTGATTTGTGGTAACTAACTGTTCTTTTTGAAGATTATACTAAAGTTGTACATACATGTTTTATACATGTTTTGTATGTGTGATAGTTTTGTAGTTAAAATCTTAAATAATTGAATAAACAATAAAACTATAATTATAAAACTGTACAGCATGTGAGATCTCATATACACGTATCTATAAATATGTACGTATCTGGGATAAAACTTAATCATAAAATTTTTCTTCCAAATCTTGATTAAGAAAAAGGAAAATATTCTCATTAAAAAACTACAGTAACTTTTTGTTATTTATTTATTTATTTATTTTGAGACAGAGTCTCGCTCTGTCACCCAGGCTGGAGTACAGTGGCAAGATCTAACAGTTGTAGACGTGGATTTTCCTCTGAGACATACATTCTGTCTATTCTGGGACAAATGCCATTGAGTCCATAATTTTAGATTATTGTAAAACAAATACGCATCCAACATTCCCAGAAAAGAACCAAAGACTACAAAGGAAATTATTGCAGAATCATTTGAATGATTTAACCTTTAATGTGGTTTAGTAATTGGGTAATTATTTTAGATCAAATTTAGATTTTCTAAAATTCTAAATGTGCTTCTTTCTATATTATTGTGAGTATGAGGAAAAGACTGAAAGAAACATTCTGCATTGTTAATAGTCATCATGTAAAGTTGGTGGGATTATGCAAGTTTTTTTTTTCTTTTTGAGATGGAGTCAGGCTCTGTCACCCAGGCTGGAGGGTAGTGGCCCAATCTCGGCTCACTGCAACCTCCGCCTCCTGAGTTCAAGCGATTCTCCTGCCTCAGCCTCCTGAGTAGCTAGGATTACAGTCATGATCCACCACCCCTGGCTAATTTTTGTATTTTTAGTAGAGATGAGGTTTCACCATGTTGGCCAGGCCGGTCACGGACTCCTGACCTCAAGTGATCGCCCACCTCGGACTCCCAAAGCGCTGGGATTACAGGCATGAGCCACCGTGACTTGCTTGCAATATTTTTAATCTTCACATTTGTACGCATTTTTTGCTTCTTAAAAGGAGTATATGACTGTAAGAGAAAATAAACTTGAATAAATTTCAGAGCCCAGCACAAAACGTAAACCTCCAGTTGTGACCTGAACAATGCGGAGTTCAGTGGGATAATTACCTTCTTTATCTGGACTCTAGACTTGCATTATTGTGCTCAGTGTGGTATTAACTGCCACGTCATCTTTTTGGCTCATATTGATGTTGTAGTCAACCAGAACACAAAGATTTTATCAAGTAGATTGCTGTTAAGACAGATTAGTACAAGAGATTTTGTTAACTGAAATGCAGAACATTTTCCCAGTTAATGTAATTGTGTGTCCAAGTTCATATTCTTAGCTTTTCAGAACGCTTTGGAAGAACAATAGAGAGCTCGATGACCTTGACTTCTACTTAACTTTCTCTCCTATAATTCCTATCATTTTATTTATATATGCATGTCTAGATAACCTATACCCTTGAAAAGATAACCCCCCAAATCCCTTTCACACTTCAATAACACGTTTAAACACTGCCTTTTAACCCTTTATTTAAATATATTGAAAGATCAGTTTTCATTAGTTCCTGGGCCTTTGCAACTTAGATTCTGCTCATAACATTCTCTGTTTGGCTACTTACATAAAGACATTCAAAGACATTCTAATTATAAACATGAAAATTATTTCCTCTTAGTACATCCTACTGAACCATGATCTGCAATCTCTTAGGAATAAGACTTTAATCCAAGAGCTATAGTGGCAGAAATTCAGCCCCTAGTTTGGAGCTTTATGTAGGTGATGTTTCCCAAGCTAAAGCAAGCACTTAACTTAGTAAAAGATAAATCCTAGGAACTTGGACATCCAAGGACCGGAAAATACATGACATTAAGAAAATGATTGAAATTTGTCACACCCGCTGGATTTTCAGATTCTGTCATAAATCCAGCATAAATGTAATATAGTTGATTTTTGGTAAACAGCACCTAGTTTCATCATTCTTACAGGACATAAAACTTAGAATCACCATACCATTTTTTTCACTTTCTCATGCACTTCACAACTCCATCGAGACAAAAATCTCTAAAGCTTCAATTTTCTTTTGGAGAACACTCTCTTTTCTGCCTTTATACTTGCTCAACTGCCTCTTTATGCTTTCTTGGCTCTTATCTCCACTCACTGTAATTATTACCAGAATATTGTAGGGATTCTCCCTGTTGACACTCTGGGCCTCCTCCAATCTATCTTCCTTGCTGTTGTGAGAATAAACTTCCTATAATGTAGTTCTAACTGCATCTCTTCCCTTCCTTTAATACCTCAGAATACAACATCTCCCATTGCAAGGTTCAAATTTCTTAGCTTAGTACTCTAAATCCTTGTGGCTAGGTTCTTCTTCTACCTGCCTAGCTTTATTTACTCCAGTGTCCTTTCACTGCACCATTCTTTACAGTCAGTGCCCTTAATGTGCCAAGATTTTCCCCATTTCCATGTCCCTTTTCCTGTTGATCTCTCTGCTACAATGTCTTATTCATCCCACTCCTCTAATCTTGTTTCATTTGGCTAACTCCTGTTCCTTCCAAATTTGGTTCAAATGTCAACTCAGACTCCCAAAATGATTTTAAAGGCCTTCGTTTGGGATTCCATGAATACTTGTAAACTTTTCTTATAATGTTTAACAAACTTAGTTATCTCCTACAATAAGCTACAAATTTATTGAGGACAGGAACCACATCTTGTTTGATTTTGTATCTTTAGTGCCTAGCAAAATGATTAGCTCTCAGTGGTCTCTTGATAAATATTTTTTGACATAGTATTTGTCATATTTATTTCCTAGAGAACACTGAGACAAGGAAATCCCACAGTTAAACACCTCTGAAATGACAACCATGCACACACTCACCACACATTTTTTTTAATAGACAGCTTTTATTTTTTCCTGTATTTTTTGCCAGTTACCTTTCATTTAACTTTTCCTGCTAACATGATTCAAATTTCTCTTTATGCATCTACTCTTCCTCAACCTCATGGTGATAGGGTGGCTATATGACATTTGTGCAAATCAGACAATCGGGACATTTTTATTCTCTTGGCTTGAATAATTAGTTCATGGATTTGTGACCCAATTAAAGCCATGGAGAGTCAAATGAAGTTTGCTAGGGTCGTTGGAAAGGAAACACAGGTATTTTTTCACTGGGTTTACATGTTGGAATATGTAGAATGGGAACTTCTGGTAGATCATCTTAATATGAGGTGTTGACAAGAAGGAAGTCAGCCTAGAGGAGAGAAGAGCAAAATTATATAGAGAAATCAGATCTAGAATCAGCATTTGTGTCTCTGAATCAAACAGTGATTTAGCTAGACACTTTTGTTTTAGTTGTGTGAACTAATAAATGTATCTGTTTATTTATTTACCTAAGATGAACTGGGTTTTCTGCACCCAAAACTGTCTGAACTAAAGTTAACCTTTCCATGTATGTCTTGATATACACCCTCATAATGCGCTCCTGTAAATGATTTCTTAATATCTACAGGCTGTTCTGGTATGAAAAGTTGCTCATGATTGGTTTCATATTCATCAGTCAAGGCTTATATTTTTTCTGTTCTCCTCTTCTCTGTGTAAGCTTTTGTGACTAACTTAGTTTTTCCTATTGAGCCATTCACTTTTAGAGACTATTTGCCTAAGTTCATATTGTTCAGACAATTGTAATATATTGTACTATACATAATTTAGTGTATGCAATTTCTATATTAATGACTCTACTAGGTTCTAAGTTATTTGAGAGTCTCCATTAGGAAAGATTGTCAGGAAAACAGAAAAGTTTTTTTTTTTTTATCAAAAGACTTTTTTTTTCATTTTCTTGAGCTATAAAGTTCACAATTTCATTAGTTTTAACATATATATACACCTATGAAACCATTCACAAATTCAAACTAATGAATATATCAAATACCCACAAAAGACTCTTCATGATCCTTTATAATACAGTAATGCTTCAGTACACTGCAGGGGATTTGTTTTAGGATCCCCTACAGATACCAAAATCCATGGATGCTCAAGTCTCTTATGTAAAATGGCATAGGATTTGCATACAACCTATGCACATTCTCCAGAATACTTTAAATGATCCCTAGATTACTTAATGATACTTAACACAATGTAAATGCTTCATACATAGTTGTTATGATGTATTTTTAATTGTTGCATTACAAAAAAATTCAATTCAGAGTTGATAGAATCCACAGATATAAAACCAGCAGATAGAAAGGGCTGCCTATACATTTGTTTATCAGTGGCCCACCCAGCCCTGTCTGTAGGCAACTGCTGATCTGCATTTTGTCACTACAGATTTATTTGTACTTTCTAGAGCATTGCATAAATGGAATCACAAACTAGAACTACTTTTGGTCTGTCTTCTTTCATGCAGCATAATTATTTTAATATTATTCATGCTGCTTTATGTATCAGTTCATTCCTCCTTATTGCTGAGTAGTATTCCATCATATGGATACATCACAATTTGTTTATACATTCATTGTTGAAGAATATTTATTAAAAATAAAATTGCTATGAACATTCAAATATAAGACTTTGTAAAAAAAAATAGGCTTTCATTTCACTTGGTTAAATATCTAAAATTGGAATGGCTAGGTAGTGTGATGGATGCATGTTCAAGTTTAAGAAACTAGCAAAGTATTTTCCCAAGTGATTTTAGCCTTTTAGGTTCCCAACAACAATATAAGAAAGTTCAGTTGCTCTGCACACTCTCCATTTCAGTGTGGTTGAAATTATCTTCAATGGTTTATTCTAGAAATTCTACAGTTTTAGCTCTTATATTTTGATAAATGATTACTTTTAAATTATATTTCATATATGGTATAAGGTAAAGATTTGTTTTTTTTATTTTTTGCATATGGCTATTCAATTATTGTAGTGGCAATTATTGAAAAGATTAAGATTTCCAGTGAATTGCCTTGCCAGCTTTCTTAAAAATTAATTGAATATATGTTCAGGTCTATTTGTGGATTCTATTCTGTTCTGTTGATCTGTTTGTCTATCTATATGGCAATGTTACACTATCTTGATGAATGATGGTTTTAAACATAGGTAGATGGTTTTAAAGATAGAGTATATTCTTCTATCTCAAATACATTGGGACTCCCATGTGCTTTTATTTTTTTTTCCTATACAACATTTCAAATTAGCTTTTAGTTTTCAAAAACTTGGGAATTTGATTTGGAAATTGACATCTTAAACAATATTGAGGCCAGGCACAGTGGCTGACGCCTGTAATCCCAGCACTTTGGGAGGCCCAGGCTGGTGGATCACCTGAGGTCAGGAGTTCAAGACCAGCCTGGCCAACATGGTGAAACCCCTTCTCTACTTAAAATACAAAAATTAGCTGGACATGGTGGCAGGCACTTGTAATCCCAGCTACTTAGGAGACTGAGGGAGGAGAATCTCTTAAACCTGGGAGACAGAGGTTGCAGTGAGCCAAGACTGCACTACTGCACTCCAGCCTGGGTGACAGAGCAAGACTCTGTCTCAAAAACAGCAACAACAACAACAACAATAAAAACCCCCCAAAAAATATTGAATCTTCTGATCCATAATTGGTATATATGGTATATATATTTCTATTTGTTTAAGTTTTCTAATTTTTAATCGATGTTTGTAGGTTTTCAGTGTATAGGTCTTGCTTATATGTTGATAAATTTAATGCTAAATATTGCACATTTTATGGTCTTTTAAATAGAATTGCAAAAACTTTAATTTTGGATTATTTGTTTCTAGTATATCGAAATACAATTTATTTTTGTATGTTGTTTCTACATTCTGTAACCTTGCTAAACTTATTACTTCTAGTAGCTGTTTTGAAGGTACCATAGGGTTTTTTGTGTTTTTTTTTTTAATGTAAAATTCATGTTGTTTCCAAATGAAACAAGTTAGCTGTGTATTTCTAATCTAGTTGCTTTTTTTCCCCACTTGCCTTATTACACTTGATAAGACCTCTAGAATATTGTTAAAAAGACATAGTGACCCAGCACTTTGGGAAGCCAAGACGGGTGGGTCACCTCAGGTCAGGAGTTTGAGACCAGCGTGACCAACGTGGTGAAACCCCGTCTCTACTAAAAACAAAAAATTAGCTGGGCGTCGTGGTGCATGCCTGTAATCCCAGCTACTGAGGCAGGAGAATTGCTCGAATCTGGGAGGCTTAGGTTACAGCAAGCTGAGATTGCGCCATTGCACTCCAGCCTGGGAAAGAGCGAAACTCTATCTCAAAAAAAAAAAAAAAAAAAAAGAAAAAGAAAAAGAAAACGCAATAGTGAGAGAACAGACATCCATGTCTTGTTTCTGACTTTGGTGAGGAAGCTTTCGGTCTTTCATGAATAAGTATGATGTTAGTGTCTATATATGTGGATATGTAGATATACGTATCTGCATATCCACATATATGTATATGTATCAGTTACCTTTTCCAGAATGGGTAAGTTTCCTATTGTTCCCATTTAAGAGTTGCAACATCAATTAATATTGGATTTTGTCAAAAAATCTTTCTGTTTCTATTGAAATGATCATATGGAATTTCTTTTATTATCTGTTTCTGTGGTTAATTTTATTTATTAATTTTTTAATATTTAACTCACTTTGAATTCTTGGAATAAATTAAACTGGTCAAGAAGTATTATCCTATTCACGTATTTTAAAATTCTCTTTGTAAAAATTTTGTTATGAAGCTTGGCATTTCTGTTCATGAAGTATATTAGTTTGTACTATATGTGGAATGTCTTGGTGCTGGCCTCACAGAATAAAGTGGTTTTCTCCTTCAGTTTTCTGGCTGAACTTGTTAAGTATTGATGTAATTTATTTCCTAAATTTTCAGAAGAATCTAATAGTGAAATTATGCAGAGTTTTGTCTCTTAGAAGTTACTTGACAAACATAATTTTTTTTTAAATTAAACACTAAAAAATTAAAATAAAAAGCAGTTACTTGATTAAAATGTAATTTAACAAATAAATAAAAGGTTATTCAGGGTTTTTTTTTTAGTTAACTTTGGTGGCTCATGCCTTTTAATTTGTCCATGTCTTCTAAGTGGTTAAACTTATTCTAATAATGTTGTTCATAATATGTCATTGTTATCCTTTCTGTCCTGTAAAACCTTTAGTGATATCACATCTCTCATTCTTGCTATGGATAACTTGTGTGTATTTTCCTGACCACGCAGCAGAGCAATTCACGAATTTTATTAATCTTTTCAAAATGCCATTTTTTTGTTTCATTGATTTTTTCTATTTTTAATTTCACAAATTTCTGTTTTACTCTCTTATTATTCTCTTTTTTTCTATTTTATTTGCTGTAATTTCCTCTTATTTTTCTAGTTCCTTAATGTGGAAGGTGAAGTCATTGATGGGAGAGCTTTCTTCTTTTCAAACATAGGCATTTATTGACAAATTCTTATCTAAGAATTGTTTTTATTATTATTATTATTATTCTTTAAGTTTTAGGGTACATGTGCACAACGTGCAGGTTCGTTACATATGTATACATGCGCCATGTTGGTGTGCTGCACCCATTAACTCGTCATTTACATTAGGTATATCTCCTAATGCTATCCCTACCCCCTACCCCCACCCCACAACAGTCCCCGAAGTGTGATGTTCCCCTTCCTGTGTCCATGTGTTGTCATTGTTCAATTCCCACCTATGAGTGAGAACATGCGGTGTTTGGTTTTTTGTCCTTGTGATAGTTTGCTGAGAATGATGGTTTCCAGCTTCATCCATGTCCGTACAAAGGACATGAACTCATCCTTTTTATGGCTGCATAGTATTCCATGTTGTATATGTGCCACATTTTCTTAATCCAGTCTATCGTTGTTGGACATTTGGGTTGGTTCCAAGTCTTTGCTATTGTGAATAGTGCCGCAGTAAACATACATGTGCATGTGTCTTTATAGCAGCGTGATTTATAATCCTTTGGGTATATACCCAGTAATGGGATGGCTGGGTCAAATGGAATTTCTAGTCCTAGATCCCTGAGGAATCGCCATACTGACTTCCACAATGGTTGAACTAGTTTATAGTCCCACCAACAGTGTAAAAGTGTCCCTATTTCTCCACATCCTCTCCAGCACCTGTTGTTTCCTGACTTTTTAATGATCGCCATTCTAACTGGTGTGAGATGGTATCTCCTTGTGGTTTTGATTTGCATTTCTCTGATGGCCAGTGATGGTGAGCATTTTTTCATGTGTTTTTTGGCTGCATAAATGTCTTCTTTTGAGAAGTGTCTGTTCATATCCTTCACCCACTTTTTGATGGGGTTGTTTTTTTCTTGTAAATTTGTTTGAGTTCATTGTAGATTCTGGATATTAGCCCTCTGTCAGATGAGTAGGTTGCAAAAATTGTCTCCCATTTTGTAGGTTGCCTGTTCACTCTGATGGTAGTTTCTTTTGCTGTGCAGAAGCTCTTTAGTTTAATTAGATCCCATTTGTCAATTTTGGCTTTTGTTGCCATTGCTTTTGGTGTTTTAGACATGAAGTCCTTGCCCATGCCTATGTCCTGAATGTTATTGCCTAGGTTTTCTTCTAGGGTTTTTATGGTTTTAGGTCTAACATGTAAGTCTTTAATCCATCTTGAATTGATTTTTGTATAAGGTGTAAGGAAGGGATCCAGTTGCAGCTTTCTACATATGGCTAGCCAGTTTTCCCAGCACCATTTATTAAATATGGAATCCTTTCCCTATTGCTTGTTTTTGTCAGGTTTGTCAAAGATCAGATAGTTGTAGATATGCGGCATTATTTCTGAGGGCTCTGTTCTGTTCCATTGGTCTATATCTGTGTTTTGGTACCAGTACCATGCTGTTTTGGTTACTGTAGCCTTGTAGTATAGTTTGAAGTCAGGTAGTGTGATGCCTCCAACTTTGTTCTTTTGGCTTAGGATTGACTTGGCAATGCGCGCTCTTTTTTGGTTCCATATGAACTTCAAAGTAGTTTTTTCCAATCCTGTGAAGAAAGTCATTGGTAGCTTGATGGGGATGGCATTGAATCTATAAATTACCTTGGGCAGTATGGCCATTTTCACGATATTGATTTTTCCTACCCATGAGCATGGAATGTTCTTCCATTTGTTTGTATCCTCTTTTATTTCCTTGAGCAGTGGTTTGTAGTTCTCCTTGAAGAGGTCCTTCACATCCCTTGTAAGTTGGATTCCTAGGTATTTTATTTTCTTTGAAGCAATTGTGAATGGGAGTTCACTCATGATTTGGCTCTCTGTCTGTTGTTGGTGTATAAGAATGCTTGTGATTTTTGTACATTGATTTTGTATCCTGAGACTTTGCTGAAGTTGCCTATCAGCTTAAGGAGATTTTGGGCTGAGACAGTGGGGTTTTCTAGATATACAATCATGTCATCTGCAAACAGGGACAATTTGACTTCCTCTTTTCCTAATTGAATACCCTTTATTTCCTTCTCCTGCCTGATTGCCCTGGCCAGAACTTCCAACACTATGTTGAATAGGAGTGGTGAGAGAGGGCATCCCTGTCTTGTTCCCATTTTCAAAGGGAATGCTTCCAGTTTTTGTCCATTCAGTATGATATTGGCTGTGGGTTTGTCATAGATAGCTCTTATTATTTTGAGATACGTCCCATCAATACCTAATTTATTGAGAGTTTTTAGCATGAAGTGTTGTTGAATTTTGTCAAAGGCCTTTTCTGCATCTGTTGAGATAATCATGTGGTTTTTGTCTTTGGTTCTGTTTATATGCTGGATTATGTTTATTGATTTGCGTATATTGAACCAGCCTTGCATCCCAGGGATGAAGCCCCCTTGATCATGGTGGATAAGCTTTTTGATGTGCTGCTGGATTCAGTTTGCCAGTATTTTATTGAAGATTTTTGCATCAATGTTCATCAAGAATATTGGTCTAAAATTCTCTTTTTTTGTTGTGTCTCTGCCAGGCTTTGGTATCAGGATGATTCTGGCCTCATAAAATGAGTTAGGGAGGATTCCGTCTTTTTCTATTGATTGGAATAGTTTCAGAAGGAATGGTACCAGCTCGTCCTTGTACCTCTGGTAGAATTCGGCTGTGAATCCATCTGGTCCTGGATTTTTTTGGTTGGTATGCTATTAATTATTGCCTCAATTTCAGAGCCTGTTATTGGTCTATTCAGAGATTCAACTTCTTCCTGGTTTAGTCTTGGGAGAGTGTGTGTCGAGGGATTTATCCATTTCTTGTAGATTTTCTAGTTTATTTGCATAGAGGTGTTCGTAGTATTCTCTGATGGTAGTTTGTATTTCTGTGGGATCGGTGGTGATATCCCCTTTGTCATTTTTTTTTGCGTCTATTTGATTCTTCTCTCTTTTCTTCTTTATTAGTCTTGCTATCAGTCTTTCAATTTTGTTGGTCTTTTCAAAAAACCAGCTCCTGGATTCATTGATTTTTTGAAGGGTTTTTTATGTCTCTATCTCCTTCAGTTCTGCTCTGATCTTAGTTGTTTCTTGCTTTCTGCTAGCTTTTGAATGTGTTTGCTCTTGCTTCTCTAGTTCTTTTAATTGTGATGTTAGGGTGTCAATTTTAGATCTTTCCTGCTTTCTCTTGTGGGCATTTAGTACTATAAATTTCCCTCTTCACACTGCTTTGAATGTGTCCCAGAGATTCTGGTATGTTGTGTTTTTGTTCTCATTGGTTTCAAAGAACATCTTTATTTCTGCCTTCATTTCGTTATGTACCCAGTAGTCAGTCATTCAGGAGCAGGTTGTTCAGTTTCCATGTAGTTGAGTGGTTTTGAGTGAGTTTCTTAATCCTGAGTTCTAGTTTGATTGCACTGTGTTCTGAGAGACAGTTTGTTATAATTTCTGTTCTTTTACATTTGCAAAGGAGTGCTTTACTTCCAACTATGTGCTCAATTTTGGAATAGGTGTGGTGTGGTGCTGAAAAGAATGTGTATTCTGTTGATTTGGGGTGGAGAGTTCTGTAGATGTCTATTAGGTCCGCTTGGTGCAGAGCTGAGTTGAATTCCTGGGTATCCTTGTTAACTTTCTGTCTCGTTGATATGTCTAATGTTGACAGTGGGGTGTTAAAGTCTCCCATTATTATTGTGTGGGGGTCTAAGTCACTTTGTAGGTCACTAAGGACTTGCTTTATGAATTTGGGTGCTCCTGTATTTGGTGCATATATATTTAGGATAGTTAGTTCTTCTTGTTGAATTGATCCCTTTACCATTATGTAATGGCCTTCTTTGTCTCCTTTGATCTTTGTTGGTTTAAAGTCTGTTTTATCCAAGACTAGGATTGCAACCCCTGCCTTTTTTTGTTTTCCATTTGCTTGATAGATCTTCCTCCATCTCTTTATTTTGAGCCTATGTGTGTCTCTGCCCGTGAGATGGGTTTCCTGAATACAGCACACTGATGGTTCTTGACTCTTTATCCAATTTGCCAGTCCAGAATTGTTGTAAGTGCAATCCTCAAGTTTCTACATATTATGTTTTCTTTATAATTTTGTTCAAAACACTTTCTAATCTTGTTTTTGATATTTTAATTTGATCTATATTATTTTGAAGTATACTGATTAGTTTTTTGCTGGCCATTTTAATGTCTCTTTGAATAAACACCTGTTGAAGCCATTTGGTTATTTTGAGTTGTTTTTTTTTTGATCTTGATTTAAAGTAGTTCCTTTCATGTTTTGGAGATTACTGTTTGTCAGACGTATGTTTTGCAAACGTTTTTCCCATTCCACAGGTTACCATTTCTCTCTGTTCACTGTCTCCTTTACTGTGCAGAAGCATTTTGTTTGATGCAATCCTACTTGTCAATTTTTGCTTTTTTTTCTCTGTTTTTGTTGCCATTTGTTGCTGTTACATTTGGTATCATATCCAAGAAATCATTTCCAAGACCATTGTCAAGAAGCTTTCCTCCTATGTTTTCTTTTAGGAGTTTTACAGTTTTGATTCTTAATTGATTTTGAGTTGAATTTTGTATATGGCTGAAGACAGGAGTCCAACTGCATTATTTTACAAGCAGTTATTCTGTTTTCCCAAGAGCATTTACTGAAGACACTATCCTTTCCCCCTTGTGTATTCTTCTGAGCACCCTTGTCAGAGATTAGTTGATGTTACAGTAATGAGTGGTATAGTGATGTTTCGATCAATGATGAACCACTTTTAAGATGTGATCCCATAAGATTATAATACTGTATTTTTATCACACCTTTTCTATGTTTAGATACACAAATACTATTTTTTTACAATTGCCTAGGGTATTCAGTACAGTAACATGTTATTCAGGTTTGAAGCCTAGGATATAGACTATATATAGTCTATGCTATATAGTCTAGATATGTACTAGCTTATACCACCTAGGTTTGTATAAGTACAATCTATGATGTTTGCAGAACAATGAAATCACCTAATGGCATTTTTCTCAGAACATATCCCCTTCATTAAGTGACTCTTGATTGTATATAAATTGTTTTTGGGGAGGCTTTCTATTCTGTTCCGTTGATCTAAATGTCTGTCTTTATGCCAGTCCTATATTGTGTTGACTGCTGTAACTTTATATTTTGAAATCAGGAAGTGTGATGACTTCAACTTTACAGTTCTCAAGATTGCTTTGCCTTTTCAAGGTCTTTTGTTGTGCCATATGAAATTTAGAATTGCTTTTTTATTTCTGTAAGAAATGTTATTGGAATTTTAATGGGTATAGCATGAGATCTGTAGTTTTGTTCATAGTATGGATATTTTAACAATATAAGTTAATTCAATCTGAACATGAATGCCTTTCCATTTACTTGTGTCTCCTTCACTCTTTTTCATTAACATTATTTTACTTCCTTTGTTAATTGCATGTATTTTAAAATTCAATATCAGGCACTAAATTTTGCTTTGTTTTGTGTTGGGCATTTTTGTATCTCCATAAATGTGTTTGGGCTTTGTTCTAAAAAGCTGTTAAGCAATTTAAAAACCATATCATCCCTTTGCCACTTGCTTCAAAACTTTGTTAGATAGGACCTGAGCAGCCTTCCACTGGGGAAATGCCATTCTGCATATTCTACACAAGTCCCATGAATTACAAGGTTTTTCTACTCAGTCTGGTGCAAACATAAACAGTTCCCAGTTTTGTGTAAATTCCAGAGAAAGTATTACATGCCCTTTCAGGTAATTCTCAGGCAGTTTTCTCCCACACATGCATTCATCAGTAGTAAGCTGAAAACTCAAAGGGGATCTTCTGCAAATCTCTAGAGCCGCCTGTCTATGCACATTTCTTCTCTCTAGCATGCTGTCTTGTAAACTGTAATCACTCAGGCCTTCATGGACATTTACCTTCATATTCTCACCTCTGGGAGACCACAAGACTCCACCTGTGTTCCCCTCCTGTACTATGGCTTGTAAATACTCTTTAGGAAGTAAGACAAGGCACTCATAGGACCCTGTTCATTTGTTTTTACTCCCTCAAGGATTGTTGTTTTCAACTGCCAGATACGCAGTCCTTGAAAAACATTTTACTATTGTACCCCGTTTTGTTATTTGTTTCAGCTGAGGGAAAAAGTTTATTCTAGGTTGATCCCTGTTGCTAAAAGCAGAAGTAGAAAAATTATTGAAACCGGGAGTAATAAACTTATACAACCTTTGAAAGGTTTGGGGCCTGAGTTCAGAAAGGCTGTTTCCAATATAAAGTACAAGAACTGATGGCAAGATTCTTCCAGTGCTGCTAGTCACTTATAAAAATCATCATGGTGGGTGACTTTTCTGGAAGACCTCACTCTTCCCAACCTGAAATCCAAGGGAATTCTGTACTAGTTGTATTAGCTGTTTGCGCACAACAAGGGATTCCAGAAAGACTTCTGAGAGTCAGGAAAAGCCACTGTAGATGATCTCTACTGCCTGAATGCAGGTGCCACTGTAGAAACAGAGTTTATTTGTCTGCTAAAGATATCACTAGAGAACCTTCCATTGGTAGCTCTCACTAAGAGTAATAGTGTAAAAGAACTGTGACAAATGTAGGCTTGATCTTCTCCCCTGCAGGAGAAATGGAGGTCAGGGTAATGCCAGTTTGACAATGGAAAATCTAGCATAATCTATGTTAATGAAGTGTAGCATAATATTTGATATGTAGTAGATATTTGACAAGTATTGAATGAAAGAATGAAATGAGTTTTAGTAAGGAGTTAAATATATATTTGTTTTATTTTTAAATTTCTTATTTTTAAGCATTAAGGGTACGTAATAGGTGTATATATTTATAGATTACATGTGATAGTTTGATTCAGGCCCATAATTTTTTTTTTTTTTTTTGAGATGGAGTCTCACTCTGTCACCCAGGCTGGAGTCCAGTGGTGCAATCTCAGCTCACTGCAGCCTCCGCCACCTGGGTTCAAGTGATTCTCCTGCCTCAGCCTCCTGAGTAGGTGGAATTATAGATGAGCCCAACCACACCCGGCTAAATTTTGTATTTTTGGTAGAGACAGGGTTTCACCATGTTGGCCAGGCTGGTCTCGAACTCCTGATCTCAAGTGATCTGCTCCCAAAGTGCATTCAAATTTGTTTTAATGTTCAAGAATTACAGGAACAAAGCAACTAAGAGGCCATTACGTTATTCAGCAAATCTGTTTTTTTTTTTTTTTAGCTATAAGATAAATGACTCCTTTATTTTTTTAAACAGAGTATATAAAATACACTTGAATGAAGTGTCACACTGTTTAGATAGAGAAATTGCTGAAGGCATGACTAAATATCTCTAAAGAGATGGATGGAAATAAATACTAACTCAAAAAAAGCACACTCTTTTCAAATGTTTATGAGAGCTTTCTGAAATTACTAGTTTTTCTTTTTCTTTTCTTTTTTTTTGAGTCGGAGTCTTGCTCTGTCGCCCAGGCTGGAGTGCAGTGGTGCGATCTCGGCTCACTGCAAGCTCCGCCTCCCGGGTTCACGCCATTCTCCTGCCTCAGCCTCCCAAGTAGCTGGGACTACAGGCGCCCGCCACCACGCCCGGCTAATTTTTTGTATTTTTAATAGAGACGGGGTTTCACCACGTTAGCCAGGATGGTCTCGATTTCCTGACCTCGTGATCCACCTGCCTTGGCCTCCCAAAGTGCTGGGATTACAGGTGTGAGCCACCGCGCTCGGCCATTAGTTTTTCTATAACCCTGTAGTAGTCTGTCTGAAGGATCTTAAACATGTTACTATTTTACAGTTTACAAAAAGTGTTTCATGTATAAAATATAATGGTAAATGAGAGATTTTGATATTTCAATTCTGATAGCTATAGAACTAAAATTGAAAATACCATAAACTATTACAAGAAGAATTTAGGTTAAGTGTCTTGGAAACAGTATAGTGGGTATGCATTGTTGAGCATGCTTTCTTATACATAATTAAGTCATACTGATATCACTGTATTATACGTGCTTGTTTTCTTCTTTTTAAACCAGAAATCAGAATTCATAATAGAATCTCTCTAATCAGTGGCTGTTATTAACTGTGCAGCAAAAAAAAAATTCCAACATCCCAGGCAAATGGTTAATGGAGAAAATGTCCGTGTTATCAGGCTGTACTTATTAGCCATTATTATTATTTTGGATTACATCAAGTGGCCAAGATAAAATATGTTCACTGAAAGTGCCTAATTTAACTAAATTGTCTTTATTAACAAGGCCCTATTAAGTGGTTTCAGCTGTAATAGCATTTGAGTTCCATTAGGTTTTGAAGTGATTTAGAAATTCAAATTATTTTTAAAAATTAGATGTCAGGGTACTGTATAATTAGTAAATACTAGGTTGAAGTTGCAAATTTATACTCAGTAGAGAAATTAAGCAGAAATATTGGGTGTTGTTGAACTACAAACATAGAGTTGAGAAAACACTTTTAAAGCCACTTGTTTTTGGGCATGTGTAATAGAAAATATTTAAGCATTAAAAAATATTATGTTTATTTTAGTAAGATATAAATACAAAAATTAAACTCATAATTTTCATTATAAAGGAAAAAACTATAATAGATATTTTACTTGTATACCCACATAGGGAACCTGCTAATTACTTTCAATAAATAATTATACCACGTAATTCTTAAAATTATGTCTGATATAAAAAAGAATAAAATAAACACATCAATAATAAAATAAGATCTCTAATGTACTCCTTCTAAAAAGGTCATTAATGGTAATAAAATTTTAAATTAATATTAAGATAAGAGGAAAACTCAGTTTCCTAAATCAATAGCAAAGAATAGAATAAAGCTGGAATTTATGTTATTGTGTCTTTTGTTAATACTCCGTATGTTGATTCATATTTCCTGTGCTACCACTATACAGTCAGCATTCTTTTAGCCTCTAAATATATAGTGACAAGAAACACAGGCATGATTTCTTCTGGAGGATGACAATTAATATTAAGTAGTTACTTTTGGCAAATTCTATGAAAGAAAAATACAAGAAAAGAATTCTAAATCAACTTTTGCAGAAAATTGCAGAGAATAGAATAATTTGCAATCCATTCTTCTGGGGCCCAAGTTAACTCAATACCAACACAAGATAAGGACACTATAAGAAAACTGTAAGTACTCTTCATAAGCACAGGTATGATAATTTTTAAATTAAAATTTAATAAATGAAATCCAACAATACACAAAATTGATTCTACATTGCAACTAAGAAGGGTTTATACCAGGAATGCAAGGTTAGTTTACCATTAAAAGAACAAAATCAGAAAAGTATATGGTCATCTCACTAGAGGTTTAAAAAAAAAAGCAATTAAGAAAAATAAAAATCTATTTATAAAAGTAGCAGGAATCTGGGGAAGAAATCAAATGTTCTCAGTCTCAAGAAGGGCATTTTGAAAAAAATATACAAGTAAAATACTTATTTGTAAAAGAATGAGTCTTTTCCATTTAAGATTAAGAAAAAAATCAGGAATGTTTGCACTCACAAATTCTATTCAATATTTCAGTGTAAAAAGTCAAGAGAAATAAATAAAAGCCATTTAGATTGAGTAAAAGGTGTAAAACAGTCTTTTTGTCTCATAAAATCATATATATATAAATCCTATGAAAACAACAAAAAAATACTTAAACTAATAAGTGTTTTTGTATTACTAATAGTTTTACAGGATAAAAGGCCAGTACAAAAAAAAAAAACAAGTTATTTTGGTATACCAGCAATGTACACTTGGAAATTGAAATTAAAAATTGAGTAACACTTACATGGGCATCAAAAATATGTAATACTTTAGGAAAAATATGATAAAAGACATGCAAAATATGTATATTAAAAACTAACATATTTTGGGGGAGAAATTAACCAATATCTAAATAAATGGAGATATATTCCATGTTCATGGATCTGAAAATTCAGTATTACTAAATTGTCAATTTCTCCAAATTAATGTTTAGACTTACAAGAATCTACACCAAAATTCCAGCAGGCATTTTAATAAAAATATACAATCTGATTCTAGAATTCATATAACAATGCATGAAACTAGAACAGCTAAAACAACTTAGAAAAAAGAACCAAGTTTAAAGACTTATTCTACTAGATTTCAAGATTTATTATGAGGTTTCCATAACCAAAAGAGTAGTATAGTATTGGCAGCAAAAGAGGCTACCAGATAAATGAAAGTGAATTCAATGTTCAGATATAGACCCATACGTAGATAATTTTTGAAAAAGTAATGAAGATAATTCATTGGAGAAAAATAAAATATTTCAACAAGTGTATTAAAACAATTGGGTATTTGTGTGTAAAGAAAAAGTAAACTTTCATCTATACATTGAACCATATTCTGACATTAACTAAAAATGAATCATGGACTTAAATGTGAAGCCTAAAGCTAAAATATTTAGGAAATTTTCAAAAATTGGAAAAAAAATCTTCGTGAACTGATAGTACAAAGGTTTCTTAACTGTAACACCAAAATATAATCCATAAAGAAATCCATTTAAGTTAATAACCTCTGAACTTCAAAAAATACAATTAAATGAATAAAAGACTACCCACAGACTGGGAAAACATGTTTGCATATGACGTATGTAATAATGACAAATCCAGAAATCCAAAACACCATAATGATAAAATAAACATTCCAAACAAAATAGGCAAAATATATAAGCAGACATTTCACCAAAGAATATATTCAGAGGAAACTAAGCACAGAAAATGCTGCCTAACATTATCAGTTCATTATAAATCCTTAATGAAATACCAGTACACATTTATTAGTATTGCCAAAGTTAAAAAAGACCACTTATAACAAATTTTGGCAAGGATTTGAAGCAATTGGACTTTCGTAGATTGCTAGTGGGAATGTAAAATGGTACAACTATTTACAAAAACAGTTTCGCAGTTTTATACAAATACAAACATACATATACCATATGACTCAATTTTTCCACCTATAGGTTTCTACTCAAGACAAATGAGAGATATGTCCATGGAAACATTTGTACACATAAGCAGTTTATTTATAATAAGTAAAAAAATGTAAACAACCAAAATGATCATCAACAAATAAATGGGTAAACATAGTATGGTATATACATGCAATGGAATACTGATCAGCAATCAACAATAACAATCTAGTGTTACACACACAACATGGATAGATCTCAAAATAATCATCATGAATGGAAGAAGTAAGATAAAAAGTAAATACTGCATAATTCCATTCACATAAAATTCTAGAAAATTAAAACTACTACTTGCAAAGAAAGCAAATCAATTTTTTCCAGGGAGAGGGTGGGTAGAGAGGGTTGGTAAGGAGAGATTATAAGTGTCACAATAAGCTTTGGAGGTAATGAATATGCTTATTGTCTTAATTTTATTTATGATTTTATGAATCTATATCCGTTCCAAACTTCCAAAATTTTAATATCTGCCAGGTTGTTGAGTGCCAATTGTAACTCAATGAATCATTTGAAAATAAATAAATGGATAAACAAATAATCATCTGATAAGATTATAATAGAATGTATTTGCTTTCCAGGACTGAGAGGAAAACTTCCGGTATAGTTATTTCACTTCTGTGTAGAAGAGGTCACAGAGGAATCAATATCTATGTACTTAATTATATATATATATTTTTTACATAAATTTTTCCAGATGACCTCAAGCACCTAAATCATCTTTTAAAATGGTGATTGATGAATTCTCCAAAATTTATATTCTATAAAAGTTGGTCAATACTATTTGGACCAGGAACATTATCAACACAAATTTTACCAGATTACCCACATCATCATAGTAAATATTGAACATATTTTCATTAAATATCTAGTTTTTTAAAATGTTTATTAAATTGACAAATTTAAATTGACAAATAATAATTGTACATATTCATGGGGTACATAGTAATGTTTTGTTATTTATAATGTATAGTGACCAGATCTGGGTAATCAGCATATCGATCGTCTCAAACATTTATTATTCCTTTGTTTTGGGAATGTTGAATATCCTCTTCTTAGCTATTTGAAACTATATATTACTGTTAACTATAGCTATGCTTTAGTGCTACAGAACACTAGAATGTATTCTTCCTATCTAGCTGCAATTTTATATCCTTTAACAAATCTCTTCCTATCTCTCCCTTCTCCCTACCATTCTCAGCCTCTAGTATCCTTTGTGCTACTTTTTACTTATGTGAGATGCTAGAGGCCTGATGCCAATTATACATGTAACAAAATCCCCCCTCTAGAGCATCGGCTGGCTTGCCTTAAAATCCCCCCTCTAGAGCATCGTCTGGCTTGCCTTAAAACCCCCCCCTAGAGCATCGGCTGGCTTGCCTTAAAACCCCCCCTCTAGAGCATCGGCTGGCTTGCCTTAAAACCCCCCCCTCTAGAGCATCAGCTGGCTTGCCTTAAACCCCGCCCTCTAGAGCATCGGCTGGCTTGCCTTAAATTCATCTTTCATGCATGGTACCAGTCATAACAACTAAAAATGACTTTTTATCTGATATAAAGAACAAAATATTGTTTTGTACTTGCTTGCTAATGTTATCTAATAGACCTCTATGTGGTAAAAAGTAATGTGTGGCAAACTTTGGTTTGAGATGTATTTTAATTATAATTTGGCAACAAGGTTTCAGTGTAATATCACTAAGCTTTATCTGCCTTAATTTTTTCACTGAATACAGTGTACACACTAAGAATTGTATTTAACTCAATTTGTTTTCAGGTGATACAAGAGAGTAAAAATCACTTTTTAAACAATTTAAGACATTGAAATCTTCAGTACTCTTTATTGAAATTATGCCACTTTTATTATCTCTAGTTAATATTCCCAGATAGCTATTCATTTTGAAACTTCAGATTTTAAAAATGTCTGTATTGAAGAGCATCAAACAGAGTATCTTTATTATTTTTGTCATATTTGAAACATTCTTAAGAAGAGCAATCAAAAATATAAAAGCAAACTTTCAAAGTAAACTTGAAAGCAGCTTCTTCTTTCTTTTTTTATTATTATACTTTAAGTTCTGGGTTACATGTGCAGAACGTGCAGTTTTGTTACACAGGTATACCTGTGCCATGGTGGTTTGCTGCACCCATCAACCCATCACCTACATTAGGTATTTCTCCTAATGTTATCCCTCCCCTATCCCCCCAACCCCTCTGACAGCCCTAACTGGAAATACCATTTGACCCAGAAATCCCATTACTAGGCATATATCCAAAGGATTATAAATCATTCTACGATAACAACACATGCACATGTATGTTTATTGCAGCACTATTCACAATAGCAAAGACTTGAACCAACCCAAATGCCCATCAATGATAGACTGGATTAAGAAAATGTGGCATGTATATACAATGGAATACTATGCAGCTATAAAAAAGGATGAGTTCATGTCCTTTGCAGGGACATGCATGAAGCTGGAAGCCATCATTCTCAGCGAACTATCATAAGATCAGAAAACCAAACACCACATGTTCTCACTCATAAGTGCGAGTTGAACAATGAGAACACATGGATACAGGAAGGGGAACGTCACATACCAGCTTCTTCTTTCTAAGAGTAGGGCTTTAAATTTAACTTTAGAATCTATTGTCTCTCTGTTCTTTGAAAAACCCTTTGAATGATCATTTCCATTAAGGGCATTAAGATGTAAATGATAATGGAGAATCTTAATTTAGTAATTTAAATTATTTTATTTTATTTTATTTTGAGATGGAGCTTTGCCCTGTAACCAGGCTGGAGTGCAGTGGCACGATCTTGGCTCACTGCAAGCTCCACCTCCCGGGTTCATGCCATTCTCCTGCCTCAGCCTCCCGAGTAGCTGGGACTACAGGAGCCCGCCACCACGCCTGGCTAATTTTTGTATTTTTAGTAGGGATGGGGGTTTCACCATGTTGGACAGGGTGGTCTCGATCTCTTGACCTCATGATCCACCCGCCTCGGCCTCCCAAAGTGCTGGGATTACAGGCGTGAGCCACCAGGCCCGGACATCAGTTGTATTTTTAAGCAAGTCTCTCTTCATAGATTCTATTCCTGATACAGTATATACATGTGTTCTTAAATACAGAATTATACACCCCACACACACTTGTCGTGATTGTGTATTATCACTTGCCTGTTGTTCCTTCAGTATTATTTGAATAATTACACAAGAAGGCTAGCCAATATAGAATAACTGTTTCCTCTCAACTTCTGCCCAAAGAAAATCAAGAGAAGCAAAACAAAGTTTGATGAAGTACCATGTGGATTGGACTGTTAAGTTCCATATGTGGAGTTATTTCATACCCAATAACCCAGACCTTTGCAAATGTCATGAGATTGAAATTT
The DNA here is from genome assembly GCF_028885625.2 of Pongo pygmaeus. Taxonomy (NCBI): domain Eukaryota; kingdom Metazoa; phylum Chordata; class Mammalia; order Primates; family Hominidae; genus Pongo; species Pongo pygmaeus. Next base: position 13,227,301 of record NC_085930.1, on the reverse strand, counting down.
GGATTATTTATTTATTTATTTTTGCAACCCTACTCCTGATGCTGGAGGTGGTGTTTATTACCTCCTGACAATTATCCTGGACCAAAGCCAATCTTCTGGCAAAAGATTAGTACTTGGAGAACGGGACTACACTAGTTCGAAAGGCAAATGGTTGACTCTCTTTAGGCCTTAGAGAGACAGGTTCTTGACTTACAGCAAAAGGAGGTGATGCCCAAACCCCTCCTCACTGCAAACAGGAGTATTGTTCAGATGATTGTTTTTCCTCTACCACAATGACCCATACTAGAGGTTGAGCAATAAACTGCGTAACTTTCGAAATCCTATAGAGGAGATTGAGTCTGGATTCTCCAGGTAGCCATACTTAATCTAACAGTTTGAAATATTTGCTTTGTAATTCACTTGTAATTCTAAGATTTCAGTGAAGAAGATGAAGGTTCTTCATTGAAAGAAAATAAAGGTCATGTCTGTGATCATCATTCGAGACCAAGTACCAAAGAAAGCAGCAACATCTGGCTGAAGGAGGCTTCTTCTGAGATGGCAAGAGGCAGCTGCAGAAGAGAGGAGTTTGTAATTAGACTGATGGCAAGCAACATTTGGGCGTGTGCAAAAATATCTCTGATCACTGTGTTTTCACCTTAAAAGGAAGTGTGACCCACAGTTAGGAACCATTATTTATGTACAGCTTTTGTCATTCAGTTCACTGACAGGTGTTAAAAGGCACTTTATTTTATTTACAATATCTCAGTAGACCTTGATACTAAATAAATAATATCAAATATGAAAAAAACTGTACATGTAAAAATATATACTAGGTATACTTTGATTAGAATTGTGAAATGGGAGGAAACTAAACTCTCTAATAATAGGAAATTAGGAAAATTATAACAAATTTATTTATTCAAATTCTTGTTACCATTAGCAAGTGGTTATGAAGCCTCTGTAAATACACAAGTAAATGCTTATTATAAATTGTTAAGTGTAGAAAGGATGGATATAAAATGTCATGCCATGACAAGAGCAATTGTACTAGAGAAGAAAACAATCAGGAAATAATATACAGAAAGGATTGGAAGGGTTATAGTAGGGTGGTTCAATTATAATTATTTTAATTATTTTCTTCCAGAGTCCTAATTATATTAAATAGCTTTTATAATTAAAAATAAAGAAGAGATATATTTAAAAAGAAGAAAGGCAGACTTATCTATCTAGGTAGACTGAACGCTGAGACAAGAGGCAAACACAAAAAGCTAATTGAGGTACTTCGGTTGCTCAGACAAGAGTGTAAGTGGAATAAGAACCTTTTATTCTGCCAGGCTAGCTAAATTCCATTATTTACCTAGGCGGAGAGCCAAAGCACCATAGTCCAAGATCAAAATATTTTGCAGGTTAGAAATTTTTATTTGTGAAAAGAGAGCTTATTCAAACAAATTTGACTGCCTATGGCCAGAAATTATGCTTTCATGTTCTGCAAATCTGTCAGTGTCTACAGGAAGTACTCATCCTTCATCAGGATGAAGTTCTCTGGGTCTTTGGCTTGATGAGAGGAGTCAATTCATGGTCCTTGAGTTCTCCCGTAGTAGATAAAGGGAGGGAAAGGGCTGTTAATACTTTTCTGTTTATTTTTTATAATTTTCTTACATTATTTTATTGACTGTTTTCCAAATAGCCAACAGATAGGCAGTGAAGTACATTAGCGTGTTGTTATACAATATAATGCTAATATCAGTTTTGATTCAGCACCGAGGAAAGATATGTATCCAAAATATCTACATTGATGCTGTGATGAAAATAGAAGGCATGCATCTTCAGGGGTTTTAAGCCTCTCATGTTTTTCTTTCCTTGATTTCTAGCCCTCTTCTCCATTGCTCATCATTTCTTTTTTCTTTGCTCTCTCCTTGTCAGTGTTTATTCTGAAGAAAGGATCTGAGTTAAAAATAAAGTTTCACTTGTCTTTTAAACTGTGTGAAGAATTAACTCTTCCTGGAAGATGAGCATTTCAAATGTGAGCAAAGTTTTAACTTTCAGTAAAATTTTGACTACTGTAAATAGTCCAGGTAGATTTGGGCTGGAGGGTGGATAAAAGTTATAGAGTAATAAGCAACATTATGTCATCTAGACTAGGTCTTAAATCAAACATTTTTTGTGTTTTTTTTAATGGGTTTGAACCTTTAATAAAAATAAAAAATGAATGCAAAAAGAACACAATGTTGAAAACTTAGTATGAATGTGAATCTCACTAGATGTTTAAATCTGGTATAGTGTAAATTTTGTTCATACAGTTTTACATTTTTACAACTCAAATCACTTTGATTCATATATTTGCTATAAACTATTGGCAAAAAAAATCTTCAAATTTACATTTTTTTGGCTACATAATTTCTAACTGATATAGATTTACTTTCAGTTTAAGAGAAAAAGACTTATTGTGTGTGCATGATCATGTCTGTTTTAAAGATTCACTGCTTTCATCTAATAACTTCTGGTTTTTCATAAAATACTGACATCGTCATTGGAAATTTTTTTCATGTAACTAATTGTTTTCATTTTCAGAACATTTATAAGGGATCATTCCAAATTTCAGAATGATCCTATTTTTTAAAACAAAATTCCTCTAAACCAAATTAGCTTCAGGAACTTAAAATGTACTCCAAGACACTTCCCTCGAAACAAAGCAAAAAACTCCAGCAAGGGTCATCACACACGGAACGAAACACAAAGACCAGCACTCACAGGCAACTTCCTCCAAGCTTCCATTCTGCTGACTGGTGGCTTCTATTTAAGAGGAGTCTTTCAATCAACATTTTCACAGAATTTGAAACAAACCAAATACACGTAAAATGCAAAATACAAAAAGGTAAATTTGTAAGTGAAAATTACTAAAACTCACAAAACGAGTATTTAAAAGGTTGAGCATTCAGTGGAGGTTATAACACAAAAGGAACTGACTAAAATGTCTACCTCCTGAAGGAGGAAGAAAGAAGAGATTTGTTTTGTCATTCAGATCACTTCTAGCTTCCTTTTCCCCACATCGATGGTGCTAGAGGGTATATGTGCAGGAGGCAAACAGACAAAGCTAACAGAAAATGTAGTTGCTCATAAGAAATATATAAATGGAAAGAGCAAGAAAGCAATAGAGTGTGATGATGTCATTTAAAATCCTGAATTCAAACCATACTTGTTCATCCTATTTTCTCTTTCCCAATCATCATAGTCATCATCCACATAGATAAAATTTATAGACCACTTACTACATATAAGTCACCAGATTGAGGACATTCTGTGAGTATTGTCAATGCAATTTTTGTAATCTGGTAAAAAAAAATGTTCTATTATTCTCTTTTTATAGATGAAAAAGTAGAAGGTCAGAGAGTGTAAATCACAGATTGGATTTCCCAGAAAGCAGGCTCTAATATGGAGTTTAGCAGGCAGAGTATTTATTAAGGGGTGCTCCTGAGACCAACACCTATGGGATGGAAGAATAGAAAGCAGGGGCGGGAAGATGTGGAAGAGGAGCAGCAGTGCAGGCCTACAGTCTTGCAAGAACCACTGAGAGCCCTTGGGCTATGCTGGTATTTCAAAGATGTTCCATTGGAACACAAAATTACTTCTGTGTAGCCCACTTGATCGGTTCTTAGTGAGCCATCTTAGGAAGAGGGTGTGACTTTAGATGAGGCAGAATTTTTCAACGAAGGCAGTTGGAGGCTGGGGCCTCTAGTATTCTCCATAGTTGAAACATCAAGCCTCTCATTGAAGAAAGATCTGGGTAGTGAATCACTGTGTATACCACAATAAGCAACTAATTCAGGATGTCATAAGAGGAGCAGGACACAAATCTTAGCAGTCTGAGTATAAATATTGATCTAAAAATTTAGTACACATGGACATAAAGATGGGAACAATGGGGACTAAAAGGAGGAGGGCGGAAACTGGGTGAAGGTTGAAAAACAATGTATTGGGTACTATGCTCACTATCTGGGTGACAGCATCATTTGTAACCAAAACCTCAGCATCCTGCAATATACCATGTAACAAACCTGCACATGTACACCCTGAACCTAAAACAAAAGATGAAATTTAAAAAAAATTAAATAGGCCCGGTGCAGTGGCTCACACCTATAATCCCAGCACTTTGGGAGGCTGAGAAGGATGGATTACTTGAGGTCAGGAGTTCCAGACCAGCCAGGCCAATGTTGTGAAATCCCATTTCCATTAAAAATACAAAGAAATTAGCTGGGTTGGTGGTGGGTACCTGTAATCCCAGCTACTTGGTAGGCTGAGGCAGGAGAATCTCTTGAACCTCGGAGGCAGAGGTTGCAGTGAGCCGAGATCGTGCCACTGCACTCCAGCCTGGGCGACAGAACGAGACTCAGTCTCAAAAATTAAAATAAAATAAAATAAATGAAATGAAATGAAATAAATGAAATGAAATAAAATAAAATTAAAATAAAATAAACTCTGATCTCAACCATTAACATTCTATTGCCTCCTTTCAGGCTAATCAGAATTGTGTTCTCACACTTGGAGTGGAAAGAGTACTGGATAACATGATGTTATCCTATTCTTTTTTTTTAGCTCTCCTTACTGGCTTTCCTGGCACTTGTGTTACAAATTCTTCTAAAAGTTATGTATATGCTTTTTGTGTAAGGAAATGTAATTTGGATAGCTTTGTTAAAGTAATAAACCCCTCTCTAACTTCAGAACAGGTATTGATGTTTTAGAAATGGCATTCCTATCTTTCTCTCTCAGAATGAATCGAGATTTTAAAGAAATGTCTCAGAACCATCGCCATTTTCTTCAGAACATATTTCTCAGCATGTAATTGCACATTTGTTTGTTAGATTATTTGGAAATGTTTTACAATGATTTACTGAATGGGTGAGTGAATGAATGATTTTTTTAAGAACTGATGCTATTTTCATATATTATTTACCATTATAATTCATCCAAGGAGAGTAAAATGTTTGGGCCTTTTGGTATAAGGGTAAAATATGGCAGTTTTACTTTCAGCTACTATTTCTCAATCACATCTTTGAAGTTGAGGTCACAATTTAAACCCTATGTGCCAGAAGGATGATGTGTTAGTTAAAGAGAAAGTTGAATACTTCTTTTTAAAAAAGAAATTGAAACAATCTTTTTTTATTCAGCAAAATAAAATATATCCTATAACAAATAGCATTTGAAAATAATATGGAGGCTTTGCGGTACCTGAAGGGAAGATTGGTAAAATAAGGATATGTGGATTAGATTGAAAATAAAATTCAAATCTTCCTGGTTTCACAGACACTGTATTTTTAGTTAACAAGTTTTAATAAGGTTGGTTACTTGTTATGCCATTTAAGTTTGTACCTAGAATTACTCAAAGAGTATGGAATACACAAGACAGGTTTATATACCTTTAAAAACAACAACATATTCTTGCTAAAATCATAATGGTTCAATGAGGGAAAAGTGGTTTCAAAGTATTGATTTTTAGACATAAGTATCTCAATCATTTGGATTTCAGTTAAGTGTTAGGAAACATAATAGAAAAAAGTGAAATAAGAGAGTAATTACTGAAGCAGAGCTGGTGCTGGTCGATTTTTTTTTAAGTAGATGCATTGCAAACTGCAGCTACAGTTGACAATTTGATCTCCAGAGGAATAGATAGATACAGATGGCTTTATAAGGTCAATGCAGCAAGAAAGGTATAAACCTGTAAAGGCTGGTACCATTAAAGCAAAACCAAAAGTTGAGAAAGCACAAACTGAGGTGAAAGTGAAAAAGAAGGAGCTCAAAAGTTAACAATATAAGAGCAAGGACTAAAGATGAGAAGAGAAAGAAATCAGAAGATATTTTTAAAAACAATAAAACAACTTTTTCTGATATGTGTGTAGTCACCCCTGCTCTCTTTTGATTTTCATTTGTATTGCAGGTCGTTTCCATTTCTTCACTTTCAATCTATGCATATTCTTACTAGTAAAGTCAGTCTTTGATAAGCAGTATATAGTAGCGTCTTTTTATTCAGCCACTGTATATTTTTTTGATTGGATAATTTAATCAATTTTCATTCAAGGTAATTATGATAGGTAAGCATTTTCTATTGCCATTTTATAATTTGTTTTCTGATTGTTCTGCAAATGTTTTGCTTCTTTCTTCCTTTCTTGCAGTTTTCCTTTGTGGTGTGACATTCTTCTGTAGGAGTATGCTTTGAATCCTTTCTTTTTCGTGGTTGTATAACTGTTACAGGTCTTTGCTTTGTCATTACCATCAGGCTTACATAAAACATAGTATACTTAATAACAGGCTATGTTAATCAACTTGATTTAATAATTCCACATTGTATACATGTAATGAATTATACTCCATAAATGTATACAATTATAATTTGTTAGTTACAAATAATATTAATTTCTAAAAAGAAAAAAAAAGACTTGTAAGAATGTACCAGTTAACCATTTTACCTGTAAGCGTATCATTTACTAACAGAAGTTAACTTTTTATAAGTGCAAATGGCACACAGCACACTAGTTAACAACAACAACAAAAATAATATTTATTTTAATATAAAAGAGTCATTGTGGAGCATGTTTAATTTACCTGACCCAGAGAGGTAAACTTTTCACTTTCTAATGCCTAGTCCCTTTGTTTGCTAAGAGTAGATATTTTTGTTAACTGATCAGTTTAAAATTACCTGGATTAAGCTTAAAATTTATTCAAACCAACTAAGCTAACTCACTTGGAGGTAGAGAACAGGATAAGAACAAGAAATAGTTTTCTACAGTAGGTTTTTATCTGCAGACTCGTGTGTTTCTTTAGATTAGAAGAATCATATTCTTCCTTATTTCCTACCCTAATTGCCTAGCCTTATAATTTGCCTTATTGTGGTGAAGGAAATTTAACAAATGTATTTTCCATTCTTCAAATGTTACACACTTGATGACAGCTGCTAAGCTGTGTTCATTTTCTGAAAGTCCATCTGTCAACTTTAAGGGATCACTTGGTTTAACAAGTCAGCGGAGTAATATTTTCAAGAAAAAAGTTACTTTATTGCTTATATTGAGTTTTCCATAAATTAGAATAAATACAGAAGTATATATTAAATAGTATACAGTTTTTAAAAATCAATTTCTAGTATTCATTAATTCACATTAAGAAACAGTAAAGTAAAAGGGAAAGATTTTGAGGCAATTGAATGTTTTTGCCAATTGCTGTTTCCTGGTCTAACCTGTAATACTGAATTAATTATGTTTACTCATCCTTTCTTAAGGTTGAAAGAAAAAAATGATTTCTATCTAGATATCCATTTTTTTCCAGAAAATATTTACTAAGATATATTTGAGTCAAAGCAGTAGTCCATTATGTTATCTCCTAAGCAGATTCTTTGATATAAAATCTGAATTTAAAACAAACAAACCAAACAAGCAAACAAACAAAAAAAACTCCCCAGGTACATTAACAGAATATGTGTACTGTAATTTTTATTTTAGCTTTAGTAGGCAGTTTATACTCTAGGATCAGAATAATTTTTTAATACCATTTCTTATGTATTTCAAAGGAAATTGTACCCATATCGTATGAGTAACCCCTCAGCATGTAAGTCAAATAGCTCCATGTGTCATTGAATCTCTTCATCTCTTTGTGGCATTTGTTATTTCCTACTCTCTTTGATTACCTGTTGTAGAATTATTCAAAGTTATCTTTTCTTCATGACATCTGTAACCTGGCTCATTCTCTTTGACTTATGCACTTAAAAGAGTTGTTTCTCCGATATCTGCCCTAAGACTTGACTCTTGAGCATCAAAACTCTCACCCATTGCAATCTCACACAACTTAAGATGTCGACGATACTTCTCTATCCTTAGAAGTCCAAATATTACACCTCAACCATAGCTACTCTTTCAAAGTTTCTAGCCAATACATAAAGGTCTTCACTGAAAATAACCATTTTGAACCTTACCAACAACTCAGATTAACACATCTAGCACTGAATTAATCAGCTTTCTCCCAACCTTATTTTTGTCAATGCTCTGTACTTATATTAGTAGATTATTTTCTTATGTTATTTTTCATATTGTGTTTTTAGTATTTTTACATGATATAATAAATATGTGTAAGTATATATAGCTTAATCTCTAACCTCCAACTTAAAAAATATCTCTTATCAGCTTAAATTGTAGCTCTATGTGGTACAGAACTAAGGTACTAGTGAAGAGAGAGAGAAATAGGAGGCACTGTCTTGATAGATTTAAATAGGCGACTACAGACCATCTCTATCAGAAAATCAAGTAATAGATCTAAAGGTGAGATAAACTAGTAAAGGAAGATTAGAAACAGTATGTGCTTGCTTCAGGGGAAGTTTTGGAGACTTTACAGAAAAGAAGAGATATTTGAACATTGGAAGAGATTGAATGTTGGAACCAAGGAAAAAGAAATATTTGATATCTTTGTATTACCTATAATAAATTGCATACAGGATTTCACAATAAATTACTTATGCATTTTTAGAACAATAAATATAATGAAAATGCCTTTCTTTTTTTATTATACTTTAAGTTCTGGGATACATATGCAGAACATTCAGGTTTGTAACATAGGTATACACGTGTCACGGTGGTTTGCTGCACCCATCAAGCCATCATCTCCATTAGGAGTTTCTCCTAATGCTATCCCTACCCTAGCCCACCAACCCCCAACAGGCACTGATGAGTGATGTTCCCCCTCCGTATGTACATATATGCTCATTGTTCAACTCCCACTTATGAGTGAAAACTTACGGTTTTTGGTTTTCTGTTCCTGTGTTAGTTTGCTGAGAATGATGGTTTCCATCTTCATCCATGTCCCCGCAAAGGACACGAACTCATCCTTTTTTATGGCTGCATAGTAATCCATGGTATATATGTGCCACATTTTTTTTATCCAGTCTATCACTGATGGGCATTTAGTTTGGTTGAAAGTCTTTGCTATGGTGACTAGTGCTGTAATAAATATATGCGTGCATGTGTCCTTATCATAGAATTATTTATAATCCTTTGGGTATATTACCCTGTAATGGGACTGCTGGGTCAAGTGGTATTTCTGGTCTAGATCCTTGAGGAATCACCACATTGTCTTCCAAAATGGTTGAACCAACCAACAGTGTAAAAGCGTTCCATTTCTCCTCATCCTCTCCAGAATCTGTTGTTTCCTGACTTTTCAATGATCGTCATTCTAACTGGCATGAGATGGTATATCTTTGTGCTTTTGATTTGCATTTCTCTAACGACCAGTGATGATAAGCTTTTTTTCATATGTTTGTTGGCCACATAAATGTCTTCTTTTGCGAAGTGCCTATTCATATCTTTTGCTCAGTTTTTGATGGGGTTGTTTGTTTTTTTTCTTGTAAATTTGTTTAAGTTTCTTGTAGATTCTGGATATTAGCCCTTTGTCAGATGGATAGATTGCAAAAATTTTCTCCCATTCTGTAGGTTGCCTGTTCACTCTGATGATAGTTTCTTTAGCTGTGCAGAAGCTCTTTCATTTAAGTAGATCCCATTTGTCAATTTTGGCTTTTGTTGCCATTGCTTTTGGTGTTTTCATCATGAAGTCTTTGCCCATGCCTATGTCCTGAATGGTATTGCCTAGGTTTTCATCTAGGGCTTTTATGGTTTTAGGTCTTACATTTACGTCTTTAATCCATCTTGAGTTAGTTTTTTGTATAAGGTGTAAGAAAGGGGTTCAGTTTCAGTTTTCTGCATATGGCTAGCCAGTTTTCCCAACACCATTTGTTAAATAGGAAATCCTTTCCCCATTGCTTGTTTTTGTCAGGTTTGTCAAAGATCAGATGGTTATAGATCTGTGGTGTTATTTCTGAGACCTCTGTTCTGTTCCATTGGTCTATATATCTGTTTTGGTGCCAGTACCATACTGTTTTGGTTAGTGTAGCCTTGTAGTGTAGTTTGAAGTCAGGTAGCATGATGCCTCCAGCTTTGTTCTTTTGGCTTAGGATTGACCTGGCAATGTGGGCTCTTTTTTGGTTCCATATGAAATTTACAGTAGTTTTTTTTTCTAATTCTGTGAAGAAAGTCAATGGTAGCTTGATGTGGATAGCATTGAATCTATAAATTACTTTGGGCAGCATGGCCATTTTCACAATATTGATTCTTTCTATCCATGAGCATGGAAAGTTTTTCTATTTGTTTGTGTCCTCTCTTATTTCCTTGAGCAGTGGTTTGTAGTTCTTGAAGAGGTCCTTCACATCCCTTCTAAGTTGGATTCCTAGGTATTTTATTCTCTTTGGAGCAATTGTGAATGGGAGTTCACTCATGATTTGGCTCTCTGTTTGTCTGTTATTGGTGTATAGGAATGCTTGTGATTTTTGCACATTGATTTTGTATCCTGAGACTTGCTGAAGTTGCTTATCAGCTTAAGGAGATTTGGGGCTGAGATGATGGGGTTTTCTAAATATATAATCATGTCATCTGCAAACAGAGACAATTTTACTTCCTCTCTTCCTATTTGATTACCCTTTATTTCTTTCTCTTGCCTGATTACTCTGGCCAGAACTTCCAATACTATATTGAATAGGAATTGTGAGAGAGGGCATCCTTGTCTTGTGGCAGTTTTCATAGCAAATGCTTCCAGCTTTCGCCCATTCAGTTTGATATGGGCTTTGGGTTTGTCATAAATAGCTCTTATTATTTTGATATGCATTCCATCGATACCTAGTTAATTGAGAGTTTTTAGCATGAAGGGGTGTTGAATTTTATCGAAGGCCTTTTCTGCATCTATTGAGATAATCATGTGGTTTTTGTCATTGGCTCTGTTTATGTGATGGATTATGTTTATTGATTTGTGTATGTTGAATCAGCCTTGCATCCCAGGTATGAAGTTGACTTGATAGTGGTCGATAAGCTTTTTGATGTGCTGCTGGATTCAGTTTGCCAGTATTTTATCGAGAATTTTTGCGTCGATGTTCATCAGGGATATTGGCCTGAAATTTTCTCTTTTTTTGTGTCTCTGCCAGGTTTTAGTATCAGGATGATGCTGACCTCGTAAAATGAGTTAGGGAGAAGTCCCTTTTTTTCTATTGTTTGGAATAATTTCAGAAGGAATGGTAACAGCTCCTCTTTGTATCTCTGGTAGATTTCAGCTGTGCATTCATCTGGTCCTGGGCTTTTTTTGGTTGGTAGGCTATTAATTACTGCCTCAATTTCAGAACTTGTTATTGGTCTATTCATGGATTTGACTTCTTCCTGATGGAGTCTTGGGAGGCTGTATGTCTCCAGGTATTTATCCATTTCTTCTAGATGTTCTAGTTTATTAGCATAGAGGTGTTTACAGTATTTTCTTATGGTAGTTTGTATTTCTATGGGATCAGTGATGATAGCCCCTTCATTATTTTTTTATTTATTTATTTTATTTATTATTATTATACTTTAAGTTTTAGGGTACATGTGCACAATGTGCAGGTTTGTTACATATGTATACATGTGCCATGTTGGTGTGCTGCACCCATTAACTTGTCATTTGGCATTATGTATATCTCCTAATGCTATCCCTACCCCCTACCCCCACCCCACAACAGTCCCCGGTGTGTGATGTTCCCCTTCCTGTGTCCATGTGTTTTCATTGTTCAATTCCCACCTATGAATGAGAACATGTGGTGTTTGGATTTTTGTCCTTGTGATAGTTTGCTGAGAATGATGGTTTCCAGATTCATCCATGTCCCTACAAAGGACATGAACTCATCATTTTTTATGGCTGCATAGTATTCCATGTTGTATATGTGCCACATTTTCTTAATCCAGTCTATCGTTGTTGGACATTTATGTTGGTTCCAAGTCTTTCTTATTGTGAATAGTGCCGCTATAAACATATGTGTGCATGTGTCTTTATAGCAGCATGATTTATAATCCTTTGGGTGTATACCCAGTAATGGGATTGCTGGGTCAAATGGTATTTCTAGTTCTAGATCCCTGAGGAATCGCCACACTGACTTCCACAATGGTTGAACTAGTTTACAGTCCCACCAACAGTGTAAAAGTGTTCCTATTTCTCCACATCCTCTCCAGCACGTGTTGTTTCCTGACTTTTTAATGATCGCCATTCTAACTGGTGTGAGATGGTATCTCATTGTAGTTTTGATTTGCATTTCTTTGATGGCCAGTGATGATGAGCATTTTTTCAGGTGTTTTTTGGCTGCATAAATGTCTTCTTTTGAGAAGGGTCTGTTCATATCCTTTGCCCACTTTTTGATGGGGTTGTTTGTTTTTTTCTTGTAAATTTGTTGGAGTTCATTGTAGATTCTGGATATTAGCCCTCTGTCAGATGAGTAGGTTGCAAAAATTTTCTCCCATTCTGTAGGTTGCCTGTTCACTCTGATGGTAGTTTCTTTTGCTGTGCAGAAGCTCTTTAGTTGAATTAGATCCCATTTGTCAATTTTGGCTTTTGTTGCCATTGCTTTTGGTGTTTTAGACATGAAGTCCTTGCCAATGCCTATGTCCTGAATGGTATTGCCTAGGTTTTCTTCTAGGGTTTTTATGGTTTTAGGTCTAACATGTAAGTCTTTAATCCATCTTGAATTAATTTTTGTATAAGGTGTAAGGAAGGGATCCAGTTTCAGCTTTCTCCATATGGCTAGCCAGTTTCCCCAGCACCATTTATTAAATAGAGAATCCTTTCCCCATTGCTTGTTTTTGTCAGGTTTGTCAAAGATCAGATAGTTGTAGATATGTGGCATTATTTCTGAGGGCTCTGTTGTATTCCATTGGTCTATATCTCTGTTTTGGTACCAGTGTCATGCTGTTTTGGTTACTGTAGGCTTGTAGTATAGTTTGAAGTCAGGTAGCGTGATGCCTCCAGCTTTGTTCTTTTGGCTTAGGATTTACTTGGCAATGCGGGCTCTTTTTTGGTTCCATATGAACTTCAAAGTAGTTTTTTCCAATTCTGTGAAGAAAGTCATTGGTAGCTTAATGGGGATGGCATTGAATCTATAAATTACCTTGGGCAGTATGGCCATTTTCACGATATTGATTCTTCCTACCCATGAGCATGGAATGTTCTTTCATTTGTTTGTATCCTCTTTTATTTCCTTGAGCAGTGGTTTGTAGTTCTCCTTGAAGAGGTCCTTCACATCCCTTGTAAGTTGGATTCCTAGGTATTTTATTCTCTTTGAAGCAATTGTGAATGGGAGTTCACTCATGATTTCGCTCAGTGTTTGTCTGTTATTGGTGTATAAGAATGCTTGTGATTTTTGTACATTGATTTTTTATCTTGAGACTTTGCTGAAGTTCCTTATCAGCTTGAGGAGATTTTGGGCTGAGACGATGCGGTTTTCTAAATATACAATCATGTCATCTGCAAACAGGGACAATTTGACTTCCTCTTTTCCTAATTGAATACCCTTTATTTCCTTCTCCTGCCTGATTGCCCTGGCCAGAACTTCCAACACTATGTTGAATAGGAGTGGTGAGAAAGGGCATCCCTGTCTTGTGCCCATTTTCAAAGGGAATGCTTCCAGTTTTTGCCCATTCAGTATGATATTGGCTGTGGGTTTGTCATAGATAGCTCTTATTATTTTCAGATACGTCCCATCAATACCTAACTTATTGAGAGTTTTTAGCATGAATTGTTGTTGAATTTTGTCAAAGGCCTTTTCTGCATCTATTGAGATAATCATGTGGTTTTTGTCTTTGCTTCTGTTTATATGCTGGATTACATTTATTGATTTGTGTATATTGAACCAGCCTTGCATCCCAGGGATGAAGCCCACTTGATCATGGTGGATAAGCTTTTTGATGTGCTGCTGGATTCAGTTTGCCAGTATTTTATTGAAGATTTTTGCATCAATGTTCTTCAAGGATATTGGTCTAAAATTCTCTTTTTTGGTTGTGTCTCTGCCAGGCTTTGGTATCAGGATGATCCTGGCCTCATAAAATGAGTTAGGGAGGATTCCTTCTTTTCCTATTGATTGGAATAATTTCAGAAGGAATGGTTCCAGCTCGTCTTTGTACCTCTGGTAGAATTCGGCTGTGAATCCATCTGGTCCTGGACTTTTTTTGGTTGGTAAGCTATTGATTATTGCCACAATTTCAGAGCCTGTTATTGGTCTATTCAGAGATTCAACTTCTTCCTGGTTTAGTCTTGGGAGAGTGTATGTGTCGAGGAATTTATCCATTTCTTCTAGATTTTCTAGTTTATTTGCATAGAGGTGTTTCTGGTATTCTCTGATGGTATTTTGTATTTCTGTGGGATTCGTGGTGATATCCCCTTTATCATTTTTTATTGCATGTATTTGATTCTTCTCTCTTTTCTTCTTTATTAGTCTTGCTAGCGGTCTATCAATTTTGTTGATCTTTTCAAAAAACCAGCTCCTGGATTCATTAATTTTTTGAAAGGTTTTTTATGTCTCTATTTCCTTCAGTTCTGCTCTGATCTTAGTTATCTCTTGCCTTCTGCTAGCTTTTGAATGTGTTTGCTCTTGCTTTTTTAGTTCCTTTAATTGTGATGTTAGGATGTCAATTTTAGATCTTTCCTGCTTTCTCTTGTGGGCATTTAGTGCTATAAATTTCCCTCTACACACTGCTTTGAATGCTTCCCAGAGATTCTGGTATGTTGTGTCTTGGTTCTCGTTGGTTTCAAAGAACATATTTATTTCTGCCTTCATTTCATTATGTACCCAGTAGTCATTCAGGAGCAGGTTGTTCAGTTTCCATGTATTTGAGCGGTTTTGAGTGAGTTTCTTAACCCTGAGTTCTAGTTTGATTGCACTGTGGTCTGAGAGACAGTTTGTTATAATTTCGGTTCTTTTACATTTGCAGAGGAGTGCTTTACTTCCAACTATGTGCTCAATTTTGGAGTAGGTGTGGTGTGGTGCTGAAAAGAATGTATATTCTGTTGATTTTGGGTGGGGAGTTCTGTAGCTGTCTATTAGATCCATTTGGTGCAGAGCTGAGTTGAATTCCTGGGTATCCTTGTTAACTTTCTGTCTCGTTGATCTGTCTAATGTTGACAGTGGGGTGTTAAAGTCTCCCAGAATTATTGTGTGGGAATGTAAGTCTCTTTGTAGGTCACTAAGGACTTGCTTTATGAATCTGGGTGCTCCCGTATTAGGTGCATATATATTTAGGATAGTTAGCTCTTCTTGTTGAATTCATCCCTTTACCATTATGTAATGGCCTTCTTTGTCTCTTTTGATCTTTGTTGGTTTAAAGTCTGTTTTATCAGAGACTAGGATTGCAACCCCTGCCTTTTTTTGTTTTCCATTTGCTTGGTAGATCTTCCTCCATCCCTTTATTTTGAGCCTATGTGTGTCTCTGCATATGAGATGGGTTTCCTGAATACAGCACACTGATGGGTCTTGAGTCTTTATCCAGTTTGCCAGTCTGTGTCTTTTAATTGGAGCATTTAGCCCATTTACATTTAAAGTTAATATTGTTCTGTGTGAATTGGATCCTGTCATTATGATGTTAGCTGGTTATTTTGCTCATTAGTTGATGCAGTTTCTTCCTAGCCTTGATGGTCTTTACAATTTGGCATGTTTTTGCAGTGGCTGATACCAGTTGTTCCTTTCCATGTTTAGTGCTTCCTTCAGGAGCTCTTATAGGGCAGGCCTGGTGGTGACAAAAATCTCTCAGCATTTGCTTGTCTGTAAAGTATTTTATTTCTCCTTCACTTATGAAGCTTAGTTTGGCTGGATATGAAATTCTGGGTTGAAAATTCTTTTCTTTAAGAATGTTGACTATTGGTCCCCACTCTCTTCTGGCTTGTAGAGTTTCTGCCGAGAGATCCGCTGTTAGTCTGATGGACTTCCCTTTGTGGGTAACCTGATCTTTCTCTCTGGCTGCCCTTAACATTTTTTCCTTCATTTCAACTTTGGTGAATCTGACAATTATGTGTCTTGGAGTTGCTCTTCTCGAGGAGTATCTTTGTGGCGTTCTGTATATTTCCTGAATTCAAATGTTGGTCTGCCTTGCTAGATTGGGGACGTTCTCCTGGATAATATCCTGCAGAGTGTTTTCCAACTTGGTTCCATTCTCACTGTCACTTTCTGATACACTAATCAGACATAGATTTTGTCTTTTCACATAGTCCCATATTTCTTGGAGGCTTTATTTGTTTCTTTTTATTCTTTTTTCTCTAACCTTCTCTTCTCACTTTATTTCATTCATTTGATCTTCCATCACTGATACCCTTTCTTCCAGTTGATCAAATCGGCTACTGAGGCTTGCACATTCGTCACATAGTTCTTGTGCCATGGTTTTCAGCTCCTTCGAGTCCTTTAAGGACTTCTCTGCATTGGTTATTCTAGTTATCCATTTGTCTAATTTTTTTTCAAAGCTTTTAACTTCTTTGCCATTGGTTTGAATTTCCTCCTGTAGCTCAGAGTAGTTTGATCATCTGAAGCCTTCTTCTCTCAACTCGTCAAAGTCATTCTCCATCCAGCTTTGTTCTGTTGCTGGTGAGGAGCTGCGTTCCTTTGGACGAGGAGAGGCGCTCTGATTTTTAGAGTTTCCAGTTTTTCTGCTCTGTTTTTTTTTCCCATCTTTGTGGTTTTATCTACCTGTGGTCTTTGATGATGTTGACGTACAGATGGGTTTTTGGTGTGTCTGTGCTTTCTGTTTGTTAGTTTTCCTTCTAACAGACAGGACCCTCAGCTGCAGGTCTGTTGGAGGTTTACCAGAGGTCCACTCCAGACCCTGTTTGCCTGGGTATCAGCAGTTGGTGGCTGCAGAACAGCGAATATTGGTGAACCGCAAATGCTGCTGCCTGATGGTTCCTCTGGAAGTTTTGTCTCAGAGGAGTACCTGGCCGTGTGAGGTGTCAGTCTACCCTTACGGGGGGGGTGCCTCCCAGTTAGGTTACTCGGGGGTCAGGGGCCCACTTGAGGAGCCAGTCTGCCCGTTCTCAGATCTCAAGCTGCGTGGTGGGAGAACCACTACTCTCTTCAAAGCTGTCAGAGAGGCACATTTAAATCTGCAGAGGTTACTGCTATCTTTTTGTTTGTCTGTGCCCTGCCCCCTATGGTGGAGCCTACAGAGGCAGGCAGGACTCCTTGAGGTGTGTGGTGGGCTCCACCCAGTTCAAGCTTCCCGGCCACTTTGTTTACCTAATCAAACAACTAACTGGGCAGTGGTGGGTGTCCCTCCCCCAGCCTTGCTGCAGCCTTGGCAGTTTGATCTTGGACTGCTGTGCTAGCAATGAGCGAGACTCCTTGGGCATAGGACCATCCGAGCCAGGTTTGGGATATAATCTCCTGGTGTCCCGTTTTTTAAGCCCGTTGGAAGTGCGCAGTATTAGGGTGGGGGTGACCCGATTTTCCAGGTGCCGTTCTGTCACCCCTTTCTTTGACTAGGAAAGGGAATTCCCTGACCCCTTGTGCTTCCCAGGTGAGATGATGCCTCACCATGCTTCGGCTCGCGCATGGTGCACTGCACCCACTGTCCTTCACCTACTGTCTGGCACTCCCCAGTGAGATGAACCCGGTATCTCAGTTGGAAATGCAGAAATCACCTGTCTTCTGCATCACTCACGCTGGGAGCTGTAGACCGGAGCTCTTCCTATTTGGCCATCTTCCATTATTTTTTATTGTGTCTATTTGATTCTTCTCTCTTTTCTTCTTTATTAGTCTGGCTAGTGGTCTCTCTATTTTCTTAATCTTTCAAAAAATCGGCTCCTGGATTCATTAATTTTTTTTAAGGGTTTTTCATGTCTCTATTTCCTTCAGTTCTGCTCTGATCTTAGTTATTTCTTGTCTTCTGCTAGGTTTTGAATTTGTTTGCTCTTGCTTCTCTAGTTCTTTTAATTGTGATATTACCGTGTCGATTTTAGATCTTTCCCACTTTCTCCTGTGAGCATTTAGTACTATAAATTTGCCTCTCAACACTGCTTTAGCTGTGTTCCAGAGATTCTGGTAGGTTGTGTCTTTGTTCTCATTGGTTTCAAAGAATTTGTTTATTTCTGCCTTAATTTCATTATTTATCCAGTAGTTATTCAGGAGCAGGTTGTTCCGTTTCCATGTAGTTGCATGGTTTTGAGTGAGTGTCTTAATCCTGAGTTCTAATTTGATTTCACTGTGGACTGAGAGACTGTTATGATTTCCATTCTTTTGCATTTGCTGAGGAGTGTTTTGCATCCAAGTATGTGGTCAATTTTAGAATAAGTGTGATGTGTTGCTGAGAAGAATGTATATTTTGTTGATTTGTGGTGAAGAGTTCTGTTGATGTCTATTAGGTCCACCTGGTGCAGAGCTGAGTTCAAGCCCTGAATATTCTTGTAATTTTCTGTCTTGTTGATCTGTCTAATATTGACATTGAGGTGTTAAAGTCTTCCACTATTATTGTGTGGGAGTCTACATCTCTTTTTAGTTCTCTAAGAACTTGTTTTACAAATCTGGGTGCTCCTATATTGGGTGCATGTATATTTAGGATAGTTATCTCTTCTTATTGCATTGATCCCTTTACCATTATATAATGCCTTTCTTTGTGTCTTTTGATCTTTGTTGGTTTAGAGTCTGTTTTATCAGAGACTAGGATTGCAACCCCTGCTCTTTTATTGGTTTCCATTTGCTTGGTAAATATTCCTCCATCCCTTTATTTTGAACCTAGGTGTGTCTTTGCATGTGAGATGGGATCTCCTGAATACAGCACACCAATGGTTCTGGACTCTTTATCCAATTTGCCAGTCTGTGTTTTTTAACTGGGGCATTTAGTCTGTTTACATTTAAGGTTAATATTGTTATATGTGAATTTGATCCTGTCCCTATGACGCTAGCTGGTTATTTTGCCCATTAGTTGATGCAATTTCTTCATGTTGTTGATGGTCTTCACAATTTGGTATGTTTTTGCAGTGGCTGGTACTGTTTTTTTTTCTTTTCATATTTAGTACTTTCTTCAGGAGCTCTTATAAGTCAGGCCTGGTGGTGACAAAATCTCTCAGCATTTGCTTGTCTGTAAGGGATTTTATTTCTCCTTCACTTATGAAGCTTAGTTTGGCTGGATATGAAATTCTAGGTTGAAGAGTCTTTTCTTTAAGAATGTTGAATATTGGCCCCCACTCTATTCTAGCTTGAAGGGTTTCTCCAGAGAGATCAGCTGTTATTCTGATGGACTTCCCTTTGTAGGTAATCTGACCTTTCTCTCGGGCTGCCCTTAACATTTTTTCCTTCATTTGAACCTTGGTAAATGTGACGATTATGTGTCTTGGGGTTGCTCTTCTCAAGGGGCATCTTTCTGGTGTTCTCTGTATTTCCTGAATTTGACTGCTGGCCTGTTCTTGCTAGGTTGGGCAAGTTCTCTTGGATAATATCCTGAAGAGTGTTTTCCATCTTGGTTCCATTCTCCCTGTCACTTTCAGGTATACCAATCAAATGTAGGTTTGGTCTTTTCACATAGTTCCATATTTCTTGGAGGCTTTATTAGTTCCTTTTCATTCTTTTTTCTCTAATCTTGTCCTCAACACTTCATTAAGTTAATCTTCAATCTCTAATATCCTTTCTTCTGTTTTGTCAATTTGGCTATTGATACTTGTGTATACTACACGAAGTTCTCCTGTTGTGTTTTTCAGCTCCATCAGGTCATATTTGTTCTTCTTTAATCTGGTTATTCTAGTTAGCAATTCCTCTAACCTTTTTTCAAGGTTCTTAGCTTCTTTCCCTTGGGTTAGGACATGCTGCTTTAGCTTGGAGGAGTTTGTTATTACCCACCTTCTGAAGCCTACTTCTGTCAATTTGTCAAACTCATTCTCCACCCAGTTTTTTTCCCTTGTTGGTGGGGAGTTATGATCCTCTGGAGAAAAAGAGGTG
This sequence comes from Pongo pygmaeus, assembly GCF_028885625.2. NCBI lineage: Eukaryota > Metazoa > Chordata > Mammalia > Primates > Hominidae > Pongo > Pongo pygmaeus. The sequence goes on along the minus strand of NC_085930.1, from coordinate 13,207,542 downwards.
TCCCGGTTTTTGGAATTTTCACCCTTTTTGCTTTGTTTTTTCCTTATCTTCGTGGATTTATCTACCTTTGGTGTTTGATCTTGGTGACCTTTGGATGTGGTTTATGTGTGGACATCCTTTTTGTTGATGTTGATGCTATTCCTTTCTGTTCGTTAGTTTTCTTTCTAACAGTCAGGCCCACCTCCTGTAGGTCTGCTGGAGTTTGCTGGAGGTCCACTCCAGGCCCTGTTTGCCTGGGTATCACCAGCAGAGGCTGCAGAACAGCAAAAATTCCTGCCTGTTCTTTGGTCTGGAAGCTTCATCCCAGAGGGGCACATACCAGATGCCAGCCGCAGCTCTCTTGTATGAGGTGTCTGTTGATTCCTGCTGGGAAATGTTTCCCAGTCAGGAGGCACAGGGATCAGGGACCCACTTGAGGAGGCTGTCTGTTCCTTAGCAGAGCTTGAGCACTGTGTTGGGAGAGCTTCTGCTCTCTTCAGAGCTGGCAGGCGGGAACATTTAAGTCTGCTGAAGCTGCACCCACAGCCACCCCTTCCCCCCAGGTGCTCTATCCCAGGGAGATGGGAATTTTATCTATAAGCCCCTGACTGGGGCTGCTGCCTTTCTTTCAGAGATGCCCTGCCCAGAGACGAGGAATCTCCAAAATGCATTTCAAATGCATGCTGGATGTTTAACTGATTGGCATTCCTTTGAAAACTACATCAACTCAGACTAGGCTGCAGATAGCTGAATTTCAGCAGCATTACATACACTTGGCTCATATCTCTGTAATATTTCTAGCAAAACTTTCTTAAGTCAGAATCTCAATATTTTTATTCTTCCCAGAGACTCTCATAGTCTTTTTTTTTTTTTTTTTTTTTTTTTTGCGACAGAGTCTTGCCCTGTCACCCAGGCTAGAGTGCAGTGGCACGATCTCGGCTCACTGCAAGCTCTGCCTTCCAGGTTCACGCCATTCTCCTGCCTCAGCCTCCTGAGTAGCTGGGACTGCAGGCGCTCGCCACCATGCCCGGCTAATTTTATTTTTGTATTTTTAGTAGAGACAGGGTTTCACCGTGTTAGCCAGGATGGTCTTGATCTCCTGACCTTGTGATCCACCCGTCTCAGCCTCCCAAAGTGCTGGTATTACAGGTGTGAGCCACTGCGCCCAGCCTAGTCTTTAGTATTTATTGAGCAAAAAGTAAATGAATGATTGCAGACTCACTCATGTAATTATTATATGGTCCTCAAATCTTACCTTTACCATTTATTTCAAGATATATTTAAATTTCTGTATTTAGTACTTTAAATTGTGAGATTATCCAAATTTCTTAACTTCTATTCTCTTATAAACTCCTTTCCATTTATTGTATGTGCTATTTCTCATTAGTGACTTTGATTTGCCCATTTCTCATAGTCTAATTGCTGTTTTCAATTATGCAGGTCCTTTGCTCTTTAATTCTGTGGTTTTTGCAGTAACAGACACACTGAACCAGCTAAAGCATACTAGAACCCTTGACTAGGAGCTGCAATGACTTGCTTGCTTCTGCTTTCCTCTTGTGCTCTGGGAATTTTCCCAGTGGTTGACTTAAATCTTGATAGTGGTGAAAATATTTGAAGCATGATTACACTTCCAAGAGCTTTATAACTAGTCTAAGGATTACTGAATTGAAGTTGTGACTCATTTAATTTCAAAGCAGCACTGCAAATAGTCTCTTTAAATAGCTGAGGTACATAAATAGCATGGTTAGACTAAATCATGCTTAAGAATAAGTGGCAGTAGCTTTCCTTTCTAAGAACAAGAAATTTGAAAGGACATCAGTTCATTTCCTTTCAGCAAACTCTTGTTTTTGGCCCTGTAGTGTAATTCTGACTTTGGATGAAGCATCCAATTCCACGTGTTATCACTCTTGATGCAATAGCTTTCACATTTTCTTGGCTGTTACTTGCACAAATAAATTCAAGTACACATGGGATGGACACACACACACACATTTGCACACAGACACACATGTGAGGCAAAGGAGTCATAAAGCTATATTTATATACTCATAGTCCTTACAGTTACTATAATTCATTCTCTTATTTATTCTATATGTAAAATATATTATTATTGGTCATAGAAGTAGCAGTTGCTGCTAAATTCAATTCACATGACATAAAAGTATTATGAACTACACTTTGAAAAACCCAGTCATGTGCAGATAACTTTGAATGAACTGGCTTTAGCAGGATATGGGATGGAGAACAGGCACAAAATAGGACTAGAATAGTTTTGAGCAGTATCGTTAGAATGCCTTCTCTTAAGATATTACATACCTATGTGAAAGCACTCTGTGCTTTCCAATTTTACAAAGAATTTTTAAAATAACAAAATTTTAAATGGAAAATGTTTTACTGGAGTAATCATCATCACCATTAGTGCATATGTACATTTGGAAAATATTTGAAGCCTTGCAGTGTTAAAGATTTGCAAACTATCTGGTTTTCAAATTTCCTAGTAGTATTTCAATTTTTGGAGTACTTTTATAGCTGTGAAAACAATAATATTTGATGGAAAAAAAACTAGTTTTTAACTTTTTAAGGTATTTAAAATGTTTTAAAAAAAATTCCTACGTCAAAATGAAAAATATGATGCCTGGTATTAAAACATCGGTTGTAGAATTCTAAGCATATATTAATGAAGATCAATATTTAGAAGAAAATAATAGATTTACTCAACCACTTAACCACTTAAAATATTATAATTCATGATCTATTGTTAGATTCTATCTCCAACATCTGATTTAAAAAATGTACAGGGGATGTTAGATTCACAGTTTGATTGATAGCCTTAAGATGCATAAAGTGCATTAAAAATAAGGAATGTGGAAAACGCAGGAAAGATCTAAGAGTCAGAGAAGTACCTGCATTACCTGTAAAGAAAAACACTTTCATCGTGTTTTGTGTTAACATTCTAATGTGTCTAAATAGTCATACCATCAAAACAGCCATGCCATAGTGGCTGTGCAAAGAAAACAAAACAAAGAAAACAAAACAAACTGGATGCTTATCCTATATCTGAGACAGATGTTGAATGTGAAAAACTCATGTTGAGACTTGAAACAATTTAAAACAGATTCTTTATTTTATAAAATCTATTGGCCAGGAAAGTATGCTCTTTGAGCATAGCATTTCATTCATTCATTTAATAAGTATCCATTGAATATTTTCTATGTGTCAGTGTATTAGATGCTAAGAATTTAATAATAGGCTATGTAGGATCTCTGCCTTCTGGTTATTTTTTTCTATTTTTCTAATTTTCACTTTCTTTTCTAGTTTTTACTTCCTTTCCTATGAAAGGGTCACTTTCATAGACCTCATTCATTTTCTGTGGCAAGCAATTTTCTTTTCATCGATTTTCACTAATTGCTGACTCCTATATGCTTTTTGCTCAGCTGTTTCCTTTAATTTTAGTCAATGCCTAGAATGTGCTTAGAATTCTCCCAATGAGAATATCAACTCTCAATTCTGAGAAAGTTGGGACTTCCAGTCCGTTTGATCCCAAGGCACGTAACTGTGTATCTATTGCTGTGTTACAAACAATCCCAAAATTAATAGGTCATTTCAATAATATTAACTTATTTTTCTTTACAAATCTGCAATTCTGACAAGGCACAATGGAGAAAGCTTATTTCTGTATGATGTAGTATAGAGTGACTCAAATAAACTCCCATGGCTTGAGGATCTATTTCCAACTATGTGTACTAATGTGACTGTCAAGTTGATGGTGGCTGTCAGTTTGGAGCTCAGCTGTGGCTATTAGTTGGAAGCTTTAGTTTCCCTCCATGTGATGCCCTCCATGGAGCTGCATGAATTTAGATTCCCAACATTGCAGCTGGGTTCCAATAGTGAATGTGCTATGAAAACTAGGCAGAATGTGCAATGCTTTTTATGGCTGAATATTAGCTATCCCAGAGTATCACTTCTGCCAGATTCTGTTGGTAAAGGAAGTCATCAACTCAAGAGGAATTAGACCTCACCTATTGATGGGAGAAAGTGAAAAATAATTTTTTTCATCTTTAACTTAACACACCTAACAAATAAATATGTCTGGTCTTAGATATGGTTCTGAATCTGGAGTTTGTCTTTCTCTTTTCTCTTTTACATACTCTTTTTTTCTCCTTCTCTTTCTACCACTGCAGTATGTTAACACATCTTGGATTTACGGCTCCCCCAACCCTCTGTTTAGTTCTTCTCTACCTTTTATGTGTGTCATACAACGTAAAAAAAAGGTATCCTGAGGGATGGATGAGGTTTCCACAATAGAGAGGGATTGACAGTGATACTTTCACCCTTTTGTTTGGTTTGTGTTTCTGTGTATCGTGGTTTACCTATGCCCAAGTCAGTGGCTCTTAAGTTTATGTTATCTCGTTTTAATGTAATTATTATCATAAAATATTGATGGTGGCCGGGCGCGGTGGCTCATGCCTGTAATCCCAGCACTTTGGGAGGCCGAGGCAGGTGGATCACCTGTGTTCAGGAGTTCAAGACCAGCCCGGCCAACATGGTGAAACCCCGTCTCTACTAAAAAATATAAATCAGCTGGGCATGGTGGCACGTGCCTATAATCCTGGGTACTCCGGAGGCTGAGGCAGAAGAATCACTTGAACCTGGGAGGCAGAGGTTGCAGTCAGCTGAGATCATGCCATTGCACTACAGCCTGGGCGACAAGAGTGAAACTCCGTCTCAAAAAAAAAAAAAAAATTATTGCTGACATTTAAAATAATCACTTTAGAGAAGAAGCAGGTTTAATCTCTGGAGTTGAACAAGAAATTAACAAAACTAATATTTCACCTAGCGCTGTCTGTAAACTCTGCCTATATTTTGTTAATATACATTCTAAAAAGACAATATCACAAAAAATCAGCCAACAATTGCAATTATCAAGACCTATTTAATACAGTTTGCAATCATAAACATTGTTCTAAGTGTATTCCTTGTTTTGGGATTTTAGCTAATGATAACATCATGCATAGCTTCATATTTTAAAATACTACCTAGCTTATCTATATGTAATCCTTTTAAATTTTAAAATGTGTGTATATTTTATTATGCATATAATACAGTGGTTAATAAAAACATATTAATTAGCAAAATATTTTACATAAATTAATAAATTTATATATAGTATGTATGCAAACATTTTCTACTGAGATAGTGGAAAATTTAAATGTTTTCATAAGTGGCCTCTAATTCTTTGAAATAATTTTTATGTCTCGCCTTGTCTCCCAGGCTGGAGTGCATTGGTGCAATCCCGGCTCACTGCAAGCTCCGCCTCCCGGGTTCACGCCATTCTCCTGCCTCAGCCTCCGGAGTAGCTGGGACTGTAGGCATCCTCCACCACGCCCGGCTAATTTTTTGTATTTTTTAGTAGAGACGGGATTTCACCGTGTTAGCCAGGATGGTCTCGATCTCCTGACCTCGTGATCCGCCCGCCTCGACCTCCCAAAGTGCTGGGATTACAGGCGTGAGCCACGGCGCCCGGCCTAATTTTTATGTCTTTAGCGACCTGGTTCTATTCTACCGATATAATCCTAGAACCACTACTGCACGGGACTAACTGTTGGCTCTCGATAAACTGAATTTTTTTTTCTTTGTTGATGTGCTTTCAGCTGTATTTTGAAATTTCCTACACATTTGTCTGCATCACAAAACTTTAATAATTAGAAAATTCCACCTTTTTTAAAAATTTTACTTTAAGTTCCAGGATACAAGTGCAGAACGTGTAGGTTTGTTACATAGGTATATGTGTGCTATGGTGGTTTGCTGCACCTGTTGACCCATCATCTAGGTTTTAAGCCCTGCATGCATTAGCTATTTGTCCTAATGGTCTCCCTCCCCTCACCCACCACCTGCTGACTGGCCCCAGTGTGTGTAGTTCCCCTCTCTGTTCATGTGTTCTCATTGTTAAACTTCTGCTTATGAGTGAGAACATGTGGTGTTTAGTTTTATGTTCCTGTCTTAGTTTGCCAAGGATGATATCTTCCAGCTTCATTGATATGCCTGCAAAGGACATGAACTCATTCCTTTATATGTCCACATAGTATTCCATGGTGTATACGTACCACCTTTTTTTTTTATCCAGCCTGTCTTGATGGGCATTTGGGTTGGTTCTTTGTCTTTGCTATTGTAAATAGTGCTGCAATAAACATACATGTGCATGTGTCTATATAGTGGAATGATTTATATTCCTTTGGGTATATACCCAATAATGTAATTGCTGGGTCAAATGATATTTCTGGTTTTAGATCCTTGAGGAATCACCACAGTGTCTTCCACAGTGTTTGAACTGATTTACATTCCCACCAATTGTGTAACAGTGTTCCTGTTTGACCACAGCCTCGCCAACATCTATTGTTTTCTGACTTTTTAATAATCACCGTTCTGACTTGTTTGAGATGGTATTTTATTGTGGTTTTGATTTGCAGTGATTTTGAGGTTTTTTTCATATGTTTTTTGGCCACATAAATGTCTTCTTTTGAGAAGTGTCTGTTTATATCCTTTGCCCACTTTTTGATGGAGTTGTTTGTTTTTTTTCTTGTAAATTTGTTTAAGTTCCTTGTATATTCTGGATATTAGGGCTTTGTCAGGCGGGTAGATTGTGAAATTTTTCTCCCCTTCTGTAAGCTGCCTGTTCACTCTTATGATGGTTTCTTTAGTTGTGCAGAAGCTCTTTAGTTTAATTGAAAATTCTACCTTCTATTTATCCTTAATTACATTATTCCACTTTAATCTCTTCTTAATTTCTTCAGCACAAAGTATGTATTATAGAGCCATTTGTCTTATATTGTTCTTAATGTCTCTAATCTCTTCAGCTAGGTTGTAAACTCTCTGAAGTTAAAAAATATTTTTTAAATATAACAACTGCTGAAAAAAAGAACAGGGAAGAAGCTAAGGAAAAGAAAACTTAAGGAGGGATATAAAACTGTTCTTATAGTTTGATGATTCATTTCAAATTTATGATACAAAAATCTGATTGGAAATTAGCTTTTTTTTGCATGTTGCTTCAGAATCAATATAGGCAAACATTTGTCTTATTTAAATTACATGCCAAAAAACTATTTCCCATGCTTATCTGTATTAAGATATTATGGGGAATTTATCCTGACATTAGTTGTCCAAATAAATAGAGGAAAATCTCTGATAGCGTAATCTTTATTTCCTTCTCAAACAACTTCATTGGAAGTCAAGTTTACTATAACACAATATGATGAAAATAACTTTAGACTTTCAGACTTTTCCTGTAGTGTTTTGGCAATTATTGTTATCAACATTCATGAGAACAGAAGTGAATTTCCTTGTGTATTAGAGTGCTTCACTTTTTAATTCATTTTGCAGTCATGATCTCTTTGGTTCACAGCTTTCTTTCTTTGAGAAAATTCATGCTGGAAAATTGAAACTAGGATGCTTCCAAAAGTCCTAAAATTCCAAGGTATACAATACTGGAATTATTTGATTATTATTGAGAATGTACTATAGATGACTTGACTAACTAAGCACTTTATGTGGACTATCTTCTTTATTCTTTACCTCCTTCATTCCTAAACCTGAAACAGTGCCTGAGACACAGTCTTGTGTACGAGTAGTTTATTTCAAAGGCTATAAATGGAATAAACAATAAGGGACAAGGGAAAGCACAATGGGGAAGAAAGGAAAGCCAATAGGGGTAGATATTGACCTATTTACTATAGTGGAGAATTGATGTTCAATTCCATTAGAAACGTTTTGAGGAACTCTGTAAAATGCGCCTCAGAACAGACTGCACAAAAGGATAAGAAACTGAAGCAGGTTATTGGTTGTGAGCTCCCTCAGCTTCCAAACTGCACTTCTGTGCTTATGCTAAGAGACTTCTTGCTTTGGAGACAGACTTAAGACTGGAAGGAAAAGATTCCTAACTTTGCCAAAGTGGGACGGCAGTTCTGTGCAGGGAGCTGTCCATCAGTATTGTACTGAAATCAAGTTAGCCAAGAGGATACTTTATAACCCATAATTTAGAGCTGACAAAACTCTCTTCTAGAGTTATAGAAGAGAAGTAAATTATGCAATGAGATACAGGTAGGATTTGGTAAATTTATTATTCAAAACAACTCCTTTGGGCTTCAAAACCAGAACTCTAGTAATATAGACTGAGATATAGAGGTACTAGTAGGGAAGGACATTAAACAAGTTACAGCAAATAACGGCTCTCTTAAGTGTTTTAAAGGTGCTTATATAGTACAAAGCACTGTATATAGTATAATATAAAGGATTTTGTATAATATAATCATTAAGAGCACACACAGTGGTACCAGACTGGTGGCTTCAAATCCCATTTCATCTACTTCCTCGCTGGGTTTCCATGGGCAATTACTTGGCTGCACTTCCCTTCCTTTGTTCTTGTTTTCTTTTTTACAGTTATTAAAAATAAGCTTTACAATAATTCCAAGCTCATAGATATGTTGTGATAATTAGATGAGATTACATAGGTAAAAATACTTCACCCTAAACCTGGAGCATAGGAAGTTATAAAATGCCAGCTATTTTTAATACTATTTTGTTTTCCAAATTGTATCACCACTTTCAACTGAGAAAGCAGTAATGTAGAAACCTCACAGCTAGATTATGAGTTTCTCAGTGCAGGGGAATGTATCTTATTAATCGTTTTTCTTAAACAATTGGCTAGCAGACAGTTTATGTCATATGGTACTACATATACAGAAACCAACACACAAACTAAGAGACTTTACATGTTTCCTAAGATGGGCTGTTAATAATTGTTGTCAGATAGAGTCAAACTGGTATAGATTCCTACACTTTAACTGAAGACTTTAAGTGACTTGAAATTTATGAAAACAATACAAGTTATGAAAAGCAACAAAACAATCATGCTATGCTCTGAAATCAGTTTTATGTGGTATATAATATAATATAGCTACCCTGTTAATTTAAGCAGAACTACAACAGATTACAGATGCACTGCAGTGGGATACTATTACAACTTTGCCATACTCTATTCAGTAGTGTTGTTTTCCAATATGTTCTTTGGAATTCCTTAAGTTGGTATGGCTGGAACAGTAATATTCTCATACAATACATAATGTCTGTATCTGGAAGTCTACAAGTTTTTTCAAACAGTTTTTATGTGTTTTGCAGTAGAGTCACATTTTTCTATATCAGGATCCTTGATTTACTATATCAGAGAACATTTTTAGTCTTTTCAAATATACTTACTTCAAGTTTAAGTATTGAGTGTTCATAATCACCATTGTTAAAGAGAATTCTCTTCCTTACATTGTGTCCTTTAAATTACTAATTTCTTGCTTTGTTTTTATGTCCTAGAAAGAGTCATTGAAGCTTCAGCAGTGTTCAGGTTTTTTGATCTGTGGATCATATTCTGAAATAGGGTGCCTTGTCATATACTGGTGTGTAATTCCACAGGATAGCATGGAATAGAGGAACATTGTTAGTCTTTTTTTTTTTTTTTTTTTTTTTTTGGTAAGAAATGGAACTTTCTGATTGGAATCTGAAAACAAAATAAAACCACAAATGATTGTTTTTATTTGACAAAGCCATGAACAGTATAAACTTCCTGGATGTCTTGACTAAATAGCTTCATTGGCAGACTATCTTAAGACAGTTATTATTTAATCCCTCCAATCCTCATACAGAGTGGGCTGCACTTGCCCTGAGAAACTACTTAATACATACCTTTTGAATAAATTACTATTAATATGAGGACATTTTCATGTGCAGTGTGACCTGACTACTGAAGGAGTATAACATATAATGAAACACAGTAGAATAAAGAATAAATTATTATAAATATGCCAAATATACATAGAACTAAGACATTTATGTAAGAAAATCTATATTTAAATTAATTTTCACACTTTTTTTTCCTTTTTCAAGACAGTGTCACACTCTTCTCCCAGGCTGGAGTGTAGTGGTGAGATCTCGGCTCACTGCAACTTCTGCCTTCTGGGTTTAAGCAAACCCCCCACCTCAGCCTCCCAAGTAGCTGAGACTACAGGTGCTCACCACTACGCCTGGCTAATTTTTGTATTTTTTTTAGAGATGGGGTTTCTCCAGGTTGGCCAGGGTGGTCTCGAATGCCTGGGCTCGAGCAATTCACCCACCTCGGCCTCCCAAAGTGCTGAGTTCACAGGCGTGAGCCACCACACACAAGTGCACACTTTTTTCCTAATACAGTATTTTGAATATTGGAGAATTTATTATCTAGCTTAATAATATTAATGCAATAAATATAGAGCTTAATAGTTGCCAGCCAAAAATGCAACAGCATGAAAATATTTATTTATTAATGCTCATGAGTCTGTCTGTAACCTGTTTTGCTCTTCCTGTCTTGACTGAACTCATTTGTGAGTTTGTAGATGACATTGTATGGGTTAAGCAGTTCTGCTAATTTTGGAAGTGCTCTATCAAGTGTTTGATTGCCTTTAGGTCAGTCTATGATTCCCTTATTTGTGACAATTAGACTTTTCTCCATATCATCTCCCATCCTCCAATGGGCTCTCTTGGACTTGTGCATTTGGCAGTTGCTGGATTCCACTGAAATTATTCAAGACCTTTGAAGTTTGTGCTTGGAATTCCACAAGAAAACATTCTATTGGCCAAAACAAGTCACACATTAGCCCATATTCAAGAAGGGAAATATACTCTGTCTATTGATGAAGGGGTTTGAAAGTTAGATTGGAAATGGCTTGGAGATAAAAAGAAAATAAAGTATTAGGGTGGTTTTTATAATCAGTCTATTACTATAGCTTTAAGAAAATGTGCTAAAATATTTATCTTAAAAATTTAAGCTTTGTCTTTCTTCCATGAAGAAAACCAGTATTAAGTTATTTTAGTTGCTTAACCTTACATCTGATTTTTCATAAGCCTATTGCAAAGTCATTTGACATTTTAAAATTATTGTTGTAGAATTATATTGATCTCTATTATCTATGAAGAAAATACTACTGGCTTATTCTTTAGGCCTATTGTTTTGAAATCAGAATAAGAGTGCCTTGAAAACACATGAAGACCTTGCCCTGAATGAGTGGGCAAAGATGCCGTTAAGGGGACAGTTTTCTAGATAATCAGCCATGGTGGGAACTTCTGCATTTAGACATGTTTTCAATTAGAATTCATTCAGCCTTTGCTGTGTTCCATTGTAGATGCTTGTCAAATTTTACCTCAATTTTTTTTTCACAGACATCCCAGAGCTAATATTTCTCCAATTTACAGATGAGGATACTGAATCAGAGAGGTTAATTGATTTATCTGAGGTCATGCCATTAGCAAAAATTTTGAAGCCTTAACACACTCTTTAAGTCCATTATCCCATTTCCCACTATACTACAGATTTATCTCAAAGTGGTATTGAGTAGCATTTGAATTGAATGAAATTATTGGTTGTATGACAAGTTGGGAGACCCTTAAAAAATCCAGATAAATTATGATGAATATTTTATCCAAGGAAGTAACCATGAAAAAATAAAAAATGAATGTTTGGATATAAAATTTAGTGAATGTCTTTTAATCTTTATTGTGAAACCAGAATGTTGAACCCCCATAAAGTTAATTGAAGCAATACTTGAGAAATTGATTACTACCTATATGCAGAAATAATCTAGTGACAGGAAGCTTTAAAACTGAGGTCATTAAAACAAGTATTTGTGCTTTCTACAATCATGAATGAACGTTATTTTGTCTAACTCAATTATTTTACATATGCTGCAAAATGGCTGTTACTATTTTCATCCTATATATGAGGTAGAAATATATTTCAGTATTTTTAAAACTTTTTAATGGAAAAGAACATGTATAGGTGCAAAGATATTATTTCACTTTGTCAGTAAGGCCATAAAATATTCATGTACAACAATATTTCATTTATTTTGATAATGTGAGAATGGTTTTCATAATTATTGCAAATGCTTATTCTGAAATAAAATATTTTCTTCCTTCACATCTACTATAAAAGAAAAATATTTTAAGTGGGTATAACAGTACTAGCTGAAAATGATTCAAATCAGACACATGCCGTGATATAAGCCAAACACTTTCTTTTTTAATTTAAAATTGTTTCTCATAGAATAAGTAATATTTTACCCTTGAAGGATTTTCTTTCTTTCATTTGTGGAAAGACCAGATGGGTCTCACAGGTCATTCACAGTTATGAAAGAAATAAAAAAAAATCTTCTCAGAGGTGAGATATCCTTTATTTTTCACTAAAAAACAAATTATTTGCTTGGATGGAAACCTTTTGTATAGCAGTGTAATTGCTGATATCTGTGGGGTGTCTTGGAAAATGAGATGCTCTGTCTCAAGGAGTTATAACTTATCCTTGTGCATAAAATCTGAATAAATAAATGGGAGCAGACCTTGAAGTTTCTTGCAGAGAAGAGATACATGAAACACAGCTGAGAAATCAGGACAAAAATATCAAATGATAACAAGTGAACACAATAAAATGATTTAGCAGCAGGACTAGCTTGGTCTTTTTTTTCTGTTATGTATATTTTAAAGAAATGTTCTAGCTTTTCATAAAGAATTACATCTTCCCTTATCTTCAAAAATATCAAGTACTATGTATATAATGCCGAATACTTAAGGTTAAAAATTTAACTACTTTAGCTGTCTTATTTTTGTGTACTTAATTAATAACAGTGTGCAAAATAATCTATGCAACAACAAATATTTATTAAGTGCCTACTATGAGGCAAACACTGTTCTTAACACTTTGGGTAGAGCAATGAACAAAATAACCAGAATGTATTTCATCTTAGAGTTATAAATTATAGAATAGAAATAATATAAACAAATAAATATATAATAGATAAGTTTGTGATAAGACCTTTGAAGAAATATAGGAATGTCTAGGGAAGGTCTTTCTGAAAATGTAATATTTGAACAGATATTTTTAGGAAGGGATGGAACAAGCCAAATATATATCAGGAAGAAGAATGTGCAAAGTCAGAGAAAAAAAATGCAAAGGCTCTAAGACCAAAAGTATTTAATGATTTCATGGAACAGAAAGGAAGTGAATGAGAATGTATTAAAGGTATAACAGAAGATTATAGTCCTATACCATATAATAGTCCTTAGGTATTTGAATTAGTTTACTTTAGTTTCAAATATCAATTCATATACTCCTGATATTGTGATTTAATTTTTAAGTAATGTACCTGTTGGTGCTTATGAAATTTGTTTAATTAAACTCAAATTTCAACAATTTGAAGAACTTGAGGTAAAATAAAAGCTTAAGGTTTTCCTTCTCTTACTTCCTATCCCATCCGTTTCCCAACAGTAGAACAGGATTGAAGATTAAAATATCCCAAAGAACAAAACATAAGAGGGAAAGAGCATGACTATTTCTAGAAACTCAGTTCAAATGTCATGTCTGTGTCTGAAACATCAAGGATTGTGGACAGAAATAGCTCAAGTGGGATCAGATTAAAGAATAAAATAAACACTTCCTAAAATTTTGCCTTACTGAGAAAGGAGCACAGTATCACAGGAAGTGAGTAAAGGAGAATTTAAACACATAGCTTGAGGGACTAGAGGGAATATTGAAACAGGCTGTGTGATTAATAGAAACTGCTCCCCCTGGATTGTCTTTGCACTTAAAGATAAGCAGTGTTGAAAAAAGTAAGAGGAGGGGAATGGGAAATTGGGAGGAGCCAGGCAAGATGGCTGATTAGTTGCAACTGGGAAACACCTCTTTCAGCAAGAGGAACCAAAATACTGAGTAAACCACTACACTTTGAACAGATCTTTTGAGAGAAAACACTGAAAGTCGATAGGCAATGAAGACACTATAGTTGAAGAAGGAAGAAGGTGGGGATCCTGCTCATAGTCCTCGGGTGCCAGGACTGGCCTTGGTCCCTAACTGAACCTACGGAAGGGGTGAGTGAAGGAAACTTGGTGCATTGCTCTCCCACTGCAGACCTCTGGGAACTTAGCTACAGGAGCTTCCACAACCCCACTAGACCTTTGAACTGGGAGGGGGAGACTTCCAGAGATCAAGCAGAGGAACAACTCAAACTTACATGGATCTCAGAAGATTTCTCTGCACAGTGCAGCTGCAACAAAATGCAACCATAGGTGTCTATTCCCCAGGGCTCTCCAGCTTGCCCTGAGTGGCTGCAACTCCTGTGATCAGTTGGGCCCAGAGAGAGCAGAGTTACCATTGCTGCAGGACCAGGGCATATCTGATCCACATACCCACTTGCCTGCCAGCCCCTTCCAAGACCACATGTCTGGCCGCTCCTGCAGAAGAGTGCCAATGGCATGCCTCCAGTGCCCCACCTGACTGTTTTGCTGGTGACCTGGGAGCACTTCAGCCCCCACAGCACAGCCTGTGCTTGACCTCAAAGGGCCAGAAGACAAATCTGTGCCTGGTCCCAACTCCCCAGGATTCAAGCACATCACCCACGCATGTTAAGCTGAGATATGTGGCCTGAGCTCAAGCAAGGAAGGAGCCCCCACTTTCAGAAAACAAAACAAAACAAAAGTGCACTGAAGGTTTGCATGCTGGCATGGGAGCTGGGTGTCCCTCCCTTCACAAGGCCAGTATGGGAAGGGTATGCATAGATAGCCAGCTGAAGCTTCCTCCCAAAGAAGCCCCATAGCTTGAAACATCTGGAACGGCTGAGTGATCTGGTTGCAGAAGGCTTGGGAAAAGCCTGGCTCATTGGGACTGCTCCTGAGGAAGACACTGGAGTAAGACCCATTGGGTTGGAAGAATGTGAGCCCACAGCCATCTGCCAAGCTGAAAACCCAAGACCATGGACACCACACTGACTACACACCTGTGGTGCTACTGCCCTGCCCAAGTATCCTCCACCCTTGACCTACCGCGTCACCAGACCATCACAGACATACTCCACAACTTGCTCTGACTCTGGTAATCCCACGAAGCTGTGGGTCCCCTGCTGGCCTAACTCATGGCTTGGGCCACCCGGAAGTGGAGGAGCACAGCCTGCCAAAGTCCCCCTTGGGGCAAATAAAATGAAGGTATGGTGCCAATAGTTGAAGAGGACATCATCGAGGCCCAGGAATGAACAAGGAAAGTATCATCTCCTGTCCCCTGACTATCTTCCCCAGAGCACTTCTCCATACAAACTGAAATAGAAAAGGGGTGCACAACTGAGTAAGAGATGGCTGGAAGGTCTTACTGTTAAGTGCCACCTACTGTACTACAGCCTACTTTAAACCACCAAAGAAAAATACATTGCCTCAACACACTATGCCTGTGAAAACTCACTACAAGAACCTATCTACAACAAGGAATCTGTTCAGATCCTTGGCCCTTTGAAAGCACCCAGAAATTAAGCCAATCAACTATACACAACATACACCAGAAACTTTCAGGGGAAATAAAAACAAAAAAATCCCATCCAAATGTTGGCAAGTTCAGAAAGAAAAATAAATGTAATTTCCCTTGGATTAGGAAGAATCAGTGTATGGAAGAACTCTGGCAATCCAAGAAGTCAGGATGTTTCACTATATCCAAAGGATTGCACTAGCTTCCTAGCAATGCACCCTAACCAGATTGAAATAACAGACGTAATTCAGAATCTGAATTACAGGAAAGCTCAACAAGATGCAAGAGAAAATTGAAATCCAATCCAAAGAAACCAGAAAGAAATCATCCAAGATTTGAAAGATGACATAAATATGTTAAGAAAGAAACAAACTGAACTTCAGGAACTGAAAAATTTACTACAAAATTATCAAATTACAATAGAAGCTTTAACAACAGACTAGTCAAGCTGAGGAAAAAAAATTCAGAGCTTTAAGACTGATCCATTGATCAAGAAAACAGTAAAGACAAAAGAATTTTAAAAAATGAACAAAGCCTCTGAGAAATATGGGATTACGTATGGTGACCAAACCTGGAACTCATTGGAATTCCTGAGAAAGAAGAGAGAGTAAACAACTTGGAAAACATATGTGAGAATATAATCAATGAAAATTTCCCCAATCTCAGGAGATATCAACAAGCATATACAGATGATTAAAGAATTCCTGAGAGATACTATATAAGATGATCATCTCCAAAGGCACATATTCATCAGACTTTCCGAGGTCCGTATGAAAGAAGAAAACTTTAAGGAAGTTAGAGAAATGATTATATCACCTGAAAAGAGAACTACAGGAGGCTAACAGTTAATTTCTCAGCAGAAACCTTACAATCCAGAAGAGATTGGATGCCTATTTTTTAACATTTGTTAAGAATAAAAATTCAAACAAGAAGTTTATGTCCCACCAAACTAAGCTTCATAGGCAATGGAGAAATAAAATCTTTCCAAAGCAAGCAATCTTGTTACCTCTAGACCAGCTTTATAAAAGATGTTTAAGGGAGTTCTAAACATGGAAATGGAAGAATGATAGCTGCAATCACAAAAGCACACATTAATTATACTGCCCACAGACTGTACAAAGCAACTAAACAATCAAGACTACAAAGCAACCAGCTAATAGCCCCACAAAAAATTAAAACCTTATATATCTATATTAACCTTGAATGAAAATAGTCTAAATGCCCGACTTAGAAAACAGAAGGGCAAATTGGATTTTAAAAAGACCCAGCTTTCTGTTTGCTTCAAGAGATCTATCTCATGTGCGACAATACTCACAGGCTCAAAGTAAAGAGATGGAGATCTATCAATCATGCAAATGGAAAATGAAAAAAGAGAAGTGGTTGCTCTTGTATCAGTCAAAGCGACATTAAACCATTAACAAAGGACAAAGTTGGTTATTATGTAATCATAAAGAGTTCAATTCAACAAGAAAAACTAACTTGCCTAAACTTATGTCTACTTAACCTTTGAGTCCCTGGATGACAAAAAAGTGCTCTAGACCTAGTAGAAGACTTAGACAGCCATATGATAATGGGTGGAGGGGGTACTTCAACACCCTATTGACAGTGTTAGATAGATCATTGAGAGAGAAAACTAACAAAGAAACTCTGGACTTAAATTTGACACTTGAACAATTGAACCTAGTACACATCAAGCAAGGAAGGAGCCCCCACTTACAGAATACTCCACTTAACAACCACAGGACATACAATCTCATCTGCACAGGGAAGATATTCTAAGATCAACCACATGTTTGACCATAAAGTATCTCAATAAATTCAAAAAAATTAAAATCATGCCAAGCATATTCCAAGACCATGGTGGAATAAAAATAAAAATCAAAACCAAGAGGGACTCTCAAAACTACGCAATTGCATGAAAACTAAATAACTTGTTCCTGAATGACTTTTGGTTAAACAATAAAATTAGGGCAGAAGTAAAAAAACTTCCCTGAAACAAAAATACATGTACAACATACGAAAATTTCCAATATGCAGCAAAAGCCTTGCTAAGAGGAAAGCTTATAGCTTAAATGCCTACACCAACAAGTTAGATCTCAAATTACCAATCTAACAGTATGTCTGAAGGAACTACAACAGCAAAAAAAAAACTAGCCCCAAAGCTACAAGAAGAAAATAAATAACTAAAATTAGAGCAGAACTAAATGATATTGAGATACAAAAACCATACAAACGATCAACAAAATGAAATATTGGTTCTTTGAAAGGATGAATGAGATGGATAGACTGCTAGCTAGATTAACAAGAAAAGCAAAGATCTTACTTAGTCTTCTACTAGGTGTAGAAGCACTTTTTTTGTGACAAAAGTTATGCTAAAACGGATCCCACAGAAATACAAATGTTCCTAAGAGACTGTTTTGAACACCTTTATGCGCACAAACTCAAAACTCTTGAGGAATTATTGCTTCAGGATTTCAGTTTCTTCCTGATTCAGTCTTGGGAGGTTGTGTGTTTTGAGGAATTTATCAATTTCATATTTTGCCCAGTCCTAAATGGGTTATGTCTTGCACCTTGTTCTTTATTCACTCTCCTTGAGTAATCTCAATAGCAAATCTGATAATATGATAGTGATGCTAGAACCATGAGTATCAGAGCCATATTCCCAATTGAGTGCTTGACAGTTCCACCTGAGTGTTACTGGCTGAATTCTGTCCATTCACCTCACACCCCCAATTTATATGTTGAAGTCCTAACCCTGGTACTTCAGACTGTGACTGGACACAAAGGTCTGTAAATAGAAAATTAAGGTCAAATGAGGTCACTAAGGTGTCCCCTAACTCACTATGATTCATGTCCTTGTAAGAAGAGAGTAGGACACAGACAAAGATCACGTGAAGACACAGGGAGAAACAAAGCCAAGAACAGAGACCTCCAGAAGAAATAAACACGCCAATACGTTCACCTCAGACTTTTAGACTCAAGAATTGTGAGAAAATAATTTTCTGCTTTGTAAGGCAAGCTATTTGTGGTATTTTGGTATGAGAGCCCTAGCAAATTGATACACTAAGTATTCCCCCAACTCATCAAACATAATATCTCTAAAATGGAATTTGTCGTTTCTCATCAAATCTAATCTTCTTCCTGGGTCACCTATCTCAGCTGAAATCACAAACAATATCTTCATTCTTGACTTAGGTTTCTCTCTCCATATAGTTTGATAACAATAAGTTCTCTTTAAACCACAAAGAAAGCCCTCCAATCCATCCATTCTGTCTTCACTGCCATCAGCCCAGTTGAGGCCATTATAGTCTCTTACTTCAGTTATTGCTTGAGCTTTCTAAATGACTTACTGCCACTGTTTTGTGCCCTCCAACACAATGTCTCTGAAATGCACATCTGGTCACCATTACTTGCCTACGCTTTCTTGGCTCCCGTTGATTTAAGGATAAAACTCAAAATGTTTATCATTGACTTTAAAAGCTCTTTGTGAACTTTCTTGTATTTATCACTCTAGTTTGATTTCACTCCACTGTACTTCTAGAAAACTTTGATATAGAAACTGAACTTGTCTTTTTCATTTTCTTGGTCATGTTGCTGTTCTCTCTCTCATCTCTAGACCTCTGCACATGTTATTCTCTTTGAGAAACATTTCTCTTCCTTTTCTTGTCCCTATTTATAGCCCTTTTCTGAGCTAACATCCCCCAGGTATTAGTTTTGGCAACACTTGATCTGAGAAGATTTTTATAATTCTAAAATCTGGGTTAGGGTCTCATTCTATATGCACCCAAGCTTTGCTGCAGTCCTATCCAGGCACTCATCAAATTACATTGTTTTGCATATTGATATGCCTGGATGTCTCACTAGGTTATAGTATTCATGAGAGCAGGAATATATTCCTATTAACTGGTAAAGTGCATATACATTGTAGGTATTCTATAAATACTTTTAGATATATAAATGAATGATTAAAGAAATAAAGCACAATGTTAATTGAAATGACCCTAGTCTAATCTAATTAAGGAATTTGTAATATTCTGCCCTATGCTTTTCTAACTAAATATTTTCAATGAACATGTATTGCATCTCTTAAAAATAGACTACCCCAAATATAGTATTTCTGCAAGCTTTATGTTTTTAAGGTGTATGCTGAAATGAAGCAGACTACAGTATTTGTTTTTATACATATGTAAACTAAATATATATTTAAAACATCACTTGTTATTTTTACTTCCAGTCTAATTTAAACATACTCATGATTATTCTTACTTTCAACCTGAAGGAAAAAGTTTTGTATGTGTCAGGAAAATAGCATAATGTAGTATTCTTTAAATAATTTAATGTTTGAATGTTATATAAAACTAAAGCAAAATTTAAATATACTCATTCTTTAAATGTTCTCATGGATATATATACCATCAATTTCCTAGTCTAAAATGATTGTATTACCCTGTTTTATTCTGTAATCTCCCATTTAATAAAGACATGTCATTGAAAACTTAGCTGTCCTAAAATTTTGTTCTTCTCAAGCTACTAACTTTTCTTAGAATTATATGATCATAAAATTTATCTTAATTTTGAACCTCCTAAAGTTGTCTATCAATAAGTTTAATGTTTCCCAATGAAGGCCTTATATCTGAATAAACAGTCAATAAAATATTACTGGCTTACAAGTATATTCATATTCAAATAACAGAATGAATTTATTTGGCATTATTACCCACATGTTCATCACAGTTTTGCCCTGATTAATGTAATGCTTGAGAGAACTGACAATGACTGTACTCTTAGATCACTTAACCTCTCTGCAAATCAACTTACTAATCTATATAATAAAGATGATAAAATAAACATGATAATAATGTCCTACTTTATGATATTTCTTGTGAGAATTAAATGATGTGATGTATTTAAAACGATGTATACGTAGTATATAAAAAGCTTTAAATAAATGTCATTTCAAAGTGATTGAAAATATCCTGTCCACTATTCCCCCCAAAAATATGAATGTTTGTTATTTTCTGTTGTGTGGAATAATTTGCATTGTGCAATGTCATGGCAGTCCCTTCTCTGCCAAGTCTATGGAGATGTAAAACTTCTCTAATATTTGACTTGTGCTTTCTGAGGTTTTAGAAGGAGTGACCACCATCACCATTGTTTTCTTACGAAGAAACTTGTATTGACCACATTTTTCAGTTTTTAGTCATTGCTGCTTTAAATCATTTTGTTTGGAAAATATCCAGAATCTTTTTGTCAGAATGTTGATTACAGAGGTTACTAGCCACAATATTAACTCTTTCAGTTCACAAAGGTGCTGTTTGGTAAAGTGCTTCTGTAGAGAGCTGGTCAGTATCCTAAATTGAGAACATTAATGTATCTTCAAAAATACCTTACTTTACTTCTGGGAACAATTCATGAAAATAAATTTTCCACTACATGATGATGTGGGGTTAATACCCTTACACATGTAAAGTAACTCACTTTCTCAAAATTGGTGGAATTATTTTATCCTTAGTAAGAGTTGAAAGCCCATTGTTATAATTTATTTCAACATTTACTGAATACCAGCAGTACTCCAGGCAGCTAGTGTGACACAATTCTACATCGATACCTGTAATTATGCAGTTTAAACTAGTTTTAATTTAATACCCAATTTTTAAGCATGGATAACTTCATCTTATTTATTTCAAAGTTAAAGTTTTAGAGGACATCATGCACATATAATAAAAAACTTTAAAAAGTTCAGTTATTTCCTAGCTATCTATGACAAGCTTCAAAAACTTGAAAAGGAGGATTGCTGACAAAGCAGAAAATATGGGTATACTTCTTTTCAAACAATAACAATAACAAATGAAAGTAGAAACTAAAATTCAACCAGAAATAAACCCTTGATTGTTCTCCTGTCAGCCTGTCACCTACATGAAACAGCTGCTAAAGCAAAGGCAGACAGAGCAGCTGTTGCTGCTAAAAGTACTAATGCTAAAGCTTTCCACAAAGACTTATTTTCATTAATATCAAATTGTGCTGACACGTTTTACCAACCCAGTGACACTGCCCGTCTCAATTAGGATCTTCACAAGGCCCTCTCCAATGTCACAGTTGTGTCCAGCTTAGTATTCATACCATTTTCTTAGCGTATTGGAACTCAAGTTATCCTCTGCCCATTTTATATATCCTAATAGTGATGAATATTTACAAAGTCTCTAAAATAGACTATTCTTACTGAGACAAAATAGAAATCATTCCACTTCCTCCATATGCAGAATCTGTAGATAAAAGTGGTAAAAATGTTCTTGTTTTTATTTTCCGGTGTCTTCAAAAACAGCGCATCTTGCAACTACTCAAAGAAAGAAACCCTGTAAAAATAAATATCAAAGAACAACAGCAACAAAAACCCTGAAAATCCAACATAAGGTATATAAGAAGAGGAATTGAGATCTCAATTTGTATAACTTCTTAAGTTACCATACCTCAATTTTTTTTTTTTTTTTTTGAGACAGAGTCTCGCTCTGTCACCCAGGCTGGCAGTGGCACAATCTTGACTCACTGAAACCTCCACCTTCCGGTTCAAGTGATTCTCCTGCCTCAGCCTTCCGAGTAGCTTGGATTACAGGCGTGTACCATGCCGCCCAGCTAATTTGTATTTTTAGTAGAGAAGGGGCCAGAACTCCTGACCTCAGGTGATCTGCCTGCATCAGCCTCCCAAAGTGCTGGGATGACAATCGTGAGCCACCTTGCCCGGCCTGTACCTCAATTTCCTTGCGTATTCAGTTCCCGTGGACTGGAATTCTCCTCCATCACTTTTCAGCTTGGTGATTTCTAACCATTCTCACACATTCTGCAGATGAAATACCCTGTGTCGTCTTTCAGGTTTACTGAGGCAGAATTAAATAATCCCTTATCTATTTACTCCTAACTTTATATATACTTCTTTATAGTACTTGTAATGTGAAGGCCACTATATCGTGAAACTCTGATAGCATGAACTTTGCTTTCTCCATTTGATAATTCTAGTACCTAGCTCAGAGCCTGTTGAATATCAATGCAATTCATATTTGAGGAATTAATAAATGAGATAAAAACATCACCTCAATAGAAATTAGCTAAAGAAGAAATTATTATTTTTTTTTGTAATTTGAACCGTATAGGCTGGTATAGTGAAGATTTTCCTGTGGAAAGGAGCAATTATAGAGAAAAGCTGTTACAGAACACACACAAGTCAAATTGGCATCCTGTTTTAAAGAACTGGTGCTTCTTTATTTTTCATATGTAAAATGGGGATGATTAATTCTGCTTGAAGCAGTGGGATTTGCTACCTAAAAAGCAAAAGTCATCTTAATCCAGCCATCAAAGCATAGTGTTTAGGACATTGATGAAAGGACTCCCAGACAATTCGATTTGCATATCTCGCTTTTACCAGGGATTTATAAAAGTTGGATTATGTTCAGAGGAAGGAGGTCACGACAGAGAGAACAGGGAATTATATGATAATAAAAACTTTTATGTCACTTATAATGCTTAATACTGAGAAAAAATATCTCAGAGGAGAAAAAACTAGAGTAAGGACTAGTGGGTAGAAAATACTGAGAGAATTCAACAGAACACTGAACAATGGTTATGTGAACAATTCGTAAAATCTAAAGGTGAAATGGTCTATTTCAGAATACAGTGAATTATTTGTCAGTGAAGATATTCAAGCACTTAGTACGGGGAAATAAAACATTAAATGAGCTGTAAGACGAGCGCAATTCCAAGGACTCTTCCTTTATCTAAATTCCATAATGCTAATATCCTAGTAAACAGAGTTAGTGTAAGACTTTAAGGCTCCAATTTTACAGCATATTTTAGTTTAGGTTTGTTTTTTTTTTTTTTTACTGTTTGACACTTTACTAACAAATTGATATCTCTTCAAAATACCAATAACTATAAGTAATTTTAGTACAGTGTACCTTTCTATAAAATAAATGACAAACTGAATGAATTTTCCTCAGCTAACTTAAATTTGTATTTTAATGCTTTAAAGAGACATCCTGGAGACTTCTTTTTATAAAATCATTTCAACTGTGGGAATCTCAGGTTTGTACACAATTTCCTAGTATTAGAAGTGAAAATGTAATTGCTATAGATTTTAACTTAGTGTTTTTAGTAATGTGAGATTTATTACTTTCATAGTAATACATACCTCTACCCAATATTTCAAGCATTTTCTCCATAAATACCAAACTTGTTTGGCACTTTCCAGTGTCGAAATGTCTGCTCTTACTGCTTCATTGTATTAGAGATCTTCAACATGGCAAGAAAAAAAATAAAAATGCATCTAGTTTGGAAAGGTAGTATTAAAACTATCTTCATTCTCTGATGACATGATTGTATTTATGAAAATCTGATTAAATCTATTAAAAAACTGTTAGACATAATGTGAGATTAGCAAGTTTCCAAAATATTGCAGCATATGTGATAGCACTAAAATGTAGAACACTTAGATACATAGGAGTTTTATGCAAGACTTTTATACTGAAAAATTACAAAACATAGCTGAGAGAAATTTTAAAAGATAGAAATTACAGGAGAGAGAATTGTGTTCACAGATGAGAATACTCAACATTGTTAAAATGCCAACTGTCCTATATTGATCCATAGATTGAATGCAATCCCAGTTAAAATCCCAGCAGAATTTCCTGTAGAAGCTGATAACCTAATTCTAAAATTCATATGAAAATGCAAAGGATCTAGATAGCCAAAATAATTATGAGAAAACTCAAATTTGGCAGATAAGCCACTGCCTGTTTTGTTTAATAGTCTGTATACATGCCAGTGTTTGCTATTGACATATAAAGACAACTAATGAAAATATTGTGAAATATTCCTTTCTCATGAATAATTTATTTTTAAAAAGTTTGAATATCAAATATAAACTGTTCTATACATTTTCCAGCTTTAAAAATATTTTCCCCATTTTATAAGATTTCTGTGTTGTTACATATTCTTTAAAATGCCATTATTAATATTTCTTAATGAAGAATAATGGACATTTTTTATTGATTATTCCTCTACTCAGTTTACCTTTTTTATTTACTATTGTAGATAGGTCTATAGTTGGAGTTTTCCCTGTATTTAGGATTATTTTAATAGCATGTATTTCCAGTTATAATTTTACTTACTAGATCAAAGCGTATGGACATTTATGGTTATCTATAATATATAATTTCAATATATACTAAAAATTTAATTTAAGTTATAATTTTTAAATATATTATTTTATAATAATATAAACATTATATTATTTTATAATAATATAAACATTATATTATTTTATAGTAATATAAACATTATTTATATTATATATACAATCTACAAAATAATCTAATGGAATCTGTAGATAGATTCATTCCATTGAATATAGATATGTTAATTCAATTGGATAGTATGTATTAATATCTATGCAGTGTTTTCTAAATGAATTTTTCTAATTTACCTTGCCTCTGCTGATTTTCACAGGTAAGTTATGAGATACATTTTTCAAATTCAGAATTTAGTACTTTTTGAGCTTTGTTAAAATACCATATGAGGAAAAATGGTATATACATTTATTTTATTTATTTATTTATTTATATGGCTGCTATTTTTTTTACATCTATGAGACGTTTTAATAAAACCTTATGGAAAATGCATATTATGAAAAAATTATGCAGAGATTTCAAAAGTTTTGGCACCAAAATAAACTTGTACTAACTTGTAACGTGTCTGAACCGGACCTAATTTGAGACACTAAGAAGGATTACACATCAGTTTAAAAGGGGACCCTATCACAGCAACATGAATTCTGCTAAAATTGTGACAAGAACAAACACCAAATTTATGGTATAGGTAGAAGAATGGTGAAATCGTGATGCTTTACACAAAGTTGGTAGGGACAATGCCCTGTAGAAATCAGTAGTATACAAATGGATAACTCATTTAAAAATGTCATGAGACAACGTTGAAGATGAAGCCTGCAAAGGCAGTCTATCTTCATCAATTTGCAAGGAAAAGACTTTGTTCATGCCCAAATTAAACAGGATCAACAATTAACAGCTGAAATAACAGCCAACCCCATAGACATCTCAATTTGTTCAGGTTACACCATTTTGACTGAAAAATTTAAATTGAGCAAACTTTCTACTCAATGAGTGCCAAAACTGTTGTGCCCTGATCAGCTGCAGACAAGAGCCTGATCAGCTGCGGATGAGAGCAGAACTTTCATTCAATGAAAATTTTAAACAAGTGAGATAAAGATCCTGAAGCATTTCCTTGAAGAACTGTAACAGCTTAAGATCCTGAAGCATTTCTTTGAAGAATTATAACAGGTTATGAAACATGATTTTACCAGGACAATTCTTAAGCTAAAACACAATCTAAGCAATGGCTACCAGTAGATGGAAGTAGTCAAGTCAAAGCACAAGTGGACCAGTCAAGAGCAAAGGTCACAGCAACAGGTGTTTGAGATGCTCAAGGCATTTTCCTTGTCGATTTTATGAAGGGCCAAAAATTGATAATATCTGCTTATTCTCAGAGAGTTTTGAGAAAGTTAGCCAAAGCTTTAGCAGTATTATTCCTGAGAAAGCTCCACCAGAGAGTCCTTCTCCATCACAATAAAGCTCCTGTTCAATCTTCTCTTTAATAAAATTGCCACTTTGTGAGAATTTTAGTGGGAAATCATTAGGCATCCACCTTACAGTCCTTACCTGGCTCCTTCGGACTTCTTTTTATTTCCTGATTACAAAAACATGTGTAAAGGGTACTCATCTTTCTTCAGTTAATATAAAAACGATGGCATTAATATGATTAAATTTCCAGGACCATCAAATCTTTAGGGATGAACTAAATATCTGATATCATTGCTTACGAAAGTTTCTTGAACTTGATGGGGATTATGTAAAGTCAATTTTTTTTTTTTTTTACTTTTAATTCTATTTTTTTCACAAACTTCAGAGTCCACTCATAATTGTTTTTCATTTGAATTTATTATGAGGAGTGTCTATTTTGCTCTAAGCTCTACCGTCTATTTGACCTGTTAATATTTTTTTCATACATTCGTATTACTGCTATTCATAGTACAGTTGTAAACTTTTCTCTGTAGTTTTGTAGCAAACATGAGCTGTTTAACTTTAACAAAAGAAGTTAAAATTTTTATAGTCAAATAATATTTCTTTACAATTTTTTCAATAACATTTGAGTTTAAGAATTCTTTACCTAGAGTGCAGCAAATACTCACTTTCATCTGGGTTTCCTTTCATTTTATTACATGTAATTTACCTATTAACCTTTTGATTTTTTTAATACTTTATTTGGTGTATGTTGTGAAGTGACGATATAATCTCCACTATGTCTGTTTTGCTTTATGTCCAATTGGCAGTGAACTACCCTACAATATTTCATGCACACTCTCTCCTTCACAAATCATCTGGAATACTTAATTGGAGCTTGACTGTTTCTGGTCATTATGATCTTACCCACTGATGTCTTCATTCTGGGTCAAGGATTGTCAGATTACTTTTCATTGCCAAATATTTATTTTCTATTATCTCCTATGTATTCTTTCAAATAGACAATGAGTCATTTAGCTGTTTCAAAATATCATTCAAATCAAATTCGAAATGTTTTTTCCATTGATATTTACAATTAAATAGATAAATGTTATCTACCTACATTTTATTTTCTAAACCAAGAAATGCAAGTGTTTTTCTCAATTATGTGTATCATTTTAATAGATGTTGCACAATAAGTTACTTCTGAATATATGCCTTTAAAACAGATAAGTTTTTAGTTATGTACAGGTAATTTTTCATAGAATCATTTTAAGAAGCAAGATATCAACAAACACATTCTTTCATAAGTTCTTACTGAGTAACTATGATATGCTTGGTTAAATGCTGGGTGCAGTCATGGGTAATCATAAATAAAATGAAAAACCCTCAAGGGTTATACACACTAGAGTGTTTTGAAGGTCAAGATACATTAAAGAGCTTAGAGTTTTTCTTGACAGAAAAACAGTTTCTGAGCTGAGTTATGGTATTATAAAACTGGATTTTTAGAAAAAATTCTTGGCGATCATCTCATCTGAATAACAATGTGTGGAAGCTATTGGAAGGTGAGAAAGCACTAAAAAGAAGGAATGTGGAAAGTATGTAACTATAATACAAATAGGTAATTAAATCTTGGTAAGAATAGTAGAAATGAAGTGAAATAAAAAGAAATAGTATGAGAAACACTGTAAATGCAAAATTGAGAGGAATTCAATTATTCCATAACCAATTATTAAGCCTAGTATGGGTCAGGCACTGGGAAAAGTAAGATAAGTACAAATATGAAGAAGCAATATTTTTTAAGTGCTATCTAGAAAACAACAGAAATAGGCAAATAGGGATACACATTGTGTTATAAAATCATGAAGCCATGTTACAAGTGACGTTTATGTTATAAATGCATCCCCAAAAGTGATGGGTCTGATACCTTCCAGACCTTCAATTGAGCATGGAACATTTGTTCTGAATTTATTCAAACAACAAATATTTATAGATGACATTTGGAAAGTGCTAGACACTGGGAATATAAGAGTGAACAAGACCAATATTGTTTCAAACTATGTAGAACTCAAGATTTGGTGAAGTGAACAAATGAGACACAAGGCAATTATACCACAGCATGATAAACATTGAAATAGGGGGGATATATGTTAGTATGCTAGAACACAAAAGAAGTAACTAATCCAGACATGTGTCAAGAAAGCTTTCTAATACAAGATTTTACAGAAGCAGTATTTGAAAAATGAGTACTTTTAAGCATGAATATATCATTAAAGAAATTTTCTGTATCCTGAACTAAAAAAACAAGAATGAATTTCATGCAGGCTAAGGTATCTGTGAATCAAAATGTTCAAACTGAATATATAAATTCAATACTCATACATGTATTTGAAAAGTAGTAAAACATTGTAAAGGCTAAAGAAGAGATCATAATGGAATTACAATTTCAATCTAAAAAAACCCCTATATAGCAAAATTTCTGGTACATAAGGAAAAAGTCTTAAACAATTTGTAACTATTAATAAATATATTGCAAAAAATAAAAATCAATAGTAAATGAGTAGTGAGTCAGGCATGGTGGCATATGCTTATAATCCCAGCTCTGTAGGAGGCTGAGAAAAAAGGATTCCTTGAGCCTAGAAGTTCAAGGCCAACCTGGATAACATAAGAAGACCCTGTCTCTAAAACACAAAGTAAAATAATTTAAAAAGTGAGTAAGTAGTATTCAAACTTATTATGTTTAAAAATAGTAGAGTACACTTGAAAGCAGATGAAATTAAAGTAATAAACATCAAAGTAGAAATTAAGAAGATACAATTTTTGAAAAAGGAGAAAATAAACAAATGATTTAATACTTTGTGGAAAAGTTTTTTTGTGTGTGTGACAAAACAGTGATCTTATTGGTGTAAAATATGCAATCGAAGGTATACTTATGTAATATTAGGTATAAACAAACTAAATTCAGATAAATATTAAAAATTCATAAGCTAATAATCTAAAATATATTACATCAATACATTTAAAAATATAGAAGTAATGAACAATTTTAACCAAATGTGTAGATTTCAAAATTGTCAGAGAGAACACCTGAATAGATCTATAGTTATTATAGAAACTAAATCATTTACAAAAAGCACACATATGCTTTTCATAAACAAATACATCAGCCCTAGACTATTTTATAAGCCAATTCTATTAAATGCTCAAGAAGAAATACTTCCTATGTTATAGAACATTTTCTGGATAATTGAAAAAAATGGTAAACTTATCTAGTTCATTTCATGAAACTAGTATATGATTGATATAAAAACTTTCAACAAAACCCAAAAGGAAGCTGATTCAGTAAAATGGCAGAATAGAAAATCTAGGCTCCACTACCCGCCCTGCCAATCCCCCCAGAATGTTTAGCTAGCAACTACCCATAGACAGGAAAATCTGTTTGAAAACTACAGTAATTGGAAACAAGCCAAAGATACCCACATGTTCTGCAGAAATGAATTAAAACCTTACTAGAAGAGAAAGAAGAATGGTGTCTCTACAACCATGGTACACCTCGCTGTCTCTCTCTATCTGCACAATTCCAGATGGAGAGGATTTCCCCTGGTCCTCCATTTTTGTAGAGAGAAAAAAGAACTGTTGGCAGTCATTCAGCTTTCCCAGCACTGTGAGACACTTCCCCGGAAGCCCACTCTGATCTCACCTCCCAAGGAACACTATGTCTAATGTCATTGCTAGACTGCCTAGGGTCAAGTGAAAACAAAGAAAGTAGGCAGAGGTCATAGTGATGAGTAGACAGATCTTAGTGATGCTTCTACGTTCCTGCTAGTTGTGGCACCAATCAGAGATGTTAGCTAATTTTATAGCCCACTCACAAAGCTGACCTAGTCATCTTCAGAAGCATGGTGGGAAGTTCAACCTAGTCTGAGTCCCTAGACAGCTAGCCTCTATGTCCAGCCTCATAGCCCACCACAATGACCCCACACAGGCAGAAAGATGCCTGGTTCTGCTCATTTCAAAGAAACATGGTGGCTAGAGTTGCTTGACTGAGGAGGACAAACAGCTGCTCAATTCAGCAAAAAGCCCACCTCACAGCTGCACCCTGGAAGACAGGAAATCTTAGCTTCTTCCCTTGTATAATGGTCAAAAATCTGGACTCTGAAAGGGAAGTAATTTTTGATCACGCATTTCTAGGGAGCATAACTTCTGATCCCACCCATCCAAAGCTCCGTTCCACCTAACTATGGAGCCCATACTGTAGTCCTGCACAACTGCAGGTTCTGACTAGTGAAATCACCCAGCCAGAGAATACATCTTATGACTACCTTGAACAGAAACCATGTTAGTACTCAGACAACAGCTCCACCTGATAGCAGAGCTCAGACAATTGTCTTGCTAGATAGTGTAGCCCAGTCAGCAGCCTGACTCAATATTAGAGTATAGGCAGCCGTCCAGGCAATGAGAAAACCCACAATAAGCTCTGCCTGCTTGGGGTCATCCATCAGCTGGCCCTTCTAGAATCACAGGCTAACCTAAATAGTGAAGGTCTATTACTACCAAAGAACCACAGGCAAAGGCCAGAGAAGGAAGCTGTTTCCTCAAATGTGCAGACAACAACGCTATAGCACAAGACATACAAAGACTGAGGGAATCATGACATCTCCAAAGCAACAATAAAGATCCAATCATGGATTCTGACAAAATGGAGATCTATGAAATGACTGATACAGAATTCAGAATAATACTTTTTAAAATTTTCAATGAACTACAGAATATGTGGATAGAAAATTAAATGTAATTTAAAAAACAATACACACAAAAAGATAATTTTGACAAATAAATAAAAACAAAAAAGATCAAAATACAAATCTTAGAGATGAAGAATACTATGACTAAATTGAAAAATCCAATATAAAGCTTCGACAGCAGGTTTAATCCAGCAGAAGAAAGAATCAGTAAGCTAGAAGACAGAACATTTGAAATTATCCAGGCAGATGAGCAAAAAGGCAAAATGTAAAAGAATGAAGAAAGCTGAGGGAATTATGGTACATTAGGAGATCAAAATTCACATAATAGAAGTTGCAGAAGACAAAAGACTAAAGAGAAGAAAGCATATTTAAAGACATAATGGTGAAAAAAATTCTAATATGGGGATAGATGCCAACATACAGGTACAGGAAGAGCATAGGTCCCCAAACAAATTCACTCCAAACAGAAGCTCACCAAGACATATAATAATCAAACTATCAAAAAATCAAAGACAAAGTTATGAGATAAGCAAAGTATTTATTTCTTCCTCATTTCAAAAAGACAGCTGTGTTTGGTAACATATTCTTTGTTAGTAGTGGTTCTCCTTCAGCACTTTATATACATCATCCCACTCTCTCCCGGCGTGCAACATTTCTGCTGAGAAATTCACTGAAGATCATTTTGGCACTTGTTTGTATGCGACTCAGACCATCAAAAAATCAAAGACAAAGTAATGAAATACACAAGAGATAAGAATTAAAAACTCTCAATAAACTAGGTATTGAAGGAACATACCTCAAAATAATAAGAGCCATTTCTAACAAACCCACAGCCAATATACTAAATGGGGAAAAGCTGGAAGCATTTCCCTTTGAAAACTGTCACAAGACATGATGCCCTCTCTCACCACTCTTATTCAACATAGTATTGGAAGTTCTGGTCAGGGCAGTCAGGCAAGAGAAAAAAATAAAGGTATTCATATAGAAAGGGAGGAAGTCAACTTGTCTTTCTTTGCAGATGACATGATCCTATATCTAGAAAACCCCATCGACTCGGCTTCTTAAGCTGATAAGCAACTTCAGCAGTCTCAGGATACAAAATCAATGTGCAGAGATCATACTCATTCCTATACACCAACAACAGACAGGCAGAGAGCCAAATAATGAATAAACTCCCATTCACAATTGTCACAGAGAATAAAATACCTAGGAATACAGCTGACAAGGGAAGTGTTCTCTCCTTCGAGGAGAACTACTAAGTGCTGCTCTTGGAAATCAGAGAGGACACAAACAGAAGGAAAAACATTTCATGCTCATGGATAGGAAAAATCAATATCATGAAAATGGCCATACTGCCCAAAGCAATTTATAGATTCAATGTTATTCCTATTAAACTACCACTGACATTGTTCACAGAATTAGAAAATACTATTTTAAAATTCATATGGAACTGACAAAGAGCTCGTAGAGCCAGGACAATTCTAAGCAAAAAGAACAAAGCTGGAGGAATCATGCTACCCAACTTCAAACTATACTACAAGGCTACAGTAGCCAAAACAGCACAGTACTGGTACAAAAACAGGTACCTAGACCAATGGAATAAAATAGCGAGCTCAGAAATAAAACTGCACATCCACAACCACGTGATCTTTGACAAATCTAACAAAAACAAGCAAGGGTGAAAGTTTTTTCTATTTAACAAATGGTGCTGGGAGAATTTGCTAGCCATATGCAGAAAATTGAAACTGGACTCCTTCCTTACACTTTGTACAAGAATGAACTCAAGATGGATTAAAGACTGAAAAAACTCAAGAAGAAAATCTAGGCAATACCATTTAGGACATAGGCATGGGCAAAGAATTTGAAAAGACAAATTCTTCCAAATTGTTTTTATGAGACTCATTTGCAAACCGCAAATAGGCTGGGTGCGGAGGCTCATGCCTATAATCCCAGCACTTTGGGAAGCCAAGGTGGGCAGATTACAAGGTCAGGAGTTCAAGACCAGCCTGACCAACATGGTGAAACCCCGTCCCTACTAAAAATACAAAAATTAACTGGGCATGATGGCATGCACCTGTAATCCCAGCTACTCAGGAGGCTGAGTAAGGAGAATCACTTGAACCCGGGAGGCGAAGGTTGCAGTGAGCCGAGATCGCATCATTGCACTCTAGCCTGGGTGACAAAGTGAGACTCCATGACAAAAAAACAAACAAACCAACCAAACAAACAAAAAAAACACAAGTAACCAAGGCAATCATGAACAACAAAATAAAGAAGCTGGAGGCATTACACTACCTTTTGTCCCCAAAAGCACACAACAAAACCAAAAATAGACAAATATGATTACATTAAACTAAAAAGCTTTTCCACTTAAACAAACAAGGTGAAGCGACAGCCTACAAATAAGGACAAAATATTTGCAAGCCATATATTCAAAAACAGATTAATATTCAAAATATATCAGGAATTCAAATAGTTGAATAGCAAGAAAAAGTAAATTAAAAAATGGGCAAGGAAACTGATAGACTTGTCTCAAAAGAAGATATACAAATGACCAACAGATGTAGGAGAACATGCTTAACATCCCTAATTATTAGGTAAATTCAAATTAAAACCACAATGAGATATTATCTCACACTTGTCATAATAGCTTTTATCAAAAAGATAAAAGATAAATGTTGGTAAAGATGTCTAGAAAACAGAACCCTTGGCCACTGTTGTTGGAAATGTAAATTTGTACAGCAGCTATGAAAAGCTGTGTAGAGGTTCCTCAAAAAACTAAAAAGAGAACCACCATATGATCCAGTTATCGCACTTCTGAGTATTTACCCAAAAGATTTGAAATAAGCTTGTTGAAGAGATACCTGAACCCATGTTCACTGTAGCACTATTCACAATAGCAAAGTTATAGAATCAACCTAAGTGTCCATTAACGAATGAATAGAGAAAATGTGGCATATACATACAACGAAATACCATTCAGCATTAAAAAAGAATGAAATTATCTGTCATTTGTGACAACATAGATGAAATGGAGAATATTATATTTAATGAAATAAGCCAGGCACAGAGAGACAATTATCACAGGTTCTCACATAATATGTGGAATCAAAACCAACCAAAACTCACAGAAACAGAGAGTAGTGTGATTACAAAGGCTGGGAGATGAGAGGAATGAGAGATGATGGTCAAAAGGTAGAAAAACTCAGAAAAAAGCAATATTTTTTGAGATCTATTGCACAGTGTCATAGATACAATTAATAATAGTGTACTATAAATTTCAAAATAGCTAAGAGAATAAATTTCAAATGGTTTTACCACATAAAAAGTTAAGTATTTGAGGTTATGGATATGTTAATTGATTATTTCACATTGTATTAATAAATTATAACATTATTTTGTACCCCACAAAAGCATGTAACTGTGAATTGTCAATTTAAAATAAAATAAAAAAGCAAGCAAACAGACAAACGTAAACCTAAAGAGAAAGACAATGTACGAATTAAAATTTCAAAATAATAGAACTTTTAAGAGCATGAAAGAACAATCGTTAGAGGAAAAACTCACTTACCTACATACATGTAAAATCCCTAAATAAAGTACTAACAAACTAAATTCAACAAAATGAGAAATGGATAAGAAATCCTACAAAACTTTATAAACAATAATTATCCTTTTGCCAACTTTCTATATAATGGTGAAAATAGAAGCATTTCTTGTTAAAATCAGAAATAACATAAGGGATTTTTGTTATTACAGCTTCCATTCACTATTGTATTTGTTCTGTCAAGCAGATTATACAGAAGTAATAAAGGTTTAAATAACTAAAAGAAATAAACACAAAATAATTATGAGAATCTGTAGACTAAACTCAGAATGAAAAAATGTGAGGCTGTTTGACATAACGTCAGGATACCCAAGGGCAGGTATGTTCCTACAAGCAACAATTAGTTGGAAACATTTTAACATAAACAACATATATACAAGAGAGTACATTTCAATGGAATTCTGCAGAGCATATATGGCCATGTAACCAAGTTAAGACTTAGTCAGCACCGATAAGCTTTCCTCTTGTCACTTTAAATTCAGTGCAGCAGGCCACTCTCCTCCTCAAAGGAAACCACTTTTATTTTATTTTATTTTATTTTGAGGCGGAGTTTCGCTCTTGTTGCCCAGGCTGGAGTGCAGTGGCGCAATCCCAGCTCACTGCAACCTCCGCCTCCTGGGTTCAAGCGATTCTCCTGCCTCAGCCTCCCTAGTAGCTGGGATTACAGGCACCCGCCACCATACCCGGCTAATTTTTTGTATTTTTAGTAGAAACGGGATTTCACCATGTGAGTCAGGCTGGTATCAAATCCTGACCTCAGGTGATCCGCCCACCTCAGCCTTCCAAAGCGCTGGGATTACAGGCGTGAGCCACCGCTCCCGGCCAGGTAACCACTATTCTTAACTCTTAACAGCAAAGATTACTTATGCCTGCTTTCAAAATTTCATAATTGAAATCATAACATGTATATTGTTATATATCTTTCTTTGTTTAATATCATATTTGTTAGATTTTTATTACATATTGTGTATAATATTTTTTCATTGCTTTTAAAATCCCTAGAATCAACCCATTATATTTGCTTTAGCCTTTCTACTGTTGCTAGTCATTTTCTTAGACTTGTCTTTAACTATTCTGGTTAAATCTACTTTGACTATATTTGAGTCAGCCTTTCCA
This sequence comes from Pongo pygmaeus, assembly GCF_028885625.2. Taxonomy (NCBI): domain Eukaryota; kingdom Metazoa; phylum Chordata; class Mammalia; order Primates; family Hominidae; genus Pongo; species Pongo pygmaeus. The sequence continues at coordinate 13,172,184 of NC_085930.1, read as the reverse complement.
TGCATACATGTCTAGATTTCTCTTTTGTATATAGCTAGGAGTAAAATTACTGAGTAATAGTGTATGCTTAATGAATACTCCTAAACAGATATCCAAAATGATTTTAGTAATTTTCATTTCCACACTATCATGTGAAAGTTCTTGTTGCTCCATATCTTCATCAAACTTTTTAAAATTTTATCATTCTGTTTTATTATTGCCCATTGTTATTACAATGCTTTAGTTAATATCACCTTATAAAATATTTACTATACAACAGGAAAAGATAGTTGTCATTCTTTAGAAAATAGATAAATATGTGGTAAACTGAAATTAGCTTATAGCTTAATATGAACAGATTATCTGTCTTTAATTTCTTATTCATAAGCTTATCTCCAGTATATTGACATGAAAATAGAAAATGAACTTATACAGACTCAGAAAAGTACAGTTTTCATGAATAAGAAAGTAGAAGACATTTTACTGTCTGAAAAGCTGCAGTAGCTAAGAAATTTTGAAAAATCTTTTTAGTTTTTCATGCATTAAGTAGATTACACCATCAACAGCACCTACAGGCACAAACCTGGTTACGTGTAATCAATTCAATAGTCATGAGTCATTTGCTAGTCAGAATGTAGTATATAATGGTGTGTTCAGTATAGTATTAGTTATTCTGATAATTTTCTTTTAAAATTTTAAGGCATTTTTATATTCATAACATTATATTCGTGTTCATTGAGTGTAGTATACAAGAAGTCATCTTAAAGTGGGTGGTGGTGTAAGATATTTAGTATAGGAAATCAGGAATCTATTTTTCTCTTCCTTATGATTTCTTTTTCTTTTTTTCTGTTTTATTGGGATATAATTGACAAATATAGGCTGGTTATATTTAAGGTGTACAACTTGATGCATTGATACATGTGTACATTGTGAAATTATCACCACAACCAAACTAGTTAACATGTATTCTTTATTCATTTATGTGTTGGCAGACATTTACATTGTTTGCATATTGTGGCTACTGTGAATCATGCTTCAATGAACATGGGAGTGCAGATATCTCATTGAGATACTGATTTCATTTTCTTTGATTCTATACCCCAAACCGAGATTGCTGGAGTATATGGTAGTTTTTTAAGTTTTTTGAGAAACCTCCATACTGTTTTCCAAAATGGCTGTACCAGTTTACATTCTCATCAACGGTGTACAAGGATTCCCTTTTCTCCACATCTTCATGAACACTGGTTATTTTTGTCTTTTTAATAATAACCATTTTAACAGGTATGAAGTGATATCTCCTTGTGATTTTAATTTGTATTTCTCTGAGGATTAGTGACATCGAGCACATTTTTTATACTGTTGGCCATTATATGACTTCTTTGAAGAAATGTCCATTCAGTTTCTTAACCCATTTTAAAAGCCAGTTATGTGTTTTTTATCATTGAGATGTTTGAGTTCCTTGTATATTTTGGATTTTATCCACTTACCAAATTTATGGTTTGCAAAACTTTATTCCCATTTCATAAGTTGTCTTTTTATTCTGTTGATTGTTTCCTTTGCAGTGCAGAAGCTTTTTGGTTTGATGTAATCCCAATTTTCTATTTTTTTTAAAATGTCTATTCTTTTGGTGTCATATGCAATCATTGCCCAGACCAATGTCAAGAACAATCCTTTTTATGTTTTTATTCAGAAATTTTACAGTTTCAGATCTTACATTTATGTCTTTACTCCATTTTGAGTTAATTTTTTATATAAGATGTGAGATAGGAGGACAATACCATTGTGGATATTCAGTTCCCAAAACTATTTATTGAAGAGGCTGTGCTTCCACCATTGCATTTTCTTGACAACTTTGTTGTAGATGAGTTGAATGAAAATGCTTAGATTTATCTTTGTGTTCTCTATTCTATTTTATTAGTCTACATGTCTTTTAAATTTAATGCAGTACTATATTGTTTTTATGATTTCATCTTTGTAATATAATTTCAAATCAGAAAGTGTGATGCCTCCAGCTTTGTTCCTTTCAAAATCACTTTGGCTATTTTGTGTCTTTCATGGTTTCAGATGAATTTTGGGGTTCTTTTTTTATTTTTGTGAAAAATGCCATTGGCAGATAAGGATGGCATTATTCACTTTGGTATTATGGGCATTTTAACAATATTAATGTATCCAATCCATGGACACAGCATGTATTTCTATTTACATGTGTCTTTGTCTTCTTTTGTTTATTTTATCAATGTTTTATAATATTCAGTATACAAGCCTTTCACTTCTTTGACTAAGTTTATTCCTAAGAATTTTTTGTTGTTGTTGCTATTGTCGATAGGATTGTTTTCTTAATTTTATTTTTGAATAGCTCTTTGTTAGTGTATAGAAACACCACTAAATTTTGTATGTTGATTTTGTATCCTGTAACTTTACTGACTTTGTTCGTTAGTTCTACAGTTTGTTTTTCTGTGAGTCTTTTATGTTTTTATATATGATTATGTCATTTACAAACAGATATAATTTTGCTTCTTCTTTTGTGATTTGGATAATTTTTATTTTTTTGTTGTTCTTATTTCTCTGAATAGAAGTGATATACAGTGGGTATCCTTGCCACATGCTGGACATTAGAAAAAGAAGCTTTCAGAGTTTCCCCATCTGTTATGTTGTTATCTGTAGGTTTTTAAAATACAGTTTTTATTGTGTTGAGATAAGTTTCTTCTATACCTATTTTGCTGAGTGTTTTTTTAATCATGAATGGATGTTGAATTTTATACATTGCTTTTTTATGCTTCTATTGAGATGAGGATGTGGTTTTAACCTTTCATTCCATTAATGTGATATATCATTGGTTGATTTGCATATGTTTAACCATTTTTGCATCCAATAATAAATCTTACTTTGTCATGGTATATAATCCTTCTAATGTGCTGTTGGATTCAGTTTTATAACATTTTATTGATCAGTTTTGCATCTGTATTAATCAGGGACATTAGTCTATAGTTTTTATTTTTCCTGTGTTTTCTCTGGGTTTGTTATTAAAGGGATGTTTCCTGTCCTCATACAATGAGTATGGAAGTGGTGCCACTTATTCTATTTTTGGAAGGATTTCAGAAAAAAGGGTATTAATATTTTGTTGAATGTTTAGTAGAATTCATGCTAAAGCCATCTGGTCCTAGGCTCTTCTTTGTTGAGACTTTTGATTACTGATTCAATCTCTCTCTTCTTTTTTTTGATCTGTTTAGACTTTCTATTTCTTCTCGACCCAGTTTGGTACATTGTATGTTTCTAGAAATGTATCTATTTTTACTAGATTTTCTAATTTGTTGATATATAATTATTTATAATCATCTCTTATGATCTCAGATATCTGTTGTAATGTCTCCTCTTTCTGATTTTGAGTTTTTTTGAAAACATAAAGAAAATTGACAAGTTCTTAGCTAAACTAAGAAAAATGAGAGAAGACTTACTTGCATTTTCATCATATCATGTACGGAAAGCTCCATTTATACAGCAACAAATATGTATTTTGCATACTAAAATTAATTTCAGGCAGGTTATGTTAAGGATAAACACAATTCATTCTATGTTACTCCCCAATGTTTCATCACTCTTTGTCTTTTCCATATTGTGAAGCATTTTTTTCACAAAATAAGATTTCTCTCCTTTATTCTGAGTAAGGTTGGAAAAATTCTTTGGTTCAATTAACTGTTATTACTTAGAAAGACATGAGCTACATGGACTCAATTATTCTTTCTACAAGATGATATGATATCTATTTAGTTAAGTGTACAATCTAGTAGAATTTAACACATGGAGATGGCAATATAAGGGTACGAATTAAATTATCAAAACCAGTGGAAATAATTCTTGGGTGCTTGGAGAGAAAAAAAATTTGAAAAAATCAAACCAAAATGAGATGCAATTACACATGACAAAGAAAATTTTTAAACATTTTTTTCATGTGGCAGATTTGAATGACAGATAAAGAAAAGTAGAGCTAATAACAGATGACACTAAAAAGGACAAAAATTTCTAATGTTGCTTATTTTAACCTCTTCCATTAAAAAGAGTTGAAATGGGAACCTATAGAAGTACAAAACTAGGTGGAACAGAGAAAACAATGGTACAGAAAAAGAGTATACAGATATGTAGATGTTTAATGTGTTAAATTGATCAGGCACTGATGATATGAAGAGAAAAATAAGCTAGTAGATTTTGATTCTTGTAATTTATTGAGAATAAGCAAGACAACTGAAGAGTCTTTTAAAGTTAAAATAAAAAACAATGAAAAAGGTTATATTAAAAACTGCATATTTATGTATGTATTGTGTTTGCACCTTAATTAACAACAACAAAAAATATCCAGAAAGATTTTCTAATCAAGAAATAAAGGTCTTAGGATTTTTTTTTTTCAAAATTTAAAAAGCCTTGTCATCCTAAATAATGGCTTTGGAAAATACAAGGACAATAATAGGTACAACAGACTTTTATATTAGCAATATTTTTTGTTTCACATATTTATCAGTACATTGGGAAAATTCAAACTATTCAAGTGAACTATTCGACTCACAACTAATTATAGAATGAGTGTGTAGGTGGCTTATCTACAATATCATTATCAACAGTTCAGGGTGAGAATGGAAGACATAATAAGAAATGCTCTATAGAGACTTGGCCCAGTTCTGTTTAACATTTTCATTCATGACCTAGATAACAACATGGAAAATGTATTCTTTAACTAAAAAAAAAAAAAAGGTTAGCACACTAAACCATCGTAAAATACTAGAAAAAATAATTAGAAAATATAGGAAAGTGTTTGGTACAATATAAGCCAATATTTAACATGTGGAAATTGGAAAATAATTTTCGCTAATATGGCAGTAAAGTAGAGGTATGTATTTCCTGAGTGTAATATAAGTTGAAAATATATTAACTTAATACATTGTTTATAAACCCAGAAAGTGTGTTTGCTGTAATAAAAGCTTATATATTAAACTCTCTTAGACTCATCTTACTTCAGCTGAAGACTCAACTAACTTAAACACATTTTGAAAACCGGAAGTAATTTTTAAAGTATCTGAAGCTGGAAATGAGAGGTTTTAAGAAGATACTAATTATCATGATACTATAAAAATCAGAATATAATAAAATAGATTTAATTGAAATAATTAGTAAAAGAAGAATTCTATGATTTGGGTATTAGAGGTAGGAAGCTTTGTACTCTTCAGTCTGAAAATTTTGAAGATTAGCATTTTTTCTATTTGTGTCTGAGCTCAACTATGTCTGACAGTTGCTTTTAGCTTTATAACCCAGCATAGTCATACCATTTTTAATAAAACATCCAGAGATGAAACCCCTTTGTGTTGATTCCGTTTCACCGCTTGATAGCTGTGGGGTGGAACAGTTTTAAGATGACCTCCAGTGACTCTCCCTTGTACAATCCTCTCTCCTTGAGTGTAAACAGGACTGATTATTTCTTGTAACCAATAAAATGTCACAAAGATAAAGGGATTGTACAGATGCACTGAAGTTCTAAGTCAGTTGACTTTAAATTAATTAAATTATATATTAGTTGAGGCAGAACATTTAAATTAATCAAAAGGTGAGCCCTTTATAAAAGGATCTGGAAGTGGGCTGCAAGGAAATGAACTCTGACAACAACCTGAGGGAACTATGAAGCTACTCTTTTCCCCATTCAACTTCCTGGTGAGAATGTAGCCTGCCCAGCCTTAATTTTAGTCTCGTGAAATCCTAAGAAGAGGGTCCAACTATACCATGCCAGGATTCCTAACACAAGGAAATGTGAAAAAAATAAATGTGTGTAGCTTTTGCTACTAAACTTGAGGAAATTAGTTACGCAACATAGAAAACTAATATAGGAGGTTTGGTCTAGTAACAACCTAAGAACTTAAGACAATAAGCTTAACATCTCACAAAAAAATGTAGTCCCACTTCTTCATGTTTACCTGGGAAAGCAAAATGGGATCACATTATATTCTACACTACCCTATCAATTCAAATGATAAATGATTTATTTAAAAAGTGTTCTATAAATTTAAGTACAAGCTCCTAATGAAAAGCTTCTTTGTGTGCACAGCTGTGACTTTGTAAACCCATCTTCAGGTTCTTTCTTTACTCTGTCCAGGCACCTTTACTTCTGATTCCATCTTTGCTCTCTGATTTCCCTTTGGATTTGTACTTTAGATCTTCCCTTGTGTCTGTGAATGCTTTATACCAGTTTGTAATTTCCAGGGCTCAATCTCTCACCATGGCAGCCTCATTTCAATTAAAGTCAGACAAAATCCTACAAATAATTCAACTAATCTACTTCATGGTTGAAATTTTGTATGCGTCACTTTCTGTTCTGTCTCCATCTGCCACTGGTCACAAAATTCCATGTCATGTAATGCTCCAGTACCTCATCATAAAAATTGAGATCTATTTTGTTTTGTGTACTTTCAGGAAGATATCGTAATAAGGATGATGTGTCACACGTTGACACTCTTTGCAGACTGTTCATTTAGAGCATCTTTCTTAAATATTTATTATGTATCTAGGTAATAGAAACAGTGGGTGTCAGGAAGGTTTATTTATTTATTTATTTATTTGAAGAATAATAAATTTCCATTTGAGGGAAATTTAAGAAAGTTAAGAAGTTGAAATATTTGGTATAATCCAGGTCAACACAAGAAAATGGTGAAGTCAGAGAATCGTTTCTTTCTTTACTTTAGTGTCCTTGCCCATATTATGCCCATTGTCAGTAACTGTAACCACTTTAGTTTCCTTGCCCTCTGAAGTTTTCAATGACAGAAACAAGTAACAGTTAGGAATCATTCATTCTCGTGTCTTGAAAAGCTGATTACATTTTAGTCTGAGTAAGATATATTAAAAATGTGCCTCTCATACTTGTCCATTTTAGTCTTTGCGTGTATATTATATTAGTCAGGGTTCTTCAGGGAATCAGAACCAGTAGGAGATGTGTGCATGTGTGTGTGTGTGTGTGTGTGTGTGTACACACACATATATCCACACCCAGAGGGAAAGATTTATTATCAGGAATTGGCTTACACATTATGGAGGCTGACAAGTCCTAAGATCTGAGGTTAGCAAGCTATAGACCCAGGAGAACCCAGGGTGTAGTTCTAGACTGCTGAAGGCCTGCAGGCTTGAGACCCAAGAAGAGTTAATGTTTTATTTGAAGTCCAAAGGCAGAAAAAAAAAAAAGACAAAAAATAAAAAATAAAAAACAAAAAACCTGTGTCTTAACTCCAGGCAGTCAGACAAGAGAAAATAACCTTTTCTTTAAAGGAACATTTTTATTATTCTTATGTATATAAAACTCAACAGTATATATTTAACTCAGTTTGTAGTGGCAAATTTTTTTAGCCCTTGCCTTTTCCAGCACCAGTGTGGGCCACAGATTTAGGGCTCGGGAACTTGCCTCCGCTGTGATGGCAGATTTCATCATATCTGTCATTGTAATTGGTCCTGATAGCTTCCATTAGCTTAGCCAAAGCTCCTTTTTCTTTTCAGTTAACCTATGTGAAGATGACAGTGGTGCAGATCTTCCTGTGCATTAGATGTCACAGTCTTGCCTTCCCTCTGATAGTTTGGTAATGGACCCCCATTTTACAACACAGGGCAGAGAGGAAAACAACTGGCTTGATGGGATCTGTGTCATGTGCAATCATCACAAGCTGAAACTTCTTGTTCTCTACCAAGGTGGTGACAGTTAACCCCTGCTCAAAGGACAAGTGATCTCTTAGTGGGGACATCCTCTTTGCCAGCAGCTTTCTTCTCAGCCCAGGCCAACAGTCTCTGCTTCTTCCAGCACTTTGTTTCTGGTCTGTACTTGTGGGCCAGCTTAAGCAGCAGAATGACAGCTGGTGGAAGGCCTGGGTGAACTGGTTAATTGCAGGAGGCACTTTCCCACGTTTACAGAGGATAGATCATTGCTGCAGCAACTGGATGTGTAGTGGAGTCATTTGACAAAGTAGGTTGGCTGGGCATGGTGGTGCATGCCGGTGATGCACACCTCTAATCCCAGCACTTTGGGAGGCCGAGGTGCGTGGATCATTTGAGGCCAAGAGTTCAAGACCAGCCTGGCCAATATGGCAAAAACACATCTCTACTAAAAATACAAAAATTAGCCAGGTGTGGTGGTGCACAACTGTATTCCTAGCTACTAGAGAGGCTGAGGCACAAGAATTGCTTGAACCTTGGAGGCGGAGGTTGAAGTGAGCCCAGATGGCACCACTGCACTCCAGCCTGGGTGACAGAGAGAGACTATGTCTAAAAAAAAAAGACAAAGTAAGTGAGGTCTTGTTTGGTTTGGATGTCCTGTCCAATGGCAAAATTCTTAAGACTTTTCTCAAACACAGAATTTACCACCTTCTTGGCCTCCTGCTTCTTCGTGACACCAGGGGTCGGTCCCACCTTCTTTCCCTTGGCCTTCTTTCCTTTTGTCATCTTAGGTGGCTGAAGGAGATAGTAACTAAAAACCTTCCTTGTCTTAGATTTTCTGTCATCATACTTTCTCACTCCTTCCATTTCACTGTCGGAAGTAACTCAGATTATTCCTTTAAAGAGTTCTTTTCTAAACAACCTCTAAATATTGTTGTTTCTTGAGGATTAGCCTCATGCCCTCTTTATTTCATTCTCTAAACTCTTCCCCTAGTTGCCTTGTCTACTTTCATGGCTTTAAAAGCCATCTTTATGTAGATGTCTTCTAAATTTTAAAAATAATTTTAGATTCAGGTTCAAATTAGATCTGAATTTTAGATTCAGATACTCATTTTAGATTCAGGAGGTACATGTACAGGTTTGTTACCTAGGTATAGTGCATGATGCTGAAATTAGGGATATGATTCGTCTCATCACCCAGGTACTGAGCATAGTATTCAATAGTTAATTTTCTAACACTAGGCCCCCTTGATTCCTCTCCCATATAGTAAGTCCCCATTGTCTATTGTTGACACCTTTATGACCATGAGTACCCAGTGTTTAGCTCCCAATTATAAATGAGAACATGTGATGTTTGCTTTTCTGTTCCTGCATCAATTTGCTTATGATAATGGCCTCCAGCTGCATCCATGTTACTGCAAAGGTCATGTGGTAGGCTATTCTTGCACTGCTATGAAGAAATTCCCGAGACTGGGTAATTAATAAGAAAGGAGGTTTTATTGACTCATGATTCTGCAGGCTATACAGGAAGCATATGGCATCTGCTTCTGGGGAGTCCTCAGGAAGCTTCCAATAATGGCAAAAGGTAAATGGAGTACAGGCACATCACATGGCAAAAGCAGGACTGAGAGAGAGAGAGGAGGGAAAAGGTGCCACATACTTTTCAATGACCAGTTATCACGAAAACTCACTGTTATATAGACAGCACCAAGCCATGAGGGCTTTACCCCCGTGATGGAAATACATTCCATTAGGCACTGAATAACAATTCAACATGAGATTTGGGCAGGGACAAATATCCAAGCTATATCAGAACAAAATTTCATTATTTTTATGGCTGCGTAGTAGTCCATGGTATATATGTACCACACTTTTTAAATCCAGTCTGCCACGGATGGGCACCAAGGTTGACTCCATGTCTTTGCTATTATGAATAGTGCTGTGATGAACATAAGAGTTCATGTGTCTCTTTGGTAGAATAATTTATTTTCTTTTGGATATATAACCTGTAATGGGATTGCTAAATCAAATATATTTTCTGTTTTAAGTTCTTTGAGAAATCTCCAAATTGTTTTCCACAGTGGCTGAAATAACTTACATTCTCCTCGAGAGTGTATAAATGTTCCCTTTTCTTGTTGAGAATAGGCCCCCAAATCTGGCCATAAACTGGCCCCAAAACTGGCCATAAACAAAATCTCTGCAGCACTGTGACATGTTCGTGATGGCCATGACGCCCACGTTGAAGGTTGTGGGGTTACCGGAATGAGGGCAAGGAACACCTGGCCCACCCAGGGTGGAAAACTGCTTAAAGGAATTCCTAAATCACAAACAATGGCAAGAGTGATCTGTGCCTTGAGGACATGCTCCTCCTGCTGCAGATAACTAGCCAGAGCCCATCCCTTTGTTTCAGCCCATCCCTTTGTTTTCCATAAGGAACACTTTTAGTTAATCTATAATCTGTAGAAATAATGCTTATCACTGGCTTGCTGTCAATAAATATTTGGGTCAAACTCTGTTCAGGGCTCTCAGCTCTGAAGGCTGTGAGTCCCCTGATTTCCCACTCCACACTCTATATTTCTGTGTGTGTATCTTTAATTCTTGTAGCACCACTGGGTTAGGGTCCCCACGACTGAGCTGGTCTCGGCATTTTCTCCACAGCCTCACCAAAATATGTTGTTTTTTGACTTTTCAATAATAGCCATTCTGACTAATGTGACATGATATCAAAGTATGGTTTTTATTTGCCTTTCTCTAATGATTAGTGATGTTGAGCATTTTTTCATATGTTTGTTGGCTGCTTGTATGTCTTTTTTTGCAAAGTGCTTGTTCATGTGTTTTGCTCATTTTTATTGGGGTTATTTGTTTTTTGCTTGCTCAACTGTTTTAAGTTCCTTATAGATTCTGGATATTTGTCCTTTGTCAAATGCATAATTTGTGAATATTTTCTCCCATTTCATAGGTCATATGTTTACTCTACTGAAACTTTTTCTTTGCTAGCAGAAACCCTTTAGTTTAATTATGTCTTACTTGTCAATATTTGTTTTTGGTGAAATTAAGGCAGAAATACAAAAATTCCTTGAAATAAATGAAAGTGGAAACACAACATACCAGAATTTCTGGGAAGAAGCAAAAGTGGTGTTAAAAGGAAATTTTAGCACTAAATGTGTGCCTCAGAGAGTTAAAAATAGCTCCAATTAATAATCTGACATCATACCTAGCAGAACTAGAAAAACAAGAACAAATTAACCCCAAAGTTAGCAGAAGGAAAGAAATAACTATAACCAGAGCAGAACTGAATGGAATTGAGACCCCAAAATTCATGCAAAAAATCACTAACTCAAAAGTTTGTTCTTTGAAAAGATTAAAAAAAATTGAAAGACTGCTAGCTAGATTAACAAAGAAAAAGAGAAGATCTAAATAAGCACAATTAGAAATGGCAAAGGTGACATTACAACTGATCCCACAGAAATAAAAAAGATCCCCAGAGATTATAATAAACACCTCTATAAATACAAACTAGAAAATCTAGAGGAAATGGATAAATCCTTGGAAACATACAATCTCCCGAGATTGAATTAAGAAGAAATTGAAACCCTGAACAGACTAATATCAAGTTCTGAAATTGAATCAGTGAATTTCAAAAAACTATCAACTAAAAAACTCTGGACCAGATAGATTCACAATCCAATTCTACCAGATATACAAAGAAGAACTAGTACCAATTTCACTGAAGCTATTCCAAAAAATTGAGCAGGAGAGACTCCTCCCTAACTCATTCTTCAAAGTCTACATCACCCTCGTACCACAACCTAGCAAAGACAAAATGAAAAAGAAAAGTACAGGCCAATATTCCTTATAAACATAGACACAAAAATCCTCAACAAAATACTAGCAAACCAAATTCATCAGGACATCAAATATTTAATTTACCATAATCAAGTGGTATTCATTCCTGGGATGCAGGTTGAAACAACACATACAAATAAATAAATGTGACTCACCCCATAAACAGAAGTAAAAACAAAAGCCATATGATCATCTCAATAGATGTGAAAAAAGCTTTCAATTAAATTCAACATCCCTTCATGATAAAAGCCCTCAAGAGACTTGACTTTGAAAGAACATAGCTAAAAATAATAAGAGCCATCTGCGGCAAACTTATAGCCAACATCATACCAAATGGGCAAAAGCTGTGAGGACTAAGCTCTGATTTTTTTTTTATCTTGCCCAAATTCCTATCTAAGGGGTCTGGAGAGTCATGCCCTACAAACTATAAATTCTCATCAGATGGGTTTTATTTAACCCTATATGTTGTGACTTACTTTCCAGTCTGACTCTGGCATAACATTATGTAACAAAGAAGAAAGTCAAAATATTTTACCCCAAAACACATTTCTTTGCCATATCTTGAAATGGCCCTGAAAAGCTGTCCTTTGTGGGGGAAAATTTGCATCTGTAAAGAATCTCTATAAGCATAGCGTGATCTTTTTCTTCCAGGCCCTCCCAATCCTAAAGAGATTAACTAAGAGCATAGAACCTTTTAAAGGTCTGAATAGGAAACATTTGTCATCTATTGTTTCTAAGGGCAGCCACTATAAGACTTCAAAAGAACCTTGATCTCCACACCTTTTATCTTAACCTAAGCATTTTCTTTCTATGAATCCCAGGTCTTTAGATAAACTCAACCAATTGTCAACCAGAGAATATTTAAACTTACCTAAAGCCTTGAGCACACAGCAATTACCACCTCAGTCCGCCCCCCTCGCCCCCCACCCTCGCCCCGGGCCCTGTCACTTTGAGTTCTCCCACTTTTCTGGACCAAACCAATGTATTTCTTAAATGTATTTGATTGAAGTCTCATTCTTTTCTAAAATATATAAAACGAAGCTGCTGTAGGGCCACCTTGGGCTCATGTTCTCAGGACCTCCTGAGGGCTGTTTGATGGCTATGGTCACTATCACTCATATTTGGCTCAAAATAAATGTCTTCAAATATTTTACAGAGTTTGACTCTTTTCATTGACAACTGAAAGCATTCCCTCTATGAACTGGAAAAACATAAGTATGCCCACGCTTACTACTCTTATTCAATAGTACTGGAGGTCCTAACCAGAGCAATCAGGCAAGAGAAAGAAATATAAACTATCTATGTAGGAAAAGAAGGAGTAAATTGTTTCTCTTTACTGACAATATGATCCTACAGCTAGAAAACTCTAAAGACTCCACCAAGAGGCTCTTGTGCCCGATAAATGACTTCGGTAAAGTCTCAGGATACAAAATCAATGTACAAAAATCAGTAGCATTTCTATACACCAATAAAGTTCAAGTTGAGAGCCAAATCAAGAATAAAATCTCATTTACAATAGCTACAACAACAAAAAAGTTCCTAGGAGTACATCTATCTAAGATGAAAGATATGTACATGGAAAACTACAAAAACACTGCTGAAAGAAATAACAGATGGCACAAACAAATGGGAAAATATTTCACATTCATGTATTAGATGAATTAATATTGTTAAAATGGCCATACTTCCAAAACCAACCTACAGATTCAATGCTATTCCCATCCAGCAAGCAATGACATTTTCCACAGAATTATAAAAACTACTTTAAAATTTGTAGGGAACCAAAAAGAGTCCAAATAGTCAAAAGCCATCTGAAGCAAAAAGAACAAAGCTGGAGACATCACATTACCCAACTTCAAACTATACTACAAGACTGCAGTAACCAAAACAGCATAGTATTGGTACAAAAACAGACACATAGACCAAAGGAACAGAACAGCAAACCTAGAAATAAAGCTGCACAACTACAGTTATCTGATATCTGATGAAGTAAATAAAAATAAGCAATGGGAAAGGACTCTCTATGTAATAAATGGTGCTGGGATAGCTGGCTAGCCATATGCAGAAAAATGAAACTGTACCTCTATCTTTAACATACAAAAATTAATTCAAGATAGATTAAAATTTCAATGTAAGACCTCAAACTATAAGACTTATAAAAGACAATCTAGGAAACACCATTCTGGACATTGGCCTTGGTAATAAATTTATAAAAATTTCCTTTTGCATGAAGGAATGCCAGCCTTTCATTTTACCTAGGGCTTCAACTAGTAGTATGTGGTCTGCCTACATTAGAAAAGGCAATATGCTTTACTTAGTCTACCCATCAAATGGCCATCTCATCCAGGAACTCCCTCACAGGCACACTTAGAATAATGATTGATCAAATGCCTGGGCACCTTTGCAATCACATTGACACATAAAATTCACCATCACAGTTTGTGCAGGCATTAAAAATAATGTCAAATATTTATAAGTTAGTTTAATTTGAGAAGAGCTGAGAAAAATCTAAAATTAGATTTACTGGTAAACTCCTTTTTTCTTACTTTTTCTTTCCATATCTTCCTTTCCCTTCTTTCATTCAACATAATTTATTGAGACACTACTAAGAACCAAAAATACTTGGATGAATAGAATATAAACTATTATTGTAAATTTTACAAAATACAATGACTATTATGAAAGGCTATAATCAAGTTTTTGTGGAGTCTCAGAAGAGAAAGACCCTAACTCTGTATAGAGATGCCAGAGTATTTTTCTCCAGGGCAGATAGAAAAGGTCATTTAAGAGAGAAGAAATAGGTAGAAGATATTATATAGTCTATTTAATGAAAGCTTGATTGCTCTGTACAGCTGTGGTTAATGTTGGGGTGATCGGACCCAACATCAGGTCGTGGGGGCGACAAAGTCTGGTGAAGTCAAAGGAATGAGAAAAGACAGTTTGAGAGAGAAAGTGGGTCTAGGGAGCAATCGCTAAGTATGGAGGCTGCGAAGTCCGCGAGCTCTGGAAGCCCAGACTTTTTATTGGTGATCAAACAAAGAAACAGATGGTGAGAATGTGGGGTTGAAAGGGAGCATTGAAGTAAGCACATGATTTACAGTTGTGACAGTTTAGCATATGCTCTGCTACTTGAGATAATGGAGAGCAGGTTCTTTTAACTCAAGATACAATGGATCCTGGGAGAGCAAGGAGCAAGGAGCCAGCAAGTCTAGACACATTCCAGAGCCACAAGCCCTGGATTCTGTCCAAGCTACAAGGGGTTTTATGCCCTGGGCTTAGATTGTGGTGCAGCAGGGTAGCCTTCCACCCTTTAGCACAGAGCTTGGTGTTCCAAGTCCACAAGAGGTTATAGACCCTGGACTCCAGACATGTTCCAAGACTCTTTTACATTATGTCAGACATGCAAGCCCTGCCTCAGCTTCTCCCAACACTCAGCTTTTCCCAACAGTTAAGAACTTTCTATTTTATGCAATGGCATTTGAACTTTGTCCTATATGCAAGTGGAGTCTTAAAGATATACTTAACATAGAGAAATATCATAATTATGAATTTTAGAAACACACCTCTGCCTGGGGAGTGGGGAAGTTGAGAACAAACTGAGGAGCATATTGAAACTAAAGGCTTATGAAACCTAATTTTTTTTTCTGTAAGACATTGTAATAATCAAGGTAAGACACAAAAAGCAAAAATGATAATGACAAAGAAGGGACCAAACTAAAGTAGACTGATATAGAAGCACAGTGATACGGATATAAATGCTAAAGTAAATGAATGAATCTCTGCCACCCGTATTTCTGAATTGAGCAATCACATTAATCAGGAAGTCTTCTGCCAAAGTGAAAGATTCAGGAAAGGAGAGGTTTTGAAAAGGCTAGGTAACTAGTTCAATGATGGACACTTGAGTTAAATAACATGAGTTAGTGGGTATTCTGTAGGAACTCACCAGAGAATTTGTAATTGTGACCGTGGATAAGGTTGATGAAGGAGAGTATATAAAGTGACAAGAGGGGAAGGCCAATAGTACAACCTCAGGGAACACCAACTTTTGTGGGACAGGCAAGTCCCACAAAATCAAGAGAGAGACTGAGAAACAGAGTTAAGAGTGGTAAGAAACGCATGAAAAACAACCCCTCAAAAAATGATGCAAAGCAAAGAAAATGTTTTCAGATTAACAATGTTTCAGTGTAGACATGTTGGACATTTCAAGAAAGAGGTTGACTAAAATCATGTTTTGATATTGCTTTAGATTTAATCTTAGTAAAATATTTGCACAAAGGTGTTAAAGATTATGCAAATATGCAGGGAATCAAGAATGGGAGGTGAAGGATGAAGAAGAACAAGGAAGACAGACTATTGTTGAGAATGAATAGGTTAAAGTCAGGGAGTGATATAAAGTTGAGGGATAGTATTCATTAAAAATGGAAGAAAGATCAATGGACTCTATTTTAAGCCTATCTCTTTCCTCTCCTCCCTAATTATTGCATGGGCTCCGTGAATCCTCATTCGGTTAATTCTCTGTCTCTGGACTCTGATTAATTTTTCACATTTTCAAATAGATTTAAAATATCTACTCAATATTTAGTGATACATTGGTTAACAATGCCTTCTCTGGTAATAGTTTTCAATAACATTATATTTTGGCAACAAATTGTCTCTGTTACTGATATTGACATTTAAATTTTTTATAAAGAAGAAAAAATAACATTCAAACAAAGATAAAATTTAAGGGTCTTGGCTACTTGAAACTGGCTGATCATCAGTGACTATGTCACCCTACATCATTCCAAACTGATATAGCAGATGTATCTTGAGTCCCTAGAGAGTCCGAAAAGGAGAATTAAAACAATGCCTGTTTTTTTTAAATTGCTGAGACATATTGCAAACGAGGCTGTTTTCCTCGCTTCTACACATCTATGGCCAACTTCAGTTTGTTAACTTCATTTTGGAATGGTTTCATTACTCTTATATATTTATTCCTCCATGCCTCCTTCTTTTGGCTGCCCATGTGTTTAAACCCATTTTCTAAAAGAATATTTTGTTTGTTAAGCATGGCTTACAAAATAAAATGTACAAACTACAGCCCTAAAATGAATAGAGTAAAGGATTTTCACTCCAGTAGCCACTTTTCCCTTTATATGTCCTTTTTGCAATAATAGGCAGTGTTAAGTGAATTGAGGTTTCTGGATTTTTCTTTCATGACATTATATACCTTTTTCCCCTTTAGAAAAGTAATTTTGTATCTAGGGATTAAAAATACAGTCATTGCTTTGACATATGTGTGTCAGTTAGATATTTCCCTCCTAAATTAGACAAGAGTTGGAGAGACATACACTTCTAGCTTTACATTCTCCACGTGGTATAACCCAGGAGTGGGAGTATTTGAAACCCAGAGAATAAAAATTGTCTCACATTCAGCGTGAATTGAGTAAGTTGAGTGGCAAATTCTTACTGTCATACTTATTTGTTCTGATATACTTGTCTGGAATACATCATTTCCCCATTCTGATTGCTTTAGTTTAGAACTTTGGTTGCTATGTTATTATTGTATAAGGCAATGCTTCTTTGAACCTATATTTAGTGTCCAGAATTTTTGTTAAAAAAGCAGCTATTTATGTGCACAGTCACTCAATGTATAGTGTGTGAAAGAATAAGGAGTAATTTAGAAGCAAAGACATATGCTGTTATTCTGCAAGGAGCAAAAGATATTTCTGGAAAATCTATTTCAACAGGGGACTTAGGAAGCTCGTCAACTTATAGCCATTGCTAAATTCAGCCAACAAGCTGTTCTCCATCAAAATATTTAGGAGACAATAGACAAAAGGTTGCCTTTACATTTTTTTTAAAGAGTAGTTAAGACATCTGACTCAAACAGTGAACCACAGGGAGAGCGATATTGTTGAGGAATTGAAGCTTATCCTTGTAGCGTATTCCATGAAAAGAAAACAGAAAGGGATACTCTGAAAAAATATTTAAGAGGAAAACTATCAGTAAACTATTTCACAAGTAAATAGAAGACTCTCATGATTTATTTAGAATTTTGATAGTAAAATTATCCCTTCTAAATATACTTACAATTTAAAATATCTTTATACTAATCAAATTTTAACTGAAAAGCAAACAATGAAAATTGTTTGACTCTGGCATCCTGTGAAAGGAATTAGCCATAGAAAAAAGTATGAAAAGTACTAACTGGCCACATAATCTCTCATTTTCATAGAAAAGTTATCATTTTAATGTCAGATAGTCAATTAAGCAATTTAATTATAGAGTAGTTAAAACAATAACTAATGCAAAAAATAAATCATGGAATAAAGCAGTAGAATAGAACTGCTAAAATTTTGCATGAACCACATTTAGATTTGAATTTGACTTACAAATAAAGACTTGTGCATGAAAAGGAAAAATACTTCAAGCTTTACTCCAGCCTACACACTAGTATTTATGTGTGAATTAAAACTACATTAAATAAAATAAAAGAGCTAAATTGACCTGACAAAATTTTTAATGTTTATTTTAGTATAAAATAATAAGAAACAGTCATATTTATTTTATTTCGATATGCCAATTCCAAGCTGTGGTGAAAATAACATATTTTAATATACTATAATACTCGTGTATTTAGAAAAATCTTACGTAATCTTTAATATAAAAATTAAAATGTTCATATTGAAATATATGTTCAGCATCAACAATCATTTTATATAAATAAGACTAACTGTATAAAAATATGTTGCACTTAAAAAGAAAAATCAGACACTTAATTATAGAATAGCTAACAGGATATTTTGAACATAATATATTGGAAAGAATAGCTTACCCAAGTGGCTAATGCAGGTACTACAGGCTTTATGATTATTTTGATTATTTATCAGAGAAATATGATGGATTTTCTTTTCTGAGTCCAAAGACATAGAAGTTTTTTCCATATGTCTTGCAAATATGATTAAAGACTAATTTAAAAATCACAGCAATAGCATGTATATATTCTTCGCTTTTGTAAAAAATACATGTAAAGACCTCTAAACACATTTTCCAAAGATTTTTGTGTGTGTGCTTTGTGTTCTCTAGGCTTCTGAAAAAACAAAAACAAAATTTAAAGCTTGAGGTCTGAGTTATAAAGCAATATAATAAAGTAAATATAATTTATTTACATTAGTTTTTAAACTAAAAGTAAACTATCAGTGTTTATAAATTTCTTGTAGGTGAATCTGTCCTGTCTAAAATGTCATTCATCAATTAGACTGTT
Source organism: Pongo pygmaeus (assembly GCF_028885625.2). Lineage (NCBI taxonomy): Eukaryota > Metazoa > Chordata > Mammalia > Primates > Hominidae > Pongo > Pongo pygmaeus. The sequence goes on along the minus strand of NC_085930.1, from coordinate 13,153,442 downwards.
ATCCTTGTCAAATTAATATTAATGTGGTTTTAACATTTCTAATTCTCATTTATACTCTATCCTCAACCCCCATAGGAAGTATCTAAGCATGCTAATAATTAGCCATACCCTATAATTATGGAATTTGAAACTGAAAAGCAAATGCACATGATACTCATAGCAGTAAAATAATAATAATAAAAGTTATTTATACTGTATATTATTAAATTCATGCTTCCCTTAGTAAAGAGAATATAGTCTAAGAAATTTGTCTTTAGAAAATTTTGTTGTAGTGTCAACATTATGGGGTGTACTTACACAAACCTAGATAGTATAGCCTATTACACACTTAGGCTATGTGATATAACCTATTGCTTCTAGCCTACCAACCTGTACAGCATGTTACTGTACTGAATACCACAGGCTATTGCAACACAGTTGTAAGTACTTGTGTACCTAAACATATCTAAATATAGAAAATATATGGTAAAAATACAGTATTATAATCTTATGGTACCCCCATTGTATGTGCTGTCTATTATTGACCAAAATATAATTTTGTGGCACATGACTATATATGCAGAGAAATGAAATTGTTTCCCAAAAGTACACAAATACATTTAAATGGCCTAAATGACATCCATTGAAGACTATTCATATATGCAGTGTATCAGTACACTGCATTAAAATTTTTATGTCATTTTTTCTTGGATTCATATATTAATAGTCTTAATTAAATATTTCTGTAAATTTGTCTGCCCTAGGATCCTACTCTGTTAATAAAACTGATGATTGGTTTGTGTACTTGGCAAAATGTTTCTCATCTTTCTTGCAATCTATAAAGTGCAATATAGAGATCTGGGTTCATGTTCTTGGCTTTGAGAAAAGATAGGATGGAGCTAAATTTGAAAGACATCTGTAGAATGATAAGCCTAACTCTGAGGAGATAGGATGGCTGCAAGACCTTAACATAACCAGTAATAATGTATATATACTGACATCTTAATGGGCTGTTACTGACCTTATGTGGAAATGAATCTTGCTTAAGTGATGCCACAATTTCCTTAAGAAAGAGAGCTTGGGAAATTAAGAGTAAAACAGCATGATGTTCCGATTCCTCTCTATTGTGTTTTGCTACTTTATTTTTAAACTTAACAATTTTTCCAGTCTGTAATTTTAATGTCTAATGAACATGTTATAAATAACTTTATTTCTTCTCTCTCCAGGTATTTAATTATTAAACAGCATAGTGGTCTTTGTACTACTATTTTCCTTTTATATTTTATAATGATATTAACCCTGCTAGGACAATTATTTTAGGTATTGTCCCCAAAGTACATGTAACTCATTTTAACATAAAATTAGTAGTCCTCACAATTATATGCTTCTCCAACACCATCCATCTTTAATAGTTTAGCGTAGGTGAAATCTACTGACATTTAAATTGTGATTCATGCTACTTGCATTCCAGGCAAGGGTATTGTCTGTCTGCCTGTCAAATATGCCCTTAACCTTGAACTCAGGTGGATATCCTTACCCTTGTACTTCACTATATATAATACAGTCTGTGTAGAAATTCGGATACCTGAAATAGTCCCAATGCCTTTATTTCATGGAATGCTGAAATGTTCTCATGGCTCTCCATAATCATTCCTCCTCTGCAATGTTTTATATGGACTTTCAAAATAGAAATAAAAAGACACAGAATTTAGATTAGTTATTTTACATAAGAAAGGCTTTCCATGTCAATTATTATACTGTGGTTTTTTTTTCTCTCAAGATTGAAAAGGCCTGGAAGTGTAAGTTGTCATTATTTCTTATCTAAGCTAGGCAAAAAACATCAAATGGAGTTAGTACAAACTAAGTTTTAAAAAATGTATACATTCACTTATTCATTCAATTGTTGAATTTAAGTAAAATTCTATCAATTTCCAGGAACTGAGACAGTCACTGGAATGTTCAGCAAATCACTTGAATTTTAATTCTCTAATCCTTAATGACTAAATTTATAGAAAACTGGGGTGATCAGAGAAAAAAGTAAAAAAAAAAAAAAAAGATCACATAGTAGGTACTAAGTAAATAGTAAGTAGTAATGTAAACTTTTCAGAGTAATGGTTAAGAGTAGAGATTTAGTGGTATTCACTGGCTATATATACTTAGACAAAATATTCTATAAAATGAAAATACAATATTATCTTTCTCATAAAATTGTTGAGGTTTCAATGACTTAATACGTATAAGGTCGTTTTCCCAATCTGTGGTTTTGCTTTATGCAGTCAACTATGGTCTGAAAATATTAAATAAAAAATCTAGAAATAAACAATTTATAAAATTGTGTGTCATCCCATGATGAACTTTCATGTTGTCCTGCGCCATCTTGCCTTGGATGTGAATTACCCCTTTGTCTAGCATCTTCACACTATAGTTACTATCTGCCCTTAGTCGCTTAGTAGTCAAATGTCTTTTTAAAAATTGGGAATACAAAAGGACAGTTATGACTTTTATTAAATTACTCTTTGTGATTGCATTAAATATTTGTACCATGAAATTCCAGGTAAAGTACAAGGAAGAACAAAGGAAACATGTTTTATACATAAAAAAATCAGAGAATTATTTTGAAGCAGTTGTAAAGATATGCAGCAATAATAAGGAATTTCTACTTTTGTGTCTTATCATACGTTGTCCCTTTATATAACCTCACCAAATGGTCTGATACTGTTAGTTTACACGTATTTGATTTTGTTTATTGTCAGAGCCATTAGAAGCATAAAGACAACATACCTACTTTTAGGGAACTTATTCGGTATTTGAGAGAGATTTATAATACATGTTCTTTGTAAAGTTTTCACACTTAAAACACATGATATTTGTATGGAAAATTTAACTACTATGTAGTTCTATATTAATAAATTGCTGTTAATTAGTTTTAGGAAACTAATGGTATGATATTGTTTCTGGGGTTTTCCAGGCTGTAGGATTTTATTTTTTCAATTGATCTCCTTCCCATAACTCTTACAATTAGATTACTGAGAGCTAAGGAAAAATAAACAACTCAGTTAAATATATCTTTCAAACATTTTTAAATGTTCACACTGAATCCTAATTACTTTTATATTCCAACTTTATGTGATCGATACAATAAGTGCCTTCGAAGATGTTACTTCACCTCTGTCCCTGGAAGTCTGCACCTAAAGTGCCTTCATTATAAGTCGTATCATACCCCAGTCTTACTTCACCTTTCAAACAAATGGTCTACTAAGAGCCATTCACAGACACTCAAACTTTAACACTGCAGCCATTATCAGTTGAAAAAGTAGTGCTCAAAGGAAGAAAGGTATTTTGATTTTTATATTTTTTGTGCCAGATTTATTTCTTTATTTTGGTGTTCTTATATGTGTTCCTAGCCTTGGTTTAGTAATGGTATTTAGGAAACAGAGCCAGTGATGTCATACAATGAAGTTTCTAAAGCAAACCAGAATTCTCTTCCCCTAGGAGGATGAACTAGAAAGAAAGTGACAAGTGTATGTATAATTCCTTAGCAAACATTGTAATGCTTTTGTATTATAAACTGACATTTTCTAGGAGTGGTTTCAGGACTAGCTGATTGGTTATTTCACGATTCTGATTCAGTCAGAGTTCTATAGCAAATACTGGTTTTAGAGAATTAAAATCAAAGTAACTCATGGCGAGAAAGATGTTGACACCTCTGTCTATCTCTTTGATACTTTAGAAAATACATCTCATACCATTTAAATATAAAAAAATGAAAAATCTATTTTTGTTTCAGAATTGAAATATATTTCATTGTTTTCTTGTAGGCTCTATCACAAATAATATCCTAATACAGTATCAGTGAACTATCTTTTACAAAAAATTGCTAACGAGTAAATTATGGACATTAAATTAATAATTAATTCTATTGTTGCAGAATACATGCCCACCTTGTCCTCAACTTCTGCCTTAATGAAATGTACAATAATGGCTGGCTTACCAGAGTGGCCTGTTGTATGTATATAAAATCTAACTAACAAAAGAAGTGAAAACACTTTGAAAATCTACAGACATGATATTTCCTTGATCTTGCCATTCAAACTGTTAATAGTGGTTCCATCCAGCCCAATAAGCCATCTTTGAAAGTAAACCCGGGGTCAACTTGTGTGAGAGTATGAACGTTATCACAGTATTGACCTGCAGTTTTTTTAATGTCAGATTATGAATTTATTGATAAAAATAAATAAAATGAGGTCACTAAGCAGACTATTTCTAATTTATTTTAGAAAGCATTTTATAATTTACTTGAGTAAGTTAGTTCTCTGAATTATCAAACTTAATTACTTCAAAACCCACAAAATAGGTAGGGAATGAGACAGCTTAAGTGCCAGGTGTCAGGTAATAGGGCAAAAGAGAACTAAAATAAGCACATAAGCTTTCAAAAAGCACAATATCTGCTTATAGGTTGCAAAAGGTTGACTGTTTACACGGGGTGTGTGTGTGTGTGTGTGTGTGTGTGTAATTCCATTAACTGGCAGTCATGCACAGTATAACAATGTTTTGGTCAACGACAGACCTCATATATGACTTTGGGTCCCATAAGATTATATTGGAGGTGAAAAATTCCTGTTGTGTAGTGAATGTTGACAATGTATGATAAGGTCATAGTGAAACACATTACAACTTCTATGTTTAGATGCACAAATACTTGCCATTGTGTTACAATTGCCTACAGATATTCAGTACAGTAACATTCTGTACAGGTTTGCAGCCTGAGAGCAATAGCCTAGGTGTGTAGCAGTCTCTACTATCTAGAGCTATATAAGGACACTCTATGATAGTCCCACAATGACTAAACTGCCTAACAATGCATGTCTCAGACATATCCCTGTGATGCATATCTGTGTGTCCTTTAATTCTAGTCTTGAAATACCATGTATTACCATTACCTTTTTTATGTGATTCACAATTGTAATGGCATAAAAAGTGATTCTGGGAATCTCATAGCTCTTCACTATCCTTTGTATTATGTACTTAAGTTGCATTTTAAAACATAATACATGATTAGATGTAGCAGATTTTTCATGAAGATAATAATTTATTACTCTGTGAATTGATTCTTCCTGTTAAGCTCGTAATAATACAACTCTTATTCCAGTCTACGGGAAAAGGAAGTCTTTCCTCTACCTAGCTTTAATTATTTCTCAGGAAGTTATTCTTATATTCTTCAACGTGAGCAGTTCCTTCAGTGGCCACAGTGCAAATGACCAATATGATGTAATACAAACTCCAACAACATGCAAAATACACTGGTAAAACATAGGGCCCTGGGCTCTTGTTTACATTTCTATATTGTCATATGAAGTCATCTCTTAAATTATTTCAATAATGAAACACCGGTGTACAAATGAAGTCTGCCTATATATTTTATTTACACAGATTACCAAATTGTTGAAATAAAGAATTTTAGTGGCACATGCCCTATATTTGGAAGTTCTATAATTTTAAGAAACCACAGGTCTATGTAGCTTTGCATGTTAAAATATTTTAGTTTTCACAAGGATGATTTTTTTTGAATGAATAATTCATTGCTCTCTTTTCATTATTTTGTTTAAGATAACTGAGGATGAATCTAATGTATTGCTTGGTGATTAACCTACAAATGGTTAACCTTGAATATAAAATAATCATGACATTATAACTCATTGCAATGTAATGCAATATAATGTAAAGTAATATAACAGAATAATATAGTATGTTTGATAGTAATTTTATCATGTTTTACAAGCGTTATAGGGTGCCTACTTCATGCTAGACATCATAATGGACAACAAGAATAGAAATTAAAAACACAAGTTTTGGGAGCATACAGACTATGTGGTGTGTTACTATCTGTCAGTTTCTTTGAGATACTATAATACAACAAAATACCATAGAGTGGGTAGCTTATAAACAACAGAAATTTATTTCCCACAGTTCTAGGGGCTTAGAAATCCAAGATCAAGGTATCAGCATATTTGGTATCTGGTGAGAGCTTGCTCTTCTGATTCACAGATGATGCCTTCTCAGTGTGTCCTCACATGGTAGAAGGGCCAAACAAGCTTTCTCTGGCTTCTTACGTAAAAGCACTAACCTGGCCAGACACGGTGGTTTGTGCCTGTAATGCCAACACTTTGGAAGGTCGAAGTAGAAGGATCAGTTCAGGCCAGGAGCCTGAGACAAGCCTGGGCAACATAGTGAGATGCTGTCTCTTAACAGCAACAACAAAAAGACACTAATCCTGCTTATGAGGGCTCTAATCTCATGAATTAATTTCCTTCCAAAGACCTCACCTCTAAATACTATTGCATTGGGTATTAGGGCCACATAAACATGCACACCATAGCACTGTATTTGTGGATTTTGATAACTTTCTAATTTCTCTGAACCTCAGTGTTTTTAATACATAAAGTGAAACTAACAGTACCTACATCATAGTTGTGTGTGTTTGAAGTTTAAAGAAGAAGATGCAAGCAAAGCTCTTATACACAGTCTGGAAGCCCTCCATGGAGATTACCCATTAAAGGAATTTGGAAAATGTTTAGATATAGACTCCACATTCAGTTGTCTCCACAGAAGAGGCAGAAACATAAACAAACAATAAGTGCATCAGTAAAAATGCAAACTATAAAAGTAGCATAAAAAGGGGGGAGATTTAGAAATGCTTTACTGAGGAGATGCTGTTTAACCAAATTTTGAGGAATGAAAAGGAGTGTGGTACAGAGATAAAAGCAAAATGGAATTATTTGATACTGATGGAATGTGGTAACAAAACGACGTTACCACAATGTGGTAGTGTTACCAACTGGTAACAACACAGTCATCAAGAAGTTCAGAATGATGGAAAGGTCAGTTTCAACGGAGTCAGACACATTCCATAAAAGTGGATATGAAGACAGCTTCTTTTTCACTTCAGGGCCAGTTGATTTCCTTCCCTTATAGCTCTCAGAAAATTTCACATAGTTTGTAAACACTCGTTGTCTATTCAAACATCATTTATTGATGCTAGATACTAAGTTTTGGAAAGAAAAATGGAAACAAATATATAACAATTCCTTGTTCTTAAGTCCAACTGGAGAAAAATGTATAGAAATAATTAGAACACATGGAAATAGTGCATTAATAGAGCTACGTTCAAGATACCATGGAGATAATTCACATCTGCCTGTGATAGAGATCCTGTAACCAGATTTTCCCACTGTGACAAACTACAGAGTCTGTGTATAATAGTTTTAAAAAATGACTACTTGAAGTCAACATAAAGATAAAAATAAGCCAAAAATATAGGATTCAATATTCCAGAAAGAATAAAATATGTTGTGGTAAACTGAATTTTTCTGTAGACTTTCCCTGTCAAGGAATTTGTTTATTCTCTGTGAGAGACAGAGAAGCTGTAGAAGAAGCAACAGTCTAAAGCTTGTCGCATCTCACAAATATTGGATTTAAAGCTAGCAAGGCAATCAGAACCTGAAGGGCCAATATCCTGAATATAATGCTACATATTTGAGGGCAAGATTGCAGGAAACCAGTTCCAAAGCAGCCATTACGAGGCTCAAAAACTAAGCAGAGATTTCAGTTCTTCCTCACTGTTGGGACAACAATGAGAATACTCCATTTGCAAAGGAAGAGGGGCCCTTGTAAAGCCCCCAGGCTTTCACCTGAGCCTTTTTATCTATTTCCAATCTTAAATATTGGTATTTAAATTTAGCCCTTTTCAATTGCTGCCAACATGCCGATGATTCCAAAAGTACTACCTTCACAATCAAATAATTTTGTCACATCCAGATTTATATTTGTGACTAAAACTGGATATCTCTACCTATGCATTCCTAACTTTGACAAGGAACTAAGTTCAACTATGAATACATTCTCCTTTTTTCACTCTTCCAAGTTCCTCTTCCTGAATTTCTTATTTTGGTTAATGTAACATCTCCTCATCGACTCAAGAACCTGGTAAATATACACAAGCAATTTCTGATTTCTTGTCTTCACTCTCTAGAAGTTATATCCTAACACCTGCAAATTAATGCCTAAGATGCCTTCAAGGACTCATTTTCACTCTAATTCTACTTGTCCTTATCCAGATGATATTATCTCTTGCTCACGTTATTTCATTGTGCTCCTAACAGCATACTTGTTTTCAGCCTCTCTTTCTCAGATATCCACAGTGTTTATCACTTAACCTAACATGTCATTTCTTGTGAGGCAAATAATTGCCCAAATGAATTCATGACCATTCACAATCTGATCTCATTTCCTATAAATTTCGCCATGGGACCTGTGACCCTGATGCCCTATATACCTAGATGTGTTTATTCATGCTTCTCTCTCTGGCAAGAATACCCTTCCTAGCCTTTATACACTTTACAAAAGCCAGATCACCCTTCAAGGTCCAGTGTAAGTAACATCTCTTCTTTGAAGTCTTAACAACTTCATTGTTTCCACTCAGAGATTAATTTCTGTCTTTCTGTGTGACTCTATAAACTACGTCAGTTGTAGTGCTGGATTAACACTTACATTGTAGTACCATGAACTGCTCATAAATCTATCTCTTTTTTATGTGGTATGCTCTATTAAACCTGGGCTCATACTAATTGCCTTGTTTCTTCACAACTTAGCATAGGACTCCTGGGACATAATAAGTTGTGGACTGAATTATATTTTCTCACTCAAGAGGTTTTTATGGCTGAGAACACCCCAAACATGAAAGAAATGGGCTTTTAAAATGAATAATTGTATTCTTATATCAGGTAAAAGTTTTTGGGAAAAAGCAGCGTTCAAAAACTTGTACCAAAAATTATAATCCCTATAGGAAATTTTTAAAAATATTATGCACATAACTTTTAAGGAGGTAAATATGAAGCTGTTTGACTGAAATAAAATTATTATGATGTCACTTTTAAATTGGATGTGTTTGTCTGCTGATCTTTTCTTGTGATCTATCATGACTGTAGACTTACATTAATTGTTATCAGCGTTCTGAATTGAAACAAAAAACATAATACATCTCTGTAATTTCAGCAAGAATATGTTAAGTAAATATCTATTTATTCATCAAGATTTTCTATTTGTAGCTTAGAATAAGGAAAAATAATTTGCTGCTACCAGCATCATACTTAATGTCTAGCATGGAGAACATCTGAAAAATAATATACTTTTTTTATTTCTGATTAACACAAATGATTTTGGTAAATACGTTAGTTTCCAGCATTTACCTTTTCCACTGACTCCTGTGGAAATAAAATGAAATAAAATAATTTTTAAAAGCTTAATTTTGAAAGTGTAAAACCAACCTGAAAGAAAACATAGCCATCATTATCAGGGTAAAATATTGTGTACTTTTAAAAAAGTATTTATTTGGAGAGTTATGACAATGTTTATTCTTTTTAAAAAAGTCACGCCCTACATGAGAAAAAAATTATGGGAAGAAGAATTTGCACATAATATTAGAGAATGTTACTTTTTTTTCTAAAATATTAAGTTAGCCATACATCCTCAGCCAAATATTTTGATGTGATAATACATTATCTTCTAAAACCTTACTGCCCAGTAATGTCTATACCCAGAATTCGTGAATCCCTATTCCTAGATCTGAAGCATCTTTTCCAGAAAGCAAAACTTCTCCATAAAAGACAATCACCGGTGATAATTTAATATAATATGTTTTAGACCATCTATGGGATGCCTACTGGTAATGAAGAATAAAGACATCATTGTGTTTTTGTAATTTTTCCCTAATAATTTGACATTAATTTATGGTACAAGTGAGGATTTAATTTTCCCACTGGTATTAACTTTCTACTTAATTAAGTTAAACTAAAGGATAATCAGTTTATTGGACTACTGTATTTTCCATGTTCAATTCAAAATCTATTTGTGTAACTTCCATAGCTGTTCTATAAGTTCTTGGCATAGTCAAAGGCTTTTGAACTAGATGTGTTATTGTTAGACAAAATACATAGAGGTAGAGGTATAACTTAAATTGCTTTCACAAATCCCCCATTCATTTTTTCTGGAAATCTATAGAGATACCAACATGGTATATTGACCCACAGAGTGGCACTTTAATTTATGTTGTTTAAAACAGTGAATTTCCTTGGAAATTGAATAGTCTGTGATGCTCATCGTAAAAGAAATGGTTGCATGATTAATAAATCAATGCACTTAAATTACAACATTACCACTCATCCTAATAATCAGAAATCTTACAGAATCAGTAGAGTAAAAATAGTACAATGGGGCTGGAAGGGAAAGTTGTTTATAAAAAGACAAGGAAACACTAGAGACACATGAAAGATGTTGGGAAAAAAACTCAAATGAAGTCAAATTTAAATTCCTATTATATCAATCTATGAGACATTTCAGTAATTGCAGTGTCTGTTTTGTGAAATAGTTTAAGAAATTTCAAAAGCAAAATGCTTGAAAACAATGTTAGAGTAAAATGTGCTAAATGTACCTGAAATCTACATTTTCAAAATCTAAATTTTCAAGAAAGAGAAAATTGTTATCCAGAATTTCAGGGAAGATAAAGTTAAGAGAAAATATGTTCTTTCAATTTTTTCCCCTAAGGTATATTTCCTTGTATTTGTCTTCAACTCTTTTTAATATAACGAGGGGAATATGTGCTTCTACTTCACTCTGAAATGATTTCTCCCAAACTTAATTTGTTTACTTCCTCAGTACAATAACTTAAAACAACAGAAGCATAAGTAAATATTTTCTTGTTTTGCAAATAAGGACAAAGAGAACCAGAAAGTTAAAACTATTTGTTTCAGTCATACAAGAAAAACTAGAATTAAGTGACACGCTAATCACTTTAATAGGTCACATCTAACCCTCTGCAGCCATATTTTGATGCTGCTGCATTATTGATAAAACAAAATCCATTGAAAATTGTTGATTTTTTTTTGATGGAAGTTCCCTTTCTTGATATCCAAATATTAAGTTTCTGTTCTGTCTAAAAAATAAGACTTCCATAAATCTTGTTTGCTGTTTGGAGTTTAGTTGATCTGAATATAAAGTAAAGAAGTTAAAAAGAGAGAAAGTGTTAGTAATTTATTCTCATAATTTCCCCTTCAGGGAGGTTGTACACTTTTTAAATAATAGATATGCTAAACTATATAAGTATGTATTTATTAAATTTTAGCAACAATTCATAATAATTTCTTGTAGTCTACTTTTAAACCACTAGACTTTCTTTTTCTGCATGCTATACAATTAAGGGATTATAAATGTCAATACACCAAGCAAGTTGGAAATCAGCTAATGCTATGTAGCAATGATTATGTGTATCTATGAAAGCATTTCTGGGCTAAAAACATGAATAGGAAATTCATAGAAGAGGAAATTCCAATCACTGAATAAACTGATAAAAGAGTTTTTAGTCTTGCAAGTCGCCAGTAAATTTCTAAAAGCATTAATGAGATTCTTATATCACCCATCAGATTAGCAAACCTCAAGTGTTGACAAGGCAAACAGTATACGGAAACAGGCCCTCTCATATGCTGGAAGACACACTTGAAGGACAGTTTGGTAAAATGTATTAAGGGTTTACATGTACATTCTCTATGACTTAGCAATTCTACTTCAAACTCTTAGAATTTAGGCTAGGAGAAACACTCATATTAATGCAAGAAGGAGCCATAATGAAATTCACCACAGCATTGTTTGTAATTTAGGAAAAAAAAGGCAAATAAACAAGCAATATGAAAAACAGGTACAAAACAGTAGGTCGGAAGAGTGTGCATTACTTTAAGACAATGTTTAGTAGAAATAGAATGTATGTCTATAACTTTTCTTCTTCCCTCTTAAATAATATTGTGTATTTCCAGTGATGTATGTGTGAGTGCTCACATTCCTGCTTGTGTTTGTAAATACCCAGAAAACAATCATTGAAGATGCACAGCGTTCAGTAGCCAACAAAGAGACCATGATTGATGGTGGTTAATAGCAACAGTTGTAGTGAGTTCATTCTTATGTACAATGTTTTAATAATTTTTTTCCAGGAAAAATTATACATATGTTATTTATATAAATAAAATATTTCTTGAAAAATAAACTTAAAATAAATCTAATAGTAGCTTTAAGAAAAAAATATGTAATCTCATGCCTAATGTTCTTCATTTAGTTACCATTTAGCTTTATGTCACCATTGGAATATAACAGGTTTTTAGCTCTACGTCATCTCGGAAAGAATGATAATTCTTACCTCTTTCCTAAAACAAATTATGTCTCACTCTAAGCCATATTTTCAAATACATGTAGTACAATGTTAAGTCTGAGAGACACTGCTTTAACAATGGACATTTTTAAAGGATTCTAAAACATTTTGGTCATGCACAATACTTGGGTTCATTTTGTTGGATGACGGTAACCTCCGGAGAATTTTGAGGTGGGCTAAGATTAGCTCTATCCCTGATGTCTTGCTAAAAGTTGGAAAGAAAACGAACATTTAGACCAAATCTTGTTATATATACAGAAATGTATTAAGCAAATATTAACAAGTAGACATAAAATAGTTCAGGCCACTTATTTTGTAAACACCATGAAACCCCAGTTCTCTCAACTTTTGATGCTTTGACCACAGCTTGAATGAGAGATTGATATAAGTGAGACATGCTAATATTCTGAAAATAGGCCTCTGTTTCCTGTTTAGCTGATATCAGACAATTGGAAATCCCTGAACCCAATGACTGGATACAAGACCATTTAAAGATCAAGCTTTTTGAGAATTCTGTGCTCTGGTTATGCAAAGATGAGGAATGATTCTTAAATATTTCAATTTATATATCTTAAATACTATTAATTTTACTGAGATTTTATTGCTAATATACACTATAATAATTAACAAGCTATAATTTTGCCATTTGAAACATTTTATTATACTATTGGAGAAAGCCTTCATATTAAGATATGAATAGTAGAAGTGCTTTTAATAGTTACTCCTGAGTTTAGATTTATAAAATTTAATTATAACTGACCCACATTAAAGTTAATTTATTGATTAAGACAACTGACTAAACCTAAGTATATTATAATCTGCCTACTACAGTATTAGTATTTTATTTTATTTTTAAGCATTTTTTATCATTTCAATAGGTTTTTGGGTAACAGGTGGTGTTTGGTTACATGAATAAATTCTTTAGTGGTGATTTCTCAGATTTTGGTGTACCCATCACCTGAGTAGTATACACTGTAGTCTTTTATCCCTCACCCACTCCCACCCTTTCCCCCAAGTCCTCAAAGTCCATTATATCATTCTTATGCCTTTGCATCCTCATAGCTTAGCTCCCACTTATAAGTGAGAACATATAATGGTTTTTTTTTACATTCCTAAGTAACTTCACTTAGAATAATGGTCTCCAATTCCATCCAGGTTGCTGTGAATGCCATTATTTTATTCCTTTTTATGGCAGACTAGTATTCCATGGTAAATATATATATGTGTGTATCTGTATATATATGTGTGTGTGTATATATACACACATATATATTTATATACGTGTGTGTGTGTATATATATATATATATATATATGTATATCACATTTTCTTTATCCACTCATTGATTGATGAGCATTTGGGCTGCTTCCATATTTTTGCAATTGCAAATTGTGCAGATATAAACATGTGTGCAAGTATCTTTTTTGTATAATGACTTCTTTTCCTCTGTGTAGACACCCAGGAGTAGGATTGCTGGATAAAATGGTAGATCTAATTTTAGTTCTTTAAGGAGTCTCCCACTGTTTTCCATAGTAGTTAAACTAGTTTACATTCCCAACAACAGTGTAAAAGTGTTCCCTTTTCACTGCATCCATGCCAACAACCATTATTTTTTTATTATGGTCATTCTTGCAGGAGTAAGGTGGTATCACATTGTGGTTTTAATTTGCATTTTCCTGATCATTAATGATGTTGAGCATTTTTTCATATGTTTGTTGGCCATTTGTATGTCTTCTTTTGAGAATTGTCTTCTCATGTCCTTAGCCTACTTTTTGATGGGATTGTTTGTTTTTTCTTGCTGATTTGTTTGAGTTCCTTGTAGAATCTGGAAGTTAATCCTTTGTCAGATGTGTAGATTGCGAAGGAGCAGTAAAATCTTTTTCAGATAAACAAACGCTGAAAGAATTTGCCAGCACTGTTAAAAGGAGTTCTAAGTCTTGAAAAAAAAAACCTCAAAATACACAAAAATAAAACCACCTTGAAGCATAAATTTCACAGGGCTTATAAAACAATAATACAATGGAAAAAAAACCCACAAGGTATTCAGGCAACAACTAGTATGATGAACAGAATAGTAACATTTCAATACTAATGTTGAATGTAAATGGCCTAAATGCTCCATCTAAAAGATACAAAATGGCAGAATGGATAAAAATTCACCAACCATGTTTCTGTTGTCTTCAGACACCAACAACTGTAGAATACACATTCCATTCATCATCACATAAAACATTTTCCAAGATAGACCATATGATAGTCCACAAAACAAGTCCCAGCAAATTTAAGAAAATTGAAAGTATAGCAAGTGCTCTCTCAGACCACAGTGGAATCAAATTGGAAATCAACTCCAAAAGGACCTTCAAAACCATGCAAATGAGTGGAAATAATTAACCTACTCCTGAATGATTGTTGGGTCAAGAATGAAATCAAGATGGAAATTAAAAATTTATTTGAACTGAATGATAATAGTGACAACCTGTAAAAATCTCTGGGATACAGCAAAGGTGGTGCTAAGAAGAAAGTTTACAGCATTAAATGCCTACATCAAAAAGTCTAAAGGAGCACAAATAGACAATCTAAGGTTACACCTCAAGGAGCCAGAGAAACGAGAACAAACCACACCCAAACCCAGCAGAAACAGAACAAAACAAAACAAAACAAAAGATCAGAGATAAAGGAAATTGAAGCCAAAAAAAATTCAAAAGATGAATAAAACGGAAAACTTGTTCTTTGAGAAGATAAATAAAATTTATAGACCACTAGTGAGATTAACCAAGAAAAGAAATGGGAAGATCCAAATAAGCTCAATTAGAAAAGCAATGGGAGATATTACAACCAATACCATAGAAATACAAAAGGTCATTCAAAGCTACTATTAACACCTTTATGCACATAATAAACTAGTACACTACTAATATTTTAAATGCAGACATCATAACAATGAAAATGCGTAGTTTTACAAAAATGCATGATTTGTATTAACTGAAATGTGGTATGACTGTGGAGGGCTTGGAGTTCATCCCCGTGGCTGTGGTGTTCTGATTGAGAACCCGTGCATCACAGAATATTTGTTAAGCTCCATTTTTTTGTGGCTTAAAAATGCGTTGTTAATCTCACAAGTGATTTATGTTTTTATGTCCGTATTTGTTTATTATCTCCCTCTATTACTGTGGTAGTCAAGATCCTTGCTTAGAAAACATAAACTCAAACTGCGTAAATAATAGTTCACCTTTTATTAAAATAGAAGTCCAGAAAAGTGGTAGGGTGCAGGACTGGCTTACTATTGGCTCCATCTCCATTGCTCTATGAGTCCCCAAGATTCTTCTCTCTTCATGCATAAGTTCATCGTCAAGATGGCATGGATCTTATGATAAAATGGTTGTAGTTCGTCTTTCCGCTACATCGTCCTGATTGGAGGAGGATATATGTTAGAAATTTGACTATAAGTTTTATGTTTGCTTTGATTGGATCAGCTTAGTTACATTCTCATCTCTGAAGCAATAATTGTGGCCAGAGGATAGGTTATAATGATTAGTATTGTCACAAATACATGCTTAAATTCCTAGATGAAAGTTTGGCTAACCTCCTGGAATAGCATGTAGAAACTAGGTGCTATGGTAAAGAATAAGGAGTAACTACGAGTGCTGCAGAGAAAACAACCATGTATCTACTGCAATTATTAACTTCCTACTGTCTCCTTATGAGAATGTCATGGGAGATCCTCTAATGTTAAATAGTTTCAAGACAGGAAGGGGTATATTAAGTAATTTTCTCATGTTCCTCCATCGTGGACTAATGGATGTCAATAGGAAGAAACAAGGAATTTGGGGATATTAATTTAATACACAACTATTATGAAAGGGCCATATAAAGACAATGTTTTCTAAATTACTCTTTAGTCCATACTATGCTGAAGGGGTAATAGCTGGAAGTTGTTTTTAAGTCTGTGGGCATTAGTCAAAATGCCATAAAAATCATATGTAGAGAACAAGGGTAAGATATTTCATCATTCCTTTTCTCCAGAATACTCTTTTCCAAATTAAGGTAGAAGTAACTTAGAAGAATCTAGCTCTGCTATTATCTGAACTCCTGCTATTTTTAATACTAGTTCTATCTTAAAATAATATTTGAGTGAGGAAATGAACTTCATAATTTTAGGATTCTTTGGTCTAGTCACACAACTCTACTTTCATTATGAAATGCTCCCTGCCACTCAAAAAAATTTTCAATTTGTCCACGTTGTTCCAATAGAATAAATTGATGTCTATTTATTTGACTTAAATAATTCATGCCCAGCTAACGTAAGATCCCTTATGTTGATCTCTCTTGCTTCTTGTAATGTAGAAAAGAACAGAGGCTAATAATGATAGGTGGAGTCACATTTAATTACTAGAATTAATGTAAAGACTTTGTAATTACTTTCTATAACGCCTTTTTTTTTTTTTTATTCAGTAAAAACAGGCCAGAAAAGCAGCTAATTTCAGAAATCCCGTGGCTGCTTGCCAAAGGTTTAAGCAACCAACGATAGTCAGAGTCATTGGCCCTCTGAAAAACCAAGGGTGCCTGTAAGTTGTAGGTTTCAGTAACCCCACTGAGAACTTTCAATTTAACTTGATAGTTAAAAACGGCCAGTGGGAGTTTTCAATAAACTCAATCAATGTTGAAAGCAAAGTGCTATTAAAAACATGGGTAAACACTGATTTTAGGCTTCAGGTCCACTCAGGAACTATTCTTGGGGAGGTCTCTTAATACCTCGTTCCTACAGTAAGAAGTGACTGCTATGGTAACATAACATTTCACACAACAGTTGTCACAATCAGCTTCTTTCCTATGTTCTTGAATGATCATATTTTTAAAAGCATGTAAGCATTTTCATAGTAACTATCTTAGGATAAAAAAAAACCTCTTTAAGGCTTTTTGGCGTCCTGCAGTACGCATACCTAATTTTCAATATGGCTGTAATTTTTAGCTATTCGACAGGCAGCAAATCTTATATTTTGAGCATTTCCATTAGTGTCACTTCTGAATCCATCATCATTCAACTTATGTCTACTGAAATATGTTTTGCTGATCTGGACATAAATGGGCTGTGAATTGTAGCTACAGATGGCTCAGAAACATACTTTATAGTGAGCAAACTTTGGATGACTGAAAGAAATTTGACAGAAATACCACAAAGAGAAATTGTGTATCATTTCAATAACTGAGTAAATAAACTAAAATCAAAACAACAAGAACAATAATAACCTTGTCTTCAACAAAAATGTGTTACATTCACCTGATGGACACTAAAATGAAGTTGGTCATTTTAAGCAAAAACATGGCTTTTCCATTCTCTCCATTGTAGAGGATTTTCTGGTTGGCTATTGGGCTGGCAGGATAGCAGAGGCCATGTGCTCTCAGAAGTGATCCACAGTGGGGAAGGTCAGTGTGTGAAATTGAGCCAAAGACCTTGAGGGGAGCCAGAAGCCTGCCGAGTAACCCTACATAAATGCCAAGTCCAGAGGGATAGAGCTACGTGGTAAACAAGAGGCAACATTCTAGTTGCGAACCAGATTGTAACTGAGGCAGATTGTGAGGAAGTGAAGAAAGACAGGGCCAAGTGTTATGGAGAGGTATTTAGCTGCAGAATATTAATAACAATTGCCTAGCATACTCTTAAGCTGATTTAAATGTGACTAAAGGATATGTCTGACTGGTAGTTCGTTTTAAAATTTCTTTAAATGAACTACAGAAATGTTGGATACTGGTTTGAATCTCCTTTTTGCTGTTGTTGATCTAGCAGCTTTATGATTTCTTTCTTTTGGTTTTCTGCTATTTCATGAGGCTGTGTGCAGGTGGAAGTCTTTTGTAATTCCCTTACCATGAACTTGGTGGTCCTGTTCAATTTGGATGATTCTTCAAATATTTGAGGGATAATTTCTTCATTTCTATTTTCTCTGTTTTCTTTTTTGTTCATTGAATATTAGACTCCTGGAGCAACTCTATTTTTTATTATTTTTTCACATTCGTTTTCTCTTCGCTTGCACTCGGACATGACTGCATTCAATCATTAAAATAGTAAACCATGTTTTCAAAATTTGTACATTTGTTTTGTGTTCTTGGCCAAGTTGTTTTGTTTTATAGCAAAATTTCTTGTTTGTAATTTATGGCCTTAATAACTTATCAAACAACTATGAGGATACAAATTTAATTTATGTAATCACTTCTCTAGTAGTCTTTTTGTTATATGTAGTAATATTTTCTCAAAAATCTGGTGACCTTGGTTTTCTGTTACTCTTTAAGAATGAATGGTTAGTTTGGATTACAGCTTCTTTTGTTTGGGTTAATTTCTCAATACGTACACTTTGATTTTCAATCTGCCAGAAATATTTTTAATAGTGTTTGAATGCTGACCAATATATGGGTTTTCTCTGTCCTTATGTAATGAGGCCTAGTTTCTCTTGATAATATGGCTGGCTGACAGCAAAAGGTATGTGGGAGAGCTGTGAGACTTGCAGGAATGCTTTGTAAATGTATGCAGAGACCAGAAGCATGCATGTTCCTGCCCCCAACCCTATGCACATCTAAAATGAGATAAAATTATTCTGAAGTGCTAACATCATTTGAGAAACCTTTATTATCCTGAGGCATGCAATTTCTAGAAACAGACCTCCAGTTTTTGCCTTGAGAGAAACATTAGGGGGTGAAGACCTTTATAAGTGGTGTTGAGGAATGGAAGGGAAAAAGTTGACCAAGCAACTTTTCCCATAGAAAACCCTTTAAATAATCAACCTGCTTTCTGTCCCACTTCTCACTCCTACTCTCAAAACTTGTCTACTTTTGTGGGTTTTTGAAAAATATCCTCTCAGCACTCCCCTTGCCTTCCTATCTTTTTGCACTGGATTGCAGATTCTTTTATTCTGATAATTCTCTTGATATTTATGTCTTGATTTTTCAACCTGTCAGAAATATTTTAATCATGTTTGCATGTTGATGATCCATCCCTACCATGCACACTGTGCTCCTTGCTGTTATAGATTTTTAATATTTTGTTAAAATCTTATTTATTGCAATAAGATTTAGAGGGAAACAGAAGGCTGATACAGTTGCTCCTTCTGCCAATTTGAGCTAAAATCTTTGGCATAATTTTTTAATGCAAATATTATATTAGTTTTCTTCAAGAGGCCTCTCGTGTTCCTTGCTCATGGCTGCATCCCTCCAAGGCCTGCTTACTTGGTGTGGAGCCTTCTCTGACTCTCTCGCCTCTTCCCTTCTCCCTTATTAGGATCTTTGTGATTACACTGGGCCCATGTGGATAATCCAGAATTAATTTTCAAGATATTTTACCTAATCACATCTGCACAGTCTCTTTTGACATGTAAAGTCACAGGTCCCAGGGATAAGAATGTGGACATAGTTAAGAGGCCACTATTTTGCCCGCCACAATCATGTACATGGTTTTATGTCATCAGTCAATATCCAGGAACATCATGACTAATCACTAGAGTTACTTCATCCATTATATATCATATTTTATTTAACCAATTAACCAAATACTCAGTTTAGCAAATATTTATTGGTTATTTACAGAGACTCTGACATAGTGCTAGAAAAAGAAGATAAAATGATGGACAGGTTTTTAAAAGTCTCTGCTGGTGGGCCCTTTATCCACTATACATATGAATGGGAATTATTTTCCTTAAGAGCTGAAGCTGGGGAAAAGGCTTAGAAAAGCCCCGGCTGAGCTGAGTTATAAATATTTAGTTTAGGATGGTTCCAGTGGTTTCTGTGATTATCATCGACCTTTTTGGTCAACTGACTTCTATGACTTTAGATATAATTTGCTATCCCAAGAGGAAGACTTAAGAAATATTTAAGAAGTATTAAGACTGGAAATTTAGGATTTCCAGGATTAGGAGGAGATGTTGATAGCTCCAAATTTGTAGTTTCTGCCATTCGTGAAACAATCTTGAGTAAATAAGTGATGGAAGTGTGAAGGAATCAGTTCAGAGAACTTTCATAGACTAAGTAATGACCAGGATTAAACCTGATATTTCTCTTATGTTCCCTGCATTGCCTAGCCCAGTTCTGTATTTGCAGGAGTGCAATACACACTTGCTGATAGATTAGCTGAATTCACAGAAGCAGCAAACAAAATCGCTGGGAAGATGAGCATGGAAATGTCCGTCTCAGGCTCCAGGGCCAGGTTCTTATAGGATTCGGTCCTATCAGAGAAGTTTATATCTGTGGTTATTCCCACAAATGGCTTCCCTGTAACATGAAAAAGAAAACCTTAAGTTACTGAAATTTTTAGTGAATAAAGACAAAACAGAATGATTATTCTATGAAGTTCTTAAAGGTAGGATACACCTTATAGCTGCTGACTGCTGACACAGAGGAGCATCTAGTGTATGTATTGATTTATAATGAACAAAGCATTGTCTTCACAACCAGATTGTTTATATGAAGTATATATAAAAAAGTACCTGCAAATTTTAGTTGATAGACATATTATCTGCAATTTTCATAGGCCAAAAGTTGAGCTAATTTTAATATTGAACAGACATTGTCCAGCACTTGTCAATCATTATTTATGAGTAATTTCAATTGATTGTTTAAAGAATTGTGATACAGAACTCTAAAAATGTATCATTAAACTACGGAATTTTAAAATATAAGGTTGTGAAAACCTAGGGTTTATTAGTGACATCCCAATGGGCTGTGAAAATACATTAACTTTGGAGGAATCTGCTCCACCACCACCATTTGACTCTGAAATAGGAAAAAAAAAAAAAAAAAAAAAAAAGCAAGAAAACAAACAAAATGCAGCAGCATTACAGAATTTCATCTTTGCACCTCACAACAAAAACTAACTAGCTCAACAGGGTTAGGTACTGAAAAGTACAAAATATCTCCAAAGTTAGAGCAATTGACTGTCCATAGCTATTATCTCTAAAATAAAGGGGCATGGGAATGAAAGCAAAAATCACTCACCCAGAGAAGTTATTTTGTCATCCTATGTGGCTAGCTTTTCTTGCTTCATAGAAGAAATATTAACACTATTTGGTGTATAAATAAAAGTTTTCTTGTTTGTTTCGGAAGTATTTGCTCTGATTTGATTCCTTTTTAAAATATTTTATTTAATGATAAAATTTTATTTGATGCATATTTGTTTATTTTTATAGTGAAAGGCCCATTTTTCTCTATTATTACTATGCACATTTGTAATTTGTGTGTGTTTTTGCCAATAGTAATGTATTAGTTCATTCTCACACTGCTATAAAGAACTACCTGAGGCTGGATAACTTATAAAGAAAAGAGGTTTAATTGACTCACAGTTCTGCAGGCTTAACAGGAAGCGTGACTGGAGGCTTCAGGAAATTTAAAATCAAGGCAGAAGTGCAGGGGAAGTGTGCATATCATCCCATAGGAGAGAGAGAAAGAAATGGGAAGAGCAACACACTTTCAAATAACCAGATCTCATGAGATCTCACTCACTCACTATCATGAGAGCAGCAAGGGGAAAGTCACCGTGTCAGTCACCTCTCATGAGGCCTCTCCAGCAACACGTGGGGATTACAATTCCAGATGACATTTGGATAGGGACACAGAACCAAACCATATCAAATATTATCCAAGAAAGAAAGAAAGAAAGAGAGAGAGAGAGGGAGGGAGGGAGGAAGGAAGGAAGAAGGGAGGGAGGGAGGAAGGAGAGAGAGAGAAGAAAGAGAGAAAGAGAGAAAGAAAGAAAGAAAAGAAAAAGAAAGAAAGAAAGGAAAGAAAGAAAGAAAGAAAACATTATTGTTTTTTTTGGCACAATAGAGGTTCCAGTAGCCAGGGAAGAGCTCCATTCCATACTAACCATGAGAAGGGGCTTTATTCCTGCAGCAAACACTTTCTGTTCAATTTATGCAGCATCTTTATGCTAGCTAAGGTATTGCCCTTTTCCTCTAAATGGCCTAACAAGCTTTACTTGAAGTCAGCCTTGGCAGTGTCCTACTCTATGCGAAGAATGGTTGCCTCAGTCTGTTTGTGCAACTCTAACAAAATGCTTGAGACTGGGTAACTTTAAAAGAACAGAAATTCATTTCTCACGGTTCTGGAGTCCGGGAAGTACAAGATCAAGGTGCTGGTATTGGTGTCTGGTGAGGGCTACTCCCTGCTTCCAGGATAACACCTTGTGGATGTGTTCTCCGCAGGGGACAGATGCTGTGTCCTCAAATGGCAGACAGCAGAAGGACAAGTGATCACTCCTTTCAGCCTTGAGACCTTTTATAAGGATGCTAAACCTATTCATGAAGACTCCCAAAAGCCATACCCCTTAGCAATTGCATTGGGGATTAAATTTCAACACAAATTTTGGAGAAGGCACCATCATTCAAACTATAGCAGTAGCCATCTACGCCTAAGGTGATACCTTAATAATGATCTAATCCCAAAAAGGGAAATGCCCCAAATACTTGTAGCAGGGAATTGGTTATACACATATTGAGGAGCTGATATCCAGAAAACGTTAATGCTCTTTAGAGTTTTGCAGCTGAGGTCATTATCTTTAAATCTTAGTCTAGAAAGAAGCAGTGTTACTGGTACCCTGGGGGACTACTGGAATAGGCACACAGTGGGCTTGTCTGGTAGTAATGGAAACCACAGAGAAGGTGCAGCTTTGGCCAGAGAAATCTCCTGAGACTGAAAATATAAGAACAACATCCTACATTTTGCCACCATCCCTTCAATTTTACACCAGTGTTTACCATTGATACATCCCATAAAGACATCAAAAAACTGACACTAAGCAGAGATCTGGTGCCTTGCATTGAAGAGCAGAGGCAAGGGAAGGGATGAATATACAGACAGCCAGGGAGATCTGGAATAATTTCCACTGGGGATCATTTGTTCTTATGATCTGTCTGGTTCTTGTAATCCTAACACCTGGTCTTTTTTTTGGACGAATACCTACCCCTTTGCTCAATTCTGACCCTCACTTCTAACTCCCGTTGCTATATAAATAAGTTGGGCAGACTATGTGTTACAAAACGTATGAGCCCATGTGAAGCATAGTGATTTATTAATGAAGATTGAGAATAATAGATATAAAAGAGGTACTCATATTTATTGCCACATCAGTGTCAATAAATATTCTTGTTAGTGTCTAGTATCTTTTGTTATTCAGATCCAAAAATTACCTTTTTTTCCCTTTATTTTTAAATGCAACATGCTTGGCTAATTTTAATTTTGTATTTTCCATTGCAATAAAAAAGGAAGTGACTCTGCTACTTTTTATTGTGCCGTGACTCTTTAGAACCTTTCTGTATTCAAATAATATAGAACTACTTGCCTCTCCACTTCCCTAATACCACTTACATAATTCTGGTTTTTCATCGTTACTTGTGTGTTGGATCATTCATCGTGGTACCAATGACTTTCAGAGATTGTGGCTGTGCTTTGCTGATGGTAATGACAAATCAATTCTTATCCGGAGTACACAGGAAAATGTGGACAGTCATTCATTTTTTGGTCATGTTAGATTAAAATTAAAAACATTTAAAATTATTTTATACCATTAATATAGTATACATCTCCAAAAAACATCTTCTCTAATATACTTTAGGCCATAACCAATGCATTCCTAGATTGTGATCTTTTTGAAATTTTGACTGCATCCATGTCTTTCACAACCACTATTAGAAGGGAGAAAAGGCAAGAATGTTTTTCCTTTGTCCAGCAGGACTTAAGACCAGCCTAGGAGAGGTTGAAAGTTACCAACTGACTGGAAGGGCTCATTAGTATTATGAAGCAATTGTCTCAAATATTCTCAGAGGAGATAGTCTTGGCCACTTTTATTAATTTCCTAGGGCTGCCGTAACAAGATACCACAAAGTAGGTGGCTTATACAAGAGAAAGTTATTGTCTTACAGATCTGAAGGCTAACATTGCTTCTTTCTGAGGACTGTAAGCCTGTCTTCTAGCTTCTGGTGGTTTGCTGGAAATCTTTGGTGTTCCTTGGTTTGTGGCAATACAATTCCAATATTCACATAGTATACTTCCTGTATATTTGTCTCTGTGTCCAAATTTATGCTTTATGCTTTTTATAAGGACATAAGTCATGTTGGAATAGTGCCCAACCTAATAATTTCATCTTAACTTGATTTTCTGCAAAGTCCTTATTCCCAAATAAGGTCACAATTACAAGTACTAGAGGTTAAGTCCTCAACATTTGAGGGACAGAATTCAACCCATAACAGTATCCTTGGAAGACTGCCTGATCTCAGGCATGGGGCTTGTGGAAGTGGTGGGGTAAGTGCCCTTGGTATGAATGATGCCAAACACATAGGGTAAAAAAGCCTATGACAATCCCCACTGTCTTTGGGTTTGAGGCAACATGGTTGGAATTGGATAGGAGAGAGCCGTGTAAGCCCACATACGAGGTTTGAGCCCAGGGATTGGTAATGGGCTGATGGAGGGCATGAGTTTTGAGCTAATCCTATGTCTGATGTATGACTTACCCCAAATCATAGCATTAGCACCATTTGCGCAGCCTAATAGTACTTGATTCTATGAGAAAATGCTATTTCTCCTGGATTTTTTTTTTTAATATGGAAGTACTTTTCCATTTTTAGTTTTTTATTTTTATGTCTTAGTGATTATTTTCATCAAAATATCTGTGGTGATAGACACCAGCTTATCTAGAAGAAAGGAGCAATACATCTATATTCTCTCCTTAGAAAATTAATAAGTAAAAAGTGTACCTATGTACATGTTATTAATGATATGATGTACAGTCTAGTGACACATAAATACAAAATGAGTTCTTAGTGTTACTACATATTGAAATCTCTGATAGAAAGCAGAAATTTCTTTTAAAAGTTCAATCAAGTAATCATAAGAAAGGAAAAATAATTCAATTAACATCAAAGTTAGTAAATAAGGTGGTCATTTTTCTTTTTTCAATGTCTAGTATAGGCCTCTCAAAAATAGTCTTTAAGGGTACACAACTTGACACCTTGGTCCCTAATCAAATCAGGGATACATATGACAAAGGAAAACAGCTGTGTAGAATTATTAATGTCAATGATGTTAAAAATTCCTCTTTGAAGGAAACAAATAGAGAAGTACTTTAAAACTCTAATCTCTGACTTGAAGCACAAATTGAAATATATTTTTAAAAACTTACTCTCAGAAGATAGGTTTTTCATTAGGAAGAAGATTGCTGAAACAATGTTCCAATCTCAAAGTATGTGAAATTTCAAATTCTAAGGAGAATACATGTACAATAAAGTAATTATCTACTATTAGTAGCTTTGAGGAGGAAAAAGGGCTTTTTTCTTTTAATGAAGAATTATTATTTCACTAAATGTATCATAGTTTGGCTAAATTCAGTTTTTAATTCAGTGATAATTTAGCTTTAAAAATGTGGGCCTTATCATAGTTTAGAGGAGAAAAAGGATGGATAAAATATCTATCAACAACTTTTTGCTATCTTATGACTCCATGATACATTTATATCATGGGACCAGAGCCTGGTTCTCAGTATTTTAAAATCCGGATATTGATCGTATCAATCTAACTAGGGATATTCATGTGCTAGTATATTCATCCAAATAACAATGGATTAATTTAAAAGTTAGAAAGCAATTTAGAACTTTGCATGGAGACATTCAAATGTTTAACCGTGATTGCCGTTTATATTATAACTCAAAATTTCACTGTTTTTTCCTGTATTCTACAGAATAAAGTCTAATATATTTATCTTGGCATGTAATTCATGCTGACTTTATTCCAAATATTTTTCTACTTTTACTTGCTATTACTTCCTTCCATTCCTGCTATATTCCAACAATATTTCCAGCTTTACCTTTTCCTGCTTTTATGCATTAGCTATATTGTACCCTCCAATTAGAGTGCTATTCCTTCTTTCTAGAGCTGTTCAAATCTTTTCAAATTCAACTTGTTTTCTCCATGAAAGCTTTTTCTGTTCCACTTTCTGCTTCCAAATGCCAGTTGCAGAATTATTGTGTATTTTCCATAACCTTTCACTTAATACTATATGTAAGTTTTCTTAGATTTTATTTCTCTTATGATTACACTCTTTGAGGGCAGTAAGTAATATATCAACACATACCTATTACTGCTTTCTACATAGCTTTATGCAAAATGTCTTTCACTCAGTATTTTCTCGATAAAATAATAATTTTATTAAATGTGCTCAAATTTTAAAAAAAGAAGTTAAATATTTATACTAATTCATCAGTTTTCAAATCTATGAAAATAATTGACTGAGAAATTTGGAAGATTAATAAAATCTGGTACTTTGATCCCTCTACAACAGAAAGAAAAATGTTTGCCAAGCAAATACGAACATTTGCCTTCCTTATTCTCTAAGTATCAGCCTGGTATTGCATAATACTTGGCCTATAAGTAGGTGCTCAATAAATGTTGCATGAATGAATGCCAATGTCAAATTCTGGCCCTTTGGCTCTTCTTTTCTCCCTCAGCAGACTTCGAGCATGCCTTTGCCTTCTTCTGACATTACATAAAAGAAGTAACAATTAATTAGGTCAGTTTATCTTATATTGGCTTTATTTTAGTCTCTTTAATGAGATTTGAGAAGCACCCTTGTGTAATCATTTTCACATTTAGAAACCATCTGCTAGAATGGGTCATTTCTGCAGATGGCTAATCTCATTAATGTATGTTGAATCTTTCCAACTTCAATATCAGAGTGAAATTTTCCTACTAGTTCCCAATCTTTAGAGGAACACTTTATTTGGAGTCTTCAGACTTCTATGATCTGGAGAAATAAGTAAATGTACTCTCATTTGTATGCAAATTTCCTTTACAATGAGAATGATTTGCATTATGTGAAGAACAAGTCAAATGGACCCTACATTTATACAGCCTATTGTTACTCTCCACGGAGAGCCAGTAAGGCATTTAGAAGGTGGTAATTTGAGCCTTAATTAGTGTTGATTCAAATGGATACTCATGACAACTGTGTTCCTCTAGAAATGACACACAATGAATTCTACTGAATTCTTACCTACCTTCATTCAATCCTAAACATTGGTGATAGCAGAGTTTGGACCCTACATAGAAGCGTGTCCACAATTATCTGTTAAGAACAATATTTGGCATGCACCATTTCAGCTACTTTGTCTTTCTATACTGGCTCAATAATAATGTCATTGAAAAGAATCCTAAATTATATATTTTGCATAAAAAAATTGCAAGGAACACTTGCACATATGGACTATGTAAACCAGAACATTCAAGGATTTTAGAGAATGAAGGAATAACCCCAATTTATCTGAACACGATACTATAAAAAACATATTTCTCTCATAAAAGTGGAAAATTACTGTCATAAAAGTCAATAACACTCAGGAGAGAGACCAAATGTTAGAATTGCAGGAACCTTTGAGACCTTAATCACTTCACTTTTCAATGAGGAAATAAATATCAAAGGCTATTGTGACCTATACATGATCAAACAGCTAATTAGTTAGATAAATTAGTCCTGGCAAGATTCTCTTAAATGTGTTTATATTCAAAATTTCACCACTTAATATTAACTATTTTTGTTTTCTGAATGTTTGGATGGCTGAGAGCCTAGTTTTCCATGAACACATGAAGTTGTCATGGAGAAGAATATGAATCATAATCTAGAAATAAATTTCATATCAGAATGTTTCTTGCTGTGATGTCACTGATCTTTTGTAAGTAACTATTCAGTAATACTTCTAACTATTCTGTGTGGTGAATGATGTTCCCTTCCCAAAGTCAAATGGATAGAGAATGAGAAAAGCATTAGCAAAATAAGATGATTCTTGTATTGTTTTGTGCGATTCATCACTGTACAGAAGAGACAGATAACCCGATTCCAGTTTTAGATCTGTCTACATGGAACATTGCCAATATTGCAGCAAATGACAAAGGACAACGGTGGAATTACATGCTGGCTCTTGAAAGTTCTCTTTCAAAAAGTTACGTGTTACCCTGCTTATATTTCCTTGGCTAAAGGAAACCACAGAGGCAACCCTGATTTCAATGAGATGGGCAGGTAAAATCTCCCCTACAGAAAGAAGAACTGCAAGTCACGTGACCAGGCTTTATAAATGGGGCGAGGGATCAAACCCTACCACAGGGATTAGCAGCAAATATTTAAAAACAGTTATAGAATCAATTTCAGGATGTAGAATTACTATATATGAAAAAGTTTTTTTTTTCTTTTTATTATTATTATACTTTAGGGTCTATGGTACATGTGCACAACACGCAGGTAAGTTACATATGTATACATGTGCCATGCTGGTGCGCTGCACCCACCAACTCGTCATCTAGCATTAGGTATATCTCCCAATGCTATCCCTCCCCCGTCCCCCCACCCCACAACAGTCCCCGAAGTGTGATGTTCCCCTTCCTGTGTCCATGTGTTCTCATCGTTCAATTCCCACCTATGAGTGAGAATATGCGGTGTTTGGTTTTTTGTTCTTGCGATAGTTTACTGAGAATGATGATTTCCAATTTCATCCATGTCCCTACAAAGGACATGAACTCATCATTTTTTATGGCTGCATAGTATTCCATGGTGTATATGTGCCACATTTTCTTAATCCAGTCTATCATTGTTGGACATTTGGGTTGGTTCCAAGTCTTTGCTATTGTGAATAATGCCGCAATAAACATACGTGTGCATGTGTCTTTATAGCAGCATGATTTATAGTCCTTTGGGTATATACCCAGTAATGGGATGGCTGGGTCAAATGGAATTTCTAGTTCTAGATCCCTGAGGAATCGCCACACTGACTTCCACAAGGGTTGAACTAGTTTACAGTCAACTAGTTTACTATATATGAAAAAGTTATCTATGAATAGTAGTAATAAAGGTTAAAACCAGGAATTCCTTTCTATAACTTTCCTAATTAATTACACAGACAACAGTTAATGTTCTAAATATTGATATCTGATACTTGAAGCTAATTGTTTGATATCTTTTAAAATATTCTAATTGAAAAATGGTGGAAGGAAAGAAGGCAGGAATGAAGGGTAAAAGGAAGGAAGAAAGAAAGAAGGAAGGAAGGAAAGAAAGAAGGAATGAAGCAAGAAAAGAAGGAAGGAGAGAAGATAGAGAAAGGCAGGAAAAACAAAGGAGAGAAAGAACATTTTTGTATGTATTCTTCTTTCTCCAGGACCAAAGTGTTTCCTTAGATGTGAAACTTTCACTGCTAAAACCAGGAAAGTCTGGGTAAACTGGGCTGGATAGTCACTATACTTATACACAGCCTTGATGAAGAAACAGTATATACACAGCAACAGCACCAAGGAGGAGAAAATACAAATTCGCCTGCCACTGTTACATGTGTGGTGAAAGAAGACATAATATTCTTGAATGAGAGACAAAAGACTCTGTTACTTAGAGCAATGGAAGTAGAGCATTGACATCTTCTGTGCTTGTTCCCCCAGGCCCAGTCCCAACAGGGTGATGTAAAAGAATGTAAAGGTGCACCTGCACACACAGTGAATTGTTCCACTAAAGGATCTCTGGGATTAGGGAACCAGGATCTTTTAAGTAGGCTGTAAGCTTGCCTGAATTTTGCTCCAGAGGGAAACATTGTCTTTATTATACTGGAGGAATCTTTATTACACTGAACAGGAAGTGGGCCTGTCATTGTCTTTGGTTGGAGACATTTTTGTTATATTTCCAGGCTTTTCACTATAGAAACATCTGTGAAAAGATAATCCAGAATAAAAATAGTCATTATCTCAATTGACAAGACATGCAGAATTGGGCTAGACCCATGGAGAATTATCTCGCAACAATTTTTATTTCTAAAACTGTTATGAGATGCATTTTAGCATTTGAATGGGATATTGGGAAGGAAAAGTTGATATTCTCTCTGCTATAGCATAATTATTTTACACATATATTTTGCAAAACTTGTGCATAAAGAACACCTATACTGGGAGTTAGGACAGGGTTCTAAAAAAGTGAAATTGCCTTTAGTCATGTATAAATAACTAATATGAATATGTTAGAAGACAGTGTTTGATTGAGGAGAGAAAGATTTTTTAAAAGGCCAGATAGGAAGCATTGTTTACAGATCATTGTCCATTTGGTTTGAGATTCACAACATCAGGAGTAGTTGGAGGACAGCGATGCTTCCAGTGTTTTCTACATATTACTTACAACATGATAGCACATCCTGTGACTGTAGGTGGGCTTTCTATTTTCTTTGTTTCAGAGGTACTTCCAGAAATTGGGCCACACATTGGGCCAAACAGTGTGCGGCCCAAGAGACTGTAGACTTGACATTCTCCTTCCTGTCATGTGCCTTCTTCACCACTCAGCCTTCTTTGGCTGTTCAACATGCCTAAGAATGTATTTGCAGCTACTCAAAAAATCCCACTTAGCCTTGTAATAAATTGCAATATTGCTGAACAGTAATGAATTCCCACTATCATCAGACACAACATATAATAAGGCAGTGGTCCACAATCAGGGGGATTTTTCACCCTTCCATGGGATATTTGATAATATCTGGGTACCTCGTGGGTAGAGGTAAGAAATACTTAAAAACACATGGCAGTCCATGGTACAACTTCCCACAATAAAGAACTATCTAGCCAAAATGTCAATAGTACCAATGTTGAGAAATACTCCTATAAAGCTCTGTGTACATTTAGCCACTTTAAATTCAGTATTAGCAAGTATTTATTATAACTCTAACAGGTGTATGTGAATAATTATTCCTGATGAAAGAAAAGCTTTAGCCAGATTAAATTTAAAAGAGTTTAATTGAGCAATGAACAATTCACGAATCAGGCAGCCCCCAAAATCACAGCAGATTCACAGAGACTTCAGCACAGCCACAGGGTGGAAGAAAGTTTATAGACAAAAAAAGAAATGTTGTACAGAAATTGG
Source organism: Pongo pygmaeus (assembly GCF_028885625.2). Classification (NCBI taxonomy): domain Eukaryota; kingdom Metazoa; phylum Chordata; class Mammalia; order Primates; family Hominidae; genus Pongo; species Pongo pygmaeus. The sequence continues at coordinate 13,122,312 of NC_085930.1, read as the reverse complement.
AAGGGAGGTACAGAACTACTGGATTGGTTGCAAGTTAGTGTTTGCCTTATTTGAACACAGTTTGAACACTCAGCGGTGTATGAATGGTTGATGTATGGTGACTGTGATTGGCCAAGATTCAGCTATTGCTACAGGCACTTGTTTTAATCTTGTCTACCTCTTAAGCTGGGTTGCATTTTGTCCACAAGGACTCAAATATAGAAGTATGGAGTCCTTCTCAGGCCATATTTCATTCACTTTAACAATTCTCCCCTTTTGGTCATTTTCTTAATTTTGAGAGATTGACCAAAATTTTAGTTATTAATGTCACTATCACCATTGTAAATGTACTTATTTGGTCTTGAAACCCACTGGGAAACAGTAGAACAGTGAGTTTTGCAAAGGTAAGAACAAGGACTGAGTACAGGATACCTCTTTATGGTGGAACATACTGTTTACAGGAGAAAAACAAAACCCAGTCTGTTCTAAGATCTATGTGTTTCCTTAAAGTCTTAGTTTGATTATGTTTTAAGATCTATGTGTTTCCTTAAAGTCTTAGTTTGATTATATTTTAAGATCTATGTGTTTCCTTAAAGTCTTAGTATGATTATTTAGCAGGATTGACTAGATTTTAGTTTGGTTTGGCCTGTTGGGGCCTAGTGTGTGAACTCAGTTCAAAACAATGGCCTTCCGTAATTTTGTTAAAAAAAAAAATCCCCCCTTTTGTTCAGCTTCTCACTTAGGTGAGCATGTGACCAAAACTAGGGCCTTAGCTCCACTCTCTGTCACCATCATTTTGAGTTTCCTGTCTCAGCACATCGTTAATAGATTACAGTATCTTCATAGTCACACATTTCTTTCATCTCTTGTTATTCCAGTTGAACAGAGACCATTTGTTGGTCTAGAGATGCCTGCATGCAAACATTTAAAACTTTTGAGAGAATACAGTGCACCAGCAAGACTATTATTATGACTATTGGGAGGATAATACCAAGAGTTTGGAGTATGCTCCTTACCCAGGGTCCCCATAAACCAAACCACCGAAAATTAAATAAAGAATGAGCTAAAGAATCTACTCACTTGACTAAGTGGTCTTTTTATTAATGCCCTACAACTGAATTTCTATAATCTACATTTGATAAATTTCTTCATAGGCCGTAAGTACCAGCAGCTGCACAAGTACTTTTCTGCTTAGCCAATTATATTATTTAGAATAACTTTCACAAAAGAACTTAAAGCCTGTTTAATGATAGCCTTTACAGTAGAATCTGCTATACAGCCTATCAAAAGGGATACATTTCTAATTATTGCCTCTTTTATTCTAAACCATGGAAAAAGGACCTAACAAATGATGTCCTTGAAGAAGTGTGAACATCTCCTGGCAATGTTCTCTTTAATCTATGATGTAGGTTAAGAGGAGTTTTGACTGATTATGAGGCAATGTATGTACCACTAAAGTTTCTCACCTACATTGGGGCTTCATCTTTTATCTATCAAAGTATAAATGTATTTATGTATAAGTCTGGATGCAAAATTCTTCACAAATAAAACTATACCCTGTAAGTGCACATAATAGGCCCCCTTTTCATCTCCATTGTTCATAGAGGCATAAACAGGGAAAAAATATTCAAAGATAAGAGTCTCATGATAGTAGAAGTCTTGATTCGTGATCTTGGGAAAATCTGTTCACGTCAAGGATGCCATCTTCTTCTGGAGAGAAACTTTCCTGATTAGTTTTACCTTAAGGGTTCCAATGGGTGTACAGTTCCAAGAGTGTTGGGGTACCCTTCTCAGTTGTGAGATTATAAACCCAAGGTTCAAGCTTCCAAAGTTTTGTTGCAGTGTGGATGGCAAGGTCAATCTTTCTCTGATATTCTCAGAAGATCCAATCTTCAGTTTCTAGACTGTGAAGAGGTTGATTGTCCTCAGTGAACTATAAAAAAGCTTTCTGTACCTGGTGAAAATATACTGTGGCATAATAATTAATTGTTATAACATAAAACATGCTTTAAAAGTGAGAAGAAATCTCTTTATAAGTGTTTAAATGACCCATCAGGTAGCCAAATGTACCTGAAGGTTTTATTGTCTTCCCAGGGATGTGTGCCAGAGATTCTGGTATGTTATGTCTTTGTTCTCATTGGTTTCAAAGAACATCTTTATTTCTGCCTTCATTTCGTTATGTACCCAGTAATCATTCAGGAGTAGGTTGTTCAGTTTCCATGTAGTTGAGCGGTTTTGAGTGAGTTTCTTAATCCTGAGTTCTAGTTTCATTGCACTGTGGTCTGAGAGACATTTTGATATAATTTCTGTTCTTTTACATTTGCTGAGGAGTGTTTTACTTCTAACTGTGTGGTCAGTTTTGGAGTAAGTGTGGTGTGGTGCTGAGAAGAATGTATATTCTGTTGATTTGTGGTGGAGAGTTCTGTAGGTGTGTATTAGGTCTGCTTGGTGCAGAGCTGAGTTCAATTCCTGGATATCCTTGTTAACTTTCTGACTCGTTGATCTGTCTAATGTTGACAGGGGGGTGTTAAAGTCTCCCATTATTATTGTGTGGGGGTCTAAGTCTCTTTGTAGGTCTCTAAGGACTTGCTTTATGAATCTGGGTGCTCCTGTATGGGGTGCATATATATTTAACATAGTTAGCTCTTCTTGTTGAATTGATCCTTTTGCCATTATGTAATGGCCTTCTTTGTCTCTTTTGATCTTTGTTGGTTTAAAGTCTGTTTTATCAGAGACTAGGATTGCAACCCCTGCCTTTTTTTTGTTTTCCATTTGCTTGGTAGATCTTCCTCCATCCCTTTATTTTGAGCCTATGTGTGTCTCTGCAGGTGAGATGGGTCTCCTGAATACAGCACACTGATGATGGGTCTTGACTCTTTATCCAATTTGCCAGTCCGTGTCTTTTAATTGGAGCATTTAGCCCATTTACATTTAAGGTTAATATTGTTATGTGTGAATTTGATCCTGTCATCATGATGTTAGCTGGTTATTTTGCTCATTAGTTGATGCAGTTTCTTCCTGGTCTCGATGGTCTTTACAATTTGGCATGTTTTTGCAGTGGCTGATACCAGTTGTTCCTTTCCGTGTTTAGTGCTTCTTTCAGGAACTCATTTAGGGCAGGCCTGGTGGTGACAAATCTCTCAGCATTTGCTTGTCTGTAAAGGATTTTACTTCTCCTTCACTTATGAAGCTTAGTTTGGCTGGATATGAAATTCTGGGTTGAAAATTCTTTTCTTTAAGAATGTTGAATATCGGCCCCCACTCTCTTCTGGCTTGTAGAGTTTCTGCCGAGAGATCCGCTGTTAGTCTGATGGGCTTTCCTTTTGTGAGTAACCTGACCTTTCTCTCTGGCTGCCCTTAACATTTTTTCCTTCATTTCAACTTTGGTGAATCTGACAATTATGTGTCTTGGAGTTGCTCTTCTCGAGGAGTATCTTTATGGCATTCTCTGTATTTCCTGAATTTGAATGTTGGCCTGCCTTGCTAGGTTGGGGAAGTTCTCCTGGATAATATCCTGCAGAGTGTTTTCCAACTTGGTTCCATTCTCCCTGTCACTTTCAGGTACACCAATCAGATGTAGATTTGGTCTTTTCACATAGTCCCATATTTCTTGGAGGCTTTGTTCATTTCTTATTAATGTTTTTTCTCTAAACTTCTCTTCTCGCTTCATTTCATTTGTTCATTTCACCCATCACTGATACCCTTTCTTCCAGTTGATCGAATCAGTTTCTGAAGCTTGTGCATTCATCACGTTGTTCTCGTGCCATGGTTTTCAGCTCCATCAGGTCCTTTAAGGACTTCTCTGCATTGGTTATTCTAGTTAGCCATTCGTCTAATCTTTTCTCAAGGTGTTTAACTTCTTTGCATTAGGTTCGAACTTCCTCCTTTAGCTTGGGGAATTTTGATTGTCTGTAGCCTTCTTCTCTCAACTCGTTAAAGTCATTCTCCATCCAGCTTTGTTCCATTGCTGGTGAGGAGCTGCATTCCTTTGGAGGAGGAGAGGCACTCTGATTTTTAGAGTTTCCAGTTTTTCTGCTCTGTTTTTTTCCCCATCTTTGTGGTTTTATTTACCTTTGGTCTTTGATGATGGTGACGTACAGATGGAGTTTTTGGTGTGGATGTCCTTTCTGTTTGTTAGTTTTCCTTCTAACAGTCAGGACCCTCAGCTGCAGGTCTGTTGGAGTTTGCTGGAGGTCCACTCCATACCCTGTTTGCCTGGATATCAGCAGCAGAGGCTGCAGAACAGCGAATATTGCTGAACAGAAAATGTTGATGCCTGATCGTTCCTCTGGAAGTTTCATCTCAGAGGGTACCCAGCCATGTGAGGTATCAGTCTGCCCCTACTGGATGGTGCCTCCCAGTTAGGCTACTTGGGGGTCAGGGACCCTCTTGAGGAGGCAGTCTGTGCATTCTCAGATCTCCAGCTGCGTGCTCAGAGAACCACTACTCTCTTCTGAGCTGTCAGACAGGGACATTTAAGTCTGCAGAGGTTTCTGCTGCCTTTCATTCAGTTATGCCCTGCCCCCAGAGGAGGAGTCTATAAAGGCTGGCAGGCCTCCTTGAGCTGCAGTAGGCTCCACCCAGTTTGAGCTTCCCGGCTGCTTTGTTTACCTACTGAAGCCTCGGCAATGGTGGGCGCCCCTCCCCCAGCCTCGCTGCCGCCTTGCAATTCAATCTCAGACTGCTGTGCTAGCAATGAGCGAGGCTCCATGGGTGTAGGACCCTCCAAGCCAGGTGCGGGATATAATCTGGTGTGCCATTTTCTGAGACTGTCGGAAAAGCACAGTATTAGGGTGGGAGTGACCCGATTTTCCAGGTGCCATTTGTCCCTGCTTCCCTTGGCCAGGAAAGGGAATTCCCTGACCCCTTGCCCTTCCCGGGTGAGGCAATGCCTCGCCCTGCTTCGGCTCACACTTGGTGCACTGCACCGCCTGTCCTGCACCCACTGTCTGACAATCGCCAGTGAGATGAACCCAGTACCTCAGTTGGAAATGCAGAAATCACCCGTCTTCTGCGTTGCTCACGCTGGGAGCTGTAGACTGGAGCTGTTCCTATTCGGCCATCTTGGAACCCACCTTAGTAGACTATTAATGCTGATCCCAATTTTGAATAAAACCTCATAGACAATCTATCCAATCTTAACCTGTTTGACCATAAGGTGAAATTTTCATAAACCATTTATAACCCTTTACAAATTTTTGTTAAAGAGCAGATTAGTGCTTTAAGAAAACCCTGTTGTGCTTTTATTTCTATGTTCAATTTACAGGAAAAAACAAACAATACTCCTTTAAATTTGGTCAATATTTTCACAGAAAGAATTTTTCTTACAAGGTTAATTTTGTTTTACAAGATTAATTTTTTACAAACCTTTCACAACTTGTTTAAACCTTTAGCATTATAATATTTAATTTAAATCCATCCTTTAACCCTCTAAACAAGGCAAAAGTTTACATTCCCATGACTTCTTATAATCTCTTACTAAAGACACATTTCATTCTCCTCACATGCCTTGCATGGAAACCTATTTTTTCAGTAGTCTCAATTACATGTTATAATGTAATTCTTAGCAACTTTCACTTTCGTGCATACATTTTTTTTGACAAATCCTTTCACGACTTATAAAGACCATCTATGGCATGCTTAGACTTTCTGACTTATTCTAAACATCCCTCTTTTTAAACAACCAGTCATTTTTTCCTTAGGACAAGAATTTACCAGACAAGATCCTTTCTTATATAAACGCTCTTTTCTTTATAATCTTCTTTGCATAGCTAGGGGGCATGGCTAATTCCACATATGTACAGGCCTTATTTAGAATCTAATGTCTCCAAAATATATTGAACAATTTGCAAAAGTTAGAGAAGCAGTTTATGAATTGAAAGCATTTAGCAAACTTAGTATCTGACCTCCACTGTTTAGACCAAATATTCACATTTTTTAAGATATTCTTATTTTACCAATAATCTTTAAAACAGTCTTTATTTCCCAAAGATTACTTAAGTCACATGAACTAAAAGGCATTACACTTTTTACTTTTCTGATAAAACATTTGATTTATCACTTATTTTTAAGGCAATTAAAGCTTTTTTAATATCACACACACAAAACACATATAAATACACCGACAAAAGAAGATAAAGGACTCATCCCCTAAGCTGGGAATTGAACCCTGAAACCAGGCCACCATTGTAAAATGAGAATGTACTGCCATGTTGTTACAAGGTTAAGCTCCCAAGGACATACAAGGCAAGAGGTCAACCTCATCCAGTTTTTTTTTTTTTTTTTTTAGGGATCTACCGCAAAGTTTGTAACTGGCCAGTTTGCTGGGCCAACCTCAAAAGTGGGCTTACAGGTGTCCTAAAGCCAGTGTTCTACCCTAAGGAATGCCTCTTTCTTTATGACAGAACAATACAGAAAGACACACAAAGCACACTAGATTCACCACAGCTTAAGACTAGTCTCACAAATCCTTTTTCCCATTAATCAAAAATTTACAGAAGAGATAACCAGTGATTTTTAACATTTATTCAGTTGATCCACACACACACAAACACACACACACACACACACACACACAGAGAAAGAGGCCAGAAATCTGACTGATAAGAAATTCTCACCCTTTTGCCAGCATGCCAAGCTTCTGAGTTTCCTTTCACTAAGCGGCCCTAGTGACCCAGCTTGCTGCACATTAGCCCTGGGGTCCAAGCTGCAACACAAAGGAAAATTATCTTTCTTTTTCTGTTCTGGTCAGAGCAAAATACATGTGATAAAACATAGACATTAGCCACTCTGCTTAGAACCCAATATCAAACTGGCAGGGCTTAAATTTGCCCCTACATGGGCCCCGTCACCTTTAATCTGACCTCAGACTCTGAGTTTCAACACATAGTCTCTGGGCAAGATGGTTGCCCTGAGTAACAGAAAAGGTATGAAAAGAAAAGTAGAGGAAGAAAAGTACTGCCTGTGGCAGAGTGGGGAGGGTGAAGAGCTTAGGGAGGCCAGAGCAAGACCCACCCACTGCAGCTGACACGGAATCAAAATTTCAGGCAGCTGTTTGTCATTAGTGAAGGGATCTTTTCCAGGAGTCTCTTCAGCTCTGAAGTTTCCCCTTTTGGAAAGGAAAAAGCTCCCCATGCTGCATGATCTTGTACATGCATAATCCTGTCCCCCACAGCCATCAGCAAAAAGTGCAAGGCAGATTATTCTAAAGAGAATAGCAGCTAACATCACATAGTGATGAACCCATTCTTAGCTGAAGGGGATTTTACCAAGAGCCTTCATTTTAAAATGTACTTCAGTGTGTTGTTGTTCATTTGGAACATTTTACTGTAAGTTATCTTTAGTAAGATTTCCTAATTTTTGTAAGTTGTGCTGTCTCCCAGGGTTAATGTATAAGCCAGAAGGAACTCAGTTTTCCAGAAATTAAGGATCCCATTTTTACCTAAAATATTGCCTTTACTCTCAGGTTCTCTTGATTAACTTAGCCAATGAATTTTCCTACCTGAGTGCACAAGGAAACTGAAACAAAGGGGTAGAACACAAAAATCCCTATGAATTTCCAAAAGCTAAATTTTATATAACCCCTGCAATACTACTGCTTATGACCAGTTCCTTTTTGACCTAGTCGGATGTAAGAGCCCTCTAACTGGATCCAAGCCAGTTAATTCCCAGATCAAATCCATTCCTGGACCCTGCCCAGTTTCTGTAGTGACTTCCAAACCCAGTTTGGATTAGAAATTTGCTCAAAGAAACTCGAAGCTCAAAACACAAATCCACGGAGCTCTGAAATTCAAGAGAGAAATCTTACCATGATTCCCATCACTCTGAGAGATCAATGGATACAAGTAGGTCCTGTAGGTACCTTGTTTGTTCACTCAGCCCTCCTGGGGGTTTCTAGAAGCTCTGCTATAGATCCTGCTTCTGACACCATCTGATAAAAGAAAACCTTCAGCTGAATTAAATTTAAAGAAGTTTGAGCAGTGAACGATTTTCAAATCAGGCAGCTCTCAGAATCACAGCAGATATGCAGAGACTTCAGCACAGCCATGTGGTGGAAGAAGATTTATAGACAAAAATGGAAATGATGTACAGAAGTTGGAAGTAAGGTAAAGAACGGCTGAATTGGTTTCAAGTTGGTGTTTGCCTTATTTGAACACAATTTGAACACTCAGGAGTGCATGAATGGTTGAAGTATGGCAGCAGTGATTGGCCAAGACTCAGCTCTTCTTACAGGCATGTACTCCTAAGTTGGGTTTTTAATCTTGTCTACCTTTTAAGCTAGGTTGCAGTTTGTCCACAAGGACTCAAATATAGAAGTACAGAGTCCTTCTCAGGCCGTGTTTAGTTCACTTTAACATTCCTATGTATTTTCTTATGTTATCCCCTCCACTACTGGTTGTGTGTCCATTTTGAGAGAAGAATTTTGTAGATTTCTTAGGTGTGAATTGCCGACCCATAAATCAGCTAAGGAATTACCTTCTATGTGGAATTGATTTGAAATATACAGTAATAAAAACTATTATATGTTTGGCCATTAAATCCCTTTTCACCATATCCATTTCTGTAAGACTGAAGAGTTAAGATTGCATCACGAAGAAGTTGAGGTGCTAAATCTTAGTAGATTTGTAATTATTTAAAATGGACTTAAAAAAAAACCACATAGTCCCAAATTCTCAATAAACCAGTGACTAATCCTATTTATTTGCCACATCAGGTGTTTTATTATTTGCTTTGTGTATGTTGACACTTTAATCATTAAATACTTCTTAGTTTATCATATTTTAACATGGGGAATTGAAATCTTTAAAATGTATTTTATTCAGCATATATTTGGGTAATAAATACCAGAATACCTATTATTATTGGCAGATGGATTATAAACAGAAAGTATAATTCAGCGATAAAAAGTTTTATCAATAGCCTCGGATGTTTTGTCTGCTGTTCCAGCTGCCTAGTATCAATAGTTACCAGTCATGTCCTAGTCATAAGTATTTTGGAGAAGTTGGGGTTTCAGAGTGTTAATCTACTTACACAGTAATCTAATTGAAGCAGTAAAGTTTCATTTGAATCAGACATTCCATCTGCTAATCTCCTTGAGGTTTTAGATAAACAACTGAAAGAAATCAATCACCATTCCACAGCATGCCCTACAAGTTTTAGGATTCCTACGAGGCTATGAAATTGAGTGTGATCACCGATCTAAAATTGGAGTCCAATTACAAGGTAAAAAGAGAATAGAAAGAATATGAGTTATCACTATTTTAATATATATTGAACCACTCATGAAGGAATTTTAAACTCTGTGACTAGTATCTTTAATTTCTGAAATTATGATAAAATTTTTGAAGTTGTGGTGGATGCTATTTGTACCCTGCCCAGATTGCATTTCCAAAGGTGTGGCCATCTTTCGGCAGTTGTGAATATTGGCTGCCAACTCTTCATAGCTGTCCACTTCTCAAGAGAATCACGTTTAGGCGAATGGTGATGACTTTGTCAGGTAGTCACCACTGAGAGCATCCCAAGTCCTCATGGCCATGCCTAACTGTCACAAGGGCATGGAAGTTTTACCCCCTTGCACCTGGAGGTACTCAGTGTTGCAATTTGTACATCAGAGCTTCCAGTGAGATCAGGCTTGAACTACTGTTTAGCAGAAACCACATCCTTGCTGTTTTTCCTGGCTTTATCCTGCTTTCCTCACTCTCTTTACCTGAAAGCATCCCTCAATTTAATCTCTCTCTTTTTTTTTTTTTTTTTTTTTTTTTTTTTGAGACAGAGTCTTGCTCTGTCGCCCAGGCTGGAGTGTAGTGGTGCCATCTTGGCTCACTGCAAGCTCCGCCTCCCAGGTTCACGCCATTCTCCTGCCTCAGCCTCCCAAGTAGCTGGGACTACAGGCTCCCGTTACCATGCCTGGCTAATTTTTTGTGTTTTTAGTAGAGACGGGGCTTCACTGTGTTAGCCAGGATGGTCTCGATCTCCTGACCTCGTGATCCGCCTGCCTCGGCCTCCCAAAGTGCTGGGATTACAGGTATGAGCCACTGCACTGGTCAATCTCTTTAACAAGAATCCTCATCACAGGTTCCATTTCTTGAAAATCACACCTAAGACCTAAAAGTACCTATGAATAGAAACAGGAATATTATTATTTATTTTGCATCAATATCATCACTTGTCCTTAAGAAAACGATAATATCCAGTGTTTAATAGTAATTTTCTCTCTGCTAGGCATTAAGCAAATTGTTTAAATATATCACTTGAATTTATAACTCCTAAAACACTATAAGTGGTAGTTGCTAAAAGTTTTTTTTTCTATTTTATAGATTAATAAACTGAGGCAAACAGAAACTAGGAAACTTACAGAATAAATGAATAAAGAAATAAAATACATGCTACATGGCATACATTACAAGAATATGTCTCATGTTTTACATATAAAGAAATAAATCTGAGACTTCAGCCAGTACTTTACTGAATTTTATTAATACACCAGTTATGATGAGAAGGTAGGTAGTAATCATTATAGAGAAAAATAAAATGGATTAAGGGAGATTGGGATACTTCTGTGTGTGTGTATGTGTGTGTGTGTGTGTGTGTGTGTGTGTTTATCTGTCTTTACTAGTGGCTGGTGGGGTAGGAATTTCTTGCCATTTTTTGCAGTCCTCACTGCTAAGGTAAGCTGAGGTATGAAACAAATTAGAGAGGGACTGACAGGTACAGAAATCGTACAGCAAAGCATTCTAGGCAATGGAACAGCAAGTTCAAAGGCCCAGACGTGGGGATAGTTTGGATGTGTTAGTGAGAACACAACAGGGCAACAGAGGAGTGGGGTGGAGTGAAAGAGGAGACATTTTCTTTACTCTTGGTGAGATGGAACACCAGTAACATCTTGAGCATAATCTGTCTCCCATCTCCTAAGGGTCCCTTAGGTCTGTGGTTCTGGGGCAAGAGTAGAAACTAGTAAAGCAGTTAGGACATGTTTATCATTTTTGGGGACAGATCAAAGAAGGTAGCTTGGATCAATGTGGTGATATGGAAATTGTGAGAAGAAACCACATTGTAAACATACTTTAAATCAAATGTTTATTTGTATAAAGAGTTAAACAAAATTATTATTCCTAGTCAACTGCCCCGATAGTTGCTCTTAGAGAGCCACCTGCCTCTGTTGGGACTAAGCCTTAACAAATTTTCGTGGCCTGTAGATTGAAATACAGAGCTCAAGTGGAATCCCGACTGCCGGGATTCCGGGCAAGAGAGAAGAAACTGCATAATAAAGCAAGAAGAATTCATACCTGGGGTATGGGACGGATAGGGGTTTAAGAAAAAAACAGGGCTTTGGAGATGGGGAGCCAGATGACAGAATGCAGACTGGTATACCAGGGATTCCTCCCCACTGTTTCTCAAATCTTCGATGTTCCTACATTCTTGAGGTGATTGAATGTCTTGTGGAGCAGCAGCTGTTTCAAAACTAGGCTGACACGGGGATGAAGCAGAGAAAGCATCGGGGACCACTCAGTGGGGAGGCCTCCGGCAGACCCGGGGTTATTCGAAATTTAAGGAACACTTATTGAACTGAGTTCATTAGTCACTTTGTCAGACTTCTAACCACAAAATCCCATACAAATCCCATACAGCAACATGCTCTAGTGGTTCTATTGTTAATACCATAAAAATATACATTTTTAAGTAGGCGTGTATAACTAGATGCTGTTATTTTCTAATATTTCTAACAGTTTCCTTCAGTGCTCACCACTTCTTCACTCTCTCTTCTCCTTCCCTATCTCTTAGACAGGGAAGAAACTCCACAAACCAGTGGGAGGAAAGTTCCCCACTGCCTTTTCTCTAAAATTGGACTATATACTTCAAGGAAAACGCTGCGACATGGAAATAAACCTAGACCTACCACCTGTGTTCCACCAAATTTATTGGTAGGAGGGAGAGGCAAAGGGCTTTCATATTAAAAATTCTAGAAAATACTTGTAGATATCTAAACACATTTTCATAAATATATACCTTTGATTGTTCATTTGACATTCCCCATTAAGACAGAGGGAAATTCACATAGGCAATCATGTTAAATGTATTGGCTAGACACTGAAGTTCTTTATAACCTGTTCATCTTTGTACTGTTCTATGAGAACAGGTGATATGAGGGAAACAGAAGTTTATTGCATATCCGTGCCTAAATGTATAAACTTTTAGCTTGACACTTCTTGAGCAAAATAAGATGACAAATCTAGTTAAATTTTTCACTGTGTTTTGCTGTCGTGACATGAATAAATTTAATCAACTGTAGAACAGACCATAGTATATCTCTCACGTAATCTAATAAATCTAGTGAGCTTACGACAGATTCTGATTGTGAGTAAAATAAAGAGTTTTCAGATTTTATAATAAAAGTTTCAAAAGTGCCAGATATTGGTTTGCTTTTAAATGAAACATTGTACTTTAGGGAAATTTTTTATTTTTATGACATTTTAAAAACAGCAGGCATATAGAGTATGCATAAATTCCAGTCTTGTTTATGTTGATTATCTCAGTGAAATCCAATATCACAATCACATCTCAAAAAATGAAATTCAAGAAAGCATTATTATTGTTCAAACAGGTAGCTGAGTGGGATCAAAATAAATGTAAAAGTGTACAACTATTGTTTTCCAATAATAGCAAGAAAGTAACAAATATCTTTGGCAGAGGGACAGATTGATATTCTTTATAAATGCTTTTAATTAAAAATAATAAAAAGTCTTGCATATTGCCTTTAAAATGATGTAGCACATTTTGAAAGTCACAGCAGTAGCACGAACCAACTTCAAAAAGAACAGTATCGTTTATCAGCTTTCACATAGGAGGAGCATGTGGGCAGTTTGAGACAATTTTAGCAGTTCTGGGCACTGTAACTTCTTTTTAGAAGAAGCCAATTTAATGCTTTACGACTTAAAAAATCATTTAAGTGGGTATTCTATTTATATGCCCAGATATAGCTACTGTCACTGGGGTTTAAAAAAACTAGTTCTATTACGATGCTATTAGGAAAAGAAAGCAAAATAAAAGTGCATAGTAAAATCTTATCTCCTATAAATGACTGTTTTTCATATAGATGCTACTTGATAGGAAGCTGGCTACATAATGCTTGAACTTACTACATTTTATATGCAATTTTCTATTCTTTCTTTCTTACAAAAATCAAGATGCAGAATTTGAACTAATCATAGATTCTCTATTTAAATAAATATGCATAGTTACTGTCTATGTACCCTGTGAAAGATACATTAGCTTCCTTTAATTTTATAGCATTTACGATCTTACATTGTTACTAACTTCTTCATATGCTTAGTGGCCTAATGCCATTTGGTTTTATTAAATGTGAAAAGCATAATTTACAAAGCATTACAAAAGATTTGTATGTTACTTGAAGAAGCAAAGCACTGAAAGAAGTTCAATAATGTAGATAATTTTTTATGGTAGAGTTAATTTTATTGATGATCTTATTAATATATACTTATATATAGATGCTATATATACATTTATATTAAATATTCTGATTGACACACCTATAAAGATTGAATAATGCACTGATGTCGTTCTATAAAAGTTTTATATATAGATGTTTGGTATATATTATTAATATATATTTTAGCATGTATTTATGTATGCTATGTATTTATATATGTATGTAATTTGCCACATATATACATTTAATATGCATTATAAATATGTGTGATGTATATTAATAATATATAGTGTATGATTATGATGTATATTAAATATATGAGTACATATTATGTATGAATGTATATTTACATGAAAAACTTTTATAGAACATCACTTGTTAATATATATTTCTAATAAATTGTATATTTATATATAAAGTTAGATATTTATAATATATTAAATATACATTATATGTAATATTTATGTATGTTAAATAATATATTTATATGTTAAATATACATGTAATATATGTAAATTTGTATAGAACATCAGCTGTTGTGTTTATTTGTAATAAATTGTATATTTATATACAATTATAAAGTTACATATTTATAATACGTAAAATATATATTATTTATTGTATATTGTTAATATATTTAGCATATATTAAACATATATTTTTATATAATGCCTTTATAGAACAGCAGAAGTATATTTTTAATGTTTATGGGTTTTTAAGTTATAAATATTTAATAGAAGAGAGTCACTTAAATTTCTGTACTCTCTTAAGTTTTTGTATAATTAACACCACTATTCTAAAAACATTAACAGAATTTAATAATGGAAACATGAGAAGTTTCTAAGGAAAATGAGAACGAATCAAAGATAAACTGAGTTCAAGGAAGGTTAGTTCAGAGAAGTATAATAATAGGTGAAAGAAGGAGGACACCAATTTCTTGTTTAATGACGGGACATAAAAATTACACGACTTACAAGACCGCTTTCTGATTCATTACAGAGTATGATTTTGGTGTGTATTAATATATAGTCTTTGACCCCTGGCATCTGCAAGGGATTAATTCCAGAACTCTCACCGTCCCCACAGAGCATCCCTAAATCCTAAGATACTGAAGTCTTCTATAAAATGGCGTAATATTTGCATATTACCTAGGCACATTTTCTCATATACTTTAAATGATCTCTAGATTATTATAGTACCTAATACAACGTAAATGCTATGTAAATATTTGTTATACCATATTGTTTAGGGAATAATGATAAGAAAAAAATGTCTGTGCAAATTCAATACAGACACAACCATCACTGGCCTGGGTACATTTTTGATCCACAGTTGGTTAAATCCCAGATACAAGTGCTGACTGTATGGGTAAAGATTTTTCAGGAATTAAATATTTTTGAAAAATAATTGACTAGAGAATTGTATTATCCTGAACTAGAAGACATGGTGATTCATTTTATTGTGATCCACATCCCATAAACTTAATTTTGCTTTTCCTAGAATACACGGAAAAGACTAGCAGATGGTGAGAAGAAATTAAAGCTGTTTAAAAACCCAAAGAAAAATTATTTTGTAATTGGAAACGGGAAAATTCCCTAAAGTATATAGTTTTTTTTCTATACTTATATGTTGCAGTTATAGGCTTTCTTATCTAATTGTTTACCAGTGCAAGAAAATGTGTTTTTAAATATGAACATTAAAACAAATTAAACTACTTTAATTCAGTACTAGTGTATATATCTAAAACAACAGGTTTTGCTATGTTCAGTGCTTGCTGTTCGCAGTAGTCTCGCAGCTGTTTCAATGGTAATGGTCCTCAGACACCTAATCATGGGTTCACAATATGTTCATCCTCCACTTTTAATATGCAAGTATCTTGAGACACTTCCGAGGGTGACGTAATTCCTGTTCTAGTTCTGTAATGCAGCATGCTGCTAAAATAACAGAGAACAAGCATTGTGGCCTGAAAGGGGCTTCCTGAGTAGTGAATTTATGAAAAAAAGGAGGCAATGGTTTATTTGTTCTTTCATAGCAGGTGACATGTTAAAGTTACTAGGATTGCCAAAGGAAAACACAAAATATAACTCTTGATTCCTGCTCTCATCTAAATTGCCAGTACTATTTCTCTCCATAATCATTCTCATCTGTTCTATATCCACTATTACTTGATACAGTAACACTGAATGTATTACAAAGTCAGAACATTTAAAAAGATTAAAACTCAAGGGAATAAGATTTACACGTAATTTACAATTTTCTGCTGTTTGCCCAAGGTTAATGTTCTATCATCCAACAATGAACTCATAAAGTAGAAAGGGATCTGGGAAACCATTTAGTGCACATAACTCATTTTTAAGTGCAATTATGTTTTAAAAATTATTGCAAGCACTCATTCTCTTTCATCCATTTATTCTTTTGTGAGTATATGTGTTCACAAGGTTCTACTTTATTTGCATTAAAGAGAAAATGAAAATCTCTGAACCCTTGGAAATCAGATTTACTGATATAAAACATTTGAAAGGAATATATATATATATACACACACATACACACACATACATGAATATACATCACCTGCTCTTGTCCAACTTTTGGAAACTAATTTGAAGCTGCTTTATCAGGAAAGATGCTATAGGAGTCATCTTACTCCAGACCACTTGTTCCCTTGTGGTCTATTAATTGTTTACAAAATATTTATTCCCTATTATCTTACTACTAAAATTATTGACCTTTTCTTTAACTTAAAAATGTATTTTTTAGATGTTTGTGTATTCTTTATGCATCAACTCATCTATCCCTCTAGCACACCAGGAAACATTTAATGCTTACTATTGTGTACCAGGCTCTGTGCCTTCTAAGCATATTTAATTTTTGGTGGCAATATTGAGAAAATAGCTTTTGAGATATTATTTGAAGTTTATTCTCCACCTCCTTAGTCTTTTCACAATACTGATATACAGCAATGATGTATGCAGCAACCTTTGAATTTCAAAAGCACTGTTTTCAGGAGAAAATTAAAATTGTTAAGAACCAACTGTCACATATCCCCTTGAAAAATCATAGCAGAGTCAATAGTCTTGAAAACCAAAATACTTTAGATTTTTAAAGACTGGACTCTGTGAAAGAAAAGTCCAAAAATATTGTAATGGTGATGAGCAGCAAAAGCCTGAAAAACTTGACCCAGAAACTATAGAGCTGTAAAGAATGCAGAATTGTGTAGAAAGAATTACCTAATCAGATTAGATAAAAATCCCACTGGTGGAAAACTTCAGAGAACTAGAATAACTATGGATCATAGGCCTTCTTTTCAATACTAGAGCAATATTTCAGTATCTCTTGACTTAAGATTACCATCAGGTAGAAAGTTAGGAGAAATGGGAAAAGGAAAATTCTGAATTGAACAAATGGTTACTTAACAGACATGGAAATTTAAGCAAGAATTGATCAATCATGAATTGTCAAGATTGCAATAGATGTCATCATTAGAAATAGAATTCATGTACAGTTAAATTATTATAAAGCAATAAATAAACACATTTTTGCACAGTAGTTAGAATATAAATTTAACAGTTGCTAACCACAAAATGGAAATCAATTTCTGGAAGGAAAAACATCCAGGAACTATGAACTAGCAAGTTTGAATTTGTGCATACTTTTTCCAACTCTCCGCTTATTCTCATAATGATAGTTTACCCTTTATTTCTAGTTATTTTTTAACTGTCTTTTAAATACGGTTATGTCCCAGACTATTATTCACCATCGGATTTCTCACTCATGGGACCTAGCACCATGTGACAGGATTCCAATTCTAACTCACTTAGAGAACCATTGGTTGGCCTATCTTGATTCCTGCTTCTAACTAATCAACTGTGGTTGGATGGTTGGGACTGGATAAGAAAAGACATGTGAGTCATATGTTATGAATATGGAGACTAGGACCAGTTTCATCAGGTGATGAGAAATTCTAATAGAAGGAGACGATAGTTAGATGAAGACTATAAGATACAGCATTTGCAATTTTATGATAACATTCTATTTAAGAAATTGAATAAATGGCCGGGCACGGTGGCTCGCGCCTGTAATCCCAGCACTTTGGGAGGCCTAGGCGGGCGGATCACAAGGTCAGGAGATCAAGACCATCCTGGCTAAGACAGAGAAACCCCGTCTCTACTAAAAATACAAAAAATTAGCCGGGCGTGGTGGCGGGCGCCTGTAGTCCCAGCTACTCGGGAGGCTGAGGCAGGAGAATGGCGTGAACCCTGGAGGCAGAGATTGCAGTGAGCCGAGATCATGCCCCTGTACTCCAGCCTGGGCGACAGAGCGAGACTCCATCTCAAAAAAAAAAAAAAAAAGAAAAGAAATTGAATAAACATTGAAACCTAATAGAAAACATAAATATGATAAGCATTTTAAACCATATTTATAGCAGGAACATGTATTCTTTCTTTCTCATTATGGTGAAACTTTATTAGAGGCCCTAATCTCCAAAACAAATCTTATGAACTCAATCTCTAATGATAAGTAAGAAGTTTTTCCTCAAGTTATTGAAAGTTACATTAACAATAGGATTTAGCAATTACACACCTGACTTGATTTATTTTAATATTCAGTGATACCACATCACCAGTTAATTCAGGCAAAAGAAGTTTTAGTCCAATTATTTTGATTATGTAAGATAAAAATATTAATCTGGGTTTAAAATATGCAGCTGAATCTGAGATTCCATGAGCTAACATAAATGTTACAAGTGTTCTATAATATGTGACATGTAATAAAGATCTAAGTATAAAATACAGACATTCTGGGCTGTGTGTGGTAGCTCACGCCTGTAATCACGCCTGTGGGAGGCCAAGGTGGGCAGATCACCTGAGGTCAGGAGTTCAAGACCAGCCTGGCCAACATGGTGAAACCCCATCTCTACTAAAAATACAAAAATTAGCCGGGAGTGGTGGCGGGTGCCTGTAATTCCAGCTACTTGGGAGGCTGAGGCAGGAGAATAGCTTGAACCTGGGAGGCAGACATTGCAGTGAGCTGAGATCACGCCACTGCACTCCAGCCTGGAAGACAGAGTGAGACTTCATCTAAAAAAAAAAACAGACATTCTAAGGTTTTATACTTTGAAGCTACCTTATCATTAAGTAGGTTATTTGGATAAATATGTAGATATATTTGAAATAATGTGGCATTGAGTGATTAAATTTTAAATGTATATTGTGAATAATGTGTATATATATATATATATATGCAGTATCTTATAGATTGTAAAGGTGAAGGCTTTACAATAAGAGAGAAACCAGTAAAGCTTTGGCAATTGCATGCTGTATTAACATGTAAATAAACTTAGTAGGAAATAATGGTGATAACGATGAAGTGAATATTAATATTTTCTGTACTTTTCCAACATACTGATTATTTTGGTTTCTTTAAAATCTAGAACTGCAAATATGTTGGATGTCATGTCTTCAAATTTTGTGAAGATCTTACATATTAGTCTGGATCCTCATATATAATACCAAAAATTTAAAAAAATGAGAATCATATTTATATATGGGGTAACTGAAGGAACATTGACAGAGCAGGTGGTTAGGACTAGGGGCCTCATTTGTGAATGTTTTCTCCAATATCTACATGACTGTCCTGCAAAATCTTCAAGAAAGAGGCAATTACCTATATATCTCCACAATAAAGATAGAGCATTCAGTAGAATGAGTGATAGTAACCAGGGAGGTAAATGGGTTGTCAGACTCTGTCACCTTATCACTGAGAATATCCCACATAAAAATGACAGGGACGATATGTGATGGCCTTAGACTTAAATGATAGCCGAGCAAAAGATAGAAAAGGATAATCACCTCTATACAGGAAATCTGATTTATTCCTTAGTGTGGGAAGGTGAGCTGTATTACAGATGCCCAAGGTATTGTTACAGACTCAGAATAGTAAAGATGGCACATTTATATGTTGTATTAGTGGAGGATGATAATTATTCTCCCAAAATAATGTTAATGCTACTTTTCAAAAGGAAGCTTCAGAGTGGGAAGCAAAACCGTGGCAGCTACCCATGGGCTTTGAGTTGAGGGGAGCCTGTTCTCTCAGTTCAACAGACAAGTGGTTTTCTTTCGTTTTCTGTCAGAAGATGAACTCCTCGGCATGAAGGCGTTACAAATCCAGAAAAGTAAAGGGACAAAATATCCTGCCACAGAGTTAAAATGTTGTCAGTAAAGGACAGCAATTAATCTAATAGTGTTTTTTTTCAATTTAGTCAGGAATTACTTTGTTACAATCTTTTCTTCAAAAGGAACGAAACCCAAATAAACACATATAAACAGAGAAAAGTATTCAAATATGTCCTGAATATGGCACATTAATGAATACCAGTTGGAGAAGCAATGGTGTGGAATTCATATTTTCATGGAAAAAGGAATACATGTGTCTGTTTCAGCTAGATCATCTAGGTATATAGATCCCTCTTTATTTTTATAAGACCATAAACCTTTAGTAATAGATTCAAAAATTAGAATTGAGGGTATTTCTACAGGAAATCTCAGCTCTGTCAGACTTTTGCAAGCATAATTTGCAAAGTAGAGTTTTGCAGATCATCCTTTAAATGCAGTGCATCTGTATGAAGATAGGAAGTGTTCATCTTTTCCCAAGCCCAGGAATTTACTCACTGTCTGCCCTTCCTCCCAATATACTGACGTGTAACATGGATTCTGAAGACAAGACTAAAGATAAGGGAAACATCAAAAGTTCTGAGAATAAATTATTATTAAAACGAAGTAGTATTCATTATATAATAGCTACTTTAAAAATCACCTTAGGCGGCCGGGTGCGGTGGCTCAGGCCTGTAATCCCAGCACTTCAGGAGGCCGAGGCGGGCGGATCATAAGGTCAGGAGATCGAGACCATCCTGGCTAACATGGTGAAACCCCGTCTCTACTAAAAATACAAAAAATTAGCCGGGCGCTGTGGCGGCGCCTGTAGTCCCAGCTACTCGGGAGGCTGAGGCAGGAGAATGGCGGGAACCCGGGAGGCGGAGCTTGCAGTGAGCCCAGATCGCGCCACCGCACTCCAGCCTGGGGGACAGAGCGAGACTCCGTCTCAAAAAAAAAAAAAAAAAAAAAGTCACCTTAGTCAACCAGTTCCTTCTAGCTTATCTGTAAAATAAACATTGATTCAAATAAATCGAGGCAGGAAATAAACAAATTGATACAAATTTTGTGACTCAACTCATGACAACTTCCCACTGTGAAATATACCAAGTATCAAAAAATGCAATAATTTGCAACATCCCAAACTAAACTATTATCCTAGAAATCCAATGTAGCTGACACAGATACAAGCTTCAACCTCTGATGGAGAGCAAGAGCTATGACTGGAAGGTTGCTCAAGGGACAATGTAATCTTACCTACAAGTTGCTTCTGACTCATAGTCTGAATCAACTAGAAAACTGCAAATTGCTTTTTAAGTTGGCTAAGCACATTTTGACCCTCAAATGCTCTCTTGATTTCTTTTTAATATTCGTCACCATAATTAACATAAATGAGGCATGCCCTTCGGTAGAAGAGGAAGATTGAAGCATGATGCAACCAGCATTTGAAGATAGGAATAGGTAAGTAGCTGGATCAGGAAAAGTCACAGGAGTGAGCACTGCATGGTGGCCATATTGCATCCATGATTTTTCAATAAGGAATCAACTAAAGACTACAGTAAAGACTAATTTCTCCACCACACTTTATGAAAAGAAGGTGAAGTACCAACAACTTTTCCTTCAATCCAGACATCAAAACAGATTAATACCAGACACCAGAAATTTGACTAAAGCCTATGTCCTTCTATTTAACTCTAGCTAAATATCAGAATTGTGTTTACTGTGGTTAAATAGAAATATCATAAACTTTATTATTTAACATTTTTTAAATTTACATTTCAGTGGCATTAAGTACATTGTTGGGCAACAGTTAAAACCACCCATCTAGAGAACTGTTTAATCTTCTCAAACTGAAGCTCCATGCCCATTATACAATAGGTCTTCATTGTCTCTCTTCCCAGACCTTGGCAACTTCCATTCTACTTTCTTTATCTGTGAATTTGACTACTTAGTGAGGTATGTCAAAGAAGTGGAATCATGTAGTATTTTTCCTTCTTTGACTGGGTTATTTCATTTAACATAATGTCTTCAAGGTTTATCCCTTTTGTAGCACACACTGGATCGTCCTTCCCTATTTTAGGGCCAAATAATATTTCTTTGTATGAATATACCACATTTTGTTCTTCTGTTCATCTGTCCATGGACACTAGGATTACTTCTGCCTTTTGGCTATTGAAAATAATGCTGCTATGGACACAGATGTACAAATATCTGTTGGAGTTACTGTCTTCAATTTTGGGAGGATATACCCAGAAGTGGAAGTGCTGGATCAAATGGTATTTCTATGTTTAATTCTTTGAGTCACTACCATATGATTTTCCATAGCAGCTGCATCATTTTATATTCTCACCAGCAATTCAGAAGAGCTCCAATTTCTCCAATTTTTGTTGAAATTTGTTACTTTCTGTTTGACTTTTTGTATGTATGCATGCCTGTATATCATCACCATCTTAATATGTGTGAGTTGGTATATTATTATGATTTTAATTGCATTTCCTTAATAATATTATGTTGAGCATGTTACCATGCGCTCATTGTCCATTTGTATATCTTCTTTGGAGGAATATCTATTCAAAACCTTTTCCAATTTTTAAATTAAGTTGTATATGTTATTGTTGAGTTGTATCATTATTATTCTTTTATTTGTTACAGTAGAAGTTTTATATTCATCCTGACCTTACTGATGTCTGCATTAAATTCATACTTTTACCACTTCCTAGTCAATGTAATGATCTAATGGCATCAATAAGTGTTATTTCATCACGAAGCTCATAAAAATTATTATAAACCGCCATTATTAGAATTAAAAATGGATGATAAATCCTACTGGATTCGAGGAGACAGAAATAGCAGGAGGAGGAAGAGAATGAGGAGAAGATGAAGAATAGAATTGAATAAGAATAGGTATATAGAGCGAGACTGGAAGTTTCTAACACAACGAAATGATAAATGTTTGAGGTAATGTATACCTCAGTTACTCTGATGTGATTATCACACATTGTATGCCTGCATCAAAACATCACATATGCATCATAAATATGTACTTTTACTATGAACCCATAAAAATGTAAAATAAAAATACTTTAAAGAGACTAGGTATAAATCCCATGATATATTAAGAAAAGGTAAAATGACATAAAACCAAACATTTAAGTGATTTTGATAAATAAAAATAAATAGAAATTTCTGCAGGCAGTAACCATTTTCATCCAATCATTGTGTGTTTAATAGTTTCCAATTTAATAATAATGCAATATATTAGTAATCATTCGAGATGTAGGTTGGTAACATAGGATAAAATCAGAGGTAACAGATCCATGACAATTTCCTTTGGTTTTAGAATTCCTAAGAAAGGCCGAGAGTGTGAAGTTGTTAGGGACACTGTGCAAGATACATTGAGTTTAGACACATCCAGAAATCTCAATTCTTTCAATACCTCTTGGTACTGAAATGATGATCCTAGCATAAATTATTCTAAACATCTAAGTGTTTCCTTTTAAGGGAATCTATAAATATCATCCTGTCCTGTTAAATATTGTCCTGTCCTGTTTCATAAAAGAATTTCAGCCATAGCAAGGTCACATTATCATCCTAGAGGGGGGACCAGAATCTGTGTCTGGTTGGTCTTGAAAAATATCTGGCTTCCCAGAGTTCCCTAACTCTTCCCTAGTTCCCTTCCCTTCCCTAGTACCCTTCCCTTCCTTCCCCTTCCCTTCCCTTCCGTTCCCTTCCCTTCCCTTCCCTTCCCTTCCCTTCCCTAGTTCCCTTCTCCTCCCTAGTTCCATTCCTTCCCTTCTCTTCCCTTCTCTAGTTCCCTTCCTTTCCCTTCCCTTTCCTTTCTTTCCCTTCCCTTCCCTTCCCTTCTCTTCCCCTCCCCTGCCCTTCCCTCCCCTCCCCTCCTCTCTCTCTTTCTCTCCTTCTCTCCTTCTCTCTTTCTTTCTCTTTATTTTCTTTCTTTCTTCCTTTCTTTCTTTTTCTCCCTTTCTTTTTTTCTCCCCTTCTTTCTTTGTTTCTTTCCTTCTCTCTTTCTTTTTTTGAGACAAAGTCTCACTTTGTCACCCAGGCTGGAGTACAGTGGTGCAATCATAGCTCATTACAGCCTCAAACTCCGTGGCTCAAGGGATCCTCCTACTTCAGCCTCCTGAGCAGCTAAGACTGCAGGTACCTGCCATCACATCTGGCTACTTTTTAAAATTTTTTTGTAGAGACAAATAATTGCTGTGTTGCCTAAGTTGGTCTCAAACTCCTGGGCTCAAGTTATCCTCATGCCTCAATCTCCCAAAGCACTGGGAATACAGGCATGGCCCACTGCACCTGGCCACTCATTTCTCTATATCCTCATATCAAAGGACAAAGGTTTTAAAGTAGGGATCAAACACAATAGACAAAAGCATTACACTATCAAAACATACACCTGAGTCAAAGAGGCATAGGAAGATTTTAAAAGTCAAAAGCCAAGTAAATAAAAGCAGAAGACAGTAAAATATGAAATAGTAATTCTGGAAAAACTTAAAACAAAAGTTGTTGCATAGCCCCAAAATAATTTTTATATGTTGAAAAATATAAAGTTCATAAACATGTAAGTTATGAAGATTTAGTAGTGAATAACAACAAACTAACAAAAAAATAATTAGAAGAAATGAAAGAGGAAACAGAGAAACATCATTGTAGAACATAATCTTCATATACTTTTTAATTCTTTGACCCAAAAGCAGAAACAAAGATGTTGAAAAACAGGATAATATAATGTAAAAACTAACAAAGAATAATCAAGCAACAATGTAATATTTAGAAACACTCGTATGTGTACTGTAAAGTAAACAATTGTTATTTTCCCAATTAGAATTGTGTATATAAATTTCTGACCACAATCCAACAATTTTAGAAATAAATAATGAATTTTTAAACAAAATAAATGAGCACTTAAAGAAATATTAAGGTATTTTGGGTAAGAAATAGAAAACAATTGTAAAGTTAATGTGGAAAATAGTTAAAAATTAACAAATTTGAAAATATGAAGTTACATGCTTTTCTACATAATAAATATGTGATAAAGATGGACTCATTTGAAAAGTGAATTCCTGTAAGAAAATATCCATTACACAGACAAAAAGCTCCAGAAAAAGACTTTAGAAGAGACTTATATATATAATAAAATTGAGAATTTAAACCACTCATGACATATGGGTTTTTGTTGTTGTTGTTTCGAGACAGAGTCTTGCTCTGTCACCCAGGCACTGGAGTGCAATGGCACAGTCTTAGCTCACTGCAACCTCTGCCTCCTGGGTTTAAGCGATTCCCCTGCCTCAGCCTCCTGAGTAGCTGAGACTACAGGCACGCGCCACCACGACTGGCTAATTTTTGCGTTTTTTCTAAAGATGGGGTTTCACCATGTTGGCCAGGCTGGTCTCAAACTCCTGACCTCATGATCCACCTGCCTCGGCCTCCCAAAGTGCTGACATTACAGGCATGAGTCATCACGCTTGGCCAACATATGGTTTTTTAATAAATGTACTGGGGTACATTTTAAGCTATTTGGATAAAAATAAAGCAAAACCCCTAACAATACTATACACAAAAAAGCAATAAAAGTCAACTTTTAAATAGAAGGAAGGTGGGGAGAAAGAAAGGAAGAATAAAAGGAGGAAAAACTCAGAGCAATTATTTGACGTGAATTTGGGAAGTGATTGTCTAGTAGCTGTATGGGTGTTCTTTTTATATTACTAAACATACATTTTCCCTAAAATAACTATATATTTCTTTTTAATATTTGTGTAATAGCCTAAATGTATTAAGTGGTATATGTGTTCTTTTTGTATTATTAAACATACATTTCCCAAAAATATTTCTGTATTTGTTTTTATTTTTGTATATCTAAATACAATGAGCATCCACTTTCATAGTAGAAAGACATACCACTTGATTTTTGCAAAGTAGTGTATTAGCAAGTAGGCCCCAGGTGCATGCCAGCTGTGTACTCTCTCTAGATCCCATGTCTTCTAGGAGAAGGAGGTTTTTACTGACCCTGACTTTACAAAGAGAGAGTAAGTTGCACTTAGGGCAAGAAGCCAGGAAGAACTTGCTTGGAGGTGGGGGAGCAAGAGGAAGCATAAGAGGTTATCTCTATATTATCTAAAGAAGGACTTTGTACTTTGACAAAACATCTTTGTTAGGAAGCAAAAGTTTTCAAGTTGTAATAAAACACAATTATTTTAATCTCATGTTTTAATTCTAATAGTGAAGATAAGTCTGCTAAATGTTTGTTGAGTGAGCTACATTCATGTTTAATTTGCTGTTAGTGATTTGGAGTTTTTGTTTAGCTGTAGATTACTAGACAACGTCAAGTTGAAGAGTAAATATAATGCAAAAGCACAAAAAAAGGGGCATAGAAGCTTGAAAAGTATTTGCGTAAGTACATTTTTACATGTTTTAATATTACATGCCCAAATATTACATGCCTCAAATTAAAAGGCAAATAGCAAATTAGAAATAAATATTTGAAGCATATATGAACAAAGGCGTTCTATCTTTAATAAAATGATCTTATGTATCGGTAAAGAAGGGAAAATTCTCCAATGGAAATAAACGCAAAATATTTTTAACACAACACTTGGCAACAGAAGAAATACCAAAATCTAGGAGACCTACTTAAGTTTTACGTTCCCTTTGAATTAAGAAACGAAAACAATTCATGTAGCAGAAGAAGGCATGGTAAACCTGTTTTTCCTAAACTATGAGTTACTTTATATCGGCATAAAAATTATAGACGGCAATTTGACACTATTTATAAAGAAGCTTAGAAATATCCATGGCTTTCAGCTTGAAATTTTATTTCAATGGCTGTCTCCTAGGGAAGTAATCAAACATCATTTGCAAGAATATTTGTGGAAAGATTATTTTCAATAGCCAAAACACACACATGTGCGCATACATGCACATACACGTGAGCACACAAAGCTTAAATTCCACAAGAGATATCTGTTGATTAAATTATTGCACAAAGAATATTTGTTGATTATGGCACTAAATTAAATTCTAGCACTAATTTGAGGCCAATAAATATGCTTTCAAAAACATAACAAAATTGTGATAAAATGCTAAATGAACTTCTAAGATAAAAAATATAATATACAGCATAGTCTTGATATTTTTGAAAAAATATTTCTCAAATCATTAGGTAGCAATTTACAGAGATCTCCACCTGTGTGATCTCTCACTGTCTCTGTCTCTCTCTCATTTACCTCTCTCTCTCACACATATACACACACATTTCTCTCTCTCTTTCATTTATCCCCCCAACATTTCAAAGATATTCAGTGTCTACTATTTAGGAAGTATTTTAATACATTTCAGGCTGATAATGTGGAAATAGTGGCCAGACTGAAGAATATATCATAAGGTCAGAAACTTTTATTTGAATAGATTTAAAGCAGAGACTTTAAGGAATAAGGAAACAAAACCAAAACTCTTATTTCAGGAAATATAGCTGTAGATGACGACTGTAGGTGACCAATGTAGGTGAATACTAAAAGTGCGCTGATGGTGGAAACTGGGGAAAAATGTCAAGTGATAGAGAAACAAGAAAAGAGGGAGAGGAAACGCTCCTTTTTTTTAATTTTTAGAACTTACGTAGTACTTGTCATGCTTAGCATTTTACTTTTGCACTTTCTTTTCATCTTCTGGTTACTAAGAGCTGAGGCTTGAAGCTAGGATTTAATCTTGGTTCTGTGAGACTGCAAAAAGTGTGGGGAATTCTGGGGTGTGATTTTTTCTATATTGCTTCTTAAGTTAAAATGCACCCTCATCATTATGTTAGAAAAATGTTCTTGAATAACTTGTTTATACTGAGGATGAATTATAATAAAGATCATTTAAAATTTGTTAACTAGTTAGGAAAATATTCTGTATATGCTTCAAAATGATAATTCAATCAAGTACAAGCAAGCATATCCTAAGCATAGATATTCCTAGATATCTACATGTTGAAAAAATTTAACATTCAACCAATATAATGTACATTTTATAGAAACAGAAACTGTCTCACAGAGAGGGAAGAAAAATTTTAATCCCGTTTCAGTTTCCACCAGTAATACTAGCCCTTTCATTTATTTTTTTAATGTGCTGTCTTAGTTCATTTTGTTTTGCTATAACAGCATACCACAGAGTGCGTAATTCATAAACAAAAGAAATGTATTTGGCTCACAGTTCTGGAGTCTTGGAAATCTAAGAGCAGGGTGCTGGCATTTGGCATTTCTGCATCATGCCATGGCAGAAGGTGGAAGAACAAGAGAGTGAGAGAGAACAAGGGTAAGAGCAAGAGGGGGCCAAACTCACTTTTATAACAAACCCACTCACCAGATAATTAACCCACTCCTGAAATAATATTAATTGATTCCAGAAGGCAGAACCCTCATGACTCAGTCACTTATTAAGCCCCATCTCCCAACACTGTTGCACTAGGGACTAAGTTTCTCGCACATGAACTTTGGGGGACACATTCAAACCATAGCATATGCAAAAGCAGCAATTCTCCACACTGATCATTAATATTTTAATAGGCATAAACAATATAATTTTTGCCTAATTAATTCTTCTTATATGTTATTTTCTAAATTTTCTGGCAGATAGGATTTCTGTTTTATTTGTATATTTTACTATTCAATTAACAATATGTCTGAGATAAAATACATAAGCTGTGTTCGGACAATTTGCAGTGTTTTTGCCAATTTGCATAGGTACTAACCATTTCATTTAAATATTCAAATAAAAGTGAGGTAGTGACATGGTTTGGCTCTGTGTCCCCACACAAATCTCATCTCGAATTGTAATCCCTAGGTTTTAAGGGTGGGACCTAGTGGAAGGTGATTGGATTATGGTGGCAGTTTCCCACCTGCTGTTCTTGTGATAGTGAGTGAATTCGCATGAGATCTGATGGTTTTTAAGTGTTTGGTAGTTCCACTCTTGCTGTCTCTCTCTCCTGCTGCTTTGTGAAGAAGGTGCCTACTTCCCCTTTCATCATGATTGTAAGTTTCCTGAGGTCCCCCCAGTCATGCATAACTGTGAGTCAATTAAATTTTTTTCCTTTATAAATTACCCAACCTCATGGAAATTCTTTACAGCAGTGTGAAAAAGAACTAATACAGGTAGGTAATATGCCATGTGTAGTGTGTTCATTAAAGAATTCAACTGAAAAATAATATTTTCTCCTATATAATTACCTGATAAAAAGTTAGGGAACAGACAGGAACTGAGTAGCAAAAGGCAGTATAAATATGTTTCTAAAAGTAAAATTTGTAGGCCATTCTTATCTTAAAAATATACATGTAAAAATATATTATGTAGAAATTATGTAAGTAGGGCATTGAATGGCAAAATATTAAGTCATATGAATTTTTCTATTGACAATGCTCAGTAAATATCTTCACCATACTTATACAGAAAACATATTTTGAACTCACTTGTATTAACTGTTACCAAATAAACAGTTTTGCATTTATTGATTTTTATATATCAGTTATTTATCAATATTCTGTAAAATTTCCTAAGCTATATATTGGTAACTGAAGTGTAAAACCTGACATTAGGTTTGTATTGCTTAATGACCCATGTTTGCATTATTTTGAACTTAAAAGAAATGTAAGAGAATAACTTACTTGTTAGTTCACCTGGAAATATTCAAATGCCTATACATTATTATCCCACTTGCTTATTTGCCCAAAAACCTATTCAAAGAAAAATTAATGCCTATCATAGTACAGAGATAATGGTGACTGCTCTGAGGATCCTTCGTTTTAGAGAGCAGCGATTTTCAAGGCATCAGCCTCTTTGTTGAGAATCATAGTAATATAATAAAAGATGTTAAAGACAGAACTATATTCTCATAAGAGAACAACATTTTTTAATTACTTATTTTCCTGGAACAACATAGACTGCTTGTCGTAGCTTCTCAACTTGGCCCTAGACTGAAACTTATACTGTAATTCAGACTTAAAAGGTGGAAGGAGCCAGGCATTACAGATGTGACCTGCCATATTTTAAGTATGGAAAAGCCATATGCACAAAAGACTGTGTTAGAACAATCCTAATTGCCCAAGGTCATAAGGAAAGTCATAGGAGTAGACATATTCTGGACTATACCATTAATGCCTAGGAATTATGGAAGGATCTTTTCTATTTAGAGAGGAAAAATATGATTATTTTAAAAAAGAATAACTCTCTCTATACAGCTCACGTTCATCACAAACAGATTCTTACCTTTTTTCTTTTTTTCTATTTTTTTCTTCTAATTTCTCAAATTCTCTTTCCTTCATGGCATTTTTTCTTCCTATGAAAGTCCTGAGGCAAAAATATCTTTAGCTGTTGCCTAGGGAGGAATCAGCTTATAGAACCTTTTGCTTTGCTGCTTCACTAACCTTCATCCACTATAAGCATCTGGTAAGTCTACATTAATACTTCTTGTGGTTTAAGAAAAACAGGTGTGTGTCTATTAATCGATTAGGAAAGATCACATCTGGCATTTACTCCTTGTCAAATTATTTTGTAGCTTCTGATCTCCCTAAATGAGAAGTAGAGAAAGCAATATTTTGCTCCACAAATAATGTGGGATAGTATCAATTCACTAGACACTGTAATCTTTGCAATTGTAGGAAAAATAGTTCAGAGAATGTAGAATTAAAAAATAATAAAAACAGAATAACATTAAAATGCAAGACCAAGACGGAGGGCTGCTGTACAATTGCTCCCTGAGGGAATTATGCTTAGTTCTCCTAGATCTGGGTTATATTTTTTACTGCTGAGTCCCTTTAAATAGACTAATGTATTAGTCCATTCTCATGCTGCTATGAGGAAATACCTGAGACTGGGTAATTTATAAAAGAAAGAGGTTTAATTGACTCACAGTTCAGCATGACTAGGGAGGCCTCAAGAAATTTACAATCATTGTGGAAGGGGAAGCAAACACGTCCTTCTTCACATGGCAGCAGCAAGGAGAAGTGCAGATCCAAGCAGGGGAAAAGTCCTTTATAGAACCATCAGATCTTGAGATAGCACACTCACTGTCACTACAATAGCATGGAGGTAACTGCCCCCATGATTCAATTACCTCCCACTGGGTCCATCCCACAACACATGGGGATTATAAGAACTACAACTCAAGACAAGATTTGGGTGGGAACATAGCCCAACTATATCAAATAGCAAATAAGAAATTATGCCTTATGGCATGATTAAAAAAAATTCTCTAAGAACATCAGCAGCCAACCAAGACCCCACAGGTCTTTTTAAAGAAATGGCTTGAGTGATCTCAGAGAAAGAAAAAACCACCAAAATGATAATTACATTGTGAGTATATAATCTTGGGAGTCTTGGCTACATTTTTTTTCTTAAAAAGGCTAATAAGAAAAGTTGAAAATACAGTTGTATTTACTGAAGCTATCGAGCAACCTCAATCCAATGCCCTCATTTGATACCTGAGCAAACAGTGGCACAGTGTAGGTAAATTGCTAACAGAAATCATATTATGAGCTGTTGGAAGCAAAGTTAAGACTAGATGGCAACCTATGTAATTCACCAACTCTAGTGATGTTAGGTGTTTCAAGGAAGTAATTTTTAATATATTACTATCATTCTAGTTTGCTTTAAAAAGAGACTCCTATGAAGATCCTATGTGTTATCAGAGTATGTTAGAATTCTCTTATATAATCAGTGGCAAAACAGTAGCCCAAAAGTAAGTCCTAACCCAAGTGACATTTAAGAGCCCTGGCTCTGACTGATTTTATGAGCTATACTGCATAGCAAGAGACATACAACTGGGGAAAACATGAAAGCAAAGGCAGAATAGAGGAGGGGAAAATGGCTTTATTCTCATTATGTTCTAGCTTTTGCAAATGGAAGCAAAATATCAAAGGCAGTGCTGGAGACTCTCTCTTTAAATAATGCTCAGATGTTTTCAGAACAGAAGACCAAGACCACCTAACCTAATCCATGAATGTGTAAAAACTGAAGCACTGCTGTCTGTGCATAAGAAATGCCATGCAGTATTTTCTGGTCTGTGAATCCCAAGTGGCTTTAGGATACCCACCCAGAAGGGATCTAGATGGTGTGATAGTTAGTCCTTAAAATAACACTTAAATTGTAATATATGTAATCAACCTTTAAACCCTTCTCTGTTGGGTCAAAATCATATCTACCTTTCCTCTTTTCTCATGCAACTCTCAAGGTTATATTCTGACTGCTCAAAGATGGCAACCATTATTTTGAGCTGATTTCATCTCTTATGAGTAGTAGGTACGGGGAACACAAACGATGTGTTGAGACTAGCATGGCTTGGAGGCAGATTGATGGAAAGTATAGGAAAGTGAAATGTAGTTTAAGGATTGAGGGAGTGAATATAATGGTTTCAGGTATATAATAGAATCAAAATAAGTACTTAGCACTTCTTTGAGTTTATCTAGAAAACTGACAAAGACATTATTAAAAACATTAATTAGAGGCCTGATGTGGTGTCCCATGCTTGTAATCCCAGCACCTTGGAAGACCAAGGTGGGTGAATCACTTGAGCCCAGGAGTTCGAGATCAGCCTGGGCAAAACACCTTATCTACTAAAAATACAAAAATTACCTGGGTATAGTGGTGCAGGCGTGTAATCCCAGCTACTTGGGAGACTGAGACAGGAGAATAGCTTGAACCCAGGAGGCAGAGGTTGCAGTGAGCTGAGATTACACCACTGCACTCCAGCCTTGGCCACAGAGTGAGACTAGGTGTCAACAATTTTTTTTTTGTATATATAAGAGTAGAAACATTAAGTACAAAACTGAGAAGGGTTGAAGGGTCTTTGATATTACCCTACTTTTAAACTAACAAGTAAGCTTGCCACTATTTCTCTCTCTCAACTCACCACATCCCTACCCGACAGGAATCCTAGACCTCTGGATCAAAGAATCAACCTTTTGTTTACTCACAGAGCAATTTTAGCGGCAATAGATCTCCATGCTCCAATTCCCTGTGCAACAAGACAGTAAGAGCCAGAGGTTACCAGGATATGTTGTAGGAATTACACCCCAGGGGAAGAACCACAAAATAAACAGATGCAAAACCTGCATTGGGTACCACACCTCCCACCCAGAGACAGGGAGTGAGAGAGAGACATTTTGCTCTGGAATGTAAACAAATTATCTCTGAGGATGATAGGGTAGGTGCTCCTACAAACATAAGCAAATAGCAAATGTCTCAGAGTAATGCAAAATCTCTAACTTCCAAATCCTGCTTTCCATTTAATCACTCATTCCTGATCATGCAGAAACATCAAAATATTCATGGAGAGTAGGATTGTTTCCAAACGATAAGAATTTGCTTGGCAGTAGAATGTGAAAGGGGTTGGTTCACATGCCAGTGAAACCAAAACAAAACAGTTAATAAGCTCTTAGAGGATAGGAATGATTTCTGTGTTTTCTTTATTATCAATGTTATAACCTAGCATTGTTTTAGATGTTGATAATATTGAAATATAGAATACTACACATCAGAAAGGCCACCTTCTGTCTTTCATTCAACCCTATTGTAACTTATATTTGGAACAAATGTGTCTCATAAAATTCAATTAAAAAGGAATTCTACTTTGTTTTCCAATGTTTCTTTAAAATATATTTACTGTGGGATATTTACCCATTATCCTTGGGTAAAAACTCATGAATTTTGTATGTTTATTTCCTATTATCTTTAAACAAAAAACATACTGTTTAATAAAAATGAAAAGAAACTTGAAATTATAAGTGACAATTTCAACTGCCCTCTTAGAATATTCAGTTTCCTGTAATGTTTCTAGCTTTACTTAGAGTTATAGCTATTTCTTCTCCTCTCATGTAGAAAAGGCTATGCACAGCCCTGGGGTGTCAAGGAAGGAAAACAGTTGTCCGTTTCTTTCTATGCTCCTCACCTTTTCTGAAATTTGTATAAACACTTTCCTATTTCTTTAGAGTAGGAGCTAGGAATCAGAAGAAAAGTAAGAAAAATGGCATATTTGTTTACTTTACTAGATGGTTTCATAGTTGCTGGGTCTGGTAGATATTTAAAAGTGAATTTATCCTAAGTGACACTTTTTTGTGTTTGTAGGGGTAAGAGCCATTCTTCATAGCTACATCCCTGCTGAAGATTTCTTAATTACATCTACAAAGTGTTCCTCTAAATTAACTGGTAGCTTTACTTCTTCAGTGATGCCTAGAAATGTTGATATTGACTTTAGCTTTTGACTGTTGAATAACTACTCTGCTTGGTCCTACTATACAGTTCCTAAGATGAACCCATGGCTGGGCATTGTGTGTAGCTTAGCTCCAATTGGTGAACACTCATGAATTGATTGACACATGAAGTCATGGGGTGCAGACCTATCCCCATGTGCTGCCTCTCCAGTACTTATTCCTCAGCATGGAGATAGAAGCACAACTTCACGTCCTTAGCTTTCTTTGGCAGAAGTGAAACAAAACAACACAAAA
The DNA here is from genome assembly GCF_028885625.2 of Pongo pygmaeus. Classification (NCBI taxonomy): domain Eukaryota; kingdom Metazoa; phylum Chordata; class Mammalia; order Primates; family Hominidae; genus Pongo; species Pongo pygmaeus. The sequence continues at coordinate 13,088,245 of NC_085930.1, read as the reverse complement.
CAAAACAAAAACAGAAAAAAAAAAACAAAAAAACAGGCTTCTGTGTGTCCCCTCCACTTCTTGGACCTGAATGGGGAAATAGTAAACTCTCTAAGTAATCTCCTTAAGGCCTGTCTTTTTTAACAATTGTCATGGATATAGAAGTCTGAATGTCTGGATAATAATTGTGTTTACTCTGAGATATAATAGAGTATTGTTAAAACATCAGAAAAAAATAGTGTCTACTCTTTAGGAAATAATCTCACTTGTTAACATCTATGCAAGACAATAATAATTTTCAAATAGTGATATTTGTATATTGCTATTCATGTAAATGGAAACCAGAAAACAAATCTGTAGCAATAAATTAGAATAAAAAATCTCAGATACTGTAATTCTCTCTAATATAGCTATGGAGCCTTTTGATTTGGGCTGAAATATTCTACTTTAACTGGCTTTATCAAGTGGAAAAACTGTAAAATGTTGTTTTATTTTTTAATAATTCAGACCACTGCAAAGGCCAAGAACTTTTTAAATGCAGAGTCCATAATATGAACAGTGAATAAAATAAAGCTTTTGAGGTGCTAAGGACTTTTCTTCAAAGAGAGAAAGGTGGTAATATTTCCTATGTGTATCAAAATAAACACTGAGTACTGTTAATGAGTATATTCTATAGATACATTTATATGGCATAACAAAAGAACTTCTGAAAATGCTTTCTTAGTGTTTTTTTTTTAAATCAAACAATTTCTTCACAATGAAGTGGCACCCTTGCCTAGCAATGATTTGCTAATTATATGCCAAACATATATTAAAATATTCACAATCGGGATAATAATATAAATTAATATATAATTTATTACATACAGATAATAATATATTCCATTTTAATCTTTAAATCTGTGCTAAAAGAGCTGTTTACAGTGATGGAGATGTTTCTTCACAGAACAATATAGTAGCCACGAACCACATGTGGCTATTGAACACTTGAAATGTAGCTAATGTGACTGAGGACTGAATTTTAATTTTATTTAACCTTAATTCATTTAAATTAATATTTAAATAGCCACATGTGATTCTCACCTTCCGTATTTTACAGCACTCTTTAAAAACTGGACTTCATATATCATAAATTCGATTACCAAAAGTATATATCATAGTGCAAATTATTAATCAAATCCTTCTAATAATTTTCAAATCATTTCTTGATTTTTCAAAATTGTTTGAAAGAACATCACTAGGTAAAACTTGCCCTTATCTGACATATAATCTGAGAAAAGGAATCCCAGAACGTTTACCCTCTGATTTTCCCAGCATCTGGCACATTGTTGCAGTCAGAGGGCAGCCAGGTGCCCTGCCACCTGTCCTGGATGGTACATACTTTGTGTCAGTACCTTCTGCAATGACTCATCCCAGAGAGACCTGGGCCACTATTGATAATGCCTGTGAAAAAACTGTATGTTTTGTCACCTGCTCCACTGCCCCCAGTGGATTTGAGCTTCTTTGGAGTAGTGGGGAACATAAAACACGTATTCACTCATGCCTCTATCACCCTAATGCACTTAACGACCACTGGCAGCATCTCTGCAAGGGCCTGTTAACTGCCCACTGTGGCCAGTACTATGCAAATCAACCAGTATGGAAAAAATTTGAATATATTAACAGTTGGCACAATGTCTGTTGATCAAAATCACTGACTGTATAGGCTTGGGAGATAATTTTTTTCTTTAGCATTTAATTAGCACTTTAGATGTTAGCAGAGACTCAGGTTGTAGTTTGAATATATCGCTTAGGAAATTCATAAAACATTTTAAGGAGCTGCGTATGTTTAATAGTAGGAATGATAAAGAAAGAAAAAAGGCGTGTTTACCCAATTGAAACAACACCTTTTTGCTTTCTGTCTGTATGATTTCTGTTTGGTTGATTTATGAATACATTTTGATCTTTTCTGATGTAGTTTAACATCTGTTCAGTTACCATATTCTTAACACACATTTCCTTGGCATGTTTTCTGCTCCATCTTCCCTTTGTTCTCTTGGACAAATTGACTGTTGTTGATTTCATTTCGGATGTGCAATAGAGAAGGTTAAGTGGAGATTATGCATGTGAAGTAAGCCATCAGGATAACACTGGAGAAGTTCAAAGGAAAAATAATCGGGGAAAAGGTGTTCGAAAGAGACACAGAAGAGTAGTGAGATAGTAAGAAGAAAACGTATGCTTTAAAATCTAAAATATTGGTGGCTTTTTTGACAAACTTTACAGATTTTTTTCATAAAATTTTGCCAGTCTAATATTAATCTGGTAAATATCATATCATTATTACTTTGGCTTTCGGAAAAAATTAACTGCACTGAAGTTATGATGTCAGAGAGAAAGGGTATTTGCCAGTTTCTTTTTTGTGCATTTTCTACTAATTACTTAAATCTGCAACATAATCTTTTAATAAGTTAAACTTGATTTTCCCATTTTCTGAATGAAAATTTTTTGTTTTTGACATTGAAAGTTTTCTCAAGATCTCAAGTATCATTCTTTTCATGATTTCTTCTTTCGAATATTTTCCTGTCTTTATTCTCTTTTTCCCTTTCTGCAGAATCTTTAATATGCAATCAGATAGCAAAGAGAAATGCAGCATCCAGGCTGGAAATCAATTTCTGTATATTCTCTTTTTCCCCCCTCTCATTTTGAGAAATGAAACTATCAAGCTAAACATTGATATAAAACACAGATCTTCTTTGCCAATACCAAACAAAGCTGTCTCAAAATAATAGGGTTTAATTGTTAAATAACACAGTAAGAAACACACACACACAAAAATACACATACACACTTGACCATTCAACTCAATAATGAGAGATCTGTGGGTTACATTTGCCATCATTTACCGAATTTACCAAATTTTACTACAGTATTTGTTTAATTTACTCAGTTTATTCTGAGTCCATATGAATCCGTATACTTCTCAATTCTGTGTAATTTTTTTTGTTTTTGCTCGCTTGTTCACCCAGGCTAGAGTGCAGTGGCGCTATCACAACTTACTAAAGCTTCAAACTTCCGGGCTCAAGTGATTCTACCATCTCAGCTTCCAGAGTAGCTAGGACTCAGCCATGCATCACCATACTCTGCTACATTTTTTTAATTTTTAATTTTCTGTTGAAATGGGGTCTTGCTATGTTGCCCATGGTGGTCTCAAACATCTGGACTCAAGTGATCCTCCCGCCTTGGCCTCTCAAAGTGTTGGGATTATAGACATGAGCCACCATGCCTGGACAATTGTGTCATTTGTTAACACAAATTTCCGTGGACCTCAAAATGTAAAGAAGGGCAATTATGAATGTTTTTACAGAAAAAATTTGGGCAAAGACAGTTTCATTATCTTGAGATTGAAACTTCCAAAAGTAAAGACTTGATTTTGGTTGCTAGATTTTCTCTTTTAATTGTGTTGTGAAATGCAATGAAATGATTTAACAAATAAAACAACAGCAACAAAGCTGGGAATCAGAAAAATGGCAGATGCAAGACCTGATATTTAACTGTAGCAATGAAAACTATTACTGTGACTGGAGAATCCTATTTTTCTCTGTGTTATAAGATAAACATAATATATTTCAATCTTCAGAATGTAAATTTGACTCTGAAGCTTTAGAGGCTTTTTACCCTCAACATTACAATATTCCTGCAACTTAAACAAAAATCAGAAAAATTTTCCTGACCTGAGAAAATAGAAGTCAACGGAGGAAGTGAAAACATAAATTGTATGTTTCTTAAGATGAAATATTGTTTGCTAGCTGCTTCTATCACCCTTGCTCATGGGAAGGAAAACAGTCAGTGTTCTGGATATGGTCATAATATTACCAGGTCTCTTTCTCTCTCTCTCTTTATCTCTGTCTGTCCCTCTCTCACCCACACTCACAAACACACACTTCTTTTATTTATGAATTAAGAAAATAAATGTTTCCCCCTCCGTAGCTGTTACATTTAAATTTCTGCTGTGATTTCAACGGGATTTTTAGCATATAACATAGAACAAAAAATTGGTAAGGAAATAGTTCCATATGTAGTACCAACCCCAAAATACCTCAGGTAATTATTAGGATGAAGTGAAGGGAGGTTACAATGGAGCAAGCTATCCTATTTTAACTGCACTGATTACGTTTCACAGTGATGACATGGGCCCCTTGTGGATTGTATGAATTAATATGATTCTAAAATGGAACAGCCTCGCCTTCTCAAAGAGTGGAGTTAGTTTCTATATTGTATGCTGTCACTTCATAACTTAATAATTGAAAATTAATGCTGTCTATGATTATCTATAACTCAGGCAAATCCCCTGAATATTATTGAACCAAAATATCAGGTAGCAATATGCTTCATTGTATATTTAGTTTACTCATGTTTTAAAAACAACCTGAATTTAAAAATGGCATCAGGAACTTGTGTGTGTGTGTGTGTGTGTGTGTGTGTGTGTGTTTGTGTTTACTAAATCTTATTATATAAATTATCTACCAAACTCAGGCGTCTCCAATGTGAATGTTTTCTTTCATTTATTAAAAGCAAGAAAACCATATATATTTATGCTGATGCTGGAGCTTAGTTTTCTTTTAAGATTATATTTGTATTATTTTCCATAGATATTTTTTCCCAAAGAAAAGTGCTTTAATTTGCATACCTCCTCTTTCAGTCTAGATACAGAATAAGTAAAGTTTCGATACTGATTAATTATATAACTGTTAGTTTTTAGATAAACTTCCCTGGCAACACTTAGGAACTGAAATTGTTAAAACAGAAACTACTTTCTTAACACAGTACAATATTTACAATATTTGATGAAGATATTTTCAAATGAGATGTATAATGCTTTATTGGGAAGTCTTAAAATGCATTTTTATCTGGAACTTTTAAATATAATTTGGAAAATGTAAGGCAAAAATCTGAATAGCCAAACCTGGAATAAATGTATGAGAGACTTCACCAAAAAGTTGACTTCTTTATTCTAGATGTAATGAATAAAAATAAATTGTATCTTGTGATTTTCTTTAGTTTCTTCAAGGTTCAATCATGTACTTTAAAGAAAATATATTTGAGTTTTTAATTTGAGGCAGATGTTGTGTAAATGCTAAAATTGTACATCTAATGACAGAAGAACTAACTTTTAATATTTGCAACAAGAAAGTTTTGGCTTTGAGATTTCATCACTAAATTGGAGAGGTTTAAAGAATCTTGCTAATTCCTAATGTGAATAATTTCACTTTGTATATCTATTACCACCAAATGAACTAAAGAAGTATTTAATCAGCATGATATTTTGTGTTTAGAAATTAAAATTGAGCATTGAGAAATAGTGTATTTGTAAACGATTTATCATAGTAAATTGGCCCCAGTAAACTTGGAAGATTTAATAAGAGGTGTCAAATTTTTAGGATAAACGAATGATGAAGTGAGAGTTTACTGGTTGAATATACCCATTGACTCATTGGTTTAGTCAAAATTTATTATACATCTACTTAATATATGCTATGTACTGGCTTAGGTAATGAGCATACACAAGTGAACAGGACATTATTCCTCCATTCAGACCATTCAGACTTTATATGTTTGTAGACCAGGCTTATACAAATAAAAATATAATAGGGTATACTGTATTTTGTATTAATGTATGTCTAGGGAGCTCTACAAATACGGAGAGAATCTAACTCAGTGAACAATTGCTGTAGACTGGGAAAAATTACCAAGAAATAATAACATTTATGTAGAGTCTTGGGAATTAACAAGAAATAATAGGAGAGACAATTATACGGCAGATTACAAAAAGTCAGAAGAATTTATTGTGATATTTCAAAAAAAATGTAAGCATAGGGTGTTTGTAGAATTCTTGCAGAAGATGAATTTGGAGATATTAGCAAGGGACATATTATAGTTTCCACCAAGATCATCATAATTTTTACTGTATTGGGTATAAATGAGCTGAAATTTGTACTTAGAGTTGTTTTTATTGTTTGTTTGTATTTTTTTGAGTGTAGAGTTTTAAGTGTGATTTTGAATCTTCATCTTCAGTATTCATATTCCTAGACGGTCTTGGGTAACCTACTACATTGCTCTAATTCGGGCATTGACCACTTTGACTACAGTTTGGAGGCTATATTGGAAGATACAAGGCTGAAGAAACTATTTAAAAGTTTGCAGAACTTTGTAATATTTTTTTCTCTTCTGTATGTACAGCACTATATCAGTGGCTGGCATATTAGTAGGCACATAATAAATACCTATCAAATAAAAATGTATCACACTGTTGTAGTCTTTAAGTAATAAGTTTGTTGCTATTGAAAGAAAATAACTTATGTAAATGGTGTTTGGGAAGTAGAATCATCAGGACAAGTTTATCAAATCATTTTTGGCTAAGTCTGGAGAGGAAACTAGATGAGTAGACGGTGTTCAGGTTGCTGATTTAGGCTGGGTAGGAAGTGGGAAGGTAGTATTACTGATTGAGATAGGCTATTCAGGGAGAGTATCCTTTTACTTTTTTCTAAGTGTCCTCAGAAGTTAATGACAAATCATCACTTAGGTATGAATTCCATATATTAACGTGTGTTTTGACTAAAAACGTTACCTTCAGAAAGCTAGGTGCACTCATTCTCTTTCACATAGGTTAGCTGTTACTTCTCTTTTAAAAGAATATTCCAAGCTGAATATACTTCTTCCTGACAGAAGACAAAAGAAAAAAAGAAGGCTTAATCTAGCTACCATTTTTGTCATCTGGCATCTTAACCCTGTATAATACAAACTTTGGGTAAATCCTTTTCTTATTCCTATACTCACTTTAAAAACTAATTTCAATAGCAGATTGTACCATATTTTCTCACTTTTTTCTGATAATATTATTATTGATTCATTTAAATGCATCTTCTTTGTTCTCCTTTTCAGGTTCATAGGTAATTTGCTAAAAGAATGCCAGTGGGAACAGAACAGAAGCATTTTCAAGATTAAATTGGCAATGGTTGTGACTGATTGGATGAAGGAGGTAAGGGGGAGAGATTCATCAGAGAAAGAAGGCTTCTTTAAGCAGCAGAATTGAGGAATGAGTTAGAAAATAAAAGAGCAAACAGGCTTTTGTTGTTTTATTTAATTTTGGTCAACCTACTTGTATTGGCTTTCATAGCATAAAGAAAATATTTTACTTTGAACAAGCATAAAACAAAAACACATCTTTCATACAATACAATGCAATCGATGGCTTTTCCCCAATGATTTATGGAAATAGCTCTGAAGGCGAGAGATGATTTTGTTGCCAGGTCTCCTCAGGTATCATCAGTATTTTTAATCTCTAGTGACATTGCTCTACACCCTCTTGCTGCTATTATTTCTAAACGCCCTGAGGATGTTATTTCTGGCTGATTCTCTACAATTATAGGACCATATGCTACTCTCCTTGATCATAGAAATTTATGACATGCTCTCTGTTTTACTTCTACCTCAGTTGACATAATATTTTCCAGCAAGTTCATGTGTTGCTTTTAAAATAACTTAATTCAACTCTTGTAGACAAAAAGAAACATTTTCTTTCTGTGGTCATTCAGGATGAGATGGTAACACCAGAGGTCTCAGTAACAACGCTTCAGGGAAATATTTTTAGGATCTGACACATTCAGCAGAGAAAAGGAAGATGAAAAACTGGCCTTTTTCTGAAAATGTGATAAAAGCAACATCACACCGGAAGAAAACTAACAGAGAATGGAGGTAGATCCACCTAAGAGACCTGTAGGTCAACACGTATTCAAGTGCAGATCAGAGAATGAGCTTCCCCAGAAGAGGAAGCAGGAGATCTGAGAGAGAAATCTTTTCATAGAAAGGAAGTGCTCTATTTAACAGAGCTTGACTTTAGCATCAGTCAATTCAGGCAGCTCTACACAGAAGAGAGCATCTTGCCCCAGTGTCCACAGAGAGCAGGCACTTCCTGGACCCTTGAGCAAACATGCCAGGAGGTCACTTAAAGCAGCGACTCTTCCTTGGTTGTACAAAACGAATGGTACCAAGAAAAAATTTTCTTTCCTTGGAGGAAAATTAGATTCATTACAAGCATTTTTTTAAAGCAACAAATGGAACCCAGTTGTAAAAAAAAAAAAAAAAAAAGGAAAAAATAAAAGAAAAGGGATATTTCTAGAAACTGAAACCATCACAATGATTTATGTTGCATACCAAACCTATTCTAACAGTAGAAGGTCACATTAAACATCCAAGTGATGTTAATGCAAAGAAAATTCAACATTATTTTACAAGGAGGTCCAAATTCTGGAGATAGAATTTTCAAAAAACAAACAGATGCGAAACTACAGGTATGGGAAGAAAATGTAAGATCAGGCAAAAAATCCAGTTGTAAAGAAATTACATAGAGAAAAGCTACTACTAAATCCTGCCATAGTTTTGTAATTAAAAAGTAGTCTCGGGAGGCTGAGGCTGGCAGATCACTTGAGGTCAGGAGTTTGAGACCAGCCTGGCCTACATGGTGAAACCCCGTCACCACAAAAAATACGAAAATTAGCCGGTCATGGTGGTGCATGCCTGTAGTCCCAGCTACTTGGGAGGCTGAGGCAGGAGAACCACTGGAACCCGGGAGGTGAAGGTTGCAGTGAGTGGAGATCACGCCACTGCCCTCCAGTCTGGGCTACAGAGTGAGACCCTGTCTCAAAAAAAAAAAAAAAAAAAAAAAAAGAAGTAGTGACACTGAAATATACTACCTTATTGTATACTTAGCTATGATCCTCACATTAAAAATGTTATAACCCAAAAGCGATTTAAAAACTAACATATATGCTTTTTTAAAAAATGCATTAAGTGGTATTTTATCTGTAAGATAATACACAAAGAGCTATTTGACCCCACATGTAGCTAAAACTAATTAATTTATATTTTTGTTCTAGCTTATTTTCATTGTATTATAAAGATAATGTTTTCCACCTGATTCATTTGTTTCTTATTCCAGTGTTTTTATTTTCCAGTTAAAAAGGCTTTTGTGACATCTTAAATTATTTAGCAGAAAGGTATGGCCATAGGATTGGCAATATATCTTCTCTTTTTAACTTCTCCCCTATCTTATGGAGATGGAAATTTGGGGTTCTAATTAATAAGGAACAAACAGTTGAGAGAGAACTTCAAATTTTAAAACTATGGGAATTCATTTCCAAATTTGCATTGATTAAATAGTGGATAGTTTTATGTAAAGGTCGTTTATAAAGTGGATTTTTGGTTCCAAGTCATAGAAGGTAGGTTTAATAGAAGAATCAGTAATCAAAGATATGTCAGAGATGTGCTGGAGGATTGACTCAAACAAAATGAAGTTTCATAGAAATAAATTTAGTATCAACCTTGTGTCCAAAAACTCCATCTGCACAACAGAATATGTGAGAGGCCAGCATATATACATATAAGTACAATTAGAGGCTTTCTGACTGAAATAAAAGTGAGACAGCAGTGAGATCTGGTTGTCAAAATGATATAATCTTAGACTTCATTATTAGTAATAATCGGTGGAGAGTGATAATTCCACTTTGTTCACACAATCTGTTGTTAGACCACAAGTGGAATTATGTTCAGTTCTGTTGCATGACAATTTAAGAGACAAAAACATGAACTGGTGTATAGTCAGGGAAGAATAGCTAGTGCCTTTTATGGGCTTTTAGTAGTTCTGTATACTGAATATTAAAGGAGGCAGAAATATTAAATATGAAGAGTGGAAAATTAAGGGGCAGCAAATAAACCCATGCACTGTACTCAGGGGATCAAAGCACTTTATGGAGCCACATCTCTCATAATTAGTTTAAAATATAACATCAATGAAACATAAAAGATGTATTAAAAAGTCTAGAAAAATTATGTGTTTCCTATTATTGTTAATATTATTTTTGACACATCAACACTTCAAATTATTTCAGAAAACATTATCAAAAACTTTTTTCATTATCGAATTTTGTGACATTCTTTTGTTGGTGGCCTAAGCATGACTCCAGAGCATTCTGGAAATATAGCTCTTCAGGAGGTGGTCACTTTTCCAATACTGGAAACATTTGAATGATGGAGATAACATGTTCAGTATTTAAATATTCAAAACCTGTTTGAACCAGAGGACTGTGAAAATTTCTTCTAAATCAAGCAGTACTATTTTTGTCTCTAAATAATAATTTCATTCCTATTAGTTCATATTCTCATATAAATTGAATCTAATACATAGAAATTTTCAAATCAAATAAAATGGAGATAAATTAGGTTAATATATGTTAGCTTCTATATTGAAGATTTTTAACTGAAAGTTGTAAGTCACTTTTTCAATTTTGCATTAACCTCATTGCAACTGTCATGGAGTTGATATGGCATTATCCACAAATTGCTTCTGAAGATTATTGGTAGAGGGTACAAAGCAAGGCACATCTTTATCATTTGAACACAGGAGATATGAATTTTTTTATCTATTTTCTATTGTTATTTGATATGCAATCTCATTTTTAGTAGAAACAGTTGTTTCATGTGCACACACAAAAATAAATAGACCATTTCATTTGGAGTGGTGGCTTAAATAAGTATATTTGGCTTCAAGAAGAACAGAAATTGTGTTTTTTATTCTTGAGGATAAATGATAAACTCTGTAAAAATATCAATAGTTTTAGATCTTATTTTAGACATCATTTGCTTTAGGGACAATAGAGAAAGCTCTTACAGGAGTTTAAAACGACTAAAAACTAATGTGTAATGAGAATCCTCCACTGCCTATCTCTTGAATGATTAAGTTTGGGCTTAGGTAAAAAGTGCCATGATTTTTATTTTTATTTAACGACTTTCTTGGGTGCCATAAGGAAAATATTGGGTTTAGCTATTATTAATTTTTAATAATTTGCTAACCAATAAGCTAGAAGTTTGCAACTAGAAATTACATTTTGGGTAACAAAGAATATTTCCCATGAATCTGTACTCTTTAGCAGCTAATGAACATCTGTTTGTTTTTATAAGCAATCAAACAAACAAATGGAGCCCAACGCTCAGACTCAAGAACTAGTTTCACATGTAAGTAAAATGTAATTCTCTGCTTCTATTGTATCATTATTATTTTTATTATAACTTTGGGGTATCAGCACCAAACAGGTACACATAATTAAATATAAAAACAACAAAATATGTATACAATTAATTTACATGTAATTAAAATGAATATTTGTATAATTAAAATACATTTTGCATTACTCTTATTTCCTAAGTATTGTTGTTGCTTTTATTTATAAATTTGGGCTCTCTAAAAAGCTTTCCATTTTCTCTGTTGCTTCAGAGCTGGAATTATTGTCCATGTCTCTCTCTATGTATACAGCCTTGCTTTTTGTGAATTCAATTGATTAGGCCAGAGGTGAACATATGATATTGAAAGTGTGAGGTGGTCTAATAATTTTCTTTTTGCTGCGTACTGGCTCATGATGAGACTGTGACAATCAAGTGTAAGTGTAGAATTTGTTACTTTTTGTCAAATTAGTACCCAATGGCATCAATTTGGGGCAGCCCTTCTGGTCTACGGGAAAGTAGATCGTGAGAGTCAGATTACAGAGGGAAAAAGAAAATTAAGCAGAGATAATAAAAAGGAAAGTAGAAGGAGAGTGAGAGAGTTTTTTTGGACACCATTTAAGTTTCATTTCCTGTGTTAGTTTTTTGTGAACTCATAGAACGTTCCTTGCTTTGTACGTTTCGTAATTAGTTTCATTCCAAAATTAGTTTGAATATATTCCGCTTCCTTAAAAAACAAATAATTCCTTATCAAAATATGCAGTAAAATGACTTGCATTTTAGATATTATTTTATTATGTTCCTTATTTTACTTGGAGAAACTGAGGCTCAGTGAGGTTATACGATGTGCTTATATTTATTTCATAGAAATATTCTTTTGTCATCTTATTTTCTAATAATTGGGAATTTTTATTAAAATACAGTTAACATAATTTAAACTATACGTATTGTAACTATTCAGCTTGACCATCAGTATTCCATCACATGGGCATGCCACAATATGTTTGTCCAATTTCCCGCTGATGAACATTTGGTTTGTTTTCAGTTTTCGTCTATGAATAAAGATGTTATAAACATTATGATACAAATATTTTTGTGAATATATACTTGTATTTTTATTGAATAAATAGGATTGGAATAATTAACTGTATATAAGAAACTCCCAAAACAATTCTCCAAATTGGTTACACTGTTTTACACTCTCATCTGCAGTGGATGAAAGATCGGGTCCTGGTGGTTCCATATCTGCTCCAACATTTAGTGTCCTTAGGTTTGGTTTTGTTTCCCATTATAGTGGCTGAAATGTGATATGATTGTAGTTTAACAAGCATTTTCCATTGGCTAATAATAGCAGGTTTTCATGTGCTTTCTGGCCATTGGTATATTTTATTCTGTGTACATGTGTTCAACTTTTTCTTTTAAAAAATTACGTCATTTATTGATGATTTTTATAATTTCCTGATCTATTTTGAACACTAGTCCTTCGTGAGATATATATTCTGTGAATATTTTTTATCTGTGCCTTATTTAATAATTTTTAATAGTATTTTTTGATGAGAAGACTTTTTTTTACTTTATTATTATTATACTTTAAGTTTTAGGGTACATGTGCACCATGTGCAGGTTTGTTACATATGTATACGTGTGCCATGCTGGTGTGCTGCACCCACTAACTCGTCATCTAGCATTAGGTATATCTCCTAATGCTATCCCTCCCCCCTCCCCCCACCCCACAACAGTCCCCACAGTGTGATGTTCCCCTTCCTGTGTCCATGTGTTCTCAATGTTCGATTCCCACCTATGAGTGAGAATATGCGGTGTTTGGTTTTTTTGTCCTTGCGATAGTTTACTGAGAATGATGATTTCCAGTTTCATCCATGTCCCTACAAAGGACATGAACTCATCATTTTTTATGGCTGCATAGTATTCCATGGTGTATATGTGCCACATTTTCTTAATCCAGTCTATCATTGTTGGACATTTGGATTGGTTCCAAGTCTTTGCTATTGTGAATAGTGCCGCAATAAACATACGTGTGCATGTGTCTTCATAGCAGCATGATTTATAGTCCTTTGGGTAGGTACCCAGTAATGGGATGGCTGGGTCAAATGGTATTTCTAGTTCTAGATCCCGAGGAATCGCCACACTGACTTCCACAAGGGTTGAACTAGTTTACAGTCCCACCAACAGTGTAAAAGTGTTCCTATTTCTCCACATCCTCTCCAGCACCTGTTGTTTCCTGACTTTTTAATGATTGCCATTCTAACTGGTGTGAGATGGTATCTCATTGTGGTTTTGATTTGCATTTCTCTGCTGGCCAGTGATGGTGAGCATTTTTTCATGTGTTTTTTGGCTGCATAAATGTCTTCTTTTGAGAAGTGTCTGTTCATGTCCTTCACCCACTTGTTGATGGGGTTGTTTGTTTTTTTCTTGTAATTTTGTTTGAGTTCATTGTAGATTCTGGATATTAGCCCTTTGTCAGATGAGTAGGTTGCGAAAATTTTCTCCCATTCTGTAGGTTGCCTGTTCACTCTGATGGTAGTTTTTTTTTGCTGTGCAGAAGCTCTTTAGTTTAATGAGATCCCATTTGTCAATTTTGGCTTTTGTTGCCATTGCTTTTGGTGTTTTAGACATGAAGTCCTTGCCCATGCCTATGTCCTGAATGGTAATGCCTAGGTTTTCTTCTAGGGTTTTTATGGTTTTAGGTCTAACATTTAAGTCTTTAATCCATCTTGAATTAATTTTTGTATAAGGTGTAAGGAAGGGATCCAGTTTTGACTTTCTACATATGGCTAGCCAGTTTTCCCAGCATCATTTATTAAATAGGGAATCCTTTCCCCATTGCTTGTTTTTGTCAGGTTTGTCAAAGATCAGATAGTTGTAGATATGCGGCATTATTTCTCAGGGCTCTGTTCTGTTCCATTGATCTATATCTCTGTTTTGGTACCAGTACCATGCTGTTTTGGTTACTGTAGCCTTGTAGTATAGTTTGAAATCAGGTAGCGTGATGCCTCCAGGTTTGTTCTTTTGGCTTAGGATTGACTTGGTGACACGGGCTCTTTTTTGGTTCCATATGAACTTCAAAGTAGTTTTTTCCAATTCTGTGAAGAAAGTCATTGGTAGCTTGATGGGGATGGCATTGAATCTATAAATTACCTTGGGCAGTATGGCCATTTTCACGATATTGATTCTTCCTACACATCAGCATGGAATGTTCTTCCATTTCTTTGTATCCTCTTTTATTTCCTTGAGCAGTGGTTTGTAGTTCTCCTTGAAGAGGTCCTTCACATCCCTTGTAAGTTGGATTCCTAGGTATTTTATTCTCTTTGAAGCAATTGTGAATGGGAGTTCACTCATGATTTGGCTCTCTGTTTGTCTGTTATTGGTGTATAAGAATGTTTGTGATTTTTGTACATTGATTTTGTGTCCTGAGACTTTGCTGAAGTTGCTTATCAGCTTACGGAGATTTTGGGCTGAGACAATGGGGTTTTCTAGATATACTATCATGTCATCTGCAAACAGGGACAATTTGACTTCCTCTTTTCCTAATTGAATACCCTTTATTTCCTTCTCCTGCCTAATTGCCCTGGCCAGAACTTCCAACACTATGTTGAATAGGAGTAGTGAGAGAGGGCATCCCGGTCTTGTGCCAGTTTTCAAAGGGAATGCTTCCAGTTTTTGTCCATTCAATATGATATTGGCTGTGGGTTTGTCATAGATAGCTCTTATTATTTTGAGATACGTCCCATCAATACCTAATTTATTGAGAGGTTTTAGCATGAAGGTTGTTGAATTTTGTCAAAGGCCTTTTCTGCATCTATTGAGATAATCATGTGGTTTTTGTGTTTGGTTCTGTTTATATGCTGGAATACATGTATTGATTTGCATATATTGAACCAGCCTTGCATCCCAGGGATGAAGCCCACTTGATCATGGTGGATAAGCTTTTTGATGTGCTGCTGGATTCAGTTTGCCAGTAGTTTATTGAGGATTTTTGCATCAATGTTCATCAAGGATATTGGTCTAAAATTCTCTTTTTTGGTCGTGTCTCCACCCAGCTTTGGTATCAGGATGATGCTGGCCTCATAAAATGAGTTAGAGAGGATTCCCTCTTTTTCTATTGATTGGAATAGTTTCAGAAGGAATGGTGCCAGTTCCTCCTTGTACCTCTGGTAGAATTCGGCTGTGAATCCATCTGGTCCTGGGCTCTTTTTGGTTGGTAAGCTATTGATTATTGCCACAATTTCAGATCCTGTTATTGGTCTATTCAGAGATTCAACTTCTTCCTGGTTTAGTCTTGGGAGGGTGTATGTGTCGAGGAATTTATCCACTTGAGAAGACATTTTTAATATTAAAGAAGCCCAATTCATCAATCATTTTTGTCTCTTATTGTTGGTGGGTTTTTTTTTATCCTGACTGGGGATTTTTTTAAAAATTTTTATTTATTTATTTATTTATTTGTTTGTTTGTTTATTTATTTATTTATTTTTACCTATTCTGAGCCTACAAAAATATTCTGCTTCAAGAACTGTGAAGGGTCTGAGGTTTTGCTCTACTTACAAAATAATATTTGATCATTACAGTTTCATGAATTCTATTAGAATACCCAGTATTAGGACGTCAGACTAAAAGAACTTTATGTCAAGGAATAACAAACAGCATGACCATCCATATATTTTTCTCAAAGTTCTTTCACCTCAAGTTCCATGTGATTGATATGGATGGACCAAGATTAGTGTTTCATGTTCAGTAGGTTGAGTTACTGGAGAAAAACACTGAGTGTAGAACATTTGAATCTTTTATAATAGGCATTAAGCTTGCCAGCCCTTTGATCTGGAGAAAGACATTCTTTTTACTGTGCTAGGCAGTAAGCATAGATTTGTTCCATAAGGAGGCACTATCTTCATCTTCCAAGGCTATAAGCAAACTCACCCTTTCTGGGGAGCAACATTACCTCTATCTTCCAAAACTAACTTATATATATATATATATGTTACTATCAAAGACCCTTCAACCCTTCTCAGTTTTGTACTTAATGTTCCTACTCTAATTTATACATATATATGTATAAATTATTATTCTTTTTTTAATTTTTATTTATTTATTTATTTTTGAGACAGAATCTCACTCTGTCACCCAGGCTGGAGTGCAGTGGTGCACTGCCTCCACTTCTGCCTCAGCCTCTTGAGTAGCTGGGATTACAGGCATGTGCCACCACGCCCAGCCAATTCTTGTATTTTTACTGGAGACGGGCTTTCACTGTGTTGGCCAGGCTAGTCTCAAACTCCTGACCCCAAGTGATCCACCTGCCTCGGCATCCTAAAGTCCTGGGATTACAGGTATGATCCACCATGCCCAGCCTATTATACAAATATTTTTTAAAAGATGGTTTGAAACAACAGATTTTCAGTGCCTCTGATCCTAAAACATGCAAGAACAGGAGAGACTGGTGGATAGCAGTGTTACAATTCTTTCTAAAAGCTTTAAGATTTTGGGTTGTGCTTATTTAGGTTCATGCCCCGTCTCAACTTGTACATGAAGTGAGATAATCACCATGGCTTTGTTTTTTTTGCTCTGTTTCTTAATATATGGATATTCAGTTGTTCCAAAAATGTTTTCAAAAATTCTTTCCCATCCCTATGGAATTGGTGCCTTTTCCTAAAATCAATTAAATATATATATGTCTATTTTTATACTCTCTATACTGAATTTGTCTATTCTTACACCAGTACGAATGTTTACTTAATTATTGTAGGAAAAAACATGATTTTTATATAGTAGTTGTTGCATAACATAATTGACTTTTGTTGTTTAAAATCATTTTCTAAGTCGTATGAGTCAGCTAGCAATGCCTTGGATAATCTGCTCTCCTGCCTTTGCACTTGACCCTGTGGAATCCATTTTTCATGCAGATGCTAGAGAGATCCTTTAAAAATGAAAGAGAGACCAGGTCACACCTTCTCTAACCCTCATATTGATTACCGATTCATTCAGAGTTAAAGCACAAGTCTTCACAATAAACTTATCAGTGCCTTGTATTTTCTGTAGCCCCAGCTTCATCTCCCACCACTGTATCCTCACTGGCTTTTTCCTAGCTTCCCTGGTTTCTGCTGTGTTCCTTTGAATTGTAAATGTGCTCCGCCCTCAAGAGGCTTTGCATGGTTTATTCCCTCACTTCTATCAGGTCTCTCTCACAAGTTGTCTTACCTGTGAGGCTTTCCAGACTGCACTGTTAAACTTGAAATATCAACCAACTGTCCCATGCTGCCCTTCTCCCTTCTCATACTTTATTTTCTCTCCTGACATTCATCACCATCTGACATATTGCTTATTTCTTCTTTTGTTTGTTTCCTCCCACTAGAATACAAAAACCATGAGGCAGACCCTTTGTGTCATTTGTTCTTTGCTAGAATTAGATGCCTAAACTATGCATTGGAATATTAGAAATACTCAATATTATATACTGAATAACAATGAATTATCTCTCACACTGTGCATAATCTCATCAATATTTTATTCTTTTGAGTCATTTAATTGTTAATTGTGTTGCAATAGTGCAGGCATACATCGTGTTTCATCATTCCATTATGCAAATAAATCTCAGAGGTTATGTCACTTGCCCAAGGTCATGTATCTTGTAAGATACAAAACAAAAAATCATCCTAGATTTGATTTTTAGAGTTTTCTCACCAATGTTCTTATTTAGAAAAAAAAAATGTGTGTGTGTTTGTGTGCATGTGTATTAACACACAGTGTAAAGATGTAAATAGAGATTGGCTAAAAAGGGAACACAGTTTTTCTGGATCACCACATTGTCTTTGTGAGTAAAGTGGCACATTGCACTTATTTAGCACTTTTACTGTATGATCTATAATAAGGAACAGCATTTTGTACTTACTCAATTTTAATAAAATTTGACTTGAACTTCATTTTCAAAAGAGTGGAAATGGCCAGCAATATACTAATAAATTATATTGCAAAACACTGTGTTATTGTTTACAGAATTCTCCTTTTTATACAAGAGAAAAACATTTCTCACTTTGGGGAAAATTACACATCATATTTCAAAATGAGAAAAGTAGACTATGAAAACAGATGTCTTTCACATTCACGTAGAAGAGAAATAAAATATTCTAAGTAGATAACTCTCAGATAAATATAATACTACTTTAAGCTGGCTATACAGAAAGAAGAGAATTATTTCATAAAATGACACAACATTAATTACTTTAAAAGGCTGCAAAACGAAATGATGAAATCACAATGTTAAAAACCCATTCGTGATTGTGATATCAGTGAGGATATTCAGAATTCCCAAGACCTACAGGGTCATTTGGGAGTAGAGCAAAATAAGTTTACTTCAAATTTGTAAAACTTTCTGCTCTAATGCAATATAATGCTGTTTTGTTTTTTTGCAACTCATTTAATTTTATTCAAACTACTTAGATTCCGATTTATGAAACTCTTACAAGACTGAGATTTTCTGACTCTTAATATATCACTTGGATAACTAATGGATAATTTAAAGTTAACCTGGCCAGAACTTAAAACAATAACACCACCACATCACTCTCCTATTCAAATTCCTGAATATATTTGCTCTTATTTCCCTACCTGAATCCAGTCTTCTGAACATTTCTGAACTAACGACTTCCTTCTTATCCCCATGCCTACTCCTCTCTCATCTATCTGTGTTCTTCCTTCTGTTTCTCAAAGATGCTAAGTTAAAAGCTTTTGTTTTTTGTCTTTGATTTTTGTTTTTCTTAGAATTCTTTTTTTCCCATTTTTTCTGTTTTATTTTAATTTTTTATATTTTTCTTCAATTTTATTTCTTACTTGATTTCATTTCTGCTCCAATGTCATCTCCTAAAAGAGGTCTTCTTTAATCTTAGAACAGTTCAAATCTTCCCACTGCTGTTGTTATTCTCTATCCACTTTTCCTGATTTGCTTTCTTTTGTCTCTGTATATTTTAACGTATATGCTATACTGTCTTTATTTCCTTATGTGTTGTCAATCACTTGCAAAAATGAAAGATCTTATAGCAAGGTCATGCCTTTACTGCCTAGGAGAGTTTCTAGCTCAAGTATTAGGGACGTATTATTCGGCTGTTGGCTATATGACTAAAGTAATAGGTTGGAAATTATACATAAATTCATACTTTTCATGTTCAAGGCATATATGGACAAGAATTGATTTAGAAGGAAGTTATTTCAAAGTAAAAGGAGGTAAAGTTAAACTAATAAAGTATAAAGTAAAAAATTATTTAAACATTTGATAGGAAGTGGTATAGAATTAAGCCTTACTTCCCTTCCCACAACAGTTGCTGACTTGGAGTACTACTATACAGAATACTTGCACAGATGTTTGAGTTCCATGCTAAAAAATCTGTCATAATAATTAACTACTGTGGAAATCTTTGACTATGAAGCTTTCTAAAATGTCTTACTATTTACTTACTTAGTCAAAATGGAACACCTTCCCTTGACAACACTACACTTATTTTTGTTTCAGATAATCACATTTGTGACCCTCTTGTTTCCACCACTCAGATAATACTACCATACCTAGATAAAATGTCTTCAGTAAGAAAAACATTAACTAGAAAACAATAAAATATATAAGGAGGAACGAAGTTGAAATAATTATCTTATTCAAACAAAATATTTTCCAGATCATTAGTCTCAAGAATTTTATTTTTATTTTATTGATTTTGTTAGGTTTTACAGGCAAACTCTTTCTGTTATATCCATCTCACTCAATTACAGCAAGTTAACTTACGCTAAATGGCTTTTTAAGAAATTTTTGTCTGGGGAAGAAAGCAAGATAATCTTTTACCTACAACTCATGGCATTTTTTCTCGGGTGCCAGAACTAGGTAGAAATATACATTTAGATAAATGTAACAAAGTAGAATGATAAACTTATATTTACTTTAAAGTTTCAGTATTTGCTTTTTGTGCTCCTTTGAAAACTCAATCACATCTAAGATGAGTCTATCGTTATTTTAGTCACTATATTAATAAAAATAATAAGACTAACCTTTTACAGTTATTATGCAAACTTATCTTGTGTTGAAATGTGTTTTTAAAAGTTTCAATATATAATGGATTATAATTGTTGAATGCAGATGAATACATGTATTTACGAAATTATCAAAAAAAGTAGAAAATTTTCATATTGTCATAAGCCTATATGAATAAGTAACAAATATAAAGGTGTTTTAAGAAGCAAGTATTACTTTTTAATTTTAATCATATACGTATATGATTCTATCATATATGATCAAATAGATGATCATATCTATATATACATCAAATAGATGATCATATATGATTGTATATGATCATATACATCAAATAGATGATCATATATGATTGAATATGATCATATACATCAAATAGATGATCATATATGATTGAATCATATATAGAGACAAGAAGGAGATTTTGTTAGGAGCTTGTACGCATAGAACAGTCATAAATTGTAAATTATTCATTTTAATATGTAAGGTTTAATCTGATTAAAGATGATACACTATTCATAGAGGGGGAAAATAACAACAAAAATAAATCAAGAAAATATTTTGGTGCTGAAATCCTATAGATTTTTTGCTAAATAATTCTTTTTAGAAATTAAAAGGCATTAACTTTTTTTGCAGAGAACTATTGCAATGTTATTTTAATATCAAACACAAGCTTTAAAAAAATCCCATTTAAATGTAGAACAAATCTTTGTTAAGGACAGAATTTAATATGCTGTGAGTACTCTCCATTAAAGCTCTTCTGACCCTTTTTGATTTGAATTTTTTCTTACTGTTGTCTCTTGTCATATCTAGGATAGAAAATGTTCTGAATATATAGGTGGGCTGCATGCTGATGACATAATTGGGAAGTTTTAATTGCTAACTTGAAACAAAAAGCTTGCATAAAGCTCCAATGATCGTTTAAAGCCATTAGAAACCTCCCTGGAAAATGTAGATCTTTCTGAATTTAACATACTGGTTCTAAACCATAATCAAAAGGCTAGGAGACCATGACACATGCAATGGCCTCTTTGTTTTATAATTAGTGATTTATGTGTCACATTTTTGAATAATTAGTACTTTAATATTTCTTTTAAAAATTATTCACATTATGGGAACATTAGCAATTGAATTAGAATCCATATGCTGATTACCACGCAATGGGTTGCCTCTGAAATCTTATTTGCATTCTTTGTTTAAAGGTCATGAAAAAAAGACGGAAGAAAAAGAAGAAGAATTGCTTTTTTTGGTCTGTGTTAAAGTTTATTTGAGATCAGATAATTTGAGAGATAAAACTTGAATCAGATATTACAGAATTCGGCTCTGAAAGCTGGAGGACAGACATGGCATTATTGCCTCTATTGTGTTACAAGAATAAATTTTTGAAGTTACAGCAGCCTGCCTTTCAAAAGAAATTATTTTATTTTTTTCTTTACTAGTTAACTTGATAGATTTTTGTTTTTGTTCTTAAACTCAATTATGAGAAGGTATCAACTATAGATAGTGTTCAAAATAAATAAATTTGGTTTCTTTAAAATAATCTGTCAAATGAAATGCCGCCTTTCCATACTTTCCACAGTATACTCTTATAAATCATAGTTTACAGATACTCCTAAGAAAGCTTAAATATTCTACCATATGCCATTTTGAGTTACCCATCATATTACTAGCAGTAATATGAAGCTACTAAGTAAACCAGGTATTGAACCTGAAATTTTTGACAGAGTAAATACATGGTTGTCATCTTAAATGTGTGGCACTCAGGGTTCAGCAAAGTATTCAGGCTATGGAAACCACATGCAGTCACACAAATAGCCAAAGTCCCACAACTCTAGATGAGAGTTCTATTGATTTTTTAGTTAACAACACTGGACATTTCATCCTGCATTTTCTTCCTAGGTAGGATTAATACCCTCTTCTACTGTGATCAATACCTCTTTTGTTGAGTAAATGACATTCATTCTCTTTAATAGTTATGAGATAGTAAAAATAAACTAGCATATACTCAAACACCCTAACCTAAGGGGAAAAAAAGATGATTATGATAGAGGACACACACAGATATTGATAATTATTGCTGTACCTGAGATCTTGTGGGAAGATTTAAAATGCCTATAAGCCTACAACATTTTTCTATCATCTATCCACTTTTGACTCCCTTACCTCTTTAGTCATATGCTTGACATAGAATGTGTCAGGCCTCTGAGCCCAAGCTAAGCCATCATATCCCCTGTGACCTGCACGTACACATCCAGATGGCCGGTTCCTGCCTTAACTGATGACATTCCGCCACAAAAGAAGTGAAAATGGCCTGTTCCTGCCTTAACTGATGACATTACCTTGTGAAATTCCTTCTCCTGGCTCATCCTGGCTCAAAAGCTCCCCCACTGAGTACCTTGTAACCCCCGCCCCTGCCCGCCAGAGAACAACCCCCTTTGACTGTCATTTTCCTTTACCTACCCAAATCCTATAAAACGGCCCCACCACTATCTCCCTTCACTGACTCTCTTTTCAGACTCAGCCCGCCTGCATCCAGGTGAAATTAACAGCCTTGTTGCTCACACAAAGCCTGTTTGGTGGTCTCTTCACACGGACTCGAGTAAAAGAATGCTTTCCTACTTTAAGACCAATTTTGCATAGGTGTCTCCTCTGCTCACACATGAGCTCCCTAGTTGAACAGGTAATGTCATTTGTTTCAGTAGTTCCAGTTCCAATCCCACAATCTGTCACTAAGTACTTCGATGGATTTGTTGGATGAATTATCAAAATAATGAATGTCATAGATGTTTGCTTTTCTTTCTACCTCTTTTCTTTCTCTTAGAAAATGTCACATATCAATTCTTTATAGCAGCGATCAGAATGGGAGTATCTGTGAGGTACAGCTATTCAAGTTATAGATAATTGGTTAGAAGATTTTATCAGATACATAAAAACTTAAATATTTATGTATGAATGATTTACAGAGAAAATATTGTAAACTACCCACTGGTATTTTTCTATAACAGGAGGCTCTTTTCCCCTGTAGCCACTAGTATATCAGTTACTTGATTTTTTTTTTTCCCTTGAGACA
The DNA here is from genome assembly GCF_028885625.2 of Pongo pygmaeus. Lineage (NCBI taxonomy): Eukaryota > Metazoa > Chordata > Mammalia > Primates > Hominidae > Pongo > Pongo pygmaeus. The sequence goes on along the minus strand of NC_085930.1, from coordinate 13,065,143 downwards.
GAGTCTCACTCTGTCACCCAGGATGGAGTGCAGTGGTGCAATCTCGGCTCACTGCAACCTCCACCTCCAGGGTTCAAGCCATTCTTCTGCCTTAGCCTCCTGAGTAGCTGGGACTACAGGCACATGCCACCACACCTGGCTAATTTTTGTATTTTTAGTAGAGACAGGGTTTCACCATATTGGCCAGGCTGGTCTCGTGATCCACCCACCATGGCCTCCCAAAGTGCTGGGATTACAGGCGTGAGCCACTGTGCCCGGCCAGTTACTTGATTTTTTAAAGATTATATCTTTTCTGATTGGCTCATGCACATGCTCTTCTGCAGCAGATCCAGGTATGCTTCTCATTATTAGGTGTGATGCACAAAATTATTGTAAACAAATTTATTGTTAATAAAAAAAAGACCATTAACAATTGCAATCTGATTTTAAAAAAATGCAATTAAATCCAAAGTTTACTGTAGGATTGCATATAAAATGTGCCATTTCATCTTTTCATTTGTGCCAATATTATAAGCTGATTATGTTTAACTGTGAAATGAAGAAAACGTAGATCAAGCTAATACAGATTAGGAGTCCTGAGTAGAGAAGAGTTTGCATATGACAGGATGATATGTATCAGACTCCTTGAGAAGGTGAGATGTACATAAAGACTTGAAGGAGGTAAGGGAGTTAACCAATGAGTTATATGAGAGAAGAACATCTCAGCAGAGAGAACAGATAGAATAAAATTTCTGACAGGGGATATGCGCTGGCATGGTCAAGGAACAGGAAGAGGAATAAGGTCAGGGTGTAGGAAGATAAAAATTAAGAGAGGAAGAATGTCTAAATCATGTCGGGCTTGCAGAACTCTGCAAAGACTTTGACTATTACTGTGAATCAAATCAATAGAGGATTTGGGGTAAAGAAACTATAGACCCTGTTCCAATTTACAAGATTTTTCTCTATGTCTTCCTTGTCTTAAGGAGAGCAAGGATAGCTGCAGAGAATACTGTTTGGTGTTTATTCCCCAAATCAAAGCTAGGGGTGATGCCACTTGGGCCAGGATGGTAGCACTGGAGGTGATGTGAATTGGTTGTATTCTAGATATATTTTAAAACTACAGTTAGCAGAATTTCTCAGTAGACAGGATATGGAGTGTAAATGAAGCGGATGTTATAAGAATAGCTTTAAGCTTTACGAATTGTGGAACTGGAAGTATGAAATTACATATAAGTGAACTTATAAAGGAATGCTTCGAGTGCAGGAGGTTTTTGTTGTTTGTTGTTTTTTGGTTGGGAGGAAGGGGAAGATCAGAAATTTAGTTTGACATCTGATATAATGTTAGATATAGAAAATAATAGCATTTTTTTGCAAAATTAAAGAATAATCCAGAGAGAAAATACAAAAACGAGAAGAAAATAAACTTCCCTATATTTCTATTACCCAGGCATTAGAGTGGAGAGTATATAATGAGTGACAGAAAGTGTGTTCTCTGGTGTATCACCAGTGGTTTTGCAGGTTTAAAAGTATATCAGGTAGGAGGAGTGACATCAGCCAAGATGGCAAATTAGGAAGTCTCAGCACACATTTCCCCGTAAGGACACTGAGTTAACAATCATATACAGACAAAAACACCTCATGAAAACTCCAGAAACCAGTTAAAAGACTGTAGCACCACAGGCAAGCCCAGAAGCTGAGAACAGCCACATTGAAATGGGTAAGAAAAGTCTTTTCCCTTTATTGATTATTGCCCCTTTCCCAAGCCAGCACCACTCAGCTCAGCAAACAGCTCTTCCCTCAGAAAAAACGAAGAGTGAAATGTATATCCAATGTCCCCGCATTTAGAAAGGCAACCCAAAGAACTGTTGTCTGTCTCAGCTGTCTCAGAATGGTAATAAAACCTACATAGTTTGGATGCCCGGGAGATGCTAAAGCAAGTGAGAACAGTTGTAGGGAAGCCTGCAGTTCCACAGAAGGAAGCCAGCATGGTTTGTTATGATTGGGAGAAAGCTCAAGACTCTTGGGTTCTCTCACAGGAGGGAGGGAGAAGAGTGGAACATGCATTTGATGTTCCAGTATTTTAGAGAGCTGCTCAAGGAACTGATATGTCTCACCTGATTTGTGCACTGAGAAGATTCTAGCATAATTTGGAAACCTGTAGGGCTCTGAAAACAAAGGAGAGCAGGGTAGCTTGGAACCATAGCATCAGAGGAATTAAAGTCCTGCAGACAGACACCAGATGGAATAAGAGATTATGAGCCCTTGAAAAAGTTTCTCTCTGTAAGCAGCAAATTACAAGCACAAGCTCAGAGAAGGCACATCGCTCAAAAAAGTTTTCAGAACTCCCCAGAATCTCTAGCCAAATAATTGTTGAAGGTTTTATACTGTATGAAGCCAATCCATAAAGACTGGGAGATATGGCTGTTATCTTCAAATGCATAAAATTTAGCAAAAATAAAAATAACAAGGCAAAACAAAAACAAAAAGAAAAACAAAAACCAACCAACCAACCGACACATAAAAACCAGAGGAACATGATCACACAGGCAAAAAGCAAAACTCCAAAACCAATCCCAGAGAAATAGATTACCTGACAAAGCATTTAAAATGATGTCTCAGTGATCTAAAGGAGAATACAGATAGAAAACTACATGATATTAGAGAACAAAGGCACAAATAAAAATGAATATCAATAAGGAGATAGAAACTGTCTTAATTTGTGTGGGCCTCTATAACAAAATACCATTGACTAGGTATCTTATAAACAACAGAAATTTATTTCTCATAACTCTGGAGGCTGGCAATTCCAAGATCAAGGCATCAGTGGTGTCTGGTGAGGGCTCACTTCCTTAGAGGTGATGCCCTCTAGCTGTGTTCTCGCACGGAGAAAGGGGATAGCTAGCTCTCTATAGTCTCTTTTGTAGAGGCAATGATTCCAATGACAAGGATTTTACCTTCATGATATAATCACCTCCCAAACCACCTCCACCTCCAATACCATCACATTGGGGTTAGGACTTCAATATACACATTTTGAGGATATACAAACATTCAGATGATACTAGAAAGTTTAAATAAAGAACTAAACAAATTCTAAAACTGAAGAATATAATAATCAAATGGAAATTTTTACTGGAAGAGATCAACAGCAGACTTGATCAAGCAGAAGAAAGAATTGGTGAACTCAAAGGCAGGTAATTTGAAATTATTGAGTCAGAGGTGCAAAAACAAAAGAAAATAAAGAAAACTGAAGAAAGCCAAAAGGACTTACGGGACACAAACAAGCCAAGCAATATATGTACTATGGTAATTACAGAAGGAGCAGACAGAAATTAACAGAGAGCTTACTTGATGACATAATAGCCAAAACTTTACCAACTCTGAAAAGGGAAATGGAAATCAAAATTCAAGAAGGTTGAATAATTGTAACTAAGACAAACTCAAACAACCCATACTGAGACACATTATAATCAACCTTTCAAAAGTTAAAGGCAAAGGGAAAATATTGAAAGTAGCAAGAGACAAGCAACTGTTCCATACAAAAAAGGTTCCATAAGATTATAAGCAGGTTTCTCAATAAAAACTTTATAGGCCACAAAGGGCTCGTATCATATATTTAAAGTGCTGAAAGAAAAAAAAAATGTCTATCCTGAATACTGTATCTGACAAAACTGTTATTCAAAAATTAAGTAAAAGTAAGTAAAGTAATTACCAATTGGTAATTACTTTAAATGTAAATTGATTAAACTCTCAATCAAAAGACTAGAGTAATTGAGTGGATAAAAAAAAAAAGATCCAACTATATGCTATCTACAAGATACTCACCTTAGGCCAGGTGGTTTGGCTCACACCTGTAATGCCAACACTTTGGGAGGCTGAGGCAGGTGGATCACCTGAGGTCAGTAGTTTCAGACCAGCCTGGCCAACATGAAGAAACCCTATCTCTACTAAAAATACAAAAATATTAGCCAGGTGTGGTGGTGGGTGCCTATAATCTCAGCTACTCAGGAGGCTAAGGCAGGAGAATTGCTTGAACCTGGGAGGCGGAGGTTGCAGTGAGCCAAGATCACGCCATTGCACTCCAGCCTCAGTGACAAAAGCAAGGTTCCATCTCAAGAAAAGAAAGAAAAAGAAAAAAAAAAAAGACACTCACCATAGATACAAGACATATATAGACTGAAAGTGAAAGGATGAAAAAGATATTCCATAAAAATGGTAACCATACCCTTTGCCCACTTCTTAATGGAGTTTTTTTTCTTATAAATTTGTTTAAGTTCCTTATAGATACTGCATATTAGAGCTTTGTCAGATGCATAGATTGCAAAAATGTTCTCCCATTCTGTAGGTTGTCTATTTACCTTCTTGATAGTTTCTTTGTTGTGCAGAAGCTTTTCAGTTTAAGTAGATCCCATTTGTCAATTTTTGGTTTTGTTGCAATTGTTTTTGGCATCTTTCTCATGAAATTTTTGTCCATTCCTATGTCCAGAATTGTATTACCTATGCTGTCTTCCAGACTTTTTATAGTTTTGGGTTTTACATTTACGTATTTAATCCACCTTGAGTTTATCTTTGTATATGGTGTAAGGAAGGAGTCCAGTTTCAATCTTATGCATATGGCTAGCCAATTCTCCCAGCACCATTTATTGGCTAAGGAGTCCTTTCCCCATGGCTTGTTTTTGTCAGGTTTGTTGAAGATCAGATAGTTGCAGGTATGTGGCCTTATTTCTGAGTTCTCTATTCTGTTTCATTGATCGATGTGTCTAGTTTTTTGTTTGTTTGTTTGTTTACCAGTATCATGCTGTTTTGGTTACTGTAGCCCTGCAGTGTAGTTTAAAGTTGGGCAGCATTATGTTTCCAGCTTTGTTCTTTTTGCTTAAGATTGCCTTGGCGACTTGGACAATTTTTGGTTCTACATGAAATTTAAACTGTCTTTTTTCTTTAGTTCTGTGAAGAATGTCATTGGTAGTTTAATAGAAACAGCATCAAATCTATAAATTGCTTTGAGCATTATGGCCATTTTAATAATATCGATTCTTACTGTCCATGAGCATAAAATGTTTTTCCATTTCTTTGTGTCATTTCTGATTTCTTCGAGCAGCGTTTTGTAGTTATCCATGTAGAGATATTTCGCCTCCCTGTTTAGCTTTATTCCTAGGTATTTTATTTATTTGTGGCAATTATGAATGAAATTACATTCCTGATTTGCTTTTGGCTTGAGTGGTGTATAGGAGTGCTAGTGATTTTGCACCTTGATTTTGTATCCTGAGACTTTGCTGAAGTTGTTTATCAGACAGGAACAGGCACTTTTTGATATGGCTTGGCTGTGTCCTTACCCAAATCTCATCTTGAATTCCCATGGGTGGTGGGAGGTACTTGGTGGGAGGCAATTGAATCATGGGGACAGGTCTTTCCCATGCTGTTCTCATGGTAGTGAATAAGTCTCATGAGATCTGATGGTCTTATTAAGAGGAGTTGCCCCACACAAGCTCTCCTCTCTTGTCTGCCGCTATGTGAAACATGATTTTCACCTTTTCCCATGATTGTAAGGCCTCCCCAGCCATGTGGAACTCTAAGTCCATTAAACCACTTTCTCTTGTAAATTGCCCAGTTTGGGGTATGTCTTTATCAGCAGTGTGAAAACAGACTAATACACTTTTCAAAAGAAGACATATATGCAGCCAACAATCGTATAAAAAAGCTCAATATCAATACCATGGATCATTAGAGAAATGTAAATACAAACCACAATGAGATACCATTTCACACCAGTCAGAATGATTATTACTAAAAAGTCAAGAAATAATAGATGCTAGCCAGGTTGTGGAGAAAAAGGAGCACAAACACTGCTTGTGGGAGTATAAATTTGTTCAACTATTGTGGAAGACAGTGAGGCAATTCCTCAAAGACCTAAAAACAGAAATATCATCTGACCCAGCAATCTCCTTACTGGGTATAAACCCAAAGGAATATAAATTGCTCTATCATAAAGACATATACATGCATATGCTCATTGCAGCACTATCAGCAACAGCAAAGACATGGAATCAATCTAGATATCAATCAGTTGTGGACTAGATAAAGAAAATGTGGTGTATATACACCATGGAATACTATGCAGCCAAACAAAGAACAATATCATGTCCTTCACAGAAACATTGATAGAGCTGTGGGCCATTATCCTTAGCAAACTAATGCAGGAACAGAAAATGAATACTGTGTGTTCTCACTTATAAGTGGGAGTTAAATGATGAGAACACATGGACACATAGAGGGGAGCAACACACACTGGAGCCTATCAGAGGGTGGAAGGTGGGAGAAAGAAGCGGATCAGGAAAAAAAAACTAATGAGTACTAGGTTTAATGCCTGGGGGATAAAATAATCTGTACAACAAACCCCCATGACACACATGTACCTATATAACAAACCTGCACATGTACCCCTGAATTTAAAATTAAAGTTAAAATTAAAAAAAAGTGGTAACCAAAAAAGGGAACAGAGTAAGCTATACTTATATCAGAAAAAACAGATTTTAATTAAAAACTATCAAAAGAGACAAAAAGGACATTATATAATGATAAAATGGTCAACTTTATCTATCTATATTTATATATAAAATTGTTAAATAGGCCTAGTAAGTTGACCATTAGTGTGTGTAAATATATATATATATGTGTGTGTGTGTGTGTGTGTGTGTGTGTGTGTTCACCTCACATCAGAGTTACCAGATCTATGAAGCAAATACTGACAAAATTGAAGGGGGAAATAGATAGCAATACAATTATACTAGCAAACTTCAATACCCCAGTTTCAATAATGGATATAACAACAAGAATACCAATAAAGAATCAGAGGATATGAACAATATTTTAGACCAATTGGACTGAACGGACATATGTAGAACACTTGATATAAGAATATACATTCTCCTCAAGTGTGCACATAACATTCTCCAGGATAGTTGACATATTAGCTCACAAAAAAGTCTTAACACATTTAAGAAGATTAAATTATACAAAATATCTTTTCCAACTACAATAGAATGAAACTAGAAATTGATTGTAGTAGGAAAACAGTAAGGATCACAAATGCATGGAAATTTAATAACATGACCTCCTTAAATGTCCAACAGTTTAAAGAATAAATTACTAGATAAATTTAAAAATATCTAGACATAAATGAAAAAGAAAACAACGTATCAACACATATGGAATGCAGCAAAAGCTATATTAATGGGAAAGTTTATAGTGCTAAATGCTTACAAAGTAGGTAACCTAGAAGTGATAAATTCCTAGAAATATTCAACCTACCAAGACAGAATTATGAAAAAATAGAAAATATATGCAGATCTATAGAGAGGATATTGAATCAATAATCAAAAAACTCTCAAGAAAGAAAAGCCCAGGAACAGATGGCTTTATTACAGAATTCTACTAAACATTTAAAGAAGAATTAATGCCAACTACACCAAACGTAAAAACTTCTGTGCAGCAAAGGAAACAATCAACTGAGTGAAAAGACTTATCTCTGACCCTTTTTTTAGGGTACTTGCTTACAGTTTTATCAAGTTCTCAAACTTTCTTATGTAGCATGTATTTTGTAATGCCTTCCTTCTTATCCTAAAATAAAAACCACACATACTGTAAACAAATTATATACATTTTTAAAAAAATTAATATAATATTACACTGTAATGAAAAAAGGAAGTGAATAAAAGTTTTACTTAAATTTACCTAAGTGTAATATATGCTTGAGAATAATGCACTAAAACATGGGTATACAACCTTTTTCTGTAAAATGCCAGATACTAAATATTTTTGGCTTTGCCAGTAATACTTGCTATTGCAGCTACTCAACTCTAGCATTATAGTACAAAAGAAAGTCATAGACAATAGGCAATAAAAGGGCATAGCTTTGTTCCAATAAAACTTAACTTGCAAATTCAAATGACAGGCATGAGTTTGTCCAGGGTCTAAGTTTGCCAATCCCTGCGCTAAAGACATTACTGAATCGTCAGATGTTTGCCTGAATATGTGAAATGATTGTGTATTCAATAACTTTAAATGAAAAAAAATGATAGAAATATATATGTGTGTTCAGGTGTATATGTTAGCACTATGAGCAGCAATGTTGTTGGTGACATGATTTTCCAAAGTTGTAGATGACACTGGATAAATTTCTGAAGTCCAAATTGTGTAAATTGCTTTTACACTCACATGAATATTTGGTAAGATTATTTGAAATTTCTATAGTCATACCAGTTATGTGTCAACCAAAAGTGATTCTAAAAATTTCCAAAATGCTTCCACAATAGTGGTACCACCTCCATGTAACATTATTTTTGGTTAAATTCTTGGAAGTGGAAATTTTGTATCAAAATGTAAATAGTATTTTGTTATTACACTTTGGTAACATAAAATATATGGAGTATTTATCCATTCTTTGACCTGAAAATTAGTTTGTAATATTTAAAAATTTTAACACTAGAAAAAAGGGCTATAAAACACTTTGACTCACATAGTCCTTTAAGTTTGACTTACGTGGTACTTGGCAATTATACAAATTTATAAAAATATGTACTACTTTATGTATTCTGAATTAAAACCCCATTTTATTATGTGGATATTAATCTAATTTTTACAAATATAGCTATATTCCTAATAGATGCAAATATTTATATTTTAGATCTTAAACATAAATAAACTCTAATAAACATCCTATCTTTTCTTACGTATTATAATTTACCATTAGGATATTTTTATAAATATAACCTGAAAATTAATACATTTTTACTGAAAATTTTATTAGGCAAGCTAAGATTATATTAGGCAATACCTAATTTTATTAGGCAAGACCAAGATTGTAATCCATTAGAGGGTTCATAAAATACTATTACAAAACAGAACAGACTGTGAACATATTTATAACCACATCAAAACCTTAATATTGAATTGTTTACTCAGTGTACATCTACTTTAATCAAAATTTGCTATTAAAAGGTTATCTAAGAAAGCTTTACTCATTATGAATTTATTTTTACTTTAACTTTTTGAGCATTGTGGTTATAACTAAATTTGATATATCAAAGAGGAAAACCCTTAGTCTTTGTCATTTTCCATGATATTGACATTTTTGAAGATTGCATGCCATGATTTTGAAGAATGTTCTTCACTTTGGGTCTGTCAAGTTTATTATTATCAGCAGTCACTTGTACTCCAATACAGCATAGCTCTCATTTCTATTTTGCTGTTGTTGTTTGTTGTGGTGGTTGTTAGTATGGTATTCAACCTTCTGGACTTGACTCTGTAATACCATACTTTGATTTGTAAATTTTTAATTCCATTTTTATTTTCCTCAAGCAGCTTTTCTCCATTTTCCCCACAGTCACCAAATGTAGGCTCCATTAGAACTAAGATATTGACTGTCTTGTTGATAATTTTTTTTTACCTCCTAGCCCAATACCTACATGTATTTTCTCATAAGTGGAGTCTGATTTTATGTATATTTGATAGGAATTAACCATGGTGATGTGTTTTTAGTTTCATCACATTCAAAATGCACATCTTGTCAATTTGCCACTTTATGGGTGTTGTTAATTTTGTTAAATATGTTCACCTAGTTTTACACTCTAATATTACCAATTTTCCCTTTGTAAATAATATGTAAGCTACGGGGAATATAGACTGTTTAAATATCATGTTCTTCAAATTTTTACCCAGTATGTTTAGTAACCATTGAAAATTCTTGCCTGAGTCAATTATTATCCTCACAGTTGCAAAATGATGTTCTAACTCTGTTTTATATTCATATTTATTTGTTAGAATTATAATGTAATAAAGACCTCCCCCTTCTCGCTTATGTTTTTATCTATATGACCTCAGAAATTCTTTTTTCAGTTTTTCAATTATTATTTTTTTCTTACTGTCATTTTTTATGAGACAATACAACTAAGTACAATTTGTGATGCTGTATTCAATCCTAGATCAGGTAAAATTTGCCATAAAGAGCATTATTTAGAAAACTATAGAAATGAAGTATTACATAAAATTATTGTACCAATATTATATGCCTGTAATTACATAAAAGATGTCTTTAAATTCCGTTTATATGTTAGAAAAATTCATAATTATAGTTAAAGTGACGTGATGTCTACAACTAACTCACTAGCATATGTTTGTGTGTACAGAGAGATAGAGCAGGGAGAGGGAATGAAAGCATCAGGAGTAGTATTCTTGCCAAAAATGCATTACCTAAATCTCATCATGATGAAATGTTAGATAAATTCAAATCAAATTATAGGACATTCCACAAAACAACTGTTCTATAACCCTTAAAAATGTCAATATTAGACAACCAGAAAGAGAGAGAGTGCACAAATGTGACAAAATGTTAACAATTGTTGAATTCATCTGGATGAAGGATATGTGAATTTTTTGTACTATTCATGTAATTCTTCTGAACATTTGAAATTCTTTCAAGAAAAAGTTTAAAATTAGTTATTGAAGAGATGACCATACCAAAACAAAGATAAGAATGAAATTACTCTAAAATGTTGATGTCTTATGATGCAGAAACCTTCAGTCTATATATGCTAAGCCTTTGTGATTTTACTGGTCTCATCCTTTCTATGTGTTCTATTATACACTTGAACTATAACTCAACTGGTAAACAGATTGACCTATTGAAAAAAAGCTCTTACTGAAGGCAAGATGGTTTTTCATTGCAAAGGCAGATTTTTAAAATATCAACAGTGCACAGAGTATTAATAAAGTGGGTCTTTTTTTTCTGTAAAAAAAATCTCCCACATTTTTCTTCATCTAAAAAAGTGATATATATTTATTCTATGTATCACAGGTGTGAGCCACAGCACCCGGCCCAGAATAACAGTTTTATCCCTCAAATAATTTTGCTCCTAAATAAAAGTCAGCATAGAAAACAATATCCTTCTAGACTATGCCACTAATATCCTTCTAGACTATGCCACCATAAGTAAGGAAGTCATCTTCTATATAAAAAGGCCAGTTACACGTTAAGGGTTTATTTATAGAAAAGGATACTCAGGCAGACAGGGCCCTACCTTGGGTAAGGAGAACAGGAAAATGCCTTGTCTTTAGATAGAAGAGTACAGACTCTTTTAAGGAGAAGTGAAAAGAGACATTGCAGTGCCTGGGTTGACCAGACACCCATGAGGTAAACTGGAGTGGGGAATCCTGAATTCAGGTTTAGAATGGCCGGAGACATTTCAACTCACCAAGCTTGGAGATCTAGGAGATAAGGAATTTCACTCACACATTACTTCCTCACCCACCCCTTTTTTTTTTTTTTAATCTCTCTTAGTCTTTTTTATTTTTTTCTCTCCTTGCTAAGTCAGTTCGTAATTAGGGACTGCCATAATATGCTAAATATATATCTGAGAAGGTGTGCGTGCTGGAGTCAAAATGTAGGTAATCCAAAATGCTAAGCCCTTCAAGATCAAACTGTTAGAAAATACATGTGATGATGCACTTGTTCTGGTATTATCAACAGTTAGATTTGTCCTTCGCTAGAAAACATATGACATTTAAATTTTTTCTTTGTTAGTATGTTATCGAATTTATTGACTTTCCTCTGAATGTAATATGATACTTTAATTTTTCATTTCTGAATTTTGTTTTTCTATTTTCCTCAGGAAACATTCTTTAGCTCTTCCTGCACTTACTCACCGTGTGGGCTCCATGACGGCAGAGATGTTGTCTGTCTTGTTTAGCATTGTATTTCCAGGACCATGCTCATACATAGAAGACAATGAATAAATATTTTTGAGTAAAGTAAACAAATGGATGAGCAAGTGAATATTTTTGCATGCAGATAATCTTGCTAATTTTGTGTTAAAATGTCTCAAAAAACAATACGTGGTGGGAAATTTCTTTAAAAATTTAGTTGTGTCATAAAAGTTAAAGAGTCCCAGTCACTATGATGAGGTTGTCTTCCCTGTGCACACACTTTGTACAGTACCATTTAGAATGTTGGTAGATAATTTTCTTAAATACAATTATATAATTTAATGATTCAACAGATAATAACATTATGAAAGTGATCTATATACATTTAAATAAAATATTCATTATGATGGGAGAGGTGGGAAAAACAAGCAAACATATATTTTCTTATAACATGACCCTAATGGATTGAAATTCTTGTGTCCTTTCCCCAGAGAAATGACTTCTTGTGAATGGGTGCCATTTTACCAGCAGGTAAAAATAAAGGCAATGGCCGGTTTAGAAACGATGAATTTATTACACTTGGAAATTACTGTTTGTGAAAATCTTTGACATCAAATACTTCTAAAGTTGTCCTATGCTGAGTGATATGAATCACTATAATTCATTTGCCAACATTACTTGAGGATTGTGTTTAGTGAACGTCAGTATGGCTTAATGGCAAAGATTGTGGTCCCTGGAGCCACAAATCCAGGACTCAAACCCAATCCCAGAATTAACTAACTCATTGACTGTGAGCCAGTTATTCAATCTCTCTGAGCCTCATCTCTAAATAAGAATAATGATAGAGTTGTTGTGAACGTTAAAATAAGTTTATGCATGTAGAGTCCCCAAGCCATGCCCAACATATCAGAAGTAATCACTGATATTATATTTAACATTAATATCTTAGTGTGTGGAGAGGATTAGTGTGTGGAGAATTTGTCTATGGAAGGAGATATTACAATTCCTATAGTGTATGCTGCCCTGTGGATACCAGCTGAGACAAAATGACCTCTGAGTGGCCACTAGAAAAGTTGGCAATAAGCATAGTGCCCATGTGGGTCATGATGCTGTCTCCTTTTCCTATCTAGTGGAAGAGAATACTAGACTTTCAGGTCACTGGAGCAGTGACTGTTGTTAGCTAATGATATAGTACTTTATCACAACTTTTAGATACTTTGAGGCAAACTGTTGAACTTTTATAACCTCTAAGTTTTATGCCTGAAAGTTGGGGTGTTTTGAATTGAAGAGACTGCTATAGAGATAATTTCTGGGATTAAAGATCTTGTGTGTAAGGATGACACAAAAACCTAATAATTCAAGTGTATACTAGCTTTTCACCCAAAAGGCAACATTAGACAAGTTATTGTCTAATACTAATACTTTACCCCTGCACCTCCATTTCTATCATTTGTCAAATGAAGTTTTGAGACCACGTGATCTCTAGATGCCTTACTTCATCGGTAGTCCACTTTTACTCCCATTGTTTTCTATTTACATTGGTATTTTCAGTTCCTTTTCTCTCTGATATCACAAGAATGGAAAAAAAGTCTAGGACTTAGAGCTTTATATATATAGGGGTGTGTGTGTGTGTGTGTGTGTGTGTGTGTGTGTACACACACATATATAAAACTTTTGCAAAGACCAGAGTCATCTACGAAAAGTTAACTTTGATCAACAAATTGTAAGTGTTGCTATGAGAAGAGGAAACCAGATTTTTTTTTAATAGCAGAATATAATATGGGATGTCTGCAAGACTGCAGAGAAAATATTTTCATTTTCATGTTTCTGAAGTTAGGGCTTTCTGAGCAAAACTAAAACAGTAACTTCAGACCTAAATTAAAGTAGAAGACTTTTACCTAAAAGATGACTGAATAGATGATAACGGATTTACATCCTTGGAGGTATGTCAAAGGAGGCTGGGCATGGTGGCCTGTAATCTCAGCACTTTGGAAGGTCGAGGTGCGTGGATCATCTGAGGTCAGGAGTTCGAGATCAGGCTGGCCAACATGATGAAACCCTATTTATACTCAACAATACAAAAAATTAGCCAGGCATGGTGGTGCACACCTGATAGTCCCAGCTACTCAAGAAGCCGAGGCAGGAGAATAGCTTGAACCTGGGAGGCAGAGGTTGCAGTGAGCCAAGATAACACCACTGCATTCTGGCCTGGGTGACAAGAGTGAAACTCTGTCTCTAAATAAATAAATAGATGTTAAAGGGAGATAAAATCCAGAACTATGGAAATATCCCATGGAATGAAACAGTGAAATGCATTTTTTTCCCACTGAATTGCATTGACATTCCAAAAGATAAGAACCCAGGGCCCTTCCCCTTCTTTTCCCAAAGGGAATATGTTCCTATTAGGGAGATAGTTTTTCTCCCTCCTTTTAAAGGGAAGCAGGTAATGCGTATACAAGCTCACAATTCATATTTTTAGGGTTTCTCCTTTTTGGTTTCTATACACAGGCCTATCTATCTGTCTCTCTGCATGACCCAGAAAGGGAAAAGATTGGGAGAAAAGAAATCAATGTGCTTGTAAATCATGTGTTTACTTTCTGGATAATATTAATAAATATGAATTTTCAAAAATGATCATTATCAATGGAGCAAAAATAGAAAAAGACCAAAGCTTTTATATGCAAGTTATTTCTTACAAATTACTGATGACATTAGAAGTGTTTGGACTGTTTTCCCCTAAATTGATCCATACTCATTTGTTTGAACTGTTAAATATTTTATTAATGAGAAAAAAATTGGGACAAGTTGTTGGGCTGATACAGCTGAAGGGAAGCTTTTGTTATTTAAAATATGGGGCAGGGATTATTTAGGAGAAAACTTAATTATTTTCTGTTCATCAATGGAAGGATGAAAGCTCTGCAATCTCTCATTCAGCCTTGGGCAGTATAAATTTTGAAACCCTATTAAGTGACTTGATCATTTACTTCTGAACTTCTTGTCTGTAAAATTTTCATCAGCTTTGATCATAAGGAACACTTTTATAAAATATGCTGTGCTTTCAATGTTGTATCTACCTTGATTTTTTCTTATCTCTGTCTCATACCATACTTAAGTGTAAGAAATTTAGGGGAACTAAAGGAAATAAGCTACCTGATCCTCTTTCATCCATGTAATTTCTCCTGTTCTTATAAAATAGAATAGAGCAGGGAGTTTCACCCTACTCTGACGCCATGTAATGCCTGATTATGAAAGACACTCATTCTGCTAAGCTCCTTTCCGTTTAATGTGGTCAATTCAGACAGCTTTCAGAGACAGACACTAGGAGTTAGATTCTTTATGAAATAAGTGGAAAATCTTTGTCCTATGAGGATCTACTTTTCTTTATGGATCTTCTATCGGGGATTAAATTGCAATAATTTTTACATTTTTATCAATAACTAATGAGTCTAAATTGTTAACAATTATGTCAGATGAGATACAAAACATTGACACATTCAGTTTATTTAAGTTTTCACAAAATATTCGAAATATAAAAACTTCATGATAATTTTTAAAAAGCTGAAAGATGTATTGGTTTTTATGTAAGGTAGAGGGTTTGTATATGAGAGAAAAGGGAAAAGGGAAAAATAAAAAGAAAAGAGAAAGTTGAAAATAAAGGGATAAAAAAATAGAGGGTAGACAATGAGGAAAGAAAGGTGAAAAGTTGAAGTATGTATTCAAATATTATATAAACATATTATATCATACATAATAATGCATAATGTATTGAAATGTATTAGTTTGAACAATGACAGTATTCTTTTAGTTTTTGCTTCCTTCATCATGTTTTCAGTAAAATAATATTCCGATTAATGTATACTTGATAGCTTTTATATGTTGATACATGTGGAGAATTTTAGTGACAACTAATGATAACAATTTAGTCAACATTTATTGAGAATGTACCATGTCACAGATACACTGGGTCTTTGACAAACATATAACGACATATATCAGCCATTATGGTATCATACAGAGTAGTTTCACTGCCCTAAAAATTCTCTGTGCTCAGCCCATTTCTCTCTGCCTCTCTCCTAACCTCTGGAAACCACTGATCCTTTTACTGCCTCCATATTTTTGCCTTTACCAGAATGGCATGTAATTAGAATCATACAGTATTTAGCCCTTTCAGATTGGCTTCTTTCACTTAGTAACAAAGTTTCCTTGATGTGTTTTCATGAATTGATAGCTCATTTATTTTTTGTGCTCATTAATATTCCATTGTCTGGATGTTCCACTGTCTATTCATTTACCTGTTGAAGGATATCTTGGTAATTATGAATAGAGCTGTCACACATTCGTTTGCAGGTTTTGGGGGCATAATTTCTCAGTTCACTTTGGTAAATACCAAAATGTTGAATTGCTGGGCTATATGGTAAGAGTATGTTTGCTTTTATTTTAAGAATTCCAAGGTGTTTTTAAAAGTAGTTATACCATTTTGCATTCCCACTAGCAATACTTGAGAGTTCCCATTGAACTGCAACTTTGCCAGCATTTGGTGGTGTAAGTGTTTTGGAGACATATTCATTATTGATCAGAGAATATTATATAGTAAGAAAAAGTTATTAGAAACTCAGAGGACTTGGCTAAAATTTCACCTGGATGTATTAAAGATCTAGTCACACAAATTAATGTAAATAGAAAAGGAGTGTCAAAAACAGTTCCTGAGTACTATATCTCAGGAATGACACTTATACACTGTGTTGTAAAATTAAGATATTTCCACTGTACGTAATTCAAATTACTTTAAATTTAATACAGTATATCTACTTACGCTTTGACAGACACATGTAGGTTAAATTCATCCTGCTTTTTCAAGAAGTTGGGGACATACAAATGTATTCACCTAAGTTAATCTTCAGTATCCATTAGTTTTATTCTTTATTTTTTGGATTTAAAATTTATGAAATATGGTGTGGTGATGTCCTCTTTAGTCCCAGCTACCTGGGAGGCTGAGGAGGGGGAATGGCTTGAACCCAGGGGTTAGAGTTTGCAGTGAGCCATGATCATGGCATTGCACTCCAACCTGGGTGGCAGAATGAGACCCTGATGCTAATAAGGAAATAAATAAATAAATAAATAAATAGAAATTTACTCAATGCTTTACCTAGAATACGCCAGGCATTTGTTAAACTTGGGAATAAATGTATGAATAAATTATGGCTTTGTTTTAAAATACTGTATTAGTCAAAGTTGTTTTGGTTAAATGTGACAGAAACACCACTCAAACTGCTAAAGCATAAATGGGAATTTATTGTTCAAATAATGAGAGCTCAGTAGCAGGCTAACTTAAGGAGTTTAGAGTTCTTTACATGTTTTTTCCTGCCTCTGTCTCTTTTTTTCATTGTCTTTCTCCTTCAGAATTTATCATTTTATTTTATCACCCTTCTTTTTTGATACAGATGAATTCCACTGGGGTGATAAAGGTGAGAACACTGCTACAAACAATTCCAGGAATACACCATTTCTATTTATAGTCTTAGAGAAAAAGAGAGCTTTTCTCTCTGTTAACATACCTGTAAACCCTGATTTGGCTTACCTCAATTGAAATATATTCTCATCTCTAGGGACTTTTGTGAATTATAATGCCTAGAGTTAGAAGGTGACATTATATTGAGTGGGTACAATAAGTGTTTCCGTGCAGATAATTTGAAGAACTCACAAGGGTCCATCAGGTATACTCATATAATACTTTAATCAAGATAAGGATATGCTGTAGTAGGATAAATGAAGCACGGGCAAGCATTGTGGACCCAAAGATTTTTCAGTACCCTTTTATAGTTTCATAAAAATGCTTCATCTCTGAATTATGCATTACCAAGATATGTTCAAGAAATTTTCGTTTCAAAAGTGCTTCAGCAAAAGTTTCCAGTGGGCTCATTTATGTGCCACTGATCATGCAACGAACCAGTCTGTGTAATCAGTTATAACAGGAATAAACTACCAATCTATACATCCCAAAACAATGTAAAAAACTGACTTTGAGCACCACAAGGGGAATATGAACCTTAAACAAAAGATTACGAATTATTTTCTATCTTCATTATTTTTACCTTAGTCAAAAGTTAGTACTAGACTTCAGATGTTGCCAGAAGTAAGCATAGAACTATGCTAGTCTAACTGAAAGATAACTTTACCTTACAGAAAGTATGTTATATGTGTTATAGGATATGAGGAGGGTGATATGGTTTGGCTCTGTGTCCCCACCTAAGTCTCAGCTCGAATTGTAATCCCTACGTGTTGAGGGAGGGAGGTGATTGGATTACAGGGGAGCTTAATCCATGCTGTTCCCATGCTGGTGAGTTAATTCTCATGAGATCTCATGGTTACATAAGTGTTTGACAGTTCCTGCTACACAGTCTTCTCTCTCACTTGCTGCCATGTAAGACATGCCTGCTTCCCCTCTGCCATGATTGTAAATTTCCTGAGGTCTCCCCCACCTATGCAGAACTGTGAGCCAATTTAACCTCCTTTCTTTACAACAGTTCTTTACATCAGTGTGAAAACAGACTAATACAGTAAACTGATACCAGAAGTGGGGTACTGCTATAAAGATACCTGAAAATGTGGAAGCAGCTTTGAAACTGAGTAACAGGCAGAGGTTGGAACAGTTTGGAGGGTGTAGAAGAATACAGGATGAGGTGGAAAAGTATGGAAATTCCTGGAGACTTGATGAATGGTTTTGACCAAAATACTGATAGTTATATGGACAACAAAATCCAGGCTGATGTGGTCTCAGATGGAAATGAGAAATCTATTGAGAACTGGAGCAAAGGTCACTCTTACTATGCTTTAGCAAAAAGACTGGTGTCATTTTGCCCCTGCCCTACAAAACTGTGGAACTTTGATCTTGAGAGGAATGATCTGAAATTAGAACTTATATTTAAAAGGGAAGCAGAGCATAAAAGTTTGGAAAATGTGCACCCTTACAATGCAGTAGAAAAGAGAAACACATTTTCTAGGGAGAAATTCAAGCCAGCTGCAGGAATTTACATAAGTAACGAGGAGCCAAATGTTAATCATTAAGACAATGGAGAAAATGTCTACAGGGCATGTCAGAGATCTTGGTGGCAGCTTCTCCCATCACAGGCCCAGAGGCCTAGGAGGAAATACGGTTTCATGGGCAAGACCCAGGGTCCCTGCTATTCTATGCAGCCTTGGGACATGGTGACCTGCATCCCAGCCCCTTCAGCTCTAGTTGTGGGGGCCAAGGTACAGCTCTGGCTGTTGCTCCAGAGGGTGCAAGCTCCAAGTCTTGGTGACTTCCACGTGGTGTTGGGCCTGAAGGTGCACATAAGTAAATAACTGAAGTTTGGAAATCACTGCCTAGATTTCAGGGGATATTTGGAAATACCTGAATGTCCATACAGAAGTCAGATTCAGGGGTGGAGTCCTCATGGAAAAACTCTGCTAGGGCAGTACAAAGGGGAAATGTGGGGTTGGAGTCCTCACACAGAGTCTGCACTGGAGCACTGCCTAGGGAAGCTGTGAGAAGAGGGCCACCATCTTCCTGACTCCAGAATGGTAGATCCACTGACAGATTGCACTGTGAGTCTGGAAAATTCACAGGCACTCACGCCAGCATGTGAAGGAGCTGCCCAAGGCCACGGGAGCCACCCCTTGCATCAGCGTGCTCTAGATGTGAGACATAGAACCAAAGGAGATTATTTTGGAGTTTAAGATTTAATAACTGTCTCACTGGATTTTGGACTTGCATGGGGCCTGTAGCCACTTGTTTTGGCCAGTTTATCCCTTTTGGAGTGGGACATTTACCCAGTGCTGTACCTTCATTGTATCTAGGAAGTAATTAACTTGCTTCTGATTTTACAGGCTTATAGACAGAAGGTACATGCCTTGTCTCAGATGAGACTTTGGACTTGGACTTTTGGGTTAATGCTGGAATGAGTTAAGACCTTTGGGGACTATCAGAAAGGCATGATTGGTTTTGAAATGTAAAAAGACATGTGATTTGGGAGGGGGCAGGGGTGGAATGATATGGTTTGGCTTTGAGTCCCCATCCAAATCTCATCTCAAGTCTTTTCTCATGTTTAGGGAAGGAGGTTATTGGATCATGGGGGTAGTTCCCTCCATGCTGGTCTCATGAGAGTGAGTGAGTTCTCGCAAGGTGTGATGGTTTTATAAGTGTTTGACAGTTCTCCTGCATACTTTTCTCTCTCACCTGCCACCATGTAAGATGTGCCTGCTTCCCCTTCCAACATGATTGTAAATTTCCTGAGGCCTCCCAACCCGTGCGAAACTGTGAGTCAATTAAACCTTCTTTCTTATGAATTACCCAATCTCAGGCAGTTCTTTATAGTAGTGTGAAAATGGACTAATACAGAGAATATCTTTTCCTATGGTGGAAAAATCTGAACAAGTTACTCTGATATTAGAAAAGACCAAAAAGAAAGTGAAAAATTGAAGACCCAGGTAGAGAAGACATAGTAATTTGATCAGTCAGGATACATGATGGATTTGGAGAAGACAAAAATATAATGAAGAGAAGTGTGTACTTAACTTAAAAGAAAATGGTGGATGACTTTTTCTTGAGATGGAAAAGAGGGAGGCAAGGCTAATTTATATAAGCAGACTATGGTCAGTAAGAGAAAAATATCTAAGCTAGTTCTCAAAAAGAAATGACAGCAAGAATGTCAAACTTGTGAAATGCACCTGTCACTATGAGTATGTAACCAGAGTTCAGACTAGACATAAAATTCAGAGGAGAAAGATGTTTTATCTTTTGTTGAATTCTAAAATGGTTCTCTTTGTTTTGCCTCAAAAAAGCCTGAGTTGTGAGTAGGTGGTTCTGTCTTAGGAAGAAAACCATACAAGTTACAACACGCCAAAATCTTAAATGGTCTAAAACTCAAAATGTTTTCAGTGCCAAGATGATTCCACAAGTAAAAAATTTTATACCTAAACTGCTATAATAGGTCACAGTCAAAAGTTTATTTTATATACACAATTATTTAAGATATTATATAAAATTACTTTCAGGCTATGTGTATAAGGTATACAAAAAACAAATTTTATGTTCAGACTTGGGTTCCATCTCCAACCTCATTATGTATATGTTAATATTCCAAAATCCTTAACATTCTAAATCCAAAACCCTTCTGATGCGAAGCATTTTGGGTAACAGTTACTCAATCTGTATCTAATTTAGGCTTTGTATGTACACATTGGGCTATATTTATTTGTCATGACAGTAAGAAGCTAATTGATAAATTGGCCTATGTTGATTCAGAGAGACCGAGAAGCCTTGACCTTTCCCAGTGAAGGAATATGGGGTGCTCAGATTTTAATGAAGTGCCAAATGTTTGGAGTTGGAAAAAAGAGGAATGAAAGAAACTGTACAGGATACAAAAGGGCTTCAACCAGTCTATGGAGTCAAATAATCTAGTTAGAAAAAGAAGACTAGGCTCCAGAAAAAAAGCACATAGCTCACTGCAGCCTTGTGGACATAGTAAAACACCTTCACACAACCAATATACCATCGTTGGGGGAAGGAAAGAAATTTTGCAATTCTGAAAGACTCATGCTTTGCTCATAAGTAAAGTACTCCTAACACATTATTTAAACCAATACCATATTTGTTAAATTAAACATTTAAACTAAAAACTGAAAGAGAAATTCTTTGAACCACTGAAGTCTGAAAGGGTTATTTGGCAAGTATAGGTTGCCTGACACACATTAAAAAATGAGATGTAAGAGAACATTCTGGATCTTATTAGAATAATTGTCTATGCATTATATTAACTTGATTATGTCTTTGATTTTTGAAGAGACCAAAGTTCTCACATTTAAAAGAGCTAAGTTTCTTTACAATTATATTACCTCCTATGATTACTTTCAAAATCTTTTCTTGTCACTTTGATTAAGTAGGTAACAGACATGGCTTGGTTCTGTGTCCCCACCAAATCTCATGTTGAATTGTAATCTCCAGTGTTGGAGGTGGGGCCTGGTGGGAGGTGATTGGATGAATCATGGGGGTGGATCCTTCAGTAATGGCTTAGCACCATCCCCTTGGTGCTGTTTTCATGATAGAGTTTTTGCAAAATCTGGTTGTTTAAAAGTATGCAGCACCTCCACCCATTTCTTCCTGCTCTAGCCATGTGAAGTACTGACTCCCCTTTCATCTTCCTCCATGATTTTCCCTGAGGCTCCCCCAGAAACCAAGTGGATGCTAGCATCATGCTCACGTATACCTGTAAAACAATGAGCCAATTAAACCCCTTTTCTTTATAAATCACCCAGTCTCAGGTATTTTTGTATAGTAATGCGAGAATGGACTAATACAGAAAGTTGGTGCCGAGGAGTGGGATTTTGCTATAAACATACCTGAAAATGTGGAAGCAACTTTGAAACTCAGTAATGGGCAGATGTTGGAAGAATGTGGAGGGCTCAGAAGAAGACAGGAAGATGAAGGAAAGTTTAGGATTTCCTAGAGACTGCTTGAATAGTTCTGACTGAAATGCTGATAGTGATATGGAAAGAGATAGCCAGGCTGATGAGGTGTCAGATGGAAGTGAGAAACTTATTGGACACTGGAGTAAAGGTCGCTTTTGCTATGCTTTAGGAAAAAGCCTGGCTGTATTATGCCCCGGTCCTAGAGATCTGTGGAACTTTGAACTTGACAGTGATGATTTAGGGTATCTGGTAGAAGAAGTTTTGAAGCCCCAAGGCATTCAAGATGTCACCTGTCTGCTTCTAACAACCTATGTTCATATGAATGAGCAAAGAAATGATGTAAATTTGGAACTTATATTTAAAAGGGAAGCAGAACATAAAAGTTTGAAAAATTTGTAGCCTGGCCAAGTGGTAGAAGAAACAAAACAAAACAAAACAATAGAAACACTACCAGGAGAGGAATTCAAGCAGGTTGCAGAAATTTGCATAAGTAAAAAGAATCCAAGTGCTGATAGTTAAGACAATGGAGAGAAGGTATCAAAGGCATTTCAGAGACCTTTCTGACAGCCCATCCCATCACAGACCTAGAGGTCTAGGAGGACTGAATGCAGGACTGTTCCAGCTCCAACTATGGTTCAAAGGAACCCAGGTACAGTTTGGACCACTGCTTCAGGGGGTGCAAGCCATAAGCCTTAGAGGCTTCCATGTGTTGTTAAGCCTGTGGGTGCACAGAGTGCAAGAGTTGAGACTTGGAAGCCTCGGCCTAGACTTCAGAGAATGTATGGAAAAGCATGGATGTCCAGGCAGAAGCCTGCTGCAGGGGCTGAGCCCTCATGGAGAACCCCTACCAGGGTGTTGCAGAGGAGAAATGTAGGGTTGGAGCCTCCACACAGAGTCTTCATTGGAACACTGCCTAATGGAGTTGTGAGAAGAGGGCCACCGTCTGCCAGATCCCAGAATAGTTTGCACCATGTCCCTGAAAAATCTGCAGGCACTCAATGTCAGCCCTTGAGAGCAGTGATGAGGGCTGTGTCCTGCAAAGCCACAGGGGCAGAGCTGCCCAAGGCCTTTGGAGCCCAACCCTTGCATCAGTGTTCCTTGGATGTGAGACATGGAATCAAAGGAAATTATTTTAGAGCTGTAAGATTTAATGACTGCCCTGACTGGTTTTGGACTTGCATGGGGCCTGTAATCTTTCTTTTGGTGAATTTCTCTCTTTTGGAGTAAGAAGCTAGGAAAAGGCAATGAAAGGCTTTTACCTAGAACCTGCAGAGACAACATGGCCCTACCACCTCCTACTATAAGTGCCTATACCCCCATTTTATCTTGAAGGTAACTAACTTGTTTTCAATTTTACAGGCTCATTGGCAGAAGGGACTAGCCTCATCTGAGTCTTTGAACTTGAACTTTTGAGTTAATGCTAGAATGAGGTAAGACTTTGGGGGACTGCAGGGAGGCCATGATTGTATTTTTTAATGTGAGGACATGAGATTTGGGGGGGGGCAAGGATGGAATGATATGATTTGGATCTATGTCCCCACCAAATCTCCTGTAAAATTGTAATCCTCAGTGTTGAAGGTGGGGTCTGGTGGAGATGACTGGATCATGGGGGTGGATCCTTTATTAATGGCTTAGCACCGTCCCCTTGCTGCAGTCCTTATGATAGAGCTCTCACAAGATCTGGTTGTTTAAACATGTGTAGCACCTCCCTGCCCCCTTCTCCCTGCTCTAGCCATGTGAAATGCAGGCTCACCTTCACCTTCCACCATGATTGTAAGTTGCCTGAGGCTTCCCCAGAAGCCTAGAAGATGCCAGGACTTTGCTTCCTGTATAGCCTGCAGAACTATGAGCCAATTAAATGGCTTTTTAAAATAAATTACCCAATCTTTGTTCCTTTCTTTCCACAGTTTTCAGGTAATTAATGATCCAATCTCAGGGTTTTTTTGTTTTTGTTTTTGTTTTTGTTTTAGTTTTTTTTTACAGCAATGTGAGAATAGATTAATACAGTAAGTGTTTTTTGGTAACCCATTAGCCTACCTGTAGCAAGTTGAATAGTGGCCTTTAAAAGTTTATATTCATTTGAAATCTCAGAATGTGACCTTATGTAAAAATAAGGTCTTTGCTGATATAATTAGTGGAGGAGGTCACACTGCATGGGATGGGCCCTAAATACAATGACCTGTGTCCTTATTTGAGATGAGATGGCACAAAGGAACACACACAGTGAAGAAAATTCTTGTGAAAAAGAGACAAATATCTGTGTGATATTTCCATAATTTAAGGAATGCTGAAGATCACAGGGAGCCCTCAGAAGCTAGGAAAAGGCAATGAAAGGCTTTTACCTAGAACCTGCAGAGACAACATGGCCCTACTACCTCTTGATTTCAGAATTCTGGTCTCCTGAACTGTGAGTGAATATAATTATGTTGGTTTTTGCTACCAAGTTTATGGTAATTTTTTATGACAACCCTAAGAAATTAATACAGACTTTGGTATTGGGAAGTGGGTGCTGCTGTAATATGTATTTCAAAATGTGGAAGTGGTTTTGGAATTAGGTAATGAGTAGAAGGTTGAAGAATTTTGAAATGTTTGATAGAAAAAAATCTAGTTTATCTTGAAGAGATGATTTGTAGAATTATAGGCACCAAATGTGATGAGGGCTTTGATGAAAATAAGGAACACAGGAGAGAAAACTTCTGGCATTTACAGAATACATGCTATCATTATGAATAAGACGTTAAAATATAAACATAAGGTGAGGTGTCAGAAGAAAATGAGAAACATAATATTGGAAAAGAGAAGAAAGGTGATCCTGGATGTAGAATGTCAGAAAATTTGGCTGAAATGTGTTCAAATATTAGGTAGAAAGTAGAACTATAAGTAATGGACTTATATGTTGAGCTAAGGAGATTTTAAAGCAGTGTTTAGAAGGTTTGGCCTGTTTTCTCTTTGCTGCTTATAATAAAATGAAAGAAGAAAAAGATAAATTGAGGATGAAATTCTTAAGCAAAATGGAATCAACACTAGATGGTTTGCAAAACTCTCAGCCTATCCAGATAGCCATAGATGAGAAAGTATGTTTTATAGAAAACATGAAGAGTGTTGCTCAACAACCTTTTGGTAAAGAGTTCAGACGTGTGATTCATGGAGTCAATAAAACATTTGAGCAGAATCCATAAACAGAGAGCAGGTTCTAGGGGAAGAATTTGAGGAGGGAGATTGACACACATAAAAATCAACAAGGTGTTTGAGAATGTTATATTGGGAGACACACTGAAAGTGCAGACAGAAAGGAACAAAGATGGAATAAAATGAAGGAGAAATGACTTGGAGGGCACAGTTTCAGATGTCAGAGAGGGAGAGGCTGCTGACAGTGCCAATGCCCAGAAGGTAGTTTCCAACTACAGAGATGCCATAGGCCTAGAAGGTACAGCCACAGGCCAGAGGGCAGAGAAATGAGTCAAAGAATTATTCTTAGGCCTTGAATCCTAATATAGTTTGCCTTGCCAGCTTTCAAATTTGCTTGGCATCAGTGACCTCTTTATTTCTTTCAATCTTCCCTTTTAGAAAAGATTAAGGAATGAGAATATCTATCTTATGCCTATTCCAACTTCAGAGGGAGCATCACTCTGTAGAAACCTTGATTTGAACTTCTGGCCTTCTGCACTGGAAGAGAGTAAATTTCTGTTGTTTTAAGCTACCAAGTTTGTGGTAATTTCTTATTGCAGACTAGGAAACTAATACACACTTTTTATTAAGTGTTCAAAATATTCTGATGGTTTTTGATATTTTATCTTCCTGAGATTGACCCCAAAAAATATCCTTTGCCCTTGCAGTTGTCTTCAAAATGTTTCTAAGTGTCCCTTGAAAAATCGCAAAGATTTACTTCTTAACCTTATAAAACTTGAAGTATTAAAAACAGTTAGGTTTATTTGGTGTGCGATTCATGATGAGTTGCATGGCAAGAGCTATTAAATCAAAAAAAGATACTAGTCTGCCTTAGGTTAAATTTACATTGGTAAAATATTATTAAAGATAATATTTTAGAAGCTCTAAAGTCTAAGAAAAGTTCTATAGATTTGCTAATGTCCTAATTGTTTATAATTTTTGTTTATATTTATCAGAATTATGTTTCTGGTCCTGCTTTGCCTATTATCACAAGAAAAATATAGTTATCTCAGTTATAATTTTTTATTATTTTTTATTTATTTTTTTATTTTTTTGAGAGGGAGTCTCACTCTGTCACCCAGGCTAGAGTGCAGTGGCACAATCTCGGCTTACTACAACCTCCACCTCCCAGGTTCAAGCGATTCTCCTGCCTCAGCCCCCCAAGTGGCCTGGATTACAGACGTCCACCACCACGCCCAACTAATTTTTGTATTTTTAGTAGAGATGGGGTTTCACCATGTTGGCCAGGCTGGCCTCGAACTCCGGACCTCAGGTGATCTTCCCTCCTCGGCCTCCCAAAGTGCTGGGATTACAGGCATGAGCCACCACGCCTGGCCAATTTCTTTTATAAAAAATGCTAACGTGGCTATAATTTTATGTTTAGAATTTTAATCTAGAATCTTTTAGGGTAGTGGCTTTAAATGAGGGATTTGCATCATTTACTCCGGGGTTTTATTAACACAGAAATGTTTAGGACCTAATTCACACTTAAAAATTTTGTTTACTTGATCATATGTATTTGATGTTTTCTAACTATATGCTTGAAATATTCGCAGTGTATTACGTAGCAGAATTATCATGTGTTTTTCTTGTACAAGTTATATTTATTTTTAAAGATTATATGTAATATTCAGCCTTTTAAAAAACAGAGTTAATCATTTTGTGTGTAGATAGATAACTTGTCTACAACTTTTTTTGGATTCACTTTATTACCTTGCTTGATTTGCCACAGAAAGATCAAATTTCTTTGTCAGTGCATTATTCTTATAATAAACTTTCCTCAGAGTTTTAAGTTTTGAACGTTATCAGTAATAAGTTAATTATGGGCATTTTAATATTTTATGAGCTAAAGGCTTTGTTGTTGTTGTTCTTTTATTTTAATGCTTCTCCGAAAGTCCTTGTAATCAGCCACATGCTTATGTATTTCATCTTCAGTGAAAAACTGCTATAAAGCTCCAGTGAAAAGGACTATGCCAGGTACTATTGGGCACAGATGATGTAACCAACTTTAAGGCCATGCTAATGTATTATTGAGTCAGAATTTCCAGAACTCTAGTGGAGAAGCAGATGGATTGATTAGATTGTCAACTCAAGATGGGGTGGAATAGAAATTAATTAGATAGTAAAGAACAAACAAATGAGGGATGCTATGATTTTTTTTGTTCAGAATACTGTTGATGTTTTAATCTTCTATTTTCAGGATATATTAGGAAGCCCTTTTGTCTTCCTAAGTTACCTATAACTCAAAACAATTTAGTAGAGTCTGCTTTTGTAAATAGACAAAAATTATATCTTATTCTACCTACCTGATCCCTCAAGGATTTAAAATAAATATTAAATATATTTATTTTCATAGCAATATAATTATTTACATAGGTTCGATAAGAATGTATCTTCCTCAATATACATAACTGGAAACATTGGTTATTCAAATGTCAACCAAAATTATTAAATGGATCTGAATCCAGTTTTAAAGAGTTTAGCCAAATGAAAAGCTAGGAATAGCCATTTGGGAGACGCAGGCTCCAGAGAAATGGGATCAGTGGTTCACAATTAAATATAAGTTCTTGCTTATATAGGCGGAAAAGAAATAAATTTAACAGAATTACAACATTTTGTATATCTGGCTGGCTTATGAGTTACAACAAATTAATTATTGTTTTATTTTTCATACAGGTTGTTTCCATTTCTTTTTAAGTTTAAGAGTATATTTTACATTCCATCTTAAGACAATGTGACAGCTGTGAGTCTTTTCATAAGAAAGAGAAGAAGGCAGTTAGTCTATAATGAAGATGAACTGTCCAGAGCATGTGAAGGGGAAAGGGGTCTTCCCTGGCACCAATCAGTCATTTATATTTTACAAAACAGTGCAGGTAAGGAAGAGGCTAATCTTTAATCATAGAAACAAAAACTACAGTTTCCTAGGTTAAAGCTGTCTGTGACATGACTCAAGTCCCATAATTACACTTTTTTAAGTTCAAAATAATTGGGAATAACTTAAATTTTAATGACTTATTTTTCACATTTTCTGTCTTCTTATCAAGAACTTTCAAAGAAAGCATCTTAGATGATAATATGATTTGACTGTGTCCTCACGCAAATCTCATCTTGAATTCTATTATAGTTCCCATAATCCTCACATGTCATAAGAGGGACCAGTAGGAGGTAATTGAATCATGGCAGTGGCTATCCTCGTGCTGTTTTCCTAATAGTGAGGCACCTTTTCTCAGGGCAGTGGGAGAGAGAAGTGCTGAGCAAAGGAGGGAAAGCCCCTTTTAAAACCATCATCATAATATGATTACAATAGGTGAACATATCTCCTTTTACTAATAAGGAAGCACAATTTCTGGAAACATTTTTGTTGGTCTGCTTGTTATAATTTCAAATGGAGGTAACTGGTGCTTGAAGGAAGTCAGTCTCAGGTTTCGCAAAAACAGTGGAAGAACTTTTCGCTAAGAGATTTTTAACAACCTTGGTTAATATTGCCAATTGTTTACCAATCTAGATAACCGGGGGTGATAAGTACAATAGACATTGTATAGAATAGGTCCGATTATATATACTGATTAAATTATGTGTCCAGTGAAGTCGGTGCTTCTGTCACTATGAGGTTCTAGAAAAACCCCTCAAATTGAAATGAAAAAATATATATAATTTTCCTTACTTCTTTTTTTTTCTTTTTATTTTGTTTTGAGACAGAGTCTCGCTCTG
This sequence comes from Pongo pygmaeus, assembly GCF_028885625.2. Classification (NCBI taxonomy): domain Eukaryota; kingdom Metazoa; phylum Chordata; class Mammalia; order Primates; family Hominidae; genus Pongo; species Pongo pygmaeus. Next base: position 13,036,136 of record NC_085930.1, on the reverse strand, counting down.
TCGCCCAGGCTGGAGTGCGGTGGTGCGATCTCGGCTCACTGCAAGCTCCGCCTCCCGGGTTCCCGCCATTCTCCTGCCTCAGCCTCCCGAGCAGCTGGGACTATAGGCGCCGCCACCACACCCGGCTAATTTTTTGTATTTTTAGTAGAGACGGGGTTTCACCGTGTTAGCCAAGTTGGTCTCGATCTCCTGACCTCGTGTTCCGCCAGCCTCGGCCTCCCAAAGTGCTGGGATTACAGGCGTGAGCCACCACCGTGCCCGGCAATTTTACTTACTTCTAAGGCCATTGATCTTCCGCAAGGAAATGACTCTACCCAGTAAGAAAGCATGCAAATCATTATCAGGGCATATTATAGCCTCAGCAGAGTGGCAGTTGGATAAAATCTAGTTGCCGTATTTCAAAGGGAGCCTCAGGTAAAGGAAAGTGTCCTTGGGAACAATGGGATAGTTTTCCTGGATTATACTTTGGGCAAATATGTCAGTGGTTGTATACCTTATGACCCATAGTTGGAGAAGGTTTTCAATAATACTGTTTTCCTTAAGCAACCATTTTGCCAAGTGAGTTAGACCATCTACATAAATTAAAAAGAATAACAGTAATTTAGCAGGAAATAGGGGTGAATTATTAGGTGTATACTATATCTCACCTTTTGGGGAGTTTTTTTCCATTTTTATTTTCCAACTTTTTTTTTCTGATTTTGGGACTTTGGATCAAGTTACTTTTATGACAAATTCAGATGCTTCTTTAAAAGTTAATATAAGTTGGTTTTCCTGTTTAGATATGTTTAGAATAGCTCTCTTTGCTACCTTCTCAGCTAGCTGATTTCCTCTGCTTTCTGGAGTATCTGATTTGGAATGACCTGGGATTTTAATAATGGCCAGTGATTTTGGCCAGCAGTAGCTGTTAGGCCTGTTAAGTGGCTCAAGTACTTTACATGTAAGTACTTTACCTGTTTTTGACAAAATCGAAGTTTCTGTTTTTAGATAACTTTCATTTTAGATAACCCTGCTTTAAGGAAAGGTCATCATTGTATTTTCTTCCAGTTGACTACCTTTTGGAAGACTAAAGGCATGGCTACAAGCAGAGCCTTTGCAGTTTCACAGGCATGCCTACAGTCTTCTTCTGAACCTGTACGGAAATCCTGTAGGGGATTTATCTAAAGGGCTCTATCAATCCTTAGCCTTACTTTCTGAAACTAACATGTGAACTAGTTGATATAAATCAGAAAAGCAGGGTCACACGCTTGAATATTTAGTTTAAATTCTTTGGCAAAGCCAGTAGAGCCCTGATGAGGTTCGGGAAAATCCTTAATTGTGCCTTTAAGTTCTATCTTTGGCCATGGCTGATAAAGGCAGGTTCCTGCCCCTTGAGACACACTGATTGTTCATGAAACAAGGCCAGAACTTCAGGGACAGGAGGTGAAGAAAGGGAAGGCAGATCAGGGTAAGGTAAGTCAGACAGTAAATGGGAAGGAGGAAAAGGAGCTAAGGGAAGAGAAGGAGAAGCTTCCGAGGGAGAAGCTTCAGCAGCCTTTTTAAATTAGGAAAGTGTTTTAGATAATCTTTTGTTTTCTCTCTGTAAAGAAATAACTTTATAAGAACCTCTTTTGGATCCTCCCAAATACCACTGGAAAAAACTCTTCCAATTATTCTCTTTCATTCTAGAGCTGGCATTTACTAATTGAAAGCACTAGTAACTAGTTTAGGCACTTCAAAGATACCCTGCCTTGGCTATTTCAATTTAGGTTTGTCACAAGTTATATATGACAATTTATCTAAATCACAACAAGAGGTGGCACCATAAGTATTTTACAGGAATTCAACTGTAAATTGAATTCAACTGTAAATTGAAATCTAAAGATTCTAAAGGTGGTTTCCTCCTTAAGATGGACTCAGTTTTAGTTGGCTGATTGTCCATTATTTATATTTTCCTTTTAGGTGATCAAAGCTAAAAGGAAAGATGTTTTGGATCAAATGTACTGCTTATGGGAATAGCTCCCCAACATGGCGCCCTTTGTTCACTTCTTCTCTCTCATGTGTCACGATGAACGTCAGGAATGGTGGGCTGCTTAAAGCACTGGGAGTTCACCCTTCATGTGGGCCCACCAGTTTAAGCAAATTCCCTTGTATTTTTTTTCTGGTGGGGGAGGGATTCTCTATGAGACTTTTCTGTTTTGTTTTGTTTTCATGAACTATAAACTCCAACCCTGCCACGTGACCTCAGTTGCGTGTGGTGCCTTTTGGCTGGGAAGAGCAGTCTTCTTTCATCTTTGGGGCTTCTCGCATTCTCATTAAGGTCTTTTAAATATATTCTTGGTCACTCAAAAAAAGAATTTAAATGTGCCAATATGAACTGCGCTTCAAAACTTGACAGTTTTAAAACACAAATTTTGCTTAAGCCACCGACATTCACTCTCTTTCTCTTTAACCAGATTTGCATAAGAGAAAAGCTTGCAGCTTTTAGCAAGTAAGACAAACAAAACCTTAACTTCAAAGAAGAGTGAATCACAAACCTGCAAACAGCAGAATCTCTAGAGGAAAAAGAAACACAACTCCTACCTTAAAGCAGTAGAGCTTAAATTCCAGCCCCATGGAGCATGGAATTGGGTCACTTGAATAAAGTCTGACTGTCACCTAAGCCAGGGTGATTTGGAACCCAAGAGGGGCCCTGCTAAGAGCTCCCACAAAATCCAGCGAAGTCGGTTGGATGGAAATTGTTTTGCCAGTAGCAGGTGCTGATTGATGAAGCAGAGGAGGTCAAGGCAAAGGTTCTCTTTGGGTCCCTTCCTGAGGCACCAAATATGTCAACCTGAAATAATCAAAAGGATCAGAGTCCAGTTTTAGAGTTTATTCAAGTGAAAAGCTTGTAAGAGTCATTCCAGAGACAGACTCCAGAGAAATGGAGTCAGTGTTCTGAAGTTAAAAGTTAAGTTCTTATATAGGAAGAAAACAAAGAAAATTAACAGATTTACAAGATTTTCTCAATATGACTCAATTTGAGTTACAGTTTAATCACTTACTTTTTTTCCCTGTATACCTTATTTCCATATCCTTACCAATTTAAAAGAGTATGCTTAACATACCACTTTAAGACAATACGATGGTCGTGAAGTCTTTGTGTGAGAAAGGTAAGAGAGAAGTTAATCTATAATGAAAATCAACAACGAAAATGGAAGGGATCTTACCTGGTGCTTTTCAAAGATTTAAAACATTTTACAAAACAACGTAGGTAAGGGAGAGGCTAATCTATAATCATAGAAACAAAAATTACAGCTTTCTAGGTTACAGATGCCTGCCACGCGACTCAGACCTTATACTCACATTTATTTAAGGTTCAAAATGAGTTCCAACAGCTTACATTTTGAAGTAGTTATTTTCACACAACCAAAGCCTTGATTAGAATGTCATCTTTGAGAATGGTGCTCATTTAATGGGACATGACCAGAAACTTTTAAATAAGTGAGTTTGACTCTATAGAGGCAATGTTTACAAAACCTTCTTGGGACGACTGCCATGGTCAATCACTTAAAATGGTTCCAAGCATTAAAATTGAGTCAGGAAAGTCACTCCTGGGAGATCTAGAAACTTTAGCATGTTTAGGACATCTCAGCAACATAGAATTTTTTCCAAATTAATTAGTACTGCAGATAAAAATCTAGTAAAAATTTAGGGTTGGCTTCCTAGCTTCAAGAAGCTGTTAAGTCCAATTTAATTTTCCTTCTGTAAACTTCTAACAAAGTAATTCAAGAAGACTTAAATCGTAAATTATCGTTCTTGTTGTACCTATGTTAGTAACTAGAATAAATTTAATGATACCAGCCTTATTTTGAAATAAAAGTGATATTTCTTTGAGAGTGTTTTTCATCAAATTGTTACTGGTGGTGAATCTGTATGTGTCCACAGCAACCTCAATTCCTGCCTCCTCAGAAGAAAGAATTTGACTAAGGATCATAAGGCAGAAGGAGAGACAGAGGCAAGTTTCCGAGCAGAAGTGAATGTTGGTTTAAAAGCTTTAGAGCAGAAATGAAAGGAAGTAAATTACACTTGGAAGAAGGCCAAGCTGGCAAATTAACAGATCAAGTGCACAGTTTGACTTTTTGACTTGGGGTTTTACATGTTGGCATGCTTCTGGAGGCTTCCATCCCTTACCCCTGATTCTTCTCTTGGGGTGGACTCTTTGCATGTACAGTGACCTACCAGCATGTGGGAGGGGTTGTACACGCAGTGTGTTTATTGGAGTTGTGCACATGCTCACTTGAGGTGTTCTTCCTGTACCAGCCTGAATATTCCTAGGTCATATACCAGTTAAACTCTGCCTTTTTGCCTCTTAATGCACATGCTTGAGCCCACTCGCCCACCTCCTGAGATCTAATTGGGAAGCTGGTGATTACCAGTTTCAGGTTTGTCTGTTTATTAGGAGGTGTTTATTTTCCCTGGTGCTGGCTGTGACCAATTTTTTTTTTAGAGAGACAGCTAACAACAGCCTGACGGTCATCTGATGGTCACCTGACATTCCTGGGGTGTGTGTGTGTGTGTGTGTGTGTGTGTGTGTGTGTGTGGTGTGCTCTCCTACTGTGCTCATGTCTGACCTACTGTAACCAAATGGGCCATCAAATTAGAGAAAATTTTTGTGTTTCAATAGAAACCTGTATTTTCTACAGTACATTTTTGCAGGTTGTCAATTCCTGTTTTGCACCTCTGTAAATTCCTGATTACTGGCAAGTTTGCTACCACTGTCTTCTCTGGTGGAGGTTCAATTTACATACACTCTATCTCCCACCCCCAGCCCCCCCAAAAAATCCAAAAAACTATTATATGTCGGTTTGGGCATAAAATACCCAGATTAAACACTATATGTATATATATTCCCTTTATCTGGAAAACCCCAAGTAATACAGGATTAGTAGATTAGTTTTGAAATACTGAAAATTGAACTAGATAATACTTTCTTATTTTCAATATTTACCCAATTTTTAATTATTCATTTCCTTCCATACATTCATGGAAGAAACATTTTCACGTTTTTTTCCTATCTCCTACCATGGCAACATTGAGAACTAAAATATAACTATCTAGATCCTTATTGGTATTTTAGGTTGCCTAGCAGCTGTTCCATTTCCCCAGAAACTAAAGATCTGTAGACTAAAACCTAATGACTTCAACTAAACCTCAAAGGAGTCACCACCACAACAGAACATGCATGAAAAGCATTTTTTCCTGGACAATCTGCTGTCTGAATGATATGGTTTGGATCTGTGTCTCCATTCAAAATCTCATCTTGAATTGTAATCCCCACATGTCGAGGGAGAGACCTGTAATCCCCCATATCAAGGGAGAAAGGTAATTGGATCATGATGCTGGTTTACCCCGTGCTGCTCTCACGATAGTGAGTTCTCATGAGACCTGATGGTTTTATAAGTTTGGAAATTGTTCCTTCCCTCTTCTCTTTCCTGCTGCCTTGTGAGGAAGGTGCTTGCTTCTCCTCCATCTTTGGCCATGATTGTAAGTTTCCTGAGGCCTCCCCAGCCATGTGGAACTGTGAGTCAATTAAACCTCCTTCCTTTGTAAGTTACTCAGTTTTGGGAATTTTTTGTAGCAGTGTGAAATGGACTAATACACTGAACCACGTAGGAAATCTGGCAAAATCCTTGGATCATGCGTGTCTTCATATGACAAATAAACATGACTGTGAAAAACATCACCAAGAGCATCAACATCCTAGTTTTGAGAGTGTAAAGGAAATGAGCGTAATTGAAAGAGTTTCCTTTACCAACCTCTTGACCTCTTGGAATACACTAGACTGTTTATCCTCAGAATTAACTTCTGGCTCTTTTCATTAACACACATTTTATATAATGTCTCTTTTTTAATTGAATCATTTCTTTTTTATTTTAAGCATTCCTTTTTTAGGACACTTTATATTCAAGACTTTAAAACAACTGGCCTTTGCTATCACCTCTCAACAAATGGTCCAACTGGTTTGGCAGGAGCAAGCCCAGATGAAGCCTCAGGCAATTTCTTAGAGACTGTTTTCCTTCACTCAGGAGGTTTATGATCACTTAGGAATTGTTCAACTAGAAGTCCTATTCATTTTGAATAAAAGTGGGTAGGTGCTGATAATGGTAAAGTTTACCTGGGCCCTACACACTTGGAAAACAGGAATGGTTAAGAAATATCCCAGTATTTTGTATTATGAGAAGTTGCTAATTTTCAAGGATTCTCATGCATGTTCTAAGAACTCATCATCTGTACTCTTTCTCCACCCCTCTTTGTGACTACCATAAGAAATTTGGCTCATACTTTCACAGTTCCTCCCAGGCTCCATTCCTTTTTGGGGGATGTTTCTACCTATTATCATAGCCTGAATACCATCGTTTCCTTAATTGCCCAGTACAGTTTTATTTCTCATATCCCTGCCTAAGGAACATTTTGTTATAAAAGCATCAAAGTACAGAATCGAAATCTCTGTAAAAACCTGAGAAAAAAAAAAAACAAAGAAGTTTCAAAGTGATTTCCTGAACTCATATAGTGTCCAATTTATTTATTGTTTAAGTGAGAAAGGCTCAGTACTTATCTCTCCATGAAACAAAATGGTGTTAGAAGGAAAATAAATCACTTATATTAATGTCCAACAGCTTAGCCCAGGATGCTATACAGAGTATCGTGAAATTACCCTGAATTTAACTGGGTATTACACAACAGAGCCAAGAAAATGGGTTTATATTATTTCTTACTTTTTTTTTTATAAGACACAAAAGCCTAAGTACCCAGTCACAAAGATTTCAAAGATTCATTAATATCAATAATAAGTATATATTTTATTTGAAAGAAAATTGTACATCTTCTTTACGCTAAATATATTCTGGGGAAACCTGCATTTTCTAAAATAATCTTCTTAAGTTCTTGAATAGTTTTAAGTACATTAAGAGATGAAAAATAAATGACTTGATGTGACCAATAGTTAAATAATTTTAACATTTACAATTTCAATGTGACAGAAAAAACTATAATTTTACAACATATGAGTTAAGCCATTGCTTTTTTGAAATGCATATTTACAAAAGATCATTACAAAGCTTATTGAAATAATAAGCTGAAATAGTATGATATAATTATTATTTTAGCCCTTGCATATTTAATTTTCATGATAAAAACTGTAGGCCACTTTTGATTTAAGCCTTTCCTTTTTTGGTCTCACATTTCAAGTTTCAAATGTTGCCTCCACTGAGATAACTAGCTGCTTTAGACAAATTGAGATGGAATCAATTTCTCAGAGCAGACTTATGATCTTTTCCTTACTGACTATAATTTAGCATTTCAAAAAGTCACAAAGGATTTTAACCCCCCATAATTCTCATTGACTTTGATAGGAACTGTATTGATCAGTTTTATAGCATCTGTAACCTTTGAATAAGATGAAGAAATTTAAGTGTCATGTGCAGGATAGAGTAACCTAAGACAATACAGATATGGGCAGGATTTTTTTTCAATATCAACAGCAACCTACCAACTACTCTATATGGATGTTTGAAGATAATGGTCTGATTATATAGGTAAACATACTCCCTTTAAAGGTTTAGCTGCCCTAATTGGTTGTAATGATTGATTAGTTGCTTATTAGGTGAAAGCCAAAACACCAATCCAACCACATCTGACATTTAAAGGAAATGTCTTATGACATCACTGGATGTGCCTGCCCATGACCCAATACCCCATTCTCCTTCCATTGAGGAGATATATGCTAAGATGGTCAAAGGCTTGAATCACGTATGTTGCCAGCTACCATTATATCTGAATGCCAGCAAGTAATAAGTCTGGGTTAGCAAAATAAAAATAAAAATGATGAGATCCGATTAACATTAATAAAGCAGCACAAATATATGCTGGGCATCTAAAGAGGCTATTTAGTTGAATGCTAAGTATCTAAGTTGCAGCTCAGGATATCTCTAATGCCCTTCTAATGCTCTTCTTATGCTCTTCTGCTGGGTATCAGGAAAATGCCATGTTTTCTCTTTTGTTATAGTCAAGGAGTAAGCACACAGTGATAATGAACCTATATTGGAAATGCGGAGGGGATGGTAGCCTTAGGAAGGCACAAGGTTACACTTATATTGTTATATCAAGCAAAATATTCATCATTTAAACCAAGTGAAGTTTCTAAATGCCAATTTAAAAACCATGAAATGTCTTTTACAAATATATTACAATCAAGAAGAGTGGGCTAAATATTTTTTCACATCATTTACCAGTGATTGTTGTAAACGTACTTCCACCTTAATTAATAAAAGATGATTTCAAAATGAATAAATCACAAAGGATTTTCTTCTAGCACTTAGCTTAATGATGAATAAATGAAGATGAGAGAATTCTATTGGAACATAAAGACTTTTTTTTTCCTAAAGGTGAGCTAAAATAGCTTTTAAAAATACACAAAGAAAATGTATTTTATTGAAAAGAAAAATCTTCATTCACTGTATTTGACATTAAAGCTAAGGGAAATCTGTAGAAATAAAGTCTCTTCAAAGACCTTTTCATGTGTAGGCGTTCTGATTAACTGATTGAGAAGAGGACAATAATATTTCCCCCCTCAGATTAAAAAAAATTAAAAATAAATGCAGTTAATACAATTGCAATAAAGGAGTCAGTTAAGTGGAACAGTCAATGTTATAGAACAGTGAGATAGCAATAATCATAAAAAAAGAAATTTTAAAACAGGGGAAGAAATAAAAATGCAATTTACTGTTTTGTTAACGGTGGACATTTTATGTGCTTATGAAGATAAATGTCTCATATTTTAGTCATTAATGTATATTTCCAATTTGAGGGCAACTATTCAGTTGAAGTGAGTATTTTAGGGGAGAGAAATGTTTTTCCCACCTTGTTAGTGTTCAGTGTTATTATTAACTGAAGATGATTCTCTCATTATAGTTGGAACACTGAGGTCAAATTGCAGTCTCTGGTCATTAATATCTTGGCGCCCTTGTACAATTTACTCAGATCCCAAAGCTTTGGATTCTTTGGAAACAGAAAGATATTTGAAGAGAAGATCTCCAAGGTTCTTATGGGCACTATTTTTACCTTTTAAAAATCTTGCAACATGACACCAAATAACAGAGAAACAAATAAAGCTCTACAGATTATATACAAATCATTGCTATGCTTGTATCTCCTTCAATTTCATGTGTTGCATCCTAACCCCCAAAGTGATGGTATTAGGAAGGGAGGCCTTTGGGAGATGATTAGATCATGATTTTGATAAACACTTTTATAAAGAGATAATTATAAAATTATCTCTTTTATTAAAAGGGGGAGAGCTAGCTAGCCCCTTTCGGTATGAGAGGAAACAAGGAAGAAAGTGCCGTTTATAAGAAAGTGTGCCCTTACCAGACACCAAACCAGCAGGCACCTTGATCTTAGACTTCTCAGACTCCAGAACTGTGAGAAATAAATTTCTGTTGATTATAAGCCACCCAATTTATGGTAATCTTTTATAGCAACACAAATGGACTAAGATACCCAAACAACCTTATATGGTGTCATTTGCTTATAGCAGTCTTTGCATTTTAGCAAGTACAAGAAGGTTATGAAAACAAAACAAAGCAAAGCATAATGTGTCTGCTTTTTTTAAATATAAAAGACAAAACAAAACATTTGGAAGAATGGAAGTGTTTTTATTTTATTTAACTATGATGGAGTTTCTAACAGAAATAAGAAAATGATGTGAGTTCACTTAAGATTGTTGATAAAAAGCTATCATCCAATGTATGATGAAATGTCATAAAGAAAACCACAAACTTGGTATCAGTGTCAGATAAACTAGAACCCAATATTACAGTTAAACTTTCTACGTCATTTTTCAAAGGCTACAAAAACATTATAAATCAGAATACCGTAAGCATTTTTCACCAGGCGTGGATTGAAAATCCTTTTAAAGGGTAATTAGCTACTTCATCTTTCTCTATGTCAATGACAACCGTTCCTCACAAAAATAAAAGATCTCAGGTATCCAATTTCCGGTCTTTGCTTTGACTCATTGAATTTAGAAAGTAACATAATTGAGCAGAATTTCTCAGTTTGGAAGAACTTCTCAGCTGACCAGCTGCATATATATAATTTAAATACTCTACCTAGATGTAAAAATCCAACTTTTTCACATGACTCTTCCCTATAAGGTACATCACATGAATTGCTTTGGGTACAAAAATGCAAATTTTAAAAAACCATTTTTTTGTTTTATTTTCTTTTTTTGGCTTACTCTAAAATACAATTTAAATGAGTCTATCAAGTCACTGACTTAAATTTTTTAAAACTGATAGAATTTAGAATTGTATGAGGGTGGATTCCTTCCCTTTCCATCCAGGATGGAAAGAGGTGATCCCTTTCTTTTCCATCATAAGAGTCATGAATGGGCACACTCCTATAATAAAAGAAAGATTAACAAGATAAATTTAAAACAAATAGCTTTAATTATAGTTTTATGTGACATGGGAGCCTTCAGAATGAATACCAAAGGACAGGGAAAAGTAACAATTTTTATGCTTAGGTTTGATAAATAATGAACAGCCATATAGAAAGAAGACCAGACAAAAAGGGTGATCTAATTTGGAGTGGAGAAACCCAGCAAGGACTGTCTATTCGGATTCTTTTTTGCCTTTCGGCTAAAACATTTCTTCCTCCTGAGTATGGGGCAGTACCTTTTCTGGAACGGGGTCTTACGACCTACCATCAAACAACGTATGCCAGATAATTTCTTTATGGCCAGTTCTTACCCAGAAAGGTGAGGAAAAGTTTGAGTAATATTTTTAGATTTTTTCACTTGCTTTGGGGAAAATGGTTCCGGTGTCTATGACCTGCCTTGGGGAAAGAGTTTGTAGTTACTATGGCTTGCTCTGGGAGAAGGAGAGGAGGGAGACAGGAACACAGGAGAAAGTCAGAAAGAGACTTTTCTTCTTAGGCTAATTCTGAGGCCTTCTCTTTAGGGTGTCATTCTCTGAGCCCCAACAGTTGGTAAATGCTTTTCAAGAACCTCTACCTTTTCAACAAAGTCTACCGTGTCATATTAAACCTTCTGAAAATTTTACTGACTAGAAACTGAATCATTCCAACTAATGAGGTGAGTATAGATAAAGGTTTTGGAAGCTCTATAACTTTTGGTTCTGAGAGAGGAGGAAGTTAGGGGCTGGTTAGGCACATAGAGAGCGAGGGTTTTGGGAGAGGGAAAGAGAAGGGCAATGTTTACAGGATCAACTGCGGAAGAGCACCTGTACTGCCTCTGCAGCTAATGGGAAGAAATGTGGTTAAGAAGGCTACTTTCCTGCATTCTTGCCTTCCCCTTTTGCCTGGATGTTGTTCAGAAAGGACTTTCTCAACTTAGATCCAGGATCAATAAATCAATCTAAATGTCCTTAACTAGACCCAGCTTATTATAATGTCATTGACATGACATTAGCATTGTGGTTTTAGCACCCCTGTGGGTTTCACTGAGGCACTCATGGGTAATAACCAAGATGGAGTCACTCTGGCCAACCCCAGGAATGTGCCTCCCTAGGAGGGAATTTTACCACTCTAATTTGGGGAAAATCCACAAAAGACTTTCTGGTTTCTGCCACATAAAAGACCCAGAACTCAGCCCCATTTCTGGCAACCTACTCTCAGGCCCCCTCTGTTTGCTGAGAGCTTTCCTTTTGCTTAATAAATACTACTCTACTTACTCTCCAGTGTACGCATGCCTCATTCTTCTTAGCTGTGGGACAAGAACTTGGACCTAGCTGAAATAGGGACTAAGCAGACTGCACCAGTGTGTGCAATGAAGTCACAATTTGAAACTATAAGAAAAACATTATCTTAGGTTCTAGTTTGTCCAATCTGGTACTAATTAGTTAAACAACATTGTCCAGTAGAAGCTTTTGTTGGATTTTATAATTGATTTCTAATCATATGTTAAACTTTGTACAACACTGCATTTATTATTTCTTTGCCAGCAAGCTTCCTCTTATAACTACTTCATAGTTCTGAGAAATAGTGGAGAAGCCTCCTCGTCATTCCACACCCTCTTAAAAGGGGGGAGGCCTGGTGCAGTGGCTCATGCCTGTAATCTCAGCACTTTGGGAGGCTGAAGTGGACAGGTCATTTGAGCTGAGGAGTTTGAGACCAGCCTGGGCAACATTGTGAAACCTCATCTCTGCTGAAAATACAATAATTGGTCAGATGTGGTGGCACCTGCCTGTAGTCCAAGCTACTCGGGAGGTAAGACATGAGAATCGCTTGAAGCCGGGGGGCGGAGGTTGCAGTGAACCAAGATGGCACCACTGCACTCTAGTCTGGACAACAGAGAGAGACTCCATCTCAAAAAAAGCAGGGAGGGAGATAAAATATAATCACCCATGGTCAAACCCTGTGAGTAGTACCTGTTCAGTATTTCGCTATATTTGGGATGACTTGCTTCCCTTATTTATATCCCGCGATCGATGGTAATGGCATTCAATAATGTCTTCTTTCTTATTTGGATACCAACTGGTAGCCTTCTTTTATTTTCTAACTGAGTTACTTTAAAAGACAAAGCTTATAAAAAATTTCATGACATGGTTAAGATATGGAAATTTTTATTCTCTTTCCTTTAATATAACTTTTATATGTTATTCTGTGTGAATTGAATGGCCTAACACCATGTTTTCTTTAGTATGATTTGAATGTTCCATATACTTAGCACTAAATAAAGCATTGCCACATCACAAAGGGCAAAAAAGGTCCCTGGGGACAGCAGAAAGACAATTCATCAACCATTCCTTAGCACACCAACTGTCATGCAGGTACCATCCATGGTACTATGTTTGGCCCTAGCTTTCCCAGGAGTGCTTTGTTTCTTCAACTGATAACATGTGTTACAAAATTCTAATTTTAGATTATAGTTCTGCTCCAAAGATATCCATCTAATTGGGAATCAGAAAGCAGTTATACCTGGGAACTTAAGAAAATGGTAGGGAAAAGCCTCATGATGTTAGGAAGTAGCATGCTTAATCACTTCCTGGTCATCAGTTAGTATTGCCATTAGCAAACATTGCTTTGCAGGCAGGGACATGATATGACATGATACATGGCCTCTCCTAGAGCCAGTAACATGTTCCCTTTGTTGACACCTGATGATTTAAAAATCACGTGTTATTCTGACATTCTACCAGTTGTATCTGGAATGTAACTAAAGATTCTATTATCACATTGTTTTGGACAAACCTAAAACACAGATGAAAGGTAGTGTTGTATTGAGATATACACATTTTATAATATTTGGGTATATAAAACAGAAGTAATCTACAGGAAAAATATTAGCCAGAAAACTATTATTCAGGGCTTGCCTGTGGGTTATAGTAGTATTGCATATAAAGCAAAAATCAGTTGGAGCCAATAAAATGTCTGCTAGCAATGTGGTTTACAATCTCTTCATAGATGCCATGTATCTTGAATTGGGCAATTAATGTGGACATCCAAATTCAGGCAATCCTGTCTTCTTAAAGAAAAAAAAATCTACGTATCAGGTTACATGGTGATGGGAGGGAAGGAAACTCTAGAAAGGGGTTAGATATTTCAGCTATTACTCAAAACTGTGTACACTGGCAAATCATAATGAGTCACTGTGCTGATCCAGATTAAGTAAGTGGAAGAGACATCAAATGACAATGGCAGCCATCATTCCTAGCAAAAGAGCGTATCATGTTTACTTCATAGCTGAAATCAAAGCTTTCTTAGGAAACACACCCTGAAATTGCCTTCCCTAACTCAGTCTGTCCAAGGGCAAACTGCCCTCCTTGATAACTTTCAACCAGTCAGTTTACTCAGGCGAAAAATAAAACAAAATGAAACAAAACAAGACCCATTTCCACAGATCATTTGTGGTTTAAGCCTTTTAAACCTGTCTTTGCTTTTTTTCAATGAGACAATCTACACGATTGACCTTCTCTATGTACGAGTAACTTCAACTCTGCTCTGCTATCTCAGATTAATTATGAATTGTTATTTATTTGAAAATATTCACTTCTTACATTCTCTGAGTAATTATTTGAATATATATATGAGCAATTTTTTAAGCGGACCACAAAGAGAGAAATATATGTAAACTAAGAAATGAATCTTTTGGAGGTGGAGGTTAGCAGGAACATGGTTGACAAATATTTTATAAGTAATTGCTGTGTGCACTGTGTGTACTGTGTGTGGATTTGGGCAGTTCTCCCTATGGTGACTCATATAAGCAACGATGTGTATCTTCTCATGAAGCTAGGCTATCTGTGCCTACCATATAGGTAGCACGTCTGAAGATGACCAAGGTTAGAACATAGTATATCCAGTAACACAGTGAGTCAGTCACAGAATTTAAATCAAGGTTGCACTTTATTTTTCAGATAAACAATGACACACATAATTTTCCATATGTATTTCACATGTAATGAGAAGAGTTCATATAAATTGAAAAATATGTTTATGACAGTATGGCCTAGTGGAAAGAGACCACCTAGAGCAAGTTTTTAAATCCATGTTAATTTTCAACTTATGGTATGATCTTGGGAAAATAACATATTTTTTTGAACCTCAGTTTCTTCATGTGTAAAAAAGAAAGAGTGACAATTAACCCATAGATTTGTGTTCATAATAGAGTGAGGCTATGTACCTAAAAGATATTGGTACAATCATGCTCAATATATCATAATTTTCATTAGTATATCTTTAAAAATTTTCCCTAGTGTCTACTGTTTAAAGTACTTAAAATTCATGTTATTGTTCTGTATTACTTAATTCAAGTTAAGGATCGTATATAAAAAGTACCCTGGTAATTTTTTAAATTTTTGTATCTATTATTACATGTGGACATTGGCATAAGGTATACTTCTGAGAGTATTTCATTATCTGCTTATTGCCTTATCACTACATAGTCCTTGGAGCCTAACAAATCCTTTTTCTATTTATCCAAGTTGCTAATGCTGACATAGCTAATAAAGATCATATTCTGTAGCAATTTGATTAGCAAACATTAGAAAAAAAAGGAATCACCAGACTGGATCAGCAAAAATAAATAACTGATCTACACTTGGTTTCAGCTTTTACCTTATATATAATTTGTCAAAGATATCACTAGTGTTTCATTTTGGAGGCACTTTTAAATAGTTGAGGATTAAATGTTATGTCTCATTATTCCTTGATGTGATAAGAATTTTATTCCAAAGACCATCTTAGTAACAAGACATATCTATTCAAGTTTGTGTGTGTGTAAGTATATTAATTTTGTATGTCCAATGCATTCTTTATCAGAAGGCTCTTTGTTTTTGAAACATACACTATTAAACAGAATTTACTAGTATTAAAGTTCAATTGGAAATCCATTTAATGCGCTATGCAAAATGTCCTTTATTTGTCACACATTTAAATTCACTAAGATAGAAGACTCAATATCTTTTTCTACCTGAAGAGGAGAGAGGTTAGGTGACACAGTGAATTAACTTTAAAGCTGTCTCTTTTCATCTCTAAAGACCTGAAGGTCACATTTACTTATATTGACTTACAAATGGGAAGTATAGTGGTTCCAGAAATCACCCATGTACCACACAAATTGCCAATCATGGAGATCTATGCTCAGAAGAGTCCCCAAACAACAACAGAAAATGCTGTAGAGAAAAAATACACTAACTTTTTACAAGGAGGTTTTTTTTAATAGGAGGCATGATGAGATCTAGCTGTAATTCTTAATGCCCTCCATAATGCTATATAGTGATAAGGCTTAGTAATCCTTTTTCCATTTATTCTTTTCTTTTGAATTTATTGAGGAAACTATGAAATAAGAAAACCAAGTTAGTCAAGGTCAAGGTCATAGAATAAATTAGAGCAAGACTGGGAGGGAGCCATTTTGTCTGCTAAATCTCATAGCCGAAGTTGGTAGAATGACTTTCATACTCCTAAAATATCTGCTTTGTTGATTTCTGTATCACACATGCCTACATTTTGTAGGCATATTGTTTCTCTATTGTGCTTTATTTAAATTAGCACTAAATTTTAAACTTCAATTACAGAGTAAAATATTAATAGACCATATAATCATGATGAGTATTTACAAATGCAAGCAAAATAAAAATATACCTTAAATAGTTTTAAAGTATATAGCTTTAGAAGATATTAAATACAATGATATTGTAGATTATTTCATTCCTTAAACACTGAATCCCTTGTTTCTGTTATTTGTGACTCTGAATATCACAAGGTGTCCTTAAGCAAACTGGCTTACAATGCGATCTCTTTACAGAGCCGTCTCAAGTGTGAGGAGAACTGGGCGTCATAATTTAGGAATATTTTCTTCTAAAAATTTTTATTTAAGGCTGACTCAGGAAATTGAGTGAACTAGAGAAGGTGGTGTTAAATCTTCAAGCGCACATAAGCTGTAGCCACCCAACATTTCCTCCTTATCCAAAGCCACACTACAAACCCCATCAGAAGAACAGAGGACACTGTTCCTTCCGCACGTTTTATTCCTCAGGAAATATTTGTTTTAGAATGTACTTATTGCTGTCTTTAAGGTGTTTTCATTTATTCAGACAAGGAGATGAGACCATGTGATTTTTTGTTTATCCATCCCTTTCAATCTTTACATATGTTTCTGCCCTTTAACCATGTCAAATGAGAAATTGATAGCTCAAAGTGAATAAGGCTGTCATTGCACAATGGTGCTCATTTTAACAGAAATTAGCTGCTGGATCTGGTGACTCAAGCCTGTAATCCCAGCACTTCAGGATGCCGAGGAGGGCGGATTGCCTGGGGTCAGAAGTTCGAGACCAGCCTGGCCAACATGGTGAAACCCCATCTCTACTAAAAATACAAAAATTAGCTGGGCATGGTCGTGGGCACCTGTAATCCCAGCTACTCAGGAGGCTGAGGCAGGAGAATCACTTGAGCCCAGGAAGTGGAGGTTGCAGTGAGCCAAGATCATGCCACTGCACTCCAGCCAGGGTGACAGAGCGAGATTCTGTCTCAAAAAAGAAAGCATATGCTCTTCTAAAACGTTACTATATGGCGACGTTAATATCAAAAATAGCTATGAAAAGAAGATATAGAATATTAAAAGATATATTTAATATTCACATTTCCAGTATAATAATATGACTTTATAAATGGGAAATACATCTATTGTTTTCGTAGTACAAAATAACCTGAATAAAGCTTCTCTCTACATTCTGAGTATGCAGGAATTTCTGACGGGTTGGCCTTTTTTGTTTTAAACTATAAAGACGATAGCTACAAGTTAAGACAGGTTGAGAATGAGATTATATATGATAGGTAGATAGATAGACGATAGATAGATACATAGATATATAATCCTTCAACAGAAGTGTGATGCTTCCATGTTTCTTATATTGTGACTTATCTTCCTATACGTTAACAGAAATTTTCTCACCAGTCTATATGATTATGTCTCAATTTCTTAAAGAGTTTTATTTCAAGCCTACTTTTTCTTAGTTACATTTTTTTTCTGGCAGTTTTATCAAGCATAAACCTGTTTTGCTGTAAAGGCCCACAGTTAATTCTGTAAATTATTTATTCCAAAAACTCTTGCTGTTTTCTCTTCTATCACTCATTATGTTTTCAAGCTCGACACATTGCATAACCTCACACTTTCAGAGCACGCTTTTGTTTCAAAACTGTTTTAGAATGTTTTTATTGGTTTGTGTTTACTTTTCTTCCTTCTCTATGTGTTCATAAATCTAGTTTAAATTATATATAAAAATTCAACTGGTAAAGTTCTTAGTGTATTCTGCTCTAAAATAAGATTATACTGAAACCCATATCTTAAAAATTTAAATCCCATTACAATAATTTCCCCAATACAAATCCTAATAACACATTTACAACTCTAAAACTCGAAGACATTGGAAACATTCCCACAAAACAAGATACATTTGTTTCAAATGTGACTATAACAAAATCTCTTAAGACTAGAGCCAAGTGTATTTTACGTGATTCTTCCACTTACGAAACTGAAAGGATGCAAAATCTCTAAATTCCTAAAATCTATTTCATCTAAATTACATTCAGTGTTTATTTGAGCTGTGTTGCTGCCCACCAAAGTGATTTATTTTCTTTGAAATGAAAATAAGAAACTTACACAATACAGAGAAGACATTTATTTGATTTTTTTTTCTTAGGTTCATAGTCAACATTGTAATTGCTCTTTGGTTCTTTTTTCAGTGATTTCATAGTATTACTAGGAAATAAAAGACAAACTTCTGTTATTAGGTATGCCTTCATTTCTGATCTCTTATTCAATTATACTATAGGCTATCAGAGTAATGCTCTTCTGAGTTTCAAGTTTTAAATTTCAGATGTATTTACATAATTTCTACCTTGCTCAGAAAAAAAAATGTATTTTTTTTAGGTTTAATGAAACACACACACACACACACACACACACACACACACATATATAATTTCTGAAAAGTTCTTTGCCTTTTAAGCACATTTGTACCATAAAAACTACTTTGCTTAAACTCCGTATTTCTACATACCATGATGCAGAAATCCATACAATTGATTGTAAACTTTTCAGGCAATTTCAGATGATCTTCCATTTCTAAAATATGCAAATTAATACATTGCTAATGACTTTTTATTTTAGAAATTTTTTTTATTAAAATACATTCATATTTAAATTTATTAAATTATTTATTCATTAGAGCTGTCAATTTGTATTATTAATAATTGTTCTTTTTATTTTTCCTTACTATATTAGACGTGAGAGTTATCCTTTTAAAAAGTTACCTGCTGAATCTTCTAAAAATCTGTGATAATAATTTAAAGGGATGATTATTGGCCTTATACAGACTCCATTTTTGTACTTTTATTTCCTTAAAATATTCATAATTAGATAAGTATAATTCTTTTATTAAAATGTTCTTTATTGCTTTGTCCTAATAAAAGTGGCAAATGAATACCTTGAGTCTACTCAATGCCTTGTTTCCTATGAGTTAGATTACACAGTAAAGAACAGTTTCATCAAATATTTTATGCACTGTTTTTTTTTAGGACTCTACCTTTTCCTCAAACTGGAAACCTCTTGCTCAAATACAAATAATTCTGATTTACAATGATACCTAGAGAGAACTTACTTTTCTCTTAGATACATACCTCATTATGTGCTATACACAGCTTTAGAGGAACAATTCATTAATAATAAAATATCAGTGGCCTAAATGATAAATTATTGAGACTTCTTTTTTTTGTTGTTGTTGGAGTCTGGCTCTGTCGCCCAGGCTGGAGTGCAGTGGCGCGATCTCGGCTCACTGCAACCTCCACCTCCTGGGTTCATGCCATTCTCCTGCCTCAGTCTCTCTAGTAGCTGGGACTACAGGCCCCTGCCACCACGCCCGGCTAATTTTTTATATTTTTGGTAGAGACGGGGTTTCACCGTGCTAGCCAGGATGGTCTCGATCTCCTGACCTTGTGATCTGCCCGCCTGGGCCTCCCAAAGTGCTGGGATTACAGGCGTGAGCCACCACACCTGGCTGAGACTTCTTGCTTTCCAAATTGTAGAACATTGCAGACAGTGACAAGGTAGGCTTAGACACAAACATCAGTTGACATGTCGTATATAAACTGCATCACAATTAGAGAGTTTAAAAGAACATGCAAGGATGTCAGAGCTATGTAGTCACGTAGGATGGATTTTTATGAATCTACTCACCTTTGCAAGTCCAGAGATATTTTTCTAAGATGAAAGACAGTGTTCATTCTTGAATTCCATTTGTATGGCACTATTAGCTAAGGCCAAGTAATTCATTTACTTTTCTCTATTATTTTTTGAACATTCTTCTAATCCAAAATTATGGCTTTTCTGTACTATTCTAAATGAGCTTTGCTAGATGACTGGCTATAGAATTTAATAAACTAAGTAGAGTTTCTAAATTACCTCTTTTAGAGAGCTTGCTTCCATTTTAAGAGATATCTTCAATGTTCCGTACCAAAATAGGGACTGCTTTTGAGAATTTGTGTGGGTGAATAGAATAAGAAATCTATTGAGCTGAGTGAAATTATTGGATTAAAGTAGTTTATCAAATAATAAACCAGAACTTCCAGAGGTATACCCCTTCCATTCTACCTTTTTTTCTCACTCTATTTTCTTTTCTTCTTATCACTACCTACAATTATAATTTATGCCAAACCTAGTATAATGTATACTTGCTTACAATGGAGAATTTTTTTTCTGTTCACAGCTGTATCCCCAATAACTACAAGAGTTCTTGACATACTACAAACGAAAGTGTTTCAAAGGTTAAATAAATGAATCCTTGGCACAAGAGGACAACAGGGCTCAGACATCCAGATTTCCAAAAAGAATCTTATTTACATATAGTTTATACCAATGTTGAATGTGTTTGTAGTACTACATTTCTAAATCTCATGTTTTATCAAAAATACTATCTCTCTCTTTTCTCTAGGTTTAAAGAGAGCTTTGTTTCTCTTCTGTGCAAAACAAAGTTTCAAATTCTGATGACAAGTGCAAGAGATTTAGAGCCAGAAAAATTCACATTTGAGTAGGAGCTTTACTCCTTGTTTCTCATCCAATACTGGGAAGTCTGTTTACCTCCCCAAGAGCCTCAGTTACAACTTCTGTAAAACTGGAAATAGCAATCCTTGCTTAAGCTACACCACAGAATCAAGAGAACGAGAAAAGTTTGAAATTGCTTTACAAACACTGGAGACCTATGTCTGTGCCTCCTTTTTTTTCCTATCAAATCAACTAATAAAACATTGCTTTGAAACACTATAAAAGAGAGCTTCAATAATAGCATACAACTGATCTGTATTCATAATTAGTATAGCTGGAATATTAAATTTAAAACAACCAAGGTCTTCTCTAATTCTGTATCAACATTTCTACTAATTATTCCACTAACATCTTATACAATTTTGCTAAGTGCTATTGGGAAACACTGAAAAAGATATGGACTTTTCTTGCAAAAAGTTTAAAATCTAACTAGAAAGAGAAAATAGGAAATGAAATAATAGTAAAATAAAGATAAAATTTGTCCTGCATTACATTATTAGATAATGTAGAAAAAAATTGAGACTAGCAATTTTTATCTCCCCAGTATTTTTCAAGTCCAAATAAATAATAAAGAAAATAACTTATTATACAATAATTTTAATATAATAATAATAAAGAAAATCCCCCTAGTAAGGGAATTTTAAATATAAAGAGCTAGTACTGGTCTCTAAAGGCAGGTAACACCCAAATTCCATGAATTTTAAATAATTTCAAGCTGGGAGTGGTGGCTCACATCTGTAATCCCAGCACTTTGGGAGGCCAAGCCAGGTGGATCACTTGAGCTCAGGAATTTGAGGCCAGCCTGGCCAACATGGTGAAACACTATCTCTACTAAAAATCAAAACAACAACAACAAAAATTAGGTGGGCATGGTAGCACACACATGTAATCACAGCTACTAGGGAGGCTGAGGCAGGGTTGCTCAAACCTGTGCGAGTGGAGGTTGCAGTGAGCCAAGATCGCGCCCCTGCTTCTAGCCTAGGTGACAGAGCAAGACTCTGCCTCAGGAAAAAAAAAAAAGGAGGCGAGGAGCCAAGATGGCCGAATAGGAACAGCTCCGGTCTACAGCTCCCGGCGCGAGCGAGGCAGAAGACCGGTGATTTCTGCATTTCCATCTGAGGTACCGTGTTCATCTCACTAGGGAGTGCCAGACAGTGGGCGCAGGTCAGTGGCTGAGTGCACCATGCGCCAGCCGAAGCAGGGGCAAGGCATTGCCTCACTCGGGAAGTGCAAGGCGTCAGGGAGTTCCCTTTCCAGGGGTGACAGAGGGCACCTGGAAAATCGGGCCACTCCCACCCGAATACTGTGCTTTTCCGACGGGCTTAGGAAACGGTGCCCCAGGAGAGTATAGCCCACACCTGGCTCAGAGGCTCCTACGCCCACGGAGTCTCGCTGATTGCTAGCACAGCAGTCTGAGATCAAACAGCAAGGCGGCAGCGAGGCTGGGGGAGGGGCGCCCGCCATTGCCCAGGCTCGCTTAGGTAAACAAAGCAGCCTGGAAGCTTGAACTGGGTGGAGCCCACCACAGCTCAAGGAGGCCTGCCTGCCTCTGTAGGCTCCACCTCTGGGGGCAGGGCACAGACAAACAAAAAGACAGCAGTAACCTCTGCAGACTTAAATGTCCGTGTCTGACAGCTTTGAGGAGAGCAGTGGTTCTCCCAGCACGCAGCTGGAGATCTGAGAATGGGCTGACTGCCTCCTCAAGTGGGTCCCTGACCCCTGACCCCCGAGCAGCCTAACTGGGAGGCACCCCCCAGCAGGGGCAGACTGACACCTCACACGGCCGGCCAGGTACTCCAACAGACCTGCAGCTGAGGGTCCTGTCTGTTAGAAGGAAAACTAACAGAAAGGACATCCACACCAAAAACCCATCTGTACATCACCATCATCAAAGACCAAAAGTAGATAAAACCACAAAGATGGGGAAAAAACAGAGCAGAAAAACTGGAAACTCTAAAAAGCAGAGTACCTCTCCTCCTCCAAAGGAACGCAGTTCCTCACCAGCAACGGAACAAAGCTGGACGGAGAATGACTTTGACGAGATGAGAGAAGAAGGCTTCAGACGATCAAATTACTCTGAGCTACGGGAGGATATTCAAACCAAACGCAAAGAAGTTGAAAACTTTGAAAAAAATTTGGAAGAATGTATAACTAGAATAACCAATACAGAGAAGTGCTTAAAGGAGCTGATGGAGCTGAAAACCAAGGCTCGAGAACTATGTGAAGAATGCAGAAGCCTCAGGAGCCGATGCGATCAAATGGAAGAAAGGGTATCAGCCCTGGAAGATGAAATGAATGAAATGAAGCAAGAAGGGAAGTTTAGAGAAAAAAGAATAAAAAGAAATGAGCAAAGCCTCCAAGAAATGTGGGACTATGTGAAAAGACCAAATCTACGTCTGATTGGTGTACCTGAAAGTGATGGGGAGAATGGAAACAAGTTGGAAAACACTCTGCAGGATATTATCCAGGAGAACTTCCCCAATCTAGCAAGGCAGGCCAACATTCAGATTCAGGAAATACAGAGAACGCCACAAAGATACTCCTCGAGAAGAGCAACTCCAAGACACATAATTGTCAGATTCACCAAAGTTGAAATGAAGGAAAAAATGTTAAGGGCAGCCAGAGAGAAAGGTCGGGTTACCATCAAAGGGAAGCCCATCAGACTAACAGCGGATCTCTCGGCAGAAACCCTACAAGCCAGAAGAGAGTGGGGGCCAATATTCAACATTCTTAAAGAAAAGAATTTTCAACCCAGAATTTCATATCCTGCCAAACTAAGCTTCATAAGTGAAGGAGAAATAAAATACTTTACAGACAAGCAAATGCTGAGAGATTTTGTCACCACCAGGCCTGCCCTAAAAGAGCTCCTGAAGGAAGCGCTAAACATGGAAAGGAACAACCGGTACCAGCCACTGCAAAATCATACCAAAATGTAAAGACCATCGAGACTAGGAAGAGACTATCAACTAACGAGCAAAATAACCAGCTAACATCATAATGACAGGATCCAATTCACACATAACAATATTAACTTTAAATGTAAATGGACTAAATGCTCCAATTAAAAGACACAGACTGGCAAATTGGATAAAAACTCAGGACCCATCAGTGTGCTGTATTCAGGAAACCCATCTCACGTGCAGAGACACACATAGGCTCAAAATAAAAGGATGGAGGAAGATCTACCAAGCAAATGGAAAACAAAAAAAGGCAGGGGTTGCAATCCTAGTCTCTGATAAAACAGACTTTAAACCAACAAAGATCAAAAGAGACAAAGAAGGCCATTAAATAATGGTAAAGGGATTAATTCAACAAGAAGAGCTAACTATCCTAAATATATATGCACCCAATACAGGAGCACCCAGATTCATAAAGCAAGTCCTGGGTGACCTACAAAGAGACTTAGACTCCCACACATTAATAATGGGAGACTTTAACACCCCACTGTCAACATTAGACATATCAACGAGACAGAAAGTCAACAAGGATACCCAGGAATTGAACTCAGCTCTGCACCAAGTGGACCTAATAGACATCTACAGAACTCTCCACCCCAAATCAACAGAATATACATTTTTTTCAGCACCACACCACACCTATTCCAAAATTGACCATATATTTGGAAGTAAAGCTCTCCTCAATAAATGTAAAAGAACAGAAATTATAACAAACTATCTCTCAGATCACAGTGCAATCAAGCTAGAACTCAGGATTAAGAATCTCACTCAAAACCGCTCAACTACATGGAAACTGAACAACCTGCTCCTGAATGACTACTGGGTACATAACGAAATGAAGGCAGAAATAAAGATGTTCTTTGAAACCAATGAGAACCAAGACACAACATACCAGAATCTCTGGGATGCATTCAAAGCAGTGTGTAGAGGGAAATTTATAGCACTAAACGCCCACAAGAGAAAGCAGGAAAGATCCAAAATTGACACCCTAACATCACAATTAAAAGAACTAGAAAAGCAAGAGCAAACACATTCAAAAGCTAGCAGAAGGCAAGAAATAACTAAAATCAGAGCAGAACTGAAGGAAATAGAGACACAAAAAACCCTTCAAAAAATTAATGAATCCAGGAGCTGGTTTTTTGAAAGGATCAACAAAATTGATAGACCGCTAGCAAGATTAATAAAGAAAAAAAGAGAGAAGAATCAAATAGATGCAATAAAAAATGATAAAGGGGAGATCACCACCGATCCCACAGAAATACAAACTACCATCAGAGAATATTACAAACACCTCTATGCAAATAAACTAGAAAATCTAGAAGAAATGGATAAATTCCTCAACCCATACACCCTCCCAAGACTAAACCAGGAAGAAGTTGAATCTCTGAATAGACCAATAACAGGAGCTGAAATTGTGGCAATAATCAGTAGCTTACCAACCAAAAAAAGTCCAGGACCAGATGGGTTCACAGCTGAATTCTACCAGAGGTACAAGGAGGAGCTGGTACCATTCCTTCTGAAACTATTCCAATCAATAGAAAAAGAGGGAATCCTCCCTAACTCATTTTATGAGGCCAGCATCATCCTGATACCAAAGCCTGGCAGAGACACAACAAAAACAGAGAATTTTAGACCAATATCCTTGATGAACATTGATGCAAAAATCCTCAATAAAATTCTGGCAAACCGAATCCAGCAGCACATCAAAAAGCTTATCCACCATGATCAAGTGGGCTTCATCCCTGAGATGCAAGGCTGGTTCAATATACGCAAATCAATAAATGTAATCCAGCATATAAACAGAACCAAAGACAAAAAACACATGATTATCTCAATAGATGCAGAAAAGGCCTTTGACAAAATTCAACAACCCTTCATGCTAAAGACTCTCAATAAATTAGGTATTGATGGGACATATCTCAAAATAATAAGAGCTATCTATGAGAAACCCACAGCCAATATCATACTGAATGGACAAAAACTGGAAGCATTCCCTTTGAAAATGGGAACAAGACAGGGATGCCCTCTCTCACCACTCCTATTCAACATAGTGTTGGAAGTTCTGGCCAGGGCAATCAGGCAGGAGAAGGAAATAAAGGGTATTCAATTAGGAAAAGAGGAAGTCAAATTGTCCCTGTTTGCAGATGACATGATTGTATATCTAGAAAACCCCATTGTCTCAGCCCAAAATCTCCTTAAGCTGATAAGCAACTTCAGCAAAGTCTCAGGATACAAAATCAATGTACAAAAATCACAAACATTCTTATACATCAATAAAAGACAAACAGAGAGCCAAATCATGAGTGAACTCCCATTCACAATTGCTTCAAAGAGAATCAAATACCTAGGAATCCAACTTACAAGGGATGTGAAGGACCTCTTCAAGGAGAACTACAAACCACTGCTCAAGGAAATAAAAGAGGATACAAACAAATGGAAGAACATTCCATGCTCATGGGTAGGAAGAATCAATATCGTGAAAATGGCCATCCTTCCCAAGGTAATTTACAGATTCAATGCCATCCCCATCAAGTTACCAATGACTTTCTTCACAGAATTGGAAAAAACTACTTTAAAGTTCATATGGAACCAAAAAAGAGCCCGCATCGCCAAGTCAATCCTAAGCCAAAAGAACAAAGCTGGAGGCATCACACTACCTGACTTCAAACTATACTACAAGGCTACAGTAACCAAAACAGCATGGTACTGGTACCAAAACAGAGATATGGATCAATGGAACAGAACAGAGCCGTCAGAAATAATGCCACATATCTACAACTATCTGATCTTTGACAAACCTGACAAAAACAAGAAATGGGGAAAGGATTCTCTATTTAATAAATGGTGCTGGGAAAACTGGCTAGCCATATGTAGAAAGCTAAAACTGGTTCCCTTCCTTACACCTTATACAAAAATCAATTCAAGATGGATTAAAGACTTAAACGTTAGACCTAAAACCATAAAAACCCTAGAAGAAAACCTAGGCATTACCATTCAGGACATAGTCGTGGGCAAGGACTTCATGTCTAAAACACCAAAAGCAATGGCAACAAAAGCCAAAATTGACAAATGGGATCTAATTAAAGAGCTTCTGCACAGCAAAGGAAACTACCATCAGAGTGAACAGGCAACCTACAAAATGGGAGAAAATTTTCACAACCTACTCATCTGACAAAGGGCTAATATCCAGAATCTACAATGAACTCCAACAAATTTACAAGAAAAAAACAAACAACCCCATCAAAAAGTGGGCGAAGGACATGAACAGACACTTCTCAAAAGGACATTTATGCAGCCAAAAAACACATGAAAAAATGCTCACCATCACTGGCCAGCAGAGAAATGCAAATCAAAACCACAATGAGATACTATCTCACACCAGTTAGAATGGCAATCATTAAAAAGTCAGGAAACAACAGGTGTTGGAGAGGATGTGGAGAAATAGGAACACTTTGACACTGTTGGTGGGACTGTAAACTAGTTCAACCCTTGTGGAAGTCAGTGTGGCGATTCCTCAGGGATCTAGAACTAGAAATTCCATTTGACCCAGCCATCCCATTACTGGGTATATACCCAAAGGACTATAAATCATGCTGCTATAAAGACACATGCACACGTATGTTTATTGCAGCATTATTCACAATAGCAAAGACTTGGAACCAACCCAAATGTCCAACAATAATAGACTGGATTAAGAAAATGTGGCACATATACACCATGGAATACTATGCAGCCATAAAAAATGATGAGTTCATGTCCTTTGTAGGGACATGGATGAAATTGGAAATCATCATTCTCAGTAAACTATCGCAAGAACAAAAAACCAAACACTGCATATTCTCACTCATAGGTGGGAATTGAACAATGAGAACACACGGACATAGGAAGGGGAACATCACACTTCGGGGACTGTTGTGGGGTGGGGGGAGGGGGGAGGGATAGCATTGGGAGATATACCTAATGCTAGATGACGAGTTGGTGGGTGCAGCGCACCAGCATGGCACATGTATACATATGTAACTTACTTGCACGTTGCGCACATGTACCATAGAGTCTAAAGTATAATAATAATAATAAAGGAAAAAAAAAAGAAAAAAAAAGATTACAGAATTCCACTGTATTTATAATAAATGATACACAGAATTTACTGAAGTCAACTGGGACTTTTTTTTTCTTGAAAATGAGGCAAAGGCTATTAAAAGAGGTAGATTAGCTATTGGGTCAAACAAAAATATCATTTGTTTTATGAGAGTGAGAGATGATGATGATGATAGTAGTAAATAAAAATTCGAACACCACTTAACTTTTCTTTGGTGCAATTTAAAGAGTGCTGCATAGGTTGTCTCAGAGTCACAAATGATTATACTAGGCCAGAGGGTTTTGGTGACTTAGGACAGTATTTTGTAAAGCTCTTTTCCATTACCTGTATAGAGATTTGACAGAATTGTTAGACCACTGTACTAATAAATTAAGATATCGGTAGTTACCTATTATGGAGTGTATTGTGTCACCCCACAATTCACAGGTTGAAGTCCTAAGCCCCAATATGATTAAATTTGGAGATATAGCCTCATTTACCTCATTAAGTTTAAACGAGGCCACAAAGTTGAAGCTTAAATCCAATGTGACTGTTGTCCTTATAGGAAGAGGAGGACACGGGTACACAGAGAAAAAGAAATAGGAGAACGCAGAGAAAGAGTGGAGTTTTCAAGTCAACGAAAGATTCCTCAGGAGAAACCAAACCTGTTGCTACCTTGATCTTAGATTTCAAGCTTCTGAAATGTGAGAAAATACATTTCTGTTGTTTAAGCCACCCAGTCTGTGGTATTTTGTTATGACAGCCCTAGCAGAATAGTACTAGTACAATGTGATATTAGAAGCTGACATTGTCCTCAAAAGCAGATGAAAAAAGGCAGTGAGACCAAGAAGAATGCAGGACAGCTATGTCCTTAGGCTTGGCCAGCAAGATGGCCCCTCCCTAGGAGCAAAGAAAGCCATTGAAAGATTTCAGACAGAGAACAGAGAAAAAGGTAGGGTGTGAGAGCCAGGAGATGACGTAATAGAATTTTTAATTTAAAATTCTGTTTTTCGGACTGAAGTTTAAGAAATTGATTGAGGAAAGATAAAAGGAGATAAAATGCATGAGTGGAGTATCATGAGCATATTGCAGGAGACTGATGAAGAAATGCTATCCTGTACTTCTTTGTTAGCATCAGGAGAGAAAAGTGGATAAAGTGGAGGGGCACTGAAGAAGTAACATCAATAGACCTTGTCAATGAATTGCCCAGGAGTCTTATGGACTAGAAGGTATCAATATCTAGGACCCTGGCTGTCCATCCACTGAGTTTGAGGCAATGCCCTCAATGCTCTCTTCTTATCCCTTTGGATCACTTTACCCTAGTGTATGTTTACTCCCAACAACCAGCACTTTCATTTTATTTATTTTTATTCATATGGGTAGAGAGTGGGTGTATATAATTATGGGTGTATATATTTCTGGGGTATATGAGATATTTTGATACAGCCATACAATGTGTCATAATCGCATCAGCATAAATGAGGTATCCATCACATCACCTCAAGCATTTATCATTTCTTTGTGTTAAAAACATTCCAATTATACTTTTTTAGTTATTTTTAAATGTACAATAAATTTTTGTTGGTGGTGATCACCTTGTTGTGCTATTAAACGCTAGATCTTATTCATTGTATCTAACTATTTTTTGTACCTAATAACCATCCCAACTTTCTCCACCCCACTACACTTCCCAGCCTCAAGTAACCATCATTCTACTTTCTATCTCCATGAGTTCAATTGTTTTAATTGTTTTAATTTTTTGCTCCTATAAATGAGTGAGAACATGCAAAGTTTGCCTTTCTGTGCCTGACTTATTTCACTTAA
This sequence comes from Pongo pygmaeus, assembly GCF_028885625.2. Taxonomy (NCBI): domain Eukaryota; kingdom Metazoa; phylum Chordata; class Mammalia; order Primates; family Hominidae; genus Pongo; species Pongo pygmaeus. Next base: position 13,006,702 of record NC_085930.1, on the reverse strand, counting down.
CATAATGTCCTCCAGCTCCATCAATGTTGTTGCAAATGACAGGATCTCATTCTGTTTTATGCCTGAATAGTACTCCATTGTGTATTTATAGCACATTTTCTTTATCCATATATCTGTTGATGGACACTTAGGTTAGTTCCAAATCTTGTCCACTGTGAATTGAGCTGCAATAAACATGGGAGTGCAGATATCTCTTCAATACACTGATTTCTTTTGTTTTGGGTACATACCCAGTGGTGAGATTGCTGAATCATATGATAGTTCTCTTTATAGTTTTTTGAGGAACCTCCACACTGTTCTCCATAGTGGCTGTACTAATTTACATTCCCACCAACAGTGTTCAAGCATTCACTTTTCTCTACATCCTTGCCAGCATTCATTATTTCCTATCTTTTGGATAAAAGCCATTTTAAATGGGGTGAGGTGATATCTCATTGTAGTTTTGATTTGCATTTCTCTCATGATCAGTGATGCTGAGCACCTTTTCATATGCCTATTTGCCACTGGTATGTCTTCTTTTAAGAAATGTCTATTCAGATATTTGGCCTATTTTAAAATTGGATTAGTAGATTTTTTCCTATTGAGATATTTGAGCTCATTATATATTCTGCTTATTAATTTCTTGTCAGTTGGATAGTTTGCAAATCTTTTTCCCATTCTCTGGGTTGTCTGTTCACTTTGTTGATTGTTTTCTTTGCTATGCAGAGCTTTTTGACTAAAGTATTAAATTCATTTTGAATTCACTTTTGTATATAATTAGAGACAGGGGTCTAGTTTTATTCTTCTACATATGGATATCCAGTTTTCCAAGAACCATTTATTGAAAAATCTGTCCTTTCCACATGTATGTTCTTGACACTGTTGTCAAAAATGAGTTCACTAGAGATGCATGAATTTATTTCTCGGCTGTCTCTTCTGTTCCACTGGTCTGTTTTTATGCCAGTACCATGCTGTTTTGGTTATAATATCTCTGTAGTATAATTTGAAGTCAGGTAACATGATTCCTCTAGATTTCTTCTTTTTTATTTTCTTGTCTGAAGGGTACCCTCAGGATAATGGAGGGTCCCTTAAAATTAATCTGCTGCTCATAATTTTCAGATGCAACTTTATATAACTCCTAAGAAATAAGGCTGACTTAAGCATAGACTAGCTCAACTCAAGGAACACAACAGCTCAACTTTTTCTTAAGCTTTTTAACCTTTCTAGTCATATAGTTCCCTAAGGGTTATATGACTCTCTTTTTGGGGGTTCAGTGGCATTTCATTAGTTATGTATTACATAATAAACAATGCCATACCAGATACTGTGTGCTTGGATTCATTGTTGGAATAGTTTGCAGAATATAGCATCCACCATGAGGCCATGATTTACCTTAGTTCAAAATGTTTGCTTTTTTTTTTTTTTTTTTTTTGAGACAGAGTCTTTTTCTGTCACCCAGGCTGGAGTGCAGTGGCACAATCTCAGCTCACTGCAACCTCTGCCTGCCAGGTTCAAGACATTCTCCTGCCTCAGCTTCCCTAGTAGCTGGGATTACAGACACTCAGCTAATTATTGTATTTTTAGTAGAGATGGGGTTTCGCCATGTTGGCCAGGCTGGTCTCAAACTCCTGACTTCAAGTGATCTGTCCGCCTCAGCCTCCCAAAGTGTTGGGATCACAGGTCTGAGCCACGGCACACAGGCAACATGTTTGTATTTCTTAAATCAATGATGTAACCGGTTGCCAGTCAAAGATCAAATTCTCAGGTATAACCAAGACTAAAAAGAGAATTGAGATGCTATTCTTAATATTTTCTTTCCATCCATTCAACTAGATGACTGGTTGCATATTTATGATTTCTTTATGCCAATTTATGATTTCTGTAATAGTAAAGTATACTATAATTGACGCATGAAAACGGGTATGTTAAAACAGTAATGATAACCAACAACTGAAACATCCAATAAGGCTTTGAACTTCCCTTGTTAAAAAAAACCATGTTAGCTGTAATTATATAACCTTATAAGTCTCCTGAAATTACTTTAGCTCTTAGAGCACCTCCCACCACATACACACACACACACACACACACACACACTCTTTTGCACTGGTTGACTCCGAAGGCAGGTGGAAGTAATACCTTTAAAAGATCTTCCTTGTTTGTCCAGTCCCACTACCTCTGCATTCAGCAAAACAAAATGAAAAATAGAGGTAGGAAAGATAAAGGATTTTGTAACCGTATCATTCCCATTCTATTATCCTTACCTCCAGATCCCAGAATTTTTGCAATATAGTATTTTCCAATTCAACAGCACAGAAATCCATTACCTTGGGATGTTGTTATGCCCATCCATATTTGATTCATGTTAGCCATCATTTGCCACAGAGTTTCATAATGACATTGTATATAGATATACAAGTTACACGTGAACCCATCATTTGTGCCTCTGGATGTAGGAGAAAAGGTTCCTGACCTGTATTTTTATATCAATAACAGATGTTGTTTTAACTGTTGATTTTGCCTGTTAAGGATCTCAATTCTAAGAATGTTATAGAATGTTTTTATAAATTAGTTAATGATTTTTAGAGAAGTTTTAGGGTTACGGAAAATTGAGCAGATAGTACAGAGCATTCTCACATATCCGCACCCCCAGCCCTTTTCCCTTAGTATTAATACCTCGCATTAGTATGGTGAATTTGTTAAAATTGCTGAGCCAATATTGATACATTCATATTAACCAAAGTTCATAGTTTACATTAGGGCTTACTCTTTATGTTCTACGGTTCTATGATTTTGACAAATGCATAATGTCATGTATCCAGTATTACAGTGTCATATAGAATAAGAATAGCTTCACTGCTCCAAAAATCCCCTGTGCTTCATCAGTTCATCTCTTCCCTTCCACTCCAGGCAACCACTGACCTTTTCACTGTCTCCACAGTCTTGCCTTTTTCAGAATGTCATATGTTGAAATCATACTGCATGTAACTTTTACAGACTGGCTTTGATCATTAAACAGTATACATTTAAGGTTTTTCCATGTCTGTTCATAGTTTGATAAGTCGTTTCTTTTTATCACCAAATAATACAACACTCTCTGGTTGTAACACAATTTGTTTACCCTTTCATCTATTGAAGAACATTTTGATGGCTTCCAGTTTCTGCCTAACCATTTTTACTTAGAGCCACTTAATTCCACTTCCAATCAACCTGCTACTATGCCAGTGGAAGAACAGGTAATTCCCATGGATGTTGTGCTTCTTAGTACATTTTTGCACTCTGGCAGTGCAATATGCTTTCCTCTGGTGGAATCCAGTCTCTGTGGGTGGCAGAAATGTTCCATAATCCATTATTGCACAACCCCTAATGGTTTTCTCAGCTGTAACATTGCTCACAAGGTAAGTGCTACACAAAGTAGAATTACATATTCCAGACTAAGACAAAACTGGGCAAAAGTTCAATTATTTTGCCCTACCCAATACAATGTCTTCACTTCTGCCTATTGTGCAGAATAACCATAACTTCTTTAACCAAGTTCTAATGTCCACTAGGCAAATGGAGGATTTATCTCATTTCAGATATCTCATGTCTCATATGGAATTTCAGAAAGTTCCATCAGTCAGCTGGGCAGCTTTATTTGATTTAGCAGGAAGAGAAGCATAACTTTAGGTTTGTCTAGAAGGGCTATCAGTTTTTCTGGAAGCTCTATCATCAGTCCACAAGACAGATCTTCACTGTGCTCATGGATGCTATGTACTTTTCCCTACCTTCCAATGTTAGTGTCTTTCTGTACATTCTTTTCATTAGTAAATTCTGAGGAGCTTCGCTGTTTTTATAGGCATGTCTCTGTTCTTATCAAGGATATATTATTTATTTCACTTTTTGGAATTATTTTTAAGTGTTTTTACTTCTAATCACTATGAAGAAGAAAGTTATAAAGAGCAAATAATGAAATATTTACAAACTTTACAGAGATTTTATTTATCTCAAATAAAAGACCCAAGAATAAATAATTTTGCATGTATATCAACTCTCTTATTTGAATTATGTTTGCTCTTGATAGTCGAGTACATTGGACTATATATTATAAATATTAATTTGAAATAAAATATATAAGCTATTCACACAGAGATAATTTTGAGTCAGGGCTATTATGGAACATTAAAGTTAAAATTGCAGATAATACTAATAATTCAACATTTTAGCTATTACACAAAAATGGCTATTAGAAAAAATAAAATGTTTAAATGCTATTCAAGGGCCATTCAACAGATCGTTTCAGAGAAACTTTTAAAAATTGAGGTATAATTTTTATTCATTAAAATGCATAAATGATTTTAAATATATAGTTTTATTTTTGACAATGCAGACACCTGAGTAATCCACATGCCTATCAAGATGTAGGAGTTCCCTCTTGCCTTTTCACATTCAATCCTTTTCTCTAGCAGAGACTACCACTCTTCTGATTTCTACCATCGTGATCTGTTTGCTTGTTTCAAAACATTATATGCATGCAATTATACAGTAGGTACTGTTTTGTGTCTAGCTTCTTTTACTGAGCATAAATGTTTCTAGATTCAACCATGTTTTCAAGTGTATCAGTATTCCATTCCTTCCTGTTTCCAAATAGTATGCCATTATATGAATTTTTTACAGATGTTTCCCCGGTGTCCTGTTGGATTTTCTCCAAGTTTTGTTTCATGTTGGAGAGTAAACCTGGCTCAGTTACTCCATCTTGTTTGGAAGCAGTGGCCTATTTAGCTTTAAGAAAATACTGGTTAAAACGCACAGCATCACGATGGCAATTTTGTGACTTTCAGGTGACACTGTATATCCCAAGCCTATATTGCTCAAAGATGTGTTTGATCATGGGACATAAGACTGACTTAGGCAAGATCCAACTGAACTCAAGAAGCCCTTTATTCACGAGGTCCTTTCAGCTTTCATACTTTTTTGGTTGTTAGTGCATTAGAGATTATAAAATAAGCAATTTTGAAAACCCAACTATAGTGTATTTGGACGCTTATTTGGAATAGTGGAGCATACATAGCAATGTAAAAAAAAAAAAACTTTTAGTTTAAATCTGGTATACTTCTATATATTTCTTGTGTTTGTTGATGTTGAAAGGATTTTAACCAAGGATCAAAGTCTTAGGCATCTGTAAGCCCAGAGATGTGGCAACCATGGGATTGTGTCACTTGGATCTCCTTTCAAAATATAACCTGCTCTTCAACTGCAAAGAGTTAATCTAGCCTCTATGTGTTAGTTACCGCAGGATCTACTTCAGCATTAAAGAAAATGTAAGAAGTACATGTGTGGTTTTGTTACATAAATATATTGCATAGTGGTGTAGTGTAGGTTTTTAGTGTATCTAGCACATGAATAATATACATTGTACCCACTGAGTAATTTGTCACCCCTCACCCCTCTCCTACCCTCCCACCCTTTCCAACCTCTAATAATGTCTATCATTCTGTACTCTATGTCCATGAGCTTTTGAGCTGAGCTTCACTCTTCCAGGAAAAGCCCTCACCAGTAAGCTAGTGCAGTGGGGGTCATAAGGCCAGCCCACTTCTGCCCAATGCTGGACTCTTCTGTCTGGCAATCTGTGCTCTGGAACTTCTTATTGGGCTGTTTCAGATGATCATATCTGCACATGGTTAGAAAGTCTCCTTGTCCATCCTGTCCCCAACTACCCAATCCCATTTCTTTTACTTCAAGCCCAATTCTATTCACTTTCTATTGTCTGTGGCGTGTCCTATCTGTTCAACTTCATAAGGAAGTAAAAGGAGAGTATACATATGAAGCCTAGAATCTTTCTTCCTGATTTAATTGGGTCTTGCAGGAGGCAGGTGAAGCTGACCCAGGAAGAGTTAAAAGTGCAAGAAGTTGATTGGGGAGGAAAGAGGACACCTGTAAAAGAAAAAAAAAATGTTGAAATAAGCAGGAAATGTCTTTGGAATATGTGTGTACATTTAGCAATAACAACTCTGAAAAAAAAATGAAAATGAACCTATGGCATCTAGAAAAATATTAACTGCTCTCTATTTAAAAACCTCACAATTTGATTATTTCTACAAGACATTCTTGTAAGTATATTACTGCAAGATCTTGAAGCTTCATAATGAGGTCTGTATTTTCACTAAAAATTTTACCCTGTGTAGTAAACTAAAAATGTTACCTCTGATTCCACAGAGTCTTCTGTGATGTATTGGTTTAAAAACTAAAGAAGGGCAAAATAGTGCAATTGTTTTTATTAGCTTAGGACCTTTGAAGACATAATGCAAAAGAAACTATTGCAAGTGGCATTGTTACAAGTGGATTTCTCTGCATAATTTTTACTTAAAAGTCCCAGTGAAAGAATTGCAAGGCACTACAACTCCAAAACAGACTTTTCCTTCATGAAACATTTAATATAATCCCTTGATCCCAGAAGTTTCTTTATACTTATTAAAATTCTGAATGGAAACTCTGAACTCATTAGCTTTTACCATTTATCCCTTATTTTCTGGGTGAGTACTATAATCAAAATTAAATTTGCTTTGAAATGCCTTGGTAATGTAATAACACATTGCAAGGGTAAATTCCTCATAGTATACCTCTTCAGAATCTTCAAATCTCCTAGCATTGAATGCATGTCTCAAGTGCCTAATAATTATATGTGGTTTTGTGCTAAATATGATAGAAAGCTGGTTATTCATTCTTCTTCCTTCATTTGTTCCTTTATTCATGTATTCAATAAGCATGTATGTAGTGTGTTCATGACGTATCAATTAATGAGTATCTAGAGATATAGTTCCTGACTTTCAATAAGCAATTAAATACCCCTGCTTTTTTTTCCTTCAGAGCCTAAAATGGTATTAAATTATGTTGCTTTTGTAATTTATATAAAATTGTAAATTGAGTGCATACAAAAATTCTGTCATGTTTAATAATCTTTACATATCTGCATAGCCCTGAAAGACATATAAGCCTAATGATGTTGTATTATATATATATACACATATATATATGTGTGTGTGTGTGTGTGTGTGTTTATAAAATTTAGTTATATGCAAGTTGTCTTCTGTGCTTTCCCAGATCTAGGAAATCTTGGCTTGATATTGTCTGGTACCAGTTTAGTGAAGGGCTTACCTTTATGACATCATCAACTATGTAGACACCTAAAGCTACATCCTTGTATCTTCCATTTTTGGTGGGCTTAAAGACTAGCTGAGGTTTTGAGTTAATATGGTTTGTGCAATTTGGGTTTGATGGATGTGGTGTTCTCAGGGGACTGATAAATTTAGAATAACTGGCTGATGGCTAGGGTTTTCATGGTTCACCTGAAAGGAGTAAAGGAAGGTGACTGGTTTCCAATTTTCACAAGGCTCCCTGGTGAAAGAAAAAAAATAGTGCTCTCTATTAAGGGAGCTCGAAGTATGAAAATCTCATCAGGAACTCCCTTGTGGTCTTTTTGTATTTTGCTTCTCACGTCGTTTGATTTTTATATTGGACTTCAAGGCCAATGGCTTTTGAATTCAAAAGTCAAAGATTTTCTGCTCTTTTTTTTCCCATTCATGTCTGGTGCCTTAGGGAGGAGATTAGCATGGAGGTTCTTGGAAATACGCATAGGAATAGAACACGTTTGTTTAAGGAAAGACAATGAATACATACTCCTAAATATCATAATTCCATATTGTTCTAGCAGCTTATTGAAAATTTTTGGCTATAAAAGTTAAAATGATTGATCACCTGATTTTGTAAATAAGCATCACAACTACCAAAAAAAAAAAAACTCATGTAATTGATTTCATGTTACTCAAAAACATCCATAACTCATGTTTACTTTGAAGTTCATATATTTACATAGATTACAATATTCAGATGTGCTTTCCTGGTGTAATGGTTTAAAAATATAGCTTTTTTGTGTATTTTAAAGTTAGGTCTTGAAAGATATACATGAATGCCTAGATATTAACAAAATTATTGTGGAATAACAGAAAGGAAGTAAATGCATAAGACATGTATGAAACCAACCTCCAGATCAAGAGTTGAACTGGGCCTGCGTCTTAGAGGACTGTATTGTGCCCCCTTCTATATTAGTCAGGATTCTACAGGGAAACAATTCAAGTAAGATTTACATGTAAACAGAATTTTGTGTGATGTTGCCTCACATAATTACGGAGATGGAGAAGACCCATGACCTGCTGCCTACAAGCTGGAGACCCAGGAAAGCTGGGGATGTAGTTCAAAGGCCTGAGAGCCAGAAGGCCAGGGTGTAGATTCCAGTCTGAGTCTGACTGCCTGAAAACTAGGAGTACCAAGAGTATGAAAAGATACGTTTCAACTCAAGCAGTCAGGAAGAGAGCCAGCAAATCCAACTTTCCTTCAACCCTTCTGGTTGTATTCAAGTCCTCAATGGATTTGATGTTGCCCACCCACCCACAGTGGAGAAGGCCATCTGCTTTCCTCAATTCAGCAGTTCAAATGCTAATCTCTTCCAATGAAAATACTTCTTCCAGAAATACCTTCATAGGCAACTCAGAAACAATGTTTATTCAATATCTGGACATTCAGTTCCCCAGTCACGTTGACCCATGACACTAACTATTGTGCCTTCCAATGATAGTCACTCTCTTCACAAGAGTAACCCTATCTTGACTCTCAATTAGTTTTATCTGTTTTAGATTACACATACATCAAATTATCTTTTTTGTGTCTGGCTTTGTTACTCAATATTATGCTTGTTATTTTTATTGATATCATTGTGTGTGGTATGTCGTATTCTAGTGTGTGACTCTATACGGTATGTTTATTAAGATCACAGTAGATGAATATTTTCTTAGTTTTCTGCTTGGAGCTGTTGCACCCAGTTCTATGAACATTGTTGCACATGTTTTGCTGTCGTTTCTGGTGGATGTACATCAGTGGAATTCCTTCATTTGACACCCAATTTAGGTATTATATGACTGTTTCAAATCAGCCCCAAGGTGAAAAATAATCCAAAAGTGTCTGTGTGAAATTTTGCATATGTAACATATACATAGTTAAGGTTTACGTTAATGTGTTATACATTATAGTCTCTCCCATCTTAACTTTATACTTTTCTTTATTATCCATCTATTAATTCGCATATTGAAATTTTAATTCTTACAATGCTTACTGAGCACGTAATGTGTCTAGGTACCATGCAAGACAATTCATTAAAATAAGAAATAAAATAAGATGGGCTTCCTAGTAAACCACATTAAATTGGTCACAACCTTTATTTTTCTCTCTGCAAAAACTGCAAAAATATAAAGTAACAAATAGTGTATTTATCTATACAAACTGCGAGAACAAGTGAGGAGGCAAAATAACAAAGGAGATTTTGGTAACATTTGAAAGCAGAAAAGAGATGACTAGCTTTGTGAAACTAGCAAACGTGATTCCTGTAGAGCTGGATGCTGAGTCTAAGCAAGCCATTTTGCCCACAAAAAGATGAGCAGTTGGAGACACAAGACACCCTAGAATACTAAGGTCAGATACAGAACTGAAAACGGAGGCATTATTTGCGTGTCTTTATATAGAGCGATGGGAGCCTCATCTCTGGTTTCTCACAATTAAGGGATATTCTTGCCTCCACCTCCACTCTTAGCAGTAATCCGGAAGTTCCTTCTCTGGAAGACTGAATCCACAGATTAGCATTGTGGTCTCCATTTACAACAAAGAGTACAGGTAAGTGTGGGCCTAACATCAAGGAGTTGGTGAAAGATGAAAATGATTCACAGTGATGTCCTGTTTCCCACTCTGCTCTCAAAATGCTGCAATACAGGCATATTAGTTTTCCAATCCCTATTGTTCCTTTTCAAAGCACAATACTGAAGGATTATTTTTCTCTGAAGAAGCAGAAATTCCTGAAAAGGAAGGCATCGTATGATCTGCCACAGATTACGGTACAATCCCTAATAAAACCACAGTGAAGAACATCAGATGACAAGTCCCAGGAAGGTTCACAGAGTTTCCCACTGCACTGTTCATACATAATATCCAATATGACTGGAAAATCAATTTTATTGAAGATAAAAGAATAAAAAAAAGTCAAAATTGTAAACTGAACTGAATCGGGTGGGTTTTTCACACTATGAACACAGGAAAAATTGTCTTGATGTATTGGAAAAATGGCACAAGAAATGCAAAATGTAATTTGTAATAGGTCGTAGAAATAACAGAGGTTAAGTATTGGCAGTATCTTTAGACATCATATTAGTCTAGTTTCTTTTATAGTGCCAAGAAACTGAAGTGACTTGTCCAAATTTGAAAAGCCTGGAAGTTGACATAGCTATAATTTATTTCTTACATAATTTGCATGTATCCCCTAATAGATATTTTCAAAAATGGTGATTATATCTTATAAAAATAATCAAACAGGTACTTCTCTCACTTTCCTTTCCTACTGTACTTTATATAACAGAGGATGAGAATTTTGATAATAAGTGTGAAAATATAGTCTGGTTGTACACTTAGTATAAAACAATCATGGCAAAGAGGCAGAAATACATTTAAGGAGGACATGAGTAAGAACGAGAACAGAAACAAATTCTCACTGTGAGTCTAATCCAGCACGGACGACTCCTTGCATCTTAGGTTAGAGGGAGGCAAGATGAAATTATCACAACTTTACATGTTTTAAGAAGTGTATTGGTAGCAGAAGCCACACTGTGGGAAATCCTAGTAATTCCTGTCTGTGACATAAAGTTTCACCACTTCTTGCGGTCGTTGTTTTCCTGATCGCTTACTTTGAGGGAGGGGCAGTTTGACACAGAGGACAACAGCACAGATTCTCAAAGCCTTGGGAACAGGTGAAATGATGCTGGCAGCCACAAAAATATGTGTAAGGAATGTCCAGTGGCACGGTGTTTCTGCAGCAGCTCTGTGTGTTAGCAAAGGAAAATCAGTTAGCTACTCCTTTAGCTGGAAAGAAAAATTGAGGGGACACACGAAAATTGTGGTCTAATCATTTGAAATTTTATTGTAAGTCTACAATGGTGACTAAGTAGTTTAGCTAAGATAGACTTGGTAATTTTGCAGTAATAGACTTCAAAATCTCAATGGAAAAACACAGCAAATACACTTGCTCACACAAATTCTACCAGGCATCTGAGAAACTCTCCTCTATTACAACTCAGTGATTCAAGGTGTTCTGTCCTATAGCACCTCCATCTCAACATGCCCTTCTGTTATTGCAGTAGAACAGCAGGAAAAGAGAATTCTGATGTGTTTCTTGCTGACAATCAAATGTCATGGATGAGAAGTAACACATGTCACTTCCTGTCACAGATGATCGGCCAGATACAGTCAAATAACCACCTGACTTCCAGGAACCAAAAAGTGCCATCCTTCTTTGAGTAAAAAAAGAAAGATCTGAAAGCTCTAGTATACCTGGTAAATTATCTATATCGGCTGTAAAAGGAAAGATTTACCAGAAATAATTAATGGAACTTGTAGAATCAGTGAAGAAATAGATAAAATGCATAATCATTTTCTTCAAATGATTATATTGTGAAGTTGCTGATGTTTTCATGTGCTTAAGGGAAGAAAAGCTCCTGAGATTTTAACAGAGCACAATCTGTGAGAAATAGAGAAAATCAATTAATAAATAGAAATTAATGAAGGAAATGATTCATTTATTAAATTTCTGAAACTCCATAATGGATTGCTGTGAGACGTTATAATATCTTAGACCTGAAGTTTTCCAAAAATTGCTCTATAAGACGGTATTTCAGGCCAGTGACAGTGGCTCTGACCTGTACTCCCAGAACTTTGGAAGGCTGAGGCAGGACAATTGCTTGAGCCCAGGAGTTTGAGACAAGCCTGGGCAACAAGGAGAAACTCCTTCTCTGCAAAAATTTCGCCACGTGTAGTGGCATGCACCTGTAGTTCCAACTACTCAGGAGGCTGAGATGGGAGGATCACCTGAGCCTGGGAGGTTGAAGCTGCAGTGAGCTGTTATCATGCCATGGCATTCCAGCCTGGGTGACAGAGTGAGACCCTGTCTCAGAGAGGGGGGAAAAAAAAAGACAGCGATGCAAACATTTTTGGGAATAAAAGTCACATATGGATTGCTTAGTTTTTAAAAAAATACTGATTCAGTAAGGTCTACCTTCAGGATGGCTAGTGGGTTTATTTTTTTTTTTATTCATCTATTTATTTGTGTAACGAAAGCTCTATGTGATTCTAGCAAGCTAAGTGATAATGCTACCAAAAAGTATACATATTTTCCTTTATAATTCTGTTGGTCCCTTCTTATTATAACTACATGATTCTATGGATATTTTTCTATAGAGAAATAATTTTCAGCTTTATTATGTAGTTTAACTTCAGTGGCAATTACTTCTTATGAATTAATCTCCAGATGCAAATCTTAAATGGACAATTTAATGATAGCATAGGTATGTTTCAAAACAATAATTGGCATCACAAGTTATTGAGTTTTGTTATTTTCCATTGTTCTACATCTGCATCATAAACAACTATAAACCCTCCAGAGTTTGTTACCATTAGTTAATTATATAAGAGATTATTGCTGTAAATTAGAATTATTGCTCTGCCTTCTTGAGAGGAGTTAAATTAAAAGAAATTAGACCTGTAAATCTCTACATCAATATTTTCTCTCATCTACAAGAATACTTCTTGAAAAGATGCCGTATCTGCCTTCAACTGTTTAACTCAATGATAATTCTATACCTTAACTGAGAATTTCAGTCCTTATTCATAGAACATGCATGCCACAATATTTTAGTGATTATCCATTTGCTTTATCTGTGGTCAAACTGCCATCTGCTATAAATCTGGCCTTCTTAGAACATAGATATCATATAGAATATCATACTTCAATATGTAAATTATTAGTTTAAAAATTTTTCTACATAAATGCTATATTGTTAATCAGCTTCAATTTACTCCTGCTTAAAATTTAAAATAATATTATGCATACAAAATGAACAACTCTAAGTCATTCAGATAATTTTGCATTTCCAAATGTATTATTATATAATATTTATTTAGAACACTTTATAATAGGGTATGTTATTTATATTTTAATTTTTAAAGTTTTGTGAAGGTCATTCCTCATTTGAAAGTATAAAATAAAATTTTTTTCTACTTTATGCATTTTAATTTAAAAAATCTGTATTTTATTTTCAAAGTTTAGCTTTAGATTATTGCCTAATATAACTTGACTGGGGACCCAAAATAATTTATATAATTTGATATTCTCTATTCTTGTTAGTTAAAATATTAAAAATCATAAAAATTGTACGAGATAATAATAACAAGGTAGGATAGTTTAAATAATAAAATACTAGGCCAGGTGCAGTGGCTCGTTGCTGTAATCCCAGCACTTTGGGAGGCCAAGGTGGGTGGATCACCTGAGGTCAGGATATCGAGACCAGCCTGGCCAACATGGTGCAACTCCATCTCCACTAAAAAAAAAAAAAACACAAAAAATTAGCCGGGCATGGTGGCAGAAGACTGTAATCCCAGCTACACACGATTTATTAACATAAAATTTGTTTATGACTTTTAATTAATTGGAAAAGAACAGGTTAAAATACTACAAATAGTATGACTTTATTTCAGGTATATTTTACCCTTGATGATTATTTTTTCAAACTCTGTTCATCACAAAAACTGATATTCTTTACCTGTTACATTGTGTAAGTAACTTTTGCACTTATTTTATCTGACCCTTAAAATTATTCTGTAAGGTACATGAGGCAGATTTTATCATATCCATTTTACAAATAAGAAAAGGAAATCTCACATAAATTAAAAGAATTATCGACTTTCATGTGACTAGCAAATTACACTGAAAAGAAACTCCAACTCAGATTTTTAAATTCCAGGTCTGGTGCATACTTTCTTGGAGAGGTGTATCTTTCTATAGATTTTGGATTCTTAGACCGAAAGTATCAGATAGAGTCAAGAAAATTTGCAGATTCTACTTATTTACGTGACTTTTTTTTTTTTTTTTTTTTTTTTTTGACAGAGTCTTGCCCTGTCACCAGGCTGGAGGGCAGTGGTGCAATCTCGGCTCACTGCAAGCTCCGCCTCCCGGGTTCAAGTGATTCTCCTGCCTCAGCCTCCCAAGTAGCTGGGACTACAGACACCCACCATTTATGTGGCTTTTTTTAAAAAAGACAGTGTCTGGCTCTGTCATCCAGACTAGAAGGTAGTAGCACAATCCTATCTCACTGTAGCCTGGAACTCCTGGGCTCACTAAGATCCTTCTGCCTTAGCCTCCTCAATTACTAGGACTGTGGCCACGTGCTACTATGCCCGGCTAATTAAAACACTTTTTTTTTTTTTGGTAGAAACATGGTCTCTCTATCTTGCCCAGGCTGGTCTTGAACTCCTGGCCCCAAACGATCCTCCCGCCTTGAACTGCCAAAGTGCTGGGATTATAAGCATGAGCCACTGCACCTGGCCAGATTGTATTTTCATTGTAAGTGTGAGAGCAATGCTTTTTTCCAATGTTCTACATTCTGGGTAGAATCTTGATGTCTTTGTGAATTTACTTTTGATCTTCCCTCTCTCCCCTATCCTCCACACACAAAATAAGCTGCAGTTCTAGCTTTTTGTTAAACAATATATTAGTTTTTTATTGCTGTATAAGAAATTACATCACATTTAGCAGCTCCTTTAAGTCTCTGTAAGCTTAACTCAAGGTGTCAGCTGGGGCTGCAATCTCACAGCTGAGAAAATGGGTCCACTTCCAAACTTACTGAGCCCTGGTGAAATTCGGTGACTTACCACTGTAGGATTGAGGCTCTCAGTTGTTAGAGGCCACCAGCTCCTCCTTGACCCATGGTCATCTCTATAACATAACAATTTACTTCTTCGAGACCAGGAAGAGAATCTCTCTCTCATCTGCTGCAAGGGAGTTTTATACAGAGTAATACAATTACCAGAATGATTGTCTCATCACCTTTTCCACGTAATGTTAACTAATCAAAGGAGAGACAGTGTCACACTCACGAGTCCCACACACACTCCAGAGGAGGGCGTTGTACAGTGCATGAAAAGGGAGCAGGGGTCATGGTGTCTTCTTAATTCTGCCTCTCACAGTTACTGATTTAGCAAGAGATCAAATAGATAGCGAACTGTGCTAATTCTTTATACTAGAAAAATGATTTTAAAAAACTTATGTGGTGAACATCTTAAAAATGTATTGAAAAACGTCTTCTAAAAATATTCCAGTAAAAATCGACCTGTAAAAGGCAAGATTTTCTTACTTCATGAGTTTTTGACTTTTTAAATAATGACTTAGAATTTTAATACAAATGAAATGAGAAAATAATGAAAAGATTAAAAAGTCTTGGAAAAGCCAAAAAAGATGACTTACTAGACGCACCAGGGATGTGTCTCTTCCACATAGAGGAAGCAAAATATTGAGTAAACCTTTCCACTTTGAACAGATCTTTTGAGAGAAAACATTGAAATTTAATAGAGAGGTGACTAAAGATACCATGGTTGAAGAGCAAGAAGGCAAGACTGTCTGGTTGATGTCACTGGGCTCCAAGAGCAGCCCCGAGACCTGTACCAGACCCAAGGAAGGTGTGAGTGAAAAAATCCCAGGGCATCCCATTCCCACTGCAGACCTCTGACATTCTAGCTACAGGAGTTCTCATGACCCCCACAGACATTTGAATAGGTAGGTGGAGCTGCCTGAAGACCACACCAAGGCACTGCTTGAACCTGCATGGAGCTCAGATGCTTCAGTGTGCTGGGCAGCTGTTGCAAAAGGAAACTCTGGGCGCCCACCCTTCGGGGCTCTACATCGTGCCCTGAGCAGCTGCAGCTTGTGCTGTCTGCTAGGCCGGGAGAGAATGGGGCTGGGACTGGCTAGTGTGCCCAAGATAGGTCCCACCACCATTGCCACAGGACTGAAATGCACTAGAACCACGTGCCCCCGTGCCTATGAGTCCCTCCCAAGACTCCAGGCCTGGCGGTTCCCATCACAGCACAGGCTCCTTTGCCCCACCTGAGTGGTTTGCTAGCAGCCTGTGAACAGTCCACACCCATCACAGCTGGTGCTTGACCTGAGAGGCCAGAGGACAAATCCGCTGGCCTATGACCATTTCTCCAGGACTTGACCACACCTGCAGGAGGTATAGCAATGTGATTGTGTTTTATCTCAAGCAAAAAAGGAGCACCCACTGTCAGAACACAGAGAAGAGTGTGGTACTGGTTTGTGTGGTGGCACAGACCAGGCCAGGGAGGGTATAGCCAGATTGCCGTGGTCTCAAAAATGACAAATGTGACATCACAACTAATACCATGGAAATTAAAAAGAAATCATCAGAGATTATTATGAACATCTCTATACCCACAAACTGGAGAATCTAGATGACATTGCTACACTATTGGAAATGTACAACCTCCCAAGATTGAAACAGGAAAAAGTAAATATCCTGAACTGACCAATAACAAGTAATGAAATTAAATCTGTAATTGAAAAAAAAAAGTTCAAAAAGGAAAAAACAAACAAACAAAAAACAGCCCAGGACCACACAGATTCATAGCTTGATTTTACCAGACTTAACAAGGAAAAGCTGGTACCAATGTTATTGAAACTATTCCAAGAAACTGAGTAGGAGGGATTTCTCCCTAACTCATTCTATGAAACTGGCATCACTATGATACCAAAGTTAGGCAAGGAAACAACAAAAAAACAAACCGGGCCAATATCCCTGATGAACGAAGATGCAAACATTCTCAACGAAATACTAGCAAACAATCCAACAGCACTTCAAAAAGATAATTTATCACAATCAAGTGGACTTTATATCAGGAATGCAAGGGTGATTCAACATTTACACATTAATAAGTGTGATTCACCACATGAACTGAATTAACAACAAAAACCGTATGATAATCTCAATAGATGCAGCAATTGCATTTGAAAAAATCCAACATCCCTTCACAAACTAGGCATTGAAGAAATACACCTCAAAATAATAAGAGCCAACTATGACAAACCCACAGCCAACATTATGCTGAGTGGGGAAAAGTTGAAGGCATTCCCCCTAAGAACTGCAACACAAAACCAGGATGTCCAGTCTCCCCACTCCTATTCAATCATAGTAACGGAAGTCCTAGCCAGAGCAGTCAGGCAAAAGAAATTTAAAAAGACACCCAAATTGGAAAAAAGGAAGTCAAGTCTCTTTACTGATGACATGATCTTCTACCTAGAAAGCCCTAAAGATTCCTTCAAAAGGCTCCCAGGCTTGATAAATGATTTCAGTAAAGTTTTAGAATACAGTATCAGTGTATAAAAATCAGTACCATTTCTATACATCAATAATGTTCAAGCTGAGAATCAAATCAAAAACTCAATCCTATTTAAATAGCCACAAATATTACCTAGGAATACATTTAGTCAAGGAATATATTTATTTGCTTTGATTACCATTTTAATAAACACATAAAAATTGTACATATTTATGGGGTACAAAATGATATTTTGATGTGTGTATAGAATGTGTTAAGAACAAATCAGGATAATTAGCATATTCATCACCTCAAACATTTATCATTTCTTTGTGTTGAGAACATTAAAAATCTGCTCTTTTAGCTCTCTGAGAATATACAGTAAGTTCTTAATTATAGTCTACCACTACACTTTTTGCTTCCATTAATAATGTCCTCTTCTTTTTTCAGACATATCATTAAACCTCTACCAACTATAGCCCTCACCAAGTGGAAGTTTTTCCTTTCTGTTTCCTTCTCTCCATTCTAATAGGATACAACCTTTAGGTTTTCATGCCTCATTTCTATCTAACTTTTTAATTTTATTGTAATAAAGTATTATTATACTTTTAGAACATTATTGAACTTTTTCTTGAATTATGTCTCTTCTGTATTAAAAATCCTTACATAGCTATTTCAGTATATACCAAGTCCCTTTGTCATAATTTATTTCAAACAAATACATGACCAATTTACTAAAAGTTAACACATTTTCAATCATTTTACAATGACTCATTAAATCTACATTTTTTATAGAGTTCAGCACTCACATTTTCTTATCTTTTTGTATTTTTCCACATTTAACTTGTTTGATACATTTGAATTTTTGGTTAAAACTGTTTCTGTAATATTGATCTTAGAGTTTAGGCTGATATTGCCTTCCATATATGTATGTAAAGATTTGTGTTTTATGGTGACAGGTGAATGATATCTTAATTAGATGTAGAATTATTAGGCTCCCTTTTTACAGCATTTTATAAATGATATTTTTATGCTTCTCAAGTTGTTGATTCTTACTCTGCTACAGGTGACTTTGTCTGGCAATTTACCAGAATCTTCATTTATATTCTCAACGCTGTACCTAGAGCTATATTATTTTCAAATCTGTCCTATCATAAACTTGGTGAAACCATCCATTAGAAAGCTCCAACATTTCTTTATTACTTATTTAATTATTTCATCTTTTTCTCTTTTTCTTTCATCCCTCTTCTGGTAATTTCATGCCAGTTTGTTGGTACTCTATATTCTGGTCTTCTCTGATACATCTGCTACCATTTACTATTTACTGTTATAATATAGCTCCATGTACGTTCATATTTAATAGTTGTATTCAGTGGCAGAGGCAGGCAGAATGTGCTTATTCTGTCAAATGGGTAAACTTGGAAATTTCTTGGAAACTTCTTAGTGATAGAAATGAAAAAGAAAAAAAAAGATTAAACAGCAGATTAAACAAGGATGAAACTGAGCTAGTAAACATGAAGATAGACATAAAAATTACTTTAAAAGTAACAAAGATAAACATGGAGATAAAAGTTATGCAAGAAAAGATCAGAAACATGAAGAATAAACTGAAGTATGGCATACATTAAATCAGAATTCCAGAATTAGGTAATAAAGAGAATGAATGAGAGAAAATATTTAAAGAGACTTATCTGAGAAATGAAACATATTGCTAAAGTAAATAGAACTTCTGCTTATCTAACACCACTCTAAAATATGTAAAGCTGGAGAAGAAAGATAGCTATAACATGTAATAAACAAAGATTTTGTATTAAAATTGTTAAAGCAATCCCATATATCAATAACAACAACAACAACAAAAAACAGAGAAAAATGAACAAATGATATGAGGAGGTTTTTCTTTTTGTTTTGCTTTCCGGAAGAGAAAACACTAATGGAGGATAAAAAAATATACAAAAGTATACTGCCTTGGTAATCAAGGAAATGCAAATTAAAACTCTAAGGAAACCTCATTTTACATGTGTTTAAATGTATTCAACACTTACTCTATTGAGCACTCATTCAACACAGGGCATTGTCCTAAGAACTCAAGGGGCTGTAAAGTTGGAAAATGTAAAGCAGATTAACTGCCATGGACAACGGTACAGAAAAATAATTTCTACAGAGACAGAGTAAGAAAATGTTATTCCATTTAATGGTAACATTGTTAACAGTAAATTATTGGAATAAGAAAATGAATGTATGAAAAAGGAGATGTTCTATTTAAAGGACATATAGAGAAATAGTAAGATGCACTAACCTTCCCCAATTGTGAAAATGTAGGGTTAACTCACATTTTTCATAATTTTTAGTCTTTTGAGATGGAATTAATTATTCTCTTTATTTATAATATTGGACTAGCCCTTATAACCTAAAAATTACTATTACTACTACGTATGTCTGCTTCTCTCAAAACATGGTAAAAATATTTAGAACAGCAATTCTGCTTTTTCATCTTGGATAGCTAGAATCATCACTGTGTATGTCCATAAAAAATTTTGGTTGCATGAATAAAATGTATAAAACCATTTATTCAATGTGATAAAAATGGAATACCAGGCAAAGAAATCTCTACTGTCTTGGATAGACAATGAAAAATCAATGAAGATGGACTGACATGATCAAAATCATATTTTAAGAAGATTAATTTGCCTGCACTGTACTTGATAGACTGGAGAAAGAAACAGACTGAGTTACAAGGCAATTAATATAGCCCATTATGAGGGAATAAGCATCTCAACAAGGGTGGCAGCACACAGTAAAGATAATGGGACAATTCAGCAGGCAAATTGAATAATAAATGAAGTGGTGTTAAGAGCTCATTGGTAGGTATTGATGGCTAGGAGAAAACAAAAGCAGGAAGGAAGAAGAATATTTGTTCAATGTGAATTTCTCTATAATGTTCTGAGAGGATCATTTCAATTGCATGTTATAAGAAGAAATTAATCTAGTAAACCAGTTAAGTAGAAACAAACACCAGCACAATGAATTGTGTGTCAGTAATATCTAGGGCAGCTCAGAATTTAAACAAGTAAAAAAATGTTGATAGTGCATGAAAATATGCAAATTACTTGGTGTGGAAATTACTTCTGGAAGATGAATATTGTAAAGGATTATATTAATAAAAGAGTAAATAGAATTAGAAAATAAGAGTAGCAGATGTTATCTTTTGTTTTCTACTTGTCGGAGCCAGCATGTCTTGTGTTCTCAACTTATGCTTTAAATTCCTGTTGTCCACCTTCACTAATCATCAGGTGTTTGAATTTCATCTCAACACCGCATAGGGAAGCTAGAAAAAAAAAAAAAGTGGCACAATGCTCTGGAAGCATTGCTAAATAAGTTCAAAAAATTTGGCCTTTATATTGTCAAATTTTTCATGTATAATTTGCCAATATGATTTGGGATATTTGCAATATGTTTTAAGACTTTAAACAGTGGTCCCTAAACTTTGTGGTGCCAGTTTTGTGGAAGAAAATTTTTTTGTGGACTTGGGTTAGGGGGATGGTTTTGGGATGATTCAAACACATTACATTTATTGTGCACTTTATTTCAATTATCATTACATCATAATATATAATGAAATAATTATATAACTCACTAATGTAGAATCAGTGGGACAGTCCTGAGCTTGTTTTCCTACAACTAGATGGTCCCATCTGGGGGTGATGGGAGACAGTGACAGATCATCAGGCATTAGATTCTCGTAAGGAATGGGATTCCTTGTATGTGCAAGGAACCTAGATTCCTGGATTCCTTGTATGTGCAAGGAACCTAGATTCCTGGATTCCTTGTATGTGCAAGGAGCCTAGATTCCTAGATTCCTTGTATGTGCAGTTCACAATAGCGCTCTCACTCCTATGAGAATCTAATGCACCCACTGATCTGACAGGAGGCGGCGCTCAGGCAGTAAAGTGAGCAAGGGAGAGAGGCTGTAAATACAGATGAAGCTTTGCTGGCTCAGCGGTTGGGGACCCCTGCTTTAAAGGATTGAAAAATTATTTCACTTCATTGTCTATCTGTTTATACATGCATAATCTATGCTTCTCACTCTGTTTTATATCTACCTGAATAGCAATATATAAAAACAGACGTAAATACATTCAAATTAGACGAAAATATTCCTGAACACTCAGAACTGTATTCTTATTCAAGATCCCCAAATTAATTTCAAAATATGATTTAAAATTTTCTAATATAGATAATACTTACTTTATACTGTAAGTAATAACTACCATGAGGTATCCCCTGAAATCTAAATATACTTATTTAGCTTGAGTACAGCTTCTATTTGAAGAGCTTCTCTTTATGTTTACTGTAATGTTGCAGATGTATACTATTTCAAGTTAAAATTTAACACATCATGTGGTGAATTATCATTCTCCATTATACTCTTATCTGCATATATTTAATGGTTCATAATTCACAATATATTTTCATAGATTTTATCAGAAAAATGCTAAAATTATTTAAAGTCATAATAACCAATTTATATTAAAATATTATAAAATGAAATATCCTTGCCAATCAGTTTCTCTATCTCTAATGTATGAAAATGAGGTTTGCTTATTACAACTTCAAAAGAAGAGTTAATTGATGATAGGTGCTTATAAGAAGACCTCCAGTTCTTTGGAAGAAAACTCACCAGGGTAGTGGTACATAAATAAATGCTTTTGGTTTCGATGACTTGGGTATAAAATTGTTCCTTTAACCAAAATCTGTATTTGTAGTCATCATTGACATGAAAGCTGATTTCTCCATGAAACAGGTTATTGGCACATTCACTTCCAACCAAATCTGTTCTTGTCACTCTTTGAATTGTATTTTTTCCCTTTGCAGAATTATTACAAAACATCTACAACCAAAACATTCCTCTTTTAAATAACAACAAAACCTTTCTATGGGACCAAATTCTTTTCAATGCATCTTTTTCAGATGCTCCAAAATTAGTAACATTTTCTGTTATCTGTATAATTATGCTACCAGGTTCCCTAAGGAATTAAGTTTCTATGTAAATAACTGTATCATGAAACATAATACGTACAATGACTATCTAGTTTGCAACAAACAAAAAATATATGAATATGCTCTAACATTATGCACACAATTCATATTTACGTTTCAATTCTTCATACATGCTGAAGTCCAAACCTTGCAACCCACTGAAGTCACCAATAGTAACTTTATTAACTATTTTATGGTTAACTATTAACTATTTTTATTTTATTAGATTTGCATCTTTTCTGCTTCCTTTCTATTAAATTAAATAAAAAATTTTACCATTTAAGGAGAAATATTATCTGAGTCTCATGTTAGAGATCAGGTGACATAAAATAATAACTTTATTTGGCTCCTGTCCCAAGAAATTTAAAGATTAATCTTCCAACAATTAAAATATTTGATTCTTACTTCCATAATCCTCATGTTGTACCTTAGTATCTGGACTAGATTCAGTGTATGAATTCACATAATCCCACCCTATATATGAAAATAACTGACAATAAAAATTTTGAGAAATATTTACTTATCCAGTTAGAATGAATTGTATAAGGTATCTTATACAATTGGGGTGGCCTGTTGCGAGCAGCCACTAGAGGGACGTCAGCTGCAGCGGGGGAGGCAGGGCCAGGGCTGCATGCTCCACGGAGCTGGCAAGAGCCAGAAGCAGGCAGGAGCCCTCCTCCCCCACCCCCACCCCAGCTACCAAGTTGGCGGGGCGGGTGCCCGATGCTCCCAGGCAAAGCTGAAGCCACCCAACTGCAGCTTCAAACTCTGGCATCCCTGTGCCCTCAGGGGCCCAGGAAAGCCCTCCTATCCTTGCAGGCTCAGAAGCTCATGCTCCCACTCCCTGGAGTCTCCCCACTCCCAGCACCTGCTTCGAATTTGGAGCAAAGTCGTGGCTGAGCCCGGGCACTGACGTGATCCAGCCAGGTGTGCACCGGGTGTGCATTGCTTGAGGCGGTGTTGACATGTCAGCCCCTCATTGCCTCGGCCCCTTCTGGACTTCAGGAGCTGATGAGCATAGGAGGGAGGCCCGGGGGTGTTTAGGGCAGCTAAGCGTGGGCCTGCAGGCACTCCTTAGCAAGAACACCCTGGCCGCCACGGATGGCATGTTGCTGACGGTGGAGGCAGACAGGTTCCTGGGTGGAAAGGGTTGGGTACCTGGTAGAGCCCCAACTTCAAGCCAGGGACAGCCTGAAGCCTGGGGGCTGGGCTGCAATTTCCTGGTGGAGTCCACTGTGGGAGTGAGAACTTACAGTGCTTTTTCCAGGCCTGCTCATGGCCACTCATGGACCAATCAGCACACACTTCCTTCCCTCTGAGCCCATAAAAACCCTGGATTCAGCCAGACTCTCACAGACATTGGGACGACCTGCCTGTGGAAAGGAGCTACGCGTTTGGGTCTCTGAGAGCTGTTCTATTGCTCAGTTAATGCTTCTCTCTTCCTTGTTCACCCTCCAGTTGTCTGCATACCTCATTCTTCCTGGACACCGGACAAGAACTCAGGACCTGCCAAATGGCAGGACTGAAAGAGCTGTAACACAAACAGGGCGGAACCATGTCCCCCGCCTCCCCACTCACCACATTGTGGGCAACGAGAAGAAGAGAGGAGCTGTGGCCTTCTGGGAGCTGAGAGCTTAGGACTCCCTGAGCCAGGGCTGTGACACACTGTAGCACCCTTTTGGGGCTCTGGGGTTCCTGGCATCTCTGAGCTTTCAGGTGCCACCATGTTCCCCTTGTCCAGATGCTGGTGCCCACAGCAGAAGCCTCTTGTAGTACATCTGATCTAGCCACAGCCTTGCATGGAGCTGGAACCTGTACCAGTGCCGGAGCTCCCTGCCCCGCCACAGCCAGCGTGTCTGGCTGTGCGCAGTGGCTGGACCCCATGCTTGCTCGCTCACACACCCTTGGCTGCTCTGCACCTGGCTTGCAGTTGGCAGGCATGGGATCTGGGCTGGTAGCATAAGCCAAGTGCATCCTGCCAGGCCGAGTGGGCAAAATGAGACCAGTGGGCCTGAGCAAAACTTGGGCAAAGGTTTAACCAGTCAAAGAGGTTTCCGGCTGGAAAAACGACACCCTAAGGAGCCTGTGACATTTTCTTATGAGATTGAAATTAAGAAAAAACCAAAAATGTAACATTCACCAAACATAAAATGTTCATTTGCTTATGCTCATGGTGAAACAAATTTGAGAATAATCCTGTTTCAGAAGTTATTTTGTATGAGGGGTGGCCAAATAAAAAATTAATTTACACTATCAAAACTTTATAGTATTAAGTTAAAATCACTTAATTTTTATGTCTTTAATCACATATTATGTATTTAATCACATATTATGTATTTTATGTCTTTAATCACATATTACTTTTAATACAATTTTTTATTTGAACTTTTAATAAAAAAATTTGTTCATGATCACAACTAAAGATCACAAAGATAAATAAATTATAGCTATTCTCAGTATAAAGGTCTTTGGTTTTTCTACTTTATAAAACATTTACCTTATTTTTTTTATTTTTTTTATTTTGAGATGGAGTCTCACTCTGTCGCCCAGGCTGGAGTGCAATGGCACGATTCCGGCTCACTGCAAGCTCTGCCTCCTGGGTTCACGCCATTCTCCTGCCTCAGCCTCCTGAGTAGCTGGGACTACAGGCGCCCGCCACCATGCCCGGTTAATTTTTTTTTCTTTGTATTTTTGGTAGAGACGGGGTTTCACCGTGTTAGCCAGGGTGGTCTCGATCTCCTGACCTCGTGATCCGCCCGCCTCGGCCTCCCAAAGTGCTGGGATTACAGGCGTGAGCCACTGTACCCGGCCACCTTAATTATTTAAATTAAAATTAATTGTGGTTTTTGCCATTAAGCATAATTAAAAGTAATGGCAAAAACCACAATTAATTTTGCACCAACCTAATAGTTTTAATTGCCTAAGAACTTAGAGTAAACTAGAGCTTAAATACCATTTGTAATATCCACTTATTTTTCCGTAAGTTAGATAAAATATCTTACGGAATTTTAAATAACAATTAAACACTTCATCATTTTGCAATTCTCTATCAGTGCTTTACCATTTTCAGGAAGGTTTATGGTGATTTGTGATGACTAGGAGCCATTGCTGAAGGTGGAGTATATTCATCCTCTGTGAGCACCAGTGAAAAATAACCATGCGGGGAGGCCCTGCGACACATGGCATAATTAGCTTGATTAGTTTCTCTGCATGTTCAGATTTTGAAAAATCTACAGTGAATAAAATTGTCCTTTTCAGAAAAACAGCATTATTTTTATATTAACCACATAGTTTTATTTTTATGTATCTTTTTTTTAACTTTTATTTTAAATTTAGTGGTACAAGTGCAGGTTGGCTAGATAGGGACACGTGTGTCCTGGGGGTTTGTTGTACAGATTATTTCATCCCCCAGGCATTATGCTTTGTAGTAATTAGTTGTTCTTCCTAATTCTCTCCCTCCTTCCATCCTCCACCCTCCAGTAGTTCCCAGTGTGTATTGTTCCTCTCTATATGTCCATGTGTTCTCATTATTTAGCTCCCACTTATAAGTGAGAATATGCGGTATTTGGTTTCCTGTTCCTGTGTTAGTTTGCTTAGAATAATGGCCTCCAAGTCCATCCATGCTCCTGTAAAGGACATGATATTGTTCTTTTTTTATGCCTGCATAGTGTTCCATGGTGTATATGTACTACATTTTTTAAATCCAGTCTATCATTGATGAGCATTTTAGGTGGATTCCATATCTTTGCTATTGTGAATAGTGCTGCAATGAACACACATGTCCATGTGTCTTCATAAGAGAACAACTTATATTTCCTTGGGTATATACCCAATATTGGGATTGCTGGGTCGAATGGTATTTCTGTCTTTAGGTCCGCCACACTGTCTTCCATAATGGCTGAACTAGTTTACACTCCCACCAACAGTGTATATGTTCCTCTTTCTTCACAACCTCACCAGCATCTGTTATTTTCTGACTTTTTCATAAGAGGCATTCTGACTGGTGTTAGATGGTATTTCACTGTGGTTTTGATTTGCAAATGATCGGTGAGGTTGAGCTCACATATGATTATTGGCCACATGTACGACTTCTTATGAAAAGTAGTGGTCGAGTGTGCTGGCTTATACCTGTAATCCTAGCTACTTGGGAGTCTGAAGTGAAAGGATTGCTTTAGCTTGGGAAGTAGAGGTTGCAGTGAGCCAAGATGGCACCACTGCACTCTAGTCTGGGAAACAGTGTGAGACATCATCTCAAGAAATATGTAAATAAATAAAAAAGAGACGTGTCTGTTCATGTCCATTGCCCACTTTTTTGTGGGATTGTTTGTTTCTTGTAAATTTGTTTAAGTTATTTATAGATGCTGGATATTAGACCTTTGTTGGTTTACATAGTTTGCAAAATTTTTTCTCATTCTGTAGGTTGTCTGTTTACTTTGTTGATGATTTACTTTGCTATGCAGAAGCTCTTTAGTTTAATTAGATCTCATTTTCAATTTGTGCTTTTGTTGTAATTGCTTTTGTTGCAACTGATGGCAGTGGTGGCCTGTATGGAGCGGCCACTGCGAAGATGCCAGCTGCAGCAGGTGAGGTAGGGCCAGGGGGGCCAGGAACAAGCAGAAGCCCTGCCCCCTTCCAAGTTGGCAGGGAAGGAGCCCCACCATCCAGGCACAGCTGCAGCTGCCCAGTCATGGCTGCGGACCTGGGCGTCCCTATCTTCTTGGAGGTCCGGGAATTCCCCCTGCCTCTGCAGGCTCAGGAATGCCTGCTTCTGCTGCCTGGCCTCTCCCTGTTCCTGGCACCCATTCTGATTTCAAAGCAAATTGAAGCCAAGTCCAGGTGCTCTTGTGACCCGCCCAGGTATGCACACGCTCAGGGCGGCTCTGACAGACTAGCAACCTGCTGCCTCAGCCCCCTCTGGACTTTGAGTGCGGATGAGCATGAGAGGGAGGCTGATGGAGAGGTGAGGGTGGCTCAGCATGAACAGACTGCGAGCAGTGGATGACATGTAGATGAAGGCAGGAGGCAGACAGGCTCCTGTGCAGAGGGGATGGGTCACTGTCCCACCTTCATGCCAGTCACAGCTTGAAGCCTGGGGGCCCAGCTGTCAGTTCTAGGTGGAGTCCACAGCCCACAGTGAGAACTTATGGTGCTTTTTCCAGGCCCACCCATGGCCCCCATGCACCAATCAGCATGCCCTTCCTCCTTTCTGAAGCTCATAGAAACCCTGGAGTCAGCCATACTCACAGAGATACCTGGACAAACTGCTTGCAGCTATGAGCTACCCACCCACTCCAGGTCTTCTCTCTGCTGAGGGCTGCACGCTCATCTGGACGATTTGCCTGCAGATGGGAGCTATGCACTCCATGTCTCCTGAGAGCTGTACTGTTACTCAATAAAGTATCTCTTCACTTGTTCACCCTCCGTTTGTCCATGTACCTCATTCTTCCTGGACTCAGTACAAGAACTCGGGACCCACCAAATGGCAGGACTGAAAGAACTGTAACACAAACAAGGCTGAAACATGCCCCCCTGTTCGCCACATTGCAAGCAACAAGAAGGAGAGACGAGCTGCGGCCCTTCAAGAAGCCCAGACCTAAGGGATCCCTGAATCAGGGCTGTGGCACCCTCTTTGGGGCTCTGCGGTTCCTGGCGCTTCCAAGCTTCGAGGTGCCGTTGCGTTCCCGGGGCGCACAGTAGAAGCTGCTTGCAGTATATCTGGTCCACCCACAGCCTCCCACGGAGCTGGCACATGCGCCGGCACCTGGAGCTGTTCACCTCGCTACAGCAGCTGATAGGCCTGGCTATGTGCAGTAGCTGGACCCCGTGCTTGCTCACTTATGCACCCGTCACTGATCTGCGTCAGCAGGTGTGGGATTCGGGCTGGTAGCACAAGCCAAGTGCAGCTTGCCAGGCTGAGTGGGTGGATTGAGCCCAGTAGGCCCGAGCAAACTCCAGCAAAGGCGTCATCAAGCCACAGACGCTTCCAGCTGGAAAAGCAACACCCCAGGGATCCCATGACAGCAATGGCATAATATTCTGAGAAAAGGCCTTTTTTTTTTTTCAGATCTCATTTAAGATTTCTTGTGTCCTTTTAAATCCTTCTAATAGGTTTCTAGGCAAATTAATGTTTCTATTATAGTCACATTTTCAGAATATTATAAAAATATATTTAAAAATAAATGTACCAAATATTATTTGACAAATTATAATGAAATAAATTTAAATGTTGATTTATTCACCTTTTTGTCCTTACGGTTTTAATCTGTTTTTTTAAGTATCACACACACACACACACGAAAACATATACATACATATGTATCATGCGTATATCTATATAGTTATAACTACAGATAGCTATATTTGTATCTATGTAAATATGTATAGAGCTATGATATATGCACAACATAAATATATTCTCTATAAATATATATAGTGATTGCATACCTTTTTATACACATATACACACATGTGATGTTACTCTTTAATGTTATAAAATGTATGTTCTCTCTCTGAGTCAAAAGATCAAAAATGTATAAACAATAGCAGATCAATTGCATTTTTCTCCTAGTTGCTGAAGAATGAAGTAGGTGAATTATAATTAGTTTGACACTCTTTATTTTTCTTTCTTTTCTTTTCTTTTTTTTTTTTACAAAGGCAACCTTAATAGAAAGATTGAAAGCTTACCAGATGATTTCCAAAAGTAGAAGCAGTAACAAAACTGTGATTTTTTTTTTTTTTGGTTGAATAAACAGCATGTTTTTGGAATCATGGAACTGTTACATATTCACTGGATGGCAGAGTATTAACAAACTCTGGACTTTAGATACTTTATGAAATCAAAACAGCAATAGCATTCAATATAAATAAGCTTCAATACACTTTAATAATACATTGCAGAAGGAAAGATTAAATAACACAGACCTTCCGTATAGCGGATATTTAGAAATGATGTATGAAATATTAGAAACGCCTGCTTGAAAGAAGTGGCAGACTAACTAGGCAGTAAATAAGTATATGTATTAGTCTGTTTTATGCTGCTGATAAAGACATACCCAAGACTGGGCAATTAAAGAAAAAAGAGGTTTAATTGGACTTACAGTTTCACATTGTCAGGGAAGCCTCACAATCACGGCAGAAAGTTGAGGAGGAGCAAGTCATGTCTTACATAAATGGCATCAGGCAAAGAGAGAGAGCTTGCACAGGAAAACTCCCATTTTTAAAACCATCAGAGACTTATTCACTATCATGAGAACAGCACAGGAAAGACCCACCGCCATGATTCAATTATCTCCCACCGGGTTCCTCCCACAACATGTAGGAATTATGGGAGCTACAAGATGAGATTTGGGTGGGGACACAGAGCCAAACCATATCACTATAGGTCCACAAAAATCCAAGGTTATTAATTGAGATTGGGGCCTTTTGCCTTTTGAGAATTGCTGATCTCAAAGACATGGATTAGAGATTGTGCAATGGTTTTGACAACCTTGAGAGTCTAGAGTGGCACAAATTAAAATTCAGGAAATGGCATAGTGAACTCTCATCCCTTTGCAATGGACGCCTAAGAATCTACATCTGAGCAATAAGGGGGAATTGAAAAAAAAAAAAAAGAAACTCAGATTGACTAGAGTCCATTTAAGTCATTGCAATGTTGCAGATAATTTTTTTTTGATAGTTACCACTCTTTTTTTTATTATACTTTAAGTTCTGGGATGCATATGCAGAACGTGCAGTTTTGTTACATAGGTATACACGTGCCATGGTGGTTTGCTACACCCATCAACACGTCATCTACATTAGTTATTTCTCCTAATGCTATCCTTCCCCTAGCCCTCCATCCCCTGACAGGCCCCAGTGTTTGATGTTCACTTCCCTGTGTCCACGTGTTCTCATTGTTCAACTCCCACTTATGAGTGAGAACATGTAATGTTTGGTTTTCTGTTCCTGTGTTAGTTTGCTGAGAAGGATGGTTTCCAGCTTCATCCATGTCCCTGCAAAGGACATCAACTCATCCTTTGTTTATGGCTGCATAGTATTCCATGGTGTATATGTGCCATATTTTCTTTATTCAGTCTACCTTTGATGGGCATTTGGGTTGGTTCTAAGTCTTTGCTATTGTGAAGAGTGCTGCAATAAACATACGTGTGCATGTGTCTCTATAGTAGGATGATTTATAATCCTTTGGGTATATACCCAGTAATGGGATTGCTAAAACTTATATATATATTTTTTTGAGATGGAGTCTTGCTCTGTCATCCAGGCTGGAGTGCAGTGGCGTGATCTCACTGCAATCTCCGCCTCCCAGGTTCAAGCAATTCTCTTGCCTCAGCCTCCCGAGCACCTGGGATCACAGGCTCCCACCACCAAGCCCAGCTAATTTTTTGTATTTTTAGTAGAGACAAGATTTCCCCACGTTGGCCAGCCTAATCCAGATAATTTCAACCCCTGACAGAGAGATTGTCCTGTTACTGACTTCTAGCATTTGTCAGAGCAAATGTTAATCTTCCCTAAAGCAAGATAACATCATATCAGAACTCGAATTATTTCTACAATTTCATTAAGTACAGTATCTGTCACACAATCAATGGGTTCAGATACTAGAATTATCAGACAACTAGCTTCTAAGTAACTATGCTTTTTTAATTCAAGAGGTAAAGACAATATTAAATACTTCAATCAAGGATTGAAAACCATAAAAATGTAGCAGTAGTTTTGCAAAAGCACTAAATAGAATTTCTAGATCTTAATATATATTGATTACAATAAAGACATCTATGGGTGTGGAATACAGATATAAATTCAAGTAAAATGAGCAAAGGACAATTAAAAATTATGTATACATTTCAATATAAAGATAGAGTTCTCAATTACTAATGGTGAAATAAAAAAGCACAGTTGAATTTTAAAACTGACTGTTAATTGAAATATAATATATAAACACTTGTGATGAAGGTAAAACAGAGCATGGAATGGTATTTGTAGCCTTACATGTATTAGAAAAATTTCAAAACATAAAATCATTAGCTATTTATATATATACACACATATATGAAAAATAGTAATAATAATGATAGTTTTCTGGTTGGCAAAATCTGCAGATACCACCAGAACTTTTTTTTTTATAGGGGAAGAACACCACTCATAGCTGGGATATGATGAGGACACTAGCAGAGAAAGCCAATAAGTAGAACTACACAACCAGGCGTGAATATCTCATCACCACTGTGTGTGCCCTCAAGATATTCCTATGTTGTCCCTGTTTCCTCCAAGAGATGGGCCAGTAAGACAGAGGAGAGTAAGAAAGAGTCCTTCAAATGGAGTGAAAACCCAGAAAGGGAGCTTTTAATTATGACCTAATGTTAATTCTTGAATTTTCTTACAGAGCTTGTCCAAATTGTACTGATAATTAAACCAGAAAAAAACGAATAATTAAATTAAAATTAATTATCTCTCTATCGTTGCCAAAAGAAATGAGTACACCTAAAATATTTATTTATGTCATAAAAATATTGATATTTGTGTACGTCTAAGCTATAGTTATCAGATTTTTACCATTGACAGAATATTCATATAATATACTGAGATTAAAAATGTGAAAATGTTGTTTCTGCTTTGGACAGTTTATGACCCATCTCCATCACTCTGGCTTTATCAAACTAATAACCTGTCAATCTAAATTCTTCGTGACAATGAGCACTTTGCTCCCTTCCAATTAGGTAAGTGAGTCTTTAGCTAAGAGCTTAGATGTAAGAAATGAATCAAGATCAATACATAACTATGTGCTGCTGTGAGAGAATATAGAAGATTTTTAGTATAATATGAAGAATTTTGGAGAAAGATTCATATATTTGAATAGATGATGAGAAAAATGTAGAAAACATGACAGAAAATAGTTTAAAGTATGAGAATGTAGAGAAAAAGAGAAAGAAAATAAATGTCTCATGATTAGTGAGGACCTCAAAGCATACAGGAGCCACATCCTATAACTTTTATAATAGAAGCACAGCAATGCTTTGCTGTAGACAGTTTTTAAAAAGGAGTGATAACTGTAAGTTATCAGGAAAATTCAGTAAAACAATGCTATTTATTACAATACAATAATCACCTACCATGGAAAAGTTTTTAAAACTCAGGCTTCTTGTATCCTTAATAGGCCATTGGAGGGTAAAACATTATAACTCTCTTGAGCAGCAAGTATGATATTATGATTTTACTCTGCTAAAAATAGAAAATCTTTACACATGTCTATTGGCAATGGTTTTCCACAAATGTCAGCATTATGCTTTGTTTTTTAACTTTATCAATAATATCAATAATACTCTACTTGATTTCAGTCACTCGGAGGAATCCAAATATACACTGTATTCTCCAGGGCCTCTAGCCCTGAAGAGAAGACATCAGCTCTAAATAAGGAATAAGCATAAAGGTTAAAGAGACTTTAGGAGATCTTGTAGTAGAAATTAGATTTTCAAAAATTGTATGTGTTAAATTTTATCAGAATAATCTTAGAATCCTTTAAATATATACATAAAGCTCCCAAGTCATGTTTGTATCATAGTGACACACATGCACCTGTGATTGATGGCTGGTAAGAATATTAAGCATATTCTGACATATCCTATAGATAAGATCTCTGAGCTACTTTATACAACCACATCCACCTCCTTTCACCATCAGTACTAAAAATTGTTCACTGTTGTAGATGAAAATCGAATATCGTTTTTAAAATTTTAGTGGTTAATAGATATTCCATGGTAAAAGGGATTATGGTCAACAAGTTTGAGAAGTGTTAGTTTAAAAATTAAACAAATTTATATATTTCAGCACTTTTCATGAAATATACTATTTTAATGAGGATCAGAGAGAATAAGCCTGGAATTAATGGGCAGAAATAGACTAAAATCTGACTATGGGGTTTTATAGGATATATTATGGTTTCGTCACTATTTTAGGAGAAATAGAAAGGCTTTAACAGATTAGAAATGAATTTGTAAATAACTTGGGGATGAAAGGATGACTCTGGAATTAGTGTAGGAAATGGATGTAGATGTGGAAGGAAGAAAGGAAGGAGAATCTAAGTTAAGAAGGTACACCAGTTGTTGAGGTGCAATGAAATATATTTGGCCTAGAGCAGGGATGTCCAATCATTCGGCTTTCCTAGGCCACTTTGGAAGAAGAATTGTCTTGGGCCACACATAAAATACACTAACACTAATGGTAGCTAAATGATGGGCTAAAAAAAATTGCAAAAAAAATCACATAATGTTTTAAGAAAGTTTACAAATTTGTGTTGGGCCACATTCAAAGCCATCCTGGGCTACATGCTGCCCATGGGCCGTGGGTTGGACAAGCTTGGCCTAGAGTAATGGCTATGGAAATGTAGAGAGAGACATATATATGTTCCAGTGTTCCAGACAGTTTTTTTTTTAAACTGATATAGGTATCCAACAAAAAAATTATTTGGTACTTACTATGGAAATAGAGCTTTTCTTGTCAGAGAAGATGTATCATTGAACAAACAAGACATTCCTAGGTATGAAGTTTGCTATCTCCAGAATCTGAGGAGGCCCACCAGGAATTGTGCTTCCTTCTTTGTGGCAGGCAATGTAAGGTATAATAATTTGTCTTTTACTTTGAACATTATTTCTTTGCATGTCCCTGAACACCAGATCTTTAAAATTTTATGAATACAACAGCCCCCTGTTTTTCACATGATTAATCTCCCAGTCTCTAGAGTAATGTGTCCTACCAAGGGCTCCAGTCTGTCCAAGTCTTGTTCATCCTACCCAATCAATACAATGCCATCGATGTAAAATCAATTTGATGTTCTCCAAGATATTCAAACAGCCCAAGTCACTTTGTTCTATATTATAACAGAGTGCAGGAGATTAGCATAGCTTTAGAGAAAATGTGGAAATGCATATTGTTGTCTGCTCCACATGAATCTTCAGTTATCTACTTCGTACTCTTCTGATAATGATGGAAAAGGGTTCAGTGGAAAAATTGTTGGCTGCATACTATGTGTTTGAAGATTTTTAAAAATTCGTTATGGCAAAAGTACAATGGCTGGAATCAGGTCTACAATTGGTTGAGTTTGTAATAGTCTATAATCATCCTCCAGGGTACATCTCATTTCTGTAAGGGTCACAATGGTGAAACAAAGGGACATATGACAGATACTACTACTCATAAATCCTTTGGATTCTTAAGGGTGGAACTAATTTCTACCAATGTCTACTGACCAGGACGTAATATTGGTTTTGATTTACTATCATGGGTTAATGTGAGTAATTACAAAAGCTTCTACTTGACTTCACCCATTATAATAGCCTTTGCCCTACAGAATAAAAATCCAATTTTGGAATTGTGCCAATTGCCAATTATGTCAGTCCCAGTTATGTATCTACCCCCTCAGCCTCATATACCCCTACCCTAAAGGTGCTATGATAATGCTCCAGTTATGTATCTACCCCCTCAGCCTCATATACCCCTACCCTAAAGGTGCTATGATAATGCTCTAGGACTCTGGGTAATAATGTCTTCTCAGATCCAGTGTCCATCAATTCTCATAATGTCTGGGTATTCACAGACTGGGTATCCCAGTGCTCAGTAGTCTGTAAATGGCCACATGTCCCTTTTAGGGAATAAGTGGAAGAACCATTAGCTTGTACACTTGCCACATTTTCGTAGCATGAGTCCTTCTAAGTACTCAGCCAGCTCCTCTGTTGACGGATTACAGGGTGGTCAAACGGCTATGTTGTGGAAACCACACACAAAAAGCAAAACTTTTAACTGGGAGAACAGCCTTCATCCACCAAGTCACTCATCCTTGACTTTTTCCTGCTCACTGCTACGCTTATCATCTGCCCTCAAAGAACACTGTATTTATCAAGCATCTCTATAGCTCTCTCTGGGTCAGTACTTTCTGGTTGGCATTTTGACTTTGGAAGTTGTTGAAATAATTGTGATCTCCTCCCCCTGCTCCAACTTCTGAAAGTTAAATGCATGCACTTGTACTGTGTTTCAGGATTCTATCTTTACCATGCTATCTTTAAGCTAATTCTGTAACAGGGTCTAGTATCAACTTGGGTGACCAAATATCTGGGTTTTTCCAGAACTAAGGGGTTTCCTGGGATGTGGAGCTTATGTTGCTAAAACTAGGACCACTGTCCATCCAATATAGTCCAGTTCTCCTCTGGGCTACAGAGAAGAACAATTACTAAGCTGTTTAATTGATCCTTATGCCTCTTTACCAGAACTTTTCTCATTAACTGGGTGAATGATGTAGCCTCTGGGTATTCCTGTGGGTCATAATTATGTAATATGTCTCTGGCCGTACATAATGCATACCTTCAACATGCCTGTTTTCTGAGGTTTTTAATTTGTATTTGTTCATTTTCAGACGGCTGATAAATACATACCAGAGGCTGGGAAGAAAAAGAGGTTTAATTGGACTTACATTTCCACATGGGCTAGGAAGGCCTCAAAGTCATGGCAGGAGGTGAAGGCACTTCTTCCATGGTGGTGGCAAGAGAAAAAGAAAAAAGCAAAAGCAGAAATTCCTGATAAGCCCATCAGATCTTGTGAGACTTATTCACTATCTCAAGAATAGCATGGGAAAGACCGGCCCCCATGATTCAGTTACCTCCCACTAGGTCCCTCCCATAACATGTGGGAATTCTGCGAGATACAATTCAAGTTGAGATTTGGGTGGGAACACAGCCAAACCATATCATAATCCCATCCTTTGTTGTTTGTCATGGCAATTCTGGCATTTCAATTCACTCAGTGAAATTTAGCATCACTTTTCCTATGCATTTAGGAGCCACCTTAGTAATGAATTAACATCACTTCCTGGTAGCTTCACCATGATGTTAAGTCTTGTCTCTTGGAAGAGTGCTCCAAATTAAAAAAAAAAAAAAAAAGTCCTATGAATTTTTATGGTTGCCATTCTCTTTCCTCTGCTCTCCTGCTAAAGGTGATGGCTTCCTTGCATGCAACCAAAGACGGCCCTGGCTTACAAACCTGTTTCAGTTGTCCATTACTCAGCCTCAGTTCCATATTGTCTTTTCATAGAAAACCACGTAGTAATAGCCATCCAGTTTCTTATTCTTATAACCACTATATTGTACATGTCAAATGTGTAACATATCAAATGGGCTAGCGAACTCTATCCTACAGGAATAGTCTCCCAATTCATCGCCGCTGATAGTTTTAACAATTGGACTGCCACACTGTGCCAGCAGCTGCCTGTGCTCCATCTATTGCTACTTCTAGTGTTCTCACTGCTAGCCAGGTGGTGAAGCATCCAGCTCTGAAATCTCATCTTGTCACCTACTTTCTTGGGTCACTTCCAGTACCAACTATTGCAAGTTGAGTTCTCTGTAAGCAGATCCTGAGGTGGTATTTAAGGTGTAAAATGATTATTAGAGATTAATACCCACGGAAAGAAGAGAAATCAATGTTATTGGACAGAGGAAGATGTCGAGCTGCAACTGAAGTCCAACAAACCCTTGATTCATCTGATGGGGAGCCCTTAAGGGTGTCCTGCACCAAAACAAAATGTCTGCACCATATACCAGTCCTCTCTTACTCACTAGGTATGGGCAATAATAGACAATGAGGTCTCTGCAGCTGAGGCATTCCCTCACTGAAGGACCTCACAGCTGGAGGGTGTGTGCTGCCTTCTCTCCTCAACTGTGCAACAGTCTTGTCTTCAAAAGAAATCTGGAAGTGGACCTCCTTGTCTACCACAACCTCATTTTCTGGTGTCATGCTACAAGAGGCAAAGAAAACACACACTTGTAAAGATTATTTTTTGCCCTATTACTACTTGAACCTATATTCTGAGTAAAATATTTATAGAATTTAAATGTATCTAATCATTTTAATAGTAATAGTAATTATACATAAAATTAACACTCTCATCATAATGATATACATAAGCTGTACATAAAGAAAGGATATTGAGGAGTTCGTGACCAGCCTGACCAATATGGCGAAATCCTGTCTCTACTAAAAACACAAAAATGAGCCAGGTGTAGTGGCCTGTGCCTGTAGTACCAGTTACTCGGGAGGCTGAGACAGGAGAATTGCTTGAACCCTTGAGGTGGAGGTTGCAGTGAGCCAAGATCGTGTCACCACACTCCAACCTGGACCATAGAGTGAGACTTGGTCTAAAAAAAAAAAAAGGGATATTGAATGAAAGCTTGGCCTTATTGAACTGGATCATAATAAAAGCATAGGCTAATTAGGATGGCGTTCAGCTGCCTGTAATAGAAACCTGACAAAAAAGGCAAATGGCACAAATGGATAATTAATTTTGTCTTTTTCATGTTAAGATTAGTTGGAAGGTAAGTATTAACAGGATTGGAGTTGTTGCTCAAAGTCCTAGACTCCTCTTATCTTCCTTCTCCACTATACTTAGCCTGCATCTTTTATCCTTATGGTTATAAGATGGTAGCTACCCTATAGATATTGAACCTCTGTATCAGAAACAAAGAAGGGAAAAAGGTAAATGGCAAAGGTGGTTGACAAATTTTTTCTTTTTGTCAGGAAAAAATAGCCTTCCCAGAAGCCTTGTGCTTACATCTCAATGTTTAGAACTATGTCACGTGGCCACCACTACCTGGAAGGATGCCTGTAGGTGTAGTTTTCTACCTGAGCATATTGGTACCCAAACAATGTCAGGGTTCTTTTATTAAGGAAGAGCAGTGTGCAACCAGCAGTGTTTGCCACAGGGTATGTTTAATTTTTTAAATGGCTACCCGCTCTCTTAATACTATTAATATTGTGAAAAACAGACTTTATAGAGAAATTTAATATTTTTAGGATTATATATAGTATTATATACTATGTTCACTTGCTTTTATTTATGGAAAGAGACCAGTTTTAACACATCACTTTGCCCTGAAACTATCTTACATATAGTTAGCTAATTAAAGTCACAGGCATCTGAGATAGTCCTTCCAAATTTAAAGTCATACTTCCAGGATAAAGAAGAAAATAAATGAACATTTTTTGCAGTTATCTATCATAAAAGCATGAACAACTTTTAGTCCAGATGCTTTTAAGATGTACTTTAAAATCCCCTTGCCACTTAGCATATAGCAAAAATAGATATATTATTTAGTAAGAAAAAAGATAAGACCATACTCTAATATAAGTTACAAATCCTAGGAGATCAGAAATAAAACAGAAACTCAACAAGGTAGGGCTAATGCCTGAGGCCAGCTGGACTGCAAGACCTGAGGCAGAAAAGAGTGGCCAGGAGGTCATTTTCTGTGGCATAATTGGGGATTAAGATGTCCCTCTTGAGATCATGGTGACTAAAGTCAGTTCCACTGTATGAAACTGCAGGCTAGAGCATGGAACTTCATAATACGGATGAAAATAGCTGAGGGCAATTATTGCTTGGGGCTGCAATTTCTTTCAAGATGTCTACTTAGGGTCTCAAGAGGAAGCAGGCAGAATCTCAAAGCCAGAAGTTTAACCAAGTTGCCTGCATGCTTAGTGAATCATCTGTAATATCCTCATTATAACAATGGGTAGAGGTGCTGAACATCTGTTTCTACTGGGGAGTTCTCCACAAGCTACTATGAAAGCAACAAGAAAACCACTGGACAGAGATAGGTAAGTGCAGAGTTTCCCTACAACCCCACCCCCTCCTACAGCCATTCCTTTACTTGCTTGAAACTCAGTTCTATTTCCCTTTGTCTCTTTTCACTTTTCTGAATCCCACATTTTGAAAAATGCTGACATCAGAAGTTCTAATTACCTAATAGAAGCAAATTATTATTTTTTAGAGAGATTCTCTGTCTTTTAAAA
The DNA here is from genome assembly GCF_028885625.2 of Pongo pygmaeus. Lineage (NCBI taxonomy): Eukaryota > Metazoa > Chordata > Mammalia > Primates > Hominidae > Pongo > Pongo pygmaeus. The sequence continues at coordinate 12,967,621 of NC_085930.1, read as the reverse complement.
TTTTTAATAATACGGTGCCATGTCTGCCACCATTTTCTTTTAAATACATGCCCTCCTTCCATGATACGAAATCAGTTGAAATCTGTGGTAGAGTATCAAACTATTCATTTGAGCTGAAATATAGTTTATTAAATTATAATTATTTAAAAAGTATGTTGATAGACTGTTTTCATATTTAGCAGTGAGATGCATAACTGATTTAATGTGAGAGAAGAAAGAATTAAACGAGGTAGGATTTCAGCATCACCTGAGGCAGAAGATGCAGTAAATTTGCTGTAGAGATTAACGTGGCTGGTTCAGCTGAGAGAGAAACTTCTCTTTGACATGAATGCAATTCTCCAAATATCTTTTCAAGGGTCCAGCCTGGAAGTCCTGAAATCATCTTTCTCTGACTTTCCTGAAAAAGTTTAGCATTTGCCAAATACATATACACATATATAATATCTTTCTATGAAAGAAAACTACATGATTTCCTAATCCAAATACCACCGTTTTCCAACTAGACCTAACTTATTCAGCCTTACTTTTTTTTTTGTATTTTCAATAACTCTGAGTCATCATTGATACTTCCTCTGAATTACTCTATCATGAAACAAATAACTAATGCCTAAGATTTAAAGAATTATGTTTAGTCAGGCAAATAAATACTTCTGTAATTTTGACACAAGAAAGGAAACCAATTTTACTTTTACTCTGGCCACCAAAACGAACTCGAGCTTAAAAGTACAGATTATTTATTTTGCTTTTTCTCCATAGCATATGTAGTCACAACATAGTAAGAGATAAGATCTATTATTTTATATGCATAAACATATGGTTAAATTCGACCAAGAGGAGTGGGAATGAAAGATAAACACACATGCACGTGTGGATACACACACATATTCAGGCACACACAATAAATATTTAGAATTTAAGAAATTTTGGTAGATGAAATACTCCAGTTCTGTTGTTTTCAGAGGAAGAGATAGCTCCTAGAAAGCACTTCAACAGTCACTGTGTTTAGATTTGATCAGAGATAAAATAGATTCTACTGTCACTTATCCAACAGAATTGCAAGGTGATCCATTGACAAGTTGGTGGAGAAAACTTGAGTTGCATCGAATGCTGTAATAGACTTTTTTTCTAAGCAGCTTCAACACTGGACACATTTTTAGAGTTTATAAAGTTTATTTCGTTTGCTATCCTTTCTCCTTATCAATATCTCTCTCTCAGATTACTTCCCCTTTGCTTACCTAACTCTGAACTCTTTAATCACCTTCCCCAACTCATGAGAATTATATCATATTCTATTGTTTTACAGCAGAGTGCATAAACTGTTGGCTCTATTTCTTAGATGTTTTGCCTAGTGCAACCATTTTCAATACTTAAATCTACATGTGCAGCTTTTCTCAGAAGCAATTTGAAACTGTAGCACTGTTAACTTTGCCTTTTGGCATGACAGTAATTGGTAAGGGCTGAATAGAAGCTACCCCTCTAGAAAGGTTAGATGGTCCCCAGTTCTCGGAAGCTCTTCCAGCCTCTTTTGTATTATGCTTGGATTTAGGTTGTTTCTTTCATTTACATTAACAGCATGGCCCTGTAGCTTTCAAGTTTGTGACCCCTATTATATAACTTTCTCTCTCAACTGTCAACTAAGCCCAATTAACATGTTTATTGATAAGACAATATCTCCCACTGGTACATATTAATAAGAAATTCATGTTAGCCTTCAACACTTAAACTTTTCAAAGTCTTTCTTTTAAAAAAGAAAGTGGTTAAGGGAGTATCTGTTTATGTAATGACTATCTCTAGACAGAGTCTATTCTGAAAAACTCATAAACATGGAATGCCAATCCTAATGTCACCATTTGGCCATGTCTTCTTGTCACACCTTTTTGAACTTTTATGTCTACACCTGTAAATATAAGAAAATCAGATCCCCACACCTCTTTTCCCTACTTCACTACCTCTATTTCTACCATGATTTCTCTTTATCTCATACTTTTTAAAGCTCAGATATGTTATTTCCTTCTGGAGGCTATGTCCAGCCTCATACTTATTTAGACAGAGCTCTTCCTTAATTGCAAGTGTTTTATGCATTCAGGTATTATAACCCCTATCACACTGAGTTATACTTTTTCTGTTTTCATATATAATGGGGATGAATTTCACTCAATAAAATGTAAAAAGTATCTCGTTCATTTTTTAAAATGTATTCTTTATACTGGATTATCTATTTTAAGGTTTAAATTTTCCACTCAAGGGAAACTCCAACTCTAGACCTGTTAAGAAGGAACTTCTTCCTCTCCAGAGTTACAAGATTCTCATGAGATTAAACACATCCAATGACAAGCCCTTTTCTTAGTGAGTAGTGGTCACTCCTGATATTCTCATTGAGAGAGGTTTTGCTGACTCTGTCAAGCTTGGGAAGTCATGACTTGGCTGAGGCTGGAAGCCTGACAACTGAAATTCAGTCCCTCTTACCAGCTTATTCAGCCTTTATTACCTGATACCTTACATGGATCACATCCCACCAGTTACTGAAGCCACGTAGCCACTGCCTCTCTCTTGCCTCAAAAACATCACTCAGAACATTTTTTTTTTTTCTTCAAATTGGAACACTTCCACCACTTCTATACTTTGACAGTTTCGTCTTCAAGGATTTCAAGAATTCCATCTACTCTAGGACTCCGGTAGGGATAAAATGTTAGGTCTCTCTCAATTTTTCCACCTGTTCCACAAATGTTTGTTAACAATCCTTGAAGGGAGGTAAAACAAAAACAAAGTTTTTAAGCAATCTTCTTAGGAAAACAAGCAGAATTTTAAGATAATCTTCACAATTCCTGCTCTTTTTTTTGAGACACCTTGTATAATTTCCTGTCCTTGAGTATATGTGTGTGTGGGTGGGCGGGAGCTAACCTAATCGAGTGGACCTCTTAAAAGAGGGTCTAGATTTCAGAAAGCATAATCAGATAGAGATTTGAAGCTGCATTAAATGCTCTTTTGGTGACTTTGTATAAGAAAATTATCATGTTGTGTAGAGGGCTATGTGACAGACAACTGTGGGCGGTCTCTGAGAGTTGAGAGTGACCTTCAGTGGACAGCAAGAAAACAGGATTTCCATCCTACAGCTTCAAGGAAATAAATTCTGACAAAAATCAGTGAGCTTGGAGGAGGATCTTGATCTCCAGATGAGAATGTGACTTGCTTTGACACTTTGATTTTAGCCTTGTGAAAATGAGGCCAGAAAACCCAACTACACAGTGTCCAGACTTCTGACCTACAGCCAATATGAGATAATAAAATATATATTTTTTAAACCACTAAATTTATGCCAATTTGATATGCATTATTGGAAACCAATATGGTGATTACTTATAAGAACCAGAAAAAGACATATTAATATCTCAAAGAGTTACCCTATGGTATTAATCAGTCTTTTTCACTAAATTTTAACTTTATTAGGGGTAGAGATTTCATCTTGGTTGTCTTATTTTTTTTCTAATTTACCATCTATAGCATTTTTAAGTTTAGGATTCAGTGGTAATAAATATATTTATAGCTGTTTTTAACTTCATCACCCCCTAGCCCCTGCACTTCCTGGTGTCTGACAACCACCAATCATCATGAGACCCACTTTTTTAGCATATGAATAAGAACCTGTGATATTTGTCTTTTGGTGCTTGGTTTATTCCAGTTAACATAATGGCCTCCACCTCCATCTATGTCGCTGCTAATGACAGGATTTCATTCTTTTTTTAATGGTTGAATAAATCCCATTGTGTGTGCATACCACATTTTCCTTTTTATGCATCCATCAGTGGGCACTCAGGTTGATTCCATATTTTGGTTATTGTGAGTAGTGCTGCAATAAGCATGAGAGTGCCAAGACCTCTTTGATGTACTGATTTCCTTTCTTTTGGAGACATACCCAAGTAGTGAATTGCTAGATCATATGGTAGTTCTATTTTTAGTTTTTTAAGTAACCTCTCAAAAGGTGGCTGTAGTACTAATTTTTACTTTTATCAACAATGTACAAGGGTTCCCTTTTCTGCACATCCTCACCAGTGTCAGTTATTACATGTGTTCTACATATAGGTCCTTTAAACTGGAGTGAGATGATGTTGCATTATGGCTTTCATTTGCATTTCTCTGATGATTAGTAATGTTGAGCATCTTTTGATATACTTATTGGCCATTTGTATGCCTTCTTTTGAAGAACGTCTAGATCTTTGGCCCATTTTTTAATTGAATTATTATTATTGTTTTCTGAGTTGTTTGAGCTTTTCACATATTCTGGTTATTAATCCCTTGTCAAATGGATAGTTTGCACTTTTTTCCCCCATTCTGTGGGTTTTCTCTACACTTTGTTGGTTGTTTGCTCTGCAAAAGCTTTTTAGCTTGATATAATCACAATTGTCTATTCTTAGGTTCCCTATGCTTTTGTGGTCTTACACAAAAGATCTTTGCCCAGGCCAATGTCCTGGAGTGTTTCTCCAGTGGTTTCTTTTAGTAGATTCATAGTTTCAGGTCTTAGGTTTAAGTCTTTATCCATTTTGATTTGATTTTTGTGTATGGCGAGAGACAGGGGTCTAGTTTTGTTCTCCTGCATGTATTTATCCTGTTTCCCCAGGACTACTTATTGAAGACTGTCATTTTCCCATTGTATGTCTAGTATCCTAGTCGAATATTAGTTGGTTGCAAATTCATGGATCTATATCTGGGTTCTCTATTCTGCTCCATCGGTCCATGTGTTTGTTTTTAAGAAAATATCATGCTGTTTTAGATACAGCTTTCTAGTAAATTTTCAAGTCTGGTATGTGATAACTCCAGCTTTGTTCTTTTTTTCCCAAGATTGCTTTGGCTGTTTGAGGTCTTCCGTGTTTTCATGTAAATTTTAGAACGTTAATTCTATTTTTGTGGATTATCATGTATTCCTGCTATTAGTCTAATATCCTGATCAAAATAGGTCACATATTTTTGTTGGACGAATTAATGAATAATATAAGCCAGTAGACATTATTATTTTAAGAAATTTATCTATGAAAGAGAGGAAGAAATACTTGGAAATGACTTCAGGAAATAGCAGGACTGATTGTAATACGTTTTACCATAATGTATATTTTAGGACGTTTATAAATATAAGAAAAAGAGACTGAAGATAAATTAACATCCACTTAATATGATTCTGTCATCATATGAGATATGGACAGTATACTAATTGCTACTTTTAATTTTGGAAAAAACACCTGAGGGAATGAGAAGATATATTTCTTAGAAGCATTTATAGATAACACATAAAATAAACTCACTTTAACCTTTAACAGTACAAAGAAGCACACACAAATCCACATACACACAGAAAATGAATTAACTGAAAACTAGTGTCCCTGAAAAATTCCTACATTTGAAATACAGTATGAGTGAACATGGGAGGCATTACAATCTAATGTTATATGGCAACAAAACCTAATACAATTTGAGACTTCATACAGACAGCAATCATATCAGGGAGACTGAAGGTAATAGTTCCTCTTTACTAAGTTCCAGTAAGAGCATTGAGAATGCATTGAACATTTAATCCTAGAGATCTCCGGACTGAAAAGAAAAAGAAAAAGAAAGAAATCCATCTGTTACAGAGAGGTGAGAGGACAGGTACTGGAAGTTGGGGTGTTAGAAGGGTTGAGGCATTTGGGCAAAATAAGAAAATAACTTATAACATCTAATTGACCCAAATCATTCTGGAGTAGGTGAAATTTTCTTTAGTTCCATGGAGAGTGTAGTCACAGAAGACACTGAAGAAATCACTAGAGCAGTGCTTCCCAAAGGTTACCTTGAAAACTACTTTTTCAGGAATCTGAATACACTCTGGAAAGCAGTTCAACCTTAAAATTTTTATCCCTGATGATTTTTTCCATCACTTTCGATTCTTCATCTTGCTAGTTAACATTTTTATCTTGCCTAGGAATTTGTCCTTTCCTTTTGTTAGAAACTGTAAGGTATTTGTATAAAAATTTCTCCAAATATGGTTATTTTGTTATTGTTAACAACAATAAACAGACTCACAATTTTTCAAATTTCAGGACAGTTAAAGCATACATTCCTTGTTAACAGAAAAGAATGTATTAATTTGATTTAAGGAAGTGAAAAATGAACGGCATTGGAGCATGCCACATTCCATGTATTTGTGCATTTACTGTGTTTTAGGGATATTCAAAAGTATATGTTTACATTTTTAAAAATGCCAGAAGAGTTTCTTCATGCTGAAGTAATTCAGAATTCTAAAATAAATGCACTAAGTCATGGTTAGATTTGAATGCTCTTTGACTTGATTTTCACAGTCACAAATTTCTGAAAGCAGTATTTGTCCTATAGTTAGATTTCTTTATTTCGTTTCCTTTGTATTTTTTTAAATAAAAAAAAATTTTATTAAAATAACCCACAAATTGAATGGGTTTTTTTGAGGTGTTTTGTAAAATGCTTAAAAATAATTCCTAAATTTTTTCAGTCATTTTCTTTATGCTGTTTTCATTTAATCGATGGTTTGTTTGATTTTTGTGTCTTTAATTAGTTCTTGATTTTGTCCTTCCTGAAAGAGGTAAGCCTGCTTAATAGGAGCTAGACTTGGTGAGTCTCTTTCAGGTTTCCGTGTGATAGATGTTGTGTCTTACAGGCTGCTGATAGAGCAATGTGTGCTGCATGACGATACCCTACGCAGCTCCTTCTCCTCCTTACTTCGTTTACAGCTCCACTCTTTGAAAGAAGAAACCATTCAAAGATGTTACCCCCTTCCTTTGGACCTTTAGAGCTAGGAGTTGTTATTATTGTGTCTGAAGTGACTGATGTCAGAGAAGTGTAAGAAAGCGAATCTCAATCTTTCAAGAGTACAAGGACTTATCTGCCAGAAGAGGGCTAAATGATAACCCTCAAGTCCTCCTATTGGAGCAATTGTGTTTCTGCTAAACAACCAGGTAAAGGCTTTTTAAACTACAGTTTGTTTACAATAACTTATCTTCTTTTAACTCAGCTCATTTTTGTCAAAGGAGGTAAACAATATACCTGGGGGTCATTCCACAATGTATACTATTTATGCCACTATGCTATTTACTTACACCAGTTGTAAAAATTGATAAATACAAAGGATTGGAGTTGGAACAAGTGAAGGCAATTAGTACTTAATGAGCCATCTCATATTAAATTCATCTAACTGATTTCACAAGGCGTTTCAACCAGTTGAAACCATACATATAAAAATGTTTTATTATTTTCTCCTAACTATTGACAGATATACTATCTCGAGTCTACTCTGCTGGTGAAAAATATTTCCTCGACAAAAATTTAGCCTGATTCCATTTTTAAAGGTAATTTAGACCTGAAATTCAATGCTGTCAATTAAATTTTAATCTCATATTCGTTTTTTTTTGTTGTTGTTGCTGTTGTTTTTTGACAGAGTCTCACTCTGTCCTCCAGGCTGGAGGTGCAAGCTCTGCTCACTGTAAACTCCACCTCCCAAGGTTCAAGTGATTCTTGGATTCTTGTGCCTCAGCCTCCTGAGTAGCTGGGATTACAGGCATGTGCCACAATGTCCAGCTACTTTTGGGATTTTTAGTTGAGATGGGGTTTCACCATGTCGGCCAGGCTGGTCTTGAACTCCTGATCTCAAGAGATACATTCACCTCAGCTTCCCAAAGTGCTGGGATTACAGTCGTGAGCCACCCTGCCTGGCCATTATATTCATTTTTAAAAATAATAGGTGAGACATGGCTCTGGACTAAAGGCAAGAGTTGTCTATTCTCCTTCAATTTCTTCCATCTTCTTGGGGCTTATTCCTTGTATACTAGTGAGAGGAGGGGAAAAATAAAAAGATCTCCTACACCACTAATCTTAGTGATTTGGTATCTTCAATGTTAGTATTAAATGCTTCTTAGTTTGGGGGTAACTGCAAAGCTGGAAAGACAGAGTTGTTGACCCTTCTTATTGACCCTAATGATGATATACATAGTTCATGGTTCAGTCTTTGGTGGAGTGTGTTGTATGGACTAGCAGACCTTGTTGGCAGGCATCTCTCCAGGTCTTGGTGGTTCCTTTGGAGATGTGACTGCATCATCTGCTTGTTTCCCTTATAATGGCATCACATAAGATTCTTTGGAAGGATTTGATCTCCATCAATCCTGTAATCCTTGATCTTTTCCATGTTCCAAGTTTCTAACTCAGAGGATAGTAGGCAGCAGTAGAGTCCATTTTCTTTACCTCGTCTAGACAAGAGAATTAGGATTGGGAATTGTTCTCCTTCTGTCTGATCACAGCAAACAGTCATTTTTTTTTCCCTCCAGATTTCTTTTTTTCATACTAGGCTAGGTTAACCCATTTTGCAAATGAACATATATCCAACTGGAGTGAGATGTTGATCCTAGCTTTGAAAGACAACCACACATTTCAGAAGGTTTTTTTAACATTCTGTTTTACGGTTTACTTCCTTGGGTTTGGAAGGGAGAACCAGTTGTATACCATCCCCCATTTATCAAAGTGAGAAAATAGGAGTGTCTTATTTCATAGGTAGTAGGAATTTATCAAAGTCCACTATTCACTCTTGAAATATAAAAATTTCTATTAAGTGTTATGACCATATCAAGAGATCTACTAAATATGCCCAAACTGAGCAACCTTCTCAACAGGAGGTTCAGGTGCATTGCAAGTGTCTGAATCATTAATAAGTTGGTATGTATTCACAGATATCTAGCTGTGATATTTATTCAAACATCAGTAACCTAGCATAATAATTTCATCATTTAAAAATTTATGTGGTTGTATGGATTTCTAGATGATACTGGAGTTACTAGATTTCTAAAATCAATTTTCAGTCAACAAATGTATCATAAGATGCGTTGTGAAAAAAATTCAGCTAATGTGAAAGAATATTAGGCACTAATATCCTGTAACTAATAGGGCAGTTACTGATTTCTTAGTGCTATCTCTGCTGCTATTCTTGCTCCCTTAATAGACACATTTTAACAAAGCAGCCAATGTAATTTTGAAAAACAACAAACAAACAAACAACCCAAGAAACAAAAATCTCAACAACTTAAATTAAATCAGGCCCTCCAATGGCTTCCATCAGTCTGGAGTAAGTTCAAACACACTGAGAACCCTGTTAAGCTGTTCCAGAGTGACCAGGGCTGGGTTATGTTTTAGCATTGTCCCCTTCCATTATTTTTCTATTATATTTCTCCTCTAGCCACATTGGCTTTCCTCTGTCCCTGGAACATATTCCACAGATTCATTTCTCTAAATTTTACCTTTGCTGTTTCTTCTTTTCAGGATATTCTTCACTTATCATTTTTCATAGTAGAGTTTTTCGCTTCAGGTGATGTTATAGGCTGAGTTGTGTTCTTCAAAAACTTACATTAGGATCCTTAACCTACAATGTGACTATATTTGGTGATACAGTGATTAGGCAGTAAAGTTAAATGCATTTGTAAGCGGGGGGAACATTCTACAAGACTTTGGGTCTTATAAGAAGAGGAAGAGAGAGAGCAAGGGTGAGCTGAGGACAAAGCACAAAACACCTTGCACAAAGCAAGATGGTAACTGCTTACAAGCCAGAAGAAGAGGCCTCAGAATGAATCCTACCTGCTGGCACCTTGATCTTACACTTCCTAACCTCCAAAATGATGAGAAATAAATTTCTGTGTTTAAGACACTTGCTTTATAATATTTTGTTATAGCAACCTGAGCAGACTAAGACAGGTGGCGACTAAAATGGCACCCCCTTAGAGAGAACTTTCTTGGCTGCTCATAACCTCTAACTAGTCCGAAGATTAACATCAAATATGATTTATGACTTGATCTTTATTCTCAGCTTTCAAACTTATTCTCTCTTTTCTATTATTTCATTCCCAGTGCTTAACACTACTTCCCTTTTACTTTTTGACTATGGCTTGGACTTCTCAGATCCAACTAACTTTAGACTGTACATAATAATCACTTCCATTGATCTAGCATAGTGCTTGGGGATGTCTTATCCCAGGGGGCCCTTCATGGAAACTATTCTTATCAGGTGTTTCTGCAGTCTCACGAGCGAGACTAAGATACCACAGTATCTTAGTTAAATTTTGCTCCAAGAATTTGTTGTGATTGCTATCACAGCAATGCCCCCTTCCCTGAAAAAAAAAAAGTATAAATCCTTTAAAATTTGCCAAAATATCATATGTGGTTAAAATTAAACAATTAGGCTAAATAGAATATCTCTGGAATTATATTGGTCTTTTTTCTTTATTGGAACATACCATAAAAATGATTGGGATATAATGTGAACATTATATAATGCTTATTCAAATATCACAAAAAGTTAAAATTGCAATATACAAACCATATTATTAAACATAATTTTCTCATATTTTAAACTATAACTTTTTGTCTAAAATAACAAATTAACAAGAATAAATCTAAAACTATCTTTCCAAACAATTTCCCTATTAACTTGTGAAACTCCCTTCCCATCATATGTTTCAGACAAACACACAGACACACACACACACACAGACACACCCCTGTACTAAGCTTGTTTATTTTTCTCAATGTGTGGGGGTACAGTGCTTTTAAGATTATGCATATGTTCTCAATTATCCAACCTGGATATTTAATAAATGTTGTTACCTGAGATGGTAGATGGTGTTTCATCCCAAATGAGTCTCGCGTGTCATTTGGGATGAAACCAATGATAACCTACAAGAACACTAACAGTCATGGCATTGCAGAGACCACAGAACAGAACGGCTTTCAGACCAAATTTAGATATTGAATCCCATGATTTATTAAATCAATTTAAAGCACACATCAAATAGCAGAATGGAAGAGATTAGGTAAATTAATATATTTAGGATTTGATGCAAGTAGGGTAGAAATAATTAGTGAAAACACAAATTACTTAATGATCTTACAGAATTTGTTTAGGTATATAATCACATGAAAAATGTGTAACACAGTATATATGCTCTTTTATTACATATTTTTCTATAATAAATCATCTCTACCATCACATGTGAATTTACATAATAATTGTCTCTAGCATTGCATTGTAATATTACTTTTGTAATTCCATATTATTAAAAAGTTAGCTATCAATGGCTATTTTTATTGTAAGACATGTTGTATAGAAATTGCACAATTGTTAAACTCCCTTGGAGTCAATTTCCTGAAACATAACATTTGAATAAAAGGAAATGTGTCTTCTTGAGAATTTTGAAAAAAAAATTATATATTGTGTCAATGTACAGTTTCTATTGTCATCACTAGCATGGCTCTTGGGAATTACTTACCACAGAGTGGACATTCAGGGTTACTACTCTTAATAGGTTCTCCTCAAACCTCAACTGGTACAGGACATTTATTTATTTATTTATTTATTTGTATTTCAGAGACCAGATCTTGCTCTGTCACCCAGGTGGAGTGCAGTGGCACAGTCATAACTCACTGGAGCTCCTAGGCTCAAACCATTTGCCAAACTCAGACTCTAAAGTAGCTGAGATGACATGTGCACACCACCAAGCCCAGAAAATTTTTTATTTTTTAATTTTTTGTAGGAAACATCTCACTGTATTGCCCAGGATGATCTGGAACTCCTAGCTGCAAGCAATCTTTCCTCCTTGGCCTCCTTAAGTGCTGAGATTACAGGCATAAGCCACTGTACCTGGCTGGATTTTACTTTAATTTGCAAGTCTTCACAGACATTATTTTAAACCTGATGTAGACAATTAACATTTTTAGCAAAGTCTCAGGATACAAAGTCAACCCGCAAAAATCACTAGCACTCCGATACACAAACAACAGTCAAGCTGATGGCCAAATCTTGAACAAATTCCCATAGGCAATTGCCACAAAAAGAATAACATACCTAAGGATACAGCTAACCAGGGAGGTGAAAGGTCTCTACCGTCACTTAAGGTGTGGGTTCCTTATAAAAGGGGCATTTTGGTCCCCATTCACTTTTCCTCTCTTTCTGTCTTTCGTTTTCCCACCCTTCTGTCTTCTGCCATGGGATAACAGCAAGAAGCCCCTCACCAAATGCTAGCCCCTCAATCTTTGTCTTGCTGGCCTCCAGAACCGTGAGAAACACATTTCTGTTCATCATAAATTACTCAGTCTCAGGTATCCTGTTACAGCAGCACAGAACGAACTAAGACAGCCTGGCATGAGAGGTCAAAGTCCAAGCAGGGTGAGAAGATAGTCTTTGTAGTGACAACAACATGGAGAATGTAACCTCAAACAGTTTTCAAAGAGCATCCATACAGAGTGATAATTGGCATAGGATATCTGAGCCCCAATGTAGTGAAAACTGTATCCACATGGGGAAGGAGGTGATAATGAAAATGGGACATTTGTTACATACAAGGGAATTGATCAAATAAGTAAATATAATAAGGATGATGAAAACCAGATTTCTTACTGTCAAAGAAAAAAATTCTAGCTATAGAAAGACAAGAAATCTAGACAACTGTGGTGCTAGTTATATATTTGGATATATTTGTTAGATACATATATTTGTTAGATATGCATCTCTATATTTCTGGACTGTATATATACACACGTGTGTATATATATGTACATATGCATGCATATGTGTTTATTTATGTACACACACACACACACACACAATCTCCTAGCTCAGAATGTTTGGCAATAATCACATTTCTATAATAATGAGTACAGTTATCTCACTGGAAAAGAAACCCAGCCTTCTTATAGAAATGGCTGATTTTTAGCCTGGGTTGGGAAAAGTATAAGATGAGCTTGGAGCATCTCATGCTCAAAAGCAAGAAAATGTTTAAATAACGTAGGAGATATATCCAAATGGATCAAAAGTCAGTTTCATTGGGTCATCACTGACCAAACTAAGGATAATTTGGTCATCAAAATCATGGTAGTAATATATTATTTTGCACTGAATATAATAGGAAACCATTAATATATAGATCTAAATAAATTAGCAAATAGAGTTTGATAAAAAATGGGATATTTTACAGAGTAAAAACAGCTCCCCACAAAAAATTATATTATTATAACATATTACAAAGTGGGGGTAAAACAGTAGCTTCATAGTGGAGAAGCTTGGCTGATTACACCTTAATTGATCCAAGTGAACATCAGCAATAATTGGACAAATTGATACTGCATGAAACTTGATGGAAGCAGTGAAAAAATACACAATTATGACTGTGATAGATCTGTCCGAAAACCTTATAATGAGGAAATATTAGACAAACTCAAGTAGAGAGACAGTTTGCAAAATAACTGGCCTATAATCTTCATAAATGCCAATGTCATGAAAATCAAGGACAGACTGAGTAAATGTTCCAGACTGAAGGAGACTAAGGAAACAAAACATTTAACTGCAGTGGATGATGCTGATGGAAAAATTTGCTATAAATAATGTTCTTTAAATATTTGACAAAACTTAAGAGGTTCTCAGGATTAGATGACATAATAAACAGATTCCATGATTGTCCCAATGACTCCCACCCCTGGTTTTCACAATCTAGTGTAATTCCCTTCCTTTTAGTGTGAGCTGGACTTAGAAACTCATTTCTAATGAAAACTATACAGCAAAGTGATAGGACGCCTCTTACAAGGAGAATGGGGCTCCCATCTTGTGCTACATCTGTTGCTTTTTCACTTTTTCACTCTGTTGGAAGTTTACTGCCATATTGTCCACTGGTCTATGGGAAGGCCCACCTGGCAAGGATGTGAGGGAAACCTATGACTAATAGCTCTTGGGGAACTGTCTCCTTCAGCTCAACAACCTATGAACAACTGAACCCTGCCAATGACCAAGTGAGCGAGCTTGGTACCAGGTCCTCCCTCAGTTGAGTCTCTAGATGAGACCACAGCCAGAGTAAATACCTTGCTTGCAAACATGGGATACCACTGGAAGACGTAGCAAGCCACACTTAGATTCTTGATCCACAGAAATTGTGAAATTAAAAAAGTTTATTGTTTTAAGCCATTTTGTTTTGTAAATGCAGTAGTAGATAACTATTACAAATGCAGTAGTAGATAACTTACAAATGGTTGTAGTATCAGTGTTTAAATGCAGTAGTAGATAACTATTACAGATGGTTGGTAGTATCAGTGTTAATTTGTTGATTTTGATGATTGTATTATGGTAATGTAAGAAAATGTCCTCATTTGTAGAAAATTCACACACACATTTTGGAGGGTAATTTCTTGGCAAACTACCCTCTAGTGATCTGAGAAGAAACATTTCATTGTAATACCTCTAACATATTATTTTTCAAAAAAGGTTTGAAATGAAAATTCATATAATAAAGCATGGAGATTTTTTACCGTCTGATCCCTTTCTTCTTGGAAATACTATTATTTCCTGGAGTTTACTTTTGATTGTATATCGAGAAAATAATGTTTACTTATCTAGAAATCATATTGTTTTCCATGGATTTAAGAAAGGGGAGATCAAATATCAAAGTGAATTGTGTGAGTTCAATAACTAATCCAAATATCTCTTTTCTCTTTATTTCTGAGGGAAGATTTGATGATGTGGAAATTATTCACTAAAGTATATAACATTTATGTTACTTGCAGAAATGTATCCCTCCGTTACTACAGATAGTTAAGAGTTAACTGAGCATTAATAAAATTGCATATCGCAGGTGAGAAGAGAGAATAATGACCTGCAGGGCAAGCTCATTCTTTTCCTGATTACACAATAGCCATTGCTACCTGAGAGCAGAAATTTGGAAAAATGATAATTGTCATTAGGCATTAGACTTCACATTAAATATTTAGATATTTTATTTTCCATAATTTTGTTTTAAACCATGCATTTCAGCTTCTCCATATTTATATTTTTATTTAAGCAACACTTCTTTAAAAAGTGGTCATTAGATAATATAAATATCTATCTTTTACTCCTAAAATAAGAAGAGAAATAGAATTATTGATGTACTGTAAACCCACATTCATTGACCTTTTATTACTGAGTTAATAGTAACTACTTTGGAAGTATTTCTACAAACATTTTTTTCTGTTGAAAAATGTGTGCTCTGTGTAGATGTAATTCTGTATTAAAATTTTATTTTTTTCGAATTATTTTAAACAATTTTACTACGTGGTTGACTACTAACTACCACCTGCTCAGATAAATGAAATCTATGAATAGTCAATGAGACTCTTTGTGATCAGCACAAATTCTATAGCATCTATAAATAATATGAACAATCAGATAGTATAGGTCAAGCTTAGGCAATCTATAGTTTTTGTGTTTTCAAGAGAAACGTGAGTCAATACTAAGGACAATATGCCTTTACACCATGTGTTCTTGAATTTTTATTTCTGTTCCTTTCTTTCTACTTTCTTTTTTGTGCATCTCCTGTTTTCTTCATTTATAGCCTCACTTCTAAATATTTTATTGTTTTTGTTTTCTGAGCCTATTTCTGCTGCTGCTTCTTATCATTCAACATTACCCTGCAAAGATGAATTCAGGTAAGATATTCATATCTTTTTCAAGATTACCTTTGATAATAATATTGAAAAAAAGTAGGACCATATGATTTAAAAATAATTAAAGAGCTTAAGAAAGTTAGTAGCAGCTGTAAAGCCAACTGTGATGTAAAACTTTTATACATGATTTCTATGCTGTAATGCTCCTTGCATTTTTCAACCCAAGGATTCCACCCTCTAGCGATTTGACGGAGTAAGACTACTTACTTCGATGTCTTCAGAGGAAAAGTCACATGGAATAAAGACAATGTACATCAGCCCTCATCTTCGGTGAAATAGGGAACTCCAGCCATCCTGCTGTTCTCCAGGACCATATAACAATATTAGAGTTATGAAACTATTTATTAGAATCTCAGTCTTAAGAAATTCTTCTTAAATCCTTGGAGGTCCGTGTGACTTTTTGTAAACATCTTAATTTTAGGAAATTTGGCAGAATGTTTAATTACCAGAAGGAGAACATGCTATTAATCAAATTTGGCACTGCTACCATTACAAATAAATGATTGTAGAAAAATTGAGAATTTAATTACTTCATTCAGATGTAACATTCTGTTTGCTTTCTGTTTTGAAATCTTCCCCAAATAAAGATGGCACAATAACATCTTGAAGAAAGCACTGATAAACCTCATTTAATTTGTTTTTATCCATTTTTAGATTCTACTTCTATTAAAAAGGAATGGCTTGTTGATAAGAAAGCAGTCCAGTATTACGACAGATCCAATCTCCCCAAATGACTGACTTTCAGTTTGGCTCCAGTGAAAGATTATTGCCTGAGATGATATTTATTTTGCTAGTTCTCATACAGTTTAAACTCCATAGTTGAGTCAAAATGTTAAAAGAATAAAATGGTCAGAGAACTCTGAGAAACCTTATTAATTTTGTAATGGTGTTGAGAGCTTAACCAAATCTTTTTCTTCCGTAAAGGAATTGCTTTGAGCAAATCAGAGGGCTTTTCTTTTTAACTGCTGAAAAGGGGTAGACCTTTCTCTGGTTTGCTATGTATGAAATAATAAATGTGGAACCTAGGAATGTCTTAGGGAAACTTGTCTATGTTAATTGTGATTTTAGGGATACACACACTCAAATATGCATAGACACATGTGTGTGTATACACATATAAATATATAAAACTACTAATATGAATGAACAGAGAGTAGAAATAAACCAAGTGAGGGAAATTCACATCTAACTTCTCTTGCCTGTGTAATAATCTTTGTCATGACCTACCATGGTACCAATAATAAAATATTTAGATACATTTAGCCTCTCAACCCACATTCTGCTGCTTTTTTTGTGTTTATGACTGTGATAAGCACAAATATAACTTTAGCTACTATTAAAAAGTACAGAAATGCCACAGAGCTGTTGTTTATGAAAAATTCATATGGTATTTTGTGATTAAATCTAGGGGTCAATAGTAACGAAATGTCAACTGGTAAAGGAATGGCAGGTGTGGTGAAGAATAGGTATTATTCTAAATATCTAGAAATAATACATAATCAAAACTTCCCTATTTTATTCATTCCATGTTCACATTATGTTCATACATTACACCCAGGTCCACGCTGGTGATCAAAGAGATCCGCTGTTGCCCTTAGGCCATGGGTGCTGAGAGAAGATGGGTAATGCCATGAAAATCCATGGACCTACTCATATCTATGAGTTCTTTTTGTATCTATAATTCTACTTAGAACTGACCCCTTGTGAAAGTCAGAGGATAAATGTAGTTCATATTTGCTTCACTCCAGTTTCTCTGTATGTGTTTTTCAAAAATCTAAATCCCTAAATACTTTCCCATGTCTTCTCTGTTCTTCTATTTAGTTCACAAATAATAATTAAATATTGAGTGCTTATGGTGAGCCAGGCACTCAGCTAAGTGCTAGTTACACTTTGGATAAATAATGTTTTTAAAAAGTGAAAATTCCTGCTTTTTTTGGGCAGGGATCAGGGCTCCATGCTTAATCCATTTCTACCTATAACATTTCATCCACTTAGGATTAACGGGTTAGTTTTCTGCTAATTTCTAACAAAATAATTATTAACATAGCTTCAATATAATATATTCATCTTTTGACAGAAGTCTTCTTTGCATACAGTACTCTCTAATTTCTAAATAAATGTTGCATGGTGATATAGTTTGGATGTATGTTCCCTCCAAATTTCATGTTGAAATGTGATCTCCAGTGTTGGAAGCGGTGCTTAATAGGACATGGCGTTTGAGTCTTGGGGGTGGATCCCTCATAAATGGTTTAGTGTCCTACCAGCGGCAATGAGTGAGTTCTCACTTTATTAGTTCCTTTGAAAGCTGGTTGTTTAAAAAAGCCTGACCCCTCCTCCTCTCTCTCTGCTTCCCCCTCTCTGCCATGTGATGCACCTGCTCCGCCTTCACCTTCTGCCATGAGTAAAAACTTCCTAAGACTTCACCAAAACTGAACAGATGCTAATGCCATTCATGTACAGCCTGCAAAACCATGAACCAAATAAACCTCTTTTCTTTATAAATTTTTCAGTCGCACGTATTCACTTATAGCAAAAATCCCAGACTAATACATATGGTATGCATGTATTTATATGTGCATAAATATAGGCATTAAATATAACAAGTATAATTTTAGAAGTATTAATTTAGTGGGTCCCAGAATTTAGAAAAAATATGTCTTCAATAAATTTATTTCAGAAAATTTTTAAACACTGACCTCAAATATAAGGATTTTTTCCAAAAACATATAGCCATTTTTTCCTCTAAAAAGTAGGCACAAGGCAAGGTTCCCTGCAGATTTTTTTTTCTGAATTTCTCTAACTGAAGGAGGCTTTCAGAATTCTATTTGCATTTATCTATCATATAGTCTCCTCTGTGCTTCTTTTTGTGCATCTTTCTCACAGTTAGAACTGACAAAAACATACCGTAAATATATTTTATTTTTATTTCACTATTTGCATTTTTGGTAGAAAATAAGGTGATATACTTTAAATGCAAAATCAATCATGACATGTAATGCACATTGTTTATTTAAATTACCCATTTAGACATATTGTTTATAGCGTACTTTCCTTTTGAACATGCCACTTTAGAATTCTCTTATGTAGCGTTTCTTAATAACTAAGCACCAGTATTTCAAAATTTTTTGACATTTTGTTCGTTTTATATACAGAAAAGATTACTTTTCAGGGAATCATCATCTCTTCCGATTATAGAAAAGCTAATAATCTGTAATAAAGCTCAGAGTTTAAAATGTTAATTATAATAAAGAAGGAAAATAAAATCCTGAAGAATGGCTCTACCATTTTCCAAGTGCTTTAGTCATGAGTCTTGCTATTTCACAGATGCACCGAAAAAGGGATAAATAGACAGTTTCTGTTGCTGGTCCACACCTTATTCCAGTGAAACAGGGGACAGGGTGGGGATACTGCTTATGAATCAATAAAAATGCTATAAGTTTGACTGAAATTTCAAATGAAGCCTCTTTGCGCCATGAGATTCTCTAACAGCTCATACAATACAGAGACTGCACATTTAGGGATTAATTTATTTAAAAAGTAATTTATTTACACTTGTTTTCATGTTTATTTATTTGTTTAAAATCAGAGAAACTCAACACACACACATCAGACCAAGAAGAGCAGATCTTGAAAATGCTCTAAAAATATTCTAAAATTTTGTTAGCAATTTTGAATTGAGAACGGATCTACATAAGATGAGTAACTAAACAATGCAGAAAGGCCACTCGTATGAAACTCTTCAAGATTACTTTCCTATTTTGTCTAATATCCAATTATGGAAATAATAATAATACTTGTTGAATACACAAGACATGTTAAAACTTCTTGTCACTCATCTCTTTCTGTCTTTTTTCATCAACAGTCACCAACAGTAGTTACAGTTAGTCGTGGAATAAAAAGAAAAAAGGAAGAAAAAAGAAGTGTGACAAAAGAGGAACTAACAGCAGTGGGAGTCAGGAATAGCTATAGTCTAGGAAAAGGATTCCTGGCAGTCTGTTTAGTAGCTCTTAGGGAAGTGATAGCAGAAAAGAAAAATACTTAATGAACAACAGATTATATGCATAAAGATTTTTACTATATATAAGAGAACCATGTTCAACAATCTAAGAGAACCATGTTCAACAATCTAAGAGAACCATGTTCAACAATCTAGATGCCTTATCTTCTGAAGTCTTTATTTAGGTCTTCATCCAACAAATATTGACTGAGTGTTTACTATGTACCACATCCTGTTCTAGGCACTTTGAACAGGACAGTGAGCAAAGGAAATACAAATACATGTTTTCATGGACCTTACGTTCTAGGTGGGAAAATGGGAATGAACAAATGAGTTAACTTAAAATATGTAATACATTATATAGTGTTTGGAATTAGCATATATAGTAATAGAAACTTATATAGTGTTACTATATATACTAAATATATAGTAATATTGATTGTGATAAACATTAAAAAGAAGTATTATATAAAGTACGAAAAGGGTATGGAGGAATACAATTTTAGTATGGTGGTTATGAAAAGTATCACTGAGAAGGTGTCTTTTGAATTTGGGGACAGTGAGGAACTCTGTAAGATGTGGGAAAATAATATTCTACATGGAGGGATAAAAACTGAATGGACTCTGAGCAAATGAGGTGTTACTGGCTGTGTCTGACAAAGAATATGGGACAAACTTGTTAGAGGTGTGTGAAGGAGAAGAAGAGCAGTGGGATAGGACATGAAGTCTTGGAGGTGATAAGCTAAATTATGAAATGCCTCATAAGCCAATGAAGGATGATTCTAGCTTTTGTTCTGTATGAAGAGGAAAACATAGAAGGAAAATAATCTGATGCATATTATAAAAAGGACCTCTCTGTTGATTGCCATGATGGTTTCATGAGTGTATACATACATCGAATATTATTTAAATGAACACTTAAAATATGTATAATTTTTTTTTTTGGCTCATAATGTTTACTAAAATATTGTTTTTTATCTTAATTTATTATTATTATTATTATTAAAAATATGTATAATTTTTAATGCTAATTATGGTTCAACAAAAGCTGTCAAAAAGTTCCTCTGATTGCAACGTTGACAATAGTGTCCCAGAGGCAAGCTGTTGCAGAGACACCTGTCTGGGATTAATGCAATAATGAAGTTGTAAGATCAGAGTACCTTGGACCAAGATGACATCAGTGAAGATGATGAGAAGTGAGCATGTGCTGGATACATTCTGAAGCTGATGAGTATATCAAGCTTTTCTGTCGAAGCAACTATGAAGATAAGTTTCTTATTACCTAAGACGCAAAAGATTAAACGAGAAGCAGGCTTGGGTATGGACTAACAGGAGCTCAATTTTAGAAGTGTTATGACTGAGATTCCTAACAAATATCCCAGTGAAGCTGCCAAATAGGCAGTTGAAATAAAGTTCAGTTCGGTGGGGCAATACGGGCTGATGATAGGAATTTAGAGCGATCTATCTATCTGTCTATCTATCTATCTATCTATCATCTATCATCTATCTATCATCTATGTATCTGTCTAGCTATATATGCATATTTCTTATATCTATATGTCTAGCTAATGCTTAAAAGTATAAAACTGTGTGTTAGTACTTAGGAAAAGAGTAGACTATGAAAGAGGGACAAAAATACTAATCTATGGGAGCATTTCCATAATTAGAAGTTGAGAGATGATATAGAATCAGTAAAGGAAACTGACAGAAAATGGCCAGAAAATAGAAGGAAACTCAAGGAAGATAGAGTGATTAACCATGTAAATTACTATTATTATGCAAAGTAAAATGGACCTTTAGAAATAACCTTTCACTGAAACCCTGTCTGTACTAAAAATACAAGAAAATTAGACGGGCGTGGTGGTGGGCGCCTGTAATCCCAGCTACTCAGGAGGCTGAGGCAGGAGAATCGCTTGAACCCGGGAGGCAGAGGTTGCAGTGAGCCGAGATTGCACCATTGCACTCCAGCCTGGTCAACAAGAGCAAAAATCCGTCTCAAAAAAATAAATAAATAAATAAATAAATAAAAAATAACCTTTCATACCATTGAAGTAAGGTCAATGCTAGGCAATTAAGAGGGAGAACCTTATTTGACAAAGTTTAAGAGAGACTAGGAGAGAAATTAGAGGCAGTGAATATAGAAAACTGGTTTGCTGGTTTTTTTCTCTAAAGGGATGAAGAGAATTATGGCAGTAACTGAAGAAGGAAATGGGCTAAACAGTTTGTTTAAGGTGGGAACAAACAGCAACTTTCTATGTTAATAAAAATGAACTTTTAGGCTGAGAAAATTTGATGTTGCAATAATTAGGGAAGAATTGCTGGAATTATGCCATTAAGCCATCAAGAGGACTTGTGATTAAGTACATGAATATAGAAGTTGATCTTAACTAGGGCATGGATAGCTCATCCAAAGAGAACATAGGATACATGCCTACAAACGCAGATGAGTGGATGAATATGGTTGTCCCTTGTAAAAATCCAGGTCTGATTTATTTTTCTTTTTCAATAAAATAGGAAGAAACACTATTGAGTGTAAGGTTGGGGAAAAGGGTGTTGGAAAGACGAGGAGGAAGAAGAAATTATGACATAGGCATTTTAAAGGTAGAAGAGTGAATAAACTAGGGATGTCTAATAATTGCTTGGTAGCATTAGGACCTACTTGAGGTTCATAAAAATGGATATAAATGAAGAGCAGTCAGCACAGTATCACTATTTTTTACCTTAGCCATGTTCAAAAAAGCAGATGCAGTTATGGGGTAGGAGGAGAAAAGATTTAAAAAGGATTTTGGCTTAGTCAAAATGAGAGAGATACAGGGATTAGAGTTCTGAGTCCCATTTTTCTGGCTTCAATGCTCTTTGGCTAAATTATTCTACTATATTCTTCCTGAAGCAACCACATAGATTCTGAGGAGAAAAGGAAAATAAAATACGTCA
This sequence comes from Pongo pygmaeus, assembly GCF_028885625.2. Classification (NCBI taxonomy): domain Eukaryota; kingdom Metazoa; phylum Chordata; class Mammalia; order Primates; family Hominidae; genus Pongo; species Pongo pygmaeus. Next base: position 12,945,192 of record NC_085930.1, on the reverse strand, counting down.
TCTTCTAGATGCTTAGAAGAGGTAAAAATATGTAGATACCAGAGATTTAAAAAAATTAATTATAACCAGGTTTGTGCTTTTCAGTTAGATTCGTGGTACTAGATAGTAAATATTTTCAAAGTTTCTTTCAGTCCAACTAGACAAAAGTAGATGAACATTGTAAAGGGACTCTCCTCCAACAGATTTTTTACCATATGAGAAAACATATTTTGGCAATCTTCCCCTCAGTAAGTACAGTAAAAACTGCATTAATAAGAAAAGAAACCACTTTTGTTAATTTTAAAGTTTTACATATTCTAAGAAAGGCTATTCTTTTTTTTATTTTTATTTTTATAAATATTTATTTTCTTTTTTTTCTTTTTATTATTATTATTATTATTATTATTATTATACTTTAGGCTCTATGGTACATGTGCGCAACGTGCAGGTTAGTTACATATGTATACATGTGCCATGCTGGTGCGCTGCACCCACCAACTCGTCATCTAGCATTAGGTATATCTCCCAATGCTATCCCTCCCCCCTCCCCCCACCCCACAACAGGCCCCGAAGTGTGATGTTCCCCTTCCTGTGACCGTGTGTTCTCATTGTTCAATTCCCACCTATGAGTGAGAACATGCGGTGTTTGGTTTTTTGTTCTTGCGATAGTTTACTGAGAATGATGAAGAAAGGCTATTCTTAATGTTACCATTGATGTTCATGTATGTGGCAAACACAATGCCTAATGAAAATTACCATATTTTAGATTCAGTTTTACAGATTCTGTTTGTTTTAGAATAATTACAATGTTTGACATAGCTGTTACTTGTGTGCCTAAAATTAATACAAAACACTTAAATTTTAATTACAATTAATATAGAAGTAAATATTTCTATTTCAAACATTAGAAGTCTTAAATTTTAATTACAATTAATATAGAAGTAAATATTTTTATTTCAAACATTAGAAGTCTGTATGAAACTTATGACCAAAAACAAAAATGTAGCAGTTAAATTTGGCCACTTACATCTACTGAACTCTTACTATATTTCACATGCTGTTTTCATATAATTCAGATGCTGTTTTCAGTGCTTTACAAGAATTTTCTCACTTGAAGTACACAACACTCTGAAATAGAAGCTACAATTATTCTCATTTTACAGAATAAAGCCCAGAGAGGATTTATACAAGGCCATATATCACATCCATTGTAAGAATTTTTGTGCAAATATCATCTGTGTAGATAACCATACATTCCTTTGTACAAAATATTGCATTATAATTTTTGAAATCAGCTTGTAGTTATTTGGAATTTGATATTTGTTCTTTAAAGGAATATTCCAATTTAATCCAAATGAAAACTCTTTAGGAAAATTCAAGTCATGGCCCAATGAGAAGGGAAGGAGAAAGAAACAAACATAAAATATGAAATGGAAAATAAATTATATGATTAAAAAACACAATTTCACAGATATTTTGTAGAATTCCTTTATAATCCGCCATAGAAAATATTAAAGACAAGACATTTTACACAAATTTATACATGCACACAAATAGTATACATGTATTATGTCTACACATGGAAACACAAGTTGAAAGACTTGAGCATTTTGCAAACTTTCTAGTAAATGCCACTTTTTTGGAAATAATATTAAAAGGCAAAAACGTGTAAGTTAAAGACATGATTGTTAAATAAAATATACTTTATAAGTTTAGCCTAACGAAATATATGGTAAATTCACTTGAATCAGAAAAATTAAAATGACCTCTCCAAGCTAGTGTGGTTTCTTGAAGACAAAATGCATACACTAGTTGACAGTTATCAGAAAGTTATTTTGTTATTATATGTTTTTAAATATTAGGGTATTAAATATTAGGATATTTAACGCATCATGCAAACATTAATGTAGCATTTTCCATTCAACTAATTATGGTGATTGATAGCAATATAGATATACAAGAAAGAATTCCTGACTCGAAAGAGGCCATTGTGTAAAGAAGGGAAATACATATTATTATAAATTACAATCTGGCAAAAATAAAGACAGGATGATATGAAAGCACCCAGAATGAGTATTTGAACCAGATTTTTACGTGTGGATATGCGTATGGATATCAGAAAATGTTTCACAAAGGAGATGAGAGAAAGTAGAATCCCAAAGATAAGTAGCAATTAGCCAAGTTGAAGTAGACTGTAGGTGGAAAGGAAATTGCTAAAAGAAATACCATTGCAGCTCTGATTCAAGGCACCAACACCTATCACTTAGTTTATTGCAGCAGCCTGTTAAGTGGTCCTCCTGTCTTTACCTTTTTTCCCTACACCCAGTTCTTAGCAACTCAAGTAACACTTAAACTGCTGTCTCTCAAAATCTTTCCATGACTGCCAAAATCCTTAAAAGACCTTCTGAGATTCCTGCTCCCCTTGCCTTACCACACTGATTCACATCAGCCCCTCTCTTCTTTCTTTCTTAAATGTAACAGGTTGGCTTCTTAGGGTATTTGGACCTGATGTTCTATCTGTTTTCCCTATATGACTTACTCCTTATTTTTCTCCATCTTTATTTAAAGCCACCTTCTCGATGCTACCCAACCTGACCACCAAAATATAAATAAAAAATCCCTTCTGTGGTGCATTTGTTCCTTTTTCCTATACTCCCCCCACCCTTTTTTTTCCTTGTAGCATTCAGTACCTCCTAATAAAGCATGAGATCTACTCATTAGTTATTTTTGTATATACTTTGTTTCCTCTGGGAAAAGGAGATTTTTCAGCTAAAGGAAGGTGGGGATTCTTTCCTGTTTTTACTACTCATGCATGCCAAGGGCCAAAGACATTATTGAGCATATAGTGAGTGTTCAATAAATATTTATTGACGATCACAACAGAATGGAATGTTACATGTGAGAAGGTACAGAGAAGTAGGCATCTGACAATCTAGAAACTTGAAGTGGTTCAGAACTTCTAGACTCTTTAAGCTTGAATGTTAATGTCAGAGAAATACCATTCTAAAAACTTTGCAAAGGCTATTCTGGCCTGATGCTAAATATAAGGAAAACCTTTACCTTGAGCAAATAGGATAGAAAAACCTAGGGCTCACATTAAAACATGAAAAATGTATGTCAAAAGAGTAAACATTAAACTTTTATTTAGTAAGCATTACTCAGAGATGTAAAACTGTCAGTTGCATAGGGCCATATAATAGCCTCAGCTTGTTTAGCATGGGTTGGAGAGAAAAAAATTGAAAATGTGAACCTCCCTTCACTCCCACTCCAAATTTTAAAAATGTGATACAAATAATGAAAGGTCTGGCCTTATACAGAGTTGTATAAAAAATTAGAAGTTACTTTTCTTTGGAAGAGTTTGTAAAAAAGCTAAGCGTATGCCTGTTAAAATAAGTCTATTATGTCCCTGTAGGACTCTTAAGTTAATTGTAATAACAAGCTATATATGATTTTATATTAGAAAAAAATCCTTGGCTTCTTGTGAGACAAAAAGACAAAAGGTAAAGGAAAGCTTTTTGTCATACAGATTTTCTATCAAATCTCTCTCTCTCTCCCTTTTCCTCATACTTTTTCTATTATAAATTAGAAATAAAGTTTAAATCACTTAGAAGATTATTTTTTATACCTAAGAAGCCAGACAGGAGTATAATCTATTCTGAAATTCATGAGAAAATCCTTTAAAATGTCAGACAACAGTTAAAACATTCTATGATTAGGGCATATTTTAATTTTCTTAATGTCAAAACTCTGCTGTGGGAAAAGCTTATGCACACTCATTTGATATTCACATGAGCTGATATTAAAATGGAGCCATACTCTTAGAAGTATCGATATCAGGGATTGAGAATATCTTTAAAAAAAAAGACCAGTCTGACCTTCAGGGAAGTCAGTACAGAATGAGTTGAACCAGAAATAAAATCACTTTTCAACAATATACAGCATAATTTATTTTTAAGGGAGCTGAGCAAGGGTGGGTCAGCTTCTTTCTTTTTAAACGGTGTTGCTCACTAAATACATCCCCACTTAATAATAGGGACTGACCTGGGAGGGTCTTAGTATGGGTTGCATACAATGATTTTAAGTGTAACATGCTATTATTCTTTCAAATGAAGCATGAGGAGCAATGGAAGGGCTCTGTGAATATCTTCCAGACACAGATGGACAAAGGCAGACAAATTTAGTGCCTTTAACAATTTATAAATATTTCTTAATATCATGCAATGTACCAGGTGCTAACCAGTAGATACTTTCTTTCATTGAGCTCAGGCTTCCTAAGTGCCTTTCATTGTGCTGGGCACCGTGCTGTAAAAGGCCCTGCCCTCAGGGTGTTACATTTTAGTGAGAGGGACAATAAAAATATGCCAATATTTAAATAGGGATCAGGACTACGAAAAAATGGCAAGCAGGATATGGGGATAAAATGTGACAGGGAAGGCACTCTTTTTTTTGTTTGTTTTTCTGAGATAGAGTCTCGCTGTGTCGCCCAGGCTGGAGTGCAGTGGCGCTGTCTTGGCTCACTGCAAGCTCCGCCTCCAGGGTTCACGCCATTCTCGGGAGGGAAGGCATTCTTTTTGATAGCAGTCAAGAAAGTTCACTTAGAAGAGGGAACATTGTAGCAGTAGCCCAAGAAGTTGGAGCCAAGCCACGTGAATACAATGGAGAAGGGCCTGTCTGGAAGAGGGGATAGCAAGATCAGTAACATTGAGGCAGAAAGATGCTTTGCATATTTTTGGAAAAGTAGATGCCTAATATGGCTGGAACAGAGAGAAAAAGGCAGAAGAGTCATAGGTGGTGAGGTAAGTGCAAGAGTCACACAGTTTCATGTTATGGAAGACCTTGCACATGACCTTGCCACTAACGAGGGTTTTAGACATTTTACTCATTGTGAAGAAAAGCCATTGGAGAGCTTATGTAACTGGATTCACACTTAAAAAACTACAAAGAGTAAACATTCAGCCTCCTATAATTTATATTCTCGTTGCTTTGACTACAAAGAAATGAACTTGAATTTGGGGTTGGTAACAGCAGCAACTAGAGACAAAACTGTACATGACTTCATATTCTACTATTCATATTAGCAGGTACTGGTTCTTTCTATTTTAAATATAAAAGGTCATAGTTGGCAGGGAAATCTGAGTCTTTTATACATACTGTTTCCACTCAAGAGAAATTTTGACCATGGCCTCCTTAGAGAGGGCAAAAGAAACCAAAAAAAAAAAAAAAAAAAAAAAGAAGATGCTTTGCAAACAAAATAAAAACAATAAAAAATAGCAATGCCGTCATGTATTGGACAATGTCAATACAATTGTCGAAAAGTTAAAATGGAACATGTAAAAATATAACAGAAAACAACCAAAAGCAAAAAACCTAATGTAATCCTTTAAAGTACATTTAAGACACGTGAAGAAAAATTAGACAACCATGGCCAACTTAAAATAATGCGCGCATAACTGAGCTCCTTCTGAATAATCTGACTTAACTGAGATATGCACAAGAAATACTTTTCAAAGTAGTGACCAGATTCCTTGGAAAGATACTGGTTAGGAACTTCAGGAAACTCCAGTAACATGCAAATTTTGTGTATGGATAACAAGTTTAAAAATTCCTTATTGGCTTGCTTAATAGACTAATAGCAAATAGCCCTCACTTATACACAAAATTGAAATCCATGTAGTTATCTGTTATTTATTTATAAGAATCTATGTTATTTATTTATAAGAATCTATGAAAGGACTTTCTTGAATTATTTTGCAGCCCAGCAGGAAATACAGGTCCTACACTGAAAAAAAACTATTCAAGTCCAAAAAATTGGAGTCATATCTTGACATAACAGTGGATATGTTAATATTTTTTGGCTATCATAACAAAAAATTAGGTAATGAGGATATTGGGAATATTTACATTCAATGTCAGATGCAAAGTACTATTTTTTAAAAAATGTAGGGTTAAATTAAAAACACTTTGTTGAGTCTTCTTTTAATATATGTTGTACTAATATTATGATTTACTGTTTTACTTGTATTTATTTGCATTCTGTGTTAAAACTTTGATTTTTCGTTAAAATAACAAAAAATAAGTTGAAGAGAAAATAAATATGCCTTATCAGATCTTTGGATCACATATATTCAAAGTAATGAGTTCTGTTCATTTGATATTATTTGGATACAAACATACTATTTTTTCTTTATTCCTAGACCACAAAATAAACTCAGAAGTCAAATAAAAATTTATATCCAGGTATTGCTGTTTTAGTTAAATATAATCCTTAACTTTTCCATTAGTTTTTGTGAAACTGATTTTTATTGTATGAGAAAAATATTTAATATATTTGAGAAGGGTAATGCTAGAAGAATTTTTCAAATTGTATCTTTATCTCACATAAGCGGATATATAATGAATCATAAGTTATATAGCCAATTGCCAGATAACTGGCATTGCATATTACATTTGTTTTTTAATATATATTTCTAGATTTTATAATGATTACTGGAATATATCCTCCCTACAAGTATGAACTACAGCTGTCTTGTTTATTCGTGTATTTCTATTGTGTTGAATATTCATTTGTAAAGAAATGAATGAATAATATTTATCAGTACATCTTCACTCCTCTACACCCTTTAAATTTCCCTTGTTGCTATTGTGTCAAGGCCTTGTACATTATGGCTTGCTTTATGATCTTCCCAAGTTGAGTCTGTATCTTGATATATTTTTCTTAACAGAGATGCTTTTCTTTTTAATTCTGCTTCCATATTCTCATAACTTTGACTATTTTCTATGCATCACTGACTTCCAAATTTATAATTTCAACCTGGTCACTTCTCCATGCTCCACACTTCAGGCCGCATTTCATGCTTGTTATCTCCACTTAGATGTTCCATAGCCATCTCAAGTTTACTATGGCCAAGTTAGCATATTTGATTGCACTCATCCACCCCAGATATTTTTCATCTGGTCTTCCTTGTCTTGGGGATCAAGCTTGAAATGTAGATGTCTCTTTTTTGATGTCTTTATATCCCTTATCTGCATGCCCAAAATATCAGCAAGTCCCATTGGCTATTTGTCAATACAGATGCTTCTTGAATTATAATGAGGTTGTGTCTGTAGAAACCCATCATAAGTAAAAAAAGTCAAAGTACATTTAATACTTCAAAAATAAACATTATAAAGCCAAAAATCCTATATTAAGCCATCCTAAGCCAGAGAGTGTCTGTATATATTGAATCTATGCATACTTTCTATTTTTACTATCATCAGCAGCCTTGATTTAGGCTACAATCCTCTTTCATCTTAATCACCATAATTTATCTCTAACTGATTGACTTCCCATTTATACTATTGCCTTCCTATACAACATTTTCTACGTAGTAGTCAGAATGTCTTTTTAACTATTAACACTGCACATTTAAGGTGCAAAATTTGGTGTTTTGATGTGAAATCACCTATGGAACTATCACCATAATCAAGATAATAACTGCACCCATCACCCCCAAAGTGTTCGCTTTGTAATACCTCCTTCATGCTCCGCCCACTCTCCTTTCTACTCCATCCTCAGTTACTCACTGACCTGTTTTCTAAGGATTACAACTTAAATCATAAGTAGAATAATAAGTTGAATTAGAGAGCATGTACTCTTGTCTGCCTGACTCCACACAACATAATTATTTTGTGATTTCTCCATGATGTTGCATATATCAATAGCTGGGAATGTTTTTAAAGAAACATTATCTCTTTTCTATTTAAATATGTCTATTACTGTTAAATGTAGTGGATATTTGCTCTGTTTATAATTGTTAAATACATTTGAACACCCTTACGGCATTTACAAAATGTCCATATTGTAAATGGAATTTGTTTCCTGTGCTTCTGTAGCACATTACCACAAATGCAGTGGCTTCAAGCAACACAAATGTACTCTGCTCCTGTTCTGGAGGCCAGAAATCTAAAATGAGTCTGCATGGCTGCATTCCTTCTGGAGGTTCTAGGATAAAATTCATTTCCTTGCCTTTTCTAGATTCCAGAGGCCCCTTGTAGTCCTTGGCTCATGATTCCTTCCTCTGTCTTCAAAGTCTGCACTGGCTTCTTCAGTCCTCTCTGAACTCTCTTTCCGTTCTTGTATCTCTTTATCTCTCTCTCTCCTTCTCATTCTCTCTCTCTCTCTGACAGACACACAATTGTAAAGTCCCTTTTGATATGTGAGATAACATATATAGGTTCCAGGAATTACAATGTGAGTATCTTTTGAGGAGCCACAACATTATTCAGCCTACCATGTGAGCCCTTCAACTTTAAAGTAAAATTAAAATGGACTCTTCAAGGCTTCCTTACCACTAGAGTGTAGGCATATATTCTAATTTCCACCAATCAGAGTCATTTGTGCAAGTTTACAATTTGGAGAGAGGAAAATGAGAAAGTAGAGGGGAATTTATCTTTGTTGTGTATGAGTGGATACGTTTCTAAATTCTCAGGGGTAGCGGTAGTGTAACTTCTGGATCCCAGTCCTGAATAATGTCAGTGGGCACTTTATTGTCTATAAAAATTGCACGGTTGATGTCAAAAGATGACAACATAAAATTTTTGTTAGAGGGAACCCAAATATTTTGTTTTGGCAATTTTTTCCTAAGGAGCTCTTTGGTCTACCCATTTCTTCTTCTTTTTCTTTCTTTCTTTTTTTTTTTTTTAAGTAGATACTCTTACTGATATGAAAATTGGCCCTTAAAGTGGTTTCTGATGAGAGATCCAAAAGAAAATGAGAATCTGTAAATGAATATGAGACCTGGATGGTCCAAGAGCCCTGAGGTGGTGGCTACAACTATACAATTGGACTTTAATCAGTCCGTGGAATGAAGTGGCAGAACAATTAATTAAAGTATTTCCTGGTTTCTCTGGAAAGAAATGCCCATGGAAGAACATGCTTTGAGGACATTATGATTTGCATAAAGAATATAAGAATTAAGGAGTTGTGTCTGAAGTTGTGTTAAAAATTGAGAATTATGAGCTCAATATCCAAAATTTTAGTTGAAGGAACTCATAGAATAGATAATTTTTTATTAGTGTAAAAGAATCTTTACTAAAATTGAATAACTGAGATGCTCAAAGGTCATGTTGAAAATTTTAATTTCAACGTAATTGGGATCGTAGCCTCACCAAATCCCTTTTATGATAAAGAAGGCATTGATAGGCAAAGAATGGGGCCCTCTGATTTGCAATAGGGTATATGGGAGTGTTCTTTCCACTCAGTGTTCTCATCCTTAAGCCTTCCTACTTCTCCTCCACCAACAGAAAGAGCACCTCTTCCCCTGGCTGATGATGCTGATTCTCCTTTGCTCCATGACCCTGTCATGACATCCCTTGATGCCATTAGCCTGCTTGGAAAGCTACTTCTCACTTCCCACCCAACACCTTTATTAAACTTTATAGCTAGAAGTGATGGCCTCCATAACCCAGGAGGCCAATTATTAAGTTAAATATTGGAGAAAAAGACACACCTGGAATTTATATCAATCAAAACACATATATATTTATGAATGAATTCTGAAGACCAGAAAAATAATAATTTCATTTTTATTCAGGCTAAATGAATACAAATATGTACATTTACCAAACATTCTAGAGCCAGGGTTTAAATTCTATCAGGTGTGAATAGCTCTACTTTATTTTAATATTTATTTTTCAGAATTTTAAAATAAATATGGACTCTGGTGGCCTATGAAAAACAACATTGATACACTAAAATTTCATAATATAATGTTGTTAACTAAAATTTACCGGAGGTCATTGGTTGAACTGAGCTTCTATACTAGGCCTCAGTGGACCAAACCAGAATGGAGTTACTCAGGCTGGGTTTCACATAATCAAACTGAACTTAAAAACAGGCCAGTTTTTCAGAAAACAGAAGAGTCACGGCAACCAATCAAAAGGGCCTCAGTCAACCCCAGACAGCATGATAAGGAAGTCCCCTCTGCTTTAACCCATAGAAGGAAAGTAAGGTGAAGTAACTTGATATTCACAAATCTGCTTCCTGTACTAAGCTGTTTCCTTGTTCTTGCAAAAGCCGCTTTACCAAAATTGACTATTCTGCCAGGCCCAGCAGAGCCCCTGTCTATTTTGTAATGAATTGCTAATAAAAGCCAATTCAATCTTTAAAAGTAATTTGTTAATTTCTTTTTCTTTTACAATGTAGATGATGAATGCAAAGATTCAGGCAGCCAGAAATGTTGAAATGAATTTATCTTATGAAATGTACCCAACCACCCACTAAACCTAACTGTATTCCCAGCGGAGACTCAGATAATCAAGATCCCTGAAAAACAAACTGCATTCCTCAAAGGCTAGAAATGCAAGTTTATACTTTGCCATTGTAAAGGGCTTTCAGTGTGCCAACAGGCATGTTACTAGATTCGTAAGGCTGAACATTCTTTATATAGTTTCATAGTAGATAGCAAGGTGTCAGTGTTAATAGGTGCATATGATTTTTTCTACCATTTTTGTATCTGAAACTTTGACATCATTTATTCTATGTTAAATATCTCAAATGTTAGAATAGAGCTTCAGAAAAGAATATATGTATTTTCTGCCCTCTTATCCTATATAATCAAAGACAGAAAATCCAAACAGACATTGTCATTAACCAAATCTAATATATTAGAAAGTAATCACAACATGTCATAATAATGTGCATGTCTTTCTCTTGTATTTCTTTGCCATGGTATGATGAACATAATTTTCATCTAATTGTAATAGTAACTCACACTAAGATATTATGTTTGTATTTAAATAATATTTATTATTAAATTTAGGGGGAGGTAAAAAGAGAAATATATAAATGAAAGACTTCTAAGATTTAAGTGCAGGTGTAAAGGTGAAGAAGATAATATAAGGCAGGTATTTTGTGTGTCGAGAATAAAAATAATGTGCTTGAGGTTACTTTATTTGGGGAAGAAATATCAGAAATAAACAATGGGGAACTATGAAGAATGAAGGATGCATTTAAGGGAAAGCAGTACACTGCTGGGGGGCAATGGGTTCACTGCCATTCAAACCTAAGGAGACTTGGCACAAACCTCAAAACTATCTGTACCAGCAACAGAAGATGAATCCGTAACTCCTGTCCCCTTTTATTCAGGGGGTGCTTGTGTAACATTAATTCCCTTGCATTTCCAGGTTTGCTCATGCAGGAAAGCCACACTTGTTTCTTTAGGCATCCCAAGATTGCCGTTACCAAGAAATCTTTTGGTCTCTGCTCTTACCTCGATTAAGACTCCTCAACATTCCGATTCTCATGATGGCATGTTACAGAATGGTGGTCTAGGAGAGAAAGACATTGATTCAATTGCTTTACTCTAAGGAATGCTTTTAAATTTGTGCAATATTCACTCAGTTGATTTTCTTGAGTGAAAAATTAATCTAGATGCCATTAGCATAAAATAGAAATGCATTTCAGTTTGAATATAAAACTGGTAATTAGAGAACTTTGCATATAAAAAAGAAAACTCTTCACCTGGAATAACCCAGTGCCTGCTGTTCATTTGCATATCCTCACTTTACAGATTCAGGCAGTCAGAATATGCTAATAGCTGCACCCATTTCATATCCTAATACAGGAAATCCAGTCGCTCAATGATAGGCATAGATGTGAATTACAGAGAATCTCTAAAATTGCTTGAAAATGAAAAAGTATTTCTTGCAGTTTTGCACAAGTTCTCAGGGAGCCCTTTCATGAGCTTCAGCGAGCAGTCCATCAGCACCAGTTTTAAGCTGCAGAAATGAAATCTTTCTACCACAGGAATATGTAATCTGAATTTTTATCGCCTCTTTTTCCTACCAAATCTAATCCTCTATTCTTAAAGAATTGATCAATTTAGCTCCACCTTATAAAAAAGCTACATATGTTCTGTTTCAATATAGGAAAAAAGTTCTATGGTGGCTAATGCAGTGTTCTTGGTTGAAATTAAGCAGCAGCAATTTTAATTTAGCTAAATAACCTTACTTGACTCTCTGCAATTACACTAGATCTCTATTTAATCTCACACATTAGAGTATCAAGCTTTACCCAAGACATGGTTCAAAATTAAGGTCCTCAATACCTACACCCAAAGATGTAAATTTAATCAGTCCAGGTGTGGCTTATGTTTTTGTTTTTAACAATCACCTAAATGATTTCAATTCTGCATTGGGAAATCCTACTTTAAGTTGTTAAAAAAATAAGACTTGTACAGTACATACATCAATAATATGTAAGAGTTATTAGCAGCATACATCTATATAATAAACCTAAACCAAATAGTCTCATCTATTCCAATGACTGCCTTCTCTCCAGTTCCCAAACAGATATAGGCAGCATGAGAATATAGTAACTGCCAGTTGTAAATTGGAACATTGTATCCTAACTACAAAGTGTTAGAGGAGAAACTGCCAAATGCTTAACCCCCTTTATGGTTATTTAGGGTATCATGAAATCAAATCATGAAATTTCTCATTGGGTTAGAGGGGAATAATGTCAATCATTTAAAATCAGTTTTATAAACCACTTGGGGATGATATCCCAAAGTGTGAAAACTTAACACATGTGTTAACATCATATAAAATTTTATGTATAATTAACCCCAATTCCATTTTGGGATTCATGCTTTATTTGGCTATTCATTGCTGCCCATACAGTTCTTGAACCTAGAAATGATTCAGTAAGTCTTTAGTGGGATGAGTGTTGCTCATGAATAGATTTTTGGAAACTACACATTTACTCGATTTACTCAGACCCAAATTGCATTTCTCTTTACTTTCTTATTTTTGTACATCACATAGCCATTTGTATTAGAAGCCAATTTGCTGGGCCTGGTGGCAATGTTTCAAACTGGAGATCCCTGCTCAGTAAGATAGTTTTAACACCTCGTTGCTTGAACGATATTTTGGAAAACGTCCCAGTTCTACCTCGAAAACAGACGGGTCTGGGAAAAGACGTGTCTGCCAACAGGGCTCTATATTACCACTTCAGCTTCTGTCAAGTAGTCCACTGGTGCATTTACCTTCCCTTCTTAGTTATTCACTGTACAAGCATCAGGCTGTTGGCTGATGAACAGCTTGCTGTCAGTGGGGCAGCAGTCCAGACAGAACACACATATCTCAGCTGCCTACGGGAAGGAAAAGCTGCAACTATTCCATGTAAGTGGAATAATTAGTGGCCATCATTTGAAAGGGTCAAACTTAGCACAAATGAAAGTAGAATGAGCATCCCATTGTTTTTGAATCCACAATTTAAAGTCAAATTCACTGTTTAAAGAATGTCTCACCTCTGTCTGGTTGAAGTTGGTTTGATGACTGAGAACATAAACTTGGCACATTATGACCAGCAGGCCAAATACGCAGAAATCACGACTGGACTGAGCAACATATTTGTGATGGATAAATGCGATACATTTCACTCTTCAGCCTTTCAGTATGAGTTCAACTAAATTCTCATGAGACAGTAAACTTCTCCAATAATGGATATTTCATTCTTTAGTTCCTCAGTGTATTGATATTAGTTTAAGAAAAACACATTTGTTATTGTTTTCATTATAATTCTTTATTAACAAATAAATAAAAAGTATATTGTACATTAAGAGCCTGAAAAATAATTAGAAGTGCCAACTGGAACACTCTACTTTTTAGTTTTCTTTTTTAAAGGTCTGTTGTTTCAACATACCTTATATCTGATCTAATCTTTTTATTCCTTGTTTCCCATTCATTATAGATTTACTTTATTAGGTATGTCACATGAGAATGAAACTAAATTAAAAATTAGAAAAAAATTTACATATCAACTTTTTATTGATTTTTGCCTTCTTAATAATGCCATATTTAACATAACACAGGATTCACCTTTGAGAAAGCTGATTCAGAAAACACATTTCTTAGTATCAAATCAGTTTCTGAACATACACTGACAAATTTAGAAAATTATTATACAAATTGAAGCAATACAACTGTGTTTTCAAAAGTGATATTAAAAACTCTTCACTTTGTCATGGTGAAACTATCCAGCTGTTCTTTGCTTTTAAATTTATAGTTTAAATGATTTAAAGCAATTGTAATAATGTTGATTGGCCATAAGACATATCTGGTTAAAGTTTTCAGTAACTTCTAGACAAGTGGCCAAAACTTGCAAAATTATTGTTCATTTTTTATTCAAATTAATTGAAAGATTTGCCCTGAAATCTTCCAACATAATAAGTTGGAATAAAGTGGAAGGGGAAATAGATTTTTTCAAAGAACACTTGTATTTAAATTGATACTAAGAAATAATATCATTTCACCAGTTAACACTTTCATAATGCTGAGATATAAAAGAAGCTTGTTATCTATAAGCAGGCAGATGTTCCTGAATTAATTCATGTACATCACTGGGAATTTGGTCTTTAGGTAAATAAAATTTATACTAGTTATAAGACAGAGAAATATTAAAAAGAAATCCTATGTGATTTATTGGACTCAGAAGAGCTGGAATAGGTAGAAATAATTCTCTTAATTAAGCCTTCTTGTTGATGAGTTATTTTGTTTTATCAAATGTGTCAATCTTTCTCATTTTCAATAATATTTTAAAAAATTATATTTAAGTAAAAATATTTGCATTTGGAATATAAATAAAATATGTTTAGGAAAATTAATATATATTGAAAAAGTATTAGATGCTGTACTAGAACTACAGTTAGAGTCTATTCTATAAACTAATTCTAAATTGCTCAGCAGTATACTAGAATCAACATAATATGCCCTACCCAATATATTTATAATCTAGTTGAAGAGATGATATAAGAAAATTGAAAAGAGATTACAATTGTGTATTTCAGTAACCTCAGTTTGCTATTAGTGTATACTTGCATACTCTATGATACTACTCAATATTTCTGTACTGTGCTATACTCAGTGAAGGGTAAGACCTCTAAGTAAAAGGCTAATTAGTAAAATGTAAAAGTGCTAAGTCATGTCTTCAGGAGGAAAAGAACTCTGCAGGATGGTTAGATTTTGAATAAAGAGAAGCAAGAGCATCTCAGAGATAAGAGAACTACATAGGTCAGAGTGCAAGAATGTGGAAAAAAACAAATATGAATGTCGATTTAGGAAACTGATGTAAGTGCATGTACCTAGCTTGTTTCCTTAACCTAAGGCTTCTTTTAGGTGTCAAATATGAAATTATCTGGGAAGAAATAATACATATAGATCCTAAGAATGGAGAAAGCAAATAAAGTTTTTTTTTTTCACACAAAGAATTTCAGAAGTGAAAGGGCACCATTTTTTTCACTTCATTTACTAAAATTTGTCAAGAAAGTGCCTTGAAATGTTTCCAAATTTTCTATAAGAATTCCTACCATTATTTTGAACAAACACTAATAATCTGAAATTCCTGTCTATTTTATTTTCTGAATGCATTCCCCAAATTTTAATGCTTCCATATCTATCCAGGATCAGAATTAGAAGACAAAAATGTGATAACTAAAAAGAGTGTCCTCTTTTTCCATCTTCAAATCCATTTTTGTCCAACCAACTCTTTCCTTAGGCTGCTAAATTTAAAGATTTTTCTATATCCACATATTAATATTGGAAATGAAATAAAATATTCTCTTCTAATTTTATGTGGACATTTTTCTTCCACTTATTGCATTATGTCCATTTATTTCTGGTTTCTTTTCCTAATTTTAGGGTCTTAATTTATTTTTCTCAAAATTCAATTTTATGATGCTGAGAGGTCATAAATATAGAGAAATAAAAAGTAGGAGAGTATGAAATGAAGGGGAAAAATTTAAAAATTTAACTATAGTTTTTTCTCCTTGCTGTTCATTTTATTAAAAAGCCAGGATCATTTACTATAGCTGACCAGGCAAATCTTGAACACAATAATGAAAACTAGAGGAATTTCAGAAATAGTTAATAATAAAACAAGAGAAAACCAAAGAGATGTGAGAAAGATAAACAGAAATATTTAGTTAAAATCACATTTTATATTCTTCCAATGCCTAAGCTAAACACATTGTACTAATTCTGTATTTTGTTCAGATACATAGCATTCTCTAAAATTGTACCAAACAAAACTAATGAAATATCCCTTATTAAAATATCTCACTTACCAAGATACTTTATTTCTCTGCTACACAGAAGAAAAAAAATCCCTCAAATATCTAGAACTGAAACAAATAAAAGAGATTTCCTGGTCAAACTTGAATTACAGACTTAAAAAATGAAGCACAGAATATTTATAACTTTTCCAAGAAAGCTCAGGTAAAAAAAAAAATTGAAATAACCTTAAACTATACCCTACATATCTATATCTAATCTATATCTCTATATATCTAATTTATATCTATATCTATATCCATATGTATAGATCTATTTATCTATCATATGTCTAATCTATTTCTCCATTCTTGTGCTCTTTCTAACATATACAAATTTACCTCATACAAAGCAATGTAATTAAATTATATAAACATTAATATCACACACACAAGAAAGAAGAAAAAGGAGGAGGAGGAGGAAGAAGAGAAGTAGGGGAAGGGAAGAAAAAAAGAGAAATAAGAAAGAGTATTTAAAAAGAAGTGAAAAGTGAAAGAAATGAAGGGAAGAAGGTGATAAGGACTTTTTTAAGTTCTCAAAGAACATGGGAGATAGTCTATTATATTTGCATAGTGTAAGGAGCTTTACGAAATCTATTGCCCACTTAAAATGTTTAAAATAGGATGGAATTGAGGGCCAATTCTTCATTGTATTTCTACATATCTTGTGACCACTTTTGCCTCAGAATATCTTTTTGAGGATGTCTACACAGTATTCATCAGTTTTGTTCTTAAAACTTTCATGGGTCCTGGGCAAGGTCAGAGTTGGGAGGAAGAAACTAATGCAAACCTTAACATGCATTGGTTCCTTTGCAGTGACATGAAAAATAAAGTCCTTTGTCTCGGACTCAGACATTTTATGTTCTCTGCCAGCATCGATGGCACTGTAGCAGGATTACTTGTTAGCTTACAAGTACCGTAAAGTCTCAGAACTTTCTCAATTTCTAACTGAGGGCTACCTCTCTTTAGAGGAAGTGTCTATGAGGGTCTTATGAAGACGCAGGGTATGTAATATACCCCTGTATATTAAATAAGTTATCATTGTCTTTATAGTGAATGAAACTGTAATCAATTTAATCTATTCTATAGTACCATGTGGCTAAATAGCTTTATTACCTTATCTGATGTGTGATGTGATAGACAGTGATTTCTTGCTAAAAAATATGGCATATCTGTAATGAGCACATCGTGATCTTTGCCGTGATAATGGTCAAGCTTGATTTTTCATGTTCCTGGGGTTGGGGGCACAGCTTTGGCTTCCAAGCCTGTCAATCTGTGCCCATTCATTAGCACCAAAATTGTTCTAGGATCTAGAATCCAGTCGAGAGTAATTGGTAGCTGGCTTGATTGAACCTGCTATCATGCCTGTACCTGCTTTTTACAGCAAAGCATCAGATGTTAGAATATTATTTGTCAAGTACACAGTGAGATAAAGAATCTGGAGATGCTATTTTTCCATGTCACAAAAATTAGAAAAGATATGCTGGAAAGATAATATAGTGTACAGCTGGGTCAATCTTGCAGGCCAAAATGGAATGTCAAAGTGTCAGTTGTGATAATTACAGGATACATTGTGATTAAATGGACTTCCATCTGGAGCACTGGCAGAAGAATTATGCCTTGAGAAATTATGCCTTGAGAGATATAACTCAAAGGGCTGATGGCAGTTGGTAGTGAGTAACTCCTGAACACATCCAATTGACTACATAGGAGAATTCAGATTGACAGTCACTGACCAAGTTTGGCACTCTGCTGAGATATGGCTATGATAGGCATCAATTAATTCATTGTTAAAAACAAAAGGTCCCTCCAGGCAATGTTAATAACTAAGAGTATAAGACTTAGAATATGCATTTTTATTTGTTATTTAACTTATTCCTAAACAAATTGTCTCTTTACTCTCTCAATTAGAACATCACTGTTTTTTCAAAAAACAGGAATTACATTTATCTAAATGAACTCAAACAATTGAAGCGGTTCTGCTATAAAATATTCATATTTCTTGTATCACAATTACATTGATGTGATCTTCAGGTATTCTTATTTCCTCTAACAACTTAATATACATCTTAATAAGATCTGTAACTAGAGCTTATGGCAATTCTCAAAAATTTTAAAATATCACTTTGGTCAGTCAATAATATGTGCTAGGTGCATTCCAGTTCCAAAATATTATTGAAGGTGATACAAACAAAATAAATTGTATAAATGCTGAGGTTAAAATGCTTGCAGGCTACTTGGGAATACACAGCATATGGTCTTTGAAAAAAAGGAATTAAATATATATAGGGAGTGATATATTCAGGAGTATATATGATTTCATATTATAATGTTCAATATATACCGAATATTGTCTGCAAAGTTAATTGAGAAGGATATAAAGAGTGAAATGATAACAAAATATAAACCTTAAGTCCATATGAGTAGTTATGGCTTTCTTCTCTGAACACACTATCACGTATAGTTTTCTCCACGGGAAGACTTAATTTAGATACAATTTTAATTTGAGAAGATATGGTATCAAATGATAGCTTGTGCATAGATTTTTACAAGCCATTGGATCAACATGACTGTGACTCATTACAAAAGCAAATGCTTATTTATCTACATTAATCTCTACTCTTCTAATTAAAAAAATATGTTAGAGGAAGTCAATATGCTCTGGGTCATGTGAGTCACCAAGAAAGGTATTAATTATTGATATAATTTATGGCATTTCTTATTTCTAGCACTGGATATATATTTTACCCAAATCTACCCATTTCGCACAGCTTATATAACATCTTGCTAAGATTCAAATATAAACTGCAACCCACAACATCATTGGAAGAATTTACAATCTCATGTTAATAAGATAAATGTCCATGACTAATTTTCTTCCTAGGTGTTCATATTTTCTTTGACTTGCATCCCTTTTTCAACTAAATGAGAGATTAGGGCTTGATTTTTACTGAATTGTGATGTCTTTTTTTCTTTTTTCCTCTTTCTTTTGAATATTATTCATTTGAAGAATGTAGAATCTCCACTGAAAAGTGGAAATTACATAAAATTCATCAAGAGATTTGTATATTATTTCATAGATTTAAAGTATTCTATTTTTTCACTACTTTCATTAGGTATATCCTATTTTCTCAGCAAATACATCTATTTCTCAGGCAATGTATTTCTATTTTTTTTTTTTTTTTTTTGAGACAGGTTTGTGTTCTGTTGCCCAGCCTGTAGTACAGTGGCATAATCTCGTCTCACTTCAACCTTCACCTCCCGAGTTCAAGCAATTCTCCTGCCTCAGCCCTGTGAGTAGCTGGGACTACAGGCATGGGACACTATGCCTGGCGAATTTTTGTATTTTTAGTAGAGACAGGGTTTCACCGTTTTGACTAGGCTGGTCTCGAACTCCTAACCTCAAGTGATCTGCCCACCTCCATCGCCCAAAATTCTGGGATTACAGGCATGAGCCACTGCACCTGGCCCATTTTCATATTCTTTAGTTTACATTCTCACCTTGTTATTTTGAATTTAGCTCTTTTATTTGATGATTTTCTAAAGCTTGTAAGAAATGAAATGCTGGCAATATGGAAATGAGGCCTCGCAGAGGGTTGTTGAGATCTCCTGCTACTCAAAGAGATATAAAACAGATAAGACCATGAAACAAAACGTCCTTCTGGGTATTGGCAATTGTAATGCAACTTCTATTGCAGTTAAAACAGTTTAGCCTCCAAGTACAAAGACTATTTTTTGGTTCATGCAGCTGTTCCAACAGATTGTCTTCTTTAGTGAAGTACAAGAAAAGATAAGAAGTGGGTATTTGTAAGTGAAATCTGAATTTAATTATTTCTTAATTAAGAAAATGTTGTTCAATGATACCAAAGCACAATGCAAGAAAATAGAATCAAATGGCTAAAGAGATTTTTTTTAAAGCAATACAACATTAAACCAAATGTTGAAAGTACATCCAGTGAAGATAAAGAGCAATGAAAGATTTAAGAAAAGACCTGACAGAAGATAAGTTATATCAGGTGCAAAACTCATGATTTTGTTTTATTACTTTTCTGACATTAATTATAAAAGACACCTGCCAGCCAAGAACGGTGTATTCATAGAAACTGTGAGAAAATTTTAGATCCTGTAGCAACTCCTTTGGGAACAAAGCCCAAGATTTCAAGTTGATTTTACCAAGACTATCATAAATAATGATGTCAGCACTAATCAGCTATTCAAAACATTTAACAAAAAATTGCCAATTAATCCTTGCACTGTCGATAAACAATGCTTTCATTTACCAAGGCCCAGAAAGAAACAACTTAAGTATTACTAAATTCTCTAAAGTTTCTAAATTTTAGGCAATAATAAAACCTCCCCTTTCCATTCTAACTTCTATCTTCATACATCCAAAACACACATACAGCTAGACTTCGAGAACTGTAGTCCCACAATAAATAATTTGTGAAAAGATTTTATTTTCATCACAGTAGAATTACTTCATAACACTGAGTATAGGCACAGCTAACAATGCCTATAGCATATAATCTTGCAGTTTTCTTTTTGTCAGCCCCTCCCACCCCACTTTCTGGTCTGCAAAGTCCAAATTAGATTTCTTCTCAGGCAACTTTTTAGCACCCTGATCATTATCTCCCTATAATATAAACAATTTTGCAGTTTTGTTTTTATACGATATTATTTCATAATTACCCATCTGCTCTATTAACAAAATCCATGTAAGAAAAGATCATGTTTATTTTATTCAGCACATAGTAGGTGTTCAATAAATGTTTATTAAATAAATGGTTTATCTAGAGAGATATGCAGTTATTACTCTTTATACAAGGTGACAGTGTCAGAAACTCAAATTGTGTTCTAAAATTGAAAATGTACTTTAAAAATGTTTACACTCTAAAAAACATTTAAGTAAATAAACATATGCATGTACATATTCAGCATCAGTGTTGATTTAAACAATATGAGTAGAAAAATAGCAAAATTATTTTAAAATATTTTTAAAGACTTTCTCCCTCCCCCAATTCTAATCCATATCATTTGAACTCAACTAAACACATTATTTTACTCCTTGCTTCTCAGCTATGGAAAAAATGTATTAAATTTGGAAAGGAATATAACAGAGAAGTTACAATGACTACCATTTATTGCACACTTATTAAAGGCCATTAAATCCTCAAAATGGCAAATATATAAAGCAGATATTATTAGTATGCCTATTTTACATATAATTAGTATGCCTATTTTAAATATTAACAGACTTACATAGCTAGTCAGTTATAAAGATATCTGTCTTCACTAGGCAGTGTATCTTAGCAAAACAGTGTCTGAAGAGCTCTTTTAAATTATTACTGCAAATCATCTTGGTAGGATCAATAGTCCTCTACTCACAGCAGATGGTCAACAGATACAAGAATTGGCAGCTTCAGGTCAGAGCAGTTAGAAGAGAAATGATGCTAAATATTGGCCAGGGTGCAGGCAGCAAGTCATTTTAGCTCTTGTTTACAGTACCCATGATAATAGGACAAATCTTAAATAAGATTTATGCAGAGAGGTCAGTGGTTCTGTGGATATGTTATCAAGATGAATGTTCCATAAATACCTGTCCCAAAAAGTCACCAAAAAAACATACACAGCTACACTGGAAGGGATCACAGTTATGGCCTTCTAGCACTTAAATCTGATTTTTTGAAGGCAGAACTACATACTTTGGTATATAAATAATGTCTAACAGTCTTCACTTCTCAGTGAGGACAAATGTTCCATATTAGTAGCAGTGTATGTATCACAAGCAGTACTCCCAACACTTCCATCCACTAGCTGGAAATTTCAGCTTTTCTCAGTATTTATCTTTATAAATACCATGCCCCACTTAAGATGCCTGCATGTATAAGTCAAATATTCCCTAGACCCCATCAATTGTTGAGTCCTACACTTGGCCAGTTTATCTCAAAAAGGTCAGACTGGAAGTGTTGGGGTGTGTATGTGTGTGTGCAGTGGTTTGGGTTGTGGGGATGAAGTCTAAATTTTACAAAAAGTTTGTCTGATTAATCTCCTGACCATGTAACCTATGAGGTTTGGAAAGGACTTCACCAAAATTCTCTGCTCTTGACCCTGTCTAGTTGTTACACTGCCATCCTTAACCCCTTCAGGAAGCATTTCGGAAAGCCTAGTAACAGAGTACTTTCTTTTTTTCTTGTTTTCCTTCAAAATTCTCTACTCTTGACCCTGTCTAGTTGTCACATGACCATCCTTAACCCCTTCAGGAAGCATTTCGGAAAGCCTGGTAACAAGAGTTATTCATGTTTTTCTTGTTTTCCTTCACCACTCATTGTTGGGGAAAAGAGAACCTCTGAACTTAATATTGCAGTCAGTTTCCCCAGATCACAAAGTAATGATGGTTAATAGCAAATGCTCACCTATTAGAAAGTGACCCAGTGAATATACACTGGTATAATAAACTATATGTATATATATTCATCATATATATGTAACTTTGAAAATAGTTCAAAGAAGAATAAAATACAAATGAAATATTGACATACTTATGCAATAAACTATTGAGAAAGTTTCTGGCTCTTTAAGTATGTTTGAAACACAAAGAACAACCAAGAGAGAGGTCCTTTCTGTAGAAGCACATGGTATAAAATGCTAAAATGGCTGAGAGAAACACAACAACAACTTTTTCTTTATTTTGAATATTGTTTGAGCTATTTTACAACATGATTTTTACATTAAAATGTTAAAACAGATGGATACTGAAGGATATTGAGACTTGGAGTCTTCTTACAAAAGTAAAGACCAAACTCCTTCTCCTGATAAATAAAAACAAAAAAGTAAATTGTCTGATTTTATTTGGCACTTCTCCATTTCACATAAACTATATTCAGCCAAAAATACAGTGTTTGTTCTTTTTAGGTAATAGTAAAGGATCCAGAATAAAAAGGGAAGATGCTACAATTTTCATAGATAAAGGAAACATAAATGTATTAAATATAAATTAACTAGTCATTGTTCCCTAGCAAAATTCCAGAATTGTTTATTAAATGAAAGGTATGATAATTGGATGAAATAGACAAACTAGTGTTAGCAGCAGACAAATTCATAGGCAGATAGGAGCAGGTCTCTGGTGAAACCCGACTTTCAAGCCAAAGATAGCCTGAAGCATGAAAACCGGGCTGCCAGTTTCCAGTAGAATCCACAACCTGGAGTGAGAACTTCCTTGATACCTTTTGCCCAATCAAATGGTGGTTTCCAGGCCCACCCATGGACCAATCAGCATGCAATTCTTCTTGCCCATGGATCAATCAGCATGCACTTCCTCCATTCTGAGCCCATAAAACCCCCAGACTCAGCCACACATTGGGACTACCCACCTGCAGGTAGCAGCTTCCAACTTTGGGCCTCCTCTCTGCTGAGAGCTGTTCTGTCACTCAATAAAACTTCTCTGCCTTGCTCACCCACCAGTTGTTCATGTAACCTCATTCTTTCAGGACAAGGAGACAAGAATTCAGGACCTGTGCAATGGCAGATGAAAAAAGGTCTGTACACTTTTCTGGCCAGCTCGCTGAACTGCGGGTGGTAACATGCTTCCCTTTGTTGGACTGCAGAAGTGAAGAGCTGCAACCCTTTTGGGATACCAGACTTTGGGATTCCCCCAGCCAGACCTGTAACACTAGAGACCTCCCACCCTCTGCATTGGGTGGCTGCCCCATGTGAGGGGAAGTTGAGGTGGGGCCAGGCCAGCCTGGGAATTGTGGGCCAGAGTGAGACGATGGGACTGAACTAGCTGAAACATGCTCCCCCTGCTCACTGAGCTGTGGGTAGTGGGTACAAGAGAGCTGTAGCACAATCCCTGACCCCTTGGGACTCTGCAGTTGCTGGTCCCTGCAGCAGAAGCCACTTGCAGTACACTTGGTCCAGCTGCACCTCTGCTTGAAGCCAGTGTCTGGGCTGGTGCCTGGAGCTGCCCACCCAGCCACAGCAGCCAGTGTGCCTGGCTATGTATAGTGGCTGGATCCTGCACTCGCTCACTCATACACACCTCGCCACTCAGCACCTGGCTTTCCCTTGGTGGGCATGGGATCCAGACCAGTAGCATGAGCTGAGTGAAGCCTGCCAGGCCAAATGGGTGGAACAAACCCAGCATGTGCAAGCAAAACTCAGGAAGAGGCACTGCTGGTTAGAGGTTTCCAGCTGGCAAAGCAACACCCGAAGAATCTTGTGACACTAGAAATGAGCATATGTTTTCTCAAAAGAAACATGCAACTTTTGTTTTCTTTTCTATTTGTCAATGCATTGTCAAAATCTTAGCGTGGGGAAGATAGAAGACAACCCTTCAAAAAAATCTTTACGATTTTGTGAATATTATGTATGTTATATCAATGCATGATTAGCTAAATGTATTCTTAACTTGTTAAAAGGTTACATAAAAGATTTTTGGCCAGGTGTGGTGGCTCACGCCTGTAACCCCAGCACTTTGAGAGGCCAAGTGGGTGGATTGCCTGAGGTGAGAAGTTTGAGTCCAGCCTGACCAACACAGTAAAACCCCATCTCTACTAAAAATACAAAATTAGCTGGGTGTGTTGGCAGTTGACTGTAATCCCAGCTACTTGGGAGGCTGAAGTGGGAGAATCACTGGAACCCAGGAGGCAGAGGTTGTAGTGAGCCGAAATTGCCATTATACTCCAGCCTGGGCAATAAGAGTGAAACTCTGTCTCAAAAAAAAAAAAAAAAAGTTTTCTTTGAAGGTCAACATTAAGGTGAGAGGACATCTCTAGTAAAAACTTTTGTTCTACTATAATGACTATATTTATTAATGTCTTCAATTTAAAAAAATAAAGTATACTTCCCAAATTTGCATTTTTTGTATTTATTCAGCAAACATTTAATTTATTAACTGCCTAGTTCAAAGATAAAGAAGAGACAATTCTCATCCTTGAGAAACTCAGAGACTAGTAGGGAAGACAGACATAAATAAAAACCTACCATAAAATATGAAAGTGCTATAATGAATGCATATGTCAGTGATTCAGTGGGAAAACCAACACATTGTATGACAGAAGTGATGGATTGATTACAAGATCAATAAGAATCAATAGTGTGATGACTGCAAAAAAAAAAATCAAACAAAACTTTAGCCTAGATTTTTGTATGCTTAGCACTCAAAATGAAGAAGAAAAACCTTTTAAAATACAATTTACAAATTTGACCACATCTGGACTGTTCTAATGCCGAGTAGAACTTTCAAAATGGTATCTGGGTTACCAAAGGTTTGTGACATGATAATATTGAGTTATAAAGAAAATGGGACTGTTTAGCACAGAAAAATGTTTTACAGGGCACATAGATATATAAGAATCATCTTTAAAATTTGAAGAGCTGTCATATTACAAAAAACATATATTTCCACACTGTAGAACTAAGTACCCTGAAATGTTGCAGGGTTTTCTAATAAATAGAATGTTTTCTAATAAATAGAACTATTCAGGAATTAAAAGAGCTTCTAAACTTACTCTTTCTGAGTGCACTCAATTTAGAGATGACATATGATTTGTCAGGGTTGTTACAGTGTGACTGGATGCACTGGGTGGGAGAGGGAACTAAAGCTCATCTCTCTTTTCCTCTCTCTCTCTCTCTCTCACACACACAGACACACACAGACACACACACACAAATCAAACATGAATTTATTTGCTCAACCATTCTCAACATTCACATATGCACACAGTAGATTATATCAGCAAAGACACAGTAACTGTGTGCAGAAGAGATTATTGGAATGGCCTGCTTAATCTTTGAAACTGGAACTATTATTTAGGAAGGGAAAATATTAGGACCTCTAGGATTGTAGCTTATAGTAGTAGCATCTAATCTGTCTTGCTATGAATTTCTGTTTTATTTTTCACCTGATCCTTATTTACAGACTCTTGCCACGTTCCCCAGTCCCAAACCCATTCTCATACTTTGATTTCTATTTACAGCCATGTTTTAAAAATGTATTTGTTTGTTTACTTGTTTTTAAACCTGCGTCTGAGTCCTCATCATTGAGTTCTGCTTAGTTCCCCACTTTTTCTAAGATCCCATCATCCTGTTTTCTAATCCATTCCTCCTAAGTACTTAGCTGCTGCGTTTTTAGACTGATAATGATGCCTATGTCCCACTTGTTTGTTATTGGTCTTTCCTGGAACCAGTTTCCTATTTTTTATACTAGTGTTGGTTTCTGAGCAGGTCTCTCCAACATTCTTGAACCATTTCTTTTTATTATACTTTAAGTTCTAGAGTACATGTGCACAACGTGCAGGTTTGTTACAAATGTATACATGTGCCATGTTGGTGTGCTGCAACCATTAACTCGTCATTTACATTAGGTATATCTGCTAATGCTATCCCTCCCCCCTCTCCCCACCCCACAACAGGCCCCGGTGTGTGATGTTTCCCTTCCTGTGTCCATGTGTTCTCATTGTCTTGAACCATTTTTGAAGGTTACTTAAAGTCCCAGGTATCGGCCTCCTGCCTATCCCTGTAAATATAATAGTATCAACTTAAAGATGGAATGGCCAAAGTAATATAAAATCTCATACAGCAGTAAAAACCTAATACTGTAGGAAAGTGGAATAAAGAATTTAGATATTTAAACTACTTAAAATTAGAAGAGACAAGAAAATGGAAGAACTTTCACAAATATGAAGACTAATACATTTAAATCGAGAGTGTTTTTAGATCACTTATGTGGCTTCCTCAGTAATCACTAAATTCTTTACATCGTTTGTCACATATTTTTACATCAATTAGCCAAGTATATACATTAGTATTATTTTAATTGTAAGTGACATATGCCAAAATGTGAAATTGGCTGAGCATAAGTAGGTTTGGAGAAGCAAGGTTCTTTCTGTTACAGAAACTTATTTTGATATAGTAACAAAACAGTTATTTTGCTATTAGGTTAGTGCAAAAGTATTGTGGTTTTTGTCATTGACAGTAACGGTAAAAACTGTAATTGCTTTTGCACCAACCTAATATTTTCTACAGCATGTGGAGACTCAGACTCTTGAAGCTGCAGCATTCGAAAACCTGGTAGAAAAAAGTGAGGATATAAGTTCGCATTAATTTCAACTTGTTATTTTTTGTGTGTAGTCTTAATTGAAAAAGACAAGTTCTCCTGAAAAGTAGCACCTATTAGCAAAGATGATTTTAATTTTTTTAAAGAGGCAAGGATTGTTAGTCAGTTTTTATTAGGTAAGTCTAGTAATAACCCCTACATTTCAATGTCATACATTAGTAGAGGTTTATAGGCTGGGCACAGTGGCTCATGCCTATAATCCTATCACTTTGGGAGGCTGAGGCTGGAGGATCCAGAGGTTGATGGAGACCAGCCTGGCCAACATGGTGAAACCCATCTCTACTAAACATACAAAAATTAGCTAGGTGTGGTGGTGCATGTCTGTAGTCCCAGCTACTCGGGAGGCTGAGGCAGGAGAATTGCTTGAACCTGGGAGGCAGAGGTTGCAGTGAGCCAAGATTGTGCCACTGCACTCCAGCCTGGCAAAAAAGTGAGACTCTGTCTCAAATTAAAACAAACAAACAAAAGATTTATAGCTAATTCATGTGACACGTTGGCTATATGTTGACTACAGATGTGCAGCTCTACATCACTTGACTTTTAACCTGGGGTCCAGTCTCGGGGTGTAGCTTTTACTTTGGTTGTGTGTCCGAAGGAAAAGGGACCAGGATGGGCCGTGTCATGTGGCATCCCTTAATTATATTCATATTCTATTGGCTAGAAACCTAAGTCACATGACCACAGGGCAGGGAAGCACACTACTTAAATGAGGGTAGGAACAGCCTGGAATATGTAATCTCTTTATTGATAAGGAAGGAAATAATTAAAACAAAAGTAATAATCTACTGTCTGCTGTCTAGCTTTCATGTATTGATTTCCTAACTCTGCATGCAAACCACATTTACACATATATAGGGAAGATACCATAAAACTTCTATTTCATCAAGACTCAGATTTGAAGTAAAGGATTTGGAGCTAGCATATACATTACGTCTGGATGTGGCTCTTTTTCATCTGTATACCTAAAAACTAAAGTATGAGAACACAGAATGATAAAGGAGGGACAGGTATCTTCTATAAATATGTATCTTTTTCTTCAGAAAATGGAAGTTAATAATTACTAATCCGTAAGAAATCTAAAAATATTTTGGGAAAGATGTTTTAAGAACCCTCTCTCCTGGTTGCAGAATATGTTTCTTTTTAATGCCCAGATTCTACTCCCTGTGATTGGCTCTAGGATTTTTCCACCAGGAGGCTCTTCATTGTCCATTTTATTCTTGGTCAAATTTGAAGAAGACATTGGAGAATAGGCTATCCTTGGGGGCTGATTATCTTTCCTAGGTAGCTTTCTGTTCACAACTTTTGATGTCTCACACAAAATCTACCTTCTTCAGGAAAAAGTGATGACGAAATACAATAGATCATCCAGGTGGTATTAACAGTGCCAAGCCACCCTCTGATCATCGTTTCAAATTACCTTTGTGCAGAGGCCATACAATTGAGATCAAGAGATGGACAAGGCACCTATTACTAGACAGATCAAAATACCCTGGCTACAGCGTTCAGTCTGTGATTTGACATGTTCACTTTGGTTAGAAGCCCAAGGAACTGATTAGAAACAAATACTGGAAGCAGCTAAGCAACAATTAATAGAATTGTACTATCAGGCAACCCACAAGCTGAGGAAAGAGAAACTAATTGTTGCTCGGATTGTATAAAAAGCTCTGCCTCTGCATACTACCAACAGTAAGTGAACTGTCGAAGAAGAGTAGACTCTGAAAGATGAGCCCTCAGAAGAGGCATTCTTTATAGGATCCCTTTTAGAAATTGCAATGGAGGGCAAATGAAGCATAGGTTCATCACATATCAGAAGCCTATGAAAGATGGGTTTTCTGCCATTGCAATTAAAGGAATATTAAATAAGATAAAATTTCCCACATTATACCTACTTTTATTAATTATCTTAAAAGTATATTATGTATCAAGATATAAGGATTAATTCTTTAAATTGAGAACAAGTTTCTTATTTTATGGATTTTTTTTTTCTTTCTTCTGCAGAGAACTATAGTAGATAGAGAAATGTTGACAAAGATGTCCACTGTCCTCAGTTGGGCACATGGTAGGTGTAGTAGATTGCAAAAATTGTTGAAATTTTTCATCCTTCTATGTAATCAGGACTTTTTCTATTTGCCACAGTTTTTTACTAAAGAGACACAGTATATTTTTCTTCATCTTGGATTTCTGTTGACTATATGACTTGCTTTGGTCATTTTTTTAAACAAAGAATTGTCACTGTGTCACTTCCAAGTCTAGATGTTAGAGAGACTTTCATGTATCTGCTTATCTCACTGCCCTTTTACCTTTGTTATGAGCAGAACATGCCTGGGCAGACCCATGTCTCAAGAAGAAGAAAGATATTGGAAGCAGACCTGAACTCTTGAGGTCTGACCAGGACCAATAACAATATCCAGTACCTTCCAACCAAGCCTATTCTAGATCAGTCATTATCCAATACATCCACAGAACCATATGCTGAATGAAATTGTATTGTGTGTTATATTTACTGTGGCTGTAGTTAGGTAATACAGTAGAATGGCATATCTCTGCATTTTTAAAACCTAGTCTTGGTCATGTGTGTTCTTTTGACAATAAAATTTTAGAAAACAATATGCAATTTGCAGATCTTTCTGTGCCATGACAACAGAAGTATTCTGAAGAAAGGAAGTTCCATTAATCTGGATCTCTATGTGAAGAAAAGATAAAGCAGAACCAAGATAGGTATCTGCCATTGAGAATACATATTGTTTCTATTACACCAACCTAATTGGTAAAATAAGTGTGTTTTTTTTTCTTTGCAAAATATTTAAGGGTAGAAAAATAAAATGTAACATAGTCTAAAATAGGATGATTGTTATTAAAATATTATGGAAGGAAAAAGAAGAACTGACAATAACAAAATAATTGGTAGGCTGGGCAAGGTGGCTCATGCCTATAATCCCAGCACATTGAGAGGCTGAGGCAGGCAGATTGCTTGAGCTTAGAATTTTGAGATCAGCCTGGGCAATGTGGCAAGACCCTGTCTCTACAAAAAATACAAAATTAGCTGGGTGTGGTGGCGCATGCCTGTAGTCCCAGGTACTTGGAGGGCTGAGGTGAAAGGATGGCTTGATTTCAGGAGTGGGAGGCTACAGTGAACTGTGATCCCACCACTGCACTCCAGTCTGGCCAACAGAGTGAAACCCTGTTTCAGAAAAACAAAACAAAACAAAAAAATAAAATAATTGGTTATGAAAATACTTGCTCAATTGAAAATAGCATGAAATAAAAATAAGTATGCATTTTCTGCATGTTCTGATGAAGAATTTTAAATCTAATGTCACGGTTGCATACTCTGAATGAATGATAATGGCTTATTTTCTCTAAGCAGGCAATTAGAACATTTTAATGGTACGTAAGGGGCTTTATTTAGCTCACAAAACTATATTGAGTATTGTTTTTTTTGTACCTGCTTCCTTATAAAATAAAAATCTAGGCTTAAAAAAATAAATTGATTCTACTATATCCTAAATAGTGGGGAAAAAAATCAATGCTACAAAAATATATGGATGGTTAAGGACAGTTACCCAGAAACAAGAAAAAGAACATACACCTGCATAAACCAGGTGCTAAAATAAATTACTCTTTCATAAATATTTAATATGTGTCATCCTCTATGTTAGGCACTGTGCATTCATTATCTCATTCATAATTGAGTTAAGTATGATAATCACCAGTTTTAGACCACGATAAGGGGGACCCATGCCCTTTAGCTGGGGCACTCATGCTTTAGCAGGCTCCACTCTGTCTTCTGGACACATCCCTCTTTCCAAGGTGCAAGGAGACTGAGGTGTCAAATGTATGTGCCTCCTTGTAGCTCATATTCTGCATTTTAGACTATGATTTAAGTAAAACTGTATTTTGAAACTGTTTGTCCAAAATATCCCACATCTACTTCCAAGGCTTGGGCAATCCTCTTATGGGTGTCCATCCTTCCAAGTATTTACTATGTTGCCAGGGTATGTGTGCACGATTCTAGGTCCATATGATGTCCAAGAGGCAGCTGCTGGAGGGGGCTGCAGATGCAGGTTGGTGGTTCTGGCTGTACCCTCACATGTGCTTTTAAGACCCTACATGGTCCATGAAAGCCCATGAAAGTGCCAGGTGCCAGGTGTCAAAGAGGAATGAGCTGGACTCAGGCTGAACTTCCTTGACTCACTACCTATGACATAGGATACCAATGAGTTCCAACATTTTTTGTTTAAAATCTGACCTATCGGGCAACCCGCTCGGGTCTCCTTCCACACTGTGGAAGCTTTGTTTTTTCACTCTCCACAATAAATCTTGCTGCTGCTCAAAAAAAAAAAAAAAAAAATCTGACCTATCAACTAATCTCAAAAGTACTGTATGGTATGATGGTAGAAAGGTAAAAATCTTATTAACAGTTTGTTAGTTTGATTTGTAACTTTAAAAAAATATATCTGAACTGTGGGTTTCCATTAGTACTACTGCCCCATTGTACGTATGAAAAGACTGGGGCTTAGGTTAAGCCAATCACCCAATTTCACATACCTATTAAAGGACAGAGCAGGAACTAAAGTGAAAACCTACAGGATTGTAAAGCTCTGTGTGCTTGCCCAGATGAATCTCACACTTTCCGTGAATGAAATGATGAAACAAAGGAGGTATAGATTTGAGGGATATAAGAAGGATGACAAGTTGTTTAATTTTACCAATTATGGTACAGATTATACGTATATCTACTTGGGAGATATCTTAGCTCAAACCTTTCAGTGATTTATCTGTTTTACCACAGCTAATCTGAAATCTCCAGATTTTTAGTAAAACTGTATAACTCATTGACCTCAGTGGCTATATATATGTGTGTGTGTGTGTGTGTGTGTGTATACACATATATACACATATATATACACATATATACACATATATATACACACATATATATACACACATATATATGTGTGTATATATGGCGCCATCTTGGCTCACTGCAAGCTCCGCCTCCTGGGTTCACGCCATTCTCCTGTCTCAGCCTCCCGAGTAGCTGGGATTACAGGCGCCCGCCACCACGCCTGGCTAATTTTTTCTATTTTTAGTAGAGATGGGGTTTCGCCGTGTTTAGTGGCTATATTTGTTATTTAACAAACCAAACAAAACAACCTTGTAGCATTTGACCTCAGTGGCTATATTTTTCACTTAAAAAACAAAACAACTTTATACCTCTAATGCCTTACACAGTGCCGAACACAAAGTAGGTATTCAATTAATAATATCACATCTCTCTTAAAAAGATATAAGCTCATAGAAGACATGTTTCTACCTTCATATGTTTACATAAATGAATAAAATAATAAATTAAAAAAATTATTAGTGGCCGGGAGCGGTGGCTCATGCCTGTAATCCCAGCACTTTGGGAGGCCAAGGCATGCAGATCATGAGGTCAGGCGTTTGAGACTAGCCTGGCCAACATGACGAAACCCCCTCTCTACTAAACATACAAAAATTAGCCGGGCATGGTGATGGGCACCTGGAATCCCAGCTACTCAGGAGGCTGAGGCAAGAGAATTGATTGAACCCAGGAGGCAGAGGTTGTAGTGAGGCTACATTGCGCCACTGCACTCCAGCCTGGGCGACAGAGCAAGACTCCATCTCAAAAAAAAAAAAAAAAAGAAATTATTAGTAATTACTTCCACCATCTACTCGGCAATTATTAAAATCCTGTAATAAAAACAACAAGCCTCAGTAGGATTTACAAATATTTCATTGTTTTACCAAGAAACAGTGATAAATTTGGTAGATTTGGGATAATTGCATTGTCATCTGTTTAATGTTAATTTTAAGCCACTAGTCCAAAAGGGAGACTAAGAAATCTTGAATAAAATAACTGCTTTTCATAAGCTAAATATTTTATTTTGTTCATTTATTCAAATAAAATCTATCAATCATTTCCCCATTTTTTCAATAATTTTCATTTTCAAGCACATGATAGTCACTGTGTAGTTTTAGTCAAATATGATAATTTCTTTAAAATTTCCTTAAATACAACAATCAGAAGAGCATCAAATTTTACTTTTAAAATTCAACAAGAAAAATTCTGATTTTTGATTTAAATAAATTTTATTTAAGCTTTATGAAATACTTAACCTGCATTAGACATGGTTTGCATCAATTATCATATTTTAAATTATGTTTTCAAATATTAAACTAAATATAGTTTTATTCTTGAGTATTATTTAATGCTTCAAAATCAATTATATATGCTATCAAAAATTTTAAAGGACAGTTTATTATAATTAAAAGTTTTAAAATGCCAAATTATTATAAAAGAGATGGCAGCAAATTTTTGTATATTCATTTTACTCAGCTTCAAAAAGCAAATGAAATGTATCTTTTTATGTATGTGGAGCTACTATGTTATTTTGTTCGTTCTTTGTACATACATCTGAATCTAGGAAAGTGTCATCTCTTGGGAAACTATTATTTAAAAATTTATTAAAATATTATGTTTTATTAAATACATTTAGGAACTACTCAATCTGATATTTCCTTTCAGAGACTGATTTGTAAGCAAAAGTATATATATACTATCAGAAAAATTCTGCACTATAAAATATACTCATATTTTCCTAATTTCTCTGTTCATGAAACACTTTTTATGGTGAGCATTTACCTCCATATGTCATTGTAAAATTTATTAACTAAATAAGTTAAATTTATAAGTTGTTAATTGAAAATGATTTCAAACAAGTTTCTAATATTGCAGAACCATTTCAGAATACTCCTATGCTAGCTTTCAATCAAGTCAGGATAATTGTTTTCATTTTATGTATAAAATAGTTGCTTAGCTGTTTCTGTTTCTTACAATATTTTAACAATTTTTGAAGTACATTTACATCAGTACAGTATCAAATTTGACCAACTTCTTTATCCATTCGATTGGAAATTACTCACTAATTAACGTTATGTTTACACCTGCCCCCAGCATATTGTCTTTGAAGTGTATTTTGACATATTAAAACCCACCCTTTTCTAATGTTACGTTTCAAATATGAAATGCTTTTTTCCCAAGCACAGCTTTTCTAGTAAACAAAATACAAATAAGTGATTATTTGTAGCCTTTCTGACATGCATTTATACATTTCAAACTGTAGCTGCAGAATGTCAAAACAATGGCATGCAAAATACAAAAGAAAAAGTTTCTTACTGATTCCTTTGAAAATAGACAGGAGTCATAGGAAGAAAGTGATAGGGATTGATTGCCCACAGAGTAGATATGTGTATAATAAACTGAAAATAGTTACAATGAGATCTCAGTGGGTTTGAAGGAAAGCATATAGGTCAGTGTTTTGAATCAGGGGTACACATCAGTAATTTCTAAGGAGCTTTTAAAAATAAATGTGCTCAGGCCAAGTGCGGTGGCTGACCTCAGTAATCCCAGCACTTTTGGAGGCTGAGGTGGGCGGGTCACTTGGCCCAGGAGTTGGAGACCAGCCCGGGCAATCTGGTGAAACCCCATTTCTACAAAAAATTACCTGGATGTTTGGCACATGCCTGTGGTCCAGCTACTCTGGAGGCTGAGGTGGGAGGATTATCTGAGCCAGGGAGGCTGAGACTGCAGTGAGCTGAGATCACAGCACTGCACTCCAGTAAGTGGTGATAGGATCTCCAGCCTGGGAGATGGAGCTAGACCATATATCAAAACAAACAAACAAACAAACAAACAAAAAAGTGGTTAGATCCTATCAGAAACTTACTGAAAAAATATCCCCTTGGGTCCATGAGAAAATGAAATACGTGAATTACAGTTAAAAAATTGTTTGAATGATATTTTAGGGGAAGTTCGATTTTACGTAGGTACTGACCGTGCTCATTGGCTAGTAAATGAATAAAACAGCCTTGTACACGTAATGACCCTAAGTGTTATCTGAATGACGTATGTCTTTAAAAATGTACTGCTTTTATACTTGCAGCTGAGGAATTACTTCAGTATTGATTTCCTACGTTGTTTTATTCATTCCAAAAACAAAAGCACTCTGCTATACCTCAGCGTGCATATGACTGAGTCTCTGGTACTTTGCATATGAACTCATTGTGATTTCTGAAACCACCCAAAAACTGCACTGACTTGAAATCATAGTTTAGCGAAAGCTCATCTGCAGCATCTCTCATCTCCAGAACATAAAGTTGTTTCTAGTGAATAGTATCATAGAATTGAAATCAGAGTATTGCCTGGTCACTCTCAGTATAAAACAATGACTAAACAAAAGACTGTGACAAAATTTATTGATAGTTTCTTGTTTGTTGGGACCCCCCCTCACCTCTTCATGGAGAGGAAAACTGAGGTACAAAGGGCTTAAGTAAGTTGCCAAGGCCGTTAATAGTAACACCAATAGAGCTGGCATTTAAATCTAAAAAGTCTGACTTGGAAGTTTATGCTTATAATCATTATGCAAAGCAGAATACTATGTGTATTTTTCACATGACTGGAAGAACCCCAGAAAACCTAATCACATTACCTAAAGGTCATATGGTATAAAAATGATATTTTCTTTTACTGTGCTCTTGGAGCTTTAGCACACCACCTCTCTCATTAATCCTTCATTTCAAGCACAATGTCATCTAGGATCTGCACATTCTGCCTGCTACTTTGGCTGTGCTGTAGCACTTAGGATTTGTTATTTCTATTCGCTTATTCTCTGCATTGAATCATAGCTGTCCCGAGCTTCCAGCCTTCAGAGGCGAAGCTTCTCTGTGTTCCTAATAAACAAGACTAATTTGATATACCGCTATTATTTTAAAAAGGAAGAAAAGCTATCACTCCATAAGGAAACAAATGCACATTCTAAACATAAACTGCTGAAATTTGTTAGAATGTCTGATAAACTATGATAGTAAGAAACTAATTCCTTGCTGGTGGTTAGAAGAACAGAGTATTTCCTAGTTCTAAGCAACTGGTAATATCTACTGAGATCTGGAACAGAATCGCTGTTTATTCACAGATGGTCAAGAGACCAAGGACGAAATATGGGGAATGGGAGATCCTTAACTCCAGAACAGGATAGACAATAATCTCAGTTTACAGCACTTTTTAGCTTCCATTCCTTGGTTTAATGAGAAATTCAAACTACTTAGCCACCTACTTATTTTGCCATTGGTCCCAACATAAGGCTGACATTAAAGAAAAAACAGTTTTCTTGGTTTCAAATATATTTATTAATTATAACATATTTAGAAAATAAACGTTTCAATTGCTGGTAATTTTTTTTGTCTATGCCTTTGCTTAAATTGACATTTATATTTGATTGATCATTAAGAGATCTTTATGTAACATACGTATATATTTGATGAGTAAAAGATTTATGTATTATATATATTTTGCTAATTATTTTTAGTTTGCTCAACTTTTGTTTTCACTTTAAATATTTTGATGTGTAGTTCTTAATATTTTTGTGGCCCAAACCACAATTTTAAAAATTGATTGTACACATAGAAACACCTTTCTCTTTCTGAAAGCAGAGTGAAAATTCACCTACATCTTCTTGTAGTCATTTTTAGGCATTTCCTTTGTAAGTTCATCTATGATTTGTCCTATTGAATTGTAGCCAGTTGCTTTGACCTGAATTTCTTCCCTCTTGTACTTTATACAAAAAAAAAAAAAAAAAAAAAAAAAAAATCACAGCTTTTTTCCAAATAGCTTTAGTTATAGGGGAACAGTAACTGATTCTGGTGTTTAGATGAAGAGCTATTTCTGATTTATTTTCTTGTCCTGGAAAACTACTTAAATTCTTTATGTTTTGAAACAAGGGAGAGAGAGGGGAATGTTTGAAAGTTTAACAATAATTAATTGGTATTTATATTTATTACTATACATACATGTAATTAATATAATGCAACAATATATGAAGAAAACATTGTTTTCAACAAGATAATATTTAAGTTAGTAATATGAAGTTTCATACTACAGGAAGTTACTGGCAGAAGGACATATACATTTTTCATTACTGCATATTTAATTTGGTAAATATCACCATAAAGTTGTAAAGGAATCACTTTGTGATAAAATAAGCTTACCTTCAAAAAAGGTATTCATTCACTTAAAAAAAGGATAAAATAATGATTAAGAAAAGTTCTCCACTTCTCTGCTCAAGATTCTCAAAGCACATGATAATATAAGATATAAATACAATCGTGATTTTCTGCTGAGAAAACTTTTACGTTTGTAAGTAATTGCTCTTTCTCTCTTCTCCCTCACCTGTCCACACACACATATCCTCATGCTCCCATCCATAACATAGTGCCTGGTTTAGATTAAATCGAGGATTAAGCAATGTTGAGGAATTACTGTGATTACATCAAAGACAATATATTTTAAAGAAAAAAAGAGTGTGCCAGAATTCAATGCTCTTGTCCCTTAAAAGTAGTCATTTAATAACCGTAATTGCTTACTGTCCAGAAAAAAATGTCAAACTGTTGTAGGACTTTCTCCTTAGTTCAGCTAAAAACGGTGTCCTTGTCACACAACCATGAGATTAGACTTGTAGACACTTTGAAGGGTGAGAAAAATGGAATTCATTGGGGAAAAAGGAAAAAAAGGGGGGGAAACAGAGACTCTCAGCAAAGCAAGAGTTCTGCTAGCTGGTTTCCTGCCTCACACATTGAATCCCAGGTACCACCAGGAACAGGAGATACCAGGCTCCTTTCCCCTGCAAAGGGTGCAGACTCACCAAGGCTTCACCCCAGTACAGACTCCTGCCATGCAGACTCTGGTTGAAGCTTCTGCTAGGGAGCCCCTTTTACTTGGCTGTCTCAAAATTATTTTGGGAATGTCACATTTTGATGGGCTATTTTGATTGAAAAATAGGTTTCGGTAACCATAACTTTCTTCTGCCCAAACTTATTTTAATATTTAAAAACTTTAGACATATTCTAAATTAAAGAGCTACACTTAATTATGAAAAGTAAACGTTTGCTTAAAATTAATTTACGTACATAAACATTTCACAAAAATTTTCAGTGTTTCTATAAAATTTCTACAAATTCCAAATAAAATTAAGATCTCTATCTAGATTACTTCAGAAAAACATTGCTGTCTAGAAAGTAAATGGTCCTTTAGATGCTTGATATCCAACTTAACTATTTATAAATTTTCCAGAAAACTGCTTATACTTTGACTTCCTTTTCAATATTTATATTAGTGTTTTAGATTTAAAAGCGATGTTCTTGTAGCAAGTATGACACTATGTTAAGGAAGAAAATGTGTAAATCCACATTGCTTAGTAACAAGCTTATGTTAATATTTTACACCTCAATCATGAAAGAAAGTGGTATTAAGTTTACATATAATTTATCCAGTTAATTTACAGAAACACCTCTCCATAATAAAAGAAGCTTCACTTCACAGCTTTTATTTTCAGAAAATACCATTGTTTATATTACCTATAAGGATATCATAACATTTGATCTAGATTATTATATATATAAGTAGAATTGCCTGTAATCTTGTTGTATTTTAATTAATACAGAATCAACTTAGATATGATAAAGCTAAATCCAATGAAATATATATGCTAGATCTTAAGATAAGGTTTAATTAATGATATTGCACGCCAGATTCTATCCATCATATAAACTATTGTGATCAGTCATATCATACTGCAAATTGGCAAAGGAGGTTGTTGCAATAGTTGTTTTAGAAACCTTCAGATTTTCACTTTTTACAGAGGTGTTTTTATATCTATATTAATTTTGTTAATGATAATTAAATAGCAAAAAACTGAAATATAATCAGACTTTATATACACAATCTACTTTACAAGAAAGATCCATAATAAAATAAGAAATTCTCAAATTATTTTAGCTTGTTATTCTTTCCAACTTTGTATTAGTTTTAGCCAAAATTAAGAATTTCCACCTAAAACATCTATAATCTTTTAGTAAATATGGGATACTTCTTAAGTATATGCTGACATGCTTTTACTAACTGGAAGTTCCTCATTTCTAGTTAATCCTTCTGAACTTAACATTTTCATTATGGCTGATTTATATATAGAGAGAGAAATTTGTATTCAGAATAAGATTATAATTTTTATTTGTATATTTCTTCATGCTAAGATGTATTTTACCTTTGTAAATAGGTTTAATGGATCTTTACTAACTATAATAATCTGTTTTCATGAGTTTCAAAGAGTATAGACTTTAATGTTGATATATATTGATAATCACCCTTTTATTTTGAAGTTGTGATTGAAACTTAACTTTTGTTACATTTTCCTAGCATTTTATTTGTTAATATATATTTTTCAGGGTGTCAGTGTATTCTTTTCCAATTTTTAAGCTTTCACATACATGGATGCTCCATTTATTTTTACCCTTGTCTTCTTAAGTAATTTCTACAACTTGAACACTGTTCAAAGCATTTTGCTGTATTATTTATGTCCTGATATACGGTGCAGTATATACCTGTACATTGTCAATTCAGAGAAAATACACCGGAGACATTAGTCATAGACACAAAAATCTGGCTCAACTCTCAGGTACTATCTGGACTTATGCTTGTAGAATTTTTACTAGTATATCCTGAAAGAAATTATATTCGAGGAATAAAAATATTTTGTATAGCTGATGTTCACTGAAGGGTTCTATTTAAAGTGTTGATTATAAGGAAAGTACATCAGCTGCTATTTCATTTATCTAAAAGATTTCTCTGTACATAGTTTTATTTTTAGATGATTTTCTAAGGCAGTTGGCTTTCTAAGAAAACACTAATATATCAATAATCCAATAGTTCATAGTTATATCTCATTATGAAGAAAGCATAAATATCTGAAGTTTGACAATGGAAATCAACAATTAATAGTACCCTGTTTAAGAGAGATCAAATTTATCTTTCAAATTTCGACAAAAAAAATCTAAAAGTGAGTATGTGATATAATGGTGGATCAACTCTTAATGAAGAAGTATTTTGAATCATTGGAAGGCTATGTAGTCTTAATCTTAGCTCATGTTTTACTCATTCTTTGGTGATATGTTCTTATGAAAATATCTTCTATATATATAAAAAAAGAAATTTTATAGGGCTATATCTAACCACAGAGGAGAAATCCAACATTTTAGTGATAGTTGTTTGAAAAAAAATTAAAAGAACTCTAATTACCACGATTAAAAAAGTAATTGGAAGAGTTAAAAAGTTGCTCAGTCTTGGTAATCATAAGCAGCATATCCTGATATCCAACATTTCCAGCCACAGCTATTGCTTTATGAGATGACTGACATAAGAGTTACATCATTCTTGTTGAGAGAAGGATGAGTAACATTAGGACAAATAAGTGGCACTGACGAAATAATTACCTAGCTTGTTAAAACTAATCTGCATGATTAATGATTTTTTAAAGCAATGAGACTCTTATATGTGCCAATAAAGAAATCATAGAACACAATAGACAGTAGTTTTGTGAAATGAATAGGCATTTAAATAAAAAAATTTTCTCTTCTTTTTTTTTAAAACAGTGCTTTAATTTTAAAATTTAAATAACAAAACTTCACTATAGAGGGTCCTTATAACTTCTCCATTTCAATTTTTTATCACTTACCACAGAGAAATCCAGACAGCAGTGGTACTTTTTTGTTATAATCTCACTGATATATAGCGTCAAGGAGTAGTCATTAGCAACATCCATCATTTATTTCTCAAGTAATCACATCTCTGGAAATGTCCTTTCAAAAATATGTTTGATTATCTTTTTAAAACAGTCTTTTAATTATCTTTTTAAAATAGACTATTCTCCTCTTTCTTCTGCTTTTGTTTTTAACATTATGACTGCAAGTCCTTTAAGGTCAAGATTATTTTCTTATTTTGTAAAGATATGTTGTGGTGAAAAAATAGACACTAAAGTTAGTGGCTTTGTAGGAAGTTAATTTATTACCATCATTACATAAACAAATCTGCCCTCAGGATTACAGATCAGATGCTCCTCATCTGTGTTTGCTCAGCTCCAAGTGGTCACACACAAACCCAGACTCACAGAAGCTTTGCCATTGAAAAGCTGGGGCAGTTAATGTCACTGCAGTTATCTCCATGCCAGTCAGCTAGAAAGGAGAAAGGGCATGGAGAATTTCATATGGGAGGTGCTTAGAAATCAGACCTAAAAGCAGGTAACATCATTTCCACTTAAGATGGATAACAAAGACACCTTAATTTGCCAGGGTCTTTCTCAGCTTTAGGACTGAAAGTAGATAGTCCTGGTTTACCCCCTCAGTCACAGGCAAAGAAAGAT
This sequence comes from Pongo pygmaeus, assembly GCF_028885625.2. Classification (NCBI taxonomy): domain Eukaryota; kingdom Metazoa; phylum Chordata; class Mammalia; order Primates; family Hominidae; genus Pongo; species Pongo pygmaeus. Next base: position 12,903,739 of record NC_085930.1, on the reverse strand, counting down.
GATTAGTCACCCTATTGTCACTCACTTTCCACTGTGGAGAACTTAGTCCCACGGCCACATCTAAAGACAAGAAGGCAATGAATCTCAGATAGAAACTGGCTCTACAGTTCAGAGAAGGAGGTGGACTATGGACTTGGTGGACTGCTGGCAATGTCCTCCACAGAGGGCTCCATCGGATTAATCTTTCATCCAAAACCTCTAGCTTGTTACTTGGCTTAGACAGAGCAAGAACTAAATAAATGTCAGTGAAATAAAATTAATGGCACAGGCATTGCTTTGCTCCTTTAAACTTAAAAAAAAACAAACCTGAACAAATATACTTCTTTCTGTATTAAGCTCTAGCATAAGCCTTTGTTCAAAAAAATTCTCTAACATAATGATTTGACATTATTAATGAAGTCAGCTTTCTATCCCAATGCTCAGTCTTCTCAGTCTCAATTAATCAGCTAGTCTTGAATTTAACAAAGTAGCAAAACATATTTTCCTTAAATGGCCTATTCACAATTATATTTAATCACTCCTTCCTTTTTTGATCTTGGAAGCTCATCCATTTTAGCTGAATGTCTAACACTTAATTGGCAGGATGCTCTAGTAGAAAGAACAAAAATATGCTAGATTCAGATGATTTCAGTGTTATCCCTACAGCTAGATGGTGTTAAACATGTCACTTAAACTCTCTGGACCTAATTTTATTATCCTTCAAACTACGATATGCCATACAGTTATGCACTATATAACTGTTTTGCTCAATGACAGACAACATACGCAATGGTGGTCACATTGATTATAGTGTCATATATTTATTGTACTTTTCTATGTGTAGATATGTTTAGATAACACAAATACTTACCATTGTGTTACAATTGCCTACATAGACTCTATCATATACGCTATGTGTATAGTAGGCTATACCATCTGGGGTTGTGTAAGTATACTCTATAATGTTTGCACCACAATAAGATTGCTGTAGGGTGCATTTCTCAGAACATAGCTCTGTCATTAAGCAATACATGACTGTATTAATAAATGTCCACTTAAAAGGGCTATGTTGAAAACAAAAATTAGACAATGTAAACAGAGTAGTAATGAACAGTAAAGTGTTATGAGGATATCGGCTCTCTTTAACCACAACGTCTACTTGTTGAATTGTGTAAAGCATTATGCTTGCATTTCAGAACTATAATGTAATGCAGATTTCAGGAATCTTTGCTTGTTAGCATTCTCTCATTATTGCAGGTAAAAATAAATAGTGAAACATCAGGTTATTGGGACTTTTTTCTTTCCTAACACCTCAGAATAGAATAAATGATTTTTTTCCAAACTTGGAAAAACATTAATTTCATGCTTATTGAAAGAGTAAGTTGATAATTTTTAGAGTTACAGCCAGACAACGTATGCTTAAAAAATTATAGGATGCCAACTTATTAAGAAAGAGATTTTTTAAGTGATAAATTTGTTTATATAATGTAAAATTATCTGCCCCAATTAAAAAGTGTTAAGAAAACATATATATTAATATATGAGAATAATTGATACTACAGAACAGATTTTAGTCCATGCATAAGGCAACCATTTTTATGTCTCAATTTCTTTACATTTGAATTGATCAGAAACACTTAAGACTCCTGTGTGATAATATATTGAAAATGGAAGAAACATGTAGCAGAAGGCTAGTAGAAAAGGCAAGAGTAGGCTTAGAACAGTGGTTTTTAAATTGTCTTTTGGGCAACTCAGAATACTTCATCTGCCAAACAGGGAGTGAAAGGTGAAACAGTAGCCAGGGCTAAAACTGCCGCATGTATTTCACTCATAGCAGTGCTGCTTTTATCTTGATGTACATATGCTTAGGATAAAGAAATTTTACTCCTTTAAGGGGATTTTTAAAACACTGTTTTTTCAAATAAGTCTTCAAAACTTTTATTTATTAAAGAATGATCTACACATTGGAAAAATTTGATCAAGTGCCAATCAAGTGTCCTGGAGACAGTGTAAATGCATAATGAACTTTTGTAAACTACCTTATGTTTTTATATAGTGAAGGAGTGTCTAAGAAATATTCTAAAATGGAAAAAAAGGTAAAAATACATAAAACAGGAAAGAACGTTCATAAAGTTGAACACATAATCAGAATCAGCTGAAGTTGACTCATTCAGGATGAGAGAAGAGCCCCGAAGAAATACCTGAAGTAAAATGACGTCATGGCTCAGATCTGTCATGACACTTGCCATGGTAACCACCACCTAGAGATGCAGCATCTTCCTGTCAAGGTGCTATGCTTAGAAGAATCACCAGGCAGATTAAAAACTTAAAGTCCTGGTACGGCAGGATAAATTAACTTATTGAGTCTGTTAGTTCAGGTAAATACTATCAGTAGTTAATACGGAAAGCGTGCTTCCTATGTGCTAGACAGCTTCTTAAGAATATACGTTCAGTGTTTCATGCTGATATTTCAAAATTACTATTCCTGTGTGTGTTAGTCTATTTGGGTTGCTATATATCATAGAGAAGGTGGCTTATAAACAACAGACATTTATTTCTCACAGTTCTGGAAACTGAGTTCACATTTAAAGCACCAAAAAATTCAGTCTGGTAAGGAAATTCAGTCAGATAAGGAAACTCAGAATGGTAAAGGTTCATTTTCTGGTTCACAGATTGTTGCCTTCTCACTGTGTCCTCACATGGTGGAAGAGGCAAAACAGGTCTCCTGCATCCATTCATGAGGGCTCCACACTCATAGCCTAATCACCTGACTGAAAAACCCACCTCCGGATATGATCACATAAAGTATTAGGTGTCACCACGTTAGTTTTTCTGGGGAGGGGACACAAACACTCAGTTCATAACACTATGTACTGAAAACAAGAGTAAATTTTACAGAGTGTGTGTTTTTATTTTTCTTCCCAAGGCCACACGAATGGTGAGTGGTAAAGTCAAAATTTCAAATGGTTGGGACAAAGTTTTCAACCTCAATACTATATTTCCTTTTAAATTAATGTGATATTTCAATACCTTCCTCCAAAATAAAATGATTTTTTTTTACTCCATTTCCTCAAACCCAAAATGTCATATTCTTTTACAGTTTTAAAAAAGTAGATTGGACAAATTTGTCATTTTGGATCCATTTTAATTGATAATTTGGAGGCAGCATAAGCCCAGTGTTTGTATTCAGGCAAGCTTGGATGAAGTTCCAACTCAATCTCTATTCTAACTTGTGATATAAGGACAATAAAATTTATTGTGAAGGAAGATTTTAAGGTGCAGATGATATAACACATAAAAGTGTTATGTCAGGGACCTGGTAGCTCTATAAATGTGCTTGCTCTCCTTAATTTCATGGTTATTTTATATTCACAATGTCCTCTGTCATATGTGTAAACAAAAGGCTTATGGAATTTGGAATTTGTTTAGAGCTGTTGTTTGATTCTTAAAATCTGAACAGAATTCAGACTAAGGTTATTCCCACCTGTCTCTTAATGGATGAGATTTTTATATCAGTTGGATGAATGCCGTGGACTCTTTATTATGTGGTGTGATACTACTTTAAAATATTAACATTTCCTTTTGTCTCAGAAATGTTCTGATAACCCACTCTTTTTGCATTTAGGGAGATAAGAGGGGAGAGTGCCTATGTGCACTGCTCTCAAAGTGTGGTTGTTATATAGAAAAGCAGAGAAAAAGTAGAAGGTAATTTGGATTTTGACCTTCAAAAGGTCTAAACAAAAGGTAAGCTTTTCCTGCCACAGATGAATTCAGATTCTTTAAGGCAAAAGCAGAGGGCAAGAATCAGACACCGAGTTGCCTATGAAGGTCCCTGTTGAGGAGTTCTGGAAATGTATTTTCTACCCATAATGAAGACAAAATCCCTAAGGAAGAACATAGTCTTTAATTAAATTTTAGAATCCATAGGAGAAGAATTTTGAACTTTGTTTCCCTAATGGGACTGAGGAAATCAGCAACTTTCTAGAATTTTCTCATGTTTTGCTATGATTCAATAACAATTAACTATATATTATAATAATATGTTCTATCTATTCAGAGAGGTCCTGAAACAATCGTCCTGAATTTGCTGCAGAGCTACACTTACATGGTTACATGGGAGTGCTCCAGAGTTCTCCAGGGCTCTCCAGAACAGTCTCAGGGATATTTGGGGAATATCTATAGACTGGAAGAGTTCTGTACGCAGGATTAGGAGAACACTGAATGATTTACATGGGTTCTTTACCATATGGGAATGAGGATCTGAAGCCATGCCAGGCAAGGTGTAAGTCACACACTCCTACACTTAACGAATAAATTATGCTCTAACTATTACAACATTTCTCTTTTTCTCTAGCAGCTAAATAAGCATTGGCCTAGAAATCAGCGATATCAAAACAATTACAACTCATCTAGCTCTCAGATGCTTTGAGAAATTCAGAGGATATATGACAGTAACTGTAAACTAGTGGAGAAGAAATAGAAAAAAAGAAGGGTACCCAGACAAGATTTGAACATGGACAGTTATTGCTCAGATCTTCGATAAAACCATTTGAAAATGGACAGAGTGTAAAATAAACCTGAAATCGTGAAGTAAAACCTGCTTGGACTAAGTTTACAATTAATTAGCTAAAAGTATGTTATTGATCCTAAATAGAAAAAAGTTTGTGTTAAGAAGTTCAGTTAAAAAAATAGAGGACATCTCTGTATCTCCCTCATATTTGTGGATTTTGCAATTTGTATGCACTGTAGTATTCCACATTTTCCTCATCTTGCTTGATGTATTCTTATCATTACTGTACATGAGTTGAGAGCACAGCAGAGCCAGATTGCCTGAGGTTAAATCCTGGCTTGACACCTTATATCTGTGTGACCCAAGGCAGAGAAACTTGGTCTTTCTATGGCTCAGCTTACTTATCTGTAAAATGGAGATATTTAGATTACCTACCTGACAAGTATATTATAAAGATGTAAACTAAAAACAAAATCATAAGTTTCTCCACTTAACAGACAGGGGGGCCCCAGAAAACAATAAACTGAATTTCTGACCATGTTGGAATGGGAGGTCAGACATGCCTCATTATCCCCCCTCCCTTTTGTGGTTTAGACACAACAACCCTGCACCATTAATGTTAAAATAGATTAGATATTATGAGAGACAAAGAAGATTATTCGTGGCAGTAAGATACCAAATTATAAAGAAGACCTAAGACCATGCCCAGGAAAGAAGTGTTAAACCACACACCCCTACACTTAAAGAATAAACTATGTTCTAACTGCTACAAGATTTCTCCTTTTCTCTAGCAGCTAAACAAGCATTGGCCTAGAGATAAGCAATATTAAAACAATTACAACTCTTCCAGCTCAGGGAAACTGATTAACTGACTCTGTGTTCCAACAGCCATAACTAGAGCTTTGATTGGACAAGAGACTGATTTCAGTAACTTTGTCCTGAACAGACCACATTGTCCCATAGAAGTGATGTTTATGGTTTCTTTTGAATAAACATAGAAATTGACCCTCCCACTCTTAACATCTGAAAAAATTACAGTTGTCTTAACTGAGTTCCTTTCTCAGGATACCAACCATCAGTCTTCCCAGATGGTATCAAGATCACAGCATTTGGTCAATGAGGAGCCAGACCCCTCATCTGTCATGATTGCCTGACTGTTCGCCTGCTTCTTGTAGACCAACTCCTCTTCCTTTTTCTTCCTTAATTTCTGTTTTTCTGCATGTAGTAACATTTCTTGCCTGCTATATAAACCCCTGATTTTAGTTGGTCAGGGAGATGGATTTGAGACTGACCTCCCCTCTCCGTGGCTGCAGCACCTGATTAAAGCCTTCTTCCCTGGCAATACTCATTGTCTTAATGACTGGATTTCTCTTTGGCAAGCAGCAGGACCTAGACCAAGCCCCTGGCATTTTAGTAATGATAAGAAGACCACAGATTCAAAGGGACAAATACTTTTAAGGGACCATTATAAAATTTTTGCCATTACTTTCAATGGCAAAAACCATGATTATTTTTGTACCAACCTAAGAGTTTCCCTTTTGGATTTGGAATAAATATCTTGGGTAATTCTGATATTTAGCCTCCCCCACACATTTATTCAATTATTTATTTCACAAATTCATGCCAGACAGTGTTTTAATAGTGAATAAAAATAAATTCCATGGTCTTATGAAGCATATGAAGCTTATAGTCTACTCGTAAGAGCAAACATGAATGTATAGGATTTTAGGGTGTATTAGTTCATTTTCATGCTGCTCATAAAGACATACCTGGGGCTGGCCAGTTTACAAAAGAAAGAGTTTAATTGGACTTACAGTTCCACATGGCTGGGTAAGCCTCATCATGGCTAAAGGCAAGGAGGTGCAAGTCACGTCTTACATGGATGGCATCAGGCAGGAGAACTCTTTTTAAAACCATCAGATCTCTTGAGACTTATTCACTATCATGAGAACAGCATAGGAAAGAATGCCCCCATGATTCAATTACCTCCCACCTGGTCCTTCCTACAACATGTGGAAATTCAAGATGTGATTTGGGTGGTGACACAAACAAACCATATCATTTCACCCCTGGCCCTCATTAATCTCATGTCCTCACATTTCGAAACCAATCATGCCTTCCCAACAGTCCCCCAAAGTCTTAACTAATTTCAACATTAACCCAAAAGTCCACAGTCCAAAGTCTCATCTGAGACAAGGCAAGTCTCTTCTGCCTGTGAGCCTGTAAAATCAAAAGCAAGCTAGTTACTTCCTAGATACAATAGGGGTACAGGTGTTGGGTAATTATAGCCATTCCAAATGGGAGACATTGGCCAAAACCTAGGGGCTACAGGCCCCATGAAAGTCCAAAATTCAGTGGGGCAGTCAAATCTTAAAGCTCCAAAATGATCTCCTTTGAATCCATGTCTCATATCCAGGTCACACTGACACAAGAGGTGGGTTCCATGGTCTTGGGCAGCTCTGCCTCTGTGGCCTTGCAGGGTACAGCCTCCATCCCAGCTGCTTTCACAGGCTAGCATTCAGTGTTTGTGGCTTTTCTAGCACACGGTGCAAGCTGTTGGTAGAACTATCATTCTGTGGTCTGGAGGAAGGTGGCGCTCTTCTCACAGATCCACTAGGTGGTGCACCTGTAGGAGCTCTGTGTGAGGGCTCCCACTCCACGTTACTCTTCTGCACTGCCCTAGCAGAAGTTCTCCATGAGGGCCCCGCCACTACAGCAAACTTCTGCCTTGGTCCATACGTCTTCTGAAATCTAGGCGGAGGTTGCCAAACCTCAGTTCTTGACTTCTGTGCACTTGCAGACTCAACACCTTGTGGAAGCTGCCAAATCTTGAGGCTTGAACCCTCTGAAGCCACGGATGGGGAAGCTGGGATATAGGGCACCAAGTCCCAAGTTTGAACACACAATGGGGACCCTGGGCCCTGCCTATAAAACCAATTTTTCCTCCTTGGCCTCTGGGCCTGTGATGGGAGGGACTGCCATGAAGACCTGTGATATGCCTTGAAAACATTTTCCCATTGCCTTGGGGATTAAAATTTGGCTCATTATTAGTTACGCAAATTTCTGCAGCCAACTTGAATTTCTCCTCAGAAAATGGTATTTTCTTTTCTGTAGCATTGTCAGGCTGCAAATTTTCCAAACCTTTATGATCTGCTTCCTTCAAGAAACTGAATGCCTTTACAGCACCCAAGTCACTTCTTAAGTCCTTTGCTGCTTAGAAATTTTTTCAGCCAGATACCCTAAATCGTTTCTCCCAAGTTCAAAGTTCCACAAATCTCTACAACAGGGGCAAAATGCTGTCATTCTCTTTGCTAAAACATAACTACAGTTACCTTTGCTCCAGTTCCCAACAAGTTCATTTCCATCTGAGACCACCTCAGCCCAGACCTTATTGTCCATATCGCTATCAGCATTTTGGGCAAAGCCATTCAACAAGTCTGTAGGGAGTTCCAAACTTTCCCACATTTCCCTATCTTCTTCTGAGCCCTCCAAACTCTTCCAACCCCTGCCTGTTACACAGTTCCAAAGTTGCATCCACATTTTTGGTATCTACAGCAGCACCCCACTCCTGGTACCAATATTGTATTAGTCCATTTTCATGCTGCTGATAAACACATACCTGACACTGGGCATTTTATAAAAAAAGAAAAGAGGTTTAATTGAACTTACAGTTCCACATAGCTAAGGAAGTCTCACAATCACGGCAGAAGGCAAGGAAGAGCAAGTCTAATCTAACATGGATGGCAGCAGGCAAACAGAGAGAGATTGTGCAGGGGAACTCTTGTTTTTAAAACTATCAGATCTCATGAGACTTATTCACTATCATGAGAACAGTACAGGGAAAATTGGCCCCCATGATTCAATTGCCTCCCACTGGGTCTCTCCCATAATATGTGGGAATTCAAGATGAGATTTGGGTGGGGACACAGCCAAACCATATCACAGGGGTTTAAGGTTAGAGTGAAGTATCATCTGACACAAACACCTTTAACATCTCAGTTGAAATAGAGTGGCATGGGGCCTCTGCTCTGAAGAGTGATTTAAGATCTTACCCTTTTTTAATTATTATTATTTTGTTGTTCCTCTATTCCCATAGGCTACTTACTTGCATGTTAGACAAGAAAAAGAATGGGAATCTGAAGGATTGTATAGAAACTATTAGATTCTAGAATCCAGTCCTGCATCCAACTTGCCTATTTTATTGGCCAGAATTCAGTGACTCAGTAAGTGCAAGAAAGTCAGGGAAACATGATTTTCATACCTAGAGGGAATAAGAAATAGGTTTGGTGAGCATCCAACATTGTCTCAATAACATAGTACTGCAAAGAAAAACAAAAAAATTAAGGTAACAGTATTGTAGCAAATGTGTAGATGCTGTTTTAAGTATGATCTTCAAGGAAGGACAAATTGGGAGACTTTGTGTAGAAAGGTGAATACGAAGAGGAAGCGTGCTGTTCAAATAACAGGGGAAGGGCTGGGGGCAGTGGCTCATGCCTGTAACCCCAGCACTTTGGGAAGCCCAGGTGGGCGGATCACCAGAGTTCAGGAATTCAACACCAGCCTGGCCAACATCGTGAAAACCCTTCTCTACTAAAAAATACAAAAAATTAGCGGGGCATGGTGGTGGGTGTCTGTAATCCCAGCTACTTGGGAGGCTGAGGCAGGGACAACTGCTTGAACCCAGGAGGCGGAAGTTGCAGTGAGCTGAGATCATGCCACTGCACTCCAGCCTGGGTAATAGAGCGAGACTCCATCTCAACTAATAATAATAATAATAATAATAATAATAATAAAATAACTGGAGAACGAGCAGTCTATACAACTTTAATAGAGGTGTTAAATTAAATAAGCAGGAGGCCATTCGCAGTGCCGTCTCATTACTTTAAGTTTCTAGGTAACAAACTGCGGACTAACTTAGCATGTAAACAAACCAAAACTAACTCAGGAGTGTGGCAAACAGCCAAGTTCCAGCTAATCACAAACAGCCAACCTTCAGCCAATTACAGGCAGTCAATGCCCTAATAAAGCAAATGCCTCATCTCACCATAGCCAAATAAGGCAGATGTCCAGCTGCAGCCAAACAGACTTCTCTACTTTGCTTCTGTGTCTGGAGTATAAAAGCTTGCTGCCCACACTGCTTGGTAGAGCTCTCTGAACTCCCACTGGTTGAGGGTGTTCCCTGATTCATGAATTATTCTTTGCTCACATCAAATTTGGTAAATTTAATTTGTTTGAAGTTTATTTTAACAGAGGTAAGGCGTGAGGTGTATGTTAGTAAGAATGCAATTACCATCCATTGAAAGAGGCAATTCAAGCCCATCTAGTGAAAAAGGGGCTAATTCTCAGATCTTTTTGTTATCAAGCTCTTACCATTGCCTTGGCAATATATTTATGTCAATACCTAGATGGTAAATATTTCAGTCTTTTAGGACTACTTATAATCTCCATGAGATTATTTATAATCTTATTGATTATGGAGTCATACTCAGTACAGAAGTGAATGCGTATGGCTGTGTTCCAATAAAACTTAATTCAGAAAAACAGGCAGAGGACAAGATTTGACTTGCAGGTTGTTGTTTTCTGATTCCTAATCTGTAGCAGTATCTACAAGGTACACCTAACCTTTTTATTTTTATTATCAGAGTTTGAAACAACCAAGGAAATAATCTTATGCTCAACTGCCCTAACCAATGCATTTTTAAGACATGAAAAATCAAGCTGCAATAAAAAATCATTTTATTATTACTTTAATAAATATGAAAAGTATATTTTCAAAATGTCTTCAGCATAAACTTAAGGGAAAGAAGTTAATAGAAAGACTAAAATCTGTTAATAATATTAAAGAGTAAGATTTTTTCCCTGAATAGCTGCCTCTGCTGTACATTTTTAAAATGTTAATGCCTTAGATTTTTCAAATACTGTTATCTTTTCCATTGAATATGATTAAATAAGAGACCAATTTTAAGCTTGACCTAGGAAATTTCAAAGTCAACCTCCATTACCCTTAGCTCAAGGTGTTTCTTGCAGTTATTCTTCCACACTCTCTTTCAGTTTTACCTCAGAGCTGTAGAAGTACTAATGCAGTAACTTTGTGTTGAAAACAGTGTAATGGAAAAATGAACTTGCTAAATTAATGCTTGATTACTGCACTGCTTATGGTCTTGATTGGAAGGCATTGAAATTTTAATTCAACTATATTGCAGAAAAACATGTAAAAAACACTTGAGCAATGAGATTTGTTTCCTTAACTGATATAGGCTAAAAACATAGATAATAACTTTGAAAGTTGGATGTACATTAACCCCAGTACACAAAATTAAAACATCATCTTGGTTCAATATTATGTCAGAGATTAAAAAAAGTTTAATTTGCTTTATGATAAAACATATACCATTCTAAACTCTCAAGTCAATGAGCCAAAAATAGCACAGAGAAAAGACAGCTAGTACTGTTTTATGTGCACATGTACATATTATATACACATATGTCATCTAGGTTACTCACTTCAACCACTGAGATTTGATATTCTAAAAATTAGAATTTCATATGTCTAAGCTTTTTGAATTTATTTTATTTTACCTGCATACCATAATAGTCAAACTATATATTTTTTGATTATGTATATATGCATGCATGTATATATAATTAAAATTTAAAACAATTACAAATAAAAAGTAAAATGTTTAAAAGTTTAGAAATATAAAAATTAGATTCTACTTCAGGTGAAATTTGTTGGTGTGGCATTTCTACAGTATTTATCCAATTTAAATTCCTGGTTAAGGCCCAATGGTCAAGACATTCATTTGGCAATCTAATGAATACCTATGCATGACAGTGCATTGTGCTAGGCACTGGGTATGTTCAGAGGAAGAATATAAAATACCCTCACGGAAATAAAAATCCAAAGCTATAATCCATCCACCATAAAGTCATAGGAAGAACAAGCAGATGTTGTATCAATGACTTGAATTTTGTTTGGATGCAGCCACTAACCAGCAGAGTGATATTGAGATGTTTATTTAACCTTTCTGTTTCACAAATTCTCTGATGAAAAATGGTAACTTTTACTAGAGATGAGATATCTGGAAGTTTGCTTCTATTTGTGAAGTTCTAAATACATTGCTTACATAAAAATTTTAACAAAGGCTGATTGCTCTGATTAAAATTGTGTTTTGCCAGCGTGTACTGGTACAAAAACACACACATAGACCAATGGAAAAGAACAGAAAACTCAGAAATAAAGCTGCACACTTGCAACCATCTGACTTTTGAAAAGGCTGACAAAAACAAGCAATGGGGAAAGGACTCTCTACTCAATAAACAGTGCTGGGATAGGTGGCCAGCCACGTGCAGAAGAATGAAAGAGACACTGGCCTTTCACCATATATAAACATGTCATCCATTCTCAAGATGGATTGCAGATGTAAATGTAACACCTCAAACTATAAAAATCTTAGAAGAAAATCTAGGAAATAACCTTCTCAACATCAGTCTTGGCAAAGAATATTTGTCTGAGTTCCCAAAAGCAATTGCAACAAAAACAAAAATAGACAAGTTGGACCTGATTAACCTAAGGAGTTTCTCCACAGCAAAAGAAATGATCAACAGAATAAACAGACAACCTACAGAATGAGATAGAATGTTCACAAACTGTGAATCCAACAAAGACTGAATATATCCAGAGTCTATCAGAACTTAAACAAACCAGCAAGCAAAAACCAAATAACCCCATTAAATAATGGACAAAGGACATGAATAGATACCTTGCAAAATAAGACATACCAGTGGCCAAAGAAAAAAATGCTCATCATCATTAATCATCAGATAAATGCAAATCAAAACCACAATGAAATACCATCTCACACCAGTCAGAATTGTCGTTATTTAAAAGTCAAAAAACAACAGGTGCTGGCAAAGCTGCAGAGAAAAGGAGATGCTTATACACTGTTGGTGGTAATATAAACTGTTAGTTGGGCCACTATGGAAAGTAATTCAGAGATTTCTCAAAGAACTTAAAACAGTACTACCATTTGACCCATCAATCCCATTTCTGCGCACATTTCCAAAGGAAAATATTCTACCAGAAATACAGATGCACTTATATATTCATCATGGTACTACTCAGAATAGCAGACGTGGAATCAACCTAAGTGCTTATCAACAGTGGACTGGATAAAGAAATGTAGTACATACATCCCATGGAATATTGTGCAGCCATACAAAGATAAAATCACATCCTTTACAACATCATAAATGCAGTTGGAGGTCAAGATCATAAGTCTACTAATGCAGAAATAGAAAACTAAATACTGCATGTTCTCACTTATAAGTGGGAGCTAAACATTGAGCACACACGGACATAAACATGGGGACAATAGACACTGCAGACTACTAGAAAGAGAAGGGATGGAGGAAGAGATGTGCATGCTGAAAGACCTCTGGGGTACTACGCTCACTACCTGGGAGCAATATAGCCATGTAATAAACCTGCACAGTTACCCCCGTATCTAAAATAAAAGTTGAAATTTTAAAGAGAGATTGTGTTTTGCCACTAAATGAGCATCCTGATTAACAAACAGTAAGGCTTTTCCATTTTTCCAAATCAAATATATTTTTATGACCGAGATTTTAACATAAGGAAGCAATAAACAAAAATTATATTTATTAATATATTTCATAATCTGAAAGTTTAAATCAGTACAAAAACTGGAATTTCAAAGAGATAAGAAACATAAAATTGGAATATATACAAATTCTTTCATAAAAACTACAATTTAAATAATTTAATTATATTCATAAGTTTATTCCAAATTATCAGGACAGTAATATGAGATTTAAAATTAGTAAAATAAAATTTTAAAATGTGTGTGTCTTAGGTAAGTTATTTAATAGACAAATGAGTATGAGCAGACCTTAATTCCCTCTTCTATTTGTGTTTCAACATGTGGCCTTTAGATTTTTAAAATTATTGTCCTGTGGTATGATTTGGGTGGTCCATTCCAAGACCTCTCATTTTTTCCTCTCTGTTACACTTGGTCTTGCTCGGGGCAATCATTTTGTAATTGCTGTTTCTCATACATATATGAACTAGGTTCTTCGTGTGGTCACAAATTAACACATGCAAACCCTTAAGTTTCATTCGACACATAATTTAAGAACTAATTGAAAAAAAAACATTAATTCCTGCTATTGCTTGGATAACTTATGATGAAAACATCTAGTGTGATAAGTAAAATCTCAGCTTCAAATGAGTTATAGCTTAAAAGAGAATTCCAGTTGAAAATAATGATAAACTTTTTTAAGAAATTATTTATCACAAAGCTCTTAATTGTACAAGGAATATCTTCTGAAAAATACAAATATTATGACTCTAAGTAGAAAAGTGATTTAAGTAATTTGGAAAAATCAAATGGTGAAAAATGTTTTAAATATACTTTATCCAAATCATTTGTATATGTCTTTTCCAATAACATATGTTTATATCTAAGTCTAAATGTATGCAAATACAGCTAAAACAGCTCTGTTAACAATGATAACATTTAGTAATAAAAAAGCATTATGTTATGTTTTTATTGGCAGAACTATTTTCTTCTACGTTGAGTAGTTTCCGTAATAATAGTACATTTTATGATTGATAGTACCTTTGATTTAGTGAAATAAAATTGAATGATATTATAAATTAAGGTGATATATGTATATAGCCTAGGTAACAGCATTTAGCTTCAGCATCATTTAGAGACAAAAATAATAAAGTGATTACTTTAAAATATAGAGACGAAACAGAGAATTTGAGGCTAACAGGGTATGCTGAAATTAGTTGAGTGCTTTGGTTAAAAAAAAATGTATATAACAGAAAAATAATCGACGGGGCCAAAATCTAAAGAAAATTGACTATGTCACCAAGCAGAGGATAGATGAATGTAATATCGGTGGTAGTTGCCAACTTTAATTTCTCATGAATCTATAAGTTATCTTGTGTCTCTTTCTCTGTGTTTACTTGTATTTATACAAAATATTATTAAAATACCACAGAGAGATTGGAGAGATGTATAAGAAAAATTACATATAACACCAACACTTTAATATATTGACTTCTTCACTTAACAAGAGCATATGAACATTTATTGTGTATTATTTTCAAGCTGCTAAAGATCTATCAATAAACAAAACAGGCAAAAATATCTGTCCTCATGATGTCTGTATTCTAAAAATCAGTAAACAAATAAATATATGTGGAATACGTTGGAAGATGGTTAGTATTTGGTGAAAAATAAATATGGGTAAGAGGAAATGGAGCACTTCAGGAGTTACTGTTGATTGAAGGTGATCCAGGATGATCTCTACGGCAGCAGAGGTTGAGTACAGACCTGAAGTAAGGTGCATAAAATATCTGGCTCTGTGATAGAAAATAGGTCATGTGATCCATGGGGTGGTGAGGTCAAATAATGAAGTTCTTTTAGACAAGAGTAAGGACTTCAATTTTTACTCTGAGTAATATGAGGAACCATTAGGTTGTGAACAAAAGTCTAGTATACTCTGATGTATGGATTTAAAATATGAGATAATTTTGCTATGTTATTGAGAAAACACTGAAAGAGGGCAGAAGTGGAGCAGAGAGAAGAGTTCAAAAATAACAATAATGATTCAGATGAGAAATAATAGTGACTCAGAGAAGATAGCCTTGAGTGGGGAAGGGTAGGAGTATGTAAGATATACTTAGATTCTGGATGCTATGAAACTGTGAAAAAAATTAATAAGGATGCTCAGAAAAGTTCTCATTATGAAGGTGATATTTGCTCAAAGACCTAAAGCTGAGAGAGAAAGCCATGTAAGATTTGTACAAATAGGATAACAGAGAAAAGACGTTTCTATGGCAAAGAACTTGAAGCAGGATCATATGTGATGTGGTCCAGGATCATCAAAGATCAATGAGTTTGAGATAGAAAGCAAGATATGAGATATGAGGGGTAACACGGAACCAGACTCGTATTGCTTTTAAGACTTTCAGAAGCAGTAGGAATGTTTAAGAAGAGGGAAAAACTGTTTATCTTGTATTTTAACAATTACTTTTGCTATTGTGTTGAGAGTGAACTCCTCAGGGATAAATATATTTCTAGAAATCTATATGTACATCTGAAAATATATAGAAAAACACATTATCAATGTTAGATTCTCACTCAGAGGAAAGACTTCCAATATAAAGCAAAAAACCCACATGCTGTTGCAATAAAATTGACATTATTTGGTTACATAAATAACCAAAAGATAAACATAAAATTACATCTGTATTATAAAAATGATTACAGAACAATTATGAAAATTGAGGAAATTTTGCAAGATAAATAATAAATTGTTGATATTTGATTTATGATTTAATAAAAAGTAATAGTAATGGAATAGAAAAGTTGGACAAATGATACATCAGATAGTCCAAAATGTGAAAAAAATGATCATTATATTCTAGATGATAATTTAGTACTATCAATCAAAGTATGAAATCTGTTTATATTTTTAATGAGAAATGGCATCACCAAGAATGTATCTTTAAGAAACACACAATATGTTAAAATAATGCATTGTTTTAAAAAATAATTTGTAACATAACAAAACAAAAGTGTAAGCAATTAAAATGTTCATTAAGAGGCAGAGAAAGATGGTGGAGTAGGAAGCTCCACCAACTGTCCCCTGCACAAGGACACCAAATTAACCACTATCTACACACAAAAAACACCTTCATAATAACCAAAAATCAGGTGAATGCTCACAGTACCCGGTTTTCACTTTATGTAGCTGAAAGAGGCACTGAAGAGACAGAAAAAACAGGCCTGAAGTGCTGATGTCACCCATCCCCCGCCCCGTGGCAGTGGCTGCAAGGTGCAGAGAGCATCTTTCGGCACTGCAGGAGGGAGAGTACAGCAATGGTGAGACATTGAACTTTGTGCTGCCCTGTTAGAGTAGAAAGGAAAACCAGACCAAACTCAGCTGAAGCCTTCCCATGAAGAGAGCACTTAAACCAGCCCTAGCTAGAGGGGGCTAGCTGATCCTAGCAGTCCAAAGTTGAGTACCTGCAAACCTCTCCACGAAGGGCTCTGTGTCTTCAAGTAAACTTTAAAGGCAGTATAGGCCACAAGGACTACAACTCTTAGGTGAGTCCTAGTGTTCAACTAGGTGGGTGGGAGGGCACATACAATATACTGAGAAACTAGCTGGAGAAGCAAAGGGAGTCCTGGCATCCACCCTATGCCCAGGTTGCAAAGCTCATGTCTCCAGAATAGACTTCCTTCTGCTTGAGGAGAGGAGAGGGAAGAGTGGGAAAGACTTTGTCTTGCATCTGGGATACCAGCTCAGCCACAATAGGATAGGGCACCATTTAGAGTCACGAGGCCCCCATTCCAGGCCCTAGATGCCAGATGACATTTCTGGGATAGACACACGCTGGGCCAGTAGAGCATCCACTGCCTTGACGGAAAGGACCCAGTCTTAACAGCATTCATCATCTGCTAACTGAAGAGCCCTTGGGCCCTGAATAAACAGCAGCAATATCCAGATACTATATTGAGTGCTTTGGGTGAGCCTCCAAGACTTGCTGGCTACAGATGAGACTCAGCACATTACCAGTTGTGGTATCAATGGGGCAGAACTCCCTCTGCTTGAGAAAAGCAGAGGGGGAAAAAAAAGCAGAAAGGATTTCATCTTGCATGTTGGGTCCAGCATGGCCACAGAGGGAATAGAGCACCAAGCAGGCTCTTGGGGTCCCTGATTCCAGGACTTGACTCTTGGATGGCATTCCTAGAACTAACCTGGGCCAGAGGTGAGCACACTACCCTGAAGGGTAAGTCCCAGGCCAGGCAGCATTCATGGCAAGCTGACTTAAAAGACCTTGGTCCTTAAGGGAACATTGACAGGTAGTCTGGCACGACTCCTAGTGGTCTGGCGTGGTGAGGGCTATAGGCTTCTGCCTTTGGAAAGGGGAAGAAATAGTAGGGAGGACTGAGTCTTGTGGTTTGAGTGCCAGCTCAGCCATAAGACAATAGTATACCAACCAGGTAGACTTCTTAGGTTTTGACTCTAGTCCCTGATTCCCGGGTGGGACTTCTGAACCAGTCCAGGGCCTGGGGGACCTTGCTGCCCTGAAGGGAAGGACATAGGCCTGACTGGCTTTTCCACCTGCTGATTGTAGAGCCGCAGGCCCTTGAGCAAACACAGGCAGTAGCTAGGAAGTGGTTACCAGGACTTGGGCAAGACCCAGCAGTGAATTGGCTTCAGGTTTGACCCAGTGCAGTCATAGTGGTGGTGGTCACAGTGGTGCTTGTGTCACTCCACCTCCAGCTTTAGGTGGCTCAGAACAGTGAGAGAGACTCTGTATGTTTGGAACAAAGTAAAGGAAAAGAACAAATCACTGCAGGTAATCCAGAGAGTTCTCCCAGATCTTGTCCAAGATCATCAAGGCAGCACCTCTACAAGTCTGCAAGAGCCACAGCATTACTGGGCTTGAGTTGTCCCATAATGAAAATTCAGCTTAGATCAAAACACACAGGTTCTTTTAAATATCTGGAAAGGCTTCTCCAAAAGGACAGCTACAAATAAGCTGAGACAGTGAAGACTACAATAAATACATAGCTGTTTAATGCCCAAACACTGAAGAACATCTACTAGTATTAACATCATTGAGGAGAAAATGAACACAACAAATGAACTAAATAAGGCACCAGGGACTAATCCTGGAGAAAAAGAGTTATGTGACCTTTCAGACAGAAAGCTCAAAATAGCTGTGTTGCGGAAACTCAAATAAATTCAAGATAACAGAGAGAAGGAATTCATCATTCTCTTAGATATACTTACCAGAGATTAAAATAATTTTAAAAAATCAAGCAGAAATTCTGGAGCTAAAAAATGCAATTGGCATACAGAAGAATGCATCAAAGTCCTTTAATAGTAGAACTGATCAAACAGAAGAAAGAATTAGTGAGCTTGAAGACAGGCTAATTGAAAATACATACTCAGAGGAGACAAAAGGAAGAAAAATAATAAAGCACGTCAGCAAGATCTGAAAAATAGCCTCGAAAGGGCAAATCTTAGAGTTACTGGCCTTAAAAAGGAGGTAGCGAAAAAGATAGAGGTAGAAAGTTTATTCAAAGGGATAAAAACAGAGAACTTCCCAAACCTAGAGAAACATATTGATATCCAAGTACAAGAAGATTATAAACACCAAGAAGATTTAACCCAAAGAAGACTACCTCAAAGCATTTAATACTCAAATTCCCAAAGGTCAGGGATAAAAAAAGAATCTTAAAAGCAGCAAGAGAAAAGAAACGGATAACATACAACAGAGCTCTAATACATCTGGCAGCAGGATTTTCAGCAGAAACTTACAGGCCAGGATACAGTGGCATGATATATTTAAAATGCTGAAGGAATAAAAGAGAAAAACAAAAAAACCTTTACCTTAGAATTGTACATCTGGCAAAAAATAACCATCAAACATGAAGGAGAAATAAAGACTTTCTCAGACAAACAAAAGCTGAGGGATCTTATCAGTATCAGACCTGTCCTACAAGAAATGCTAACAAGAGTACTTCAATCAGAAAGAAAAGGTCATTAATGAGAAATAAGTAGCCATAGTCACCTGAAGATACAAAACTCAATGGTAATAATAAGTACACGGAATAACACAGAATATTATAACACTGTAACTATGGTGTGTGAACTACTCTTATTCTAAGGAGAAAGCCTAAATTATGAGCCATTCAAGAATAATAACTACAAAAACTTTTAAAGACATAATACAATAGGAGAAATAAAAACAACAAAAAGTTTAAAAGCAGGGTGACAAAGTTAAGGCATAAATTTTTTATTAGTTTTCTTCTTCTTTATCTGTTTATTTGTTTAAGCAAATAGTATTAAGTTGTTATCAGATTAAAATAATGGATTATAAGATAGCATTTGCAGGCTTCATGATAACATGAAACCAAAAAAAAAAAAAGCATACAATAAATACACACACACACACAAAAGCAAGAAACTAAATTTTATCACCAGAGAAAATTACCTCCAATAGAGGAAGTCAGGAAGGAAAGAAGGAAAAGAATATCACAAAACAACCAGAAAACAAATAACAAAATGGCAGAAATAAGTTCTTACTTACTAATAATAACACTGAATGTGAATAAACTAAACTCTCCTATTAGAAGACATAGACTGGATGAATGGATGAAAAAACAAGACCCATTTATCTGTTGCCCACAAGGAACACACTTCACTTTTGAAGACACACATAGACTAAAAATAAAGGGATGGAAAAAGATATTCCATGCAACTGAAACAAAAAGGAGCAGGAGTCACTATACTTATATCAGACAAAATATATTACAAGATGAAAACTATAAGATGAGACAAAAAAGGTTACTATGTAATGATACATGGGTCAATTCAGTAAGAGGATACAACAATTTAAATATACATGCACCAACACAGGAGCACCCAGATACAAAAAGGAAATATTTGGAAATATTAGTAGAGCTAAAGAGAGATAGACCCCAATATATTAATTGCTGGAGACTTCAACAGCCCGCTTTCATCATTGGACAGGTCTTCCAGACAGAAAATCAGTTAAGATTATCAGGCTTAACCTGCACTGTAGGCCAAATTGATTTAATAGATATTTACAGAACATTTCATTAAAGAGCTGCAGAATACACAGTCTTCTCCTTAGCACATGGATTATTCTCAAGATGGACCATATGTTAGTTCACTAAACAAGTTTTAAAACATTCCAAAAAAACTAAAATAATATCAAGCATCTCCTCTGCCTTCAAGGGAATAAAACTAGAAATTAATAACAAGAGGAATTTTGGAAACTATAGAAATACATGACAATTAAACAGTATGCTTCTGAATGATCTGCGGGTCAATAAAGAAATTAAGAAGGAAATCGAAAAATTTCTTGAAACAAATAATTAGAAAAACACAACATATCAAAACCTAAGGGATACGAACAAAGCAGTACTAAGAGGGAAGTTTACAGCTATAAGTGCCTAAGTCAAAATAAGAGGAAAACCTTCAAATTAACAATCTAACGATGCACCTTAAAGAACTAGAAAAGCAAGACCAAATCAACTCCAAAATTTGTAGAAGAAAATAAATAATAGCAGTAATAAGTAAAATTGAAATAAAATTAGCATTGTAAACAATCAATGAAACAAAATTTGATTTTTTGAAAAATTAAACAAAGCTGGCAAATAATTAGCCAGACTAAGAAAAAAAAGAGACTTTTCAAGTAAATAAAATCAGAAATGATAAAAAGAGACATTACAACTGATACTGCAGAAAGTCAAGGCAAAAGGTCATTAGTGGCTACCATGAGCAACCCTATGCCAATAAACTGGAAAATCTAGAAGAAATTGATAAATTCCTAGATACATACAACCTGCCAAAATCGAATCACAAAGAAGCCCAAAACTTGAACAGACCAGTAACAAGTAACACTCTTTAAGCCATAATAAGTCTCCCAGTAAATAAAAGACTGGGGCCTTATGGCTTCATCTCTGAATTCAAACAAACATTTAAAGAAGAACTAATACCAATTCTACTCAAACTCTTTTGAAAAACAGAGAAGAAAATACTTCCAAACTCATTCTACGAAGCCAGTATTACCCTGATACGAAAAACAGACAAAGATACATTTAAAAATATACAGGACAATATCTCTGATGAATATTGATGCAAAAAAAATCAAGAAAATACTAGCAAGTCTAATTCAACAATACATTAGAAAGATCATTCATCACCACCAATTGGGATTTATCCCTGGGATGCAAGGATGGTTCAACATATGTAAATCAATCAATATGATTCATCATATCAACAGAATGGAGGATAAAAACCATATGGTCATTTCAATTGATGATGAAAAAGCAATTGATAAAATTCAACATCTTTTGATAATAAAAACCCTGTTAAAAATGGGGATAGAAAGAACATAATTAAACATAATAAAAGCTGTATACAACAGACCTATAGCTAGTATTATACTGAATGCAGAAAAGCTTTTCCTCTGAAATCTGGAATATGACAAGGATGCCTGCTGTTACGAATGTTATTCAATATATTACTAGAATCCTAGTAAGAGCAATCAGACAAAAGAAAGATATAAAGGGCATCCAAACAAGATAGGAAAAAGTCAAATTATTCTTCTTTGCAGATGATATGATTTTAAATTTGGAAAAACATTGTGACTTCACAGAAAACTATTAAAACTGATAAATTCAGTAAAGTTGCAGCATACAAAAAAATACAAAATTAGTACGAGTTCTATATGCCAATAGAGAACAATGTGAAAAAAAAGCTATTCCATTTACAAATAGCCACACAAAAATTAACTACCTAGGAATTAACCAAATAAGTAAAATATTTTTATAATGAAAACTACAAAATGCTGATGAAAGAAATAAAAGAAGACACCAAAAAGTGGAAAAATATTCTATGTTTGTGGATTGAAATAATTAATATTATGAAACTGTACATCCTACCCAAAGCAATCTACAGATTCAACAATATGTGCCAAAATACCAATGGCATTCTTCACAGAAATATAAATTACAATCCTAAAATTTATATGAAACCAAAAATGACTCAGAATAGCCAAAGGTATCCTAAGCAAACCAAGCCAAAACAAAACAACGACAACAACAAAACTGGAGGAATTGCATTATGTGACTTCAAATTATACTACAGAGCTACAGTAACAAAAATGGGATGATGGTGGCATAATAACAGAAACATAGAACAATGGAACAGAATAGAGAACTCAGAAATAAGAAAAAAAAGAAGTCTCAAATAAATAAAATCAGAAATGAAAAAAAAAGACACATTACAACTGATACTGCAGAAAGTCAAAAGGTCATTAGTGGCTACTATGAGCAACTATATGCAGCATATACAGTAACCAAAACATCATGGAACACCACATGTTCTCACTTGTTTATGGGATCTAAAAATAGAAACAATTAAGCTAATGTACATAGAGAATAGAAGGATGGTTACCAGAATCTGGGAAGGGTTGTGGAAGGCTGGATGAAGTTGAGGGGTGAGGTGGGGATGACTAATAGGTATTAAAAGAAAAAAAAAGCAGAAAATCTTAAAGAGAGTAATTGGATTGTATGGGACTCAAAGGATAAATACTTGAGGGGATGGTTACCCCATTGTTCATGATGTGCTTATTTGACATTGGAAGCCTGTATCAAAACTACATGTATTGCATAAATATATACACCCACTATGTACCCACTAAAATTTTTAAAAACGGTTAAAGTCCATTAATACAGAATAATACTATGGTGAAGATCAGAAGTTTCATTTTGGATACTAGGTTAAAAAAAGTCTCATTTTTTTTCAGAGTGTTTCACTTAAATATCCACTTTATTCCAGATGGTCTTGATAATTTTGAGAAATTCTGCTTTTCTTTTTATTTTAAAATGTAGATTCAGACTTTTATTCTACTTGATGTTCTCTCGGTTTCTAATATCTTTGGCTTGGTGTCTCATTAATTTTGGAAAATCATTTCTTCTGTCCTGTTCTCTCTCTCTTCTCCTTTTGGATTCCTGTCATATTTATGAAAGACTTCTTGGTATTGCTCCACAGCTTTTTGATGCTTAGTGTTGATTGTTTTGTTTATTTTTATTCTTTTGTTGTCTTTGAGTTTCGGTTTTAATAATTTCTTTTTTAATTTTACTTTGAGTTCTGGGATACATGTGCTGAACTTGGAGGTTTGTTATATAAGTATGCATGTGCCATGGTGGTTTGCTGCACCTATCAACCCGTCATTTAGGTTTTAAGCCCGGCATGCATTAGGCATTTGTCCTAATGCTCTCCACTCCCTTGTCCCCTAACCCCCGACAGGTCCTGGTGTGTGATGTTCCCCTCCCTGTGTCCATGTGTTCTCATTGTTCAACTCCCACTTATAAGTGAGAACATGTGGTGTTTGGTTTCTGTTCCTGTGTTAGTTTGCTGAGGATAATGGTTTCCAGCTTCATCCATGTCCCTGCAAAGGACATGAACTCATTTTTGTTATGGTTACATAGCATTCCATAGTGCATATGTGCCACATTTTTTTTTATCCAGGCTATCGTTGATGAGCATTTGGATTGATTCCAAGTCTTTGCTATTGTGAATAGTGCTGCAATAAACATACGTGTGTATGTGTCTTTATAGTGGAATGATTTATAATCCTTTGGGTATATACCCAGTAATGGGATTGGCTGGGTCAAATAGTATTTCTGGTTCTAGATCCTTGAGAAATCGCCATACTGTCTTTCATAATAGTTGAACTAATTTCCACTCCCACCAACAGTGTCAAAGTGTTCCTATTTCTCCACAGCCCCGCCAGCATCTGTTGTTTCCTGAATTTTTAATGATTGCCATTCTAACTGGCATGAGATGGTATCTCATTGTAGTTTTCATTTGCATTTCTCTAATGGCCAGTGATAAGCTTTTTTTCATATGTGTGTAGGCCGCATAAATGTCTTCTTTGGGGAAGTGCCTGTTAATATTCTTTGCCCATTTTTTGATGTTTTTTTTTTCTTTTCTTGTAAATTTGTTTAAATTCCTTGTAGATTCTGGATATTAGGCCTTTGTCAGATGAACAGATTGCAGTTTTTTCCCCTATTCTGTAGGTTCCCTGTTGAGTCTGATGATAGTTTCTTCTGACGAGCAGAAGCTCTTTAGTTTAATTAGATACCATGTGTCAATTTTGGCTTTTGTTGCCATTGCTTTTGGTGTTTTAGTCAGGAAGTCTTCGCCCATGCCTATGTCCTGAATGGTATTTCCTATGTTTTCTTCTAGTGTTTTTATGGTTTTAGGTCTTACATTTAAGACTTTAATCCATCTTGAGTTAATTTTTGTATAGGGTGTAAGGAAGGGGTCCAGTTTCTGTTTTCTGCATATGGCTAGCCATTTTTCCCACTACCATTTATTAAATAGGAAATCCTTCTCCCATTGCTTGTTTTTGTCAGGTCTGTCAAAGATCAGATGGTTGTAGATGTGTGGTATTATTTCTGAGGCCTCTGTTCTGTTCCATTGGTCTATATATCTGTTGTGGTACCAGTACCATGCTGTTTTGGTTACTGTAGCCTTGTAGTGTAATTTGAATTCAGGTAGCGCGATGCCTCCAGCTTTGTTCTTTTTGCTTAGGATTGTCTTAGCTATACAAGCTCTTTTTTGGTTCTATGTGAAATTTAAAGTAGTTTTTTTCTAGTTCTGTGAAGAAAGTCAGTGGCAGCTTGATGGGGATAGCACTGAATCTATAAATTACTTTGGGCAGTATGACTATTTTCACAATATTGATTCTTCCTATCTATGAGCATAGAAACTTTTTTCATTTGTGTCCTCCCTTATTTCCTTGAGCAGTGGTTTGTAGTTCTTGAAGAAGTCCTTCACGTCCCTTGTTAACTGTATTCTTAGATATTTTATTCTCTTTGTAACAATTGTGAATAGGAGTTCACTCATGATTTGGCTCTCTGCTTGTCTATTGTTGGTGTAAAGGAATGCTTGTGATTTTTCCACACAGATTTTGTATCCTGATACTTTGCTGAAGTTTTTAATCAGCTTAATGAGTTTTTGGGCTGAGATGATGCAGTTTTCTAAGTATACAATCATGTCATCTGCAAACAGAGACAATTTGACTCCCTCTCTTCCTATTCGAATACTCTTTATTTCTTTCTCTTGCCTGATTGCCCTGGCCAGAACTTCTAATACTATGTTGCATAGGAGTGGTGACAGAGGTATCCTTGTCTTGTGCTGGTTTTCAAAGGTAATGCTTTCAGCTTTTGCCCATTAAGTATGATATTGGTGATGGATTTGTCATAAATAGCTCTTATTATTTTGATATATGTTTATTCAATACCTAGTTTATTGAGAGTTTTTAGCATCAAAGGGAGTTGAATTTTATTGAACGCCTTTTCTGCATGTTGAGATAATCATCTCTCTTTTGTCCATTTACAGAAAAAGTTTTCCAACTCTATTTTTAAATTAATTTGATCTTTGTTATTAATTCACAGAAATGAGATAATATATAAGGATCAGTAAAATCACCATGACATACAGAATATCAGAGAGCCCAAAACTTCTTAAAAGTTGTAAAAACATCAAATGTGGAAATTTCATATTGGGATATTGGAGGAATTATACTAATGAAATACATCTTATGGTTTAAAAAGAACAAATCTTCAGAATCACATCATAACTGAAACTAATTTTTCAATAAATACACTAATGACATAGTACTTAGCAAGTTCAGATCTAGAAAAATTTAGTAGGTAACCATTAATATTTTCAACTGGGTTATATTTTCCTAAAAACAAATGTCCATTAAACTAACGCTTTTGATAGTCATGGATGTTTACGCAGCTATTGTTTCTTTAATTTTATATTTATTCCAGTGAGACTGCTCTACTGCTAACTCCTCTTTACAATGAAGTACCCTGGAAAATCAGAGATATCAAAAAAGCACACTGTAATAGTATTATTTAAGATTAAACTGGAAAAACCTAAATACCAGGTAATATATAGCTTCCACTACCTCCGAATTTTCATGTCAACCTTACCACAAGTACTGGTGCTCTCTCCTATAAATTGTCTCCATATGTCTCACTCACTCTTCAAGCATCTCTCTCTCTTTCCTTCTTTCTTTTCATCCCTCTTTCTTTCCTTTGCTCCTTCTCCATCTTTTACTTTTCCTTCTCTCTTTTCCTATTGTTTTCTTTCTCTTTTCCTAAAAGAAAAAAAGATTCTTTTTTTCATCTTATTTCCTAACCTAGAAATAACTGACCCATGTCACAAGTGTCCCAGAGCCATAGAAACAAAAATGCCTAAGGAACAATCATGTTTCAGACGTTAGTCCTCATGATGATAACTCTCAATATGGATTAAACTGTGATTGATCCCAGCCATTTCTGGGATATTAAGATTCCCCTGGAATATATTAGAAAAATCATTCAAAGTGATTTAGTAGAGAAATGGAAAATGATTATTGTTGAAATGTACCATAGCCTGATCACCTCTTTACTCTCATCTGCCTTCAACCTGCACACAGGAAAACACAATCTCAGCCATTAAGTTCAATCTTACCCTACCTTCTCAATTCCATAAACTGCACTGCCATAGTCTTTCATAATTTTAAACTCTATCCTTCAATGTTAATACTTATATTTAAGTGTTGTGTATTTAATTTGCAATCGTGTACACATATTTTAATTTTATATTTGTGTATCATATAAACTCCTATAAGGCAGGTGTTGTGCCTCTTCAGGTCATTATTTTATTCCCAACATCAAGTTCAGTGATCTAAATGATTTGTTGTTTAATTTTAAATATGCATTACAGGATTTCTGAATGATATGAAAAGTGTATTAAAACATTCCACATGATTGAATATATGACCCCTAGGAAAACATAAGACATATAAAAGCACAATTGATGAGATCTGAACAGGACTACTTCAGAGACACATAAAGAGGGAGTGAGAGTGGGAGGAGTTCTTCAGGGCCCCTGAATCAAAGAGGTAATTTGAAAAGATGCCCCTCTCAATTTCCCCTTGTACGGGGATTGACACCTAGGCTCTGATATGCCTTTTATCACTTTTTGAAAAATGTTCAAATATTATAAATTATCTCCCTATCCCTTACTTCAAATTGAATGTTGCTTATGATCATAAATTTTGTTGGTTTTAGCTTTTTAAAGAAATATGAGCTTTTACTCTTTTAGTCTATTATTCAAATAAACTCAAACAAAGGCCAAAGCAATCATCTGGGAGTTCCATTTAGGTAGTTCTTCAAGCTGGATCATTCAGGTCAAATACAAATGGTTTACAATCGTGCATTTTTTTTAAATTTCTCGATTTAATTTCCTCATCATTCCATTCCACATTGACTATGTAAATTAAGCTGTCGTGCTGTAAACCACAGTTCCCCCTTGTCTGTCTCCTCAGTAACAGCTTCAAAGTACTAAAAAGCTGAAATAGCTACAAAAGAACAATTAATTTGTGCAAAATCACAGAGGCGCTGTAGGTATTAAAAACACTACAATAAGGCCTTTATCAGTGAGCTAAACTGCACAGGGTTAAGCTAAAAACTAATAGGACTGAACATGCGGCACAATGATCTGGATGATAAAGGAATCTCAAGGACATGCAGAGAATTGGTGTAACATGGTTTAGAAATGATGCAGTTATTTCAAATAAACATCTCCATAAGTACATACGAAAAATGCCGATATGTTGGGAAAGGTGGGTTTAGACCAGTAAGTACATTTACATCTATTTTTGAAGAAACTTACATTTTTATGGAAATTACTTTTGAAGACTCTGATAATGTATCCTGAGGTTGTTCAGTGCATACTTGTTGATTGGCAATTGGCTGACAATTTGATATTTAAAAACTTAAATCTATGAACTGTAAAAAAGATGGGATATTACATTTAATTGCCTAAAAGGATTACATTAAAATAAAATCAGGAGTGCAACTGCCTCTTGTATTAAAATATCAATGGAAACAATTTCTTTAATCATCAATTGTTTATTAAAGGTTGCTGTTAGCCCAAAATTGTATTAGGTGCTATGGGCTGGAAAGGAACTTAAACTAGTGCTGTAATTTCTAAGTAAACACATTAAATGCTTCCAGAACTAGATAGAGAAGAATGAATTTCTAATTGGGAAATAAACACAGTGGTTGCACTGGGACACAGAGAGAAAAAAAGTTTTCATATGAACTATAGAGATTGCATGCTTTTATTTCAGTTGCAACCAAATATATATAGATTTCAACCTCATGCCCACCGTTAACATACTGTGTAATTTTCTTCCAACTATTCTTTTTCTTTGAGTCTAAGTTTTCTCACCTGGAAAATGGGTAGAGTAAAATAGACCACCCAGCTGTTATAAAGAGGAAATATGAAAAATGTTCTAACTGTGAAGCATAGAGTAGGCATTCAACGAATATGCGCTCAGATTATTTTTAATAAATATATCCAGCCAACAGTAGGTATGCTTACTGTGCTTACCATATGAATTTCATAAGATTACAAATATGAGAGACAGAAGTTTTCCTTTTTTTAAATGATCATTTGATCTAATGCATTTAATTTACAAATGTGAATATTGAGATTCTGGAGCACACGCCACAGATTCCCTCTGAAAATGCGTACCACGTACAGAGTGCCACATAAAGCACCAGCACATGTTGCTATTTGGAAGATTGGAGGATGCTTTTTGGAATATTAGGTGCTAGACTCTCTATGCATAAGAAAATATTACTAGCTTATTATTTCAGTTGCTCCTTCATATTCCAATGTCATACTTCAAGAAAATCTGATTTATGTATTACCTAGTTTTGCATGCTTTCATTATAATGCGGCCACATGTCAAATATTCATCTGCATATAATGCAATACATAACTAAACAGAAAAATCCACTCACAAGTTTATTTAGACTGACTTGCATAAGACAGTGAGGAATTGTGAAGAGTGATTTCTTTAACAGTAGCTCTTCAGGCACCAGAAAGAAATATTAACTAAATACAAGCCATTCATACTTAGAACTTGTTGAAAATGTGCCACTCAGTGTTTGTGAACCTGTATCATGCCAGTACAATGAATATTAGAAATTTTAATAGCACATTTCATTAACAAATTCAGTCATGTGCGAACAGTAGATGTTTCCAAATAAGTGGGAAATAATTAATATAACGGTGGCACTCATGTTTATACATTATTATATAAAATGTTAAAAAAAAAAAACTACCTAATTTTAGCTTTTCTGCCTGGCCTTTTCCTTTAAAAATTTGCAAAATTGCTGAAAAAATAAAATATAAAACAGTATAAGGTGTTACCTTCACCCACATTCACACATTTCACACATTTTTTATCTTGCTGTATTTCTCTTTCGTGTTTTTTTTTTTTTTTTTGCTGAAGCACTTAAAATGTTTGTAAACATGTTAATACTTCACTCCTAAATACTTTGGTACTTTAGTTACATCTCTTTTATAACAAGACCCAGGAAGTTTATTATAGACATAATATTATTATCTAATTAAGAGACTATTCAAAATATACTTTAAGCTTGTTTTTAATCCACGTGGAAAATTTTGCTCCTGTGCCTAAATTATTTCCAATCTTATCAATGTTATAGATTTACTGTATTTGTACTTTTAAAATGTTAACACTATGAATTGTAATCTTTGTTTAAAATATTACTTATTAAAATGATTGTTTTTATAAAGAGAGTTTACGGAGTGAATCTTGATCACCTCATTTTATATATCTAAGAAGAAGTATCAGATTGTATGATGCCAGTGGGGGTAAAACACAGAGAATAGCATGTTACACAGTCATACACATCTTTATAGAGATCATTCATTAACTTTGGAATCAAAATTTGAAATTCTGTTCTCTAAATGTATAGAAAAATTCTCTTGTTTCTCCATTTGGAAATTTTAACAATTAATGATACAAAAAGCAACAGTTATAATGCAAAGATGAAATACCAGCAGAAGAGCAAACCCTAAACATTTTAAGTAATGTTGAAAGTGTCCTTACAGGGTTATAAACGTTAAAGGGGATTCCTTTAGTGTATAACTTGAGTCTTATGGTAGAGCAGTAAGCTAGCATATCAGCCGACTACTTGGAGCATGAATATTTTAGACATAAATCGTATACATTTCATCAACTAAGTATGTTAGAAACTTTTACTATAATACACTACAGTATTAAACATGCAAATATAGTAAAGTTTTTTTTAGATTAGCAGGAAATTCATCATCTGATTTTTTATTTTAATAATCAAATGTGTCAATCCTAGCTGATAAAGGAAATACGGATATAAATTAGACCTGTTACTTGTTGCTTGTTCTCAAGACCCTAAAATTTCATAAGACAAACAAAAATATAGAGGTCAAAATAAATTAATTGGCTGGAACAGAATCCATGTTATCACTGAGAACAAATATCTTCTGTTGACTAGTGTCATCATCAAAGTACAGAAAACAGACATGGAATACAAATTCAGTATCAAAACCACATGATCCAGGGCGGGTCCAAAAAGTGCTAATTTGCCTAATCACCCTCATTTTTCAGATTTAATGTATAATTTCTTACTACATAATGAATTTCAAATACACTAAAATTAATTTTCTATTATCAACAGATGGACATTAAAGCTCGGGTATTATTCATTAAATTGAATTTATTAAACTCAAGTATGTTGAGGTATTTTCTAAGTGTTGTGGATAATATGAAAGAGCTAACTCATTGCACCTGCTTCAAGTAGAAACCAATGTGTCAGGCCTTGCAGTGACAGGGATGAAAAAAAAAATAATGGCCCTGAGTATCTAGAATAGTGGGTCTGATAAGGTAGTATGTGGAGATTGTTTTATGTAAATAGACTTAAACAATTACAAGGCTATTAAAGACTGAAATTGAAACTATATTCTATCATCTCAGAAACTCAGAGATTCAATTTTCAACACTAAACAAAGGGTGGCTCTATGAATTTTGATGCTTAAGAAAAGGTAGTTCATTATAAACCACTCAATTTGTCAGAATTTTCAAGTCGTTGTTACACCGATAACAATCCAAGCTCTGTACTGGTTATATGCCATTCTTTCATAGCTATCTGAGAGTATCTGGGTAATATGAAGTTTTTGGAGGCTCATTTTAAATGGCACAATGAGTTTCTTTGACTCTAGGTTTTGGTTTGAAGCTTTGCAAAGGATGAAGGAAACTTGCATGGTCTAATAACTGTAGGCACAAAATATCAACAAGGATTGGGTTGAAGGAAAATAAACATAATAGAGAAGCTATAGAAAACAGTGAATGAAACATGGGAGAAAAGCTATAACAATGCTTCTGAAGCCTTGCAGTAAAAAATAAAAAGTTATGATTGAAGGAGCATTGTCTCTCTCATTTTTTTTTTCCATTTATAACCTGTCATTCCTCTGGGTGTGTTATCACATTCTGCATTTAGTGGCAATAATCTGGCACTATGTGGAGCCAGGAGTTCTGGGAACAGAAGAAGGCAAAGGATAACAGCAGGAGCAATAACAGCATTTCTCCACTGAACTGAGTAAAGGGAATGTACTGGAGCAGGATAGCATGTCTGTAAGTCAAAGGGAGAATGGATTTGACAGGATAGAAACAGAGAAGGTTTGAACACATTTCTTGGATGGCATGAGCAGAGTTCCATATTTAGATTACTGGACAATCCCAGGGGAAAATCTAGGTGTTTCTGAGTGTCTTTTTCACAAAGCAAATTTATTTTTCAAGCTGTACATTATTTATTTTTCCTGCTGGTAAGGAGACCAGGGGTGCTTTTTTTACAGAGACACTTTGAAATGAGTGATAATATTACAGACAACATAGTGGATGCATTAACTAACAAGAAGATGCTGGTGATATTCACACTGTTCAGGGTCTTAGCATGAGAGTGTTAATCTCTTAGGGCACAATTGCAACCACAATTTTTAATTAAAAATTAAAAGAGCCTATACCCATGTATCCCTGTGATGTGTTACGGATCCAGACACAGAGCTAGGGAAATGTACATGGATAAGGTGGCAACTAGGTTTTTAAGAGAAAAAGACTAAAAAAGAAATGAAATTCTTAAATAAAATAAACAATGTTCTGTAAAAACATAACAAAACATTTTTTTCTTAAATTGGAAAAAAATTAATTTCACACCATAGAAGTGCTTCCATTATTATTTTCTCCCCATTTTTGTGTTGCTTTTTACTTCCACATATACAAAGACAATAAATGAATAAATACAAATAAAGGAATAAATACAACTCAATGCAATACAGGCTCTGCAAATCAATACATTTGGGAGATGTGTTAAAAAAAAAAGTAAATAAATAATTTCCGTGTGGGTCAGATGAGTGAGGGCCCACAATAACGATCATCTTTTGGTGTCTAATATTTTCCAGCAACCTGATGCCCTGAACTGCTGCAAAAAATCTCTTAAAGTCGAGCAAAGTTTATTGGGGGAACCAGCTGCCAATATATCAACATAGATTCTTTTCTATTTTCCCTAAGTGTCGGTCGGTCTGAGAAATAAAGAGAAAGAGTACAGAGAGAGAAATTTTACAGCTGGGCCTCCAGGGCTAACATCACATGTCTGCAGGTTCCGTGATGCCCACCTGAGCCACAAAACCAGCAAGTTTTTATTAGAGATTTTAGAAGGGGAGGGAGTGTAAGAACAGGGAGTGGGTCACAGACATCACATGCTTCATAGGGCAATAAAAGATCACAAGGCAAGGGCGAAATTAGAATTACTGATGAGGTTCCATGTCCCACTGGGTACACATTGTCTTGATAAACATCCATCTTAACAGGAAACAGGGTTTGAGAGCAGACAACTGGTTTGACTAGAATTCGCCAGGCTGGAATTTCCTAATCCTAGCAAGCCTGAGGGCACTGCAGGAGACCAGGGCGTATTTCATCCCTATCTTCAACCCCATAAGACAGACATTCCCGAGTGGCCATTTTAGAGACCTCCCCCTGGGAATGCGTTCCTTTCCCAGGGTTATTCCCTGCTGAGAAAAGAATTCAGCAATATTTCTCCTATTCGCTTTCTGCAAGAAGAGAAATATGACTCTGTTCTGCCTGGCACCGCAGGCAGTCAGACCTTATGGTTATCTCCTTTGTTCCCTGAACATCACTGTTATCCTGTTCTTTTTCAGGGTGCCCAGATTTCATATTGTTCAAACACACATGTTTTACAAACAATTTGTACAGATAATGCAATCATCATAGGGTCCTGAGGTGACATACATCCTCAGTTTACGAAGATGACGGGATTAAGAGATTTAAGTAAAGACAGGCATAGGAAATTATAAGAGTATTGATTGGGGAAGTGATAAATGTCCATGAAATCTTCACAATTTATGTTCAGAAATTGCAGTAAAGACTAGAGTAAGAAATTATAAAAATATTAATTTGGGGAACTAACAAATGTCCATGAAATCTTCACAATTTATGTTCTTCTGCCATGGCTTTAGTAGGTCCCTCCATTCGGGGTCCCTGACTTCCTGCAACAAAAGTTTATTTACTTTAATGTAAAAACATGAATATATGGCAACAGTTGATTTTTGGAGGGACAATGTTTTCAAAAATCTAAATTTACTGGTGAATAGTGGATATGTTTTCAGTCACTCCAGTGTTGGTTCAGATTTCAGCTTCTCCATCTATTAGCAAGACAACAACGAGAAATTTATGTAGATTTTCTGAGTATTAGTTTTCTCTTCTCTAAACCTGGGAAAACAGTATGATAATTCTTATTATATATAAAGAATCTCACATAATGCTTGGCATACTGACCTTCAGTTATTTTGGTTTTCTTCTTTCCAAGTTGTTAAATATTACACTTGGGATAAATACTTATTGAAAATCTAATACAAGATAGATAATAAAGAAGATGGATTTAAATAAAGGTATTCTTACTAGTAGAAAAAACTAATGCACACACCATTGAAACACAAATCAAGCGATATAATATTAAACACTAAAGTTATGGTTTCTACAGTAGAAAAGTATAATATGCAGGCTATAAAAATAGCACAAGGCAATATGTAATTATGTGGTAAATAGGAATTTAATTAATAGTATATAGAGGTAAAAGAAAATGGAGACTATTGATAATTGCACTGGTCAGGAAATAATTCATGAAGATGATAAGACTTAAGCCTAAAGAAGGGCAGGACTGGGCAAAGTTAATGAGAAGCAACTGGAATTTTATAAGTAAAAGTTAAATCAGAGTTATGTCTGCCACAGTGAAGACTAATACACAAGATGCATCATGAATACTTTATATTTACAAGCAGTATGACCAGTATTCATTTCAGACTAAATAATCAAATATATATACATACATATATACACAAAAATATTGTATCACTGTTTCTTTAACATTAACAATTTTATTTTTATAAACTCTCATTTCTCCTGGAATCCTCCATAGCTTTTCCTAAATATTTACTTTCTTGATCGAACTCTACATAATCCTGCAATTTGGGATTTCTGTATTAAACTAAATAGCACTATCAAGATGTAGCTGTAGAAAAACTCGTACCATAGAAAGAAGTTTCATATTTTCTATTTTTAATCTTATATTTTATAAATTTTCCATTATGTTTTGTATATTTTGTGAATTCCTAAATCACAGAATAGTTACATCACTCAGATTTCATAGTTATCACTATGACAAATATTATGTTTTAGTTATTACAATTTATTTTTAGGTGTTTTTGCCCTAAAACACCAGACATAATTTTTGTGCCCGTATTCTTTTTACCATTCATCTCCAACAAAATCAGACTTTTAAAAATTACATACGTACAATTATATTTTAAGTTCTGGGGTACATGTGCAGAACGTGTAGGTTTGTTACATAGGTGTACATGTGCCATGGTGGTTTGCTGCACCCATCAACCTCTCATCTACATTAGGTATTTCTCCTAATGCTATCCCTCTCCTAGCCCCCCACCCCACAACAGGCTCCAGTCTGTGATGTTCCCCTCCCTATGTCCATGTGTTCTCGTTGTTCAGCTCCCCCTTATGGGTGAGAACATGTGGTGTTTGGTGTTCTGTTTTGGTGCTAGTTTGCTGAGAATGATGGTTTCCAGCTTCATCCATATCCTGGCAAAGGACATGAACTCATCCATTTTTATGGCTGCATAGTATTCCATGGTGTATATGTGCCACATTTTCTTTATCCAGTCTATCATTGATGGGCATTTGGGTTGGCTCCAAGTCTTTGCTATTGTGAACAGTGCTGCAATAAACATACGTGTGCATGTGCCTTTATAGTAGAATGGTTTATAATCCTTTGGGTATATACCCAGTAATGGGATGGCTGGGTCATATGGTATTGCTGCTTCTAGATGCTTGAGGAATTGCCACACTGTCTTCCAAAATGGTTGAACTAATGTACACTCCCACCAACAGTGTAAAAGTGTTCCTATTTCTCCGCATCCTCTCCAGCATCTGTTGTTTCCTGACTTTTTAATGATCACCATTCTAACTGGTGTGAGATGGTATCTCATTGTAGTTTTGATTTGCATTTTTCTAACGACCTGTGATGATGAGCTTTTTTTCATTTGTTTGTTGGCTACATAAATGTCTTCTTTTGAGAAGTGTCTGTTCACATCCTTTGCCCACTTATTGATGGGGTTGTTTTTTTCTTGTAAATTTGTTTAAGTTCCTTGTAGATTCTGGATATTAGCCCTTTGTCAGATGAATATATGGCAAAAATTATCTCCCATTCTGTAGGTTGCCTGTTCACTCTGATGATAGTTTCTTTTGCTGTGCAGAAGGTCTTTAGTTTAATTAGATTTCATTTGTCAATGTTGGCTTTTGTTGCCTTTGCTTTTGGTGTTTTTGTCATGAAGTCTTTGTCCTTTCCTATGTCTTGAATGGTATTGCCCAGGTTTTCTTCTAGGGTTTTTATGGTTTTAGGTCTTACATTTAAGTCTTTTTTTATTAGTTAATTTTTGTATAGGGTGTAAGGAAGGGGTCCAGTTTCTATTTTCTGTATATGGCTAGCCAGTTAAAAAACAATCTCAACAAAGTTATTGCACTGAAAAGAATTAACTGTATTTACTAAATGTTATCTAAGACAGGGGTCCCCAACCCTGGGGCTGCAGATGGGTACCAGTCCGTGGCCTGTTATGAACAGAACCACACAGCAAGAGGTGAGTGGCAGGCAAGCAAGCATTACTGCCTGAGCTCTACCTCCTGTCAGATGAGCAGCAGCATTAGATTCTCGTAGGAGCACGAACTCTATTGTGAACTGCACATGTGAGGGATTTGTGTTGTGTACTCCTTCTGAGAATCTAACTAATGCCTAATGATTTAAGGTGGAGCAGTTTCATCCCGAAGCCATCCCCACCTCTCCACCCTTTGTCTCTGGAAAAATTGTCTCCCACAAAACTGGTCCCTGGTAACAAAAAAGTTGGGGACTGTTTATCTAAGACCTTGTTTCCATTCAAATTTCTATATTAATTTCAAACCGTTTTTTGCAATTGATATTTGAATCAAGATCTAGATGGGTTTGTGTTTTCATGATATATTATTATCTCCTTTGTTCTGTAACAGATTCCCCTCCCCTAACTTTTATGCTATTTAATGGTTGAAGAAGTTGGATAATTTGTCGAGTAGACTTTGGGTGATTTCACCTTTATGGTGTTTTCTAACACGTACATCTATCCTCTGCATTCATTATAAACTGGTGATTCTAGGTAGAGACCTTATTAATATTATATATTTTGGGGGGCAGACTACTTCATTTTAACAGGCTGTGTACGTTGTATTTCAGCAAATCAAGTGGCACATAAAATCTGATTTTCTGACATTTAGTCATCTTAGGTTTTTTTGTTTGTTTTGTTTTTTTTAAGTTTTTATTTGCATAAATTTAAGAGGTAGAAGTGCAATTTTGTTACATGGCTATATTGCATAGTGGTTAAGTCTGGGCCTTTAGCATTCCATCATCCATTAGAAAGTCGGCAAAGAACATGAATAGACATTTTTAAAAGAAGAAATATAAATAGCCCAGAGGCATATTAAAAATGCTCAACATTACTAATCAGAAAAATGCAAATTAAAACCAAAATAAGATATAATCATACATCAGTTAGAATGGCTATTATTAAAAAGACAAAAAATAACATGTTGGTGAGGATGTGGAGAAAAGAGAATGCCTTATACATTATTAGTTGGAATGTAAAATAGTCAACCTCTATGGAAAACAGCATGTGGATTTCACAAATAACTATAAATTAGTCATATCAAATTTGATCAGTGAGTTCTGATTTGTTCTCCTTAATCTATTTTTCTTCGACAATTTTTTACCATCTAGTTTTGCCTAATACTGATGTATTTTTTGTAGATCAATTATTTTATTTGGGGGGCACAAATCATTATATTGTAACTGTCATTCTTTCTGGAGTTCTTCATTTAACTCTCACTCATCAGTTTTCATTACCCTGAAAAGGAATTGCACAGGAAACCAAGTATTAATGTTTGATTACATTCATGCATTTATCATTTTCAGGATAACTAATTGCATCTGCTTGAATGAGTTATATTTATTATTCAGTTTGATGCTCCAATTATCTCAGCTATGGTCAGTGACTGCTCTTTTAAGTTGGTTCCTTTGTTTTGTGTAGACACATTAATACTTTCCAGGCTTTCTGACAAAAATAAAATGTCCCAGGGTCATCTCATAAACATCCTGACCTAGATCTAGAATCAACTATATCTCCAAAGAAGTCTTTTCACTAAAAGGAAAATCATATTTAGAGATTACAGTCTGAAGGCTCCATTTGTTCATTGTTTCCAGCTTGTTGTAACTCTAGGACTTTTCAGAAGACAGAGCTAGGAAATAATTACTATTTAGAAAATTTGAAAAAATCATTTGTTTATATTTTTTAAACTGAAGTCTATTTTCTTATGTCTCATATTTGTATTTTATTGGATTGCATACAAAATATTCTCTTAATGACTTTTATATTATTTCTATTTGCTTTATCACATATCTATATCCAATAATATTTCTAAAATAATAGCCACATTGTCTGTAATAAAATTAAAACTATTGATGGAATTTAAAATTGTTTTGGTTATTGTTCTAGTTTAAGAATCTCCAGAAGAATGTATAAAGTTGTTTGAAATACTTTTTTGTGTTATTATAGTAGTAATTTGATTTAAAAGTTATATTCATTGATTTCAACTTACTTTTAGCTTTTAGTTTGTATGGAAAATTGATTTCTTTAGACCTCTTCCATCCTTTTCAAGGCGGTGGGGTTTCTTTAGCTTTGTTTTATTTTTCATATGGGATTAGATATTTATTCTAGATACATTTTTCTTTGTGGGTCTCAATTGTTCCTCCAGAATCACCACCTACTGACTTATAAAAATGCCTTATTTATACACTTGATGCTCCACACAGCATTACTTCTGACTAAATAACATTTTACAGCAAGATAAGAACAGCAATCTGATCAAGTCGATGGAAATCACGCATCCCACCACGTGTCCTATTATCCAGAAGCATGTGTCTTGACAGACTAAGGGGATGGTTTGCTGAAAGTTCAATGCAATCACCTGCTGGAAGATAGACACTTCCATCGCTGGAGTATGACTGTCAACCAATGACCAATATTTGATGTTATTTCCCCCACTGCTTGATTGCAGTATTTTTCTTTATCTTCTTTTCACAATCCCCTGCACCATTGTGGGTCTTATAGATCTCCTTGATATAAACAGTTTGGAAACTCACTTGTATTCTGAAGTATTTGGGCATATTAAGTCACTGGTTTTGTGGAAATATTGTTCTCTATTCTCATCCTAATTGATCTGCTTATTTCTGTGAAGGAATTTTGGCAAATGTCTGAACACAAATGAATCATCATTTTTCCACAACTGATCACTTACTTGAACTACAGTAGGATATTACTCATTGAAATCTAGCTTTCAATTCACAGTGTCAGCAGATCATTTTCTCTGGTCTTTAGGAGAGTATTCCTGAATAATTTCAGTTTGGAGTTACCAAGACTTAATTTATAGCTCTCTTACTTGTTTAATGTGAGAATTTGGATAATTTACTTAATTTTTAGAAACTTCAGTTATAATTTCTGTAAGAAAGATGATGATCATACTTATCTCAGAGAGTAAAGGATAAATTAGTGGCTTAGAGTTCTAGCCACTTTGCTGAGACATGGACATTTGCCTTTTTTTTTAATCATTGTGGTTTAATCTTTTCTCATTCACTAACATTTCAATTTGTTAATAACATTAATTAAGAAACTGCTTCTGTTTGCTTTGTAGAGGCTGT
This sequence comes from Pongo pygmaeus, assembly GCF_028885625.2. Taxonomy (NCBI): domain Eukaryota; kingdom Metazoa; phylum Chordata; class Mammalia; order Primates; family Hominidae; genus Pongo; species Pongo pygmaeus. The sequence continues at coordinate 12,864,376 of NC_085930.1, read as the reverse complement.
ACGTTGGGAGTAAATTCCTTAAGAAGAAAATTCTCTAGCATCTAAAACATTGAAAGGAGGAGGCTTGATTTATTTCTTTTCAATAGAATGTTTACCAAATATATGTTGTCCAATAACAATTCCATCAAGAAAATTCTGGCAGCAAGCCACCAGAAGACCTAACTACATTGGCTGAAGATATTCATTTCATTAAAACTATTGATTGTGCACATGTACCATAGAGCCTAAAGTATAATAATAATAATAATAATAATAATAATAATAATTAAGAAAAAGAAAAAAAAAAAGAATTGACCAAGTTCACAAAGCTAATAAGCTAAGATTGAAACTCCAAGTGCTCATAATAATATAAGACTTGCCACGAATAATTAAATCAATGGCCCATCTAGAGATGTACTCTCTTTTGGATAGTGACATCTTTGCATATTTTATTAAACAATGCCGTTATTGTATTCATTATCTATTTATGCATAATATATTACCCCCAAATTTAGCAGAAATAATAAACATTTATAATCTTTAAAAAAAAAAAACTATTGATTGCCCATTTCTCTGAAGTAGTTACACTGAATTTGTCATATCAGACAAATGTGGTTTAAAAATAGTCACTGACAAAGACAGTAGAGTGTGTTTGTGTATATAATATATATTTGTAGCAGACATGTGCAGAACTTTAAAATATAAATTCTTAGAAATTGAGGACCAGGTTGTATTTTCTGTATCTCTCCTGAACATATTGTGAGAAATCAATAAATATTAAACAAACACATTGTGCTTCCACAAAACTGGAAACGAATTTATAAAGTGACAATACAAGCAGCAGGCAAAATATCTCATTTGGAACTAACCATGTGAAGAGGCAATAGGGAGCAGATTAAAGGGCACAGCTGTCTCACTCCACAAGTTTAGTTGGAAAACAGCCCAGAGAATATGGGAATATGTGACTCTACATCCTTTCTATAGGCCTAGCTCCTCTGGGTGTCACTGGGTTTTACAATAGCACCTTTCCTCTTCACTGCAGCTCTGTTATGCTCAAACATAGACAGCAATTAGTTCTTCTACTTATCAAACTAAAATTTTAGTATGATACTTGTTCCCTCAAGGACTAATGAAAAGGCGGAAAAAAAAAACTACTACATTCAATTCAGTTCCAGACGACCTTGGGTTGATTGTATACAAGATGAGAGCAGAGAAGTTAAAGTAAATGAAAAACTCAGGAGTTCATGTTTTCTTTAAATAGTATTTTACAGTTTTTTTTTCACATAGTAAAGCTACGCCTTTAATCTTGAATTACAGTAACATACAATTTATCTGTTCATTTATTAGATATTAGCAGGTAAACTAGGCATTTTATAATTACTACTATACAGCTATTAATTGTGTTTTAATAATATGATTCTTCTTTGTAGCACTTTTAAAAATATAAAAATATTTTATAAACATAGTCAAGGACTCTTTAAAGCAGGAAAGACTGGTTCTTTTTCTCCCTCAATCTAGAGATAAAAAACACCTGTTCTTTAGAAAAATTATGTAATTTGGATTAGGTCATTAGTTGGCAAGTATAAGATGCCAGGTGGGAACTCAGGTCTCTAGACTCTGTCCACTTGGCCACACTTTTCAAATACCACATTGATTTAGTAAATTCATTAGTGAGATATGTATTGAGTGCCTATTATGTGCCAAGAATAACTATTGTGCTGAGAATAACAGAAAAATTCACTATCCTCTGAGGCCCTGTACCTTCATGATATAAATACATAAATAAAGTGATCATAAAATATAACACAATAAAAGTAACACACAGGGTGAGAGATATAGGAGGCCAGAGAGGGCTTCTAAGCATAAGCTTGTCAGATTGAGCAAGTAAAAATACAGGACACCAGCTAACTTCAAGTTTCTGATAATCAACACATTTTCTATTTGTATATTTTGTCCTAGGCAGTATTTGCAACCTTCGCCATCTTTGCAGTAACAAAAGCTTGTTGATCTGAAGTTCACATCTAACTGGACATTCTGTATTTTATCTGGCAATCCTATCCAGGAGGTGACATTTGAGCTAAGACTTGAATGAAATGAAAAAGCCAGCTATTCAAAGATCCAGGTGAAGAACATTTCAATAAAGGAATCCACAAAGCTCTCAAAAAAAAAACTCAGCTCAGTCTTGATGAAGAGCCTAACATAATGTTGAGCAGGTAAGCTGAAGCTACATAATAAAGAGACCTCGGATAACGAATTTGGACTATATTCTTAGTACTCCATGTACCTCTTAAGGAGTTATATGCTACAGAGATGTTATTTGATTTATGCTTGAAAATAACCTCGGGCTTCTTTACAGAAAAGAGATTGAAGAGTGGAGCAAAAATTGATGTTGCGGCTGGGCGCGGTGGCTCACGCCTGTCATCCCAGCACTTTGGAAGGCCGAGGCAGACGGATCGCGAGGTCAGGAGATCGAGACCATCCTGGCTAACACAGGGAAGCCCCGTCTCTACTAAAAATACAAAAAATTAGCCGGGCGTGGTGGCGGCGCCTGTAGTCCCAGCTACTCGGGAGGCTGAGGCAGGAGAATGGCGGGAACCCGGGAGGCGGAGCTTGCAGTGAGCAGAGATCGCGCCACCGCACTCCAGCCTGGGCTACTTTCATCTCAAAAAAAATAAAAAATAAAAAATAAAAAGGAATTGATGCTGATAATTAGAAGGCTCTTTCCTAGGTCTGAGTGAAATAATCTTGGTTTGGAATCAGTGGTAGTGGATACAGAGAAGCACGTGGATTTCAAATTGGCATTTCAGATGGAACCTAGGAAATTTACTAATAGGTTTAGTATGAGACATGAAAAAAGGAAGAAATTCAGCATGACTCGTAAGTTTTTGCCTTAAGCAACTAGATGTAGAGTGATGGCATTTCTTGATTGGAAAGAATTGATAAGTTAAAAATTGGGGGGGTAGGGGTAATCGAATAATCTCTTTTCAGCATATTAAGTTTGAGAGATCTATTGGATTTAGAAATGGACATGCCAAGTCAACAATTTATTCTCATCTAAGAGGCAAGATAAAACCTGTCAATAAAAGTAATGTTTAGAGCAAGGCCAGGATGATATCACAAAGAGAAGCAATTTACCTAGAGAAAAATCAAAAGGTTCATGACACAGGCTCATGCGACTCACTGTTTAAAGAAGGAAGAACTAGCAATAGACAATAGAGGACCTAAGAAGTTATGGGAGAAATCAGAAAGATTGTGCCAAAGAATCCAAGATAGAAAAAAATTTCATAAACAACATGGTAATCAGGAATCTTTATCGACTGCTGAGATTTAGAATAGGTTTGAAAAAAAAACCATACACATTGATTTGGCCAAATGGGGGGTCTTCTTTCACCTTAAGAATTCTTCAGAGGTATTAAATAAACATTCCAAATAAAATTATAAAATATTTTGTGACAAAAATCTGGGTTAAGTTATATTTACATTGCTATTTTTTAGGGGTTATAACCCTACAAACTCTCTAATATATTAAAACGAGCTAAGCTACTCATTTTCTAAAATATTCTTTCCTATTTACACTTTTCTTTCTTTACTGAGAACTTATTTAGCATCTATTACATATAATAACTAGACTTTTATGGATTAAAAAATTCTGGGATATATTTCTTAACCCCAGGAAAGAAGGTAAGTGGAAGAAATAGAAAGTCCATAAGAAACCATAGAATACACTTTCCTAAGTGTTAAACTAGAAATAATGATGAAGTAATACAAAATTTTACTGTGAAAATTCAGTGCACCTATCTTTAAACCAGAAAACTACATAATACAGCAAACATTGAATTCAAATTTAAAAAGTTATTTGTGAGTCATTTCTCTTTCTTCATAATCCCTAGAAACTAAATCTGATAAATTACTTGAAAAAACATTAATTGCTGTATTTCCCACATCTTTGGTCCTTCATAATGAAAAATTAGAGCTACATTATTAAAATAGTTGATGTCAGATTTGCCCTAAAACTTAATTATTTATTGTAGCGTAGAGTGTAGTATATCATTACAGGGGCTTCAAAATACATTAAATGTATCACTTACAATGTTGCAGTAATATATAACTATCTTTGATCTGAATAATCCAACTGCGTTCTCTGAACTTTGTCAATTTAATCTTGCTACATCCGCTGAAAAACAACAAAATAAGATGTGTTCCACCACTGTGTAGGATTTACTGAATAGCATTGCACTTTACACATCAGTCTATATCTGCACCTTCTCCACAGGCAACAGCAGCACCAGCAGATCATCTGATGATCGTGAAGCATGTTTAGGCTTCCTGGTTTTGTAGCCAACTAGAATGTGTTATAGATTTCACAAGGATAAAATTTCTGAAATTAAAAAAACATAGTTATTCTTTCCATAATGCTTAACTGAAAGAAGTTCCTTTGAGAAAATAGTCTTAAAGTAGGAGTTTGGTTGTAACTACCATTACTGAAGTGTCGAGGGAATGGAATACTGTTGAATTATAGAGAGAGGGGGGAAAAATCTCAAGTTAAAAATGGTTAGATATGTAATTGTCTCAACTGACTTAAAGTCTCCACCACTTTTAAACAAAAACATGTCTATGAACTAGAGTCTTCAAAAAGAGGTATCAATTTTTTTATACATTATGGTATGAAGCAGCTCATGACTATACTTAGAAATTAATTGGTATTGCTCATAAAAAGAAAGATACCAAATATATCAATACAAATAATTTCTATATTTTTTTTCCACAATAGTTTAGACACAACTACAAAAACTTTGATATGTGATTATTATTATCACAAAGCAAATGTCACAGAAACCATACCTTCAGTCACCCAAGGAAATAAGAAAATGGCAGTATAATTCTACCAAAGTATTTTCAATTGACTAGCTCTGTCATTAAAATCACTTTCAGATGCTAGTGCTACTGTCTAAAAAAAATTAATAAAATAATTTTGGTTCTGGTAAAAAAATTACTGCTACCATGACTTCTGCTACTGCTACTAATTTACTAATATTTATTTAAAACCTAACAACATTTCTAATCATTTAGCATGCATTATATGTTTTAATCATCACAATATTGGTATAAGTTAAGTAGATTATTTTCCTCGTTTTTATATTGAGAACTTAGACTCAGAGAATTTAATGGAACTGCTCAACATTGTCAGTGAATGTTGAAACAAGAATTCAACAAATGCTGGGGTTCCTCAGACATCTGCTCTTAGCTTTCTGTGTAAACATAACATTTTATCCAAAGGAAGATATCAAACAAATATCTTTACAAATAGATCAGTATAATCCTTAAAATTGACTATATATCCATATTTTAAAGCACAATATTTTCTCTTTTACCATATCTTAATAATTATATTTTTATTATTTACCAAATATACTATGATTTAAAACATCAAACAGTATTTATGGGAATGCTTCTGTGTTGTCAATTTCTACTCTTCATTTCCACTCCACAGAGGGAAAGACTTTTAACAGTGTTAGCTGTTTTGTATGATTATATAAATAATATGCTTCAATATTTTCTCACATTATCTTCCCAATGTAAATATGTCATAATATTTAATGATGTAAGTATTTCATTTTTACTTAATTATGCCTATGTACATATTTTTCAGTGTTGTGCCAAGTAGTGTACTATGACACCATTTTCTTTCTGCACACTTGTTTCCCTAATTATTTACTTCAAGTTTTTATTTCTCTGGTGTTTTATATTGCTATTTATAATTCTTCCAAATTTCCTATCAGAATGCAATTTCCCACATAGTGAAGCACATCAGGTGATATATCAATTCCAATTTATTTTCTTTCCTGCAGTCATTCCTCTTGGCACCCTCTCTTCTTCTGCCTCTATTTGTACTCTAGTTCCCTGGGCCAGCAGCACAGCTGCCTCTTCTTCTTTCTGATCTTCTTCTTTGGATCATTTTTCTCCTTCATTTTGCTAGAATGTGGCTTCCAGAAAAGTACTGATAATGATTTGCATAGATGGCACATTTTTGTAAGCTTGAAAATGTTTTTATTTTACCTTCATTTTTATTTGAGGTTTGAACTGAATAAAGAATTCCAGTTGAAAATTATTTTTCTTTAGAATTTTGAAACATTGTACTTTTGACTTCTAACTTGTGGTGTTGCTGTTCAGAAATTCAATGCCATATTGACAATTATTTTTCAAAATATATTTGTCATTTTTTCTTCTTATTAGCATCCTTATTTTATATTCACTCTTCAGAGAGCTCGTGAAACATGTTTTGAGATACCATGCTTCAAAAATATTTTTACATTTGTCATGATCAGGACCTAGTGAGCAAAGATTACTGACAAGCAGTATTAAAGGTATGCTTCAATGGGAAACATGCATTGGACATTAGAGAGTATTTATTTCTCTGGAATGATTTAAAGTCCTTTCTCTTCAAGAGCTGTTGCTTCAGATTCAAGAGAGATGAAAGAAAGCTAAATACTTTCTCCTCTTTCTAGATTTATTTATTTATTTATTTATTTATTTAAGCATTCCAGACCTTTGCTCTTTTGTGCTCTTTTGTGCTCCCTGCTCTGTGGCTCTCTCTCTCTCTCTCTCTCCATCCCACCCCTCCCCTTTTTCTCTACAGGGAAGGGTGTGCTATTCTTCCTTTATAAGCTCCAGGAATTATTTTGGTATTTCTCTCCTGGAGCTCAAACGCTACTCATTTTCATGCTAGAGCAAGCCCTGTCCATTAAAGCTCTCTTTGAGGAAGTGAGATGTGGTGAACTGGTACTATGATGCTACTCTTTGTGCTTTTATTGACATGTGTATTAAAGTCCAATATCTGATCTAGGGTTTGTAGATATATTAACATGTAAGTAGAATAAAATCTGAGACATTTGCAATTTCAGATGCAGCAGTACATTCATTGTGGTAATTTGTTCCTAATTTGTTCTGGATATCTTCAATCTAAACTTCTATTCCCTTCAGTGGAGGATACGCTCATGAATTAGTTTTTGATTCTTATCTTCCTCACATTTTGAGTATTATCTTCTCCACATTCCTTTGTTCTCTTCTTCTAGGGCTTCTATTAGTAGTATGTTGCACCAGACTCTAGTTTTTAAATTTTTCTTTAAAATTCTCCACTATTATTTACAGTTAATATTGTTAGCTATATATAAACAAATAAGATTTTTGCCTTTTTGGAAATTAGGGAATATTTATTGCAATTGATTTATATATTTTAAAACTTTTTATTCACAATATATTATTAAAAAGTGAACTACCAGAATGCCATATATTATGTGATAACAGATCATATAATTTAGAAATATGAGTAAAATATAAAACATCTTGTTGAGAAAGCAGAGTCACATGGAAGGGCAGTTTTTAAAAAATGTACTAGAATTACATGAGCAGCTGTATGAATTGTTTTTAGCTGCCATAAAAAGTGTTTCTAGGGTAAGTTTTCCTGTTACATAAACATCTACTATTTGTAGTAAGTGCTAAATTTTTAAGAGACACTTGCCTTTTGATCTTTATTCAACATAGAAATTTGTATTTTTAAATCAAATGTTGCCTTTAAAAAATTAGGGTCAACTTCACATATGAATATTGGATATATGTACTTTAAAATATTAATATCACTATAAATGTGGATAAAACCAATGATTTACTATTGATATAATGTTGACAATGATTTTATCTTGACATGAGTAATTTATTGCTAAGTGTAATGCTAAAAGTTCAATTTTTTTCATTTTTAATCATGTTAGAAAAAATACCATACTATCTTAATTAATTCTAAGTGTGTAGTTCAGTAGTTATAAGTATATTCACATTTTTTGGGCAACAAATCTGGTAACGTTTTCACTTTGTGAAAGTAAAAATCTAAACCCATTGAAAACAACTTCACATTTCTACCTCCCACTAAAAACCACCATGCTACTTTCATTTTCTATGAGTTTGACAATATTAGATAACTTGCATAAATAGAATTATATACCATTTTTGTGACTGGCTTACTTATCTTAGCATAACATCTTTAAAGTTCTTCCATATTGTAGCAGGTGACTAACATTCTATTATATGCAAATGGAATATTATTTTATTGTATGGAAATATCATTTTTTCTTCATTAATTCATTCATTAATGGGCATTAAACTTGTTTCTACCTCTTTGCTATTGTGAATAGTGTTGCAATGAACATGTAAGTGATACTATCACATCAAGATCCTGATTTCAATTGTTTTAAATTGAATATTTAAAATGTTTTAAACATTTAAATGTTTAAATGTTTTAAATTGAATACCCAGAATTGAAATTGCTGAATCTTATGGTAGCTCTATTTTTAATATTTTGAAAAATTTCTATTCTGTTTTCCATAGCAGTTGCTTGTACCAGTTTGCATTCCCACCAATAGGGCACAAAGGTTCCAATGTGACTCACATTCTCATAACACTTGTTGCCTTTTTTTTTTTTTTTTTTTGTAGTAACAGCCATCCTAACGTGTAAAGTGATATCTCTTTGCGGCTTTGATTTGCCTTTTCCTGACTGTAAGTGATTTTGAGTATCTTGTTCATATATCTGTTGGCCATTTGTATGCCTTCTTTGGAGAAATGTCTTCAAGTATTTAGTTCATTTTTAATGAACTAAATTATTAACAGTTTGCTAATCAGTTGTAGGGATTTCTTTTATATTTTTGGATTTAATCTCTCACCAGATACATAGTTTCCAAATATTTTCTCTCATTTGGTAGGTTGTTTTTTCACTCTGATTGTTTCCTTTGCTTTGCAGATAGATATATAGACCAATGAATAGAATTCAAAGCCTAGAAATAAATCAGCACATACACAGCCAACTGATCTTCAATAAAAGTGACAGGAACATGCAATGGGGAAAAGATCATCTCTTCAATAGACAGCATTGGGAAAACTGAATAGCCACATGAAAAACAGTAAAATTAGACTCTTAACACCATACACAAAAATCAATTCAAAATGGATTAAATAATTAACTGTAAAACCTAAAACTATAAAACTACTAAAAGAAAACATAGGGGAAAATCGTTATGACATTGGTATTGGCAATAATTTCATGAATATGACACCGAAAGCACACGAGAAAGCAAAAATAGGCAAGTGGGATTATATCAAACTAAAGTTTTGTATTTAAAATCAAATAATAAACAAATTTGTCAGTGCAAGCCACAAATGTTTCTTTCTGATATGTATGAGTCTGTTTGTAGAGTCATGACTATAAATTACAAATTTTAACACATGCTCTGGTTAAATTTTCCTTCATTTTTATGAGCTCAACAAAATTAAGTACTCTTAATAACAATAATCATATTAATAATTATGTAATGTTTATTTGCACAGATATGTGCATGTATGTATGTGTGTATGTATGTATGTATGTATGTATATACAGTCATCCATCACTTAATGGGGATAAGTTCTGAGAAATGTGCCACTAGGCAATTACATCATTTTTTCAACATCATAGAGTGTACTCACACAAACCTAGATGGTATAGCCTATTTTTCCTAGGCTACAAACCTGTACAGCATGTGACTATACTAAATAATGTAGGCAATGTGACACAGTGGTATTTGTGTATCAAAACATAGAAAAGATACAGTAAAAATGTATTATTGTAATCTTATGGAACCACCATTGTAATATGGATTATCACTGACCAAAACAGTATTGTGGCATAACTGTATATTATATACAGTATAATAGAGAGAGAGTATACAGTATATACACTATATCATTCATATTACTTATTTCCTATTATTTTCCAAAATAAGAGTTCCATGGATAATCAAAGCCATCAATTAATGACTTTACCTACTAGACTTGCTATAAGGGCTTTAAGTCTCCTGTTTCTTTGGTTTTAGATATTGAACTTATTGATTAGTTTTGATGATTCTGATTAGTCAGCAAAACCCTGGGCAGGAAGGAATCCTAGGGAACTAGTGGACATTTTCCCAGCATCTCACATGAGAAATTGTCTGCCCAAAATAAAACTTTATTAGTGTCCTCTTTCCAATCATATCCATGTGACACTTGACGTTTTAAGGAATAATTTTATTTAACCCTCTAATATTATAAAATTACTGTGAAATATATGTTCACATTAAGATTTTGCAATTCTAATTAGTGGCAAGAGAAAATAGACAATAGAATTAGTTCATCTAAAAAGGTGCGCTAGGCTGGGCATGGCGGCTCAAGCCTGTAATCCTAGAACTTTGGGAGGCTGAGTAGGAGGGATCTCTTGAGCTCAGGAGTTCAAGACCAGCATAGGCAACATGGTGAAACCCAGTCTCTACAAAAAATACAAAAAAGTAGTCAGGTGCTCACCTGTAGTCCCAGCTACTTGGGGGGCTAAGGTGGGAGGATCGTTTGAGCCCAGGAGGTCGAGGCTGCACCCCAGCCTGAGTGACAAAGTGAGACCCTGTCTCAAAAGTAAATAAATAAATAATAAAAAATATAAACAGTTGTGCTAATTTGCTTCTCATAATTATTTTGTCCTCTTAAAATATCTTTGATGGTTTGTTTCTGGCTTAACTGTGATGCCTGGTTCTCAAAGAAGTTTTTGTTTTTGTGGTTATAAATTAGCATATACTGGCTTGATTTAAGCATATGAGTTTACCATGTTGCTAGGAAAAGAAAGGGTATTTTAGAAGCTAGAAATGTCCTATACAGAGAGAATGACAAAAAAACATAATATGCATGCTCCATCTTCCCTACAAAGATTTAACTCCCAAACTCGAGTTAGCAATAACTTTATAATTACTGTCAATAATTATCTCAGAGGCGGTGTGCAGTTTTTTTTCCCTCTCCATGGCTTGAGTCCTCATTCAAAAGACAGATTGCCTGGCTTCAACCCCAGGTTCTAGCCTTGCTGATTAGGCAATTTTGAAAGAACTTCTTAACTTCTTCAAGGCTCAGTTCCCTTCTCTCTAAAATAAATGTAGTAATAGTGCCAATTTCACAGCTATTTTGAGGATTAAATTACATAATAAGGGTAAAGTACTTAAAATGGCACAGGCGTGGAATAATTGTTAGTTGTTGTTACTGTCACTGCTGCTGTTGATGTTGTTATCTATCATCTTTACAAAACTTTAGCTACTAGGAAGTTTTCCTCACATTAAGACAAAACTTACATTATGTAAATTGTTTTTTCCTCATATATTATGTAATCTCTAGAAATTTGTTTGTCTTATTGAAGACAGTCAAGGTGAAGCTAGGTAAGATTTGGATAATACTTTCCATGAAAAGTAAGATGTGTTTAAAGCTTCCAACAGTTCTTAGAATTTTTGAAATCTTTAGGTTAAGGCTTTGAGTGACCCTGTCATTTATTGTTCAAACTAACACATTTTTGAAAGTGAAAAAGAAGGTTAATTATACAGGGACAATAGCTAGAATATATTATTGCACTTCATGTATGAAAAAAGAGAGTGACTCACAAAGTACATTTTTATATATTCTTTTTTAAAAAAACAAATAAAATACCAATAGGAAACTTTTGGAATGTTCAATCTCAAAGAAGCAGTTGTGCTGTTACCTGTAAAAGGCTAGAAAATGAAAGGAGTATGAGTCCTTGTGTGTAAGTCTGTCCCACTGCAAAGAGATTATGGTTTAGAAAATAATTTTAATTGTAGCTCTCTAAAATGCCCTAGATATTTCCATAGTGTTATGGGAGATAAGAGTACATCTTAGAATATTTAAACTGGAACGTTTATTGCAGTTTCTCATATTATATATAAAATTGTGAGTGAAGTATAAATAAACTCAGCCAAAGTCATATTAGTGTTGGAACCAAGGTTCTGATTACAGGCCTCTTTCACCTTCATCACGATGTGTCACAAAGGTTGTCAGAAGCAGAAAAGGCAGATTAAAGGAGGGACTTCATAACGTACACAAAATCATGTTATTGATGGTGGTGACAGAAAAGTCATAAAAAGTGAGGGTTAAACCAAGCTATGCTCCTGTTTTTCACATTTTTCTAGACAGCAAGTAATAGAGTAGTTTAAAAAGAGAGAATCAAGTAAATTACTAGTTGACTCCAACTTGAACAGGGAGCATGAGGAAGCGGTATGGAATGCCAACAGTTCCATGGGAGCCCTCGCGCTTCATGTGTAGAAAACACTTCATTCATGTAAGTTCTTACTAGGTACATGTTATTTATGCTATTTTATTCCTATATTTATATTTTAGATATATGATTGTATTCTCTTCTATTTAAGGACATAAATTCCCCAGATAAAATAGATTTACATAGCTGATTTAAATCACCAAATAGGATTCTACAAGCACCATTTCCAATTTCTCTAAAGTCTCCTAACGTGGTACAACTCTAACTCCTCAAATTTTGGAAGGTGATGGGAATGTTATTCTATGATAAATACAGCATGTGAAACTATTTACTTTTATATATATACAAAGTCACCTTTTCTTGCTATAAGATTATTTGAACACAATTTCAATTTGGAGTTTTTATCATTAGTTATGTTTAACCAATGCCAACTGTGTAATACTCACAGGACTTAACACTTAAAAGTGGAAAATAATATTGTATGCACTTACATATGGAATAATAATAAATGAATCACCTGCAGACAAATCTGCAGAAACAAGTCTATTTGTTTTTCTGGCTAGAAATATACATACATGTCAGCTTTATACTTACATAATATTGATAAATATTTAACCCCTTTATGAAGAAAAAATATTTTACATGCTAAAAAGTGTTACAACATCTTTTGCTTCTGAATTTCCTGATACTATTTAGGTTGGAAAAGATCCTGAGTACATAGATTTATGACAATGTTAAAAAGTAAGAGTATATTAAGGTGTTTTATTAAAAGTATCTGTATTTGTTGATGTTTATGTTTTAGGAAAAACAGACAGACAAAAAAACTGTGAACAAAGAAAGAGTAGGAAAAATTAGACATCCAACATGGACTTTGCTTCCTCTTCTCCCTTCACCAAATTTCCAATCTATAATGATGCTTTATAACATAATTAACTGGGAGTTATTTATGCTCACCACTCATTGAGCTACACAATTGTCCTGGTTTCTTTGGGAATTGTCTCTCCAAAGGTAGCAAGGTAAGCACAAAGAAACAGTGTGTAGGCTAAAGAACGTAATTTATTTAATGAGGTCCAGGAAAAGAAAACCTCTGCAAACAGGCACTCAAGGAGTTTAGAATATTGCAAGTGTCTACCTTCTCCAGTTATTCAGACAACTACAATTTTCAAGAGATTGAGCCAAATGTTCTTAACCCAGGACTCACTATTTTTTGTAGTTGGCTGTATTGCTAAGCATTATATTATTATGAATAAGAGTGACATGGCAAACACATGAAAATTCACACATGCTTGTGAGCTTTGTTTTTCTCCCCACTTGAAGGTAATTGCTTTGGGAACAGCAAGCATTTCCATGATTCTGGTTTTACTCAAACTATTTTTGACACTGATGGCAGCAACCGCTCCAGATGGCCTTCCACTGCCATCACACTGGCTACAGCAAGGAGGTGTGGCCCAGCCTTCCACTCCACGGAGCAGGCAGAAGCAACACCCTCCTGGGTGGGGCTGTGGCAGCCCAAGTTGTGGCTGTAGATCCCAGTCTCCCTGAGCTCTCAAAGGGCTGGGAGCGGGCAGGAGCCCTGTCCTCTCAGGCACAGCTGTAGCCGCCCAAATTGCAGCTGCAGACTGAGACATCCCTGCACTCTTAGGGGCCTGGGAAGGCCTTCCTGCACTTTCAGGCTCAGAAGTTCCTGCTTACATTGCCTGGCTTCTCCCTGCTCTTGGCACCTGCTCCAATCTTGGAGCAAAGTTGGGGCTGAGCCTGGGCATCAGGCTCAAGGAGGGCCTGAAGGCTGGGGGACAGGCTGCCAGTCCCATAGACTGGAGTGGGAATATGTGGTGCCTTTTCCGGGCCCATTCTTAGTCACTCATGAACGAATAGGCACACACTTCCTCTCCTCTGAGGCTCATAAAAGCCCCAAGATCAGCCAGAGCTAAGCAAAAGATGGTCAGTAGCAGAGACAAGCTTCCCTCTCTGCCGAGAGCTTCAGAGACCTTCAGAGATGTTGGGACTACCATCTGCAGAGAGGAGCAACCCACTCCAGGGCATCTTCTCTGCTAAGAGAAGCAGACTTTAGGATGACTGATGTCTGAGCAGAGAGTAGCTACCCTCTCCAGGGCCTCCTCTCTGCTGAGAGCTGAACACTCTATGGGGTGACCTCCCTACAGAGAAAAGCTACCCACTGCAGGTATCCTCTGAGCTGTTCTAACACTCAATAAAGCTACTCTTGTCTTGCTCAGTCTCCACTTGTCTGTGTACCTCATTCTTCCTGGACACAAAACAAGAACTGCAGCAAAGGCATCACTGGCCGTAGAGGTTTCTGGCCAGAAAATTGACACCCTAAAGATCCCACAACATTTCGGGGGGGTTCATCCAGGATACGTGGAAGAGTAAAAGCAGATCTGCTTTCTGTTCTGTCCTTTTTTTTTTTTGGAGTCTCTAAACTCCACGATAGTCAAAACAAAAGAAAAACACATGGCCTCTGTCAGTCAGTTAAAAATGACTAACACAGCTGCTGGACTTAAGACATGGAGAATAGGCTTGCTGGGGAGAACACTGTCAATCTCCCGTCACCCCTCAGGTGTTGGGAATGTTTGCTTTCTTCCAACCCAATTTCCCTTCACAGAGGTCTAGCCATTGCGTGGGACCAGAAAGAGGTCCTAGGGCAACTGAGGGTATCTGACCGAGGCTACACCTCAGTGTTATCCAAAGGCCCCTTGACTAATTCCAGCCCCTGACTGTCCATTAGGGTGTCAGCCTCAGGACCACCAGTCTTTCCTATCATTTTTTTTTTGTTTCTTTCTTTTGTGGCTATCATGGTTCCTATCTCTTCTTTATATACAATGTTAAATGGTAAGGATGTTGTTGTAAACCACAGGAACATTACTGGGTAGAATGAGCATTTGGTTTAGTCATCAGGAGTGTAAATGAGAACAATGTGGTATCTGTCTATTCTTAGAAGTAAGTAGGATATAACAATTGAGAGTGTTTTTTTTCCCTGTTGAAGGAACCCACATGCATAGGGCAAGAGGCTTTTTTCCCCAGGCTCTTTCCCCTACTATGGACTTAAGTTGTACTATTGGGAGGCACCTTGTTAGGCCAGGGCCCCAATTCCCATGACTCCCTTTCTCTTCCTTGGTTGAGGAGGACCTGGTCTCACAGTTCAATAGGGAAGCAACAGAGAGGCTGCCCTGCTGTTTGCTGGCTGTAATTTGGCAAGGGCCACCTGAGACTAATTTAATGGGTCCCAGGTGGCCTTGAGGCACTTTTTCTCCCAAGCTTTGGTTTCAGGCCCTAGAAAGTCCCCATGACTTCCTTTCTCTTCCTTGGTTGAGGAGGAACTGGTCCCACAGTTTAACAGGGAAGCAACAGAGGGGTTTCCCTGCTGGTTGCTGGCTGGAATTTGGCAAGGGCCACCTAGAACTAATTTAATGGGTCCCAGGTGGGCTTGAGCCACCTTTTCTCCCAAGCTTTGGTTTGAGGCCCTAGAAAGGCAAACTAGATCTGAGCAACCCAGAGGCAGAAAGTAGCAGAAATCTAGGGGCACATCGTAGGTGAGCATGATTAATTCCTCTCAATTAGGCTTTTCCACTTCGTGGATGCAGGTCATGCTCTATGGCATAGATAAGGTCTAGAGAACTCAAAGGTTACTGACAGCAGAGGCTTAGACACCACACAGGTGATTGCAAATATTCTATACCTCCCTGTTTCATAGGTGAAGGTTAAACTTGCACCCATGGTCAGCACCTGCACAGGTCACTGGAACTTGGAAATATAAGGTCAAAATAAAGAAAAGGGGCACCTTTTTTTTTTCTCTCCCTTATGTATTCGCTGGAAAGAGAAAACAACAAAGGTACAATTTTTCCCTCTTTCCAGATGGGCAACCAACCATCTTCAGCCTGCACTCCTCTCAAGTGCTTCCCGAATCCCTGGGACCCCTTTGATCCTCACACTCTGGAGAGAGAAAAAAAATCTTTTCCTCCTCTGCCCTCTCTACCAGATGGGTAACCAATCGTCTTCAGCCTACACTCCTCTAGAGTGTGTCCTGAATCACTGGGACTACCTTGACCCTCAGAATTTGGAGAAAAAGTGCCTCATATTCCTTTGCACAAAGGTGTACCCGAATCACGTTTGCAGAGAGAAGAAGCTTGGTCTCAAAAAGGAAGCATTAATTTCAATACCATCCTGCAGCTGGACCGTTTCTGTAAACATGATGGGGAATGTTCCAAGGCCTAATATGCGAAGGCTTTCTTTGCCTTGCCGGGTAGTCCAGACCTTTGGTGACATTGTAGGATCAATTCAGCCTCCCTAGTGGTCTTCTCAGGAGCGGCTGCAAGTAGCAATCCCAGGGAGCCATGGAAGCGAACCCCAGAAGTACCTGCAGTGGGAGAATAAACTCTCTATTCTCCTCCCTATCCAGATTCCCTTTTAAGCTTGCCCCATCCTAGAAATCTTCATTTTAGTCATGTCCCAGTTTCACTCCTGCCCCTACAACAGATGCCTGGTGAATATGACCTCATTAAAGTCCAAGCCTCCTTTTCTCTACAGGACTTAAAGCAAATTAAGGGGGATCTTGGCAAGTTTTCAGTCGACCCTGAAAGGTATATAGTGACTTTTCAGAGCTCAACTCAAGTATTTTAACTGTCCTGGAAGAATGTCATGTTCTTTTGAATCAAACCCTATCGCTGAATCACACCCTGACTACCGCTGAAAAGGAAGCTGCTCCACAAGTGGCAGATAATTTGGGGAATGAGCTTTGTATCACATATGGGGTCAGGGAAGGGGATGAGACAGATCCAGTTTGAACAACAGTAGTACCATTGGAGGACCCTAAATGAGACCGCAGTTTTGAAATAGAATGAAGGAGGAAACACTTTCAGGTTTGCCTACTGGAGGGTTTAGGAAGGACTAGGACTAAGCCTCTCAATTACCCCAAGCTATCCATGATAAACCAGGGATTAGATGAGAATCCCACTGCCTTCCTGGAAAGGATAAGAGGGGCCTTGGAAAGAAAACACAAGAAAAAGGCAGAGGCTATAATAGCCACCTTTCAGGCTCACAAACCTCAGAGTCCCCAAGATCCACCTGCTAACTGCTACAAATGTGGCAAGAGAGGGCACTTTGGAAAGGACTGTCCAAACAGCAGGAGGAAGCCACCTTGACCGTGTCCAATTTGCAGTGTGGACCACTGGAGGGCAGGCTGTCCCCAGAGACACAGGTCATCAGGTCCACAGCTAGTCTCCCAAATGGTCCAGCGGGACTGATTGGTCCCAGGGATCCTCTTCCCAGCTCTGGTGGATCACCATTACCATCCGGGAGTTCTGGGTGATTCTGGAAGTCAAAGGGTGGAAGGTGGACCTTCTTCTGAACACTAGAGTGAGCCTTTCAGCTATCCTCTCCAATATAGACCCCCTTTCCTCTCTTAGCATGGCTGTAAGAGGTGTTTCAGAAAATCTTTAAACCCAACATTTTCCCCAAACTCTTAATTATAGTTGGGAAGACCTCTTGTTAACTCATGCCTTTTTAATTATGCCTGAAAGCCCAACTCCTCTGCTAAGCAGGAATATTTTGGCTCATATGGGAACCATCATCTTGATGGCTCCTGGGCAGACACTTTGTCTTCCCCTAGTGGAGGTCGATATTAACCCAGAAGTTAGGGCAGCTCAAGGGAAAATTGGCCTAGGCACAAAAGTCACACTGGTCTGGATCCATCTTAAGCATCCTAATTTCTTTCCTAACCAGATACAATATTCCCTAAAACCAAAAGTCAGGAAAAGATTAGAAGTCATCAATGCTAACTTAAGGATGCATGGCCTCCTCAAACCCTGTAATAGCCCTTGTAATACCCCAATATTGTCCAGAACCTCTGCCTCATTAATGAGGCTATGGTTTCAATTCATCCAGTGGTTCCCAATTCTTATAACCTGCTAATTCAAATACCTGAGGGAATTAAAAGTTCAAAGTCCAGGACCTAAAGGATGCGTTTTTCTGCATATCATTACATCCCAACTCCCAGTATTTGTTTGCATTCAAGAATCCCTCCAATCAGGCCACCCAGTTAACCTGGACAGTGTTAACTCAGGGATTCTGAGACAGCCCCCACTTGTTTGGACAAGAATTGTCAAAAGATCTCAGTTCCTTTTTCCTCAGGTTAAAGTTTTACAATATGTAGATGATATTCTCCTTTGTGCCCTAAATGAGGAAATTTCTCAGGAGGGCAATAAGGCCCTTCTTAATTTTCTCGCTAACAGAGTATATAAGGTCTCAAAAGCTAAGCCTCATCTCTGTCAGACTTCAGTGAAGTACTTAGGTCTAGTCTTGTCAGAGGGGAAGTAACTAGGTCTAGTTTTGTGAAGGCGCTAAGCAAAGAAAAGATCAAGCCCATCTCCTTCGTTCCCCTCCCTAAAACCCTCAAGCAACTGAAGGGATTCTTAGGCATTACAAAATTCTGCAGGCTATGAATACCTGGTGATATAGTTTGGCTGTGTTTCCACCCAAATCTCATCTTGAATTCCCACATGTGAGAGGGACCAGGTGGGAGGTAATTGAAACACTGGGACAGGTCTTTCCTGTGCTGTTCTCATGATAGTGAGTAGTCTCATGATATCTGATGGTTATTATAAGGGGGAGTTTTCCTGCACAAGCTATTTTCCCTTGTTTGCTGCCATGTGAGTTTTGCCTTTCACCTTCCACCATGATTGTGAGACCTCCCCAGCCATAGGGAACTGTAAGTCCAATAAACCTATTTTTTTCATAAATTGCCCAGTCTCAGTTTGACTTTATCAGTAGCATGAAAATGAACTAATACAGTAAATTGATTGCAGTAGAATGGGGCGCTGCTGAAAAGATACCTGAAAATGTGGAAGCAACTTTGGAACTGGGTCACAGGCAGAGGTTGGAAAAATTTGGAGTACTTGGAAGACAGGAAAATGTGGAAAGTTTGGAACTTCCTAGAGACTTGTTGAATGGATTTGACCAAAAGCCTGATAGCAATATGGACAATAAGGTCCAGGCTGAGGTGATCTCAGATGGAGATTATGAATTTGTTGGGAACTAGAACGATGATGACTCTTGTTATGTTTTAGCAAAGAGACTGCCAGCATTTTGCCCCTGCTCCAGAGATTTGTGGAACATTAAACTTTGCAGAGAAGTGATTTAGAATATCTGGCTGAAGAAATTTCTAAGCAGCAAAGCATTCAATAGGCGACTTGGATGCTGTTAAAGGCATTCAGTTTTATGCAGGAAGCAGAGCATAAAAGTTTTTAAAAATTGCAGTGCGATAATGTGATATAAAAGAAAAACCCATTTTCTGAGGAGAAATTCAAGCTGGTTGCAGAAATGTGGATAAGTGACAAGGAGCTGAATGTTACTTATTAAGACAATGGAGAAAATGTCTCCAGGGCATGTCAGAGGTCTTCACAGCAGCCCATCCCATCACAGGTTCGGAGGCCTAGAAGAAAATGATTTTGTGGGCCGGGCCCAAGGTCCCTGTGCTGTGTGCAGTCTAGGGACTTCGTGTCCTGCATCCCAGCCACTCAAGACATGACTAAAAGGGGCCAAGGTATGGCTCAGGTTGTTGCTTCAGAGGGTGGAAGCCCCAAGCCTTAGCAGCTTCCACATGGTGTTGAGCCTGCAGGTGCACAGAAGTCAAGAATTGAGGTTTGGGAACCTCTGCCTAGATTTCAGAAGATGTATGGAAATGCTTGGATGGCCAGAAAAAACTTTGCTGCAGAGGTGGGGCCCTCATAGAGAACCTCTTCTAGGGCAGTACAGAAGGGAAATGTGGAGTCAGAGGTCCCACACAGAGTCCCTACTGGGGAACTGCCTAGTGGAGCTGTGAGAAGAGGGCCACCGTTCTCCAGACCCCAGAATGTTAGATCCACTGACAGCTTGCGCTGTGCTGCTGGAAAAGCCACAGACACTCAATGCCAGCTAGTGAAAGCAGCCAGGAAGGGGACTATATCCTGCAAAGCCACAGGCAGAGCTGCCCAAGACCATGACAACCCACCTCTTCCATCAGCATGACCTGGATGTGAGACATTGAGTCAAAGGAGATCATTTTGGAGCTTAAATATTTGACTGCACCACTGGATTTTGGACTTGCATGAGGCCTGCAGCCCCTTCATTTTGTCCAATGTCTTCCATTTGGAATGGCTGTATTTACCTAATGCCTGTACCCCCACTGTATCTAGGAAGCAACTAACTTGCTTTTGATTTTACAGCCCCAAAATCAAAGGTGGAAGGGACTTGCCTTGTCTGATAAGACTTTGGACTATGGACTTTTGAATTAATAGTGAAATGAGTTAAGATTTTGGGGGACTGTTTGAAAGGCATGATTGGTTTTGAATGTGAGGACATGAGATTCGAGAGGGGCCAGTGGTAGAATGATATTGTTTGGATGTGTCCCCACCCAAATCTCATCTTGACCTTCCACATGTTGTGGGAGGGGCCAGGTGAGAGGTAACTGAATCATGGGGGCAGGTCTTTCCTTTGCTGTTCTCATAATAGTAAGTCTCATGAGATCTAATGGTTATTATAAGGGGGAATTTCCCTGCACAAGCTCTTTTCTCTTGTCTTTCACCATGTGAGATGTGTCTTTCACCTTCTGCCATAATTGTGAGGCC
Organism: Pongo pygmaeus; assembly: GCF_028885625.2. Classification (NCBI taxonomy): domain Eukaryota; kingdom Metazoa; phylum Chordata; class Mammalia; order Primates; family Hominidae; genus Pongo; species Pongo pygmaeus. The sequence goes on along the minus strand of NC_085930.1, from coordinate 12,843,682 downwards.
ACTGCAGCCACATGGAACTGTAAGTCCAATAAACCTCTTTCTTTTTTAAATTGCCCAGTCTCAGATATGTCTTTATCAGCAGCGTGAAAATGGACTAATAAACTTGAGTGTGGTGAAATAGCTCATCCCTTGTATCACCTAATAATGGAGACTCAGACAGCTAAGACCCACTCTGTAACTTGGGAACCAGAGGCTAAAAGGGCCTTTTACCTTTTAAAACAAGCTTTGCTTGTGGCACCTGCTCTTAGTCTTTTCACTGGGGATATATTCAATCTTTATGTTTCAAAAAGGGGAATGGCCCTGGGAGTTCTAACGCAGGCCTGAGGTCCAGCCCAGCATCTTGTGGCCACCTAAGCAAGGAGCTTTATTTAGTAGATAAGGAATGGCTACATGCCTCCCTAAGCAAGGAGCTTTATTTAGGAGATGAGGAATGGCTACATGCCTCCCTAAGCAAGGAGCTTTATTTGGTAGATAAGGAATGGCTACATGCCTCTGGGCAGTTGCATGGGTACCTTTGCTGGTACCAGAAGCTACTAAGTTAACCATGGGGAATAACCTAACCATTTATACCCCACATAATGTAGCAGGTCTTCTGTATTCTAAGGGGTCTCTGGGTAACAGGCAACCGCCTCCTTAAATATCAAGCTCTGGTATTAGAGGTATTTGCATTCCAGTTAAGAACCTGTCACTCCCTAAACCCAACCACCATCCTTCCAGAGGAAGCTGGGGAGCTTGAAAATGACTGCAAACAGATAGTAGTACAAACCTATGCGACCAGAGAGGACCTCCTAGAAACCCCCTCAGAGAACCCAGACTGGATTATCTTTATGGACTGAAGTTCCTTCATAGAGCAAGAGATCCATGAGGCAGGCTATGCAAGAGTCACCCTGAATGATGTCGAGAGCGTGCATCTCTCCTCAGATACAAGTGCTCAACTAGCAAAGCTGCACTTAAGCAATGGGAAAACAGTTCACATTTGCACTGATTCTAAGTATGCTTTCCTAGCTCTCCATGCCCATGCCACTATTGGGAAAGAGAGGATCTCCTCGCAGACCATGGGTCTCCCATTAAATACCATCAGGAAATCAATAGACTATAATTCTCAGTTTTCCTTCCATGGAAAGTGGCAGTAATACATTGAAAACTCCACCAAAAGGGGACAGATAACATAGCTGAGGGAAATAAGTTGATAGGCCAGCAGCTAAGTCAGCAGCAAGAGGGCCAAGATTTTTGATCCACTTGAGGCCTCTCTGATTTGAGAAGGCTCCATAAAAGAAACAAAATCTCAGCATTCCTCTACAGAGATAGAATGGGGTACCTCTCAGGCATACACCCTTCAGTCCTTAGTTTGGTTGCAAACAGAGGATGGTAAGCTTCATCTACCAGCTTCTAGCCAATGGAAAGTTTGAAAAATCCTCCGCCTGGCCTTCACCTAGGTAAGGATAAAACTAATCAAGTGGCCCAAAGGTTATTCTCAGGGAAAAATTTGCTAAAAATTGTCAAACAGGTCATTAATGCTTGTGAGACTTGCCTTAAAAATAATCCCCTCAACTGACAGCTTCTCCCCTCTGGGAACCCAAAGAATAGGAGACCGCCAGGGGAAGACTGGCAGATGAATTTTACCCATACGCCAAAGACAAGGGGCATCCAGTACCTCACACTACGGATAGATACCTTCACTAACTTGATAGAAGCATTTCTCTGTCGAACAGAGAAAGCCTCTTAGGTGATAAAAGTACTAATTAATGAAATAATTCCTCGCTTTGAACTTCCTAAGTACCTCCAGAGTGATAATGGCCTCTCGTGCCTTTGAGACATCCTTCACTCAGGGTGTCTCAAAGCACTAGGCATACAATACCATCTTTATTGTGCCTGGCGAACACAATCCTTGGGGAAGGTAGAAAAGACGAATTATATTATCAAAAGGGACTCCAGAAAACTGGCTCAAGAGACTCGTCTCTCTTGGATTACTCTTCTCCCCGTAGCCCTACTATGTGTTAGAAACATCCCTTTGAAGCTGGGTTTAAGTCCCTCCAAAATGATGTGTGGACTGCATTTTCTTACTAATAATTTCCTACTAGACCAAGAAACCTCTGATTTAATTAAACAACCTTTTTGACCTGTTTCCAACATGAACTGAAACAACTACCAGAGGCCCAATCCCATGAACTAGGGCCATCTCTATTCAACCCAGGGGACTCAGTACTGGTAAAAGCTCTTCCAATCCCTTTCTCCCTCTCTAGGCCTGCAATGGGAGGGACCTTACACTGTACTTCTTCTACTCCTGTGGCAATAAAGGTCACTGCAACAGATTCTTGGATTTATTATACTCAAGTTAAGGCCTGGGAAACTGATGAAATTGGCTCTGTTGACCCAGGAGAGCATCTGAAGTACCCGAGTAAAGAAATCAGGAACCTCACAATAAAAATCACAAAAGATAAGTGCTAATAATTAACCCTCCCGGAATATTCTATACTTACTATGCTCACTTTTGTTCTGTTCCTCACCATAAGGGGTCAGGGACCCCTTCCCAAGGGATTATTCACTCCCCTAAACAGTTATTTCTCTTTTAAAGTTTAACTGCCCCCATACAAGATTAAATATTTTCCACCAGGAGGAAATAGCTCTAGCCCGTCACATACTTCACCTCCTTGTAAAATTTGTTTCTTCTTGCTTAGAAGCCATCAAACTTATGCAACTGGAGCCTCGGAATATTGGCTCTCTTTTTACCGTGACCCTTAGATAGACCCTTAGATATCTGACTACCGTTTTCCCCAAAACAATGCCCCCTGTCAGCATGAAGCAGTTAAGAGCAGTTGTGAACCCTATCCTAATGGCAGTTAGATGTACCTCTTCAGAGGGAGGGTTTGATGGCAGTGGCTGCTCCAGATAGTCTGCCACTGCCATCATGCCAGCTGCAGAAGGGAGACATGGCCAGGCCTCCTGCTCCCTGGAGTAGGCAGGAGTCCCACCCTACTGTGTGGGGCTGCAGATACCGAAGTTGTGGCTGCAGATCCAAGCCTCCCTGTGCTCTTAGGGGGCTGGAAGCAGGCAGGAACCCTGCTCCCCTGGGTGCAGCTGCCACTGCCCAAACCATGGCTGCAGACCTAGGCCTCCTGCTCCACAGAGCAGGCAGAGCACTGCCACTCCCTGGGCACAGCTGCAGCCACCCAAACCATGGCTTTCCTTCTGCCCTTGTAGGCTTGAAAGTACCTGCTCCCACTGCCTAGTTTCTCTCTGCTGTTGGCACCTGCTCCAGTCTTGGAGCAAAGTCAGGGCTGAGCCCAGGCTCCATGGGGAAGCAGTCCAATTCCTGAGAGGAAGGGGACAGGTCCCCAGTGAGGTTCCACCCTCAGGCCATGGAGGGCCTGAAGGCTGGGGGCTGGGTGGCCAGTCCTACAGAGTGGAGTGGGAACTTGCGGTGCCTTTTCTGGGTTTCCCCATGGCCACTCATGGAACAATAGGTGCACACTTCCTCCCCTCCAAGGCCCATAAAGCCCCAGGCTCAGCCAGAGCTGAGCAGACAATGGGAAGACCAACGGCAGAGAGAAGCTACCCTCTCTGCTGAGACCTTCAGAGACCTGCAGACACATCGAGACTACCAGCTGCAGGAAGGAGCAATCCACTCCAGGGCCTCATCTCTGCTGAAAGCTGAGCATTCAATGGGACAACCTGCCTACAGAGAAGAGCCATCCACTGCGGGTCTCCTCCGAGTTGTTCTGACACCCAACAAAGCTCCTCTTCATCTTGCTCACCCTCCACTTGTCTGTGTATTTCATTCTTTCTGGACGCAGGATAAGAACTCAGGCAAAAATGCCACTGGCCACAGAGGTTTCTGGCCAGAAAATTGACACCTTAAAGATTCTCGTTCCTCAGACCTGAACTTCAGAGGGAGACATTTCAGTTTTCTTTCTTTCCCCAAATATTTGTCACCAGTTAACATTTAGGCCCACCCTGGATGATTATTAGCTACTGGCAACCATTCTTATGGTTAAACACTAAGGCTCATTCCTAGTCTAACCACCACAGTTAGTGTACTCAGGAAACCAATAGGAAATAAAGATCAGGACTCAGCATACTGTCTAGAGTCAGAAGCAACAGTCATTGGCAATCTCATTCTAACAGTGCACCCAATTTACATAGTTGGTTTCTTAATTCTAATATGGAAATCCTTGTAGTCTATCTTAGTTTGAGATGCTGTAACAAAATACCATAGAGTGGGTGGCTTACAGGCAACATAAATTTATTTCTTACAGTTGTGGAGGCTGGAAGGGTGAGATAAGGGTGCCAGAATGGTTGAGTTCTGGCCAGGGCTCTATTCTGGGATGCAGACAGCTGACTTCTTTTTGTATCATCACATGGAGGAAAGAGTGTAAGAAAACTCTCTGAGGTCTTTTATATTGAACCCTAATCCCATTCATTAGGCCTCCACTCTCATGACCTAATTATCTCCTAGAGATCCCACATTCCAAACCATCACGTTGTGGGTTAGGATTTCAACCTATACATTTCAGGAAACAGGTGCAAACATTTGGTCCAAGTAAGGAATTAAAATAATATAGAGATGCAGATGATTCTAATACAGCCTAAGATTTTAATTGTAAGACTGAATGTGGTAGGCATATAGTTATCTCTCTCTTTACGAAGCAGTTTAGGAATATGTGTCAGAGGAATCTGAGAGGCTAGAGCAAGACATAGTTCTTCCACAAATATCTCCACATTTTTGGTGAGCAGGTTTAGGAGCTAGAACAAAAATCTGTTAATAAAATAAATACAATTGGAACCAAAAAACAATATGAAAGTTACAAAGAGCAAAAAGGAAACACCTATTCAAACATCTATGATTCAATTAAATTGGTTACTTTGTGCTATGGTCTGAATCTATGTGTTCCCCAAAAGATCATATGTTGAACCCTAACTGCAAATGTGGCAATATTAAGAGGTAGAGCCTTTGGGAGGTTATAACGGGATTAGTGCATTTATAAATAGAGACCTGAGAGAGCTTGCCTCTTTTATAAAGGCACAAATTCGATTATAACCTCCCAAATGTGAGGATGCAGTGAGAAGGCACCGCCCATGAAAGAGGTGAACAAGCCCTCATCAGACAACAAATCTGCTGAAGTCTTGGAATTCCCAGGCTTTAGAACGGTAAAAAATAAACTTCTTTTGTCCATAAGCCACCCTGTTTATGCTATTTTTGAGATAGCAGCCTGAATGGACTAAAACGCTTTGTTCTTGTTAATGTTATCTGACAGTCGCCATAAAAGAAATTCAATAATAATGATGAAAATCAACACCCTTGATGGAGTAGGTACCATGTTGAATAAGATCTTTGGCACTTTTACATGCATTATTTTACTCAGTTATGAAAATAATAGTTACAATAAGTGGATGGCTTTTTTTTTACCTTAGAAAGTTAAGCCATACCTGTAGTTCATTTAATGGACTCTATCAGACACATTAACTAAATTTGTTGGTCTTCTTGACTGTCTTTGATTTCTAAACCCATTTTAAAGACATATTCACTTTGTGTAATACAAACTTCCCAAAGCCATACTATTTTTGCTATAGTCTTTAATGTGTATGAAGACATTACAAGTTTCTATTACTGCCATTTATATGCATATATAGATACCCATACATACAGAGGAAATGTTGGGACATCACAGATCATGGTTCTCTTTCACTGTCTATATAAAAACGCCTTCAGTTACCTTTAGCAGCTTTTACACATTTATTTTCATTTTGAAGCATTTAGGCTCAAAAATACGTCTTAGTTTATTTGTAATTTTTCTTTATTTGGGGTTGGTTTTTAGTTAATATAACATTGCTAAAATGTTGGTTATTTATAAGTGTTTTTTAAAATGTTTTCCATGAGGAAAGAGTTGTCTGCTTATTAATAAACCTAGAAAATCTTTTCATGTATTTTATATGTTTTATTTTGAAGCTCAATATTTTAAATTCAGAATACTTACTGCATATGTAAGTCCCTAAATAAGTTGTTTCCAAAAATTACTTCTAAAATTGTTTGTTTTGCAAACCAAGATATTGCACAGAATATTAAATAAAATAATCTGTTTTAGCTTTTTTGTTCAGCATTTTTCGTAAGTTAAACATATTAGATATAGTTTCCCAAGAAAATTACTAACTTTGATTCTTTGGGATTAATTATTTATTCTAGAATGGATTTTTCAGTTGACCTTATATAGCAAGGTCATTAAAGAAAAATAAGGATGGACACAACATTTTCCTTTCTCCAGTCCTCAGAGAATCCTTGTCCTGCATGATTTCCTTAAGATAATGGCAAATGGTTCATCAATGACATCTGACATTTTCTTAATTACCCTCAGGGCACATGACATGAGAATGTTCTGATTTGAATTTCTCCAATTTTTCCACGAAATATGTTCTCATTTCAGCCTCATTCTCATTCCATGCTCCAGGTAACAGGTTTCTTCCAACACTGAAAGTTTTATTGCTGGCTATTATTAGTGTGTCTCCTTACCTGTCAATGTAAGGAAATTTTATCGAATTCTCCTTTTTTGTTGCCTAATATATTTACATAGTTTTTGTAAAGGGAAGTAATTTTTATGGACTATGTTAGGGACATCTATCATCTATTTCTGGCTTTCCCATACCTAGTCCTACATAAGTGGTTTTATTAGACATTTCAACTTTTTTACCTGACCTTGCATTCTCTGTGTTTTATACTTAGTTTTCTTAGTCAATGATTAACTATTGAGTTTTAAGGCATATTTTCACATTTAATTTAGGATATGATGGCATTTATCATCAGAATAAATTTTCAGTAAATTGAATTCTAAAATACTTTTTACTATACTCAGGCTATAATTTTGCCTGGACAAAGGTTGATGTCAGAGTTTCGTCAGAAATTTTCCCTTCATAGGAATGAAAGTACTGCATTTGGAAACCAAAAGATATGGGTTTAATTATGTCTCTTTGTAATCTTGGAACAAATTTAATCATCCACTTATTTTGTTGCAATATGTACGAAACACAACTAAGAATCCCTGCCCCATCTACCTCACAAAGGAAAGTGTATATGAAAGCACTTTATAGACCTCAAAGCTAAGGACAAGTGCAGTATATTCTTTTTAAAACTACATTCTGTAAAGTACAAATAAGAAGATGATACTTTCTGAGAAACAGAAATAAAACTATTGAGGTCATGTCTTCCAAATTTAAGAGTTTCTGTAGCATTTACAGTTATCCTCTGGAAACTCTATTGTGCACTTTATTTAGTCAGATGTTACGAGGTATAGGAAAGATCCTGCTTTCGTAGCTTGATACTATAAAAATGGATAATCCCTATGTCATTCCCTAAGGGAGTAGGAGGCTATCAAAAGCTCTTCTCACACAACTCTCTCCAGCTGAGTTGATACACATACCTTTTCAGTTCAATGTCATGCTCCCATTGAACTCTGTGTCAGTGGAACAGCTCCTCAAATTTCCTCATAACTTTCATTGCTAGTTTGCTCGCTGATGCTACAATGTTGCCACTTGTATGCTCACTTCCTATTCCCAGGGATAAAATTCTGGCACAAATATCAGAAAATCAAAAAATGAAATGTTCACATCTTCCTGGGAGGCTGTCTTTCTTTAATACTTGACATTTGGCATTACATTTTATTAGGCCAGACAGTACAGGAAACAAAGGGAAAAAAGGGTTTCACAATTTTTTTTAGTATAGTGAATGAGGAGAAGAAATATTATGTTCTGGATTTGATACACCTAAATTTGAAACAAATTAATATTAATAATTAAAGTGGCTAAAATGAAGTCCCAAGTAAAACTATCACCGTTTAGTTTTTATTTTGTTGTTTCAGCGCACAAAATAGTCTTTCCCTTTCCAAGATAATTGCTTGGCATTTAATTACTTTTGGCTGAGTACTAATTCTGGGCTTTGGACAATTCACTCACCTTGTTTCAGACTCCATCTTCTAAGCTGTAAGTGAGAATAGTAATACCTGATACAAATCCTGTAAATAGGAATTGGGAAAAAATCAGGAAATCATTTTTAATTGAATGTAACAAATTATAATTGGTATATGTTTCATCCTCAGCAAGATCTGCAGAATGTATATAAACAAACTTGCAGACAAAAATTGTAGATATTGGGCTGTTCCATCAAAGAACGTAATATATAATTGTGGTTCCAAAAACCACTTATATTATACAAGAACAGAATACATAGAAATATATTTACTGAATGTTGTGGCTCAATTACTATAACAAGATATTCATCGAAGTTAAGATCAATAAAAACTAAAGTAGTAGAAATAAAAAGGGTTTCACATAGATTTCCTGGGAAGCGTGAGAGTGTATAGCTTCTAAGTATGCAGAGGGTTGGACAGAAAAACTCACAGGTAAATAGAGTAGCCTTCACGAATGCATAATTGCAAAATAAGGAGTCAATATAGGGCAAGGACAATACTAACCTGATATTAAATAAAAAGAAGTGCTTGGAACTAAATTTAAATTCTTTGCCCAAGTAAGATGAAATCAGTTTAGAGAAAGTTTCAAAAGTAGAGACATAAAAATTTAGTAGGATGGGAAATATAAAATACATAAAAGCTTTTGAGCAATGAAATTAAATAAGAATTTTTTTAGACTTTTCCAACTTTTGTAAATGAGAAATATCTAGCAACAATGAGAGGGGCTATTAGATTTGGGAAGGCTAGCTATGGGCCGGTGGTACTTATTTATATTGGGGTGGCAGTGTTATGTACTAAGGTACTAGTTGGGGGAAGAGAAAAAACAAAGAATAAACTCACAGGAAAACAATAACATAGCCAAGACCAAGTATCAGCTCTTAGATTGAGAGAAACTGGAGCAAATCACATGGTTATTCTTCCCCGAGAATTCCTCTCACCCTACCATTTCAATACAAGCAAAATCTAGTTCAAATCAACATTAGTTAACAACCATGAAAAAGAAAATAATTCACCAAAAAGAGAACCGGATACATATGTACTAAAATGGAATAGTTCCTTTGTTATGGCAATGATGGCAGAGTTTCTGGGCTGATTTTAATTTTTTTCAGATATGATTTATATGATATTTAGCTTCAGCTTGCAAAACTCTTATTGTCTATCTCTCAGAGTAACTAAACAGGATTCGACAACATGGAGCCTTCCAAAGTTGGGGTCTGAGCTGATTTTGCAGAATTGCTCTTTGCTAGATACACTTCTAAAAGCAGTTGTGAAATCAAACAGGCTGCATTGGCTACAAGCTACTGAAAGCAAAAAGACAAACATAAACTAAATGATTGACCTGGCTCAGTATTGTAGAGAACGAAAGCTACGCATGTCAGTCATAGCACCATACAATTCTTCTGGGAACAGATAAAACATGTAAGAGGGGAGAAAAAAAAAACACCCCCCCAAAAAAAACCTGAAAAAAGATGTAAAGCCCAAAGAAAGAAATAAAACCCAGTGGAAAACAAAAGGCAGGCACAGCACAATAGAAAAGGCCAGATTCATTTTTATATAGAAGAAAACTCAAGCATTTATTTCCCCTTCCTTTCAAACTGATCACCTTAAGGCCATACTGGTTCACAGAAACAACTCAAAAAGCACAGTAGAGCCACAAGAGCATCTGATGAAGAAAAGAATCAATGAAGACAAGCTGGTTTCACTTTGAAGAATTATTAACCACGAGAAAAGTCAAAATGCTTCAGAAACAAGGAGATGTAAGTCAAAGAGGAGAGTGAGAAAGATTTATTTTTACATCCAGTTGACATGCCAGTTTACCCAGTCAAGAACTAAGGTAATAGCTTAAAACATCTTGGGAACTTTTCTATGAAGTATGGTAAAACAAGAATAGAAAGGGCTTGCCAGCTCTGCAGGAATTCACATACTTATTGAATTCCTAATTACCCAAAGGCATCCTTTTTACTTTTTCTAATCGGATGATCTTTGTTCACTGCTGCTAAAAAATTTAATATCACTTTAAACGTCATACTGAATCTATTATGGTTAAGATTTGAAAAAGTAATCCTTCCCAATGAGGGGTATCTCTGTTTGCTTTCAATGATATCTTTCATGCAACTGGACAACTGGCGTTTCTTAGAAAAGAACCTATGGCAATTTTGATGTATTTAAAAAGAGTTTTGGAAACAGTATAATCATGATACAAATGTACCAATATGATAAGTTTATATTTAGCTTATGTAAGAATGGCAGAAGTAGATTACATACACCTTTGAGTCTATAAAATAAGAAAATGTAAGTACATTACATTTTTAAAAATATATATTACAATTAAATGTAGTACCTTTGTGAAACATAAATAGCTAAGAAGATAGATTGACAGGCACCTGACTCTACTCACAAACACAGAAAAATACGTAAACTATAGTTTCCCTATATCCACAAAGTATTTTCTCCATCTCCTATACTTCCATCACTTCCTCTAGAGTGATCAGGGATGCACATTATCCTAAAGTCATCTATTTTATATTGGTAGAACATTTGAGTACTTATCCAGGTTTCCCTTGCCAGTCCAAGACATTGCTCCACCATACTCACATAACATCTTGTCTCATCTGAATCTCATGTTCATATTTACCACCGCCTAGCTCCACTCTCCTACTCAGAATAAACTATTAACCTCCTAGTCACTCCTCTTCAGTTTTGCAAACACATTTCCTGTATTCTTATCTATCTAATCAGTGTATCATCCTGGGTGATATTATTTTCCACGTGGGGGCCCACGCAGCACCACAGTCATCCACTTGAGCAGAATATTTTCCCTCCTCTACACTTAAGCTATACTCTTCTCTGTCTACAAACTATGGATTTGTCATTTCCCCCATACTATTATATCTCTAAAATAATAAACTTATTCATCCCACTCTAACTAAAATGTCACATTCTTTTGGCTCCATTAACTCAGTTACTCCCTTTTCAACTTTCCGTCTACCAAATAATCTTCTGCAGTCCCATGATAGCACTGCTATCTTATTAAATCATTTTTCACCTTTTTAAACTTCTGGCCCTACGATATCCTTATTGATTCTCAGCAGATGATTTGTACTCTTAATTCAAAGACAATAAAGAAGTAATTAAATGGAAAAACCTTCAGCTTTCTTCCTTCAAACTAAAATATTAATTTTCCCCTATGTTGTTACTTTTTTTTCTTTCTTTTTTCCATGTTCTTTTGTTTGGTGAACTTCTACTCAAACAGTGGTCAGGTCTTAGCTTTTTTCATATTGATCCCATTGCTCTATCCAATATTCTTTTGGCTTCAAAACATCTTATATTTCCTCTTTCTTTCTATATATTTACCTGCATATTGCAATAACCTAACAAGGTAGATAAACTATTCACTCTATCTGGCAGATTCCAGAATACTTATTTGCATTTATATGTGTATAGTGTCCACAGGGGACTTCAAAAAGTTCATAAAAATGGAATTAAAATGTGAAAATAGAAAACATAAACTTTTTGTATTTTACTTTAAGTTCTGGGATACATGTGCAGAACGTGCTGGTTTGTTACAAAGGTATACATGGACCATGGTGGTTTGCTGTACCTATCAACTCATCATCTAGGTTTTAAGCCTTGCATGTATTAGGTATTGGTCCTATTTCTCTCCCTTCCCTTTCCCCTAAACCCCTGACAGGCCCCTGTGTGTGTTGTTCCCCTCCCTGTGTCCATGTTTTCTCATTGTTCAACTTCCACTTATGAGTCAGAACATGTGGTGTTTGGTTGTCTGGTCCTGTGTTAGTTTGCTGAGGATAATGGCGTTCAGCTTTGTCCATGTCCTCGCAAAGGACATGAACTCATTCTTTTATGGCTGCATAGTATTCTGTGGTGTATATGTGCCACACTTTCTTTATCCAGACTGTCATTGATGGGCATTTGGGTTGGTTCCAAGTCTTTGCTATTGTAAATAGTGCTGCAATAAACATACGTGTGCATATGTCTTTATAGTACAATGATTTATAATCCTTTGGGTACGTACCCAGTAATGGGATTATTGGGTCAAATGGTATTTCTGGTTCTAGATCCTTGAGGAATTGCCACACTGTCTTCCACAATGGTTGAACTAATTTACATTCCCACCAACAGTGTAAAAGTGTTCCTATTTCTCCACAGTCTTCCCAGCATCTGTTGTTTCCTGACTTTTTAATAATTGCCGTTCTAACTGGTGTGAGATGATATCTCATTCTGGTTTTGATTTGCATTTCTCTAATGACCAGCGATGATGAGCTTTTTTTGTTTGTTGGCTGCATGAATGTCTTCTTTTGAGAAGTATCTGTTCATATACTTCCCCAACTTTTTGATGAGGTTGTTTTTTTCTTGTAAATTTGTTTAAGTTCCTTGTAGATTCTGGATATGAGACCTTTGTCAGATGAGTAGCTTTCAAATTTTTTCTCCCATTCTGTAGGTTCCCTTTTCACTCTGATGATAGTTTCTTTTGCTGTGCAGAAGCTGTTTTATTTGATTAGATCCCACTTGTCAATTTTGGCTTTTGTTGCAATTGCTTTTGGTGTTTTAGTCATGAAGTCTTTGCCCATGCCTATGTCCTGAATGTTATTGCCTAGGTTTTCTTGTAGGGTTTTTATGGTTTGGGGATTTACATTTCAGTCTTTAATCCATCTTGAGTTAACATTTGTATAAGGTTTAAGGAAGGAGTCCAGTTTCAGTTTTCTGTATATGGCCAAAGCCAGTTTTCCCAGCACCATTTATTAAATAGGGGATCCTTTTCCCATTGCTTGTTTTTGTCAGGTTTGTCGAAGGTCAGATGGTTGTAGATGTGTGGTGTTATTTCTGAGGCCTCTGTTCTGTTCCATTGGTCTATATCTCTGTTTTGATACCAGTACCATGCTGTTTTGGTTACTGTAGCCTTGTAGCATAGTTTGGAGTCAGGTAGCATGATGCCTCTAGCTTTGTTCTTTTTGCTTAGGATTGTCTTGGCTACGTGGGCTCTCTTTTGGTTCCATTTGAAATTTAAAGTAATTTTTTTCCAATTCTGTAAAGAAAGTCAATGGTAGCATGATAGGAATACCATTGAATCTATAAATTACTTTGGGCAATATGGCCATTTTCATGATATTGATTCTTCCTATCCATGAGCATGGAATGTTTTTCCATTTGGTTGTGTCCTCTCTTATTTCCTTGAGCAGTGGTTTGTACTTCTCCTTGAAGAGGTCCTTTATATACCTTGTAAGTTGTATTCCTAGGTATTTTATTCTCTTTGTAGCACTTGTGAATGGGAGTTAATTCATGATTTGGCTCTCTGCTTGTCTATTACTAGTGTACAGTAATGCTTGTGATTTTTGCACATTGATTTTGTATCCTGAGACTTTGCTGAAGTTGCTTTTCAGATTAAGGAGTTTTGGGGCTGAAAAGATGGGGTTTTCTAAATATACAGTCATGTAGTCTGCAAACAGAGACAATTTGACTTCCTCTCTTGCTATGTGAATATGCTTTATTTCTTTCTCCTGCCTGATTGCCCTGGCCAGAACTTCCCATACTATGTTGAATAGGAGTGGTGAGAGAGGCATCCTTGTTTTGTGCTGGTTTTCAAAAGGAATGCTTCCAGCTTTTGCCCATTCAGTGTGATATTGGCTATAGATTTGTCATAAATAGCTCTCATTATTTTGAGATATGCTCCAACAATACCTAGTTTATTGAGAATTTTTAGCATGAAAAGATGTTGAATTTTATCAAAGGCCTTTTCTGCATCTATTAAGATAATCATGTGGTTTTTGTCATGGGTTATGTTTATATTTGAACCAGCCTTGCATCCTAGGGATGAAGCCGACTTGATTGTGGTGGATAAGCTTTTTGATGTGCTGCTGAATTCGGTTTGCTAGTATTTTATTGAGGATTTTCACACTGATGTGCATCAGGGATATTGGCCTGAAATTTTCATTTTTTGTGTCTCTGCCAGGTTTTGGTATCAGGATGATGTTGGCCTTATAAAATGATTTAGGGATGAGGCCCTCTTTTTCTATTGTTTGTAACAATTTCAGAAGGAATGGTACCAGCTCCTCTTTGTGCCTCTGGTAGAATTCAGCTGTGAATCTGTCTGGTCCTTGGCTTTTTTTCATTGGTAGGCTATTACTTACTGCCTCAGTTTCAGAACTTGTTATTGGTGTATTCAGGGATTTGACTTCTTTCTGGTTTAGTTGTGGGAGGGTGTATGTATCCAGAAATTTATTAATTTCTTCTAGATTTTCTAGTTTATTTGCGGAGACATGTTCACAGTATTTTCTGATGGTAGTTTGTATTTCTGTGGGGTCAGTGGTGATATCCTCTTTATCATTTTTATTGTGTCTATTTGATTCTTCTATCTCTTATTCTTTTTTCATCTAGCTAGTGGTCCATCTATTTTGTTAATCTTATTAAAAAAACAGCTCCTGGATTTCTTAAAATAATTTTCAACAACTTCTAGTCACTTTTGTAAGCAATCATACCAGCCATTTAGTCTATCCCTAAAGAACTGAGGTTACTGGAAATTTAACTATATCAATGCAGTTCTTGTTACCTCACTAATAAAAAAATGAATGCCATTTTAATATTTTTCAAGCTTGGAAAACTAAAAGAAGTCAAAAGGAGCCAAATCAAGGCTACGTAGTGGATATCTAATGATTTCTCAAACATACTCTTACAAAATTTCCCTTATTTGATGAGAGGAATGAGCAGGGGCATTGTCATGGTGAAGAAGGACTCTGGTGAAGCTTTCCAAAGTGTCTTTTGCTAAAGCTTTGGTTAACTTTCTCAAAATATTCTCATCCAAAGCAAATGTTATTGTTTCTTGGTTCTCCAGAAAGTCAGCAAGGAAAACGACTTTGAGCATCCCCCAAATTGTCGCCATGACCTTTGCTTTCAACCAGTCTGCTTTTACTTTGACTAGACCACTTTCACTTCTGGTAGCCATTGCTTTGTGTTTTGTCCGTAGGATCATACTGGTAAAGACATGTTTCATCTCCTGTTACAATTATTTGAAGTAATCCTTCAGCATTTTTACCTCACTTGCTTAAAATTTCCATTAAAAGCCATACTCTTATCTGCAGTTGATCTGAGCACGATGGTTTTGGAACCCATTGAGTAGAAAGTTTGCTCAACTTTAATTTCTCCGTGAGAATTAGGTATGCCAAAACAATTGAGATGTCTGTGGTGTTGGCTATTGTATTTTCTGTACCTTCGGTTAATTGTTTGTCCTCTTCAGTATGGACATAAACAAGATTCATTTTTTTTCCCTTGAAAGTTGATGTATATGGTCTAACTGCAGGCTTCATCTTTAACATCATTTCATCCCTTCTTAAAACAAGTTATCCATTTATAAACTGCTGATTTATTTGGGGGCATGGTCTCCATAAAGTTTTTGTAAAGCATCAGTGATTTTACCATTCTTCAACCTAAGCTTCATCATAAATTTGATGTTTGTTCTTGCTTTAATTTTAGCAGAATTCATGTTGCTTTCATAAGACTCTTTTCAAACTGATGTCTTATCCTTCTTAGTGCCTCAAATTAGATCCTGTTCAGATATGTCCTAACAAGTTAATATGAGTCTACTTTTGTGTAAAAAATTGAAATCCATGCATAGTTTCCTCAGCAATTTTCCATGAATATTTTGAAGACCCTTACGTGTATGTATGTGTATCTATATCACAACATATATTTTTGTGTGTTTATATATGCATATTTAACTATATAGTTTTTCCCTTGTTAACATTCAAATAAATCATTTACAATTCCGTCTAAGTGTAAATTAAGTCATCCCACTTCTTAATAAAGTCGTTAGCCAATATAAACTCAAAAAGAACACGTTTATAAACCTTAGCAGAGTTTGTTTGGTACAGTTTTAGATTTATAGAAAAATTGACATAATAGTAAAGAGTTCATAAAAATGCAACATAGAAATTATTATTAACATGTTATTTTCATGTGGTGTATTTATTACAATTAATGAGCCAATAGTACTAAATTGTTATTAACTAAAGTTCACAGTTTATACAGATTTTCTTAGTTTTTACCTAATGTCCTGTTTCTGCTTCAGCATTCCATCCAGGCTATCACATTGCACTTAGTTCAGTTTAGTCATGTTTTCTTAGATGCTTTTTGACTAGAACTATATATATACATAAAACTATATAACTATATATATAAAACTATATATATAAAACTATATATATATATATATATATATATATATATACATTCTTTTTTCTTTGAGATGCAGTTTTGCTCTTGTTGCCCAGGCTGGAATGCAATGGCATGATCTTGGCTCATTGCAATCTCTGCCTCTCGGGTTCAAGCAATTCTCCTGCCTCAGCCTTGCAAGTAGCTGGGATTACAGGCATGCGCCACCACGCCCGCATAATTTTGTATTTTTAGTAGAGACGGGGTTTCACCATGTTGGTCAGGCTGGTCTCGAACTCCTGACCTCAGATGATCCACCTACCTCAGCCTCCCAAAGTGCTGGGATTACAGGCATGAGCCACTGTGCTTGGCCTACTGGAACAATTTCGTAGACTTTTCTTGTTTTTATGACTTTGACACTTTATCACCTGACTGAGATAGTGTTTGTCAGGTTTTCTCACTATAAAGTTAGTCCTCTGATTATTTTTTTCACTCTTTGAAATAAATTAACTATGTAAGGCCCATAAATAAGAGGTGGAGAGTTAGGCTTCTTCCCTGAGGACATAGTATCTAATAAAGACACACCTCAGAGATTGTGGTTTCTGTTCCAGACTCCAAATTAAATATTGCAATAAAGTAAGTCACACAAATTTTTTGGTGAATATACAATTTATATTTTTCCTACATCATATTATATTGACTGTATAATAGCATTACATCTAGAAAGATGTACATACCTTAATTTAAACATTCTTTGTTGCTAATAAATGTTAACACAATAATCTGAGCCTTCAGCAAGTCAAAATCTTTTTGCTGGTAGAGGGTTTTGCTTGAATGCTGATGGCTGATGACTGCTCAGGTTGGAGGGGTGCTGAAGTTTAGGGTGGCTGTGGTATTTCTTAAAATAAGATAATAATGAAGTTTGTCACATTGTTTGGCTCTTCCTTTCACGAAAGATTTCTCTATAGCATGCAAAGCTGTTTAATAGCATTTATCCACAGTAGAACTTCTTTGAAAATTGGAGTCAACCCATGCAAACCCTGCTGCTGCTTTATCACCTAAGTTTATGTAATATTTGAAACCCTTCATTGCCATTTCAACAATGTTCATAGCATTTTCACCAGAAGTAGATTTTACCTCAAGAAACCAGTTTCTTTGCTGATCCATAAGAGGCAATGCCTCATCCATTTAAGTTTTATCATGAGGTTACACCACTTCAGTTACCCCTTCAGGTTCCATTTCTCCTTCTAATTCTCTTGCTATTTCCATCACATCTGCAGTTACTTATTTTACTGATGTCTTGAACTCCTCAAAGTCATCCATGAGGGTTGGAATTAATTCATTCTAAATTCCTGCTAATGTTAATATTTTGACCTCCTTTTATAAATTATGAATGTCCCTAATGACTTCTAGAATACTGAATCATTTCCAGAAGGTTTTCTTTCTTTCTTTTTTTTTTTTTTTTTTTTGACAGAGTCTCACTATGCTGCCCAGGCTGGAGTGCAATGGTGCGATCTTGGCTCACTGCAACTTCCGCCTCCTGGGTTCAAGCAATTCTCCTGCCTCAGCTTCCTGAGTAGCTGGGATTACAGGCATCTGCCACCACACCTAACTAATTTTTTTTTTTTTTTTGTATTTTTAGTAGAGATGGGGCTTCACCATGCTGGCCAAGCTGGTCTGAAACTCCCGACCTCAGGTGATCTGCCTGCCTAGGCCTCCCAAAGTGCTGGGATTACAGGTGTGAGACACTGTGCCTGGCCCAGTTTACTGTTTACTTTGCCCAGAAATAACAACCTGTGGCAGCTAAGCTTCACAAAATATATTTTTTAATAAAAAAACTTAAAAATCAAAACTACCTCTTGATTCATGTGCTCAAGAATAGATGTTGCATTAGCAGTCATAAAAACACTATTCTCCTCGTACATTTCCATCAGAGCTCTTGGGTGACAACTTTCATTGTCAAGGAACAGTAACATTTTGAAAGAATGCTTTACCCTCTGAGCAGCGGGTCTCAGTAGTGGGCCTAAAATATTCAGTCAATAATGCTGTAAACAGTTGTGCTGTTCTCCAGGTTTGGTTGCTCCATTTCTAGAGCACATGTGGGGTAGATTTAGTATTATTCTTAAGGACCTTAAGATTTCATGGATGGTAAGTGAGTCTTGGATTCAACTTAAAGTCACCAATTGCATTAGTCCTTAATAAGTGAGTCAGCCTGTCTTTTGAAGCTTTGAAACCAGGCATAGATCTCTCCTCTCTAGCTATGAAAGTCCTAATGGTCATCTTCCAATAGAAGTCTGTTTTGTCTACATTGAAAATCTGTTATTTAGGGTAGACATCTTCATCAGTGATCTTACCTAGATCTTCTGGACAGCTTGTTATGGCTTCTACATTGGCACATTCTGCTCAGTCTTCC
Organism: Pongo pygmaeus; assembly: GCF_028885625.2. Taxonomy (NCBI): domain Eukaryota; kingdom Metazoa; phylum Chordata; class Mammalia; order Primates; family Hominidae; genus Pongo; species Pongo pygmaeus. The sequence goes on along the minus strand of NC_085930.1, from coordinate 12,825,151 downwards.
ACTTTGACCTCATGGAAATAACTTCTTTCCTTAAATCTCATGACCTGACCTCTGCTAACTTCCAACTTTTCTTCTGAAGTTTTCTCATCTCTCTCGACATTTACAGAATTGAAGAGAGTTAGGGCTTTGCCATGGATTAGGCTTTGGCTTAAATGAATGTTATGGTTAGTTTGACCTTCTGTCAAGATTACTAAAACTTTTTCCATATTAGCAATAAGGGTGATTTGTTCTCTTGTCATCTGTGTGTTCACTGGAGTAACATTGTTAATTTCTTCAGGAACTTTACTTTTGCATTTACAAGTGGATTAACCACTGCAAAATGGCCTAGCCTTTTGGCCTGACTTAGCTTTCTACATGTCTTCCTCCCAAGCTTAATCATTTCCAGCTTTTGATTTAAAGTGAAAAACCTACTATTCTTCCTTTACTTGAACACTTAGAGACCATTATAAACTTGTTAATCGGCCTAATTTCTGTATTGTTGTGTCTCAGGAAATGAGGAGTCCTGAGAGAAGGGAGTGATATGGGGAAACAGCTGGTCAGTGGTGCAGTCAGAACATACACGACATTTATTGATTAGGTTTATTGTCTTATATGGGCACAGTTCCTGGGTCCCCAAAAGAGCTACACTAATAACATCCAAAGTTACTAGCTGATCAAAAATCAGCATAACAGATATAATAATAATAATGTTGAAATACTGTGAGAATAATAATAATGTTTGAAATATTATGAGAATTACCAGAAATGCAAAGTGAGCACATGCTTTTGGAATAATGGCACTTGCTCAACATGGAGTTGACACAAACCTTTAATTTGTAAAAACTGTAACATCTGCAAAGTGCAACAAATTAAGGCAAAATAAAATCAGATATGCTGGTAAATTATCTGGAATTCTTAAGCATGGAAAATTTGTCTCTCCTCTCTCATTAATTAATTTATGTAACCTTTTATTTATATCATTAAGACCCCATAGATATTTATGTTTTCCTATAGGTTATAATCCATCACTTCTCTATTTTATTGTTCAAATTGTTCCTTTTTTTTTTTTTTTCTACCCGAAGCTCCTTTAATTGCATCCTATGCCTCTTTGACATTCTCACATTATTGTGTGATGATGTTTCTTTGGCGGGGAGGATTCCTTACGTTTTAGGCACTACAAGATGCTCCAGGCACATGTTGTATATTTCCTGCATAAGTCTTAGAATCAGCCATTTCTCTAAAGACCCTGGTTCCTTTCATTTGAGAATGGAATTATAAAACAAGATTTAGGTTGTCGGTGTAGTCGTTGCCATTGGATGTTTATTTCTTTTAGGCCCTTTCAGCTGAGAGGGTAAAAAAAATTAAATGTGTCCATACTAGCCTGTATATGTTTGCATATCTTAAATATTTCTGTATGTAAACATCTGTATCTATATTAAGCTACATAAGAATTCTTGTCAATGTCTGCAACAATAATCCATGACTATATGGATCATTGCAGCCTACTCCCTTTGCTTATGTGTGAATTTCCACTCCAATATTGAGAACCGTAGCTCCCACAACCTGCCGCTCATTTATTTACTTAAGTCTGCTATTCTGGTATACCTGTATATCAGTATCAGAATTGTCAACCATTGTCTCTGTGGAAAACAACTGATCCTCTATAGTATGGGGCTTATGTGCTATTCCTGCTGGCACTGTTCTTATAGACTCCATTTTTTCCCAGATTAGTGAGGTTCTGGTACAATCTTTTTCCCTTCAGAGAAGGTCTTTGTTATGGAAAATGCTCTGAGTGTATTTTTAAATGGTTCCCCCACTGCTGCCAGAGACATAATGGTATTTTTTCTTGGCCCTTCACCTTGACAACCTGATGAGACTCACCAAGATAAGATCCACCAAGTTCGAAGTTTGAGGCCCTCAGGATTTCTTCCATTCTCAGCAAATGTCCACATTCAGCCTCCAGCAATTTTTAAAAATTACCATTTAAGTCTTCCAACCACATAAGTTGTTTTTGGTAAGCAGATCTCAGTTGTCAATCTCCATATCCTCCTGTGTGGAGACAAAAGTGACTCCATCTTGGTGGCCATTCCGCCATTGTTGAGGTTTGACTAGCCCCAGTCCTGTGAATGCCTCTTGGTTTCTACTTGTAAATGTAAGAACAAAACAACCTTGATATTATTGCACAAATTATAGGCTATGATGTTTATAGTGTTCTTGCCTATACTGAAGGGTTGCCTTTAATTGTCTTGCTGGAGCACGTATACCCTTTATTTATGACATATAAGCCTTGATTCTGTGGAGTAACAATGCAGAGATCTGCATGTCTTGCAGCCACTCAAGATCACGTTTCTGTCTGGAAGTTCCCTCATTAAATCATCCAACCCCACAAACTGGATTTGTCTACTCTCTTATTTGGTTTCTTGCTTCCTTGGCATTTGGGAGTTGCTTTGCATATATGGCTCTTTCATAGGAAAACCTGTCACTCCAGATTTTGGGGTAGCAGTTTGGCAGTCTGATGGACCAAGAACTATAGTTGATTTTCAGTTTTTTTACTTTTCTTGTTGGTAGGATAGAAGGGATGACTCTATTTTCTGACTTTACATTTTGGAGCTGAAACTAGAAGTTCTTTATGCAATTTTAAGGAAGCACCCATTCTAAGTAGACTCTCTTGACTAATCCAAGCAATCAGCTCTTGGAAAAAAACCCATCTGAAGAGTACTATGAATTCAATTATTATATGGACTCATCGGCCATCACCCCAGGCCAAAATTAGGGTCATTGATTTTACATATAATAATATTGTGATGCCACTGGAAGACACACTAACAAAATGAGTAAAAACTAAAAGAAATAGAGAAGACTGGGAAAAAATAAAATACATGCCAGTCTGCCAACTTTTAGTAAACAAACTCATAGTCTTACACATCATTATGTAGCTCCACAGAATGATTCATATATTTCCATAAGTTAGAATAACTGAAGTATGTAATTATAAGCACAAATTATAAAGATAAAAATGACAAAACTATTCCTAGTACACTAAATGTAATTAAGAAAAAGTGTGTCTAATATATTTAGAACAACCACCCTACTTGATACACCTAACACTTAAAAATGCACACATCTGTTTATTGCAGCACTATTCACAATAGCAAAGACTTGGAACCAACCCGAATGTCCAACAACGATAGACTGGATTAAGAAAATGTGGCACATATACACCATGGAATACTATGCAGCCATAAAAAATGAAAAGTTCACGTCCTTTGTAGGGACATGGATGAAACTGGAAGCCATCATTCTCAGCAAACTATCGCAAGGACAAAAAACCAAACACTGCATGTTCTCACTCACAGGTGGGAATTGAACAACAAGAACACATGGACACAGGAAGGGGAACATCACACTCCGGGGACTGTTGTGGGGTGGGGGGAAGGGGGAGGGATAGCATTAAGAGATATACCTAATGCTAAATGACGAGTTAATGGGTGCAGCACACCAACATGGCACATGTATACATATGTAACAAACCTGCACATTGTGCACATGTACCCTAAAACTTAAAGTATAATAATAATAAAATAAAAAAAATATATTTAATTTTAAAAATTAAAAAAAAAATGACACTTCAGTTAGTCAACACCTTTTGCATGGAAAACCACTCATATAGAACACCTCAATCCACCATGGTTTTGAGTGGGTGCACTATTTCTGCGTGTTCTATTTATGACTGAGGTGCTGCAATAGGTAACTGTAACAATCAGCAGTCATATTAAAAATATTTTTCTTACTTAGGCAATGCTATTATAGATGAATCTCCATCAAGTATCTTGGGTATATATTATATATCAATTTAAAATTTGTTAATAGTCTCTTATTTCCTCTCACTGAGAGTGAAAACAGAGAACTAAAATATTTCCTCATGGTAAGTTTTCTTTTAGACACATGAAAAACTATTTTATTGTCAGAGACAGGATCATCCTTTACTCGTGTTTTTCAAGAGTGACTGAAAAACAAATTTTTGCATTGCAATGTATCTTATAAGTATTTGCTTAAAAACAATTTGGAAGGGTTAACTCACTCTTTTCCTGTGAAGGCATTCTAATAGGTACCAGCAGTGCTTTATGAAGCTGATTATGTATTCTCACTGGAAGAATCTTATGACTGACTAATGGTTCTCGGTGACCAATAATTGATCAAAAGATTCTTACAAATTGCATGCCAACGAGGCATTTTAGTATAGCAGACACAGTTTACAGAGCTTATTATAGTTCAACTTTATGCTTCTTTGCCTTAAAGTCTGCCTGTTCTACTTCAGGGTCTGAGAAAACGAGTGATATTATCAAAATCATACTTTCAAGAGTTGGTTCGTAGTGCTGCTGGGTGTGTTAGATTAGAGTGGCAGAAGCTGTTGCTAGAGAAGTCGGAAAGGAAATACTTTACAGACATTTACATTCAGGTTGAGTTTGGCTGGATGAGAGTTCTGGTATGGCCAAAGCCGTGCAGAATAATGGCAGTTATGTGAAAAATTAAGGAGGAAGTTTTAAGAGTTGAAGACACTGAAAATCAAAGGAAAGAAAATAATATTTACTTACTTTCTTATAGAGTAGAAATAGCATTGATTCTGAGTTTGGGGAAAGTTTTATGCCAGAATAAATAAGTTATTGTCTGTCTGAATTAGAGAACACAAGTATTTTCTAATATAATGACTGCTTCAGGATGGAGAGATATGGTATGTATAATAAGATGTCCAGCTGAACTTGTGTGTATGTTGTCCAGTAATTGCAATTAAAGTCCAATGCTGAGGACAAATGTCTTAAAAGGCTCTCATTCCAAAGAAGCTACCAGCAGTTGGCATCAGCCACTCTCTCACATGGCTTATTGAGACGTAATAGAAATAGAGCTATTATTAAGTGAACCCATAAGCCTCTTCCTAGGAAAAGAGAAAAAAAGTAAAGTGTGGTTGGTTTTGGAGATGTTGATATTATACAAAGTATAATATTTTTTCCTTTGTGTAAATTTTTTTATGCAGAACCAAGTAAAAGAAGGTCCCAGCATGTCATTTGCAGAAATTAGAAAGGCTTAGAGAAATGACGATAGTACGGTTGTCAGAAAAAATAGAAAGAAGTCGAGTTACATATCAATTTCAGATAAATAACCAATTTTTGTTTTTTTGAGACAGAGTCTCCCTCTGTCGCCCAGGTTGGAGTGCAGCGGCACAATCTCGGCTCACTGCAACCTCTGACTCCTGGGTTCAAGCAATTCTCCTGCCTAAGCCTCCCTAGTAGTTGGGACTACAGGTATGCACCACCATGCCTGGCTAATTTTTGTATTTTTAGTAGAGATAGGTTTCCACCATGTTGGCCAGGCTGGTCTCCAACTCCTGACCTCAGGTGATCCCCCTGCCTCGGCTTCCCAGAGTGCTGGGATTACAGGAGTGAGCCACCGGGCCCGGCCTAAATAACTAAATTTTTATATTACAAACATGTCCTCTGCAATATTTGAGATGACATTATAATAAAATACAGTTATTCAGCTGAAATGAACATTGAACTGGAAAGTCTGAGTTTTCATTGGCTACACAGGGCAAGCTAGGCATCTGTTTCCCTGGCTCAGTAGTTGCTGAGTGATAGCACATTTAGTTTTATTCTGTTGCTAGAACCTGCCTCAAGCATAATGAGGGGGTTTTAAAAAATTTCATTCTCAGCAAACTATTGCAAGGACAAAAAAACCAAACACCGCATGTCCTCACTCATAGGTGGGAATTGAACAATGAGAACACATGGACACAGGAAGGGGAACATCACACTCCGGGGACTGTTGTGGGGTGGGGGGAGGGGGAGGGGGAGGGGAAAAAAAAGAGAAAAAAATAAAGAATAAGAAAAAAAGAAAAAATATAAATAAAAAATGTACTCTAGAAGGCCGAATGTACGTGCTACACGGTTAAGATATCTCAATGAACCAGTTCCATGCTTTAGAGATTCTTGTTATAAGGTAGATTGTCTTGGTATAAAAAAAAAACAAAAAAGTATGCCTGCCAAAAGATTTCAAAGAGTAGCAGAAACTCAGAGCAGGACTCCTCAAACACAATGCACAAAAGAATCAGCTGAGGATCTTGGTAACAAGAAGAATTTGACTCAGAAAGTCTGGAGTGAGGCCTGAAATTCTACATTTCTAATAAGCTCCATGTTAATGTCAAGGTCAAAGCCCCACTTTTTACACTTTGAGAAGGAATGCGCTTGAGCATTCTGAAAGTTGAGTCAGTTCACGATCTGACTCTCAAAATCTCAGGTCCATAAACTTGGACTTCACAATGTGGTCAGAGATTTTGGTGATCTAGGAGTATAAACCTAAATTTAATCAATCATATAAAACTAGTGAAAGAGTCCAGAGAGCTGTTCCATAGGTCACCTGCTTTCTCTATATTAGAGCCTAACACAGTATATGTCACCTCTCTACTCAAAGTTCCTGAGGCTTTCCATTCCTCTCAGAGTAAAAGCCACTGTCCTCCTGATGGCATCTGAGACTCTGCACAATCTGCCTCTCTTTCAGCATCCTAATCTTACCTGCTCTGAGTCTCCCTACTCCCACTGACTCCCTCCTCTCCTAGGGCATTAGCTTCTCTGATGCTCATAGAACACACCAGGCACTCTCCTGATCCTCAGCCTTGTTTACCCATCATTTCTACTTCCTATCTCACCTCATTCAAGATCTCACTTCAATGGACCTTCTGAATGAAACCATCCTGCCCAGACTATTTTAAATTGCAACCCTTCACCCTCCACTCCAGACATTTCCTTATTCTTCTCAAATGTTTCTGTACCACTTCTTTTCTTTTTTTTTTAATTTTCTTTCTTTTTATTTATTTATTTTTTTGAGACAGAGTCTTGCACTGTTGCCCGGGCTGGAGTGCAATGGTGTGATCTCAGCTCACCACAACCTCCGCCTCCCGGGTTCAAGCGATTCTCCTGCCTCAGCCTCCCTAGTAGCTGGCATTACCAGTGCCTGCCACTACGCCTGGCTAATTTTTTGTATTTTTAGTAGAGATGGGTTTTCACTATGTTGGCCAGGCTGGTCTCAAACTCCTGACCTCAGGATCCTCCCACCTCTGCCTCCCAAAGTGCTGGGATTACAGGCGTGAGCCACCGTGCCCAGCCTGTACCACCTATTTTCTAACATAACATATACTTCACTTATTTGTCCTATTGATTGTTTATTTCCTATGTCCTCATGCTAAAATGCAAACTGCATAAAGTCAAAGTTGTATTACCAGTGCTTTGAACAGCATTTGGCTCATAGTAAGCTCTTACTACATGTGTTTAATTAACTTTTTTGTAAGGAAGAATAATTAAATAAAAAGCTACTTGACAGTTAAATAAGGGAGAAGGGAGGTGGGAAGTCATAAAATATATTTAATACATGAAGTAGTAAAATCTAACAAAGCATCCCTGTACCTTATTATATTTCTAGGAACCTGATTGTTCCACTGGAGTCAACTTTTTTTTTTATTAATGAGTGCTAGAAATTCCCTTCCAAATATTTTTTTCTTTTTTATTCTCCTTGATAGTTATTTCCATTTTGTTAAATCAACATTTTTAAAGTTAGCACCACATATTTAGCTGTGGTTTGGAAGAATTCCATGATTTTCTGATGGGTACACAATTATTTGTTATTATCCAATATTTGCTGATGTTATGATTCACATTCTCAGAAATGTAGGGACTTGTTGGTCTCAGATAAAACGGTTTGTTATGCATACAGTGTCTGAAAAGATGGGATATTTAAAAGAACAAATGGTAAAACTGGAATACATAGAACTATTATTTATATAATACAGTTATCGTAGAGATGGGTGAAAACAGTATTAAGTGTCTGGAGTAGGCAGAGACAATCTATATAGCAAATTCTGTGTCACCCTATTTCGATTAAACCATATGTAGAACTCTATTAATTCCAATTATTTGGAATAGCTGACATTTAAAACACAAGAAAAAGAGCTAGATGAGGAGAACAATATTGGTTAAAAAAATTGAGGAAATAGGGATGGAATACAGATTTTCATAAGACAGGGAAAGTGAGGGTTAAATGAAGATTGATATTAATTGAATAAAAATTTATCAAGCACATATTATGTCCCAGGTATATGATGTGCAGTGTATTAATATGATAGCTAAAATAAAATTTTTTTAAATATTAAAAATATGGAAGTACCACAATATAAAAATAAAGTCTCTATAATCCTAAATTCTATGACAAGGAAATAATATGTGACATTTTAACTATTTTCCCCAAATAATTTTATGCATTTTTGTAGTTAAATATTTTAAATAATTTATCTTACTATATATCCATCAATACTCTCTTTACTAAACTGTTTGTTAATTTTTATTATGCACCCAAAGCAACAATAAAATTTTCACTAAAGCTTTAGCAATAAAATCACCTGAAATGATTAAAATGCTTTCCGTGATACTTTTAAAACTCAAGGTAAGCTCTACTATGTGTTTATACATTACTTAAAATTTAAAGGATAGACTTGAGATCAAATTTGTGTTATTATTATTCCAATTTTGCCTATAAATGTATGTTCATCTCTAAAAAAATACTCTATTGAATAATTTCCTAATGATCTATAATACAGACACTTGATCTTCTAGTGAACAATTTGAAATGTAGAGTCACATGTGTTAAAAATTGCATCTTTTCTTCTTAAATTTTGAAACAACAAAAGTTATCATTATGTTGGAGAAATCAATATTCCATTCTACTCAAGTGAACTAATCTTTTGTCTTTGTAATTATAAAATCATATATAATCATTAATTTTATATTTGTGATATAAAATTTTAACATTGTAATATCTATAATATACTAATATGTTAATATGTAATATATGTGATGTTCATATATCATAAGGAACTCTGTGGCTCCATATAATGTTCTAAAGAACTGATTATTACCCTTTGTACTACAGATGTCAAAACAAGTTATTTGCCTGGACCAGATTTCAATATCTGATCCACAATTCTTGTTTTACAATAGAAAGATATATCTTAAAGTCATCAGCTGCCACCTCTTCACTTCCAGCCACAGCCAACTGGAGTAGAGAAGAAAAACTGATCCAAAAGCTAGCCAGCTCCTTGCTACTTAACAAGTAAAGATATGGTGAATCAATCAGATTTGCTTATCCAGAGACTCAAATTCAAAATCTAAGGAAGAATTGCCCAGTTAGAAGCATGAAGAGACAATAAAATACATAGAGACATAATTGGTTAGACAGTGATATGGCATGACCCTAATAGTGGGAAAGCAGGGTCTGTGATCAAGCAGAGTAAGTCAATTCATGGTGTGTAAATGAAGCAGACATGTACATTGTAGTGACTATCATATTATCAATTAAGGACTAGAGCAACAATCGGTAAATCTCTCCATCTACAGCTGCTTAAGCCAGTGTGACTCTACAACCACCTTCTTGTTCCACGTTTTCTTTGGTCTACTCCATTATATATCCTGCTTTATAAATATTCATAAAAGTAAGTACTCTCATAGACTGGCATGTCATTATAATATTATCCTCCTACTTGATTTAGTGTGTGTTTTCTCTTTGAAACCAAAATAGTTTTGTTTAACCTATCCCTTTAAATATTGCAGTTGGCCAAATGATGCCCCTCTCCAAAAAAAATACATATATATGTTGAGGCAAACTATGGAAACTATTCAATGTGAACTTATTTGGATAAAGTGTCTTTGAAAATGTAGTTACGTTAAAGGTCTTGAGATGAGGTTATCATGCATTATCCTGGTTGGTCTCCAAATCCATTGACAAGTATTTTTTCTAGAGACAGAAAATAAAACATAGACACAGGGGAGAAGGCTAGGTGAAGATGGAAGATACTGAAGTGGTGCAGGTATAAGAAACATTTGGAGCCACTGGAAACTGGAAGGTGCAAGGAATAATTCTTTCCTAAAGCATTCGGAGGGACTGCAGCTTTGCTGACAATACAAGTTTTGGACCTGGAGCTTCTGGAATTGTAAGAGAATAAATTTCTGTCATGAGCCAATGAAATTGTGATAGTTTGTTACAGCAGCTCTAGAAGACTAATACAAACACCTCCACAAGAAGTTAAGGCAGAAATTTTTATTAAATATGTTTTAAATATATAAACATTGTTTCTATTTCCTCAAATAGAATATTGTGGATATAATTTAGACTATCTTTTTAAAACTCTGAATAGACTTTATAAACTTTAGTTTTATATTTTGCAATGACAGTGGTGTTTTCTGTGACCATAAATGTGTATAGAGCTATTTGTCTCTAACAGCAAGTGGCCTTAAGTGCTAAGTCATTTGGAATTATTACTGTTTCTTTACAGCATTTTTTAGTCTATTCATCTATTATGTAATTGTCAACATTTTATTTTTCACTTGTTAAACAGTATTCTAACATAAAATTTTAACATCGGAATTTATTACTTATATTAATGCCTATATTTTATAGAAATGCAGTACTTTCCAAAATTGTTGCAGGTAGTAATACAGATATTTTAAAGTTATTTTTTAATTTTATTGTGTGTTTGAGGAGGTATTAAACATTAAGTTTTGGCTATAAGAATTTGAAAGTCATTTAGCATTTCTACCTCAGTTTCTTTATTTGTAAAATGGGAATATGGTTATATACATCACAGAGTTGTGAAAATTAAATGAATTAACTATAAGCACTTAGATCAGTGCAATTTTATACTAAACATTCAATAAATGTTGTCACGTATTATTGTTTAACCAGTCAAACTTACTATTAGCTGTCAATTGTTACAAATTTTGATTTTGTATGCTAAGCTGTACTTTCTTTTTCTAAAAAAATTTACTTGCTTCTGATCTGTGCATTGAAAACAAAATAATTATGTTTCTTCTATGTATATTTTAAATATGATATGTAGTTTCAGATTAATGACCCAATGAGAAGGAGATTTTCCTTTAGTGGCCTATATTTTAGGACTTGCTTAGTACATGGTTTTCTTTCTGAGTCATTTCATTGTTATACGGCTTTCTGAGTCACAGCCTAACAAAACTAGTTAATTTCCCTAACATCTTCCCTATGATACGTAATCTTAGACAAAAGCATCACTAGACTGCTTCTTCTCTAAACTAAAAATACAGAATTTACTTTCAACTCCTGTTTGTCCCTCAAAATGATATCCAACCTGTTACCAATTATTTCATTTCCAGCTTCAAACTCCATACTTCTAGATTCATTCCTACTTCTGCTTTCATTGTACTTTCTGTAGGATGAGAGATAGAAACAGCCATCTAACTGGTTTATTACTCATTTGTCTTCTCGAAAGTGAGTGCGTGTGTGTGCATGTGTGTGTGTGTGTTTGTGTGTATGAGACTAAATAGAAACAATGTAGATATATTCCTCACATTCATGCATGATATATTTATATAGATGGCAACTCTTGCCATATTCCAAATCTATTTTTCCATAAGGGTTTTCATGCCTGGATTCTCAAAAACCTAACAGTGAACAACCACGATGACACAATAAAGATTATGTAAATCACCCTTCGCTCTTTTCAACTCTTATTTAAAGTAGTATTACAGCCACTAGCATCAATCAAGTTCCTGCTACGGGACTGGGTCAAATGTTGGAGGACAGAAGACCTTTTTTTTCTTTTTAGATATTACATGCTTAGAATTCTTTCCTACATTAAAATTATATTACATATAATGACAATCACCTAGAATTTCTATAATTGAACAACAATTTGGATAAAATAGGCTTTGATGGAAAGAATACACTTTAAGAAGCATTTTTAATATTATTTCTGAGTTGATATAGTTACAGTTCATACAGATACAATATTATTTCGAATAATACAGAGGTGGCTAGTCTCAAGTGATAAAGAGAACACATTTCAAAAATTTATTTCTGTATCATTTATATATTCATTAACTGCATATGTGTATGTATAGTTTACACACACACAAACACACACACACACACAGAGGTAGTTTGGAATACATATCCCTGTCAGATAATTTGTTCATTCCTGACCTCCTCTGGCACCGAGGTGGATTTTAGCAAAATAGTCATCAACATTATATCATGAAAGACTACTAGGTTTAGCAAGATAAATCTCACTGCCTTTTGTAGTCACTCTAAAGGATGTAATTATTTACAGGTACTTACCCAAACTGGCTGAAGCAGGATGGACGATGATCCTGTAAGGGTAGAGGATTAGCACATGCGGCAGGATAGGAGGATCAGCAAAGAAAAATGTCCGGGGCTCCATGTGACGCTCTCTCTATGTACTAAGAGGTATATTTTATCATGTTCTGAACTTCCTCACAGCTAGGCACTTCTTTTTCTTGGCTCTCACCCTTTCAGGTAGAGTGAATACCTTTGGCAATTACACCCAAATAGCTTTAGCCACAAAAGGCAAGAGGGATATATTCTGTCATTAGGTACTCTTCTGTAATGTTGAGAGAAAATAGGAATAATGGAGTTATCAGGAAATGAGCTTGTGCTTCAGGATCCATCAAGCTGGGCCACCAGACACCAGACACAACAGTATCAATTCATGCGTGTTCTCTAAAATTGCTCCAACAAATTACCACCTGACAACTCAAAGCCTGACCCCTGGAGCCTGGGATCACAACAAAGATAAACGAAGAACAAACAAGAGTGTTCTTGTTAGTATGAAAGACTGAATTAAATGAAAAAGCCACCCTTCCATTTCAACCACACAGAATTGGTAGGGGGAAAATATGCTACTACTGCACCAGGGAAACACTGCAGATATTTAAAAAAACACATTTTACCAATATCCATAAAAATAAATTAAAGTTCCAGTTGAAAGAAACAAAATGCTAACTCCAAGTCAGAGCAGTGGGGGAGAATTGACATAAAAGGCACACAGAAGCTGATACTAACTTAACTATGATCTCAACATTTACAGGTAAATGGAAGTTCAAAAAGCGTTTACATATGCTCAGAGAGTGGAAAGAGAGGTCCTTGCACGAAACTGGAAACAGGGAAATGTTGTGGATATAGAAAAACGGCACGATCGAGCCTTGGGAAATATAGAAGTATGCCACCTGGCTGGGTCACGAAAAGAAAAAGCTTGGTACTGGAAATTTGACCCACATAACTATGCTCTTTGCAATAAAGAATTTGAATTTTTAATTCTTGGTTGTCATAGAGCCTCATGCCCTGGCTCACATGTTTTTGGCCCCAATTTTTACTACCAGGGCCATTGTGCTAGTTGTGTGCATGTGCAACTTCACTGCACCTGGCCCCAGCTATGTTTTATGCCTCTTGCTTTCGGCTCTAAGATTTGTCTATATGAGGCACCTGTGAAAACCTACTCACACATTCTAAGTCATTCATAAGCCTCGAAATTCAAAAAGCTAGTGGATAAATATTATTCTTTTGTGTTTCTTGCAAACAAGGTTGACAGATTTAGCAAATACAAATACCAAACACCCAGTTCAATTAGAACTTTAGATAAAAATGAAATTTTGCTATAAGCATTATTCCATGCAATGTTTGCGATCTACTTACATTCAAATTGCTGTTGCTTATCTGAAGGTCTCATTTAAAAGTATATTCTATATTTCATCTGCTGATGCTACTTGAATGAACATTTCTGTGGCACATTCTGAATAACTCCTCAGGGTGTCCTCAATGAGGAAGAGGCCCAGTTGTCCATAGCAATGGCCAATTTGATAAAACATCTTTTAATTGTCTTCTCTCATTTCTTGCATTATGCTGCTCAGTTTCTTAATTCAGCTTCTAGGGATCAGTTCTCAAAATAAAGTAACAACACACAGAGAGTGTGTTTGCTTTAAGAGTAACCATAAAAAGTACCCATAGAGAGGCCATCCTCCGGATGGAATTCTGGGGCTAGACTGCTCATTCAGAAATAGTAGTTAGGATTCCTTTGCTGGTGGGAAGTGAATTGGTGATCATTCTTAGCATTAAATAGCAGTAGAATTATTAAGATTTTCAGATATGATGGATTAGGATGAAGTGTCCATGGAAGGTGAGGTATTGAGTTATTCAATAACTCTTCACGGATTGCATAGTTCATTTTTATTAATGAATTGTAAGACTTGAACATGAAAAAAATATATATATAGGCCAAATATTAAAGAATGCTGTGAAGGATATTTGTGTCTTTATGTCTCTGTTTTGTTTATTGCATTAGTCTGTTCTTACGCTGCTAATAAAGACATACGCATGACTGGGTAATTTATAAAGGAAAGAGGTTTTTTGTTTTGTTTTTTGTTTGTTTGTTTTGAGACAGAGCCTCGCTCTGTCGCCCAGGCTGGAGCGCTGTGGCGCGATCTCCGCTCACTGCAAGCTCCGCCTCCCGAGTTCACGCCATTCTCCTGCCTCAGCCTCCCGAGTAGCTGGGACTACAGGCGCCGCCACCACGCCTGGATAATTTTTTGTATTTTTAGTAGAGATGGGGCTTCACCGTGTTAGCCAGGATGCTCTCGACTCCTGACCTCGTGATCCGCCCGCCTGGGGCTCCCGGAGTGCTGGGATTACAGGCGTGAGCCACCTCGCCCGGCTGGAAAGAGGTTTGATTGACTCACACAGTTCCACGTGGCTGGGAAGGCCTCGTAATCATGGTGGAATGTGAATGAGGAGCAAAATCATGTCTTACGTGGCGCAGGCAAGAAAACTTGTGCAGGGGAACTCCCATTTATAAAACCATCAGATCTCGTGAAACTTATTCACTATCACGAGAACAGCATGGGAATGACCCACCCCCATGATTCGATTATCTCCCACTGGATCCTTCCCACGATATGTGGGAGCTACAATTCAAGATGAGATTTGGGTGGAGAAGCAGGCAAACCATATCTTTCATGTTGCTGTTTATGATGTAAAGCAGTAGTAGGATTTCATATTATTTTATAAGGAGAACAAATTTTTCTTATATTATTTATTTACAAATATGTAATTCCCTCACTGGGTTGCAGTGTCACCATTATCATATATTGTGCACATATATGCGTGGGTTTATACCTTATATTTTAATCTATTTTGTTATTTTTGTTTTTCTCTGAACCAAATCCATGCTATTTTAGTTATTATTGCTTAAAAATAGATCTTTTATCTGGTTAGGAAAGTGTTTCCATGTTACTATTTGTATTAGTCATGGCTCTCTAAAGGAACAGAACTAATAGAAGATATATATATATATAATGAGTTCATTAAGGAGTATTGACTCACGTGATCACAAGGTGAAGTCCCACAATAGACCATCTGCAAGCTGAGGAGCAAGGAAGCCAGTCTGAGTCCCCAAACCTCAGAAGTGGGGAAGTTGACAGTGCACCCCTGCACATAGCAAGTATGATGTTTTCTTTAAGTTTTCCACAGATATTATCTAACAGATGATTTTACCTTTCAATTTGTTTATGGATATTTATCTTAAACATGCTGTTTACCTAACCCTTTTCAGATGTTATCAATGTTATTTGCTTTTTAAAATATGCTAATTTATTGAATAATAGGAATTATTTTTCTAATTTAAATAACTTTGAAATCAATATTTCTAAAATATTAAATGTCTTAGTCCAAACTTAGAAATAAATATTATTTTACAATAATTTATGCTCATATTTTCTAAATATAATCATAAAATTGTCTGAAATCTTCTTTTGTATTTCTATCTCAGGAGATTTATTGCACCCGAAGGTGCTTGCTTTTCCTTGTGCAGGGAAGGTGAGAAGAGCAGGGAAATGGTTGTTTCAATAGCAACCCCCCACTTGCACTTTTTCCTGCAGTTTCCCCAGGTCCCTAGCGAACTACATTCATCCAGACCTTCACCTTGTGATCTGCTTAGCAGAAACACCAACTAAAATGTGCTTTGTTTTGGATAATTTTTTAGAAGTTCATTTCATTACCCTCCCACATTTTGTTTTTAAGTTTTGCATTCTATTTTTATTACTTCATTGTTCCCTAGAAACTATAACATGCGGACTTCAGTACTTCATAATTCATTTTTACTTCCTTCCTGGAATGTGCATACGTTAGAAAAACACAATTTGTATGCCTTACTAACTCAGCTGTCACTATTGCATTGTATTTTAATTCCTTCTTCTTTTTCATATTGTTTCTTAGACTATGTATTTAGCACTATGTTTTTGGGATCCAGCCACGTTACATTTAATTGCTGTTGACACTCCACACTGTGCCTTTACCACATTCTTACAGTTTTGTTGATATGTAATTGACAGAAAATAAAAGACACATAATTAAGCATTGAGTTTTGACATTTTCATGCATATGTGGAATTATCACCACAGTTAAGATAGTGAACTTATCCATCACCCCCAAATGTTTCTGTAAGGCCATGTATGATTTCTCCTTCTCACCTCTTCCTTCCTCCCTGTCTTCAGGAGATACACTTCCTGTCCCTACAGATTACTTTCTTCTCTAGAGTTTACACAAATGAAATAATATGTATGTGTACTTTTTTATGCCTGGATTCTTCCACTAACCATAATTATTTGAGATTCATCAATATTGGTGCATATATAAGCAGTTCATTCATTTTTTAAATTAATAAAATTTATGTTGTAGAGCAGTTGTAGGCAAAATTGAAGAGAAAGTAGAATTCTCATGTACTCACTCCTGTCCTGACTTACACACAACCTCTCCACTATCCATGTCCCGCATCAGAGTGGTGCATTTTTACAATCAATGAGCCTACATTGATACATCATTATCACCTAAAGTCCATAGTTTACCTTAAGGTTTACTGTTGGTGTTGCACATTCTATGACTTTTGACAACTGTATATTGGCAAGATTTACTGTTGTATAACAATACAGAATAGTTTAATTTCCTGAAAAAATCGTCCATACTCTGCCAATTTATCTCTCCCTAAGCACTGGCAGTAACTGATGATTCGGTGTCTCCATAGTTTTGCCTTTTTCAGAATGTCATCTAGTGGGGAATCATACAGTATGTATCTCCTTCAGATTGGCTTCTTCCACTTAATAAAATACATTTCAATTTCTTCCATGGTTCTTCATGGCTTGATAGACGATTTCTTTTTAGTGCCGAATATTATTCCATTATCTGAATGTACTAGTTTTACATCTGAAGGACATCTTAGTTGCTTCCAATCTTTAGCAACTCTGAATAAAGCTGTTATGAACATCTATGTAAACTTTCTGTGTGGATGGTGAATGTAAATTTCTAATTTATTTGCGTAAATACTGAGGAGCATAATTGTATGGTAGGAGTTCGTTTAGTTTTATAAGAAGCTGCCGAATTGTCTTCCATGTGGCCATACCATATTTCATTACCACCAGCAATGAATGAGAAGGCTTGTTGCTCTACATTCTTGTGAGCATTTAGTGTTTCCTATGTTTTATATTTTGGCCATTATAGTAGGTGAGTAGTGGTATATAACTGTTGTTTTAATTTGCAATGCCCTGATGACATATGATATTGACCTTTTTTTATATGTTTATTGCTTTCTGTATATCTTCTTTGGTGAGATGTTTGTTCAGACCTTGGTCCCATTATTTTACTATTTTTAATTGGCAAATTAAAATTTAATTGACAAGATAAAATTTAATTTTATTTATATATTTGTAATTGACAAATCAACATTATTTATATTATGGTATACAACATGATACTTTGAAATATGTATATATTGTGGGATGGCTAAATCAAGCTAATTAATATATGCATTACCTTATATACTTATTTATTTGTGATGAGAACATGAATTCTACTCACAGCAATTTGTTTTGACTAATATCTCCCCAAGCTCTCCTCCCCACATCCATGGAAACCAGCATTCTACTCTTTTTACAAGTTCAACATTTTACATTCCACATATAAGTGAGATCTTGCAGTATTTTTCTTTCTTTGCCCGTTTTGTCACAAATGACAGGATTCCTTTCTTTTTAAGGTTGAATAGTATTTCACGGTGTATATACACCATATTTTCTTTACCTATTCATCCACTGATGGACACTTAGGTTAATTCTATGTCTTGGTTTTTGTGAATAATGTTGCAATAAGCATTGAAATGCAGCTATCTCTTCCACATACTGATTTTAGTTCCTTTGGATATATAACGAGTAGTGGAATTGCTAGATCACGTGGTAGATCTAAGTTGTTATGGAACCTCCATAGTTTTTTCCATAATGGCTATACTAATTTACATTCCCACTAACAGTGCACAGTGGTTTCCTTTTCTCCACACCCTTACCAGCAGTTCTCATGTCCTTTAGATAATAGTCGTCCTCACAGGTGTGAGGTTATATCTCATTGTGCTTTCAGTTTGCATTTCTCTGATGATTGGTAGCATTCACTTTTTAAAAATAAAACTATTGGCAACTTATATGTATTCTTTGGAAAGATTTCTATTTAGATACTTTGCACATTTTTCAATCAGCTTATTTGTTTTCTGGCTATTGAGTTTTTCCTTTGTTCCTTATGTATTCAGGTTTTATTTAGATGAATTCGGTCAGGTTGTAGAAACAAAATCAGAATACAGAAATCAGTAGCACTTCTATATGTTATAAACAAACTATCCAACAAAGAAATCAAGAAAATAATTTATTTGTAATAGGTATGAATAAATAAAATACCTAAGTAAATAAATGTATAAAATAAACACCTTTATTGAATGTTTGGATTGCAAATATTTTCACCCATTTCATTTGCTGTCTCTACACTCTGTTTATTGTTTCATTTGCTGGAAAGAATCTTTTCAATTTGATGTAATCTCATTTGTCTATTTTTGCCTTTGTTACCTATGATTTTGGTGTCATATAAAAAATTCATTGCGCTATGCTTTTCTCATATATTTTCTTCTAGTAGTTTTATAGTTTCAAGTCTTACCTTTAAGTCGTGAATCCATTTTAAGTTGACTTTTGTAGATGGTATGAGGTAAAGGTCTAATTTTATTCTGCTGCATGTGGATATCTAGTTTGTCCAACATTGTTTATTGAAAAGACTGTCCTTTCCTCATTGTGTGTTATTGGTATATTTGCCAAAAATCAATTAACCTTAAATGCCCCGATTTATTGATGGACTTTATTTTTTGTTCCATTAGCCTGTATGTCTGTTTTTATGCTAGAATCATGCCATTTTCATCACTCTAGCTTTATATTTTGAAATCAGGTAGTGTGATGCCTCAACTTTGTTTTTTTGCTAAAGATTGTTTTGGCTAATTAGAGTCTTTTAATTCTGCTTCTGCCTTTTGCAATTACTTGTATCAATGTTTCATACATTGATGTCAGTCAGTGTTCAGGCCTTTCACCTCTTTTGTTAAATTTATTTTATGTATGATATTTATTTGTAGCTAATACAAATAAATTATTTTCTTGATTTCTTTGTTAGTTTGTTTATA
This sequence comes from Pongo pygmaeus, assembly GCF_028885625.2. Taxonomy (NCBI): domain Eukaryota; kingdom Metazoa; phylum Chordata; class Mammalia; order Primates; family Hominidae; genus Pongo; species Pongo pygmaeus. Next base: position 12,805,776 of record NC_085930.1, on the reverse strand, counting down.
ATGTACAGAAATGCTATGATTTCTGTATGCTGATTTTGTATCCTACAACCTCACTGAATCTGTTAATTAGTTCCGAAAGTTTCTTGGTGTATTGATATTCTTTTAAAAATTGAACTGCTTGTTTTATTATTGTTGAATTTTAAGAGTTCTTTCTGTCTCTAGAGAGTGAGAGGCAGGGAGAGACAGGTAGTATAGATATAGAAATAAATAAATAGACATTTATTACATATATATACACACAGATATACTGATATTTTATTTTTGGTAATAGAAGTTCTTCTTCCATGATTATTAATGCTAGAGAAGGACTATGAGCTGCTTACTGTCTCTCTTTTATGGCGTTAGTATCAAGAATACAAGACTTGGTCAAATATTCAGTAAAGCATGAGACAATATTTATTGGTTCATGGCTCTGACAACTCAGCCAAGCAGCACAGAGAAGATTATACACTTAATATTAGCTGGTTTGACACAGAAAGAATATTTGCAATAAACTTGGCTTTAGCCAATAAGTATATATATGTTAGTGGGCAGCTGGAAGTAAAGACAATAGCTGGTAGTAGACTGTTGTCAGTATAAAATGCCCATCTGTACATGAGTTATAGGGTACTGAATATCAATACCTTTTCCCTATGGCAGTAAAAGGGAAAAGAGAGCCCAGCTAATTACTGGACAGCAAATGCATTAGGAAACAATATTAAGTGGAGAGATCAAAAGGGGAAATAATGAATACAATGACCGTATTCTCCAGCTTTACGGAAATTTGGGTCACTTGTACCATTATACTGTGTGGGTGGCGGTGGTTTAACCTTAAATCTTAATCAGGGCTTTTACATTGGTATCGGGGTAGGAGTAATGGTGTGGGAGTGAAGCAAATTATTGGTTTCCAAGCCAAGACAAGGGAGGACCACTTATGCAGAAAAAAAAATTGGTGATCTGTGTGATTCATCATTATTTAAAACCAGTTGTGTCCAGAGAAATCATGCCTATTATAGCTAAACATGGCCTGGTTTGGAGAACACAATCATACCACATTCATGACTTCTGACTTTTGTATTCAAAAAAAGGTAGGAAGCAACACATATCTATGCTATGACTCAAATTACTTCAGCCAAGAGGGGGTGTAGGGAAAAATTTATCTTCTTTTTACACTCTTTTTTTTTCCAGAACCCTCAGTTCTAGGGGGAAGGAGACCTTTCCCTTTAATAATGTGGAGAGAGATGATAAATATTAAAAAGTTAAAAAGTTGGTTATTGTCATAGATACTTCAGTCTAAACCATACAACAGTCTACCTTTGTCTTCTAAAATTAGAGCAGGGATTGAGTCTGATTTCTTCAAGTTCTGAAAGGAAAGCAACAGGACAGAGAGCCAATAATCTAGGCAGGGAATAAAAAAAAGGAAAGGGTATTTTCTAGGTTTTCTTCTAGGATTTTTACAGTTTGATGTCTTATATTGAAGTTTTTAATCCATTTTCAATAAATTTTTGTATATAAGAATATGTAGGAGTCCAGTTTCATTCATCTGCATATGGATAATCCCCTATCCCACCACTATTTATTGAATAAGGAGTAGCCCTTTCCCTACTGCTTGTTTTTACTGACCTTATCAAATATCAGATAGTTGTGGGTGTGCAGCTTTATTTCTGGGTTTTTCTACTCTGTTTCATTGGTCTATATGTCTATTTTTGTATCAGTATCATACTGTTTTGATTACTGTAAACTTGTAATACAGTTTAATGTCAGGTAGTGTGATTCCCTCAGCTTTGTTCCTCTTGCTTAGAATCTCTTCAGCTATTTAGATTCGTTTTTGATTCTATATGAATTTGGTAATAGTTTTTCCCTAATTCTGTCAAAAAAGATATTGGTAATCTAATAGGGATAGCATTGAGCCTATAGAGTGCTTTCAGCAATGTGGCACTTTTAATGATATTGATTCTTCTAATACATGAGAATGGAAAACTTTTCCATCTGTGTCATCTCTGACTTCTTTCAAGTGTTATGTATTTCTTCTAGAGATGTTTTGATTCATTGATTTGATGTATTCCTAGGTATTTTATTTTTATGTTTTGCTTTTGTAAATGGAATTATACTCTTGATTTTGCTCTTATCTTAAACATTATTTGTGTGGGGAAATGCTGCTTATTTTGGTACATTGATTTTGTATCCTGAAACTTTACTAACGTAATTTATCAGTTCTAGGAGGCTTTTGGCAGAGTCCTTAGAGTTTTCTAGGTATAGAATCATATCATCAGTGAAAACAGATAGTTTGACTTCTTCATTTCCTATTTAGATGCCTTTTATTTTCTTCTTTTGCTTGATCTGTTTGGAACTTCTAGTGACTAAGTTGAATAGGAGTGGAGAAAGTGGGCATCCTTGTCTTGTTCCATTTTTCAGGGGCAGTGCTTTTTGCCCATTCAGTATAATATTGACTGTGGGTTTGTTGTAGATGGCTCTTATTATTTTGAGATATGTTCCTTTGATACATAATTTGTTGAGGGTTTTTATCATGAATGGATATTGGATTTCACCATAAGCCTTTTCTATATTTATTGATATGATCATACGGCTTTTGTTTTTAATTCTCTTTATGTAATAAGTCACATTTATTGATTTATATATGTTGAACCTACCTTGCATCCCAGGCATAAATCCTACTTGATCATGGTGAATTAACCTATTAATTGCTGCTAGATTTGATGTGCTAGTAATTTGTTGAGTATTTTTGCATCTTGGTTCATCAGGGATATTGCCCTGTAGTTTTCTTTTTTCATTGTGCTTTGGCCAGCTTTTGGAATCAGGATGATGTTGGCTTCATAGAATGAGTTAGGGAGGAGTCTCTCCTCCTCTATTTTGAAATAGTTTCAGTAAGATTGGTACCAACTATTCTTTGTAGAATTTGACTCTGAGTCCATCTGGTCCAGGGCTTTTTTTAGTTGGTAAGTTCTTTATTACTAACGCAATTCCAGAACTCATTATCAATCTGTTCAGGATTTCAATATTAGGCTAAGTTTTCAAAAGCAATTACAACAAACATAAAAATTGATAATTGGAAACTGATTAAATTAAAGAGCTTCTACACAGCAAAAGAAACTATCAACTGAGTAAATAGACAACCTACAAAATGGGAGAAAATATTACTAGACTATGTATCTGACAAAGGTCTTGTATCAATAATTGATAAAGAACTCAAATAATTCAACAAATAAAAAACAAATAACCTCATTAAAAATTAGGCAAAGACATGAACAGACAGTTCTCAAAAGATGACATAAAAGTAGCCAACAAACATATGAAAAAATACTCATTATCTGTAATCATCAGGGAAATGCAAATCACAACGAGATACCAGCTCACACCAGTAAAAATGGCTATTATTGAAAAGAAAAACAAAAACAAAGACAAAAACCCACAGACGTCGGAGTGACTGTGGAGAAAAGGGAACGATAATACCCTGTTGGTGGGAATGCAAATTAGTTCAGCCACTGTGGAAAGCAGTTTGGAGATTTCTCAAAGAACTAAAAATATAATTACCATTTGACCCATCAACCGCATTACTGGGTATATGTCCAAGAGAAAAACAATTTTTCTACCAAGAAGACACATCTGCCCATATGTCTATCACAGTGCTATTCACAATAGCAAAGTCATAGAATCAACTCAGAAACCAATCATCAGTGAACTGGATAAAGAAAATGTGGCACATATATACCACGGAATACTATGCAGCCATAAAAAGAATGAAACAATGTCTTTTGCAGGAATATGGATGCAGCTAGTGGCCACTATCCTAAACAAACTAGCGCAGAAACAGAAAACTAAATACTGCATGTTCTCACTTATAAATGGGAGCTAAACGTTGGATACATGTGGACATAAAGATGGGAGCCATAGACACTGAGGACTATAAAAGGGGGAAGGATGGCAGAGAGATAAGTGTTGAAAAACTACCTGTGCTCGCTACCTGGGTGATGGGTTGAACTGTACCCCGAACCTCAGCCTCATGCAATATATCTTTGAGACGAACTTCCACGTGTACTCCCTGAATCTGAAATAAAAGTTAAAAAAAAAATTGGGAAAGGAAATGGAAAGGAAATCAAGGGAAAAGAGACTTCCATGATTTTATGGTAGACTCCCTGTAGAGCTTGTTTTTTTGTTCATAGATTGTGCCTGCATGAGTACACTCTTTCAGTGACTGAAGGGCATAATGCTATGCGTCTACTTATGTAACACCAATGTATATAAAAACTATTGTTTTGAAATTATATTTTTGTTCTTCATAAGGCATACTGTAATGAAATATTGTGCAGTTTTATTCTTCACATTTGATGGCTATTTTACAATTTTTAAGTGAGACAGATGGATAAGACATTAAATATATTTTTAAAGGACAATCTAAATGCAAGTTTATTTATTTAGTGTAAATATATAAGCAACAAAAGGTGTTTGATACAAATGTCAGATATATAAAGAAATAAGTTAGAAAGTTCAGTAGGGTTCCTATGAGGAAAACATTCCAATACTCACAAAAGTAGTTTCTCAAACCTAAATTACCTTTAATTTCTAATGAAAGTAATTGATTTCATCTTATTTAATTATTTAATTATCCAATAAAAATAAAATGTCACAGAGCAAGGCTCAAAGTAAAGAAAGGTTCAGTTTTTGTCTTACAGTGAGGCACACAGTTTAGTTATTAACAAGAAAACATTTTAAGCCATATGCTACTTGTGTTTTTTTTAAGCTAGAAATTAGAATGTGCTAATTAGAATGTGGGCTGCATATAAAAATATACTTCTGTATTGCAAACATGCCTTGATAAGGACCTACACTGAATACAACTAGAAAAAACACTGAGCTATAATTACCACATGAGCCAATAAGTAATTTGCCTTAGTAAATTTTTAAATATATCAAATGACTGGTTCACAAATCATTTAATCACATTGTATGTACCTGTTTGTAATAAAACTTGTATGTGACAAAAGTGACTTGTGTACCAATATCATATAATTATTTCATATTCTTCAGCCCTTAAATTCTTAGCACAAACTTATTTGGGGCTCCTCCCTACTATCTATGCATTGAAGATAATGTCATAAAAACAAAACATAAAAGTCTAGTTTGATCTTAAGTAATATATGGTGATATTTTGGCTCACTAACTAACCACTTGTTAGACTAGCCAGCACTGTTCATCATTCCTTTTGCTAAAATTATTTGTTAATCTGGATTTATTTTACGGAATAGAAAAACATTTTTGAGAGCAGTATATTATTATAGTAGATGTAGTTCAAATAGGTATCATTTAATTGTAACCCTCCTGATTACTTTTATAAAATTAACTTTCTAATAAAAGTTTAAATAGTAGGAGAAAAGCACAGATATTTTTTCCTTAATACATTAATTCATGTATTGAAGTCTAGTAATAGTATATTGCCATTACCACTATTTTCAACAGGGTTATAATTGTTCCCGGACTGTGCAAAAAAAAAAAAAAAATCCTGAATATAAAGGTGAAATTAAACATGTATTGCAGAATTAAAGAGAACAAACATAAAAAAACATTTAGAGAAGAATCAATTTCAATCAAACTCTTTCTTTAATGTTAATGAACAATATTTTAAATTACTATGAAATTTTCAGACCTTTAATAAGAAAGGCAAAAAGCAGAAATAGAGAGTCCAGAGAGGCAATTTTACCTAAAATTGAAATACTCTAAAAATGAAATACTCCTTAAATGATTTAATTTCTTTACCCTTTCGCACTCCTTATTTCTATAGGCATTTCATACATCTCATTTCTTTTTGCTGCTCCAATCCGTGGAATCTTGGAAGTAGGTTAGAAAGTCATTGAGGGAACAGGTATGCAGCATGAATGGTCCATTGAATAAGGAAAGGGATTTCTAGTGAAATGGTATTGATTTATCTTTTTTAAAAAATCTCTTTCATAGTTACCAACTTCATTGCTTAATAAAATAGCCATACATTTTATTAAGCAAAAATGTTATAAATCTAAGTCATTTTTGATGTCACTGTTACTCTCCCATAATTGCGTTCAAAAGCATGGTAGATCAGTTCAAAGAACACAAAATATTTTAACATACGATATTATATTTCCTTATGAGTTCAAGTTAGCTTACTATGTGGAAATCATGTCAATTTCTCATACAGTTCTGGAAATACCACATTTTATTTAACCACCTGTCTTGACATTGACTAGGAAATGAATGATAAATGGACCTAGACAACACATTCACACTAAAAACAGCTTGCAAGAAAATGCATATCTTTCCAGTGATGAATAAGAAGCATTGCTTACTATTCTGCCAAGGATTTACCATGTCATTTGTTGGAAAGCCATGTATTGACATTGATTTTAATTGGTCCCCAATCAAATGCCGTATCTTGACATAAGATTGAGTTATGGTCATCACCGATCATCAGCACTCTAAATATTGATGTAACATTGCTTTGCATTGGAGTTTAAAATTAAAGTTAATACGCAAGATGTGAAGTAGAAGCAGTATGAGCCAGATAGAAGTTACTAGAGAATTCTGTGACTGAGAACAAATATGACACACAGAGTTGGATGACATCTTTCTTTAAAATTCTAAGAATAATTATTATATTTTGAAGGCTAAAAATCAGTTTCCCATGGTTCGAAGCTAGTAAGTTTCCATAGTGAGCACTGAGAATTACAGAGACAAATACTGTTAAGTTAATGATGACAAATACATTCCCATTTTTAGCATTTATGTTCAAATAAGTCAATCATTGTGTTTTACTGTGTCTAATAGCATTTACATTTAGGGAAAAGATAGAGTTTCTCCAGAATAAGATTAAAAAAAAAAGTAAAAACACATCTCATCTCTCCCCTAAACAATAGATGATTATATTCCAAGTCATTTTTGCTCCCAAAGATATGTTGAATTTGGAAGGCTGTAAATATACTCTGAGGTATCTTAGCAGGCTTGATTGTTGTACCAAGAAAATGTCCCATGCAAAATTTTCTAGGTAAGAAAGATGAGATAGAAAGGCCTAGAAAAAATAGCTTCTAGCTCTTTGTTCTTCCCTATAATCAATAGGATATAAAACAATAGAAAAAAATATATATTTTTCTTTGTAAAATATACTTTATATGGAGTATAGGATGTAATGAAAACAATGAGACTTGGCTTTTGACTGAACTTAACTCTCATAATTAAGCTTACTTAATCTTTACAATACTTGTTGTTATGCCCATATTCCATATAAAACATATTTTTCAGAGAGGTTAATTGACTTTCCCAAAATCACAGAGTTTACAAATACTAAAGCTAAAATTCAAACCTAAGGCAACTTAGCATAAAAGCTTATGTTCATTACCACACTATCTAATTAACAAAGAGCTTATTCCCTGACGCAACCCCATGGTTCCACAGAAATGAATATTATATACACTTAAGCGTTGCATTTCACTCCATTCCCCATTTTCTCCCCTTCCCCCCGCAAAAGAAGGATATATTCAAACACATTGGAAAATATATAGAATATTTTTTTCTTACTTGAAGAAAAAAATGAGTTTGGCATAGTTAAGTTCCTTGCCTAAGGTCACACAGCAAGTGGCTAGCAAAACTTAAATGAAAATATAAAAGTAATTTAAACATATCTAACAGTGGAGATTATAATTTATAATACACACACTATTTGAATGTATCTTTCCTGCTGGGGGCATTTGATTAAAAAAAGACAAGGGGAAGTGTAATCAAATTATCTATTTAAACTACCTTGCCCTAGAGAGAATATGGATTTAATAATGTAATAGCAGGTCCAGTGGAAAAATATGATGCATGATTTTTATAATGAAGAGCCATTGCTATTTTATTTTCTGCTCCCCAGTGAAAAAGCCAGAAGTTGAAATGAAAATAGAAAATAAATTGTAACCATATACAATATATTTACCTACTGATATTGCTGTAGAAGTCATTCATTATTCCTTTTAAGAAATCACACATCAACCCGTTAGAGCCGAACTGTATCCTGATGTTCCTTCAGATGAGAAAAATTTAACCTTTATCTTATAGAATTTTACTACAGGAAAACAACAACTATCAGAGAGTCTAGAAGAAAATAAGTAGCAATACATAAATATATGTTCTTTTTTTTTTTTTTTTTTTCAGACAGAATTTCGCTCTTGTTGCCCAGGCTTGAGTGCAATGGTGTGATCTCGGCTCACTGCAACCTCCACCTCCCAGGTTCAAGTGATTGTCCTGTCTCAGCCTCCCGAGTAGCTGGGATTACAGGCACGTGCCTCCATGCCCTGCTAATTTTTGTATTTTTGGTAGAGACGGGGTTTCATCATATTGGTCAGGCTGGTCTCAAACTCCTGACCAAAGGTGATCTGCCCGCCTCTGCCTCCCAAAGTGCTGGGATTACAGGCGTCAACCACCGCGTCTGGCCGGAGTTTTATTTTATTTCATGTCCTTTGGTTTATTTATTTGATAGCTCAGGCACTATATGAATAATATTTGCTTAAGAACATTTTATTTTTGTGTGTCATTAGAGATAAAACTTCCTTTTATCAGTTTTATTTTTTCTACTCCTTTCAAACACAGAGAAATGATGGACCCTATTTTAGCTTTGAAAAGTCTCTAAACTCCTTAATTTGTTTTTACAAATAAATGTCCTATTTCCCATGTCCTGTGGTTATTCCTTTTACCTCTTTTGTAAGGTTATCCATTCCTTCTCATTCTTTAAATATTCTTATGTTTTGGTCTTAGTCCACACAGCTCACCAAAATCTTGTAAATTTTTATTTAAAAAGTGTATTCCATATGAAAAGGAAATATATCACATTGAAAAATTCTAAGTATTTGATATGTTTCATTTTCTCTGCAGAAGTGGAGCCCACAGGTTTAGTTAAAAATAAATCAAGTTTAAATAATAATAAAATCATTATATTAATTTTGTGGCAGAAACGATTTTATTATTTTAATTTTTTTTGCCACAATAGTAAAATTGTTTATATCTTTACAAGGGCAACATGGGAAATCACAGTACAAACTGTTCCCAAGCAGCCAAACTCCTGGCAAATACATAGGATTAGAGGAGGAGTCCTTGGATAAAAGATATTTACAGCAAACATTCCTGGCAGATGCAGATAGGATATGGAGCTAATGAAGCTCAAGCTTTGGGTACTATCAGGTGTATGTGCACTTTCTAAGGCTTTGGGAAGAGGCAGCAGAATGTCTTTACATGATCATATATTGCTAACAAATAAGTAGCAAAAAATATATTTAAAAAGTGTACGATGCCTTGTATTTTTGGTTTCCTTCTCTTAAAGAGTACTCTCAAATTATACAAAATTCAGTCCTGCAAAATTTCATTCCACACATGACTTCTGATGTGTAATCTGGGATATAAAATTAATATGTTCCAGGAATACAGCAACTCATTATACGTTCTTGGCAATGCAAAAAGCATCAAAGTTTGCCTGTTCAATCTCACAATAAAATGACTTGAAATTCTTAAAATGTGTTAATATTATGCTTTCTAAAAATGTTCTTTTATGTTCCTTTCAAATTGGCAATTAAAAATAAAGTAACTTTGTTAAAATATAAGTTAAATAAAATTAAATGCATCCATATCTAAGAATATGTTTTCATGAATGTATACACATTTGTAAACAAAATTACATTCAAGATATAGAGGAGGGCTATTTACAGCATGAGAGGATAAGAAACTTTGTGGACCTGTTTATCAAAGAAACTGGTGAAAATTATTGAAAAACATTTTAAGTATCTGGAATTGCTAGAAAGGCACATGACAAATAAAGAAACATTCATTCAAGAAAATCTACTAACGCTCAGTAAGAACTGTTAAGAGTTTGTGGTGTCTAAACCAAGATTGTGCTCTCCCAACCTTCTCTCAGCTCACTGGGACACAAATTCTAATCAAAACCAATACAGTAAGAACACAGGGCTGGCCGGGTGTGGTGGCTCACGCCTGTAATCCCAGCACTTTGGGAGGCTGAGGCGGGCGGATGACGAGATCAGGAGATCGAGACCATCCTGGCTAACATGGTGAAACCCAGTCTCTACTAAAAATACAAAAAAAAAAAACAAACAAAAAAAACATTAGCCGGGCGTGGTGGCCGCGCCTGTAGTCCCAGCTACTCGGGAGGCTGAGGCAGGAGAATGGCGTGAACCCGGGAGGCGGAGCTTGCAGTGAGCCCAGATCACGCCACTGCACTCCAGCCTGGGGACAGAGCGAGACTCTATCTCAAAAAAACAAAACAAAACAAAAAAACAAGAACACAGGGCATTTTCTCCTTCTGTCCTGGAGTCAGAAGACTATTTTCCATTTTGGGAGGATCAGGTTGTGATTCTCCCATTCTGCCCCCAGGCTACACTTTGAGTGGGTTTAATCAAGAGGAGGAAGGCTTTTTTGGTGTTTTGTTTTGTTTGTTTGTTGTTTTTTTCTTTCCATCCAGCACTCAGCTTGCAAGTGAAAATCTATTTAGTTGCAGCATCACTGAGAATACTAGACTTATGATCACCCTTGCCTAGGCTCACAGCATGGGTGTTCCACACCTTGAAAGGCAAGCTGAGGATATCTGGGGCTGTGTTGTCTCATTCATGAAGAGACTCAATAATTAAAGCCAAGGGCATCATTCAGACAGAAACACACTATTGTTTCTGCTCCCAGAGCCAGAGCCATGGTTCAGAGACTGTGCCTGGGAAGAAAAGCAGCCTTCAAAACAAATTGTTCCAAATTGCTTCCAAAGGAACTGACTTCATTTGCAACACATAATGTAGAGAGTTCAAGCCTAAAGGTACTATCACAAATAGGAAATTGTGATGAATGACAATTGGGAGGGATTGATAGATTCATTGGAGGTAGAGGCTAAATTGCAGGCTAACTAGTTTGCTGGAGTAAAACAGGGAAAGAGGTATAGAAATAACATTCCTGGGGTTAGAAGAAATCTCAGACACTGACATAAGTAACTACTCCATCAGAGGTGCCTGAATTCAATTGGATTAGTCTGTGAGGCAATTTTTGCTCGAGGACATTACCGAAGACAATAGAGCAAAGAGCATTAGTGAGTTTATGCTATATTATCTGAAATATCCAGTATTCCACAACAACAACAAAATGTGAGACATGCACAGAAAAAGGAAAATCTCATCCACACATAAGGGGAAGAAATCGCAGACAAGACACTTCTGTGAGAGTGATCAAATGTTGGCTATAACAGAAAAAGTATTCAAAATAGCCACTCTAAATGTTCAAACAACTAAAGAAAGCCATAATTAAAAAGTAAAAGAAAGTATGATGATAATGTCATATCAAATAGAGAATAAAAATAGAAATTATAAAAAAGAATCAAATGTGAATTTTGGAATTAAAAAAATATAGTAACCTAAATTAAAAATTCATTAGAGGGACTCAATAATAGTTTTAAATTGGAAGAAGAAAGACCTACTATACTTAAAGATAGACTGATAGGGAATGTTGAAGCCAAAGAATAGAGAAAAATAAAGTGAACAGATCCTCAAAGAAATCTGAGCCACCATTAGGTCACCAACATAGACATTATGGGAATGCCAGAGGATCAGAAATAGAGAAAGTAGCAGAAAAAAAAATTATAGAAGTAATGGATAAATACTTCCCAGATTTATTGGATGGCAGTAATGCATCACAAGACTGTATTAAGATGGCAGTACTCTCCACATTGGTCTACAGATTCAACACAACCCCTACTAGAATTCCAACTTTGTAAAAATGAATATGGAAATACAAGGGATCAGAACAGCCAAAACAATCCTGAAAAAAAGAAGAAATTTGGAGGGCTGGCACTCCTTGATTTTAGAATTTACTACAAAGCAATAATAATCGAGACAGTGTAGTACTGGCATTAAGATTTGCAGTGCTCTGGCTGTAAAACCTAATGAAATAGAATCAAGATTCTAGCAATAAACCTTTGGGTTTATAATTGACAAATTTTTGGCAGTGTGCTAAGGTTATTCAATGGATATAGAATGATACTTTTCAGCAAATAGCTCAAGAACAACTGGACAGCCACATGTAAAAAAATAAATTTTGACCTAAATTTATGGCATATACAATAATTACCTCAAAGTGTATCAATGAGTAATTGTTAATGCTAAAAGTGTAAAGCTCATAGAGAAAGACATAAATCTTCAGGATCCCACATTTGGCAATGAAGCCTTAGATATGGTACCTAAAGCATGGGTTAAAAAATAAAGATAAATTAGACTTCATGATGTTTAAAATATTTTGTGCTTCAAAAGACATTTTCAGGAATAAATAAGTAACTCACAGCAAAGAAGAAAATAAGTGCCAATCATGTATTTAACAAACAGCTCATATCCAGAATACATAAAGAACTCTTACAACTCAACAATAAAAATAGTCATTTAAAAAGTGGGGACTGGGCATGGTGGCTCACACCTGTAATCCCAGCACTTTGGGAGGCCAAGGTGGGCAGATCACGAGGTCAGGAGATCAAGACCATCCTGGCTAACACGGTGAAACCCCGTCTCTACTAAAAATACAAAAAATTAGCCTGGCATGATGGTGGGCACCTGTAGTCCCAGCTACTCGGGAGGCTGAGGCAGGAGAACAGCATGAACCTGGGAGGTGGAACTTGCAGTGAGCCAAGATTGCACCACTGCACTCCAGCCTGGGGGACAGAGGGAGACTCCGTCTCAAAAAAAAAATAGTAAATAATAAATAAAATAAATAAATAATTTAAAAAATGGGAAAAGGATCTGAATAGATATTTATCCAAAGAAGATATACGAATGGGTAATAAACACGTGAGAAAATGCTTAATATCATTAGTCATCAGGGAAATACAAATTAAAGTGAGATACTACTTCATACTTACTAACGTGGCTATAATAAGAAAAAGACAGGCAATAACAAGTTTTGCTAAGGATATGGAGAAACTGGAACCCTCCTACACTGCTGGTGACAAAGTAAAATAGTGCCACAGCTTTGGAAAACAGTTTGGCAGTTTTTCAAGCAATCAAACATAGAGTTAAACTATACCTCAGCAATACCACTGCTAGGTATATAGTGTCCCCAGATTAGAACATATGTTTTGCTAAATTGTACATAAAGGGATAAGCAGTATTAGACATAATAGCCAAACATGGAAACCATTCAATGCTTATTAAGTTATAAATGGCTAAACTAAATGTGGTTGTCCTAGTCTGCTTGGGCTACCATAATAAAATACCATACACTGGGTAGATAAAAGAAATTTTTTTTTCCCACAGTTCTGAAGACTGAAAGTCCAGGACAAAGTGCTGGCATGGTCAGGTTTTGGCGAGGGCTCTCTTCCTGGTTTTTAGTTGGCCACTCTCTCACTGTACCGTCACATAACCTTTCCTTAGTGCATGCACATAGGTCTTTCTCTTTTTCTAAGACCACCTATTGGACCCACTCTTATGATTCCATTTACCCTTATTTCTGCCTAAAAGACCTGTGTCCAAATACAGTCGCATTAATGTCAGTATATTTTGACATAATCTAATAGTATTTTTTTAACCAAAAACAGGAATCCATTTTTTTTACATGAGATTATCACTGAAAAAAGGAAATGTTTAAAATGTAAGGACTAATTTTATTTATATTTATAAATACAAATTTACAAATTTGGAAAATACACTTGATCCCCACAATATTGCCTCTTATGTAGTTTTATTCATTGCGGCTTCAACATATGAACATGGCAGAGACATAATTTGATCCAAAGTAGTGGTATATCCATACAATGGGATTTTACTCAGCTACATCAAAAATGCACTGACACTGCAACATGAATGAGCCTTGAAATCATCATGCTAAGTGAAAGAAGCCAGGTACAAATGGCCACATATCTTATGATTCATTTTATATAGAATATCTAGAATAGGCCAATCTATAGAGACTCAAAATGCATTAGTCTTAGTTGCTGAGGGCTGTTACAGGAAGATGAGGGGTTAGGAGGTGAATGATAGTGAAAGTATGTCATTGCTTTTTGAAATGAGGAAATGTTCTAAAATTCACTGTAGTGATGATTGTTATCTCTGTGAATATACTAAAAATTCTTGAATTATATACCTTAAATATGTGAATTGTAAGACGTGAATTAAATCTAAATAATGCTACTATAAAATTATATGGAATATTTCCCAAAATATTTACCTAGACCATACCCTAACCCTGCCCCAGGCAACATCTGATCTTGATTGCATTATATGCTAGGTTTGTATTTTTGAGAATGTCACATACACAAAATCACAGTGGATGTTTGCTTTTGTTTCTAGCTTCTTTTGTTTAGCATAATGTGTTTGAGAATCATCCATATTTTGTGCATTGTTAGTGTCCTTTTGTTGTTGAACAGCATTACATTAATGGGTATAACACAATTAGTTTATCCATTCTCTTGTTAATGAACATTTGGGTTGATTTCAGTTTGGGAATTTTATGAATAAATCTGCCCTAAAACATTTCTGTTTAATAATTTGTATGGACATATGTTTTCATTTCTCTTTCTGGATACTTACAAGAGTAACTACTGAATTCTATGAGAAATATATGTATCAATGCAATACAATGGCAATAACTATTGGCTGATTACTATGTGCTGGGCATTGTTTTAAACTCTTTACATCTTCATAGTCATTCAATTTTCACAAAACCTGAAAAATAGTTTGCTAATAGCATTTCTTTGTTATTATACATATATTATTAATTATATATATAGTAAAGTTACAAGACATTTTACTAATTTATGTAACTTATATTCTTATCTTCATTTTGTATCTTAGAAGGCTAGCATATAGTTTTTTTCATAGCAATGCTTGGCAAAATACATAGACTACCTTAGCATAAACATACATAGTAAAGTTTCAATGTATCTTAAAATCTAAGAGTAGTTTTTATCAAGAACAGAAATGCAATTTTTTACATGAGATTATCATTTAAAAAAGTATTTAAAATGTGAGGACAAATTTTATAACCAGAAAATATATTTTGATCCTACAGTGTTGTCTCTTCTGGAGTTTGATTCATTAGCTGTCTTCCTTTTTTGTATCTGCAATCTGTCCTCTATTAATTTCTCCTTCTCAGTTTACATATATATCCAAGAAACTTTCATCAACAGCAATAATAATAAAGATTACATTTAACGTTGTCTTCCAACTAGTATATATCACACTATCATTATTTAGTTGTTTTTGGAAAATTTCTAACAGGATTGTTTATCTTATTCCCTTTGTGTTTTAATTGTTGATGTACAACACCTACAACTTGATTCTAATGAGAGTATTCTGAAAGAACTGACCAATGTTCTTAATTACAGATCCCCTCTTGCTTCTCAAATATGTAAGAGTTATCTTTTTTACAGTTGAGTTGTATTCCATGGCATAACTGAAATTAATTTATCATTTAATTGGTAAATAAAACTGTATATATGTATGATGCACAACATGAGATTTTGATATATGTATACATTGTGGAATGACTAAATCAGGCTAATATATCTATAATTTACATAACTAATATTCTTTTGTGGTGAAAACATTTAAATCTATTCTCTTAACAGTTTCTAAGTGTATAATACATTGTTATAAACTATAGTCACCATATTGTACAATAGATCCAGTGAATTTATTCCTTCTGTCATCTAATTAGTATCTTCCCAATCCCTCTCTTCCCTAGTCTCTGGTAACCAACATTCTAATCCCTGGTTCTAATTCCACATATAAGTGATGTAATGTGGTATTTGTCTTTCTGTGCCTGACTTCACTTAACATAATGTTCTCCAGAGTTATTCATGTTGTCCCAAATGTCACAATTTCCTTCTTTTTTTAAAGGCTGGAGAGTATTTTATTGTGTGTATATACACCACATTTTATTTATCCAGTCATCTGTTTATGCACCTTTCTTTTTTTTTTTTGAGACAGAGTCTTGCTCTGTCACCCAGGCTGGAGTGCAGTGGTGCGATCTCAGCTCACTGCAAGCTTCGCCTCCTGGGTTCACACCATTCCCCCGTCTCAGCCTCCTGAGTGGCTGGGACTACAGGTGCCCGACACCACACCCGGGTAATTTTTTTTTATTTTTGTATTTTAGTAGAGAGGGGGTTTCACCGTGTTAGCCAGGATGGTCTCGATCTCCTGACCTTGTGGTCCGCCCGCTTCAGCCTCCCAAAGTGCTGGGATTACAAGCGTGAGCCACCGCGCCTGGCCTGTTAATGCATTTTTAGGTTGATTCCACATGTTGGCTATCATGAATAATGCTGCAATGGACATGGGAGTGCAGATATCTCTTCCAAATACTTCTTTTCTTATGTATATACATGTATTCTGTAGTGGAATTGCTAGATCTTATGGTAATTCTATTTTAATACTTTGATACCTTCACACTTTTGCCATAATGGCTATACTAATTTACGTTTGTAACAACAGTGTACAAGGGTTTCTTTTTCTCCATATTCTCACTGATATTGTTATCTCTTGTCCTTTTGAGAATAGCCATTCAATTTGAACGTGCAGGTTTGTTACATAGGTATACGTGTGCCATGGTGGTTTGCTGCACCTATTGATCTGTCCTCTAAGTTCCCTCCTCTCACTCACCACCCCCTAACAGGCTCTGGTGTGTGATGTTCCCCTCCCTGTGTCCATGGGTTCTCATTGTTCAACTCTCACTTATGAAAAAGAACATGTGGTGTTTGTTTTTCTGTTTCTGTGTTAGCTTGCTTAGGATAATAGCTTCCAGCTTCATCCATGTCCTTGGAAAGGACATGATCTCATTTATTTTTATGGCTGCATATTATTCCATAGTGTATATGTACCACATTTTCTTCAACAAGTCCATCATTGATGCGCATTTGGGTTGGTTCCATGACTTTGCTATTGTAAATAGTGTTCCAATAAACATACGTGTGCATGTGTCTTTATAGTACAATGATTTATATTCTTTTGGGTCTATACCCAGTAATGGGATTGCTGGGTCAAATGGTATTTCTGGTTCTAGATTCTTGAGGAATCACCACACTGTCTTCCACAATGCTTGAATTAATTTACATTCTCACCAACAATGTAAAAGTGTTCCTGTTTCTCCACAGCCCTGCAAGCATCTATTGTTTCTTGACTTTTTAATAATTGCCATTCTGACCGGTGTGAGATGGTATCTCATTGTGATTTTCATTTGCATTTCTCTAATGATCAGTGATGTTGAGCTTTTTTTCACATGTTTGTTGGCCATGTAAATGTCTTCTTTTGAGAAGAGTCTGTTCATATACTTTGCCCACTTTTCCATGGGGTTGTTTATTTCTTGTAAATTTGTTTACGCTCCTTATAAATTCTGGATATTAGACTTCTGTCAGATGAGTACCTTGCAAAATTTTTCTCCCATTCTGTAGGTTGCCTGTTCAATCTGATGATAATTTCTTTTGCTGTGTAGAAGCTCTTTAATTAGAGCCCATTTGTCAGTTTTGACTTTTGTTGCCGTTGCTTTTGGTATTTTAGTCATAAAGTCTTTGCCCATGCCTGTGTCCTGAATGCCTGGGTTTTCTTCCAGGGTTTTTGTGGTTTTGGGTTTTACATTTAAGCCTTTAATTCATCTTGAGTTAATTTTTGTATAAGGTGTAACGAAAGGGTCCTGTTTCTGTTTTCTGCACGTGGCTAAGCAGTTTTCTCAGCACCATTTATTGAACAGGTGACCCTTTCTCCATCGCTTGTTTTTGTCAGGTTTGTCAAAGATCAGATGGTTGTAGATGTGTGGTGTTATTTCTGAGGGCTCTGTTCTGTTCCATTGGTCTATATATCTGTTTTGGTATCAGTACCAGGATTCTTTGGCTACTGTAGCCTTGAAGTATAATTTGAAATCAGGTAGCATGATGCCTCCAGCTTTGTTCTTTTTGCTTAGGATTTTCTTGGCTATGCTGGCTCTTTTTTGGTTCCATAGGAAATATAAAGTAGTTTTTTCTCATTCTGTGAAGAATGTCAATGGTAGTTTTTTCTAAAATGGTAGTTTGATGGGATTAGCATTGAGTCTATACATTACTTTGGGTGGTATGGCCATTTTCATGATGTTGATTCTTCCTAACCATGAGCATGGAATGTTTTTCCATTTGGTTGTGTCCTCTTTTATTTCCTTGAGCAGTGGTTTGTAGTTCTCCTTGAAGAGGTCCTTTACATCCCTCATAAGTTTTATTCCTAGGTATTTTCTTCTCTTTGTAGCAATTGTGAACTGGAGTTCATTCTTGATTTGGTTCTGTGCTTGTCTATTTTTGGTGTAAAGGAATGCTCGTGATTTTTGCACATTGATTTTGTATCCTGAGATTTTGCTGATGTTGCTTATCAGCTTATGGAGTTTTAAGGCGGAGATGATGGGGTTTTCTAAATATATAATCATGTCATCTGCAGAGACTATTTAACTTTCTCTCCCTCTAATTGAATACCCTTTATTTCTTTCTGTTGCCTGATTGCTCCAACCAGATCTTCCAATAGTATGTTGCATAGGAGTGGTGAGAGAGGGCATTCTTGTCTTGTACCAGTTTTCAAAGGGAATGATTCCAGATTTGCCCATTCAATATGATATTGATTGTGGGTCTGTCATAAATAGTTCTTATTATTTTGAGATATATCACATCAATATCTAGTTCATTGAGAGTTTTTAACATGAAGGGATGTTAAGTTGTATCAAAGGACATTTTTGCATCTATTGAGATAATCACGTGGTTTTTGTCTTTCGGTCTGTTTATATGATGGATTACATGTATTGATTTGCATATGTTGAACCAGCCTTGCATCCCAGGGGTGAAGCCGACTTGATTATGTTGGGTAAGTTTTTCGATGTGCTGCTGGATTCAGTTGCCAGTATCTTATTGAGGATTTTCACGTTGGTGCTCATCAGGGGTATTGGCCTGAAGTTTTATTTGTTGTCGTTGTGGTGATGGCTCTGCCAGGTTTTGGTGTCAGGATGATGCTGGCCTCATGAAATGAGTTAGAGAGGACTCCCTCCTTTTCAGTTGTTTGGAATAGTTTCAGAAGGAATGGTACCAGCTCCTCTTTCTACCTCTGGTAGAATTCGGCCGTGAATCCATCTGGTCCTGGGCTTTTTTTGGTTAGTAGTCTATTAATTACTGCCTCAATTTCAGAACTTGTTCTTGGTCTATTAAGGGAATTGACTTCTTCCTGGTTTAGTCCTGGGAGGCTGTATGTGTCCAGAAATTTATCC
This sequence comes from Pongo pygmaeus, assembly GCF_028885625.2. NCBI lineage: Eukaryota > Metazoa > Chordata > Mammalia > Primates > Hominidae > Pongo > Pongo pygmaeus. The sequence continues at coordinate 12,786,546 of NC_085930.1, read as the reverse complement.
ATTTCTTCTAGATTTTTCAGTTTATTTGTGCAGAGCTGTTTATAGTGTTATCTGATAATAGTTTATATTTCTGTGGGGGTCAGTGGTGATATATACTTTATCATTTTTTACTGATTCTTCTCTCTTTTCTTCTTTATTTGTCTAGCTAGTGAACTATTTATTTTGTTAAATTTTGCCAAAAAAATAGTTCCGGGTTTGTCAATCTTTTGGAGGGTTTTTTTTGTGACTCTATCTCCTTCAATTCTGCTCTGATTTTAGTTATTTCTTGTCTTCTGCTAGCTTTTGTATTAGTTTGCTCTTGCCTCTCTAGCTCTTTTAATTGTGATGTTAGGGTGTTGATGTGAGATCTTTCTAGCTTTCTGATGTGGGCATTTAGTGCTGTAAATTTCCCTCTTAACACTGCTTTATCTGTATCCCAGAGATTCCAGTACATTGTCTCTTTGTTCTCATTGGTTTTGGAAAACTTCTTGATTTCTGCCTTAATTTCATTATTTACACAGGAGTCATTCAGGAGCAGGTTGTTCAATTTCCATGTAATTGTGTGGTTTTGAGTGAGTTTCTCAATCCTAAGTTCTAATTTGATTGCACTGTGGTCTGAGAGACTGTTTGTTATGATTTCAGGTCTTTTGCATATGCTGAGGTATGTTTTACTTCCAATTATGTGGTCGATTTTAGAATAAGTGCCATGTGGCACTGAGAAGAATGTATATTCTGTTGATTGGGATGGGGAGTTCTGTAGATGTCTATTAAGTCCACTTGATCCAGAGCTGAGTTCAAGTCCTGAATATCCTTGTTAATTTTCTGTCTCATTGATCTAATACTGACAGTATGGTGTTAAAGTCTCCCACAATTATTGTGTGGGTGTCTAAGTGTCTTTTAGGTCTCTAAGAACTTGTTTTGTGAATCTGGGTGCTCCTGTATCAGGTGCATCTATATTTAGGAGAGTTAGTTCTTCTTGTTGAATTGTTCCCTTTACCATTATCTAACGCCTTTCTTTGTATTTCTTTATCTTTGTTGGTTTAAACTGTGTTTTGTTAGAGACTAGGATTTCAACCCCTGCATTTTTTTTCTTTCCATTTGCTTGGTAAATTTTCCTCTATCCCTTTATTTTGAGCTTATATGTGTCTTTGCACATAAGATGGGTCTCCTGAATATAACACTGATGGGTCTTGACTCTTTATCCAATTTGCCAGTCTGTGTCTTTTATTTGGGACTTTTAGACCATTTACATTTAAGGTTAGTATCATTATGTGTGAATTTGATCCTATAATCATGATGCTATCTGGTTATTTGCACACAAGTTGATGCAGTTTCTTCACAGTCATTGGTCTTTATATTTTGGTGTGTTTTTGCAGTGGCTGCTACCAGTTCTTTTCTTTCCATATTTAGTGCTTCCTTCAAGAGCTTTTGCCAGGCAGGCCTGGTGGTGATGAAATTCCTCAGCATTTGCTCATCTGGAAAGGATTTTATTTCTCCTTCGCTTACAGTTTGGCTCAATATGAAATTCTGGGTGGAAAATTCTTTTCTCTAAGAATGTTGAATATTGGGCCCCAGTCTCTTCTGGCTTGTAGGGTTTCTGCTGAGGGGTCCACTATTAGTCTGATTGGCTTCCCTTTGTAGGTAAACTGGTCTTTCTTTCTGGCTACCTTTAACATTTTTTTCCTTCATTTTAACCTTGGAGAATCTGAAGATTATGTGTCCTGGGGTTGATCTTCTCATGGAGTATCCTAGTGGTGTTCTCTGTATTTCCTGAATTTGCATATTGGCCTGTCTTGCTAGGTTGCAGAATTTCTCCTAGATAATATCCTAAAGGGTGTTTTCCAGCCTGTTTTCATTCTACCCATCTCCTTCTGGTGCTCCAATCAATCACAGGTTCAGTCTTTTTACATAGCCCCATATTTCTTGAAGGCTTTGGTCGTTCCTTTCCTTTCTTTTTTCTCTAATCTTGTCTGCATGCCTTATTTCAGCAAGGTGCTCTTCAAACTCTGATATCCTTTCTTCTGCTTGGTTGATTCAGCTATTGATACTTGTGTATCCTTCACAGAGTTCTCATGCTGTGTTTTTCGGCTCCATTAGGTCATTTATGTTCCTCTTTTAACTGGTTATTCTAGTTAGCAGCTCCTCTAATGTTTTATTAAGGTTCTTAGCTTCTTTGAATTGGGGTAGAACATGCTCCTTTCGCTCAGCAGAATTTTTTACTGCCCATCTTCTGAAGCCTACTTCTGCCCAGTCATCAATCTTATCCTCCGTCCAGTTCTGTGCCCTTGCTGGAGAGGCACTGTGATCATTTGGTGGAGGAAAAGCACTCTGGCCTTTTGGGTTTTCAGTGTTTTTTCATTGATTCTTTCTCATCATCATGAGTTTGTCTAGTTTGGATCTTTGAGGCTGCTGACTCTTGGATTGGGTTTTTGTGGGGACTTTTTGTTGTTGTTGATGCTGTTGTTGTTGCTTTCTGTTTGTTTTTCTTTCAATGATCCAGTCCCTCTTCTGTAGGGCTCCTGCTGTTTGCTTGGGGTTCACTTCAGGTTCTTTTCATCTGGTTCACTCCCTTGCCTGGAGATGTCACCCAAGGAGGCTGGAGAACAGCAAGGATGTGTGCCTGCTTCTTCTTCTTCTGGGATCTCTGACCTCAAGGGACACCAAACTGATGTCAGTAGGATTGTTCCTGTATAGGGTGTCTGAAAACCCTTATTGGAGGGTCTGACTCAGTTGGGTGGCACAAGGAGCAGGACGTGTTTAATGAAGCACTTTGTCCCTTGGTGGAGGGGGTGTGCTTCGCTGGGGGGAAATCCACTCATCTGGGCTGCCTGGATTCCTCAAAACTACCAGGAGGAAAGACTAAGTTTTCTGGTCTGCAGAGACTGCGGCCACTCCTCCCCCTAGGGGCTCAGGCCCAGGAGATCAGGGTTCTGTCCCTGAGCCTCTGGCTGGAGTTATTGAAGTTCCTGCAGGGAGTCTTGGCCCAGTGAGAAAGGATGTGTCAGGGTCAGGCCTGAAGAGGTGTTCTGGCCATAGTCTGCCACAGCTGGTGTGTTAGGCTTTGGGTGACACCTCGTGGGGACCAAGCTGTCCAGCCTCCCTGGCTCCAGCAGGGGAAAAGCATGGCTTGGAGTTATAGAGATGGATGCCACACTTCCCCAACCCAGGAAGCCTAGCATGTTAGGCAGTTATGAGTCCCAGTGCGGCTGCTGCCCCTCCCATAAGGAGCTCAAATGGCTTAGACCACAGGCAGTTGCAGCTGTGGTGATGGTTGCCCCTTTCCCTGGGAGCTGGGCAGACTTAAGCAGATACTAGCTGAGATGCTGTTGAGAATCTGCACAGTTCTCGGGTTGGCAACGCAGGCCCAGGTAGCGTGGGTTCACAAGGGGGACTTTTTGATCCATGGGTTACACAGTTCCGTGGAAAAAGCACAGTTTCCCCAGCTGGGTAGCGTGCTCACTCAGAGCCTCCCTTGGCTGAGGAGTAGGGGCTCTCCTGTCCCGTGTGGCTCTCAGGAGGGCCTCTGCACCACACTGCTCTGCCTTCCTCTCCGTGGATCATGCCAGCCGTCTAGTCAGTTCTGATGCAAGAACCTGGATACCTCAGTTGCTGGTGCAGGATTCACACACTAATTATAATTCTTTTCGATGGGAGCCTCTGATCGCTGCTTCTTCTCGTCAGCCATCTGATGTTAACATTTTGTCGTGTACCTGTTGTTCATTTGTTGTTTTCTTTTGAGAAACGTCCTTGGTCCATTTTTTAAAATTAGGTTATTTGTTTTCTTACTACTGAGATGTTTGAGTTCCTTATGTATTTTGGATATTAACCCCTTGTCAGATGTATGGTTCACAAATATTTTCTCTCATTCTGTAGATTGTCTTTTTACCCTGTTGATTGTTTCCCTTACTATGCAGAAGCTTGAGAGTTCTAACATTTATTTCTCCTGTCTACATTTCCTACAAAATTATATCCATTCCAAAGTGTTATATAACTGTGGTTATACACTAAAGATTACCTAAAATATCATTAGATGTCTACCTCAAGATTCAGACTGTATTTTTCACTGCTTAATTGGCATCTCCACCTAACTGTCCAGTAGGTTGTTCAGACTCAATGCATAAAAAGCATAATTTCTTCCATCTTACCCACTCCTCAGCCAAACAATATTAATGATGATGATGATGATGATGGTGAAGATAATGCTGATAATGATAAAGACTCAAAACACACCTACCATTTCTTCTCTTTCTCCTCCTTAATTAGGAGTGTTGTAATGTAACCATTTGCTAAGTCCTATACATACTCTCTCAAGATATCCCTCTAGTCATTGCCTTTTCTCTTATTTTATTCAGATATATTCCTATTTATGCCATGTCTCACCTTGTTTTTAGAATAATACCTTTAAATTGATTTTCATATAACTACCCTTTTCTCTCTCTCTCTCCAATTCTCCAGATAATCATTTGTATAGTATTAAAAGCTAATCTGATTATGTCACGCTTTTTCTTAAAGTGTTTTGCAACTGCTTTTGGGGTAAAACCCAAAGTTCTGGGCCTATAATATGAGGCTTCCCATCATCAAGAGCCAAACTACATTTGCAACTTTGTCTCCTATACATTATCTGACCACAGAAAGTTATATACCACATAATACAATACAATGCCTTCAATAAAACTGACTATGCACATATTTCCTCTTTATAAACACGTAAAAACTAGATAAAGAATTACTTAGAAAAATATTCTTATTATCTGACACAGGATAGATATTCAACAAATATTTACTTTTGTGAAAGGATTAAATTAAAGTCATATTTTCTATAAAATTCTGGCAGCCATGTAGATGCTTACACAGAACTCTTTTCAAGAAACAAGCTGATACACATGTGCAATTAGCCAACAGCCTCCAGCTGCAGCACTTTGGGAAATAACCACAGCATTTGAGGTGAGGCAATTCTCTTCTGAACAATTTCTACTCAATGATTTGACATAGGAGGGGTACTAGTGTCTCACCATTTCTGCCCAGCACAGGGCAATCTTTTCACTGTAGCTCACTGTTTGGGATTGAGGCTTTTTCTAAAAGCTTCACTGACATATGAGGCTATTTCCCCCCAATCTGCCTTTTTTCCTCGTCTAATTTCACCGGGATCAAATTAGCATTGCAGTCTAAAACTCGAAATACTCCTGATCTTTCTGCTCTTTCTATTTCACGGGTTGTGATGGTTAATTGTATGTGTCAACTTGACTGAGCCAAGGAATGCTCAAATTGCTGGTAAAGCATTATTTTGGGTGTGTGTCTGTGGGGGATTTTCTGAGAGAGATTAACATTTGAATTGATAAACTAAGTAAGAATATTCCCTTCACTATTGTGGGTGGGCATTGTCTAGTCTGTTGAGTGCCAGAATAGAACCAGAATGCAGAGAAAGAGTGAATTCTTTTTCTCCCTTCTTGAGCTGGTTCATCTGTCATGTGCCTCTATCTGACAACAAAGATCCTAGTTCATGAGCCTTTGGACTCCAGGATTTATATCTGTGCACCCACATTCACACACACTCATTCTCGGGTCTTTGAACTCAGACTGGGAATTCATTATTGATTTTCTTGATTCTCAAGCCTTCAGGTTCAACAGAAATATCACCAGCATTCCCTGTTCTCCATCTTGCAGATGGCAGGTCAAAGGACTTCTCATCCTCTATAGCTGCATGAGCCAACTCCTAGTCTCTCTCTCTCTCTCTCGGACAGTATACACACACATACACTTACACACACACACACAAACACACACACATGTGTGTATGTTTCTCTGTAGAACCCTAATACCCAAGGGTTATCCCCAATAAATTTCTTGCACTTCTTCAATAAATTCATCTTGGTTTTTATTTCATTGAGTTCCTAGACTGGCATTGAAACCTTTTTTCATTTCCAAAACTGAAAGTACCCTTAGTAATAGAATTTTTTATACAGCATTATTATACATTTTGAAAATTATATTTTAAGTATTTGTGCTGTTCTTTTCACTAGAATTTCAACTATGTCATTGACTATACTAGTCTTTACTCATGATGCTGATAAAGGCATACCTGAAACTGGGGGAGAAAAAGAGGTTTAATTGGACTTTACAGTTCCACATAGCTGGGGAGGCCTCAGAATCATAGTGGGAGGCAAAAGGCACTTTTTACTTGGTAGAGGTAACAGAAAATGAGGAGGAAGCAAAAGCAGAACCCCCCAATAAACCCTTCAGATCTCGTGAGACTTATTCACTATCATGAGAATAGCATAAGAAAGCCTGGCCCCCATGATTCAATTACCTCCCCCTGGGTCCCTCCCACAACATATGAGAATCCTGGGAGATATAATTCAAGTTGAGATTTGGGTGGGGACACAGCCAAACCATATCATTCCACCCCTGGTCCTTCCAAATCTAATGTCCTCACACTTCAAAACCAATCATGCCCTCCCAACAGTCTCCCAAAGTCTTAACTCATTTCAGCATTAATCCAAAAATCCACAGTCCAAAGTCTCATCTGAGATAAAGCAAGTCCCTTCCATCTATGAGTCTGTAAAATCAAAAGCAAGCTAGTTACTTCTTAGATACAACGGGGGTACAGATAATGGATAAATACAGCTATTCCAAATGGGAGAAATTGGCCAAAACAAAGGGGTTACAGGTCTCCTGCAAATCCGAAATCCAGCAGGGCAGCCAAATTTTAGAGCTCCAAAATGATCTCCTTTGACTCCATGTCTCACATCCAGGTTATGCTGATGTAAGAGGTAGGTTCCCATGGTCTTGGACAGCTCTGCCGCTGTGGCTTTGCAGGGTACAGCCTCCCCCCGGCTGCTTTCATGGGATGGCGTGGAGTGTCTGTGGCCTTTCCAGGTGCACAGTGCAAGCTGTCAGAGAATCTACCATTGTGGGGTCCGGAGGACACTGGCCCTTTTCTCACAGCTCCACTAGGCAGTGCCCCAGTGGAGACTCTGTGGGGGCTCTGACCCCACATTTCCCTTCCACACTGACCTAGCAGAGATTCTGCAAGAGGGCCCCGCCCCTGCAGAAAACTGTCACCTGGGCATCCAGGCATTTCCATACATCTTCTGAAATCTAGGTGGAGGTTCCCAAGCCTCAATTATTGACTTCTATGCATCCACAGGATCAACACCACGTTGAAGCTGCCAAGGTTTGGGGCTTGAACCCCCTGAAACCATGAACTAAGTTGTACCTTGGCCCCTTTCAGCAATAGCTGGAGCAGCTGGAATGCAGGGCACCAAGTCCCTAGGCACACAACATGGGGACCCTGGGTCCCACCTACAAAACCATATTTCCTCCTAGGATTCTGGGTCTGTGAGGGGAAGGGCTGCCATGAAGACCTGTGACATGCTCTGGAGACGTTTTCCCCATTGTCTTGTGGATTAACATTCGGCTCCTTGTTGCTTGTGGAAATTTCTGTAGCCAGCTTGAATTTCTCCTCAAAAAATAGATTTTTCTTTTCCACTGCATCATCAGGCTGCAAATTTTCTGAACTTTCACGCTCTGTTTCCTTTTAAAAATGGAATGCATTTAATAGCACCCAAGTAACCTTTTGAATGCTTTGCTGCTGAGGAATTTCTTCAGCCAGATACCCTAAATCATCTCCCTCAAGTTCAAACTTCCACATATCTCTAGGGCAGGGGCAAAATGCCACCAGCCTCTTCGCTAAAATATAACAAAAGTCACTTTTCTCCAGTTCCCAACAAGTTCCTCATCTCCATCTGAGACCACCTCAGCCTGGACCTTATTGTTCATATCGCTATTGGCATTTTGGGCAAAGCTATTAAAAAATCTCTGGAAAGTTCCAAACTTTTCCACATTTTCCTGTCTTCTTCTGAGCCCTCCAAACTGTTCCAACCTTTGCTTTTTATCTAGGTCCAAAGTAGCTTCCACATTTTTGGGTATCTTTTCAGCAACGCTCCACTGTACTGGTACCAATTTACTATATTAGTCCATTTCCATGCTGCTGAAAAGACATACCTGACACTGGGAAGAAAAAGAGGTTTAGTTGGACTTACAGTTCTATATGGCTGGGGAGGCCTCAGAATCATGGCGGGAGGTGAAAGGCATTTCTTACATGGCAGTGGCAACAGAAAATGAGGAGGAAGCCAAAGCAGAAACTCCTGATAAACTCTTCAAATCTTGTGACACTTATTCACTATCATGAGAATAGCATGGGAAAGACCGGCCCCCATGATTCAATTACCTCCCCCTGGGCCCCTACTCAACATGACGGAATTCTGGGAGATATAATTCAAGTTGAGATTTGGGTGGGGACACAGCCAAACCATATTATTGACAGAATAAACAAATGTTAAATAAATGCATTCATTCATTCATTGTTTTAAATTCATCCTTAAAATGCATTCTACCCATACATAGATTGCAGGTGTGCATTCTTAAAGCAAATTTAATATGGCCTGAGAAGGAATCTGTACTTCTATATTTGAGTCCTTGTGGATGAATCATAACCTAGCTTAATAGGCAGACAAAATTGAAAACCTGACTTAGTAGCATGCGCCTGTAACAACAGCTGATTGTCGGACAATCCCAGCGGCCATACTTCAACCACTCATAGACTGCTGAGTGTTCAAACTGCATTCAAATAAGACAAACACTGGGCTGTAACCAATTTCACTCTTTGTGTACCTGATTCCTGCACATCACTTTACCTCTTTTGTCTATAAATTTGTTCGACCAGGAGCCACCCCTGGAGTCTCTCTGGAACTGCTGTGATTCTGGAGGCTGCTCGATTCACATATTGTTTCTTTCTTTTGCTCAATTAAACTTCATCAAATTTAACTTGTCTGAAGTTTTTTTTTTTTTCAGCATGCACCCCCAAATCTGGCTAAAATCACGTTTAACTCTTCATTCAGGAAAATTTTCTGAAATATTTGCTGTTTTCATGTTCCAAAATAACATATCACAGAGGTTGTGTTTCAGCATGCCATACTGTTCACTGGAATTTAGTAATTAGGGCTAAAAATAATTCTCCCAACTCTTCATTTTCAGGTCACAAAATAATCATGACTTTTTCTTTAAATCACACTAAGAGTAAATACACTGACATTGACAAAGTTCAAAATGAACTCAAGTAATGTTAAAAGGTATAGAGTAATAGTAGTGTAGCTTTATACTGTTAACCAATGTAATTGATGGTATAATTAGCCATTAGGAGAATCCGAGCAATTTATCTAGCGAAACTTGAGTCATAACTTGAGGAAACAACTGGAATATCGCTAGACGAAGAACAAATAAGCCTGCAAAATTATATGACTTCAATTAAGTTATATTTTTAACATGACAGCTCTTTGTATAACAGATTACTTTTCAAAAAGAAAATTCTAAACTCAAAATTCCTATATATTCAATTAGTTTGCTAGTTATTATAATTCCTAAAATACGTTCTTCTTGATGTAAATTAATTCCAAATTAAAATAAAACCAACTAAGAATTATAATATGCACTTCAAAGACCACCTACCTTTGAAAATGTATAATTCATTTGCATTTCAATTTCTTAACCTAAACCTTAAGTAAATATTATTTGAATTTACTCTTACTTTGTTTTATTTACATAATCACAACAGACACAAATTTATCACACCACAGTTTCTGTGTGATTTTGGTATTATTTCTGACAGTAGTTGTGAGATTTGTTACCATATTTTAGCTAATAAATGCTGGGAATATGCTAATATTTTAAAATTTGTCAACACAGATTTTTATGTGACCATTGCTCATTAAGTAGCAGAAGGAGTATAAAAACAATAAAAGACATATCACTTATCCTTACTGAACTTGCAAACCAATTGAAAGGAGAAAATAGTTATGTATGAGACAAACAGAACAGAGTAAAAATGGAAGCAATATATTTTCAAAATGAAAATGACCCGCACATCTGCAAATGCTTTATCCAATTTTTAAAAAATCATTGTTATGTAGGTTCTGGAAACATTTGATAAACATATGACTGAAAACTTTACATATGGAATGAGGAAAAATTAAAAAGAAACAACACAAAAATTAAAATAAAATAAGAATTATGATGATATTATGCACGGTAACAGAGGGAGAAGTAGAGACCGAGTAACCAAAAGTACGAATAAAAGCACTGGGGAATCAAGGTGAAAACTGCATTCATCAGAATAAAAATGGGACATAATTAAAAGGGCAAAGTAAAATTTAGAGAAAAAGATACATAACAGGTTTACTACAATATAATAAATATAAAGAAACATTTAGAAAGCAGTAAGAAAGCCAGGTGCGGTGGCTCATGTCCGTAATCCCAGCACTTTGGAAGGCCGAGGTGGGCAGATCACTTGAGGCCAGGCGTTCAAGACCAGCCTGGCCAACATGGTGAAACCCTGTCTCTACTAAAAATACAAAAAATTAGCCAGGTGTGGTGCTGGACGCCTGTAATTCCAGATACTAGGGAGGCTGAGGCACAAGAATCGCGTGAACCCTGGAGGCGGAGATACAGTGAGCCGAGATCGCGTCCCTGCACTCCAGTCTGGGTGGCAGAAAGAAAAAATATAAACTTCTTAGCAAAATAGTTAAAATTAAAAATAAACCATTCACAGAAAAAATATAAACTGACAGTAAAATGTGCTAAATATTTAGCTCTATTAGTTGGGTAAGCAGAATAATACCCTCCCTGCTGTAGGAGGTCGAAGTCGTAATCTCTGGAACCTGTATATGTGTTGAGTTGCATGGCAAGAGGTATTAAGTTTGCTGATGGTATTAAGGATGCCAAATAGCTGACCGTAAAATAAAGAGAGTATTCTGGATTACGTAGGCGCATACATGTAATCAAGAGGGTCCTTAAAAGATTGGAGAGAAAGGCAGAAAAATCAGAATGTTGTGCTGTGAGAACTGAATGGGCCATTGCTGGGTTTGAAGATGAAAGAGAAGCAGCAGCTAGCAAAGTGGGCAGCCTTTAAAAGTTGGAAAAGACAAAGAAATGGATTGTCTTCTACCTAGAGCCTTCAGAAGAAATTGAGAGGTGACAGCGTGCTGGCAGTCCTCACAGCCCTCGCTCGCTCTGGGCCCCTCCTTTGTGGCACTTGAGGAGCCCTTCAGCCCGCGGCTGCGCTGTGGGAGCCCCTTCCTGGGCTGGCCGAGGCCGGAGCCGGCTCCCTCAGCTTGCGGGGAGGTGTGGAGGGAGAGGCACGAGCGGGAACCAGGGCTGTGCGCGGCACTTGCGGGCCAGCTGGAGTTCCGGGTGGGCGTGGGCTTGGCGGGCCCCGCACTCGGAGCAGCCGGCGGGCCCTGCCGGCCCCGGGCAATGAGGGGCTTAGCACCCGGACCAGCGGCTGCGGAGGGTGTACTGGGTCCCCCAGCAGTGCCGGCCCACCGGTGCTGCGCTCGATTTCTCGCCGGGCCTTAGCTGCCTTCTCGCGGGGCAGGGCTCGGGACTGCAGCCCGCCATGCCTGGGCCTCCCCCACTCCGTGGGCTCCTGTGCGGCCCGAGCCTCCCCGATGAGCGCCACCCCCTGCTCCACAGCACCCAGTCCCATCGACCACCCAAGGCCTGAGGAGTGTGGGTGCACGCAGGGCGTGGGACTGGCAGGCAGCTCCACCTGCAGCCCGGGTGCGGGATCCACTGGGTGAAGCCAGCTGGGCTCCTGAGTCTGGTGGGGACGTGGAGAACCTTTATGTCTAGCTCAGGGATTGTAAATACACCAATGGGCACTCTGTCTGTAGCTCAAGGTTTGTAAACACACCAGTCAGCACCCTGTGTCTAGCTCAGGGTTTGTGAATGCACCAATGGACACTCTGTATCTAGCTGCTCTGGTGGGGCCTTGGAGAACCTTTGTGTCACACTCTGTATCTAGCTAATCTGGTGGGGACGTGGTGAACCTTTGTGTCTAGCTCAGGGATTGTAAAGGCGCCAATCAGCGCTCTGTCAAAACAGACCACTGGGCTCTACCAATCAGCAGGATGTGGGTGGGGCCAGATAAGAGAATAAAAGCAGGCTGCCGGAGCCAGCAGTGGCAACCTGCTGGGTCCCCATCCACGCTGTGGAAGCTTTGTTCTTTTGCTCTTTGCAATAAATATTGGTACTGCTCACTCTTTGGGTCCACACTGCCTTTATGAGCTGTAACACTCACCTGAAGGTGCGAGCCCACCATCCCACCGGGAGGAACGAACAGCTCCAGAGGCGCAGCCTTAAGAGCTGTAACACTCACCGCAAAGGTCTGCAGCTTCACTCCTGAGCCAGCGAGACCAGGAACCCATCAGAAGAAAGAAACTCTGAACACATCCGAACATCAGAAGGAACAAACTCCGGACACGCCGCCTTTAACACTCACTGAGAGGGTCCGCGGCTTCATTCTTGAAGTCAGTGAGACCAAGAGCCCACCAATCCCGGACACAAAATGAAGCCCGGTTTACATCTTAGTTTACGCCCACTGACATCCGTTTTGACCACTTGACTTCCAGAACGATAAAATAATAAATTTCTATTTTTAAGCCACCAAATTTGTGGTTGTTACAGCAACAATAGAAAACAAATGTATTCACAATCAAAGCAAATCAAATTAAGGCATTCACTAGCTAAACTTACTCTTCTCCGCTTGGCACAGATACCATAAATAATAGCCCATTGTGTCCATTGGAAAGCTTACATTTGTATTTGTTACAATTGGGTGTATAGGAATTATTTGGTACAAATATTCTAATAAATAATTTTGCAATATGTATAAAAAATTTAAGGTTTTTTAAAAACATTATTGATTCATTACTCCCAATGTAAGTTTTTTTAACCTAAGAAAATAGATAACAGTGAACATTATTACTTTCTTTTATGAATATTCTTGGTCTTTCCAAAACAAAACAAAGTATTGGTTTAATAAATTATGGTATAATCAAATAATGAAACTATATGCATTTGTTAAAGTGACTTTTTAAAAGAATATCTTGTAACATAGAATAAAAGATCCTAGTGCATCACCCACTCTTTGGGCTTTATCACTTTTCCACCATCATTATCTGCATCACTGCCTGCAGGTTTTCTACACGGCCAGTGTTGGTCTCTGCCTGCTCAATAGTCAAGTCAAAAGAGGCAGGAAATTAACACCCTCTGGAGGCAGCATTTGAGGAGTGATCCATGGGAGGTGGAGTATAAATACCTCAGCTCTGTTTCCTCTAGAGATATAACTAAGGAATGGGTTTTACATTGTTTCTCGGAGTTTCCTCAAGGTTTTAAACTTCAATCACCCACGGGGTAGTGGGCTTTATCATAGTGTACATCCTTTCTGGCTTGCCTTCCTTCCTGTCTCACTTCTCCATTCCAAACCAGGATTTATTTCTTTTCCCTAAAACAAAACAAAATGTTTAATCTCAAACCCTTACAAAACACCACATAAAATTTATATTTAAAAAATCTAAATATTTGAGGAGAGAAGGAAACCTAAGTATATGCCCAAGTATAACACGATTGGTGGAGATAGCTTTAAAAAAGTTCCTGAAAATTTTAGTTTTTAAAAGGTTCCCCTAGTGGAAGGTGACTTAACTGCCTAATTTCTTGATTCCAAATCCAGCTGATGAGCAGAAGCTCATGTGGCTGCTCCCTTGGTCTTCTGTTGCACATCTGCATCTAGAGAAGATACTCGGGAGTTCCTGTTCTGACCTCTGAGTCTCAGCATATTTAGCTTATTCTTTGGTCTGGGAGATCATTTCCTCTTTCTGATATTTTAAATACATTTTCTTTGATTATCCTGGACTTTTAAAATTCTATTGTATCCTCTCTCAACAAAAAGAAGCCACATTTGTTACAGATTCTGTCATTTGAGTGCTTTCTGGATCATTAATGGATAATTAATAGAATCTTAGGGTAGCAAAACTTTTTTTATTACTCCCCAAAATTGGTAAGATAGATGCCATACAAACAAAGCATTCATCTGTTCTTTTTACCACTCATCAGTTTATATTGGCACTTTATAGGCAGGCATAGTTTAATTTACAGCACTTGTGTAGGTAAAATTTTGCTGGAAATGCTATTGCTTCAGGGATTCAGGGAAACGTTTCAAATAGAGTAAAGATGTTAAACATGCCTCTTCATTGTCTTCAGGTCCCCAGATCTAGATGAAGATACCAGAACTCAGTGAAAAAGGTGGAGTCGAAGATTACATCAAAGGTCATAGTTTCTAGAAAAGTTGACTCTCTTAGCTTATTGAAACTGTAGTTCATATAGATACATTTCAGAAGCAAATGTATCTTCCTAGAAGCAAAGGAATCTTATGTAAGTGTCACAGTATTGTAAATCATACTTGTAGTTTGTTTCATACTTCTCTAAATTGTAACAAATTTGTATAAGAAAAAACTAGGATGAAATTGTGGAAAAATTATTTGTATATTGACTTTTGTGAGTTTTAATTTTTCTTTTAGATAAAAAGTTTATTGCTGAAACAGAAAAAATATTAAATATGACAAAGTTAACATTAATGTAATAGTTCAACAAAAAATTACTGTGGACCAATTATTTTTCCCTAGACTGTTGATGTAACATTATACATAACAAATAAAAATTAGTACTCTAACACAGAAGCTTATCTAGAATTTGTTCTCTAGCATAAAATAAATATGAATTATAAAATTCTATTGTCATAACAAAATCTATGATTTATTCTTTGGGGTATATTCTGTTACCCAGAAAAATTACTTTGCCACAGTGCAGTTATTAAATGTAGCTTGTCTGTTTCTATGGGTATTAATTAGGGTAGCGTTTTCTTTTTTTTTTTACAATAATCTGGGTGATTATACTGACATTAGCAGGTACATTGTAGTACTTGCCCTTTTTTCTCCTCCTTTATAAGTGAATGGTGAATTTGTCATATATCTGCTCAATGGATGAATTAGCATAAGACATAGCTGATCTATCTGTTTTTGGCTCTAATAGACTACCTGTTTTTGGTTTTGTTTTCCTTTCAAACAAGTCAATTGAAAAAATAATTTCAGTTGTGCTATTTAGGTGTGATTGAAGTTGCTTCAGTGAGAGGAGAATGGAAATACATATTAGTTCATGATATATCTCTGTTAGATAATATATATTTCAAAGGAATTAGTACTAGGTCAACTGACAAATATAGATACATGTAAGAAAATAGTGGTAAAGTTTTCCACGGTAGCCAGTGGCTTACATGGGCTAAGAGTGCCATGCTGGAGGCTAAGCAGAAAGCACATCCCAAAAAGAGAAAGCAGAATTTTGCCAAAAAATAAAAATAATTTCCAAAATGTCAAGCACAAAATAGTAAAACCAGAATGCTAAATAAATATAACAAGTTAAAGGAATATTCAACAATGATTTGTTGAATGCCAGTCAGCTGTTGTGCCTTGTGCTAAGCCTTGGCGTGGAGTAGAGCATGAGGAAGACCAGACTTGGTTTCTTTTCTTGTTAAGCTTATAGTTTACTACAGGATATTGACATTAAATAAATAAATTCACACATGTAAATAATATCACATGTCATGTTAAGTGCCATGAAGAAAAATAATGGAATGTTATGAGAAAAATCAAGGGAGTGATAATGTATCTAGGCAATAAAATAAAGCACGTTTCCCTCATTGAAATTTAAACTGAGACCTAAAGCACTGGGTTGAAATAAGGCTGTAAGTAAGGAAAATAGCTTAGCTCATTCTGGGAAATAATAGATGGATAGTGTATTTTAACTACAGTGACCAAGAAAAGAGTGACATGGGAGGAGGCAGATTATATTTTTAGATTCAGAGTCTTATAGGTCATCCTAACCATTCTGTATTTTATCCTAAGAACAATGAGAACCAGTCAAGAGTTTTAGGAAAATAGGAAAGAAAACATCAAATTCAAATTTTACAAAGTTCATATTGGCTTTCTAGGATAATAATCAGGAGATAGGAGCACAGGGCAGATCGATAATAGTACAATGAAAAACAATGTTGGTTTGAGCCTGATTGGCAGTGGTGGAAATGAACAGTAATGGAAGAAATGTGTATCTATGCCTACACGCGCACACACACACACACACACACACACACACACACACACACACACGCACACACACACAGAGAGAGAGAGAGAGAGAGAGAGACAACGGTATGAATTAACAAGACTGGCTAATTTAGAGGATGAGAAAAAGAAACAGGTGCCAAAATCTGTTCTTAGTTCTCCAATGAAACCCTACAGAATCAAGGCAGAGTTCAAGGGTTGAAATGACTTCAGAATACAGTGACACACACAGTAATAGGTAAGATAATTTTCCACTTGTGTGATTGACAACTTGAATGTGCATATTAAACTATATTAAGCTGTTTTATTGCTTGAGGTCAAGTAATAATACTAATAAATTATAAACTGACATCAGATATAAGAGATATATACTCACCCCTACAAATATCTCTATATGTGTATATAAAACAAATATATATTTAGTGCCTTAGAAATATCTCTTCCTTCTAGGGTTTTTATGGTTTCAGGTCTAACATTTAAGTCTTTAATCCATCTTGAATTAATTTTTGTATAAG
This sequence comes from Pongo pygmaeus, assembly GCF_028885625.2. Lineage (NCBI taxonomy): Eukaryota > Metazoa > Chordata > Mammalia > Primates > Hominidae > Pongo > Pongo pygmaeus. The sequence continues at coordinate 12,770,042 of NC_085930.1, read as the reverse complement.
GTGTAAGGAAGGGATTCAGTTTCAGCTTTCTACATATGGCTAACCAGTTTTCCCAGCACCATTTATTAATAGGGAATTGTTTCCCCATTTCTTGTTTTTGTCAGGTTTGTCAAAGATCAGATGGTTGTAGATATGCGGCATTATTTCTGAGGGCCCTGTTCTGTTCCATTGGTCTATATATCTGTTTTGGTACCAGTACCATGCTGTTTTGGTTACTGTAGGCTTGTAGTATAGTTTGAAGTCAGGTAGCGTGATGCCTCCAGCTTTGTTCTTTTGGCTTAGGATTGACATGCAGGCTCTTTTTTGGTTTCATATGAACTTTAAAGTAGTTTTTTCCAATTCTGTGAAGAAAGTCATTGGTAGCTTGATGGGGATGGCATTGAATCTATAAATTACCTTGGGCAGTATGGCCATTTTCACAATATTGATTCTTCCTACTTCCATTTGTTTGTATCCTCTTTTATTTCATTGAGGAGTGGTTTGCAGTTCTCCCTGAAGGGGTCTTTCACGTCCCTTGTAAGTTGGATTCCTAGGTATTGTATTCTCTTTGAAGCAGTTGTGAATGGGAGTTCACTCATGATTTGGCTTTCTGTTTGTCTGTTATTGGTGTATAAGAATGCTTGTGATTTTTGTACATTGATTTTGTATCCTGAGACTTTGCTGAAGTTGCCTATCAGCTTAAGGAGATTTTGGGCTGAGACGATGGGGTTTTCTAGATATACAATCATGTCATCTGCAAACAGGGACAATTTGACTTCCTCTTTTCCTAATTGAATACCCTTTATTTCCTTCTCCTGCCTGATTTCCCTGGCCAGAACTTCCAACACTATGTTGAATAGGAGTGGTGAGAGAGGGCATCCCTGTCTTGTGCCAGTTTTCAAAGGGAATGCTTCCAGTTTTTGCCCATTCAGTATGATATTGGCTGTGGGTTTGTCATAGATAGCTCTTATTATTTTAAGATACGTCCCATCAATACCTAATTTATTGAGAGTTTTTAGCATGAAGTGTTGTTGAATTTTGTCAAAGGCCTTTTCTGCATCTATTGAGATAATCATGCGGTTTTTGTCTTTGGTTCTGTTTATATGCTGGATTACATTTATTGATTTGCGTATATTGAACCAGTCTTGCATCCCAGGGATGAAGCCCACTTGATCATGGTGGATAAGGTTTTTGATGTGCTGCTGGATTCTGTCTGCCAGTATTTTATTGAGGATTTTTGCATTGATGTTCATCAAGGATACTGGTCTAAAATTCTCTTTTTTGGTTGTGTCTCTGCCAGGCTTTGGTATCAGGATGATGCTGGCCTCATAAAATGAGTTAGGGAGGATTCCCTCTTTTTCTATTGATTGGAATAGTTTCAGAAGGATTGGTACCAGTTCCTCTTTGTACCTCTGGTAGAATTCAGCTGTGAATCCATCTGGTCCTCGATTTTTTTGGCTGGTAAGCTATTAATTATTGCCTCAATTTCAGAGCCTGTTACTGGTCTATTCAGAGATTCAACTTCCTGGTTTAGTCTTGGGAGGGTGTATGTGTAGAGGAATTTATCCATCTCTTCTAGATTTTCTAGTTTATTTGCATAGAGGTGTTTATAGTATTCTCTGATGGAGGTTTGTATTTTTGTGGGATCGGTGGTGATATCCCCTTTATCATTTTTTATTGCATCTTTTTGATTCTTCTCTCTTTTCTTCTTTATTAGTCTTGCTAGCGGTCTATCAATTTTGTTGATCTTTTCAAAAAACCAGCTCCACCATTCAAGACATAGGCATGGGCAGGGACTTCATGTCTAAAACACCAAAAGCAATGGCAACAAAAGCCAAAATTGACAAATGGGATCTCATTAAACTAGAGCTTCTGCACAGCAAAAGAAACTACCATCAGGTTGAACAGGCAACGTACAGAATGGGAGAAAATTTTTGCAATCTACTCATCTGACCAAGGACTAATATCCAGAATCTACAATGAACTCCAACAAATTTACAAGTAGAAAACAAACAACCCCATCAAAAAGTGGGCGAAGGATATGAACAGACACTTCTCAAAAGAAGACATTTATGCAGCCAAAAGACACATGAAGAAATGCTCATCATCACTGGCTATCAGAGAAATGCAAATCAAAACCACAATGAGATACCATCTCACACCAGTTAGAATGGCGGTCATTAAAAAGTCAGGAAACAACAGTTGCTGGAGAGGATGTGGAGAAATAGGAACACTTTTACACTGTTGGTGGGACTGTAAACTAGTTCAACCATTGTGGAAGTCAGTGTGGCGATTTTTCAGGGATCTAGAACTAGAAATACCATTTGACCCAGCCATCCCATTACTGGGTATATACCCAAAGGATTATAAAACATGCTGCTATAAAGACACATGCACATGTATATTTATTGTGGCACTATTCACAATAGTAAAGACTTGGAACCAAGCCAAATGTCCAACAATGATAGACTGGATTAAGAAAATGTGGCACAGATACACCATGGAATACTATGCAGCCATAAAAAATGATGAGTTCATGTCCTTTGTAGGGACATGGATGAAGCTGGAAACCATCATTCTCAGCATACTATCGCAAGAACAGAAAACCAAACACTTCATGTTCTCGCTCATAGGTGGGAACTGAACAATGAGAACACATGGACACAGGAAGGGGAACATCACACACAGGGGCGTGTTGTGGGATGGTAGGAGGGGGAGGGATAGCATTAGGAGATATACCTAATGTTAAATGACAAGTTAATGGGTGCAGCACACCAGCATGGCACATGTATACATATGTAACAAACCTGCACATTGTTCACATGTACCCTAGAACTTAAAGTGTAATAAAAAAAAAAGAAATATCTCTTCCTACTCACTGAGGCACTGATGATATTCAATCTTTTCAAACCAAGGTCATCAAACTTCTCTACCGTATCCATTAGAGAAGTTTTCTGACCCTTATTTGAAAAGACTGAATTTTTATCATCTGTAAAGAGCCAGATAATAAATAGTTTTGGCTTTGTAGGTAGAGAGTCTCTGTTGTGATTCCTCAACTCTGTCATTAGAGCACAAAAGCAGACACAGTCAATATTTAAACCAATGGTCACAGGCAGAATTGACCTGGCTATGGTTTGTCACACCCTGAATCTTTTAAATAAACATAGATGGACAGGAAGGAAGACACATTGGTATTAGTGTTTCAAGTATTCCTCTTCACCAAAAATAGGAAATGTAAAAGAAAGGTAGTATACCAGTTGAAGAGTAGTATACTATGACAAATATATGATTTTAAAACATTCCTGGATCATTATTATTTTAAAGTGACTTTATCTGTGACATGAGGTTTGACAATGTTGATGCTACAATTTCTCATATTTTTTACAGCATTACCTATTGGTATGTGTTCTGGTATCTGATTGTCAAAATAACAAACAAATGAAAAAGTGTGAAAAATTGAGATGACAAGATTGCTGAAGTAGCTTGAACATGGTGATGTGCTGAATTCTAAAAGCTGAGATGTATTGTGAGTTTTGATATAGTGAAATGTAATCAATATCAGTGACCAATGTGTCTAACTATCCAATGTGCCTAGCATTCAACACTCAGATACTTCCGGCACAAACAAAGAAAGTGTCAATGGGACTGTCAGAGGCAAAAAAAGAGGAAAACAGAAAATTAATTACAGACTAGCTTATTCTTAGAACAGTGCAGTACTTAAACTTGCAAAAAAAAGATTATCTGTGCTTGGTGTTTTTATCTATTATGGCTACATAATGCAATGGAATCAACTGAAAACATCCAATGCTTTATTGAGCAACTTGATACATACACATAAACTACATGTACGTGTGTGTGTGTCTATGTGTGTGTGTGTGTGTGTATGTATGTATGTATTCACTGTTTTTTATACTCTCTCTAAAGACGTACACATCCTATTCCCTGGAGCCCATCAATGTATTACCTTAGGTGGTAAAAGGGGCGTTGCAGGTGTGGTTAAGTTAAAGATTTCAGATCGGGAGATTATCCTGTATTATCCATGTGGGCCTAATGTAATCACAACTATCCTTCTAAGAGGGAGGCAGGAGGGCCATGGTCAGAGGTAGGCGACTAGACTCAAAAGATTGGAGTGAAATAAGGAAGAGCTCACGAGCCAATAAAGAATACAAATGACCTCACAAAGCTAAAAAAAAGACAAGGAAACAGATTCTTCCATGAAACTTCCAGAAGGAATGTAGCCCTACTGACCTACGGAACTGTAGGAAAATAAATGTTTATGATTTTAAGCCATTACATTTATGGCAATTTGTTACAGTAGTGTATTAATCCATTCTTGCACTGCTATAAAGAAATACCTGAGACTGGTTAATTTATAAAGGAAAGAGTTAATTGGCTCATGGTTCTGCAGGCTGTAAAGAAGCATGGTACCATTCCATCAGCATCTGGGTAGGTCTCAGGAAACTTACAGTCATAGAAGAAGGTGAACAGGAAGCAAGCACATCTTATATGGCTGCAGCAGAAATAAGAGGGAAGGGGGGAGGTGCTACATACTTTTAAACAACCAGACCTCATGAGACCTGTATCATGAGAACAGCACTAGGGAGATGGTGCTAAACAATTCATGAGAAACTGCCACACGATTCAAGCACCTCCCACCAGGCCCCACCTCCAACCCTGGGGATTACAATTGGACATGAGATTTGGGTGAGGACACAGATCCAAACCATATCAAGTAGTAATAGGAAGCTAATGCAGTAAGTTAAGTCAAACCATATCCTGGATTGCATTGGGAGTCATTTTCTTAGTGTAGTATAAATATGTTGGCTGTGATTGTTGCCATAATTTTGTCAATAATTAATTATGGTATTCATTTGTGATATAGTACCTGACATAGCTGAATATTCCATTTGAATTTAATTATTAACTTTTGGGGGATATTTTTTAACATGCTGCTTGTAACAAGCTATTTGCCTTTTTCTGATTTGTGTGTGTAAAACTCAGTGATATAATGCAGCTACAAAGTTAAATAAAAAAGTGACATTCTTTGAAATGCGAAACCAAATAAATTAGATAAAAATGGTTCATATTTGTTATGAAAGTATGAGATCATAATATAAAAATACTAGCAAAATAGTTGCTACTTTTTACAGGCCAACAATTTAATTTTCAGCAAAAGTACATTCCCAAGTTTCTCTTTTGTTTTGTAATAAAATCCCAATTTCAGGGGATATTGAAATGTAAACAGGAAATAGGTGTCAGCCTCAGGTCACACCTGCAGAACAGTATACTTATTTACACCAAACATTTCACAATTGTTATCTTTAAGCTAAATAATCTTCCCTCAGATTTGTTCTTAGGACAAGACACAGCTTTTGTATGTGCAACACATTTATTTTTCCTTTTAAGATACTAAATATGAATGAGGAGACATGTACCGAAAGTGATGAATGCTGGAAACAATCTTGAGCTAGAAAAAAGCATGACGAAATGGGAACGTTTGAGAGAGAGGTTATATTGGATGGAGAGGAAAAAAAAAGGAAATACATTGTACTTTAGACAGTTAGACTGTCTACGGTCTTTGTACGTTTTCATTCCCATCAAACACTTTGGTCTTTTTTGTAGAAAACAAAAAGCAGCAAGCAACAACAGCAGCAAGAGCAGCAGCAGTTAAATAAAAAAGTAAAACAAAAATAATTTAGGTACTGAAAATGGTCAGAAAATAAATTTTGGATGATTAAATTAATATGAAATAAAGGTATGCATTATAATTAGTGTGCTAGGGCTGCCATTATAATTTGCATTACAATTTTAAATAATTGTGACAGAGGAGACAACTCATACCAGGAGTGGGTTTCAAATTGGGACAGAAGCAAAGATATACAAGGCCAAAGCATGAAACTCAACTATAGGAAAAAATTGATTGGAAACAGGAGTAAAAAGGCTACCTAGCTGACTACCAAAGTAAGCGTAGAAAACATTAGCTAGAACTTGGCTAAGCAATTCGATATAAACAAGGCAATCTATCTTGATAGTTAGTCTTAAGAAATTATTTTGTTCATTCATGCGTTTGATAATATCAAATATGTGCCACAAGCAATTCTAAATTTGAGAATACAGCATTGAGTGAAGTAAACATCATCCCTGTTCTTATGCAGCTTAAGGTTTAGTGATAGGAAGGTGTTCAGAAACATGTAAACAAGTAAATATGTGCTATGAAGGAAATGAAGTAGGAAAAGGGAATATAAAAGGTGAGGGTGTCAGCAGGGAGTTATTTTAGAGACAGCTGCCAAAAAGACCTCTCTGATAGAATTACATTAGAAAAGAAAGATGACAGAAGTTTACAGTACATAACATGGAAAACCGTGAGGAAAGAATTAAAAGCAAATAGATTTATATGTGCAAAGGCCCTGAGGCAGGCGCATGTTAGGTGTGTTAAAAGAACAGTTTGGCATCCACTGTGACTGGAGTAGAGAGAAAAGGAGAGGCATGGAAGAAGCTGAGGTTTAAGAAGTCGCCTTTAAAAAGACTGTAGAGCCCAGAAAAACAGACAGAAAACTGCATCTTTTATTCTGACTGAGCGAGGAAATAACTAAATGCCCTTAAGCAGAAGAATCCCATGGTAAAACTTGTTTAAAAGAATAACTCTAGATATTGTATGGGTCCAAACAGATTCAGAAAGATCAAGGCCAGGCACAGGGGCTCACGCCTCTAATCCCAGCACTTTGGGAGGCGGAGGCTGGTGGATCACTTGATGTCAGGAGTTCGAGACCAGCCTGACCAACATGATGAACTCTAATCTCTACTAAAAACACAAAAAATCCGCCAGGCTTGGTGGCGTGCTCTTGTAGTCCCAGCTACTTAGGAGGTTGAGGCAGGAGACTTGCTGGAGCCCAGGGGTCAGAGGTTGCAGTGAGCCAAGATGCCAAGATGGTGCCACTGCACTGCAGCCTGGGCAACAGAGTAAGACTCTGTCTCCAAAAAAAAAAAAAGTCAGAAAGATCAGATAATATTGCAACACTATGGGTGGGAGAAAATGGCAACTCTATTAGTTTGCTAGGGTTGCCATAGTGAAATAGCACAGACCAGGTTGTGTAAACAACAGACATTTATTTTCTCACAGTTCTGAGGCTAGAAGTTTCTTCTGAGGCCTTTCTCTTTGGCTTGCAGATGATGCTTTCTTGCTGGCTTCTCACATGCTCTTTCCTCTGTGCCCCAACATCCCTGATATCTCTCTATCTCCTCATCTCTTCTTATAATGACAACAGTCATATTTGAATGGGGCCCAACTTCATGGTATCATTTTATCCTAATCACATTTTAAATTAAAGGTCCTGTCACTGAATAGAGTCCCATTTTGAAGGATGGCGATTAGGGCTTCAACATAGGAATCTGAGAGGAATACAGTTCAGCCCATCACAGTGTCTTAGCCTTCGGTGGTGGTAGCGGCGATCATGACGGAGAGAATGTAAGGTTTTCTGATAGATTAGGTATGCAATGTCAAATATATATCTGGTTGTCTTGATATAACAATGGAAAATAAAGTTGCTGGCAACTAGGATATGGAAAAACAAGGATGGAGTAAGTATGCAAAAATATTATTTTGGGGATGTAAAATTTGAAATAACTTTTAGGTTCCAAATAAAGATGCTAAATAGACAACCAAATATCCAAGAAGACTCGCATGAGTCCCTGTCATAGGCTTTGAAATATCATGAAATCAGCTGTGATAGGAGCTCAGACTCAGAATAAGATAAAGGTGTGAGCCAAGTAAAAAGTAAGTCCCACTGCCCAGACCGATAAATTTGCAGTGCATAGGGACAGATTTCTCTTTCTGCAGCCTAATAGAACAATCTATATCTTCATAGCCTTCTTTTTGTCTTTTCCTGAAAAGATCCTAAATTGCTCAAATAAATAAAAAATAATACTAGTTACACCAGCATCTTATGTTTCTGCCAAATATTGTCTCCTCTCTGCACTGTTTTTACCTTTAAATGGAACTTTTCTTGTTTATTCAACTCCCCCCTGCTGAAATAAGTAATTTATTAGACACTTTCTACATGCTAAACACTCTTCTTTACAAACTTTACCTATAGAGTTATAGGATTAGTGAAATAAACACTGAAGAGAAGGCTGATTTTTCTGAAATTAAGAGAATGACTGCACTGATAAACCGGGAAAGAACACGAAGCACCTTACTCTCTAGCAAGCCAAGCAAAAGACAGAAACAAATACATACACATATTTTTAAAAACACTGAAGATTTTGTTTAAAAAATTATTTAAGATGTTTGGAATTGTAAGGGTTAAAGAATAAGTTGTTTTAAAAGTTTTGGAAAAGCAGCATTTTAAATTGTGCCTTGAGTAATAAAAAATATTTTAAAAGGTAGAAAGGGCTCATGCTATAAAAGGTAAACAAAAGGTTTAAGGTACTGAGTTAAAAATTATCTTTGTGAATACTTTTTCTTCCTGTAGTCAGTACTGTTCTGACCACAGCAAATTTAATTTTTTTGAATTACAACTTCAATTAAATATTTTTCAACCCCAGGCTTCAATCAGTTTTTTTTCAAGTAATTTGCAAAGAGTTCTAGAAAAAAAAATTGTTGTTTAGAGAGGCTAATTGTTCACAAAGGGTTCCTAAGCAATTAATCTTACGTCAATTCTTTAAAATAAATTGAATGCTTTAAAAGCTTCTTTTCACTTACTGTATAATTTCAAATTAAATTGAGACAACTACACTGAATAAAGCATAATAAAACCCTGAAGATCATTCAGCTGGTAAATTTGAATGTTTTTGAATTTGTGTCGTAGAATAAATCTGCTCTAAATCTTTCATGTGGCTTAAGTGAATAAGAAGTGTAGCAAACATCAACCTCAATGAAATGTTACACTGTAGGTGAGTTTCAGAATATCAAAAATATCTGAGTAATTCAAATGCTGATAATCATTTTATTACTGAACTCTGTTTATTTTTTTGTACTAGAGAGCAGATACAAAATATATTTTGAAAAATAAATGTTAAATTGATTATTGTGACATTTTCTTATGATATTTCTTAATAATGCCAAACATTAAAATAGCGTTTACTTCAGCAACGATTTCTTTACTCTGGTCAATCAGAACAGAGTAGAGAAAACAATCAGACAACAATAAAGAAAAATCAATCAATGCTATAATATAGGAAGCACTGGTGCTAGTTAGAGAAAAAAAAGGTTTCATCTCTAACGTCTAAATATTAATTTTATTTTTTCAGGTCTTATATGTGTAGAAAAATAACTTCAGCATGATACTACATATGGGTACACTAAAATACCCACAGGAAGGGGTGGTGGGAGAGGAGAAAGAAAAGAAAAGGAAAGAAGGATATTTATGTTAATGCTAAAAGAGTCTCTAAATGCTAATCTTTCAAAATAAGTAAGTAGTATAAACATGGAAAGCTAGTAATGCCAATGCAAAAAATACTGTAATAATGGATTCTGTAAACCAGAGTGTTTAGTCTAAGAAAAATTAGCTAGGAATGGTTTATCTACATATAAATGGCTGGAGAAGATAGAAATTTGTTTTCTCTCTTCTTATATAAGTGAAGGTGATTTTATACACACACACACACCACGTATATGTATAAGTATATGGATTATATATGGATAAAAGGTATATATACACATATATACATATATACCCATACATACATGTATATACATGTATGTGTGTATATATAAATATCTATATATGTATGTGTGTAAGTATACACATATATATGTATTTTATACGCATATGTATATATATACCTTTTATAAATTTTTATCTAACGGATACCACTTTTATTCATTTATATTTTCTGTCTCTAGGAATTTTGATGCCTTTGAAATGCACTTTCATGTTGTACGTCATTAAGCAGCATTTATCTTTTACCTTGTTCACCCAGTAGAAACTACTCACATAATAACTTCAATTTTGCCTCTTGGTTTACAAAGTCTGAGGTGTTTACTCTCTGGTCCCTTACAGAAAATGTTGCCACTGGTCTACACTTTTTCAATATTTCTATAAAACATGCTACAATGCTTGTTATTCAGTTTTCTCTAAACATAATGTATTCTCCATCCTACTAGTCAAAAAAAGCATTTGAAGTGTCTGGGTATGCCGATATTTGGTGATTTGGGGGCAAGACACCTTTATATTAGCATACAGGTTTTCAACAGCAAAATATATACATATACATATCAGTTAATTTTACTCTAAGAGTAAAATATAAATTGACTGATGAATAGATTTTTCGAATATAATCTAACATTTCCTGAATATTGATTTATGAGGTGGTAGGATTAAATCATTTAATTAGCTGAGTTACAGCTGTCACACGTTGCTGGATCTCTTTTTATTAAAGTTTGAAAGAAAATCAAGCATGTCCTAGAACTGTCAACACAGAAAGTTTCCCCCCTACAGAGTTCTTTGATTTTTATTTTGTTCCATGTTGGAAAGTGGATACTTTGACTTTGTCTTCTTAGGCAAGGAATCAATGAATTGAAAATTGTTCTGAACACTGGTAGATAAGGTGATATCACTGTGACTCCTGGGGGTACTTCACACACACGCTTCCTTATGTACCTATGTTCTATTTACCTCAATGTTCTATCTGTCTAAATAATAAAACAGCTAGAGCATTTAGCAAATACAAACTATATACACGAAATCTTCTTAAGATACAGCACTCCCTATAGGGAGCCAATTCATAAGCAATTTTGTCCTTAAAAAAAACGATTTTAAAAATATGCCTTTAGGCTTTGGTTCAAACACTTGCTTTTCCTTAAAAATAAAGTGTCCTTTAACATTAACTTTAAATGGCCATCTTTTTAAATTTTAAAAGTGCATTTCGAAGTGAGCACATTATGTACCTTGAAGCAATTGTATGTAGAGCACTATTAATATGCCAAAGGCTGGAAAAGATTATGCCCATCCTGACTTACATTACACCTTCACTGAATAAGGCACTCAGGACATTTGTGGATCTCCGCAGCAACTATTTTAAGGAAGGATGAGCACTAAACCTGTGTTGGTTTCCTATATAGTAATATGTACGGATTGAGCATTTCTAATCTAAAAATTCGAAAGCCAAAGTGCTTCAAAATACAAAACGTTTTGAGTATCAATATAATGACAAAAGGGGAAAATTCCACACCTGATCTCATGCAACAGGTTGCAGTCAAAATGCAGGTGCACAACACACAGTTGATTCAGCACCCCCAAAGGAAAAATAAAAGTACGTTTGGGCTATGTGTATCAGTTGTTTGTGAAATATAAGCACATTTTGTTATTAGACTTGGGTTCCATTCCCAAAATATCTCATTATTTATAATGCAAGCTTTCTAAAATTGAAACATTCTGAAATCTGTAACACTTCTGGTCCCAAGCATTTCAAACTGTATGTACACTTATATTCAACCCATATGTATACTTATATCCATTTATATTTTCTGTGTTTAGTATATTAAATACCTGTAATATCCACTTGTGTGCCATTGTATGCCACCAAGCAGCCTTTATATTTTACCTAGTTCACCATTAAAATCACATTTCTATTGATAATAGATCATAGTAGATTAAAGTTAAGACAGTTATGGATTGTGTATTATTATTATTAGAGAAATTGGAGAGAAAAACTGAAGTTTTCAGATAAATTTCGTATATTTTATGAGATTGTCATTTTTCATAATGTAATAGTCAAATATATACTAAAATGTTGGATGTCTCTGGTGCCAAATAAAGATGGTTAATTGCTGCATTCATAATAAGAGAACTAAACCCACTCACACACAAACACACATGCGCATGCACACACATACAAATCTGAATTTTGTATAAGTTTTGAAAACATTTTTTATTATTTGGAGTGTTACGGAACTTATGATCATAACAAAAAGCATTCAAATTCATCAGACCTCATCTATAGCTTTATTTGTTTTCCTTGACCAAAGTCGTTAAGAACACACAATATGAATGAAGCCATATCTAATTTCTCTTTTGTTTATACTTAATAATCACATGATATAATAGGCCAGTGGACTCCAACCCTTTTGGCACCTGGGAACAATTTAATAAAAGACAATTTTTCCATGAACTGGGAAGGGTAGATGGTTTCAGGATGATACAAGTACATTATATTTATTGTGCACTTTACTTCTATTATTATTACACTGTAATACGTAATGAAATAATTACACAACTCACCATAATGTAGAATCGGTGGAACCCCTGAGCTCGTTTTCCTGCAACTAGACAGTCCCATCCGGGGGTGATGGGAGACAGTGAGAGATCATCAGGCATTTGATTCTCTTAAGGACCATACAACCTAGACACCTCCCATGTGCAGTTCTCAATAGGGTTCGTGTTGCTGTGAGAATCTAAAGCCACCACTGATCTGACAGGAGATGGAGCGCAAGCAGTGATGAGTAATAGGGAGTGATTGTACATACAGTTGAAGCTCCTTGCCTGCTGCTGTCCTCCTGCTGTTCACCTCCTGCTGTGTGACCCATTTCCTAGCAGGCAATGGGCCAGTACTGGTACTGGTACTGCTCTGTGACGTGGGGATTGGGGAACCCTGTAATAGACTACCTAGACATAATTTACACCTAAATTATGACTACCTAGACTTTATTTACACGATGCTATAACATTTGCCAAGTTGACTTACTGATTTTTGAAATACTGAGGTCTGGGAAACTGAATATTACTCTATATTGCCTAAACTTATTTGACTAGAAGGACATATGAATCTACGAATTTAAATGATAGTATCAAACAGCAAACAGACTCCCAATGCAACATTTGAACTCATGTTATATGTATTTTAGTTCTTGTGATGTACAGTAGCTCTGTGAAATTTCATACAACTATTAAAGCAATTTGTATAAACCTTTATCATTTCCTTTATTTGGCTATCATTATTGTTTTTAAGTATGTGGACTGCCCTAAAATATATGTAATAAAGAAAACAAATATGTTTCAAAGTAGATGGTACTTTTGTGTTGGAAGATAGACTCGCATGCTGCATAACTGGGGGTATTTTAAATTCCATCATAAAGGGATGGTCAATGCAAATGCGTACTCAATGGTTCTGGGAAACCTAAGAACTTCGAACACTTGCATGGACAGGGAATTATTCAACCAATTACTTGAGAAACTACTACTATACATAGTGAAGGCTTTGGGCACTTTTATCTAAACCAAAACCTGGGCTGAACGTTTCTGAAGTCATGTAACCTTAGTTTGACAAAAAGAAATGTCTATGACACATACATCTTTAAATATCAATGCAAAATTATTCATTTGGATTTTAAATTTTATTTGTATAATGCAAAGTAAGGATACTCAATTTAAGAAATATTGATGCATAGAAGTCTACCCCAAGTTACAAAATAGATGAGGTGAAATATAAAATCACTACTCACCAGAATGTTTAGTCTCATTTATAATTTGCCGACTACCTATTTTTCTATGTATGTCCAGTATCTTTATGAATCTCAAGAAATATGTGTCCTTTTAGAATGATAGCTTCAGATGGGGCTACCAAAACTACCTAAAATTTTGCAATTTTGTGAGGATGTTTTTGATTATCATCAGGTGGAGGAGGATATCACTAAAAATCTTGTGATGATCATGGTAGTCTATCTTAACAGAGGACTCTCACATTTTGCTTGTGGCCAGTCATGTGTATGAAAATCTTGCTTAATAAGACTCGCATATAACAATAATACATACAAAAACGTTAAGTATTTGCATAATTTTAATAGTTATTTTCAAATAAAACAACTATAATCAAGTGTAGCTTTGCTTTTTGTTCATATTGTCCTTTGAGTTCACTATTTTATAAAGTTATGCCATTAACAGCACAATGGTTGTGATACTTGAATAATCAGAACAGCACTTTGCCTGAATTGATAGCTGTAGAATTAGATGTAAGCATTTTAGTACTTCATAATGTTTTCTGTTATAGTTTGCTTGAACATTTGCATGTTGGAATGTATATTGTTATACTTTCAATGGCCTTCCTTCTATATTTCCTTGTGTGTTATATTGATGTAGATTTTCTTGAAATGACTTCTACAGGTTGGCTATGGAATCTATGTTTTCATTCAAGCATTGGAAAGGGATTCGAAAATATTTGTTACACAAAGTGGGTGAAAATCTTATAGGGTTGAACGTACTACTTGTGGAGAGATCAAAGATTCTTACCTCTATCCAGGTACACAGGTATCACAGAGTGATAGAGGAGTCAAAGGAATCACCTGTTGCCGCTATTACTTCCCACCTGCAACCCACTTACAAAGGACTCTTAAATCCCAGAATGTGTAATTCCTTTCCTGTGATGATCTGGTAAATTAGAACCGTGACAGTAATAGATCCTCTTAAATTTAGTAGTGTAATTATACTTAAAAATAATCCTCTTAAATTTAGAGTGAATTTAGACAGAAGTATAAGTCATGTAGATCAGAAACTTGCTTTATGATGAGGAACTGGGGCCCAGAGAAACTTGCCTACTTGGAGTTATGTATAATTTATATTCCTGCCCCAGGTTCTACAGTCAGATATTCCTCTACAGCAGGCCTTTATGCATTTGTGTATTTTTGTCTGCTTTATATTATGTAGTGGTAATACCAAAAATACCCTTGATTACTATGGTAAGTCAAAGGCATAATAATTGTTATTATGGTTATTAGCTTTAAAGACTTCGATTCACATTCACAAGTACATAATAAACTCCACCAGTCACACATAAAACAAGTTGGAAATGATTTTCAAACGTGTGATCAAGTTAAACACACATTTCTGTGTCTGATCAAAGAACTGAAGTCTCAAATAAATAGCAAACAAAAGTGGAAATCGTGTGTTCATACATAAAGGGTAATTCACTTTTCCATATATTATCATTTCATTTGGATTTGATTTCTAAAACTTCAGTTTATCTTTCAATGTTGTTATAGTTATTATAAATTGAACAAAATTAGACACACGTGTATACATATATATATTTACCTATATATTTACATATATATATTTACATTGCTGAATTAAATAAATGGTAACAGTTTTGTTAAAGTGGCAGTGTTTGTCTTATTTCTTATCTTAAAGGGTGAAAGTCTCTACACTTTGAATAGTAGCAGTAGAAAGTAGGGAGATTTATGTGACCTCAAGCAGACTGAAACTATGAAAAAAATAGGCTCAGTTCCATAATAGATTTCCAAATTTTTACTTGATCAGTTGTGAGATAATTCTAAGTGGAAGTAATGAGTGCTTCACTTTCTCAAATAGAACAGAATATGCTGATGATATCTTTTATTCTCTTTAACAATATCAATGCAAATAAGAAAAAGTAGGGTTTTCCTTTCATATGAGTCACATAGAGCTAATAAAAGAGTTTAAAAATATTTTATGAAGTTATATGAATCAGGTATAAAATGCTTTTTAAAATTCTTCGTTTTTGTATTCATTTTGAAATAATACTAAAGACTTTGGAACATTTTAAATATGTGTAAAATGATGACATTGAGCCTTTCATTTCAAAATAAGTGAATTATGAAATTATTATACTTAAGTACAATTACACTACTTTAGCAGTTGTGACTGTTACCAAAAAATAACATTGTTGACTCCACTCTTAGGAAAATAGACATATTTTTCTCTATTTGGTCATTAAAATAAAAAGAAACTGCCTGCTATTATAAAAACCTTGGATGTTATATAAAATATAAACTTAAGAAGACTCTGAATGATGGAAGAAAGAAGGGGTAACAACGTGTGACCTCTGGGAGTAAAGACTAACATGTTTTTGAGTTCTCTGGTTTTTCTTTTTGCCTCACTTAACCCAGAATGAGTGCTGAAGTCAGTAACCTGAAAAAGCCAACAGGAATAGTTAAAATAGCCCCAACAAAAGCCTGCTCTCTGTAGCCAATGGATTAGAAAAGAGGAACTTAACCAAATGGAAAACTTTAAGAAATTAACTATTATATTGCAGTCAGACACACACACACATACACACACACACACACACACATGGTCCATCTCTACCAAAGTCACCAATAGCTGAGTGGCGAGCATAGATTACTACCCTTGCTAGATAATAAAGAGGCACTCCCTCACCTCCCATCCCACCAGAGCACTATCAGAGAAGACTGAGTAGGAGCAGGAACTTTCACTCTCACCTAGCACAGGTCTCCCTCTCACTGGAGCCAGAGGAGGCCCCATGGGGAACAGGAACAAGGCACTCCTGGCTCTTCTCTCCAGGGAGGTATCAGTGGAGGGCTACAGGGAAACTGAAACTCTCACTCCTTCACCACCATGACGAGGAGTTCCCTCTTCTCAAGTTGGGGGCCAAACAGGAAACTTGGGCTTCAACCCTCATCTGGCAGTAATTAAATGTACTCCCTTCCTCTGCCTGAGTGAGGTCAGAACAATGTACCTAAAATAGAGGGTTTAAATAATATCCAGAATCACATGACATAATACCTACTTGTTCAGTTTTCAATAGAAAATTACTCAGTATACCAAGAACCAGAAAGATCTCAAATTGAATGCAAAAAAAGACAATAGTTGCCAACGAAATGAAAGGCTTGTTAGAATTATCTGACAGTGACTTTTTAATTTTTAATTTTTATTTTATTTAAAAATGAATGCTGCTATAAAGACACATGCACACGTATGTTTATTGCAGCATTATTCACAATACCAAAGACTTGGAACCAACCCAAATGTCTAACAATGATAGACTGGATTAAGAAAATGTGGCACATATACACCATGGAATACTATGCAGCCATAAAAAATGATGAGTTCCTGTCCTTTGTAGGGACATGGATGAAATTGGAAATCATCATTCTCAGTAAACTATCGCAAGAACAAAAAACCAAACACCGCATATTCTCACTCATAGGTGGGAACTGAACAATGAGAACACATGGTCACAGGAAGGGGAACATCACACTTCGGGGACTGTTGTGGGGTGGGGGGAGGGGGGAGGGATAGCATTGGGAGATATACCTAATGCTAGATGACCAGTTAGTGGGTGCAGCGCACCAGCATGGCACATGTATACATATGTAACTTACCTACACATTGCGCACATGTACCATCAAACCTAAAGTATAATAATAATAATAATAAAGAAAAAAATGAATTTGATTGTGTATATTTAAGGTGTACAAAATGATGTTATGGGATACATATATAATAAAATGTTTACTGTAGTGAAACAAAGTAACATATCCATTATCTCATAGTTATCATGTTCCCCCCACCAAGCCCCATGGGAAACGTAGCTATTTTCTAATCATTTGGGTGAAATTCTGAATATAATACACTATTATTAATTATAGTCCTTATGTTGCACATTAGATGTTTAGAGTTGCTCATCCTACAGATGTGCTACTTTCTATCCTTTGACCTACATTTCCCCATTTCTTCTCCCACCCCACAAATTCTGATAACAACTGTTTGATTCTCTATCTCTGTATATTTTATGTTTTTTGTTATTGAAGATCCCATGTGTATGTGAGATCATGCAACGCTTTTCTTTCTGTGTCTGGCTTATTTCATTTATCATAATGTCCTCTAGGTCTGTCCATGTTGTGGCAAATGACAGTATCTCCCCCTTTTTATTTTTATTTTTATTTTTTTTATTTTTTTATTTTTTTTCTTTTTATTATTATTATTATTATACTTTAGGCTCTATGGTACATGTGCGCAACGTGCAGGTAACTTACATATGTATACATGAGCCATGCTGGTGCGCTGCACCCACCAACTCGTCATCTAGCATTAGGTATATCTCCCAATGCTATCCCTCTCCCTTCCCCCCACCCCACAACAGTCCCCGAAGTGTGATGTTCCCCTTCCTGTGACCATGTGTTCTCATTGTTCAATTCCCACCTATGAGTGAGAATATGCGGTGTTTGGTTTTTTGTTCTTGCGATAGTTTACTGAGAATGATGATTTCCAATTTCATCCATGTCCCTACAAAGGACATGAACTCATCATTTTTTATGGCTGCATAGTATTCCATGGTGTATATGTGCCACATTTTCTTAATCCAGTCTATCATTGTTGGACATTTGGGTTGGTTCCAAGTCTTTGCTATTGTGAATAATGCTGCAATAAACATACGTGTGCGTGTGTCTTTATAGCAGCATGATTTATAGTCCTTTGGGTATATACCCAGTAATGGGATGGCTGGGCCAAATGGAATTTCTAGTTCTAGATCCCTGAGGAATCGCCACACTGACTTCCACAAGGGTTGAACTAGTTTACAGTCCCACCAACAGTGTAAAAGTGTTCCTATTTCTCCACATCCTCTCCAGCACCTGTTGTTTCCTGACTTTTTAATGCTTGCCATTCTAACTGGTGTGAGATGCTATCTCATTGTGGTTTTGATTTGCATTTCTCTGATGGCCAGTGATGGTGAGCATTTTTTCATGTGTTTTTTGGCTGCATAAATGTCTTCTTTTGAGAAGTGTCAGTTCATGTCCTTCGCCCAATTTTTGATGGGGTTGTTCATTTTTTTCTTGTAAATTTGTTGGAGTTCATTGTAGATTCTGGATATTAGCCCTTTGTCAGATGAGTAGGTTGCAAAAATTTTCTCCCATTTTGTAGGCTGCCTGTTCACTCTGATGGTAGTTTCCTTTGCTGTGCAGAAGCTCTTTAGTTTAATTAGATCCCATTTGTCAATTTCGGCTTTTGTTGCCATTGCTTTTGGTGTTTTAGACATGAAGTCCTTGCCCATGCCTATGTCCTGAATGGTAATGCCTAGGTTTTCTTCCAGGGTTTTTATGGTTTTAGGTCTAACATTTAAGTCTTTAATCCATCTTGAATTGATTATTGTATAAAGTGTAAGGAAGGGATCCAGTTTCAGCTTTCTACATATGGCTAGCCAGTTTTCCCAGCACCATTTATTAAATAGGGAATCCTTTCCCCATTTCTTGTTTTTGTCAGGTTTGTCAAAGATCAGATAGTTGTAGATATGTGGCATTATTTCTGACGGCTCTGTTCTGTTCCATTGATCTATATCTCTGTTTTGGTACCAGTATCATGATGTTTTGGTTACTGTAGCCTTGTAGTATAGTTTGAAGTCAGGTAGTGTGATGCCTCCAGCTTTGTTCTTTTGGCTTAGGATTGACTTGGTGATGCAGGCTCTTTTTTGGTTCCGTATGAACTTTAAAGTAGTTTTTTCCAATTCTGTGAAGAAAGTCATTGGTAACTTGATGGGGATGGCATTGAATCTGTAAATTACCTTGGGAAGGATGGCCATTTTCATGATATTGATTCTTCCTTCCCATGAGCATGGAATGTTCTTCCATTTGTTCGTATCCTCTTTTATTTCCTTGAGCAGTGGTTTGTAGTTCTCCTTGAAGAGGTCCTTCACATCCCTTGTAAGTTGGATTCCTAGGTATTTTATTCTCTTTGAAGCAATTGTGAATGGGAGTTCACTCATGATTTGGCTCTCTGTTTGCCTGTTAGTGATGTATAAGAATGCTTGTGATTTTTGTACATTGATTTTATATCCTGAGACTTTGCTGAAGTTGCTTATCAGCTTAAGGAGATTTTGGGCTGAGACAATGGGGTTTTCTAGATATACAATCATGTCATCTGCAAACAGGGACAATTTGATTTCCTCTTTTCCTACTTGAATACCCTTGATTTCCTTCTCCTGCCTAATTGCCCTGGCCAGAACTTCCAACACTATGTTGAATAGAAGTGGTGAGAGAGGGCATCCCTGTCTTGTGCCAGTTTTCAAAGGGAATGCTTCCAGTTTTTGCCCATTCAGTATGATATTGGCTGTGGGTTTGTCATAAATAGCTCTCATTATTTTGAGATACGTCCCATCAATACCTAATTTATTGAGAGTTTTT
This sequence comes from Pongo pygmaeus, assembly GCF_028885625.2. Lineage (NCBI taxonomy): Eukaryota > Metazoa > Chordata > Mammalia > Primates > Hominidae > Pongo > Pongo pygmaeus. The sequence goes on along the minus strand of NC_085930.1, from coordinate 12,750,172 downwards.
AGCATGAAGGGTTGTTGAATTTTGTCAAAGGCCTTTTCTGCATCTATTGAGATAATCATGCGGTTTTTGTCTTTGGTTCTGTTTATATGCTGGATTACATTTATTGATTTGAGTATATTGAACCAGCCTTGCATCCCAGGGATGAAGCCCACTTGATCATGGTGGATAAGGTTTTTGATGTGCTGCTGGATTCGGTTTGCCAGTATTTTATTGAGGATTTTTGCATCAATGTTCATCAAGGATATTGGTCTAAAATTCTCTTTTTTTGTTGTGTCTCTGCCAGGCTTCGGTATCAGGATGATGCTGGCCTCATAAAATGAGTTAGGGAGGATTCCCTCTTTTTCTATTGATTGGAATAGTTTCAGAAGGAATGGTACCAGCTCCTCTTTGTACCTCTGGTAGAATTCGGCTGTGAACCCATCTGGTCCTGGACTTTTTTTGGTTGGTAAGCTATTGATTATTGCCACAATTTCAGCTCCTGTTATTGGTCTATTCAGAGATTCAACTTCTTCCTGGTTTAGTCTTGGGAGGGTGTATGTGTTGAGGAATTTATCCATTTCTTCTAGATTTTCTAGTTTATTTGCGTAGAGGTGTTTGTAGTATTCTCTGATGGTAGTTTGTATTTCTGTGGGATCAGTGGTGATATCCCCTTTATCATTTTTTATTGCATCTATTTGATTCTTCTTTTTTTCTTTATTAATCTTGCTAGTGGTCTATCAATTTTGTTGATCCTTTCAAAAAACCAGCTCCTGGATTCATTTATTTTTTGAAGGGTTTTTTGTGTCTCTATTTCCTTCAGTTCTGCTCTGATTTTAGTTATTTCTTGCCTTCTGCTAGCTTTTGAATGTGTTTGCTCTTGCTTTTCTAGTTCTTTTAATTGTGATGTTAGGGCGTCAATTTTGGATCTTTCCTGCTTTCTCTTGTGGGCATTTAGTGCTATAAATTTCCCTCTATACACTGCTTTGAATGCATCCCAGAGATTCTGGTATGTTGTGTCTTGGTTCTCATTGGTTTCAAAGAACATCTTTATTTCTGCCTTCATTTCGTTATGTACCCAGTAGTCATTCAGGAGCAGGTTGTTCAGTTTCCATGTAGATGAGCGGTTTTGAGTGAGATTCTTAATCCTGAGTTCTAGCTTGATTGCACTGTGATCTGAGAGATAGTTTGTTATAATTTCTGTTCTTTTACATTTATTGAGGAGAGCTTTACTTCCAAGTATATGATCAATTTTGGAATAGGTGTGGTGTGGTGCTGAAAAAAATGTATATTCTGTTGATTTGGGGTGGAGAGTTCTGTAGATGTCTATTAGGTCTGCTTGGTGCAGAGCTGAGTTCAATTCCTGGGTATCCTTGTTGACTTTCTGTCTCGTTGATCTGTCTAATGTTGACAGTGGGGTGTTAAAGTCTCCCATTATTAATGTGTGGGAGTCTAAGTCTCTTTGTAGGTCACTCAGGACTTGCTTTATGAATCTGGGTGCTCCTGTATTGGGTGCATATATATTTAGGATAGTTAGCTCTTCTTGTTGAATTAATCCCTTTACCATTATTTAATGGCCTTCTTTGTCTCTTTTGATCTTTGTTGGTTTAAAGTCTGTTTTATCAGAGACTAGGATTGCAACCCCTGCCTTTTTTTGTTTTCCATTTGCTTGGTAGATCTTCCTCCATCCTTTTATTTTGAGCCTATGTGTGTCTCTGCACATGAGATGGGTTTCCTGAATACAGCACACTGATGGGTCTTGAGTCTTTATCCAATTTGCCAGTCTGTGTCTTTTAATTGGAGCATTTAGTCCATTTACATTTAAAGTTAATATTGTTATGTGTGAATTTGAGCCTGTCATTATGATGTTAGCTGGTTATTTTGCTCGTTAGTTGATGCAGTCTCTTCCTAGTCTCGATGGTCTTTACATTTCGGTATGATTTTGCAGTGGCTGGTACCGGTTGTGCCTTTCCATGTTTAGCGCTTCCTTCAGGAGCTCTTTTAGGGCAGGCCTGGTGGTGACAAAATCTCTCAGCATTTGCTTGTCTGTAAAGTATTTTATTTCTCCTTCACTTATGAAGCTTAGTTTGGCAGGATATGAAATTCTGGGTTGAAAATTCTTTTCTTTAAGAATGTTGAATATTGGCCCCCACTCTCTTCTGGCTTGTAGGGTTTCTGCCGAGAGATCCGCTGTTAGTCTGATGGGCTTCCCTTTGATGGTAACCCGACCTTTCTCTCTGGCTGCCCTTAACATTTTTTCCTTCATTTCAACTTTGGTGAATCTGACAATTATGTGTCTTGGAGTTGCTCTTCTTGAGGAGTATCTTTGTGGCGTTCTCTGTATTTCCTGAATCTGAATGTTGGCCTGCCTTGCTAGATTGGGGAAGTTCTCCTGGATAATATCCTGCAGAGTGTTTTCCAACTTGTTTCCATTCTCCCCGTCACTTTCAGGTACACAAATCAGACGTAGATTTGGTCTTTTCACATAGTCCCACATTTCTTGGAGGCTTTGCTCGTTTCTTTTTATTCTTTTTTCTCTAAACTTCCCTTCTCACTTCATTTCATTCATTTCGTCTTCCAGGGCTGATACCCTTTCTTCCATTTGATCGCATCGGCTCCTGAGGCTTCTGCATTCTTCACGTAGTTCTTGAGCCTTGGTTTTCAGCTCCATCAGCTCCTTTAAGCAGTTCTCTGTATTGGTTATTCTAGTTATACATTCTTCTAAATTTTTTTCAAAGTTTTCAACTTCTTTGCCTTTGGTTTGAATATCCTCCCGTAGCTCGGAGTAATTTGATTGTCTGAAGCCTTCTTCTCTCAGCTCGTCAAAGTCATTCTCCGTCCAGCTTTGTTCCGTTGCTGGTGAGGAACTGCGTTCCTTTGGAGGAGGGGAGGTACTCTGCTTTTTAGAGTTTCCAGTTTTTCTGCTCTGTTTTTTTCCCATCTTTGTGGTTTTATCTACTTTTGGTCTTTGATGATGGTGATGTACAGATGGGTTTTTGGTGTGGGTGTCCTTTCTGTTAGTTTTCCTTCTAACAGACAGGACCCTCAGCTGCAGGTCTGTTGGAGTACCTGGCCGGCCGTGTGAGGTGTCAGTCTGCCCCTGCTGGGGGGTGCCTCCCAGTTAGGCTGCTCGGGGGTCAGGGGTCAGGGACCCACTTGAGGAGGCAGTCAGCCCGTTCTCAGATCTCCAGTTGCGTGCTGGGAGAACCACTGCTCTCCTCAAAGCTGTCAGACAGGGACATTTAAGTGTGCAGAAGTTACTGCTGTCTTTTTGTTTGTCTGTGCCCTGCCACCAGAGGTGGAGCCTACAGAGGCAGGCAGGCCTCCTTGAGCTGTGGTGGGCTCCACCCAGTTCAAGCTTCCAGGCTGCTTTGTTTACCTAAGCGAGCCTGGGCAATGGCGGGCGCCCCTCCCCCAGCCTCGCTGCCGACTTGCTGTTTGATCTCAGACTGCTGTGCTAGCAATCAGCGAGACTCCGTGGGCGTAGGACCCTCTGAGCCAGGTGTGGGCTATATTCTCCTGGGGCACCATTTCCTAAGCCCGTCGGAAAAGCACAGTATTCGGGTGGGAGTGGCCCGATTTTCCAGGTGCTGTCTGTCACCCCTGGAAAGGGAACTCCCTGACCCCTTGCGCTTCCCGAGTGAGGCAATGCCTCGCCCCTGCTTCGGCCTGCGCACGGTGCACTCACCCACTGACCTGCGCCCACTGTCTGGCACTCCCTAGTGAGATGAACACGGTACCTCAGATGGAAATGCAGAAATCACCCGTCTTCTGCATCGCTCGCGCTGGGAGCTGTAGACTGGAGCTGTTCCTATTCGGCCATCTTGGCTCCTCCTATCTCCCCCTTTTTAAAGGTTTAATAATATTCCATTGTGTGGGTGGGTGTGTGTATGTATGTGTGTATATACACACATACATACATACACCCCTGTTTCTTTGTCCATTTGTTTATTGTGAGACACCTATGTTGCCTCCATACCTTAGTTATTATGAATAATGCTACAATAAACATGTACAGATTTCTTTAGGAGGTGGTGATTTGACTTATTTGGGTATACTCAAAGAGGGATTGCTAGGCCAGAAGATAATTCAATTTTTGATTTCCTTAGGAACTCCTTATTGTTTTCCATAATGCTACTCCAATTTGCATTCCCGCCAAGAGTATAGGAAAGTTCCCCTTTCTCCACACCCTCGTCAACACATATCTCTTTTCTTTTTGATAACAGCTACTCTAACGGGTGTCAGAGCTATCTCACAGTGATTTGATTTGCATTTCCCTTATAATTAGTGATATTAAGCACCTTTTTAATACACTTCTTGGTTTTTTATGTCTTCTTTGAAATCTCTATTTAGGTCTTTAGCCCATTTTTAAGTTGGATTATGTGTTTCTTTCCTATTGATGTGTACAAATTCTTTAAAAGTTTTGAATATTAACTCCTTATGATATACACATAGTAGACAAATATTTTTCCCAGTGACTAGGTTGCATTTTAATTTTATTGATTGTTTACTTTGCTATGCAGAAGCTTTTTAATGTGATATATTCCCATTTATTTATTTTTGCTTTTGTAGCCCGAGCTATAAAATATTTCTTGATATTCAAGAAATCATTGCAAAAGCAACTGTCAAGGAGCCTTCCCTTTATGTTTTCACCTAGAAGTTTTAAAGTTTCAGGTCTCTTATCCATTTTAAGTTTTGTGTATGATGTAAGGTACGGGTTCTTTTGTATGGAGAAATTCAGTTTTCTCAACACCATGTATTAAAGAGATTATCCTTTTCTCATTGTGTCTTTTTGGTGTCCTTGTTGAAAATTAGCTGACTATGTATGTTTAAATTTATTTCTGGTCTCTATTCTGTTCTACTGGTGTATTTTTTTTTAATGCCAGTACCATACTATTTTATTGTACTGGTTACTATAGTGTTCTAATATAATTTTAAATCAGAAAGTGTGATGCTTCTAACCTTGTTTTATTTTCTCAGTATTTCTTTAGCTATTTGGGATCTTTTGTGGTTCCAAATAAATTTTAGAATTTTGTTTCTATTTCTGTAGGGAATGCTCTTGGGAATTTGATGGGCATTGCATTAAGTTTGTACATATTGTAGGTAAAAAGGACATTGTAACAGTATTGATTCTTCTGATCTGTTAGGATGGAATATACTTTCACTTATTTATGGTCTATTCGATTTCTTTAATTAATGTTTCACAACTTTCAATGTACAGGTATTTTATCTGCTTGGTTAAAATTATTCCCAAGTGTTTTTTTTTTTTGTTATTGTTTTCCTGATTTCTTTTTCTGCCAGGTCAATTTTTTAATAGAAATGTCATGGATTTTTGTACGTTGATTTTGTATCCTTTAACATTACTGGATTGATTCATGAGTTCTATCGGTTTTTTTGGTGGAGTATTTGGAGTTTTCTACATATAGGATTATATCATCTACAAATAAAGGTAATTTAACTTCCTCCTTTCTGATTAGATACTTTTTATTTATTTTTTTCTGACCTGATTACTCTTGCTAGTACTTCCATGTTAAATAGAAGTGGTAAGAGTTTGCATTCTTGACTGAACACTGAAATGTGATCTTTTTTATCTCTTGCTCAAATTCCTACCTAAAGATTCTGGAGAGTCACATCCTACAAACCACAAAATCTCATCAGATGAGTTTTATTTAGCCCTAAATAATGTGGCTTTCTTTCCAAACTGACTCCAGCATGAGACAACAGATAAAGAAGGAAATCAATTTTTTCACGCCAAAATATGTCCTTTTGCTATATTTTGAAATGGCTCTGCAAAGATATCTTTTGTGGGGGAAAATTTGAATCTGTAAAGAATCTCTGTTAACATAACTAGATCTTTCTCCTTCCAGGCAATGTTACAAAAAATTATAGAAATTGAGATGGTTTCCAGGGTGAACAAGGAGATAGAATCTGGAGAAAAGTAAGTGAAGTTATACAAAAGTAATATGAAGAATCCTTGTCATAATGAAAATATTCCTGTATCTTGACTATATCAATATATTTTAATACTTTACCATAGTTTTGCAGGATGTGAACACTGAAAAACTGGGTAATAGTACACCATATCTCTCTGTATTTCTTCTTACAACTACATGCAAATATACAATAATCTCAAAGAAAAACATGAAGTTAAAATGATAATACTTAGTTAATTTTTAAGTAAGTGATGAAAGAGATCCTATCCTGGAAAATTTTAGCATCAGTTTAAAAATCTGATTTCCATAAATTTCAGCTTTCTCATACTTTTAAATTTTAACTATTTTTTCTTTGTAGTGGTTGTTAAATATTTTATTTCTGCCAGTCTGCTTTTTTCAGTCTCTTTGTCAAGAGCTGAGCTGTGCTGGGGAAAACTAAGCTGCCTATTGTATGATTAGTTAATTGAAACAACAAACCAAAACGGAAGTAACAAGCAAGTCTATATCTCTTACTCTGATCCCATAAGCAAGAGGCTAAATCAAAGAAAGTGCTGATGTTCCCACTGTTCCATTGTACCCTGTGAAACAAGATCAGGTGGATCAGCACAGATGTGAGCTCTGGTGGCCATGGAGAAGCAGAGAAGAGAGGACTGGGACTAGAAAAGTACTGAGCAGTGAGTCAGAGTAGAGAAAAATGTCTTACAGGTCTCTATTCCACCCCTCTCCCCAATAAGGAAGATTCTGCAGCGGTCTCCAGAGAAGGAATGCAGAATGCAGACAGACATAAGAGCCTGGGCTCCAGGGTCCCCAGAGTCCTTGACTGCAACTCCCTTCAGACACTGCCTTGCAACACCTGTGAACAAAATATAGTGTGTGGAGGGCAGTTTTGCTCTATGTGAGATCTGCCAGTAAACCTGGCATCATTTCCTATGATTGAGCCTGAAAATCACATGCAGCATTTTGGCCAGGAACCAGGCCCCTCAATTATTTGCCTGAGTTGCCTCTATTGTTTTTAAAATATGATGTTAAATCACTTTTAGTAATTGGATTAAATAATTTCTGCGGGGCCATGTAAAGACACTTATTAACTAGGGACTACTCCAGGACACTCAGAAATGGAAGAAAGAGAGGAAAAGGGACAAAGCTTTCACAGAGTGGAAAGGCAGACAGTGCAGGCTGGTGAAAACCAAAATGAGCTGATTTCAAACAGAAATTTTTCATCAAAATATTTAGATTTAGAAGCTCTAAGTTAAAATGTACACTTGCCCTGTATATACCAAAAACTAAAAGATATAAAGTGTTCAAACTGATGAAGAATTTTATTTCAAACGTCTAAAGCAACTTATTCAAACTTGGTATAACGTACTGTTAAACATCAGACAGTTGTGGACTTAGGAAAAATATTCTATCAGTCAACTTGGTTTCTGACTCATATACAGGGTGTTAATAATAATCTTCATTAGTAGAACTTCTCACACTAGCATTGGTTACAAATGTACATAATGTGAATCAGATGATTATTTTCCCCCCAAGGGAATGTGAACGCCACAGAAATGCATTTTCTTACAGCTGACAATCTTTCACAGAATCCTGATATTTTGCTGAGTGTTTAGAATACTTTATGAGAGGACAAAAAAGCAGAAAATGCCACACATATGGTATCTCAATATAAGATTCAGATTGTGTATCAGATAATGTAAAATACATGTCAATTAAATAATTTTATTTTATTTCTGTTGTTTAGTTTCTGGGTCCTAGCAGATGATGCTCTGATAAGATTGACTCAGTCATTATACAGAAGTTTCATATTTCATATTCTTCAACAAATACCAGTCAACATATATATGGTATCATGGATCAAAAAGTCCAGTATAGAATTGACAAAGTTACATAAACCAGTTTATTTTTCCTTAAGTATTCTCTTAAAATTATCCATTCATTGTATTTTTAATATGAACCTTAATTGCTTGTGCATACATTTTGCCTTGTATTCAAGAAAATTATTCTTTAAGTTTTATTATTGTTATTAAAACATGTCAAAGAGTTGTTGACTTTTAATAAAGACCCAACACTAAGAGCAAAATAAAATAACTGTATAAATATCAAGCAACCATTATTATACTCGCACTTTTGAAGAAATTAAAAATAAATTATCAAAGTTAAATTTAAAAACATATCCACAAACACAAACAATATTTTGTTGATATTTCACATTATACAATTTTTTCTCTTTTTCCAAATATTCCTGACATACTGCACTCCTGTTGCACAATTTTTGATGAGAAACATTAGGATTTTGGTGGCCTAAATATAATGGCATTGAGTATGTTATAAATAAGTTAAAATATTGCAATAATAAATAAGTCAGGATATAAACATATTTGGAATCATGAAAATGAAATTGTTAGATGAGGACAGCAATGATAAGTCTTAGAAGAAATGAACATGATATATAGAAGGAAAGAAATAAAATTATTATATTCTATTTAAGCATCTTTAAAGATGTTAATTATCAACACAGAGTTGCCCGATGACCCTTTAAAAAGTTATTTTTGTTTATAGCCTATTATAGAAAAAACATACGAAAGATTAAATTAACAGAGTGTTCAATGTATGTATATAACCTAGGGAATAACTTGGAAAACATGCAAAATGAAAATAGTTATCCTTTATTATGGCATGACAGAAGCTGAATATCCTACGATTTATTTTTTTTTGAGACGGAGTCTCGCTCTCGCCCGGGCTGGAGTGCAGTGGCGCGATCTCGGCTCACTGCAAGCTCCGCCTCCCGGGTTCCCGCCATTCTCCTGCCTCAGCCTCCCGAGTAGCTGGAACTACAGGCGCCCACCAGCACGCCTGGCTAATTTTTTGTATTTTTAGTAGAGACGGGGTTCTGCAATGTGTTTTTATGTGTATATTATAATTTTATTTTTATGTTAATTTCTATAAAATTAATTGCTGTGGTAGGAAGGTGTGTGTGAACATATTTGTGTGCCTCTGTGTTGCATTTATGTAAATCAGTGTATTATTTTTTCTTTTGGAAACTTTTTTTTTTAATTTGTAAATTACACTTTTTGACAATGTATCTATACATTTCGTACCATTTTTTATAGCCTAGTTAAAAAAGGCAGCATCTTTTTGGTTTTTGTTTAGAATATATGAATTCTTTATACAATTTAATTTCATTGTTCATGGTATTATCTTGGGTATAATATTTTAAAACTATGACCTATGAATAAATTAATATATTATGAAGGTGTAAGTATTTGCTGCGCTGCTACTACTGCCAGCATGAATGTGCATGCTAAGGGTACCAGCCCTGCACCTGCCAGTGCCCTGCCCCTGTGCCAACACTGCTGCCGTCATAAATGTGCACACAGACTTGGGAAGCCCTGCATTGCCTGCACCACACCACCACTGCCACTCCTGTAAATGCCTGCATGGAGACTGGCAGCCCTGTGTCTAATAGCATGCTGTCAGCCAATGAGCATACACCCTGACATACTGCCAGCTCGGCTGGCATGTGCTAATGAGCATGGATCCTGCTGTCACCACCTGATGAAGTACTTTGGCTGGCACTACCTATCAGAGTATTGTGACCAGTGGTCTGGGAACAGCTTGGCCCCTGCAGCATAGCAGGTTTCTATCTTAAAGTGGCCAGTGATTTTTAACAAAACCAAAGTCTTGATACCAACCCCCAGAATTAGAGCATGCAGCCCAAGAATCCTAAACTGAGCCTTTGCCCTCTAAAATGTTCCAGAAATGAAGCCAGGTGACTGAACTTACCCTATACCACAATCAAACCCCCAAAGACATCAAAAGGATATATTTTTGACATGGAAATAAAAGACTGTTACTAGCCACCACAAAAACAACAAACAAACAAAAAACGCTTATGTAAAAGACCAGTGACACTATAAAGCAACCACACAATTATGTCTGCAAAATAACCAGCTAACAACATGATGACAGGATTAAATCTGCACATATCTATATTAATCTTGAATGTAAGGTGCTTCAGCCAAGCACCTTAAAGACCGCAGGAGCATCAGGCCATGAAGAGGAGAAAGATCCAGAGAAAGAACACTATCAATTCAGGAAGCCAGAGTGTCTCCTCACCTTCAAAAGACCACACTAGTTTCACAGCAGTGGTTCTTAATCAGGCTGAAATGTTTCAAATGATAGAAATAAAATTCAGACTATGAATAGGAATAAAGATGATCAAAATTCAGGAGAAAAGCAAAAACCAAGTCAAGGATTTTACAAAATCCAGTAAAATAATACAGGAGACAAAAGATGAAATGGTTATTTTTGAAAAAAGAACAATTCTGTTCTGGTAGAACTGAGAAGTTACCTCAATAATTTTTGAATACGATCGCAGGTATTATCAGTAGAATTGGACAAGCTGAGGACAGAATCTCAGAGTTCAAAGACTGCCTCTCTGAAATAACTCTGTCAAACAAAAACAAATTTAAAAAACTATAAAGTAGTGAACAAAACTTTTGAGAAAAATGGTATTATGTAAAGATACCAAATATATTACTCACTGACATCCCTGAAAGAATGGGGGAGGAAGCAAGCAACTTGGAAAGCATATTTCAGGATATTGGCCATGATATTCCCTCAACCTCACTAAAAAGGACAACGTTCAAATTCAGGAAATGCATAGAACCTCTGCAAAATGCTTCAAAAGACCATCCTCAAGACAAATAATTATCAGGTTCTCCAATGTCAAGATGAAAGAAAAGAAAGTAAAAGAAAAAAATTTAAAAGCTGGAGAGAAGGAGCAGATCACCAACAAAGGGAACCTCATTTGGCTAACAGCAAACCTTTCAGCAGAAACACTATAGGCCAGAAGGGACTGGGGGCCTATATTCAGCATTTTTAAGGAAAATAATTTCCAAACAAGAATTTCATATCCAGCCAAACTAACCTTCAAAACTGATAGAGAAATAAGATCCTTTTCAGACAAACAAATACAAAGGGAATTCATTACCACCAGACCTGCCTTATGGGAGGTCCTGAAGGGAGTGCTAAACATGGAAATAAAAAGCTGTCACTAGCTACCACAAAAAAACACACTTAAGTACATAGACCAGTGACACTATAAAGCAACCACACAATTACGTCTGTCTAATACCAACTAACAACAGGATGACAGGATCAAATCTGCACATATGAATAGTAACCATGAATGTAAGTGGGCTAAATACCCCAATTAAAAGGCACAGAGTGTCCAGTTGAATAAAGAAGCAAAATCTGTATGCTGTATGCCATCTCCAAGAAATCCATCTCAAATGCAATGACACCAATAGGCTCAAGTAAAGGGAAGTAGAAAAATCTACCAAGCAAATGGCAAACAGAAAAAAGCAGGGGTTGATACTCTAATTCAGAAAAAAAAAAATGGACTTTAAACAATGATAAAAAACACAAAGAAGGTCATTACATAACAGTAAAGGGCTCACTTCAACAAGACTTAACTATCATAAATATAGAAGCATCCAACACAGGATCACCCAGATTAATAAAGCAAATTCCTGGATTAATAAAGCACGTCTAAGAGACTTAGATAACCATACAATAATTCAGGGAGACTTCAATACCCCAGTAAAAGTGTTAGATAGATCGTCAAGGCAGAAAACTAAAGGAGGTATTTGGGACCTGAACTTAACCCTCGACAAAATGGATCTAACAGACATCTGCAGAACTCTCCACCCAAAACAAGAGAATGTACATTCTTCTCTTCTTCAAGTGGCACATACTCCAAAATCAACCACACAGTCAGACATGAAACATTCCTCATCAAATTCAAAGAAACTGAAATCATACCAACCACACCCTCAGACCGCAGTGCAATACAAATAGAAATCAAAGCTACAAATATCTCTTAAAACCACACAATTACAAGGAAACTAAACCACCTGTTTCTGAATGACTTCTAGGTAAGTAATGAAATTAAGGCAGAAGTCAAGAAATTCTTTGATACTAATGAGAACAAAGATATATCACAATCTCTGAGCACAGATAAAGCAATGTTAGAAGAAAAGTTCATAATACAAAACAACCACATCAAAAAGTTAGAGAGATAATTAACAACTCAACATAACAACTAGAGGAACTACAGAAACAAGAGCAACCCAACCCCAAAGTCAGCAAAAGACAAGAAATGACCAAAATTAGAGCTGAATTAAAGAAAATTGTCATGAGAAAAACCATAAAAAATGTTTCTAGGAGTTGGTTTTTTGAAAGAATGAATCAGATTGATATACCACTTCACTAAACTAATATAAAAGAGAGAAGATCCAAATAAAAACCATCAGAAATGATGAAGAGTATACCTGATTCAGCAGAAATTTAAAAAAAAACTCTTAGAGACTATTATGAAGAACTCTATGCAAACAAACTAGAAAATATAGAAGGAATTGATAAATTATTGGAAACATATAACCTCCTAAGATTGAACCAGGAAGAACAGAAACCTTGAACAGACTATTAATGCATTCTGAAATCGAATCAGTAATAAAAAGCCTATCAACCTGAAAAGTCCAGGACCGGACAGATTCACAGGCAAATTCTACCAGACATATAAAGAAGAGCTGATATCATTTCTACTGAAACTCCTCCAAAATTTGAGAAGAAAGGACTGCTCCCTAACTCATTCCATGAGGCCAGCATCATCCTGATACCAAAACATGGTAGAGACACACAAGAAAAGAACACATCAGGCCAATGTTCTTGATGGATATAGATGCAAAGATCCTCAATAAAATACTGGCAAACCAAATCCAGCATCACGTCCAAAAGCTTATCTACCATGACTGAGTAGGCTTTATTCCTGGGAGGCAAGGTTGCTTCAAATAGGCAAGTTAATAAACGTGATTCACCACATAAACAGATCTAATAGCAAAAACCACACGATCATCTCAATAGATGCAGAAAAGGCTTTCAATAAAATATAACATAGCTTTATGTAAATACCCTCAACAAACGAGGCATTGGAGGAACATACCTCAAATAATAAGCCATCTATGAAAACTCACAGCAAATATCACACAGAATGGGCAACAACTGGCAGCATTTTTGAAAACTGGAACAAGACAGTGATACCCTGTCTCACCACTACTATTTAACATAGTACTGGAAGTCACAACCAGACCAATTAGGAAAGAAATAGAAATAAAAGACATCCAAATAGGAAGAAATGAAGCCAAACTATCCCTATTTGCAGACAATGTGATTCTATACCTAGAAAACCTCATGGTGTCTACTTAAAAGCTAGTTGATGTGATAAAGTACTTCAGCAAAGTTTCAGGATACAAAAGCAATGTACAAAATCAGTAGCATTTCTATACACCAACAATATATCCGAGCTGAGAGTCAAATCAAGAACACAATCCCATTACTAATAGCCACCAAAAAAAAAAAAAAGAATAAAATACCTGGGAATACATCTAACCAGGGAGGTTAAAGATCTCATCAACAAGAATTACAAAACATTGCTGAACAAAATCATACATGAAAGAAACAAATGGGAAAACATTCCATGCTCATAGTTAGGAAAAGTAAATATTGTTAAAATGATCATACTGTCCAAAGCAACTTACAAATTCAATACTATTTTTAGCAAACTACCAGTGACGCTCTTCACAGAATTAGAAAAACTATTTTAAAATTCATATGGAACTAAAAAAGAACCCAAATAGCAAAGGCAATTCTAAGCAAAAAGAACAAAGCTGAGGCATCACATTACCCAACTTCAAAATATACTGCAAGGCTGCAATAACCAAAACAGCATGTTACTGATACAAAAACAGATGTGTAGACCAATGGAACAGAATAGAGAGATGGAAAATAAGGCTACACACCTGCATCCATCTGATCTTTGATAAAATCGACCAAAGCAAGCAATAGGGAAAGGATGCTACTGGTTAAACTGGCTATCCAGTCCCCCAAAATTGAAACTGGACCCGTTCTTTATACCACATACCACCGTTCTTTATACTAAATATCCACTAAAGATGAATTAAAGACTTAAATGTAAAACCTAAAAGTATAAAAACTCTAAAAGATAACCTATGAAATACCATTCTGAACATAGGAATTGGTGAAGATCTCATAATGAAGATGCCAAAAGCAATCGCAATAAAAACAACAACAAGGGGAGGAGCCAAGATGGCCAAATAGGAACAGCTCCGGTCTACAGCTCCCAGCGCGAGCGACGCAGAAGACGGGTCATTTCTGCATTTCCATCTGAGGTACCCTGTTCATCTCACTAGGGAGTGCCAGACAGTGGGCGCAGGTCAGTGGGTGAGTGCACCGTGCGCCAGCCGAAGCAGGGGCGAGGCATTGCCTCACTCGGGAAGTGCAAGGGGTCAGGGAGTTCCCCTTCCAGGGGTGACAGACGGCACCTGGAAAATCGGGCCACTCCCACCCGAATACTGTGCTTTTCCGACGGGCTTAGGAAACGGTGCCCCAGGAGAGTATAGCCCACACCTGGCTCAGAGGGTCCTACGCCCACAGAGTCTCGCTGATTGCTAGCACAGCAGTCTGAGATCAAACAGCAAGTCGGCAGCGAGGCTGGGGGAGGGGCGCCCGCCATTGCCCAGGCTCGCTTAGGTAAACAAAGCAGCCTGGAAGCTTGAACTGGGTGGAGCCCACCACAGCTCAAGGAGGCCTGCCTGCCTCTGTAGGCTCCACCTCTGGGGGCAGGACACAGACAAACAAAAAGACAGCAGTAACCTCTGCAGACTTAAATGTCCCTGTCTGACAGCTGTGAGGAGAGCAGTGGTTCTCCCAGCATGCAGCTGGAGATCTGAGAACAGGCTGACTGCCTCCTCAAGTGGGTCCCTGACCCCTGACCCCTGAGCAGCCTAACTGGGAGGCACCCCCCAGCAGGGGCAGACTGACACCTCACACGGCCGGCCAGGTACTCCAACAGACCTGCAGCCGAGGGTTCTGTCTGTTAGAAGGAAAACTAACAGAAAGGACATCCACACCAAAAACCCATCTGTACATCACCATCATCAAAGACCAAAAGTAGATAAAACCACAAAGATGGGGAAAAAACAGAGCAGAAAAACTGGAAACTCTAAAAACCAGAGTACCTCTCCTCCTCCAAAGGAACGCAGTTCCTCACCAGCAACGGAACAAAGCTGGACGGAGAATGACTTTGACGAGCTGAGAGAAGAAGGCTTCAGACGATCAAATTACTCCGAGCTACGGGAGGATATTCAAACCAAAGGCAAAGAAGTTGAAAACTTTGAAAAAAATTTAGAAGAATGTATAACTAGAATAACCACTACAGAGAAGTGCTTAAAGGAGCTGATGGAGCTGAAAACCAAGGCTCGAGAACTACGTGAAGAATGCAGAAGCCTCAGGAGCCGATGCGATCAAATGGAAGAAAGGGTATCAGCCCTGGAAGATGAAATGAATGAAATGAAGCGAGAAGGGAAGTTTAGAGAAAAAAGAATAAAAAGAAACGAGCAAAGCCTCCAAGAAATGTGGGACTATGTGAAAAGACCAAATCTACGTCTGATTTGTGTACCTGAAAGTGACGGGGAGAATGGAAACAAGTTGGAAAACACTCTGCAGGATATTATCCAGGAGAACTTCCCCAATCTAGCAAGGCAGGCCAACATTCAGATTCAGGAAATACAGAGAACGCCACAAAGATACTCCTCGAGAAGAGCAACTCCAAGACACATAATTGTCAGATTCACCAAAGTTGAAATGAAGGAAAAAATGTTAAGGGCAGCCAGAGAGAAAGGTCGGGTTACCATCAAAGGGAAGCCCATCAGACTAACAGCGGATCTCTCGGCAGAAACCCTACAAGCCAGAAGAGAGTGGGGGCCAATATTCAACATTCTTAAAGAAAAGAATTTTCAACCCAGAATTTCATATCCTGCCAAACTAAGCTTCATAAGTGAAGGAGAAATAAAATACTTTACAGACAAGCAAATGCTGAGAGATTTTGTCACCACCAGGCCTGCCCTAAAAGAGCTCCTGAAGGAAGCGCTAAACATGGAAAGGCACAACCGGTACCAGCCACTGCAAAATCATGCCAAAATGTAAAGAACATCGAGACTAGGAAGAGACTGCATCAACTAACGAGCAAAATATCCAGCTAACATCATAATGACAGGATCAAATTCACACATAACAATATTAACTTTAAATGTAAATGGACTAAATGCTCCAATTAAAAGACACAGACTGGCAAACTGGATAAAGACTCAAGACCCATCAGTGTGCTGTATTCAGGAAACCCATCTCACGTGCAGAGACACACATAGGCTCAAAATAAA
This sequence comes from Pongo pygmaeus, assembly GCF_028885625.2. NCBI lineage: Eukaryota > Metazoa > Chordata > Mammalia > Primates > Hominidae > Pongo > Pongo pygmaeus. The sequence continues at coordinate 12,733,959 of NC_085930.1, read as the reverse complement.
AGGATGGAGGAAGATCTACCAAGCAAATGGAAAACAAAAAAAGGCAGGGGTTGCAATCCTAGTCTCTGATAAAACAGACTTTAAACCAACAAAGATCAAAAGAGACAAAGAAGGCCATTACATAATGGTAAAGGGATTAATTCAACAAGAAGAGCTAACTATCCTAAATATATATGCACCCAATACAGGAGCACCCAGATTCATAAAGCAAGTCCTGAGTGACCTACAAAGAGACTTAGACTCCCACACATTAATAATGGGAGACTTTAACACCCCACTATCAACATTAGACAGATCAATGAGACAGAAAGTCAACAAGGATACCCAGGAATTCAACTCAGCTCTGCACCAAGCAGACCTAATAGACATCTACAGAACTCTCCACCCCAAATCAACAGAATATACATTTTTTTCAGCACCACACCACACCTATTCCAAAATTGACCATATACTTGGAAGTAAAGCTCTCCTCAATAAATGTAAAAGAACAGAAATTGTAACAAACTGTCTCTCAGATCACAGTGCAATCAAGCTAGAACTCAGGATTAAGAATCTCACTCAAAACCGCTCAACTACATGGAAACTGAACAACCTGCTCCTGAATGACTACTGGGTACATAACGAAATGAAGGCAGAAATAAAGATGTTCTTTGAAACCAACGAGAACCAAGACACAACATACCAGAATCTCTGGGATGCATTCAAAGCAGTGTGTAGAGGGAAATTTATAGCACTAAATGCCCACAAGAGAAAGCAGGAAAGATCCAAAATTGACACCCTAACATCACAATTAAAAGAACTAGAAAAGCAAGAGCAAACACATTCAAAAGCTAGCAGAAGGCAAGAAATAACTAAAATCAGAGCAGAACTGAAGGAAATAGAGACACAAAAAACCCTTCAAAAAATAAATGAATCCAGGAGCTGGTTTTTTGAAAGGATCAACAAAATTGATAGACCGCTAGCAAGATTAATAAAGAAAAAAAGAGAGAAGAATCAAATAGATGCAATAAAAAATGATAAAGGGGATATCACCACTGATCCCACAGAAATACAAACTACCATCAGAGAATATTACAAACACCTCTATGCAAATAAACTAGAAAATCTAGAAGAAATGGATAAATTCCTCAACACATACACCCTCCCAAGACTAAACCAGGAAGAAGTTGAATCTCTGAATAGACCAATAACAGGAGCTGAAATTGTGGCAATAATCAATAGCTTACCAACCAAAAAAAGTCCAGGTCCAGATGGATTCACAGCCGAATTCTACCAGAGGTACAAGGAGGAGCTGGTACCATTCCTTCTGAAACTATTCCAATCAATAGAAAAAGAGGGAATCCTCCCTAACTCATTTTATGAGGCCAGCATCATCCTGATACCAAAGCCTGGCAGAGACACAACAAAAAAAGAGAATTTTAGACCAATATCCTTGATGAACATTGATGCAAAAATCCTCAATAAAATACTGGCAAACAGAATCCAGCAGCACATCAAAAAGCTTATCCACCATGATCAAGTGGGCTTCATCCCTGGGATGCAAGGCTGGTTCAATATACGCAAATCAATAAATGTAATCCAGCATATAAACAGAACCAAAGACAAAAACCACATGATTATCTCAATAGATGCAGAAAAGGCCTTTGACAAAATTCAACAACCCTTCATGCTAAAAACTCTCAATAAATTAGGAATTGATGGGACGTATCTCAAAATAATGAGAGCTATTTATGACAAACCCACAGCCAATATCATACTGAATGGGCAAAAACTGGAAGCATTCCCTTTGAAAACTGGCACAAGACAGGGATGCCCTCTCTCACCACTTCTATTCAACATAGTGTTGGAAGTTCTGGCCAGGGCAATTAGGCAGGAGAAGGAAATCAAGGGTATTCAGTTAGGAAAAGAGGAAGTCAAATTGTCCCTGTTTGCAGATGACATGATAGTATATCTAGAAAACCCCATTGTCTCAGCCCAAAATCTCCTTAAGCTGATAAGCAACTTCAGCAAAGTCTCAGGATACAAAATCAATGTGCAAAAATCACAAGCATTCTTATACATCACTGACAGACAAACAGAGAGCCAAATCATGAGTGAACTCCCATTCACAATTGCTTCAAAGAGAATAAAATACCTAGGAATCCAACTTACAAGGGATGTGAAAGACCTCTTCAAGGAGAACTACAAACCACTGCTCAAGGAAATAAAAGAGGATACAAACAAATGGAAGAACATTCCATGCTCATGGGTAGGAAGAATCAATATCATGAAAATGGCCATCCTTCCCAAGGTAATTTACAGATTCAATGCCATCCCCATCAAGCTACCAGTGACTTTCTTCACAGAATTGGAAAAAACTACTCTAAAGTTCATATGGAACCAAAAAAGAGCCCGCATCGCCAAGTCAATCCTAAGCCAAAAGAACAAAGCTGGAGGCATCACACTACCTGACTTCAAACTATACTACAAGGCTACAGTAACCAAAACAGCATGGTACTGGTACCAAAACAGAGATATAGATCAATGGAACAGAACAGAGCCGTCAGAAATAATGCCACATATCTACAAGTATCTGATCTTTGACAAACCTGACAAAAACAAGAAATGGGGAAAGGATTCCCTATTTAATAAATGGTGCTGGGAAAACTGGCTAGCCATATGTAGAAAGCTGAAACTGGATCCCTTCCTTACACCTTATACAAAAATCAATTCAAGATGGATTAAAGACTTAAATGTTAGACCTAAAACCATAAAACCCCTAGAAGAAAACCTAGGCATTACCATTCAGGACATAGGCATGGGCAAGGACTTCATGTCTAAAACACCAAAAGCAATGGCAACAAAAGCCAAAATTGACAAATGGGATCTAATTAAACTCAAGAGCTTCTGCACAGCAAAAGAAACTACCATCAGAGTGAACAGGCAACCTACAAAATGGGAGAAAATTTTTGCAACCTACTCATCTGACAAAGGGCTAATATCCAGAATCTACAATGAACTCCAACAAATTTACAAGAAAAAAACAAACAACCCCATCAAAAAGTGGGCGAAGGACATGAACAGACACTTCTCAAAAGAAGACATTTATGCAGCCAAAAAACACATGAAAAAATGCTCACCATCACTGGCCATCAGAGAAATGCAAATCAAAACCACAATGAGATACCATCTCACACCAGTTAGAACGGCAATCATTAAAAAGTCAGGAAACAACAGGTGCTGGAGAGGATGTGGAGAAATAGGAACACTTTTACACTGTTGGTGGGACTGTAAACTAGTTCAACCCTTGTGGAAGTCAGTGTGGCGATTCCTCAGGGATCTAGAACTAGAAATTCCATTCGACCCAGCCATCCCATTACTGGGTATATACCCAAAGGACTATAAATCATGCTGCTATAAAGACACTTGCACACGTATGTTTATTGCAGCATTATTCACAATAGCAAAGACTTGGAACCAACCCAAATGTCCAACAATGATAGACTGGATTAAGAAAATGTGGCACATATACACCATGGAATACTATGCAGCCATAAAAAATGATGAGTTCACGTCCTTTGTAGGGACATGGATGAAATTGGAAATCATCATTCTCAGTAAACTATCGCAAGAACAAAAAACCAAACACCGCATATTCTCACTCATAGGTGGGAATTGAACAATGAGAACACATGGACACAGGAAGGGGAACATCACACTCTGGGGACTGTTGTGGGGTGGGGGGAGGGGGGAGGGATAGCATTGGGAGATATACCTAATGCTAGATGACGAGTTGGTGGGTGCAGTGCACCAGCATGGCACATGTATACATATGTAACTTACCTGCACATTGTGCACATGTACCATAAAACCTAAAGTATAATAATAATAATAATAATAATAATAAAAGAAAAAAAAAGTATAAAAAAAAACAACAACAACAACAAAAAAAACAAATAGGACCTAACTAAATTAAAGAACTTCTGCACAGAAAAATAAACTATCAACAGAGTAAAGAGACAATCCACAGAAAGGGAGAAAATACTTGCAAGCTATACATCCAACAAAGGTCTAATAACCAAAACCTGTAAGAAACTTAAACAAATTTATCAGCAAAAAACAAATATCCCCATTAAAAAGTGTTCAAAGTACATGAACAGACACTTTTCAAAAGAAGGCATACAGGGAGCCAACAAACATGAAAAAAAAATTCAACAAAACTTATCATTAGAGAAATGCAAATCAAAACCACACTGAGATACCATCTCACGCCAGTCAGATGGCTGTTATTAAATAGTCAGAAAAAAATAACAGAAGCTGGTGAGGTTGCAAAGAAAAGGGAATGGAGGGAAGGTAAATTAGTTCAGCCATTATGGAAAGTTTGTAAATTTCTCAAGGAGCGTAGCAGAATTACCATGCAACCCACCACTTTCATTATTGGGTATCTACCTAGAGGAATATAAACTGTTCTACCGCAAAGACTCATGTACACGTATGTTCATTGCTGCACCATTCCCAATAGCAAAGACATAGAATCAACCTAGATGCACATCAATGGTGGACTAGATGAAGAAAATGTGTACATGTACACCAAAGAATACTATGCAGCCATAAAAAAAGAATGAGATGATGTCATTTGCAGCAACATGGATGGAGTTGGAGGACAGTATTTGAATCAAACTAAAATATGAACAGAAAATGAAATACTGCATGTTCTCACTTATAAGTGGAAGTTAAACATTGAACACATATGGATACAAAGAAGAGAACAGACACCAGGGCCCCCTTGAGGATAGTGGGTGGAGGAAAGAGGTTGAGAATAAAAAAAGTACCTATTGGGTACTATGCTGCTTACCCGGGTGATGAATTAATCTGTACACCAAACTCCTGCAACGTAAAATTTACCTATATAACAAATCTGCATATATATCTCTAAAATAAAAGTAAAAACAAGAATAAATTAATATGTTTTAAATTTTAAAAATGTGCATATTTAATGACTCTTACTATTCTATTAATAGGTTAAAATTATAAGAATTGAACATACCCTCCTGAAACTAGAAATTATTATGTTGGCTTGTTAGTGTTTTGTAATAGATATTGTTGCAACCATATTTTCATGCCATTTATTAAATTAAAAGGTAGACCATAAAATAATAGGATAATAATTTATTCAGGATTGTATTTAAACAATAGAAATTATACAGTTGTAACAAAAGATAGTTATCATAGATTTCTTAGAAAATACCTTCTTAAGCCACTATAATAAATATTCATTTTCTCTTTTAAAACAGGCAAAAGAAAAATATTAACAAAACTTATGGTTCAACGTGTATTATTTTAATATATTGATAATACTTTAAAGCAATCTTAAACTATAGTAAGGATAATTGATATTAACATATATACTAATTATTTTGTGTAAGTTATAGAAATTGAATAAATAAGTTTGTTGGAGAAAGTCAAACAGCAATGTATGTTAACCTTTCTGCAAAGAAGTGATTGATTTATTAAATAGCAGTAAATAACAACTTAATTGAGGTATAACTAACATTCATTAATATACACTACAGATAAATTGTATAAGTTGATAAGTTTTTACTTATGAGATGAAATCATTACTGCAACCAAGATAGTGAACTTATCCATCACGCCTAGAAACTTTTGCATGCCCATTTGTAATCATCTACTTTCTTTTTGTTTCTTTTTTTAACATGAAAGTATTGATGTGCGCTCTGTGGCTATAAAATATCGTGCATTTTTAGAGATTTATATCAATGGAATTAAACAAAAAAGAACAACTTTCGGTCTAGCTTTTATTCTCAGCATAATTTTTTGAAGAGTAGAATTCATTATTTGAATATACCAAAACTGGTTTTTGAATCAACTTTTTGATGGACATTTGAATTATTTCTAGGTTTGGCTATTACCATGAAGTTTCTGTGGATGCTCACGTACAAGTCCTTGCATAGATATATGTATAGTTTTCCCTTGAGTAAATACCTGGAGGTCAAATAAATGTATTATAACATAGGTATATGTTTAACTTTTAAAAAATGTAAAAGTATATCATTGTGGTTTTCTTATTTTTCTCATAATGACTATAATATTGAGCATCTTCTCACGACATGCTATACAATCCCTATATTTCCTTGGTAAAGTGTTTGTTCAAATATGTTTCTCATTTTTAAGAATTTTTAAATTTTGTTTTATTGTCACATGTAAAGGTTTTGGATAGGATATGTTGTATACGAAAAGTTCTAATCACATGTAGGTTTTGCATATATTTTCCTCCCCACTCAAGCTTGTCTTTTTATTTAATCACTTTTATTACTAGTGTTGAAGAGCAGAGATTTTTAATTTTGATAAATTTTTTTTATGAAATCTACTTTTTACGTAAGAGATAGATACAACCTAGTGAACCTAAGTTTTCTTTATCTGGGCTTATATTTAAGTCTAATCTATTTTAAGTTAATTTTTATACAGTCATGCATCACTTAGTGATGGGGATGTGTATTAAGAAATGCATAATTAGGTGATTTCATAACTCTGTGGACATTATAGAATGTATTTACACAAACCTAGGTGGTGTAGCTTACTAGACACTTGGGCTATGTGGGATAACCTATTGCTCCTATAAACCTGTAGGGCATGCTACTGTACTGAATACTGTAGGCAATTGTAACACAACGGTAAGTATTTGTGTATCTCAACATACTTAAACATAGAAAAGATATATTAAAAATATGGTATAAAATATAAAAAAAGATACAACTGTATAGAGGACTTATAATGAATGGAGCTTGCAGGAGTGGAAGCTGCTCTGAATGAGTCAATGATGAGTGAATGGAAAGGCACAGGACATCACTGTACATCACTGTAGACTTTTTAGACATGGGCTTAGGCTACTAATGAAACTGAGTATAAAACACAAACACATTATACAGCTGTACAAAAATATCATCTTTCTTTATATCCTTACTGTATAAGCTTTTTCTGCTTTTAAACTTTTTCTGCTTTCATTTAAACTTTTTTGTTAAAAACTGAGACACAAACACACAAATAAGCCTAGGCCTACACAGGGTCACGATCATCAATATCACTGTCTTCCACCTCCACTTCTAATATCACTAGAAAGACTTTAGGGCCAATAACATGTATGAAGCTGTTATCTTCTATGATAACAATGCCTTCTTCTAGAATATCTGCTAAAGTGCCTGCCTGAAATTATTTTACAGTTATTTTCCTTTCATAAGTAGAAGGAGTGCAGTCTATAATAATAAAAAACATAGTATAGTAAATACATAAACCAGTTACTTAGTTTCATTACCATTATCAAGTATTATGCACTGTACATAATTGTGTGTGCTAGATTTTTAAACAACTGGTAGTGCAGTAGGTTTGTTTAAGCATCACCACAAACATGTGAGGTATGTGATGCACACTGATGTTACGATGGCTACAGTCACTAGGTTGTGGAAACTTTTCAGCTCCATTAGATTCTTGTGAGAGCAGCATTGTATATGCAATCTATGGTTGACCAAAATGTCTTTATGTGGCACGACTCCATGTTGTACAAGTTTATTTTTTTTTGTATATGGCTACTCAATTTTTCTTGCAACATTTGTTGACAATACTATTTTTCTCCACTGAATTGCCTTGTAGGTTTGTAAAAAAATAATTTGTCTAAGTCTGTTGAAACGGAACAAGGTCTATGTTCTAGTTAACAGTATGATATCATCAAGGCCAATTTTGTGTTTATGATATAGCATTACAGTTATATGAGATGTCACAATTTGGGGGAGCTAGGAGAAAGATTCAAAGTACTTTATGTATTGTCTTTACAATTTTCTAGAAATCTATAATTATTTCAAAATAAAAATTAAAAAAACAGTTGCTTATATATGTTTAGGTATACAACTGGATTCTCTATTATGTTCCATTGAACATTTTTTTTCTGTCTTTATGCCTGTACCACAATCATGATTTTCATAGGTTTACAAGAGACCTTACAATTATATACAATTAAGCTTCCAACCTTTTAATTATTTTTCAAAGATTTTGTTGTATTCTGGGTTCTTTTCATTTCTCTTGTATTTTCTTTTCTTTTCTCTTCTTTTCTTTCTATTCCTTTCTTTCCTTTCCTTCCTTCCTTTCTTTCTTTCCTTTCCTTTTCTTTCTTTCTTTCTTTCTCTTTCTCTTTCTTCTCTTTTCTTTCCTTTCCTTTCTTTTCTTTCCCTTCTTTCCTTTCCTTTCTTTTCTTTCTTTCTTTCTTTTTTCTTTCTTTTCTCTTTCTTTTCTTTTTTCTCTCTCTCTCTTTCTTTCTTTCTCTTTCTTTCTTTCTTTCTCTCTCTCTCTTCCTTTCTTTCTTTCTTTCTTTCTTTCTTTCTTTCTTTCTTTCTTATCTTTCTTCCTTATCTTTCTTCTTTTTTTTTCTTTTTTTGAGACAAGATCTCACTCTGTCATCCAGGCTGGAGGACAGTGGCCAGTCATGGCTCATTACAGCCTCGCACTTCTGAGCTCAAGAGATCCTTTTGCCTCAGTCTACAAAGTAGCTAGGACTACAGTCTGCAACACCATGCCCAGCTAATTTTTTAATTTTTCATTTGTAGAGACAGAGTCTTGCTATGTTGCCCAGGCTGGTCTCAGACTCCTGGCCTCAAGAAATCCTCCTGCTCGGCCTTCCAAAGTATTGAGATTACAGATGTGAGCCACTGCACCCAGCCTGAATTTCTATATAAATTTTAGAATCAGCTTTTAAATTTCCATAAGATAGTCTACTAGTATTTTGATTGGGATTACAATTAATTTCTAAATCAATTTAGGAAAAACTGAAATCCTAACAACTCTGAGTTTTCTGAGCAGTAAAGCAGTTACATCTCTCCTTTTAGCTAAATCTTCTCTTAGCAAGAATTTGTAGTTTTCATTGTAATAATCTTAAGCAGCTTAAGTCCAATTTTCCTAAGGGAATTTTCTTAAAGTATTTTTCCAAAATAATTTGGATAGAATTATATATTGTATTTTAATAAAATGTTAATCCTTAGTTGCTTGTAGCATATAAAAGTGCATATAATTATTTTATATGAATCTTATATACTGCATAGTATTTGCATATAATTTATGCACATTTTTCCATGTACTTTAAATCATCTCTGGATTACTTAAAATATCTAATGCAATGTAAATGCTATGTAAATTCCTGTTGCACTGTATTATATTTATTTGTATTATTCTTATTGAGGTATTATTTTTTATTGTTTCTTCTGAAAACTTTTGATCCTCAACTTGGTGAATCTACAGATACAGAATCTGGGAATACAGATAACCAACTGTATGATATTTTGGTTCTTTTGTTACTCTATTTTTTATCTCTTCATTTTGTTTTGCTTTGTTTATTTTGGGCTTAAGTTACACGTCTCTTTTAGTGCCTTAAGTTAGAAGCTGATGTTATTCATTTCAGATCTTTATTTTTTCTAAAACAGATGTTTAAAGATATAATTTTTCTCATAACTACTGATTCCGCAGCATCACACAAATTTTAATATGTTGTCATTTTTAAAATTTCCATTTGGTTTAAAAATTTGGTTTAAATTACTAAATACTTAATAATTTATCATTTTTGACCATAAGATATTTAGAATTTAATTAATTTAATATTAAATTACCAAATATTTGAGGATTAAAAAAATTAATGGATTTCTATTTTAGTTTCATTTTGATCAGAGAGTATAAATTGACTTTAATTATATTGCATAAACTTGTTTTATGGCCCAAATAGGGGTTATCCTGATAAATATTGTATATGGATTTGAAAATAATATCTATTCTTGTGTTATTGGTTAGATAGTTTGTTGATAATATTGTCTAAATCTATATCCTCACTGATTTTTTGTCTACTTGTTCTATCAATCTTTGAAAGAGAGGTATTGAAATCTTCCATAATTATTTTAGATTTGTCAATTTGTTTTTGCAGTTCTATCAGGTTTTGTTTTATGTATTTTGTAGCTCTATTTTTAGCTACATGATCCTTTATCATTGATGTGGTTTCTTGATGAATTGACCCCCCTATCACTATGAAATGGCCTTCTTTATTGCTGGGAATATGAGTTACTCTGAAACCTGTATTTCAGGTATTCTTTCTTTTAAAAAATAGTGTTTTTTTGTCATATTTTAAAAATTCCCTTACATTTAAACAAATGTATTATTTTATTTTAAGTGTTTCTTACAGGTGGCATATAGTTGGTTTTTGCTTCTCCATAGTATTTGATAATCTGTGCCTTGTGATTTCCATATTTATACCATTTATATTTAGCATGATCATGGGTATGTTTACTTTTAAGTCTATCATTTCAGTGTTTGTTTTGTATTTCTCCAACATGTGCTTTGTTTCCTTTTTCTCCTTTTCTTGTACTTTCTTTTCTGTTTGGTATTTTTATGGTTTCATTTTTAATTTTTAGTCCTTTATTAGCTTTTAGGTATAATTCTATATTTTAATACTTGCCTTAGCATTTCTAGAAGTGATTTTTGGTCAGAGGTAATTTTGTACCACCACAGGATATTTGGCTACATCTGGAGACATGGTTGTCACATGTGATAGGACATGCTAATAGTGTTAAGTTTGTAGAATTCAGGGATGCTGCTAAATGTCATGGAATACACAAGCTAGCTCCTCACAAGGAAGAATCATTCAGTCAGTAATGCTAAGGTTGAGAAACACCAGTTTATTGTATGTGTCTTTAATTTATCATAGTTTTCCTTAAAGTATTATCATACAACTTTAAGATCACTTAAATAGTGTAATTCCATTTCTCCAATCCATGTCTCTATGCTATTGTTCTCATATATTTTAGTCCTATGTGTGTTACTAACCCTAACTACACTTTTATTATTTTTATTGGGTTATATTTTAATGAGATTTAAATAATAACAAAAGATTATATATTTTTCAATACAGTTGCCATTTATGGTGCTTTTAATTTCTCGTTTATGTCTACATATCTATCCAATATACTATATGTTTCACACTGAAGGACTTCTTTAGCATTTCTTACAGTGTGATTTTGTTATTAATACATTTTTTTAGATTTTTATGCCTTATAAAGTCCTCACCCTCACTCTGAAAGATAGTTTCTCTGGGTAGGTGATCCTAATTCTTAGTTATTTTTTTTCTTTCTGGACTTTAAATACACTTCCCCCTTTTGTCACCACATTGTTTCCGATGGAATATATCTGCTGTAATTCTAATCTTTGGTTGTTTTTGTGTTCTGAGTCTTTTTTCTCAGAATACTTTTAAGATTTTCCCTTCCTGGCTGCTTCTAAGCAGTTTGGTTATGTGATAGTTTGATGTCGTTTTCTGCAGATTTTTTGTGCTTTGAAGTTGTTTAGCTTCTTAAAACTTGGTTTATTGTTTTTAATCAAATCTAGACATATTCAGTCACTTTTTCGTCTGCTCTAACTTCTTTGAAGGCTCGAATTTCATGTGTTTAAGCCACTTGATGCTGTCCCACAGCTTGTTTAGGTTCATTCTATTGCTATTTCTGTAAGTTCATTTAAGAAAATGTTTTCTTCTGTAATATCCTATTTGGTGTTAATGCCGCCCATAGATTGCCATATTAGAAATTGTAGTTTTCATTTTAAAATGTTCAATTTGTCTTTTAATTTTTTTCATGTCTTGGCTTGAATTTTGAACATATAGATACAGATTAAGTAACTTTCTTTGTTCTTGATTGTTAATTCTAACATATCTGTCAGTTCTGGGTTAATTTTGAATGATTATTCTCTGAACTATGGGCTTATATTTTTATTTATTTTTTGCCTTTTTGTTAATATTTCACTGCATGGTAGCCATTTTAAATTTTACTTTTTGGGTGCTGGATATTTTGCATTTTTACATGTATTATTGAGTTTTAATCTGGGATGTAGTTAAATTAATTGGACTTATTAATTATTTTGCTTCTTGCCTTTAATATTTGTTATGCAGGAACAGAGCAAAGCCTAGTCTAGGGTTTATTATTTCCTGCTACTGAGGTAAGATCATTCTGAGTACTTTTCCAATGTCCTATGACATACTGCATACTTATGAATCCTTCCTTTGTCAGTATGAGAAACTGTTCCTTTTAATCCTTGGAGATTGTTCCTTCCATGTTTTCAGATAGCTTCTTCATATGCAGTGTGTTGATCAACATTCTGCTGAATACTTTAGGGGAACATTCTGAAGATCTTTGGAGTTCTTTTCTTGTGTGGCTTTTTAGTATTTGGTACTATTAATATATCCTGCAACCGCATCTACCTTAGTTTGCTATGCTCTTAATTCTCTCTCTTCATGTTATTGTAACCCCTGAACTCTGCCTAGGTTCCTTCTTCTGATGCCATTCCTGAAACTCTCCAAAGACAGAAATCAATATTGCGGCTCACTTCATTTTTTTTCTTATATCTAAGCATTCAATGTATTTTGTTGCTTGATGTCCAATGTCCTGAGAAACATTGTATTATATATTTTGTCCGTTTTTTAATTATTTGTTTGTTTTAGGCAGAGATAGAAAGCTGACCTCTTTTACTTCATCTTCACTGAAAGCAGAAGCCTCTTTAATAGTATTTTTAAGGTTTTTGATTATTATAGCAAATAAGGAGGGAAAAAGAAGAAGAAAACATTTGCTAAAGCCATATATCTTCTTATAAATTGGTAGATGGAGCATCATGTTCCTAAGATAAAAAATATTTTGACTGCCATTAAAATTAAGAAAGACAAAAGACATCATTTAAACTAATTCGAAGAAAAGCCAACATTGTTGTAAGACTAAATTTCTCAACTTTAAAGATAGTATACTGTGTCAAAGGGTGAAATCCCAGACAGTGCAAAGCACTGGCTTTAGCCACCTAAGCTACATGGTATCCTGAAGATTGTCTTGTCATGCTGGAAGGTCAGGTTCACAAGGCTTGCTAGAGAGGTTTCTCCCCACAGAGAGAGAAAGAAGGAGTAGCAGAAGTTTTCTGCTTACTGAGAAGATGACTTTGTTCTCAGTGTGAGAGCAGGGTGGTCACAGCTCTCTAGGCTGAACTTTCTGTAAGGCTATCTATAATGCTTATGCAGGGAGCAGAAAGGAGAGTTTGACTGTAACCTTTTCTCTTTTTTAGGACCTGATAGCATGTATCTAGCGCTGACAAAAAAAAAAAAAAAAAAAAAAAAAAGAAAAGAAAAGAAAAGAAAAGGCCAGGGGTAGGAGATACCAAAAAAAAATCTAGAATTGTAGATAATTTTCACATAAGGAAAATAAAACCATGACACAATTCTGAGCAGTCATGAAGTGGGAGAGGAAAAGAAAAATGAAATAGAATGCAAGCACAACAGAGTTGTAAAAAAAAAAAGCCATATTTGTAAAAAAAAAAAGCCATATTTTTAAGAGTTTATGATGTTGGAGCCAATTTCTCTGGGTTATTGCCTTTAAACTGTTAAAGGATATGTCTGTGACCTTTTTGGTCAATTTTATAGTTCAGTCATTGTAACTATATTACCAAGTGATGTTAGTATACCAATCAATGTTTATACAATTCATGCTTTTGTTGAATGTCATTTATTGGCTTTCATTTAAAAGGATTCTCAGGTATTGATCAATTTTTGAAAGAGGTTTTGATCATTAACTTTCCCTCTACTCTAAAGATTACATGTAAATATATAGATATGTCTATATACACATAATATATACACACATAGAAATCTAGTTGAAATATGTTAACAACTTTCACTTTTTCAAATTCCACTTAAGTATTTTGCTTAAAATTGGTGGCAAGTTTTATTGTTTAAAAACTTCTTACAATAACCTGGTTAACTTTCTTCCTTTTCCTAAATTTGTTTTATCTATTTTAACATTTGTTCAAATGTTAAAATTTAAATTCTCTGCTGATAAAAATCACATGTATTTTCAGTGTTATATGGTGGCATTTATGTTTTACCCATCTTAGAACTATATGGAAATAGCTGTTTTGTGATTATGTTCTTAAGCTCTTTAACACAGCTAACCAAGGCATCTTGAACTTGTACTAGTCCTTCATTGTCTCCCTCTTATTGATTAGGATATACTTGTATCCTAGATGACTGATAATTATACTCACAGATTTTCCATTTGAAATATATTTACTTTCCCACATAAAGTAATTTTTTGATAACATGTTTCAACCAGTGACTTCAGTCACTGAAGTTATATATCAATGCATCATTGAGACATGATCCACAATTTATATAATGTGATAGTTAATACTGAGTGACAACTGTATTGGATTGAAAGATGCAAAGATGAACTGTATTGTATTGAAAGATGCAAAGTACTGTTTTTGGGTGTGTCTTTGAGGGTATTGCCAAAGGAGATTAACGTTTGAATCAGTGGACTGGGAGACAGGCCCACCCTTAATCTGGGTGGGCACAATCTAATTGGCTGCCAGCAGGGCCCAAATAAAGCAGGCAGAAGAATCTGGAAAGAGCAGACTTGCTGAGTCTTCCTGCCTTTATCTTTCTTCTTTGCTGGATGTTTCCTGCCCTTGAACATCAGACTCCAAGTTCTTCAGCTTTGGACTCTTGGACTTACACAAGTGATTTGACGGGGCTTTCAAGCCTTCAGCTTGACTAAAGTTTGCACTGTCAGCTTCTCTACTTTCTTAGTGTTTTGGGACTTGGACTGGCTTCCTTCCTTCTCAGCTTGCAGATGGCTTATTGAGGGACTTCACCTTGTGATCGTGTGAGTCAATTTTTCTAATAAACTCCTCTTGATATATACATATATCCTATTAGTTCTGTCCCTTTGAGAACCCTGACTAATATAGATTCTGGTACTGGGAATGGTTCTAGAGGAACAAAAGTTTAGAGTACTTTAGTTGGTTTTGGGGTTTCTGGAGTTGGGTGCTAAATATGATTAAACCCCAAAATGCTAAGGACTCTACTTCTAATAGTATGGAGAACACTGATTGTCCTTGGTGTGAAATGTTTAAAGAGCTATGCAAAACAAATTCATTTGATACTCCTGATTCACCTTTCATGAGAGGCAAGGAGTTTAGCGTCTCTATACGTAATACCTTTGACCACATGTGGATAACCAAGGAATATAATGAAGTTGGTTGGTTGCTCCTAAGTTTGCTGGACAACGTGACTAAAGGAAAAGGTGAACTCAGGAATTCCGTCTCCTGGCTCCAGAAGCACATACTGAACCTCAAGTCTCCTAAGATTGCCCTGAGTGAGAGTCTTACCTCCGGTAGCAAAGGGCTGAAATTGTGGAAAGTCAGACACAAGCTCTTATCATGTGAGTGGCCGACCTGCAATGAAAGGTGCATGCTCAGTCTCACCAGGTGTCTACTGTTGAAGTGAGGACATAGAATAGAAAAGAATGGGACCCTGCAATTTGGAATGGGGATGTTTAGGAGAGCCCTGATGAAGCTGGGAACACTGAGCTTGTAAACTCTGATGAGCTTTTTTTGCCAGAGAAAACATCCTGCCCACCGACAGTGGTGGCAACATCCCCTCCCCCACCCTCACTGCAATCAGCCTTTCCATCTTTGACTGAGGAGGATAACCATGTGCTGCCTAAGGCAACAGTGATGGCCTCTCCTGAGGCAATTGCCAGTCAAGACAATGCTGCTTTTCCTCAAGACCCACCCTCTACACCCCTGTTTTCTTCTAGACCTATAATTAGACTCAAGTCCTGTCGGGACCCTAGAGGGGAGATTCATATTGTGGCCCACAAAGAGCTACACTACACTCCAGAAGAATTGCCTGAGTTTTCTAATTTATATAAGCAGAAATCTGAAGAACAGGCACGGGAATGGATATCAAGGGTGTGGGATAATGGCAGAAGGAACATAACATTGGATCAGGCTGAATTTATTGATACAGGCTCACTAAGCAGGGATTCTGCATTGAATGCTGCAGCTCAGGAAGTTAAAAAAGGTTCTAGTTGTTTATTTGCTTGGTTAGCTGAAATACGGATAGAAAGATGGCCCACTGTGAGTGAGCTGAAAATGTCTTATCTCCCTTGGTTTAATGTAAAGGAAGGGATGTAAAGGGAGATTTGAACGCCATTGTGGATTAGTCAGTTTAGACCTACTCACTCCGGCTGGGGGGATCCAAAAACATACTCACCAATACTTTGTGAAACAGATTTGTGAGGGGAGCAACTGCACTCTTGAAGAGCTCTGTGATTGCTTTTTTCTGTGTGCCAGACCTTACAGTGAGAACTGCAGTTACTCAATAAGAAAATTTAAATACAATGCGAATAATTGGATCTCAAGGTGGCAGGGACCAAATGGTGACACTCAAACATCAAAGGCAAGGTGGGCATCATTACCTTAATGGACAGCAGAGGCAAAGCAGCAATCAGAATTGTCTGACTCATGTAGAGCTCTGGCATTGGCTAATTTATCACGATATTCCTAGAAGTGAAATTGATAGGAAACTTACTGCATTCCTACTTAATTTGTATAAGCAGAAAACTTCCAGGTTGAGTCAACAAAAGTATATTTTGATTTATAAAAATAAAAAGTCACAGCCCCATCAATCCATTTCCATACTTGAACCAGTTTATAGACCCAGAGCCCCTTGAATGAAGGGGAGGCCACGTCCCCTTGAGGAAGGACCCCACTATGTTACTGACAGTTTATACTGTTAATCTTTCTCCCATCCTTCCCCAGGGAGACCTCCGGCCTTTTACCGGGATAACTGTGCACTGGGGAAAAGGAAAATGATTAGGACATTTCGGGGAATACTGGACACTGGCTCTGAGCTGACATTGATTCCAGGGGGCCCCAGTTGTCACTGTGGTCCTCCCATTAAAGTAGGGGCTGATGGAGGTCAGGGAATTAATTAACAGAGTTTCAGCTTAGGTCCGATTTACAGTGGGTCCAGTCGGTCCCTGGACTCATCCTGTGGTCATTTCCCCAGTCCCAGAATGTAAAATTGGCATAGACACATTTAGCAGTTGGCAGAACCCCACACTGGCTCCCTGACTGGTAGGGTGAGAGCTACTATGAGGGAAAAGATCAAATGGAAGCCATTAGAGCCATCTCTACCTCGACAAAGAGTAAATCGCAAACAGTATTGCATCCCTGAAGGAATTGTGGAGATTAGTGCCACCATCAAGGGCTTGAAAGACGCAGGGGTGGGGATTCCCACCACATCCCCATTCAACTCTCCCATATGGCCTGGCCTTACCATGTTCCCTAACATCCTGAAACAGCTGGATTGATAGAACGGTGGAATGCCCTTATGAAGTCATAATTACAATGCCAATCTGGGTGACAATACTTTGCAAGGCTGGGGCCAACTTCTCCTGAAGGCTGTGTATGCTCTGGATCAGTGTCCAATATATGGTACTGTTTCTCCCATAGCCAGGATTGATGGGTCCAGGAATCAAGGGGTGGAAGTGGAATCACTCACCGTCACCTCTAGTGACCCTGTATTAGTCAAAGTTCTCTAGTGGGACAGAACTAAAGAAATAGGCATATACAAAAAGGGGAATTTATTAAGTACTAACTCACATGATCACAAGGTCCCACAATAGGCTGTCTGCAGGCTGAGGAAAAAGGAGAGCCAGTCCGAGTTCCAGAACTGAAGAACTTGGAATCCAATGTTCAAGAGCAGGACTCATCAAGCACTGGAGAAAGATGTAGGCCCAGAGGCTAGGATAGTCTCTCTTTTCACATTTTCCTGCCTGCTTTATATTCTAACTGCACTGGCAGCTGATTAGACTGTGTCCACCCAGGTTAAGGGTGGGTCTGCCTTTCCCAGCCCACTGACTCAAATGTTAACTTCCTTTGGCAACACCCTCACAGACACACCCAGGAACAATACTTTGTATCCTTCAATCCAATCAAGTTAACACTCAGTATTAACTATCACAGACCCACTAGCAAAATTCTTGCCTCCTGTTCCAGTGACATTATGTTCTCCTGGCCTAGACCTCTTCTTTCCAGAGGGAGGAATGCTGCCACCACAGGACACAACAATACTTTCATTAAACTGGAAGTTAAAATTGCCACCTGTTCACTTTGGCCTCCTCTTATCTCTAAGTCAACAGGCTAGGGAGGGAGTTACAGTGTTGACCAGGGATATTGACCTGGACTATCAAGATGAAATCAGTCTACTGCTCCACAATGGAGGTAAGGAAGAATATATGGAATACAAGAGATCTCTTAGGGCATCTTACAGTATTACCATGCTCTGTGACTAAGCTCAATGGGAAACTACAACAGCTGAATCCAGGCAGAACTACAAATGGTCCAGATCCTTCAGGAATGAAAGTTTGGGTCACTCCACCAGGTAAAAATCCATGACCTTCTGTGGTGCTTGCTGAAGGTAAAGAGAATACAGAATGGGTAGTAGAAGAAGGTAGTCATCAATACCGGCTGCAACCACGTGACCAGTTGCAGAAATGGGGACAGTAATTGTCAGGAGTATTTTCTCCTTATTTTGTTAAGAACACTTTTGTGCATGTATACATTTGTACTAAGAACATAACTTCATTTCATTTTCTTTCTTTTTCCTTTATCATGTGACATAAGATTTATTGACTTCATATCAGCATTTAACTGTTGTTAACTTCATGTAATCACATTTAGGTTAAAGATTAGTGTGCTTCTCGTTGTACGAAGGATAGTTCTTTTGTGTTCTGTGTAATTATGACCTTATTTGCTTTATTTGAACATTGTATATAATTTCAGGAGATGTTTATGGATTCAAGCTGACAACGAGTGTACTTGTGATGATTAATATTGAGTGTCAAATTGATTGGATTGAAGGATGCACAGTATTGTTTTTTGGTGTGTCTTTGAGGGTGTTGCCAAAGGAGAGTAACATTTGAATCAGTGGACTGGGAGAGGCACACTCACCCTCAATCTGAGGCAGCACCATCTAATCAGCTGCCAGTGCAGCTAGAATAAAAGCAGGCAGAGAAACAGCGGAAAGAACAGACTTGCTGAGTCTTCCGGCCTTCATCTTTCTCCTGTACTGGATGCCTTCTGCCTTCAAACATTGGACTCCAAGTTCTTCAGCTTTTGGATTCTTGGACTTACACCAGTCATTTGCCAGTGGCTCTAGGGCCTTCAGCCACAGACTGAAGGTTGCACTGTTGGGTTCCCTACTTTTAAGGTTTTGGGACTGAGACTGCCTTCCTGGTTCCTAAGCTTGCAGACAGCCTGTGTGGGACTTCACCTTGTGATCGTGTGAGTCAATATCCCCAATAAACTCCCCTTTATATATACATATATCCTATTAGTTTAGCCCCTTTAGAGAACCCTGACTAATATATATAACAACCAGAAATTTTAGTCTAAATGTGTTTCACTATTGAACTTAAAATAAGAGTATGCTGCATTTAAGAAGACCACAAAATAAACTTTCAGAATTAATAATCTCATGTGTAAAGTGCTTTCCTGGTTGTGTCAGAAGTGATTTTAATTATGTTTATATACATAGTAGCTGTTAGGTCAATTAATAGAGATTTTATTTTACCTCTTTTATGTCAAATAACAGTAATAAAAAAATAAGGATTTACACAATGAGACTACGAAGAAAATAGTGTGATATAAAGGTGAGAGCCAGCACTGTCAAATCAGTTGGTTTTATTTCCTTCTCTGAAAATTACCTGTGTGACTGCAGATAAGTTCTTTAACATTTCTGAATTTTGACATAATTGTACTCAAAGTGCCTAGCACAAAATCATAAGGCAATGGAATTTTTATTGTTCTTTTATGAAAATTTATGACATAATATAAAAGTCTCTCTATCTCTCTCCAATTGATATGCTGTCTTCCAGATCAAAATAGATTGGAAAGGTTTGGGTTTTCCTTGAGAAATGACATAAATAATTTAGGTTACCAACCCAAGCTGAATTCCAGTGATGCCCCAAATGTCACAAAAGCATAATCCAAATGACTTAAGCGCATAGCTAATTTTTACAGGGTTAGATCAATATTAAAATGGACTTTTTGGTCATTTAGTATGTTTAAGCAACTGAATAGGGAAACCTTTCTTTTGTCCTGCATTACTAGTCTAGTCCTTGTTAAATCAAATTCTTGATGAGTTTATTCTGATTATTTGACAAATGTAAAATAATTAGTTAACAAATAATAGATTTAATTTTGACCTTGTGAACTTAAAATTTATCTATGACATAAAAAAATGTGTTGCCGTAACAACAACCTATTATACGGTTCTTAGGTTAAACAATATAAAATTGCTGCTACTTGATCATTTGCAGTAATAATAAAAATAATTTCATGTACATCTAATCAAGGTAATAGATTATTGTAAAAAGAATTAAAAAATTTCAAAAGGGGTGTTGCTTTCAGAATCATGGGAAACAATCATTTTATTCTAGCTGCATTTGAAAAAATAATATTCTGGCATATCAGACATAATATACAATATTTGGCTTTGTTACCTTTCTGCTCAAATTGGCATTATTTAAATACACTTTTTTTTTAAAGCACCTTTTCCTGGAAAGATCTTGACACTCAATGGCATAACATCTCCAAGTTTCAGGCTGTCAGACAGTCACTTTGGCACTGTCAAGCAAAAGGCTAATGAGTCTGAGATGGTCCTAAAATAAGGACTAAAACATTTGGAAGGCCTGGCAGATAGCATTAAATAAACGGGAAATAATCAGCTTTAGAGCAGTTGATTAGGAAAGAGGGCAAATTTTACTTGCAAATTGGACATGGTTGGCAGGTTAACCCGAACAGGTCTCAGTGCTATTGAAAGCTCATAATGGCGCTTTGTGAATCCTTGCTCTTAAGCTTTGACATTTTATAATTAAGTTACTTAGTGTATTGTTTCTTTTGTGGGTGATGGGCTGTTTAATAGAGAAAAGTCTTTAAAAACGGCTAAAATGCATTTAGCCTATTAATTTAAATAAGTATCATTTGCCTAAAATGAAATCAGCCAATTATCTTTTGATTTACTCTTTTCCAGCCAGCACCACTTCTATCAAGGCGCCTTTTATTTTTTTCTTAATTCAACAGTTTGGGAAATGATTACCATTGGACATCCCTATTGAATTCCTCCAAAACATGAGAGCTTGAATGGATTTGTAGTGGGTTGCATTAAACTGCTTTTGTTATGATGTTATATTTTGAAATTTTAACTGACAGACAAAATGTTGAATATATTTGTGAAAAAAATACATGTATCCAAATTACCAGAAGAAAAGCTCTTATCCTTATGCCTTATATAAAACTGATGCATTAAAACTAGAGGAAAATTATTTAATATATATTTTCATTTACATAATATTAGTTATCCAATTTATTACCTATCAGAAAACTTATATAATGATTAAGAAAAATCTCACAAATTAAAAATGAAAATTTTCTTATAATGTTGTATATAATTAAATTGAGATATGACATTATTTTAGGATTTTCTTTGATATGTTATGAGTAAGGTAACTCAGAAATAACTTGTGTCAGTTCTACACCGGTAATTATGTGGAATTATGTTAATTAGACTAACTAAAATGTGTTAAACATTAATGATTAATGATAAGAAAGAAAAATTGTAAAAAGTCTAATAAAATTCTAAACTGATCTTGATTGAATATTTTTACACCAAATGAAAGGAGTTATATCAATAAATGGAACAATTACATGCTAATAAAAATAGCAATAATGATACATATAAAGATCAAGATTTAGATTCTACTAAAAATTTCAAGCCATTGATATCTCTACATCAGAGATTACAAAGTAATACTGTATAGCATATTATCCTTTAATTAACCACTTTGCAGTTTTCAAGGTATTTATATTTATTGTCTCATTTATTCCTCATAAGAACCCTATGGCAATGTTGACTGTGCTGGAAACCAAATCTAAGAGATGGGACATCAAACTTCTGTGTTTTGCAATAATGGAATAGGTTATTCTTCTTAATTATTAATGAAAACTCTATTAGCACACATGATACTGTTATGGTTTGAATACATCCACCAAAAAACAGGTGTTGGAAACTTAATCCCTTATTCACAGTGTTGAGAGGCGGGGCCTAATGAGGTGATCAGGCCCTGAGGATGGAAGTAACAGATTAATGCTATTATTGTAGGAGTGGATTTCTTCTAAAATGACAAGTTTGACTCCCTCTTGCTCTTTTGCTCTTTCTCACCCTCCCCTTCCATCTTCTGTCATGGTTCAAGAAGAACCTTGACAGATTCTGTTCCCTTGTCCTTGCACTATTTTCCCCCAGTCTCAGGTATTCTGTTATAATAGCACAAAATGGACTAACACAAATGTCAATATCATATTTATAAACTAATGATGTCAACAAGGTGATATTCTAGATTTGATTATAGAGTAAGATCTAAGATAGATAATTATTGGCTCTCTCCCCTCTAAAAGGTCAAATTCTTTTCTCTATGAAAATCTGGGCATTCTAGGCTGCAGCTTCTTCTCTCTGAGACTCTCCGTTGCTTTGAAGAGCCATTCACTTTGCCATCCCTCCTCTCAGTCACTTCACTTGCTTAAATGCTATAGCTGATTATTTTATAAATCTGTCTAAGATGGGAAAATTAGGCTTTCCACTAGCTAGCAAATTATTTGAAAATTGAAGTACAGTCTTACAAATCTTAAAAACTTAGGAAAATTTTCTGAGTAAAAAAATGATGCTTAGCTATCTTGCCCAGATGAAAATACTTGCTTTTACAAAAAAACTGTTTTCTGTATCTCAACCTTTATTATCATTTATTCATGTCAGTTAATAATTTATTGTATGATTTTTATGTTCTCCAAACAAGAGAACTAAATGATTGAAAATGTTTGTTCATATAAAACATTAACTACTTGAAATCATAAGGACATATAATCTCTGCATTCTTGAGCAAAGAGAAAAATCTCAAATATATTAAATTAATATATTCTGTTATTTATCAGCTACTCATATTGTAAGTTCGTTTGTCATCTGTCATATAAAAATTTTTGAAGCAGTAAATATAAAATTGCTTTCCTTCTGGCTTTAAGTGTTTCGGTAAGACTTTTCAAGTTGGTCATTTTTATTAGTGATAGGCCAACAAAATTTAATAATTTTATGCTAAAGACAATATAAATAAGAAAAATTTTATGCTAAAGACAATATAAAATAAGAAAAATTATTGAACAAATGTATTCATAGTTTTATCAATAAGCATATTTTTATATGCCACTCCACAATGAAAATGGTACAGAATTGTTTTAAAAAAATGGCTAAATTAAGATTATTTTTGCCAGAATATTATTTGAATATGTAATAGAAAAATATTGTATTTATACCAAAATTCATTATATTAAATTGATATGTAAATGTATAAATTCTTTTATTTCCAAATGAGAAGATAGACCAAATAAGTACACAAAATATAAATATATGAGATAATAATGGATATTAAGAGATTTGCCAAATTAAATACAGATCAAGCAATCAACAACATTGATTTATCCTCTATTTTATGTAAGTTATTGAAGTCAGTACTATATTAGGAAATACAAAATTAGAAAAGCCTTGATTATTTTTTCTTACAAAGATCGCAAACCAGTTTTGTTCTACCTGTGTGACTCAAAAATACTTGGAAAGACAATTACACACAGTGCTCTCTGAATAATAATATTACAGTGGCAAAAAGTAGTGCAGTTTCAGAGGGTGCATAGACTCAATTGCCCATCAGGACATACTGAAGAATACCGTATTTTATTAAAATGAAAAGCTTTTAGAATTTTTGTATTTGAAGTTGACTTTTTCAAAGAAGGGTATGCCCATACAGATCATCTAAATTTGCATCATAGTTTCATATGAGTAAAATTCTAAGACACTAATGAGATTATTGTTGAATGTACTTCTTCTCATATGCTGATACACAGATCTGAAGGTTACAATAGTTCTATAAATGTACACTGTATCTGGGATATTTTAACCTGGTTTAAAAGTTATTTCTAGTCATCTAAATGGTTTCTACCATCTATCATCTTTTCAAAATCAATTATATGACATGATGTATTAAAATAAGATCTCTGAAATAAACGTAGAATAAAATCAAACAGCAATTTTTACTAGAACTCAGTGTTTCGAAGTGGAAACAAGTCAAAACCTGTTGAAACACATAGTATCCAAGTATATGCTACCTAAAATACCAACATAAGCTGAACATAAACAAAGTGAACATAGGGAATACTCCACGTAACGCCATGAAATACTCAATGGCTTCTGGGAAGTGAGACTTATTTAGTCTGCAAACATTTTCACTGGAGTAATTTAGAAAAAATGGGCAATGTACTCTGGGAGACTCCCTACATATATAACCATAAACGGTAGAACAACCACTCATAACTGAGATGGTTAAGAAGGCAGATGCACATTTTTTTCATATTAATGTGTAGAAGTTGAATAATGGCCATTTTTACAATGTGTGAATATTAAAAGCATATATATTCTATTGTTTATTCTCATTATAAGATTGGATAACATGTAAAATAGTCATTGATTCATGCTACTGTGAAAAATAGTCTTGGGAAAAACCACTTTCCAGAATGACTTTCATTTTCCAAATATCAAATATAAAGATGTCTTATTTCTCAGAAGTATTAAATAGTAACATAATTGTAATGGCTAAGATAGTTCAATATTTAAATATTATAAATCATTTTCATTGGAATATCAAAAAAGTTAAAAAAATCAGCTCTTTTACATCAGATGGAAAATTTAAAAAGCATCAAACTTCTGCCTCCAAATATGCTTTTTACAACTTCTTTCAAGATCTAATTATGACAATTGTGCATAATATGAGGTAAACTTCAATCGGCTCCACATTTCCATATCAAATGACTTTAATAATATCTATAAAACATTAAGTAGGTCAATGCCACATAAACATATTAATATAAAGATGGCTTTCATTTCAGAGGACCCTCTAATATACTTCAGGAAAAATAAAACAAAAAACGTATAGTGAATTGCCAGCTTTCTCTTTAGATCAACATCAACACAATTCATACCTTTAGAAGATATGAAATAAAAACATTAAAAAACAGTAGAATCTGACATCCATTAATGTCATCCACAGTGTCATCTAGTTGAACATAAGACCTTAGATGCTGCATTTCTATTACCATGAATTTGAACAGTAGGTTTTGTGCATAAGTGGTTAGTCAAAAGCGTTAGGTGATATAACTCTACAAATGGCAAAAGTTCTTGTAACTTTAATCAACTTGAGTACTTTCTTAGAATCTTTTTTAGTTTGTCACACATATTGAAACACAGAGAAGTAAAGTGCCTTGCCAAAGTTCCAACCATGTGTGCTGCTTACATTTTTCCACATACTTCATCTTTGAGTCACAAGCAAATCAATTTATGGAAAGGCTGTAGGGTAAACAGCAATTTGTCCAAGATGCTAGAGATTCATATGTTTGTTATTTTTTTCTAACTTTTTAACTCTTTCATTCATCATATATTTATTGTATATTAAAATTTTTGAAGGCCAATGTCTTAATTAGGATAACAGAATATAACTTATATTTGCCCTCTGTGAATAAAGTGGCAATTACAGTGCAATAGAAATTGTATGGTAATAGAAGTGTTCTGAAAGCTCTAAGGAATTCTCTCTGATCCAGACTAAACGGTGAAATTAAGAAAAATGTTTTATGACATGGATCTGTGTGTGTTTTCCCCACGATGTTTATTTTTTATAGTTCACATCTACAATCCTAACGTGGTAGCTCTGTTTGTTAGTAGATAGATATAATGGGATGGGAACTACTCAATCCTCTCACCATTAAGTCACTGACTTCTCTGCTTCTGCACTGTTTGCATCTCCTACTGTAATCGTAGTAGTTCTCTGTCTTTTGCTGAAAGTATGCCCTCCACCTAATCTCTGGATTTCACCTTAACTCAGCTACTTCAGATATCATCCAAACATCTCCAAACATCTCCTGCACCTTCTATTACTAACAAAAAAATTTCATTAACATGGAAATGTGTTAATCCTATTCAGCCTGGAAAGGAAACAACAAAAAATATTATATTGATCCCACTATCCCCTATATTCCACTCAAACCCAATTTTTCTGCTCTCTATTCAAGAATCAGGGCACTATTCCACAAAACAGTTCATATACTACGTTTTCCTCTAACTCCTCCACCTTCCCTCCTAAATCCACTTTAGTTGGGGTTCTCACTTAAATATCAGCAGCCTCTTTGTGAAATCCAATAGCCAGGTTTTTGTTTTCATCTTGCTGGACCTTTCTTCAGCATTTGGCTGTTGACTACTTTCCTTAGGTTTCTGTGGAATCTCACCCTTGTGTTTATCTCTTTTCTCTGGCTTTTTTTGCTATTTTCTCCATCCTTACCTTGTATTTTCATAACGCTAAATAGCATATGTATGCAGATGTGTGCTACATTTTCATTTCCAGCCCTCTTTTCCCTCCTGAGCATTTCTCAACATCTTCATTCGGTCATCTAATCAGCTGCTCAAACTGACTATCAGCATAGAATTATTGGAATCTTCCTTTTCCTAGATACTGAGAATAAGAATGTTAAGAATCTTAGGTTTGCCAGATAAAATTCAGGGAACCCAAGTAAATTTGAATTTCACATTACAAATATATATTAGCATGTGTTTATCCTGTATTTCTAGTATAGATATGTTCCATTGAGAAATGTTATTTGATACTAGAAAAATCAGATTTGATACCCTCTATTCATATTTGCTAAATCTGCCCTCCATAGCTGAAGGGATATTTGTCTCTATATCAATCCTAATATCTCTCTTAACTTAGTCTGGAATCTCATATCTTCCCATCAGCTGCACTGTGAAATAACCAAGTACAAACCCTCTAAATCTCTGCTTAAAGCCCTGGCTTTCTCTCGGGATTATAACAAACTGCAAAAAACTGATATTTAAATTGCCAGTGCCCCACCTGATCTGATTCCTGACTGCCTCTCTCATGTTAGCTCTTATCACTTTTTTCCCATGTTCATGAAACTCTAGCCAATATTTCTTGTTTCTATGCTTTAAACACACAACCCATATCTTTCTCTTAGGACTTCTGTACTTGCAATTCTTTCTGCTCGAAATATTTGCATTTTTCATCTGACTTTTAAGTTTCAGTGTTATGCAGAGAGTTTTGTTACCATGCTGAAAATTAGCTCTCATTCTACAGCTCCTAAACTCTCTATCCTATTGATTTATTTTTATATCAAGAGTTATTCAAAATTGCCACATTTCCTTATTTTCTTATGTATTCTTTTATTCTCTATATTATTGTGTTAGAATATTAGCTCTATGTGGCCATTGCTGTATTTACTTCATTTACCTCTGTATTTCCAGAGCGCCTAGATGGTCACTGGTAAATACAGGGCATGTGATCAGCATTGATTAAAGAAATGGGTGGTTTCTAAAACGAAATCGTTAAGCTAGATTTATTTAGTGTCAAATATAACTAATAGCAAAATATATTTAGACATCGATAACAGAATCTTAAGGAATACTAAGGTTATAATTAAAATGTCTTTTGTTATGATTTATCAAATAATAATTTAGATTATTTAATAGATAACATATGTGTTCTCTCTAGACACAATGATATACAAACAATAACTTTTAAAAAAACAAAAGTAACTATTCTTGCATAGTAAATCTATTTAATCGGCAATAAATCTTAGAAATACTGCATGTGTTCTCTTTAATATTAACAAGAAAAGAGTTTTTTTTTCTTTTCACATTCTATTGTATTGTAACAGAAAAGTTAGCATTAAAATTGTATTATAATTTAAAACAATAAAGACTATGTAAAAATAAAGAAAATAAACTGCATTTCACATTAATGAGCCAGCTTAGAATGTTTATAAAGTTTTATTTTAATAAAGTAATATTTTACCTGATAACCACACTGATATAATTAATTTAATACTTTTCTAACAAAATTTAAAAGGTTTGATAGTTCCATGTGAAAGATTTTTCAGGATTTGAATGGTAGTATACAAATTTTAACTGACAGCTCTAGCCCAAAGACTTGAAATATTGGGTGGAAAGGTTGAATGTTCTTTCATAATCATCCCTTAATCTGTCTTTCGCATCACCCTATAACAAGAAGCCATATTTAAAACTTTGAAAGAATAAAAAGTACAAAACTTGTCTCCTCACATTGTTTTATTCCTTAATTAGAAAGCTGACTGACAGTATCAATCTTTTGTCAAACTTTTATACATACACATATTCCCTGACTAGTGGATTATAAAACTCTTCTGGCTTTCTTCAAGTTTTGGGTTGGCCAAAGCAAATTTTATTTCAGTTTGAGCAAGTGAACCAATGTAAAGGTTGAAACTGGTAGGAAAACATTACTTCATTAAAAATTTTTATAGGAGTCGTTTATGGAAGACCTATAATTGGGAAATCTTTATACATACTGTATAGCAGGTCGGGTAGCTCATTTTTATTTTTGCATATTATCCTTTAAGAAAAGTCATTAGCATTCTTGAAAAATAACATTTCATCATGGGAAAAATTTTTCAGTATAAAAATCGGTGATTTTATGGGCAGCCTGGTGCCAGAACAATCAGCTAGATGGGAACACAATATTTGCAACATATTCCTTTAACAGCTTAATGCTTCCAAAGTTCTGTATGTAGAGATTTGAGACCAATAGCAGAAAATATGAATACATATGTGAAGCCTAACTATGTATGAAATCCAGATGCAAAATTTCTGAAAGCAATCTAAAAAGTGAACCTTCTTCAAATGTCTCTAAAACCTGAGGCTTTGATTGAAGACACTTCATGATTTAATATCTTGTTGGTGCATATGATTCAATTTTTTTCACTAAAAACTAACTTATGAATAATTTTACTGTGTATAGAACATTAATATTGCTGAGAAAACCTAATAATTTAAAATTCCCAGGGATATTTGTAAAAATATGTTTAATTAAAAAGATTTAAAAATTATATGATTTGGTGAAAATGCATAGAACCACATATACAGTAGTTGGATAATAATTGACAAAGTGTAACCTTACATTTTTATTACCTCTAGAATAATGAAATAGCTTGTTTGAATTAAGATCTTGCTCACAAAGTTTAATTTGTTTTATAGTATAAGTACTATGGTTTTAATGTCCCCCTCTAAAATTCATGCTGCAATTTCATTGCCATTGTGACAGTATTAAGAGATGGAACTTTTAAAAAGTGAATAGGTCAAGAGGGATCTACTTCATAAATGGATTAATGCTGTTATTGTGGAGTGTCTTAGTTATCACAGAAAAGGGATCCTGATAAAGGGATAAATTTAACTCACATTTCTTCTCTATTTCAAGGACTCTTATCTTCCCTGTCCCTCTTGCCATGTGAAACTGTCAGCCATTCTGATGACTGAGCAAAAAGGCCCTCACCAGGTGCTGAGCAGATGCTGGTGCCATGCACTTGCACTTCCCAGACTCTAGAACTATATGCTACATAGATTTATTTTCTTTATAAATTACCAAGTATGTGGTATTGTGTTATAGAAACAAAAAAACTAAGACGTTAAGAATGGCACAAATTAAAATATTTTGCTTACAAAAATATCTATTTTGAAACTACTGAATAGATTTGATTGTCTAAATAGGCTCTTAGAATGAAGAGATTTTAAAAGTATAAATAATGTTTGTATCCTCTTGTATGCCTATTTTACTTACCTTGATATGCGAAAATATGATTTAACATACTTAAAATTACCAACACGTATGGGATAAGAATATAACTCTCATTATTCAAACCGAAAAAACAAACATTTTCTTTTAAGCAAACTGATTCTCCTTCAAGTATACTGTCACAGAATTATTGAGATGTAAATATTTACTTTATATTAATTTTTATTAATTAATACTTTACAGTACATGTGTAAAATTAAATATAGGTAAACATTTTACTATTCTGTGTTTACAATTAGGGAATGTTTCAATACATTATAATTCTCCTATAACATTTAACAATATATACCTATTAAGATATTTTTCTTCTTGGAGACAGAGACTTTGAGCAATTCACCTGATTTTGTGCACTTTGCATGGGAGAAGCAATGGCTAGTACTGTCCCTCTAGAGAACGCTGACTGATACACAGAGTCTCGCTCTGTCACCCAGGCTGGAGTGCAGTGGTGTGATCTCAGCTCGCTGCAACCTCTTCCTCCTGGGTTCAAGTGATTCTCCTTCCTCAGACTCCCAAGTAGCTGGGATTGGAAGTGTGCACTACCACACCTGGCTAATTTCTATATTTTTAGTAGAGATGTGGTTTCACTATATTGGCCAGGATGGTCTTGAACTCCTGGCCTCAAATGATCCGCCTGTCTCGCCATCCCAAAGTACTGGGAATATAGGCGTGACACACTGGGCCCAGCCCCCATTAAGGTAATATTAAAACAATAAATCATATAATACCTTATTACATAAAAAGAATAGGCTAAAATTGCATCTACAATAATATATATGTACAAATGTATCATTTATAAATTACATTTAATATTATTAAGCATGATAGAAAAATAGACCTATCTGTACAAACACACACACACATACACACACATAAACACAAGTGCATTATTATATATGTACATATAATGTTTAGAAAAAATATTTTAAAATTATATCAGGAGAAAAGAATTGGCTTACTCACACATTCTTTCAAGGCCTAAGGACAGTCTATTCTACCTGCTGCCCTCAGTGCCAGTATACACTTCCCAGAGGTCCAGGGACTAGCCCATTCAGCCTGTGACCACTGGCACCCACTTGCACATGCCACCCAGGAACACGGAAATAAGCCTGCTCAGCCCACACTCACCAATGCTGGCATATATGTGTGCCTTTCAGGAGCCTGATGGTAGGCCTACTGCCATTACAGCCACTGTTCATGCCATAGACACTACCCAGGAGCTCAAACACCTGCATACTCAGCCTGCTACTGCCACCACCAGCATTTGAACATGCTGCCTAGAGGTTCAAGGACAAATCTTTTGGGAAATTCCACAGATTTCACACATGTAGACTGCCAGAGGCCTAACGACCAACACACCTGAACTACCTCTTCCACCATTGATGTCTGAAGACCAGACCAGTAGAATAAAATAAAAATACAATTGAAACATTCAACAATAAACTAAGTCAAGCAGAATAAATAATTTCTGAGCTTGACCACAAATCTTTTGAAATTACCAAGTCAGACAAAAATTAATAAATGAAGAAAGCCTGCATAACATGTTAGGCTCCATAAAGTGACCAAATATTCTATTTTGGGAAGTTCCAGAAAGAAAAGAGATGAGCAAATGCATAGAAAACCGATTTGTCAAAATA
This sequence comes from Pongo pygmaeus, assembly GCF_028885625.2. NCBI lineage: Eukaryota > Metazoa > Chordata > Mammalia > Primates > Hominidae > Pongo > Pongo pygmaeus. The sequence continues at coordinate 12,702,665 of NC_085930.1, read as the reverse complement.
ATACCTGAAAAACTTCCAAGTCTTGCAAGACATATACACATCCGGATACAGAAAGAAGAAAGAGTTGCAAATAGATTCAATCCAAATAGGTCTTCTCCAAAGCAGTTTACAGTCAAGCTGTCAAAAATCAGAGAAGATTCTAGAAAACAAGAGAAATGTATCAAGATGTATCAAGTTACTTATAAGAGACTCCTCATTAGAACAGTACATTTCTTGGCAGAAACCTTATAGTCCAGAAGAGAAGGGGATGCTATATTCCAAATACTAAAAGAAAAAAAAAAAATCTGTGCCAAGCATACTATATCAAGCAAAGCTATTTTTTTCAAAAATAAAGAAGAAACAAAGTATTTCCCAGATAAGAAAAATCTAGTGGAATTCATCACCACTACATTGGCTCCATGAGAAATGACTATGGGAGTCTTACTTCTGGAAGGAAAAGGACAATATCTACCATCAAGAAAACACACAAAAGTGTAAAACAAGTAGAACAGATACATAAATGAGAAAAACAATGGTGTCAAATGTTATCACTATAGAAAATGCCAAATTGAAAGGTAAACTTTAAAGAGAAAGAAAGCAACAAATGACATATAAAACAATCAGACATCAGTAAACAAAATGACAGAAGTCCTCCCCTCTCAATAACTTTTAATGTAAACAGTTTAAATTCCCTAATTAAAACGTACAGATTGGCTGAACTTATAAAGAAACAAGACCTCACTATGTGTTGCCTACAAGAAATTTACTTCACCCATAAATGCACAGATAGACTGAAAGTGAAGAGATGAAAAAAGACATTCTGCACACAAAAGCATAGAGGAGTTGCTACACCTGTGTCGAGTAGACTCTAAGTCATAAAACAAAAAAAGAGAATGTCATTACATATTGATAAAAGGATCAATAAATCAAGAGGATATAAAAATTGTAAGTAAATATGCACCCAACACTCCATAAATATATGAAGCAAATATTACTAGTTCTAAAAAGAAAGACCACAATACAATAAAAATAGACTTTAACAGCTCCCTTTCAGGAATGCACATATCATCTAGGTAGACAATCAACAAAGAAACATCAGAGTTATCACACTACCTGACTTCAAATATACTACAAAGCCAGAGTAACTGAAGCAGTATAATATTAACATTAAAATAGACACACAGGCCAATAAAACAGAATAAAGAACCAAGAAATAAATGCCATAATATTCACTGGGGAAAGTAGTCTCTTCAAAAAATGTTGGGAAAACAGGACTTCCATATGCATAAGAATGAAACTAGACCCCTATGTCTCACCATATTCAAAATAAAGAAGAAACAAAGTATTTCTTTATGTCTCCAAAGTATTTCTAAACTCCAAATAGATCAATGACTTAAACATATGGTCCCAAATTCTGAAACTACTAGAAGAAAACAGAGGAAACAGTTAGGGATATTGATCTAAGCAAACGTTTTATGGCTAAGAGTTCAAAACCACAGGCAACCAAAAGAAAAATAGATAAATGAAGTAAATTAAACCAAAAAGCTTCTACACAGTAAAGGAAACAACAGACTGAAAAAAAAAAACCTTCAAAATGGGAGCAGATATTCTATCCAGCAGACAACTAATATTCAGAATATAAAAGTAATGCAAACAACTCAAAAGCAAAAAATTAGTAATAATCTAATTAAAAACTTGGGAAAGGATCTTAGTAGATATTTTTCAAATGCAGATATAGAAATGGCCAACATATATATTAAATTAGCTCACCAATACTAATCATCAGGGAAATGTTAATCAAAACCACAGTGAGATATTATCTTACCTCAGTAAGAATGGCTATCGTTAAAAACACAAAAAGTTACATATTATGGAAAGAATGTAGTGAAAAGTGAACTCTGGTGGGAGTGTAATTAGCATAGCCATTATGGAAAACATTTTGGGGGTTTCTTTAAAAAGTAAAAGTAAAACTACTATGGGATCCTGCAGTCCCATTACCGGGTGTTTATCCAAAGGAAAAGAAATGTGTATATCAAAACAATACCTCTACTCTTATGTTTATTGTATCACTATTTATAATAGCAAGATATGGAGTCAAACTATGAGTCTATCAGTGGAAGAATGGGTGAAGAAAACGTAGAATATATGCTCCACGGAATACAATTCAGCCGTAAAACAGTGAAATTCTGTAATTTCCAGCATCATGGATAAAACTGGAGGTCATGTTAAGTGAAATACACCAGGCACAAAAAGACAAGTATCACATATTCTCACTCCTATGTGGGAGCTAAACAAGTTTGATATCCTGCAGGTAGAGTAGAATGATGGTGACCAGAGTGATGGGTGGGGTGGGGATATGAAGAGGGATTAGTTAATTAGTGTAAATATAGTCATATAAAAGGAATAATTTCTGGCCGGGCGCGGTGGCTCACGCCTGTAATCCCAGCACTTTGGGAGGCTGAGGCGGGCAGATCACGAGGTCAGGAGATCGAGATCATCCTGGCTAACACGGTGAAACCCCGTCTCTAATAAAAATACAAAAAATTAGCCGGGCGTGGTGGCAGCGCCTGTAATCCCAGCTACTCGGGAGGCTGAGGCAGGAGAATGGCGTGAACCCGGGAGGCGGAGCTTGCAGTGAGCCGAGATGGCACCACCGCACTCCAGCCCAGGCGACAGAGCAAGACTCCGTCTCAAAAAAAAAAAAAAGGAATAATTTACAGTGTTCAATAGCAGAGTACGGTGACTTAGTTAAGAATTTGCTGTATATTTCAAAATAGCTAGAAGAGAAGGTGTGAAATGTTCCCAACACAAAAAAATTATGAATGTTTGAAGTAATTATATATTCTAATTGCCCTGATTTGATCATTATAGATTGTATGCATGTATTAAAATATTATGTGCATCATGATATTTTACAAGTATTACATAACAATTCAAAAACAACTATTAGGCCTGGTGCGGTGGCTCACGCCTGTAATCCTAGCACTTTGGGAGACTGAGGCGGGCAGATCACGAGGTCAGGAGATCGAGACCACCCTGGCTAACACGGTGAAATCCCAGCTCTACTAAAAAATACAAAAAATTAGCCGGGCGTGGTGGCGGGCGCCGGTAGTCCCAGCTACTCGGGAGGCTGAGGCAGGAGAAAGGCAGGAACCCGGGAGGCGGAGCTTGCAGTGAGCCAAGATCATGCCACTGCACTCTGGCCTGGGTGACAGTGCGAGACTGTCCCCCCCCAAAAAAAAAATACATAACAATTCTAAAATCATACCAAAATGTTTTTTCAAAAGAAAAATAGTATCCAGTAATGTCACAATACTTTATTCTTTAAAATATTTTCAATATGTCTATCAAATAATTAGAGAATAATGGAGTTAACCTTTGAAAAATTATTGCATTTTTTTCTTAAACTATGTTGCAGCATTCTCTGTGATAATATCTCTGGCTAAGTTTGACATAGAAGTAAAAAATAAAAAAGCCAAATGAAATAAATCCTTCCAAAGCAAAAAGTAACTCCTGGAATTCAAAAATAAATGTTTTGAACAATGAGGCCAGGGAAAGAGTCTACTAGCAGGAAATGTCTCTGGGCATTGCCATATGAATAATGCAAATTCATTATTTCCAGCTTTAGGTTACCTTAGCTCAAGATCCAAATTCCCAGGATCAAGGGACATTAATTGTTGTTACCTGTATCCTGTACCCATCATTTTACCAGAGTGGGATAAGTAGCTTGACTGGTAGTCTAGACAGACTGATAAGGCATAGGGCATATAGCGGTGCCTCAAGGAAAATTGTGGTGCAGTTAGCAAAAACATAGTAAAGGTATGATAGCAGGGCTGTCAAAATGACACCTATTTTATACGTGTAGAACTAGCATACCCACTCTAAGAAATTAGCTCTCTGACTTCTCAGTTTTACTTTCTAGCTTATCTGCAAACATGGGTTTCTTTGCTCAATAAGTTACACTGCAATTTGAATTTTGGAAGGTGGAACACTCACATTTCAGTCACAGAGTAGCAATTCAGCCTCCCAATGAAATCATTCAGAATATAAACAGGCACAAAACTTCAATGGTGAGCAGTGCTATGTAAAATGGAGGAAGTTTAATATTATGTACATGATGTGACTTTATATTCAGAAAATTTATGATAAGCAAATGATACATGAATATTTTAAATACAATAAATTTAATAACAATTAAACACAAAGCAAAATAATTTTTACACACACTCAATTACCAAGTGAGAATGTATTATGTTAAACATTGTTTTCAAAATAGCAATAGACTACATAATTCAGTGAAAGAAAAAAAAAGAAAATGTATGTAATATATTTTAACTCCAATTGTATTGACACTATGCAGCTAAATACAATTCACATGCATTTAATACTTAAATATTTTAAAATAAAATTACAATAAAACTAAGATTATAATTGAAGGGAGTGAAACTTCTAGAGATAAATATGACAGAAAGGTATTAGTCTGTTCTCACTCTGCTAGTAAAGCCACACCCAAGACTGGGTAATTTTTAAAGAAAAGAGATTTAATTGAGTCACAGTTCAGCATGACTGCGGATATCTCAGAAAACTTACTATCATGGAAGAAGGAGAAGCAAACACGTCCTTCTTCACGTGGTGGCAGCAGGGAGAAGTGCAGAGTGAAGGAGGAGAAAAGCCCCTTACGAAACAATCAGATCTCTTGGGAACTAACTGACTGTCGCCAGAACAGGATGGGGGAAACTGCTCCCGTGATTCAGTTATCTTCACCTGGTGCCTTCCATGACATGTGGGGATTATGGAAACTACACTTCAAAGTGAGATTTGGGTGAACACATAAGAAAATATTAGAAAAAATTATAGTTTTGATTCCACAAAATGGACGAATTTCTGTATATCAAATAATATTAAAAATATTTTTAGCATGTAAAAAAATGCTATGTTATGAATTTTTTTTTTTTTTTTTTTTTTGAGACGGAGTCTTGCTCTGTCGCCCAGGCTGGAGTGCGGTGGCGCCATCTCCGCTCACTGCAAGCTCCGCCTCCCGGGTTCCCGCCATTCTCCTGCCTCAGCCTCCCGAGTAGCTGGGACCACAGGCGCCGCCACCACGCCCGGATAATTTTTGTGTGTGTTTTTGGTAGAGACGGGGTTTCACCGTGTTAGCCAGGATGGTCTCGATCTCCCGACCTCTTGATCCACCCGCCTCGGTCTCCCAAAGTGCTGGGATTACAGGCGTGAGCCACCGCACTCGGCCCGAAAAATTTTTAAACAGGCATTTTGAAGATACGCAATACCATGGAAAAAAATTTAATACATTTAATTTGAGTTTTTAAAAAATCCTTAATATATGGAAAAATAGATGGAAGAAAATGTTGAAAATTCATGATTTTCTTACTACTTTTATGCATTATTCTCATATTTTATAATGAATACATTGTAGTAAAACGTAACTAATAACATCAAATCACATAAAAAATCAGTCAACTCTTTTATAAAGCAATATTTTCTTTCTCTAAGAGGCAATTAATATACTTTAAAAAATATTTCTCACGTTATTCAGAGAAAAGCTTCCTGAGAAAGAACTGTTGTTGAAAGATTAGAAACGTCAGTACTAAAGTCAGGGGTGAACAAGTATTAAACTAATGTCGATGAAAGGAAATGAGGCTCTTTCTATGACACATGTCTACGGAAATGGTCACCAATGACATAGATTTATCCCATGTATTTGTTACAGTAAAACTGTAAATTCCAAGGAAGTGGAAATGTATAGGTGTCCTGAGGTGAATTTATATTTTCCTAGTCAGCTTTTTGGAAAAGTTATGATTCATCCGTCATCTTGGTGTATTATGAAGTGGTAGAGTTTTGGATTGGTATTTCTCATGCAAATAAAGTGACTACTCTAGAATTTTGTGAGTAAAACTTGCATCCAAGTACATCATGAAGCATTTAGAGCCACGCACAGAGAATCAATTGTGCAATGAGCACATCTGGTGAGTGGCTACAAATGTAACAGAAGAATGAGCTGAAAGGGTCAGAAAAACTCTTCCAACAGGTGTTGGCTCATAATTTTGTCTCCCAGGTAATAGGGAAATAAATGATTCAATTAAAGGCTAAGATGCAAATGCTTTTCCCACCATAGAGCTAGAAAAACTGTATTATTAACAGGTTTTCCTTGCCTTCTGTTAGTGTTTTCAAATGGGTCCTCGGAAGACTGATTTCAATAACTCAACAGACATTTAAAAGTAAGTTCCAAGTGATTATGTTTGTTGTTTGCGTGATCCTTTGTTCTCGGGAATTCTTAAAAATAGATTAGCTGATGAATGAGTAGTTATTGGAGCAGTAATTTTTAACTTTATGTTAAGAATATCAGTGATAAAACAACTATTTAAAGAGTACACATTTTCTTGCTATTGAAAGATTCAATTGAAGTAATAAACACGATTTTTTTCTTAGATTTCAGAGCAAAGCACCCCTGAAAATTGAAAATATAAAGATAGAATTAAAAACTTAGCCTGAGCAGTGGCTAATATGGATCTTTAAAAAGTGTAGTTCCTGGGCATTTACTCATTTGTTTCTTTACTCAGCAATTGTTAATTAAGTACTTACTATATGGTAGCATTATCTGCCCCAGACACTCAAGACTGAATGTAAAGCAAAACATTGGATTCTAACCTTCATGCAAGTTATAGGGAAACAGACTCCATTATGTCACTTTTTAATTCCTACATCTTATATTTATCAATATTTTTCATGTATATTTTTTTCTTTTGATTTATCTCTCCAAAATCTACATTGTGATATGAAGCATTTATTTGAGACTTTGAATAACTTTTGATTCTAGGGTATATAGTCTAGATTTACAAGTGTCAGAAAATCATCCTGCAAGGATCAACACATATATGAAAATTTTCCTAAGTGGGGAACTATCCTCACACACTTAACAAATACAAGTAGCCTACATCTGTATGGTAGAAGACCCATTTATTCACTCCAGTTATCATACCGCTGTGAGTTACCTGTAAGATATTTAGAAGTAACTGGATGAACTTGCAAATGAAGACATGTTAGCTTTTGAGGACCATTTGCATAAGCTTAGTCACGGAAAGAACGAGCTTAAAGAGGTTAAAGTGTAAGACATAGTATCTGATAGGCATTTATATTATTTATTCCACTTATGTTCAGAACTACTAGGCTGTCCATGAGTAGAGTTTATGGGTTGCTTTTGGCTTGACATGTACTCAGTGATCATAGCTACACGATTTATTTCTGACATAGAATGAAGAATCCCATGGGTATGTTGCTCTGTATTATTTCTCAAAAATATTAGTTACCCATACGAAATATATATATATTTTAATATACAGAAAATATATATTTTCAAGTAGCATTTTACAAAAACTTTATCAGATTTTGATGTCTAAACTTGTAGGAAAAAAACTGAGCCTACAAATTTTAAATGCAGACATTTTAATTGAAGCTCTTTTTCTCATTTAATTGATGGATGAAGGAGAGTTTGGCAGTCATTTTATATGCGATCTTTCTTAAGTAAATTATACTACAGGTTTTCTTCCTGATTCTTGTTTATAAATTGTCTTGTTTGATTATTTTACTTCCTGTTACTCATAAATTATAATCTCTCCTTGCATTTCAGGAAAAGACAAATAGAGCATGTGCCAATCCACTTCTTTCCAAGATACAGGAAGATGATAGACATTTTTTCTGTATACCTTGAATAACCAGAAATAATAATAAGAAAGGGAGAAGGGATGACTGTTCACCATTATTTGAATTACTGTCACTGCATGTAAAAAATGTTATTTTCAGTAAGCCTTCTAAGGCCATGAAAATAAAAGAGGGGAAAGACAATATTGATATGGCAAATGGCCTTTATTCAAAGATGCTTTTTAATATGAATATGGCTTTATAATCTGTCAAATAAAGATGGCACACAGAGATAAAAATAAAACGTCAGAACAAAAATGTTCTTTTCTTTCCTGTGAATAAATTTACATGTCAGTCAAGTATCTGTCAGTGCATCTGCTGAATGAATGGCATGTCTTAAGTAAGTAAAAGCAAAAGGAGAGTAGCTAACAAGAATAACTAAAAGGAGAGGTGGTGAAATTGACGGCCTTGGTGAGGGAGGATTCCTTCTCTACCCACAGAACGTATTCAGTTAGAATAATGCCTCCAAGCAAGTAAAGAAATGGTGGCAAACTACCAATTATGATGGAGGGAAATGTAAACAGGAATGTAAATTGGGATGTTTGGGTGGTTCTGATGAAGGATTCAAGAATACATGGTAGGATTACCTTTCTACCTATGGACTAGTGATTCATTAACATTTCATTAATATTCATTAATATTGCTATTTTTATGATGCTACTTTTCTTTGAGTAGGATGAGAGAGTGCCTTAATTTTACTTGCTTAAGGAAGATTTTGTAAAGCCATTTTAGAGAAGGTTAACATGATTCTCATGTAAAAAGAAGGGCTATTTGGGAGTAACCATAGATGAGATGGGTTCTCTTTTAAAGGTATATTGAGAGTTCTATAATTTGCAAATTCCCAGAACTTCTGTAATAACATAACAATTTCACCATAATTTAAGAGGTTGCACAATTTTATTACTGTGTTTAAGTTTAAAGTGGTTGTTTTTCTCTACATGTATTTCAAGGTGACAATTTTTTTCTTTTAAAAGAAATGTTTAATTTGAAATTTACAGGTGAAATACAGGTTTACAACATTATGTACTTTATTATTACATTTAAAAATGATTCCTTATTGCAATTCAGAATGCATTATTATATCACAAAGCTTTATTCTAGTAATATTTACTTTTGAAATATTACTATTTTTAGTTAACTCATTGGTGCTTAGCATGTATCAAGATCTGTCTAGAATGTTGCAGAATTGTCTTATTTAACTTAACTTAAAACACTAGTTAAGAAAATGTGAAGTTAATGTTATTTTCCTTTATTGAAGTGTTTTATAAAAATTAATGCTTGCTTCTTATTTTAATTTTACTATTTTGCCTTAATTTTTTTAATAAAAATCAATTGATGGTTGGAGAGATGTTTTAATTCATTGCATCCTTAGCAGTCAGCACAGTAATTTGCAGATTACAGTGGGTAGTCAAAAAGCTATTTGAATAAATAATGTTATTTACCTCTTTACTTTCCTGTTGAAGCACCTGAAATGGATAATGTGCTTTTGGCCACAGTTAACACAAATATGAATCATAAGTAACTTAAACAATAAGACAATTTCATTTTCTCACATAACAAAAAGTTTACAATTTCAGACTCAGTTAACTGCGCAGTTTTACAACATTATCAAATCCCCCAATCTTCATATTTTCCAAAATTTCTCTTCTGCCATCCTCAGTGTGTAGCCTAAATAGGGTCAAATCAAATCTCATATCTTCTATATCATTTCCAGGACCTAGAAGATGTCCCTTTACAATTCTTTTACCAGAAATGTACCACATCCTCATTTTTATGTGGTATTCATAATTTACCTATTTCGGTTTAAAGTAATCAAAATTTATTCCTGGAGGTCAGGAGTTTTCTTGAAGTCCACGGACACCTGGCATATAAAATGTATTTTTTGCTAGCACCGAAGAAAATAGAACGGAAAGCTGCTTGGAAGGTAACCAACATTGTATGATACAAAGTATTACCAAATAAGCATTGGTAAAAGTATGTGACATTCTGTTATTTTTTTCTTCTGAAGGTAACTCTACTAAGAGATGACATTTTGCTTCAGAGTTAATCTAGAGAAAATACCACTACAATAATTTTATGCCTCATTTTTCAATAAAACATGTAATCAAAACCAAAATGAATTTTACTATATAAATTAAATGCAATGAAATAGAATCATTTAATTATCTAAACTGTTATAAATACATATTTTGAATTTGCTAATCTTAGTTGAGATGATAAAAGTGATTTCTTGAGAACTGAACGTATTTTCATGTTGGTAATCATCTACCAATATACATGTTCTTTATATTTTGCTTTGAAATCTAAATTAGAGCCCGACTGTATATTTTCTCACTTTATTACTTTGAGTTGCTATTCTATTACTTTTGAAATAATGTTTACATATTTTTTATAATGGAAAATAAAGGTACCTTAAAAATTGTGTACAATTTCTCTTTTTCTGAAGTGTCAAAATGAAAATTAAAGAGAGGAAATGTGTTAAGTATTACTATCTTTCATGAATGAAAGATATCTATTATGAATTTTTTGACACTGTATTAACATTAAGAATGGAAAGAGCTGTATATTTTGGTATATTTCAACAGGTTAGATGCAGCAGAAGTAACAACCAGTTTTTTTTTTGTTTTTTTTTTTTTTAAGTAACAACCAGCAGAACTTGTTCAACACATGTACATTTTTCAGCTTAAATTGTCAGGGCAAAGATGCAACAACTAATATGAATTTCAACAAGTAATATGAATCAACCAGATACTAATACTAACAGGTTTCTTTGCTTCATTTAGATTGTAATGTAAATTCACACTAATTTCTCATAATTACTGTTGGTAAGTGAGCATATCTCACAATATTTATGATTGGTAACCTATGACACTGAGTGCTGAGTACTTGCTATTCCCATGCCCTAGATATAACTGATTTTTAACCTACAAAATACTATTAAAGGTAGAAAATTGCATCCTCATGTCGGAATTGAAAACAAAACTCAGAAAATAAATAGCACAACAAAATTTGAACATAGATCTACCTGAAGCCTGAGCTTTTCTCCATTCTTCTTTTTCTGCCTATCTTTCCTTCCTTCTTTCTCTCTTTTTTGTACTTCATCACACTATTATTCCCAGAAATATGTTTGCCCTGCCTTATTTTACATGCCCTTTGGGTAAAACCAGGGATGATTGTAACTTGGGTGATAAAAGAAGAGTAGCAAATCTTATACTCAAACTGTCAATGTTCAAAGATGTTTGCGTTTAACTTGTCAATTGGGAAACCTTGCACTGCCTTAACCAAGTGATCTGTGGTAACATCCCTAGGAAAGAAACAATCAGCCTCATGTTCCTCCTGAGATGACGCAGTGAGAAGAACATAATATTATTTCTTAGTATTTCTGCCAACACTGTATACCCTGAATCCAATCATGATGAAACATCAGACAAACCCAAATTGACTGACATTCTACAAACTGTGCACTTTGAAAATGTCAATGTTATAAAACATAATTAAAAACTAAGAGACGATTCCAGATTAAAAGACTAAAGAGATATCATGATTGAATAAAATACATAATCCTGCATTTTTTTTGTTCTAAAAGACATTATTGGGATAATTGGTAAAATCTGAATAAAGTCTGCATATTAGCTAATGATACTATATTGAGATTAATTTCCTAAAATTATTGCTTGTTATGTGATAATGTAAAAGAACATGTGGGCTTTTAGGTAATATGCACTGAATTCTTTAATATGAAGGAACGTCATATCTTCAACTTATTCTGAAATATAGTAAAATGTAAACATTTGGGGAAGAAATTAAGAAAATGTTTTGTACTAGTCTTACATCTTTTCTATAAATCTGATTTTATGTCAAAAATAAGAGTTATAAAAAAACGATAAATGTATAGCGGTCACTTTTTTTCATCCTTTAAAAGATAGATACTTCTTTCTGATCTCAAAGTTTTAAACATCAAATATAAAGGGAAATGCAGTTACAAACCAAAAACTTTTTCGTTAATGTATAATATGCATTATTATTTTATAACCTTCAAATTTTTTCTTTCCTACCTAATTTGTACACATGCTTCTGACATCAGTAGGCATATTTTGACCTCAATGGAAAATCTCAAGAGGCTGAAGAGATGGCTGTTCTATCCAAAGCAACATGGCAACTGATTTTACACAAAACTGAATTGCTTTGTTCCAAGTAATCAAATCCCATTGCTCTGAAAGGAAATGAAGGGTATAATGAAACGCCATGGACTCTTACTCTGAAAAATGTGAGCCCAAGTGTAACCTAAAAATATGCACATCCGTAAACTGTCCTCGCACAGATGTATTTTTCAAATTGCATTTTAAACCTAGAAAGGCTGACATTAAAACCATTACAAGACAAAACATTTATTGTAAATGTTTGAAAAAAGAAAATAAAATTATGTCATGCATGATTTAAGAAGGCACCATCCACTCTACTAAGGCAAGTCATTCATGTGAACAATTAGATTTTAAGCTAACATATTATATCTTTCTTACATATTCAGCATCTCCATGTAGTTATACATATGCCTACTGAGTCATACTTCCATGAAAATAAAATACACTTACCAAAGGAATAGACCGTTACATAAATTAAGGAGGAGGAGACCAAGAAGCTTAACTAATTCTTGCCTTACAGGGGGTGTTTCAAGACTCACATTGTACTTGGTAGCCTTTGATCTCCGATGAAATTTATATTCATGGCAGTCTAACACAGAGAAAAGTGAATAAAGTGGAAACATAAAGGACAATGGCCCAGGGGAAGCATAAAGATACAGTTGTATTTTAATATCATTTTTCTACATAACAACAGTAATAATGTCTTGGATTTCAATTTCTTTTTGCATTCAAGTGCCTCAAAGAACTTACTAAAGTCAAAGATGCCTGCCAGCCATGCAAGTTAGTCAAGTATTATTACCTATTTTGTAGGAAGGTAAATAAAAATACAGTAAAATATAAAGATAATTCCAAAGCAAAATAAGTTGCACATATTTTATTCACATCAAGTTAAGTCCAAAGGGCAGATGGCTAGAGAAACGATACAGTGAGAATCTGCTGGAGGAAGAAAAACGTCTCTTAGGTTGGATAAACGATGCAACAGATATGTTTTGTTATTAAGTAACAGAGAAGAAAATATCACACACCACAGACAACTGTTTCTAGAATCTTTAAATAATTAAAGCAGCCTAGTGATACTACTGAAGTTGTTACAGAATTAACCATAGAGAAATTGTGTTTGCTTTGTTTCTTTAAAAAAGAAATAGATGGTAGCTAAGATGGTGAAGAAAAGAAATACGTTGACACTACTTTGTGCTACATGTCAAAAAAATTGTACTTAAAATCCAAGTAAAATGCCAAAAATAGACGTAAATATTCATTAAAAAAATTGAATGCTGGAACAAGAGTGAAATGTTCCAAATAAATATAATATTACAGGCCAGGACTTAGAATCGGCAGGTTAACAACTGAAAGAAAATGACAATAATTGAAATGAGACTTACGGATAAAAATTAATCTGATTAAATTCAAGAAATTCTGCATTGTGATTTGTACTCCATGTAAAGTTCACTTGCACAGACATCTTCTCAACCCACCGAAAGCTTCAGTCATTCCTACAAAAAATACTGTAGTTAGAAAATACCAAAACAAAAAGAGTCACAAGTTTATAAAGAAGAACAGAGAAGTGTAAGATTTATGAAATTTCATATGTAAAATATTTAAAGAGCATTTTCGATATTATAAACTAATAGGAGGAATGGAGATGTTGTGCCAGGTCTTGATTTTTAAAAAATATATTTATTAGCAAGGTTATGTTCCACTATTAGCACTTAGATTTCAAAAACAAAGTTTTCATAAAATCAAAAATACTATTTAGCCTTTGAAGTCATGAGTAAATTTTTAAAAATGCCTACAATGAATCTTCTATTTAGAGTATAAATTATCTGTAACATGTTCTTCTTGATAGCATTTATGAATATGATTTCCTGAAGATATGTAATGATTAAGAAGAAAAGCTTCCATTTGTGCTTATTGCTTATTTTATCAGAAACCCTGCTCTCTCACAAGATACAGTAACTGTGACATTTGGCTACTTTTATCATCGTCTGTTTTATGTTTTCCAAGTTTATGCTTCCTTTAAAAATAAATAAAACCAGACATACTATATGTATTATAAGATTTTAAATAATTTTAATATATTATTGTAAAGAGAAAGGTAATACTTACTTGGCACATTTACCTTAATAATCCAAAGAAGAAAAGTATTAATAATGCAAGATCATCTTAATCTAATGACAGAATTAATTTTAATATTGGTTACATCCCAGGATCCTGTTAAAAGAATTCAAAAGTTCCGTCAAATCTGTTACAATTTGTCTCACCGTCCTGAAGTTTTAATTTCCATTGCCATTGACTCTAATGTTAGAGAAGGCATCCCTTTTTATGTGTCATTTCTGTGACTGAAATACCAGTCCTGGAATTCCTTCCTTTCTTTTATGTTGAGAAGAGTCACCAGACCCCAACAAAGACAGTTCCCCATTCCTGCTTCAAACAATATTTGGAATAGGGCAATTATCCAATAAATGTTTAGTGAATGAACTAACAAGTACAGTCTTATATACCATGGTCAGTGGCCAGATGATCTGTAATGTTCACTTAGATCTGGGTATTTTTCATGTAAACCTGGCTTCCTTGATGCTTTATTTATTGTGGTTTAGAGTTACAGAGAAGGCACCGACTTTAGAGTAAGAAAAACACTCATAAGAGCTGTGATATTGTTGTAGAATTTGGGGTGTTAACTCTGCACTCCCATACTTATCTTGTGGATACTTAAAGATATTGTATATTCCATTTTATGTGTTTGAAAATATTTAGAAGTGGAATGTGACCTCCTCAGGGTCACACAGTGAGTACGCAATGGAGCAGGAATTTATACTCAGAGCTGGTTTCAAAACCTGTGTTCTTTCTACATCTGTCTCAATCTTGTTTCTCTGATTATTTTCTCTTTCTGTCTTCTGCTGTTATAGACATGGTTCATTAACACCCTTAAATTTATTTAATGTCTATTCACTGCAATTTCTAATCTAAAACTATGACAATTTCTTAGGCTTTTTTTTTTCTTTTTTTTCTTTTTCACAGAATCACTCTCTGTCACTCAGGCTGGAGTACAGTGGCGTGACCTCGATTCACTGCAACCTCCAACTCCCAGGTTCAAGCAGTTCTCTTCCCTCAGCCTCCTGAGTAGCTGAGACTACAGGTGTGCACCACCAAGCCTGACTGATTTCTATATTTTTTTTTAGTAGAGATGGGGGTTCGCCATGTTGGAAAGGCTGGTCTTGAACTTCTGACCTCAAGTGATCCTCCCACCTCAGCTTCCCAAAGTGCTGGGATTAGAGATGTGAGCCCCCATGCCAGGCCTCTTAGATATTTCTTACCTCTCGCTCAATTACTTTTTTCATGGACTTAACTACACTTCCTGAACACGTTCAGTTTTCAGGCTGACTCTCTGGCATTTTACTATCCTCCATTTTCTTAGATGGACAATAGTAAGAAATAATGTGGCGAGATTCTTTCCAAATTATATTGCATTTAATTTCTCACTTTTTTGGTGGTGATTGTTTATTGTTTTTGTTTTGTTTTGTTCGTGAGGTTCCTGTTCTTTGCACTTGTTCTCTCTTTAATGTTTTACTGTTCTTTCCATGCTTCCAAGACAGGCAAGTGACTAGATTTAGGTTAATGAGTCTATCCTCTAAGAATGCAACTGATAATAGCAAGTAAAGCTTATCTATACATTTGATTTCCTTAGCCATGTTTTTGGTCAACAGTCACAACGTTGTTATTGTTGTTTTCTATAGGAAGGAAAGACTAAGTAACTCCTTCATTAATATTGATGGCAGTGGTGGCCCATCTGGTGTGGGAAGTGAGAACAGGCGGCACCCCCGCTTCCTTCCAAGTTGGAGGGGTTGGAGTCTCACCCTCCCCAGTGCAGCTGCAGCCACGCAGCTGTTACTGCAGATCTAGGAATCTCTTCACTCTCAGGGGCCCAGACAGCTCCCCTGCCCCTTGCAGGCTTCCAAGTGCCTGGCAGCTTCCCACTCCCAGCACCCACTGTGATGTTGGAACAAAGCTGTCGCCGAGCTAGTGTGCTGTCATGACCTGGTTGGGTGTATACACGTGTGGAGCAGTGCTGACACACCAGCCCCCTGCTCCCTCGGCCCCATCTTGACTTTGGGTGCCAGAGAGCATGGGAGGGAGGTCGAGGGGGAGCTAAGTTTGGCTCTGTGTAGGCCTGCAGGCACCCCTTGGCTCAAACAGCCTGGGGCTGTGGACAACATGGATGGCAGGTTAATGGTGGCAGGAGGCAGACAGGTTCCTGGGAGGAAACGGGCAGGTCTCCAGTGAAACCCCACCTACGGCTAGCGATGGCCTGAGGCCTGTGGGCCAGAACCACCAGTTCTGTGGACCTGAGTGAGAACTTATGATGCTGTTTCCCGGCCTGCTCATGGCCATTCATGAAGCAATCAGCATGCACTAGCTCCCCCTGAAGCCTATAAAAACCGCTGGGCTCAGCCAGACTCGAGCAGTCAACGGGAGGACCTGCCTGCAGACAGGGGTTACCCACTGTGAGTCTCCTCTCTTCTGAGTGCTGAGCAGATGTTGGGATGACCTGCCTGTGGAGGGGAGACACCCATTGCAGGCCTCCTCTGAGCTGTTCTGTAGCTCAGTAAAGCCCCTCTTTACCTAACTCACCCTCAGCTTGTCCATGTACCTCATTCTTTCTGATCATGAAGGGAGAACTCTGGCCCCACCGAATAGTGAGACTGAAAGGGCAGTAACAAAAACAGGGCTGAAACACACCCCTTGCTCACTACATTGTGGGCAATGAGGAGGAGAGAAGAGAGAAAGAAAGAAGAGCTACGGCCCTTTTGGGAGCCCAAACCTAGGAGCTGCCAGAGCCAGGGCTGTTACACCCTCTTTGGGATTGTGCAGTTCCTGGCATCTCCAAGCTTCTGGGTGCCACCACATTCCGTGGTGCCAGCTGTGGAAGCTGCTTGTGGTACACCTGGTCCAGCAGTAGCTTCACAGGAGCCAGCACCCATGCTAGCAGCTGGGGACGCCCACCCCACCACAGCCAGTGTGCCTGGATGTGCACAGTGGCCAGACCCCATGCTCATTCGTTCACACACCCCTCTCCACCCGTGCCTGGCTCGCCCTTGGCAGGCATGGCATCCAGGCAGGCAGTGCAAGCCGAGCACAGCCTCCCACGCCAAGTGGGCAGAACGAGCCCAGCAGGCCAGAGCAAAACTCGGGTGAAGGCACCACCGGCCACAGAGGTTTCCGGCCAGAAAAGTGGCACCCCAAGTAACCTGTGACGTTATTCTTGTTATTTATGTTATTACTGCTATCACTATCATTCTCTTAGGTGAAATGAATAGACCAAACAATGAATATTCCCTTTTGTTGTGTTACGTCCTATTTAAAACACACATTATTAAGAATGCACTATCTAAGCATTGTGAATCTTTATAAAATATTGCTCTGGGAACCAAATGCAGAATAAGTTAGATTAAGGGAATTTTCAAATAAAAGCTTAAAATTACCTTTAATAATTTAAGCAAAAAGTTATAAACATGTAAATTTGGTCATAAGATTGATAATAGAAAATAAGAGATAAATTTTAGATATAGTTTAAAGAAAATATTCACCAAAAATGCTTCTCAGAAAATAAAATAGGATCAAAGAAAATAATAGATTATTAGCAACATTATTCAAAAGGGTAAAATCATATTCAGGGGTCAATGTTGTGAGAGTATCACTCATATATCCACAATAGTCTATTGAAAGAGACTATTAATTTTCTTATAACCTTCACAACTATGGGTATTATTTATTGAAGATAATTATTTATAGGTCTTACATATGGAAATGTACTGTTTTGCATTGCATTTCTTTGTTACTAGGCAACTTGAAGATTTTTTTGGCTATTATTCATGTGTATTTTATTTTTGCAAATGACATTATAATCTTTTCCCTAATTTTATAGTTTTTGTATTTTTCCAATTGACTAAAAAATATTATGAATTTCATAACAATCTTTGTGTATAACAAATATATGTAACACTTTGTGGCAGTTAGTTGGCCTCTCACTTTTATTAATGTGTATTATAATGCAAGTATTATGAACATGGGCTATAAGGGATTAAAATAGTGCTTGTATATCTCCACATATTGCAGGTTGAAATTTAAATGTTGTTTTTATGTGTTTTAGGGGGAGAATTATGCTAAGGTTTCTCATTATATTTACAACTACCTTCTGGATAGTTATATATCTTATGAACAACTGAAGTTTTAAAAGTTACATATAAGTTCATCACTTACCCCATCATTGTGATTAATGATGTCCTTTTTGTGATCATGAAACTGCCTTTCCACTCAGAGTCATCCAGGCTTGAAATCTGAGAGTAATTATTTTACTCACAATTCTTTCATTACTCAAATTCATTAGACTTCCAAGTCTTGCTTATTCCAACTTGTCACTTTCTATATTTAATTCATAATTTGATTTTTATTTCAACTGATTAAAACCTTTTTTCAAGTTTCTCAATAATTCTATCTTGAACAATTGCATTTATTTCCAAATTGTTTGTCTTATGTATTTTCTTTCTCTCTCTTTATTCCCCTTAGTAAGAATAACAGCTAATATTTATCTAAGCATAATTCTAAGTTCTAATGTGTAGACTCTCATTTAATTCTTACAACTTCACCAGAGAGGTTTCGTATTTTATCATCTTTTATCTGTACTTCAGTGTTAACCTACTTATAGATTAGAGAGATAAAAAGTTTTCCCAAGTTCACAAAGCAAGGGAATATTTTGCTAGAAGTGAAATTATTATCTAGTTTAATAGAATATTGGCTCTTCCAGGCAGATAAAGTATCATTTATCTTTGAATCTTCAGCATCTGGTACAGCCTCTTTTGGAGGGAAATCAATTTATAATTATTTATTGATTCAAATGACTAAATAATTTTTAAAGTAAAAAATAGGATATATTGCTATAAAGTAAATATCACCAGCAAAACCTAAATCATGTTTTGTGTACATTGTTTCTAATATTGTTAGTTATTAATCTAAAATAGCAAGTGGTAGACCTTCAAATTCTTAGAGGCAAAAATGCTATGCGGTTCAAGGTTTTTGTATTTTCTATGAAATCAAAATGATTATTTAAATTAACAGTATTTGCTAATTAAAAAATGAAAGAACCTGACCTAAATTTAATTTACAGTGTTCCCCTAAACTCATGGCTTTTTGATATTACCCTTAACCTACTGTGATTTAACTTTAAAACAACCATGCAGATTTAATTACACATCGGCTCCTAAGGGATGCACTCATAGATCCGTTTTCATCTCTCATGGACAGATTATTTGCAGTTAACTTACAAGCCACTGAAAATCATTTTTAATGGAAATACAAAACCTTAACTGCAAAAGAGCAAAAATGCAGGTATAATACCACGTGGCAGGTTATTAAGTATAACTTCAGCTTTATGTTCTTTTGACACAAGACTATGTCAACCATAAATAAGTGAGTATTTGCCACACAAGTCACACTTACCAGAAGATGATTTGTCAAAAAAAAGTTTTAACGGGTCCAGCATTGAGCCCATTAGGGACCCTGGAGGAAATTCTGAGCTGCTTAGCAAGAAGGCACTAAACCAAAAAACAATTGTGCTGAAATGAAGTTAAAGGTTTAAGTGAAAACAAGAGAAGCAAGGAAAGGTAATTAAGTCTAAAACTCCATCATTAACCATACCAGCCAACTTACAAAGGGTCTCAAGCATAATGTATAAGTTATTTAAAAAATCAGCAATAACACTAGGACAATATTTCCACACCTGGCCATAGTCATTTATTCTTATGCCTGTGTTTCAATAGTTCATACATTTATACAAGTATAGACATGTATTTTTAAAATATGCATTTGATTCTGCTTTTAATAAACTAAAATTCAAATAAATATGACCTGTTATTAATCAGAACCTAATAATGACAGTTGCAAATTGTGTGATTTTCCCTCTCATGAATTAAATGGTTCAAATTCCTTAACTAGGGTCCTTCAAGGTCCAGCTTCTAAACTAAAAAATTACAGACTTACCTAAAATGGGAAATTATACTAAGTTCTATAAATAAGCATAATTATAACTGTGAGTCTTAATAATTTTTAAAAATCTGTACTGTGACAAATAAAATACTTTAATCATTAATTTCACTATTATTCTTTTAAAATCTGCTATGTCAATGGAGTCTTTATAAGTTGCTCATTTTTATTAATAATTTACATGATTTTTGTGAAATACAGCTTTTGATTATTCAGACAAATCAAGTGTATAACTTGAGAGCTAAATAAAAATAAACTATCTCAAAATATTCACTAGGTGATACAGGAATTTTGAACTACATACCATCCTTATTGAATTCCTTTTTAGTTTTACATTTTGTAGCAATTTTTTAAAACACTAAGCTGAATATTCAGCTTGTTTGTTTTAAAACAAGCTGCAATTTAGTGAATCACACACAAATGATAAAATATTTCCTAGGGAATTTTACTTTGTATTGAGTGGTATCTAATAAATGCTTTAAGGTTAGCAATGTTACCTCAATACCTTGTTTATTAGGTTTAGAAATAAGTCTTTGGTTGCTAACAACAACAACAACAAAATAAACGAGTTATATTTCCCCCAAGACCTTTGGAATGTCTTTTAAATGTATCTAAATTTAAAATATATTTCAAAGACAGTATATGAAGTGCCATGCACTGGAAATTTTTATACCTCAACTCAAATACCTGGATGTTTACTCACTACAAGTTTTACAACGGAAGGACTTTTTTGGTTTTGTTTACTGCCTATAACCTAGAACATTTCCTGGCACATAATAATAGCTTACTAATGTTTGTTAAATGAAAGCTACTTTCCAATATCAACTACCATTTTTTAACAATAAACTGTGATTGAAAATTCAGTTTTGTCCACCCTACCCAGAGGAAAGCCCGAACTATTGAATCTTACTGACACATTTCTAACTAGAATGTCTAGTTGCTGGATGCTGAAGTTGAAATCCCCGGCCTTTCTAGTATAATGTGAGTTTAATCTTTACTGCCAATTTTGTTCTAGCATGAACATGAATTATTTTTGCAGCATTTATTATCAGGGAAGCTGCTATACAAAAGGCAATATACTGTGTTTGACTGTAAAATGAAAACCAATATTTATGAACTACTTTAGAACACATTTTTGTACTTAAAATAATGTAAGTAGAGACATGTGTTTTATTTCAGTAACTTTTTGTAGTATAAGGAGGCATGTTTTCAGCCAAAAGTAGGTCATTAATGGGAATATACTAAGTTGATTTTTATGAAACAAAAATAATCTTCATAACAATATTTTTTCAAAATTTGCAAAGTTACTTTTGGCAAAGTAAAGTGCAAAAAGGGCCACTACTAAGCAAACTAGTGATGCATTTTTTTGTTGTTGATAAGAGTGTATTGTTATTGTCTCACTTCTAAACTCCTCTATCCATCTTATTTAAGTTCTTTTTTGTTCAGTAAATACTGCTCTTTTGCTTGCTCCAGCTTTATGCTTTGTACTAAGGTGTAAATCTTTGGGATGAATTAAGGTGCTTTGGCTTCCAGTTTAATTCTTTTGTGAGGAAAAATGAGCCTTAAACAAAAATAATAAAACCTTAAAACTCAAATATCTATATGGAATAGCAAACGATATTGTTAAATGACATGGCTGCCCAAAATTATAAAATGATACTTAATCGATTGCTTATATAACATCTATGTATATAACCTAATTTAGACTTGGTTTTTTAGTGAATATTTCTTCAGGGATTCATTGTATATTACAATAGGAACAAACGACACAGGAGAAAAAACAAGACAAAGTGGACTAACTTTTAACATCCAAGTGAGAAAAGAACAAAACATAAACATGGTGTAATCGTTTAAACTTAAAAGCCACAAAATACTTTCAGGTATTAATTGTTATACTCAAAGTGGCATTTATTTACTTAGGCTTTACTTTCATGGAAGGGAATGCCTTAAAGGAATAATTCTCAACTAGCAAGTGTATCAAGAGAAGAGTACTCTCTCCAAGTGTGTTGGAGAAAAGGGTAGGGATCTACCAGAATCTGAGATGTTGTGACTATGGGACATGCACTGCTTTAAAGAAGAACATTTAATAATGCATTTGTATGTTTATATAAAAATATTAAACAAATTATGGAAAGCAATTCTACACCTAATTTTCTGGTCAGATATACGAGCCAGCATAAAAAGCTCATTTTACTATCCTTTTATTGGGCCAGTCTCATTATCACCCATGTCAGTTTGAGTCCTCCGAGAAGTACACACCAAAATGAAATTCGATGTACAAAAAATTTCCTGAGAAAATATCTGAAAAGACTAAGGTGAGGGAGAAGCTATAGGCAGAATGGGTAAGCAGAATCTCAGAATGCAGTTCAGTTAATAATATGTGGCCAGGTCAGTGTGGAGACTGGTAGAGGAGTCCCACAAGCTGCAGGAAGGGATCAGCATGAGTACCTCTGTAGTGCTTAGTCACTGGATCAGAGAAGCCTGCTGGAAGCATGATCTTGTCATGAATGCGCTTTTGGATCTATAGAGGAGGCAGCCAGGGATGTCACCCAACCTCATCCCCTGTAACATGTTTTCTTGAAGGAGGTGAGCAGCAGATTTTTATGTCACCATACAGAAACTGAGAAGAGATGCACAGACATTTTGGGTTGATGGAAAAGTTCTAGGTCTTTATTTTCTGGTGGTCACAAACAGTTATATATTTGTCAAAATTCATCAAAAAGCAGATGTATTTTTGTATGTAAACTTTATTTAAATAATGTTAATTTTTTAAATTAGGCATTAACATTTTGATTTCTTTAATGTTTAATATTTTGCTGTGACTACTTCTTTACCACATCATATTACTAATATGTTTTCTCATTTTTTAAACACCATCCTTTCCGTTTTAATATTATTCTTTCTGAAGTATATGTTTTAGTGGTCTCTTCAGTAAAGGCCTATGAGAAGTAAACTTAGAATTTTGGTCCAAAAAAATTCTTCAATCCCTCTTATTCTTGAATGGCTGTTAAAATGGGAATCAAATTCTAGATTGACAGTAATTTAGAATGTATTATTTTGAATGCATTGTTCCCCTGTCTTCTGGCATCTATTGTTACAAATGAGAAATGTCAGTCTGTCAGACTTTTTAAAGCAGACTTTACATTATTTTTCTTTGTCTTTGAAGTTCTGTAATTTCACTCTGATGAGTCTCAGTGTGAAATTGTTTTTGTATTTCCTACTTGAAACTTGATGTGATCTTTTAATTTGAGAACTCATGTCTTTCTTCAACTCTGGAAAATGTTCAGACTATTTCTATGAATATTTTCTCCTCTCCATTCTGTTTGTTATATTTCTGAGACTCCTAACAGTCAGTGTTCTTAATTGCAAGCAAAACAAATAAACTACTTGATTTAAGGAGAAAATAAACCACCAGGGAGGCTGGAGAATGAAAATCAGAAAGTGAGCAGAAGTACAGGAAAGTAAAGCAATCAGCACCTGAGACAAGAGCATACCACAAACAACCCTGGAGAGAATACTGCCATGACTGCAGACCATTAGACCTGGTGGATTGCATGGGTGGCATCCCTAGTGCTGGACACTGGACACTGGTTTTACAGCCACCTCCACTGGGCTCCAGACTAGATGTTGTTGTCCTCATAGGAAAAGATGCTGCACTGTTCCTTCTTTACACATCAGTTCCCCGTTATTGTCCAAAGTGGATGTGTTTCGTTGGCCTTGCCTAAGGGGTATATTCCTGACATTACTGCCAAGGCAGGTTAAGAAAGTAGGTATCTGTCCTGTTCAGTGTCTATCATGGGATACAGGATCTACCTTCCATCAATTCTCAAAATGTGAAATATTTCTTTTTCTTTCTTTTTTTTTTCTTTTGAGACCAAGTCTTGCTTTGTCACCCAGGCTGGAGTACGATGGCACAATCTTGGCTCACTGCAAATTCTGCCTCCCAGGTTCAAAGGCGAAGTGTTTCTCGTGCCTCAGCATCCAGAGTAGCTGAGACTACAGGCATCCGCCATCATGCCCAGCTATATTTTTTATTTTTATTTTTATTTTTCGTAGAGAGAGGATTTCACCATGTTGGCCAGGCTGGTCTGAAACTCCCAACCTCAAGTGATTCTCTCACCTAGGACTCCCGAGGTGCTGTGCTGGGATCACAGGCATGAGCCACTGTGCCTGGCCAAAATGTGGAATATTTCTTAATAGAAATATTAAGAAAATAAGCTTAATAGTTTCAGCACCATTAGAATATTCAGAATATAATATAAACTTGATAGTTTAATTCAGAATGTATTATAAACTTAATAGTTTCAGAACTTCAGCTTTCTGAGTGATAAGGGTCACCATGATTCAACATCTTGAATATCTGTCTTCCAAAAAAATGTTCAAATGTAATATACCTTTTCTTCAAATAAACAAAAATGCCCTCTCTCCTTTCCAATGCTAATGTTTGTCAGTTATTCCTAATGCAAATTTCCATTCCCTGTTATGATCTCATCTCAATATATGGTAATCTATGAGCTACTGTGCCAACTTATCCATAACATTAAATGTAAAAGTGGAGAAAGGGGTATTTTAGCATAAATACTAAATATGTTAATATACAGTTATATTGCTAACACATCATAGATAAAAATATCAACAACTATCATCATTGTTCTTACTACTCTTATTTTCCAGACAATGTTGGATATAATGACTTCAATTTACTTTATCTCATTTTTCAATGATTTTAACTACTGCTTTATGTTACTCTTTCCTATTTGATTTCAATGTCGATTCTCAGTAATTTTAATATACACATAGATTATCAGTACAAGGCCTTAACTTCTCTGTTATTTGGCACATTCTGCTTAATGATTTTGTTCTACAATCTCTCCACCAGCCATTAGTCTCACAATCTCATGGCCATACTCTAGACCTTCTCATTACCAATATCTGCATACCTTCCACAAATGCAGTAATGTTTGTCCTACTTTTTAAACACCACCTATTATCATTCCAGGTCACTTCCTCTTGTACCATAGCCACCTCTACTACTTACCTAGAAAGGTAGCTACCAACAGTGTTCCATATAGCAATTTATTTGGCAACTTCAGTTTTAGAGTAAGTACAAATAGTAAGGACTCCAGCCAATTCATGACGTAGGAACATGTAGCTTCCTCGTTGTCTTGATATCTTCTAGGCAAATCCTTACTCAAAGGCCATTGTAGTGACTACAGGAAATGTTCATAAGACATATATATTTGCTGTTTAAAAGAATGGCTATGTTGAGATTTATTTGTTACAGTGCATAACTTAGACTATGATGACGGAAAAATAAATTGTCTTCTAGAAGTGCAATGTTGTTATAACGAGGTCTTGAAATATCTGGCTGTAGCATAGAAGCCTGAGGGCAAATAGTGAAGATGCAACTGGCAACCATCTCCAGGATGGTTCCCCACGTTAGGCAGTGGTAATATATTTGACTTAATAAAATGCATCTCTAGATACAGATGTTGGAAAGCAGAATGCTAATAGTGTGTATTGGTTACTGGCACTGACAGGAGACTGATGACTTAAGAAGATAAATAATTTATTCATCAATAAGTATAAAGGCGATGAGAATGATAGGAGGTGATCATTTTCCCTTCCCACCCTTCCACCCAGCACACAACTAGAAATAGGTAAAATGGAAAAGGCTGATGTGTGAAGGTCAAATTAAGGTGTGGACTTTATGCTTATATTTTTCCAAGTGTATTTAAGTGTATAAAAATGAAGGCCTAATACTTTAAAAGTATACTTTAAAATCAGGTTTGATATAAGTATACAATCCAAGAAATCATTACCACAAATAAGATTAGCAATATTATCATTACCCTCAGATGTTTTCTTGTGATTTTTGTAATCCACCCCTCCTCTACGCTTACCCTCCCCCACCCCCCGCTTCCAGGCAACCACCAACCTGCTGTCACTTTTAAAGCCAATAAATGGACTAAAGTGTCTCAGAGAAAAGATCAAGTTAAGACTGTACAGCCTACTTGAATTTATATTCTTTCAAATGTACGAAATGCCTCAGGGAGAAGAGAATAGATATGTGACTTTCCAACTAAAGCAGAGAAGGTTCAAGGAAGCTGGAAATAAATAGGGAGAAATACACATGGGTTAGCAATCAAAAAAATATAGAGTTGTGAGATTTATATCTCAAAAATAATTATATATATTGTTTCTGGCACAGCAAATATATTGGAATTAAAGGAGTACAATATTTGTGGATTTTTGAAAAAAAAAAAAAAACTGTACTTTTTAAAGAACCAGAAGCCTGGATTGTTTGAAACTGAAAATGTCCACTCATGCCCCTTACTTTCCTTGTCTAGAAAGAAAGCTGTCATCTGCTCAGCTGCCCAGGAGTAATTTCCAGAAGCAGAATTGGAGATTGATAAAGGATCATTTCACACTTCCAGGGTTAAGAACCCTCCTAACATCTGTCCTGAAAATTTTTAGAAATGACTGTTGTGTACCTTAGTGGTTTATTGATAAATGTTCAACCAGCTCCCTGGCAAAAATAATCCTGATTTGTAGTGTTTACCCATTTCTCTGGTGTAAATATTTCCAACCTGGCCAATTTCAGACTATTATTGTGATGTTAACTTACACAATTTTAAAAAAAAATTAGCAATTGGGCATAGTGAACCAGTATAATCTGACTTGAGCCCATCACCACCTATGTCCCTTATCCCCCTCTTTACAAATGTGACTGACTATTATGGCTATATTGTCATTGTTCCACTGCGGTATTTGGAATAGGTAACTTTTCCTTTCAATTCATATTTGGAATGCATAAGTTGTCCTTTCAGTTCATATTTGAACTGACATAACTTGTCCTTTCAATTTATAGTCATCAGATCAAACAGATGCATCTAGAAGCAATAACAAAACTACTACACACCACGCGGAGGTCCTGGACTTGAGATAGATATTATAACTAGCTGTAGGTTTTAGGATTTTTCCTTTGTGAAGGGGTAAAGTGGAGGAAGACAGAGAGTCTAATATTTGAAGAACAGAGGGACACACTGTGATAGTCACTAACATAGCTGACTGAATATGTTTGACACCCAAAATTTCAGGCATATAGGAGTACAAGTCCTTGATATTTCCTGCTTTTACCTCCTTGACTTATTTTCCTAGTTTTGTTCTTCTTGTCTTGTCACCTTCACTCCCCTGACACTGGCCTTCTAATTGTGTTGATACTTAGCATGCATATTCCCACTTTAAGGTCATTGCATTGGCTAAGTGCAAAGTTTCCCCTGCTTGAACCAATATTTTCCCAGTTACCCATTGAACTCTCCATTTCCTTCAAATCTTCATTCAAATATGATATCAATGAGGCATAGAAACCACACTATTTCCCTAACCCTGACATTCTGGATTCTTTTTCAATTTTCCTTTTTTTTCTTCATCACATCCATCAACCTACACTACACTATATAACATAGTTTCCTGTGGTAGTTACTGCTTATATTTGCCTTGCTCCCCATGAAAAGGTAAGTTCAAGAAGGAAATATTTTTATTTGTTGTTTTATTATTTTATTTTCCATGAATGTATCCCAAGCCCATGCAATTATTCTTTACACCTAGTAATATTTAATGAATAGATAAGTGAATCACATGGTGATTTTTAAAAAGAGTCAAGTGTAACGGTCCCTGGTATTTGGGTTATATTTCCATTTTAGGGACTTCAAGGTGAGGCAAACTGCATTTAACACTGAGGGTCATCAGAGCAGCCTTAGTGAGGTGAAGTTTCTTTTGATAAGCTGCCAAATAGCCTCCATTTTTCTCACCATGGACATTTTGTTTGTCCATAAACTCCACAGAAATCACTGAGGTTTTAGGGGATATTAGGTGACTGATATCCTCAGAGCAAGTCATTCGGTCTTCGTGAATATTAAGAATCTCCTTCACACTGCAGGCTTTTTATTTCAAAAAGGATAAAGCTATTCTTCTTTTGTTTTGTCATTCAAACTGCGAAATTGCTGCAGGTATCTCTCCAGACATGTTAGGTTGAAAATTCGTCATAGATACCGGTGTTATCATTATAGATTTCGTTTTCGATACTTGCTTTCCTTTTCATTGGAATGATCCTGAGGCTGTGAAATGACTCAGATCTGGCATTTGGTTAAAGGCATTTGAAAACCTGTGTGGCTCAAGCCTGGTCTTTTAATAAGCAGACTCAGGAAGTTTCTTTGGCTATAAAATTAAAGTAGGCACTTAATGGGATACTCGTATATTTTAATACTAGGGACACTTGTCAATTTCCTCATTCCAAGCATTCTTATGTAGCAAATAATTTGATTATTATTTTGATGTTACCATCCAACAGCTTAACTCTGTTAGTTAAATGTCCTGTCACGTCTTTGCCATTTGGGATTGTACCATATCTGTACCATCACACCTACCGATGACTTTAGCCTATATGAAACTGCCATAAAACCACTTGTAATTTCCCAATACTTTGGTGACAAGACAATCTCTCAGTCGCTAAGGAGAAATATATAGTAATAGAATAACTGTATTGCATATTACAATCCACTTTAATAGTCTCTGAATTTATGTTTACTGCATCATTCTAAGGATTTTCCAATAACTCAACCTTGTTTCACTTCCTCACGGTAAACCAACCAAAGAAACAATTAGAACTAGATGCTCAATGTATCATATTAAATCTAGACTCCCTGGAAATGCATTAACATTAGGGTTCTCTGATATGAGCGCTATTGACATTTAGGGCTGAAAAATTCTTTGCTTTAAGAGATTACCCTGTGCATTATAGGATATTTATCAAAATCTGTGGTATCTACCCATTAGAAGCCAATTTTACCCTCCACCAATTTTGACAATTAAAAATGTCTGCAGTTATTGGCAAATGTCCTTTGGAGAACAACATTTCCCCTTATTCAGAACCACAGATTAAATCAATACATTCAGCCAAAGTCAAATTATTTTTGCCTGTGTGGTCAAGCAATTTCAGAATGTGTATCTACTTAAATTCTCCGGGTATTTTCTAATATAAAGTAGTCACATCTGACAACTTTTGTGGTCTATTATCTCCACTGGCTTCACTGGCCTCCTGAAGCATGCTAGATTGTGATCCTGGCTATAGGCCTGAAATGCTGAGAGATAGTGCAATTGGATTTTGAGTTTAGCTTTTTCTTGAAATGCAACTTTAGGTGAGGCCACCCAGCATTATGAATCAAGGCACAGGCTGTCTCCTAGTCTATGGCAGATAGAAAAGTTTTGGTTAGCAAGAGAAGAACAGTATTTAGTCACTTAAAAAAAAAAAAAAACTTCTTCAATGACTTTTTAATATCGATGAATATATTTTTTTAACTTCCGTAATTTTGTTCTGATGCAAGTATACTTAAAAAGTAGAGATAATTTTTCATAATCTATGCTTGGCTTGTGAGTAGTATCATGTCTGTGAATATTTTGAACATACTTATTTCAATAACTTTAAAATTTACATTATTGCCAATTCTTTGTGATGAGATACAATTTTATTTCTGAATAATCTGACTTTATTTGCTTTTATTTATTATTTATTTATTTATTTTACTTTGAGTTCAATTTTATTGTGATGTATTTTCTATTTTTTTCAAGTGCTCCATGTTTACATTTGCACTTCTAAGATTGAGAATTTTAAAAGTTTATAGCATTTTGTCATGTGCATTTACCTGAAATTTCTGCATCCTTTAGGAAACATGATTTAGCATCCATTCCCAGGCGTGTTGCAGACTTAGGACTTTGATTCCTTTACTTTGTGTAAAGTGTCTTTACTTTGTTATGAGCCTGAATGATTAGCAGGCTTACAAAATAGAACAAGGAGTTCTGAATCTTTGCCAGCCTTTTATAGCTCCTTGCTTATGGGATCTTACAGATCTAGATTCCACAGCAAAATATAAAGTCCTTATTTTCCATCCCCATGCAGACATTAATATCCCAACTCCCATTGTTCAGGTCTTTCTCTAGTTCTGACTTACCTGAGATCTCTCTGGCTTGAAGTCTCACAAATCTTAACTATGATTTCTATTTTTTTTTCTTTCTGGTTTCTAAATAGTTTCCTCCTTGGTTTGAGCTAAACTTGTTCTGAAAGTTGTTTTAGATATATATTTTCTTATCCTTGGAATGGCAAAATGAGATGTGAGAGTTCCTACCACAAACCTGAATCTGCCATATTAAATAGAAGTCAGCACAAGGTATACTTCAATTAGAATATATATCATATTATGTTTATTTTTCTGAGATACCAAAAGTCAAGATTTGACTCACCTCTCATAGATAAATTAGTGTAAATTTAAATAACAATTCAGAATATTAGTCTCCCAACTCTACTACTTCAATAACCTTGCATATTTTCTCTTTGGATTTTTTTTTTTTTACTCGAAATAATGAAACTGGACAACGTACATAAATAGATGGTAGTCTATATATATTCTTTATAAGTATATTTTTCTTTATTTTTTGCAAAGAGAATTTTAATGTGAAAAATTAGCAGAGATTCTGCCTTCACAATTAGAGTTTAACATGAGTCTTCCAGTGTTTTAAAAAGAACTGTAATATACATAAAGCAAAATATTTTGGCATCTTCTGGTGAAAACAGACGATGTGGTATTTTTTTCAGCCGTCTCATATGATTAGGCCCCAAGTTATAATGTGAGATAAGTTGATTCCTAAACAGAATGTGCTTTACAGAATGTGACCAATTATATTACTCCCAAGGACCTTGTTTCAGATTATCTTAAAACCAGAGTTCACTGATCTCACA
This sequence comes from Pongo pygmaeus, assembly GCF_028885625.2. Lineage (NCBI taxonomy): Eukaryota > Metazoa > Chordata > Mammalia > Primates > Hominidae > Pongo > Pongo pygmaeus. The sequence goes on along the minus strand of NC_085930.1, from coordinate 12,671,996 downwards.
TTTTAAAAAGTAAAAAGTTTGTTAACTGTTTTAATCAACATAAGTAGTAACGAACATCCCTAATTGGATTCTAGAGAGGAAGCAGGGAAGGCCAGGTGAGGTGGCTCATGCCTGTAATCCCAGCACTTTGGGAGGCCGAGGCGGGTGGATCACTAGGTCAGGAGTTCAAGACCAGCCTAGCCAACATAGTGAAACCCCGTCTCTACTAAAAACACAAAAAAATTAGCCAGGCGTGGTGGCAGGTGCCTGTAATCCCAACTACTCAGGAGGCTGAGGCAGAGAATTGCTTGAACCCGGGAGGCAGAATATGCAGTGAGCTGAGATCGCGCCACTGCACTCCAGCCTGGGTGACAGAGCGAGACTCCGTCTCAAAAAAAAAAAAAAAAAAAAAAGAGGAAGCAGGGAACAACTGAGCCAAAACAAAATTATCCCCTAAGGACTTGACTTTGGACTTCCACATAAATGTGATCTTGTAGAACTAGATACATATTTATCAGGTAAATATGTAATTATTTAGTAATTAGATCAAGATACATGAGCAGTCTTTAGCATTAATAATTACATTATTTTTAGGAAATCTTATCAAATATGGTCCTGGATCTCTTAATTTCCTATATGCAGTGATTTTAGTTAAAATTCCAAAGGATTTTTTTTTCTGTAACATCTCCATTCTAAGTATCATCATACCAAAACAATTAGTATTCTCTTATACAAGGCTTTAGATGTTCGATTATTCCCTACCCTTCCATCCTCACACACACAATAATTGCCCAGATAAATAATAACTTGTGGTTTCCAAGTATCTCACTGGGGTTTTTATTTTTTATACCTTGCAGGACTAGTCCGAGATTTGAATATCCTGAACTTATTTGGCAAGAGCTATGAGTACCCTTAAAATTACTACCTGGAAATTATATTATTTAGAATCTGCCAATTACCTAGATCGCCCCGGAACAATTGTTTTACTAATGAATTTCCTGAAAGCACATGAATATATAGAATGGGTATACGTGAACATATAGAATGGAATAATCAATATTAAAGACTCCAAAAGGGAGGAGGGTGAGGCAGTCAGAGGGGGACGAGGTCTGATAAATTATCTACTGGGTACAATGTTCACTATTTAGGTGATAGTTTCACTAAAATCATAGATCTCACCTGTACACAATATCTCCATATAACGAAACTGCACTCACACTCCATAAATGTATTAAAATAAAAATAGAGGTTAATTGGGAAAAGACTGAAGTTGGGAGGATTATTACAAGTAGAATGATCAAAAACACTTCTCAAGATATAAAATTTGGACAGCATCTAAAGTAAAATTGTTAAAATATATAATTGGAAAGTTTTTGAGAAGTATTTTCCAAGCACAAAAAACAGAAATTCCTATGCCCCGACATGGGAGCAAACTTGTCATGCAGCAAGAAAATTGAGGCCACTGTGCGAATGCATGGAATAAAGGGGAAAGAGTGTTAGAATTGGGAATTGGAACTCAGCAGTAGCCAAGGGCCATTAAAAGATGTTCACATTCTAATCCCAGGAACTTTTGAATATGTTATGTTACATGGCAAACGGGAATTAAAATTTCAGATAGAACTAAATTTGTTTATCAGCTTATTTTGAGATGGGGAATATACAGTAGATTATCTGGGTAAGCACAGTATAATCACAGATTTCTTTATAAGTAAAAGAGGGAGTCAGAAAAGTCAGTGTCAGAGGTACAATAGGAAAGACTCAATAGTCATTGCTGACTTTAAAGACAGAATAGAACCATCAACCAGGGATTATATAGGCAGCACCTTGAGAACTGTAAAAAGAAAAGAAATGGATCTCCCCGAGAGCCTCAGGAAGGAATGCAGACCTGAGGTCATCTTCATTGTAGCCCAGTGAAATCCATTTTGCATTTCTAATCTCCAGGACTGTAAGATAATATATTTGTGTTGATTTAAGCAGTTATGTTTCTGTTTCTGTTTTACTGCAGTGATAGGAAATAAATACAGGCCATCTCATCTAGGGCCTTTTCGGAGGCCTTCAGTAGCACTTGGGGTTTTGTTCTAACTTAATAAGAACCCACCACAACATAATTCGCAAGAAAATAATACAATATGCTTTACTGATTTACAACAATATTCTAGCTAACCCATAGAGGGTAGTCCAGAAGGGATTATCAATTTAAGCAACAAGATTTGTTAGAAAGATATTGTAATAGTTCAGATGAAAGGATATGAGGGCCTTACTTATATTTTAAATATAAAGCAACTGTAGGACTGGTAAGAGCTGTAGTTCATAGGTGGTGATATAGATGTGTCCAAAAGTGATAACTTAGGGCTCAGGAAAAAAAAAAAAAAAGGGATTAGTGAATACATGCTATCTAAAGTCAGGGGACTGGAAGTGAATACCTTGGTAGAATATAGATGAAGAAGAAAAGTGGTAGAGGGACTAAGCCATGGAAATATTCCTAATCAGAGGCTGGGATAAAGAAGATCCAGAAAATTAGAACCCATAAGAAATGACTTAAGAAGTAAATTGAAGTCTAGTAAAGTATGTATGTCCTGAAATAAAATTTTAAAAACTATTTCTAAAAAGTAGGAATGATTCATTGTGTCCAATGCCACTGAAAAACAAGATAGTAATTTGAGAATCAAGAATTAACCATTGTCACACAGGATTACTTTGCAACATTAGAATATATATATTTAATAAAATTATGAGGAAAATGCCTTCTTAATCTGAATTTAAGAGAAAACATGAGATGAAGAAATAAATGTTGTCAGCTGTTTTAAATATTTAATATTTGCTTCTGTATTGAAAATGCTCATTCCCTGAAAATTCCAGGAAGAACAATTGGAGGAAGTGAAAGAAAACATGAAATTAATAGTGGGAACTTACAATTATTGAATAATCATAATATTTTAATTTACTAAACTTAATTTGTTCCAAGAAACATAATTTTAATATAATAATCCCAGGACATCCTACAATAGCATAAATAGATAGGGATAGATAATATGTGTGGATTTATCTATCTGTCTATCTATCAGCTTAAATAATTAATTTCAGGATCACAATGTTACTAAGTAAAAGAGAAACTTAACATTTTAAAAATTGCTTTAACTATTTGTACCTCCTTTTTTATTTTCATTTGAAAACTGGAACTTTAAAGAAACTGTAAATTGATCAGGCATTGGGGCTCACACCTGTAATCTCAATGCTTTGGGAGGCTGAGATAGGAGGACTGCTTGAGGCTATGAGTCTGAGAGCAGCCAGGGAAACATAGTGAGACCTCATCAGTATAAAAAATAAAATAAAATTAACCAAGTGTGGTGTCATGTGTCTGTAATCCTAGCTACTAAGGAGTCTGAAGAGGGAGGATCACTTGAGCTTAGGAGTTCCAGGTTATAGTGAGCTGTGATCACTCCAGCCTGGGTGAAAAACCAAGACTTTGTTTCAAAAAAAAAAAAAAAAAAGATACGATACTTGCTATAAGTTAATTGAAAATGTTTTAAACATTTGCTGAAAAACAAATTATGCCAAGATGTCCTTAGTTAAACATGTGGTATCAGAAATCAAATTTCCAGAGAGATGTCTGCAAAATTTGTAAACTAGAAAGCCCCTGGCTCTCATTCTGTCATAGAAACCTTTTAAAAAATAAAACCACAACAACTCCCAAAAACTAAACTTGAGGCTGGCTAAAGAAACTTTATGAGAACTCTTAAAAGCAGTTAAACATCTGCAGAAAGCAAGAAAACATCCATCAGAAGACAGTCACATTCAAAACAGTCGGAAATTTAATGGCATTTTTAGTCTTCCTTGCCCTGCTATCTCTTCAGCCTGGTACAATCTTGCTCTGAAAGAGGCAGTATCCTAGTTTTTAATACCCTCATTTTAATGGAAAGGAGGAGAAAATTCCTTATTTGCAATGTACCAACCTGTCTGGAGGCAACCAGAAGGACTGGTCTCTGTTTCAACCAACTCAGAGCTCAGGTGAGAGAGTAGAATATAGTGTTCTAACTTGGACCTCAGGCAGCACTTGAATCCAAATGCTGCTTGAGAAAACTGCAGGGAGACAAAGACTCACAGACTAGGGCAAGAAATTAGAGAAGACACAAGAGACCATGTAAGGCCCCTCAAAATCTATGAAAAATATCTTCAGGAAATTAGGGAATTCAAAAGCATCTGTGTACACAGGATAATCAAAAAAGCCACACTCATGCCCAGAGAAAAGATGAACACTCAGAAAAGACATAAAAATATGTAAAGTTTTTACCTTAGGCTGATCACAAAGACTAAAGCATACCCAACTAACAAGCAGGGGACTGTCTCAACACGGTTTGCTAAAACTGGAAGAGGTTGCCGATTTATTTTAATGACCAATTTTTCAAAACAAAAAAATTACAAGGCACAAAAGAAACAGGGAAACACGGACCCTTCAAAGAAAAAAATAATTCCAGATTGCATTCCTGAGGATAGATGGACACTGGGTTTGCTAGACCAAGACTTTAACAAAATTGTCTTAAATATGCTCAAATAGCTAAAGGAAAACTTGCACAAAGAACTAATTAAATTAGGAAAATGGTAGATAAAAAAATGTGAATTTCAATAAGGAGATGTAAAATTATCAAAAAGAACCAAACAAAAATCTGAAGCTAAAAATTACAATAACTGAATTGAAAAATTTACTAGAGCATCTCAACATCAGATTTGAACATGCAAAAAAAATCCATGAACTTGAAGATATTACATTTGAAATTATTGATTGTGAGGAGCATAGAGCAAAAAAGAACAAAGAAAATTTAACAGAGCCTAAGGGACATATATCATACCATCAAGCAGACCAATGTACAAATTATAGAAGTCTTAGAGGAGAGAGGTGGAGAGACTTCAAAGAAATGATAGCTGAAAATTTTTCTAATTTAAAGAAAGACATAAATATGCATATGTAAGAGACTCAACAAGCTACAATGGTGTAAGTCCAAAGACAAATTATAAACTTTTGAAAGACAAAGATGAGAGGAGAATCTAGAAAAAGCAAGAGAAGTGCAACTCACCACATCCAAGGGATTCTCAATAAGAATAGCAGCCAACTTCTATTTTGTTTTTTAGGGGGCTAAACTAATATACAATCTCACCACAGTGTATACACATACCCTTTTCTCTGCAACATTGCCAACATCTGTTATTTTTTGACTTTTTGATAGAAACCATTCTGACTGGTGTGAGATGGTATTTCATGGTGTTTTTGATTTGCATTTCTCTGATGATTAGTGATGCTGAATTTTTTCATACGTTCATTGCCTAATCACATGTTTCTTTTGAGAAGTGTCTGTTCATGTCTTTTATGCACTTTTTACTAGGATTGTTTGTTTTACCCTTGTTGATTTGTTTAAGTTCCTTATAGATTCTGGATTTTATAGCTTTGTTGGAGGCATAGTTTGCAAATATTTTCTCACATTCTGTAGGTTGCTGTATACTCTGTTGATAGTCAGTTGCTATGCAGAAGGTTTTTAGTCTCAGCTGAATCTTTGAAGGCCATAGGCAGCTGGATAAAACACAACCATGTGTCACATGGAAATGAGACATATTCTGAGAATTATGTCATTAGGTGATTTTCACCGGTGTGTGAACATCATAGAGTATACTTATGCAAACCTAGATGGTATAGTCTAACACATCTAGTCTCTATTGAATAGTTTCTTTCTCCTAGGCTACAAACTTATACAGCATGTTGCTGCACTGAATAATGTAAGCAATTGTAACACACTGGTATTTGTGTATCTAAACATATATAAACATAGAAAAGGTGCAGTAAAAATGCAATATAATAAGAAAAAGATGGTACACATGTATAGGGTACTTTCCGTGAATGGAGCTTGCAGGACTGGAAGTTGCTCTAGGTGAGTGAGAGAGTGAGTAGTGAGTAAATATGAAGGCCTAGGATATTATTGTATACTACTCTAGACTTTATAAACACTACACTAAGGCTAAACTCGATTTATTAAAAATTCCTTTTTAAATAATAAATTAATCTTAGTTTACTTTAAATTTTTACTTTGTAAACATTAATTTTTAAAATGTTTCACTCCTGTAGTAACAGTTAAAACACAAACACATTATACAACTGTACAAAAATATTTAATTTCACTTTACTTTTAAGCTTTTTGGCTAAAAAGTAAGACACAAACACACACATTGGCCTAGGCCTACAGAGGGTTAGGATCATCAATATCACTGTCTTCCACCTTCAAATCTTGTCCCAATGGAAGGTCTTCAGGAGAAATAACATGCACGGAGCTGTCATCTCCTATAATAACAATGCCTTCTTCTGGGATACCTCCTGAAGGACCTGCCTGAGGCTGTTTCAAAGTTAATCTTTTTAAAAAAAATAAGTAGAAGGAATAAACTCTAAAATAATAATAAAAGTATAGTTCAGTACATACATAAACCAGTATCATAGGCATTTATTATCATTATTAATGTATCTGTGATGCACGTAAATGTTTAATACTTTCATACAACTGGCAATGTAGCAGGTTTGTTTACAACAGCATCACCACAAACACATGAGCAATGCATTGTGCTATGATGTTACAATGGCTACAATTTCGCTAGATGATAGGAAACTTTTTGCTCCACTAAAATGGAAAGGAACCACTGTCGTATATGTGGTTTGTCATTGACCAAATTGTTGTTATGCAGTGCATAACAGTATTTAAAGTGCCAGGGGTGAGGGGAACAGTCAACTGAGAATTCTATAAGGATTTTTATATAAATATAAAAGAAACATGTACAATTAGAGTAAAAAAAGCTTCAAAGATTTTTATTTGAGTTTTAATGAATTTATAGATCAATTAGGGTATAATTGTTATGGGATCTTTGGGGTGTATTTTCTGGCTGGAAACCTCTGTGACCAGTGGTGGTGCCTTTGCCAGAGTTTTGCTCAGGCCTGCTGGGGCCCATCAGCCTGGCAGGATGTTCTTGGCTCATGCTACTGGCCTGGATCCCATACTTGGCAAGGGAGACTGCATGGAGTGGTGAGGGGTATGTGAGTGAGGGTGAAGTCTGGCCACTGTGCAGTCAGACATACTGGCTGCTGCAGCAGGGCAGGCAGCTCCAGGTTCCAGCATGGGTGCTGGCTCTTAGTGAGGCAGTGGCCAGACCTGGCACACTGCAAGTAGCTTCCACAGCTGGCACTGGAGAACATGATGGTTCCTGGAAGCTAGGAGATGCCAGGAACCACAGGGCCCCAAATAGGAAGTCACAGCCTCGGCTCGCAGACCTCCCAAGCCTGGGCTTCCCAAAGGGGCTGTTGCTCCTATTTTCTTCTCTTCACCCACAACGTGGTGAGCAAGGGGCATGTCTCAGATCTGTTCATGTTATAGCTCTTTCAGTCTCATTCAGCAGGTCCCGAGTTCTTGTCCTGCACCCAGGAAGAATGAAGCACACAGACAAGTGGAGGGTGAGCAAGATGAAGAGGAGCTTTATTGAGCAACAATAGCTCAGAGGAGGCCCTGGAGTGGGTAGCTCCTCTTTGAAGCTGGTTGTCCCAGACATCTGCTCAGCTCTGGCTGAGCCTAGGACTTTTATGGGCTTCAGAGGGGAGAAAATGCATGCTGATTGGTCCATGAGCAGCCATGGACAGGCCTGGAAAAGGCACCACAAGTTCTCACTCTGGTCTGTGGGGAGTGGGACTGGAAGCCCAGCCCCCAGCCTTCCGGCATACCTGGGCTGAAAGTTGGGCCTCACCAGGCACCCACCCCCTTCTGCTCAGGAACCTGTCTGCCTCCTGTTGCAATTCATGGCACCGAGGCTTGGCTCCGACTTTGTTCCGAGATTGTGTGGGTGCCGACAGCAGGGAGAAGCTGGGCAGCAGGAGCAGGCACTTCTGAGCCTACCAGGGCAGGGGGCTTCCTGGCCCCCCAAAGTGTAGGAATGCTAGAGTTTGAGTGGCTCCAGCCGCTTCTGGGGTCAGGATGGTGGGGCAGTGGGGGTGGGGAAGCTGAACTCCTGCCTGCTCTGTGGAGTGGGAAGCCTGGGTCTGAAGTACCATTTAGGTGGCTGCACCTGTTCCTGGGGTGGGGCAGGGCAGCTCCCCTGCTCCTGAGCTCTATGGAATGTGCAGCCCTGGCCATTCCTCCCTGCTGCAGCTGGCATGATGGCAGAGGCAGACCATCTGGAGCAGCCACTGCTATCATAATGGTAACAATATTACTTTGATATGCTACTTCTTAATTGTTTAGTTGTTCTTTACTTTTTCTCAACAATATTTTATAGTTTCAACATATTAATATATCTAACATCTTTTTACTTAAATTTATTATTAAGTATATTAGTTTTCCAGAGCTGCCAAAACGAATTATCACATACTTGGTGAGTTAAAGTAACAGAAATTCTTTTCTTTCTTCTCTCTAGAGGCCAGAGCCCAAAATCAAGACGTGAGCAGGCCTAGACTTACTCTGGAAGCTCTAGGGGAGAAACCTTCCTTTTTCTTCCAGTTTCAGTAGGTTTTCAACATTCTTCGGTTCATGGCAATATCACTCCAAACTCTGCCTCCATTTTTACATGGCCTTCTTATCTGTGTTTCTAAGGACATTTGTCATTAGGTTTAGGGAATATTTAAATAATCCAGTATATTCCCAACTTGAGATCCTTAATTTATTTACAACTATAAACGCTTTCTTTTCATAAGAAAGCATTCACAGGGTCTGGAGATTAGGGTATGGACATATCTTTTGGAGGCAAAAACCTGTTTTATTAGATATTTTACATTGTTTAATAATATTGTGGATTTTTTATTTTTAATTCTATCAAAATACAGTTATCAAAAAGAAACAAAATGAATATAATGGATTTTTATATATTGACCTTTTATCTTAAGACTTGATAAATTTACTTGTTAGTTATACTTGTTTTGCATTGTGAGATTCCCCAGGATAATCTATGTGGATAATTTTAACTGTTGTGAATAAAAATAGCTTTTCTTCTTGCTTTTTAACTTTTATTTATTTATTTTTGTTTTGCCTTATTACACTGGTTCTGTACTTCTATTTTGAATAGAAGTGGTAAAAGTGGACAGAATGTTATTTTATTTAGTCTTCATGGGAAAGTGTTCAGTATTTCCCGACAGGTATGTTATTAGTTACAGTTTATTTTGGATGTCCTTTTTCAGTTGAGAGACTACCATTCTGTTAGAAGAAAAGCAATGAAAATGAGATACCCATTTGTAACACTAAATTATGAAATGTATTTAAAAAGCTTATGAATGCTTTCCTTGTATGCTTATAATAAATATGCAAATATATGCAATTTTATGTAAAATTACATAAAATAATTTGAAAAAAATATTTATATACTTTATTACTATAATTTAAATGCAGTAGATAAAATGATAGAGATAAAATATTTTTTATGGACTGGTTAAAGTCAGATTAAAACATTTGAGGAGTATTTAAAAAGAGAGAGAATGAAGGGAGCAGATAAAGAGCACCCCTTTAAGATTTCTAAAAATAAATAACAATGCAGTTTCTCAAGCTGGTAATGAAGACCGTTCAGTGTTGTCAATGTCTGGAATACTCTGTCTCTTCCAATTTTATACCTGGTAAAATTCTAACTTCAATTCAAATGTCACTTTCCAAGTCTAAATAAATAATTATCTTTTGAATGTTGGTTGCAATCCTGTTGTTTCACATTCTATTTTTGCTAGAGTTAGTTTTACCACTTTATGGGTCTGTAGGGAAAGTGCCCAAAGTTATATATTTCTTCTGCAGCTTAACCCCCTGAGTTTCAAATCCTAGTCCCACAATTACTAAATAGTTATGTGATCTTGGCATCTTGCCCAAGTTCCTGGAGCTCTGTGGACCTTAGTTTCCTCATCTGTAATACCAATGTAATGATGGGTATGAGAATTAAATGTGTTAATGTTTATGAACTCTTAGACAAGGGCTGCTCAGTAAGTGCTCTTATTATTTTTGTTTATATGCATTTCTGCCTCCCACATTGAACTGTGACATCCTTGAGGACAACATTGACTTTTAATTTTTCATAAGATTAGAATAGTTTAAATTTAAATTGATTAGCTATGTATTTGTTTTGGCAGTCATGCCTCCAAATTCAAATATAATCAAGATTCAAACATTCTTAAAGTAGTAAATATTTGTACATTTTGATAAATTAATGGCCATTGTTATTGGTAGTTATAGATATTTCTTTGGAAATTTGTCATTTTCAGATAAATTCATTATTTATGGATGATCAGATGACTTAATTCAGATTTAGGGTATAATTTGAAACTATTCAGAGCTATTACAATAATTAACTCTGACTTGACATAAGCATAATTCTAGAAAATTTAAACTATAAAGCCTTTGGGCTTATATATGCCTTTTCAAAATATAAAATCACATTTCTAATGCCTGTATGCTTACGGGTATCTTTAGTAGAACTTCTCAGAGAAGCTGCACTTTTTCTATTGCATTATCCACCTTTGAAAGTGGTTTAATGCTTCAGCAGGTTTTGAAGGATTCTAAATGATTCCCCAAATTTGGCAAGAACTGCTTGTCCATCTACAGATTGATTTCTATGTGAAAATGTGAATTGCTCATCTGTGCGACATAACGTGCACCCAAATATTCAATTTAGAACTCTCAGAATCTCTGAAATTAGAAAACAACTCTGGGATTAAATTAATTAGAATAAATGGAGATTGAGACTATTTGCTGTTAGTTAGTTTATACTATGTCTGATGTTGCTACCATATACGGTGTATTAAGTTAGCTAACTTGTAACGTCTGAGATGAACATGACCGGGAAGTTTTGTGCTGATTCCTAGGCCTCACCCTCAGAAATTATAACTTATTTGTTCTCGGGTAGGGCTCCAGCCTGGGTTATATGTAAAGCCCCGCAAATGATTCTAATGTTTACTCTAGGTTAACCCTTCTGGTGTACGCGTAGTGATTGATACCAAGTCTAATTCCCTTTTCCCTCAAAGACCTTATGTTTGGCAGAACCTGTAAAATGGCCATCAAAATATCCCACCTTGATCCCCAGAAACAGAATATTGTGCTATATCACTTGGGTGACTGTGTTATTTTATACAACATAGTTGATCTTAAGGCAAGGAGCATATCTGGTAGTTTTGGCATAATTACACAAGCTCTTAAAAGCATAGAACTATATCCACATGGTGGTAGAAGGGAATGTCAAACAGATTCAATGCACAAAGATGATTCAATGTGTCATTGTTGGCTTTGAGGATGGACTTGGCTCCATGAAAGGAAACTGGAATAAACCCTCTAGAAGCTGAAGTCAGCCCCTTATTAAGCATTGTTAAGGAATTGAGGTCCTCAATTATACCATCTCAAGGAACTAGATTCCATCAACAATTTCAATGTATTTGGAAGCAGAGTTTTCTTCAGATACTCCAAATAGGAACATAGCTTGGATGACACTCCAACTTTGATCTTCAAAGTTCCTAAGCAGAGAACACAGTCAAGCTTGCCTAGACTTTTTACCTACCAAACTGTAAGCTAATGGATATTCTTTTAAGCCACTAAATTAGCGGTATTTTTAATCCAACAATAGAAAACTAAAATATTCTTCAAAGAAACTCTTTAAACCACATCTCTAGACCTTTTATTCCTGTTTTTGTAAACCAACACCCAAAACTTAAGCTTTTATGTTAAATATTCTCTACTATGCTGTATGTCAATATGACCTCTGCTAATTAACTATCTCCGAAATTCTTCTTTTCTGCCTACAGAAACTACACTCCATACTCAGTGAGTTTATTACTCCTTGTGAAATAATTTCCTGCTTCTTCTTTCATGACTGAAACCTATTTCTTCCCCAAGGATGTCACTTTCTCTTTAGCCTTCCAAGTGACGCTCTTCATTTCCGCTTCTAGTGCAATTCTCTGTCACCTTCCAGGAAAACTGATAAAACAACCACCATAAAAGCTATACAAAGTTCTATTATCCCTATTATTCTTTAAATACTATCCTCCCACCAATTTTTTTCTTACTCCTAATAATTGGCATCTGTTGAATTCTTAGTAACTGCTTCTCTTTCACAAAATAACACGAGTCAACTCTTTGAATAGCTTATCCATACACTATGTGGGTAAATTTCATTCTGATAACTTTGTCTTGCAGTTTCTAAACCTCCTGATTTACAGTGACCTATTTTTTTAATGCCTCCTCAGCATACAGAAAATTTTGATCCTCTGCTGTTATTCTAATATCTAAAATCACCAATTCAAACATAAGAAAAATCATAAAAAATTTCTTTCTCATCAGGACATCTAGTTCACAGATCCTTCTCCTTTCTGTCAGTCCTTTCTTCATTCTTTTCTTATTTAGCATAAAGTTCATAGCACACTCATCCATTAACAATCTGAATTCCCTTGAACTTTCATTGTCATTGAATGGCAAAAATACTAATGAATAATTTTTTGGGTGCTTTGTTAGGTATAGTCATAAAAAGGACGTTGCAAATGTGATAAATTTAGGATCAATAACCTTAAATATGACCTCAACAGAGTTTGACATTTTACTCTTACTGCGATAATACTATGTTCAAATGTGTTTTATTCTTACAACTATAATTCTGTGTTCAAATTCAATACCTCAATTTGCAAAAACAAGCACTTTAATACCTTTCACTTTTATAAATATTTGACCTTATCCCACGGAGTCCTCTCCAGTAGAGGGTTTAAGATGAGACTTTTACCAAACTTCTGCATCTACCTATGTCTAGAACTTCTCTTCTGGTACAATGCAAAAGGTGACTATGCAACTATATTAGGGGATTCTCCAAACTATACTTTGAGTTACAGTTCTTATTGCCACCTTAAGAATGTAAATTTTGGGCCAGGGCTGGTGGTTCATGCCTGCAATTCCAGCACTTTGGAGGCTGAGGTGGGCAGATTAACTGAGGTCAGGAGCCTCGCCAACATGGTGAAACGTCATCTCTACTAAAAATACAAAAATTAGCTGGGCATGGTGGTGAGCGCCTGTAATCCCAGCTACTTGGGAGGCTGAGGCAGAAGAATAATTTTAACCATGGACGTAGAGGTTGCAGTGAGCCGAGATCGTGCCACTGCACTCCAGCCTGGGGGATAATAGTGAAACTCTGTCTAAAAAAAAAAAAGAGAGAATGTAAATTTTGGCTGTTTTGCCTATGTAGTAGTAGTTACTCTTTTATTTCTTTACTTCTCTAATAAACTTGCTTTCATTTTACTCTGTAATAAATAAATAAATAAATTGAAAAGATTTTAAATTTCAACTACTTGCTCTTGTTCATTCAATACCTCCACTTCGCCCAGTCAGAGTACCTATTACTTTAAAGGAACATACTAAACACACAATATTGATCACAAAACATTTTCCTGTTTCCTGACCTAGTCATCAACTTTCTTTCATAGCTGACTTTATTTTTTCTTCATCAACTTTTTTGTCAGACTCTAATCTGATTCCAGCATAACTTATGCCTCTAGTCTCATGAAGGTTACCAGTGACTTCTATGTCTTTACATTTAGTGGGTATTTTATAAATATTACCTTGATCGACTTTTCAGAAATACTGAAAATCGTTCTTACATTGGATTTCCTGACAAAATTGCTGGTTTTCTTCCTGATACTCTGTATTTTCTTTGCTATCATATCTTGATTTACTCAGCCATTAATGTTGGGGTTCATTGAGACTTTGGGGCCTCCGTCTTCTCAATATTTATAAATTTTAGCTGGATTTATTTACTAGCAAGACATACCTAAATGTTTTCCAAATTAATATCTCTAGTCCTGGTATCTTTTCTGAATCATAAACATGTTTGAACCCCAAACACAACATTGGAAAACTGAACTGACAATCCTTTTGCACTTCTGTTACTTAAAGTGGTCCACCTCTATCCTTCTAGGGTTTCTTATCCCAGTGAAAGGCACTGTTTCTCAAATAGCTTCACAGGGACCACAGACTTAGGAGTCAAAATTTTACCTTTTTTTTTTTCCAACCTCTTATCCAATACATCACTTAGACTATTGAATTTCCCTCTAATAAATTCCATTTACCCACCTCCTTAATTTCCCAACTTTGCCTGCCCTAATTTTATCTGCCAACATCTGCTTCTACTTGAGCCATTTTTTTTTGGATTTAATGAAAGTCACATTTCTTAATCTAAAAATTGAGTTTGGTCCTATACCAATTTGTTCCTTATTCATTTCAAATATATTAATTTTTCCTTTGGATATTTATTGTTTTTCACATATCAGTGGTCTATTTTGTTGTAAGATTTTATTAAAATTTTAGATTAACTTTGGTACACAGTTATAAAACAAGAATTATTAAAGCAATTAATTTTAATTAATAAGGGTTTATTAAAAACAAATCTAGAACTTAGCATTTTTTAAGCATTTAAATTCAGCTTATAAATATTCTTATAAATGTAATAACATAAGAAAATTACTTAAATTTTTTTGTCTGCTTGCTCAAAATTATAGGTAAAATTCCTTGAACCATTTTCAATTTATAAGTTAAATTCTTCAAATATTTAAAAATCATTTGAAATGTATTATATCAAATTTTCTTTTAAATAGTTCCATTTAATTTTTTTATATTGTTGTAGAGACAGGGTCTTGCTCTGTCATCCAGGTACAGTGGCACAATTATGGCTCACTGTAGCCTCAAACTTCTGGGCTCAAGCAATCCTCTTGCCTTAGCTTCCTGAGCAGCTGGAACTACAGGTGTGTGCCACCATGCCCAGTTAATTAAAACAATTTTTATTTTATTAATTTTTTTTTTAGAAATGGGGCCTCACAATGTTGCCCAGTCTGGATTCCTGACCTAACGTGTTCCTCCTGCCTCTGGCTTCCAAAGTGCTGGGATTACAGGCTTGAGCCCCTGCACCTGGCCTCAGTTTTGTTTTTGACAATGTGAAACAAAGCCTTTGTAATACTTGAGGAGCTCTTAAATATAATAAGATAAATTTATAAAGCGAGTCAATTTAAAGTTTCCAAAAATAGTTTACTACTTTTTATAGACCAAACCAAATTATCCTAACTTTTCTACATCCAAATCTTAAAGCAAAAATTACTTAATTTCACATTTTACACTAAGATGTGAAACAATATCTAGGATCTTCTAAAATAATAAGTTACTAATATGCTGTATGACAAATTTAAACAGATTATTCTCAAATTTAATATGAAATGGCTAACGCCATGGGCTTGATTTATTTTATCATCTTACTATTTAATAAAGCTCCCTGGAATTAAAAGTACATTTTAAAAAAGAGGTCAATCATTTGAAGGGAGTAGAGATTGTCCTATATAAACAAGGGTTTGTCAGTTAGCCTACTGGTGAGATAGCTAAGAAGTATGTTTTGTCCTGCAAGATACATATTTACACATTTTTTCTAACTTCCTAGATTAACATGGGTATTTCAAACAAAGATCTTCAAACAGAACTGGTTTCAAAAGCTGCTTTCTGAGTTCAATTTGCATCACCTGTTTTTCCCCACAGATTTATTTCAAACCTCGCTCACTCCCAAATCATAACTTCTTTCTTCATTTAACTCTTAAGTAGCAGCACATGCTTTAAAATCCAAAATCTGAATATTTTTTAAATGTATAAATCATCCAATTTCAATAGTAATCAATATTCTGTTATTGTTTTACCTGTTTTCTATTACCCCTCCCCAATTTTTTGTCTTGAGTTATTGTTATTTTTTAATTCATTTAAAACAAAATACTTCCTAATTGAATTTTGGTTATTTTCTCATTTCCCCTTTCTGGCCAGGGCTTTTATCTTAAAAATACTTAAGTGATATACAAATGTATGCTGAACTTCCCTTATATATTATTTTCATCTTGGGGTGAAATCAGCAATGTCATGTTAATGATACACTGCATTGTTCCAACTAAAAGTGCTAAATTTAAGTCAGGCTTGAACTGGTAACTCCAGCTACTTGGGAGGCTGAGATGGGAGGATGTCTTGAGGCAGGAGTTTTAGACTAACCTGGACAAAATGGTGAGACCACTGTCTAAAAAACAAACAGACAAACAAACAAACAAAAACACTTCTTTTTGCTAAATGTAAGTTAATTCTGACTTCACACTCTAAACTTAAGTTAAATAAAAATTGTGTGAATAATATATTTTTATGTTCTTAAAAAACGTGAGTACTAAGCACAAAAATTCAATGTAATTATAATAGGATATATCACAAAATTCAAAAGAAACATGCTCCATTATATTCACGTACTTTTGACATGTGATTAAAAATTTTTCTCTTTTTGATTATCACAACTTTTTACAGATTTCATTTGTATTGAGTAACTATTAATTTCTTTTTGATGCTCAAATACAGTCTAGTCAGTGGAAATGTAAGATTCTGCATTCCTCTAAATTTATAAGCATTATTTCTCTCTGGCAACAGGAAGTCTCAAGTTATGCTTTCCTTGCCCTAGATATAAAATAAGACTTATTTTTTTCAGCAGACTCTGGCTCTGCTTCTTGAAAAATAGTATCTGAAAACCAAAAATCTAGGAACTAAAGAACACTTGTCAAAGTTTTGAGCTAGAAAAAATGTTTTTTAATAGTCATGAGTTTATATTTATATTTCCTAGCAGACTGAAAAATGTACAGTATAACTTTAATAACTATAATAATTAATATAATTAAATTAATATAGATTTGTAACTTTTTTGATTCAATAAACTATACAACTATCTCTTTAAAATTTGTAATTTATAAAAAAGTTAGCATATATGCTTATTTGTTAAGACTATCGACATTTAAAATAAATCTAAATAGACTTTTTTCTCTTTTAGAAAGTTGCCTAATTTAGGAGCTTAGCTTAGTCTCCTATTTTGCAGTTACTAAGTCTCCTTAAATCCTCAGCTTTTTTCATATTGTTGTTTATTTGGATTACAGCTGGCCAATTATTTTTGTGGTTAGATAAGTGTTGAAAGTCATGGAAACATTGGCAATGCCAAACATAGTGAAAACTATTTCTGTCCTTGTATAGGAGTGATTGAAAAGGAAGCAAAATCTAACCCTGGGCTGATTCATGAGAAGCAGCTTCCAACTAAACTGAAAAATCAGTTTTAATTTTCTTAAATTTTATATAAATCGAATAAAAGTATTTAGTCTTTTGTCTAGCGTCTCTGTGAGCAAAATTATTTTGAGATGCTTCCATCTTGTGCACATATTCATAGTTCATTGCTTTTTTTATGAGTAGCAATACATTCTATGGAATCACTACATTCAGATTAGTCATTAACTTGATAAAGGAAATCTGAATTATTTTCCAGATTATTTTTCTTTACAAATAAAGCTACTATAAGCGTTCATACTACAATCTTTGTATGGAAATATGCTCTTATTTCCACTGGGTGACAGCGAGGAATGGACTGGATCATATGACAGGTGAATATTTAACTTCTAAGACACTAGTAAACAATTTTCCAAAGTGGTTACACTATGTTACATTTCTACCAACTGGGTACAAGAATTCCATTTTCCAACATCCTGACTGATAATGTGTAGTAAATTTTTAAAAATTATTTAATTTTAGACATATTGCTGTGTCTGTAGTAGTATTAATATAAATTAGTTTTACATTTTCCTAAAAACTAATGATGTTGAGCTTTTTTTCCATGTACTCATCTTCTTTGGAGAAATTACTGTTCTGATTTTTTAAACAAATTCTTATTGTTTTCCTATTATTAACTTTGAAGTATACTTTATATATCCTGGATAGAAGTTCTTTAACAGATACGTGCTTTACTAATATTTTCTCCCAACATATGGGTTATCTTTTTATAACCTTCACAGTGTGTTTCAAGGAACAGAAGATTTTAATTTGATAAAGCCCAATCTTATATGTTGTTATTATATGAATAATGCTTGTGGCATCATAATATTAATAAAGCCTGTTTATATCAAATGTTCTTCCGTGTTTTCTTCTGTAAGTTTCAAATTTTTAGTTTTATATTTAGATCTATGACATTTAGAGTTAGTTTGTGTATATGTCGTGAGGTATGAATCCAAATTTAATACTGCACAGGGGTATCCAGCATGTTTATTGAAGACTGACATTTCTCCATGTAATTGTCTTTGTTCCTATTGTGAAAATCAATTTTCCATACGTGTTTTATTTCTGTACTCTTGCTGTTTTATTGTTTTATTTGCTTATCTCTATGCTGATATTATATGGAATATTTAAGTTTTACAATCAATTTTGAATTTAAAGTAGTACTAAAAATTTGTTCTGTTTCAAAGTTGTTTTAGTTATTCTCAGTTCTTCAACTTTTCTTATGAATTTTATAATAATTTTGTTAATTCCTTAGAAAGTATTCCTACTGTGATTTTAAATAATATTGCATTGAATCTAATTCCAAATTTGAAAGATTCATATTGTGAGTATTTAGCTTTTGACACATGATTTTGTATTTCTCTTCATTTATTTAAGTCTTCTTTAATTTCTCTCAGCAGTGTTTTATAGTTTATGGTGTACAGATTTTTCATTTTTAAAAAATAATTTATTTTCCATTTTGATGCTATTATAAATGGTGTTTAAAAATATTTTCTAATTGTTTATTGCCAATATGAAGAAATAAACTAATTTTGCATATTAATCTTATTTGTTAAATGCACTGCCTTTAGTTGCTTATTTAAAATTTCCATGGATTATTCCCTTTAATTATGCCATCTATAAATAAGAGCAGTTTTACTTCCTGTTTTATCTGAAAGGATTTTATTTCTTTATCTTCCCTTTTTGCTCTGTCTAGAACATCTAGTATAATGTTAAATAAAACAGAGGAAATTAAACATGTTAGTCATGTTCCTGAACACAATAAAATATAATGTTAGCTGTAGGTTTTTATAGATTAAAGAACTGCCTTCTATCTTAGTGTGCTGAGAGGTTTTGTGAGGACTGGATGTTAGATTCTGCCATCATTGTTTTTTTGTGTCTATTGATATGATCATGTGGTGCTTCTAAAATTGTTAGCATGGTTAGAGAGAGTTTTCCATGGAAACAGAAACAATACTATATAAAGAAAGATATCTGAGAGGGGACTTATTAGGAGAATTAGCTCACAAAACTGTGAAGGCTGAGAAGTCCTGCCATATGCTGCCTGCAAGCTGGAAAACCAGGGAAGCTGGTGGCATAGCTCAGTCCAACTCTGCAGGCCTGAGAACTGGGGGAGCTGAAGGTGTGACTCTCATTCCAAGGCTGAAGAGCTGAGAACAAGGGGAACCACTGGTGCAAGTCCTGGTTCAAAGGTCAGAGAGCCTGGAATTCTGATGATCAAGGGCACTGGAATATGGGTGTCCCGGGTCCAGAAGTGAGAGAGAGAGTGTGAATTTGCCTTCCCTCTGCCTCTTTGTTCTATCTGGGCCCTTAATCATTTGGACAGTGCCTGCCTAGGTTGAGTGAGAATGAATTTTACTTACGCAGTCCACTAAGTAAGACTTATTTAATTATTTAAATGACAGTCTATTCCAGAAACAGCCCCTCACAGCCATACCCTAAAATAGTGCTCTAAATTGACTTTTTTTTTCCAGAACTTATTGTTTTCATTCATTATCTTTTTGCTTCAATTTTTTTTCCAATGAGGAATCAGCCATCATTTTTATCTTTCTTCCTTTGCAGATAACTTTTTTTTCCTGTTGGTGCTTTGAAAGTTGCATCCTTATCACTGGTTTTGAACAATTTGATTCTAATATGTCTTGTTGCAATTTTCTTCTTGAGTACTGTGCTTTAAGTTTACTGAGTTTCTGTCATGTTTGGGTTCATATTTTTACCTGATTTGGAAAACAAAATAATATTTATGATTTCTTCAATTATTTTTTTCTTCCACCTCTTTTTCTTCTGCTTCATGGATTTCAAGTAGTCGAAATTTTCCCACAGCTCACTGGTGCCTTGATCATTGTTCTTTGATTTTCTTTTGTTCCTGTGTTTTGATTTGAAACATTTGTATTGCTCTGTGTTGAGGTTGGTAGTCTTTTCCGGATGTTCAGACATTTTAGGTAGCATTAGCTCAGTTCTCTTTCTAGGCCTACTTGTTCCCTATTACAGAGGCAAGCCCCTCTGTCTACTGTAACCCATGCCTGACGAATCATGATGCTTTCCAGCCTGGCTGGTGCAAAATTAGATTACCTCAAGCCCTGTGTTAGTGCACTGTTATCTCAACACTTCTAGATGAATCTTGTTTTTGGTAGTTTCTTCACACACTTATTGGTACTCAGATGAATATGTGAATGTGACTATATGCCAGTCTTTGGTGTTCTGTTTCTATGCAGCTCTTTCTTCTCTGCTACTGTTATTTCAATACTGTCTTGTTTTCCATGTACTTTATCACTGTCTCCTCAAGTCAAGGAGTCTGCCAGACTGTATTAAATATGTTAAATAGATGGATTCTTCCTAACTGCATTGAAGTCTGGAATCTCTCTCTAAGCAGGAATCTGGTGTCATAGTGCTTATATGATTTTTATTTCCTCCGTCTCTCAAGATTATTCTCCTTCATTACCTGATACCGTTTGTCCTTCAAAATGTTGTTTTATATATTTTGTTCATTTGTTTTGGAGACTTCAGGCCAGAGGATAAATAATTCCATGTTTCTTTATCTTGGCCTAAAGTGACAGTATTGTTTCATGTATTTCTTTATTTCTTTTAGCAGTAAAATGTATTAATTCATAATACTAATCTTTAATAAATGTACATTAAAATGTCAAAATTCAAGCATTCATGAACACGGCTAAAAAAGTTAATGAAAATCTCAAATTATTTAAAATAATAACTAATATTTAGATAAAAAGAAATTTCAAAGAGCACATAATGATATAGTGAGCACACTATATCAAGAACACCAGTGGTGAAATAATTCTCAGTTTGAATAAGTACTTTGAATAAATGCACTGAAGTGACTCTTGATGGAAGTTTTTTCTGACAATGAAATTTCTTTTGTGTAAGGCAAAATTATGAAGTGATTAAGTGCTTTTTTAAGGCAGTTTTGAAGAACCAGAATAAGACTTGGTGAGGTAGGAAAAGAAAGTATTCAGTGATGCATAAATAAAACAATACCATGATATTATTTTGTACTGCACTTACTTGTTAACCAAAAATCTCACGGTTTACATACCTTATATTTTGAAATATATTCTAATTGTGGGAAGCTTTTAAGTAGTACAACAGTGTCATTTCTCCCCAGATTAATGACTCTTAGAGTGAGAGTGAATATAATTTTGTTCAACTTTTTACTCAATGTACCAATATTTACTACTTTATCTCTGATATGTGGCCAATCAACTTTTGCTTAAACATTTGCAATGGCTAGAAGCTTATTATTGCACAACGCAGATCATTCCATTTTGCAAAACTCCTTTTAATAAGTACAAATATGTCCACTTATGACTTACGTTCACTGTATCACATCTAACATTTGGAGTACACTGAAGTCTAATCTTTTCTGTCTAAACAAATGTTCTAAAATTTAAAAATAATTACTACTGAAATCAATAATAAAAATGCATTTGAGGGGTAATTGAGAAAAATTTAATATAGCATGTTATATTTAAATATTTTAAAATTTTGTGAATGTTAAACATATTTTTAACAAAATGTCTCTTTTATAAAGATGCATAGTAAACTACTTATTGATGAATGTCATAATATCTAATATTTGCTTTAAAATGATTTATAAGGATTATTTATATGACAAATAATATGGCAATTATATAAGATGGCATTTAAAACTCACTTTTGTCAAAGGCATTTACTTCTACTCTTGAACAGGAATGTCTCCCTTTTTAAATAATAACTTTTTAAATCTATAAACATACTAACTACACAAAATAAGTTCTATTTCAATACTTCATAGGGGGTAAAAGACACACTCCAGGTTCTAATTTAGTTAACATAGCAGTTTCCTGTCAGAGAATATCACATGAAACAAATGTTAAATGGTGTACTATGTTAGCATGAACTCAAAATGTCCCACTTTGCCTACATGCACCAGTTGAAAGTTATGAATGAATGGCATAGTCTATGAATTTCTAATACATTTTCTATTCATACCATTTCCATGCATTAGAAAGTATTCTTAACATGAAGAGATGTTGAATTTTATCAAGTGCCTTTTCTGGATCTATTGGGATCATCATGTGGTTTTTGTCTTTAGTTCTGTTTATGTGATGAATCACATTTATTATTTGCATATGTTGAACCATCTTTGCGTCTGGGGATGAAGCCAACTTGATGGTAATAGATAAGCTCTTTGATTTGCTGCTGGATTCGGTTTGCCAGATTTTATTGAGGATTTTTGTATCAATGTTCATCAAGGATATTGGCTTGAAATTTTCTTTTTTGTTGTTGTTACATCTCTGCCAGGTTTTGGTATCAGGCTGATGCTGGCCTCACAGAATGAGTTAAGAGAGGAGTCCCTCCTTTTCAATTTATTAGAACAGTTTCATTAGAATTGGTGCCAGCTCTTAGTACCTCTGGTAGAATTCAGCTGTGAATTTGTCTGGTCCTCTCAATAAACTAGGTAGTGAAGGAACACACATAAAAATACTAAGAGCTATATGTGATAAACCCACAGCCAGTACCATTCTGAATGGGCAAAAGATGGAAGTATTCCCCTAGAAAACTGGCACAAGACGAGGATGCTGTCACTCACCACTCCTATTTAAGATAATATTGGAAGTTCTGGACAGGGCAATCAGGCAAGAGAAAGACATATGGGAAAAGAGGAAGTCAAACTATCTTTGTTTGCAGATGACATGATCTTATATCTAGAAAACCCCATTCTATCACCGCAAAAGCTTCTTAAGCTAATAAGCAACTTTGGCCAAGTCTCAGGATATGAAATCAATGTCTAGAAATTGCTGGCATTCCTATACACTAACAACGGGCAAGCAGAGAGCCAAATTGTGAATGAACTCCCATTTATTATTGCTACAAAGAGAATAAAATACCTAGAAATACAGATAATAAGGGAAGTGAAGGAACTCTTCAAGGAGACCTACAAACCACTGCCTAAAGAAATCATAGAGGACACAAACAAATGGAGAAACATTCTATGCTCATAAATAGGAAGAACCAACGTCACGAAAATGATCATACTGCCCAAAGTAATTTATAGACTCAATGCTATTCCCATTAAACCAGCATTGACATTCTTCACAGAATTAGAAAAAAAACAATTTTAATATTCATGTGAAAGCAAAAATGAGGCTGAATAACCATGATAATTCCATGCAAAAAGAACAAAGCTGGAGGCGTCATGTTACCTACTTCAAATTATACTACAAGGCTGCGGTAACCAAAACAGCATGGTACTGATATAAGAACAGACACATAGCCTAACGGAACAGAACAGAGAACTCAAAGATAAGACAGCACACCTACAACCATCCGATTGTTGACAAACCTGAAAACAACAAGCAATGGGGAAAGGACTTCCTATTTAATAAATGGTGCTGGGAGTGCTGGCTAGTCATATGCAGAAAATTGAAACTGAACCCCTTCTTTACACCATACCCAAAAATTAACTCAAAATGGATTAAAGACTTAAATGTACAACCCCAAACTATAAAAACTCTAGAAGAAAATTTAGGCAATGCCACACAAGACATAGGTACAGGCAAAGACTTCATGAAGAAAACACCAAAATCAATTGCAACAAAAGCAAAAATTGACAAACGGGATCTCATTAAACTCAAGAGCTTCTGCACAGAAAAAGAAGCTATCATCAGAGTAAACTGACAACCTACAGAATCGGAGAAGATTTTTGCAATCCACCCATCTGACAAAAGTCTAATATCCAGAATCTACAAGGAACTTAAATTTACAAGGAAAGAAACTAACAACCCTATTAAAAAGTGAGCAAAGGACATGAACAGACACTTCTCAAAAGAAGACTTACATGTGACCAACAAACATATGAAGAAAAAGATCAAGATCACTGATTATTAAAGAAATGCAAATCAAAACCACAATGAGACTATCTAATGCCAGTCAGAATGGCTATTATTAAAAAGTCAAAAAACAACAGATGCTAGTGAGGTTGCAGAGAAAAAGGAACGCTTTTACATTATTGGTGGGAATGTAAATTAGTTCAACCATTGTGGAAGACGCTGCGGCGATTCCTCAAAATTTAGAGGCAGAAATAGCATTTGACCCAGCAATCCTATTACTGTGTATATACCCAAAGAAATATAGATCATTCTATTATAAAGATACATGCATGCATATGTTCATTGAAGCACTATTCACAATAGCAAAGACATGGAGTCAACCTAAATGCCCATCAGTGACAGACTGGATGAAGAAAATGTGGTACATATACACCATGGAATACTATGCAGCCATACAAAGGAGTGAGATCATGTCCTTTGCAGGAACAGGAGAGGAATTGGAAGCCACTATCCTCAGCAAACTAGCACAGAAGCAAAAAAAAAAAAAAAAAAAAAAAAAACAAATGCCAGATGTTCTTACTTATAAGTGGGAGATGAATGATGAGAACGCATAGACACATGGCAGGGAACAATACACACTGGGGCCTATCAGCAGGGTTGGGGGAGGGAGAGCAGCAAGAAGAATAGCTAACAGATACTGGGCTTTATACATAGGTGATGGAATGACGTGAGCAGCAAACCATTATGGCACACGTTTACCTATGCAGCAAATCTGCCTAACCTGCACGTGTACCGCTGAACTTAAAATGAAAGTTGAAGAAAAAAAATTAATGGCTGGGCGCAGTGGCTCACGCCTGTAATCCCAGCACTTTGGGAGGCCGAGGCGGGCGGATCACGAGGTCAGAAGATTGAGAGAATCCTGGCTAACACAGTGAAACCCCGTCTCTACTAAAAATACAAAAAATTATTCAGGCGTGGTGGCGGCGCCTGTGATCCCAGCTACTCGGGAGGCTGAGGCAGGAGAATGGCGGGAAGCCGGGAGGCGGAGTTTGCAGTGAGCCAAGATGGCGCCCCTGTGCTCCAGCCTGGGCGACAGAGCAAGACTCCATCTCAAAAAAATAAATAAATAAATAAATAAAATTTTAAAAATTAACAAATAAACAAGAAAGTATTCTTGTTCTTTAGCCTTTACTTTGCCCTAAAGGGAGTTTTTCTGTGTTAAACTTTCTTAAATTCAGTTTAGGTGCAAAATATCTAGAAGTCCACTTTTAGCTACAAAAAAAATTGATGTAGAAAATGGTGTACAATAAAATAATGCATATTTTAAACAGAAGAACCCTCTTCTACTTACTATTGCCCATTATCTACTGTTCTCTTCTTTCGCTGAGTAAGATGAGCCTTTACTGAATTATGTCTTATCTTCAATGTTTTGCTTTCCAATTGTTGTTTAGGTAAAGTACACTGCTCAACTGTTACACTTTTCAATTTGTGATAGCATTTGGATGTCATGGGGTATGTAGTACATCATAGTGAGATATGTCATAGTGGGACAGTAGTCATCATAATTTTACAATTAAAGTTAGCAAATCTTTTCCTACTTGTCAGCTTTTCATTTATCATCAGGATTTTCCAAACAAATTAAAATTGTGAAATGATTTATATGTGTAATTGTTAAATCTAGATGTTAAATAACAAGGGAGTCTATTGTTTTTCTTTTCTCTTTACTGTTATATTTTGTCAAAATATTTTAAAAAATGGTTGTCACTGTTTTTCTAATCTTCCAAATGTAAGGCTGGTAATTTTTGCCATTTATTAGCACATGCATTAACTTTGTTTTACTGCTGTTGTTATTGCTATTATGAAGAAAATTATTTTTCTTAATTACTCCTAACAGGTTATTGCTAACATGAAGAAACCATAAAAATTTTAGATGTTCTTAAAATCCAGTGATAAATCAATTATAAAAATAATATAACCACGTATAGAAATGAGCAAACAATACTTCTAGAAGAAATTTAAAAAGCTATTTTTTTAATACTCACAGAAGTGTTACATGTTAAATTGCATGTACACATCAATGTTCCTCTGTTATAGTAAAATAGATACTAACTTTTACCTTTGTAAATTGCATTTGTGGGCAATTTAGTTGGCACAGCTTTTATGAAAGCAATTTTGTAACACAGATAAAGCATTTTTAAAAAGTTTATATCCCTTGACACAGTAATTATCCCATTGGTAGGAATCACTCTTATAGAAGAAAAATGGAAAATGAAAAAAAGTTTTATTTCTACTATTATTTATAATGGTATTGTTTATATTACATTTTATTAAATCAATTATAAAGATGAATTAAAATTAATTCATGAAAATCATCTTTACTAGTAATATTTAATAAACTAATTATTGCAGGACAAGTCCCCAGCTGGCTTTGGTGACACAGCTCTTTCTCCCTTTTTCACTTGTAGTTCTCAAGAATAACTGCAGAATGTGCTAGTAATTCAAAATTCTGTGGTAAGGAGGGACCGACCAAAACAGCCTGGGTTCTGTTTTCATCTTTTTCTAGAACAATCTGTCACGAAAAGCTTGAGCCCACAGTGTCAAGAGTTCATAGGTATAAAACCCAGGGTGGAGTGCACTTTTGGAATTCTTCAGCTGCAGTGTGGCATGGGGCGTGCACGGAAGAGACTCTATGCACCACCCTGGGCCGCTTTCCCGAGCCTTGGTAGATGGGTCCGTGGTGAATCCTAGGCTTATGTTGTTCCATGCTGCCTATCTGTGAGTCATATGTTTGCTTCATTTAACATGTTGTGTGAGTGTTCTGTCTTACTGGACTCGTGTAAGTGGATTGATACTGGTTTATGACATTAGCCTGGTTTCAAGTCCTACCCTGGGATTGATACCAGTACACAGTGAACCTACTTTGCAATTTTATGTTCATGATTTACCTGCAGTGATGTCATGTGAACCCTCAGTGACACATGCAAGTTTATGTACCAAAATAGCACTCTTCAAGAGAATAATGAAGATGATGAGTGTGCTATTTAGTTCTCTTCTTATTGAAGATCTCTCACCACCAATATCATACCAGCATTGGGCTTTCAGTGGTGTAAACTGCAAAACTATTCAATGATTTTAATGTGCTTTGCCATACTTTGTGTGGAATTGATGCATACAAATAAATCTTACTGCATGCCCATATTACTTAGATCTGTTCATTATTTAGATCTGTTTTATTTAGATCTGTTTAGATCTGTTTTTATTTTATTTAGATCTGTTCATTAATTATGTACTGATGCAAATCTTTCTTCTATCTAGGAATATACCAATTTTGAATTTTATAAAATAACGCATTGATATTTCTATACTACCAGGGTTAAGATATTCTTTGATTTTATAGTCACACGAGTGTCTTATTAATTTCCTGCTTTGTATGGATTTAAAATTCTATAACAACATTCAGTATCTGGAGATGATTATTTTCCTACTGTAAAATTTAATCTGTCTGAACAGATTCTGTGTTTCTCCTCTCTTTGGTTTCCTATTCTTTCCTTAAGAAGGTCACCAATCCTGTGTTTAAGACCATATTTCCAGTGGAATTAAAATCTCTGCCATGGAAAATGACCTTTCTTCACTAAGTCATTCAGCAGAGTAGCCCTCCTCAGTATTCCTTAGTAGCTATCTGATAGATTTTTTCATTTTAGAATAATAATGATTTTAAGAATTTGTTATTTTTAGAGTTAGGGCATTCTTAAACCTTGAGAACATTTCTAGCTTTAACAAACACATGTAAATGACTTGAGCACCTTAGATTGTTTTACACGTATTTGTCATATTAATGACTGAAATGAATTTAAAAAAACAGCACAAAACTACTAGAGATATAGAACCAAGATAGAAAAAGTTTGTGTGGTCTATTTTTTTTTTTATCTTTCTAGGAAATAGAACTTAATTCGTTTTTCTATTTCCTAGGGCACTAAGTAACTCAACCTTGTATGAAAACAACCATGTGCTCTTTTATGGTACAATGTCTATTTCAATTGAGTAAAACTTATTTTCACCCTTGCAATGAGAAGTCAAAGTCAAACAACTGCCCTTTCCAGGAAACTCTTTACCTGAAAATGAGTCCCTGAAATATCTTTAGCATAAAACGATGTGTATTATAATTATATAAGGAAAAACAACCATCAATTCTTAAATATTATGTGCTAGGCACCCAACTCAGAACAGTTTAAAAATAAAAAAACTGTTCTGGAAAACACTATTTTAGTTACAGTTTCACTTGGGACCCTAAGACAGAGAGGGTAACTATTAACATATTCACATATAAAAGTGAGGCAAGAGATTTGTCAAACTAAAATTATAAAATTGTATGGAGTCTCACTGTACTCTAAAACTTTCTCTTCTAAAGTCACACTTCTTAATCTTTTGGACTTTAATTCTGATAAGAGGAAAGGGTGACCAAATTCATGTACAGGCACCTCTTAGCAAACTCTTAGTGTGGTGGGAAACCTTTTCCCCTATCTCGAGCCTAGGAAAATGGCTTCGACACATCTAATCAGTGAGTTTGATGTGTGTTTTTTGAACGTTGAGGCACTTAGACACTGATGTATGACGTGTCTAAGAAATCTAAAGGGTAGACATTTGGCTGTATACCTTCTTTGAGAGAAAGTATTTAGGGTGGCATGTTCTCCCAGAGCTTGTTTGAATAAGGACATATTATCGTTTTCATGTACCAAAATTGGGTCATATGTTTGAAAGAGAACTGGCCTGGCATTGTCTTATATTCTTTCTATAAGGTAGTCTTATATTCCTGCCAAAAATATGTACCCAACAGGGATGTTGTCTGGCTTGTAAGTGTGAAAACCTAGGTAACCTGCCAGGGGAAATCCATTCTCCTGATTTAAAAGGACAGCTTGTGGAAGACCACTAGTGAGGCAGAGAAGGGCTTATGAATGTACCCTACAAGAAAAAGAATCCTCTTTAACCAACTGCTGAGTGGCAGAAACGTTAATGCTGTCTCACAATATTGCTAATGCAATACAAACTTTCCTGCCCCTTAAGTTACTATTGGTTCTCCAATTCCATACTAAAGGCACTAAAATCAGCCCAGCATTTAGGAGAGGTGTGAGGTAGAAAAATAGAGAAAAAGCTCCCATGTGCTCTTTCCCTATAGTAGGCAATTTATTTGGAGCAAGCTAGGTAGGAGGAGGAGAGAAATTTTACTGGAATGAAGATTGATATTTTAATTATTTACTGGATAAATATATTAAATACTGAACGAATGCACTTTTTAATACTGGAATAACCAAATAACTTTTAATTACCTAAGAGTTATTAGAAGTCATATCACATGTTTTATTTTTTATCCAAAGGAGCAATTGGAGTGACAATTGAATACACAGCAGGGAAAATGTCATTTTCTGTATATATTCAATAAGCCTCACTTTTTACATAAAATGTATGTTTTCTACATCTACTAACCAGGCATTTTCCCTAAATACGTAAGTATAAATATCCCCCTTTAATAAATGAATAAATCGAGACTCAAAGTAATTAAATAGTTAAACCATGGATACACAATTGACAAAGACCAAAGCAAAGATTCTGATCCATGAGGGACTGACTTTAAATTCATTAAGTTATTTCCATTATCTAATGCAAATATACACAGCTTTGGATTTTTTTGGGATAAACTTGTATATGTGCTTTGCATTTGAAGTTTCTTCTTTATTATGAGGAAGAATGAAATTGAAAGGAAAGGCAATAAATAAACACTAAAATATCCTGAAATGTGACATAGTAAGTATTATGAAACATAGGTACATGAGAAGTAGGTACGTCCATTTGTCTGTCTATCTATCGATCTACCAATCATCTATGTTTTATCTTCTATTAACTCCCTTATGGCAGAAGTGACTTAGATGAATAAACATACAGTATTTTCTTAAAAATATTACTCTACAAATTAAAAAAAGGCTCTAAACTTTTTTATTATCAAATGAAATTTATTTAAAATATGAGATTTCTTATAAAATTATGTTATTATCAGTGTGTCCAATATTTTGGCTTCCCTGGGCCATGCTGGATGAAGAATCGTGTTGGGCCATACATAAAATACACTAACACTAACAATAACTAATTAGCTAAAAAAACTCAAAAAAATCTGATAATGTTTTAAGAAAGTTTACAAATTTGTGTTGGGCTACATTCAAAGCCATCCTGGGCCGCATGCAGCCCTCCTGCTGCAGGCTGGACAAGCTTGTTATAAGGTAAAATAAATTCTTAAAAGTAATTCTGTTTTAGATGAAAGTATTTAATCCATTTCCTCAGGAAAAAAAAAAAAACTCTTTTTCTCTTTTGTGGAGGGAGTACTAATCCTTCAATACAGTCATTTGTTTTTAAGTTTACTCATCCTTGGCAACATTAAGTGTTATCTGTATTATCTTAATTATATCAAAATTGTGTGCATCCTTGTGAGGTTTTAAATTCAAAATGGGGAGATTTTTTTTCCGTAGAGAATTTTTACTACAGTTTGGCTTGTAAGACAGATCATCAGAGAAGACAGGAAAGTTTAACATTGAAACTTATTGAGTGCTAGTGGTACACTTTTCAGATTCATTAAGGAATTAAGATTTGTGTCTTTATGGCTGTTTCAAATTTGGTGATACCTGCATTAAGTTGAAAGTCCAAATTCCTACATAAATAAGAGAGGCAAGTTCTGTGATGCAACTGCTATATCAAGGAGCTGTCACTCCAATGTCCGTTCTGGAAGCACCAATTTAGTTGCGTGTTATGAACTTTACAGGTGATATCTGGTAGGAAAAGCAATTTGTTTAAAATTTTTTCTTCACTTGGGTGGCAGTTAAATAGTTGAGTGTTTCTTTTATAAATATATAGTTTCATCTATATATTTCTTTCAGGCTGGGCATGGTGGCTCACGCCTGCAATCCCAGCACTTTGGGAGACTGAGACAGGTGGATTACCTGAGGTCAGGAATTCACGACCAGCCTGGCCAACATGGTGAAACCCTGTCTCTACTAAAAATACATAAATTAGCTGGGCATGGTGGCAGGAGCCTGTAATCTCAGCTACTTGGGAGGCTAAGGCAGGAGAATCGCTTGAACCCAGGGGGCAGAGGTTGCACTGAGCCGAGATCATGCCGTTGCACTCCAGACTGAGTGAGAAGAGCGAAACTCTGTCTCAAAAACAAAAAACAAACAAACAAACAAAATATATATTTCTTTTATACTTTTTAAATGTGGATGTTATGTTTCACAATAAAAATATATGTATTTTGTAAATGGAAGGGAACCACAAGTATATTAGGAAAACAAAAGAAGTGCCTAACCAAGCAAACTGAGATGTGGTGAAATATAGTGAACAAAGAAAAATATTTAAATCAATAAAAACAATTAAAGAATGTTATTTCAGCCTAAAAGTACCATGCCCTTTCAATCTTTTAAACAGAGTAGAGTGGACATATTGAAGGTTTATTATACAAGTCATGTATTTATTACCATCAGAAATGTGATATATAAAGGATCAAAATATGTAATTAATGAGATTGGATCTGGAAAATGTCATTTTACATGTACAATTTTACTATTTGCTGGTACAATGAACTACTTATGTCTGTTAGGTGCTCCAACATTTTGTCATTAAAATATGTATGCATTTTGGAAATATACCTATACACAAATTAAATGTATTGAATAATAAAATGTAATCCAAAAGTCATGGTCAATTTGTGTGCCCATTTCTTACAAAAATCTCTATGTTTTAAGATCATTATTTATTGTAATTTTAGATACGCAATTTAAAATTATGTAAATAATGGTACAATGTTGGCAGATAGTTGAGCTTAAAAAAACTCTTACTCATTTATCTAATTTAGGTTTTTAGAGCTTTACATTCAATAAAAAAATTTTGAATCAATTCACATGTCACACATTCTACTACTGAGGACCGTAGTCCATGTGATTCTTTAACACAGAAAACTATAATATTAATATTATTTTTTATTTTATTGGTTCTTACTTGCAGTAATCTTGCTTCTTTGTAATATTTGTAAACAAATCTGTATGCATTCTATTTATATGTAAGAAATGCATTGCTGGTTATATTGGAAAAATAATTAGCTGGAAATATTCATGGCTAATGATAGTATACAACAGAATAACCAGTCTGACTGTACAATCTGAATTATTTGGTCAATAATTACATACACCAATTAGAAGTAAAGAAGGATTAAACTAATAGAGCAATCAATGCCTTAATATTACATAGATAATAATGACAGCCATAACAGTGTTGTGAATCATAATATCAAATGCTTATTCTGGGCAGCAAAAATACCAATTTTATTTCAATTATTTCTGTAAAAGTTTCGGAAATAGAAGTAGCTCTTGCAACAAAGCATGAGCATGAGACATATAGCTCTCAGGTAGTTTACTTCAGGTGATAGTTATTGTCAATTTATCACTGTCCAAATTACTGTCAGCCAAAGTGAGCTCTTAGCTATGATGATGAGTCAGACTCCTCTGGAGAGAAATGCATAGTTTAATTCACACAAATTTATATAAAATGTAAAAGCTTATAAGTTAATATATAAGAAAAAATACTATTTGAAACCTGGTGATTTGACTAAGACTTTCTCTATCTCTAAACTAATGATAAGTTAAATTAAAATAAGAAATTTGAACAAGAAATTTTGTTTATGGGAGTCGATTCCATATTTTTAGAGCTTTTTTTTTTTTTTCTTTGAGATGGAGTCTCGCTCTGTTGCCCAGGCTGGAATGCAGTGGTGCAATCTCGGCTCCCTGCAAGCTCCGCCTCCCGGGTTCCCGCCATTCTCCTGCCTCAGCCTCCCGAGTAGCTGGGACTACAGGTGCCCGCCACCGTGCCTGGCTAATTTTTTGTATTTTTAGTAGACACAGGGTTTCACCGTGTTAGCTAGGATGGTCTCGATCTCCTGACCTCATGATCCACTTGACTCAGAGTAGTAGATAAAGAATACTGTTTTAAAATATATATTTTTGGTAATTTTTTTCTTTTTTTATTTTCCTTCATATTTGTTTAGTGCGTGCAGCATGATTGACATTTTCATGCATATACACATAGTGAAATGATTACTACAGTCATGCAAATTAACATATTCATCTTCTCCCAAAGTGACCTTTTTTGTGTGTATGGTAGTAGGATCCAAAATCTACTCTCGTAGCAAATTTCCAACATAAAATATAATATTATTAACTATAGTCATCATGCTGCTCATTAGAGCTTTAGACTTATTCATCCTGTCTAACTACAACTTTGTCCTTGTATAGCAATATCTCTCCATTTCGTCTCTCGCTGTCCCTGGTAAGGACTGATCTACTTACTTTCTATGTATTAATTATTTTTAGATTCTACATATAAGTGAGATCACTCAGTATTTTTCTTTTTGTGTATGACTTATTTCAATCAGCACAATGTCCTTCAGGTTCATCCATGGTATTTCAAATGGCAAGATCTCCTTTTTTAATGATGAATAATTTCTTTTCCATTCGTCTTTTGATGGACGCTTAGGTTGTTTCCATATGTTGGCTATTATGAATGATAATGCAATGAACATAGGAATGCAGATTACCTCCATGAGGTATCGATTTTATTTTTTTCCAATGAAACAAAAAATTCTGGGTGTATTTCCAGAAGAGAAAATGCTGGAGCAACAACAATCTGTCCAAAAAAGAAGTCAAGAAAATTATTCCATTTATGATTGCATTCAAAAGAACTAAACACTTAGAAATAAACTTAATCAGGGAAGTGAAAAATCTGTACACAGAAGAGCTAATAAACATTAATGAAAATAACTGAAAAATATACAAATAAATGGAAAGATATTCTGTTTATGGACTTGAAGAACTCAAATTATTAAAATGTCCATACTACCCAAAGCAATATATAGTTTCAGCACATCCCTATCAAAATTCCAGTAGCATTTTTCATATAAATAGAAAAATTCTAAAATCTGTATGGAACCAAAAAAGGCCCTGAATAGTCAAAGCAATCTTAAGAAAGAAGAACAAAGTTGTAGGCATCACACTCCCTGATTTAAAATTTTATTACAAAACCCTAGTAATCAAAACATTATGGTATTGGCATACAAACAGACACATGGAATAACAGAATAGAGAGTCCAGAAATAAATCTGGCCATATACAATCA
Organism: Pongo pygmaeus; assembly: GCF_028885625.2. Lineage (NCBI taxonomy): Eukaryota > Metazoa > Chordata > Mammalia > Primates > Hominidae > Pongo > Pongo pygmaeus. The sequence goes on along the minus strand of NC_085930.1, from coordinate 12,637,876 downwards.
ACTAATTTTCAAGAGCACCAAGAAGATATGATGTGGAAAGGACAGTATCTTTAATAAAGGTGTTGAGAAACCTGGATATCCACATGGAAAAAAATTAGACCCTTATCCTACACCATATGCAAAAATCAACTTCATCCAAAATGACAATCTGTCCAAAAAAGAAATAAAAAAAAGCTTCATTTATGATTACATCAAAAAGAATGAAATACTTAGATATATATTTAACTAAGGAGATGAAATCTGTACACTGAAAGCTAATAAACATTAATGAAAATGATTGAAATGACACAAATAAATAGAAAAAATTCTGTTTATGGATTGAAAAAGAATTAAGACAATATAAGACGTGAAACCCTAAGGCACCCAGAAGGAAGCATAGGGGAGAAGCTTCTTGACATTGGCCTTGGCAATCATATTCTTTTGCGTATCACACTGAAAATTCACATAACAAAATAAAAAATAAACAAGTAGCACTACTTCAAAATAAAAAGCTTCCACATAGTAATGAAAATAATTGGCCGGGTGTGGTAACTCATGCCTGTAATTCCAGCACATTGGGAAGAGGCTGACGCAGGGAGAAATTGTCCAGGAGTTGGAGACAAGCATGAGCAATATAGTAAGTCTTCTGCTCTACAGAAATTTTAAAAATTAGCTGAGTGTTGTGGTTCATGCCTGTAGTCCCAGCTACTCAGGAGGCTGTGGTGGGGAAATCCCTTGAGCCCAGGAGACAGAGATTATAGTGAGCCAAGTTTGTACCTCTAAACTCCAGTCTGGATGAGAACAAGATTGAAAAGAAAAAAGAAAGCATGACAGAAAGAAAGAGAGAGAGAGACAGAGAGAAAGAGAGAGAGAGAGAAAGAGAGAAAGGAAGGAAGGAAGGTAGGAAGGAAAAGAAAGAGAAAGAGAGGGAAAGAAAGAAAAAGAGAAGGAAAAGAAATAAAGAAGATGAAAGGAAGGAAAGAAAAGAGGAAGAAAGAAAGAAGAAAAGAAAATAGAAAAGAAAAAACAAAACAATACAAGACAACTTACAGATTAGGAGAAAATATTTGCTAACTGATATCTGTTAGGAGACTAATATCCAAATAGGTAAATAACTCACACAACTCAATAAACAACCGAATTGAAAAATAGGCAAAGATCTGAATAAACATTTTTTCAAAGAAGACATAAAAATAGCCAATAGGATGTTAAGGTCTCCCACTATTATTGTGCGGGAGGCTAAGTCTCTTTGTAGGTATCTAAGAACTTGCTTTATGAATCTGGTTGCTCCCGTATTGGGTGTATATATATTTAGCTCTTCTTGCTGCATTGATCCCTTTACCATTATGTAATGCCCTTCTTTGTTTCTTTTGGTCCTTGTTGGTTTAAAGTCTGTTTTATCAGGGATTAGGATTGCAACCCCTGCTTTTTTTTTTGCTTTCCATTTGCCTGGTAGATATTCCTCCATCCCCACTGCCAATAATAGACAGATCAACAAGACAGAAAATTAACAAGGATATTCAGGACTTGAATTCAGATCTGGACCAAGCAGATCTAATAGACATCTACATAACTCCCCATTGCAAATCAACAGAATATACATTCTTCTGAGCACCACATCACATTTATTCTAAAATTGACCACATAATTGGAAGTAAAACACTCCTCAGCAAATGCAAAATAATGGAAATTATAACAAACAGTCTCTCAGACAACAGTGCAATCAAATTAGAACTCCAGATTAAGAAACTCACTCAAAACCGCACAAATACTGAACAACCTGCTCCTGAATGACTACTGGGTAAATAATGAAATGAAGGCAGAAATAAAAATGTTCTTTGAAACCAACAAGAATGAAGACACAACATATCAGAATCTCTGAGACACATTTAAAGAAGTGTGTAGAGGGAAATTTATAGAACTAAATGCCCACAAAAGAAAGCAGGAAAGATCTAAAACTGACATGCTAACATCAAAATTAAAAGAACTAGAGAAGGAAAGCAAACAAATTCAAAAGCTAGCAGAAAACAAGAAATAACTAAGATCAGAGCAGAAGTGAAGGAGATAGAGACATGAAAAACCCTTCAAAAAATCATGAGTCCAGGAGCTGATTCTTTGAAAAGATCAACAAAATAGATATACTGCTAGCCAGACGAATAAAGAAGAAAAGAGAGAAGAATCAAATAGACACACTGAAAAAAATGATATAGGGTATATCACCACTGATCCCACAGAAATACAAACTGCCATCAGAGATTACTATAAACACCTCTAGGGAAATAAACTAGAAAACCTAGAAGAAATGGATAAATTCCCGGACACATACACCCTCCCAATTCTAAACCAGGAAGAAGTCAAATCCCTGAATAGACCAATAACAAGTTCTGAAATTGAGGCAGTAATTAATAGCCTACCAACCAAAAAAGTCCAGGACCAGACAGATTCACAGCTGAATTCTACCAGAAGTACAAAGAGGAGCTGGTACTATTCCTTCTGAAACCAGTCCAAACAATAGAAAAAGAGGGAATCCTCCCTAACTCATTTTATGAGGCCAGCATCATCCTGACCCAAAACCTGGCAGAGACACAACAAAAAAAGAAAACTTCAGGCCAATATCCCTGATGAACATGAATGTGAAAATCCTCAATAAAATACTGGCAAACCGAATCCTACAGCAAATCAAAAAGCTTATCCACCACGATGAAGTTGGCGTCATACCTGGAATGCAAGGCTGGTTCAACATACACAGATCAATAAACGTAATCCAACACATAAACAGAACCAATGACAAAACCCACAAGATTATGTCAATAGATGCAAAAAATTCTTTGACAAAATTCAACACCCCTTCATGTTAAAACTCTCATTAAACTAGGTATTGTTGGAACATATCTCAAAATAATAAGAGCTATTTATGACAAACTCACAGCCAATATCTTACTGAATGGGCAAAAACTGGGAGCATTCCCTTGAAAACTGGCACAAGACAAGGATGCCCTCTCTCATCACTCCTATTCAACTTAGTGTTGGAAGTTCTGGCCAGGGAAATCAGGCAGGAGAAGGGAATAAAGGGAATTCAATTAGGAAAAGAGGAAGTCAAATTGTCCCTATTTACAGATGACATGATTGTATATCTAGAAAACCCCATCGTCTCAGCCCAAAATCTCCTTAAGCTGACAGGCAACTTCAGCAAAGTCTCAGGTTACAAAATTACTGTGCAAAAATCACAAGCATTCTTATACACCAATAACAGACAAACAGAGAACCAAATCACGAGTGAACTCCCATTCACAATTGCTTCAAAGAGAATAAAATACCAGGAATCCAACTTACAACGGATGTGAAGGACCTCTTCAAGGAGAACTACAAACCACTGCTCAAGGAAATAAAAGAGGATACAAGCAAATGGAAGAACATTCCATGCTCATGGGTAGGAAGAATCAATATTGTGAAAATGGCCATACTGCCCAAGGTAATTTACAGATTCAATGCCATCCCCATCAAGCTACCAATGACTTTCTTCACAGAATTGGAAAAAACTACTTTAAAGTTCATATGGAACCAAAAAAGAGCCTGCATTGCCAATTCAATCCTAAGCCAAAAGAACAAAGCTGGAGGCGTCACACTACCTGACTTCAAACTATACTACAAGGCTACAGTAACCAAAACAGCATGGTACTGGTACCAAAACAGCATGGTACTGGTACCAAAACAGATGTATAGTCCAATGGAACAGAACAGAAATCTTAGAACTAACACCACACATCTACAACCATCTTTTCTTTGACAAACCTGACACAAGCAAGCAATGTGGCAAAGATTTCCTATTTGATAAATGGTGTTGGGAAAACTGGCTGGCCATATGCAGAAAACTGAAACTGGACCCCTTCATTACACCTTATACAAAAATCAACTCGAGTTGGATTAAAGACTCAAATGTAAGACCTAAAACCATACAAATCCTAGAAGAAAACCTAGGCAATACCATTTAGGACGTAGGCATCGGCAAAGACTTTATGTCTAAAACACCAAAAGCAAAAGCAACAAAAGCCAAGACTGACAAATGAAATCTAATTAAACTAAAGAGCTTCTGCACAGCAAAATAAACCATTATCACAGAGAATAGGCAACCTACAGAATAGGAGAAAATGTTTGCAATCTATCCATCTGGCAAAGGGCTAATATCCAGAATCTACAAAGAATTTAAACAAATTTACCAGAAAAAATCAAACAACCCCATCAAAAAGTGGGCAAAGGATATGAACAGACACTTCACAAAAGAAGACATTTATGCAGCCAACAAACATATGAAAAAATGCTCATCATCACTGGTCATTAGAGAAATGCAAATCAAAATCACAATTTGATACCATCTCACACCAGTTAGAATGGTGATCATTAAAAAGTCAGGAAACAACAGATGCTGGAGAAGATGTGGAGAAATAGGATCACTTTTACACTGTTGGTGGGAGTGTAAATTAATTCAACCATTTTGGAAGACAGTGTGGCAATTCCTCAAGGATCTAGAACTAGAAATACCATTCGATCCAGCAATCCCATTACTGGGTGTACACCCAAAGGATTATAAATCATTCTACTACAAAGACACATGCACATGTATGTTTATTGTGGCACTATTCACAATAGTAAGGACTTGGAAACAATCCAGATGTCCATCAATGATAGACTGGATAAAGAAAATGTGGCACACATACACCATGGAATACTATGCAGCCATAAAAAAGGATGAGTTCATGTCCTTTGCAGGGACATGGATGAAACTGGAAGCCATCCTTCTCAGCAAACTATCACAAGAACAGAAAAGCAAACACTGCATGTTCTCACTCATAAGTGGGAGTTGAAGAAGGAGAACACATGGACACAGGGAGGGGAACATCACATGCCGAGTATTGTTGCAGGATGGGAGGCTAGGGGAGGGATAGCATTAGGAGAAATACCTAATGTAGGTGATGGGTTGATGGGTGCAGCAAGTCACCATAGCACGTGTATACCTATGTAACAAAACTGCACATTCTGCACATGTACCCCAGAACTTAAAGTATAATTAAAAAGAATAAAAATAAATAATTAAATACAATGTGAACTTCCCCCTCCTAAAAAAAATGGCCAATAGGTACATGTAAAGTGCTCAACATCATTAATCATCAGGGAAATTGAAGGAAAAACACAATGAGATATCAACACATGTTAGGTTGGCTATTATCAGAAAAGACAAGAAATTACGGATGCTGGCAAGCATATGGAGGTTTCTCAAAATATTAAGAATAAAATATAGTGTATTAATAGAAAATTTGAAGTATAGCAAGATCAACAGATCAGGCGATGATTGCCACAAATAAAAATGGTTCATTATTACTTTAAATAATAAAACTAAACAATTTATCTTATTCACTAATTGATCTTCATTAACTATGAACATGTCAGCATTATTTCTTTAGTTGAACATAACATTCTCTATAAATTTCCATTTATTTATGAAGAATGAATTTCATTTCTAAATACAAGATAATTAGGAGATAAACTCTCAACAATTTAGTTTTAAAGATAATTACAAAACCTTTTTAGGTTTAAATGGTAGCACTGTTTTATATATAAATGAATTAGGACTACAAGAATTTACTGGTATAGTATAACTGGGAGTTATTTCTTGAAGTCAAAGCAGTAAGGAAAATTCAATTGGAATATCATCAGGCCAATAATTAAATCTCATAACGATTTAGGTTAATTGGTTTAAACGTAAGTTTGAAGTATGCAATACTTTAAAAGTAGTATTGTTTCGTTATTATTTTCAAAGAATGACAACAAACTAACTGCTAACAGCTTCTTGTTAGAATGATGTTCTGCCAGATATCTAACTTTAGTGAACACTAAATATTTACAGAAAATTAACACATTATTATATGCAAAATTAAAACATTAATCTATATATTACACTACAAACTAGACAATTATGTCCTTTTCCCAGTTTAAACATTTATCCTGCTATATCACATACATATATTTATATACGTGTGTGTGCATATATATACATATATATACGTATATTTAAATTTTAAGTTTTTTTTTTTTTTTTTTTGAGACGGAGTCTCACCCTGTCACCCAGGCTGGAGTGCTATGGCCCGATCTCGGCTCACTGAAACCTCGCTTCCTGGGTTCAAGTGATTCTCCTGCCTCAGCCTCCCGAGTAGCTGGTATTATAAGTGGGCACCACTGTTCCTGGATAATTTTTTGTATCATTAGTAGAGATGGGGTTTCACTATGTTGGCCAGGCTGGTCTTGAACTCCTGACCTCGTGATCCACCCGCCTTAGCCTCCCAAAGTGCTGGGATTACAGGAGTGAGCCACTGCACCCGGCCAAATTTTAAGCACTTCTTATTTTTAACTGTGCATATTAAATCTGTGTTTGTATTATCACATATCTTTAATTTATGGAATCAAAATCAATTGGAGATTAATCCCAAGTCTATGATTTTTAATTCAATGTAATTTTTAATAAAATGACTCTTCTCATCACATTATGCAAATTTATCCAGAGATTGATAGGTGGATGAAAATAAATCTAAATAATTATTCAACAAGATTAAATAATTTCTAATTCATAATTAGAGTTACCATGATACATGGGAAGTAGATTTTACTAAAATGTTCAGTTTCCATTTAAGCCAGTAAATCTTTGATTTCTTTATTTTTAGTAATTTAGAAGTATATCTATTTCTCTATATAAGTTTATGTCTACTCATATATGCTATCCCAGGGTGATTATTTGCTAGCTATGAAAATATTTAATTCTCAATGTGAGGAGGTAAATATGCTTTTAAAGTAAAAAAATCATAAGTGGGATGTATTAGGTCAATCTAATATTTTATGTATTTAATATTTTCTTATAAAATTATTCTATATAAAGTATACTTCTTTTTCTTATTATTTCTTGTTTTTTCCTCTTTCTTCTTCCTTTCTTTCTTTCTTTCTTTCTTTCTTTCTTTCTTTCTTCTTTCTGTCTTCTTTCTTTCTGTTATATTTTATGGTTAATGTACAATGTTACTTTTTATCTCCACTGACAAATGAAAATAAATGGCATTAGATCTGAAAGTCTGCCCCACAGCCCTAATTCCATTCTTTGGATCCCTTTTAATGTTTTCATATGTTCCATTTAGAATTGGCTGCACTTCTGAGTGTTTTGTATGTAGAAATGTGTAAGATATTCCATTGCTTTATTTATCTGTTTTGGTACTAGTTCCATGCTGTTTTGGTTACTTTAGCCTTGTAGTATAGTTTGAAGTCAGGTAGCATGATGCCTCCAGCTTTGTTCTTTTTGCTTAGGATTGTCTTGGCTATGTGGGCTCCTACCTATGTAACAAACATGCACACTGTGCCCATGTACCCTAGAAATTAAAGAATAATAATAATGAAAAAAGAAATGTGTAAGATATAATTCAGCTTGCCTCCTGGAAGCAGGTGTATTTCTAACACCTGTCACATCCTCTAGAGGCAGTGGCATTTATATTGTTCTCTCTTTGTCTACAATCTGACACCCTCTCTCAGGGAAGTGATCAGACAGCATCCCAGGAGATGGATGTGGCCAGCCCCTCACAAGGAGATGTTTCTACCAGGTGTTAGCATATCTGCAGAATTTATCCTCACTGATAAGTGCCTAATCATCCTGCTGTTTAGGTTTTAATTAGTAATTTCAAAAAACTGGTAAAACATTCTGGGATTAATCAATCTTTTTTTTTTTTTTTTTTTTTACTCTCAATTTTTTTTTTCTTTTATTGTAATTATTATTATTATTATTATTATTATTATACTTTAGGTTTTATGGTACATGTGCCCAATGTGCAGGTAAGTTACATATGTAGGGATTAATCAATCTTAAACAGAGAAGTTAAATATAAAAAATTATTAAGCCACAATAGGAGAATAACTACAAAAAAGAAAGAAAGAAAAAGGGAAAGAAAGAAGAAAGAAAGAAAGAAGAAAGAAAGTAAGAAAGAAAGAAAGAAAGAAAAAGGGAAAGAAAGAAAGAGAAAGAAAGAGAATTACCTCTATGGGACAGACAAGAGTCATCTCTAAGTTTATTATCCTAGAATATAAGGCAACTGTCTCTGAAGAAGGGAAGAGATGATTTTATCTTTAGTGGCATGCAAAATCTCTGGGTATGTATATTTCTAGTTCTTTCTGGAGAAATATACTGTTTTTAGCTTCCAGAGATGTTTGCTTTTGAAAAAAGTCTTTTGCCTAGAAAGCTTGAACAATTCAGTAACGTAAGAAACTCATAAAAATTTGTCTCCCAACAGGAAGTCAACAGATAAATCTCGTTAGAAGTCCAATAATGGAGATAGATGCAAAGCTGGAGTTCTTAAATCACTTATATGTGGATGATTGTTGGGGAGGTGCAAAAATCTAGAGGTTTTGCTGAGAAGGTTTGGAGGCATGTTTATTTGAGTTACTGAAAACAACTAGGTGTCGTATGATAAGATGTAAGTTAGAGGCATTGATTTGCACCCAATATTATAGGACATTGTATCCTTCAAAAATTTCTGGACTTACTGTAAAAAAAATAGGGCAGGGCAATAATTAAATGGTTTAAGTAAAAAGATATCTTGAAGAGTTGAGTTATTAAAAGAGCACATTAACTGTAATAAAGAATTAATTTTGTGTTAAATTGATGTGAATATATAAGAATTGAATATTAAAAAACCAGTTAAATCCAGTTAAAACATAATTGGAATATTCTAGATAAAGATACAGATCACTTGGACTAGTCTGGTAGCAGTGGAGATGGAATTACTTTACTCTAACACAGGCACAGAAATCATAAATATTCCTAGTCTAATGTTAATTTTTCCATATGTACATTAACATTTCTGGAAACTATTACGATTTTTTTATTGAGATGGTGAAAGTTATATGTGATACCAAACCTCATCCACTGGCCTTTTGGATATGCTGGAGGAACAGAAGCAGAGGACATAAAGAGCTGGTGAGAAGAGCCATGTGGGACACAAGTAACAACCCATTGCAATTGAGTGGGCTCACTCTGGACCCAGGAAACCTGTTGTATCCAACATGTCTGATCGGCTGGATAGGAGATGCTCTCAGGTGTTTAGAAAGTGAAGATTTTAGTGAGCAGGTGGTGTGATGGTTAACTTTATGTGTCAATTTGTGAGACTAAGAGATGCCCAGATAGTTTGTAAGACATTATTTCTGGAAGAGATTAGCATTTGTGGCCTAAGTAACAAAGAGCACACTGACCAATGTGGGCAGGCTTCATCCAATTCACCGAGGGCCTGAACAAAGCAGAAAGGCAGGGGAAGGGTAAATTTGCTCTCTGCTTGAGTTGAACCTTCTATCTTATCCTGTCCTTGGACATTAGTACTCCTGACTTCCCTGGTTCTCAGCCCTTTGAGTTTGGAATAGAACTGAAACATTGACTTTCCTCGGTCTCCAGTTTACAGATGACAAATTGTGGGTCTTCTCAACTTACATAACCACGTGAGCCAATCCTTCTGAATAAATCTCTTTCTAAACATTTTATTGGTTCTGTTTCTCTGGAGAACCCTGAATAATATACTTGAGACAGTTATGGTTCCATTATGTTTGATTTGAATTAGGGAGTCAGCAAACCTTTGGAGAGTACAGGAGCAATCAGGGCCTCTCGGAAGAAGAGGCTGAAAGAGTGATGCAGTATTGAGGTTGATGTCCCTGCCAAAGTGCTAGGATTTGCATAGAGTATTTTGCATTGGTAGAACAGCAGTGCACACTAGCAACCAAAGAGTGGGGGGAAACTAGCCACAGGACAAAGCTACCATGTCATCGATTGGCCAAAAACACTGCAAAATTAAATATCATTGTAAAATTCATTATATTCTCAAAGGAAGATTTAATGTTCAGAGACATTATTTAGAGTTTGGTTTCGTTTTAAAAATTAATATTCAATTTATTAAAGTTACAAATCCCCAAACTAGTTCTTCTTTAAGCTTTTAAGCTCAGCATATGAATTATATTTCTAAGTCTAGTAAACTTTTATTAGCTATTTTAATAGGCTTTTGAATAATGTTTGGTCCTATTTAAAAACTTAGTTAATTAAACACCTTCAACATTTTAAACTGCTTTCATAAATTTAATATATTCAATTTCTTTTTTAAGTATTCCAATTATTTAATTAACAAATAAAACCCTTTTGAATACTTAAATAACTCACATAAATTTAACATGGTAAGCTAAACCTTAAGTTCTCTTAAATGTTACAATGCTGAATATAAAATTAGTAAATCTATATTAATTTCTCAATTAAACTTATTAAAATTGGAATTATGAGATTAATCAGTTGTACTGCTAAAATGTCAGAAATTTCAAAATGAGCTGCAAGTGCTTAAGTAGCAAATATATGGGAGTTTTAAACTTCACAAAAATACAACACTATGGGCTTTTCAAAAATACATCTTTATACTAACTTTTAAATTTCCCATGAGTTAATGATGCCTATCATTAAAAAATTTCATCCTAAAAATTATCCTAAAGCAAAATTTTGGGGCTCCTTGAGATTGTTTATTGGTCATGGATCTAAATTATGGGCTTCAACACATTTTTTCTCATGTCCCTAGCTCTCCTGCTGAGCCACTTAATGTCATCATGTTATGGACTAAAAATGAAGTTGTTGGTTCTATCCCCCTATTAGAGTCATCATTGCCTAATTTTCAAATCAAATTAGATTCTAGATACTCAACCCATCTATCCATAATACCTAACTGGATTTAAATAAGTCCATTTGTAAATTATGAATATGTGATGATGTATTCACCATTTTGTCTTTTTACCTACCTATTAAACTCTTTTGAATGTTAAGATGGTATCTAGTTGAAGTCTACATGTTTTCAGAACCTTGGTCTAGCTTTACAATCATAACTCCTAAGGTTATTTTCCTGAGAAAAAACCTACTCAGAAACCAAACTCTAAATAATATCTCTGAACATTAAATCCCCCTTCAAGAATATAATGAATTTTACAATGATATTTAATTTTGCAGTGTTTTTGGCCAATCAATGACATGGTAGCTTTGTCCTGTGGCTAGTTTCCCCCCTCTCTTTGGTTGCTAGTGTGCACTGCTGTTCTACCAATGCAAAATACTCTATGCAAATCCTAGCACTTTGGCAGGGACATCAACCTCAATACTGCATCACTCTTTCAGCCTCTTCTTCCTAGAGGCCCTGGATAATCTATTATTTGGGTAATGCCTTGAGCTCCAAACCTTTACTTCCACTGGGGGTGAGCAGCCTACTGCATTACCAGACTTCATCAGTATCACCCTGGAGCCAGATAACTGAAGCTGTAGGTTGAAAATATCCAATGCCTGTTTCTCTATTGGCCAGAAAGAGAATTGACAATATCCATCATTCAGGGATGTATTACTAAATATTTAAATTTCCTAGGTCTTAAGTTTTAGTGAGTAAGGAATCAAAAGGACAAGTAGTTTTGAGATAAATATTTCTGATCATAAGTGTGTAGTGGCCAAGGTTACAGGTCTGCAGCCAGGTTGCCTGGGATCAAATCCTAACTCTGACACTTGCTAGTTTCTATAACCTGGGGGATATTGATTAACTTGTTATGTTTTCATTTTCACATGCTGAAAAAGGAATAATAATAATAGAGCCTACTGAAAAAGATGTAATAAGGATTAATTTAGATGACTGCATGTTACAATCACCTGGGTTGATTTAACACAGTCTCCCAGACCCATTCCACATTTAAAGTGGAATCTCTGAAGGCGGGCCTTAAGTAATGCTGATAAGGATATGACAATTGGTCAGGAGAGGTGCCTCATGCCTATAATACCAGCGTTTTGGGAGGCCGAGGTTGGCCCTTCACTTGAGATCAGCAGTTCAAGGCCAGCCTGGCCAAAATCATGAAATCCTCTCTGTACTAAAAATACAAAAAAATTAGCCAGGCATGGTGGCACATGCCTGTAATCCAGCTACTCTGGAGGCTGCATGAGAATTGTTTGAACTCGGGAAGGGGAGGTTGCAGTGAGCCAAGATCGCACCACTGCACTGCAGCCTGGGCAACAGAGACAGACTGTCGAAAAACAAACAAACAGAAAAGGAGATGAGAATAGTAATATGTTTATGATATTGTTTTTATTTTTACTTGTGTAGCTCAATATTAAAATTTTTCTTTGAACTTCAGCATTATCATCAGTAATACATGCATACAGAAAGTAACTACAAAAAATCAGGCACTGTCACACAGGCTTTGACTAAAAACCGAGTATTCTACAATAGATTTGTGTACAAACTTCTTTTTCTACTTTTCTGTCCATTCCCAAGGTTATTTTTTCTACTTTGTGTGTTGCCTTGACAACTAAATCTGAAGGGATACTTGTTCATAAGCTGCTTCCCGTGGAGCATAATTTAAATCATTCAGAATCTCTAGTGTGAAGACCCAAACTTTCCCTGAGTATGTGGGTAATAACTTGTGAAATCAGAATGATGGTTATAACTGTTCCATACATGAGCTACCACCTGGGCATGAGGAAGATGTCCTAGAATATTCAGAGTAGTTTTGTCTTCTGGGATATATATGGGTTCTCTGTTTGTTTCTTGATCTTCTATTTCCAATGTCATTATCCCCATTTTCTTAGAAGTATTCTTTCCTCTTTTAATGATGCTCTCTTCTCTCTATACAGGTTCTGAACTGGCCTATCTTCTGAACCCTCTAAACAATTTTTTATAGTGAATTCTGCCTCCCAGTGCTGATCATGTCCAAAACCTGTCCATGTACATGTTGCCAATGCCTCCAGCTCATTTTCCTTTCTCAATATGACAGTCTTCTCTCTGGTAGTTTGGTAATCAAATAATGACATTTTACCCCATTACTACAGTTCTGTGGACTCCCTACCTCCAATAAATTTTTCAGTGGATAAGTTCCACTAACTTGTATACATCTTAAGACATTCCACTTTCTATCTTCGGTCTGTAACTGTTGGTACACTTGACACATACACTACATGTTCTATGTATGTGGTACATTGCCTTTCAGTGTGCTCAACCCATACCTAGTCTTGCCTGGCTACTTGGTTTGTGTCAATAGAAAAAAAAATAGTAAACTTGATGAAATAAAAAGACTTGTAAGTGCTTTAGAGAATTTTGCATTCCTTCTGCAACCTTGAAATTATAGCTATGTTGAAAGTCCAGATTATTCAGAAGGATAGAAGCATGTAAACCAGTTAACCCAGTCATCCCAGTTGACTAGCAGACATAGAGTGAGGCCATTGACTCTCATTTGACAGCAGACCCATGAATGAGACCAGCATATTTATCTAGCTAAGTCCAGTACAAATTGTAAATTCATAGAATTATGATGAAGTGAATGAGTGGAATGTTTAAGCCACTAACTTTCAGTTGGCTTGTTATACAGCCATGGATGAAAGATTTAAAGTACTATGTTCAAGCTGAGTGTGGTGGCTCACTCAAGTACTTCTGGGCAATTTATACTTTGGAGATGTGGGTCACTAGGTAAGGAAATAAATAACTAATAAATTAAAACAACAATTTGATGTGTTTTCGAAGTCTTATTCAACTGTAGATATAACATTTCTATTCATTTGGTACAAATATAGCCTGCAGTGGTGGTTATATTACAAGATCTGATTCAGACTGATAACTCAAAGAATCTCTGACAGTTCAACATTTATTTTAGAAATATCAAAAGCAATTAGGTCAAGAGTTTAGCATTTCATTAAAGCATAGTCCATTTGAGCCTTTTACACACATAAGAAAAGGACCTGGAATCAATAGACATGTATTTTATTAAGCTCTGGAAATTGCTGCTGATTTTCTTTGAGAAAAAATAGGGTGTTCATCCATTTGTTTTTGCTGCCATAACAGAACACCATAGGCTGAGTAATGATAAAGAACAGAGGTCCATTTCGCCCATGATTCTGTAAGCTGCAAAGTTCAAGAGCAGAATGCTGATATCCGGTGAGCATCATCCCACAGTGGAAGAGCAAGTAAGCATGTGAGACAGAGAGGGTAGTGGGCTGAACACATCCTCTTTATCAGGAACCCATTCCTGTATAACTGTTGCACTCCCAGGATAAGGGCATTAATTTATTCATAAAGTTGGGACCTCATGATGTAATCATCTCTTACAGATACATCTTCTTAATATTGTTACAATTGTAATTAAATTTTAAAATGAGTTTTGAAGGGCACGTTTAAACCATAGGAATCAGAACATAAGATAAATTGAAAAATAAATAAATAATTATGAGAACACATTTTAGAATACAGAGTTATCCACTTCCTTCACCTTTATTCTCTTTTCTATAAATAACTGATTAGAGGGTATGAGATAAAACTGAATATGGGAAGATGTGTTTTTGTAAGACAAAATGATTATCATTACTAATGATATCAACTTCCTACTCCTACTCTGAAATATCTAAAACTTTTGTTTATGGCTGCAGAGCTATAAGGACTCTAAAACTGTCTTCCTACCAACCATCTTCAATAAGAAGCTAGATGAAAGAGGTCCAAAGTATGGTGATGCAGGGTGCCATGACAGAAACATGCAGAACTCTAGCAAGATGGCACTGCCAACTGAAAGAGAAGAAACAAATGAAAAAGGAACACTAGGGAGGAAGGCTATATTTCCATAACCACCGTACACTAATGTCCACCTAATGACAAAAGCAAATATTCTCTACCATCCATCCCATCTTCAAGTTTGTTTACTTTCAGCCACTAGTTAGAAGTGGAATTTATGGTAAATGCCTCTAATGGTACTCCCTCAGGATGATGAAGGGCACACAAACAGAGTTATATTTGTGTAGTATTTAATCCCATCCTGCATGGTGACTGACTAGGCCTGGATAAAAATTAGCAGGTATTGCTCTCCCACGGCATGTAAGCTTACCAGAAAACTATGAAATGATGTTTGATCCAATATGAGAATGAATGTACCTGTCAGGAGACAGATAGTGCTCATGGTACTGGAAGAGTGTAAAGTTCAAGAAGCTTCTGTCATCAGACAGCAGGAACTAGGCTTTCCTATTTACCCAAATATTAAGTATATTTTTTCATCTCAGTTAAAATACCCTAAAAATATATAGGAAAAAAATAAGACAAAAACAAAACAAAATGAGAGCTTTGTTTTCTTGCAACAATGTTAAAGAAAATAGAATATCTATAATATGTATCTGAATTTGTATTGTCCCTCTTGAATACAATCATTGGTGTTTTGCCTCTGGGACAAAGGATAAAATGATATGTTTTCATGAAATAATTAAATAATTTTCATACCCCAAGTGGCAAAAATATATTTTGTAAAGACTTTTTTGGTCTGAAATGTGTCTCCTTTTCCTGTTTCAACAATGAATAATGCTATTTAGGTTTGAGGAAAGATATGCTTGTTTTTCTGTTAGACATTCAAACATTTCTGTCCTTAAATTGTTCACGAGTAAAAGAAATTTATGTACTGATGTGAAAAAATGCATTTATAATTAACTTGTCTTATAAAATCCCAACTATCACGCATTTAAAATATCAAACCTTTTAAAATAACCCATAATCAAAATTAAAACAAAAGTGTGTTACTTGCTCTTTAGAAAACCTCACACCTTGTAATTGCTTTGGATTTAGTGGAATGCCCTTCAAAATAATAATCCTAATAATATAGCATTAATAATTTAATATACATTATTGACTACCTACTGTGTGCTTGAGGGTAATATACATGATGTTGTTCCTATACACAGGTAACTATAACAAAGTTAATTTATAAATTAGGCATAGTAAGAAATTAAAAATAACTAATCATAGAACAATTACAGCATTACATTATAATAAAAGTTACACGAACATGGTTTCTCTTCTTAAATTTTCTTAAATTACTGTGTTCATCTATTTTTGAGCAACAGTTGACATAGTGAAATCTTGAGTAAGAAGAATTACTGCATTAATAGTATAATTTACATGGCTATTTACTAATTTACTTATTGTAATTTTTAAGCATTCCTTTGATTCAGTTAGGGCATGTGGTTAAAATATAATATTATAGCCAGATCGTAATGAGTCTGTGTTTAAAAGTGGACTCAATTCTAGGCCATTAGTTTTTTAATCACAGTCATTCTATATCTATGGGTTTACAAATACATTACAGCCTGTCTTGAGTTCTGTATGAAGGTATTTAAAATACACAAGTGGTTGGGCGCGGTGGCTCACGCCTGTAATCCTGGCACTTCGGGAGGCCGAGGCGGGTGGATCACAAGGTCAGGAAATCAAAACACAGTGAAACCCCATCTCTACTAAAAATACAAAAAATTAGCCTGGCGTGTTGGCGGGCACCTGTAGTCCCAGCTACTGGGGAGGCTGAGGCAGGAGAATTGCTTGAATCCAGGAGGCAGAGGTTGCAGTGAGCCGAGATCACGCCACTGCACTCCAGCCTGGGGTGACAGAGTGAGACTCTGTCTCAAAAAAAAAACAACTATAGTCTGGTTAATATGGGGAGTGACCACAACATGGAAACGAAACACAAACAGAGAATTTTGGTGTCCATATTCATAGGCATGCTGGTTCTCGATGGTACTTTAATGACAAGTTACCAAGCAAACAACCAAGATTGACTTGACAACATGTATAATTATTTATAAGAACTGAAGCACAAATATGTCATTGTGCCCTTTAAGTTTAAAGAAATAAGATACATCTTAGTTCATTGTCAGTGCCCCAGGCTTCTCCCTTTAACGATATTTAGATATCAGAAATTGGCCAGACTATTTCCCATGTAAGTACCCTGTATCCTCTTATGCTGTTAACCTAGACTTCTCTTTGATTTTGTTCACTGCCAAAGAGAGATTTTTCCCATAAATGTGCTAATATTTTTCTATAATTAAACAAACACACAACATTCTGAGTATTTTTCTGCCAGTAATTTTGGAAATATAAACAACAAAAAAAGAGAAAAATTGTTCCCTCCTAGTTACTCACTCCAACAGTTCCCTTTTCTTTTTTAAAAAAATTGCTTATGTGTGGAATAAAGGGAAGTAAAATATTTAACACAATTTAAAGGGCACCTTATCAGATAAATATTTTTCAGGGCAGCTGGCATAAATCAAAGCCTGTATTATTTTGAGTTCTTTAAGAAGCAGGCAGTAAAACAAGATCAGCTGGGCAATCCATATTATATATTATAATGTCATGTATAATATATATTAGTGTCAAAAGGAGGGATCCAGGGAAGGCTGTGAGGGCTGTGAGTCTTTGGTGCTGGTCTAACCTTTTGTGAAGGAGAGAACAAAATAAGGAAGGAAGGAAGTGTGTGGTGTGTGGGGTGTGGTGCAGAAATAAAATAATTTAGCAAGAAAAGTATAGCATCCTCCAGTCTAAGTTCTCCAATAGAGAAGTCCTGTGTTTCCTGGAAATGGCTTGGCTTTAGCATTTTTTTTTAATGCTCAATCATTGGTTAAGAGTAGCTCATGCAAAATATGGCCTCAGTGGGGACATATTGATGGGTAGCACAGGGCAGTAGTGGGGGCCGTCACTCAATTGTGCATTCTGTAGTTCAAAATCTGAGAGACCCATTGGTGTGAACTCCACACAGTCTTCTGAGGAAAGAGTAGTCTAGGGTCTATAAACAGAATGTGAAGACAATTAGGGGTGCTTCAGAAAAGATCATTAATGGGCTTGGGAAAGGGATAGCAGTGAAGGGGAGGCAGTGTTAGAGAGAAAAGTAACCAATATGTTTTATTTCCTTTATTTTTATTATTTATATGCTTACTTCAAAATAACAGCTGTCAGCATAGACAGACCTGGAAATGTCAGCAATATTAGGCACAGGATAACATTTCAGGCTCTAGCTTGCAAAAAGATAGGGAGAAGGTAAAAATTCCTCCACAGTAACTGTAGGGAAATATGATGGCCTCCCAGTAGAGACGAGGGTCTTGCAGAGAAGGGGCATACTCATTGTACTAGGCTTCATGTAATGTATACATTACTTTTATTGATTTAGTTAACTAATTTATTTTTTGAGACAGAGTCTTGCTCTGTCTCCCAACCTGGAGGGCAATGGCAAGATCTTTCACTGCAACCTCCACCTCCTGGGCTCAAGTGATCCACCTCAGCCTCCCAAGTAGCTGGGACTACAGGTGTGCAACATCATACTCAGCTAACTTTTGTATTTTTTGTAGAGACAGGGTTTCACCATGCTTCCCAGGCTGGTCTCAAACTCCTGGGCTCAAGCAATCCTCCTGTCTCAGCCTCCGAAAATGCTGGGATTACAGGTGTGAGCCACTGCACCCAGCCTCTTTTTATATTTTAATAATACAACCTCCTGGGCTGGGCGTGGTGGCTAGCGCCTGTAATCTCAGCACTTTGGGGGGCCGAGGCGGGTGGATCACGAGGTCAGGAGATCGAGACCATCCTGGCTAACACGGTGAAACCCCGTCTCTACTAAAAATACAAAAAATTAGCCGGGCGTGGTGCCGGGCGCCTGTAGTCCCAGCTACTCGGGAGGCTGAGGCAGGAGAATGGCGGGAACCCGGGAGGCGGAGCTTGCAGTGAGCCGAGATCGCGCCACTGCACTCCAGCCCGGGCGACAGAGCGAGACTCTGTCTCAAAAAAAAAAAAAAAAAACAAAGAAAAAGAAAACCTCCTAAAACACACTCATGCATCCAGTTCTTTATTTTCAGAATACTATCCGTAAGAAAAGTTCTTCCAGTATTTAGTGAATTAATGCATACGAGAATTAAAAATAATTTTTTTTGGCCATAAAAACTTACCACTGGCAGCTGGACGTGTTGGCTCATGCCTATAATCCCACACTCTGGGAGGCCTGAGGTTAGGCCAAGCAGAATCAGAAAGATCAGGGCCAGACACAGTGGCTCACACTTGTAATCCCAGGATTTTGGGAGACTGAGGCTGGCGGATCACTTGATGTCAGGAGTTATAGAGCAGCCTGGCCAACATGGTGAAACCTCCTCTCTATAAAAAAAAATACAAAAATTAGCCTTGCATAACGGCATGTGCCTGTAGTCCCAGCTACTCAGAAGGCTGAGGCAGGAAAATGCTTGAACGCAGGAGACAGAGGTTGCAGTTTGCTGAGATTGAGCCACTGCACTCCAGCCTGGGCAACAGAGGAGACTCTGTCAAAAAACAAAAAACAAAAACCCATCAGGAGAACTTCCAGTAATCCTGATAGTTTGACCCTTTCCACATGTAAATAAAATACGACACAAATTGCAAAGCACTCAAGAGAACAGCGTTAGGGGAGGGTTTATTCTTTAAAAATCTGCAACTAGAAAGGGTGAAAATTTCAAGTGTGAGTCTTCCCGAACTGAGCCTTCGCCTCAACCTCCAAGGCTACGACAAAATAAGCCGAAGAAATCTTTATCTTTATCAACGAAGATGCCAGACAACAGAATACAATGCTGAAAAATTAAAGGATGGACTGTGACAGCTAGACAATGGCAGAAAATTTATAGCTATGTCAAAATTATCCATCACAAATAAAGGCAAAAGAATGTTATTTTTACATAAACAAAGATGTAGACAATTTATTGCCCAAAGACCTGCCTGCCCTACACAAAAGTCCATTTTTTTCTGGGTGAAGGGAAATGACACAGGATAGTAATTTCAATGTATAGAAAATTATAAAAACATTAGAAAGTTACAAGCTTATTGGTCAACATGTGTAGCTGTATAATTGAAAACAGAAATAAAAAATAATTCCGTTTACTAGAATATAAAAAATAGAAACAGTAATAAATTCAAAAATGCAGTATTTCTTGCATATTGAAAGCTACAAAATGATACTAAGTGAAACTAAGTATATTTAATAGAAAATATAGCTTATTAATAAAATGAAGGAGTCAATGTTATCATAATGTTCGTTATTCAAAATGGATGTGTAGAAGTACTATAATTTCAATAAAAATGTCAGTATTTATGTGAAAGTACAATCAACCTAAACTCACATAGAAAAATGTTTCAAGGAAAACAAAGTTGGAAAAAAACATACAATGCAATTTCAAATTTTACTCTAAATTTTAAGTACTTGACATAGGGTGTAATTAGCGATACTATACACATACAGATCAACCGTAGGTCACAAAAACAGACACATGCATATATATTCCATGGCTTTTTCAACACACGTTCCAGACAATTCCATGAGGAAACATTGATATTTATAATAGCAGTCCTGGAACAACTGTACAGTGCTATGGTAAATGATTAATATCAACTTTATTTCATACCATATAAGAAAATGAAGTCAGAGTGGCTTGTATCAGCAATGCAAAAGCCAAATCTATAAAGTTCCTAGAAGAAAATAGAGGGAAAATGTTTGCAACCATGGGATAGGTCAATATTTCTTAACACATAAAAAGCTCAAAACAAAAAAAGAAAAAGAAAAATATTCATCGAATTTAAAAAATCACTTTGATTTTTGCAAAATATCATTAATAATATGAAGAGATAAGTCAAAAAAGTAAGAAATATATTTATATAATATTTGTGAATATATATAATACACATTGTGATATAACACATTTTTGACACAAAAATACCCTTGTATCCAGAACAACTCAATACAATATATAAGGGGACAAACAACCTAATAACAAATAGGCAGAAGTTTTGAGCAAAATTAATTATGTGAATGGCAAACATGAAAAAATGCTCATTAGCCTTTGGGGAAATGCAAATTAAAACCACTATGAGAAATTATGACTCACACATTAGATTGGCTAAAACTAAAGAAGACTGAAGATACCAAGTGTTGAACAGAATGTACAATAACTGGAATTCTTGTAAACTGCTAGTGGAAAACAGTTGGGCTGTTTATTTTAAAGTTTTGCATATACTTACTATAACATGAGTAATTTTACTACTAGGTATTTATTCAAAAGAAATAAAAATGTATGTCCACACACACACTTGAACAACTAAAGCATTCCTCACCAGGAGAATGAATAAGGACATTTTGTTATTTTCAACAATAGACTATTTCTCAAAAATAATAAAACAACAACACACACTAGAGAATAATGGAACAGGGTAAATTTAAGAAAATACTATTTTATTAAATTGTATTAAACTAGTAATAAGGTAAATCAATGCTACAGTTATTCTTAGTATATCCAAACTTTCAGATATTCTATGCCCTGTGTTGATTTCCCAAATGATGTTTTTAGATGTTTTCTGAATTTAACAGGATGAAGTCATATCCAACTTCACCTTTGCAAATCTATAAGTAATTAAGTCCTGGGAAACAATTAAAATATTATAAAATGAGGAATTCTTTAGGAAAAACTATTTATTTTAGTGGCATTAATTATAAGAAAGAACATATAAAATAATAATTTTGAAAAATTATCATTTGAAAACTCTCACTTTTCATTTTGGTTTATTTTACAATAGCATTTATTAATGCATTGTAGACTATTGACAATACTAAACAACATTGCATCTGAAAAATATAAAAGTATGCAATTTTGAAAACTATAAGTACTGTTATTCTAAATAAAACATTATTTTACTGGCATATTTTTTAAACTAAATCACATTTTCTTTAGAATTATTTCCAACATATCTCCTTTTATGCCACACTATTAATTTTATGTATAGGTATCATAGTATTCCACATAACAATTAACATTTGAATCAAAGTTATCAAAATATTTAAGTTTTAGTCAACACAGAAATTTAAAAAATCAAAAACAATGTTTTTATTATCCAGGGTTATCCAATAGAACTTTCTTCAATAATGGAAGTGTTCTACATCTATGCTGTCCAATATGAAAGCTACTAGCTACAAGTGATTATTAAGCACTTGAAATGTGCCTAGTGGGTTAAGTCTTAAATTTTTTAATTTTTAAATTAATTTAAATAACCACAAGGCTACTCTATTTAACAGCACAATTATAGATGACAATACAATTGCATTAAAATTATATGTGTGTGTGTATATATCTATAGATAGATAGATAGATAGATAGATAGATAGATAGATGGATAGATATAGTGGTTTTTATGTGAATGGAAAAATTATAGTTCTCTGGGATAAATATCCAGGAGTACAATTGATGGGTCACATGATAGTTGTAATAAGTTGCCAAATGCTTTGCTAGAGTTGCTGTACCATTTTATATATTCATCAGCAATATATAAAAGATGTTTTCTTGCATCCCTGCCAGTTTCATGTTATCACTATTTTTTATTTAAGCCATTTTAAGTGTGAAGTATTATCTAATTTTGATTTACATTTGTGATGCATGCTATTGAAATATTTTCGTGTGACTTTTGCTGTATATATATTTTCTTCGGTACAAAGTCCCTTTGCAGTTTTAGCACATTATTTAGTTGGATTGTTTGCTTTTCTTACTGCTACATTTGAGATGTCTTGGTCTATTTAATACACTCCTCCATTGTCAGATATGTGGTTTGAAAATATTTTGCTGCAGACATATCTTGTATTTTTATGCTTTTAAGGGCAATGAACATAGAAACATCTTTTTATAAATCCTGAAAAGATCCAAATTATAATTTTTTTTTATGACCATAGTTTTGGTGTCAAGTCTGGGAATTCATCTATTGGCCCTTGATATGGAAGAATTTCTCCTATATTTTTTCTCAAAGTTTTGGTTTTACATTTAAGTTCATGATATATTTTTGCATAAGGTTTGATGCTTGAATGTGTGTTTGTTATTTGGTAGATATTCAACTTCCCCAGCACCATTTATTTAAAAGGTCACTTTTCCTCTCTTAAATTGATGTTGTACCTTGTAAAAAGTTAGTGGTGAGGTGAAGTGGTATCACCAAAAAGGTAAAATAGAAAGACCTAGGTCTCAGGTGTCACATACACACATGAGATCACAAGGGGGCAGAAGAGAGAACGAGAGCTGAGCGAAGGGGGAAGCGCATTTTTTTTTTTTTTTTTTTTTTTTTTTTTTTTTTTTAGTAAATGTGTGATTTCTTTTTTTTTTTTTCTTTCTTTCTTTTATTATTATTATTATTATTATCATTATTATACTTTAGGTTTTATGGTACATGTGCGCAATGTGCAGGTAAGTTACATATGTATACATGTGCCATGCTGGTGCGCTGCACCCACCAACTTGTCATCTAGCATTAGGTATATCTCCCAACGCTATCCCTCCCCCCCTCCCCCCACCCCACAACAGTCCCCGAAGTGTGATGTTCCCCTTCCTGTGTCCATGTGTTCTCATTGTTCAATTCCCATCTATGAGTGAGAATATGCGGTGTTTGTTTTTTTGTTCTTGCGATAGTTTACTGAGAATGATGATTTCCAGTTTCATCCATGTCCCTACAAAGGACGTGAACTCATCCTTTTTTATGGCTGCATAGTATTCCATGGTGTATATGTGCCACATTTTCTTAATCCAGTCTATCATTGTTGGACATTTGGGTTGGTTCCAAGTCTTTGCTATTGTGAATAATGCGGCAATAAACATACGTGTGCATGTGTCTTTATAGCAGCATGATTTATAGTCCTTTGGGTATATACCCAGTAATGGGATGGCTGGGTCGAATGGAATTTCTAGTTCTAGATCCCTGAGGAATCGCCACACTGACTTCCACAAGGGTTGAACTAGTTTACAGTCCCACCAACAGTGTAAAAGTGTTCCTATTTCTCCACATCCTCTCCAGCACCTGTTGTTTCCTGACTTTTTAATGATCGCCATTCTAACTGGTGTGAGATGGTATCCCATTGTGGTTTTGATTTGCATTTCTCTGATGGCCAGTGATGGTGAGCATTTTTTCATGTGTTTTTTGGCTGCATAAATGTCTTCTTTTGAGAAGTGTCTGTTCATGTCCTTCGCCCACTTTTTGATGGGGTTGTTTGTTTTTTTCTTGTAAATTTGTTGGAGTTCATTGTAGATTCTGGATATTAGCCCTTTGTCAGATGACTTGGTTGCGAAAATGTTCTCCCATTTTGTAGGTTGCCTGTTCACTAAACCAACAAAGATCAAAAGAGACAAAGAAGGCCATTACATAATGGTAAAGGGATTAATTCAACAAGAAGAGCTAACTATCCTAAATATATATGCACCCAATACAGGAGCACCCAGATTCATAAAGCAAGTCCTGAGTGACCTACAAAGAGACTTAGACTCCCACACATTAATAATGGGAGACTTTAACACCCCACTGTCAACATTAGACAGATCAACGAGACAGAAAGTCAACAAGGATACCCAGGAATTGAACTCAGCTCTGCACCAAGCAGACCTAATAGACATCTACAGAACTCTCCACCCCAAATCAACAGAATATACATTTTTTTCAGCACCACACCACACCTATTCCAAAATTGACCATATACTTGGAAGTAAAGCTCTCCTCAATAAATGTAAAAGAACAGAAATTGTAACAAACTGTCTCTCAGATCACAGTGCAATCAAGCTAGAACTCAGGATTAAGAATCTCACTCAAAACCGCTCAACTACGTGGAAACTGAACAACCTGCTCCTGAATGACTACTGGGTACATAACGAAATGAAGGCAGAAATAAAGATGTTCTTTGAAACCAACGAGAACCAAGACACAACATACCAGAATCTCTGGGATGCATTCAAAGCAGTGTGTAGAGGGAAATTTATAGCACTAAATGCCCACAAGAGAAAGCAGGAAAGATCCAAAATTGACACCCTAACATCACAATTAAAAGAACTAGAAAAGCAAGAGCAAACACATTCAAAAGCTAGCAGAAGGCAAGAAATAACTAAAATCAGAGCAGAACTGAAGGAAATAGAGACACAAAAAACCCTTCAAAAAATCAATGAATCCAGGAGCTGGTTTTTTGAAAGGATCAACAAAATTGATAGACCGCTAGCAAGATTAATAAAGAAAAAAAGAGAGAAGAATCAAATAGATGCAATAAAAAATGATAAAGGGGATATCACCACTGATCCCACAGAAATACAAACTACCATCAGAGAATATTACAAACACCTCTATGCAAATAAACTAGAAAATCTAGAAGAAATGGATAAATTCCTCAACACATACACCCTCCCAAGACTAAACCAGGAAGAAGTTGAATCTCTGAATAGACCAATAACAGGAGCTGAAATTGTGGCAATAATCAATAGCTTACCAACCAAAAAAAGGCCAGGACCAGATGGGTTCACAGCCGAATTCTACCAGAGGTACAAGGAGGAGCTGGTACCATTCCTTCTGAAACTATTCCAATCAATAGAAAAAGAGGGAATCCTCCCTAACTCCTTTTATGAGGCCAGCATCATCCTGATACCAAAGCCTGGCAGAGACACAACAAAAAAAGAGAATTTTAGACCAATATCCTTGATGAACATTGATGCAAAAATCCTCAATAAAATACTGGCAAACAGAATCCAGCAGCACATCAAAAAGCTTATCCACCATGATCAAGTGGGCTTCATCCCTGGGATGCAAGGCTGGTTCAATATACGCAAATCAATAAATGTAATCCAGCATATAAACAGAACCAAAGACAAAAACCACATGATTATCTCAATAGATGCAGAAAAGGCCTTTGACAAAATTCAACAACCCTTCATGCTAAAAACTCTCAATAAATTAGGAATTGATGGGACGTATCTCAAAATAATAAGAGCTATTTATGACAAACCCACAGCCAATATCATACTGAATGGGCAAAAACTGGAAGCATTCCCTTTGAAAACTGGCACAAGACAGGGATGCCCTCTCTCACCACTTCTATTCAACATAGTGTTGGAAGTTCTGGCCAGGGCAATTAGGCAGGAGAAGGAAATAAAGGGTATTCAGTTAGGAAAAGAGGAAGTCAAATTGTCCTTGTTTGCAGATGACATGATAGTATATCTAGAAAACCCCATTGTCTCAGCCCAAAATCTCCTTAAGCTGATAAGCAACTTCAGCAAAGTCTCAGGATACAAAATCAATGTGCAAAAATCACAAGCATTCTTATACATCAATAACAGAGAAACAGAGAGCCAAATCATGAGTGAACTCCCATTCATAATTGCTTCAAAGAGAATAAAATACCTAGGAATCCAACTTACAAGGGATGTGAAAGACCTCTTCAAGGAGAACTACAAACCACTGCTCAAGGAAATAAAAGAGGATACAAACAAATGGAAGAACATTCCATGCTCATGGGTAGGAAGAATCAATATCATGAAAATGGCCATCCTTCCCAAGGTAATTTACAGATTCAATGCCATCCCCATCAAGCTACCAATGACTTTCTTCACAGAATTGGAAAAAACTACTTTAAAGTTCATATGGAACCAAAAAAGAGCCCGCATCGCCAAGTCAATCCTAAGCCAAAAGAACAAAGCTGGAGGCATCACACTACCTGACTTCAAACTATACTACAAGGCTACAGTAACCAAAACAGCATGGTACTGGTACCAAAACAGAGATATAGATCAATGGAACAGAACAGAGCCGTCAGAAATAATGCCACATATCTACAAGTATCTGATCTTTGACAAACCTGACAAAAACAAGAAATGGGGAAAGGATTCCCTATTTAATAAATGGTGCTGGGAAATCTGGCTAGCCGTATGTAGAAAGCTGAAACTGGATCCCTTCCTTACACCTTATACAAAAATCAATTCAAGATGGATTAAAGACTTAAATGTTAGACCTAAAACCATAAAACCCCTAGAAGAAAACCTAGGCGTTACCATTCAGGACATAGGCATGGGCAAGGACTTCATGTCTAAAACACCAAAAGCAATGGCAACAAAAGCCAAAATTGACAAATGGGATCTAATTAAACTAAAGAGCTTCTGCACAGCAAAGGGGAAGCGCATTTTAACCCATCAGATCTCGTGAGAACTCACTCACTATCACGAGAACAGTATGGGAAAAACCGCCCTCCTGATTCTATTATCTGCACCTGGTCCTGCACTTTACAAATGGAGATTATTACAATTCAGGATGAGATTTTGGGTGAGGACACAGCCAAACCATATCAGACCCATCATAGTCATACTTTTAAAAGTCAAAGATGAGATAATCTTAAAATCAGCCGGTGGAAAGTGACTCATGAGGTAAAAGGAAACTTCCTTAAGGTCATAAGCAAATGTCCCATTAGAAATCTTGCAGTGCAGAAGAGAGGAATAATAAATGAAAACTGCTTAAAGGAAAACAAAACAAAACTGCTAACTAAGAATACTAAATACCACAAAATTGTTCTTCAAAAATAAGAGAGAAAGATCTCAAGTAAAGAAAATCTGAGGAAATTCATTTTTATTACACCTGTCTTAGAATTTCTAAAGGGAGCCTTTCAAGTTGAATCCAATGGTCACTAGAGAGCAACACAAAAACATATGAAAATATAAAGCTCTCTTGTGGAGATAGACATATTTACAAATACAGATCCTATAATACTGTGATGCAGTACATAAGTTGCTTTTAATTCAGGTATAGAATATAAAAGATAAAAATATAAAAATAACTATGAAACCATTTTAGGGAATACATCTAAAAAGAGGTGATTTGTTAATCAATAACACATATGTGTGTCAGAGAAATAAGGGACTACAGTTTTTGTATACCACTGAAGTTAAGTTGTCGTAAGTTAAAAATAGATTGTTAGAATTATATTTTATGTAATCACCAAGTCAATCATGAAATATCTACAGAAGATACACAAGAGAATGATAAAGAAGTCAAAGCATGTCACCAACATAAATAAATAAATAAATAAGTAAATAAGTAAATAAAAAATAGAAAACTAGCAAGACAAAAAAAGAGGGTAAAATAACTTCAAGACATACAGAAAACAATTAAAACATGGTAATAGATTATTTTTTGTCAGTAATTATTTTAGATGTAAATAGATTAAACTTCTCAATTGATAGACACAGAGGCAGTTTAATGGATTACAAAAATCCAACTCTAAGCTGTCTCTAAGGATCTCATTTTAGCTATCAAGACACAATTAGGCTGAAAAGATAGAGAAACTAGTATTACATGAAGATGCCAAGCAAAAGAGAGCAGGGGTGGACATATTTATTTCAGACAAATTATATATCAAATCAAAAACTGTCACAAAACATAAAAAAATAACATTTGCCTGGAAAATATAATAATTGTAAATATATGTGCACTTAATAGTGGAGCCTTCTAAATTTTTGAAGCAAACATTGACAGAAGCTAAGGGAGAAATAGTAATATCATATTAGGAGAGGCTTTACTATTTCACTTCCAATAATGGGCAGATCTTCCAGAAGGATCAATAAGGAAAAACAGAATAAGAACAACACTATAAACCAATTGGACCTAACAAACATAAAAATACTCCATCTAACAACAGCTAAATAGGCATTCTTCCCAGGCAAACATAGAATATTATTCAGAATAGATCACATGTTGAATTGCAAAACAAGTCTTAATGAACTGAAGAAAATTGAAATTCTTCCAAGCATCTCTTATGACCACAATGAAATGAAATTAAAAAGCAGTAGCAACAGGAAAACTGGAAAATTCACAAATATGTGAAAATGAAACAACACACACTTAATGTGTCAAAGAAAAAGTCACAAGAAAAATTAGCAAATATCTTGAGATAGTAAGAAAACTACAATATCCCAAAACTTGTGGGATGCAGCAAGGGGATGCTAAAAGAGAAGTTTATGGTGGTAAATGTTTACCTTAAAAAAGAGAAAAGAGGACAAGTCAATAACTGAACTTAACTCCTCAAGGAATTAGAAGAACAAAATAAACATGCACATAACACCTATAACATGTTTTAGTTTCTAAAATCCTTTCTTTGGAATTAATGATACTTAAATACATGTCATATAGTAATTATGCTAAGTGATTTCTGCAGAAGGAAATATGTTTTCAATATTTCATTTTTTATTATTACCATCAGATTATTATCAAACATTTCTTATTTATTTTTACCACATCAATAAATATTTCTTGAGAATTTTTAGTATAGATTTAATAAGCAGACATTGGTTTATTTAATCTTCTATGGTGTCATTTTTTTAACATTATTCTCCAGAGAAATAATTGACAAATATTATGCTTAGACTGCACTTATGAATTTTAGTCACATGAACTGCTTCCCAAGAAATGTTTTATTGTTTACTTATATTCATTTGTGTTTCGCTTCATCTGCTTTGCAGATATCTGAACAGCCTAATTAACCATCTTCACCCTTGACATTCAAACAGAATACTGCCCATTGTTCATATTTTTTGTTATCAAAACACCAGGGACCTGAATGTTTAATACCAGCTGTCATGCATCTTGAATAAGTCTACCAGGTGCAACTATTTTTTTTAGTTAAAAATAACATCTTTCAAAAATTTTTATTGTAATACAAAATGACAGCAACTTAAATATTAAACTAATCACTAATTTATTTAAAAACATTGAGAAGGCCAGGTGCGGTGGCTCACACCTGTAATCCCAGCATATTGGGAGTCCTAGGCGGGTGGATCACTTGAGGTCAGGAGTTCGAGACCAGCCTGACCCACATGGTGAAACCCCATCTCTATTAAAAATACTAAATTAGCCGGATGTAGTGGCACACGCCTGTAATCCCAACCACTCAGGAGGCAGAGGCAGTAGAATCGCTTGAACCTCGGAGGTGGAGGTTGCAGTGAGTCAAGATCGCGCCATTGCACTTCAGCCTGGGCAACAAGAGCAAAACTCCGTCTCAAAATAAATAAATAAATAAATAAATAAATAAATAAATAAATATTGAGAAAAAAGTTTCAAAAATGATGTTAATTTTTATTAGATCAGAATCAGTAATAGCATAGCAGATTATAGCAGTGTTCTGTTCAAATGTATGTGTCTTGCATGTTCAACCTCAAAAATACCATGATCATAAGTACAAACTGGCTATATGACACCAAAAGATGTCATATTTAAAACTACAAATTATGACATTATTTTACAGGTGGAATACATCCAATAGAAGGACTTTTTAGGGTAGGCTCTATCCAATCACATGCATAATATTATATATTAATTCTACAAAATGTCAGCAAGGAAAATATTCTGATATATAGTTTAGTTTTGCCTGTGATAAGTCAGAGGCTATTCTGGCCACGTTTCTTGGTTCACATTTATTGATTAACATTACAGAAAAGCCTGAGGAACAAGACATTTTCTTTCTTTCTCTCTCTCTCTCTCTCCCCCTCTTCTCTCCATCTATCTTTATCTCTGTCAATGCTCTCTCTTATTTATATTTGTATCTATGTTTCCCTGGAATTAAAAACGTTTAGCAATTAAAATAATATTATATTTTTCTGAATGGACTATTTTGAACAATTTGTTGTAGAGATTAGCGTCAGTTTTAAATAATTATATTGCCTTGTTGCAATGGAATTTTGCTGAAACGTGAGTGTGATATGGATGAGAATATAAGGCAGTATTCATTCAATATATCAATGGTTATATTAATTCATTTAATATAATTAATAATATCAGGTGTATTCATTTAATATAATTATTTAAAATTTTAAATTTAGCTAATAATAATTATGTTATATAAATAAAATTTTCAAAGTACATATTATAGGTTCATTTTGCTATGCTAATATTATACAAACTGTCTACTAATAATTGCTACTTTAAGCATCATGATATATAACCAGTAGGGAAGTAATTATCAATTTTGAGAAAAACTTTTTTTTCTCTACTCTAACTCTTACTTATGAGACTAACTTAAAGTACTATCTCATTACTTTTGGTGATACTATAGAGATAATATTTATGTTTGCAGTTCATTTATGTCTCCAATCATTAAAAAAGAAAGATGTAATACCACAGTACATCTAGACACAATTAAATATCTAAATGTTATTTTCTAAAATTCAATATGTGAAAACAGTCTTTAATAGGCCTCTCCAGTTATTCTCTGAAGATACTGCCTATGGCAAAATCATTTTTTGAGCAACAAAAAAATCACCTTATGTGAAATATAATTTTTATTTTGTTCTAATTAAACATAAAAATATTATAGGAGCATTCACTCAAGTAATATTGTTTTTTTTAGTTCCTTAGCAGTAGATTTTTAATATTATATTTTGTCAACTAATATGATTAAAAAGTATCACTTTTCATTATAGTCACAAAGTATCACACAGGTTATTGATCTAAATATAGACTATTTGAAAGTCTTTGTCTATTCTCAAGCCTTTTATGAAAAATTTTGACCAGTGTTACTAAAGTTATACAAATGGCTTGGAAATCATGATTTCATTTTTAAAAATATTGATTATATAAGATGTAATGACCAATGAAATGATCATAAAATTACATGTTAAAGAAGAAAAATACTTCAAACACCGAATTATACTTACTGATACTCAGAAAACTTAAAGGGAATTATATATACAATCCTATATAAATAATTAGAAAACATGTAAACTATTTTGAGATTAGTATTTAAAGTACGCTTTTCGGTTACCAATCACCTTACATTGCCACTACTTCATTGTTGTGTTGTCATTTTATTGGACAATAATTGTCAGCATCTTTATCTTAAAAACAGTGGAGACCGGGAAATGCAAAATGACCATCACATCTCAAATCCAAAATTTAAATAAGAGGAAGAGTGTTTATTCCACATAAACCTCCTATTTTAAATCTCCTCTTCCTCCCCCTTTGCATCCAACTGTACTACATAAATGTAATTATTTGAATTTCGATCTCAACAGAATTCAGAATATTTCCTTTTTAAAAAACCACCGAATAATATGGGAATAAATCAAATGAATTCCAATTATTTTACTTTATGACATTCTGCTAAAAACTTACTGTGTGTTTTTGATTTTTGTGTATTTCACTTTATGACATTTTGCTAATAACTTACTGTATACTTAAAAGTACACACAGCACTATCAAATACTCTGTGTACTCTTAAAATTCTAAATGTACTGTGACTATTTAATTTTAGTAATATATTGGGAAATGAGCTATTTTCTTACAGTGATGAGAGTTTAAATAATCTGGCTTTGTTACATGTAATAAATTTAGGTGTGAAAATATAGAAAGAGATAAATATTGAGACTGATTTTTTTTACGGAGATTGCATCTAAACATTTTCAGATAAATAATTGGATATTTGTTTAAATAAACTGTCTAGAATTTTCCCCAAGTTTTTTAAAGTATTTTTTTCTGCACTATTTCAATTTGCCAATGCTCCCTACAGAGAGAATAACTTTCTCAGTTATTCGTGATACCCTCTGTTCATAGAAACAAGCCCCTTGCTGTTCAAGTCCAATCTTTGAACAGTGGGGAAAAATAAGTTAACTGTGATTTGTGGTCATCAGCTAGAGCTTTTCAACCAGAAAAATCAACTGAAATTGCTAGCAGCTTCGGGGATTGCCATATCTGTTTTTCTAGTAACCCTACCAAACCCCAAGTTCTTGGCCTATTATCTCTCAAGAATTCACTCTTCATATATGAATAGCCTAATCTCATTGTCAGCCCAGAATTCCATGCTGAGTGATTAATAAAAAAAGTCTCTGCTTTTTTTTCTATATTCTGTGATATGTACACTGTTCACCAAGCTTCAAGCATTTCTTAATTTCACCGCTATTGGCATTTCTTAAGTAGCCAAAGTAAGACTCATTTATGGAGATGACTAATCTGGTGGCATTTAGAAGGCATATTTGAACAAAATTCTAATTTATAGGTAATATAGTTAGTTCAGCATTTTACTACTTATATTTTGCATTTATATACAAGCTAATAGTAACTTTATTGGCATCTGGTATATTTAATATCTTTTATCATGAAGCAATCAAGGCTGTAGTAAATTAAAATACTTGCCAAAAGTTTCTGTGCTAATAGGTGACAGATACTGGGAAAGAGTGCAAATAGTTTAGTAGTGGGGCCCTTATTCTTTTTAGTATTTCATGCTGCTTCTTAGAATGAATTATATATGCTTAGCATATTTTCAGCTCAGTTTAGAATAACACAGGAATTAAAATATTCCTAAAAGGAATCATTTGTTTTGACTTAAATAAAACTCAATAAGAGGGTTTTTGATTAACAATTGACCAAAACAAAAAATCTAATGCTTGTTTTAAGGCTAAAATGATGAAAAGGTGTAAAAACTTCTTAAATCAAAATGCTTGAAATTAAGTATCAAACCAGAAAACAAACACTAGTTAAACCCTTAAGCTTCCAGTAAATCACTATAGAGGAGTAAAGAGATAACTGTCCAAAGTCTTGGAAGCCTAAATGTCACATCACTGTAGAATTTCAAACCAGTACTAATTATTCAATAAATCTCTCTTACTGACTATAAGAGATACTGAATAATACTCCCTAGTAATATTCCTCATATATTTATTATTTCCTTTGTAGTTATTTCACTCACATTTTAAATATGCATTCCCATGGTTACTTTTCTTAAATTATTTCTAAAATTAGTTGAAATATAAATATATTATTAAGCCTGAGTTTGTTAAAAAATGTCAATGTCTGGCCCAAATAGGAGGACCTCTTAGACCTAAATCACTGGCTGGAACACAGACAATGCTTAATATTATTTTTTTGGAAGAAGAAAAAAATGAATGAAGTAATGAAAGAAGTAAAGAATTAAAGCACAAAAAAGAAACAGAAGTAGTTTAAGACAGTCTATGGTGGTCTTCTCTTGCTTTATAATACATTACCACTAAGTTGGCAGCTTAAAACAACAAATTTCTTATTTCACATTCCTTGAGTAAGGATTCTGGAGGCTTCTTAGTTCAGTCATTTACTCAAGGTCTCAGAAGGCTACCATCAAGATGTTGGCCAGACTACATTATTATCTGGGGGCTCAAATTTGGAAGAATTTGCTTGCAAGTCCATTCAGGTTGTTAGCAGAATTAAACTCCTTTCTGGTTCATGATTAGAAACATTTTTGGATTTTACAAATTGCCCACGGCTCCTTGCCACCGGTCTGCCTATATTATAAAACTCACAAACTGTCATCTCTAAATAAAAATGCAGTCTGGCTGACACCTTGATTGCCACTTTGTGAGATTTAAACAAATTGCCCATCTAAAACATGCTGAGACTCCTGGCCTGCAGATTTTGTGAGCAAGTCAGTAATAAAAAGCATGAGAGGAGGTGAGCTCTCAGAGATGGAGCAGGGCCATATCAAGTGTGGTCTTATAGATTAACAATTTGAATTTTAATTCAGGTGTCATACTTAGTCCATAGTAAAAGAGGCCCCTTCTTTGTCCTTTGTTCTTTAGAATCATCTCTCCTGCCAAGGAAGTAGTGAAGCTGATGAGAAGTGGGCACCTTTGTGTTTACTTTGAAGGTACAGTGAATAAAACTTGTTGATGGGATGGATAAGGAGGGTTAGAAAAAGTGAGGTATCAAAAATCACTGCTAGTTTTACAGCTTGAATAGTTTCTTGAATAGTAATGAATTTCATCTAATCTGCTATCTTAAAGTTATGGCTGTGAGAAAATATGTGAGGCACCCAGGATAAACAGACATCACACTATGTCTTCTAACTTTTCCCAAACCCAATAATTTAATATGTACACATAGGATTCCCTAAACAACAATTTATATAACCCATCCTCATACCTTGACTGATTATTTTTAAATTTGTTTCTTTCTTTATGTCCATTTATTTGAGATTTGCAGAGTTTCCTTTTATCAACTGCCCAAAGCCATGAAGAAATGTTACAGGACCAACACGTGCGAACGCCTACTGCAGAGTAACAGACCAATACACTGAGACAGAAGGGTTTGTAGCAGAGAAAGAGTTATAGATTGCAGGGTGGCCCAGTGTCAAGATGGAATGAGACCTTCAAATCTTTCTCCTCAAGGAGTGAGTGGCTGGGATTTTCAAGGAGGTCATGGCGTGTGAGGGGCTAGAAAATTGGAATTATTGATTGGTTGGTGTCAGAGGGATGTGGAAAATGCATTCTGTGGTGAGTCAGCATCTCATGGGGTCCTTTAGACCAGATGGTATCAGTAGTTTCATGGCTAAAGAATATCTTATATAGAAAACAACATTTCACAGTGTGAAGTTATCTATAGAGGAGTTTAGGGGAATCATAACCTTTAGACAGAGTTTACATGATTCTCAGGTAGCAGGCAGCAAAGAACTATGAAGAAGTGGATCAGAGAGCAAACTGCCCTAATGATTAACGCTGAGTATGGGCAAGCTTGGTTTATTTTTGTTCCCTTCTTCCCTCCCGTCTTCCATGATTAATTCTATAATGTTTATACGGATGGTTTCAGAAGCATTTATTTTTCAGGGATTGCTTTTTCCACCCATTTGAACTAAATTAGGTTTAAAAATATGCAACTAGATTTATACTGAAACTTTGTGTATTCGATACTCTTTGAAGAAATGCAATTCTCACAACAGCGATAACAATCACGTCAAATAAATGTGACTGTGCAGGGGCATGAAAGTGGCTTTTTACAGTAGATTCACATTCATAAATAACTATTATGTCAACTTGACATATTTCTTAATTCACTATAATTTAAGTAGAAAGTGAAAGTGTACAAAGGTCAAGAACATTTGAATGGATTTTCACCCATCGGTACTGAATTCTGTTCTATAGAATAGTTTTACTTATATAAAATAGCAATCTATGTATTCTTATTTTTCAAATGTAATATTACAAACTTAGTTTTTTAGTCTCTAAATTTTAAATTTCTCAATTTAAAATTCCATTAACTTTTAGTTTCATTTGAATTCTTTATAGGGTGTATATAATACCAAATATAGAGATAAATATAACAATGAATGGTTGAGATTTATGCAACTATTGTAGGGATGTTTCAGAATTTCTGGATGACAACTGCCATAATAAAGATGCATGCAATGACATTATCTCAACTTTTATGTAAATGTTTTGACATATTAGTAGTTTTCTAGATTAGGATTTGGTAGATAGTATATAATTCAGCATGTTAGAGGAGGCTTTATAATTAGCTGAACAAATTGTTATATTCAATTTTGGATATGAAATCAAGTTTACTTTTCACCATCTATTAAATATGTAGAGAAAAGACAGATTCATGTGCATCCAGTGAGATAATCCAGAATAACTATAAATAAGTAGGGATTATTATAATATGAACATTAATTGAAGTCCAGCTTAGAATATTGCATAGCCAAACAAGTGCTAGAACTGAGAAGAGAACAGTAAGGAATGTTGAACACTTAAGCATTTGACATTAAAGAATGTAGCTCACCAAAAAGACTAAGCAGAAACATCAGTTTAAAAAGCAAGAAGGTGTGTCAGAAAAATCAGAGGGGTTATTTTCCCTTAAGGGAGAAAAAGTGGTCAACAGTATCAAAATTCAACAATGAGATCAAGTAATTTATAAATTGAAAAAATATCTCTGACTTTGTCAGTTGAGTAATCAACACGTGAGTAACTAAATGTTCTTGTTGCAAACAACTTCAGTGGGCAAATCCAAACCAAAGTGTTCGGGATGGGGACCAATATTTTAGACATTTAGTGTCTGGCCTAGTAAAGAGGCAGAGCAATGCTAGCTCTCAACCTTTGTGGGTAAACTACGTAATTCCCTACAGCCCCAAAGTGATTGAATAAATGGCTAAAGGTTTTGCTTATCTGCAAAATGGTCCCGATAATATGATCTGAAAGGATGTTTATTTGTATTTGTAAAGTAGGTAACTTAATGTTGAGTATATTGATAAAATGTCTCACGTGCCCATGTAAAATAACTTACATTAGATGAATGAATTTAACATTTGTTATTCAAAATTGCTTTTTATAAAAATACCTTTAAGGTATTATCATTTTCTGTAAAATTTATTATTTATAGATAATATAGTGTGGTAACATATATTCCACTTATTCCACTTCACTAATAAAATGCTTTTTGTATTCTTTAATTCTCATGAATTAAATCCATAATAAATCATTAATACATGTTGTGTGAGCAAATGAATACCTTTTAATAAGAAGAAGCTTGATTGGAGGCCCTTCCTTCCTCTGTCATTCCTTCCGTTTTTTATGTAATATTTTTTCTTAAAAAAACTCTCTTAATCTACTATTTTTTGAAAATATATGTCAAAAGGGTAAAACTTTACATAGTCCCAGAAAAGGTATGCCTTTTTTTTTTTTTTTTAGACATGTAGCTAACTGAATTACTCTCAGGAGGTTTTAATTTCTCCATCTCAAGGTTCAAGGAATGTAAATGGAGATTATATTACCAATTGGTTACTTGTAATAAAAAAAAAACCAAAACTGTCATCTAGAGGTTTTTTTCCAATCCTCAGGCAGTATTGGATGTGAATATGACTAGTGTAATGTACTAAAAGATTAGGCCAATGTAAAGCAGCATACACTGAAATCTCCCAAGAGAATTCCAAAGCACCATCAGAATTTTCTCACATTGTCATCTTAATATAAAATAATATTTAAATAAACATTTAAATATTACTATTTTAATTTTACAAAAATGCTTTTAAATAATGATATGAATATTGAATTTTATGGATGGCTTTTTAAAGTATGCTAAACTAATTTAACTACTGTTAAATAAAGAATCTAATAGCCATAGCTAATATTCTCAATGTCTTAGTTTTCAAAGAAAGATCAGAAGTAATTTAGTTTAATTTGACTCTACTCCTTTGTATACTTAAAATTCTAACCATAAATAATAACCAAAGATAGATTATCCATAAATAGATGAATAAATATATCATAGATATAGAAAGAGATAGGCCATAATATTTTTCCAAAATACTCTAAAGCTTGTCTCAGTTAAATGGATGCCCAGAACTCTATTATAGACAGATGCAGTAAAAAGTATAGTTGAACCTAGTAGTTGTAGAACTTAAGATAAAAAATATTTACACAATGTAACATTTTAAAAGAATAAACCCTACATTTCTTATTAGAAAGCATGCACAGGTTCACAAATGGCACTGTGATGTTGGCTACCACAAAGCAATTTGGTAATATTGTTGTCCATATTTTAGGATTCATTAATACGTATCTATAATAACTTCTGTAGCTGTAAAAATTCTAGCTAAAAATCAAATTCCATCTCTGCTGTTTCATTAAAGTGAAGTAATATGAATGTGTGTTAATGTGCTAGTAGATTCTAGTCATCTTATAATTATTAGCTATAAACATATAAAGCTTGTCTTATGATAGTGATTTTGTAAGAAACATATTTAAACATTTTAGATATTTCTTCTATTTTTTGAAAGTTTTATACAACAATCTATAAATACATAGGTTAATTTCCAGAAATTTTTTCCTCCATTGAAATATTCCGTACATTTTCAGCTCTCCTAAAGGAATTATTAAATCTTTACTGAATACACACAATCTTTTACAATCTTCAGTAAAATCTTTACTGAATTTACACAAATTGTTTAGAAATGTATTTTATCTATGGATATAATGTTCATTTTCATGATGGAGAATCAAATAAACAAACCAAAAATAGAACAACAGATACAGTGGACATTATTAATGAGGACCTTATTTTCAGCAAAATAACTTCAAATACTACAAACTGCAGCCTTGGGACTGCAGACAAAAGGGCACCCATATTTAGAGAACCATTGATTTGAAACATGACACTCTTTAAACTTTGAAAAATAGTTTGAAGGTGATCACTGTCTCAGGATTAAGCTATCCTCACCTTTAGAAGAAGAGGTTTAACTTTATAGAAAACAATATATAAGGAAATGTAGCAGGTGGAAGGTTGTACTATCTTCTCAAAATAGCTGATTTCCTTACTGCCACACAAAAACAGGGTCTATCAAAACTAAGTAATAAAGGGATTGGATCATAGAAGTTATAAAAATGTATTTTATAGCTAGCTATCAAATTTTAGCTTAGGAAATATAAATATGTATTTATATTAATAATATGATAAAAAATAATACTAATAATTGATCTTTTAAATAATCTTTTAAAATCTATTTTAGATTGTCTTGTCAAGTATTTTGTTGTCATTTTCCATTTCATAATGGTATGATGTACCCCTTTCAATACTTTTCTTCCCCAATATCACCTACTCTTACATTATTATTCAAAATAATATGGGTTTCATCTGTGTTTTTACGGTAATAATTTACTGTAAAACCGCATAATTCATACAGTGTAATATTTTGTGTATGCATATGTTACTTGAAATTATATCCCGGTGCAATCAGCTTTCTCAAGAAGCCGTATTTGAGCATTGGAGAATGTCATCTAGAATTTATGAGAAAGGCCACAGTTTAGCGGCTAGTACTACAAGCATTTCAGCTTTCTTTAATTTTGATTAACATGAGATGATTTGTTAATTAGCTTAGTGAATCTAATGTGTGAGTGAGTATTGGTATAATTAAAATTAATGGCTTATTATTATCAATATTATAAATGAGTAATCATTGTCGAAATGAAGAGTTTTCATAATACGTGGATTGGTTGGCCAGAACGTTTTTGCGGTGATACAAATTTTTACAAATGTGAAATAAGAATCTGGCCAAGCCGATAACCTTTATCTTTCAGAATGGCGTCCAAGTTTTACATTCTAATTCTGATTTAATTTTTGTTACTTTTGGCTACCACAGCGGCTCAGCAAGCTTTACTTCCTCCGTGGTCTTGTGTTCAGTGTGGCCTTTCGTTTGAAGTACGTCTTGTTTCTTAGTGATATCTATGGGATCAATAGTCCCTTGCGTCTGCTCTATCAGTACTTTTTCCTTGGGAAACCTTTTCATGCCAGATGTATTTAGAGCACTTAAAAGGTGAGACACTGGAGGCTTCAAGAAACACACAAACTATATTGTATGAGCTGTTGTGTACCTTCCTTGGAAATAAGTTTTTTAAAAATACATGCATGATTTGCAAAAATTGTTCTGAAATTTGTTTTTGTAATGAACATGATACCATGTTGTAGGGGCAGTTGCTAACCTTCTCCAGCTTTACACATAACCATGCTGTTGAGTACATCAAATGGAAATGGATAAGAAAAAGTACCAAGCAACTATGGCTA
This sequence comes from Pongo pygmaeus, assembly GCF_028885625.2. Classification (NCBI taxonomy): domain Eukaryota; kingdom Metazoa; phylum Chordata; class Mammalia; order Primates; family Hominidae; genus Pongo; species Pongo pygmaeus. Next base: position 12,597,920 of record NC_085930.1, on the reverse strand, counting down.
GTTTATTCTTCTAAATAAAGATTCACTTGGTAATTTAAATATGCCTCTAATCTGGAGAATGTCAATGAGGAAAACGTAAAATTCATTTATATAATAATTCAGTTTTAGAGTAATTTTATTAAAACTTGTGATAAACTTTATTTTATGTGAAAAATGATTATGTTAGTTCTGCAATTTCAAGAGAAAAGTCAGGAAATTTCCACTTTTCTATATAGAAGATAATTTACCATTTAAAAATATTAATATCATTGTGGATTTAAATTGTTTTCATTCTGACATTACTTAAATGTGAAAAAAACTATAATCATTATATCCTATTTAGGTTTATAACTCTTATGTAATAAAAAGATCATAAAATTGATAGAAATTTTTGACAACAAATAATTAAATGTTAATGAATTTTATCATTAAAATTTTATATGAATATTAACAGAATCACCTAAGTCTAAATCATTATTTCATAATAATAAATATATGCATTTACACTTTTATTTTTAATTAGTTTTTATGTTTTTAACTATCATGAGAAACCATCTCTTGGGTCTCTATTTTTTTAGGTTACTATTACTTTCCCACTTTAAAACATATATTATAAATACTGATCTATTTTGCAACTAGTATGCCAAATTATAAAAAAATTATGTATATATTTGCATTTAAGTATAATATAGATATTCCAATTTTCTTCATTATATATTTACAATAGTATAATGACATAAATGTCATGAAGTATTATGACAATTTTGAAATAGATATAAAGACAGATTCATTTATAATTTAAAAATATAACCTAATTAACGCCTTCTGTATATTGACATCATTATTTCTTCTTGAAAAACATTCAGCATCATTATTTCTTCTTGAAAGAACCAAATTAAGAAGTCCCATTATCTCATGAGACTTATAGTTCAATGGGTGAGGGAAACAACCAACATTAAAGACATTGCTGCCTAGTATAGTTATACACACTGATAGCTGATATTAGTAAATAATTCATGTATTTGCAGTGCAAATATAGGACTGACTACTACATAGACTCACATAACTTGCACAATCAACAGTATGATTTTTATCAACATTCCAAAAAATTATTTGACCCTTAAAAAACATGATTTATGGCCTGGCACAGTGGCTCACGCCTGTAATCCCAGCAATCTGGGAGGCCGAGGCGGGCAGATCACTTGAGGTCAGGAGTCTGAGACCAGCCTGGCCAACATGATGAAACCCCTTCTCTACTAAAAATACAAAAATTAGCTGGGCGTGGTCTCAGGTGCCTGTAATCCCAGCTACCGAGGAGGCTGAGGCAGGAGAATAATTTGAACCTGAGAGCTGAAGGTTGCAGTGAACTGAGATCATACCACTACACTCCAGTCCGGGTGATAAAGCAAGATTGCATCCCAAAAATAAATAAATAAATAAACAAACAAAGTGATTTATTCTCTAAATCCACTTGTTATTTTGTCCTAATTCTTGTCAACATATAATTTTCCTGAGGTCAAATCAAATTGTCAATTAAAAACAAATTAAGAAAATTGTGTCTTCTATGGAAATATCTCTTAAGTGAAAGTAATCACTGCATAAGAGGAGGATTTCTTTAGAACTCACAAAAGCATTCACCAGAAGCCTAGTGGCAGATGACCTATGGTTGTCCTTCTGACAAAGGATATGACTTCCTAAAAGCTGTTGGGCATGCTTACCAGCTTGTTGAATGTTAATGGATGTCAATTTAGAGTAGCCACTGCAGGAATAAAATACTAATTCAGAAAACATTTTTGGGCATCTACATTTTATGGAAGCATTTGATTTTAATATAGTTTCCTACATAATTGAGCAAATAAGTGTTTATTTTAGACTACACTTAAAAAGAAAAGCATTTCCTTGAAACTTGAGAATATCTAATTGGACCCCAGTTTGAAGTAACTATTTTCAGAAGTAAAATACCTTAAATATAATTTTATTGTGACTTGTTTGCAAAACATGAGGAGACATCTTATGTTAATTGTAGAATCTTTACTTTGAAGAAATCATTTTATGTCTTAATTTTACTTTTGGCATACTAAGAAAATGTATTTTTTGGCATACTAAGAAAATGTATTTTTTGTCATTTTTGTGTGAGTGGTATTATCAAAGAAAAAGAAAAAATATATTAAAGAAAATGTCTATTACATGATGTGTTACTTTTCATAAAGCAGAAAATCAGCTACACTGTAAATTAACATCCTTCTGATTTTTAAATCTGATTTTGATCTCACTCTCAGATGTATCAAGGGAAATTTTGCTGAGTACAACCAGTGAAACCAATAGCAAAGGGTTCCTTTTAGGTTTGCTGCTTGTCAACAATCAGGAATATTGTTGCATGTCTACTTCATGAATAACTCTTTGGCTCTTTTCACTTACATACCAGATGCTGGTTTATTTTCATCTTATTTTCTTGATTCTTTCAACTTTATAGACCAAATAAATAACACTATACTCATAACTTCTAAAATGTAAAAAAAAAAAACACTGATTTTTTTATATGCTGTTAATTTGGGATATGAGAGATAGAAAATGAATTTTTGTGCATTTGTGTATATGGAATAAGACGATGTTTAAAGTAAGGTAACTGTATTAGTTAGGAGTTTGTAAGAGAAAGAGAACTAATAGGATATACACATGTATTTGTGTTTGGGTGTTGGAGGAGTGTTGCGGGGGGAGAAAGAGATAGATAGAGAGCGAGAGAGAGAGACTTACGTTAAGCAATTTGTTGGCTCATGTGATTGTGAGGACTAAAAAGTCTGAAATCTTCCCAATAGGTGGTAGGCTGGAAATTCTGGCAAGAGCTGATGTTGTAGTCTTGAGTTGAAGGCCGAGAAGTCCATGCAGAATTTCTGTGTTGAAGTGTAGAGATAAAATTATTTCCCTCTTGAGGGATCTGTCTTTTCTCTTAAGGCCTCAATTGTTTGGATGAAGTTCACTCATATTATGTAGATAGTCTTCTTTACTCAAATTTTGATTTAAATATGAATAACATCTAAAAATTATCTCCACAGCAAAACCTAGATTGCTGTTTGACCAGAAACTGGGAACCAAGGTCTAACAAAGTTGACACATAAAATTAACCAACACAGTGTACCCTTTGTGAACTTGGTACCCATACATATCTCCTTAAACCATATTTCATCTCAAAGTAAAGACAATTAAGGACAAGGTTACCCTCAGCCTAACATGATACAATTACCCTGTGTACAACTTAAAACACACTATCCCATTTCCCAAAAGAAGATGCAAAGTTCTTGGGTAAAACATCCATCATAAGGAAGAAATGCTAATAACAATCATAGTCCTTGTTTCTGCAACTGGTCATTGTGGCCATAGCTGGCATTTGTAGCTACCTTCTTTATCTTCTTCCAGTATACATTCTATATTCTCTTTGCCCTCAGCAAGTACCTTAGCTGCTGGTTCTTTATCTGGCAAAGTGATTGAAAACACACTAATCCCTTCCCAAGAGCCTTCAACTCAAGACTGCAACATTAACTCGTGAGAATTTCCAGCCTGTCACCTACAGGGAAGACTTCAGACTTGTGTAGATTATGTTTGTTAATTTTATACATCAACTTTGTTAGACTATGGACCCCAATATATGGTCAAACAGCAATCTAGTGTGAAGATGAATGTATATAGAAAGAAAATATCTTTGATTTCTTCTCTCTCTCCTCCTAATCATAGAATTGTGAGGTTTACACTTCTTCTGATATCTTACAACTTAAATACTATGATGTAAAATTAACAACACTTAAATACTAACATAATGCCAATATCTCTCATATTACATGACAAAAAATAAGAGGTCAGTGAAACCAGATACATTCGCTTAATATATGCCTATATATACACAAACATATTCATAACAAAATTGGGAGAAAATACTCATGACTATTACAGTCCTTGTTTCTGTGACTGGTCATGTGGTCATAGCTAGTATGTATAACTACCTTCTTCTACTACCCATTTTGTATTCCTTTTGCCTTCAGCAAGCACCTTGGCTGGTCATGACTTTTTACCTGATGGGGTGACCCAAACCTTCACTCTTGAAGAATCTGTGCTATTAGTTGTCCTATCTTGGACTGTTACAGTTTTCCATTAATTTTAATCATGGGGCTTCATAGTACCCAGATTTACTATGAGGGATCTCCTGTATTCAGACATACTCTTCCTTACCTTCATTGTGAACAAGCAATTCACTTCCCCTTGGTACTACAACTAGTACAGCACCTTCTTCTTCTTTTTTTTTTTTTTTTTTTATGAGGAGCCCAAAGTGGCTAGTAGCAATCTTAACTTCTAATTCAATGTAATCATTGTTGCATCTTTTGATGAAAGTATTTCTTCTTTTAGAACTATGTTTCTGGGCCAGTCCTCTGCTGGCCTAGAGGACTTAGTTCTAAAAGGAGAAATACTTTGTAGGAACAGAAAGCAAGAATTTTGCTATAGGATCTCTAGAGGTAATAGCAAGTGTTACAACTCCCATTTCCAGTACTTGATTCTTGGACCATAAGTTCCAGCTATGGGAGAAACAGCACCACACACTGAATGCTTATTTAGAGTATAGATAAATGACAGATAACTGTTTCATCCCTGAAAGGTACTGCCACCCATCTTGTGTTGTAACTTAGTCTTCAAAAGGCCATTTGAGACAGGGTGCAGTGGCTCCACCTGTAATTCCAGCACTTTGGGAGGCTGAGGGAGGCGGATCACCTGAGGTCAGGAGTTTGTGACCAGCCTGGCCAACATGATGAAACCCTGTCTCTACTAAAAACACAAAAATTAGCCTGGCGTGGTGGCAGGAGCCTGTAATCCCAGCTACTCAGCAGGCTGAGGCAAGAGAATCACTTGAACCCAGGAGGCGGAGGTTGCAGTGAGCTGAGATTGTGCCATTTCACTCCAGCCTGGGCAACAAGAGTGAAACTCCATCTCAAAAAAAAAAAAAAGAAAAAAGAAAAAAAAAAGCCATTTGACACATACATCTTCCCAGGATCTCTTTTGTTTTGTTTGTTTTTGTTTTCATTGATTTTCTGATTATTTTCCTTACAAACTCCTGGTCTTTCGGTAAACCATTGGCCACAGCCCTTGTACTGCTATATAATCACATATGTGGCTATTTTTCTTTCCAAGCAAAATAAACAACCAGGTACATTTACCAGTTTTTAGCGTTGTGCAGAAAAACACCCAATTCTACAACTTGCCCTTTCTTGTAGTACCTACATTTTGCATAGAACCTTCTGTGAACTAGGCCTGAGTTTATCTTCCTCTGTCAACTGATAGTAGGGAACTTCGCTTAATGTTGCAGGGACAGGCTAGGAGAAAAACATCAGTGTAGCAGGAGTGGGAGCCGTACACATTTGGACTACTTCATGTAACTTGCTTGTGCCTTTGGGGCCTGCTCAAACCTGATCTCATATTTACCTTCTACATTCAATGATAGAGTGCCTCTGTGCACACCCAACTTAATGGCTTGTTGGGTCAGACAACACACAGTTAATAATGGGCAGCTCAGCTCACATAATAACTTGATGGTCCATGGTTAAGGGTTCAGTCTCTACTAAATCATAGTAGTCAGGAAAAAGGTGTTTCTCAAAAGAGAAGGAGTTTTCTGCACAAGAAGGCAGGGACATGCTTCAATATTCTAAGGGAATACCTTGTGGTTCACTTATAGCAGCCTGCCAAAAACTCCAAACAGCATCTCTGTCTGCCATTAAAATTTCAAGAATCCGTTGATCTGCTGGATCATATTGCCAAAGTGGCAGAGCAGTATTTATGAAAGCCAAGATCTATTGCAGAGTCTTCTTTTGTGCTGGGTCTCACTCAATACTAGCAGCTTTTTGGGTAAGTCAGGAAGTAGGCCAAATAACATATCAAAATGAGCAAAATGAGGAATATGTGCTTTTTTTTTTTTTTTTTTTTTTTTTTTTTGACACAGAGTATTGCACTGTCGCCTGGGCTGGAGTGCAACAGCACGATCTTGGCTCACTGCAACCTCCGCCTCCCAGGTTCAAGCGATTCTCCTGCCTCAGCTTCCTGAGTAGCTGGGATTACAGGCATGTGCCACCACACCCGGCTAAGTTTTTGTATTTTTAGTAGAGACAGGGTTTCACTATGTTGCCCAGGCTAGTCTTGAAACCCTGACCTTGTGATCCGCCCACCTCGGCTTCCCAAAGGGCTAGGATCACAGGCGTGAGTCACCGTGCCAGGCCAGGAATATGTTTTTGAATCTTGGCAAAATGTCATCCCTGTTATAAAATGACAGACAGCTTTGTGGAACTATGTTCTGTTGGTTGAAAAGTAATATATGTAAGGGACAAACCTGGATGTTTAGCTGAAGTATATTTTAATAAAAGGGTTGAAAGCAAAACCTGGTTTCTTCTTGTTTATTGTAGCTGAATTCCTGAAAAGGGATGCAGTGAAGAAAGAATTTTTAAGCAAAAAGAAACCAGAACTTGAAGAGTTAACCATTCTCAGCCTATTATCTTGCAAAAAGTAAAGTTATGCTTTAGAGATAATACCAAAGGTATGGCTGGACAACATTTTGCTAAAGGGATTTGTTGTGTGATGATAGATAATCAACCATCTAAGTAGAAATGCTCAAGTTTGGGACTGAAAAGGATGGACAGAGAGGGGATGACATGAAGGAGGGCTGTCAGACTTCTGAAAATCTATAGGCGGAAAATAGGCATACATGGCTATTCGGTCACAAGCACATGTTATCCTTCCAGAACAGAAAAGGATGACGCCAAAGATGGTTCAGAGTCTGGGGTGGGAGGGGTTGCTAATGCATCCAAAGGCCTGGAGAATACAGACTCAAAGGATAGGACCATATCTCCCTAAATTCCAGGGGGCCAGGCTACTTCCTATGGCTGAGTAGCCCTAGTGGGCCCAGAAGATGAGGCTACCACCTTGTTGGGCATGGAGAACAGAACATCAGGCCCAAGAGGGTTGTTCTAAAGTCTTAATATCTAAAAGAATTTGTCCTGCTAGGTTTTAGATTTGCTTGATGCCCATGACCCCTTGCTCCCTTTCAATTTCTCCCTTTTGGAATTGGAACATCATCCAATGCCTGTCTCATGATTCTATTTTCAAGTAGATAATGTGTCTGGATTCACAGATTTTCAGCTGGAAAGAAATTTAGCCTCAGGATGAATCATACCTTGAGTCTTACTCACACCTTAAATAGATGATATTTAAATGAGATTATTGGATTTAGAGTTGATATAGAATCAGCTATGACTTTTCAGGATGTTGAAATAGGGTGAATCCATTTTGCATGTGAGAAGGATGTATATATTTTAAGGGAAAAGGGAGTGGTGCTATGGGTTGCATGGTGTTTCCCTATGTTTACTTTTGTGTTGCTAAAATAGAATAACAGAGACTGGGCAATTTATAATGGACATAAAGTTATTGATCACAGGTCTGGAGATTGGGAAGTCCAAGATCAAGACACTAGCATCTGGCGAGGGCCTTCTTGCTGTGTCATCTTGTGGTGCAAGGTGGAAGGGCAAAGTGAGGACAAGAAGAACAAACGGTGGCAAATTCCCTTTTATATAATGAACCCACTGCTGTGATAATGATATTAATCCATTTACTCCACCCTCATGGCCTAACCCTCTCTCATTAGTCCCCACCTCCCATTGGGGATTAAGTTTCCAACCTATAATTTTGGGGGAACACACTGCATTGGGGATTAAGTTTCCAACCTGTAATTTGGGGGAACACACTCAAATCATAGCACCTCCAACACTTACATGCTAAAGTCCTAAACTCCAGTATCTCCAAATGTGATCGTATTTGGAGATACGGTCATTGCAAATGTAATTGGTTAAGTTAAAATGATGTTATTAGAGTGGGTCCTCGTTCAACATGACTGGTGTTATTATAAGAAGGGAAATTGGAGTATACAGACAGACATAAAGAAAAGAGAGACAACGTGAAGATGCGGAGAAAGCTGTCTACAAGACAAGAAGAGAGTCTTGGAACAGATTCTTGCCTCACAGTTTTTAGAAGAAACCAACATGGCTCATACCTTGATTTCGGGCTTCTGGCTTGTGAAATTTTGAGACAATAAATTTCTGTTGTATAAATCACTCACTCTGAGGTACCTTGTTATTGTAGTACTAGCAAATTAATCCAGTGTGTAACGTCTTCATATTCATCATATAAAATTTATTTAATTAAAAATTTGGGATATTTTAAATAGTTCACAATTCAATTCTTCAATTATTTTATTATTCAAGGTATTTGATAATTAAGAAAATATTACAAAAATCATAACACAGTAACGTCTATTTGACCCACGCTTTCTAGTTTGAGTTTAAATATCAATGCATATTTATAGACTATTTCCCCTACTTTCCCACTTACCATATTATTATACTTGAGGAAATTATGTAAAATTAAATGAATATATTATGACAATTTTAAAAGCTCATATTTTGAGGTTAATATATATATAATCCTAAAAAATCTCACAAATATATAAATACATATTGATATGTTCCATTATTACCTAATGATAAATTACTAGAAATTAGCACAAATATTCTTCTTTGGATACATATTTTAATACTTTGCTTTCTCAATATTTGCACAGCTTATTCCTGATACTAACAATATGGCCATGTCATTTTTGACTATTTATTCAGCCTTGAAAATGTCACTTTAAAAAACCATGTTTGCTTAAACATTTAAAAATTGTTGTTATTGTTTTAATTAACATATGGTTAATTGCTAAAAACCCAGGGACATTATGATTTTAAAAATATATAGATCAAAGTCACTTGATACTTTACGACTAAGCTTACAACTATACAGTGAATTTTATTAAGAGAGATTTAATTTTCTCCAACACTATACCACTGGAAAATATGTGCATGATCTTGGGGGTAATAAAGCAGAATATATTACGCTTTAGGTCACATGAATATGTGCTGACTATGTTTGATGAGGATAAAGAAAATTTTCACTGAGTGAAGAAATACATATTAAAGAATTAATTGCCTAGTGGCTAATCTAAAATTGGTGGATTTGAGGCTGTCTATCAGCTTGATAAAATTATGCTTGCAAAATCAAAACTTAGATTGTGGACCACTAGGGGAAAATTGGGAGAGGCAGTTATTTTAAATGAGATCATGATGTTTTAGCTTCCTCAGGATTCTTAGAGATATATGAGAGTATTTTATAATATTACATTAAAATTTCTAAACATGATCATTTGGAACATATTCCAAACATAAATTTGATTTCAGCCTTCTCTTCCCTCTGGTTCACTGCTTCTAATGGTTATCCTTCCATTCATTTTACCTTGACATAATCTATTCCTCTCAATGTTATATTCTGATTTATAAAACTTAGGAAAATCTCTTAAAGTTTTTGTTTTCCAAGAATGCTTTAAGGAGAGAGCAACTTCTGCAGAAAGCATGTAAAATACAGTTAAAAAAAAAGAAAAAAAATGCATATATATATATATATATGTGCCTAAAACCAAACATGAAAGAGAGGATATTAATTTGAATATTTTGCCACTATTTAAAAATTATCTGCCACACTTGGAGCAAAAGGGTGAGAGTAGTTAAGTGAGCACCTCACCTGGGACATACTGTCAATCTTTCCATCGACATCTTGGGGACACAGCAGTGAAAGCCTCATTTCTAAGAACTATAACCCTTTTCTCAGCTCTCCTGAGCAACAGCTACCATATGCCCCACACTCTCGTGGGTCTCCTCAGCACTAGTCTCTCATTTGCTGGTTTTGTTAATCTACATATAGAATTTGTTAATTCTACATATAGAATTACATGTTGCATACTGCCTCTGTTAGCATTAATTCTTTTTTTAACCCAAATATCTAATACTTGGACAATGAAACTCACTGGACCATTGTTTTCATCAGCTTTCTCCAGGGAGAACCAATAGGATATATATAGAGAGAGATGAAAAGTAAATGTATTATGAGAATTGGTTCACTTGAATACAGACACTCAGAAGTCCCACAGTAGGCCATCTTTAACCTGTCGAATAAGGAAATCTGGTAGCCTGGCTCAATCCAAGCCTCAGACACAGGTAACCTGATGGAGTAATCCTCAATCCAAGACTGATGCCTAAGAGGCAGGAGCAGGCGCTGCTTATGTGAGCACCGGAGTACAAAGGCCAGAGAACCTGGAGCTCTGTGTACAAGGGCAGGAGAAAAGGGGTATCAGAAATCCAGCAAAGATAGTAAATTTGTTCTTTCTCCACCTTTTTGTTCCATCCAGCCCTCACTGATTGAAAGGTGCCTGGCCACATTGAGTGTGAATCTTCCCCACTCATTCCACTGACTCAAAAGCCAGTCTCCTCTGGAAACACCCTCACAGACATCCCTGGGGCAGCCCAATTATTTTAATCAAAACCAGAACCACCTGGCTTTCCCTTCAGCCGAAGAGAGACATGCTCGGTGCCAACCGAAGCATTGAGAGTAATTAAAGCTTTACCAGCTATCTGAGTAGCCCTTAATCCAATCAAGTTGACACCCAAAATCAATCATCGCAACCATGAAGAGTAATCAACCCAATGTTTTTATCAAATATATTAAATCTAAGCAGCTCACATAAGTGAACAAGAACATAAACACATGCCCCAAAATGCAGTTTATAATTAATTGAATCTAATATCTTTATAATGAAGAATATGTATCTTGAAACTTATTTGTTACTCGAAATTACTGACAAAGTTGGGCTATGCATGAATCTAGCTGCATTTACCATGAGGCATTTACTACCTGTTTTAGAGGAAATGCTCAGATGCGAAGTTTAATACTTATCAGGTAGAGTTCAGGGCTTATGAAATTTATCACTGCAAGTAAATAAATCTGTTACCAGTTGCCTTTTGCAATATTGCAAACTATTTGAGGGCAATTACACAGTATTATTTATCCTTATTATGCCACTGACAAATGTAGCATCTGTTAAATGGTAAAAACTCAGCTCATGTTATTTTTATTAAATAAGACAGTTATGCATCTTAGGTTCTATAAATACATATGAATATTGATTTTGATCCTTTATATAATGTTATTTAAATGTGTGTAGATCATTATATTTATAAAAAAAATTTGGGGGAAATTTTAAATTATATATTTCAATAGTTTTAGATTGAGCTATTATATGCATTAAGACATTCTGTTAATTCATAAAACAGAATATTGAGGTGGGAAATACGTTAAATACTTTTGATAACAATGTCATTTTTATATGGTCGTAACATTTTATATGGTTCTAACATAGAACCTTTGATATGGGTCTTAATTTGTCTTGTGAACATTAGTAAAGGAAAAATTTTTTTTAAGTCACTGTATCCACAAGTCTCAACAGAGTGTCAAATACATGTCATGTGCCCAATAAATCTTTGTTATACGTGCACATAGGAATGAGTATAAACATATTCAAAAACAAATAAAAATACACTTAATCATCAGGAAATTAATACTATAGTGGAAGAATCTAAACATCAATATTTAAGTGAAAGTATAAGCTATAGTGAGAGAAGAAAAATATTTAAATGTGTAATAAATGAGCAAAATTTACTGTGACAGGTAAATATGATATATATTTTAAGAGAAAGAGGTAATCAATATTTTCTATAAAATGAAGTGAATGAGAAGGCATAGAGTTACTGAGATGGAAAAATTTGACTTTTATGATATAAGCATGAACTAAAACCAAAATGTTAGGAAAACAAAATACAATGAAGCAATGACTAAATTTATATCAAGAAATTAGACAAAATATTCTACAAAAGAGTTAGGTAATACCACTAGAAATGTCAGAGAAAAGAAAAATATAAAGACCAAGTCCAATTAATTCCATCAATATAAGGATAATTCAACATCAAGAAATATTTAACATAATTCTTTACAACAATATATCATGAACAAAATCAGATTAATGACTGTTGAAAAGATAGTTAATAAAGATAAATAGCTGCTTGTAACTGACAAAACATGAGCCGAACAGTAGCAGAAAGAACATACTTTTAAAAATTAACCACACAGATCAAACTAAATTCTAATGTACAAGAAATTACTTCGATTTCCATATAGTGGTATGCACATGGAAACATTTCTCAACATTTTTTGAAAGTGCTGATTAGTAAAGTGACAGAACTATTCTTTAAAATCTATACTTTTAGAAAAAAAAATGGACATGATAGCATAGAGGCAAAAGCCAAGAAGCTCAACCGTATCAAAAGTATAAAAAATTGTATAAGAAGGCTGAATTTAGAGAATCCATATATAAAAAAAGAGATATAAGTATATTGATAGGTACATTTTATCTATTAAATCATTAAGTAGTTGAAATGGAAATAAAAATTATATGCACTATATAATATTGACAAAATGCTCAAATCATACTCATGGATTTTAAAATCTGATTCTGCATTTGTAGTGCTCCAGGTGTTTGGCAGAAACAAATGCAAATTCTTTATTTAAGAAGACAGCTTTACACTTTCCAACTAGGATTTAGGGAATTCCTACAAGCAGTAGGACATGACAATGAACAGAACACAAAATAACAAAACTAAGCACAAGGGAAAAAAGGCACCATGAGTGAGAAAACAAAAATGTAAACAACAACAATAAAACAGATGTTAGACTGGTCCTTGAATATTTCAAATAATAAAACTATCTGACAGACTGTAAGCAACTATGGTCACCAAGTCTAAAAATATTTTTCTAAAAACATTGAAAGTACCTACAGATATCAGAATATTTGGAAAAGTGTCATAGCAGATATAAAAACAAAAAGAATCAAATAGAACTTATAGAATTGCAAAATACAATAAAGAAATGATGAATGTTTTTTATCAATAGTTTGGACATAGTTGAGAGAAAATTAATCAACTGATAGAAATATTAGAAGAACATATGTAACTTACCTGCACGTTGCGCACATGTACCATAGAGCCTAAAGTATAATAATAATAATAATAATAATAATAATAATAATAAAAAGAAAAAAAAAGAAATATTAGAAGAAATTATGCAGAATTCAACAAAGAGAAACACACAGGTTGAAATACATAAAAGAGAAGTTAACAGATGAGGAAGAAAGTTGTATATGTTTTAGGCAATATATTTTATGGGTACTGAAGATTAAGAGAGACAGAGGGACAGATAGAGAGAAAGAAAGAGACAGAGATATATGGAGACAGAGGTTGAGAAGCAATAATGGCTAAGATTAATCCCCCACCAAACATTAATGTATGGATAAATGTTAACTAACTTTGGTATTTTAAAACAATTGCACTGATTTTTGGCTGCTTAAAATTATAAATATGTAGGAGTATGTATGTGTTTGTGTGTATGCCAGAAATAAATAAGTGGAATCAAATTGCCATAAGATTTGTGTGAAAGAAGAATGAAAATATCAGTTTTAAACTTCGATTAAATATATGATGTTATATCTAAAATAATGTTTAAAAATGAATATTCAAGATAACTTAACTAATTAGACATTTTTCTATCAGTTATCTGTATTTGTTGAGCATCACCCTAAAATTTAGTGACTTAGAACAGCTGTAATTATATATTCTCTTTTATAATATCGCAGGTCAAGAATTAGAGTGTCTCATCTGGGCCATTCTGGCTCAGGATTGATCATGAGGTTGCAGTATAATAATGTCTGAGATTGGAGTTATCTCAAAGTCTTTTACATTTACGTATTTTGTAATTGGGATGATAAGACAGAAACAGCTCAGGCCTGAAACCTCTGAGGCTCTTCAGGAATCTCTACCTTTACATAGACTCTCCGTTGTGATCTAGCCAGCACTGGAGGTTTAGCATAGACAGAGGCTCAGAGTTACCAAATGTGTTCCTGAGAGTTAGCCAGGTGGAATTTATATCACCTTCTATTTCTTTCAATACATACTGTTTCCTGAGTTATACATACCACCATGGATTAAGGAGAAGGAACTTAGGCCTTATCTCTCAAAGGAGAAGCATCCGAGTTTCTGAAGTCTTCCTTTCTTTTTAATTTTTAGTATGCTGGGACCCAAAAAAATGCATGACCTCTGCAACTTCTGAAAGGCCCTGATTGGTGTATGCATGTGTGTGTGTGTGTGTGTGTATGTGTGTGTGTGAGATTATATAACAGAACAACTGTTCTCACATATGCACATACATTTATGAGAATAGCCATCAGAACAAAGTTTGTAATAGCATTGAAATAGAAACAGTCCAACTATATAAGAAAGGAAAATAAATCGTGGCATATTCTCCCACTAGAATTCAATACAACATAGAAAATAAATAAGTCACGTGTTCAACTACACAGATACATTTCACTACATAATGTGGTGCAAAAGAAGCACATGACCAAAGAATAGCCAAATTACAATTTCATTCCTGTAAGATAAAAAGAGATGAAACTAAGATACATTGTTTAGTAAATGCATCTATCTAGTTGTACAATATAAAGAAGAGCGAAGACTGTATTTTCATATTTTCGTAACTGCTGAGACTGCAATTACCAATGAGGGAAGGAGAGAGTTAGGTTATCCAGGAGGGATCATGTGTGAAGAGACTGCCCTTTGCACTGGGAGGTAACTGCATTCACCTTGAGGCTCTCCCTAATTTGATTGTAGTGTCCTTGGTAACAGAGAATATATATTGAACATTTAATGTTAATTCTGTTTTCCTATCATGTTTCTACTGGCTCTGAATTGCCTAAATTTGAGAAAGTGAGATGTAGGTTTTGATGTTTAAGAAATTTAGCTTTATAAATAAGGTAGCTGGATACTCTGCCTCAGTTACTTTCTTTGGTCTCTGTGTTTCATTAAAGATACAGCCTGTCTGGGAGCAGTGGCTCATGCCTGTATCCCAGCACTTTGGGAGGCCGAGGTGGGTGGATCACCTGAGGTCGCGAGTTCGAGACCAGCCTGACCAACATGGAGAAATCTTGTCTCTACTAAAAATACAAAATTAGCCAAGTGTGGTGGCAGGCGCCTGTAATCCCAGCTACTCGGGAGGCTGAGGCAGGGGAATCGCTTGAATCCTGGAGGCGGAGGTTGCCCAGATCACACCACTGCACTCCAGCCTGGGCAACAAAAGTGAAACATCGTCTCAAAAAAAAAAAAAAAAATGAGGCTTGTTAGATTGTGTAATAAATGAGGTCCATTGTTATCAACTGACATCTTAAGCATATTGTCACTAGGTCGCTAGCACATATGTAATTAGGCATGTTTCAATTTCAGCAATTTTATTCTGAAGTGTTTCATAATTAAGGAGACCTCTCTCTGTCTCCCTCTCTCCACTCTCTCTTTGTCTCTCTCTCTGTCCTCCGTCTCTTTCTCTCCTTCCCCCAACAAAATATATTTTTAATCTTTCATGCATTCATATCCTTTCTTCAGTCCCACATGGGCCTTCTTTAGGCTATGTCAAATCACAAGCAAATCAACACTCATTTGCTTTTCCTCATTCCAGTATCACCACTTCTAATTCTTAGAATGTTTTTCAAAAACAAATTTCTCTTCTCATGTACACATGTAGCACATTTTCCTCTTATTTTATTTATCTGATAATTTGGTGTAATATTTGAAAGTCGGGGTTTA
This sequence comes from Pongo pygmaeus, assembly GCF_028885625.2. Lineage (NCBI taxonomy): Eukaryota > Metazoa > Chordata > Mammalia > Primates > Hominidae > Pongo > Pongo pygmaeus. The sequence goes on along the minus strand of NC_085930.1, from coordinate 12,582,309 downwards.
TATTGCAGGCTTTAATAACCATATTGTAATTAAAGACCTAATGAAAACTGTAGCCACGAACAATATAGATTTGTAATGTCTGTCTTTTTAAAGGCTTAAAGCCCTTTATATTCTTTCGTATTTTCTGGTCTAGGCAATCTTTCCTACTAAAAATTAATAGTTTGAACATGAAAGTAGAAGTGGTTTAATCCAACAACAGGTTTTTAACTAAGTTTTTTACTGCTTGGCAACCCATAGAAAATGAGATTGGACCATAGCACTATTGAGATATTTTAAAGTTATTATATTGCACAATAAATAAGTCTCTGGTAGATTTGTCCAGTAAGTTAAAAATCTTACTATGACGATGATTTTATGGAAGAAGGGAAGAAAATGGTTAGTGGGTAACTAGTGTTTGTTGGAAGAGTCTGAACATTACTTGCATGTTAACCAATAGTATTTGCAATTGCCGTCTCCTTCTTTCACGTGCTTGATCTGTACACTTCTCTATTCTTGGATAAGATGTGCTTTTTTATATTTTGGGGTGCTTTTCCTTTAGACCTATGGCTCGGTCTGGGTCTCTAGAACCATGAGGTTTTTTGGATTCTATCGATTTCTCTTGTTCTTGGATTTATTTCATGCTTGGGTCCTGAGTGAATACCTAAGATTCAAACACTGGACTAGGTATGTGCAGTTCAAAAGCAATTATAAGAGGACAGAGTAGAGAATAGAGGAAGCATTTGTCTTAAGTGGCCTTAAATACTTTCAAAGGGGAAATATCTCAAAATAAGGAAGGAAAATGAGAAAGGAAATTTACAAGCTAAATTAACAAGAGACCGATTAGTTTATGCAATATGCCCGGGAACTTCCAGAGAGACTATGAGATTTGAGATTAAATCATGCATGGAGCCGGTGACTCTTTAAAAATTAGCCAATTATGTTATTCACTGAATGTGTTGATGATCTAAGAATTTTTAATGCTCTTACACTAATGAAATTGCAGCACTATATTAGAATCTGCAGGGATGCTAGCTTCATGTATATATATACATATATATTCGGACATTGAGTCCAGAGGTACAAAATAAATCAGGTGAAATAATAAACCAACTTAACATAAATTTAAGTTTATTTTCTAACAATAATTTTATGTTTTGCAGATTATTTAAGAATTAAATGTATAGAAATTTTAAACGTTAGACTAATGCTATCCATAGATTGCAGAAACATTACCTCAATCTCTTCAATAATTAAGAAGCCAAATTAACCTAAACCAAGAACATTTACTTAAAGGGAAAAAAAGAAGTAGTATCTTTGTTAATAGTAGAGCAAATAGAATCACTAAACTGTGTTTGGCTGTTTAAGTGGAATTAATTGAACAAATTGGTAACATAGACTAGAGAATATAAATTTATATTAGGTAGTTGATAAATATTTGTTGAATGTTGAATGACTAGTACCTACCTTTTTTGTCAACTATAATTATTTTTATAAAACAGATTTAACTAATGTCTTTCTGTTTAATTTAAATTACTTTAACTGTAATCCTCAATGGCCCATATGCTTGCAGAAAAGGAATATTTCAAGCATATTTTCTTTTGTTGCCGTTTTTCTTTTTATGTTTTAAGTATTTTCTTCCTCTTTTAAAGTTATTTGTTCCCCTTGAGTAAGAATATTATTCTGTATATTTCCACAATTCCCCAAATTTCTCTATGATTTCTCTATAGATAATAGGGATTCTGTAAGTATATATTGCATAATAGAAGAATGAATAACTGAATTAATGTTTGGGCTGTTAAAATACTATTAACATTCTTGCTCTAGAAAATGAAAGGTAGAATGTTAAAACATGCATAATTCAATTTGATTCAATTCAATTCAATTCAATTTCACATATATTTACTAAGGTCCCACTATCTTGACACTCAATAAAACTGTTATAGGCACTCATTATGAACCTAATTCAATTTTTTAAAGTGGCATTTAAGAAAAATAAGACAGGTAAGCATACCATAGACAATATAATCATTCACCTTATATATAAATGATAAGAACTATTTGTGGAAGCATTGGGATATTTATACACCTCCAAGAAAAATATTTTTTAAATGCTGAATACATTATTGATAATATTTTAAAACATTATAACAGTATAATTTATACATTACACACTTAGTAGTTTTTTCCAAATTAACATTTAATAAATTACCTCAAGCAGCCTTTTCTATATAATAATTTAAGCTGTCAGGCCACTGGATATCTATAGAACATATTTTATTCATAGTTTTCCTGAGGAATAACTACTGGTGTATTTTCTCTAGCCCTACTCTGTCTGCCTGAGTCTAAAGCAAAAACTTAGCAAATTGTAGTCAATGAGGGATTCGACAAAGCGCAATAATTGGAAATTGCCAATAATCTGTTTCTAATCTGTATTAGAAAAGAAAAATGAGATGAGTCATTGAATGTATTTAAAAATGAATTGCAGTCAGTGTGTATTGTGGCTAACAAGCTTCCAAGCATGGATCATACAAAAGTTAATAATACGTACTTGAAAAGCAGAACAAAACCTTTATAAATTTTACAGGAAGATTTTCCAAAATGAATGATAAGGAAGTGTGTTAGTTCAGGCAACTTATTGCATTTTTTAATGTGGAATAAATTCTGATTTTGTGAAGTTTTATGAGGAAGAAAAGGATAATATCATTTACCTGAGGTTTTGTATTACCCTATCTCAAAAAATACCAAAGCTGCATTACAATTATTATAAAGAAACAAAAAGACTTTGTTCTTCCATATTTTTATAGAAAAAACACCATAAACGTTAAAAATTATTTAAAAATTAACAATATGGCAAATTGTAGTGGAAATATTTAGCAGTTATTTCCTTGAACTATTAATTACCTAGAAGTAATTGATTTGTTCAAATTACAACTTCAAGAAATTTTTTCAGTATATTATTTAAGCGAAACAATAATTAGTGTGACATTTTTTCTCTCTAAATACATAATCTTGAAATTCTACTTCACAGTCAGATAATGGCATTATCAAGTCCTAAAACTCAAATTCAAACCAAGTAAGTTTATGTGCATTATTTTCTGCTCCCTTAATTACAAGCCTATTTCACAGGATGGACTTTTCTTCCTTTAGTACTATTTAACATTGTATATTAAAGCATATATAAAATATAATTAATTAAATTAATGTCAGAATTTAAAAAAATATACAAAAGATCTCTCACGTTTTTATTTCTATATCCTTCCTACTCAAAATACTTAAATACTGTCTTTGTATTTTGAATTGAAGTTGAGAATTTAGTACAGATAATTTATTTACATCAGATTATTAAATATACTCAAGAAAATCTCTTTTGTATATCAACAACAAATTGTTTGCTGGAGAAAATCTTCCTTGGAAGAAGAGAACAAAAATGGCTGTATATTAACTTATACATGAGGAACACTCTTTTGGTTTCTAATTCCAGATCTCTGAATTTGATGTAGAGTTTAAGTGATCAAAATAAAAAGTTTAATGATGTCCAATTTTTATCTAAATGGATTTACTCTGGTTTAAGATCATATTGGCACATCTATGCATTACTTCTCACCACTAATGAAGCAATAACTAGATAGGTAGGCTGTGATGGATGGGAAACTACAAATTACAAAACACAAACCCAAAACTAGTTAATCTTGATTGGAACTCTGAATGTATTGCCAGCTTTATCCCAGACTTCGCACTGTGCTCCAACCACGTGGAAAACTCTGTCATTATTTTCCATGTCCCAATCCACTCTCTCCCAGCTCCAAATACACAATTACAAACACATTTAATCTATAAAGTTCCTTCTCAACTTTCATATGACAAAGAATGCAAACCTCTCTCCCACAGCCACCCTAATTTGGAAATTTCCTTATATTAGTTTCTAATTTCTTTTTGAATGAATCAAATATCACCATTTCAGTTAAATATGTTTTTATGTAAATATTTATCTTTACCAGTCTATCTAGAGATACGGAGAGAAGTGTGTCTATAAAATGAATTAATTATATAAGTAATATGTATGTTCATATATCCAACTGTGATATAGATATAGTGCTATTTTGTGTATTATATGATATTATATTAGAATGAAATATATATATATTTATATTTCAACAACCACTTCTAACAACAAATCTTAATCATAATCCTAGTATTTAGTAAAGTGCCTTGATCAGAGGCGGTTCTAAAAAATAGTCGTTGTGTGAATGAATGTGTTTACAAGTGTAAGTTTGAAAGCAGCCTCCCCTCTCGCGATCTCAACTACTTGGAATAGGTTACATCAAAGCTTTGTGTTGTACTTATCTGTAAAATGGGAACAAGAGTAACGTCCTGTAGGATTTTTAGGAAGACTTAAATAAGACCATAGAATTGTGCAGCTTTCGAGGCACCATTCATATGTATCTGTGAGAATTGTTTCCCCAGCACCTTTTTTTTAAAAAAAAAATAATGTGCTTAGAGTTGTTTTATTTTATTTTTTATTGAGGCATAATATTTGCATATAAAAAAGGGATACATGTGAATTTTGGTACATGCATACAATGTGTAATGATCAAACCTGGGTAAGCAGGTTCTCCATCACCTCAAATATTTATCATTCTCTTTGTGGTAGGAACATTTCAAGTCTTCTCTCTCTTGTCTTCTAAAATATATATTTTAAAATAAATATACCATAAATTCTTGTTGACTATAGTTTCCCTACAATGCTACCATGCATTGAGACTTATTGCTTTTATCTCATTGTATTTTTTGATCAATCTTTTTCAATCCTTGCTCCATTTCCCAGCGTCTCGTAATCCCCATTCTACTCACTAGCTTCATTTATATGGTAGCTCCCACATATAAATAAGAACATACAATCCTTGTGTTTCTGTCCTTGGCTTATTTTACGGAATATAGTATCTTCCAGATCCCTCGATTTGCTGTAAGCTGTATGAAGGGTCCTCAAAAAACTAAAAATAGAACTACCACATAATCCAGAAATCCAATTGTTGGGTATTTTTTGTGTAGTTTAAAAACAAGGTGATCCTGAGATGAAATGGGTTATACATAACTTTTTACAATATAATAAATTTTTTATTATACTTTAAGTTCTAGGGTACATGTGCACAACGGGCAGGTTTGTTACATATGTATCCATGTGCCTTGTTGGTGCGCTGCACTCATCAACTCGTCATTTACATTAGGTATATCTCCTAATGCTATCCCTGCCCCCTCCCCCCACCCCATGACAGGCCCTGGTGTGTGATGTTCCCCACCCCGTATCCAAGTGTTCTCATTGTTCAATGCCCACCTATGAGTGAGAACATGCGGTGTTTGCTATTCTGTCCTTGCGATAGTTTGCTCAGAATGATGGTTTCCAGCTTCATCCATGTCCCTACAAAGGACATGAACTCATCACTTTTGTGGCTGCATAGTATTAGATGGTGTATATTTGCCACATTTTCTTAATCCAGTCTATCACTGATGGAGATTCCAAGTCATTGCTATTGTGAATGGTGTCACAATAAACATACGTGTGCCTGTGTCTTTATAGCAGCACGATTTATAATCCTTTGGGTATATACTCAGTAACAGGATGGCTGGGTCAAATGGTATTTCTAGTTCTAGATCCTTGAGGAATTACCACATTGTCTTCTACAATGGTTGAATTAGTTTACCGTCCCACCAACAGTGTCAAAGTGTTCCCATTTGTGCACATCTTCTCCAGCACCTGTTGTTTCCTGACTTTTTAATGATTGCCATTCTAACTGGTGTGAGATGGTATCTCATTGTGGTTTTGATTTGCATTTCTCTGATGGCCAGCGATGATGAGCATTTTTTCATGTGTGTATTGGCTGTATAAATGTCTTCTTTTGAGAAGTGTCTGTTCATATCCTTTGCCCACTTTTTAATGGGGTTGTTTGATTTTTTCTTGTAAATTTGTTTAAGTTCTTTGTAGATTCTGGGTATTAGCCCTTTGTCAGATGGGTAGATTGCAAAAATTTTCTCCCATTCTGTAGGTTGCCTGTTCACTCTGATGGTAGTTTCTTTTGCTGTGCAGAAGCTCTTCGGTTTAATTAGATCCCATTTGTCAATTTTGGCTTTTGTTGCCATTGCTTTTGGTGTTTTAGTCATGAAGTCCTTGCCCATGCCTATGTCCTGAATGGTATTGCCTAGGTTTTCTTCTAGGGTTTTTCTGGTTTTAGGTCTAACATTTAAGTCTTTAATCCATCTTGAATTAATTTTTGTATAAGATGTAAAGAAGGGATCCAGTTTCAGCTTTCTATGTACTGCTAGTCAGTTTTCCCAGCACCATTTATTAAATAGGGAATCAAACTTTCATTGTTTGCAGATGACATGATTGTATATTTGGAAAACCCCAGCGTCTCAGTCCAACATCTCCTTAAGCTGATAAGCAACTTCAGCAAAGTCTCAGGATAGAAAATCAATGTGCAAAAATCACAAGCGTTCCTATACACCAATAACAGACAAACAGAGAGCCAAATCATGAGTGAACTCCCATTCACAATTGCTTCAAAGAGAATAAAATACCTAGGAATCCAACTTACAATGGATGTGAAGGACCTCTTCAAGGAGAACTACAAACCACTGATCAACGAAATAAAAGAGGACACAAACAAATGGAAGAACATTCCATGTTCATGGATAGAAAGAATCAATATTGTGAAAATGACCACGCTGCCCAAAGTAATTTATAGAGTCAATGCCATCCCCATCAAGCTACCAATGACTTTCTTCACAGAATTGGAAAAAATTACTTTAAAGTTCATATGGAAACAAAAAAGAGCCCGCATTGCCAAGACAATCCTAAGCCAAAAGGACAAAGCTGGAGGCATCACACTACCTGACTTCGAACTATACTACAAGGCTACAGTAACCAAAACAACGTGGTACTGATACCAAAACAGAGATATAGACCAGTGGAACAGAACAGAGCCCTCAGAAATAACACCACACATCTATAAACATCTGATCTTTGACAAACCTGACAAAAACAAGAAACGGGGAAAGGATTCCCTAATCTTTTTTTTTTTTTTTTTTTGAGATGGAGTCTTGCTCTGTTGCCCAAGCTGGTGTTCAGTGGTGCAATCTCAGCTCACTGCAACCTCCACCTCCCAGGTTCAAGCAATTCTCCTGCCTCAGCTTCCCTAGTAGCTGAAACTAGAGGTGCATACCACCGGGCCTAGCTAATTTTTGTATTTTTAGTAGAGATGAAGTTTCACCATGTTGGCCAGGCTGGTCTCGAACTCTTGACCTCAGGTTATCTGCCTGCCTCAGCCTCCCAATGTCCTGGGATTACCGGTGTGAGCCACCATTCCTGGCCTAAACTTTTAAGTATTCCATTAAGATGCTACTTCATTTTTCAAGATATATTGTCATACAATTTTATGTCATGCATATAATTATCACATTATTGATTCCATAGTTTAGTTTCCATTATTGTGATTTCAGAGTAACTATTGTCCAACCCCATAAAATTTGTTAAAGGATTCTCAGAATTGGAACAAATCTTAAGAGTATTCTACCTCCATACAAAGCAAGAATGTACTTAAACAATATTATACCTGCAGTGTTGGTTTTGATTTTCAACAATAGGGGAATTTACTGGAAATAACACTGACTTGAATTTTAAATATGGTGGAAGAGGAAATAGAAAGCAGAAAAGACAAGTGTTTTATTTGTAAGTTCATTTGATTCAAGTCTTATTAAATTATACAACTTCAACTTGCACATACCTGTGCTTAATACATTCAGGGTTAGAGCTAGTGGCAAAATATGCCATTGCCAAATATTAAAGCTGATTGTAAGTTGACTACACATAAAGTAAACAGACATTCCGGTTTTCCCTGAACAGCCTTGGTTCATGCCCATTTTCAAGTACAAATTATTAATAGTATGCCCTTTCATTCTCACAATACCCAGCTGGGGTGATAAATTACACAGCTCTCTTAATTACAAAGGAATGCTCACATATTGTATTGCAACTTGAATAAGAAGCTGTTTGTTTCAAATCAGATAAACTCAATATGAATTAGCTTAGGAAAAAGAAGATTTCTTGGCTCTTAAATCTGAAATACAGAAATTGAGGAGCACAGCTGGTATCAAGGACTTTTCTATATTATACTATTTGTAATTCATGTGTTCCAAGTACAAACCAAAATGCTGTCATTAAATGTTAGGGTTTTTTCTTTAACTTTTGTGAAACCTCTTACAAATCATAGTCATGGCATAGTTATACCCACTATTAAATGTATTCATGTATTTTAAAAAGCAGTTTGATAGTTTAACTCACTAAATTACATGCCATACAGATCTTGTTTCTATAAAACAAAACCAAGCAAAAATGGTGATCATTGACATACAAAAGTTTACTTGATTGTTGGATTGTGGTGACAATCTCTTCTCCTCTCCCTCTTTTCCTCCCTCCCTCTCTTCTATATTTCTCTTTCTCTGCCTTTTTCTCCCCCTTTTGTGTAATTGTGCATATATATGTATGTGTGTGTGTTCACACACATATAAAATGAACAATTGAATAAATACACACAAAACAATTACAAAATTTTACCATATACTAATAGAAAAGTAGTCTTAACACATATAAAAGGACTGAAAATATAGGAGAATTCAGCCAGGAAACTTTTCTCTCTCTCTCTCTATAGATATAGAAATAGATATAGACAGATAGATATAGAAATAGATATCATATATATATAAAATACAGTTTTGGTTTTGATTTTTTGTATATATTATATATAATACAGTATTGTTTTGATTTTTTTATATACATATATATATAGAGAGAGAGAGAAAGGGAGAGAGAGAGACAGAGAGAGAGAGAGAGAATTTGCATAGGTCAAGAAAAATTCCTGATAACATTAGATAACATTTTGTAATAAATTATAATTAAATATAACCTATCAGAATGTGTGAAATACTGCTTTTACTTCAGACACAGAAAATTACAATATTGCATCTAACAGTTAGAAAAATCCAATCCAATAACTTCCAAATTTTAACTTTACTTGAACCCTTCAAAAATCTATGGCCACCATTCAATTTAGAGAATTGAATTTCAAACAATGTTCAGTCCCTCTGAAGAGATATGGAACACATACTGTTTTAACTCTGACAGAGCATGGCAGGAAGATTAAGCCAATATAAAAGCAGAACTCTGTGTGTGTGTGTGTGTGTGTGTGTGTGTGTGTGTGTGGTATTTATTTACCTTGATTATATGGCTACTTTTTTGTATGTTTAAAGAGTAGTAGTTTTCTACATATGGTTGGTCAGTTTTCCCAGCACCATTTATTAAATAGGGAATCCTTTCCCCATTTCTTGTTTTTGTCAGGTTTGTCAAAGATCAGATGATTGTAGATGTGTGGTATTATTTCCGAGGGCTCTATTCTGTTCCATTGGTCTATATCTCTGTTTTGGTACCAGTACCATGCTGTTTTGGTTACTGTAGTCTTGTAGTGTAGTTAGAAGTCAGGTAGCGTGATGCCTCCAGGTTTGTTCTTTTGGCTTAGGATTGTCTTGGCAATGCGGGCTCTTTTTTTGGTTCCATATGAACTTTAAAGTAATTTTTTCCAATTCTGTGAAGAAAGTCATTGGTAGCTTGATGGGGATGGCATTGACTCTGTAAATTACCTTGGGCAGCATGGTCTTTTTCACAATATTGATTCTTCCTATCCATGAACATGGAATGTTCTTCCATTTGTTTGTGTCCTCTTTTATTTCGTTGATCAGTGGTTTGTAGATCTCCTTGAAGAGGTCCTTCACATCCATTGTAAGTTGGATTCCTAGGTATTTTATTCTCTTTGAAGCAATTGTGAATGGGAGTTCACTCATGATTTGGCTCTCTGTTTGTCTGTTATTGGTGTATAGGAACGCCTGTGATTTTTGCACATTGATTTTCTATCCTGAGACTTTGCTGAAGTTGCTTATCAGCTTAAGGAGATGTTGGGCTGAGACGTTGGGGTTTTCTAAGTATACAACCATGTCATCTGCAAACAGGGACAATTTGACTTCCTTTTTTTCTAATTGAATGCCCTTTATTTCTTTCTCTTGTCTGATTGCCCTGGCCAGAACTTCCAACACTATGTTGAATAGGAGTGGTGAGAGAGGGCATCCCTATCTTGTGCCAGTTTTCAAGGGGAATGTTTCTCGTTTTTGCCCATTCAGTATGATGTTGGCTGTGGGTTTGTCATAAATAGCTCTTGTTATTTTGAGATACGTCCCATCAGTACCTAGTTTTTTAAGAGTTTTTAGCATGAAGGGCTGTTGAATTTTGTCGAAGACCTTTTCTGCATCTATTGAGATAATCATGCGGTTTTTGTCTTTGGTTCTATTTATATGATGGATTATGTTTATTGATTTGTGTATGTTGAACTAGCCTTGCATCCCCGGGATGAAGCCAACTTGTTCATGCTCGATAATCTTTTTGATGTGCTGTTGGATTCGGTTTGCCAGTATTTTATTAAGGATTTTTGCATAGATGTTCATCAGGGATATTGGCCTGAAATTCTCTTTTTTTGTTGTGTCTCTGCCAGGCTTTGGTATCAGGATGATGTTGGCTTCATAAAATGAATTAGGGAGGATCCCTTTCCTTATACCTTAAAAAAATTAATTCAAGATGGATTAAAGACTTAAATGTTAGACCTAAAACCAGAAAAACCCTAGAAGAAAACCTAGGCAATACCATTCAGGACATAGGCATGGGCAAGGACTTCATGACTAAAACACCAAAAGCAATGGCAACAAAAGCCAAAATTGACAAATGGGATCTAATTAAACTGAAGAGCTTCTGCACAGCAAGAGAAACTACTATTAGAGTGAACAGGCAACCTACAGAATGGGAAAAAATTTTTGGAATCTACCCATCTGACAAAGGGCCAATATCCAGAATCTACAAAGAACTTAAACATATTTACAAGAAAAAATCAAACAACCCCATTAAAAAGTGGGCAAAGGATATGAACAGACACTTCTCAAAAGAAGACATTTATACAGCCAACAGACACATGAAAAAATGCTCATCATCACTAGTCATCAGAGAAATGCAAATTAAAACCACAATGAGATACCATCTCACACCAGTTACACTGGCAATCATTTAAAAGTCAGGAAACAACAGGTGCTGGAGAGGATGTGGAGAAATAGGAACACTTTGACACTGTTGGTGGGATTGTAAACTAGTTCAATCATTGTGGAAGACAATGTGGCGATTCCTCAAGGATCTAGAACTAGAAATACCATTTGACCCAGCCATGCCATTACTGAGCATATACCAAAAGGATTATAAATCATGCTATTATAAAGACACACGCACACATATGTTTGTTGCGGCACTATTCACAATAGCAAAGACTTGGAACCAACCCAAGTGTCCGTCAATGACAGACTGGACTGAGAAAATGTGGCATATATACACCATGGAATACTATGCAGCCATAAAGAAGGATGAGTTCATATCCTTTGTAGGGACCTGGATTAAGCTGGAAACCATCATTCTCAGCAAACTATCGCAAGGACAGAAAAGCAAACACCGCATGTTCTCACTCATAGGTGGGCATTGAACAATGAGAACACTTGGACACAGGGTGGGGAACATCCCACATTGGGGCCTATCATGGGGTGGGAGGAGGGAGTAGGGATAGCATTAGGAGATATACCTAATATAAATGACGAGTTAACGGGTGCAGCACACCAACATGGCACATGTATACATATGTAACAAACCTGCCCGTTGTGCACATGTACCCTAGAACTTAAAGTCTGATAAAAAAAAAAGAGTAATAGTTGTAGCAAGAACACTAAGATACTAAGCTAAAGGGGAAAGAAATAGTACTGTGATGTATAATCCTGACACTCTTTTGATAGAGTCTACTAAACTTTCTCTATTAAATTTTCTTAGTAAAATAAAATATTATGTCATTAAGCTTAATATATTTTGCTATAGGTCATTTCAGTCTTTTCAATTTAAGTCAGGGTGAACATAAATGTGTCTACTATTATTGTTATCTAATTAACAAAAATAATTAGGGAAGTTTTACTTCCTTTATCAAGTATATGAAACAAAATAAAATAAGTAGCTATAGAACAGAAAATGACAAAGTGGCATTTGACAAAAAAATCTAATTATTTACCTAGAAGACCAAATATACTCAACTGAAATATGAAGCACTTAGAAAACTGACTAGAATTTAAAATGAAGAAACAAAAGATTTTGTACATTTCCTATAAACACTAGTCGGAAAAATTTTAAAAATAACTTCTTTATGTTGATTAGTTAAAAAGATAATAATAAAATCTTATTTACTATGAGAAGAATAAAATATGGAATAAAATTAATAACATTTGTAAAGCACCTATTAATATTTCATGAAAGACAAAATGAATACTTGTATACTAAACTTTGTATGGATGTCAGTTTTCTGTGAATTAATTTATATATTTAAAGATATTTCCGTCAGGCATGGTGGCTCACACCTGTAACCCCTTCACCTTGGGAGGCCAAAGCAGGGAGATCACCTTAGGTCAGGAGTTTGAGACCAGACTGGCCAACATGGTGCAACCTCATCTCTACTTTAAAAATACAAAATTAGCTGGGCATGGTGGCGCATGCCTGTAATCGCAGTTACTTGGGAGGCTGAGGCAGGAAAACCGCTTGAACCCCAGAGGCAGAAGTTGCAGTGAGCTGCGATTGCACCATTGCACTCCAGCCTGGGTGACAAGAGTGAAATCCATCTCAAAAACAAAAAATTCAATCAAATTATTTATTATAAATTTTTATTTATAATTTATATTTATTATAAATCAATTATATAATAATTATACAATATAATATAATTATATAACAATAATATATAATATATATAATAAATATAAATAAATATATATTATAAATATAAATTTATTATATTTATAATTTATATTTATTATAAATTCTAAGGTTTAATTAAAAGTATAAAATGTGAGAACTGAAACAAAATGTTGAGAAAAAGGGCAGAATGGTGAAATAAATTTAATAATAGTAAAATAAAATAGAAACATTTAACAATCAGTATGGTACCACTGGCATGAGATTTGAAATTAATCAAAGGTTCAGGAAAAATAAACAGAAATAAAACCCTTGAACTCATATAGTTAAATATAGGTAAATGTGCCAGCAATTTTGTCTTCTTCATCAGTGAGAAATTTGGATAATCCATCTTGGCACGTCTTCCTTCTAAGTCCTAACATGAACTCCAATTGCTTTCATCATACTGCTTATTCACAGCCATTGCCTTCTGATTAAAATTGGCACTCAGGATAAAGACTTAATAGCACTGTCTGTCCTAATTTAATAAATATAGAGATTTAGTAAAATAAACCATACTCTAAATGAACACTAAGTAAAGACTCCTCAGAAATTAATTATTTGGGAAAAAATATAATTCTGTCACTTCACATTTTATACAGGAGCAAATCATAATAAAGTTAAAATAGCTAAAATTTGTAGTTTTTACCATATAAAAGAAAAAAATGTATTGCTGATATATAACTGAAGTTTCTTTAGGAATTCTAAGAGGTAACCTTAAAGACGAAATACATAGTATCTTTTAAAATACTTGCAGTAAATATGTGTATTCAAACATATTAAAATGATAACGAAAAAATTAATTGATATTGATAAAATATCTACAAAATAATAAGCATTTGAAATGTCTCAATCTTAAATACAAAAAACTTTTGATAAATCAGTGGGCACAAAATTCTCTTTTTAGAAAGGGCTAATTACATGAGTAAATTAATCACAAGTGACAAGATGCATTTAGCAGGGCAATAAAGTATTTCTACTTTAAATACCATAAAAAAATTTAAAATGTATAATTTCTGTTTATAACAACCAAAATAAAATAAAGAAGGACATACATTTTTGAGTAGCAGTTCGTCTTTGTGTTTTATGAATTATAAAATTATTTGTATATATTTCCTTAAATACTTATTTTTTATGATAAGAACACTTAAAATCTACTCTCTTTGGAATTTTGAAGACTACAATATATTGTTCCTAACTATAGTCATTATATTATGCAATAGATCTCTTGAATTTACTCTCCTAATCTAACTAAAGTTTTGTATCCTCTGGCCAACATCTCCCCACTTTACCCTCCCAGTCCCTAGTAACCACTATTTCCTTCTCAAAGTCTATGAGCTCAACTTTTCTAGATTTCAAATATAAGCACAATTTAGCCTTTCTGCGGTGTATACATATTTCCAAACATGTTGTACATGAGAAGTATATACAATGTAAATTCAATTTAAATTTCAAAAATCTGATTGTCTCTTGTATTTATTTTACGTAAAAGAAAATTGTTAAAGATATGTTAATATGTGTTTTAAATATATATTATGTTATATACAATATACATATATGTGAGTGTTCTAAACATGTTTGTTTTATATTTTTATGTTTTATATTTATATTTAAACATATATTTATATGTTTTATATTTATATATTTAGAACACTCACATGCACATTGTGACTTTCAAAAATGGGAAACCAAAAATTTGGAGAAGAAAAATAATTTTCATTTCTCAAAACGAGTCCACAATTACTTATCTAGAAATTTAAGTAGAGAATTATTTCAGAATTTGGCATTTTCACTTTTTAAAGGTGATGCATTACATAGACTGCATATTGCATAACACTCTGATAGGGTCTATGGCAGCACATGCTAATCAAAAATATCAGCATGAATATTCACTACAAGGACTATAGAATAAAAACTATAATATCCTCCCATCATTCACATCAGGTTTAGCGGCCAAATGAAATTGCAGCAAACTTATGACAAACACTTTATAAATAAGAAATTCTGGACGTGTGCTTGGGCAAGCCCAGAAAAGGAACCTATTCTCTTCCCACTGATTCTTTTCATGCCACAGCCTTTCTCTCTAGTGTTGGGAAATTTATTCATTGTCTTGACATCCCATTTGAAAAAGAGACAGATTACAACTTCACAACATCAGAAGTATCATCATCAATCATTTCACGCACCAGAGGTCTTTGTATTCCAAAGGCTTTGTGGTTTTATAGTGGCTAAAACATATAATGTCCTTTGGTTTAGAAGAGAATATTGGGTTAGAAATTTATGCCATTCTTGTTCAATTACTATCTCTTTGAAATCTACTCCCACATATTTGAGAATTAAAAAAGAGTATGGCTTAATAAATATTAAAAAATACTCTTCTGGGTAATGGGCGTTGAGCTTAATATCCAGGCAATGGGATGATATGCACAGCAAACCACGATGGCACACGTTTACCTATATAACAAACCTGCACATGCTGCCCGTGTACCCCGAACTTAAAAGTTGAAGAAAAAAATACTCTTCTAAACTGTCATACAGCAGACAATATGATATTAGACATTTTCACTCATAATCTATTCTCCTTGTATGAAATTTTGTTAGATCTTACTGTGTCTGCCACTCGGTAGAATAAAATATTTGCTTTTGAAAGAATAAAACATTTTACTTAGAATGTCTTCTCAAGAAATATAATTTTTGTATGATAAAAAAATATATTAATCCATCTGTTTTGGAAACAAGATATAGAAATCCAATTAGTTAACAGTAAAACCTTATTGAATACATACTAAAGCCAGGCAATAGGCTGATAATTTTATCTAGATAATATCAAATTGATCATAAAAATATTTCT
Source organism: Pongo pygmaeus (assembly GCF_028885625.2). Classification (NCBI taxonomy): domain Eukaryota; kingdom Metazoa; phylum Chordata; class Mammalia; order Primates; family Hominidae; genus Pongo; species Pongo pygmaeus. Next base: position 12,566,581 of record NC_085930.1, on the reverse strand, counting down.
AGATATAGTAGGTGACTTTAATATATTTGCCTTACCTGTGAGAAATGGGGGCTTCAATAGATGAAACAGATTACACAAAATCACAAGGATAACACGAGATATAGGTAGAATTCTGATTCCAGACACAAGTGCCCTTATAACCACTGAAATATACAACTGTTCTTGAAAAAATATAGACGTTTTCCTCCTACTGGAGACACAACGAGAGCTTTACCTGACATTCACCTTAAGGGATCTGACTTAGATAAAGTAAGACTTTCAAATACAGAGTACTTGGCAAGAGATTCCCTACAGTTACGTTTTCTGAGAAGAACTTGGGTAGTAGACAGGCAGAAAGAGCGCCCTTTCTGGCTTTATATACTCTGGCCAAATTGTCCTTGAGGAAAAAAGTTTAAAAAACACATTGGAATTGGTTATAATTAAGCAGAATTTTACTACGAATACATCTTTATTAATCTGCCCTTTTCATTTAGCAGTTTATAAAGCTGCAGCTCTAGTTGATAGAGCTGGAGAATTTTTGGACTTTCTGATTTCTGTGACTACTTTAAAATAATATATTTTTCACCTCTTTCAATTAGAAAAGCTTATATCTCTACGTAGAAGTATATATTTTGTATTGGAAGTAATTTGGAGTAAATAAAACTATCCTGGTGGTCAGTTTTTAAAGGAAGTGATAAATTCTAAAACACATGGAGTAGCAAATGTTTTATTATTCATACCAAACAAACTGAGTGACCACAATAATGTTAGAACGTAATGCAAATGAGATATTGATTTTGTTACACAACCTACTCTCGTATTATGTAATGCCACATTCTATCTATAGCAATCAAAATTACAGAGATATTTATTGTGAAAATATTCATCTCAACTCATGCCCTAAAGGTGGACACATTTTGCATATTGTATTCATTTTGGGTATTATTAAAAAATATAATCAACCAGTCACAGATCCATTTTACTTAATCTACAGGCGTACCTCATTTTATTTATTTATGTATTTATTTTATTTTATTTTATTTTATTTTTTTGAGATGGAGTCTCGCTCTGTCGCCCAGGCTGGAGTGCAGTGGTGCGATCTTGGCTGACTGCAAGCTCCACCTCCCGGGTTCACGCCATTCTCCTGCCTCAGCCTCCCGAGTAGCTGGGACTACAGGCACCGCCACCAAGCCCGGCTTTTTTTTGTATTTTTGGTAGAGACGGGGTTTCACCGTGTTAGCCAGGATGGTCTCGATCTCCTGACCTCGTAATCCGCCTGCCTCGGCCTCCCAGAGTGCTGGGATTACAGGCCTGAGCCACCGCGCCCGGCCAGGAGTACCTCATTTTAATGTGCTTCACTTTATTGTACTTTTCAGATATTGTATTTGTTTTACAATTGGAAGGCTGTGGCAATATTGCGTCAAGCAAGTCTTTTGGCACCATTTTTTTTTTCAACAGCAGGTGATGAATTCATGTCTCTGTCACATTTTGGTAATTCTCACAATATTTCAAACTTCTCATTATTATTATATTTCTTACAGTGATCTGAGAAGAGTGATATTTGATGTTAACTATTGTCATGGTTTTGGGGCACCGCAAACCAAACCCATATAGGAAGAAACACATAATTGATAAGTTTTGTGTGTGTTCTGAGTGCTCCACGGGCTAGCTTTCCTCCATCTGTCTCCCCCTCCTCAGGCCTTCCTATTTCCTCAGGCACAGTAATATTGAAATCAGGTCAATTAATAACCTTACAATGGCCTCTAAGTGTTTAAGTGAGAGTCTCACCTCTCTTGCTTTAAAGCAAATGTTAGGTATAATTAAATTTAGTAAGGAAGGCATGTTGAAAGCCCAGAGAGGCTAAAAGATAGGCCTCTAGCACCACACAGCCTATTGTGAATGCAAAGGAAAAGTTCCCAAAGGAAAGTAAAAGTGCTGCTCCAGTGAACACACCAATGATAAGAATGTGAAACCGCTTTAGTGCTGATATGGAGAAAGTTCTAGATAGAAGAGCAAACCAGCCACAATGTTCACTTAAGCCAAAACAATGCAGAGCAGGCCCCTAACGCTCTTCAATTGTGTGAAGGTTTAGAGAGGTGAGGAAGCTGCAGAAGAAAAGTTTGAAGCTAGTAAAAGTTGGTTCTTAAAATTTAGAGAAGGAAGGCTGGGCACAGTGGCTCATTCCTCTAATCCCAGCAGTTTGGGAGGCTGAGGTGGGTGGATCACTAGAGGTCAGGAGTTCGAGACCAGCCTGGCTAACATGGTGAAACCCCATCTCTACTAAAAAATATAAAGACATAGCCAGGTGTGGTGGCACTCGCCTGTAATCCCAGCTTCTCAGGAGGCTGAGGCAGGAGAATTGCTTGAACGCAGGAAGCAAAGGTTGCAGTGAGCCGAGATCACACCACTGTACTCCAGTCTGGGTGACAGAGTGAGACTCTGTCTCAAAAAAAAAAAAAAAAAAAAAAAAATGATTAGAGATTAAAGAAAGAAGCCAGTCCCTAATATAAAAATGCAAGGTGAAGCAGCAAGTGTTACTATAGAAGCTGCAGTAAGTTACATAGAAGATCTCACTAAGATTTTTTATGACTGAGGCCACACTAAACAATAGATTTTCAATGTAGATGAAACAGGCTTTTATTGGAAAATGCCAGCTAATGCTTTCATAGCTAGAGAGGAGAAATCAATGTCTGGCTTCAAAGCTTCAAAGGACCGGCTGATTCTTTTGTTATGGGCTAATGTAGCCGATGACTTTAAACCAAAATCAATGTTCACTTATCATTCAGGAAGTTCTAGGGTATTTAAGAATTATGCTAGATCTACTCTGTCTGTGCTCTCTAAATTAAACAACAAAACCTGTATAGAGTATATCTGTTTAATAGCATGGTTTAGTGAATATTTGAAGCTCACTTTTGAGACCTACTGCTTAGAAAAAAATATTCTTTGTGAAATATTACTGCACTTTACAGTGGACTTAATCACGCAAGAGCTCTGATGGAGAAGTTCAAAAAGATTAATGCTATTTCCATGCCGCTAACACAACGTCTGTTCTGCAGCCCATGGATCAAGGAGTAATTTTAAATTTCAAGTCTTATAATTTAACAAATACATTCTATAAAGCTATAGCTGCTTTAGATGGGGATTTCTCTGATGGACTTCAGCAAAGTAAATTGAAAACCTTCTGGAAAGAAGACATTATACAGATGTCATTAAGAACATTTGTAATTCATAGGAGGAGGTAAAATATCAATATTAACAGGAATTTGGAGGGATTTGGAGTGATTTTGTTCCAGCTCTCATGGATGACTTTGAGGGCTTCAAGATTTTAGTGAGAGGTCACTGCACATGTAGTGGCAAATAGCAAGGGAAGGTGGAAAATAGCAAGAGAACTAGAATGAGAATTGGAGCCTGAAAACGTTAATGAATTGCAGCAATCTCAGTCTGAATGAGTTAGAGTTGTTCCTTATGGATGAGCAAAGAGAGTGGTTTCTTGTGACATAATGTACTCCTGGTGCACATGTTGTAAACTTTGTTGAAATGACAACAAAAGATTTAGAATATTACCTAAACTTAGTTGATAAAGCAGTGGCAGGTCTTGAAAGGATTGATTGCAATATTGAAAGAAGGTGTGCAGTGAACAAAATGCTATCAAACAGCATCACATGCTACAAAGAAATCTTTCATAACAGACAGAATCAATGAATGTGGCAAATTTCATTGTTTTCTTGTTTTAGCAGAGTCACAGCTACTCCACAAGTCACCAACCACCCCCTTGACTAGTCGGCCGCCATCCAAATCATGGCAAGGCTCTCCATCAGAAAAAAAGATTGGACTTGCTATAGGCTTAAATGTTTGTTAGCATTTTTGCAAATAATGTATTTTTAAAATTAAGGTATGTACTTTTTTAGACATGATGTTATTGCACATTTAATAGGCTGCAGTATAAAGTAGACCTAACTTTTATATATAATGAGAAGCTGTAAAGTTTGTGTGATCACATTTTTTTGTGATATTTCCTTTACTGTGGTGGTCTAGAACCAAATCAGCAATATATCCTAGGTATGTCTACATTTAGTTATTAGAATGGAAAAAAATAGAACTTCAATTTACTTAAGTAAAGGGGAAATCTATTTGAAGATGCTGCTGCTGATGATGTTGATGGTTTAAAAAGTTAGAAAACAAAATGGAAGTCTGAAACCTAGATTTTTACCTGACAGTAACCAGGCCACTCCCTCTACAGTCTACATAAGTTGAATTAGAGGTCACGTCTAGAATAAATAAACTCTAGCCATTTTCATCTGACCCTGTTTCACTCTATTGGAGAATAAAATGAGAGAGATAAACAGACATACACACACACATGCACACACATTGTGTGGGGCGTGTAACAAAAGTAGTCTAACATCTGTTATTGTGAGAAGTCATCCTGTGCTAGCTCTCTATGTATGGGTATGTATACACATACATATATAATAAGCATATATATATATATAAACACACATACACGCATATATATGGTCCTTTGACATGTCATTCTTCAAGAACTCACAATATATCTTTAAAGTTCCAAGCATTTTACAAAATATACATTTATTGATATTTCACTTGAGTATTTCTGAAATTGATTTCCAAGGTAGACACTTCTTCAATTATTGTTTGCCAAATTCCATTTCCCACCAATCCCACAAAACTGCCATTTCATGATAGTAGCTACCCTACAGCCTAACTCCTAAAGGAAAATAATACAATATATCATAACCTGCCTCTTCCTCACCCCTTAAAATCAAACTCTTTATACTTTGCTCAGAAACATTAGGTCCATCAACCATGTATGCCCTGGGTATCAATTCTATGTAATGACTGAATAAATGCATTGAAATATGGTTAGAATTTTTCCTTCGGGGCTATTAAGAATGGCCTGCATATACATTTTCCTTTTTCAAGCTGGAAAAAAATATGTGTTATATAGAGAGCAAATTTTTATGGCTAAGATATTCAAGCGGAAGATAATTGTCTGTCTACAATAGGGAGATTTTTTAGGGGAACTGGCTCATTGGTATTCTAATTACAGGCTGGTTAAATAACCCATCCCTAATAATTACCCCTGAAATTTAGGAAAATGTAAATCAGACTTGCCTTCTATGAAGCCCACATTTCAGTGTGCTAATTTTTTGAGCACAGTCAAGGTAAAAAAAGTTAACTAATTAGAAAATATGTTCATTTTTTAAAGTTTTGTGAGGGCCTCTGCGAGTTCTCATCTTTCTCTTTGAGATTATTTTTAAACTAAATATGCTAAGGGAAATAAGAACTGTGAATTCAACTAGGTTCACAATGAAAATGACAGCACATGTATTAATGACATTATAATATTGAATACATGTGATATTCAAAAAGGCTTCATTTATTAAGTAAGGTATATTGATGAATTATGCTTTTCTTCCAATTCTAAATCTGGGTTTGTATTATATGTAAACATTTGAGATAACGTGTGTCAACCCATGAACCATGTGATTTTATTTTGATAGTGTCACAATATTACTAGAAAGAGAATAATATGAGTTATTTGCAGAGTCATATAAAATATGGCCTCCATTCAAGGAATGGTACTTTATAAAACCAGGTAAATAGACATGGAGAAAACGGACTGAAATTTATCTTGAAAATCATTGGTTAAGACTATAAGCTCCACATGATAAAAGAAAAAAAGATTTCAACGCAGAGGTTAGTTAAATGTAAGAATATAGTGAGTGGTGGAGAAATAATTTATTAATTACAAGAATATACCTTTTTTGACCTTTAATATTCTGAATGCTATTAATTAATACACCATGGAATACTATGCAGCCATAAAAAATGATGAGTTCGTGGCCTTTGTAGGGACATGGATGAAATTGGAAATCATTATTCTCAGTAAACTATCACAAGAACAAAACACCAAACACCGCATATTCTCCCGTATGGGTGGGAATTGAACAACGAGAACACATGGACACAGGAAAGGGAACATCACACTCTGGGGACAGTTGTGGGGTGGGGGGAGGGGGGAGGGATAGCATTGGGAGATATACCTAATGCTAGATGACGAGTTAGTAGGTGCAGCGCACCAGCATGGCACACGTATACATATGTAACTAACCTGCACATTGTGTACATGTACCCTAAAACTTAAAGTATAATAATAAAAAAAATTTATTATTATTATATTTGTCAAAAACAGCAATGACTTGTTTTATTTTTTGCCAATTAAAATTGGATTTCATGGATCAACAGAGTTTGTTGTAGAGTGTTTTCAACGCTCTAGAGTTATTTACATTTATAACTCCAGTCATATTTTTTCCTTCTATTCCAAAAAACCTGAGTAGCCACAACTATTTATTTTGGATTTTAAGCTCCCAGGCCACCAAACGTTATAGATAATGCCAATTAGTTTCACCATGTAACTTTAATCTCAGAGTAATTCTAAACATTATAAGTTTATCTCCAATAACATTTCTCACAAAGGATATTCACTATTTCTCTTTTTCTGTAGTCTCTGAATCTGTGTTCATATATTTTTCTTCCCCTCCTGTTATCATGTATGAACTATCTATGTTGCTAAGGACATCCTCTCTACTTATTAATGTGCTATATTTCAACCCCTTTCACCTATTCAGAAAATATATTATAAAATTATCTTCTTTTTTGCCTGCATTTCTATTGTACTTTCTCCCCCATAGTGTGATAGATTGCAAACTATGGCTCTGTTTTGTCAGACAAGTATGATGCAGCTGGTGAGGTCAGGACTATTGAGGATGTTTTCAGCAAAACGATGCTAATCTAACCTGGCTAAGGAGAAAAGAAAAGAACTAGAGAAAAACATAATAGGGTCAATACATCAGATATCTATAACATTGTTAGAGTTGATACATTAAAGAAAAAAGTGATTATGTGTAAGAACTCAAAAGTTTACATACTTTAGCTATTGTCAATGGTGGGAGTACATTTATCTCTTTGATAAACAGATTTTCTTTTGGATATATTTATCTCTTTGATAAACAGATTTTCTTTTGGATATATTTATCTCTTTGATAAACAGATTTTCTTTTGGATATGTTTTTCAGGAGCAGAATTGCAGGTTCATATGTTATATTATTTTTAGTTTTATGTGGAACCTCTATACAGTTTTCCTTAGTGGCTGTACTAATATACATTCCCACCAAGAGTACGAGGGTTCCCCTTTCTCCACATCTGCACTAGCATCTGCTATGGCCTTTTTGATAAAAGCAATTTTAACTGGAGTGAAATGATAGCTCATAGTGGTTTTTTTATGTGTTTCCTTGGTTAGTGATGTTCAACACTTTCTCATATACCTGCTGGTCATTTGTTTGTCTTCTTTTGAGAAATGTCTATATAGATCTTTGGCCCATTTTTTAATTGTGCTTTTCTTTGGGTATTGAGCTCCTTATATATTCTGCTGATTAGTCCCTTGTCAGATGGATAGTTGTAAATATTTTCTCCTATTCTGTGGGTTGTCTATCTTGTTGATTGTTTCTTCTGCTGATCAGAACCTTTTATGCTTTTTGATGTCATTCCATTTGTTCATTTGTGCTTTGGTTGTCTGTGCTTCAGAAATTTCATACAAAAAGGCTTTGTCCAGACCAATGTCCTGGAGCAGTTCCCCCATGTTTCCTTCAGTAGTTTTCATAACGTAAGGTCCTAGATTTAAGTCTTTAATTCACTTTCATTTTATTTTTGCACATAGTGAAAACTAAGGGTCTAGTTTCATTTTTCTGCATATGAATATTCATATTTCTCAGCATCATTTATTGAAGATATTGCTCTTCTCCATTATATGTTCTTGGCGCTTGCCAAAGATGAGTTGGCTATAAATGTGTGAATTTATATATGAGTTATATATTCGGTTCCATTGGACTGTATTTCTGATTACTATAGTTTTGTAGTAAATTTTGAAGCCACACATTGTTATCCTTCTAGGTTTGTTTTCTTGCTCAGAATTGCTCTGGCTATTCAGGAGCTTTTGCAATTTCATATACATTTTAGAATTATTTTCTGTTTCTGTAAACAATGTCATTAGCATTTTAATAGGGATTGCATTAAATATGTAAATTGCTTTGAGTACCAGTTTAACAATATCAATTCTTCCAATCCATGAGCATGGAATATCTTTCTGTTAAGTGAAATAAACCAAGCATAGGAATATAAATATTGCATATTTCTCTCATATGTCAGAGCTAAATGAGTGTATCCCATAAAGATAGAAAGTAGATTGGTGGTTTCTAGAGGCTGGGAAGGTTAGGGGGCAGGGACAGTAGAGATAATTAATAGGTACAAATATATTGTTTGATAGATGTAATTAGATTTAGTGTTTAATACATCAGTAGGATGACTATAGTTTACAATACTCTATTGCACATTTCAATATAGTGTAAAGAACAATTTGAATATTTCTAGCATAAAAAAAGACAAAGAATTAAGGTGAAGAAAATCACAACTACACAGACTTGATCTTTATAAATTATATGAATATATTTAATTATCACATGTACCTTGAAACTCCGTACATCTGTTATGCATCAATAAAAGGACTGTTTTATAAAAAATAAGAACATTGGGAAATATTAAATATGTAACACACATGTAGTTGGAATATGAGAAAAATAAGAGAATATTTGAAGAGCATAACACATTAAAAATAATAGCTAATAACTTTCTAAGGTTGATTGTCACCATTTCGCAGATCTAGGTAGCTCAGATAACTTCAAGCAGAATAATTTCCAAAACAAATTATACACACACACACATACACACTCCTAAGCATATCATTTTGAAATTGCAGAGAACCATAGACAAAGCAAAAATTTTGAGATAAGCAAGGGCTGAGGGGTGTGGATGGAGAGACTTACCTATAAAACAAAGATAAGAATGGCAAAGGACATCTTGTAATAAATCATATCAGCAAGAAGAGACTGCAGTGAAAAAATTAGTGCTGAAAAATAAAACCCACTAAATTAACATTGTATACCCAGCAAAATTATTCTTCGAAAGTGAAGAAGAAATAAAGGTATCCTCAGACAACCAGAAACCTGAGTTAATTCATTGCCAGTAGTTATATCTTGCAAGAAGTGTTAAAATATAATATATTTAGAGAGAAAGTAAATGATAGAGGTTAACAGCTTGTATCTATATAAAGAGAGGAGGAACACCACGGAAAACTAAATCAAAGTAAAATACATTTTATGTTTTTAATTTGTAATTTATATCAACTGGTATTTGATATAAAGGTAATGTTTTGTTAAAAGTAGAAAATAATATTATATTGGATAAGTGAAATGAATGACAGCAATGTCAAAGGGATGGGAGAGAGAAATTGGTAATACTCTGTTAGAAGGCTCTGACCTACACATAGAATAATATCTGAAAGTAGAATTATATTAGTTAAATTTGCATATGGAAAATTCTTGTGAAGCCAGTGCAAAATATTTCAAATAATTATATTGGAATGCTATAAAAGGAGATAAAATAACTTTATGTAAAATATTCACTTGAAGTCAATTAAGCAGAAAAAAAGGGAACAGTAATTTCACAAATGGAAAATAATTGTAAGCATAGTAGATATCAATTCAACTATATCAATAATCACTTTAAATGTGAACCATCGTTATACACCAAATAAAAATTCCACTATATATCATCTACAAGATTCCTATTTTAAATGAAAAGATACAGATAGGCTACATGTTAAAAAACGTTAAAAGATGTCCCATGCTAACACTAATCCAAAAAAGGCTGAAGTTGCAATATTAATTCTAGACAATGCAGACTTAAGAAAAAGAAAGATTAGCAGGGATAAAAGGGATATTAAATAAGGATAAAAGAGCCAATTATTTAAAGATACATAATAATCTTAAACAAGTATGCACCTAAGAACAGAGCACGAAAACACATGAGGGAACAATTAATAGAATCAAAATAAGAATTAGAGAAACACATAATTATAATTAAAACTTTACTCTGCAACTATTCTTAATATGAAAAGAATTTAAAGATACAGAATTTGAAGAAGAAAACAAAAATGTCTTTAAACAAAGATGACATAATATTTTATGCAGACAGTAATAACAAATCTACAAAAATAATTCCTGGAACTAATAAATGTTGTAACAATGTATCTAATTCTAAAGTCCTGTATTTGAATGATAAAGGATAGAAATTAAAAATTAATAAACCAATACCATTTACAATACCAAAATATGTAGCTATAAATCTAACAAATAATGTATAGAATCTGGATGAAGAACATAGCAAAACTTTATAGAAATTTTAAAATTAGGTCTACATAAGTGAAGAGATAGTCCATGTTGATGGATAGGAATTCTAAGTATTGTTAAGATAGCAATTCTTCAAACTTGACTTATTGATTCAATTTAATCCCAAATAAAATCCCAGGGGGTTACTTTATAGCTATCAACAAACTGATTCTAACATTTATGTGGAAAGATAAAAGACCTAAAATAGCCAATACACATTGAAAATAATAAAGTTGGAACAACAACCCCATTTTCAAATTTTACTGTAAAGCTGCATTAATGAAGAGAACATGATATTGGTAAACAAACAGACACAGAGGTCAGTGGAAGAAATTAGAGAGCCCAGAAAAGACATTCACAAATAGAGTCCACTGATTTTTTTAACTAATTTTTTGACAAAGATGTATAGACAATTCAATCGAGGTAGTACTGTCAAAGCTGAAACAAATGGATGTCCACATTTAAATTTTCTTTATCTAGACACAGACCTTAGGAAAAAAATAACTTGAATTAGATGGTAGACCTAACTGTAACTGCAAACAGATACAATTTCCAGAAGAAAACAGAAAAGAGTAACTATGTGATTCTTTTAGTTGGTAATGAAGTATTTGATACAGCACCAAAAACATTACATAAAAGTAACAAAATTGAAAAACTAGACTTTATTAAAATTAAAAATGTCCACTCTGCACAAGACACTCAGAATTTAAGAGAGAATCTAGAAGGAAATACAAGCTGAGGTACATATGTAATAAAGGAATTCTCTTCAAAATATATAAAGATCTCTTAAAACAGAACAATGGGGAAATGACTCAATTATCTGAACAGACAACTTACGAAAAGAGAAATTCAGTTGACAGATAAGCAATGGAAATATGCTCAACATAATTCGCCATTAAGAAAATGACTATTATAACACAACAAGATACCACTACACACCTATTACAATTACTGCAATCCAAAACTATCTGAGAATGCCATTTATTGTTAAGGAAGTCCCATTGATTGCTGGTGGGAAAACAACATACAACTGTTATGTTAGAAGACAATTTGGCAGTTTCTTAGAAAAATAAGCATAGTCTTACCATAAATATTACACTTTTAATTTTTTACCTAACATATCAGAAATAATAAGCCTGTTTTTACAAAAGCTTTTCAAAAATGTTCACAGTAGCTTTATTCACAATTGCCAAAAACTTGAAGCAAACAAAATTTCCTTCAATATGCGAATGGAGAAATAAACTATCTCACATTTATACAGTAAAATAAGTATTGAAAATAAATAAGCTATTATACCACAAAATGATACAGATAAAACGAAAATGCTTCTTGCTAAATGACAAGTCTGAAAAACCTATATATTGTGTGAATCTCATTATACGCCGTTCTGGAAAAAGCAGAATTATAGAGATGGTAGATAGACTGGGGGTTGCTAGGTGTGTTTGGGGGAAACTGGGGGAGAATGAAACAGGTGAAGCCTAATAAATACTGACTCAACCAGTTGATCAGATTTAACATCAACAGTGATAATGCAAGTTGGCATCACGTACCTTTGATAGGATAATATGAGAATGGCACTTTACCTCTGTTGCCTTGATACAAACTAATAATCTTAGTCTAATCATGAAAAAGCATGAGATAAACCCAAATCAAGGGACATTCTCCAAAATATCTGAACAATACATCTTAAAACTGTCAAAAACATCAAAACAAGGATAGTCTGAAAAATTACCACAGCCAGGAGGAGTCTAAAGAGATAATACCGATGCAGTGTGGTATCCTGCATGGGACTCTGAAACATATAAGGATAGTAGATAAGAACTATGAAATTATTTAAAATCTATGAATTTTATAAATGAATAGTACATAATTAATTTCTCATTAATTGTGATGACCACACTGATGTAAAATGTTAACAGTGGAATTAAGAATAAGAAAAAAGGAAGAAAATCACTAGTAAGATGAAGCATGAGCATTTATATGTAAAAAATACATGCTATACAGTTATAGAAAGTTATTTCTCATAATTAACTCTGGACTTACTAAGAGTCAATCCAACATAGCAAGACTATCTATTTATGTGATAATAAGAATTTTTATTTGCCTAACGAAGTTCGTGACATGCAATACCTCCTTAGAAATGTTTGCTGAATGAATATGTAAATGAGTGAATGAGGAATTATTCAAGGGTCTTCTTGCCTTTTTTATTCCTGATTCTCTAACGTTTTCCATTTGTACCTTAGCTTCACTGACTTGATCTCCCATCTTGGACATGCTTCTTTCCAGGTGTAATTGATTTTTTTCTAACTTGAAAGATAGGTTAGTGGTCATTTCTGTTTATTTAAATAGTATCTCTAGGACTCCCAGATATTAATTCTTATTGGCATAAGTGAATTTACCACCTTTCTAAATAGATATCATTTTGTAATTTCTATAATATTACAATCAGAATGTAGTTTGCATTTAAAGTGAAAAAAACTTAGATGCAGAAAAAATAAATCTTGACTCACCTTTTAAAATAATACATTTAGAATTTTAAAAACATATAGATCAAGCTTTTGTTCACACTATAATACTCCCTCCAAGTGTTGTATATGGCAAGCTCTACAGAACAGGATCAGAAACTTTCTGTTTATCTCTGATGTGACAACAACAAACTACATACAGAAGTTGCTCAAAATATTAATTGGATAAATTTAATTAATTGATTCCTAAAATGTAGATTTCCAAACATTTTCATCTATAGGAAAAATCATTTAATAATTTAAAAAATACTAAGATTATAGATCCTAAAAAACTAAATATAATAACACATTTAAAAGCCTATTTTAAATTTATAGTTATAGTTTTAAAACTTTCAACATAAATTTTAATCAGCCTCTTAAGTGTCTTAAAAAGTATAAAGTCAGCAGCATTATTTTATTAATTAAATAGATCTTCCATCAAAACAGCAATTATTTGTTGTCACTGAGAGACAAGTATCTTTAATGATCAAATTCATGTTTACACTACATAACAATCTCCATTTTATGAATGATATTTAATAGTGGGTTTCTTTAACCAAGAAATATAAATGTATATTCTCCAGGTTTTGCTCAGTATGACATTTTTCAAGCAGCTGTTTTAAATCAAGTTTTGTAATTTTTGACTCTGCAGGTTTTCAAAAATGCTGAATGACTAGTTTTAACCACTTGGACAAGAAGTCAAAGAAAATATGCACAAAATATTTTCATGAATTTAGCAGTCTGTCTTAGCTATACTTTCAACTGACTTTCCTGTGGCTTAATATTGTGCCATTTGCAAAAGAAGCTCTTTTTTTAATTTGCTCTGTGTTGTCTGCGGTAAATTCAATTTATTGCTAACCAGATGTAGCCCTGAAGCATTAGGCCCACCTGTTCATAGGCGTTGCTATCCGGGCACACAGCCGTTATAGTGCCTGAGTTCCCGAATGAATGCAAAAATATTGACGAACTTTCCACACACCCATATACACAAAATCTACACAGGGTTTTATCTGATGGCATTAAAAGGTAATCCCTTTTATCTCACACTTCTTTGCTATGAGATTTTCAATTTTTGATTTCTATTATTTAGAACCTACTGAATTAAGTTAGTTTCCCGTTAGATTTAAGTATGTTATTTATGGAAAATACATACGCACACACCAGGGAACAAAGCCTTTTGGATATAAAAACAGAATAGGATCATCAAATGTTTAGCTAGGGCTGTGTCATTTAAGCAAATAACATTAAGTTAATGTAAATAATACTTTGCTCATTGGAGATTTTGTAATACTTTGGCCATATGCAAGAGTTCAAAAGAAAACAAGACAGCCAAGATTATTTTTACATTTGTTTTACAAAGTTTTCCTCAATAATAGGAATACAATGAGGAGCCCTCTATGCGTTTGGTAAATATTAATTCAATCTAAACTGACATAACCTTTTGAGGTATCTAAATTATTATTATGTTCATTTTACAGATAGAGAAATTGAGCAAAGAGTAACTTGACTGATGTCAAACTGCTGGTAATTTGCAGAATCAGGTTTGAAATTTAAGTAGCTCTGTTCAAAAAATCATGCTCTAACCATTACATTATACTGCTCTTCCTCAAGGAACAAGCCTTTAAATGACATTGTGAAAACAAAAATATGCAGCTACTATTTGTTTATATTGGTTTTGTGGTTGTTATAAATTGTCTTGAAAATATTCATTTTAAAATATATTATTATAATTTGTCATTTACATGAAGACATCATGTTATTTTACTGCGCACAATCACAAATAGAAACTTTTAAGTGTTTGAGGAGAAGTAAAAAAGAAAAGTTGAGGTTGGACTTAACCTTGGCATCAAAACCATATGGAAATCAATTTGTGACCTTGAAAAAATTAAAACTTTTTTTGATCTTCACTGTGTTCTTAGGGATGAACCCATTAAAATTAAATAAAAAGTCATTAAACCCAGCTGTCAACATTATTTGCATGGTTCTAATTATGAGCAGAGGAATTAACGTAATAGATGTAACCCTTTTTATTACACAAACTGTAAACAAACATCATCATCCAATTCACATATTAAAAAAATCATGTCTGTAATATAGTATGATACAGCGAGGCAATAAACCTAGTTCTTAAACATACTTTAAGGTGCTGATTAAGATTTAGAGAGAGGAAGCAAAAATATACAGGTAATATTTTTTGAAAACTATATGTAATCTCATTGTTAAAATGGCACAAATAGTTATATTCTTCTATCAGCAGATAGTTGCTTCAGTTTGGCCATTGACTTAAGATATTACATTAGAATTTATTTTGACAAAAATAACCTTCTTGGATTAGGCATAACTTATTTACCAGGTATAGATTAGAAATATAGTTGCACTTACAAGTTGCAAATACTGTTTATCTCCTGGTTTGCTTATTCTTTGGTCTTAAATTCGCACTATGAATACTTAAACACCAAGGTTCTTCTCTAACTTTAAATATGCACAAACTTCAGAAACTTTAGCAGTTTTTAAACAAGCATATCTCCTTATGAGACTAATAATATTCCCAAAGAATTGTTCAGAGTAGGAGCACTTTTTGAAGGCAAAGGCACCATGTGTAGCTACAATAAAATTTCCATTTAATTATAATGTGACCCACTGTAAAATACAATATTAGCATGTCAAGTCAATTTTATGCTCCCCTCTTCTCAGGCTATTTAGCACAACAAATTTCATGCTAATCAGTTGGAGCATTTGAAGTCAAAGATGGAAATTTGTCATTTCTGCATATCTTATGAAACATATGTATGCGCACATGTATTTATGGTAAATGTAGCCCTGTATTGCAATTTAAATTAACAGTGACACTTTAGCATAAGTTTCAAATTGTTAAAATTTAGATACAAATAGGAATATAGTATATAAATATTATTAAAATGTTATTACATTAAATAGAAAACAAGACATAATCCATAAGAAAACTAGGAGAGAGAATTATATATCAAAGATCTCAAAAGTGGTTACTTCCAAGTGTTATGATTTCTAACAACCATTTTTTTCTTTTTTCTTATGGCCATTTTATATTTTTTATGGTGTGAATATGTTATTTGTTAATTTTGTACACATTAAGACCACATGAGCTAGATTTCAATTACTTAAGGCTAACAGACTACAGAATGGATTCCCAAAATGCAAAAACAAAAAACAAAAACAAAAAAACCCAAGATATATATATAGGTTATGTTTCTTCATATAACAGACTAAGATTTTAGGAAGAACACTTCCTTGTTCAGGAGAGAGCTATGATATTCATATAATATAATTTTGTAATTATATAAATTATATAAATTTTTATTTTATATATTTATATATATTTATATATTTTTGAAATTTAATTATAATACTAATTTTAAAAGTAAAAATAAATAATAGTCATTCATAAGGTCTCATAAAGTTCAGAAGGAAATGCACAATTACCCAGTTACGATGAATCACAAATATGGAGCACATGCTAAAATAAAAACAGTTGACTGGCCCTGATAAGAATCGGCCATTAGAACCAAGAATGAAAAAGTTCAGTGACTATTATAAGCAAATAAATTAACTAATGCAACACCTATTTTTAGTACTTAAAATCTCAGTAGTAAAGAAGAAAATCTCAACAAAGAATAGAAAGAATAAAAATAATCAAAAATTCTAAAACTGAAAATTACAAGTTTGAAAAAAAATTCGTCGCAAAAATTTAATGAAATGGATATGGCAAAGGAAAGCATAAACCAATTATGTATCAATAGTCATAATCCAAGTAAAGAACATAGAGAAAAAATATTGAAAAATTTGAACAGACTATATTAAGGGATCAGGTATATTTATACTTGTAGTAACAAACATGTAAAGATTAAGAATTGGCAAAAACATTCAGGAAAGAGTTGACATATTTTTCCAAATTTGTTGAAAGAAATTTTCTGGCACAAGATGAACACCAAGCAGGATAAGTACAAATAAGCTCATTCTGAGACACATCATATTTAAACTGCTTAAAGACAAAATTATATAGCAAAGGTTGAAAGATGCAAGAAAAAAATAACATAGATTCAGGATAACAATGATGCATCAATAACCATGGAAGACAGAAGAAAGTGGGAAAATAAACAAACAACCAAGTAAGAATGTTAATTCAGAATTCCATATACACGAGAAATTTTATTCAAGAATGAATGTAAATAGATAAAAAGAAAACTAAGAAAATTTTTCAAGAGCTGACTTGTTTGAAAAGAAATGCATGGCATTTTTTTTACCTTAAAATGTAATGCCAAATGAAAACTTATTATATCCTCGGAAAAGAATGAATATCATAAATGATACATATCTGTATTTATGTAAAAATGCAATTTTTTTTGCTTTTCCCCCTTTAACTTGCTTATAAACAATATAATTATTTTACAACTATGGTCCTGTGTGGCTTATAATGTAGAGAGATACATTATAAGTAATTATAACATCTTGGATGGGAAGAGAGAAATGACAAGTGAAATCAGAATGATGAGCATGTTTTGAACTGAGTTATAAAATTTGTGAGAATCAGGCATAGGCATGTTTAAAGGTAAATTTATAGTTTTAATTGCCTATATTGGAAACAGAGAAACATTTCTTAATAAGTTTCTAGTCTAACAATCTAAGTTAGTAAAAAAGCATATTTAATAGAAAATAAACAGAAGGAAGGAAAGATGCAAAGAGCAGAAATACATGAAATAGAAACAGAAAGTCAATAGAAAAAGTAAAATGAAGCCAAAAGCTGTTTTTTAAAACAAAGTCATTGGAATTCAGAAGTTTCTTATCAAGCTTATTAAGAAAAGTGAGAAAAAAATTACCAATACTAAAAATTACATAGAGAACATCACTCAAAATCCTTCAGAAAATAAAATAATAATGAGACAATTATAAAATATTTGAAGCCAATGCTTTTGCAATCTAGATAAAACAGCACATTTTTAGAAAGAGATTCCTTAAAGGACTGAAAGTGGATGTAACATTCAATCCAGCAATTCCACCCTGGATATCAACTCAAGGGAAAAGAAGTCATTGTATGAAAAAGACACTTGAACATGTATATATGTTTATAGCAGCACAATTCACAATTGCAAAGATATAGAACCAATCTAAGTGCTCATTGATCAATCACTGCCTATAGAAAACGTGTATACACAAAATGAAATACTACTCTGACATAAAAAGGAAAAAATAATGTCATTTTCAGCAATTTGGATGGAACTGGAGGCCGTTATTCTAAGTGAAGTAACTCAGGAATAGAAAACCAAATATCATATGCTTCCACTTATAAGTGGGAGCTAAGCTATGGGGATACAAAGACATAGAGAGTGATATGCTGGACTTGGAAAACTCAGAATGGGGAGGAAAGGAAGGAGACGAAGGATAAAAGACTACATATTGAGTACACCAAACCTCAGAATTCACCACTATGGAATTCATCCATGTAACCAAAAACCACTTGTACCTCAAAAGCAATTGAAGTAAAAAAAATTAAAAATTAAGACATATATTACCAGTCCTTACTCTAGCAGAAACAAAAAGCAATCCCATAACAAGAACTTTTCCATAAAGAAAATTCTAGGCCCAGAAGTCTTTAAAAGTAATTTTTCTTTCATCTTACAGAAATATAATCTGTTATACAGTTTTTCAGGAAATAGAAACATTTGTGTTACTCTAATTGTGAAACTGGGCAGTCATCACTAAAAGAAAACTACAGTCTAACATTTTTTGCAAACATACATAAAAAATAGAATCCAACAACATATAAAAATGATAATACATTATGACCAACAGCAGTTTATCTCAGGAATGCAGGGCATATCAATATTTGTAAATCCATAAGTGCAATGTATAATAGTAAAGGAAAGGAGAAAAACACAAAATAATTTCAAGAGCTACAGAGCATAATTTGACAAAATGTATATCCTTTTATGGTAATAGCTCTCAGTCAACTAGAAATGGAAGAGATCTTTCTTAACTTGATTAATGCAACCTATTATGAGTCAAAAGCTACTTCAGATTAATGGTGAGAGGCTTAATGCTTATTGCCTAGGATCACGACAAAGGCAAGAATATTCTCTCACCATGTTAATTTATCCTTTTGTCAGAAGTCCTAGGCTGTGCAATAAGGCAAGAAAAACAAAGTGAGATTACACAAATTTGAATTAAAGAAAGGAAACATTTTTATTTGTTGACAGCATAGAAAAATCCTAAGCAAATTCACAAAAATAAAAATTAGAAAACCTAATAAATTCAGCAAGGTTGCAGAAAGCAATATTAATATGCAACAATCAATTGTATCCTGTATCTTCTATCGCAAAAATAGAAAATATAATTAAAACAAAACTCCATTCATAATAGTACTATAAAAATATAATTAGAATAAATTTAAAGAAAGATGTGCACTAGAAGTTGCAAAACAATGCCATATCCATTAAATGAAGCTAAAATAACCTGAGATGGGCATGGTCAAGGATTGGACGACTCAATATTTACAGTCTTCTCAAAATTGTTCCATAGATCAAGTCAATTCAAATTAAATCCTAACAGGCTTTTCTGAAGAAACTTATGAGCTTATTTTCAACTGTACACAGTATGCTATAGAACTATAGTAACTGAAAAACTTACAAAAATAAGAACAACTTAGGATGACTTAACATAAAGCTAAAGCAGTCAAGCAGTGTGTTTTGGTATAAGGAAAAAATATAGATTCATTAGACTCAGATCTGAACAGGGCCCAGAAAGAGATCTATACTTATTTAGTCAACTCGTTTTCAATACAGGTTAGTTCCACATCTTGGTGTATTAGTCTGTTCTCATGCTGCTAATAAAGACATACCTGAGACTGAGTAATCTATAAAGGAAAGAGGATTAAAGGACTTCCACATGGCCGGGGAGACCTTACAATCATGGCGGAAGGAAAAGGAGAAGTACAAGCATGTCTTGTATGGTGTCAGGCAAGAGAGCTGAGCAACGGAACTCCCATTTATAAAACCATCAGATCTTGTGAGACTAAATCACTTCCAGGAGAACAGAACGGCAGAAACTGCCCACCATGATTCAATTATCTCCACCTGGTCCCACCCTTGACACATGGGGATTATTACAATTTAAAGTGAGATTTGGGTGGGGACACAGCCAAACCATAAAACTTGGCTAATTGTGAATAATACTTCAATAGCATGGAAGTGCAGATATCGCTTAAAAATATTGATTTTAATTCCCTTGGAAATATTCTGGAATGGAATTACTGGATCATATGGTATTTTCATTTTTAGGTTTTTGAGGAGCTTTCATAGCCTTTTCCATAAATGTTGTAGGAATTTACATTCCCACCAGCAATGTACAAGAGCTCCCTTTTTGTCACATCCTTACCAACACTTGTTATCTTTCTTCTTTTTAATAAATCTCTTCTAATGAATGTGAGATAGTATCTCATTATGGTTTTAATTTGCATTTCCATAATGATCAGTGAAGCTAAGCATTTTTTCAGGTACCTGTTGGCCATTTGTATGTTTTCTTTTGAAAAATGTCTGTTCAGATCCTTTGCCAATATTTAATTGGGTAATTTTTAAAATGCTAGTTGTCTGATTTATGAAAATATATTTTGAATATTAACCCTTATTAGATTTATAATTTACAAATATTTTCTCCCATTTTGAAGATTATCTCTTCATTTTGTTAATTGTTGTTGTTGTTTTGCTGCATATAACCTTTTTTGTTTGATCCTATCCCGTTGTATATTTTTGCTTTTGTTGCTTGTGCTTTTGGGGTCATATTTCAAAAAGCCATTGCCCAAATAAATGTCATAGAGCTTTTTCCCTTACATTTTTTTCTAATAGTTATATGATTTCTGGTTATATATTTAAGCCTTTAACACATTTTGAGTTGATCTTTTTGTATGGTGTGAGATAATGTTTCTATTTTGTTCTTTGCATATAGATAGGTATGTTAGGTGATTAATATGTTAATTAAATTGATTTAGTAATTCCATATTGTACACATATATCAAAACATCACATTGTACCAGATAAGTGCATAAATTACTGTTTGTTAATTAAAACATTATTGAAAGAAATATTAATGAAATCATTTAAAATAAAAGGTCAGGTATTATACAAAGCTAAGCATAACAAAAATAATAAATTTCAACGTAGATTCCAAGGGAAAACAGATAGATAAATAAATAGTATGTAACAGTCAGGGATATAATTTTATTATCTAAGACAAATTATTGTTGAAATTCCAAAAGGGGTATAGTTCAGATAATTACTGGAGTAGACTGTATAAATGAATACATATATTATTCATTAAATTCGTTACATACATTATTTTACTAAAAAGGATATGTCTTAGGATTTCCACAAGTCAGGCTCTAAATTCCTCTCTTCCAGCTACTCAATAGACATTCCCCTAAACATATTGGTTAAACTTTCTATTTCCTCATACATAAAATAGGAATGATAGCTCTCTTGGAAAGTGACTTCAGAGATTATAGATAATCTACTTAAAGTGCTAGCATTGACTTTGATCCAGAATATTTTATAAGTCAGTAAAAAATCAGTTTGTTTTATGGAGATACGCTATGATACAATAAAAAATATGCCTTGCTAAAAAGTTATCTGTAGAAAAGCAAGAGGAAAAAATACATAGCAGTTTCTTTCTCTATAAAATATCTTGTGATTACAAAAAAATTCAGTATTGAGTGTAACATTTTTAAAAATATTTAAATAAAAAACTGTCTCCTGGAATGTAGTCATTGTATATTAAGACTATATGAACCAATATTTAAATCCAGATTTAGGTGATTTTTAGATTAAATATTTTATTAGTCTGTTTTCATGCTGCAGATAAAGACATAATGGAGACTGGACAATTTACAAAAGAAAGAGGTTTAATGGACCCACAGTTCCATGTGGCTGGGGAGAGTCTATAATCGTGGTGAAAGGTGAAAGGCATGTCTCACATGGCAGTAGACAAGAGAAGAGAGCTTGTGCAGGGAAACTTCGCTTTATAAAACCATCAGATCTCAGATGCCTTTTCATGATCAGGAGAATAGCACAGAGAAGACCCTCCCACATGATTCAATTGCATTTCAATGGGTCCCTCCCACAACACATAGGAATTATGAGAGCTACAATTTAGGATGAGATTTGGGTGGGGACACAGCCAAACCATATCAAATATGCAACATACATCAAATATTATTATTTAATTTTATTTATTATAGAAGTCAGATAGATACTTTTATGCCAAGTATACTAAATTATACAAATTGTGATTATATTTAATAGTTTAAGCTGCACAAAGAATGTATTGTTATGTTTTAACACCATAGAACAGTTTGTATATGTCCAATCATGATCAAAGTTAAATATTTGTAGTTTTCAAAGTCTATGGCTGGGTAATAAAAAATAATGTTTATTTATAAGTGTCTAATATATCTATAATAACTTTAAACAATTATTTTTTTAAACAATTAAACAATTAAATTATCTTTAAACAATTATGAAAATATAAAACAAATATTCCACAGGTAAAAATATTTACATATAATAAGAAATATAAAACTTATTTCAAAATATCTATATTTTAATATAATTATAAAAGATTTTATTTTCCACATGAAGGACATACCAGATTAACTAAGTCATTGTATTAAAATTAAAAATTAAGTGTGCTAATATCCATGTGAGGATGAATGATTAGAGTTGGTAGACTACTCTATTACACCCTTTTGCTTTGGATCTCACTACTGAAATTGTAAGTACACCACAAGGTATTTGTGTTTATTTTAAATCTTTTAATTCCTGATGTAATTATTATTGTCATTATGTAATTTGTGATATATAAGACAGTGAAATATGTGTGACTATATTTAGGTTTCTAATTTTACAAAAATTAGAAAAATTACTAAGAAAATATCATTAGGAATCTGATTTAATATACTGTGATAATTAAATATTTAAAAAATGGAGAAAATTTACAATTTTTTGTGTTTTTCACTACCTTAAAGAAACCTGCAGTAGATATGTCTGTACTTTGCCACTGTATGTGTCTATACATGACAAATATGACAAAATAAAGATGTAATTAGAGCATCTACATTCAACAAAGTGTCCTTTCTCCAACATTAAAACAATGTCTAATGAATGAACACTTTTTAGGTAAAATTAAGCTTAAGGTGAGCATTTACCATTTGCCATGATTCTCTGTTTTAACTGACTTTCAGCTCAAATCATGTCACATTAAGGTATTTAAAATAAAATGTTTAGTCTGAACAATTGGTTAAAACATAATGTATAATTATGTAGGATCACTACTAACTACACCATAAAGCTTTACTATATTGTCAATAAATTGTAAGTTAATTAAAATTTAAAATTCAAGATGTTTACCATTTATTAAATGTGATACTCAAAAAGAATGCACTGAAAATCATTTTGCAGAGGCAGTGTGTTGAGATTAAATTATTTGGAAAAGAGATGTTTACAAAATGTATTTTCATAATCCTACTTAACAAAGAATCTTGGGACGGCAACTAAAGGGTTGATTAAACTAAATTAGTAAAGCTTTATGAGTTGTTCATATAAATATATTTTTCATTGTAATTATTTATTACTATAAATTTCAATAAAATCAGCATGAAGATGTTCAATATTTTCTTCAAATTTCTCAAAAATGATTACATTTTTCAAGTGTTAAATACCATTTTTATTGAGGGTTCACAAACATATTGAAGATTGTTAGGCTTTCTGATGCATTCATGTATTAAAACAAAGTTTGTACATTATTGCAGCCACACAGTTATAGAGCTTCAAAAGTTGAAAAAACAAAATCTTTGATGAATAAAACACAATATTTCCTTATTTCCTTCATCTATTTAAATGCAGAGTATCATTATTCAAAGATACCTGAGTTATACTAGTAGGTATTAAAATAATATAGTAAGGTCATCTTTACTAGTTCAAATAATTTTCAGTGAGCTCTAAAGAGATACTTCTCATTGTTTCATACCTGTCATGTATCATAAAATAAATTTATTTCTATATAGTCCCATAGAATTATCAAAGAGAAACTAGACTTGGGTTACAAATAATAGCCATTTATTTGATTACAGGAAATAAAATCTTGGTTTAGCTTTGTGATTTCTAGCATAGAATAGCAATTTTGGTAAACAAAAGTACCATAAAAATCCCTCAGTAATAGTTATTTAATACAGAGATATAAAGACATAGGAACTGTAAAAAGAATGACTATACCTTGATTACCGCATCACATACCCAAAACTTCAAAAATTTACCACAACTTTATAGATGAGGAAACTAAATCACAAAGAGGCGAAGTTGGGAGCCTCAATCCACAAAAAGAATGTGAAGGTGGAGTCAGATTCCAAGTCATTTAATTCAATTCCAATGTCTACATTTATTAAACTACATTGAAATGGTGCTCCTTAAATCTGAATAAAAAATTAATGGCAAGCTCACTTTATTTATACAATAACAAAACTTGATATTGGTACTAATCATGAGTAACACGCTCAAAGGTAAGAAATATCTAGTTATGTTTTCTAGTCTCCATTAGTAACCTGCCTAGGATGCTTTACGTACATTTTCTTCCTGGCGTGGTAGATGAGGCATTTTTCCACAGTGTCTTTGCCACAGAAATAAATATAAAATATAAACTCATTGTCCGAAATAATAATTCCAGGCAAAGCACACACCGAAAATAACTAGTTCGGAGCTGACAATTGCTGCAGTTAGATGAAAATAAGCACAAGGCCAGTCATCTGGAGAACGCTGTAAGATTTTTTAACTGAAGTCTTTTGTAAAGACAGTATATAGGTAACGGTGGCGGTGGTTCTTCTGGAGTAGCTGCTGTGAGGATGCCAGCTGCAGCACTGCAGCGGTGCAGGCGTGGCCAGTGCCGCGCATACTGCGGAGCCAGCCAGGGATGGGAACAGGTGATCCCAGTGGGAACCCCAGGCCCTACCGAGTGGGTGTGGTGGAGACACTCTCCTGGACACAGCTGCCGCTGCCCGGCCGCGTCTCAGGACCTGGGCATCCCAGCGCTCTCAGGGGCCCCGGAAGCCCTCTGTCCCTACAGTATTGGAAGTGCCTGCTCCTGCTCCCTGGCCTCTCCCTGCTCCTGGCACCCGCTCTGCTGTGCAGCAAAGCTGTCACCAAGCCAGGGCACTGTTGCAACCCAGCAGGAAGTGTGCACACTCGGGACAGTGCTGACACGCAGCCCTCCCAACCCCCCACCCTGGTCTCGGGGTGCTGAGGGTGGCTCGGACCTGGCCTGCAGGCGCCCCCAGGGGACGGCCTGGGCTCCATGAACAGCATGTTGATGATGGCAGGAGACAGACAAGTTCCTTGCGGGAAGGGGAGGTCCCGGGTGAAACCCCACCTTCAAGCCAGGGATGACCTGAAGCCTGGGGACCCAGCTGCCAGCTCTGGGTGGAATTTGCCACCTGGAGTGATAATTTCATTGATGCCTTTTGGCTAACTGAGTGATGCTTTTTCCAGGCCCGCCCATTGCTGCCTGTGGATCAATCAGCATGCACTTCATCCATTCTGAGCACAGAACAGCTTCAGACTAGGCCAGACTCAGACACTTTTTGGGATGACCTGCCTATGGAAAGGAGCTACCCACTTTGGGTCCCCTGAGAGCTGTTCTGTCACTCAATAAAGCTCCGTTCTGCCTTGCTCACCCTCCAGTTGTCTGCATAACCGCATTCTTTCTGGATGTGAAGCAAGAACTCGAGACCTGCTGACAGGCAGGAGCAAAAGGAGCTGTAACACCTTCCTGGCTGGCTCACTTGAGCTGTGAGTGGTGACAAGCTCCCAGTTTGTGGGAGTGAAGGGTGGCGACCCTTCTGGTGGCCTAGACATGAGGATTCCTCAAACCAGAGCTGCTGTAACACTATAGCCCTCTGCCAGCCTGAGCAGCCACCTCACACAACCAGAAGCAGAGGCCCCGCGATCCAGCCCAGGAGCCGCCCGCCCAAGCGGGCAGTGCGGCTGACAGAGCTGTAACACAAACAGGCTGACACCAGCCTCCCCCCACCCCCCCAAAACCGCCCCCTTGCTCACTGTGCTGTGGGACAGAAGGAGAGAAGAGCTGCAGTCCTTCTGGGAGCCCAGACTCAGGGGCTCCTAGAGACAGGGTTGTGACACCCTCTTTGGGGCTCTGCAGTTTCTGACATCTCCCAGCTTTCTGGTGCCGCTGAGTTCCCCTCATCCAGACACTGGTGCCCTCAGCAGAAGCTGCTTGTGGTACTCATGGTCCAGCCGCAGCCTTGCACGGAGCCAGCGACTGTGCCTGCGCTTGGAGCTGCCTGCCCCACCACAGCATCCAACACGCCTGGCTGCGTGCAATGGCGTGACCTCGCGCTCACTCACACACCCCTTGCCCCCTTGGGCCTGGCTCATCTTTGGCAGGCATGGGATCTGGGCTGGTAGTGCAAGCCAAACACAGCCTGCCAGGCCGAGTAGGGGGAATGAGCCCAGCAGGTGTGAATAATATTCAAGTAGAAGTCGCCGCCAGCCACAGATTTCCAGGTGGCAAAGCGACACCTGAAAAAATCCTGCCCCATAGGGTCTTCATCAAAATTTCTTGCATAAAGCCTACAGCCATCGGCAAATTACGTTGAAGACCTTGACATATGCTATAACCTTTCACGACATTTACAGTATTAGAAATATCTCAGGAAACCAAATGGAGCTATTAGCCTAAATGTTTGTACATACAACCCTCTTATAAGTTAAAAGTTGCTTCGTCAAAATATAATAACGAGAAACAGCAGCACACTGCTAGTTTCTCATGAATAGCATACTTTACACGTTTTACTAAGGTGGAAACTGTTAAAACATTTTACTAATTCCTCAGAGTTTTCTTCTTTTTCTTCTCACCAAATTCAGCTTAGATATCAATAAATACTAAGCATGAGGCATATTCATGGGCCATGTCTTCTACTTTTTCGCTTTAATATAGAATTAAAGCTTCTCAGAATATAAAGTAATTTATTTCAGGCAGCTGAATAAGTGCCTTTGTATGCAGTTCCAGAGCAGATAAAGACAAGGTACCTTCTAAAGCCAAGTTGTTGAACAGCATGGGATGCTAAGCATATAAAGAGTGATTGCAAAAATATTCTGAAGCAGGATCTCATTGCAGCTATTTCTTCTACCCTCTTACTGTGTTTGCTTACTGCATTTTTCCTCTGAGTGACATTTTCTAAAAACACATTTCCCATTTAGCAAGGAATTACTATGTGCATAACAGGAGCACTGACACACTGTGTTTTATTTACTAAGCAGGAAGTCACCCTTCTCTGCGAGGAATGCACCAATAAAAGTAAAACTTATGTTTTGAAAATAAATATTTTTGTGATTTAATAAGTAATAATTTTATTAACACTATAATTTTAATAAGACTAGCATGTACTTAAGTTACAGCAATTTAAAAAAGTATTATGTAAACAAAAATTCTCCAGAATATCACCGAACAGTCATAAGAATTCTATTAGTAAAAAAACACTGCATATGTGTATATATATATTTCTCTTTTTTATAGTTGAATGGATGTACAGCTGGAAGACTTGATGAAAAAATGTAGAAAAATAGAGACATAAATAAATCCGTGAGTAGATAGATAGAGGTAGACGGACAGAGCGGTTAACAGAGAGAAGGGTTTCATAAGAATGCAGTCCATAGACACCCATGCACACATCCTAGGTAACATAAAAATAAATGCAATTTAACTTTAATTAATATCAATAA
The DNA here is from genome assembly GCF_028885625.2 of Pongo pygmaeus. Classification (NCBI taxonomy): domain Eukaryota; kingdom Metazoa; phylum Chordata; class Mammalia; order Primates; family Hominidae; genus Pongo; species Pongo pygmaeus. Next base: position 12,538,978 of record NC_085930.1, on the reverse strand, counting down.
AATTATAATTACTTTGAAGAACTATAAATAATATTGTTGAAATAATCATTAAAAACCATTTAATATTTAAAAGTAATTATGCAAACATCACATAGTGTATTTTATATTGCAGCTTCAAACTTAAAACTTCCAAATGAATGAATGTATTACCTCTCTTTATAAAGTAAAAAAAAACAGCATTTAACCTTTCTTTTATCACTTCATCTTCCCCAAGTTTCATTTCCCAATGTTTGTAACTTATATGTGTTTATTGATGTTTTTCAAAATTTTTGATATCTTCTGGACTGCATTATTTCTAATGAGAAATCTGGTCTTATTTTTGTCTTTTGTTTCTCTCATATTATGTACACTGTGTTCATTCTGCTGTTTTCAAGTTTTGTTTTTCTGTCAGTCACTGTCCTCCAGTCATTTTATTATTATATTGCCTGATGTCATTTTTCTTGTGGTCTTCCTACTTGGGCTGCATTGAGCTTCCTGGATCTATGAGTTCATAGTTTCTATGAAGCTGAGAAAAAATGTTGGCCATTGTTCATTCACATAATTTCTTACTTCCCATTTCTGACAATCAAATTGCATGTACTCTTCAAGGGCCACTGCAGCTTTTTTTTTTTTTTTTTTTATCAGTCATTTTCTCTTTTCGCAGACTTCAGTTTGTATGATTCATTCATATTTTGTATAGTGTTTAATCTGCTGTTAGGCCCATGTAATTACTTTTTGTGAAATAGCACATGTTCTATTTTTACCTCTAGAAGTTTATTTGTATATCTTCCAATTCTCTACACATTTCTCTTAGATTCTCTTTTAAAGCCTTAAGCTATGAATAATAGCCATTTTAAGAGCCTTTGTGAGTTAATCTTTGCTATAATTTCTAGCTTGTTCCTAATGATGGATATTTTTAACAGCATTTAGTAAGATTTTTCTGTGTCTTGGTATGTTGAGCAATTTTTGAGACTGAACATGAGGTCTCTTGACTCTGACTAGTTAGAACTTGAAGTCTGATAGCAACATACAAGATCTGAAAATTGCTCAGTTTACAACTTTCTGATGGATTATTGCCTAGCTTTGTGGAGTTTTTCTACACTCATGCTCAAATTCAGGAAAGGCTCTATGATAACCAAATGAAGTCAGTATTTAGTAAAAGCTAAAAGACACTTCATTTCTATTTGTGGAGCTATTTTCCTGCATAATTTCTTTCTCTTTGAATACTCTGTTCCACCAATCCCATCTAACTAAGCCTCAACAGAATCTGTTCCCTTTGTTGTCAACTAAGCAGGACCACTCTGCTCCACTTGGGGTCATCTCTCCTGTGATTAAGTCTGGAAAGTGACATAAGGTGGAACACCAGAGCAATCTGAGGGTTCACCTTACTGATATCCCTTATTTAATTGACCAAATTCCCATACTACCACTGTCCAATGTGGGAAAGTAACAGTTTCATATATCTCATTCTATTTTTTAGCATTTATGTTGGGGGGAAATTACTGCTAGAATTTAAACCAACATTGCCAGAACTTGAAGTGAGGTTTTTGTTTTCAAACTATTGTTTACAATATGAGCATTTAAAGATATAAATTAGGCCTCCATGGTTTAATTGTCTCACAAGTTTTGATATGTAATATAAAGTACCATTCAATTTACATTAGCCTACTGTGATTTATTCCTTGAGCTTGCATTATTTAGAAAAATTTGGAAAAAATTTCCAAATTTTGAGAGCTTTGCTAAATAACTTATTGTTATTGATTGAGTTGAATTCATACCTAATTGAATTAGAACACACTAATTGAATTACATGTGGTCAGATAACATACATTGCAAAATTTCAATCTTAAAATTTGTTGTGATGCATTACTCTGTTCCCAGATATGGTCTGTGTTGGTGAAGATTTCATGTGCACTTGAAAAGAACACATATTCCAAAGTTGTTGGATGGCTTCTAGTTCAGTTCAGGTGGTGATAGATTAATTCAGCTTTTGTTTAATCTTAAAATGAGGTTATTTTACCCTAACTTTTAAAGAGTATTTTTGTCTCATATAATACTCTCTGTTGATTTTGTTTATTTAAATCTTTAAATATATTATGAGTTTTTTTTTCCTGGACACCATTGCACCTAATGAAGACAAATGTAGTTTGCAATATTGTTCCCTGTAAGTTACATTTCTTTTTCCTCTTGCTTCTTTCAAGATTTTTTATTTTCCTTTGTTTTATAAGCAATTTGGCTGTAATGTTTTTGGATATAGTTTTCTTTGGTATTTTGTTTGTTTGGTGTTAACTGAACTGCCTATATCTTTAATGTTATGATTTTCAACAATTTGAAAAGTTGTTAATTGTTATTTTGACTATTTTTTTTTCTAATTTATTTTTCTACCCAATTTTGTCTCTCCTCTTCTGTGACTCCAAATAAACAGAGGGTTGGATATATTCCTACAGGTCAATGAGTCTCATTGTTTTCCCTTTTTATGCTTTTAGCTCTCATTCCTTTATTTTGAGTGGTTTCTACTGGTCTGTCTTCATGTTCACTGAACCTGTCTTCTATCGTTTTTAATCTGCTGTTAGGCTACTAAAGTGAATTGACTATATCTTTTATTTTACATTTCAGTTCTAAACGGATTTTTCTGTTTTTTTCCCCTCAACTGAGAGCTCATAACCGTTTACTCACTAAGATCTTATGTCCTTTAATTTCTTTATATATTTAAGAAAATATGATTACAATTATTGGCGCTTAATCGAATTTTGTATACATTTTAGGGTCTGATTATTTTGTCTGATTTTTCTCTTGACCACTGGTCACTTTGTTCTTTTCCTTTTCTTTGTTTCTAGTAATTTTTGTATTACATATGGGACATTACGAATGATATAGAGACTCTGGGTCCTATAATCTTTTGAGGAGTGAGGTATTTTTGTTTGTGAGTTTGGATCTACAGGAAGCTTAGTCACTGGCTACCTATCTTGGACTTGAGAACTCTTGGTTATATGCTTAGGTAGATTAGATCTGTAACATGAATATGGTGTTTATGAACTACTCTAACCTACCAGGATTTTAAACTCTGAACTTTATCTCCCATGAAGATCTTGCCAAGACTTTTTCTTCTTTTAATTTGTTAGTTAAGGTTAGATTATGCCTTACTCTTTGAGGTTCTTACTCTAAGATGTCACATTTCTAGGTATTAATGAGATTTCTCTAAATTTTTCAGCTCAAACTGAATCATATCCCAGTTCTGCATAAGCTCAAGTATTTCATTTTTCTCTTAGCCCCATGCCACCTGCTTTCTAATAAGGTTCATGATGGCTTATAATTTGCATGCACAACCAAGCTCTTAGCCGGAGACCCATGAGGTACTGCCACGCAGACATGTGGAGCCTATCTTTATGTAATTTCTGATTCTCTAATGTCCTGCCTCACAGATTCTAGTTGTTTTAGAACACCCACACTCTGCTCTCCGAGTCTTTAGATTAATAGGACTGTACTGCTCTACTTGTACTATATATCTCCTCAGATGCAGATGGAAAATTAGCCCATGAGAGAGTGCTGAGCTCTCTCAGGGCTCACCTCAAAATTTCCCCTTATTTCAGAGATCACAAATATCAGATAAGGTGGAAAAAGGCTCTTCTCCTCTGTGACTGCAATCACTGTCTCACTCAGCATTCATCATTCACTAGGCCCTCACATACCAGGCATCTTGCCAGATACAGGACAAGAAGATGAATGAGAGGAGAGCGTACACTCTCAGAACTCCATGGGATAAGACAGACAAACCCACATTTAAAAAGCAGAAGCAAAATACTTTAACAGTCTAGCAGAGTGGCTAAGAGCACAAGGTCTTGTCTTGTTGCTCCCACTTTGTATGATGAGGAAAGACACTTTCTTTTTCTTTCCATTTTTTTTTTTTTTTTTTTTGTGACGGGGTCTTGCACTGTCGCCTGGGCTGCAGTGCAATGACACAATCTCAACTCACTGCAACCTCTGCTTCTGGGGTTCAAGCGATTCTCCTGCCTCAGCTTCCCAAGTAGCTGGGAAGACACTATATTTTTCTAACCCTCCATAACTTCTTCAATAATGAAGTGTTAATAATCATACCAAACAGGATTACCATAAGGATTAAAGAAAATACAAACTTTCAACAAAATGCGTGACACTGAGTAAGGATTTACTGAATTACATTAATGAGTATTAGAATCATTGTTATAAAAGAAGTAGGCAAAAGCCAGAAATATCAGAGTGGTTCTCAGAAATAGGCAAACTAAAAGCCTGGTGGTGTCCAGCACGGCTACATTTAAACTGGATCTTGAAGAACAATGACAAATCTAGAAGAGAGGGGAGGAAGGTCGTTCCTGCAAAAGCCTGGGCTGTGAGAAGCATTAGCATGAGAAGGAATGATGTGTTTTGGGAGGCTGTATTGTTTTTCAATATCTAGAAAATGTTGCTCATTTAATTATTGTAATAGTTTATGCCGAAAGTATTCTCATTTATCCTGGTATCAGTTGCTCTGTCCTGATCTGAATTTTAAAAACCTCCTTTTATTACAATCAAAGTAGAATAATTTTTCCCAGTATTAATAGATCTTATCAATTCTCTCAATCCAAAAATCCTTTCTTCGTTTGTTTGAAAAATAATTTTTCCATTAAAAACTTTCTAGTCTATTTCCAAGGTCCTTAGTACAGTAAAAAAAAAAAAAAAAAAAAAAAAGAAATTCTTGTATTTAACTATTGGGGTTTATTTTTATTACCTTCTCTATATTTGTATTTTTCTTCTAATTTTAAGGCAAGTTTAAGCATTTTCTTCATGTAATTAATTTGGTTTTCTGCTATATTTTGATTATTTTTATTCACTGTGCTCAGCTAAAACATACATATATATACACATTTCCAATATTTTTAAAATATATGTTTTATATATATATATATGTATATATATATATATATATATTAGATATGGAGTTTTCCTATATTGCCCAGGCTGGTCTCAAGGTCTCAAACTCCTGGGTTCAAGGGCTCCTCCTGCCTCAGTCTCCCAAAGTGCTGGGGTCATTGATATGAGGAACTGTGCCTGGCCTAATTATGAGAAAATGTTGAATAAACCTTTTTGCTTGAGACAATGTGGAATCTATGAATATGTTGGGATATTACATCCAATGTTGTTACATTATATGGTAAATATGTGTGTGGGTATATATATTTATTTATTTATAAATATAAATAAATGGGTATATTTATTTATTTATATTTATATATATGTATGTACATATACTTATTGTAAGTATATATTATATCAGATCTATATATAAATATATAAATACTTATATCATATATATGGGGGTATATATATATATTACATCTAATATATATATATTAGATGTAGTTAAGTTCTCTTATCAGTTGTCTTTGTGTTAATCAAAAGAGAATTTTCCTGAATAGGCCTGACTTAATCAGATAAAGGCTTAAAAGAGAAAAGCAGCAGCAGAAGACATCTCTTGATCTTAAAGAAGCAAATTAACATGTAGAGAAGGTCTTATGGCAGGGCTACCTCTCATTACTGGGATCCAAGTTTTATAATTTGAAGGAATGGAATTTTGCCACTAAGCACTGAGCTTGGGAAAGCACTCTTACCTCAGTGGTGGTATAAACCGTTAGTTGAATCTGGTAACACCATGAGCATAGGTCCCATTAATGAGAGGCTGCCCTGACACAAGACTTTCTCTTCTAAAGCTTTATAATATTTTCTCTGCTTCATACAATCTTCATAACATTCATAAGTACTTATTGAAATCACATTTTCCAAACACTATGGTACTACCTAGGATTCAAGAGATACACAAGACTGTTTTTATATTGAGAATATTTTGCTTTTTATAAAACACTCCTATGTCATCGCATTTTAATCCTCAAGAGATTGTCTTATTTATAGTATACAAAAAAGAAATTGGAACAAAGAGATTAGGTGATATGTTAAAAATCTAGAGAAAATAAGTAGAAGAATTAAGAACAGAACGTATGTTTTCTAGCTCCAAGATCAGTGATCTTTCTGTCACACCATATTCTATCAAGAAGGGGAGATAATCTGTTTTTAAAAACTACAAAAGTTAACAACTTATGCTTAAATACTAACTGAATGACCTGCTACAGCTGAGCAATTTATCTAACATTCCTGCTCCTCAATGTCTTCTTCTGCTGATGGTGATTAATGATAACAAATAGATCTATGATAATAAAATTAATTAATATGCAGGTAAGGCATTGTTATTAAGAATTAAATTATCAATTACAATTATAAATTAATTCTACATGCAAATATTTTGGCCAGGCATGGTGGCACACGCCTGTAATTCCAAAACTTAGGGAGTCCAAGGTGGGAGGATCTCTTGAGCCCAGGGGTTCAAGACCAGCCTGAGCAAAAATGCAAAACTCCATCTCTAAAAATATACAAAAATAGGTTGGGTGTGGTGGTGCACACCTGTAATGCCAGCTACTTGGGAGGATGAGGTAGGAAGATTGCTTGAGCCCAGGACATTGAGGCGGCAGTGAACCATGATTGCACCACTGCACTCCATATTGTGCAACAGAGCAAGACCCTGTCTCAAAAAAAAAAAAAAAAAAAAGATTAAAGCAAGCCTCTCAAATGCAATTTGTCACACGCAGTATCTAGTGGCTCAATACTAGTTCCCACAACATTGCAATGCTTCAGGAGTTCTTAAATCTACAGGGATTCCCTAGAGTATCTGAGACTTGATATCACCCGCATTTGCCATAGTGTACTTCCTGAGAAGAAACAACATTTATCACTGCTTATTCTTATCCAAATAACACAAGGAAAGACTCATAAGGCAGATCTGGAGCAACTCCTGATTTGGGATTTAATGTCATGCATCATTTATATCGTTAGGGAAACAGTCCACTTGTTCTGTTTATAAATCACTGTTCTCAGCTCTACTATAAACTCGGGGCGTCCAATCTTTTGGCTTTCTTGGGTCACATTGGAAGAAGAAGAATTGTCTTTGGGCACACACAAAATACACTAACACTAACAATAGCTGATGAGCTAAAAAAGAAAAATCACAAAAAAATTTCATAAAGTTTTAAGAACGTTTATGAATTAGGCCGCATTGAAAGCCGTTCTGAGCTTCATGTGGCCTGCGGGCCGCGTGTTGGACAAGCTTGCGCTGCAAACCGTTTTCACTGTTTATACTTTCAAACCGTAATTTTCTTTTGCCCTCTAAGCTAATTGGATGGACTTTCAAAGACTGAATTTATTCTTCTATACCCTGCTTTTAGGATAAATTCATCTTTACCTTCAAGTTAAAACAACCCAGACATGTCATCACTGTATTAATGGAAAGTTCGATTTAAGTTCAAGTTAAGATTCTTTTGGTTGGAAGTATCATAAACCCACTTCAAATAATCTCAAACAGAGTCAAACATTTATAAAAGGTTTTCAGCTCAGGATTCAATTTAAGAAGTGGAAGAATTCAACCAGGCCTTGGAGGCAGGCACTGAAAGTGAGGACGAGAGATTGTTGGGAATGAGCTCACCTCTTCTGTTTCTCTTAGATTTGCTTCTCTCTGCACAGGAGTATCTGCTTCCTAATTCCCTGTACGCTGGTTTTTCTGTTGTTATTGTTGCTGTTATTTGTTTCTGCACAGAGGGTTATAATAAAGTTTATGACTTTTCTTGTCTCCTTCCTAGAGTAGGCTGAGTTTATGGTAACTCAGTTCCAATTACAGATATCTGGGGGACAATTATCACTCTTGTATTTATTATTATTGAGAATATAGGTACATTTTTCCACCACTCAAAATTTCTAATTCCTGAAATTTTTGTTACTGGCATGGTTTGGTGTCTAATGCTGAATTTGTGGTTACATAGCTACAAATTTTCTTTCTACACACATTGCCAAAATTCTATTATTTTATCTTCATCTCCAGAAAACCAAAACCTAGAAAGCTATTGCTTGCTGTTTTAGAATTCAGAACCATCCCTCATAGCAACTTTAATCAATTATTCTTCTTATAGCTAGGGCACCCTATTTTATATAAATATGTAGAGATATATTTACTCACAGTTTTCTGTATAATATACTATAACTTACTCTGTATTTCATTCCTAATTTAGTCTTACTATCTGAACCAATTATTTTTCCTATTATTCCTTAGCAGAGGATCCCCTATTAACTATTATAAGAAAATGTAGAGACATTTTCTTATAAAAACACTTCTCTTTTTACAAAGTGGAAGTTCTTTGTTGTACCCTTATTTTTGTAATCCATTTTTCTCTTCTTCAAATTCTAGTTCAAAATCATTTTATTTTGTAAAATATAAACATGTCATATTTCAATTTATCTTAGAAAAGTAATTTCTCATATTCATGGAAAAATGGAAATAGACTAAATAATGAATAATATATTTAGAGACATGGCAAGTTACTCCTTATGTGTTATTAAATTTAAAAAGCCAGAAATAAACCTGCACATAACTTTCTTTTAGTCTTTTTGTCCTCTCTGTACATCTAGTTATATATGAAAAGAAGACGCAAGGCCGGGCACGGTAGCTCACGCCTGTAATCCCAGCCCTTTGGGAGGCTCAGATGGGCGGATCTCCTGAGGTCACAAGTTTGAGACCAGCCTGGCCAAAATGGTGAAACCCTGTCTCTACTGAAAAAAAAAAAAAAAAAAAATTAGCCAGGCATGGTGGTGCAAACCTGTAATCCCAGCTACTCAGGAGGCTGAGGCAGGAGAATCACTTGAACCAGGGAGGCGGAGGTTGCAGTGAACCAAGATCATGCCATTGCACTCCAGCCTGGGTGAAAAGAGTGAAACTCCGTCTCAAAAAAAAAATAAAATAAAATAAAAAAAGAAAAGAAAAGAAGACTCAAACCTACAGAGAAAAAGAAAATCTATGTATTAATATGTTGGAAGTATATGTATGTACAGATGATATTTTTATCACTTTATTGCTCATTTTATTACATTGTCAATTATCTTCCCCGGGAAATTGAGTGTTGTTTCAGTTACTTGAATTGAAAGACAGGCATACAGTCTGTAAACTACAGTCATGCATTGCTTAACAATGGGAATAAATTCTGACAAATGTGTCATTTGGTAATTTTGTCATTGTGTGGTTATTTGTCATAGAATGTAGTTAAATAAACCTACATGGGACAGCCTACTACACACCTAGGCTACATGCTATGGCCTCCTGCTCGTAGGCTATAAACCTGTACAGCATGTTACTGTACTAAATACTGTAGGCAATTGTAACACAATGGCATTTGTGTATCTAAACATACCTAATCATTGAAAAGGTGCAGTTAAAATATGGTAGAGAGACTTAAAAAAAAGATATACCTGTCTAGGGAACTTACCATGAATAAAGCTTGCAGGGCTGAAAGTTGTTCTGAATGACAGCGTGAGTTAGTGAGTGATAAGTGAATATTAAGGCCTGAAACATTGCTATTCAGTATTGTACATTTTATTAACATTGTTCACTTAAAGCACAATAAATTTTTAAAGTATTATTTTATTTTATGAATAGTAAATTACTCTTAGCCTACAGTAACATTTTTACTTTTAAACTTAAAAGAAAATTTAGGCCACTCTTTTGTTATAACACTTATTAAAACAAACACATTGTAGAGCTGTAAAAAAATTTTCTTTCCTTATATCCTTATCCTATAAGCTTTTTACATTTTTAAATATTTTATTTACTTTTTTTTTTTACTTCTTGAAGTTTTTGTTAAAAAGTAACGTGCAAACACACACATTAGCCTAGGCCTACAAAGGGTCAGAACTGTCAATGTCAGTGACTTTCACCTCTACATTTTGTCCCACTGGAAGATCTTCAGGAGCAAGAACACACATAGTTGTCATATGTCAACACATACAGAGCTGTCATCTCCTATATAGTAATGCCTTCCTCTGGAATATCTCTGGAAACACCTGTCTGAGGCTATTCTATAGTTTTTTGTTTGTTTGTTTGGTTTGTTTGTTTTTTTTGTTTGTTTGTTTGTTTTAGACACTGTCTCACTCTGTTGCCTAGGTCAGAGAGCAGTGGCATGATCAGTTCACCTCAGCCTCAACTTTTTCATCCTCCCACTTCAGCATTCTGAGTAGCTGAGACTACAGGCCCATGCCATGACACCCAGCTAATTTTTTTTTAAATTTTGGTAGAGACAGGGTATCACTGTGTTGCCCTGACTTAATTTTTTTTTATATAAGTAGAGTATACTTTAAAATTTTGATTTAAAATTTAGTACACAAAATACACAAGTCGGTAAGTTAGCTTATCATGATTATCAATTATCATGTACTGTATATAATTATATGTGCTATACTTTTATCCAGCAGGAAGCACAGTAAGTTTGTTTACACCAGCATTGCCACAAAAATGTGAGTATTGTGTTTCACTTCAACATTACAAAGGCTACTGTGTCACTAGGCAATAGAGTTTTTTTCGGCTTTATTATCATTTGTGGAAGCACCATTGTATATGCAGTCCATCATTGTCTTAAACATTGTTATTTAGCACATACTGTACTTGAAACTTACAAGAGTCATTACTGATAGGTTCATAGACTATGCCCAAATAGTGCCTTATTAAAACAATTCATTATAATTGAACTTAGAGCTCAAGCTTACACTTCCTTTCATAATAGCATTTTGTATGATTTTTCAAAAGATATGCATTATTTCAGGTTTGCCCATGTTCCTAAATAATTTCAATGGAATTTTAAAGCATTCCAAAATTTTAAATGAATAAAACTATTTTTCAGTTATTAATTCAGTCTTTTTGTGTGACACAATCATTCATTGATCACTACATATTACTTTGGAATTTTAATTAAAAATTTTGTCACCCTCAGTGCAGTTGTCTTGTACGTATATATTTTTTTGTTTGGATGCTGTGGTCACTTTTGAAAATAGCTCCCTTCATATCCCTTCTTTCATGAGAAAATGATTGCCCTTTCCTCTCTTTCTGTTTTATTTATCTTTATTTCTCTTTCAAAAACTAAACAGAAAACTAAATATACTTTTCGTTCTAGATGATATTGATATAGTCTAAAAGTCTAAGCTATTTTCTTTCCAAGCTTTTTTCAAACAGCTTCAATGGTCTTCATTTCAGAGTTGTTTTCTTCTAATTCTTTACGTGCATACATTATGTTTATATTTATGTATAAAACCTAACAAAGTGTATTTTCTGCTGCAAGATATTTTAAACTAGATAACTCCATAGTTGTTTAAGTAACTTATTCTTATCATTATCTTTCATTGAAAGAGTTGTCAATCTCACATGTAATAGTCAAGAAGACACAGACTCTTCAGGGCTAAACCCAGGCAATATTATATTGGTTTCTTTGCATTTCGATACCTTGACAGCTAGTAAATTTAGTATTTCTCAAAGTATTGTTGAATATCTCAAAAGCAATTTTGCCTAAAAATCTTACCAACTCATTTTGAAATATGCTTTTTAAGATATATGATTAAAATTTAATTTCAGACTTACAAGATTATCACGTTGCTTTTCATAGAGGGTACTTGTATTTTATTATTTTAAACTTCATTTGATTTGAATGACAGTGGCTTTTAAAATCAGCTGTTTAGAAAATTATATAACATTACTAGTATTTTATGGAGTTGTAAAGATAATAATCGGAATATTCTCCTCCTCAAGGACCAACTGAATTACTTCTAACAAAGAAAATCCCTAATATTATTTCTACTGCTCTACAAATGTGATATATAATGTGTGTATACTTGTAAATTGGTAGGCATACACACGCACACAAACTTGTACGTTTTCTCACACCCTAACTAGGTAACTTCTTTATTACTAGTCTTTCTGTTTCATCTGTATGATCCCACAAATATTACAGTGAGAATTAGGGGGGAAAAGTAAAATAGCTGAAGTGACCCACATCAATCTCTGAAAACATAATATGCTTTTTCACTATTAAAATAAAACTTTCTAAAACCTGTTAGTGTAGAAATAACAGCAGATTCTGTTACAGTAGCTGGAATAGTAAGAAGAGAGTTACTGCTTTGAGGCTCTGATGAGTCCTCAGAGGTAATCTGAAAAACAACACCAGATGGCTCTAGAGGAGATCATTGTAATGATACTGATGTAGTCAACCTTTCATTGTTCATCAACATGGCAATGCCCATCTGCATTCTATAAACTCTATGACCTGGACTTGCCCCATAGCCTCATTTCTTGGTAGGAATCAATTTTGTTTTGCCAAGTCATGTCCAGAAAAGAGCCAATGCATATGCAAATAAGCAAAAACTTTAGTCACACAAAATCCATTTCCATTATCCTGATAATCCTCTCCTAACTCTATATATAATGTTGAGGATGATACTTCTTGTTGGCCATGGGTACTTTGTGTAAACCTCACAATTTTTATTTGGCCAATTTCTTTTGACTGTCTTATTCAAAATTCCTTACTAATGTTTCATTACAGTCATTTTCTCAATGAGATCAGATGATAAATGTCATTCCACATTATAATTCAGCTCAAGTAATATTCAAATTAGCCAAAATTAGTGTAGCTGCTATGAACAGATGAATGTGCTCTTTCATTTATGCTGTCACTAAAACTCTGCCCATTATATTTTACCAAACCAAAACATTAATATTTTCTAAATAGTAAAATATAGCTCCTAAAGTACAATATACATCATTGCATTTATTTCATCATTGCGTTAAAATTCTTTTCTTATCCCATATGACACATAGAGTGGCCATTTGCATAACATAACCAATGTCTTCGAATTGTCTCTTAAATAATAATTAAATAATTTTATGCAAGTATGTTTTCTTGTTTTTTTTTCCATATTTTATTTGTAAATAGCTTCTGTACGGGCCATGTGGGACAATCATAATAATGAATCACATATTCTGAGCATTACTGTATATTCCATATTTCTGTCAAATTTATCTCACTCATTTAGATGATTTTCTTAAAGCATATAAAATGTCTTCATAGTTGAAAAATTAATTAAAATTATGCATATAATATTTCTTGTAGCCCAAGGATTTCTAAAAAGCAAAAATAATTTGAGAAAAAATTTCTCCCTTTTCCCTTCATTTGGGATGTCCTCTTTTCTTTATTCAACTTATTCTTTGATGCCAACTATAATTTTTTTCTTATCCCTCAATATTTCTCTCATTTTCCCTATTAGAAAAATCTCTCACTATATGGAGCTTTTGTATTACTGTGTCTTTGCCTTGTTTATAGCATTTTAATTTTTACTTTGAATTACAATTATTCGTATACCTAGTATCTTTCTTTAAAAAGCTAAACACATTAATCTTAGAGTCTGAAACCTCTTAACTTTTATATCTTCTATAATAGTTTTCACGGACATTTGCATCCATTAATGTCTAACTAAATTATTCAATAAATTATTCCTGAATAATAAAGCAATCAGTATGTTTGAAAAACACTGTTTCATAGGTGAAGAGTTAGAGGAAATGAGATGTCAGAATGAAAAAGGCAGGCTATTCGAGGCGTTTTTGGTCATTGTAAGCACTTTGGATTTTACTCTAGGGGACCTGGAAAGCCGTTGGAAGATGGTATCCAAAAAGTCACACAATGTGATTTATGTTTTTTTATTTTATTTTATTTTATTTTATTTTATTTTATTTTATTTTATTTTTTTGAGACAGAGTCCTGCTCTGTCGCCCAGGCTGGAGTGCAGGGGCGCGATCTCGGCTCACTGCAAGCTCCGCCTCCCGGGTTCCCGCCATTCTCCTGCCTCAGCCTCCCGAGTAGCTGGGACTACAGGCGCCGCCACCACGCCCGGCTAATTTTTTTGTATTTTTAGTAGAGACGGGGTTTCACCGTGTTCGCCAGGATGGTCTCGATCTCCTGACCTCGTGATCCGCCCGCCTCAGCCTCCCAAAGTGCTGGGATTACAGGCGTGAGCCACCATGCCCGGCCGTGATTTATGTTTTAGAAGAATATTGGATATGATTTGAGGAATGCATTGTAGTGAGGCAAAATAATAAAAGAAGTTTATTTAGAAGGCTATTATCACATTCCATGTAGAGATAATAATAGTTTGAACAAGGTAGAAATTTTGGAGTTGATGAGAAATACTTAGAATACAGATACATTGGGCAAAAACCACATGACTATCTCAACAGAAAAAAAAAATTTACAAAAGCCAACACTTTCTTTTTTTAAAAAAAATAATCCAACATACTAGAAATAAAATAAAACTTTCTTAACCTGGTGAAGGGCATCTTTGAAAAACCCATAGCTAACATACATTTAATGGTGCAAAACTGAAACCTTTACCTTTTAGGTAGGGAACAAGGCAAGCATGTCCTCTGCAGTACTGGCTTTTGTTTTTGCTTATTTTTCAGATCAAAATGTTCGTCAATTAGATAGTGGTGATGATTGCCCAACTTTGTGAATATACTAAAAATCACTATATTGTGTACTTTGAAAGGATATCTATTATAATATGTGAATTACATGTCAATTGTAAAAATGGGTATTTTTAAAGTTAATTTCTAAGAATTACTACAAGATGTGATAGAGACAGAAGCAAAAAATCACTCCACCGTTTTGTCCTAACAACTGGTAAAACAGAGTTGTCGTTTTCTAAGTTCGGAAAGACTGTGAGGAGTATTATGTTGTTGTTGACTTTCTTAGGTATAGAAATGAATGAAGTAGGATTCAGAAAGTAAATCTGAAGTGTCTATAAATCAAGTTGATTGACAAGTAGGTGAGATTGATAATTTATTTTTGTCATCTATTAATTTTTAATTTAGATATAATTCATATAATATGACCAACATCATCTTTTTAAATGTGCAATTCAGTAGTTTTTAGTATACAGGCATACGTTGAAGATATTGCTGTTTTGATTCCAGATCATCACAATAAACCAAATATCTCAGTAAAGCAAGTCACATAAATTTTTTGGTTTCCTAACACATATAAAAGTTGTGTTTGCACTATAAGATGGTCTACTAAGCGTGCGATAGCATTAGGTCCAAAAAATATACATACCTTAATTGAAAAACTTTATTGCTAAAAAATGTTAATGATCATCTAACAATTTAGTGCATCATAACATTTTGCTGGTGGAGGATGTTGCCTCGATGTCGATCGTTATTGACTGATCAGGGTTAATGGTTGCTGAAGATTGGGGTAGCTATGGCAATTTTTTCAATTAAGAAAACAATGAAGTTTGCTGCATTGATTGACTCTTCTTTTCAAGAAATATTTTTCTTTAGCTTGTAATGTTATTGGATAACGTTTTACCCATTGTGGAACTTCTGGAGTCAATTATCTAAAAGCCTGCTGCTGCTTTATCAACTACCTTTATGTAATTTTCTGGATGTTTGTTGTCATTTCCAAAATATTCACAGCATGTTTGCCAGGAGTAAGTTCCATTTCAAGAAGCCACTTTCTTTGATAGTCCATAAGGAAGAATTCCTTATTCATAAAGTTTTCTCATGAGATTGCAGGATTTCAGGTTCCACTTCTAAATCCAGTCCTTATGCTATTTCCATCACATCTGCATTGATTCCTTCCACTAAAAGTCTTGAATTCCATAGTCATCCATGATGATTGAATTCAACTTCTTCCAAATTCCTCTTAATATTGATATTTTGACCTCCTCCCATGAATCACAAATGTTCTTAATGGCATCTAGAATGGTGCTTCTTTTCCAGAAGGTTTTCAATTTACTTTGCTCAGACCTATACTAGGAATCACTACCCTCTATGACAGCAATGGCCTTATGAAATGTACTTCTTGAACAATAAGACTTGAAAGTTGAAATTACTCCTTGTTCCCTGGGCTATAGAAGAAATGTGTTAGCAGGCATGAAAACAACATTAATTTCCTTATAAATATCCATTAGAGCTTTTGAATGAAATGGTACATTGTCAATAAGCAGTCATATTTTGAAAGGAATCTTTTTCCTGAATGGTAGGTCTCAACAGTAGGTTTAAAATGTTCAGTAAACCATGCTGTAAACAGATGTGCTCTCATCCAGACTTTTTTGTTCCATTTATAGAGCATAATCAAAGCAGATTTAGCATAATTTTTAAAATCCTTAGGAATTTCAAAATAGTGAAAGAGCGTTGGCTTCACTTATAGTGACCAGCTGCATTAGCCCCTAATAAGAAAGGTCAGCCTGTTATTTGAAGATTTGAAGCCAGGAATTGACTTTTTGTCTCTAGCTATAAAAGTTTTTGATGGCATCTTCTTCAAATACAAAGCTGTTCTGTTTACATTGAAAATCTATTGTAGCCACCTTCATCAATTACCTTAGCTAGATCTTCTACATAACTTGTACCCACTTCTACATCAGCATGTGCTGTTACATCCTGCACATTTATATTATAAAAATGGCTTCTTTTTAAACTTCACAAACCAATCTCTGCTAGTTCCAATCTTCCGCAGTTTCTTCACCTCTCTAAGCCTTCATAGAATTGAAGAGAGTTAAAGTCTTGCTCTGGATTCAACTTTGGCTTCAGGTAAGGCTGTATCTGGTTTGATTTTCTATACTCACCACTGAAACTTTTACATCTCAGCAGTAAGTGTTGCTTTTGTTTCATTTCTGTATTCACTAGAGTAGCCCTTTTAATTTCCTTCAATAACTTTTCCTTTGCAAACACAGAATGGCTTACTGTTTGGCACAAGAAACCTACCTTTTGCTCTATCTCCACTTTCAATAAGCTCTACTTACTAAGCTTAACCATTTCTAGCTTTTGATTTAAAGTGAGATATATGTGATTCTCCCTTTTACTTGAACACTTAGAATCCATTGTGGAGCTATTAATCAGCATAATTTTAACAGTGCTGTGTCTTAGGGAGTAGGGAAACCAAAGAAGAGAGAGACAAGGAATGGCTGCATATTAAGTTCACTGTCTTATGTGGGCACAGGTGTGGCACCCCAAAACAACTACGACAGTAGCATTGGAAATCACTGATCACATATCACCATAAAAGACACTGTAATAATGACAAAGTTTGAAATATTATGAGAATTACAAAAATGTGACATAGAGACCTGAAGTGAGTACATGCTGTTGGAAAAACAGTTAGGATACAAAGACTTGCTCAGTGCAGGGTTGACAAAACCTTCCATTTGCAAAAAAATGCAATATCTGCAATGCATAATAAGGCAAAGTACAATAAAATGTGGTGTGCCTGTATCCAAAAAGTTGTTTGACCCCCAGCGCTATATAATCTTAGAACACTTTTATCAGCTTAATAGACAGACCCAGACAATATTTGTAATCACTGTCCATTCCACTGTTTCCACAGCCTCTGTGTACCATTAGTCTATGATGTATCTCTGTGGATTTGCTTATTTTGAGCATTTCATATTAATGGGATCATACATGTCTCTTCTATCAGCTTCTTTCACTTAACATATTGTTTTCAAGATATATCCATTTTGCAGCAGATATTTATTCCTTTTGTGTCTAAATAATATTCCATTATATGGATATACCACATTGTTTATTCAATAATCAATTGAAGAACATCATTTTCACTTTTTGGCTATTATGAATAAAACTGCTATAAACATTTGTGTACGTGTTTTTGAATGAATTTATTTTTTAATTTACCTTGGCATATACCTAGGAGTAGAATTGCTGGGGCATATAGTACCTCTGTTTGTCTTCTCAGAAACTGCACAACTGTTGTACACAACAACGACATCATTTTACATTCCTACCATCAATGTATGTAGGTTCCAATTCCCACATGCTTATCAATACTTGTTATTTTTCATCTTTTTAATTATAGTCCTATTAGTGGGAATAAAGTGGTATCTCATCGCTTTAATTTGCGTACTTTAATGACTAATAATGTTGAGCAAGTTTTCATGTGCTCATTGGCCACTTATGTATCTTTTTTTCAAAGAAAAATGTTCATTTAAATATTTTCCCCATTTTAATTAGGTCACTTGACGTTTTTGTTGTAATGTAAAGATGTTTTATGTATTTTGGAAACTAAGCCTTTATCAGATTTATGATTTTCAAACATTGTCTTTTATGTTGTCAACTACTTTTTTTTAACTTCAAAGCAAGAAAAAAGTAAATTTGATGAAGTACAATTATTCAATGAAACTATTCTTGTGTTTTTTTAAAGTAATTTATGTTACTTTAAGAAAATATGTTTGTCTTAATTTATAAAACCAATTTTGTAATCCACTAATACAAAGGGAAATGCACTTTGGGGAAAAAAGAAAACTATTTTATTGAGTACATTTAGACCCTGGAATTTATAAAGACCATCTTGTCAATGAGTGCGTGTGGAGAAAATGCACAGGACAGAGTCCTTAGAAACTCCAAAATTCAGTGATCAGAGAGATGTGGAATAAAAAGTAAAAGAGACTTAGAAGTGTTCTAAGAACTCAAGCTATTGATAAAATATTTCCCCGGGCATCAAGTGTTGAGAAAGTTTAAATAAAAGTGCAATATTAACTGTGTCAAAATTTTTTCAAAATAGATGAGAACTTAGAAATAACCATCTCACAACTTCGAATCTAACAGGCCTCCAAAATTAGGATTATTTCCTCAGCAGATAGTGAGAGGAAAAACAGAATACTAGGGAGTCAGATTTGTTAATTTGTTGCCTCACATAATATATCAGTAACTATTTTATCATTGACTCTCCTGCCAGTTTATTTCTATATTTCATTTTGTTAACCTGGTATTTTTTTTCTTTTCCTTTTGTGCTATATGCAGAAGGAATGATTTTCAAGCTCAGTAGGCGCCTTTCCTATTGGACATTTTTAGCAGGTCCATAACTGGTAATTCTTTTTGTGGTTTCTTTGTTGCGATAAGCAACAATGACAAAAATATAAACGATGTGTTATTTGTCAAATTTTGGTTCTTTTTATTTGTATTTCATAGATTTGATTTTCATCGTTCACAAAATCCATGAATTACATCTTGTAATAAGCAAATCTTATTCAATAAAAATAAATTAAAGAAATAATATTTTGTAGAAAAAAGTGTTGCTTTAGTCAGGTAAAAATTATAAAAACAAAACAAAACAGCAAAGCAGAGCTAATCTGGCTGGTCTTCTTGGGTCATATTCCTGTCTGTGGTACTGATCTATG
Source organism: Pongo pygmaeus (assembly GCF_028885625.2). Taxonomy (NCBI): domain Eukaryota; kingdom Metazoa; phylum Chordata; class Mammalia; order Primates; family Hominidae; genus Pongo; species Pongo pygmaeus. The sequence goes on along the minus strand of NC_085930.1, from coordinate 12,519,889 downwards.
TTTCTCTGCAGTGCCTCTCACTATGGAAGTTAGGCACTCGACAGAAATATTGGACGGTAAAAATGATAAATGGGTAGTGAAACTCCTTCCTTATCTTTAGTATATAGTGCCTGTGTCAAGTTGAACACTGAAGCGAACATGTTCCACCAAGCTTGAGAGTAAAGTTAAAAGTTGGTTAAAGCTGATTACATTTATTTCTTATTAAATTTCTTTTAATTCTTACATTCCTCCTTAATTATTGCTGTACCTCTTCTTCAGCTGTGTGGGGAAGAAAACTAACAAATTACAAATTAATTCTATTATATATTACTTTAAGTATTATTTTATTTATTAGGGAAGAAGATATGTCTTGCCCTTTTTATATCAATGAATTAAAATAATTCTACTTACTTTATGATAAGTGCAGGTCTTTTATTATTTATATTTAAAGCTTGCTGGCATTGAGAATTTTCTGTGTTAGTATTACTAGACAAAATGAAAAAGACTATTTGCTCGAATGCTCAAGAAAACTACAAAACAGAGTAAAATAATGAAGTTGACGGAAGAGAGTGCACATTTTTCAACATATTTGCACTAACATTATATGGGAAGCAGTACTGGGAGGCAGGATCAGCATGATTAGGGTATCGTAGGCCAATTCTACTTGTGGATCAGATGCAGCACAGCTGTAACTTTCATAGAAAATTCTGTGCCAAGCACAAATAAAAGAGGTCAACTGGATGTGAGAAATCCATTCATAACTACTCTCAGCTCTTTACTGGCAGCATTTTTCTTTATCAAAAGCATAGCACAGAGAGATAAAGTGTTGTAAGACATAAGATCACTAACAAATCCAGACAAAAATACTCATGTTCTATCCTCAGTCTTTTTGCACCGTGATAGTGTATACTCCTCTAAGCTAAAAATTGTTATATAAATGAACTCTGTCAGTTTAATATTAATGATGGACATATTTATGGCACTGGATTAACTGCATATGGCATGTTAATGACAAGTTGTTCAGACTATAGTATCTCAGAAATGGAAAATCTCAAAAAACTCCTATAAATTCAAGGTGAGCTGTCATAGAACAGGCACTCATGCAAGTGATTTGGATTTTGAAGAGCAGTAGCCACATACATCAGCAAGTATATATATGTGATTCTCCACTTGCAGTATTTATGTAACTAGAGTTGTAACTTATCTGTAGTTTACTTACATACCGTGTGTTTCTAATTTAATATTATATACCAGAAACACTGTTAAAGATATTTCATTCTTCAATTTTTACAAAGCCCTATGGAGTATTTGAAAAATACAAAGTGTGCTTCTTATGGTCCAGACCCTGTATTTATGGTAGCACTAAAACAGTGAGCAAAACCATACCTTATTTCTGTTCCAATAAAGACAAAGTTATAATGGGGTAGATAAAACTATTGAAATAACCATAAAAATTAACAGCCTTGTAGATTTCAAGTAAATTTCCAAAAAATTATGCATTTTGTAAGTTACTGAACAGAGAAAGAAACCCAGTATGTCTCATTCTGGACCCGAGACTAGTAGCCATTGCATTATGATATAGTTTCTACTTTCACTAAACAGTTATCCTGTTCATTATAAAGATAAATAAAAATACAATTTCTCATATTTACAAATATATTTGTTTATTTTATAAGAAATATTTGACATTTAATTCCTTCAACTATAAAGGTATTAAAAACATATTTTGCTACAAATAAGAAATGTTGATGTTATGTTCAAATAAAAATTCTTAGGCCAAGCTTGTTAAACATTGCTAAAAATTAACATCTGATACTTGTAGCTGAGAAAGCTTTTACCCCGTCTATCACACAATAAAATGAATCTTTATCTAGATAATTAACAATAGCAATAAAGGCTAATAAGCTTCAAATTTTGATTAGTCACAATGAACTAGGACACTATTATTGTGGTAATAAGTGACAAATTATTTCATTTTATTCATGTAAAATTTATTTTTCTAGCATATCAAAATCAGATGTGGGTCAAGATGCTCTCTAAGTATTGACTCTGTAAGTATTGGGTTTTATATTGTGACACTTACCTTGTAAACAACATGCTATGGGCAATTTTGTATATGGTTTTCGTGGAGAAGCCTGAGAGTAACATGTGTAACTTTCTCCCATCTTACTGCTAGAACCCTGCAGAATAACCTCAACCTTAGTGCAAGTGATGCTGGGAAATATCTTCCTTCATAACCACAAGGAGGAATATAGCCTAAGATTTGAGAATACCATAGCATTCCCATTGCAACTTCACTTTTTGGTAAGTATCATCAATTGTAAAGAACATTTTTATATAATTTGTTATCAAAATAAGGAATGATTATTTCACATATCTACAATTACATTTTTAGAGTATAATGTACTTTTATTCTGAACCACTTTGAAATACTGGTCACATACAAATATCAGTAATTCAGGTGTGCAAATCAAATACAGCTGACATGCAGGAGGAAATACTGATAATTGCATTGATATCGGGAACCTACTGAATGTCCACCTAACAGGCAATGCACTAATCGTTCCAGATATATCAAACCTGAAGTTTTTCATGGGATTATTATGTTATTTGAGAAGAATGAATGAATCTCAAAAAAATAAATCCAAAAGACAAGCCAAATACTCTTCCCAACTTGATTCTTGCTGAATTGGAGCATATTTACGGAGTATGGGATCAAGACCTGGAAACAATCTACATGTCCATCAACAAATGAATGGATAAAGAATTTGTGATGTATGCATGTAACAGAATATTATTTAAGACTTGAAAAAAAAGAAAAATCTGCCATTTGTGACAACATGGGCAAACCTGGAGGACAGTATTCTAAGAAATATAAGCCATACACTGAGGAAAAATACTAAAGACTATCATTTACTGGAGGAATCTAAAAAAGTCAAGCTCCTGGAAGCCGACAGTGGAAAGGTGGTTGCCAGGGCCTATGGCGCAGGGGAGATGGGGTGTGGTGGGTACCAGGGAGATATTGGTTAAAGAGTACAAAGTTTCTGTTATGTAAGATGAGTAAGTTCTAGAGCTCTACCATATAGCATAGTGACTACAGTTAATGATACTGTATTGTATACTTTAAAATTTGCTACAAGAGTAGATCTTATGCTAAGAGTTTTTATCACAAAAATAACAATAATAAATATAAGAGGGCAGGAGGAAACTTTTGGAGGTGATGGATATGTTTATGGCACAGTTCTTGGTTTCCTCATTTCACACTTATATCCAAGTACACCAAATTGTGTACATTAAATATGTAAAGCTTTTTGTATGTTAGTCATATCTCAACAAAGTGGTTTTAAAAGGCAGATTATGGGTCATTGCTTTTCGTTGTTGCTTTCATCATTAATTACACCACCACTGTTATTCATTGCATATAAGATGCAATGGAATTTTACTAGAAGATAAAATGCCTTTCTCTTGCCTCAAAAAAAATCTAATAAAATTTTTACATCTAGAATTATTTCTGAGTAATATATTTATAAGTATTTTCAAAAAATCCATATTAACGTACATGAGCGTACTCAAATATTTGCAACTGATCTTTATAGTACTTGCTTAGCCAAAAAATACATACATACTATACAAAGTTAAAAATTAAACAGAAGTCTTTGAGATTATATGATCAATGTCTGGCTCTCACATTGGTTTGTCAACTCCATCAGGGCAGAAACCACATGTTTGTTTGTTTTTCATCTTTGTGCTCCATTACTTACATTCCTCCTTAATTATTGCTGATGGATGTGCAACAAAGGCTTGTCAAATGACTGAGGAGATCTAAGAATTTATAGAGAGAATTTGTATTAGTCGTTTAAAAAACTATATTAAAAAATAACATCCATCTCTCAGTGAATGGATAACAGAAATGCTATTTTTCTATTTGTTTTATATTTAAATGTATTCCTATAACACTATACCATATCAGTGATAAAAGGTATAGCTTAAATGTATCCATCTACCTATCTATCTGTCTATCCATCCCTCCATCTATCTTGAACATAAAAACATCTTAATAGTACAAAGTCTACTAAAAGGCAGTTTCTGAATCATGCATAAAACCATACTATTTGTGTACATTTTTAAAGCACTTAATTAAAATATGTGTATGTGTAAAATAAGTATGATCTCAGTTGTCTGAGATTTGTAGATGGATTTGGTAATGGATCTAGGATGAGTGACAAAACACACTTTAAATTTAAGTGAATATTTTATTACATATGTATAGAGTAAGTAGTAGACAAGCTAACAATTATAAATGATGTCCAAACATCTATTTCGCTTATTAATTATTGTACTTTTTCTGTATTTCAAAAATTTGACTTTTACAGAGAAAATACTAATTTTCCACTAAAATATTTACTGTTAAATTATGAAAATATATTTATGTAATATGTGCTACCACTATGGGACCTTAGTTTACATTTGCTGTACAATTATGGGGAAGAAATAACCTTTGTTAACAGGAAGGGCATTAACATATTAGACAAATTCATTTCCAAGAATTCCAGGCATCAAGTAGAAGTTTCAACACATCTTTGTGTCTGTGATGCCACAGGAGATGACAATCAAGGGGAGAGGAAGTGTGTGTTAGATTTTGTGTATTTCAAGAGATCAAAGCTATTGAGGCTGTAGCTACAAAACTGATATGAGCAAATAAGCTGACTTCTTCTTACCATGAAATGAAAGAATCTAATTTAGTATGAATAGTCTTTGTGGATTGAGGAGTAATGGAAGAGAAATATTTGGGAGACATTTTATCTTTTAAAGTAGGTTGGAACAAGACTGTATTAATTGAGTTCAAGGAAAAGAGAAATTGTCAGCCTCGCTAATTTTGTAGACAGGTCTTTACTCCCTGAGAGAACAGCCATCTGGAAAGGAGATTCTTCTTATTATATTACAATGCTTTAATTTATTACTAGAATTATGGTTAACAACATTTATCAATGTCTACAAAGATACGTGCATCGACACATTAGAGATAATGAAAGATTGAGTAAAGGAAATTAATTATTATTATTTACCTCTAAAAGCCTGGTGTATGCGTGTGTTAAACATTACTTGTTTCAATTTCTATTTCTCAGGCACATACCTGAGGTTCTAAGACGTTAAAAAACTTGATCATAGTTACATATAAAAATTGCAGAGCTGAAATAAGAGTCTAGATCTTTCTAAATGACCCTTTAGAGTTTGACCCCTCCTCAAATTCTAAGGTAATTAGAATTTGCTTAAAGACCATCTAAACATAACTAAGGTGATAAATTATACCATAACTAAATGGATGAGTATCAATAAATGGGCATATTTCTTTTATTATTTAAAGTGTGTGTTAGGTATAGCAGTTGTAATGTGATGAATATGGTCTCTGGTATAATAGCGATTCACATTAGAAAGTCTGAAATTTAATCTTCAGGCTGAGTCTCAGTTTTCTAATTATTAAAATTGAGGGTGTAAAAATTACTTCACCAGATAATTGAAGATTAAATGAAAGAACATATGTCACTCAGCCTCCACACAAATGATGTTTAACAAGACAGCAGAAGCAAGATGACTATGAGCTGAGACATATATATTTTAGTTAACTTTTTCTCAACATATTCTTGGACCCTAAACCTCCTTAATATTCTTCCTTTTGAGGACATTAATCCTGATTTGAGGTCTAAGCCTTCACACTACCCTGAATTTATCTGAAGATATAAGCCATTTTTAACCTAACTATAGGCTTGAAATCAATGGAGTGAGAAGGTCTAAGAAACAGAAAGTATAGGATTAGCAGCATTCTGCTCTTAAGTAAACTTGTGCATTGATACTCAACTCCACTCATGCTGTGAAATAGGAATTTTGTAAACTTGTTCACAGGCACAGTAGGAATCAGAAACCCATGCACAATTGTCTGCTTTACCAATAATTCACTGTGTGCAAATGAGCTGCTAAATTATCCTTTCCCTGATTTTGGTTTTGCTGCATATTAAAAAACCAACAACCAAACAAAAAAGCCTTTCTACATTTCTTAACTCTGTCGGTTTTATCATTTTCTTGTTCAAAGGAAATTACACTGACTTTTCTCACATAAAAAAAAATGGCATTCATTTAAAGCTTTAAAATATCTTCTGCTAACTTATATATTATTTTTAATTATTTCCTTTTCCTCAATGAACTTCAGGATAAATTAATTCTTCAAGAGTCTACATTGCTCTATTAATGAAGAAAGAAGATTGGATAGAAAACAAGACAAAACCTTCAAAGCTATTTTCAGGATTTTTTTATCTTAACGGTCTCATTTAAAAGAAGTGGATGTTAGAAAAAAATAAATGGAGATCACTAGAGCCTTAAGGTCAAGGGCACAAAAGTGCTAGGGGACACTGACTGAGCTACATGAACTAGAATGAGACAGAACAGCTGGGCCACCCAGGTAGTGTCTGAACTGGTAAAGCAGACTTGTTTTATATTCTGCTTGTATCCATGTGGATGGGACAGATTAGAGAGAAGTCTAGGTGATTTGCCCAAATAGGCATTTTTCAGGGAAAGCTTGCTGTACTGAGAAAGAGAACAAATGAAAGCTAGGAAGGCTACCAGTCTTAATAGGATCAAAGCAGATTTAGAATGGGAAAAACACAACAACAAAAAGAAGACTTTCTTGTTAAATTAGAAGTTATTAGTGAGCCTGCAAGTCTTAGGTGTGGGAGTACAACTTGCTCACAGGTGTAACTAGAGAGCGGGCTAGAAGTAAGGGAATTCCGTGTTCTCAAATATCTTCAAAATGTACTTTTTGCCTCCTTATCTCTAACAAAATTATTACTTCACTTGATATCCTCTGAAATAGGGGCTTCCCATTCTACTCTACCCCATACATGCCACAGCATTTTATTCATATCTTCTTTCCCTATTACCACTTCCAGATAATTGCTTGTCCAATTTGATGTCCGTTTTTCTTTACTTAAACTTCATGAAATTTTAAACAACTCTCTTCTCTTTTTGTGACAGCCATAGCATGGTCCCCTCTTTATTTCTCAACAGCATATTCATTAAAGATTTTGGCAACATGTTCCCCCTTTTTACTAAAGTCCCGCAATCACTTTATATAACTTTAATGCGCATAGCAATGGCCTAATTATAATATTTCCTTCAAAGTTTCCTGATATCAAAACTTCTCTAAGTGATCCACCCGTTTCCAATGCCAGATCCAGAAATTTGCCATCATTTTCTGAAATATTGTAATAAGATTGATTAATATCTATGAATACTCTCTTATAACTAAAATATTTTAATAGCTTTATTGAGATTTAATTAACATACAATAAACTTTATATATTTAATGTACAAAATGTTATATATACATATATACACATATATATATCTATATCTATATATATGTAGATATATATATATCTTTCCTCTCAGCTAACCCTCTCTGTATCTTCAACTCCAGGCAACCGATTAATCTACTTTCTGTTCCTACATATCATATTGTATAAGCTAAAATTTTATATAAGTAAAATTATATAATAGGTAATCTTTCATTATTTTACTTTTGTTTTTGGTCTAGCTTCTTTCACCCAGTGTAATTCTTTTGAGATTCAACACACTGCTGTGTATACCAGAAGTACATTTTTTTCTTAGAAATTGTCCAAATTGGCTGGGCGCAGGGGTTCACGCCTGTAATCCTAGCACTTTGGGAGGCCGAGGCGGGAGGATCACGAGGTCAGGAGATGGAGACCAGCCTGGCTAACACGGTGAAACCCCGTCTCTACTAAAAAAATACAAAAAAATTAGCCGGGCGCGGTGGCGGCACCTGTAGTCCCAGCCGCTCCAGAGGCTGAGGCAGGAGAACGGCGGGAACCCGGGAGGCGGAGCTTGCAGTGAGCAGAGATCGCACCACCGCACTCCAGCCTGGGCGACAGAGCCAGACTCCGTCTCAAAAAAAAAGAAAAGAAATTGTCAAAATTTATTTTCCAAAGTGGCTTTACTGTTATTTTCCTGCAAACAGCATATGAGATTTCCGGTTCCACTATATCCTTGCCATAACTTGATTTTTTTTGATTGGCTCATATGCTTAACTGCATTAACTATTTTACATTAAGCCAAACTGCATTAACTATTTTACATTAAGCCAAACTTACATTCCTGCAATAAAACTTATTTTGTCATTATGTTCTGTTATATTTTCTAAATTCTAGAAAATTGTGTTTGCTAAGTTGTGTTAAAAATTTTTGTATCTGTGTTCATAAGTGAAATTGCTCTGTAGTTTATTCTCTTGTACTGTATTTTTCTAATTTAGATATGTGGATCATAACACCTCATGGAATGATTGAGATTTTTCCCTGTCTAAAAGAGTTTGTGTAGGATGGATACTATTACTTGCTTAAATATTTGGTAGAATTAAACAGTGAATTCATGCAAGTCTGGAGTTTTCTTCATAAGAAGGATTTTAAATCCAAGTTATATTTCTTTTATTTTTGAATCTTTTGTCTTTCCTATCTCTCTCATATCGTTAAGAATCATTCTAGGGCCATGAGAAGCATGGCTACTGTGCTCTTAAAGTACTACATGACATGATTCTGTTTAAATCTTAAATATTTTTATTTATTTTCTATTAATTCCACCCATCATTTGTTCCTATTCCTTAGTTTTCCGGCTTTTTTGGGTTAATTTACAGTTTGTTATTCAATTTTACCTCCCTTATGAATTTATTAGCTCCAGCACTTTGTTTTGTTACTTTAGTGGTTGCTTTTGTTTGATAGTATACATTTTTACTTATCAAAGTCCATTTCATGCATTGTATACGAATTTTAAAATAGTATTCATTTATCCCCTCTAAATCTTTATAAAATATTCCTTCCTTTACCCCTAACTACATCTTCTTGTCATTTAGAATATGAAAATCTTCATATCTAAGTACATACAGAAAGAAAAAAGAGAATGGGCTCTGGAACATTCAGTGCCAAGTGATGATCTCTGGTATATTTTCTCCAAGAGTTAGACACAGAAACACTGTCTCAGTACTCCCTTTTTGAGGCCCTGCTTACTGTTTTGGGAATGATTTTTCTTAATTTATCCACAATATTAAAGCTGTTGGTGGAAAGATATTCAATTTAACGTCGTGTTGTTCATTTACCTTTTCCTTCTTATTTTAATTCTGCTGCAGCTGTCATCTCTTTTGGATACTTTGTTATATTTTACAAGGTAGTACAATTATTTATCATTCCTTAGTAAAGCCTTAAGAGACTACTTTTTTGAGAGTAAAAGACCTGTCTTAACTTGTTTTTCATTTTGAACTTTTGGTTTCGTTGTTATTGAAGAATAACTTTTAGACATATTTTTATAGATGTTTAAATTATATACATGCATACATGTGAATGATAATTTAAACAAAATAAATAGGTTTGAGCATACCTCACGCTTTTAAAAATTAGAGCCTAGTCTCTGAAATCACTTATCTGCTCAGATTTGTCACTGTTTATCGTTAGTTTAAGTTGTGCTCTGTACCTTCAAGGTGATGGGTGATACAACAATTTTTTAAGATAACCCAAACTATTGTCTTCACTGTAAACTTCCAAGCCGCTGATCTGCATTCTACATGCATACACAACAAAAAGTATGTCTTTACTATTACCTGTCAGTGATTTCAAGTTGTCAAAATATTAAATAAAAATATACAGCCATAATTTGTTAAATACAGTCTTAGTTTCATTTAAAAAATGTTTTATTGAATAGCTAAACTGTCCAGGTCCTTTGCTAGGAAGAGGAGATGTAACAGTGAAGAACAACAACAACAAAAATAAAGCCACTGCCCTCAAGAACTTGTAAGGGGCATTTTCTCACTTTATTTATCTTTTTTGTTTCTAAAACTTAGCACATTGGCTTCCAATAAAGGATTATAGGCTTACTAAAATCCACACAAATCTTTAGGTAGCATTGAACTTGAAGATGAAATTCTTGAATTCACCCTTGAATTCATTTTGCAAGGTTATTGGGAAGATATATACAAAGGCTGATGATTATTTCATTATCTTCTAATACTATCTAGTATTTTCTAATAATTTATAATTTTAGTATCATGTCAACATTGATATTGTGCTGCTTGATGTAGAAGGTAACATTGTGGATCAAAAAGGAATAGTAAATTAAGAAAATATGTCATATTTCTAAACTCAAAATAATCACTTTCTCAATCTCAACAAAAGTCTGAAAACTATCAATGAAATATCAGCTGATGTGTCTCTCCTTTTTATTGTATTTGAAAGCAAAGTAAGCATTTTGATTGTAATTATTATGGAGACAGTTCAAAAAAGTTCTATTTGTCATACAGTTAAAATAACTCAAATACTTAAAGGGATATTCAAAAATATATTTTCTATTATTTTCAATTTACACTGGAGGACCTTCTATTCATAAATTTACACATGTATTTTATTTAATTTGTAGTTTGAGGAAATTGGGTAATATAATATGATTATGTACATAGAAGAAAAATTTTATCTCCTTATATTCTGTAGAATCTATAAACTATTTTATAAACATAATTACATTTTTCCTTTGATTTCCCTGAACTCTCTCTAGGATCACTTTTACTTTTATCCTGAGAAAATAGTTTGACCTCTGGTTCTCCAGAGTTAATAGAAGATGAATATTAAAAATCTGTATAATATTGTTTCCTTGAAAATGAAGACTTTGATTAAATAATGTAGCTAAAGTTGGATAGAAGATAACCTTTAAAATACATACTTAAACAGAAAAAGAAAGATTTCCAGTCTCCTTTGTTTGAGGATGTGACATTGTCTTAACTATTTCTGATACTGCTTCTTTATATTTCCTGTGGAAATATAAATAATTAACAAAGGATAAAATACAGAGTAGAAGAAGAGTCATTTAACATGAGCACCTGCGTCAAAATACAATGGAATAAAATTACTGTATAAAATTTCAGATTACATATTCAGATGTGAATTAATTTTATTTATTTTCTATAATTAATTTTGGGTTTTGAATTTATTCTGAGCTCTTTTCTGTATTTTGGAAGAAAACTTCATTATTACCTGATTTCTTGTTTCCTTAGTCATTTCAGATTTAAACTGACAATTCAGAATTTTACCCTAACCACAAATGTAAGATCATTTTCGAATCTTCTGTCTTTCCTGTGTCTCTCATATCTTGAAAAACCATTCTAGGGCTATGAGAAGCATGACTGCTGTGCCCTAAAGTACTACTCACCTATGGCTATTCTATTGCTTCTGTGATACTCTGATGTGGGAAACTCAGGGAGAAAACACGGCTCAAAGTACCAGATGAGAAGTTCATAACAGATTGTATTACTCTCAAATTACTAATTGTGTCCAAATGTTTAATATCTCACACCTTTGGATCTAACATAATATTTGGTGTATGGGTAAGGTAAGAAACACTGTTTAAAAACCCATCCTAACGTCTACTTCCAGTTCAGTAGGTCACTGTCTCGAATGGAGAGGCAGACAAGAGTTTTAAGCAAAACAGAATAGGGGAGGGAGAACTGGCTTTTCCTAATAAGGTATTCTATTCAAATCTCTTTGTCTTACATTTGGACTATGGGTTTTATCTTAAAGTGTAGAATGCATTAATTTTGTGATTTAGTGAAAAACTCATTTTAGAGGGAATTATAGCCTTATATATTACTGCTCAGAGGAAAGCCATGGGTTTAAAAGAACATACAGATAGATGGCATGAGTAACTATCCACGAATATTTTAAAATTTCACCTAGATGAGAGAAAAAGAAAGTTCAACTAATTCACAAGATTTGGGTTTACTGAAGTTTCATGTGTCAGAGACTATTCAAGGAAGGGAAAACCCTTGATGATTTACTGTTAACTTTCTAGGTATACAATTCTTGGTGCAATATTTTAAGTAGAAAAAGATACCCATTCGATACATCTGCAGACCTCAACATCTGAAAAGCAAAGCCAATTAATCAACCTGAAGTTTGACATTGCCATCTGGAATTCCCACTGGCTGCAATGGATCAAGATCAATGACTTTCCCTGGTTTTCAAAACTCTTTCCAGCTCTTTCAAAACTTGATCTCCTTCTGCTCTTACCTCTTTTTTCACCAGAGGCCATTATGCCTTAATTCCCAGCAGACTATGTCTGAAGATTTTCTGGCATTTTGGTATCTTTAAATAATGTGGTACCTTTTTCCTCATCTTACTGGAGTGCTCTAAGCTTCTGTATTTTCTAGTAGCATTACAATAAATCACAACATTTTATCCAAATCTGTTTCACTCTACTTCCAATTGAAACATTTCATAAATGCACCAGGTCAATTTAATGGCTATCACTATTCACAATAGCAAAGACTTGGAACGAACCCAAATGTCCATCAATGATAGACTGGATTAAGAAAATGTAGCACATATACACCATGGAATACTATGCAGCCATAAAAAATGATGAGTTCGTGTCCTTTGTAGGGACATGGATGAAGCTGGAAGTCATCATTCTCAGCAAACTATTGCAAGGACAAAAAAACCAAACACTGCATGTTCTCACTCATAGGTGGGAATTGAACAATGAGAACACGTGGACACAGGAAGGGGAACATCACACACCAGGGCCTGTGGTGGGGTGGGGGGAGGGGAGAGGGATAGCATTAGGAGATATACCTAATGTTAAATGATGAGTTAATGCATGCAGCACACCAACATGGCACATGTATACATATGTAACTAACCTGCATGTTGTGCACATGTACCGTAGAACTTAAAGTATAATAAAAAAAAAGTTAATGGCTATGTATTCAATATTTTAGGTTGAGGGCTATACTAGTCCATTTTTACGTTTGTATAAAGAACTACCTGACACTGGGTAATTTATTTTAAAAAATTGGCTCACAGCTTCACAGGGTGCACAGAAAGCAAGGCTGGGAAAGCCTCAGGAAACTTACAGTCATAGCTGAAGGTGAAGGGGAAGCAAGCCCATCTTCACATGGTGACAGGAGAGAGAGGGAGAGCAAAGGAGGAAGTGCTATAAACTTTCAAAAATCAGGTCTCATGAGAACTCACCCACTATTACAAGAACAGCAAGGTGGAAATTCACCCCCATGATCCAGTCACCTCCCACTAGGTCCCTCCCCCAGCACGGGGGATTACAGTTCAACATGGGATTTGGCTGGGGACACAGAACCTAACCATATTGAGTCATGCATATCAATTTTACCACTTAAGGAATACCTATGTATGATTCTAAATTTCTCTAAATCTTCTTTCATCAACACCCTCTTTGCCTCTCTTAGAAACTAAAGTAATTGAATGTTTTACAGAACTCCTTTGTATTTTACTCATTAGCATGAGTTTCAATTAGTCCAATTTTGCAGTGTTCAATTAATTTAACACTTATAATGCTTGAGAACTGCAGCATGAGACAATAGTATCAAAGAGTAAAACAGAGAAGTACAGAATTTTATTTGATTGCTTTCCTAAACTGAGCAGCTCTACATTTAGCCAGAATCATTTAAATTTGTGATTTCTACCCTAATAGCTTACGGGCCATGGTTTAGCTAGTCAAGAGCTTGACAGTAGGCCTTCTTAAAAGGTCAGAATTTCAATAAGTAGTTAACATTTGTGTCTACTTTTGCATCTCTTTTATTTATTTTCTTCTAATTCTAACCCATCTGTTTTTCTAGCAGAAGCCAAGAGGATAAAGAAGATTCTCTTACTGAATGACAACCCCCACATCGCATGAAATTGCAGAATTGTATGAATATTACATACATAAGAACTTGTGGCCTAAGAAAATAACAAAACAACTAGAAAACATGGAGAAGCTTGAGACATAATATCAGAAGAAAATCTGTCTTAAATTACTAAAAATCAAAGTACATATCAGACTGTTAAAGCATAAATAACCTTGTTGTTCAATAAAAGTGACAGTGAGGTGCCTTTTCTACAGTGAAGTGTAACCTTGTCTTCCCAGTCAATGATCTAGTCTACATAAACTAGACACACTATCCAGCCGCACTTTGGATATGTATTAGGTATCTTTTTTTTTTTTTATACTTTAAGTTTTAGGGTACATGTGCACAACGTGCAGGTTTGTTACATATGTATACATGTGCCATGTTGGTGTGCTGCACCCATTAACTCGTCATTTAACATTAGGTGTATCTCCAAATGCTATCCCTCCCTCCTCCTCCCACCCCACAACAGGCCCTGGTGTGTGATGTTCCCCTTCCTGTGTCCATGTGTTCTCATTGTTCAATTCCCACCTATGAGTGAGAACATGCGGTGTTTGGTTTTTTGTCCTTGTGATAGTTTGCTGAGAATGATGGTTTCCAGCTTCATCTGTGTCCCTACAAAGGACATGAACTCATCCTTTTTTATGGCTGCATAGTATTCCATGGTGTATATGTGCCACATTTTCTTAATCCAGTCTATCATTGTTGGACATTTGGGTTAGTTCCAGGTCTTTGCTATTGTGAACAGTGCCGCAATAAACATACGTGTGCATGTGTCTTTATCGCAGAATGATTTATAATCCTTTGGGTATATACCCAGTAATGGGATTGCTGGGTCAAATGGTATTTCCAGTTCTAGATCCCTGAGGAATCGCCACACTGACTTCCACAATGGTTGAACTAGTTTACAGTCCCACCAACAGTGTAAAAGTGTTCCTATTTCTCCACATCCTCTCCAGCACCTATTGTTTCCTGACTTTTTAATGATCGCCTTTCTAACTGGTGTGAGATGGTATCTCATTGTGGTTTTGATTTGCATTTCGTGTGGTCAAAATATTCAACTGTGTTTAAACCTATTAAGTCTTACGTTCTTACAACCTATTTTCCACATTAGCAAATGGATCTTTGTGGTTGGGAAATCTGGTACAGATACCTAATACATTTACGCAGCCAAAAGACACATGTATTAGGTATCTTTCCCAGATTTCCCAGCCACAAAGATCCATTTGCTAATGTGGAAAATAGGTTGTAAGAACGTAAGACTTAATAGGTTTAAACATAGTTGAATATTTTGACCACACTTTTGATTTCTGAGGCCCATGTGACTTATTATTGGGCCTGGGCCAACAAGGTAACACACACTTGGCTCAGAGCAAAGATTGATGTATGTCATACATTGGCTTTCATGGAAAGAGGCTCTTCCAGCAGAACAGATGGCATGCCACACGGTTCAACTTTCTGTGCCTCTTTTTCATAGATTTTTTTTAAATGGTCTGGTTCCTTGTGCATGTGTGTTTATTTCTTTAATGTGCAAGGGCATCATTTAACTATCCATGGAGTTCTGGTGAAGGCCTGCTTGTGTACCAACAACAGCAATAGCTTACTTAGATTCAGCTCTGGTCATCCAAGATTTATTTTTTTTCTAATGGCAGACAAGTAATGTTATTTTTCTAAATAACTTGAACTTCTCATCTAAAGCTGCTTATTTTGTCCAACAATGATAGACTGGATTAAGAAAATGTGGCACATATACACCATGGAATACTATGCAGCCATAAAAAAGGATGAGTTCATGTCCTTTGTAGGGACATGGATGAAGCTGGAAACCATCATTCTCAGCAAACTATTGCAAGGACAAAAAACTAAACACCGCATGTTCTCACTCATAGGTGGGAATTGAACAATGAGAACACATGGACACAGGAAGGGGAGCATCACACACCGGGGCCTGTTGTGGGGTGGGGGTATGGGGGAGGGATAGCATTAGGAGATACACCTAATGTTAAATGACGAGTTAATGGGTGCAGCACACCAACATGGCACACGTATACATATGTAACAAACCTGCACTTTGTGCACATGTACCCTAAAACTTAAAGAATAATAAAACACACACACACACACATGCACACACAAAAAGCTGCTTATTTATTGTGCTTCATATAGTAATCTATTATATATTAGGCATATTTGCATTTCCTTAGTAACAAACCCATTTATTTACTGGAAACGTAAAAATTTTCTCTTTGGTACAAAAGATATGATTCCATTATCTTTCAAAATCCATTACATCATTTCAAGTATCACCATGGTTTCCATATCAACTCAGTATATGACAGTTTCCCAGGAGATTAATCAAATTAGCTCACTTTATAAAAATAATGCTGCAATAAAAATAAGTATTTCTTAAGCTCATATGGTTTGATTGATAGAGATATATTACAAATGTAGGCTTGTAGTAATTTGAGACTTTTACTTAAAAGAAGGACATCTTCCTGGTCATTATCTTGCAAAGTAAATCAAAAGTATAAATATTTTACTTCGGAGACCTCTTTACTGCATCTTTCTACAGTAACCAACAGATTGTGTAAGATAAATGCCATGTCATATTTAATAATCTTTTCTAAATAGATGTTATCTTTTATTTTTGTATGATATGGTTCTTAATTCAGATAAATGTAATGGTAGTAGCCAGATAATTTAATCTTCAGGCTATAAAACTATAATTCATTAATAAAATTTGAATTTTAATTTGTGGCACTGAAAGTTTTTTAGATTTATTTTTATATTTAATTATATTAGTATAAAATTTATAGTGGTAGAGAAAAATAAATGAACATTTTGAAGTTTAATTATGGCACTTTTTATTGTAACTTCAATTTTCTTAAATACAATAATCATCAGGTTATAAAAAGTTTTGAAAGGGTTTTATGTTTATTGTATAGTTTCTAATATATAATGTGGCTCACGTTGTTGAAATAGTTTTGAAGATTTAGCATTCTGTCTAATAAATTATTTACTTGAACACAAAAGACAGACTTTCTCATTCTCAAATATACATCTAAATCAGAATTTTTCAAATAAAAAACTCAGCATGATATTATTATTGCTACAGGGTAATATTTTTTGTCACTGTCTTACAGATACCAGCTTGTCTTTCTTACCTTTTTTCTGCTATCCATCTTCTTGACTAACTTGAAGTTACTATATACACCCATTTAAAGCTAGAAAAACGATTCTTAATTATCATCATTAGATTTCAAAGGGAATGGCAACAATTTACCATCTGCAAATATACTCTAGCTGTCAAAATAAATCTGTGGATGACACTACTATACAGTATCTCAATGATCGCAGAAAATAAGTTTTGGTCAGGGGAGATCTGTTTATTCAGACTCAGACACTTTAAATTAGTTTAGAATGCATACAATCACTCTATATAAAATATTAAAGAAAACAAAATTCAATGTGAGGGAAAGTTTTATTTTAAGAGATATTAGTAGGATGCAGATTAATTGACTATAATGTGTGAATTAAAAGTATAAGACAAGAATAATAAAATTGATTATAAAATGCCCAGTAGAGCAGTAAAATACATCACGTTGCTATGAAGATAAAGAGAAAACAAGCAAAGTCTGCAGAGATGGGAATAGATAAGCATGTAACACTGACTTCTTGGAGCAATTAAGGATGTGGAGAATTCCACTGAAAACAACTGTACTCATTCCGTGCTTGTCATGGTACCTTTGGCTCTGTGTTTCCTGGCAACATAGTCTTTTGAGAACCCTGTTGGGGACAAAACTGGTATTAAGCAGTCTTCCGTGACTAACAACCTGGCTCTGTTTCTGGTAGATGGGCTAAAAAACACAATTAAACACATACACTTGCCTACATGCTAGAAATCGGAAGATGTCATTATTTTTCTTGCTGTTGATATTTGTTATATATACAGAGTAAATACTTCTGAAAGATTAAAAAAACGCATTTACTGAGTGCATATGTGTGGAAGAAAAGTAATTATCACATGAAATGCATACATTATGAATGTGAATGTTTGTGATAAGTGGCCAGGGTACTTAGGTTGTACATAAAATATTATTTTGTACTTTAATACTATAGTAACTGCTGTGATCCAATGTTTGTCCCCCAACATTTCATATGTTGAAATCTGAACATCCAAGTGATAGATGCAATGAGAACACACCATCTACGAACCAAGAAAGAGGTTTTCAACAGACATTGAATCTGTGTGTACGTTGATCCTGGACTTCACAGCCCCCAGAACTGTTCAAAATAAATTTCTGTCGTTTCAAAACTGTCCAGTATATGGTATCTTGTTATATGAGCCAGAACAGACTAAAAGCAACTAAATACACACATTAGTGCCACAACGGCAACATATTAAAAGACAAGTATTTGTTTTCAAAAGCTTTAATATAATATTTAATAAATATGTGCCTAATTAAATCATCAGCAATACGTATTTTCTTCACTAAGATTTGTACAAAGCATTAACATCAATTAAATTTTTGCATGTAAATATTCAATAAAATTAAATCATGAAAAATGGTATCCATGGATGATGGTCTGAAATCTGCACAGTCCATCTTTACTGAATTTTATAATTTGATATATCCAGAAATGAAGATTTCTCATATTTAAGTCAAATGTGTTTTTGCAAAATCAAATATATTGACTATGACTTTTGCATCATTCCTTGAATTTGTACTCAGTGTTATTACAGCATTTAAGCACAAGAAATCACCATTATATTTGTAGTAAGAATAATGTGGAGAAAATTACATGTAGGTGCAGGATGAAATATTTATAAGGATCAAGAATAGATGCCTTCATCACTCTTTAATACCAGAAAAGGCATGTTTATTGCAATCAAATGCATAGATATTGTGAATCTTTTGGTCAACCATGTAACATTCCATAATGTTATCTTCATTCTGGCCAGTAAGAAGCTCAAGAACAAATGTGCACCTTATTTTAATGATACAATACTTAAGGTATGCATGTTTAACAAACTAATCACATGGCTTAAACTTTTTTTTTTTTTTTTGCCAGTCTTACTATCTTGCTCAGGCTGGAGTGTAGTTATGCAATCTGGGCTCACTGCAACCTCTGCCTCCTGGGTTCAGGTTCAAGAAATTCTCCTGCCTCAGCCTACCAAGTAGCTGGGGACTACAGGCGCGGGCTACCATGCCCAGCCAATTTTTGTATTTTTAGTATAGACAGGGTTTCGCATGTTGGCCAGCCTGGTCTAGAACTCCTGACCTCAGGTGATTCGCCAGCCTCAGCCTCCCAAAGTGCTGGGATTACAGGCATGAGCTGCTGCGCCTGGCCCACACTGACTTTCTTAATATATTTCTGTATGTGCATCTCTGGTAGATACCTCAGAATCTTTACCAGAATGACACATAATATAAATAATAAATAAATACATATATAAATATAAACCTTATGTAATATTTTAGACACAGTAAGATTTCAATAAATATTTAATTGAATTAAATAAAAGAGCAGGTTTCTAAAATTATGGTGTCTTATAGGGTAAATTTTACTCACTGAAGACTTCGACGACAAACAAGACCTTTGAACTAAGGCACATTGGAAAAAAGTACAGTCAAGAGTTTTTTTCCTTACTCTATCATGCAATATTATTTATATAAAAATCACTTTATATTTTTTAAAACCTCAGTTATTCAAGAATAAAATAATCTATAGATAACAAATATATGATACATATTTAGGGGAAAGATAAATGTAGTTTACAAAATAACCAGGAATCCAAATTTGTCTCACTCACTGTTATGATTCTCAGGATATTTCATTTTCCCATTTACATCATATTGTTGTAATTAGGTAACTTTGCATAAGCAAATAATCTAGTATAGTAAAAAGAAAGAAGTATTTGCTGGATTTCCGCTGTTTTAAATTCTTTCTGTATGTTTGTATCAGTTTATTATCCCAATAATAGGGATTAATTCATCATCTCAAAACTCTAGGGGTTAAAAAAAAAAAAAGAGGAATAGATTGTTCCCATTCATGCACATGTAGTCTGTGCAGTTGGCATGTTCTGGCTGGGTTTGTCTGAGGTCAATCTAACCTGCAGCTTGAGTCCGGCTCTCCACATGTCTGTCATGTTTCTTGGACAAACAGGCTGGTAAGGGCAGCTCTCGGTCCTTCCCAAGTGATGAAACAAGCTCAAGATGATAAGCCCAATCATGCATGTAGACATCAAGTCACCGCTTAAAGAACACATTGGCATATTATGTAAACATATATTACATATGTTATGTACGTGTGTGTGTGTGTGCGTATATATATATATATATATTTTTTTTTTTTTGAGATGGAGTCTTGCTCTATCACCCAGGCTGGAGTGCAGTGGCGCGATCTCGGCTCACTGCAAGCTCCGCCTCCCAGGTTCAAGCTATTCTCCTGCCTCAGCCTCCCGAGTAGCTGGGACTACAGGCGTCCGCCACCACGCCCAGCTAATTTTTTGTATTTTTAATAGAGAAGGGGTTTCACCGTGTTAGCCAGGATGGTCTCGATCTCCTGACCTCGTGATCTGCCTGCCTGTATACATATTTTAATATTAACATTGTATGGTTGGCTGGATGAGAAGAAAAATTTCTTTTTTTTTTTTTTATTGTAATTATTATTATTATTATTATTATACTTTAGGTTTTATGGTACATGTGCCCAATGTGCAGTAAGTTACATATGTATACATGTGCCATGCTGGTGCACTGCACCCACCAACTCGTCATCTAGCATTAGGTATATCTCCCAATGTTATCCCTCCCCCCTCCCCCCAACCCACAACAGTCCCTGAAGTGTGACGTTCCCCTTCCTGTGTCCATGTGTTCTCATTGTTCAATTCCCACCTATGAGTGAGAATATGCGGTGTTTGGTTTTTTGTTCTTGCGATAGTTTACTGAGAATGATGATTTCCAATTTCATCCATGTCCCTACAAAGGACATGAACTCATCATTTCTTATGGCTGCATAGTATTCCATGGTGTAGATGTGCCACATTTTCTTTTGAGTACAGTTTGTATTGAATGTTCTTGAGTTCATCTTATTCCAAAGTCTGTATTTATGTCAAAGTCCACTGACTACACACCTGCCAAATAAAGTTATATGACTATCACTAAAGTCAAAGATAGGGAAGTACCCTCTTCTAATGAGAGAAATCATAAACTGTGGCAAAGAGTATACAGATAAATGAGAGACGAAGACTTGGGGTCAAACATTTTATTTTTCACTGCCTTCTCCATTTGTCACATTTAGTCACATCTCTCTTTTTCCCACACACAAAATACCTTCACCCCTTTCTCAAGTACCCTCAGAGTTGTCATTCAATAATAATATTGATGTCCACAATACCAGAACGATTTAAAGTCCAGAATCCTATGACCAACACCCAAGCGTGCCTTCAAGTCCAAATTCTTGTAACACTGAAAACCGCATGTCATACTAGATGTTAAATGTCTATGCATTTTTCTTTCAACCCAAAAAGCAGGCAGGCAAAAGATTTTGTTTGACTTTCAATGTTCAGAGTCAAGTAGAATAAAATCTTCAGAAGCACTGTTGTATGATACATGATTTAGAGTATGTATCCACCCACCAAAGTTTATTGAAAGATGCATTAAAGACATTTTAACACACATTTGTTGATTTTCAGACAAGTTATTGAGCACATTGAAATGTAGTCTGAAGATAAAATTAATTCTGTTACAGTTAATATAACTCTAAGAGTTTTATACGAAAGGCGGGAGACAGGATGAAGTATGTGTCAGTCATCAAACTGGGGATTTTTCTATTGGATATTTTTATGTTTTTTCTTCAGAAAAAAGAAAAGACAAATGGAAATCTAAAAGAATTAAGAATACTTAAGTGCGAAATATTTATTACATTTGAGAGAGCTGTGTCCTGAGTAGCATGACCTATCTCAGGAGAATGAGTCTGATCAAACAAACTTGCCTTGCTAAGTAAGGTAATGATTGGGTACGAGTAATTAGACTTTCTGACTGGGCATAAGGAGAAAATAATTGTTTTAAGTAACATTTTTAAGGAATATATGTCAGCAAGAATCCTGTCCAGAATTGGGGGTGCGTTCTTCAGAGAGAGGGCAGGGGTTACCATAGGGGGCCTATGATCTGTTTGGGCCTATACTAATGCAGCTATTGTGTTCCCCCATCTGTACTCTTAGGAAAACATTCTGAGAATGTTCCCAAGTTCTCTGAATTTCCTCAGGCTAGTCTTAGTGGCTCCTCAGTGGAGGTTGATTTTTGCCCAAAATCGTCATTCCCATTGCAACTTGATATGGGGCACATATTCCGTAAAATTCATCCTGGCATTCTCATTATGTATCTCCACAAAGCTCCCTGTCCTTATTTATACCAGAGAAATACTTCTCCAAGCAGCAAAACATGAATGTGGAAAATTATCTTTATTACCCTTCCACCACCCCTTTATCTTCTTTTGCCTGAGAAGCTGTTTGCCCAGACCTATGAATCTCTTCTTTATGACCTCTGCTTGCATCTCACTTTCTCTTTTATAGAATAGGAAACTCTCCTATCATTATCACTTTCTGCTCCTTTGCCTTCATTTGCTTTTCTTCAGCGCAGCTCTCCCACTTGGCAGAAGGCCTATTTCCTGTTTATGGTATATGCCCCCAGTTAGGCATACGCTTCATAAGAACAAAGTGTCTGTTTGATTCATGGCTGTTCCTCAGTGTCAGCCCTTTTTGAACAAATGAATGAACTTCCTCCTTTCCTCTGTACAGAGGCTATATCTGAAATCTATGCTTAAAGATTCCCTGTATTAAGCTTGAGGTACTATTTTTTCAGGGATTACTTACACAGTGCCATGTGCATTTTATTAGAATTCCAGATAATTATCAACAGCAATAACGTTTTGATACTTAAAGAAGACGCTTAAATGATGGGATTTCAAGAGAAAGAGAAAAATACATTTCAAATATGTTGGTACTAAGTAAAATTCTCCCTTTTTTGCCTAACTAAATAGTGATAACTTAGGTAACTATGTGAAAAGAAGACATTACTAATTGGCTTGACTGGTGTAACCTACTAACTTATCTGGTAAAGATATAACTACTCATCCTTCTTGAGAGTAAATTACTAGCAGTGCAAAAAAAGAAGGTGAGCTCTCTATGTCAACACCTTGTACCATGCCTTTGAAATTATTGTGTGGCTATTCATTTTTAACATCATCATAAAAGTTAAGATTGATTAGTTAGCATAGATAGACTGTTTCTGCATAATCGGTTTAAAATTAGAAGCCAATTAATCCTCTGAACATAATGAGACATCTGCGAATATATTAAATTATCTTATTAGCTGACCTCTTATTTATTATGAAATATACATGTAAAATTAAAATAAATGTTTAGAATCAATATACAGTGATAAATCAAGAGAAATGTGTATGTTTGAGTTTAGTTACATTTAAGCTTTTATAATTCATTTTATTTGGAATATATGCATATAGATACACATACACATATATAGTTAACTGGGTAAAATAAGTTTCATCAAATCTCTGACCATTTATACAGGTTGTTCTAATTTTATACACTAACAAAACATGCCAGAAAATTCTACAGACCTTCATAATTCAATTTTCCAGTTATAATAAATGCATAATCTTTTAGGTGAAAAACAAATAATAATCTCATTTATAAGTACATATTGTAGTAGACAATGCAAAGGCCCACCAAAAATATTCATAACCAAAGTACTGATATAATATACTAACATATTAACACATTATAATAACTATCATTTTAAGTCACTATGTTTGTGGTCATTATAGTATCAAGGGGATATTCACATATATAAATATCTATATATACACACACATTCAAACACATAATGTCAATAAATATACCTTACTGTCTCTTGGAAAATATATAGTTAGATAAAGGAAATAGGGATTGCCAACGGGAAGGAATTGCTATTTTTTAAAAGAGTAATAATAAAAAGAAAGAGATGGTTTTAAAAAGTTCTTTGGCAAGGTGAGATTTGAGTATCATCTTGACTGAAGGTAAAGGGTAAGGCTTGAGTGGATCTGGGACAAGGACATTTCAGGTGGATGGATTTGAGATGAGGCAGAAACAGCCAGAAGCAAGAGAGCCTGGAAGAGAGTAAGCAAAACACAGGGTGGTAGGAAAGAAAATCTGAGAGGTTCTCACATTGTCTGCAGTAAAACAGAGGGTAAGTTTTTAATTATACATTTTGTCTTAAGCAGAAACTTGTAAAATACAATTAAAATGGCTTACTACAAACAAGAATTAAAAACAAACACAGAAGACTTGCAAAATGGAAACATTTAAATATGAGTCCAACTGCAAAATTAAATTTTTATGAATATAAGCAGAACAAATATGTGATAGAAGAAAGTATCTACAGCAACCATATTTTGTTTATGAAAATGGCATGGACAGGAAAGAACAGTTTCTGGACCAGCCTTGGTCCAGGGATCCCATTCTGAATTGCTGTGATATCTATGGACCATTTAAAGGACTTTTCTTTTTTTTCTTTTCTTTTCTTTTTTTATCTGAATGAGACTGGAAGCCACTGTAAGACTTCCAGTGATGTTTTTAAGTTTACATTTTATAAGTAATATTCTACTTTGTAGAGAATAAATCACAGGGGGCAGATATGAAAGCAGTCGAACCAGCAAGGAAGTTATCAAAATAATCCAAAGAAAGAATGATGGAAGCATTAACTCAGGCAGTGGTCAAAGAGATAAGGAATGTTGAAATTCTGGACAAACATTGAAGATAAAGTCAATGGAATTTACAGATGACCGTTTTTCAAGATGGAAAATATGGAGTAAAATTAAAGATGAATAAAGGTTTTGGAATCTGAGTATGCTGAAATATGTAGCTACCATTTCCTTAGAAAAATTGGGGATAGAGTAGATTGAGGGGTGAAGGGTCAGGAGTTTAATTTCAATGTGTAAAATATTATTACATTTTTATTGCTGTGTAAAAAATTGCCGAAAACTTAGAACACCAACCATTCATTACCTCACAGTTTGGGTAAGTCACAAGTCCGGGCTTGACTTAGCAGGAATCTCTGCTCAGGGTCTCACAGGGCAGAAATCAAGGAGTCACCCACACTGAGGTCTCATCTGGAGCTCAGTGTCTTTTTAAAAGTTTATCCAGGTTGTTGGCAGGATTCTATTCCTTGAAGTTGGAGAAATGAGTTCATGCTTTCTTGCTGGCTGTTAATCAGAGATCGTTCTCAGCTCCCGTAGGCCACATGCTGTTGTTCCATGCAGGTGTTCCTCTCTATAACATAACAGTTCTTTGTTCAAGGCCAGCAGGAGATTCCCCCTAGTCAGCTACTAAGGAATCTTCTATAAAGTAACATAACAGTGAAGTGACTATCCTAGCACCTTGATAACATAACATAACCTAATCAAGAGAGAAGTCATTCTATTATGCTCACGGGTACCTACATAGTCATAGGGAGAGAATTATTTATGGTGTACACTGGGGACTGGAAATCTTGGGGATCATCTTAGAATTTCTTACAATACACTTATTTTGTATCTGAGTGGAGACATCAAGTAAACTGTTAAATACAGAAGCCTGGGATTTAGGGAAGGTCTGTGTTGGAGGTTCACATTTGAGCATTTGTTGATTATTCGATATTTATGTCCTCTTCCCCCCATACACATTCTCATTTTTATTGTCATAATCTATGTCACAGCAGACAACATTTATAGAAAACTTTTTCTGGGTTTCTTTACCCTCTGATTCCAAGCTTTCTTCAACCAATGGAAAGTAACGATTTTCCAAATGTCAGAGAGCTTGAACATGACTCTCAAGTTGACTCCCAAGCCTTCATTGCCAATGCTCCTTTTGGGTTTCTCCTCTTCTGTAGTTATGAAACCACCTTTGCAAAAAGTGTAACAGTGAGAAAATAAAGATAGTGAGAGATTTAACCTAAGAACCTCCATCTTGCCTTTAATCTTCAATCTTCCCTTGGTCCTTCCTAGTGTAGGCTGAACTAACTTTAGGAGGAATTTAGTTTATATTTTAACTTTAAAACAAAGATCATAAGTGCCCCTCCCAGAAGTATTGGAGGGTGGAGGGTGGAAGGAGTGTGAGGATCCGGAAAAATAATGAATGGGTACTAGGCTTAATATCTGGATGATGAAATAATTTGTACAAGAAGTCCCATGGCACAAGTTTACCTATGTAACAAATCTGCACATGTACACCTGTCAGTGTTACCCCTACTTGTGTAACAAACCTGCACATGATCTTAAAAGTTAAAAAAAAACAAAAAACAAAAAACAAAACAAAACAAAACTCCCTAGCCTTCAATTTTTCAGCAAGGCAGATTTGAGTAAAAATTAAATTCTGATCTCCCATTTAGCCAGCTCTGCATGTATTAAATTCTTTCCCTATTGCAATTCCCTCGTCTTGATAAATTAGTGCTATCTGAGCAGTGGGCAAGAACCCATTGGGCGGTTACAGTTGGAACTCTTCCAAGGATTTGATAACACCATTGCTTCCCATTCCCCCTTCAGCCTAGGGTTAGCAACAGCTCTCCACCTCACTGGTGCTTGTTCCTGCCTGCTTCCGCATTCCCTTATCAGTTGATAAATTCTCTTCACCACTTGATAAATAGTTCTTAAACTTTCTTTTGCTATCCTATGGAATCTGCCATCTTCCCTGCTGATACTCTCAGTGGCACAGATATCACCAAACAAAGGAAAAAGAAAATAACTGACTGAAATCATTTAAGTCACCTAATTAAATGGAAGAAAGAACATAGTCCTTAGGTGAGCATGTCGTATATAAGGCTGGTATGGTAAAGCTGAAATTAGAGTTTATTACTAGGTAGAGAAATTTTCTAAAAAGCCTTAACATAGTTCAATGTAAAGATTGTATTATATCTGTGATGTGAAATAAATACACCATAAACCCAATTGAAGGACAGAGAAGTCCCTCTATGAAAAGCTTAACAATCTTTAGTGTAGGCATTTAGTTAAAGTGTGTTAGATGAGGAAAATACATAAAGATGAGACCCCAAAGGCACAAGAACACATATTCCAGGAGAATGGCAAAAGAGAAAGTGACAGTAGCAGTTTATAAAATGCATATTTTCATGACCAGTTCTCATATTGGCAATCATGCAAAAAGGCATTGAGATTTAGAGGCTGCTCTCAACAAACTCTAAACCACTTGAGTAAAATCCCTTCAAGTTTCTGTCTTAGTATCAATATGACAATATCTAGACCAACATAGCAATTCACAACTAATAAATTGACTTTTAATTTCAACCAAGACAAATAATTCCCAGCTTCTGCGAGAATATTCCCAGCCACTTGAAAGAAGAAAGGTTTAATAACATGACTGTGCAAGGAAAATGGTGTAACTAGCTCAGTTCAACATGGTAGTTGTAACACAGTGGTGTTGCTGTGAATTCCAAGATCCCCATGTAAACTCTGCGCAGATATGTTGCTTAGTATCTATGAACCTCTATTTTTTGATATGCAAAATAAAAAATAATATCACTCAACTCAATATTCTGTTGTGAAGATTATATAAGTTCACGTATGTCAAGTGTCAGGCACATATTAGACATTCAACAATATTTTCCCTTCCTCATTTTTTTCTACTTAAAATCATAATAAATACAATTCAAACTAATTTTAGTACAAAAAGTTAGTCTTAGATATTTGTGATAATTGCTTCTTGCAATATATTCTATACAAATATAAAATATTATAGCAATAATATACATAACTTCTGTATAAATGTTGTATTTGAAAAGGATATTAGAAGCACGTGCCCTGGATGAGCACTGTAATATTCAGAAAATGAAAAACACCTGATATTAATTTAAATTTGAAGTTTTTTTTCACCCATTGACATTTCAGGCTTTAGGAATAACTGAAATGGATTCACTTTTCCCGCATGTATGGGATCGCAGATCAGAATAGAAATCACAGTGAACTCACGGCTGCGACTAGAGCCATGTGACGCACAAGCCTTTAAATCCATGCCACTCCCCAAATGCTTACAATTACCTCCAAACATTTTTTTCGGAATACAAGTAATTGGAATAAACCCATGGGAGAATTTAGTTAGTTGACATTTTATAATGTAGAATTAGAGCTTTCTGCCAATTCTATAGTGTGTTTCCTCTACACATATTAATTACTGGTATAGAAAAATTATTAGTGTACAAAAGTATTAGTTTAGGAAAATTAGTGTCATTGATGGCAGTTCTGAGCACAAAACGTGCTGCCCTACAGTAAATAAGGCTATTTCCTTTTTTCACTTTTATTTTCCATATCATTGAGTAAACCAATACAATAGGAAGAAATAATGTATTCACAGCTTCTAAATGCTGGACATTAAAATGTCCAGGATCATCAAAAGTGTTTTATCATTCTGTCATATTCTAAATGCTGTCATAAGGCCTAAATTTATTTTTCCGATACAAATTGCATCTTAATTTTCCTATAGTTTGAAACAGGAGCAAAAGAAACTTCTGCTGGCTTTTTGAAAGTCACTCTGGCCTTTCCCAGGGATTTTGCCTTCTGTGTTGTGAATGGTTTTCTCCAACAATTGTAGAAATGCCTCTTTCCCTCAGAGATGGAGAAAGCAGGAGCAGAGTTCCTCACTAAGTATAATTTAAGAGACCTGACCAAGACTGAGCCAAATTTAGGAAATAATACTGAGAAATAGGGAGCTTAATGAAGGATAGAAAAACCTGATTTCCTTTTGCCTGGGGCTGGGTCCCCAGAGCCTTGAATAAATATATAGAAAGATGTAGAGAAAAATGTACAGGAACCAATAGGAATTGAATAAAGATAATGCATTCATATGCAAATTATCTGAGTGTAAAACTGTCACCTTTTTGATTCACAAAGCTGTATATTACCAGAAAATCAGTTAGAGAAATGTGTCATTCATATGTTTATCTAACTTTAAATGTAATCTGTGAAATTGGGAAAAGCACACGTGTATGCATACACAGATTTAGTTTTATTATATAATTGTTGAATACTGCACTGCAGTAGCCTCAATAACATGCAGGAGAAAAATTTACTTTTTCAGCATATGAAGGTTGCTTCATGTGATGATTCTAAATCTATTTTGAAAGAAGCGTTATTTTGGTAATTTCATATCAACTAGTGGGAATTTCCTCATAGTCACGCTGCACCTTAAACCACGTTGACCAAAATTTAAACTACCATGCAGCTGTGGTTATACCACATTTGCTTAAGATGAAGGACATGAAAAGATTTAAGTTTATTTTTTAAAACATAAATATATAGAATTAAATAATATTTCTACTCTTGCTATTTCATTATTTAGACTTTAAATAATGCCTGATTATCTCCAGAAAACATGTGTGATTATGCTTCTCAGGGCTTTATTTTACTTTAGCTTTTATTGCAAATGGGTAAATATTCATTTAATTTAATCATAATAGCATTGTCTTTACCATCAATTTATTGTTAAGGCAAATTATGAATATCTCTATCTTGTATTTTTTTAATTTTATAAAAAATAATAAATTCTTAGGATACCTTTGCTAACATGCTCAAGTAAGAAATCCCTTTACTTATAAAATCATTCCCATTTAAGAGAGCTGTTTTGCCATAGAAATAAAAATGTTATAAATACCATTTATGGTAAAAATTTGACCTTTTTTAAATCAACTGTGGAGAATCAACAGTTTGGGTTCATATGAATGTGAACAGTAATGTCCTGTTTTTTACTGTATGAATTCCTACTAGACAGAAAATCAATTTCTTCAATGGATTAACTATATTGGCCTGGGATACTTTTCAACTAAGGCACAAGATTTTGACTAAAATATATCGACCTATGTATATGTATATAACTATGTCTGTATCTAACTCTGTCCTCTCTAGCCTCTCCTCCTTACCTGTATCCACAACTAAGTATTTGTCTTGCCTGCTCACACACACTGCCCATGAAACCTATGGGATAAATTCCCTAGAAGATATATGCTCTCTGGTTGTCTTTTGTAATTATAACCTAAGAGGACAGTTAGCCTAGTTAATTTTTTCAGTGAATATCAATTCTTTTGTTAAATTTCCAGATGCTGTTAAAAATTAGATTACTATCTATACTAACATCTTGGAGATTATTAATAATTATGGGTATATAGTTTACATTCCTTAAACTTTTATTAGAAACTCTTTAAATCATTACGCTAGACACTGCAAAAAATAAATTTATCTCACATTTTAGAGTCTCTGAGAATAGTTACGAATCCAGGTCTTAGCTAGAAATTTTGTCCTTTCGTGTTCAGAAATTTCTGCCTTGAAGTAAGGAAAATACTGTGAGTTTCTTTTTTGTCATTACATTGGATTTTTATATCCTAACAAAGACATACTCTCACCTGTCAGTTTTTCACTTGAAGTGCCCTAAGTGAGGAATGAGAGTGCCCTAAGTGTAACATAAGTTCAATTTCTGTCACTTTACACAGGCCTTTCTTGGACATAGTCTATTTGTACTTCTACCCATAAAAACTTACCAGATAGGGGTAGCTTAGAGTAGTTATTCTTTCTTAAGGGAAACTAAAAGAATCCATGGCAAATATGTTGCTTTATCTCTCTTCTGGGCTAAAGAACTTGCATTTCTCTTGTTCCCAATGACTTTAGCAAAACCATATCTTGATCTTTTCTTTCTGATGAAGCTGTCATTTGGAATTGCTTTCAAGATTGCTGGATTTTAAAACTGATTCATTGCCAAGGTTGGCTTCTGGCTATAAAATTATAGATCCTAGAGCTAAATATCAAGGGGACCTGAGAACAAAAACACAGAAGTATAATCCTTAAGAACATATATTTAGAAAATTTTACTTTCTTGTTTTATAAATATTTAACATGCAATAATCCTAATATATTTTATGTAGTACACTTTACATTTAAATTCTTTTAATGAGAAGTGTGTGATAAGAAAATAACCTAGAGATTGTTTGAATAAATAAAATGTACTTTATATGATCCTTTGTAAAATATACAAGTAGCCTTGGGTTTCAGATGGTGCTTATTTTATTCAATGGCACAATGATGATCAGGATCATAAAGTTTTTATTTTTTTTAGTACAAGTGGCATCTTTATCATCTGGAATTGACAAATATGTGACTTAATGCTTCATTTGATAGAGGATATTTTAAAGGATAAGAGCTGAGTCACGCTTTATAGTAACAAATTAATCCTTAATTAGTGATATTTAAGTTACCAGTTATATTAACTATGTCAGTGATAAACTGAATAATATTTATTCATTAATATAATCCAAAGTAAAAGTGCTTTTTTTCTCCTCTCAGAGTTAAAATGTCACTTTTTATTTGTAATGTGCTTTAAAATAATTGAAAACTACCATCTCTACTGTCAACAATGGTGTGAATATAAAATAAATGGTGAAGAAATAAACTTTCTTACATTTTACAGGAATAAAATACCTCTGATTTCGTAGAAAACATTTTCTTTTTGAAGCAGAAACATGATATTAAAATAAATGCATCTTGATTTTTAGAAAAATTATCAACCAATAGCAGAAAGACTCTAAAACTTTACATGTAATTAAATTGTATATTAAATATTCCAAGAATTACTAATATGGTAAAATTTCCATTAATAATGGCATTATAAACACACCAATATTTTCATAAATTGTTCCTGATAATTGGACTTTTCAAGTGGTATATATAATATGATGGAAAGTATACAGCTATTACATTTTCTTAAATAAAATATTTACTGAATCACTGGCAAATCAACCATAGTAGATTCTCAAATATGTCAGACTGCTCACAAGCATCATTCTCATATCCCAGTGTGCACTAAATAAATAATGAATAAATAAAATTTCTGTCAACATACATGAACAAAAGGGGGCTTGGTTAATGGCAACAGAAAATATTTCAAAGAAGGAAAGCCAAGAAGTAGTCACCAACTGGAAGAGCAGAAGAGGTAAAACATCAGGTCTGTATTGATGTAAGAAGTGTGTGAATTCACCCCATAGATCCCAGAAAAGGCTGAAGTCACCAATTATCATAGAAAATGGGGATGATCCATGAGGCTAAAATAGAGATTTTAATAAAAATCTAAATGTGAAATAATTATAATGATGATTTCTATCTTGCAACCTGTGAAAACACATAATTAAAGCTCCCCATCCTCTGAAAGAAAACTTGGAGCAGTTTCCTGAAAGATAAATCCAGATAATTTCTTGAATAAGAAAGCTCAGGGAACCCAGGTCAGATGTGAAACTCATATGATGAAATAAAAATTGCATGTTGAAAGCTGGGACTTCCGATTTCTTTTCTCTACTTGATTGCTAATATGTTGACAGCCAAATAAATGAAGCCCACACAAATGAGGGATTGTTAGCCTAAAAACAGAAAGGCCCCAAGGAAAAGGTATGGATTATTAACATCTCTTTATAAAAAATGAGAATATCATTTCTGACCAGACTACCACACAGCACACCAGTCAACAAGGTCCCAGCAATGCCTCAATCTTCAACATGAATTGAAAACTAAAAATCATCTGAAATCCCTTATTATAGATGGAGAAACCAGAAACTAGAGCAAAATCAGCAAAGGATGACAGATACAGGAACAGAAAAAGAGACATGGAATCATATTCTAGCGTCCTCAGTTAATGAAGGGGCGTCAGTAATTGACAGCATGAAGGAGTACATGATGGAAATCATATAAGAGTTGCACTTGAACAAAGCTACTGGAAAAAGAGCGCAGAAGATGATCTGGAAACGTCACTGGGTAGCAGTGAGGTCACTGAAATAATCATCTAAGCCTAACACACAAAGTGTATTTAAAAATAATGCCCTTTACCTGAGAAGGCTGTTGGAAAAGCTCGATCTACAAGGATCAGCCCCTTCTGAAGAGGTGAAAAACATCAACAAACTGACTTGCAAACTGCAAGCTCTCACCTTTCCACTCACTTGTGGGAACTGAGATTACTGAATAAGTTACCACATCGGAGTATTTCTGAAACAGATAAATTTGTAAATAAATAAACAAAATAATCAATATCTATATTCATTTTGTATTTATTTTAATATCCTACCTAGTATTGCCTAATGACCTGCTGTCCAAGACAAATTTTCTTTCTTTGCCTTTTTCCAATTTAAACCCTTTTCTAATACATGATCACCTCAGGTTTGGGATTGCAACTAGGACTTGTAAATGTGTATATTGAAGCACTTCCCTGGTTAAAAAAAAAAAACAATACTTGTTACACTTGGGCAAATCCTATATATTCCACCATAACATGCAGTATCATCAGTGTCTACTTGAGTCACCAGACAGGTATAGGCTAATGACTGAAAATGGTTAGAAAGAGGATAACTTATTAATTTCAGCAGACATTAAGTATTCATTGAATGAATTTGGAACACAGGAGATTTTTAATTTATAGCAATATGTTTTAATAAGGTAAGCTAACACATAATAATTTTATGTTTTGAGCTACCACATATCTTCTGTAATCTGTATTTATTTCAATTGAAATTAATTATATCTACCAGAAAGCTTCACTTAAAGAAAAAATAAATTTCATAGCCTTTAGACTTTTTTTTCTTCTGAAAAGTGCAAAAGTGGGATACTACCATACAAATTTGAATACTGGCATAGTCTTCCTTTAAAATATCTGCAAGGGAATGTGTTTTGTTTGTTTGTGTGTTCATTTTTTCTTAAAGTGTCTGTAATGAAGGGCTTCTTTAATTCAGTATTGCTCATTTGTGATAATAGGAATGTTATCCCATCAGCAATATGCTTGAAGCTCTTTCTTTTTAAGATTATATACAGCAAAAGTCCATTGTAGCTGCCTCTAGGTACAGCGTGGAGCATATCTTTATAAAATTAATTTTAACAAATGAATTAGAAGATGGGTTACACGAGTAGCTTAGAACATTCCTTAAACATTAAGTGTTGAACAAAAGCAAAAAAAAAAAAAAAGATACAACTCAATTCGATTAAGTAAATCTAGTTTACTTTAAGGGCAATGTTTAGCTTCCACTTATAAGTGAGAAAATGTGGTACTGAGTTTCCTGTCCTCAGAACAATTAAATAAAAATGCCATCAAATTAGAAAAATAGTTATCTAACTTGAAAAATTCAAGGTGATTTCTAGTTATCTATATTTTATATACATTTTGGATTTCACTTGTGGTGCCTGCAATGGAAAATTCAAATAAAACAAGTAGTCTTGGCTTGAATTACAAAAAGGTTTTATTTGTTTAGAAAGATTTTGAAAATTTTTTTTTATGTTTAATAATTGTATCTTCTTAAGCCAAGAATCATTTAAAATGTATGGTTATAGTTTTTTCCTCCATTTTTCTAATGTAATTTATTACATTTGAGAATATAAAGCTCCTTTATCCTGAAGCCTAGTTGGATGATGATGGCTTTTATCCTCAGAGAAGTGTTAGATCTATCCAAATATAATTTCTTAGGTTAAATAAATAATTAACTGTTAGAGGCATTTTAGGTGTCAAAATACATCACAATTTGCCTGATTTCGTTTTATTTATTTTTAAGATACAGGATGTTTACTTTCTAGTAACAAATAGCAATTTATAAAAAAGGCTATGTGCTTTGTTTAGATTGTAGAAAAATATGAGTATTATAATACTTTATTTCTGTAATTCACTCCTGTAATTTAAAATGTCTAAACACAGATTGTATCTATTTGCTTTTAAAATTTCAATGTTACAGTCTTAATAGGGTCAGACAAGCATTATCCTTAAAATTTGCAAATATGTCACCATGCAGATTTGTTTCCATGTTACCACGTGGTCTGGTGTATACTTACCTTTATACGTATTTGAAGTCTATTAATATTAATATAACTTACTTTAAATGGTACTGGGAATAATTTTTGATAATACTGTGTCATTTTCTGAAATTAAAACCTTACATTTCTTCCAACCAGAAAGTGTGGGATGGAAGAGTTAAATAGTTTAGATGAACAAATAAAGAACAGTATGTATCTTGATATCCTTTCTATAGGTTAAAGATTGATAAATAGGTTAATTGGATTCCTTTGCCTACTTTTCTATTTGGATCACTAAAGAAAATTCTATCAGAGAAAAATCAGCAATATGATATGGCTAGATTAAAATAGTGGAGTAAGGAAAGGATCAATAAGTTATTGAATGCTCCTAAAGAATGCTGAGAAGTTAGCTGAGTGTCTGCCGGAAACCTTGGTAAAGGGTCAATATAGTAGTGACCCTGTGGTAGAAATCCATATGGTGGACTTTTCGTTCCTGATTCAAACAAGAGAAATAGATCAAAATTCTACCAGTGACAGACCTTAGATCCAACACAGCTACTGTAAACTAGGCAGACAAGGCAGTTACAAAGCCTTTCTTCCCTACTGCCATCGGAATTGCTTCAGCTGTTTGATACTCTGTCAACATCTGGAAAGGAGAGAATGGAAAAGAGGGGAATACAATAGGCACAATTTGAACTCAAAAGACAGTATTCTATTTATTTATTTTTCCATGATTTTAAAAATAATTTCAACTTTTATTTTAGATTCAGGGAGTACATGTGCAGGTTTGTTACATAGGTATATTGCATGATGCTGAGGTTAGGGTACAAATAATCTTGTCACCCAGGAAATAAGCATAGTACCCAAAACATAGTTTTTCAGCCTTTGTCTCCCTCCTACTGTGTCCCCTGTAATAGTTCCCAGAGTCTCTTGTTCTCATCTGTATGTCTCTACATACCCAGTATTTAGCTCCTACTTATAAGTGAGAACATGTGGTATTCGGTTTACTGTTCCTGCTTTAAGTTACTTAGGATAATGACTTCTAGCTGCATCCATGCTGCTGCCAAGGACTTGATTTCATTCTTTCTATCAGTTGCATGGTATTCCATAGTGTATATGTACCGCATTTTCTGTATCCAGTCCACTATTGATGGGCATCTATGCTGATTCCATCCAGAGATATACCACAATGCAATAATAACTGGAGACTCCAACATCCCACTTTCAGTACTGGACATATCATCCAGATAGAAAAATCAACAAGAAAGCATCAGATTCAATCTGCAGTTTAGGCCAAATGGACCTAATGGATATTTACAGAACATTTTTATCAAACGGCTGCAGAATACACATTATTCTCCTTAGCATACGAGTCATTCTCATGGATAGATTGTATGTTAGACCACAAAACAAGTCTGAAGACATTCAAAACAATTAAAATGATATCAAGTATCTTCTCTGACCACAATGGAATAAAACTAGAAATCAGTAAGAGGAATTTTGAAAACTGTACAAATACATGGAAATCAAACACTCTTCTGTGAAATGACCAGTGGTTCAATTAAGAGACTGAGAAGGAAATTGACAACATTTTTGAAACAAATGCTAAGGAAACATATCAAAACATATGGGATATGTTTTGTAGCAAGAGGAATGTTTATAGTATAAATATAGCAGTATCAAGAGGAAAGTTTATAGCTACAAATGCCTACATCAACAAACAAAATAAAAAAATTCAAATAAACAACCTAATGATTCATCTTAAAGAATTAGAGAAGCAAGAGCAAACCAAACCCCAAAATAGTAGAAGACAATAAATAATAAACATCAGAGCAAAAATAAATGGAATTGAAATAAAACAATGCAAAAGATCAACAAAATGAAAAATTGGTGTTTTGAAAATATGAACAAAACTGACAAACCTTTAGCCACACTGAGAAAAAGACTAAAATCAATAAAATCAGAGACAAAAAAGGAGACATTATAAGCAATATTGCAGAAATTTTAAGGCTCATTAGAGGATATTATGAGCAACTATACGCCACAAAATTGGAAAATCTGGAGTAAATCTATACATTCATAGACACTTACAACCTAACAAGATGGAGCCATGAGGAAATTCACAACCTGAACAGACCAATAGCAAGTAATGTGATTGAAGCTGTAGTAAAACATCTCCCAGGAAAGAAAAGTCCAGGCCCCGTTGGCATTATTGTTGAATTTTATCCAATACTTAAGAAAGAACTAATAACAAACCCACTCAAACTATTTCAAAAAAGACAAGCAGAGGAAATACTTCCAAACTCATTCTACAAGGCCAGGATTACCCTGATACTAAACAAGACAAAGTCACATCAATAAAAAGAGAAAACAGTAGGCCAATATCTCTGATAAACGTTGATGCAAATACCTTCAACAAAATACTAGCAAGCTGAATTCAACAGTACATTAAAAATATTATTCATCGTGACCAAATGGGATTTATCACAGAAATACACAGATGGTTCAATATACATAAATCAATCAATATTATATATCATATCAACAGGGATGAAGGATCAAAACCTCATGATGATTTAAATTGATGCTGAAAAGCATTTGATAAAATTCAACACACTTCCATGATATAAACCTGCAAAAAAAAAAGTATAGAAGGAACACAGCTGAACATAATAAAAACCATATATGACAGACCCATAGCTAGTATCGTACTGAATAGGGAAAAATTAAAGCCCTTTCCTCTAATATCGGGAAATGACAAGGATGTCCACTTTCAATACTGTTATTCAATATTATATTCAAAGTTTTAGCCAGATAAAGCAGATGAGAGAAATAAATAAAGGGCATCTAATTTTAAAAGAAAGAAGTCAAATTATCCTTTTATTCCAGATGATACATATATAACCTTATATTGGGAAAATACTAAAGACTCCGCGAAAAAAACTATTAGAACTAATAAAACAAATTCAATGAAGTTGCAGAATACAAGATCAGCATACAAAAATCAGTAGTATTTCTACTGCCAACAGTAACACAAAGAATAAATACTTCAGGGGATGGGTACCTCATTTACCCTAATGTGATTATTATACATTGTAGGCCTGTATCAAAATATCCCATACATCCTATATATATAATAAATTTATTATTATATATATTATATACTAAAATTATATATATAATATGTACCTACAAAAATTAACAATCTGAAAAAGAAATAAAAAGGTAATCCCATTTGTAATAGCCACAAATAAAAATAAAATACCTAGAAATTAACCAAAGAAGTGAAAGATCTCTTCAATGAAAACTATGAAACACAGATGAAAGAAATTGAAGAGGAGACACAATAAAATGGAAAGATATTCCATGTTCATGGATTGGAAGCATCAATGTGGTTAAAATGTGCATAATAACCAAAGCAATCTATAGGTTCAATGTAATCTCTATCAAAATACTAATGACATTTTTCATAGAGATAAAAAATATTCTAGAATTCATATGGAATGACAAAAGACCAAGAATAGCAAAAGCTATTCTAAGCAAAAAGAACAAAACTGGAAATCACATTATCTGATTTCATATGGCACTACAGAGCTATAGTAACTAAAACAACAGAACACTGGCATAAAAAGAGACACACAGACACATAGACCAATGGAACGAAAATACAGAACCCAGAAACAAATCCACAAACCTACAGTGAACTCATTGTTTACAAAGGCGCCAAGAACATACATACACGGGGCAAAACATAGTCTCCTCGATAAACGGACCTGGGAAAAATGGATATCCATATGCAGAAGAATGAAACTAGATCCCTATCTCTTAACATATACAAAAACCAAATCAAAATGGGTTAAAGACTTAAATATAAAATCTCGAATTATGAAATTACTAAGAGAAAATATTGGGGAAACTCTCCAGGGCATTGAAGTGGACAAAGATTTTTTGCATAAAACTCCACAAGCACAGGCAATTAAAGCAGAAATGAACACATGGGATCGCATCAAGGTAATAAACATCTGCACAGCATGGGAAATATTCAACAAAGTGAAGAGACAACCCATAGATTGGGAGAAAATATTTGTAAACTGTTTATCTAAAAAGGTATTAATAATCAGAACATATAAGGAACTCAAACAACTCTATAGGAAAAAAAACTAATAATCTAATTAAAAAATAAGAAAAGGATCTGGATTGACATTTCTCAAAAGATGACATATAAGTGACAATGTCCTCAACATCATTGATCATAAGAAAAATATAAATTAACATACAGTGAGATATCATCTCACACCAGTTAAAATGGCATTTATCCAAAAAAAAAAAAAAACAGGCAATAACAAATACTGGTGAGAATGTGGAGAAAAGGAAACACTTGTACACAGTTGGTGGAAATATAAGTTAATAAAACCACTATGGAGAACAGTTTAGCAGTTCCACAAAAAACTATAATTAGAGTTACCATAAGCTCCAGTAATCCCACTACCAGGGATACACCAAAAAGAAAGGAAATCATTTTATCAAAGAGGTATCTGCACTCCATTTTTTTTTTTTTGCAACACTACTCACAATAGTCAAGATTTGGAAGCAAACTAAGTGTCCATCAACAAAAAAATGGACAACGAAAATGTAGTACATGTACATAATGGAATACTATTCAGCCATTAAAAGTGAGATCCTGTTATTTGCAACAACATGGATGAAACTGGAAGCCATTATGTTAAAAGAAATAAGCCAGGCACAGAAAGACACACTTTGCATGCTCTACTTATTTGTGGGTGCGAAAATTTCAAACAATTGAACAGATGAAGATGAAGAAGAGAATGGTGGTTTGTAGTTCTCCCTGAAGAGGTCCTTCACATCCCTTGTAAGTTGTATTCCTAGGTATTTTATTCTTTTAGTAGCAATTGTGAATGGGAGTTCACTCATTATTTGGCTCTCTGTCTGTTATTGGTGTATAGGAATGTTGTGATTTTTGCACATTGATTTTGTATCCTGAGACGTTGCTGAAGTTCCTTATCAGCTAAAGGAGATTTGGGGCTGAGACGATGGGGTTTTCTAAACATGTGATCATGTCATCTGCAAACAGAGACAATTTGACTTCCTCTCTTCCAATTTGAATACAAACCACTGTTCAAGGAAATAAGAGATGACACAAACAAATGGAAAAACATTCCATGCTCATGGATAGGAAGAATAAATATCATGAAAATGGCCATACTGCCCAAAGTTATTAGTAGATTCAATGCAATACCCATCAAGCTACCATTGACTTTCATCACATAATTGGAAAAAAAAAACTACTTTAAACTTCATATGGAACCAAAAAAGAGCCCGCATAGCCAAGACAATCCTAAACAAAAAGAACAAAGCTGGAAGCATCATGCTAGCTAACCTCAAACTATACTACAAGGCTACAGCAACCAAAACAGCATAGTGCTGGTACCAAAACAGATATATAGATCAATGGAACAAAACAGAGGCCTCAGAAATAATGACACACATCTGCAACCACCTGATCTTTGATAAACTTGACAAAAATAAGCAATGGGGAAAGGATTCCTTATTTAATAAATGGTGTTGGGAAAACTGGCTAGCCATATGCAGAAAACTGAAACTGGACCCCTTCCTTACATCTTATACAAAAATCAACTCAAGATGGATTAAAGACTTAAACATAATGCTTAAACCATAAAAATCTTAGAAGAAAACCTAAGCAATACCATTCAGGACACAGACATGTGCAAAGACTTCATGTCTAAAACAACAAAAGCAATGGAAATAAAAGCCAAAATTGACAAATGGGATAGAATTAAACTAAAGAGCTCTGCACAGCAAAAGAAACTATCATCAGAATGAACAGGCAACCTACAGAATGGGAAAAAAAATTTACAATATATCCATCTGACAAAGGGCTAATACCCAGAATCCACAAAGAACTTAAACAAATTTACAAACAAACGAACAAACAAACAAAAAAAAACTATCAAAAAGTGGGCCAAGGAGATGAACAAGCACTTCTCAAAAGAAGACATTTATGCAGCCAACAATCATACGAAAAAATGCTCATCATCACTGGTCATTAGAGGAACGCAAATCAAAACCACAGTGAGACACCATCTCACACCAGTTAGAATGGTGATCATTAAAAAGTCAGGAAATGACAGATGCTGGAGAGGATGTGGAGAAATAGGAATGCTTTTACACTATTGGTGGGAGTGTAAATTAGTTCAACCATTGTGGAAGACAGTGTGGGGATTCCTTAAGGATCTAAAACTGGAAATACCATTTGACCCAGCAATCCCATTACTGGGTAATATACCCAAGGGATTATAAGTTACTCTACTATAAAGACACAGATACATGTATGTTTATTGTGGCACTATTCACAACAGCAAAGACTTGGAACCAACCAAAATGTCCACCAATCACAAACTGAATAAAGAAAATTAAGCATGTATACACCATGGAATACTATGTAGACATAAAAAAGGATGAGTTCATGTCCTTTTCAGGGGCTTGGATGAAGCTGGAAACCATCATTTTCAGCAAACTATCACAAGAACAGAAAACCAAACACTGCATGTTCTCACTCATAAGTGGGAGCTGAACAATGAGAACACATGGACACAGGGAGGGGAACATCACACACTGGGGCCTGTAGGGGGTTGGGGTGCTAGGGGATAGCATTAGTAGAAATACCTAATATAGGTGACGAGTTGATGGGTGCAGCAAACCACTATGGCACGTGTATACCTATGTAACAAAACTGCACATTCTGCACATGTACCCCAGAACTTAAAGTATAAAAGAAAAGAAAAGAAAAAAGAGTAGAAAGGTGGTTACCAGAGGCTTTGAAGTATGATAGGGGAGTGGAGGTGGGGTTTTGGGGGTTGTAGCTGAGATGGTTAATGAGTATAAAAAAGTTAGAAGGAATAAATAAGATCTGGTATTTGATGGCACAACAGGGTGACTATAGTGTATAATAACTTAACTGTACATTTTTAAGTAACTAAAAGAGTATAATTACATTGTATGTAACACAAAGAATAAATATTTGAGGGGATTGGTACCTCACTTACCCTGATGTAATTATTATACATTGTAGGCCTGTATCAAAATATCCCATACATCCTATAAATGTATACATCTAATATGTACCTACAAAAATTAAAAATAAAATAATGAAATCTCCAAACAGCTTTACACAGAGGCTGAACTAATTTATATTCCCATCAAAAGTATGTAAGTGTTCCCTTTTCTACAACACCTCACCAGCATTTATTTTTTGTCTTTTCATAATAGCCATTAATAATATTGATCATATTGTATTTATAATTAATAACAATTAATAATGATTATTATGATTAAAAGGAAAGTATCATTTTAAAAGACTAAGCAAATTATTAAGGTTGGTCTGAAATTACCAGACTAGCTTATATCCACCCTCATGTTCTGTTCTTCTGGATTGACTCATGAGGCAGCTCATATCATCTATTAGAAATTTTTACACAGTTGAATAGGGTGTGTAAGTGTAGGTGAAATATGGAAATCCTTGCAGAAGAGAGATAAGTCAATTCAATTTGCCAAATAATATTAAGATGCAGGTTTTTATTTAATAAACATTATTTGCTGCCATGTGACTCATATTGATTTGTATATAACATTTCTGATTATCCATATTACAAATCAAGGTAGCTAGGCATTTCTAGTAATCTACTGATATCTTTACAAACATCGGAACTTTAAATGGTAGAAATGCTTCAGAGTTGATGCAATATGCATGTAACTCATGTAGAAGAATGGAGGGCTACACATTTTGCAAGGTTTCAAGTTTAGAATTCCAACATTAGATTAAAAATCAAATGAATATTCATGAGCAAATGAAAGGAGAAATAAACTGGGCTATACACATACAATGGAATATTATTTAGCCTTAAAAGTAAAGAAATTTTGGCATGTGCTACAACATGGATGGAACTTGAAAACATTATGCTAAGTGAAATAAGTGCTAAATGAAATAAGCCAGGCACAAAAGGACACAAGCCAGGCACAGAAGGACACAGTTCACTTACACAAGGTACCTAGTAGTGAAATTTATATACAGAGAAAGTAGAATGGCTGTTGCCAGAGGCTGGGATGAATGGAATGGGGTTTTAGTTTTCAATAGGTACAGAGTTTCACTTTGTGAAGATGAAAAAGTTCTGAAAACGGCTGCTGGTGATAATTGCACAATAGTGGAAGTGTACTTAATCCCACAGAACTATGCACTCAAAATGGTTAAATGACAAATTATACAGTATGTATATTTATATCACAAGGAAAAAAAAGTAAAATTCAACGGAGTAGAGATTTTGAAAATCTTCTTGAGATTGACATTTCACTCCACTCCCTCTTTGAGGCTTTAGAGCAGCCCATAACCTGGAGTCAAAACCTAGGAAAGGTACTCATTACCAGACTTTTTGATTCCAAAGTTAAGTTCTTTAAGAATATTCTTCCCTGAATCATTTCCCCCATGAGAAAAGAATTAAGCTATCTCAATAATTTGAGAAAACTGAAAAACTTCAACCTGAGCAAAAGTTCCAGAATTAGTTTAAATTTCTTTTAACTTCTTTAGCCCTTTCTTTTTATTTTGCCGTTGGCAATGCGGCACAATCAGAAAAGCTGCTTTTGAAGAAAGAATTATTTGCATATCTTAGGATGAGTAACAGGAAAAACCCAGGAAATGGGTATGAGGTCTAAGCTATTTGCTAAAAAAGTGAAATGAAGAAAATGTGATTCTATTAAGCTGTTGAGAAATGCTCCATTGATGTCATTATTATTTTTTAAAATCCCAAATCTATTAAAATAAATGACTAGAGTAGAATACGAGCAGCAAGGCCCAATCTATGCAGGGGACTCTGAAGACCTCATAGTCATACTTTTAAAGCTGAATCTCTCTGTAGTCATTAAAACTAGATGAGATTTTGCCAGCATGTCTAATATCTTTGTGTGACTGTGTACCTAAGGTTGTGTGTGTGTGTGTGTGTGTGCACGTTGTGGGTGAGGGGTTTGGGGGAAAAAGGGAAAGGGAGGCAGAATCTATGAAAGAAAAAATGTACATGAAAATATTGACCCAAAATGTATCTCTGGCCAAGCCTGTGTGAACAAGTACAGATTTTAGACAACTGGATTTAAAGAAGATTTGAGTGCAAACAAGATGAAAAGGAATC
Source organism: Pongo pygmaeus (assembly GCF_028885625.2). Classification (NCBI taxonomy): domain Eukaryota; kingdom Metazoa; phylum Chordata; class Mammalia; order Primates; family Hominidae; genus Pongo; species Pongo pygmaeus. The sequence goes on along the minus strand of NC_085930.1, from coordinate 12,476,101 downwards.
ATTTATATTGATTGAAGAAACAGATACAATGATGCTTTCTTGTTTTCTCTGTTCCTTTAGCTGCAAGATTTTTTTCTCCAGGAGTGTAAGTAAACACATTTTTGTGCCTTCCTGCTCAGTTTACAGCACACATGGCTAAAATGTGAAACCTCAGATACACTCTATGCATCCACTCTCCAAATTGTCTTAAAGTTTATTATACCTAAGGCATAATAATTGGTGTAAATCTTTGCTTTTCTCTTTTTGTACTGCAAAGTAGTTCCTGTACAGTCATTGAGACTGCAGTGTCCCTATTATAAGAAGCTATCACTTCTTTTTTCAAGGGAACAGATATTTGATGATCTGCTGAAAATATATTTGTGAGCCTAAAAGATATTCAAACTGTGAAAAATATTTATATTACAAAAGATATATGGACAAGTGGATAAATAATTGGTTACATACCTGGGGCTGCCCACAGGGTTTTGTTTTGTTTAAAAAGGAAATCTCTCACTCCGTTCTCCTGGATAATATTTCTGGTCATGACAGTTTTGAAACGTCATCTATTTTTCTAAATACTTTGCATGGAAAATGGTCATACAGATACCAAGTTTACAGAGAGGGAAAGAGAGAGGAAAGAGATAGAGAAAGAGAGAGAGATTGATAAATTAAAACTAAAATTAAAACAAAAGCAAAGCAATTAAAAACTCAAAATAAAATTTAAAATGTCTTTTTTTTTTTTCCTTAACAGAGAACCTCTGTGTAAGTCAGTCCATTGCAGTCTATTTTTCTCTTCTTAAGCATAACAGCAGGGGTGCAGTGACACTGGTGTAATACATTCTGATTACCTGTGTAGTTTGCATAAATGATTTACATGTCTCTCAATCAATCTGAGTGGTGAAAGTTTCTGGAGGAGGAGCAGACAATGAAATGTACTATGAGTAAATCTTAACTCTAAGGCCCTGCTAGTCACTCAGTCACTGGAGGTAGAGAGCCACTCTGCTTTTCCACTTTCCATTGTGACTTTAAAAAAATGTTTTAGAATTATTTTGGCTCACTCTATGTTGTGCTTCTTATAAATAGTGTCCTGTCGAATGTGGTACATTATTTTCACAATTTACATTAATAGCTCAAAGTGTAAAGTCAATAGAAAGTTTGAAACAAATTTTAATGGCAAAGGACAGTTATTCTTAGAGATTCTCTATCCTTAAATTATTGTTGTTGTTGTTGTTGTTCATCTATTTGCATTGCCAAGAATACTCTCTTCTCATATTTTATTGCAATAATATAATATTTATATTATAAAATTATTTACTGAAATTTATGGTATCTCCCAATTAAGCTATAAGATAGAAGTTATTATTTCAATCTATGAAGTAGGAAAAGTGATGTCTAGAAGCATAGTTACTTGTCCACAATAACACAATTACTAATGTGAATACAAATTCAAAGCAAGATTAATTTGATTCTAAACCTATACATTTTCCACTAAGGCTTAATAGGAAATCATTTCTCATCAGTGTTTTCTAACATACAACATTCCCTAAAATTTTATGCTGCAACCAGAAGATTTAGACACAAGCATTAAACCATAGAGAAAGAGTATAAATATTCTTCAACATTTTAAATGTTGTATCTCATAGGAGTTTACTTTATGTGGACAAATAGAAACGAAAAACCAACCTGACTCTAGAAACTATATTTCTTTCCTCTTACCTAGCAACAATAAAACCATTTTCTTTAGGAATGATTTCATGTTAATTAGCTTTTGGATATAGTAAGAATCAGATCCGATGCATTAATTCATCCCCTCAATAGATACTTATGATGTGTCCACCTACTTTGTACTCATCAGTAGTTAATGCCCTTCTTTTTTCTGAGACAGGAAACATAGAAGAGGAAGAGGATTATCAGAAAACAATGTATCACAACATTTACTTTTGAGTATGTTAAGATGAGATGTTTGTAAAATTTCTGAGAGGATATATCAAGAATGAAATGGAATATATATTATCAAAGCTGATAGGAGAAGCTTGAGCCAGAGATTAAAATTCTGGAGTAATAATCAATTAGATGGTAAATTAGGTCAATAAAACAAATAAAACTGACTGCAGAAGAATTAAAGAAAGAATAGAAATGGAGGCCCATGACTGTTCAGAGAGTGTACCGTGTTTGTGGTGAGAATAGACAAAAAGTCAACCGAACAGGTCAGCATGCGCTGACAGAAGGGAGAATATAATAGTATGTGAAGAAATATACTATAAGACATTTTTGTCCTAATTCTTAATAATTTTAATTATAGAAGTTGATCTTGGTTTGTGTTTATGAGTTTTGACATTATCTGAATTTACAATTTAAAAAATAAAATATTTCTAATACTTTAACCATATCCTCACATACATCAAGTTCTTTAGCACAATGTTCTGAAGATTGACATCTAACTATAGAGAAATTAGACAGCAACACTAATGTAAACATTTTCAGTAATCATTATTATCTCATGAGGGTAAGTATGACTACATAGATACATTTGTGACAACTTGTTTAAATATACTGTAGTAAATCCGCCTTATGTAATGAAGTGCTGGTTAGTGAAATCTCCCGTGCTTCATAATTACCACAATTTCAAAAGTACTTTCTACATAAATAGCTGGGCAATTTCTTTCAAATTACAAATAACATTACACATTACCTAACATCACTGTATGCAGGATACAAGATGGTATTTATTTTCCCCTTCTCGGATGTTCAATTCAGTTAGAAGGATAAATAAAAACACCTGCCTGGAACATTATATCCATTTGCATTTCAGCAGCTTCTTTTGTGGTTTGAAGTTTTGTTTAACAAAAGGAAGTAGAGAGGCAGGTGCACTGAGAAGAAAAATTATAAAGTAAAAAGAACTGAACAGAGAGAAAAGGTAAATATCTTAATGAAGAACCAAAATAGAATAGGAAACAGAAAGGATAAGAAATTTATTGTAAAGCAAACAATTTAAAAGATTTTTTATCCTTAACATGGTATACAAGTTATTCAGTTTATTTGAAAATTATGCTGTAGCAATTTAAAGATCAAGTTTATGAATAATTTTGAATTTATTTCTTCTGTTGAAGCGAATTATTAAAATACATTCTTTTATTAGGTATATCTCCCAGTGCTATCCCTCCCCCCTCCCCCCACCCCACAACAGTCCCCGAAGCGTGATGTTCCCCTTCCTGTGTCCATGTGTCTAGATGACGAGTTAGTGGGTGCAGCGCACCAGCATGGCACATGTATACATATGTAACTTACCTGCACATTGCGCACATGTACCATAAAACCTAAAATATAATAATAATAATAATAAATAAAAAAATAAAAAAATAAAAAAATTAGTCAGGCATGATGGTGCATGCCTGTAGTCCCAGCTGCTAGGGAGGCTGAGGCAGGAGAATCACTTGAACCCGGGAGGCAGGGGTTGCAGTGAGCCCAGATCGTGCCACTGCACTCCAGCCTGGGCAACAGAGAGAGACCCTGTCTCAAAAAAATAAATAAAATAAACAATTTGGGGCAGAAAAAAAAATTATCTAAAAATTGATTGTGATGATTGTTGCACATATCTGTGAATATACTAAAAACCATTGAATTGTGTACTTTAAATGGGAAACTTGCAATTTTTTTTTTAAGTCACGTTCCCTCTCTGACCTGTTCCTAACTAACATTGGCATTCTCTGGCCAAGGCCAACAGCATCACACAGTTAAATCTACTGTCTCCCATTAGTGCTCCTATGAAGAGATGGCTCTGTGCAGGGACAGGGCTCTGAAACCTTATCGCAGACCCATGCTGCAGTTCTTAGGCGAGGCTTCCTCAGGGCACTTTTAATAGTCTGTCTTCCTTCAAGCTTCTATTAAATTAGAACAATTTAGGTATTTTGCTTTCTCTGTTTTCTTTCATGGTCTTCTCAGAATCAGATTAGAGAGACAAAAATAAACAAACTCTCTGCTTTTCAAAACCAATGACTATTTAAAATGGATCTGTCTAGGTTAGGGACAGACAGCCTTGGTCCCAACCGGTAGCCACTAGCTGACATTTCTGCACAAACCCACAGTTATCACCTTTGCTCTTACTTATGCCTTATGATGTTTCCCATTTACCCAAAATAGGTCATTCTTATTACTCTCTCTCATGGGCTCTTGTCTTTCTTAGCAGTTTTGTGTGGGTGTTTGCTTATATCACCATATCCCCCCCTCCCCCCACCCCACCGCGCTGCTCTGTAGCCTGCAAGGGTTACCACAGTGTAGCAGCTCTGACAGTGAAGTTCACATTCCTGGCCCCAGAACCTGGCACAGACAAGACCTCCAATAAACATTTACTGAAGACATAAAAAAATAAATAAAATAAAATAAAATACATTCTTTTTTTACATAAAACCAATTACAAATGATAATCGTGCTTTGGATCAGGGTAACTGTGACATTTCTGTAGGGGCCATCTTAGAGAACAATGTGAAATTTTCTGTTACTTTAAGTCACTGTATCCATCTGCTCTATTTCATGCAGTCATTCTTCTCTCTCTTGAAAAGACTCCTGTTAATGCACTTTCTTCACCATGTCTTTCCAGATTAATTAGAGGGAGTGACTGACAGACCCCTTCATTCTCTCTAGCTGGACCATGGAACTATGCTTTCCTGCTTAAACTTTATTCTGGAACAATTTTATTAATCTCTTTAAAGCTTAAAATTAACAGATATTTAAAATAAAATATTTCTAGGGTATTTCATCTGTGTGGATTAAAAAAGAAAAAGTAAATTGTGTAAAGCGAAATAAGTGGTGTAAAGAGAAATTGCACTGGACACCTGTGAAAACACAGCAAGACAGGTTATTTGAGCTACTGCTGTGGAGGAGAGAGACTTCAGTATAGAAGATGCATAACACTGAATACCACAGGGATAGTGGGGCATGTGTAGAGAATGACAGCATGAAAGCATCAGTGGATGGAAAATTACTAAGAGGAACTTGATTAGATGCAAGTGTGAGGGGCAGAAAAAACAATCATAGGTGGCAGGGATTCTCCTAAACTCGCCTAGAAGGATAACTGCTGAAACAAGACTCAGCAGGCTAAGGACAACCAACGGCTAGAACAAAAGAGGGGTCAGAGGAGACTGACTGAAGTTTGGTTAAGGAGGAAGTCCTTGTCAGTGGGGAAAAAATCCTTTACACATGTGCGAAAGTAATAGGATAGTAAGGTCAAACTATTTTGTACATTACTGTTTGTTCACTGTCATTAAAGGAGTTTGGTCTCATGATTACATAAGATTTTAAAGCTGGCACTTCCCACATAAGTCATTCAAGTCTTTAATGTGAAGATTCCAAGCCTTCTCCAAACTGAACAAACTGCTTTAATAGATTCATTCAACTACATGAATTTAAATTAGATTTTGAAAGGTGCCCTACTGTCCTAGAAATTTTAGTTTTCTCTTTGGAATCAATGAGTCATTAATTGGTCCCTTCAAGTCACTAAAATGAACAAGTTACCCCTAAAACTCTTCTCCGTTCCAAACTCTCTCCCACTACCAACACCCATCACTGTTATTTAAATATAATAATGGTCCCAGAAAAGATAAGAAGGGATCAACTTACAAAGTGAATATTTATTTGATCCTCTTTCCTTGTCCTTACTGCTCTAGCATGAGCTTTTCTCCTGCCTCTAAACTATCTGACACCGGTCAGAGCCAACCACATGACTCTGAAACCTGGTAATCAAGGGACAACCCAAACTTTGATAAGCTGATGCTTGCAGTTTCCTTAAATAATTTTCTTAGTCTGTGTAAGCTATGCTGTATTTGACTGAGGTTCAATCAAAGGCTGAAAGCTTTCAGTCTACCTATATACTTCCTTGGTAAATAGCCAGCTGAGGAAATACATAAAGTTATTGTTACTTAGCTTCCATCTAATTAAAAGTCCTCAGTTTATGCAGAAATCATTGGAGAGCATGCATTAAAGGATATGAAAAACAATTATCATACATGTCAGCATACATTTTATTTATATTATGTGGTTTCTGTTCTTTCGTCATGGATGTATTGAACATCATTATGTGTTAGGCTTTCTGCTATGTGCTGGGATGGCATTGGAGAACAAGATATATCATAACCCTGAAATAGCTCATAGGCTTGTGGAACTATTATCAATTAAAATGTATGCTTCTAGATGCTGTTAGGGATGAAGGACAGCACACTACCACAGGTTTCACAAAGTGTGTGTGTGTGTGCGTGTGTGTGTGTGTGTTTGAGAGTTGGTATGAGGGCAGTGCAGGCAGATGGAATACAGACTATATGCAAGAGATGTAATGCAAACTAACGTTATTGAGTACTTTGGAAAATGTAAAGATTAAACTGAGCTGGGATGAATGGGATTTATCTAATCGGTGTGTTTTCTAATTTGGCATCTGGAATTCTGGCCAATTATTGCAGACGTGTACATTTTTCTTTTGCTTCACATTTAAATAATTTCTGTCTGTAAAAGTTAATTGAAATTCTACCTTTTTATACTTTTTAATTGAAAAATCTTGGACTAACTTTACTCAAATTTCAGCATCCATGAAAATTGCCTCTCAGACTTATAAAAGCACAGATTTTATAATAATAAATTTCCACAGATCTGGAGACTATTGGGCCCAACCTCCAGAATCTTTGATTGAGTGGGCTGGGACCAAGAACATATATTTCTAACAGTTTCTATTTTATATTGCTGTTTCTGGTCTAGGTAACCTACTTCAAAAAAATACTGTCTTAGAAAAAGCACCTCCCAAGTATCCCTGAAGATATGAATTACTTGCAGATTTTGTGTAACACGTGGCTTCTGAAGCTTTAAACTAAACCCAGTAAATCAGAAGATCTTCATAATTTTGTTGATAATTATTAACTGTATGTTTAACCGCTATACTTGTAGGATACTTTTCCAAAATCCTACAATTTATTTCCTTTTACTGTTCTTTGACCTTACTTTATTCTCTTGTCTAACATGCCACCACCACGTCCTTCTAACTCGCTTTCTGCTTCTCCTCCGATTTTTCTGAGATACTTCTCATCCTCTCCTAAATGTCAGGAATAAATAAATGTCAGGAATGTAAGAATGAGCAGTTTTAGTCTCAATCATTTTTCCTTAAATGACCTCATCCATCCCATGGTTTACAATGTTATTAGTTTACTGATGACTACAGTCCTAACTCTTTCCATGTGAGTCCATACTTCCGGGTTAACAATGCACAATTTATTATTCAGATATTGATTTTAGAGGTATGGATATTTTTCCCATTTTTTCAAAAACACAGGTACTTGTAATAAAAAATAGTAAAATGAATACTATATGATCACTACAATGAAAAGATTCAACAATTGTTATTATTTCTCATACTTGTTTTGCCTCTCTGTTTTCCTGAACTATTCAAAATTAGGTTAGACAAATCATGATAGCTCACCCCTAAATATCTCAGTGTGCACCCTCTATGACTAAAAGTACTCTCCTATGCACCTACCATGTCATTTTCACACCTAAAAGCATTTAAAATAATTATACAATATTGTGTAATATCCATTTCATATTCACAATTTAGCAACTATTCCACTCATAGTCTTTATAATGTTCATTTCCCTTGAGTCAGTATTTAGTCAAACTTCATGAGTTACATTTTTTGTATTGTCTCCATAGTCTGTTTTAATCTAGAACATTTCCGTTCCTTATATTTTAAATTACACTGACATTTTAAGAATCTGAGCCAATTGTCTTGTAGAATACTATATCCTTTGAAGTTCTCTGAAGTTTTTTCTCATAATATTCTTAAATTAGTCTTGGCAAGGGTATTTTCCAACTGTTTCGAACTTCATATTAACTAGAAAGTACATAATGTCAGTATGCCCCACAGTTGGTAACTCAGAATTATTTGGTAATTTGTCATTTGGTATTTGGTAATTAGTCATTTGGTAAAATGGTAACCACCAATCTTCCAATATAACAGTACATTTTTTCACTTTGTAATTAGTGAATAATGTATATAGTAATAATTTGACACCATCTAAATATCTTGTTTTTCTGTTGTCTTTTACTCATTATATTTTAGTATTCATCGATGCTCCTTGTTTGAATCAACTTCAACACTGGAGGTTTAAAAATGCTGATTTTATTATTGTATTAGAAATATACAGTAAATAATAAAAGATACTATGGGTACTCTTCATGTAGATGCAATCACTGTGCATTCATTCGCCCCAAGAATTTTCTAATCTGATCTATTCACACTACAACATAATATATGCAGCATTTTTCTAATCTGATCTACTCATACTACAACATAATATAGACAGGATTTCAACACAAATTCCTCAGAAGTCATTCTCCTGAAATGTATCTCACTATAAATTCCAATCCAGGGCCAATTCAAAGACTTTGAATGTATAATATATTTGACAGTGTTTATCAAATCCTCTTCTTAAAAATTCACTTCCTTGCACTATCATAGAACAGGTAGACTTTTGGAGCATTAATGCACTGTGCTATGCATGATTTCACTTTTTTGTGTCTCCTATGTATGATTTCATTTTTTTCCACACTCACCCAATAATTAGTGTTACAATCCAAACATTATAGATGAGGAAATGCAGGCTTGAGGGAAATGGTAACTTATCATAAGCCATGTAGCTATTAAATAAATGCAATCAGAATTCAATATGAAATCAGTGTCATTCTGGAGACTCCATTTATTGTTACTGCACTTTACTACTCTACTTGCTTTCTCTACTCTGATATCCCACAAATAACTCCATAAGATGATGTGACAATTGAACCATCCCCAAAACTGAATTATTCCCAAAATGTATTTCTCTAGTATTTTTAGCAAAACATACAAAAATTCTGAATATTATACAAAATTTTCCATCTCCCTCTCCTTCCCCAAACAGTAAGTCCTAGCAACCCCCTACTCTGCCTATTTATCTCTTACTCTGTCTCTGTCCTCCTACTACCATTTTTGTTTATTTTTCTAACCTCTTGCCCCTGTCCATGTGTATCCATTATTTTTCCTGTTCTATCTTTTTACATTATTTGGTCCACTTTTGACTCTGCATGAGATTAATATTTCAAAATATGTATCACATTTTAAAATCTTCCTTAAATCTGTTAATGCTGCTTCAGTGTGTAATCTCAAAAATCTCTGTTTTCTGAGAAATTTGTAAGGTAAAAAGTGTTTTAGAATTTGGAGACTGTGAAATAACTATTCCCATTGTATGTTTTTGGAATACCTAAGCCTTTGTGAGCCTTATTGTGAAAATAACTATCAATATATATGTATAATAAAAAAGAGAAATATGAAAATGAAAAATCCATTAATTAGCATTCTTTTATAAGAATAAAAATTTATAGGCTGAGATTGTTTTCAAGGCAACCATACGGAAACTTCTAAAGCAGTTTTATATAAGCATATTCTTCAATCCTTTATCTTTATTAGGTCAGAGGTGTACGTAAATTGGGACCTACATAACTTTCTATTTTATCCACCATTCTTCCTCTGCCCCCTGCTATTCTCCTCACAAAAAGAAACACCGTAGGGCATCCAACTACTTTCAATTCATAGAAAGTTTTCTATAGCTACTCTGTTCTTATTTGTAAATCAAGAGGCATCTCAATATTGCCCTTTGAAGCCATTTCTAAGAAAAGTCTTAATTCCTCAGTTTATGCCATACATATAATGAAGGATCTGCTTTCCAAAATTTAATTCGAGGACTCTGAAATAAAGAACTATGCTAGGCTTTGTCTCTGGTTCTTGTTCTTGTAAATTCCAAATCCTGAGTATTTTCAATATGATAGGAGTGCCTTTATTATTCATGGTGGGCCTCTGGAATTATCTCACCCCTGAGGGTTTATTTGAAGTAGATGACTCCTGGTGAAGCCCCAGGTAGTTTATTCTAAACAGGTGACTCAGGATGGGGCAGGTCATGCAAAAAAAAATCCATAATAAAATAGATTTGGAGCATTCAGCCATGTGATATTAGTACAACCTAGAGATTGAGTTTAACCCTGTGGGTGATAATTCAATCAATCATCCCTATGTAATGAAATTCCTATAAGAATTCTGGTCACTGAAGCTTAAGTGAGCATCCTCAGTTGATAATACTTTGTGTACTGTCACACACATCCATGTACTATAAGGGTGATGCCTCTCATCTTGTGGAAGACAATCTTGTGGAAGACAATCTCATGGAAGATTGTACCCTTAACCTTGGGTTTGGCAAACTATTGCAGGAAGAGACTGGATCAGATTGAAAAAAAAAATGCTGATTTCTGGTCCCATAACAGGTATGCTAAAGCAATATTTCTTAAATATGAAGCAGAAATCTGTAAATTAACCATGGTTTTCACCTAAGATTTCTGAAACATAGCCCCAGTTAATTATCAAGTACTTATAATACGATATCGAAGGTATTTTATTAAATATCTATAAATGGAACATCAGCAACTAAAGAGCAGAGGATACACTTTATACATATCTACATCCAAAATATCCAGTAAAGCCACATTATCTGGGCTTCAGGAATATGTGTTTATGTGATTTAAATTTTTATTTATCTGTCGTTTCTGTGTAACTTGATTATTAGCCAATTTGCATGTATACATTATGCCATAATTACTTTTCTCTCAAATCCCTAGGATATTTATTAAACAATTAATTATTAACATGTCATACTACTGCACAACTCCACATCTATTGTAGTAGTGTTTGATTTAAATGATAGATACTGAAAAAACTACACTCCAAATTTTGATTTGTCTCAACACAAACATAAATAGTACTTTGGGAACAAAGTTTCTCAGCTACACATAAATACTTTTAGAACTCTGACATTTCATCTTGTGTAAACATTTCACAAATCCTTCACCTGATCCTTTAGATCATTCTGTAGCAATTGTTCTTAGTGACAGTTCTTTCAGGAGTCTTCTGTGCTTCCAAAACTTTGATTGCACATCAAGAACTTCAATCTGGTGAAAAGTTTTTTTTCAAGATGATGGCCCTGAGTCCCTGACAATAAAATCCATCAGCAATCACTTCCATGATGACTGACAAAATTGATTGTCTATCAACACCATCATAGTACTCATCAGAAATAGAATCTACAGTCAGGCTAGCATCTGTCACTGTAGGGATTTCAATTGATTTTTTTTTCTTTTTATTATTTTACCTATTTATATAAACTATTGCCAGTCTCATCATTCTGTATCTTTCTAATGCATATTTGAGAAACAACTTACACTTTATTCTCGCTAATTATAACTCATGTTGGGTAGGTAAAGACATTTCATGTATGGTGCTGACTAAAATAATTAGGACCATATTTCTATACGTATTTTATGTCTTTTGTATGTGCCTATCACAAGCATAGCACTTGGCTCATTTTTACTGGGTGCAAAAAAAACTTTTTCAAAATACAATTTATTTTTGTGTTGTTGTTTTTTGGTCAACAATATTGGCATTTAATGTGATATATGTAATAAATTAAGATTGAAGCTACATTTTTTGCAGTTAGCACATTTTTTTTCAAATTTAATTTCTCAACACTTTCCAAGGTTACTTAATTAATTTGAGAACTTTATACTTAAGTCTTACCTACTTCCTCTGAAGTTTTGAATTTATTCTACATCAAAAAAGAGCCATGGCCTGAATTTGACATTTCTCTTGCATTTCACCTGGTGGACAAAGGCATCTCCTTCTCATTGTAAACTATTTTCAAATAATATTTCTTATTCAATCTTTTTTTTTTAGGAAAGTGGTATTTTATCTTCAAAGCAGTAAGCAGAATACCTTTGTTTGCATTTATTTCCTACATTTTGAAAAAGGCCTTGATGCTAATGATTTTTCACCTGTGAGTCAGCATATTATTCATATAAGAAGCAAGTCTGGGTATTGTTCACGGGAATTATAAATATGACAGTTAATTTTTACATAAAAGGTGCATAAAATTGTGTCTCAAACATATTCCTTGTGTGGTACTTTGTGGGAGTATTTAAAATTCATGCTGCCATTCAGTTTATACAGTATATGAAAATAAAGTTTGAAAGATGACATCATTGAGAGTCAACTTATTAAAGAATGTGACCCAGTAGAGACAAAATAGAAGTCCCATATTGTGGAATAATATTTTCCTCAGTAACATTAACTAAAAATGTAATCCATGGTTAGACTAAAAAATTAAACCACTCAAAAGCCATTTATTACACCCGGTAAGACCCAGAGTTAGTATACAAAGTAACAGCTAGGGTCAAATTGAGATGTTCACCTGTGTATTGCATGCCTGGTGTCTCTTACTGAAGAACAACACTCATGTCAATTCGAGGGTTCTTACTGCCCCAGGTAATATGAAAAATGTCTCCTCCTCCTAGCAAGTAATCATTCACATAATAAACAGCCACAAAACACTTTACTCTTCCAATATTTTGCTGCCCCAGGAAACCAGCTGTTCTACCTATATGGTACAGCCAGTCATAACCATTGTGCATGTGTAGTTACAGTGGCTTAATGTAATAGTAATAAAGACATGTAATATATTCTGACTCACAGCCTTGAAGAATTGCCGAGTTCAGGCCTAGATACTCATTGTTTGAATTTTGACTCTATAACTGTTGAAAATGCCTTCATAAGGGAAATGGATTGTAGTATTCACAGTATTTGTTTGAAGTATCATAAAATCAGCTTTTAGATTTTTCTCATAGTTTGAGAATTAATACATGGCTAACTCACACAAACTGTCCTTTGTTAACAAAAATAATTATTAGCTGATTCTGGATTTAAGGCAATACTTATTTGTCAGTTATGAATAATTTATGAATATTTCCCTGTATTATGAATAATAGTACTTTTGAATTATAAGACAGAGATAAGTAAAGTTGTAATCCATGAATTTAGATAAGGACAAACCTTAGACAATTGAAATCAGATTATAAGTCAGTTAATATAAGATAAAAACATATTCTTACATTTCTATTATATATATATGCCAGCTAATGTCGTGTCATTTATTTTTATGTGTATTTTCATTGTCCTCTCATTAGATTGTAAGTGCTTTCAAGTCATATCCATGCTTTACATCACTTATGCCTAAGTTAAACAAAGCATGCAGTATCTAATTGATGTGGATAATGACATTGTTGATAATGGTGATTGCTGATGGTGCCTAATTCTATGCTTCAAATGTTTCTGAGTTCCCCTGGTATCAACCAGAGAAACTGCTTGGGAAATGCTTCTGTTGTCAGATTAGGACTACGCTGATAATGTTCTCCTCTTACGGTAACTGATTAGTAACCTTAATTTCATTGTCAATTATCCATTTGGACATGAACCGTAGCATGATCCAAAGGAGTGACAATGCATTGTATTTAAAGTATTGGGATTAGAAAGTGGAATTCTTAGGGTAAGAGTGGGAAGTTTAAATTCCAATCATCAACATGTTTAAAGCAAGAGAAATGCAAAAAAGGCTGAGAAGTAATGCTCAGACTTTGATAAGCAAATCATATACATATTCTAACTTAATCATTACTCTAGACCTGTCCCTAACATGTGTGGGAGCCAGAGCAAATGTAGTAATAGAGGCTACATCAAATATATGCAAATATTTAAAAGTAATGTATCGAGCCCACAAACTCCTAAATAAAATATATTCTATCTCCTTACCCTGACAAAATCAAGCAAACAGGTTAAAAATAGACAACCTTTATAACAATCTAGAAGACCTAGTTAAAAGGTAAAGTTCAGAGAATCCATGAACTTCTGAACCAGAACATGGTGACAGAAAGATAACTGAACCTCATTGCCTTTCTCCCTTTTTCTTTCCATGGGAGTGTCCCATATCATAAAGTGGCTCACATTGACGTGTTGACAACCCTTAGCACACATGCAATCTGTGTCCATATCTTCTGAAAATATCCTCCTCTTGGTGACACTAAAGTCTGGGTTATGTACACTGAAAGGATGGTTTACCTTTATCAAAGGGAAGACTGGAAAAGAGGCCTACGCAGTCCTAGTAAGTGGGTTTGGGGGTTATAGTCACTCAAACGTGGTCTAGAAGCAGCCATGTGGCTACGGGGGTAAACATCATGTGTCCCCAGAGCCCACAGCCCCCAGGATCTGTGCCCCTCTTGTACAGGTATATGGGTAACATTACATCACTACAGACTTGTGAAATATTCACATCCCTGTTGAATAGATGAGTAGAATGTCTGAAAAAATAAGAATATTGCTTAGAGTCACACAAATAGTAATATCAAAGTCACAATTTAAATCCAAGTCTGCTTTAACACGGAGCACATTTAGGTATACTTAAGTGTTTTAATTCAAAGCACTTTTAAGAATATATTTAAGGTGAAAATCAACAAGAAAGCCAATGCATGGGAACTTAAGAGATTATTAGTTAAAAAATGCCATAAATTGTATTAACTTAATATTGTTTTCTGCATTTTGAGTTAACACCCAATAGGAGAATTTCATCTAATAGTAGTAAAAATTCAAATAATGGCCCAAGTAAAAGCAAATAGCCTTTATAAGAACTATTTTAAATCACAAACTGCCAGTAAAATTGAAATATTAACAATATATTTATGTTTTACACTGCAGCACTACCCACTGGAAAAACAAAAATCTGTGGTCATCAGTAGCATACTGCAGCATTAAAAAGGACAGATCTTTGACATTTATAACTGACGAGTAGTTAAGTTTCAGTAAGTTTTATCTCAAAGTGGTGAAAGGATAAATAATCAATTTTAAGTAATAATAGTAAGTAATCAATTTTAATCCCAATTTTGATTGAAATAATTAAGTGATAAAAAATTTAAGGTAGGCCTAATTATATGAAACATTTTGGGGGTATGATACTTGCCCAGCGTGTTCTGTGGTTTATTCATCAAAGGTATTTTGGCACATTAAAACTTAAGATTACATTTAAAAAATATTATTTGTTAGGGGCTAAATTGTGGCCCCCAAATTACATATGTTGAAGCTTTGGTGAATACTTTCAGGTGTCAATTTGACTGGATTATGGAACACCAAGAGAACCAGAAAAGCATTATTTTGGAGTGTGTCTGTGAGGGTGTTTCCAGATAAGATTGGTGGACTGAGTGGAGAAAATCCAACCTCAGTGTGGACAGGCACTATCCAATTGGCTGTGGGCCTAGATAGAACAGAAAAAGAGAAAAAAATATTTCCTCCCTCTTTCTTTCCTGAACTGGGACACACTGTTTTCTTTCTGCATTTGGACATAAGAACTCCAAGCTTTTTAGCCTTAGGACTCTAGGGCTATACCAGCAGCCCCAGGGTCCTCAGACCTTCTGCCTTGGACTGAGACATACACCATCAGGCTTTCCAGTTCTGTGCCTTTAGGACTTGACTGAGCTACACTATCAGCATCCGAGGATCTCCAGCTTGCAGACAGTCTGTCATGGGACTTCTTGGCCTCCATAATCATGTGAGTCATTTCCCCTAATATCAAGCCCCTCTCATCTATGTATCTATCTCTGTATCTACCTTTGTATCTATGTATGTATGTGTGTATATATGTATGTATGTATGTATATATGTATGTATGTATGTATGTATGTATGTATCTATCTATCTATCTATATATCTATCTATCTATCCATCCAGTTGGTTTTGTCTCTCCGCAGAACCCTGACTAACACAAAGCTCTAATCCTATTGTTTTTGTATCTGAAGATAGGGCCTTTAAGGATGTAATAAAGGTAAAATGAAGTTCTAAGGGTGTGGCCATAATCTGATAGAATTGATGTCCCTATTAAGTAGAGGAAGAGACATCAGAGCTTCCTTTCTCTCTGCAGCATGCAAAGAGAAAAAGACTCTGCAAGGGCACAGCAAGAAGGCACTGTCTGCAAGCTAAACAGGAGGCCTCACCAGAAACCAACCCTGATAACATATTGATCTTGGATTTTCAGTCTCCAGAACTGTGAGAAAATAAATTTCTGTTGTTTAAGCCACTTGAATTTGAAAATATTTAACAAATTTGTAAAGAAAAATCTGTATTTTATTATATTCAATGATATAGTTTCATCAGAAAACAGCTACAAGTTTATAAATTAATATTTGTAAATTATTGTGAATTTTTAATGTTCCTGAAATTGACACATTGTATCTCAAAAGAATGAAAGAAAACTCAACTAAGGGAATTCATTGCTGCTTGTGATTTATTTTCTGAGTGTGGTAACTTTCATGATGTCAAGCATACTTTGAGACAGTAATTTTTAGAAAGGTGTTCTGAAGTTAGAAAAAAAATTTCTAAACATGTGTGCCTCATAGAATCATGGCAATTCAGAGGCATTAGCCATCTGCTAGATTCGTATGTTTTATTTTTCTGAGGCATCGTTTCTGTATGTGCTTGAATCTCAGTCCAGAAAATTAGGTGTGAATGAAAGATCTTGTCTTTACTTCCTTCACATGAAGCTATGGTAATTTTGGCTTTGAACTCTTTTTATACAACTTTTAGGGAAATTAGGCCTCAAACTGTACATCCATGGTTCCTCCCAAGTTTCTTGGTCTTTCACCTTGTTAGATTAACAGGATCCTCTGATCACTACCTGAGTTGCTTCAATAACACTGTCTCTGTATTTTGTGCCAGGCTTGGGACACAAGAATATCTGTAGCTGGTTCAGCATTGCTGACCCATAGCAGAGTAATTCTGAGTCCTAGCCCATCGTCATGGTATTGCTTGAGAATAGGGTTCAGGGTCCCCAACTATAGGATACAAGGATTATTTGTTCTATTCCAGGAAAATCTCTCTCATGCAATCTTAATCTTAACCCACCACTAACATCCAGATTAGACTCTTTCCCCCTTAGAATTTGTTGTTATTGGTGTGTTTAATATTTTGGAAAAAACCCTCAAAAATTAGGTAGCTTTACCCCATCGAGGTCATATGACACAAGAAGTAAAGAAACTTTAATTTCTTGAGTATATAGAGCCTGAGTAGAAAACAGAACAAAACAAGATCATAAATCGAAAATTAATGTAGCTCATTAATAAACATTTTAAATTTAAAATATAAATATATGGTGTACAAAAATCATTGTTTTTGTTGTTAATATTATTTTCCCTTGCATTTTTATTCAAAGTTAAGAAAAGTTTCTCATCTTTATGTATAATTTCTTCACAATTTTAGGCATAATTGTGACTTCCTACTGTTACTGGTTGTGTGTGTAGAGGGGAGTATATGAAGAATATTTTCCTTTGTACTTCTAATTTTTCAGTTTGGGAATTTGCTTATCTATCTTAGGTAGAAAAATATTTTAAAAAATGGCTACATATCACACATTGAACCACTGCATTTTTAATTTTAGCCCCAGAGAATAATACTGGTCATAATTAAATTGTTTAACATGACTTCTAGAGAATACTCGGTGCTTCCATACAAAATATTTAGGCTTCATTCTTCCAGATAAAATATCTCATGATGTACTCAGTCTGGCTGAATCCAGTACTTCATGACGTGTGGTGTCTAATCTGGGAGAGAGAGTGATATTCTACAGGCCGGTAGCCAGCATTTCTGATTTTAAAGTAACAAACTATTCAAATTTCATAGTAAACTCTCTAGAGTGTTTAGAAAATTGACTTTTAATATGTATTTTGGGACAATTCAAATTTTGTCTTTTCTAGAAATATGTTCTTTTTTGAGGGTATAATGAGAGATATAAGATAAATATTTTTAAAATCTGAATCAAAACCCAACTCACTAACATTTCTAAGTTTTCAATATACATGAGCATAAATTAACAAATTTCAGTGACATTCATCTTTCTATGTAAGAAAAATGCTGAAGTAGGTATGATGATTTGTGAGTATTAAGATGGCATGTGGTTACAGTAAAGTCACACTCGCTTTTTCTACTGTGTGATCCACACTTCTTTAAAGACACTTTAGGATCAAGAACTTAAACTTACAAAGTTGGGCAATTTGAATCATTGTGTTAAAGAAAAAATAGAGGGGATTGAGGGGTTATATTTTTATAAAGTTTGAAAACAACATAAAGAAACATTGTAGATGTTATTATTTACTTAAGCATTCAATTTTTAAATCAAATAGTATGGGAAATGGACCATGGATGCATAGCTCTGAATTTTGAACTGTCATTTTGAAGTTTATTACTTATTCTACATCTCCAAAATATTCCTACAATTCATCAGCTTACTCCTTATCATGACTATCCAACCTGACTTTATAACTGATTTCTGGTTTTTCTGTTTGTTCTTTTCTCTCATTTTTCAGAAATGAAATATCAAAACATCTAAATACATGAGTTGTTCTCACCAACCAATTTGCAAAATATAATAGTCCAAACTAACAGGGTAAAACATTTCACTGTTAAAAAGTTTTTAAA
Source organism: Pongo pygmaeus (assembly GCF_028885625.2). Lineage (NCBI taxonomy): Eukaryota > Metazoa > Chordata > Mammalia > Primates > Hominidae > Pongo > Pongo pygmaeus. Next base: position 12,457,725 of record NC_085930.1, on the reverse strand, counting down.
GACTTGTACACTTCCTCATGTCTCTTCAAATTTATTTTTGCCAACTTTTAGTCATGATTATATAAGGGCTTTAGTATGTAAATTTATTTATATTTATATATATAGATTAAAGAATAACAACGAAGAAGTTTAAGAAATTTATATATTTAAGTTTTGGTATATCATCAGCAAATAATGTGATTATCTATTTTTAAACTATCATTGAACAAACATACAGACATATCTTTAAAATAGATGAAGAGCCTAATGAAATATTATTAATTGAATTCCCATACAACTGTTGCTCAGGTCAAGAAATAGAATATTGCATTATAATTTGGCTTTTGAAATGTGCTCATCAAAATTATTGTATGAAAATACATGTATTTCGAAACACAACTCTTATAATGCTTGGTTTAATTTCTCTTCTAAGCAATCTTTGAAATATTTCAGCTAATATATTCTTCGAAGAAAGAGCTTTCACAAGTCCTTGTTCTCTCTGTAGAAAATCTGAAAACTTGATTTAAATAATTTAAAAACGGTCTTGCTTTGTCTATTAAAAACATCTAGGCGCCCATCGTAGAGAATGTTAGTATTACCAGGATAACCATTTATTGTAATATTGCAGGTCAAAATCAATGATGCCTCACATTAGCTTTTCATTGTGATGGGAAGTTATTCATGGTTAGCTGCTAAAGTGCCAACCTGATAATAAGTGGATCCCTCTTCCATCCAAAATAATAGAAAAATTAAAGAAGAAAATGAAAAAGGAAACGAAAGAAATATATCTATTATTGAACCCAGAAAATTCTGAAATTGGTGAGCTTGATGATTTGTCCTATGAATATGTACATGAGCAGATGAATACCGTGTCTTGTCATTTGTTGTTCAATTAAAGGAGCACATCTGAAGTTCAAGTATCAAGAAAATATGTTTTGAATGGCAGTTGTTCATGCTTTGTCATTTAACACTTAGCTGTCATTGGTGTCAGACTCATTTCACTACTCTCTGTGCTAAGAAAATAGCCTCATCAATCCTTGCCCTTGCCTGTGTAATATTCAATATTTGAAATATAATACATGGCCGGGCACAGTGGCTCACGCCTGTAATCTCAGCACTTTGGGAGGCCGAGGCGGACAGATCACGAGGTCAGGAGATCGAGACCATCCTGGCTAACACGGTGAAACTCCGTCTCTACTACAAATACAAAAAATTAGCCAGGTGTGGTGGCGGCGCCTGTAGTCCCAGCTACTCGGGAGGCTGAGGCAGGAGAAAGGCAGGAACCTGGGAGGCGGAGCTTGCAGGGAGCCGAGATGGCGCCACTGCACTCCAGCCTGGGCGACAGAGTGAGACTCTGTCTCAAAAAAAAAAAAAAAAAAAAGAAAATATAATACACTATCCTCGTCTTTCTACAGACGTTTCTGCATGTAAGTCTCCTTCCATTTTTCATCAATGTTTTATTTAAATTAAACACAAGTAAGTCTTTCTCACCATCACCTACTGCTGCGTTGCTCTTTTGTTTATTGTTCAAAGTGGGCTTCTTTAACTTTTTCTTTTTATTCTTCTACTCATACTTCTAATGTCTGCCTTACCGTTTCCATGTATCTGGTTCCTCCATTTTGATTTATTTCCTTTACTTTGTAAAGATCCAGATGATGGCTATAATTTGATCCTTCAGCTTTAACTGCTGATTATTTATTACATTGTTAAAATATTCATAGAAAGAAGAATAGAAGGAATGAAGGAAAATAAATTCAATGATAAATAAATGTGGCATTTTAGGGAAATATGGATGGCTAGACAATTGACACTAATTCTTCTTAACTGTCAACAATAAATACCTAATTTAGGCAAGCATCAACACAAGCTACCATGTCAATTAGAATTAAAAGTACACATTTTGATTTTAATAAGAAAATTCAATTTTTTGAGTGAACGAGGAGCTAAAAGTGGTGGTGAGAGAAAATATTTATGGTTAAAGGGTGATAAACATGTAAGATCTATTACAGTTTTCACCTGTGAGAATTCTATTCACCTCCAATTCATTTTCTCACTGCTGCTAAACAATCCTTATGGAAAGCAAAACCGGTGCTACTACTTCAGTGCAATAAAGCTGCTTTCAAGTGGTTGGCTGATCTCCCTGGAAAGCAGGGTTATATGAGATTGTCAGTGATGGGTGTTTGTCAGTGAGTGTAGCGGGATTGTTCAGTAAACTAAAGTACATATTACTGAGCCCGTGTGCCTCCGTCTCTGTGGTTTTCCTTCACTGGAGAAGGGCGGAGTGGTTAGGAAAATGTTGGATTGATGTCCACAGAGTAAGTCATCTGGTTCACCTGCTTTTCTAGGTCTTCTACTGCTGAGGAAACTTTTTTCTTGACCATTGACCTAATACTGACCAAATATACCGGGACACATAAAGTCACATTTTTTAACCCTTTTTGCAGCCTCATCACATGTTACCCAATATTCAACAAATACATTGGGGTACTATATATTCACACTTTTAAAAGAAAATTTGCAGCCTAACCACGTTTTCCCAATAAATTTTTGATAATTGTCTTTCAAATTCCCTCATTATCCAGCCTTGCAATTAACCAGTGTCCAAGAATAAGTATAGATATAGATTTTCAGGTAAAATGGACAAACATCTACCCATGAGGTAAGTTTCTCTTAAATATCATCCTTAAGGCCACCGTGGTATAAGGTTACAGCTGTCTTCTTTGGTGCTGTCACTATATCATGCAAAGCCATTTATAAGATGGGTTCAAATAATCTTCTTCCGTCACTTGGTTGTAGTCAGTTCCCTTTGAAGCTGTAGTTTCAGGTAGAGAAGAAAAAGCCAGGTATAATAGCAGGAAGAGGTATCATGGGCATTTGCACTACTTACTGATTCATGGCTACATATTTACTCTCCTAATCTCCAGTTACTAGCTAAAAGTTGTTTCTCAAAGGTAGAATAATTACCTGCAGAAAATGGCATAGCTTTGTTCCAAATTCCTTGATGTCCGTAGAGTACCTACAGCTAGAAGAGAAAGCATTGACCTGTAGGAGCCAATGTCAGTTCAATATGATGATTCAGTTCTTCCAGATGTATTAGTTTTGTGCTGTTGATACAAACAATACAAATTGATTTATTATCTTATAGACTTATAAGGCAGAAGTCTGACATGGGTCTCACTTGGCTAAAGCATGATGCCAACAGGGCTGCATTCCTTTCTGGATGCTTGAGAAGAAGAATCTGCTACCTTGACTTTTTCAGATTCTGGAAACCACCATATTTGTTGGCTGGGGTCCCTTCTTCTATCTTCGAAGCCACCAATGGCTGGTTGAGTTCTTTCCATATAAGATTTTTAAAAAATGCTTCTTTTGTCAAATCTCTCTCTGAAGAAAAGAATCTATGGTTTAAAGAACTGATGTGATTAAACTGGGCCCACTTGTCGAATTCATACCTTCCCATCTCAAGTTCTGTAATGTTAAATCACATCTGCATATTGTCTATGTAATGTCACATTCGCAGGTTTTGGAGATGAGGATGTGAACGTTTTGGGGTAGTTATTATTTTGCCTACCTCAAGAACATTTGCGTAAAGAAATGGCCAAGATACTTATCTAAAATTTTTATTATGAGTCATAATTTTATATTTTTGCAGTTTGCTTTTATTTCTTCTCAGAAAATAGAGAAAGGCAGTTGTGAGGTCTTCCATAGTATAAATTTTTCTTTCTTAATTTATCCTTCCTCTTTATTTCCCTCAGAAAGATATAAAATAAAAATAGATATAAATTTTTGACACATGCATATATCACCTCTTTTAAATAAAATGTAAAATAAAAAAGAAATTGGTGTCATTATTCCTGAGGGCGTTTTAGACATATCAAGAAAAGAAAATGTTTGTTATATTGCCCCTTTCACTCAGAGTGCAAAGTTCTCAGCATGTGTAATGTAGTTCTGTTAAATCTCTCTGGCTATGGGTCTCATTGTAAATCCATTTTCTTGGCAAATTGAAATAATTTACTTACCAACTCTCAAAACTTTGCCTTTGATTTGAATCAATGTATGCAGAAAACTCATAAACATATTTTTTCCATGATGTCTATGAAAGTATATAGGTGTAACAGCCACTAGGGGGGCACACTCTACGTACTGCTAAAAGAGAGGGGAAGCCAGGATGTTTCATAAATTTTTACTTTATAAATCTACTTGCAAAAGTTCCAAGCATATGATTTTAGGTCTGTGTTGATATGAATAGTATTTTAAAATGTTACACTTACAGATAATATTTGCTATTAAAATAACTGAACAGAGATGTCACATTCAGCTTTAACAACATTCACTATCTCGGCCCAGAAGAATCACACCTTAATTACTTACAGCAGCTATTCTCTCCCCTAAGGTACATTTTCTCCAAAAACAATAGTAACAAGAAGAATTTACAATGTTCCTTTTGAATATAACTTGCAGACCAAGAATATCCACACTTACAATAACCATAATATATTAGCATGGGTTTATGAATATTTAATTTTACTCTTTGGATTATATTTTACTAATTTTGTTATTATTTTGTTGTTCAAGTTATTCCAGGTTTGCCCATTGGTAACTCTTTCAGATTGACTCTTTTCTTTCGACAGGCATTTTCCTTCTTTTGTTTCTCGTCCTTCTCCTCCTTCTCCTCCTCTTCCTCCTCCCCATTCTTCTTCTCTTTCTTCTTCCTTTACCCACTCCCTTGCTTCCTGGCATTCACTAAGCTTATTTTCTATGTTTCACTCCTGGTTCAAAAATCAGACATTTCTCCAAGGAACCTTGGTTCCTTTATCAGCGAGTGGTATTTGAAACTAGGATCTGATGCTTAAGTGTGCTCATTGTTCTTAGATTGTCACTGACTCTAGCCTCTTTCAGCATACAGAGCTAGAAAATATATGAATCTATACTAACTCATTTTCATACACACCTGTACTTATTTCTGTATCTAATTTATCTGTATATTTATGTATGTATATACACACCATTTGCATACATATGTATAAAATTGCATGCTAGCTTTCCTTCTCTAACCATCTTTTCTTGCTTATTTGTAACTTCTTTCTCTGGCAGTGAGAAATGTGAATCTCATTCCCTACAATATATTTACTTTTTTATTTAACTTTAAAATACACGTAATTTTAGAATTGCAAATCCATACCCTTGTAAGAAACACATTTTCCCAACTAGAGTACGGCATATGTGTATAGTTCTTTTTGTCCTCAGTTCCATAATATTCACTCAAAACACTGCCTTTCAGTTACTTAGCACATTTTTCTCTCCCATTTTTAGTCACGCATTTGCAATATAGTTAGTTTCATCTGTGACATCTGTCACGGTCTGCAGTCTATCCTGGTGTCTCCTGATCCCTTGATTGCCTTTTGTTTAATTTTCATACAAAAACCTTCAGTATTTTGGATGCACAGTTTTACGGGTTTTTGCAAATCCACAGTAATACATCTACCACCACAGTCCCAGCTCCATCACTCTAAAAATTATCCTGGGCAAGAATATTTTCATATGATTATTCTCAACTTAGAGGGAGGCCGAGGAATGTTTTCTGACCAAATTCCTGGGGAACAGGGGATCTGGAAAAGAATGCATGCTGTTGGGCCTACCTGAGATACTTACTTTTCTTATACAATTTTTGTGTTTTATTTATATCCTTCCCCTCTTCTCATCCTTTTTGGATAACTGCAGTAAAAATTCACTGAAACTGTATCTGTATAATTAGAGCTGTATTTTTGAACATTAAAAGCAAATATAAACAAACAAGTAAATAATTTGATAGACAATAAACAAAGATACACATATATAAATTCTGGTTAAAGTGAAATAACCTGGGAAGGAAAGAAAATTAGTCACTTAAATATCAGAAGAGATTAGTCTTTCAGATTCAATATCAATTTGACAAGTTCAAATAATGTGAGAGAGAAACAAAAACAATTTGAATAAGAGAGCCAGATTTTCAGTTGAGGAATAATCCTACGGATATGTAGCATAAAGAATGGCAAGATGAAAAGGAACAGGAAAACAACTCTACATATGTATTCTGTGTAACCTTGCCACGCCTTCCCATTAAGGACAGGGTGTGCTGCCCTAACCATTGCAACCATTGCAATTTGCCCTAACCCTTGCAATTTGGCCCTTTGACTTACTCTGGACAATTGAATGATATGGACTAGAAGCTGTACCTTTGTGAAGGATAAGCCTCAAGAGTCCTTGCGTTTGTTTTACTTCTCTTATGCATCTTCTGCCTCCGTGGAAGGAGCTTATCCTGTTTGGCTGCCACTTCCTTGGCCTGGCCACAGAATGACTACACGTGGAGCAGAAACAAAGCCACATCTCAATGAGGAGCCAGACCGGCCAGATTCAGAATGAAGCACAGCAGTCCAGACACTTCAACTCAGCTGTTTCTAGACCAAAGCACAGGCTCATGGTCAATAAAAAAAAATAGAAATAAATACTGTTTTACACCAGCCCCTTGGTTATAGAAAGATTTGTTACAGAGTAATAGCTAGCTAATATAATCAATGCTTCAAACTTTCAGATCTTTGGAGGGCTGAAACTGTAAAGAATTATGCCAGATAAGTTACTTATTATTACTCTAGCCAATTTCATAGTTTGGAGAAGACCAAGCAAAACAATTCAATGTCTGGACATTTGGAAAGGTTTTATTACAATGAATTCAGCTAAAAAGAGAGTCATCTAAGTAGGCCTCTGTGACACTTTTGTCAGAGTTCTTTCAGTGACTGTGGATAACAGAGAAAAAAATAGATGAAGTTTTCTCCCAGGCTATCCTGCTTGTGCAGGCTGCATTCCCCAGTACATTGTCCAGAAATAAATTTTCCCTCTGGGTTTTTGCCATTCTTGCTCACTGAGCAGTTCAGCACTGGGGACACACTTTGGACGGCTAAGTGTCCTTTCAATATCTGTGGCTATGAGTTAATTTAATAGGTATTGCTATATAACGTTGCCTTGACCATATCTTTCATGGTATGACCTTGTCCAGTGATAGGATTTAAAATGTATTTGTAGGTCAGGCACGGTGGTTCACTGTAATCCCAATGTTTGGGGTTATTGAGATGGTAGGAACACGTAGGGCCAGGAGCTTGAGACCAGCCAGGACATAGAGATTCCATCTTTACAAAAAATAAAACAAATTAGCCAGGTGTGGTGGCACACAGCTGTAGTCCTAACTACTTGAGATGCTGAAGCAGGCAGATCCCTTGAACCCAGGAGGCTGCAGTGAGCTAATGATCACACTGCACTCCAGCCTGAGTGACACAGTGAGACCCTGTATCCAAAAATAAAATAATAAAATAAAATAAAAATAAAAATGCATTTATACACTACATTAGACTGTAGCTTTGATGTAGGAATGGAAGAAATTGTGTCCCTTAATTTCCAATTGGGAGAAAATGCCTTGTACCAAGAAATGCAATGCAATAAAACTTTCAAGGAATATATGGAATAATTTATGTAATTTAAAGAACATATGTTTAATTTTTGCTGCTATAGAACAACATAGATACAGGAAACTTTCAAATATAGAACTTCACACTATAAATAAGACCCAGATCTCTTTGGCATAACGCAATCAAAATTAACATTTCATTTATGGTATATTTGTTTGATATTGTTCTTTCCCCTCTACTCACTCTTGCTTGTTCATGTGAGCATCTCTCTATCACGTGGTACTAAAATTTCTATTCTATTTTAGTTATTCCATACATCTCATATATAGTTAAGTGCCAAAAAATGACATTTTGGTCAACAGTGGCTTGCATATATAAAGGTGGCCTATATGATTGTATTTATTTTAGAGTGTACTCCTTCTCCTAATTAAAACAAAGTAACTGTTACAACAGCCTTAGGCAGGGCCTTTGGGAGATATTTCAGAAGAAGGCATTGTTATCATAGGAGATGACAGCTTCAAGTGTGATATTGCTTCTGAAGACCTTCCAGAGGGACAAGACGTGGAGGTGACAGACAATGAAATTGATGCTACTAACCCTGTACAGGCCAAAGCTAATGTGTGTGTTGATTTTTCATAAGAAGTTTAAAAATAAACATTTACAATTTTAAAACTAGAAAAAATAACTTATAGAATAAGAATATGAAGAAAGAAAATATTTTTGTATTGCTGACAATGTGTTTATGTTTTAAGCTAAGTGTTATACCAAAGGGTCAAAGAGTTTAAAAACTTAAAAAGTTTATAAAGCAAAACTGGTACAGTAAATTAAACTTAAATTATTATTGAAGAAAAAAATTTTAAATGAGAAAATTTTTTAAAAAATTGGTGGTACCCCAATTGTATAATATTTATAAAGTCTACAGAGCTATATGGGAATATCTGAGGCCTCTACATTGACTTGCCACTCACTCACTGACTTCCCCAAAGCAACTTCCAGTCCTGCAAACTCCATTCATGGTAAGTGCCCTATATAGGTGTATTATGTTTTATCTTTTATACCATATTTTATTACACCTTTTTATGTTTAGATATATTTAGATACACGAGTACTTATTATTGTGTTACAATTACCCAGGGTGTTCCTTACAGCAATAGTATGTACAGGTTTATAGGTCAGGAGTAATAGGCTATTCCATAGATTACCTAGGTAATATTACCTAGGCTATCCCATCTAGGTTTGTAAGTACAACCTAGGATGTGAGCATACTCCAGGATGTCTGCCTAATGACAAAATTGCCTAAGGATGCATTCCTCACAACATATCTCAGTTGTTAAACAATGTATGAGTTTAGTTAATTATGTTTTCATCATCTTAATAACAATAATAATCCAAAATTTACGTTAGAATAAACCCCTGTATTTCTGGGGTTTTTTTACATAATGACCATGAATTTCTTGAGTAAAATGTGATGATAGTTGAATGTAGTAGCTGAATTTTTGATTATTATAAAAATTAATACATATATATATATATATATATATATAAACCCAGTTAAAACACAGCATATCCCACAGTTCAGACCCAGAATCCTGGCCTCTTTTAAATTTGTGAGCATAAGTTACTGAATATCAAACAACATCAGCCTTCTTAGTGCACAAAATATATGGCTGGATTATGCTGTTTCAATGATGAAACGTGTTTTATTTTATTAAAAAAGTGTGTAAGTCAAAATTGGATTATGTAAGAGACTGATAGCTCAGGGAATTTCTACTTGAAGAAAGCTCTGGTAAAATTCAGAAAATATAAAATAAACCAATTTACTTAAAATAGTTGAAAAGATGATCTGAATATTCATTTTCCCATGAAATTGGCTGATTAGTTTGCCTCTTTGAAATCAGTTGAAAATATTAAATTCATAAATATAATATTAATTTTTAAAACTTCTTATAAGGAACTCTTTTTGTTAGGAAATAAGAAGCCATTTTGTTCATACATAAAATAGATTTAAAAAATTTTTAAAAAGATAAAATAAATCTATTTTATATATGAACAACAAAACATAAATTAGTTTGAAATCAGAGCATAAAGATAAAGGAAATACATCTTTCAGGAATCAGCATCATAAGTTAGTTCTTAACAATATTTACAAATTTAAAATTAAGTAACTGGAAAGCAATTCTTAAGGTTATTGGACTTTGTGAATATGATGAATGTTTACTCTATTAGACAGAATAATGGCCCTGAAAGTGTCCATATCTATGAATACATGAATTCACATGACAAAAGGGATATTGTAGATATGATTAATTAAGAAATTTGAGATGAGAAGATTACTCTGGATTTTTTGAGTGGGCCTAAAATAATCACGAATATCTTTATGAGTGAAAGAGAGAAGCAGGAGGGTCAAAATTAGAGATGAGCTGAAACGGAAGGCAGAGCAGAGGTTGAAGAGGTGCAATGCAGGCTTGGAAGATGGAAAGGTTACATAATACAGGGATCAGGCATCTTCTACAAGGTAGAATAGACTTTCTTTTCCAGAGAATATAGAAGCACCCATGTTGACACATTGGTTTTAGCCCAGTGAGACTCATTTCTAAACTCCAATATTGTGGGGTGATAAATTTTTATGTGTAAGCTAATAAATTTGTGGTAATTTGTTACATCGGCAGCTGGAAACTTTGTATGTGCAAAGGCAATAAAAAATGCAACCAAAGCACAGAAAACTTTGACATCCAAATTTAAAATAGATCCTTAGGTTTCTTTGATATTTAAAGCAGGATTAAGTCTAATTTAAACAGGATTTAAAAAAAATCCTTCATAGAATCTCTTTTGATTTGTATTAAAGATAAAGTTAGAACTCTGATGGTGCTATCAGTATCGTAAAAAATTTAATGTGGCTGCAGTAAAGTGTGGGGTGAAAAGGACAGTGATTTTATGCACATTTTTGGATTCAATTATTTCATATGAAAGTAAAAGATTTCTAAACTTCAAAAATTTTTTCACTAATTATGCATTTTAGATAGAATGAAATATTTTTAAAATACCTCTAAATTTAGAAATAGTGTGAAAAATATCATGTTAATTTTGAAAATGTTGAAGAATACATCAGTGTGCACTATTAGTAATGGGAGACAAACTTCTGAAGATGATTTTAAGTTGGAAGTTCTATAAACTGATTGCTCCGATTCACAGGTATCCAGTGATTCAAATGGTCACAATTTGTTTCCAATTTTATAGTTTATGTTTTCTTTAAGATGTCTAGTGTTTCAAGAATTATTACTTAAAGAATGAAACTACTATGACTATAAAATCAGATTATGAGACTGATTATATCAGACTATATAAAATCAGATTATGAGACTGATTATATCAGACTATATAAAATCAGATTATGAGAATGGATAATGTTAATTAAATTCTTCTTGAGTCCAGCAGCATACTAGCCACTGATAGCTTTGCCATTTATTATCCATGGGAATTTAAGTAAGTTATTTACACATGTTAAGACTTGTTTACTTCATCCACAAAACAAGAATAATAATAATACATGCCATATAATGTTCTTGTGGGTGGACATTAAGTGAGAAAATGCCTAACAGTGTCTAGAGTGAGATTTGAAGCTGGGAAATGTGATATTGGCACCCACTCTTGTAACAAGTCCAACATATTGACTCTCTAGTACATAGGAGCAGTACCTGATTTATTTATTTTCTAGAGAACACATTTCAAATGTATTTTGAACATAACCATTTAATTGATAAAGAATAAAATTTGTGTAAATTTCTAAAGCTAGTTCTTTATTTTCATAGGAAATTTCTGGGGAAAAATAAGATTAGAAATTTGGGCACGGGTTTTTTTTTTCTACTTATCTGAAAAACTATGCTCAAAATGCATTTTAATTGGAATGACTATTAATTCATTAAATGTATGTTATTTTCATAATACTAATGCAAAAAAATAAGTTACAACAAACTTTATTTAGAAAAAAATTAAAATATAACAATAGCTAAAATATTCAAACAAGATTGATAGACCCCCTAGCTGGATTAACAAAGAAAAAAAAGAAGATCCAAATAAGTACAAGCTGAAATGACAAAGATGACATTACAACAGATCCCACAGAAATACAAAAGATCTTGAGAGAATACTATTAACAGCTCTATGCACACAAATAAGAATACCTAGTGGAAATAGATAAACTCCTGGAAATTCACAATCTCCCCAGATTGAATCAGGAGGAAAATGAAACCCTGAATAGACCAATATGGAGCTCTAAAATTGAATCAGTGGTACAAACAAACAAACAAATGAAAAAAGCCTATCAACTAAAAAAAGGCCTGGACCAGGTGGATTCACAGTCAAATTCTATCAGACATACACAGAAGAACTGGTACCAATCCTACTAGAACTATTCCAAAAAATCAAGGAGGAGGGGCTCCTCCCTAACTCATTCTATGAAGCCAACATCAGCCTGATACCAAAATCTGGCAGAGACACAACAAAGAAAGAAAACATCATGCTAACATCCCTGATGAACATAGGTGCAAACATCCTCAATAAAATACAACCAAACCAAATGTAACAGCACATTAAAAAGTTAATAGACCACAATCAATTAGTATGTATTCCTGGGATGCAAAGCTTGTTCAACATAAGCAAATCAATGAATGTGATTCACAATATAAACATAATTAAAAGCAAAAACCATATGATCATCTCAAGAGATGCAGAAAAAGGTTTTAGTAAAATTCACCATTGCTTCATGATTTAAAAAAAACCTCAACAAATTAAGCATTAAAGGAACATAACTCAAAACAATAAGAACCATCTATGATAAACCCACAGCCAACATAATACTGAATGGGCAAAAACTGGAACCATTTCCCTTAAAAACTAGAACACGATAAAAATGCCCTCTCTCATCACTTCTATTCAATATATTAATACTACCGGTAGTCCTAGCCAGAGCAACCAGGCAAAAGAAAGAGAAAAAAAGGCATCCAAATAGGAAAAGAAGAAGTTAAGCTACCTATTTTCTGATTATATAATTTTATTCCTCAGAAACTTTCAAGATTCTGCCAAAGCCTCCTACAACTGCTAAACAACTTCAGTAAAAATTTTCAGGATACAAAATCAATGTACAAAGTCAGTAGCATAACATTTATACTACCAATACTAGTAGACCATAAGGCCCAGGCTCAGAGCCAAATCTAGAACACAATCCTATTTACAATAGCCACAAGAAAATGAAATACATAGGAATACAGCTAACCAAGGAGAGAAAGGTCTCTACAAGGAGAACTGCAAAATGCTGATAAAGGAAATCAGAGACAACACAAATAAATGGAAAAACATTCCATGCTCAGGGATTGGAAGAATCTGTATTATTGCAATGGTGATCCTGCCCAAAGCCATTTACAGATTCAACACTATTATTGTCCAACTACCAAGAATATTCTTCAAAGAATTAGGAAAAAAAAACTATTCTAAAATTCATATGGAACTAAAAGTGAGTTCAAATAACCAAAGCAATCCTAAGCAACACAAATAAATTTGGGGGCATCACACTACCCGACTTCAAACTATATTATAAAGCTATCATAACCCAAACACACAGTACTTGCACAAAAACAGGCACATAGATCAATGAAACAAAATAGAAAACCTAGAAATAAAGACGTGCACCTACAACCATCTTATCTTTGATAGGCCAACAAAAACAAGCAATGGGGAAAGACTCCCTGTTCAATACATGGTACTGGGATAACTGGCTAGCCATATGCAGAGAAATGAAACTGGACTCTTAACCATATACAAAAATTAACTAAAGATGGATTAAATACTTAACTGTAAGACCTTAAACTATAAAAATCCTAGAAGGAAACATAGAAAATGCCCTTCTCAACATCAGCCTTGGCAAAAAAATTTTGGCTAAGTCACCAAAAGCAATTACAATAAAAACAAAACTAGCCAATGGGACCTAAGTAAATAGACTACTTACAAAATGGTATAAAATATTCACAAGCTATACATCTGACAAAGGTCTAATATCCGAAATCGATAAGAAACTTATCAAAAGACAAATAACCTCATGAAAAAACTAGAAAAGAACATGAACAGACACTTCTCAAAAGAAGATATACCTGTGGCCAACAAACACATGAAAAAATACTCAACATCGCTAATCATCAGAGATACAAATCAAAACTACAATGAGTTACCATCTCACACCAGTCAGAATGGCTATTACTAAAAGTCAAATAAATAATAAATACTGGTAACGCTACAGAGAAACAGAAACATATATAAATTGTTTGTGGGAATGTAAATTAGTTCAGCCACTGTGGAAGCAGTTTGGAGATTTCTCAGATAACTGAAAACAGCACTACTATCTGATTCAGCAATCCCATTACTGGGTATATAACCAAAGGAAAATAAAGCATCCTACCAAAAAAAAAAATGCACCTATATATTCATTGCTGTGCTATTCACAATAACAAAGACATGGACTCAACCTAGGTGCCCAACATTGGTAAACTGGATAAACCAAATTTGGTACGTATACCCCATGGAATACTGTGAAGCCATGTAAAAGAACAAAATCATGTTCTTTGCAGCAACATGGATATAACTGGAGGCAATAACCTGAAGTAAATTAATGCAGGGACAGAAAACCAAATAGCACGTTCTCACTTATAAATGGGAGTTAAACATTGAGCACACATGGACATAAACATGGGGATTATAGATACTGTAGACTACTATAGAGGTTAGAAGGAGAGAGAAGAAATGGATGGAAAAAACACCCATTGGGTACTCTGCTCACTATCTGGGTGATGGCATCCCTACCCCAAACCTCAGCAACCTGCATTATACCCATGTGACAAACCTGCACGTATGTACCTGTATCTAAAATAAAAGTTTAATTTAAAAAAAAGTTAAATTAAGAACAAATGTTAAAATGAGAAATATCGAAAACTCAGCAGTGCCTGAAATGTTTAAACAATTTACCACTTGATACAAGAATAAATAAATAACTTTGGTACTAATAAGTTTATGCAATGCCCAAATTTGTTTGAAAAACTATTTTATCTTATATTAATGGTCTCTGCAAGGTATTTTTGTTCATTACTCTCTCAAATAATGTTCATTTCATTTAAGAATTCTTAGTACTTCATTGCTTTTTTCAATGATTGCTGGTATCCCAGAAAGATTATTTTTAATTCTGCATATTCCCACAGGGGAACAGTCATATATTTGTGTAGCACTTACGTCTGTAGATCCATAGAGGAATAAATGCTGATAAAGCCTGGAAGATCCAAACGAATTTAACATCTTTTACTACAATTGATACAAGATTGTTAATGTATCATTAAAACAATCTCACCTATAAACACTTCACAATTTTGTTGGGATGCTTTTATTTTTGGAACTTTTACTCGTTCTTATTCCTGAGGCCTAGAAGATCATGACGTCTAACTTATTTTACAGAAAATGTAATAAAAAATGAATATAATTTTATTAAAAATACTGTTTTACTAACAAAAGTGGATAAAAACAATACATTTTAAAATTTTTCACATGACATTTACTGTAAAGTAAATTTATACTTTACTTTGAGTTTACTTAAGGTTCATATCTTCAAGGATCGAACATTACACTGTACCACAATAACCTATACCAATTTTCTAATTTGAAAAAATCTTATAGCAGCTTCACATATATATGGATATAATTTTGTCCTCCATCTGCTATGACTATTTTGTTTAAAAATTGTGTTATCATAAATCAGGTTATCTTTCACTAGTCACTAGTGAGGTTATTGGCAATTTGGTCCCTATAGTCCTGTCCTAGTTTCTGCCCTATGGTTACTTGTTATATGTAGTATTCCAAGTCTGATGTGTTTTTTGATGTTTTACTTTCTCTCCCCTCCCTCCTTTCTTCTTTTATTCTTTCTTTTTTCCTTGTTTTCCTTTTACTCGTCCATTCTCCCTTCTTCCTCCCCTTCCCTCTTCTCATCCCTCTTCTCCCCCTTTCTTTTCTTTAGCATATTGTTAACCAAATAATATATTGAAGTCAGAGCTTATCTCAAAAAAGCCTGTATTTGTGGATAATATCAGATTCGTCATGATTTTAATGATGTAGTTGAGGTTAAAAACATTGGTTTTGATATAAATGTATTCAACTCTATGTAGAATGAAAGAGTAGCTTTATGTTTCTTTCTTGTAATTTCCCCTCTTTATATTACATTTCAAATTAACCTCTGTTCTCAAGTGCTTTCTGGAAGACATTTCACTAATACTAAGGCTTGTATCACTCAAAGTATGTGAGAAAAGAAAAGCAATGACAAGATTGTCCTGATATTTTAAGATTCTAGAGGGAAATTAAATGTATGTGATATTCTTTGCTACTGGTTGCTAGCAGTGCAAGCTGTGGCTCCCTATAAAGGCCTGTGTTCTGCCTTTATAAACTGTCAATAGAAACTGTTGTTATTGTAAAATTGGACCTTTATCTCCCTAAGTTTATAGTATTTTAAATCTTTGGCTTTCAATCTTATGAAAGGTTTATAAACTGAGTTAAGACAAAGTATTTTGTAAATAATTGCTGGGCTCCACAGCATGCAAACATACTTCTTGCTTATCATTAAAATGGGAAGATTTTTGTGTGTATACCTGTAGCTATTTCATAATTTCCCTTTTTCTCTAGCTTTCCTTTTTTGGAGCTCATTGCTCATTTTTTGCTTAGCTAGTTCTCTGCGCATTATGCCCAGCTTGGTTTAATGTTTGTTTATTTTCATTTACATTACCCAGGATGATGTTTTTTAGCTGGGTGCCTTAGAAATGATTGTAATTAAGTAGCAAGGAATATATTTATTAAATACATAAGTACATTAGATCATCAGAGATGTTTTTCTAACATCAGTTCAAATGATAGATGAGTATATATATTTTGTGATGTTTTTAGCTTGGTAACCTTTTTGTCTTTAAGCCAGTTTAGATTGTTTCATGTCTAGATGGGTTAATGTCCCCTTCCTGTTATTCCAAGAGCAATCATGTGTTAATATCCCTTGCTATTTCACACTTTAAAAAGAAAAGGGAAAATATGAGTTTTAAGCAACAAGTATTTTGGTTAAAGAAAGTGATTAGATTGATGTAAATTAAAATGAGATGACTTAAGTACTATATCTGTAAGGATTTGCTCAAGAAAATAAAAACTACACAAGGTATCTTATCAGAAAGGGATATAGTAAAGGGAATTGAAAGCTTTCTCATCATTTCCTAAGTAGAGAGAGAAAATATCAGAATCACTTCTGGAATTTAGAAAATCAAGGACAATCAAGAAGAAAAAAGATCAAAAATTTTATTCAAAATAAACATATTATAAATTTACCATTTGCACTTCTCACTATCAATTGTTAGTCTATATCTCAGATATTGCTGCTTAATAACTGAAGAAGCAATATTTGCAGGAAACTAATCTGTAGCTGCAGTTATATTCAAGAAAACATTACAAGTATATATAGCCATGTTTGAGGTGAAATCTTAATTTTAAATTTGAACAAATCATAAATAAGTACAAAATTTAAGAATAGAATCATTAGAGACAAACTATTAAAAATAAATTATTTATGTTGGAAGAAATAGTAAAGCAATATGAATACAACACAAAAGCAAAAGAGAAGCCAGATGGCTGGAGAAATATTTCTCTGAATTGAATAAAAAAGCATCAAAAGCTAAAGAGATTGCAGGTAATACTACAGATAAAGAGGAGATAAAATGGAAATTCATCGATATGATTTTTAATTCTTTAGAGGTATTATTTCCTTAAATTCTTCCTTAGCTCTGAAAGAGTACATTTTTATATTAGAGAAACTTACTGTAAGACTCAACTAATGTAGATCTAATACCTGCTTTATTTCAGACATTCTGAGATTAGCCTAATCTTGATGTGAAAACAGATAAATTAGCATAAGAAACGAAAGTTCAAAAAAAAATAAGAATTTTTAATGCTGTATATCTTTACCTCCTACCCCTAAGATTTCTGAAATTTGTGACTATTTGAAAGGTAGAGAAAACCAAGTAGATATCAGTTTGCAGGATGTTTTTACAAAGAAGATGGAGCATAATTGCTTTTTAGCCTAATTTTCTCTTAATAGAATCATAGCAGTAGGTAAAACAAGCAAGATAAAATGGAAGTTAGTGTCACAGGATCCTTGAGGTGTTGCTTTTCCAGCCAGAAACCTCTATGGCTGGCAATGACTTTTTCTGAGTTTTGCTGAGGCCCTCTTGGCTGAGGCCCTCTTAGTTCACGCTACCAGCCTGGATTCCACGCCTGCCAAGGGCGAGCCAGGTGCAGAGCGGAGAGGGGTGGGTGAGCGAGTGATTTTGGGGTCCCACCACTGCATACAGCCAGGCACGCCGGCTGACACTGGGCAGGCTGCTCCAGGTGCCGGCATGGGCACCAGATCCCTGCAAGGCTGCGGCTGGACAAGGCGTACTGCAAGCGGGTCATCTCAACATCTGCTCAGCTCTCAGCAGAGAGGAGACCCGCAATGAGTCGCTCCTCTCCACAGGCAGGTCATCCCAACTTCTCCCCAATCTCACTGAGTCTAAGAATTGTATGGGCTCCAAAGGAGAGGAAGTGAATGCTGATTGGTCCATGGGTGGCCATGGGCAAGCCAGAAAATGTTCCATAGGTTCTCACTCTGGTCAGCAGAGCTGGCAATCCAGCCCCAGTGCTTCAAGCTGTCCCAGGCCTGAAGGTGGGGCTTCATTGAGAACCCGCCCTTTTCCACCCAGAAGCCTGTCTGCCTCCAGCTGCCATCAACCCGCCGTACCAATGCGCAGGCTGTTCGTGCTATGGGATGCCTGCAGGCCTGCGCCAATCTACTCTCAAACCTGCCTTGGCCTCCTCCCCATGCTCCTGAGGGTGCCCAAAGTCTAGAGGGGGCCAAGGCAGCAGGAGGCTGGCATGTCAATGCTGCCTGAGCCAGTGCACACCTGACCGGGTGTGCACACCCAGGCTCAGCCACAACTTTGTTCCGATATCGGGGTGGACACTGGGAGCAGAGAGAGGCCAGGCAGCAGGAGCAGGCACTTTTAAGCCTGCAGGGGCAAGAGTGATTCTGGTCCCC
Source organism: Pongo pygmaeus (assembly GCF_028885625.2). Classification (NCBI taxonomy): domain Eukaryota; kingdom Metazoa; phylum Chordata; class Mammalia; order Primates; family Hominidae; genus Pongo; species Pongo pygmaeus. Next base: position 12,439,176 of record NC_085930.1, on the reverse strand, counting down.
ACAAGAGTGGAAAGGTGCTTGGGTCCCCAGCAATGGCTGGGCAGCTGCAGCTGCACCAAGGCGGGGCTCCCTCCCTCCAACTCAAAAGGGGATGAGGCTTCCACCTGTTCTAGGCTCCTGCCAGCTCTGTAGAGTGTGGGTCCTGGGCCATGCCTCCCTTACTGTAGTTAACGTCATGGTGGTAGCCACCACTACCATTAGTACCTTAAGTGATTTTTAGTATAGTCAAAACTGAACTACTCATTGGAAAAACATATTTGAGTGTTACCATAAGCTTCCAAAAGTAGATACTGAAATCAGTGTTTTTATGCATAATTGAAACCACAAAACCCTCTATTCATGTCTACACAACTTATTCCAACAAGGAGTTTCAGGTGATTTTCTGCTTTATTTGAGTTATTGTTTACTTCATTTATTTATATTTGTTCTCATTCAAAGATCATCATCGTAAAATTGAGTCTCCTTGGTAAAGCAAATAGGAGCTATGTTACCTGTGGGCTGTTATGAAATCTTATCCCTTCTTACACTCATCATTTCACTCTTGTATTGAAAAGAATTTAAAAGTTACAAAACTTCTGCTAGTTTCTTCTCCAGTGTGTTGATCTGTACAGTCTTTCTAATAGTAACAATTAGATTTATTTCTACAAAATAAGGTTGAAATATTTTAATCTTTATAGTTTAATTAACTTATAGATTTCCATTATGAATTGCCCTCCTATTCAATTCTGACCATTCAAAAATAAAGATAATTTTATGTATGAATATTGAACACAATTTCTAAGAAAGCACTAACACATAGTAACCATCATTATGGTAAAAATATTTCTGACAGATTAAGTCTAGAACTTGTATTATTGTGAATAATCATATTAGTAATATATTTTGTAACAACATACCAAGGAAAAGTAAAACAATGCACATTTGCGTAACTGACAACAGTATTCGAAAAAGTTATATACTAATATTTACTATTCATTTTTATTATATTAGATTGAGTACATATACCATTAGTATTATACATGCACATTTATACAGAATTGGCAAAAATTAATAGATTTTAAAACAATAGGAACATACTCATTAAATCAAGTAGGGGAAAAAAGGTGATTGCTTTTACAGCTCCTATTCAGATTTGTCCTAGAAGTAGTGGACAATAGAAGTAGGCAAAAAAAATACAAACAGTATAAATATTAATGTGCAGTAATTAAAATATTCAAGTAAGAGGACACATTGTTTTCTTATTGAAAATCCTTAATATGGAAAGAAAAACTGTTTTGAAAAGAACATTCAGTAAAGGCATTATTTAAAAATAATTAAATAGTTAATATTCTTCCTAAAGTAAAAATATTCTTATTGATTTGCTAATGAAACAAGGGCCATCCAACGTTTCAGCCTCCAGTAGACTCAATATTATTCAGATGCTAATTAATCTCAAATTATTCATTTGATTTAAAGGATTGCCAAAATTATTCCATAAGTTTACTATTCTTTTACTAAGAAAAACCATCTAAAATGTTACATACCAAACATACATAAATAATACAAAATGAGGAAAATGTAATTCTATCATTATTCAAACAACAGTTCTCTAATTTTAGCAATAATTCTTATTACTATTACCCATTTTCTCTATCTACTTGCTTATTCTTTTTAGATTAGATATATCTAGCTTAACAGATGTTTCATTTCTTATCATTTTATCATTTTTTATTATTAAAACAATTCTAGTGTATAGCTGCTGTTGGTTTCAAATACCTATATGTATTGTCTTATTTTCTGGTTGCTTTAACATCTGCTAAGATAAAGCTTACAATCATGTGTTTGTACTTTGCTGAGCCTCCTCTCTCTAATCACCTTCTGGCCTTTCTTCAACATTATCTCTTATGGCCATCTTCAAGCCTTTGTTCATGCCAACAGCAGCACTCTCAAAAATCTCAATCCCAAGTACTCCACTCTCTAACAATTATATCTTTTTTTTTTTTCCCAGCTCACATCCTCTAGCACCTTTTCATTCATACCTTTATTTCACCTGGAATTAAAATACAATGATCCTACCACTTTTCACGCTTCCTCATCCTCTTAACATCTCTTGTTCTATAGCCAACTTATTGCAGTCTTTCCCATGCATATACTTCCTCTCTTGTCTACTATTTCCCTGGAAATTTTGCCTTTGCTAAATTGCAGTTCTTGATTATTTCACACCCAAACCTCCGCAGTCAACTGTGACTGGAGAAAACTAGTCCTGCTGGGTGGTATCAAGTTAAATTCATGACCACCACCCTCAGGAATGTTCTGAATTATTTAACATAATAAACATAGTTCTGTAAGCCAAAAATAAAATTGTAAGTACTCAACTGACTTAACGGACTCTCCTCTCTGCCAAGAAGACCCAAAGAAGCCTGAAACACTACTTCAGGACATGACAGGAAGGGGGGCACCAGACACGCCTCACTATTCTCTCCTTTCTTTGGAGTTCTAGAATAACTGAAGAGCATTAACATTGAAAAAGAGATCATAGGACTGACAGAAGAGACGCTTTGTAACAATAAGATACCAACTCCAACCAGATACTGGTATAACATCACATGACAGACAACAAGCCTTAAAAGGAAATCAAAGTATTTTATCTCCAAATAGATCACTTGGCATATTTTGAAATGGCCCAGGAAAGTTGTCTTTTGTGGGGAAAATTTGCATTCTGTAGACAATCTGTTTTCCTTACTAGGTCTTTGTTAACTTCTGTCTCCCTAAAATGTGTACAATCAAACTGTAACTTAACCACCTTGGGCACGTTTTCAGCACCTCCCGAGGCTGTGTCACAGGTCATGATCTTTCGCCTTGGTAATAAACTTCTTAATTTATTGGGACCCGTCTTAGAAACTTTTTGGTTTATAGTTACATCTTGAATTAGGGTGAAATCTTAAATGTTATTTCCCATTGTTTTTCGGTTTCTGTTTTGTTTTGTTTTTTCCTTGTGAGTAGAATGATTGACTCTGACTTCTTGTGCAGATACAGATGATTCTACTACCATTTGTAAGCAAGGTGAAACTATCCTTCTTTTCCTCTTAGATGTCTTGTTTCACACAAGCTACTGTTCAAGCTCCCACACACTATGTCCATAAAATAAAATAAAATAGACAACGCTTACTTTCTCCTCTGTGTTTTCTTCCTTTAATGCTACTTCGACAGGGTTCTTGGAAGGTTTTCCAAATCCTTTCCTCCTCAACTTTTAAATTTTGCTAAGTTAGATGTGTGGTTTCTACTATATTTTTCTATGTGTACATTTCTAGTATATTTTTTACTCATCTCTATGTATAACTGTCATATAGCAGTAGAGATAGAAATATGTAGGTGGACATATATTAAGATTTATTTATCACTATTATTTCCTCTTCATCTTTTCACTTTTGAAGACTGTTCTAGATTGTTTGCTTAAGTTGTTTTACAAATACTTGCCTCAAATCAAGTGCTGACTAACATGAGATCTAAATTATTGCATCATTGGATGTCTTTATTTCTCTATGAAAGGTTAAAAATATATTTTCTAGTCTTATGAGTTTCAGGTTGTTACTTTATCTCAGAATGTAGAAACTTCCCTTTATTCCAGCCTTCACTAGTGCAATGGAAGTCTCATAACCTCAGATATCTTTTACTTGGTTAGTAGCCTCTACTTTCTATATAAAAGTTTATATGATTTACTCATTATATTTAGAGTTCATAAAAATTTAATATAAATGCCTACGCATGTATTTTCTTATTAATCTAGCTTGAAACTCAGTGAGCATTTTCAATAAACACTCATGTCTTTCTAGGATCAATACAATTGTCTTACAATATTTGTTAATTATTTCTCTTACAATTTTTCTATCTATTCTGAAAAATCATTTACTTTCATCTTAGCTTTTTCTTCTTCCTTTTTATTTTCCTGCACTGAGGAAAGGCATGGCATCAGAATGAATTTCCACAAAGAAATTCTAATTTTACAAGTGACAACAAGTACCATCTCTAAGGGCCCTCCCTGAGGGGAAAAGAGTATGACAATCTGAAAGATTTGCCAGCCGCACTGGTGAGTTCTGACATTGCTACTTTTGTTGATTCTCAGCAGTGGGTGACTGTCCCATATTGTCAGATGTTGTGCTTCAGTGAGCACTTACAGTGAACTGAATGGCTGATGCTCTTGGGTGATCCCAAACAAATTTCACTCCACAGTATTTCTTCTTCCTTCTTGCTGATGTCCATCCATCCCACTTATTAGCATACAAAAGATGTATCAATAAAATCGAATGCCCACAGTGTACTTTTGTAATATGGATAGATCCAGGGACTTGTTGCTGGCCAGTTAATTCACAGATCATTACAGGCTTTTGTAAATCTGATATTTTTTAAATGTCTATTGTATATAGAATATAAAAGTAAATCATGGCACAAATACATGTTAAAATGTGCAAAGGAGCTATTCCTTTAAACAATTTTCAACCTAATAATATAGGAATCTTTTATGAAAATGACATATACTTACCGCTGAGAGAACCTATACATGGGTGTGCAATAAATCAAAGGGGCTAAGCCGTGAGGATAATATAACACCTGTCATTGGCTGGCTGTCTTCCGCAATGTTTATAAATAGGTATTTCCAACTTTAGAAAACATGTAAAATATATGCAGCATCACATTTTTTCAAACCCTCCTCAAAGCAAGAAATGAAAGTACTGCAAAATCATTAGGAGCTATCTTAAAACAATAAAGTATGAAACAAATAGCTATTAGCTAAATTTTACTAAAAATGATCAAGCTAATTTAGTGACTTACATATCTATATTTTTATTTATCTTATACAATATTTAGGTAATGAATTTCAGAAGTCTTGTAACATGTGCTTTCAAAGCACAACACACTATTCATTCAAAATGTTATTATTCCATCTCTACTATTCATGAACAAAAACTATAAAAATATTATGCTTGCTTATTTCATTAGATATTATCAAAATAATTTTGCATAAAATGTTTTATTTACAGTGGAAAAACATATATTATGAAATAAACTGCCTAGAACAAAAAGACAAACTGGTTTATATTCTTGAAATATTCAAATTTATGAATAAATGTGGTTTTATAAAAACAATTTTTGTCTTTTGTTAAAATATGTTATAAGCTATTTTGTAGAAAGCTACTGTTATTAATATGTCTTATTAATTACAGGCAGGTTAATATTTTAAGCAACATGGAGTTGTCAATGTCAAAATATATGTCTCATCACTTGAACCCAGGAGGTGGAGGTTGCAGTGAGCCAAGATCATGTCACTGCACTCCAGCCTGGGTGACAGAGCAAGACCCTGTCCAAAAATATATATATATAAATATATACTTATATATACTATATAATGTATTTATATATTTATATATATTTGAGATATTTTGAGGTATATATATATCTAAAAAATATTAAATATATCTTAACCTTAACTTTTTGTAATGCCTAAACTGATGATTGGTTGAAAAGCAACCAGTTGAAAAGCCTTAGTTCTCTATTGAATTGCTATCTTATTTAGTGTCATAAAAATAATTATTATTTTGACATACTCAGGTTGATAATCAATCAAATTATCTGTTCTGGTGATCTGTTCAGTTGATAATCATTCAATTTAAGCTCATATTCTTTGTATATTTATTGGAACACATCGAGTCATTGTGAACATATATTGGGGAGGGTGCTACTGTTTTAACACTGAAGAAGTGTCACTTTTCAGATTTAGGTGAGCTACAATTTTATACCAAGAATTGATCTGATTTGATCATAACCACATCTTATAATTTTTGAGATAATTTTTGCTATTCCATATATTGGCTTCCTACATTCATATTTTAAGAAGCACACACTTTTGCCAACAACAAATATACTGACAATTTCCTTGTAATAAAGTAACAGAGATATATTCAAACATAATGGTATTTGTCTAAGGCACACATGTGAAGGAGCATTTTTAGCTGGTATATTATATATAATTCTGTTGCCTTAATTAATTTCTAGACTTGATACTCATATCTATGTCTCTGTACTTTGTATAGTACCTGATTTTAGTTATAGTATCCACATTTACTTATTATTCTTATAAAAGTTATGGAGTAGACTCTACTGTTCTCTGAACTCTTTTTCTTAATATGCGTAGATAATTCTTAACCATGTTCATAGCTCCCTTTCTTCCATGACAGACCTGACCATGGTTCAGTAGGAAACATTATTTTCTAAAGGTGATCTCTTACATCTAAAGATTCTCCTCAATTTTCAGAGGATTTTTATACTCCTTACCCCCGCCCACTTTATACACACAAGACAAAAATATTCCCTACTAAAGTGCCATGGCATTCACCTTGTGTAATGGTTATAATCACAAATTCTGTGTCAGAATACTTATACTCGATCCCAGGTCTGCTATTTATAAACTCAGCGACTTTGGAAAATGAATTTTTATGACCTGTGTTTCATTTATTCTAAAATGGGTATGGAAACAGTAGTACATACTTCCTGAATAAAATGCTTAGAATGATTCACAATCTATGGTGTTATATACATTTTTGCTGTCATCATTTTTAACATATTTTTCCTAACTTTGAGCATCAGAATCTTGACATGAGAGCAAGTTACAGTTTGCATTGTCGTGGTCTGTATCCATAGTTCTATTTGAAAAAATAAAATTTAACTTAGGACATTATGAATCAATAAAATATTTCAATATCCTCATAACATACAACATAATATATAGAATATATAATATATAGATTAAACACACTTATTAAAATTATTAAAATACAATACTTTATAATATAGCTAGTGACTTCTGATGTCAATCTCCAGTTATTTCAGCTAAGTACTTCATTTATTGACCAGGATGACTAAGAGAATGGCTCTGGTACCCTCTAGATCCTCTCTAATGAATATTATTCTCTCACATTCACAGTTGCATGGGATACACATGATCCCCACCCTAAAAAAATGTGAATTTCACAATATACTAAGCAACTTTATTAATAATCCTCTCAACATTGAAAATTCATGATTTTACATTGTTTTACTTATTGACCTATGTTATATAAATTACTTTGCTGTAAGACTATAATTTATTTAGTAATCATCTAGAGATATAGATGTAATATACCCAAGTAACATACTTAGAGATATTTGAAATTGGTTAACAGACTCCCATTAAATCTTACAGTTGATGAATTACAGTTTTAAAAACAAGACTTAAATAACATATAGTTGGTAGGTAACCAATATTTCAGAGCTTCTGCTTATAATATTACAGTCTTCAGTGACAGAATCCATAAAGACTAAGCCCTTCTCTGCTGGTGAAGACCTGAGGGAGTTGTGTTTAAAATTATCCAACTCAAGTCACTCACTGAGTAATTTTTAAGATTAATTTTGTGTTACAACAACCCCGTTTGGATGATAGGAAATACAATCTCTATTCTGCTATCAGATGAGTAATCATGGAGAAGCATAGAAGAGATTTTAGACTTACCTCTAGGTCACAACCACCCTGTGGGAAGGAATGCTTGCCAAAGAAGTAATTGATATGAAAGCAAGTTTAGAGAAATTTAAATGGAAATTTCAAGCAGTCCACAATCTAAGACAAAATATTATTCATTTCACTTGAGAAGTTTTGTATAAAAAGCACAAATGCAGAAAACACACAAATCTAGGAAGAATTCAAACTCACTGTGTGTAAATTAATCAAGCTAATTTAGAAGCCTTTCTGAAAAGCCATACTGTCCCATTGCAGTCAGACAAATTATATTAGAGTTCAGTTCCTCTGCCTTTCTTTTTAATAAAAGCAAACACATTTTTATTTGATCAATGTCCTAATGGAACAACTTTTCCCATGTCCATTTTAAGAAAGCACAGAATCTCATGATTTGTAATCAAAAGACACTATCAATTGTCCTTTGTAACAATATTATTTATTTTTCTTTGGCTCTGTTGTCCTGTAATATCTGGTTATAATAGATATGTTAATTATAGCTTCACTTTGGTCCACGTGGTAAATATTAGATGTTTTCCTGTACACAATGCCATGGTCTACAAGGTAATTTTGTTTGTTGAGTTGATACAATCATTCTACATGCTGTTTTTCATATGCTCCAACAAGAGCATACTAATATAAATTTCAGGAACCAAATACCTCCTTCCCCAAATTTGATAAACTAATAAAACATGATAAAATATCAAATTTTAGAGATGCACACACATTCAATGGAAATATGGATTTTCTTTGCTGCAAAAAATGCATGTCAATGAAGTAAGATATATTTCAGTATAACAGAAATGCGTGTTTGAAAAAGAGTATCTCCTAAAGCACTGCTTTGTAGCCTCAGGAATTAATATTAAAGAAGTATTCATAAAAATGTAAAATAAAAGATGAGCAAACACTGAAAATGAGATACAGATTTATAAACACAATTAAGCATTTCGTGTCATTTTGCAAAAAATAAAATAAACTGAATTCTTGAAGCTCTGATGATATATCATAATTGTCTCTGTTTCTGTGATAAAGTTGATTCACAACAATATTTTATAATGTTTCTTTCAGTTTTGGAAATGGCTGAAGAATTTTCTTTGAAACAATAAGTTACTTCTGCTTACGTGTTTCAAGTTTTTGAATGTGAATTTTTATTTGTGTTAAACAGTATATAAACTTCGAGTTGTAATTGTATACTTGTCATTGTCTTTAGATATTGTGGAAATCCTCATCTGCATTGTATTGTAGTAAGCACAGTTTATCTTCGATGTAAGTTATTGAGAGAGAAAAATACAAAGTGAAGCAAAGCAAGGCAAGGATAAACAATACTCTGGTTTCTAAAAAAATAGACTGCAAGCTGGCAAGGGTAGAAGCAAGGTTATGAGGGAACAACGTATAAATCTCTGGCTTCAGTGATTATAAAGGAATGGAAACAAACATTTGAAAATCAATCAATAAAGAAAAACAATCATAATTATCTAGACACCGTGGTAGGAAGAGATTATTGTATAAGATTTGAAACAACTAGAATAAAATTTTATTTATTTTTAAAAAGGAAAGTTATCATTGTTAAGCACAGTAGTTTAAAATAAAGTAGACTTCTAATTTTACATGAGTATTTTGTTTAAATGGTGGTTTTGGGCTGGTTGTGCAGTGGGAGAATAAAATTAATATTCAGGCTTGGAGAACTGTGTTCGATGAGACTGTCATTGGTTGGCTAGTTTCAGGAGGTTGTTCGCAGGAATGGGTCTACTGCTGATTGTCTTCCCTTAAAAAATTTGAGCCTGCCATTCACTTGATGATGCTTACAGTCACAGTCATATGTGCGGAAGCAAGGTGTCAATGACCAACTAATTTAGAAAACTGTTTTTGTTTGACAGATAAAAACTGATTTTGTTGCATTTTTATTTATATTGCTATAAAACAAAACACTTAGTGTTTTCCTGGATATTTGATAATATACAAAATGTGTCATAATACAAAATAACTAGGCAAATGAGAAATAGAAAAAAAATGTCCTAATATGGTGGTATTTACAGACCATATCTAGTTAACATCATGTTTATCTGTGAAACGCTGGTATCTTTCTCTCGGAAATAGGAATGAGACAATAATGATTGCCAAAATTGCTTCTATTCAGCATTGTTCTTTAAATCCAAGCCACCTAGACGGTCAACTCAATCTCTATCAAATATACCCAGTCAACTCAATCTCTGTCAAATATACCCAGAGGATATTTTTGAAGAATCAAAAAACTTATATATAAATATCAATGTACATAGAGTAAGGAAAACAGTCAAGATCAGCAAATATAATCTTGAATACAAATAACACAAAAGTTTGATGAGTTAGCATAGGAAATATCAACGTACATCTCAATTCTATGATAACTATGACAGTGTGTTTTTAGTGTAAGGATAAAGCAAAAAATATTAGAGAGCCTAAACTGCAGGTTTGAGCTTCAAATACAGAATTTGAAGATAGGTTATCTGAGTTCGTCTGGTATGAGGAACAGAAAGAGGGAGAATATTGAAGAAAAATGTACAGATTCAGATATTATGGAACACCAGTAAGTGCCAACATACACAAAATGGAGTCCCACAAGGGGAGGAGAGCGACAGACAGAAAGAATATTTGTAGAAACAATGACTAAAAGCATCCTAAATCTGATGAGAAAAACTGATCTCTACATTCAATAAGCTAAAAAACATCAACACCTAGACACATTATAGTGTTTTTAGTGTAAGGATAAAGCAAAAAATATTAGAGAGCCTAAACTGCAGGTTTGAGCTTCAAATACAGAATTTGAAGATAGGTTATCTGAGTTCGTCTGGTATGAGGAACAGAAAGAGGGAGAATATTGAAGAAAAATGTACAGATTCAGATATTATGGAACACCAGTAAGTGCCAACATACACAAAATGGAGTCCCACAAGGGGAGGAGAGCGACAGACAGAAAGAATATTTGTAGAAACAATGACTAAAAGCATCCTAAATCTGATGAGAAAAACTGATCTCTACATTCAATAAGCTAAAAAACATCAACACCTAGACACATTATAGTCAAACTGTCCCAAGACAGAAAACGAGTAACCCTGAATGCAGAAAGAAAAAGTCATTTACGGGAAATAATCTATAAAATTAGTAAATTATTTACAAGAAATTATCATAGCCACAGGTAATGGAATAACATATTCAAATATTTAAAAACATACTGAAAATTTTTAAAGATACACTGTCAGATGAGAATTCTATACTCAGCCAAACTATTCTTGAAAAGCAAATTCATAATTCTCTTCACCTAAAATTCCCAATAAAGAGTATAATGTAGAAGATATTTGCAGCACTTTTGTCAAAAACATTATTGAAAAAAACAAGAACTCCTAGAAGTCAATAAGAAAATGTAAGCAAATAAGAAACAGACAAATATGAAAGTGGGAACAAAAGCCCCAAAAAGAAGAATCACAATTCAAGGAGTCAATAAACATGAAATAGTATTAATATTTTTAGTCAGCTTAGAAATACAAACTAGAACATAATATGACACAAGTGCATACCCACTACCATGACTATAATACACAGATTGTTAATACCAAGTTTAGACGAAGACATAGAGTGTTACCAGCTCTCAAAAGCAGTTACTGGATTTGTATATCACACCACTTTCAAAATCTTTTCGACAAAATGTGTTAAGTTCAACAACATAAGCATTTATCCTGACATGTTAATTCCTCTCCTACCTATATCTTCAACAAAGTACACATTTGCTACACCATAAGGTATATGGAAGAATAGTCATAGCAGTATTATTCAAAATAGTCAAAGGTAAAACAACTCAAATTTATATAATCTATAAAATAATTACAAATATTATAGTATGCTTTGACAATTGAAATATATATAGTATTCCCCCTTTATCCATAGGAAATTACCTTCAAAACCCCAAGTGAATGCCTGAAACTGGGGATAGTGCTGAACCATATACAAACTATACATTTTTTCCTATACATGCAAACCAGTGATAAAGCTTAATTCATAAATTAGGTACAATGAGAGATTACCAAAAACAATAAAATGTAACAATTATAACAATTTACCAGCATCACTACGTTTTCACTTTGGGACCATTATTAAGTAAAATAAGGGCTACCTGAAGACAAGCACAGCAATGCCACAAAAGTCCACCTGATAACTGAGTTTATTACTAAGCGAGAGACCAGCAGGTGGCTTATATATCCCGAATAATCTGGAAAAAGGAATGATTCACATCCTGGGTGGGATGGCATAAGATTTCATCATGCCGCTAAGAATGGTGTGCAATCTAAAACTTAAAAGTTGTTTGTTTCTGGAGTATTTTATTTAATATTTTTGGACTTCCACCTGCACGTGGGTAACTGAAACTGTGGAAAGTGAAAACATGGAAAAGCAGAGACTACTAAACAAAAAATAATAATGATAAAACTATACAAAATAACATGGACGATGATCGTAAACATATTATTGAAAAAAATGTTTCAGGTAGGAAAAAAGTGCACTCTGTATGATTTCATTTATATAAAGTGTATTTATAAGGAAAATTCTTCAATGGTGATACTATGTCCTCAAGGAGTAAGGATCAGTGATTCTAAAAGGGGAAAAAGAAAACCTCCGTATGTTTTTTTTATCCTGGTGGTAGTTATACAGATGGGTTTTCACTGTAAAAATTGAATTGAATACAAGATTTATGCAGTAACTGGTTTTCATTTATACTTTAATAAAATGTTTCTGCAATAAATTTTTGTAGTTTAGGCTGCAGTAATAGAGATGGTTTAAAAAAGACTCCATATATAATTTGAAATTAAGCATGATGTAATTTCTTCATGAATTAAAATAAGAGTGTAAGAAACAGACAGTAGTTAACACAGACTCCAATGTTTTGTAGAGAAAAATATAATTGTCGATTTCTGACTTGTAGCAAAAAATACTGGAGTAACAGGATTGGTGGTGAGAAACCATAAATTGAATTTTGACATATTAAATGTATGATGTCTATTAAACATTCAGGTGGAAACCTGAGTAGGTAGTCAAACATGGATTTTGCTCTCCAGGGAGATTCCAGGCTACTGATATATATATTGATATAGCATATACCCATATAGAATAGCTTTTCATATATTTATAATACCACTATGAATATTCTTATTTACAGATTTTTATCATTGGTGTATTACTTATTTAACTGCTTTTTTCTGATTAGGGGTTGTTTTTCTTTATTTTCACACCCTGTTTTGAATTGGATGGTGTGCTTCATAGATTTTTCCTTTGTATGTTCTAGATTTGGTTTTATTTTTCTAAATAGCATTGAACTTTTTTCTGGAATGAAGGTACAAAATTGCTATGATCCTTCCCGAAGTTTTGACGCAGTGGGTTCAGAACAGCCTTGATTCAAAAGCATTTTATTCCCAATAGTGAGGCAATATCCATCCACATCAGACTGATCATCCTATGTCACAAGGGGTCTTGCTGGTTGGGACATCATCTCCAGCCATGTTTTAAATCTGGTGATTGATTGTTCTACCCATAACTTATAGGTGGTCCTTTTCTGGTATTGGGTAGCTTATTCTTTCCCTTCTCTCTCTCTCTCTCTCACACACACACACATACACACACACACACACACCACATGCACAAGCACACACACTCACACACAGCAGTTCTCAGCCAAACACTTCAGTGGCTGTGTCTGCAGTTTCTTTAAGCTTCATTATTATGCAGCTTCTTCATTTCTGATATTTGTCCCACAAATACTGTTTTGGATTCACCAATATATGGACTCTGTCTCCTTGTCTGGGTTCTCTTTCCTATTCTTCAGCCTGGGATCTTACTCTAGGCAGTGAACTGGGACACTTATAAAGAGTCATCTGTTGTTTCATTTTACTCAGAATCACTGTCTTGGGCTATCTGCTCTCTAGATTGAAAATTGTTCTGTCATATATACCATTCATGTTTCTATTTGCTTAATAAAAGGAGGGTAATTTTGTCTCCTGTTATTTTATCATGGAAGAAAATTTATATTTAAAGAGTTGCTAAAATGGTGCCCAAGATGTGACTTCTGCCTTCAGGTAGCATAAGGTTTGATAAAGACCTAGACATATACATATAAATAAGGCAAACCATGGCAAGATTTGGTTATTAGCACAGTTACAAAGGTAAATACATATCAAGTAAAACATGTTCATTTTTAAAAAGGATTAACCACAAAAGTAATATGAATAAAGATGAAAAACAGATCTAAGGAAAGCCCATCAAAAGCAGTTTTTTTTTTGGTAGCCCTAGCCAAAGGACTTACATTTCATCCTAGTGGAAATAAATGTATTATCATTACCCAAGGTCATTAAATGTATACATCTTATATGTAACAGCTCTTATGCTTATTCTAGGAGCAGCAAGAATTCATCTAAGTATGATTTATCTCTCATGAAGATGTCTTATAGCAGATTTAAGCCTCCAAATAAATAAACTATTATTTTCCTTAGTAAACTACACCTTTAATAGTGACTATATTTCTTTTCTATAACAATGAATAAATACAGTGAGTTGATTCCTGATGAAAGGATTCACTTTTTTACCTATTACAATAAAAATAAATTAAGTCCCCAAAAAGTAGGGGAAGAAGAAAAGTCACATTTAAAATACGTAGTTTTCAATGCAGTGCTTGCTATACATTTTTAAAAGCATGAACATATTGAACAGGTAACTATGTTAACTTTACACATTTAAATACTTCTAACACAATAAATAGATCTCACAGTATACTTGTACCTGCATTCCTTACACTGATTAGGAGTTGTCATGACATAAAAGTGAATACAGCAGCAGAAAGGGGCATTGATAATAGTCTAATCCTTAATAAATTATACTATGTTTCAAGGAATAATAACAAGAAGACTCAAACCTCCAAAGGGCCACAATTATTATGACAATAATTTTATGTATTTTGATTAGTATACTACTTGTAACATAATGCATTCAATAAATGTTCATTGAACTTAAATGATGTGTAATGAACTAAACTCCAGTGGCAGTCTGACTTTGGTTAAAACAGCCAGACAGCATGCCTTGAACATTTAACATTTACAGATTATAAACTCAACAGGCATCTATACCAATCTTTCAGAACCCTGCTGTACTCCTGGATGAGCCTCTATATACATTGAACTAAAACTCATTCCCATTCCATATGTGATATTAATCAAACAGTAGGGTTCTGTAGCCCCTTCACCCTGTTTCTGTTTATCATTTCTGATTTTCACCCTGACCAAATTTCTAGTACAGAAGAGGTCAATGCTTTGCCAAAATGTATTATGAAAATAACTTTTGAATCTTCAATATTATATAGTTTTATTATGATGCAAAATTTATTACAAGACTTTTGAAAATTTTACAGGATGATTTCTGTTCTATAGCTATGACAACATTATTAGTGCATTCTTCTTTATAGGGCTTTCCAAGTAATCTATTTTTAGAAAACTTCAATGTAACATCAACATACTATTTTATTCCCATTGAATTATTATTGGTCATTGTTATGTTGATTTTAAATAATACCCACTAAGTTTTTTTAGACTGAAAAGTCTATTTTTAGGTTAAAAATAGGTTTATGATAGTTTCCTAAATCTCCTAGAGATATGTAGCAAAACAAATTCATAATCATATGTGTATGTGTTTACTTACTTTCAATCCCCCAAATCTTCCATTTATTTACAATTTTTTGAAGATTTTATTCATGCTCTTTGGTCATAATGATTAGAAAAAATGAAGAAAGATTTTATACAGTATTTGAATACAACTTGAGTACGTTCATTTGTATCAAAGACAATATTTCATATATTCCTTAAATAAAAGTCAAATTTAACAAAAAATTATATTTTAAGTATCAATATCTGTGATAGAATTATATTTTTTAAGGCACTTCAATAAGGACAATGCAAATAGGGAATAACACAGCTAAACCTAAATAAATTTTATAAATTATTATTAATATTCAGGAAAATAGAAAAACTATTCCTATGAGTTTCTGAAATGTAAAGAAATTCTTATGACAGTAAAGTTTAAAGAAATATATTTAATAAAGTAAAAATAACTATATGCTGCAAATGACTTTGAAAACCTACAATCATTCAATTCTGTAAGAGAGAAAATATGTGAAATATATCATGTTGGATAACTAAAATCGCATGACCTAGAATAATACTTGTTATAATCTTAACTATACACGTGATGTAAAGGGTCTATCTGCCCACCATTTTAGGCTGAGTCTAAAGTAGTAAGGGGAATTTCAGTAAACTCATTAATAGTTACTAGCCAATTAAATAATAAACACACTAGAGTTATAAGGTTATGATAACACATATATATAATAACACATATAGTATCAGATAAATACAAATAGTTTAAATTAATAAAGAAAGAGTTGTGCAATAAGTTATTCTAGACCATTTGAAATAAAGGAAAAAATATAAATATATTATATATATATAATCCCCTTATGCCAAGTAAAGGACATAAAGTACAAAAATCATCATAAAACTGAAAAGAAATAGGCATTACTATCAAATTTATTAACTGAGGAGTACCTAAAACTATAAAACATATTTGCGAAGTAAAATATCCATTCAGTTTTACATTGCTAAATGTAAAAGAATACATCTACAAATAAAAAAGAAGAACAATACATTGCAAATTAATGCAGAAAATACATTATTAGTGGGCTAGCTTTTTAAAGGTGTACAAGTCACAAATATTATTGAGATTCATATATGAATGAGCAAAGACATAGATAGCTGCTTTCATTTATTATAAATAGTCCCTTCAACTGTAAACAATTAAAAACAAGACAAAATATTTGAGACATAGAATTTTTGGTATTTGACAACAAAGTAGGCAGGATTTTGGTAATTAATAGAAGAAAAACAAAGATAAGACACAGTATAATTGACCTGGCTTTCCGCCCGAAAGCATTTTCTAGGCCACTTTGCAGGGTCATCAAAAGCAGACCACATCAATCTCCCTCACGTGAGATGGTAAAAGGAATTCAGAAAGGGAAAAGAGGCTAGAAATTATGAGCAGAGTACCAGAATGAGGCTTGAAAAAAATCAAATGGGTATCAGAATATGAATTTCTTTGATAAGTCATGTAGGCCCTGGGTGACTGACACTCCAAGTGCCAGGAATGTAATGACTGGGCTGCTGTAAAGTAAAAAATATCCAGAGCTCACAGATGTCAGAGCCTCTTAAGCTTCAATCAGTCAGATGGATGAATCCATATTGAACAACGAAGGTATCCACTGTAGATGGCATAACGGTCAAACTTAGGATTTATATCTAAACTAGTACTAATGTAAAGAACATTATTAATCTGTTTTAACAAATCATAAAACAAATATCAAAATAAAAATTTTAAAATTGACATATAAGTAACTATAATACCCTCTAGGAAAAAGACAAAGTATAAATGGTTGACCAATGGATTTTACCAATGTCTTTCATCCAATGAAAGTGAGCTGAGATCGCACCACTGCACTCCAGCCTGGGCAACAGAGATAGATTATGTCTGAAAAAAAAAAAAAAAAAAAGAAAAGAAAAAGAAAAAGAAAGGAAAGAAGAAATTTAACAAAGAATGTACAAGACTTTTACACTGAAAACTATAAAATATTTCTGAGAGAAATTCAATTTGTAAATAAAGAGATATTCCTTGCTCATGGATTAGGAAACTAAATATTATTAAGATGGCAATTATTTTCAAATTGATATGTGTGCCAAATAAAATATCTATAAAAATTCCAGCAAAGTTTGTTTCAAAATTTGAGAAAATAAATGTAAAATTTATATGAAACTGAAAGGACGAAGAATATCCAACATTATTATAAAAAAGTTGGAGAATGTGTACTTCCTGAATACCAAATTTACTGCAAGCCTACAGAAACCAAGACTGTATGGTACATGCATAAAGACAGACATATAGATATGTGGAACAGAACTAAGCATTCAGAAATATATGATTATAATATAGGAAATTGATATTGAAAAAAGTTGCCAAAACAAGTCAATAGAGAAAAGGTAGCCTTTTAAACAAATACATTGAATAATTATATAGCCAACTATTATTTATATATAATTTTATATAGCCATATGAAAATATTATTTAAAAACCTCATACAATACATGAAAATTAATGCAAAATAAATTGTAGACAGAAGTGCAAAAGTTAGATTATAAAACTTTGGGAAAAATACATAGGAGAAAATCTTGGATTAAACTAAAAGTTTTCAGCTATAACACAAAAAGCACAATACTACTAGAAAAAAAATATTCTTCATCCCAGTAAATGGAATCTACACCTTATATCATACTTAAGGGAGAATGACTTAAATATTTTTCATGGATTCTGCAAATGGAGTAAAACATTTTCTCTACAATAGTGATTAAGAGATAAATTTTCACTCTCTTCACTTTTATTCAACATGTTGTGGAATCCCTTGCCAGTGCTGTAAGACATGAAAAACAAATATAGTGTATACAATGGAGAAAGGAAAGGAAACTTGTTTTAAATCACAGGTCACACGATTATGTAAGTAGAAAAAAATTTAAGAAAAGTCCATGAAGTAATATTTTAAGTTAGCATGACCACAAGGTAAATTTACCATAATTTAGTGAATTTCTGTATACAAGCAACTGTTGTTTGGAACATAAAAGTAAAAGGCATTTAGGAAGAAATTTAACAACATATGTTGTATACTAAGTACTAAACACTGAAGGCTAAAAAATACAGAGTATTTCAGATGGAAATTTCATAAGATCAATCTGAAGACCTAAATAGAGATACATAAATTTCGAGGAATAGAAGACAAAATATGATTAAGATATTAAATTTTACAGTTAATATGTTGCTTCAACATATTCCCAATCAAATTCTACCAGACTTTTTGGAAATTGATAATTGATTCAAAAATGTTTATGAAAATTCATAAAGAAAGAATATTCATAAAGAAGAAAAACATGGTAGATTTCACTACCTGATTTCAGTAATAACTTTAAAGCTAAGGACAAACATATAAATCAATGAAAGAGTCCAAAACAGACCCAGACATGTATGGTCAATCGACTCTGACAAAGTTACCACAATAATTCAGTTGGGGCATAAAAGTACTTTCAACAAATGATGCTGAAACAACTAAAAATTGTAATCAACCAATACACATATTGATCTTTAACACATGCCATACCTACAAATTAATGACAAATTTATAAAATATCTACATGTAAGTGCTAGAACTCAAATATATCAAAGAGAAAATCTGTGCAGGCTTGAAAATATGCCCCTTTAAAGAGATATAAAAAGAATGAACAAAAAGAAAGAATGAACACATTAGACTTCTTATTGAAAGATATTATTAATAAGATAAAAATTCAAGCCTTGGAGAAAAATATGATACTCATAACAATAAAAAAGTGTCAACTAATTATATATATATACTGACACTGAAAAAAGAATAAGACTAATATATTTATGAAATTGGAATTTGCCATTTTATCTGAACAAGTATAATAATGATGGGCATTACAAACATTTTCTGTAGCAGTAACATAAGGCAGATTGTTTTTCTATATTTTTCTGAGTTTGTTTTTACTACATATTGCTAATAAATGGAATAGAATCATAGACTCTGAGTACTGAAATCTTATTGATTATAGTCTAGCAGGGAAAATGTTCTTAAAATTAACAACAAAACAGCACTCAGAAAAGTTTTTATCTTTTTGAAGAAATAAATTTGGGACATATACTTTTTGTTTCTACAATTACCTTGTGCCTTTTAACAACACATTATCTTAATACAAACATATTTTTTTCCTTTCTGTAGTCTTAATTACGTAGTGAGTAGTTTAGTCCAACAGAAGTAATTACTACCTTCTTTAAGATGAAAATATTTGTTATATTTTATAAGCAGTACCACTTCTTATTCCCTGTATTTTTGTACTGCCCTTCTTCACCCAGAGATAGGGATGACATTACATTTTGCAAAGGTTGCATTCTTAATAATGCCTCTGTTTACAAACACTGATCACCAACAATACAGTTCCATCATTGACAAAGCATATTAATTCCAGGTACATCCATGCCTAAAGGCAGAAAACATCATTTCCCACTGGGGTGAAATAGGAAAATGTCAATTACACAAGGTTAGGCTAACACCATATCAGATAATATTTAAGAAGGGTTTCACATGCTGTGACCTTAAACCTGAAATGATAATGATGTGTGGTATGTGAAAGCAAACCTAACCTCTGGAATTATTTAGTCATTTTCATATTACTAATAAAGTCAAAGGAATGCACTGTTTAATATCTGTGCGTTGCTACTGAAAAGAGCATAGAAAATAATTATTCACAGGTCTATCTACATTTTCAAAGTGGATTTGTCTTACTCAATTTTCAATACTGAATATTTTTCATCTCATGTTTGAAAATAAATGAGTACATCTGAACATTCGTTTGGGATAGTATGGAATTAATAATTGTGTCTGTTTGCTGGCATAGTTCTATGGTTATTGTACTAGCTCTATCTTTATATTTAATGAAGACAAAGAAAGAGTGTTCCTGCTTAACCTCCATTATAACTTTATTCTGCAGAGAAATACTTCTGTCAACTTGTAGTAAAAACAAACGTAAGCTTCTTAGGAACTTCATCCTGTTTAAAAGCACCCAAGACTAAAAACAAAAAAAGCTTAAGTATTGTAAGTGCATTTTGAAGAAGGGAATTTAAAATATTTCAAAAGAAATAGGTTAACTCAAAACTTTTCTTATTGAAAAACAGAAACTTTAATGCTGTTTGGTTCAAAATCTGATGGTTTCAGAATAAAACTCACTGAGACACACTCTGCTGCATCAGTAATATTTTACTTTTCACATGTCCAAGTAGTCTCAGAACACAATTAAGAGCTTCCAGGAGCATGTCCTCACAGGTCAGGAACTCAAGTGGGAAAAGGGTTGCTGACATCTGTGGTTCAGAGAAAAACAAATCTCAGCAATATGTTATTAAGTGAATGCTAAAACAAAAGAAGATATGTGAGTTGGAGATTTGGAACCAAAAAAGAAGATTTTGTTACATAATAGTAATATTATTAGTCACAGAAGTATGAGTGGTCCCTTCTAGAAGGTATTTAGATATGTTTATGTTTAACAATGTTTCAGTCAGTGACAGACCCTTATGGTCCCTTAATATTATAATACTGTATTTTTACTATATTTTACATTTCTGTTTTGATATACAAATATTTACCATTATTTAACATTGTCTACAGTACTCAGTACAGTAATATTCTGTACAGGTTTGTAGCCGAGAAGAAATAGGCTATATTATATAGCCTATTATACAGTGTGTAGTAGACTAGACCATGGGTCCCCACTCCCAGGCTGGGGACAAGTACTGGTTCGTGGCCTGTCAGGAAACATGCCACACATCAGGAGGTGAGTGGTGGGTGAGTGAACATTACTGCCGGAGTTCTGCCTTCTGTCAGATCAGCCTGGCATTATCTCCTCCTAGGACTCCGAACCCTATTGTGAACTGTGCATGCAATGGATCCAGGTTGTATGCTGCTTATGAGAATCTAACTAATGCCTGACTAAATCATTCCAACCCCACCACCCATCCCATCCCCCCAGCCTCTGACTGATGTAGGAAATTTGTCTTCCACAAAAGTGGTAAACTGGTCCCTGGTGCCAAAAAGGTTGGGGACCAATGGGCTAAACCATCTAGATTTGTGTAAGCGCACTCTATAAAGTCTGCATAATGACAAAATTGCTCAACAATGCATTTCTCAGAACATATGCCCGTTGTTAAGGGACACATGACTATAGCTAATTTGAACTTGGATTGTTAAGATTTAAATATATGTAACTATGATGTTATTGTGAATGCAGACATTTTTCTGGAATAGAGCAAATTATAATTCATTTACAACAAAAATCACTTATTTACAGCAAATAATACTTCCCCCTTTGCTCCAGTTCTTAGCCCTGAAGTGATGTGGTGAGAACAACATGTCATCATATATTTAAGGAGATCTACTGTAGGCAAGGAACATTGAAATGTAATTTTGGTCGGTTTGTTATATAGAAGCAGGACAACTGTCTTCCCTTGTCTGCTGAGAGACAAAGAAAAACTTTTGTCCTATAGTATGGCTGTATTTTCCTTGGAAATACAGGAAGGAAAGATCTTGAGTTCTTATCCTTCTGAATAAAATAAATTTCTCTGGAAGAAGATTAAAAACCAGGGTCTTTAGCTTTACAGTGTAGGCATAGCTGCATTCTATGAGGTCTCATTCCTCTTTGGAATGTAAGTATATACTTCTGGAGAAATAATCTCCCCCTAGTTCTTATAATCAATAAAGACATAATTTAACTTCCAGGCCTGTATATTAGCCCCTATTTCAGGGTTTAGGAATATTTGTTTCAACAACCCTAATTATGTAAAACCCCCCAAAAATATTTTCTCTGCAGCCCCTCATGAATGTGAGTCCTGCCATCAGCATTGAACATGGGAGTATGCAGTGAGCCTTTCACTTGAGAATGGAATGTTTATATTAAGTTTCACCAGAGTCCAATGTAATAGATCATCCTTAGTGTTCTGCATGGATGTTGTTTTGGGAGCAGTAATTGAAAATCTCATGAAAGATCTAATAATAATAATATATAGGTTAAATTCTATCATCTGCTATTTATAGATCTCATGTTCATAAAAGCTGTGGGCAATGCCTCTGGCCACTTCAGCACAGTTTCTGAATAAATTTTGAACAGTTTATTTTTAATATTACTCACATTATTATTCTCTGATGTCAGTCCATTTCAGCTTATGAGGGCAATAAAGAACTTGATGAATCTTTAGAGTTTTATAATCCTAACTGTGATTTTAATAGAAGACTTTGGAAAGCATGGTATTCAGAGATTCGTGACTGCTATGGTTTGAATATGTGTCTCCTCCAAAACTCACATTGTAACTTAATCCCCAACATGGCAGTATTGAGATGAGGGACCATTAAGAGACTGGGTCATGATGGCTCTACCCTTATAAATGGTTTGACACACTTAAGGATTAATAGATAACTGGGTTAATGGATTAATGGGTTATCACTGGAGTATGACTGGCGGCTTTATTAAAAAAGGAAGAGAGAAGTGAGCTAGCATGTTCAGCACTCCTCATAATGTGATGATGTGTGCCACCTCAGTACTCTTCAGAAAGTCACCACTAGCAAAACACCTCTCAGTAAATATGCTACCTAGACCTTGGAATTCACAGCCTCCATAAACAAATAAATTCA
Organism: Pongo pygmaeus; assembly: GCF_028885625.2. NCBI lineage: Eukaryota > Metazoa > Chordata > Mammalia > Primates > Hominidae > Pongo > Pongo pygmaeus. The sequence continues at coordinate 12,416,302 of NC_085930.1, read as the reverse complement.
TTTTGTAAATAACTTACCCAGTTTCAGCTTGTATTAGTCCATTTTCATACTGCTATGAAGAAATACCCAATTTTAGGAAATTTATAAAGAAAAAGTTTAATGGACTCATAGTTCAACATGGCTGGGGAGGCCTCACAATCATGGCAGAAGGCAAAGGAGGAGCAAAGGCATGTCTTACATGGTGGCAAGCAAGAAAGTGTGTGCAGGGGAACTGCCCTTTATAAAACCATCAGATCTTGGGAAACTTATTCAATAACACAAGAACATCATGGGAAATCCCGCCCTTATGATTCAATTACCTCCTATTGAGTCCCTCCTATGACATGTGGGAATTATGGGAGTTACAATTCAAGATGAGATTTGGGTGGGGACACAGCTAAACCATATCATTCTGCCCCCGGCCACTCCCAAATCTCATGTCCTTACATTTCAATACCAATCATTTGATTTCAAAACCAATCATTACATTTCAAAACCTTACATTTCAAAACCAAAACGCCTTCTTGATAGTCCCCCAACTCTTAACTCATTTCAGCATTAACTCAAAATTACACAGTCCAAAGTGACATCTGAGACAATGCAAGTCCATTCCACCTATGAGCATGTAAAATCAAAAGCAAATTAGTTACTTCCTAGATACAACGGGGGTACAGGCATCACCTAAGTACACCCATTCCAAATAAGAAAAATTGCCCAAACTGAAGGGGCTACAGGCCCTATGCAAGTCTGAAATCCAGTGAGGCAGTCAAATCTCAAAGCTCCAACATGATCTCCCTTGACTCTGTCTCAGATCCCGGTCACACTCATGCAAGAGATGAGTTCTCATGGTCTAGGGAAGCTCCACCCCTGTGACTCTGCAGGGCACAGCCCCCCTCTTGGCTATTTTCACAGGCTGGCATTGAGTGTCTGCAGCTTTTCCAGACACACTGTGCAAGCTTTTGGTGAATCTACAATTCTGGTGTCTGCAGGACAGTGGCCCTCTTCTTACAACTCCACTAGGCACACAGGCCCAGTGGGCACTCTGCATTAGGTCTGTGACCCCACATGTCCCTTCCTCACTGCCCTAGCAGAGGTTCTCTATGAGGACTCTGCCCCTGTAGCATACCTCTGCCTGGACATTCAGGCATTTTCATTTATCCTCTGAAATCTAAGCAGAGGTTCCTACACCTCAATTATTGACTTCTGTTTACCTGTAGGCACAATGCTATGTGTAAACTGCCAAGGCTTGGGGCTTGCACCCTCTAAAGCTATGGCCTGAGCTGTATGTTGGCCCGTTTTAGCCATGGATGAGATGCAGGGCACCAATTTCTGGGAATGTACAAAGCAGCAAGGCCCTGGGCCCAGCCAACAAAACCATTTTTCCCTCCTAGGCCCTCTGGCTTGTGATTGGAGGTTCTGGTATAAGGACCTCAGACATGTCCTGGAGACATTTTCCCCATTGTCTTGGTGACTAAAGTTGGCTCCTCGTTACTTATACAAATGTCTTTAGCTAGGTTGAATTTCTCTTCAGAAAATATGATTTTCCCTTCTATCACATCACTGGGCTGCACATTTTCCAAACTCTTATTCTCTGCTTCACTTTTAAACATAAGTTCCTATTCCAAACCTTATCTTTGTGAATAAATAAAACTGAATGCTTTTAAGAGCACACAAGTCACTTCTTGAACACTTTGCTGCTTAGGAATTTCTTCCAGTACCCTAAATCATCTCTCTCGAATTAAAGTTCCACAGATGGCTAGGGCAGGGGCAAAATGCTGCCAGTTCCTTTGCTAAAGCATAGCAAGAATCACCTTTGCTCCAGTTCCCAATAAAAGACCACCTCAGCCTGGACTTTGTGGTCAAAACCATTTGACAAGTCTCTGGGAAGCTCCAAAGTTTCCCGTATATTCCTGTCTTCTTCTGAGCCCTCCAAACTCCTCCAGCCTCTGCCTATTACCCAGTTCCAAACTAGCTTCCACATTTTAGGGTATCTTAATAGCAGTACCCCACTCTACCAGTACTAATTTTCTCTATTAGTCCCTTCTCCTACTGCTATGAAGAAATACCCAAGACTGGGTAACTTATTAAGAAAAATATGTTTAATGGACTCACAGTTCCACATGGCTCAGGAGGCCTCACATTCATGGTGGAAAGCCAAGAAGGAGCAAAGGCACATCTTACATGGCAGCAAGCAAGAGACCATGTGCAGGGGAACTGCCATTTGTAAAACCATCAGATCTCATGAGACTTATTCACTATCACAAGGACAACATGGTAAAAACCTGTCCCCATGATTCAATTATCTTCTACTGGGTCCCTTCCACTACACATGGGAGTTAAAATTCAAGATGAGGTTTGGGTGGAGACACAGCTAAACCATATCACAGGTATTCTGTTATAAGCAACAGAAAATTGAATAAGACAGTGACATTTCAAAGGGAGAAACATGCTAGCTGTGACATATTGTTATTTTGTAAAAATGTGGCTGATTTTGGACTTTCAGAAGATTTTCACTGAGGCTATTTAATTATTTGCTGACTTAAAAATATGACACCCATTTATTGACTTCGAGAAATATGTTCACTGCAACAATTATTTTTAATTAAATAGATTTTAAACTGATACTGATATTAATTTTATTACTACTACTCAGTCATCTTTATCATTTTTAGGAGTAAAATTTATTATATTTTTTCTCATCTGACTCTCTTGCTATTCCCTTAGCTAATGTTTCAAGAAAATACATCTAGATACTGCAATCCTTGAAGATAAAATTTCATTAATTAACATGTTTATCAATCTCTTTTGTGTATAAGATTTTTGGTTGACTCAACTCTTAGTCCAGTGGCAGCACAGAAATATTTAGAACTCAATATCACAAATAAAGTGAATGTGAAATGCACAAGAATAGGGAATTATATATACATAATGCATATTATTTTTGGATAATAATATATATGTAATTATATGTACATATATATTATTCATATATGTAATTATACACACATGTGTGTTTGTGTATATAGGTCTCCTTGGGTTGCCATAACAAAATACCACAGGAGATTGGGGAGCTTAAACAACAAACCTTTATTTCCTTTCAGCTCTGGAGGCTGCGATTCCAAGGTCGGGATGCCAGCATGGTTGACTTTTGGTGAGTTCTGGTGAGGGTTCTCTTTCTAGGTTGTAGACAGAAGTCTTCTTGCTATGACCGCACATGGTCTTTCTTGGTGCTTGCATGCAGAGTCAGAGAGTACAAGCTCTCTGTTGTCTCTTCTTATAAGGTTACTGATCATTTCAGATCAGGGACTCATCTTTATTATCCAATTTAACCTTAATTATTTTTATGGAGCCATCACCTGCAAACACAGCCCATACTGGGGGCCAGCACTTCAGCATTTGTATTTGCTGGAGGAGGAAGAAAAATATTCAATTCATAACATTTTGCTCCTGACTCCTCTACCCAAATTTGTGTCTTGTTCATATGCAAAACACATTCCTTTCACCGCAACATCCCCAAAGTCTGGATTCATTCCAAAATAAACTAAAAGTCTGAAGTCCAAAATCTCATCCAAATATCATCTAAAAAAATGTAGGCAAGACTTGAGTTATGATTCATCTTGAAGAAAATTCGTGTCTAGCTGTGAACCTGTGAAACCAGACAAGTTATGCGCTTCCAAAATACACTGGCAAGACAAGCATAGGATAGATATTTACATTCCAAAGGGGATAAATTAGAAGGAAAAATGGGGTTATTGTTCCCAAGCTAGTCCAAAACCTAGCAAGGCAAATTCATGAGACCTTAAGTCTTAAAAATAATCTTATTTGATATGATGTCCTGCCTTTGGGCCCACTGTGGTGGTGATCCCTCCTGCCAGACCCACTGGCGTGGGCAGAGGAAACTTTGTCCTCATGGCTCTGCTAAGTAGTGACATCACGGTTGACTATGAATGACTCCACATCCCCATATCTGCAGGGTAGTACTTACCCAAGGCTTCTGGTAGAGACCATGTGGCCTGTTGAAACTAAAGTGATGACTCTATCCTTTGAAACCAATAAGGTATCCCTGATGATCTCTGAATTGCCTTTATGGTTATTTATTTACTTGAATAATAGCCAGCATTATTTTTATTCACAGCCAAACAGCATAGCTCTATTGTCCTGTCTTGCAGAAGCTAGGAAGACCCTCACTTTTCCTTCGTTTTATCAGATCTCTGTCCCCCCAGTTTAAACTTGCAGTGTTTCTATTTGTAAAATTCCATAATCTCTATATTGAGTGATAGTTCAGCCACACACTCATTCTATACAGAACACACTCTCATATTTCTACAATATGGGCAAGCTGAGAATTTTCTAAATCTGAATGTTCTGGTTCCTTTTTGCCTAACATTTTTTAATTGAATTTATCTCTCTACTCTTGCATTTTACTATAAACAGTCAGGAGGATCCAAGCAGCTCTTTCAAAACTTTGCATAAAAATCTCCTCAGTTAAGGATTTAATTTTATCACCTGGCAAGTGCCATCTTCCAAAACAACCAAACAAACAAAACAACAAAATGAAGACTTAATTCATTCACATTCTTTGTAACTTTATAGCAAGGATCACCTTTCTTCTACTTTCCAATAACCTGTTTCTTATTTACATTTGAGGCCTCACCAGAATGGCTTTTATTTCTACCAACATCCTGTTTCTACCGTTAATATTTTTAACCAACATTCATATTTCTACCAAAAACCTGTTAATAATTATTTATGTATTACATAAGAAGATGGAGAACTTTCTTTAAGCACCTTTGTTTTCTTTCCCAGCCCTAATAAAAATAGTCTTTAACATCTGCATTTCTACCAACATTCCTTTCACAGCAAGAGCAATCTAGGTTTTGTTTTCTTTTTTTTTTTTTTTTCTGGCATGCACTTCCAAACTCCTCCAGCTTCTATCCATTGTACAGTTCCAAAGACACTTTCAGATTTTCAGGTATTTGTTTCAGCAGCATCCTACTTCTTGGCACTAAAATATGTATTAGGCTGCTCAAGCTGTCATAACAAAATAGCACAGGCTGGTCCAGCATGGCTAAGTTTTCTCTTGCTGGCTTATAGTCGGTCATCTTCTCCTTATGTCCACATACAACCTTTCCTCAGTGTGTGCGTGTATTTATGTGTGCCGAGAGAGCGGGAGCAAGCAAGCACTCAGTTAACTGCTTATAAGGAAGTTAATCCTATCATATCAGGGCCCTCCATAAAAATCTCAATTATTTCCTTAGAGGCCTCATCTCCAAATACAGTCACACTGGAGTAATAGGACTTCAACATATAAATTGGAGAGAAATCACAAACATTCAGTCTATAACAACACACACGTGTAAGCACACAAACACACATGTGAATATACCCTTAGCAGGATTATTTTCATTTGTAAAGGGTGAATGAAAAATGCCTAGATATAAATCAAAAGAGATAAGATGAAGTCTTTTAAATAGACTTAAAAATAGATCCCTTATAATGTCATATGACTAAAACAGAAAACATATTTTGGTTAATGCAATATCCTTAAAATATTTTCACACCAAATGTGGAGATAAAACAAGCATTAATAAATCTATATTATATAATGTATGATTTTTGTTAAGAAAATATTCAAAATCTAGTCCACAATTTTAAAAGAAATGTGGATTATTTCTCATTAGGATAAGAAAGCGTTTTAGGGAGAAAATAATCAAAAGTACAGATGACAAAATAGCTTCTGCTTTGTGACATTATGCATATTAGGTAACAAAAAGGAGAGCCAAGAATCAAAATTAGTTTATTTTATGCAATACTCTGCAGGCTATCTAGATTTATTACTGAGTAATAAAGAATTTGGCCTGAGCCCAAACAGAAGTGTAACCTACATCCTTGATTCCTGGGAAGTAACAACTAAACACTTAAAATTTTTCACCTGCTAGGACTGTTTTTGTTGTTCATGGTGGAACCCTCAAACCACACCTGATAGTTTATGCTGAGTCACTTTTGGTGGCTTCTGGCTACACAGAAAGACCAACCAGATAATTAGAGGATTGAATTTTGAGCTATGTATCAGCCTGACCTCTGGGAGGAATAAAGGGGTTAAAGTTGAACTAAATTATGTGGGTGATGGTTCAATCAATCATGCCTATATGAAACAACAATAAAACTGAACCCAGAAGCATGAGTAAGCTTCTCTGGTTTACAATAGTCTTGAGTATTGTCACCCATTGATGCCAGGAGAGTAAAGTGTCCCTAAGAATAACAGAAGTTTCAGATTTGAAACCCTCCCACATTTTTCCTTAGGCATCTCTTCTTTGGCTGGTTCTAATTTGTATCTTTTGCTATGATAAAACTGTGCTTATATAAATATAGCAATTTCTAAATTTTGTGAGTCATTCTATCAAATTACCTAACTTGAGAGAATCTGTGGGACCTAAGTTTGTAGCCTGCTGCCCCAAAGTACGATGACCCTGTGGCCCTTTCAACTTATATTTGATGTCGGAAGTCTTAACAAGAATTGGCAGTTCTGGAGAAATAAAGTCTTAACCTGGAGGTTGGTTAATTTTGGATAACTTCTAAGGTGGAAGAGTTACTTGAAGATTATTTAACTTAAAGATTATATATCTGACTTGGCATTCTGATTAGTTATGTCAGTCAAAAATCTTGTTTAAATTTCCTAATTAATGTGTACTTATTTCTTACAGATGGCACCATCACTGTCATCAATTTGTGCTATGGTTTGCCTTATGAGTCCATTTTGCTAGGCAATAATCTCTGCTTATTCAATCAAAGGTAAGTCTAGGTATAAAAGTGAAAGCATTTTGTTGATGTAATTAAAGTTTATACTTGGTTGGCTTTAAAGGTGATTATCCCAGGCACTCTGGTTGGGCCTAATTCAATTAGTTGAAAGGAACAAAAGCCAAAATAGACAAATGGGATCTAATTAAACTAAAGAGCTTCTGCACAGCAAAGGAAACTATCATCAGAGTGAACAGGCAACCTACAGAATGGGGGAAAATTTCTGCAATCTAGTCATCTGACAAAGGGCTAATATTCGGAATCTACAAAGAACTTAAACAAATTTACAAGAAAAAAATAACCCCAACAAAAAATGGGCAAAGGATATGATCAGACACTTCTCAAAAGAAGACATTTATGATTTATAATGCCAACAAACATATGAAAAAAGATCATCATCACTGGTCATTAGAGAAATGCAAATCAAAACCACAATGAGATACCATCTCACACCAGTTAGAATGGTGATCATTAAAAAGTGATGAAACAACAGATACTGGAGAGGATGTGGAGAAATAGGAATGCCTTTACACTGTTGTTGGGAGTGTAAATTACTTCAACCATATGGAAGATAGTGTGGGGATTCCTCAAGGATCTAGAACTGAAAATACCATTTGAGCCATCAATCCCGTTACTGGGTACATACCCAAAGGATTTTAAATCATTGTACTATAAACATACATGCACACATATGTTTATTGTGGTACTATCCACAAGAGCAAAGACTTGGAACCAACCCAAATGCCTGTCAATGACAGACTGGATAAAGAAAATGTGGCACATATACACCATGGAATACTTTGCAGCCATAAAAAAAGATGAGTTCATGTCCTTTGCAGGGACATGGATGAAACTGGAAACTGGCTGGTCACGGTGGCTCAGGCCTGTAACCCCAGCACTTTGGTAGGCTGAGGCAGGCAGATCAAGAGGTCAAGAGCTGGAGACCAGCCGACCAACATAGTGAAACCCTGTCTCTACTAAAAATACAAAAATTAGCTGGGCATAGTGGCACGTGCCAGTAATCCCAGCTACTTGGGAGTCTGGGGCAGGAGAATCACTTGAACCAGGGAGGCGGAAGTTGCAGCGAACCAAGATCGCACCACTGCATTCCAGCCTGGGCGACAGGGTGAGACTCTATTTCAAAAAAAAAAAAAAGTCTTTTGAGAAGTGTCTGTTCATGTCCTTTGCCCACTTTTTGATGGGATTGTTTGTTTTTTTTCTTGTAAATTTTTTTGAGTTCATTGTAGATTCTGGATATTAGCCCTTTGTCAGATGAGTAGGTTGCGAAAATTTTCTCCCATTTTGTAGGTTGCCTGTTCACTCCGATGGTAGTTTCTTTTGCTGTGCAGAAGCTCTTTAGTTTAATTAGATCCCATTTGTCAATTTTGGCATTTGTTGCCATTGCTTTTGGTGTTTTAGACATGAAGTCCTTGCCCATGCCTATGTCCTGAGTGGTATGCAGCCAAAAAATACATGAAAAAATGCTCACCATCACTGGCCATCAGAGAAATGCAAATCAAAACCACAATGAGATACCATCTCACACCAGTTGGAATGGTGATCATTAAAAAGTCAGGAAACAACAGGTGCTGGAGAGGATGTAGAGAAATAGGAACACTTTTACACTGTTGGTGGGACTGTAAATTAGTTCAACCATTGTGGAAGTCAGTGTGGCGATTCCACAGGGATCTAGAACTAGAAATACCATTTGACCCAGCCATCCCATTACTGGGTATATACCCAAAGGACTATAAATCATGCTGCTATAAAGACACATGCACACGTATGTTTATTGCGGCATTATTCACAATAGCAAAGACTTGGAACCAACCCAAATGTCCAACAATGATAGACTGGATTAAGAAAATGTGGCACATATACACCATGGAATACTATGCAGCCATAAAAAATGATGAGTTCATGTCCTTTATAGGGACATACATGAAATTGGAAATCATCATTCTCAGTAAACTATCGCAAGAACAAAAAAACCAAACACCGCATATTCTCACTCATAGGTGGGAATTGAACAACGAGAACACATGGACACAGGAAGGGGAACATCACACTCTGGGGACTGTTGTGGGGTGGGGGGAGGGGGGCGGGATAGCATTGGGAGATATACCTAATGCTGGATGACGAGTTAGTGGGTGCAGCACACCAGCATGTCACATGTATACATATGTAACCAACCTGCACATTGCGCACATGTACCCTAAAACCTAAAGTATAATGATAATAAAAGAAAAAAATAGAAACCGGAAACCATCATTCTCAGCAAACTAACACAGGAACAGAAAACCAAACACCACATGTTCTCACTCATAAGTGAGCACTGAACAATGAGAACACAGGGACACAGGGATGGGAACATCACACACTGGGGCCTGTCGGGTGGTGGGGTGCTACAGGAGGGGTAGCATTAAGAGAAATACCAAATGTAGATGGCCGGTTGATGGGTGCAGCAAACCATCATGGCATGTGTATACCTATGTAACAAACCTGTACATTCTGTACATGTATCTCAGAACTTAAAGTATAATAAAAAACTTGTATAAATAAAATAAAATAAAATAAAATAAAAAGGTAAAAATAAAAGCAGACCTAAAGCTCTGCTAAGGAAGAAGAAACTCCACCTATGAATAGCAACTTTAGCTTATGCCTGAGAGTCCAACTTGCTCTTTCATGTGTACTGGCCTGTAGAGTGTGAACTTAATTACATGTTAATTGCTTTAATTTTAAAATAGAGATAATAATATTACAACTCACACAAGGTGCCTTTATTCCTCTATTTTGTTTTCTCTTTGCACGGCACGTATTTCTTCATCCCTTTACTTTGAGGTTGTGCATGTCATTAAATGTGAGATGGGTCTCTTGATGCCAGCAGGTGGTTGGGTCTTGCCTTTTGTTCCAGCTTGCCATTCTATGTCTTTTTAGTGGGGTGTTTAGCCCATTTACATTCAAATGTTAATCTATTTTTCCCCATGTGTGCTGTATGCTACAACTAACTGCATTATCAACATTTCTTAAATGTATCCTAATTATGTTTTGTAGAACACTGCAATAATTTAATAACAGAAATTATTTTAAAATGCACAGGAAAAAATATGCTTAAATAGACTATGTAGTGCTACAGAACAAATTTTAATAAATTTCAAAAGATTAAAGACTGTGCCATCTTACTAAATTAAACTAAAACTAGAAATGAATAAAATAAGAAAACTAAAAATATCAAAAGTATAGAAATTAAATCATATATTTCAAAATGTTTTATAGGATAAACTACCAAAATACAAATAAGAAAATATTTTGAACTAGGTGAGTATAAATGTAAAACATTTATAGGATATAGCTAATTCAATGATCAAAAGAAAATCAATCCTTTTACATATATATCAGAAACTATGTATAGTTTTCTCTCTCTTCTTCTCTTCCATGTTATTAGTAGAAAAGTCAAAAAAAAGCAGTCATATTTTCTTTAAAACAACCTAATGAACTCTGAGAATTTAGAGCAAGACAAGCTTAAAAAATAATCTTAGCTCCATTTATCTCCCTGCAATGACATGATCTCAATATTTTTATGACTACATAGTTTACTATGGTGTATATGTACCATATTTTCTTTATGTAGTCTATTATTGATAGGCATTTAGGTTGATTACATGTCTTTGCTATTGGGAATAGTCCTGGAGTAAACATACACATCCATGGGTCTTATAATAGAATAATTTATATTGCTTTGGGTATGTACCTTGTAATGGGATTGGTTGGTTGAATGGTATTTTTTTCTTTAGGACTTTGAGGAATTGCCACAATTTCTTCCATAATGGCTGAACTAATTTACACTCCCACCAAGAGTGTATAAGCTTCCCCTTTTCCCCACAATCTCACCAGCATCTGCTATTTTTTGACTTTTCAGTAATAGCCATTCTGACTGGTGTTAAGTGGCTATTATCCTTAGAAAACTAATACAGAGCCAGAAAACCAAATACCACATGTTCTCACTTATAAGTGGGTGCTAAATGGTGAGAACACATGGACACGTAAAGCAGAACAACATACACCGGGGCCTTTTGGAGGGTGGAGGATGGAAAGAGGGAAAGTTTCAGCTAAAATAATTAATGAGTACTAAGCTTAGTACTTGGGTGATGAAATAATCTGTACAAGAAACACCCATAAGATAAATTTCCATATGTAACAAACCTGTATTGTACCCCTGAGCTTAACATAAAAGTAAAAATATAAATAATAATAATATTAGAAACAAATTGACTACAGAAGAAAACCAAAAAATAAATTGGAGTGCGTAAAAATTAAGAAATTAAAAAATCAAAACATATTCATACAAAATATCACATTAAGTGAGTTCTGGTTCTCAAATGGAAGGGTAAAGGGAGGGTGGCTTCAATCTCCCTCACAGAAAACAAAAACAAACACACAACTTTGACATCTACACTAGCAACAATCCAGAGCTCCAGTGTGAGGAAGAAACAGTTTCTGGGGCCATAAAGAAGTGGAAAAATCTCTGAGCACGTGGTAAGGAATTAGACTTCCACATCTGTGATGCCCCCCTGTCATTATCGTCAGAGCACAAAGCAATTGAAAAATCTCCCACTGACTTAGTTTCTACACTGGAAAAAATAAGACTGATGTGGTCAGCCAACTGCATTACCATCTTGGCTTCACTGGCAGGAAACCTGTCGTTGCTCTAAGTCATGGGTAGTATTGTGATTGTCTGAAGGGAGAAATATTCCTAAGGACAGACAGAGACAAATAGGAGAGGTGGGATTACCAACCTCAGCTCCAGAAACTCTGCTCCATAACAATTTATAACGACAAAGGAGACACCAAATCAGAGTAGCCGTTTACCAGTACCACACTGTAGGAGATACATTCCCCACACCCCCTGAGCACAAACCCCCAGCCAGCCTTCACACACTGCTGGGATAATTCTTTCCTGACGTCTTCCACTTGGAACAAGCACTGCTCCACTTGCTAGAGATGAGGCAAACCTGCGCTTAAGGTGCCACTTAGAGCTGAGAAGGAGACAGAAACCTAGCAGTGAAGATTCACTAAGCAGACATATTCAACAAAAATCAAAACAAGCTAGACAGAGAAACCTGTAATAAATAATGAATCCTTCAATGCAAAGACATAGATGCATACCCACAAGAAACAACAACAAACAGGGACATGACCTTCCCAAATGGACAAATCAAAATCCAGTGGCTGATCTTAACAAGATTTATGAGCTGACTGAGTAATAGTTCAAAATATCAATTATAAAGAAACTCAGTGATCTCCAGTACAACACAGAAAAGCAATTCATAAATGTATCATATAAATTTAGCAAAGAGATTAAAATAATAAAATCAAATGAATTCTGGAACTGAGAAACAACATTTGTTGAATTTAAGAACTCTTTTGAGACTCTCAATAGCACAGTCAACCAGACAGAGGAAAGAATCTGTGAGCTCAAAGATCAGCTACTGGAATATACACAGGCAGAGGAGAAAAAAAAGAATTTAAAAAATGAAGATAATTTACAAGATATAAAAAATTACTTCAGAAGACCAAATCTGGAATTATAGGTGTTCCAAGAGGGAACTGAGGAAAAACAAGAAGCAAAAAGCTTATGCAAAGAAATCATAACAGAAAACATCCCAAAGCTTAAGAAATATATAAGTACATGGTTATAAGAAGGTCTTAGAATACCAAAGAGGTTCAACCCAAGTAATACTAACCCAAGGCATCTAATAATGAACTCTCCAAGGTCAAAGCGAAGATCCCCAAAGCAGTGACAGATATGAAACAAATAATGAATGAAAGGGTTCCAATTCATTTAGCAGCAGAATTTTCAACAGAATCCATACAGGTTAGGAAGGAGTGAGATAACATTTTTGAAATACTCAAAGAAATAAAAATGTGATACAAGTATACTATACCCAGCAGTATTTTTATTCAAATATAAAAGAGAGATCTTAAAGTCTTTCCCTGACAAACAAAAGCTGAGAGAATTTACCATCATCAGACCTTCTTTCAGGAAGTATTAAAGGCAGTTCTTTAATCTTGAAGAAAATTTCACCAATGTGCAAAAAAAAAATTGAGCTATAAAACCTACTGGTAAAATTAAGTACAACAACAAACATAGAATATACTATTACTATATTTGTGGTATGCAGTCTACTCATGACTCTAGTATGAAGCCCAAAAGACAAATCTATCAAAACAACAATAGCTACAGTAACCTGTTAGAAGAGAAGTAATATGAAAATATGTAAATTGGGAAAACTACAAATCAAAATGTTGGACAATAGAATAAAAGCGTAGAAATGTTTTGCCCCTGTTTTTATTCTTTTATTTCTGATTTAAGATAAGCTGTCATCTCGTTAAAATAACTTGTTATATCTATAAAATGTTTGTTGTAAAACTTGTAACTACAGCAAAAAAATCCTGTAACAGATTTACTAAAAATAGACAGCAACAAATTAAAACATACTATCAGAGATAATGACTTGACCACAAAGAAAAACAGTAAGAAAGGAATAAAGAGAGAAGAGGTTTCAAACCATCAGAAAACATGCAAGAAAATGGCAGTAGTGAGTCCTTATTTATAAATAATAATACTGGATATAAATGGTCTCAATTCTTCAACCACATGAAGCAGTTGAATGGATAAAGAAATAAGACCCAACGATATGTTGCCTTCAAGAAATCCTCTTCACCTATAAAAATACACATAGATTGAAAGTGAAGAGTAGAAAAAGATATTTCATACAACTGGAAACCAAAGAAGAGCAGAAGTAGCTCTACTTATATCAGATAAAATTTACAACAAATACAGGCTGCAAAAAAGCAAGAAGGGTAACTATATAATGATAAACGGATCAATTCAGCAGGTTGATAAAACAATTATAAATATCTGTGCACCCAACTCTACAGCTCTCAAGTATATAAAGCAAATATTCATAAATCTAAAGGAACAGAAAAAAATGCAATACATTAATAGTAGGGGGCTTTAACACCCCACTATCAGTAACGGACAGATAATCCAGACAGAAAGTCAACAAAGGAATAGCAAAGTTAAACTATATGTTGTATTATATAGATTTATACTATAGTATAGTATACTATATCTATACTATATAGATCTAATAGTTAGAGCTAACTGACCTTTACAGAACATTTTACCCAACTGCTGTAGAATACACTTTTTTTTCAGCACATGACCTATTCTCCAGAATAGATATTTTAGGCCATAAATTCAGTCTGTGCAAATTTTAAAAAAATACATAAATAATATCAAGCGTCTTTTCTGATCACAATAGAATAAAACTGGAGACCAGGAACCTCGAAATCAGGAACAAACTAAAAATCAGGAATAAAACTAGAAATCAGGAAAACATACAAACACATGGAGATAAATAACATGCTCCTGAATGACCAATGTCTTCATGAAGAAATTAAGAAATATTTACACATTTCTTGAAACAAATAAACATGGAAATACAATACATAAAAATCTATGGGATATGGTAAGAGCAGTATTAAGAGAAATGTTTATGGCAATAAATGCCTATATTAAAAAAGTAGAAAGTCATCAAATAAATAACTCAATGATGCACCTCAAGGAAGTAGGAAAGCAGGATAAAAAAGAAATTCAAAGTTAGTAGTAGGAAAAATTATAAAGCTCAGAGCAGAAATAAATGAAATTGAGACTTAAAAGAATTAAAAAATACAAAAAGCCAATGAAATGAAAAGTTGGTTTCTTGAAAAGTTAAAAAAAATTTACAAACCTTTTGCTAACTAAAAAGAAAATGAGATAAGAACCAAATAAAATAAATCCAAAATAAAAAGGTGACATAAAAACTGAGATTTTAGAAATATAAAGAATCATTAGAGACCATTATGCACAAATGTAAGCCAAAAAATTGAAATACCTAGAAGAAATGAATAAATTCTTGGACACATACAACTCATCAATATTGAAACATGAATAAACAGAACACCTCAACAAACCAATAATGAGTAACAAGATTGAAGGCATAATAAAAACTCTCTCATCAAAGAGAAGCCCAGGACCTAAAGAATTAGCGGTTGAATTCTACCAAACATTTATGAATAACTAATGACAGTCCTACTCAAACTCTTCAAAAAAGAAAAAACTAGAAGAGGAGAGAATATTTACAAACTTAATCTACATGACAGCATTACCCTGATACTAAAACCAGACAAAGACTCAACAACAAAGGAAAACTATAAGCCATCGTCACTGATGAATGTAGAGACAAAAGTCCTTAACAAAATTCTAGCAAACCAAATTCAATAATACATTAAAAAGTTATTTACCCATGATCAAGTGAGATTGTGAGATTCATCACAGGGATACAAGGATGATTCAACATATGCAAATTAACAAATATGACAGATCACATTAACAGCATCAACAAAACATATGTAATTATTTGTATTGATAGCAAAAAAGCATTTGATAAAATTCAACATCTCTTTATGATAAAAACCCTTGTGAAACAAATATAGGAGCAACACATCTCAAAATAATAAAGGCCATATATGATAAACCCATGGCTAACATCATACTGCACAGGGAAAAATTGAAGGCCTTTCTTCTGAAGACTGGAACAAGCCAAAAATTCCCACTTTCACCTCTATTATTCAACATAAAACTGGAAGTCCTGGCCAGAGCAATTAGGCAAGAGAAAGAAATAAAGGACATCCAGTCTGAAAAGGAAGTCAAATTAGCCTTTTTCACAGACAACATGATTTTATACTGCATAACTGGATAACCATGTCCAGAAGAATGAAACTGGACCCCTACCTTTCACCAAACTCAAAATATTATTCAAGATGGATTAAAAATTTCAATGTAAGTCTGCAAACTGTAAAAACCCTAGAAGAAAACCTAGGAAATACACATTTGACATTGGCTGTGGCAAAGAATATATGGCTAAGTCCCCAAAAGCAACTGCAACAAAAACAAACATTGACCTAATTTTTAAGTGGGACCTGATTAAAGAGCATCTGCACAGCAAAAGAAACGATCAACAGAGTTAACAGACAACTTAGAGAATGGAAGAAAATATTTACAAACTATGCACCCAGTAAAGGTCTTATGTCCAGAATCCATAAGAGACTTAAACAATTCAACAAGCAAAACTCTAATAACCCGATTAAAAAATGGGCAAAGGACATGAACAGACAATTCTCAAGAGAAGACATGCAAGTGGCCAGCAAACATATTTAAAAATGCTCTTCATCATTAATCATAAGAGAAATGCAAATCAAAACCACAGGGAGATGCCACCTCACACCAGTTAAAAAGTCTATTATTAAAAATTAAAAAACAATGTTGGTATGTTGGTGAGTCTGCAGAGAAAAGGGAATGTTTATACACTTGATGGGAATGTAAATTAGTGTAATCACTGTGGAAAGCAGTTTGAGGATTTCTCAGAGAACTTAAAATAAAACTACCATTTAGTCCAACAATCCCATTATTGGGTATATATCCCAAAGGAAAATAAGTCTTTCTACAGAAAAGACCCATGCACTACTTGTATGTTCACTGCCATGATATTCACAACAGCAAAGA
The DNA here is from genome assembly GCF_028885625.2 of Pongo pygmaeus. Classification (NCBI taxonomy): domain Eukaryota; kingdom Metazoa; phylum Chordata; class Mammalia; order Primates; family Hominidae; genus Pongo; species Pongo pygmaeus. The sequence continues at coordinate 12,399,915 of NC_085930.1, read as the reverse complement.
CATGAAATCAGTGCCTATCAATGGTGTTTGGATAAATAAATTGTGGTACATATACACCATGGAATACTATGTAGCCATAAGAAAAAATAAAATCATGTCATTTGCAGCTACATAAATGCAGCTGGAGGACATCATTCTAAGCAAATTAATGCAGGAAAAAAATACCATATTTTCTCACTTACAAGTGGGAACAAAGCATTGAGTACACCTGGGCATAAAGATAGGATCAATAGACACTGCACCTACTATAGGGGAGAGGGAGGGAGGGGCATGGGCTGAAAAACTATCTTTTGGTTATTAAGCTCACTACCTGTGTGACAGGATCATTCTTATCCCAAATTTCGGCATCAGGCAATATTCCCACATAACACACCTGCACATGTGTGTTATGTCAAATCTAAAATAAAACTTGAAATTAAAAACAAAAATTAGTATTATTCAGTTACATCAGCAAAAAATCTGAAAAAAATCAAGAAACTGTTACCCTTTATAATAGTTACAAAAAACATAATACCTAGGAATCAATCTGACCAAAGAAGTGAAAGATCTATACGAGGATTACTATAGGACTCTGATGAAATAAACAGGACATACAAAAAATCAAAGATATTGTGTGCTTGTGGATTGGAAGAATTAATATTTTTAAAATGACAAAAATACCCAAAGCAATTAATCGATTCAATGTAATCCTTATCAAAATACCAGTGACATTCTTCCCAGAAATAGAAAAAAAAATTGTTAAGTCTCTATGGAATCATAAAAGACCCTAACTAGCCAAAGCCATCCTGTGCAAAACGAACAAAACTAGAAGCATAATACCAGACCTCAAAATTTACTACAAAGCTGTAGTAACTAAAATAGCATGCTAATGACATAAAAAGAGACACATAAACCAATGGAACAGAATAGAGAATCCAGATACACTGTGTGCTTTTGTGTGGGTTGTTTGTTTGTTTGTTTAAGAGACTGGCTCTTGCTCTGTTACCCTTGCTGGAGTACAGTAGCATGATTGTAGCTCATGGCAGCCTTGAACTCCTGGACTCAAGTGACCTTCCTATCTCAACTTCCCAAGCAGCTGGGACTGCAGGCATGTGCCACCACACCTCGAGATCTCAAATATAAATCCACACATTTACAACCTACTCATCTTTGACAAAGTCACCAAGGGTATACGATGGAGCAAAGAAAGTCTTTTCAATAAACAGTGCTTGGAAAACTGTGTAACTAAAAGTGGAAGAATAAAACTGAACTCCAATCTCTCACGATACACAAAAATCAAAACAAAATAGATTAAAGATTTAGATGTATGACTGAAACTATGACACTACCAGAAGAAAATATTCCAGGATATTGGTCTGCACAGTGTTTTTTTTGTGTGTGTGTGTGTGTGTGTGCGTGTGTGTGTATGCGTGTGTGCGTGTGTGTAAGATCTCAAAAGCACAAGCAATCAAAACAACCCTGGATAGTTTGTATTGTATTAAGCGAAATAGCCAATGTTAAGCACATTTTATTAAGCTAAATAGCTTCTGCACATCAAACTAAACATTCATAAAGATAAATGACTTATTACTAAGCCTTGAGTTTGACACAAAATATTAAATATGAAAGTCAACAAAGTGAAGAGAAAACTCACAGAATGGGAGAAAACATTTACAAACTATCCATTTGACAAGGGGTAAAAAACAAGAAGATATACGGAGCTCCAACAACTTAATAGCAAAAAACACAATAATATGATCTAAAATGGGCAAAAAGTCTAACTAGATATTTCTCCAAACAAGGCAGACAAATGGTCAACAGGTATATTTAAAAATGCTCCACATCACCAATCATCAGAGAAATGCAAATTAAAACCACAATGTGAAATTATCTCACTCCAGTTAAAATGGCTATTATTAAAAAGACAAAAAATAACAGATGTTGGTGAGGATGTTGAGGAAAGAGAACTATTAAAAATCATTGGTAGGGATGTAAATTTGCAAAATCACCATGGATATTAGTATGGAGATTCCTCAAAAAATTAAAAATAGAACTACCATATAACAGCACAATCCCATTGCTGCGTACATATTTTAAAAAAAGAAAATCAACATATCAAGGAGTTATCTGTACTTCCATATTTATTGCAGTACTATTTACAATAGCCAAAATGTGGAATCAAATGCTTATCAATGGATGAATGAATTGATTTAAAAAGTTGGTATATAAGAAATTAAATAGAATAAACTTCTGCCATTTACAGCAATATGGATGGAATTGGAAGCCATTACATTAAGTGATATAAGCCAAGAACAGAAAGACAAATATCTCATGTTCTCACTCATGTGGGGAAGCTTAAAAACTGGATTCATGATGATGAAGAAGCGTGATGGCTACCAGAGGCTACAAATGGAAGGAATGAAGGTGGCATAAGGGGAAGAAAGGGTATGTTTATTTATTACCACTGAATTGTGCATTTAAAAATGGTAGAGAGGGTAAATTAAAAATTAACATTAAAAAAATAAAAACACATTAAGCAAGGGATTTGTGAAGCTACAAATTGGAAGAATGTATAAACATTCCACATATTTGAAAAAGGATCATAATTACAATAGTATAACTTTTACGATTTTGGAAGACACACAAATTTCATTTCATACTTAAGCAGGACTTCAAATAGATCTAATTTGCCAATAAACATAGGAAAATTTGCTCAGTATTGTTATTCATTTTAAATTAAAAACACAGTTGTTTATACATACACCTCTACCAAAAGGGCTAAGGCTATTAAGTTTAAAACCTGTTACTGAGAGTGTGCAGTAATTGCAATTTATTCATTATTGGTGTAATTATAAAATTGTAAAATTAAATTGGAAAACTATTTGGTAATGTTTGATGTAGTCATCTGTATAGTTTTCCTATGACCCAGCAATTCTGTTTTTAGGTTTTTATAAGAATAATGAGTGTCTATGTTTATATAATGGCTTGTTCGAGAATGTTCAGAAAAGTTTTATTTAAAATAACCCAAATTAGAAGCAATTCAAATGTCCACCAAAAGAGAAAAGCCACATTTTATAATATTCACACAACAGAACACTTCACAGCAATAAAATATCCTGCTATTCGTATGTGCAGCTACATTATTTAATATGTAATATTTATGAAGCTGATATTACTGTAAATATTTATGTCAATTCCTCTCTTTCTAGGGTCCAAAAAAATCATTGATAAAATACTAAAGTTCTATTTAGAGTAGAGGAAAGCCACTCTAAATGTACAGTGGCATATAGATTTTTACATATATATTTTTATTTGACACATAAACATTTGACATATAGATATTTATTTGACATATAGATTTTTATTGACCATGCCATAGTAATTGATAAATATATTATCCAAGGTTCAGTATATCTACTATACTTTTTTAAAACTGAAAATTCATAAAGACAAATGAGTTATTATTAAGCCTTGAGTTTGACACAAAATATTAAATATGAAAGTTAAAGGCAGAAATGTCAAATCCAAGGTGTAGTAAAACTTCTGAAACATATTAGAAAAATTAGTTTATAATTTTAAAAACAATATGCAGAATATAAAACATGGAGTGAATAATTCAATGGAAATAAATATTTAAATATTTTGAAATGTGGTAAAAAGCAATGGTTTAAAAATGTAGTACAGGCAAAATTAAACTTTAAAAGAATGTGTCTAATAATTTAAAATTTTAGGACAGATGAATTACTAATGAATACATGAGATATTAAGTCAGAAATGGCTCTAACAGAAGTAATTTGGTGAATGATATATTCTTTAATTAAGGAAGTTGATAAACCAGTGAAAATAAACCCAAATTCTTCAATTGATTCAAAATGGCATCAGAAAACTTCACTTAAATCTCTTTCCCATTTTTCCAAAGAACTGTATGTTTCACATCAATTTTTATTATATTGATTTTAAAATATAGGTACAGTACTGTGTTTCTAAAAGAAGAAATACATTCTGAGAAGTGCATCATTAGGTGATTTTGTTTTTGTGCAGACATCTTGGAGTCTAGTTACACAAACCTAGATTGTATAGTCTACTACACACCTAGGTTATATGGTATAGACCATTGCTCCTAGGCTACATACCTGTACAGTATGTTACTGTATTGGATAGCGCAGACAATGTTAACACAATGGTATTTGTATCTAAACATATCTAAATATAGAAAGGGTATAATAAAATATGATATAAAAGATAAAAGGTGGTACACTGCATAGGGCACTTACATGAATTAAGCTTGCTGGACTGGAAATTGCTCTGAGTCAGTGAGTGAGTGGTGAGTAAATGTGAAGGCTGAGGATATAACCGCACACTGCTATAGACTTTATAAACACCGTACATTTAGGCTACACTAAATTTACAAACAAATAGTTTTCTTTCTCCAATAATAAATTAACCCCTATTTCTGGAATTTTTTATTTTATAGACAATTTTTTTAACTTTTTGGCATTTTGTAATAACACATAGCTTAAAACACAAACACACTATATCTCTGTACAAAACCGTTTTTCTATTCTTATAATATTTTTTAATTTTTAAATTGTTCTATTTATTTATTTATCGATTTTTACTTTTAAAAACTTTTCAAATAAAAACCAAGAAACAAATATACACATTAGCCTTGACGTACACAAGGCAAAGATCACTGATATCATTTTCGTCCAACTCCCCGCCTTGTCCCACTTGAAGGTCTTCAGTGGCACTAGCATGCACAGTGCTGGCATCTCTTATAACAGCAATGTCTCCTTTTGGAATACCTCCTGAAAGGCCTGCCTGAGGCTGTTTTACAGTTAACTTAAAAAAATAATAAGAAGAGGGCCAGGCGCGGTGGCTCATGCCTGTAATCCCAGCACTTTGGGAGGCCGAGGGGGTGGGGGGTGTGGATCACAAGGTCAGGAGTTCAAGACCAGCCTGGCCAAGACGGTGAAACACCGTCTCTACTAAAAATACAAAAAAATTAGCCGGGCGTGGTGGTGGGTGCCTGTAATCCCAGCCACTCGGGAGGCTGAGGCAGAGAATTGCTTGAACCCAGGAGGCAGAGGTTGCAATGAGCCGAGTCGTGCCACTGCACTCCAGCCTGGGCGACAGAGCGAGACCCGTCTCAAAAAAAAAAAAAAAAAAGAAGAATATACTTTACAATAATGATAAAATGTAGTATAGTAAATACATAAACTGGCAACATAGTCATTTGTTATCCTTATCGTATGTGCCACACTTTTATTTAATATATGACTGGCAAAATAGTAGGTTTGTTTACACCACCATCACCACGAAAGCATGAGTAATGTGTTGTGTTCCAATGTTACGATGGCCAAAATGTCAATAGGTGAGAATTCCTGTGGTCTTATTGGACCACTGTTGTATTTGCAGTCCTTCATTGACAAAACATTTTTATGCGGTACGTGACTGTATATGAACTTGGAACTATAAAAAGTATATAAAACTAGATTGCAGAAACGAAAATCTGTTTAGTTTCTACATTCATCATTCATTTTTATGTTTATTTCTTTTTTGATATGAACCAAATCAATCTATGATATTTGCTGAGGCCTGAAGGAAAGAATAAAACCTTCTGGGGAACAATTGCTTATAATCACTTTGTCACTGTGCAGTAACACTAAATGGGGTTCTTCATGCTCCTTCAGTTACACTGACACATTAAATAAAAATCTATGAACTTTACTTCTTATGACCATTTCCAGGATAGTCTTTATGTTTTGAAAAACCATCAGATAAGAATAGTTCCCCAGATGTCTTACAAAGTGGCTATTAGCTCTTTCTGTGCAATAAATCTCTAAAAAACAAAGGCAATGATTTTCAGGAAAACTTATTAGAAACATCCATTTCAAATAGCTTACATTTAAATCACAATTTCTGTTTCACCAAGTTGAAATTCTGTATACAAAGTACAATATCAATAATTGAGTGAGTGAAATATGTCTTTTATTAGTTAAATCCTGAACAAATTGTAAACTCAGTTTTCTCGATGTTTTTAACTCAGGTTACCTCTCTATCTCTTTCTTGCTCTCTTTCTCTCCCCTCTCTCTATATGTATAGTTTTACACATAAATACACACAAACACACATACAGACTCGTTTCTCATTCTTTTTTTTTAATTTGGGAAACTACAACATCCATATACCAACCAACCATATTGAACAAATGTTTATATTGACCCTAGTAGTTTCAGAGTTAAAATATTACAGGCATCATTAAAAAATCTTTTGCAGCCGGCCATGGCTGCTCACGCCTGTTATCTCAGCACTTTGGGAGGCTGAGACAGGAGGATTGTTTGAGGCCAGGAATTCAAGGCCAGCCTAGGCAACATAGAGAAGCTCTGTCTGACCAAAAACAAACAAACAAACAAATAAACAAACAAACAACAAATACCAAAAACCTTTGATGGTGTATTAGTCCATTTTCACACTGCTACAAAGAATTACCCGAGACTGGGTAATTTACGAAGAAAAAAGTTTTAGTTGACTCACAGTTCCACATGACTGGGTGGGCCTCAGGAAACTTACAATCACCGCAGAAGGCAAAGGGGAAACAAGGCACGTCTTAAACGACAGCAGGAGTGAGAGGGGTGGGGGGAAGTGACACACTTTTAAACCATCAGATCTTGTGAGAACTCACTCGCTATCATGAAAACAGCATGGGGGAAATCCACCCACACGATCCAATCACCTCCCACCAGGATCCTTCCTTGACATGTGTGAATTACAATTTGAGATGATATTTGAGTGGGGAGTGGGGACACAGAGTCAAACCATATCAAATGCTATTATACATTCCATTTTCTATACTATAATTTCAGTAATAACCACTATACTCAAGTTGCTATTCATCCTTTCCAAATAACATTTTTTAAACTTTTTACTATGTGTCTCTGTATATATGTGTGTCTCTATAAGCAAGCGATATAACACTTTGATTAGTTATTTTCCTATCCATATGTCATTTTTGTTTTGTAATAATAGTTTTTAATTTATTTTTGTTATCTTAATACAGTGCTTTGAGCTCCCAATTTATTGTAGAAAATAAGCAGAATAGTACTCATTCTTGTTTTTTACCAGAAACATATCACAATTCAATAAAAAGGCATTTTCTACATTTTCATAAACATCTTTCATCACATCGTAATTTGCCTAGTATTCCTATTTTGTTAAGAATGTTATCAAGAACATCTTGAAACGTTGCAAATACTTTTTCTCAATCTATTATATTATCATACGACACTTCTATTTTACTATGTGTTGGAAAATAGCATTATCTATTCTTGCATTTCTAAAATATATCTTATTTGGTGATGACATAATGTTATCATCTTTGTTGTTTTTAAATACATAGTTAGATTTGTTTTGTTAATATTTCAATGTGTATTTATGCTCATAAACATGATTGGACTGTACTTATTTGATACTCTTATCAATCTCCTTTTGTGATATCAAGGATATTTAGTTTTAGGAATTAGATGACAGATTTCTCTGACTGCTTCAAGTTTTGGAAAGCCTTTGGTGAAGAGAAAGATTGTTTTGTTTTTTTTCTTTAAATTTGTGTATAATAGTCTAGTGATATTTTAATTTTTTATAAGGCAGAGCATTTTGAGAGAATATATATTAAAATTATACAGATGATACTTAGTTTTAGGTATAATCATATGTTCTACTTTTAGGAACTGAATTTAGCACTAAAATATATTTATTTCCTCTTTTCTGAGATGTATTTTGATAATTTTTATTCTAAGTCTGTACCATATGTAAGTTATACGTTGTTTTTTATTTCCCACAATATAAGGGAAAAATACTCATAATTATCCTAATCTTATTAAGACCATGTGGCTTTATCTGGTGTTTATATAACTACTTTATTTCACTACTCCTTCCATCCTTCATTGCCCTCAGCAAGCACCTCAGTTGATCCTGGATTCTTACCTAGGGTGGTGATCAAACCATAATTCCTGGATTATTAGCATTCCTCTCTGATTTGGACAGTTATAGTTTTTCATTGACTTCAAATATAAACCCTGGGAGGAACAGGAGGTGCCCTATGAAATTTCTCACATTCTATATCAACTTCTTTATCAATTCAGTCTCTCCTTATTAGCCACGATCAACCTCAGCCCCCTCAGCTAGTCCACAACCCCTATCTTTGACTGTTGACTCAGAAACTGGAAGAGCAAAATGTTCCAAAGTGGGGAGATCTCAATATCCAGTTCAATTGTGTCCTTTTCTTTCATTTTGGTGAAAGATTTTCACTCTTCTTTAACATTTTGTTTATACAAATTTATGGGATAAAAGTGTAATTTTATTACATGAATAAATTGTGTAGTGGCGAAGTCAGGGATTGTAGTGTATCCGTCACTGAAATAATGTACATTTTACTCATTAAGTTATTTCTCATCAACCACCCCCTCCCATCCTCCTGCCTTTTCAAGTCTCCATTGTCTGTCATTCCACACTTACATCCACGTGTACACATTATTTAGCTACCACTTATAAATGAGAACATGCTATATTTGTGTTCCTGTATCTGAGTTATTCCACTTAAGATAATGGCCTCTAGTTCCATCCATCTTGTCTCCAAATACATTATTTCATGATTTTTTTACTGTATAGTATTTTATTAGGTATATACACAACATTTTCTTTATCTAGTGGACACTTAGGTCGATTCCAAGTTTTTGCTAGTGAGAATAATGCTGTAATAAATATACAAGTGCATATATATTTATATATATATATATAGCCTTTGGGTTCGATATCCAGTAGTAGGATTTCTGGAACAAATGGTAGTTTTTTGAGAAATCTCTATACTGTTTTCCAGAGACATTGTACTAATTTACATCCCTACTAACATCTGTTATTTTTTTCTTTTTAATTATAGTCATTTGATTGGTGTAAGATTATATCACTGTTTTAATTTGCATTTCTCTGGTGATTAGTGATGATAATGTTTTCTTAACTTTTTTGGTCATTTTTATGGCTTCTTTTGAAAAATGTCTATTCATGTCTTTTGCCAAGTTGTCAATAGGATTATCTGTTTTTTGTTGTTGTTGAGTTGAGTTCTTTGCAAATTCAGTATATTAGTCCCCTATTGAATATATAGTTTGCCAATATTCCTCCTATTCTGCAGGTTGTCTATTCACTCTGTTGATTATTATTATTAGCTTTGGAAAAGCTTTTAAGTTTAGTTAATTCCCATTTGTCTATTTTTGTTTTTATTGCCTATGCATTTAATTTCTTAGTAATGAATTATTTACCGACACCGATGTCTAGAAAAGTTTTTCTTTTAGCATTTTACCGTTTTAGGTCTTACATTTTAAGTCTTTAATCCATCTTGAGTTGATTTTTTTTTTTATATGTGAGAGATAGGGTCCAGTTTTATTCTACTATGTATGAGAATCCAATTTTCCTGGCACCATTTTTTGAAAACAATGTGTTTTACCCAGTGTATTATTTTCGTCAATTTGTAAAAAATCTGTTAGCTGTAACTTTGTTTCCGGGTTCTCTATTCTGTTCCATTGATCTATGTGACTATTTTAATACCTGTACCATGCTGTTTGGTTACTATAAGCTTGTAGTGTAATTTGAAGCCAGGTAATGTGATGCTTCTAGAACTGAGACCTCTCCATTGTTCTGTAACAATATTACTGCACGCTTAGTGGCTGAAAACAACATATATATATATATATATTTTTTTTTGGTCTCACAGTTTCCAAGAGTCATAACCCAGGAACTGCTTAGCTGGCACCAGTTTTTAGGGACTCACAAAGCTTCAATCAAGGTATTGGTCAGGGCTTGGTTTGCATATGAGGGCTTGACTGAAGAAGAACATGATTCCTCACTCGTGGTTGTTGGCAGAGTTCAGTTCCTTCTTGTTATACAATTGAGGACTGAAGTTTATTGCTAGCTGTTTAATAGAGGCCATCCTTAACTCCTTTTCTTCAGTGCCTGGAAGCCAGCAAAGATTTTTTTTGCCAAATGGTGTCACCCAACATGTCAGCTTACTTTTTCACAGCTATCCGTAGAAGGAAAGACTCTAAGAAAACAAGTGCTACCATCATATTAAAAGTAATAGTAATCAGATAATCACCAAAACTTAATAATGTATATTCTATCATATTTGCCTTTTTCTATTGGTTAGGAGCAAGTCACAGTCCCCTCCATACTCAAAGAGAAGGAATCACACAAACACATGCAAACCAAGAGGAACAGGGCCACCTTCAAAACCTGTCTGCCATGATACACACAAATATATATTTCCATATCTATATATACACACACACACACACACGTAATATACATATATACTTACTTTTATATCAAAACATGCAGATATCTGTAAGATCTATACTTGAAAAGAGTTTTTTTTTAATAAACTGTTCCTTTTATCTTTGAAATGATTTATTTCTTACCATATGACACATTTTCCCTTAAAGACATCTTTGCTGCTAATGACCTTACTACACTAGCATACTTTTAATTCATCTTGTTTCATCTCTTTACTTTCATTTTTTTGGGTCATGTTTCAGTAACATGTAAATAGTATATAGGTCACATTAGATTTCTTTAAATTTAATCTGTGAATTTATGTCTTATAGATAACTTTAACCCTTTATTTTTGAAGGCTATTATATTATGTGGCATGTTACTAAATGTTTATATTACCAATATTTTGGTAAAATTTTATGTTGTGTTATTATAACTAGTAAGCTTTATTTTCTTTTACCCCATTTTTCTTTCACTGTTGGTATATATACATTATGTTTTGAATAGTCCTTTAAAGACATAAAAGTTTAACATCTTTACTTGCAATTTAATCATTATTTTTTCTTTCTTAATACAGTAGTGACAATATTTTACCTTTTATTCTCAGCTATCAACACTTTTACATTTTCTTAAATTAGTCATTTTACATAAATTTTCATAGAAAACTATTATTTAAAATGACCTATATATTGACCAAATTTTTTGGCTTATTCATATTTCTTATACTTCCATATATATTTATGGTTTTGGTTTATTTCTCATTTATGTACATAAGGAAATAAGCACTCTGTGTTTTTATTTATAAAATATATTTAATTCCTGTGTGTTTTTGAAGTTCCATGGGAGATGATTATTTTTTCAAATTTAGTACATATTTTAACTTTTTATTATCATGTTTGTTTTTCTCATATGTATGTATTCGTTAAAATTATCACTATTTTGCCACCCTTTAAGTGGTGTTACATGGTGTTGGTCAGAAGATACAGTGATGTCAGTGATACTGGAACACTTTTTTTGTGTCGAGACTTCTTACTTGGAGTTCCTAAACCACCCACAAGGAGATAGGAGGAAAGACTAATGCTTCAATGTCTCTTGGGTATAATATCTTCCCATCTGTGATGGCTAATATTGAGTGTCAACTGGACTGGATTAAAGGATGCAAAGTATTGTTCCTGAGTATCTGTGACAGTGTTGTCAAAGGAGATTAATATTTGAGTCAGTGGACTGGGAGAGGCAGACTCACCCTCAGTCTGGGTGGGCACCATCTAATCATTCGTCAGCATGGCCAGAATAAAAGCAGGAGCAAGAACGTGGAAAGCCTGGACTGGCTAAGTCTTCTGGCCTCCATCTGTCTTCCATGCTGCCTGCTTCCTGCCCTCAAACATCACACTCCAAGTTCTTCAGCTTTTGGACTCTTGGACTTACACTAATGATTTGCAGGGTCTCTTGGGCCTTTGGCCACAGACTGAAGGCTGCACTGTCAGCTTCCCTATTTTAGAGATTTGGGGACTCAGACTGGCTTTCTGGCTCCTCAGCTTGCAAGACAACCTATTGTGGGACTTCATCTTGTGACTGTGTGAGTCAATACTCCCAATAAACTCCCCTTCATGTGTGCATGTATACGTATATGCATGCATGTATATATATATATATATATATATATATATATATATATATATATATACACACTATTAGTTCTATCCATCTAGAGAACCCTAACTAATACACCATCCAAATACCTAACATGGATATAAACTTAATAACCACTTGTCTGAGCTATTGAGATACCTTTTACAGTTTCTGTTAACCACAAGTGTTTTGAGGTATAAGTTATAGATAGAAAAGATCTTATAAATGCCTATATAGAAAATCTATACTCATTACTTTCTATTATAGATGTAAAGTCTTCACATTCTTTTGTCTTTCTCATGTTTTACTAAACAACTACACATTTACTCTTTAATTTTACTATTCTTACTTAACACTTTAATAAGAATAGCCCAATCTTATTATAACAGAGTGGAAATACTAGATAATTTATCTTGCTATTCTTTCCAAAATATTTTATCTTTCACGAAGAACCCTCTTGATGGGAGATTTCTTATCTGTTAAATATGAATATTTTTATTTTTGATTCCTTTGAAAAATTTTCCATCTTTCACACTTCTTTTAGGGTATGATTTTCCTTATAATTGTGCACATTTTTTTCTCTAATCCATGTATAACAGCTCCTGTTGTTTCCTCATCCCATTAGGAACAGCAAGCTTTACTTTTATTGCTTCCCACACTAAGAACACCTTCCGACCACACAGGAACTATGTGGGCTCCCAAGGCTTCTTTAAATATATACAGAACACCATATCTTTTGTCAAATTCTCCTACACTGATCTGCTATACATAGTTGCTATTTTACTTTTGATTTTTCGCATGTATTTTCATGGAACTTAGATTTTTGTATTATTAGCAAGAGACTTGTATTTTTTATAACATAAATGGGAATAAACCATGTTTATAGAACTATATACATTATGTAAGTGCAGTGATATTTTAAAGTAATATTGTTTCTAAATATCTGTGGTAATTTCATCAAATTATTTAATTTATAACTATACACTATATATAATATATAAATGATGCATTGATATATGTTGTAACTATCACCAAATGATTGTAAAAAATAAAGAACCACAATATATTCTTGTCATTCATGACTGTTATATTCTATAAAGTGACTGTGAACATTTAATTTGCAAATACACAACCATTACTCCAAGAAAAAATACAGAGTTAGGTTCCTAAGGACCTTTGGTCAAATATTCATCTACTGCTCAATATTTAACCTGGTTGTATATGTGTTTCTGTTTAAAGACACCATATTTAATATATCTCATTGGTTAATTAATATTGAAATCATGGCCAACACCATTATAACTCATACCTGAAGGAATCTTACTAACACACGGATTTTCTCTATAGGAAACATCGTAGCTTTCTTGTGCTTAGAAATATTAGACTGCTCCAGTACTATGCTTGGGTACTATTTAGTAATCACATGAAGAGAAAAATGCAAAATGTGGAAAACATGGCATTAGACTGCAAAAGGGACATATTTAAGGTATGAGAACTAAAACAAGAAGGCGGAGTGTCACCTTGTGCGAACTCAGCTGAAAATGTGCATGTCTGTTGGTTCAAATTTCTCCCTGTTCTGCATATGTTCACGATGACCATGAATGTGCCATGAGTACTGACTGCTGGAGTTACAGATACATTTTAGTAAGATAATTTGTAAATATTTATTCCATCAATTATAAGGATTGACTGCACTTATTTGAATTTATCTAATTATAAAATGCTTCTAATTGCCTGAAACTAGATGATCAGATATGAGAGTTTATCATAACCTTATATGTTGACAAACTAAAATGATTTTAAAAACAAAATTATCCAAATAATTCAAGCTTTTAACCTAAATGAAAATAAAATTGCTATAATAGTGAAGAAAATCAGAAGAAAATTATTAGCAACCAGCTTGCTTATCTTTTTTTGTACTGTTTTAACTAGTATAAACTCATATATTTTTCTCTGTGGTGAAGTTTTTCCTTCCCACTTGACATGATTGCTATACAAATTATTGGGCAATTGTAACAAATTTCTGTTCTCTGTACTAGATGCTTAAATGAAAACAAATTAAATTTATTTTTAATTTTTGTGCACTTTGCGTCAACATGATTGTGAGACTTGCTAAGACACTGAATGTTTAGGTTGCAAAGTTTGGTTACCTTAAATTATAATAGGCACTATCAAATTTCTTTTTAAAATAATCTTTCCAATATAACTTCAACTTTCAGTGAGTACAATTTCTTATTGATTCAAATCCACTCGAATGTTTCATGTTTTCAAAATCTTTTAAAAGTGTTCTATCTGTGTGTGGGAGTTGTAATTTTTGTTTTTGTAATTAGTACTAGTGGATTTGAGCATTTTCTTATGTAAAAAATGGCCCAAAACAACAAAAATAAGATTATGGCCAATAATTTCAATGAATTGAGATATTATGTTATATATATGCATAGAATTATACAAATTAATATTAAGTTTATCAAGTAAATAAATATATAATTCAAAGTATATGAAAGCAGGAAAAGTACAAAATTGGAAGAAAATGTGAAGAAGAATTTTGATTTCTTTTTGGATTACTGTACTGTGCTAGTTTTTTTTTTTTTTTTTTTTTTTTGCATTGCTATAAAAACTACCTGTTGCTGGGTAATTTTTAAGGAAAAGAGGTTTAATTGGCTTATGGTTCTGCAGACTCGACAAGCATGACACTAACATTTGCTCGGCTTCTAGTGAGGGCCTCAGGAAGCTTATAATCACGGAGAAGGTGAAAAGGAAAGCTGGTGTATCACATGATGAGAGAGGGGCAAGAGAGCAAGAAGGGAGGTTTCACACACATTTAAGCAACCAGATATCGCAAGAAAGTACTCACTATCAGGAGGACAACACCAAGCCATTCCTGAGGGATCCACCCCAATAGTCCAAACATCTCCCACCAGGCCCCACCTCCCGCAGTGGGGATTGTACTTCAACAAGAGATTTGGAGGGGACAAGCATCCTATAAGCAAAAAAGCAATTGATTCAGTAATTGATATCCTATATATATCCAATATGTATCAATTACTGAATCAATTGCTTTATTGCTTATAGGACTTTTCATATATTTTATATTTTCCTGAGAGTGACATAATTGAGGTAATTTACATTTTTTAGTAATTTGTCTATTTCATACGTAAAAGCTTTTTATAATTACATATTTCAAGATATTTAAATTAGTGTCATTTTTTTCATCTCCAATATTGGTTATTTATCCTTCCTGTTCTCCTCCCACCCCCTACATTTGCTCTTGGTTAGTCTTTCCCAAGGTTTATTTCTTAAGATTTTCAATCAAATAGCACTTGACTTTATCCATGTTCTTACATGCTTGATCTGTCTCATTACTGCTTAATCCAATCAATTTTATTTCCTTTCTTCAAACTTCTTTAGGTTTAAGTAACATGTATGGTCCCTAATTTCCTGAATTTGATGCTTATGTCACTCAGTTTTATTTATTTTTCTTTTTCTTTTTATTTTTTTTCTTTTTATTATTATTATTATTATTATTATTATTATTATTACACTTTAGGCTCTATGGTACATGTGCGCAACATGCAGGTAAGTTACATATGTATACATGTGCCATGCTGGTACGCTGCACCCACCAACTCGTCATCTAGCATTAGGTATATCTCCCAATGCTATCCCTCCCCCCTCCCCCCACCCCACAACAGTCCCCAGAGTGTGATGTTCCCCTTCCTGTGTCCATGTGTTCTCATTGTTCAATTCCCACCTATGAGTGAGAATATGCGGTGTTTGGTTTTTTGTTCTTGCGATAGTTTACTGAGAATGATGATTTCCAATTTCATCCATGTCCCTACAAAGGACGTGAACTCATCATTTTTTATGGCTGCATAGTATTCCATGGTGTATATGTGCCACATTTTCTTAATCCAGTCTATCATTGTTGGACATTTGGGTTGGTTCCAAGTCTTTGCTATTGTGAATAATGCCGCAATAAACATACGTGTGCATGTGTCTTTATAGCAGCATGATTTATAGTCCTTTGGGTATATACCCAGTAATGGGATGGCTGGGTCAAATGGAATTTCTAGTTCTAGATCCCTGAGGAATCGCCACACTGACTTCCACAATGGTTGAACTAGTTTACAGTCCCACCAACAGTGTAAAAGTGTTCCTATTTCTCCACATCCTCTCCAGCACCTGTTGTTTCCTGACTTTTTAATGATTGCCATTCTAACTGGTGTGAGATGGTATCTCATTGTGGTTTTGATTTGCATTTCTCTGATGGCCAGTGATGGTGAGCATTTTTTCATGTGTTTTTTGGCTGCATAAATGTCTTCTTTTGAGAAGTGTCTGTTCATGTCCTTCGCCCACTTTTTGATGGGGTTGTTTGTTTTTTTCTTGTAAATTTGTTGGAGTTAATTGTAGATTCTGGACATTAGCCCTTTGTCAGATGAGTAGGTTGCGAAAATTTTCTCCCATTTTGTAGGCTGCCTGTTCACTCTGATGGTAGTTTCCTTTGCTGTGCAGAAGCTCTTTAGTTTAATTAGATCCCATTTGTCAATTTTGGCTTTTGTTGCCATTGCTTTTGGTGTTTTAGACATGAATTCCTTGACCATGCCTATGTCCTGAATGGTATTGCCTAGGTTTTCTTCTAGGGTTTTTATGGTTTTAGGTCTAACATTTAAGTCTTTAATCCATTTTGAATTGATTTTTGTATAAGGTGTAAGGAAGGGATCCAGTTTCAGCTTTCTACATACGGCTAGCCAGTTTTCCCAGCACCATTTATTAAATAGGGAATCCTTTCCCCATTTCTTGTTTTTGTCAGGTTTGTCAAAGATCAGATAGTTGTAGATATGTGGCATTATTTCTGACGGCTCTGTTCTGTTCCGTTGATCTATATCTCTGTTTTGGTACCAGTACCATGCTGTTTTGGTTACTGTAGCCTTGTAGTATAGTTTGAAGTCAGGTAGCGTGATGCCTCCAGCTTTGCCAAACTAAGCTTCATAAGTGAAGGAGAAATAAAATACTTTACAGACAAGCAAATGCTGGGAGATTTTGTCACCACCAGTCCTGCCCTAAAAGAGCTCCTGAAGGAAGCGCTAAACATGGAAAGGCACAACCAGTACCAGCCACTGCAAAATCATACCGAAATGTAAAGACCATCGAGACTAGGAGGAGACTGCATCAACTAACAAGCAAAATAACCAGCTAACATCATAATGACAGGATCAGATTCACACATAACAATATTAACTTTAAATGTAAATGGACTAAATGCTCCAATTAAAAGACACAGACTGGCAAATTGGATAAAGACTCAAGACCCATCAGTGTGCTGTATTCAGGAAACCCATCTCACGTGCAGAGACACACATAGGCTCAAAATAAAAGGATGGAGGAAGATCTACCAAGCAAATGGAAAACAAAAAAAGGCAGGGGTTGCAATCCTAGTCTCTGATAAAACAGACTTTAAACCAACAAAGATCAAAAGAGACAAAGAAGGCCATTACATAATGGTAAAGGGATTAATTCAACAAGAAGAGCTAACTATCCTAAATATATATGCACCCAATACAGGAGCACCCAGATTCATAAAGCAAGTCCTGAGTGACCTACAAAGAGACTTAGACTCCCACACATTAATAATGGGAGACTTTAACACCCCACTGTCAACATTAGACAGATCAATGAAACAGAAAATCAACAAGGATACCCAGGAATTGAACTCAGCTCTGCACCAAGCAGACCTAATAGACATCTACAGAACTCTCCACCCCAAATCAACAGAATATACATTTTTTTCAGCACCACACCACACCTATTCCAAAATTGACCATATACTTGGAAGTAAAGCTCTCCTTAATAAATGTAAAAGAACAGAAATTATAACAAACTATCTCTCAGATCACAGTGCAATCAAGCTAGAACTCAGGATTAAGAATCTCACTCAAAACCGCTCAACTACGTGGAAACTGAACAACCTGCTCCTGAATGACTACTGGGTACATAACGAAATGAAGGCAGAAATAAAGATGTTCTTTGAAACCAACGAGAACCAAGACACAACATACCAGAATCTCTGGGATGCATTCAAAGCAGTGTGTAGAGGGAAATTTATAGCACTAAATGCCCACAAGAGAAAGCAGGAAAGATCCAAAATTGACACCCTAACATCACAATTAAAAGAACTAGAAAAGCAAGAGCAAACACATTCAAAAGCTAGCAGAAGGCAAGAAATAACTAAAATCAGAGCAGAACTGAAGGAAATAGAGACACAAAAAACCCTTCAAAAAATAAATGAATCCAGGAGCTGGTTTTTTGAAAGGATCAACAAAATTGATAGACCGCTAGCAAGATTAATAAAGAAAAAAAGAGAGAAGAATCAAATAGATGCAATAAAAAATGATAAAGGGGATATCACCACCGATCCCACAGAAATACAAACTACCATCAGAGAATATTACAAACACCTCTACACAAATGAACTAGAAAATCTAGAAGAAATGGATAAATTCCTCAACACATACACCCTCCCAAGACTAAACCAGGAAGAAGTTGAATCTCTGAATAGACCAATAACAGGAGCTGAAATTGTGGCAATAATCAATAGCTTACCAACCAAAAAAAGTCCAGGACCAGATGGGTTCACAGCCGAATTCTACCAGAGGTACAAGGAGGAGCTGGTACCATTCCTTCTGAAACTATTCCAATCAATAGAAAAAGAGGGAATCCTCCCTAACTCATTTTATGAGGCCAGCATCATCCTGATACCAAAGCCTGGCAGAGACACAACAAAAAAAGAGAATTTTAGACCAATATCCTTGATGAACATTGATGCAAAAATCCTCAATAAAATACTGGCAAACAGAATCCAGCAGCACATCAAAAAGCTTATCCACCATGATCAAGTGGGCTTCATCCCTGGGATGCAAGGCTGGTTCAATATACGCAAATCAATAAATGTAATCCAGCATATAAACAGAACCAAAGTCAAAAACCACATGATTATCTCAATAGATGCAGAAAAGGGCTTTGACAAAATTCAACAACCCTTCATGCTAAAAACTCTCAATAAATTAGGTATTGATGGGTCGTATCTCAAAATAATAAGAGCTATTTATGACAAACCCACAGCCAATATCATACTGAATGGGCAAAAAACTGGAAGCATTCCCTTTGAAAACTGGCACAAGACAGGGATGCCCTCTCTCACCACTTCTATTCAACATAGTGTTGGAAGTTCTGGCCAGGGCAATTAGGCAAGAGAAGGAAATCAAGGGTATTCAATTAGGAAAAGAGGAAGTCAAATTGTCCCTGTTTGCAGATGACATGATAGTATATCTAGAAAACCCCAGTGTCTCAGCCCAAAATCTCCTTAAGCTGATAAGCAACTTCAGCAAAGTCTCAGGATACAAAATCAATGTACAAAAATCACAAGCATTCTTATACATCAATAACAGACAAACAGAGAGCCAAATCATGAGTGAACTCCCATTCACAATTGCTTCAAAGAGAATAAAATACCTAGGAATCCAACTTACAAGGGATGTGAAAGACCTCTTCAAGGAGCACTACAAACCACTGCTCAAGGAAATAAAAGAGGATACAAACAAATGGACGAACATTCCATGCTCATGGGTAGGAAGAATCAATATCATGAAAATGGCCATCCTTCCCAAGGTAATTTACAGATTCAATGCCATCCCCATCAAGTTACCAATGACTTTCTTCACAGAATTGGAAAAAACTACTTTAAAGTTCATATGGAACCAAAAAAGAGCCCGCATCGCCAAGTTATTTTTCTTTTTAAATATATACACGTAAACTCAAATCATTCTTTTTAAATACTACTTTGATTTCATCCTACAGGATTTTTATGTGCAGTGTTTTTATTATACTTAGTTGAAAATAGTTTCTAATTTTCATTATGATTTTTATCTTTTTTCTATATTTTATTCCTATGTGTATATATTAATTTTTATAAATATTAGAAATTTTTAAGAATGCTTTTAATATTGATTTATAATTTAATTACTTTATGGTGTTGTGACATATGCCACAGGATTTCAATCCTTTGAAATATGCTGAGTTTTATGGAACATCATATGGTTAACTTTGTAAATGTTCTATATGTGCCACAAAAATGTGTTTTCTAAATTTTAATATTCTATGTTGTAATTTGAGGTGTTTATCATATTTTATATTTATACTGCAATTTTACTACCTGTTTTAATTTATGAGCTAGATATGTATATGCATTAAAATCTCCTATTATATTTGTGCATTTATCTATCTCTTCTGTTTCAGTAAATATTTGCTATTTATGTTTTCAGGTATATTATTAAGTTCCTACAATTTTAAAAATACTAAGTCTTTTTAATGAGTTGAAAGTTTACCATTATGAAACAAACCTCTTTGTACTAATAATGTTTTGGGAAATAACATCTACTTTATCTAGTATTACATAGTTTCACTACTTTTTTGTTTGGTGGTTTCTTTTTTTATTCTTAAATAGTATTATCCTTATTTTTTAGATAAATATTTTATAAACAGTATACAGTTTCTTTTGTTCACTACAACAATATTTATCTTTCATCTGGGACATTTAACATCCTTATTGATAAATTTAATTTACACCAATTTATTCTGTGTTTTCAGTTTTCTCAAACTTTATTCACTTCACTCCCTTCATACCATCTTTTCATTTATCACATACTGCATACTAACTTGTCTCCACTATTTCAATACCATGGGCTGTATTTTATATGTAGTTCATATATTTTGAGCACTCTTGTTTTTCAAGAGTTTTAACTTCGGATTTGGTCCAAACTTGGCCAGTTGATTATGGATGACAGTTATAAGGTGCCAACTATGAGACAAGGCTGAAGATGCATCACTTATTTCCACCTGACCTCTCACATTTCTGCAATCACTGTAAGAGTGTACTACCTAGCTAGTCCAAAGAGGATGATTATGGACCAAATATAAAGCCAACCTCTAACTTTGAGCCTAGGATAACTAAGCACTGCCTAGATCAGGTTTGTCTCAAATAACCCTCTGATTTATGGTAACAAATGTTTGTGCACTAAGGTTTTTGTTTATTATTCAATTTTAGCTGACAGATGCTTTTATTTTAAAACTTTTCTTCAACTGAATTACATGTACCACAAGTTCACATTTGTTGTAACAACATTATTTTCTAAAATGTACTTATAGAACTCTCTAAATTTTTATAATAAAAACTAAAATTATCAGCCTGAGCTTCTATTTTCTGACCGTCAGTATCCTCCTGCAAGTTACAGTCCTCCATCAAACTACTGAGTAGCAAATATGCTCCTACCTTATGCATAAAATATCCTGCTGTTAAAAAGTGTTCTCATTTCCCAATGTACATTGTTCCATTTTTCTAAGAAGACTTCACTCCTGAATTACTCTCCTAATCCATCTTTCTACTTTTTTATTGAAAACTGCTAAGAGCTTGGGGGCATTGTTCATTATGTTGTTTATTCTAGTAGTAAATTCACTTTGTCCGTTCTAAAATTAATATTCTTTTCATTTCTTATATATTCACTCATTTACTTCTAAAGATGTTTAACAATCAAATTGCAACTTAGGAAATAATGTAAAGAACGTTTTCGTGATGCTGTTTCGCTTCACAGCCCTCAGAAAATGTGTAATGTGTTTTATGGTAGGTGGGCTCTAATCCAATTTGTGGTGCTTTTAAAAGAAGAGGAAATCAGACATACACACAGAGAGACACCAGGATCATGGGTGCACAAAGATGCATGTGAAGAAGTAGCAAGAAGGTGGTCATCTGCAAACCAAGGAGAAGCCTAAAATAGATCATTCCCAAATGATCTTCAGAGAAAACCGTCCCTTCCAGCACTTTGACCTTTGACTTCTAACCTCCACAACTGAGAATAATAAATTTCAGTTGTTTAAGGGCCCAGTCTGTGGTATTTTTTTATGCAACCCCAGCAACTTAATACAGATGTTTAAAAGAATAAATAATTTAATTAAGAGAGTAAGTAATACATTTCTTCTCATTCTAGACTCATTAATTTAGGGATCTGTGAAGGAAAAAGTTAACACTTCAGGTTTGTTTGCTTGGTCCTCTGGTTTTCCAAGAAACCCTGGGCAGAGGGACATGATTGACACCTAGCCAACACCCTGGAAACGCAGCCCTTGAAGGCTACCTGTGTTAATGATTGATCATTTTGCTTTTTACACATAAGAGAAATGGATTAGGCCATTCCAGGTTGTCAGTGTTGCATTACACAAACATTATTGTTGGCAGTATGTACCTGGTTTCACTGCTAAGGTACTGAGTTTTGGTTACTATGGCAGGTTGCACAACATAATGCACAGAGAGTTATTCTCCTCTTTCTACAGAGTCAGTGTTACTGTACTGCAATGAATGTGTGATAATATGTAAACTACTGCCAACCGAAACATCTCATCCAAGCCTCAGTGACCACCCGACCCATCACAATGTTGTTTTTCGGGGCATAGTCAGCCCCTACTCTAAATGCTGTCTGGTGTAGCCAGTCTCTACCATAGGTCACATGTTTAGATTATCTGGAATAATCTAACATCTGCAGGAAAAGAAAAACGTTTGTATGAAGCCTGGTACTTGGTGATTACCTTCCCAGAAACAGAAGGCAAAAACCATATCTAACTTCTCATTTCCTGTAAGGTTAAATTCTTTACTATATGTTGCTTTTTTATCTGCTGCTAATATATACATATATGTGTGTATATACATGTATGCATATATATCTGTATGTGTATATATAAGCATACATATGTGTGTATATGCATAAACATATATATATATGCGTATATGTATATACGCACATATATGCTTATATTTACATATGTGTGCATATATGAGCATATATATGTATATATAAGCATACATACATACATATACTTATATATAGAAATTTTAGAAGAGAATACAGATTTTAAAATCCTGGACAGGTGCAGTGGCTCACATCTGTTATCCCAGCACTTTGGGAGGCTAAATGGGGTGGGTCACTTGAGCCTAGGAGTTCAAACACAGCCTGGGCAACATCATGAAACCCTGTCTCTATTAAAAAAAAGAGGGTAATTAAAGATGCTGATCCAAGAGGGGTTTCAATACATACATATATACACTTATATGTATACACATATATATACACACACACACATATATAATAAATCTTAACCATATATATAACCTGCTGTTCAGTCCTTTGAGTTCTATGCAGTATGTAAACTCTGGAGTGGTATTGAAACCCTTGGATCAGCATCCCTAATTACCCTCTTTTTTAAATAGAGACAGGGCTTCATAATGTTGCCCAGGCTGCGTTTGAACTTCTAGGCTCAATTGACCCACCCCATTTAGCCTCCCAAAGTGCTGGGATTACAGATGTGAGCCACTGCACCTGGCCAGGATTTTAAAATCTGTATTCTCTTCTAAAATTTCTAGACTTGTAGAAGAATCCCTTATCTCCCTCTTAAGATCTGTCACTAGCCTTGTGGTAGAAGACAATGCAGAGATTTCTCCTTAATAACACAAAATATGCCTTACTCAATTTGCACCCACACTCTTTTCTGACAATTGAACCTATGGCAGCACAACCTACATGGGGATGTGTTGGGCCTATAAGGAAGACACTACACCCAAGGGAACTAAAATACATAACCTGTGCGTGCCAGTAGAGATTAAGCATTGGCAAATTACACAAAAAATTGGATTCTATGCGTGGTTGATCGGGGGGGAGGAATAGAGTGGATCATAAACAGATTTTTGGATCAGGGTATTCTCTTCCAAAATATAAGGTTTAACTCAGTAAGGACCCAAGTACATAATACAAACTACTTATGAGGATTGATCCAAAAAGCATTGGGAAAATGATGGCTTAAGCTAAAAAAGTTTGAAATAGCAGAATTGTTGTAGGACTAATAACTTGAGGAAATAGACATACTGGAATGGGTATTATGCATATTGCCAGGAGACACACCGGATTATTATATTCTTAAAGAAGGTTCAAAACAGACACCATTCACCAAGGCAACCAGGACTGCTGCTGAGGGGGATGTTGGCATGACTAAAAAGTCTACTGGGAATTAAATTGAAGTTTAAGCTTGTCTAATAAATTAGTATTACCTTGTTCTTCCTCAATTCAGTATCCAAAATACTTTCAAAGAGTAATCTTTAGGTTTCAAATCTAAATAAATTTTGGTTTTATTGTGTCTGTTAAACCTTATATGCCCTGTAGAGAGTAACACAGAGAAGCCACTTATTTGGGGGGATTAATATGTTTTTAAACATGGTTAATCACAACATTCTTCTAACATTTTCTACCACAATAGAAATTCAGAGAATCCAAATATATTCTGCTAAAATAGGTTCCTTGAATAAGGAATCAGTACACAGCACCTGTATGTGCCAGTCATCCACCTGCTTTTCATGTTCTCAAATTACTATCTTTTATTCTCATTATTTGTTCTTGTGTATTTGCATCATTTTAACATACTTGTCTTTTAAGTATAATTTATTCAGAAAATTGTGCAAATCATAAGCTTACAGCTGCATGAACTAGCGAACATTTTAAACAGCAGAGGTTAATGAATTTAACAACAGTAGCACCCAGAACTTACACCTCTAACCCCTCTCAATTACCATCCCTAGTCTTACTATGACTGTTAATTACTTTGGGCCATTTTTTAAACATTCCACAAATGAAATAATATTGTAAATACACATATATGTCTAAGTGCATAGGTTCCTTCATCTTTCAGTATATTTCCATTCATTTCATTTAAGTTGAGTAATTGGTACACCAAATTTTATGTATTCTTTCTAAAGGTGAATTTTTAGTTTGGCAATTATCAATTAATCTGTTATGAATATTTGTGTTGTGAATGTTGATAGACATAGACATTTACTGCGCCTGGCTGTGAAATTTTTGAGTTACAGAAATGTCTTATGTATAGCTTTACCAGATTTTCAATCATTTTTTCAACACATTTGTATAAATTTTTACTTTCAGCAGAAAAATATGTGTTCCACTTGCTCCATAATTGAGACAACATTTGGAATGATCAGATTTTACTATTATTTGAATCGAGTTTTGAGTCAGAGGGAAGGAAGTAAGGGTATACCATTTTTAAATATTTAAATGGATGCATCTGTAAAAATTAATGTTGTTTGGAATTTTTATTAATATATTGTATTAATATATTGTAAGTTTTGATGAATGAAACTAACATTAATCAAATATTTTTGTTATTATCTAAGAATGAGTAATGGACCTTGCTTGAGATTCATCCAAAGGGGAGGACAAGATAAACCTGTATAGTTATTAATTTTATGTTCCACCTTGGCTATGCTATGTTGTTTGGTTAGACTCTGGTATAGATGTGGCTGTCAAAGTATTTTGTACATGTGATTATTAACATTTACACTGTTTACTTCAAGTAAAGGAGATACTCTCAATAATATGTGAGGACCTCATTCAATCAGTTGAAAGCCTTAAGAACAAAATTGAAGTTTCCCAGAGAAGGAATAATTCCACCAGAAGACTGTAACCTAAAGATCCTGCCTGAGTTTCGCCTACTGATTCTGGGATGAAGATTGCAACTTCAACTCTTGCCTCAGTTTCCATGCTGTCAGTCTGCCCTACAGATTTCAGACTTGCCAGCCCCAACATGAGCCAATACCTTGAAATCAATTGCCCTCTCTCTTCTGTTATTTTATGTGTGACATAATTTGAAATCACACTCCCACTTGTTGATTATCTGTTTAATGGTTGATGGTTGAGTACAGAGTCATTTGAATGTTAGAATATGCCATACGTATTAGTTTGCTAGGGTTATCATACAAAGTACTACAAACGGGCTGGAAAAACAAAACAAAACAAAACAAAACAAAACAGAAGTTTATTGTCTTACAGTTCTGGAATCTAGAAGTCTGGAATCTGGAAGTCTGAAATCAAGGCATTGACAGGGTTGGCTATTATGAGAGCTGTGAAGAAAGAATCTGTTCCAGTTCTCTATCCTTGGCTTATAAATGGCTATCTGTATCTTTACATGGTAAACTTTGTGTGTGTCTCTGTGTCCAAAATTTCCTTCGTTATAAGAAGATCAGTGAAATTTGATTAGGGACCCATCGTACTCCAGTATGACCTAATCTTAAGTAATTACACGTGCCCATAACCTTATTTCTTTCTTTCTTTTCTTCTTCCTTTTTCTTTCTTTTTTTTTTTTTTTTTTTTTTTCATTTTTTTTTTTTTTCTTTTATTATTATTATTATTATACTTTAGGTTTTATGGTACATGTGCGCAATGTGCAGGTAAGTTACATATGTATACATGTGCCATGCTGGTGCGCTGCACCCACCAACTCGTCATCTAGCATTAGGTATATCTCCCAATGCTATCCCTCCCCCCTCCCCCCACCCCACAACAGTCCCCAGAGTGTGATGTTCCCCTTCCTGTGTCCATGTGTTCTCATTGTTCAATTCCCACCTATGAGTGAGAATATGCGGTGTTTGGTTTTTTGTTCTTGCGATAGTTTACTGAGAATGATGATTTCCAATTTCATCCATGTCCCTACAAAGGACGTGAACTCATCATTTTTTATGGCTGCATAGTATTCCATGGTGTATATGTGCCACATTTTCTTAATCCAGTCTATCATTGTTGGACATTTGGGTTGGTTCCAAGTCTTTGCTATTGTGAATAATGCCGCAATAAACATACGTGTGCATGTGTCTTTATAGCAGCATGATTTATAGTCCTTTGGGTATATACCCAGTAATGGGATGGCTGGGTCGAATGGAATTTCTAGTTCTAGATCCCTGAGGAATCGCCACACTGACTTCCACAAGGGTTGAACTAGTTTACAGTCCCACCAACAGTGTAAAAGTGTTCCTATTTCTCCACATCCTCTCCAGCACCTGTTGTTTCCTGACTTTTTAATGATTGCCATTCTAACTGGTGTGAGATGGTATCTCATTGTGGTTTTGATTTGCATTTCTCTGATGGCCAGTGATGGTGAGCATTTTTTCATGTGTTTTTTGGCTGCATAAATGTCTTCTTTTGAGAAGTGTCTGTTCATGTCCTTCGCCCACTTTTTGATGGGGTTGTTTGTTTTTTTCTTGTAAATTTGTTGGAGTTCATTGTAGATTCTGGATATTAGCCCTTTGTCAGATGAGTAGGTTGCGAAAATTTTCTCCCATTTTGTAGGTTGCCTGTTCACTCTGATGGTAGTTTCTTTTGCTGTGCAGAAGCTCTTTAGTTTAATTAGATCCCATTTGTCAATTTTGGCTTTTGTTGCCATTGCTTTTGGTGTTTTAGACATGAAGTCCTTGCCCATGCCTATGTCCTGAATGGTAATGCCTAGGTTTTCTTCTAGGGTTTTTATGGTTTTAGGTCTAACATTTAAGTCTTTAATCCATCTTGAATTGATTTTTGTATAAGGTGTAAGGAAGGGATCCAGTTTCAGCTTTCTACATATGGCTAGCCAGTTTTCCCAGCACCATTTATTAAACAGGGAATCCTTTCCCCATTTCTTGTTTTTGTCAGGTTTGTCAAAGATCAGATACTTGTAGATATGTGGCATTATTTCTGATGGCTCTGTTCTGTTCCATTGATCTATATCTCTGTTTTGGTACCAGTACCATGCTGTTTTGGTTACTGTAGCCTTGTAGTATAGTTTGAAGTCAGGTGGTGTGATGCCTCCAGCTTTGTTCTTTTGGCTTACGATTGACTTGGCGATGCGGGCTCTTTTTTGGTTCCATATGAACTTTAAAGTAGTTTTTTCCAATTCTGTGAAGAAAGTCATTGGTAGCTTGATGGGGATGGCATTGAATCTGTAAATTACCTTGGGAAGGATGGCCATTTTCATGATATTGATTCTTCCTACCCATGAGCATGGAATGTTCTTCCATTTGTTTGTATCCTCTTTTATTTCCCTGAGCAGTGGTTTGTAGTTCTCCTTGAAGAGGTCTTTCTTTTTTTTTTTATTTTTTTTTTGAGACAGAGTCTCACTGTGTTGCCCAGGCTGGAATGCAGTGGCATGATCTTGGTTCACTGCGACCTCCACCTTCCAGGTTCAAGCAATTCTCATGCCTCACCCTCCTGAGTAGCTGAGACTACAAGCTCATGCCACCATGCCTGGCTAATTTTTTTGCTTTGTAGTAGAGACAGGGTTTCACCATGTTGCCCAGGATAGTCTCAAACTCCTGAGCTCAGGCAATCTCGAGGCCTGCCTCGACCTCCCAAAGTGCTAGGATTACAGGCATGAGCCACCACGTCAGGCCCATGACCTTATTTCTTAATAAGATCACATCCTGGGGATTAGGACTTTAACACATACTTTTGGGGAGGACACAATTCCACCCATAACAGCATGGGAAACTTGGACTTGGAAATTCCCTTTGATTTTAATTTTTAGAATATTAAGAAATAAGGTAATATTTCTTTTTCTCCACAACACTTTAAATCTGTTGTCTTAAAATTATGGCTTTATACATTTTATGATCTGATGTACTAAGATTATTTTTAAATTAGCTTTTCAACTCATTTTCTCATTTCCTTTATATTTCCTGATGTATCAAAATTTGGTGAGATTCTCTTTGACAGCTGTATTCTAATCCATTACTATGCCACCAAGCTAATTGATATTTTTGTTAAAAATTTAAAACTGTAATAAAATTATATTTATTTATGAGTTAACTGTATTCATCTCATCTCTCACCCCTCCTACAATATATGGCATCAAAACTTGTATGTGACTCATAGATATGTATGATTCTCTTCTCTGAAATCTACTAATAAGTAAATATTCTTTCTTTTTTTAGGCTTGACAGGACTTATTAATATTAAGACTATTGTATCATCACCATTTTTTATAAATTGCCAGTAAACAAAACCTAACCCACCTCTACTGTGATTATTCAGGAAGAATAAATGCTTCAGCTCCTTGCTTGCTGGAGCAAATGCTTCTCTCATTGAATCTGTTCAGGATACTTCAGAAACACATATAGGCTTTGGATAATCCTGTTCATTCATAAAAGAAAAGTATACTTAAGACTCACTTCTGATATTTGTTTGTATTTTTGTGGTGAAGTTGCATGCTGATAATGAGCAATATATTTATTCTTGTATGACCTTAACTATTCAGTTGTGGAGGGCATAAAATATATTCTAACTTGGATGCTGCAGGAAGTATCGCCATTCGAAGAGAGAGAACATAATTACTTACTTAGATTAAGCAAGCCTTCCCAATGTTGACATTTATTGTATGTATTTACATATTGTAAAAAGCTTCAAAATGCATGTGATTTACTAAAAAAAAAGTGAAAAATATTCTCAAAACCACTGGTGACAAGTACATTAAATTGTTTTTATAATCATATGTTTGTGTGCCTTTTGCTTGTAATTTAGACTAAACCTCTATTTGAGTTTATGTTACTAATAAGGCTTATTAATATAGATGGGTTTAGGGTCAATGTTCGATTGTCAGAGCATATGCCTGCTCATTTTGACTTGCTCTT
This sequence comes from Pongo pygmaeus, assembly GCF_028885625.2. Lineage (NCBI taxonomy): Eukaryota > Metazoa > Chordata > Mammalia > Primates > Hominidae > Pongo > Pongo pygmaeus. The sequence goes on along the minus strand of NC_085930.1, from coordinate 12,370,451 downwards.
AAAACTCCAATTTATAAAATAATCAACACCATTTAACAGGATATGCCAAATAAATAATCTGGGAAACAATAACAAAAAAATCAAATTACGTTTTACTTTTGGATGATCAACAGTAGCAGAGTAAGATTTTGTATATTCTCATCTTACTGGCTGGGAAGTTAGTACCATTATTCTCCATGCATCCCTGTGCTTGTTAAATAACATACGATAAAATCAATTGCCAATAAAATTATATTCACAAGCTTCAAAGTTCTATAAATAATAGAAACCCATAAAAAACAGAATCTTTGGGAATATACCCAGTAATGGGATGGCTGGGTCAAATGGTATTTCTAGTTCCAGATCCCTGAAGAATCGCCACACTGACTTCCACAATGGTTGAACTAGTTTACAGTCCCACCAACAGTGTAAAAGTGTTCCTATTTCTCCACATCCTCTCCAGCACCTGTTGTTTCCTGACTTTTTAATGATTGCCATTCCAACTGGTGTGAGATGGTATCTCATTGTGGTTATAAATCATGCTGCTATAAAGACACATGCACACTTATGTTTATTGCGGCACCATTCACAATAGCAAAGACTTGGAACCAACCCAAATGTCCAACAATTATAGATGGGATTAAGAAAATGTGGCACATATACACCATGGAATACTATGCAGCCATAAAAATTGATGAGTTCATGTCCTTTGTAGGGACATGGATAAAATTGGAAATCATCATTCTCAGTAAACTATCGCAAGGACAAAAAACCAAAGACTGCATGTTCTCACTCATAGGTGGGAATTGAACAATGAGAACACATGGACACAGGAAGGGGAACATCACACTCTGGGGCCTGTTGTGGGGTTGGGAGAGGGGAGAGGGATAGCATTAGGAGATATACCTAATGCTAAAGGACGAGTTAATGGGTGCAGCACACCGGCATGGCACATGTATACATATGTAACTAACCTGCACATTGTGCACATGTACCCTAAAACTTAAAGTATAAAAATAATTTTAAAAAATAACAGAATCTTTAGTATAGGATATAATTAAAATTTTCCTTTTGTTGATGATAGTGGTAGTAGTGATTTGAAAGCCATTAGTGATTCTAATGATAACAGTTATAATATACTACTTCCGTTTCTTAAAATGTGAATTACACATAGATGGGTAATATAGTTTGGCTCTGTGTCCCTACCCAAATCTCACTTTGAATTGTAATAATCCCCATATGTCAAGGGAGGGACCAGGAGGAGATAATTGAAACATGGGGGCAGTTTCCCCGTGCTATTCTCCTGATAGTAAGTGAGTTCTCAGGAGATCTGATGGTTTTATCAGGGGCTTCCTCCTTCGATCGGCACCCATTCTCTCTCCTGCAGCCCTGCGAAGAGGTGTCTTCCACCATAATTGTAAGTTTCCCGAGGCCTCCCCAGCCACGCAGAACTGTGACTCAAATCTCTTTCCTGTATAAATTGCCCAGTCTTGGGTATTTTTTTATAGCAGCATGAGAACGGACTAATACAATGGGTACTATGTTCTTCTATGGGTATAAGCATGTTCTATTTCACTGCTGAAGAAAGAACAGACTAGGAGAATTGGAAATACCACTTATAACCACTGCACAGAAGTGTGATATGAGAGGAAATCCCCTTTATTTTATAAAGAAGCAAGCATCTGGTTAAATGTGGCAACTCAGAAAAAAAAAATTAAATTGTCTTAATGTCCAGTCCAGGAAGGTTAAAGAAGAGTTTCTTCAATCCGTTCTGTCTGGGGTTAATATATCCTTAGAAATCAGTAAATTAGAGATGTTGGAAAACAGCTGGTCTGGACAAAAAAAGAAATATCTTGAAAGCTTCAAAACCAAAAAAGGTGAGTGATCAACTAACTACTAATTCCTTACTTAAAATAATTCAGTAAATTAGAGATGTTGGGAAACATCTGGTCTGGACAAAAAAAAAAAAAAAATCTTGAAAGCTTCAAAACCAAAAAAGGTGAATGACCAACTAACTACTAATTCCTTACTTAATATGTCAGACAACAGTTTCCTCAATCTTCATGATTCTGCTTTGATTTCTGGGAAAAAATAAGATCACTGTACACATGTAGAACCTGCCAAAACACCATTATATCACTTAAAAGGAGAAAGTTAAAAAGAGAAGAATAATTATGAACCAAGTGATTATATTAGAATTTTTTTTAAAAATGTTAACTCATATGGAATTCAGTTAATATATTATAAAAGGAATGATTAAATCCAGCCCATGAGTTTGTATCTGCAAACAAGCAGCTATGGGGGCTGTGTCTGAAAAGCAACTACCAGGGCACCAGCAATTGCTACAGAAACATAGTGAGAATGAAGCTCTTTCAGAATGGAAGAATAATATTTTCTTTTACTGCATTTTCTTTATTCTTAATACTGCCATTTTCTGTATTCCTGAATTGGTAGAGTAGAGCTGTAGAAAATCTCAGAAGAGCTCTTTATTCTCTCTTCTTGTGAACCTGAAATATTTCAACAAGTATCCACAAATGCTTCACCAATTTGCCAATAACAGATACATAATTTCTCAAGTATGAATAATTATGAAAGAAAGAAAAACAAATAATCAAACAAACCCCAAAAATCCTAAGGGAGATGAAAATTTTTAAAAAAGCAAACAAACCAAACAAAAATGTATACAGAAGTTGAACGAAACTATACAAATCAAGAAAAATAAGTATTACTTATTGTTGCTATTGTTGTAAGCTTTTAAGATTTTGGGGGCTGTTTATTAAGCAGCATTATTGAACTATACTGGCTAACACAATGCCAAAATTCCCAAGTAGCTAATGGAGGTATTGCAAAAACAATCCACAGTACTGAGATGATTTTTTTCATGTGTAACTATAAATAACATTAGAAACATTTGCTAATTTTTAAGCATTAAGATTACTCCTTGATTAAGCACTATTTATTTCGATAAAATAATCTGAAACTAGAGAATATGTAATAGTAGAAAGCACAGGTCATCCAAGGTAACAATGCAAAGATTAAGAAAAATTCATGTGTCTTTTGGCTGCATAAATGTCTTCTTTTGAGAAGTGTCTGTTCATATCCTTCACCCACTTGTTAATGGGGTTGTTTGTTCTTTTCCTCTAAATTTGTTTGAGTTAATTGTAGATTCTGGATATTAGCCCTTTGTCAGAAGAGTAGATTGCAAAAATTTTCTCCCATTCTGTAGGTTGCCTGTTCATTCTGATGGTAGTTTCTTTAGGTGTGCAGAAACTCTTTAGTTTAATTAGACACAAGACACATGAAAAAATGCTCATCATCACTGGCCATCAGAGAAATGCAAATCAAAACCACAATGAGATACCATCTCACACCAGTTAGAACGGCAATCATTAAAAAGTCAGGAAACAACAGGTGCTGGAGAGGATGTGGAGAAATAGGAACACTTTTACACTGTTGGTGAGACTGTAAACTAGTTCAACCATTGTAGAAGTCAGTGTGGTGATTCCTCAGGGATCTAGAACCAGAAATACCATTTGACCCAGCAATCCCATTACTGGGTATATACCCAAAGGATTATAAATCATGCTGCTATAAAGACACATGCACATGTATGTTTATTGCGGCACTATTCACAATAGCAAAGACTTGGAACCAACCCAAATGTCCAACAATGATAGACGGGATTAAGAAAATGTGGCACATAATACACCATGGAATACTATGCAGCCATAAAAAATGATGAGTTCATGTCCTTTGTAGGGACATGGATGAAGTTGGAAACCATCATTCTCAGCAAACTATCACAAGGACAAAAAACCAAACACTGCATGTTCTCACTCATAGGTGGGAATTGAACAATGAGAACACATGGACACAGGAAGGGGAACATCACACACCAGGGCCTGTTGTGGGGTCGGAGAAGGGGGGAGGGATAGCATTAGGAGATATACCTAATGTTAAATGAAGAGTTAATGGGTGCAGCACACCAACATGGCACATGTATATATATGTAACAAACCTGAATGTTGTGTACATGTACCCTAAAACTTATAATAACAAAAAAAAAATACCTATCAGAAACTCTGGGAGAACAAAGTGATAGTTCACTTTGTGTGAACAAACATTGTGTGTTTCATGCACATTGATTCTCCCATTTTTCAGTAATTAAGACAATAAATAATACTTCTTTGAAGAAAAAAAGATTCAAATTTATATCAAAATTTCTTTTATTAGTGAGAGTTAAATTTCAAAGTAGTGGAGAAATTGTAATAAATCAATGGTTTTTTTGGGTTTTTTATTTCATGAAATAGTAAACAAAAGTTTAGATTATATGAGATATAACATGAAAGATATAACAAATAATTATTCAGAAAAATGCACTAGAAAGATGCACTTTTAACTGAATCTCACAATTAAAGTCTTTAAAATCCAATATGTAATTCCTGCATGTGTTAAATATCTTGAACTTTTTTAAGTTCTAAGAACAAGATTCAAAAACCCATAAGACTTCTATCTTAATATATTTTCTCTCTTATTGTCCAATTATAGAGAAATTTGAAATGAACTGAATAATAACAGATTAATGCCTAATAAATTGAGGTCATTGGGAAAGTATTATTTATATGAAACTATGAAAATTATGTTTTTTAAGTACTATACAATTGTCACGGTTTGATGAATTTAAAAGAGGGTATTTGTAGATATAAATTCCAATTTTATACATCAGGTTTTTAAGAAGGGATTTTTACAGTTGAAATATCAGTAAATCTTATCTTTTTTAAATGGTGGCATGTGTTATAAAATATTTTGGAATACAGTACATCACAATAATAAAAGAAAACATAGTTTAAAAATCTACTCTTGCTTAAAAGTTTCTACTACTAAAATGTAATATGGCAATATTTTCTTCTACATTTTGCTAATACACTACCTGGCTTCTCATTTTTTCAGCTTCAGTAATCTATAATTTAATACGGTTCATAAATAATCATTTTTGGCCTAGATTGAAGCTATTATTAGCAACTATTAGCAATACCTTTAGTGATTTTCAGAAGCAAGTGAGAAAAATATGATATTATTATTCCATGTCAAATTCAAACAACCATAATTAGAAAATTTAGGCTTTCAACATACGAAATAGAAAATTAGACACTATGGACAGAGATGTAAAGTAATAATACAAAATCTAATATTATTTAAAGAACCAATAAAACCTAGGCAGTGACTTTTAAGAGTTAAAGGATGCAAAGTCTTTTTTCAGAATCTTTAGTTTTACCTCCTTGGATTACGCGGATAGGTAATGGAGAAGGGCTGACTTTTGGGGAAACATGAATAACAATAAAATTACACAAGACACCTGACAGTGGAATAATGATACACCCCTCCATTCATATTAGGACTCCCGAATAATATGTTTTTTAAAATATTCTTCTTGGCAAGTTGTTGTTGTTGTAGTACTTTAGCTTCACATGTGAACTTAACATAACTTGAATTTATAATATTACATATACTCACACATAGCTTGATAAGTCTTATTGAACTAATTAGGATAATTTAAACATATTCTCTACTTAATATTTTGAATTAAAAAAATATAAAATTAGTTCCAAGCCTAATAATTAGCAGACAAGAAAGTCACCATCAGAAATAAAGCAAAGTATTGCCAGGCGCGGTGACTCACGCCGATAATCGCAGCACTTTGGGAGGCGGAGGCGGGTGGATCACTTGAGGTCAGGAATTCAAGACCAGCCTGGCCAAGATGGTGAAACTCCGTCTTTACAAAAAAATACAAAACTTAGCTGGGTGTGGTGGTGGGCGCCTTTAATCCCAGCTACTCGGGAGGCTGAACCTGGGAGGTGAAGGTTGCAGTGAGCCAGATAGTGCCACTGCACTCCAGCCTGGGCAACGAAAGCGAGACTCTGTCTCAAAAAAAAAAAAAAAAAAAAAAAAAAAAGCAAGCAAGCAAGCTAAGTATAAAAATAATTAAGTGTTCTGACAAAGATGCTTTGTTTGACCAAACTTCAGTCAGGCTCCTGAAACTTCTTTTAGGCCCAATTCTGCATTTCCTTATAAAATCTAATTTTAGCAAGAATGCTGTTGATTCAATTTAGCAAGAAGTACCCCTATCCCTGCCAGTATGTTATCATCCTTTGTATCTCATCAGGTTCCATATTCTCCACCATCCGTCATGTGATATTATCTGCTTTCAGCAAGAATTCTGCTTGGTTGATTTTGCCAGAATCCCCCTTATCCATGATGCTTCTTCTTAGTAATTTTCCATCTACCGATCCCCAACATACTCAACGGCTATAAATTCCTACTTGCCCATCTCTCTCTCCCACTATAAAATCCCATTAGAGTGGTCTCTACACCCATCACAATCATCTGAATAAAGTGTGTCTTACCTTCTTTTAACACATCATTCAATAATTTTCTCTTTAAGTAGTCTCCAATCTAAATTTTCTTTTAAAATTTGTAAAAAATTATAACAAATATAATTATCTATGTGTATACATATATATAATTATTTTCACCTATGCAATTTGAACTGAACTTTTCTAACATATTTTTAATGGAAACTTCTATGTATATATATGTAGTAACTATGCTAAGTGGAACATTTCAATTCGCCAACTATATATCTAAAAAGAAAGACCTATATGTCATTCTACTTTTTTAAAATAAAACTTTCCACTCCTGTATATTGTAGGTGCTCAGTAAAGGTGGTGGGAAATCAACTGAATTGCTAACACTCACACAGAGTCATCAAAATAAAGTTAGGCTACAAGACGCTTGCCTGTTCTAAGAGAAATCAATGAAATATGTCTTTATAGGATTTTGTTCTTACAAATAATATATAGTTTTCCAGTCTTCAGTGGTTGATATTATTTGTCACACTGAATGAAATATTTGTTTGGTATTACGATAATCTAAACTGGTAAAAAACATTGTTCTTTAAAAATCTGAGGCTGTTAAAAAGCAAAAAGCAACAGCGAAATTTGTTGAGACAAGATGAATCCATATATTTGACCTTCTTAAAGACAGTGCAGAGCTGAAACTTCAAAAAATGTGCATGTATATATATATACACATACATATATATGTGTGTATATATATATACATACATATATGTATGTATATATATATACATACATATATGTGTATATATATACATACATATATGTGTGTATATATATACATACATATATGTGTGTATATATATACATACATATATGTGTATATATACATACATATATGTGTATATATACACATACATATATGTGTATATATACATACATATGTGTGTGTATATACATACACATATATGTATGTATATATACACATACATATATATGTATGTGTATATATACATATATATGTGTATATACACATACATATATGTGTATGTGTATATATACACATATATATGTATATATACACATACATATATGTGTATGTGTATATATACACATATATATGTATATATACACATACATATATATGTATATATTATTCTCAGTTGGGTGCCTTTTCAAAAGGATAGTTCATTATTCTACATTTTAAAATATAACTTTGTTTTTTTTTGTTTATTTTTGTTTGCCTAGGTAAGAATTTGCTTTAGCATAGAGAAAAACTGTATCTTCCCAGGCAAAAACAAGAGAAGTTACAAGAAGTAGACCAATGATATGAATCAGTGTGGAGAGGCAATTCACATAATCGAACAATATGAACTTGAAACTTCGTAAATGGTCAGGTTACTTTTATTTTGCTTCATTCTTGGAATATTTGCCATATATTCTGTATAGAGACAGATTTTGTTTGATTTAGATTTCTCTCTGGCTCATTTTTTCAGAATATTTTCCTATCTTGTATCCCTTTCTATTTTAAAAAATAATAAATCACAAATTTCTAAGCCCTAATAAAGGTTTAAGTAATTATACTCAATTGAGAATAAACTAAACTAGAGATTTTATGAAATTATGTTGAACACAATAGGAAGTCACAGTTTCAGTATATGTAAACTAAGAACAAATTAATTTTCTTAATATAGTTGCACTAAGAACATATGTTCATTAAGAAGATTTTACTTTCTTTTCTGTCCATATGCAAAGAATAAAAACTAGCTTCTTAATCTGGCTTTAAATTGTAATTTTTTTTCTTTTTGAGATAGAGTTGCTCATTGCAACCTCTGCGTCCAGGGTCCAAGTGATTCTCATGCCTCAAAGTAGCTGGGATCACAGGCGCCCACCACCATGCCCAGCTAATTTTTGTATTTTTAATAAAGATGGGTTTTCACCAAGTTGACGGGGCTGGTCTCGATCTCCTGGCCTCAAGTGATCTGCCCAACTTGGCCTCTCAAAGTGCTGGGAATACAGGATTGCAATGAGGTTTTAACTCAAAAATATATGCTTTACAAGGAGAATACATAGAAGCAATTTAAAAAGTTGACCAGTTTACTCCCACTATACTCTCTCACTTTACACAGAAAATAAACAAAATCAATAAAATAATGAAGCATTGAAGATGCTTCATTATTAGTATTAGTATTATTAGTATTAGTATTAGTATTCCAACAATACTAATTGGAAACAATTAGTATTGTTTCCAACAGAAACAATACTAATGAAACTTTTTATATCTTTCTTTCTTTGTGTATTCATATGCATTAAGTTTAGAATTAGAAAATGCGATTTCTAAGTGTCATGGACTAAAATCATGGTTTTTTTATAATACACATCAGACTGTATTGGGACTACCTTTCACCTCTCTGACTTTCTCCTTGTCTATAGTTCCTCATTGTAACCAAGGACAAAAATTTACACATAGATGTAGTACCTTTCAGTAATAAGTTTTATTTTCAAACCCTTGCATATGTAAAAAAGAACTCTGGTTTCTTAGCATAATAACATTGTCCATAAAGTTTTGAAAGTTAAGTTATGACCCTGTTTGGGAAACAAAAGAAACGTAGAAAGAGAAGTTGAATAAAATTAGGGTATTTTAATTTTCAGGGAGTAAAACAATTGCTCTATTGAATAATTTCCTGGTTAAAGAAATAGTAAACCCATATGCCTTCTTGTTTCAGAGAAGGGAGTGATAGAAGGCATCCTTGTTGAAATAAATAAAGAACCAAAGTGTTTCAGTTATATATACGACATATTACTAAAGAAGTGCTCAGATAAAGATTCACAGACTTAATTCTTAGTATTACTACATAACAAAGAAAAAATACACAATAAATAATTAGCTAAAAAAGCAAGAAAGACTATGCCCCTATAAAAAGGAATAAAAAGGAAAAGAATCATGTAAAAAATAAATTAATAAATCTGAATTATTTAAAAATAGAGATTTTTAGGGCAAAATTTAAAATTTAATAATGCTACAGTATATGCCAAATAATAAAAAAGTTGAGGAACATACCAGTATATTTTTAGAAGATACTAATGAAGACAATCCATCCTACTTTAACAATACTGAGTAATAATGAATTTCAATGATTTATATAAAATTTGTAGCAATGTTTTCTCTATATCTTTAATGATATATTTTTGCTTTGAAGACAATATTTTAAAGTAATTCATTTTTAGTATTTATTGCTTACAGTTGTATATACTAATTTTTAATGAAAATTTAAGATAATATAAAATAAATCCATGAAAAATATGTGGAGAAATTAAAATTGTAATGCAACATATAGAATATAATTCCCCTTTCATATATCATATTTTCTCTTCAAGGAATTAAATCTGTCTTTGTTGGATGTCCCAAGACTATGAAATATTGTATACCATTCAAAAACACAGAAAAAGTAAAAGACATATATTTATATATGCTCAGTGATTTTCATCGAACCAAGTTTCAAACATATTTTCTGTTTGAAATAAGCAAAATATAGTATCAAGCACAAGTAACATAGCAAATACATGTTTTTATACAAAAAAACATACTTTATTACAAATAGCATATGATAGAGTTAAATTGACAATTCAACTTCCAAGAGCATTGTAAACTTAGAATACCTGAACAAGAAACTGTCATTTGTGTTTCCAAAATTATATAATGTGCTAAAATGACTTATGATTACTTTCTAAGCATGGATGGAAGCAATCCCTGGTCAGTCCTGGTTAATTTTGATTTCTGTATATTTTTCAGCTAGATTAGACACTTATGCAGCTATTTAATAAAAAATTTAAGGAAGCTAAGAACCTTGAAAAAAGGACAGAGGAATTGCTAACTAGAATAACCAGTTTAGAGAAGAATATAAATGACCTGATGGAGCTGAGAAACATAGCAAGAGAACTTTGTGAAGCATATACACAAGTATCAATAGCTGAATTGGTCAAGCAGAAGAAAGGATATCAGAGATTGAAGATCAACTTAACAAAATAAAGTATGAAGGAAAGATTATAGGAAAAAGAATGAAAAAGAATGAACAAAGCCTCCAAGAAATATGGGACTATGTATCTTTGATTGGTGCACCTGAAAGTGTCAGAGGAATGGAATCAAGCTGGTAAATACTCTTCAGGATATCATCCAGGAGAATCTCCCCAAGCTAGCAAGAAAGGCCAACACTCAAATTCAGGAAATACAGAGAACACTACAAAGATACTCCTTGAGAAGAGCAACCCCAAGGTTGACATGAAGGAAAAAATGTTAAGGGCAGCAGGTAAGAAAGATCGGGTTACCCACAAAGGGCAGCCCATTAGACAAATAGCAGATCTCTCTGCAGAAACCCTACAAGCCAGAAGAGAGTGGGGGCCAATATTCAACATTCCTCAAGAAAAGAGTTTTCAACCCAGAATTTCATATCCAGCCAAAATAAGCTTCATAAGTGAAGGAGAAATAAAATCCTTTACAGACAATCAAATGCTGAGAGATTTTATCACCAACAGGCCTGCCTTACAAGAGCTCCTGAAGGAAGCACTAAACATGAAAAGGAAAAACTGGTACCAGCCACTGCAAAAACATACCAAATATTAAAGACCATCAATGCTATGAAGAAACTGCATCAACTAATGAGCAAAATAACCAGCTAACATCGTAATGAGAGAATCAAATTCACACATAACAATATTAACCTTAATGGAAATAGACTAAATGCCCTAATTAAAAGACACAGACTGGCAAATAGGATAAAGAGTCAAGACCCATCTGTGTGCTGTATTCAGAAGACCCATCTCACATGCAAAGACATACATGGGCTCCAAATAAAGGGATGGAAGAATATTTACTAAGCAAATGGAAAGAAAAAACAGCAGGGGTTGTAATCCTAGTCTTTATAAAACAGATCTAAACCAGCAAAGATCAACAAAGACAAAGAAGGGTATTACATAATGGTAAAGGGATCAATGCAACAAGAAGAGATAACTATCCTAAATGTATATGCACCCAATACAGGAGCACCCAGATTTATAAAGCAAGTTGGTAGAGACCTACAAAGAGACTTAGGCTCCCACACAATAATAGTGGGAGACTTTAACACCCCACTGTCAATATTAGACAGATCAATGAGAGAAAATTACCAAGGATATTCAGGATTTGAACTCAGCTCTGGACCAAGTGGACCTAGTAGATATCTACAGAAGTCTCCACCCCAAATAAACAGAATATACATTCTTCTCAGCACCACATCACACTTATTCTAAAATTGACCACATATTTGGAAGTAAAACTCTACTCAGCAAATACAAAAGAACGAAAGTCATGACAAACAGTCTCTCAGACCACAGCTGCAATCAAATTAGAACTCAGGATTAAGAAACTCACTCAAAACCACACAAATACATGGAAACTGAACAACCTATTCCTGAATGACCACTGGGAAAAATAATGAAATGAAGGCAGAAATAAATAAATTCTTGGAAACCAATGAGAACAAAGACGCAATGTACCAGAATCTCTGGGTTACAGCTAAAGCAGTGTTTAGAGGAAAATTTATAGTACTAAATGCCCACAGGAGAAAGCAAGAAAGATCTAAAATCAACACCCTAACATCAAAATTAAAAGAACTAGAGAAGGAAGAGCAAACAAATTCAAAAGCTAGCAGAAGACAAGAAATAACTAAGATCACAGAAAAACTGAAGGAGGTAGAGACACAAAAAACCCTTCAAAAAAATCAATGAATGTGGGAGCTGGTTTTTTGAAAAGATTAACAAAATAGATAGAACTCTAGCCAGACTAATAAAAAAGAAAAGAGAGAAGAATCAATAGCCACAATAAAAGAAATGATAAAGGGGATACCACCACAGATCCCACAGAAACAGAAACTACCATCAGAGAATACTATAAACACCACTACGCAAATAAACTAGAAAATCTAGAAGAAATGGATAAATTCCTGGACATATACAGACTCCCAAGACTAAACCAGGAAGAAGTCAAATCCCTGAATAGACCAATAACAAGTTCTGAAATTGAGGCAGTAATTAATAGCCTACCAACCAGAAAAAGCCCAAGACCAGATGAATTCACAGCCAAATTCTACTACAGGCACAAACAGGGTGTGATACCATTCCTTCTGAAATTATTCCAAACAATAGAAAAAGAGGGATTCATCCCAAAATCATTTTATGAAGCCAGCATCATCCTGATATGAAAACTTGGCAGAGACGCAACAAAAAAAATAAAATTTCAGGCTTATATCCCTGATGAACATCAAGGTGAAAATCCTCAATAAAATACTGGCAAACCGAATTCAGCAGCACATCAAAAAGCTTATCCACCACGATCAAGAGGGCTTCATCCGTGGAATGTAAGGCTGGCCCAACATATGCAAATCAATAAATGTAATCCATCACATAAACAGAACCAAAGACAAAAACCACATGATTATCTCAATATATGCAGAAAATGCCTTCGACAAAATTCAACACCCATTCATGCTAAAAACCCTCAATAAACTAAGTATTGATGGAACATATCTCAAAATATTAAGAGCTATTTATGACAAACCAACAACCAATATCATACTGAATGAGCAAAAACTGGAAGTATTCTCTTTGAAAAGCAGCAAAAAACAAGGATGCCCTCTCTCACCACTTGTATTCAACATAGTATGGGAAGTTCTAGCCAGAGCAATTAGGCAAGAGAAAGAAATAAAGGGTATTCAAATAGGAAGAGAGGAAGTCAAATTGTCTCTCTTTGCAGATGACATGATTGTATATTCAGAAAACCCCATTGTCTCAGCCCAAAACCTCCTTAGGCTGATAAGCAATTTCAGTAAAGTCTCGAGATACAAAATCAATGTGCAAAAATCACAAGTATCCCTATACACAAATAATAGACTAACAGAGAGCCAAATCATGAGTGAACCCCCATTCACTATTGCTACAAAGAAAATAAAATACCCAGGAATCCAATTTACAAGGTATGTGAAGGACCTCTTCAAGGAGAACTACAAACCACTGCTCAAGGAAATAAGAGAGGACACAAATAAATGGAAAAACATTCCATGCTCACGGATAGGAAGAATCAATATAATGAAAATGGCCTTACTGCCCAAAGCAATTCATAGATTCAATGCTATCCCCATCAAGCTACCATTTACTTTCTTCACAGAATTAGAAAAAACTACTTTAAATTTCACATGGAACCAAAAAAGAGCCCACATAGCCAAGACAATCCTAAGCAAAAACAACGAAGCTGGAGGCATCACACTACCTGATTTCAAACTATACTACAAGGCTACAGTAACCAAAACAGATATATGGACCAATGGAACAGAACGGGCGCCTCTGAAATAACATCAAACATCTACTACCATCTGATCTTTGACAACTCTGACAAAAATAAGCAATGAGGAAAGGATTCTCTATTTAATCAATAGTGTTGGGAAAACTGGCTAGCCATAAGTATAAAACTGAAACTGGACCCCTTCCTGACCCCTTATACAAAAATTAACTCAAGATGCATTAAAGACTTAAACATAAGACCTAAAACCACAAAAATCCCAGGAGAAAACCTAGGCAATACCATTCAGGACAAAGACATGGGCAAAGACTTCATGACTAAAATACCAAAAGCAACGGCAACAAAGCCACAACTGACAAATGGGATACAATTAAACTAAACACAGCAAAAGAAACCACCATCAGAGTGAACAAGCAATCTACAGAATGGGAGAAAATTTTTGCAATCTATCCATCTGACCAAGGGGTAATATCCAAAATCTACAAAGAACTTAAACAAATTTACAAGAAAATAAACAACCCCATCAAAAACTGGGCAAAGGATATGAGCAGACACTTCTCAAAAGAAGACATTCATGCAGCCAACAAACATATGAAAAAAAGCACATCATCATTGGTCACTGGAGAAATGCAAATCTCCATGAGATATCATCTCATGCCAGTTAGAATGGTGATCATCAAAAAGTCAGGAAACAGATGCTGGAGAAACAGGAATGCTTTACACTGTTGGTGGGAGTGCAAATCAGTTCAACCATTGTGGAAAACAGTGTGACGATTCCTCAAGGATCTAGAACCAGAAATACCATTTGACCCAGCAATCCCATTACTGGGTATATACCCAAAGGATTTTAAATCATTGTACTATAAAGACACATGCACAAGTATGTTTATTGTGGCACTTTTCACAATAGCAAAGACTTGGAACCAACCTAAATGCACATTGGATAGACTGGATAAAGAAAATGTGGCACATATACACCATGGAATACTTATCAACCATTAAAAAAGATGAGTTCATGTCCTTTGCAGAGACATGGATGAAGCTGGAAACCATCATTCTCTGAAAACTAACACAGGAACAGAAATCCAAACACTGCATGTTCTCACTCATAATTGACAGCTGAACAATGAGAACACAAAGACGCAGGAAAGGGAATGTCACACACCAGGGCATGTCAGGACTGAGGGGTTAGTGGAGGGAGAGAAATAGGAGAAATACCTAATGTAGGTGACAGGTTGATAGGTGCAGCAAACCACCATGGCACATGTGTACCCATGTAACAAACCTGCATGTTCTGCACATGTATCCCAGAGCTTAAAGTATAATTTTAAAAAATGAGAAAAATATCTACCCCAAAAAAATTTATGGAAAATATTTTTCCATGTAATTTTATGGAAAAAATAATTTTTTTGAAAAGTGTGCATTAAAATTGACTGAAAACGTGAGTAGTAAAACTTTTATTAGACCAATAAGAATGAAAGACGTAGAAAAAAACTTCAATGTAATAAAACGTCAATTTTCATGTTGTTTTTAATTAGGTTTAAAGTGCTGTGATAAAATCCATTCTATTTTTTAAAACCTGAAAAGGGAAAATGTACCCAAAAGAGGTTATGATGCAATCATAGCCCAAATTTCAATGCTGGACTAAAAAAAACATCTGTACATCTGTTTCAAATGGGAATATTACTGTGAATGAGAAATTAATAGATAACTTAAACTATATTTATCAATATCTGCAATGGTCTAGGCTAGTTTATTACAGCAACAATATAATAATTAAGATTATAAAATATTTTAATAGAATTTATCACATCATCTTCTTGTAGGAAAATTAAAATAAAAAGAGCATTCATAGCATCAATGCATTTGTTCCATTTGTATGTGTGTGTTAACGTTTTCTCTGGAGAAGATATTTTTTATCTTCCAAATCCTAAAATATATTCATCCTATTTGCCACATTCTTTTTCTAATAAATTTTGCTAAGTAAACAATTAAACATATATCAAAAGCTAGCCATCAATTCATATTTTAGAAAAACTCATATGGAAATATGATAGAAAATAAAATATTATTTTCATATATCTACTTTTGATACAATTCTATGAAGTCATAAGAATTATGACTTGCAAAAGATTAAATGACTAAGGAATATATTCACAGAGATACAGGCAATCAGTGACTAGAAGATGGTGTTATTATCTTTGTAAAACATCAGCTAAGAAGTGATGAATTGTCAATTGTAAACAAGTAGATGGGTAAAACGGGATGACAAAATAATGACATTACTACTATATTTTTCTCAGTAGTTGACCAGGTGATTTTAGTTACATATTAGTTTTCAAAAAGTCATATGAATACTGTTTCTCTAAGTTAGATATAATTTATAGAAATATTTTAACTGAGTGTATTAAAAAGTGAGATAGGGATTTCAATAAACTATCAATAAGAAGAATACGAAATGGCAGAAAAGAATTCAAAATGAACAGCTGCATTGTTAGAATCACCGATTCCTAAATTCTAGGCCATACCTTCTTAGTTTCTGCAAAGGTGTATATATGCTACTTCATTATCACCCTCCTTAGCTTTTGTTTTTTTTCGCCCAGCTCCACTTACAGAAATACAAATCTCAGAGTGAAGGCCTGGCATAAAGAAAATCTGCATCTGTAAAAATAAAGCTAAACACCATCTACAAGTTTGTCAGGAAGCTTTGATGTGCTTAGCTGAAAGAACACTTTACACAGATTTGATATAATACTGACAAGAATGGTCCTTATTCCAATATTGATACTAGTAAAACCTGCTATATGATCCTATATTTTGCATGCCATGCCTCAACTTTCCCATTTGGCAATACTTTCTCTGGAATATTAACACAATGACAGATAAATTGGAATGTTTTTAGTTCCTCAGTACAAAGTTACATGTTTGACAATTCTAAGTGTCCTATTTTTTTCTTTATTTCAATTTTAAATGCCTTATGCTGAGAAATGGGTTAGTTATATAATAGAAAAGAGTTTGTACAATCACAGCCAATATTCAATTCTTCTCATTTTATTCTTCTCAGAATTAAATTATTGTAGTCCTTGTTAAAATTTAAATCCAAATTAAACACATTGATTTGAGCTGGTGTTTCTTAATTTGTTCTGATCTGTAAAGCACTTTAAAGTGAACAAGAGGTGTGTTATATAAATGCAAATGATTGAGAGGTTGTTACAGCTTTTCAGCATACAAGAATTCAATAGAGGAAACATAACTTATATCATAAACAAAAGAAATTCCTCCTGGAGAATGGTAAGAAACAAAGTACTTCAAACTACTCTAAATAGACAACTTGCAGTTACTAAAACACTCACTAAATCATGTGTATTTAAAAAACAGCAACAAAAACAATTATAAGCAATGACAATTAGAGTGATAGAAAATTTAGTGGATATTCAGCTTAAGTGTCTCGTTTTGGATATGAGATAACAAAGCAATTAGTATCGGAACATGAATAGCCAGCAGAATTAGAACGTAAACCTAGTCATTCTAGCTTCCAATTCAATGTTTCCTGGACAAAATACATCTTTATTTAGATAGAGTGGGGAAAAAACTTGGTCAAAATATTAATTTTAATGTATTTTAAAAACACAAATATTACTAATTACAATAAGGGATACTGAAATGTTTGTCTTTAAAATTATATGTTGTATATATATGTATGTGTATATATATTTTGCTGATCCTGTGGTTTGTCTATCTTATCTATTTATCTATCTATCTATCTATCTATCTATCTATCTAATTATCTCCAATACTTTTATTGAGTGGAACTAAATGCCAAAGATATAGGTTGAAAATATTGTTATTCAATATTTTCATTAAAAAACAGTAGGAGGTGGGGAGCAAATTACTTGTTTACCAAAGCATTCTATCATCAGAACATTTAAATGTTTAAAATAGGTTGATAATCTTAGAAGGATTCTTATTACCCTAGAAAAATGTCTAAAGAAAATGTATCTAATGTTAGTATAGCTACATTACTTTGAAAAAAATTCAAAGTGTGATTTTTCCCTGATTCTTCTGTCATGCATACTTTGGTTTTGCTAGACTAGAATAAAATGTTTTCCCCTTAAGAGAAAACATTTACTAATGTGAAGGGTCACTTTAGGCTCTCCTGAAAGGATAATTTGATATTTGGGATGATTATGTGTGTGCACATTTGTAAAACACTCAACATTGTGCAACTACTTTATAGAGAGGGTTAGTTCAGTGTAGCTTTTTCTCAACCAAAGGGATCTTATTCATCAAGCCCTCTTTCATTGCCTGTTTATGTTTTTATTATTCCGAGGTTTTTCAAAGCTTTCATTTTTCAGAGTTTCAGCAATGCAGAAATATAAATTCAATTGGTATATTGGTTACGCTGATTTTGGACAAATTGCCACTTTGTTTTAGAAGATAAGACTGGCCCAGCATGCTTTTCATGCCTCTTCTCTAAATCAGGCATGTGACATTAGATTAGGAAATGCACATGATAAGTATGCCACTAAGGCATTGAATGTTTTATTGATGTTATATTGCAATCATATTTTAAATTTATTTGTACGGAATCACTCACAACATGTTATGATGTAATGTGCTTTCCTAATTATTAAAATATTATTTTTCTTTCTCTTGCATTTAAAAAGTGATATAGCAGCAGAGATGCTCAAATCTGAAGGATGACATGACAAAGCAGCTTTCCAACACCAGACTCAACAAAGTGTAGCAAAAGGGAAGAAATGAAAACCTAAGTGAGAATGTGAAATAGGTTTTTATTGAAGTGTGTTAGATTGCTGAATGGTATCTCACGGGAAGTAACAGAAGCTCTCTCACTTGAATCATTTAAAATCTCTCTTATAAACAATAGTTAAGAATATATTGCCAGGAACAATTTCATATTGAAATAGAGAGAAATAAAATAACCTAGAAGATCTTTTCCTTCTCTAACTTCTAATACTTTATAATTCTATACATAGAAAAATATATTAAAGTCTGAGATGCAGCTTTAAACAGCATTGAATTGTTTGTTTAGTTTTATGATTGTGCACAGAAACAGCAGATATTGGTCTATATACTAAAATACTGCAGAAGAGTACCCTGAAATTTAGAAATGGATTATGTTAATGTACCCTGAAAGTGTCTCTTAAATTGAACCCCAGTTTATATTCATGCAGCCTAATGTGGTCTTCTAAAAACAAGTTACCGAAATCCATACTCAGTGTTTTATGGTAAGTGTATTGAACCTATGAAGTATGCTGATAAAATTTCCATTGAAAAATTAAATCTACAGAATAAAACTAAACTGTAGATTCTCCTATTGACAAATATCTTCCAAAAATGGGAAATACTTTTGAAATATATTAAAAATTGTAAAGGAATGCATACAAAATTGTAAATTACTTATGTTTTTTGAAATTAGTATTATAATTTTCAATATAATTGATTTTAAAAATACCATGAAATCCTGTGTGTTTACATTAAAATATCATAAATATCAATGTAGTGATGGAAAATGCATTTATCAGGTAAAAATACCCTTTAGAATTATTTTTAAATGCTTCGTTATGTAGTTACAACTTGACACAATCTTAGAAAAAAAATGAAGATTTGAGGAAGAAAAGAATATCATTCATTTTAAGTAGCATGTTTTAGGCAGAGAAATTGATTATCTTTAAGTCTAAATTTTGTTTTAATGTAATATATATGACTTTTTTTTTTTTTTTTTTTTTTTTACAAAAATCTGGCATTAAAAAGGTGAGTAAGGCCGGGCATGGTGGCTCATGACTGTAATCCTAGCACTTTGGGAGGCCGAGGCGGCTGGATCACCTGAGGTCAGGAGATCGAGACCAGCCTAGCCAACGTGGTGAAACCCTGTCTCTACTAAAAGTACAAAAATTAGCCAGGTGTGATGGCACATGCCTGTAATCTCAGCACTTTGGGAGGCCAAGGAGGCCAGATCATGAGGTCAGGAGTTTGAGACCAGCCTGACCAACATGTTGAAACCCTGTCTCTACTAAAAATACAAAAATCAGCTGGGCGTGGTGGCACGCACCTGTAACCCCAGCTACTCAGGAGGCTGAGGCAGGAGAACTGCTTGAATCCGGGAGAGGGAGGTTGCAGTGATCCAAGATCATGCCATTGCACCCCAGCCTGAGTGACAGAGTGAGACGCCGACTCAAAAAAAAAAAAAAAAAAAAAAAAAAAAAGCAGTAAATGGAAAAGAGGGACATAGTATAGGTAAAAAGAAAATTAAGGAACATGTTAGCCCAATGTAATAAGACTCAATATTCAAATTTGAACAAACTAACTTTAACAAAAAACTCACATTTACAAATAATCTTAGAAATTTAAACACAGAATAGGTATCAGATGATATTAGACAATTAAAGAATTGATTATATTTAAATATCTGTATGTGCTTTCAATAATAGTAGAACTTGCATTGATTAAATAATGTCGGTGAGAGTTGATGATGTCTATTGAATCAGATTTTTCTATGTACATCATTCATATCTTTATAACACCTTGTTGTGATGCAATAGTTTGTGAAAGTACATCATAGTTGTTTGTCCATGTTTTATAAAACATACGTGGCTTTTTGTTTGTTTTTTGCCCAAATGGACATATTGGTAATTAACTAACCTGAGAGAAAAGAGGGAGTGGTGATAATTTTTTAATTGAATAGAATTATCATATAAAGATTAATGGCTGAAATAAATATAAATAAGGTTGTGTTATCTGCTTTATTAATTCTCAAAATCACTATACATACATTTATTCTGATATATATTTTCTAACCTTTCTGGGAAACTCTTAAAATGGTTATTTTATTTTTCACTATAAATAAAACAAAAGGGCAGTGTAACGTTTGGAAATAAAATTGTTAACAGTTCACTCTATTTCAATTACTGATAATAAAATATTTAAAATATATCTGCATTTGAAAATTTTATTTATTTATTTATTTATTTTTAACTTTTAAGTTCGTGGGTACAAGTGCAGGTTTGTTACATAGGTAAGCCTGCATCACAGCGGTTTGTTGTACAGATTATTTCATCACCCAGGTATTAAGCCTAGTGCCCATTTGTTACTTTTCCTCATCCTCTTCCTCCTCGCACGCTCCACCCTCTGAAAGGCTTCAGTGTGTGTTGTTCCCCTCGATGTGTCTGGATAAAGACTTGATGTCAAAAACAGTTGAACCAAAGAAGAATATTAACACTAACTGGAAGGAGATGAAAGGACAAATACTGCAGGCAGTACTTTATAGAGAATTTGTTTGTTTGTTTGTTTCGACACAAAAGCTTGCTCTGTCGCCCAGGCTGGAATTAGAGGCATGTGCCACCATGCCTGGCTAATTTTTTTTCTATTTTTAGTAGAGATGGGGTTTCACCATGCTGGCCAGGCTGGTCTCGAACTCCTGACCTAAAGTAATCTGACCGCCTGGGCCTCCCAAAGTGCTGGGGTTACAGACGTGAGCCACCACGCCCAGTCAGAGAAGTGTTTTTGAGTCTTCTGTTTTACCTGCTCCTACCTAAATAGTAACACATGCAGACGGATGTGTGGATTGTCTCAGGTATGGGGATATACCTCCTTCTCACTTCTTTAGGAGAATTTATCCCAGAATACAAAAATTACATGTATGACAACATGGTATGCAAATTCAATAAGTGAAAAATAAACCTAAACTCAACAAACTTAAACAAATATACAAGTGCATAACAGTCATCTCTCCAATTCTACAAATATGCTAAAATTTACAGAAAAAAACGTTAATGTATAAATAATTTCTTCAAAATGACTATGGTGTTATACCATTCAACGGATCTTCTAAACAACCTTGCACAGTAAAATCAGGAATCAATAAAAATTATTTAAAACACCTAAAAGTAAAAGCAACAAATAAGAATACAAATGTTCTCTAGAGTAAAAACTAACCAAATTTCTAAATTCAAATAATAGAACACAAAGTAATTGACCATTTATATTTATATAAAACTTGTTATTTTGCCCTGATGTACCAGAGATAAAACCCTATCATAACATAGATCAGCAGAATCAGAAATCACAGAAGAGTTTGTCTTTAACAAATCAGAATAGCTCTGCATATCTGTTAAAATATGAATATGAATAATTTCTTTCTCTCCAATGTATGTGATTGTTTTATGCATTGTGTGCACTATATGGAATATTTTAGAAAAGCTAGACCAATTATTTGTGAGGTACACAAGTTGATAACTATTGAAAGTTCTACGGCCAGGCGCGGTGGCTTATGCCTGTAATCCCAGCATTTTGGGAAGCCGAGGCAGGTGGATCACCTGAGATCAGGAGTTCGAGACCACCCTGGCCAACATGATGAGACCCCATCTCTACTAAAAATACAAAAAAGAAGCCAGGCTTGGTGGCAGGCGCCTGTAACCCCAGCTACTTGGGAGGGTGAGGCAAGAGAATCACTTGAACACGGGAGGAGGATGTTGCAGTGAGCCGAGATCACACCACTGCACCCTGGCCTGGGCAACAAGAGCAAAACTCTATCTCGAAAAAAAAAAGAAAAGAAAATTTTAGTTATACTAATACCTTACCACCAATTTCACCTACATAGTATGTAATGTAGTTAAAGTATGCATTTCATTGCTTAAGGTAAGCAATGAAATAACACATTCAAATAACGCACGCATCAGTATTTGGAATTTAAAAGTGTTTCTCTTTGTTTTTTTTTTTTTTTTTAGACAGATTCTTGCTCTGTCGCCCAGGCTGGAGTGCAGTGGTGCAATCTCGCCTCACTGCCACCTCCACCTCTAGGGTTCAAGCGAATCTCCTGCCTCAGCCTCCCAAGTAGCTGAGATTATAGGCGCCTGCAACAATACCCAGCTAATTTTTCGTATGTTTAATACAGATGGGGTTTCACTATGCTGGCCAGGGTGGTCTCAAACTCTTGACCTTCTGATCTGCCCTCCTCGGCCTCGCAAAGTGCTGGGATTACAGTTGTAAGTCACAGGCACCCGGCCAAAAGTGGTTTTAAAAGTCATTAATGAAAATCATTTTTACGTACTTATATCAGTGATTGAAATGTACAGGCTCATGTCTAAATCTCATCCACTTCTCTAACTTCACTTAACCTAGATTATCCCCAGAAATAAATACATTTTTATATAGTGATTCCATAGAAATTATTTCTTTTTTTTTTTTTTTCTGGTGCTTCTGCCTAAGAGGCATTTTAGACAGATACTTCTGTATTTATGTTGCCTTCCTTGGGTTTTTTCATCATCAGCAATTGTGAATATCATTTGCAAAAGTACATGTATTTGCATATCCAATAAAGTATATATAAATTTCAGGCTGGTTTAATCATTTACCAAACTTTCCATGATTGCTCCTAAAATCACTTCACGCAAACAAATCTTGGGAGCCAGATGTATAGTGAATGAAATTGGGCTGATTTGGTAAGAGCTCACAGAGAAAGATAGCTTACAATCTTGTGCACATCCTTAAAATTTTAGTCCTTGAATTTGTAGAGGATTTGTGAAATGTAATAAACAAAACACTATCCTGAAATATTAATTTTGTTTCTTTTAGTCACTCTCTAAGGGGCTCTGAATATCATTTTTTGTTTATACATCTACCTCCCCCATCTTAACAAACATTTCTAGCAATAAGAACACCTCAAAATCAAAGCAATGGGCATCTATGCATTTCTTTCCTTTCGAAGTTAAAGTAGATATAAAATAAGCATTCTATAAGTTCAGTTTATTAAAATCAATAGAAAGCTTTTCTAAACAGCACACCATAGAGCTACCATTTATCATACTTTAATTCAGCACCTATTGCAAGAAGAAATGCTTCAGTGAACTTTGGTAAGCCAAGTGACACACTCAATAAGACTTATGTAACATTTACCTGGTTCTACAATGAGACTCAGATTTCTTTTTTTTTCTTTTTCTTTTTCTTTTTTTTTGAGATGGAGTTTCAATCTTGTTGCCCAGGCTGGAGGGCAATGGCACCATCTCGGCTCCCTGCAACCTCCGCCTCCTGGGTACAAGTGATTCTCCTGCCTCAGCCTCCTGATTAGCTGAGATTACAGGCATGTGCCACCACATCCAGTTAATTTTGTATTTTTAGTAGAGATGGGGTTTCTCAATGTTGGTGAGGCTGGTCTCGAATTCCCAACCTCATGTGATCGGCCCACCTCAGCCTCTCAAAGTGCTGGGATTACAGGTGTGAGCCAGCGCGCCCAGTCTCAGATTTCTTAAGAGTTTCTGAAATTTAAAGATAAAAATTACGGCTATTATTATAGATATTTCTAATGTTCCAAATACAAATTTATCAAGTTTAAATACATATAGGGACATATTTTCTCTCAAGACTAATTAGAAATAAAGGCATGGCTTAATAAGAAACATTAAAATATGTGTGAAAAATACATATTTTATTTTTCTCTACAGTTAGAACTTTCTGAGTAAATTTTACTAAAGCTTGGCACCTGCGTTAAATAAAAAGGCTAATAGTTATATTACGATTAATTGTTTAGTCAGATAAGAATCCTTGGGTTGTAAAGTTTCAGATAGCTGAGTGGTCTCGTCTTCTGGCAAAACGCATTTGCATTCCTAAGAAGTAAAAAATAAGAACCTAGAATCCTTCCCAATGTTTCTGAGAAGACTCTTTCAGAAGGGGAGTGGACACAGCTACTCTCTCTCCTATATAAATATCCATATTCACTGTTTCTGGATTCCCTATGTACTGTACACTCTATTATATGTAGACTGACTTCTTGTTTCACCTCAGGAAAAAATTGGAGGAAAGTAGAATAGGCATATTTATTATTTGCTGTTAGTAAATAATTAATTTTCCCCTCTACAGCAACCTTGTGTTGGCATTCAGGATAATGTTAATACATACAAATATTAAAAACTGAATATTCATATTGGGGAAATTTACAAGATGCTGACAAAATAAATACAGCCCTTCTTAAATAGAGGCATCCCGTGCTACATAGAAATTTAAATGATTCAATAATAATTTAAGGACTCAGAAGAATTTTTTAACATTTTATTAGTAATAATTAGAGATTTCACAGAGAGTTGTGTCCTATATACCCTTCCTTCAGCTTTGCCCAATTTTAACACCTTGACAAGGCCTGTGCAATGTTAAAACCAGGAAACTACCATTCATGCAAACCACAGAGAGTATTCTTCAGGTTTTTTCAGTTACACATGCACTGATTTTTGTGTGTTTGTGTGAGTGTGTGTGGTGCTATGCAATTTTAATCCAAGTGAGACTTCATATAACCACCACAAAAACTAAGTCCCTAAACTACAGCCTCATTTCAAGATTCCCTCATGCTACCTCTCTATAGCCTCATTCTCCCACTCATCTTAAACCCCTAGCAATCAACAATTTGGTTTTCACCTTAATAATGATGTTTTTGCTCACAAATATTATATAACTATACAGATATAGATATATACACGTGTACATATATTATATATTATATAATGTTATTATTACATAAGTGTATATATAATAATTCAGATGCATTCTTTAGATCAGCTCTTTTTGAGCTCAGCATGATTTCCTTGAGGTCCATACAAATCGTGTGTATCAATAGTTTGCTCCTGTGTAAAACTGAGCAGTATCCCGTGGTATGGATATACTACAGTTTGCTTACCCATTCACCGTTGAAAGACATTTGGGTAGTTTCCAGTTTCTGGCTATTACCAATAAAACCACTATGGGCATTCATTTACAAATTTTAGCATGAAACTACATTTTCATTTCTGTAGGATATTTGCCCCAAAGTGAAAATGTTGGTTCATATGGTAAATCCATTTTTAGTTTTAAAAGACACCACCAAACTATTTTTCAGAGTGGCTCTATACTTACACTCCAACCAATGATGTATGAGTAATCCAATTTCTCTGTATCTTTGTCAGCATTTAACAGTATAACTATTTAATATTTTAGCCATTTTTACAGGTATACAGTGATATCTTACGGAAGGTCTAATTTCCATTTATCTAATGGCTAATGATGTTGCTATTTTTATATGCTTATTTGTCACTTGGATATGCTCTTTATTGAAATATCTGTTCACATTCCTCAATCATTTTCTAATTGAATTGTTGTTGTTTATTGTTGAATTTTGAAAACCATATATATACGATATATATAAGATATATATATACGATATATATATATATGATATGGGTACTGTGTTGGAAATATGATTTGCAAATTATTTCTGCCAGTGTATAACTTGTCTTTTTATCCTCTTACCATGATGTTTCACAGAGTAAATGTTTTAAATTTTGATCATGTCAAATTTATCCAATTTTTTATCCAATTTTCCTTTCCCATATTGTGCTTCTGGTGTCATTTCAAGTAATGATCTTTCCAACTTTACTTTTCTGCCAGAAATTTTATAGTTTCGTGTTTTCCATTTAAGGCT
The DNA here is from genome assembly GCF_028885625.2 of Pongo pygmaeus. Lineage (NCBI taxonomy): Eukaryota > Metazoa > Chordata > Mammalia > Primates > Hominidae > Pongo > Pongo pygmaeus. The sequence continues at coordinate 12,344,323 of NC_085930.1, read as the reverse complement.
ATGATCCATTTTGAGTTAAATTTTGCATAAGGTGTGAGGTTTAGTTTAAGATTCATTTATTTGCCTATGAATGCCGAACTGATCCATCATCATTTGCTGCAAAAGCTGATCCTCCTCCATTGAATTGCTTTTACTTCTTTGTCAAAAATTAATTGGATGTATTTATGTGGATCTATTTCTAGGTTCTTAATATTTTTTGAAGATAACTTTAAGGCATGGTATTATTCAGAAAATAAGAAATAAATGCAGACCATCAATTTGCATTTAAGCAGTGAAAGATGGAAAAATGGGCCTCTCAAATCTATGCTTCTTGCCCCATTTTAGTATTTGGGAATGGTGTATTATAGAAGATTATCACATATGTGCAGTATAACTGACTCAGTGTTTATTGTCAATCAAGAAAATAATATAAATGCATGATTTTAATTTCTAATGCATAATTTTAATTTCTATTTGGAAGCTAATGGTTTTCAACTGGTGTCACTTATCTGTTCTGAGCCAGAAATATATTTCCAATGTTTCCTAAATATTTTTCAACTGAATATTCCATAGGCAACTCAATTTCATTACATTTAAATCTGAATTTATGATATCCCCAGGGTAAGGGAAACATATATTATTTCTCCCACCTTCATGATTTTAGTTACTTGTAGTTTTATTCTCTCAGGCATCTAAACACAAGTTCAAATGTGACTGCCTTCTGATTTCAAATATCCAGCACATTACCAACTCCCGCCAGTCAAAGTATCCCCAGTATTACTGAAATCATGTCCATTATCTTCATTTTCCAGTGCTTCTGCTTTAATTTAGATTTTTAATATTTTTTCCTTGGACTACTGTTATAGTATCACCTTGGCACTCAAACCATGGCCAGGTGCCTATTCGCTTACTGACTTACTCAATGTTTTCGTTCACATGGCCTAAAACTCAAATCCATAACTAAGAGGCCAGTTCACCATCTGTAAAAGTGAAGGTTGATTCACCAATATTTTCATTCAAAGTATAAAATTAAACAGTCATAGAAGAAAGCCCCTTAGTTCAGTAGTTAGCATATAACTGCTTAACAAATGTAATTATGTTGAACATCATTAGTAAGTTAGATAAAACCCTTGTGTGAGAACTTGTATACATTTTCAAACTAATCTTCCTCAAACTTCCCTAATTAGGTTAAACTTGGGCACTAATGTATTATTGGTACCTCAGCTGCTCTATGACAACTGAACTCCCACTCACTTGATAAATTGTTGCCTATTCTCCCCGGATAATTAGGAATTTCCTATTTCTCTTTTGAAGTAATACACAATATAGTTTATATAAAACTGTGATATATTTTATTTATCTATTTTACTGTTTTTTTTTTTTTTACTAAATGATGTTTCTAAAGATCTGCTATCTATGCTATTGTACATTTTCAGTACTTAAGCATCTAACTGATTTATGGGAACCTTGGTAATAAAATATCACTCAATAAGATATATGAGATTAAAATTTCCACTAAGACAGTTGGTGAAAAGTAGAAATAAATGACCCCTCCAAAATGAGTGAAAATATTATTTTTTAATATTTTTCTAATAATTTCCCTCATATTCTCATACCATTCACCCTCTTGAGAGTAACCAGTTTAAATATATTGTTGTATTTCATTTTCTTTGTTCATATGCTTATATACATAAATATAGCCTGATAAAGTTTTCTTTGATAGATTTTTCTAAAGAAGACAATGCTATGATCATAATCTATTATGGTCCCCTCCCATCCCCTCCACTCCCCTCCCCTTTCTTTGCTTTTTCCTTTTCTTTTGATAAATTACGGATATACCATTCTGGAACTTTAGAGATCTAATACTATCTTATTTTACCCACACCTGTATGTGGGCACAATTTCACATAAATAACACCATATCATATATGTTGGCAGTTTCTGAGAATTTTCCTTATCTCTTTATTTTTGCCTTTCTTTTTCCTGTTCACCAGCAATATCATCCTACACCCCACACACACACTTAGTAAAAGGCATAAAGCTAATATATTTTATATTTATAGATTATTATAACATGTATCTATTATTACATACTTTTAAAATATGTTTTATCATCAAATTTCTGCTTTTTCTCACAATTATTATAGTAATATATTAAAGTCATTTGATATAGTTTTAGTTGTGCAAAATTCATCAATTATACCCTAATTGCCCTGAATCCAGATTGCTTTCTTCTTTTGCCATTGCAGTGTTTAAATACATGTGCATCCATTAATGCTTTAGTTTCTTTTTAAATAATAAGGAAGAGGATTGATGAATAAAAGTTCATAATAATCTCCAAATTTTGATGTTTTGGTACAATTTGGCACAATTTTTCCCGACATTGAATAATGGCAACTCTGTATTTGCCTTTGAAAGTCGGATTCTGATAAAGTATTATAGCAATTTTGCCTCAATTTTTATTTATCCATTTTGCAAAATACCTAATAAGATAAATTTTAAGCATCATTGTTTGCCTTTATTGTCCATTTGGATTTGCTTTTTTATAAATTATCAATTCTTATCATTTGTCAACTTTTCTACTTGGTTGTGTGGTGGCTTTAAAGCCACTGGTTTGGCTTGGTTTACCTATATTTTCCAAAATTTTCCTTCTTGTATGTGTCTGGTTATTTTATGCCACAAATGAGATTCTTGAAGATTGGGTTGATTGAAGGAAAGCAAAAACCACTTTGTACCTCACACCCATTGGTGATAGATATGGTTTGGATATGTTTCCCCCCACATATCTCATGTTGAATTGGAATGGCCTGATGGGAGGTGATTGGATCATGAGGGTGGATTTCCCTCTTGCTGTTCTCCTGATAGTGAGTGAGTTCTCATGAGGTCTGATAGTTGAAAAGTGTGTGGCACTTCCCCCTTTTCTCTCTCTCTCTCCTGCCACCATGTGAAGAAAGTCCTTGCTTCCCCTTTACCTTCTACCATGATTGTAAGTTTCCATGATTGTGTATGTTTGTAAGCAATCAGGCTTCCTTTTAAGCCCGTGAAACTGAGTCAATTAAACCTCCTTTCTTCATAAATTACCCAGTCTCAGGTAGTTCTTTGTAGTAGTGTAAAAACAAAGGAATACAGTGCTGACTTGCTGATTCACGTTCTTTCCATAAAAGAGCAGCCGGACTTGCAACTGTTCTACTATCCTTTGGATTAACATCAGCTTCTTAAACTGATGGGCTGGATATGTTTGGCTCCGTGAAAAAGGGTGCTCATTTCTACAGAATACCCATACCACCAATGTCAGAGGCAACAAGAATGGACACAGGTTTCAGTTGCTCCTGGAAGGATTCCATTCTGTATATTCAATTCTTCTCTTGAGCTTCTCTAATTTACATTCTTCTTCCTTTCCAAACTCCCTGCACTGTAGACATCAAGGTTCAGCCTCATATATAAAGACAACAATCTGACACAGTCCAACATAGAAAAATATGAAATCCACATACAATTATATATATATAAAGCATTATCTCTTTATATACATATATAAAGAGATACATAAGATATATGTAGAATAAGATATATTAGTAAGATATAATAATCTTAGTAATAATCTTATTAGTAAGTAATAATCTTACTAGTAAGATATAATATATATCTTACTAATATATTATCTTATTAGTATATTAGATATATTAGTAATATCTTACCAATATAAGATATATATATATATATATATATATATTAGTAGCTCTGCATCTATGGTTAAACCCTGCCTAATACAAGTATTTTTTCATTTGTTGTCAATTTTTAAGAGCACTTCGAATATTACTAATTAGTGGACATTCTAGCATTCTTTGAAGTAACCTAGAGATATTTAAACTAAGATTTCAGGACATGACCTCTAGAGTTGTTGATTCATAAGTCTTGGGAACCTCCTGAACTCTGACATTTCTGACAAGTTCCCATGATGCTGATGTTTCTGGTGTGTGGATGGTACTTTTGGGACCACTGTTTTAAACAGGAAAACTTTTAAATGGTCATCTGAATTGTAATGTTATTTTTCAAATTCATTTTTGACATAATATTGTCAGGCACATATTTTTAAATTTATATAAATAGGTAATTTATAAAATGTAATGCTCTTGTTTCCCTGTGTTTGCCTTACTCCTAGTTATTTTACATGTAGTTTAATTTTCTTCTAATGTAATTTCGCATTACCATATTTCATTCATCAATTACTTTTTTCCTCATGATGTCTAATAAGAGAAAATCACATTTAGATTATATATTGATGGCATTTTCAGAATCATCCATTTTGTTCTATTGGTATTCGTGTCCATTTCAAATCAATGTCTTATTTATTTGATTATGGTGACTTTATTAGGTATTCTGATATTGACATTCTTCAATCTTTCTTGTTCTTATATCTTCTCTGGCTGTCGGTGAGTATATTTTTTCAGAAAGTTTTTATAAGAAAAAATTTTAAAAATTGTTTCATGAATGTATTTTTGTGTTGTCACATTTTGTTTAGAGACAAGGTCTTGCTATGTTGCCCAGGATGGAGTGCAATTGTGCAATCATGGCTTACTGTAGTCTCGACCTCTTGGCCCAAGCGATCTTCCTAGCTCAGTCTTCTTTCTGGTTCTCCATCTATTGATTTTTCTTCCACTGCTTCTAACCCATGTTGTACCTATCTCTAGATAGTCACAGGGTTTGCATTTTTGGCATTAGCAACAAATTAGTAATAGAACCACAATGACAATGATATGTAGAAACTTTTGAGCTTTTCTGATTTCAATCCTAACTGAAAGAGTTATGTGATGATATCTGGTTAACATAATTTTATGGTAGCATACAATACCAGAGTATTGTGATAAGACTATATTTATGTTACTATAATAATGTATTATAGGATAGGTAGATAGATTGTTTCAGAAAGAAAACTATTTATTACATCATTCTTCACCCAATTTTTCTTTCTAAAAGTTACTTCTAAGTTGAGAGCCATATTTTCCTCTTTGGATCACTATGTTACATTTGAATAAAAAGAAAAAATATAGCTACAACATTTCCATAAAATATATTTTTAAAATAAACTGATCTTCAACAAAGTATGGATACAGCTCTGGGGACATTGAGTAATTTGGATTTCCTTGGAGGTGAAAACACAGAGCAGCTTCATTCCTTCAGTTGATTACTTCATATGAATCAAAGCAGGGATTCTCCACATACACAGAGATGTATCATGGGGCTCAGGACAGGTAATATAATAGTCACTAAATCACGAGTACCACCCACTCAGAGGCAGGAGAGACAGGAGACTATCTGGGAAGTATCATGTTGGTGATAAGAATTAACTCTCGAATTTGCAAATTATAGGAAGACGTTAAAGTTGGGAGAGTGACAATATTACCTGGGTAAAGATAGTGTACGATAGCAAATTTTTTTCATTAAGTACAAAGATTTTTCAATATTTTAATGAACAGTATGGATTGACAAGTGTGTTCTGCCAGAATAAGAGTTTTGATGAAGATTTCAATAACTCTTCTCAAATTAAGTATTTTTTAGCCTTAGTTGGTCCTACTGCTGTCCTAATAGTACAAAACACAACTCTGAAATAAAACTGAACAGTTTATAGAATAACAACATAATTTACTCCATATAAATAAACCTCAATAGTTTAATTACTTTGAGGTTCATAATATGACATGCTTTGGCTAAGGTTTATGAGACCCATAAATATAAGTTCAGCAACAATTGATTTTTCAAAAGACAGAAGGGTGGATATGATAAACGTCTGCTTTTTTCAGTTGATGATTATTGTAGAAAACATAGTTTAGATTTGCAGCCAAATGGATCACTACTACTATAATTTCTGAAATTTATCAATACCCTTTTCTTCCAAACCTCTTTCAACCTCCCCACCATTGCTCATAGGTAAGTGGGGTGGGGCCAAGATAGCTGATAGAAACAGCCGTGGTGGGAGTCTTCTACAGAAAAGAAACAAAACAGCATGTGAATCCTGCACCAGCAACCAAGGTATCCAGGTTCTATCATCAGGATTGACTAGGTGGCTGGTGTAGCCCACGGAGAGCAAGGAAAAGCATGGTGGTATGTCGGCCCATCTGAAAGTCACACCGGGCAAAGGGAGTCCCCATCTCCAGCCAAAGGGAGGCAATGAGTAATTGTGCTACCCAGCCTGGGAAACCATGCTTTTTCCATAGATCTGTGCATTAGTAAATGTGCTCTCCTGTTGAAACACATTTATTTAATTTTGAGTGAAGGTAGTATATGTTTTGTAAAACTGATAAGGCTGTAATAACAGTATTTATTTATTTATTTATGTAACCTTAAATGAATGGCTGTAGTTTCCTAAACTTAAAAATAAAATAAATTGCCACCAAGGAGTACCTCCTTTCCCCAATCTCTCCCTTCCCTAATGACTCCAAGGCTGTTAAATGATTGTGTGTGTGCTTTCAAAATAATCAATTAGTTTTTTCAAGGCCCATAGTCAATAGTCACAAAAATCTATTATTCTAATTAAATGAAGAACCCATAAATATACATAGGTTCATTCATTTTGTTAATTCCAAATTCCAAAAGTAACTGAAGGGTCTTGGAATTTCTTAGTTTCAGGTGAAAACTCATTTTACCTTCCCAATCTAGAAACAGTGAACTAAATTTTTGTCATTTTCTTATCTTAATCAAGGTGATCTTCCCTTTACTCTGCATTCCATTTCTAAGGTGGTATGAATATAAGAGCAATCATGTATTACCAAGAATTTTCCTCTAAAAATAGATAGATAAATAAATAAACAAAAAGAAGGGGACTTCTATCACGATACAAAAAAAAAATTTGATTCAAGGAAAACAACAAATGGCAGAAAGTGGTTGCATTAGCATTAGAACAAGACCCATATTTTACTCAATTTAATCTAGAAAATAAACATTTAGAACCAAAAGAGAAGACATGTAAGTTCCTAAACTACTTTTTAATTAACCTGAAAACCTGCTCTGTGCATACTGAAATAGTACATACGTGATTTGCATAAAATACCTTTTATTGAACCTAGGCGCCCAAAAAAAAATAGGAAAATACATTTTTTCATAAAGTAAAATAATTATTAATTGTATAGTACAGATATTCGTTGACTTATGATGGGGTTAAATCCCTATAAACCCATCCATAAATTGGAAACATTATAAGTGGAAAGTACCTTTTCAACTTATGATATTTTCACTTTAGGGATGAATTTATCTGCACATAACCTTATCATAAGTTGAGGAGCTACTGGATGTGTCTTGCTTTCATATTATCTTAAAGTCAAAAAACCTTTGGTTGAACTATCATACATCTGGGACAGTCTGTAAAGGCAAATTAGAAAAATAATAAATTTTACCTTAAATGTCAATTAAAATTATTTTATTATTATTTTAGATATAGTGAGCAATTACAAAAAATACAAGCACTAATTAAAAAAATGTATTTGCAAAGTGTTCATTTACCTAATGTAATTTCTGAATGTTGATTTACTTAAAATAATTCTTAAATGTATGTCATTTATATGTATAAACATATTATACAGTGAAGACTAATTGACAAAAGAAAATAGTAATAAAACAGTACTTTAAAATCAGTGCATAACAATATACATTCCTTAAATGGCTCTTTATCATAAAACATATCATGAAAGTTCAATGCAGGCATAATATCAACTAGGGTATACTTTAAAAGCTGTAATTGGACTTTATCTCAGAAAAGGTTAAAAAAATTGAAATATATTTTATATCATTGCGAATATTATTCTGTGATAAAAATAGTCTTAAATTTCTCAGCAGCATGAAAAATTGTCCAACAAGGGAATAATCAAAAAATAAGGAAAAGCAATCAAAAAAGAAAGGGGAAGAATTTTAACATCCGTTAGGAAAGAAAGCAATAAACAACTTGTGTGAATAATTTCAAAGCCTTGAATGAGCTGCTTGTACCTCTCAGAAGACTTGTGAAAAAATAAAGACACCTTTTAAACCATTGAAGAGAATATATAAGACAATTTTCATGTTTTTTAATCTAGAACATAAAAATGTGAGAAGTACAACATTTACTGTATGAAGTCTCATCTGAGAAACCATTTAAAGAATATGGAAATAGCTTAATATTGCAAGTCTATAACCCATGAAATTTCTCCAGCAAACAAAACATCATCTCTAACATGCAAATTTATTTTGGTGGTGTTCAATAAAGAAATTGCCTTATTATTTCTATAAAGATTTGGTACAAGACCACATTTGTACATTGCAAAAGACATAAGATCCACAATTTAGCATTATTTTCATCTTTCCTGAAGATGAAATATAGTGTTCTATCATAATTATGGCCTATCAATTACTTAATTTTAAGTGCTTAACCATATGGAGACTAAATAATGTGAATACACACTTACTTGGATCTACATGATTATTATATTTGTAATATTGCTGTGTATAGCTTAAAATCATAAACTATAATGAAATAGATACCAAACTTCCAAAATAAATACATATATAGATGAGATTGTTTACCCAATTGTAAACACACAGTTTATATAATCTTTCAAAGTAATTTAAACATTTTTATATTTTCAAACCTTAATATTAATCTTATTAAGGTTTGAATTTTTAATATTATGAACTGTGCTATATTTTTGCCTTGTAATTTGTAAGCCCATTTCTTAATAAGACACTCTAAAACAGTGAAAATTCTTGCTTGGGTTAATGACAGTTTCTTTTATTCAAACAAAGCAATAGCTGAGAGCTACTCTCTTATTTTTATATAACACTGAGTTAAAGAACTAGAGAATAATTTTGAAAAATAGGTCTTCCTTCTATTTATAGAGATTTTTTTTTAGTTCTTCTCCAGCCCCATAGGTCTACCATATTCAGGTTATTTGAGCATTTCCCTTTTTACAATTACCACTAATTTCTTGATCTCTTTGATCATTAAGTCATATCTATTGATTTTTGTTCTTCTTTATTCATTTCCTACCAAGTTTTCTTTTTGGGGCCATTAAATGAGCATCCTTATACCTAATTAAATTATTAAAATATTTTTTCTGGTTGTAGTCCTTGCATAAGCTCCTACTGAAACAATTTCTTCACCTAGATACAAAAACCATTATATGAAAATACTAAATAGCCATTTATGTTATTCTTCTGCTCAGGAACATATAATGTCTTCTTACTGCCAGTAATTTCTTATCAAAAGTTTTTAACCTACCCAGTACTCACAATATAATATAATATTCAGATAGAATAGACCACCTACTCGCAGGAGGGTATAAAGCAACATCGAAAATTAGTAATTTAGCACATTTTTCTTCAAAAACAGAATAATGATATTCATATCAATAAACTTTAGAAAATTAAATTTGATTCATTTTCTCAAAGCTTAGTTAAAAAATACAGATTTCATTAAATAGAAACTATTGCCTTAAAATATAGCAATTCTGAAAATATTTTTTAGAAGTAATTTTAACAAGCTTTACAGAGAAACTGATCACATTATAACAATTCCCCTTTACAACCACTTTGTAAGGAAGTCATTGTAATTCCCATATGGTTAAAATATCATAATGCATATGAATTACTGAGTTTGTTTTTAACAAAGATCGCTAGTCATGACTCAAATATTTTCACTTTCACTAAATATCTATGTGTTTCTGATGAAGTTGTTTACATTTCAAATGTTTAGGAACGTTATCTTTAATGTTTACAATTTTATAATATTAATAACAGATAAATGTAATTAATTCTTTCTTGTTTGTTGATTTTGGAAGTTAGAGATCCTTTTGGACAAATAGTTGGAGGAAATGAGTTTTCTTCAGATGTTTTCTTGTATTTTAAGCCTTAGCAGAATCACTGGCCAATCCTGAAATATAAATGGCCCCAATTCATCATGACAGATATAATGTTGATATAACATGCTTAATAAATTTAATGTTGATATGACAATTACATGAATCAAAGAGGCTTTGGGAATACATATTCAAAATATTATAATATATGAGAGTTGTGTATGTGTGTCTTATTAAGAGCTTGAAACTGAATTGAAAGGGTATAGAATCTGCAAATTCTATTCTCTGTACTCCACCAACATAGTGTTATGCAATATATGTGTGTGTTTGTGTGTGTGTGTGTGTGTAAGCCAAATACAAATATGATGACTTAAATATCATTAATTCCACATAAATACATGTTTTCTTACGTTTTTCCTTCAGCTTGCCTCTGCTTTATATTCTTTATACAATTCTTCAGGACCTGATTCATTGAGTCTTCAGCTTGGTTCTCCAAAGAGTTTATACGGTTCTGTCACTTCTATTCTGCAACAGAAGTTTCTGTACTCTGTTTCCCAATTGCCTGAGTAGTAAGAACTTGGCAATATTTTGCCACCAGTATTTAAATGACTCAGAGATACAACAGCTAATAAACATTAATGGGGGATCCCTAAAAATATTGCATGGTATCCATTTCTCACACTCAGTAATATAAATGCCATAACCTGAACAGGAAAACATATTTTGCAATAAAACAACAATTAAACAAGATTAAATACTTTCTGCAAGTTTTCCCTTACTTTATTTGTAAGAAACAACAGAATTTCTATATTGGATTCGGTAGACAGAGCTCTCACTAAGTAACAATGGAGTATTCACTTTTTAGTTTATTAACCCTGTTACCTCAGAACAGCTATTTGATTGCTTTTGAGTAAATATGATAAAACTCTTCCTAAGCCTAGAGTTTGTGTTTTCATTAAAATAAAAACAGATATTGTGGATATTGCATTTATAATACAAATATAAATAATTTAATTGCAATTCATACCCCAAAGGAATAAAAATAAATAATGTGTAGAATTCTATGGTTCATAAAACTTTCTACTCAATTTACAATGGCACATGTGGTATGTTATTATCATTTGCTTTATTTCCAATTAAAGCCATTTTCATCTTGAGTCAGGATAATGTGTGCTTGACCACCTTTTCTTAAAATTGAAGAATTTCATTAACAATGTGTGCTTGTTATCTACCTTCAAGACATGTTTTATATTAGAGGCAAACCTTGGAGAAGCAGAAGCAGAAGCAGAAGGAGAAGCAGCATGCTTAAGAAATTGAGTATATAACAGCAAAGCGGTGGGTGTAATAAAGCACATCTGGACTTTATTAAAGCATGAGATAACGTGTCTGATGAAATTTACTTGAAAAATTAATCCAGGCTTTACTGTCACATACTCAGAGACTTAGATGAAGTACTATCAATTTGGTATTAACTGCCAGTATACGATGATAATACTTTGAATGAAAATGAATTATGTTTTGTACTGAATATCACAAAGTATTTATTTTTGCATTAAAACACAACAATGCTGAAATGAACAAGTATTTTAATATAATCATTGGCATTTTCTAAAGTGGAGAAATATATGAAAATTGTGATCAACTTATCTGTTTTATAAAGACTTACTTTGTTATTGGATAACTTGGGAATTGAGAATTCTAATGACCTTTTAATATATTTGGCGATATAATTTTTAAATGATTGCTACAATTAGACTATATTATAAATGTAATATATTTATCTGATACATAGAACAAAACATAGTTGAGATAGTTCAAATATAGTTGATATTTTACTGACTTCTGAGCCATTTTGACTGTTATTAAAATTACTCAGATAAATAACCTACTGCCTATTGATCTGAGTAATTTTAATGACAGCCTATTTCAATAGGCTGATTTAATATCAAATGTGGGTCAGTGAAGTTAGACAATGAAAGAAAAAATGTAGAAATACTAATTCAAGTAATACAAGAGAAGAAGCTTCATGAAGCCATTATTTAATGCCATATATTATGTCACTTTTTCCCTGTAAATACTATAAAATAGCAAGTGGTAAGGGGTATGACAAAATGTGGAAAAATTTATTTGTTTCTAAAGCCTATATGAATAGTGTACATTTTAATACAAGCCTTTTAAAGCTCATAAAATGACTCTGCCCACATCCTTTTGAGGAACACAGAGTAATTTCATTGCTGTTGTAGAATCACAAAATATCAGAAAGGTTATATTTAAGACTTATTGAATATTTTGGAACCAATGGTGCTGGGTTTCTTCTTGTTTCTTCTTTGTTTCTTCTTTGTTTATCCACTGTAACTCATTTTATAAAGCATTTCCTAAAATATGTGTCAACTATATTTGTTGTATAACAGTATCTCAAAGCATGGTGATTTAAAACAACAGTGATTTGTTATTACATATTATTCAGTTGGAGTGGAAGTGTTTACAACCATGTGGTAAAAGCTCACCTAGATGGTTCTTCTGTTCCCATAATGATGATCAGAGCCACTTAAATGTCTACATTCAACTGGGAGCTTATCTAGGAGTGGAAAAAATCAAGATGGTCTGTGATCCTTCAGGGATTCCATTCAGGTAGTCTTTAAATATATGGTGGTATGAACATTTTACAGAATGGCAGCCAGGCCCTAAAGACAAAAGCAGAAGCTGGCAGTTCTCATAAGGCCTACTAATAAAAATCCAAGAAGGTCAATATTGCTATAATCTATTGGCCAAGGCAAGACATGGTGGGCCCAGATACAAGAGGAAAATAAAGAGCTTTCAATAATTTTTGTTGTGAGAAGCAACGTGCAGGAACAAGAATAAGAGGAATTGCTATTGGCTGTATTTGAAGATTATGTAAAAATTTAATCCTACAAAACAAACCACATACATACAGCAATTTTTTAAATTAAAATTAGGAAAATATTTCATACTAAAGGCTGTAATAAATACATATATAGTCTATATCAATATGTAAGTATTTATATAAACACACACACACATACTATACATATATATTACTTTACTTATCCTAGTATTTCCCAATCTTATTTGATCAAGGTGAATTGTAGTTGAAACAACCAAAACTATATCAAGCACACAAGAGACATGATTTTACTGTTCTAAAAATAGTCATTTTAAATTTATCAGATATTTCTACTTACATTATTTTATTTAACCATTGTATATTGTTGAAATTTTAGTCTAAATTCAGGTGCATGTGAACTCTTGACTGTATATATAATGTAGGAAAAATAAAGCAAAACTGAAGAAAACACTATCCAGAGCAATCCCATAGCCACCCATAAATTAAATAGGCAGATTAAATAAATTATTTGATTTTTGAAGATATAATTACAGATTAAATAAATTATTTGATTTTTGAAGACACAATTATATTAGAAACTATGGGAAGATGGTAATTATTCATATACTCATTCTTCAAAAACAATTGAAATTCTAGAGGTGAGAGACACTGTGTAAGACAAAGGGCTAAACTATAAAATGGGATAAAGAATTTTTTTCTTACCTATATCCAGAAAGTTTATAATCTAAGAAAGTATGTAAGTAAAAATTAAGTAAGTAAAATTTTAAAGTGTTATGATAGGGGTTTGGATTGAAGTGGTTCCCATGGAGTTCAGAGGAAATGAAGAGAGGTATAAAAAGCACAGAAGATAAAATACAAGAAAAACAGAAACTTGAAAAACGAACATGAATTTATTAGCAAAAGAGTAGGGATTAAAAAGTAATGGCCCAAAAGAAACAACTGATGCAACGCTCTTAAAGAGAAAGCATTAGAAGCATTGGAATAAGTTCATGATACGTTATAAAGTTTCAGAAAAGAGACAATAAAAGATAAGATTGCAGAAGTAAGTAGTAATTAGATCATGTTTTTACCACATGTAAATAAACTTGCCCTTTAGTTTTAGGTTCACAGGAAGGCATTAGATATGCTTTGCTTGCTTATTTCAATCTTTGAAGCCATGTTTTTATATCAATCATGTGTGATAATGTGATGAATGGATCAGAGGAATTTAGGTCAGTGACACCAGGAAAATGTCATTGCAATGAAAAGGAGAAATAACGGTGACTTGAACACAATAATAGTGATAGGAAAATTGCTTATTTGGGAGATATTTACTGTATAGACTCAATGAAACTTAAGGATCAAACTTTGGAAGTGAGAAAGAATTCAGGCCATGATTGAAGACTGCCAGTAATATTAATATGAATCAAGAACAACATTTAAGTTTCTGGTATTGGATGCTGAGTATGTGGTAGTATCATTCTTTAAATAAAAAAATACAGAATAAAATGATTAAATTGTTTGGGCACATGATAGATTAAGTTGGGGACACGCTGAAGTTGAAGTGTCTATTTTACATCCAAGTGTACTTCAGCAGACAATTGAAGATTAAGGTTTTGTATACAGGTAAGATATCTTAGCACAGATTATAAATTTGGGTGTTTGCAATGTAAGAATGACTGACAGTCAATTTTTTCTGTGGTAACATGGCACAATAACTTTATGGCATACAATAACAAAGTCCTATAACAACTAACCTTGATGTTTACATTTCAACTGTGGGCTGGTAGCAAATCTACTCTAAATTGTGAGTTAGTAGATAAACTGCAGATCTGTTCAGATGTTTTGCTCAATATGAGATCGAAGCTGAAGTTGCAGTCTACCCATAGGATAACTAATTTGCAGAAGGAAAAGTGTGAAAAAGCTTCTGGAATGTTGTGGTGCTATATTCTTTATCAGTCACTTCCACTCACATTTCATTGTCCAGAGCAATCTGATACCCAACCATAAATTAAATAGAGAGGAAATTATTATCCTTCCTCAGAAAAGCCCTTGAAATTATATGATGGTGAACAAGGATGCATGATCCTTTTACAGAGTAAGAGTAAAAAATTAATTGAGCAAAAAATATTATTTACTAGACATGGAAATTCAAAATATGGCTGTGGATGAGACTGTCCAAGGATAAGGAATAAGTAGAGTAAGTAGATAAGAGGGGAAGATGACCTAGAAGAGATCCCTACATGACACTAAGAAATAAGAGAATGGATTTTCAGTTTTTCTGCTCTGTTTTTTCCTCATCTTTGTGGTTTTATCTACCTTTGATCTTTGAAGGGGAAAGTCACACACCGGGGCCTGTTGTGGGATGGGGGGAGGGGGGAGGGAAAGCATTAGGAGATATACCTAATGTTAAATGACGAGTTAATGGGTGCAGCACACCAGCATGGCACATATATACATATGTAACAAACCTGCACATTGTGCACGTGTACCCTACAACTTAAAAGTATAATAAAAAAAATGGACACTTAAAAAAAAAAAAAAAAGAAGAGAATGGGAAGAGGGATAGTGAGACTTGGAAGCAACTGAGTAAGTGGTCTGAGGTTTAAGAAAAGAACCAAGAAAGTGTGGCATCTCAAGAGTCAAGAGAAAACATACACATATTCACACATATACACATAGGGGTTTCCATTATTGCCAAATTCTGCTGGGTGTATAAAAAGGACTAAATGTCTATTATACTGCTATATGCTACTATATATCCACATCTGGAATATATTTGAGTAATTATAAAGAATATAGGAGGAAAGAAAAATGTTACATGATTTTACCGCCTGAAGTCCAATTAGAGAAGGTCCCAAGAAAATCACTATAAAATACGTGGAGTGCTTCCCTGGACAGAAAGTAGCCATAAGCTGCAGCTGGCTGTTTATGTTATCAGTAAACTCTCTGACCCCTTCCTGTGCCTACTGAGTAGATGAAAAGCAAAGGGAGGGAGATGGCAGTATGGAGGATGAGAAGATGGTAGTGGAACAGACTACGAATGTAACATCTAGAGTGGTAAAGACAGTAAAACATCCAAGAGAATTTAGTCTCTCTGGACTGACCACTATCACAGACAACATTCATAGCTGGCTATGAACTATAATACCACAACAAACACTTAAGTAAGGGGATATTTGTCCTTTTTCCTTTTTTTTTTTTTTTCTAGTAACCCTATCACGCTAAAAGACCCAGATCTACAAGAGATAAAGAGGAGATATCTCTGTGACTTGCCTGACTTTGTGACATAGAGAAAGGGATCTTTAAAATTTAATATAAGACTGCAATTTTAAACTGGAGTGGGCATTTTAATAATTCCAAGTAAATAAAAATGTATAGAATATTTTACATTTGTCATCAAAAATTAAAAAGAATATTTTATAGAGTGCAGTTTAAAACAGTGCAATAAATGATTTCATGTTTATGACTCAATGCTCAGTAGCAGTTACATGTAATGCCATGGGCATTCAATAATATAGATTCATGTTGACAATGGCTTGAGGGACCTTGGAAAATAGGGACAGAACTACAACAACCAGCCATTTAAGAGACAAGCACAAAAAGAATCACTAGGACAACTGTGCCAGAGGCAGGGAAAAAAGACCCTGCAAATAATGAAGATGCTTTATCCACTTAAGGGAACAATGAAACAGGCAAATGTTAGCACTTTTGGTGTTTGACAAGAGCCCACAATAATCTGAAATACAAAAATATCACAGCCGTCTGAGTGAGTCAAGCCACAAAAGGTAAAACACAGGTGCTGATTATTTGTTTTTCTGCTTACTTTTTTTGTTTGTTTTTTTGGATAAGTATAAAATATAACATTAAATCCTAGAGTATTCACTGTTATTCTTATTAGAAAAGGCCTATGGCTAAGAATTGCTCAAGACTGTAGTATCTGACTAAACTGGGAAACTCAAAGTCTCTTCAGGCGAGAAAGAACTAGATGAGGTGACTTTTTGTGTCATGACATTAGACCTGAAGTCACAAATTATTCAACTTTTCATTCCAAATTTTGGTAACATGGTCACACTACTTACAGATTGCTGTTTGTCAGGAAAAAAAAAGACTATGGCCCTTGCAAATTCATTTTACTTGAAATTTATAGAATAAATAAGATGAGCTGGAGAGACTTACTGTGTTAATGGAAGATAAAGGGATTACAAATAACATTTTAGAAAAGCTGGAAGTATGCAACTTTGCAGTATGGTATAATTTGGAAAAATAAGATTATATGTAAAACAATTAGGCTAATGACATTTATGTTGATGAAGAATCAGCTTTAAATATTTAAGCTCAAAATATTAGATAAATTATCCTGTATTTTAGATCACTAACTTATGTTGAAATATAACTTTGAATATATAAATAGACAATTAAGCTTTATGATGTTTATAATTTTTATTATTATTTCGAATTTTCTACAAAAGACCCATGGATCTTTTTGATAGAGCTACTAAAATCTAATGGCAATGTTATGAAAGTAGTATGAAAATGCTTTAGTCAACTATTAAGAACCTCTTGTGAGGATTGTAAGAAAAAATCTTTAAAGCTTAAAGTGACAAAAATAATCATTAAAGTACTATATGTTAAAATTTTCATATTCAATGAAATTGAATTAAAATAAAATTTTCATATTCAATGACTCAGTGAACTTCCTGCTATTGAATATACTTTCAGTATTGCTAAATCTTTTCAAATTATTATCTTTTAAACCTGAATGTTATCCAGACAGAGGAGAATCCTATTTGAATATTATAGCTAAAAAGTCCTCTAGGTGTATGACCAGCAATTACATCATACAGAAGAAATGATTTACCAAAAAAAAAAAAAAAAAAAAAAAAAAAAAGAATCACCTCCAGGCATGAAACAATTCCCACAAGCAAATACACAAGATGCAATTACTCTCTGTTACTAGGCCTCAAAAGAACAAGCAGCTAGACATTAGTGCTGTGATTGTAGTCCAGAATCTTTCAATGAAGAGGGTTGATTAATGTGCTTTAAGTTAGAAGTGTTCAGGGAGTGAAATAACTTTTATTCATTTATTGCCATAGGAATCAATGCACTAGGGAAAAGAAATAATTTGAGATCCAGATTAGGCACTCTAATAGCCAAATTAAATCTTTACCAAATTTAGCAAACTAGTTACTCTACTGACACTTGTGCATAGATCCTAGGAAAGAAGTCTTTCAGGTTTGTAAGGTGACAATATGAGAATTTTACTTCTTACATTTTAGAAGGAATGAATTCACTATCAGATTTGAGCAATTAAATATCATTTTAATAGGATAATCTCTTTTAGATATTGAGGTAGCTGAAAAAAATTATGATACATTCATTTAGAAATTGTTTATGCACCTAAGAGGGGCATTTATTTTATATTTTTAATATTTCAATTGTATTTTTAAACCTTAAGTCTAATTGTGGGAAAATAAAATTCAATCAATTTAAATGTCTCCTTTAGAAGTCTGACATTGAGATACAGATTTGTAACCATCTAGATATAAACATTTCCCTTATCCTGAAAATCTCCCTTATGCTCTTTTGCAGACAATCTCTACCTCCAGTTCCGAACTCCTGAAAAGCACTGGTCTGTTTTGACAACTCTAAATTTGTGTGTACTTAAATTTCAAATAAACAGAAGAAAACAAGATACATTCTTCTGAATTTGACTCCTTTAATGAAGCATAATGCTTATAGTTTGTCCAAATTTTGCATCTATCAATTATTTATTTATTATTACTGAGTAGTATCCCACAGTAAAGACATATCACTATTTGTTTTATCTATTGACCAGATAATGGGCATTAACATTGCTCCAGTTTTTTGCTTGTTATAAACAAAGATTCTATGGACAGCTTTGTACTTTCTGTGCAAAACAAAAGAAGGTAATTTATTTCTCTTGGTCAAATACTTAGGGATTTTTACTCATTAAATACTTGGAGATTTCTGAGTCATATGGTTAGTATGTTTGAATTTATAAGAAACTTTTGTTCTATATTCTAAATGGCTTTAGCACTTTTTCACTCTCATTAGCAACATACATTCAAACATTAACTGCTCAAACATGTGTTGGTATATTTATAAATCCTTTTTGGTTTAATTGACCTATATGGCTATTCTACCATCAACAAAATAGTGTTTTGACTATCATAATTTTATAGTTTGTAAAAAATAGTCTTTCTAGCCTTGATATTTATGTTTTCATATCCTAAATCATTTGTTTTTCTGTAAATTTATTTGGAATAAATTTATTTTCCAAATAAACAAAGAGTAACTTGTATATTTTTGCAAAAGTCTCATTAGAATATTTATTGCAATTACTATGAATTTAGAAATAAATTTGGGAGGCAATGAAATCTTAACAATATTGAGTTTTCCAATATATACATGTTATATATCTCCATTAATTTAGATATTTCTTGATTTTCATCAACAGTGTTTTATAACTTACAGCATTGAGGTCTTACACATCTTCTCTAAAATTTATTTCTAAATATGAACTTTTATGCTTTAGTAATGGGGTGTTTAAAATAATAACTTCCAAATGCCAATTACTAAGATGCAACAATTCAAAAGTTTTTGCATAATTTTATTTTAAAATCTCATTGAAAATATAATGTTTTAATAACGAATTTCATTGCAAAATCTGATCTGACCTCAATTTATTAAGTGGAAAAAAAATCTCACAATAAATAGTGTTAGCACACTTAGGGTTATCATTTACCCCATGTAATGTGAATATTCATAATTTTTGTTACAGACATTTTAATTAGTTTTATTACATAATGTTGCCTAAGGATTTAGTGTAGTAGTATAACTGCAGTATTGACTCACTAAATTCTATAAAATTCTGCATTTTGAAACACCTGAGACCTCAAGAGAATTGAATGGATAAGGATTTGTGAAGAACACCCAAAAGGGAAAGTCAATTTTACTGACATTCAAATTTTCCTCAGGTATAATACATTCACAGAAGCAAATGTCCAGGTACATGAAAACTTGAGATTCATCAGCCAGTTAACAAATTAGTGGATAAAGATTCCATGTTCACAAATAACCCTGAAGAGCGAGGGCTAAGAGGAAGTCAACTGTGCCACCACCTCGCTTTTGATCTTCCAGCCGCCAGAAGTGTAAACAAATACATTTTTCTTGTTTAAGCTACCCAGTCTCTTTTGCTATGACAATCCTAGCAAACTCATAGAATTAGAGTCAAAACTGAATTGCAATATACACACTTGGGGAAGAAATGGAACAGATCTAAAAAGAACCAGTAAGTACTTGTAAACAAGTGAAAATAATATATATAGTATTGAGATGAAATTCAAAATCTGCTCAACATTTCTATGTCAAAACCTGCTCCTAGCATATTATTAATTTCCAATTAAGGTTCATTCTATCTTTCTTAGCATACCTATTTATCCTTCAGTGGCTATACCATTTGATCTGTAATTAAAAAATAATTATTTATAATTTCAAACAGTGACCAAGGCATCAAATGAAATATAATTTTCTGTTTGTATTTTTTCAACCTATTGTTACTCCTATTGATCCTTGTTTAATTATGAAATATTAAACAAAGCAACTTAATTTTTAAAACTTACTTTTATGAGACATTTTCACAAAAAGGTTTTGAGCCATAATATTTCTCTGCATACATATTGTCATTGCTTCATTCATAAAAACATATTTATCAATTCCCTTTTTGTTAGGAATTGCTCTGGGCTCTTGGCATCTACTCATGATTTTTAAAAAATTAGTTAAAATTATTTACCTTCTATCCTTAAATATGTCACCTTCCAGTTTGGGAGTACAATAAAACAAATTAACATAAAATTACATAACATAAAATATGTTAAAAGATGAGAAGTGTAGAATAACAGATATGAGAGATGATCAAAGGTAAAGGGATGAAGGACTAGCATGAAATTTTGTAGTCAGGAGAGACCACCCTGTGAAGAGGATGTCTGAGTAGTTAAAAAACGGAAGGTTTAGAGATCATTCTGGGAAAAAAAAAAAAGAATGTAAAGTGAAGTTTATCCAGCATCTCCCCAAATCTTCAAGCCCATCGAGCAGGAATGAAATGTTACACATACATATGGTGGAAGATCTTGATTACAAAATGTATCAGCATAATGCTGGACCCCTGAAATTAAGACAGTGACTCTCCTTAGCCTTCTACCCTCATCATTAGTGTGGAAATGAATTGTCAAAGTAAAAAACCAATGATTGAGAACATGCAAAGTCTACAGCAAGTGAGTCAGCCATCCTCACTGTGCTTTGACAAAGACACAAAGGATAAGGGAAAGCCTCACAGAGGAATAAAGAGAAGGCTTCAGCTGTGCCTTCCTTGGAGGGTGTTGGCTTGGGGAAGCTGTAGGTAGGCTTATGGGATGAAGAACATTCTATCTGATTGGCGAGTAGTGCTTATTTGGCTTTCTCTGGCTGGTCTCAAGATGGAAGCTGAGACAAAAATTAGGAAAACTGACAATTATTAACCAAATTCTCGTCATTTTTCCTCCTGTATTATTTAATAGAGGTAGCAGTCTGACTTCCCAGAAACCTGACTTATAGCAGGCTGGCTTCTTGGGCCATTTACTGTAGATAAGGGTGTTCATTTCCTGAACAGGTGTTGCAGAATGTAGGTTAGAGTATGAATTTTATGTATAACCTAGCCATTGCCTGTTTGTATTTTTCAGTTTCTCAGTATGAACTAAAATCTATGCCTTCCAAACTCCTCACATTTAGATCTTTGTCAAACTATGTGCCTTAAATCCTCTGGAACCAATATCATTATGCTTTTTATTCTTTATTATAGCAGCCACACTAAGAATACCCAAGGCCCAAGTCAACCCTTATCTCTTAGAATAGAAGGGCTGGCACTTTCCCCATTCTTTCTCTTTTTCTCACTTCTCTCCAGCTCCACCATATTCTCTGAAATTTATGATCCATTAGGAGCAAATCTCTATATACTTATTTTTTTCCACATGTTCCATTTGTCTTCACATTCATGCTCTAATGAAAACCTGACTCTCTTTTGAGGACACAAATTTTCCTCAAGCCCTTTCAAGTAGTGGCTTCAAATAGCCACTTTCAGACATTTTTTTTTCTCTCTCACTCTTGGGAAAACACCCATACACAATTAGTTTTGAAGTCTCATTTAATAAGATCATATTACTCAATAACTCCTGTTGTTGCAGTCCTTCATCCAATTCACCTTTGTGTATTTCCCTTCAGTTTTCCATGATGTTAGCTCCTGGGTCAATGTACTCTCTTTAATATTACTATTGTTTTACTTCTTGGTATCTTGGTAGTAAAATATACATGTGCATAATCCTGCCAACCCCCAGCCTCTTAGTGTCTTGAATTTCTTCCTCCCAAATGTCTGTACTCCAGCCTTTCTCAGTCCCTTACTTGCAGGTACATAACCAGAAACTGTCGGTACTAAGCATAGCATAACTTCTAGAATAACAGCCTTATACATCCAACTCATTGATCAACAACTCTTATCATTTCAGCTCACTCCTTATTATTAGCTCTGAAAATCCGTAGACATCATTGTAATTATCAATCCATTGCCTTCCCAACTATTGCAATGCCTTTTATCGCCTATACGTCTGCAATCACCCAGTTTAAATTTTATTGACAAGCATTACTTGCTTATGTATTTGACTCCCTTCCCCTTCTCTCATGTCATTGTACTGAGCTGGTCATAGAAATCTGGCTGAATCTAACTTTCTGCAACTCTGTTGATTTCAGTGACTATGGAAAGAAAAGTTGTCAGATTATTTTGTTTTCCAATTATAATATACATGTTGTGTAATAGATGTTAAATAGCTGTTCATTTCATTTAGATTTCATCCTCCAAACATATGCATTTTTTCCATTTCTTTTCTCTCAAATCTATCTACTATTAATGAGTTATCTGTATGCTGTTCAATCTATCTCTTGAAAAAAATGAAATTCCAGGAAATCAATCTAACAGTGATAGTCCCTGATTCTGCCACTTGTTGTGACTTTGGGGATGTTATTTAAACTTTATCGATGAAATGAGTATAATAGTAGTCGATGTAAGGGTTATATGTTTCTAATCTAAACAAGAATACTTAACCAAATTCTAAGATTTTACTACTAATTCTATAGCTACTACCACTTTTCCAATTATTGTTTTGTCATCACCATCATTATTTAACAGAAGGATTTGGAACACTCATCAAAAAACGTAAGGAGATGGTTTTTGTTTTAGTTTGCTATGATTGACATAACAAAATGTCACAGCTCAGGCATCTTAAAAAACATAAATTAAATTTTTAACCATTCTGGAAGCTAAAAGTCAGAGATCAAGTTCTCAGCAGTTTGGATTCTTCTGAGACCTCTTTCCTTGGTTGTGGATGGTCATATCTGTCTCCACATGGTCTTTCCTCTGCATATGCACATCCTGGTGTCTCTCTGTGCATCCGAATTTCCTTTTGTTATAAAGACACTATTTTATTGGATTAGAGCACATCCTGATGGTCTCATTGAAACTTGGTCACCTGTTTAAAAGCCATATCTACAAATACAGTGACATTCTGAGGCTCTGGAGGTTAGGGATTCAAATAGGAATTTTATGGAGAGACATAGTTTTGCCTTTATCAGTTTGTATCATGCATCTCCACAAAGCACTGTCTTTTTCATGGAACCCTAACACAAGTACACACTTATTAATATTATCTTGTGCCTATTCATAATTCCAAATATTATGTTGTGTTTGTCCTAAAAGGGACTCACATCCAGGGATCCCTGAGAGGGGACCCCTGCCCTCTGCCCAAGTAAATACTGCAAACCTCTTTGACCACTATACCTGTATCCATCCTGGAAATACCACCATTTTTCCTTTATGCTTTTAAAAACATTCCCTTTCTTCAGTCTCTGGATCAGAACTTCCTTGGTGCTGGGCCTGATTTTAAAGGTTCCCACGTATCACTTCTTCAACCCTTAGGATAATTATGCCCGCACAACGCCCTTCTCTAATTATCACCACATCCTGTTTACACATTTATCCAAAATGTCCCAGTAGAGTGATAATTCTCATTATTTCCTGCTCTGCAGTAACATTACCAATTGAAGGAGGTATTCTCCTGTTGAATCTCCTTAGAATAATATATAAAATTGAAGAATAGTAATCTTTATTCCCCAAAAAAGCAAAAATAATTTTCATTAAAATCATGGGAGCCAAATTTTGGAGCTCAGAAAGTATTCAAAGGAAACAGGCCTCCCAAACATAACAGAAAATAAATGACCCGACCTATCACAAATATACTTTTTCAGAACTTTCTTGATAAGATTTGAAGCAATCTGTTAGATATACATGTTCCCGACCTCCAAATTTTCCTCTCCTTTAAGATGACTTGACCTGATATAGATCCCTATTCGAAGGAAAGATTGACCTTTCTAAGGCTTTATCACATTGTTCTTGACCTCATTTTGTCTTCTGTTCTCTTCGTCCTATCTTTTCCATTTCTCATTCCCCAGTGTTCTTTCTTTCCTCCATTAACCCATATATTAGTCCTTCTCACGCTTAAAAAAAAATTGAAACTATTCTACTCACAATTTCATGTCCTATTTATTTCTTTCTATAATAGCATTGATCAACTGAAACAGTTAATGTCAATGTCTCTATTTCCACTTGATTGCCTAATGCCTTAAATCTGGTCCCTCTCTCTATGACTACATAGAAAGAGCTTTTGCTACAATTACTAATGAATTCCTCATCAATAAATCCAATCCCTGGGTTTTGTTTTCATCCTACTTAATCCTGCTGCAGTATTTGGCACTGTTGAATACACTCTTCTTTAGATCCCTTTCACTTCAGATAATTTAATCTGTGTATTTTTTCCCCCGGACTTCACTTTTTTGGACTTTTATTATGGCTTATGTTTTTCTACCTCACCTAAATTTTTTCCATGGACATATTTTGATATTTGGCTATTACTACACTATATATTCTCCCAGTTAATCCCATTTATTACAAGTATGTAAACTGTCATGAGAAAAGTCTCAATCAAGTGTAATGTCATGGTCTAGCTGTATTTATTCACTTTTATTCTAGTAGTATTTATATTTGAGCCTATGAAATAGAATGTTTTATTTAATCAATAATATGATACTTAAATTTAAAATCTGTATGAACTCCATGTTGTATTTCTGGGTATGTACTATGTATCTCCATTTTTATGTTCCAAAAGTAGCTCAACGTTAATAATAAAATTATTTTTTTCTGCAAATCTCTCCTTATAATGCATATACATTAAAAATATTAACTTCTACTCTGCATCAGGCACAAGTTACAGCAGGCAAACATTTCTACTGTAATGGAGTTTACATTGCTGTGGAAAAATAGAAGATAAGTAAATGTCTAGGGTTCGTATTCATGAATGTTAAGAAGGAAAATATAAAGCAGAAGTAGATACCATGCGTGCATGATAATTTTGATTATACAAAACTCTTAAGTAAAGACCTAAAAGAAGTAAGGGAGCTTGTTTTAACTCCCAAACATAACTGTGGCATTTGCAAGCAAGTGCAAAAGACCTGAGGTGGGAGTTTCCCTGTCTGTACTTGGAGAAAATCAAAGGAATCAGTAAAACAGAGAGACCACAAGGGAAAGTCATAGAAGTTGAGGTCAAACAGGTAATAGGAAGAATGATTCATATAGTGCTTTATAAATCACAGAGTAAGTAATTGAGCATGACATTGAGATTTTTGGTCTTGGCACCTGAAAAACTAAGTAGAATTCAATTCAACTTAACTAGTACTGAGACGATTGCAGAAAAAGCAATCTTAGGCGTGATTTTCATATGCTCAGTTTCAGGAATATTACATCTGATGCAACAGTTTAGTTATAATGTACTAATCTGAAATACCTGTGGAGAGCTGCACTAACTATAGTTTTGTACATTTTTAGTAAATATATGGCATTTTAAAGCATTAAAATGGATTATACTCCAAATGGAATGGGTGAATGGATAAAATAAATGTTGTCTGAATTTTGAGCCCTAGATTCCTTCTAAATTAAGAAGTCACAAAAACTAGGAGAAAGTGGTACAAGACAGTGAGACAGGGTACCAAAAATGTAAGATAAAAACTAGGCAGATGCGGTGTCTTACAAGTCAAGAGATAAAGTCTTTCAAGGAAGACAGATAGTTGTCTGAGACAATTGCTACAGTTTGGTCAAACAATTTGAAGACTGAGAAATGATTTCATACTGCTATGATTGTCTACATTTTGGCAGGGTTTAGATGGTCTTTTACAAGATTATGATAAACACATGTGGTTGACTATGTTTTGGTTAGTAGCCACTAACAAATAATGTCCATATCGTTTATATCATTGGATGTTGCAAAACAGTTAAGTTATAATTTTATCAATTAGTGTTGTATGGATACAAGTAACATTAGAAGGATATATTTTCCCTCATCTGCCATATGGTTACCCGGTAATACAGTTCATATAAGAAAATTAGCATAAGTGCTTGCTACTTTTATTTACCAGTTTTCAAGACAACGATTTGGTTTCCTATCTGCCTTCAATAATGATAATTCCTTTTTTATATTTGTTTTTATAACAAACTCACTGATTTAAAAATAATTCATGGGTTTCAGTACACTGTAATTACTATCATTATTTTAGAATAATTTTTCTCATATTGGCTACTGGTAGTATATTTAAATTGGCTTCAAAGATCTTGTGACAAATTTTATAATCTTTAAGAATATCTTGTATAAAAAAGAAGTATCTTGTTTAGGCTCATCTTTAACATCTCCTCCCCTAATTCTGGAATCAGCCATTTCTCCACAATCCCTTTGTGAGGCTTTTAGAGGCCTTATTATTAATTATTAATATCAGGACACAATCTCTACTGAGTTGCTCATTGTTTAAGGTATTTTCAGTGAATACTGTTAGGAGGATAAAAGTGTGTGTGTGTGTATGTATGTGTGTGTGTGTCAAAATTAGAATCATCATATATCTGTATGTATATATCATATCATAATATTTTACATTAATGATTCCAATCAAATTCAAGAATACAAGCTTATTTAAATTTCCATACTGTATCTGTAACTTCTTCCACACTGAAGATTCTGCTGTTTAAGGATGTAAGACATTATATAATTTAATTATTTCAAATTCTTTGTTTGTTCTGTCCTATTTTACCCACTTAAAAGTCTCAGAATAGCAATGCTACCACTGCTATTTATTTAAACATTGAAAAAATTGTGCATATTAACTAACCATTCCCTTCCTGTTATTTTGATAGTTGGACTTCTTATTATCAAAGTATAAAACTACTACAATCTTTACTTTCTGCCTCTGTCCCTCTTACTCCACATTTTCTCTTAATTATACAGGTAACATTACATTTAGTGCTCTCCATCGATACTTGATGTCCATGTCTCTCTAGTCATTTGGGTTGTCTGAAGGTCACTCTGAAAGTAGCTATTGGAACAGTGTACCCTGTGACCTTGTATGCTGGTTAGTTTACAAATGGTTTTTCTGGATACAAAATCCTTACTGCATAATTTCCTTCCTCATATCTTAAATATTTCACTCCATTACCTCTTGTCATAAAACCCATGCCATAAAAAGACTGATTACATATATATCTCATCTATTTTGTTTCTTCTCTGCTTAATTTTGAACCTACTGATTTCAAATTCTTGTCCCCAGGGAACCCCGAACTAGATAGGAGGGAGTCCTGGAACATAAGTTTTCAAAGATCATAAGGGATAAAGTGTTCATCCCTCAATCCTGCTTATTGCAGGCCTACGAAACACTGGTGGGGGCCCTTTCCCAACATTGTTTCAGCTGCTGTTTAAAAATATTCTTGCTATGTTCTTTCCTATGAATATCTATTGTTTATGTTAGTGTTTCTCTGTGCTTAAGTTCATGAGAATTTGCCTTTTTGCTTGCTTACATTTTTTTTCCACAAAAATGTTGGCACAATACAGATTTTATGGAACTGGTCTTTTTCTAATCTGCTTGAATTTTAGAGTTAGTATGCGTATTTTGCCACTTAGTTTTGTTTGACATATTGTTCACGGATTTCTGATTTTGCTCTCTAGTTGCTGTCCGTAAAAAAGTACACTAACATAACCATTATCTCACCCTAATGCTCTCCAACACAATCACATTTGACGCTGACCCTCCACTATAGAGTATTGATGTCTTCTTTGGAAGCGGGCAACTTTGGGTACTCAAAGGAGTATCTGAAATAACAGGTTTTCAATTAATATTAATTTTGTAAAGTAGCACATTTAAAATCTAGTTTTCGTTCAAAGCATTTAAAATTATCTCAAAAGCCTTGGCATTTTAATTAGTAATCTGATAATTTTAGATAAAATAAAAATAAATATATTCTCAGGGAATTTTATTAAGACTTCTGCAAGGTAAATCATGAAGACTAAATAATTCTTAACTCCATTCACAATCTCAGTCAATACAATTCCTTTAAACAGGTTAAATGTACACAAAATTTTTATACACATTATTGGTTAGTGATATAAACATTCAACTGAGCAATCTTATAGGCAAATAAGACAACCTCCATACACAAGTACTTAACAACTTTTCTGAATATGATGATAATATTATTATGAATCTAATACAGCTAATTAACTTACATACAGTGCAGAAACTTTACAATTTTTAGAAGTTCTTTAAATTTATTTTTTGATATATTTCTACTTAAAAAAGTTTACAGTAAATTTACTTTTTCAACTAGATTCACACTATTTATTTTCCGTATGTCTAATATATCAACTTCCATTTAAAATTACAAACATTTTAATGCAAAGCATATTATTAATAATTCTAAAATAAAATGATTAATGAATGGGTTTTATTAGCTTTATTACATACATTTTAATTAATAATCATAGAAATGAAAAGTTAGGTATTTATTAAGAGAATTTTGATATTGCAAAAAAAGTTTGATTATTGAATCTGTAATTTATGATCTCAAATCTCAAATATGGTAATGATGTGAACTGATAGGAATATTAGATTAGGTTATCAGATCTTAT
Organism: Pongo pygmaeus; assembly: GCF_028885625.2. Lineage (NCBI taxonomy): Eukaryota > Metazoa > Chordata > Mammalia > Primates > Hominidae > Pongo > Pongo pygmaeus. Next base: position 12,315,575 of record NC_085930.1, on the reverse strand, counting down.
GCTAATATATAACCAGCATCACACACTCTGATTGAAAATACTGAGTAATTTTTATATTCATTGCCATAGAAAGCGCTGTCACTTCATAGACTTAAAGAGAAGTTAGTTTCACAACTTGGGTTCTTCAGAATTCTGGTTATAGCTGTACACTCTTTTTTCCTCTGACTGAATTCAAAATAGAAACTATCTAGGTTGCAACTATGTCTATTTATTTATTATTTTATTACAATCTCTATATTTTTAATCATCTTGAAATCTTTAAAATTTTCTCATTCTTTTTCTTTCTCAATTTGTTTTATATAAATTGAAAGATTCAAACTGTCTAATTAAAAATGTATAATTTGATAAGTTTTGACAAATATATATATTTGTAGAGTCACAACAATCATCAAAATGTAGAATATTTTCTGCATGCACAAATATTTCTCCATGGCACTTGCAGTCCATCCCCTCCTCTAAGCCAGAACCAGACAACAACTGATCTGGTTTCTGTCATTGTATACATTTGAATTTTCTATTTTTTAATGCAAATAGTATTATACAGTATGTGCACGTTTGTGTCTGCTCTTTTCACTCAGCATAAAGTTTTTGAGAGCTATCTATGTCATGTCGTGTACCATTAATCCATTCTTCTTGATCAGTCTGTAGCATTCCATCAGATGCACAGTACACTGTGATTATCTACTAAACTGTTGTTGGGCATTTCAATTACTTACAATTTCAGGCACTATAAATAAAGTTGTGATAAACACTCATCCCCTGTTGAGTTACATAGTAGGTATTATTTTTCCGTATAGTAAAGGTCTCTTTTACATTACAACTAAGTGATTACAACTTGTATGTTGTGATAATAATTTAGCTGTTTAGATGAGCAGACCAACATCTGTTATCATTGTGGTTAAATATACATAGCCACTTAAATAGGTGCTGCCACAAAAATGACATTTTCTAGCTGTGTAATGTTTTAAAATATAGATATCTTTAAAATAATAAGGCTTCTTATAAAATGTAGCTGTTTGGGAGGAACCATTTTACTTTATTCCCATATTTTTCTGTACCTATGGGAGTAAAAGATTAACTATCTAAATGATTTCTGTGTTACATAGATGAAGCATAACAACAAATATGATTGGATAAAATAGTTATTAAATAGTGATATATCTAAATTTAAATGTTTGTCATGATGCAAAACGAAAGAAAGCCTAAAGTACAATATCTGAACATTGAAGCTTGCAGGTGTTTCCCTAAAGACAAAAATGACAGAAGAGTCAGTGACCCGATAATTGCACCCCATGAAGATCAAAGACCCAAAAGATAAAAAGGGATCCTCTCACTGAGCCTAAACTGGTCCTTCAGGACAGTGATTGACAAAATTCAGACACACTTTGGGAAGATAATGAGTCACCAGAGAGGACTGAGCATGCTTGTTGGATTTTGTATAAAGGATTCTGAGAATAGAATTTCCTGGGAGCACTCAATCCAAGACTTTAGTAAACTGTAGTGGCCTACCATTTTACTAATAAACCTAACTATTCGGAATTAATTAGTTACTGTGAGATTTTAAGGCAGGATGACTATGCATAAATAAAATCAAATATATCAGTAATTGAAACTCCTCACTTTTCTGTTTTGAGCCTTGATCTTCTAATGAAGAAAATGAATCACTAAGAAACCCAGTATGTTGATTTTCAGGAGGTGAATGAATGAGGCATTGGATAGTCTTTCATGGGGAGAGGGTGAGTGTGCGTGAGAGTGTGTGTGTGTGCATGCAGCTGTGCATGTTTCTGAAATTACAAGTGAACCAAATATTTAATGGTGAGAATCATGAAACATAGCCTTTAAGTGTTTTCTATAATTATTTCCAGATCTTCCCCCAGGCCCTTGTAGGATTAAACCTCTCTGACCTTTAAAATTACATGGGGCATGTGACTTTCTTTGTGCAATAAAACATGAGAATAAATGATACATGTTATTTCCAGGCAGAAGTTACGACAGGTAGTGTATGCTTTGCCACATTCAGAATGGAGTTTGTAGATTACTTTTGCCTCCCATTAAAACATTGAGAGAAGAAAATGTAGCAGATCAGCCTGCTACCAACCAACTTAATAGCAAATGATAGAAGCACAGTGTGGAATACAGAAAATCTCAGTCTTAGTTCATTTGAGTTGCTATAAAGGAATACCTGTGGCTAGATAACTCATAAAAAAGAGTGATTTACTTGGCTTATGGTTCTGCAGGTTGTACAAGAAGCATGGCACCAGCATCTGCATCTGGTGAGAGACTCAGGAAGCTTCTACTCTTGATGGACGGTGAAGGGAAGCTGGTATATGCAGATCATATAGTGAGACAGAAAGAAAGAAAGAAAGAGGAGGAGTTTCCAGGCTCTTTTCTTAGTTCTCAGGGGAATTTCTTCCATTCCTGTGAGAATGGCACCAAGCCATTCATGAGGTATCTGCCCTAACAATCCAATCACCTTCCACCAGGTCCCACTTAAGACACTGAGGATCAGATTTTGACAGGATACTTGTATGTACAAACTATACCCAAATTATAGCCACCTCCATAGCAGCACTTAAAGATGCCTTTATTTTCTGAAAGTTAGAATGTCCTAAAAATTTAGCACAAGATCTGATTATAAGAATAGTAAAATTTAGGTTTGAACATGGTGGCTCATGCCTGTAATCCCAGCACTTTGGGAGGCTGAAGTGGGAGGATTGTTTGAGACTCAGTCTCAAAAAATATTTTGGAGGCTCAGTCTCTAATAAATGTAAAAAAATAATAATTAATCACGAGTGGTGGTGCCCAACTATAGTCCCAGCTATTGAGAGGCTGAGGCGGGAGGATTGCTTGGTCTTGGGAGTTTGATGTTACAGTGAGCAACGATCACAGCACAGCACTCCAGCCTGGGTGCAAGAGCAAGATTTTATCTCAAAAAAAAAAAAAGAAAAAAAGAAAAAGGAAAAAGAAAATAGAATACTAGAATTCATAGACATTGAAAATGTCTGAGGAAAAAGAAAGGAAAAAAAAGTTAGTATTCTATTAGAGAAGTAGAGAAAGCTTCTCAGAACCTTGAAAACCCAGATTCCCCTGAACCAGCCAAGCCAATAGACTTATCTGCCTCCCACTGGACAGACTCCCTTTTCTTTCCAAGTGTGAAAAGGACATGCCTGAGACAAATGCCATTCAAAGTGGTTGGCTGCCTTCTTCTAAATCTGCCCCACTCTTTTTTATACCTTCTACTTGTCAATCACATAAAGTGGATGTCTTCATCTGCTCATGCTTCTATAATAATACATCACAAAATGGGTGTAAATATGTTTCTCACAGTTCTGGAGAAATGTAAATGTATACAGCATAAATGTATTTCTTACAGTTCTGGAGTCTGGGAAGTCTAAGATTAAGATACCAGCTGTGAGGGGTGGTCTGCTTGCAAGATGGCTTCTTGTTGCTGTCTCCTCTGAAGGGGAGGAATGTGGTGTCCTCACATAGTGGAAGGGACAAAAGGGAAAAAGAGGGTGAACACTGTCTAAAGCCACTTTAATAAGGACATTAATCTATTTATGAAGGCAAAGCCCTCATCACTTCCCCAAAGGCTCCACCACTTACTATTACCACAATCGTGGTTAAGTTCAACATAAATTTTGGCGGACACACACATTCAAACCACAGCAGTGAACCAGCCGCATGAAAGTCACATGAAATGACATTGAAAATGCAAATTCTTTGGGCCTATCCCAGATTTAGCGGTAAGAAATTCTAAGGGAAGGGGCATCAATCAATATTTTATCAAGCCTTCCAGGTTATTCTAATGCATGGTTTCGTTTGAAAACACTATTTTAAACTAACAAGAAAGGTAGTATCTTTTCTACTTTAGGGAGAAAGGTATCATTCCTAAAAAGATCTTGAGGATGGGCAAAAATGCCTAGGAATGAATCTTTATGGTGTTTGAGGTGGGATTATAAAACTGGATAGTGGATAGTATTTGATATGAGAACTCTCTTTATAATTTAAGGCTAGAGTGAGTCTTCATATTCTTCTGGAATAGTTCCTTGAAACTTAAAAAATAAAGTTTATTGTAAACAAGGTAGAAATTCTGGACCTCCCTGGAAAGAATACTGAGTAGAAAAAAACTTTTTCAGGTAAATGTTTGTTGTAATGTTTGGCTTCTAAGGATTCATGTCTTGGACAGACTTTGGTAGAAAATTCTATACCTGATTTTAGGAAAAGAGATAGCTCTACAGTTTGTCTAAAAGTTTTAGCATTTACCTCTAACAAAATTTTAAGACAATGTGGCCAATTTTTTTAATGACTACTTGCTGATGTCATTACACCATTCCCATTAAAATGCTATAATCAACTGAGATCTCCTTGAATTCTTTCTTATTTTATCTCTCTTAGGGCTCCTATTACATATTCTTTTGTACTTACACCCATTCTCTGCAGGATAATAAACTTCTTAAAGGCAGGCATGCATTTATAATTAATTGTCTGTGTACTTCTTCATATTTAAGATAATGTCTTACACACGTATAAGTTCCGTAGATTGGTTAAGTTTAAATATATTACCTTAACATAAACATTAGTATACCAATAATGCTAACAGAATATATTTAATATACTTTTTTTTCTAAAAGGCATTTTTAATTTTGTGAACATGAAATTAGAAAATAGGAATTCACTTACAAATGAACCTAGGACTTCTTCCATCACTTGTGCCTAGAAAAATGATCTTGCTTTGGACAAAAGCAGGGAAATTGAAAGATATAGATCATATGAAAAGATGATGACTTGACCAAAGTTTTGGAAATGGGGAGTGGGACATGGTGTTGTATCATGAATATAACCATAGCTAAGGTGCTGAGAGTATTTGGAAGATTTAGATTTAGAACATAAATCTGGAGGCTGGGTATTAAATAGAATATGAGTTCTATACTAGAATTACCTTATCCAATCACTCACTTTCTAGAGACCATGAGCAAACCATTACAAATTTCTAAGGTCAACATATTTTTTGCCTGATGAAGATAATAATAATATCTATATTGTAGTGTTAATATAGGAATAAAATAAATTATTTAAGGAAAATATTGGAAAGAGATAATTTAGGTCAAGATTTTGCTATAAACTGCAATTATGTTTATTTAAAAATTGGCAACCAGTAAGAAATTATTTTATGTCCTTGAAATTGTTTATAGTCTACTATGATAGTTTGCCAGTCCATTCTTTTATATTGTGATGAAAATATTATCTTAATAGAAAAAAATTTCAACTTTTTCATTTTTATTTGGACACTACAGGGTTCCTTTTGTCTATGTGTTTGTGGTTTAATTATGAGCCTGGTGGGTACATTTTATAATGAATGTCCATTACTCTAAATGTCAAGTTATCATATTATTCATAATGTTTATGATATTAAACATTTTATTAACATCATATTTTTAAATAATTATTATATCTAAAATAAATATAACATTATACCAATCTGATTTTTTTAACGCCTTTTTCTCTATTTGTTTATTTATTTAAATATGTTTACAGAAAGTCATAATGGTGTCCTTATTGAGTGAAACTATGAAACAATGCTTTAATAATATGAATCTAAGGTCAAAAATAAATTAATATTGTCTCTGGGAGTGAGTTGACTACTTTTGCTTCTTAGGACCTACAAGAATTATAGACTATTATTTTTAGGTATAACAAAGTTAAAATCTTATTTATTATACCTTTATCATTTCACTTGACTGTCATATTTTAAAAATATATTTAAGTAAAACATATATATAGGAAATGGGCAAATATTAAGAAAATTATCTGACGAACTACTCAATACATTTACATATATATTCATTTATTAGTTATTCATAATTGCCCAAAACTGGACACAAATATCCATCAACATCAGAACAAATAAAATATGCTATATTCATATGAAATGCTAAATAGAATTAATGGTGAACTACTACTATGCTTAAATATCCAGATTGTAACAAATAAAAGTGTAATGATTAAAAAAACATCAAATATTCTACAATGCATGTATCCATTTATATATGAAGTTCAAGTTTAGATAAATTTATTATATGTTTATACATATTAGACTAGCTGTTACCTTTGCATGAGAATTATTCACTAGAAAGGGACATGGGGAGTCTTCATATTCTACATAACAAATACAGGTAACATTTTTGAGGTTAATGAGTTAATTGTGTTAAATTAAATGGATATCTTCCAATTTGACTCTGAATACTCATTTTTGCAATGGTGAATGCTTATATCAATTACTTATTTTAACTAAACAATTTTGAATGAATGTCTTTCAAAACCTGGCAGAATTATAAATTATTTTAATATTATAGGTAAAACTAGGCATTTTTATTTCTAGGTTAAGTAATAATGTTAGAAAATTACACTGTGCATTCTAGTAATATTTCAAAATGTTTTAGTCAAACCATATTTCATTAACAGACTTTTCAAATACATCTTCTAGTAAAACTGGACAAATAAGTCTGCATAAAGGAACAGAAGAATCTTCTCTTTTCCTGAATCCTGTTCCTAAGTGGTGCGCAGGTCTGTGATAATTCAAAGAAGTAAAAATTACTGCCTAAGTTTAAAACACAACCAGGGACATGTGAAACAGCTAGAAAGTAACAGCAAAATTAACAAGAAAATGCTTGTGAAATTCAGAGAAAGGTTGAATTGTAGATAAGATTTTGTAGCCCCTGAGTTTCCTTTAATATGGAATAAGCATGAGGGATATTCAGATAGTACAAACAAGGCGAACAAAAACAGAGTTAAAAATTCTAATGTTATTATTAATAGGCCTTCCTAACCAGTTTAGTTAAAGCTACAGATTACGTGATCCACTATTATTTATCTTAATAGATCTTTATTAATATAAACGTCTATTAGATATTTACACTTTCATTCCAGATATTTATCAGTCTAAAATTTTAATTAAAATATTCACAGTCTGCATGCTTCCTACAACATACTGTGTTTTAGGGAGGTGATACATAAATAAATTAATATATGAATGTAATTTATAGTGCAGTATATACAGAAAAAGAGCAGGAAAATGATTAACTGCAAGATAAATAATAATTAGCTTAATATATACTACCAGTTAATCACTTACAAATTGGAATAGAAGAAATACCACATTCATAAAAGCAACTAACATTCCAACATCTTAAAATGAACACCTTCACACGTACACTCCAAACTAAAATAAAAGTTAAGAAATAATAATAATTCTTAAAGAAACAGTAAAATATAGTGAATTTTCAGATATAATATTTTTCATGTTAATAAAGTTGCCTTTTATCCCAAATTTGTTAAAAAGAAAAAGAAAGAGCTAACTAAAACACCAACAGAACAAAACAGCAAAATTTAAATGAAATGTAAAAACTCAAACACACACTTCTCAACTTAGGTTGGGGCTACACTGCAATAAGCCTATCACAAATAGAAAATGTAAGTCAAAAATGAATTTACTACCCTGATAAGCCCATAGTAGTCAAAAAATCATAATTCGAACCATTAAGTTAAGAACCATCCATATGGTTGGTTCTTAACTTACCATTGGATGTTATGGTATTATAACATCCAATTGTTATTCCAATATAATTCCAAATTGGAATTCTAAAGGGTTCATAATGTGAATAAGTAATATTGTAAATGTTTTTTTCCAAAATATGTGTCTATATTGCAAATATGTCCTTTTTATTATTCTATAAAGAAAATACAAATATGTATACAAGAGAAATCAGGAATTTTAAAATCCTCTTTTGCTTGCAAAATATCCTCAACTATTTTTGGAACAATAAATGAAGTTGGCTTTCAAGCATGTTTCATGTTTTATAAATTCATAGCAATGAAATGTGTGAGTTTAAGATAAAGATTAAAAAATACAAATAAATGAGCATAATCACATACAAATACTAAATACAGAAATTTAATGTATGATATAGGCAACATTTCTAACGAGTAGCTAATGAAGAGGTGAGACAATATATAACGATGAAATATTTGACAATTTATTTGTAGTAAAATTAAAATTAGTTGAAATCTTAAAGCCATAAGAAAAATAAATTCCAGATTGATTTAAATATTATAAGTAACACATATCTGAGTGTGTATATGTGTGTGTTTGAAATACTTACTAAGGTTATGTATAAATGGTAAGCACTATCTCTGGGGAGGAATTCGATTATTAGAATTTGTTTGTGTGTGTGTGTGTGTGTGTGAGCTAAAGTCTCGTTCTGTTGCTCAGTCTGGAGTGCAATGGCGCGATCTTGGCTCACTGCAACCTCTGCCTCCTGGGTTCAAGTGATTCCCCTGTCTCAGCCTCCTGAGTAGCTGGGATTACAGGTGCGCACCACCACACCTGGCTAATTTTTGTATTTTTAGTAGAGACGGGTTTTCACCATGTTGGCCCGGGTGGTCTTGAACTCCTGACCTCAGGTGATCCACCTGCCTCAGCCTCCCAATGTGCTGGGATTGCTGGTATGAGCCACTGCGCCCAGCCAGAATGTTTCTAATATGGGCTTTTGCTTGTTACACACTAACATACAGCTAGATTTGTAAACTTTTCATAAGAAAAAGTAAAAGAAAGGGAGTAGGGGAGCTAAGGAAAAGAGTATTGAGAAATTGAAAGAGAGAGAGCGGAAGGGAAGGAAAATGTTGAAACGAAAAAAAGCAAGCAAGCAAGTCTAGGTTGTAATGTGTCCCTTAGACAGATGTAGATAAGACTGTCATGAGACTTTGACTGCTGCTGTACAATAACTTGGTTCCTCTAAATTCCTGCCAAAATTCCTAGTGGTTGAACCTGGATGAGCTGACATAATAAATATTATTGTAAAATCAGGCTCAAATGAATTAGCGATCTTATTCAAAATCAGGGTGTACTAATAATTTCAAGAAGACAAGCAATCAAGAGGCAGAGGAAAAGCAGGAGGAATGTATATAACAGTGAAGACAGCGCCAAGGCCCCTTGTTTCATATCAAGCACACATCTCTAGACCAGAACATCAACAGGGAATATTTAAGTTATAAGACATCTCCATTTTATACATCAAATGGTAGCACAGCTTAAGTGACACTATGCATGTCTCATAAATCTATATATTCTACTTTTGTTTATAATAATCAATTCTAAATCAGGACTAAAAGTATTCCTTATAAAAGGAATATTTCTTGCATATACCATCATACTACTTATCAGAATGTCCAGTTATTAAGTTTGCAAGCAAATGAGACCAAATATCTTCTTCCCTTCCCCCTGTCGCCCTAGTACTGAGAGATAAATGGATCTCAGGCTGGTTGCTTTAATTTCTTCATTCCCATTGGATATGAGGACATGATCCAAACAAGATCTATTCCCTGGGAATAGAATAATAAGAAAAATTCTTCTTTTTCTTCTTGAAATTTTAGTAAAAGCTGCTTACAAAAGTAGTATTCATGGGCCCTATGATGTACCATAGTTTAACACAGTGTCTTAAATGCTTTCAAACATCAAAACCTAATAAATGATTCTTCTATTACTTGAGTGATATAAATGCATGCATTATCATTGAGCCATGTCAAACATTATTAGTCTATTAATATAAATATGTCAAAATTGGCAGAAATATAAAGCCTATCAATTTTACGCCTTTTATTTTGTTACCACAAAACTGAGTCAACTAAGAGTGCCTGTGTTCTTTGATGTTAGAAGAGAATTTGTATTAATACAAATACAATTTCCATCTTTAGGTGCTTATAAGAATCATTTTTGAATAAGCATCATGAGAGGAATTTATATTTACATCTTCAGTGTGACACAGATAAAATTGTTTGACGCATGAAACAGTAATAATTCACAAGTCATGTCCTAAAACTAATTCTAATAAAAATATGCAAACAGTGCACATGACACAATTTAAAAGATAACCCTATGGAAAATCATAATTTACTTGAACAAGATCAAATGAATCTTTTATAATCACATGAAATTCACTGGAATAAACAACAAATAATTAATTCAATACCAGAGCTTACATGATGTTAGGAATGCACACAATAAATGAAAGTACTCTATGAATAGCAATCAAATAACAAGAAAGAATATTTACTTAAATCCATAGTAAAACCAACTTCACCAATTTCTCTTTCAACTGTGTCAAAAATGGGTTCTAGTCTAATAATTCACAACTCATGTCCTAAAACTAATTCTAATAAAAATATGCAAACAATGCACATGACATAATTTAAAAGATAACCCTGTGGAAAATCATAATTTACTTGAACAAGATCAAATGAATCTTTTATAATCACATGAAATTCACTGGAATAAATAAATAATTAATTCAGTACCAGAGCTTACATGATGTTAGGAATGAACACAATAAATGAAAGTACTCTATGAATTGCAATCAAATAACAAGAAAGAATATTTACTTAAATCCATAGTAAAACCAACTTCACCAGTTTCTCTTTCAACTGTGTCAAAAATGGATTCTACTCTAAAAAATAGAAAGCCATTTTTCGAGATGTGCCCCTAATATTGAAAGAGCAATCTTTTTTAAAAATTGCCATTAAAAACTAAACTTCAAATATGATACAATAATATTATTCTGAGTACTACTTTGATATTATTCATAATAAACGTAGCATTAAATTTTTAGGGTTTAAAACAAAAGGCGTTATAATAAAAGGGATTGATAAAGCTTGGTACAAAATTGTCTTTTAAAATTAGGGTAAAGAGGGAGTATAGTTCAAATGAAGTTCAAATGCACAATAAAAGTCTACCAGGGTTTTTCTTTAAAAGTTCATCAATATACAGTCTTTACTGAGCATGTCTTATGGACCAGGCTCTATTCTGGGTACTGGGGTACAATGGGATATAAGACAGACAATGTTCCTACATTTTCTAATTAAAATTCCATAAGAAGATCATGGAAAACTAAAGATAAACCCTCTCAAAAATCACTGTAAATGGCTACATGGTTTTATAGAATGATATAATAGACAATAATTTTAGGATTACTTTAGGTGAAAGAAAACGCCCTTCTGAGATGGTGATTTAATCTGAGATTTCAACCACATGAAACTGGCTAAATAAGCCACCCCAACCAGAGGGGACACAAGCGCCCTAAGGGGAGAACGTCTTCAAAGTATGAAACAAACAAAGAAAACTAGTGTGGCAAGAGCAAGAGAAGCTGCCAAGGAAGAGAGGAGATGGGCCCAGAAAAGTAGTCAGGGTCTTTATAAGCTAGAAAGTGAGTAATTTTTCACTACATTCATTGAGTGCATAGATCATAAAATTTAGTGAGGTACTGACAAAATTTTTTAACGTTATAACTTCATTTTTCCTCTTTCATTCATTCCATTTCACCTATCTCTTCCATTTATTTATATTCTATGTATCTACACATGATTGCATATCTAGCTATAGAGCTATAATATACACTTCTAAAATTGGGAAACTTAGTATTATTTATTTTAAGGTTGCAAATGTATAATTTGCACATACTGAAAAAATGGGAAAACCAACATAATTAAATTGACATTGAGTTTCTATAATTAGATTGTATTCATTTTCTATAATTATGTAACCAATTACTATGCATTATGTAGATTAAGGCCTAAAAGAACTTACATTTATTACCTTACAGTTTTTGTACGTGAGAAGTTGGGGCTGAGCTTAACTGCATTTGCTGCTCAGGGTTTTGGAGGTAGCAGTGAAGGAACTGGTTGGGCTGTGTTTTAAGCTAAGTATATCCATCCAAGCTACCTCATGTCCTCGGCAGAATTCATTTCCTTATCGTTGTAGAACTGAGGACCTTGTTTTCTTGCTTGCTTTTAAACTGGGGGACTTTTTCGGCTCCCTTTGGCCACACACAGCCTTTTACCATATGCCTTTCTCACAACATACCAGCTTACTTCTTCGGAGACAGAAACAATATTTTGATTCTATCTTCCAGGACAGAATCTTATCTAACAAACATGCAACTGGTTGTTCATCATCTCTGCCTTATAATATAGCTTAATCAAAGGAGCCATGTCTCATTCACCTCTTCTGTAAAATAACCTGGTCACAAGAGTGACATCCTATTATTGTCAACAGATGCTATTGGTTAGAAGAAAGTCATAGATACCAATCACACTCAATGGATTATAAAGGGTGCAACACCAGAGTGCTGATATTATGAAACTATCTGAGAAATTTTCCAACCATACCTATTTGATACTTCAAAAATTATATGCAATAGACTCTCATATCATTGAGTTACTCTGCAATTCAAAATCAGTATAGCTACTCTCAACAACTCTAATACTTAAACTATAATACACAACATGCTATAGGTTATCCAATAAATTTTTAACATACCTGAAAGAGGTTTGTTAAACTCTACTGATTGTGGATTTGTCTAATTTTATTGTTTAGTTTTGTCAAACTTTGCTTTATAGATTTTTAAATTATATTACTAGGTATATGCCCATTTAGGATTGCTTTATCTTCTGGTGGAATTGACTTGTAATCATGACAAAGTACTCTTTTTCTCTAGTAATATTTCTTGCCTTAACATCTGATTTGTTTAATATTAAGTGATCTACAAAAACATATTAGGGGCCGGGCACAGTGCCTCATGCCTATAATCCCGGCACTTTGGGAGGTCAAGGTGGGTGGATCACTTGAGGCTAAGAGGTTGAGACCAGCCTGGCCCCCTCTCTATTAAAAAGACAAAAAAAGAACTTAGCTGGTAGTGGAGGCACATGCCTGTAATCCCATCTGCTCTGGAGGCTGAGGCACAAGAATCATTCGAATCCTGGTGGTGGCGGTTACAGTGAGTGAGATCACACTATTGATCTCTATCCTGGGTGACAAAAAACAAACAAACAAACAAACTATTAGGACTACTATTTTCATGACATCTATTTCTCCATATTTTTACATTTAATCCATTCAGCCAAACTCTGCCTTTTAATTGAAAATTATAATCCATTTCCATTTAATGTATTAATATATAACTTGTACCTTTGTGTTATTTGTATTCCAAATGTCATATGTTTTTTGTTCTTCAACCTTCCCTCTATTACCTTCTTTTGTGTTAGAAATAATATTTTCTAGCATATAATTTTAATTTCTTTGTCGTTTCTTTTAACATATATATGTTATATATATGTTATATATGTATATATGTATATGTGTATATATATGTATATACATATATGTGTGTGTGTGTGTGTGTGTGTGTGTGTATATATATATATATATATAGGCAATATACTTAGTGGTTACCCTGGGGACAATAATTAACCTCATAATATAAAACCATCAATTTTCAATCAATATCAAGTAAACAAATATTATACAATTTTTTTGATATAGCTCTATTCCCTTTCCTTCTTTATCGTGTTGCAGTCACAAATTACATCTTTTTACATTATATTCCCATTAATGTAGATAGTGACAACAACACAATTATTGTTTTATGTAGGTGTATTTTAAATTCAATAGAAAAAAGAGGAGTTACAAATAAATACATTATTGCTACCTTTATGTTTACTGATATTGTTATTTTTACCAGTGTTTATTTACCAGTGTTTATTTATTTGTGTGAATTTGCATAACTATCCATTGTCCTTTCATTCAGCACAAATGACTACATTTAGCATTTCTTGTTGAGAAGTTTTGCTAGAGCTGGACTCTTTTTTTGTTGATCTGTTAATGTTTTAATTTCTTTTCACCTTTAAAAATATAGATTTTCAGGATATAGAATCGTTGATTAACAGTTTTTTTTTTCTATTATACAAATTAGATATGTCATTGCCTGCCTTCTGGCCTCCAGGGTTTCCGAAGGAACTCAGCTGTTAATCTAATTAAGGATCTCATGCATGTGACAAATTACTTCTCTTTAGTTTCAAGAGTTTTTCTGTCATAGTAGGGATTTCTGAGTTTATTCTATTGGGTTATACTGAGCTTCATTATGTGTAGATTAATATTCTTTGTCAAATTTGGAATTTTTAAGTTGTTATTTTGTCAAATCTTCCTTTGCCACTTGCTCTTCTTATTCTTCTTGGACTCCTGTTATTCATGTTTGTACATTTGATTTGTTTTCAAAGTTTCCTCACATGAATAATCTCAATTGACCTATTTTTAACTTCACTAATCTCTCTTCTGATTTTCAAGTCTGCTTTTGAATCCTTCTAGTAAACTTTTTTAAGTTATTTTATTATTAACTCCAAAATTTCTGTTTAGCTTCATCTTGTGTATTTTTTTTTTCTATTTCTTGAGACACTGTTACCATGGTTTTGTTTAGTTCTTTGGATACAACTTCCTTCAGCTCTTTTAACATATTTAAATAGCTGGCTTAAATTCTTTTCTAGTAAGTCCAACCTGCGACTTCCTCAGGGATAGTTATTGTTAATTGAATTTTTCTATTGAATGGGTATACACTCTTGTTTCTTTGTATGCCTCTTAAGTTTCTGTTGAAAATTTGATATTTTAAATATAATAATATGCAAAATCTGGAAACCAACTGCTCTCTTTTCCCCAGGGTTTGCTGTTTTTACCCTGTTGTGATTGTTGTTTCTTTGGTGAAATTTGCAAACTAACTTCATGAAGTTTATACTCTTAATCCTGGGTCTGCTAAAATCTGTTCCGTTTGTCCATTAGTCAGCTAATTATTAGACAGAGTTTTTAAAACAATTTCTTTAACAAAAAAGTCTCCCACTGTTTGAAAAGTTCTGTATGTTGCATACCCTCAACATTTGTTCAAGAAGTTTTCAACTCTATCTTAGCTTTTACTTCCTGTTTGCAGAGAATCTAAAGGTTAGCCAAAGGTGAGAGTTTAGAGCCTTGTCATGTCTTTTCTCACAATGCACATAACCCAGTGTACGCATGTGGTCTTATACATTCTCAGGAATATGCTGGGTCATTTTAAGCTCTTATTCCATAAAGCATCTTATTCCCCAAAGCATCTTATTCCCCAGCATTTTATCCTAAGCATTTTGGTTAGTCTACTGTTTGCTTCAGTTGTTATCCCCTGCTTCAGGAAACAGAGACTAGAACATTTAGCTGTAAATATTTTCAACAATGCTTTCTGGTATTTCACTTTTGCCATAAACAAGTTTCCAGTCAGATAAGATAAAGAAACATATTCTGAATAGTTTTTTTTAGGAAGTAACCAAAGAATTCCATGTGAATGAGATCCATTCTGTCCACTCAGGTACTGGCAACTAGAATGAAGGATGTTAGTTTCAAGGCTGCTGCTGAGCTAGGAAGCAGAGGAAGGGACTAGGATGAGTTAAGGCACCACAATAATTATACTTCTTACCAAGAATATGTTGTTTTGTCAACTTAACACTTCCCACGTTGATGCAAGATATTGGTTAGATGCCAGAGCTCAAAAAAATTAGATACAGAGTGTTTTTGACAACATTTTTCATTGTTTTATGGAACGGTTGAATTTTGAATTTTCTTACTCTGTTGTATTTTCCCCTAGCTTTATTGTGTATAAAATTCTAACTTGGCAGTTTTTGTTTTGTTTTGGTTTTTCTTTCAGCAATTTTATTGCGTAACTCCATTTTTTTTTTTTTTTTTTTACTTTTTCTACTTCAGTATTTTTCATTTTGGAAAGTCAAAATTTTATCTTATTTTTTCTGCTTTAAACATAATATGTACTTTCCTTCTGAACATTTTAAAGACCTATTTGATCTATTTATTTATTCATTCATATATTTAAATATTTTTAGGATACTAATTGAGTTTGTAGTACATACCTCTTGAACCTTAGTTTTCTTAGTCGGTTATGAAATGTTTTCAAAACTGCTCCATTATTTTCAATTATTCTTCTGATCCATCTCTATGTTCTTCTCCATCTCAAATTCACAAGTTATAGGTATGTAGGATCTTTTTATTATCTTTTATTTTACTTGTCAATATGTTCCTTGATTTTTGTTGTTGTTGTTTTTTAAATTTTTGACTTTATGTGAATATTTTTCTACTGATTTATCTTTCACTAATTATTTATTTAGCTCTGACCATACAGGTGTTAATTATTAGGTTTAGTGTTTCAATTCCGAATTTTCACTTGGTATTAATTTGTGTTCTAAAATATTGTGCTGAAATTCTCCATGTTGTCTTTAATTCCTTAAAACATTAATTATAACTATTTTGAAGTATTTTTTATAGCCAGGAACGATTACAGAGCTCTGATTTTTTTTCAATTTTAGTTATATTTTGTTGTTTCTAATACCAGTTGTCTCTCTTTTTCCTTGTATTTCTCTTATTAAACTTTGGAAGTTAACTAAAAAAAAAATATATATATATATATATTTGCTTTTAGCATTATCTGCAATGCTGCGAAATCTTTATAGATATTACGTTTTTGCTTCCAAATTGTAGCTAATTTAAGTGCATTAGAAATGCCAAGTGAACTTAATATATAACAAAATAAAGGAACTCAAAACCAAGCTTTAGTCCTTTGATGGAGAATCTACTTTCCACTTAAATTTGCCTCTCCATCCCAACAAAATTCTGAGTTGTGACCCAAGTGTTTTCTTCTAGTTGGAGTCTGAATTCGCTGCTATGCTTCACAGCCCCATGAGCATGTCCAAATCACTACTTAGTTCCTTAACCTTTCCACTTTCATTTTGACCTTGGGGGGACAGTGAGGGAAAATGACCAATGCTAATATTTTCTACAATTCCATTTTGGACATTTTTTTTTAGATATGCTAAATTATTCTCAGTGAAATATTTATCTGAAACTAGCTGATTTAAAATTCTGGATGGAGAATATGTTTTATTTATGGAATTTGAGGATATATTGCATAACATATTATTCACAATAAGTAGATTTTTATTTTACAATCTATATTTCATTTTGTATTTTACAATCTATACTTCACTTTGTTGTGTTATTTAATGCATTTTTCCCTGAATTCATCTTTATATTATATTAATAAATTGTAACTCTGATTTTGCGGTTATTCTTATCCTAGTGTACTTTCACCCATTAAAAAAATGTTTAATATCTTCAATCATTTGTTTTTGATATAAAACTTACATAGAGAATACAGTTTGGTTATGTCATGTAATCTAATTTTTGGTTTTTAAAAATATTTCTAACTGAACTAGTGCAGTTACATTTATTTCTAAAAAATTGTAATGTCTTATACTCTATTACTAGTTTTGTTATATTACTTCTTTTTTATTTTAATTCTGTGTTTCTGTTTCCACTAATATTTGGAATATTTGTGAATGGCCTTAATTTAATCACTATATTATCATTTTTTATCACTGTAATTTGGGGAGAATTATCTAATTTTTGTGCCCAAGATTTGTTATCTATAAAATCATTGTAGTAATGATATCTAACCAAGATTATGGTGAAGATTTAATGTATGGATTAACAAAGCACTTTAAATTAATATCAACAAAAGTCTAAGTTTTTAATAATGGTCACTTTGTTGAGAACGTTTTTCCAAAGAACTACGCTGTGTTTGCTTATGTTGTGTCAAAACATCTTTTATTTTTGGAAAGATTTCTCAGATCATGTATTAGATTTTTTAGAAATGTGTTGCTTCCTCGGAAAATTAGTTATGTTTAGATGAGTCATTTTTGATATAGCTCTCACTTTCTCCTAAATTTTTTCAAACAATGTTTTTTTTCAATTTTACTTAATTTTGTTCACATTTCTAAATATTGCTTTTACTATCTTTTTATCCATAGTATTTCTATATATACTGATTCCAATAAAGTCATTAACTCTCTGATGTTTTGACTATGCGATTTCATTTACTCCTTAAATGATTTTTATCCATCTATTTGGTTGTCAATTTCCAGTGCAATTTTGAGACTATTTTGCAATCTTTGGTTTTATCTTTATTGATTGATTGATTGATTGATTGATTGATTTTTAGTTCATGGTTATATGGGTTCGTGGCTTCCTATCTGTCATTTTCCCCTAGTCCTTTCTTTTCCTTTTCTTTTTTTTTCTTGAACTCTTTTTTTTGTAGAGATTTTGTGCTGGTTTCTGTTGAATAAAACTTATCTTTCAATCATGTGTGCATTTTTAATCCGTTCTTGTGTAAAGGGATTAGAGCAATGCTGTGGAGTAGCAAAAATTCTCACTGATTCAAATCAACACTCTTTTTGATGTGAATAAGTTTATGTGTGTAATTTATTGTGGTATTTACTCTTTCTAGTTGACAGTGTTTAATTGCTGAGTCTATTTGTGATTTTCTTTTCAACCAGTATCATCAAGTAATGGCTTTCTATAAAGTAGCATGCTTGGGTATCTCTAGCCATTCCTTGGTGTAGTATCCCCTACTATTTTTTAGTCACGAAATGAATTTAGGGAATTTCTTGGAGACAACACATAAAATCCACATCGGCTATTGCAAAGGAGAAATTCTTTGGAAAAAAAGGATCTTCTGACTTTGAGCCCCAATGCAAGAGAATATTCACTCCAATAGAAGCTATTCTTTGGACCATCTGTGAAGTACCTTGCTTAACCCTCTCCAATAGAAAAAAAAATCTAGAGAAATACATAGGGTAGAAATTGAAAGGTGTTTCTCAATATCAACACAGCATTTACAAGTCCAACAAATGAGAGAGGTATAAAAGATAGAAGATTTACACAAATAAAATGTGTTGTCAAATATTATTTGAAAAATTTCTCCAAGTGACATTTTGATATAAAAAGGTAATTTTGAAAAAAAGATTTTGGAGATTAAATTTTTATTAATATGAAAAGCTGTTATGAATTGTGGGGTAAAGGTTAAAGGCCCTGAGTAGATTAAAAAAAAAAAAAAAAAGACTAAAGCTTAAAAAAAAAGCATTGAAAAAGTGTCTGTGATGGCAGTAATCTAGAACGATGTTAAGATTAATTATATGTGTTATTTAGCTTTCTTATTTGTGGTACTTTGTATAACATCCCCTTTGTTACTCAGAATTTTATTAAAATTTTGCAACATACATATGCACTCAATCAATGTTTTTTTAGGAAACTAATGAGGAAAAGTATCTCCACACTCTGCCTTGAATTATTTGTATAAAGAACAACTGAAAAGGGGAAATAAACGCTAGAATCAGGCAGCAATGAAAAGGCACTCGGGTAATAGACTGACTGAAAAGTAAGAGAAATGTATTTGCTTTAGAGAAGGTCTACATGCACCTACTAACTTAGATTGAAATTTGAGCCACTTCTATTTACATATAAGAATAAATGTTTCTTCACAAACCTGAAGAAGTTGAAAACCTATAGTCATCAATATTACACTTGGGCTTGAGGTCGGCAAGATTTTTCAAACAGATTAATCAGTCTCATTTATGAGTAAGTTAAATTTTGTAACAACAAGAAATGAAATCCATGCATGAGGAATAAAACTCCATTGAGCTGGATGTCATTGGATAAATGAAAAACAACAGGCTTCTCAAACATTTATTGTATGGTGAGCTGAAGAAGTAAAATAAAAGCAGCTTGGAAAGAAGTATAAATTTAAGCATATAGAAAAGTACAATTCCACGCAATACAGTAAATTTGTGGACTGCTGGGAAATAGTTGCAACAGTCAATCTTAAAATAAAGCAACAAATAAATAGGTTATTTTTTAAGCTAAGCTGTTGAAAGTATCATATGTATCAGAGACATTCCTCGAAATAGCAATAGACTTAGCAGTTTTATTCTTTAAATAAAACCAATCATATTCTGTATTTAATTTATTAATTCAAGACCCACCTATGGTTCTACTGTGAAGGAAAATAATATGTTAACATTAAGAAATAAGATGTATTATATATTAAAGGAAGCATAAATCTTACAAAGAAGTTTAAGAATAGTCAATTCATATAAAATAAAGAATTTAGGAGTTTCATCTATTAATTGCAGTTTGGACTCAAATATTCCTGGTTATATTGTAATGCAAGCCAAAGTGTACTTTAGCTGGCAATGGGAGTCAATGGGAGTGGCCATGTTTTTATTTGTTTGCTGATTGTTCTTTTCATTTTCCTTCATTGTTATTATTTTTTTTAAATCATTTGGCTAAGGCTGTTAGTGGAACATTTGGTTTGGAGGGCATATTTGCATCTATTGACACCAGTGATTATTAATACAATAATATCTTAACATGAGTGAGACCGTCAAATATACATCAATATTATTGTTTTTTGAAATGTTTGAGTTTCAGCCTAATTAAAAATGATTAGAAAATAACCCGTTTTACCATCTGCTTATCAGTACTGAGTTGACCATGATGACTTACAGAGCAAGTTATCTGAAACCACTCAGTGTTTTCTAATTACTATAT
The DNA here is from genome assembly GCF_028885625.2 of Pongo pygmaeus. Lineage (NCBI taxonomy): Eukaryota > Metazoa > Chordata > Mammalia > Primates > Hominidae > Pongo > Pongo pygmaeus. The sequence goes on along the minus strand of NC_085930.1, from coordinate 12,295,279 downwards.
TCTAAGTTAAGGGAACATCAATAATTTTTGCATATTAATGCTGCATTATCTTGAATGTTTTAGTTTATAATCCTACATGTATTAAAATTTCTGAAAAATTTAATGCGTCAAATATTCATTTTTATGAAAAGAAAAAAATTAAAGTTGATATTGGTTTTAGGTATTTATTTTAAAGCTAATGCACAGATTTTATAGAGTAGTTTTCTTTTTTCTTTTCTTTTTGGTTGCTAAGTAACCCCACAGTATGAAAAGCTAGGGAGTATTCCTATAACTTACTTTATGTACTATAGTTTGAGAATTTTAATAATCCATTGTTGTCTATTAGGTGCAATCTGCTGCATCCTGTTATTGCTGTGTGCCCTCTGAGCAGTAATTCTATTTTCTTTAAATATCTGTGAGATTGATCATTACTGACTATACATCTTTTCAGGATGCTGTCTATGGCTAGAGCTAAAGTATTTCAACACTGTTCTTCATATTAGAAACAATAAACAAGGGCAAATATGTATCTTATATGTTACTATATTTGGCATGGGCACTTATAATTTATTTTCAATGTGCAAAAATAATCAAAAATTCCAAATAAATTTCAAAAATATTTAAAAAATAAAATTCAACTATTTGTGTTATCTATTAATCTCCAATACATATTTAACCATATAGTATTTTGCTCCGCATGTGTGTGTGCATGTATTTGTACATTATATATGTATGAAATTATAAATGTATTCAAGGAAGTTAAAAATAAATGTACACATTTATTTATATCGTGGAGAATTCAGGCAAAACAACATCTAATATGAAAATATAGTTCAAATCCCAAATTCCAAGAATCCTAAATGCTTTCAAAAGACTAATTTAGCACAGTAAATATATAGCAAGCTGCTAACTAAGTAGAAATACATATTAAGACTGAAGCTTAGGAAACGCTAAGAAATGCTGCAATAAAATAAAATCTTAAATTTCAGCTGCTTGACACAGCAATTTTTATTTCTCCACCATACTACATACACAGAGCAGAGCAACAGAGTCCCCGCAATTGTGCATGTTCATATTTAGGTGATGTCCAGGCTACAGACACAAAAAGAATAATGATCCAATCAGTTATCACATATGTAAATATTAAGTTGTATACATTATGCTTGTAACTCCAGCTATAATGCCTATGCAAGAATAGAATATCTAATATGATTGAGAAAAAAACTGGGTAAGCAATATTTATTCTACATGAAACCCACTTTGTGTTAGCTGTTCTTTAAGAGGATACTCTAACCTATGCATTGGCATTAGGCAATTTCAACACCTCAGTGGCTAAACACAGTACCATTTTCTTATTCATTCTTTACTTCATGAGACAGTGCTGTGGCTATGTTACTGTAATAGTCACTCAAGGACTAGATTTATCTAAACATGTTTCCATGAATGCTGAAGTACAAAAGGAATTAATAAAATTGCATGCTGTTTCTTAAACTATTTTTTTCCATGTGTTATCATGGTATCTGCTCTAAGTTATTCGGCTGAAATAAGTAACATGGCCCTTGCCTAACAGTGGCCAAAAAAAGAGAACACCAAAAATATTGGGAAAGTGACAAAGACTTAAGTAAGAAAATGAAATGTCTCTAAATCATATATGTTTTAAAGTACATTTTAATTTTTTTCAACTTTTATTATTCACATTACTATATGCCACTATGTGTGTGTATGTGTATACACATACCCATAGAAAATGAACATTTTGGAGTTAATGGTGAGTTATGGTATCAAATTTATCTGTATTCACATTCATTTTTATTTACTCAGTATCATTTTAAGTAGGAATGTCTTCATTGATATATCTATAGTACATTTCACATCTATTCTCACCTAGGAATATTTCATAAGTTTTGCCCTATGAAAAAAGCTATTGTTGTTAGTGAAACACACAGAACAACCCTGACAGTGATTGAGAAAAATCAATTTCATCAGAACTACGAAAACATAAACAGAACTACAGAAAACATAAAATTGTTCTAAAGAAAAAGTGTTATTGATTTTTTTATCATGACACAAGCAAAATGTACAATTCTATATACCTTTTTCCATCTCATTCATTTTTATTCACTTTTTCTCACCAAGGAAAAACAAAACTTTTCAATCTATATTTATTTTATTGATATATTTTATTTTAAAAAAGGTTGGATGATATATATTACTTTGAGTTTTATACTATGTTTAGTATGGATGATGTTATAACACTTGATGTTTTAGGTTATTTTTAGGCTAGATATAAATTGTTAATAAATCAAAGAGATTTAACAATTTATGAAGTCCCTCAATAATGTTTAAAAATATAAGGGAAAAGACAAATACATACTCTGAAATTTAGTCCATTGCTATCAATTAACTTATTAACGTTATCTTATAATATTAAATTAATACACACAATTATTTGATACAATTGAATTCCAATTGTGTTAATAAAAAGAGTCACACATATAAATAAAGAAGTATTCCATTGTTCTGACAAGTTGTATTTAAACTACTGGCAAAGTAGGACTTTTAAAATACCCCGACAAAACTGTCATTCAATACAGAGGTCCATGAGATTTTTTTTTTAATCCACAAGTAACAGTAAGAATCAATGATGTAAAATATTTTGTGTGGCTAATAACAAAGTTTTCTTTTTCACTACTAAATTCAGAGAGACACTAAATAGCAAATTAATTAAAAAATGTATACTGTACGCTTAAAAGACAGCAGCTCTGCAAAAGACATTGGAAAGTTGGGGAAAAGCAGAAAATATTCAATTAACCAGTACTTTCACAGCTTAAATCCCCTTGAAAAAACAATAAAGAATATTTTACTGGAGGATATAACTTATCATCTCAACTACTGAATTTGCAGGTTTTCAATATAATCAATTTTATTTCAGATAAAATAAAATTTAAAGTATGTGAAAAAGACAAAATTTTAATTGTCAAATATATTGTCATAAATCCTAATTTATTGACAAATATTAAAAATGACACATATAGCATCTTTGAAAAAATACAGCAGAATTTGAAATCATTACACTAAGGAGGCAATGACTAAATGTTGGTTTCTTGAAAGCACAATAATTTAATAACAAGACAATATTATAAAAAATGCTGGGTATTTTTTGACCAAATTACAGATTTAGGTATCAAGATCTTATATTGAAATAAGAACCATTTTAAAAAGAAATCACTGAACAAAGGTATATACCTGTGTATTGATATAACTTTTTCCTAAACCTTTCTAAAGGAACTTTCTGGAAGGCACCAGAAGTAAAATAGCTAAGAGGAAAGAGAATAAATGAAGAATCAATATATGGAGAACTGGGGAGAACGTCTGACATATCTATGAATTTTTGGCTTATATTACAGAGGTAGTTTTTAAATTTAAATTATAACTTAAGACTTCTGTTTCTAATTCCAGATGTACATTTAAGTTTGCAATCACTTCTTAACATGTGATTTATGTAATCATCATATGATTACATACTTTATGTTACATGAAATGCTTTAAATCAGGAAAAAAACACTATGAGAGAAGATTTTTGTATCTCCCATACAAAAAAAAAAAAATATTTAGCATTTTCATCAAACTATGAGGAGAAAATGTTTTGTATTATATTTGAATATCTAATGCTCAATTATTTGATGCTTTTTGGAGGTATAATTTGTTCATTATATTGCAGATACCTTGTTTGATAGGGGTTTATTTCACACCCTGAGTTCTAGATAGTAACCATCATAATATAATAAACACGGCCCATCTGTATATTTGTATAGGTATTATTTAATTTCTTTCATCAGCATTTTGTAACTTTTATCATTAATCTCCTTTACATGTTTTGTTAGACATGTACCTAAATAGCTCATTTTGTTGGGAGTAATGGCAATTGTTATATTTTGGTACTAGCTTCTAGATGCTTGTAAGTATGTGAAGATGCAAATAATTTTTCTGTGCAGCCTTACTGAAATAATTATTACTTCCAGTAGTTTTTTCGTATATGGGTTGGGAATTTCTATATGTGTAATTATGCCATCGGCAGAGATGGTTCTATTTATTTGTTTTCAATTTGTATACATATTTTTCTTGCTTTATTGAAATGGCTAGACTCTATATTACATACTACGTTGACTGTGAATGATGAAAGCAGATGTCCTTTTCCTGTTTTTGATCTTAGAGAAAAGCATGTATTTTTTACTGCTAAGTACGGTAATAATTGTAGGTTTTTCTGAAAATGTTTTTCATGAAGATAAGGAAGTTTCACTGTATTTCTAGTGTACTGAGACTTACCAGCATGTTGAATTTTGCCAAATGCTTATTTTTGTGCCAATTGGTAAGATTATATGATTTTTCTTCTTTCATCTATTTCTATGGTGAATTATGTTGACTGATTTTTTAAAATATACTGATCCAGCCATGCATATCCAGAATACGTCTCCCTTAGTTATGGTGTATTATTTGTATTTATGCTTTGTTGAAATCAATTTTGAAGTTTTTTGAGTAATTTCATGAGAGATATTAGTACATGGTTTTCCTCTTTTTTTTCTTTTTTTTTTTTTTTTGGTACTCTGGTTTTATAAGAGCAGGACTGTAACAATGGCCTCAAAAAATTAGTTGAGAAGTGTCTCCTACTCTCTTATCTAGGAAAAAATGTATTAAATTGCTGCAAAATTTTCTTTGAATGTGTGGTAAAATTATCCTGTGAAACCATTTTTATCCACAAGTAACAGCAAGAATCAATGATGTAAAATATTTTGTGTGGCTAACAACAAAGTTTTATTTTTCACTACTACATTCAGAGAGACGCTTAATAGCAAATTCATTTACAACTTACAGCGTATGCCTAACATACAACAACTCTGCAAAAGACACTAGAAAGCTAGGAAAAAGCAGAAAATATTCAATTAACCAGTACTTTCAGAGCTTAAATCTCAGTGAGAAAACAATAAAGTATATTTTACTAGAGTATATAACTTATCATCTCAACTACTAAATTTGCAGGGCGTTTCTTTTTTGGGGGAAATTTAAAGTTATGATTTCCATGTCTTTAATGGAGGAGAATTTATGTACTTCATTTTTCCAGGGTTGTGGTAGTTTGAGGTTTTTGAGAAATTGGTGTATATCTTCTAAGTTGACAAATTTAGGAGGATAAAAATTTTCGTATCATTTCCTTATATCTGTTTTTAATTTTTTCTTTGTTCTTTGTTTCTTTTGAGAGAGGGGTCTCACTCTGTCATACATACTGGAGTGCAGTGATGGATTCATAGCTCACTGCAGCCTTGAACTCCTAGACTCAAGCAATCCTCCCACCTTAGTCTTCCTAGTAGCTGAGACTGCAGTTATGTACCACCATGCACAACTAATTTTTTAAAAAATGTATAAATGGGCCGAGCGCGGTGGCTCACTCCTGTAATCCCAGCACTTTGGGAGGCCGAGGCGGGCGAATCACGAGGTCAGGAGATCAAGACCATCCTGGCTAACACGGTGAAACCGTCTCTACTAAAAATACAAAAAATTAGCCGGGCGTGATGGCGGGCGCCTGTAAGTCCCAGCTACTCAGGAGGCTGAGGTAGGAGAATGGCGTGAACCTGGGAGGCGGAGCTTGCAGTGAGCCCAGATGGTGCCACAGCGCTCCAGCCTGGGTGACAGAGCGAGACTCCGTCTCAAAAAAAAAAAAAAAAAAACATAAAATGTAGAAATGGAAGTCTCACTGTATTGCCCAGACTGGTCCTGAACTGCTGGACTCCTACTTTGATGCCCCAAAATGCTGAAATTACAGGCATGAGCCATCATGCCCGGCTTTACTTACATCATTTTAATAACCACAGAATCTGTTGTAATAAAGTGTTTCTGCTGATATCGGTGATTTTGTCTTCTCTCCTTTCATCTTTGTCAGTCTCACTAGTTTATCAATTATAATACTTTTAAAAGCCAGCTTCACATTTCATTAATGCTGTATCATTTTTCTCTTTCAATTCTATTTATTTCTGTTCATAACTTTCTTTCTGATTGCTTTAGGTTTGTTTCGCTTTTTAATTTTTTAGGTTCGTGGCAGTTGAGATTAGATTATCGATTTGAGACATATCCTCTCCTCTTTTCTAATGTATGCATTTAATGCTCTCAGTTTTCCTCTTGACACTGCTTTCTCATCATCCCACAAATTTTGCTATGTGTTTCCTAAATTTTTATTCAGTTATGTGTATTTTAAATTTTCTTTTATAATTCATGTTGGCTCATGGATTGTTTAGGAATATATTTGTATGAGTTTGTTTTCACGCTGCTGACAAATATATACCCGAAAATGGGAACAAAAAAACGCTTAATTGGACTTACAGTTCCACATGGTTGGGGAGGCCTCAGAATCATGGCGGGAGACAAAAGGCTCTTCGTACTTGGCAGCGTCATGAGAAAATGCGGAAGAAGCAAAAGTGGAAACCCCTTATAAAGCCATCAGATCTCGTGAGACTTATTCACTATTATGAGAATAGCACAGGAAAGACCAGCCCCCATGATTCAATTACCTCCCCCTGGGTCCATCCCACAACACGTGGGAATTCTGGGAGACACAAGTTAAATTGAGATTTTAGTGAGGACACAGCCATACCGTTATCAATATTTAACTTAAATTTTGACTGTTTATCTGTTGTATTTATGTATTATTAATATCTAGTTTCACTATGTTACTGTCAGAGAACATATTCTATATGATTTCAATTTTTTAAGTATGTTAAAATTTGTTTTATGACCCAGGATTTGGTCTGTCTTCCTCAATATTCCATGGACACTTGAAGAGAATGTGTTTTTTTATTTAAGGATAAAGTGTTGTATAATGTGAATTAGCTCCTATTGTCTAGAAATATTCACTTCTATATCCTTATTGACTTTCTGTCTAATACTGCTCTCCACTGCTTAGAGTGGGCTGTTGAAGTCCTCAACAATTAATGTGGTATTATCTTATATTAAGTATATCAGTTTTTGTTTCATGTATATTGAAGTTCTGTTATTTTGATGCATACATATTGAGTATTGCTATATATTCTTGGTATACTGATCTTTTTATTATCATATAATGTCCCTCTTGATCCTTAGTAATTTTTGTACAAAATCTTTTTTTATCTGACAATAACATAGCTGCTCTTGTTCTTTTTAAATTGCATTTACATTGCATAACATTTCCATCCTTTGATTTCCAAGCAACATATGTTGCTATGTTTGAAGTAAATTTCTTGTATACAGAATATAGTTTATTGTGTGTGTATATTTTAATCTTCCTTGCCAATTTCGGTCTTGATTGATAGACAAGACAGCTTGATTGATAGACAAGACAAAATATATCCTCTGTATACATTGAGCACCACATCTGATAGTGTTGTAACTTTTGCTTCTACTATAAAATATAACTAAATAATCTCATGAGGTAAAATACACTACATTATGTTAACTGTATTTTCAACCATACTATTGATGTACATTCCAATCTGAAGATCCTGGACTTATTCTGTCATTATTTTCTTCTTGTTGTGAAAACTTCTTTTAGGAATTACTCACAGTTTCATCTGCTAGCCAAAAAAAAAAAAAAAAAAAAGTATTTGAGCGTTCTTTTGACTGAGACTAAGTCTATTCCACCTTAGATTTTTGAGGAATAGTTCTGTGCTTAATTGTTTGTTTTTCCTTCATCAATTGAAATATGCTGTACCACTTTCTTCTGGTCTGTACGGTTTCACATATGAATCCTCTGTTACCCTTATTAGTTTATCATCAATGCTGCTTATAAAGCTTTCTGGGCTGCTTTTAAGAATTTTTTATTTGTCTTTGGATTTTCAAAGCTTAATTATAAATTCCCTTGGTGTGAAATTTTATGAGTTTATCCTATTTGAGATTTACTCAGCTTCTCAAATCTCTAGATTTTACTTTTCAGCGATATTTATATAATTTTTCAAACATTGTTTTTTCAGAAGACTCCTCATTTCCACACACTCTTTCTTCTGTCTTTCTAGATATGCCATAATACAAATGTTATATAGTTTGTTATTGCCTCACAGATCCATGAGAATCATTCATTGCTTTTTTATTCCATTTTATCTCTGTTGTTCAAATTGAATAAATTTTATTGATTCGTCATCGAGCTCACTCGTGCTATCTTCTGTCATCTCTATCTGTTACTGCGTCCATCCAATAAGTTTTTTACTCTTCTCAAGGGCAAAACAAACAACAGTAATACATATACAGTTTATTTCACCATTGATCATGAGAGAAACAGCTGAGCAAGTTATTTTCTTGCTTTGAGATATTCTCTCAGAAAAAGCATAATAAGGCTATTTACTTTTATTATTGCTTTTTTATGCACTCACTTTCTTTCCCAAATTTGTCTTTTCTTTCTCCATATGTCAGCTACTTTATTCTGGACTTTGACCTCTTCAGGTTGGACTTTTTGTTTCACTCACATTACCTGCTCTTAGGGAAGAGCACAAATAGACTTGTCAGGACCTTCATTTTTATCATTTTCTGGAAGAAGGCAGGTTAAAAGAGGAAAGAACAATGATAATATTTCTATAGTTAGTGGAGTAGCTATTATAATCAGTCTTATTTTAAACACATGAAATAAATTTCTGATCAAGCCTACTAATTCTGGAAATCTTCCCCAGCAAATTCAGAGGAAGTAAAATTGTGTACTAAGCAGGGATGTCTTCCTCTGCCCAGATACGGAACTATAATCTTTACCTTGACATGACTTTCTGATAAAGTAAAGGATATATTATATGTGTTAGAAAATACCATTATGTGTGATGGCATGAGTTCCAACACTCAATTCAGAAACCTTTTCCAAAGTGTTCTCACTTTACAATCACTCATACTCAGATGGCATACATGTATAGATATAAGTAAAAGTATACATTAAACAAGACAGTCAATAATGTTCTTATCATCTCCTTTCCCCATTTAAATTACCAATTGTTTCATTTTATAATTTTTTGTTATGATCCTGACTTAACTGACAACTTTTAAGTTATAAAGGATATCATAAGTTCAAAATATGGTATGCTTTTTAAACTGACAACTTTTAAGTTATAAAGGATACCATAAGTTCAAAATATGGTATGCTTTTTAGCCAATTTATGTCATTGCCATTATCAAATGCATACTTTGGTTCATTAGGGGAATAAACTGCCAATCAATTCGTAATTGAAGTAAGTTAACACACTTTTCAAAGTGAATATTCATCTTACCACTCATGTCCATTTCAAATCGCAAAGAAGCTGATTAACGTTCTTTTGTTGACTCACATTTTTATAGGCCTTTGATCTCAGGAAATCTTATTCAATGCCAGCTTTTCCTGTTTGCTTTCTATGCATCTTATCAAACTAATAGGATCAGCAGGAAACAAATTAACATTTTGTCATTTTTGCCAATATTGACTAATTCAAGCATCTCAGTATTGTCTTGTTTTATGTACATATAAGAAAAGAGGATGTCAGTCTTTAATTTCTAGTCTTCTTCAAATAAACAACTTCCCTCCGTTGTGCATTAGTGAGTGACTATATAGTGCCACAATAACTTCACCTCAGAATTCCCACTGAGATTCCCATAATTCACTATTTTCATTGTAGTGTTCTTGATTGTCTAATTAATTAGGTACAATTACCCTTTCCCTATTGAAAAGTCATTTGCCAAACTCATGAGACTATAAATATTCAATCAAAACTCTTGGAACAAGAACCCAATGATTGTACTATTAGATATACTGCTTTTAGTTATTCTCATTATGAAGATTTACCCTTGCCTTATTCAACTAAGTTTTTACTATCCATGTGAATACAGGAGTAGAATTCCAAACTGGATTGCCTCCATATGCAGATTTCTTTTTTTTTTTTTTTTTTTTGTAGTAAGTGAGGTACCTTGCTGTCCATTCAGCATGAGGAGCGTTCAGTTCTTCAGAAGTCCTATCATCAGCCCAAATGGTAGAACCAGAACTTTTTCATGGAATTGTTTCTGCAAAGCCCATCATCAGACCTGCTTCTACATTTGACATATCTTTGTGTGTGTGTGTGTGTGTGCACTCTACTGAGGTACACAATCCTTATTGGAACTTCTCTCTCTTCTTACCAGGGTATATAGGTATTTCGAATTTAAAATTATTTAAGTGCTATTTCCACAAAATGCTAGCAATGTTTCAGTGATTTGCACTATAAAAGATTACATGATATCCACTGTGTCAGGTAAATTTTAAGTCCAAAATTCCAGTGGTTACCATAGGGTAGTTTTAAAAATCTGCTATAGACTCCAACTCAGAATACTTTTATGTACAGGCTATTTCCAAAATGTGTGTTTGGATCACACTGCTCAAATTGTATATTAATAGTAAATTAACAATAAGTAGTTTAGGCCCCTCCTATCAACTTCTCTCAAAGCCAGTGATTCTCTAAACTGTTCTCATTCAGGTGCCTCTTTGAACACTTGAAGAGAAAATATTTCACCATATACAAACATCAATTCAGGATGGATTAAAGACTTAATATAAAACCTAAAATTATAAAAACCCCAGAAGAAAATTTAGGAAATATGATTCTAGACACTAGCCTGGCAAAAGCTTCATGACAAGGATTCTAAAAGCAATTGCAACAAAAACAAAAATTGACAAGTGGGACCTAATGAAAGAGCTTCCACACAGAAAAAGAAACTATCAATGGAGTAAACAGACAACCTACATAATGGGAAAAAATGTTTGCAACTATGTATCTGACAAAGGTCTAATATCCAGAATCTAAAAGAAGACAAACACATAGCCAATAAGCATATAAAAATATTCAATATCACTAATCATTAGGGACATGTAAATTAAAACCATCATGAGATATCATCTCACAGAAGTCAGAATGGCTACTATAAAAGAGACAAAAAATAACATGCTGGCGAGGTTGCAGAGAAAAGAGAAAACTTATACACTACTGGCAGAAATGTAAATTAGTTCAGCCACTTTGATTTGATTTCTCAAAAAGCTTAAAATACAACTTAAAAGAGTACTATCTTTTGACTCTGCAATCCCATTACTGAGTATACACTCAAAGGAACGTAAATGGTTCTACCATAGAAACACATGAACGTGTATGTTCATTGCAGCACTATTCCCAATAGCAAAGACATAGAATCAACTTAGATGCCCATCAGTGATGGACTATGTAACGAAAATAACATTCATCATATTGTTCATTGGTGAAATTTCTAAGCAGTAAAGCATTCAAGAGGTGACTTAGGTGCTTTTAAAGGCATTCAGTTTTAAAAGGGAAACAGGGCATAAAAGTTTGGAAAACTTCTTGCCTGACAATCCAATAGAAAAGAAAATCCCATTGTCTGAGAAGAAATTCAAGTCTGCTGCAGAAATTTGCAAAAGAGTTGGATGTTAATCACCCAGACAATGGGGAAAATGTCTCCAGGGCATGTCAGAGACCTTTGCAGCAGCCCCTCCCATCACATGCCTGGAGGCCCAGGAGAAAAAAGTGGTTTCCTGGGCCAGGCCCAGGGTCCCCATGCCCTGTGCAGCCTGGGAACTTGGTGCCCTGCATCCCAGCTGTTCCAGCTGTGGCTAAAAGGAAACAACATAGAGCTCAAGCTGTGGCTTCAGAAGGCGCAAGCTTCAAGCCTTGGTAGGTTCCACATTATGTTGAGTCCCTAGTTGCACAAAAATCAAGAATTGAGGTTTGGGAACCTCTGTCTAGATTTCAGAGGATGTATGGAAACACTTGGATGCCCTGGCAGATATGTGCTGAGGGGTGGGGTCCTCATGGAGAACCTCAGCTAGGGTAGTGCAGAAGGGAAATGTGGGGTGGGAGAGCCCACACAGAGTCCCTACTGGGACACTGCCTAGTGGAGCTGTGAGAAGAGGGCCGCTGTCCTCCGGACTCCAGAATGGTAGATCCACAAACTGCTTGCACCATGCACCTGGAAAAGCCACAGACACTCAATGCCAGCCCATGAAGGCAACTGAAAAAATAAAAAAATGTACCCTGCAAAGCCGCAGGGGTGGAACTGCCCAAGACCATGGGAGCCCACCTCTTGCATCAGCATGACCTGGATGTGAGACATGGAGTCAAAGGATATCATTTTGGAGCTTTAAGATTTGATTGCCCCTCTGGATTTTGCACTTGCATGGGGCCTATAGCCCCCTTTGTTTTGGCCAACTTCTCTCATATTGATTGGCTGTATTTACCCAATGCCTACAAGCCCATTGTATCTAGGAAGTAACTAACTTGCTTTTGATTTTACAGACTCAAAGGTGAAAGGAACTTGCCTTGTCTCTGAAGAGACTTTCAAGAGTGGACTTTTGAGTTAATGCTGAAATGAGATGAGACTTTGGGGAACTGTTTGGGAAGGCATGATTGGTTTTGAAATGTGAAGATATGAGATTTGGGAGGGAACAGAGTTGGAATGATATGGTTTGACTCTATGTCCCCTCCCAAATCTCATCTTGTAGCTCCTATAATTCTCATGTGTTATGACAGGGAGCCAGTGGGAGATGATTGAGTCATGGGGTGGGTCTTTCCTGTGCTGTTCTTGTGATAGTGAATGGGTCTCATGAGAGCTGATGGTTTTAAAAACGGGAGTTTCTCTGCACAAACTTTCTGTTTGCCTGCTGCCATCCATGTAAGATGTGACTTGTTCCCCCTTGCCTTCCACCATGATTGTGAAGCCTCTCCAGCCATATGGAACCATAAGTCCATTAGACCTAGCCCAGTCTCGGTTATGTCTTTACCAGCGGCGTGAAAATGGACAAATACATAGAATATACAAAAAAACTTGTATGAATCGGTTTAAAAAAATAAAGACAAAAACTCCAGTATAAAAGTAGAAAATATGCAAATGATTTACAGGACTTTCATATGTCCTTTGTTCACACACACACACACACACACACACCCCTGCCGACAGATTTGGCTACATTTTTTCTTTCTTTTTTTTTTCTTTTCTTTTTATTATACTTTAACTTCTGGGATACATGTGCAGAATGTGCAGGTTTTTTACATAGGTATACATGTGCCATGGTTGTTTCTTGCACCCATCAACCTGTCTTCAACATTAGATATTTGTCCTAACACCATCCATTCCCTAGTCCCCCACAGCCTGAGAGGCACTGGTGTGTGATGTTCCCCTCCCTGTGTCCATGTGTTTTCGTTGTTCAGCTCCCACCATGAGTGAGAACAAGTGGTGTTAGGTTTTCTGTTCCTGTGTTAATTTGCTGAGAATGATGGTTTCCAGCTTCATCGATGTCTCTGAAAAGGACATGAATTCATCCTTTTTTATGGCTGCATAGTACTCCATGGTGTATATGTGCCACATTTTCTTTATCCAGTCTATCATTGATGGACATTTGGGTTGGTTCCAAGTCTTTCCTATTGTGAACAGTGATGCAATAAACATACATGTGCATGTGTCTCTATAGTAGAATGAGTTATAATCCTTTGGTTATATACTCAGTAATGGGATTGCTGGGTCAAATGGTACTTCTGGTTGTAGATCCTTGAGGAATCACCACACTGTCTTCCACAATGGTTGAACTAATTTACACTCCCATCAACAGTGAAAAAGCATTCCTATTTCTCCACATATTCTCCAGCATCTGTTCTTTCCTGACTTTTTAATGATCGGCATTCCAACAGGCATGAGATGGTATCTCACTGTGATTTTGATGTGCATTTCTCTAATGACCAGTGATGATGAGCTTTTTTTCATATGTTTGTTGGCCACATAAATGTCTTCTTTTGAAAAGTGTCTGTTCATATCCTTTGCCCACTTTTGGATGGGGTTGTTTGTTTTTTTCTTGTAAATTTGTTTAAATTCTTTGTAGGTTCTTGATATTAGCCCTTTGTCAGATAGATAGATTGCAAAAATTTTCTCCCATTCTGTAGGTTGCCTGTTCACTCTGCTGATAGTTTCTTTTGCTTTGCAGAAGCTCTTTAGTTTAATTAAATCCTATTTGTCAATTTGGGCTTCTGTTGCCACTGCTTTTGGTGTTTTAGTCATGAAGTGTTTGCCCATGCCTATGTCCTGAATGGTATTGCCTAGATTTTCTTCTAGAGTTTTTATGGTTTTAGGTCTTACATTTAAGTCTTTAACCCATCTTGAGTTAATTTTTGTATAAGATGTAAGGCTGGGGTACGGTTTCAGTTTTCTGCATATGGCTAGCCAGTTTTCCCAACACCATTTATTAACTAGGGAATCGTTTCCCCATTGCTTTTTCTTTTATCAGGTTTCTCAAAGATCAGATGGTTGTAGATGTGTGGCATTATTTCTGAGGCCTCTGTTCTGTTCCATTGGTCTCTATATCTATTTTGGTACCAGTACCATGCTGTTTTGGTTACTGTAGCCTTGTAGTATAGTTTGAAATCAGGTAAAGTGATGCCTCCAGCTTTGTTCTTTTTGCTTAAGATTGTATTGGCTATACAGGCTCTTTTTTGGTTCTATATGAAATTTAAAGTACATTTTTTAAATGTTTAATTTTTTTTTTTTTGAGACAGGGTCTCACTTTATTGCTCAGGCTGGAGTACAGTGGTTCAATCATAGCTCACTGTAGCTTCAACTTTTTAGGCTCAAGCAATCCTCCCACCTCAGTCTACAGAGTAGCTGGGACTACAATTGTGCACCACCATGCCCAGCTTATTTTATTTAGTTATTTTATTTTCTATAGAAACGTGGTCTCACTATGTTACCCAGGCTGGTCTCTAACTCCTAGACTCAAGAGATCCTCTTACCTTGGCCTCTCAAATGGGATTTACAGGTGTGAGCCACTGCACCTGACCCATAACATAAAAAAAAAAAAAAAATTAAGTAGTTTGTTTTTGGTTCAAACTCTTCAAAAAATTATTATTTAAAATAAGCTCTTACTAGTTATAACAACTTTTGGAATGTAATTTTCTGTCAAGATCCTTTATCCAACATCTGAAAAATTTCTCATGTTCTTATTAAAAAAGCAGCATAGTCTAGAAAAAAAAAAGTTTTTACATAATATTGTGAAAGTTTAGAAGTTAAAATCCCAAGATACAGCTGTACTTTCAGGATGTTTAAATTTTATACAGTGTTAAATGGGTCATGGCAGTCTTAGTCCTTAATTATTCTTATCATTCAAAAATATTGTCATTAAAGAAAATATTTCAATAAATTAATTCATGAAGCAGTATACCAATGTTAATCCTAAAAATCATCACTGACATTTCACATGCAGGAAACTTACCATAAGCCAGGGCTTTCAGTTGACTTGGTAATATTCTTCCTGTTGAGTTTATATTATATGGTTTATTTATTATAAATGGCATTGTATTGCATTCTGTTGGGACAAAAATGTTTAGAAGGTTTACAGGTTTTGCTCAGGTATCCTTGTTCAAATCTTCCCATGAGTAATTTATTACCCGTGCATGCCATTGTTCTAATTACCAAGAGTTAAGTGTTCTTCCTGGAGAATGCTCTTTCCACTAAATACGAATTTTAAAACTCTGAATACTTGCAGATACTTAACCAAAACCTATGGTTTCTGTTTTCTATGGAGTGAAAATAACTGCTTTCATTATAGAAGTTAAGTCATGTCAAAATGCAGCATATAAAATTTCATTTACTAACCAGAAGAAAAATGGAAACATGGAAAAAATACATCAGAACCATCAGAAGACCCTTAGCTGTTCTACAAAATCGGAGTTGCAGTTGCCTTTTTCATTCCTTTGCTAGGGTCAAAAATTAAAAAAATAATAATAACCTATCAACCACTGAATTGTTACTGTTTTTCTAATGAATTTGATTATTTAAAAGTATATTATTACATTATTATTTGATAAACTGGCCCAAACCTAAGAGATGTTCAAAATATAAAAAGCAAATTTCTCATTTTAAAATAAATATTTTTGGTCAAATTACATAATACTTTCTAAAAAAAGTAGTAATTCATGAAGACCTGAACCACATGGTTCAAGTGATATATAAAATTAACACTGCAAAAGAAGGAAAAGTGACATTATTATCATAATAGAATGAGTCTCTAAGTGGAAAAAAGAATAGTATAAAATATATGTAAATAAATTTTGAAAACTGGCAGCCAGGAGGCAGAACAGTCAGAAGTCATCCTACATGCAAGTTTATTGTTGTTTTTTCGTTTTGGATTTTATTTTCTTGGACAAGTGTTTAAAACAAATTTTAAAAAACAAACAAAAAACCTAAAAATAGTTTAAAATAGGATTTACATTCTCTACTTTGCCACAGTATTCACCACAGCTTACTACAGAAGGAATGTCACAGTTGTGGTTCTCAAACTTGAACGTGCATTAGCAGCACCTGAAATACTTGTTAGACCACAAATTATTGGGTTCCACACTTTGATTAACTCATCATTAAGTAGGTGGAGATGCACATGGATGAGGGCAGCCTTCAGGGTGGGCAGTCAGGTATTTGATGTTCTACAATGTTCTCAGGTGCTACTAATGCTGCTAATCTAGAGACTGAACACCTTACTAGCTTCTGAAAGTGTTTGAATTCCAATTCCTTCTAAAGTAAATCAGCACACTCAGTAGCAGGAAATGACAAGGGACTAATGTACTGCCAGAAGAAAGGACCAAATGACATAATTTAAAATTAATTAAATTATATATGTAATTTCATATGATATAGTTATATATGTTAATTACATATAATATAATTATATATTAGTATTTATATAATTAAATAAATATAGAGTATATAAATTATATACGTTAAGAATAATTCAACATAATTTAATGACATACATTAGGTCTTTTTAAAATTCGGTATTTTTTGTGTAATAATCATTCTATTCATCTATATTCAAGTCTTTTATTGTTCATTTAAACACAGACTAGAATTTAAAGCTTAAATATAGATCTAAATACAGCTTAAAGATCTAAATGTGCACGTACACACACAAACACCACATTTTCAGAACAAAATAAAGGATATCATCTAAGACCAGGATAAAAATGAAATAAACAATTTATCATCAGAAAGACATGAAGGGAACAGAATGTTTTAAGTTTACCATTTTTTTACAAACAGTCTGATTGATTGATTAACTGATTATACCTTTGAAACACTGCCTATCTGAAAGATATCTATTTTTGACTTACACTATCATTTAGAATACTATTTTGACAGCACATAAATACAAAGCATTATTAAAAAATATTCAATGTTTCTTAGAGTTTCAGGTTGCTAAATATCTGATTCTTATGATATTAACACATTTTTAATGCATAATATTTGAGATATTGGGGCATCTTAATATGAACTGCTGTAAGTTTTTCTGACAGATTCTACGCAATTAAGCATTTTGTACTAATTTTTAAATCATTTATCATTTTATCATTTGCATTTTTCTATGCAATTTGTTGATTATAGAGTTCAGAAAAAAATCCATTCTGAGGAAATCTAGGTTGAAAATCAAGTGTTCAGCCTATGGAATAGATGTGTCTAGGTAGGTTTGGAGTTGATTTTTTTAAAAAATTAAGCACATTCAACTTTTGAAGAGTTTATCTGAGCTTTCAGCAATTCATAAATCAGGGCAGCAACAGATTAAAAGGACGTAGCACTCTGCTGGATGAAACAAAAGGAGAAACTTTTATAAAGCATTTGCAGGATCAAGACAAAGAAAACAATTTTGATTAGAGTGGAAATTCCTTACAGGTTTATTGGTGGTTTCTAATTGGTGCAGTTTCTAGTTTCAATTTACTGTTTACATTAAGCTTTGGTTTGTTCATAATTTAAAGTGCCAGAGCCACCTTAGTCTAGGAGCTGGCCAGTTCAATTTTTTTTTCTTTTAACAACTCTGCCTTCCCTCCTTTTGGTCAGCTTCTCATTTATGAAACACTGACCAAGAACTTAAGCATAAGCATTACTCCCTGTCATAATTATGGCTGAGTTGTCTATATTTTAGTGTGGAACTCGTAAGTGATGGTGTCACCCCTGTTGAAGAAAGATTCCTTTAGTTGTTCATCAATTCTTTTTTTTTTTTTTTTTTTTTTTCTGGAAACAAAGTCTTGCTCTGTTGCTCAGGCTGGAGTGCAGTGGCACAGTCTTGGCTCACTGCAATGTCCGCCTCCCAGGCTCAAGTGATTCTTGTGCCTCCACCCCCTGAGTAGCTGGGATTACAGGCATGTGCCACCATGTCCCCCTCCCACCCTCCTTTTTTTGTATTTTTTAATATAGAGGAGATTTCTCCGTGTTTGCCAGGCTGGTCTCGAACTACTGCCCTCAAGTGATCCACTTGCCTTGCCGCCGCCCCGCCCCCCAACCCCTGCCAAGGTGCTGGGATTTACAGGCATGAGCCACTCACTCTAATTACAGTGAGACAATATAGCATGTTCTTGATGGCTGTGAAAACACAGTTAAGAACTTTGAGAGCACATAGCACATCAAGGAGATTATAATGATGACTATCTGGAGGATAACACCAAAAGACTGGAATATGATAGGTAGCCAAAGTCCTCATGAACCAAAGCAACTAGTATTTCTATGGAAACAAAAGGAAAAGAAAGGTCAATTACTAGAATAAATGATGAATTCAGTCTTTCAGTCCAGGGAGAAGTTAATCAATAAGATTTCTAGGTTTGAGTTCAAAGCATATTTTCCTGGTTCACAGTTTGAAAGTCTGTGGTTATGGCATTGGGTATTTTTGTGAACTGCCTGTGGTTCATGTATCAGGCATGAGGGATGCCTGTGAAGTTACATCAAGTTGTCCATCTCCAGGTTGCAGGGTTCCAAGAATAGAGCAGTTCTTGTTCTTAACAATTCCAAGTCAGAAGAGTGGGAGAAAATTAAATCGAGGCATGTGGAAGAATTCAGGATCCAGTCCAGTCTACAAGGAGATAATGAAACTTGAAAATAATGAAAGGACTGCTATTCAATAACAGATGTATTGTAATTTTTTTCTGAAGCATAATTTTTCTCTTTATATAGTCATAATGATTTCTATGGAATATATCAAAGTAACATTAATTTTATTGCAAAATAACTTTAGTGTCATCAAACTTAGTCTGTTTACAAGAGTACAGCAATAATAGCAATGGACTACATCATGTTTTTTTTAAGTCTGCTCTGCTGAAACTTTTGATAAGGGATCTCAGATTAGACTTTTAAAATCCTCTTCAAGCTAAGAAGCTGAGGACTCACTATCAGACTGTAATACCTATATATTTGAGTGAATTTTTCTCTTGCTGAGTTCACCAAAGTATCTTGGGGTGTCTGACCCTCTCAGGAAGTAACATTCTTTAGTCACGGCAAGGCTAGGACCACTGTAAGAAAACCACTATGTATTCAAGTTAACAAGTTAATTTTTTTCAGGGGCCAATATTGACTCCATAAAGTCAACCTTAGGTTCTTAAAACTTTGTATCTGAAAATATCACATTATAATCAAAGCCGTGGTAATATAAACAATGTTTCCAATTGTGCCCTGTTACAAAGAGAACAGATTCTTGGTGGATTTATGCAAATAACTGTAATAAATGCTCACCGATACTTTCTAAATTCTGCAGGGATTAGCTAAAAAGAGATGTTAAATGTTTTAATTCTGTTTACAAAAGTATACTTTACCCAATTGTTGTAAGTTATCGGTAGCTTAAGATTCAAAAGAAAGTTTCTTTAAATCTAGAAAAAAAGAAATATTAAAATAATAAAACAGCGAAACTTCAAACAAAAATCCACAAATATATTATTCTCATCAGTGTATTGAGTCCCATGTAATTAATTATTCTATTAAATTTTGGAATAATTTCACAAAGCCATTAGTTTTTTTCACTAGAGTTCTGAAGACTCTTATCAGTGTAATGATGTAATCTTAAAATTATCAGAAACCGGTATTACAGAATATTTTTTATTGATCTATTTGAAGTTGCAACACATTAGAATTATAGTTGCTTGCAAAAAAATATTCAAATAGTATTAGAAGAACCTACTAACTGTGGACAATAAGACCTAAAATTACTATGGTTAAAGATCTCACGATAGGTCATTATAAAATGACTCTAACGACAAGGAAATTTGATATTTTACTGTGGCTTATGACATTTTAACATAATAACCAACATTATGGCAGATATATCAGATTTCCAGAATTTCCATACAATTTTTGGAGCATATATTAACAGATACATAAAAATATAATTCAAACATTAAACATCGATTTTTAAATTTTACAGTGCTTCCCATATAATTTAACATATCAAATAAGCCTAATTAGTTTAATATCTTTCATTTTCAGACACCTTCTGATATTCCACGAGTCCTCTGACGTGTCCCGAAATTAGTTGGAGGTCAAAAATGCTTAGTTTACAATTTCTCTGTGGGAAGTTCCTAGAAAAGAAAAAAAAAGGAAAGAAAAAGTGTAAAACACTTGATTAAACATGATCCCTATTCAATATGAAATGATGAAAGGTAAATACAGAGAAGTTACATAGTTGAAAAAGATTCTCTTTAAGTATTGAGAAGAGTTACTTTTCTTAAGTAATTAAAGACCTAATAAAAGATAATAGAGAATACAAGTTGCTTGCAAAAAAAAAAAAAAAAAAAAAGAGTCAAATAGTATCAGAAAAAAGTCATTAATTAGCAATGGACAACAGTACTTAAAACTATCATAATGTTGATGCATAGGTTGTGAGAAGACCCCCATTGTTCAGACTGAAAAATGAACTACTCTAGCCCCTTTCACCTTCTCACTTGTGAAAATGGTGTTGACTCAATGCTTGTGACATATTTTCATGCAGAAGAGGAAGTAGAGTGTACCAATTGTTCCTGTTCCTCACCCTTGATACTGTGAAGGCTCAGGCATTTGTCAATAAAAGATAGAACGTTGTATCTGTGGTGTTATCACTCTGGTGACAATGACAATCATCTCTGCTCTGAAGCTGGCAGGAAGATACAAAACAAAGACAATAGTCAATTGTATTGCAGAACAGGACTGAATAATGAAATAAGGCCAAAACCTTACCTTGTTGAAAGCATAAGGTTTACAATATCAAACTGCATAACAAGTCACACTAAGGCTCAGTATCTTCTTTGATGCCTGCATCTCACGAAAATGATTCAGCTGCAAACAGAGCATGAAGAAATAAATTCTGCCAATTCTGCTGTCTTAACCAACGGAGCCTACATCAAGGTAGCATCAAGTATAGTGGCAGCCACCAAGGTCCTCACCCCTGAACATAAAAAGAAAAGCATCCAGCCTCAAAATTATAACATCATGTAAACATATTATTTCGATTTTTGTTGAATAACAGTTGCTGAATTTGATACTTTCTGCTGAATAATGACAGTGGGATTACTATTCTCATGATAGACCAGACCATTTTGATGGCGAGAAGGAAAACAAATGGGGGCTATGGTAACATAGTCACTGACAAGAGCAGACCATGAGGGAAGAACTAAGAACATTCCAGAGATTTTTGACGTTATAATTATCTGGGGATATGAATGGAAAGTCCATGTTTTTATTAAATATGGGTAGGTGGGTAGGGGGGCACTGTTTGTTCAATATTGAATTTCCTTATTTATATCCTTTGGGAATCTTAATAAATAAGCGAAGTACACCCAAGCCTAGACCAAACTATTCTCCTCTGAAGTTGACTAAATTCTTCGAAAATGATTAGGGACATTGGAATTCTCTAACATATTAAAATGGTCAAAATCTTATTAGAAGAATTCCAATGAAACCTCTTCACATATCACTGACATATTTGGTGCTGAATATTTTAAGTATTTAAGAAGTGAGCAATAAAACAGTAGGAAATATAGCAATACATCAAGTTAATGAATTAATTAAACAGATATTATCTGTATGATTTTATTTGTATCGGAAATATTTTATACATAAATCTTATATATTAATTTCTAAAATTTATGTATAAAATTTTAATTACATACTTCTGTTAACAAATTAACAAGCTTTTATATTCAATGGCTGAATTGAAATCCTTTCACTCACTTAAATAATTTCATATAGTGAATGACATTTATCAAATGTGTCATCGTTGTCTCACTTAAGATAAAGAAAAAGGAAAATTTACTTGAACACCTTTTGTAAGAAACGAATCGCGTGGTGGCTCACGCCTATAATCCCAGCACTTTGGGAGGCCGAGGCGGGCGGATCACGAGGTCAGGAGATCGAGACCATCCTGGCTAACACGGTGAAACCTCGTCTCTACTAAAAATACAAAAACAAAAATAGCCGGGCGTGGTGGCGGCGCCTGTAGTCCCAGCTACTCGGGAGGCTGAGGCAGGAGAGTGGCGGGAACCCGGGAGGCGGAGCTTGCAGTGAGCTGAGATCGCGCCACTGCACTCCAGCCTGGGCGACAAAGCGAGGCTCCGCCTCAAAAAAAAAAAAAAAAAAGAAAAAAGAAATGAATCCGAGCCCTAATAAAAGATAATCACAATTAAATTATGTCTTTTGTCATGGTGTGGAGAGATTTTGAATATTCAAACTTTTTTCATCCCATTAGCAATAATCTGTCAATAATCTTTCCAGATGGTTATCTATGACCATAAAAAGGTGCCACCCTACAAAATGGTAACCGTGTTAGATAGTATGTAAGTAATCTCCTATAGCTTCACTCAAAGTCAGCAATTTAACTCATTTATTTTTAAATATAGTGGGCTTACAACCACGTTTTTCTAATGGATAGCTCTTTCACGCTAAAATCAGAGGATTTGGCTATGTGTCTCTTACTTGCAGTTTTCACTGAAATAAACCTAAGATATTAGAGAGAAGCCTAAAGTAGCGTTAGCCTACCTAAAGCTGCTTGGCCATATTGATAGATTTTTGTCCACCCTATATACTAGGTATAAAATTCAATACATAACAAACTGGCTAAGCAGTGTGGTGGAATCACTATACCACTGACCAGTGGTATCATAACTCCATAGACAGATTTTTCCATTGAATGGAGTAAACAGAATAAAAAGAGAAATAATGAGATGTTAATATTAAAAGTCACAATTTCCTTCTGTTGCATGCCTACGAACCTGTTGGCAATGCAACCCCAGTCTCTCACTGTATATGAAATCATGTAACTCTAGCTACACATCCTTTTCCGATATGTTCTATCTTGAAATAATAAACAAATAAGAATAATACAGGCTTTCTTTAAGCTTGATGTCTCCTAAATTTCTTTTCTAATTTCCTGGTAGATGGTAGGCTCTTTAAGCAAATAGATTGTGCCTTTGTACCTTTATAACCCAAGATGGATCCTTGCACATTGTAGTGACATAGTAATTACTTCTGTGACTGAATAGAATAATTTCATCACTAACCTTCTTGACAGATTGCACTATACATGTTGCACATATTTTTCATACTGACTTTATCTCTTGTAACATTGCTTCAACTCTAAATTCTCTTGGAAAATAATTTGTAAATGTTCAGTGCCCTTGTAATTAGCCAACCCTTAGAGTTATTCTACAGACTCTACTGCAAGAGTATACACCTGTCTTATTGAAATATCTTCTTTTTAGTGTGAAGTTCTGAGATAATTATTTCTTTCTTTCTATATTCCTGCCTACTGACTCTATTTAAATTATTAAATATTTTTAATATTAATATAATAAAAGTATATCCTGTAAAATAATTTTTGTTTTCAGGCCAATCGCATTGGATATGTCTATATTGTCTGGTTTAAAATGCATTGTAAAATATGAATCATCATTGATATCAATTATCTTTTGTTATAACAAAACACCCTCAAATAGATTCTTAAAAAGTATGCATTTTCCTTAAGTTTCTGTGTGTTGGGTTATTGTTCACATTTGAACTGGCTCAGCCAAACTTGACTGAACTGGCTCATAAGGAGGAGGTCTATTAGGTCAACAAATAAGGTAGTGTGGTTTAATTCACTTGTCTGGAAGTTGGCAAGCTATTGACTGAAACAACCACTGCAAATGGGTTACTTGTCTCTTCCCTTACAGCATACTAGTCAGTAGTTCTTAATATCGCCATTATATGACATTAAGAACAGAAAATAAGGGCAAGCTCAATTGTGCAAATACTTATACAGACTCTACTCGCTTGAGTTTTCTTTTGTTCATCAGCCAAAGAAGTCTGGAAACATATTGTACTAGAATTAGTATGGAAAGGAGCTACCAGAGTCAGTAAAGAAGAAAAATTTCAAAGGGTGTGAATATAAAGAATAGTGAACATAATGCAAAAATCTACAAAATGCCTCCTGCTTATCCCAATAATTTATGGACCTCTTACAATAGAAAAAAACACATATTGACTCCTAACACCTCCAAATGTCTCTTCTAATTATAGCATCACACACTGAATCCAGAATTTCATGATTTAAAATTGTATGCACATTTAGTTTTTCAGATATTTTTGCTATCAATTCAGTATGCAAGCAATATACATAGATGATATAGGACAAAGTAATAGTAATACTTACTCCATTTGAAAATGGGAAGAATGGGACATACATGGCAGGCACTTTTCCATAGAAATGTTGAAATCCCACCAGCCACACAATTCTCCCTATTCTGGAGTTATGAAATATTTCTTATGACTATGTTCTATCCTAAAAGTACACAATGTCCATCCAATATTGTCTATGGACTTTTGTCTTATGATCTAAACTCCTTTTTTTCCATATAAAATAAGCCATGTTAGAAGCTATCTTTCTCATCCTGCTTTCTGGCTTCAGCGTGCCAGGTGCTGAAAGATCCTTTTAATTCAAGCTAGCATTGCTCTCACTAATATAACTTCCTTAAACATTCTGTGGGTTTCCTCTAAACCTGATTGTCTTTACTGCATGCATTACTATCCACACCCACAGTTATTTCTGGGGGGGGGGGGCTTTTGTAAACTTTGGGCATGTTAGATTGCTGTGAGACAATGTTCTTAAGATTCTTAGAAGTCCTTTTGTCTAGCAGAGAGGAAACTACTGAAGTTATTCAGAAATCTTACCGGTGGTCTCTAGCCATATCTTTCACTTTATTTAGAACCTGAGGCTATTTCTTGCTTTAAGATCTTTTGCAACCTTGAAATCATAGAATTGATAAAATGTTTTATTTTTTAAATCAGAAAGTTCTGATTAGAGAGAATCCATATTCTCTCTAAATTATGCATGCAGATTGTAATGTTTTAGTTTAGCTCATCTCTTTCCTGCATATTATTGTAGACAGTTAAAAAAAAAACAAATGATACTTTCCAATTTCTACCTGGAAGTCATCTGCCAAAGTCCACAAGCTCATTATATGCATTTTTCACACCCCAAGTTACCATAGTTAACAGTTTTCATCATTTCGTTATTACATAATGTAGGTGTCCATTTTCCAGGCTTCTTTAACAATTTCCTTACCACATCAACAGTCAGACATATTGTCTCATCCCAAATTCAAACCATATACCTAAAATTTTGTTTATGGCAGCATCTAGTCTCTATATTATTTCATCTATTTCTGTAGCAGTTTCACATATTACTACATAACAAGACATCTAGAAACATAGTCTCTTAAAATAAAACAAAAAAAATTATTTTGCTCACAATTCTGTGAGTTGACATTCATTTTAATTAATTGTGATATATATAAAATTGAAAAACTTAAGAGAAAGTTATATATATGTGTATATATAATACAATGGATTTGAAAATAGACATCAATTATTAAAGCTCGTAATTAGATAACTTGTGAATGAGAATTGAAATTGTAAGATATAGATCTATAGGTAATCAAATAGTTGGTACCAGGCAAGTGTTTCAATTAATACAAAGCCCCTGTTTTTATTGGTTTAGACTACTATAACAAAGTACCACAGAATGGACAGCTTATAAAACAGGAATTATTTTCTCACAGTTCTGATGGGTGAAAGTCAAAGTTCAAGGTGCCAGCGTGGTCAGATTCTGGTGAGGGCCATCTTTTGGGTTGCAGATTTCTGTCTTCTCCTTGTATCTCTACACAGCAGAAAGAAAGCTAAGTAATTCTCCAGTCTCTTCTATCCCATTTGTGAGGGCTCCACCCTATTGTGAGGCTCTCATCCCATTTGTGAGGGCTCCACCCTGTTGACCTAATTACTTCTCAAATGACCCACCTCTCAAATCTTATCACATTGGAATTACAGTTTCTACATATAGATTTATGGAGCCAAACATTCAGTACAAAAAACCATACATATAGTTGGTGAGATAAAAATATAAAATTCCATTATTTAACAAAATAATAAGGAAATAGTATGAGAGAAGCATTGTCTTATAATATGCTATGAATGTATCTATCAGTAATTCAGGCATATGAAACAAGAAAGATATGGTTTAAGTTGGAATCAAATAGAGAGTGCTTTAATAATACTAGTATTTGTAGTTTAAAAATGCCAACCTTTAACATTAGCTCCAGGACTTGACAAAATCTAGTTTGTGGATGTGGTCAGGTAGTAAGTATCAGCTTTAGAAATAAGTTTATATTCCATAAAACAAAGAGAGCATGACATTTCCTGTTATATGAAGGTAACTTAAAGAGACATGGTTGTCTTCCAGATGCTCAAGCTATCAACTACATGTTGTATCTTTTGACAAGGAGCGCCAATAATTATCATTGTCTGCTCCCCATATCTTGATTTTTTATGGGAGGTTTACTTCTTTCTCTATACATTATCACATTTAGATGATAAGTCTAAATATGTCCTTTTCTTTTTCTCATGGGATTCATTCTAATATTTGTGTGTCAAGTCTTTTTTTTTTTTTCATACTCATTCTCACATTTATGGTGAGGACTTTTGCCTTCCAAGTCTGGAGATATTTTGTACCAATGAACACAAATACCTTCATAAGTGTCCATTATCATTCACAAACTCAAAATCTCATATTTCTAAGACAGAGTCTACTTACATATTTAAATTATTAAAAGGCTCTTTTCTTGAGCAAAATGATCATTTTACATTTCCCAGGACAATAGATGAAAAGACTTACATTTGTGTAACTCTCCTTTCCATCCATAGAATCATGAAAACTGCTAGAGTGTCTCTGCAAGGGTTTCAGAACATCTTAGGTTTATTTTCATTTATTTAGCACTTTTATCAGCTACTACTGAGTTCTATTTCCTCCTATAAAACTCATCAAATCTGATCAAATCACATCCTCACTCCCATTTGTTTTCATCAACATGAAATACTGATACCTCCAGTGGGGTACAAGTTGAACTTGAAAAGAATGGGAACATCTATGATATTTTCTTTTAGAGTATATTGACAAACCTTCTCTAAGTTATTTCCTCCCAGTCCCAGACATCATAGATTACTTGAGAGAGAAAGGGTGGTATTAACAGCTGCAGTCTGAGGGAAGTATTCTTATGAATCCAAACAACTGACACTTTCTACATCCCTAGAGATTTATTCTTACCACAAAACTGTTTTGAAGAGGAAAAAATGACTGCCAAGCTTCCTGAGGAATTGATACTAGCCATATAATGACCGGAGAAATTCAGAAAATCCCTATGGATCCACATTAAGTATATGTCCATTAATCTATGTCCAAATGACTCTCCATTCTTCTCTTAGTTTCTTAGCAATTCTAAAGGAGAGAAACTCCATACACTGAGAAATCAATAATCACAGCATCAGTTATTCTACTACTTGTAGAAGGGCATCAAAAGTGAGAATAATTAAACCAACATGAAGTTAGAACACTAATATCCTGTATTTATTCTTTTAATGTTATTTCCTGATACATGGTATAATAATATATTTTTATGTCCTCAGAGATTACTGAAATTTGAAAGCAGACACTGTGCCTTATTCATAATTTCCCACAGCTTAGTACAGAGTTTGGTGTGTATTTGATTCTCCCTAATTCTTTCATAGAAAAGTGGTTGGATAAATGAATGAATGATTGAATAGATATGTTACTTCATAATCATAAAAACATTGAATTAAAAACCTGTAATATTATTCAAACAAAAAGATTATAAGGGCTTTACTTTTACAGCTTTATTTTTTGAAAAAGCCATTACGATTGAACAGAGGAAAAAAAATCCTCCTTTAAATGTGATAAAGGTCTCATGCTCTTTGACATTTTGTCTAAGTAATTAAGAATCTTCTAAGAATTTTGAGCAATGTGCCAACATATCATATATAGATTGTTTTGTAAATGTCTTTAACAAATCTTCTCTTTTTTAATTAATGAAAAGGAAATCTGTTTATAATAAATTGGAAAGTAATGGTAGTGTGAAAAAATATCATTGAAACAGAATGTTTATTGGAGAAGGAGCTAGTGGGCCATCTATGTAATTTAAAGGATTTGTTTAGGAGTGTGGAAAGGTACATTGTGATCAGACACCAGAGTTTATCCAAAGTAACTGTAATATTTAAGATTATATTCACCTGTGAGTAATAAAAAGCAAAATTAGCATAGCAGTGACTTCATCAATGTGGAAACATGTTTTTTTTGTTTGTTAGTTTGTTTTTGTTTTTGTTTTTTTCTCAAGCAAATGAACCTGAAGGTAGTACAGGACTATTATATTAGGAGCTAGTTTACTACTTTTGACCTGCTTTACCATACTTTTCATTAATTTACTCCAGATTCAATTTAGCTAATAGAAGGCTGAAGAACACACCACTTTCTGTTAAAACACATCCTGGAAATTACAGAGGTACATTTTCATTCTTTCAATTGGCCAGATCTCAGACATATGACTACAGCTATTTCCAAGTAAGCCTTCAGAATATAATGTTTATCCCAGATGGCCATGTACTCAGCCAGTTCCAGGGAAAAAAGAAAGAAAACATTCTGTGTATAATTATCAGTTTTGACTTCAGAATGAATTAAATGTACAATGTCTATATTTGGTTAAACAGGGTATTTTGAAAGTATCAGGTCTCAGGTTCTGAGTCTGAACAAACATGAAATCATATATTCAGCTATGATGGTTAATTTTTAGTGTCATTTTTGCTAAGACACAGTACCTACCTATTTGGTCAAACATAATTTTAGCTGTTACTGTGATGTATTTTTTATTGTTGAGTCTCATTTAAAAAATAAAGTTTATTATGTATATTTGAGGTTTACAACATGATGTTATAGGACACATATTGATAGTAAAATATTTACTATAGTGAATCAAATTAACATATCCAGTATCTCACACAGTTATTTGAATGACAACAACAGCTAAAAATCTACCTATTTGGCAGAAATATCTGTGAAGTATTTTTTAGGTAAGATTAATATTTAAGTCAATAGACTCTTAGTACATCTATTAGCCTCCATAATGTGGGTTGGTGGGCCTCATTCAAGTTAAAAGTTTTACTAGAAAAAGACTGACCTCTCCAGAAGAAGAAGGAATTCATCCACCAGGCTGCCTTCTTACTTGAACTACAGCATTATCTCTTCCCTTGGTCCCCAGCCTACCTGCTTCCCCTGAGTATTTTGAACTTATCAAGCTGTACAATCTCATGAGCAACTTACCATGATGTTTCCCTTCTCTCTCCCTCCCTCTCTCTCTCTCTCTGTGTACACACACACACACACACACACACACACACACACCCACAAATATATGTATGCGTGTCTCCTATTAGAATCCTAATACATCAGTTTTCTGATAGACATAATGTTATTTAGAGCTTTCTTGGAAGGAGATGAATAAATCAATATAGAAAGAAATCATGAGAGAAAGAGCATCAATACCATAATCTTTTGTCTCTGTGGTTTAAATACAATAAAGTACATAATACATTCCATATCTGGGAATAACTCTATCGTATGTCATATGACATAAAAGTCAACCAGATCTCTAAGATTGACTTTTCCCAGGGAGGGCAAAGGAACAGTGACCAGTGGATTTATACTTATCTCACAGGTACGTGTTGTAGAAAACGTTTGACTTTAAAAAAATGTGCACATGAATGAAGGTGATTCGCTGTGATACCAAGATGTCATGGAAATTTTGATATGGCATACTTTAGCCCTCACCTGTCCTTGAGGGGAGAGATTCTGGAAGGAATAGGCTAAAAATTCTCTAAATTTGTATTGTGCTGTTTTTCACTCATCTATTGATGCATAAGAAATTATCCTAAGACTTAGTTTCTTTAGATGATGATTCTGTGGCTCATGAATTTGACCTAGTCTCAACTAGGTAATTCGGATCTGGGTCAAGCTCCACTGTTCTCAATGGTCTTACTACACATCAGTGACCTCACTTTGGAGGACTGAGATGGATAAAAAAGAAGAGGTAACTGTCGCAACCAAGGCCTCTGCCTGTGTGGTTTCTCATATATCAGATTATCCAGGTTTCTTCCTATGACAATGGCAGCAAGTGCCTCTAGAGTGAGAGCATGCAAGGCCCCTGAGTCCTGGACTCTGAACTTACACTTTTGTAACACACCACAAAGAGAGTCAAGACTCAATGGATAAAGAAATAACATCTACTTTTGATGAAAAAAGTGCAAATTATTTTGACCACTCTTTCAGTGTGTCACATGGGAACTCTAATTCTAGCACTTAGAGATATTATTTATGACAATGATTAATGCCAAGCTGGTGACATATGATGTTATTTAAATTCAGTTAATGGTAACGATAACCCACTTTAAAAACATACCTGCATTTTAATGCATTTTTTAGAGAAAGCTAGTTGAAACTTTTTAGTACTTACTAGCAGATTGACCGGCATGTTTTAAATTTACATACCAAAAAATGGACTTGTTGACAAAAATAACTTGTTCCAAATAATATATGACTGTCAAAAACAATGCTGCCAATATAATACCAAGGTCTCATTTTAGTTGACTTAAAGAAGTTTCACCTTGGATGGCTGAATAATTATGCATGTCCTCAGAAACAGTATCTGTGATTGGGTGCAACACATTTATTGCTCTCTAGGTAAAACTATTTGTTTAGCAAAGCAAAAAAAGTTGGCAATCAAGAGACTTTTCCACTAATGCATTGAATATTTAATGGCCTTATTAACTCCTCTTTGCTTAGCTCCTGTTGTTATATTGCCATTTCAGAAAGCAGAAAATAGGTCACAAGAGTTCTACTGGCTTGATGTTATGGTGACAGAGTGGTCCTTGAGTGACTTTTCCTAGTTGCTCTCCCATCAGGGTCCTTAATTCAGCCACAGGCTATAGGACATGGTTGTAAGGGCCGTAGAACTTGTTTGGTTTTATGGAAGACATATTTTTACTGTAGTCTTTCCATGAACTTGTCCCCACTTCTCCAATCCACCATCACTATTGGTATTCTCTGTGACTACTTCAACTACTTTTATAGGTCACAAGCCAAATTCATTATGCTTATATTTTTCTGAGTGAAATCTTATTCACTTAATTCTATATTCTCCCATTACTTCCTTGATGGAGTATACTATGTACATTACAGTATTTATTATATATCACAGGATTTTTAGAATATAAAATATTTAAAGAGACATAAGTATTCAAAAAGTGAATAATGATTGCATAATAATTATGTAAATGCATTGTGCATTCTGACAATGAAGTATATTTGTATGAAGTATGCATCTTATAAGGTTATAAAAATAAAAATAATTTTAACACTAAAATTTGTTTATAGAATACCAAAATATATTTTACATACAAAACTGAAAAGAAAGATTTATATGAATGCATTAAAATATGAAGGTATTTTTACTTCAAATTTTCTGAAATTTTTTACTCAGTATATAAAACATACAATGTTGATATTGGATAGAACATATTATTTTTGGCAGATTATAATTTCCTGTATAGTAGATATTTAGAGAAGATATTTTTACACCATACTTTCTATAATCAAGAATAAGTAGTTTATTTCCATTCATCATTACCAAATGGTCTTAGTGTCTGTGTGTAAAGATAAAGAGCTGCTACAAACCAGCATAGATGCCTTTCCATTGGCTTTTTTTTGATGTTGTTGCTCCATTTCTATCTTCCTCCATGCGAAGAGCTACTTAGTCGTTGCTTGGTGTGAAGCAAACGTTTGTAGTTAGTAGTCACAGTCCTGGTTGCCTTCCTAAAGCCTCAGTTCCTTTAGTGTAACATAAAAGTAATAATTTCTCTGCAAGGTTATTAAGAATTTTGTGGAAAGATAACTTTGACATTCTAAGAATACTTATGTTTGATTTTCAAGAAAATATTAAGTAAAACAGAGAAACATCATAAAAATAATTGCAACTTTAGTTGAAAACTAGGAAGGGAAAGAAAAACTGTAGATCAGAAATACAGAATTTCCCCCTAAAAGACATACACACAATAACAGCAAATAGCAAAAACTGAGATCTGGCTTGTAAGTAGACTGCTAAAATATGGCCAGAGAAAGGAGCCACAACTGCATTGTGGAAGACCAGATTCAGGTTTGCTGAACGGATAGGTGTGTCACTACATCCCCTACTCATAAACTCCAGCATTTAAGACTGGAAACAAGCCCATGGCTGACAGCAAAAAAATAAAGTGACTCCGGGATCTGATTGCCATATAATTGTTGAGAATAATTTGCCTATAGCCATCAAAAATGAAAATCCTGGAGTTACAGTTGATGCCTTCTCTCATATCCAATACCAGATCATGAGTGAATCCTGTATATTCTACCTTCAAAATGTATTTAAAACCCAGTGAATTCTCACTATTCCAAATTACCACCTTAAGCCAAGCCATGATAACCTGTTAATATAATATTAGGAGCAGCTCCTCAATGGTGTTTCTACTTCACCCTTATTTCAAACAGTCTATTCTCCATGTATTACCCAGAGTCATGATTTTAAAACAAGTCAGCTCACTAAACTCTACAGAACTGACCAATGGCTTACTGCCCTACAGAAGAGGGGCTGGATTCTTTTTAATTACCTTAAAATAATTGAAGTGGTTTACCCCTCCTATTCATCTGCCTCCCCAACTATACCTGCTGTTATAGCCACATCACTCACTTTATTCTAGCCATATTGGGCTTCTTGCTATTTCATGAAGTATGCTTCTCACTCCAAGGTAGAATATAGAAAATGTATAATAAGCTTTTAAACATTGATAGATGATTTTTGGGACCTTATGATTTATCCCATGTCTTTTGGATCTATGATAAAAGATTTCATTAGAAAAATCTTTTCTAAATACACTGGTAAGATACACTATATATAGTTTCATATATATATATATATATATTTCTGAACTCTCTGTTTCTTACACTATACTTATGTCTTATACTATATATATATACTATAAGAAACAGAGAGCTCAGTAATGAATCGACACATCTGTAGTCAACTGATCTTTGGCTAAGGCGTCAGCAACGTACCATGGGGAAAAGACAGTTTCTCCAATAAATGGTGTTAGAAAAATGAGATTTTCACATGCAGAAGAATAAAATTGGACCTTTATCTCAGCCCATATCTAGAAACCATCTCAAAATGAATTAAAGCCTTGAATGTAAGACTTGAAACTATAAGACTACTAAAAGAAAATATAGGAAACAAATTCCTAGACGTTAGGTTTTGCAAACTTTTTTTGGGATATGACCCCCAAAAGCATAGTCGACAAAAGCATAAACAGACAAGTAAGATTATATCAAATTAAAATATTCTTTTTGCATAGCAAAGAAACAAACAGGGTGAATAGACAACCTACAGAATGGGAAAAATATTTGCAAAGCAAAAAATATGCTAAGTGGCTAATATCCAGAACATAAAAGGAACTCAAGCAACTCAATAATGAAAAAACAAATAATCTCTTTTAAAATGGGAAAAATACCTGAATTGACATTTCTCAAAAGAAGACATACAATAGCCAAAAGCTATATGAAAAAATGCTCAACATCACTAAATATCAGAGCCATGCAAATTGAAACCACAAGCTTATAAACATTTGCCATTATTAGCCTGACAAGTGAATATGATTTAGAAAACAATATAAACATTGGCTGGGCACAGTGGCCATGCCTGTCATTCCAGCATTTTGGGAGGCCGAGGCAGGTAGCTCACTGGAGCTCAGGAGTTTGAGACTAGCCTGGGCAACATGGCGAAACACCCTTTCCACTAAAAATACAGAATTAGCTGGGTGTGGTGGCATGCGCCTGTAGTCCCAGCTACTTGGGAGATTGAGGTGGGAGGATCGCTTGAGTCTGGGAGGCAGAGGTTGCACTGAGCCCAGATGGAGCCACTGTACTCCAGCCTGGGTGACAGAGCGAGACCCTGTCTCTAAATAAATAAGTAAATAAATAAATAAAAAGAAGACAATTGTTTGTTCTCCTATAGTACATACAAAAAAACAAACAAACAATAAATCTAGACTTGAAGTTAGTTTTGACCTTATGTATGTGAGCCATATGTGGGTATAATGAAAGATAAATAATATCACTGGTACCTGATATTTATATTAAAAAATAGTTAAGCATATCAAAATCCTGGTGCATGTATTTCAATATTGGCTTTACAAAGAACAAGTTATAACTTATTGCTTGCAGTAAAAAATATATAAATACATTTCAGTTACATAGTATTTAATGATAGTGGTTGAAATTGCAGATTGAAATTAAATTCCATCTCTGCTATTTTCTTATTGTTAGAAACTGGTTAAGTCACCTAAAGGAGTATTGAGACAGGTTGAGGGAATATATTAAAATATTTTAACAGTGCTTGGCACAGCTTAAGGATTTTCAGAAGTTAAATATTGCTGTACAAAAATTTAAAAAGCTGAGTTTCACAGTTAAGGCCATTAGAACAAAATGGTCCATCTTAGACCTATTTATACATTGTAAAATTTTGACCAGATGTAAATTATTGCTCAATTTCTAAAAGAGTATGATCGCAAACTGTCCAATTAACAATTGTAGTTATCAATTCATTTTTTAAAGCTTATTTTTATGACTGATCACACTATTCTATCACTTAGTCTTATAAAACCGTAATTTTATTAAAATGAGGATATATAATCAAATTAATCTTTACTGTTTATTAAAGAAGTATATTTCACATTTCTACTAGTAACATTATCATGATTACCTGTGCAGGCACTTATATTTGTGTGTGTGAGTGGAATATAATACATATGAGTGCCCTTTCCTAGGTTTTTTTTTTTATTATATAGACTTCAGCTTAAAAATAAGATAATTTTTACTATATTCTAATTATTTTATCCATGAAAATACTGAAGAGTTAATGTATGATTTGATGATTGATCTCCTAATTAAGTTTTTACTAATTTGCATATATCTCGGATCCATTCAAGAGAAAATAAAATATTTCACAGGAAGATTAGTAATCAAACCTAACAGTTAATATGTCAAGCATTTAAAGTTCTTATAAACAATTTGTTACTCTCCTAATAAACTGTTTTGCCAAATATTCTATACACTTTCCAGCACTGGCCTTGAATTTTTTGCAATGTTTGACTTTATGTTATTATACTCATCTGTGTTATTTTACTTTTGCTTTTACTCAAATCTGCATCAAAATGTTGAAATACAAATTATCCTCTATATGAAAATAATTAGTCTTTTCAAATTGCTTTTGTTTCATATTGACTATTTTGTTTTTAATTATGTTTGTTTATAAATAAAACACTTTGCATGAACATAGTGTATACGATAAATATAGTAAATAATCGAATAAAGGTGTATTATGTTATGTTTTCTAATGTTAACTACTACATGATTGTGTTATAAAGTTGCATAATGAACTTAATCACTATTCTTTTTATGTTGTAATGTGTGATCTTTTAATGTGCTTAAAATTTGCTTTAACCTCTAAGTTGGAGGCTCTCTTATTGAGAGGCAAGGAGCAACTACCGGCTAAATCAAATATATATTTCAAACAAGGATATTTTAAATCTCAGTCAGGGAAACATAGCTTTTATGTTAATGCTTCAATTTTTATCAAAATTGGTCTCTTTCTAAAATGATTCCACTCGACTTACCCTACTCATTAACATGAAATATATGAAGGACATGTGTCTCTTAGGAAGCTAATAATACCTCTGTCCCTAGAGAAAATGCAATCTGAATACAAAAAGTTGATGGGCTGGATTGTCTAAAAAATGGGGTGCAGATGGGAAGGTCTCATTTGAATAATTCAGAGACAACTCCATCTAAAAGTTTGAAGTAGAATTTTTACAACTTATTGAGGTCACCTTCATCTCTTACATATTAATTGAAATGATTTTTTTTTTCTTACTTGTCTTTAAGCATATAGAAGAAGAACATTTGAAGGATCTTGTTAAGCACACTCCAGTACTTAACTATAATATCTTTTCACAGTATTCAGAAGATTGTGCTGGTGAAGTAATACAGTTAATAAAAATGTTACATCATAGAAGTTATAAAGATTTAAATCAAACAAAAATCATCATATTCCAGTCAGTGCTTTCTTAATGGTAGTAGATAATTGAGACCTGCTCATTCTAAAGTTAAAAATATCATTTCCTTAAGGAATAGTAGTCTGGAATGGGTTCAGGGAAAGATTAGATAAGCTATGAACTCTGTACTTTGTCTCCGTAGATCAATGAGACCATTAAAAATCAAGTGCATTAAAATTTGCTATCAAATATGGGCTATCAAAGAACATTTATCAAGCTTGCAAATGACACAGTTCCAATTTATTACATGCACAAAAATTCTCATCACTTTTCTATCTTAAGTTCCTTAATTTATCTTGACCTCACTAGGTCAAGATTTTAGAGGTAAGCAAAAATCTCTGCCCCCTGTCCACATGTCAATAAAAACAAACAAACAAAATCTTAAATAAAAAGACCTAATATCATCTTTTGCTAATATACACAAATAAATTACATTTAAAATGCTATATTTTTAAAAATAGTATATTCTGTGACATGTGAAAACATGCTCGTTAATGAAATGTGCATGTTGTTATTCTAAGCCATCCAAACTCCAAAGGTTGTCTCCATAAGAGGCCAAGCTATAGAGCTACAAGTTCACATTACAATGAAAATGAATGGCATATTGAAAAATTGGAGGTGGAATATAAAATCTACTTGCATATATAGTGTTAATATAAATGAAGTATTTTTTTTCTATTGCTGACCATTATAAACTGGTTTATATAATGTTTTTAACTACAATTGTCATTTTTCCATATAACCTTTTCCTGATAATGACATACAAAAGTACTACTAATAAAAGCATTATTTAGGAAATAGACACTTTGTTTTTGATCTGTAATCTCTTAATTCTCTATAATTAGCTTAAAAAGTACATAATTTTAATTCTGTAACTGAGTCAAAAATGGTTTGAAATTCAAGACAATTTTGAATTTCATCATAAGAAACATTCAGTGATGCATTTTACAATAAAGGAATTATATATACGTATATATGATTTATATATATGGTTAAATATAATTATAAGAAAATGCAGACATTTCTGTTGATAACCTATTGCCTTTTAAATCAGATCTCTCCAATTTGGACATATGAATTAGCAATTTTTCTTTGGCTTAATCATACAAAATCTATTTGATGTATTGTCTATTATCAAAATATAAAGCGATATTACAATCAGTTTTAAATTGTATTATGTGATATCATACTGGGGGTTAATATAACACCTACACTTGCCTCCTTTTTAGTAGTAGATATTAGCATAAATATTGATACACTGATAAAACTCACTTTATTATTTATTAATTTACTCACTCTGAATAATTTCTGTGAATAAAGTTAGAATTAAAATATAATGCAGTAATT
Organism: Pongo pygmaeus; assembly: GCF_028885625.2. NCBI lineage: Eukaryota > Metazoa > Chordata > Mammalia > Primates > Hominidae > Pongo > Pongo pygmaeus. Next base: position 12,257,611 of record NC_085930.1, on the reverse strand, counting down.
TAGCAATGATGTATTTGACAGTATAAAGTGTCAACTTGACTTGGCTAAGGGATACACAGATAGCTGGTAAAACATTTCTGATGTGTTTGTGACTGTTTTCTGAAAAGACTATCATTTAAATCAGTAGGCTGAGTAACAGTATGCCTTTCCCAGTGTGAGTGGGCATTATCTATTCTGTTGTCTGCCTAAATAAAGCAAAAAGGTGAGGGGAGAACATATTCTCTCTGTGTCTCTGTCTGTCTGTCTCTCTCCTTAAGCTGGGATACTCATGTTTTTCTAATTTTAATCAGAGCTTCTGGTGTTTGGACCTTTAGATTCCAAGACTTACACCAGCTGCCCTCTCTATTTTGCGCTTGGACTGAATTACATCACTGGTTTTTCTGGGTCTCCAGCTCTCAAATCCAGGAAGCTTGGAACTTCTTGGCCTCCATAATCATGTGAGCCAATTCTCATAATAAATCTCCTCTTACATGTGTCCCTCTCTATATAACTCGTTGGTTGTTTCTCTGGAGAGCCCTGACTAACACAACATGGTAGAGAACTCAGAAGTTTCCTTTTGCTCCTTTAAGCTATTTTGACCTTCAAGAATACTCCATGAAAAAGAGCATGAATCCTCTGTAAAATTACATTAGAGCATAGTAATATCTATAGATACTTATTAAGGTAAGTTGCTAAATCTTCACTACTTAACCACTGAAGATAAAAATATCAACATGTTCCATTTCTTGATAACTTCTTACAGTGTAAACCATTTTGATCACCAGAACACTACAAATCAGAAAATAACTTTACACTTTTGATATACATTTTGACAGCAAGTGAGGAAGAGAACAAAGAACTTTTGTGATGGGATCAGAAATAACTCACTATTTATCAATGTATGATCCTTTGGAATTTGTATAACTTTTTAAAGTATTACTTTATACAGTTTGAAAACCAAGAAGAATTTCTCACATTCAGGCATATTGTAACACAATCAATATATTATGCATATAAAACTTAACAAATGATATTTTGACATATTTGTAATTTAAAAAGAATGAATGATTCAGTGTAATGTTGGAAATAGTAAAAACTACAAAGTAACGCTAATCAGAGTTCAAATCATGAAATTGAGCTGTATGACCTTGAGAAAATTTTTAAGAGTATTTGAACATTCATAAATTTATCTTTACTGGAATATAAAAAGTCCTGCTTTAAGGATTAAATTAGATACCCCCATTTGCAAATCGTCTAACATAAAACAGTTATAGATATTACAAAATTTATTTTTATAAATGACAAGATTTAAAATGTTATTCTTTAATTATTAGAACTAAATGTCAGAAGATGACCTACTTTGATTGAGATACCATTTGAACACTCCAATTTCTGATTTCTCAAGACAAGTTAGCCATATGATAAGAGATATTCCAAGGAAAGGAGACACACTTTAAAGACTCATTCAGGCACTACTCTACTAATGATTACTTGTTAATTTAGTACTATATCTAGTAATAATATGGTGTCTCTAAATGTACCTTTCTATTCCACAATCTAAGAAAGGAAAAGCACACTGAGAGGTGGCATGAATGGTGTTATGCCATCATTGTATTCCATATAAAATTTTATTCATTTTTATCTTGAAAGAAATGAACATATAACATTTGAAAAAAGGCATTCAAAATAACAATGTCAACACCATGGATTCTATTTCATAAGAGCAAAATGTTGTTTGGTGATATTCTAAACACTAAAAAAAAAACACTGCAGTGTCTTCATTTATTTATGAGATTTAAGGATTTTTAAGATGGCTTTCAAAAATATTTGAGGAAATTACTCTTAATAGTTTGTTAGTCAGCAAAGAGAAAACATCCGATTGTCTGTCTTTAACAGTTTACTTTGTGAAATAAAGTTTTTAATTTTCTGGATAAAAGATGAAAAACAATTTGAAAAGGACAACAATCTAAATCCTATGACTACTGAAGAAGGAATCAAGACACTTATGCAAATATGATGTTCCAATGTAATTATTGAGAAAATAAGAAATGTCATTCAAGATAACAGGTGCCATATCCTGGGGCACACTTTCTACAACAAGTAGGTAATAGATGCTGTGAGTCTATTACTGATGGATAAAAAAAGCATTTTAGTAAGCCATATAATGGAATTCAACCCAAAGATTCAATTACAATTACATCAAGTAATTTATATGATATTTTTATACTATGCTCCCAAGAGTTTCTTAAAATAAATAAAATTTTACAAGATATTTTCTCAAGACTGTATATGAACTATACTTACAAATGTCTTCTAATGTTGACTATTTATCTTTTTTAAATTCTAAAATCACATTGCTATTCTTACTATAATATTCTTATACAGGGTTAGCAACGTGGCATTAGTCTACCACAAAAAAAAAATCATTCAGTAGAGCATAATTTCAAAATCATTTCAGAAATGCAAAGATTCCTAATAGATAGAGACCTAAAAAGTATTAAAAGTTCTTAATGTAGTATTTATAAAGTGTTTTTGATTTGGGGAAATAATAAAGATACTAGAAGGTAACATTATTGTATAAAGTTTAATGAGGCAATCACTTTTGAGTTGAAGCAGAAACTCTATATTCTGGTGTTTCCCATTTGGAGAAAAAAATAACATTCAAATTTATTTTTTTGCATTCCAAATAGTTTATTGCTGTATCAAGTGTTCATGTCTTCAGATTATCTTTGGGCAGTGCATATCTTGAGTCTGGACACATTTATATTATCATGGGCATTTTTAATTTGACGAGTAATCTATGCTTTTAATAAGCGTGAGTGTTTCATTTTTATTGAAACAATTAATATATGATAACTAACCACCCAAACACATTAAAGGGTAGATCAGGAGCAATGACTGAAAATTTACATATCAGAAAAATGTGAAGTTTTTGCTAAAATTGTGAGTAGTTTCGATTTCTATACCTTAATGTAGTAATTTCTAGCTTTAAGCGTTTGTAGTAACTTGTGTTTTTTGTTTTATTTTTCTCTGTAGGTTTTAATTTTTACACTTTCAGCTTCACTAACTTATGATTCATAAATAAAAATTATCTATATTCAAGGTGTATAACATGTTTTGATATATTATATACATGCTTTGTAAAATGATTAGCACAGTCAAGCTAATTAACATATTCCTCACCTCACATAGTTATCTGTAGTTATTTTTTTAAATGCAGTTGCTGTCAAAGTGAAAATAAAATTCTTTTGCCATATGTGCCATCGTCCACACAAAAGTTTGGCTAAACTGATATTAATATGGGAGTACAATGATCTACAATATTCTCTTCTTGAAAGTAAAATATATAATTTAAAGTGCATTTTCTAAAACTTGAAGCACTTCAGATAATTGTGTTTATCATATGTTTATGTATTTCTTGCAAATGATTTTCATTACTTTATAATGATTTAATATTTTAAAAATATACTTTCCATTAGAAATAGAGGAAACAATGTAATAATATGTTTCACAATAAAAGACTCTTTTCTTTAGACGTTGTTACTCTGACATTAAATTTGCTGGTGTTTTGGTCTCCCTACCTTATTCTAAAAGAATTAACATTGATCTGTTACCGGTAAGAACACTCATATAACAGAGAAAGACTTTTAAAATAAAAGAGAAAGTATTTCTCTTTCAGTCATGTATTCATTCAAATATATTTATCAGGTTCTCTTTTTGTGCCATGAAAACTATTACACACTTGAGATGTAGTAGTGAGCAAATAAACAAAAAGCTACCCAACTTAGGAAGAACACAATTTCAAAAACAGCGTTTTAAATTCTATATTTATAAAGAAAATAAAACACAATTTAAAAGGTACTAAAATAAAGGGTTACTATTTCGAAGAGAATGGTCAGGGAAGTCCTTAAAAATAAGGTAACGTGATAAGACACCTGAAGGATATGAGAACCTGAACTACGGGGTTACCAGGGAGAAGAATGTTTAAGGCTCAGGAATAGCAAGTCCAAAAAACTGCGCTGTTATGTATTTGCCACTTTAGAAGAACACAAAGAAGGTTCAGGGGCCTGGATCAGAGGGTGCAAAGGAAGAAGTAGTAGGAAATAAAATCAGACTCTTGGGAGGGAGAACAGAGTACCTGAAAATCTTTTGTGAGGATTTCAACTTTAAACATTTCAATATGAAACAAACAAACAAAAAATTAGGAAGCCATTTGAGAGTTGAGGACAGAAGCATGACTCAATACAATCTCTCTATCATGTTTGGAGTGGACTGGGAAGAGGAATCAAAAGCAGAAGCATAAATAACAGCTTGCCGGCTATGATATAATCTAGTAGAGATAATGTTGGCTTGATTGGGATTGATGGGATTGAAACAGATGTGTTGAGAGGCATTGGATTCTGGCATGTTTTGGAGGTAAAATATACAGAATTTGCTATAGAATCTACTATGAGGCATGTTTGAAGCAAAGCATTAAAAAATGACTTTAAGATGGTTGGTCCAAGGAACTTGGACATAGTAGAATTGCTAATTCCTCAGGTAGAAAAGAATGCAAAACAATCAGTTTGGAAAGGGTTAATTTTGAATGGCTACATTTGATATACCTATCAGAAATCCAAGAAAATGTGTCATGCATCTTTAGACATATGAATCTGTACTCTGGTAGATAGACTCGCACTCCCTGTGGGTGTGTGTGTGTGCGTGTGTGTATGTGTTCACACACACACATATTAGAGAAATATAGCTTGATGGTATTTACATGTTATGGAAGCTATGAAACTAGGAGAGAAAAATATAAGAAACAGGTCCAAATAATAAAAGAATCCTGAAGCTTGAGCCCTGAGGCAATTGAAATTCAAAATTTGAATAGATAAGGAGGAAATACTAAGGACACATTTTTTTAAAAAAAGCTCATAAACAGATAATAAAATTTAGCAGTATTAAATACTGCAGAGCCAAAAGAAGAAGTCACTAATGGATTCAAGTGTTCCAAATAGGTCAGGTAAAAGATCTGAGTACTAACCATTTAAATAAATAAACTATGGTACATTCAGATAATATTGCTCATTGCTTAAAAAAATAAGCTATCAAATGGTGAAAAAAACATGGAGAGACCTTAAATGTATATTACTTAGTGAAAGAAGCTAATTTGAAAAGGCTACCTACTGTATGATTCCAACTACATAACATCATGAAAAAGACAAAACCATATATTTAGTACAAGTTCCAGTAATTGGTCACTAGGAGTTGGTAGGGGAATGATAAGCAGGCAGAGCACAGAGAAATTTTAGGACAGTGGAAATACTGTAATTACGAATAGATATGATTATGCATTTGTGTAAACCCATAGATTGTACAGCACTGAGATTGAACCCTTAAGTAAACCATAGACTTTGGGTGAGTATGATGTGTCAGTATTGGCTCATCAATTGTAACAAATGCACCACTCTGGTGGGGGGATATTGATAATTGGTGAGGCTATCCATGTGTAGGGGAAGGGGTTATATGGAATACCTCTGTACCTTCCTGTTGATTTTGATGTGATCCTAAAACTGCTCTAAAAAAAATAAAGTCTGAAAACATACAAGTAGTATGTGTTTCAAGGCTTATCTTCATTAGCAGTTTCAGTGGAATTGTATGAAAGAAAGATAATTGTAGTGTGTTAAATAAAATATGGGATAGTAAGATCAGGAGCAAAGCAAGGATGTCCTCTCACACCACTGCTATACAACAATGGACTAGAAGTCCTCAGTAGTAACCAAGGAGAATAAAATTTGTATAGAAATGAAGAAAATAAAACGGCATTTATTTAGAGATGGATTATTGTCTACATAGAATCCAAAAGAACCAATAAAATCATTAGTAGAGCTAATGTAAGTTAACCAAGGTTTTGAGAAAAATGAGAAAATATGGTAGGATTATCAGACAGCAGTAAGGGCCTGGCAGTCACTGGTGGGTAATAAATTTAAAGACCATTTAATTTAGTTCAGTTTGTTTTTCTCCATCCCCATTTAGTGGCACAGATTCAGCCAATGAAACAGTAGAAAGATCAATTTAATAAAGGTGACATTCTTCCAGGCATATATTTTGGAGAAAGAGAGAAAGGAAATTGAGCATGTGAGGCAGGTAAAGAAAATACCAATGTTGGTTAGAATCAACAAATTTTCAAATCTATTAAGTTAAAAAAATGTAGCCAGGGTACTTTTGGGAGAGAAATGGGAAGGTAGTTACTAGGAATGTTGGGTGCTTGAAACTGAGAATCAGCTGTGCATAAAATTCTTAGTAATAATATCACTGCTGAGGTAATGTAGAGGAAAACTCCCTGAAAAGATTAAGGAACTCAGAGGCTTTGATATTCTCTCGTTGTCAACATGAATATAAACATTACCAAATATTATGACAGGAATATTTTAACAAAAAGGTTAAATAACCATGACATCTGTTGTTGATTGTAACCAACAAGGGTAATCAGAGGTGATAATCTGTTTGAAAAAGACTGAAACCTGGGCGTTTATAGTAAAAAATACGTGAGAATGGAGAAAATGAGGCACCTATACCCCTCCAGAGAGGTGCTGATATTTGGAATGAAAAGCAAAGTGCACATTCAGAGCACAACCAAGAGATTACAGAGCACTGTTACTTCGCTGATGTGGTCCCTTTAGTGTCCTCAAGAGGATGGGAAGCACGTAAATCCTACAAGAGACAACTGTATACATAAATCAATACATTTGCACTAAGAAATATTACTTTCAAGTGTTTCAGATACTTCAATAGGCTGAGATATTAGAAAAATATCTATAGAAAAATATCTATATTAGAAAAATGCTATAGCATTTTCTTAATGTTGCATTTAAATCCTGTATTTTCAGCAGTTGAGAGTATTGTCAGACACCACAATGATTTATTTGTATATTTATTTAAACCATGATAGTTTCAAGTATGCATGTTGTCTGCTGAGACCTCAGAACTTTGAGAATAAAATGTTTTAATCATGTTCTTGTTTTGTTTCCTGGTTTGCTTAGCCATATCTGAATAAATATGTTCCGTATTTCTGAGAATACATCCAGTTATGTCACGAGATCTTTGGGGTGTTACTTCACCAGCTGGAAACCTCTGTGGCTGGGGGTACCTTCGCCCAAGTTTTTGCTATGGCCTGCTGGGCTTGTTCTGCCTACTCGGTCTGGCAGGCTGCACTTGGCATTTGCTACTGGCCGGGATCCCACACCTGCCAAAAGCAAGCCAGGCACGAAGTGGCGAAAAATGCGTGGGCAAGCAAGTGCTAGGTCCATCCGCTGCACACAGCCAGGCTCGCCAGCTGCTGTGGCGGGTGGGCAGCTCCAGGAGCAAGCACAGGCGCCAGCTCCGTGAAAAACTGAGGCTGGACCAGACGTACGCCTGCAGGCTGCTGGTACCGTGTCTGGACTAGGGGAACACGGTGATGCCTGGAAGTTTAGTGATGCCAGGAACCACAGAGCCCCAAAGAGGGAGTCACAAACCTGGCTCAGGGAGCCCCAAGATCTGGGCTCCCCAAAAAGCCGCAACTCTTCTCTCCTTCTCCTCGCATGCAAAGTGACAATCAGGGGCGTGTGTTTCAGCCCTGTTTGTGGTTACAGCTCTTTTAGTCCCGCTGTGTCCGGAATTGGTGGGTTCTTTGTCTCACGGGCTTCAAGTATGAAGCCGTGGACCCTCGCGGTGAGTGTTACAGCTCTTAAAGTGGCGCGTCTGGAGTTTGTTCCTTCTGATGTTCGGATGTGTTCGCAGTTTCTTCCTTCTGGTGGGCTCCTGGTCTCACAGGCTCAGAAGTGAAACTGCAGACCTTCGCGGTGTTACAGCTCATAAAGGCAGTGTGGACCCAAACAGCGAGCAGCAGCAAGATTTATTGCAAAGAGCAAAAGAACCAAGCTTCCAGAGAGTAGAAAGGAACCCAAGCGGGTTACCGCTGCTGACTCGGGAAGCCTGCTTTTATTCTCTTATTTGGCAGCACCCACATCCTGCTGATTGGTAGAGCCGAGTGGTCTGTTTTGACAGGGCGGTGATTGGTGCGTTTACAATCCCTGAGCTAGACACAAAGGTTCTCCACGTCCCCACCAGATTAGCTAGATACAGAGTGTCGACTGGTGCGTTCACAAACCCTGAGCTAGACACAGGGTGCTGATTGGTGCATTTACAATCCCTGAGCTACACATAAAGGTTCTCCAGACTCAGGAGCCCAGCTAGCTTCACCCAGTGGATCCCGCACCGGGGCTGCAGGTGGAGCTGCCTGCCAGTCCCGCGCCCTGCGCCCGCACTCCTCAGCCCTTGGGTGGTCGATGGGACTGGGTGCTGTGGAGCAGGGGGCGGCGCTCTTTGCAGAGGCTTGGGCCGCACAGGAGCCCACGGAGGGGGTGGGAGGCTCAGGCGTGGCGGGCTGCAGTCCCGAGCCCTGCCCCGCGAGAAGGCAGCTAAGGCCCGGCGAGAAATCGAGCGCAGCGCCGGTGGGCCGGCACTGCTGGGGGACCCAGTACACCCTCCGCAGCCGCCGGCCTGGGTGCTAAGCCCCTCATTGCCCGGGGCCGGCAGGGCCGGCCGGCTGCTCCGAGTGCGGGGCCCGCCAAGCCCACGCCCACCCGGAGCTCCAGCTGGCCCGCAAGCGCCGCGCGCAGCCTCGGTTCCCGCTCGCGCCTCTCCCTCCACACCTCCCTGCAAGCTGAGGGAGCCGGCTCCGGCCTCGGCCAGCCCAGAAAAGGGGCTCCCACAGGGCAGCCGCGGGCTGAAGGGCTCCTCAAGTGCCGCCAAAGTGGGAGCCCAGGCAGAGGAGGCGCCTAGAGCGAGCCAGGGCTGTGAGGACTGCCAGCACGCTGTCACCTCTCACCGCCATTTGCCAGGTCCAGAGTTCTTGTCCTACATCCAGGAAGAATGAAGTACGTGGACAACTGCAGAGTGAGTAATGCACAGAGGAGCTTCACTGAGTAACAGAACAACTATCAGGAGACCTGCAGTGGGTAGCCCCTTTCCATAGGCAGGTCGGCCCAACAAGTCAGGAAGACCTGAAGTGGGTAGCTTCTTCCCGCAGCTGGCAGTCCCCAGGGCTCTCTGAGGCTGACGGTGTCCAGGGCTTTTAGGGGGCTCAGAAGAGAGGAAGTGCATGCTGATTGGTTCATGGGTAGCTATGGGCGGGTCTGGAGAAAGTGCTTTAAGTTGTCACTCCTGGCCTGGGCTCCAGACAAAACTGGCAGCCCGGCCCCCAGGCCTCAGGCCATCCCTGGCTTGAAGTTGAGGTTTCACCAGGGACCCGCCCCTTTCCACCCAGGAGCCTGTCTGCCTCCTGCTACCATGGCATGCCATCCACAATGTCCAGGCTATTCCTGATGAGGAGTGCCTGCAGGCTCCTGCTGAGCCACCCTCAGCAGCCCCTTGGCCTCCCTCCCATGCTTGTGAGTGCCCCAAGTCTGGAATGGGCCAAGGCGGCAGGGGACTGGCATGTCAGTGCCACCTCTAGTGCACACACACCAAACCAGGTTGCAGCAGCACCCAGGCTCGGTCACAATTTTGCTCTGCCTCAAGCAGGCTTCAGGAGTGGGGAACTCCAGGGACTAGGAGCAGGCACTTCTGAGCCTGCAGGGCAGGGAGGCTTCCCAGGACCCTGAGAGCACAGGGTATCCCTGGTCTGGAGCCATGGCTGGATGGCTGCAGCTGTGTCCTGGAGGGTGGGGCTCCTGGCTAACCAACCTGGTAGAGGGTGGGGCTCCTGCCTGTTCCCTCTCTGGCACCTCCCAGAGGTGCCGCAGAGACGCGGCGGCACCTCCCCTGCTGTAGCCGTAGTCTTTGTAGCTACTGCTCCAGATGGGCTGCTGCTGCCATCAGTTATATATGAAAACTAAATTTTTCCAACTACGGAGGAAACTTAGATTCTATATTAAACTATATTAAACTATATTCTACAGAATATAGTTTTAATACATAATTAAAATTACACAATATAGTTTAATATAGTTATAATATTTTGACTATTTTTATGCTTTAAAATAAAATCAAATATAAGTGTTTTTGTATCATTTCATTTCTTAAGTTATATTTCACCGATACAAACCAATATTCATACATTGATGCAGTATACATAATCATTTCAGTTAAATAAATTGACCTGAAAATTAATGATAGCTATTCCTTATTGTGTTAGGTACCATGAAAAGGGTTTTACATACACAAACTCTATAAAGGTATTTAGTACTAAAAAAAACAACACACATAGCACAGAAATTTCAATTACCACCCCCCCCCCCTTTTTTTTTGGAGACAGAGTCTTGCTCTGTCACCTAGGCTGGAGTGAAGTGATGTGATCTCAGCTCACTGAAAACCGGGTTCAAGCAATTTTCGTGCCTCAGCCTCCTGAGGATCTGGGCTTCAGGGGCGCCACCAAGCCTGGCTAATTTTTTTGTATTTTTTAGTAGAGATGGGGTTTTGCTATGTTGCCCAGGCTGGTCTCAAACTCCTGAACTCAGGCAATCCGCCCACCTCGGCCTCCCAAGGTGCTAGGATTGCGAGCGTGAGTCACCGTGCCTGGTCCCCATTTTTAAAATGAGGGAAGTGAGGTACAGGAAGTTTAAGCTACATGTCCAACATGAGCAACTAAGTAACAGAGCTGAGATTTGAACCTGAGCAATTTAGTTCCAGATGCTCTGCTGCTAATCATTACATTAATATGTTTTTTAGGTTATCTGTATGCTCCAAATGAGCTATATTAAAGTAATAACAAAGGAGAAATTGCTTCTCTGTCATCTAAAGCTTTTTGTTGTTGTTGAATCTTAATGATTTTATGCTTAACTATTTTAGTGAATTATTTTCTTTTCTAATGCATAGACTATTGGGAAAAGTAAAACAGAATTCAGCTTATCAATAAGTTATATTCCTGTTAGTGTATTTCTGAGACTTTTTTTGAATAATATACATGAAGATGCATGTCACTAATTTCATTTCTGAGCATAAGCAACAACAATTATAAATAAAAATAAAAAATAGAAATAAAATCAATGACAAAAGTGACTTGAAAATCTGTTTCCACCAATATATGGGAAAATGGAAATAACTTGCAATTTAATAGCATAAATATCACTGTTTGAATTCTAGTTGTTTGCATTTATTAGCTTTATAACACAGTCTGGGCAAGTGACTTATTTTCTGGACCACTATTTTCTTACTTGTCCAATGAAAATAATACTTCTTTGTGGTGTTATTTTGAAAGCTGGTATTTGGAACACGTAACCCAGAGACTGACACATTCTGAGCATTTAATAAATGTCAGCAACATTATGCTTCAATCTCATCTTTTAATCAAAAACCTTTCCTGGGGGTGAGGCAAAACCCTTGAATTTATGTTACACTAAGAGATTATCCAAAAAAATCAGTCTATTGTTTTAATATTTGCACAAAATATTTAGAAACAGAACTACCTTGTTATGCTATCATCTGATACAGATTTTTCAAAATAAAATATCACTCTAAGTGGTATAATCAATAAACATAGTACAGACAGAACCCTAAAATAAATTCCTAATCCTGGTTGTTACTCTTATATTAGTCCTTTAATACTTAAATTATATTTAGAAAAGCCTTCCCAAAACTAAAATTCTTAGAATATCTATATTTTTATGTAAGTTAATTACATCATAAATGTAAGACATCATTAAAATTTAGAAAAACAAAAACATAAAGGCTACTATGCAATGTGGCTTAGAATTCTCTCTAGCACTGTAAAATAAAAATAATAGGGGCCAAAGAAGTTTCTTTGATTTGAAGTGGCTTTCTTTGGAGAAGATAAATTTGATAGCAGATACCCAATTATATTATTATGGTCCATATTCATGCACAGGGCAGAAAATTATCAGTTTGCAAACAGACAACAGGATCAAAATATTAGAAAGAAAACAAATCTTTAACTTTGCTTTCATAAATCCTTTATAACGCCAAAATCAGTAATGTCTGTTTAGTATCCAATTTTAAGGTTAATGAAAAAAATCCAAGCAGATTATTCTTTAAGTGTTCAATAATTTGAAATGCTGCCATCCTATTGTAGACTTTTGGAAATCAATAGTAGAAATGAATCAAGTTGCAAGGGATTCATCTACTGTAAGCTCCTTCTGAATCTGGACAAAATAAGAAGAGTTATGTTATATAGCCCTGGAAAAGTGTCATGTAGCATTGATTTACTACGTTAGTGACAGCACTAAAAAAAACAAATCAAACTACATAAGAAAGAGCAAAAAGTGCAGTCTACAAATGTTTTCCTTTGGATAACATCATTAGCCCTGGGTACAACCTGAAGGCACAGACTTGTATTGAAAGGCAGCCATGAACCCCACTCAGTTCATGTGACCTCCTGTCTTTTAAACGTATTTGTGAAAATTTCAGTTTACTTTAATATGCTTATCATGTTTATGTCACTATGGAATGTAACACTCTCTGTTATCTTTACTTTAAAAAAAGTGGTTGAATCAATGAATGTAACAAACTAGTAGAAAATGTATTATTCTGAAATAATGCAGCTCATTAATTTGAGCATCCAATTCTTTTTTTGTTAACTTTCATTTTAGGTGCAGGGGTACATGTGCAGGTTTGTTATATAAATAAACTCTTGTCACAGGAGTTTTGTGTACATATTATTTTATCACCTAGATATTAAGCATAGTACCTGACAGTTATTTTTCCAGTTCTTCAGCAATATTTTGGGAAGTCAAAGGCAGGTTCTCTTTATCTAAGCAACAAATAAGACATTAAGTACATATGATATTTTCTTTTTCTTTAATATAGAACAAATAATGATTTTTATATTAAAAGGTAAGATATTTTTTCACTTACCAGTTAGAACAACAGCAACACACGTTTTTCACTAATGCCAATTTAGCAGACATCCAATTATTCATGTTCTCCTACTGCCATGTATCCATTTTAGATTAGTATTGCGTTATCATTTAATGACACTCTTCTTCAAATAGTCATAGTAACTTTAATTTCATTCTATGATGATATTGGGATTTCATATAATAGAGAATTTTCAGTTACCCATAAATTCAAAATACATAGTATAGTTAAAATTTAATTAGACTGTAGCCTGAGGTATATAAATAATAAGGGCATTTAATTCAAATAATGTGATACTATCTTATTTTCTTTACAAATGAGGTAAAGTTGTGGCCCAAATGAAAATAAAATGGTATTTAATTAAATTGTTTTAGATACAAAGGATATTTTCTATTATCATTGAAGAATTCATATGTAAGCCAAAGAAATTAATACTCAAATAAAAAAATTTAAAATTAAAAATCAGAAAGGCTCTTTTTACCCCCATTTGATAAATTTATCATCTCACCCAAGCATCAAATATTTATGACTAGAGGATGCTACCTCAGATTCAGGACTGTTATCATTTCTCAGGGAAGAGTCACAACTCCTGAAGAGTTACTGCTTAGGTTAACAATAGTTTGTTTCATGGAACATCAATTTCTAAGCTTTTGAAAGAGCAATTTCACAAGCCTGCATGAGAAGGCATGAATATTGGCACCCTTACAGGGACTAGGACCATGTGAGCAGGTATGGTGCCCAGAGGAAGCTGTGATTTATCATGCTACTGTCAATAAACTACAGAAGAGTTTGGGCCAAACAAATAGGAAGCCATGGTGGAGGGCTATGGTGCAAGGAAGCCAAGCAACAGGGGAGCCAAACGTGTGCTGGGCTAATTTAATTTTTTAAAGCTGTAACTCAGCCCACACCTTAGGGACACAATTTCTCTCTGGCAACATTTTCCGTGAAGCTAAAACAGCTGCTTCACCTATCTCAAATCAGATAGTGTGCTGTTTCAAGCAAATGTTTACCAAAAATCACAATTGTTAGGCATGCTTTTCCAGAAAATTTAGATTGAACAAAATAGATTATCATGCCTCTAAAGTAAGGGTTGATATAAATAATATTTGCTAATAAAATTTTAATTTTGGTATTTCTAGTAACCTTTAGAAAAATTATGCAAATTACTAAAATGCTATGTAATAATATACAACCACGTATTTTAATAATATATTTTCATAATGATATGTCCTGAAGGGCAACAGATTTAAGGAATACAAATCTCATAAAATTCTGAGCATTTTTAACTTTTTATAAGTAGAGAAAATTCCTCAAGTATTTAAAACAGTGATTTATTAATGTTAATTTATTTTATCTAACTCTCATTCATTTAATAAAAATACAATTTCACAGGAATACTAGTCATAAAATGTGTATTTTCTATTTTCTATTTTCTTTTGGATGTTTTAGCACATTGAAATTGAAGAAACTGCTAACAAATTAGCATTATTTGAAAAGAAACTTTCCCTTTAATACATTGAAAGCACATTTGTTTTCCATTCACTACAGGTTGTAGAATTCAGTATTTTCAACATGGTAGCTCGAGTAGCATTTGTTTTGTTTCTCAACTTTAAGTGCCATGTCCTTCATAATCTGAACTTTTAATCTCACAGATAAAGAATAAACGTATTAACAGGATAAAGCATCTATGACTTACTATATTTCTATATGTGTCAGCTGGAATCAAAATTACTGAAGCACAAAGCAAATTCGACAGCACAATGTTAGGTGACTCTTACATGCCTCAGGAATAGAAAGTCTACAAGAGCTCTGTAGTAAAGGTCAGAATGTAAAGAAACCTATATCCAGGTCCAGGAGGTGCATAAAAAAATGCGAAAAGGCAATTTTTCTAGCATCTGGCTAAATTCAGTGAGATGTCACAGTCCAGATGAATCGAGTTTCAGGAAGCAGGATGAATGTCAAATGGCTTATGCCAAAGACCAGCTTGTTCTTGGAGGATGCCTAAGGCCATTTTGCTCAGAGATTTCATAGAGGAAACAGTCTGCAATTGTAACTCTGAAAAGCCCGCTAAAAATCATTTTAAAAAATATTTCAGACACATTGAATTATAGGAAATGACTCACTAGGCCTGCAGCGTCCTGAAAAACATTTTTTTGTTGTTGGTCGAAATTGTTTCAAGAGTAGAATGAGTAAGAAAAAGTGCATGTAGCATTCCGAGCCAAAGTTAGCAGATGTTCTCTTATCTTAAATGCTACATGAACACCAAGGCAAACAGAATAAAGCATTTGGACTTGAGAAAATTTAGAGCTGGGTTGAAATAGAAATACAGAGTGTCCGGTTTTAAAGTTTTGAATATACCTCTCTTTTGAATAGTGGTATACCCATAGATATTTGGGGAGTTATCATAGCACCTCTGGTCCTGCCATGATGACTTCTACAGTTTCAAACACCAATGCCATAGCTAACACACTAGTGCAATGCTTGTAATGCTCATATTACCCAACATTAGCCACACCGATGTTCCATCCGTCAGAGACATATCTAACACCTAAATAGCAAATGATGCTATATTAGCATGAATTAACAGAACAACAATTAAAGCCCCATCTGTTTATTTAAAAAAATTGTCTAGACCTTGGCAAAATCTTGCTATACAAATAAGTATTTTTGTTGTTGAGTTGTGTAAAAATATTACATCAAATTCTGCTTAAAGCCTTTTAGAACAAAATATACTTTAGCAAGTAAGATGTTGCTCTACAATACATTCTTTAAAAGAAAATGTAAATAAGTTTTAATTTTATTTAATGGAGAATTCCAAATGCATTTATATAGTAGGAAGAAAAATGGTGACTGTAGATGCAAAAAATAGTTACACATTATGTAAACACAGGATATATACATTGAATATTCCACTAAAAATGGCAAGAAATTGGAATTCCTTTGGGGCATAAAATATAATATTCCAATGGAAAATTAAACAGCTTAAGTGAGCATAGGAATAACTTCCACCAAAACTGATTTCCCTAACACACACAATTATAACTCCCACTTTCATCCTGTTACCAAATTATTAATGTAAGAAAACACTGAAGGAAACCACAGTTCACAGGTGAATTAATGAGGTAAATGGAGATGGGAGGAAGTCAGATTTCTATGTGTACACAATTTAATAAACTAAATTTTTTGCCACGTGTTTATGAATAGTATATATAAAGGAAGGGTTCTGATTTATAAATACTATTATAAATTATCTGCCTATTTAGTTGCTATGTAATGTGACTGAAATGTCATTCTGTAGTAAGGTAAAGGGGAAAAATTAACCTCTTCAATGATAACAGGATTTTACATAGCTTTCATTCCACTTAAAGTTTGTTTTGTAATTTCCACTTTTCAGAATGTAGGAACTTATGTTATTACTCTTGTCACTGTTATTAAAATTATTTGATAAATTTAACACAAAACATAAAATTAGGCTTCCAAGATTAATAATATTTGATTACCACATGAGGACATTTATAGATTTCTCACCAAACCAGTTAGCTTTATATTTAATCTTCTTGATTTCAAGTTTCATAAATAAGATACACCATGATATTAATACAATTTACATTTATTAAACATATACTAAGTGCAAAGGAATAGCCTAATTTTTTTTGTATTATTCAGTTTAGCTTAATTCCCACAGCAATCCCTTGAGATTAGCACTATTATTAGTTTAATTTGGATATGGGGATCTCAGTGACAAAATCCCAAAATGTTCTAGTGTCATGCAGCTGTGAAGCAGCAAGGCTGAGTTTCAGCCCCTGGATGCAGAGCATATGCTTTCTCTCTTAATGAGTGCATATCTTTTACCTGTTAGATATTAAATACTGTCATAGATATAATCTAATAAATCACATTTATACTGGGATTATTCCCACTCAGCCAATAGCCCACCTACAGATTCCTACTTCCTGCAATCATGGGAAATGCACCAAGATTTGGATTCACTAAAATCGAGTAGAATTTTGTATTAATAATTCTAAAATCAGATCATTCAGTAATGAGCTTAGGCTCAAGTAGGAGTCGCAGGCATATGCGATACAAGTCTGTTTCCACACTGTTCTTCAGTTTGATAATAATTTAAATAGATTTTAAACTTAAATGTTATAACCTATGTGTACTTTTTAACACTCATCTTGCATGAGTTGTCTTTTCATAACTTAAAAATAAATTGACATTCTAATTTTAGCAAATAACATATTAACTACTATAGTGGATCTTTTATTCGCTGTAAATTAAATAACCACACTTTTTTATATTCTGCCAAGTCATTAACAAAGATCCTAAATGGTGTAAAATCACTAATGAAATCCAGTGCCACAAACTCATGATCCTCTCTGCAGGTTCATAACAATCAATGTATTAACACTAGGTACAATAATTTGATCAACAACTATTACTCATAAATTTTCTATCACATGTCCCCTTAGAATAAAATAATATTATGAAATGCTTAATCTAATTAACATGTAAACAAAATAAAGTCATGTTGACATTTTGTGAACTTAAATGTGCTATTCAGCTTCTTAATGTTATCATTTTCCTTCCAAAATGCTACCACATAACCTATTAGCTGTTCTAAAATTTTCTTAGCAGTAAACACATAGATGATGAATATTAGCTGTTCTAAAATTTTCTTAGCAGTAAACACATAGATGATGAATCTGGAGGTTTCAGAATCCACCTTTTAATCTTTTTGTGTACCATATATCATCTGTTGTGGTTTAGCCAATTTTCTTCAACCTAAGCATACTTAAGTCATGTAGCATTCTGTGGTCACTTTTAATTAACATCACAGAAAAATAATAACAGAAAACATCTCATTCAATAGGAGTGACTCAAGAAATCTTTCCAGTATTTTATTTGGATTGTAGGTGGGGAGAATTAAACATCTTTATCCAGGTCTTTATACAAATGTAGAAACATAACTGCACAAGCTATCATCTTTCCCCACCTCTTGGAAATTATACAAATTTAAAATGGATGGGTCAGAAAACACAAATCACATATTCAACATAGCAAGTTGACAAATATTATTTAGATTTTATATTTCAGGCAGCTTTGGCAAAACCGAATTGGACAGAATTGCTTTTGAACTGAAATTGTGCAGAAGCTATGGAGAAAGATGAGAGAAAAAAAAGCCAGTATCAAGAAAGATTAGCCATCAACGTTCCCAGAAAACAACCACCAAAATATTTGTG
The DNA here is from genome assembly GCF_028885625.2 of Pongo pygmaeus. NCBI lineage: Eukaryota > Metazoa > Chordata > Mammalia > Primates > Hominidae > Pongo > Pongo pygmaeus. Next base: position 12,239,552 of record NC_085930.1, on the reverse strand, counting down.
AAAAGGAGCAAGGACTATCATGAAGTGCAAAACTAGCTTTCATCTGCACAAACACTTTGTGGAACAAAGGTTGAGAAGGTTGATGATTGAAGTCCTCTGGAATCATTTTCAATCAAAGAAGCAGAGGTAGCTAAGGCTACACAAACAAACCAACAGGAAAACAGTGTTTGCAGGAACAAGTCTATCTCTGTTAAAGTGTAGATGGAGAATATCTAAAGTTCAACCATGTCTCCTCACTCCAAAGATCCTTCTAAAAATACTTGACCATGAACTCTCACTCCATTTGAAGGACACAAAAATAACACAGAACTGGCAGAAAATTAATAATAAGGATAATAAATCATGTTGAAAATAAAGGCAAATTTAAAAATTGGTGAAAATATTTATCAGAAAAATATTTGCACAGGTTTAGTAAGAAATCGTGCCTCACATACTGAATGAGGTTTTACTTCTATGTAGGCAGGACAGATGGTGGAAATCGAAGAGTACAGGAAAAAATACAAAAACAATAAAACGAGTTGTGTCATTAACTGGAAGATTCAGGAACGTAGTAGGAAAAAAAATCATGAAAATAAAGACAATTTTAGAAAGTCATTGGGAAAATTAGCAACGGTAGAAAGCAAAGCATGTAGGAGTAGCAAGGATAGAGCAAGTAATACAAGCAAAATGAAATGGAAACTAAAAAGGAGTTAATAAAGTTCAAGATCCAAAAGAAGAATATCAAATGAAAGAAAATATTTGAAGATATAATGCAAAAAACTTTCTAGAACCTACGAGGCTGAAATGCTGATGATAATAAATATCTGATTTATGATTAAGTAAAATAAAAGGAGGATTCAAGATTTACCTAAACTCTGAAATATTTTTATAAAATTAAAAGGATTTAAATACAAAGAAAAAAATGGGGGTACTAAAGGAAAACGATCATGCAAAACATTAAGCTTCAGAATACTGGAAATGCTGTCATAAAATTTCAAGGAAATAAGATCTACCGGACAATATTTTACACAGTCATATTAAACTTTAATTATTAAAACTTATACAAAAGAGTTTTTAAAAAGAAAAACTCAGAAAATAATGTCTGTGGGCCCTTTTATAGAAATTACTAAAAGATAAACTTTAACAAAATAAGAAGCTTTGAGAAAATTATAATAAATGATTGATATACAATATTGAATGTATAACCATAGAATTAAGGAAAAAAAAACAACAAATGTGAGGTGTAGAATGCAAGAAGACAGCCTAAATATTTCAGCCCTACAATATAAAAATAATACCCATAAGAAAAACAGTAGCTTACACTTTAATGAAGTTTAAAGATTAAAAAAATGCTGATTATATACTTCTATATAATAGATGTTTATAGGAATATTCTTTTCAGCTAAAAAAACCTAGCAAAAATTTTGATAGTATAAATGAATTGAAAAATTAATAGAGTTAACTATTGTTATTTGATAGAGAATTTAGCTGTGAGAAGAAGAGGAACACATTACTGTTTTTTTTTTTTTCCGTTTTCTCTTTGGTTGTCTTTTACTTTTGTGAAGAAAATAATAGATATTATCTAAATAAATAGATTAGTAAGGATATTTATATATAAAGTTGTAATTTTTATAAAAGGTAAATAGTAGGAAATAGAAATTTTTCTAATATGAAAAAACTACACACAAAATTTTAAAGAAAATTTGTCACACTGATGTTTTTTTAATATTAAAATAGGAAAAATATAATGTTAAATAAATTGAAAAATAAATCCAAACATATCACATAACTATATTAGTCATGCATGAATCACATAAAATGGTAAAAATTAAAAACAAAAGAAGATACAGAAATACAATAAGAATACAATATCTTTTTATTAACACCTTTACTGAGATATAACTAACATGCTATTCAATTGACCTATTTAGAATGTACGGTTTCAGGCAGGCACAGTGGGTCACTTCTGTAATCCCAGTGACAAAGGCTGAGATTGGAGGATTGCTTCAGGCCAGGAGTTTAAGACCAGCTTTAGCTGCTGTCTCTAGATGAACATGATCATTATATATTCAATACCACATGCCATGATAAATTGCAAATGTATTCAAAGATTTAAATTTAAAAACAAAACTGTCCAAAAATATGTAAAAGATTGGGACGTTTCTTTGAAGACATGGATAAAGAAAATAATTTTTAATTATTATTTAAATACAAAATTGAATATAATATAACAACAGATTGATGAATTGACTTGTTAAAAAGAAACTTCCTATATTAAAACATATATGCATGCAAGTACACACACATTCACACTTACACATGCCCCTTAATCAGTCAGAATATAAAAGACAAACCAGGAAATTAATATTGTATCTCCCACTTCAGATTAAGAGCCATACTTCCAAATATGTAAATAATCCCCAAAACCAAAACTCAACAAAAAATAACAATGTATATAAACAAAGAATTTATTTAAAAGGAAAAATAAATCATATATAAGCAAATAATTTATTTAAAAGGAAAAATAAATCAAATATGATCATTTACATGCATGAAAAGATGCTTAACCTCACTCATAAAAAAGCACATTTTCATCTGTCTGGTTGGTAAGTGTGAGTACCTTTGTTAGCACTTTCTCTTGCAAAGCTGTGGAGAAGGAGCAACTCTCAGTTTTGCTCATAGATGTTATAATCTAGTGCAAATCCTACGGGAAGCATTGTAGCAATATTTCATATAAACTTTGACCTACCAACTCCACTCTGCGTCTTTATTCAAATGGCATATTTGCAGATATATAGAGAAATATGTTTATAGTAGTATTTTACATTAGTGATTTTAAAGCTAATGATTATAGATAGTCTAAATATTAATTAAGATTTAAACAATACCTCCATGCACAAATACGACGCAGCTCTGAGGAAGATTTTTATACTGTTACGGAATGCTCTCTAGGATGCATCTTTACAGTAAAAATGTATAGGGTAGAACAGTGTGCATGGTAACTTTTTACATAGAAGGAAAGTAGAAAAATATGTTTGCATTTATTTAAACATGCATGAAAACTGTGCTGATACACTAGAAATGTAAAAGTGCTTTCTCATGCATGGTAGCGTGGCAATAGCAATCAGGATTGGGAGGCATATTTTTATTATATCTTTTTATGTTCTCAGATTTCTAAGCTTTAAGAATATATTGCCATTTAAAAAACTAAAGTATGTCCATGGTTCAAATTGGAGTAATCTGTATCTGTATATCATCCTCCAGTCTGCTGCTGTTCTTTGCTTCCAGAAAGGACACAATTATCTTTTTATTTCCCAAGGCTCTACTAAGAAAGACAAATACAAGTGTTAAAAGAAAAAAATTACAACAAATTTAGTTTAAAAATCTAATTGGCTTTTATTTGTGATTCTAGAATTTGGCAGTATTTTATTCTATAAAATATTATGAGTGCTCCCTTGGGCTTGGCAAAACAGGTGGCTTTTGCAAGGTGAAAACGAGGAAACATAATTTTTTTTAAGAGGCAGGTTGATGAACATTCAGTTGCTTTTGTTGTAGGAGTTAAAGTAGAGGGGACTTCTTTGCTACGGTGAGTCAGGTTGACTGGGCCCTTTCCAATTGGTCGAGGTGAATTTCCTGTTTTCAGAAAAAAAAAAAAAAAACTGGTATGTTTGTAAATTTACCTGCTTCTTTAAAGTTTCAGTTTGATTATGTGGCACTTAGCATAAGGGATTCTATTTTAGTTTGGTCTGTTGGGGCATAGTACTGGAGTTCAGTCCAAATCAATGGTCTCCCATGCATTTTATTTAACGTTAAGTAAAGATTGTGTTCAACTACAGGTTTAATAAATATGGGAGGGGATAAAGAAGATAGAGGACATTGATCATGGTGAGGAGGAGGTACAGTGTGCGTTAAAAGGAAGTAAAAGTGGCATATATATTTAAAAAATAGAAAAGTAATATTATATTCTTAAAATTAGACTATTAAACAACCTTAGTATTCGTTTTGGTTTTCTTTAACAGCTTGTACTTTCTGTTTCTTTCTTGTGTTGCAAGACTGATTACTTATCCAACATCACTTTCTGGACTACCTAGAATCCAGCTATCGTGTGTAGGTCTGATAATCTTGTGCCCACCAAAAATACCTTTTTACGTTTTTATGCAAAGCAGCCCAGGTCCCTTTTATCTTAAACGTTTTATTACAGACAATGCCTTTCCTTTAAGAACCAAAAGGTGATTAATGCATTGTACTAAACAAAAGACTAATTTACCTTTAGTCTCTACCTGTAGAAACAGAAAAAAACTGACACAAGCTTGGAAATAACAGGTTTCCTGTAATTTCTTCCAACACGTTGTTTTAGTGCTATGGATTTATTTGGATGACTTACCATATTATACTTTAATGATCTCCTGCCTTTCTTTTCCTTTTTAAAAACATTTTAAAAGAAATTCTAGCCAATGAAATATGAATACTTTCTGAACTTTTGTTAAAATTTTCTTTTATGACGTTAACACAGGGGGAAGCAATTTCCTCATTTTACAAGCAATGATAGTTCAGATGCTTTCTGTTAATGTTAATGTATTGTTAATGCATACTTATTATATATCCACAATATGGTCTATTTACTAATTGCATTACCTGGCAGAAGCTATTTAATATTTCAGTTTCTCTCTTCTTAACCACAAAATGAAGAAAATAATTCAACAGTTGTTATGGGGAGTAAATGTTACCTTATTGGTTCTGACAGCTTTCACCAAGATGTCATCTTGTTGGCTAGTCGGTTGGACCTACTTGACCACTCAGACACTATCCTAATCTCCATAATGTGATACCTCCTGAGAGGCAGCCACAAACTGACACAGCCACAAACTGACACAGACACCTTTCTCAGTTTGCTCAGGCTCCAACACCACGATCTGCCATGCAACTCTCTCCACAGTCTCCATCATGGATACCTGCCTTTTATTCCAATACCTAATGTTTCAGTATTAAATCATTCCATATGATAAGAGTAGAGAGGTGAAAGAGGAAGACTCATTCAACAGAAGTTGATCTGTTGTGTTTTCACAATTATTCCATACATAACATTTTCTAATATCTTTGTTACTTCTTTTTTTGACTCAGTTACATAGAAATATTTTGCTTAATTTCCAAATATATGAGGATATTCCTTATAATTTTGCTATTGATCTTTAATCTCATTCCATTGATTTTAAAGATTGTTCTCTTTAAGACTGCAATCCGTTGAATTTGTTAGGGCTTTCTATTGTCTATCATATGGTCACATTTGGTGAATTTTCAGTGTGCTTTTGAGGGAAAAAAAGTGTATTCTAGAGTTGATTCATTTAATGCAGTATAAATAACATTATGTAATGTTATTTTAATTTTTCTGAATACTTAGTGATTTTTAAAAAACCATCCATAGCGATTTCTGAGAAGGAGTATGAAAACCTCCACTAGTAATTGCGAATGTGCCTATATGTGTTTTTAGTTGTCTCTAATTTTGATTTTTTTATCTTTAGTATGGAAAAATAAGCATTTTTCTTTTTAAAAAATTAATTATTATAAAATGTCCCTTTTTATTAATGGCAAATATCTTTGTCTTGATGCCTACTTTATCTGATATTCAAAAAACCAGCCTGGCTTCTTTATGCTTAATATTTCAAAATATATTTTTTCTACCCTTTTACTTTCATCCTCCCAGTGTCTTCATATTTAAAGAAAATAAAAAAATAAGAAATGTATATGTATATACATATAATACATATTTCCACTGATAGTGAACATTTGTTAACATTTTCAGTGCTTTGTTTCATTATTGTGTTTGTTTCTGTTGACTATATTTTTCTTTTGTTTATATGTCTCATTTATCTTCTTTTTTCCATATCTCAATTTTGTTTATCTATGCTGGCATTGGAGGTTCTAAATTGTTGAGAGTCTGGATTTAATTTTATTTCTTTAGAGAGTTTTGAAATTTGTTCTAGAAGACACACAATTAATTTAGTGGTGAATTAGCTCTGTCTTGTGAAGGCTTATGTTTAGCTCTGACACTGCTGATCTAAAGCACTGCACTTAAAATGAGACCTTCCTGGGACCACAATTGATTGTCTAGATAATGAGTGAGGTGGTTGTTCTCTAGCTGATTTTAGGTATAATGCCTCTGATCACCGTGAGACTCTAGAATCTTTACATGCCTCACAACCTTTTAGTAGGCTGTTTGCTGAGCTGATATCTGTTATCTCCCATACTTTATGGAGTTTCACATTTAATATTTTCAATTTAATAATGGACCAAAGAGTCAAAAAGACCTATTCAAACTTTTGGAGCTTCTTTTTTTCATAGTTATCTCATCTCTGGTACTCTGCCCTGCAAATTCCAGCTACACCAGCAAACCAGAATGCAGCTCTCTTTTATGCTGTTCTGTTTTAAACGTATTTCTCTGTACTGAAGTTTAGAAAACGACTCCATGTGGACAACCAGGGTAATTGTGGCACTCACCTAAAATGTTTCTCTTATTTCAATGGTAGTGCTTTTATAATCTTTGTTGTGTAATGTACAAAAAAAAAGTTTAATGTCATCTACCATGTTTTATAAATGTATGTGAAGTGAGAGTGAGGATGACACGCTCTACTCTGTCCTTGCTGGAATCAGAAGTCAACCATTAAGTAATTAAGCCTTTCCCTTCAGCTTTCTTGTCTTCCCTCCTTAGATTATCTCTCTATGCGATGTCATTCATTCAATAAATCAAGTCTCAATCTAACTTCAGTCTTAATTACAGCCTTGAGTTATTGAACCCTATATCTAGGTTTTTACTGAAAATTTCCACTTGCATTGTCTACCAGAAAATCAAACATAACATGTTGATTCCAAAATTATTGTCTTTTCCACTCATTTCATTGTCCTACTTCAGTTCATTTTATTATTGACTTCTCCTTCAATCCAACTAAAATCTCTGAGATCAAAATATAATCCATCTCTCATAGTCCCTGATGACAACACATTTTCAAGTATTATTAATTTTTTTCTTTGTGATATATTTCACATCTGCTATTATAGTTGTTAGGAGACTTTAATTATATGTAACAAACACGCTGACACTAATGTGGTGGAAATTTCTTCAAAGTTATACGTTGTTTAATGTAATAAAATACCAGGAATGCATTCATAGTTAGAAAATGGGGTAAAATATTGAAGGAGAATGTAGTCCAAACCCTTTACTTTCACATGCACACACACACACACACACAAACACACACACTGCACAGACACATAAATATATATACACATATACATATTTACTCTCCTTTGATTATCTGCTTCATTTCTTTTACTACACATGATCTTTCTTTACTCCACTCTTCAAGTGGAATAAAATGGCCAACCAGAAAACCAAAGTTTACACAGCAACACTAAAAGGACAGAATTATAAACAAATGTGTTAGCCCAAGTCTAAATTCATAAGAAAGAATGCCATTAACCTAGATTATATAGTATTATCTCTACAGGTAAAGGTCTGGAAGAAGGCCAATATTGCTCAGATTGGCTACCAAAAGTCATCTTTGTACATGCATAGCAGCGTTGGATAGGATGTTATATTGTACTAGGCAGAAAATTCATAGGTATTTATGACTTTTTACCTCTTAAATGCTCACAATATACATATAAACGTTTTCCATATTGTCAAATAAATCTTCAACCAATTTTCTCATATAGAAGAAACTTCCATTTTAAAACTTCTTGCAATCTATCAAGTGTTATAGTTCCTGAGATCAAAACTGATTAAAAAAAAAAAAAAACAAAGCTGAAGTTGAGTAAATTTTCAAATGAAACGCCAGTCATTCATTACAGGCATACTGTGGCAATACTGTCAATATTGTAGTTTCAGCGCCAGACCACTGCAGTAAAGCGAATATGGAAATAAAATGAGTCAGACAAATATTTTTTATTTCCTAGTGCATATGAAAGTCATGTTTACACTATACTGTGGTTTATTAAGTGTGCAGTAACATGATACCTTAAAAAGTGTACATTTTAATAAAAAAATACTTCATTGGTAAAAGATGCTGACATAGAGACACAAAATGAGCCCAAGCTGTGTAAAAATAATGCCAATGTACTTGTTCAATGCAGGATTGCCATAAACCTTCAATTTGTAAAAAGCACAATGTCAGCAAAATGCAATAACGTGAAGCACAGTAGATTGAGGTATGCCTATATGTTTGTGACTTTGGGGGAAGTATTTAATGTTGCTAAGGTTAACATTTCTTCAATGTCTGGTTAATATAGTACTTATCTCACAAGCTTGTTATGAGTGTATACAATGAAGAAAGTGCTGAATACAATACCTGTTATATGGTGTGATTCAAAAAACCTCAGCTCTATTATACCTACTACCTGCACTGGATTTTACACATTTAGAAGTTAGGGAATAATTTAAACTTTTAACATTTCCTTACTTTTTTACATTGCCATTGCTTATTATCCTGATTTCAAAATGAATTACTGCTTTGAAAACAAAATTTTCTGGAGAAAATGTCTTTGACATCCTCCTGATACCAAACTCTATAGCCATTTTTATACCCTATTATCCTGGTATTTCTTCAGCCTTTGTACTGAAAAAGACTACCACAATTTAAAAAAATTCCTCCCTTATTTTCTGTATATCCAGATTTCCAGTTTTCCTCTGAATTTTACAACTTCTCTGCTTCTATTGCTCCTATTCTTGTTTTGAAACCTTAAATATTGGGGGGAAGAACCACTTCAGGTTATGGTTCCCAGTCCTCATTTCTCTTAGTCATCTACTCAACCATATCATCAAAACCCCAGGTTTATATATTAACTATATGAAGGTTAATTTCAGATATTCAGCTCTAGATTCTCTCCTAAGCTCTAGACTTTCAACTTCTATTACCTCCCAGAAATTGCTTTCCAAATACTTTGCTAGTTCCACAAACCCAATTTTATGAGACAGTTTCAGCCTTCTCTAATATTTTGTCTCAACCCTTACGTCTTTCAGCTTTTAGATTTTTATAAATACCACCATCATTCTATCAGCTATATAGGATTGAATTCTAGCAATATTGTAAACTTGGGGATAGAACTAAACATTTGCAAAAAAATAAAAGTGAATTAGAAAGAGGGATGCACCAACATAAAAACAGATAATATAAACAATTTATTACTTTGAAAATTAGACTTTTAATAATTTATTAATACATTGAACATATATTTAGTGAAAAAGCACTAAATGGTAACATTGAGGATATACATCAGGCATATTCCAACATAATGAAAATTAACCATAAAGCTTAGGAGAAACAAGCAAACAGGAAATTACAAAGCATATTGTTAAGTACAAAGAAAATGCTCTAGGAACATGTATGATGGACACTTCACGCAGTCTTGGAAACTTGGGCAATGCTTTCCAGATAAACCTAAGATATGAAAAGAACCATGCATTAGGTAGAAAAGAGAGAAAAAGATGCTCCTGGTAGAAGCAACAATATGATAAGAAAAAAAGTTCACTAAAGTATACTAAATTGTGTCTTAGTATCAGAGACAGTTCAATAAGATTGGTTCATCTTTCTCAAAGGAGAGTGAGATATGGCAAGAGAGCTCACACAGAGTATTTGCCTTTTAACATATCTCTATAGTCCCTATTATATGCATTAAATTTATCTATGATCTCATTATAGTGTCACTATATAAACCATAATTGATAAAATATTATATTCCTGGTTCCATACATTGATAAGTGTTTTCAAAAATCTGAAGGAGATACAGTCTGGTAAAAATATAAGTGACCATGTAACATTTAGAAAAGTAAGTCTGCATAATTTTCTAAATCTCTTTTGAACTATGCATCTTTTTATAACACAATTACTTGATGAGAGGAAGGTGGCATTTTAAGCTCCTTTTCATAATTCTATGCAACATTACAGCAAAGGTCTGTGCAGAAGATCAAAAGTGATCTTCAATGTGGAAAACTATTTTGTCATGCTAGAAAGCTTGTTTGTAGTTGTCGTGAAATGCCAATAGTGGCTTGGAATGCTATTTCATGCTCAGCAATTTTAAAGAAAATATTAAATTTGTCCCAGTTAAAAAATTGGCCTTTAGCCAAAAGTTACAGCTAGTTCAAAATAAGGAAAAGGTATTCTTGCAAACATTTTTGTGCTATATTTCAAGGCAGGCATTATTGTGTTACGACATATTAATTGATTCGATAGAATGAGAGGATGGTGCTTTACCTACAGCTACAAAGGGAAGAGGAGGGAGAGAGAGGGAGAGAAGGGAAAAGATTTTTTTTTTTTGGCATAATATCGTGTCAACAACAGCCTTGGATGTCTCTCAGATTATTCCTGGACATTGTTTACACATGTTGATCATCTGTACCAAGATAAAACAATGATGCTGAAATTATTGTCTAAATGGTAAAGGAAACCACAGCTAATGCAAGATAATGTGTTGCTACAAAAAGCAATTTCTTTACCAACTTATTTAGAACATTTTCTAGAAGCATGGTTACAAACAATCCATGAAAGTAACACATAATGTTGTTTTAGTGGAAGCACATGCTTATTAAAACACTAACTCTGCTTCTCTCCAAGCCTTGAAACATTTTGCATATTTGCTTGGCTATTACATTTAATTGTGAAACTATAGTTTTCCAATTTAATTACTTAGAAATATAATTGAGAATCATCAAAAAGTCCAGTCTAAACATGAAAATGCATTTATACCACTAAAATTATGATTCTGTATTTTAATTAACATAAATAATATAACTTACTAAATTATATTAATACATTTCAAGTTCTTATGAGATTAACTTGTTAGTTTTTATTGTGTACGATTGCGTAAAGATAACTTAAAGTGTGATGCCATTTGGTTAACCTAAACAAGAGTAGGATGACCGAAAGGAATATTATGGATTCAGAGTACCCTTTCAGAGGCTTATCTTTGCATTTAAAATGATATAATTTTGTTTAGCACAATGAACTCTTAAGAAAAAATACTTTAAAAATAAAAATTGCTCTATGTCACTAATTTTACTAGAGCATTGTAAATCTAATAAATTTTTATATATAATGATTAATGTTGTTCACCTCTCTATGTGCAGATATACTTGCAAAATGAAACTTATTTTAGTCATGACTTTAAATTTTATGCAAATAAAAACTAATTTATCCACAATAATTAAATGGGTTAAAACAATCTTATTATTGATTACTTATAAGTACCCTGCATACACTGTATGCAATTCTTCAAACTGTGTTCTAAAATACACACTTGCATAGGATGGGTAAGAATTGATATTCTAAGTCTTGTATATTAGTTTAAATAGTAAACCTAAATATAATATATTTTATCTTAAATATGAGTTAAATTAATATTTAAAAACAGGATACAGTTGAGAAATAACAATTTGTTAAACTGATTAGGTAGGCTGAAAAATCTAGAAAAAATGAGAATAATTCAACTTGATCACATTATATGTGAATAACTTCTCATTTTCTCTTAAACTGTTACATTTGCTGTTTTACAAACTATAATATGAAATATTTTATTTACATATTTCTATTACTGACATTTAACAATGATATTCTTCTTAAGTGGTCAAAGTTGCAAGGACAAATACTGAAATATGATTTTGCATTAGAATATGTTATCAGTTCCCTTAGGATAATCTTGATTCTAGTTGTTGCACCCAGTTGAAAAGGTATGTTGCATTCGTTGTTGAAAGGTTAAAAGTAGTATTGCTAGGTGAAGCTATGCTTAATTTATCATGTACTTAAGGGGCTCATTTAGGCTGACTTACTGCTTAGGTATGCTTTTGTTTGACTGTATTTATTTTGCAATTGAAATTAATCCTTTTGCATTGGATGACTTTTATGATGGAAGAATGAGGGAATCAAGACTTTTTGGAACATTTGGGTATATACGTGTGTATATACCCATGCATATATAAATATGATGAAACGTTCTATTTGTTTTACTATATCAGAGATCAATTTATCCACCAGATTTCTAATTTCTTTAGCATATTTGACTCATGGCTTTTAAATACCTAAACTAACATTAGTGTGGAATTTATGCACAGAAAAATGTTAAGATGTGGGTGACTGCTCTCCCTCTCCCTCTCCCTCTCCCCTTTCTTCGGTCTCCCTCTCCTTCTTTTTTCCTCTCCCCTCTCCCCTTTCTTAGGTCTCCCTCTCCTTCTTTTTTCCTCTCCCCTCTCCCCTTTCTTTGGTCTCCCTCTCCTTCTTTTTTCCTCTCCCCTCTCCCCTTTCTTTGGTCTCCCTCTCCTTGTTTTTTCCTCTCCCCTCTCCCCTTTCTTTGGTCTCCCTCTCCTTTTTTCCTCTCCCCTTTCTTCGGTCTCCCTCTGCTTCTTTTTTCGGTCTCCCTCTGTTGCCGAAGCTGGACTGTACTGCCGTGATCTCGGCTCACTGCAACCTCCCTGCCTCGGGCTCCTGTGATTCTCCTGCCTCGGCCTGCCGAGTGCCTGGGATTGCAGACGCGCGCCGCCACGCCTGAATGGTTTTTGTATTTTTGGTGGAGACGGGGTTTCGCCCTGTTGACTGGGCTGGTCTCCAGCTCCTGGCCTCCAGTGATCTGCCCGCCTGGGCCTCCCGAGGTGCTGGGATTGCAGAGGGAGTCTCGCTCACTCAGTGCTCAATGTTGCTCAGGCTGGAGTGCAGTGGCGTGATCTCGGCTCGCTACAACCTCCACCTCCCAGCCGCCTGCCTTGGCCTCCTAAAGTGCTAAGATTACAGCCTCTGCCCCGCGGCCACCCCATCTAGGAAGTGAGGAGCGTCTCTGCCCGGCCGCCCATCGTCTGGGAAGTGAAGAGCGTCTCTGCCTGGCCGCCCATCGTCTGGGAAGTGAGGAGCGTCTCTGCCTGGCCGCCCATCGTCTGGGAGGTGAGGAGCGCCTCTGCCCGGCCGCCCATCGTCTGGGAAGTGAAGAGCGTCTCTGCCTGGCCGCCCATCGTCTGGGAAGTGAGGAGCGTCTCTGCCCGGCCGCCCCGTCTGGGAAGTGAGGAGCGCCTCTGCCCGGCCGCCCCGTCTGGGAGGTGAGGAGCGCCTCTGCCCCGTCACCCCGTCTGGGAGGAAGTGAGGAGCGCCTCTGCCCGGCCGCCCTGTCTGGGAAGTGAGGAGCGCCTCTGCCCGGCCGCCCCGTCTGGGAGGTGAGGAGTGCCTCTGCCTGGCCGCCCTGTCTGGGAAGTGAGGAGCCTCTGCCCGGCCGCCCCGTCTGGGAGGAAGTGAGGAGCGCCTCTGCCTGGCCGCCCTGTCTGGGAGGTGAGGAGCGCCTCTGCCCGGCCGCCCTGTCTGGGAGGTGTACCCAACAGCTCCGAAGAGACAGCGACCATCAGGAGCAGGCCATGAGGACGATGGCGGTTTTGTTGAAAAGAAGTGGGGGAAGTGTGGGGAAAGGAAGGAGAGATCAGATTGTTGCTGTGTCTGTGTAGAAAGAGGTGGGCATAGGAGACTCCATTTTGTTCTGACTAGGAGAAGTTCTTCTGCCTTGGGATGCTGTTGATCTATGGCCTTTCCCCCAGCCCCGTGCTCTCTGAAACATGTGCTGTGTCAACTCAGGGTTAAATGGATTAAGGGCGGTGCAAGATGTGCTTTGTTAAACAGATGCTTGAAGGCAGCATGCTCTTTAAGAGTCATCACCAATCCCTAATCTCAAGTACCCAGGGACACAAACACTGCAGAAGGCCGCAGGGACCTCTGCCTAGGAAAACCAGAGACCTTTGTTCATGTGTTTATCTCCTGACCTTCTCTTCACTATTATCCTATGTCCCTGCCATATCCCCCGCTCCCAGAAACACCCAAGAATGATCAATAAATACTTAAAAAAAAAAAAAAAAAAAGATGTGGGTGACTAAATTATCAACTGAACCAAAAAGAATAACAAAAATAAGCCAGCAAAATATCATTTATTGAGGCTTTGAGATAAAATCTGAAAATCAATACATTTAGGTAAAGTAAATCAAAGGACAGGATTGTTTTCTACCACAGATACTAAACCATTATATTATAAAGGCTAGTAAATATGTTTCCACAGATACTAAACCATTATATTATAAAGGCTAGTAAATATGTTTCCTCCTTGGGACTCCAAATTGCACATAGTCACAAAGTGACCCTTTGAATAAGTACTCAGAACATAATGACATAATTAAAGACTTTCTATAATTTTCCATTCGCTTGACATTAGAATTAGTATGTTCTTTTTCAAATGTACACATGCACACATACAAAGAGATTTTACTACCAATTGAACAGTTATTTATGCCGAAACTAAGTAATGAAATAAAAAGCATCTATATTTTTCAGAAGGAAAGAAGATTCAAGAGAATTGCATAGTCCTTCAATGCTGTTTTTTTTTTTTTTTTTTTGGACGGAGTCTTGCTCTGTCGCCCAGGTGTGTTCTCGGCTCACTGCAACCTTCGCCTCCCGGGTTCACACCATTCTCCTGCATCAGCCTCCCGAGTAGCTAGGACTACAGGTGCCCGCCACCACACCCGGCTAATTTTTGTATTTTTAGTAGAGACGGGGTTTCACCATGTTAGCTAGGATGGTCTCGATCTCCTGACCTCGTGATCCGCCCACCTCGTCCTCCCAAAGTGCTGGGATTACAGGTGTGAGCCACCGCGCCTGGCCTCAATGCTATTTTAAAAATGTACTTTGCTCCTCTGGATATAGTGCTTGGAGTCGTGTCTTTTATACCTGTCGGTCGCTGCAGCTCCCAAAGACAACACCTAGAACCAGAGGTTCAATCAAAAACACCTTACACAAGAGCTTGTTCCTGATACTACATCTTCTTACTATTTGCATCATGAGTTCCTTTCTTAAGTAAATTCCTCTCAATGTCATTCAAACATTTTCTCATCTTTAATAAGATGATGCTATTCAAACCAATTGTCTATATTGATGTCTCCACTTTCTCACTTCCCATTCTTCTTTTTTTTCTGTATTTATATATTGTTGTGATTACTAAGACTATACACAAATTCTTTAAAAATCATATAATGTACATGCCTTTCTTCAGACTACTGTCTACAGACTACAAAGTAACACAATGTAAATAATATATTTGCTTCCCATGTTTTTCATTATGAAAACAAACTACAAATAAAGTTGAAATTTCATGCAGGTTTCTTTCCCAGTTCCAGTACCCGTGTAGTTCTCCAAAAACAACTACCATCATAAATCAGCCATATAACCAGGAAATATATATATGTTTATATGTGGGTGTGTGTATGCACTCACACCTATACACCTATATATGCATACACATACACACGTGTGCATGCACACATGCCTGCCCATGTACCCACACACAGAGATGCATTTTAAAGATGAGGAAACTTGAACAATTAGAAACAGAGTGTTTACAAAGCTTCCTGAAGGTCACAGAACTAGTTATTGATGGTATCAAGATTCAAATACCGTCTCACTCAGGAGTTCATGCACTTAACCAATACTTCATGTTAAATTAATATTTGAAACTACTTCTTGTGCATCTCTTTAATAAAACTCATTAGATGTATGCCATACATCATCAACTTTACTGGAAAATGACAAATATCTTCACTAAGAGA
The DNA here is from genome assembly GCF_028885625.2 of Pongo pygmaeus. Lineage (NCBI taxonomy): Eukaryota > Metazoa > Chordata > Mammalia > Primates > Hominidae > Pongo > Pongo pygmaeus. Next base: position 12,223,966 of record NC_085930.1, on the reverse strand, counting down.
TTGTACTAATTAATATTTGAGAGAGCAATTATATGCAAATTTCTCTTTTCCTACCACATTGTTGCACTCAGAATGTAGATTTTAGATTTTAACCAATCTAAATGTGTGAAATAATTTTTGTTTTAATTGGACTTTCTTCAATAATTAGAGGTTGACACCTTGTAATATTTTCAATTTCCTCTTCTCTGAATTGCATATGTATTCCTTTGATAATTATTTGTTTCTACTTTTTTTCTAATTTGTAGAAATTTCTTTTTACATGCTCTTAATTTTATTGCTCTATTTTATATGCTGAAAATATCTCCATTCACTTTGTACCTTTTCTTTGAAAATAGACTTTATGTTTCCTTTGTCATAGTATGTTCTATGATTTAATTTAATAAAATTACTATTTTATTTTATAAATTCTGTCTTTTTATTGTATAAAAGAACACTGATAAGTACTCAAATTGCTTTTTAGTTTTTAACTTCACTATTGTTCCTTACTTCATTAGCAAGTTATTTAATTGTAAATTGTAAGAAAGGTATCAATTTCTCCATCCTTTTCAATTTATCAAATATTTATATATAGTTAGGTCCTAGAATAGATACATAGATTGTAAAACAGAATGAATGTAGAGTTCACAATCTGGTCTAATAATACGTAGTAATTGGAAATTGAGGAGGAAGAAGGAGTAGTAATTACATTGTTGGCTACAGATCAAGGAATTCACCAACCTTTAATTTTCTAAGTTATATTACCATGCATTGATTTTGAATTTTATTTTTTTCTACAATCATTTAAATAAACAGGTGTTTTATTTCTTTTCCTTAAATAGGTTAATACAGACAGAGTTTTCATATTGAGGTGTCTTTGTTTACCTGAATTAAGCTATTTTTGGTTATTATGTTTTAAACATCTTACTACAGAGATATTTGTTAATACGTTATTTCAGGAGATTTTAAAATATTTTAAGTTAAATTAATGTATCTATTTCTTATAATGTACTATGTTATTTTGCTTTTAAGATTATAATAGCATATACTGAGTTGAATGGCTTTTTCTCCTTTTCTATTTTCTGAAATAGTTTGTAGAAAATATTAATTATTTGCATATTCAAGTGCAATCAACTTACCTGCAATATTATTTGGACCAATATTTCTTAGGGGAAAGACTTTTTAAAACTGTGATTTATTGTATTCAGTGTTCTTAATGTTAGTTGGTTTTCTTCTTTCCACTTTGATTTTTTCATCTAAAATTCACAATTTTTCATCTATGTTTTCAAGTATGTTTACAATATTTTCTATTTTTAATTTAACAAATGGTTATTGAGAGTCTCATATGTGTCTAGCATTCACCTATATGTTTAGAGGCTATTTATGAACTTATGTCCTCCTTTTTGTCTCTCTCTACCTCTCAATCAACCAATCTTGCTTTAAGTTTGCCTACTAGTAAATGTTTATATGAATACACATTTGATGTTCTTTACCATATGATGAATAAGATAAATAACACACACAGCATGTCTCCAAAAATCAAGCTTTTTATTAGGAAAGCAATATAGAGTAATAGATAGGTAGGTAGCTAGATAGGTAGACTTATCAATCAATCAACCAATATATAGATAATAGATAATATTAAAAAATCAGCAGGAGTAGTTTAGAAAATGAGTCCTGGAGATGAAGAAATATAGGATAAGTTAACAGCATAGAAAAGATTCCTATACTATAAAACTTTAATGACCTAGAGGAAACAAGCAAATTGATGCAAAAGAGATTTAGAGATTTAGAGAAACGTTTGATTTAAAGGAAAAGAGAAAAAGTGGTGCTGATTTCTGTGTATTCAACTTGTTTTTGTTTTTTTTTCAGATTCCTTATATAAGTGAAATCATGTAGTGTTTTTCTTTCTGTGTCTGAATTATTTCACTTTTCATAATGTCTTGAATAGAATGGTGGTTCTCAGGGTTGGGGACAGGAGAGGAAATGAGATGTATGTCAAAAGGTACAATCTTGTAGTTAGGTAGAATTAAGTAAGTGTAGCAATCTAATGCATAGCAGAAGGACTACAGTTGTATTGTATACTGAAAAATTTCTGAGAGTCAATTTTTAAGTGGATTTACCACACACATAAAAAAGAAGTAACTATGGAAGGTGGTGAATATGTTAAATTGCTTACCTACGGTCATTATTTCACTGTGTATGTATATATATATATATACACACACGCACACATATATATAAACACATATGCATATATATATTACAACACATCATATTGTACACCTTAAATTTATACAATAATAAAAGAGTTTCTGCTAAAAATGACAGTATATTTTCTAAATATTCCATGATTATCTAATGGTATGGAGGAATTATCTCAAAATTTTGTTGTAATAGAAAGCTTTGACATTATAATATATTAATGATACACTGACAGGGGAACAAGCTTAGATTGAAACATAAAAGGACAGTGTTCTCACAAAAATATTGCAAAGCAGATAAGTTAGCATTTTCCTAAAATATATATAGATATATTCTTTATCTTTTTTTTTATTATACTTTAAGTTCTGGGTTACATATGCAGAACAGGCAGTTTTGTTACAGAGGTGTACAAGTGCCCTGGTGGTTTTCTGCACCCATCAACCCATCATCTACATTTGACATTTCTTCTAATGTTATCCCTCCTCTAGGCCCTACCTCCCGACAGGCCCCAGTGTGTGATGTTCCCCTCCTTGTGTCCATGTGTTCTCATTGTTCAACTCCAACTTATGAGTGAGAACACGCGGTGCTTGGTTTTCTGATCTTGTGACAGTTGGCTGAGAATGATGGTTTCCAGCTTCATCCATGTCCCTGCGAAGGACATGCACTCATCCTTATTTATGGCTGCATAGTATTCCATGGTGCATATGTGCCACATTTTCTTAATCCAGTCTATCATTGATGGACATTTGGGTATGTTCCAAGTCTTTGCAATTGTGAATAATGCCACAATAAACGTATGTGTGCATGTGTTTTTATCATAGAATGATTTATAATCCTTTGGGTATATGCCCAGTAATGGAATTGCTGGGTCATATGGTATTTCTGGTTCTAGGTCCATGAGGAATCGCCACTCTGTTTTCCATTATGGCTGAACTAATTTGCACTCCTACCAACAGTGTAAAAGTGTTCCTATTATTCCACAACCTCTCCAGAATCCATTGTTTCCTGACTTTTTAATGACCACCATTCTAACTGGCGTGAGACGATATCTCATTTTGGTTTTGATTTGCATTTCTCTAATGACCATTGATGATGAGCATTTTTTCATATGTCTGTTGGCTGCATAAATGTCTCCTTCTGAGAAGTGTCTGTTTATATCCTTTGCCCATTTTTTGATGGGGTTGTTTTTTTTTTCTTGTAAATTTGTTTAAGTTCTTTGTTGATTCTTGATATTAGCCCTTTGTCAGATAGATAGATTGCAAAAATTTTCTCCCATTCTGTAGGTTGCCTGTTCACTCTGATGATAGCTTCTTTTGCTGTGCAGAAGCTCTTTAGTTTAATTAGATCCCATTTGTCAATTTTGGCTTTTATTGCCATTGCTTTTGATGTTTTAGATGTGAAGTCTTTGCCCATGCCCGTGTCCGGAATGGTATTGCCCAGGTTTTCTAGAATTTTTATGGTCCTAGGTCTTATATTTAAGTGTTTGATCTGTTCTGTTCCATTGGTCTATGTATCTGTTTTGGTACCAGTACCATGCTGTTTTGGTTACTGTAGCCTTGTAGTATAGTTTGAAGTCAAGTAGCATGATGCCTCCAGCTTTGTTCTTCTTGCCCAAGATTGTCTTGGCTATGCGGGCTCTTTTTTGGTTCCATATGGACTTTAAAGTAGTTTTTTTTCTAATTCTGTGAAGAAAGTCACTGGTAGCTTGATGGGGATAGCATTGAATCTATAAATTACAATGGGCAGTATGGTCATTTTTGTGATATTGATTCTTCCTATTCATGAGCATGGAATGTTCTTCCATTTGTTTGTGTCTTCTCTTATTTCCTTGAGCAGTGGTTTATAGTTCTCCTTGAAGAGGTCCTTCACATCCCTTGTAAGTTGTATTCCTAGGTATTTTTTTTCTCTTTGTAGCAGTTGTGAATGGGAGTTCATCATGATTTGGCTGTCTGTTTATCTGTTATTGGTGTATAGGAATGCTTGTGATTTTTGCACATTGATTTTGTATCCTGAGACTTTGCTGAAGTTGCTTATCAGCTTAAGGAGATTTTGGGCTGAGACAATGGGGTTTTCAAAATACACTATCATGTCATCTGCAAACAGAGACAATTTGACTTCATCTCTTACTATTTGAATACTCTTTATTGCTTTCTCTTGCCTGATTGCCCTGGCCTGAACTTCGAATACTATGCTGAATAGAAGTGGTAGAGGGGGCATCCTTGCCTTGTGCTGGTTTTCAAAGGGAATGCTTCCAGTTTTTGCCCATTCAGTATGATATTGGCAGTGGGTTTGTCATAAATAGCTTTTATTATTTTGAGATATGTTCTATTGATATCTAGTTTGTTGAGAGTTTTTAACATGAAGGGGTGTTGAATTTTATCAAAGTTCTTTTCTGCATCTGTTGAGATAATCATGTGGTTTTTATTATTAGTTCTGTTTTTATGATGGATTACATTTATTGATTTGTGTATGTTGTACCAGCCTTGCATCCCAGGTATGATCATGGTGGATAAGCTTTTTGATGTGCTGCTGGATTCAGTTTGCCAGTATTTTATTGAGAATTTTCACATTGATGTTCATCAGGGATATTGGCCTGAAATTTTCTTTTTTTGTTGTCTCTCTGCCAGGTTTTGGTATCAGGATGATGCTGGCTTCATAAAATGAGCTTGGGAGGAGTCCCTCTTTTTCTTTTGTTTGGAATAGTTTCAGAAGGAATGGTATCAACTCCTCCTTGTGCCTCTGGTAGAATTCAGCTGTGAATCCGTCTGGTTCTGGACTTTTTTTGGTTGGTATGCTATTAATTACTGCCTCAATTTCAGAACTTGTTATTGGCTTATTCAGAGATTTGACTTCTTCTTGGCTTAGACTTGGGAGGGTGTATGTGTCCAGGAATTTAACCATTTCTTCTAGGTTTTCTAGTTTATTTGCATAGAGGTGTTTACAGTATTATCTGATGGTAGTTTGTATTTCTGTGGGATCAGTGGTGACATCCCGTATATCCTTTTTTATTATGTCTATTTGATTCTTCTCTCTTTTCTTCATTATTAGTCTGGCTAGTGGTCTATCTATTTTGTTGATTTTTTCAAAAAACTAGCTTCTGGTTTCATTGATTTTTTGAAGGGTTTTTTTGTGTCCCTGTCTCCTTCAGTTCTGCTCTGACCTTAGTTATTTGATGTCTTCTGCTAGCTTTTGAATTTGTTTGCTGTTGCTTCTCTAGTTCTTTTAATTTTGATGTCAGGGCATCAATTTTAGATCTTTCCTGCTTTCTCTTGTGGGCATCCAGAGCTATAAATTTCACTCTAAACACTGCTTTAAATGTGTCTCAGAGATTCTGGTATATTATGTATTTGTTCTCATTGGTTTCAAAGAACATCTTTATTTCTGCCTTCATTTCATTATTTACACAGTAGTCATTCAGGAGCAGTTTGTTCAGTTTCCATGTGGTTGTGTGGTTTTGAGTGAGTTTTTTAATCCTGGGTTCTAATTTGATTGCACTGTGGTCTGAGAAACTGCTATGATTTCTGTTCTTTTGCATTTGCTGAGGAGTGTTTTACTTCCACTTAGATGGTCAATTTAGAATAAGTGCGATGAGGTGCTGAGAAGAATACATATTCCGTTGATGTGGGGTGGAGAGTTCTTTAGAGGTCTATTAGGTCTTCTCAGTCCAGAGCTGAGTTCAAGTCATGAATATCCTTGTTAATTTTCTTTCTCATTGATTTGTCTAATATACAGTGGGGTGTTAAAGTCTCCCACTATTTTTGTGTGCAAGTCTAAGTCTCTTTGTAGATCTCTAAGAACTTGCTTTCTAAATCTGAGAGCTCCTGTGTTGGGTGCATATATATTTAGGATAGTTAGCTCTTCTTGGTGCATTGATCCCTTTACCATTATGTAATGGTCTTCTTTGTCTCTTCTGATCTTTGTTGGTTTAAAGTCTGTTTTATCAGCGATTATGATTGCAACTCCTGCTTTTATTTTTCTTTCCATTTGCTTGGTAAATATTCCTCCATCCCTTTATATGTGTGTCTTTGCACGTGAGATAGGTCTCCTGAAGACAGCACACTGATGGACCTTGACTCTTTATCCAATTTGCCAGTCTGTGTCTTTTAACTGGGACATTTAGCCCATTTACATTTAAGATTAATATAGTTATGTGTGAATATGATCCTGTCATTATGATGCTAGCTGGTTTTTTTGCCCTTTAATTAATGCAATTTCTTCATAGTGTCGATGTTCTTTACAATTTGGTATGTTTTTGCAGTGGCTGGTACTGGTTGTTCCTTTCCATGTTTAGTGCTTCCTTCAGGAGCTCTTGTAAGGCAGGGCTGGGGGTGACAGAATCTCTCAGCATTTGCTTGTCTGTATAGGATTTTATTTCTCCTTCACTTATGAAGCTTAGTTTGGCTGGATATGAAATTCTGGGTTGAAAATTCTTTTCTTTAAGAATGTTGAATATTGGCCCCCACTCTCTTCTGGCTTGCAGAGTTTCTGCAGAGAGATCTGCTGTTAGTCTGATGGGCTTCTGTTTGTGGGTAACCCAACATTTCTGTCTGGCTGCCCTTAACATTTTTTCCTTCATTTCCACCTTGGTGAGTCTAACGATTATGTGTCTCAGAGTTGCTCTTCTCAAGGAGTATCTTTGTAGTGTTCTCTGAATTTTAATGGTGGTCTGTCTTGCTAGGTTGGGATGTTCTCCTGGATAATATCCTGAAGAATGTTTCCCAACTTGGTTCCATTCTCCCCATCTCTTTCAGGGACACCAATCAAACATAGATTTGGCCTTTTCACATAGTCCCACATTTCTTGGAGGCTTTGTTCATTCCTTTTTATTTATCATTTTTTGACTTTATGATTTTACTTCTATGAGGTGAAGAATAATTACCTTGAATAAACTTAACTGTTTTTATAAAAAATATTATCTAACTCACCATGTTATGGCTATGTACCAGATCAAACCCAACAAAAGTTGGAAATATTCACAAATTATTTTCATGCTAAAATAAACATGCCACTATACCCCATTGTAAATCTCAGGAAAGGTTTATCTGTCAACCTTTGAGAGATCCTGTGTTCTACATTGATAAATGAGGATGTGAAACTCTACCCCCAAAATTTAAATTGTGTTTTGAAAAAGATGAGTCATCTAAGTTTTACAATGCACAAAAAGCAAGTTCCCTCCAGGCATGATGGCTCACCCCTGTAATCCCAGCACTTTGAGAGACCAAGGCATGAAGATCACTTTAGCACAGGAATTTAAACTAGCCTGGGCAACATAGGGAGACCTTGTCTCTACCAGACAAAAAAAAGACAACAAAAAATTAGCTAGACATGGTGGTGTGTGCTTGTAGTGCTAGCTCTTTGGGAGGCTGAAGCAGGAGGATAGATTGAGGCCAGGAGGTTGAGGCTGCAGTAATTCGTGATTATGCCACTGCACTCTAGCCTGGGTTACAGAGTGAGACTCTTGTCTTAAAAAACAAAACACACACAAAACACACACACACACACACACACACACACAAAACAAAGAGACAAGTTCCTTCTAAGGGAACTTTACAAGGGAGGATATTTTTTCAAAGTTGCAGTAAATGAAAGAAGTAGCAGAAAATTAAGTACCACAACTACTTAGATTTGAGGTGATACATTAGATATTTTTCAAAGAATATGAGTTGAATATTTAGTCTGTCTCAGTTATTGTAATTGAATTATTAGTCCTCCTCAAACCTCCTCATAATTAGAATTGCATCTCAATATTAATAATGTACCTCCTTAATTTTAATTTCTATTTCTTTATAAGTGTGACATAGAAACATTTTAATGGGAATATAATTTTAAAGTCATTTAAAAACATATATCTGATAAATATTAGAAATATTTTGCTGCAATATAGCATCTCTCGTATGTATTAGTTTTTTTTAAGTTAAATATGAAATTCTCCCTCTGCAAAGACAGATAGGCTTTAAATTATCCAATAGGTAAACATGATTACAGTGGACTAGCTTTCAGCTCAGTGAAAGCTACTTGTGTTGACCTAGATATTTCTTTGTCCCAACCTAAGATACCTGAATTTGAGGGTGTGTCTGGAGCAACTTATCAGGGTAAGCACAGAATATACAATGCTGTAGGTAAGCATGCTGCATATTTAACATTGTGCATGCCAAGGATAATTGATTTTTCTTAAGAACTATTTGCAGAAAAGGTACTTGGGCTTGAACTTCTTAAGTGATAGGGTAAATTTTAAAATATTTCACATTTTAAAAATGTTGATAAGGCAATGGTCCATTAGGAAAGGAACTAGCTGATACCACCTACCAATATTTAAGAGGTAAATATCCACCCTGAAGCCATGCTTAGGAAGGATGTTTCACAGTATAGCTTTGAGAGAAATTCTTCAGAGAAGAGAAGCCGAGATTTATTTGACTTCAGTTCACTGGTCAGGCAAGCCTGAGGGTAAGATACGGGATTTAAATTGTATGTTAGCTTGAGGTTTTCATTGGGTTGAACTGAACTGCTAAAAAGAAACAACTCTTATAGCTAAGAATAACTGAAAAGCCATGGAGTATGCTCATAATGTTATCAAATGGAGAGGGATGGATACTCAGTTGGTGCATGTGTGAAGTCTGTGGAGAGAAAAAAAAAGTTTTCTGATTTGTATTACCATGAATAGAGATTATTCGTAAATTACTGTGTTCATACCTGTAGAAATAGATTACTGGTTTAATTGCTGCATAGTTTTTCATTATATGATTCACTTGAAACTCTAAAGGTTATAAAGTGTGTTTTGCCTTTACACGTATACAATAGTTTGTCGAGAAGAAGTATCATTGTATTATTCAGAATTCTTTTATTATGCTATAATAACAAATTCCAAATCTCAGTGTCTTTTTTTTCTTTTTTCTTTTTTTCAGTTTTTGAGACAGTCTTGCTCTGCGGCCCAGGCTGCAGTGCAGTACTGTGATCTCAGCTCACTGCAACCTCCGCCTCCCAGGCTGAAGCAATTCTCGTGCCTCAGCCCCCTGAGTAGCTGGAACTACAGGTGTGCGCCACCACACTCAGCTAATTTTAGTATTTTTAACAGAGTCGGGGTTTCACCATGTTGATCAGGCTGGTCTCAAATTCCTGACCTCAGGTGATCCACCTGCCTAAGCCTCCAAAAGTGCTGAGATTACAGCTGTGAGCCCCTGTGCTCAGCCCTCATTGTCTTAAAACAATATACATTTTACTAAGTCCAGTATGATTTCAGAAAGTTCCGCAAGACACTAGAGTCAACATAGCCACTTGTAATTCAAGATGTTCCCATAGCTGAATCTTTGAGCTGGAACATGCAACTTCTTTTGTGTGCAGAGCAAATACAGAGAACACTGGATTTTCATTTATAAGCCATTAAATGCCCTGGATTGAAATAACAAATGACATTTCTACCCACAAACCCTTGGCCAGAAAGTCGCATGGCCCAACTTAAATACAAGGAGGGCAGAGAAGTACAATCACCATGTGCTGGGAAAAATCTAAAAATTGGATGATGTTTAGCACTAACAGTCATTTTGTAGCCAGTTATTAGCTATGGCCACCCCTTTGAGTCACATATATTTTAAAATGTAATGACATGACCTAATTATTTTTTAAAGTATTGTATCAGTTCATACGTACACCAGAGGCATGTGTTACTATTAACTCAGTTTCACTAATCCTGTTGTCATTTAAGCTTTCAGTTAGTCAGATCCATGTAATACGGTAACGTATCTGTAAGGCATCCTCATTTCCTCCTCTACGAATTTCCTATCCATGTCTTCCACAAATTTTCCAGTAGCATTTAAATTTGTTTATATTGGTATCAAGAACCCTCCATACATTCTAACTACTAATGCTTTTTCTGCTCTGTATGTTTGAATGACTTTTACCATTTGGTGCTTTTGCTTTTAATTTTGTTTTAAATCCCATCACTTGTATAGAAATATTTACTATTTTCTAGGGATATTTATTAAAAATCTCCTGGCTGGGTGCAGTGCCTCGTTGCCTGTAATCCCAGCATTTTGTGAGGCTGAGGTGGGAGGACTGCTTAAGTCCAGGAGTTTGAGACCATCCTGGACAACACAATGAGACCTTGTCTCCACACACACAAAAAAAATTAAAAAATGTGCTGGGCATGGTGGTGCACGCTTGTAGTCCTAGCTACTGGGTGGAAAGTGGGGAGGTTTGGTGGGGGGAGCATAGTAGGAGTGGGGACAAAGTAGAGGCTGAGGTGGAAGGATCGGTTGAGTCTGAGGTATGGATGCTTCAGTGACCCATCATCTTGCCACTGCACTCCAGCCTGGGAAACACAGCAAATTGACTCAAAAAGAAAAGAATTTCCTTCTTAAAATGTAAGCTGTCCTGTTGCTGACTGTTCGGGCAGTTCTGTTACCAGCCATTCTCAAGGCTTTGGTCAATCTTAATTGTCTTAACCAGAAACTTTATCAATAATTTCTACCTGCTCAGACAGTGGAAGTTTAGTAATTTTTAAATGTATTTGAAGAGTTCTTTTGTACTTGAAGAGTTAAATAACCCAAGAAAACACCTTATTAAACAGGACTATAAATATATGCCTCTGTTCTGATAATTGGAGAAATTAGATGCTGGAATGATTTTATATTCTATAGTTCTTCCCACATCATCTTCAAAACTTAAAGTGTAAGAAGAAAGACAGAATTTTAGGAAAAATAATTAATTGAAATTGAAGCAAAGTAGATAGAGAAAGTCATTTGGAAAAGTTGAGATACTCCTAAAATACCACTTATTTCAATAAATAATTTATGTTTAAAATTTATAAAATTAAAACAAAAATTTAAAAAGTTTTAAAATGTATAGTCTAAGAAAGTACATTAGAAAAATTCAAGGATATATTGTTCTCTATAAACAAAGTGACCACATTTTTCAAAGTAAAGTGAAGAAATAATGAAGGGTCTATACTTTCTTTTTTTTTTTCTTTTTATTATTATTATTATTATTATTATACTTTAGGCTCTATGGTACATGTGCGCAACGTGCAGGTAAGTTACATATGTATACATGTGCCATGCTGGTGCGCTGCACCCACCAACTCGTCATCTAGCATTAGGTATATTTCCCAACGCTATCCTTCCCCGCTCCCCCCACCCCACAATAGTCCCCAGAGTGTGATGTTCCCGGTCTATACTTTCTAAGAATACTGAGAGAAGAAAATGTTTGAATCATATTGTTTGCCTAATTGGAATTTAATATTTTCTTTGAAGCACTATCCTTAAAAATATATCATCTTGTATTTTATTGTTCAGTGATAAAAACAATTAATTATGATTGTATACACAAACACATATTCAGTTACTCATTATTTCATTTCAAAGTCTCAATTAAATCGAGTAATATGGCCCTGAATCGATTAAATATTAACTCTTATAGTTTTAATTATTACAGTGTTTATTCTCAAAGAGCAAATAGTCTCTAACACACTGTTTATGAATTCTAGAGTTGTAAGAGGATATTTTACCACTGTTATTTTTTAGAATATCTTATTTTCCTTAGTACACTGAATTAAGTGGTATCTGTGATGGCTTCTGAATTTAGGACACTTTTTGCTAATTTACAAACTGAAAATGAATTATTTTCTTTATTCTATAAAATAGAAACTTTAAGAACTTTAATTGTACTGCAAGAGCTGAGATTTATCATCACATTTAATTGAGTCATCAGATAATTATTATGTATGATTTGTTATTTTTATTTTTTGAAGCAATTTCAGACAAGATGTCAGAGATGTGTATGAAAGTACTGTATAATTGAACTCTCTATTGTTTCCATTAAAAGCAAGATTTCAGTTCCAGTGTTCAGTACATGTTCGGGCTTCACTGGAGTTTAATAAACTATGCTTAAACCCAGAATAAAGAAAAATAAAACTTTAGAAAGCTGTCAGTTTCACTCTTATTTTTTTTTAGTTTCTTATTTTTCCTCATTCTTCATCCTGTCTTACTTCTCTGACTTAATGTATTTAAGTTTACTTCAATAGAAATCACATATAAAATTAAAGAGAAATGATGAGAATAAAATACCAGCCTGTTAATTATTTTAATCAATACAGATAATCAAATTGTTTAATTAGAACCAGTAAAAAATGTCAAATGCCAAGAATAATTTTTTCTGGTTTAAACTTTATTATCAAAGTAGTCTATGGCAAGCATCTACGTCATCCAAATATAATTCTTATTAACCACTAATAAGTCTAATATTAGCATATTTTGGCATTTCAAAGGTCTACATTCCCTTGACAATATTTAAAAAAACAAAATGCAAAGTAATATTTTATTTTTTCATTAGAATATAGAATTCAGAAATTTTCTAGCCAAAAAAAATTAATTACTGATTTGAATGTCAACAATTGATAGAAATATGTAAAGTTGCTTTATTTAAATACTTCAGGAATGAAATATTTAATATTTAGTGACAAAAAGAGAATAATTTGAGAAATAATGCCTTATCTATTTAAGAACCACAATTCAAACAGATTGATGACTCAGGTGTACAAAAAGAACCGAAGGCTGGGCGCGGTGGCTCACACCTGTAATCCCAGCAGTTTGGGAGGCGGAGGCGGGTGGATCACGAGGTCAGGAGATGGAGACCATCCTGGCTAACACGGTGAAACTCCGTCTCTACTAAAAAAATACAAAAAAATTAGCCAGGCGTGGTGGGGGCGCCTGTGGTCCCAGCTACTCAGGAGGCTGAGGCAGGAGAATGGGGTGAACCCGGGAGGCGGAGCTTGCAGTGAGCCGAGATCGCACCACCGCACTCCAGCCTGGGGACAGAGCAAGACTCCGTCTCAAAAAAAAAAAAAAAAAAAAAAACTGTATCAAAGAACATCTTTAAATGACAGGATGGTCAAAAAAGTCATATACTTTTTCCAATTTCAAAGTTAGGCTGTATTTGTGAAAGTGTGTCTTAAAAAGCACCTAAAAACCAATTGTCTAAAATTGACCAGGCTAATGATAATGTATAAGTAATCTTCATTTTTGAAGTTTTATTAGAAATTAAAAGTTAATTACAATATCTTAATATTTGCAAGGAGTTACTTGTGAGTTTTTATACATATTTTCTCTTTCACTATACGGATCTTAATCATACACTGTATTTAAAAATTGAAAGCTTAACGACATATTCATTCATGACGGTCATTTTAAAAATGGATTTGACACTGAATAAGCCTATTTGAATGTCTTCTATGATCTGATCTGTAAAAGAGTAAATGCAATTTTCATCAATACTATTTGCAGTTTCAGATAAAATTAACAATATGTCTTTTTGTAATCAAAATAACTAGACATTTAAACTGTCATTGTCATTTCAATGATAAGCCATTTCTTTTCTCTCTCTGTTGTGTCTTCCTTTTTCTAAACTTAGTAAATTAATGACTGCTTTACATTGGAATGATTTGTAATTAAATTAAATTCTCAACAAAAAGTGTGTAAAATGCATTTAATCCGAAACAATAAACAAGTATATGATTAATTGCTTGCAATATGCCTGGCTTTAAAGTGTGAAAATGAAGACGCTACAGCGGCTCAATGCCTTCAAAACAATTCAATATCCACCTGGTATAAGAGCTCATTATTTACTGTATACTTAGCCAATCTTTTTGAAAGACTTTGAAAGATCTCTTATGGAAATAACACAACAGTCTTTTTATTCTAGTCAAATTTATAATATTTCATCTTTATGTTTAGCATAATTGGATGGAAGACATCCACGAAATATTAAAAATTCTAATATATGTGAAGGTGATCATCAAGTAATTCAAAGATGCAACTAGCAATTAGGAAACCCCATTAGGCAACCTTTATTGTCCTGGGAAGTATTGGACATAAAATAAAAACAAACTCACTTTATTCCCATTCATGAATACACATCTGAAAGCAGATTTTGTTCTTAAACTTAGTGTAAAAATGAAGCCTTCGAAAGTTCTAAAACTTACCCTCTTCAGAAGAAACATGCACATTTTCAAACAATATCTGTTTGCATATGGACATTCTCTCAGATTCTTTTTTCACTAAATCACAACAGTCTGCTCTCACATTTGGCGGAGACTACATGGAGTAGAAAAAAATGCTATTCTTACGTATCCTCAACTCTGTGTCCTATGATTTTTTTCAGATACGGTAACTGACTAGCACAGTTTTCAGACAGGATATTCATTTTCTACTTGGCACTAAGAGCATTATTGTCTATACATTGACACTTTGGTTTGTTTCCCTAATCTTTGTTTCATAACAGTCCTCTGTCTTTTATAATTTCTCAATAGAAATCTGGTTGTAGGTGGTATTCATATACGCCAAAATATTGTCAGATCATATAAGCAAAAGAAAAGATTTGAGGAAAAATTCTTATTTTACAGAGTACTGGGTACATTTATTTATTCATACTAAGTCATTGGTGGTTTTTGAAGATATCTACCACTGCAAGGTTTCTATTAGTTGATACTGATAAATTTTTTAATTAGAAATACTTTTACTTTGTATAAGACATGTTTGTAGATATGATTTACAGCCTTTGTAGCTTGACAGGACAGTGACAAACTGTTGGCTATTAGTGACATTATCACTTTATTTCTGATGTTATTTAAATTATATAAAACGAATATATCCTTTAATATTGAACAAAGTATCATCGAAAATGCATCATGTTTAAAACGTTGTGCAATCCCAAAATGTGGATTAATTTTGCATTTAAAAAAGAGAGGAAACAAAATTTGTTATATAGTTCATAAAATCACTACTTTTAATATTATTTTGCTTTTATCTGTAACATTTTAAAATTTATAACATTTTAATCCTCAGATACCACTAAAAGTTAAAGAAAAATCATTGAGTTATTTGGATATTTGAAAACATAGATACCGTTTGTTAAATAAATAACCAGATGCTGATTTTGTTTACTATCTTTGCAAATAGGTTTTGTTATTGCTTCGAGTTTGATTTCTAAATGTCTACAAGGCTCCTGTCAAATACAAAACTCCATAATACTATTCCTATGGACTATCTGAGAAACATACCACCTACTATAGTATAAAAAGAAAATCAGAATTACTACCTATGATGTAATTTTCTTAAAAAAATACTACCACTTTGTTATGTATCAGAAAACAGTAACAAACATAAACAAATAATCTAAAATAAAAGATATGATTTATGTGTTTGGAAGTACATCATATCCTAAGACTTGTTGAGGAAGTAAGGTCTCTGAATTTCCTAAGTATATTTCTATGTCCCCAGAGAAGATTGCCCATCTCCACCATTGATGATACCAATTGTACAGTGTTCAAAGTTGGTTTTTATAGATATTATCTTTTCTCCTAAAATATATCTCATACAAGTTATAAGCTTAGTGTGGGATTTACACTTTGCAGCATGTACTTTTAGGGCATGACCATCAAGTTACTGGATAGATCTTGCCTAATAAAATGGCAAACAATACTGCCGAAAAATGAGAAAAAACACCCAAACAATTAACTGCCGTGACCTTGTTATGTGTCCGAGAGCATATAGTCCAAGTTGCTGCTCACAGCTTCCTTATAATCAAGAAGAAATGTGCTGAAGACGTGAACTCTGGGTGGGACACAGGCAAGGCAGAAATAACCTGTGTACTTCATGCTGAACCAGTTGCAAAATGCCCAGTCACTCTGGGATACGTAATAGGAGCTGATAAATCTCCTTCATTGTAAAAGTCAGTTGGAGTTCAGGGTTTTTATTAATTTCAAGCCAGAACCTCCTTTATCTTCTTACCTTCTTAGAAATTTGTCCTTCTATGTGTTTACCTTATGGAAATATGAGTACAAGTGCACAAAGCATTATATAAAACATATTAATTACAGAAATATTTGTATGATGAAATGTTAAAAATTGTTCTCATTTTATAGTATAATGTACTAGTACTATGAAGTGTTACATATCAGGTAAAATAATAACATATATCTAAACTACTAATGCTGAAAACATTGTAAATTTTAGAAGATGATGCAGAAAGTGCTTAGACAATAATTCCATGTGTCAATTAAAAAGAAATTTGGCATAAGTACATAAATATATATATAAATATTATATATATTTTATATATTATATATTATATATAAATATTATATATATTATATATTATATAAAATATTATATATATATTTTATATATTATATATAAATATTATATATATTTTATATATTATATATTATATATAAATATTATATATATTTTATATATAATATATATTATATATAAATATATATATTTATATATTTTAATATAATATATAATATATATGAAATATTATATATTATATATAAATATTATATATATTATATATTATATATTATATATAAATTTATATACATTTTATATATAGTATATATTATATATAATATATATTACATATAAATATTATATATAATATATACTATATATAAAATGTATATAATATTATATATATAATATTTATATATATATTTATACATATATTATATAAAAATATATATATTTATATATTATATATAAAAATATTATATATATAAATATTTTATATATATATAACTTGAAACGTTTGTAGCTACACTCTTAACAGTGCTAAACTCTAGAGCAAACAATTGGTTGTAGAATACAGGAAGGGATATGAAAAGGATTTTATTTTAAAATATACTAATCAATTTTGTAAAGTGTCCTTTATTTTTAAGTAGTCATGTATCTACAGGCTTTATGTGTACCTGAAACAAAATTAAGTGGGTATTAAATCTTAGTAATTTATTGAAAGATAGTATTATGTGTTGTCATAAAATTTTATTGGCAATAGGCTCTGGATTCTAAAATGGTTTAATCCTGTAATTCCCAGCAGCCAGATACTAGTAAAAGTTGAGGCATGATGAAAGCTTTCCTATCATGAATTTCAAAGGTAATGTACATGACTGTCGTCACAGAGAATTAATAGCACAGGGGCTAGAAATAACTAGTAAGTGATAGTAGGGTAGATCTTATAAATATTAATATTTACATAATAGATTTCAATCCCCGAATCCACAGTTAGGAGCATTTGCATCCTGCTAAATAGAGATTCTAAATAGTTATCAAGTATCCTGTTTGCACTTTGTAAATGAAAATATTTGTTTATAATATACATATCCATGAATACAAAGAATATATATTTGATATCTACTTACTGTGTGTCAGACCATGTGGTAAGTTTAAAAATAATTTACAGCATTATATGAATAGATTTACTATCAATATAAAATTGTATAATATACACAATTAACATGAAAAGGTAAAAAATTAGATATATGCTTTTAGATTAAGACATATCTAATCTTAAGTGTATATGTTAGAATTATTTCACTAGTAATATATGAGTTAAAGGATGCCATAACAGTTACAAGTAAAATACATAAGAAAATATACATAATTGAGCTATATTTCAGTTTAAAGATAAAGAACATCAAGTAAACCTATACTATTTTGTTTTGAGTCATTACTAGTTATTGATGTTATTTTCTTAAATTTTGTTATTTTTAGATAATTTATGTATATATGGTTATATACATGCATCATAAATATGTATATCAGAGCACATACACATATATATATACAAATACATTTTTATGTATATATACATACAAATACATTTTTATGTATATATATACATACATATAAATATATTTGTATGTACATATACATACATATAAATATATTTGTATGTACATATACATACATATAAATATATTTGTATGTACATATACATACATATAAATATATTTGTATGTACAAATATACATATAAATATATTTGTATGTACAAATATACATATAAATATATTTGTATGTACAAATATACATATAAATATACTTGTATGTACAAATATACATATAAATATACTTGTATGTACAAATATACATATAAATATATTTGTATGTACAAATATACATATAAATATACATATAAATATATTTGTATGTATATATATACACAAAAATGTATTTGTATGTATATATGTATGTGCTCTGATATACATATTTATGATACTTGTATATATATACTTGTATATATATGATACTTGTATATATATGATACTTGTATGTATATACATTTGTATGTATATATACATACAAATGTATATATATGTATACACATCTTCAAAGTTTATTCACATGTCTAATTCATGTGACTATTTAAATTCTATACCATATTCTGATTATAATTTTAGAAATTCCTTAAGTATTTTGTAAGCATAGATACTGATTAGTATACCTATGCTAATAATAGTAATTTAGTAATTGTCATTTTTGAAGTCAACAAGAAATTTCGATGTTACATGATTATATACTTGAGAGTAAGTATACGCTTCCATTACCAACATTATAGTTATTTCTATACTTCAAATACTGTAATTAGAAAATCTGGAAATTCCATTCCAGGGAATGGCAAGAAAAAGCATTAAAAATTAACATAACTCTAACCACAGCATTTATCTGAATAATAAATCCTAATATATAATCCTAATAATTTTAATACAATGAGTAAAGAATATTGCATTACTAAAAATACGGTGTAAACAACTAAATCATATACACATAAGTACAAAACATAATTTTACACTAAAATTAACATTTGACTTTATTTTCCTCTTACAATGTAACAAATCATTTTCAGAGTAGACATTTTTAAACCTTATTAAACTAAAATTCCATTTCATATAACAAGCCAATAAAAATTATACTATGGTATTTTTAAATTTTGTTCAGTTTACCTTAAAAATTTTTACTTAAAAAGCTTGTATTATTAAAATGATATATGTTTCTAAATCATGGAAGTTCAGTGTACCACAAAGTAGACTGAATTCAATTGGAACTGAATGGTTCATAAACCTGAGTCGTCTCAACTCAAGCTCAAGCATAACCACACTGGGAAATCGTGTTGGATGAATGAATACAGTAAAGTTCACAGAGTAAGCCTGATTGAAATGAATTGTCTTCCACAAAGGCCAACAATTTTCCCAGTGGTTGCTGATAAACCTTCTGAAAAAAAATACATTTTCTAATCTACCTGTTACAATTCTCCCCAAATGTTAAGACACACTAGTTATAAATGTAAATTTAAAATATTTGATTATTGGTGATAATATTGTGATAATCTTATGATAATATCTTTTTATCACACATATGTTTTATATCATATATATTTGTATCCATATATGTTCTGTTTATTTTTTCTACTAATCTGTAAATCATTTCAGAAGACTCCTCACATTGAAGCATAATTCCTGAAAAAACAAAAAAAGGAATACAGAGAATTTTAGCTTGATTTATCATGGTGAACAGATAAATAGTGCTACAAGAAATATATTGGGAAGGCACTGAATATTCATAGATTATTAAAGTGTATATATGTAGATACAATTTTTTAGAAAGTAAATGCAAAAATAGCTTGGGTTATGCTTAACTCTGAAACAAATAGAGAAACAGCAGTTCCGTCTATGGAAACAATTCATTCTATTAAGTGATTTAATTTAATTATAATGTAGAGTTATGGGTTACAGGGCAAATTTCAAAACAGTCTTCCAACAAAACTTTGCTGAAAACAACAGAGAAATATAAAAACGTAGAGAGAAATGCATTCCTAGGAGAAATAAGGGAAAGTCATCTACCACCTAAGAGACAGTTTGAGATCTGTTGCCAGATATAATTTAAAAGGTGGACAGCAATTCTTCTTCTAGAGGAAACAACTGATATTATCAATGAAGTAAGCAGTAAAACCACAAGTTCTAGAATCAGGAGTGACTCTGAAATTTAACATTCCACTTGACAGCCAATTCACAAGCCTATTCAAAATATTCAGAGACTGCTGGTGGGGCCAACCTATCCATATAGAATAGATATACAGAACTACTATTACTATTAGGAGTTGGCTCAGCTATGAAGCAATGAATGATAGCTGTGGGATAAAGGCCTGACACAGACCTGAGATGTATTGGAGTAAGGGTTAAATACAATATTAGATATAAAAATGTGTCCTTGAGTACATTGACTTCACTAAACACAGAAACTCCACATAGAACTGGATTTGTGCATGACCCTGGAGTTTTCTCCAAACCCCTCAGGTTTACAGATGACTAGACAGTTAATATAAACCCACATTAACCAGCCATCCAACTTATATTTCAGAAGGAGGATTTAAATAGCATATTAAAAGACAAGAAATATATATGCATAGGATTTTGAGCAAATGTCAAGATTGAATAAACCAATATTAATGCAAAGTGAAGTAAAGAAATAGAAAGAAAAATTGAGAATCAGAATAACAACTTCTTGTTTAACAGGATTAAATTTTGAAATACAGAATTGTGTTGAGCAAGATCTAGCACTGTCTTATTGATGCTGTGGGGTCCAAATACTCAGTTTTTTCTAACATTTTTCTAATCTGCAAAATGAAAATAATAGTACCTATTATGCTGGAGTTGTGAGGATTGATTTAAAATAAGCAATATATATATAATAAAAGCTGAGGAAAAAATACTACTAGCTTATAAATGGAGTTCACTGAAATCCATAACAATCTAAAATTACATAAAATTTCATGCTTAAGATGTAACATTTAATTTTACTACTCGAAATGTAGTAAAAAGCACAAAACAATTTTACTTTTGATTTTTAAAGTATATTTTTGACATTATTTGCTCCAGGAAAATCACTATTGTTCAATGTAATAATAAACAGGGAGATGATGGTACAAAATAATCAGGAGACATGAACATTAATTAAGGTAAGAAGGAAATGAAAATAAAATATAACAATAAACTTACGTGTATGAATTTTAACTGTCAAACAGGCAAAGATCTTCAAAACCGATGATATCTGGGAGTGACATCAGCAGGATCGCAGAATACGCAGCAACAGATTTTGGCCCAGCACCCAGAAATACTGAAAACAGGAGTAAACTGTCAGAACGAACTTCGTTCTATCTCTAGAAAACAGTCGAAAACTTACAGTGATCAAGTGAATGTTTAATCAAGAAAAGGCAATCTAAAATGATAGGAAATCTTTGTGACTTTTTCAGATGTCATAGCCCCTCCTCCTTCCTGACTCAGTGACAGCCCTTGAAGACAGCAGCCTGTGTTACTAGTATGGAACCCTGATCTGCAGGCAGCAGAGCAAACCTCATTCAAAAATTAGTATTTATGTCAGGGGTCTCAATTCCCTGGTGTGGACCGGTACTGGTCTGTGGTACCAATCTGTGGCCTAACAGGAACCGGACTGCACAAGAGGAGGTAAGCAGTGGGCTAAGGAGCATTACCACCTGAGCCCTCTCTCCTGTCAGATCAGCTGTGGCATCAGATTCTCATAGGAGCACAAACTTTATTGTGAACTGTGCCTGTGATGGATCTAGTTTGCACGCTCCTTATGAGAATCTAATACCCAATAATCTGAGGTGGAACAGTTTCATCGTGAACCTTACTCCCTCAGTTTTACCTTCCACAAAACTGGTCCTGGAGCCCAAAAGGTTGGGGACTGCTGATTTATGTATTTTCCAACCTCCAAAGAGCTACAGGAAAGATTGACTAAAGGTGTTCATCTCTGTTTTACTTAACTTGGAACTCATCCAGTTCACAAAGGCAGCAAGCCTTGCCTGGAACAAAAGATTGCAGTTGAGGAATACAGTTGACAACCTAAGCCCTAACGGGAAAAGCTTAGAAGAGATTCTTTGGGAATTTAGGCCATTGAAAACACCTGCATATATGGTGCAATTTAGAAATCCACACACATTCCCAGGACAAGAGAGAAAAGACCTGAGAAGACCTCAGGCTTTCACCTCTGACTGTTCCCTAGGCTCAGTGAAAGCCTTGCTAAGTGTTGAAGAAGGACTAGCAGAGAGTCCATCTACAAAGACTGGGAGAGGTTTATTTGTTTTAGCTTCTGGTGTTTCAGAAAATCTCTGTCAAAACACAAGCTAAATATAGCTATGGAATGGTCACTTCAGTCAATGCAGTCAGCAAGAAATATAGTCTTTGTTAAAATAGTTTGGAAAAGTCACTACACACATGGACCGATACAACCTTCAATTAAAAAATAAAAACAAAAAAGGGAAAATGGAAAATCTAACCTTCAGAGTTCCCACATTATCATAATCAAATGTCTAGTTTTCAAGTTAATATCACAAAGCATATAAATAATCAAGAAAGCATGCCTCATTTGCAGGAATAAAATAAATTGATAGAAATCATTCTGAGGAAGCCTGGTATTGTTTTCACCAAAAATGGAGTTTATATCAACCGTCTTTTATATGCTCAAAATTCTAAAATAAAATGTAGAATAAAAATTAAAGAAAAGCAAGAGATTAATGTATAAATAAGAGAGTATATCAATAAAGAGATAGAAATTAATAAGAGGAAGTAAACAGAAATGCTAGAGCTGAAGTGAATAATATCTGAAATGAAGTATTTACTAGAGTGAGGTGTGGTGGCTCATGCCCAGTACTTTGGGAGGCTGAGGCTGGTGGATCACTTGAGCCCAGGAGCTTGAGACCAGCCTGGGCAACATGGCAAAACACCATCTCTACAAAACAAATTAAAAAAAATAGCAGACATGGTGGCACATGTCTGTAGTCTCAGCTACCTGGGAGGCTGCGGACATGGTGGCACATGTCTGTAGCCTCAGCTAGTTGGGAGGCTGAGGTGGAAGAATCATCTGAGCCCAGGAAATCAAGGCTGCAGTGAGCTGTGATGGTGCCACTGCACTTCAACCTGAGCGACAATTAGACCCTGTCTCAAAAAAAAAAAAAAAAGTCACCAGAGAGGTTTGATAGCAGATTTGTGTAGAAAAAATATATAACTGGAAAACTTGAAGATAAGACCATTGAAATTAACCAGCTTCAGGATAAAAGAGAAAAGAAAAGAGAATATAGCCTGAAAATATTTTATAACAATATCAAACTGATGAACTTACAAATCATGAAATTTCTGGGAAGAAAATGGAGAAACGGAAGGAAATAATGTTTGGAGAAATAACTTTCTAAATTTGACCAAAGACATGAAATACACATCGAAGAACCTCAATGAACTATAAGAAGGATAAGCAAAGCTATGTGCACTAAAACACATTGTAATCAAATTGTTGAATAGAAGAGACAAAAAGAGAAACTTAAAAGCAGTAAGAGATGTGTTTAATTAAATATAAAAGATGCTAGAAACAACTGATTTCTTATAAGAAAACATAAAAGCCAGAAGGCAATAGAATGACATGTTTAAAGTGTTGAAAGAAAAAATAATGCTAGCCAAGAAATCTATATCTGGCAAAAACGTGCTTTACCAATTAACTTTTCCAGATTAGAAAAATAAAAAATATCTACAGGAGTTTGTTATCACTATATCTACCCTAAAATAAATGTTAAAGGAAGATCATTTAGGTTGAAATGAAAGGACATTACATAGTAACTCAAAGTCATATGAAGAAATACACATTTCTAGTAAAAGTAACTACAGAGGAAAATATAAACACCACTATTTAAAAAAATTATAACTAGACATTTTATTTCTTACATTATATATAAAATAAGTGATTAAATATTTTCATAAGTCTGTTTTGTGTCACACAATATATAAAGATATAATTTGTGGCAAAAGCAACATAGGAAGATCTGTAAAAACACAGAGTGTTTAAATTATTCCATTGAAAATAAGTTGGTATCAAATCAAACAACACTGTTTTAAATTTGGAATGTTAAGTGTATCCCTATGGTAACCACAAACAATATCTAAAGTATCATATGTATATATAATAGATATCTAAAATATATATACATAGAGAGATATCTAAAAGGTATATATTATAGGTAATATGTATATATATATATATACACATACATATATAATACACATACATGCATACATAAAAATAAAGGTGGGAATCAAAATTGTTCACTCAAACAAACATCAAACAAACAAACACAAAAAACATTAAACACCAAAGAAGGTAGTAATGGAGGAAATAAATGACAAAATAAGAAGCATAATATATGTAGAAAAAAAGAAAAATAGCAGAAATAAGTCTCTTCTTTTGTTTCTACTTGTATTGTTAATGGACTAAAATCTCTAATGGAAAAGTCAAAATTTGCAGAAAGGAAAAAACTAATAGGATCCAACTTTATGTTTGCTATGAGTAATTAACTGTAGATCCCAAGACCCAAGTAGAATAAAAATAAAAGTGGGAAAAGTATATTTCATGAAAATAGAAGCCAAAAGACAGGTGGGTAACTCTACTAATATCAGAGAAGTCAAAGCTGTTACAAAAGACAAAAGACATCATATATTGGTAATGGCATCAACTCATCAAGAAGATAAAACAATCATAAACATTTTGCCTCAAATTAAGAACTACAAAAATATATGAAGTGAACCTTGATAATGGAAAAAACAATGAGTCCTAAAATAATAATTGGAGACACCAATATACTATTTTCAATGGTGATAAGAATATCTAGACAGATCACTAAGAAAAGAGAGGACTTGAACAACAGTACAAACAAGCAAGATTGAATAGACATATGTACAGAACACTCTACCCAACAACAGAAGAATATACATTTCTCTAATGCACATACAATATTCTCTAAAATAGTCTATATGGTGACCAAAAAACAAGTCTTATTAAATTAAAAAAAAACCTAAGATTTTATTGCATATCTTCTCCTACTAAAATGGAATAAATTTAAAAATAATTAATGAAAAGAAAACTAAGAAGTCCATGCCTATGTGGCAATTAAGCTGTAAACTGTTAAACAAAAAATAGGTTAAAGAAAAATTACAAGGGAAAATGGAAAATGTATAGAAACAAATTAAGACAAAACCCCAACATTCCAAAAGCTATAGGCTATGGTAAAAGCATTGCTTAGAAAAATATATTGGGAAACACCTACACTTAAAAAGAAAAAGGATCCCAAATAAATAACCTAATTTTATACTTTGAAAAAATAGGAAAAGGAGAGAAAGCTAAATCCAAAATCTAGCAAAAGAAAATAAATAATAAAGATTAAACAGACATAAATGAAACAAAGTATAGAAAAACAATGGAGAGAGTCAATAAAACCATAAGACAGTTTTTAGAAATGACTAAGAAAATTTACAAACCTTTGCCTAGATTGATGGAAAAAGAAAGAAGACACAAATAATTAAAAGCAGAAATAAAAAAGTGGCACCATTACTACTGACCATAAAGAAGTAAAATAGATTATAACCGAGTACTAGGAACAATTGTACACTAACGAATTAGATGACCAAAAGGAATGTACAAACACCTTGAAATACACAATTTACCTAAACCGACTCAAGAATTAGAAAGATCAAATAAGTACTCAAAAACCTTTCAACAAATTAAAGTCCAGAACCAGGTGACTTCATTGGCAAATTCTACCAGATATTTAAAGACAGTTTAACACCCATATCTCTCAAATTCCTCAGAAAAAAAAATTGAAGAGAGAAGGAAACACTTCCTAACTCATTCTGTGAGGAAAGACATCACAAGAAAATTATAGATCAATATTCCTTATAAGTGTAGTGCAAAACTCCTCAACAATACTAGCAAACTAAATGTAAGCACATATAAAAGGCTTTTATATCATAACCAGGTGGAGTTTATTTCAGGAATGCAAGGATGGTTCAACATAAGAAAATCCAGCCATGCGATGCACTACATTAATAGAACAATTTAAAGAAATGCACAATCACCTCAGCTAACCCAGAAGTGCATTTGACAAAATTCAAAACACATTCCCAATAAAAACACTCAGAAAACTAAGAATGGAAGGGAAATTCCTCAACATAAGTAAGCCCATAACTAACATCATACTCAAAGATAAAATTTTCTAAATTGTTATTAAAATTACATTATGACTGTAAAGTCATTATAATTGTATTAGTTTGCTATGGATGCAATAACAGAGTACAACAAACTGTGTTGCTTAAATAACAGAAATGTATTGCCTTGCATATCTGGAGAATAGAATATCTATATTATAGTGTAAGCTGATTTGGCTCCTTTTGAGGAGTGTGAAAGATAATCTGTTTCATGTTTCCAGCCTAGCTAATAGTAGTTTTATGGCAATCCCTGTTATTCCATGGCTTGCAGAAGCATTATTTCCATCTCTGCCTTCACCCTTGTATAGCATTCTACTTGTGTGCATGTCTATATAAGGACACCAGTTATATAGAATTAGGAACCTTTTCTATTCCAGTGTGATTCCAACTTAATTAATTACATAAGTAATAATCCTGTGTTTAAATAAGTTCACATTTGGAGGTACTGAAGTTAGGACCTCATCATATAGATTTTGAGAGGACACAATTTGTCCTGTAAGAGTCTTCCATATGTCCCCCACCAAATCCATGTCATTCTCTTTGTGCAAAATGTATTAACCTATGCCAATATCAATAAAAGTCTATCATGCCAGCATCAACTGTTAGTCCAAAATCTAAATATCATCAACCCAAAAATGGCTCAAATCCCACCATGTAAATTACCCAAATATTTTATAAATTAGACTTGGCATGTGATTCATCCTAGGAGCATTCATCCAAATTCATCCAAATACTCAATCTCTGAACTTGTAAAACCAAAATTCAATAGTGGAACAAGTATAGAATATAAATTCCTATTCCAAAAGGAAGAAATCAGAAGAAGAAAAAATGTCTCAGGTCCCAAGGAAGTCCAGAACCTATTAGGGCAAATTTTATTACATTTTAAGTTCTTTGAAAAAAAAATACTTTTAGATTGGATTTTAGATCCTCTGAGTTCATCTGACTGTTGGACACACACACACACAGACACACACACACACACACACAAATGCCACAGGTGTACAGGCATGGTAGCCCCACACTGAGTCCTTGGCCATAGCCCTTCCTTCTGGAACTGAGTTGTTGGATTCACCATCTGGACCAAGGAGGTAGCCCCACCCTTACTGTTTTTCTTTCCTTTTTGTGAAAGATAGCACATATTTGCAGCCAAAAAGCTCTATGGGCCCAGTTCTTGGCTGTAGAATTATAAAAGTCTAATGGATTTATTTCATTTAGTTCAGCCTCTACCTGCTGCAGTCCAACCTGGCAAGCTTTCTGCTAAAATGGTTGATCGGATCTATAATTCAAGTGTCTAATCCCCTGTCGAGCAACACACTTAGTCCTGTTTCGAGAGTAAACTATCTGGACAGGTGGAGAATCTTTCAAATCAAGTGCTATTTTCTTTCTGCTGACCACAATCTTTTTCAATTTATCTCCCTCCTCTCACATTTTATTAAAGGTAGCCAAAAAAAAATGCTACCTAAATGCTTTGCTTATAAAACATCTTCTCTAAATATCAGGTTCATCACTTAAAAGTTCCACTTTCCACTCAACAGAACACAATTCTGCCAAGTCCTCTACCACTTCATGACAAATATCACTGTGTTAGTTAGCTAGTGCTGCTTGAACAAACTACCACAAATTAAGTGGCTCAGAGGGAAACTTATTGTCTCAAATTTGGAGGCTAAAAGTCCAAAATAAGAATATCGACAGTGTTGATTTTTCCCTTTGTTTTCAAATTTTATTTTGGATTCAGAGGGTACGTGTGCAGGTTTGTTACATGGATACATTGTATAACGTTAAACATTGGGTTATAGATGATCCTGTCACCCAGGTAGTGAGCATAGTGCCCAATAGGCAGTTTGTCAGCCTATGTTCCCCTCCCTTCTTCCCTCCTCTAGTAGTCCCCAGTGTCTATTGCTTCTGTTATGTCCATGTGTACTAAATGCTTAGCTCCCACTTATAAGTGAGAACATGTGGTATTTTGTTTTCTGTTCTTAGAATAATTTGCTTAGGATAATGGCCTCCAGCTGCAAAGGACATGATTTTGTTCTTTTTATGACTAAGTAGTATTCCATGGTTTACATGTACTGCATTTTCTTTATCCAGTCCTCCATTGATGGGCACCTAGGTTGATTCCATGGCTTTGCCGTCATGAATACTGCTGCAATGAACATATGACTGTACATGCCTTTTTGGTATAATGATCTAAGTTCCCTTGCATGTATACCCAGTAATGGGATTGCTGGGTCGAATGGTAGTACTGTTTTAAGTTCTGTTTTCTCCATTTTGTAGTTCTGTTTTAACTTTTAGAGAAATCTACAAACTGCTTTCCACAGTGGCTGAACTAATTTGCATTCCCACAAATGGTATGTAAGCATTCCTTTTTTTCTGTAGCCTCTCCAGTATCTATTGATTTTTGACTTTTTAATAATTGCCATTCTGACTCCATAAGATGGGATCTCACTGTGGTTTAATTTGCATTCTCTAATGATTAGTGATGATGAGTATTATTCTGTATGATTGTTGGCCACTTGTATGTCAGAAGTGTCTGTTCATGTCTTTTGCTCATTTTAAAATTTGATTGTTTGTTTTTTGCTTATTGATTTATTTAAGTCCCTTGTGGATTCTGGATATTAGACCTTTGTCAGATGGATAGTTTGTGAATATTTTCTCCCATTCTGTAAGTTGTCTGTTTACACTGTTGAATATATATATATATATATATATATATATATATTATATATATATTTGCCACGCAGAATCTCTTTAGTTGAATTAGGTCCCAGTTGTCAATGTTTGGTTTGTGGCAATTGCATTGGGGGACATAGCAATAAATTCTTTTCTAAAGCCAATATCAGGAAGAGTATTTCCTACATTTTCTTCTAGGATATTTATAATTTGAGGTCTTATATTTAAATGTTTAGTCCATCTTGAGATAATTTTTGAACATAGTGAAAAATAGGGGTCCAGTTTCATTCTCTTGCATATAACTAGCAAGTTACCCCAGCACCTTTTATTGAATAAAATTATCCTTTACTCATTTTTGTCAACTTTGTCAAAGATCAGGTTGTTGTAGATTTACAGTTTCATTTCCAGGTTCTCTATTTGGTTTCATTGGTCTTTTTGACCACTTTTGTACCAGTATCATGCTGTTTTGGTTACTGTAGCCTTATAATATAGTTTGATGTTGGGTAACATGATGCATCTAGCTTTGTTCATTTTGTTTAGGATTGTTTTGCCTATTAAGTCTCATTTTTGATTCCATAATTTTTAGAATAGCTTTTTTACTAATTTTGCAAAAAATGATGCTGGTATTTTCATAGGAATACCATATAATCTGTAAGTTGCTTTGGGCAGTATGGTTATTTGAACAATATTGACTTTTCCAACCCATAAGCCTGGATTACTTTTTTTATTTATTTGTGCCGTGTCTGATATATCTCAGCAGTGTTTTTCTTTCTTTAGAGATCTTTCACCATCTCAGATGTATCCCTAGGTGTTTCAATTTTTTTTTTTTTGCTATTGTAAATGGAATTATGTTCTTGATTTGGCTGCCAGCTATAATGTTGTTTATGTATATAAATGCTATTGATGTTTGTACATTGATTGTGTAACCTGAGATTTTACTGAAGTAATTTATCAGTTCTAGGCATGTTTTGATAGAGTCTATAAGGTTGTTTCTTCTGAGGGCTGTGAGAAAATAATCTATTCTAGGCATCTCTTTTTGGCTCAAAGATGACTATTTTCCCCCTATATCTCTTCACACTGTCTTCCATTAATTTATATCTGCGCTCAAATTTCCTGTTCTTACAAGGCCACTAATCAGATTGAGGCCAAACCCAATGATCACACTTTAATTGATTATCTTTGTAAAGGCTTATCTCCCAATAAAGTCACATTCTGAGGTACTGGGGATTACAATTTAAACATATAAATGTTAGGGAACACAGTTCCATTTACAACATCAATAACAATTAGAGACAATAGTCACTGTGATTTTTGTCTCTACTAATTTGACATCAACACTACATAGTAACTATAAAGTGTGCATGAAGCCAGACTGTCTTGGCATATTCCTGTCCCACTGTATCTTGAGATGCGACTTTTGGCAAGTAATTTTGTGCCTCTAGGAACTGTTCAACATAACAGATAAATAGTTTCTTAACTGTTTTGTTATGTACTAAATGAAGTAATATTATGAAGTCCTTCAAGAAATGCTTGACACATAGTTAATGACATACATTGGTTTTTACACATAAGGAGTTAGATAAAGGAATTATTAGATATTTTTTTAAAAAATAATGCATGATATCTACCAGCTTTGTCTTTCCTATGGTAGCTCCTCTTTACTGATGTTGCCCCTTGTTAATCAATTTTAATAGAAAAACTGATTAAGGCACTCTTCATTCACTACCAGAAAAAAAAGGGAGCAGACAATAATTTGGATCTTAAAAATTTGAGTCTTAAGACACATAAAATGATAATAGCTAGATTCTTGGATAACCTCAATGGTCATTGAAAATCTGCTGCTAAGAAACAGTAATATTTTCTACTTCTTTTCTCCTTGAAGCAGGTCTTACAACAATTTCCTCAGTTTGGAGACCTGCCTTTTTTTTTTTTTAATAAAGATCCCAAAAAGACCTATAAGTCTAGCAAACAGAACCCATTTCAAGTTACATAATAAGAATCTTTCATTCTTGATTAATTACAGTTTGGTCCTTTAAGAAATTAAGTTTCAGTACTCTTAGAAATGTATTATGTTGCTATGGTCGGAATATGTCACTTAAAATTGTTGCTGAATTTCTCAGTCTGTAGAACTGTAAGAAATAAATTTCTTTTGTTTATAAGTCACTCAGTTTGTAGTATTTTTTAATAGCAGCCCAAACAGACTAAAACATGTAGTGTGACAATGCAAATGGATATAAACATGTCAATGATGTTCCAAGTCTCTCTTGAATGTTATTATCCCAAAGGAAGCTTGACATAACTTGTAACACATGCTATTTAAGAGCAATCTATGATTTCCAAAAACCTGGATGACTGGGTTCAGGGCCAAAGTGGTAGAGGTGTGAGCGATGTACATTCCAACTGTTGCTAATAAACCACTTTCAAAATGTTAGCTTGGCATTACTGAAAACTCAGAGAATAATGTGAGAGACTGAAGTGGCCATATGGGACTCTTTATCCAGCTATATTTAAAGATACAAAAGGGGGTTTTATATTTAGTTAAGTTGGTAAACTCCATGAAAAAGAAATATGTATGTTGCAGTAGAATAAGGACATAGAGAATCATGAATCGAATTGTGGAAATCCCAGAATAGGTTTTGTTTAAATTTTTAGTGGTAAAAAATTCCAAAATTACTTCTATCTTATTTTTGAAAAACACCAGAAACACAAACCCATAAATTATTAATAGTTGGGTCAGTAATCTGGGCAAAAATAAATAAATAAATAAATGCTTTCTATCTGAAATGCAAGTGATAATAAGGCAATGACAAGATGGCTGATGAAGAAACCTAAGTAGTGGCTACAACCTCTTGATCAGTTAAAAATAAGTGCTGTATATACTCTATAAATTTCCATCATCTTGTCCATATGTCTGTTTATCTAATTACTTATTTTCTCTTCTTTGCTCTAACTAATGTAATGTGAAATTTATACCTGTATATGAAAGTTTTTAGTTAAACTTTGCACTTGCTTAAGAATTTGTAGAACATAGAAAAGTTATTGGGACAGAACTAAGTAACATAATGAAATTATTCAGATATTCTAGTACCCAGATGTCTAATAGTATCTCCTTTGGATTTAATATCTAGAAATTTCTAGTCTCCACTGGGAAGGATTATTGTTTCCAATCATATAGTTGTATTTTCTTAAGTAGTTTGATTGTATTAACAGAAATAAATGGGTGCATACACTGAGCAAACAAAGGGAAAGATATAGTTATTGGTTAATTTTAGCTATCTAATATCCTTTCACTTGGTGATTTGGGTTTTATTCAGTATGTAGCTCTGATGAAATTGCCAATAAAAGGACCAAGCTTAACTGACCACAAGAGGTAATATGGAATCCATACTATCATATTCCCATTTTCTGAAAACTTAACCATGAGTTGGGGCTTCAAGGACAGGAGGCCTCTGACATTGGATTATCTGATGGCACAACACCAAAGAGACATTCTACACTGGTTTGAGCTGAGAGCAATGGACCTGAGACCATTCTTGAAACCAGGTATACTGGGTAATCATTTGATTTTTTTTTTTTGCTACTCAATGTCATATTACTAAATCATTTATTCATGTTTAATTATGTAAGCAAATATTTCTATTGCTTATAATTAAGAATTCTTAGGATATAAACCTAAAAAGAAAATAATTTTAAAAAATAAAATATTGACTTTCAGAAAATTCAAAAACATACAGATTTACAATTATATATTTATTTATCAATAAATAAGAAAGCATGAACCATAATCATAGTAAAAGCTCAGAGATAATGGGTAATTTCTACAGGTAAGAGTTATTAACTAAAAAATACACGCATATTTTATTATAATTCACAATAAAATCAGATGTTTTTATTTATATATAATACTATATAACTGATTTCAAATTAAGCTCAATCAGAGCTCAAAAAAGTGGTTAATGGTTAGTTAAACCATGATATGTATTACCAATATGTTATAATAATGTCAAAATATAGGTATTGCCTTAATCAAATATGTAAAGATTCCCTCATGAAATCAAATTTCTCAAATAATGTTGGTATAGAATGCTTAATAAGAACATTGAAGGTGATTTACAACTTGAATAGTTTCACTTTTTTTAACAATTAAGTTTCTTAGCAAACATGGAAAGTGGAATGCATGAGTAGGTAATATTGAGAATACATTTCAGAGATAGAAACCCATTCTGAAGCAAGGAGCACTTTGTTGATTACAGTAAAAGTTATGTCAGATACAATGTTTGGAATGATGGCCATCATGACAGTGTTGAAATTATTAAACATTTTTACAAGGTGCCTGGGACTCTACTAAGTCATTGTATTAGTCTGTTTTCATGCTGCTGATAGAGACTTACCTGAGACTCGGGGGGGAAAAAAAAGAGGTTTAATTGGACTTACAGTTCCACATGGCTAGAGAGCCCTCAGAATCATGGCAGGAGGTGAAAGGCACTTCTTTCATGGCAGCAGCAAGAGAAAAATGAGGAAGAAAAAGCAGAAATCCCCAATTAGCCCATCAGATCTTGTGAGACTTATTCATTTTCATGAGAATAACATGGGAAAGACCAGCCCTCATGATTCAATTACCTCCCTCTGGGTCCCTGCCACAACATGTGGGAATTCTGGGGGATACAATTCAAGTTAAGATTTGGGTTGGGACACAGCCAAACAATATCAGCCATTTATGAGTTTATTCTTATTTAATTTTAATAAAACTCCTACTAGATGAGGATATATTTTTGGAGAATGTGTGTATAGAGCAGAAAACCAGAAAGTATTTGCAAGACTTATCTTAAGAGTACAGGGTAAAGGTTTTCATTTTCATTCCCTAAAATGATGCTGCACACCATGGAAATTGGTCTCAGTTATATAGACAGAGCCATGAGGATTAAAAATATTTATGGGCAAAGAAACCAGGCTGAATTTTATAGTTTTGCTTTAGTCACATCCTAAAAGTTAAGTGTGATGATGTTCTTTATTTTTTTTTTTGAGATGGAGTTTCACTTTTATTGCCCAGACTGGAGTGCAATGGTGCGACCTTGGCTCAACGCAACCTCCACCTCCCAGGTTTAAGCGATTCTCCTGCCTCAGCCTCCTGAGTAGCTAGGATTACAGACATGCATCACCACACTTGGCTAATTTTGTATTTTTAGTAGAGATGGGGTTTCTCCGTGTTTGTCAGGCTGGTCTTGAACTCCTGACCTCAGGTGACCCGCTCACCTTGCCCTCCCAAAGTGCTGGGATTACAGGCATGAGCCACCATGCCAGGCCAAGATTAATGATTTTCACTTGACTGAGAAATGTAACACAGCAGGCAAGCTGTTGAATTTTGCATAAATTAAAGCATATTTTTGCTCTTCTAAGCCATACCTGTGCATATAGTTAAGTTTTTCAAGTAATTACTTCCAGGTGCTTGCCTATAGGAATTCATTGCAATGCAATGAAATCAGAGTAATAAACTCATCAGCAAAAATTAACCCATAGGCATGTTACAGAGACACGTATATTTAAATGACATCAGTATTATAATTTGTGGATTGTAGATGTTTATGTTCATGATGAAGACAATCTCCTCCTAGGTAATTAAGAAGATCTACATACAACTAGGTATATTTGACTTTATCCTAAGCTCATTGGACGATTTCATATGCCCAATTTTTAAATGGGGCTTTTAGATTTTTACTATTAAACATATAGAAATCTTTATGATTTGATTGTCCCATCATTCTAGTTAAGTAAAATACAGTGCAACTTCCTTTTTACTATCTGTTCATCTTGATTTCAGGCTCTGTGAAGAAAATTTAAATTGAATATTAAACATTAGTTTTGGTGAAAAGAACTGAAATATTTCCTATTTTAGCGTTTTTTTAAAAATATTGTCTTAAATTGCTGAGTTTACTTTAAATCACATATAAGAATAACAAATTTCCATCCATTTCAAGTTCTTATCTATGGTACTTAGAGTTGTTGCATAATATTTTGATGATTTTAAGAGTTTACAGAGACTTTATATTGCTATTTATGTTAGAACAAAGAAAAGCATTTTATTTCAAGCAGCAAACATTTCATTGAGCACCTATTGATATTTATTAAATTCCTGTGATATAAGTATTGTCAGTAGCAGGGAATGCCACTCATAGAAACATGTAAGATCTATGTAAATAAGTATAGAAATATGAGTAAATAAGACTAAAATTATATACCTATATATTTACATATATATAGCCATTTTTTAAAAATATCTTTTGTCATATATTTTGGGCTTGTGTTTTATTTTTGCTCAAATCATTATGTTATTCTTATAAAACAGTACCATTGAGCAACATTCAGGTAGAAAGTCAACTTTAGCAGGATTATTTTCCTTTTTTTTCAGCTCTATTTTCACTTACACATAGTTAGGAGCATTACAAGAAATAAGGAATGCTTAGTTGAACAAAATCCCTCCAGAAAACTTAAAAAGAATTACAAATACATGCTAGAAACACAAATGATTCTTAAATTTGTGTGAAAAAACCGTCTAAATTTAGAGTTTAAAAATCTCAGAAAAGTAGAATTTTTTAAATTTCAAAGACATTTGAAATTAGATGAAGTTACATATTGAATTACAATAGATTTGGAGGGAAGATTTAGATTCTACCTGTTATAGCATTAATGTATTTTAAGAAAAGCATGTGTTTAAAACTTACTTACCAATGCAACAGTGTTGGAAGGTGGAGGCTAATCAGTTTTTCGACTATGAGGGCCCCACACTCATGCATGGATTGATTTCAGTTATAAAAGTGCTTGAGTCTATGAGTTCAACCACTTTCTCTCAGGCTCACTCTTTCTTTGCCCTGACACCATCAGATGAAACAGCAAGAAGGCACTCACCAGATGTGGGCCCATGATCTTGTACTTCCCAACATTCAGAACTGTTAGTCAAAGAAATTTCTGTTTATTTTAAAAGTCTGTGCTACTCTGTTAGAGCAGCATGAAACAGACAAAGACATCATCAGTGCATCACATATCAGTGACCCCTTATTTGTAAATTTGGTGGATATTATTTTTGAAAAAAAAATTGAGGCCACTATACAGACAACATCACTTAGGTATTATGAATAATTAGGCAATCTGAGAGAACCATCAATTCATAAAGAAACCTTACATAAGGCAGCCTTTTTTAAGCATTATGGTAACACAAATATATGGAAATATTCTTGAAAGGACTCACTGATAGAGAGTATTGGGAGTTATTTTGCAGGAAGCTAACAACAACACAAAAATCCAAAAGCAAATGGGACTGCAGTCCTGAGCACCTTGGAGTGTGGTGGCCAAGAACTTGAATTTCTGCGTAGTGTAACAGAAGAGGGAATACACAAAATACAGAGGCATGGAATCAGAAAGCCAGTTTCAGGGAAGTAGGAAATTACAAGTGCAAGAAGACGGAGTAACAGCTTGATCTAAATTTGCATTTACAAGGGTTTGGTAAATTTGCATTTACAAGGGTTTGGAGCACAGATCTTCATAGCAACACTGAAGTTAATGATATCAATCATTTGTACATCAGCAAATGATTGAGCTGGGTCTAAAATTGCTAAAAACTAAAATGTGTGAAGAGCAGTTTACAATTTCCTAGATTGATGGGGATTTCCACTACTTGGCTACCAGGAGCAAAATGTTTGGTAAAAAACCTTCCACAAGTTAGACTCTTTGACATTTATAGGTTAAAATAAACCACAATTTATCAGTTGCTAATCATGTACAACAAAAGCAATCCAGAACTCAGCATAAAAATAGATATTTATTATCATGCTCACTGGAAAGCACACCAACTGGGAAATCTGTGTGTGATATTTTAGATTTACAGGTGCAATGGCCTGGCTCTACTTCAAGCATCAGTTCTAAGAATAAGTTGGGGTATTGTTGTTCCAGGTGGCTTTTACTCTGGAATCAGGGGGTAACATGAGGAATGTTCTTACCGCAGCAATGGTAAACACAAGAAGGCAAGTAGAAACATATGCTTCAAAAAGACTTAGAATAGACACACTATCATTTCATCTACCAACAACTGGGAAAAACTAGTCAAAGGCCAAGGCATCTATAAAAGTAATGGGAATATATAGTATGTCTCTTACTAGTATCACTTCAGTTATATAATAAATGACCTACATATAGGTAAAGATTTAGAACAATAATTCAATCAACCACCTACCACTTCCCAAATATTAACAAATTTTGTGACAATCAAGACATTGTAAGAAAATATCAGAAAATAATTCAAATAAAATTAAACTTAAGAACTACAGAAGTTGTGTTATAGTCAGAATGTTTTATCTCCCCAGATTCATATGTTGAAACTTAATATCCAATACAGTAGCATTAAGAGGGACTTTAGGAGATTAGGGCATGAGGACAGAGTCCTCATGAATGGGATTAACTTCCTTATAAAGGAGGCCCGCGGGTGCTCATTCACTCCTTCCCCCACGTGAGGAAACATAGAAGGCACCATCATTGAGCAAAAAGCCCTCAGCAGACCTTGAGTCTTCTGGTGCCTTTTCCTTAAAAGTGCCAGCCTCTAGAATTGTAAGAAATAAATGTCTATTGTTTAGAAACTGTCCAGTTCATGACATTTTTGTTGCAACAGCAAAAATAAACTAAGATATGCTATATTTGTTAGGTTCAGAAAATAAAATTATTCTGTATAAACATGTTTAAATAAACAACAGATAAAATTACAAAGGCAAGTAAATGCTAAGAAACTGTCAGTAACGATGTGTTAGACTTGAAAAAATTAATGAAATATCTAGAAAAACACCACATAACTTTTGCCAAAAGTCAATGGATGAGTGAAAAACTATAGAAAGAATTAATATGGAAGAAATATATAAGACATTTATTTATACGGCATTATAAAGAGATAAGAATATCAAAAACAAAATAAGAGAGGCTAATTATAAAGAGGAAAGAATCAGAAGTGTCATCATTTATCTGAGAGAAGAAAGTGAGAAAATGAAGTGAAAAACGAAAGAGAAAATGGTTATGGATTATCCAAATTGGTTCAAAATGTAAATTTACAGATCTAGTAAAAATATTGCCTCAAAGGTAGGATAAGATAAATAATAATCACTAATATCTGTATTATGAGTCTTCTGAAAATTAAGATAATTTGAGACAGAGATGATTTTGAAATCAGTCACAGGAAAAGACTTTATTAGAAAAATTATAGTTATAATGACATCATGTTTGGCAACAAAAACAAATAATGAGAGCCAAAAAGTAGTAAAATAATATTTCAAAAGTGAAGGTAAAAATGACTTTTATAATTGTATATCCAGTAATATCATTCTTAAAAATTAAATGATATGAAAGTATTTTTAGATACATCAAGTTTGTCACTGAAATATTTATTCTAAATGAACTGCTGAAGGACAAGCATCAAGAAAAAGAAGATATGACTAAAATTGTCTAAGACAGAAGAACATATAATTTTTTAAAAGTTTTTGTTTTATTGGGTTTTTTAATGTTTAATTTTTATTTTTAAGTTTGTATTAAAAAGGTTTAACTGTTGAGGGTTAAAAAAAAAGATCAGAATCAAAAGATTCTACCAATATGTTTATATATGTCTGTGTGTATATGTTTAAAGGAAGGAAATCTTTTCATATGATAAAATAACTAGAAATCTGTAGTTCTAATATTGCCTTAACACACATACACACAGACACATGTAAACATATATGTGTTTAATTTGTCAATATTTTCTTTTACTTAAAGTATCACAGGGGACACTTCAAGTAAAAGAAAATTTCTCAACAAATTAAACAGAATTAATCAGAGCAAAGAACAATTCATGAATTGAGACAGCACTCACGACCAGTAGATGTACAGAGAGCTCTTCCCAGCAGTGTGAGTGGTGAGCTTTGATAGTTCAACACTGCAGCAAAATGGAGAAATCATTGGATTGTCTGCAGCTAGGAATGTGGTTTATTTGTGCAGGATGTGAGGAGGCGTTTATCTTATTTGACCATCATGTGATCAGTTGGCTTCCTAGGATTGGTGGAAGCTCCATTGTTAATGATTGTATGAAAAGTGGGCTGTGTATTAGTGCATTTTCATGATGCTTGTAGAGACATACATGAGACTGGGAAGAAAAAAAGATTTAATTGGATTTACACTTCCACGTGGCTGGGGAGGCCTCAGAATCATGGCAGGAGGCAAAGGCACTTCTTACATGGAGCAGCAAGAGAAAATGAGGAAGATGAAAAAGCGGAAACCCTGATAAATCCATCAGATCTCGTGAGACTTATTCACTACCACTAGAATAGTATGGGGGAAACTGCCTCCATAAATCAAATTATCTCCCACCAAGTCCCTCCCACAACATATGGGAATTATGGGAGTACAATTTAAGATAAGATTTGGGTGGGGAAACAGAGCTAAAATATATCATTCCATCCCTGGCCCCTCCAAATCTCACGTCCTCACATTTCAAAACCAATCATACCTTCCCAACAGTCCCTCAAAGTCACAACTCATTTCAGCATTGACCCAAAAGTCTACAGTCCAAAGTCTCGCCTGAGACAAGGCAAGTCCCTTCTGCCTATGAGCCTGTAAAATCAAAAGCAAGCTAGTTACTTCCTAGATACAATGGGGGTACAGGTATTGGGTTCCAAATGGGAGAAATTGGCCAAAACAAAGTGGTTACAGGGTCCATGCAAGTTCAAAATCCAGTGGGGCAGGCAAATTTTAAAGCTCCATAATGATCTCCTTTGACTCCAGGTCTCACATCCAGGTCATGCTGATTTAAGACATGGGTTCCCATGATCTTGAGCAGCTCTGCCTTCGTGGGTTTGCAGGGCACAGCCTCTCTTCTGGATGCTTTCATGGGCTGGCATTGAGTGTCTGTGGCTTTTCCAGGTGAACGGTGACAACTGTTGGTGGATCTACCATTCTGAGGGCTGGAGAACGGTGGCCCTCTTCTCACAGCTCCGCTAGTTGGTGCCCCAGTAGGGATTCTATTTGGGGGCTCCAACTCCATATTTCTCTTCTGCACTGCCCTAGCAAAGGTTCTCCACGAGGGCTCTGCCCCTGCAGCAACTTCTTCCTAGGCATAGAGGCGTTTCCATACATCTTCTGAAATCTAGGCAGAGGTTGCCAAACCCCAATTCTTAACTTCTGTGCACTTGCAGGCTCAACACCACGTGGGAGCTGCCAAGGCTTGGGGCTTGCACCCTCTGAAGCTATGGCCCAAACTCTACATTGTCCCCTTTCCGTCGCAGCTGAAGTGGATGGGATGCAGGGAACCCAGTCCCTAGGCTGCACACTCACAGTGACCCTGGACCTGGCCCAAAAAACCATTTTCTCCTAGGACTCCAGGCCTGTGGTGGAATGGGCTGCCATGAAGACCTCTGATGTGCCCTGGAGACATTTTCCCCATTGTCAGGAGGGTTAACATCAGGCTCCTTGCTACTTATGCAGATTTATACAGCTGGCTTGAATTTTTCCTCAGAAAATGGGTTTTTCTTTTCTATCACATTGTCAGCCTGCAAATTTTCCAAACTTTTATGTTCCGCTTCCCTTATAAAACTGAATGCCTTTAACAGCACCCAAATCACATCTTGAATGCTTTGCTGCTTAGAAATTTCTTTGGCCAGATACCCTAAATCATCTCTCACAAATTCAAAGTTCCACAAATTTCTAGGGCAGGGACAAAGTACTGCCAGTCTCTTTGAGTAACCTTTGCTCCAGTTCCCAACTAGTTCCTCGTCTCCATCTGAAACCATCTTGACCTGGAGTTTATTATCCATATTGATATCAGGCTTTTGGGCAAAGCCATTCAACAAGTCTTTAGGAAGTTCCAAACTTTCCCACATTTTCCTGTCTTTTTCTGAGCCCTCCAAACTATTCCAACCTCTGCCAGTTGCCCAGTTCTAAAGTCATTTCCATATTTTCGGGTATATTTTCATCAATGCACCAATCTACTCATACCAATTTACTGTATTAGTCAATTTTCATGCTGCTGGTAAAGACATACCTGAGACTGGGAAGGAAAGGAGGTTTAATTGGACTTACAATTCTACGTGGCTGGGGAGGCCTCAGAATCATGGCAAGAGGCAAAAGGCACTTCTTACATGGTGGCAGCAAAAGAAAATGAGAAAGATGCAAAAGTGGAAACCCTTGAAAAAATCATCAGATTTCATGAGACTTATTTTGATTAGCAAAATGACCTCCAGTTCTATCCATTTTGATGCAAATTACAGTTTCATTCTTCTTTATGACTAAATAACACTTCATTGTGCATATATACTACATTTTTTAATCCGCTAATCTATTGATAGGCACCTAGGTTGATTCCCTATTTTGGCTACTGCAGATGGTGCTGCAATAAACATGAGAGTATAGATATCTCTTAGATATATTGGTTTCCTTTCTTGTGGATATATACTCAGTAGTGGAATTTCTGGATCATTTGAGAGATCTATTTTTAGTTTTTTGAGGAACCTTCATACTGTTCTCCATAGTGTCTTTAGTTTTCCGAGGAACCTTCATGCTGTTCTCCATAGTATCTTTCCCAGACACTCCATACTGTCTTTTCCTAGACAGTAAATGTACCAGTAACAGTGTATGAGGGTACTCCTTTCTCCACATCTTTGCTGGCATTTATTATTGCCTATCTTTTTGATATAAGCCATTTTAACTGGTGTGACATAATATTGCATTGTAGTTTTGATTTGCATTTCTCTGATGTTTAATGTTGAATATTTTTTTTAAATACTTGGTGGCCATTAGTGTGTTTACTTTTGAGAAGTTTCTTTTCAGACCTTTAGCCCATTCTTAAATTGGATTGTTTATTTCTTGCTATTGAGTTGTCTAAGCTTCCCATATTTCCTGGTTATTAATCCCTTGTTAGATGTTTGTAAATATTTGCTACCATTCTGTGGGTTGTCTACTCATTTTGTTGTTTCTTTTTCAGTGCAGAAGAATTTTAGTTTTATTTAATCTCAACTGTCTATTTTTGTTTTGCTTGCCTGTGTCTTTGAGTTATTACACAAAAAAATTTTGCCCAAAACATTGGAGCATTGTCTGCAATATTATCTTCTAATAGTTTCATAGTTTCATAGTTTCAGGTCTTATATTCGAGACTTTAATTCATTTTAACTTGATTGTTGTGTATGGTGAGAGGTAGCAGAGTAGTTCAATCTTTTGCACATAGTTGTCCAGTCTTCCCATCACCATTTATTGAAAAGACTGTCCTTTCTTCATTGTAACTTCTTGGTTCCATTGAAGACTACAAGTTGGTTATAAATTTGTGGATTTATATCTGAGTTCTCTATTCTGTTATTTTGAACTATGTATCTGTTTTTATGTGAGTACCATACTGTTTTGGTTACCATAGCTTTG
The DNA here is from genome assembly GCF_028885625.2 of Pongo pygmaeus. Taxonomy (NCBI): domain Eukaryota; kingdom Metazoa; phylum Chordata; class Mammalia; order Primates; family Hominidae; genus Pongo; species Pongo pygmaeus. The sequence continues at coordinate 12,181,831 of NC_085930.1, read as the reverse complement.
TAATAAAGTTTGAAGCCAGGAAATTTCATATCTCCAGTTTTGTTCTTTTTGCTCAGGATTGCTTTCACTATTTGGAGTCTTTCGTGGTTCCACATAAATTGTAGAAGATTTTTTTCTATTTCTGTGAAGAATGTTATTTGTATTTTGGTAGGAATTATACTGAATCTGTAGTTTGTTTTGGGTACTATTGTTATCTTATCAATATAAATTCATACAATCCATGAGCATGACCTATCTTTTCTATTTTTGACTTCTATTTATTTCATCAGAGTTCTGTGAAATTTTTTTATATGGATCTTTCATTTATTTCATTGGATTGATTCTTAGGTATTTTATAACATATTTATTGCAGCTATTGTAAATGGGATTGCTTTCTTGATTCTTTTCAGATTGTTCATTGCTGGCATATATAAAGGTGACTGATTTTTGTATGTTGACTTTGTATCCTGCAATTTTACTGAATTTGTTTAACAGTTCTAACAGTTTTTTTGGTGGAGTCTTTACTAAATTTCTTTACCTATTTATCCATTGATGGCCATATATATTTATTCTATATTTTTGCTGTAGATAAAAGTATAGTTTTTTTTGACGTACTGATTTCATTTTTTTTTTTTTTTTGGATAAATACCCAGTGGTGAAATTGCTGGATCATGTCATAATTTTATTTTTAAGTTTCTGAAGAAACTTCATACTATTGGTACAACCATAATGGATGTACCAATTTATATTCCTAACAATAGCATATAAGTGTTTCCTTTTCTCTACATTTGTTATTATTCTATATTTTGATAATAACCATTCTAATTGGAGTGAGATGATATTTCCTTGTGCTATCTCACTGTGGTCTAATTTCATTTTGGTTTGCATATACCTAATGATTAGTGATATATAAATTATTTAGCCACTAAAGCATTTAGGGTAGAGTCAGCTATAGCAGCTGATATTTGAGACAGAGTTCTAATTATAATCTCATTTACATTTATGCTAAGCAACGGAAGGAACATTAAAACAAAGATGTCCTTTTAGAGGAGTTTATGCCTGCTGACAAATTACTCTTTATTCTATAGTTCAAATTATAAGGTATTGACCAATATTCGGTTTCTATTTGAATATGGAATAATCTAATTCAAATCTACATTGAGCTCTAAAATAAGAAAATACCACTGACCGAGACAGGATTTGCTTATCTGTATGTTACCATCTATAGATAGAAGCAAATCCTTGAGGATTTCATCAGACAGTAACTGTGGGATGCTTTCTTGTATTTGGGGTCACGAATAGGGAAATGCAAAGGCTCCATAATTAAATCATTGTATGGTTAGAGGCTACTGACAGTTAAAGGATTAAGGTAATACATTTGTCCACAAATTGTCAAATTATCTTTCACTTTGGTTTACTTACTCAATTTATGGAATAATTTACCTGAAAAACTCTCCCTATAGGTTTCTCCTACTGTTAGATTTAAAAAAGGAATCTTAATACATGGACCTAAAAGTCTAACCCTACAGAAAGAACTAGATGTTCAATTTGAACAAGTAGTTGTCCTTGGAGGATCAATTAAATTTTTTACAGGTGAACCAGAGGATCTTTAACTTATTGTAGGAATTTAGATTTCGCTTGACATATTCAACATTCAGTTAAGTTTTCTGCACAAGCTATCAATCGTGAAATCATAATCATAGTATTATTTTGTCACACTAAACAGAAAGAAGGTACAGGGAAAAGAGGAGAAGGGAATACAGTTTTTAGTATTGTTAGTGAAGTCTTGATCCATAATCTTGGGGAAGTTGTTTGTGTCTAGTATGGCATCTGCTTGTGGGAAGAAACCTCTCTCGTTGCCAATTTTACCTTAAGTTATCCAACAGGCGCACAGTTTGTCTTAATCCATCTGTGATGCTACAACAAAATACCTTAAACTGGGTAATTTATAAACAGCAGAAATGTATTTTTTATAGTTCTGGAAAACAAAAAGTTCAAGATCAATGTGCTAGCACTGATGTTTTATGAGAACTGCTCTTTGATTCCAAGATGATGCCTCGTGTCTTCACGTGGCAGAAAAACAAGAGAGCTCTCCCTTTAACCATGAGCCTTTTTAAAAGGATGCTAATCCCAATTACGAGAGTAGAACCCTCATGAATTAATCACCTCATTAAGGCTACACCTCTTAATGCTGTAGCATTGAGGATTAAATTTCAACATGAATTTTAGAGGAGCACAATTATTCAAACCATTGCAGGTCCCAAAAGTATGGAGGGTCCCTACTGACTTAAGAAATGTGGACCCAAGACATGAGGCCCTGCAGTTTTGTTGCAATGTGGGTGCTGAGAAAAACTATGTATGGTGCCTTCCAGTGAGGCTCAAGGGCAGCTTTTCTCTGGTGTTATTTTTAGAAACCCCAATTTCCAGGTTTGAGATTATTAAAGTCCTGGTTCTCTTCAATTGGTGGGTCACAAAAGGGCACATTTTACCTGGTAAAAATATGCTTTGGCATAATGCCATTAAAGCCCTGCAATATTGAGTCATATTAAACTTTATAAGAGCAGAACACATATAAGATTCTAATATAAGTGGCACAGATTTTCCTATATATGAAATCTATATAGGACACATTTAACTATTTCGTAATGGATCAAGGTGTGTTTTTCAGTGTGTGTAGATCTGATTGAGATAAAGGCCGATGGTAATGTCTTTGGCCAAGACAATTCCATCAATTCAGCGAACTTTGTCAGTTTCAGTTAAAAAAATCATTTTGTCTATTAATCCTCTTGGAAGATTAAGGATAATAAAAAACAATAGTGTCACCACTGTTTGCCTAATACTTTATTCTTTTATAACTTGTCCAGACAAATGAGTGCCTTTATTATTGGAGATTTCTCCAGGAATATCTTATACAGAAAACATTTCTCTAATAACCTTTTAGCTACTGTTATAGCATTAGCCTTCCTGCAAGGGAAAGCTTTTGTCTAAGAACAGATTACTATAGGAACATTTTGATATGTCACTCAGGGTGGCAATTGAATAAAATGTATTTGTCGGTGTTCAAATGATCTAGCAGGTGATGGTAATGTATCTCCTGCAGACTTTATTATCATGCCAGGATTATGGGTTTGACAAATGGTTGTAGATTACTTTAGCAATGTTTAGAACAGTCATCATACCATTTTAAAATAACTTTTACTATTCTATCTACACGATGATGAGTCATGGAGTGCAGAGGTTTTTAAAAATATAATTTAAGCTCTAAGAACACAGAAAAGGCAAGACCACTTTCCGAGCCCTCCATGAGTCCATGCTTAATATTAAATTTACATGCATTTGAATACCAGTTTTGTTTTTCAAATTAGGTATATAGCACTGTTTATTAAATAGGTTATCATCAGTGATTAGACTTAAATAAATCCTAAGGAGTTTGTTTCAATTACTTATCTTTAAAGTTTCAGTAGTGGCCAACTCAGCAGGTAAATGTGTCAGGAAATTTCTTTGGAATTAAATTTTGTTCTGATTGATGTTCGGTTAGCAATTTTTTGACCCAATCAGTTTCTTCATAAGAGTTCTGGGAATTTTCACCCAGGTCAATGGTATTATCTTAAAGTTATCAGCAACTTGTATTTGTCAGAGTCTTTTCCATGAATCTCCTTTAATATGAAACACTTTAGTTTTATAGTTGTTTGAAATAGCTTTCAGGAAAGTACCAGAGTAAAACAATGAGTTAATTGTAGTTAATTATCTGTAGAAGAAAAGACTTAAAATGACTACGGTAAAAGATCAAATGAGACTTCATTATAATGCAATTAAGAAGGAAATTTTGTTATTTCTATGGCACAAAATATTTCAAAGAAATTATTAAAATTGTGACTGCCAGAGTTATACCAGGACTATCAGATTTTTAGAAATTACATAGTTGCTAAAACACATATTAACATACTCATAAAATATGACTTTAAAAAGTTTCAGCATTACTTACTATTTGACAATTCTTCCCATGTGATTTAACATATCAAATACACCTAATTACTTTAACATCTCTCTTTTTATAAAGAGAAAAAACAACTTCATTTGAGATACTCCAGGGGCCCATCTGGATACTCCCTAAGTTAGTTCAAGGTCAAAAGGTCTTAATTTAGAATTTTATTTTTGAAAGTTGTCAAAAATGTCAAAAGGTTTAAAACACTTGATTTAAATAGGATCACATGGCTCTGTGAAAGCATATGTATTCAATTAACTAGAGTGGCAATTAAAAGACTTCAAAGGAAAATCCAGAAAGTTTCATAGCTGTAGGAAATTCTTAGCTCTTTTAACAGAAAGAACTCAGTTTTCTTAAGTAAATAAAAACCTACTAAATACAAATGATGCACAGAAAATTATCTCTATGAAACACAGAATCTTTGTTTCCTAGACCAATAATCTATAAAGATAAAACTTTCACAATTTCTTATTAAGGGCAGAAAATTACTTCAATAAAACCTTGTTATTTTAACAGAGTGGACCAAATTCTAGTTTTGCATCTATGTACTTCTGATATTAATTTTCAATATTGAAAGAAAAAAACAAATAAATAATTATTTTTAAATCTTAAGCAGCTTAATCACACATAAAATTACTTTTCCAAAATTTCTCCTAGTGAACAGAGGGGTGACTTGGAGTAGAATGGCGGGCAGGCTGGCCCTAAGCAGTTTCCAGCTTGACTTCTTCCTTTAGTTATTTGGAGGCCCCAAGATTTATTTTTCTTTCACAGAGGTTTTCAGAGGAGAAATATTGGAAAAGTAATTTTATGTGTAATTAAGCTGGTTAAGATATAAAATAAATGCATATCTGATTGCCTCTTTTGGAGAGGCGAATAAGAAACTCAAAAGAATGCAACCATTTGTCTCTTATCTACCTATGACCTAGAAAGCTGCTCCCCGCTTGGGTCTTTCCGCCTTTGCTTCAAGTTGTCCTGCCTTTCCAGACCAAACCACCGTTCATCTTATTTATGTTGATTGATGTCTCGTGCCTCCCTAAAACGTATAAAACCAAACTGTACTCTGACCACCTTGGTCGCATGTCATCAGAAGCCCCTGAGGTCGCATCACTGGTAGGCATCCTCAACCTTGGCAAAATAAACTTTCTAAATTAACTGAGACCTGTCTCAGATTTTTGGGGTTCACATTTTGGTAACCACAAAGGGATTCTGAGGGGAAATGCCCCTGACTTTGACAAATCTCCTATCAGTCTTGGTACCAGCATGAGACAACTTTATGGCTCAAATGAATAGGATGATTTGCTGAGCTCTGGGAGCACCTCCTCCAGAAAATCCTTGATCTCTCAAAATTTTGTCAAGATCTAAAGTTTATTTTGCTGTACAACTCCACTTCTACAGCATTTTTATAATCACTCGGTTTTCATCTTACACTTTTTTACTTTTTCTTTGTGGAGTAACCAGTCACTCTACTTAAAAACAAAGTTATTCTATACTTTCTTTAAAAGGTGAAAAAAACGTGATCTTGGTGGGTAAGCTTTTTGATGTACTGCTGGATTCAGTTTGCCAGCATTTTATTGAGGATTTTCACATTGATGTTCATCAGGGATGTTGGTCTAAAATTCTCTTTTTTTGTTGTGTCTCTGCCAGGCTTTGGTATCAGGATGATGCTGGCCTCATAAAATGAGTTAGGGAGGATTCCCTCTTTTTCTGTTGGTTGGAATAGTTTCAGAAGGAATGGTACCAACTCTTCTTTGCACCTCTGGTAGAATTTGGCTGTGAATTCATCTGGTCCTGGGCTTTTTTTTTTTTTTGGTTGGTAGGCTATTAATTATTGCCTCAATTTCAGAGCCTGTTATTGGTCTATTCAGGGATTCAACTTCTTCCTGGTTTAGTCGTGGGCGGGTGTATGTGTCTGGGAATTTATCCATTTCTACAAGATTTTCTAGTTTATTTGTGTAGAGGTGTTTATAGTATCCTCTGATGGTAGTTTGTATTTCTGTGGGATCTGTGGTGATATCCCCTTTATTATTTTTTATTGCATCTATTTAATTCTTCTCTCTTTTCTTCTTTATTAGTCTTGCTAACGGTCTATCAATTTTGTTGATCTTTTCAAAAAACCAGCTCCTGGATTCATTGATTTTTTGAAGGGTTTTTGTGTCTCTATCTCCTTCAGTTCTGCTCTGATCCTAGTTATTTCTTGCCTTCTGCTAGCTTTTGAATTTGTTTGCTCTTGCTTCTCTAGTTCTTTTAATTGTGATGTTAGGGTGTCAATTTCAGATCTTTCCTGCTTTCTGTTGTGGGCATTTAGTGCTATAAATTTCCCTCTACACACTGCTTTAAATGTGTCCCAGAGATTCTGGTACATTGTGTCTTTGTTCTCGTTGGTTTCAAAGAACATCTTTATTTCTGCCTTCATTTTGTTATTTACCCAGTAGTCACTCAGGAGCAGGTTGTTCTGTTTCCATGTAGTTGTGCAGTTTTGAGTGAGTTTCTTAATCCTGAGTTCTACTTTGATTGCACTGTGGTCAGAGGGATAGTTTGTTGTGATTTTTCTTCTACATTTGCTGAGGTGTGCTTTACTTCCAACTATGTGGTCAATTTTGGAATAAGTGTGATGTGGTGCTGAGAACATATATTCTGTTGATTTGGGGTGGAAAGTTCTGTAGATGTCTATTAGGTCAACTTGGTGCAGAGCTGAGTTCAAGTCCTGTATATCCTTGTTAACCTTCTGTCTCATTGATCTTTCTAATATTGACAATGGGGTGTTAAAGTCTCCCATTATTTTTGTGTGAGAGTCTAAGGGATGCAAGTCTGGTTCAACATATGCAAATCAATAAACATAATCCATGGCATAAACAGAACCAAAGACAAAAACTAGCTGATTATCTCAATAGACGCAGAAAAGACCTTTGACAAAATTCAACAGGCCTTCATGCTAAAAACTCTCAATAAACTTGGTATTGATGGAATGTATCTCAAAACAATAAGAGCTATTTATGACAAACCCACAGCCAATATCATACTGAATGGGCAGAAGCTGGAAGCATTCCCTTTGAAAACTGGCACAAGACAGGGATACCCTCTCTCACCACTCATATTCAACAGTGTTGAAAGTTCTGGCAAGGGCAATCAGGCTACAGAAAGCAATAAAGGGTATTTAATTAGGAAAAGAGAAAGTCAAATTGTCCCTGTTTGCAGATGACATGATTGCACATTTAGAAAACCCCATCGTCTCAGCCCAAAATCTCCTTAAGCTGAAAAGCAACTTCAGCAAAGTCTCAGGATACAAAATCAATGTGCAAAAATCACAAGCATTCCTATACACCAATAACAGACAAACACAGAGCCAAATCATGAGTGAACTCCCATTCACAATTGCTACAAACAGAATAAAATACCTAGGAATATAACTTACAAAGGATGTGAAGGACCTCTTCAAGGAGAACTACAAACCACTGCTCAACGAAATAAAAGACAACACAAACAAATGGAAGAACATTCTATGTTCATCATAGGAAGAATCAATATCATGAAAATGGCCATACTGCCCAAAGTAATTTATAGATTCAGTGCCATCCCCATCAAGCTACCAACGACTTTCTTCACAGAATTGGAAAAAACTCCTTTAAAGTTTACATGGAACCAAAAAAGAGCCCACATTGCCAAGAAAATCCTAAGCAAAAAGAACAAAGCTGGAGGCATCATGCTACCTGACTTCAAACTATACTACAAGGCTACAGTAATCAAAACAGCATGGTACTGGTATCAAAACAGAGATATAGACCAATGGAACAGAACAGAGGCCTCAGAAATAACACCACACGTCTATAACCATCTGATCTTTGACAAGCCTGACAAAAACAATAAATAGGGAAGGGATTCCCTATTTAATAAATGGTGCTGGGAAAACTGGCTAGCCATATGTAGAAAGCTGAAACTGGATCCCTTCCTTACACCTTATACAAAAATTAATTCAAGGTGGCTTAAAGACTTAAATGTTAGACTTAAAACCATAAAAACCCTAGAAGAAAACCTAGGCAATACCATTCAGGACATAGGCATGGGCAAGGACTTCATGACTAAAACACCAAAAGCAAGGCAACAAAAGCCAAAATTGACAAATGGGATCTAATTAAACTAAAGAGCTTCTGCACAGCAAAAGAAACTACCATCAGAGTGAACAAGCAACCTACAGAATGGGAGGAAATTTTCGCAATCTACTCATCTGACAAAGGGCTAATATCCAGAATCTACAAAGAACTTAAACAAATTTACAAGAAAAAATCAAACAACCCCATCAAAAAGTGGGTAAAGGATATGAACAGATGCTTCTCAAAAGGAGACATTTATGCAGCCAACAGACACGTGAAAAAATGCTCATCATCATTCTCTGACAGAGAAATGCAAATCAAAACCACAGTGAGATAACATCTCATACCAGTTAGAATGGTGATCATTAAATAGTCAGGAAACAACAGGTGCTGGAGAGGATGTGGAGAAATAGGAATGTTTTTACACTGTTGGTTAGAGTGTAAACTAGTTCAACCATTGTGGAAGACAGTGTGGCGATTCCTCAAGGATCTAGAACTAGAAATATCATTTGACCCAGCGAATCCATTTCTAGGTATATACCCAAAGGATTATAAATCATGCTACTATAAAGACACATGCACACGTATGTTTATTGTGGCATAATTCACAATAGCAAAGACTTGGAACCAACCCAAATGTCCAACAATGATAGATTGGATTAAGAAAATGTGGCACATATACACCATGGAATACTATGAAGCCATGCAAAAGAATGAGTTCATATCCTTTGTAGGGACATGGAAACCATCATTCTCAGCAAACTATCTCAAGGACAGAAAACCAAATACCACATGTTCTCACTCATAAGTGGGAACTGAACAATGAGAACACCTGGACACAGGGCTGGGAGCATCTCACACCAGGGCCTGTTGTTGGGTAGGAGAGGGGAAGGATAGCATTAGGAGAAATACGTAATGTAAATGACGGGTTAATGGGTGCAGCAAACCAACATGACACATGTATACATATGTAACAAAGCTTTACGTTGTGCACATGTACCCTAGAACTTAATGTGTAATTAAAAATATAAATAAATAAAAGAAAAAAGGGAAAAACATTTCCTTATACCTAAAAGTTTTTTTATTTTTATTTTTTACAAAAATATGCATCTTATCTTTCTTATATACTTGCTTATATAAGTTGTTTTCATTATTATTTCAGGTGAATTTAATAACATCTATTAATTACAAATTTTTTTTTGAGACGGAATCTCACTCTGTTGCCAAGACTGCAGTGCAGTGGCACAACCTCAGTTCACTACAACCTCTACCTCCCAGGATCAAGTGATTCTCTGGTTTCAGCCTCCCAAGTAGCTGGGACTATAGGCATGTGCCACCATCCCTGGGTAATTTTTGTGTTTTTAGTAGAGATGAGATTTCACTGTGTTGGCCAGGCTGGTCTTGAACTCCAGACCTCAAGTGATCTACCTGCCTCGGCCTCCCAAAATGCTGGGATTACAAGCGTGAGTCACCGTGGCTGGCCTAATTACAATTTTTAACCTTTAGTAATTCTAATTTCTAGTAAAAACTAGGAAGCAATAAATTGTGAATGGTCACATGCCAACATTCTGTAATTTAATACCATTTCATTTTGTCTACAAGCATCTGCTTTCTCATAGTATGATTTTTCAGTGTCATACAGAACGTGATTCCTAACAGATCTAAGTAGCTTTATTTAGTCTGTCTGTATTAAAAAGTTGAGTAGAAGTCAAAACTGTATTCATTTTTTAACTTTACATTTTATTTTAGATGTGCAGATTCGTCACAGGCATATATTGCATAATGGTCAGGTTTGGGCTTCCAGTGTACCATCCTTTAAATAGTGCAAACTGTACACAATAGGTAATCTTTTAAATCCTCACCCCTCCTTCTCTCTCCCTGCTTTTGGATTTCCCAGTGTCTATTAATTTCATCGTTACATCCATGTGTACCTATTGTTTAGCTCTCACTTTTAGTGAGAAAATGTGGTATTTGAATTAGTGTTTCTGTGTTATTTCACTTAGGGTAATGGCTCCATTCATCCTCCAGCTCCATCTATGTTGCTGCAAAAGACACAATTTCTTTTTTTTTTTTTTTTTTTTTTGAGATGGAGTCTTGCTCTGTCGCCAGACTGGAGTGCAGTGGCGCGATCTCGGCTCACTGCAAGCTCCGCCTCCCAGGTTCACGCCATTCTCCTGCTTCAGCCTCCCGAGTAGCTGAGACTACAGGTGCCTGCCACCACACCTGGCTAATTTTTTTTTTTTTTTTTTTTTTTTTTTTTTTAGTAGAGATGGGGTTTTACACATGTTAGCCAAGATGGTCTCGATCTCCTGACCTCGTGATCCGCCTGACTTGGCCTCCCAAAGTGCTGAGATTACAGGTGTGAGCCACCACACCTGGCCACAATTTCATTATTTTTATGACTGCATAGTATTCTGTGGTAGATATACACTACATCGTCTTTATACAACTCACCATTAATGAACACTTTGGTTGATTTTATGTCTTTGAATTGTGAACAGTACTACAATAAACATGACTGCATGTGTCTTTTGGACATAATTATTTCTTTTGGTAGATGCTCAGTAGTGGGATTGCTGGGTCAAATGATATTTCTATTTTTGGTTCCTTGAGAAATCTTCATACCGTTTTCCATAGAGGTTATACTAATTTACATTCCCATCAACGGTGTATAAGGGTACCCTTTCCTCTGCATCTATGCTAATATCTGATGTTTATTGACTTTGTAATAACAGTCTTTCTGACTATGTAAGATGATACCGTGGTTCTAATCTACATTTCTCTAACGATTAGTGACGTTGAGCAATTTTTTCATTTTAGTTGACCACTTGTGTGTCTTCTTTTGAGAAATGCCTGTTCATGTCCTTTGCCCACTTTTTAATGGGATTGCTTTCTCTGCTTGAGTTTTTTTAGTTCATTTTATATTCTGTACATTAATTTGTTATCAGAGGCATACTTTGCAAATATTTTCTTTCATTATGTAGGTTGTCTATTTGTTGATTTTTTCTTTATTTGGCTGCAGAAAAAAATTTTAAATTTAATTAAGTCCCATTTGTCCATTTGTTTATTTATTTTTGAGGTGGAGTCTCACTCTGTTGCCCAGGCTGGAGTACAGTAGCACGATCTCAGCTCACTGCAACCTCTACCCCCCGGGTTCAAGCAATTCTTCTGCCTCAGCCTCCTGAGTAGCTGGGATTACAGGCACCCACCACCATGCCCAGCTAATTTTTGCATTTTCAGTAGAGACAGGGTTTCACCATGTTGGCTAGGCTAGTCTCGAACTTCTGACCTCGTGATCCACCTGCCTTGGCCTCCCAAAGTGCTGGGATTACAGGCGTGAGCCACCACTCCCAGCCCATTTTTGTTTTTGTTTCATTTGCTTTTGGGATCTTAGTTATACATTTTTGCCTAGGCCAATGATAGGAGGTTTTCCTGGGTTTTCTTCAGGGACTTGCACAGTTTCAGGTCTTACGTTGATGTCTGTAATCCGTCTTGCATTACTTTTTGTATATGGTAAGAAATAGAGGCCCAGTGTCACTCTTCTCCTATGGCTAGCTAATTTCCTCAGCCCCTTTTATTGAATAAAGTATCTTTTTGCATTGCTTATTTATGTCAACTTTGCCAAAGATCAGTTGGTTGTACATAGGTGGCTTTACTTCTGAGTTCTCTATTCTGTTCCTTTTGTCTACGTGTTTATTTTTGTACCAGTACAGTACTGTTTTAGTTACTATAGCATTATAGTATAATTTGCATTAAGATAATGTGATTCTTTCAGCTTTATTCTTTTTGCTTACAATGGCTTTGGATATTTGGGCTCTTCATATCAACTTTAGAATTGTTTTGTCCAATTCTGTGAATAATGACATTGGTCATTGGTAATTCTTAGGGATCCTGTTTAATCTGCAGATTGATTTGGGCCACGTGGTCATTTAAGTGACATTGAGTTTTCTAATCCATGAGCATAAAATGTTTTTTTCATTCGTCTGTGCCATCTATAATTTTTTCATGAATGTTTTGTAGTTCTTCTTGTAGAGACATTTTACCTCCTTTGTCAGATTTATGTCTAGATATTTTTTGTGAGTATTAAAATTGGGATTGAGTACTCGATTTGATTCTCACCCTGAATGTTACTGGCATATAAAAATGCTACTGATTTTTGTATGTTGATTTTGTATTCTGGAATTGTTTTGAAGTAATTTATCAAGTCTAGGAGTCTTTCAGAAGACTCTTTAGGATTTATAGGTTTAAGATTATGTCATTAGTGAACAAAGATAATTTAACTTTCTCTTTTCCAATTTGAATGTTTTTTATTTCTTTCTCTTGCTAAAATGGTCTGGCCAGGACTTCTAGTACTATGTTGAATAGGAGTAGTGAGAGTGGACATCCTTGTTTTGTTCCAGTTCTTAGGTGGGATGCTTTCAACCTTTCCCCATTCAGTATGATGTTGGCTGTAGATTTGTCATAATTAGCTCTTATCATTTTGAGGTATGTTCCTTCTATGCTTACTTTGTTGAGGGTTTTTATCATAACGGATTTTTTTAATTTATTGAGTATTTTTCTGCATCTATTGATGTGATCATATAGTTTTAGTTCTTATTATGTTTATTGAATCACATTTAATGATATGCTAATGTTGAAAGATCTTTGCATCCCTGGAATAAAACCTACTTCTTTATAGTGAATTAAGTTTTTGATGTGCTGTTGGAGTCAGTTTGCTAGTATTTTGTTGGGGATTTTGCATCTATGTTCATCAGGGATACTGGCCTATAGTTTGCTTTTATGTTACTGTGTCCTTGCCTGATTTTGGTAGCAGAATGATACCAGTTTTATAGAATGAGATAAAGAGGAATCCTTCCTCTTTTGTTTTTTAGAATAGTTTCAGGAAGATTTTTACCAGCTTGTTTTTGTATGTCTGGTAAAATTTGGCTGTGAATCTGTCGATCTTCAAGGAGTACATGTGCAAGTGGGGTGGAAGATTTTTTATGACTGATTCAATTTCATTACTTATTACTCACCTGTCCAGAATTTCTGTGTCTTTCTGGTTCAGCCTTGGGAGGTTGTATGTTTTCAGGAATTTATGTATTTTCTCTAGGTTGTACAGTTTATGCACATAGAGATATTCATAGTAATTACTGATGATCTTTTGTATTTCTGGGGTATCAGTTGTGATGTCATCTTTATCATTTTGATTGTACTTATTTAAATATCCTCTCTTTTTCCTTGGTTAATGTAGCCAGTGATCTATCAATTTTGTTTATCCTTTCAGATAACTGGGTTTTCATTTCATTGATTCTTTATATCATTTTTTGTCTCAATGTCATTTAGTTGTACTCAATATCATTAGGTATTAGAAAGTTGCATATTAAATCCATGATGAAATATATTTCTTTACATATTGGAACGTTTAAAATGAAAAAGACTAACTGTTGTCAAGGAATTCAGAGTAATTATAACCCTCACTCACTGTGCTATAAAGTGGAATAAACACTTAGCAAAACAGTTTGGTAATTTCTTAAAAAGTTAAACATATATCTAGTTATAATCTAGCTGCTACATAACTAGCTATTTACCCACGAGAAATGGAAGCATAGACCCCTATAAATACTTCACATAAATATGCATGGCAGCTTTATTGACAGTAGGCAAAAATGATGGATAAGAGAAATGTTCACTAACAGGTGAATAATAAACAAACCTGTGTATCAACCCAATAGAATACTGCCTAACCATAAGAAGGAATGCACTGTTGACATACTCTACAGCATGAAAGTCACACAATAACTATGCTGAGTAAAAGAAATTAGGCTTAAGAAACATGCAAGACAATAACAAAAAAATACTGTATAATTCCATTGATCTAAAACTCTAGAAAATTGAAACTAATGTATAGTAACAGAAAGCAGATAATGTTTGCCTAGGGGAAATGGGAGGCATGAAGAGATGTAGTAGGGAATAATTGCATGGCCAATGGGAACATTTATAAAATATTGTATATAGTCATTTTGATTTTGGTGACAGTTTCACAAGTATCGAATTTATTTCAAAGTTATCAATCATATGTAATTTGTTATATCTCAGTTATATTTGAATAGAACTGTTTAAAACAGCCAGTATAGAAATTAAAATGGAATTCTATAAAAAATATAATAATTTAAAAAGTTGAAAGTAAGGAAAAAGAAAAACAAGTAAAGGCAACAAAAAACCCACAAAATTAACTTAAAGCAAATAACGTTAGATACTAATGGACTAAAATCCAATTAAGAGGCAGAGAATTGCATAATAAGTAAAAAGTAAGACTCATCTTTATCCTGTTTCAAAGCGATGTTATTTTGTCTAATTATATTTACATATTTACATTCGGCAGAGGTAAGCTAAAATTAAATGACTGAAAGAGGCATTCAAACATTGATGTATTCAGAAAGTTCAGAAAACATTTCAAATGTACGTTGTATGGTAACCAGTAATGACCATAAGCTGTAGGACAAGCATCAAAAATTGTATGAAAATGGAATGTTTTCTTATGATGATATAATATAAATAAATTAAAATCAATAAATATATCTAACATAATCTCAAATGAACTTTATATTTAATAATTCATGGTTCAAATATGAAGTAAAAAGAAAATAAAAACATACCTAGAACTGAGTAATATTTAAAGCATACCATATCAAAACTTGTAAAAAGCAGCTAAGGCAGTGAATAAAAGGAAATATAATTACATATATTTGAATAGAGAATAATCTGACATCTATTATTTTTTCGCCTAAGAATCTAGAAAACATTAAGCCTTAACATAAGTAGAAAAAAATAAGATTAATTAATAAAACAGAGAATTTTTTAAAAATAGAGAGAAAAATCAATTAAGTCAAATAGTTGTTTATCTAAAAAGTACAATGAAACTTATGTTTTTATTTGTTCTTTGGTAACTATAAAAATTCACCACTCAGCTCTCCTTTTGCAGTAGCATAATTTATCAATAACTCTACCTGCTGCACACTGCAAAGATCACTGTTTTGCCCGGAGGTCACAGGCTGCTTCCAGTGAATGACAGCATAGCAGGAATCCTGAAGGAAATTACAAGCTCAAGCATATTATTGTGAATATATAAGTAGTAATTGTCCAACAGTAAAATGAAACTAATATAGTCAAATTAATTTTACTCAAAAATGTTTAAAGCTAGGAAAGCTTTAAATATGTTTATTACATTAATTAAGGCAAAAACACATATGTTAATTACAGTTGTTATAAACATCGCATTTGATAAAATTCAATATCTAGTCATAGTTTTAAAAACATGTCACTTGGAATGAAGACATTGTCAAGTGGAATGAAATAATAATCACTGGATATTAAAGCGATCCTAGAGGTAAAAGCTTGCATACATAGAACGTGGTTATCTAGCCAATAATAAATATCAGGTTGATGTGAGGGAGTTTCTGTTCAATAAATGAAGTTGTAAAAATTCAGTATCAACATGACACAAATGAAATAAAATCTCCTGATTTACTTCAGACAAAAAATGTAGCTGTAGATTGACAGAAACTCAAATATCAAAAGGAAAAGGAAAAATAAAACTTACAAGAAAATCTAAGAGAGTATTTTTTAAACTTTGAAGTAGATATTTTTTAAATCACCAAACTATCTCTTATAAAAGATTAATAAACATGATTATATTTGAATAAAAAATATCCATTTAACTATTAGGCATCATAAAAGATGTGAAAAGACAAGCCACATTGCAAAACTAAACATACTCCTGCCATATGATCCAGCAGTTGTGCTCCCTGGTATCTACCTAAAGCAGTTGAGAACACACATCCACACAAAAACCTGCACACCAAGATTTATATTAGCTTTATTCATAATTGTCAAAACTTGTAAGCAACTGAGGCATACAGTGTAACTAACTGGATAAATAAACTGTGGTACATTGAAAAATGAATATTATTATACTAAAAAATGAACTTTCAAGCCATGAAAAGATATGGATGAAACATAAATCCATATTATTAAGTGATAGAAGCCAATCTGAAATGGCTACATACTGTATGATTCCAACAATATGATATTCTGGAAAAGACAAAATTATGGAACTAGTAAATACAACAGTGGTTTCCACACGGCAGGGTGAGGGAAGGGTGAGTAGGTCAAACACAGGGGATATTTAGGGCAGTGAAAATGTTCTGTATGACACTGTAATGATAAATGCCATTGTACCTGGATAATGGATGCAAGTTATCATGTATTTGTCCAAACCTAATGTAAAAGACAAAGGGTGAGCCCCAATTTAAACTATAAACTTTGATTGATAATGACATAGCAATGTGGGGTCATCAATTCCAAAAAGCATGACTCTGATGGAGGAAGTTGAAAACGGAAATGACTATGCACACATGAGGGCAGAGAGTATTTGGGAAATATTTGTACCTTCCTTGATTTTGCTTCTCTAAAAGAATAAAGTCTTTGAAAAAAGACAAGTCATGAATTGAAAAATTATATATATTCAATATATCCATGATAAAGGATTAGCCTCAAATATATAGAGACAAATTTTATAATCTAATTAAAATAATTAGCTATACAATAAAATGAACAAAAGGCAAGACTAGACATATCATAAAAGAGAAAAAACAGCAATAGATTTATGATGAGAAGCTCAACCATGCTAGTAATCATGAAAGTGTGAAATCTAAACCAAAATGAAGTATCATTTTTCAACCACTTCCATTCATGTAATTATGATGTCTGACAACATGAAGTATTGAAGAGAATGCTGCTCAATATAATTCTTTTTGTATTATTAGTAATATAGTAAAAACCCACTTTGAAAGACAATTTGCTATATCTAGACAACTTCAAGGTTTACATACCTTAAAACCCAGTTATTCTAGTTATATACCTGATACAAATTTGAATATCTAGATTTCTGGAAACAGACAAATTAATGTGCATAGCATTACTGTTCACAAACAACTCAAATGTTTATATGTATTTCTAGATAACTATACACTGTTCTGTCTGTCTTTATCTCTCTTTCTTTCCAAACACATACACACACACACACACACACGCACGCACAGTCATGCAGAGGCGTATTACAAAGCAATACAAATGAATGCTTTATAGATGTATACATTGACTTATTGCTCTAATGTTTAAAAACAATCAGTGATTATAATGTAAGGCACTATATAATTATAATTGTTTGGAAACAATTATAATTATAATGTAAGGCACTATATGGTCACTAGAGTGAATTTCTAGATTAGATTTCCAATCAAACTCAGTAGACACAATAGGCAAACTTAGCACTAAGTTATGTTTAGGAAAGGATAACTACAGCAGCAGGATCACAGAAGTTTTTATCACCCAGATGTAACACCTGATGTTCCCAAACATCCTATAGGATGAATTTGTTTTCGTGGATGATGACAAGAACTGACATATAAGTCTAGGTCTCAAGTGACAAAGGGAACTGAACATTTTAGGTTGACTCAGCTTAATTTACTCAAGTCATTGTCACCTAGAGAGGCAGATGCTGTGCTGCCATTTGTTAGTGCGCTCAAAGTCCACATTTCCACAATACATAATCCCGACAACAGCACTTCTAGAGGCATTCCAGTAAAGTAGTCCCCTTACCTGTGGGAAATACTTTTGAAGACCCCCTAGTAAATACCTGGTACTACAGACAGTACAGAACTTTATCATATACTATGATTTATCCTATACATACTTATGATACCAACACCTGGTTCTGTGGACAGTACAGAACCCTGTTATATACTACCATTTTTTCTACACATACTTATGATGAAGTTTAATTTATAAATTAAATTAATTTAAAAGTTATGATGAAGTTTAATTTATAAATTAAATTAATTTAAAAGTTATGATGAAGTTTAATTTACAAATTAAATTAATTTAAAAGTTATGGTTTAATTTATAAATTAAATTAATTTAAAAGTTATGATGAATTTTAATTTATAAATTAAATTAATCTATAAATTAGACAAGGAAGAACTTACTTGCTTGCCTAACAATAATAATTAATAACAAAATAGGCATTACATATTATTAGGAATTATTTGTCTGATAATAAAAACTAATAATAAAAGAGAACAATTATAACAATATACTATAAAATGTTATTTGAATGTGATTTCTCACTTTCTCTCTCTCTCAAAACATCTTACCGTACTGTGAAGTGGGTAGCTGAAACCATGGAGAGCAAAACTGTGGATAAGGAGGGACTACCATATTCATTAATTAGTACATAGATCACAGTTAGAGCCTCCCAATGAATATATGCCTTTAGATGACTTTATAAAAAATATGACTAAAGGCTAATTTTATTCAAGCATCCCTGAGGCAGGACGAAAAAAATCACAAGCAAATTAACTCTTTAAAAATAATTTTAAAAATAACAAATATAACTTTAGAATCATGGAAGTAAAACATATCTAGTCCATGGTAGTTGTTAGCTTGGAAGAAAGGCAGTTAGCATAAGATGGAGGGGAACATAGGAATAGAGAGCTGAGGAATTTTAGTGCTATGTTCTAGTTTTTCTTTACAAGTGGTAAAGTTCATATGTGCAAGTTACATTAAAAATACAAAATTAATGAAAACAAAATAATTTTATATAAATGCGTTTAGGTCCAGGGACGGTGCTCATGCCTGTAATCTCAGCACTTTGGGAGGCTAAGGCGGGTGGATCACTTGAGATCAGGAGTTCGAGAACAGCCTGGCCAACGTGGTGAAACCCCATCTCTACTAAAAATACAAAAATTAGCCAGGCATGGTGGTGGGCACCTGTAATCCCAACTACTCAGGAGGCTGAAGCAGGAGAATCGCTTGAACCCTGGAGTTGGAGGTTGCGGTGAGCTGAGATCGTGCCACTGCACTCCAGCCTAGATGACAGAGCCAGACTTCCAAAAAAAAAAAAAAATTTGTAAAGGCTTAGACATAAATTAATGCTTAAGATTAATGAAAATTCGTATGCCTGAAAATTTTAATATCTGGGAGCAGTCTTGTGTTTTTCCTTATGAAGTAAAATATTTCAGAAACAAAAACTAAAGACATTGCCCTAGGTAAATATTGCTTTGAAGACAGAGAAAGAGAGACAGAGACAGGGGACAGAAGATATTTTATCACATCAGCAAAATTCTGTTATAAGTACTTGGAAAATTTGGTTTTTTTTTCTTATTTTTTTGTTCTCCCTAATGACTCAATTAGCTGAATTTTTAAACAACTGGCATATTTGATTATAGCAACTGTAAGTTTTTTTTCTTTTTTAGCCAAACTTTTCAGTAGTTTATTATTATAATACTACCATTATTATTTAATGAGTGATTACTTTATGCTAGGCACCATACTTTACATGGCTTATGTTATCGTCACAATATATTAGATGGATATGTAAATATAAATTCTACTCATGAAAAAGCAAGGTTAAGTCAGGTAATATAATAAACCAAGTATTTCAGGAAAGCTCTCAAAGTATGTTTCTTTGTTCTCACACCACTACAGCAATCATTAACAGAGAGGAAGACTTCTGTGACCAAATGTGTGAGGCATTTTCTCCACACAACAAGCAGCAGACGCCAGCTGGGTTTCTTCCAATTTAATTCCAACACTATCTACCTGGACATAGTGTTAGATCCCATGGATTGAGACCTCAGTCCCCAAGACTGCCCTCTACCCTGTCCACTGACAACAGTAGCAAGTCCAGGCCTCTGAAAATTCTGACTAACTTCAACCTGAGTTCTCATGAGCCCCTCTTTATTTCACAGAAACACTTACTTATATTGACTAGTTTATTATAAAGGATGTTGCAAATGATACAAACGAAGAGATGTGTAGTGTGAGGTATTGGGAAAGGGGCACTCAGCTTCCATGCTCTCTGTGGGTGAGCCAGCCTTCAGGAACCTCCATGTGTTTATCTATCCAGAAGCTTTCTAAACCTAGTCTTCTTGGGTTTTTATGGAAGTGTCATAAGGTCAACATTTCTTCCCCCAAGGTATAGAATGGGGACCATCTCTGAGGCGCATCTTATGACCCACAATCCGAAAGGCAAGGGAAGGTTAGAATCCTGCCTTAGGGCAGGCAAGAGGCCAGGAGAAAACTGGACAGATTGTGTTTCCTGGGCTCTGCTCTTGAGGCCTTATACACCCAACGTTATAAATGAGCCTCTCATTCAGACAATGAGTTCCAAATCTGAAAACTCTTTAGGGTCCTAAAATTACACAAGTGGTAATAACTAATTAATTGTGGTAACTGCCTTCAGTCTTCTGATATTCTTCTACCCTTCGTTAGTTAATTATGCAAAGGACTTGCTGTCCATGAATATCGTTTCTTAAAACCCCATGTTTTGTTAATTATCTAGGAAGATCTCAGAGTTAGAGCCTTTTGGCTACTATTTTGACCTTACAATTTATTACAGTAATTGCCTTACTTCTGATGGTTAAGTATTCCTGTCGGTTTTTATCATATTGGGGTCCTATTATCTCCATTGATTAAGGGAAGTCCAGTTCCGGAAATTTATCTTCTGTCAGCCCTAACTACTACTAATTTTCTAACTGATACTGATACCTATTTGATTTATTATCATCTCCTTTATCAAGTGGTAAAGTGGAGAGCTTTTGAGGTCCTCTCATGGATTATAGTCAGGTGGTAGGTGTTTACCTGTTGAATTATGTCCCCTCAAGATTCATATGTTGAAATCCTCACTCCCTGTACATACAAAAGTAATATTATTTGGCCAGGCGCAGTGGCTCAGGCCTGTAATCCCAGCACTTTGGGAGGCCAAGGCGGGCACATCACGAGGTCAGGAGATCGAGACCATCCTGGCTAACACGGTGAAACGCCGTCTTTACTAAAAATACAAAAAAATTAGCCGGGCATGGTGGCGGGCGCCTGTAGTCCCAGCTACTCCGGAGGCTGAGGCAGGAGAATGGAGTGAACCTGGGAGGCGGAGCTTGCAGTGAGCCGAGATTGCACCACTGCACTCCAGCCTGGGCGACAGAGCCAGACTCCGTCTCAAAAAAAAAAAAAAACACTAATATTATTCAAAAATTACCATGCACCCACAATTTTAAAAAACAGGGTCATTTCACATATAATTAGTTAAGATGTGAGGTCATACTGAATAGGATGATCCTCTAATCAGTATAAGTGATGCTCTTAAAAATAAGGGAAATTTGAAAATAGACATGCACACAGAGAGGAAGCTATGTGAAGATGAAGGCAGAGATCAGAGTGGTACTTTTGCAAGCCAAGAAATGTCAGATTTTCAGCAGACTACCAGAAACTTAGGTGAGATGATGGAACAGATTGTCTCAGAGCCCTTAGGAGGAAACAAACCTGCTGACCTCTTATTATTGGAATTCAAATGCGAGAATCATGAGAAAATCAATGTCTGCTGTGTAAGAAAACCAGTTTGTGGTTCTTTGTTATGGCAGTTCTGGAAAATGAATAGAGTAGATTTTCTGTACGGTATTTCAAGTCTTACATGTTCATTTCTCTGAGTCTTTTGATCCCCTCCACAATTGTCTGCAATGAAAGGTCTGGTCTTTCTACTTACCTTCTTTGGACCGTTATGTACTCAACTTTCTAAGAACCATTTCAGCAACATCTTAGCACTATCTCTGGAGTCCTTTTTAGGGTGTTATATCCTATTTCACATATCAATGAACTGTCTCTTTGCAAATATTATTTTCTGCTCTTTTTTCCATACCACTCTGAGGATGCAGGCCCATATTCTTTTCAGGATCTTCTGGTTTGGATCATTAGAACTTTTGGCTCCTTTGAGGAGTACTTCCTTTCCTCCTGTGACAGATCCAGGCTCTGTGTGGCCAGACTGCGTTCTAAATTTACTCTGATTATTGGTTTGTTGACCAAGAAAGAAGTTGGGATAGATTCTGAGATGAGCTGTTGAGAAGCATGTTTTGTTTCGCCATATGAAGGTATTTTCATTATCTTCCAGTTATGAGGAGGTGCAGTGACTGAGTCACTGTTAAGAGGCACAGAATCTTCAGGGAATCTAAGGATTTAACATTTTTAAGAATGTCGATAGGAATGTCCAGGGAAGGAGGGGTTCTTCCCTAACAGTGTAGCATACTTGCTCAGGTTTAGAATTCGACTTTCTCTGGAGCTATGCTTCAATCCAAATTAAAAGTCGAGAGCCTGATCCTAGCATTATCACTGCTCCATCATCTGGAGATAAATGATTCTTTATATGCTACTAAGAAAATATTCTGGTTTCATTCTTTCTCAAAAATAAGTGTTAAATCTCCCTCAGCCTTTTGTTGTCTTTCTCCAATAACTTGATAACCTTCAGAAATAGCCATCTAATTTCTTACTCATAATTACTCCTTCCTGTAAACATCTCAAATGCCTGAGATATGGTACCTACTAGAGCATTCTGTTTCCTCAGTATGCTGCCCCATTTTACCACCAGCTACTACAGTTTAGCAATTGCAACATTAGAGCTTGCTAAAGATTATTTGTGTTCCTGAGAATGATGGTTTCCAGCTTCAACCATGTCCCTACAAAGGACATGAACTAATCCTTTTTTATGGCTGCATAGTATTCATAGTATTCCATGGTGTATCTGTGCCACATTTTCTTAATCCAGTCTATCATTGTTGGACATTTGGGTTGGTTCCAAGTCTTTGCTATTGTGAATAGTGCCACAATAAACATACATGTGCATGTGTCTTTATAGCAGCATGATTTATAATCCTTTGGGTATATACCCAGTAATGGGATGGCTGGGTCAAATGGTATTTCTAGTTCTAGATCCTTGAGGAATCGCCACACTGTCTTCCACAATGGTTGAACCAGTTTACAGTCCCACCAACAGTGTAAAAGCGTTCCTATTTCTCCACATCCTCTCCAGCACCTGTTGTTTCCTGACTTTTTAATGATTGCCATTCTAACTGGTGTAAGATGGTATCTCATTGTGGTTTTGATTTGCATTTCTCTGATGGCCACCTTCAACCAATTATGAGGTCCTTTTCCATTGCTAAGCAGACAATAGGCGGTAAAGCTCCTGCGTCCCATTTTAAGAACCTGCATCATAGGGACACTTTTGTTCCAACTGTCTTAGGTTAAGTTCCCTAGGAAACAGACTCACATCTAGAGTCGCATGCAGAAAGTTTACTAGGAAATGCTTTGGGGAATAATATCTTTAAGGAGGTCAGAGTAGTCGGATTTGGCAGATGGAGAAGTTACACTGCCATGAGTGGGTTGTAAATTTGATTAAGACAACACCCTTTAGCAGAGGGCAATTCTAGGAGAGTTGAATTGTGAGTAGCCCAGAACTGGAGAAATTAGTTCTTTAGTTTGACTTCAGTGGCATCTCACTGTGTCCACTATGCATTATATCTGCTCCAGAGTTTACTGAAAAAGGAATTTACAAGATATTTTTTATTTCATTGATTTATTTTCATTTTCCCAGTTGCTTTTTTTTCTTTCTGAGGAAAAAGCATGGAAAAGATTGGTCATAAAACTATATTAATATCAGAAATATCTGTGACTTTTAAAAATTACATATACACCTGCAAAAGATGAAGCTGTGCCTCATCTTCTCCTGTAAATCTTGTCAGCGTCACACTACTAGTTAATGTGTGTTGAATTCATTTGGATATTGAATTCAAACTACATATGTTACATATATTGACCTATAAATAAGATCATTTTGAATAGAAACCTTAGAAGAAGATATGGGATAAGTTATTCCCTAATGATTTATGTAGAAAATTTTAAAACATCAAATCAGTGTGAATCAGAAGAATCCTTTGTTCTATAAAGTGTTACATCGAAGTGGTTCTCAACCTTTTCAATAAATGAGTAAATAAAAGACAATGTTTGAACATCTACCGGAGATTTAATCTGTCCTAAAATGATCACTACACAACTCAAAACATCTTAGATATTTCTTGTTTCAGATAGAACAATATTTATGACATTTTAAATTATACTTTATAATGTAGCCTCATTTGTTCTAATATAAAAATGTGTAAAGATATGTAAAGACTCATCCTGTAGCCATCAGTTTTTTTTTTTTTTTTTTTTTTTGAGACGGAGTCTTGCTCTGTCGCCCAGGCTGGAGTGCAGTAGCGCGATCTCAGCTCACTGCAAGCTCTGCCTCCCGGGTTCACGCCATTCTCCTGCCTCAGCCTCCCGAGTAGCTGGGACTACAGGCGCCGCCACCACGCCTGGCTAATTTTTTTTGTATTTTTAGTAGAGACGGGGTTTCACCGTGGTCTCGATCTCCTGACCTCGTGATGCGCCCGCCTCGGCCTCCCAAAGTGTTGGGATTACAGGCGTGAGCCACCGCGCCCGGCCACCATCAGTCTTTTGTCCTAATTCACTTAGGCCAGAGTCCTTAGATTAACCCTGGACACTTATCTTTCCCTTATACCTAGTCCACTTCCGGCCTACCATTAAATCCTATTTTTCTGACTGTGAAACATATCTAAGCTCAAAATATATCCAAACCACCCAGACCACTATGGCTTTGGTTTCACAGAGTTTTCCTAATCCCTCTCTCAGAACTGCTCATGATACTAGTAAATTGTGGCCATCAGGCTGATACAATGTTACAGTACATAACCAAGACATATTGGCCATTGATTCATTTCTCTTCTACTTCATAAACTCCCCTGTGAGTAAAGAAGATACATATCTTCAATAAACTCAATGGAGGAAATGAAATGTTTCTCTTTTATCTTTGCACATTATGAAACACCTAATAAGGAGTTCATATGTACTAAAAAGCAGGAAGAATGAGCTAATGTTTGACTCTTTTGGTCAGGTTTTCTCTGCTTTGCAGTTACATACATATAAAGAGAGGCTGCAGATCTCTCTGCATATGTGGATTTGGATAACAGCTCACTATACTTCAATGTTATGCATATCCTAACTGAACATATTTTGTTCTGAATTACCAAAAAAAGTCCCTAAAGTAAATCAACCGCACTTTTCAGGCACTCCTAAAGCACAGTCCTCAGGGTTAGTATTTAATTATCCAGCCTTATCGATGTCAAAAATTGTATCCTAGAAAGAACATACAGAGTTTTGGAATCTTATAATATGCCTGCAGATTTTTGGAAGTGTGTGACGATCATATATTCATAAAAATCTACTAAAGCCAAATATTAAAATATAGATTTTAATCTACATATATACAATATAAGTATGTATACATCATAGTTATGTGAACATAGGCAAATCCTTTTCTAGGATAAGTGGGAGATATATGCCTTAATAAAGAATGCCTGCTTATCTATTAATTTGTGTATATTTATAGTAATACATTTATTATAGAACTAATATCCCAATTGGAAATTTAAACAATGATAAACTATATGGGCATCAAAAATAAAGAACCTCTCAAAATCCTTAATTGAAACAATCATCTCTTTGCTCTATAAAAGGTGAAGAACTTTATGTATTTTACATAAAAATAATTTTTCACAATTCTAATTTGTAACTGAAGTTTTTATGCAAACCTTATTATGGCAGATGGATTTTCTTGATTCTATTTGTTTCTGTTGGAATCTTACCATAAGATCATTCTTAGATTGCAAAGTTTTCTTTTAGACTAGTCTAAGAGAACAAAAAAGACAATTCAATGATTATATATTTCATATTTATTTTAAAATACTGTAATGCAAAAATATTATTGCTTATCTCCATTATATTATCCTAGATTTCTGAAATATTATTCCTGTTGATCCATGACATTCTGTTTTCTTATTGCAAGCTTTCTCTGTTTGTTTTTATCATACTTCTCTGAGATCTCTGGTTTTATGTTATCTTTTTCCTACTCTTTAAGAAATAAAAAAAAACCTTT
Source organism: Pongo pygmaeus (assembly GCF_028885625.2). Classification (NCBI taxonomy): domain Eukaryota; kingdom Metazoa; phylum Chordata; class Mammalia; order Primates; family Hominidae; genus Pongo; species Pongo pygmaeus. Next base: position 12,155,919 of record NC_085930.1, on the reverse strand, counting down.
TTATTTTACTCACTCAAATTTAATTAGTTTAATAAGCATAAAACTCAAATGTAGTTTTGTTTCATCAAGTCAGTAACTAATAATGTAGAGTATTTTAATCATATATATTTTTAAATATATTTAGTGACATTCACATTCTTTGTGCAAACTGCCTTTTCATCCCCTTCTTCTATTTTCTAAAGAGTATTTATTTTCATTATACTCATTATTTATCCCTTCTGGATGTTATTTTTTAATTTATTTTGTAAAACTTTATATTGCAAAAACTTGTTTTATCACTGAGTAACTTGTAAATGATATGCATGGCATCATATTACATCTTAGTTTGCATTTTGATACAGTTAAATTTAAAAGCACTTTTCTAATTTAGTGTGTCTTTATATATCTTATATGGATTTCCATTTATAATATATTAAAGATGTAAAGAGTGAAGTAATAAATTTATTTTACTTTTGTATATGTAAAAAGGACATTAAGAAGAGTCAATTGTTTTTCTATTTAAATTTAAGGCAACCCCTTATGTTTGGGTCTATTTCTAAGTTTTCACTCCCGGTCAATTGTTTTACTTGTTTATCTCAGTTAATTTGTAATATTAGGTTAAAGCTTTCAAATAATTGTCATCAAGCATATTATAGATATCTTACAATAATCATAAATGAGACAGTTTACACTACATCATTAATACTGTTATTGACTGGGGCAAGAAAATGCTATTGAGCTTTATATAGGGATGTATAGCCAGCTACTATTTAGTTTACATAGTTTGTCTAAAGAAGCTTACATGATCAACAAATAAAATTTTGTTTCTCAATTTTCAACCATCTTGATGTTTACTTATGTTACCTGTCTTTATGCATTGACTTTTAGTAATATGTTGATAAATAGTAGGAAAAATGAGGCAATATTTCTTTGTAATTCAATAAAAATGTTTCTATATTTTGAAATATGATATTTGCTGCTAGCTTGGTAGATTTTCAAATTTAAAGAGTCTAGTGTCTTCTTACTTTGACAAATAATATTTTTTAAGTAAAATGAATGAATATCAAATTTTGTTAACTTTTTTTGCCTTTATTGATTACGTAATGACATGATGTTGAGCAGTTTCTAATGGCATTATCTGCAATTCATACATCTTTTGTGCTGAAGTGTGTACCCAAAATTATCCCCATATTCTAAATTTTTTAACTGAGATTTTAGAGTTCTTTTATGGATATATACCCTTAAACAGATATATCATTTTTAAATACTTTCTCTCAGTCTGTGGATTGTTTTCTATACTCTCAATAATGTCGTTCATAGAGCAGTTTTTATTTTTTTGAAGTTCAATTTATCATTTTTAAATTGTAAGGATTATGTCTTTAGTGTTTTATTTAAGCAATTTTTATTCCAGAACTATATGTCAAAAAGATAAGTTTTTCTCCAATAAAGTACTTTGCATATTTGTTGAAAATCAGGTAAGTATGTGTTTATATATTTATATGTATACTTATCTATTATCTATCTCTCTGTCTTTCCAGGGATGAATCTCTGAACTTTCTATTCTTTCTTGATACCAGATAACCTTTAAAATAAAATTTAAGACCATATGGTGAAGTATGCCAATTTTTATCAAAATTGTCTATTGAACTCTTTTAAATTTGCTAATTAATTTAATGCGAAAAAAATTCGAGATTGCATTAAATCTGTATTTCAGCTCATAAATACTTGAAATCCTAACAATTTTGGGGTCTCCAATCCATGATTATGGTATATTTTTCTATTTGTTTAAGCCTTCTTAATTTTCGGTAATTTCTTTTTGCAATTTTTAGTGTACAAGTCTTAAACATCTTTATGAGAGTTATCCTTAGTAGTTAATATTTTTGATAACATTGGAAATAGTATTGTTTGATTTCAATTTACAATATTTCATTGTAAGTGTATAAAAATAATTAGTATGTATATATTGCATCTTGGCTAAACTTATTTTCTAATAACAGAATATTGTAGATTTTGTAAAATTTTCTACACAGATTATATAGTTTATGAATAAAAAAGTTTTATATCTTTCTTACCACTTTATATGACAAATGTTTTACTTGCATGATTACAGTGACTAAAACTTCTGTTACAATGCTCAATACATATAATGAGAAGGTACATAATTGCCTTGTCTCTGATTTTAGGTTTTTCATAGATGTCCTTTACATTACTGAAGAGTTTGCCTTTAATTTCTAGTTTGTCGAAAATTTTTTAAAAATTAAATAGGAAATCAATGTTGGATTTGTCAAATGATTTTTATGCCATCTGTTGATAAAATTATACATTTATTAATGACTGTTAATTTGGTAAATTATGGTAATTGAACTTTTAATGTGAAACCCACATCATGCCCTTGGGATAAATCCACTTATAATGACATATTCTCTGTTTTATATGTAATTGAATCCAATATGCTATTAAAAAATAATTGGTCTGTGTTTTAATTTTCTTGTAATAAATTTATCTGGTCATATTTTCAGACAATTCTGATCTCATGTGATGAGTAAAAATTCTTATCTTCAATTTTTGAATGTATTTTTGTTAACTTGATATTATTTCATTTTAAAATATTTAAGAGTACATATCAATGAAGCTATCTGGGCCCAGATTTTCTTTATGAGAGGGTTTTTACCTACAAATTCAATAAATGGAAATCAAAAGCAGGGCTATTCAGGTTGTCCATTTTTTATTTAATGACCTCTATAATCATGTCTTTGAAAGAATTTATGTCACCTTAATTGTCAAATTTATAATACAAGTGGTTTTTAATATGTTCAGATTATTTTTTAAATTTCTCTAAATATTCTTTTAATAACAATGTTTCCCTACCTTTTCTTTTTCTTTTTGATTAGTCTTGCTAACAGCTTAATCAATTACATTGATCTATCCAAAAAATCAACTTTGTCTTTATTGACTTTTTTCTCTTGTGTTTTAGTTCCCAATTGAAATAACTGGTGACATACCACTAGTAATATGCTTCACAATTGATGTTTGAAATATTTACTTTTAATCAGTTTAAAATATAATTTCCCTTTGTTTTTCCATTATTAATATTGTTGTATTTCAAAATATTTGAGAGTTTTTCAGATATCTTTGTAATTGATTTCTATGTTAATACTAATACAGTCAGAGGATATATTTTCATTACTTGAATATTTTTAATTTATGAAATCTTGTTTTAGGCCTCAGAATAATGTATGCATGCTGACAAATGTTAAATGTATACTCAAAAGAATGTGTATTCTGCTGTTGTTGGGGGAAAATTTATATAAATGTCAATTAGGTCATTTTAGTTAATAGTATTGTTTAAGTCTTCCATATTCTTGTTGATTTTATGTGCACCTCTCCTGTAAATTATTATGAGAGAAAAATTAAAATCTCTGACAATAATTGTGGATTTTTCTATTTCTCTTTGAATTTTTATCAAGTTTGGCCATATATTTTTAATTAACTCTTGTTAGCTGCCTACATGTTTGGGATTATTATTTCTTTTCCTTTTTTTTAAAGAAAACAAAATTGAAAGATTTATTTCTTTCCCAGATTATGATATTGGAGATATTCCAAGATGGTAGGATGCCAGGCTAGTGGAAATTCAGTCTTCTATCTTGTTCCACCATCTGTTATTTCCATTGCCAAAGTAATATCACTGTACATGATAGCTATTAAAACTCCAGTCATTTTTCCCACATTCCACCCAGAAGGAAGGAAGGAGGGACCAGCGAAGAAAGAGCTGTCTTAATGAAAAGATATTACCAAGGGGGTGCACACACCATTTCCACCATACCCTATTGGCAAGAATGTGTTTTATTTTTGGTGGCTCAGGTCTAGACTAAAGAAGAAAAGAATGGATACCAGATGACAACTCTGCCACGGCAGGTATGTTTTCAGGAAGTTTTATTGTGAAAGAGGGTGAAAAATTTGAAAATAGCTGGATGGAAAGTGGAGAAGGAAAATAAACTAATTGTTTATGAAGGTCAAAGAGAGATGAGCATGCTTAGATATTAAGATTGATCCATTAGTGAAAAAGTTAAAAATACAGAAAGAATACACATTTGAAAATCTTTGCTTAGATATTGGGAAATGAGGGAAAAATACATGCTTTTAAATGTGGTAAACTTGTAGTTACTGCGACAGGAAGTTGAGTCATCATTCATGTGATAGTAGGTAAAATCATGTGCTGAGGTTGATTTCAAGAATGGCAGGGTAAAGAACGTTTATATTCTCTGAGAAAAAGATGTCCTTTTTGTGCAAGTCTACCTAAATGCAAATCAAAAGCACAATGCAATGCCACCTTACTCCTGCAAGAATGGCCATAACCAAAAATCAAAAAACAGTAGATGTTGGTGTGGATGCGGTGATCAGGGAACACTTCTACACTGCTGGTGGGGATCTAAACTAGTTTGGCTAGTGTGGAAAACAGTGTGGAGATTCCTTAAAGAACTAAAAGTGAAACTATTATTTGATCCAGCAATCCCACTACGGGATATCTACCCAGAGGTAAAGAAGTCATTATACGAAAAAGATACTTGCACACGCATGTTTATAGCAGCAGAATTCACAACTGCAAAATCGTGAAACCAACCCAAATGCCCATCAATCAATGAGTGGTTAAAGAAAGTGTGAGATATATATATATATATATATATATATATGCATATATATGATGAAAAATATATATATATGAATGATGAAATACTACTCAGCCATAAAGAAGAATGAATTAACAGTATTTGCAGTGACCTGGATGAGATTGGAGACTATTATTCTAACTGAAGTATCTCAGGAATTGAATACCAAACATCATATATTCTCACTGATACATGGGAGCTAAGCTATAAGATACAAAGGCATAAGAATGATACAACAGACTTTGGGGACTTGGGGGGAAGAGTGGGGGGGTGGTGAGGGATAAAAGACTACAAATATGGTGCAGTGTACACTGCTTAGTATACACTGAGTGCACCAGTGTACCAAAATGGGTGCACCAAAATCTCATAAATCACCACTAAAAACTTACTCATGTAACCAAATACCACCTGTACCCCAACAACTTATGGAAAAATAATTAAAGGCAGAAAAAAATTAATAATTATTATTTCTTTTGGACAATTGAGCCATTTAACATTATACAATGTCTCTTTTTATTCCTGGTAATTGTTTTTTTGTGTGTGTGGAATTTCGACTTTAATATTAATTTAGCTGCTCCAACTTTAAGTTTTGTGTTTGCATGATATAGCATTTTTCGTATCTTTTTTGTTTTATTTTACTTTTAATTAACAAGTAATAATTTTATATATTTATTATAAATATATAATAATAAATTATATTATTATATATTTAATATATAATATATATTAAATATTATATATTATATATAATATATATAAATATATATAATATATATTTATATATGTAATGTAATATATACATTACATATGCAATGTAATGTTTTAATACATGTATATATTTTCATCTATTTTTAACTTATATTTGTCTTTATATTTAAGATGGTTTTCTTGTATCCAATGTATAATTGTCTTTTTATTGAATTTGAAGATTTATGTTGAGTATTTAGACATTTATATTTAACATGATTGTTGATATGTTTAGCTATAAATATATTTTCTTGATATTTGTTGTTTATATAAGCCATCTGTCATTTTTACCTTTTACTAATTTGAGGGATGGCTTTCTATAAATATTGAGTTATCATAATTTAATTTTACCTACCTTGTTTGTTCCTATGGTTTGAATGTGTCCCCAAAACTTTATATGTTAAAATCTTAATCTCCAATGCGGTGATGTTGGGAGGTGGAATCTTAATAAAGGTCATAAGAGCTGTGCCCTCAGGAATGGACAAATATCATTATCAAGGAAGGGGGTCCATTATCAAGAAAAAGCTTCTTAAGTAAAAGCAAGTTCAGCCCCTTCTGTCACTCTTACCCTTTCTTGCTCTTTCAGTTTCCTCAATGGGCTTATGCTGCATGAAGGTCCTTGCCAGATGTCAGCATCATGGTTTTGGACTTCCTAATAATAACAGTAATAGTAAGCCAAATATTTACTTTCCTTATAAATTTCCCAGTATCAGGAATTCTGTTACAGCAACACAAACCAAACTAAGACATTGATTTATACGATGCAACCCTTTGTTGAGTCATTTTAGTAGTTGCTTTATGGTTTATACAATGTAAATTAAAGTTTTCACTGCCTACCATTATGTGATATTGTAGTAATTCACATGTAGTATAAAATATTTACATAGTATGTTTTCATTTCTTTCCTTCTAGTCCTAGTGCTATCACCTTGTTGCACTCTTTTTTATACAACTGATCTTTTATTAGTTTTATTGAGTGGTAAAATATACTAGAAAAAATTGATACTTTGTTAGTGTACCATTTAAGGAGTTTTAACGAACTCATACAATCATGTAACCATCACCGTAATACAGATGTATGTGTTTTATTGCTCAAATGCTCATTTGCAGACAATACCCTTCTCAACTCACATCTTATGTTAATAAATGATCTGCATTCTCTCCATGCAGTTAATTTTCTTAAGAAGTAATATAAAAGGAAAACTATAAAATGTAATTGCTTGCATTTGACTTTTTTAAAAATTTTATTAATTATACTTTGTTTTAGGGTACATGTGCACAATGTGCAGGTTTGTTACATATGTATACATGTGCCATGTTGGTGTGCTGCACCCATTAACTCGTCATTTAGCGTTAGGTATATCTCCTAATGCTATCCCTCCCCCCTCCCCCCACCCCACAACAGTCCCCAGAGTGTGATGTTCCCCTTCCTGTGTCCATGTGTTCTCATTGTCCAGTTCCCACCTACGAGTGAGAACATGCAGTGTTTGGTTTTTTGTCCTTGCGATAGTTTGCTGAGAATGATGGTTTCCAGTTTCATCCATGGCCCTACAAAGGACATGAACTCATCATTTTTTATGGCTGCATAGTATTCCATGGTGTATATGTGCCACATTTTCTTAATCCAGTCTATCGTTGTTGGACATTTGGGTTGGTTCCAAGTCTTTGCTATTGTGAATAGTGCCACAATAAACATACGTGTGCATGTGTCTTTATAGCAGCATGATTTATAATCCTTTGGGTATATACCCAGTAATGGGATGGCTGGGTCAAATGGTATTTCTAGTTCTAGATCCCTGAGGAATCGCCACACTGACTTCCACAATGGTGGAACTTGTTTACAGTCATACCAACAGTGTCAAAGTGTTCCTATTTCTCCACATCCTCTCCAGCACCTGTCGTTTCCTGACTTTTTAATAATTGCCATTCTAACTGGTGTGAGATGGTATCTCATTGTGGTTTTGATTTGCATTTCTCTGATGGCCAATGATGAGCATTTTTTCATGTGTTTTTTGGCTGCATAAATGTCTTCTTTAGAGAAGTGTCTGTTCATATGCTTCACCTACTTTTTGATGGGGTTGTTTGTTTTCTTCTTGTAAATTTGTTTGAGTTCATTGTAGATTCTGGATATTAGCCCTTTGTCAGGTGAGTAGGTTGCGAAAATTTTCTCCCATTTTGTAGATTGCCTGTTCACTCTGATGGTGGTTTCTTTTGCTGTGCAGAAGCTCTTTAGTTTAATTAGATCCCATTTGTCAATTTTGGCTTTTGTTGCCATTGCTTTTGGTGTTTTAGACATGAAGTCCTTGACCATGCCTATGTCCTGAATGGTATTGCCTAGGTTTTCTTCTAGGGTTTTTATGGTTTTAGATCTAACATGTAAGTCTTTAATCCATCTTGAATTAATTTTTGTGTAAGGTGTAAGGAAGGGATCCAGTTTCAGCTTTCTCCGTATGGCTAGCCAGTTTTCCCGGCACCATTTATTAAATAGGGAATCCTTTCCCCATTGCTTGTTTTTGTCAGGTTTGTCAAAGATCAGATGGTTGTAGATACGTGGCATTATTTCTGAGGGCTCTGTTCTGTTCCATTGATCTATATCTCTGTTTTGATACCAGTACCATGCTGTTTTGGTTACTGTAGCCTTGTAGTATAGTTTGAAGTCAGGTAGCATGATGCCGCCAGCTTTGTTCTTTTGGCTTAGGATTCACTTGGCAATGCGGGCTCTTTTTTGGTTCCATACGAACTTTAAAGTATTTTTTTCCAATTCTGTGAAGAAAGTCATTGGCAGCTTGATGGGTATGGCATTGAATCTATAAATTACCTTGGGCAGTATGGCCATTTTCACGATATCGATTCTTCCTACACATGAGCATGGAATGTTCTTCCATTTGTTTGTATCTTCTTTTATTTCATTGAGCAGTGGTTTGTAGTTCTCCTTGAAGAGGTCCTTCACATCCCTTGTAAGTTAGATTCCTAGGTATTTTATTCTCTTTGAAGCAATTGTGAATGGGAGTTCACTCATGATTTGGCTCTGTGTTTGTCTGTTATTGGTGTATAAGAATGCTTGTGATTTTTGTACATTGATTTTGTATCCTGAGACTTTGCTGAAGTTGCTTATCAGCTTAAGGAGATTTTGGGCTGAGTTGATGGGGTTTTCTAGATATACAATCATGTCATCTGCAATCTGGGACAGTTTGACTTCCTCTTTTCCTAATTGAATCCCCTTTATTTCCTTCTCCTGCTTAATCGCCCTGGCCAGAACTTCCAACAGTATGTTGAATAGGAGTGGTGAGAGAGGGCATCCCTGTCTTGTGCCAGTTTTCAAAGGGAATGCTTCCAGTTTTTGCCCATTCAGTATGATATTGGCTGTGGGTTTGTCATAGATAGCTCTTATTATTTTGAGATACGTCCTGTCAATATCTAATTTATTGAGAGTTTTTAGCATGAAGGGTTGTTAAATTTTGTCAAAGGCCTTTTCTGCATCTATTGAGATAATCATGTGGTTTTTGTCTTTGGTTCTGTTTATATGCTGGATTACATTTATTGATTTGAGTATATTGAACCAGCCTTGCATCCCAGGGATGAAGCCCACTGGATCATGGTGGATAAGCTTTTTGATGTGCTGCTGGAATCGGTTTGCCAGTATTTTATTGAGGATTTTTGCATCAATGTTTATCATGGATATTGGTCTAAAATTCTCTTTTTTGGTTGTGTCTCTGCCCAGCTTTGGTATCAGGATGATGCTGGCCTCATAAAATGAGTTAGGGAGGATTCCCTCTTTTTCTATTGATTGGAATAGTTTCAGAAGGAATGGTACCAGTTCCTCCTTGTACCTCTGGTAATATTTGACATTTTTTACTCAGGATAATACATGTAAGAATTATTTATAGAGTTGTATATATTATTAATTCTTTTTATTTCTTTTATTTTTTTTGTCTAGTAGCATTGCACTGTATGGATTGGCACCGTAGAACATTTATTTATTGGCTGGACATAGTGGCTCATGCCTGTAATCCTAGCACTTTGGGAGGCCAAGGCAGGCGGATCACGAGGTCGGGAGATCGAGACCATCCTGGCTAACACGGTGAAACCCCGTCTCTACTAAAAATACAAAAAATTAGCCTGCCGTGGTGGCGGGCGTGTGTTTTCCCAGCTACGCGGGAGGCTGAGGCAGGAGAATGGCGTGAACCCGGGAGGCGGAGCTTGCAGTGAGCCGAGATTGCGCCAGTGCACTCTAGCCTGGGCAACAGAGCGAGACTCCATCTCAAAAAAAAAAAAAAAAAAAAAAAGGAACATTTATTTATTTACCAGTTAAAGAATATATATTTTTCCAAGTTCTGTTAATTATAAAAAGACCACTACAAATATTTACCTACAGGTTTTGAGTGTGAACATGCATTTTAATTTCTGTTGATAAATATTTAGAAATGGAATTGCTGGGTCATATGGTAAGCGTAGGCATAAACTCACAATAAATTGGCAAACTATTGTGAAATGTGACTATTCAAAAAGTTTTATTCCCACCAGAAATGTATGTATGTAAGTGCCATCTACATCCTCACTGGCTTCTTGTTAGTTTTCTTCTATTTCTTGACTCCCTCCCTTTTAATTTAGGCATTCTAAAAGTTTTCAATAATATCACATAGTGGTTTTAATTTGCATTTTTTTACAATTACCCATTTATTTTGTTGTGAAGCTCATAAAAATATGCATTTAAAGTGTATATATTTTTAAATTTCAACTTTTATTTTAGATACAGAGGATACATGTGCAGATATGTTACATGAGAATATTGTGTGGTATTGACGTTTGGAGTGTGGATCTCATTATCCTGGTAGTTAGAATAGTACACAATAGGTAGTTTTTAAACACACACCCCCTCCCTCCACTCTCTAGTAGCCTACAGTGTCTATTGCTCCCAAATTTATATCCATGTGTGAGCAGTGTTTAGCTCCCACTTATAAAAGAGAGCATGAAGTATTATGTTTTCTGTTCCTGAAAACTACAGAATAAGAGAAATTATGCATCCAAGAAAGGCCCAACATCCAGAATGTATAGGAAGCTTAAATAAATCAACAAGCAAAAAACAAACCCATGAAAATTGGGCAAAGGACATGATCAGACACATCTCAAAAAAAGACATATGAATGGCCAGCAAACATGATAAAATGCTCAGCATCACTAGTCATCAGATGAATACAAATCAAAACCACAATGAGATACCATCTCACACCAGTCAGGATGGCTACTATTAAAAGCCGAAAAACAGTAGATCCTGACGAGCCTACAGAGAAAATGGAATGTTTACACAGTGTTGGTGGAAAAGTAAATGAATCCAGCCACTGTGGAAAAAAAATCTGAAGATTTATTGAAGAATTTAAGACAGAGCTATCATTCAACCCAGCAATCCCATTACTGGGGATATACCCAAAAGAAAATAAATCATTGTACCACTCATATGATCATTGCTGTGTTACTCATAATAGTAAAGACATGATTATAACTCAAGTGCTCATCAATGGTAGATTGGATAAAGAAAATATGGTACATATACACAAAAAGATACTATGCAGTCGTTCAAAAGAATAAAATTATGTCCTTTGCAGCAAAATGGATGGAGCTGGAGGCCTTAGTTTGCATTTTCTAGTGACTAGTGGTTGGGTATATTTTAATATCTTTATTTATCATGCTTATATCTTCTTTAATGATGTGTATGTTCAATCTTTCCCCACTTTTTAATAGGTTTAAAAATGGACAATTTTAATTTTGATTAGGAAAAATTTATGAATGTTTTCTGTGCTTTTTGTGTGATATAAAGAAACATTTGCCTAATCTAAGAACACAAAAATTTAACATTTATTTGTTTTCTTTTAGAATTTTTGTTTTCTAAGTTCTAAATTTATCTCATACACACACACATACACACACACATATACATACAGACACATAGGTGTTGTGATATACATACACACATACATTTGCATATATTTGGACATATATTTGCATATATGATTTGCATATAGAAATTCAAATGTGCACAATTTATTGAGCATGACAAAATCCCATAGTATTGCCTTAGAAATTTTTTGAAAATCAATTCACCATATATGAGTGAGTTTATTTATGGGTGCTCTATTGTGTTTTACTGATCTGTCATTCTACTTTTGCCAATAGCACATTGTTTGATTCTATAGCTTCAGAGTACATCTTGAAATCAATTCATACGAGTCTCCAACTTTGTTCTGTAAATATCATTTTAAAAATTGTTTTGATTATTCTATTTTCTTTGTTTTCTTTGCATATTTTATAAACAACATTTTGGTTTCTACAAAACATTTCTACAAAATTCTTTCCGGAGTTTTGATTGGAAGTATGTTAAATTTGTAAATCAATTTGGAGAGAATTGACATCTTAAAATGTGTAAGTTTTCCAAAACATGAACATGGTGCTTTGTTCCATTAATTTATGTCTTCCCTGATCTCTCATATCAGTGTTTTTAGTTTATAGCACACCGATATTGCATATGTTTGTTAAAATTATACCTAGCTTGTAAATGATTTGAGGTGCTTAATCAATGCTACTTCCCAAAATTTTAATTCCAATTATTCATTTTTAGTGTTGAGAAGTACAATTAATTATTGTATAGTATAGTATACTAGTCTTATATTATGTGACCTTACTAAATTAACCTATTACACTTAGTTTCTTGTGCTGCAGATTTGTTAGAAAATCTACATATAGATGGTTATTGCTATGTATGTATGTATGTATGCATGTATGTATGTTCGTATGTATGTGTTTTTGAGACAGAGTCTCACCGTGTCACCCAGGCTGGAGTGCAGTGGCACGATCTCGGCTCACTGCAAGCTCCGCCTCCCGGGTTCATGCCATTCTTCTGCCTCGTCCTCCCCAGTAGCTGGGACTACAGGCGGCTGCCAGCACGCCTGGCTAATTTTTTTTTGTATTTTTTTTTAGTAGAGATGGGGTTTCACCGTGTTAGCCAGGATGGCCTCGCTCTCCTGACCTCGTGATCCGCCTGCCTTGGCCTCCCAAAGTGCTGGGATTACAGGCGTGAGCCACGCGTCCAGCCTGCAATTTCTATTGTTATGGTTTGTTTCTAATTTGGTCTTGAGGTCTCTGTGTCCAGAGTGAATATAAATTCCAGCCCTGCTCTGACAGGGCTCCAGAAAAGCTGGTCTTGAATGTTTACTTTGTGCCTTTCACTGAATACATCTTTATCCTGGTGGACTTCCTAATGCTTAAGTGTCCAACCAGTGACCAGGTGTCCCTCTCATAGGAAACTTTATACTGGTAGATGCCTTTGTGATTTTTGTCTCACCTGTGTCTATTTATTTCCACAAAGATAGCCACTCTCTAAGAAAGCCCTGAACAGGCGGAGAGTTAAGTTTGGGTATGTTTTTCAGGTGGGACCCGGAAGAGTCAGCACAGCAAAACATAAAGTGACAGAAGCATTTCTATTACCCACAGATCCACAAGAAAAGACAGACACCCATTAGAGCCAGTGAAAAGTCTCGACACAGCAGGATGCTCAACCAGTACGTGAGGAATGAGAAGGGAGTGAATAGAAGAGAAAGCAAAAGAGAGACGACCTGTGAGTCTATGGCTATGCTAAGGTCTATGAGTGTTATCCATTAGGCATTCCTGCTGAGATTGCGGATTGACTACTTTAAAGAAAACACCATTAGTCACTAGAAAATGCAACATGAAAGGGAGAGCTTGTTTGCATGACTCTCAGATCGACCATTATGTTTTATTGTGGTCAGTAGCTGTGGGATGTGTTGGGATTTGTCTTAGTAAGGTAAGAAGCAAGCAGGCTATATTACAAACCAACACATAGGGAGAAGTTTCAAGTAGGCCAAAGGAGGCAAGAAATAACTGAATTTCAAATACCTCAGGCCAGACTTAAAAACGGGTGCTGAAGAAGCAGCTATATTAAACAAGTTTATGACAACAAGAATGTTGTTTCTATTTAAGCTTTATTTGTTCTTTCCCAATCTCTATGTCTTCTCCTTTCTTTTTTTTTTCATCTTACTTATTGCACTTATAAGGATCTAGAGTTATTTGATTACAAGAATTGAGAGCAGATATTCTGGGTTTGCTAGTAATTGTAGGAGAAAAGAATCGGTCTTTCACCATTAAGTATAATGTTATCTGTAAACATGTTTTATTTGTTTGTAAATGCCTATTATTGTGTTAAAGAAGTTCTATTCAATTCTGAATTATCTTTGCCTTTTTAAAGATCTTGAATGAATGCTTAACCTTGCAAGTACTTTTTCTGCGTCTATTAGTTCTTTACACCTATCTCGCCAATTTTATTTTTTAATTATTATTTAATTGAATATACATTTCCATTTCTCTTATAACTTTTTATTTAATCCATGGGATATTTATAAGCATGGTGATTAATTTTCAACTAATTAAGATTATTGAGGTATCTTTTTAGTGTTTTCTAGTTTAATTCTATGTGGTCAAAGAACATTCGTCATATAATTTCAAGCCTTTAATTTTTTTGGCTTGTGTTTATGGTGTAAAATATAATCTACCTTGGTGAAGCACACACACTTGAAAAGAATGTGTATTCTGCTATCATTGTGTGGATCAACCTCTGACTTTTTTTTTGTTATCTTGCCAACATTCCTATCTAAGGGGTCTGGGGAGTCATGCCCTACAAACCACAACGTTTCATCCGAGGGGCTTTATTTAACCCTCTATAAAGTGGCCTGCTTTCCAAGGTTCTGCAATAACATCACATAACAAATAAGAAAAAAAAAATCAAAATACTTTTAACTCCAAATATATTTCCTTGTCTCTTATTGGAAAAAACATCTACATTCAGTATAGAATCCCCTTTTCCTTTTTATGTTTTTCTTCCTTTCCAGATCCAGAAGATCAGCTAAGAGTCAGGCACGCTTTTAAGTCCAATAAGAAAACATCTTACAACCTCTTCTCTCTGAAGTCTGCTCACTAAAAGCTTCCTCTGAACAATATAACTTTGGTCTCCACAATCCTTTATCTTAACCCAAACATATCTTTTCTATTGATCCCATATCCTTAGACAAACTCAACCCATTGTCAACTAGAAAATTTTAAAATTTACCTATAGCCTGGAACACCCACTTAGAGTGGTCTTGCCTTTCTGAAGCAAACCAATGTACATCTAAATGCATTTGATTGATGTCTCATGTCTCCCAAAGTTGTATAAAACCAGGCTGTGCTCTAACCACCTCAGGAACATGTTCTCAGGATCTCCTGAGGGCTATGTCATGGGCCATGGTCATTCATATTTGCCTCAGAATAAATCTCTTCAAAATATTTTACAGAGTTTGATGACAATTGTGTAGTGTTCTATGAAAGACAATTAAGTCTACCGATGAGCTTTTCTAAGGCATTATTTTCATTTGCCTGTTTTTATTTATTTTCCTACAAATTCCATTTCAGTCTTTCTTATAGTTTATATTTCTTGTGTTAAGTTATTAAGTTCTGGCAATTTATGTTCCCTACCTTTTCTGTTACAGCATTTAGTTTACTGGATTAGTCATAGTCATGTTCCATCCCATTTTGATAAAATCAGTAATGTCAACATCAGAGACATCTCTGAGCCAGGTTCAAGGTCTGAGTATCTTGATTGTTTTTACTCAATATAAAGTTGTTGTGCCTATGTCACAGAGATAATTGCGCTATACACTCTTGTTCCTACTCCAGTGTTGGCCTGGTTTTGCAGTTACTTGGCACTTTCTAGGCTATTGATGAGGAGCAGGGACAGTTCTCTGTACTCCTGGTCCAATCCTCTAATCAGATCTTAAGAGAGGGGCATTCTCAGTGATCTTGCCTTTTTTCCCCATGGCAGGTAAAATCTAGTTTTGTATCTTTCATAGGCCTTATAGAAGAAAGCATTTTCTGATTTTCCCCCAGTGGTAGGAGACTTCTAATGATACTGGCATAAAATCTCCACTCACATTTTTTCTTACCATACCTTAATGAGTAGAGGTTTATTTTCCTTTATTCTTCTCCCAGCTATAATTGCTCTACCTTTTTTGCCCTGCAGTGACATCATTTCTCCCTTTCTACTACTGGCTCAATGGAAAAGGGTCTGTGTGAGGCTCCAGATGTTGATTTCATTCGTTATGAATGTATCATATAGTAAATCTTCCTCAGTATGTATCCATTCCTTTTTGTGATCACCTGTAGAGGTTCAGAGAAGATGGATAACTTTATGCCTATGGTTCCAAGGGCTTCTATATGCTTATGCTAGCCCACAACTGACCTTTAGCAAATGATAACAATTTTAGCTCATATCTTTGTGCCCACTTTTATGGAACACTTTTTTTTATGCCTGGCCATAGGTAAATAATTACTTGGATCCTATCTCCTGCAGAGAGACCTGAAATTCCTTAGAATTTAGCCTACTTTGTTGCCTTGAAACTTTGGTGGGCTCAATAAAAATATATGTAATTTAATGTATCCATATTTTTCTTCTTATTATAGTAAGAATATTACTATTTTGAGTTTTATATATCCTACACAATAAAATAAACTCTGTAGGTGATTTTAAGATTTTCCTTCTGTCTTTAAATATCAATACATTACTATGATTTGCCTATGACTAATTTTCTTTGTATTTATTCTAGCTAGATAATATTGACATTCTTGAGTTTGTGGTTTCATGGCTTTTACGATTTTTATAAGACTTTGGATCTCAAATCCCTCTATATTTTGGTAGTTATAAACTTCAATTAGTCTTTCCCCAGGCCATTGTAATTGCCCAAAATTCTGGACTGCCATTTTCTATTTAGTCATTGTAGCTTACACTACTAATCAGAGAAACCTTTAAAAAAATCAGCAGAAATTAAACTTTTAACTAAATGTTCTTTATCACTCAGCTTCTCAAGTTCTGTCTAACTTGATTGTTTTCCAATAACTCACAGAGGATTTTTTTTTTTTTTGGTAAATCATCATTGTTATCTAACTTTTAAGGTGTTCTAAGTAAAAATTTTTTTTGATATGAAGTACCCTGTAATAGCCTAAAGCAGAAACTTTTGTCACTATTTCTAGATGTACTAGGGTTTCACTACACTGTATCAAGCTGAGAAGGTATTTTTATTTATCTGCTTGGAAACCACCATTTTTCTTCTGTTGTTGTTTTTACTAAACAACACGTCTTTCTTCAATTCTGGAAACTTGTGAATAATTATTATTTCCAGTACTTCTTATTTGCCATGTAATGTATTTTATTCCATTAGAACTATAGTTTGGGAGGCCAAAGGAGGAGGACTGCTTGAGGGCAGGAGTTTGAGATGACCCTGGATAACAGAGCGAGACCTTGTCTCCACAGAATAAAATAAAATAAATTAGTCAGGCATGATAGTGCATGCTTACAGTCCTAGCCACTAGAGAGGCTGAGGCAAGAGTATTGCTTGAGCTCAGAAGTTTGAGGTTATTGTGTGTTCTGATCTGTACTCCAATGTGACTGACAGAATGAAACCCCAACTGAAAAAAAAAAAAGAACTCTATGCAGACCTACTCTGAAGTTTTTCTATCTTTTCATGCTTTTGATTTTATAATTAATAATTCTTATATAAAACAATACTGCCAATTGGGGATAAGAGTCTTTAAGACAGTGGTGTGCTTCTATTAAATATTTGAATACGTTGGCTAAAGTGATTTTGTGTTCAATATATTAAAGTATGTAATACGTGTGTATGTGTGTATGAACATAGACTATAATATTTAGTAGGAGAGTAAAACACTTTTAGCAAAGGAATGCAACTGATAGAAGTGCTTGCCATGTTTGGATACCACAAAAGAGACAAAGACAGTATCTACATAAAGACAACAGAAAAAGTTTGGCAAGAAACAGAAAACCACAGATGGTTGTAGGTGGCAGTTTCTTAGCAGCAGAAACAGATTTTCCTGAGAAAACATTTCATCAAAACTTTGCTTTGAACAAGTCTGTTCTACCATATTGAGGACAATATTCAGAAAATTAAAAAAAAATCTTTGCTAACATACAGGAAGCAAATGTTGAGAGTATTTATATGGTGGTTATACTCTAAGAAGGACAAATGCAAAGAACTAATCTCATCTCCATGACTTGCTCTTGAACAGGGCCAAGTCTAACCAAAATATTACACTAGGTAGAGTTACCTAGCATACTCAGAGACCTCAACTAGCTTCTCTTCCAATGTCTAACATTTCTCCTGTTGTTCCCACTTGTTTAAAGTCCCAGAAGAATTCAGTGTCTGCAAACCCTTATGAAAGATGAACAGCTTTCAAACAAGGAAATTTACATTGACAAGGTTTGATGTCTACTTTCTTCCTGAGGCCTTGAATTCAAAATAAAATAAACACGTACTAATTAACTGAATCCCACTGATGTGCTTTCAAAAATCAGAAATAAGTTAAAAGAATTTTTTATCTTAGAAATACTATATTTTTGATAATGTTTTATTATTATTTTTACTTCAGCACTTTAAATATGTCATGCCACTCTCTCCCGGTCTGTAAGGTTTCCAGTGAAAAGTCTGCTGCCAGATGTATTAGAGCTCCTTTATATGTTATTTATTCCTTTTTTCTTGCTGCTTTGAAAATCCTTTCTTTATCCTTGGCCTTTGGGGGTTTGATTATTAAATTCCCTGAGGTAGTCTTGTTTGGGTTAAATCTGCTTTGTATTTTATGACCTTCTTGTACTGAATATTAATTCTTTCTCTAGATTAGAGAAGTTCTTTGTTATTAATTCTTTGAATAAACTTTCTACCCTAATCTCTCTACCTCCTCTTTAAGGTCAATAAGTGTTAGATTTGCCCCCTTGAAGCTATTTTGTGTATCTTATAAGCATGTTTCTTCTTTTTAGTCTTTTTCCTTTCTTCTCTTCTACTGGGTATTTTCAAATAGCCTGTCTTCAAGTCCAGCAATTCTTTCTTCTGCTTGATCAGTTCTGCTGTTGAGAGACTCTGATGCATTTTTCAGTTTTTCAATTGAATGTTTCAGCGCTAGAATATCTGCTTGATTTTTTAAATTATTATTTCAGTCTCTTTGCTAAATTTCTCTAATAGAATTCTGAATTCCTTCTCTGTGTTTTACTGAAGCTTGCAGAGTTTTCTCAGAACAGCTATTTTTAATTATCTGTCTGAAAGGTCACATATCTCTGTCACTGTGCGATTGGTTACTGGTGCCTTATTTAGTTTATTTGGTGAGGTCATGATTTTCTGGATGTTCTTGGTGCTTGTGGATGTTTATTGATGTTTGGGCATTGAAGAGTTAAGTATTTAGCCCAAGAGTGTAGTATTTAGTCCAAGTATTTAGTTAAGTATTTAGTCCAAGAGTGCAGTCTTGGACTATTTGTACTTGTCCTTCTTCTTGAGAAGACATTCCACCATATTCAAAGAAATTTGAGTGTTGTGATCTAAGTCTTTGGTCCTGCAGACATCTCTACAATAGTGGATGCCCCAATCTTAGTGATGCTGCAACTCTTGCAGATTCCCAGTGCCTTGGTGGGTTTGAGTAAGACACAGAATTCCCTGAATTACCAGACAGAGTCTCTCTTTCTCTTCCCTCACTTTCCCAAAACAAATGAGGCCTATCTCTCTGTGCTGAGTTGCCTGGAGTTGGAGGAAAGATGGTGCAAGCACTCCCATGGTCACCATGTCTGGACTGTGATGGGTCACACCTGAAGCCAGTGCAGTACTGGGTCTTGCCCAAGGCTCAGGATAACTACAGCCTGGCTACTACTGATGTTTATTCAAGGCCCATAGGCTCTTTTGTCAGTAAGTGGCAAATCATGCTGGGACTGGGTTCTTCTCTCCCAAGTACAGAAGGGAACTTCTGGCCCGAAGTAGGTCTAGAAATGCCCAGGAGCCAGGGCCTGGAATCAGGGGTTTTGGCAATCTGATGCTTTATTTTACTGTGGCTGAGCTGGTACCCAGGTTGTAAGACAAAGTCCTCTTTACTCTTCCTTCTTCTTTCCACAAGCAGAAGTCTCTCAGAGCTGCACTGCCTGGAGTTAGGGGAGGGGTGACTCAAGCACTCCCTTGGTCGCCCAAGCAGTGTCTTCCTGAGCTGTACACACTCTAATTCCCTGGGTTTGAGCCCAGCAGAGCACTAGGTCTTGCCCAAGGACTGCAGTTCTTGTGCCCTGAGTTTCTTTCAAATTTATTCAGAACCCTAAGGTTCTTTAGTTGCCAGTGATGGAGCTAGCCAGAATTTAGGTACCTATTGTTGGGGTGGAGGATTCCCTTCTAGCCAGGGCTAGTTGAAATGCTCCTTCCGTGAACAACTGGAAGAATGATGCCGTAATTGTGTTCCCCTATGACAGGCAGCCCTGAGTTCCAATGGAAAGCCCTACAGTCACCTCGCTCTCCGCTCTCCTTCCCCCAAGCACACAAATTCTCTGTCCGCATACTGCTGGGGTGGATGGGGAAGAAGTGGTGTAGGCAATGAATGACTATCTTTTCTACCTGCTTCATTGACTCTTTCCTTGAAATAACGTTAAAATCAGGTACTGTGATTGCTCATCTGATTTTTGGCTCTTACGAAGATACTTGGTTGTGTGGATAGTTGTTCAATTCGGTGTCCTCGTGGGGAGACAACTGCTAAAGAGTTCTCTTCAGCCATCTTGTTCTGCTTCCCCTCTACCAATGCTTGTTTTGACACTAGACATGCTTTATGATTTATTTTTTAGCCATTATAGGAAACTGTGCAAAACATTATCAACAGTTGGTATATAAGAGGACAGTGATTGCTGCTCAGTACTACTTAGAATATTTACCACATCCTTTAAGTGTGTGCTTTAATTAACAGTGCTAGATTACTTCTAGCACTCTGTCTAGCTTTGAACCTTACCTGATTTGGAGTATCTTATTTTCTATTTAATTAAAGGATAAGTGTAATGTAGCAGTTAAGAGTGCATATGTCTTTCAAGGTGAACCTAGATGAGAAAATAAACCACAATTTCCTCATCTGTAAGATAAATACATATTTTTCATCTCATAAAACTTTATAAGTTTTGGAAATATACAAAAGCATCTAAAATAACTTCTGATCCTAATTAAATACTCAATAAATATTAGCTATCATAGCCAATATTCTTAAATAAATGGATAAAATATTTTAAAATTATTATATGTAGAATGATGGTATCACCAAACTCACATTATTAAACTTGAATGTTTCAACTAATACTTTTATGATGAACTCTTTGTTAGTGTTTTTAACATATATAAAACAGATAATTTTTGCTTAATAAATTCTATAAGTACATTTATAATAAGTATTTTTATCTTGGAAGAAATTAATTTTCCTCTTTTTCAAATATATTATTTAATATTAGACCAATTTAAAATGTTGTATTTAAAAAAATCAGTCCTGGTTTAGAAAAACTATGTCATAAACAATTTGCATTTTCATTAAAATCTTAGGAAGCAGCATACAACTTAAGTGAAATATGCCAATCATAAGTCAAAAGCTATTAAAATGCATGCACATTTATTAAGTTGTTTACATATGTTTGATAAATGTGGAATGTATAGTTCCAAATTGATATTTATAGTCAGAGACTTTAGAATGATCCAAAACATTTGCTTTATATTTAATATTACAACTTAAAACTATAACAACTTCAAATTATCATCATCAACAACCAAATTTAACAACATCGACAACAAAAAAACATTTAGACAGCAGTTCTTAATAACTGAAAAGAATGAGTCATGAAAAAGCACCAGCAAAGCCAGTTTAGTGGGCTGCAAGTAGAAGAGAGCTTTCACCAAAGGGAAAAATAGACACAGACATTGGAAACAGTATCTCCATTGGATATTAAGCTGACAAAGAGTAAGGCTGAATAGGCTGAGAAAAGGCAGTTCATAAACAGAAATTATGGGGGAGAAAACTAAGAAAGATTTTATTAGTTCTAGTGTTACAAGACAGTGTTAGGAGAAGCATCAAAAAAATGCTTGAATGCTTTTGGATACAATTCTTTAAGTGTCAATGGGCAGATCACGTGAGGTCAGGAGTTCAAGATCAGCCTGGCCAACATGGTGAAACCCCACCTCTACTAAACATACAAAAATTTTAAATATTATTAAATATTAAACATGAATATTAAATATTACAGGCATATGCTTGTAATCCCAGCTACTTGGGAGGCTGAGACAAGAGAATGGCTTGAACCTGGTAGGCAGAGTTTACAGTGAGCCAAGGTCACGCCACTGCACTCCAGCCTGGGCTATGAAGCAAGACTCCATCTCAAAAAACAACAACAACAACAACAACAACAACAAAGAAAACTCATTTTAAACAAGTTTTCACTTCAAAGAATTTAGATAGATGTCATTTAAAAAATTAAAAAAAATAATTTAGCTCAAAAAGTTTTAAGTGAACACTAAATATGTATATATATATTTATCTTCCAACTCTTATTAAAAAATTATTTTCATTCAGCACATACTATCTCAACAAAGTATATTTTGTTTTGTTTTTTTAGAAAAAGAAAGATTGCTCATATTGTACTTATATATAAACACTTTTAAAATTATATTTTAATGTAGTCCTACTACCTTAGCATACTTTCAATATATTCTTCTAATATTAAAACTAGATTTTTCAACAGATGCTGGCGAGGCTGTGGAAAACAGAAATCCTTTTACACTGTTGGTGAGAGTGTAAATTAGTTCAACCATTGTGGAAGACAGTGGGGTGATTCCTCAAGGATCTAGAATCTGAAATACCATTTGACCCAGCAATCCCATTCCTGGATATATACCCAAGGGATTATAAATCATTCTACTATAAAGACACATGCACACGTATGTTTATTGCAGCACTATTTACAATAGCAAAGACTTGGAACCAATCCAAATGTCCGTCAATGACAGACTGGATAAAGAAAATGTGGTGACGGGCACGGTGGCTCACGCCTATAATCCCAACACTTTGGGAGGCCAAGGCAGGCGGATCACGAGGTCAGGAGATCGAGACCATCCTGGCTAACGCGGTGAAACTCTGTCTCTACTGAAAATACAAAAAATTAGCCAGGCGTGGTGGCGGGCACATGTAGACCCATCTACTTGGGAGGCTGAGGCAGGAGAATGGCATGAACCTGGGAGGCAGAGCTTGCAGTAAGCTGAGATCGTGCCACTGCTCTTCCAGCCTGGGCGACAGAGCGAGACTCTGTCTCAAAAAAAATAAAAAGAAAATGTGGCTCATATACAACATGGAATACAATGCAGCCATAAAAAAAGAGTGAGTTCATGTCCTTTGCAGGGACATGGATGAAGCTGGAAACCATCATTCTCATCAAACTGACACAGGAACACAAAATCAAATACTGCATGTTCTCACTAAGTGGGAGTTGAACAATGAGAACATATGGACACAGGGAGGGGAACATCACACACTGGGGCCTGTCAGGGGTTGGGGACGGGGGAAGGAGGGCATTAGGAAAAATGCCTAATGCATTCGGGGCTTAAAATCTACATGACGGGTTGATAGGTAGACCTATGTAACAAACCTGTACGTTCTGCCCATGTATCCCAGAACTTAAAGTAAAATAAAATAAAACAATTTCTTTCTTTTTTGATAATATTCTTCCAGATTAATTACAGATTTTTTTTCTAATTGACCACTATAATGAGTAGTCAATTAAAATAAAATATTTTAAAAAATAATTCACATAACTAGGTGGCTTGAGAAGGGAATGAGATAAATAGGAAAACAAACATCAAACAAACTTTCCCAATAACAGTCACCCTGAGAAAGAGAATTGCACTTAATTAGAGAATATATTAGTTTAAAATATGCTGCTTAAGTTTGTAGAATTTCTCTGTCTTTTTATGCCACGAAAATGGAGCTTCATTCATATGGCCTTAGACTTGAAACTTAAATGTAGGAAGTTTGGTTATAGAAAGCAATAATATGTTTACCCAGGGAAGATTTTAAAATTCACATTTGCTCCTCATCTTTCTAATGTTGACACACCACACTGGCATATTATTTATGACCAAACAAAGAAAAACTTTCCTTTGTTTATGCCAAAAACAACTATGAAATTACCAAAACACTTTGCTGAGATAAGGATAGCTAAAATTATGTAACTATAATATACAAATTTAGAAAAGGGAAAAAAAGAAAGGAAGGAAGGAAGGAAAGGAAAGGGAAGGGGAAGGGGGAGGGGAGGGAGGAATGAAAAAAGGGGGAGAGAGGAAGAGAAGAAGGTGAATCTGAAAAGAAGAGACTGAGAATCATCAGTCTAATGAAAGGATCCCCTATTTAATAAATGGTGCTGGGAAAACTGGCTAGCCATATGGAGAAAGCTGAAACTGGATCCCTTCCTTACACCTTATACAAAAATTAATTCAAGATAGATTAAAGACTTACATGTTAGACCTAAAACCATAAAAACCCTAGAAGAAAACCTAGGCAATACCATTCAGGACATAGGCATGGGCAAGGACTTCATGTCTAAAACACCAGCAATGGCAACAAAAGCCAAAATTGACAAATGGGATCTAATTAAACTAAAGAGCTTCTACACAACAAAAGAAACCACCATCAGAGTGAACAGGCAACCTACAGAATGGGAAAAAATGTTTGCAACCTACTCATCTGACAAAGGGCTAATATCCAGAATCTACAAGTAACTCAAACAAATTTACAAGAAAAAAACAAACAACCCCATCAAAAAGTGGGTGAAGGATATGAACAGACACTTCTCAAAAGAAGATATTTATGCAGCGAACAAACACATGAAAAAATGCTCATCATCACTGGCCATCAGAGAAATGCAAATCAAAACCACAATGTGATACTATCTCGTACCAGTTAGAATGGCCGTCATTAAAAAGTCAAGAAACAGCAGGTACTGGAGAGGATGTGGAGAAATAGGAACACTTTTACACTGTTGGTGGGACTGTAAACTAGTTCAACCATTGTGGAAGTCAGTGTGGCGATTCCTCAGGGATCTAGAACTAGAAATACCACTTGACCCATCCATCCCATTACTGGGTATGTACCCAAAGGATTATAAATCATGCTGCGATAAAGACACATGCACACGTATGTTTATTGCGGCATTATTCACAATAGCAAAGACTTGGAACCAACCCAAATGTCCAACAATGATAGACTGGATTAAGAAAATGTGGCACATATACACCATGGAATACTATGCAGCCATAAAAAAGGATGAGTTCATGTCCTTTGTAGGGACATGGATGAAACTGGAAACCATCATTCTCAGCAAACTATCACAAGGACAAAAAAACTAAACACCGCGTGTTCTCACTCATAGGTGGGAATTGAACAATGAGAACACATGGACACAGGAAGGGGAACATCACACTCTGGGGACTGTTGTGGGGTGGGGGGAGTGGGGAGGGATAGCATTAGGCGATATACCTAATGCTAAATGACGAGTTAATGGGTGCAGCACACCAACATGGCACATGTATACATATGTAACTAACCTGCACATTGTGCACATGTACCCTAAAACTAAAAGTATAATGATAATTTAAAAATAAATTGTCAGTATTAAAAAAAATTTAAAAATAAAAAACTGCTTTTATTGAAAAAGCCTTCCATAATGGCAGGTATAAAATGTTGATTATATTGGAAAGCATAAAAAGTTCAGGTCTTGTTAGTCTCATCAGGCATTGTCTTGTCTAATCATTAATGGCAAAATACTAGTAATGAAAAATAAGTAAGCCAAGTGACAGCTTTCCTCATGGTCACTCAGCAAATACATGCTTAGCCAATTTATACCATCTGCTACATAAGAGTTAGAGCAGAGAATGAGGGATGGAAAAACCACTGGTGAGATGTCAATGGGGAGAGGCCACTAAAAAAGAGAAAGGTCTCCAACTGTTACCAGACACATAAACACAGGACCTGAGTGGTCATTCCCCATGAATTACAGATAGCTGAGAGAGAAATAGGAGTCAATGGAAAGCGAGAGTTGATAATCCTGGTTGGAAGCCCCACTGTTATATCCGTTACTCTGCTGTACTTGAAGAAATAAATAAACACTGTAAAAATAACCCTTGGATGAAAACCAAACTGTCTTCCAACACACAAATCAATACTGTTTGAAAAGGAGGAATTTTTGCTAAAAGCTGAGCCCCAAGAACGGAAATTCTGTTGGTAGCAGTGCATCTGTTTCGTTGCTGTATTTGTTCTGATACTTTAGTTGGAGTCAATAGTGGTAGGTATTAATACAAGTAGAATTTGTGATCCTCATCTGTGTACTTGAAAAAAATACTTTTTTAAAAAAAGCGTCATAACAATCCTTAACAGTAGATAACATGACAAAGAATGAGGAAAAGGTGGTCTACCAAATGGCAGAATATAAAAATATCAGAGGTGAATAACCAGTCACATAAATTAATAAGGTATAATTTTTACATACCAGTTATTTAGTATAATTATTAGAGGAGTCTTCTATGATGATGGGGCTATACCACATATAGAAATGGCATTTCAAAAAGTTAAAGTGATAAGTTAAATCTAAATTACTTTATGAGGTTTGTATGGTCTTTCGAAATGTGGCATCATTTTATTTGTCCAATTATACATTTCACTGAACCCCAGAGTTAAATTTCTATTACATTAAGCTAGTTTTTGTTAGTTTATCTTACATTGTTCACAGGTGGAAGCTACCTCTACTCTGTCAAATGTCCTCTTCTCTGTCGAGTCTAATTCAGTATTTCTTTAAGTCTCTAAGTTCCTCAGGAATGTTTTCCTAATGATGACTTCCTTTAGAGATCATCCCTATTAGATACTATTTGAACTGTGAAGTATAAGTTACTGCCATATTCTCTAATGACTTCAGCATAATTTGACAAACTTACATCATTTTTTTTCAAGATTATTATTTTATACAATTTTTTTTCAATAATCCATGTGAACATATTTAGTCTCCACAAATGGACTATTAATTCTTTGAGGCTGAACTGTAACACAATACAAGGCACAAACTTGTTTATTTCATTTAAATTTCCATGAGAAACACAGAAAACACTCTAGAAATCTACATTTAATTAGTATAGGATTTAGTACAGAAATTTGGGGCTTCAATGTTTTTGAATGAGCTGAAGAAGCAATCAGCCAGGCCTGCCACTAACTCCCAGGTTTCAGAGAATCAGGAGGTTATTCTCATTCAGGTTAGGAATGGTGGGATATCACTACCAAATTTTAGAGTATCCTGCCGTATTCAGACAAGTGATTTGGAAGGGACTGCTTGGAAACCATTACAGAAATTTAATCTACCAAGCTCATACATTTCTGTTGCTTGAAGAATAATTATATTTTTTATTTTTTCCACCTTCCAGAACTAACATGATTTCATCTCATTGGCAGAACAAAATAAAGTGACTTATAGGCAAGAGAGTATGGAAAATATAGTTCCTCAACTTCCAGCTCCAGCAGCATAAGACAGAATATAATATGAGGGAAGTACATTTAAGAATTTTTTCAAAAATTGCATTCAGCTGTTGGCTGTATATTTGAAAGAGAATATATCTTAATTATTTAAAATTATGTTTATTTTAAAAAGTCATTTCAATAAATTAGTTAATGACTATAAGTTAACTATTATAATACTAAAATTAGTACTCATCTGTAACAACTATGAGAGCTGAAATCTCTGAGTTGGAGGATCATGATGAGAACCGAGTTCGGAATGGGATATATTATCCCTCATCCAGATTAGAATAAGAGTTCCTTCAATTAGAGAAACCTAATGAGAACAGAGAGTTTATGGCTCCCTATAGAGATGGAATGACCGCCCAACTTCTGACACAAAACACCTGGTGGCAGCAATATACCAGAAGAATAAATGGATGTATGATTATCATAGGTAGAAGGAACTCTGGGGAGACAGTCACCAAGCCCAAAGTTTTATGATGACTTAAGACATTGTAAAGTTTCAAAGATTATCTAAGAGTAAGAAACTCCTTTTCCCAAAACTTTCACATTACATGAATTTCTTGTATCCTTATTATTATCCTGGGTGTGGTATGAAATAACAAGTGAGGTTCAAGTTTAGGTTTTCCACCAGCTCAAAGGGATGGCAGCTCAAAATGAAAGTTTTAATAAAGTGTTGAATTCTGTCAAGTTATATTTCCGCCACACTAAGGCATACAATAAGATTAATAATTACTAGAGGAAGATACAATATCTTGATTGATTCCCGGGTAATGAGTGGAAGGCAGAATTTTTGGAGATTCTACTTTTCCATTTTTGTCCTTGAAAATATCTGTGTTTAAACAGTGAAGGCAAAAATGTATCTCGAGTGCATGAATGCCGGTGCTGCTTCTCACACAGTATTGAACATCAGGTTTACATCTTAATCCTGCTGCTTATATAGAATTACCACATATATTTGTAGATTTATATATAATTTTAAATCCTATCTAAGTCTTTTTCTTTTTTGAAATATGCACCTTCTAGCATGCTAGAGTAGTAGTGTCAACGTTATAAGTTATTTTGATTAACATTTCACTAATCTATTAGGGAATATTCCAGTAGGAAATATTTCCAAGTTTTATTAGAGATATGAAATGAATTATTATATTAATTTATATACAGCTTCACTTTTTAGTCTAATTTTCTGTTAGGAATATTTTTTATGTGAACCACACAGTAACTATCAGTCATTCTGAATCTCTGGGAATTTATACCTCAATCAGATAGTACCAATAATAACAAAGGTTAGTAGAAGCAGGTGAAAGAACAAAATAAAAATTTTCAATGTTCCCTAGACCTGTGTACTATGTTGTGCATTCAAAAAAAAGTATTCCATACCTTTTTGCACATTTGAACTCGTATCCTCACAGACAATTTGTACTTTACACTTTATCATTATGTTAAATATCTGTATGACCACACATATTGTACTATAGGTTTATATGTCTTTATACATGCTATATACGTATTATAATTCTAACATATTGTCTCTTTATAAAAATAGGCCGCTTTTGTCCATATTATCTTCATATATTAAAATGTCAAGTTAGGAGTTATGAAAAGTCTGGGATTTTACCATAATTTTAAGCTTGCAAGTCAGTTAGCTCTTCAAAATTTCATAGATCCTGGCAGACAACAAAAGGCCTTGGAGTCAGAGACAAAAGGGCAATAGCAAAAGCCAAGCCACAGAAAATTTTGTATCAATTCCTTATGCTCCAGTTCTCCCACGGTGACACACTGAAGACAATGAGATGTCTGTGTCATAGAATGGGGTGCATTACAAGAGGTGAAACCTGAGAGTAAGAAACCCTCATTTTATACGGAGACTGACCATGAACTTGCTTATTCTCCCCATCTAGAGAAGGACATTACCTTAATACCTTGGAATACAATTTAATCTTCTCTGGGAAAAGAGGAATATGTGTACTTATAGAGAAGTGTAAGCAAATTTACTTCAGTTGGATCCACTGCCTCTATTTTCCCAAGGCCATGCCCTTGTTACAAGGTCAAACATAAGAAAAGATAGTCTGAAGATAACTGGCTGGTAATACCCAATCACATAGAAACAACACACACACACACACACACACACACAGAGTTATATATATCACACATATGTTTGACATAAATATTGACAAAATATAAGAGTACAAAAAACAGCAATGTAAATTCTCATTGTGCTAAAGGAGTTAAAATGGAAATTACTATCAAAGCCAAGAATATACAGCACACATATAGAGTAGTATATTAAATAACTTTAACACATGTTCATTATAAAATACATTCATTAAGAAAAAATTTAAAACAATGATTGTTCTAATGGTTAGGAAAAACATCTACACTCAATTATACTTTATATTTATATAAATAAGCTACCAAACTAAAGGTACAAATAAACAATATATTTAATAAAGTAACTTTAGTTTTGATATTGTAATTATGATAGAATATTTTGTTACATACATAACTTTATATATTAATATTTTAAGTGCAGATGAACAATTTTTAGGCTTATTATTGATTAGCAAACCTTTTGATAAAGTTCAAATATGTTGTGCAATGAGAATCTATAATGCTTGTGGGTTGAATGTTTAGATTGTAAATCTCAAATAAAAATAGCTGCTTTGAATGTGAAATTTGAAATTCTATGTATTGACAATTGTTTTCTTGGCCTCGTGCAATGGCTCACACCTGTAATCCCAGCACTTTGGGAGGCCAAAGCTAGCTGATCACATGAGCCTAGGAGTTCAAGACCAGCCGGGGTAACATAGCGAAACCCCGTCTCTAAAAAAAATACAAAGAAATTCTCTGGGCGTGGTGGTGCAGGTGTGTAGTTCTAGCTACTTGGGAGGCTGCGGTGGGAGAATCATCTGAGCCTGGGAGAGGCTACAGTGAGCCATGATTATGCCACTTCATCCCAGTCTGAATGACAGAGCAAGACACTGTCTCAAAAAAAATTAAATTAAATAATAAATAAAATGAGAATTGTTTTATTGTTGACATTGTTTTATCCCAGAAAAGCAGATGCTTTCGTATTAAATATGAGCTTAATTCAGCATTGCTGTAGCTAGGTATTCCTTACTGAGTATGTTGTCTACATAGTGTATTTTGGGGAAATTTAGAAATGCTAGTATAAAGAAGAAGTAAAATATTTATGAATAGGATGGAGAACAGTTCACAATTTAGTTACCTTTCTGCCTTGTCCTGAAGCTTTTCATCCTAATTGTTTTAGGAATAAGAAGAAAACAACATTAATGATGAGTCTATAATGACTCTTTGCTAAGCGGACTAATTATTATATTAGAGATAGAGTAATTAAGATGATTTATTGTACTTTAATATTTGACTATAGGAAATGCTCTTAATGAATTCATTTACAGTAATAATCAGATGGATTTAATTCTCTTTTATTAATAAAACTTGTGATTGGCAGGGATTCCATGCTACACAAAGGACTCTCCTATAAGATTCCTGAGAAATGAAGGCCATTGTATTTGCCTGATTGAGTGATTCCAGTGGTAGAGATTGCTTTCATCCAGGAGTACAAATTCTTCAAATTCTGCATAATTGTAAACTGATATGTTTTTATTGCTATATTTGACTAATATATTATTTGGTACTAGTGTATTACTTCTAAAAGGAATTTTAATATACAGTAAACTACTCCACTTTTTGCAAACAAGAAAGTGTTCTAACATTATCTAGTTAGTTACAGTCCCAGGCCAGAATTCATATTTTTTTTTCAGTGTTTTCTTCAGTGTGCCAGCCAGTTAGATAAAAAATTCTAGTCTTACATCCCTTACTACTTCTGCCATAGGACTGGCTAACAAAAAATATCCGGGATAGATGTTGATTTAAAATATAAAGAAGAAATATTTATAAAGTGAAGTGATGGATAAATCAAACCTTCATTTACCTTGAACTTGATTTACCACCTGAAGAACATATTGAGTATTTATTTAATTTGAACTTGATTTTTTACCTAAAATGTGGGGAGGGGGGAAGCAATGTTTTTGAATCTGTGATTGAAATATTTATAATGTGAAAACCTTTACTGTTTGAACATAAATAATGGTTTGGTACAATATAAAAGGGTGTTCCCGCTGGGCACAGTGGCTCACGCCTGTAATCCCAGCACTTTGGAAGGCGGAGGTGGTGGATCACTTGAGGCCAGGGGTTTGAGACCAGCCTGGGCAATATGACGAAATCCCGTCTCTACTAAAAATACAAAAATTAGCTGGGCGTGGGGGTGCGCACCTGTAATCCTGGCTACTCGGGAGGCAGAGGTAGGAGAATCACTTGAACCCAGGAGACAGAGGTTGCAGTGAGTGGAGATTGTGCCACTACACTCTGGCCTAGGTGACACAGTGAAACTCCATCTCAAAAAAAAAAATGCTGGGTGTGGTGGCTCACACCTGTAATCCCAGCACTTTGGGAGGCTGAGGTAGGCAGATCACGGGGTCAGGAGATCTAGACCATCCTGGCTAACACGGTGAAATCCCGTCTCTACTAAAAATACAAAAAATTAGCCAGGCATGGTGGCGGGCACCTGTAGTCCCATCTACTCGGGAGGCTGAGGCAGGAGAATGGCGTGAACCCAGGAGGCAGAGCTTGCAGTGAGCCGGGATTGCGCCACTGCTCTACAGCCTGGGGGACAGAGTGAGGCTCCCTCTCAAAAAAAAAAAAAAAAAAAAAATGTGTTCCAAAAAGTTTAATGCTGTCATCTTTCTCATAAATATTTTTTGAAAAGTCAAAATATTAAAGTTAATATGTTAATATCAATTTTATTCTGATGTTCATTAATTGTCCATTTGTTTCAAATAAGTAATCACAATATCTTCAAAGCAGGCTACCATTCATCTGTAGGATTAATTGTATATATTCTTGATTCTCCACTGTTTCTTGCTCCAATCGGAATTATCAGTATAAATCTCAATAACCTCAAGTGAGAGTTTACATCTGAGAGCCCTTGATTGCACCTGAGCAGTGTGAACAGGCAGCCTGGATAGATGTTTTCTGTAGACCTGCTGTTCTCCATATGCTTCTTTGCTAGGGTCTAATTCCTATTGTGGGGATTATCATCTGTTGCCAGGATGTCATGAATGAGTAGATGATTCTAATCAAACCCCAAAACCACACAGTTACAACCTTTTCTACATCAGTAAAACTGATCAGAAAAAAAAAAAGTTTTATTGTAAAGTAGTGTTTAAAAAGTAAAATGTGTTTAAATGTATTTTGTGAATTCCTATCAAAGGTAGCTCACACCATTTGCTTAGAACTTACATACCTGTAGTGTTCAACTAAATCTTAATTATTTGTCATACTACTAAAGAGAAGCACATAATTGCTTATTCCATCCAACATTATATTTCTAAATCTAAATTATCAGTTGCATAGATTATTAAGGTAATTGTAAAAATTAATTTTGTACATTTGTCATAGTCTATTTTAATGACTACATTTGTTCTTTTAAAATCCAGTGGTCTAAACCATTTTACAGGTCAGTTTAAGTACCTTACACAAAAACTACTCGAGAATAACTTTAAAATCATGTCTTCAGTATAAATACACAAACTTGGAAAGGTCAAGGAACAGAGCTAAGCTTGGAAAGTGCTAAAAGAAATAAAGTGAGCTAGGAAAGCATTGGAGCAGAACAAGATGATGCTGAGATACAGTGAGTAAAGCTCAACTAGGTTAGAAGCCCGGCTAAGCTAACAGAGAACAGTGCTGTGCTCAAAGTTTCTAGGGAAACCTAGAATCTGTTAACAAAATTCATTATCAGTTCCTGTACCTATAAATGTACCCTAGCTATTTCAAATCCATCTGTGAACTCTCTGGACGTTAAGAGAACCATTGCTGAAATATAAGAGTGATGGGTTAATTAAGGGAAAAAATCAGTATGCTAGTTTTATCAGGCTATTTTTCCCATTTCTTTTTTCAGAACTATGTTATGTAAATCTCCACTTCCAGCTATAAAACATTAAAAGCTACTTGATCAGCCCTACTAATGTAAACAACATTTAAAATAGACAACATATATGAGGCAGTTCTTTTCAGACATCGAACAACAGGTAGTTTAAGTTCATAATCCATGATAGGAAGAAAATTCATGTGGTGAGCCAAATGATCAGCCTTGCTCCATGCTGCGTTCAACTAGAGTTCAAAAAAACACCATGGTGGTCCCCTGAGTAAAAGATCAGAATTTAGAATGCAGAGAAGTAGAAGCAATTGGAAACTTCAGGGCTGTTCCCTAGAGAGAGGGTAGCTTTGCAAGTGGGAAACCTCACACATTATTTGGAGAGCTCCCCCATAAATCCATAGATGACAGTTACATTGCATATGCACAAGGGAAATCTTCAGGTTTATCACAGAAGGTATCAATTTATCAAACCTACTATAGGTTTGAGAGACAAGCAAATGTACTAGAGGTCAAACAGTGCTGAGAGATTCTATATTTTGTGGTTCATCCAGAGTGAAATAGTATGTTTATAACAAAAGGCATCTGACTAAGACCTGATTTATATGTAAGAATCAAATAACCACAAGTAAAAATGAATCTATACCTGCTCTAAAGGGGCCTAAAGTCAAAGCCTCACAAGGTGTGCACAGAAGACAGAGATTGCAGTTTGAATCATGTCAAGTTAGAAGGGCTTTGTAAACACTTTGGACTTTTTGTACAACTTCCCTAACAAACCCTCAATTTAAGCACACAAAACATCAACATCATTAGCCAGTAATTCAACTACCTACTAGAACTAAAATCAACATATGTCACAGGAAATTAGCACACTGAAGTTTCTACAATAGGTAATCAGTAACATAAAGCATAGAATAAAAATTATTAAACCTACAAAGAAAGTTGAAAATGTGATTCAGACACCAAAACTAAAGCAGTAAAAAAAAGTTCTGAAATGACATGGATTTTGAACATAACAGAAAATGATTTAAAATAAGCTATTGATAAATATGTTCACAAACTTTAAAAATATGATCTTAATGAATAAACAGAAAAAGGAGTTCAGCAAAGAAACAGACACTATAAATAAACAGCCGAAGAGAAATTCTTTAATTGAAGGGTATCATAACTAAAATGAAAAAATCACTGGGTGAGCATTGACAGAGTACAGACTCTGAGAACTTCAAAAGTTATCAGTGTGAAAGATCCAATCCGAACATAAACAAAATTGAAGAAAATTAACAGAGACTCAAGGAATCTATGACATAAGGCCCGAAGTTTAACATACCTGTAACTGAAATCCTAAAAGGAGAATAAAATGGGACTAGGGCAGAAAAAAGATTTAAAGATATACTACCTAAAGTTTTCCAAAATTTGAAGGAAAAAAAAAAACTATTATACAGATTCAGGAAGCTTAGTGATCTCTTAGAAGAATGCAGAGAAAACCATACCTAGTTACATCACAGTCAAATCCTTAAAAAACAAAGACCGAAAGAAAAGGCCAAACTGGCTTCAACTTGGTATATTAAAATTAAATACACAAGTATGAAAGAGTAGTTGATTATTCTTCAGAAGCAATGAAGGCTAGAGATCATGGTTCAACATTATTTAAATACTGAAAGTGGAGAAAAAACACTTTTTTTCCATCAACTCAAAAACAAACTCCTTACTGATTTTATCGTATATTTAATTGGTTATTCCAGTACATTCTTCATGTTACAGCCAAGTGATGTTCTAATATGTGAATGAATTCATTCACATTTCTGCTTCTAACTCTACATTAGCTGCCATTTGTCTTGGTGATAAAATCTAAACATACCATTGCTTAATATAGGAATGCAAAATACTCCAGGCTGGTTTCTTAACCCCACCTTCATATTTTCTACTTAAGCTGTATTGAACTCCCTTTTCCAGCCAAGTGCTGTTTGTTTTCTGCTCCCTAACATTTAAAAACAAAGTTTTACTTTATACCAGTCTCCTCTGCACACTATCCCTCACATTATATTTGCCTAGTATATAATTCATGGCATGCTAGGTTATACTCTAAGAACAAAAAGCCCCAAATTAGAATGGCTTAAAACACCAAAGGTTTAAATTTTATTTGCACAAATTATGCTGCTGACTCAGAAAACTTCCCAGTGCAGCCAACCTGCCTGTGATGATGGAGCCTTTACATTATCAAAAGAGGGAGAAAATTATGGAGAGTTGAGTCCTAGCATTTTTTTATACCTGTATCAGGAAAAAATTTTTAAAAAGTAAAAAATATAGTTCTTTCACTCAAAATTCACTGGCCAAAAGACAGGAAAGTTTCATCCTTGTATATCCCGGAAGAGAAGCCAATCAAATTACCAGATGCTATAATATCCACCTCTAAATAACTCCTAGTGATCCTACGATCTTTAATCTGAAATGTCAGTTTTTGGAAGTCTTTCTTATCTACAACTCATTCACATTCCAGTTTTGATATCCCTCTCATACATATATATTCTTTTCTTGGAGCACACCTTAGATCTCTCACATCAACAATGATGCCATTGTGCTAGTGTGTGTTTAATTATGTATTTCTCCCTGCCAGAATGAAAATGGCAGAAGGTCATTTTTGCAACAGACTGACTAGGTGTGATGGGCAAATGATATGTTATTTATTAGTATTTCTTAAATGTACAAATAAAGGAGTGAATGAATTACCACATAAAGCAAAAATGATCAACAGATTTTTAGAGAGTGTATTACCTTCATGGTATTGTATCTAAAATAAAAAGTTTAAAATACCTTACATTTTACAAAACTATTATGCAATTAATTCTTAAAGATAAGCAAAGTATCACCCAACAGAGTAGAGGAATAATAATAGGCTAAAACCTATTGACTAAGTTGGAAAATTAAAGGAAAAATATGAAATAAAAAACATTGATGGTGTGGATCTGATTTTTGGTTACTTACTTAGTATGTCATTTGCAACTATTGTAAATCTAAAATTCTTAAAGATCCTGCAAGTATCTAATTTTTTTAACTTCACAGTTTTGAGTTTCTGGCATCTCTATCAAGCAAATTGTAAATCCAAAAATATAGAAAAAATCCATAAAAAGGTATTCCAAGAAAACATGTAACACCATGAATGCTGGCTGGTAAATGTGACTTTAACATTCTCTTCCATTACCATTACTACCTCAAGATTATGTTTGAGTCGCTTATTTCAGATTCACTCTACTTATGTTATCAAAATATATAAAAAAGACAAGATAAATTGGAAATATCACGTATAATGCTTGGAAATCTCTTTTGTATATTCACACTCTGATAATATCCATCATGAAGTTTTTATTCATGTTTAAATATGTAAAAACCTGTTTATTCTCTTAGTTGAAGGACATAATTTGCACTAAAGCTCACATAATTGGGGCATAGAGTTCTAACATAGTAAGCATAAAAATTCATATGAACCAAGAGAAATATCTGAATTCTTGATAGTAAATAATATTACTGTCAATGGCAAAAAACGCAATGACTTTTGAACCAATAGTTTGCAGAAACATTTTTGACACAAATAAGAAAGAACTGCAAAGAAGTTACTGCCAAACTACCTTATACATCTATTCATGCATTTATTTATTTGTCATAGAAAATAAAAATCTGATATCAATATATCAATTTTAATGTATTTTTTAAAGTATACGTGCAGTATAAAGACAATGTAGTATATGTCTATCCCTATACAATGGAATGTTCTGTATTAAATAAAGTTATTTTGTTGAATAAGATTAGTAGAACTTTTCAAAACATAGTAAGTAAAATATTCATATAAAAGTCTATTTGAGGTATAACATGGTGGTTCATGCCTGTAATCCCAACACTTGGGGATGCTGAGGCAGGGGGATCGCTTGAGGCTGGGCGTTTGAGACCAGACTTGGCAACATAACAAAATCCCATCTTTACAAAAATACAAAAGTTAGCTGGGCATGGTGGTGGGCGCCTGTGGTCTCAGCAGCTTGGGAAGCTGAGGCAAGAATATCCCTTTAACCCAGGAGTTCAAGGTTATGGTGAGCAATGATTCGGCCACTGCAGCCTAGTCTGGGTGACAGAGCGAGATCTTGTCTCAAAAAGAAAAAAGTGGGTTTGAAATGTTTCAAATTTTATAAAAAATATTTACTCATGGTTAATAATGATAATTAAATAATAACTAATATTTGTTAAAATAATTGAAGCCAGCCACTTAGCTAGGTGATTATGCTATTTCATTTAAAAAGAATAAAATGCAAAATAAAATTAAATTTAAAAAGACATTTAATA
This sequence comes from Pongo pygmaeus, assembly GCF_028885625.2. NCBI lineage: Eukaryota > Metazoa > Chordata > Mammalia > Primates > Hominidae > Pongo > Pongo pygmaeus. Next base: position 12,118,807 of record NC_085930.1, on the reverse strand, counting down.
TTTAGTGTTTTATAAATGAAAAAAATACTTAAATCCTATTATTGAATGAGTCATAGCATCTAATTCTTAAAATTTCTTTATAATGTCTATTTTTCAAAACTGCACCAATAAATTATTATTAATTCTACAATAAAAATAATAAATAACTGTGAACACAGTTTTTCTAAAGAAGTTCTTTAAAATTACCAAAAAGTTAACATTAAAGACTATGTTTTAAAAAAGTGAAATTAACAAAATCCATAAATTAAGAGTAAAATAGAACTCAACCAGCAGTTATATTAACAAAAAGAGAAATCTTTAATTCTAGATTATTCATAATCAAGGTAAATTTTGACTTCCTAGTAACAAAATATTCCTTCTTTCAGGAAAATTCACTTAATATATAGAACTATAAAATATGTTTTTCTTTGTACTGTCTTTCACCTGTGTAATCATGGAACCATTTGCCGTATGTATACTCTATGTAGGATAATTAAGTCAGTCATTAGAAAACAGTTAAGTTTTATAGTATTACAGTCACATATAGATTTAAAATCATTTTAACTTCTTTAGTAGATCCTGTGAAGTAGGAAAACTAAGAGTCCAAACATTAGAAAAGATTCAGACTCACAGTCTTTTCCTGGGTCTGGAAAGGATTATGAACGTCAGCACCCTTTTCCCTGGGGACCCTTGGAGGTGTGTCAGGCAAGAATATTTATTTAATTTCATTCACCTTCATAAATATAGCCATTATATATTTGTTTATTTTTTAACAGAAGAAAACAGTGCTATAGAGGGGAAGCCCAAAGGAAAGTTTAATTCCAAATTGATAATCATACTCAGATAATCATAATCTTTTGTTTTTTCTTTTTTTTTTTGGAGACAGAGTCTTGCTCTGTTGCCCAGGCTGAAGAGCAGTGGCATAATCTCTGCTCACTGCAACCTCCACATCCCAGGTTTGAGAGATTCTCCTGCCTCTGCCTCCTGAGTAGCTAGGATTACAGGCATGTGCCATCACACCCAGATAATTTTTTTGTATTTTTAGTAGAGATGGGGTTTTGCCATGTTGGCCACGCTGGTCTGGAACTCGGGCCTCAAGAGATCTGCCAGTCTCACCTTCCCAAAGTGCTAAGATTGCAAGTGTGAGCCACTGCACCCAGTCAGATAATCATAATCTTATTACTACCCAGGTCCTTTTCTCCTCATAAGGTAGTTTAGAAAACACCTATCCCTACTATAATTTGATGGAAAGAGTAAACAAGGAATGTGTGTGCCGTGTAGGCATTGTACTTATATTAATACTACCATTTCAAATAGTTTTCTTTTTTTTTTTGCTTAAATATATACAATTTTATTTGTCAATTATTCCTCAATAAACCTGGAAAAACTTTGAAAGAATATGCTCAACAAAAATCCATATCACTTCACCTAAATCCAGTACTACCTCACACTTTAGAGGTCTCCTTTGCTTGTCCCCAGCCTAGCCCATCCCCAAGGGCTGGGAAATATTCTGGCTGACAGGCATGTCCATCTGGGGCTCATCTCCCACCTCTCCTTGTTATTTTTAATTCATGATTCAGATATCTTAGAGTACAGAAGCCCTGCTACTTTTCATTTTTTTTGGAGTCTGTTTACCTGAGGTTTGACCATATTCACTAAGCAAACTCCTAGACCAAAAGATGGCCAAGGACCAGTTGTGGGAGTGGGAGTGGGGAACTGTAGTACAGATGGTATTTGAACACATGAACTGGGGTGTCCACACGCATGTGCAAGATGGACCGAGGGCTAGGAGAAGAAGGGAAACCCAGCTCCTGGCCAGATGACTGGAGGCTGGCTCTCCTTGCATTGCTGTGTGCTAGCATAAAACTTGCAGGAGTTTGCAAATTTTAAATGTGATCTTGGCTTCTAGGTTATTATGAAGATATGTGGTCAAAGTAACAGTACATCTTTTTTTGTTTTGTTAACTTGCCTTATAAAACTTTAAGTATTTAGGCACACGGCTGAATAGTCTTCATTTGCATTTTTGTCCCAACCATGGCAAGAGTCAGGACAGGATGGCTTGGATACACTAATTGGATACACTAATTGTCAGCATTTTGCCACATTTGCTTTCTCTGTCTGTCTGTCTATCTGCCTGTCTACATCCTACCTGCCTATGCAGAAATGGGCCTCATTTTATTTTTATTTATTTATTTTTTGTGATTAATTAAAAATTAGTATCTTCTTTTTTTTATTTTATTATTATTATACTTTAAGTTTTAGGGTACATGTGCGCAATGTGCAGGTTAGTTACATATGTATACATGCGCCATGTTGGTGTGCTGCACCCATTAACTCGTCATTTAGCATTAGGTATATCTCCTAATGCTATCCCTCTCCCATCCCCCCACCCCACAACAGTCCCCAGAGTGTGATGTTCCCCTTCCTGTGTCCAAGGGTTCTCATTGTTCAATTCCCACCTATGAGTGAGAACATGCGGTGTTTGGTTTTTTTGTCCTTGCGATAATTTACTGAGAATGATGATTTCCAATTTCATCCATGTCCCTACAAAGGACATGAACTCATCCTTTTTTATGGCTGCATAGTATTCCATGGTGTATATGTGCCAAATTTTCTTAACCCATTCTATCATTGTTGGACATTTGGGTTGGTTCCAAGTCTTTGCTATTGTGAATAGTGCCGCAATAAACATACATGTGCATGTGTCTTTATGGCAGCATGATTTATAGTCCTTGGGTATATACCCAGTAATGGGATGGCTGGGTCAAGTGGTATTTCTAGTTCTAGATCCTTGAAGAATTGCCACACTGACGTCCACAATGGTTGAACTAGTTTACAGTCCCACCAACAGTGTAAAAGTGTTCCTATTTCTCCACATCCTCTCCAGCACCTGTTGTTTCCTGACTTTTTAATGATTGCCATTCTAACTGGTGTGAGATGGTATCTCATTGTGGTTTTGATTTGCATTTCTCTGATGGCCAGTGATGATGAGCATTTTTTCATGTGTCTTATGGCTGCATAAATGTCTTCTTTTGAGAAGTGTCTGTTCACATCCTTAGCCCACTTTTTGATGGGGTTGTTTTTGGTTTTTTTTGTAAGTTTGTTTGAATTCTTTGTAGATTCTGGGTATTAGACCTTTGTAGATTCTGGGTATTAGCCCTTTGTCAGATGAGTAGATTGCCTGTTCACCCTGACGGTAGTTTCTTTTGCTGTGCAGGAGCTCTTTAGTTTAATTGATCCCATTTGTCAATTTTGGCTTTTGTTGCCATTACTTTTGGTGTTTTAGACATGAAGTCCTTGCCCATGCCTATGTCCTGAATGGTATTGCCTAGATTTTCTTCTAGGGTTTTTATGGTTTTAGATCTAACATTTAAGTCTTTAATCCATCTTGAATTAATTTTTCGTCTCAGCCCAAAATCTCCTTAAGCTTGAAGCAACTTCAGCAAAGTCTCAGGATACAAAATCAATGTGCAAAAATCACAAGCATTCTTATACACCAATAACAGACAAACAGGAGCCAAATCAGGAGTGAACTCCCATTCACAATTGCTTCAAAGAGAATAAAATACCTAGGAATCCAACTTACAAGGGATGTGAAGGACCTCTTCAAGGAGAACTACAAACCACTGCTCAACAAAATAAAAGAGGACACAAACAAATGGAAGAACATTCCATGCTCATGGATAGGAAGAATCAAAATCGTGAAAATGGCCATACTTCCCAAGGTAATTTATAGATTCAATGCCATCCCCATCAAGCTACCAATGACTTCCTTCACAGAATTGGAAATAAATACTTTAAAGTTCATATGGAACCAAAAAAGAACCTGCATTGCCAAGACAATCCTAAGCCAAAAGAACAAAACTGGAGGCATCACACTACTGACTTCAAACTATACTACAAGGCTACAGTAATCAAAACAGCATGGTACTGCTACCAAAACAGAGATATAGACCAATGGAACAGAATAGAGCCTTCAGAAATAATACCACACATCTACAACCATCTGATCTTTGACAAACCTGACAAAAACAAGAAATGGGGAAAGGATTCCCTATTTAATAAATGGTGCTGGGAAAACTGGCTAGCCATATGTAGAAAGCTGAAACTGGATTCCTTCCTTACCCCTTATTTAAATAGTTTTCAATGCGTATCTTCATCTTCCTAAGTAGTTTTAGGTACATACACATTTTTTCACCTTGTCATGTTTGAAATGTTGGGCCTCGAGACATATTAACCCTCAGTATAGATACGTACTGGACACTTGCTGTGATATCTGTTTCCCTTAAGCCAACTGCAGTTTATTTGACAGTGAATTCTAGAAAAGAAGAAAACAACTAATGCTAATGCAGATGCCGAAGAGCTACATCTAGGAGGAGAATTAGGGGTATGCTTTAAGGCAAACCTGTCAGGCATGAAGAGCAAAGCAGTTAAAGTTCCCAGATTCTCTGGGAGTCCAGGGTAGGTACAGAATGACAAAAATAGCAAGTGAGGCAAATGGAGAATATAGTCACCCAAGATATCTCTTTTTATCTAGAGAAACTTAGGATCAAGTATACTTAGCTGCATTGGCTGTATTAACTAAATGTTAATACAGTTAATTAGCTGTATTAACTAAATGTTTTGCTGTAACTTTCAGGTATACATATGTCTTCTAAATTTAGCATGTTCCAAGCAATTTGCAAAATAAGGTAATCTGAAAATATTTCATAAAAGTAATTACCTGTAAAACTGTGCTGTAAAAGGAGTTTAGTGTTATACTTATGTATTCACATTTTTATTTTTGTTAAATTGAATTAAAACCATTTCTTGATGGAAAACTCTTCATAGTTCTAAATGAAGGTGTATAGAAACATGTTTTAGTTCTTTTGAGAATTTGTTTTCTTAATTCTAACAAAGACACATAATTACCTATTAAAAATAACTTTTACTTCAAAAAAAGAAGAAAAAATGCTTTAATTAGCTAATATAGAGTGTCTTTAGTTTCAGGTTGCTTAGAAGGTTCATAAGAGACTGCAAAAAACATTTCATTACTATCCAAGGTGAGACAACTCAAGTCACTATTTCCAGTAAAATTATACATATTTCATATACCTATATGTATGCGTATGGGGAGACAAAGATGGATATATACACAAACACATTGTTTAAATATGTAGGAGTGTTTGTATGTTGTATATATAATCATATTTTATATGAAATAATCACAGTGTTAAAATTTGAAAGCAAGTTGATACAGTGATTAAAATTATGAAAATAAAAATTTAAAATAAGAAAAGACTTTGTAATGTTTTTTTTATTGTTTAAATAGGGCAAAAACTGATAAGCCAATTCAGTGAACAAACATTAAAAAAAATAAAGCTGTATCTATACAGCTTATATATTTACATTATATATGTATATATGCACAGAGTTTCACAAAGGATGATGACTTCAGCAGAAGTTTTATCATAAAATGAAATGTCATAAAAGAAAATAAAAAGATACCCATTTCCCAAAATAAAAAATGAAAAGATATCCTTTATGTTTTCAACATAAAAATAAGCCTCAGTTTCTCACATCAACACATATAAACACTGTAGTACATTGCAGCTGCTTGGGAATCTGTAAGAAAATAAATAAATAAGTAAATAAATTACAGCTATTTTTAATGAAGTAAGTTGCCAGATAGTCATGACTCTTGATAGTGCTTACAAGGAAGAGATTTTCTTTACTATTTAAGAATGAAAAAAGAAGGCAAACATGCTTAATGGCTTTTTAGGGTTGATAGTTTGTTTCAAATCTGGTCCATAAAATGTTGGCTTTGAAGATGACTTTTTTTTACAGTCTCAGACTGAGATTTTGGAATTCTTATTTTTAGTATGATTTTTGCGCAAAGGATATACATAATAAAATTTGTAAAGAAATAAAGAATAATTCTATTTGAAAACCAAAGAAAAGTCCTAATAAAACAATACAAAAACAAATATGATATCTTTGTTTAAAGCACTATCTAGTATTAGCAGTATAAAGAATAAATAAAGCCAAATATTCAAAACTTTATCTTAATCTACTGGATTTTAAATTTCAAACAGATATTTGCGATGCCCAATGGTAGGATCTCGGAGTTATAAGAAACCTATTTTTGTCAAAGTTCTTTTTATATTGTTTATGAATTTCCTTAAAGATAAAACACTTTAACATTAGCCAAGAGCTTTAAGGAAAATAAAGTATCAGAATAAAGCAATTAACTGTGGACAACAAGACTTAAAATGATCATGGCTAAAGACACAATTGACAAGGAAATATGGCTGTTTATGTGGCATAATTAGCCATAATTATGAATTATAACCTATATCAGGACATATTAGAATTTTAGGAATCTCATATAATTCTGGAACACATATTAACAGTATATTCATGCAATTATAATACAAATACAATTTAAACATCATTTCTTATTTAATAATATTTAATAATACTTCCTATATAATTTAACATATCAAATAAGCCTGTTCATTATTTCTTCAGATATTTCAAGGACTTGGGACATCCCAAAGTTAGCTTTGGATCAAAAAGTCTAAATATAGAATTTGAAATTTGATTTTAAGAAGCCTCTCAAATATGTCAAGGGTTTAAAACACTTGTGTTAGCAGCAGCAAATCCATACGAGTCTGCAGCAACTCAATTCTTGGCTCCTCAAAGGAAATAATTTGCCCGAGGAGCATAAGGCAGAGTGACAGATCAAGGCATGTTTTTGAGCCAGAGTGAAAGTTTATGAAAAAGTATTAGAGGAGGAATGAAGGGAAGTAAAGTACACTTGGAAAAGGGCCGAGCGGGCAACTTGAAAGTTCCAAGTGTGTTACTTAACTTTTTACTTGTGGTTTTATGTATTGCCATGATACTGGGATTTGCTAGTTTCTTCTCTCCCGATTCTTCCCCTGGAGTGGGCTTTTTGAATGTCCGGTGATCTGCCTGCACTTGGGAGGGCCCAAATGCACAGTGTGTTTACTTAAGTTGTAAATGCACTCAAATGCATGCTCACTTGAGGTGATTTTCCCTTACCAGTCGAGTGTTCCTAGAAGAAGATGATAAAGGAAAACTTCAGCCTAATTAAATGTAAAGGAGTTTAATTGAGAAAAGAACAATTCACCAATCAGGCAACCTTCCGAGCCAGAGTAGGCTCAGAGACTCCAGAACAGCTATGTGGTAGAAGAAAATTCATGGGCAGAAGAAGGAAAGTGACATATAAAAAACAGAAGTGAGGTACAGAAACATCTAGATTGGTTACAGCTCGGTGTTTGCCTTATTTGAACACAGTTCAAACAGTTGGCTACATACAACTGGCCTAAACTCGGTGATTGGCACAAATGTAGGCACAGTCTGTTAACACCTCCACTTGTTATAGTTCACAATGTGCGGAAAAACATTTAGGTCAAACTTAAAATATGTAAGGAGACTGCTTTAGGCTAAGCTTGATTTAACGATGGTCATATACCAGTTAAACTCCACCATCTTGCCTCTTAGTGCACATGCTTCAGCCTGCTCACCCAACTCCTGAGATCTTATCAAGAAGTGGCTGATCACCAGCTTCACGGGTTTTCTATCTATTGGAAGACTGCTGTACCCTGGTGTCAGCTGTAACCAATTATTATTTTACAGAGACAGTTGAACAAGCTCCCGACCATCACCTGGTGCTCACCTGACATTCCTGGTGGAGGGACATTTGTTGCCTGCTCATGTCTGCCTAGCTTGAACACTTGGTCAAAATGGGATCACAGGTCACTGCAAAAGAATAGTCATTCATTTAGCAGAAGTGAGAATTAAAAAATTTTAAAAAGCAAAAACCTTTCTCATTAATATGGTTTGGCTGTGTCCCCACCCAAATTTTATCTTGAATTGTAACTCCCGCAATTCCCACATGTCTTGGAAGGGACCAGGAGAGAGGTAATTAAGTCGTGGAGGCAGGTATTTCTTGTACTGTTCATGTGAGAGTGAATACGTCTTATGAGATCTGATGTCTTTAAAAAGAGAAGTTGCCCAGCACAAGTTCTCTCTCTTTGCCTTCTGCCATCCATGTAAGATATGACTTTCTCCTCCTTGCCTTCTGCCATGATTGTGAGGCTTCCTTAGCCACGTGGAACTGTAAGTCCATTAAACTTTTTTTTCCCCAGTCTAGGGTATGTCTTTATCAGCAGCGTGAAAATGGACTAACACAGTAAGTTAGTACAAGTAGAGTGGGGCGCTGCTAAAGATACCCAAAAATGTGGAAGTGACTTTGGAACTCAGTAACCGGTAGAGTTTGGAACAGTTTGGAGGGCTCAGAAGAAGACATGAAAATGTGGGAAAGTTTGGAACTCCCTAGAGACTTGTTTAATGGCTTCGATCAAAATTCTGATAATGATATGGACAATGAAATCCAGGCTGAGGTGGCCTTAGATGAAGATTAGGAAATTGTTGGGAACTGGAGCAAAGGAGACTCTTGTTATGTTGTAGCAAAGAGACTGACAGCATTTTTCCACTGCCCTAGATATTTGTGGAAATTTGAACTTAAGAGAAATGATTTACAGTATCAGACAGAAGAAATTTCTAAGCAGCAAAGCATTCAAGAGATGACTTGGTTGCTCTTAAAAGCATTCAGTTTTAAAAGGGAAATAGAGCATAAAAGTTTGAAAAATTTTCAGCCTGACAATGTGATAGAAAAGAAAATCCCATTTTTTCTGAGGAGAAATTCAAGCTGGCTGCAGAAATTTGCGTAAGCAATAAGAAGGTGAATGTTAATCCCCAAGACAATGGGGAAAATATCTCCAGGGCAGAGACCTTTGCAGCAGACCCTCCCATTACAGGCCTGGAGGTTTAGGAGAAAAAAAATGGTTTTGTGGTCCAGGACCAGGGTCCCTATACTGTGTTCAGTCTAGGGACTTTGTGCCCTGTGTCCCAGCCTCTCCAGCCATGACTATAAGGGGTCAAGATAAAGCTCAGGCTGTGGCTTCAAAAGGTAAAAGCCCCAAGCCTTGGCAGCTTCCACGTGGTGTTGAGCCTGTGAGTGAGTGCACAAAAGTCAAGAATTCAGGTTTGGGAACCTCCATCTAGATTTCAGAAGATGTGTGGAAATGGCTGGATGCCCAGGCAGAAACTTGCTATAGGGGCAGGGCCCTCCTAGAGAACCTCCGCTAGGGCAGTGCAGAAGAGAATTGTGGGGTTGGAACCCCCACACAGAGTCCCTACTGGGGAACTGCCTAGTGGAGCTGTAAGAAGAGGGCCACCATCCTTCAGACCCCAGAATGGTAAATCCACCAATGGCTTGCAATGTGCACCTGGAAAAGACATAGACTCTCAATTCCAGCCAATCAAAGCAGCCAGACGTGGAGCTTCCCAAGGCCATGGGAGCTACCTCTTGCATTAGCATGATGTGGACATGAGACATGGAGTCAAAGGAGATTATTTTGGAGCTTTAAGATTTGACTGCCCTGCTGGATTTTGGACTTGCATGGGGCCTGTAGTCCCTTTGTTTTAGCCAATTTCTCCCATTTGGAACAGCTGTATTTACCCAATACTTGTACCCCCTTGTGTCTAGGAAGTAACTAGCTTGCTTTTGAGTCTACAGGCTTAAAGGTAGAAAGGACTTGCCTTGTCTCAGATGAGACTTTGGAATGTGGACTTTTGAGTTAATGATGAAATGAATTAAGATTTGGGGGACTGTTGGGAAGGCATGACTGGTTTTGAAATGTGAGCACATGAAATTTTGGAGGGGTCAGGGGTGGAATTATATGGTTTGGCTGTGTCCCCACCCAAATCTCATCTTGATTTGTAACTCACACAATTCCCATGTGTCTTAGGAGGGACCCAGTGGGAGGTAATTGAATCATGGGGGTGGGTCATTTTGTTCTGTTCTCATGATAGTGATTAATTATCATGAGATCTGATGGATTTAAAGAGGGGAGTTCCCCTGCCATTCATGCAATAAGTGACTTGCTCCTCTCTCCTTTCGACCATGATTGTGAGGCTTCCCTAGCCATGTGGAGCTCTAAGTCCATTAAGCCTCTTTTTCTCCCCAGTCTTGGGTATGTCTTTATCAGCAGCATGAAAATGGACTAATACATTCTTTGATACAGTGGAGAGTCAGTTTTCAAATAATTAAAAGATCTTAAGAAGACAGCATAAGTCACACTATTTTTTTTCTCTCTCTCTCTTCTCTCTTTTTTATTTTACTCAAAAAGTGAACAATAATTGCTTACTCTTTATTATCAGTATTACACAGAAATCTTATGTAAAAGAGAGAAACAAATATTACTTTTGTGTCAGTATACTATCGATACTAAAGTTAATTTTGATAAAATCTAATAATTCCAACCTCAGTCAGATTTGGACACACAGGATATCCATAAATAATTTATAACCTCTAATAATTTTTCATTCTCATTTTACCCCAACTCTTTAATAATCATTTAGTTTAATCTGCATCATTTTTTCTTCATTTATTTTAAAACATCCTTTAAATAATTTTTATCTAGACAAAACTATGTATTTTTTCAACAAAATCATGTTCTTGTAGCTTATAACATCATACTTTTCTTGTACACACTATAAAAAATTGTCTCTCTTATATCTAATAGTTTTAACTGCATATATTAATTATAATTTTTATTGCTAGTAATCCTAATTTCTAGTCAAAAACCTAGGGATTAAGCAATTTTCACTGCTATGTACCAAAACATTTTATGAATTCATATGTAATAATTTCTAGAAACATAAGCTTTTTTAATATAACAATTTATGAATATGGAACAGGATAAGTTTACTAACAAACCCAAATATCTTTTGTTTCTGTGAAATAAAAAGCCAAAAGCATATCAGCTTAAATTTATATTTAATAATTAATGTTTTAACATTATATCTTATTTGGTTATTATCTAGATTTTTTTAAATGAATAGCCATTATTTAATTTGACTTAGGCATAGTGACCAAAGTGATTTGGACTAAAGTTACATAAACTTAAAAGGCATTTGTGCTTACTTGTTTTATTTATAAGTGCTCATTATTTTAATTCAGTTTGGTACTATGAAGATAATATAAAAACATCAACATGTACAAATGTGCACGTAAAATGCCAACCAATATAAATAAACAATTAATAGCTTTGATTTTAAAATTTTAGCCATGAGACAAATAAAATTCACTAGCTTAAAAGGACAATTGAATTCAAATTATGCCCCTGTGAATGAAACAAGTAAGAGTTTATCTGTCTTACATGGCTAAAACCATTTATCAAGTTCAATTTATATCTTAAAAGCGCAGAGAAATAATGCAACTATTTTTTCCTTAATAGAGAGTTAAGGGTGTGTCACTTAGATGAGACATAGAAGAAGATTAAAAATGGATGACAAGGTAACGTAAAATCATAGTAATTTATTGCAGGATAATACAGATGAGCCTAGGAAAAACAATTTCAGAAGCACTTTCAAAATAACCGGCTAAATGTCAAAAGGTTGTATTTTGGAGACCAATTTTGTTATATAAGTGGCTTTTGAATTTAGTTTCTGTTATACTTACTAACTGGATTACTGAGCTCAGGGTGAACTCACAAATGAATTGAGCACTTGCAGGTCACAAAGCCTAACATTTATACATATAAAAGGCAGACAGAGCTGGAAAGTGGAGCACCTAGAACTTGAGAAAGAAAGAACCTCATTCATATACTAAATCCCAGGTCCCTCAGAACCAAGGCGAAAGCCCAAGACGGAAATGCTATGAGACTACTGAGCTGCACAACGCTGTCACAGTGCACCTCACTGTCAGGATATCCCCCGATAGGTGGGAGATCCAATACCAACCTGTGCACTCTGTTACCAGCCTGTCCCCCATGGGAGTTGAATCTTTTGATGGTGAGTTCTCCCACAGCCTCCGAGTGTCCAAACTGTACCCATTGTCAGGTCATGGCCCGAGCTCTGAGATTCCCCTGACCAACCTAGAAAACAACTTTTCTGTTGCCAATTTCCCATTTACCATCAGTTTTTTGTTTGACTAAGTCAGAAATCTTAGGCTTTTCTTATCCCGATGTATGAAGAAATGAATAGCCCCCTGCAATGATAACTCTTCACTGAAACTTTTGTTTGTCACTTTTAAAATTGCAGCCATTAACTCATTAGTTATCACATGCCCAAAAGTTAAGTGTTTTTTCACAATATGAAGTTACTCTTGGTACCCCCAAATGTCAAAGAGATCAGGGTACTCAATGCAAAAAGAAAGCAGAGTTTCAGAATTAAGAGGGCCTTGCCCACAACCCTTGGTACATGAGAAAGACAGATGATCCCAAAAAAGGGAGATTAGTTGTGCCTTCTCAATGTTCTTCAAGGAGTCCCATGGCCAATAAAAGTCTCCTTTGGACCTGTTTTTGTGACAGCTAGAATTGTTATGTTTCTTCTTACATTGAAGGAGTTCATATCAAGGGAACTGGATAAAGGATCAAAGGTGGTAAATGAAGGAGGAGAAAGAACAAGTTTCAGAGGATCCAGTTTCAGATGTTAAGTTTTCTTAAAAAGGCCAATAAAGGTCTCGAGAAAAAGGGATTCGGTTGACTGAGAAGTTTCTATAGAAAAAAGCAAAATCCAACAGAGAAAAATAGAGAGGTCTTAAATATATATGTACATATACAGCTTGAATATGAATTATGAATTAAGCCAACTTTTGATTATAGTGTTCTTTAAATAAATTATTTTTGCCTTAGCCAAGGGAACAGTGATGGCAGGAGCACCACTCTACCGGCTGCTGCCTTGGAAGGGCCCACTGTGCTTGCTCCCAGATCCCAGTGGCAGCAGGAAGCATATCTCTCTGTCCCAGTAGAGAAAGCAAGATAAATGAAGAAAAAAAAAGAAAAAGGAAAAGAAAAAAATCGCTAGCATGCTCTAAATATAAACCTAAATTTTAACCAAAGGCATATGTTTAAATGACTGAAAACTGAAACAAAAAAGCATGCATAAGAGCAAAACCAAGAAGCCATTGATTACTTTAACAAAAGCCTCCAAAAAGAAAGCAAAAAGCTGCAACCCTTTCAAGATCCAGAAAACTCCCAATGACAGCTTAAAGAAAGGAAAGTTTCATGAACTGCAAATGGAGTGGAACCCACATCTCTGTATGGCTGTACTCTCTATGGTCCTCACCTCCCGACTAGCCATCTGCACACAAAGGCCCAACAACAACCTGTGTTGGCCCCAAATCCTAGCCACTAGATCATAGGCTGAAGTGCTTTTTTTGGTAAATCCCATAGCAGCCTGTTTGAGTGCTCAAAGGATTTGGGCTTTATTTTAAATCTAATTTATGCTTTTAAATTCTTGCTGAGGGAGTTTCTAATTCTATATTACTTTCATGTCCTTTATAGGTATCAATTAGATAGCTGTTTAAGACATGGGCACTCTAAAAACTTTTTTTTCGTTTTAACATAACTAATTTATGTATTTTATAAGCAACCCAAGCCAATAAGCCATTTTTTTAATGGAAATTCCCAGAGGTGACTTTCTAGGTTTAGAATACACAGACATTTTAAAAATGAGTGCAAAAGATGCATCCACCATGACAAAAGCACACCAGAATTACTAGTCCATACAAATGCTTTCATCCATTCATTTGAATTTAGAAAGGAAAAAAAATGAACAATGATTCTTACCATCTGTTCTTCCAGATTTACAGACAGACACCTAGGAACTCTGACTGATAATTTTTTTTTAAACCCTAAATAGGGTTTCCTTAACTGTGGCTTCCTAAAGATCAGAGATATTTTGAGTTTTCCTGATCACAACACAAAATCTTTAGAGGCCAAGGGAAAGCTTTACTCTGAAGGTTCACTGAAAATAAACTGATAATAAACAAATTAATATCAGAAAAGACATACAGATTTATTCAATACTCATAGCACAGGGGAATCACAGGATAATGGTTAGGTAATAACCCAATGAAGTATAGATCCCTACATATTCCTTTTTTTTTTTTTTACAGGGGAAGGGGAGATGAGGGTTGGAGGAGTAAATGGTTTTCAGTGGAAATGAATGAACCCAAAGAATAATGACTTGGAATAAATTTTCTCTGAGCTCTGGAAGAGGTGATGGAAAGATAAAGGGCAGAAATTTACTGTGAATAATGATGGTGTTATTATGAAGATAAAGTCCCCCAGGTAACCTCTTGGGGCTGCCCTCAGAAGAATGGATAAAATGTCTGTCTGGGTGTACTGAGAACTCCCAGTCTCTTCTCTTTTTCAGTGGCTAATCTTTCCTGATTATTTGATGAAACTCATAAGAAAGAGGTTTTAAGACAATTGCATTTCTTTTGGAAAGAAGTTTTCTTAGATAAGGAAATTCCAGAGAAAATCCCTACTGGTGCTTTGGGAAACACTGTCAGGGAGACAGGGAAATCCGGATAGATCGAAGAGAGATCTTGAGGCTGCACCTTTAGTACAGTATGTCAAAGCATCATATTTTAGGGTATTGTTTCCTGAACGCTAACAATAAGAAAGATTTTGGTGAATGTTAGAACCTGGTGATAGTGGTTCCCACTTAAGCGAATGGATACAAAACCAAAAATAAATATAAGTTGATGTCCCAGATAAAGTTTTCATAAAGCATAATATGGAAATTTTTTAATGACTCATAAGATAACATCAAATTGTCTAAAGTTTTCTTAAATTTTCTCTTTTTAATCCCCAAAAATTGTTACTATTCTAGATCATGTGAGGAAAACATTGAAAGACATTTATATAAACCAGAACATCAGAGCTATAATTTATTGACTGTTGTGAAGAGAAATAAATGTATTGACAAATTTTTAGATGACTGATTTCAAAATACTTCTGAGTTTTAAGATAATAAGAAATGATTGACTAATGTAATTATTAAAATATTTTATTAATTAAAAATGTAGCCACTAGTAGATTTTATTTACTCTAAAGTGTACAACCTTGATAACAAACAGACACCATATTAAAATTATTGAGAAAAAAAGATAAAATGAATTTTCATCATCACACTTTAATCCAAATCAAACCGGTAATCTTTGTACTGCTTTATCCAAGTATTTAAAATCTATTTGCAACTTCCAAAAAGTAAACCTCAGGAAATGGAACCTAAGAACCATGATCCAGTTCTCTGACATCTTTCTTTGTAAAATTCTCAGACATTGAGGAAGAAAGAAGGTCTACAGAATGGTAGCACATTTTCTTGATATTATAGCTCTTGCCTTGCACCTCCTTGCATAGTACACACCTTTTAAAAGTAGCTAAATATTTAATAATTTGATTGTAGCAGCAAATTATTGGTTAATTTGACATGTATGTTGCTTTCTTCTCATCACTTTCTCTACCAGTCGTCCACTCTATGTGTCTTTCTATACATCAAAAGACAAACTTTATTAATCCAGGCATTAAATACAGGCATTATTTCATTCTATACCACCAAATATGTAATCACCTGTTCTGATGTGCATCTGTTATTGTGAACCTTTTTATTAAGCTCCAGAAATGAGTAAATACTCAAAATATTGTCTTAGCATTATACAAACATGAAACAAAACAAAAAACAAGAAAAAATAAATAGACTTCTTGTTTTGCCTCAGAAATGAAGAGAGATGGAAGAAAATAATTCTCATTTATACAAAGAAAACAAAGTAAATGGGTACAAATTCATAACTGCTTATAGTCTGGGCATGGTGGCTCATGACTGTAAGCCCAGAACTTTGGGAGGCTGGCCAGGAGGATTGATTGAGGCCAGAAGTTCAAGACAAGCCTAACCAACATAGTGAGACCCTGTCTCTACAAAAATACAAAACAAAAAAATTATCTTGGCATGATGGCACACACCTGTAGTCCTAGATACTTGGGAGGCTGAGGTGGGAGGATCCCCTAAACCCCAGAGGCAGAGACTGCAGTGAGCTGTGATTACAGAGCAAGACACTGTCTCTAAAAATATAAAAATAATAATTCATAAATACATTAGAAAATTCAGGTTCAAAGAAAAGCATAATACTGAAATATGGAGACATAGAATCTTAGCATTTACTTAACTAAAGCAAAGTCACCAGACAAGATACAATCTGATAGAACATTAGACCATGTCATAGATTGAATGTGTTTTCCTCCCTAGATTCAAATGTTGAAATCTAATTCTCAATATGATGATATTTGGAGGTGGGTCTTTGAGAGATTAGGTCATGAGAATGTAGTCCTCATGAATGAGATTAGTGTTCTTTGTGTCATGCATATCTGTGTAAAGAGACCACCAAACAGGCTTTGTGTCAGAAACAAGGCTGTTTATTTCACCTGGGTGCAGGCAGGCTGAGTCTGAAAAGAGTCAGCGAAGGGAGATGGGGTGGGGCTGTTTTATAGGATTTGGGTAGGTAGTGGAAAATTACAGTCAAGGGGGGGTTTTCTCTTACAGGCAGGGGCAGGGGTTAGAAGCTCAGTGGGGGAGCTTCTGAGCCAGGAGAAGGAATTTCACAAGGTTAATCACTTAGTTAAGGTGGGGCAGGAACAAATCACAGTGGTGGAATGTCATCAGTTAAGTCAGGAACTGGCCATTTTCACTTCTTTGTGATTCTTCACTTGCTTCAGGTCATCTGGATGTATACGTGGCAAGTCACAGGGGATATGATGGCTTAGCTTGGGCTCAGAGGCCTGACATTCCTGTCTTCTTATATTAATAAGAAAAATAACATGAAATAGTGTTGAAGTGTTGGGGCAGTGAAAATTTTGGGGAGTTGGTATGGAGAAATATTGAATGATGTTTCTCAGGGCTGCTTCAAGCAGGATTCGGGGCAGTGTGGGAACCTAGAGTGGGAGAGATTAAGCTGAAGGAAGATTTTGTGGTAAGGGGTGATATTGTGGGGTTGTTAGAAGAAACACTTGCTGTATAGAACCATTTGCCTTGTGTGGAAAGAGATTGATAGGTGGAAGTTTCAGTGGGGGAGTAGGTGGGAGCAACTGATGAGAAGGAGAAAAACTGACTGTGAGGGATAGAAGTTAAGACACTAGCTGCTTCTTTAGCTATCTTATCAGCATAAGCGTTGCCCTGAGCAATGGGATCTGATGCCTTTTGATAGCTCTTGCAGTGAATGACTCCAGGTTCCTTTGGAAGTAAAGTGGCCTTGAGAAGAGTTTTTATTAAAGAGGCATTAATGATGGAGGACCCCTGTGTAGTGAAGAAACCTCTTCCTGCCCATATAACAGCATGATGGTGCAGGATATGGAAGGCATATTTAGAGTCAGTATAAATATTGACATGTAGTCCCTTTGTAAGAGTGAGGGCTTGAGTTAAGGCAATGAGTTCGGCTAGCTGAGAGGTAGTGGAGGGGGGCAGAAAGTGTATGTGTCAGGTGTGAGGAAGAAAATATGTTTTGGAAGTTATGAGAACTGTAGAGAGTGAGTTGAGCACAGTTTGTGATTTTGAGGGCCTCTAAAAGTATTAAAGCAGTGGCAGCTGCCACACGCAGATATGAGGGCTAGGCTAAAACAGTAAGGTCAAGTTGTTTGGACAAAAAGGCTGCAGGGCGCGGTCCCAGCTCTTGTGTAAGAGCTCTGACTGCACAGCCCTGCACTTCAGCTGTATGTAATGAAAAGGGAGTGATGAGTTAGGGAGAGCTAGTGTGGGAGCTGTTTTTTAAGAAATAGAAAGGGGAGTGGGGAGAGGATTTAGGATCTATGGGGTCAGCTAGGTTTACCTAGAACAGAATAATGGGTTGTAGAGGGGGGGTATTGAGGATAGTAGAGTATATGGGTTTGGCACCACAGGGTGCACAGGCAAAATAATTTGGTTGATAAGGCATAGATCTTGAACTAACCTGTAAGGCTTGTCCAGTTTTTGGACAGGTAAAATGGGGGAATTGTAAGGAGAATTTATAGACTTTAAAAGGCCATGCTGTAACAGGCTAGTGATAACAGGCTTTAATCCTTTTAAAGTGTGCTGTGGGGTGGGATATTGGCATTGAGTGGGGTAAAGGTGATTAGGTTTTAATGGGATAGTAATGGGCTTGTGATTGGTTGCCAGGGAGGGAGCAGAGGTGTCCCATACCTGTGGATTAAGGTGGGAGATACAAGGGGAGGATGCGAAGGAGGTTTGAACTGGGAAAAAGGGTGGCAATGAGGTGTGGCTGTAGCCTAGGAATAGTCTGGGAAGCAGATAATTTAGTTAAAATGACTCTACCTAATAAGGGAACTGGGCAAGTGGGGATAATTAAAAAGGAGTGCAGAAAAGAATATTGTCCAAGTTGGCACCAGAGTTGGGGAGTTTTAAGAGGTTTAGAAGCCTGGCCGTCAATACCCACAACAGTTATGGGGGCAAGACAAACAGGTCATTGAAGAGAAGGTAATGTGGTGTGGGTAGCCTCCATATTGATTAAGAAGGGGATGGGCTTATCCTCCACTGTAAGAGTTACCCAAAGCATCTGTGATGGTCCAGGAGGTTTCTGAGGTGATCAGGCAGCATCAGTCTTCAGCCGCTAAGCCAAGAAGATCTGGGAAGGAGTCAGTAAGAGCCTTGGGCCAGTTGGACAGTCCAATTTCTGGTGGGGTCCCACAAAGATGGGACACAGCTTAGGAGGAATCCCGGGCTGCAGGCATTCTTTGGCCCAGTGGCCAGATTTCCAGAACTTGAGTAAGATCCTGGGGGAGGAGGTCCTGAAGGAACACCTGACCACTGTGGTTTAGGTGTTTTGATGTTCTTGTGTGCTGGAGATGTGGCTGGGGTTTCTCTCACAGCAGAGGCAAGTAATTGCAACTCTTCTCTATTGTACACCTTGAAGGAGAGGTTAATTAAGTCCTGTTGTGGGGTTTGAGGGCAGGAATTTAATTTGTGGAGACTTATTTAATGTTGGGAGCAGATTAGGTAATAAAATGCATATTGAGAATAAGACAGCCTTCTGACCCTCTAGGGCTGTAAAGCGTCTAAGGGTTGTTGCCAAATGGGCCATGAGCTGAGCTGGGTTTTTATATTTGATGAAAAAGAGCCTAAACGCTAACTGATTTGGGAGAGGTGGGATAAAGAAAAAGGAGCATTAACCTTGACTATGCCTTTAGCTCCAGCCACCTCTTTAAGAGGAAATTGTTGGGCAGATGGGGGAGGGATAGTCGTGGAATGAAACTGTAAGTTGGACGGCCAAACTATATCATTTATATATATCATTTGGGAAGACAGCCAAACTATATCATTTCAGTCCTGCCCCTCTCAAATCTCACGTCCTCATATTTTAAAACACAATCATACCTTTCTAAAAGTCTTACAACATTCCAGCGTTAATGCAAAAGTCCAAGTCCAAAGTCATATCTGATACAAGGCACTCCCTGCTGCCTATGAGCCTGTAAAATCAAAAACAAGTTAGTTACTTCCTAGATAGCATGGAGGTACAGGCATTGAGTAAATATACACATTTCAAATGGGAGAAATTGTCCAAAACAAAGGGGCTACAGGCCCTACGCAAGTCTGAAATCCAGTGGGGCAGTAAAATCTTAAAGCTCCAAAATGTTCTCCTTTGAGTCCATGTCTCACATCCAGGACACCCTGATGGAAGAAGTGGGTTCCCATGGCCTTGAGAAACTCCACCACTGTGGCATTGCAGGGCATAGCCCCCCTCCCAGCTGCTTTCACAGGCTGGTGTTTAATGTCTGTGACTTTTCTGAGTGTGCAGTACAAGCTGTCGGTTGATCTACCATTGTGGTGTTTGGAGGATGGTGGCCCTTATCTCACAGCTTTACTAGGCGGTGCCCCGGTGGTACATTTCCACATTTCCCTTTCACAGTACCCTAGCAGAGTTTCTCCATGAGGGCTCTGCCCTTGCAGCAAGCTTCTGCCTGTGCATCTAGGAATTTCCATACATCCTTTGAAATCTAGGCAGAGGTTCCCAAGCCCCAGTTCTTGACTCCTGTGCACCCACAGGCCCAACACCACATTTAAGCCACAGAGGTTTGGGGCTTGCACCCTGTGAAGCAAGCCTGAGCTGTATGTTGACCCCTTTTAGCCATTGCTGGAATGTAGCACGCCAAGTTCTGAGACTGAAAAAAAGCAGCAAGGCCTTGGACCCAGCCCACAAAACCATTTTTTCCTTATACTCCTCCAGGCCTCTACTGGGAGGGACTGCCCTGAAAACCCCTGACATGCCCTGGAGACATTTCCCCCACTGGTTTGGCAATTAACATTTGGCCCCTTGTTACTTATACAAATCTCTTCAGCCAGCTTTCTCCTCAGAAAATGGGTTTTTCTTTTCTATCTCATTGTGAGGCTGCAAATTTTCTGAACTGTTATGCTCCACTTCCATTTTAAACATAAGTTGCAATTCCAAATCATCTCTTTGTGAATGCATAAAACTGTATGATTTTAAGATCACCAAAGTCACCTCTTGAATGTTCTGCTGCTTAGAAAGTTCTTCCACAAGATACCCTAAATCATTTTTCTCAAGTTTAAAGTTGCACAGATCTCTAGAGCAGGGTCAAAATTCTGCAGGTCTCTTTGCTAAAGCATAGCAAGTGTCCCCTTTATTCCAGTTCTCAACAAATTCCTCATCTCCACCTGACACCACCTTAGCCTGGACTTCACTGTCAATATCACTATCAGCATTTTGGTCAAAGCCATCCAAGAAGTCTTTAGGGAGTTACAAACTTTTCCATGTTTTCCTGTCTTCTTCTGACTCCTCCAACCTGTTCCATCCTCTGCCTGTAACCCAGTTCCAAAGTCCGTTCCACATTTTTGGGTATCTTTACAGCAGCACCCCACTCTCTGTGGTACCAATTTATTGTATTAGTCTGTTTTCATACTGCTATAAAGAACTGCAGTAATTTATGAAGAGAGGAGGTTTAATTGACTCACAGTTCAGCATGGCTGGGGAGGCCTCAGGAAACTTATAATCACAGCAGAAGGCAAAGGGAAAACAAGGCACCTTCTTCATAAGGTGGCAAAAAGGAGAACAAAAAGCAGAGGAAATGCCAGAGGTTTATAAAACCATCAGATTTCATGCGAACTCACTTGCTATCATGAGAACAGCATGAGGAAAACCACCCCCAGGATCCAATTTTCTCCATCTGGTCCCACCTTTGACATTTGGGGACTATGGGAATTATGGAGATTAAAATTCAAGATGAGATTTGGAGTGGGGACACAGCCAAACCATATCAGATTAGAAACTCTAATTTAAAAAAGCCTAAATAATTTACACAATATTCCTGGAGTCACTAAGGAAATTTAGCAAGATTGTATGGTGCAAGGACAATGTAGAAAAGCCCACTGTGTTTTTAGATACCAGGAATAAGCCATTGTAATCTTAAATATAAATAAATTACCAAGTAAAATGACATCAAAATCAAAATACATAGTTACAAATCTTAGAAAATATATGCAGGATGTGTACATAGACAAATAAAAAATACCAATAAAACAACTCAAAGAAGATACAGATAAAGAAAAAAATGATTAGTGTGGTGGAATTTAAAAGAGCAGTAATTTTTTCTTCTAGATATTCGCAAGTGCATTCTAAAGTTTATATAAAAAAAATCAATGGAAAAGAACAGTGACACCAGAAAGAAACTTACAGAAACTTAATTGTTGGAATTTTGACAAAAGAAAAAAGAAATTCAATGTAGAAAGAGTCTTGTTAACAAATGATACTAAAAAATTGAATGTCAATATACAAAAACAAAAATAAAAAATAAAGTTCAACAATACCTTACACAATATTATCAAAGTGAATTCAAAATGTACCCTATACTTAAATGTGAGATGTTGAATTCTAAAATTTATAGGAAAAAATTCATATGGGCTTGGGGTCGACTGTGAGGTTTTAGGCATAACGACACTAATACTACCTATAAAAGAAAAAATATAAATTGAATGTTATTAAAAATTAATACTTTTGTCTTACAAAGACACAGTTATGAGAATGAGAAGTCACAAATGAGGAGAAAATAGTGAAAACTTTTATGTCTGATAAAGAATTTATATCGGGTAAAAAGCACTTAAATCTTAATGGTGACCCTATAACTGCTAAAAATAAAGAAAAGTAACCCAGTAAAAAATTAGAGTAGGCCGGTCGTGGTGGCTTATGCCTGTAATCCCAGCACTTTGGGAGGCAGAAGTGGGTGGATCACCTGAGGTCAGGAGTTCAAGACCAGCCTCACCAACATGGAGAGACCCCATCTCTACTAAAAACACAAAATTAGCCGGGTGTGGTGGCGCATGCCTATAAATAATCCCAGCTACTCGGGAGGCTGAGGCAGGAGAATCACTTGAACCCAGGAAGCAGAGGTTGCGGTGAGCAGAGATTGTGCCACTGCTCTCCAGCCTGGGCAACAAAAGCAAAACTCTACCTCAAAAAAAAAAATTAGATTAAGACCAACAGAGCATATAAAGATGGCTAATAAACACTTGAAAATATGTCCATCATTATTTCTCATTAGAACAATGCAAATTAAAACCACAGTGACTTTATACAACTACTCAATTTTTTTAAAGTTGGCTAAAATGCAAAACCTGAGAATACAAAATGCTAGGGAGGATGCAAAGCAACACTAATTTTTATTGGTGGCATTGATAAATGTTGCAGACACTTTGGAAAACAGTTTAGCAGTTCCTTATAAAGTTAAACACAAAGAATACATGGCCCAGAAATAGCATTCCTAGGTATGTTCACACTAAATCCCATAACTGAATTATCATGTAAGCTTTATTGACAACTGTGAAGAACTGTAAGCTACCACGATGTATTTCAACAAGTGAATAGGCAAATAAACTGTGGTACAACTATAAAATGGAAAGCTATTCAGTTAAAAGAGGATCATGCTATTGATTCATGCAATAGCATGAGTGAAATTTCAGTGCATATTACTAAATGAACGAAGTTAGACCCCAAACTTCACATATCATAGGATTTCGTACATACTACATGTCGAAAAAGAAAGAAAAAGAAACTGTAGGGACTGGAAACATAGTAGCTGCCAAGGGTTGAAGAAAGAAAAGTGTCTACTGTAAAGAGTAAACAGTGGGGAAGCTTTAGGGTGATAGAACTATTCTGGATGATACTGAGCTTGTGGAGGAATGATTTTATGCATTTATAGAAACCCTGAGAATGGAACATCATAAACAGTAAACTTTAATGTTTGTGAATGCCAGGAGATATCAGCTATGATGTTGAGCCATTTGTGTTAGGATTACAAACTGTAATGTAACTTCAATTATAAGTTTTACTCTTCTATTTTTCTACAACTGAAATTTTAGAAAAGGAATTTGATATAGACCAACACTTCACGTTCGGAGCAAACTTTCAGGCAAATAGAAAAATTAGACATGGAAATGTGACGTGCTTAAACCAATAAAATGTGAGATGTAGGGAATGTAGCACTTTTAAATGAAAGCATTTAAGAATTGCATTGTGATTTTCATATCTATTTCTGCCATTATGATATTGGAATTGAAGGCTGGTAGGAGGGTGCCATAACATCAAATAGCCTGAAATGATTGACAATGTTTTGACGGATGCCTTAACAAATATTTGGATCTACAGAAGACTGTGAGTATACAAAGAAAAAAAAGTTATGTTATAAAGTCACTAATAATTCAAGGTTGTATATTATTACAGCATAATCCAGTGTACTTTTACTGATATAAAATTTGTATTTAATTTTGTAAATATCCAAGACCTGACATAAATTGGTACTGTTTTCAGCCCTCTGTTAAAAACAGTATGTTAAATATTCTTATTAATACATTTCCCAGTGTCTTTTCCTGGTAGCATTTTTAATACCATTTTATATGGATAAACATTTTTATTTAAATATTTCCAATATAATGCTTTCATCAGTATCTAAAATAGTAGTAAAATAATGATGAGGAATGTAAAATAGTAAAGATTACAAAATACATACTAAACATAAATATGTTATATTCTCAAACCATTTAGAGATAGATGAACATATTGCAAATTTTGGTATCTTTTCTTAAATGTAGTTTTGTGCATTTATGAACAGTTGACTCTTGAATAATCAGAGTTTGAACTGCACATGTCCATTTATACTTGAGTTTTCTTCTACCACTACCGCTCCTGAGACAGCAAGACCAGCTCTTCCCCTTCCTCCTTCCCCTCAGCCTAATTAACATGAAGGAAATGATTTATTCCACTTAATGCAGTGGATCCATATCATGATCCACTTTCACTTGGCAAATAGTAAATATACTTTATCTTTTTAATGATTTTCTTAACAACATTTTTGTTCCAGCTTAGTTTAATGTAAGTAAAATACATGTAACATACAAGATATGTGTTCATCTGCTATTTATGTTACTGATAAGGCTTTCAGACAACAGCAGTCTATTAATAGTTAACTTTTGGGGGAGTCAAAATTCTATGTGGATTTTTCATTGTGCAGAGAGGGGGTATCAGTGCCACTAAACCCCATGTCATTCAAAGGTCAACTGTATATTCCATTTTTAAAAACAGGTTAACATTTACACATATTATTTTGAAATAGAGGGGTATATGCATGTTTACCAAAATTAGGTCATGAGAAATGATAATTTTCTACACATTTCGACAGAACAAATTCCTACTGGCCTTCCTTTTGATGGCTTTTCTTAATTGTCTAGTGTTGGGAACAGGCCTCCCCAAAATCTGGTCATAAACTGGCCCCAACACTGGCCTTAAACAAAATCTCTGCAGCACCGTGACGTGTTCGTGATGGCCATGACGCCCACGCTGAAGGTTGTGGGGTTACCAGAATGACGGCAAGGAACACCTGGCCCACCCAGGGTGGAAAACCACTTAAAGGCATTCCCAAACCACAAATAATAGCATGAGTGATCTGTGCCTCAAGGACATGCTCCTGCTGCAGATAACAAGCCAGAGCCCTCTCTTTACTTCAGCCCATCCCTTTGTTTTCCGTAAGGAATACTTTTAGTTAATCTATAATCTATAGAAACAATGCTTATCACTGGCTTGCTGTTAATAAATACATGGGTAAATCTCTGAGGCTCTCAGCTCTGAAGGCTGTGAGGCTCCTGATTTCCCACTCCACGCCTCTATATTTCTGTGTGTGTGTCTTTAATTCCTCTGGCACCACTGGATTAGGGTTTTCCCGACCGAGCTGGTCTCGGCAGTCTAGGAAATAAATAATATATATTAATAAAATAAATCTCATTTTCCACTATCATCATATTCTTCCTCCATTTGCCATAGCATTACTGCACAGTCTCCTGCTTAAGATGATTCACCTTACAATTTTTCAACTTTATAATGGTACAAAAGCAATACACATTCCACAGACACTGTATTTCCATTTATTAATTTTGATCTTTTCAACACTTTATTGTAAGATGAAGATTGTGTTAGATTTTTTTTCCAACTGTAGGCTAATATAAGTATTCCAAGCACGTTTAAAGTGGGAGAGGCTAACTATGTACAGTGGCTTAGCTATAGTAAATACCTTTTCAACTTACAATATTTTTAAGTTATGACAAGTTTATCAGGACATAACCCCATTGTAAGTCAAGCAGCACCTGTACCAAGTTTATTGTTTTTGCAAATAGTCCCAGAAAACAAATTCTTGATGGCCCAAGTTCAATAATGCCCTTCCTTGACTACTTCTCTAATATTTAACTCAGAATTCATCATGTATTGCTTCTATGTCTACAACCAATAAAACAAAGCAAAACCAGCTAGAAAGTATTTACGGATTTTTATGACTTCTTAAATATATAACTAAAAAGAAAGCAGGGGGTCTATACACTTTCCAACCTTGCATTCAGTGTTTTCATTTTATAGATATTTAATAAACATCTGGTTTACAAATTAATAAAGGTTATTACTTTTACTTAGAATCAAATGAAAAGGAAAATAACTTTTAAGACATTAGCAAATGTTTGGAAATTGATCTGCTTTGCTAATGCTTTTAGTCTAAATTAACTTTTACAGAAAAATAATGAGCTTTATTTCTATTATAATTGAGAACAATTAAATAAAATATCATGCAAAGAGACTTTTAGCTACAACCATTACAAATACATCCGTTTAACTCCTAGCCTTTTGCACTAGTCAGCTTGGGCTGACATAACAAAATACCATTGACCAGTAGATTAAACAACAGACACAGGTGTGGAAGCTGGAAGTTCAAGTCAGTGTGCAACCATGATTGGTTTCTTTCTGAGGCCTCTTCTTTTGGCTTGTAGCCAGCTACCATCTCACCATGTGATCACATAATATTAATTCTGTCAGAAGGGCTCCACCTTCATGACCTTATCTAATTCTAATTACCTTCCAAAGGTCCCATCTCCAAATATCATAAAATTGGAAGTTAAGGCTGTAATATATAAATTTTGTGGGGGATATCAGTTTTCATCCCATATGCGTTTTTAGAGTTGTACTTTAAATTATATGAGATGAAATATAAATGAAAGAAATTTGTATCTACAGTATTGTTGCTTTCTTGCTTGCTTGCTTTACTGCTTTTTTTTTTTTTTTTTTGACAAAGTCTCACTCTGTCACTCAGGCTGGAGTGCAGTGGCAGGCTCTTGGCTCACTACAACCTCTGCCTCCCAGGTTCAAGCCATTCTCCTGCCTCAGCCTCCCAAGTAGCTGGGATTACGAGCCGTGCCATCATGCCTGGCTAATCTTTTGTATTTTTAGTATATACAGGGATTCACCATGATGGCCAGGCTGTTCTCGAAATCCTGACCTCAAGTGATCTGCCACCTTTGGCCTCCCAAAGTGCTCAGATTACAGGCTTGAGCCACCGTGCCCAGCCTGTTTCATTAAAAAAAAAAACAACAACAAAAAAAAACTCCTGTCCCAAGTACTGGCTTTCAGGGTTTGCTCTTTTTATTTTCATTAGTCTCTCAACTTTATATATTTAAAGTGTCAGTAGATTTCAAATAAGATATGACAAGTATATTCAATATAAATATTTATATTTCATTTTAAAAGTTTGCAATTACATCCCATTGTTTATGAAGAATTGCTAGGTAAATACGGCTTCAGATATTGTTTAGGCAATGTGTCTTCACAGAAATACTGGAGGTAACAGGCAATTAGAACAGCAAAACTAAAGTATTCATTTAATTTATTTAAAATGTACACATTGCCCAAAGCCACTGGAACAATGTATGAAATGTAAGTTACAATACTTAAATGAAATCTTCCACCAGAGTGGAAAAAAAATACTTACAGGATTAGCATATATGGAAACAGTAGACCAAAAATAAAAGTAAAAATCTATTCTGATACAATGTTCACTTTATCATAAAAGTAGTTAAATTTCAGAGATAGTTTATATGCAGAAGATTATTATTAAAAGTACTCTCAAAATCCTAGGTGTGAGGGGTTCAAAATCGAGGTGTCAGCAGAGCCACACTCTCATCAGAGGCTTGGGAGGAGAATCTGTTCTATGTCTCTCTCTTAGCTTCTGGTTGCTACGGGCAGTGAGTGGTGGTTCTCGCAGTGGGAGCCGCATCACTTCAGTCTTTATCTCTTGCTTCATATTAGCTCCTGCTCTGTGAATGTGTCTTCATTTTCAGTTTTGTATATCTACCTCTGATTCACTCTAAAAAAAAAAATGTTGTTGAAGTTAGGGCTCACCCAGGTAATCTAGAGTTATCTCATTATCTTAGGATTCTTAATGAATTACATACACAAAGCCTCTTTTTTTCCAAATAATCACTTGGATGTAGATTTTCAGCAAAAGAAGTACAGGTAATCTTAATTTTTATTTATTTTACTTAAATATGATGAAACAAAATACTCATTGGTCAAATTATAAACAAACTATTAATCCTCTCAAATGTACTAGAAATTAATATAAACAGTAGATTAAATACAATTTAATAAATCACTTAAATAACCCCAAATAGGCCGGGCGTGGTGCCTCACGCCTGTAATCTCAGCACTTTGGGAGACCCAGGCAGGTTGATCACTGGAGGTCAGGAGCTGGAGACCAGCTTGACCAAAATGGTGAAACCCCGTCTCTACTGAAAAAAAAAATACAAAAAATTAGCCGGGCAGTGTGGTGGATGCCTCTAATCCCAGTTACTTGGGAGGCTGAGGCAGGAGAATCACTTGAACCTGGGAGGCGGAGTTTGCAGTGAACCAAGATGGCTCCATTGCACTCCAGCCTGGACAACAAGAGTGAAACTCCATCTCAAAAAAACAAAAACAAACAAAAAAACAGATGGACTAACTTTAGAAAGAGAATGTCATGGAAAAATTGTTACTTAATATTTCCTAGGAGATCTTTTTGTAACATTTCTCACTAGAGTTTAATCTACTTCATACTTCTCTGTAACTACTTCAGAAACATTACTTTTAAATTTCCACTAACAGCAGGCTCTATGGCTTAATTAAAGCACCGATCTAATAAATTTTCAATAATAGAGTGACATAGAACATTTTCTAACAAAAGTAATGTTTTAATGAGTTTATGAAATAACTTTATAATAGTTTGAATGATAAAAATATGTCCCAGTAGTAATACCTGGGACCACTGAATGTTACCTTATTTGGAAAAAAGAGGCTTTGTGTATGTAATTCGTTAAGAATCCTGAGATAATGAGATAACTCTAGATTGTCTGGGTGAGCCCTAACTTCAACAACATTTTTTTTTTTTTAGAGTGAATCAGTGGTAGATATGCAAAATTGAAAATGAAGACACATTCACAGAGCAGGAGCTAATATGAAGCAAGAGATAAAGACTGAAGTGATGTGGCTCCCAGCGAGAACCACCACTCACTGCCCGTAGCAACCAGAAGCTAAGAGAGAGACATAGAACAGATTCTCCTCCCAAGCCTCTGATGAGAGTGTGGCTCTGCCTACACCTCGATTTTGAACCCCTCACACCTAGGATTTTGAGAGTACGTTTCTATTGCTTTAAACCATCACATTTGTGGCGAGCTCATTTACAGCAGCCATCAACTCTTTTTACTTATCTAAGTTCTTCATGTGGATCAAACATTGGAAAGTGTTGCAATTTATTCTTAATTATATTCTGAAATCAGTGGAATGCTGATTACAACAGTTTTAATTCATTAATTTGTATATTCCTACCATCAATTCACATTCCCAGTGCTTATTAGAATGTTGCAACAAAATTAAATAGCATTTATTTTTATTTGGAGACATCTTCTCATAGTATATAAAAACAAAAGGGATTGAATGTAAAGAGTTAAAAGTAAATTTTGGGGAATCAACAATAAAAATAAGTTTTAATCTATGTTAACATTATAAAAAGTAGATCGTAAGGCCAAAACGCTTTAATAACGATAAACAAGATAATAATATAACGACAAAAAAGAAGAATACTGAACTTGAATGCACCTAGAAAAATATCTGAAAAATTACATTGGTCAGAATTTCAAAAACATGACAGTAATATCATAGATTTTAGAATATTTCACTAAGAAATGTGACATGTAACTTCTTCATCAAGTAGAAAATTGATATGAATAGAAAAGATTTGAACATCATCATTAACAAGCTGGACACAGTTGGTATCAATATATTAACAATCTAAAACTTAAAGGATATAAGTTCAATGCAATAATATTGAAATCAGTGTAAAAGTATTTTTTAAATAATTTATGATAAAAATTAACAAGTATCTAGAACTGAGATGCAATGACAAATCAGTCATCCTACATAAAGCTGCTCATACCATATCACCTGAAAATTTTGCTTCTGGCTATATATCTGATATATCTTCTTGCAAATGTCCATTGAGAAAGTTATATAAGGTAATTTCTACTTTAAAATTGTTTTTGTTAAAAATATAAACTTCTGGTTCCACATGTAAGAAGTTTGGAAATCACCACTCTGTTCTAACAAGAAGTTTAAAACTGAACAAACTGAAAAATCAACCGCTTTTCTTAGCTGTATCAGAGAAATGAGGTCCCAGGGAAAATTGCTGCCCCTAACATTGGAGAGACAGGCAAGTAGATACAGAGACTCACAGTGCAACAGAGTAAAAACCTATGAGCATAAATATTTGTGGGAACCAGTACCAGGGTAGAAATAACTGAACTATAATAGATTAATTGTTTGAGGCTCAGTGTGGACAAATCCAAGGGTTACAAATTCAACAGGACCAAATTATTAGAAGGGGCCCAGACGTTTGTGAGATTTACCTCCAGGATTATGATCAGGTTCTCACAATTGATATCAAAGAAAAATTGTCTCATGCTTCCAGCAGGGGAATGGAAAAGGAATCATTTTGAAATATGCCACAGCATTTCTTCTTTTTAGTAAGGTAACCAGAGCTTAACCTGCTGGATTTTTGTCTGTTTGTTTGTCAGGGTATAATTGGCATGGGGAAAGAGAAACACTCCACTCTAGCCAGGTCTAGCCTTTCAAGTGGAGTGTGGACATATTCAATTTTAACCCACTATAGCCATCCTATTTTAGCTAAGAGGGAGCAGAGACTGAGAAACACTTGGGAAGTTCACAGCCTAGAGTTGCAGGCTTCCGAAGAGACTAAGATCTAATCACAGGACTGTAGAATATTTTCCTCCCCCCACACCTTATCAACACTTCACTAAAGGCCTATTTAAAGCAATTCCTTTTATTCGGTGCATCATATGCAGCTACCAAAGAAAAGTACAAGGCATACTAAAAAGGGGAAAAAATAAAGTTTGAAAGGATAGAAAAAGTATCACAACTGGACATGGCAGGGAGTTTGGGATTACCAGACAGTAAATTTAAGACAGGCATGATGAATGTAACAGGGCGCTAATGAATAAAGTAGATCTGCAAGAAGAGATGAGAAATATGCATGGAGATATAGAATTCCTAAGAAAGAACCAAAAAGTGTTAATGATAAAAAATAACTATAAGAGAAATGAAGAATACCTTTGGTGGACTTATTAGTAGACTGAATATGGCTGCAGAAAGAATCCCTGATCAGGAGGCTATGTCATTAGAAATCTGAGAAGTAGAAAAGCTAAAAAGAATAAAGACTGAAACAAATAGAACAGAATATCAAAAAAGTGGAACATTTACAAAAGGTGTAAGTAATGTGTAATAGGAATACCAGAAGGAGAAGAAAGAGAGAAAATAAGAAAATAAATATTAATGAAACAGAATTTCTGCAGCTTAATGTCAGACATCAAGTTACAGATCCTGATGTTCTCAGTGAACATCAAGTAGGACAAATGCAAAAAAATCCCATATATCTGTGCATATAATATTCAAATGACAGAAGTCAAGATAAAGAAAAAATTCTGAAAGATAGAGGAAAGTCAACTTACCTATGGAGGAACAAAAATAATAATCACAGCTCTCTTCTCAGAAACCATGCAAGCAAGAAGAGAGTACAGTGAAGCAATTAAAGTGTTGAGACAAAAAAAAAAACCTCTACTAACCTAGACCTAGAATCCTGTATACTAAAAAAGTATCTTCAAAAGTTTAATTGAAATAAAGACTTGCAAAAATTGACAAACAAAACAAAACAAAAATTAAGAGAATTTGTTGTAAGTAGACCTGCATTGTAAGAAATGTTAAAAAAAAAGTATTTTAGAGAGAAGAAAAAAATAGTATATGTCAGAAAAGTCAATTTACATAGAGAAAAAAGATCGTGAAAGAATAATTAAGTGAAAGTAAACTAAAAAATATTTATTTAATTGATTTAAAAGAGTACAGTTTGTTCCATATAATAACAACAATGTATTGTATATGCTTTTGTATATATCATATACACGTCTATACAAGCATATATATAAATGAGGTAAATGACAGCAATAATAAAAATGATGAAAAGAAGATATTTGAATTATTTTATTATAAGATACTCACAATTCCCATGAAGTAGTATAGTATTATTTGAAAACACTTTTGAATTAGTTTTAAATGTAAATTGCAAATTCTAGGGCAAAAAACGTGAAATGAAGAAGTATAGCATAGACTAAGGTGAAAGAAAGGAAGATTATACAATTCTCAAAACAAAAGGCAGGCCGGGTGCGGTGGCTCACGCCTGTAATCCCAGCACTTTGGGAGACCGAAGCGGGTGGATTGCCTGAGGTCAGGAGTTCCAGACCAGCCTGGCTAACATGGTGAAACACCATGTCTACTAAAAATACAAAAATTAGCTGGGCATGGTGGTGCATGTCTGTAGTCCCAGCTGCCGGGGAGGCTGAGGCAGGAGAATAGCTTGAACCCAGGAGGCGGAGGTTGCAGCGAACTGAGATTGCACCACTGCACTCCAGCCTGGGTGACAGAGCAAGACTTTATCTCAAAAAAAAAAAAAAAAATGCAGAAAAAGAGTGGAAAAATAAAAATATGAACAATGAAAATAGACAATCAATAGAAAGAGTAACAAATACAGAAGGTTCTAAGCCAATTATATCAATAATTACTTTGAATACCAATGGTCTACATGCATCAATTGCATGACAGATTGTCATAATGGATTAAAAAGACTCAACTATATTGTCAATAAAAATACTCAATTTTAATGTAAATAGACATATATATTAAAAGCACATGAACATAGACAAATACGCCATGCTAACATTTAAAACTGAAGTGGAAACAACAGTATTCATTTCAGACAGACAAGACATAAAGCAAGAGAAGTTATCAGGAACAAAAAGTGGCATTATTTAATGATAAAGGAGTCAATTCTTCAAGAAGATAGAACAATCCTTAACATAGATGCAACTAACAACAAAGCATCAAAAAATATGAGGCAAAAACTGATAGTACAGCAGGGAGACCTTAATCAATCAACTATTACAGTTGGATATTTCAGTGGCCTTCTCTGAGAAATAGGCCTAGCACGCAGAAAATTGGCGAGTATTTGAACATAGTTGAACTCAACAGCACCAGAAATTAACTAGATATAATGGACATCTATAGACAACTTTATCCAACAACAGCCAAATATGCATTATTCTCAAGCTCACATGAAACATTCATCGAGATACATCACATTCTGAGGCATAAAATACTAACATATCTAAAATAGTAGTCATTCAAGACCTGTTCTAAGGCCACAATGGAATTTAACTAGAAATCAATAGTATAAAGATAACTCAAAAATCCTCAAATACATGGAGATTAAGCAACGCATTTCTATATAACACTTACATCAAAGAAAAAAATCTAAAGGGAAATTAGAAAGTATTTTTAACTAAATTAAAAAATGAAAATTTGTGGGATGAAGCAAAAGTAGTGCTTAGAGAGAAACATGATATTGAATGCATATATTAGAAAAAAAAGTCTAAAATTAATCATCTAAATTACCAACATAGGAAACTAGAAAAAGACAAGCAAAGTAAATCTAAAATAAGCAGAAGAAAATAAATAAAAATAGAGATATCAATTAAATGGAAAAGAGAAAGTCAATAAAGAAAATCAATGAAACTGACAGCTGCTTTTTTGAAAGGATCAATAAAATTGATAAGCTTCTTACCAGGTTAATTAGGAGAAAAAGAGAGAGAACACAAATTACTAATATCAGAAATGAAAGAGTATACATCACTACAGATCCCATGAGCATTAAAAAAATAATTAAGCAATAATATAGACAATTCTATGCCCACAAATATGATAGCCTAGATGAAATGTACCAGTTCCTTGAAAGGCACAATTTGCCAAAACTCACACTAGAGGAAATAAACAATCTGAAAGATTTTATTACTATTGAAGAAATTTAATCAATAATTAATATTTTAGAACATGAGACATAAGGCCCAGATGAGTTCACTGGTGAACTCTACCACACATTTAATATACAAATTTTACTCATCCTCTACAATGTCTTTCAGAAGATAGAAGTGGGAGAAATAGCTCCTAATTCTTTCTATGAAGGCAGCATAACCCTAATACCAAAACAAGACATTAAAAAGAAAATAAAATTAGGAATAAATATCTTTTATGAACATGGAATCACACATTCTCAACAAAATATTAGCAAATTTAATTGAACAATGTATAAAAATAATGATATACCACAAACAAGGAAGAATTATGTCACATATATAAGGCTGGGTCAACATTCAAAGATCAATTAATGTAATCTATCACATCAACAGGGTAATGAAGGAAAATCACATGATTATGTCAATAGATACAGAAAAAGCATTTGAAAAAATTTAACAGACATTCATGATAAAAAAAAAAAAACTCCCTGTAAACCAGGAATAGGAGAGAACTTTCTCAACTTGATAAGAAATATCTACCCCCCAAAATATATAAATATAATTATATATAAAAATATATTAAAAATACATCCCTCATTATTAATGTTGTAGTGAAAGTCATAGCAAATGCAAAAAGAAAAAAAATAAAGATGTACAGATTATTAGGGAAGAAATAAAACTTTGTTTGCAGATAACACAATTATCTATGAATAAAGCCTGAAAAAATCATCAGTAAAATGCCTGGAATTAATGAGCAAGTACAGCAAGGAATCAAGTTACTGTTTAACATGCACATCAATCATGTTTGTGTACACCAACAATGAATAAGTGTAATTTGAAAATTAAAACATACTACCAATTACATTACCTTCCCCCAATGTGAACATTTTAGGTAAAAATCTAACAAAATAAGTATAAGATCTGTATGAAGAAAACTACAAAACTCTGATAAAGTGAATTAAAAAAAACTAAACAGAGAGAAATTTCATATTTATGAATAGGAACTCTCAGTATTATCAAGATGTGAGTTTTTTCCAACTTAAACAATAGACCCAATGTAATTCCAATCAAATCCCAGCAAGTTATTTTGTGTATATTCTCAAACTAATTTAATAGTTTTTATTGAGAAGCCAAAGAACCCTAGTAGCTAGTAGCTAAAACAATATTAAAGGAGAAAAACAAAGTCATGGGACTAACACTTTCTGAATTTAGCACCTATTATAAAACTACAATAATCAAGACAGTGTGGTGTTGTTGAAAGAATAGACAAATTGATAACGAGAATGGAAGGGAGAATCCAGAAACTGACCCACATGCATATAGCTAACTGATCTTGTATTTAGGAGCAAAAGCAATACAATGGAACAAAGAAAAATAAAACAGTGCTGGAACGGCTGGACATCCACAGACAAAATACGTGAATATAGGCAAAAACTTTGCACCATTCACAAAAATTAACCCAAAGAGAGTCACAAACCTAAGTCTAAAATGCAAAATTGTAAAATTTTTAGTAGATAATGTAGGAGAAAATTTACATGACGTTGGGTTTGACAACGACTGTTTGAATATAACACCAAACAACAATTGGTCAAAGGAAAAATTATTAAACTAGACTTCATCACAATGAAAATTTGTGCTCTGTGAAAGACAATGTCAAGAGAATGAGCTGGAAACTGAAGAAAAATATTTACACAATACACATCTGATAAAGGACTGTTTTTTAAAATATACAAAGAACTCTTAAATCTCAACAATAAGAAAGCAAACAACCTCACTAAAAAATAGGCCAAAGACTTTAACTGATACTTCACCAAAGAATAAATACACATGGCAAATAGTTATATAAAAAGATGCTCTACATTGTATGTCATTAAATCCAAGTTAAATCAACAATAAAATGCTACTACACCTATATCAGAATAACCCAAAACCAAAACACTAATATGAAATGCTGGCTGAGATGTGGCACAACAGAAATTATCATTCATTGCAAAAGGGAATACAAAATGCTACAACCACCCTGGAAGCATTTATAAAACTAAACATATTCTTATTATAAAATACAGTAATCACTTTCCTTGATATTTATCTAAATGATTTCCACACAGAAACCTACACATACATGTTTATATCAGCTTTATTCAAAATTGCTAAACCTTGGAAACAACAAAATCATCTGTCAGTGAGTGAATAAATAAATAAACTGTGGTAGATCTAGACGATAGAATATTATTCAGTGCTAAAAAAAATGAGCTATGGATTCAAGAATAGAAATGGAGAACACTTAAAGGCATATCACTAGGCAGAAGAAGCCAATCTTAAAAGGGTATGTACTATATAACGGCAACTACATGACACTCTGGAAAACTGTGGAGACAATAAAAAGATCAGTGCTTGTCAGTGATTAGGGGATGGGGGGATAAATAGGTGGAACACTGACGATTTTTAAGGCAGTCAAAATACTCCTTATGGTACCATAATGGTGGACGTTTTTAATTTTATACATTTCTGCAAAGACATAGATTGTACAATATTAAGAGTGAATCCTAATATAAACTATGGACTCTGGGTGATGATGTGTCAACATAGGTTCATCAGTTCTAACAAATGTACCACTCTGGTGGGGCTGTTGATAATGGGAGAGGCTATGCATATGCGGGAAAAGGGGATATTTAGGAAATCTCTCTACCTGTTTGTTTAGTTTTGCTATGAACTGAAACTTCTCTCAAAAAATAAAATTGAACACAAAGCAAAGCAAAACAAAAAAATGTAAAAAATTAAATTGCCCTTTCATAGAAAATGGATTAATCCTATGTTATACAGAATTAAAATTAACAAAATAGTTCTACATAATTAATCATAAACTTCAAAATGTGAAAAATATTCCAAGTTATGGAAATTGATAGGTGTCACATAAAATTTAAAAACATGCAAAACTTATTACTTAAATATTACATATAAGTTCAGCAGAATAACACAAAATAGGAGTGGTTTGTATTTCTGGACAGTCAAGTTAGCTGGAAAAATAGATTTGATGTTAGAATTTTAAATTGATTTCACAGTTTTTGTTCATATACATATATGCTAAATGTCTAATGTCTGTTTTAAATTAAAAAATGATTATGTCAATGTTTATACTATTGTTTTAAAAATTTTTGAATGTTAAATATTTATGTTAATTGATTTAAAATAAACAAAAAAAATTGACTTGTGATTTATATTTTCTTAATTTTTAAAATTTTGAACAGGTCTGCCTTTCCTTCACATATAAAAACTGATAACTTGGCTTAGTCAAAATAATTGTAGCTTTTGGCTGGGCATGGTAGCTCATGCCTCTAATCCCAGCTCTTTGGGAGGTCAAGCTGGGCTGATCACCTGAGGTCGGGAGTTTGAGACCAGCCTGACCAACATGGTGAAACCCCATCTCTACTAAAAATACAAAAATTAGTCAGGCATGATGGTGAGGGCCTGTAATCCAAGCTACTTGGGAGGCTGAGGCACGAGAATTGCTTAAACCCAGGAGGCAGAGGTTGCAGTGAGCCAAGATCATGCCATTGCACTCCAGCCTAGAGACAGAGCGGGACTCCATCTCAGAAAAAAAATTAAAAAAAAAGAATAAAAAATAATTATAATTGTCACTTTTTTTCCTTCTCTAGACTCTGTATTGCTCAATTATGTTAGTCACTTTTAGATTTTAAAAAAATGTGGACTATCTCTATGTGTCATGCATAGATTGTCACCTATTTTATTGCCTCATGAGTACAAAATTTATTCTTTAAATTTAAACTTTACACACTTCACCTTGATATACATTGATGTCGATCACTCTTGCATTTTGCCTGGCACTTGGTGAGCCTTTTTCTTTTTCTTTTGAGACAGGGTCTCGCTCTGTCTCATAAGCTGGAATGCAGTGTCATGATCGTGGCTTACTGCAGCCTCAACCTCCCTGGGCTCAGGTGATCCTCCCACTTCAGCCTCCCAAATAGCTGGAAGTACAGCTGTGTACCACCACACACAGCTAATTTTTCTATTTTTTGTAGAGGTGGAGTTTCTCCATGTTGCTCAGGCAGGTCTCGAACTCCTGAGCTCAAGCAATACACCCGCCTTAGCTTCCCAAA
Source organism: Pongo pygmaeus (assembly GCF_028885625.2). Taxonomy (NCBI): domain Eukaryota; kingdom Metazoa; phylum Chordata; class Mammalia; order Primates; family Hominidae; genus Pongo; species Pongo pygmaeus. The sequence continues at coordinate 12,081,098 of NC_085930.1, read as the reverse complement.
ATTCTGGGATTACAAAAATGAACCACCATGCCTAGCCTGATGAGAACTTTTTATAAGCTGATTTAGATCTTTCTTTTTTTTTGCCAAAAAATTTATAATAACTAACTCTTTTCCTCTTGCTATTTTTTAGAGCATTTTTCATTTTTTTAAACAGAGTTTGTGTTGCTCTGAATGTTACTAATTGGAAAGTACTTATTTGTATAAATTTTCCATTTTGTACATTTCCTTAATTTCAACTACATGTTTTTCTTAGCATCCATAGTATTATGATTATTATCTTTTGCACTAGAAAATGTCTGTATAGCTGCCTTATAGTGATTTTTTTCATGTTTATTCATCTTTAATTAGATTATTAAACAATCCATTCCTTTTAAATGGGAGCTACATGTAATTTAGATTAATTTTGTTTTTATGTACTGTGCTCCTAAGTGCTACCAGATTTTTATTTATTTTAAATCAAAAGTCTCATTGGTTTTTATTGCTTCTACATGTTCATTTGGTATATTTGCAGTTCTAAATATTAAAGTCTAGTGACTTAAAAGAGAATATCCTGGTCATATGATCTATGAATATATTTATGAGGGTAAGAGTTTATGTATGAATACTCTGAGAATATTTAAAGCAATACTTTGTAAGGAATTTTTTTTTTTTTTTCTTTTATTATTATTATGATTATTATCATTATTATACTTTAGGTTTTATGGTACATGTGCGCAATGTGCAGGTAAGTTACATATGTATACATGTGCCATGCTGGTGCGCTGCACCCACCAAGTTGTCATCTAGCATTAGGTATATCTCCCAATGCTATCCCTCCCCCCTCCCCCCACCCCACAACAGTCCTCAAAGTGTGATGTTCCCCTTCCTGTGTCCATGTGTTCTCATTGTTCAATTCCCACCTATGAGTGAGAATATGCGGTGTTTGGTTTTTTGTTCTTGCGATAGTTTACTAAGAATGATGATTTCCAGTTTCATCAAAACCACAATGAGATACCATCTCACACCAGTTAGAATGGCAATCATTAAAAAGTCAGGAAACAACAGGTGCTGGAGAGGATGTGGAGAAATAGGAACACTTTTACACTGTTGGTGGGACTGTAAACTAGTTCAACCCTTGTGGAAGTCAGTGTGGCGATTCCTCAGGGATCTAGAACTAGAAATTCCATTCGACCCAGCCATCCCATTACTGGGTATATACCCAAAGGACTATAAATCATGCTGCTATAAAGACACATGCACACGTATGTTTATTGCCGCATTATTCACAATAGCAAAGACTTGGAACCAACCCAAATGTCCAACAATGATAGACTGGATTAAGAAAATGTGGCACATATACACCATGGAATACTATGCAGCCATAAAAAATGATGAGTTCACGTCCTTTGTAGGGACATGGATGAAACAGGAATTTTGAATTAAAATTTATAGCCAGCAAGTCCTACCTATGACTTCTTGAGGTTTAAAATTTTCTCCTTCAAACTTCTTTTCCTTGGAAATGAAAACTTTCCTTAAATCATTTTTGTTGTTATATTCATTGAATAGGTTGAAATACAGCCTAAAATTATTTAAGTACAAATATGTTAGTGGGCCTTATACAGGAGTGAAATTCTTTACTGTCTTGGAAAGCAGTTGGAAAGCTGGTTTCTTTTTCAGGTTTATCCTTTCCGAGGAGAGATATACAAATTGAGCAAAACTGCATACTGATTTTTTCCCCAATGACTTAATATATATTTCTGTTTTTGATTCTAAAAATTTTTCATCTTGACATGCAGTCTATTAGACAACTTTTTTTAATTTTTAGGGCTATTGAAAGTTTGCATCACTAATATTCCTTTCCTTAATCCTTCAATGGGAAGATTTTATAGAGTACATCATAACTTTTAGTCAATTCGACCTCAAATTGTAGAGACAACACTTAGTTTTACATTTATGTATCAACTTGTTCTTATATTTTCAACTACTCAAAAGCAGGGATCATTTCCTCTCACATTTATTGCTTTGATTTTAGTGTTTAGTGCAGTGGATGCACATGGTAAACTGTTAATAATTTTTGTTTCTGAAAGTAAATATTAATTTCATGTTATCATAATCAGAATAAAACTAATAGGTAATTGAAATATGGAAACCAATTGACATTAAGTTTACATCTCTGGTTAGTTCCTAGATCTCTGTCAGTATAATTGACCTCTATCTGATTGACAATTATGTAAAACAATAGTAGTAGAATTCTATTTATTTATTGTCTGTAAATAGAGTATGAAATATATTTAAAATAGGATATAAAATAGATTACATTCTAAAAAAACAAAATTTTACAATGCTTTAGGCCAACAAAACATATACAATTGTAATGACGTGTTATTCCGTTTAGCACACCAACTTGTTATCTAAGTTCTGCAATATTTTTATCAATCTTATAAAAACTGCAAAGGAGAGATTAGAAAAATAATTAATTTCACCTTCAAATTATCTAAAGTGATAGAGACTAGAAATTCCACTTTTATGGTGTCCTAGAACAATCTAATAAAAATGGTCATAGTTACTAGTCTGTATAACAATAAACCGAAAGAGTGTGTGTAAACTTGTGTATATTAAAAAATTCAGTGAAGGCAAATGAGATTAATTTTCAGCAAAACAATATTGAAATCAAATTATAAATCAAGAAATTGTTTTGTACAGTGTAATACATCCTATTAAAGTGGGATGATAAAACTGCTGAGAGAAAACATGGAGAAGCAGAATATACCTGTGTTTCACCAGTGCTGGCCTCCAAGAAAGTTGCACAAAGAAAGATTTTAGTACTTTCAGCAGCTCTCTGTAAATTGGAGATGGTTACATAAAGCTATTATAATTGTATACAACTAGACATTAATATCATTCTGATTTATCTTGATTTGATTATATATTTATTAACAAACCTGTATTTGTCTGTTTTAATGCTGCTAATGAAACATATGTGCATATGGGTTATTTATAAAGAAGTTTAATTAACTCACAGTTCCACATGGCTGGAGAGGCCTCATAATCATGGCGGAAGGCAAATAAGAAGCAAAGGCATGTCTTACATGGTGGCAGGCAAGAGAACTTGTACAGGGGAACTCTCATTTCTAAAACAATCAGATCTTGTTAGACTTATTTACTACCATGAGAAAAGTATAGAGGAAACCACCTCTATGATTCAATTGTCTCCACTTGGCCCTGCTCTTGACATGTGAGGATTACTACAATTCAAGGTGAGATTTGGGTGAGGACACAGCCAAACCATATCATTTATCCCCTGGCCACTACCACATCTCATGTCCTCACATTTCAAAACCAATGATGCCTTCCCAACAGTCCCCCAAAGTCTTAACTCATTTCAGCATTAATTCATAAATCCACAGTCGAAATTCTCATCAAAGACAAAGCAAGTCCCTTCTACCTATGAACCTGCAAAATCAAAAGCAAGTTAGTTACTTCCTAGATACAATGGGGGTACAGGCATTGGTAAAAACACTCATTACAAATGGGAGAAACTGGCCAAAACGAAGAGTCTACAGGCCCCATGGAAATCCAAGATCCAGAGGGGCAGTCATAAAGTAAAGCTCCAAAATGATCTTCTTTGACTCCATGTCTCACATCCAGGTCACACTGATGAAAGAGAGGGGCTCCCATGACCTTTGGCAGCTCTGCCCCTGTGGCTTTGCAGGGTACAGGCCCCCTTCCAGCTGCTTTCATGGGCGGGCGCTGAGTGTCTGTGGCTTTTCCAGGTGCACAGTGCAAGCTGTTGATGAATCTACCATTCTGGGGTCTGGAGGATGTTGGCCCTCTCCTCCCTGCTCCACTAGCCAGTGCTCCAGTTGGGACTCTGTGTGGGGGCTCCAACCCCACATTTCCCTTCTGCACTACCCTAGCAGAGGTTCTCCATAAGGGCTCCACCCCTGCAGCAGACTTCTGCCTAAACTTCCAGGCATTTTCATACATCCTCTGAAATCTAGGCAGTCGTTCCAAGCCTCAATTACTCTCTTTTGCACACCCATAGGACCAAAACCACGTGGAAGCTGCCTAGGCCTGGGGGTTGCACCCTCTGAAGCAACAGCCTGAGCTGTACCTTGGCCCCTTTTGGCCACAGCTAAAGATGAAGCAGCTGGGCCGCAGGGCACCATATCCGAAGGCTGCATAGAGTAGGGGAGACCAGAGCCCAGCTCAGGAAACCAATTTTTCTCCTAGGTGGCTTGTGATGGGAGGGACTATCATGAAGGTCTCATTGTCTTGCTGATTAACACTCCTAGTTACTTATGCAACTTTTTTCTGCTGGCTTGAATTTCTCCCAAGAAAATGGGGTTTCTTTTCTATCACATAATCAGTCTGCAAATTTTTCAAGTTTTTATGCTCTGTTTTCCTCTTGAATTCTTTGCTGCTTGGAAACTTCTGCCAGATACCCTAAATCATATCTCTCAAGTGCAAAGTTCCACAGGTGTCTAGGATGGGGGCAAAATATCACCAGTCCCTTTGCATAGCAAGAGTGACCTTTACTCCAGTTCCCAACAAGTTCCTCTTCTTCATCTGAGACCACCTCAGCCTCGACCTTATCGTCCATATCGCTATCAGTATTTTGGCCAAAACTATTAAACAAGTCTCTAGGAAGTTCCAAACTTTCCCACATATTCCTGTCTTCTCCTCAGCCCTCCAAACTGTTCCAACTTCTGCCTGTTATCCAGTTACAAAATTGCTTCCATGTTTTTGGGTATCTTTACAGGAGCACCCCACTCTCTGCAGTACCAATTTATTGTGTTAGTCTGTTCTTAACCTGCATATTGGTTCTTAACCAAGACATACGTGAGACTGGGTAATTTATAAAGAAAACAGGTTTAATAGACTCACAATTCCACATGGCTGTAGAGGCCTCACAATTATGGCAGAAGGTGAAGGAGAAGCAAAGACATGTCTTACATGGTGGCAGGCAAGAGAGTTTGTGCAGAGGAACTCCCATTTATAAAACCATCAGATCTTGTGAGACTTATTCACTACCACAAGAACAGTCTGGGAGAATCCAACCCCATGATTCAATTATCTCCACCTGGTGGATTATTACAATTGAAGGTGACACATGGGGATTATTACAATTGAAGGCGAGATTTTAGTGGGGACACAGCCAAATGATACCACCTCCCAAATATAAATTTATATTATTTACAATTATTTCATTGAAGGGAAAAATGTGGCAGAGTGAAGACTATTTTCTTTGCTTTAAATATGTCTCTTTTACAAGACATTAATAGATAGCACTTCAGCATAAGTATCGCTTTATTCAGTATGGGTAAGAATATAAGAATGACAATTTCTATTTTTTCTTGCAATGCTGATTTTTTTTATTTATAAAAAGCTGAAGACCAGAAACTGTTTCCACACAAAAGTAATGGCTCAAGACGAGATCCCACCTCCATGTACAAATAGTGACTATAAGTACTAATACTTTTAAATCATATTATCTTTTTAAACAATACAGATTTTGATTTTATTACTGCATTGAAGAGAACTTTGTTGCTGTTAAGTGCATAGTACAGAAAACATGGTGTTCTAGGACTGAAAATTTAAAATGAGTTTTTCTCTGTTATATATTGCAGGGAGAAATGATTTTATCTCTAGGTTTTTTGGCTAGGTTTTTTTTGGCTAGGCCTGAGAATTAAATTTACATAAGACAGATAACAGGAGAAAATCATATGAAAGTATTTAAAACAAGATTTAATGGAAGAAAGAATAATTTGAAAATTCTGAAATTTGGCATGGGAACATTCATAAGGAAATGAACATCCAAAGACAGATAGATTTGAGCACTTATATACACTTACATAGTAAATTGGACAAACAGTAGCAAATTTTGGAAATAAGTCAATGGAGCTTGGGCTACCCTAGTTAAGTGGATAGAGAAGCAATTAGAAAGATAAGAGTGAGTTCAACAAGTTTTGTTTGTACAGATTTCCCTCAGCCTCACCTTTCTAGCTTTTATAATAAGAATGATACTGACAATTTTCTATTGGTTTAGGGAGAACATCTTTCATATGGCAATTTCATTTCTTGCTTTTAAGAAGGAAGGTCAGAGTGTTCTTGGAACTGCTGTTTTCCGACTACCTTTAACTTAAAATAGTATTCCAGAGAAACGTATTTTAGGGTGGTGTGTACTAAACTCCTTCAATATTATGAAGTAAATTTAAGCATATCTTTTGTCTGCTCTCTAATCTCTATGTCAATAATATCTTTTCAATTTATTTCAAAGTGATGTCAAGATTTGTGAGTTAAAAAAACAAATATAATAAATTTTGAAATGTGCTACTGAAATGAAGAAAACCAATGCATGAAAGTGCTAATGAATGGGCTTAATTCATTATTTTTTTTTAGATGGCATCTCTTTCTGTTGCTCAGGCTGGAGTGCAGTAGCACGGTCTTGGCTGACTGCAGCCTTGACCTTCTGGGCTCAAGCAATCTTCTTGCCTATACCTCCCAAATAGATGAGACCACAGGCGGGTGCCACCACGCCCAGCTGATTTTTGTATTTTTAGTAGAGACAGGGTTTCATCATGCTGCCCAGGCAGGTCTTGAACTCCTGACCTCAAGTGATCTGCCTGCCTGGGCCTCCCACAGTGCTGGGATTACAGGTGTGAGCCACTGAGTCTGGCATGGTTTAATCCATTTGATAAAAATTTATCCTCTCATTGTTTAAGATAGTCATCAATAATCTCCTCTTTGACTCCTTTACTGAAGAATCATTAAATTAATAGAGCATACAAATTTTATTCAGGTCATTTAATTTTCCTTTTTTTTTCTTATTAGAGTATACAAACAGTTACCAGAATACCATTAAGTACTAAGTTACTTTTATTGGTGATGAGACCAAAAGGATAAAAATATATATATCCATTGATATTGTCCAAATGACTTCAGAAAAATCTTGTAAGCCCTTGGGTGAATGGTTGCTGGTGATTAGAAAGCAAGTCTGATAGGTATAGAGAAATAAATCCAGAACTCAGTAGTTGATACTCAGGAACAGCCAGTTTGCATCCATAATTAGATTTGAGCAATTGTCAAAATGTAAACATGTTAAGTAGTTAGAGCTTTTCTAAAACCTACAGTGTTTCTACATATAGGCAGAGCATGGTGACGTTTGTTTCTCCCTCTGATCTAATTAGCAACATGAAAATAAATTTAAAATATAAAGGAACAAAGAAGAATTTGAAAATTCTGTTATTCTTTGAACATACTTCGTCATTTAGAGGTGCGTTCATATTAAGGCAAATTATTTTACAATAACGAAGGAACAAAGAAATAGAACTGGCTAAGGTAATACCTTTCTAGTTAAAGCCATCTCAAAAAATGGAAGGTAAGAGCTTCTTTTATCGAGAAACAAGATTTATTGTAAATAAATAGTAAATAGTAAATAGTAAATAAATAGTAAATTAAAGGAATAAGTCTAACAACTTTATATCATTATGAAATGTCATTGTGAGAATCAAATTCTGTTGTTTTTTATTCAAACTATAAATAATTAACATGTGTTGCTTTGCTTATTTAAAACATTAGTGGGTGAAATTTTTGTGTTCTTTAACATTTTTATACAACTGAAACTTTAAAATGTATTGTGTCCAAATATATTTATCTACTTTCCACTGAAATTTTTCAGACATGTTTATATTTAAGCACACTATTCTAAAACCACTATAATTAAAAAACAAAGCAACATAGATGTTTTTCTGACATGACATTTTTTCCTCCACATATATTTATTAATTCAGTAAAGATCTTCCCAATGTAAAAATCCTCACTTAATCAAATTCAACTAAACTATTAGAATCATATTTTAATCAATGATGCTTATGAAGAATGAAACAACACATTTTGATCAAGGAAGGTAGAATATATTGTGAATCCATACAAATAGCACATATCAACACGAAAACCTGATGTAATATTCCAGTTTTGTTTAAAACACACACACACAAAGCACACACACGTACACACACACCCTTACCCCAAAGGTAAGAATTTGCTTTTTATTTTAGACTGATAAGAATTAATTTTTAAGGATATTTTTAAATAAATAGGGGTTTAGTACATAACTCTACATTTTTAAATCTGTCTTCATATTCAGTAGTCAGCCCACTTGCTTTTCAATTAGTTGAGATTACACAGTTTCATTTAATATTTGAATTATTCAGTTTAATTAAAGTAACAAATTCAGACTTAAATGTGCTCAAAGGGGTGAAAAAATTAATTGCAATTTAGAATGTAGCATTTACAAAAATATGTCCTCCAGCAGCCTGGAACTTAAAAATATTTGGGTTAAAATTTGAAAAGTTATTCATTTGAAGTTCCAAAAGTATGCCAAGTTTACAAATATTAAATAAACAATTTTACTCATACATTACTTGATAATTTCATAATTTTTATTTATTTGCAAAATGAGTGGCACAGGGACATAATAGGCACAACTTAAAAATACATAATGTAAATATTACAGCACTGTAAACAATTTTTATGAAAGCATTAATAAAATACTATTTGTATTTAGAAATGCATTTACAGATCAGCAGTCCAGTACATGAAAGTGTTCAGCATTGAAAATCACAACAATAGTGCAAGCTTACATGTTTTAGAGTACTTACTATATGAGCAACTGTAATAGAAATTTTGCAGTGTGCTAGAAAAACGTACTGCCTCCTTTTTATGTTTCAATAATGTGATGAAGTATGTACTATTATGTTTTTTAGAATGGGCGGATGTTGATATCATAAAACATTGTTTGGATAAAAAATTATACATTCTAAAGCATGCATGCCATTTATCATTTAAAATTAACAACAAACTCAGATACATACATTGCATAGACAACATCAGACCAGATTTGGAAATCAGGAAGATAAGAATTTGAAAATAAAAATGACTTCCTTACGTACACATATCAAACTCTCTAAAATTAAAAATCTAGCTTTATAATTTACATCTTGCTGTTATTACTGTGTAGACCACATTTAGAATAGTATTTAGTGTTGATTAATACAAATAACAATAATTAATGGTGAAAAATATAACCAATAGTATTTACTAAAGGGAAATATGGTTATTAATGTATCTTTATGATCAATTCATATTTAATATAGTATCAAATTTATAGAAATATCTACTTCAGTATTTTTCAATGAGAGATGGGTTTTTAAAAATTATTATGCTGTGCCCTTACCTTTAGTTTATGGTAACACATTGCCTTTGATGCACTATTTTTTTTCACCTATTGCTCTCTGAATAATTAGAAGACATTGTACAATCAGTGTGTCTATTTAGTGATTTATTGTGAGAGCGTAACCACCCCATACACCATTTTAATAGAGATAACAAAAAGTTATTATAAGATTACTAATAATCCTCTGGTCTGTGGCATCTTAAAATTATAAAAATATAGTAATTCATGTAAGTAGTGTTTTGCTTGTTCTTTGTTAGTTTTCTATCGGCTGAATTTATGAACTATAGAAAATTATTTAAATAATCTTCCAATTTATGGCAATATTAGTTTTCTTTCTTTTTTAAATAAAATATTGTATTAATTAGTTTATACTCACACAATGACTCTATTTTCTCTCAACTGACAGTGAGAATATAATATTAGTAAAAGCCATTCTTCCTATGCCCCATATAATTATTCTTGGAACACCCTTGGCATGTATAAACATCTCCAGAATTTGCGTTGACTAATACACAACTCTAGAAAAAAAATTATTTGAGGTAAGAAGTGAATTTGCATTTAACAATGCAAGTAGAAGAATTTAGAGGAACTAATCAGGTTGCAGATGGGGGCATAATTAGTTTGCCAAGCATGTTATAAACTATTGAGAACAATTGTCAATGGCTCTTATTGAGAGTGGAAGGAAGGCTAAAGTAGAGAAAAGTTTGATACAACTCTATCCCATTTTAGGTAATCTGTTGGGATTGTATTATTATAGATAGTGGTCTGTCTAGGTACTTGTAATCCCGTGATACTATTTTCAAATAAGCAGAAATAATCTGTTTCTTACAAATATAAAATTTAACAAATATGAGAATAATCTAATAGAAAACACATCACAAAATCTAAGATAAAGTTTCATGCGTTGCTACTTTAATTGTTAACATTTCAAGCATAATAATAAAAAAGCTTCAGAAAATTTTCTTTGCTTCACATATAAAAATGTACAGAAGTTAAATAATTTTATCCTTCTTTATTTCCCATTATTTTAGTGTCTTTTGGAATTCACTGCTAGCTAAAATAGATATAACTAGAGCTTATTAAAACTACATCTTCAGAGGAATCCTGTTATCTAAAGTTTAAATTTAAGGGAGGCAGAACTTTACCTATATTCATTTTAAATTCTCAGCTGGGGCTTTTTAACAAAAAGATTGATTAACAAGAGAAAAATATGCCCCATGCAGGAGAAATCTCAATGAACAGTAACTAAAAAAGATGGCTTAGAACCCCAACTTGTATAACTACTTTAACAAAGAATAATAAAGTTGTAGAGAAATGACAGGACAGAGAAAAACAGTTTTAGGCTTCCATAGCTGGAAACTTAAAACTCACCCATATTTCCACATTGTTCTTTTTCCCCAGAGACTTTAGCAAGCATCTCTTTATTTCTATTGTCTCTGAGTCACAGATCTGTGAAGGCCAATTTTAGGTGTCAACTTGATTGGATTAAGGATACCTAGAAAACTGGTAAAGTATTATTTCTGGCTGTATCTGTGAGGTTGTTTCCAGAGGACACTGGTGAACTGAGTGGGGAGGATCTCCCCTCAATGTGGTGTAGCAACATCCAATTGGATGAGTCCATATACAACAAATAAGGCAAGGGAACGGTGATCCTCTTTATCTCTCTCCTCAAACTGGGCAATACAGATTGGCTGCGTCCCCACCCAAATATCATCTTGAATTCCCATAATCCCCACCTGTCGTGGGAGGGACCTGATGGGAGGTAATTGAATCACGGGGTGGTTACCTCCATGCTGTTCTCGTGATAGTGAGTTCTCACGAGACCTGATGGTTTTATGAGGGACTTTTCCCTCTTTTGCTCAGCACTTCTCCTTGCTGCCGCCAGGTGAAGAAGGACGTGTTTGCCTCCCTTTCTGCCATGATTGTTTCCTGAGACCTCCCCAGCCCTGGAACTGTGAGTCAATTAAACGTTTTTCCTTTATAAACAACCCAGTCTGGGATATGTCTTTATTAGCAGCGTGGAAATTGACTAATACAGTGGAAACTTCACAACTCCCGGTTCTTTCCTTTGGGCTTCAGGACTTATATCAATGGTCCTCCAGATTCAGAGGCCTTCAGTATCAGACTGAGAGTTACACCACCAACTTCCCTGAGGCTTTCAAAAATGGACTGCTGGATACTAGCAGCATCCCTGGGTCTCCTGCTTGCTGATAGCCTGTCATGGAAATTCTCAGTTTACATGAGCCTATTTCCCTAATATATATTATATATGTATATATATGTATATATCCACATCTATATTCGTATTTATATCCTATTGGTTTTGTGAATGTGGAGAATTCTAATACAATACCCATGTTAAACTTATAATATTAGAAAAGTTTTGGGATCTTTATTATTTAAGTTTCCCCATCCCCAACCAGTTATTGCCAGAATCTTGTATACTTTTATGTATTTTGACTTTCCAAGAAGGGCATTCGTTATTCTTATTCAGAAAATTACTTTACCAGGCCCCTCTAGTTTTTCAGAAGAAGGTATGAACTTCACTAGAATTTGGCAAAAGCAGTTTTCATTTAAAAAATGTCCTGGACTGTGCATTTAGGGGGAAACATTGGTATTTTCAGCAGGGAATAGATTTAAGAATATCTGTTTTTTAGAGGCAATAAGGCTCTGTGTGTGGGTGTGTGTGTGTGTGTGTGTGTGTGTGTGTGTAGTTTGGGAAGAAGCAAGTGGGGAATTATGAAATTGAGCAAGAGATGAATAAATACAAAGAAGAGAGAAGGATTTTGTGACGAAATGTTCTGGAATAGGTTGTCCGAGCATCCCAGGCCTTGATTTATCATGCGTACAACAATCAGGTTATTGCTATTGTTGTTCTAAGCCAATAGAAGAAGGACATATAAAGTTATTCTTTCAATATACTGTTGAATTTAAATAACAGATATATAATGCATGGTATATTCATTAAAGAAATTAAACTATAATTTCCATGTGTATCTCTATATTTTTATTGGAATATTTGAATTTGAAATATTTAAAATTTTTAAAGTGATCAACAAGACTTCAGGTAAAATGAGAATGTACTGCTGTGTAAAATGTTAAATAAAAATCTCCACACAATAAATTAGAAACCTACGTATATTTATATATTTTTTAATCTACAGGTTAATTCTACTTTAGGGGATAAATTGTATAACTTATTTTACAAATATGCATGTTGTCCACTTAGAAAATGCATTGCTATAAAATCTTCATTTATGTAAGATCTTAAATCAAAGGAACACTCTACCATATCTGGGCTTACCTTTTGTATTTCTACCTTAGCTCCTATTCCTATACTGTCATCAGAAATAAGGTTGATCCATTGACACTAAAATTACTTTTCTTCATTGGGTTTCTTTGTCTTACAAGGGCCAACTTACCTTCTAACTCTTGTCCCTCCAGATTGACGAGTTTTCTGGTTTTGCCAGGATGCGTTTTAACTTTCTTTCTCTAGAAGGCATTTATTTCTGGATGCTTCAATCTTACAAGTTTTTCCAAGTTGCTGCCTTGACTTTGGCTCCCTCCCATAACTTTAGGGCTGATGTATGTGTGTTATTTTGCCCTTTATTTATATTTATCTTTATCTATTTTGTTAATGTTTAAAAAATATATTGGAAGCTTGTATTTATACTGCAATAGTTTTTGGACAAATTTTAACAATAATTTATGAAAACAATGTTGAATATGTTATACATATATTCAATAAGCTACAATGCAGCTGATTTATGAAGAAAAAACTTGAAGAAACTATTTTTTATGTCTTAGATAATTTAATATTTTCAAACCATTTAAATTGTTTTTCTTTTGGTATGAGTTTTTCTTCATTTTATTTTCAGATATGGAATTCTCTAAAATGTTATGTTGAAAGAATCAGAGATACAATGTATGGATGGAATATTTTATTTACACAGTATTTTTTCATAAAATTTAAACACGTTATATTGACCAGATTTTATGAATTATGATTACTCTCTCCATATGCAGTCTATGCCATTTTCAGCTGTGAAATACTATGATTTTATATTACTGGAAATTCCTTTTACATGATTCTAGCATTGTACATGCAGTTCTGTTCATTACTTAAAGTGCTATTTTCATTCAACACTATTTGCAGAAAACAACAATCAAGTGTTCTTATTCTACAAATTAGATAATTATTACTTAACACTGACCTTTCTTTTCATTAAACACCTACCCATTTCGTTGATGTAAATAGCATCATGAAAATTAAAGAGGCAAATTTCTTCAAAAATTAGCTCAATGAATTAAGACTAAGTAAAACATAGTATGTCCCATCGAATTATTAAAGTTAATATTTTCCAATTCATAAAATTTAGTATAAATATAATTTTTCAAATTTCACCTTTTTATTAACATATTATTTGTTTTTCTTACATATTAGTGAAGGTACAATTAAATAACAAGTCAAATCTCATTTGAGAAGTAACATAATTTTTTTTAATGTATGATATTCCCAGATTTTCACAATGGAGAATTTTTTATAGGAAGAAAAAGAGTTTAACTATTAATCCCTCATTTTTAAGTTGGTTAGTTTTTAATATATTGGTTTATCTATCAATGGCACGTTGTTTTCTGAACAAAAACATTTTGCACCAGATAATTTCTCCTGTTCTATTTTAATGATAACATATTTAAAAAGTACTTTGATTCAGAGAAATAGTTTATATACTGACAATGCTAGCTTTTATAAAACCTATGTGTCTATGATAATCGATCAATTCCTACGTGTTAAATGATTTCTAATTTACATTTCTTGTAGTATGATATTGAAAGATAATGCATATGGACTTAAAGTTCACATTTAGTTTTCAAATGTAGTATCACAATTTCTTGTTAATCCCTTCTTTTGAATTTGTCAAGTAAATGCATGTATGTATATACATCCACAGTGTGCCTATATGTGTGTGTACATACACACGTACACACAGATAATATACATACACATACATACATAAATTCGTAACTCACAGTTCTTGGTTGTTGTATTTGTTTTTTTAGATCCATACTCTAGCTGCCACTAATGACCTGGAAGCTGGTTTGTACTTCACAAAGCTTCTCACCCGGCAATCATTAAACCACAATCACATTGGGCAAGCTTCTATATTTATTAGGATGGCAAGAAGATGTATCTGAACATGTTTTTAAAGTGATCAGTATTTTTTTAGACAATTTCTATCTTCCTCAACATTTGTAGCTTGATTAGGAATATTACTAGAATGATACAGAAAAATTTTTATGCTTAAACACAAGCAGTGTTAAAAAGTTGCAATATTTCCCTTATTATAAAAAGGACCATAATCAAGTATAAGTTATAAATACTTCATATATTATAAATAACTGCACAATTAACAATTTAGATTTTATATGTGTATGCAAAGTACAAAAACATCTGTGATATTTAATTACACAACAAAGATTTGAATAAGGTAAGAAAATATCCCATGTGAAACTCCATTGAAACTAACATACAAACAATGAACAACAACAAAAATTGATAAAATTGAGTTTCAGATATTTATTTTGATATATTTGTAGCAAGATAGAGTATAAAGCACTTTATAAAGTTTTTGAAATATAGTGCACATTCGAAAATAATAACTTTTATCAATTACAGTTATTAGTACAAATTTCATATGCATAATGAGGTGATATGTGAGGAAAGAAAAATATTAGTTTTTGCTTTAAGATTTTGTTCTGTAGTTTCTATAGGCCAATAGACCTGTCATATTTTTAATAATTAGCATCAAATTTAAACATTATAGTTGATTATTTTTCAAAGAACCTGTGGCATTCTTATTAGGATAAATGGAATAATGATTTGACTAGTAGATGTTCTTTTTTTCATTCTGTAAATAAAAAGACACAAAGTAAATTTTCACAAGCATATCTGTATGGCTTCATTTTACCAGAGACTATATTCAAGCACAGAAGAAAAGGAGAGAATTTTTTCTTTTTTCCGTGATCATGGGAGCAATATTTATGAATAATTGCCCATGAATTAGGATAGTTAAAACTGCCCCCAAAGACTCTTATATTAACTTTTATACTAACATTTCTCTTCTACTCGCATCACTCTCTTTTTTCACTCATAAATTTAGAACTATATGCCAGTTTTTATGAAATATCATTATCAGAAATTTATCTTCCCCCAAATTTTCAACAAAGGGCAAGAAAAATAACTATCAAATTTGTATTTTACTATTGAATTTACCTTTCATGGGGTAAGACAAAGATCGTGGATGGGAGTCTAACATCAAAGAGAGCAAACTTTTAGAAAAAGAAAATTAAAAGGCCAGATTTTCAAGAAATTGTAGCATTAAGGGTAAAGATAAGGTAACCTAGATTTTAGGCACAATACTGTAGCGTTTATGCACAGCACTTGAGTTTCTGGTGTTCAAAAAGGTTTTCCATCACCTTTATTTTATTTCTATATTTTTTTTAGTTGATTCCAGTTTTATTTACAAAATTGAATAGCAAAGCCTAGTCACTGGAGATGATTAATAGAGTTGATAGAGTGTTGTGTACTAAGAAAAGGCACATATACGAGTGGTTCTATGAACAAAATACATGTCCCAAACTTGGAGTTTCTGCTTCTCATTGTGGTGTCAAGAATAATAGTAAATATATCCTGATAGGTGATGTGTGATGTGTTAGAGTAGAATTTACAGTGGTGTTTTGATGCCATTTCTGTTTTTGACACAAACTGAATTCAAGATAAATTCTAAGAGTTGGTAGGGAGGGTCTTTGTGCATATTTATTAAATAAATCAATTTTATGAAAAGGATTGTAAATTGTTTAAATTATTCATAGAGCTAGTTGAGGAGTGTCACACGTTGGTTACAAGAATAAGCATGTGGGATTAAAGCCATCATCTTTCACTCACCACCAGCTTTGGTTTGAGGTATGTTGATTTTAGCATCTTGAGCGTAAGTTTATTGATATGTTCAAATAAACAACAACAATCTTAAATCATAGTGTTGCAGTGAGAATTAAATGAATAACACATATAAAGTAACACTGTAAAACATATAATTGAATGACTATTATTTCACAAGTATTAACTAGTTTAAGTATACGTAAATAATATAATATTCATTTTTAGGATAAAATAATTAAAATATTGATATATGGCTACAAATTCAATGAACATATAGGTACAATTTTATTAGTTAATTACTTTATTATACCTGACCATATTTGGAAAAAATAACTCATGACATACCAAAATTAAAATATGTTATATAACAATATGAAGGTTAAGGTAAATTAAATTTTACGTATACTTTCTTGAGTCTTTCTTGCTTCCCCACTAGCACTGGAGAAACAGGCTGCTGTGCTATGAACTGCTTATGGTGGACACTGTGTGTCAGGAATGTAGGCTGTCTCTAGACAATAAGGACCACTTCTGACCAACAGCCAACAAAACATTGAATTTTTTTTTTAGCAATATGAATGAATGTGGAAGTGGATACTCCTCCTGTCAAACCCATAGATGAGAATGCAGCCTGCCTGACAAATTTACTACAGCCTGAAGTGATGCTAAAGCAAAGAACTAAGCTAATCCATACCCAACTCTCAACCTGAAGTAACTGTGAGACAATAAATACGTGTTGTTTTAAGCCACTAATTTTATGGCAATTTGTCATGCAACAATCAAAAATTAACACAGTCCTTTCATTTCCCACTGATTTTAACCACATTTTAAATTCTGTCCTCTCTGTCTCCTAACAGCAAGCATTTCTAAACTTTCTGTTTGCATATTTGCTCTTTTCTCAGCTATTGCCTACTCCTACATAATTCTGAGGTTAAGATTTCTTTGCCCTTTTCTTTCCAATTCCAATGTGGCAGGTTAAGACCATAGCTATTTTTAACCTCTCCCATACTAATGCAACTAAATGCAACACAACTATGGCATTAATAGTTATAAACAAACTGGTAAAAATGATAGGACACTATTTAGAAAAGACCTCAGAATAGAAATTGTGATAACAGTAAAGCCTAGCTGAGTAGTCTTAATCTATCACGATGTACATAAAATCACATCATTTTAATTTTACTTTATTGGTTGTAGAATATGCTTACACTGTAATCCAGACCTATAGATGGCTATGTGTATGAGCTCTTAATTAAGCCAGTAATTTTCAATCTGTACTCAGTAAATCTTCTAAATGTTAACCCTCCTTTTTCATAATATACCACCAACAATAGAATCTTCTGAATATTTCTTTTTTTTTATCAATTTTACATATTTTGATTTTGTCCATATCAGAATGTCATTATCATTATATAACATTTTCAATTGTTAAACATCTTTAAAGCCATTGTTTAATTAATGTTGATTTCATCATTTGATTATGATACAGCAGTCTTCTATAACAAATTTTATGATAGTTCATCCACATTGTAATGGTTCAGGGGCAGTGCTTGGTAGAAGTAAAATAAACATAAGAGAAATGTCTCCTTTCATTGTCCAACTGTTACATGAATGTGTAATTTCTTTGACTTTAAGCTGGTCCAGCCTTATATTTCCCGACTAGAAGCTAGTCAGTTTATGGAATACTAGAATTAACTATGACTATGAGTAATAACTATTAAGTATCATGTTTGCCTATGAAGAACTTGAAGCCTAGAGAGGAAAAGATATGTTTTAGTCATGCTTAACTGAATATATAATCAGTAAAATAAGATTTGATATTTTAGCTTTAGTATTCTTTACAATACTAATTACATAATCAAGTTTCCCAATGCAAGACTCCTTTGAGAGTCTTCCTCAGTACAGATAAATTGATTACAGTGCTAAGAATTAATTATTTCAACATAAAGTGGAAATAAATATTGGTTGAAAAAAGTTTAAATTCAATTCTGCCAGTTAATTGACAGTTTTATTCTTTCATCAGGATGCTGTATCTTAGGTATAAATGAAGAAATTGATGCCATACTTGATGTTTCCAACAGCCCGGGATCCTAAAAGAAACAGAAATCAGTCTTAAGTATTTAACGTAGATAGTAAGATTTCTACAACACGATTAATAGGATAGAAGGAGTTGAAATCTGTGGGCTAATGTGTGACTATTAGTTTCAAGATAAATCTACCATACCTGAATTGAAAGGTCAGAAAGCCCCTGTCATTGCCACCACTACCATTTCTCTCACTGCAGCTGCCTGGAAGCCATGAATCTGAACCAAGTCCTGGAATATGAAGTCTGACAACCAAAAAAAAACTATGTCCTTGGAGCCTGCTTGCCACTCTTCACAGCCATGGGAAGAAGGCCTCTACATCACCTCTACTTTTTATAATTCATGCAAGTGCTTCTCATTACCAATACCTCACTTAGGTTACTTTTAGCTTCAGAGGATCTGAGAGATGTGATTTTTAAAATACACTTGCCCTGTTGTAACAGAGAATTTAAAAGGAAAAAGGAAGAAATGTCATAAACAATAAACCATTTTACAGATAAAAAAATTTATCTCTACCTCAATATGGAGCATGAAAAAATAGAACTATAATATATAGAGAAAAATAATTAAAATTGTATAAGTCTAGTTAAAGATAACTAAACTTTTATTCTACTGGGTTGTAATTATCTAAATCCATTAACTGCAAAACAATATATCTTTCTTATTCAAGTGTGTAAAAAAAAGTGTCAACATACAGAAAAATTTAAAATTGCTTAAACTTTATTATTATGTTTTGTATTAGTAGACTGCAAACTTATACAATTACAATTTTTAATATCAGTCTTCTTTTTTCTAAGATGGTGTTGGAGGCAGTGTTAGTATGTCTCTCCCACTTGGAAAGACAAAGTAGTGAGTAGAGATTCATACCGTAAACTTTTTTCCAAGAAGCAATGCAGGAACTTAACAGGAAAACTGAAAGAAATCACAGAACGTTTGAAAGAAGTGACAGGCTGCATCCTACACTGTGAGCCAGGAGAAAAACTGTAAGTCTCCAGAGTGCAAGAAGGGGAGAGTCTGCCTCCAGGATATGAGCCCCCATGGGAGAGCCTGGGAATCCAGCCCACAGGGGAAGGCCTTAACCCTGCCCAATGTTGGAACTCAATGCTGAAATAGAGAGTGGTGGGGAATATAAAAGTAGGGACAGCAGCAGGAGGAGCCCTGCATGCATCACCAGTCTCCAACACGGACTGAGGGAAGCCATTCCTGGTCTACGTCACAGGGAACCTTGTGGAAGGCTGTTAGAAACTCAGGCAGTGGTCAAACATTGAATGAAGCTCACAACTAAAATGCACAATGTAATCTCAAGTGAGGATGAACTCCCTTGTCCAGACCTGGGGAGCATGTGGCAAGTGTGCTGCAGCCATGAGCAGAGGAGCTGTACACCCTCACTGTGTGGATAAGCAAGGAGGGTCATGGCCTAAAAGCTGGGGTTACCATTACCATGAGAAATGCTTATGGCCTGGGGCAGTTTTGAGTTCTGACTGTAGACTGCCTGGAATTTAGCTAACTCTTGCTAGTGAACACTCCAGATGAGAGACCTGCTTTGCCAAGTCTATGAAAGTTGGGTGAGGCTTACTTACTGTCACCTGCTACTCCCTACTCCCTGCATGAATTCTTCTGTGCAGGGGAGGCAGCTACAATCCTCCCTGGAACATCACAGTGGCCAGAGAAACACCTTGTGACTCCTACAGGGGCCTCTGTTTGTCCTGCTTGTGGAAAGACAGAGCTTGGACCTGCCTGACCCAACCCCACCTGGCTTTTTGTTTTCACTCATGCTGGTAGCTTAACACAATGGACAGAAATTTTGAAAACACTGTGGCATGGCCCATTGTCTGAGAAAACAGTAACTACCCTGGGTAACATAAGACAAACACAAATCCTACCACTACTGCTGCAGCTGGCACTCTTTTGCAAGTGCCACCTCCTGGCTGGAGGCCAACTGACAAGAGTCCATTGCGGAATCTGCAAGTAGTATAACAGTGTGCCTAGGAGGGAGAAAACTTATGTGTGACCATTGCCTGCACCATCCTGGCTAACCAGGAGGTCCTAAGTCTGTCCACGTGACCAATTCATTACTACTGCAACTGGAAATTTGAGAACCCTAACATGCTAAGGCTATTTATAACACTATCTCACATAGTCGATGTTACTCCCTTACCACCCCCATCAGAGCAGGAGATGGTACATACTTCTGGGAGCCTTGAGGGCAAGTCACATTACTGGCTCCCTTACAGACATTCCCCAGCATCAGCCTGCAGCTGAACCCAGAGGAGCAACAGCATTCACAGTAGTCTGGTTTTCAGGAACTAGTACTTCCAGGGGAAGAGGGAGTGTACCACATCAAGGGAACATCCCACTGGTGGGAAGTTTCTTTCAGCAGAGGCACAGTTGCAGTGCTGGATTCAATAAATAAATAAAGTCTGCAGCTTTATCTCAACAGAGAGGCAGACGTGGTGCTCATCAAGGGTCTTGGAGAAGGATACTCCTTTCCCCTTCATCCACCACTGCAAAAACAGCTGGGGCCTCTCCCATGGAAGTTCAGTGTGAGTGCACCTATAGACAGCCTTTCTGAAATACTTCAGGGTAACTACATCCTCACAGGTGGAGCAACCTGCAGGTTCAGGTTGGCACAAGAGGTAGAGTCATGGGCTGGGCGCGGTAGTTCATGCCTGTAATTCCAGAACTTAGGGAGGCCAAGGCAGGTGGATTGTCTGATGACAGGAGTTGGAGACCAGCCTGGCCAACATGGCGAAATCCCATCTCTACTAAAAAAATATAAACATTAGCCAGGTGTCGTGGCACGTGCCTGTAGTCCCAGCTATTTGGGAGGCTGTGGCAGGATAATTTCTTGAACCCACGAGGCAGAGGTTGCAGTGAGCCGAGATCACACAGTGCACTCCAGCCTAGGTGACAGAGCAAGACTCCGTCTCAAAAAAAAACAGAAAAGGTAGAGTCACAATTCCTGCCTACTTGGAAGATCAACATTCCTGCAGGTGAAAAAAGAAAAAAAAATGTCTCTGTGATCTCAATAGCCAGAACACTGTGTCAAGAATGCCATCTGTAAGGTAAATCATCTCGCTGCTAGCCTGACAGAGGAGCAGAGGTGGCTTTTACTCTTCCCCTCATAAGACCTCAGTGTGTTTCACTGAAAGCTTCCAGCCACCTCTGCTTTGTCAAAGCTGTGACCTCTGCCCACCAATGGGTATTGCATTTACCTACCTATTTTAGCCACAACTGGTTTCTACCCCAGGACATTGTCCCTGCTGGCCTGAAGTCTGAAATATTCAACTCAGTCAATAAAAGACTGAATAAATAAATAAATAAATAAATAAATAAATATATAAATATATAAATTGCCCAACATGGGAGAATGAGGTAAGCTTCAGGAGACCTCTGCCATTCCAGTCCCATAGGAGACAGTAAACTTTCTGACATACCAAGCACATTGCTACTATAACCAGTATCTGAGAAAGTCATCATACAATGACTCTCTGTAAACAAAGACCTCATATGAAGACTTCATCCTTGAAAGCACCAAGAGTCGAATTAGGCTACCGTAAATTGTAAACATTAAAGTCACATATTTAATGGGGGGAAGAAGAAATTTTTAAAAAGTCAAATAAAAAATAAATTCAATAATAATTAGAAGAAATAGTCTACCAAATGAGAAGAAATTAGAGAAATAATTTTGGTAATATGAGAAAACAAGTTTCTATAACACCCCCAGAAGATCAAGTTAATCCTCCAGCAATGGATTCAAATCAAGATAAAACATTCGAAATACCAGATAAAAATTCAAAAGATTGACTATTAAGCTACCAAATGAGATACCAGAGAAAGGTGAAAACCAAATAAATAAATTTAAAAAACAGTTCTGGATATGAATGAAAAAATGTTTGAAAGACATAAATATTTTAAAGAAAAGCCACTAAGAACTTCTTAAACGAAAGACATATTTAGGAAATTACAAAATGCCATGAAAAGTTTTAACAATAGAGTAGAAAAAGTAAAAGAAAGAATTTCTGAGCTCAAAGACAAGGCTTTTGAATCAACCCAATTAGACAAAAATGAAGAATAAAAAGAAACAAACAAAGTCTCCAAGAAATAAAGGATTATGTAAAGTGGCCAAACCTAAGAATAATTGATGTTCCTGAGGGGGAAGAAAAAGCAAAAAGTTTTGAAAACTTATTTGAGGGAATAATTAAGGAAAACTTCCCTGGCATTACTAGACATTTACATATACAAATATAAGAAGCTCAAAGTACTCCTGGGAGATTAATCACAAAAAAATACTTTAGCAAGGAATATACTCATCAGACTATCTAAAGTCAATATGAAAAAAAGAATACTGAGAGGAGTGAGACAAAAGCACCAGGTAATCTATAAAGGAAAACCTATCAGACTAACAGCAGACTTGTTACCAAAAAACCCTGCAAGTCAGAAGAGGCTAGGTTCCTACCTTCAGCCTCCGTAAACAGAATAACTCTTAGCCAATAAGACATGAAGGAAAAATAGAGTCATTTTTTAACAAACAAATGCTGAGGGAATTTATTACTACTAGAGAAGCCCTACAGGAAATGCTAAAGAGAGTTCTAAATCCTGAAGCAAAGAGTATTCACCAATATAGACTCTCTTGAAGGCATAAAACTCACAGGGCCTAAAAAATAATAACACAGTGAAGAAATCAAAGTATCGGAGTAACAACTAACATAATGACTGGAACAGTTCCTAAATCTCAGTATTAATGCTGAATTTGAATGGCCTAAATGCTCCAGTTAAAAGATACAGATTGGCAGAATGGATTAAAAAAAAATCACAAGCCAAATATCTGCTATCTTCAAGAGACTCACCTAACATGCTAGGATTTATATAAACTCAAAATATAGGGGTGGAAAAAGATACGCCAGATAAATGGAAACCAGAACTATAATCTAGAACAAATGGACCTAGCAGGTATTTTCAGAACATTCTACCCAAGAACTACAGAATATGCATCCTTCTCATCAGCATATGGAACATTCTCCAAGATAGACCATATGAAAGGCCACAATACAAGTCTCAATAAATTTAAAATTATCAAAATCATATCAAGTATCTTCTCAGACCCCAGTGGAATGAAACGAGAATCAACTACAAAAGGAACCCTCAAACCTATAGAAATACATGGAAATTAAGCAATTTGCTCCTGAATGATTTTTGGGTTAATGATAAATTCAGGATCGAAATTTAAAAATTCATTGAAATGAATAACAATAGAGATACAAGCTGTCACAAATTTACAACTTAATGTCACACCTGAAGAAACTTAAGAAACAAGAACAAGCTAAACCCAAAGCTAGCAGAACGAAATAAATAACAAAGAGCAGAAATAAATGAAATTGAAACAAAAAAGTATAAAAAGCAATGAAACAAAAGTTGGTTTTTTGAAAAGATAGACAAAATTGTAGACAATTAGCTAGATTAATGAAGAAAAGAAGAGAAGATTCAAATAAATTCAATTATAAATGAAACTAGAGACATTACAGTTTATGGTACAGAAATGCAAACGATTATTTGAGACTACTGTGAACACCTCTATGCATACAAACTAGAAAATCTAGAGGAAATGGATAAATTCCTGCAAACATGCAACCCTCCTGGATGAAGTCAGAAAGAAATAGAAACTGTGAACAGATAAATAACACGCAGTGAGATTGAATCAGTAATTTAAAAATTGCCAAGGAAAGCAAAAAGCCTAGGGCCAGATGGATTCAGAGGTGAATTCTACCAGAGATTAAAAGAAGAATTTGTGCTGCTCCTAACTGGAACTATTAGAGAAGATTCAGAAAAAGGGAATCCTTCCCAACTCATTTTATAAAGCCACTATCACCCTGATACCAAAACCAGGAAATGATATCTTAACAACAAAAAATCTACAGACCAATATCCCTGATGAACATAGATGCAAAATTCCTCAGCAAAATTCCAGCAGCAGCTCAAAAAGATAATATATCATGATCAAGTGGGTTTTATCCAAGGACTGCAGGGATGGCTTAACATACGCAAGTGAATAAACGTGTTATAGCACATGAACAGAAGTTAAAACAAAATCCACAGGAACACCTCAATAGATGCAGAAAAACATTCAATAAAATCCTGCACCCATTTATGACAAAAATACTCAATAAACTAGGAATAGAAAGGACTTGCCTCAAAATAATAAAAGCCATATATGACAAACCCAAAGCCAAAATTTTCCCCATATTACTGAATGGGAAAAGTTCAAAGCATTCCCGTTGAGAAATGGAACAAGACAAGGATGCTCACTTTCACCACTTCTAGTCAATATAGTACTGGAAATCCTATCCACAGCAATCAGGCAACAGAAAGAAATAATGGGCATCCAAATTGGAAGACAAATTATCACTATTTACCCATGATGTGATTGTATAGCTAGAAAACCCTAAAGATTCCTTCAGAAGACCCCTAGATTTGATGAACAAATTCAGTACAGCCTCAGATTACAAAATCAATGTGCACAAATCAGTAGCATGGCTATGCACTAACAGTGACCAGGCTGAGAATCAAATTAGGAGCTCAATCCATTTTACAACAGCTGCAAGTTAAAAAAAAAAAAAAATACCTAGAAGTATACTTAACCCAGGAGGTTAAAGATGTCTACAAGGAGAACTGCAAAACACTGCTGAAAGAAATCACAGATGACACAAACCAATGGAAACATCCTATGCTCATGAATTGGAAAAAATAATATTATGAAAATTATTGTACTGCCCATAGCAATTTAGAGATTCAATGCAATTCCTTTCAAGATACCAATATCATTTTTCACAAATAGCAAAACAATTCTAAAATTCATATAAAAACAAAAAAGAGCCTGAATAGCCAAAGAAATTCTAAAAAATAGGAACAGATCTGGAGGCATCACATTACTTGACTTCAAATTATAGTACAAAGATATGGTTATCCAAACAGCATGGTACTGGTATAAAAGCAGAGACATAGACAAATGGAACAGAATAGAGAACACCGAAATAAAGCCAAATACTTAAAACCAACTGACCTTTGATAAAGCATACACAAACATAAATTGGAGAAATGACACCCTATTTAATAAATGATGCTGGGATAATTGGGTAGTCACATGTAGAAGAATTAAACCAGATCCTTGTCTCTAACCATATACAAAAATCAACTCAAGATGGATGAAATACTTAAATCTAAGACAGAAAACCATTAAAATTCTAGAAGATAACCTAAGAAAACTCTTCTGGATACTGGGCTAGGCAAAGAATTCATGACTAAGAACCCAGAAGCAAATGCAACAAATAGAAAAATAGATAAATAAATAGGACCTAATTTAACTAGTATAGTAAAAGTAACAATCATCTAAGTAAACAGACAACCCACAAAATGGGAAAAAATATTCATAAACTATGCAACTAACAAAGAACTAACATCCAGAATCTACAAGAAACTCAAACAAATTGCAAAACAATTAATATTATCTAAAGGTGGTCAATGATATGAACAGACACTTCTCAAAAGATACGCAAATGGCCCACAAATATATGAAAAAATGTTCAACATCACTAACCACTGGGGAAACATCACTAACCACTGGGGAAATACAAATTTAAACCACAAAAAGGTATCATTTTACTCTCGCAAGAATGACCATTATCAAAAAGTCAAAAAAGAATAGTTGTTGGCATGGATGTGGTGAAACGGAATTGCTTGTATACTGCTGGTGGTAATGTCAGTTAGTACAACCTGTATGGAAAACAGTATAGAGACTTTTTAAAAATTTTTTTTCTGAAACAGTCTTGCTCCATTACCCAGGCTGGAGTGCAGTGGTGATTACAGCTCCTGGTAGCCTCAACCTCCTGGAGTCAAGCATTCCTCCTGCGTCAGCCTCCCAAGTAGCTGGGGCTAGAGACAGATGCAACCACACCCAGCTAATTTTTTTGTTTGTTTGTTTGTTTTTAGAGATGTGGTTTCCCATGTTGTCCAGGCTGGTGTAGAACTCCTGGGCTCAAGCAATCCATCCACCTTGGCCTCCCAAAGTGCTTGGATTACAGGGTTGAGCCACCATGTCCAGCTGAGATTTCTTGAATGAAAAGTATATCTACCATTCAATCTAACTATCCCACTACTGAGTATATGGGAAAAACAAAAATTAATCCAACTCAAGGTGAGCATTCTATTCCTTGTGAAGGAGATAATTTTTACAAAAGATAAAACTTCACATTTTGAAAAAAAAAATTCTGTATTTCTATTTCTTTATCAATAGAATATTATTTTTGCTTAAAAATCCTGATTTTTTTTCTGTTCTGTTGTAATATCTTGCATTATATAATTATATTCTTAAATATTTATCCCAGGAGTACATTGCCTAACTTAACATGTAACATTTTCATTTTACAACTCTTCAGGTATTTACTTTAGGGGTATTAGGTACTTCCTTTTATATACATCAGGGTACAAGGTAAAAATATTATTTTTGAAATGTTAATTTCAAAAAATAAATTAATTTGAAGTAACTGTATGATTTAGATTACTTTGGTACCACTGATGGCTAACTTTTCTCCAATTTTCACGTGGAACATATTTGTCTTAAATTCTAATTTTAGTACAAATCATTGAGACACCAACAGTAGGATAATTTTTAATCTAACTTCATATTTACTCAAATACATAAAAATCCATTGATTTATTATTTTAAAACATATTTTTGTCAGATAAGCATTTCAGTGCTTAATATTCTGAAATGACATCAAAACTTTCAAAGTTTATTATAACAATTATATATTATAAAAATGTTAAATTCACTATTTGAGCTTTTAAAATAAGATTTTTAACCTCACAGTAGTAAATTTCAAACTTATTTAGATCTTAGCGGTTATCTACTTTAGAAAGATACATAGAAAATGACAGCTATGTGAGGTTGCTGACATGTTAATTAGTTTAATTTTAATAATCATTTCACAATGTACACATATATCAAAATATCATGTTGTACATCATTAATATATATAATTTTGTCTATTATACTTTACTGAGCTGGGAGAGAGTAAGAAGAAAATTAAGAGCTACAAAATCCAGTCTATCATTGTGGGACATTTGGGTTGGTTCCAAGTCTTTGCTATTGTGAAAAGTGCCACAGTAAACATACGTGTGCATGTGTCTTTATAGCAGCATGATTTATAATCCTCTGGGTATATACCCAGTAATGGGATGACTGGGTCAAATGGTATTTCTAGTTCTAGATCCCTGAAGAATAGCCACACTGACTTCCACAATGGTTGAACTAGTTTACAGTCTCACCAACAGTGTAAAAGTGTTCCTATTTCTCCACATCCTCTCCAGCACCTGTTGTTTCCTGACTTTTTAATGAACACCATTCCAACTGGTGTGAGATGGTATCTCATGATAGATTGGATTAAGAAAATGTGGCACATATATACCATGGAATACTATGCAGCCATAAAAAATGATGAGTTCATGTCCTTTGTAGGGACATGGATGAAGCTGGAAACCATCATTCTCAGCAAACTATCACAAGAACAAAAAACCAAACACCACATGTTCTCACTCATAGGTGGGAATTGAATAATGAGAACACTTGGACACAGGAAGGGGAACATCACACACCAGGGACTGTTGTGGGGTGGGAAGTGGGGGGAGGGATAGCATTAGGAGATATACCTAATGTAAATGACGAGTTAATGGGTGCAGCACACCAACATGGCACATGTATACATATGAAACAAACCTGCACGTTGTGCACATGTACCTTAGAACTTAAAGTATAATATATATATATGTAAAAGAGCTACAAAAAAGTCAAATAGTCAAACAATGAACAAAGATATGCAGGATACATACTTAAGTCAAAACATAAATAAACAATCTAACAAATATTAACAGATCATCTATTATATTCCATGTATGATACTCAGCACTTAGATCACACCTAATAATTGGGAAATATAATTTCTCTCTTAAGTATCTTAAAATAAAGCTTCTAAAATATAGCTCAATACATAACATAGCAACATAAAGTGCTAAGGATTTTTAAATAAATTTTTCAGTAGAATAATACCAAACAAATAAGAGAAATGAGTTTATCTAACTGTAGTTGATGGGCCATAATGAAGTGGGGACTGAGACATTAAAGACTAAGTGATTTGTGTATAACAAAAAATGAAAATAATAAAGCCAATAGATACAATTATTTTGGTTAACTCTTCATTATTATACATGCATGCAAATTTTTTTATGAAATGACACAAAGAAATTCTCTAAAATATTTTGTGTTGCTATTGCTGGATTTTATTGTCTTTGGTTCATTCATATTGCACAATGTACAAATGTCCATGCTTCCTAAAGACTCAATAAATAAATGAACAATATAAGCTTAGGGGTATCACCAAGTTGACTAGAGGAAGTTTGACCTGGTATCTATTATCTTTGAAACCACCAATGGCAATAAAACTCCATTCAGTGGACCATCAGGGTGCATAAACTGCAAGCCTGATTTGAATGTAATAGCTGAACACTGCCACCCATGACTGGCTAGCTGAGAAAGTTTTCCCCAATTATTTTCAATAACCTGAAAGTAATGTCATCCTGCAATTTAAGTGAATGAATACTCTGTTCCTTACTTATCAAGTTATGGTAAAGTTTTATCTTATTGTGGCATCTCCTCAGTACATCACTTGCAATTTTCCAGGGGATGAAACACTATTTTCTTTTAAGTAAAATGACTAAAAAAATTCTACTCAAAAATTTTAGGAGTTTAGCAATATGAGAAAGAATTTTATCTGAAAATCATTTCATAATAAAGCTTCTCCTACATTTGCAGATAACTTTACATGTATTAAATCAATAACATGCTTCTGAATGCCAAGTGTAAAAATTATCACATATTTGATCAAACTGACTTCAAAATGTTCAAATTCTGTTAAGTCTAATTTTAGAAAAGTATTTTTATTTGTAAATGTTTTAAACAATCAGTGCAAGATTCCACCTAATTTAAATTTTATTTGGTGGAGGATTACTTTCTCTTTTATCTTTCTTTTTTTAAAATCACTTTCTAAAGTGACTATTACCATGGTCACAGTTATATTCTGCAATATGAGCAAAAACATTTTTAACTTAGAAATGTGTCCAGTACTATCTGTAAAGTCATTAAATATAGACAGTCTAACTAGTAACTTTTTTATACTCCCTAGGTTTTTCTCTAATGATGAAGAACAGGGTGTGATTTCACTGGAATATGGTGATTACAATATTCTCTTACCTGATAAACGTGACATGCTATAAATTTGACTGTGTAAAGTTGGAAAAGTTCTACAGTTTATCTTATTATTTCTTTTCCTGTAGCTACTCTACTGAAATAAAACCTTCAGTTTTTATATGCACAACTTTTCCATCACTCAAAATCAACTTAAAACTATAAATCTCCTATTTACAATTGTAAGTTTGAAGAAGAGTCAGAAACAGTTTATGACTAAGATGAGCTTGAGTTAAACTTTTTAAAGCATTTAATTATTAAATTATTAAATTTTTACGCAAAATTCCATACATATATACCTACACATACTGCGTCTTTAATAATTATTTAAATAGTTATTTGCAATAAAATCTTAGAAAATGGATTATTCAAGTATACAAGTAAATTCCACAGAAGTTAATCATCTATGCGTCAGGGTTATTACATAACTATAATTATGACTTTCCTAGAAAAATGCTTCAGAGTTAAAATAACCAATATTTTGAAAAAAAATAAATTAAAAAATCCTCAGAGTAATAAAACATCTATTGAACTACTTTCTCTAAAAATTGAAATGCACTTAAATTACAGAAACTCATAATTCACATACAAAAAATACTCGACTATGAAGATTAAATGTTTGTTAAAGGGAAGAATTGGTGTTGGTGGAATAACCACAATAATCTACTTACCTTAAATTACAGGCTTGAAAAGAGATGAAACAGCTTCTCATCAAAGGTAATTCGTGTTCAAACATCCATTCTGGGCAAGCCAAGTGCTCATCTACTTTCCCAGCTAAGATTCTGATGTCAGTAGCTGCTGCCATCGCGCTGACTGCTGCAGGGAAACAGGGTTGGAGCTGCACACTCCATGGAGCCAGTGGAAACCCCACTCCTTCTGAGTTGGGGCAGGAGCTCCCTGGATGCCTCTGCAGCCATCCAAGCTACGGATACCGACTCAGGTGTCCTCCTCTATGGAGCAGGCAGGAGCCCCACCCTCGTGGGCTGCAGTTGCCCAAACTGTGGCTGTGGATCGGAGCCTCCCTAAGCTCTTGGTGGGGCGCCAGGAGAAGGCAGGGTCTGCCCTCTCAGGTGCAGCTGCAGCTGCCTCTCCCGTCTGCAGACCTGGGCCTCCAGCTCTAAGGAGCAGGCAGGAGCCCCGCCCAAACTGCTGCTGTGGATCTGAGCCTCCGTATGCTCTTCAGGGTGGCTAAGAGCAGGCAGGATATTCCCTCTAGGGTGCAGCTGCAGACGGGGGCCTCTCACTCCAAGGAACAGGAAGGAGCCAGGGACAAACTGGACACCCGTCCCTTCCAAGCTGACAGGGCGGGAGCACCCCAGGTGCAGCTGTGGCTGCCCTACCAGGTGCAGGACCCGGGCTTCTCTGCAGCCTTCACTCTCAGGGTCGGGGAAGGCCCCCAGTCCCCGCAGGCTTGAGGATGTCTGCTCCCCCTGCCTGGCCTCTCTCCCCTCCAGGAACCTGCTCCAACCTCAAACCGGGATAGAGGCTGAGCCCCAGGGCCATGAATGGCAGATAGAGGCAAACAGATTCCTGGGCAGAAGCGGGCAGGTTCACAGGAAGGCCTCACCTTCAGGCCAGGGAGAGCCTGAAGGCTGGGGGCCCGGCTGCCAGTCCCCCAGACTGGAGTGGGGATGTGAGGGTGCCTCCTCTGGGCCCACCCAAGGCCGCCCATGGACCAATCAACGTGCACTTCCTCCCCTTGAGGTTCATGAAACGCTCGGCTTAGGCAGAGCAGAGCAGAGGACGGCCAGAGGATGAAGAAGGCAGACAGAAGACAGGAGTATCGCTGCAGAGAGGAGATACTCCCTCTGCTGATAGCTGGAGATGACGGAACAACCAGTTGCAGAGAGGAGCTATCCTCTCTGCTGCCTGCTAAAAAGACCACCTGCTGGCAGAGAGGAGCCACCCTCTCAGGGCCTCCTTTCCGCTGAGAGGTTGGGACAACCAGTTGCAAAGAGGAGCTACTCTCTCCAGGGCCTCCTCTCTGCTGAGAAATTAATACTTGATGGATGATCTACAGAGAGAAGCACCATGGTCTCCTCTGAGTTGTAGCACTCAATAAACCTCATCTTCATCTTGTTCTCCCTTCACTTGTCTACCTACTTCATTCTTCCTGGGTGCAGGACAAGAACTGTGCAAAGGCACTGCAGCCACAGAAGTTTCTGGCCAGAAAATTGATACTCCAAAGATCCCATTAAAATTCCAGGAGCAAGACCTGTGTGCTGGAATAAAATAGGGGTAATTAACTCATGGGCGGCGAACTGAAGAGCTGTTTTAGACAATAAACAGTCCGAAATGGAGATTTACGTGCAGGAAGTTATTGGCTGGAGTGCTCTCTGAGAAAATGAAAATGTAAGATAGTGAGGGGATTAGGATTAGGCAGAGGCAAAAATTTAACTGAATACACTAAAAATGGAGGCCTCAGAAAATTCTAAAGGGAGCTTTGCTGAGTTGTTTCAATTACAGTAAGAGAGTCAGGTATGGGTCTTTGAATTCCACATACTTTGCACTTTGGACACAGCCTGCCCTGGTTAGGAATGCAAGGTTAAGTGATACCCTATTTTCTTCAACGTGCAATGTAAACTTCTACAAGTCTCTAATGTTTCCGTGAGTCTTGTGAGTGAGACACTAATTTTTATTTGTTTTAGACTATCTTTCCAAGGATGTTACCATAGTAAACATTCTTGGAAGATAGAGATCGTATCTCCCTCTGGAGCAAAGAGCAAATATACTTACTGCCCAGTATAGTAAGGAGAATACTTCCAGCTAGAGCCAAGAACAAGCATGCTAATGCCTATTATAAAAGATTCAATTGTTAAGAGTCCTCTTATGTGATGCGACTCAGTATATGTACATATATTATCTGTACTGCTTTATGTCACACTTTAAAAGTTGTTGATATTTTGATTCCTGCTGTTACAATGAGTAATAATGCATCCTTTGTGTCTGAACCAGGAATCTTATGCCTTCTATCAGCAATTATGAAATTGTGGCAGGCTAACTTGCTAGCTTGAAAGTAGAGTACAATTTCATACTTTTCAGGATTCTTGACAGTAGTTAGCAGCAAGCACACTTTTAGTAATTGAGTGAAGAAGTGTCTTGATCCTGGAAGGAAGACCTGTGCAGTGCATCTTGGAATCCATCAAAACAGCCATGAGAAAATCTAGTAGTAAACATTCAGGGAAGAATCAAAACTTGTAATTCAGACTGATGGTATAAAGAAAACACCAATACAGAGAAATTCACCTCCATGATCCAATCACCTCCCACCAGGCGCCTCCTCCAACACTGAACATTACAATTGGACATGAGATTTGACTGGGGATACAAATTCAAACCAGATTACTTATACATAATCAAATATTCATTTGAGTGCTAAGAATAGAATAATATCTTCTGAAATCCTGACTGACAGGTTTTTTCACCACAAAATTATAACATATCAAAAATAATTATATAGATAAAAAGGAATGTCAGGAAAAGAATTAGGTGTTGAAAATATATTGACACTTTTATAGCACTATTTTATAATCTATTTTTCTATTTGGAATCACTGATTTGGGTTGGGTGGGTTTTTTTTTTTAAATAAATATTGTAAAAGTTAAGATATTACTTAGTGGCTGGGTGCAGTGGCTCACTCCTGTAATCCCAGCACTTTGAGAGGCCAAGGCGGGCGGATCACCTGAGGTCGGGAGTTCAAGACCAGCCTGATCAACATAGAGAAACCCTGTCTCTACCAAAAATACAAAATTAGGCATGGTGGCGCAGGCCTGTAATCCCAGCTACTTGGGAGGCTGAGGCAGGAGAATCCCTTGAACCCGGGAGGCAGAGGTTGCGGTGAGCCAAGTTTGCACCATTGCACTCTAGCCTGGGGAACAAGAGTGAATCTCTGTCTAAAAAAAAAGATGTTACTTAGTATTTGTACATATAAAGAGAAGGGTTATATGCATTAATATTTCCCAAATAACAAAATAAAGTATTTAAATGAACCTTGAACTTAAATTGTGGGAAAAAAAAGATAATGTGAGAAATAGAATATTGAACCTGAGAAAAGCTAATTATCATTTCTGCAGTGAAAATAAGTTCGTAATTACCCAACTAAAATTGTAAGGGAAACAATTTCTAAATTCCTGTGGTAGTTAATTTTTGCTGTGAGCTTGACTTTTCATCAAATATTCTAGTTGCGTTATGAGGATGTTTCTGGATGAGATTAACATTTGAATTGGTAGAAGATTGTCCTCCCTAATGTGGGTGGACCTTATGCCATCAGTTGAAAAGCTGAATAGAACAAAAAGGGTGAGTAAGAGAGAACTCTTCCTACCTGACTCTCTAATCTGGGAAAGCCGTGTTCTGCCCTTAAGTGGAACTTACACCATCGATTCTTGTTGTCCTCAGGTCTTTGTATTCAGACCGGAATTGCACCATTGATTCTCCTGGGGCTCCCATTTGCTGACTGCATATCTGGGGATTTCTTAGACTAAGAAATTACGTGGGTAATCCATCTCTTTATAATAAATTATATGTGTGCAACTATACATAAGTATATATACAAATGATATAATGTTATGGGACATGTAAATTAAATTATAGAATAGAATACATTATATATTATATATCTTAATAGGCTATAATACTATGTATACACTTGTGTGTGTGTGTGTGTGTGTATGTGTGTGTGTGTGTGTGTGTGTATATATATATATATATATACATATATCTTTATGATGGATTTCATTTCTTTGGAAAACCCTAACAGGCATATCTCAGAGGTAATACAGGTTTGGTTCCAGACTACCACAATACAACTAATGTAGTAGTAAAGGAAATCACACAAATTTTTTGGTTTTCCAATGCATATATGTTAGGTTGACATTATACTGTAGTCTGTTAAGTTTGCAATAGCATTATGTCTACAAAAACAATGTACATACTTCAATTAAAAATACTTCATTGCCAAAAACTCTAATGTTCATCTTCGCCTTCACCCAGTCATAATCTTTTTGGTGGTGGAGGGTCTTGACTCTATATTGACAGCTGCTGACTGATCAAGGTGATATTTGCTGAAGGCTGGGGTGTCTGTTGCAATTTCTGACAGTATGACAACAATGAAGTTTGTTGCTTCAATTGACTCTTTCTTTCATGAAAGATTTCTCTGTAGCATGTGATGCTGTTTGATGGCATTTTACCCATATTCTGAGATTGGGATCAATCCTCTCAAACCCTACTGCTCTCTTATCAACTAAGTTTATGTTATATTCTAAATCTTGTGTTGTCATTGCAACTGTTTCCAGCATCTTCACCAGGAGTATATTCCATCTCAAGAAACCACTTTCTTTGGTCATCCACAAAAAGCAATCCCTCATCCATTAAAACTTTATTAGGAGATTGAAGCAATTCAGTCACATCTTCATGTTTCACTTCTATTTCTAGCTCTATTGCTATTTCCACCACGTCTTCATTACTTCTTCTACTGAAATCTTGAACCTCTCAAGGTCATCCATGAGAGGTGAAATCAACTTCTTTCAAATTCTTGTTTACGTTGATATTTTGACCTCCTCCCATGAATCATGAATGCCCTTAATGTCATCTAGAATGGTCAATCTGTTCCAGAAGGTTTCCAATTTAGTTTCCCATCAGAGGAATCACTATCTATGGCAGCTATATCCTTAAAAAAATGTATTTGTTAAATAACAGAACTTGAAAGTTGAAATTACTCCTTGAGCCACGGGCTGCAGAATAAATGCTGTGTAAGAAGGCATAAAAATGAGAATGAAAAAATGTATAAATACTTTTTATCTGAGGAATGTTTGACTTTTACATTTTAAGGCCCAAAGAGGCATTAAAATCAGACAGCAACCATGTCCTACTTCCCATATTGAAACTGCTTATCTCTTGAAATTGCTTGTTAATGCTCCAAGTAGCTACAAATTAAGCTAAGAATGCCACATGCCAGATACTGCAACCCACACCTTACAGCTCAACAATGTATGGCCAATCATGAATCAATGTTATTTCTGTAAACCAATGAGAATCCCCAATAAATTTATATCAGCCTACTCTATATTTCTTCTTTTACCTTTAGTTATATTTTATTTATTTATTGTTTGGGGGACAGAGTTTTGCCTTGTTTCCTAGTCTGGAGTGCAGTGGCATGAACACGGCTCCCTATAGCCTCAGACTCCTGGTTTCAAATGAACCTCCTGCCTCAGCCTCCCAAATACCTTGGACTACAGGCATGCACCTCCACACCCAGCTAATTTTTAAAATTTTATACAGATGGAGTCTCATCACACCCAGGCTGGTCTCAAACATCTGGGCTCTAGTAACTCCCTCACGTTGACCTTCCAAAGTGCTGAGATTACATGCATGATTCGCCATGCCTGGCCTCTTTTGCCTTTAAAAATCTGGTTGTAACGACAGACAAATGGAGCACTCTCCAAGGCAACCTGAAAGTATGTCCAGGTAACTGTCCTCAACCTTGGCCTTTATAAACTCTCTATATTATTTTTTTGCCCCAGCTTCTTCCCTTAGATATGTAAAGACAATATTAATCTCTCTGTACATCTCCACCAGAGTTCTTGTGTGATCAGGTGCATTGTCAGTAAGCAGTAATATTTTGAAAGGAAACCTTGTTTTTCTGAAAATTGGATCTAAAAAGTAGGCTTAACATTCAGTAAACCATTATGTAACAGATGTGCTGTCATCCAGGCTGTGTTGTCCCATAGGCAGAGTAGATTTAGCATAAATTCTTAAGGACTCTAAGATTTTCACAATTGAGCATTTAGCTTTAACTTTATATGACAAGCTTCATTAGCTCTAATAAGAGAGTCAGCCTATTCTTTGAAGCTTTGAAGCCAGGCATTGACTTTTCCTCTTTAACTATGAAAGCTCTAGATGGCATCTACTTCCAATATTAAGCTGTTTAATCTCCATTGAAAATCTGTTGTTTAGTGGAAAGGCCTTCAATAGTAATCTTAGCTCAACTTTCTCAATAATTTGTTGAAGATGCTACACCAGCACTTGCTCCTTCACCTTGCACTTTTATGTAATGGAGGTTTCTTTCCTTAAACCTCATGGACCAACTTCTATTAGCTTCTAACCATTCTTCTGCAGTATTCTCACCTCTCAGCCTTCACAGAATTGAAGAGAGTTAGGGACTTGCTCTGGACTTGACTTGGCTTAAGGGAACCTTGTAGTTGGTTTGATCTTCTATTCAGACCAGTAAAATTTTCTCCACATGAATAAAAATCTGTTTTGTATAAACGTTCTACATAGCTTAAAGTCACAATGAGATTAAACTAAATGTTTTTGTTTAATATTTGATACTTTCATATCATTCATGTTTTCACTGAGTAGTACTTTTAATTTCCTTCAATAACTTTTCCTTTGTATTTACAACTTGTCTGTTTGATGCAAGAGACCTAATTTACAGTTCATCTTGGCTTTTGACATGCCTTCTGTACTAAGCTTAATTATTTATAGCTTTGATTTAAATTGGGAGATGTGCAACTCTTCATTTCACTTGAACACTTTGAGGCAATTGTAGTGATATTCATTGGCCTAATTTCAACATTGCTGTGTCTCAGGGAATAGGGAGGACTGATGAGAGCAAGACAGATGGGTGAATGGCCAAACAGTGGAGCAGTCAGAATACACACAACATTTATTGAATGAGTTCACCATCTTACATGGGCCAGGTTCATGGCTTCCCAGAGCAATTGCAATAGTAACATTTAAGATCACTGATCAAAGATCGCTATAACAGATATAATAATAATGAAAAGTTTGAAAGATTGTGAGAATTACCAAAACATGACACAAAGGCACTAAGTGAGGACATGTTACTGGAAAAATGGTGCCAATAGACTTACTTCATGCATGGTTTATGCAAATCCTCAATTTGTAAAAAAAGGTACCATCTGCAAAGCACAACAAGTGAAGCACAATAAAAGAAGTATGTTAGTTAAGCTTGATATAGAACTGAATATAAGAATTGTTATTTGGGGATGATTTGAAATGGTCTCCATTATATAACCTTCAATTAACCTGAATGAGTTTTTCAAATAATCTGTTCTTATGAATTGAAACATATTTTTTCAATATTATTAATTTATTGACCACTAAAATCATTAGTTGCTTGCCAAATTGTCCATTCACAGCTGTTTATAATTTCTTTATTTACCCCATTCACTGCATTTTCAGTTTCCAACTACATATAACTTTCTAATAAATATAATATTATCTCCTTAAAAAGATAAGCAAAAACCATTTTCCATCTCTATGGTTATGTCTTACATCTTTTGATACTGAAATAGGAGGATTTATGTAATACATTTCCAGACAATATCTTTTTAAATCTCATTGTGACTTTAAGCTACATAAAACCTTGATATTTTTACAATTACTTACAGAATTATATGTCACACAAAATTTTATACCCATTGCTCTGTAATAGAATATATTTATTTTATTTATAGTTAACATATAATGCCATAATAGCATTTAATGTAGTCACAAAGGAAAAAAGTGTTTAATATTTGCTGCTGATAACAAGCACATTTTAATCTATCTTTCCATATTACTCCAGGCTTCTTTGTTATCACTGTCCTGTAAAAAGAAGTTTGACCTATTTTCAAAAATCCACTGCAGACTGCATATGCAAATGTCATCTTTGCTGTATTATTTTCATAATCTTCAGATGCTAACACGTAGGTTCTCTCACACTGTGCTGAATAAGTTGTACTATGCATAGTACTTTAATATAATTATTTTTCGTCTCATACTTACATAGCCTAAGAGGAAGTTAAGAAAACCCAAGTACCACCAAACAAAAAAAAATAATTATATGATCTTCTCTCACAGGACAACTTTTACATTGTGTGTAGGCATACGTCTAGTTCCTGTGAGAAACATATGCCTTCTCCTGATCTTGGATAAAGGAAAGTGTTCTGAGAATGACATAATTGACAAATACTGGTCATTGAAATGCTGGTTTTCTTTTCAAAATGGAGGGAAGCCTTGATTTTAGTTAAGGATCTCATAGTTTCCCGGGATGCTGAAGAAATTAACAAGAGCTCAAAAGCAAATACACTCAATTATAAAAGGAGAATTGATAATAAATAACTCAGAATTAAATAGCAATCCTAATTTCAAATTCCAAAGCCCTGTACTTTGGAGATGAGTGGGGTTTTCAGCAAATTTAGTCTTGAGACGATTTTTGTTACAGATATTTTGTGCCTTACTCTAGAAGATTCTGAACAGGTAATATTAGTTACTCTATAAATCTCTTTTCACTTACATGGAAAGTTTGAATTTAAGCCATGTTCTCTGAGGTAAAGGGTCAAAGGTTTTATCTACTAAGCCACCAAACCCCTCATTTCAAGTATTTTTGAGTCCAGGTATTTCTTTGTGACAGAAGACACTCATGAGGAATTATATGCTGTGCCTGAGGGTGAGGAAGTACAAGAAAGACAGCCTTATTAAGAGTACATGTGCTGCAGACTGACAGATTTTGACCTTCACAATGACACAGAGGCAAAGATCAATGCAAAAGAGCCTCACTGCTGTTAAACATTGTAAGAAGACAATCTTTAGGACCTAAAAACATAAGATAAAAAAAGAGAAGGAAAACCATTTATGAATATAGGGAGAATGAAAACAAGTTTACTATTGGTTTGAGAGAAGTAGAAACTCAAAGATAGAAAACTTTAAACACTGTTGGTCAAACAAGATATTAAAGATAGAAGAATCAAAATGGCTGATATTGTCTAGTATTGTTTGACAAATTATTATTTCAACCACTTTTCTCCTTTTGTAAACAGAAATGTTTATTATTCTTCAAGAGGGAATCCACTAACAGCGTCCATTTCAAGTAACTTTTTAAACTTTTTAAAATTATATTATCATTGGAAATAAATATACCAAGGCTTAAGCACCAAAGTGAAATCAGCAAATATAGATAATAATCAGTTAATTGTACTTTAACTTTAATTAATTGTATTTGTCTTCTTTTTATTGTAATTTGTATTCTAAATTAATGCAACAGTGTTGTGAAAACAAGTTAGGAAGAACCCACCTGATGCCATATACTCTCTAGTGAGCAAGCAGCATTGTGCAGTAAAATTACAACCAGAATAACTCAAACGTTTAGTTTTAAGTAAAAAATATTGTCACATGTGTCTTTTAATTTTTACTAATGAGTTGCAATAGCCTCCAGATCCTCATTAGCAGAAAGTTTTCTCCTTTTTCCTGTCTTCTCAACACTTTGCCCAAAGCATCTTGTCTCGGGTTTTGTAATACAGTCTCATCTAAAGTGGTTTAATTCTCCTTTCAAATGCCAGAGAAGAGACAACACCAGAAAGCCCACTGGCACCCATTGCTTTTCAACTTGCCAGAGTCCTCATTAGCAGCAACCAATTACAATTACTTATAGTAATCTCTCAAAGATATCTTTTTATCTCAAAATTGAAAAAATATATAAATGAAAACCACCAATATAAACTAGATAAATTTAAAACATAACTAAGTTTAATTCAAAATATATATTTTAGAAATCCATAATGTTTATATTATGAAATTTCTCAAGAATGAGTTTTTAATTTTTCCATTTTTTCATTTCCAATAATTTCAATAACATTTAAACAGAATAATATACTCTATTATATTATATAATTATACTCTATCAAATTATAATATAATTTGATAATATATTTTATATCAAAATATATTATCATATTTTGATATAAATTTGATTATCATATATCAAAATATAATATAATTTGATAATAATATATAATTATATATTATTATATAATTATATAATATAATAATATAGTATATTATATAATTATACTCTATTAAAATTTGTTAATAAAAATTTTAATTATTGAAAATCATACTAGTTAGAAGCAGGAATTAATTCTGTATAATGCCTGTATAGAAAAATGTATGATCATTTTTACTGGCTAAATATATATCAATTATCCTGTCATAAATAAAGCAACTATCTGTAAATTTAAAAGATATCGAAGGAGTTTAGAAACTGCTATGCCAAAATATGCCACTTCAGTATATTAATTATTTTTCATAGAAAGCAATCTTTCAGTGTTATTATTAAAGTTGCTACTCAATTATTTGGAAAGAGCTTGCAGGAAGAAGGAGGACTTAAATTCCACACCCACCTTGCGAAGCAAGTCTTTAAAAAAACAAACTTTTGACTCTGAGAGTACCTCAAAGTCCACCCATTTTTCTTGCCAACCACAAACCCTTCCCTATTTGTCTCCAAATGTTTGTAGATACTATAAAAAGCCAGGACATAGAAAAAACAATTATCTTGCACTTAAATGAAAAAAAAAATCTTAAATAATCTCCTTAGAAACCAGAGCCCTTGGAGAATAGTTTTTTCCCCTTCTCTCAGATAATTCCCCATTGATCCAGATGGTCATTTAATCCTTCACTGGATACCCAGTACCCACCATTAAACTTAAAATGGAGAATCGGGAATTGGAGTTCTTCATTGACAATGATACAACTTTTTCTTCCATCAGTTTAGAAATTTTCTGTCACTTCTAATTTTATTCAAGCTGTGGAATTCTCTGGGCAAGCACTTTATTGCCTATGTCTCAGGCTACCCCGATATCATCAGGACCTCTCCACATCCATGCTGCCTTTTTAGTTTCAGACTCCTCACCAGCAAATATTTTAAATAGGGATTTGTTATGCAAATGTAATGCCACTATACAATGTAATGAGGAACACATTTTTATTTCTCTGCCCTCAGACCAAACCTCAAACTTCCTACTTTTCCTAATAGAGAACCACCTCAATTTAAAATAGTCCAAAAATCATGCAACCTTACAAGATGTTCCAGTTATATCTTGGCCTCACATGCAAATGAGGTTGGATTGCTACTGAGTGCAGAACCCATGAACATTGTTTAAAAATGGAAAATATATATTAATAGCTTATCCCCAATATTAAAATTCACAAAATAGTTAAACAGTGATATTGTCAACTTCTTAAAATTCATGTATAATATGTGAATTAATGTCAATTTAATCATATTAATACCAAATGACAACCCTTAATAGAGTACTTGTTACATGCTTAATGGTATGCTAAATTCTTTAAATGGATTATCTAATGTTACTCACACAACAACTATATGAATTGATACTACAATTAGCCCACTTTACAGATAAATTGAAATGTAGAGATATTCAGACAGTGTACCTTGACCAAATTCACAGTCAATAAATTCAATAATCATTCTTATCTCAAAATACTCTGACTAGTCTGCGTAAGCACTTAACTACCAGGCTGCATCTTTACTGGTGAAAAAAAGAGGTGATGTGGATCTATAATTTCATAGAGTTATCAAGAATTAATGTGTGTCATGTAACATCTATAAAAACAGCTAAAATATTATATTAAATTCTACAATTTTACAAAGTCACTTAAGCATTTAATGGTATGTAAATTTAGAAATGCATTCTGCAACAATCTGGAATAATTATTTAATTAATTGTAGGTTATTAGCATAAATAATCACACAACATTTGGTATTGATAATACTTAGAAAGCCCTTCTAAACAAAGGCAAAAGAAATAAAAAAAGTAACTGCAGTATTTCATCCATAACCAGATGGTCAGGCAAAACAAATCAGGAGTATGTAAATAACAGCATTGCAAGAACACATGAAAAATGACTAGTTACTCGACATCTACTTATATGTAGACGATCCCCATGTAGACAAGACAAAAATATGTACGTTTTATTGAGACGAATGCGGTCCCCGGAGTTGCCAGTGTCATTTTAAAGTTCATTTATATAAAGGTACGTAAACAGATGTGTGAGGAACATCTGGGTCTTGTGCTAAAATCAACTATAAAATATAGTACATATGCAATTCAAAATGCACATAAAATAAAATGGGAAAATATAGTTGACTGTAAGTTACTGAACTCAGCACCATTATTCTCCATCTTGATGCCTACAGCAAGTATTTTTTTTTCCATATATTAGCAAACATTCAGTAAAAAGTAATGTGCAGGCTCCAAGTCAACCAATGCCTTTACAGCAACAAAGTAACAATTTCAGAAAGAATACACGGGTACATTTTATATGGAGATAAGTTTAGTAGAGATAGCTATATTCATCCCAACAAAAATTTTATCAAAATATTTGCTTCAAAATAAGCATTTTTGATGTATTGAGGAGAGATTTCCAGCCAAAACAGGTCACCCACAGCTAATTATATGGCTTTTGTCTTTATGCATATATTATGATTGGCAAGCTGCCAATGGACATGTGTAAATAATGAACAAAGCAATGAATTTAAAAATGGTAAACCACTGGACCAAGCTGCTTTCTTAATGGTAGAATATAAACTTCCACACCTGGTCCTCATTCTGATAATCCTGAAGTATCTTTATCAGATTTATTTACATTGTTCTTTCTTAATATTTAACACTAGTCATATAAAAGAGAATTATAATACTTTAATAAAAAATAGGAAGATTAGTTTGGCTGAAGTCACTTGCTTCAGTAAAATTCCACTCTTTAAAAATCACTTCAATTCTTGTTCTACTTTAACTGTTTTCATGAAATCATTTTCTCTCAGCCTTAACCACACTACCTATATCTAGTTTATTTCTGCTGGATTATCCCAACATGACATGAACATATTTTAAGTCAGAAGCCATATCGTGTCTTCCTTTTTATCACCTCTAAAAGCAGTATGTACACACTGAGCATTCAGATTTCTCCTTTAATGGATCACCTGGTTATGTCATAACTTTAGTTATGATAAACCAATGGTTTAATGTTCTCTGTAATAACTTCCATGTACTTTTAAACCTTAATCCATTTTGTAGAGCTGTCTTTTCTAAGACAAATTATTCCACCCAACTTAATCGTACTTTTAAAAATTAATTTTAAAACAGGTATAATTGCATTTTGCCAATATTTGTTAAATCTAGGAGTTACGACTTTCCCATAAAGTTACATTTCTTCCTGTTTTCTATTAAAAAATCTAAATATTAAATAAATTTAATTTTCACAGTTTTTTGGATTATTTTAAAAATATCTCCCATCATTTAACCTTTATTATATTCTTGACCTTTTCCCTCTTATGTATAATAAAACTTTAGGTACATTTGACATTTGTAGACTATTTGGTTTAGCTTTTGCTATAAATGTTCACAATAGATTTCAAACTTTTTATTTACTTTCAAGTAAACTTAAAGGACAAATCATTTTTAATTAGAGAGACATATTGCAGATATTAATCTTATCCATCTCCTTCTTTTAACTTGTAACAAGAATGCCCCACATATGCCATAGCTGCTGTCG
The DNA here is from genome assembly GCF_028885625.2 of Pongo pygmaeus. Lineage (NCBI taxonomy): Eukaryota > Metazoa > Chordata > Mammalia > Primates > Hominidae > Pongo > Pongo pygmaeus. Next base: position 12,037,212 of record NC_085930.1, on the reverse strand, counting down.
CTATAACTTTCTATGCCCATGTTCGGTGCTGCTGACCATCCATCATACTCTCAGATGAGGGCCAAATTTGGCCTTAAATTCTTTTCTGTAATGTGACTGAGAAGAGATAATCAATGAATTTTATTTTTTATTTTAAACTGATGTTTATAAAACAGTTTTCTAAGGAATTATCTGGAAAGCTTAGTCATAAAATACATTTCTAGTCAGCTCCCTAGAAATTTTGATTGAATATGAATGGGAATCTGCATTTTAATAAAAATCTCCAACTTATTGAAGACGTCAGATCAACACTTATTTAAAGTCCACACTTAGGAATAGCTGGTCTGAAACATTCAAATTAATGATCATGTCATTTTATTTTACTTATTTGTTGATATATTTATACACTTATTTGGTTTATTATTTGGGTTTATTCGTTCAAGTAATGTTACAGGCTAAATGTTTATGTCCCTCCAAAATTCTCATGTTGAAATCCTAACCGCAGTGTGACTGTATTTGGAGATGGGGCCTCAAAGGAAGTAATGAATGGCACACGAGGTCATAAGGGTGGGGCCCTCATCCTACAGGGTTAGTTTACTTATAGAAAGAGACAGTAAAGAGCTTGCTCACTCCCTCTCTTCTCACTCACACACACTGGAGGAAGGGCCACGTGAGAACAAAGTGAGAAGGTGGCCTTTTGCTACCCAGAAAGAGAACATTCACCAGAAACGAACTATGCTGACACCTTGATCTTGAACTTCTAGCCTCCAAACTGTTAGAAAATACCTTTCCATTGCTTGAGTCATTCAGTCAGATGTATACCACATTTTGTTAGGGTGGCCTGAGCAAACTAATATAAGTAACAAATTCAATAGTAATTTCTTTCTATTATTCTTTTTTTAAAAATATTACCGTATTTATACTAAAGCATCTTATTTCCAAAAAAAAAAAAAATTACCCTTTTCCTTCATTTGGTGGTCTGGAAAGATGAAACATACAAAACAAAATAAAATAAAATAAAATGGAAAAAAAAATGTGTCAGTCAGATGTTAGCCAAGAAAATGGAATCATTAATCACAATGGGAATTAGAGATTTGTTATATGAATTAGGCCTTATTCATATGTAGGGAGAGTTTGAAAGAAAATTGAAATGGGAACATCTGCAAATCAGAGAAAGACTCACTAACCAGTTCTTGTATAATATTGGTGCATGAATACGACCTCGGAGGAAAGTACGAGAATTCAATAAATCTGCAACTGAAGAGCAATCGGTATATGGGGATTCAGAAAGAGATCTACAGAAATTTCCAGGTCCTGGAAATCTTTTGCCCCTTTGTAATTACCTCTCCTATTGGCCTCCAGCCACGCACTGGGTGGTTGACCCGGGGCCACAGTGGCCAGCACGATTAGCAGTCAAGTTGGGTTCCATATCTAAGTGGAGTTTAGATATGGAGACCACCCAAAGGCACCCCTTCAAATGTTTATGGCCAGGTTCCGCTGTGAGAACCTCCCAACCTTATAGGCTGCTGCTTTTACTTTGCCTTTCACACCTCAGGTAAATTTTACTGTTAGCTAACTATACTCCAAAACCTAGGGAAGGGGATTCTGAGAAACATTTCTAATAGCCTTAGCAAAGGTGACATGAAGCAAACCAGCATGGAACAAAGAAAACTGCAATTCAGCATTCTCTCCAGGTAAAGGTTAATTTTCTCCTCTGATTCTTCACAGTAAAATAGAGTGTAATAATAAAGTACTAGTTTGGAATCATAAAAATGGGGGATAATGCTATTTATTCTTCTGATAAATATGTATCACAATGCAAGTCTGTCAACATTTTCAGGTTAAATTTTTTTTGTAAATGAAAAAAGCCTATTAAAATAATCATGCCTGAGGTTCTTTCCTGGACAAAAACTCTGTTATACTCTTTATTATTGTACTTTGCTTCTCTGTTGTCCATAAGTAAAGAAAATCTAAAAGCATGGTAAGCTGCTGGAGTCTTTAATATATTAAAGAGGTCTGAGTCAATCAAGTACAATATGCATTGTTTATCCTTGCATCTTGTATAATACATGCTACTTAAAGCCTTACATTATCCAGCTTTATCCCAGAGAAGATTTGCTCTACTAACTCATTCAGATTTCTGCTCCTCTGCAATACCTAGATCATCTCTGATTATGATATTTCATCAGTATACACTCAATTTTTGAAGCTGTATTTGCAAAAGGCATTACAATGTAGCTGAGTTTAGAAAGTGAGATTTTAATTTTCAAAATTGATGTTAGAATAAAATGAAGAATCACGTACTTTCTCTGAAAATGTCACATTGTGTCAAATAAAATAATGTTTTTTTAATTAAAGGATATTATTGTTATAAGAGATAATAGGCAAATGTCTCTTACAGATGAATCACCTTAACTTGGGTGAAGATAATCTCCCCTCAAAAAGGTGGAACCATTCCACCCTCTCTTCAATATGTGTTCTGGTTAGTGACTGGCTTTGAAAGAGTAGAGTACAAAAATGGGATGGGGTAAAAGGTTACCATGGTTGCCAGGGGAGAAAGCTGGCAAACACTGCCTTAGACAGGTAATTGTTAGCATCATTAATGATGAGCCCTGTTGATAACATGTATTTCCACATAATGTGCTAAATTTAGTACTTGACCCCATGGTCTTCCTCCCAAACCACATAACCCATATCTAATTACAAGAAAAAAAATCAGAAAAACCCCAACTGAGTGACATTGTACAGAATACCTAACCAGTACAAATTAAAACTGTCAAGGTCATCAACAACAAGGAAATTCCGAGAGATTGGTATAGCCAAGAGGAGCCTAAGGAGACATAATGATGAAAAATAATGTGTCCTAGATGGAATTCTGGAACTTAATGAAAACATGAGGAAAAACTAGCAAAACTCTTTTAGAAAATGGCATATAGTTACTAGCAATATACCAAATTTGGCTACTTAGTTGTGACATAGGTACCAGAAAAGTATAAGATGTTGAAAAAATGAGAAACTGATTAGAAAAAATGGGAACTTTGTACTGTCTTTGCAACTTTTCTATAAATCTAAACCTATTCTTAAATTAAAAGGTTATGAAAATCATAGATTAGTAGGTTATGATTTTAATTATTTTATAGATTCATTCACTCAGCAAATATTGAATACTTGCATTTACACACACACATATAAATTTGATTCTTCTCTTAAAACCCATTGTTTGTTGATATTAAGCCTATATTTTTAAAGTAGTAATTAATTGGATATAATAATGGTTTTTATTTTAGATAGGACAAGGGCCGTCTAGTTCACCAGAGTTCCCCCCAATCCATTTATCTCATTTGTAACCTATAATCTGAGGAAAGAGACAATATGTTAAAATAAAAGTTGTAATAAAAATAAATAAAGCCAAGAGTCATAAAAACCATAAAAGAGTGATGCCATGTGAATAAATAAATACTACCTTCTTCAAATTTCAATATTCTGATTGTGTTGAATTTATTCTTCAAAGAAAGTTCATTCTCTGATATGAATAAAAGTGTGGCAGGAAGATACATGGGAATAGAGCAGGATAGACTAAGATGATAACGAGTAGAAGAGCTTGGGAATACAGCTAAGTCATAATAATACTTTTGAATTTTGGCATATCACCAGAATCATCTGAGAATTTGTACAAAAAAATTAAAAAACATAGATTCTCTAGGCCATTGTTTCTTAAAGTGAAGTCCCATCACTAGTGGTATTGGCATCACTGCGGATGTTTGAGAAATGCAAATTCTTGAGCCCCATTTCAGGCTGACTGAATCAAAAACTCTGGAGATGAATCCCAGAAATATGTGTTATCACAAGTCCTTTAGGTAATTCTTATTTCAGGCTAAAACAGGAAAACCACTTTCCGATGCATTTGCTTTAGTTATTTTAAACAGCATTACATTGTATTTACTATTCAGGGTGAATCTGATGAAGATTGTGGGAAACATTGCCTATTTAAAGATGAACATACTATGGAGATATATGTGCACCCAGTGTCCTACTGGTTAACCCAGAAAATGTAACGATTTTACCTCTGATTATTGAATAAGTTTACTTTTGATTATGATTAAAGAACAAGAAAGCATACCTACCTACAGTGTTAATCACTTGATGTTGATTCCGGAGTACTCTGGTCAATGGCTACCTCTATATACTTCCATTTTTAAAAATTACCTCATATTTTTGGCATTGTGCTAATGTTTTGTTTAGTTCATAGTGACATTTACGGGGCCAGCATTATTTTATCCATTTGAGAACTGAGAAAACTAAGAATGAGAGAGTTTAAATGACCTGATGAACTTGCGTTTTAGAAATAAGCTTATTGTGTTCTTCACTCCACAATCTTGATTCTTTCAATCATTCCATCCAGCTCTGTTTTAACACATCAAATATTTGCTAGTCACTGGAAAATGTGTTTGGGCTACAAGATAAGACCAAAACATGAATAAAACAAGGATATTTTTACTATAACTCAAATTATAATCTGCTGTTGTATTATAATAATTTTAATAGTCATATATATTGGGAGTTTTTTTACCACATGGATTTCCAAATTCAGATATTATAGAAATCACAATCTACTTTTAAATCCAAGACAGGATCAAACCATCTTATCTGTGGTTGCTTCTCCTTTAGCACACAAATCTGGGTTAGTTGGCCTGTGATTGATCAGAGATAATTGAGAAATTATAGTAATGATTTTTCAGTCATGTAAAGAAATCACCATTTTGTAGTAAGTGTGAACTGGCATTCTTTCATTTCTTATGTCATCTAATATATGAACAAAAAATAATATATCTGGGCAAATGTAAATACTAGTTTTGGAAAATATGTATTGAAACTACAACCTGACAACAATTTGTACCGTGGAAGAGGAAAAACTTCTCACTATCCTCTTAGGTTCTGTAGCTGGGTCTAAAAACTAAACTAACGTAGGACAGATAAAGAAGAGAAAATAATACAAATTTTATGGAATATTTTTAAGTGCCCAGCAGAGTCATCCCAAGAAAAATGGAAAACCAAAGAAGCAGTTAAGACTGATAATATATATATTTTTAACAACAAGAAGAAAAAAATGGTAACTTTGTGTGGAGGTGTGAAAAGACACATGGATTTGGTCTAGAAGCAGTAAATTCTGGGAAAGAAACCAGAAAATATATGGAAAAACTAATGAGAGATAAAGGTTGTTTTAGTAGGTTTGTTTGTACAGATACATTTGTGTATCTATTCCTAGTGTCTGGTGATGAGAATGTGCTCTTCCTGATACAGGGTGAGCATTTTTCTAGTGGGAAATTTTATGACATGCTTTTAGCTAGAGAGGTCAGAGACCCCTTTCCTGCATCAGCTATTTTTCAAATGACTTCTGCTCAAAATAATCAATATTCCTAAGTATCATATGGTTTTGGGTCATGTTCTGAATTCCTTCACTTCCCCTGTCTGAAACTTTCCAAGAAATTTTACGAATTAAAAAGCTGAGTTGGTGGATGTAGAGAGGAGAAATAGGTTGGTAGCAGAGTAGTTAAAGATCCGCAAAGGGGCAAGAGAACACAGATTAGTATAAGAATAAATAAGCAGAAAAAGTCAAAGCACACGTCTCCAAATCCCATTATAGCAGACTCCCAAACTTGAGAATGGATAAATTCAATAAATTTGTTGAGCCTCATTAATCTGACAGAGTGTTTATCTTCTTTTTTTAAAAAGTGTACATTAGACACTCTTTATCCTGTCCAATTCACTTTGAAGCAGCATTTTTTGACAATGATTGCACAATTTTCCCTCGTGCTTGAGGGGCAGTCAGTGTACCCAGGACATGACAATTTTGAAGTACAAGAGCATTCAACTTAAATTCTGATTAAAATGCTGCCAACGTTCTCATAGTGGTGTGAAATCTTGTTCTATTATCATGGAAATATTTCGGATTTTTTTTTCACACCACAAATTCTAAAAGTTAGGAGTAAGGAAATAACGTCCTCAACACTGAAAATTACTTAGAGTGGTGATATACAAGAGAGTTTTCTGTTCTGTCTCATCTATTACGTTTATATGGCAATAACTTACGAACAAAGGAGCCTGGGCTTATAATTTGACTAGCATTGAAGGTGGAGTACCAGATGAAGGAAGGAACCAAGTACCCAGTTCCACATCGTTCTGACCATTTATGTGGGAGTGCTTTATATTCCTTGTCACCACATAAGATAAAATGACCAGTGTTGTTAATGGGCAAGTTCAGAGTGGAGCCTGCAATTCCACAGTCCAGTGTGCTTCAAAACCTTTGTTATTGCTGATGTTGCTATCTACATTCTTTCACTTTCCATGAGTTCCTGTCAGTTTGTAAGAGCAGAACAGGTTGTAAAATATCTGCTATAGGAAGCCTAAAGATTTTGGGAGCTCTAAGGCTGAGTTTTTCCACCTGACCAAGTAAATCCAGATTTTTTGGTCTACCTATATGTATTTTTTGTTGTTATGTAACCTAATCAGAGAAGTGGCTGAGCTACCCCAGGTTGTTCAATGGTGGCCTAAGAACAAGTTGAAACATTTGGTGATTTGGCAAACATTGGTTCCATAAAAGGTGGTGCCTGACCCACTTATAAACTACATGGGGGATATGAGGATATCATCTGTGGAATCAAACCATATGGTTGAATATAATATTGCCTTGCTATGTCAGCTAGGAAGGGTCTTGTACCATCCGTGTTTGTTTTAAATGCAAAGAAAAAAATTTCCTTCTTATATTTTTACCTGAGCAAAGGACAGTCCTTGAGCTTCCACAGTGGTTTTTCTTCACTCACTTAACTCACTTGAAGAGGTAGACTGATATTGTTTTCCTGGTTGTGGATACCATTCCCTTTTATTCATCTTCTGTAGTTGATCCACGAAGTGCTCACATTGACAGGCGCAAAAGCTAACTCAGGTTTTTTCTATACATTGATGTAACCAGCAATCTTATTGACTAGCTAACATGGCCAGGGGTTGAAAAACTGGTGTAAGGGGGTGTCAGGTCTGTTCCTGACTTGTTGAGAAGACAGTAACGGTTAATAGAAGTAAGGCAAAGTTTGAAAGTGAGCCCATATTGAAGGATCAGAGGAAGAGTAGGATAGATTGAAAAAAGCAATCTTCATTTGGTGTTTTAATAAGTGGGCAACAAAGGAAGGTTTTATTTAAACAAAGTTGTTGCTTACCTTTTGTTTTTTAGGATGGAGAGAGACTTCAAAGAGGGAAATTTCTTGATCTGTGATTTTAGGAATAGCAGGCTGCTTTTTTATTTTTCTGACTTCAGAGCCTGGGAATAGCTATGAGTAGTAGGCCATTCTTGCATTGCTATAAAGAAATACTCACGTCTGGGCTTAATTTGGCTCACATTTCTGCATGATCTACCGAAGTGTGGTGCCAGTGTCTGCTTCTGGTGAGGGCCTCAGGAAGCTTACATTCATGACAGAAGGTGAAGAGGGAGCAGGTGTGTCACACAGCAAAAGTAGGAGCAAGAGGGAAGAGGGAGGAAGTGCCATATTCTTTTAAATGGCTGGATCTTACATGAACTACCAGAACAAGAACTCACGCATTACTAAAGAGATGACACTAAGCCATTCATGTGGGATCCACCTCCGTGATCCAAATACTTCCCCCAAGGCCCCACAACCAGCATTGGGAATTGCATTTCAAGATGAGATTTGGAGAGGACAAATAGCCAAACAACCATATAACTGTGGAAATTCCTATTTTGAGCTCATCTAAAAGGATGGTCTTCCAATTGCCCTTGGAATAATTACCTTGGTCTAGTTTAATGTGGCTTTTATGAAACCAGGAGAATTTTTCTCTCATTTTGATGTCAGTGTTGGAGTCAGCAGTCCTTTGCAAAGCCCTTTTCAGTGTTTTCAGTACTGTGCAAGGTGACAATGTATGTTTTTTTCTAAAACCCTTTAGCGCGGCCAACCTCCTGCCTTAAAAGAATGGCAAGTTGATGGAGGCCACATATTTTTTTTCACCTGTTGATAATATATTTCAAATATACCTGTTAGCTCTTGTATATAGCTAGCCATAGCATTGAATTGTTCACTTAAGTCCCCATCATGTTCTCTCAATTCAGGAATGGAGGTTTAGAGATGCCAATAGGCATAGGGAGACCCAAAATTATTTTACAAGGGGTTTATCTGTGTGTCCTATTTGGAATATTACAGATTTTTATAAAGGCCAGGAGTATGGCTTCTGGCTATTTAAGTGTAGTTGAGTCAAGATTTTTATATTCCATTTGCCATGGTGTTTGAGGATAGTACAGAATACCCAGTGTTAATGAGAACCCCAGAGTTATTGTAAGAAAGTAGTTTATTTGTGCCATAAAATGAAATATCTGATCTGATTCAATCCATGAAGAAATGCCCAAATGAGGAATAATCTAAGTTAATTTTCTTTACTATTGTAGCAGAATTAGTACGAGTAATCACCAAACAGTGAGAGGAACCTAAATACGGCGGTAAATCTATAAAATCCATCTGAAATGGTGCTAGGAGCAGCATAGACCTTGGAGGATTCTCTGAGGTTTGCTAATTTCCTTGAGAAATGTGACATTTATAAGTAATGCTTTGGGAATAAGTTGGTCATGAATGTCATGATTTTGTGGATGTCAGGGCAGAACCAATTGTCTTTTAGTCCTTTGTACCCATTTGTCTTTTTCATAGTGGTACAGCTGTTTGATAATTAATAAAATTAACCAGGGTTAAAGGCAGGCTTATAACTTGGGTGGAGAAAGTTTAAGGAAGTCTGTTTTCAATTTCATATTTAGTAGCCTCGTCGGTTCTGCTGCTCCTTAGAGATACAGTGTTAGTCTTCTTAGTATAGACAGGCCAGTGAACAATACAGCAATTTTAGTAGGAAGGTCGCATGCAATCAGGCAGCAATTATATGCCCTTTGGCAATAAGAGTACCTTCAGAGGTTAAGAATTTGTGGAATTTCCAGACTGTGGCAACACCATGACAGACTTCCAAAGCATATCTGGAGTCATTGTAAATAGCGGCAGCTTTGCCCTTTGGCAGTGTGCAATCTTTAATAAGAGATATGAGGTCAGCAGCTCTAGCTGATTTTCCCGCGGGCAAAGAGTAAGCCTAAGTGTTTCACGGGAGGAAGCTATGGTATAGGCAGTTATGATGTTCCCCTACAAACTCCATTTACAGGAGGCATCACAAAATTGAAATAAGTCTGAGTTGTCTAAGTAGATATTTAAGAGCTCCTCTGGTGGCTTTAAAATCATTTCTATAGATGCAAGGTATTCATGTAGAATGAAGTGTAGCTAACCATCCTCAGAGAAAGATAGCAAAGTAACTGCATTTAAAGAGCTACAGTGACATTAGATGATGGAGATATTGGCTAATATGACCTATTCATCAGTGATCTGCTGCCATGTAGGGAGTTACTATGTCTTATGAACTTAGAAGAGAGCAAACACAGCATGGAGAACATAGAGGTGAACGGAAGTGTCTCATGTAAGAATACTGGCTTTGTCAATTAGGGCAGCACCTGCTGCTATCACACACAGGCATGGGGCGTGCCTGATGCCACGGGTCTAATTGACATGAGAAATATGATACAGGACATGTATGAGAGGCAAAAGTTTTGTCCTGCAACAATCAAATGAGTTTTATGACAATATAGGTGAAAAGGTTTGTCAAAATTAAGTAAACCACGATGCGGGCAATGCTAATAAGGCTTCAATGGATGTAATATGTCCCCAAAGGCCAGCAAATGAGGTGTCAAATAGTATCTGGGAGGAAGGCATATAGGCATTTAGCAAAGGCTGAAAAATTACTAATCCATTGACAACAATAGCCAGGTGCTCCTAGAAATTTTTGTAACTGCTTTTTTTTGTTTGTTTTGGAGAGACAGATGGACAAAACTTACTCAAAGCATTTTGTGGGGAGGTTTTGAGTGCTTGCAGATATATCATACTCTAAGCAGGTTATAATCATTTGAACACATTGAAATTTATATTGGGAGATTTTATGGCTTTTTTCAGTTAGAACCTTTGGGAGAATGAGGGAGCCTAAAAGAGCACCCTGCTTAGTTTGGTTATAAAATAAGAGGTCAATAATATGCTGAAAAAGAATGGAGCTTTGGGTAAAGGTTACAGAGTCTGCGTTAGCTTTAAGGATTTGGAGAAATATTGAAGGGGACTTGCAATATCCCTGGAGTATCCAAGTCCTGTTAATTGTCTTTTTCTAAACATAAATGCAAAGAGGAATCACTAGTCAGGTGCAATAGAGTTGAAAAGACACCTGAGCAGAAGTCAATTACTGTAAAGCAGACTGTGTTAGCAGAAATTGAGGTAAGAATAGTGGTTGGATTAGGCACTATGAGAAATTACAAAAGGGTTTATGATTCTCGGATGTTGTGCAATCAATCAATTTGGTTTTCTTCCAAGTAAAACCCTTTTTTTTTCTGCTGACAAGATAAGGGTATTGCAAAGTGAGTGAGTAAAGAGCAGCCTACAGTAAGACTGTCTATTATACATTCACTTCCTCATTATGTGTCTCAAGAAAGGGAGTCTTGCTCTATTAATGAGAAAGGTTTATTGCATATTCTAACTGTGACCCACTTACAAAATATCACAAGAAATTTGTGATGTCATGTTCTCAATTTTTAAAATATCATTTAAAACTCTCTTAATGAAATGTCTAAAGCTATATTTATAACAAGGGTTTTCTAAATTTTGAAAGATATATTTAATAACATTTTTAATTATAAAGTGAGGTCCAGGTCGGGCGCGGTGGCTCACGCCTGTAATCCCAGCACTTTGGGAGGCTGAGGTGGGCGTATCACGAGGTCAGGAGATCGAGACCATCCTGGCTAACACGGTGAAACCCCGTCTCTACTAAAAATACAAAAAATTAGCTGAGTGTGGTGGCGGGTGCCTGTAGTCCCAGCTACTCGGGAGGCTGAGGCAGGAGAATGGCGTGAACCTGGGAGGTGGAGCTTGCAGATATTGTGCCACTGCACTCCAGCCTGGGTGACAGAGTGAAACTCCATCTCAAATAATAATAATAATAATAATAATAATAATAATAATATAAATAAAAAATGAAAATAAAGTGACGTCAAATTATAGACACGCTCATTCATAGGAAATTTACAAATGGTAGATCGTTATCTATATGGCCATAGTGTATTTAATCAATACTCTTATACACATTTCTATGGGCATGTATGTTTAATATAAATTACTTGATGCTTCCAAGTTGTTTATCATCGTGGTTATGCCAATGCGTAAGAGTTTTGGTTCCTCAGCATCCTTGCCAATATTTGCTTTTTAATAGTTGGCTAATTTTATGTACATAAAATGACAATTAGTTTCAATATGAATTATCCTGATGATTTGTAAGCTTGAGCAGCTTTCCCCACATTTATTCACCACACATGTATCATATTCTCAGGATTGTTATTCTATTGGGTAATAGTAGAAACTCTATAGTCATACACACAAGGTATAGACCCCCACTTGCACATTAGCTTTATAAACTTGAGGATATCACTTAAATTCTCTGTTCTTAGGTTTCCTTATCTGTAAAATGAGGATAGTAATAATGCCCATATCACAGGGATATTCTGAGGGCATAAAGCATTTAGAATAGAGTCTAGCACAAAATCACCACTTAAAATGTTAGTTATGATTATATTCCCACACATTGGAAGAGCTTTTTCTTTTCAGTTAATAACACTTCTTATACAAGTTAATGTATAAGTCAATAAAACATTCTTAGTTATAGAAAGTGAAAACATTTTGTCATATTTTGTGGACTTTATATTTACACGTTATATAGTTTCTATTCTGTAGAAAAAAATTCTAATTTAGTCTTATATCAGCTTTTGTGCTTAATTTCAGAATTTTTTTTCAGAATTTCAGGATATAATGAGAATTTCATGTTTTTCTGCTAAAAGTGAAAAAATGATTTATTTTTTGTCCAGATTATGTAAACAAGATAAGGCATTTACAAATAAATGGCAAAGTATTCTTGAATTATTATAAAAACTCGAACTTTCTCAAAATTTTGCAATGTATTTTCTGAAATATAGGTAATTTATATGTATAAGCGTGGGTATGTGCTCTGTCCATTCTGTCCACTGGTCAATTTATCTCTTACTTTGCCGTTACCATGTTATTGACTTGACAATTACTGTCTAGTTAAGAGCCACCCACTCTGATCACATCATTGCTTTCTTTCTTCAAAACTATCTTGAGTGTTGTTGGACGTTTGATGTTCCATGTCAATTTTCAAATTGGCTTCTAATTCCTACTGCCAAATTTACATAGGATTGGTAATTTCATTAGCTTAGATGTTATAGATTTTAAGGGAAAAAAAAGACGCCATTATGATATTATCTTCCCTTCCATAACCAAAGAATTTTCTCCTTGTATTCAGTTGTTGTTTATTCTCCAGTAATATTTAGTAATATTAATAGAATTTATGTGCAATATTTTTTGGTTAACTTTACTCATAGTTTATTTCTAATTTTCTTGGTAATACACATGGATTTTTAAAATGTCGTTCTTGCACCTGATAGCTTTATGTAAACTGCAGACTGTGAGGAAATCATATTATATGTAAGAAAATAATTTTCACTTTTTCCCCACATTGTATGCCCTTTCCCCCTCTTTTCTTGATGTATTACAATGCATTATAGGCCTAGTATAATTTTAGGTAGATTCGGTGATAAAAGCCACAGGTCTGGTCTGAAAAGCATAAAATACTCCAGATAGAATTTAATACATGTACTTTGTGAGGGTTTAAAAATTACCTATTGAGTACAGTGTTCACTTCTTGGGTGATGGGTACACTAAAAGCCCAGACTTTACCATTAAGTAATGTATGTACGTTAAGAAATCTGCACATATAACCTGTAAATCAATAAAAAAAATAAGAATAGGAGAGTTTTTTTTTTAAACATATTGGAAATTCTCAAGTAAAGAAGGAAAAAGAAGCCTGTCTAGAAGGCTCAAAAAAATAATTAGATAACACCTACATATCAGAAACTTCTACTGGTCCAGGACTAAAATTCAAGAGGCTGCACCTGCAATTGCTCTGTTGGAGACAGTTATAGTCTGTTCTGGATTTACCATAAAATTATTTTCTTAACTAGGGCTTCAATTGATACCTATGCTCGGAACGCTAGGGTCTGAAATAACCTTCTCCTTGCTGTTCATAACTACCACAAACTGTTGCTAGTAGCCATCAGGAGGAGAAAGTTCCTCTTTTCTTCCTGCCTTCTGATCTTCAACGACCGTTTCCATTAGGCAGAATTTAGGAAGTCTATTGGCAAGAGATTCTGGGAACTGTAATTTGTAGGTTTGAAACCCAGTAATACAGAGAAAAGAATGCAGATAAGCTCCTTAAACTGAATGACAAATGATAATTTATTTATGACTTTGTTTTCAGGGTAAGGATATTTTCTTCTCTTCTGAGTTTATTATAAATCTCTTTAAGTCATGGGTACATGGCGAATTGTAACAAATACTGACTTTTTTTCTACAAATCTTCAGATAATCAATTTTATTCTAAATTAATGTCCATATGATACATTACTTGAACAGATATTCTGATGTCGCAACATCTTTTAACTCCTTAAATAAATTCACTTGATAATTATGTATCATTTTTATACAATACTTTATTTGATTTGTCAGTATTTTAATTCGTAATTGTGCATATAGTTCACAAGTGAGACTAGCCTATAAGTTATTTTTCTTTTACCAATTTTCTCCCATGTGTGGATTAACAATTTGCTAGCATGCTAAAATATATTGGGAATCTTCCCCTATGTTATTATTCTCTGAAGTAGTTTTATCATACAGAAATATATGTTTATTAAATTTTATGAATGGTATTTAAATTTTATGATCTCCATTATAATCAGTGAAATATTTGATGACCAAGTTAATTTCTTTAATCTTTTTGTTGTTTTACATATATATTATATGTGAGGTTATATATATGATATGTGTGTATATGTGATATGTAATGACATACCATATATATACACACATACCTATGCTATATATGTGCACATAGATATATATACTTTCCTCTTTAAAATGTCTTCTAATGCTTTGTCTATCATATTTATCAAAGAAAGAGGTTTTGTTTATTGATCCAATCTGTTCATTTTGTGATGTATTCTATATTATTTATTTATGCTATATTTTTATCACTGACATATACTATATTTAGTTTTACTTTGTTGTCATTGTTACTATTTTTAGTATATTCTTAGTTTATTATTCGTATTTCTTGTGTGTCTATGTGTGCTATTTAGAGCACTTAAGGCTCCAAGTTGTCTGCTTAATACTGATTTAGGTATGTCTCACAATTTTTGATATGTAGCATATCCACTACCTTCCATCTAAACCCAGAAGTAACGCAGCATTACATTATAATTTTTTAAGTATAGGGTTATCATCCCCTACTATATTTGTTGTTTAATTAATTTAAATGCAATATAGAAAATGTGACCTGTATTATATGTTCTCTTTAATATTTTATTTTATGATTGTTTGAAAATAAATTTCTGGTTCTTATTTAAAATACCTCATGTTTTGCTTGTTTACATATGTATATATATTTATCTATGGTGAATGTATGTTCCAATTTTCTTTCAATAATGACTTCTTGAGTAAACTCCTGTATTCAAAATGTTTAGGTTCCTTTTGAAGGGATATTTTGTATCCAATGTTATTATATTTTAAGGTTGGTTTCCAATCTCCCTCTGTCTCTTCTTTCACCCCTGCCCCTCTATGATTTTGCATCTTCCCTACAACCCCAGCTTTCATCTCTTCCATGTACCCTGGACATTACATCTTCCAGTTGGAGATCCATAGCGGAGGACAGTATGGCTCAGCTTCTGGCCAGGAGCCTGTTTCTGTTTCTCCTCATTTGGCCCAGCAGTTTGCTAGAGGCTGTAGCTTTGCCTCTTTCAATAAGCAGCTAAGAGTTGTCCATTAATCAGACTCTGAGACTCAAGCCTGGCTTCAGGTCACTCATCTTGAATGAAACACATTTTGCTCCCATTGCTTATCTCTGATCCTAGAGTCCTCTCCTAGTTCCAATGCTATTGTCCCCATGGTATGTCTGTCTGTCTTGTTCCATTTGTTCATGTTTGTGTTTCTGTTTGCTTTTTTTTCTAGTCCACATTGATATTTGAATTATTTGTTCATCTAACCATTCATTGTTATTTATGTAGATATCGACCAAATAGGTTATCAGGGTTTGAACTTACTGTATTTTTTGTATTATTTTTATTGTATTGTTTTTCTGCCACATTTTAGTATACTGGATATTGCAAATCATGATAATGTCATTCTGGAGAGATTCATCTACATATAAAAAGTTTTGGATTTAAAGTTTGAATGATTAACCTGGAATTGAAATAACGGCATGACCAAAATCTAAATTCTTTTCTTTTTTTTTTTTTCTTTGAGATAGGGTCTCCAGTTGCCCAGTGATTCTCCTACCTCAGCCTCCTCAGTAGTGGAACTTCAGGTGTTCACTACCACAGCCAGCTAGTTTTTTGTATTTTTCTTTAGTAGAAACAGGATTTCACCATGTTTCCCAGGCTGGTCTTGAACTCCTGGACTCAAGCAACCTGACTGCCTTGGCCTCCCAACGTGCTGGGATTACAGGTGTAAGCCACCATTCCTGGCCCTAAAATCTAAATTCTAATATATTATGTTATTTCACATGGCCTTGAATATAGGGTTTCTTTGTTATAATTCTCAACTTACATCTTGGAGAGATCCTTACATAAATATCTAAACAGTATTTTTGCCCTGCTGATTTTCATATTTTGAAAGATGTCTGTATTACTTTCTTCTTATCAACTATATGTAGTTTTGAAATTTATCGTAAGGTCATAGAAAAATTTAGTGAGAATGTGAGGAATTCACTCGAATCTAAAGAATATATATATATAGTATGTATATATATACACATATATGTATATGTATATATACATATATGTGTATATATATTTATGTATATATACACATATGTATATATTAATGTATATATGTACATTATATACATTATATATGTACATATATAATGTATATTATATATGTATATATGTGTATAATGTATATTATATATGTACATATATGTGTATATATACATAATGTACACATATGTATATATTAATGTATATATATACATATATGTATATATTAATGTATATATACATATATGTATATATTAATGTATATATACATATGTGTGTATATATACACACATATGTATATATATACACATATATATGTGTATATATATATATACTTTATGTCTCTAATTGTCCAAATATAGTGACACCACACCCTCTCATCCATGATAATTTTAATCCTGAAGATTATAGTAGTTATCTTAATTCTCATATTAAATATCATAGTTGTAAAAACCATTGTCATGAGGTTTATAGTGACTTGAGGTCTGTTTGAAGATCCTTAGATAAGAAATGATGCTGAATGTGAACTTGGCTCATTGATTACAAGGGATATGAAAAATGTGAATTTAAACATGTCTTAAAGATAAATGTGGAATTTTGAACTTTCTTAAGTTAAAGCATCAATTGACCAGCAGAATTCATTGCACAAAATTAATATACTACTTTTGAAGTTCTGCTTTGATTACCTTGGATACTATCCTACAACTTATATTATCAGCTTACTTCTTGCTATGTATCAAAAACGGACAGAATGTCACAAGTTCTATTATATTTTTGAAAATGAAAAAAATCTTTGAATTGAAAATGAAAAATATTGATGATACAACTTTAACCCTATTTTTTTGTTTCAGTAAGTCAGCATTTCCTTTAGTAAACAAGAATAAATTCCTGTTCTGCAAATCTTAATGAATATGTATTTTAACCAGATTTAAAGTCCTGACCAGTATGTAAACAAAAGATGTTATCATTACATAAATGGTTACATAAGTAGTGTTGATTATGCTGGGTTAGCATCATAAATTCTTCCTTTCATTTTGCTTGTATGTGAATGTGTGACAAGTTTCAAAGAGTACTAGATCAGAGAGGATTTTAAAATCTTCATTTTTACCCAGAATTAACAGATAGTGTGAACTAGAGCATGTATCTATTTTCTCATCTAAGAAACGAACAACTACATTAAATATTACTTGTCTCTTTCTGCTTTATATGTTCTATGTGTGTCTAAGCCTACTTCTGAATAAGAAAAAAAAAAAAGATTCAAAACAATGACGTATTGGTGAATGCAATGTATTTTCATAGAAGCCCAGGGTAGAGAAGTATGAAATGATGAGATAAAGAGGGGAATGGATTTTTAACTATCTCCTTAAATTAGCAGTAAGACTCTAGATAACAATGGTTGTAGAAATCAGAATATAATATTGCAGAATGCAGTTCTGACTGGAAGGCACATGACAGCAACAGTTGTGAATAAAATTCCTACACAGTCTACTACATTACAAAAGAATAACAGAAAATATTGCTAGATTGGTAAGCAAAATCTGTCTGCTCTAGTTAGAATTACAACCTAATTTAAATGAGTCCAGTGAACCTACAGAAGAAAGAATCCATTTTCATCAAAGTGGATTCAGCTTGTGGCATGCTGTGTGTGGTTGTGGTCGGAGGCAGAGCCCACTGGGACTGGCAGCCCCTGCCATCTGTGTCTGTCATGGAGCAGACATTTCTCTCTTTGTATTATCAACCAGCTCCAGGCTCCTGGGCTGGTCAGACCGCAGTGCAATGCTGACAGTGAACTGTTGCACAGAGAGACCTGTAAGAGGCTCTCCCTCTGTATTTAAAGAGCCCAGGAGCTGCAGGAAAACAGTGTTCCTGCCTCTTCTAAGTGGCATGTATGAAGAGACACCTGATTTAGCAGCTCTGACAGCTCACAGGAAACTTGACCCAGACAGAAGCAGAATGTGAAATAACAGGAGTTCTCACCCTTGAGTTTAAAAAAGAGGAGTGGGGGACTAAGAATTCTGAGTGTCCCTGGTAGCAAGGCATTGTTTGGTGAGTTAAATGCACACTTTCATTTAATGTACCAAAACACCATGTATGCTTGTAGAATTTAAATATTGTGTCATTAATCATGCAGTAAATAGGTAGTTGTGAAGAAAAAAAACCTTTTATCATACGAACTGAAGCAGCAATTAAAACATAGCAATAAAAACTGTACCCTAGGATTCTGCGACTTAGTTTCAAAATTTGTTTTGACCACTTAGCTGCGATGAGAACTTTGACAAGTTTTTAAAATTTTCTGTTCCTCTGTTTTCTTCATCTGAAAATATGCAGATAATGCTCATATTTTGTTGTAAGATTCAAATAAGATCCTCTTAATTGCTTAGTCAAGTATCTAATGTTTAGTAATGGCTCAGAAAATATTTAAAGTTATTTTCCATTTGTCATCAAAATCTATGCTCATTCTAAAATGTCACTTGACCTCCTGTATTTGAGTGTGCTGATCATAATATCCATTGAAATATGCTTTTCAATGCTTCTATAATCTGCATATTTATGTATTTGTGGAAACCCAGCTTTAACTCTATTAAGAGGTACTATTTGATGAGTTTTAAGTAATTCATTATTAAAAATGGAAAAGTTAATATGTACCTTTATAGTATCAGGAATTGTGACTAAAGAGCAACAAAGACACAGAAAAATATTTTGTGAAAGTAAGAAAGATATGAGCTTTAAAAAAATACAAAAACAGATTAAATGCTTCAAAAAAAGATATATTTGTGTGTCAATAGCTGGAATGACTCACAGGTACCTTGAACTTAATGTATTAAAAAAAAGAACCAATATACTTCCCCATTTATACTGCAACTTGGCTCTTCAGTCTATTTTATAATGGATTAATAGCCTATTAATATGAATCCATCTGTTCTTATTGGAACCAAGTATTTGTGAATTACACAGCATTAGAAAAATATGTTTGAAAATGTTTGAAAAATATGTTTAAACACTTTCATACATTAAAAGTTTTTGTTCAACAATATTTAACTAATGCTTACCATGAGCATTCACTTTTTTTAACTTTATAAATAACGTTGAACAAAAAGCAATTCTTCTTCCCATAAGGAGTTTACAGTCATTGCAGAAAAAAGGCAGATCTACACATAATACAATGAAAAATTCTAAACACAATAACAATACAAAACAAAGCCAAAAAAGAAGCAGCAGAGATAACTGTAGATTCAAGGAAAACATCCAAGCATTACTTCTGCAGTTGGTAATACAGCTTCCCAAGATAATTACATTGAGATCATTCACATCTCCCCAGTTATTCAGACCTCTGTTCCAATGTCGCCTTCTCAAGTAATCCATGTAAAATTTTAACACTCCTCCAATGAGAAAAGGGTTGGGCCTACCTTTGTTAATTTTTCACACTAATGAAATAATTTTTACTAATTATTAATTATAAATATGCATGATATAACATGGTATAAATTTTAATAAATAACCTGGTTATTATTACTTATAAATAATTAGATTTATTATTAATACATATCAACAGCTGGTCTACTGCATGTTAACATATACATTTTTTTTCTATCATACACTGGAATGAAGATCTGAAAAGGCAGAGATTATCTCCTCTTTAATGCTGTATCCCAAAGCCTAGAAGAACCAGAGACTTACTAGCTATCCAGTAAATATTATTGAGTGAATAAATGACAGACAGACATTTGCATGCAGACCTCAAAAATAAGGAGCAGCTGAAGTGATATTGGTAGAATGAGGCAATAAATTATTAGCAAAGAGAGTGCAGTATTTACAGGCAGCGATATACCAATGAACCTGAAAATTTGGAGAATATTTGGAAAAATAAAAGAACTTGCATCCCTGGAATGCAATGAAAAGAAAAGTGCTCAAAAGGTGATAATATACACAGTGTCAATTTGTTCAGGGCTTTTTTGGAATGTTTGAAATTTATTGTAAGTAGATCATTTATCCATTAGAGTGACTAAGTGTTTTAAGAGTATAGTTCTATAATCCCATTCACTTAGCTTTTACTTAATGGGTTCCTTCTGGTGGTGGACATTTGAGTTGTTTACAGTTATTAAGAATAAAACAACTATGAACATATATCAACAAGTCTATGTGTGTACCTATATTACATTACTCTGGGATAATGAAACTGTAAAATAGTTGAGTCATACAATAAATGTACTATATTTCTAAATTTATAAGAAATTTCCATAAAGTTCCCTAAAATAATCTCATTCCACATTTCTAGCAGCATTATGTTAGGATTCCACTTTTTCCTCATGCTCAGCAAACTTGGTAATTTTAGAATTTCTAGTTGGTGTGTAGTTACACATCATTACAGTTTTAATATGCATTTTCTTAATGAGTAATGATGTGTTTATGCTTATTGGTTATTCACATATTTTCTTTTGCGAACTGTCTAAACAATTTTTTGCATATTTTAAGAGAAATGAGCACCTTCTCTTATTGAGTTTTAACTGTTCTTCATACTTCCTAAACAGAGGTTTCTTTCAATCTTTGGCAATAAATCTATGTGTGAATTAGAGAGAGTATTTGAAGTTCGGGACATTTTTATCTCTTGCTTCACAATTAATTCCCCCTGGGCTCTCTTGATTTTGCCTTGTGCATGTATGTAGTTTTCCAGATAGTCAGGGATGCATGAGGAGTTATATAGCTTTCTATGCCTCTCTCATTTCAAAGATCCCACTAATTTTTTGGCAGAATTGTCACTGACTCAACCAAGATGCTAATTCCAGGCCAGCATAGTCATGGGTTTCCTCGTTGTTTCTTGCAGACTGTGCTTTATTTTCTGACAATGTCACCAGGCATGGGTATTTACCTTCTGCTGAAAATCAAATCTGCCCTCTTAGCAGTGAAGCTGCTTTTTATCCTTTTCCAGCCCCACTATAGTAAAATTAACAAATCAAACTTGGCAGGGTAGAGGTTTTGGGTTAAGGGAAGGGTAAATGGAATGGCTCCAGGTAAGAAGCCTACAGATTCCCACTGTTTTCCCCATTATTCAACAGTTTTTCTTGAATAAACACCTACCAACTTGTAACTTTGTACAATTCCAGGGATGTAAAATTGTGGAGGTTTTCTTGGCAATATTTTCCAGTTTTTAACTTGTATTCTTGGATTTGGGGGAGACAATTTGCCAATATCTGCTGTCCACTATAGCTAGAAATTAAAAGTCTATTTGATGTGTTTGATGCTTTTTTAAATATTATTTTAAATTTTCTTTTCTGTTGTTGTTACTTTTATTAATGCTATTTAGAAATGCCATTAATTTTTAATAATCTAATATCAAGTAAGGTTGTTTAATTTAGTTTTTCATTCTAATATTTCTTTTGTAGGCTTTTCTAGATTGTGTACTTGCCCAGTCATATAACCATGAGTAATGACAAGTTTATTTCACTTTATTCAATCTCATTCATTTCCTTTTCTTGCATTTTAGACCATTTAACTTATCAAATATGAATTTGAATTGAATTAGTGATAACAAGTATCTTTGTCACATTTTTGTTCTTAGAGAGAAATAATTAATACATTATATCAAATTAAGATGCCTTGTTAGGGGAGTCTGAGGAAGATGGTGGATAGGAGATAGGGCTAATATACAGCTTCCACTTGAACAGAAAGAACAATGTGTGGAGACTCACACCATGAACTTTTGCTTGAAGAAGCACTGCAGGAATATACCAGAAAAAAACCAAAAGAATTCACAAATCCACTTTGAAAAAAGTGGCATACTGCTGCAAGTTTCATGAGATAGGAGAAAAATGTGAGTTCTAAAAGTGTGAGGGGGGAACCTACCTTTGAACACACATCCTCACTGGGGAATCTAAAAATCCACATCATTGGAGAAGGATTTAATCTGTAATAAAGCTCAAGTGAATACAAGGAGCTGCACAAAATATAAAAGTAGAAGCAGCAGTGGGAAGAGTCTTGTAGTCATTCCCAGTCTCCAGCTTGAGACCAGGAAAGCCATCTCTGACTATAGTTCACATGGACCCTCAGGGAAGGCAGCCAGCACAATTAAAAAAGGGTTCCAGGATAAAAGAAGTTTCCAACTGAAATTTGTAACAATTTCTGCTGAGCACAGTTTTTCTTGAGCAGAATCTGGGGCGTGGATGGGAATTACTTCAGATATGAGTACAGGAGCCTCTGCCATCAGATCTGCCCTGTGTGGACAGATGGGGAGGGGCAAAGCCTGAAAACCATGCTTGCTTTCTTAGTGGTGAAGCTTAAGGCCTGGGGCAAGGTCTCAGCAGGGGACTGCAGGAGCAAGACCAGCCTCACCAATTGCATCGGAACTGGGTGAGGACTTTTGCTCCTGGTTATCCCCCAGTTCTCTGGAAAACTATATGACACAGCAGAGACAGCCATAATCCTATCTGGAACATACCCCATTGGCCTGAGAACCACCTCTATAACAGTGGCTGCAACGAGCCCCACTCAAGAAGAGTCTGAACCCAGACCCACCCAACCCTGCTACCATCTGATAGTCCTGGTAGCCAAACACAAAAGACATAAACTCTTTGGAGCTTTATGGCCCTGCCCATTACCTGAGAAACCAGATTACTTACCCTAGTCAACTTAGTGCAAGTTTATATCCCTCTAATACTACCACAGCTGGTGCTCTCTTGAAGGCACCACCTCCTGGCAGGAGACCAACCAACTCAGGCCATCACAGCAATGCATGACAGAATAACACTGCTCCCAGGAAAGAGAAAGCAACAGCTAGTTCCACTGCCTGCAAAGTCCTGGCTAACCAGAGGTCCTGAGTTTGTCCAGGTGACGACTTCACTGCTAGCATAACCAGGTTTCAAGAAAGCCAGCACGCTAAACATTCCTACAACCAAGAATTCTCACAGAGTCTACTTCACTCTCTTGCCACTTCCACCAGAGCAGGTGCTGATAACCACAGCTGGGAGACCTGAAGATGGATCACATCACAGGACTCTGCAGACATTCCCCAGCACCATCTCAGAGTCTGATAACCCTGCTGGGTGGTCAGACCCAGAAAAGCAATAACAATCACTGCAGTCTGTCTCTTAGGAAGCCCCATTCCTAGGGGAAGAGGTAGAGCAACAAATCAAGGGATCACCCCGTGGGACAAAAGAATCTGAAGAGCAGGCTTTGAGTTTCAGATCTTTCTGCTGAAATAGTCTACCCAAATGAGAAGAAAACAGAAAAATAGTTCTGGTAATGTGACAAAACAGGGTCCTATAACACCCCCCAAAAATCCCACTAGCTCCCCAGCAATGGATCCAAACCAAGAAGAAATATCTGAATTGCCAGATATATATAGAAAGTTGATTATTAAGCTACTCAAGCAGATACCAGAGAAAGGTTAAAAAAACAACTTAAAGAGATTAAGAGAAATACAAGATATGGATGAAAAATCCTCCAGAGAAATAGATATCATAAAGAAAAAACAATCACAACTTCTGGAGATAAAAACACACTTAGAGAAATGTAAAGTGGACTGGAAAATTTTGACAATAAACTAGAATAACAAGAAGAAAGAGCTTCAGACCTCAAAGACAAAGCTTCTGAATTAACCCAGTCAGATGAAGACAAAGAAAAAGGAATCCCCCCCACAACAACAACAAAAAAGAACAAAGTCCCTAAGAAATTTGGGATTATGTTAAATGGCCAACCCTAAGAATAATTGGTTTTCCTGAAGAAGAAGAGAAATCTAAGAGTTTGGAAAACTTACTTGGAATAATAGATGAAAACTTTCCTGGTCTTGCTAGAGAGATAGACATCTAAATATAAGAATCTCAGAGAACACCTGGAGAATTTATCACAAAAAGATCATCACCTTAGCACATAGTCCTCAGGTTATCTAAAGTCAAAATGAAGGAAAGAATTTTAAGAGCGGTGAGAAAAAAGCATCAGTTTACCTGATTAACAGCGGATTTATCAGCAGAAAACTTACAAGCCAGAAGGGATTGGGCCCTATCTTCAGCCTCCCGAAACAAAATAATTGCCAATTAAGAATTTTTTATGCAGCAAAATTAAGCTTTATAAATGAAGGAGTAATAGTCTTTTTAAGACAAACGAATGCTGAGAAAATTTGCCACTATCAAGCCAGCACTACGATCACTGCTAAAAGGAGTTCTAAATCTTAAAACAAAACCATAAAATACACCAAAATAGAACCTCTTTAACCATAAATCTCACAGGTTCTATAAAGCAATAACACAATGAAAAAAATTTAAAAAAAACAAGATATTAAGGCAACAATTAATATGATGAATAGAACAGTGCCTCACATCTCAATACTAACATTAAATGTAAATGGCCTAAATCCTCCACTTAAAAAATACAGAATGGTAGAATGGATAAAAATCCACCAACCGAGTATCTGCTATCTTCCAGAGACTCACCTAACCCATGAGGGCTCACACAAATTTAAGGTAAAGACATAGTAAAAGATATTCCACATAAATGGAAACCTAAAGTAAGCAGGAGTAACTGTTCTTATATCAGTCAAAACAGACTTTAAAGCAACAACAGTAAAAAAGATGAAGAGAGATATTATATAGTGATAAAAGCATTAGTTCAACAGGAAAATATCACAATTCTAAACATGTATGCATGCAACACTGGAGTCCACAAATTTTAAAACAATCACTAGTAGAGTTAAAAAATGAGATAGATAGCAAAACAATAGTAGTGTGGAACATCAATACTCCACTGACAGCACTAGACATGTCGTCAAGTGAAATTTAACAAAAAACAATGGACTTAAACTACACCCTCGAAAGAAATGGACTCGACAGACATTTCCAGAACATTCTACCCAACAACTGAAGACTACACAATCTTTTCATCAGCACATGGAACATTCTCCAAGATAGGCCAGATGATAGGTCACAAAACAAGTCTCAAAATTTAAGAAAATTGAAAATATGTCAAGTATCCTCTCAGACTACAGTGGAATAAAACTGGAAATTTACTCCAAAGGAAACCCTGAAAACTATACAAATCTGTGAATATTAAACAATGTACTCTTGAATGATCTTTGGATCAACAATAAAATCAAGATGAAAATGTAAAAATTATTTAAACTGAATAACAGTGATGCAGCTTATCAAAACTTTTGGGATACAGAAAAAGCAGTGCTAGCCTACATCAAAGAATCTGAAAAAGCACAAATAGATAACCTAAAGTCACATCTCAAGGAACTAGAGAAACAAGAACAAACCAAACCCAAACCCAGCAGAAGAAAAGAAATAACAAAAATCAGAGGAGAACTAAATGAAATTGAAACAAAATAATACAAAATATAAATGAAACAAAAAGCTGGTTCTTCAAAAAGATAAACAAAATTTATAAACAACAGCATATAAAAGATAATATGCCAGGATCAAGTGAGTTTCATATCAGGGATGCAGGGATGGTTTAATGTATGCAAGTCAATAAATGTAATACATTAGATAAATGGAATTAAAAACAAAAACCATATGATCATCTCAATAGATGCAGAAAAAGCATTTAGTGAAATCCAGCATCCCTTTATGATTAAAACCTACAGCAAAATTGGCATTGAAGGAACATACCTCAACGTAATAAAAGCCATTCATGACAAATCCATGGCCAACATTATGCTGAATGAAGACAAGTTGAAAGCATTACACCTGAAAAATGGAAGAAAACAAGGATGTCCTGTTTCACCACACCTATTCAACATAGACCTGGAAGACCTAGCAAGAGCAGTCATATAAGGGAAAGAAATAAAGGGCATCCAAATTGGTAAAGAGGAAGTTAAATTGTCACTGTTTACCAATGATAGGATCATACTGAGAAAAATCCTAAAGACTCATCCAAAAGGCTCCTAAATCTGATAAATAAATTCAGTAAAGTTTCAGAATACAAAATCAATGTACACAAATCAGTAGCACTGCTATACATCAACAACAATCAATCTTAGAATCAAATCAAGAACTCAATCCCTTTACAACAGCTGCAAAGAATAAAATAAAATACTTAGGAATATACCCAAGCAAGGAAGTAAAAGACCTCTACAAAGAAAACTACAAAACATTGCTGAAAGAAATAATCGATGACACAAACAAGTGGAAACACATCCCATGCTCATGGATGGGTAGAATCTATATTATGAAAATGACCACACTGTCAAAAACAATCTAAAGATTCAATGCAATTCCCATAAAAATACCATCATCACTCTTCACAGACATAGAAAAAAACAGTCCTAAAATTCATATGGAACCAAAAAAAAAAAAAAAAAAAAGAGCCCTCATAGTCAAAGCCAGACTAAGCCAGAACAAATCTGGAGGAATTGCATTACTCAACTTCAAACTATACTGCAAGGCTATAGTTACCAAAACAGCATGGTACTGGTATGTAAATTGGCACATAGACCAATGGAACAGAATGGATAACCAAGAAATAAAGCCAAGTTTAGCCGACAGATCTTCAACAAAGAAAACAATACCATAAAGTGGGTGCTGGGATAATTGGCAAGCCACATGTAGAAGAATGAAACTGTATCCTCATCTCTCACCTTACCAAAAATCTACTCAAGATGGATGAAAGACTTAAATCTAAGATCTAAAACCATAAAAATTCTAGAAGATAACATCAGAAAAACCCTTGTAGACATTGGCTTAGGCAGAGGCTTCATGACCGAGAACCCAAAAGCAAGTGCCAAAAAACAAAAATAAATAGTCTACATCCTCATTGTCTTCATGTTAAGTAGGCTGAGCAGAAGAGGAACAGAAGGGGATTGGTCCTCCTATCTCAAGGGTGGCAGAGGTGGAAGACAACTTATGTATAATGGGACTTGTGCAGTTCAAGCTTGTGTTGTTCAAGGATCAACTAAATATTATTTTGGTAATTAAATTTATATTGAGTTTTATAGAATGATTCTCTTATATCAGATAGTCATATTTTTTCTTTGATTGTATTAATGTGTATATTTATTTGGTTGTTTTTATTGAAATAAGATTGCATTACTCAATTAAGTCCTACTTGTTTATGAAGTATTGAATATCTTGTAATTTTATGTATTTGATTCTTTATTATTATTTTGTAAATTTCAGATTCTGTATTTGTGAGAGAAATGGTCCTGTTATCATCTTTTTATTGTGTACCTTTATTAGAGATTTGGTATGAAGATTATATGGGTCTCATAAAATAGTTGAAAAATTGTAATACATGGAAGACTTACTAAAAAATACTACATTTTTTTTTCCTTAAATGAATTGATGAATTCAACCAACCAAATCATGTGGACCTAGAGATATTTTTGTGGAAAGGTTTTCAACTGAAAGTTTATTTCGCTTATTGGGTACAGGACTATAGTGGATTTGTGTTTATTCTTGTGCCATTTGGTAAGTTCTGTTTTATTATGAATTTTTATCTTCTTCATCCAAGTGTATTTAATAAGCTTTTTCATAGTATCTTCATTATATGTTTAACATTTGATGCATAGTTGATACTTCAGTGTCTACTAAGGAAGTTGTTGATATACACTAATCTGAATATAACATTTCAGATAAATAACAAGTTCTTAAAAAAATAAGTGAAAGACAAAAAATATACTGAAAAGTCTTGCTATTCTGAGATATAATCTTATATGTAAGTAGATCTTCAATTTTTCATATTTTCCTATAAAATTTTACATGTTTTAATTTCTAAGATAATTGAGGCACTTTGGCTTTTGGCATCTTAAATCAAAGTTTATATGAAAAAAGAATGGCTTCTAAAAGATATTATTTATGTTTAGAATATTTTGATTCTAGCTTTAGTAAAATAACTATTCTATTAAATATCTTATTTGATAGTAATAATTATAGTTTATTAATAACTATCTTATTTTATCTAATTTAATTTCTCACCTTTTATTGTTACTTTATAAGAACATTTTAATTAATTAGAATGTTTTTATTGCTTGGAATCAACAGTTGTTTATAGTTTGTTAAAAAATTGAAAATATGAGCACATTTTGCATTGAATCACTGATGATCATTAAAATTATAATGCTCCTAAATCATAGTATTATTACAGGAATTTATAAAGCAATTAGACATTATAGGTATTTCATATATATATATATGTATATATATAATATTTTCCACCTCAAATGAGTATTCTGAAATTGGATCTTATTAATATTCAGATTTACCCAGGAAACTGAGTCTCAGCAGATTCTAACAGAATGGAGGGGCTATTAACCAAGATATGTTATTAAAACCTTTGAGAATATCCAAGCTTATTACCCCCATGTAATGTATACTTCATAATTAACAGAGGCCAAAAGAGTGGTTTGAGATGGTGATACACACTGTAGAACAGGCTCATCTTCTTCCTATGTGGTTTTCTCTTGTACACCAGCTTTGAACACAAGTAATTAATTTTTTTTACCTCACTTCAGCAAAGTCACAAACTAGTATGAAAAGTCAGAAATTTTCTGTGTTTCCCAAAGATAGCTAAAACTATAATTGTGCAATCTTTGAATGACAACACTACATTCCAAATCCTATTTTATTTTCAGTGTAATATGGAAAGAAAAATCTACTTTTATTAATAATTATTTGCATCTCAATGTATTCATGAATAAGCAGACTACTCTATATTAATATAATATTATTAACAACTTTATTATATTTCATACAAAAGTAACAAATACATCAAAATATTCACAAAATATAAAATTTGTATATCTGTGTGTGTATTCATGTATTAATATTTTGGATGTTTCTCTGGAATGAAGCATTAATCATTGTCTTACTCCGAATTTAAATCTTCTTCTGTCTTTATGGTGACCAGAAGCCAAATTACATTAACAGGACAAGAAAAAAAAAAACTAGTGTGCATAGCTCTTTAAGAGCATCACATCAAATTAGCTGGGCTGTACTTTCAGTTGCCTATCAAATACATAACTTTTTTACAGTAAACTTATACCCTCTTGTGTACTAGAAGGCATAATTGCTTTTATAAATTGAAAAGATATTTCTAACTTCAAACCTCAATCAAAAATCTTTATCTTTACTTGAAACCATCCCAACTCTCCCGATCCTGCTATCAGTTTCTTTAAATGTTAATAATATAGTTAGCATCTGGCAGTTAACTAGAGACAAGTATGAATATCTGCTACTGTGTGTATTACCCTTTATCCTAGAATAGTTCACACTGATGTTTTATACTCATTTTAATTGCATCTTCACAGAAACTTTATGTAGCTGTCTCTGACTTATGAAAACCTGATTTACTGATGCCTCCACCCATAAATCATTGCTGCTGCTGCTTCTTTTCTTTCTACTGACTCCTCGTGAGCATAGTAACTTTTACCACAACTCTGGAGGCCATACAAAAGCTAGTCATACAAACAAGCAAAAAAAAAAAAAAAAAACTAAACACTAAGCACAAAAAAATTCAAAAGATAAATAAAATGTTTGTAAAGAATCAGTGGTAAGAAGTGAAAAAAAACAGTAAACGAGGAGAGAACATTGACAATATTTCTTAAATGGTGGTCACTAGTTCCACTTTTATCAGAATTCTCTCTTTTGATTGTTAAAATGCAGATTTCCAGGTTTTACCTCAGTTGTATTGAGTCAGATTCTCTAAGCTGCACTACCAGAATGTATTAACATTTAAGTTAAAACTCCACTGATGTCGATTTAGAAAATGTGATAACTCAACTTGATAGACTCAGATGGGAGCCCATGAACCTGCATTTTAAACAATCTTTTATTTTAATGACGTTATTTATTCTGCAAACATTTTTTCTAATACTCCCCAGTAGAATCAGAGGACTGACAGGCTCAGAATCTTAATTTTTGAAGTGAAAAAGTAATTTTAGGAAAATAGCGTTTAGGGGGTAATGCTAGCCTGGCTGAAATATTATGTGTGACGTTTGCCTGAGGTTACTTTGTCACTAAAAAGATGGATATTCAGACTTGGAATACTTGCATTAATCAAGGGTTGATGCATAAACAGTTTTGGTCTTCTTCTCAACTTAGGCTTGATGAGAAAATTAAAGATTCTTGTAATATTCTGATAAAAAATAGCCTCCCTTCCCAAGATGCTAGAATATTGTTTTTCACAAAAATGGAAAATTATTGTATTCCAAATGTAAAAACAGAACTTTGCAGGTGCACATTTCTAGGAGTTCTTGATCATGGGAATGACATTTTTAAAGCCCATGCAGAGATAGGGCTTGAGAATATAGGCTTTATGTGAGGGAAGGAGCTGGAGGTGGTTATTTGCATAAAGGAGGGAGCTGAAATACACTACTCTCTCATCCATAAATGGAAATCCATCTTTGGGTGGACAACCTTAAGAGTGCTATGGATAAGATTAGAACTTGTCTTATTTTCTACAGCTATATACTAAATTACTCAAAAAGTTGTTGGCTTAAAACAGCAGCAATAAATATCTCAGTCTCTAAGGGTCACAGACACACAAGTGTCTTAGCTGAATGGTCCTGGACCTTAGTTTCTTAAGTGGTAACAAGTCAGAGTACACTTATCTGATGGCTTGCCTGGGGTGATAAATTCAATTTCTTTCTTTCTTTCTTTTTTATTTTGAGACAGAATCTTCCTCTATTGCCCAGGCTGGAATACAGTGGCACCATCTTGGCTCACTGCAACCTCTGTCACCCTGGCTCAAGCAATTCTCCTGCCTCAAGCCTCAAGAATAGCTGAGACTACAGACGTGTGTCACCACGCTTGGCTAATTTTTGTATTTTTTAGTAGAGATGGAGTTTCACCATGTTGGCCAGGCTGGTCTTGAACTCCTGACTTCAGATGATCCCCCCATCTCAGCCTCCTGAAGTTCTGGGATTACAGGCATGAGCTACTGCACCAGTCCAGAAATTCACTTCTAATCCACACATGCCTGGCAAGCTGAGCTGGTTATTGGCACGAAACCTCAGTTCCTCACTATGTCAATGTCTCCATGTTGGGCCTGTTGACATAGTGGTTCATT
The DNA here is from genome assembly GCF_028885625.2 of Pongo pygmaeus. Classification (NCBI taxonomy): domain Eukaryota; kingdom Metazoa; phylum Chordata; class Mammalia; order Primates; family Hominidae; genus Pongo; species Pongo pygmaeus. The sequence goes on along the minus strand of NC_085930.1, from coordinate 12,006,233 downwards.
TTCCCTAGAACAAGTGATCCAAAAGATGACAAAGTGGAAGCTGCAATGTCTTATGACCTATCTTTGGAAGTCACACGCAATCATTCCCATGATAGCCTTTTAGGTAATATTTACTGTAAGCCCTGGGTTAGAAGAATGCACAGGATGTCAAGTGAATACAAGGAGGCAATGATTATTCATGGATTATTTTAGGAGCTGACCAGTCCAGAACCCAAACTCTTTCACTATTCTTGGCAGATATAAAGCCTAAACTGAAGTTATCTATGTGTTACAGAAATTTCAGCCCACAGACTTTACTTATGGAGATACTAGTTCTAAGCCATTCACCCTGAGGTAGTCAGACATGCAAGTTATGTAGTACAGCAAAAATACAGCTAGTAAAGGGAATGAGCGCAACCTATGGGTTCTAGCCAAATAGAAGCCATTTTTGTTAGTTTGTTTATTTCCTACTAATCCTTTAAAATTTATTCAATAGAAAGTGCATTAACCTTCCTGTGGCTAAACATTTGTTCACTTTCCATGAGATTTCTGATAAATCTTAGGTAACAGAAAATTTGGCATTAGCCTTAAATAGCAACACAATATTTTCTCTTTTTTAATGGCCAAAGCAGTTTACCAGCTTTTGGTATTTGAGATGAGGAGCACAGGGGAGATAGACGTGGAAAGACAGACTTTCTTCCCTGTCCTTGTTTTTAACTGCTATTACTCATTTATTGAAACACAGTAAGGATAAATGGTATTAGGAAAGGGATATCTTTCCTCAACCAGCATTCTTGCAAGCTGGGGAAATGTTTAAATCTCACCCTTTCCCTTATTCAAACTTGTATGATCTCTTCACGATAGTCCAATTACCTCTTGGATTGGATTTAAGAGAGCTCAGACCAACTCCCTGTTTTGTGTGGTCCACATCTGTTCTACAATAAAAACTCACACATTCTCTAGCCCATTATCTTGTAATATGAAGGTAGTTATTTCCTTAATGGAAAGCAATTCAACTTTGCTCTCATTCCCCCCAGACATCATGGATTGAACTTAGACTCCAGAGAACATTTCTGAAGTCCTCTGAGTAAGCTTCTTGAAGCACCCTTCACTAGACTAGAGGTAAGGGGTAGAAAAGAATCCCCGCCCCTTAGGAAGCTGAACCATATTTAGATTCACAGCAATTTGAAGACCCCTCCCAAAGTCTCCTCAAAATTGTCGCCTCCAATTTCACATTCTAGATTCTTTTACAGCCTCAATCTGTTACGGTGTACATGGACCAATAGTTATAAAATTGTATGTTAAAGGTTAAGCATACAACATCTGTTTAATTTCAAAACTCAGATCAAAATGCCCATGTTAAGGACTTTATCATAATATATTTGTCTGGCCTGGATGCCATCAACTGCCTTACTCTCATGATGTAAGAGATATCCAAAATATCCAAAAAGTCTCTCTCTCCTTTTTTTTAAATTCCAAGTTAGAATCTAGGTTCCAAAGATAAGCGTTATTTGACTACAAGCCAGTGATCTCTAGTTACCGGCTTTACTTCTGTTCTGGTTATTTCTGTCACTCTTTTTTTTTTATTTTTATTTTAACTTCTAATATCTTCTTTTTAGGACAATGATTCAAAGTATAACTAATTGTGAAAAATATGTCAAAGATGGTGAGTTCAAGATAATAGGGGAGAGGCATTGTAATTACTTCAAATATATTGTAAACATCAAGTATCAGCCCATATTAAGGACTTAACATTAACTATTTAATATGCTTAGGGCTATCTTTCCTTAGATCTTTGATTGGCTAATCTTTTCATCCTTTTCAAATTTTTACTTAAATCTCACCTTGTAAATGAACTTGCTCTTAACAATTTAATACTGTAATCTTTCTCACGCCTTTCCCCATTTTGTACTCCTAGTATTTTATATGTTATTCTAGAATTTCCATGCAATATTTATCACCTTCTTATATACTATGTAGTTTATTTCTTTATTAGATCACATATTATCTATATTGGGAGACTGAATATACAAATAAACAATGGCCAGACCAAATATAAAAATAGAACACTGACTGACACCTGGCAGCAACCTCTCTAGGAAAACATCTCCTTATAATAAACAGCCCAGGAAGCCAGTCTGCTGTAAGTCAGACTTGTAAAAATTCAGACTCCTGTCTCTAATAATGATCCAGGAAACAAAACAATAAATTTCATAACAAACAGCCCAAAATGGTCACGACTTAATAACTGACAGTTTATGTAATTTTTATTCTGCTTCTGCTTCCAACTTAGGACCAGCAAGAAAAGCCAAACATACATCCCTAATCAATCACACAGAATGCCTGCTTCTCATTAACCCACCTCGACCTCCCCATACCCACCGCCTCCAATCAGGTAATATTTGAAGTCTTGCATTTTTTCCACTATAAATCTTTCCCCATCTTCTGTCTGTCTTTGATTCTTTGCCAAAATGTAAGTGACAGAGGCTCTTTTACTATAGCAAGGTGTGAATAAATAACATTTAATTATTCTAATTTAGTTGGTTGGTCATCATTTATATTTATAGTATCTTTACCCTAAATCTCCTCACTTTCTGAATATGATGGTCAATTTTATGTGCCAATTAGTCTGGGTCATAATGCCCAGATATTTATTTGGTCAAACATTATTCTAGATGTTTCTGTAAGGGTTTTTTGTTTTGTTTTGTTCTGTTTTGTTTTTGTTTTTTGTTTTTTTTGTTTTTAGATTAACTTTAAATCAGTGGATTTAAAGTAAAGTAGTTTGTCCTCCATAATGTTGCTGAAACTCATCCAATTAGTTAAAGGCCTTATTAGGACCAATGGCTACCCTATCCCAGAGTAAGAAAGAATTCAGTCTTGAATTACAACATCAGCGCTTCCCTGAGTCTCCAGCCTGTCAATCTATCTGGCCAATTTTGGACTTGTCAACTTCCATAAGCCTCCTTTCTTTGTTTTAAATAACCAATTCCTTAAAATATATTTCTCACTCTCTCTCTCTCTTTCTCTCTCTCTCTACACACAGACACACACACACAATTAGTTCTGTTCTTTGAAGAACCATGATTGATATACCAAATACAACAAATCAACCACGTCCCCAATCTGCCGTGTTGGAATAAAGCTCCATGAAGGAAGGCTTTGGGTCACTTTTGTCCATTGAGTGTCTTGGTCTATTTGAGCTGTTCTAACAAACTATCATAAACTAGATAGCTTCTCAACAACAAAAATGTTATCTCTAACAGTTTTTGAGGCTAAGAAGTCCAGTATAAAGGCACTGGCAAATGTGATGTCTGGTGAGGGCCCGCTTTCTTGTAAATGGCTCCTTCTCCCTGTGTCCTCACGATTGAAGAGGCAAACAAGCTCCTTCAGGCCTATTTTATAAAAACACTAATCCCATTCATGAGAGTGAAGCCCTCATCATCTGATCAGCCCCAAAAACCACACCTCTGAATACCCCAGGTGTTAGGATTTCCACATATAAATTTTGAGGGGATACATTCAGACCATGGCACTAATATATTCCAATTAGTAAATATTGTGTCTGGTATATCATAGATAGGTAATGTATAATGGTTGAATAAATATATAACAATATTTCTGGACTATACAGTTTGGTGTTTTAGGTTTGCATCTCTCAAAGATGCTGAAGGAGAAAAAGAAAAAGAGAGAGACAAAAGAAAGAGAGAGATTACACCAGACAGCCTCTAAACTCTCTTTGATAACCAAGGTCTCATGAGTCCAAGAGATAATCAAATAAAAGCCACTGAATATTGCCTAGGCTTACCTCTGCTTTCTATTAAGCTACAAGCAAAATAAAAAGGAAACCAGCATCATACTTCTTATTAATGGAATTTCATGAGCACATTTCATCTCAATTTATATTTCATGGCATCCAGGTGCTAAGTGCAGTTTCAAGCATACTCTACTCTCCCATAAATTATACAGTAAATCATCACTTGGTAATGGGCACTTTATTTTTCATGCTGATTTCCTTAAGTGCTCCACTCTGAGGTCTCTCAGTCATGGCCATATGCTTTTCTTTACTTTCACATATTTGAATATAGAGCCATAGTGATCGCTCCAAGATTTTTTTCACCCTTTTCTATGAACCCTGGTTTACTCAAAATTGTTCTTTCAGATAAAGAACAGTAGAAATCTTCTGCAGAAAACTAACATGAAGCACACTGTTTTTTATCCTTTTATCACCCCTGCTGAGAGTCATTTGAATAAGATTTTCCTGAAAAAGATGAAAAGAAGGTATGACAACTTTTGATTCACAAATGCCTTGAAAAGTAGAAACACAGTTCAGGAAAAATGTATTTCAGTTCCTAAGAACTTTGACACATTAAAATTTGTGTTATTTTATTTGTTTTGTTTGGCTTGGCTTTTGTTTTCAGTCACTCTTTTGAGTGTAGACAGACTGGATGTCAGTAGATATGGGATGAATGGTAAATTATGGTTGAAAAATACACATTATTTAAAATTTCAATGCTATAGACTAATAAACTATTCTGTTCCCTCATCTTCTTTACAAATACTCATCAAAATTCGTTCATTTCATTGTCACAACCAAATCCCCAGGCAATCCTGGACTGCTGTCTGGGCAAATGTTTCTCTTTGCTGCTAATTCCTTCTATTGTTTTTTGGCCTATTCCCAACTATTCAATTTTCCTTGCCTCAAACTTTTAGCTGTAATCATTTAGTTTTCTAACATTCTTCAAAACTACCTTGGAATAAAACATATTTTCCCCTTTAAAATTTTGTTACCTAATTTTCAAATCTCACATGTATCCATTATGTCTAGTTATGGATTGTCAGGACTTAAACTGTGAGAAGACAGAACGAAGGAATTATTACAACCCATGCTCTCTGGCTTTCTATATAATATGATTTTTTTCCTATATTTTCTTTTTAATATGCTTTTAATATTAAGCCAAAAATCAAAACAATTCTTAAGAGTAATTAATAAGAATTTGTAAGAAATGTTACTCTGTGCCCTTGGAGATGAAAAATATAAGAATAGGTTCTTAGGCAACCAGTGAAGAATGAAAGAAAAGCACCTTTATTAGAAAAGTTTATGCTTTCACAAGAGATGTATTCATTTGCTCACATGACAGAGGCTTGAGCAAATATGTGTAACAGATGTTAATCAACATGTTTTCGCTTTATGGCATAACGCTTTTGTTTTTGTTTTCTTTTGTTTTGTGTTTTGTTTTTTTTTTTTTTTTTTTTTGAGAGAGGAACACACTCTGTCACCCAGGCTGGAGTGCAGTGGTGCAGTCTCAGCTCACTGCAGCCTTGATTTCCTGGGCTCAGATGATCATCCCACCTCAGCCATCCAAGTAGCTGGGACCAGAGGCACGCACCACCATACCTGGCCCATTTATTTTTATTTTTATTTTTGTATCGACAGGATTTCATCACATTGCCCAGGCTGGTCTTCAAACTCTTGGGCTCAGCATAATGTTTTAAAATAAAATGCAAATGTGTTTTTTTTTATTTTAAAGCATATTATTGTCAATAAAATTGAAAATTAATAGTGACATTGCATCATTATTTTTAAGCACATAGATTTCTTAATGTTTTACAAATAAGATAATTTTGAATATTGGACACATTATATAAAGCAGAGCAATTTATGTGAAATTTTTGGGAAAAATGGCCTTTTACCAAAGTATATCTTACAGGTAATTCTTCAAACTTTCAAAACAACTTTATCTGCTGACTTTATGGAAATGTTTCTCCAATATAAGATGCAATACGTTGCCTCCTTAATCAGAATATTTATATACTGTGTTTCTCTGCTTAGCTGGATTCTTAGGTCATTTTGAGCATTCTTTTGACAAAACATGAAGAATTAATGACATCAAAAATAAGCAATGTTCTAAACTGCTTGGTGATACTTTGATAGTCCTGATTAGGTTTCATTTTTCTCCTTATTCAGTGTTAGAGGAGTATGTTTTAATGTCCGTAATATCCTCTCATTCCATCAATACCTTTGAGGGTCCCAAAATGTTCTTGATCATCATATCACCATGTTAGTTTTAAAAACTGATAATGCATGTACCCCATAATCAAAATTTTTCATTAGTAAGATTGGTATGGGCTAGTTAATCTTTAAAATTTTGTTTCCAAATCACTTAGAAGATTGTCTTGTTTAGTCAGCTCAGGAACAATTGTTCTTATTACCACCTCTTTAGATGTGGACTTGGAATTAGGGTGAATTTATATCATATATATTTGTCACCAATAGCCTGAAAAGATACTGTTAGTGGTATTCCAAAACAAATATATTTCTCCTGAACATATAAATTGGAATTATCTCTCTTAATTTTTTCTGTTTTTCAGAAGTGTTAGTGTGAGTTATATGTAGAAAAGAGGGAAAACACATTTCAAACTTCCTTTTTTTAACCTTTCTTTGACTATGTAAGGCAATACCCATAATCTCTTCTTATCTTAAAGCTTGGAGATAGTATGCTGCCTGACAGACATATCTCGGAATGTAATTCTCTGCTTTGTTCTACAACTTTTGTTGACAGCATCAGTCTAGCTCCTCTTTTCCTGGTCACTGCTGCTACTGCTCCTTTGTTAAGTGCTATCAACCCCAATGGGCATTTTCATTAGGACCTTCATCCGGGAAGCCACAAACATAGTATGAGAACATGTACTATTAGCTCAGCATTCCATATGGCACAAGGCAGTTGCATGTTCTTTTCAAGGATGCAGCACTACGGTCTGATTCTCCCCTCCAGCCCTGTGCTTTCTTATCTAGCAGACACAGCATCGTGTTATAATGATTAAACAATTCAACAGGTCTCTAAATTAGTCTAAAATATAGGTAAGTTAGAGGGTGGGGTTTGGTAGGATTATTCATCTGTCTCAAAGTCCTTGCCTTTTTTTTTTTTTTTTTTGGAATGTTAACTATACTACAGGTTTAGTTTGTTAGAATCCAACTTTAACATGCATTAAAATACTACAGATTATTAGTGGAAACTTATTTCACCACTGTTCCTACTGTAAAACTGTGTATTTTTTTTAACCATGTATGCTGTAATACAATTTCTTTTTATATACCTGTATTTATGAGATCCTAAATTGTTTGATGAAGTCTACTTTGCATTGGTCTTCATAATACACAATTTTGTTTCAGAGTACACACTTACTATTTGGTTGTTGGATAAATCCATTACATTCATTTATTTTCACTTATACATTTAATATATGATGCATTGTTCTTAAAATAGAATTAAGATGTCCTTTTAATGTAAAAACAAATATTATAAAGTTGTTGCATCATGTATTATTGCTGGTAATATTTTATTGAATAAGACTTTATTTTCTTATACAGCTTGCATTCAGTGAGGAAAAATAAAATTCATATATACTCAAATAAAGAATATATCATTTCAGATAGTTATTCTTTGATTAAAAAAATAGAACAGGATAAATGAATCAGGATTTTCCTGGGGGCAAGTAATAAGGATCCTCTTTTAAACTTGAAGGAAGAGAGAAAATATTAATATAAAAATATAGGAAGGAAGAATATTCCAGGAAAGGAAACAGGAAAAGCAATCCAAAAAGGAACGTGGGGAGGGGCCAAACAAATAAAACAAATAAAAAACAATTACAAAAGACTGCAACAGAAATGAGGACGAGGTAAAGGGGGAGCATGGGATTAGAGAATGAACCGTGAGAAATGATCACATATAACTTTACAGGTCGTATAAGTGTATTGGATATTATTCTAAGAAATAGGATTGTGCCTGGGAGAATAAATGTAGATAAATGAGGCTTTCTCGTTTTATTTTTTAACATAAGAAACATATTAAATATGTTTAGGAAAGAACTGAGAAAAAGAGTCTCTTACAAAAAGAGACTTAGAAAAACCTGGAAGTGCTAAATTGGTGAAAAGAGTGCTTAACCTAGGAAAGGAGATCTCTCCTATGTAATGAGAAGAAACAGAAGATTGATATGTGTGTAAGTGTGTGTTTGTAACTATACTCATGAAATTGTACTGCTCAGATTACCCTTCAAGATAGCATTAATTGCCACAGCTGCCCTCTAGTTCAGCATTGGTCTCAGCTACCCACAGCCACTTTGCTCAAAGGAATGGCCTTCTTCTCAGGACATCACACATCAATGACTGGTTGAGACTGGGGTCTATTTTGACTCAACACTGGACAATTCTGATGGGGCGTATATGATTCAGAGTTCTCCATGAAGTTTTCCAGGGCCACAGTTCTGCTTCTCTCTCTGCCCAACACTGCTTCCTTCCCTCTCCTTCAACAGAAGTTGTACTGGAATAAATACTCAGCAAGGCAAACTCTGTTACAGAGAACCTCATCAGCCACAGTTAGGAAACTGAAAAATGTTTCTTCCAATAGATTTTTTTATTTTTGTGTGTGTAAGTTAGAAAACAAAGCCTTCTCTGAGAATGAGTTATGAGATGCATGTGGGTGTAGGCATGGTGAGTTCAAAGGAAATGTAAATGTTTGAAATAGTTGCTAGGAAAACTGGAGCTAAGAATAGTTTAAGGAAACAGAAGCACTGCTAGGCTGTCTTGGTAGCCAAATTGAAGTCATAGACCAAGATAACTGTGAACACTCCTTCCGTTTTAAAAAATATCTTCTCTTGGCTATTTTGAAGACACATATTTATGGCTTTCCTTCTATATGTCTTCCACTTTTTCTCAACTTCCTCTATTTTTTTTTCTTTACTTATCCTGTTAAATTTAATGTTTGTCAGGGTCTGCCCTGGACTCACTTCACACATTTTTCTGAAAAGGCTCATTTATTCCTTTGCTTCAGTTTCTCTCTGTATACTGATAAATCCACAAACTCTTTTCTCAGCCCACTTCCCTTTCTTAACTATGTGGCCATATATCCACCAGTCTATTGATCACCTCTAACTGATAATCAATGATCAAGGTGGAAATCTCACAGGTGCCACAAAAAACATATATATATAAAATGTAACTAATTGTTTTATGTTTTTTTCCCCCAAAAATCCGTTCTTCTCATCCTTAATATTGCATTCCATGGGTTAAACCTAAAAAAAAAAAAGATAAATATTTGTAGGTTTTCTTTCTTAATCACCACATGTGGTTAACATTGCAGCCTAAATAACATGTACATCTATCTAATATATCCTTCATTATGGCCTCCAGCATGCCTTACCTATGTTGTTGCAGTATCCTGCAAATTGGTCTGCCCACTTCAGTCTTTTTTCTCCAATCGGTTTTATTTTCCCTAAAATAAAATGTAGCATTTTTTTAGATCTTCACAAAACTGTCAGAATTGAGAACCAGACATACATTTTAAAAATCTGCAAAAATAAATTCTGAAAGGTCTTTTTGTTTAGGGCAAGCAGTCATGGAATAAGCATGTAAACTAGTTAGCTTCTCAAGTGTACACAGTGACTTCTCCGTTTGACGTTACAACAGTACCAAGTGTATGTTTTTCTAGGGCTAGTAGTTGGTGAGTTTTGGCTAGTGTTGAGTCGAATCACAGTTTTAGAAGGATATCTGAGAAAATGTCTCCTCTGCTTAAAATGGCTCAATATTTTCCCATTGCTATTGTTATAATTACAAATTGTAAATGCCTTAATATGGCTCAAATAGCCCTTCAACATCTAATTCCTGCTTACTTTCCTGTGTAATCTTTTGCCAACCCCAACAGCTCTGTTCCCATCCCTATCCTATAAATTCTAGGTTTACTGAATATACTATACTGAATTTCTTCAGGTTACTGAAATTCTTCAATTATACTGCATTTCTTCAAATTCCTAATAATTATAATAATTTCTTCAAATTATACTGAATTTCTTCCTAGTTCCTAGTACATAATGTGTTCCTTCTAAGTTTTAAGTCTTTCCTTGTATATCAGATATCAATATCCATAGTAATGCTGTAGCACACTAAACATTTCTTTAGTGCTTGAGGCTGTGGTTCTGTAATGTAGGTGGTCTCAGTTGGATGCACTTAGTTATCTATAGTGGCCTCGGCTGGGAAGATTATATATGGGAGACTGAAAAAAGTCCCCCAAAGATATTAGGTTCTAATCTCTGGAACCTATAAATCCCCTTATTTGGAAACAGAGTCTTTGCAGGTATAATTAAGGATCTTAAGATGGATGGATCACTCTGAAATTACCAGGTGGGCCTTAAATGTAATTATATATGTCCTCAAAAAGAGAGAAGCGCAAGCTGTGGATCCAGAGGGCACAGCCATGAGCCCACAGGCTAGAGCCAACATCCTTGGAGGATCATTCCTAGACCTTGAAACTTAATAAAATTTGCTCTGTTGGATTTTGAAATTGCTTGGAATTGGTGATCTTTTTCTTCCTTTCATTTTCCACTTTTTGAAATAATGTCTACACTTGTCCCACACTAGTCCCACTCTTCTATTTTGGAAGCAGATAACCAGTCTTTTATTTTCAGAAGTCCACAGAAAGGAAAGGAATTTTGGAAAGGAATTTTTCCCTAGATGAATCAGACATGGCTGCACACACATCTTATTTACATGATTTAGATCATGATATTTGTAAGTTTTGAACTGGTGAAATTTTGGACTTGATGCTGTAATTGATTAAGACATTTAGGAATATTGCAGTGGGTTGAATGTATTTTTCATGTGTTATGAATGTGAGCCTTTTGAGCCAAAGGAAGACTGTGGTACACTAAAAAAATTGCACTGCAGAGATATCAGGTACTAATCCAGAGAACTTGTAAACGTTGCCTTATTTGCAAAGTGGGTCTTTTCAGATTTGATTAAGTTAAATACTTTAAGATCAAAAGATTATTCTAGATATCTGAGTTAGCCCTAAATGCAATCACAAGTGTCCTTATAAGAGACAGGCAGAGGGAGATTATAGATAGCAGAAGGGAAGAGAGTATGACTGTGGAGGTGGAAATTGAAGTAATATGGACACAAGCCAAGGAATGCTGGCAGCCACCAAAAACTGGAAGAGGCAAGGAATAGATTGTCCTCTAGAGGTTTCCCAGGGAGTATGGCCCTGCCAACCCGTAGATTTTGGTCCAGAGACACTGATTTCACACTTCTGACTCCAAGAGCTGTGAAAGAATACAGTTTTTTCAGTTTTAAAAGACCCAGTTTGTGGTAAATTATTACAGCATCCACCTGAAACTACATTAATACCCTGAAATGAATATTCTGTATCCTACATTTCTTACTTGTTTTCATGGCCATTTCAGAAGCAAAACCTGAATCAGAAATGATCAGGGTCTTAACACATCTGTGTTTGCATCTAGTTTACTGATAGCCTGCTGGAAAAATTAAGTTACCTGGCTGGCTGGCCTGGAGTCAGAGTGAGAAAGAATTGCATTTGCACAACAAAAGATGTGGATACAGGGTAAAATCAAGAATGAGAGCCACTTTTTGCAATCTACCATTCATTCTTAGGTTTAATTTTTTTTTAATTATCTGTATCCCTAGAAAAATAACATTCATGTTCAGATTTTGCCCTTTCTTAATGGCTTAGGTATTATGTTATAATATAAGTCAAAGTTGATTAATTTTAACTACCATTTAAAAAACCTTCAGTAAGATAGCACTAATTGCCATATAATTATACTCTAACTTGCTGGACAAAGATCATTAATGGTTTTTTCAGCTTATATTTTCTATCATTCTCCTACTTACTTTCCCAAGATGCTTTGGGGAACAGACTGAAATACTAAGAAGGTGTTTTTGCCCCACACACCCGTTTAAACATTTGCCTATTGTTGAAAGGACGTGTTTAAAATACCTGATGTTCCAGTTTGTGAATTATTAATATTTTGTAACTACTTTATATTTTCAACTTTTCAAATAAATGTGGAATGCTGAGTAAAGAACAGACATTGTGTTGTCCATTTTGTTCCTTTGGTTTCATTTAAAGTGATTAGAAATATTCTAAGCATGAACTTGATTTGAGTCAGAAACATGAGGTAAAAAAAATGAAGGCTAAAAAATTTAAAGTATCAAACATACACATACATGTTCCTATTGATTTTACATTATTTTATTGATACTGCTATTTATCCTTTTTTATTACTGATATTCATAATGTTCTTTTTAAATTTTAATGATGATGAAATATTACCATTTCCAACAATATCACTTTCTCTATATTTGGTGTTTACTTCTCATTTGATAAATATTCATGAAAAAGAAAAAGTAGTGGTTAATATTGACTGGAAAAATATTTTAGACACATGCTCCATCAGGTCCCCCAAACAGCTGTGCTACTACACCTTCATCCAAAAGCACTTGTCAAGTTCTAGGCCTTTGCAGAGCAAAAGGTGCCAACTCTTGGAGCCTGTGCCAAACTGTGCAGAAGTTGCCTGATGCTGATTCAGATCCAGTTGGAATTATGTTTAAAATCTAAATTCAGTACATTTTTATTTTGGAAATAAAACCACACACTCCTTTCATCTTTTTCTTCATAATATTGCTTTTGAAAGGATATTAACTATATAGAAAAATCACAGAATGATTGTCCTTACTGAGATCATGTTTGCCATTTTGCAGCTTCCAGACCACAAAAATCTCATAATCTTTAGAAAATTGGACCTTACTCTTTCTAACATAATTATCTATCAAACTTTCTCTGGCAAAAGATATAGTACATAGTGTCTTAATTTGCACACATGCAAGCAGTACAAACATTTGAGCTATTGGACAATTTTTAGCTCAGTGGTAATAAGGGAATGTAGTCATACTGGTCAAACTAGTGGTCTAGATAGATGCAGTTTCTATGGGACTAACAAGCAGTGTCAGAATTAAGTAAGTTTAATAAATTAAAGCACGTGCTATGATAGGTCTTTTGATTTACTAAAAAAATTTTTAAAGATCACAGCAAAAGTAAAAAAAAGAATGCTGTTGATGCCTTATAACATGTGTCTTATATTGAGTTAACTATGACAAAATGTAACTTAAGTCATTGTCAGCCAAGCCATATTTGCTATCTTAGGAAAATGAGCAAATTATAAAAATAGAACTGCCATTTATTACAAAAAGTGTATTAAATGTAGCTTGTTCTTATCACCTAGAAAAAAATTGAATAGAAAACATTAATTGAATGGATAATATCTCAAAAATTTAAAACACTGCTTATGAAGAAAATGGAAAATCAAAATATTGATTTGTTTCTCTAGTAAGCATGACATATTTCAGAACTGAAAAATGCAAATTATTATACTTGTTACATTAAGCCTTTTGGCTACTTGTGTGCTGTTATAATAAAATAAAGAAATTCTTACAGAAAAGAATGCATCCACTTCCATTGCCCTCAGTGGAGACTTAATTGTGGTATTTTCCCCTTTCTGAAGTTTCTATGGAATTTTTCAGGTAAGCATTATGGAATTATTTTTTAAAATATTACTGTGCATAAAAATTGTGTACAATATCGTAGGAATATGTAAAAAAGTTAGTATATTTTGTATTACAGAGTAAATGTTGAATAAATGATAATTATTGTTCATTATTTTAAAGGTTACCATTTAATTTCACTAAAAATAAATTTTTTATTAGTCAAATTGGTTGCAGCGGGATACTAACTTTTGATAGTGAATACAGGAACACTGGCATAAAACCTAATCCAGTTCACCTTAACCATCTTAAAATTCAAAAATAAAGTGATAATAAGAGATCCCCTGTATGTTACATGGAAATTGAAAATTATACATAAATATCTGTCTAAAATATTTGATGATTCTCTAGCTTTATGTCCTATAAGCTTATACTCTTTTTGGTTTTCCATTTGCTAGTGTTATGATAATGAGTGACATGATGGTTTGCAATGAATAAAACTGCATTATTAAGTGGATATTTGGAAGATAATTTTAGAGTCAATATTTTAATAATTAGATATAAATTGTTTAGTACTCCTTTTAGATATTCAGTTGATGAAATTTAATACTGATTGATGATAAGCATAGGACCCATACGTTGACCCTTTTTCTTAATTAATATTGGCAAGATAAAAAACATTATCTTCTTCCAATAAATGTAATAATTTATAAAATATTTATAAATAATTTTATAAATAACTATTTATGTACAATATGAAAAGATATTTGTTTGCAAAGAGATGTAGTAATCTCTTTGCAAAAAGATATATTAATGTCTTTGTAAACAAATATCTTTTTATATTCTCTGGTATTTTATAACAAATATATACATGTAAAGTTATTTAATTAAGAAAAAGGAAAGGTGCAAAAATCTTACAGCATCTCTTTTTAAATTATCATGGCCAATTTTAAAATAATTTATAGTAAATTCATGTTTAGACAACATGAGATTAAAGGAAAATTATAATTACAAATTGAATAAATTTATAAGTAGGTGTTTTATGAGTCTAGGTTTTCTTTTATAACAATGTTTCAACATGATAGATCCTTCTACAAAAAGGAGTGAAAGTGCATTGATGTAGCTCCAATAATACTTCTTTACTGACTACATTGCAAATGGCCATTAGATGTTTCTGAGGTTGCCAGTAGATTCTACTAATATTAAAAAGGATCCAAGTTTTCTACACATCAAACATTTTACAAAATGTAGAGCTGGCTAGGGGCCTATAAAGTTATCATTTTGTAGCCTAGTAACATACTCAAAATTAAATGCTAACTAAGGGGAAAATTGCATAATATAAATATATAATAGGCAGAATAAGAGAAGCATGCAGAGAATCACTCTAAAATCTTTTTATGATTTTGTGTCTCCAGAGACACTTTACATTCTCCTTGGTCCTAAAGGAGAGATCCTTCAACTCTTGCTATAGTTCTCCCTCAGCTCGAAATGTGGAGTTGAATTATGATGTGCAATGGTACTTATCTATGAATATCCTAAATCAGAAGGTAAAGAACAGAGAAAAATAAAATTACTAATCCTCTCATCTTCAGGAAGAAGTAAAGAATTGTTTAAATGCAACTGGCAAGAATAAAACCCAAGTCACCTTCTAAGAACAAAAGTTCACTGTCATCAGTATTTGTATGTGACTGAAATAGGGAAGGAAGGTAGAAATAAAACTAGAGGAATTTTCTACTCAACAGAACATCTGCTGTCATCCTTACAAATCAAACTATTTGGGTACATGGAATAGTTTAGCAGTTACTCAAATGAATTAATACCAAATTAAGAAAAACACATCAAAAGGTTGATTGCTGGTAATCAAGACAGATATTGGAAAAAAAGAAATTTGTTTTTTAGTTCAAAAGGGAAGTTTCATTATAATCACAAAGATGCTGGGAGTAGTTCTTAAAACTGGGATCACTAAGAACACAAAATATTATTAGACAATAGAAAGAACTCCACAAATAATAAATTATGTAGTATTTGCATATTAACTTATTTAGCAATTACAACTGCAATTATAAAATACAGTATCTTAAATATAGTGACATCCATATGTTTGTAGAAGAAAATGATGCTTGTGTGTCTTGATATTTTATAATAATTAAACTCCATCTCTTCTCAGTAACAGATATATAATACAACCAAACAAACACATATTCAAATTTAGTTTTAGAAACTGGGAGAAATTCAAAATTTATAATTAATAATTAAACTAATACTAATTTTTAATACATTTAATAATGCTCAAATATGGAGTTTTCATAATGCCCATATGTTTCAGTGTGCAGTTGCTTATTTTTCTGACAATTTTTAAAAAGACAGCTATCCTGCCATGTTGAATCACAGTATTTCATTCATATTAGCTAATCCTAAGAGACACTATCTAATTAGAATCACAAAAGAGTTTTAAAAAATCATATCATTGTTGATATTTTATTAGTATGAAATGGTTTTACTGTTTAATTAATTGGCACACAAATATTTGATATCAAAGGCTCTGTTGCTGGTGTTTGTTACTTAGTTCCTGTATCTTTATGGAAGAAAGCAGTATTTTTGCTTTCTCTTCTCCTAGGCACATAGGATGATTATACTTCTCCACCACCTCGAAGTTAAGCATAGCTATATAACTTACTTTTGTCAATGGAAAATAATCCAATAAAAAGTGAATCAATTACTCATGGATACATACAAGTTAACAGGAGATTCTCCATTCTCTCTTATCTTGTCATGTTGACTGTGGAAAAAAAAGAATTCTACACAGTGGAGACTCTATCAATATGGATTGCTGATATGTCACATAGAGGAGAATTGCCCTGAAAAGACACTCATATTCACAGCTGATGTGGTGAATGAAAAGTAAACATTCATTATTCAACTACAGATTTGGGGACAGGAAAGATTGTTTGTCAGCAAAGTGCAACATAGCTTATCCTGATTAATTGAACTTTCTTTTCCTTAATTCCCACAACTGGATGATATGACTTTCTGCCCACTCCACTGACTAATGTCACACATTTGAAATAATTCTATGTATGTAGAGAGGAGGTATTAGGGAAACTACTTTTAAAACTCTCAGAAATATCCTGCAGTACTTACCACTTTGACGAACATCACCCAAGTGACAGATGTAATGCTAAGTTATTTATCAACAGTAATTATGAGATCAGTCCTTGTTTTCAAGTAACATGTTTTAGAGGCAAAACCAACAAAAATACAAATGAATTGGTTTATTTAAATGTAATCATCCCTTTAATGGAAATACATACAAAAAGAGTGAAAACCAAACAGAAAGAAATCGAGTCTCCGCCTGAGATAGTTAAGAAAACCTTTGCAGAGAAAGAGTATATTTAGTGGCTGAAAACAAAAGTCTGAGCATATTCTAAGCAAGGAGATTAGCATATACAAAGGCTGGGTGATGTATGAGCTCAGGATAAGTTCGTCAAATATTTCCAAGTATAACATAGAAAAGGTATTGGAATAGATAAAATTGAACAGTTCAACCTGGTCGTATAGGAATAAGTCATACAGTCTATGTGAAGGGCTTTATATATTAGTATTTTAAAAAAGCTTTGAAAGAACATGGAGCAAAAATTGAAACGATAAGTTTACATTTTAGAAAAAAACACTACAGTTTAGCATTGATTGCAATAAAGTTAACTAAAAGAAAATATTATGAAACAGCAAGAAAATACAGTTATAGAAATGCAAAGCATTAGAGACATAGAAAAAGGAATAAATTGAATAATGTTTTAGATAGAAAAAATAGATCTTGGTGACTAGATTTGGGAATGAGGAAGCTCAAGAAAACTAGAGTCTCCAAGGTTTCAAGTTGGCGGACTAGCATGTGAAACTATTGACAGAGATGGGGGATTTAAAAAGAAAACCTGTTTTGAGACACGATGAGTTCAGTTAGGGACAGACTGAAATTCTATTTATGTTGCATTTGGGTATAGATGTCTAGCAAGAGCTCAAAATAGAATTTTAGATCACTGACTTACTCTACTTTGATACAACTGTATGAATCAAATTAGTTAAAGAAAATGTATAGATTGTTTAAAGACAAGTGAGGATTAAATAGAAGGTAATTAAGGTGATAGTAAAAATAACTTTAAAATCTTCTGTTTTTTTTTTCCTCTGCTTGAATCCCTGGCTTGTTTCCCTAGTTTTACTGTAAAGAATGCCTATTTTATCATTCTCTAGTGCCTAAATTTTGTAAAATCAAGGACATCTCTTTATTTATATTTTACCATCTACAGAAGTTATAATAATGTTTATAGTTAGGTATATCAATAAATTTTGGCCCAGAAATTCGCCTTTAGTGGAGCTAGCTAAACATGTTGGCACCAGGATTGCTAGCCTAACAATTTAACTTAGCCAGCCACTGGGTACCTTAAATTTCTTAGCTGTTGAATGTATAAATGTGAGACTTAGTCATGTGATCACGATTATGTAGGAAGGATGCATACTTCCTACATAATGGAAGGGGCTGACCATTGTCCTACTTTGTTCTGATATGCTTTTCTATCATCTTTGCAAAGCTGAGACAATCTGAAAAAGAAAGTATACCTTTTAGTATTTCCTTTTGGAACGGAATTTCTGAGTCTTTAACAGCTTGGTTTAACAATACACTTGGCCTCACAAACAAGAAAGATAATTTATTTGTTTTCTCTGTGGTGATAAGATCAAAGAAAAGAATTTATCAAGAGATCAATGCCCATAGCCAAGCTTCAGAACCTTTATAGAATCTGTCACATCTCAGTCAACAAAGTACCCCAGAAGGACTCTGTGAAGTAAAATCACATATGTTCATGGAGACACAAGCCTATTCATTCATATTGCTGAGTAATAAATGAATGTATCATAAGTCAGATTGTAACTGAGTTCTGTACTTGCACTCATATCCTGATAAATATTTATCTGTCCTTAAGTTTTACTGTTTAGGATTCTCCACTGAAGCTCCATTCTTACTTTACCTATACCACCATATCAACTACATGATTTCAGTGAGGCTAGCTGCCAGTCTAGAATCACTGCTCAATCTTTTGGACTTTTCCTGCTTGCCTTCCATGCCCTTGGTTATATTGGTATTGGATTTTGATTAGCAACTTTCACTTATGGTAATAATGACAGGTCTTATATTTATACCTGTAAACCAGTTTTTAGTCTCAAAGCTCTATTTGGAAGCACACCCTTCTGTTCTGCCTCTAAAACCTTGACATTATTCTCAAATCAGACCCCTGGATATGTTTGCATTCTAGTTTTAATCCGTGTACCAACTGCCATAAAACATTATGCTGTACATTCAGGAGGATTTGGCATATAGTTTCCTGATGTTTATTAATTCAAGAGGTTTGTACCAAGTGAAGAGACAAGGATTTTTTGAAAAATCAAGAATCTGTAGGAAACTAGACAAGTAAATGAGTTAATATGACTTTGTTTCAGAATAAGTTTACCGAGAGAACTATTTACTCATGTATGAAATAATAATAGCACCACAAATGAAATAACATTAAACTGACAAGGGATTTTTTTATTGACCAGTAAGTCTGTATTGTAAAGATTACCAGACGATTAAAATGACTTTTGTAATCTTAAGAAAGGACAACTAGAAACATGACTGGTGTAATTTAATATGATGTAAGATGACATTTATTTATAAATATTCTGAACCGCAGCATGCTTACTATTTCCAACTCAAGACTTCAAACATACATAGCTAATTTGGATTCATTTCTGTTGGTTCGTTTCAATTTGGCTTTAAGCACTTCTCTTTTAGTCTTGATTGTATTTATGTTTAAGCAGTTTGTCATTTACATGATTTACTAGGAAATTTATGTTTTATCAGAATACAGCATGAATTAGGTTTTATCTCATATAATCAGTTTTAAAATGAGTTGCACTTTCTTTGCTTATTTTCTACTATGTGCTTCTTCTCATAATATTATAAATCTAAGGCAAACTGTACCTGTTTTACAAATATGCTGGTAAAATATATATTTGTATATATATTTTACCTATCCAGAGACTTTTAGCAATATTCTGATGTAAAGATTTCAGAATAACTGCGAAGTTAGTTGGAAATGCACAGGAATCTTGAGATATGATAAAATATAAAATATTTACTGAATGCCAATATATTAACTTCTTCATAAGTGTCATGCTTATGAAATAAAACTCCATATAAAATAGAAATTTACAAAGTTGACAATAACGTTAAATCAATAATAAATATTATAAACGAATAAACATGTTAAACCAATACATAATAGAATAGGAAACTAGAAAACACTTTTAGGATGCCAACCATGTATAGGTATATTAGGTGCAACTTACTAATTCACAGTAGTGCATTTGATACAAGGATAGAAAAAAAATAGTGAAATGGAAAAGACCTTGAAATGGATGTGCAGGGATAGGGGTTCTGCGCTGATCTCTGTCACTAATGATCTCAATTAACTTGAGCAAGTCACTTAATCTCATAGGCTTTTTAGTTTAAAGATAAGTTCATTTCTTGGTCAGTTTTCCTCTTCTTATATGTTGAATTGTGCCCTCCCTTTCAATTTACTGTTGAAGCCCTAACCCTCAGGACCTCAGAATGTGCTGGTAGCTGGGCATGGTGGTTCATGCCTGTAATCCCTGCTACTCAAGGCTAAGAAAAGAGGATTGCTTGAGGCCAAGAGTGGCAGCCCAGACCAGCCTAGACAACATAGAGAGACTTCGTCTCTAAGAAAATTTTTGAAAATAAATCTAGCATGACAGGGAGGACCTGTAGCCCCAACTAATCAGGAGACTGAAGTGGGAGAATGGCTTGAGCTAAGGAGTTCAGGGTAGCAGTGAGCTAAGATCATTCCACTGCATTCTGGCCAACAGAGTAAGACCTCATCTCTTAAAAACTGCAAAACAAACAAATAAACAAAAAACAACAGGAGAGAAATGAGAGAAGAGAAGAGGGAAGGAGAGGAGAGGAGAGGAGAACGGAGGAGAGGAGAGGGGAGGGGAGGTGAGGAGAGGGGAGGGGAAGGGAGGAGGGGGGAGGGGAGGGGAGGAGGGGGGAGGGGAGGGGAGGAGGGGGGAGGGGAGGGGAGGAGGGGGGAGGGGAGGGGAGGAGGGGGGAGGGGAGGGGGAGGGGAGGGGAGGGGGGAGGGGAGGGGAAGGGAGGGGAGAGGACAGAAGAGAGACGAAAGGAGAGGAGAAGTGAGGAGAAGAGAGGAGAGGAGAGGAGAGGACATGAGAGGAGAGGAGAGGGAGAGAGGGGAGAGGGGAGAGGGGAGAGAGGAAAGAGGAGAGGAGAGAGATGAGAGGGGAGAGTGGAGAGGGGAGAGAGGAGAGAGGAGAGGAGAAAGATGAGAGAGGAGATGAGAGCAGAGAAGAGAGGACAGGAGAGGAGAGGGGAAGAGGGGAGGGGAGAGGAGGGGAGAAGAGGGGAGGGGAGGGGAGGAAAGGGAGAGGAGAATGGGGCTGTATTTGGAAATAGGGTCTTTAAAGAGATAATGACATTAAAATGGGGTAATTAGAGTGAGCCTTATTCTGATATGATTTGGCTCATTTCTAAGGAGAGGAGTTTAGGACAGTGTGTGGGTGTGTGTGTGTGA
The DNA here is from genome assembly GCF_028885625.2 of Pongo pygmaeus. Taxonomy (NCBI): domain Eukaryota; kingdom Metazoa; phylum Chordata; class Mammalia; order Primates; family Hominidae; genus Pongo; species Pongo pygmaeus. The sequence goes on along the minus strand of NC_085930.1, from coordinate 11,985,287 downwards.
GAGAGAGAGAGAGAGAATAGACACATGAGTGTACAGAGAGACAACTATATGAACACAAGGCAAGAAGGTAGCCATCTGAGAGTCAATAAGAGAGAATTCAGAAAAAAACCAAGTCTGCCAACGCCTTGATCTTGCACTTCTATCCTTACAGAACTGTGAAAAAAAAAAAATATATATATATATATATACACATACATAAATTTTTCAAGCCACCCTGACTGTGGTATTTTTTTGGCAGTCCTAGCACACTAATATACCTGTAGCACACTAATATACATTCTGTGATCCTTAGAAATATGTAATCAAATATCCTTTGAATTATATCTATTAATTAGGTTTGGTCATAGGAAGTGACATAGTGAAGATTAAGTTTATTGCTATAAATGCAAATGACTTACAGAAAAACAAACTAAAGACATTTAATTTGGTCCACAATTAACAAAACCCAGCAGCACATATGCCTCCTTAATCTTACATTCTTACCCTAAAGGATATACAGATGATCAAAATCTACAAGACCTCTTCTTTTTTCAATAGAAAAAAGAATATGTATGGGAATCTTCACAAATTATAATCATAATAATATTCTAATGTCTATTGTAGTAAATAATCATATGTCACTATGATTCTTTTTTCAATTTTTGGAGACAAAGTCTTGCTCTTGTCACCCAATCTGGAGTGCAGTGGTGCAATCTCGGCTCACTGTAACCTCCAGGGTTCAAACGGTTCTCCTGCCTCAGCCTCCCAAGTAGCCGGGATTACAGGAGCCCACCACCATGCCCAGCAAATTTTTGTATTTTGTAGAGATGGGGTTTTTCCATGTTGGCCAGGTTGGTCTCAAACATCTGACCTCAAGTGATCTACCCACCTTAGCCTTCCACTATAATTTTAAATAATGGTAAGACATATGACCTCTACTGTGATTATTTCATCATCAACAATTATCTCTACTGTGTGACATGACTGCTTCAGATGCTTTCTCTGATATGTTTAGGTTAAAAATGTAGAATACTCTTTTAGAAATGTTTATTTACTTTATTACTAAGTATCGCACACAAATGAACAATTGCAGAATAGAATTTAAAACACATTGACTATATTAGTCAGCATTACTCAGGAAAACAGAAACTATATTAGTTATTTTAGCTGAGGGGATTTAATTGTAGAGAATGGTTAAATTCCTTAAATTTTATGTGCGAGGAGACTAACAATAACAGGGGACCCTGAAGTAACATAAAGACAACAATTACAGGAACAGTTTTACACTGTTGGTGGGACTGTAAACTAGTTCAACCATTGTGGAAGTCAGTGTGGTGATTCCTCAGGGATCTAGAACTAGAAATACCATTTGACCCTGCCATCCCATTACTGGGTATATACTCAAAGGATTATAAATCATGCTGCTATAAAGACACATGCACATGTATGTTTATTGCAGCACTATTCACAATAGCAAAGACTTGGAACCAACCCAAATGTCCAACAATAATAGACTGGATTAAGAAAATGTGGCACATATCCACCATGGAATACTATGCAGCCACAGAAAAGGATGAGTTCATGTCCTTTGTAGGGACATGGATAAAATTGGAAACCATCATTCTCAGCAAACTATCAGAAGGACAAAAAACCAAACACCACATGTTCTCACTCATAGGTGGGAATTGAACAATGAGAACACTTGGACACAGGAAGGGGAACATCACACACTGGGGACTGTTGTAGGGGGTGGGAGGAGCGGGGAGGGATAGCATTAGGAGATATACCTAATGTTAAATGACGAGTTAATGGGTGCAGCACACCAACATGGCACATGTAAACATATGTAACAAACCTGCACGTTGCGCACATGCACCCTAAAACTTAAAAGTATAATAAAAATAAAAATAAAAATAAAAATAAAAACCAGCTACAGGAAAGAGCTACCCATTCTAGGCCTGGATGAACAAAGAGTAAAAGTTAGAGTACTAGAATCTACCTACAAGTTTAAACAAACAGCTGAATGGAACTAACTGTGATCCAGATTTCTCATAAGGGGGATGCTACTGGTATCAATGACTGCTGGTCTCAATAGGCTAGATGCTACTGGTATCAGTGAGGTGGAGATAGGGTGCACTGAAGCTGGTCCTTTAAGTAAGAATAGAGGCTAAGTTTGTAACTGAAATAATAGCCTAAAAACTAATACATAAACCAAATTTTAACAGCTGTTTGAATGTTGTCCTATTTCATTCAGATTATTAGGTTTACTTGTTTTTCTGAGTTTTTAAAAAATACACATTTATAGAAAATAAAATGAGAAAACAACTATTTCACACTTTTAATTATGTTGTCTCTCTCTCTATATACATATATATTTATTATTTTGGGTATATATATACATATATATATTTGTTATTTTGGGTATGCAATTCAACATAATAAATAGTTTATATAACCAACTATTTAAAATGGCCCCAAAATATTATTAAAATTATTTTTGTATCACCCATTTATGAAACTGAAACATGTCTGCAAAACATGCTCGAAGTTTGGAGAATGACAAGTTGAAAAAAATTCAAATTTATTTCTGGAAATCTTACTACTTCCGGTGTATAAGAGTTCATTTACTGATGTTAGCAGCAGCAGTCTGGGTGATTTAATTTCTCATAGAAGTATGAGGTGTTTATCTCACCTTAACATAAGTAATCTGGCCCAGATAAAATTGTATGAGAACTGTTCAATTGTAATTTCACCTAAAAAGAAAAAACACACACAAACATAAAACCGGAAACCAGCCGTGAGATTGTACTAACTTGACAGAACTACTACATCATACAACAATCTCACTTCTAGGTGTAATCCAAAATAAATGAAATCAGTGTGTTGAAGAGTTATCTATATCCCCATGTTTATTGCACCACTATTTAGAATAGTTAAACTATGAAATCAACCTAAGTGTGCATCGACAGATGAATGAATAAAGAAAAAGTGGTACATATACACTGTGATGGTTAATAGTGAGTGTCAACTTGATTGGACTGAGGACACAAGTATTGATCCTGGGTGTGTCTGTGAGGGTGTTTCCAAAGGAGATTAACATTTGAGTCAGTGGGCTAGGGAAGGCAAACCCACCCTTAATCTGGTAGACATAATATAATCAGCTGCCAGTGAATATAAAGCAGGCAGAAAAACGTGAAAATGTGGGACTGGCTTAGCCTCTCAGCCTACATCTTTCTCCCATGATACTTCCTGCCCTCGAACTTTGGACTCCAAGTTCTTTAGTTTTGAGACTTGAACTGGTTTTCCTGCTTCTCAAGCTTGCAGAAAGCCTGTTGTGGCAGCTTGTGATCATGTAAATTAATACTTAATAAACTCCTTTATGTATCTATCCTATTAGTTCTGTCCCTCTGGAGAACCCTGACTAATACATACACAATTGAATATTATTCAGACTTCTAAAAGAAATTCTACCCATTTTTAAAACTAGATGTGCCTTTCATTACTGAGATTTAAGGGTCCTTTATATATTGTGGCTAGCAGATACAAGTCTTTTCTAAGACCTATAGTTTTCAGATATATTCTCCAATCCTGTGGTTGTTTATTTGACTTTGACGATGATATCTTTTTGAAGCATAAAGGTTTTTGATTTTGATAAATCCAATTTATCTATTCTCTCTTTTGTTGCTTATTCTTTAAGTGTAATAGTTAAGAACTCACTGACAATCCAAGGCCATGAAAATTTACTCGTATGTTTATTAAAGTTTTTAATAGTGTCCTTCAAAAATTCATGTCCACCTGCAATCTGTGAATATGCGCCCATTGGGAAATAGGGTCTTTTCATTTAGAATCAAATTAATATGAAGTCATACAGGATTTGGGTGGCCCTAAATTCAATATGACTGGTCTCTTATAAAAAGAGGCACAGTTGGACACAAATACACATGGAGGGTAAGTGGGCATGTGATAATGAAGGCATAAATTAGAGTTAGGCTGCCACAAACCAAGAAATGCTGAAGATTTCCAGCAACCACTGAAAGCTATGAACAGGCGAGGGAGAATTCTATTCTCCCTCCTTCCAGCCTCCTGGTCTTCTTATTGCTACTTGCTTTTTTATTTATTTAGTGATTATCTGGATTATATTAATAAAAGTTAACCACCAACACAAACACACAATATTCACTCTCTGCTTCTGCTCGTGAGTGAGCAGTCCTTTGGATATTCCCACAGTCACTCTAAACTCTGGGGCGACAGTGCTTAGCTCTTTTTTCTGGACCACATACAGCTGTTAAACTCCACTAATTGCCTGCTGGTTTCCCCATTGTTTTCAACATTCCACTGGGGCATGAGTGGCTCTACAAACTAATCCTATATAACTTTGTCTCCTTTGAAAGAATGGCTTTTGAGATCAGTGTTTGCTATTCTGATTCAAGGAGGGTTTTTCCTAGATGCTTTTTTTTTTTTGATTTGTTTTGTTTTGTTTTATTGAGACAGGGTCTAGCTCTGTTGCCCAGGCTGGAGTACGGTGACACAATCAGTGCTCACTGCAGCCTTGACCTCCCAGTCTCGAGAGATCCTCCCACCTCAGCCTTCTGAGTAGCTGAGACTACAGCTGAGACTACCACCATGCTCAGCTAATTTTTTGTTTTTATTTTTGTAGAGATGAAGTCTCACGATATTCCCAGCCTGGGTTCGAACTCTTGAGTTCAAGCAATCCTCCCCACCTCAGTCTTCCATAGTATTGGAATTACAGGTGTGAGCCACTGCACCCAGCCTCTGCTAGCTGTTTTATTCCAAGTTTTTCTACTGTAAACTGGCTGGGCTACAGTTTAACCTCTGTCTTTTATCTACCCACAAAAGCCTCTCACCACTCAGGTACTGTTCTTGAGAGCATTGTTAGTTTTGAACTTATCTGTTGCAAATAAAGTCAGGTGTTCTGGGTAGAAATTAGAGGCTGGTTTTATAGTCTGTTTCCTCCCTCAGGCAAAATTTCTGATCCAGGGCTCATGAGCTCTAGGTGGGGACAACAGCATGCTTCTCTCTGAGTAATACCCAGATTTAAAAGCTGAGTGTTCAGTGAGTAGAAGTGGGCAGGAGGCATTTTTTCAGCTTGCTTGTCCTGTAGAGGAACTACTACCTCATGTGCTGGCAAGAGTGATCAGCACCCTAGTATCGTCAGCACACTGGGACCAATGTACAGCACCTATTCCATGGGAGGACTTATCAAAAGGAGGAAGTTCCCACCATTCAACTACACTCAGCTGTAATTTAACTTCAATGCAGGCAGGATATTAACCACTGACTTCCTCCTCTTTCCAAAAGGAAAGGCTTTAGTTGAAAGCTAAAGAAGGAAGGAAAACTGTATTCTTAGCTATGTTAAAAGATAAACTGAATCATTGCACTAGCAGAGACATGGAGTCAACCCAGGTGCCCATCAACAGTGGACTGGATTTAAAAAACGCAGTACATATATAGCACAGAATACTACACAGTCATAACAAAGAATGGAATCATATCCTTGCAGCAACATGGATGCAGCTGGAAACCATTATTCTAGGCAAATGAATGCAGATACAGAAAACTAAATACTCCATGTTCTCACTTGTAAGTGAGAGCTAAACCTTGGGTACACATGATCATAAAAAGGGAAACAATAGACACTGCGGAATACAAGAAGGCAAGGGAGGGAGAGTGGTAAGGTTGAAGACAACATACCCTTTGGGTACTATGCTTACTGAGTGCCAAATTCATTCATACTACAAACCTCAACATCGTGCAATATATCTTTGTAATAAACCTACACATGTAGCCTCTGATTCTAAAATAAAAGTTGTAAAAAGAAAAAAGATAAACTGAGGCACTTTAAAATAGTAAATACTTTGAATATTCAGTGATTCACAATTCAGGCAGCTCCAGAGCTGAAGCGGCTGAAAGAGCACTAGGGGGAAGCTTTTTCAGGGTGAATGCAGAAGCAAGGAAAAGGAAATATGTGATTGGCTACACTGAAGCGGCAGCCTTATTGGGATCATTCTAGGGGAAGATCTCTAGTTGGAGGTAATTTGGCAGTTTCTGATTGGTCAAGCTTAAGTTTCCTTTTACCGCCAGCACTGAGTTGGGTGTGGTTTGCTAGGGAAAATTGATTTTACCAAATTTTAAACTAGAAAAAGGAAAGTTACTTTTCACTGAGTCAAGATGTTAGGAACTTCCATATGAACCTCTAATTTCAGGCCTGTTCTTTGAAAAGCAAAAGAAGAACACTGCAAACAACAGTTTCAAAATTTACAACATAGATATAAAGCAGTCTTTAGAAGTCTACTGGTAGAAAAGTAATTATCTCTAAAACTGTGCTAAATAGGGTATACCACACTATTTCCTTCTTAAAATAGATTGCATCTCTTGATTCTTATAAAAGTCTACCTTCAACTTAATCTCACCATTGCAAGTATTTTTATTTCAATGTCGTTATAGAAGAAATTTCTGAAAAGAACTATAGAAGGTATTTGATTTTCCACTTTTATTTGGAAACATGTCTACTGGATGAACTAAATCAATGTTTTTACACAACAATTATTTATATTTGTGCTTATTCCCTCTTTCTCTCTGTTTCTCTCTCTTAAAATTTTGTTTGATGAGTATGAGGACCAATATTGAAATCAATCAAACAACAAAAATAAATCTATTCCAAGGCAGGTAGAAAAACACATTTGCTTTATCATTTCTTCACTAAAAACACCCCTTGGATTGTAACTAGTATCTTTTTCAAAGAAAGAGATTTGTAAAATAGTTCTTTCGGAGTATATTACCTGAAACTCAACACACTTACTAGAAACACAGCACTATATTATAGACACAATGTGTTTTTTAGTATATGACAACAATAAAGTATTATCAGGAAGTACGTGTATCACCATATTAACTGATTGATTGAAATAAATGTGCCACAGTTTATTTAATATATATTTATATTTAGTATCTGTAACTTGTGAATAAAAAATAAGCACTCTGGGTGTCAAAGCTTAGAATGTCAACAATACCATCTTTTGTGCTTTTTGGAGTGCTTTCAAAATGTTGTGTTCTAAGAGTTAGCTTAGAGACTAGAAGGTGAGAGAAAGTAATATAGGCTAGGTATACTTCATGACCAAAAATCACTGATATTTTGGTCTTTTTTGCAGTGTGGAACTACACATGAGAAAAAAAAAGAAAAGAAATTTTAAAGGCAGAGACTGTGTGTGAACGCACGCATGTGTGTGTGCATGTTTTGATGTAATTTTTTTTTATTTTCTCATTTTCCATACAGCATCTAGTAGATTATCTTGTTAAATGTAGTTCATAGCCGGGTGTGGTGGCTCACGCCTGTAATACCAGCACTTTGGGAGGCAGAGACGGGTGGACCACTTGAGGTCAGGAGTTTGAGACCAGCCTGGCCAACATGGTGAACCCTGTTCCTAGTAAAAATACAAAAATTAGCCGGGCGTGATGGCAGACGCCTGTAATCCCAGCTGCTCGGGAGGCTGAGGCAGGAGATTTGTGATTGTGCCACTGCACTCCAGTATGGGCAAATGGGCAACAGAGCGAGAGTCCATCTCAAAAACAAACAAACAAACAAACAAAAAAAATGTAGCTTATAACCAGATTTCTGACCAAATAAAACAGCAAGAGGAAATGTTTGGTCACTCATATGCCAAAGAGTAATGTAAGGAAAAAGATAAATGAAGGAGGGAGAAGAGAAAAAAAAAGAAAAAGAAAAAATATTTTTTTTTTTTTCAAAAAAAAGCAAGCAAAGTAGAAGAAGGGAAGAAAAGGATGGAAAGTGTTAAAAAGGGAGGAAGAGACAGAAAAATAAAGTGAAAAAGTAAGATGGATGAAAATTTTTCTCTCTTTTTCTTTCTTTATTTTTTTTTTGGCTTTCAAGTCAAATTGTGACAATGGATATCTATGTAATTGACTCTCATGGCTCAGAGGTAGATTGGATTCATAGACATGAGTGTTACCCCAGGGGCTGTGTCCCTCTGCTTTAATAGTGATCCACAGTTATTTCTCTAGAGAAAATTTGCTTAAGTATATTCTCACAATGACACCATTCACTTTTGTTACCCCTGAGCTAGGAAGTAGTTATGTAAATCATTTCTTTACGCATTATTTTGGAGAAAAGTTAGGTGGGTGATGGGGCATATGTAATCTATAATTAACTAATGTTGAAATAATTTAATTTTTGTCAGTGGCTACTATTCTTACTTTGGAAGCATTTGAGTTTAAATACAAAAAGATTAAAAATTATATTGGTTAGGAACACATCAATGAAGTTTCAGTCATCAAAACAGCATAAGAATTACCGAAAAAAGGTTGACCATTCTATATTGAGCTATATGTGCTTATCAATAAACTTGAAGTCTGGTACAAGAGTACTTCTCAGTTTAAGCATTTAATAATGAGTTTTTCCAGTAAATATTTATGAGGATTTTTTTTTTACTTATTCTAAAAAATATAAAAATTTCTTTAAGATAATAAATAGCCATAAGAATTTTCCTTTAACTTTTTATCACAATCAGGTGTGGAAGCTTATCTACAGTGTATTAAAAAAACTTTCAAAAACAAGTGTCCCATTTTAAAACAATACTGAAAATTAAGGTCTTAGAAATTTAATATTGCTGTTCTTTTACATCACAATGTTGATTGATTTTATCTTGATGAACTAAGTCATTTTTGTTTTTCTAATAAGACTTATCAATTGCCTTTGCATTTTAAAATTTTATATTGAAAAAATAGTATAGAGTAAACCATATTACTGTTAATTAACTTAAAAATGTAGTCTATACAACTACGGGAAATAAAATGGGAAGCTTTGTTAGTTAAGAAGCTTTGTTAGTTAAGATAGTGCTTTTTAAAGGAAAATATTCATGCATCCATTTTTATATTGAGCTTTGAAAAACTCCAAATATTTTACAATTCTAGCAGGAGACACAGTTAGGTTTAATGGTTAAGAGGCCAGAGAAACTTGGATCTGAATCCTGACTCAGCTATATGGTTTTATTGCCTTTTACATAATATCACTGAACCTCAGTATAATCATAATTTTAACCCACGTAGAGAACACTAATAAGAGTGAAATAAATTGATAATGGTTAATGAATAATTATTAGATGCCATTTGGATTTTAAGCAATTTATATAATATTTTAAATAAAATTTTTATTGTAGAATAATTTTAAGTTTACAGAAATTTTGCAAAGGTATTGCAAAGTTTCTAATATATGCCACATCTAATGTCTTATTATTATACGTTAGTATAGTATGTCATTAATATCACACATTAGTGTGATACAATTAATGAACCAATATGGATACGTGATTATTTACTAACATTCATACTTTACTCATTTTTTTTAAGCTATCCTTTTCTCTTCCAGAATCCCATCCAGGACAACACATTACATATAGTAAAACTGTCTCCTTAGCTGTGAAACTTTCTCAGAGTCTTTCCTTTTTGATGACCCTAACAGTTTTGAGGGTTACCGGTCAGGCATTTGTAGATAATCCTCAAATGGAATTTGTCTGATATTTTTCCCAGGACTAGATGAAACTAACGGATTTAGGGAAGGAAGACCACAGAGTGGGATACCCATCACATCATATCAGGGGTGTATATATCAACATGACTAATCTCTGTTTATGTTAACCTTAATCATGTGGCTATGGTAGTGTTTGTCAGTTTTCTCCAGTGTAAAGTGACTTCCCCAACTTTTTCATGCTTCATTTACCCATGCTTTGGAAGAAAGTCACTATATGTAGCTCACTCTTCTGGAGTGAGGAGTTATGGTTCACCTCCTTAAAGACAGAATATCCATGTAAATTACTTGGAATTTTGCATATGTATTTATTCTTACCATTTGTTTATTTAATAATATATTTATATCAGGGTAAATTCATGGGTTTTTTTTCTTTACACATTGCCATCTAATTCAAAATTATTTACATTGTTGCTCAGTGTTTTAGCTATGGTTATTAGAAATTCTTTATAGAAGCTTCTGTGTCCCTTTGACATAACCTGCTCATCAAGGGTTGTTCATTTGTTTATTTTCAGCACTTTCTTACTTTCTGCACTACTAGATGCTCCAGATTCATCATGTATATTTCTTGTTTCAGTAGCATTAGTCCTTTCTCCAAGGAGCACTTGTTTCTTTATTGTAGAATAATATTAGAAACCAAGAACTGTGTAGGTTTACATAAAATTAATGAGAGTTACTTTTAATAAATTTTTGAAATGTAAAGAATCATATATGTAAAGAACGTCATTCAACTTTGTATCTTCATGGCATACTGTAAATTTTAGTCAATTACAAAAGAAAAAATGTATATATTCCCCCAAATATGTATTTGTGTATCTCAATTGTGTATACAGTATATAATTTTAAAAATATACATAGAAGATACATTAACTATTTTGCATATACTAATATATTATAAATTATATTAGTTATATATGAGTATTATACATGTGATTACACACATATACAAAATGGACAATTTTAATAATTTAAATATAATGTAACTATCTGCATTAATTTATTAAGCAAACAAGTTTAGAAAAAAATGTAATAAACATAAGATATGGTCTGAATATTTGTGTCCCTCCAAAATTCTTCTGTTTAAACCTAACCTCAAAGGCAATGCTATTAAGATGTGATGCTTTAAGATTTGATTAGATGTTGAGTGCACTATCTTTATAAATGGGATTAGTGGCCTTATAAGAGAGACCTGAGCCAGGCGCAGTGGCTCATGCCTGTAATCCCAGCACCTTGGGAAGCCAAGGCAGGCAGATCACTTGAGGTGAGGAGTTCGAGACCAGCCTGGACAACATGGAGAAACCACGTCACTACTAAAAATACAAAAATTAGCTGGGAATGGTGGCAGGCACCTGTAATCTCAGATACTAGAGAGGCTGAGGCAGGAGAATTGTTTGAACCCAGGAGGCAGAGGTTGCAGTTAGCCGAGATTGCGCCACTGTTCTACAGCCTGGGCAACAGAGCAGGACTCCATCTCGAAAAAAAAAAAAAAAAAAATTGTTTAAGGGAGCTTATTCACCTCTTCTACCATATGAGGTACATAGAAGACACCATCCACGAGGTACAGATCCTCACCAGACATAAAATCTGCTGGGTTCTTGATCTTGGATTTCCCAGCCGGCAGGACTGTGAGCAATAAATTTCTGTTGTATATATTACCCAATCTGTAGTATTTTGTTATAGCAGCCAGAACAGACTAAGACAGCATATAGTATATTGTTAAAAACACACTTACTTAAATGAAAGTATCCTTTGCCATGTTTAATCAAATTATTGCTAAATAAATAAATACATCAAATTGATTGATAGAAGTTATCTTACTGGAGAAAAGTTAGAATCCCAGGTCCTCTTTAGGGATAAATGTTATTCTTTTAATCCTTTCTTATCATCTATTTTTCAAAGTGCTTAGGTATTGTGAATGACGTGGAATTACACAAAGACAATAAATGCAAGGGAAAAATAGTTCAAAGAAACATCTGTATTGATACAATCACAAAACTGAAGGTCATTAAAAAAATATTGCCTTTTCATCCCAAGTTAACCATTGCTTGTAACAGTCAGAATACTTGACTATCACATATGCAGATGATATCTGAAAAGTAAATTTAAAAATTAATTATTTCTGTTGGTCCCCTCTAAGTTCAGTATTTTTCCTGGGCTGCATTCAAGATTTGAAAAGCAATAACTGAGAAGGAAGCGCTACAAACTTGCCTCAGGCTGGTCCCACACACAGAATTACCATAACCATTTTCACTTTTTTTTTTTAACTAGCCATTTCGAGAAAAGAACAAATAAGCAAAATTTCATCAGTCAAAAGATTTATTGAGTTGTATGAAGACATCCTCTCTTCATGCTTCCACTCAACCCCAAGCTTAAAGCATAAACATATTTTATTTTACTCTATATACTTTATTCCATCATACTTACTTTCCAAAAAAAAAAGCCATTGCATATTTGTCGCAGAGTAGAACAAATTTAGTTATGTTTTTAAGTTATTAAAAATTGTCTAATATATTCTACTACTTATAAATATGTAAAATACATTATTTCTGTGATGAAATTTCTGTGTTTGAAATTTGTCACGAATTCAGACAGTGAAAGTCACAATACTCTTGAGGTAGGATAAGCGGTCAAGGGAGTAACTATGTCCTCGGGACATGACAGCCGTGGGACTGTACAGTCAACACAATAAGCCCCACTATTTGCACTGTCGTCAAGGTTATTCAAGCAGAGCTATCTCCAGTAGAGAATTTTCCCTATAGAGAGCATGTATATTTTGATTTTACCTGTGTTCAGACTGACTCTTTGCTCATTATAATAGTAAAATCACAACCTTAGGTGGAGATTTAAGATGCTAATGAGAAATGTGATATATGAACAAGCATGCACAGTTACTTCACATGTGTGCCCAGAGGACCACCCAGAACATCCCTAGTATAACAACTCTCCCCACACCCTCATGAATAATCATGTAGGACTCCCATAAAGGGAGTCTCCCTCATATTAGTTTTTCTTGTCTCATTCTAACGAACAGACCACACTAAATTCTCTCTCTCTCAGGGTGCATTGTCTATTCTGTTCTTAACTTTCAAAATATTCTTTTTCCTTTGCCATAAATTGCTCTGTGCTGCATTTCCTTTGCTGTGTAGCTCTTGTTTAAATTATTTTAAACTAAGAAGTCAAGAACCAAGGTCTCACAACAGCTGTCAACACTCTGACATATTGATATTCCTGATTGCAAGATCCACAAAATGTCTCTGAAATTGAAATAAAAATATTCATATGATTACTGGTAGCTACATGATATGGTTTTGCTCTGTGTCCCCACCCAAATCTCATATTTTAGCTCCCATAATTCCTACATTTTGTGGGAGGGTCTTGGTGGGAGATGACTGAATCATGGGAGTGGGTCTTTCTCGTGCTGTTCTCATGATAGAGAATGGGTCTCACTAGATCTGATGGTTTAAAAAAAGATGGGAGTTTCTCTGCACAAGCTCTCTTTTTGCGTGCTGCCATCCGTGTAAGATGTAACTTGCTGCTCCTCACCTTCCACTATGATTGTGAGGCCTTCCCCATAATGTTGAACTGTAAGTCCGATTAAACCTTTTTCTTTTATAAATGCCCAGTCTTGGGTATGTCTTTATCAGTAGCATGAAAACAGGCTAATACACTACATAATGTGGTACAGGTATCCACAAATGTAGAGGAAAGTACATTTTGCATGATTTATTTAAATTGGTTGTATGAGCATAATAAAATTTGCTACCGTTTTTAATAATGGCCAAAATTTAACCATATGACTATAAATTTTATTATCTAATATTTTTTAGAAAGTAAATGTACAACTTACCTTTTTGTTTTGTCTAGATTGCTTTTTAAATTGATGCATATTTACATAGTCTCAGGGTATGTGTGATAATTTAATACATTAATATAATTTGTAAAGATCAAATCAGTGTACTTGAGTATTCGTCACTTTAAATATTTCTCTTTTCATTATGCTAGAACCATTCTAATTCTTCCTCTCTAGCTATTTTGCAATATACACAAACAACATTAGGTCTTATTTCTTCTAGCAAGCTATACACCTGTATCCATTAATCAGCTTCTTTTCATCCCCCTCTCCTCCTTACCCTGCTTAGCCTCTGGTAACAACCACTCTACTTTCTATCTTCATGAGATCCACATTTTTGTCTCTCACATGTAAGAGAGAAGACGCAATATCTTTCTATGCCCAGTTTATTTCCCTTAACATAATGTCCTCCAATTCCATATATAGTTGCAGATGACAGGATTTGGTTGTTTTTTGTGGCTGAATAATGACCCCATTATGTATACATACCATATTTTCCTTATTCATTCATCCATTGATAGAGGCTTGGTTGATTGAATTTTCTTTTTCTGTACAAGTTCATATATTTTTCAGATTCTACTTAAGCAAAAATGTTTTGATCCTGAATAAAATTTAAATGTTAAAAATGCATCTCCTAAAATATGTGTATTAAGCTTTTTAAAAAAAATTAAACTTAAGGGTTTTATGTGATTTGATTATATAATAAAATATTTTCTAGATTCATAAATTTAGTATTCATAGTTTAAATTTTATTGGTTTCTAGGTCCTGATAAATTTCCAAACCTGTCCAAGGACTGATTTAACCACCAAAGATTATGCTTTTCTATGTGTGAGATTATGCTTTCTTGTACGTATGAGATTAGAAGATATTTTCATGTAACATTAAAAATCATTATAAATGTTGATGTTAATGCATTACTAATAAATATTACAAAGTAATTAATGAGATGTTATTTTTATTTAATGGCTTTCATACTAATCATCTAATAAATATCTTTTAAACTTTATAAAATTTGGAAGTAGAAAATTATATTTAATGTTTCACACACACATTTTTCACAATCAATTTGTCATTCTTTTAATTTGAATTAGTTTGGGCCAAAAGTAAAAATCTCACTTTTCTTATCCACCTCCAATTCTCTGAGTGTGCACTTTTTGGTTAAAATCAAAACTGGATTAAAAGCACAGATATCATAAGAGGCAGATTCTTGAGCCATTTCCTGCTGTTCTTGAATCTATGCTTTTTTGTCTAACTCTTTCTGGATGGAGAATAATGTGTTTTTTATTTCCTTATTGCCATTTTTTGGATTGCCTTAAGTATGGCACCAACAAACTGACAGTCTTAAGTTAAGGAAGTGCTCATGAAAGGGAAAAAGTAAAATAGGGACCTTTAGAGCATCTTTTTTCTCCACAATCCTCTCTTTCTTTAGCTAAATGGAAGTAGCAGCAATCACACCCTTTTATGTTAGTGTTGACATTTCATAAAGACTATATGCAGCATATTGTTAATCATTTTTATAGTGATATTTTAGATTAAATTAATATTTTATCTTATTTTATCATTACATTTTATCTGCATATCTGTTTTTCATTGATTATTGTTATGCTATATTATGTACAAATAATGAATATGGGGCATTGGCTGTAAATTTCTGTATGACAGCTAGAGTATTAAAATATCAAGTTAGGTATACCTTTGTTGACCACTAGTTAATATAAGAGTTATTTCAGTGGTAAGCATGGCATAGTTCCTTCCTGATGAAGCATAACATACTTTTTAAAAGGTAAAACAACAAGTTAGTGGGCAATTACTCAAAGTGTTAAGTACCTGGGAAGTAGAAGTCATATAGGAGAGTCATGTAATAAATGTAGGTCTTGACTTATGTGTGGAAGGGAGCCAGTCGGCAAAGAACTAAAGGCATTCACAAAATAAATTACAGATAAACTGAAACATTAAGATCAAAGTTAGCCAGTCAAGAAGGTGAAGGATAGAAAACAGTATGTTCAAGCTTTCAGTGGCTAGGGAAATACTACCACAATTAAGCAACTGAAAAGACATTTTATGGGGACATGGGGAGAAGCAATTACAGGAAAAGAGGGTAAACAGGCAAGCGGAAACCAAGCATAACTTATTTTGGAAGTCATGCAAATAAAGTTTGAATTTTATTATCAGATCACTAGTTTACAGTCCTTTTCTTATTTAGGAAAAAGCAATGAATGATGCTAATTGGTAATGGAGATTAGGTTTTGAATATCCTAAGTCAGTCAAGGAAGAAATTACACACATAACCAGATGTGTTGTTTTCAGAAAAACATAGATAACTGGTATTTATTAATAAACTATTAGGTTAAATTTATAATTTATATTGCTAGGGAATTTGGTAAATAATGCCTAGATTTTAGAAGAAGAATGAAATAAACAGTTTCTAGCATAAAAAAAGAAAAGCCATACAGAAGTTCCTTGAGACCTGAATAGATCTCTGGAACTAGTGTCAAGAAAAAAGTAGAGCCTGGCAAAGCCATAGTCCCTGGGGAGTATCTACCCTGACATCCATGGTTGCTGCTTTCAGGTAGAGGACATTAAGTGGTCAGTTATTTACAAAGGGAGTAGAATAAAGTAGAATACTGTCTGCACGGACTTACTAGCAAACTGCCTGGGATCAAACCCTGGTTTTGCAAATGACTATGTATATAGCCTAAGATATTTTGATTCTCAGTGTCCTTTTCTATAGAATAAAAATAACAATAGCATGTACTTTATCACAGGATTATTGTGAGAATTAAGTTAGTTAGCATCTGTAAGGACAAACAATATATGGAGTACAGAGATCACAGGTTCTGCCTGAATTTTAGCTGCTACTATTATTTCTGAATCTGGAGGTGGACAAGAGTAGAATAGATAGACTTACTTTGAAATTATAATTCATCATCTATAGCTAATAAATTTAAGTTTAAATTTCTTGTATAGATGTATATTACACCTTTTTGCGATGAACAATTGGGTATATAAATAAGGTCACCATATACTTTATTACACAAACAGGAAAATTTTGAGATTGAAAATGAGTGTTATTAATAATTATGGCTGAAAAATAGGTGACACTGGGACTATCTTCAGTCAACAGATAACTTCTGGCCTCAGTACTGGGTTTGATGTTACAATTTGTGCTCTCAGAAATAAAAATTCTTTGATCATATCTTTTTAAGTAAACTTGTATTTGGAGTTTTCAATAAGGCCAATAATTTTTGACATCATTTATGTAGGTCTTTAATGCTTTCAAACATATTACATGTTTTTATTTCCCACAATGCGGACATAAAGCAGGGAATATGTTTAATTATCACTGTTTCACAGGTGAGGGAATTGATATGTGGTAAATATAAACATATTTCTTGAAGGTAAAGTTTACTCAGCTAATTAGCATTAAAGGCAAGATCCAGTGCAGGCATTTTGTTGTCACGCCAATATTCTTAAACAGTACACCAAAAGCTCTTGCAGAATCTTATCAGGAGGGTAACATGATCATATTTCTATTTTAGAGAGTTAATATAGTTCTAATGTTGGAAAAACTTCAGGGGTGAAATGCTGATGCAGAGAGAGCAGTTACAAAAATGCTGAAGTACATAAAGTCTAGAGTGAATGGAGAAATATTGAACAAATAGCATTTATATGGATTAAGATTTTGATTAGACATTGGTGGAGGGGCAGAGAGAAGAAAGTGGATGTGGCCTCTCAAATTCCTTGGGAAACTATGTGCATAATTATACCCTTCATTCATTTTCAGTCAGTAGGTGTTTTCTCTGTTTCTCACAAAATATGTGAACTTTGATTTAGTAAGGTATAAGTTAGATAAGTGGATGTCCTGGTTATCATCCTTAGTGTAGAAAGAGACATTTTAATCAATTTTGAAGTTTTAGATTAAAATAATATGCTAAAATATTATAAAAAACTGAAATTTTAGTAATCATGTAACAATTGCTTTGCATTTGCTTGATTATATCTTCTTTTACACACATAGACAAAAATATATTTTAAGGATAAATTAAGAGACATGGTTTTACAAGGTCTTATAATAATCATTTTCTTAGTATATTTTTAAACACGAATGAAAGGTATTTATATGAAAATATTTTCATGATTCCAATTTACTTTAGCAGTCGCTGATAACAAATGCAAATTTTTAAGGGCAATAACCGGTCCTCTTAGTGTGAATTAAATCCTGGTCGTGTTACATATTGAATTGTGTCCTTCCCTGAAATTCATTTGTTGAAGTCCTTACCCCCAGTACTAAAAAATGTGACCCTATTTGAAAATAGATGCAGATGTGATTAGTTAAGTGAAGATGAGGTCATTAGCATGGGCCCTAATCCTATATGAGTAGTGTTCACATCATAGGGGGGAATTTGAGACAAATACATTCATAAAATGCCACTGAAGATGGAGGTAGAGGTCAGAGCAATGTTCTACAAGCCAAGGAACAACACAGATTGCCAGCAAGACACCAGACTCAAGGTGAGAGACACAAAACAGATTTTTTTTCTCATAGCCCTCAGAAAGAACCAACCCTGCTGACACCTGCTGCTGGTCCCTGGACTACAACGCTGTAACAGGTTTTTAACTACCACGTTGTTTTCAGATGAAAATAATCTTCACCTTTAAACAGGTTGTCATTGTTAATGACATGAATATCAGGATTTTCATATTTTGAAGTCACAGAATAAGAATTCTTTAGTCTAATTCTCTATTATTATACAGACAATGAAATAATAATACTAATAGAAGCAAAAATGTTTAACCATGTATTTACTATTTGTCATGATCTAAGCAGATTAAGCTGAATGAGGTTAGAACTGCTGTTGTTTAAAATTCCCATGCTGGGGTTAAAACCCATTCTAATTCCAGACCTCACTCCATTAAATCACTACATTGACTCCACCCTACATTTGTGTATTAGTGTACATATGTATGTATGTATGCATAGATCCATGAATGCACACATGTATATATGCATGTATAAATGTTTGTATGCTTCCTTTGAGACCATTTTAGATACCATGGCTAATTTCAAATCTTAGAAACTATTTTTTCTCAGTTTCCCATCTCTAGTTTCAATTATTTTACTATGTGCATTCCTCTTTTTTTCAGTTATTCCGTTGCCTTCCACCTCCTGATTGCTTCATGCTTTCTAGTTATAATTTCAGATGTATCAACCAAGCATCATAGTCATTTAAATTCTACCTATTCTAGCAATCTTAAATTGCTAAATCCCTAGCCTCTTCCATGGCTAATTCATGATTTGTAGTCCATCTTCCATAATCCCCCATTCATTGTGTTCATTCTTTTACAGCAACCATTTTTTTTAAATGTCATAAAATACAGGTTCATTGGATCTATTTCAGATACAAGTATTTTACTCATAAAAGCATACTAATTATTTCATCTCTTACTTTAAAAATGTATAGTTTCTTGCTTACTGTAAAAATTTGCACTGTTTTTAGTTGAAAAATATAGCAGAAATCAATCAATGACACAGAACCGAAGGGTTACATGAAATATAAAGGGATAGGTCTAGAATCTTATATGTGATTTTTAAAATAATGAGTTATATATATGCTACTGGATAACATTTTAACTCTGCTTTTTCTTTATTGAACCATATCTGGGGTACCAGATACAGTTATTTTTACCACAGTTGTAGAAATTTAAACAAGACAATATAATTTTAACACAGCAATGAAAATGACTAAACTCTTGAAATGCTCAATAACAATGGTGACTACTTCAAACATAATGTTCAGCGAAGCAAGCCAGAATTCGCTTATGAATATTGAATAGATTGTTTATGAATATTAAATAAATGTAACTATAAAATATAGATAATATATTTTATAAAAGAGACAATTCTCTACTTTATAGTTGCATTTATTTAATATTCATAAGCAATTCAAACTAACCTGGGTTTTATAAGTTGGGGTAGTTCTCATCTTTTGGAGTTTAGTGGATGGAAGCGGGTATAGGTGCTATTCAACTTTGTACAAATCTATAGAGTGGCATTCTTATGTCTTACGTATTTTAAGAATACAATATTTAAATTAAAAGGGTATTAAAGAAGAAAAGATTGATGTATTACAAAATGCTAGTATTTGGTCAGTTTGAGTATTACCATATTTTCTACAACTTTTTATATACTTAATATTACACACTAAAATATTAAATAGAATCATATAACATTTGCTTTATTTTGTCTTATGCTTCATTTGCCAATATAATATTAAGGTAGATGGAGATAATATGTAATATAGGATTGAATAATCAGCTGGTCATTGTGTTGATTTGCATGAGAAATATCCCTAATCTCCTGGCTGAACATCACTGGACAAAGTCCATCCACCAGGATAGGCTTGTACTCTTTCTGAATGTTAAGGATCCAATAACTGCTGTTGCCTATTTCATCCCTCTCCTCCTCAGATTGAGAGGATGAGTTCTGGGTGATCTGAGAATGCAGTATTATGTCCTTATCCTCAGGCTGAGAAACTGTTCGATTATTGTCTCATCATCCTGAACTATCTTCTTTTCTGCCCTTGTGTCTGCTCTTTCCCATCTATAGTCAGTAACAATCGTTGCTGCTATCAGTATCACAGCTACTTTTCATTTTTTCTTCCTGTCTTGTACATTATCTGCACCTTTCCTCTTGCTTTATGCAAAAAGTCAGTTCCAGTTCTCTTCCTCCTGTTCTTTCTTTCTCTTTCCCCCTGCTATTTTGTTTATTGGCTTTAGCTTGATACCGATACCATTCCTCTAAGACTGTTCTAAGTTAAATGATTAGGTACAACCTATAGGGTATATATTTCATCACAACTAATTATTTTGCCATTTTTTTCTCCCAGAGTTATAGTTAATATGTTACATTTTATCTTTCCTTATTTTTCTTTATTGATTTTTGCTTCTAGGTATAAGTTTTTCTTCTCCACATGAAGACTGAATAAAGTTTTAAACATTGTGTATGTGAGTATGAGTATTTATGTTAACCAAAGTTACCAATAGTAGTTCATATTTTAAAAAATAGAAAAGATATATACAGGAAAATGTAACAATTTCATTGATGAAGTGATGATAATTTAGTTAGGGTGTGTTTTGTAGACCTACAAAGGGAAAAACACATGCAGATATTTGGTATAAGTTAACATTTTTCCAATATCAAACTATAATTGATTTTGAGCCTCAAAAGAATCAGCTTCTCCATCCTGTAAAGATATACAACTAATGTAGGCTTCTGAATTTATTTTTAAAAGATTATTTAAAATTGAAACATGTAATTTCTAACTTGAGCTTTTATTAAAGTGGTAGGAATATCAGAAACTCTGCTCAATAAATATTGTGATATTTCTTCATTATTTAGCTTGGATAATTTTTTTCAACCAGTTCCTGAGCTCCTTTTCTGACCTAATTCCTTGCTTGCCTTGAGATTTAAATGTGGTATGTTTTAAAAGCAATTTTCAGAGGCCAGGCACAGTGGCTCACTCCTGTAATTCAGCACTTTGGGAGGCCAAAGTGGGCAGATCACTTTATGTCAGAAGTTTGAGACCAGCCTGGCCAACATGGTGAAATCCTCTCTCTACTAAAAATACAAAAATTAGCCAGGTGTGGTGATGCATGTCTGTAATCCCAACTATTTGGGAAGCTGAGGCATGAGAACTGTTTGAACCTGGGAGGCAGAGGTGGCAATGAGAACAATTCAGGTAATACATAATACAAAAGAACTCTAAGAAGAAATATATTGTGTATTTTTTTTTGTCTATGACTATTATTATTACTTAAATTGGCAAGCATTAATTTCCTCTTAGTATGAGCTAGGAATACAGTAATTTAAAAAACAATTGTATCATGTGAATTTGTATACTGCTAAAGCTAATCTTTGAAGAATATTTTTCTAACTTGAGGCATAAATGAAATTAGACGTATCTGGGACATTTTGTTGTATGCTTACAAGAACTTCAAGATACTAAATGACTGAAAGCATACTTAAATATATCTACGTATTTTAGTCTTTGCAAGCAGAGAAGAGAAATAGTGTTTTAAATATGAGTAAACCTAGCAATCTCTTTAATAAAAATATGCTAAGACCTGCAGTGTTCATTGGCCTTAGTGGCCACATATTATTATCCAGGTAGAAAGAGGCTAATAGTGACAATAGTCATGCAATAACATAATAAAGAGTCCAATATTTGTTTCAAAAAATGATGAAAAAATCCAATACCTGGAAGAAAGCTAACTCTACTCCCTAGGAGAGCCTAAATGACACTTCTAATTATATCAAAGAATAAAAAAGGAACAGATCAGTTCAATAAATCATAAATACAGCACACTAGGTCAGGCACTGTTCTGGGAAAGACTCATGTTTCAGAAATTAAACTCCATAATAAATTCTGAGATACCATAGCCCCATTCTATATAATTGAAACTATATTACAAAAAACGTCTAATGATTAGAATTGGCAAAAAAAATTAACTCATAATATTAATGCATTCACCAATAAAAAATGTAAAAATAATCATGAGCATACCATCTCATGCGCAAAAACCATTTAACTATGTAACAATCTATTAATAATGTAGCCAGGTTAGTCAGACAAGTCAGCTTTGCAAAAGAATATTATTATTTTTCAGTTGTTTTCCTCCTACCCATGAAAAAAATCTTCCCTGCTTTACTCTCAAACAATAATTCCTAGAATAGTGTTGAACAATAAGAAAAATTATAGATTCGAATATTCTTCATTATTAAAATTTGTTGAGTACATTGTTAATTACCAACCTGGTACAATGTTTAATTGTTGCATTAAAAATTTCAATCCCTGGCCTCCACTTGCACAGCCCCACTTATGGGCACTACCACACCAGCAAACCCTGCTGTGCAGGGAAACTTAGGAAACTCTATCTTCTATTCAGCTATTCTTCCCTTTGACCATTGTTTATTGGTTTAAAAGTGAAAAAAAAAAAGAATTTAAGTGCAGCTGTAAATTTTGTACAATTTATTGTGGTATAGAATTAAAAGAATTAAAAATATGGAAGGAATAACAGTGATCAACTTAAATTATGATGAAAATTGGAAAAATAAAATAATTTATGTCAAAGAATGGCATAAATTTGAGCTAAGAATAGGCTCAACTTATATGCAGATGATTATGGTGGTAGAAGTAGATATTGGATTCTCAAAATTTTGAAAAATAAGGAGAAAATAATATTGTGCAGGGGATAATTGATGATGCAAAAAAAAAAGGAAGGCATAATTGTAAGTACAAGATTTTTAATGAAGAAGTTTAGTGTAGAATGAAGAACACAGAGGTAGGTTTCTTAATCAGGAGGGTAATTGCCACTTTGTAGACAGAGTTTATGAAAGAGGAGTGACAGAATACACAGAACGTTTTCATGCATTTATCTGAAGTTAAAGTTTCAATATTTTCTTCTAATAGTGATGTAATCTACTTTTTAATACTTGGCAAACTTAGATATCTGACTCTGTTAGTTCCACCTTTTAGACTGTAACATTTTTCTAAATTTTTTCTTATATAAATTATTTACAGCCAATATCAAATAACATTACATTAATGAATGTTTATGAAAACCCAGGCCATCCATCTTCATTACATACTATTATTTACAGCTTTTGATGGGTATTCTAAAATATAACCTTATTAAAAAAATGTTTTTTATCATGTTGAATCTAATACTTCAAATAAAAAATGTATACTTTATATATATGTTTTTGCTCTCAAATAAATGATTAAATGATAACATTTATTAAAATTAAATTGACTATAGCAATAATTAAAATTACATACCTATCTAGATTACTATTTTGACAAAACTCAATGTGAAATTGTTTAAAGATGAAGTTAGTTATTGAAAAGCAGAATACACAAATTTTCTGGGAAAAAATTCATATTGCCAATATAAGTAGTCTAAGAAATTTGGCACAATAATTAAGATTCTGCATGGTTACATAAAAAAGCACTCTATTAAAGAGAAAGAAATAAAGGGAATCTGTATTGTTAAAGAGGAAGTAAAACTGTCACTGTTTGCTGACAATATGATTGTTTACCTCGGAAACCCTGAAAACTCTTCCAGAAAGCTCCTAGAACTGATAAAATAATTCAGCAAAGTTTGTGGATACAAGATTAATGTACTCAAATCAGTAGCTCTTCTGTACACCAACAGCAACCAAGTGAAGAATCAAACCAAGAACTCAAACCCCTTTACAATAGCTACAAAAAAATAAAATATACTTAGGTATATACCTAAGCGAGGAATATAAAGACTTCTACATGGGAAACTACAAAACACTACTGAAATAAATCATAGATGACACAAACAAATGGAAAAACATTCCATGCTCATGAATGGGTAGAATAAATATTGTGAAAATGAGCATACTGCCAAAAGCAATCTACAAATTCAACACAATCCCTATAAAAATACCACCACAATTCTTCACAGAATTAGAAAAAAAAAATTTTAAAATTCATATGGAATGAAAAAAGGTCCCGCATAGCCAAAACAAAACTAAGCAAAAAGAACAAATCTGGAGGCATCACATTAACTGATTTCAAATTATACTATAAGGCCATAGTCACCAAAACAGCACTGTACTAGTATAAAAACAGGCACATGGACCAATGGAAGAGAATAGAGAACCCAGAAATAAACCCAAATACTTACAGCCAGCTGATCTTCAACAAAGCAAACAAAAGCATAAAATGGGGAGAACACACCATTTTCAACAAATGATGTTGGGATAATTGGCTAGCCACATGTGGGAGAATGAAACTGGATCCTCATCTCTTACCTTATACAAAAAATGAACTCAAGATGGATTAAGGACTTAAATCTAAGACCTGAAACTATAAAAATATAAGAAAACATTGGAAAAACCCTTCTGGACATTGGCTTAGGCAGAGTTTCATGACCAAGAACCCAAAAGCAAATGAAATAAAAACAAAGATAAATAGCTGGGACTTAATTAAACTAAAGAGCTTCTGCACGCAAAAAGGAACAGTCAGCAGGGTCAACAGACAACTCACAGAGTGGGAAAAAGTCTTCACAATCTATACATCTGACAAAGGATGAATATCCAGCATCTACAACAAACTCAAACAAATCAGGAAAAATAAACAAACAAAATACCATCAAAATGTGGGCTAAGGACATGAATAGACAATCCTCAAAAGAGGATATAAAGATATACAAATGGCCAAGAAACATATTTAAAAAATGCTCAACATAACTAATGATCAGGAAAATGCAAACCAAAACCACAGTGCAATACCACCTTACTCCTGCAAGAATGGCCATAATCAAAAAATTAAAAAACAGTAGATGTTGGCATGGATGCAGTGATCATGGAACACTTCTACACTGCTGGTGGGAATGTAAACTAGTACAGCCACTATTGAAAACAGCGTGGAGATTCCTTAAATAACTAAAAGGAGAACTACCATTTGATCCAGCAATCCCACTACGGGGTACCTACTCGGAGGAAAATTAGTCCTTATACAAAAGATACTTGCACATGCATGTTTATAGCGGCACAATTCGTAATTGCAAAATCGTGGTACCAATCCAAACACCCATCAATCAACGAGTGGGTAAAGAAACTGTGATATATATATATATATATATATATATAACATATACTACTATATATTTTTTATATATATATATTCACACACACACCTATCTAGATATATATATATAGTAGTATACATGTATACTACTATATATATATGGTGGTAATTTATCATGTATGTATATTATATATGTATGTGTATATGATATACATGTATATGTATATATGTGTATATGATATACATGTGTATGTATATATGTGTATATGATATACACATATATGTGAATATATGTGTATATGTATATATACACATATATACATATACATGTATATCATATACATATACACATATAATATACATATATATGATAAATTACTACTATATATGTAGTATACATGTACTATATATATAGTAGTATACATATATATTACTATATATATAGTAGTATACATATATATTACTATATATATAGTAGTATACATGTATACATGTATAACCTGATCGTAGGCTTTGAAAAATGTCACAAATGTATTTTAAGTGTGGAAACTATGAATCTAAACAGAAGTATTAGAAAGCTCTGGCAGGATTGTGGAACATTATATCAAAATGCTGATCATTTGGAATTTTAGTTTACAGATTGTCTAAGAATATTAATATGGTTACTCTTGGCTAAACTGCTAAATTTTGGGCTAAAGTAACACATATTGTAGAACAAAAACGAAACAATGTGTATTCTTTTCTTCAAGATTACTTTTCTCTTTTTATCTTATTTTTCCTCCGTGTTTTTTCTCAGTACATGTTCTCTTCATATTAATTTTCCAAAATTTGTTTTTCATTTGTTGTGTTAGTATTGTGCATTTTTGAAAATATATATGAAATTATAAATGTTTAAGTTTATCAATTATATATATAGTTAAGGATATATAATTGATACTTAAACATTTATAGTTATATATATAAATATTTAAATGTTTAAATTTTTCCTGGGAAAGTAGCATAAAAATAAATAATGCATACAGTGGGCTTTTCAAAAAGAATGCTTTTATTGCACGATGAGATCAGAAAACGTTCAATAAATGCTGACTTCTGCTGTTTCAGCATATTTTGACATCAAGTCAGGAAGAACCATACACTTCAGACTAAGCTGAATATAAAAGGAAAGAGAATTATTTAAGGCATAGCTGTTGGAACAGCTACTCTTTCTAGTATAGAAAGATAGCAAATAGTAGCTAGTCAATGGGTTTTGTAAAATGAATACATTGTTCAGAAAAATAGGATTTGTCAGTGTTGGTATTCTCGGGTCACAATTGTCAATAAATTTTGTTAACACTTATTCTCCACAGTTGGTATACTACTATTGCGAAAAAATGTATCCCAAATTAAATTTGACAAGGTAATTCTGGGAAAACAGTACATCATTGAAGAATATTTGTGAAATGAAGGAGAGATGAATTTTCAAATACTTTTTAAACAAAGAAAAACACAAATCTCATAGAAGAGATACTGCATCAAATCATTGTATCTGCGACTGTCTAAAAATGATATATTTTTAAGGATGCAAGTTTACTGTGCCAGAAGCAAACCAAACTATTGTAATATGTGTTTTATATTTATTTGAGTTTAATATTCTTGGCATATGTTAAAACTAATATAAATATTGTGAATGATTTATATACGAGCTTTTTTTTCTGGATACATGCCTATATTGATTGCCACATTAAATGGATTGTGAAACATTCATGTATTTGAATTGCCATCAGAACTAATTGTAAGTTTATGTCTTCTAAATCTCCCAGTGATTTTAGATGTACTTTTCACTTTTTAAAAGCAGTCTCCCTGTCATTATTTGGTACTTAATAATTAATTAATATTTAGCCAATATAATAAATCATACTTGGATACTTAGTTTCTTCAAAACCCTTTTCTCTGTTTTTGTTTTCAAGCTTCTTCACTGACTTTCTCACCCTCTGTGCTATGTGACAAGACAAATTTTACAGAGCAAAATATCATATAGGGATATCGTAGAGATATATGATGTAATAAGAGTTAAAATAAGGGATTTGCCCGAGTCCTAGATATCACAAAAAGTATGAGAAAGGAATGGTTGGTTATAAAGTTATTTAAAAATGGTAAAAGTTTATTAGACAAAGTGTAGAGAACCAAATTCCAGATGTTAGAAGGGAGAAATCTCATGAAGAGGTGAGTATGGTTTCTTTTATCACACTTGAAAGCAGAGGAACTAAAACACAAAAGGTGCTTGAGAAAGTAGGGCGAAGTTTCCATGCAGGGTTTCATTAAATTTTCTGATTTTTTATGTAGATACCAAATGAAGACCATTTAGGCATTTAAAGGACATGATTAGGTTTATATTGATGAGATATTGCTGACCTGGGCATACCACTAGCCTCAAGAGTAGGACTTTCTTGATTCTCATTAAGACTCATTCTTTATATTTCAGATCACAGTAAATGAAATAGGCCTTGTGTATTTTTTCCTTTCTCTGCTTTTTTTTTTTCTAGCTAATGCTGTGAGAACTCAGAGATCATCACACATGTAGTATTAGTTTTCTATACTGTGTAATATACCACCACACAATTAACAGACTAAAATAGCATAAGCCTGCTACCTTACACTTCCTGTGAGTCACAAGTTCAGGTATGGCTTAGCTGTATTCCTGCAGAAGGTCTGACAAGGCTGCAATGTAGGTGTTGGCAATAACTGGCTTCTCATCTGCAAGGTTGACTTGGAAAGCATCTGCTCTTCCCATTTTGTGACTGTTGGCAGCATTCACTTATTGTAATAGTAGAATTCATAGCAGCTGCCTTTTTTACTGTAAGTAAGGATAGGGAGACTAGAAAGAGTCTGCTCGCAAGAAGAAATCTTGTATTAGGTAACTTCATCATAGAAGTTGTATCTCATCACTTTTGTCATATTATTGGTTAGAAGTAAGTCACATTTCTGACCACATTCAGGAAAGGGAAGCAGCATGGATTTGGCGATTATACAAAAACACTATAAACATCAAAGCACAGAGATTAAAACTCCATCTTCCATGTCCTTGCTTTCTGCCTTTGTCTTTTAGATGTTTTTTCCTTCCACCAGGCAACATTGGTGTCTGGATTTACTGTCCTGGCTGCACACTCGATACACAAATGCATTTTCATTGCCACCTGATATTTTCTGGTTTCATTCTCCTGGATCATTATAGTATGAAATAATTTCATGATTCATAGTGGTAAGATCAGGAACTTATACTGGAATGTTTGGGTAAGGAGGCATTGAATGTATAGAACTCCTCTATTGCGGTATTAGATGGTTTTCCCTATAAATCACATAATAAAGTATTTGTTTTGTTAATAAATTAACAAAACAAAACTTAACAAAGCAAAACCAGGTTTTTCTTAAAACAGGAACAAAATGATTGTATTTTGTTTATTTTTGTTCACCAATTTATTTCCACATCTACACCAGTGCCCAAATCATAGTCAGAGACATGCAAACAATTGTTGGACCAATGCTTGAATACATACATGCATAAATAATGAAAGAATAAGTGGATGAATCAACCTGGTTAATATGCTTCCCAGTGAGAGACCATAATATCAACATCCTTCTGCTCAAAAGAGTGATCATTTCAGGTTCCCAGGCTAAAGGTCATGCCATTTGAAGTATAACACCCTTGAAAGATAATCAATGTTTTCTTTCAAACATGTGTTGCACTAAGAAATTACTAAATGTATTTTCTTTTCAGAAACAAATGCAGATGTTAAATCTCTTTTGTTCTTTTCAAACAGAGCTTTTTAAAAATCAGAAATTATTTCTTAGCATAAAGTTGGAAATACCTTACCTAGTTTGAGAATACTCCACAAGACCACTGCTGTCAAGATTTCTGTTAATTTTCTAAGCCTTTAATATACTCCTGCTTTTCTACGGTGTTACAAGTTACTTTGGGCACCATTTTAGAAATCTAGTTCCTATAGCCATTCAAATTATATTAACTTGTTAAAAAAATAGATTTAATAAGGTGTACTTCAAAATAAAACTAAATATTTAGAAACCACAAAAGTTCATGCTCAGGTATAGTGAATAGCCTCTTATTCATTATAAATACCTTTCAAGTGGACCCAATAATTCTTTCTTGAGCTTTTCTTTCTCATTACTAATGATGTGACAGAATAGATATACACGTAATTTCACGTTTACGTTTTTTATATTGTAGGAAAAAAAATCAAACAGCAAAAGAGGAGTGTCAATGGGATAATCTATAGTCCTCTTGATACTGCTCAAGCTGTAACTGACATTTCTTATTGTTTTCCTAAACAACCCATTCTAGATCCCCGGCTTGTACTTCTCCTGGTTTAAGTAGTTTGCCTGTTGCGCTGACCAAAACTTTTATCAATGAAATATCAAGGACTCTGTATCCCATATTGAGTTCTTCAGAAAATAAATTAAAATATTTGAGGTCCAGGATTTATATTAAATCCTATGAAGAGGAGGCAGGATTAGGCAGAAGAAGAATATAATGTGGGCCTGATAATGCGACGGCCAACCCAGCAGTGAGTTCTGGAGCTAACATTATCTGTCAGAGTTGCCTATTGTCAGGATAAAATGGCCAGGCCTCTATACATATGGCTCAGCCATAACATGAAGTCTTCCTAGAAAGAGTATGACCTCAGGAGAAGCAAATCTATGCAGCTAAGGTCCACACTTAAGTAATAATTGACAGCTAGAGGCCGTCTACTGATTATACTTCCTACAGCTGGACAGAATACCCTTAAAGGGGGACCTGGGTGACATATCTCCATGTGTGCCTGTCAGGTTCTAAGTGAGGTCTAAGAGGAGTTGGCGGGTCAGTGGCAGGTAGCTGCAAAAACACTCGAGGAATCGTAGACAGTTTCCACATGGCTTTACTCTCTCTCTGGGCATAGAGTGAGCCATACGTACAGCACTAGCAGGATAATTATACCTTTACAGACAATAGCGGCTCTGAGCCAAGCACAAGCTCACGTGGGTAATCACCTAATGCACCTCACATGGCATGGTTACATAATGTGCGGGGTTGTGTGTCTTCCCTCCAAACCTGCTGAGTCATGTTATGCTGAAAGAGCTCCTCAGTCTACTCCAGACTAAAGTGCAGGCATTTCCCTTACATTCCATCCCCTGGGCTGAGGGCCTCATCTGGGCAGCGACTCATGCCCATAGAGCAGAGCTCTGATTCCATAACCCACAACAACTAACTATACAGAGAGCAACAGCTTACTACTAGGATCCCAGCTATGCTACTTGTGACTATAGGGCTCAGCGTAGTCCAGAGTCTAGGGATGCCCACCATCTCTGCAGGGGGTTGTCAATAAGGCTCTCAACCACCTTAACCTCCCATGAGACCCCTTGCAGGGCTGCTGTTATGTTCTGCTGATTGTCAGGGATAAAGGTACAGCATTGTGTTCCTAAAAGGGCACAGGAGCCTCCTTGGGCAGCAGTTATTATGCCTAAGGCCATTGGTTTTGCAACATCACCCTTCTGATCTGATCAACCTCATCCATTAACAGGAGGAGGGCCAGTCAGGTGTGATTCAGAGCCTGAGCGGTGTGCTCTACAAGAGCAGTAACTTGTGCTTCTATAGTTATGATACCCACTCCAGGGATAGTCATTGCCAAGGGGTAGAACCACCAGAGGGCTCACTGTACTAGCAACAACTGATAGTGTAGCACCTTCCAGTTGTCTGGGCAATGTGGGAGAACAGTGGCAAGTATGTAAGGCCACCCCAAGATACAATGTACAGTCCTGTCTGCTGGTAGGTAAGGCCACCCTGTGTCCCCACAGACCCATGAACTCCCAAGAAGGGGCACAAAATTCACTGGGGCCTGATCTTGGTGGGGACACTTGTTCCACCATACCTTCAGTGTGGTGACATGTGTTATATTTACACAGGCCGTGATGGGAATTCATCCCACGGTGGTGTTACCCCAATGTTGCTCCATGCACTATGGCACCTGGTCTGGGCATACTACATGTTTTCCCACTAGCCAGCCCCACCCATCATAAACACTATCAGCCAGCCAGGGGGCAGATGTGCCAAGGGTCTTGAGGCATCTTTTTTCCAGAACTTGCCGTGTTACATTCCAGGCATTGGCTATGGGACCCCGTCTCCAGCCATATCCAGTACTCTGCAAATGCTGAATGTATGTGCCAAGGCAAGCCATCCACAGCAGCTGCTGGAAGGGAGGGCGCAGATACAACAGTTGAAAATAACGATCACCTCAGCGTAGGTGTGGGCCCAGTCCACAATGCAGTTAGAGCATGTTAACCTATGGTTGAAGTGACAGAGCAGGCACAGGTACTAACAGGGTAAATCACGTCCCTCAAGCAAAATTCAGGCTAACTATTCATCCCTGGATAACAATGCACCCCTTGGCAATGGTATCACACCTTTTCAGCTCCCCATGGTTTTTGGGTTCTGTATCCCTGCCAAAGTCCCAGGGGAACTCATAATACACCACACAGACAGCAAATATGTCCTCCGGAGGAGGGTTCCTTCCCCAGCCATTCCCCTACAGTTAACTGCGGGAACCATGTATTGAACACTCAAGCAATGACATGCAAGGCATCCTGCAGGCCCTCCACACAGGGAACTCTGATGACCAGCCACCAGCAGTGGGGGGCTTGGAGGGCCCATGCCCACAGTCAGGTTTTCTGTTCCCCTGCCCTCAGGGACATTGGGGCAGGCAACAGCAGGTTACCATTTGTCCACATACCTGGTCGAAGGAGGTCATCCTTAGTGTGTATCTGCAACTGAATGGGGGTGGTGGCCTAGTGTAACAAGGACTTCACCAGGGCCAGGCTGCCTTTCTGTGGCCATTTATTCAAGGCTTGGAGCATCAGGTCAAGCCTGGAACTCCAGTCTTGCAAAGACAGGGGTGTGACATGCAAGCGTAACGCATTCTTCAAAAGCCCATTCTATTGCTCAATCGTACCCACAGCTGGCAGGTTGTTTGGCACATGGAATCTCGACTTTATGTCATTTGTTGTTCCCATTGTTGTACCTGTTGTCTGGTGAAATGTGTTCCCCTGTCACTCACAGTGACCAGTGGGCGACCATACAGGGCACATAGGTGTGCAGTGCCTGGATGGTGTGCTGTTGGTGGGCCACCCTGCAAGGGAGGGCGAACAACAGGCATGTGGCCATGTCCATAGCTGTTAGCATATGCGTATACCCTTGTGACTTCGGCAGTGGCCCAGTGTATTCTACTTGCCATCTAGTCAAAGGCACACAGCCTATCGTTACTTGTTGTGTAACGCTGGGCAGCTGCCTCCATTTGGTATGCCTGAGCACGTGCCAGGCATTTCTGACAAGCCTCCCAAATGTCTTGCATGGGCAGGGACAGTCCCTAATGCTTCGCGACCTGTTGCATCAGTTTACCCACCGCATGTCCCAGTTTTCAGTGTAGCCACAAGGTCCCATCTCATGTAGGTGCCAACTCTAACCATTGGAACTTGACCGAGGCATCTGCCTCATCATTGCTGTGAGTGGCCAAAGGCATATGGCATGACACATGATAAATAGTTACCTCTTTCTGATAACCCATTTCCCAGAGGTCTTGCCACATGGCTTGGCCCCAAATGAGTTGGTGGCTGACTAGCTACTTCTTTATTTTCCAGGTAGTTAACCACAAGGTTAAGCCTTGATAGGCTGCCCAGCTATTGGTACAGATTACCATATGTGTCACCTCCTTGGTGATCGCCATCCATACTGCTCTGAAGTCAGCCCAGTGGCTACTTTGTCCACACCCAGTTTTAAACCATATGGTGTCAGTACCAGGTTGGACTGCAACAGTGGTCCAGGCTGCAGTAGCACCTTGGCTAGACCCATCTGTGTACCATCCCCCACCGGGAATGGGGAGATGCCCTTCCTTAAACAGTAAAGGTTCAGGTTCTAGAGGTGCCTCAGGCCACATGGCCTTATCATGCATAAGGACTATAGGTCTCAAGACCTCTTGCAACTTGGCTGCTAAGTGGCTCGTACTTAGCATACTCCACTTGTTCAAATAGGTGCCCCACTTTGCCAAAGTGAATGTCTGCACCATCCCTGTGGGGGGTTCGTTACCCAGGAATGCACCTATCCTGCTATCAAGTAAGTGACTGCAGCCCATCCTGTTACATCTCACAAACCTGAAGGGCAACATATACAGCTGCCAGCTATTTCTCTATCGAGGACTGCCAGAGCTCAGCTCCCTTCCATAGTTGGGACCGAAAGCCTACTGACATTCTCAAGTGCTCTGTGCACTGCCACAGGCCCTGACCCAAACCATCTGTGGTCACATGCACACCCAGCTCAAATAAGTGCCCCTGGTCAACTACTCGTAGGGCTTGTGTCTGCTGAACAGCCCCCTTGACTGCCAGGAAGGCGGACTCAGCCGCATCATCCTAATCCCAGGCAGCTCCCTTCTTTATTAATCAATTCAACGGTTTTATCATTTGAGATAAATGGGGCACAAATGGCTACCAATATTCCAGGAGGCCCACAGAAGTTTGCAGCTGCTTCAC
Source organism: Pongo pygmaeus (assembly GCF_028885625.2). NCBI lineage: Eukaryota > Metazoa > Chordata > Mammalia > Primates > Hominidae > Pongo > Pongo pygmaeus. The sequence continues at coordinate 11,951,727 of NC_085930.1, read as the reverse complement.
TGTGATGGGTCAGGGATATCCCTAAATGTTATCAATGATAGCCTCTGGGATGACCTTTGTCTTAACCGGCTAGATAACTCCCAGGAATTTGGCAGATAATCCAGGCCCTTGGAGCTTGGATTCATTGATGGCCCAATGTTGCCACAAGAGGTGCACCGAAGCTTCTAAATCTGAAAGAGAATCAGAGGTTAATGTAATACTATCTATACAATGGAATAGGCGGACCCCTTCTGGACATTGCCAGGTGACTAAATCTGTGACAACTAGACTATGACAAATGGTGGGGCTGCACACACGGCCCTGCAGCAACACTTTAAAAGTCCATTGCAGTCCAACTTATGCAAATGCGAACTGTTCCTGGCTCTCTGGATCTATGTCTATGGAGAAAAATGCACTGGCCAAGTCCACTACGTAATGGGACTCTCCTAGTTTTGTCATCAAATGGTCCATCAAATCCATGATTAATGGTACACTTGCATGCAAATGGGCTGTTACTTTATTCAGTTCCTGAGAGTCCACCATCATCTCCCAAGTTCCATCAGGCTTTCTAACTGGCCACACTGGAGAATTGTAGGGGCTGTGGGTGCCACACACTATCTGCACCTCCCCCAGCTTTTTAATTATCTCAGTTATCTCCATATGTCCACACAGTAAACAGTATTTATGGGTGGAAGTGACCCGTTGGGTTGTCACAGGACCTGAGCTCAGTTTTCCGTTTTCGTTTGTTCTGTTTTGTTTTGTTTTTAACATATTTAATGACTGCAATAAAGTTTCCAGATTTAGAACTAGAGCCAGATTTTACCATTTTTAAAATGTCTAATTAAAAAATCATATCCAAATCCAGGAACAGAGGAATTGCAACAAAGAGCTATGTGTGTGGGTGTGTGTGTGTGGGTGTAAACATGTGTATAAATATATCAGCAAAATTCAGGAAATATATGTAGGAATAAACACTAACTCTATTAGCCCAGGAAAGAAGAACATATAAACCAGGCTGCGTCTTAACCTTGTTTACAAGCGTTTTGCAACTAGCTAAATGTGTTTTTAATTATTTGCCTGTTGGGTGACTAAAACCTGGACTCAATAAGTGGCCTATTGTCATATCAACAGAATGAAGGACAAAAAACATATGACTATTTCAACTGATGCTGAAAAAGCATTTAACAAAGTTCAATATCTCTTCATGATAAAAAATACTAAAACAAAAATTAAGGGCATACCTCAGCATAATAAAAGCCATCTATGGCAGACCAACAGCTAACAGCATACTGAATAGAAAAAAAATTGAAAGTCTTTGCCCTTAGATCTGGAACACAACAAGGTTGCCCACTTTCACCACTGTTATGAAACATGGTACTAGAAGTCCTAGCTAGAGCAGTCAGGCAAGAGAAAGAAAGAAATTGTATCTAAATTGGAAAGGAAGTCAAATTATCCTTGTTTGCAGATGACATAATCTTATATTTCAAAAAACCTAAAGACTAAACAGAAAAACTGTTATAATTAATAAACAAATTCAATAAAGTTGCAGGATACAAAATCAACATACAAAATCAATAGTATTTCTATATTCCAACAGTAAACAATTTGAACAAAAAACAAAAAAAGTAGTCTGATTTACAATACCCACAAATAAGATGAAATACTGAGGAATCAACTAAGAAGTGAAAGATCTCTGTAATGAAAACTACAAAACATTGATGCAAGAAATTGAAGAGAACCCAAAAAGAAAAGATACTCCATATTCATGAATTAGAAGAATCGATATTTTTAAAATGTCCATACTACCCAAAGCAATCTACAGACTCAATCCAATCCCTATCAAGATACCAATTATATTTTTCACAGAAATAGAAAAAGCAATATTAAAATATGTACATAGAATCATAAAAGACCCAGAATAGCCAAAACTATCCTGGGGAAAAAGAACAAAACTGGAAGAATCACTTAGCCTGATTTCAAATTATACTGCAGAACTATAGTTACCAAATCAGCATGGTACTAACATAAAAACAGACACATAGACAAGTGAAACAGAACAGAGAACCCAGAAACAAATGCATACATAGAGTGAACTCATTTTCAACAAAGGTGCCAAGAACATACATTGGGGAAAAGATAGTCCCTTCAGTAAATGGTTCTGGGAAAACTGGATATCCATATGCAGAATAATGAAACCAGACCCCTATCTCTCACCACATAAAATAATAAAATCAAAATGGATTAAAGACTTTAAGACCTCAATCTATGAAATTACAAGAAAACTTTGGTGAAACTCTCCAAGATATTGATCTGCGTAGAGGTATCTTGAGTAATATGCCCCCTAAGCACAGGAAACCAAAGCAAAAATGACAAATGGGATCACATCAAATTAAAAAGCTTCTGCGTGGCTGGGCACGGTGACTCACGCCTGTAATCCCAACACTTTGGGAGGCTGAGGTGGGCAGATCATGAGGTCAGGAGATTGAGACCATCCTGGCTAACATGGTGAAACCCGTCTCTACTAAAAATACAAAAAATTAGCTGGGCATGGTGGTGGGTGCCTGTAGTCCCAGCTACTCGGGAGGCTGAGTCAGGTGAATGGTGTGAACCCAGGAGGCGGAGCTTGCAATGAGCCAAGATTGTGCAACTGCACTCCACCCTGGGTGACAGAGCGAGACTCTGTCTCAAAAAAAAAAAAAAAAAGCTTCTGCACAACAAAGGGAACAATCAAGAAAGTAAAGAGACAATGCACTAGGAGCACATATTTGCAAACTACCCTGACAAAGGATTAATAACCAGAATATATAAGGAGCTCAAACAACCTTAAAGGAAAAAAAATCTAATAATCTAATTTACAAATGAGCAAAAGATTTGAACAGAAATCAAATTTCTCCTAGCCTCCACAAGAGAAGAAAACATAAAAAGAAAGCATAAGGCCAGGCGTGGTGGTTCACGCCTATAATCCCAGCACTTTGGGTTTCCGAGGAGGGTGGATCACCTGAGGTCAGGAGTTCGAGACCAGCCTGGCCAACATGGTGAAACCCTGTCTCTACTAAAAATACAAAAATTAGCCAGGCATGGTGGTGTGAGCCTGTAATCCCAGCTACTTGGGTGGCTAAGGAAGGAGACTCGCTTGAATGTAGGGAGTGGAGGTTGTAGTTAGCCAAGATTGCACCATTGCACTCCAACCTGGATGACAATAGTGAAACTCAATCTCAAAAAAAAAAAAAAAAAAAAAGAAAAGAAAACATAAAAATGGTAAACAGGCATATGAAAATGTGCTCATCAGAAAAATGCAAATCAAAACTACAATAACATATCATCTCACCCCAGATAAAATGATTTCTATCAGAAGTCAGGAAATAACAAATGCCGTCAAGGATATGGAGAAAAGGAAATCCTTGTATACTTTTGGAGTGAATGTTAATTAGTACAACCACTATAGAGAACAGTTTGGAGGTTCTTCAAAACTCTAAAAGTAGAGCTACCATAAAATTCAGCAATCCCACTTCTGGGTATATATCCAAAAGAAAGGAAATCAGTATATTGAAGAGATATCTGCATTTTCACATTTATTGCAGCACCGTTCAAAATAGCCAAGGTTTGGAAGCAACCTGTGTCCATCAACAGACAAATGGATAAAGATAATGTGGTGCATATATACTATGAAGTACCATCAGTCGTAAAAAATGATATTTTGTCATTTGCAAAAACATGAATGGAACTGGGGATCATTATGTTAAGTAAAATAAGCCAGGCACAGAAAGAGAAACATTGGATGCTCTTACTTATTTGTGGAATCTAAAAAGCAAAACAATTGAAGTCATGGAGAATGGTTACCAGAGGCTGGGAAGGATGTGGGGGGCATTGGTTGGGGGGGTTTGGGGAGATGGGGATGATTAATGTGTACAAAAAAAACAGAAAGGATGAATGAGACCTAGTATTTGATAGAACAACAGGAGGACTATAGTCAATAATAATTTCATTGTACATTTTAAAATAACTAAACGAGTATAATTGGATTGTTTGTAACACAAAGGATAAATGCTTTTAGGGGATGGACAACCAATTTTCCATGATGTGCTTATTACACAATGTGTGCCTATACCAAAATATTTCATGTATCCCATAAATATATACAATTACTAAATACAAAAATTAAAAATAAAAAACTTAACTAAAGAAATAAGTGCCCTATTGAACTTGAGATCCAAGAAATACTTTGGTGCAGGGCCTGCTACATAATTTTTGAGAACCAGTGTTAAATAATAATCTTGTTCAAAACTGTGCTTTTAAAGGTATTAAAGTATAAAACTTTTACCTTTTTTGTGTAACCTTTCTCTTGACTCTACTGTTTTTGTTTTTGCTATTTGAAATTTTAAATTATTAGCATGAGTTTTATTGCTTATATTGTGAAGTGCCAGCTTTTAATGCAAATATAAGAGCATTTAGCTCATGCAGAATCATTGAAATTTACATTTAATAGCTCATCATGTGTATGCATTTTATTTTACCAGAACAGTGTCAATGCTGCACCAGACTAACTCAATTCCTCTTATTTCATTTCTTGAGACTTGAACCTTCTACCAACACTCTCTACTTTGGGAATACGGATGACACAGTATTCTGTGTTACAGGGAAATAACACAATTAAGAAAAAAAAGGGCAGAGTTATTCATTTATTCTTATTTCTTAGAATGCCATTGCTTTCTTTCTATATTGGAAGTTAGTTCTAATTTTAACAGAAAGCATGGCTTCTCAGAGCTGTCAGCACACCTGCTTGCTTAATCATACCTGTAACAATCTTACTTTGCATTTGCATTGAGTCTTGTTGAAACCCCATGAACTGTGTGTCCTCTGCAATCTCATGCTCTTGAGGCATCACATATCCATAAGCAAAGAGGGAAGCAAGGGACAGAGAACATGCACACTGCACACATTGTTTATGTGCATGCTTCATTGACCCATTGGGCATCAGAATATTCAGCCCAACTTGGGGGCATTCTGAGTGCGTGCCCCTGTGCAACAACATAGATCACATGCCCATGAAGTGACATTGTCTTGGTGTTATACAGAAAAAGAGGTTTAAAAACAGGATGATAGAAACATTGTCATGGGCTTATTACATATAATGCACAATATCATACAGGAACTCAAATGAAGACTCAAGAAAATATTTCATTAAATTCTAGAATGGCATATTGGTAAGGATCGAACAAGCACTTCTAAAAAATCACTGTAGTGGATCTCTTCCATAAACTAATGATAAAAATGGGAGATGATGCCATTGGAATTGGCTTTCACAGTGGCAGAGGTTAATTGGAAGCGTTGAACAAAAAAGAGTAAGAAGGGTAGATTTACTCTAATAAGTAACATGATAGAAAGGTATTCATAATGGTCTAATCTGGTGTGATAATTGTTATCAATTTTCTAGCAATGAATTAGATGTATACTTAACCTATACAACCAAGACAAACAGTGACTATGGAAAATCTGAATGAGAAAATTACAGAAATTTTCCCTAAAGATGTAGACCAAAGACTTCTATTTATGCCAAATAAATCTTGGCTCATTACTGTTCCTTATTAGAGACAAATGAAAACAAAAACCACCTTGTTCCAATGGTTTGGTACAGACAGACCTCTAAAAGTATATCCATGGTATAAAATATGGGACATATGAAAGTACCCCCCTAAAGAGAAGGTTCTCAGTAATCAAAAACACAAATATACAATATACACAATATGACTTGACATATGGATATCTCTTGCCTCTTTCCTCAGCATAGTTTGCTAGGTATGCCTGGTTGGCTTAAACAACAGAAGTGTATTATCTCATGTTCCAGAGTCTAGAAGTCCAGGATGAAGTTGTAGGCAGAGTTTGTTTCTTCTGAGGCCTCTTTCCTTGGCTTGTAGATGGCAATCGTCTCCCTCTGTATTCACATTCTCTTCCCTCTGTGCTTGTCTGTGTCCTAATCTCCTCTTCTTATACCAGTCGTATCAGATTAAGGCCTGCCTGTGTGAACTTATTTTACATTAATTGCCTCTTTATCTACCCTATTTCTAAATAAAGTTACATTGTGGGGTACTGGAAGTGAGGACTCCAACATGTGAATTTTAGGGGGAAACAATTCATTCCATAATACCCATTCATGAATTCACGGGCAAAGCAGCCATACTGTTAGGAGTACAAGTTAAGCAGGATTTCAAGAACATGGTTTCCCTTTGCCAAATCTGATATGGTTACCAGCCTGCTGAAAGGCTTTCCACAAGCCTAATTGGCTCATGTTGGGCATTAGAAATCATGTCTTAATCTTGGACTTCAGGGTACCTGAAGTCATGTACCTACATCTAGCCATGTAGGTGATTTCACTGGACCCTTTTCAAAGCAATGACTTCTCTTTTAAAGTTATTCAATGGCTATTCAATATTCAGTTGCTGTACCTACTGTGAGCACAACCTTAAGAGTTAGGTTTTCAGTCCTCTATGCTCAGAGCCACTGAATGCTATATCATGCAATTTTTTTTCCATAGCTAGAATACATGGGTCCAGAAACCAAGGAACAGAAGTGGAGCTGATATTTAGTACTATTATACCCTAAAAACTACTTGTAAAATGCTGATTCTCTGACCTCAAAATCTGGACTCTGCTGGTTTAAGATGATCTGCTGGTTTAAGAAGTCTGACCCTAAATCTGGGCTCTGCTGGTTTAAGATGTCTTATTGGTACCGAAGGGAGTAATCCTTCCACCAGGGGATATAAGAAAGTTTCTATTAAATTGGAAGTTAAGACTCTAGCTGTCATTTTGGCTCCTAATGATATAAGATAAAAAAGCAGATAGTTATTCAGTATAATGTTAAAGGAACCTGAAGATTTCATAATCTGGAAATGTACGTTCAATTTTATATAATGTGTGACCTACTCACTTTTTCTACCTAGACCCTGACAAGGGGGAAATAAGAGCAAAAATTAATCTGGTTTGGCTGATTATCTCTTCAAATTAGATTATGTGGCCAACACTTTCCAGAACTTGAAAGAGCTAAATCTGCATTTCTGAGTTTAGCCAAAAATATATGGAAAGCACATAAGATTAAAATATTTTATCAAAAATAATATTAAAAGTATTTTTAAGTTAGCAATATGTCAATTTTCATAATCTTTTGGAGTATGGCAACTTTAAAAATGTACCTACAAATAAAAGGGTAGCAGTTACAATTTATAATCACTTGATAATCTAAGTAAAGCCTTTGCCTTTAATATTTTCCAGAAAGTGTAAAATTGGTTAACAAATTGTTGTTTCAAAAATGTTGTCATTTATTTCATTTTTTGTTTCAACATAATTAACCATAAATGTATTGTTAGTCAAGAATGATTACAATTATATTTATTTACTGATTTTATTTTATTTTTTTAATAGACAGGGTCTCACCGTGTTCCCCAGGCTGGAGTGTGGTGGTGCTACCATAGCTCACTGCAGCCTGGGTGCAAGGAATCCTCCAACTTCAGCCTCCCATGGACATGGACCACAGGCCTTTGCCACCACACTTGCATAACTTATTTTTTAATTTTAATTTCTTGTAGAGACAAGGTCTTGTTATGTTGCCCAGGCTGGTCTTGAACCCTTGGCCTCAAGCAATCCTTCTGTCTCAGCTTTCCAAAGGGCTAAGATTACAGGCATGAGCCACTGCACCTAGCCAAAGAAATTATTTTTGATGGTGGTCATAATGTGACTTTTGGCATATAATTCAGAAAGGAATTCAAAGAATTGAGTATCTTATTTTAAAATCCCTAAATTTCCCGACAACTTTTAAGCGAAATAAAATGTCTCCAGGGTTTGATTCTACAAAAATGAAGCAGAGAAATAAATTTTATATTACGTTATGATAGATAAACCTCATTCACGCATCCATGAGCAAATATATTAAAGAGCTGCATTCATTTGATTAATGAATTTCAAATATAATGCTACTCTTTATGCTTTACAATTACATATCAAAGTCTGTAAAATATGTATGTTGTTTTGAGGAGCTCTTATATAATAATTTTGCCAGAAGAAACTTATGGTAACCTGAACTTTCAAAAATGATTTTGTAATTTATTTACATATTTCATGGCTGATAATTACAATAGGAAAACAAATAAAAGGCTTTCAAGAGTAAGTAACATATCAGATTAGAATAAAATTTTGTTGAGAGAATAGAATGGAAATGTAAGTTCAGGAGAAAAACAATTAGTTACTTTTTACTTGGAAAAAACAAGTTGGTGATGTCTTTTTTTTCTGAAGATGACAATAAATATTAAATGTTTATTACATTTAGATTCCAATGGATACATTTTTAAGAGTAATGTAGCAGTTTTATTTGTAAAGGTTAACATTTAAAACATTATTTAGTTTGCAATTTTAAAATTGTGACATCAAAAAATTTGGAGACAATTGGGGAAGAATTGGAGGGCTGTCAGATGGATCCCCAGGGACATTGAAAGAACATGAATAACATGGGGTATCCTGAAAGTTAAACACAGTTTGAAGCAAAAGCTGTCCAATAATCTCAAATACAGCTAAGAAGCTAGGTAGTAAGACAGAAAACTAGCCACTGATCTCGGCAAGAAATGGGTTACTGTTGGTCTTAAGAGCTACTTATTCTAATGGCAGAGGAAGTAAACAGCACCAGTGGCCTCATTACAGTATAGTGAAGAAAAATTAGAAAATAAAGAATTGGAGACAATGAAAAGGCCGTGAGAGGAGAAATAGAGAAAATGGGTAGAAACTGAATGATTATGTGAGTTATGGCATTTTCTTTCGGTGGGTGATAATCACTAAGGAATATTTTATGATAATGAGAATTTTATGACAATGATGATAGTAATGATACAATAGAAAGGAAAAAGTGGTCACAAAGAAGAAGGCAGATACAAGGGCAGGACTGAGGCTGTTGTTTTATTTTATTTTGCTTTTGCAGATAATATGGGATGGGATGCAGGAATAAATAGAGAGGCTTTATTTTGATTGGGAAAACTACTTATTACTCCATTCTACTAGAAGTGAAGGCATAATATGTGGTTTCAGATACAGGAAGTTGATGAGGTTTTCAGCAGAGTGATGAAGGCAGTTGGCTTATTGGAGATAGGAGATGTTATAAAACAGAAATTCAGAAAATGATTTTACTAAAGAAATGTGGTAAGATTGGCAGTGATGATAACTATTTGAGATTTTTCATCATGATTTTGAAATGCTTAACACTTTGTGTGGTATCTCCAAGAGCATTCAGCTTTATATAAAAGCAGATTAATGCGTCAGTGGGGAGATGGGTAATGGAGTTAACTGTATTTTTCAGTCAGTTACAGAGAATGGCAATTAGATTAAGGCTGGGCAAAGAGGAAGGGGTATATAATTCTGGTGAGATATTGAGGGAATCAAGGCCCTTGACCCCCTAAATGTTCACTGAAAAATCACAGCTGGAAGGAGATTGATCATTAGGAGAAAAAGTATAACAAACTTATTTAATGTGTACGCATGGGAGTCTTTAAAATGAAAACCCAAGCTTCCTATGAGGTACAAATCTCATATATCATTTTGACCTTACAGAAAAAATGCAGGCCAAGAGTGTGGCCGAACACAGGTAATATTGGTAAATTAGGTTTTACTGCCAGGACAGGTTATGGGGCAGGAGTAAACAAGAGGCTTGGGTAGCAAAGGTAGCCTTGTTATGCAGATGAAGTCTCATAGGTAGTAGCTCTCAGAAAGGATAGATAGTAAATGTCTCTTTTCAGACCCTTTAGATGTCAGACTCTAAGTTAATCTCTCCTAGAAAAAGCCTAGAAAGGGAAGGCCTAGCTGCATTAATGGAGATTCTCCACAGATGCAAATTTCCCCCACAAAAGACTTTGCAGGGGCATTTCCATTTGCTGGCCCCGTGGGAGCTAGTTAAAATATGTCAGAGAAATATAATTTGGTATAAAATATTTCTGTTTCATTCGATATAATTTACAAAACACAAATGCACCCATTTTAAGTGTACAATTTATGATTCATATCAAATTTATCTATTTGTGCAATCATCACCAGCATCTGATTTTAGAACATTCCTAGAAGGTTCCCTTTACAGGTAATCCTCATTCTCAGGAAACTGCTAATACTCCCCCAAACTCAGGCAACTACTAATCTATCCCCATATTCAGGCAACTACCCCCATACTCAGGCAACTACTAATCTATCCTCATACTCAGGCAACTACCCCCATAGTCAGGCAACTACTAATCTAGTCTTTATATCTAAAGATTTGCTTTTTCTCAATTTTCTATATAAATGGAATAATACAATATGCGGTCTTTTTCAGCTGGCCTCTTTAAATTAACATGATACTTTCACGTGCATCCGTGTGAAGAGACCACCTCACAGGCTTTGTGTGAGCAACAAGGCTGTTTATTTCAGCTGGGTGCAGGTGGGCTGAGTCAGAAAAGAGAGTCAACAAGGGAGATGGGGTGGGGACATTTCATAGGATTTGGGTAGGTAGTGGAAAATTACAGTCAAAGGAGGTTGTTCTCTGGCTGGCAGGGGCGGGGGTCACCAGGTGCTCAGTGGGGGAGCTTTTGAGTCAGGATGCGTCAGGAGAAGGAATTTCACAAGGTAGTGTCAACAGTTAAGGCAGGAACAGGCCATTTTCACTTCTTTTGTGATTCTTCAGTTACTTCAGGCCATCTAGATGTACATGTGCAAGTCACAGGGGATATGATGGCTTAGCTTGGGCTCAGAGGCCTGACAGATACATTCAAAGTTCATCCATGTAACAGTGAGAGACAGGATTAGCTGGATTTCCTAGGCCGGCTAAGAATCCCTAAGCCTAGCTGGGAAGGTGACCACTTCCACCTTTAAACACCAGGCTTGCAACTTAGCTCACACCCGACCAATCAGATAGTAGAGAGAGCTTGCTAAAATGCTAACTGGGCAAAAACAGGAGGTAAAGAAATAGCCAATCGTCTATTGCCTGAGAGCACAGCGGGAGGGACAATTATCAGGATATAAACCCAGGCATTGGGGCGCTACCCTCTTTGGGTCCCCTCCCTTTGTATGGGAGCTCTGCCTTCACTGTATTAAATCTTGCAACTGCACTGTCTTTTGGTCTGTGTTTGTTACGGCTCGAGCTGAGCTTTCGCTCGCCGTCCACCACTGCTGTTTGCTGCCACCGTCGCAGACCCACCGCTGACTTCCATCCCTCCGGATCTGGCAGGGTGTCTGCTGTGCTCCCGATCCAGTGAGGCGCCCACTGCCACTCCCAATCAGCCTAAAGGCTTGCCACTGTTCCTGCAGGGCTAAGTGCCCAGGTTCGTCCTAATCGAGTTGAACAGTAGTCACTGGGTTCTATGGTTCTCTTCGGTGACCCACGGCTTCTAATAGAGCTACAACACTCACTGCATGGCCCAAGATTCCATTCCTTGGAATCCGTGAGGCCAAGAACCCCAGCTCAGAGAACACGAGGCTTGCCACCATCTTGTAAGTGGCTCGCTGCCATTTTGGAAGTGGCCTGCCACCATCTTGGGAGCTCTGGGAGCGAGGACGCCTGGTAACATTAGCATGTGTCAGTTCTTCGTGTATGGATATACCACATTTTATTTATCCATTTAGAAGTTGGTGGTCACTTGGCCTTTTTCCACTTTTGTACCATTATAAAAAAGATAACAAATATTTAACATGAATAATTTTGGACATCTGTTGACAAGGCATAAAATGAACAAGTGTTCAGGGCGCCTATAATTTTGTCCAAATATTATCCTAGACAAAGAAGTAAAAAACTGAGAGTTCAGAAGTTTGGATGAATCATTTATGTGTTGGTTTAAATCATAAACAAAAATGAAAAGAGTTGTAGAGGAGAAAGAAAAGGAAAGCTAGGTACTAAACTTATCAGTGAGTGTCAGTAAATAACAATGTGAAGGAATGAAATGCAGTGAAATCTGATGACCTTCACTTCTCACAGACTAGAGTTTAAAAAGGGAGGAGGTGAGACAATGGCAAGCAGCATGTGAAACAAGGGTTTTAATTTATATCTTCTTTATCTCATTTGGTATGTGAACTATTTGGTATGTGAAATATAATGGTATGTGAAGAAATTAATAATCCCTCTTTTAAGAGTGCTGCAGAAGAAATAGCATCTTCATGGACAGCTAGATTTGCGTTAGAGCAAGAGGGTGATAGGGTGGCGGAAGGAAAGCTTACTTAGACAGAATGCAGTGGAATAATTTAGAAGTTCAGGAGAAACGGAAGTGTTACAGTAGGTAGCTTGTCAGACATTAATAGGGCAGGAGAGGGCCCCCACCTCCCACCAGGAAAGTCAGGTGACCATTAGGTGATGGTCAGGCAGTTTGTTACACTGCCTCTCTAAAATAATAATAGGTCACACAGCCAGTGCCAGGGAAAGGTAGTCTCCCGGTAGATAGGGAACACCTGAAACTGGTGATCAGCAGCTTCCTGATAAGATCTCAGGAGTTGGGTGAGTGGGCTCAAGCATGCGCATTAAGAGGCAAAATGGCAGAATATGACCTTCCAAGGACATTCTGCTGATAAGGGAAGAATGCCTCTGGTGAGTGTGCACATAACACCAGTAAACACGCTGTTCATGCTCCCCTCCCAAGCGCTAGCAGACCATAGGGATGTGGACAATTCACCCCCAGGGAAGAATCAGGTGAGAAGGGATGCAAGACCCTGGAAGTACGCCAATGTATAAAACCCCAAGTCAAGATGTCAAACCCCACACTTGTCCTTCAAGTCACCCCCTTGGCCCTCTTCCAAGTGTACCTTTCTTCTCTTTGTTCCTGCTCTAAAGCTTTTGAATAAACTTTTACTCCTGCTTTAAAACTTGCCTGGGTCTCTTATTCGGCCTTATCCCCCTCTGCTGAATTCTTTCTTCTGAGGAAGCAAGAATTGAGGTTGCTGCCGACCTGTACGGATTTGCCATCAGTAACAGAAATAGAACTACAGTGGATTGAATTATGTCCCCTCAAAATTTATATGTTGAAACCTAATCTCCAATGTGACGGTGTTAATAAGAGATGAGACCTTTGGGAATTGAGATTATGTCTCAAGGCCAAAGCCCTAATGACTGGGATTAGTGTCATTATAAAAGAGGACCCCCTCATTCCTTCTATAACGTGAAGACTTTGGTGCTCTTATCTCGGACTTTCTAGTATCTAGAAATGTGATACATAAATTTTTGTTGTTTATAAACCACTCATTTTAAGGTGCTTTTGTTAAAGCGGTCCAAACAGAGTAAGACAGGGATTACTAATTCAGGGCAACATTTCTCAGGATTTATATCAGTACCAAAGCCCCATTTTATAACAAGTATTGTATAACACTATTTTAATATTGTGAAATGTAATTCATAAAAATGTAAACAACTTGAAAACACACTTAAAAGTCAATGCAATATTCTAAGTATAATATGGGAAAAGCAAAGGAAAATAATTTATATTAATCATGTATGTCACTATATTAACGTTCAGACATGACTTTAATATAGATACAATAATGTAGTCAGAAGCTTGCACTTCTGCTTAGCATCATCCTGAATGAGGTAAAAATGCAGACTGTTAGTATCACGCCAGTCTGACAATTCAGACATCATGAGAGGCTAATGGTGAACCAATTTTCTGACATAATGACAATTTTGGTAGAGTGCCATTTTTCAAAAAGTGTAGTCTTTTCATGATTTACATAGTTAAAATCATAAAAAAAAATCACAAGTTTTTGTTTTGTTTTCTTTGAAAAATAACCTAACTACTTTGTACTGAAAACAAACAATAGTCTTTGTATTTACATGTAAAAGATAAGGTAGACTTCATGAATATCTTGAATATCCCAAAAGTCTAAAAAGTCAAATTATACCTATTATTTCCAAATCCAGACCATTAAATACCAGTAGTAACTCCCCTCAACAATCACTGTAAAAACAAAAATACAGCTTCTTAGGAAAAGTCAAGTGTGTGTTTCGCTCCAGTAATTCAAGGGAATATGTTGAGTATAATAAGAATTAGCATGCATAAATAAGCAACTATTTTTTATGCTTTTGGTAAGCATGAAAATGTTATTAAAAAAAGAAAAAGAACAAGATATGTTAGGACTGGCCTTGGAAATCAGAGAATGAAACTACTAAGAATCACAGGCAGCTGCTGTTTTCTCCCCTAACCCAAGGTGTTGTGTGTTAAAGAGGGAGAGGGAAATCTGAACATGGTGAGGATGGTCAGGCCCTTCATAGAAGGAATTGCTTCATCCGACTGCTTGGTTATAAAATATCAACATAGGGCTGAGTCTTCCAGATGTCTGAAGGTTTTGTGGCAACTGAAGGTGCTTGTATAGACAAAAAGTAGACAGGTGGTTAAAACATTTAATAAGTCTTCAATGCATAGCAGTTTAGAGAGTGTTCAGAGAGAATGCAAAATACCTGCACACCCCAGCAAGCTTAATGTGTTATATCCATCTAAGTGGCATTCATTAAATATCTATTTTATTACAGAAAGTGAATCCAAGCAACTTGGAGATAAGAAGAGAGAAAAAGAAAGGGAGCTCTCAGTAGAAGTATGGTCCTGAAAAAAAAAAATTATAGCCCCAAACCTACATACCACATTCAGCCAAATAAAAGTCTTATAAGTGTCAAAATACAGCATCAAAAGAAACTGACTAAAATAGTGGTGTTATTTGAGTATCCTTGTTGAAGAGTCATATGCTCCCTAAGTTGCTCCTCAGATTTTACATCTAGCTACATGTTTCTCTCTACCTGAGAGGCATTGGACTAAAAAAAAATAAAGTTCTCTTTCTCATCTATTTCCGATGACAATACAGTGCTGCTTTAAGACTGGTGTGATTGGTTGATCACTTTATGTTTTGTAAACTTATGAAAAATCTAGACAATCTAGTGGAAAAGATAAGATCTGGAGAAGCTTGCTAAATTTTCATAGATGGAAAAACCATAATTGTTAACAAAACCAATCCATAATGAATACTCCATGAGGAAAAAAATATAGGGGAATGGAAAGAATACATACAATTCTATTGTTGTTTGTATCCATTTTTTCTTCATTTGAAAGCATTGACTAGTGATGAGATTAATAAAGAGAATATATTATTCCTGATTTTCCAGGTTGTATATGTATTCCAATGTATAATTACACTTCTACATTTTAAACAATTTAGGAAGGAAGAAAACATTGTACTTCATACACAATATTCAACACAAGTTTCAGAAAACATAGACATTCAAATATAAAATGTCTATTTAAAGAGGATAATGATTATGTTATTCTACAATCTTTCTAAATAATATCCAATTTCTTATTAAAATCTAAAGTATTGAACAGCTTTCAGGTTTAAAATTGGCATTTATTTGTGATTAACTTACTCTCATTGTCAATATGAAATGAGTGTCCAGGTTAACCTAATGTTTTTATATCTTCATATACAGACAAGTTTTCTACTGCATAAGAATCTTTAGTTAACATATTGTGGATTTAGTGTGTATTAAGTTAAAGAAGACAGAACATGTTTTCCTAATTAACTTTCCCCAAAGTTTATTTCAGTCATGATGTTTAAATTTCAATTACATTGTTTTATTTCCATATATGAATGTTCAATCTATGTAGATGAATATGAATGCATAATATTATTTTAAGTAGCTGGAAAAAATACACTGCAAAGCATCTGATGTGCAACCAATTTGAATAATGTATGACTTTAGAGTAATATTTCCCTGAAGAACTTAAAGTGAATACTGTTATGTTTAATAGGCTAAGGTTATTTCAAATAATTAACAAAGAGGAATATTTTTATTTTCACTTTACTTTTCTCTAGATATTGAATATCTTAAACAATCTGTACGTATTCTATAACTGTAATTAGTATATATGATACCATATTGTTCTCAAAAATACACCAGGACACAAATTGAAAGCAAATCACATTATGTGTATTTTAAAAGTTAAACAATATATGAACTTCTTTATATTTTGATAAATATTAATAATTGTTTATAAAGTGTTTTTAAGGTTTTTGTTAGGTGAATAATGTTTTCTTTCCTTCAAAATATAAGGTTCACAACTATAGATTTGATGCTTTAATTTTGAATACAAATATGGTCTCTACTGAAGTAAACTGATAATGAGAGTATGAAAACGATTTGCCACTTGTTCCAGCCTCCGTTTTTCCACAGGTTCATTTTCCCCTCTCCCTCGAGAAACACACCATTGCATTTTCTAAATCCTTAATGTGTAATGATCTTCCATTTTTAACCTGTTGCCAATTATCAGCCCCACAGAAGCTATCTGAACATGTGGTTAGTGCACAGATTAATGGCATTCCCCAACTGTTTTTCATTTCATCCAGCACTCAATCTAGGTTCCAAAAATGGAAACAGTCTTGCATTGAAATACTCATAAATTGCTTATTAAGGTGCTAACGTTATACCCTTACTGCTTCTTGACATTCCGCAGGCTTTAGGAGCCATCAGCCATGGCAATTGCTTATTATACTTGCCCTCCATTTTAGGTCCATGCAATAGCTTCAGTGATACCTTTCTAATTGGTTTCAGCTCAAATATGTTGGCTTCACATCCTCTCCATCTGCTGCTCCTTTTTTCATCCCTTCGTGTTTAGTTCTTGACAATTTAGTATTTATAATGTAAAAGTTTTCAATTTTAAATTACCAAAATATTGCTGCAATCACTACAACTTTATCATTAAAATACAAAAAAAACCAGTTTTCAACCAGTAGACCTGGCTATATTTTATATTTGTGTTCAAATATCTTTATACTTTAGAGTATTTCACAGTTACAACTCAACTCTTAAACAGAATATCTTAAATAAAAATTACAAACTTTCTCTGAATGCTATGCATCTTAAGTGTAATGCTTACATATATAATAAACTTTAGTTTTAACTTATTAAAATGATTATAAGTTTGAACTGATGAACATGTTTTTAAATATAACAGCATTTTACATTTTCATACATTACTTTTCAGTTGATATAAATGTAACATTTTACCCAAAATAATTTCTTCTTGGTTATAAAGTACAAATGATGACATATTACAAATCATTATTAGTTTATTCATTAACCATGAAAGTAAGTTTATAAAAGAAAATGATATTAGTTCCTTCTAGTGTCAAAATAATACCTATCACCTTCTAATACTTTTCAGAAAGTGCAGGAATCCCCAGTGTGTTTTAAGTTCTTACTGAACAGCAATAAAAAAAATCTTAGATTATCAAAAACCATTTTTTCAACTCAGCTACGACACAGAATAGCTGACAGTTTGTTAACCCTTTTACTGGATAAACTGTATTGAAATGCATGCAGTCATGTTACCTAGCAAAGTGAACTAGACATGATTATACAGCTTATTCTTCATTTGGTCTAGATGTTAAAAATTTTGCAGCCTACAATTAAAATATATTGCATGTTTCCTGGCAAAACTTCTATAATCTTGTCTCACATTAATTGCTTATATTTTTAGCATATTTGGTTTTGTTTGTTTGTTTGTTTGTTTTTGAGACAGAGTCTCACTCTGTGGTCCAGGCTGGAGAGCAGTCGTGTGATCTTGGCTCACTGCAACCTTCGCCTCCCCAGTTCAAGCAATTCTCATGCCTCAGCCACCACCCCTACCCCCCATCCAAGTAGCTGGGATCACAGGCATGCACCACCAACCTTGCTAATTTTTGTATTTTTTGTAGAGATGGGGTTTTGTCATGTTGGCCAAGCTGGTCTTGAACTCCTGGCCTCAAGTGATCCCCCTGCCTCAGCCTCCCAAAATCCTGGGATTACAGGAGTGAGCCACCACATCCAGCAAGTATATTGGTCTTGCTGAGATATATTATTTGTCTCATAGTGTTTGAATACTGATGATTATCTCCCGGAAGTACAACTATATATTTCATTTATTTTGCTCATTTTATAATATTTCAGTAAAAACATTTTGCTTTAATTAAAGATATGCCTTAGCCAAGGATGCATGCAATTTTGTGAGATTGGAAAATTAATCAGGTAAAACCCCTTTCCTAAATAGGCTTGCAATCAATTTGACATACCATTCCATTGTATTTGTCAATACACCTGCTTCGTCTCTTGCATTCTGTTGCCCCCTCCTTTCTTCAGCACAGTGATAATTCTATAATGTCAAGTTACTTTGCACCAACAATTTTTTTTTCCCCACAATTTTTGGACGTTTTCTACAGAATTGGACACCAATGTAACTATTTCTTTCTATATTAATACCATCTTCTCTAATTCTCCTATGATTATTTTACCTAAGTATGGTCTCTTTCACTGTTGCTCTTTTCTTTTCTGTTTCTTTGCCTTTAACTTAAAATAAAAAAACATCTAAAGGCTTGGAATATGATCAACATTTTTCTACATCAAACTCTATTTATTTTACTGCTGTGATCAGCCATTTATATTTTTTTCTTTTTTATTCTGGGCTTAGATAATTAAAATAATGCCCCTTCTTGTCTTCTCAGTCATTCTTTTTTTTTTACTTATTAATAGTTTTATTGATTCATTCATTCAGTCACACATTCAAAATAATTGAACTATAGAAACATAAATTTCAAATAATATAATAAAAGCAGTGTGCATTCAAATATTTTTTTTCTGAAATTTTCACTCCCAGATAATGGCTTTATAACTCCAAATAGGTTTTGACTTTCTAAGATTTGACATACAACCACACATTTATATATTTCGTAACTTCTTCTGTCAATGAATCCTAGCAATTATGTATTTGATAAATCTTCTGGATTTCTCATTAAATCACATGAGTGTACAAAAATCAGCTATCTTGTTTCTGTTATTTCAGTCACTTCATTATTTAATTCACCCCAGCCCCAACCATAGCTGCTAGAATTTTCTTTTTTTCAAATGCTATCAACGCCCCCCCCACTCTTCTTTGAGTGCCTAAATTGATTTCCTCTCTGCCTGTCAAATACAAACTTCTCTTTAACTTAGACTCAAGATAACTGTAGTGTTCTTCCTTATACCTATATAGTGTAAAGTTTCCCTAATTTAATTTATAGTACGTTCACTTGATAAGTGAAATTATCTACACTACACCAATGCATATTTAATTCGTTCTAGTTCTTTTCTGGATTCCAAACTTCAGGTGGATAGAACTCTGAAGATAAAGCATGTAATGACTGGTTATTCTTCTACATCTAAAATAATGGCAAATCACAATATTGATTATTTAGTTTTTTTCCCTTTTTTTTAAACTCTATTTTCCAGTGAATCAGCAGCATCCACCATTCCTTTCAGGAGAAGTAAGTTTGTCAAATCGGTAGTGCAAAGACACGTGAATATTCAATATTTTGGTTTGACTGGTTTTGCTATGCTTTATTTTCTAAGTATGTCTTTGAAAACCAGAAGAAAATAATCATGTGATCGGGTATGTGTGGAAGGTGAGGAGCGGATCAAAGAGACACTGCATGAAGGTCACCAGCGCCGGGGACGAGAAGGTGAGAAAGGTGAGGTATGAGCGCCATCTATGGCCAGCATTAATTATTTGCTTGTGAACGGAGCATCTGCAGCCTACCGCCTATCCACTGAAATCAACAGGCATTTCATCTCTGCTGGTGAACAGTTCTTTAGGGTTCCTGTTGAATAAGGTCCTCCATGAGTAAGCACTCCACTTTTTACATCATCCCAGAGAAAGGTCAAATTTTAGTCTCGGCCGTTCTACCTGAATGATCCTAAACAAGTTGCTAAACTTTTCTGTACCTTAGTTTCCTCAACTACAAACTGGCATTATAATGATAGAAATATTTAGAGTTATTGTGAGAATCAATGTCACAATATATGTAAGGAGCTAAGAAGCATTTTGATGAATAGTCCTCGGTAAATGAAGGTGATCCAAATTTGTTTTGATATTAATAACATCCTTAGATAAGAAGTTTTATCAACAATTAATTGTTTTTATGTGATTTCTGGTTCCTAAGTTCCTCTAAATAACGAACAAACAGAACTTTTTTTAAAAAAAATAGTCGTTGTGTGTTAGTTACTAATTATTTACCACTTCAAATCTTTGAGTCTTCCCTTTTATTCCAGAATTTAGCTACTTTTCTTTCAGGCGTAATTTGACAGTGCCTGGACACAGGCCCATGTCAGGTCAAACGCTGCTTTCTTCTCTTATTCCACAGAAGGAAAGACCTTAGTAATCTGGTCAACACCCACATGCACAACTCAGAAATTTCAGGGTTCAATTCTTGGCCACTGGGCAATAAAAAGGAATGGCTTCCTTTTTTCCTCCCTAAGATGTGAATCTATGAAAAATATATTTAAGCAATGTCCCCAGAAATTATTGTGGGATCCAGTACTCATTGCGTCATCTACCCTATTGTTGGTGTTCCCACCTTTCCTGCTTTACCACCCTCCCATCCCCCTCTGCTTTGCTCTTCTGCTTCCTGATACAAACTCCCAAATAAATTATATTAGAATCTGAGCTAAGATGAGTTGCTAATTATCTGCCTATGTAACTGAAATAATTTATCATGCAGATTCTAACATAATTTGTTCCTTACACTTGTTCAAAGATCCTTTGTAAGGGTTGTTTGTTTTGTTTCGGATACCAGTGTTTTACTTTCAGGCAAAATTTTTAGATTCTTATATTTAGAGATTTTTTTTTTTTCAATGAACACTAGTAATGTTTTCAAACATATTTTGTGTGTATGTGTGATATTATGTTTTACCAACACATTCTTAGAAACAGAAAACCATCTCAAAATGGTTTAATCTAACCAGGTAGCCAAGTCCAGGCCACAGCTACATGACCTCAACAATACCTCCAGATGTGCCTCTGTTTCATGCCAGTAAACAGATCTAAAAAAGGGAGCCAGCAGAGGCGACACCAAGGAGTTAGCACAGGCACTGAAGCTTTGAATAGAGCATACATTCAGACTTTGGCATCTGGTTCCTACTTTTGCCAAATGTGCCTTGTTTGCATCCACAGCTGTTAAATGTGTTTGCTGAAAAGGGATAGACTAGGGAGAAGAAAGATGGACGAGAGAGATATGCCAGCTTCTGTGGGAGGGAATGTCACGCCAACATGCAATTTACTTACAGTTAATTATTTGCTTTAGAAATCCCGTGTCATTTATTAGAATAACTGGTATATAGTGAACATGAACCTCATGCTAAAGCAGTCATCTTTATATTTTATTGTAAATGAAGCATTTATACTTGTGTTCATCTAATTGACACCTAAAGAGCAATATATCTTCATTTACATCAAATAATATAATCCGGCAGTTAAGACTGAATTTTTAAAGGTAGTCTTTTATATATTTCTGTCGTATTTTTATTTTTTTAAAATGACTTGACCATTAGAATTAGGATTTTGTGAAGAATTTCACAGTTGAAAAAACAGTTTTAGAGATTCAAAACATTTTTCTAACCTAGAAAATAGACCTAGAAATTCTAAATATTTTCAGAATCGTAGTCTTCCTTCTAAAACTTATGACCCTCATATTCCAAAAGTTGTTTCAAAAGGGGAGATGGGAAAAAAAACGTTTACTTTGTTTATGATAAAGGGAGAGCATCTTGCTGCTCTTGTGATAAAAAGAGGGGAAAAGGCTTCTCTTGTCAAAACTTTCTTCTTTCTTTGTGATTAAATAATTTCTTATGATCTTAGGAAATTTCCCCCACACTTGTGACAATAAAAGTTAAAGACAAGGATCCTGATAATAAAAAGATAATTATTTTCCTTCTCCTATATAATTTTTATTTTTATTTTTTTAGAAATAACACATAACTGAGAAGTCTAAAACTGGCTATTCATTTTCAGCATGTTCTAAAAAGATGATCAGTCCCATGGCTAATGCTTATTTTGAGTAACTGGGTTGATACTGACCATCTTTTCTAATTTAAAAAAAATTAGCCAAGTTTTGATTGATATTTCCACTAGCTGTTGTTGAGGTCGCTAGGCTGGCAGGCATATTGCCAGGCTTTCTAGAGACAGTAGACCATGTCTGATGACTCCCTCACCATCTACCTCCTTTTTAGTGTGTGGGTTGCATGTGTGTGTGTGTGTGTGTGTAAATGTGAATGTATTTAGACCAGCCTGGCCAACATGGTGAAACCCCATCTCTACTAAAAATACAAAACTTAGCTGGGCATGGCGATGGGCACCTGTAGTCCCAGCTACTCTGGAGGCTGAGGCAGGAGAATCACTTGAGGCTGGGAGGTAGAGGTTGCAGTGAGCCAAGATCGTGCTACTGAACTCCAGCCTGGGCAACAGAGTTAGACTCTACCTCAAAAAGAAAGTGCGTGAATTTTGCCTAGCTATAGACTGCTGTGTGAATTGTCTTAATCATTTCTAATGATTTTATGGTTGTCTTTTAAAAATAGTTTATTGAATAGTATGAAGGCAACCAGTAACATCCAGAATCAGACAAATATGAAAGGCCAGGAAAGCAAAAATGGTATAAATTAAATTAAAAATAAAATTTCATGTATTAGCTTGAAGACTTTCATTTGCAGTTAAAAAAAACCAGAAAGGTATAAACAATGTAAAATTGTACTAGTCATATAAATGAAAGGTTGTAAGCTAGATTGAGCTTCAGGGCTCCAGTTCCCACTTTGAGAGGGTCTCTACCTCACTCGCATTTGCGTAAGCTGTGCCCTGAATTCTTTTATGATGGCAATATACTGTCACCAGTAGCAACCCACATGCTTCTTCCTTTACACCTAAGAAAAAACAAAATAATTATTTTTCACAAGTGAGAAAATAAATCCTGAACTTTGATGTTATTGGATCAACCTGAACCAACCTCTATTACCAGTGCAATGTCAGGAGATGGCTGGTTTAATTAATTAGCTCAACCTGGATTTCTGCTTGTTCCAGATCTAACTATCATGGTAATGGAAGGGTGATTATAACACGCTTAATACATGTGCCAAACAGCATAATTACAACAGAATGATAAAAGGCTGCTTTTTCTGAAATTTAGTAGATACGAAGAAGGGAGGTGAATAATGGGTAAATAAGGATCTCCTCTTCCTAGCATTTCTAAAAACAAAAGCAAAAAGGGTGTGAGTTTTCAGACTTAACTTTTCTTTGTCTATAAAATAGTCATTACTATTTTATACAAACAACTGAAAAATATGATGTACTTTGTGTGTATATTTCTAAACGTGTGGATGTTTGGGTTATTATAATTTATACTATGTAATTAGTCAAATGCAATAAATTCATTATTTGACTTTGTGTTAAAAATATGTAATAAAATATCAATTTAGATAGCACTAAACTTCTAATAGCTTTTCTCATTACTCTACATCCAGGAGAAAATCAGAAAAAAATATATATAAATATGCTGTACACATACATACATGCATACAATACACATATACATACAAAAACATATATGTATATATGTATATATGTATGTGTACATACACACATAATACATACACATTCGTGCATATTGGCAAGTGCCAGGAGAGACAAAACAATGCATTCATTAATTTTTCAGTTATTTTCAGCGAGTGGTAGTCTATTATGCACAGAAAAAAATACACATGAAGGAGTATACATTTTGGAAATATTGTTATAACTGGGGCCCCTAGAATTGTTTGTTATGCAGGTCTGGTGGTTAAGATTGTAAATCTGGGCATATAATATTAAGGACAGGGTTGGAGCTGTCGGATTTGAAGCATATAAAGTCTTAACTGCCACCGATAATGTCAACCCGAATTATTATTTCCATTTCAACACAGATTATAGCACAGGAAGACATAAATGGAAATTAAAAAATAAATTCAGCACATATTTCAGAAAGTACCTTTTCACGTAGAGAATAATAAATGCTTAGAAGAGCCTGCAGGCAAAGTTGTTGAGGCAAAAAGCAGGAGTGTCATTCAAGAAACAATTAGATGCCATCCTTGGGGAAATGGAGTACTAAAAAGGATATGCTTTGATGGACCAAGTGACCTTTATTCTCTCTCCAAAAATCTCTCATGTTCTTATAATTCTAATCGTGAAATATTTCAGCAATCTGGCCTCCAGCAATGTCAATTCTTACTTGAATTATTCACCTCACCAGTTCACTGCTGAGGAAGAACCTTTCTCATAGTGCTGCAAAGATTGCATATTGACCAGATGCAATTCCCAGTGCTGTTGCTCTTAGGCATTCTGTTCACAACGATGCCTTAGGTCTGATACTATAAAGTGATTGCTTATAGAAGAAGCCTCTTTTAAGCCCTATGTGATTGAAAAGTGGCCTAAACTGGAGAAGAGAGGCTTAACTAACGTATTAATTATAGAAGGCATGAGGATTATTTAAGATATTTTAATGGCAAAAGTTATTTCAAAATGTAACTGGCCTTACTAGAATGCAGCCTATGATATTGTTTATTTCTTAATTGGTATTGGATATGATAATGACTTATCTTTAGCTATTGACTTCATTTCAATAGAATGCTGTGAAAATAAAAGTAAAAAGAGATTGGTCATTTTACACTTTATTTGAAAACAAACAAGTTCAATAATAGCACAATTTAGAAAGCTAGAAAATGATACTGAATAAATGTATGTAAAAAATGTAATGTATGAATTTTACTTGGTACATTTGAGTAAGCTGGGAAAATCAGCTATCTACGCTTTTCTGATTTTACATCGATTTAGCAGAGCACAGAATTCTTGAGAACTCAGGGATTTTGTGAGAACTACAGTCACCCTATTATGTTCTTAAAGTGATATTCAGTGAAAGAAAAAAGAACATGTTTCTATCTGTCATCTAAATGGACTCCTAGAGTTCCTTCTGTGTATCACAAATTGGAACTCGGCGGTGAACTGAGTGCCGAGAGCATATTTTCAAAAGCTAACGGAAGGTCACATACATCGGACAGTTCAAAGCACAAAAAAGCCCAGAGGCTTCAGAAATGCCAGGTATATTTTAGTGTTAAAACAAATAAATATTGTATGAATTTTTGCCAAAGATAAAAGTCATACCAATTATGTTTAAAAATATAAATCTTCATTATAATATGAATTACTTTCATAATAGATGAAATCTGCTAAAGTATATAGATAATATGTTTATATACCTCTGTAACAAAACATTATACTAATAAAGTAAATGATAAAGTTTACAAAATAGTTTATGGTAAAGATATAATAGGTGAAAATATTATGCTAAATAATATGATCTGTGGACTATATCATTTAAGAGTTAAAACAACTTTTTATTTATGGAAACATCACCCATCTAGAAAACAGATTTTTTAACAGTGTTCAATGTGCAGAGAATAATCTTATGACATAAATTTAAAACAATGGAATAAAAATCAAATCAAGTAATTCTCAAACCATGCATAATGAAATGAGAACTTTTGTAACAAAACAGCAGTTAAATAATGTTTTGCAGTCCATAGTAATTATATTAATTAACAAAGCATTTTAATAGTTTATGCATTTTAAAAAAAACTCACATAAGAAATATTTATAGAACAAAAAATCTTATATAAGTATGAAATACTCATTAAAATTAATCCACTAGCCTATACAATTGCTTTAGTCATCTACTTTAGCTTAAAAATGGGATTTGATCATTCTTTGATGGCTGGAAATTATTCAGAGGTCTTTTTTGTGAACAACGTAAATGATCATTCTGGATAATCAATCTACTCTGTTCAATAATATTCTGTGATTATAATGTAGTGAGACCAATTCTGTACTATCTCAGTGTAAAAATAAGTAACAATACTTCTTTAGACTGATACCCTTTGCTTCATACAGAATGTGATGTGTTGCCACAGTTAATTTACCAAATAAAATTTTACTCAATCAGTAATCAATATTTCATTTTTTTTAAACTTAGCTTCCTAATATCACTAAGTTTTCTAGGTGGTAGATTATTCCAAAAGAATCTAAATGACTACATTAAATATTGAAGAAAACTACATCCTACTAATAAAGTAAAATCTGATTTATCTTTTTTTTTTCACGTCACAATGGAACTATTTCTATACATTTATTTTACAAGTGCTCTCTTTTTTTAATATACTTTAAGTTTTAGGGTACATGTGCACAATGTGCAGGTTTGTTATATATATATACATGTGCCATATTGGTGTGCTGCACCCATTAACTCGTCATTTAACATTAGGTGTATCTCCTAATGCTATCCCTCCCCCCACCCCCAAACACTGCATGTTCTCACTCATAGGTGGGAAATCTGATTTATCTTATCTTACTCAAGGAGTAAGATAATCATACTTAGTAAGTATGTAATTACTTACTAAGTAATTACATACTTAGTAAGTATGTAATTTTAAGTAAGTAATCATACTTAAAAATGATTAAAAAACATTTTTTAAATATAAGAAGGATGACATTAGGCCCAGAACTCTGAAACTTGAGATTAAAAAAAAAAAAAAAAACTGGGCGCAGTGGCTCACGCCTGTAATCCCAGCACTTTGGGAGGCCAAGACGGGCGGATCATGAGGTCAGGAGATCGAGACCATCCTGGCTAACACGGTGAAACCCTGTCTCTACTAAACAAAATACAAAAAATTAGCCGGGCGGGGTGTAGGGCACCTGTAGTCCCAGCTACTCGGGAGACTGAGGCAGGAGAATGGCGTGAACCCGGGAGGCGGAGCTTGCAGTGAGCCCAGATCGCACCACTGCACTCCAGCCTGGGAGACAGAGTGAGACGCCGTCTCAAAAAAAAAAAAAAAAAAAAAAAAATCCCTAAGACATTGTTTTCCTCTTCATGTAAGTTGATAAGTGAAAGTTTTAGACAAGATAATTGATTCCAGAAATAACACAAATACTTGACAGTCTTAAAAAGTGAATAGTGTGTTCTATTTCTTTTAAAGGAGTTCTAGGTAAATAGGAATAACAGATAACTACTGAGAAGAATTGGAAAACCTGGCCAACTATAAATACCTTTTTTTCTGACAGCATGAGAGAAATTACAAAACAGTCAATACCCAAGAGAAAAGAAAAGAGAGGAAAGAGCTTAGTATTTGAGGTCACTTATCCCCAGGAATGCTTCTATTTAAAATTTGGCTTCTACTTAAAATGGCCCATGGACCCTCTGATAGTCTTTGAACTGTTCATACCAGTTAGTGACAAAGTAGGGAGACAATGTGCAAAAAGAAGGATATCCAAATGGACCTTAAGCATATGAAAAGATGCTTTATTGTTTTAGTCTTCATACAAATATAAATTGAAATAACAATCAGGAGCCCTCATATACTGCTGGTGGGAATGTGAGTTAGTTATGCAGATTTTAGTAAGCTTTTTACAGTATCTTGTAAAATTAATTGTATAAACGTTGACACAACAACTGTACTCATTGGTATATGCCTATCAGAAATAGGTGCACATTTTCTCTAAGACACTTATACAATAGTAATTACAGCATCATTATTTACAGTAGTATAAATCTGAAACCCAAGTGTTCATCAACAGTAGAATGTACAAATAAATGGTAAATTCATATAATAAATACTTTATGGCAACATAAAATAACACATTAATGCACCTTAATAATAAGGATGAGTTTCATAGAGCAATAAATTGAGGAAACTAAGTAAAACTAAGTACTGATTGTATATTTCATTTATATAAAATAGAAACTTTGTCAAACTACTCTGTGGTATTAGAAGTCAGTGCAATGGTTCCCTTTTGTGAGGATGGAGGGAATAGTGACTAGCAGTGGCCAGGCCTATAGCCTTAAAGAAATGAATTCCTCCAACCACATGATCCAATCTTTCCCTAGTTGAGACTTTAAATGAGAATTCAGTTTTTGATTTAAAGTTGATGCTAAAGATATAGGTGAAAATATTTTTAATGATTAAGTTTAATTTTTTAATGTTATATTTTATAAACCACACATCTGGTATCACACATGAGAAATCTCTGCCTATGTAAAGGTCAGAAAAACCTGCCCTTTATTTATCTGTATCCATTTTATAATTTTACTTCTTGCACAGAGATTTGTTATGGTTTTTGAAGTTTTTTGTCTTTCTGGAATAACTTCTGGTAAGAATCTAAGTTCACCTTTTTTAGGTGTATACATTTGTATATATGACATACGTGGTTTTTGCATGTAGATATTCAATTGTTCCTACAGTATTTGTTGACAAGATGATTCTTTTTCCATGGAATTCTTTAGCACTTTTTGTCAAAGATCAATTGACTATACAATGTATTCATATGACAACACTGTAATTGTACTCTTTAAATGTGTATACATTTTTCAAACAGTTTACCATATATGTGATAGTGTATTTTTGGACATTCTATTCTATTCCATTAATTTCTATGTTTATCTTTATAACAATATATAGTTTATTAATTACTGTAGGTTTTAGTAAGTCTTGAAATTAGGTAGTCCTTCTGTTTTTATTTTTCTTTTTTTTTTTATTGTTATGGCTATTCTAGTCCTTGAAAACAATAACTGGAAAGAATCAACATATTAAAAATATGACTAGATGATGCATGGCAGCTCATGCCTATAATCAGCTTGCCAATTTACAAAATAAGACTGGGAAGATTTTGATAGATATTTTGTCGACTGCAGATCATTTTGTGTAGAATTGCCACATGACCAAAATTTATTATTTCAATAATTCCCTCTTTATTTAGAGATGTTTAATTTTTCTCAATAATCTTTTATAGTGAACAAGCCCTATACCATTTTTGTTGAAATTGTTGAAATTTTGTTGACTGCAGATCATTTTGTGTAGAATTGCCACATGACCAACATTTATTATTTCAATAATTCCCTCTTTATTTATTTAGAGATATTTAATTTTTCTTAACAATATTTTATAGTTTTCAGTGAACAAGTCCTATACCATTTTTGTTGAAATTATCCCTAAGTATTTTATTCTTTTTGTGCTATTATGATAGGATTTTTTTTAATGTTTGAGACATTTTTTCACTTGTATATAGAAATCCAACTTATATTTTATGTTCATCTTGTATCTTGCAATATTGCTAAACTCACTTATATTTCTAATTGATTATTTGTAAATAATTTCGGACTACCTACATAAAAGATCATGTTGTTTATGAATAAGACAATTTTTATTTCTTCTTTTTTAGTCTACCTGCCTTTAATAACATTTCTTAACATTTGTTATACTGGCTCAAAGCCCCATCACAATGTTGAGTAGGAGAGGTAAGAAAGAATCTCCCTCCCATGTATCCAATCTCTTCAATCTTGAGAAATTCAAACGAGGCCTGCTGTTAGCTGTAGTTTTCTTTTGTTTTGTTTTTTTGTAAATGTCCTTTATCAAGTTGAGAAAATTAACTTCTATTCCTAGTTTACTGGGAGATTTTGTTTTGCTTTTGTTTTTAAAATTGTAAATGGGTTTAGATTTTGTCAGATGATTTTCTGTATCTACTGTGATAATGATATATATTAATCTAGCTTTTTGTTTGAGTCAGTAAGGTGTTTTTGGTAAATAGTATTTAATTATATAAAATGCCTAAATTTGTCAATTCACCTTGTGTTAGTCCCTCTGGGGTGCTATTATAAAATACCATAAACTAGGTATTTTACGAATAACAAAAATTTATTTCTTACAGTTCTGAAGTCTGGAATGTCCAAGACCAAGGCACAGTCAGATTTGTTTTCTGATCAGGGCCTGATTTCTGTTGACAGCACCTTCTCACTGAGTCCACATAGTGGAAGAAGAGTCAAGGGAGTTTTCCTGTGCCTCTCTTACAAGGATGCTGATGTTGTTACAATGTTTATGTTCCCACAAAATTCATATCTTAAAATCCTAACCCTCAAGGTTATGATATTAGAATGTCGATCCTTTGGGACCTGAATAAATCATGAGAGTTGAACCCTCATGAATGAGATTAGTGCCTTTATAAAATAGATACAAGGGAATTTGCTCACTACTTCCACCTTGTAAGGATGCAGTAGGAAGGTGCCATCTGCGAGGAACAGACCCTCACCAGACACTGAATCTGCTGGCATCTTGATCTTGGACTTGTCAGCCTCCAGAAAAGTGAGACATAAATGTGTATTGGTTACAAGCCACCCAGTCTATGGTATTTTGTTAGAGCAGCCTGAAGCGACTAAGACAGGCATGAATCCCAATCATTAGGTGTCTGCTCACATCATGTAATTACCTCCTAATATGATCACCTTGAGAAATAAGAATTTTACATATAAATTTTGGGAAGACACAAATATTCAGACCATAGCACACCCATTCATAGACACCTGTGTCTCTGGTTTGGGGTATTATAAATTAAGTTGTAATGGATATTCTTTGTGTGGGCATATGTTTTCATTTCTCTGGGGTAAATACTTAGAAGAATAATTTTAGGTCATATGCTTGACATGTGTTCAGTTTTTATGATAAGCTGCTACAAATGTTTCTAAAGTGGCTGTGCCATCTTAGGCTTCCACCAACAAAGTTAAGAGTTCTGGCTTCTCCACATCCTCACCAACCTTTAGAGTTGAAAATTAACTCCAAAGAACAGACTTACACTAGTATATATAGGAAGAGTTTCCAAATAAATAAAAAAGAGAAAGTTAGAAAACAAAAGTAAAATGCATAAAGGAAATGAACTGACTTTCAACTGTAAAGAATATGAATGGCTAATAAAAATATGAATGCAACTTCAAATTATTAACTATACAAGAAACATAAACAGACATTGAAAAGATGTAGTTTGTGGCAATTAAACTAATAATAATTTTAAAACATAATATTCAGTTTTATTAGAATATATGGGAAACGGTCATCCAATATATTGCTATCAGAGTAAAAGTTGGGAAAATTTCCTGGAGGATAGTATGGAATTTTTATCAAAATCCCTAGAAGTATGTTTGTCTTTTGAGTCTATAACTCTAGAACTAGAATATATCCTAAGCAAATTATTAAGAACATTTGCAGAAATAAATATGAATGGTCACTCTTTACATAGTATAAATTTAGAAATAAACTAAATGTATTATATAAATTTTTAAATTAAATATTGGGCATATGCTTTGTTTATAATTATTACTGTTAAAAACCTAGTAGTGTAAGAATGTATAGGGACATAGGAAGTATTTAGGTTTGTATTCTTGTAGAAAGTATGATCTTACAAAGAACTTGTTCTTTAAAATATGTATATATAAGAATAGAATATATAGAGAAACATACTACAGTATTTATTTTGTTTATATTTATTATTTTATTAAATTGTGAATGACTCTTCCCTTTTATGTTTTGTATAAGATTTTTCTCTTGCCAGCTCACTTATCCTCACTAAATCATCTTATCCTATTAACCATCTCCATAGTCTTAGTCCATGATAAGACGGGTTAACCTTGTAAACACATTGTTGCTTTGGGAATAGAGTTCTTCTGGGACAAAACAAGCTGGGTATTTACAATAATACTTTAGTAAAAATTAGTTAAAATACTATTATTAATAATAATTCATATCTTCAATATATATTAGTTCAATAGATCTGACTCCATCTTCTTAGTCTTTTGATGTAAGCTAAAGCATGTCGTCTCAAAGGAAAAAACAGAAATATTGTAAGATTGTTTCAATACCAGAAAATTATCCTGTCTAAGATTAATGCAATTAATAGTTTGAAGACGGACTGCTGATTTTTATTCTGCAATGTGGAAAAAAAACAAAAATAGTAGAATTATGCACAGAAAACTATGTGTCAATTTATTTCCTTTATTTGGAAGTGCAGACAATTAATAGAGATGATTGACAACTTTACTGGATAGATCACACAGAATTCTCAAGTAAAGACAGGAGATAGTAATAGGATAGCATATTACTAGGTATCAACATTGTTGCTAGGGAAAAGAAAAAAAAGCAGTGTGGTCATTTTAACAATACTAATTATTCCAATCTATGATCATGGGATATTTTTCCATTTGTCTGTGTCATCTTCAATTTCTTTTACCAGTTTTTTTTTGTAATTTTACTTCTAGAGCTCTTTCACCTTCTTGGTTAAATATATTTCTAGGTGTGCCCTTCTTGTAGCCATTGTAAACAAGATTGCTTTCTTGATTTCTTTCTCACCTTGACTGTTATTGGTGTATTAAAAAAACCACTGAATTTTGTATGTTGATTTTGTATCTTGACACTGCCTAATTCATTTATCGAATCTAGTTTTTTGAAGAAGTGTTTAGGATTTTATAGGTATGAGATTATACCATCAGTAAACAGAGGTAAGTTAGCTTTATCTTTCCAATTTGGATGTCTTTTATTTCTTTCTCTTGCCTGCTGGCCCTGGCTAGGACTTATAGTTCTATGTTGAATGGGAGTGGTAAAAGTGAGCATCTTTGTCTTGTTCCAGTTTTTAGGGGAATTACTTTCAACTTTTTCCTATTCAGTGTGATGTTGACTGTGGGTTTCTTATATTCAAGGCAATCTCTATCAAAATACCAATGTCATTTTTTACAGAATTAGAAAAAACAATTCTAAAATTCATACAGAACCTAAAAAAGAGCCACCAATAACTAAACTGGTTCTAAGCGAAAAGAACAGATAGTCTGCACAATGGGAAAAACATTTGCAAATTATGAATTTGACGGGGGACTGATATCCAGAATTTCCAAGGAACTCAAAGCTTGAAGGATCACGTTACCTGACCTAAAACTATTCTTACAAGGCTATAGTAACCAAAACATCACAATGCTGACATGGAAAAATAGACATATAGATCAATAGAATAAGATAGAGAACACAGATATAAAGACACATATCTAGACCCAACTGATCTTTTGACAAAGTTGACAAAAACATACACTACGGAAAGGCTACCCTTTTTAATAAATGGTGCTGGGAAAATTGAATTGCCCTATGCAGAAAAATAAAATGACCCCTGTCTTACACCATATGCAAAATCAACTCAAGATGGACCAAAGATTTAAATGTAAGACCTGACTACTTTAAAGTTCATATGGAACCAAAACAGAGCCCGCATCGCCAAGTCAATCTTAAGCCAAAAGAACAAAACCGGAGGCATCATGCTACCTGACTTCAAACTATATTACAAGGCTACAGTAACCAAAACAGCATAGTACTGGTACCAAAACAGAGATATAGACCAATGGAACAGAACAGAGCCCTCAGAAATAATGCCGCATATCTACAACTATCTGATCTTTGACAAACCTGACAAAAACAAGCAACGGGGAAAGGATTCTCTATTTAATAAATGGTGCTGGGAAAACTGGCTAGCCATATGTAGATAGCTGAAACTGGATCCCTTCCTTACACCTTATACAAAAATTAAGTCAAGATGGATTAAAGACTTAAATGTTAGTCCTGTAACCATAAAAACTCTAGAAGAAAACCTAAGCAATACCATTCAGGACATAGGCATGGGCAAGGACTTCATGTCTAAAACACCAACAGCAATGACAACAAAAGCCAAAATTGACAAATGGGATCTAATTAAACTAAAGAGCTTCTGCACAGCAAAAGAAACTACCATCAGAGTGAATAGGCAACCTACAGAATGGGAGAAAATTTTTGCAATCTACTCATCTGAAAAGGGCTAATATCCAGAATCTGCAAAGAACTCCAACAAATTTACAAGAAAAAGACAAACAACCCCATCAAAAAGTGGGCAAAGGATATGAACAGACACTTCTCAAAAGAAGACATTTATGCCAAAAGACACATGAAAAAATGCTCATCATCACTGGCCATCAGGGAAATGCCAATCAAAACCACAATGAGATACCATCTCACAGCAGTTAGAATGGTGATCATTAAAAAGTCAGGAAACTCCAGGTGCTGGAGAGGATGTGGAGAAATAGGAACACTTTTACACTGTTGGTGGGACTGTAAACTAGTTCAACCATTGTGGAAGTCAGTGTGGCGATTCCTCAGGGATCTAGAACTAGAAATACCATTTGACCCAGCCATCCCATTACTGGATATATACCCAAAGGATTATAAATCATGCTGCTATAAAGACACATGCACACGTATGTTTATTGCAGCAGTATTCACGATAGCAAAGACTTGGAACCAACCCAAATGTCCAACAGTGATAGACTGGATTAAGAAAATGTGGCACATATACAGCATGGAATACTATGCAGCCATAAAAAATGATGAGCTCATGTCCTTTGTAGGGACATGGATGAAGCTGGAAATCATCATTCTCAGCAAACTATCACAAGGACAAAAAACCAAACACTGCATGTTCTCGCTCATAGGTGGGAATTGAAGAAGGAGAACACATGGACACAGGAAGGGGAACATCATACACCGGGGCCTGTTGTGGGGTGGTGGGAGGGGAGAGGGATAGCATTAGGAGATATACCTAATGCTACTTGATGAGTTAATGGGTGCAGCACACCAACATGGCACACGTATGCATATGTAACAAACCTGCACATTGTGCACATGTACCCTAAAACTTAAAGTATAATAAAAAAATACTCTAGAAAACGTAGGGGAAACTCTTCTGGACATTAGTCTAGACCAAACTTTTCTAACCCGCAGGCCACGGGTGGCCCGAGATGGCTTTGAATGCAGTCCAACACAAATTCGTAAACTCTCTGAGAACATTGTAAGATTTTTTGGGATATATTTTTTTTAGCTTATCAGCTATCATTAGTGTTAGTGTATTTCATGAGTGGCCCAAGAAAATTTGTCTTCATCCAATGTGGCCCAGAAAAGCCAAAAGATTTGGGCACCGCTTGTCTCGACAAAAAGTTAATGACTAAGATCTCAAAATCACAAGTAAAGCCAGGCACCACGGCTCATGTCAGAAATCCCAGTACTTTGTGAGGCTGAAGCAGAGGATCACTTGAAGCCAGGAGTTTGAGATCAGCCTGGGCAACATAGTAAAACTCTGTCATTATTAAAAAGTTTTTATAATATTAGCCAGGTGTGGTGGCATGTGCCTGTAGAAGTATTTGGGAGGTGGAGGCAGGAGTTTGAGGCTGCAATAAGCTGTGATCACATCACTGCATTCTTGCCTGGGCAACAGAGTGAGGCTATGTCTCTTAAAATAAAAAGCACAAGCAACAAAAACAAAAATTGACAAATGCTACTACATTAAACTAAAAAGCCTCTTCAAGGCAACGGAAATAATCAACATAACAAACAGATAATCTGCAGGATGGGAAAAAATATTTGCAAATTATGAATCTGTCAGGGAACTGACCTCCAGAATTTTCAAGGAACTCAAAAGCCACAACAAAAAATAATCTCATTAAAAAGTATGCAAAGGGTATGAATAGACATTTTTCAAAGGAAAACATACAAGTGGCCCGTAAGTATATAAAAATTGTTCAAAATCTCTAATCATCAGAGAAATACATATTAAAACTACAATGATATATCATCTTACACCAGTCAAAAAAACTATTATTAAAAAAAAAATAACAGATGTTGGCTAGGATACAGACGAAAGGGAATGCATATACACTGTTGGTGGCAATGTAAATTAGTATAACCACTACAGAAAACAGAATGGAGATTCCTCAAAGAACTAAAAGTAGAACTACCATTCGAGCCAGCAATCCCACTAAACAGTATCTACCCAAAGGGAAAGAAATAGTTATAGCAAAAAGATATCTGTACTCATATGTTTATAGCAGTGCTTTGAACAATTTACAATAGCAAAGACCTGGAATTGACCTAAGTTTCCATCAATGGGTG
This sequence comes from Pongo pygmaeus, assembly GCF_028885625.2. Lineage (NCBI taxonomy): Eukaryota > Metazoa > Chordata > Mammalia > Primates > Hominidae > Pongo > Pongo pygmaeus. Next base: position 11,916,099 of record NC_085930.1, on the reverse strand, counting down.
AATAAAGAAATTGCAGTGTGTGTGTATGTGTATATGGATATACAAAATGTATAAATGTGTATATAAACACACAGTGAAATATTATTCAGCCATGGAAAACAATGATATCATGTCTTTTGCTACAATATGAATGAAGCTGGAGATAATTATCTTAAGTGAAACAACTCAGAATCAGAAAGCCAAAGAACACGTTTTTTTACTTGTAAGTGAAAGCCAATTAAAGTTTACACATGGACATTGATGTAGATTAATAAGTCACTAGAGGTTCAGAAGAGTGGGGGAATGGGGGGATGGGAGTGCAGGATGAGAAATAATTTTGAAGAGGTTGAGGCGGAAGGATGTCTTGAGGCAAGGAGTTCAAGACCAGCCTAGGCAACAAAACGAGATCCCATATCTACTAAAAAAATTTTAAAAATTAGCTGGGTATGGTGATGTACCCATGTAGTCCTACCTGTTTGGAAGGCTGAAGTGGGAGGATCCCTTGAGCCCAGGAGTTCAAGGCTGCAATGAGCTAGGATCACACCACTGCACTCCATCTTAGGCAACAAAGCAAGGCCCTGTCCCTAAAAAGTAAATAAATAACTTAATTGGTACAATGTACACTATTCTGGTGATGGTTACACTAAAAGCCGAGATTTCATTACACAATATATCTATGTAACAAAATTGCATAAGTACCCACTAAATTTATACAAAAAGAAAAAAAAGAAGTAGCCTAAAGAGAGTAAAGAAGAATAAAAAAGAAAGGCATATTATACACTGAATATCATTCATTGAAGAACAAGACTTACAGGCAAAAAACAACTATGGAATACAAATTTCCATTTGGCACATAGCATATCAAAATATATATTGTGATTAACTATGTTACCATAAAATTATATTTTATACTATGCTTTACCTTATAGAGACTTGCAAATATGTGATAGTGCTTACTCTAGTTCTACTTCTCAGAATATCTTAAAGCAAAGATTTCTACCATATTTGCCCATAATGTTGGATTAATTGTTTTTCTTATTCTCCTCATATTTGGCTTTATAGTGGGAGAGAAAACTATGAAGTACACATTCAGCATCAAGGAAGACTATTTTTCCATGTGGACTGAAACAAATAGCTGCCTAGAATTGGTCCCCTATGAGTTAATTTAAAACATTGTAGTCTGGGATTTTATAACATAGGCTCTAAATCATCAAATTTTATCTGAAGAAAAAGGAAATAGAAACAAAGTTGGAGGGCTCATAATAATGTTAAAGAAGACTAAAACCACTACTACTAAACTTTCAATTAATTTTAAACATATTTTATTGTGTATTTACATTTTTCTAAAATGTAAAATTTATGTATTTGCATTTTTCTTAATCTATTATTTATAATAGATGTCAATGGTTGAAATCCACATTTTGTAATTATCTGCAAAATAAATTTGTACATTTTATTTTACCTTTTCATGATTCTTCCATTTGTCTTAGCCATCTGTCCAATAATAAAGTATTGGTTGTATTTTAAATCTTATGTTGTCACATTTGGTTCGCAATCAATAGACTATTACTTTTTCCCATTTTACATTTACATAAATAATAATATATCCAATATTTTATACTCAAAATTTTAAATAATAGCTGTTTAATGATTTTAAAATAGCAATAGTATTCCTTTAAAATAATAATTATTGAGCTGTTAACTGTTTTTTAAGGTTTTATTTTATTTTTAATTAACACATATGATTGTACATATTTATGGGGGACAGTGTGATGTTTTCCTACTTGTGTACATAGTTCAATGATCAAATAAGGATATTCAGCTTGCCCATCGCCACAAACATTTATCATTTCTTTGTGGTAAAAACATTCAAATCCTCTGTTACAGTTTTTCGAAATATATAATGCAACACTGTTTATCAGAGTCACCCTACTATGCAATAGAACAACAGAATGTATTCCCCTTATCAATCTGTAATTTTATATCCATTAACTGATCTCTTCCCATCCATCCCCTTTCCTCTACCCTATCCAACCTCTGGTAACCTGAATAATAGAAGTCCTCTGTAGTTCTATGAGATCAGCTTTTTATAATTCCTCAGATGAGTGAGATCACGCAGTATTTGTATTTACGTTTCTGACATTTCACTTAACATAATTCCTCCAGGTTCATGCAAGTTGCTGCAAATGACAGAATTTAATAATATTCCATTGTGTGTGTATAAACATTTTCTTTATTTATTCATCTGTTAATGGACACTTAGGGTGATTCCATATCTTATCTATTTTGAATAGCACTGCAATAAACATTAATGCAGATAAATCTTCAACATAATTATTTCATTTCTCTTGGATATATACCCAGTAGTGGAATTACTCAATCATATGGTAATTCTATTTTTAATTTTGTGAGGAAACACCATACTGTTTTCCATAATAGCTGTACTAATTTACATTCCTACAAACAGTGTGTAATGGTTGCCATTTCTTCACATTCATTTCAGCATTTGTTATTTTTTGTCTTTTTGAAACAACTATTCTAATTCAGGTAAAGTGATATCTCATTGTGGTTTTGCTTTGCATTTCCCTGATGATTTGTAATACTGAATACTTTTGGTTCATATACCTAATGAAAGAGCAGTTTGTATGCTCTTTGGGGAAATATCTATTATTTTAAAAATCAGGTTATTATTATTATTTTTGCTATTGAGTTGTTAGAGTTTCTTATGTATTATGGATATTAACCCCTTATGAGATGCATAGTTAGCAAATTTTTTTTTACCTATTCTATAGGTTGCATCTTCACTCTATCGATTATTTCCTTTGTTGTACAAAAGCTTTTCATTTTGATGTAATCCCATTTGTCTATTTGTGCTTTTGTTGCTTGTCCTCTTAGGTTTTTTTTTTTTTTTTTTTTTTTGTTTTTAATCCTTGCCCACACCAGGGTTGTGGAGTGTTTCCCCATATGTTCTAGTAATTTTATAGTTTTAAGTCTTATATTTAAGTACTTAATCAACTTTGATTTAATGTTTATGTAAGGTGAGAGATAGAGGTCTGGTTTTATTATTTTGCATGTTTTCCCTGTACAATTTATTGTAGATATTGCCCTTATCCCTATCTATGTGTGTTTTTGGCATCTTGTTGACAATCAACTGGCTTTAAGTGTTTGAATTTAATTCTGTGTTCTGTATTCTCTTCCATTGGTCTATGTGTTTGTTTGTTTGTTTGTTTTGCCAATGCCATGCTGTGTTGGTTATTACAACTTGGTAGCATATTTTGAAGTCAGCTAGAGTGATGCTTCCAGCTTTGTTCTTTTTCCTCAAGATTACTTTGGCAATTCAAGGTCATTTGTACCTCCACACAAATATTAGAATTTTTTTTCTTTAAAGAATGTTATTAGTATTTAAGAATTGCATTGAATCTGTAGATCACCTTGGGTAGTAAAGACATTTTAACAAAATTATTCCAACCCATGAAGACAAGATATCTTTTCATTTATTTGTATCATCTTCAGTTACTTTCATCAATGTTTTATAGTTTTCATTGTATATATTTTTTACCTTTTTGGTTGAATTTGTTCAGATGTATTTTATTATTATTTTTGGTAGCTATTGTAAATGAGATTGTTTCTTGATTTCTGTTTCAGATAGTTTGCTCTTGGAATATAGAACAAAAACTAATTTTTTGTATGCTGATTTTGTATTCTTCAGCCTTATTGAATTTTCTTATTAGTTCTAAGAGCTTTTTGATGGAGTCTTTAGGGTTGTCTGCAACAAGGATAGTTTGACTTTCTCCTTTTCAACTTATATCTTTTTATTACTTTCACTCTGTAATTATTCCTCTAGCTAAGACTTCCAGCATGATGTTGAATAAGAGTGCTGAAAGTAGGCATCCTTGTCATATTCCAGATCCTAGAGGAACAGCTTTCAGCATGTTTTTTCTATTCAGTATGATGTTAGCTGTGGGTTTGTCATATTTAGCTTTTATTACTTTATTTTTATTTTTATTTTTGGAGACAAAATCATCCAAGCTGAAGTGCAGTGGTGCGACCTGAGTAGCTGGAACTACAGGAGCGTGCCACCATGCCCAGCTACTTTTTGTGTTTTTGGTAGCAACGAAGTTTTGTCATGTTGTCCAAGTTGGTCTCGAACTCCTGGCATCATGTCATCAGCCTGCTTTGGCATCCGAAAGTGCTGGGATTATAGATGTGAGCCACTGCACCTGGCCATATATGGCTTTTATTGTACTGAGGTATGTACTTTCCACATCAACTTCGTTGACAGTTTTTATCATGATGAGATATTGAATTTTGTGAATGCTTTATGAGCACCTGTTGAAATGATTATGTAGTTTTTGTCCTTCATTCTGTTAATATAATGTATTGCTTATGTTGAATCATCCTTGCATCCCTGGGATGAATCCCACTTAATAACAATAAAAGATCTTTTTAATGCATCATTGAATTCAGTTTGCCAATATTTGGTTGATGATTTTTGTGTTTATGTTCAAACACAAAAACACAGGGATCTTGGACTATAGCTTCCCTTTTTAATCATGTTTTTGTCTGGTTTTGGTATCAGGGTAATACCAGACTCATAGAATGAATTTGGCAATATTCTCTTTTCTTTATTTATATATTTTTTGGAATATTTTGAGTAGAATTGGTCTTAGTTTTTTAAATGTTTGGTTGAATTCGGCAGTGAGGCCATCAAGTCCTGGGATTTTTTTTTTTTTTTTTTTTTTTTTTAAGATGGAGTCTCGCTCTGTCCCCAGACTGGAGTGCAGTGGTGGGATCTCAGCTCACTGCAAGCTCTGCCTCCCAGATTCATATTCTCCTGCCTCAGCCTCCTGAGCGGCTGGGACTACAGGCGTCCACCACCACACCTGGCTAAATTTTTGTAATTTTAGTAGAGACGGGGTTTCACTGTGTTAGCCAGGATGGTCTCGATCTCCTGACCTCGTGATCCTCCCTCCTCGGCCTCCCAAAATGCTGGGATTACAGGCGTGAGCCACCACTCCTAGCCGGTCCTGGGATTTTTTTTGATGGGAAACTTTTTTATTAAGGCTTTCATTCTTGTTGCACATTATTGATTTCTTCAAGTTGTTCGTTTTTTCATAGTTCAGTCTTAGTAGATTGTGTCCAGAAATGTACGCATTCCTTTTACATTTCTATTTTGTGGTCATATCGTTGTTCATAATAATTTCTAATGATCCTTTTTATTTCTGTGGTATCAATTTTAATGTTTCCTTTTCATGCCTAATTTTATATTTGTCTTTTTTATTTTTATGTCTAGCTAAAGTTTTATCAATTTTGTTTATCCTTTCCAACATCCAACTGTTCATTTTGTTGATCTTTTGTACTTTTAAAAAAATTTCTCCATGTTATTTTTCTCTGATATTTAATTATTTTTTATGTTTACTAAATTTGAATTGCTTATTCTTGTTTTTCTTATTCCTGGAGGTGCAATGTTAGGTTGCTTGAGAGCTTTCTAATTTTTTGATGTGTTTATGTACTACTATAAACTTACCTCTTGGGGCTGGGCGCGGTGGCTCACGCCTGTAATCCCAGCACTTTGGGAGGCTGAGGCGGGCAGATCACGAGGTCAGGAGATCGATACCATCCTGGCTAACACAGTGAAACCCCGTCTCTACTAAAAATACAAAAATTTAGCCGGGCGTGCTGGTGGAAGCCTGTAGTCCCAGCTGCTCAGGAGGCTGAGGCAGGAGCATGGCGTGAACATGGGAGGCAGAGCTTGCAGTGAGCCTAGATTGCACCACTGCACTCCAGCCTGGGCGACAGAGCCAGACTCCGTCTCAAAAAAACAAACAAACAAACAAAAACTTACCTGTTAAGGCTGTTTTTTCTGTAGCCCCATAGGTTTTGGTATGCTGCATTTCGATTTTTTTTCTCAAGAAATATTTCAAGTTTCTTTTTAATTTATTTATTAACACATTTGTTGTTCAGGAGAATGTTGTTCAATTTCCATGTATTTGTATAGTTTCCAAAGTTTATTTTGTTAATGATTTCTAGTTTTATTTACTGAGACTTGTTTTGTGCCCTAACATATGATCCATCCTAGAAAAAGTTTCTTTTCTTTTTTTTTTTTTTTTGAGACAGAGTCTTGCTTTGTCACCCAGGCTGGAGTGCAGTGGTGCGATTTCAGCTCACTGCAACCTCCGCCTCCCGGGCTGAAGCAATTCTCCTGCCTTAGCCCTCCTGAGTAGCTGTGATTACAGGCACGTGCCACCACACCCAACTGATTTTTTTTTGTATTTTTAGTAGAGACGGGGTTTCACCACATTGGTCAGGCTGGCCTCGAACTCCTGACCTCATGATCCACCCGCCTCAGCCTCCCAAAGTGTTGAGATTACAGGCGTGAGCCACCACACCCAGGCAAAGTTTCATATTTTGATGAAAAAAATATGTATTCTGCAACCGTTTGGTGGATGCTCTGTAAATGTCTACTAGGTTTATTTGATCTACAGTGCAGTTAAATCTGATGTTTCCTTGTTGATTTTCTGTCTGAATGATCTGTCACTTGCTGAGGTCTATAGTTTGTCAGCCCACTAACTCCCTGATACAGGCTACTTAGAAGGTTGATTGTCATCAGCCATTGGAAGAATATGCTGGCAAACATTTTCCAGGTAGACACTGGGAGCTTTGAGTTTTAGTCCCTTCTCTCTTCTGATCCCAAAGAATGCATCCTCTGGAAGTGCTATTTCTTGTATACAACTGCTATTGTGTTCCGTGGTCTAGGGAGACTTGTGTATGCCTATTCCCTACCACTTCCAGAGCTAGGTGAATTAGGCGCTGTGAGAAACTTCAGAGTTAAGGCACTGTGTATGTGTTCTAAACCCTTCTCTCCTCATGGAGTTGGGAATTTCTTCCTGATTACATGTTGCAGTGCCTGGGGTGGAGTTTGTGCTCAAGTGTGTCTCAGCTTTTCCTGTCCATTTGATGTAAGTATTTTCTCTGTTGCCTGGTGTGTAGGTGGTATGGTATGAATGTCCCCAGAAAGTCGTGGGTTGAAACTTAATGTGATAATATTAAGACATGAGGCCATTAGGAAGTGATAAAGTTAAGAAGGTAGAGCCCTCATAAATAGGATTTGCAACATTATAAAAGGGATGGAGGGAACTAGAGATCATTACTTTTGTTCCCCCCTCCCCTCTGCTACGTGTGGAAACAGTGTTCTTACCCTCCAAAGGATAATATATCAGGGTGCTATCTTAGAAGCAGAGAGAAGCTCTCACCAGAGAGCTACTGGTACCTTGACTGTAGAATTTCCAGGTTCCAGTTTATTAGAAATTATGATTTTATTGTTTATAAAATACTCAATCTGTGGTAATTAATTATAATAGCACAAACAAATAAAGTAGGAGTCATAACTTATGACTCTCAGAGGGAGTTGACCCCTGTTTAGATGTTCAGTTGGTGCATCCATGGAGGAAGAGATCAAGAGCCTTCTATTCTGCCCTGTTGCTGTTGTCACTCTGAATCTTTCTTCTTTTCTAATATATATATGTAATTCTACATATTTTTCTCTAAGTTCTGATTTTGTGACATGTAAATTTTGATCATTTTATTTTAATTTCACTTAGTTTAAAACATTTGCTTAATTTATTTTTTTAGTCTCCAATGATAGATGTGCTATTTTCAAATCTTCAGGAATTTTCCAGGTTGATTTTGGGTATTGATTCTTGTTTTATTGTATCATGTTCTGAAAACATACTTTGTGTGATTGCCATTATTTTCATTAGGAAAAATGTGTTTTATTGCCTAGAAAATGCTCTATCTTGGGAAATATTACACATGAGGTTAGGGAGAATGTGTATCACATTCTTGTTGGAAAAAGTAATCATTCTCTAAATGTCAGATCAAGTGCATTTCAGGTCAATAATATTCTTATTGATCTTCTTTCTTCTTGATCTATCACTTATATACGGGTATGTTGAACTTTCTAAATACAATAATAGATTTGTCCATCTCTACTTTTAGTTCTATCAGTTTTTGCCTTGCAAATTTGGATGCTCTAGTTTTAGGTTTATGTAGGTTTCAGATTCTCTTTGGAGAATTGTCTTATTTATCATTATATAATACCTCTCTTTATCCCTGATAATTTCTTTTATTACTAAAGTCTGTTTATCTTGAAATTAATATAACTACAACTTTCTTTTGATTAGTGTTACATGATATATTTTTATCCCTTTACCTTTAACCTATCAGAGTCTTTAGCTTTAAAGGCATAACTTGTAGTAAACATATAGCTGAGTCTTCTTTTTTCTTAATCCATTCTGAAAGTGTTGTCTAATTGATGTATTTAGACCACTCTAATTTAAGGTGATTGTTGGTATATTTGAATTATTATCAACAATGTTTATTATTGTTTCCTTTTTGTTGCTAGAGACCTTTTTTTACTTTCCAATTTTATTTGAGAATTTGATCTGAATTCACTTTATTTCTTTAAGTGTATTAATGTCTTTGTTTCTTTCTTTTATTGTTTGCCCTAGAGTTTACAATTTACAGATTTAACTAATCTAAATCCATTCTCAAAAAACACTATTTCTTTCATCTGTAGTGCAGGGAAATGAACATGTTGTATTCCCAATTTCTTACTCCCGTTGTTTCTTGTAATATTTCTGGCATACATTTCACTTATCTATATGGTATAATCACTCAATACATATGCTATTATTATCTTAAGCCAATAGATACCTTTTAGATTAAGATTTAAAAAAATTGTACTTGCATTATTTTCTTTTCTAACACTCTTCCTTTCATTATGCAGATTTGTTGTTTTATTTTATTTTATCCAGAATAACATCTTCTTTTTATTATCATTTTATTTCTCCCAGAAGAAACTTTTTTTCCCACATTTTTTGCAGGGCAAATCTTTTGGCAATATATATTCCTCATTCTTGTTTGTCTAAGAAAGGTTTTATATCTTCTTCACTTTTAAAGGACAATATCAATGGACCTAGAATTCAGTCTTGATATTTTATTTTGCTTTAAAAAGAAAACCTTTAAATGTTTTACTTTAATCTCTTTTTTCTTGCATGGTTTCTAATGAGAAGTCAACAGTAATTCTCATACTTGTACCTTTACAGGCAACTTGTCCTTCAGGCCCCAGCTTCCTTCAACACTTTGTTTTTGGTTTCCTTTTTGTTTTTTTTTCTTCAACTTTTAAGTTATGGATACATAACACTGCAGGATGTGCAGTGTTGTTAGAGAGGTAAAGGTGTGCCATGGTGGCTTGCTGTACAGATCAACTCATCACTAGGTATTAAGCCTAGCATGCATTAGATATTTTTCCTGATGCTCTCCATCCCGATTCCCAACAGGCACCTTTGTGTATTGTGGCCCCCCTTGTCCATGTGCTGCCATCATTCAGCTCTCACTTATAAGTGAGAACATGCAGTATTTGGTTTTCTGTTCCTGCGTTCGTTTGCTGAGGGTAATTGCTTCCAGCTCCATCCATGTCCCCGCAAAGGACAGGATCTTGTTCTTTTCTCTTGTTTCATAGTATTCGTGGTGTGTACATACCACATTTTCTTTATCCAGTCTATCATTGATGGGCATTTGGGTTGATTCTGTTTCTTTGTTATTGTGAATAGTGCTACAGTAAACACATATGTGCATGTGTCTTTAGAATAGAATGATTTGTATTCTTTTGGGTATATACCCAGTAATGGGATTGCTGAGTCAGATAGTATTTCTGGTTCCAGATCTTTGAGCAATTGCCAAACTGTCTTACACAATGGTTGAACTAATTCCCATTCACATCAACAGTTTAAAAGTGTTTCTATTTCTCCACCCTCTCCAGCATCTATTGCTTCTTGACTTTTTAATAAGCAACATTCTGACTGGCATGAGATGGTATCTCATTGTGGTTTTGATGTGCATTTCACTAATCATCAGTGATGTTGAGCTTTTTTTCATATGTTTGTTGGCTGCATGAATGTGTTCTTTTGAGAAGTGTCTGTTCATGTACTTTGTCCACTCCCTTAATAGGGTTTTTTTTTTTTCTTGTAAATTTAAGTTCTTTTTAGACTCTGGATATTAGAGCTTTATCAGATGGATAGACTGCAAAAGTTTTCTCCCATTCTGAAGGTTTTCGATAGTTTCTTTTGCTGTGCAGAAGCTTTTTTGTTTAATTAGATCTTATTTGTCAATTTTTGCTTTCGTTGCAATTGCTTTTGGAGTTTTTGTCATGAAATATTTGCCCATGCCTATGTCCTGAATGATACTGTTGGATTTTCTTCTGTTTCTTTATAGTGTTGGGTTTTACACATAAGTATTTTACCCATTTTGGGTTAATTTTTTTTGTATAAGGTTGTACTAGTCAGGGTTCTCTAGAGAGACAGAACTAATAGAATAGATATGTATATATAAAGGGGAGTTTATTAAGTAGTATAGACATGTGTATATAAAGGGGAGTTTATTAAGTAGTATAGATATGTATATATAAAGGGGAGTTTATTAAGTAGTATTAACTCACATGACCACAAGGTATCACAATAGGCCATCTGCAAGCTGAGGAGCAAGGAAGCCAGTCCGAGTCCCAAAGCCGAAGAACTTGGAGTCTGATGTCCAAGGGCAGTAAGCACCCAGAAGGGGAGAAAAATGTAAGCTGGGAGGCTAAGCCAGTCTAATCTTTCCACGTTTTTCTGCCTACTTTATATTTTAGCCATACTGGCAGCTGATTAGATGGTGTCCACCCAGATTAAGGGTGGGTCTGCATTTCTCTGCCCACTGACTCAAATGTTAATCTTCTTTAGCTACACCCTCACAGACATACCCAGGACCAATACTTTGCATCCTTAAATCCAATCAAGTTGACACTCAGTATTAACCATTACAAAGGTGTAAGGAAGGGGTCCAGTTTCAGTTTTCAGCATATGGCTAGCCAGTTCTCCCAGACCATTTATTAAATAGGGAATCCTTTCCCCATTATATTTTGTATAGGTCTGTCAAAGATCAGATGGTTGTAGATGTGTGGTCTCATTTCTGAGTGCTCTATTCTGTTCTATTGATCCATGTGTGTGTTTTTGTACCAGTACAGTGCTGTTTTGGTTACTGTAGCCCTGTAGTATACTATGAAGTTAGGTAGCATGATGCCTCAGGCTTTGTTCTTTTTCCTTAGGATTCTCTTTGCTATAGAGGTTCTTTTTAGGTTCCATTCAGATTTTAAAATAGTTTCTTCTGATTCTGTGAAGAATGTCAATGACAGTTTAATGGCAATAGCGTTGAATCTGAAATTACTTTGGGTAGTATGGCCATTTTCATAATATTGATTCTTCCTATCCATGAGCATGGAATGTTTTTCCATTTGTTTCTGCCCTCTCTTATTTCCTTGAGCAGTGGTTGGTAGTTCTCCTTGAGAAAGTCCTTCACTTCCCTTGTTAGTTGTATTCCTTGGTGTTTTATTCTCTTTGTAGTAATTGTGAATAGGAGCTCATTCATGATTGTGCTCTCTGCGTCCTTGTTGTTGTCGTGCAGGAATACTTGTGATTTTTGCACATTGATTTTGTATCCTGAGACCTTGCTGAAGATGCTTTTCACTTTAAGAATTGTTTGGGCTGAGACAATGGGGTTTTCTAGATATAGGATTATGTCATCTGCAAACAAAGATAGTTTTACTTCCTCTCTTCCTATTTGAATATGTTTTGTTTATTTCTCTGCCCTGATTGCCCTGGCCAGAACTTCCAATACTATGTTGAGCAGAGGTGAGGGAGAGCACATTGACTTGCACCAGTTTTCAAGATTACTTCCATCTTTTGCTCTTTTAGTATAATATTGGCTGTGAGTTTGTTGTATGTGGCTCTTATTATTTTGAGGTATGTTCCTTCAACACCTAGTTTATTGAGAATTTTTAACATGAAGGGAGGTTAAATTTTATCAAAGGACTTTTCTGCATCTATTGAGATAATCGTGTGGTTTTTGTCTTTATTTTTTTGTGTGTGATGAATAACATTTATTGATTTGCATATGTTGAACCAAGCTTTCATCCCAGGAATGAAGGCAACCGGATTGTGATGGATAAGCTTTTTGATGCACTGTTGGATTCAGTTTGCCAGTATTTTATTGAGGACTTTTACATTGATGTTCATCTGGGTTATTCGCCTGAAGTTTTTATTTTTTCTTGTTGTATCTCTGCCAGGTTTTGGTATCAGGATGATACCGGCCTCATAGAATGAGTTAGGGGGGAGTTCCTCCTTTTCAATTGTTTGGAATAGTTTCAGAAGAAATGTACCAGCTCTTCTTTGTACAATTTGTAGAATTCAGCTGTAAATCTGTCTTGTCCTTGGCTTTTTGTTTTTAGAACTTGTTATTGGTCTATTCAGGGATTCAACTTTTTCCTGGCTCAGCCTTTGGAGGGCATATGTGTCCAGGAATTTATCCATTTCTTCTAGATATTCTATTTTATTTTCATATAGGCGTTTACTATATTCTCTGATGGTTGTTTTTGTTTCTGTGGCGTCAGTGGTGATATCCTTCTATCATTTCTATTATGTCTATTTGATTCTTCTCTCTTTTCTTATTAGTCTAGCTAGTGGTCTATTTATTTTATTATTTTTTTTTCAAAAAATCAGCTTCTGGATTTATTGATTTTTTGAAGAGTTTTTTGTGTATCTCCTTTTATTTTGCTCTGATTTTGATTATTTCTTGTCTTCTGCTAGCTTTGGGTTTTTTGTTTTTTTTTTTCTCTTAGCTCTCTAGTTCTTTTAGTTCTGATGTTAGAATGTCGATTGGAGATCTTTCTAGCTTTTTGGTGTGGCCTTTTAATGCTATAAATTTCCCTCTTAACACTGCATTAGCTGTTTCCCAGAGATTCTGGTATGTTGTTCCTCTGTTCTCATTTATTTCAAAGAATTTCTTGATTTCTGCCTTAATTTCATTATTTACCTGGAAGTCATTCAGGAGCAGGTTATTCAATTTTCTTTTAGTTTTGTGGGTTTGAGTAAGTTTCTTAATCTTGAGTTCTAATTTGATTGCACTGTGGACCGAGAGACTGTTAGGATTTCAGTAATTTTGCATTTTCTGAGGAGGTTTTTACTACCAATTAAGCGATTAATTTTAGAGTAAGTGCCATGTGTTGCTGAGAAGAATGTTTTTCTGTTGTTTTTAGGTGTAGAGTTCTGTCAATATCTATCAGCTCCACTTGAACCAGAGGTGAGTTCAAGTCCTGAATATCTTTGTAAATTTTCTGTCTCTGTGGTCTGTCTAGTATTGACAGTGGGGTTTTAAAGTCTTCCACTGTATTGGTCAGGGTTCTCTAGAGGAGTAGAACTAATAGAATATATGTACATGTGAGGGGAAGTTTATTAAGAAGAATTGACTTACATGATCACAAGGTGATTCTCTATGATAGTTCATCCTCAAGCTGAGAAACAAGGAGGCTAGTCTGAGTCCCAAAACCTCAAAAGTGGGGAAGCTGAATGTGCAACCTTTAGTCTGTGGTTAAAGGCCCGAGAGCCCCTGGCAAACCGCTGGTATAAGTTCAAGAGTCCAAAAGCTGAAGAACTTGGAGTCTAATTTTTGAGGGCAGGAAGCATCCAGCATGGGAGTAAGGTGAAGGTCGGAAGACTCTGCAAGTCAACTTCTTCCACCTTTTCCTGCCTGCTATTGCCACCCATACTTGCAGCCAATTGGATGTGGCCCACCCACACTGTGGGTGGATCTTCCTGAGGGTGAGTCTTCCCCTCCAAGTCCACTGACTAAAATGTTAATCTTTTCTGGCAACACTCAGAAACACCCAGTTACACCCAGAAACAATACTTTGCATCATTCAATCCAATCAAGTGGACACTTAATATTAACCATCACAAGTCCACCCCTTGTCAACTAGAACCCATATGCATCTCCAAATAAAGACAAAGATAAGATCATAATTAAGCCTAACATAATTCAGCTATCCTTAGTACAACTGGAAGTACACTAATTCTTAACCTAAATGCCATTGCATAAAGTTAACAACATTTAAATGTTGATATGAAGTCAGTAAAACTTATGTCACGTGATATAGGAAAAAGGAAAGAAAATGAAGATATTTTCTTAGTACAAGTATATACATACACAAACATGTTCTTAACAAAATAAGGAGAAAATACTCATGACAGTTACAGTCCTCATTTCTGCAACTGGTCACAGGGTGGTAGCTAGTATTGATGACTACCTTCTTCTTGACTTCAGAAAGCACCTCAGAGGGTCATGGTTTTTTACCTGGTGTAGTGACCCAAACCTTCATTCTTGAGGGTTCTGGGCCATTTGTAGTCCTGCCTGGATTGGGTTGTTGTAGTTTCCCATTGACCTTAATCACAGGGAACGACAATACTAAGAGACACCCTACGGGATCTCCTGTATTTCACACAAATCCTTCTTTATCTCCATTGTGAAGCAGTAGACTGATGTCATCTTAATAGTCTGGTCAATCACCCCAGCCAACACTGTAACTTCCTTCTTAGCCTATTGATTCAGAGGAAGGAGGAGCCCAAAGTGGCCAGGTAGCAATCTTAACTTCCAGTTTAATGGAATCATTGTGTCTCCTGGTAGCAGCATTTCTCCCCCTGGATCTAAAACCTCTAGGCCAGCAAAACATAACGTCGTGGGAATAGGGAGAAAAATTTTGCTAGCGGGTTACTAGGGGTGATAGTGAGGGATGCCACTTGCACTTCAACTCCTTGATTTCTGAACCCATGAATCCTAGCTATGGGAGAACCATCACACCCATTATTTATGTGTGAGTCTGAGTCTCTTTGTAGGTCTCTAAGAACTTGTTTTGTGAATCTGGGTGCTCCTGTATTGTGTGCATATATGTTTAGGATAGTTTAGGCTCTTATTTCTCCTTCCCTTATGAGGCTTAGTTTAGCTGAATATGAAATTCTGGGTTGAAAATTATTTTCTTTAAAAATGTTGAATATTGACCTCCAGGCTCTTCTGGCTTGTAGGGTTTCTGATGAGAAGTCTGCTGTTAGTCTGAGAGGCTTCTCTTTGTAGGTGACCTGGCCTAGGTGACCTGGCCTTTCTCACTGGCTTCCCTTAACATTTTTTTCTTTAATTTTGACATTGGAGAATCTGACTTTTATGTGTCTCGGGCTGATCTTCTTGTGGAGTATCTTACTGGGGTTCTCTGGATTTCCTGAATTTGAATGTTGGCCTGTCTTGCTAGGTTGGGGAAGTTCTCCTGGATGATATGCTGAAGTATGTTTTCCAACCTGGTTTGTTTTCCCCGTCTCTTTCAGGTACTGCAAAAAGTCATAGGTTTGGTCTCATTACATAATCCCATATTTCTTGGAGGTTTTGTTTGTTCCTTTTTATTCTTTTTTCTTTATTCCTGTGTGTCTGTCTTATTTCAACAAGATAGTCTTCAAGCTCTGAGATTCTTTTCTTTGTTTGGTCTCTTTGGCTATTGATATTGTGGTTGTATTGTGACGTTCTCATATTTTGTTTTTCATCTCCATCAGGTCATTCATGTTCCTCTGTAAACTGGTTATTCTGGTTATAAGCTCCTGTAGTGTTTTATCATGGTTCTTAGCTTCTTTGCACTGGATTAGAACATGCTCCTTTAGCTCAGTAAAATTTGTTATTATCCATCTTCTGAAGCCTACTTCTGTCAATTCATCCATCTCAGACCCAGCCCAGTTCTCTGTCCTTGCTGGAGAGGTCCTGCAATTATTTGGAAGGGAAAAGGCACTCTGGCTTTTTCAATTTTTGGCATTTTATGCATTGATTACGTCTCATCTATATGGTCTTATCTACTTTTGATCTTTGAGATTGCTGACTTTTGAATGGGGTTTGTGTGGGACCTTTGTTGTTGTTGGAGTTGCTTTCTGCTTTTTCTTTTACTTTTATCAGTCAGGCCCCCCTTCCATAGGGCTGCTGAGGTTTGCTGGGCATCCATTCCAGACCCTATTCACCTGGGTGACTTCCACACCTGGAGGTATCACCAGTGGAGTCTGCAAAATAGCAAAGATGGTAGTCTGCTCCTTTTCCGGGAGCTCCATTCCAGAGGAGCACTGACCTGATGCCAGCCTGAACACTCCTGTATGAGGTATCTGCAGACCCCTGTTGGGAGGTCTCATCCAGTCAAGAGGAATGGGATCAGGCACTTGCTTAAAGAAGCAGTCTGGGCTGGGAGCGGTGGCTCATGCCTGTAATCCTAACACTTTGGGAGGCTGAGGCAGGTGGATCAAGAGGTCAGGAGATCAAGACCATCCTGGCTAACATGGTGAAACCCCGTCTCTACTAAAAATACAAAAAAAAAAAAAAAAAAAATTAGCCAGGTGTGGTGGCGGGCGCCTGTGGTCCCAGCTACTCGGGAGGCTGAGGCAGGAGAATGGCGTTAACCCAGGAGGCGGAGGTTGCAGTAAGCCGAGATCGCACCACTGCACTCCAGCCTGGGAGACAGAGCGAGACTCCGTCTCAAAAAAAAAAAAAGAAGCAGTCTGCTTGCCCCTTGGGATAGCAGGTGTACCGTGCTGTGGGTAAGCCCCTTGTCCAGACTGCCTGGACTCTCCAGAGCCAGCAAGCAGGAAAGGACTAAGTCAGTTGAACTGCAGAGACCATGTTCGCCCCTCCCCCTAGGGGCTCCATTCCAGGGACATCAGAGTTCTGTCATAAAATCCTGGCTGGAGTTGCTGAAATTCTTGTAGGGACACTTCCTGGAGGAGGAATAAATCAGGGTCTCACTTAAAGAAGCAGTCTGGCCATGATCTGCCACAGCCAGTGTGCTGCACTGTGGGGAATTGCTCCCAGTCCAAACTGCCCCCTCTCAGCACTAGCAAGGGAAAACGGCTTACTGGGGCCACAGTGATGGTGGCCACCCCTCTCCCAGGGGAACTCAGTTGTCTCAGGTAATCTCCAATCTGCTGCCGCTGGCTGGCAGGGATTCCAAGCCAGTGGTCTTAGCTTGTGTGGTTCTGTGGGAGTGGGCCAGCTGAATGGCATACCTTGTCTCCCTAGTTTCAGCCCCCTTCCTACAGGAATGGATGAAACTCCTGCCTCACCAGAATTCGCTGGGCCAGAGTATGCAAAAACTCCTGTGTCTCAGTGCCTGACCAGGTGACTGCTGACCCGAATGGCCACTGAGAGTCTGTACAGCTGTGTGCTTGGGACCCAAGGCCCTGGTGGTGTGGGCTCAGGAAGAGATCTGCTCATCCATGAGTTGCAAAGATCTGTGGGAAAAAAAGTGGTTTCCCGGGTTGGGTAGCACAATCACTCACTGCCACCCTTGGCTGGGGTGGGAGCTCCCCTTGCTCTGTGCAACTCCCCAGTGGGCCATTGCTCCACCTTTCTTTTCCTCATTCTCCATGGGTCACACCAATCACCTAGTCATTCCCAATGTGAGAACCTGGATACCTCAGTTGAAGGTGCAGCATTTACTTGCCATTTTCATTCTTCTCAGTGAGAGCCGCAGACTGCAGCTGCTTCTAATTGACCACCTTGGGCCAGGATCTTTGGTTTTCTATAGTTTGAATATGATGTGTTTAGATGTAGATTTTCTGACATTTATCTAATTCGGTGTTCTTTGGGCTTCTTGAATCTGAAATTTGGTGTCTTTTAGCAGTTTGGAAGATTTATTGCCATTCTGCTGCCAATATTTTTTTTTTCTGCTGTATTTTTTTATGCTTCTAATTGTTTAATTATCTATACGTTGTGTCATCTGAAATTATCTGATTATTCTTGAGTGTTCCGTCCTGTGTTATCATTTTCCTTTTTTTTTCCTTGCAGTTTGGGAAGTTTCTACTGACCTATTTTAAATCTCACTGATTCTTTCCTTGGTTTTGTTGAGTCTACTGATGAGCCCATTAATACCATTCTTTATTTCTATTATAGCATTTTGGATTTCTAACATTTTATTTTGATCTTTTCTTAGAATTTTAATCTCTCTGCTTACATTTTCAGCCATTCTTCATGTTGTCTGTATGTTCCTTCAGTGCTCTTAACATAGTAATTATAGTGATTTTAAATTGCTTTTCTAGTAAATCTGTATTTATTTCACATGTCATATTTGGGTCTTGTTATGATGTTTGGTTTGTTTCTTCAGAATGTGTTTTCTTTCTTGCCTTTTAATGTGCCTTGTAATTTTTCTTTGAAAGCCAGACATGTTACATAGGAAAAAAAATCAGTAAATATTTCTTTATCATGAGCGTTTATATTAATCTAGCTGTGAGTTAAACACGGTTTAATGTTTGCTATGGTTATAAATATCAAAGGCTTCAAATTCTTCTAGAGTCATTATATCTGTATTTCCTCTACTCTTTGAGCTTCTGTAACTACTCTTCATTAGAGAGTCTGTGAGTTGCATCTCCTTCTCTTCTTCTAATAATTCACTCTTATTATGGTGAATTATTATGGTGGAACCCTATTGTGGTAGTGGTAAGGTGTGGCAGAAAGATGTTTTAAAATCTTCCAATTATATCTACATTTTTAGTAGTCTTTTGTCTTTAATCTGTGACTTGCAAACATGTTTTACTTGAAACAGTTTCCTCTTCCTTAGGCGAGAAAGAAAGATTGGGGGTGGGGTGGGAAATAGCGTGAGAGGAATGCCTTTATCCATAGTAAAGACTTTCCCTGGGATAGTAGGTCTTTCCTATGTTAAGGCTATACATGTATTTCACAATAATTACTCTTCTCACCTTGCTAGAGCTACAAGGGAATTTTTTCCAGATCGTCACTGTGAGAACTTGATAGAGCTTCAGGAAGCAAAATCCATGAAAGTATTGAATACCCTAAGACTGCAGTCCCTAACAGTTTCTTTTTTTCTTTTTCTTTTTTCTTTTTTTTTGAGACGGAGTCTCGCTCTGTCGCCCAGGCTGGAGTGCGGTGGCGCCTTCTCTGCTCACTGCAAGCTCCGCCTCCCGGGTTCCCGCCATTCTCCTGCCTCAGCCTCCCCAGTAGCTGGGACCACAGGCGCCGCCACCACGCCCGGCTAATTTTTTTTTTTTTTTTTTTTTTTTTTTTTTTTTGTATTTTTAGTAGAGACGGGGTTTCACCGTGTTAGCCAGGATGTCTCGATCTCCTGACCTCGTGATCCGCCTGCCTCGGCCTCCCACAGTGCTGGGATTACAGGCGTGAACCACTGCGCCCGGCCCCAGTTTCTTACTCTCCTGTTTTTCCACACTCAGCTTCCAGCAATGCGTCTACGTGACCATTTATGTGTCTTTACCCATTTATCACTCCAGTTTATCACTTCTGCTTCAGGTAAGCTCATCTGAGCCATGATTCTATGTATTCTCCTTTATCTCCAGATTTCAGAGAAGTGGTTTGCTCTGCAAAGTAAGTTCTCTTGTGAGTTCAAAAATGTATCATTAATTTTCAGTTTGTCCAGGTTTCTCTTGAGTTAAAGTGATGACTTCCAAACACTTTCATGTCAATCTTGAAGCCTGAATTGTTTTATCAAGATTTTTATTACAAATGTTTATAGAGTTTGGGTATGATATTGTGAGGGCATGCCACTTACACAAACTGTTGAATGTCTCAAAAATGGAGAGACACTTTTCTCTCTGTTGGGTTCTTTGAAAAACATGGCACAGGCCTCACAGTGCTAGTTTATTAGAGAGTAACACTTGCCTAGGTAAAAAGAGGAAGGAGGCATAATTTGTTAGAAAAAGCCTTCAGAACAGAATGCAGAAATGAAACCAGTGAAAAGAAAGAGGTGGGAATGAGTTGGCATGTAGTACCACAGATGATGAAGAATACCTGAAAACGTCTTAGTCAACTAAACACAGTTTTACAGCAATGATTGTCCATTAAATAAATCCTACAATGGGAAGAGATAGACAGGTGGTAGTCCTGAGGGCTTTCAGGTAAGTTTATAGTCATAGTTCTAAAGCTGAAGCAGATCCTGAAGACATTGCATCTAGAAGCTCTTGGCTAAGTATACTTTTTTTTTTTTTTCAGCTGAACAGCATACTCTTCCTTGAATGCAGGTATGAGCAAAACACTTTCATGGTTGTCACAGCTTTCTATTAGGAACATATGTGCAGATATGCCTAGAGTAGAGGCGTGTCTGGCTCCTGGTCTTTTTTTTCTTTACCAAGCTCCCAGTCTTTCTACATTAGTCTGTTTCTGTGTTGCTATAAATACATACCAGAGACTGGGTAATTTGTGAAGAATAGAAATTTGTTTCTCACATTCTAAAGGCTGGGAAGTCTAAGATCAAGATGCCAGCAGGTTTATTGTCTGATGAAGATTCAGTCTTGGCTTCCAGGATGGTGCCTTAAGTGAGTGGTGTCCTCCGGAGGGGAGGAACACTGTGTCCTCACACAGAAAAAGGGAGAAGGGCAAAAAGGGGCAAACTCTTTTCATCAAGCCCTTTTATTAACCTAAGCACACATAATCCCATTCACGACAGCTTTAGCTTCATGACTCGATCACTTCCCAATGTCCTTACTTCCCAATACTGTTGCATTGAGAATTAAATTTCAATATGAACTCTGGGACACACACATTCAAACCATAACACATTCAAACCATAACACAATTCTGATTCTATAACTATAATGATCATATTTCATTAGTCACTTTTCATGGGAAAAGGCATTAGCAAACAAAAATTAAGAATTCAAATGTGTGGCCAATAATGATCACATACATCTCACTTATATAGTACTATGTATTCATTCTTCTTATATACACACACTCATGATTTGTGTCTTATTTTACTTAGTTTTGCTAATAACGTTAACATCATAGAAAAATGGCTACCCCTAGGAATTTTTAAATATCAGACATGTAAATATTGCATTAAGCAATTCATCTTATAATGGAAAATGTCTAGGCTGGTGCTGTATGTTTTGCTTAAATACATACTTGCTGTACTTCTTTATTAAGAATCTAAGACTTCTCTGTATCCTAACTTATTATTATTGCATGTAATAGCAGAGAACAGGTAAGAAACTACAAATGTGCGTGGACTGTTTTTGATCTCTTTGTTTTAATTATATCAGGAGTATATCAAGCATCCAATAAAATATGATATTAGTTAGAGAAAGCTATGAACACGTAGTTTAAAAACCACTTTCTATAGTGTTTTTATGTTGAATAAATATACTGAATTTCTCCCCAATAATTTAAAAATAATTTATCCTCTCTTTTATTTTAAATTAATTCCATGTTTAAAATGACAAACAGTTAGGACCAAATTACATTGGTCCTAACTCATTTTAGTAAAATTCCAATCTACTCATATCAGATTTTTTATGTTTCAGCTCTAATCATAAAATGTTTGCCTTTTTAAAAGTTCTGCTTATTTTGGCATTGAAATTGTGCTTTGAGGGATTAGCATCAATAAGAATTACCATGGAGAAGTCTTTGTTTGCTTGTTTGTTTCTTGGAGCAGCATTCTAGGGAAATGAAGAACAAAAAGTAGCTTTAAGAAACAGTTTTGATTTCTAAATAACTATAATGCTTAATTTGTAATTTATTAATGGATATGCAAGAGAGACATGGCAAAATAGTCTCTCATAATAAAAGCTTGAGCAACCTATTATGTGATAGAAGTAATCATACTTAAAATGTTCAATGTTTTGTTATTAACTGATCAATCTACTATGAATATTATTATTCTGCAAAAGCAAAAGTGATGGCCACTTATCACAGTCATTTATGATAAGGACATTATCACACAATGTCTAGACAGGTAAATTGCCATAAGGTACATTTTCAAAATGAAAAGGAGCCTTAGACTGCACAGGGCCATAACAAGAAATGATGTCCCTCCCAACAAAACCTGTACACTCTTCATCAGCCAAACTGATTTAAAAAACGTCAACATTAAAGGTCCTTAAGTTTTTAACCCTTAATTTTTTTTTTGAAAAGAGAAAATTACAATTTGATTTCAGAAATTTTATTCTGTTCCATTTTCAATACCTCATCCTAAACTGGTACTATTCTGATGCATTCTGTAAGGTTCCTTATAAGATCACCAGAAACTGAGCCCAGGGGTTCACTGCAGGACCAGCTCATTCACACCTCTTTTCTTCCTCATCTCACTCTCTCCAGTTCTTTACTTCACTTCCTGAAGTCACCTCCAAATCAACTACCTGCTCTCAAACCCCTGCCTTAGGGTCGGTTTTTGGCAAATCCCAACTAATAAAAAGAAGATTGCCATGATTATTCAATATTTTAAACATACCCAAATAGAAATATTATATAGAACATTCAATAACACTTTTCTAAAACTCAATGGATGTGCTTTTGGCAGAGAGGTAATAATTGCTTCATATGCATAGATGAACGTCTTCCTAGAGAGAGAGACAATGAGAAGAAAAAATAGCCAAGGGTTTGGCTTTGATGCAATGAAATATATCAAGGTAGATAGAAGAAGATGAGTTGGCAACAGATGCTGAAGACACAAGGGAAATTAATGGAGGGACTCCAAATGAGAAAACTTTAATGAAACATATTTAAGAGTTCCCGGTAGTTAAATATATTAATGCCTAAGAATTCTCTATTATATTTGAGGTATGAAATTACTTTTGCTAGAATGATGGGCAGAAACCACATAAAATTGGTTTGATGGAAGATAAAAACAATGGAGAACTACCTTGTCAATAACTGATCTATGAGTAGAGAACATATTAATTCCATAAACAACCTACTTCGATGGAAAATTCAAAGACTCTATTCACTTATTCAATTCAAAAGAATCTATCTGCTCCTATATTGATCGTTAGATACTAACCACACAGAGTATTTGGAGTATTTACATTTTTGCTATTTATGTTCAAATGTATACATTTAATGAATATTTTAAGCTGAAAAGATAAATATGATAAGTTTATTTAAGTTTTACTACAAAAACGTCATATGATTAAGTAAACGTGGAACAAATATAAAAAGTAGATCATCTTTTTTGAAGCTGACTTTTATCTTAGGCAAGATATGCAGTAAGCTCAAGTGGGCATGTATAAGCTTGTGTCTAAAACTGATATATATATCATAATATTAAAACCTTTTATTTGGAGAAAAAGTGCATTGAAATAAACTAAGTATTTCCAACATTTTTTTTAACAGGCAGTGACATGATCACAGCTCACTGCAACCTCGAACTCTCGAAGTCCTAGACTCAAGTGGTCCTTCCGCCTCAGCCTCCCAAGTAGCTGGGGCTATAGGTGCATGTCATCATGCCTGGCTATTTTTTTCAATTATTATTACTTTTAGTAGATATAGGGTCTTGCTATGTTCCTCAAGCTGGTCTTGAACTCCTGGGCTCAAGTGATCTTCTCACCTTGGCCTCCCAAAGTGCTGGGATTACAAGCGTGATCTACTATGCCTGGCTCTAATAATAATTTTTTTAACCCCCCAATGACGTATTGAGAATAAAAGGTATAGTGCCACTGTTGAGAACAAAATTTCTAAAGTTGGTCTGCCTGGATTTGAATACTGTGTTCCACTTTTTTCCTCTCTTTGTGATCTTAGGCCATTTATTTTATCTGCCTATGCCATAATTTCTTACTCTGAAAAAAAGTTAGAATTATAAAAGTTTTTTCATAGAATTACCAGGAGATCAAGTCAGCTTATCCATGTAAACACTTAAAACATAATTGATATGTTGTAAATACTCAGTTAATATTATTTTATTAAGTGTTTATTATACATACAATTATATAATATGTGTATTGCAACATTATCCATTATCTTTTTAAATATCTCTTTGACCTACTGAGTTACTACATTTTAGGAACCTTAAGGGAATCACTAATGAACATAGCTTATCAAAAAAGAATAAATTGTAATTCTCAGTTTATTACCTTGTATACTGTATTTGCAGCCAAGAGGTCAATAGCTTTTTTCTCCTCTGTCTGAGATATCAGTTGCCGAATTTATTAATACAAAGGAATTTTGAAGACACTTATGAGCAAAGGCATGAAAAAGTATGCAAATGCATATCTTAATTAATTTGTTCATGTGGCATTCTGCCTTTATTCTCTCTGAAAACAGATACTTGGGAAATTAGTAATATATCTTCTCTCTTTATCCTTTCATTTTACAAATATTTATGAAAGATTCAAAATTTAAGACAATTACTTTAACAAGTAAAGAAAATATATTCCTGGAGGATATCAGACAATGATAGATTTGCATTTGTAGTTCAATAAAATATTAAAGGTGGGAAAGGACAGACAAATGATATGATATCTGATGTTATATGCTACCTGTTTCAATTGTCAGATTTGGCTCTTTCCTTCTCTGTTTGCATACCTCTGTCTACCTCTACACATCTGCCATTCAACTCCATGTGGCCTAACCTTTTTCATCATGTCACATGGAGTCAATATTCGGAGACATCACTGAATTTTGACATATCCTATGATAAGTATTTGTATTATTTCAATTCCACAATGCCCCTTCAAAGTGGTGTAGCTGTTCTAGTTTTACAGACAGAGGTAAATAAATTACACATAAATAGGAGACATATTAGTCAAAATTCAAATGCATAATTTTCCCCCCAAGCCTGTATTTTTCTGATATACTAGAATATATTATTTCTACTGAATGCTTTCAATATTATTCTGTGAAATGATAGTGAATTAGACGCGTTCTAATTCTAATACGGGGAATCATATCTCAAGCTGTAGGAACTGACACTAAAGATACTGACCAATGTGGCTTAATTTGCTTTCTAACAGCAGGCAAAGCCTTATATTAGAGAAATGAGTATTAGATTCTCAGAATTTCTAGCATTTTGGCATATGGGTGACAAGTTAAAGAGACTAAGAAACAACCCAGTCAAAAATCGAGCTTTGGTGTGGGGATTATAAATGATTATCCAGGATGGACTATGTTGTCAACTAATAAGGAAGCTTTTATTGAAAAACAGCAATTCAGGTGTCCACCAAATACGTTTTGAAGCAAGAATTGAAAGTAAAGATAAAATGAAAGGTTGAAACTGCTTCTTTCTTTTCTAATGCTGTGTGTACCTATTTTCAGAGTTATCCCTCTATAGAGAATTTCCTGTCTCTAGTTCAGTCTTTGAATAAGGGTCCTATCTAACTGAATATCCATATAGACATACGAAAATTTTATTTTACATTATAGTTATATATTTGAAACTCAGTGATACATTATTAGGATTCAAGATTACATTAAAAGTTATTAATTTTAATTGAAATTATATCCAAGTACTTGGTATTCATTGGTACTGAAATTTACATTAAAAGTCCAAGTCATCTAACTCCAGAATGCAGAGCAATTTATTGAATTTTGGAATCTCTACTATGCCTCTTTCAATGCCCTGCAACCATTCTCATTTTAATATTTTTCTCACCTTTTACCTTTTCCAATATCACTTTTTTCTTTTTCTATAATAATGTTCTAAATTAAAATGTGAAAGTCATGTGATCTAATACACTGTACTAATAAAAAGAAAAGCTTGACCTTAGTTATACAGCACATATATGTATTCACTGGTAGTTTTCACTACTGGCTATACTAATTTATAAAACAGACTATTCAAATGTAGAAGTGGGAAAATTATATTGATAACTAAGCTTATGGTATCTTTTAGGTTGGCTAACAGCACTTTCTTAATTGGGAAAGTGACAGAATCTTAAATATATTTAAATAATTTGCAAAAATTCTTTTAGCTTAAGAGATGAGAATATGCAAAAATATGAACAAGCAGTTTTTCAATGAATAATAAACAGATATATGTTTGCAAATAAACAGGATCAACATGGGTGAGCCTAAAATGTAGAGTTTTATATGCAGAGAGGGTTTCCCAGGAGAAACTAAGATAACAATCCAATTAAGCTGTTACTGTACGTAAATGAGAAATTGCATGTAAGAACCATAATAAGGAAGGAATCCAAAAGCAAAATAATGTATATTTTATTTTATTTCAAACAAGGCAAATGGTAACTTGTCAAAGGAGTAGGTAAGCTTCAGGTGATCGGGAGCTGAAGGGAATCGGTTTGTAAAATATATTTGATGATGGATGGCTTTTGAGTGTTAGCCCAAAGCCATATCATGACTTCACAATTAAAAATTCATTAGAACTTGTGAGGCCAGGATAACATTTAGTAAATAGAAGCAGCATGTGAGAAATTTGAATGAGTATAAGGGCTTAATAGAATAATCAGTGCTCAAACTAGGACACCTCAAAATAACAATTCATAAATATTCATTCTCTAATAGTCTTACAACTAACTAAATAACAGAACTATGGATTTTGCTCCAAATATTATGTTTAGATAAAATAGAAGAGAATTTTCATGCTCAAATGCTACTCTTCCAAAAATATATTTTAGCGTTCAAACAACAGGTATGAACTGTTTTAAACTTTCAAATCACCTTATCTATAGCTTATGACAATATCATATAGAGTTTGGCGGTATCCCATTCAAGGGCTATAAAGCCTTTAAGAAAAAAAATAGTTTTTAACTCTGAGAAAATGAAATGACATTCTTTTGACCAAAACAAAGAATTTTAAAACATCAAATAAATTGTATGCATAAAAATTAATCTCAGTTCAGAGAATGACACACTCAAAACAGTTTTCTTTGACTCCTGTCCTAATACCTTGAGATAAGAAACTGGAGTCAAGCATGCGAAATAGAGACTTCACCCATCAATTCTTGGTTTGCATAGAATATTCAAAAACATTTGAATTTGTTGCTTATATTTAACTCTTAGGAAACTTGACATTGAACTTGAGTTTCCATTCTCACTTGAAAAAATAGAATATTTGACACCACTGGCCCCACATTCCATAGAACAGCAATGTGTTATACCTGGGTTATGGATAACCCCTTTTAGAGAGAACAAGTGTTCTCCTGTTGGTCCAAAAGCTCATTTCTGTAGTTGATACTACTCTTCTGGAGTAGATCTCTGCTATGGTTCTTCTTTACAGAAGGAATAAAAACACAGCTATTCAACAAAATTAGCAAAGATATATTTTATAATACCTGTTCTTATTTAAATAAGCCACTTAGTTAAATTATTCAAAAGTACAAACATGATTTTTAAATTATTAAAAACATTGCGATCCTGAGGCAGGGGGATCACTCAAACTTCTGAGGCCAGAAGTTTGAGACTAGCCTGGGCAACATAGTGAGACCATACTCAAAAATTAAAAAAAAAAAAAAAAAAAAAAGCCAGGTGTGGTGGCTGGTGCTTGTAGTCCCAGCTACTTGGGAGGCTAAGGCAGAAGGATGCCTTAAGTGCAAGAGTTTGAGGCCGCAGTGAGCTAGGATTGTGCCACTGCACTCCAGCATGGTTAACAGACAGAGATCTTGTCTCTAAAATAAATAGATAAATAAACAAATAAAATTATTTAAAATGTTGTGTTTAAAATATTTGCCAAAGAACCAAAGAGCCACAAGCAAAAAGAGATTCAAGTGCTGTTATAAATTACTTAGATGTTTTAATAAAGACACAGTGCTTTCATAAGTTTTCAGCCATTAATTTACTGAACCACTAGTAAAAACTACTCCTTGAAATTTGTATCCTTGTCTCAGAAGACACATTTTTGTGAGTTTATAAAATCAAAGTCTTAGGAAATCATAATGGTTTCTGATTTTAGTAACGATTTTTATCACAAAAAGTTTTAATATGTTCTTTTCATGAAAAACAACCCTCAGGTGTATGCTATTTAATGATGATTTTTGCAATCTTTTAAACAGTTATCTGGAACTTCTTTATTACAGTTTTTATGTTTATATTTTTTAGGTTTATATTACTTTTATTTCTTTATAAAAGATTTTTTTTTAAATTTCTAGCTCACTAAAGATTTTCTTTGTTTTATTTGTCCCTAGAATTCTATATCACTGCTCTCTCACGGGGGAAAAAAAAAAGCAAGCCAAACCTGTGTTCCTAATTACTCAGTAAGATAATCAGCCTACAATTATACAAACATATTTTAATAATTTCTAAGCATCAGTAGTGTAGTAATTTGACTTTAGCTCTTTAGCAGTTGTATTGTAAAAGTCAAACTACCAATCCTTGCCAGCCACTACACTGAACAGGTTATTGACTGTGAGGTATTTTTTGAAAAACTATGCAAGCCTGCAGCTCTTATTAGCTGCTGAGCTACATTAGCTTATATGGTGAGGAAAACAGAAACAAATATAATCACTTTTGTAGGTAAGTTTTACTGTATAGAAAAGGGCTTGATGTATGTAAAAAAAGTAAATAAAACAGGTCTAAAGAATGTGTCAGAAAAAGTATTTTAAACAAGTAGGTTCACTGGGAAATTCTCAAAACAAAACAAAACAGTTTACATTTCCTAAGAAACAGAACTCAAATTAAAATGATAGCAGGCAAATGATGATTCACTAGCTGGTAATTATTTGAACCCTGCTCGTTACTGTGATATAGTGTTTTGTTATTAATAATAAGATCTAAACAGGCAAATTAAATATTTGAACAGTTCATTCTAGACGTCATACAGATTCTGTATTTCATCTGTTAATTCACTCCCTCTATTTGAAGCATCAGGGACTCGAGAACCAAAACATCACCTGTGGTTTCATTTTATTCCTAACACATCCCTCACTTGCGATTTTAAATACTGCATCAAAGGGAGCCTCTTAAGGTGAATGTCCTCATTGTCATTCCAGAAAAATAATATGGTATTATCTCCTAGTGATGTGGTTCACATCCATAATAATGCTAAATCCAACTTATTCCTTTATCTTTTTCTAAGTCTTAAATGCTTAGCAGGGAGATAGAGTAGGAGCCTCATATCTGATTGGCATACATTCCATTTTGTAGAGAAATGCAATTTAATTAACAATGGGCATTCTTCATTTATGCTTTACATTACATCCAGCTATCTTGCTGAGTATTTTCAAGTGTAATCATAATCTCCCAGATAATTATCAACGGGCATTTTCTTCAAAATAAAACAAGCTTATCTTTTACTTGAGTAAAATTTAAATCTCTTAAATTCCCAGAGATTTTAAAATGTCCCTTAAAAGGCAAAAACAGAACTTTTTTGTATACAGAAAACATTAATATTAATAAAATAAATACTTTATTTAGAAATATTAAATTTTAAAACGAACTGAAAACAAACAGCTGCAAACTCCATGTCATATTCAGGTTTTTCATGTCTTTTTACAAACTTTAAAATAAGGTTGTGTCCAAAGCTGGCTTGAAGGTAAATAAACACCTAAGTAAATTATTTTTAACATTAGCTAGAGTCTGACAAATATTTTTACATTAATTTGCATTTAAACAGAATCCAAGGTAGAGTTCTAAGATACGTGCATTAATCATTATTAACCAGTGAACCTTTAGCTGACCAGCATTTAAAGTGCCCAAATGTTATTTGTCTCTTAAGAAAATCATATTAGTAATTTTCTTTCTGAGTTATCTAACCTTCAATTCAATGTCAGATATAGTAGGTCTGTTAGAAAGGAATTAGAATAGAAATTGAGAGTTCATATTTACATGTCCTTGAGTTCATATATTTATTATTTTAACCGTTTATTGTACTGGAAACAGAAATCTGGTAGGGTTAGAGTTGTGAATCATAGAATATGAAAGCTTGATTAAATTGATGAATGTTAGAAGTATAACAATCTTGAAGATATTAAAATATATGTGAAAATATTAGAGGGCGATACAGAGTATCACAGCATTTAAAAAAATCTTCTCAAATATTCCTTTCACAATTGCCTGCACTTCTTGAATCAAAGATCTGGTTTCTTAACAGAAACCACAATTTTATATTTTCTTTGAATCAGAATCTCAAGAGGTTGAATTTTTTTTTCTTAGTAGTGTAAGAAATATAGAGAAGTTGTAGGGAAAAATAATTTGAAAAATTATTATCTCTATGAAAGAAATCTATTCATCAAATTATTTTAGAAACTGGTAAAATTTCATCAGAATATTAAGAACACATTTAAAAAAAAGATTTTATTGATTTGAAGGTATGGCCAGCATATCTTCTTCAGCCCTTTTTCAAGAAAATATACCTCATTTTTTGAATAAATCTATTGAAAACATTCAAGGACGGTTGCGACTCACAAATAATACACTTTATATATATACTTAGGCAACCTTTAAAATATTTCCTATAATAAGGCTCTAAATTTTTCATAGCCTTACCGTGTATTATTTTTATTACTTAAAAAAGCTGAAGTTTTAAATTTCTTACTTAGTATAAGCATTTAGTAATAACAAATGTGGCAAATAAAATGCTGATTATTCTTAAGAAAAAAAAGTAAAGACCAAATTTATTCTTTATATGTAATAGATATGTCAATCAATCCTGCACAATTGTTAAAAATGATAAAATTGGTTACTGTTCTATGACTTTTTTTGTTGTTTAAAGTCTAAAACACTAAGAAATAATTCATTGGAAAGGAAATATAGAATAACATCCATGTTAACAATATGCATGGTATGGAAGAGTGCTTCAATAGATATGAAGTACTTCAAATGTTGCTAAGTAATTTTGCTATTTTATCATTTAAAATGTATGTGTCATCAGTGAATGTGTGTGTATATATTTGCAAAATTAATTTCTAGGCAAAATGAACAAATATTTGAACTAATAACATTTATGCTTACTTTCTAAGATTATTTTCTAAATAGGTTCCAGTGCACAAAATAATAAAAATTGAGCTTCTGTAAGTTACAATTTAGATGATATATTACATTTATCTTAATACATTGAAACTGTAATTGCAAATAATTGAACTTCCAATACAAAAGTAAATGAAGTTGCTGAACCAAAAGGAAGTTAGCATTGATTGCAGTTTGAGTAAACAACAGATTTGGTAGTTCTGATTTATTAAGGTGGCAACTGGTCCTAAACCCATTAACACAGAGATTTAATTAAAGTATTGTGACTTTTATGAACAAAAGCAAGAACAGGAAACTGCCATAAAAGTATGTTTTCATTTTCATAATGAAAATCAATATAAAATTGATAGACTAGCATTCTCAAATTAATACGAGGCAACTCAAAGAGATCTAAACATAGAATTAGATTATGATGAACATTTTTTTAAAAAAACTACAATGAGAGCTATATAGATATTTGTTTAGCTTTCATACCTGGAATTTAATACTTTGTGCAACAGTGCATAGTATCTTGGACAAACACTGCAAAACGGGAATATAATCCACTTACTTAGATAATCAACCGTATATTTTCATATAACACTTACCCAGTTAATGCAAAGTGGAAAAAATATATATGTCCGAGGTTACTTAATATTTTTAGCATGAAAGAGTCTGTTAAGCTGAATCAAGAAAATTACACCAATCTCCATATTACTTTGTCTAAACACAGCAAAGTTCTGTGGCAGTTGTGTTTCATAGTCCTCTATTAATAAGCCACTCCACTAAAAAGATCATTAGGCAAACAAGAATGCCATCTGCTTTAATTCTATAAGTCAATTGTATTTTATGACTCAAGTGTTTATAAGACAAATCTAGTTCAGATTAATTAGTTTTATAGGTGAGAAATGTACTCGGCCTGTTACTGTATTCCATGATACAATTTTTAATGAATTAATCACTCATTTAAACTTCATTGCCTCCAACCCGAATAAAACCACTGAGGCTGTCACTGAGAGTAATTCTGACTGAATTTACCAGTGACCAGGGCAATCCTTCTTAGAAAGACCTATTTTGAATTATCCAGATTAATGAAACAAAGTGAAGTCAATAGAAAGAATTAAAGATATTACCCAGTAGTATCCAAGCTACTAAAGACCAATGAGCTATTACTTTTGGCTAGAATTCTATTTGTGCCCATATTTTACTTTAATTATGACTACAATTAACAGTACTTCTGTTACTATTATATCTATTTGTTCCCACTTTCCTCTTTCTTTTCCACTTTATTCTCTTCCTCCTCCTGATGCTACTGCTACTCTTCATATTAGTGTTATTGCTGCTGGTAGTATTTTTACTGCTAATGTGTACTGTAGCAAAAGAATCATGTTTAACATTTCTATTTGAATAGAGTGTATTGTCCCTTGGGTTGATTATTATTTGCTGGCAGACCTTTGATTATTTATTGATATTAAACCGGATTATGCTCATTACCTTTATCAAATTTTTGGCAAAATTTTATCATTATATTGAATATGTCTTTTCCTCTAGGTTTCTATTATGATTTATCCTTTTGTGGCTACCTCTTTAGATGTGTGTGTATTAGATGTGGATATTGTTAGCTCCTCAATTAAGAAGCCTATTTATGGATTTTAATTTATTTAGGCTTATATCATGTGATGGGGTGCAACATGATGATCAAAAATTCAAAAAACTGATCTTTTTCTGTGAAAGAAATGTATTACCCATAACTAAAGCATAACTAAATATTACCTCACGAAATTTTTTAAAAGAAAAAGTGTTATAAAAAAGAAAAAGTAAGTAATTTCTGCTGAGAATTCTCTCTACTGAGAGTTGTCATATAATTTCCTGAGGAGAAACAGTCTAATTGAGAATTCTGTTTTGCATGCTTTTGTCTTTTGAGTTAGGTAACATTTTATGAAGCAAACTAATTAAACACAAGCCAAAGACTTTAATAGCCTTCCTCTCATACAATTGTTTTAAAAAAAAACTGTTGATACTATGAAAATATTAATAGTGACAACTTTAAATTTTAGATTACTAATTTTATTGACAATAAGAATGCCAACGAGTAGTTTACATTCCCACCAACAGTGTAAAAGTGTTTCCTTTTCACCACATCCAAGCCAACATCTATAATTTTATTTATTTTTTTATTAAGGCCATTCTTGCAGGAGTAAGATGGTATCACATTGCGGTGTTGATTTGAATTTCCCCGATAATTAATGATGTTGAGCATTTTTTCGTATGTTTGTTGCCCATTTGTAAATCTTCTTTTGAAAATTATCTATTCAAGTCTTTAGACCACTTTTTGATAGGACTGTTTTGTTTTTTTTTCTGATTTGTTCGAGTTCCTTGTAGATTCTGGATATTAGTCCTTTGTCAGATGTACAGATTGTGAAGATTTTCTCCCAATATGTGGGTTGTCTGTTTACTCAGCTGAAACTTTTTAGTTTAATTACGTCTCATCTATTAATACTTGTTTTTGTTGCATTTGCTTTTCAGTTCTTGGTCATGAAATCTTTGTCTAAGTCAATGTCTAGAAGGGCTTTTCCGATATTATCTTCTAGAATTTTTATGTTTTCAGGTCTTAGATTTAAGTCTTTGGTTCATCTTGAAGTGAGTTTTGTATAAGGTACCACTATGGAAAACAGTATGGAGATTACTTAAATAACTAACAGATCTACCATTTGACCCAGCAATCCCACTGCTGGATATTTACTCAGAGGAAAAAAAGTCTACAAAAAAGATACTTGCATACGCATGTTTGTAGTAGCACAATTTGCAATTGCAAAAATATGGAAACAGCCCAAACACTGATCATTTAATGAGTGGATAAAGATAATGCTATATATATATATGTATATATATATATATATATACACACACACACACACACACACACACCATGGAATACTACTCAGCCATAAAAAGGAATAAAAAGGAATGAAATAATGGCATTCACAGCAACCTGCATGGAATTGGAGACCATATTCTAAATAAAGTAACCCAGGAATGGAAAACCAAATATTGTATGTTCTCATAAGTGAGAGCTAAGCTATGAGGATGCAAAGGCATAAAAATGATACAATAGACTATGAGGACTCAGATGAAAGAGTGGGAGGGAGAGGAGGGGTAAAAGACTACAAATTGGATACAGCATTCACTGCTGGGGTGATGGGTGAACCAAAATCTCAGAAATCGCCACTAAAGAACTTATTCATGTAACCA
Organism: Pongo pygmaeus; assembly: GCF_028885625.2. Lineage (NCBI taxonomy): Eukaryota > Metazoa > Chordata > Mammalia > Primates > Hominidae > Pongo > Pongo pygmaeus. The sequence continues at coordinate 11,882,349 of NC_085930.1, read as the reverse complement.
AACACTACCTGTTCTCCCAAAACCTATTGAAATAATGATAATAAAAAGGATGGAGAGGGAAGGAGGGCTGGTGCCAGAAGAAAGTTGGCTGGGGAATAAAGGATATTAGAAGCTGGCTGGTTAAAAACAAAATTGAGAGACTCTAATAAAAGTTTGAATTTATTGTGAAAAAATTAGGTTATTAATTACCTTTGTTATGAGGCCGAGGAAGGATACAGGCAGTGCTCAGAAATAGATATAATTATTGGAAATTTTTTAATAAGTGAAATGGATGGCAAGTTTCTAAGTATTTGTGATATTTAAGTGTAAAAAGCAACAACATAAAATAAATAAAAGAAAAGATCGTGAAAAGGAATGCCAGTGATGAAATCAATGCTGCTTTCAAATCTCTAAAATATTGGGCAAAAAATATTTTGGGAATATTTGGCATCAAATCTATATTTGCACGATGGCTAGAGTAATCTCTAAGAATATTAATTAGGTTGCTTCACTTGCTGCTTAAAACGTGACATCACATTGTAATACTGAGATGACTAAGATGTCTATGACTGAAAAAATGTACAAATCCTAACTGTCAAACTTTATCTAATATTGCCCTCTCCTATTCTTTCTACATTTTGTCCTAGCTTACTTTTGTTTCATGAATACGCTCACATTTTCCTAACTGAAGCAAGTTACATATAGTATGCCGTCTGTCTGGGAAGCCCCCTCCTTCTTTCTTCACAGAGCTTGATCCATTTTTTTTCTCTAGTTTTCACTCTCAATTTATGTGTCAATTTCTTTGAAGGGATTCTCACTGTTTGATCTAGATAAAAGAGCCCCTTTCCCTCTGATTCTGTCTTAAATCCTACTATTGTTTTCTTTGAGCACTTAATGCAGTTAAGTGGTTTTTTTGTTTCATTTGTTTTCTGATTCTTGTTAATTTTGGGTTTTTTTTTTTTTTGGTTTTTGTTTATCTTAGTTTTACTTATTTATGGCTTACTAGTTTGCTTCATGTCTGCAAGAACTATGTGTGCTTTTTTGTTTCTGTATTCTTCTTATTAGTACAGTGTCTTCAGTATCATAGGCATTCAATAAATCCTTGTGAAATGAATGATTGAATGTATGCCTTAATTGATTAATAGTTTGAGGAGCAGCAACCCTGAGGCAGCTTTCTAGCAATTAATCCTGAAAGCAGATATCTAATGTATTATGTGTTTTTCTGGTTCACATCCAGCCCTCAGAGTCTTCTTTGTCCTTCAGAGATCTTATTTAAAAAGAATGTTTGGGGTTTCTGTTAATCATGAGATTATACAATAAACCAAATACAGTAAAATAAGCTACAAATTTGGGATAAAGAAAAATAGTATAAACTGTAGCTAATAGCACCATATCCAAAATCAATCACGAAGAGAGATATACACAAGTACATTTAAAAACACTTGAATTTCCCACTGTAGATGCATGAAATATCAAAGTGTGACTACTTAATATTAATAGAAACCACAAATTTCTGCCTCTGCTCAAGAAAAAGTAGGTGGCTTTGTGCATAGTAGAAAGTATGATGATGAGCAGGTAGCAATTGTTTGCTTTACCATGGTGTTTCAGGGTTTTTGTGTTGTGTTTTTCTGCTGTTGTCTTTTGTTTTTTAAGTCATGAAATTAAGGATGTTTTATGTACATTTTGAGACACAAGAACATATCAAAGTGTTCTATTTTCAAGGAGTTAGAGATATGTAATAAAAGAATCATAATAAGATGTTCAGGACCTATTTATTTTGATGACGATAGTCTCCAGCTTGGTTAGATAACCAAAGGGAAAATCACTGTATGCCCGAGAAGTTACAAATCTATGATATGTAAAGGATATGTAAGCCTCATGGATTGAGAAATAAAGGAATAAAAAATGTGGGTTTTGGCTGAAATAGACAGAGTATAATTGTCACCAAAAATGTCAGGGCTACTGGTAGGAGACCATATTGGAAAAGTACTCCAAATGTCAACACATAAGTTGGAGATGAGAAGATATTTTTTTCATATTATTAAGTAAAAATAATACTACAGGGATAAGAAAATGTATTATAGGCATGTGAAATCTTTGCTTTTTTATTTAATGTGGAGTACATATTATGTGAGAAAACAAAATCATATATTTTTAATATGTCTGTTAAGGGAAATTTCCCACAAATAAGGCAATTTGGGAATGCTTTTGGTAAAATGATATCTGTATTAATTTCCCATTGCTGCTGTAACTCATTATCACAAATTCAGTGGCTTAACACAACATAAATGTATAATCTTATAGTTCTGGTGGTCAGAAGCCTTAAAAATGAGTCTACAGGTCTGTATTCCTCTACAGGAGGATCTAGCGGAGAATTTGTCTCCTTACCTTTTCCAACTTCTAGAGGATTCCTTCTTTCTTTGCTTTGCGGTCCCTGCCTCCTCCTTCAAACCCAGCAATTTTGAACAATAACATCTTTTCTTCCCACTGACATCTGCTTCTATTCTTTTATCTGTTCTCTCTGACTGTTAGTAAGGATCCTTGTTGTTAAATTAACTTAAATGTGACTTGAGTCTGCCTCTATACCTTAAGTCCCTACGTAGCAAACTGCAACGTAAGTCAGGAGTATAATAACAGCTGATTTCCGCCAATAATTATTAGTTAGGTTTCAGGCAATTACAAACAGCCAACTCATAACATCATGAACATCATGCCCAAATAAGGCAAAAGCCTAGCTGATGCCAATCAGGTAATTATTCCACTTTTCTTCTATAAAAGCTTGCTTGCAGAGCACTGAACCTCCACTGGTTTAGCGTGCTGCTCAATTCATGAATGCTTCTGTATTAGTCTGTTCTTGCAGGGGTACAAAGAAATACCTGAAGATGGGTAATTCATAAAGAAAAGAGGTTTAATTTGCTCATGGTTCTGTAGGCTTTATGGAAAGCATGGTGCTAGCATCTGCTTCTGGTGAGGACCCCAGGAAGCTCACAATTATGGCAAAAGACAAAGGGGGTTAAAGAGTCTCAAATGATGAGAGAAGGAGCAAGGAGGTGGGGAAGAGCCACGCATTTTTTTTTCTTTGTGGACATTTTTAAATTTTATGTTATTATTATAATTTTTTTTAACTTTAAGTTCCAGGACACAAGTGCCTAATGTGTAGGCTTGATACATAGGTATACATGTGCATGATGCATGCGGGGCTTAAAGCCACACACTTTCAAAGAACCAGATCTCAGGAGAACTCACTTATCACCAAAGGGTTGGCACTAAGCCATTCATGGGGATGCATCCCCATGATCCAATCACCTGCCACAAGGCTTCACCTGCAACATTGGGAATCACCTTTCAACATGAGATTTAGAGGGAACGAATATCCAAACGATAGCAGCTTGTTTGCCCAAATAAACTCTACTAAATTGAATTTATCTAATGTTTTTCTTATAACATTGTGATTAAATGAGGTCAATTTGGCTAACCCAAGATAATCTCCCTACCACAAAATTCTTAATTTTATCATATCTAGAAATTCCACTTTACCATTAAGGTGATATATTCACAGATTATGGAAATCAGAACATGGACATCTTTGGGGGGATGCTGCTCAGCATACCATAATATTTCAGTTAAAATTGGAAGGGAAAGAAGGAGCCAGTCACATGAAAACTGGAAAGGATCCTGTCTTACTCTGGAATCTCCAGGAAGCAGATCCTCAGTGAAAGACTTGATGGCAGCCGGCTATTTTGGGAAGTGATATGAGAAACTAAAAGTGAGAATATAAAATGACATTTGAGATGATGAAGAAAGAATAATCAATAAAGAGTGGGCTAATAAACAAATTATTAATATGAGCAACTGGTTCAGTCCTACTGGGAATTCTTTGTGCAGCAAATCTCAGAATTTTATTGGTGGAATATGGAGAGTCTGGGCCTAGCATAATCCTGTGCATGCAGATCAATCAAGCTCCCAAGTTTCTCCAGAGAGCTATTAGGCAGTCCAGAAGTGATGCCAGAAGGAGAGAGAGAGGCAAGGATGTTTGACATGGGACGCTGTTGGTTCTCCAAAGCTGCACTATGGAATCACAGGAAGTTGACTAGATATATTTTAAAAAACAACAATAGTACTTGTTATAGATTGCAACAATATTAAAAAATTATGAGACACACCCAAAACATTCAAAGGTCTTGTGATATGATATAGTACATGAAAAATGTATTTTGTAATAATTACAGAACAATAAAGCGTTATAGTGCATAACGTGATTTGGAGCAAATATGCAGTACTGGAGAAAAACAAAAACAAAAAACAAGCTACCAGAGCAATAAGTTTAGTCTGAAATAGCCAGTTAATGCTATATTGTAGGTTGACTTATAGACCTATATGACTTGTAAAAAGAATTTGGGTGGTCCAAAGAAAAAAGATTTGTTAAGGTAGAATAAACAGCTTAAAGCAAATTTTTAAAAAGTATTATTATAGGCTGGGCGCGGTGGCTCATGCCTGTAATCCCAGCATTTTGGGAGGCTGAGGCGGGCAGAGCACGAGGTCAAGAGATCGAGACCATCCTGGCCAACATGGTGAAACCCTGTCTCTACTAAAAAATACAAAAATTAGCTGGGCGTGGTGGCGTGTGTCTGTACTCCCAGTAGCTACTTGCTACTCGGGGGGCTGAGGCAGGAGAATCGCTTGAACCCAGGAGGCGGAGGTTGCAGTGAGCTGAGATCATGTAACTGCACTGCAGCCTGGTGTCAGAGTGAGACTCAGTCTCAAAAAAAAAAAAAAAATAAATAAATAAATAAATAAATAAAAGGATGATTATATGTGTTATAGCATGTTTTGCAGTAAATATGAATTTTCTGGATGGAGAATAATGTTTTGATCTTAAGGGACAAAGATATGCTAAGTAGCCTGTTAGTAATTATTATTTGGTTACCTTATTTAATCATTCAAAATATGTATTAAATGTCTAACATGTGTTGCTCATTATTTCAGATGCTGGTGTTCTAAGTGTTCTAGCATTGAATGGAACAGTGAAAATAACTAGTCCTCATGCAGTTTCCGTACTTGATATGTATATAACATATTATTATTAAAGGATACAATATATTCATATATCATATAAAGTTTGTCTTCATACATAAAATGTACAACATAAATAATAAATATATTGAAGGATGAATGACATAATCAAAGCATATAAAAATTTTTGTTTTCCACCATCCGTTTAAAATATATTCAGTATGGAGTGTTTTTCTCTCTTAACCAGATAAAACTTCTTCAGATACATAACTTATTTCATCATTCTCTTAAAGTATTTGAGACTATTTAGATCCTAAATACAGTTTCATTTTTGTATTCAGCATTTCCATCTAATTCAATTGTCGAATTTATCTTTATTCACAGAAATGGCACTTAAGCTCAGACTATACAAGTGTACCAGCTGGGGACAGGCATTGGCATCTTGCCCCTTTCATAGATAAAGATTTTGACAGGTTAGAATCACAGTCAACATCATCCCTCTCCCTTTCTCAATACAACTGCTTCTCTCATTTCCTGCTCATTAGCTATAGTTTATGACTCTCCCAGAGTCAATCTGATAGGAGATAGAGAGGCCAGACGCTATGTGATGAGCACCCCTGCATACACACGTACGTGCACACAACTAACTGGGCACCTCATTCTTCCTCAAAAATAAATAATAATAATTTAGAAGGTTCATCTCCACATCTTCCATTTTTCCTGTTCAGAAACAACTCCTACAGAATTTTGATGGGCCTCTTTCCCTTAGGGGTAACTTAGAAAAAAATTTAGTGAGAGAAACTATAGCCCACTGCACTGCAGTTATTCTTGAGGCCACAATATAAATACATTATCTCCCCAAAACTAGGAGATATTAAGTCGAAAGTGTAATAACATTATCGACCTAATAGCAAGATGAATTTATTAAAATAATGTGAGGACTTTGTTTTTAATGACACAATGTGATCAGATATTTAGTTGGTACTGATGGTATTTGTTGATATACTTGTAGAGGAGTTTTATATAGTTGATACTGATGGTATTTGTTGATATATGTGTAGAAGAGTTTTATATAGCTGGTACTGATGTATTTGTCTATAGATGTGTAAGGAGGTTTTAAATATTTCCTCTACTCTTTGAAAGTTTGATAATTATAGTCTCTGGAATAAACTTATGTAGGCATATTAACAGGAGAAAAAGCATTCACATTTATTATGAACATATGCAAGGGAGCCTCACAAAATACAAAACTCAAAGAAGGGCCAGATGACCGGCATCCTTATAGCATGGGAAGAGGGACTTGGAACCTCTGGAAAGAGGTGGCAACAAATTATGGGAGGGCGACAGGAGATGCATAGCTGAAAAATGTTACCTTGTTATGTAGACAAAATCTCCCAGGTATTAAATGTTATTTCAAGGAAGAACTGTCAAAAGAATAGATACTAGCTTTGGAAAACGTCTATCTGGGAAACACACTGACATTCAGTTACTTTTCCTATGATTTTGTCAATCTTCCCTGGTTGATGAGATTCCATGGAGGGGACAAAAGTGCTCCTTTTGAAGACTCTATCTCTAGGCAGATAAGGGAAGTTTTGGAAGATCATCTCCCTCCTCTGCAAGGGAAGAAGATGGGTGAGAGGAAGTCAAGAGAAGGGTGGGCAGACTTTGCTCCTCCTTTGGTTCAAAGCCCTCAATATGCCAAAGTGCCAAACTTTGGGATATTGTTTTCTGAACCCATACACACCCACCAACTGCGTTTCAACCCTTTCAAACTCAGCATATACAAATGGAAATCTAATATTACATATAAACATACTGATGAGTCTTGTCAGAGCATCTGCATAAAGTAATGAATGTGAAGCACTCACATTAAAAAACCAACGTAGTCTCACTGTGGCATATATAATAATTGCATATTTCTGATTGTGCACTTATATCTTGAAATTTTGCAGCCTCAAATTTCACATTAAATAAAATGGCTCAGCCACTGTTATAATACCTTAAAACAAATTTATTACTATTCTCTGTAAAGACAAGCACAGTTTATTGTAGATGCCAAACCTTTATTACTTTTCTGGCTAAAGGCAGAAAGACTCAGAGAGTGTATCTAAATTCAATTGTACTGAAAATGGAGAGTATATAAAACAAGTGTGGCAACCCACTGTGTACAGTACCCCAAAGTAACCAAGAGATATTGAAATTACTAGATCATATCAAACCTAAATTATATATATATATACACACACACGTATATATATATTTGAAAATGGACATTGAAATGGAAACACGCAACACAGGTAAAGAAGACAAGGGCTTCTTGTTTTTTTTTTTTTTTTTTTTTGAGATGGAGTCTCGCTCTGTCCCCAGGCTGGAGTGCAGTGGCACGATCTGGGCTCACTGCAAGCTCCGCCTCCCGGGTTCACGCCATTCTCCTGCCTCAACCTCCCGAGTAGCTGGGACTACAGGCGCCGCCACCACGCCCGGATAATTTTTTTTTTTTTGTATTTTTAGTAGATTCGGGGTTTTGCCGGGTTAGCCAGCATGGTCTCGATCTCCTGACCTCGTGATTCGCCCGCCTCGGCCTCCTAAAGTGTTGGGATTACAGGTGTGAGCCACCGCGCCCGGCCTACAGAAAAAATGAGGATGGTGACTATCTTTGTTTTCTATTGCTTCTAACATAATACCAGAAAGCAGGTGATTTACAAAGAAAATGAACTGATTTCTTTCCGTTGTGGAGGCTAAGCAGTCCCGGGTCAGGGAGGGGCCACATCTGAGGACAGCTATCTTGCTACTGGAGACTCTGAGTGCCCTGAGTTGGTGCAGGGTATTAGATGGTGAGATGGCTGAGCGAGTTTGCTCAGGTCCCTCTTTCTCACCTTATAAACCCCCAGTCCTGCTCTCATGGTAATCCATTAATACATTAATCTCTTAATTCATAGATGAATGAATCCATTCATGAAGGCAACCTCCACATGACTTAATCAACTCCTAAAGGCTCTAGCTATTCAATATTGCTACATTGGGAATTAAATTTCACCATGAGTTTTAGAGGGAACTTATATTTAAGCCATAGCAGTTACATAAGTTGTTTTGACACAAATATCTTTGGCTACCACAATCAATAACAAGGGGGTGTTACTTCGAAGTTGGACATTCAGTTGCTGGGCAAAAGTCCTCCCAGAAGTATTTTTTTTTTTTTTTTTGTAATATTGTGGTGGGCTTTGTGCAAGGTTGTGGTTTTCACTGAGTTTTTACGATAGTTCTCTTATCAGGTATGTGTGCATGAGAACCGTCTCTCCATGGCATTTTCTGGTTCCATTTGTCAGGGTGTGAATCACAGGTGACTCTATTTTGATTCCGACAGCTTTCACAGTCACAGGGTTTACCCACATAGACAGAAAGGGAATGACCTAAAATGGAGCTTGGCTCCCAAATGATTTTCCTCGATCTCACCATTTGTTTCCAGAATAAGGAAAAAAAAAAAGGGTATGTTTTTGCCAAAGGAAAGAAAGCTCCCTTCTTTCCTCAACTAATACTAATTGCTCTCCCTGTTTTCCTCTCTTTCTGATCTTATCAGAGGCAGACAGAAACTAATTTAAGAAATCTTGTTCCAGGACCTACTCATACTCTAAGCAGAGGTTTTTAAATTTCACTGCAAAATAAAATCTATTAGTGTTCTACTAAATTATACCAATTATCCGCCCTTACTCCTCCTTGTTAAATCTTCTGAGGTGGATTTCCAGCAAAAGTAATTTTTTTATTGATAAATAATAATTGTACTTATTTATGGGATAACTGCGATCTTTGATACATGTATACAATGTGTAATGGTCAAATCAGGGTACTTAGGGTATACATCATCTCAAACATTTACCATTTTTTGTGTTGGAAATATTTCAAATCTTCCTTTCTAGCTATTTTGAAATACGCATTACAATATTGTTAACACTAATTACTCTACTGTGCTATTGAACACTAGAACTTACTTTTTCTATGTAATCCAGCTCTCTTTAGACCTCAAAATCTTCCAAGCCACTGGTAACCATCCTATTTCATTTAGCATAATGTCCACCAATTTTACCGACGTTTCTGCAAATGACAAAATTTCATTCTTTTTTATGGCTGTATAAGATTCCATTGTGTATATATACCACATTTTCTTCCTCCAGGCATCTGTTAATGAACACTTCGGTTGACTCACTACTTTGGCTATTGAAAATAGTGCCACAATAAATATGAGGGTGAAAATATCTCTTCAATATGCAGATATCTCTTTTTTTTTTTAGAATATATACCCAGTAGTAGGATTGCTGGATCATAGGGGTATATATGTTTAGTTTTTGGAGCAATTTCAATACACTGTGTTGCAATGGCTGTACCAATTTACATTCCTACCAACCGTGTACCAGTGTTTCCCTTTCTCCATGTCCTTGCCAGCATGTGTTATTTTTTGTCCTTTTGATAATCGTAATAGCCATTTGAACTGGAGTGAGATGATATCTCATTTTGATTTGTATTTGCTTGATGATTATGATGTTGAGCAATTTTTCTTATACTTTTTGGTCATTTGTATATCTTCTTTTATAAAATCTCTACTCTGGTCAATTTTTTATTTTAAAATTATGTTTATATACATATATACACACACACACACATATATATATATAGCTATTGAGTAGTTTATATATTCTGGATATTAACTCCTTGTCAGATGTAGAGTTGGCAAATATTTTCTTTAATTCCATAGGTTGTCTCTTCAATCTGTTGTTTCCTTTGCTGTTCAGTGCATTTTAGCTGATGTAACTCCATTTGCCTACTTTTGCTTTTGTTGCCTATGCTTTCAGATCTTATCCCCAAAATAATTGCCCAGACCAATGTCCACTAGAATTTCCTCTATTTCCTTCTAGTAGTTTATATTTTCAGGTGTTGGATTTAAGGCTTCATTCCATTCTGAGTTGTTTTTCATATAAGGTCAGAGATAAAGGTCTAATTTTGGTAGACCCCTTCTGTATATGGATATTCAATTTTCCCAGCACCATTTAACGAATAAAGTATTCTTTCCCCATGGTATGTTCTTGGAGGCTCTGTTAAAAAACAGTTGGCTATAAATGTGTGAATGTATTTCTGTGTTCTCTACTCTGTTCCACTGGTTTATTTGTCTTTGTTTTTTGCCAGCACCATACTATTTTTTATACCACACAGCCTTATTGTACATTTGGAAGTCAGAAAATGTGATGCCTTTTACTATAATTCTTCTTCTTCTTTTTTTTTTATTTGGCTAGTATTTCTTTGGCTATTTGGGGTCTTTTGTGGTACCATATCAAATTTAGGAATTTTTTTATTTCTGTAAAGAATGTCATCGGTATTTTGATAGGAAAATCATAGACTCTTTAGATCACTTTAATGTGGACATTTTAACAATATTAATTCTTCAAATCTATGAACATGGATATATTTTCATTTTTTGTGCACTCTTCAATTTCTTTGATCAATGCTTTATAGCTTTTATTGTAGAAGCATTTCCTTTCTTTGATTAAATTTACTCCTATGTATTTTTTACAGCGATTATAAATGAGATTGTATTTTTCATTTCTTTTTCTGATTGTTCACTGTTAGTATTTAGAAATGCTATTGACTTTTGCACGTTAATTTTATATCCTGCAAATTTAATGAATTTGTTTATCAGTTCTAACAGTCCTTTGGTGGAGTGTTTAGATTTTCTAACTATAGGATCATTGTGTTTGTGAACCAAGATAATTTTTTCCGGATCGTAAAGGAAAGGCTTTAATTTTTCCCTACCCTGTATGATGGAAGCTGTGGGTTTCTTATATATGCTTTTATTGTCTTGAGGTAAGTTAATTCTGTACCTGGTTTGTTGAGGGTTATTATCATGAAGAAATGTCAGATTTTATCAAATGCTTTTGCTTTATCTATTAAAACTCATATAGTTTTGGTTATCAATTCTGTTAATGTAATATATCCTGTGTATTGATTTGCATATGTTGAGCCATCATTTAATCCCTGGAATGAATCTAATTTGATCAGAATAAAAATATTTTAATGTGTTGTTGAATTTGATTTGCTAGTATTTTGTTGAGGATTTTTTTCATCTATGTTCATCAGGAATATTGACCTGCAGCTTTCTCTTTTTGTGTTTTTGTTTGGTATTGATATCAGGATAATGCTGGCCTCATACAATGAGTTTGGAATTTTCTGTTCTTCAATTTGTTAAAAACAATTTGAGTAGAATTGATATTAGTTATTTAAACGATTGGTAGAATTTGGCAGTGAAGTCATCAGATCATTGGCTTTTGCTTGATGAGAGACTTATTACTGCTTCAATCTTGTTACTTGTTGTTGGTTTGTTCAAGATTTTAGTTCATGGTTCAATCTTGATAGGTTGTATGTGTCCAGGTATTTATATATTTCTTCTAGGTTTTCCTATTTGTTGACACATACTTGTTCATAATAGTATTTAATGTTCCTTTGAATTCTGTGGTATCAGTTATAATATATTCTTTTTCATTTTTGATTTTATTTGTTTGTGTCCTTTTTCTTTTTTCTTGGCTATTCTAGCTACAGGTTTATCATTTTTTAAATCTCAAAACGACTTTTTGCTTTGTTGATCTTTTGTATTTTGCAGTCTCAAATTCTTTTGCTTCACTCTAATCTTTATTATTTCTTTCCTTCTAATAATTCTGGGTTTAGTTTGTTCTTGCATTTTTATTTCCTTAAGGTGTATTGTTAGATTGTTTATTTGAAGGCTTTCCATTCTGTTGATATAGGTGTTTACTGATACATACTTCCCTCCTAGGTTCACTCTTGCTGTATGCCATAAGTTTTATTCTGTTGTGTTTCCATTTTCATTTACCTCAAGAAATTTTCAAAATTGTCTTTGTAATTTCTTCACTTCCCCATTCATATTTCAAAAGCATGTTTTATTTCCATGAATACATATAGTTTGCAAAGTTCCTTCTGTTGTTTATTTCTAGTTTTATTCCACTGTGTTTAGAAAAGGTACTTGGTATAATTTTGATTTTTTAAAAATTGTTAAGTCTTGTCTGGGGACCTAAAATATGGTCCATCTTTGACAATGCTCCATGTGTTATTGAGAAAAACGCATATTTTGCAGCCGTTCAATGCAATATTCTCTGAATGTCTTTTAAGCTCATTTGGTCTAGAGTGTAGTTTAACTCTCATGTTAATTTTCTGTATAGGTGAATTGTGTATTGATGAAAGTTGGTTGTTGAAGTTCCCTATTATTATCATACTGCAGTCAATTTCTCTTTTTTGTACTATCAATATTTATTTTCTATATTTCAGTGTTCTGGTACTGGGTACATACATATTTAGAATTGTTATATCTTCCTGTGGAATTAACCACTTTATCATTATATAGTGAACTTTTTTGTTTCTTTTTATGTTCTTTGACTTGTAGTCTGTTTTATCTGATAGAAGTATAGCTAATCCTGCTATTGTTTTGGTTTCCACCTGCATGGAGTGTCTTTCTTCATCCCTTCTATTTGAGTCTGTGAGTGACTTTTTAGGTGAAGTGCTTCTTATAGGCAGCCTATAGTTGAGTCATTTTTATTTATTTATATTTTAATTGACTAATAATTGTTTATATTTGTGGGGTACATGGCAGTATTTCAATATATACATTGCATAGTGATCATATAGAGAAATTTGCATATTAAATACCTCAAATATTTGTTATTTCTTTGTGTTGGGAACATTTCAATTTTCTCCTTTTAGGTATTTACAGTTATATAATATATTATTGTTAACTATGGTCATCTTACATTGATATAGAATACTGTAATTTATTCCTACTGTCTTGCTGTAATTTTGTATCCTTTAGCAATTCTCTTCCAATCCCTCCTTTTCCCCATCCTTCCCAGATTGTATTATCTTTAATTATGTGAGATTAATGTATTTTAGCTGTTAAATAAAAGTCAAATAAAAGTCAAACAAAAGTCAAATAAAAGGGAGACCATACCATGTTTACCTTTTCGTTCCTGGCTTATTACACTTTACATAATATCCTCCACTTCCATTTATGCTCCTGCAAATGACAAGATTTTTTTCCTTTTTAAGGCATATATATATAATGTATAACATACATAATACATAATATATATCATATAATTTTATATGATTATATGATATATATATCATATAAAATATATATAATGTATTATATATGTTTTCTTATAAAATATATATCATATCTTATAAAATATATATAATATATTATATATATAATGTTTTCTTTATTCATTAACCCATTGATAAACACTTAATTTGATTCACTATTTTGGCTATTGTGAATAGTGTTGTAATAAACATGGGAGTGGAGACGTTTCTTCAATCTAATGATTTTCTTTGGATAGATTCCCATAGTGGTATTTCTGGATCATATAGAAGTTCAATTTTTAGTTATTTGTGAAAATTCCATACAGTTCTCCATAGTGGGTGGAGTTTACATTTATACCAACAGTGTTCTATTTTTTTCCACGTTCCTTCCAGAATATATATTTTTTTATAATAGCCATCCTAACTGAGATGAGATGCTATCTCACTGTGGCTTTGATTTTCATTTTTCTGATTAGTTATGTTGAGCATTTTTTCATATGCCTGCTGGCCATTTGTATGTCGTCTTTTGAGAAATGTCCCTTCCTATCATTTAGCCATTTTTAGATTGGATTATTTGTTTCTTTGCTGTTGAGATCTTTAAATCCTTGTATATTCTGAATGTTAACCATGATCAGAACAGAAGTTTGAAAATATTTTATCCCAGTGTATAGGTTATCTTTTCACAATGTTGACATTTTCTTTTCTGTGCAAATGTTTTTTAGTTTGCTACAGTTCCATTTGTTCATTTTTGCTTTTACTGCCTGTGCTTTTAAGGTCATATTGATAAAATCTTTGCCCAGAAATCACCTCTTAAGTCCTTTCCCTATATTTGTTTCTAGTAGTTTTATAGTAGTTTAATCATTTGAGGTCTTACGTTTAGTTCTTTTATTCATTTTGATTAAATTTTTATATGGAGTGTGAGGTGGGGGTCTAGTTTCATTCTTCTGCATATGGATACCCATTTTTTCTATCATTATTTATTGAAGAGACTGTCACTTCCTCACAAATCTGACTGGCACCTTTGTTAAAATTAGTTGACTATAGATATAAATTTGTAAAATCAATTAATTAATTAGATTACTTTTATGTGTCTTTTGTTCCATCAGTCTATGTGTCAATTTTTAAGCCAATATCATACTGTTTTTATTACTACAGCATTTAATATATTTTAAAGTCTTATAGTTTGATACCTCCAGCTTTGTTCTTTTTACTTAGGATAGCTTTGGGTATTCAGGGTCTTTTTTGGTTCCATACAAATTATAGAATTATTTTCTCTATTCCTGTGAGGAATGTCATTGGTGTTTTGATTGAGATTGTGTTGAAGCTACAGATCACTTGGGTAGTATTTTCATTTTAACAATATTAATTTTTCTGATCCATGTGCAAGAAATGTCTTTTCATTTGTTTGTATCCTTTTTTTTTTCTTTCATCAGTGTTTTTTTAATTTCCTTGTAGAGGTCTTTCAACTCCTTGGTTAACTTTATTCCTACATATTTTATTTTATTTTTTGTGGCTATAATAAATGGGGTTGCCTTAATTATTTCCTTTTTAGCTTGTTTGTTTTTCATGTATAGAAGTATTGCTAATTTCTATATATTAATTTTGTGTCCTGCAAACCTACTGAATTTGTTTTTTTATTTTTATTTATTTTTTTTACTTTATTATTATTATACTTTAAGTTTTAGGGTACATGTGCACAATGTGCAGGTTAGTTACATATGTATACATGTGCCATGCTGGTGTGCTGCACCCATTAACTCGTCATTTAGCATTAGGTATATCTCCTAATGCTATCCCTCCCCCTTCCCCCCACCCCACAACAGTCCCCAGAGTGTGATGTTTCCCTTCCTGTGTCTATGTGTTCTCAATGTTCAATTCCCATCTATGAGTGAGAACATGCAGTGTTTGGTTTTTTGTTCTTGCGATAGTTTACTGAGAATGATTATTTCCAATTTCATCCATGTCCCTACAAAGGACATGAACTCACCATTTTTTATGGCTGCATAGTATTCCATGGTGTATATGTGCCACATTTTCTTAATCCAGTCTATCATTGTTGGACATTTAGGTTGGTTCCAAGTCTTTGCTATTGTGACTAGTGCTGCAAGAATTTGTTTATCTACATCTTCATTTGCATGGGATATTATTTGCCAAAATTATAGCAGTGATTGGTTTATATATATACATCTTCATTTGCATGGAATATTATTTGCCAAAATTATAGCAGTGATTGGTAACTATAGCAGGGATTGGTTTCTTTGCTGTGCAGGACCAGAGTTACAGCCAATCCTGGGCTCAAGCTCCACATGGCTGGAGTTGTGGCATTCAGAAACCCATGTTGGTCTGGCATAATAAAAATGAAGCCCTAGTGCTGTAAAGGTGCATTGGCTACTGGCCCCCAGAGCAGCATGCACTCCAGAGATGGCTCTGGGTTTAAGATGGGGCCATGCTAAAGCAGATTGGCTCCCTGGAGGTGAGGCAGGGAGTGCACACCTGTGCTTTTAATCTGGGACAATATTGTGTAGTCCCTCGCAATTCTCCAAATTGGGTTCAGGTCAGTGGGGACTGTGAGACTCTTCGGTTTTAAGTATTGTAATTATTTGTAGGGGTATTGGAGGCTTGTGGGGGTCTTCTGTTTACCTTTTTCCTGCAATGGGATATTCCTCCTGACTTCAAGCAGATCCAATCTGGGTGAGACAGATAAGGGTGCAGAAGCTAAGCTCCTCCATGCTGCTCTCTTAGATTTCCAATAACCACAGGTACATTTTCACTCTTCCAGTGCAATCCAGCACTCTTCCTCTGATACTCTAGTCAAGTCATAGCTGTTTATTTATTGCCTGTTCCTTTCTTGTGAGGGATGATAAATGCCAGACCTTTCTAGTCAGCCATGTTGCTGGGTCTAATTTTACAATCTGTTTAGCTCATATATGTCTTTTAATTGAAGAATGTAGTCCATTTAAAGTTATTATTGATATGTAAGGATTTACTACACAATTTTGTGGTTTTCTGGTTGTTTTATATATTGTTCCTTCCTTTTTCTTCTCCCACTCGGTTCCTTTGTGGTAAAGTAATTTTCTTTAGCAGTATATTTTGATCCTGTGCTGTTTATTTTTAGTGTTTTTATTATGGATTCTTGCTTTATGTTGATCATGAGGCTTATCATTTCTTTATCTCTCTTTCATGTCTAAAGAATATCTTTGCTAGGTACAGTGTTCTTGGTTGCCAGTATTTTTGCTTCAGCACTTTGGAAAAAGAATCCCGCTCATTCCTGGACTGCAGGATTTGTGCTGAGAAATCTGCCGAAAGCTGTATTGGGGTTCCACTGAATGTAATGTATTTTTTTCTCTCTTGCTGATTTATTTCTTGTCTTTCATTTTTGCTAATTTGATTATAATTTGCCTTGAGGATTTTCTCTTTGAGCTGCATTCGGTTGGTTACCCCCACCTTCCTGTACTTACATGGTGGTGTATTTCTCCAGATTTAATAAATTTTTAGCTATTTTTTCTTAAGTATGCTTTCTAGGCCTTTTTCTTGCCTATCGCCTTTGGGAAGTCCTATTATGTGGAGTTAGTTAGCTTGATAGTGTTGCATAATTATCATAGGACTTCTTAATTTTCATTAATTCATTTTTTCCTTTCTGTTTCTCTGATTTGCTAATTTCATGTGTTCTGTCTTCAAGATTGTTAATTCTTACCTCTGTTCAAATGTGTAGTTCATGCTTTCTAATGAGTTTTTCAATTCAGTTTTTTTTTTTATTTCTAGTATTCCTATGTTTTAACTGTTTGTATTTCATTGTCCAATTTGTCAAATTGTTCCTTGGATGTTTTAAAGTTTCAATTTATACTTTCTTATGGTTTTCAACTTTTTAAAGATTATTCTGGATTCTGCAACATCTTGTAGATCTTCTATTATTCTGGGTCCATTGCTTGACACTCTTTATTTCTTTTTTTGTCATATTTTCCTGAGTTTTTACAACCTTCTTATCTTTATATTGATACCTGCATATCCAAGGAGACATATACCTCTTCCAGTTTTTGCAGGTGTTTTATGATGGTATTAGATTTTTACTACTAGGATTGGAATATAAATGCTGACCTGTTTCTTGTCATCCTGGGGAGAACTTTTGGTGGTCATGGCACTGGAGCCAGCTGATTGGACTGCCATTGTTTCCTGGTCCGGGGAAGACTTGTAGTTAACACTGAATCTTAAATTCTGCTTTGGACCTTAATTGCTTCCCTGTAATTGTTTTTTGGTTTGGAGGAGACTTATAATGAGCATCTGAACTTTGTTTCTGAACTATATTGCTGCCATGTCATTGTTTTCTAGTCTGAGGAAGACTTAAGCAGAATCCACAACTTAATACCAACATCTTAGTTGTTTTTGCATCAGGAGAGGTATCAACATAAGCTCCTGGACTTTGTGCAAAATCTGGTTAGGAATTCAGTCCTTCTCACAACTTGTGCCCCTTGCACAATTATGGCACTGAGTAGTCTCTTTTGAGTGATGTCACCAGTGATCAGAGTACACATCAGCCATCAAGATTTGTGCACCAGTTAATGTTCAGTGTTTAACCCCAGGTGGTTCAGCCCTCCTGGAACTCCCAGTGGTTCCCATGGTGCAGAACCAGAGTGGGCTTTCTATGAATTTTCGCATACCAATGGAAATAGTAAACATGAACTTCTAATTCCCTCCTCTCACCTTGGAAGCATTAGGCCTAGAGAAATTTTCTGCATGTGACATTATACTAGCTTGAGGGCGAAGGGACACTCTGAAACTATCATTTTTTTTTTTACCAGTCATGGCTTCTCTCAGTTCTGTGAGCCTGGAGGTTCTTCCACCTCTTCCCTGAGTTCTGGTAAACTCAGCATAGTTTTCTTGTCTTTGAATATTTTTGTGGAAAGAGTCATGGTGAAGGATCCTCTATTCCACCATCTCACTGATGTCAATTGGTCTTTTTAAGACCAGTAAATAGTTCTAAGGTATGTAATACACTCACACGTACACAAAATTTACAAAGACTCCTCAATACAATGGATATCAAATGTGAATTTCTACTTCATGAGAAAACATTAAATCTTATATTCTTAATTCATGGTTTAAATAGTGATTTAAATTGAGTAAAACTTTTAAAGTATAAGTTTGTATGTGATAAGATTGTGCATAATGAAATGATAATAATAATCCCTTTGTATGCCCATATTCAAGATATTCTCCAAGGCAGAACAAGCCTTTTTCCATCCCACTAATCAATACAAATATAAACCCTGTTAAGATAACTCTAAATTATGAGAGGAGGAAGGGCAATGTTTGTTGTAAAGAAAATAGGAAAACTATATCTTTAGTCTTAAAATGTAATACTATTTTAAGGGATTCTTCAATTAAAAACATTCTTTTTATAAAAATAATTACTTGAATCTATAGAAAATATGTGTTATAATAATGCTTGAACAATTACACTTTGACAAATTAATCACCACATTACATAATACCAAAAATTATTTTAAATTAATATAATTTTATATTACAGGTTAGTATTACATAAAATGCTAAAGCTAATGTCTAATACTTACATATTAATAGATACAAATTTATTTATTTGGTGAATAGAAATTAGAAGATTGACAATCAGATATTTTAAAATATATTGATATTTTAAAAATAAGTAATCAAACCTTGTTTCAAATCAAAATTAGTATAATGCAATGCAACCTCAATTTAATTTAACTACATTTAGTGCTTGTCCAAAAAATAATTCTCAAATTAGAAAAAAATTGTTTTTTATATATATTAGTGTTGTGTGTGCTTGTGTCTGTGTGTGTATCAGTAATAATGTATTTCTACTTATAGCAAGATTATAATAACTTTTATTTTTAAAATCACTCAAAATATTCTTAACATATTGTTACATTACAACTATAAATAATTGTTATATGTGACATTTAAATTTTACTTATGACATTATCTTCAATTTGACTTATTTCTAAATATTTGGAGTAGAAATGCTTTGTTATTGTATCTTCTATTAGAAGAATAGCAGATGCTTCTAGAAAGCAACTGTCGCTTTCCCTGTATTTCATATAGCACAAGTCTCATTATTATGTGTACGATTTATTTTCAGCAGTATGCATAACTATCCTTAAAACAAGCATCTAGATACTCTTAAAAATTAATATTTATTTACTTATTTATTTATTTATTTTTGAGACGGAGTCTCACTCTCTCACCCAGGCCGGAGTGCAGTGGTGTGATCTCGGCTCACTGCAAGCTCTGCCTCCCGGGCTCACTCCATTCTCCTGCCTCAGCCTCCCAATTAGCTGGGACTACAGGTGCCCACCACCATGCCCAGCTAATTTTTGTAATTTTAGTAGAGATGGGGTTTCACCATGTTGGCCAGGCTGGTCTCAAACTACTGGCCTCAGGTGATCCGCCCACCTCAGCCTCCCAAAGTGCTGGGATTACAGGCATGAGCCACTGGAAAGAATTGTTTAAAACAAATGAAAGTTAGCAGACATAAGACACTTATAAATAAGAGTATAAAAGGCATAATTAAAGTTTCAGGTAATAAATTTAATTAGCACATAAACACTATCAAGAATATTAAAACTATTAACAAATTTGAGAGAGAAATCTTATGCACATATTATGTTTATTTACAGATTAAATCAATATGTTATTTTCAGCAGTATGCATAACTATCCCTAAAACAAGCAACTAGATACTCTTAAAATTATTATTGTTATTATTATTGAGACGAAGTCTCACTCTGTCGCCCAGACTGGAGTGCAGTGGCGCGATCTCGGCTCACTGCAAGCTCCACCTCCTGGGTTCACGCCATTCTCCTGCCTCAGCCTCCCGAGTAGCTGGGACTACATGCGCCCACTGCCATGTCCGGCTAATTTTTTTTTTTTGTATTTTTAGTAGGGACGGGGTTTCACAGTGTGAAACCACCAAGCCAGGATGGTCTCGATCTCCTGACTTCGTGATCCGCCCGCCTCGGCCTCCCAAAGTGCTGGGATTACAGGCGTGAGCCACCGCTCATGGCCAAAGTTATTTTTAAATTCAAAGTTTTAAAGAATGGTAGCTCTAAATCTAAGAGCATAAAACTCTTAAAACTATTCTACTTACTTTCCTTTCTCTAAATAATATTTAGAACTCATGACACCAAGAAACTTACAACAGAATTGGCTTACTGGAATAAAGCAGCCAAATAGTTAATATGCTTGCTTCTAACTCTTCTCTTGCGTCTTGGTAGCTGAGAGGTGCATTCCTATGATAGTTGCAACACCACAGTCCCTTTGATACTCTAAGCAGTAAATGCTTCCAAATTGCATTTTCCTTTTGACTCTAACCACCTGACCCTTTTCTGGGCCACCAGGGCTGTCCATCTTGTTTTTTGGTGTAATCCTCATATAACCACACACTAATTCCTAACAGTGCTGGCATTAAGGTGACATGAATTTGCACCTCTATTTCCAATCTTTGAACTGGATGGCAGTCATGTGTTTATAAATTCCTTACAAATATCAAAGGTATAATAAATTGTTATCTCGTTCTGGAGAGGCAAAGATATATCTTTATTTTGGTGATAGGATAATTCTAAATCTTCAAAAGGAAATCGAGGATATAAAATTTTTCTTTGGTAATTGTGACTGCTTCTTAAAAATAATTTTTTGTTATAGGATTATATCAAAAATTCCCTCTTTATGGTGCCTCACAAAGATCCATCCCAAGCTGCAAAATTTATGAATAAGAAAGAACTATAACACATAAACAGAAAAACTAAGTGCTCACTCTTTACTGTGAAATATGTTTGTAATAAGGTGAAAATATGGAGATAATAGTACTGGCTTGGTTAGGAAAAAGGGAGAGAGATGAACTTTCAAAAATGACCTTAATCAACAAAGGAAAAATGCAAAGACATTCCTTGCAGAGAAGTAATATGCAGAAAACGGTTAGCCGCATATGCATGGCATGGATAAAAACTTTTAACATTGGGTTGTCCCAGGGCTTATTACTTAGTCCTATTTTCTATGTATACTCAATCGCTTTGCGATATATCGATATATCTGGTCTCATGTCAGTAAATACATGTATGTACCCATGATCTTCATACCTTTATTATCTACCCTCGACTTAATTATTCAATGGCCTTTTCTGCACATCCGCTTGAAGGTCTAAGCAGCAACTCAAACATAACCTGCCAGACTGGCTCTATTCACATTGCTTCTTACCTTAGTTGGCGGAAATTCCATCAATCTATTTGTTAAACTGAAAAATTTCAAATTATTATTGGCCTTTTTTTCTCTCCTCCAAACTCTACAACAAATATGTCACAAAATCAGCCCCATCATATTCCTGTGTTTTTTTCTCTACCTCCTCAGTATCCTACCACACCTTCAATCTTCTGGAGCAATTCCCCTTCATTCAGGAAATCCCACTCAAGAACGTTTTGCAGAATAAGAAAATTAAAACTAGCCTTGGACAATTAAAATTTGAATCCTGTTCTCACCTGAAATTCATGTCAACACCAAAGATTTTCCTAAAATTAGAAAGATAGATTTAAATTCACAACTGAGTTCGGAAATCTATTGGATATGTGTTACTTGGGATAGCTTCATCATTATCATTTAATTCATCTTCTACTGAGTCATTTTATGGGGAGAAATGAATAAATAGTAAAGCTAGCAAGACATAATCAGCCCTTCACAATATTCAAGAATTATCAGACATGGAAATAATTCTTGATAAACAGCTTAAAAGGCTATTTATAAAATTTTCTCCAATATCATATTGAAAAAAATATGTAGTCTAGCAAATAAGGAAAAGTGTATCAAGTATTAGTATTAACATTAAAAATAGACTTCCAAGCTTTAGGAAATGTCATCAGTTGATTAAGATGCAATATATCACAACAGTCAGAATGGCTATTATTAAAAAGTCAAAACATAACAGATGCTGATGAGGTTGTGGAGAGAAAGGATGCTTATACACTGTAGGTGTGAGTGTACATTAGTTCAACTATTGTGGAAGACAGTGTGGCAATTCCTCAAAGACCTAAAGACAAAACCCAACAATCCTATTACTGTGTATATATCCAAAGGAATTGATATGGTTGGTCTGTGTCCCTACCCAAATCTCATCTTGAATTATAGCTCTCACAATTTCCATGTTTTGTGAGAGGGACCCAGTAGGAGGTACTTGAATTATACAAGTGGGTCTTTCCTGTGCTGTTTTTCGTGATAGTGAATAAGTCTCATGAGATCTGATGGTTTTATAAGAGGGAGTTTCCCTGCACAAGTTCTCTTTTCTTGCCTGCCTCCATGTGTGACATGCTTTTCACCTTTTGCCATGACTGTGAGGCTTCTCCAGCCATGTGTAACTGTGAGTCCATTAAACCTTTTTCTTTTGTAAATTGCCCGGTCTCAGATGTGTCTTTATCAGCAGCATGAAAACAGACTAATACTGTAAATTGGTACCAATAGACTGGGGTGCTTCTAAAAAGATACCCCAAAATATGGAAACAACTTTGGAACTGGGTAACAGGCAGAGTTTGGAACAGTTTGGAGGGCTCAGAATAAGATAGTAAAATGTGGGAAAGTTTGGAACTTCTTAGAGACTTGTTGAATGGCTTTGAACAAAATGTTTATAATTATATGATGATTAAATCCAGGCTGAGGTTCTCAGATGGAGATGAGGAACTTGTTGGGAACTGGAGAAAAGGTGACTCTTGTTATGTTTTATCAAAGAGGCTGGTGGCATTTTGCCCTGCCCTAGAGATTTGTGGAATGTTGAACTTGAGAGAGATGATTTAGGATATCTGGTGGAAGAAACTTCTAAGCAGCGTGTATTCAGGAGGTGATTTGGGTGCTGTTAAAGGCATTCAGTTTTAAAAGAGAAACAGAACATAAAAGTTCAGACAATTTGCAGCCTACCCATGTCATAAAAAAGAAAATCCCATTTTCCGAGTAGAAATTCAAGCTGGCTGCATAAATATGCATAAGTAATGAGAAGCTGAATGGGCAAAATGTCTCTAGGGCATATTAGAGACCTTTACAGCAGCCCCTACCATCACACGCCTAGAGGCCTAGGAGGAAAAAATGGTTTTATAGGCTGGGCCCAGGGTCCTGTGCTGTGAGCAGCCTAGAGATTTGGTGCCCTGTGATCTGGTCACTCCAGCCATGACTGAAAGCAGCCAAGGTACAGCTCGAGTTGTGGCTTCAGAGGGTGCAAGCCCCAAGCCTTGGCAACTTGCGTGTGTTGTTGGGCCTGCAGGTGCATGGAAGTCAAGAATTGAGGTTTGGAACTTTCTCCTAGATTTCAGAGGAGGTATGGAAATTCTTGGATGGCCAGGCAGAAGTTTGCTGTGGATGGGGCCCTTATGGAGAACTTCTGCTTAAACAGTGTGGAAGTGAAATGTGGGGTTGAAGGCCCCACAGAGAGTCCCTACTGGGGCACTGCCTGGTGGATCTGTGAGAAAAGGGCCACTCTCCTCCAGACCCCAAAATGGTAGATCCACTGACAGCTTGCATTGTGTGCTTGGAAAAGCCATAGACACTCAATGCTAGCCCACAAAAGCAGCTGGTTGTGGGGCCATACCCTGCAAAGCCACAGAGTCAGAGCTGCCCAAGGCTGTGGGAGCTCGCTTCTTACATCAGTGTGACCAGGATGTGAGACATGGAGTCACTGGAGATCATTTTGGAGCTTTAAGATTTGACTGCCCCGCTGGATTTCATACATGCATGGGGTCTGTAGCCCCTTTATTTTGGCCAATTTCTCCCATTTGGAACAGCTGTATTTTCCTAATGCCTGTACCATCAATGTATCTAGGAAGTAACTAACTTGCTTTTGATTTTACAGGCTCATAGGTGGAAGGAACTCGCCTTGTCTCAGGTAAGATGTTGGATTGTGGACTTCTGAGTTAATGCTGAAATGAGTTAAGTCTTTGGATGACTGTTGGGAAGGCATAGTTTGTTTTGAAATGTGAGGACATGAGATTTACCAGGGGCCAGGGCAAAATTATATGGTTTGACTCTGTTCCCGCCCAAACCTGATCTTGAATTGTAACTCCCACAATTCCCACGTGTTGTGGGAGGGACTTGGTTGGAGGTAATTTAATTATGGGGGTGGATATTTCCCGTACTGTTCTCATGGTAATGAATAAGTCTCACAAGATCCGATGGTTTCATAAGGAGGAGTTTCTTTGCACAAGTTCTCTTCTCATGTCTGCTGCCATGCGAGACATGCCTTTCACCTTCTGCCATGATTGTGTGGCCTCCCCAGCCATGTGGAACTGTGAGTGCATTAAATCTCTTTCTTTTGTAAATTGCCTAGTCTCACGTATGTCTTTGTCAGCAGAGTGAAAACAGAATAATACAGGGATATAAACCATTCTATTAAAAAGACACATGCATGAGCATGTTCATTGCAGCACTATTCACAATAACGAAGACATGGAATCAACCTAAATGGCCATTGATGTTAGACTAGATAAAGAAAATGTCGTACATACACATCGTGGAATACTATGCAGCCATAAAAAACTAGATCATGTCTTTTGCAGGAACATGGACGGAGGTGAAGTCCATTAGCCTTAGCAAACTAATGTAGGAACAGAAAACCAAATACTGCATAATCTCACTTATAAGTTTTAGCTAAATGATGAGAACACCTGGACACATAGAGGGAAACAACAAACACCGGAACTTTGAAGGGTGGTGAGTGGGAGAAGGGAGTGGATCAGGAAAAATAACAAATGGGTACTAGGCTTAGTACCTGGGTGATAAAATAGTCTTCACAACAAAGCCCCATGACACAAATTTGTCAATGTGTTAGGTTGGCACAGAAGTAATTGCAGTTAAAAATAATGGCAAAAACTGCAGTTACTTTTGCAACAACCTACTAACAAACCTGCACATGTACCTGTGAACTTAAAATAAAAGTTCAAAAAAATGTACTGTAGGCTGGGCGCGGTGGCTCACGCCTGTAATCCCAGCACTTTGAGAGTCTGAGGCTGGCAGATCAGGAGGTCAGGAGATCGAGACCATCCTGGCTAACACGGTGAAACCCCGTCTCTACTAAAAATACAAAAAATTAGCCGGGTGTGGTGTCAGGTTCCTGTAGTCCCAGCTACTCGGGAGGCTGAAGCAGGAGAATGGCGTGAACCCAGGAGATAGAGCTTGCAGTGAGCAGAGATCATGCCGCTGCACTCCAGCCTGGGCGACAGAGAGAGATTCCATCAAAAAAAAAAAAAAAACTACTGTAACTGACGTAGTTAAAAATTTAAATTAGTGTGAAAAATAAATAGAATAGCTAAAATAAATAGATGAAATTGTAGAATGAATGCTAGAAAATTAGCACTCAAAATTAACTAATGTCATTATCAGTTAGGCAATAACCATTACTCCTAAACCTGCTCTCTAAGACTTATAAAACCAATTGCTTCTGTATAAAATTGAAGACTAGGCCTTAGCCTCATTCATGTTTCAATAACTTGGTAAGATAATAAGAGCAAAACTCTTAGAAATCTGAATTATCATCTCAAATTATTGACTAAGTTATCTGATCATTCTACTAAGGTAGAAGTCAAAGAAGGTCTCAGACACATTATAAACACTTTTTTAGAAAATATTACCTCTTGTCCTGTCCTTGTAATAGACTATTCTCTGGTAGGAAGGCTTACTGTGGAAGAGTATAATTTGTATAATTCCTATGAGCTATGAACAAAAGAATCAATATTGTTTGCCAATGGTTTGAAACCTCAATATATACTATTTAGTGCCACCTGAAGCAAAAATTTTACTCTGACCGTATGTTTTCATTTACTTAATGTTACAATTGATATGGATATCAAGTGTTACACAAATTCACATGGTAGAACCAAATACCCTTGAACATCAATGAGTCAACATTTTAATAGCCCCATCATATGTTTTTTCCTAAATTTTAAATTAGAAAAGTAGCAAGTAATTAGTTTCCTTGTAGATACACATTGATTTGATAAGGGGTCATTAGTTTTTTACTTCTCTGATATGAAGAAACTTGTCCAAGCTGAGTATAAAGAGAGGGCTATTCAAATCTATCCTTCAAAATAAAATTAAAATCATTCTTAGGATCCACTGGCTAGCACAGACAATGGATTCCAATATATTCTGAAACTGAATTACTTTTATATAATTTAACTAGGCCTCATGTATTGAATATGTTTCCTTATTATCTTGAAACTGAGTAGGCCTTTAATAAGGTTTCTCCATGAACCTCCTTTGATGGGTAATTCTGATTACCAAAAATACTTTTTTATTTATATGTTTATGAAAGAGAAGTATTTTGGCATCATATTATACTATGCAAACCACACTGACTGATATTTTTATAAAGGGGTTGCTTATAAAATATAAAGATGGGTTCATTGGGTTGTTCAAGGATTCTATTAGAAAGTCACGAGATTTTAGGTCAAATTAAGATGATGAAAACCTCTGCAATGTACCAAACTCTAAAATCCAGGAGATATAATATGGTAAAAATAAGATGTTCAACTAGTAAAATCAGATAAATTGGCCACAATTTGTACAGAATGAAAGAAAATATGTCCAGCTTGTATTTCCCTAGTAACTCACAGTATCTAGCAAAATAAGTATTTTGGAAGATAGAATAGATATACAGAAAGATGACTCCAGGGAGTGGTTGAAAGGTTCTATGAGAAAGGCACAAAATTTGGGTCTAAAGTAAGTGACCCTCCAGAAACCTTCAGATTGACTATATAAACAGTGATATTGTTTGGACATGTCCTCACTCAAATCTTATCTGGAATTGAAATCTGAATTGTAATCCCCACCTGTGGAGGGAGGGACCAGCTGGGAGGTGATTGGATCATGGGGTCAGTTTCCCCCATGCTATTCTCATGATAGTGAATGGGTTCTCACGAGCTCTGATGGTTTTGTAAGTGGCAGGTTCCACACACCGCTACCTTACCTGCCTCCATGTAAGATATGCCTATTTTCCCTTGTGCCATAATTGTAAGTTTCCCGAGGCCTTCCCAGCCATGTAAAACTGTGAATCAATTAAACCTCTTTTCTTTATAAATTTATTTAGTCTCAGGCAGTTCTTTATAGCAGTGTCAAAATAGAGTAATACCAACAGCTATATAATGGGTTATAAAAATATTCTGGTCATAATCCTCTTAATCACAGAAAAAAATTTTGTTGAAGAAAGTGTTAGATTTTGTGTCCTTCCTTGAAATGTATCCACTTATTTGCTAGTATTAGAAGTAGTCACTTTACTACAAGCATCATCCTTGAATTCATGAAGATGTGTTGCCATACAAAAATGCTGCTAATGCTATTCTAAATCTTCTGGAAAAGTGGACAAAAATTAAGGTTCTATTATAATAAGCTAAATTTTAGAATACCTTGTACTACCTTCATCAAATATTTTCTCTTAGCTCTCATGACTTTTCATTTTTCCACACGTGGAGTTCACAGACTTTCCTTTCTTTGAAGTGATGGTGGCTGTTCCGTTCATTCGGAAATAATAAACCAGTCTTAGAATCTGTTATAAGCAAATATGGCTTATTACTGCAAGAGACTGAAGCATATACTTAGTCTCATTATTAATGTGTGCATCTGGATTTTCTATAACATCTTCCCAAGTCACTGCTTAATGAACTAAATTCTGGACAACTGATCTTCTGGCTTTCTGGAAGAACAAAGGAAATGGTTTCTTGAATCATGATGGAAAAGCCCTATTGTGCCTATTGAATATGTTCAAACTATGTGGCATATCATTGAATTTACATATTAGCTCCTCAAAGAAGAATATAATACTTATATACCTAAATATATCTCGGAATTATTAACATGATGAAAATTATCATGGGAAACATAGATGTTTCAGTGGTCTCCTTATATGTGGTTCTTAATGTGTCATATTGGGTTTGGGTTCTTTTCTCTTGATGTAATCCAGGAATGCTTGGCTCCTTGTTTAGCAGTGAATGACAAAACTCTGGAGGCAAACCTCTTTTAAGTGTGCTCTAAGGTATGCTTTCTAGAGTTTTAAATCTTGCTGTGCAACTGGTCTTTGACTAAATGCCCTAAACCTGTTGGAATGCAAATAATTATCAATGTGATCAATGACAAGTAAAACAATTAATCAAATAAAATAATGGTAGATTATTTGCTTCCTCTATTAAAAAATAACCAAAAGGGGAATCTGAAAATTTAGAACTGAACTCAATAAAATAGCTTCTAGACATTTAAAATGTTTTTTCATATTATACGGTCCCTACAAATTAATTCTAATCAGATAATTTTATTTTTAAACATACTTTCATGTTATTTATTTGTAATTTTTAATGTCCCATTAATATTGTTTTGCTTATAATTTATCCACTAAACAGTGGAATGTATAACATAATTAATGACCCATCTGTGTTTAAATTTTTTGATTATACTTTTAAAGGTTTATTTCTGAGTAGCCCCTTTTAATATGAATAATATTGGTTCTCTGACTTTTTCTCCCAATTCCAGTTTTCCATAAATAAACTTAAAATACAAAAAATTACCTTGTTTTGGTTTCTCATCTGTGTTTTAAAATTAAATGTAATTAATCTAGGTAGTACCCCTTAAAAAAAAACAGGACTTCCTCTCAATTTGAAACATTTAATCTAAAGTAAGAAATTCTAAATTTCTTTTCCCCTCTGTCCTTTTCCCTGAATTGGCATTAGACATTCAGATACATGTGTCTGGTCTTTGAGCGACATCTTTCCAAACCTACATCACCTGAGATAAAAAACGATTAAATTGTATGTAATTCTCATCTCTCCTTACCTTACTATACAATTAATACTGAAACGTCTTCATCCTCATCTTATCAACCATTTTCACTTTCATTCTGCATCTCTTGGAGCCTACTCTTGCACAATCACAGTGCAACTCAAATATGCCAGTTACTTTGCCCATTTATTTCTGTATGTTACCTTTGGTAACATCTGAAAATATGGTCACTCACTCTTCTTCTCAGAGGAATACAAGAAACTTGATAGTGCTTATTTAAAGTCATACATTGCCACTCTGACACACTGGTCTGCCACACAGCCATGTCTACTTTATTGATTTCAACCCACTGTAATATGGGGAAAGCCTGAGAGGCTACCACTGCCCAGAATTCCAGAAAGGAAACAGGATATAGGTCTTTTCTTTCCTTAATTCCCCAAGTTTCCTTGAGGTCTGGTTATCTAGGAAGTGGATTTAATCTTGGGGTTGGCACAGAAATTGCATGCCTGTTGACAGTGATTCGTAACAGCATCTTTTCCCCTTTTTCTTCCAACTTTTTCAGGTTGCAAAGCTTGGAGGTTCTTTATACAGCTGTGTGTATATGTTTGTGGGTTTTGTTTGTTCATCCTTCTGTGTGCATATGCTTATGTGTGTGTATAGTGGGGGTGGTAATAGAGAATGGGAAGTTAAACTGGTTTTTCCAGATTCTGCTTCCATTTATATTTATAGCTTATATTATTCCTGGGTGACAGCCAGGTTTGTTAATTTATTTACTTTAAAAGAAAAACAAGAATTAACATTTAATTTTCTGTTTTCATCTGGCAGTTAGACCCTGACATACTTCAATGAATGACACATATCCATATATCTCTTCACCCAGTCTAGAGAATAAACTTAGCCAATGTTTTGAAGAAACTATAATCCCCTTAATATACACCTAGAATAAATATTGTTATTGTTTACACCTATATCTACAGAGCAGTGTGAATGCCTTAATCGTGCTGTGCTTTCTGAGATGCAAAGCATGACCTGTGCGTAACTTTTTACCTATCCTCTTTTGTATCTGTGTGTTTTAGCACGCTAATATATGTATAGCAGTTAGTCTATATGTATGTATTTGAGTATTGTGTGTGCAACTATTTTGTGGTTGCCTTAAGACATGTTCATACATATGCACATGCATGGATTAGAGCCATGATACTCAAATCATTTGTATAAATGACATCCTATGAAATATTAACATCATTGTATGAATGTAGTATTATTGAACAAATTTATTTACAAAAAGACAAAAATTATTATAATTAACTCAGCAATATCTTTCAGCTTCTATAAATATATCTACAGGTTTTTCACTGTTTTATTTTTTTAATGGGCAAATAGAAGTTATATATGTTTACGTGTATAATATAATGTTTTGATATACATCTACATTGAGAAATGGTTTAAATCAAGCTAACACATTGATCACCTCACGTAGTTATTTTTCGTGGTGAGGACATTTAAAATTTCCAAGTGTACATTAACTATAGTCACTACTCAGTAAAATAGATCTCCAGAGCTTATTCCTCCTGGGTAACTGAAACTTTATCCTTTGACTGTCATCTCTAAACCCCCCTCTTCTCCAACTCCTGGTAACCACTTCTGTGAATTAAACTGTTTTAGATTCCACATAGGAGCGAAATCAAGGAATACTTGTCTTTTTGTGCCAGGGTTATTTCATTTAACACAATGTCCTTCAGGTTCATCCATATTATCACAAATGACAAAATTTCCTTCCTTTTAAAAGCCAAATAGTATTCTGTTGTATATAAATGATACATTTCAAAAATCCATTCATTGGTTGATGAACATTTAGATTGATTCCATATCCTGGTTATTGTGAATAATGCTGCAATGAATATTTGAACGTAAGAATGCAGATCTCTTTTTTACCTAATGATTTTTTTTTAGACACAGGGTTTCACTCTGTTGCCCAGGTTGGGGTGCAGTAGTACGTACATAGCTCTCTGCAGCCTCAAATTCCTGGGCTTAGGGGATGCTTGAGCCTCAGCCTTCCCAGTAGCTAACATTACAGGCTCATGCCACCCTACCTGGCTATTTTTGAATTTTTATTTTTCTAGAGACAGAATCTTGCTATGCTTACCAGGCTGGTCTCAAACTCCTGGTGTCAAGCAATTCTTCCACCTCAGCCACCCAAAGTTCTGGACTTACGAGTGTCAGCCACCATACTCAGCTAACATACTGATTTATTTCCTTTGGATATATACACTGAAGTGTGATTGCTGGGTTAATATGGTAGTTTTAATTTTAATTTTGTGAGGAACTTCCATACTGCTTTTCATAAGGGCTGAAATAATTTGCATTCTCACAAACAGTGTGCATAGGTTTTCTCTTCTCCTCTCTTCTCCACGTGCTTGTAAACACTTACTATCTTTTGTCTTTTTGATAGTAGCCATTCTAACAAGTGTGAGGTGATACCTTATTGTGGTTTTAATGCATATTTCCTTGATAATTAGTGATATTGAGCATTTTTAAATATACTTGTTGACAATTGGTATGTTTTATTTTGAAAAATGTCTATTTGAGTCCCTTACCCATTTTTTAAAAAGTCAGGTTGTTTTCTTGCTATTAGATTGTCTGGGTTCCTTATACATTTTGGATATTAACTCCTTATAAGTAGTATCATTTGAAAATATTTTCTCCCATCTTATAGGCTGCCTCTTCACTCTGTTGACTGTTTCCTTTGCTGTACAGAGATATTACACTCCTTATTCAGTCACTTTAGCATTGAGTTACTGCTTGAATTTTTACTAACCTGATTACACACTATATATGTGCACATGATGCAATGTTCTTGCTTCTATTACTGAAAATGCACTATTTGTTTGGACCCAAATTGAGGTGATTGTGCATGACTAGATTCATACCTGAAATAATATTAAAGTATCTCTACAAATACATTTTTTGTCTTCCTCAGTTTAAACTCTAGTTTGTCAAAACCTGTAGGTCAGCTGGAAAAGGTTTTGAAACAGCAGTGAATTTCAGCATATCAATTGAGAACATTTACAATATGCAAAAACTTATTAATTTTCTACTTCACCTACAGAAGTAAGATATCACAGACTTACAAGTAAAAAAATGAGTAAACGGACCTAGATAATTGTCAGAGCTTTTTGGTTTTTATTTTTCTTTCTCGTCTGTGAAGAACATTATCGAAAAAATTGTCTACTATCACGTATCACATTTACTATACCAATAAAAGTATAGGTATAATCTGATAATAAGACAGTTCTGTAAACTAAATATATAGCTTTAAAAATAGTGCTATAAAAACGTATTACTTATTACTTTTATGTTTTTTTCCTCACTTGCAGAGAGGACTAGTAGAAGTTTCTCTGGAAAACATTAGTTGGTTGTTAAATCTTTGACCACACAAATAGGCCACCTGATTTTAGAATGTTTTAGTAGAAAGAGAGGGAGAAGTATAAGCTTAAAACTCTGTAGGCATGAGTAATAATATAAAGGCTAGTGTAAATGGACCAAAAGTATTTTAGTATTAGATTGGTGCAACAGTGATTGCATTTTTTTTGCCCTTGAAAGTAACGGCAAAAGCTGCGATGACTGTTGCACCAACCTAATAATTCTTGATTGGATTATATGAAAATCTACGAATGAGTTTTACCAATTACCCTGCATTGCATTACATGGAACAATTATACTAACATGCTACTCTTCATTCTAAAGCCTTACTTAAATTAGAAAGCAGTGCCTCCTCGGCATGTAAGTGATCCATGACAGTTTAATATTTGTACCGTAGCAATAAGAAAGAAAGACGCGACAGTAGAAATCCTATAAAGGCTGTTAAAAAGGGAGGAGAAGCAAAGCAAATGGGCTTTCAAGATTTATAATCCACGTCATACTCATTTATCTTTTTGTTATGTTCAACAAGTCAATCCAGATCTAACATACATATTGATAAACATTAGATTTATAAAGAATTAAAAATGCTATTTAGATCTGTGGGTGTTGTTATGTCTTATTCCTTTTTGTTTTAACTAATGAAGATAGAGCCCTCATTAGAATGGATTAGTAAGCTTGCATTCACGGTCTGTTCATGTAAGAGATAATTCAGCCCTGGTTCTTTAACCGACGGAGCTGTACTAGGGTGCTGCTATTTACATTTATGAACAAAGATTCATGAACAATGGTATTTCTCTTGTTCTTTTCAAACAGCTCCCTAGTGATGCGATGGTGACACATTACAATCTGAACGGATACTCTTTGAGTTTGGAGAATAGTTACCAAGCTAATGTTAACAGCACATCTCAGCAACACAGGTAATATTTTGGGGTGGTTTAAGTTGCAAATTTTTTAAAATCGAATATAAAACTGAAAACTAAGCACAAAAATGCTACAAAGAAAGTACCAACAAAAGTAATAACAAACACTTTCAGAGCGCTTAGTGTACATCACTGTTCTAGGTACTTTACATCAAATTTCTTTTTCATAATATATTTTGGCTTAAGTTATGTTATTACCCAATTTTACAAAGACACCTAGTAGAAAGTGGCAGTGTCAGGACTTGAACTTAAATAGGTTGATGCCAAAGATTGTGCTCTGAATTAAAACATTAAATTGCTTCTTTTCTGTCATGTTTCTAGGATTCTATTCAAAATATCAAAATAGTTAAAATGCTCAACTTTAGTTATGTACAGTAAATGCAAATTTCTGTTCTTTTAAAACTGTGTGAAAAAAGAAACATATGCATATTAATTGTTAGGCCAGCATTTCTTATGTAGCTTTGAAAACCGAAGTAATTTAAAATAATAGCTTTTCTAGCCATATATTTTTCATGTTAACTTGTTTTTAATTGTATATTCTTAAAGGATATCCTTAGGGATATTTCTTTAGATAATATTTGTCAAAAATTGTAATTTATTCCAATACAAGTAAACACAATTCCCCCCATAGGTGCCTTTATCACTAATGTGTATATTGTGTGTGATCTATAATTTTAATGTATTCTTTGAAGCAGTAATCTATTTAGTGTATTCTATGTGTACAACTCAAATTCTGAGTGCACTAGATGTTCAAACTGGCATGAGTAGTGAAGGATAATTGTCAGCACAAACGTTTCATAGGTAAAAATGTAATTTATTTTGTAAAGCTGCTTGATTACATAAGTACCTGAAAAGGGAGATAGTTGCTTATTTCTAAAGATTTAAGGACATGGAGCCGTGAAGTTTACAATATTTATTGATATTATTAAATCATTATTGTGTCAAAAGTCTAAGTATACATTTTGATGTGTTTTTGAATGTGTATCTGTTTTAGAATCATTTAATATGGCAGAAGACTAGCATATTGCTAAATTCAAAAACATTGTCCTATAACAAGAAAAATATAGTGTCCTTCTCAATAATCTCTATCCATAATAGTACACTTTTATAACTCACTCTTATCATTGGTCTTGCAATTGTTCATCTCTAATTTCACCTAAACACATATTTAGCTAGAACAGCTTGGTAACCAGCAAGATCATATCCTCTAGGAATTTTGGTCAAAAGAGAACAGAAGAGGGATAAGAAGAGTAATCTCTAGAATTTATTTCTAGCCATAAATCTTCTTCTCCCCTTTTTTGAATCAGCTTGATACTGCTTCAATTACAATTTTCTCTTTCTTCTTTGTCTTTATAAAAAGCTGTTCTCTGTTGTAAGGACCTTTGCTTACCAACCATGAGACTGTAAACAAAGCTCTTAACAGACTGCACCTATTTCCATAAAATAATGGCCAAGAGGAATTGAAAACCCAAAGCTACTGGGTGTTAATTCATGAAAGAGAAGATATTGAGTTTCATAAAATGCCAACCCCGCATATAATTTGTGTTAAACATAAATACTTGGGTTTTAGGTTAATATTTTTTGGTGAGACAAGGCATGTCATATCAGGGGCTGGGAAACCACAGAAAGATAAATAATTAGTTACAGTGTCTTTGTTTTAAGAACTGGAATTTGTCAAGAAGAATTTTCCTACTGTATCATCAAACTTACTATGTATTGATATTGGCACTCTTGTTAACAAAAAGTTCTGCAGTATCTTGTTAGAAGTTATAAAGAACTTGAAAATTGCAAAGTGTAAAATACTAGTTTTCAATTTTGACCTGTATTTGAAATATTTATTGAAACTTTTTTGAATTATTGAAAACATTATTGAAAAAAATTCCTAATGAAATTTTTTGAAAAACCCCGATACATTTCTCTGCATTCGTTGAATGAGAAAATTAACAAAGCACTAAAAGATAATGCAAGCAGCAATATGTAAAGTAAGTTCATAAGTAGGCCAACTCTGAGTACATGCTCACTATTACACACAAGATAAAGGACAATGTTTTGTTTTCACCTAAAGGCATTTTCATGCAGTGACTTCGAATTAATCGTTATGTACACTGAAAATTCTTTTCACTACATACATACAGCGAATTTCTGGAGAATTCCCATGGACATACAAAGTATTTTAAGCTACCACAAAGAGAATAGGTTCAGTTATATGAACTTTTGAAGAAGTTTCAGGTTTTGAGACAGAGGAAATTTATCCAAAACACCCTGCTTAACACATGTGATTAGCTGTGAAGTTATTTTTATTTCAATTTGAAAGCAGTTTATAACAATGCTTTTCTTTAAAATCTAATGACTTCTTTGGAGATCCCTTATGGTTTTTGGCCAACAGAATAGTTTATTAGAGATAAACTCATATCTTTACACAAAGTTGATTCAAACAACAGGATCATTGTTAAATGAAGCCAATGATAGGTGTTAAAGGAGACCTAAGATTTAGAAGAGAAAAACATACTGTCTTAATAAAAAATGTAAAATCAATACAGGCATATTTTGCCAAATACATAGTTTTGTCCAAACATCACTGTACTCAACAATGAAAACATAAAGTTGGAACTTGTGTGTGTGTGTGTGTGTGTGTTTGAAGTACAAAGGACTCTGCAAGCTTATGAATTCAGTTTAAAAAACTTTTAGCTATGGTTTAGTAAACAAAAGACTAAGTAGAAAAATTGTCAAGTTGCATAAAAGATTTTATGTTGAAGAATACAGGCTTCTTTGCTAGATAACAGCATAGTAAAATCAAAGGGAGCAATTTGGAGAAAGATTAAAGTCATTAAAAAATGATGCTGCATACAGTGTGTAGGAAAGCTAGAAAAATTAATGACAAATTCATGACAAACATGGAATAGATCGAACATTTGCATATAGAAAAAACAATTTGATGAAAATCATGAATAAATAGGTCAGTGATCTCTCAACTAAGATAACCTGCGACAACCTACATTCTAAGGTTACTGCCAGAGAACTAGGGAGGCTAACTTCTCTCTCTGACCCTACTTCAGGGAAAATTCTCAACAACAATATTTGCAGCTTCAAAAACTATGTTGGGATTTGACTCAAATTTATGAATCTATGATCAGGTCAGGTCAGAATATGCTGAGTTGTATTTATCAGTTTATAATATAAAGACTAAAAGGAAATGAGTTTCATGCCTAAACATTTGAAAGCTCAGTACTAGAATGTTAGACTCAGAGACAACTAAGTCCTGAAAAAAAATTAAAAAAAGATTAAACACTACCTTAGGACAGCAGGAGATACATTTATAAACTCTCAGCACCATGTGTTTGTTCCTATTGCTGCTTCAACAAATTAAATTACCGCAAACCTAAGGGTCTGAACCAACATAAATGTATTATCTTACCATTCTGAAGATCAGGAGTACAAAACTGGTATTATTCAACTAAAGTTCAGGTGTTAGAAAGTCTGGTTTCTTCTAGCGGTTCTGATGAGAGAACCTATTTTCTTGCCACTTTTCTGCTTCTGGTGGCCATGTGGATTTTTCTGCGGCTGCTTCTTCCACCTTCGAAGTGGTTGCAACCACTTTGAAGAGGTTGGAACTCCAGCCTCTACTTCAGTCATCGTATCACCTTGCCCTTTGCCTCTGATTCCTCCAGCACCCCTCTTATAAGGAGCCTCGTGATTATATCAGGTCTACCTGAATAATGCATATTATCTGCCTTTTAAGATCCTTAATCACATTTGCCAAGTCCCTTTCTTACTATAAAGATAACATTCTCTGGTTCAAAGGGTTGTGATGTAGATATATTTGGGAATCATTATTTAGCCAACCTTACTTATAGATCTATACAACCTATATACCACAATCCGTAGAACAGGGGTGTGTGTGTGTGTGTGTGTGTATGCAAATTCATAAGTTCATATTTTAATAACAATAAATATTATTCAAAATTTATATCCCATTTCTGGGCCACCGCATTAAACCTAACCCTTTGAGGATAATTAACATATATTTTTAAATTTAAAGATTAGAATATGGTATTAACCATGAAACTCAGATAGATATGTATGCATTTTAGGAGGGCATTGCCGTGTTCTAGTATACTGTTACAAAATATGTTTTTATATGGTATAACCTTAGGAAAAAAGGAGATATCAAGCTTTTACTTATGCCTTTTTCAGTGAATTCCAAGTTTATGGGGTCATAAATTGCTAGGATAAAGTCAGGCATTGTAAGTGAAAATAGGCAGATTTTTCTCTAATCATTGTTAATGAATTCCTAAAACCTCTTAGAAAACAAACTGAAGAGAAATCCTTAGGGAAAATACTTCAGATAATTCATCTGAGCTATCAATAGAATGGTTGATGAGGTCAAATTTTGGTTCACTATCAGGACACGGAAAGGACACTACCAATTCTCTAACTGCTATTGTGATCTTTTCGAGTTAATTTAATGTAGTTGAATCATGCTTGAATTAATTATTGCCAAGTTCTTTAGAAAAAAAATGCTGTTCTCATGATTTAATGGTATAAGGTTAGAGGGTCCCTGAAAGAAGGAAGACACTTGCAAATAAAATTAACACCATCATTTTCTGTGTGTGAATATTTTGATATTCATTATCTATTGACACTATAAAACCAAATAATAAGAACAACAACAACAAAAACAATTCTTGGAAGACCAAAGTGGCATATAATAATAAATCATTTACTTATCTGGGGTGGTTAGCTAGGAACTAATCTTGCCCCTGAGATTGCTCACACATCTGGCTGTCAGTGGATCTGTCAGTTGACATCAGCTGGGACAAATGGGACAATTTGACTCTGATCCATGCATTTCTTACCTTTCAGCAGGTTAGCCTGGGCGTGACTTCAGGATGGCAGAGGCACAAGAAAGCAAGCAGGAACATACAAGTGACCTCCCACACTTTCTCGGGTGTTGAGACGAACAACGGTCAATATCCAAAGCAAGTTTCAAGTCTAAGTCTGGAGGCACAGTGAGAATGAACAACAAAATTATGAGCCATTAATTCACTCAGTATAGGACATC
Organism: Pongo pygmaeus; assembly: GCF_028885625.2. Taxonomy (NCBI): domain Eukaryota; kingdom Metazoa; phylum Chordata; class Mammalia; order Primates; family Hominidae; genus Pongo; species Pongo pygmaeus. The sequence continues at coordinate 11,844,049 of NC_085930.1, read as the reverse complement.
CGAAAGCCAGAAAATGTGCTTGTATAAATTTGAACATTGCTTTAATGAATTCATAAAAATATAATTAAAAAAATAAGAAAATGTTTTAAGGTCACAAGCAAAAAGCATCTTTTCATAAAATGATGATAAAATATAGAATTCTATGCAGATTGCTTTTACATATATGTGGTAAAATAATTTTGTTTCCATTTCAATTTAACAAAATATGACCCCCATATTGAATCTAATGACAAATTTTTACATTTAAAAATGCCTTAAAATGTTCATTAATATCATAATACATCATGTGGATATTGAGGATATTAACAAACCTGAAAATGAAATAAGACTTCTCCCCTGTCTGTTTCAAAACAAAGTAAATTTAATATAATATTACTTACTTAATAAAAATTGAATGAATATTGTTGATTATACCTATTTTGCAAGTGCTTAAGTTTGTTGTAGTTGGTTCATTTAAATAAACCAATTTTCAAGGCTTTTAGAATTCATATAATGGAAATTTCAGTTCAGCTTTCTCAGGTATTGCATTTCCTACACATCTGCTATTTCTTTCTGAAAAAAATACAGTATTTTTTAGTATTTCTCAAAACAAGCATAATGTGGGTCATGCACAACACTTAGCTCATTACAGGCAGTATTTCATTGTGTAGAAATATGTGATGATTTCAGCATTCCATCCTTGTTCTTTCATTCACAAAAATATATTGAATATGTGCCTCTTCTACATTCTGGGAATATAGCAAAGAACAAAATAAAGTAAAAACTGGTATTATTTCCAAAAATATGTTTTTGAATTTGGTTTGATTAACTAAAATTATTGTATTTTTGTCTTAAATTTTAATCATTTTTATATAGCTTTACACAGTATTTTAAAAACTGAAAAATAAATATTTTAACTTTATGAGTATACAAGTGTGTTTTATCTCTCACTCAAAAGTTATATAAGTAGGAATCCTTCCGTTAGTGTATTAATCCATTCTTGCACTGCTATAAATACCTAAGACTGGATAATTTAGAAACAAAGAGATTTAGTTGGCTCATGGTTCCACAAGCTGTACAGGAAGTGTGGCAGCATCTGTTTCTGGGGAGGTTTCAGGGGTATTTTACTCATGGCAGAAGGTAAAGCAGGAATAGGCATCTACATGACAGGGTCAGGACTAAGAGAGAGACAGAGAGGTGCCACACGCTTTTAAACAATCAGATCTCATAAGAACTCTATTATGAGAACAGCACCACGGGGGTGGTGCTAAACCAGTCAAGAAGGATCCACCCTCAAGTCCCAGCCACATCCCATCAGGCCTCACCTCCAACATAAGTAATTACAATTGAACATGAGATTTGGGTGGGGACACAGATCCAAACCATATCAGTTAGGTAGGAAAAAGTACAACTATTTTTACTAAAGCCTCAGTTTAAAATTAATGAATTCAAATTGCTACATATCTTCCTCAGGCAATACTTATTTATTTATTTTTTTACCTCCTTGAAATTAGAAGCTGGAATAGACTAGTCTTATAGTGTCATTGCAGCCCAGGATTGCTTCAATCCACCTCTAACTATTCTATTTCATCATGGAATGATTTGTATAGAATAACACGGATGTAGAACTGGATAAACATCGCTCTTCACCATACTAACTGATTGCCCATCTTTGTCAAAGAGGTGAATACAAAGATGTAACGTTACTAAAAAGCCACTTGTGTCTGAGAGGCTCCGTGCATCTTTAAGTAGAGTTCACAGGAGTCACAAACTCTATATAAATGACATTGAAGTCATTTGTGGTCCCTTTCACTTTCTATGATGATTTTGCTAAGATTTATAATCCCACTATTTGGAAGCCAACCTTCTTGACTATTCAATGCATAGTAAGATAAATTGCTATTTTTCTTTACCAATGAAAGAGCTGACTTTTAATTTTCTACATCCAGGCTGTGCTACTAGCTTTCAAATCTGTTTTCGTTTTGTTTTGTTCTTACATTTTTTTTTTTTTTCTAAAAACTATTCTTGGCACAGATACTTGTTTCACAGAAGTCCCATAAGATGTTGCATTTTACTGAATAAGGTTAAACAATACATCACACTCACGAAATTTGTATTGTAACAGAAACATTCTATTTTTTAATGTCTTTGTAACTATATCTACTCAATTCCTCAAAAAGAAATAAGGAGTGTAGAGGAAAGACAAAACTCCAAGGCTTGAAAAACTAAACTCTGAGTTGTCCATTATATAATTATTTATTAAATATTCTTAAGAACCTCTGAGAAAGACTATTTAACCATCCAAGCTACAACAAACTCAACTACCTGCAAAATAGGAATAATAAGAAAAGCCATATCTACAGAGATGCTGAGAGTTTGAATAAGAATCATCTCCCTAATCTTTGTAAAAACTGCTTGAGTTCTTTTGGGGGGAAAAGTGTATTTAAATTTTGATGCTAATATGAACTTCCGAGTTTGAGGAGTTTGTAACTGTATTTAGAAGTTAGTCCTTGAATTATTCTTTAACTTCTGTCCAAGCACTGGAACCATTTTTTTTAAAGTCATTTCTGTTTTGTACCAGACCAGAGACCTTTCCAATGATGGGGTTTAAATGCAGTCGATATTAATTATACATCTTCGAATATTTTTAAAGAGAAAGAATGCTAGTATAATCAGTCAAGGGCCAGGTCACAGACCACTTCATGTACATTGACTGCCACCATAAAGAGCGAAGCTCTTCATAAAAATATCATGTGAAAGGATGGCTGGCCATAAACTGTTTTAACTCGGGTCCTCACATAATCTATTTGATCATTAGTACAATAGGGTAATAATAAATCAACTGACCAATATATTCACGCACAAATTATACAGATGTTCATGCCAGTCTTTGGAGCAGTTTATTGTTAGATAAATCATATATATGGGAAAAGTAAAATAGAAAGCTGACAAGAGGGCAAGTGTGTTAATAAAAATGAGAGTTAATGATAGCTGTGAAAAACAAGGGAGTGAGAGCCGTCAGAAAGTAAAAATAAAATCTCGCAAGTAATAAAAGAATGCATGTCCCTAAGGTATTCATTGTGAAATGTAGGACTAGTCAATTGAATCAATTTTGGCTTGCTAAAAATATAAACACTTAAAATAAAATTTCAATTTAATTCAAGATTTTCTTCTAAGTCTCAAATTTTTTTTTCTTACATATTAGGCATTTAAACAGCTTATCTTACTCTAATTTAAACATGCTGCTTTAAAAAGTTTTTATTAAGGAATCTAGCATACTTAGAGCTGAAAATAATATTTCTGCCATGGTATGCAACTGTCCTGAACAGTGCATTACAATGTTTCATGCTAAGTGAAAGTCACAAAATGCCCAGCATAGCATCTTCTAGAAATGCAGCATTTGTTAGATATAGATTGATAGCAAAAAAGAAATGAATACATATTCTCCCAGGGAATTAGAGCATTTGCAATACAGCCTGAGAGAAAGATAAACAGTTGCAGAGCCTGACAAATTTTTTCTGACAAGCCTATAATGAAATATAAGAAAGTTTGTCTAGGTCAAAAAGCCAATACTTCCTTCAACAAAACCAAACATCACAGAAGAATGGATAGACCACAAAGTCAGATATATATGACTAATTTTTTAATTTTCAAAATCAATTAAAAAATCTCTTTGTCCTGGAGGTAAGTACTCATGCACACTTGATGTCAGATCCTAAGAACTTCTGTGAGAATTCCTAAACATTACCCTAATCAATTTTGAACTGCATAGCCTGTCAAGGTTTTCCTTCCTGTAGTTGAATCTGAGAATCTATGAATCTGTAAAACTATAAATTTATGCTGATCTGACCCTTTTGAGTTTAATATCTAAGCTGAAATGCGTAATTTCTGAACCATGCAAATGCTAATTCAATTTACTCACTTGACAAACCTCGTGATCTCAGGAAATCTTTTGATTTATGAGACACAGAAATGCCACATTTAAACAAGTAGGCATTGCTTGTTGTGAGATTCTGCTAATCTTTTTACATACTGATCATTCTACAACGTTGTCTACAAAATTCACAAATTCCAGATAATTATTATATATGTAGCAACACCCCTTACTTGAATAATAGTGTATTTATGAAATTTGAGTGGCTTGCAAACTCTTCTCTCTTTTTAGAACTTTTTCATTGATACTGGACATTATATAAGTTTTTGTCATTACTTTTAATGGCAAAAATCACAACTACTTTTGCACCAGCCTAATAAAGTACTATAATTCTAGGTGAAGTAAGACTTTAGATATGTTTGTGATCTGAGGTTGTAATAATCATATCAGTGGCTTTGGCTGTATATCGTGGCCATGTTTTTAAATTCTGTTTATTGAAGACCATAGACTTCACTGTGTTGTTGTCATCTTTTACTACTTACTAGGGGCATTTAAATAGATTGATATTCATTTTTTTAGAGAAAACAACTTTTTGGTAAGTGGATAGTTTCTTCTAAGAATTACTCTTCTTCAGTTATAATTATTGCTATTTCTTTTCTTCTATAATAGATATACAAAGACATGAAATTAATAATATAAGCCAAAGCAAGTACATATAAGTGAAGTATTTCTGAACCATTAGGTACTATCTGTTTTTTGAGGTAAGTGAATCATAATATTAAAAGCTGAGTTTCACTATGCATATATTACCAAAAAAAATCTTTTTATGGAAATTACTAAGTTAACAGCATCACTATTTTCTCAGAGTATGTCATTTCTGAAATTGCAATTTTAACTTGTTAGTGTAAAACAGAAAGTATCTGAAGCAGGTCTCAAGCAATTAGAAGCTTATTTACCAATGTTGAAAACACCCCTGGGGATAAAAACACAAATCACAAGGTGTATTAGTCCATTTTCACACTTCTCATAAAGACATACCCAAGACTGGGCAATTTAAAATGGAAATAGGTTTAATTGACTTACAGTTCCTCGTGGCTGGGGAAGCCTCACAATCATGGTGGAAGGCAAGGAGGAGCAAGTCACAGCTTAAGTGGATGGCAGCAGGCAAAAAGAGAATTTGTGCAGGAAAACTCTGCCTTATAAAGCCATCAGATCTCATGAGAATTATTCACTATCATGAGAACAGCATGAGAAAGACCTGCCCCTATCATTCAATTACCTCCACCAACTCCCTCCCATAACATGTGGGAATTCAAGATGAGATTTGGGTGGGGACACAGCCAAACCATATAACAGGGGTGTCTGTGACCTGTGCTTTTTCCAAAGCAGGTTGTGGGAACTTCAGTATTTAAAGGAGAAAGAGCAAGCAGGAGGGAAGAAATAGAGAGGGAGGGCAGGCAGTGAAATAAATGGTTACATTCTTGTGAGATTAGCCTCATTAAATCTACATTTTTTTACACGTGAAAAAGTGGAGTAGAAGAAAAGGTCAATTATGCATTGTCTCCTGCTGAGTAAAGTTACTTATTACATAAGATAAAGTAAACATGTTAAAAGAGGGAGCAGAAGAAAAAGTCAATTATGCATTGTCTCACATCCAGTAAAACTACATTTTACATAAGATGAAGTAAGCAGGTGAAATTATAGCTATCTGGGAACAAAAGGAAGAAGTATTGGTGACTCAGTTCTCAGACTTAACTTTCCCTTTAGCATAGCAACTGTGGGGCCCCAAGATTGTATTTTTCTTGCACATTAGAAACTTATTTTCCATACTCATTCCCCAACATTAACTAATATTGGCATTTGGTGGACTGTATTTCAATTGATACCATGAGTCTAACAAATAATTGAATACTAATTTTAACATATTATTAAAACTAAGGGCACTGTCTTTGGAAAACATTACCAAATAGGCAAACATGGCAATTCAAAAGAGTTTTTAGAAACACCTGTCACTACTTCCAAATTTTCATAGTTTCCAGTGGTGTGAATAGCCTCTCAGGTCAAGCTGATACTGTAATGCTACTTCTCAGCAGTAGCTGTAGACTAATGATATGAGAAAGACAGAGTATGCAGAAACTATTTGAATGCATTAAGCCACTTTGAAATAAAACAGAAAAAGACCAAATAATAGAACTCTTCTATTACAGACTTGAAAATTCCTTCTAAGATCATTTTGATATTTTCACTTTTTCTCTTACAGATATTTTAAAATTACATTGGAATTTTTATGGAAATGCTGTGTGTATAGTAAGAAATCACATATTCAATCATACTTTCTATTCTTAATGTTAAAGGTGCTTTTCCAAAACACATTTCTATATTTGAAAGCTGCTGATTTGAATATGCAATTAAAATCAATTTAGGGAAACAGGGTTTACTTTATGAAACACTATCTGTTGGAGAAACCAGCCCCACACCACCCAGCGGAGTCCAGCGGAGAGGAGTTAGAAAGAGACAGAAGAAGCGTTTAAAAGGCGTGTCCAGGGGACCTGAGCTTCGGAGCCTTGCTCAGGGCCCAGAGCTCTCGGGCTCTGCCCAGTTTATTGGTTTACAAGCTCTTTGTTCTTAGGGCAGATGGGAAAGGGAGGAAGGGATGAGGAAAAGGATTAATCAGTGAAGGAGAACTCGTGAGTCATTCGATAAGATGTATAGCAGTGGCAGTTTCTGTGAATTTCCTTGAGCAAAGGTGTGTGTCTAAACTACCTAAGATCTTTGACTTAACAGGACTGAAATGGGTGGGAGAGGGTTTCAGGAGGAGCCAAGAGGTTTGATTATACTCCCCTGCTTCAAGGGAGTGTTATCTCTCCCAGCAACCTGTGGAATGCCGCTGAGTAGTTACGCTCTCAGGGCATAAAGACATGAAGGCAACAAGGAGACTTTTCTGCTCAGAGGCCGCCCATGGCTTCCCATGGGTGTCACGCACAGGGCAGACCAACTCAACTGGCATCCCAGAAACTCTCTTTCCCACACTATCTTTGCCAGTGGAAAAACTAGCAATTTCAACTGGAACTGTTAATTTTATATTTACTGTTTGATCATTCACCCTAAAACATGAAAGTTACCTTCAGTACTATCATCAGTTCATAAAATCTTCACTACCTGGTCTAACCTATTCTTCCATTTCCTGCTTTGTTTATTTTTACATCAAAATATATTGTATGTTTATTTAATTTCTGTATCCCTTCAGGAAATTTAAGTTTAAGAAAGCAGGAAATTGTGTATAAGTACTGTATCTATCATGGGTGCCCAAGAAATAATAATATTTGAATCACTTCTCTGGTTGAAACAGTTCATTCGGGAGTCAATATTTACTTTAAAAATATTACCTAACAATTACTTCAGATTATAATACTTTTTACAAAAATAATGTACTCCTCATAAAACAAAGTTTATTTTGTATGCAAAACTGTGATTTACTACTAACTTTGAAGGACTTGCTCTATTTTCAAGCCTTCCAAGACAATGTTGAAACAATAGGCAGGATCCAAAAAGAAGACATGAAAAATGAACAACACATCTTTCATTATTTGTTGAATAATCAACTGTATTATAGCAAAGGATGTCCTTTTATTAGTTTCTCAGTGAATAGTGTGCCAACAAGGACAATTGGCCAAGCAACACACACAAACATCTGGCAACCTGGAGTGGTGTTCACTAGAGAAAACTATGGACATAGAATCAGTAGCAGGTGACCTACTCTTGGTTTTACCATAACAATCCAGCAAATCAGACATTAGACCCAGAAATCATGGCCATTCTCCCTGTTGAGAGCAGGCTAAGGATATAAGAACAATATGGTCTGACCTCTGTCCTGGTAGCTCACTGTTGTGGTTGGCGGTAGCACCACCCTTCTCATGTTGTGCTCAGGTGTTAGAGCCTTGTGGACAACCTGACACAGTAGTGGTAAAATGTACTATATTTCCCCATCTTCTGGTGTAATTGGATATAAAGTGTGGGATGGAAGTACCAACATCAATGTGTAATGTTTGACAAGGACTAGATGCTTTTCTTGGAGCACTATAAGAAACCATTTCCTTTCCTTGAAGTGGAACCCATAGAGGATGAATTTGGGACAAGTTAGTCTTCACCACTCAGCAAAATATAAAATTGGTGATGTTACTACACAGGAATAAAGATGGAAGGTTTTGAAAAAGCAATGAGGCTTGAAATAGAGGAAGTCAAAAAGTAGGCTATGGAAAATTTTACAAATATTACACATATGAAAACTTAGAGAATATTTTTTAAATTTGCATAAATCTTAGCAATTTGTTTTCAATTACTAATAAAGTGTTATTTAAAAACAATTTTCTGATTTACTAAGAAAAAATACATTTTGATCAATTATTCTGGATGATAATATAAACTATGCTTTTTTTCCTGTACTCGGAAAATAATACATAAAATAACATTTAATTAAAAGTGCAAAAAAGTGTCAAAAATATATAAAGTTATTAAGTAAAGCAAATATATTATTTTTATGGATTTCAGGAAGTTCATAGTATTTATAAAACTTTTAAAAATTTATAATTTATCATGATACATCATTTCATTTCAAATAGTCACACTCATATTTAATTTGGTAACTTAAATTCTTTATTAATTTTTAAAGGGAATATCCCCAAACCTGGAATTATCTCTGTTAGTAAATACTTTTAAAAATAATAATTTCAGTTTATTTGTAGCTAAAATTTATTTTATACAATCTGCTTTTAGTAAAACTTTCACTTGTTATCATGTACACCAAAATTCAAAAAACAAAGCCAGATGGGCCTTTTTATATTGTATTCAATAACTAATTTCTCTGCTAACCATCAGACTGCAATATTCTTTAATACAGTCACCTTGAAATTGAACTTGTACTTTTCTATTTTATCTAAGATAAGAAATAAGGCTGTCACATATATCACGTTCAACCTACCTTAGTGTAAAGGATAAAGGTTATATCATCTCAGAAATGAAAATGTCAAATATCAGAGTTAGGTTCAATTATCTCTGAAAAGAAATTTCTATAAATGGGCATTTGATAATAGTGAAATTCACATAATAGAATTATAAACAGTTCTGGTTTTTAAATCATCTTTGAAAAGGCATATACTACTGTATACATTTCAGATGAATAACATAAAAGGCAAACACATGAAATTCATCAATACAGAGCAAATTTAATCAGATCATTTAAAAGTCATAGGCATGTCTTTTCTTCCTAAATGTATATTTTTGGTTAAAATAATAAGTATAAAAATGCTTATACAAGAATTATAATTCCAAATTAATAGCAAACCATCAGGCGCTAAGTTCTAGGAATGTGTACCAATATACAGTCATTTCTTTCTATTTTAATATTGAGTTAAACATTTTAATGGATTGGTAATTTACTTCTATGCCGAGTCCTGTTTGCTTCCTCAAATGGAGTATTGGAAATTAATGAGGTAGTATCTGGTGCTTATGGCGCTAAATAACTTACTCCCTTTGCCTTATTTGTCTTCACAAATAAGTTACATACCCGGAGTGTCATCTTTCAATTATAACAGTTACTTTGATACTCAGGAATCACTATATATTCAGGTAAGCTTAAACATTACAAAATAATCAGTTAAAAAAAAACCTTGAAGAGATCTCTATAGGGTCCCTGAGCATTTCAACAGTTGAGGGGCATAAGTAGAATGAATTAGGACAGAGGGACTTTCCAGCTCATGGGTACTGCTGGAACAACGTGTGTTGCTTAGAGTACCTGGAGTCTTGAATGTCCCCTTGCCAAAGATTAGACACAGTAATGGTTGTGCTGTGAAACCAAACCTGTTTTGTTGTGTTTGTTTATTCTCTTTGATTTAATTACTTAAGCATTTGTGGAATTTTGAAATTCTTGAGAGAAAGGTCTCCTTTATTACCTATCTCAAACAATTCAATTCCATAAATACTTTATTAAAGACATGCTATATTTCTAGACTTACACTGAAGGCCGGAAAACTAGTTGACTGCACATCTGTAGAAGTCTCATCGGAGTCAAGAAAGAAGGCATGTTAATATTAATGATCTTATATTCGACATTAAAATATCAACACACTACTGACAATATTATCATATAAAATATTAATAATATAGCTAGTACCTGAGTAAATGATAACAAATTTGGAGTTGCTAAAAAAAATCAACCCTAGGTGTCAAATAAATTAAAAAGTAAACAAAGGGATTAGGGCGACATATGGACCTTATCTCTTCTGGGTTAGTGCGCCCATACAAATTATTTTATTACTTATTATAAATGAATAGAAATATCGATCTCTAAAATAGTCATTTTCAAAACACACTCAAACATTTAAATGCAATTGCATGAAATTTAGCTTAGGTTAAATATTGCTAATTTCTAGTTCCACAGTTCCAGCATAATAATTGAACAAGTAAGTCGCTTGAGTTGACTTAGGATAAATTATGCAAAATGTCTTACAAAGGCATTTGAAACACACTGAAGCTTCTACATAATGAGAAAAACAAGTTTCCTAGAAAATATTTCTCAACATTTCTGAAACCCTGATTAAATGTGTTAATCAAAGAATGCTAAAAACCAGTGGAGTCTTCTACGTTGACACACCAGGTATCTAATTTAGAATAATAACTACATGTCTTTCTTACTTCACAGCTTAATGAACAATAAGACGATTTATTTTAAAGCACATTCATTTCCTTCATTTCAAGTACAGCAGCAATAAAGAAAACCATTTATGTTTGTTACATGTTAATATATTTACTGTCCTCCGCACCCAATCACCACGGCAAAGAAACAATTCTATTTCCCCCAGCGGTATTATGTTATGAGATCAGACAGCTTAATATTAAGACAAATAATATTATTTGAATTAATTATTTTTGGATTCCCTAAGCTACTAAATGGAACTAATTCTTTACCAAAGATCACAAGAGATTAATTATTTGGCACAAATGGCTAAGCTAGGGGATTTGGATCCTCAGATATATCCTTACCCTGGAAAAAAAATCTGTGAAAGCATTCCAGGAGCTTCAGTGAAATTATTTTCTATCATAAAAATAGGCCTAGACATTGCATACATCAATAATTGTTAATACAAAGTATCTAAGTAAAATTTTTCTACTATGATAGTACTCAATTTAGCCTACAGAGGAGCGGGCTAAGTTTGCAATTCATAAACTAGTTCTTTTATATCAATTATTAATTTTAGGTGTTCATTTTATTCAGGAAAATGCTACATACAACTCATCTCAAATGTACCATGGAAATAAGTAAGGCCTGAGTGATTCTCTGGGCATCTCAATTGACCACGATATTGGAGAGTTGGAGGAGTCACCATCATGAATAGCACAGAGCACATGTTGTATTTTCTTCAGTGAGAGTTTGTGGTTCTAGGTATTTATTGTTGTTGAAAATGTCTGTCTTAAAATACAGCATATCCTACAAAACCCCGTTTTGATTTAGTTAGAAGATAATTTGTGTTATAACACTTTTAAAGTAATTCGTAGGATTTAAAATAACTTACCAATCTTATGTTAATAGCAACTGATTCTCAATGGCAAAGGAAGAAAAATTATATATTAAAAATCTCAATACAGGATTGTCTTGGCTATCCAGGCTCTTTTTCATTTCCATATGAACTTTAAAGTAGTTTTTTCCAATTCTGTGAAGAAAGTCATTGGTAGCTTGATGGGGATGGCATTGAATCTGTAAATTACCTTGGGCAGTAAGGCTATTTTCACAATATTGATTCCTCCTATCAATGAGCATGGAATGTTCTTCCATTTGTTTGTGTCCTCTTTTATTTCATTGAGCAGTGGTTTGTAGTTCTCCTTGAAGAGATCCTTCATATCCCTTGTAAGTTTGATTCCTAGGTATTTTATTCTCTTTGAAGCAATTGTGAATGGGAGTTCACTCAAGATTTGGCTCTCTATTTGTCTGTTATTAGTGTATAAAAATACTTGTGCTTTTTGCACACTGATTTTGTGTCCTTATCAAAACCACAATGAGATACCATCTCACACCAGTTAGAATGGCGATCATTAAAAAGTCAGGAAACAACAGGTGCTGGAGAGGATATGGAGAAATAGGAACGCTTTTGTGCTGTAGGTGGGAGTGTAAATTAGTTCAACCATTGTGGAAGACAGCGTGGTGATTACTCAAGGATCTAGAACTAGAAATACCATTTGACCCAGTGATCCCATTACTGGGTATATACTCAAAGGATTATAAATCATGCTGCTATAAAGACACAGGCACACGTATGTTTATTGCGGCACTATTCACAATAGCCAAGACTTGGAAACAACCCAAATGTCCATCAATGATAGACTGGATTAAGAAAATGTGGCACATATACACCATGGAGTATACGCAGCCATAAAAAAGGATGAGTTCATGTCCTTCGCAGGGACATGGATGAAGCTGGAAACCATCATTCTCAGCAAACCAGCACAGGAACAGAAAACCAAACACCACATGTTCTCACTCATAGGTTGGAACTGAACAATGAGAAGACACGGACACAGAGCGGGGGACATCACACACCAGCACCTGTCAGGGGGTGAGGGGCTGGGGGAAGGATAGCATTAGGAGAAATACCTAATGTAAATGACGAGTTTATGGGTGCAGCAAGCCAACATGGCACATGTATACCTGTGTAACAAACCTGCACATTGTGCACATGTACCCTAGAAATTAAAGTATGATAAAAAAACCTCGATATAGTGATAACAGATAACTGTTACTTAATTATTCTAAATAAAAATTTGTATAATTTTAACAAGAGTCACAGATGGTTTTGAGCATGACTTTAGTACAAAGGAAAATGAACAATTATGGATTTTTTTATTTCCCAGAATACGTGAATTTGAATAAATAGTTTTCAATATAAATAATGTCATAGTCAAAAGCATAGTTGATAATTTGGATATTACTCAGTAAGAAAAGGAAACAAAAAACAAACAAAAATATAGCAAATCAAGAAACATAATTTTTAAATTATGTTTCTAATACCTCTTGGCTTAATTTTTCAGTGTAAATTATTTTATTTTCCTATTTTAATTTATTCATCTATAAAATATGCATTTAATAATTTATTCATCTATAAAGCATTACTATTCCAATATAGTCTTAAATACATCACAGAAAAGTTAACTGGACTAAGGTTAGATATCAGTGCCTTCTAGTTTATGCTTTTCATTTGAAAAATAAGACATTGGCGATAGATCTATTTAAGATATTTAGTAAAATATCTTATGAAACCATTTAAAATTGGGAACCAGCTACATAGCAGAAAAAAATTTTCATATATATATTTTTTACATATATATACATATATAGTGCTTAGATCCTTGAACAATTTGAATCTGTAGACACACTTTCTAGCCTCCAAGTAAATTTTGAAACCCAGGGGAATGAATACCCCGCAGATGGCTACATAAACATAGCACTCAGATAGTTGAGTAGTTCCTTTACACTGCCATCTGCCTTGTAATCCTTTCAGAGATTGAAATCTTTCAACTATAAAATGTTCTGCCAAGGTTTCAGAATGCTCATCAGCTTGACTAACAGGTAAGAAGAAATCTGCAATGGATAAAACATTTCTTAATATAAATTTTCTAGAGAAAATTTAATATATTTAAAATTAATTAATTGTATTATTACATCAAGCTTTAGTAGAACAATCACATTTAGTCACATAGCCATCTGCTAGTATTTGCATAGTCAGACCTCCTGGGTTTCAAAAACTTATTCCACAAAGATCACAGTGTTTGTCAGTGTACTTGCACACCTGTCAATCAGTTCTGGTCTCTAAATATGCAGAAAATAAATGTAGGGGAGTGGAGAAATCAACTTAGGTTTCTTAATGTATCAAAAGTGATTCATAATTCCAATCAATGATGAAACAGAGCATTTTAGATTTCTTTATTATACTGGTTTTTATTAATTTAAGACACTAAAACCATTTCTAATGTTTGTTTCTATATTATTTTAAAACAGGTGAGGCCAGGTAAGTTGGCTCACTCCTGTAATCCCAGCACTTTGGGACGCCGAGGCGGGCTGATCATGAGGTAAGGAGTTCGAGAAAAGCCTGGCCAACATGGTGAAACCCTGTCTCTACTAAAGATACAAAAGGTAGCTGGTCGTGGTGTTGCGCGCCTGTAATCCCAGCTACTCTGGAGACTGAGGCAGGAGAATTGCTTGAACCTGGGAGGCAGAGGTTGCAGGGAGTCAAGATTGCACCATTGCACTCCAGCCTGAGCAACAGGGCGAGACTCTGTCCCAAAATAAATAAATAAATAAATAAAAAGTGAGAAAAGCTGGGTGTAGCGGCTCACGCCTGTAATCCCAGCACTTTGGGAGCCTAGGGCAGCAAGATTGCTTGAGGCCAGGAGTTTTAAGACGAGCCTAGGCCACATAGACAGACCCCGTCTCTACAAAGAATAAAAATGAACTAGCCAAGCAAGGTGTCCCGGGCTAGTAGTCTTAGCTGCTAGAGAGGCTGAGGCTGGAAGATTGCTTGAGCCCAGGGGTTCAAGGTTACAGTGAGCTGTAATTTTACCACTGCACGTTAGTCTGGATGACAGAGCAAGACCATGTCTCTAAAAGTAAAAATAATAGAAAAGTAAATAAATACTTTTTTTAATGTATTTCTTTCCATGCAAAATACGTGCTAGGAGTTATTAACGATTGTTAATATGAGAATGTTTTTGATATCTATTGTACTATCTACTCAATATATACATATTCTATTTTTCTATAAGGCAAGGATATATGGAAACATACATGTATTTGTTTATTCTGTAAAACTAAACCAGGATATGACCTGACTGTCCTAAAATTGGAAAGTCATCGGCATCAAGCACTGTATTTAAATTTGTGAGTATGTATGTGTATATGTGTGTGTTTATGTGTGTGCGAGTGTTTGCACAGATACAAACTACATTGTCCAGTAATCATTTACTATTTTTTGTTCCTGGAAACCTACACAATGAAAGGGTAAAAAATGATTTTCAATGAAAATTACAAAATAATTAGAATTCGATAATAATAAAAATGTACATCTAGCTAAAGAGTATTCATAGGTAAATTTAGAGCATTGATACCTGCATTAAAAATGAGAATAGATATAAATAAAAAGAAGATAAAATAAAATACCATATTTAAATCCAAGTTTGTAAGATAAATAAAAGTAAAACATGAGAAACTTAAAAAACAAAAGTTGGTTTATTAAAAAATAATAAAATAATAAAACCCTAGAAAATTGCTCAAGATAAAAAAAGAAAACACAAGCTATCAATATCAGGAATGAGACAAAACCAGCAACATGGATCTTACGTGTTAAAAAGCTGGTGAGAAGATATGATGTGCAACTTCATTACAACTCATAAATTTCACAATTTAGCTGAAGACAACCAAGTCCTTAACAAATGCAACTTGGCAAAACAACACATAAAGAGATAGAAAAGCTATATTGTTATATATCTCTTATGTAAGTTTGAACTATAGCCAAAAACCTTCTGCAAGGAATTTCCAGGCCCAGATATCTTTACTGGTCAATTCTTCCTAACATTTGTTTGAAATAATAACAACCTTACACAACCTTTGCTGGAAAACAAATAAAAGGGAAATACAAATTGATACCATTTTATGAGCTCATGCAGAATTTAGGCTTTATAAATCAAACTTTAGAAAGAATATTATAAAAAAGCAAAATTATAGGGCACTACCTCTCATGAGCTAGCCATAAAAATTCTGTGCAAAATTCTGTGCAAGAATATAGAAAAATGATAAAAATTAATCGATACACTTTACTTCTTTAATAGAATAAATGAATAAAAAGGTACTCATTTCAATAGAGGCAGAAAAACAGTTGACCAGAGTAAATATCCATAAAATATTTATAAAATAAATTATAAAAATTTACAGATTAAATGAAACATTATTAATTTAATAAAGAGTATACATGTAATAGTAACTCATAGCTAACATCATACTTAATTATGAAATATTGAACACTGTCCCTTTGAGTTCATGAACAATTCAAAATGTTAATTATAATTACTTCTATTCAAATTATCCTGAACGTTCATTAAGGCAAGAATAAAAAAATGTATAAAAGCTGATTTTAGAAGGATAGGTTTTTACAGTAATTACAAATGACATGATTTTGTAATAGAATAATTCAAAAGAATCTACAAACTTTTAAAAATAAAAAATAAAAGGTAATAAGTGAATAAGGAATTTAGCAAAGTCCCTGAGCAATATTCAAAACATTTAACTTTCTTTCTATTAACAGCTAATAATTAGAAAGTGAAACTTTATAAAAATCTACAAAGGTGTTAAATCTTTACATTGAAATTTAAAGATATTAGAGAAAAACTAAGGAAGCCCTATAGAATGGAAGGATATTGTATTTATATATTTATAGATTGGATGATCCAAATCTGTTATTATTCAGATTTCTACATTGATGCAGAATACACACATACACACACACACACATACTCTTATATATATATGCATATACATGATTATATATGTTTTACATATAGCTGTGCATACATATGTGTATATATACATATATATATGTACACACACACAGAGAGAGAGAGAGAGAGAGACATTTATTTTAAGGAATTGGCTCATATGAATGTGAAGTCTTGACAATTTGAAAATCTGCAGAGCAGACTGGCAGACTGGAGACCCAGGAAGAGCTGATGTTGCAGCTCAAGTCCAAAGGTAATGTAAAGGTTGAATTTCCTTATAAAATTTGATTACAGTATCCATTTGTGATATACTGTGTATCTCTATTACCAGTTCTTACTGGGTATAGTTACTAGTGTCTTTACATCTATTGAGATTAGATTACCAATTATAGAAGCTCCAGAATCATTTCAAAACACTCATCCTAAGGTTCTTTTATTCTAAAACCAATCTCAGTACCAAGATATCAACTCATCTCAGATTGTTACTTGGAGTCAATATAAGTTTAAGAAGAAGCTCAGAATGTTTTCTGTTGTTCTGTTGTTTTGGAGATAAACAAATTAGTTCTGAAATTTATGTGGAAAATGCGAAGTTACTATGATAGTCTTAAAGAATAACAAATTTGAGAAATCATGATATAAGATACAAAACTTAATAAAAAGATACAACAATTAAGACAAAATGATTTTTGCATATGGATACCAGAAAAATATACATAATATATATTCTGAGTGTAAGTATGGTTGGATATTCATATTACACGTATCTTTTCCCACTGCATTGGTTATAGTTTCATACTCTTAATGGTTTATTTTGATTAACAAAAGTCTGTAATTATAAAACAGCCCAATATGTTGATCTCTTACTCTATGATTAGTGATTTTTGTGTTCTGTTGAAGACACAAATTTTTGAAGAGAATCCCCTTTATTTTCTTTCTATTAGCATTATTATTTTAACATTCACATTGGTCTGTCATTAATCTCAAAGTATTTATTTACATGTGTGGTTTAATATGGCGGTCATGGTTTCTGGGTTTGTTTTTGTTTTTGTTTTACTTATAGATGTCCAATTGATACAGTAATTTTTATTTCAAAAGGCAATGCTTTTCTGATGAATTGCAGAGGTGTCTGTGCCACAAAGTAGGCAATACCCATGAGCAGACTTCACTTATGCTCTGGATAAATAAAAGCCTACACAAGGAGCCTTGAACCATAGGATACCCACAACCAATGTGAGTGGTGCCCCTTCTGAGGTAGCTTGATTCATTATTTTTAGAAATTTTCATTAGTAATATGGTGTGAGCTTGAGGTTAAAAGAATAAGGGAAGACTAAAGAGATTAACTTATTCAGTTCACCTTCAATTATTCACTCTGATTTCTTTCCTAGTTCTCAAAACTTCTCCCTCATAACTCTGTACTAAAGAGTCTCCCCATCAGTCTGCTCTCAATTTGAATGTAAACACTTGAGGGACATATCTGGGTTTCAATGCCTTCCTCTCTAGATTTCATACCCAAGGTTCTCTTTTGTGTGTGTGTGTTGTATTGTGAAATGATTGTATTGATACAAAACCTCCTTCGTGTCAAGTGTTGTGGGTTCAGAACTTTTTCCTACTATTTCCATAGAGAGGTTGGAAATTGAAAAATATGAGATTTAACTTGAATAATATTGGATATTACCACATTTTAAATGAAATTTTGTGATTAATAATTATTTGTTAAATCAATTCTTCTTGATGTATTGTATGCTAAGACACACTGGTTGATTTTTGATAGTTGAGAATCTAGGAGTTGACGAGATATAACAGGATACATACAACATTCCTGATAAAACAAGAAGTACAAACAACCATAAAAAATATAGTCCTTGAAGAATAACCTTATACATATTTGAACATAATTTTTTAGTTAATTGAAATAATATCAAATGTTATTTGCTTATTTATCTAAACTTCTTTTGAATATTAGGATAAGCATACTTATAGTAGACAATTTCAAAAATATACTTTGACAAAATCTCTAGACTATTAAAAATGAGTTTTGTTGCTTAAAGGTCAATTGCAATTTGTAAATGTTTACATACTTCAAAGTGAATGCTTTCTAATTGATTGTCATTTAAAAAGTATTTTACTATGAGAGCTATTTGGTTTTTGAGTTGCTTTATTTTGATGTATTTTAAAAACTCATCTTTCTTATCTGTTTTATTATTTCCTTTATTTTTTGTATGGAAACACTGGTTTAAATCATTGAAGTAGCTTCACTACTACTAATCAGAACTAAAATAATTAAATATCTAGCTATTTATCCCGGAAATGCACAAAAAAGTGTTTGACTCAAAATCCTCAAATAGGCCATACACTTCATTAGATATATATTAGAATATTTCCACCTACTGTATACTTCTCTTTATTTGTGTAACATTTTTGCTGCATTATTTGTAGATAGCCTAAAATCGTATGCTCATTGCAAATACGATTTTTATTTGTTTGATGCTTTTTGTTAAAATAATAATACTAAAGATTATGGTGGAACTTTCAAAATTATATTTTTTAAAATACATACGTTTAATATATTGAAACATGAATAATAATTTTATAATGCATATTTTAGATTTTTTTTTGACTGGTCATGTAATAAAAAAATATGAAACGGTATTACTACATGAAAGGACCAATGTTTGGTGGTATACCCAAATCACCTATAATTGAAAAAGAAGAAAATCAATCAAACGAACACCAGATACCCATTTTAAAAAGTTGAAGTAATAGTGTTATAATGAAATAAAAATAATATGCTCTCAATTGTCCTAGAAGAGATTAATATAACTGGGCTGGGATATATTTTAAGTAGGTGATTTATTGGTTTAAGTGAGATAAGAAGTGTTTTGAAGGCATTTTCGTAGAAGAGAAAAATGGGAAGGCATAAAAGTTTGAAAGCAATGAAGAACAAACAGAAAAAAACAGTTTTATTGAGGGCACAGCGGAAGTTAAAATGGCTTGATAGGATGTGTGCATATAGGAATGGGGATTGAAGTGGGCGCTGTCCATTTTGTAACCGGAAATGAATTCAGTGAGCAACACAGTAACAGTAAAAATATTTCAATAAAGAAAAATATGACATAAATCTATGTGAAAAGCAAAGAATAGCAGCACTGAGAAAGAAGAATTGGAGTAATGAGAGAAAGGGTATTGAAAAAAAAGCATGAAGCTATATTATCCCTATTCTGGTGAGATATATGGGAATCTAAATCAGAGGTGACAAAGACAATGGATAGAATTTATTGATCAGTTTGAAAAATATTGCCTATGAAAAACTTAACAATTTGAAAACTGTGTGAATGTAGATGATGAGCAAAAAAGAGGAGTCAAAAATGTCTCCTACATTTTGATCCTTACTGATAATGGTAGTGCATTTTATAGGGAGTCTAATTAGATGGCGTCACAGTTGAAGTTGGTGAAACCATTATTATCCTACACTGCTGAGCTATTTTAATTACTACTGTTACAATTTATGAACACTGCACTATAAAGTGTATAGAAATGCATTACAATCTATATTGTCTTGAATATTTTACTGAAAAAATAAAGAATAGATGGCAGAGTTAGCATGTAAAAATAATAAAGATAACAGAAATTGATTCCCACTCTCATGCTACTAACCAACATAAACCCAACTGTGTATGATTAAACATTTAACTGTAAATAATTAAACTGAAAACTATCGGAGAAAACTGTAATAAAAGAGATGGTATTTGACATAAGATATAAAAACATTGACATAATTTTTTTTAATTAAAAGGGAAACAAATGAGGTCTCTTCATGCTACATACTAGAATACATGCAAGGTGCATTAGAAAGTTAAATTTTAAAAATAATAAAATTTATTTGTTGAGTATAAGCTTTGAAAATTTAAAAACCATGTGACAAAGAACAAAGTATTATAATAATTATGAGTAGATGTAACTGCATATAATTAAATTTGTAAATATTAAAAATTAAATTAAAATACATTTGGTAAACTGAAATGAATTATTTTATAAAAATTATAAGGAAAACTTTGTAGTCTTAATATAATAGGCACAAACAAATAAATTAGGAAAACAAATTGTGGCAAAAGACATCAACAGACTATTCACATAAAAGAAAATACATGAGTAATAACATTTGAAATGTTTTCAAAATAAGTGAAATAATGAGTAATCTGTTTGCTTATTAGGAAAACATTTCCAGCTGATAACACTTAAAACTATACACATTGCACACAAACAGACATTCTTAAAGTCTGCTGTCAGAAGAAAATGTTTGATAAAATTTAAAGTCTTTTTGAATGAAAATTATAAATCTCTTATATTTCCAACAAGATTTTAAGAAACATATCTTGAACATTAGAAAATA
Source organism: Pongo pygmaeus (assembly GCF_028885625.2). NCBI lineage: Eukaryota > Metazoa > Chordata > Mammalia > Primates > Hominidae > Pongo > Pongo pygmaeus. The sequence continues at coordinate 11,823,272 of NC_085930.1, read as the reverse complement.
TCTTGAGGCTGTACTTATAAGTTTAAGATAAGAATATTGTGAGAATATTTTAATTCTGCAGATATAATAACAGCTCACTTAATTTACATGAACAATATTTTCTCTGCAATGTAAAAAAATTGATACAAAAAAGTAAAATATAGAAACATTAAAATGTCATATATAATTATTGGAATTATGAGTAAATTGTTTGTATCTTGCTGTTTTTGTAATTGTTGTTGTTCACTGCTAGATTTATTTACTACGCACAGTATATACCAGTTTGTCAGCTATTTTGCACATGTAATTTTATTTGATATTCAAAAACATCCATGCACAATATATATCATTCCTTCTTTTGCAAATGAGTAAAATAAAAGCAGTGGAAAATATTTTAATCTAGTATTATCTTACTTTGAAACCTATGTTCTTTATACTCTCTCTGGCATTTTCTGCTTTCCTTTATTTTCTGGATATTCCATATCATTTTTATGAAAATGAATGTCTATTGAATATAAAACACCTACCATGTGTCTCAAATGGTCCTAGACTCTGCAACTCTATGTTGCTGAACATAGTTTCAAAGCAGATTTGGAACAGCAAAAATTGTTTTAACTAATTAATATCAGGGACACAGTTTTTAAAATCTTATCTATTTAATCATTTAGGTTTAATTTAATTTAAACCTTATTTGACTACAGACAAGAAACATTGACTCTAACAAGGTGAAAGAATTCACATATCCTTATCTAAATTTTTTTAACTCATCATTCCATATTTATCTGAATTCCATTGTTTCGAAGAATTGGGATCCTAAATGCACTTCACAGCCCAGACCTAAGATTAACCCCTTTACACATATCTCCACTGTGCTTTGGGTTAATCCAAAACACTGCTTCTGCCACCTGCTGTGGCTCATGCCTGTAATCCCAACACTTTGGGGGGCCAAGATGGGAAGATCGCTTGAGCTTAGTAGTTAAAGATCAGCCTGGTCAACATGGTGAAACCCTGTCTCCACAAAAAATACAAAACTCAGCCTGGAATGTTGGTGCATACCTGTAGTCCCAGCTACTCGGGGGGCTGAGGCAGGAGGATCACCTAAGCATGGGCGGTCAAGGCTGCAGTGAGCCAAGATTGCACCACTGCACTACATCCTGGGTGATGCAGCAAGACCCTGTCTCATGAATAACAGAAATCACTGCTTCCTTTATACTTTACCTAAACTTCGCCTCTCTCAAAAATTCAAAAAATAACTCTGTCTCTTTCTTTGCTTGGTGAAAGGCTGCACTTTTATTTGTGTTTTTGCTTGCCCATGCAAGAATTAAATTCAACCATTCTTTTTAAAAAATCTGTTGATTTATGATGTGACAATTGGGAGTTTCTACAGAGATATTAACTTGGAAATCTTTGCCCCATGGAACATTGGGGTTTCTGATATTAACAGTACTTATTCTCAGAGCCTTTGTATTCCTGGTACAGGTGTCTTTGGTCATTTCATGTCAAATGAGTTATTTAAAAGTAATTTAAATTCGAATCAATATTTACATCTCTTGATACTAAATTTAGTAAAACCAATTTTATTAACTGAGAATTTAAAGGACACCTCTGAGATTATTCCTCTGATTTATCTCTTTAGGGAGCTCAAGAGGTAAGCCTCTGCTTTACTAATACTTTTTATCTTTTTTTAGGTTCATTTAATATAAAATGAAGATAAATGTACCTTTTTGTTGTTCTATGGTTTCTTTTTCCTGATTGTCCTAATTTTCATGGGGCTTAGAGAATAGCACTAATTTTTAAAATATGTTTCTACTTTCCTCTGTGATACAAGTAAATGGGTCTTTCTAGACTGGCAGGTGCCCCTCTCTGAACCTGTATCCATGTAGAGATTCTCTATCCTGACGGTCTACATTTGACCCATTATTTTGATTAATAGTCAAACTTTGTTTCCATATTTCAGTGGCAAACATATTGCAGTTAATAATATAATATACTCTAAAAATATATTATAGATAATACTTACAATTATTTGCATGGCGCTGATGGAAATGTCCAAAGTTTAGGAGATGTTTAACATGTTCCACTAGAAAGTGCCTAAACTGACTTTCCCTTTTTTGTGACAACATTGTGTTCATCTAAGTTTCACTTCTTTCTTGCAAAGAGAATATAATTAGCCTTTTACAGTGGACTGTGACTAACTCTAAATCTGTTCATAACCAACTTTCTTTCACTCTCCTTCTCTTTGGAAACTTGGAGCTTAATTTCTTATAAAAATTATGTCATCATGTGTACTGTATTGCAAGATCTAGTCTAGATAAGCATATACAATATAAAATAATTATTATTTGCATTATAAGGCCTCTTAAATTTTTTGGAGATTACTCACTAATTGGTATATAGATAATACTAATAAGCATTCCCATACATTTTAAATTAAAAAATAAAAACATAGGACCAGGGTGGAGAAATAACCAATATATCAAATGATTTAATTTTACTAAAATATGTTTCTGTTGTAGCTGAAGCTCTGAGTTAAGTTGGTTGTGTTGGTTGCTAAGTTACAAGACAAGGAGGAAAACTGAAATTCCAGCACTTATTTTGAAAAACTCAAGTTTTGGGATTCCCGGGCAAGATGGCTGAATAGGAATAGCTCTGGTCTGCACCTCCCAGCAAGATCAACATGGAAGGCGGGTGATTTCTGCATTTCCAACTGAGGTAAACTGCTCACTTCATTGGGACTGGTTAGACAGTGGGTGCAGCCCATGGAGGGTGAACAGAAGCAGGGTGGGCATCACCTCACCTGGGAAGAGTAAAGGGTCAGGGAACTCCCTCCCCTAGCCAAGGGAAACCATGAGGGACCACGCCATGAGGGACAGTGCTATCTGGCCCAGATACTATGCTTTTCCCACAGTCTTCACAACCCACAGACCAGGAGATTCCCTCGGGTGCCTGCACTTCCAGGAACCTGGGTTTCAAGCACAAAACTGAAAGGCCATTTAGGCAGACACTGAGCTAGCTGCAGGAGTTTTTTGTTGTTATTTTTTTTTTTCATACCCCAGTGTCACCAGGATCTCCAGCGAGACAGAACCATTCACTCCCCTGGAAAGGGGGCTGAAACCAGGGAGCCAAGTGGTTTTACCCAGTGGATCCCATCCCCATGGACCCCAGCAAGCTAAGACCCACTGGCTTGAAATTCTCACTGCCCACACAGCAGTCTGAATTCAACCTGGGACACTCGAGCTTGGCGGGAGGAGGGGTGTCCACCATTACTGAGGCCTGAGTAGGCAGTTTTCCCCTCACAGTTTTAACAAAGCCTCCAGGAAGTTCAGACTGGGTGGAGTACACCGCAGTGCCGCAAAGTCACTTTAGGCAGACTGCCTCTCTAGATTCCTCCTCTCTGGGCAGGGTATCTCTGAAAGAAAGGTGGCAGCCCTAGTCAGGGGCTTATAGATAAAACTCCTATTTTCCTGGGACAGATCACTTGGGGGAAAGGGCAGCTATGGGGACACCTTCAGCAGACTTAACATTCTTGCCTGCAGACTCTGAAGAGAGCAGGGGACCTTTCAGCACAGTGCTAAAGCTCTGCTAAGGGACAGACTGACTCCTCAAGTGGATGCCTGACCCCAATGCCTCCTGATGGGGAGACAACTCCCATCAGGGGTCAACACACACCTCATACAGGAGAGCTCTGGCTGCCATCTGGTGGGTACCCCTCTGGGACAAAACTTCCAGAGGAAGGAACAGGCAGCAACTTTTGCTGTTCTGCAGACTCTGCTGGTGTTACCCAGGCAAACAGGATCTGGAGTGGACCCCCAGCAAACTCCACCAGAAATGCAGAAGAGGGGCCTGACTATTACAAGAAAAACTAACAAACGAAAACAATAGCATCAACATCAACAAAAGGACGACCATGCAAAAACTCCATCCGAAGGTCACCAACAGCAAAGACCAAAGGTAAATAAATCCATGAAGATGAGGTAAAAGCAGCACAAAAAGGCTGAATATTCCAAAAACCAGAATGCCTCCTCTCCTCTAAAGGATCACGACTCCTCCCCAGTGAGGGAACAAAACGGGATGGAGAATGAGTTTGACAAATTGACAGAAGTAGGCTTCAGAAAGTGAGTAATAACAAACTGCTCCGAGCTAAAGGAGCATGTTCTAACCTAATGCAAGGAAGCTAAGAACCTTGCTGAAAGGTTAGAGGAATTGCTAACCAGAATAACCAGTTTAGAGAAGAACATAAATGACCTGATGTAGCTGAAAAACACAGCATAAGAACTTTGTGAAGCATACACAAGTATCAATAACAAAATTGATCAAGTGGGGTAAAGATTATCAGAGATTCGAGATCAACTTTATGAAATAAAGCATGATTACAAGATTAGAGAAAAAATAATAAAAATAAATGAACAAAGCCTCCAAGAAATATGGGAATATGTGAAAAGACCAAGCCTATTTTGATTGGTTTACCTGTAAGTGATGGAGGGAATGGAACCAATTTGGAAAACACACTTCAGGATGTTATCCAGGAGAACTTCCTCAATCTAGCAAGACAGGCCAACATTCAAATTCAGGAAATACAGAGAACACCACAAACATACTCCTTAAGAAGGGCAACCCCAAGACACATAATCGTCAGATTCACCAAGGTTGAAATAAAGAAAAAAAAAAATGTTAAGCACAGCCAGAGAGAAAGGTTGGGTTACCCACAAGGGAAGCCCATCAGACTAACAGCTGATCTCTCCACAGAAACCCTACAAGCCAGAAGAGAGTGGGGGTCAATATTCAACATTCTTGAAGAAAAGATTTTTCAACCCAGAATTTCATATACAGCCAATCTAAGCTTCATAATTGCAGGAGAAATAAAATACTTTTCAGACAAGCAAATGCTGAGAGATTTTGTCACCACCAGGCCTGCTTTACAAGAGCTCCTGAAGGAAGCATTAAATATGGAAAGGAAAAACCAATACCAGCCACTGCTAAAACAAAGCAAATGTGAAGACCATTGACACTATGAAGAAACTGCATCAACTAATGGGGAAAATAACCAGCCAGCATCATAATGAGAGGATCACATTCACACATAACAATATTAACCTTAAATTTAAATGGGCTAAATGCTCCAATTAAAAGGCAAAGATTGACAAATTGGATAAAGAGTCAAGACCCATCATTGTGCTGTATTCAGGAGACCCATCTAATGTGCAAAGACACACATAGGCTCAAAATAAAGGGATGAAGGATTATTTACCAAGAAAATGCAAAGCAAAAAAAAATCAGGGGTTTTGCAATCCTAGTCTCCGATAAAACAGACTTTAAACCAGCAAAGATCAAACAAACAAACAAACAAACGAACAAGGGCATTACATAATGGTAAAGGGATTAATGCAACAAGAAGAACTAACTATCCTAAATATATATGCGCCCAATGCAGGAGCACCCAGATTCATAAAGCAAGTTCTCAGAGACCTACAAAGAGACTTAGACTCCCACACAATAATAGTGGGAGACTTTAACAACCCATTGTTAACATTAGACGGATCAACAACACAGAAAATTAGCAAGGATAGTCAGGACTTGAACTCAGCAATGGACCAAGCAGACCTAATAGACAGCTACAGAACTCTCCATCCCAAAGCAATAGAACATACATTCTTCTCAGTACCACAAAGCACTTATTCTAAAATCAACTACATAATTGGAAGTAAAACACTCCTCAGCAAATGCAAAAGAAAGGAAATCATAACAGTCTCTCTGACCACAGGGCAATCAAATTGGAACTCAGGATTAAGAAGCTCACTCAAAATGTTAGACCTAAAACCATAAAAACCCTAGAAGAAAACCTAAGCAATATCATTCAAGACATAGGCATGGGAAAGGACTTCATTTCTAAAACACCAAAAGCAACGGCAACAAAAGCCAAAATAGACAAAAGGGATCTAATTAAACTAAAGAAGTTCTGCATGGCAAAAGAAACTACCATCAGAGTGAACAGGCATCCTCCAGAATGGGAGAAAATTTTTGCAATCTAACCATATGACAAAGGGCTAATATCCAGAATCTAAAAAGAACTTAAACAAATTTACAAGAAAAATCAAACAACCCCATCAAAAAGTGGGCAAAGGATATGAACAGACACTTCCCAAAAGAAGATATTTATGCAGCCAACAGACACATGAAAAAATGCTCATCATCACTGGTCATCAGAGAAATGCAAATCAAAACCACAATGAGATACCATCTCACACCAGTTAGAATGGTGATCATTAAAGCGTCAGGAAACAACAGATGCTGGAGAGGATGTGGAGAAATAGGAATGCTTTTACACTGTTGGTGGGAGTGTAAACTAGTGTGACCATTGTGAAAGACAGTGGCAATTCCTCAAGGATCTATAACTAGAAATACCATTCGACCCAGCATCCCATTACTGGGTAAATACCCAAAGGGGTATAAATCATGCTACTGTAAAGACACATGCACACATATGTTTATTGTGGCACTATTCACAATAGCAAAGACTTGGAACCAACCCAAATGTCCATCAGTGATAGACTGGATTAAGAAAATGTGGCACATGTACACCATAGAATACTATGCAGCTATAAAAAAGTATGAGTTCATGTCCTTTGCAGGGAGATGGATGCAGCTGGAAACTATCATTCTAAGCAAACTATCACAAGGACAGAAAACCAAACACCACATGTTCTCACTCATAGGTGGGAATTGAACAATGAGGGCACTTGGACACGGGGCAGGGATCATCACACCCCGGGGCCAGTCATGGGGTAGGGGGAGGGGGGAGGGATAGAATTAGGGGAAATACCTAATGTAGATGATGAGTTTATGGGTACAGCAAACCAACATGGTACATGTATACCTATGTAACAAACCTGCATGTTGTGCACATGTACCCTAGAATTAAAGTATAATAATAACCAAAAAAATGCACAACTACATGGAAACGGAACAACTTGTTTCTGAATGACCATTGGGTAAATAACAAAATTAAGGTAGAAATAAATATGTTCTTTGAAACCGATGAGAACAAAGACACAACACACCAGAATCTCTGGGACACAGCTAAAGCAGTGTTTAGAGGGAAATTTATAGCACTAAATGACCACAGGAGAAAGTGGGAAAGATTTAAAATCTACACCCTTACATCACAATTAAAAGAAGTAGAGAAGCAAGAGGAAACAAATTCCAAAGGTAGCAGAAGACAAGATGTAACTAAGATCAGAGAAGAGCTGAAGTAAATAGAGACACGAAAAACCCTTCAAAAAATCAGTGAATCCAAGAGCTGGTTTTTTGAAAAGATTAGCAAAATAGATAGACTGCTAGCCAGACTAATAAAGAAGAAAATAGAGAAGAATCAAATAGGCATAATAAAAAACGTTAAAGGAGAGATCACCACTGATCCCACAAAAATACAAACTACCATCAGAGAATACTATAAACACCTCTATGAAAATATACTAGAAAATGTAGAAGAAATGGATAAATTCCTGGATACATACCCCTCCCAAGACTAAACCAGTAAGAAGTCAAATCCCTGAAGAGAACAATAACAAGTTCTGAAATTGAGGCAATAATTAATAGCCTACCAACCAAAAAAAAGCCCAGGACCAGATGGATTCACAGCTGAATTCTATCAGAGGTACAAAGAGGAGCTGGTACCATTCCTTCTGAAACTATTCCAAACAAAATAAAAAGAGGAGATCTTCCATAGCTTATTTTATGAGGCCAGCATCATCCTGATTCCAATACCTGGCAGAGACACAACAAAAAATGAAAATTTCAGGCCAATATCCCTGATGTACATTGATGCCAAAATCCTCAATAAAATACTGGCAAACCAAATCCATCAGCAGATTAAAAAGCTCCTCCACCATGATCAAGTCGGCTTCATCCCTGGGATGCAAGGATGGTTCAACATATGAAAATTAATAAATGTAATCCGTCACATAAACAGAACCAATGACAAAAAAACACATGATTATCTCAATAGATACAGAAAAGGCCTTCCATAAAATTCAACACCTCTTCATGTTAAAAATTCTCAGTAAACTAGTTACTGATGGAACATATCTCAAAATAATAAGAACTATTTATGACAAAACCAGAGCCAATATCATACTGAATGGACAAAAGCTGGAAACATTCCTTTTGCAAACCAGCACAAGAGAAGGATGCCCTCTCTCACCACTCCTATTCAACGTAGTATTGGAAATTCTGGCCAGGGCAATCAGGCAAGAGAAAGAAATAAACAGTATTCAGTTAGGAAAAGGGGAAGTCAAATTGCTCTGTTTGCAGATGACATGTTGTATATTTAGAAAACCTCATTGTCTCAGCCCTAAATCTCCTTAAGCTGATAAGAAACTTCAGCAAAGTCTCAGGATACAAAATCAATGTGCAAAAATTACAAGCATTCCTATACACCAATAACGGACAAACAGAGAGCTAAATTATGACCAAACTCCCATTCACAATTGCTACAAAGAGAAAAAAATACTAGGAATACAACTTACAAGGGATGTGAAGGACCTCTTCAAGGAGAACTACAAACCACTGCTCAACAAAATAAGAGAGGACACAAACAAATGGAAAAGCATTTCATGCTCATGGATAAGAAGAATCAGCATCGTGAAAATGGCCGTACTGCCCAATGTAATGTATAGATTCAATGCTATCCCCATCAAGCTACCATTGACTTTCTTCACAGAATTGGAAAAAAACTAATTTAAATTTCATATGGAACTGAAAAAGAGCCTGCATAGCCAAGACAATCCTAATTAACAAGAACAAAGCTGGAGGCATCACGCTACCTGACTTCAAACTACACTATAAGGCTACAGTAACCAAAACAGCATGGTACTGGTACCAAAACAAATGTATAGACCAATATAACAGAACAGAGGCCTCAGAAATAACAACACAAATTGACAACCATCTGATCTTTGACTTTATATAATATATAATTTATATATATATTTATTTATATGTTTATATATTATAATATATAGTTTATATATAATAAATTGTGTCTCCAAATTTAAGCTAGGTGAATTAATTCAAATTAATGAACCACAATAGACATCTCTAGTATATTGCAACGAAAATTTTTGGTACTTAGAGGTAATCTTGTGATTAAAGTTGTGAGAAATAGAAAACACCTACCTGGTGAGAAAGACATTTTAAAAGGTAGTGCGCAAGCCTACAAAACTTAATAAATTTTTTCTCAGTTTTTCCTTACTTTTCTAAAAACATGTTTTAAAACATTCTATCAAGGATAAATACACATTGGCTCACTGTGACTTAACGTACATAACATATTGCTATTGATGAGGCGAGTAGATCCTCTAACATGTTCCTTGGGGATGAATTTGTGCTTCCTTTTAATCTCTATGAAGTTAAGATTTCTGTAAACATACTATAAAGCAGGAATCATGATTTGTGCTGAACTCTAAACTCATAGGTTGTACTATCTAGGCAGTACTTTTGAACTTTGATGGTCGAATATGATTTATATATTAAATTCATATTTATTTATATGTTTATATATTATAATATATAGTTTATATATAATATATGTATTATATATAAATATTATATATAATTATATATTAAATATATGTAATTATATAGTATATAAATATATAGTTTATATATAATATATATTTTATATATAAATATATATTAAATATATAATTAAATATATAAACATATAAATATATAGTTTATATATGATATATAAACATATAAATATATAGTTTATATATGATATATAAACATATAAATATATAGTTTATATATGATATATAAACATATAAATAAATATGAATTTAATATATAAATCATATTCAACCATCAAAGTTCAAAAGTACTGCCTAGATAGTACAACCTACTAGTTTAGGGTTCAGTACAAATCATGATTCCTGCTTTATAGTATGTTTACACAAATCTTAACTTCATAGAGATTAAAAGGAAGCACAAATTCATTCCCAAGGAACATGTTGGAGGGATCTACTCTGCTCATCAGTAGCAATATGTTATATACGTTAAATCACAGTGAGCCAATGTGTATTTATCCTTGATAGAATGTTTTAAAACATATTTTTAGAAAAGTACGGAAAAACTGAAAAAAAACTTATTAAGTTTTGTAGGCTTGGGCACTACCTTTTAAAATGTCTTTCTCACCAGGTAGGTGTTTTCTATTTCTCACAACTTTAATCACAAGATTACCTCTAAGTACCAAAAATTTTCATTGCAATATACTAGAGATGTCTATTGTGGTTCATTAATTTGAATTAATTCACCTAGCTTAAATTTGGAGACACAATATTTCTTAAGAGAATATAAACTTAAAAAATTATAATATTCTCACTAATAATCATGAGTCATTGTAAACATTGACTTCAATGTATACCTACCTGCATGGTAAAATCTTCCATAAATTCCGGAAACCATTTTTAAAAAGGGGCGAGAAGTAAAAAAATACCTCTATGTTTCATTTTAAAAATCTGAGGACACCTTTAAAATATATATTTAAGATATAAATCCAATTCAAACATCAAAGTTCAAACTTACTGCCCAAATACCAAAATTTGTCCTACATTTGCAATAGCCAAAACCTATAAATAACCAAAATACCAGCATATGGTAAATAGTTGAAGTATTTTAGATGTCAATACAATGAAAGAATACTCAGCAATGAAAGAAACAGACTACTTGTGTAAGTAAAAATACAAATCAATGTAAAACATTTGTACCTCTAAAAGAAGCCAGCAAAATAGGGTACATATGGATGATTGCAATTAAGTCAATCTCTAGAAAAACAAAATTAAATCTGTGGTGATAAAATACAAATCACACATTGACTGGCACTGAGATTTGGGTATAGGCATTGACTGGGACAAGGCATGAGAAAACTGTTACAGATGGCTGAAATATTCAAAATTATTATCCTGAAAATGTTACAATTCTTTACAGAATTACATGAAGATACGCATTTTTCAAAAAATCTACGGCATTAAAAGTGTGTATTTTATTTCACGTATATTAAAAAGCTTGATTAAAAAAGCATAACATGCCACACACACACACAGAAACATGCATCAAAATAGCTAAACTAAAAAGAAATTAAAATACAAAGAACAAGATTCTCACAGATTGATGATAAAGGTAGAAATTAGTACATCAACTTTACACTGTTTGGATATATCTAATGAAGCTAAATATATGCGTACTCTCTGGCTCAATGTTTACACTCCCAAATATATAATCAACAGAAGTGAGATCATACATTCACCAAAATACATGGAAAAGAATGTTTATTGTACCACTAACTATATTCACCAAAATCTAGAAACAAGCCAATTGCATGTCAACTGTGGAAAGAATAAATGCATCATGGCGTATTCAATGAAATTTAGTACTGTATAACAATTAGAATAAACAACCTGCAACTCTACTCCACAGCATATATGTATATTATAAACTTAATGATGCCTATTTTTAAAAAGACAGAAATAAAATAACAATATATATTCTACTTCATATAAAGCTCGAAAACTATTTTATAACAGGCTGAATAATTGTTACACACAGCAGGGTAATAATAACTGCAGGTGAGCACACAGGCAATTTTTGTATGTTGCTTCTGAGCTGAATTTATACAGCTGAATACACTGAATGGAGTGTATTTGTTTTTGGATAATTCATAGAAATATACAATTACTAATTGTGCACTTTCTATATGTATATTATAATTTACAGTTCAATAAAAACTTTGCTAAAACAAACTAGCAGTGCTTCACACATTCAAAGGGAGGTGAGACTAGTGTATATCACTGTTTTTTGAGAAACTAGTCTGTCTTACCAAGTGAACCTTCTTGAAGTCTGTATTTCCAGAATTATTTGAAGAAAACTTAATTCATTCCAGAAAAGTGTTTCATAGCATGATATTTGGAAACATTCTATGTTAAAGTACATTTGTTTATAGTCTGCAGAATTTTAATTAGTATCTAATAGTTAATATGAACTTATATTTTAAATAGATAATGCATTTATTACGGAAAATATTATTTTCTAGAGAATGCCTGGAAATATATATTATAAGCAGCTGCTGTAAAGCATTTTTCTATTGTCTGGGCTTAGTAGCCTGTATAAGCATAAACACCATAAATTCCATTCAGAATGTCTGTCACATTACTCTCTAAATATGATGATATATTTTGCTTTATTGTTATGATTAGTGTTAAAAAATAGATGATATTATTTTAGATGAAAAAAATCTACTTTAGGGTTAAATACCAACTGTATCTAATAAGGTGTTTTTCAGTGAACTTCAAGAATAGGCTTTCCCTAGTAACCAGTTCTTAAGATCACACAGAAGATGGCATACCTGGCAAAGGAAGGCCAGACATTCCTGTTCATAGTGAACATAGCTGTGATTAAAGTATTTCTCTTAAATAGAATTATGATGAATAAATAGAAGGGAATCTTTTATTCAGTTACAATGGAAATTTAATCTATGAGAATCTGGAAAATTATTATCTTTCAGAGCTGTTTGAATTATACTGATAAATGAAGTAAAATCATTTTTAATTGAAAAGATCTTTGAAAGCTAGGAATGAAACCAATTTGCTAACCATTATTTATACTAGTGTTTACCATAAACCAGTACATTCTACCTTTAAAAGTGAATAGTGCATAACCATTTAAACAATTTTTTAAAAAATAAACAGAGATGGGGTTCTCTGTTGTCCAGGCCAGAGCACAATCATTGTTTGCTGCAGCCTTGAACCCCTGGGCTCAAGTGAGCCTCCCATATTAGTTTCTCAAGTAGTTGGGACAACAGGCATATATCACCATGCCTGTATGAAACAATTTTATTAACAAAAATTACTTTAAATAACTAAGCATATCTACTTGAATATGTCAGGGGTTTTTTTATTTAAAAAATCTTCACAAAAATTTAGAGATAATTGTGACCTGGATAATTAAAATAAAACAAACAAACTAATTGTCTCCTTTACTTTACTTTGTATATGGCAAAGTAAAAAATATTTTGGTTTACTCAGTGACTTTCCAGAAAATCCCAATATATTTTGAATGCAAATGATATTTTAACACTTTTATTTATCAAAATTTGAGACTTGAATATAAACAACACAAAGTAAATGTCATCAGAACTGACTTTTTACAGAAAAAAACTAAAATTAGCTAACCTAGCTACTTCATAAATCAATATACTAATATGACATTTAACATAAACATATCAGAAGTTAGCATTGAACCATTAATAATTTTTCTCTTCATGCAGTGAAGCATCCTGGTTGTTTTACTTCAAATTGTTTAGAAGACAAAACATAAAACCGCAGTAATTGACACAAAAATTGAACATATTCATAAGGGGAAATAACGTTTTTGTTTTTTGAACTATTTTTCAGAACTGTGAAAATTAATACTAGCAAATACTTCTTTTAATTTCTAATAGAATCAAAACCAATAAAGTACTTATAAATTTAACAAAGAAGTACAAGATATGTATACCAAGAACTATGAAACATTGTTGAACAAAATTAAAGAAAATTTAGGTAAATGGAAAGTCATATTGACTTAATGCAGTTGAAAACAGTATTGTTTAGATGGTGATATAGCCTCCCCTTACTTAAAACCAAATGTATTCTCATATCATACATAAAAGCGTGAAAATATAAGAACAAATATTTCTTAGCTTTGCTAATCGCACAATTATTGGAGAAATCTAATTTGTCCTATGATTTACATTAACTAGTAATAGGATCTCAAGGCTTTCCCCATATAGGTAAACTCAAATTTAAATACTTGAATTTTCGCATCAACGTTCATCAGGGATATTGGCCTGAAGTTTTGTTTTCTAGTTATGTCACTGCCAGGTTTTGGTGTTCAAGATGATACTGGCCTCACAAAATGAGCTAAGTATAAGTCTCTTCTTTTCAATTCTTTGGAATAGTTTCAGAAAAATGGTACTAACTCCTCTTCATACCTCTGCTTAAATGTTGTTGTAAATCTGTCTGCCTGGGCTTTTCTTTGGTTGGTAGGCCATTTATTACTGCCACAATTTCAGGACTTGTTATTGGTCTACTCAGGGATTCAACTTCTTCCTGGTTTAGTCTTGGGAGGGTGTATACATCCAGGAATTTATCCACTTCTCCTAGATTTTCTAGTTTATTTGTGTAGAGGTGTTTATAGTATTCTCTTATGGTTATTTATATTTCTGTGGGGTCAGTAGTGATATTCCCTTTATCATTTTTTATTGTGTCTATTTGATTCTTCTCTTTTCTTCTTTATTAGTCTAGGTAGTGGTCTATTTATTTATTTATTTATTTATTTATTTATTTATTTATTTATTTATTTTTTCAAAAAAAACGGCTCATGGATTCATTGATTTTTTTTTTTTTGAAGGCTTTTTCATGTCTCCATCTCCTTCAGTTCTGCCCTCATCTGTGTTATTTCTTGTCTTCTGCTAGCTTTTGGATTTGTTTGCTCTTGCTTCTCCTGTTCTTTTTGTTGTGATGTTAGGGTGTCAATTTGAGATTTTTCTAGCTTTCTTATGTGGGTATTCAGTGCTATAAATTTTCCTCTTAACGCTGCTTTAGCTGTCTCCCAGAGATTCTGGTACCTTGTCTCTTTGTTCTCATTGCTTTCAAAGAACTTCTTGATTTCTGCCTTAATGTCATTATTTACCCAGGAGTCATTTACAAGCAAGTTATTCAATTTCCTTGTAACTGTGTGGTTTTGAGTGAGTTTCTTAATCTTGAGTTCTATTTTGATTGCACTGTGGTTTGAGAGACTGTTATGATTTTGGTTCTTTTATACTTGTTGAGGATTGTATTACTTCTAATTATGTGAATAATTTTAGAGTAACTGCCATATGTCACTGAGAAGGCAGTATATGTTGTTGTTTTGGGGCAGTATATGTTGTTGTGTTCTGTATATGTCTCAGTTCCACTAGATCCAGAGCTGAGTTCAAGTCCTGAATATCCTTGATAATTTTCTGTCTTGACAATTTGTCAAATATTGACAGTGGGATGTTAAAATCTCCCTCTATTATTGTGTGGGAGTCTAACTCTATTTGTAGGTCTCTAAGAACTTGTTATATGAATCTGGTGCTCCAGTATTGGGTGCATATATATTTAGGAGTGTTAGCTCTTCTTGCTGAATTCATCCCTTTACCATTATGGAATGCCTTTCTTTGTCTTTCTTGATCTTTGTTGGTTTAAAGTCTGTTTTGTCAGAAAGCAGGATTGCAAACTCTGCTTTTTTCTGCTTTCCATTTGCTTGGTAGATCTTCCTCCATCCCTTTGTTTTGAGCTTATGTGTATCTTTGCACGTGAGATGGGTTTCTTGAATATAGCACACTGATGGGCCTTGACTCTTTATCCAACTTGCCACTCTGTGTCTTTTAATTAGGGCATTCAGCCCATTTACATTTAAGGTTATGTGTGTATTTTATCCTGAAATCATGCTATCTGGTTATTTTGCACACTAGTTGATGCAGTTTCTTCATAGTGTCGTTGGTCCTTGTACTTCAGTGTGTTTTTGCCATGGTTAGTACCAGTTTTTTCTTTCCATATTTAGTGTTTCCTTCTGCTCTGTTGCAAGGCAGCACTGGTGGTGACGGATTCCCTCAGCATTTGCTTGTCTGAAAAGGATTTTATATCTCCTGTCCTTATGAAACTTAGTTTGTCTGGATATGCAGTGCTTGGTTGGAAATTCTTTTCTTTAAGAATGCTGAATATTGGTCCCCACTCTCTTCTGGCTTGTAAGGTTTCTGCTGAGAGGTCCACTGTTAGTCTGAATAGCTTCCCTTTGTAGGTAACCTGGCCTTTCTCTCTGGCTGACCTTAACATTTTTTTTCCTTCATGTCGACTTTAGAGAAGTTGATGATTACGTGTCTTTGGGTTGGTCTTCTTGTGGAGCACCTTACTATGGTTATCTAGATTTCCTGAATTTGAATGTTATTCTGTCTTTCTAGCTTGAGGAACTTCTGGATGATATCCTGAAGTGTGTATTCCAACTTGGTTTCCCTCTCCCTATCTTTTTCAGGTACTCCAATCGGTTGTAAATTCAGTCTTTTTACACAGTCCCATAGTTCTCGGAGATTTTGTTTGATCCTTTTAATTCTTTTTTCTCTAATCTTGTCTGCCTATCTTATTTCAGTGAGACAGTCTTCCAGTTCTAATATTCATTCTTCTGCTTTATTGATTCACCTATTGATACTAGTGTTTGCATCACAAAGTTGTTATGCTGTGTTTTTCAGCCCCATTATGTCATTTGTGTTCCTCTCTAAGCCAGTTATTTCTAGTTAGCAGCTCCGGTAACCTTTTATCATGGTTCTTAGCTTGTTTGCATTGGGTTAGAACATGCTCCTTTACCTTAGAAAAGTTTGTTATTACCCATCTTCTGAAGCCTACTTCTGTCAATTTGTCTATCTCATCCTCCTTTCAGTTCTGTACCCTTGCTGGAGAGGTGGTGTGATCATTTGGAAGAGAAGAGGCACTCTGGCCTTTTGTGGTTTGAGCATTTTTTTCATTGATTCTTTCTCATGTTCATGAGTTTGTCTTGTTTCAATCTTTGAAGCTGCTGACCTTTGGATAGGGTTTCTGTAGGGACTTTGTTGATGCTGTTGTTGTTGCTTTCTGTTTGTTTATTTGTTTTTCAACAGTCAGGTCCACCTTCTCTAAGGCTGCTGCAGTTTGCTGGGGGTTCCCTTCAGGCCCTATTCATCTGTGTCCCTCCTGCACCTGGGGACGTCCCCTGAGGAGGCTGAAGAACAGAAAAGATGGATGCCTCCTTCATCCTCTGGGATCTCTGTCCTCCAGGGGCACTGACCTGATGCCAGTAGGAACGCTCCTGTATAAGGTGTCTGGTGACCCCTGATAGAGCGTCTCACTCATTCAGGGGGCATGGGATCCAGGACCTGCTTTAGAAAGCACTCTGGCTGTCCCTGGGTGAAGGGGGTGTGCTGCACTGGGGGAAATCTGCTCATCTGGGCTGCCTGGATTGCTCAGTGCTAGCAGGGGGAAAGACTAAGTCTGCTGGTCCGTGATCATGGCCACCCCTCTCCGTAGGGGCTCAGGCCCAGGGAGATAAGAATTCTGTCCCTATTCCCCTGGCTGGACTTGCTGGAGCTCCTGCAGGGAGGCCTCAACCAGTGTGGAAGTTTGGGTTAGGGTCCGGCCTGAGGAGGAAGTCTGACCACAGTCCACCACAGCCAGTGTGCTATGTTGTGTGGAGTACCTCTTGGGATTAAGCTGTCCAGTCTCCTCAGCACCAGCAGGGAATAAAACAGCCACCTGGAGCTGTAGTGATGGGTGCTGCCCTTCTCTCCTAAGAGTTCAGTATCTTAGGCAGCTAGCAGCCGCAGTGATGGCTGCCATCCCTCCCCCCAACATGCTCAGTTTTCTTATGCAGCTGGCAGTAGCAGTAATGATGGTTGCCCCTCCTGGACAATTGGTAGCCTTAGGCAGAATCCAGCCAAGTGGCTTTTGAGAATCTGTGTGGCTCTGGGGTGGGGATTCAAGGCCCTGGTTGTATGGGCTCATGAGTGGGATCTCCTGATTTGTGGGTTGCATAGATCCATGGAAAAAGCACTTTTTCCCAGTCTCGGCAGTACCCTCACTCACCACCTCCCTTGGCTGGGGATGGGAGCTCCCCTTGCCCCACGTGGCTCTCAGGTGGACCGACATACCACCCTGATTTTCGTGTTTTTTGTGGGTCACACCAACTGCCTAATCAGTCCTTATGATAGAAGCTGGATACCTCGGTTGCTGGTGCAGGATTTGCATGCTGCTTTGGTTGTTCTCAGTGCAAGCCTCCAACCACAGCAGCTTCTAGTCTCCCATCTTGGCCCCACCTCTAAAATATTTTTGATTATGGCATAAATCTGTGTTAGTTCATTCTCAAGCTGCTAATAAAGACATACCTGAGACTGGATAATTTATAAAGGAAAGAGGTTTAACTGACTTACACTTTAGCATGGCTAGGGAGGCCTCAGGAAACGTACAATCCTGGTGGAAGGGGAAGCAAACACATGTCCTTCCTCACATGATGTCAGGAAGGAGAAGCATAAAAGACATGGGGAAAGCCCCTTATAAAGCCATCAGATCTTCTGAGAACTTACTCACTATCACAAGAATAGCATGAGGGAAATCACCACATGATTCAATTACCTCCCATCTGGTCCCTCCCATGACACTTCGGGATTGTGGGAACTACAATTCAAGGTGAGATCTGAGTGGAGATACACCCAAACCATATCAAAATTTAATCTTGTCACGAGGCTTTTTTATATATCACATTTTATCTAATATATTTTCATCAATGAAACTGGCATATTATTCTCTTTTCTCAAAATATACTTGCCAAGTTTTTATATCAAGTTAGCTCTGGAATCATAAAACAAATCAAGGAGAGTTTTATATTTTCCACTTCTTTGGATATATTTGCATAACATTAACAATAATTAATTCTTACTTCATTGTACAATTTATCAGTAAAGCCATCTGGGTCTGATATTTTCTTCAAGGAATATTTTCATTAAATATTTGATTTTATAATAAACAGGCTTATTATATTTTGTTTCAATCTTATTTTTTAATAATATGTTTATTTAATCTAAATTTTCAAAGATATTGGCTCAATTTTTCTCTAATATTGTTTTTCTGTCTTTTCACTATGAAGAAGATATGTAGTAACATCTTTTTTTCTTCTTGATATTACTCAATGCTTGCTCTTTTCAGTTGCCAATCTCATTAATTTTATTAGTTTTTTGAATATACCAACTTTTGGCCTTTTTACTCTATTTTATTGTTATATTCCCTTTTATTAATATCTGACCTTGTTTTTATTATTTCTTTTATTCTATTATTCTATTACATTTTTCCACTATTCTTTTTGGGGGTTAATTTTGCTCTTTATTACTACCTTCAGGGAAGGATGATTGGTTGAATTATTTTTAGCCTATTTTTGCAATCTGTGTATTTAAGGCTATACATTTTCCTACAAGAATATCTTTAGAAGATATAATAAGCCATATTTTTTAATGTAACTATTATCAGGTCAGGATATTTTTTAATTCTCATCATTATTTCTTCACTGTACATGAGTTTCATGGCCTTGTGCTTTTCATCATCTTTTGAAAACTCTCACCATTATCTCTTTGGGTATTTTTACCTTCTCTTCTTTCTTTAACTCCATATACACTTGATCTCTAGGTCTCTTTTCAATATTACCTATATTTATTCTGTTCTTTTTTGTATTTTCATTATTCTGTGATTTTGAAGTTTTATGATTATTTTCTTGTACTATTTTCAAGTTTAGTACATTCTTCTTGGTGAACTCTAATTAGCTGTCAAACACCTTCATTCAAGTTTTAATTTTTCTGTTGTAGAATTTTGGTTTGCTCTTTAGGAGCTTCCAGTCCTCTATGAGCTTTTTCAGTATTTTATATTCTTACACATACTAATAAGATGTACTGAAGCTTCTGTCTCGTGAGTTTGTTTTCTTGCTCTATAAATTTCTTTTATCTGTGGTTTCTCTTTGTTTTAAATGCATATGGTCCTTTTTGGGGGGGGGCAGGGTTGATTAATTTTCATATATGTACAAAAATTAAAGAAAAAAACCCTGAGGTCTGGATAATATTTTTATTTGAGAATTTACATTTATATCTTAGAAGCTGCTTAAGTAACTGAAGCTTCATATCAGTCTCTCCATCAACTTTACTTTTGGTTTTTCTTTGCCACTACATTGTGGCCTCTCATGTTCCCTGCTCAAAGTACACAGTTTCATAATTTTTCTGTATTTGCAGTCTAACTGTATTCCTCCTATTCCTACAAGACACTCCAAAGTTTCAACTAGATTCTTAACCTCTGATCAATCAGTTTATTTTGGAAATAAAAGATTCCCATACAAGAAAGACAGACTCAATGCTAGGCTCACCCTTATAAATTTATATGTTAGTCTCAAATCTTGTCATCTTTGCTGCTTTCTTAACTCTCAGATTCTTTGCATCAATATTTTAACAATCTTGGTCAGCTTTTCTGGTTGTTGTCAGTGAGAATTTTTTATTGAAATCAACAAGTACACTAACCCTATATAGCAGAATCCCTGAATCCCCTATTTTAGCTACATTTCTCTTTTTTTTTCAATCCAGGTGAGGTTACATATCTAAAGAGTTGTATGAAGAACGGATATGTGTAACTTCTAGCCCCTGTATTGAAGTAAGAATGTTCTTATCTTTTTTATTCTTTCCTCCTAAAATCTAGGCAGGGCAGTAACACAGCTTTGGCCATGCACATGGGGAAAGCACCCTTAACTGATACTGTGAAGAAACAACATAGAAGAAAACCGTGCCTTATTTGACCTTATAAAACATAATCTGATTGCTCATCTCTAGACTACAATGTGAGTAGGCAATGCAATTGTATAGATTTACAATAGTACATGTTGAGATGTTCTCTTTACAACAGCATGGTCTTTAATCAAATAAATACAACATCCAGATAGAATGCTGAGTAGCGGACTGAGTATCTTCCTGGAGTTCACAAAAGAGGTCTGAACTGGAGATAGAAATGCAAGAACCATCATATCTAGAGCTCATTTAATGCCATAATGCTGAATGATATAACATATACTACATCATTCTTGTATATGTATCTACATACAGAAGAAAACCAGTCATTCATCCATGGGACATATAAAAGTTGAGTTGAGTACAAATAAGCACAAAGGTTTGAGAAGACGAGGCATTTGAGATCAAAGGAGACACAAGACTCAGGATATCTCAGTATCCAAAGGAAGAAGTTTAAAAAAGGGGGGTACGTCAACAATATCAAATGTTGCCGAAAAACTGCATAAAAATAAATCATACATTTCACATGGTGATCATTACTGATATTGTTATGTGCTGTTTGTTTTAACAAAACGGTAGCCTGCAAACCTGATGGGCATTGATTAATAAAAGTATAAGAATAAGGAAAATGGAGAAAGCGATTAGCTGTCAATATTCTTTTGAAGAGTTTTAGTGCTAATGTGAGCAGAGGGACAGGACAGGTCTTGGAAAAGGAGATGGTTTTAAAGAATATTTTCCATTAAATACAGCTGACATCATGTTCTGTAAACTGATGGGGATAACACACACAAAAAAGGAAAAGTTGAGGGGTAGACTTTGGTTAGATAGGAAAGGTTCATTGTTTTAACAGAAGGAAAATAAAGTGTATGAATAGCAGATGGAGATATATTGTAGACATAATAATGAAGACATAGAAAAATATTTTATGATTATTGTTACTCTTAGAAAATCAAGAATAAAGGTAAATATTTGAGATAAAGCAGGGAGGAATAGATGTTGGAGTTTGGAGAAGAATGGGGAAAATATTAAAGAGTAAAATAGGAGATTAAAACAACTGAGAAACTAAAGAATACACACAAGCTTCTAGGCTTTTAGACTACTTGAAGTTATATGGGCAGGAACTTATAGTAAAACAAACCAACATTTTATATATTTTCCCTAGATAGAATTTGAGAGGAATAATAGATTTAATCAGGTTAGGAATTTTGCCAGTTTAGTAGAATGTTTGGAGGAAGGGACAAAGAAGCTGTTGATAGACTCAATATAATGATGGACAACAGAATCTAAGCCAGGATTTTTTTAAAAGCAGGGATTTGAGGAGAATCAGGAAGACTAAAAAGTGGCGTATCCAAGATTGGACATCCTGATCGAATCAAGAAATGACTGGATTCAGAGTCTTGGAACCAGATAAGATAAACGAGAAAAATAAAAGGCAGTGGTTAGAAAGGATAATCTGCAACAGTGCATGCAAATGTCAAATGTAACATGAGATTCAACTTTCAATTTATTTTTAGTGATGTATACTCATTATTAGTATTTCCAACAGATTGATTGATGGCCTAGGTTTGGGGTGTTCTGGTAAAGTTTTTATCTTCTGTTTTATTTCTTAAAGTATTTTAATTGACATATGAAAATCGTAAAACATATGACTTCCAAATAGATGGCATCTTCACAGAGAAATCTTTTTCAATATTTATTTTTATATAAAGAAAAACTGGTTCAATTTTTAAACATAATTTTCATATATTTAACTGTGATTTTCATTCAGATTTTGTTCTTCCTTTTCTCTTTAGAAACTTCACAATTTATATTTCACATATACAGGAAGTTCTTTTTCAACTGACTATGATTTTTCATGTAAATTAATCATATGAGTTATTATTATTTGTATTATTATACAAAGGAATGATACAATTCCTTTGAATATAGCTTTTTGTTCACTCTGGATTTTTTATGATCTGACTTCTGCAATGTTATGATCTTTGAATTTGTTCTTATAATAAGCTTGATAAAAATAATATACATTTATGATAATATATAAATAATGAAGTATGCTAATCAAGATGTCCATAGGCTTTTATTTCTTTATTTTATTTATAAGAATAATAATGTGGAATTTCTGTCTCACGAAATGACTCAGCCTACTCCTGAAATACTATTATTCAGTCATTGTAAGACACTTTGTCACAGCATGCTTGCATTCATATATCATATTACATTTTATATGAAAATTGTAATCAAGCCATTGGTATTAAAGAGTTGCTCAGATTAGACATGCAAAATATGCTTCAGATTATAAAACTCCTTCTTGAAAAGACTGGACCAGAGACAGGCTGTTCTCTTCAGTACCTTTCCTTATGCTTTTAAAGTTTAGATATCTAGCCAGTAATAAAGTTCTATGTCTTCTCAAAAGAGACTCTTCAGTAACTTAATAGATTAGTGATGGGATTTAAAGCTACCTGGTACTTTGCCTTTAATGCTATTCTTTCCATTTTACTTCATATCTCTGAAATTGCTTCCTACACCCATCAGCATGTCAATTAACTTTTCTATTTCTACTCTGTTTAGGTGTATTATTGAGTTTTATGTTCCCTTCTAATTATAAACAGCATGATTAGTACAAATTTCCCATTTTACATAGTCTCTAAATTATAGCTGCAATTAAAATAAAAATGCTCATTTTTAAGGAATCTTGAGGTAATGTATGTAAGGGTGAAAGATAACAGGATTAGTGACAAAAGAGTAGAAAATATGTGTTTCCGGGCTCAGGAAAATGTGATCTAGCTATAAGGGTTTACCTTGCCATGTTCTAATGCAAGCACATTAAGTGGAAATCAATTATAGTGAATGCTGTATGGGGTGTATGTGTGTTGTGGGGGGCAGTGTGGTGGTGGGTCATTATCAAACAGAAGAATTGTGTAGGCTGACTAGATTTGACCTTTAATCTCAACATAAGCTTCCCATATGATTAAACACATCCACTTTTCCGATTTTTTTTGTAATGGATTGTCAGGTCTTTTTCCTTCTTGTTATTTTTATCCCAAGAATGTCATTTTATCTTCTTCAATTACATTCACATTTTAACTTATATTTTATTATTGCTCTATCTTTTTGAAGTAAAATATATTTCCAGCTTCGATGGCAACTGTACATTTCATTACCATCCTTCTAAACTTTTGAACCATAACAATTGTGAAGTGTTAATACAGCATCACCTATAAATGATCTGAAACTATTATTTGGAGATATACCTTTTTGTTATGAGCTCAAATCCATTTGACAAGCCAATTAAATAATAATGTAAAATTCAAGTAGTTTTTCACAAATAAATGTAAAAGTTATTGGAGCAATATCTTAAAATTGATTAGTCCATGACTGATTACTTCTTTGTTCAATTTGTATAATATTCTCTTGGTTGTTATTTAACTAGATTCATAATAGTATCCTTTATTATCATTTTAATGCTTTTCTAATTTGGGATAAGCTTTTAAATTTCATCTTAAATAATTTAACTAAATTATATGTAAGAATCTCGTCAGCATGTCCTTGTTATGTACATGAGGTAAATGTCCCCCCAAGTTATCTTTCTTAGCATTGTATCTTCATGTATCTTAGCATTATGTTTTTAAAATAATATTATTCTATTTCAAAAAATATAGTAAATTTCTTAACTATGTCCATTTAAAAGTTTACCCCTACTAACTATGATTAAAATTTTCTGTTTTATGGGAGGCTGAGGCAGGCGGATCACGAGGTCAGGAGATCGACACCATCCTGGCTAACATGGCGAAACCCCGTTTCTACTAAAAACACAACACCAACATGGCACATGTATACGTATGTAACTAACCTGCACGTTGTGCGCATGTACCCTAAAACTTAAAGTATAACTAAAAAAAAAAAAAAAAGAAAAAGAAAGAAAAAAAACACAAAGCTTTGGTAACAACAACAACAAAAATACAAAAAATTAGCCAGGCATGGTGGCGGGTGCCTGTAAGTCCCAGTTACTTGGGAAGCTGAGGCAGGAGAATTGCGTGAACCTGGGAGGCGGAGTTTGCAGTGAGCCGAGATTGCTCCACTGCACTCCAGCCTGGGTGACAGAGACAGACTCCATCTCAAAAAAGAAAAAAAAAAAAATTCTGTTTTAACTACTAACTGAAGTACAAAGCAACACTTACGGGTATGAGACTATTCTCTAATAAAATTCATGCTTTTAACATCTGTTAGTTGTTACATGCCAATAGTTGTGTCTATTCCTGAAATGGATCTTATGAGGCACGGTGTGATTATTCAGTTCAAACTAATATTCTGTAGCTGCCTTAAACATAAGTGTGAAAATGAAGAGAATATGGATTTTAAGGCAAACCTAGTTGAGTTCCTAGAAATGACCTATAAAGTCAAGAAGCTGGATAACTTTCTGACATATTTAGTGTGAATGAAGAGACTGAGAGTTTGGGAAATTAAGTATTACTATTCAGTCTTATTTTCCACTAAATTTGCTTTTTAACTGTCAAGAATCCAGAACCTTTATCTCCACATTGAAGAATCTGCAACTGGAAACCAAGAAACAGTGCATTTCAGGCTGTAGTTTACGGCAGAGAAGGCAATCCCTCTCAATGAGCCGATATTTAAAGAAATTATAACCACTACACGGAAAATGTCCATATTTCAGTTGACCTGTAATACAAGTTAAATCATACTGAATTTTTTAAAAGTAATTACGAATGATTTCTTATTTCCACAGCAAACATTTATAGTTAGTGCCAAATAAGGATAGTTTGAATTAAAAATGAACAGAATGTACAGAAGAGAGAATGAAGAAGTCAGCAGCATTTGTCAGATTGCTCTAAACTCATTGCCTAAAACAGAAACCGAAAATATCACTGATGGCAGTGAAATGACTGAAAGGGAAGCACAAGTCGATGTTGTATTTTTAAAAGCCGTCACTTATTCAAAGCTAGAATTCAAAAATTAAAGGTGATTTTTCATTTGGAAATTAATGGCAGAAAAAAATTCAGATATTCTGCTTGTAAGAAGCAGAAAGATCAAAAAGTCAGAGGACACAAATCTCCTCCTCCCAGAAACAGAGAAAAACAGACACATACACATTCACACATTGAAAAGACTGTATTTTGCTACTTGAGGAACAGAGTGCCCTTCAGCTAAGAATGTGGTAGGTTGCTCTAAATTCTCACATGCACACACACATAGGTGACTAAGTATATATAATACCGCTACAACAGGAAATTAGAGTAAAAACACATTACTTGTTGATAATTATTTCCCCTAAAACATTATAAAGCAAAATTAAATTGCATTTAAATATTACAAAATAAAATACATATCGCATATTTGAGAGTGTTTAAAAACCATGTTTCAGGAGTTCTAAAATTAAAAATATAAACAGACAAAAATATGACATGAAAAGAGACTTGATTAAAATCAGAAAAGATATGAAAGGAAATCAGAATATTCCTGAGAAACAAAAATTAGGGAGCTATAAACCACAAGGCACCTTAGTAAGGAATATTTCTAAAGGGGTAGAAAAGCAATAAAGACATGAACACGAGATAAAGAGCATTGCAAATGTTTCAGAAAGAAAACTATCAAAAGAGAAAAAAAGGCAAAATGAAAATATAAAGAAAATTTGAGTTTCTGAAAAATATTTTTAAAGTGTGAAATAGGAGTTGTTTTTAAAAAATATAATTTTAAAAAAGCTTTCTTTAAATAAAAAGGGAAAATCTTGATATTGAGAGTACCCACAAGATGCTTGACATTTACACAGAATGATCAATTTTCTGTTGTTGATGAGACAGGGTCCCACTCTGTCACTCCGTCTGAAGTACAGTGGTGTGATCTTGGCCAAATTTATATAAATTTTGGTAAAATGATTTTCCTTCAAAGATAAAGACAAATAGTGTAGTGCTACCAGGCAAAAAGAAGCAGTATTTTTTTTTTAAGTCCAAAACAATTAGACTGGCATCAGAGCTCTCAAAAACAACATGAACAGCAGAGGAAACATAGAATTAAAAAAATCAAGAAAACTAGGTATAGACAAAGCATTTTATACCCATCCAAGCTCTCCATTAAGTATCAAAGCTATAGATAAATAATCAAAGATCTCAGAGAATTTACCACACTTAAACTCTTCTTGAGGGCTAGAGGAAAATCATCCAATTACAAAAAGACAGAAAATACAAGCAAAGGATTGATGGGGAGTATTTAACGTTTTTAATATTTGATCTAAGACTGAAACAAATTTGGGACAAAAGAGTAAGAATCGTGTGCAAATGTTGCATATTTTGACCAACTATAAATAATGGACATAGACAGGAAAGATGATAAGGAAATATAAAAGTAGAATTAGTTTTTTGACTGTTGAATAGATAAAATATAGTAGTCAAATAATTCCAACAATACTACAGAAAATTAGCAAACCAGATAGTAAGCAGCATAATAAGAAAAGCATGGTAAAAACATGTCTGAGTACAATGGTAAATAGTAGAACAAAATACAAGTAAATAGTAGAACAAAATGGTAAATAGTAGAACAAAATATAAGTATTTCTTAAAAGGTTAAATGAAGAACAATGAAAATACATCACGGGGACAAGGAAACATGGAAAATATAGTGCACCATCTATGATGATAAAGAGTAAGACAAAACTGAGACCAATTCTATCAGAGGCATCGATTAACATGCAAGCCGCTTAACAAGAAAAGTATTTGCAATTTTGTTCACAAAGCAAGATTCAACTATCTGCTTTGTACGAGACATAACTGTAGATCAAAGCAATTAAAAGGAAGCTGAGGCCAGGCGCAGAGACTCACACCTGCAATCCCAGCATTTTGGGAGGCTGAGGTGGGAGAATCATGAGGTCAGGATTTCAAGACCATCTTGGCCAACATGGTGAATCCCCGTCTCTACTAAAAACACAAAACAAACAAACAAAAAATTATCTGGATGTAGTAGCAGGAGCCTGTAATCCCAGCTACTTGAGAGGCTGAGGCAGGAGAATCGCTTGAACCTGGGAAGAGGAGTTGTAGTGAGCTGAGATTGCGCTGCTGCACTCCAGCCAGGGCAACAGAGACTTCATCTCAAAAAAAAAAAAAAAAAAAAAAAACAGAAAAAAAAGGGGGCTGAAAGTAAAGGGATCACCAAGGATGTACCAGGGGAATTGAAGCCATCAAGATGCAGGGTTAGTCATCTTCTACCAGATAAAATGGAGTTCAAATGAAAATGTAACTTACGACAAAGAACAGTTTTTTCTAAATATTTGTTTTATTTAATTTGCAAATAAAATGTAGATATTTATGGTATGTGACATCATGTTTTGAAATATGTATATATTGTACATTGGCGACATTAAACTAATTAACATATGCATTACCTCACATACTTATCGTTTTTATCATTGTGTGATATGAATGCTTAAAATCTATTCTCTTAGTGATATTCAAGTATACGTATTTATTAACTATAGTTACAATGTTGTACAATGGATATCTTAAACTTATTCTTTCTCTTTAACTAATTTTTTTTAAGGCTAAGAGTGACAATTCACAATTTAGATAAACATCCTTGCACCAAATAGCAGAGTACTCACCTCTGAGAAGCAAAAGGAAATTCAAGCACTCTCAGTAAGACACAGAAGACATAAGTAATACAAATAAATCATATCTCATGAATATGTATCAAATTTTATTCTTCTATATTACATAATACATCTTAAATGTGGAATCTGTATTCACTGGAGGAAAGATTTAAAAAAAATGATGCTGGGACAACAGGACAAATTTTTGGACAAAACCAAAAGAATTATTAAAACCATGTATCACACCATATAAAAGAATAGTTTCCAAATGGCATCAGGTGCCTAAATATTTTTTTAAATCCCTAAATGTAATAGGTAAATGTAAATCCTAAATGTAAGGGAGAAAAAATTCAGTAGATTTTCCTACAGCATCAATATATGATTTAAAATATTTTATAAACCACTAAAAATAAGAATTTATGCAATAATACTGATATAAATAAAAATAGTAAATAGATAGAAGATATGTGATAGCTACAGACAGAAGATCAACAGATATATAGGAGAAAAGGAAAGTCTTTAGTTTATAGGTAATTTCCAAGTAATAAATATAAAATAAATGATGGAGTCACTAAATCATCATTTGACAACATAATATTTCTTACAGGCACTATCACTAGTGAATGGTTTAATGTTGTTTAAGGTATTAATCATCTATGCATCATGTTCAAAAGAATGATAAAATGAGAATAAATTACCAAAAAGTATCTCCCCACAATATACTTAAAGGGGAAAAAAAAAATAGAAAACTATCCATTGAGAAACCCAGCAGATACTGTGTTGCAGGTTTATTTCCCACTGATTACCAACTCGTTTTAGTCAGGCAAGACAGAACACTTGCACACATAAGTTACATACGGTGGACTTATTATTTAACAGATAAGCAGCAAAGGAGAACAAAAGACCAGGATTCATTGAGAGCATTTTCCCAAAGTTTTTCTGGTGTGACTGTATGCAACCCATTT
This sequence comes from Pongo pygmaeus, assembly GCF_028885625.2. Classification (NCBI taxonomy): domain Eukaryota; kingdom Metazoa; phylum Chordata; class Mammalia; order Primates; family Hominidae; genus Pongo; species Pongo pygmaeus. Next base: position 11,794,339 of record NC_085930.1, on the reverse strand, counting down.
GCACTGCAGCTAAGGAACCTAGGAAAGCATCCTGCCATAGGTTTAAACCCCAGGGTACATGACACACTGGGCTAAAGCACTGAAGGAAGCCCAACCTATTTCTAAAAGAAAAAGCAAGATATTTTTCCAAATTAGAGAAACTTAAAATGCATAGTAACTAATTCACATGTGACCCATGATTGAGTCCTAGTAAATAAGTTTGCTTGTAGTGGGACATCAGGGGGACAATTGATGAAACTGGAATGTCTATAGATTAATTATATTCTATTAATATTAAATTTCTGATTTTGATAACTGCACTGTGACTATGTAAGGCAATGCGTAACTTTCTCATTCTAGAGCATATATGAAGAGAAATAGGGAGGATATTAAAACAAATGAAGTAATAAAATGCTAACATTTGTAAAATGCAGATAAAGGGCATATGGAATATTTTCATATTCTTTTTGCAGCTCTTCCGAAATATGAAAGTATTTCAGCATATGATTATTAAAGGTGCTTTGCAATATTTTAACTTACATTTATTTGTTTATATTTATTTTTTGAAGCATAATATCATAGGGATAAGAGATTAAAGATTGAGAACAAAAGCTTGCGAGATTAATACAGGACATAAAGCACAAAAAATGTTTTAAAAAGTAAAACATTCAGAAATGGAAATGAATTAATTAAAGGAAAAGAAAATGCACAGACAAATGAATTATAAAAGTCAGTTATAGGAGTTTTGGAAGATAGAAAAATATTTTTATTCGCATTATTTTTAACGTGGTAAACCAATGCTAGCGTGAGAGTTACATTACAACCTAAATATAGGCAAAATGTAACTCCAGATTTTTTGCTTATTTCTCTATGTGATTATGCAACAAAAGATACTAAAGTAATTCATATATTCATACAGGAAACTCTTAAACTAGAACCGATGTCCATATTGTTGCAGAAAGTGCACAGATTTGGGAGCCAGACAGATCTGCATTTGAATCTCAGTCTTCCAATTTCAAGCTTTTTGACAAATGTTAGTTCCCTTTTTATAGGAAAGAAAACTGGCTAATTTTGTTGCACTCTGTGAATTTTAAGATGAATTTCAAGAACACAGAAGGAATTTAAATCTGCAGTTTTTAAGAGGCTAGCTAGTTTCATTCAGCTACCTAAATCTTTGCCAGAACATGATCCGTATTTATCTGTATAAAATTTCCCCCCAGAAATTCTGCTTCAATGGATGTGGGTGGATCCAAGAATCTGCATGTTTAACAAGCACCCCCAGATGATCAGATGTAAATTACATTTTATGAATCACTGCTTTAGATGGAGAGGCCTCAAGTTAATGTATTGGGGCTAAGCTTGCTTTAAAATATTAATGCTTTATGAATCCCTTCTGGAAAGTCAGTTTACATATATTTGACTAAGCAGAAAAATATAGAAAGAAAACTTTGATTATTTCTTCTTAATAGCAAGAATTATGTTTAGGGTAGAAGAAACAGCTACTTTTGATCTTTTTATGTATCAGTTATCAAAACAGAAAGGTTTTTCACAATGATTGCCATGTGTATTTTAAATCTCAATAGTGAGACTAAAAACATTCACAGATTGATCTGAAAAGGGAAAGTAACCTGAGGTGTCCAGTGGTTGAAGGAATAACAAAGAAGGAAATAGAGAAAATGAATCATGTCAGTCAAGGTCCTTATAGATACTTAAATTTCACAAATAATTATCTTCAACAATATCTGTAATTAGGGAAGTAGACAATGAAATCAATTGTGTGATATGGTAAAGATGATAGAGATAGACAGACTCATCATTATATAATAGACATTTCTGATGAAAACACCAAATAATATAATCTTACTTGCAAGAATATTTCTAGATTTAACCATTTCTCCCATTTTTTGTCTAATTGAGCATTATCAGGAAATTAAGTCTAAATTTAAATCTAAATTTCTTTACTTTTTTTTCCTTCTAATATTATGACCTGCTACTCCTGGTGAAAGAATATTTACTTATATGATTTTAAAAACACACAAACTGTACAAATTGACAGCAAATGTCAACCAATTACATTAACACCATATCAAATATAATATGACTAGTGACTATGAGGTAATTCATCAGTGCATTTACTGAAGCAACATTCACTCTTCAATAACAATCTAAGTGACATTTTGTGGAAGAGGGTAGCTACCTTCCATGACCACATCTTTGAAAACTCTATCAATTTTTTAGCTGCACTGACAGTAAACTCTGACTCCATTAAATTATACTCTCCTCTTTTTAGATCTACTTTGTGCAAAGGAACAGATAATGTACATTTTCTTGATATAATTTATCTATTTAAGGGACCTACTTTGAAATTGCATGAAAAACATCCTAAAATATAAGGGAAATTATGAAGCATCAAATTAAAAACAATTAAATTTTCAAAATTTATTTATTTTTGGTTAAAAAGCCAATGATTTCATTTTAGTAGATTGAATAGCATAAACAAGGAACTTTTTAATTCAGCAGACAATACCTATTTCGTGAAAGATAAAAAGAAAATGCATCATTTGTGATTGACTATTGAATATTAGCAATTTTCTCTGATAAATTACATCTATCTGCTAAAAGCATTGTACAGTTATTATAACACTTGGTTAGTGCTATGAGTTAGAACTTTATTTTTGGTTTTAAGTCTTAGTGGAGGTAACCAAGAAATTTTCTCTGCTGTAGATCATACTATAAAGATTTGGATATAAAGTTTGCAGTAGTATAGGTTCATAAAACAAAGTTAAACCTTATAAAATATAAGGCAGAAGACAGTACAGCATTTTTAACAGTAATTTTGAAGAAAAATTAATAAATAGACATAATTTAGCTTAATATCCTGCTTAAAGCAATACCACTAATTTTATTATTTAATAAAAACCAAAATAAAATGGACTCCTCTCATGATACATCTATTCAAATTTGAACTTAAAACTTATGTTTAAAATATAACTGTTAAGCCGTATTGTTTTAGGGATAGTAAAGCCTGCTTTCACTGTTTCTGCACTGGTAAATACATTGCCTTATTTCTCATTTTCTCCTAGTTTGACTTTGTAGTCATGCCCTCATTACCATATTCAATTAATTAGTGCAAAAAGGTAATATTCTAGTGCTTAGAACACATGGAGTCGCATTATTGACTCCAAATAAATAGGGCAGGTTCCTAATGCAGGCTGAGCAATCAGAGAACCCCTTTGTGAAAATACTAACACTAAAAATGTGTTGCTTGACCAAAGACCTGCTATAAGGACAAAGAAACAGACAAAGGGAAAAAAATAGAGATAAAAGAAAGAGTGTATCAAAATTAAATGTAAAAGAAAAATTGCATTCATTTTTATCTCACTTTGACCTGACTGAGTGGAATTAGAACAAAAAAAAAAAAACTATTTCTTTAGAAACTTGACATCTCACATCCTGAGAGAAACCTCGATAGCTATTTTGGCTTTGTAATATTTATATTTATCAGATTGTACACCAGCTGCAAAAAAGCATTTCAATCCATGGAATTTTCTGTATGTTCAAAAATGTATTAATTCCTTGCTGAGTTAATGCAATGGAGGTTTTCAAAGAGTGTTTTTCATAGCTTTGTTGAAAAAAATGGCAAACACAAATGTGGCTTATGACTTGAGAATCTTATATTCTGTTCTGCCTTGGCAATAGAGTCCTTTTAGCATGCAACTTGGCAATAAAGCCCTTCTCAAAGACAAATTTTAAAGCATTCCCTTATGTTAGATTTTTAAATATAGCAAAATTCCATTACCTGTAACGGAGTACACATAATCCCCGTAACATCTACAGCAGTAGTGTGATCAGCCACAGCCTGTTTCAGTCATGCTGATTTTCCCCCTTTTCCTCTTGTGACCAACTATTCCACACTTTTCCTGCGTGACTTGAATGAACCTCTCAATCTTGAATAAAATAATAGCAATGGAGCTTCAGGTAATACAGGTACTTCGAAAAGTTTCCTCACTATATCCAATTACAGAATGTCTTGTTCCCTCGTGATATTTTCACTCTGAAATGGGAAGCTGACTAGGAGGATCATGCAACTGTTTGTCCTCCTCTTCTTTGCTGTGTTCTGTGTTCACCCTCTCAATTCTGCAAGCCTCTCCTTTTCTGGCCCTAGGTATGATTTTACCAACAGAACTTTTCTGCTTCTTACCTTTTGATAAGAATCACCTAAAAAAAAAATTCACAGAGAAATTATTGGTAAAATGGTCCAGAAGGAAGCATTAAGCTGACGGGATTGATTATCAGGGAGAATATTGTAGAAATTAAATTCAGGTCTTACAGGACATCAATATACATCTCTCTTTCTTTAGACTGCATTTTTCATTAATATATCCTCCAAGATTCACTCTAATTCTTTGTTATGTTCATATACTTTACATCGTTTTCTCCATTCCTCCTTTTTTGAAATCATATTTTCTCAGATTATTTTATCCTTGTAGAATTTTAAAAGTTCTTGAAATTACTATTTTTTCAGCTTTATTGTGGCATAATTAACAAATTAAAATTGTATAAATTTAAGATGTACAATGTGATGTTTTAATATATGTAAGCATTGTGAAATGATTGACACAACCAAGCTAATTTAGCATATTAATTACCTTACATAGTTATCATTTCCGTGTGTGTGTGTGTGTGTGTGTGTGTGTGGTAAGAAGACGACACCTATTCTCTTAGCAAATTTCAACTGTACATTACATCATTAACTATAGCCACCATGTTGTACATTAAGTTTTCAAAATTTATTCTTTCTACAATTAAAAGTGTGTACCCTTTGACCAATATCTCTTCCACCCCTCAAGCCCCTGGTCACCACCATTTTACTGTTTGTTACAATAAGTTTGACTTTTTTTGTTTTAGGTCCTACATGTAAGTGAGATCATGCAGTACTTGTTTTTTAATGTTTGGCCTATTTTACTTATCACAATCTCCTCCAAATGTGTTCATGTTTTCATGTATGGCAGGATTTCCTTTTTAAGAGCTGAATAATATTCCTTTGTGTAAGCAGAAAGATAGGTAGATGATAGATAGATAGATAGATAGATAGATAGATAGAGAGCTTGAGCTAGAACTATATCACATTTACTTTATCCATTTATCTGTTGTAAGACACGTTGTTTTTATATCTTGGCTATTGTGAATAATACTGCAATGAACATGGGAGGGCTAATATCTATTCAACATAGTGATTTTATTTTTTGTGATATATACCCAGAAGTATCTTGACTTTTTGTTAGTCATCAGAATGATTTTTAATGTTTGTCTATTTAAATTAAATTTCAATTAATGAATTATTTTACTTGGCTCGTGTCTTAAAAAAACTCACTCTACTAGGAGATGAATTCTCTTACCTGGACTAATTTTTTAATATGTTCCTGCTCATCACATAGCAAACCATCTGCCCTAAAAAAACAATTGATTGAATTTTAATTAGTTACAGTATGTGTCTAGCCCTTTATGTGAAAAGTCAACATCATTTATGTTTTGACCCATATATAAAAATTTAGAAATTACATCTTATTAAAAACATATTGACCCTGGTTCTATAGCTAAAATACACATACTTCTGTTAATGTAGAAGTGTAGTTGGGTTTTTAAAATCAAATTCTAAAAATGATCTAACAGAATGTGGTGGCTTATGCCTCTAATCCTAGCATATTGAGAGGTCAAGGGGGAAGGACTGCTTGAGCCAAGAAGTTTGAGATCAACCTGGGCAACACAGTAAGACCTCCATCTCTACAGAAAAATACAAAGTAAAAATATTATCTGGGTGTGGTGGCACATACCTGTAGTCCCAGCTACTTGGGAGGCTGAAGTGGGAGGATCTCTTGAGTCATGATCACACTATCACATTCAAGCCTGGTTGACAAAGGTGTCTCAAAAATAATAAATAAATAAATAAATAAATAAATATAACCCAATGGTAATTTTAAATCATTAGAAATTTATTACTATTCTGATGAACAGCCCATGTTTTATTAAAGACCTTAAAATATACATTGATATTCAGTTGATTTTCATTGACCTTGGCATTTTTCTAATGTTAATGAACTAGTCCTGACTATTTTTGTAATCAAATTCCCTTAATGCGTATTGGCAGGTTTTATCTCACAGATTATATTGTAACAGAATGTTCATGCCTATTAGTTTTATGAAAGCTAATACAGAATAATTAAGCATGTTTAGTAATGCATAACAAAAGACAAATTTCTCTAGAGATTATTTTGTAAGTTCATTCATTTTTCCATTTTTTTTTCTGGAAATACCACCATTATCTCAGTTAGATGAAGGGGAGAATCTTTGGTGGCACAATATCTAGAGTGAATCAACATGGATGAAAATAAAAACAGTACTGATACAGAAGAATATTGTAACATCTCTGAGAATTTTGCCTAAAATTTCTGTGAATACTTCAAAACAAAATAAAACAAAAAAAAAAACAGAATGAGAGGCTGTAAAATTGGCATGATTTAGATACAGATTTAGGTATGATTCATTATTCAATTACTGTAAAAGTGCAGTACTTTTCCAACATGTTGTACAAAACATACAACTTTACAGGGAAGCAGTATATGGCATTAAAAATGTTTCCCTATATTCAAATTAGAGAAAAATAAAGCAGATGATGAGTAGTATAATTCCTTGATTGGGAATGATAACTGTCTAGACAATTCAGAACCAGTGTTGCTGTGAGTTTTAAATAGACATTCAAATGTCAACAAGTGGCAATGCATATTTTAATTATTCAGGCCTTAGCAGACCAAAGGCATATATAAATTCTGGCACGTAAGTATAAGACTGAGACCTTATGTAGCGACAATACATATTTCCAAGTTTTTACTCCCATGGATTAAGAGAAATAAGTTGGAAAGGTAAAAAGTTTCATTGCTTCTCTTTCATTTAAAATATTTGGAGAAAAGCTCAAAGAAATTTGTTATAATTTTCCTTTTTTTTTTTCTTTCAGAATATCATCTTGTAAAAGTGACATTGTATTGTCCTCAAGAACACATCTTGGTTAAGAAATGTTGTTTCTCTCCTATGCTCCCTCAGGCTGAGTGATCTGTTTCTCTCTCTCCTTAAATGGCCTGCATAAATAGGGCTGTCTGGCACTGCATCCAGCTGAAGCAAATTCACAACTGCTCTTGATCGCACAGTAACATTGTTTTTGCTCCATTCATTACTACATTAATTCTTCTGTGTTCTCTTTGGCACTATGAGGGAGAGTGGATCCTTTAGGACACACCTCACACGTAATATTTTGAAAAAGTATCCACATGTTCCTTAAGAGTCTCATTCCATTGACACAGATAGTAGGTTTGACATTAGAAAGTTTCCCACAGTTATAAAAACTTAAATCACATAATCTTTGCTGGAGAATACACACATGCAATAATTCAGACAAGCATATTCTTTAATGATAGGATTATCTGGTTAAAAGTTTTAATATGTACTTGGTCTTTTACTTATTTCCTTTCTCATGTATATTATCTTTCAATTCAGTTTAATCCCATTTCAATCTCCTTTTTATTGAAAAAAATGATATAAAGCTTCTTTTTCTGACAAATTTTGGTATTCCTTTATGTTATCTACAAATCTAATATGAGATGCTTGAATAAAATCATTAGTGAAACCACTGGGAAAAGAAAACAAATATCTTCAAATCCACATAACATTTATATGAAAATACAAAATCATGTGTCAGTCTTCCAGATTAGGTTAACCAAAAAATGTCTGTCTGAAAAATTCATTCTTTTTTTTTCTTATATTAAGCAATGTCATAAGTGCTATTTTAAGCAGGGCCAGGCTTAGGGGGAAAAATATGAAAAAGGTGAAGGTTAGAACTGGACTTCCATAAATGTCAATGCCATCTTCTTTCTAATTCCTGTTGACACTCCACTTTTCATGTTTCTCTTTATTCTTCTCTCCTCTCCATGGTAACATGTATTTTGACTTGACTGAAGTTCTGTGTGTGGCACTAGTTTTGCTTGGCAGGTGTCTTGATTCCCACTCCTGGGTTTTCTTTACTATGATAATAAGAGACCGTTCAGGAGCCTGTGTTAATGAGTAAGGCCCTATCCCAACCCACCATTCCCAACTATCTGTGCCCTGCTTCTCGCTCTTCTCTTTCTTCCTCTCTCATCAGGTTCTAATAGTCTAAAAATACTATTGCAATCTGTTATTGTTGTTTGTAATATATCTCTTCTCACATAGAATATAAACTCTAAGATGAAATATCAGAAGCCACCATTCTCAAGGGCGTGAGGAAGGGCTTTGGACGCAGACAGGCCTAAGTTTAAATGTTGGGTTATATTTCGGAAGTATAAAATTTGATATGATATTTATTCTTTTAGGATATGGTTTCCCATCTATAAAATGATCGATGCACATAATGTCTAACATTGTTTGTTTGTTTGCAGTAGGTACTTGTTAAGTGTCTGTTTAATTTAACAGTAATTTTTTTCAGTGCAATTCCCTGGTGATCCTCTTTTCTCTATGAACCAAATATGGTGAATGGGATTCTTGTTCAAGATTTCAGCCTGTTCATAAGATAACTACGGAAACAATAGCTTGAAGATACCTAGGCCCAAATTGTTAAACATTTGCTATTCACTCTGATAAACATTTTGCTGTTGTGTAATGAAATAATGACCAAAATCTTATTGTGAGTTTATGTGGAAACATTTTTCAAAGATTACACAGTCATGCAGGTAAGTGGCAGAAGCAGAATTCAAATCTACTTCATGTCTAATTTATGTCTACTGAAATATTAAATTTAGTCACATTGTTTTTACTATGTTAATATAATATGATTTTTTGAAAAGTTAAATAAAATTATTTGTTGGGGTGTTCAACAAAACACTGAAAATAATTTTATACTTTTAATTAAAAAAGAAGTGTAAAATATGCAGTGAGAAATAACTTGCTTATTGAGAGCTCATACTAAAACTCACATTTTCCCCATTAAATTACAAGCTTCTTCTTTCTATCTTTAATTTAGGAAGGAATTCTGGCAAAACTGGCCAAGCTGTTCTAACAGACTTGACACCATTTTGACAAACAAAGTACAGCACGCCCAGAGGCATTAGGGAGTAAGACTTCCCAAAGATCATGTGTACTTTGACCATCTGTGCATTTTAAATTTTTGAGAACATTAAATCTCACAAAATTCAATATTTTGCACAGATTTTTACATGCTTACATGCCTTTCTTAGTTTTGAATACGATTTTATGAAACTTTTATATTTAAAATGTTTCAGTAAATTATATTTCAGGATAAAGGATCTTATTTCCCCACTATTTTTTTCTATCAGTTAATATGTTTTCCTGAAAAACTAGAAAGAAAGTGAAATATACATTAAACTCACATTTAAGAAATCTAAGCTTCAAACATATTTTGGATGCCAATATAATAGTAATGCTCAAAATAATTTGCAATTAGAAATTAAATGGAGAGGTATTTGACTGCAACAATGGTAATGCAATATTCTAAAGGAATAGCAACAATTATGTAGAATTGAAAATAATTGAATAGCCTCAAATTTTTTCATACTAAATATTTTCTTCTACAAGGTATTATATGGCAAATAATATATAGAACCTAATAGTAATGAACATTAATTGTTTTTAGCCACTGATTTAAATTAATTGTATCTTTTAATCTTTATAACAGGCTTTTTGGTTCTCTATTCAGCTTTTTTATTTAACAAAATACATTTTTAAATAGTTGTACTGAGATTGATATTCAGAATGATTAATTTGTTCATGGCTGTATTGTGAAATCACACCTCAAATCTGAATTCAAATACTTGAACTCAACATTCATTGATATTGTTTGGATTTGTGTCCTCACCCAAATCTCATGTCAAACTATAATCTCCAGTGTTGGAGGAAGGACCTGTTGGGAGGTGATTAGATCATGGGGGAAGATTTTCCCTTTGCTGTTCTCACGATAGTGAGTGAGTTCTCTTGAGATCTGATTGTTTAAAATTGTGTAACACCTCCCCCTTCCCTCTCTTCCTCCTGCTCTTGCCATGTAAGACATGCCTGCTTCCCTTTCCGCCATGATTGAAAGTTTCCTGAGGGCTCCTCAGCCATGCTTCTTGCACAGCCTGTAGAACTGTCAGCCAATTACATTTACTTTCTTTATAAATTACTCAGTTTCAGGTGTTTTGTTTGTAGCAGTGCGAGAACAGACTAGTACGCTCGTGGTCTTCACCACTCTGCTCTATTGACTCAACACAACTCTCTGAGTTTCCTAAAATCCATATTCCTAGAAAACTGTAGACTCTCCTGGTGTTTGGAAATAAGCATAAATTTCTAAGTTGTATAAGAAAGATTAAACTAGTAAGAACACTTGAAAGGATGGAAAATAGGAGTAAATTTAATGTATAGTTAAATTAAACCAAAATAAACCTATTTTGTACAGAATTTGGCAGGGAAATACATACATATGTGTGTATGTATATATATTATATATGTGTGTGTGTGTACACATATATATATATATATGTTTATTAAGGTCCAGCCTGTTTATATGTCTATTTAAAATGGGTATTTCAACATAAAATGCTATTTTAGCCCAAGTTCTTATGAACTTTCATTAAGAATTTGTAGGGAATAGCTAAACTTTACATGCATTTGTGCATAGACCTAAGCATATTTATCTCGGAGATACATTTTTATTGTACACATACTCAATAATTAAGAGATTCTGCTATAAAATTACAGTTCTCACCAATAAACTGGTGGTACTCTTTATTCTGGAATAGGTAAAGGAATGGTATCTGTCCAGCTTTAAAGGGTCCTCCAACTTCTGAACCAGTAAGCATTGTTCATTTCCAGGAAAATCAAAACAAAACAAAAACAGAAACAAAATTTTCAAAAACCTATATCTTTAGTAGGATTTGCCAGAGATCAACTTCTTTCTTATGTAGACAGTACTAAAAATATGGTACATATTTTGAAAAGATTATTAATGCATAAAAACTCTGGAATGATATAAAACTATAATTCATTCACCAATACATATGCATTACCCATCCTTCTTATATTAGGCATGTGCTAGGTTTAAGAATTTAGTAATGAAGAAGTAGACAATTTCCATGCCATAACCTTACCTATATTTTATTCAGTTTTGATTCAAAGTCAACACATTTCAGATAATAAATTTGTTCCTTTTTTTGAATTATTAACTTCTTATAGAGTCAATGGGATATAAGCTGGACTTTGAAGTAGAGACAGGATTTGAATATTTAGAAGAATTATAAAGCATCCTGGCCACAAGCAAAGTTGTGGAAAGAGAAAAGCCATGGCTCTATTGGGAGAAGGATCAGGAAAAAAGAGCCTCAATTCATTTTCTAATATGTAGAACAAAATTATTCAATGTACCTCACTGTGGCATTGAGAATATTAAGTTTATTTAAACAAATAACGTTGTTGAGATAACACTTTGAAATGGTAGATATTCAATATAATATGGTCTTCTTTCTCCCATTGGAATGCACATTGTGAAGAACAGATTGTAATGGGCATTGAAAGATTGATAAGAGATGTGTACTTACTCTAAAGAAACAATGCTACTGTGTATACTCTTGATGTGTCGTAATTAACAATTAGTCTGACAGTGGCATGCCAGGTGTGTTGAAGCAAAAAGTTTGGTTTTCTAGAGATCCTGAATTACGGTAAAATGTACAGGAAGATATTGTTAATATAACTTTTAAAAACTGTATCACAAAATAATTCAGATAGCAAGAGTTAGCAACATAAAATATAATTCATCATTTACAGCAATAGGATTATATTGATAAGGTTATATAATCTGTTTTGAAAATGTTGAAGAAAATTCTTGTAGTTTAAATAAATATTTTTAACTAAATGTTTACAATTATGTTTATATTCTATGTAATATTTATTGTAGGACCTCATATCAAGAGAATGCAGTGCATGCATGATGAACAAGACCTGGCAATTTTTTTTCCTATGGAGCTTAAGGAAATCAAGGAAGACTTTTGAACCACAAAAAGTAAAAAATAGTAAGAGTAATGGATAAAATAATTTACTAAGAAGTAGAAGAGGATAAAAGTTATTTGAAGAAATACAGCAGCAACCATTGCCATTAGCCATGACTACTGGCTAATTTATACTAGTAATTATGATTTGCAATTATCTACCAACATTTAATTGTCTGGTTCCTCTATGTGTTTGGTTCCAAGATTGTGTACATGTGCTATAACTACAATCAATAAAAAAATAAACTTAGACAAAGGCAGTATTTGAAAAAATATGCTGAGTTTGGTATTTATTATCTATATGAATTTCGGGAACCACTTATATTCTCTTAAAATAATTTTCTTATTTTGAATTTGAGTGAGATACCTCCCAGTATTATTTACTAATGTTACATGAAACAATAGGATAATTGAAAGTTTTTAAAGTTCATTATTTGTTAAAATAATATTCTATTATTATTTCTTTTTACATAAATTTGCTTAAAGAAAATTGATATCTTTAGAAATCAAATAACTGCTTAATGCATGATGTTTAACCTGAACACTTAACTATGTGCAGGTCAGGAACTGTGAACATAATCAGCTCCTTGTTTTAAAAATTTCACAGCTCAAATTTCTCTCTTAATAAAACACCTTGATGGTAAATACCACATTTTATATTGCACTAAAAATTCTAGAAATATTATACATCTTACTTATGTTAAATAAACACAGAGAAATATAAATACATACTGAAACATTTTCTTCAAAAGATAATTACAAATATTTATATTAAAATTCCACTAAAGAGGATATGTGGATGCCTGTAACATTTTAGCCAATATTCATAATATACACATGAAAGTTAAAATAATCATGTAAAGATAATATTATTTGTATCTCATTTGGTCAATAATGGTACAAATATTGTTTTGGATTAGCTTATTGCATGGTGTTGATTCACTCACGATTTCACAGGCTTATGAGGGGAACTAACTTGTAAAAGTCCTAAAAAAGAATTCAGAAATATGTTGTGAGATTACTTCTAACACAAACAACTCTCAGCACATAGTAAACCTAATCAGAAAAAACCCTTTCTATGGTTTCATAATCTATATTGAAACACTCTGGCTCACTTTCTTGGCTGTATAATCCTCTTTCACCTGCATATAAAGAACATACTCTTCACAGAAGTATGAGGATTAGTAACAAAAAGGCATTAATAGTATCTTCTATATGCTTCCTTGTTCCAAAAGAGTTCAATACGAGATTTTTTTTATTACTTAGAAACTTTCCAAAAGGCATATAGGTAACAGCAATCTTAGAGATAAGAAATCTAAAATGTGGCACATATACACCATGGAATACTATGCAGCCATAAAAAATGATGAGTTCATGTCCTTTGTAGGGACATGGATGAAACTGGAAATCATCATTTTCAGTAAACTATCACAAGAACAAAAAACCAAACACCGCATATTCTCACTCATAGGTGGGAATGAATTGAACAATGAGAACACATGGACACAGGAAGGGGAACATCACACTCTGGGGACTGTTGTGGGGTGGGGGGAGGGGGGAGGGATAGAATTAGGAGATATACCTAATGCTAAATGACGAGTTAATGGGTGCAGGACACCAGCATGGCACATGTATACATATGTAACTAACCTGCACATTGTGCACATGTACCCTAAAACTTAAAGTATAATAATAATAAAATATAAAAAGTAAAAAAAAAAAAAAAAAAGAAATCTAATTTAAAGTGATTAAAACTTTACCAACATGTTGTCAAATATTTGCTTGAAAAGTGAAAAACCAAAATGTTCAATTGGCTGTTTTGCTGGGTCGTCAGTAACATGTAGTGGACAAGCAAGTCTTCAATACTGTTACTGAGAAAAGAGCTTTTCTTAATGAACTATTTTAAATCATATACTCTAGATCAGCAACAGATCACATAAAACATTGAAAATGGCAGGACCTCAGAGATCATCAGCTTCTTAGAATAAAAAAAAAAAAAAAGACCACCAAGGAAATTCAGTGTCTACTTGGATATAATGAATTGTGATTTTAATAACCCCGTACCTGCTGAGATATTAATATTCATATAGTCTAGTGAAAATTTTATTCTTCATATATTCTTTCAAACCTGTTAAAAGTTTGAATTTAGTATGACGATTTTTTTCAGAAATTCTATTAATTCATTGTCGATATTCTTACACACAGACACAGATTACCGTTTTTAGTAAAGTCATTTTATGTTATCTTTTCCCATAATTTAGCTTTTTCATTAAGATTCTAAAACAAATCTCTCAAGAACCTCTGGTTTACTTTATCAGGTTAGCACAGAATCATAGAATTTTAAGACTAGAAGAGAAAATAATGATTATCTGATCTTACAACCCTTCTGTCTTCTCTATTTAACTGCAGAATGGTTTTCCAAACTACATTTGAATGTATCTCTGAGTCAACAAATTTCTTATATATACAATTGTGTTAGATATGTATTTTTGATGTTGAGTTGAAATTTGTTTCCATATCTTCCATTTACTGTTTCTGTTTCTTATCCTTATTGATAAAGAAAACAAGTGTAATCATTTTGTTTGCCATCCTTCAATATTTGAATATTTCTGTAATGGTTTTTCTTCCCCAAATCTTATTTTTGGTATATTTTTATTAATAAAGTAAACATTTAAATGGCATAACCACCTTTGTTTTTGGTTAAATGTACCTGAATTTCTTACATTTGACTCAAAGATGAGCTGCCAAAACTTAATTACTTAAATACGGTTTAGAGCATCTTAAGAAGGCAGAATTCTCCACTCTGGATATAACTGCTAATTTAGATAAAAGTAGCTTATTTAGTGGTTACATTTCACATACTACACAACATTTGATTAGTTAAAGTTGGATGCATTCTTTCCAAATAGCTGATTTAATTGTGCAACTGGCTTGTTTCACTCTCCAAGTAGTAAAAATTTGATTTCTCTTCGTGAAGTATGATTTGTTATATTTTGACCATTATCGCTGATTAATGATTAGTACTAATACCAGTGTATTTTTTCCCTTATTAAATAAAATAATGTAAAAATGTATAAGTGTGCTTCATATGTTTCTAATGGTAAAATGTTGAATATGGCTGAGTCGAGGATAAATTTATTAAAAAACTGCCCTCTCAATGGGAAGGATTAAAGCTATAAGCCATCATATTTGTCCCATTCAGAAGGGTAGTGTTTTGGTTTTTTTTTTCCCCCCTTTCTTTCTAAAGTCAGTGCCTTGATTTTTTAATCCACCAGAACTTGGATCTAACTTCATTGTTTCATCCCAAGGATGGCCTCATCATGTACTATAATCCTTGCTCCTTTCTCACACACCTCACTTATCAATATGTGGTTTTTATTCTCTTTGGCTATATTACCGTGGCTTTAAAGGGCTTAAAAATGGAAATACTGCAACACATTCATAACGATTATATTTCACTTTTTTCTCACTTTCTTATCTGTCATTCCACAATTTTTACAATTATAAATTTCACTAATATAGTATTCTTTGTGATTATATTTTCTTCTTTTTTTTCATTCTATTTTGCAGTAACTTATGCTTTCTGGTAAAAGACAGTTCAGATGGATGTGTCTCAAGCCTCTTCATATTCTTTTGAGTTGAGAGAACACATTAATTATGTGAACACATAAGCTCTTATTTCTGTTTTAAAGTCGGAAATTACAAACTGCTTTAGGCCCAGACTGACCCTCATATCTTTTAGGTAGAGTAGGAAAATGAAATAACTTAGCTAACTTTTTTGTAATTCCCCTTATAACTTTCTGATTTTAATAAATGCCTCAGAAACCACATTAGGTTTAAGTTGCCTTACTTCTGAAAAGATACTGCTTATGTACCTATTAATATTTCTCATGTTCTTAGGAATTATCTTTAATGTAAGATGTGGCACAATCATTTTTATTAGTAAATTATTACCTCTCATACCAATTTACTCAAGCCTCCAATAGCAAACAGCAAATGTATAGGAAATCCTTTCAAGCATTTAAGAGGATGTAATCTAAAATACATATTAATGAATTGATCTTCATCTGTATCTCTATTTTTCAGTTGAAATTTGGAGACGCCAAGTAGCTGTCTGATGGACATAAACCTATCAAGTTATATTATTAGATTTTTGATTCGACACTTCTTCTGCCAGATCTCTAGCTTTTATTTACTATTTTGAGTGGCATACTTGCTAGAAGTTCACACTTTTTCTGGTAATCAGGTGTTTTTATCTTTCTTATCGTCTGGGAGAAATCTTTGCATCAATATTTTTAAATGAGTAATTTTGCTTTTGTGTTTTTAGTGTGTTTTATTTCGTACTATATTTCATTTTCAAAATTAAAGGCTTTAGAAAAAGTGCTTTTACTGTTATTAAACACAGTGTGTTAGCATTTATGTAAATTTCAGAGAGTTGGGAGTGGTCGTCCCAAAGACTCTGAACCCATCTCTTGCTACAACTACAATGCACACAGACATATTTTGGTTTTGTGGAGGATGCTAGAAAGGATAAAGGAATGTTTTAATTTAGCCAAGTAGTTTCATGACTTATAGACCATAAACATCCAGGTAGAAAGCAATGCCTATGTCTTTTCCCAGTCCACTCTGGCAATATTTACAGCCACATGTTCCAACGGATGCTGCATAATGTGAATAGGTCTCTTTAAAATGAAATGCAAAGGAAAAATCATTATATCAAAAGGATACCTGCACTAATATTTATCAACCCTATTCACAGTAGCAAATACATGAAATTGACTTGTGTCCATCAACAAATGATTGGAAAAAGAATATGTGGTATATACCACGGAATACTACTCAACCATAAAAAAAATCATGTCTTTCTCAGCAACTTGGATGCAACTGAAAGCCATTACCTTAAGTGAAGTAACTCAGAAATAGAAAGTCAAATACTCACACATGGAATCTAAAAAATGCATGCACATGGACACACAGTGTGAAATAATGGACAATGGAGACTCAGAAACGTGACAGGGCAGAAGAGGGGTGAGAGATAAGAAATTACTTAATCGATACAATGTACACTATTTGGGCAATTGTTACACTTGGTCCAGACTATACCACTAAGCAATATATCCATGTATCAAAATTGCACTTGTATTCTCCAAATCTACAAAAATAAACTGCGAAAGAAAGAAAACTGATAGGAGAGGAAGGGAGGTTGGAAAGTAATGGGTTCAGTTATCGATTATGTACTAATCATATATTGTTTACATTTTTATCAAAATGTTCACTATATTAACAGTGCACAAGGGGGAAAAAAAACACATGCAGTGTTTCCATAGTGTATTTTACCTTGGGATTACTGTTCTATTAAATACACTTCAGAAATGCTGTTTTAGATAAAAGAACAGACTGATTCCTTCTGTTCTAAAAATGACTCATCTTTAAATGAAAGAAAATTAAATTTGAAATGCAAAGGTATCCTAGATTTATATAAAATAAAAATATAAAGAAGTAAGGTGAAAATTGAAGAGAGTAACACCATAATGGTCAATTTTTTGGATTAGACTCTCATACTTCATGGAATAGAAATAGACAATTTCTGTGCTCCCAGAGAAGAAAACTAACTCATCCATGTTAACCAAACTGATAGGTTATCTGAGTAAATACCTGTGTACTATAAGCAATCTATGTTAATAAAAATTAGTCAGATGCAAAATAAAATATTGGCAAACAAAATACAGCAGCACATCAAAAAGCTTATCCACCATGATCAAGTTGGTTTCATCCCTGGGATGCAAGGCTGGTTCAACATACACAAATCAATAAATGTAATTCATCACATACACAGATCTAAAGACAACAACCACATGATTATCTCAATAGACACAGAAAAGTCCTTTGATAAAATTCAATGGTCCTTTATTTTAAAAAAACCAGGTATTGAAGGAATATACCTTAAAATAATAAAAACCATTTATGACAAACTCATGGCCAATATCATACTGAATGGGCAAAAGATGGAAGCATTCCCCTTGAAGATCAGCACTAGACAAGGGTGCCCTCTTTCACTATTCCTGTTCAGCATAGTATTGGAATATCTGGCCAGAGAAATCAGGCAAGAGAAAGAAATAAAGAGTATTCAAATAGGAAGAGAGGAAATAAAATTGTCTTTGTTTGCAGATGACATGATCCTATATCTAGAAAACCCCATCAACTCAGCCCAAAAGTTTCTTAAGCTGATAAGCAACTTCAGCAAAGTCTCAGGATCCAAAATAAATGTGCAAAAGTCACAAGCATTCCTATACACCAACAACAGGCAAGCAGAGAGCCAAATCATGAATGAACTTCCATTCACACTTGCTACAAAGAGAATAAAACACCTAGGAATTCATCTAACAAGGGAGGTGAAGCACCTCTTCAAGGAGAACTACAAACAAATGCTCAAGAAAATCAGAGAGGACACAAACAAATAGAAAAACATTCCATGCTCAAAGATAGGAAGAATCAATATTGTGAAAATGGCCATAGTGTTCAATGTAATTTATAGATTTAATGATATTCCCATTAAACTACCATTGACATTCTTCACAAAATTAGAAGAAACTATTTTAAAATTCATATGGAACCAAAAAAGAGCTTGTATAGCCAAGACAATCTTTAGCAAAAAGAACAAAACTGGAGGCATCATGCTACCAGACTTCAAACTACACTACAATGCTGCAGTATCTGAAACAGCATGGTACTGGTACAAAAACAGAATAGAGCCATAGAACGGAATAGAGAACTCAGAAATAAGACTGCATTTCTACAACCATCTGATCGTCAACAAACCTCACAAAAACAAGCAATGGGGAAAGGATTCCCTATGTAATAAATGGTTCTGGGAGAACTGGCTAGCCATCTGCAGAAAACCAAAACTGGACCCTTTCCTGACACCTTATACAAAAATTAATTCAAGATGAATTAGAGATATATGGTAAAATCCAAAGCTATAAAAACCCTAGAAGAAAATCTAGGCAATACCATTCAGGACATAGGCATGGGCAAGGATTTCATGATGAAATCAGCAAAAGCAATTGCAACAAGGGCAAAAATTGACAAATAGAATCTAATTAAACTGAAGAGCTTCTGCACAGCAGAAACTATCATCAGAGCAAATAGGCAACCTACAGAGTGGGAGAAAAATTTTGCAATCTACCCATCTGACAAAGGTCTAATATCCAGAATCTACAAGGAACTTACACTAATTTACAAGAAAAAAAATCATCCACATGAAAAAGTGGGCAAAGGACATGAACAAGCGTTTCCTAAAGGAAAACATTAGTGTGGCCAACAAACATATGAAAAAAAGCTCAACATCACTAATCATTAGAGAAATGCAAATAAAAACCACAAAAAGATACCAGCTCATACCAGTCAGAATGGCTATTATTGAAAAGGCAAGAAACAATAGATGCTGGCAAGGTTGTGGATAAACAGGAACACTTTTTCACTGTTGGTGGGAGTGGAAATCAGCTCAACCATTGTGAAGACGTTGTAGTGATCCCTCAAAGATATAGAACCAGAAATATCATTTGACCCAGCAATCCTGTTACTGGGCATATACCCAAATGAATACAAGTCATTCTATCACAAAGATACAGGCGTGCATATGTTCATTAGAACACTATTCACAAGAGCAAAGACACAGAATCAACCCAAATATCCATCAATAACAGACTGGATAAAGAAAGTGTGGTACATAACCACTATGGAATACCGTGTAGCCATAAAAAGGAACAAGATCGTTTCCTTTGCAGGGATATGCATGGAGCTGGAAGCCATTATCCTCAGCAAACTAATGCAGGAACAGAAAACCAGACACCACATATTCTCACTTACAGGTGAGAGCTGAAAAATGGGAACATATGGGCAGAGGGAGGAAAACAGAACACCCTAGGGCCCGTGTAGGGATGGGGTGGAGGGAGGAAGGGCATTAGAAAAAATAGATAATGCATACTGGGCTTAATACGTAGGTGATGGGTTTATAGGTGCGGCAAACCATCATTGCACACATTTACCTGTGTGAAAAACCTATACCCTAGAATTTAAAATAAAAATTAAAAATAAATAAATAAAAAGTCAGAATAAATGAGAGCACCTGTGATAAGCAAAAGGGATATCAAACATGAGTATAGATCTAAAATTTAAAGGGAATGTCACATACAACTAATCCAGACAAATATCTCCTTACTCTTAATTTTGTCAAAGGTTATTCTCATTTGCCAAGTAAAATTGATATAGTACTCCCTTTATACTAGTGAGTGAAAACTAACATGATTTAAGAGAGTGTCATTAAAAATAATACTAAAATTTCCATTCATATAAAATATCATTTACTCTCAAATTTCACAACGTGTCCAGACAAAAGCAAATCGATTTTTTAAATCTTAAATTTTATAATATTCAATATTCTCTTCTTATACACTTCTTCCTTATTTAATGTCTATGAATTATCTAACTAATATCATATTATAGCCTAACTATAATGCTTCTCATTCATATAAATTTTCCTAGGAAAATATGTTAGAATTCTCTATCTGAAAAATCATGAATTTCTAATGAGATAACTTATTTTTAACAATGTTTTTATTAAGCCAAAGAGATGCCAATTTTGTCTGTTAAAATGTAAGTAACAAATAAAAACTATAAGGAAAACATATATAGTGTCCCAAATATATGTAGTTTTCTAGCCAGCAGAACTAAAAATGTACAAAAATGAAAAAAAAATGTTTTATGACTAAAATTTTCTACTACCTAGAAAGGTCTGTGGACTGTTCACAATTAAATATGAAAACAAAATATTGAGGAATGGTAAGAAGGAAATGCATATCTATAAGGTTTTTTGTCCTTACCCTGGTCCAGACTGAGCCTGCATGCAAGAAAGAAATAGAAATTCCATTCCAAATTGCCAAAGTCACTGTTTGGCAAACAGTTTCGATTAATGTAAAATGATCCAATTAATGCACCCCACAAAGGACTAAGAACAAATACCAATATCAAACAAGGCTGCAGAAAGCAATCTTTGAAGTAGCTGTTTTGAACAGACTATTAACAACATGAAATTCAGCTGAAATGTAACCAACCAGATGCTAGTGCTTGAATACAGCAAATAAAATAGATTGCTTTGCTATTAGGAAGGTCACATAAATTTCTCCTCTATGTCACTTACAGCTACCAAGAGACTCACAGAACAAGAATCTTATTTTTTTGGATCCTTTCTAATTATTCTTATTTCTCTCTTTCATTTAATTCTATTTGGTAATGTTTAGGGTGAATTTTGAGAAATAAAAAAATTACTATCTACGCTCCATATAACTTATACTCTTGACTTAACTGAAATAAGGGAAATAATGCAATAACAAATATTTAATGAAAAAATTGCTTCTGCAAGAATAAGAATTAAGACTGTTTTTCTTCCATTGTTCAAATACTTTCTATTAGATATCTGAAGTCTCTCCAATGGACACATCTGTTTTGGAAGTGAATCCTTGAGCACAAAGGACTTTAGGGCAGTGAAATTATTCTGAATGATACAATAATGGTAGATACATATTGCTATATATTTGCCAAAACCCATACAAAATGCAGTGCAGAGCGAACCCTAATTTATGTAAACTATGGACTGTAAGTAATAATAATTTATCAATATTGATTCATCAGTTGTAGCAAATGTAATATATTAAGAAAATATTTAATAATAAGGATAATTGAGAAAAGCAGTAAGAATGTATATGGAAATTCAGTACTTTCTGAAAATTTAAAACTGTTCCAAAAAGTCTATAAATTTAAAAAAATTAATACTTGCTAATTGACATACGCCTTGATCTAACCAATATAAGCAAACTCAGTATATACTCTGGATTATGTGGCTTTAATACATTTTGCACAGCTTAGGACTTTTAGAACTTTATGAAAATAGGTAGTTCAAGTAAAAAATACTCCAGAATTTTTCTGAGAAATATTGTGTTTTATTAGGTACTTTAGAGTTTCTTTTCTTTACATTTTTTTTCACCATTTCAAGGCAATGTTGCTTTTTTTTCTCATTTATAAGGTATAAACATAACCCTTTATATATACTGAATTGTGTCCCCTCACAATTCATGTATTAAACTGCTAACCCCTAATATAATGGCACTTGGAGATGGGTCTTTGGGAAGTATTAGGTTTAGATAAGGTCATGAAGGTTGGACTCTCATGATGGGATTATTATCTTTATAAGAGATACCAGATGGCTGGCTCAGTCTCTTCACAATATGAGAAATTACCAGAAGGCAACCATCTGCAAGTCAGTTAGAGAGCTCTCACCAGAAACTGACTATACTGGCAACCTGTTCTTGAATTTCAGCCTCCAGAATTGTAAGAAAATGAATTTTTGTTGTTTAAACTACCAAGCTTATAGTATTTTGTTATAATAACACAAGGTGACTAATACAAACTTTCATTGAGTTTAGAATACGTCAAGAAGTAGTGGAAAGAGTACTGAGCTAGGATTCAACATTTTGGGGCACATAGAGTAATTCTTGTAATAAACCAACTATGGAACATGACCAGTTATTGCATCTTTTTAAATCTGAATATTCCCTTGTTTAAAATGAGAAGCTTAGGTTGACTAAGCCATCTCTAGTTTTTCCCTTTCAAGTTAAGGTTGCCAGATAAAACATAAGACACTAGTTAAATCTGAATTTCAGATTAAAAAAAAAAAAAAACTAAGGAGTTTTACTATAAGTATGTCCCATGCACTACGCAGGGCATGCTTCTACTAAAAATGTCTGTTACTGTTCTGAAATTCAAACTGGAATGTTGTCATGTTTCTATTGGTTTTGTTTTGTTTTCCAGCAACCTTAAGTCAAGCATAGTAGTTGTAGATTAGTGGTTTTCAAAGCTTAGCATGTAAAAATATTACCCAGAGGGCTGGAGAAGATGCTAATTTCTGGGTACCACTCTAAGAGTTTCTGATTCACTGAGTCTGGGAAAGGCCCACAAATCTGCATATTTTTCAAGTTCCCATGCAGTGCTGATGCAGAGAGAACCTGGATGAGATTGGACACATGAGCATTAATATCCCTTTAAATTTTTTAAATGCTGTCACTCCATTAATCTGTATTTTGCCACCTGTGGATAATATTTTGTTTAGTATAATTATTAAATAATCATTTAAAAATTATAACTCTTTATATTTAAATAAATATTCCCAAATATTTCATAATGAAATAATATTTTCAAATGCATTTAAATTAATTACATGATTGTTGCTTTAAAAGAGTATAATTAATATTCTGTACATGCTCTAGCCAATAGTTTCTCCAAGTTGGGATGCATATAATATTAAATATGCTTTCTAAATAAAACCTGTGTTATCTGTAACCTTGACACAATCTTACTTTTTCTCCTTTCCTTTGAGTCCAAACTCTCTAATGAACTTTGGAGTTATATATCTTCTGCAGTTCAAATAAATCCTGACGAAACAAATAGCTTTGGTGATAAAATAGCCTTAAGCTATTTTGCCGTTTCAGTGGATTTGTATGTGGGAAATACGATGTCTCTATTGAAAAGTTTCTACATTCTTCCCTGTTTCTCATGAAGTGTATAAATCACTTATCCTAACCCTTTACTTAACAGCTTTATCTAGGATCTCCTTCTTGTCATGAACATGCCTGTGAGAAAGGTACCTTACGTGCTGTGGATCCCTGTCAATTTCTAGCCTATGATCTTTTGTCCCTGTGAAAACGTGTGAGGCACATAAATCAGTTCTAAATTTCTTTATCCAAAAGAGTACACTAATATGTTTATGTTTCTTTTCAACCACAATTAGTATATGTATATTCATAATTTCCCACTCCCAGCACAGATCATAGACGTAGGACATAAGTAAATATTTAATGATTAGGAATTACAGCCTCAAACTTAATTGCAACAACTGTGTTTATGGACTTATAATTCTTACAACATAATTAAAGAGGAAAACAGGTAAACATAATGATAAAACACTAAAATTGCCAGAAATTATGAGTTACTTTAATATTTCATTAAATAATTTTAAGGCAGTAAAGCTGGTATAAAGCCAATGTATAAAAACATTACCCAAGATAATATATGCAAAATAATTGGTCAAATATATTGATTTCTGAGCATGCACCAAAATAATGTGTTTACAAAGTTTCATATAATTATCAACAAAACCCTACAAGAAGTTACTAATGTTGACCTCATTTTCTAGGATACTAAAGGACAACTTAGAAAAACAAATTAAACTTTCTAGGCCATATGTTTGGAAAGAGGCACATATGATCTCAGAATTTAGATCCTGCCTTCTTGACTTCTAAGCTATACAGCTAGTATTAGTCAGAATTCTCCAGAAAAACAGAATAGGATACATAGATAGATAGATGGAATCAGAGAAATATAGATATACCTTACATATAATATATAGTGTATTATATATAGAGAGATTTATTCATATATAAACATATTTATGAGTAATGCCAGCAAGACAGCAGAATAAGAGTTCCTAGGCTTCACTTTCATCCATAGAAAATTCAACTAGTAACTATCCACAGACAAGAACATCTTTGTGAAAATGCTACAACTTGAGAACAGGACTGAGATGACTGCATGAACCACAGAACTGAGCAAAATACCACAAGAGGGGGTAAGAAAAATGATCTCACTGACTACATTGCCCTTTCCCTCCTGAAAACTGGCATGGCACCACACAGAGAGAAATCTCCCGGGCTCATGCTTTCTGCAGTGGGAAAAGATAATTGCCAGCAGACATCAAACTTCCTTAGTGTTCTGAGACACTTCTCAATATGCTCACTTCAGTCTCAACTCATGGGGAACACAGAGGGTAATGGCATAGCTAAACCACTGGGGGCAGGTAGAAACAAAGCAAGAAGGCAGAGCTCAGTGACTGGTGCACAGATCTTGGTGGTAACTCTGTACCTTCCAGTGGTGGTACCTGATCAGATGTACTACACAATAACATAGTCCACCCACAAAGCCAAGCTGGTCATTGGACAGCCAGCATTCAGGAGCAGCCTCAGACCCTACCTGAAATCCTTGCCCTAGGAAGGGGATGGTCACCAGAGTGCATTTCTACAAAGAGCAGGAGTTAGGGCTCAGCTTGACCTCAAAGCCTACCACAACACCCCAACTAGGGAAAAAGATAACCAGCACAGTGCATTCTAGCAGAGGAGAGGCTAGTTCTGCCACACACAAGAGTTTAAACAATGCTCACCTCAGCCTCAAAGTTTATCCCAAGATCCCTCCCAGAAATGAAGATGACTGCCACAGTGCATTTCAGTTAGGTTGTTATAATCTTAAAAGAGCCTCTTATGAGCATAAGAGATTTTATGTAGCCTCATAATAGCAACAAACGAAAAATCTTCAGTAGATTTAGAAAACATAAGCAAGAAGGGTTCAAAGCATACCACTATAGAAAACAATCAAATTATAAAGGAAGAGAGAAACAAAAGAAGAGGCAAAATATACTCAAAGCAACCAGAAAACAAACTACAAAGCCATTTAGTAAGTCCTTATCTATCAATAATTACTTGTAAATAAATTAAATTATCTGATAAAAAGACAGAGTGGCTGGGGCTTGGGGTGATGTGACACAAGCACCCCTGTGGCCATTGCCACTGGGACTGTGCTAGGACAGACCTGAAGCAAGAACACCGCTGGGTCTCACCCAAGGCCCGCTGTAACTGTGACCTTGATAAGGCTGACATTCTCTCAAGGCCCTACAGCTTTACAATCAACAGGTTGTAAAGCTAGCCAGGCTTGTGTCCTTCCCTTTAAGGTCACAAGTTCCCCTAGACCTCGGTTGTGTCTGGAGCCAGGGAATAGAGTCAAAAACCTTAGAAGTCTACCTCGTGTTCTATTCTGCTGTGGCTGAGCTGGCCCTCAAACCATGAAACACAATTCTTCCCACCCTTGTTTCCCGTTGCTCCAAGCAGAAGAGTCTCACTGCATGGCCACCATCACCACAGGCCCACAGGGAGTACTTCCAAGCTACTTCCAGTGTTCACTTAAGTTCCAAGGGCTCGGCAGTCAGCTTGTGGTGAATGCTGCACGGCCTTGGACTCACTCCTCACATCGGTGGGCTCCCCTCTGATCTAGAGCATGTCCAGGAATGCTGTCCAAAAGCCAGGGACTAAAATTGATATCTCACCCCACGGTGGCCAAACTGACACCTAAAATACAAGACAAAGTCCCCTTTACTTTTTTCTCTTCTTTTCTCAAGCAGGATTCTTTCACCAGAGCCACCAAAGATAGGAATGTGGTAGGTGTCACCCGAACCCAGCAAGTCTCATAGTTTCACTCAAGGCCACAGTGTTCTACCTACACATCACTACTGGTTATTCAGCACTCAGGAGCTCATTATTCAG
The DNA here is from genome assembly GCF_028885625.2 of Pongo pygmaeus. Classification (NCBI taxonomy): domain Eukaryota; kingdom Metazoa; phylum Chordata; class Mammalia; order Primates; family Hominidae; genus Pongo; species Pongo pygmaeus. The sequence goes on along the minus strand of NC_085930.1, from coordinate 11,767,884 downwards.
CAAGTGATAGTTCCTGCCAGGGCTGGGTCCTTCCCTTGAAGGCAGTGGGATCTTGTCTTGCCCAGGGTGTTTCTAAAAATGTACAGAAGCTAAGGCCTAGAATGGGGAGCCTCACAACTCTGACCATTGCCCTATCCTGCTATGGCTGAGCTGGTATCGAAGAAGCAAAACACAAGTCCTCTTTACACTTTCCTCTACTCTCCTCAAGTAGAAAAAAGAGGTTTCTTTTGGAGCCACAACTTTACTGTCTGGGGTTGGGGAAGGGGTGGTGTAAGCACTTCCTTAGCTGGCCCAGCTGGTGTCTCAATAAGTCACATGCTCCCAACTGCATTGGCTCCAAGCCCAAATCAGAACTAGGACTTGCAGTCTTTATGGCCTAAACTGCCTTTCATGTTTATTTAAGACCCCAGAGCACTTTTGTTTTGGTTGTGGGACTTACTATAACTCAAGTTCCAAGTGCAGGAATAGGCAATTCTCTTCTTGCTAGGGATTGTCTAAATGATCCCTTCATGGGCAGACATCAACAGAGCTCAGCCCAATTTTGCTTTCCACCGTTGCATGGCAGCACTATGTTCAATGCAAAGTCTCACCGTCACTGTGCTTTCCCTCTCCCACATGCACAGACTTCTCTGCACCGTATGGCTGCTGCTGAAGAATGAGGGAGGGGTGGCATCAGCAATTCAAGACTGTCTTTCTTACCCTCTTCCGTGCCTCTTTTGGAGGTATGAAGTTAGAACAAGGTACTTTGAGTTCTTATCTGATATTTGGTTCTTATGAAGATGCTTTTTACAAGAGCTTGTTTCGAGGTTCTAGCAGGGGAGCACAGCTATTTGTATACCCTTGACTGAAGACCAGTCCTCCTCTATGGGGGATGGACATCCTCTTTGACCAAGCTAGCAGATTTGGAAGGGACACACATGGAGCAGTGAGGGAGAAAAGGGGAAACCTGCCTAGCCCGTCAGATTAGCTGAATCAAGCGTGACGATCAATTGGGTCACAGATATTGCAGCCGGATTGCCCTCAAACCCTGAAGGCACTTTTTAAACGTAGATAGCTATTAAATTCAGTGTTCCTGCATGGGAAACAATCAGTGGTGTCCTTTTTTCCACCATCTTGCTTCACCATTGCTATTCTTTATTAATTATTGGTCTGGATGATGTGTCCATTGTTGAGAGTTGGTTGTTAAAGTCCCATAATATGATTGTATTGCAATCTCTCTCTCTCACTGCAGTCTTTATTTTTTTTTTTAGGTTATTAAAGTCCCATAGTATGATTCTATTGCAATCTCTCTCTCTCACTGCAGTCTTTAATTAATTAATTAATTAATTAATTATTTTTTTAAAATTTTTACTTTAAGTTCTGGCATACATGTGCAGAACATGTAGGTTTGTTACATAGGTATATGTGTGCCACGGTGGTTTGCTGCACCTATCAACCCATCATATAGGTTTTAAGCCTCACATGTATTAGCTATTTGTCTTGATGCTCTCCCTCCCAGCCTCCCCGCTACATGCCCTGGTGTGTGTTGTTCCCCTCCCTGTGTCCATGTGTTCTCATTTTTAAGCTCTCACTTATGAGTAAGAACATGCAGTTAATTTTTTATAAATATATTTAGGTGCTCCAATGTTGGGGGGCATGTATATTTATGACTGTTATACATTCTTGATTATTTGGCCCTTTAATCATTACTTAATGATTATTTTCCTGTCTTTTTATAGTTTACACCTTAAGGTTTATTTTTTATGATATAAATGTAGCTACTTTTGTTCTCTTTCTCTCTTTTGGTATTTATTTGCACTTAATAGCCTTTCTTTCTTTCTTTATTCTTTTTCATTTTTTTTTTTTTAGATGGAATCTCACTGTCTCACCCAGGCTGGAGCGCAGTGGCATAATCTCGGCTTACTGCACCCTCCGCCTCCCAGGTTCAAGCAACTCTCCTGTCTAAGCCTCCTGAGTAGCTAGGACTACAGGCAAGTGCCACCACACCTGGCTAATTTTGTATTTTTTAGTAGAGGAGGGATATCACAATGTTGGCCAGGCTGGTCTTGAACTTTTGACCTCAGGTGATTCACCTGCTTCGGCCTCCCAAAATGCTGGTATTACATACGTGAGCCACTGTGCCCAGTCTGGAAGTAATATTCTTTCCATCCCTTCCCTTTCAGCTATGCATATCTTTAAAGGTGAGGTAAGTCTCTTGTAGGCAGCATCTAGTTGAGTCTTGTTGTTTTAAAAAATTCAGTGCAGCCACTCTGTCTTTTTATCACACTGATTATGTATCTTGAGACTTTGCTGAAGTTGCTTATCAGCTTAAGGAGATTTTGGGCTGAGACAATGAGGTTTGCTAAATATACAACATGTCATCTGCAAACAGAGACAATTTGACTTCCTCTTTTCCTAGTTGAATACCATTTATTTCTTTCTCTTGCCTGATTGCCATGGTCAGAACTTCCAATAACATGTTGAATAGGAGTAGTGAGAGAGGGCATCCTTATCTTGTGCCAGTTTTCAAAAAGAATACTTCCAGCTTTTGCCCTTTCAGTATGATGTTGGCTGTGGGTTTGTCATAAATAGCTCTTATTATCTACAACCATCTGATCTTTGGCAAATATGAAATAAGCAAACAATGGGGAAGAGATTTCCTATTTAATAAATGGTGTTGGGAAAACTGGCTAGCCATATGCAGAAATCTGTTGGATCCCTTCCTTACACCTTATACAAAAATTAATGTAAGATGGATTAAAGACTTCAACATAGGATCTAAAACCATGAAAACCCTAGAAGAAAGCCAAGGCAATACCATTCAGGACATAGGCATGGGCAAAGACTTCATGACTAAAACACCAAAAACAATGGTAACAAAAGCCAAAATTGACAAATGGGATCTAATTAAACTAAAGAGCTTCTGCACAGCAAAAGAAACTATCATCAGAGTGAACAGGCAGCCTACTGAATGGGAGAAAATTTTTGCAATCTATCCATCTGACAAAGGGCTAATATCCAGAACCTACAATGAACTTAAACAAATTTACAAGAAAAAAACAACCCCATCAAAAAGTGGGCAAAGGATATGAGCAGACACATCTCAAAAGAAGACATATATGCAGCCAACAAACATGAAAAAAAGCTCATCATCACTGGTCATTAGAGAAATGGAAATCAAAACCACAATGTGATACCGTCTCATGCCAATTAGAATGATGATCATTTAAAAAGTCATGAAACAACAGATGCTGCAGAGGATGTGGAGAAATAGGAATGCTTTTACACTGTTGGTGGAAGTGTAATTAGTTCAACCGTTGTGGAAGACAGTGTGGCGATTCCTCAAGGATCTAGAACCAGAAATATGATTTGACCCAGTGATCCCATTTCTGGGTATGTACTCAAAGGATTATATATCATTCTATTATAAAGACACATGCACATGTATGTTTATTGTGGTACTGTTCACAATAGCAAAGAGTTGGAACCAACCCAAATGCCCATCAATGATAGACTGGATAAAGAGAATGTGGCACATATGCACCATGGAATACTATGCAGCCATAAAAAACAATGAGTTCAAGTCCTTTGCAAGGACATGGATGAAGCTGAAAACCATCTTTCTCAGCAAACTAACACAGGAACTGAAAACCAAACACCACATATTCTCACTGAGAAGTGGGAGTTGAACAATGAGAGCAGATGGACACAAGGTGGACATCACACCCCGGGACCTGTCGGGGGGCCGAGGGGCTGGGGGAGGAATTACAGTAGGAGAAATATCTAATGTAGATGACTGGTTGATGTATGCAGCAAACCACCATGGCACATGTATACATATGTAACAAACCTGCACATTCTGCACATGTATCCCAGAACTTAAAATATATGTATTTTATATATATAAAATATATATATGAAATATACATATTTTATATATAAGAAATATATATTATATATAATATATGTATTATATATAAAATATATATAATGCATATTTTTATATATATAAAATATATAAATATATATAAAACATATATATAAAATATAATATATTTATACATATATATAAAATCACCAAAAAAAAATAAAAAGAAATGGTTGTGTAAAATAGTGATGATTACAATAAAAAATTCTATGTGAAAAATTATTTACTTGAGCTCAAAGATCCCATTATAAGACCCAAATTAGAGTTACAACAATGCAAAAAGGTAAAATAAGGGAAATGGGAATATTCTAGTTATTTTTCTACCTAATATTAGCTATACAAATGAATCATATAAAATTGCTTTTTGTAATAAAAAATAATTAAATATCAATAGTTTCATAAGACAAAAAAATTTAAAAAATGAAATAATATCAAGCATCTTCTCTGAACACAATGAAATAAAACTAAAAATCAATAACAAGAGGGATTTTGGAAACTATACATGGAAATTCAACAATATGTTCTTGTATAACCAGTGGGTCAATGAAAAAAATTAAGAAGAAAGCTGAAATTTCTTTGAAACATATAATGGAAACCCAATGCACCAAAACCTATGACATACAGCAAAAGCAGTGTTAGGAGAGAAGTTTACAGCTATAAATACCACATCAAAAAAAGAAGAAAAACTTCATATAAACAACCTAACAATTCATCTTAAATAATGAGTAAAACAATAAGAAGCTAAACCCCAAATTAGTAGAGGAAAAGAAATAATAAAGATCAGAGCAGAGATAAATGAAATTGAAATGAAGGAAAAATATGTCAACAAAAGAAAAAGGTGGATTTTTGAAAAAATGAGACAAATTGACAGATCTTTAGTAAAAGTAAGGAAAAAAGAGAGATGACATGAATAAATAAATAAATAAAGATATAAAAAGGCGACATTACCACTGATATCACAGAAATTCAAAAGATTATTAATGGCTACTATGAGCAACTGTATGCCAATAAATTGGAAAATCTAGAAAAATGCATAAATTCCTAGTCACATACAATCTACCAAGCTTGTGTCATGAAGAATTCCAAAACCTGAACAGACCAACAACAAGCAATGAGCTTGAAGCCATAATAAAAATCTCCCCGTGAAGTAAAGTCTGGGACCCAATAGCTTCACTGCTGAAATTTAACAAACATTTAAAGAAGACATAATATCCATCATACTCAAAGTATTCTTAAAAATAGAAGAGGAAGGAATACTTCCAAATTCATTCTTTGAAGCTGTATTACCTAAATACCAAAACCAGACAAAGACACATCAACAAAAACAATAAACAAATACACCACAAAACTAGAGGCCAATATCATTGATGAATATTGATGCAAAATTCCTCAACAAAATACTAGCACACTGAATTTAACAACACATTAAAAAGATAATTCATCAAGACAAAGCGGAATTTGTCACTCAGATGCAAGAATGGATCAACATGTGCAAATCAGTGAATGTGATACATCATATCAACAGAATGAAGGATAAAGACCATATGATCATTTTGATTGATGCTGAAAAAGCACTTGATAAAATTCAACATCACTTTACAATAAAAACCCTCAATAAATTGGTGCTACAAAGAACATACCTAAACATAATTAAAGCCATATATGACAGACACAGAGCTAATATCATACTAAATGGGGAAAAACTGAAATACTTTTCTCTGAGATCAGGAACATGATAAGAATGCCTACTTTCACTACTGTTATTTAGCATAATACCTGCAGTCCTAGCTAGAGCAACCAGACAAGAGAAAGAAATAAAGGGCATCCAAGTTGGAAAGGAAAAGAAGAAGTCAAATTTTCTTTGTTTGAAGACGATATGATCTAGTATTTGGAAACACATAAAGAATCCACTAAATAATTGTTAGAACTGATAAATCCAGTAATGTTGCTAGATACAAAATTAACGTGAAAATCAGTGGGCTTTCTCTCTCTGTCTCTTTCTCTTTCTCTCTTTCTCCCTTCCTTCCTTCCCTTCCTTCCCTTCCTTTTCTTTCTTTCTTTCTTTCTTTCTTTCTTTCTTTCTTTCTTCTTTCTTTCTTTTTCTTTCTTTCTTTCTTTTTCTTTTTCTTTCTTTCTTCTTCCTTTCTTTCGATAGACTCTTGCTCTATCCTCCAGGCAGTGGTGCGATCTCAGCTCACTGCAACCTCCACCTGCCAGGTTCAAGAGATTCTCATGCCCCAGCCTCCCAAGTAGCTGGGATTATAGGCACATGCCAACATACCCAGCTAATTTTTTTATTTTTGGGGTTTCTCCATGTTGGACAGGCTGGTCTAGAACTTCTGACCTGAGGTGATCTGCTCATCTTGGCCTCCCAAAGTGCTGGGATTACAGATGTGAGCCTCCGTGCCCAGTCAAAAATCAGTGGCTTTTCTATATGCAAACAATGAACATCTGATAAAGACCTTAAGAGTGTAATCCTACTTACAATAGCTATAGGTAAAATAAAATACATATAAATTAATTTGACCAAAGAAGTAAAAGATCCCTACACTAAAACTATAAAGCGTTGATGTAAGAAATTGAAGAAGACCCAAAAAAATGGAATGATAGTCCATGTTGTTAGAATGGCAGAATCAATATTGTTAAAATGTCCATATTACCCAAGGCAATCTATTGATTTATTGCAATCTCTATCAAAATACTAATGACACTCTTCACAGGAATAGATAAAATAATCCTAAAATTTATATAAAACCACAAAACACCCAGGATAGCCAAAGCTAACCTAAGCAAAAATAACAAAACTGGAGGAATTACACTACCTGACTTCAAATTATACTATGGAGCTATAGTAACAAAAACAGCATGGTACTTGCGTAAAAGTAGACACATAAATCATTGGAGCAAAATATAGAACCCAGAAGGAAATACATACATCTATAGTGAACTCATTTTTGACAGAGGTGCAAAGAACATACATTGGAAAAAATAATCTGTTCATTAAGTGGTACTGGGAAAACTGAATATCCATATCTATCTCTCACCCACATACAAAAATAAAATCAAAATGAATTAAAGTCTTAGATCTATGACCTCAAACTGTGAAACTACTGCAAGAAACCATTGGGCAAACTGTCCAGAAAAATAGATTGGGCAAAGATTTTTTGAGTAAGACCCCACAAACGTAGGAAACCAAAGCAAAAATGGACAAATTAGATCACATCAAGGTAAAAAATATGACAAATTGGATTATATCCTGCTACAAAGCCAAGGATACAATCAACAAAGTGAAGAGGCAACCCACAGAATGGGAAAAGGTATTTGGAAACTACCCATCTGACAAGGGATTAATAACTAGAATATATAAAGAACTCAATTCTATATGAAAAAACATAATAATTTGATTGAAAAATGGGTAAAAGACCTGAATAGATATTTCCTGAAAGAAGACATACAAATGGCAAGCAGATATGTGAAAAAGTGCTCAACATCATTGATGATTAGAGAAATGCAAATCAAAACTACAATGAGATATCATCTTACCCCAGTAAAAATGGCTTTTATCCAAAAGGCAGGTAATATTAGTACAAACACTATGTAGAACAGTTTAGATTTTTCCTCTAAAAATGCTAAAACTAGAGCTACCATATGATCCAGCAATCTGACTGCTGGGTGTATACCCCAAAGAAAGGAAATCAGTATATCGAAGAGATATCTGCACTCCCATGTTTATTGCAGCACTGTTCGCAATAGCCAGGATTTGGAATATATGTAAATGTCCATCAACAGATGAATGGATAAAGAAAATATGGTACATGCACCCAATGGAGTACTACTTAGCCATATAAAATATTGAGATTCTATCATTTGCAACAACTTGGTTGGAACTGGAGGTCATTATATTTACTGAAATAAGCCAAGCATGGAAAGACCAACTTCACGTGTTCCCACTTCTTTGTGGGAGGTAAAAATTAAGACAATTGAACTCCTCGAGATAGAAAGTAGAAGCATGGTTACCAGATGCTGGGAAGGGTAGTGGGGTGTTGGGGAGAAGTAGGAATTGTTAATGAGTACAATAAATACTTGGAAAGAATAAATAAGGCCTAGTATTTGCTAGCACAACAGGGTGACTATAGCCCAAAATCATTTAATTATACTTTTTAAAATTAATAAACTGATATAATTAGATCATTTGTAACACAAACGGTAAATGCTTGAGGTGACAGATACCCAAATTTGCCTGTAGTGATGATTACACATTGCATGTCTGTATCAAAATATCTCATATAACCCATAAATATATACAACTACTGTGTACTCACAAAATTAAAAATAAAAACTAAAAAAAATTAATAAGGAAACGTCACATTTGAACTATACTTTAGACCAAATGAACGTTAGAGGCATATATAGAAGATTGCACTCAAAAGCAACACAATACACATTCTCCTCAAGGGCACACAAAACGTTCTCCAAGATAGATAGTATCTTAGGCCACAGAACAAGCCTGAACACATTTAAGAAAACTTAAATTACATCAATTATCTTTTTCTGAACACAATGGTGTGAAACCAGAAATTGCTAACAAGAGAAATCTTAGAAAATCCAAAAATATATAGAAATTAAACAACATACTCCTGAACAACCAGTGGGTCAAAGAAGATATCAAAAAGCAAATTAAAAATACTTTGAGACAAATAGAAATATGAGATGCAGCAAAAGCAGCCCTAAGAGAGAAATTTACAGCAATAAATGGCTATTTTAAAAAGGAAGACATATCTCAAGTCAATAACCTAACATTGCATCTCAAGGCACTAGAAAAAGAACAGACTAAATCCAAAATTATCAAAAAGAAGGAAATAAAAGGGACATCAAAGCAGAAATCAATAAAACAGAGACAAAAAATAGAAAAAAAAATAAAACAAAGTATTGTTTTTTATAAAGAATAAACAAAACTGACAATAAGCTATCCTGAGAAAAAAAGAAGTCTCAAATAAATAAAACTAGAAATGAAAGAGAAATGATAATTGAAACCACAGATATGCAAAACATCATAAGAGATTACTATGAACAGTTTTATGAGAACAAATTAGGTAACCCTTAAGAAACATATAAATTCCTAAAAATATACAAGCTACCAAGTCTGAATTACAGAGAAATAAAAAATCTAAACAAACCAGTGCAGGGTAAGCAGATTGAACCAATAATTTAAAGTCTCTAATGAAAGAAAAGCTCAGGGCATAATGGCTTCTTTCTGAATTCTACCAAACATTTGAAGAAGAACTGATACCAATCATTCTCAAAATTTCACATAGAATACTTTCTGGTTATTTTTTCTATGAGGCCAGCATCACTCAGATACCAAAACCAGACAAGGACATTACAAAAAAAAATTCAGGCCAGTAACACTGATGAACATAGATTTAAAAATTCTCATCAAAATACTAACAACCCAATTCAAAAGCACATTGAAAGCATCATTTACCTTGATTAAGTGGGATTCCCCCCAGGGATTCAAGGATAGTTTAAGAGATGTATATCTATAAATGTGATATACCACATTAACATAATAAAAGATTAAAGCTACACAATCATGTCATTAGATGCAGAAATAGCATTTGAAAAAAATAAACATCCCTTTGTTATAAAAAACTGTCAACAGATTAGGTACAGAAGAAATGTCCCTCAACACAATAAAGGCCATATATGACAAACTGGCACATTACATTACAATCAACAGTGAAAAGTTTAAAGCTTTTCCTCTAAGATCAGAAGCAGAATGAGAATATTCTCTTTTGCCATTTCTATTTAATATAGGACTGAAAGTCCTAGAACAATTAGGCAAATGAATACATAAAAGGCATTTGAATAGAAAAGGAATAAGTGAAATTGTTGCTTTTTGCTGACGGCATGATCTTTCATATATATTAAAAAAAAACCTAAAGACTCTACTAAAATGCTGTTGGAATTAATAAATGAACAGTTTCAGGTTACAAAATCAGCATACTAAAATCAATAGCATTTTTTACACACTCATTCACAAAATTTACAAAAAATAAAAAGAAAAAGAAAATTTAATCAAGGAGGGGGAAAATCTACACACTGAAAATTACTAAACTTTGAAAAATAAAATTGAAAAAGACACAAATAAGTGGAAACCTACTTTGTTTATAGATTGAAAGAATTTATATTGTTAGAATTTTTAAAATATCCAAAGTGATGCATATATTTATGCAATCCCCTTCAAAATTCCAACGTTATTTCTTAGAGAAATAAAAAAAATTATTCTAAAATTCATATGTAAATACGAAAACTACTCAATAGCTAGAGAAATCTTATATAAAAAGAACAAAGCTGGAAGTGTCACATTACCTGAATTCAAAATACATTATGAAACTATAGTAATTGAAGCAGCATGGTACTGACATCAAAACAGACACATCAACCAATGGAACAAAATAGAAATTCCAAAATAAATGTATGTATTTATTTTAATTGAATTTCTTTTTTTTTAAATTATTATTATTATACTTTAGGTTTTATGGTACATGTGCGCAATGTGCAGGTAACTTACATATGTATACATGTGCCATGCTGGTGCGCTGCACCCACTAACTTGTCATCTAGCATTAGGTATATCTCCCAATGCTATCCTTCCCCCCTCCTCCCACCCCACAACAGTCTCCGAAGTGTGATGTTCCCCTTCCTGTGTCCATGTGTTCACATTGTTCAATTCCCACCTATGAGTGAGAATATGCGGTGTTTGGTTTTTTGTTCTTGCGGTAGTTTACTGAGAATGATGATTTCCAATTTCATCTATGTCCCTACAAAGGACATGAATTCATCATTTTTTATGGCTGCATAGTATTCCATGGTGCATATGTGCCACATTTTCTTAATCCAGTCTATCATTGTTGCACATTTGGGTTGGTTCCAAGTCTTTGCTATTGTGAATAATGCGGCAATAAACATACGTGTGCATGTGTCTTTATAGCATCATGATTTATAGTCCTTTGGGTATATACCCAGTAATGGGATGGCTGGGTCAAATGGAATTTCTAGTTCTAGATCCCTGAGGAATCACCACACTGGCTTCCACAAGGGTTGAACTAATTTACAGTCCCACCAACAGTGTAAAAGTGTTCCTATTTCTCCACATCCTCTCCAGCACCTGTTGTTTCCTGACTTTTGAATGATTGCCATTCTAACTGGTGTGAGATGGTATCTCACTGTGGTTTTGATTTGCATTTCTCTGATGGCCAGCGATGGTGAGCATTTTTTCATGTGTTTTTTGGCTGCATAAATGTCTTCTTTTGAGAAGTGTCTGTTCATGTCCTTCGCACACTTTTTGATGGGGTTGTTTGTTTTTTTCTTGTAAATTTGTTGGAGTTCATTGTAGATTCTGGATATTAGCCCTTTGTCAGATAAGTAGGTTGTGAAAATTTTCTCCCATTTTGTAGGTTGCCTGTTCACTCTGATGGTAGTTTCTTTTGCTGTGCAGAAGCTCTTGAGTTTAATTAGATCCCATTTGTCAATTTTGGCTTTTGTTGCCATTGCTTTTGGTGTTTTAGACATGAAGTCCTTGCCCATGCCTATGTCCTGAATGGTAATGCCTAGGTTTTCTTCTAGGGTTTTTATGGTTTTAGGTCTAACATTTAAGTCTTTAATCCATCTTGAATTGATTTTTGTATAAGGTGTAAGGGAGGGATCCAGTTTCAGCTTTCTGCATATGGCTAGCCAGTTTTCCCAGCACCATTCATTAAATAGGGAATCCTTTCCCCATTTCTTGTTTTTGTCAGGTTTGTCAAAGATCAGATAGTTGTAGATATGTGGCATTATTTCTGAGGGCTCTGTTCTGTTCCATTGATCTATATCTCTGTTTTGGTACCAGTACCATGCTGTTTTGGTTACTGTAGCCTTGTAGTATAGTTTGAAGTCAGGTAGTGTGATGCCTCCAGCTTTGTTCTTTTGGCTTAGGATTGACTTGGCGATGCGGGCTCTTTTTTGGTTCCATATGAACTTTAAAGTAGTTTTTTCCAATTCTGTGAAGAAAGTCATTGGTAGCTTGATGGGGATGGCATTGAATCTGTAAATTACCTTGGGAAGGATGGCCATTTTCACGATATTGATTCTTCCTACCCATGAGCATGGAATGTTCTTCCATTTGTTTGTATCCTCTTTTATTTCCTTGAGCAGTGGTTTGTAGTTCTCCTTGAAGAGGTGCTTTACATCCCTTGTAAGTTGGATTCCTAGGTATTTTATTCTCTTTGAAGCAATTGTGAATGGGAGTTCACTCATGATTTGGCTCTCTGTTTGTCTGTTATTGATGTATAAGAATGCTTGTGATTTTTGTACATTGATTTTGTATCCTGAGACTTTGCTGAAGTTGCTTATCAGCTTAAGGAGATTTTGGGCTGAGACGATGGGGTTTTCTAGATATACAATCATGTCATCTGCAAACAGGGACAATTTGACTTCCTCTTTTCCTAATTGAATACCCTTGATTTCCTTCTCCTGCCTAATTGCCCTGGCCAGAACTTCCAACACTATGTAGAATAGAAGTGGTGAGAGAGGGCATCCCTGTCTTATGCCAGTTTTCAAAGGGAATGCTTCCAGTTTTTGCCCATTCAGAATGATATTGGCTGTGGGTTTGTCATAGATAGCTCTTACTATTTTGAGATACATCCCATCAATACCTAATTTATTGAGAGTTTTTAGCATGAAGGGTTGTTGAATTTTGTCAAAGGCCTTTTCTGCATCTATTGAGATAATCATGTGGTTTTTTTCTTTGGTTCTGTTTATATGCTGGATTACATTTATTGATTTGCGTATATTGAACCAGCCTTGCATCCCAGGGATGAAGCCCACTTGATCATGGTGGATAAGCTTTTTGATGTGCTGCTGGATTCCGTTTGCCAGTATTTTATTGAGGATTTTTGCATCAATGTTCATTAAGGATATTGGTCTAAAATTCTCCTTTTTTGTTGTGTCTCTGCCAGGCTTTGGTATCAGGATGATGCTGGCTGCATAAAATGAGTTAGGGAGGATTCCCTCTTTTTCTGTTGATTGGAATAGTTTCAGAAGGAATGGTACCAGCTCCTCCTTGTAACTCTGGTAGAATTCGGCTGTGAACCCATCTGGTCCTGGACTTTTTTTGGTTGGTAAGCTATTGATTATTGCCACAATTTCAGCTCTTTTTATTGGTCTATTCAGAGATTCAACTTCTTCCTGGTTTAGTCTTGGGAGGGTGTATGTGTTGAGGAATTTATCCATTTCTTCTAGATTTTCTAGTTTATTTGCGTAGAGGTATTTGTAATATTCTCTGATGGTAGTTTGTATTTCTGTGGGATTGGTGGTGATATCCCCTTTATCATTTTTTATTGCATCTATTTGATTCTTCTCTCTTTTTTTCTTTATTAATCTTGCTAGCAGTCTATCAATTTTGTTGATCCTTTCAAAAAACCAGCTCCTGGATTCGTTAATTTTTTGAAGGGTTTTTTGTGTCTCTATTTCCTTCAGTTCTGCTCTGATTTTAGTTATTTCTTGCCTTCTGTTAGCTTTTGAATGTGTTTGCTCTTGCTTTTCTAGTTCTTTTAATTGTGACGTTAGGGTGTCAATTTTAGATCTTTCCTGCTTTCTCTTGTGGGCATTTAGTGCTATAAATTTCCCTCTACACACTGCTTTGAATGCATCCCAGAGATTCTGGTATGTTGTGTCTTGGTTCTCGTTGGTTTCAAAGAACATCTTTATTTCTGCCTTCATTTCGTTATGTACCCAGTAGTCATTCAGGAGCAGGTCGTTCAGTTTCCACGTAGTTGAGCGGTTTTGAGTGAGATTCTTAATCCTGAGTTCTAGCTTGATTGCACTGTGATCTGAGAGATAGTTTGTTATAATTTCTTTTCTTTTACATTTATTGAGGAGAACTTTACTTCCAAGTATGTGGTCAATTTTGGAATAGGTGTGGTGTGGTGCTGAAAAAAATGTATATTCTGTTGATTTGGGGTGGAGAGTTCTGTAGATGTCTATTAGGTCCTCTTGGTGCAGAGCTGAGTTCAATTCCTGGGTATCCTTGTTGACTTTCTGTCTCGTTGATCTGTCTAATGTTGACAGTGGGGTGTTAAAGTCTCCCATTATTAATGTGTGGGAGTCTAAGTCTCTTTGTAGGTCACTCAGGACTTGCTTTATGAATCTGGGTGCTCCTGTATTGGGTGCATATATATTTAGGATAGTTAGCTCTTCTTGTTGAATTAATCCCATTACCATTATGTAATGGCCTTCTTTGTCTCTTCTGATCTTTGTTGGTTTAAAGTCTGTTTTATCAGAGACTAGGATTGCAACCCCTGCCTTTTTTTGTTTTCCATTTGCTTGGTAGATCTTCCTCCATCCTTTTATTTTGAGCCTGTGTGTGTCTCTGCACATGAGATGGGTTTCCTGAATACAGCACACTGATGGGTCTTGAGTCTTTATCCAATTTGCCAGTCTGTGTCTTTTAATTGGAGCATTTAGTCCATTTACATTTAAAGTTAAAATTGTTATGTGTGAATTTGATCCTGTCATTATGATGTTAGCTGGTTATTTTGCTCGTTAGTTGATGCAGTCTCTTCCTAGTCTCGATGGTCTTTACATTTTGGTATGATTTTGCAGTGGCTGGTACTGGTTTTGCCTTTCCATGTTTAGCGCCTCCTTCAGGAGCTCTTTTAGGGCAGGCCTGGTGGTGACAAAATCTCTCAGCATTTGCTTGTCTGTAAAGTATTTTATTTCTCCTTCACTTATGAAGCTTAGTTTGGCTGGATATGAAATTCTGGGTTGAAAATTCTTTTCTTTAAGAATGTTGAATATTGGCCCCCACTCTCTTCTGGCTTGTAGGGTTTCTGCCGAGAGATCCGCAGTTAGTCTGATGGGCTTCCCTTTGATGGTAACCCAACCTTCCTCTCTGGCTGCCCTTAACATTTTTTCCTTCATTTCAACTTTGGTGAATCTGACAATTATGTGTCTTGGAGTTGCTCTTCTCGAGGAGTATCTTTGTGGCGTTCTCTGTATTTCCTGAATCTGAATGTTGGCCTGCCTTGCTAGATGGGGGAAGTTCTCCTGGATAATATCCTGCAGAGTGTTTTCCAACTTGGTTCCATTCTCCCCGTCACTTTCAGGTACACCAATCAGACGTAGATTTGGTCTTTTCACATAGTCCCACATTTCTTGGAGGCTTTGCTCGTTTCTTTTTATTCTTTTTTCTCTAAACTTCCCTTCTCGCTTCATTTCATTCATTTCATCTTCCAGGGCTGATACCCTTTCTTCCATTTGATCGCATCGGCTCCTGAGGCTTCTGCATTCTTCACGTAGTTCTCGAGCCTTGGTTTTCAGCTCCATCAGCTCCTTTAAGCACTTCTCTGTATTGGTTATTCTAGTTATACATTCTTCTAAATTTTTTTCAAAGTTTTCAACTTCTTTGCCTTTGGTTTGAATATCCTCCCTTAGCTCGGAGTAATTTGATCGTCTGAAGCCTTCTTCTCTCAGCTCGTCAAAGTCATTCTCCGTCCAGCTTTGTTCCATTGCTGGTGAGGAACTGCGTTCCTTTGGAGGAGGAGAGGTACTCTGGTTTTTAGAGTTTCCAGTTTTTCTGCTCTGTTTTTTCCCCATCTTTGTGGTTTTATCTACTTTTGGTCTTTGATGATGGTGATGTACAGATGGGTTTTTGGTGTGGATGTCCTTTCTGTTAGTTTTCCTTCTAACAGACAGGACCCTCAGCTGCAGGTCTGTTGGAGTACCTGGCCGGCCGTGTGAGGTGTCAGTCTGCCCCTGCTGGGGGTGCCTCCCAGTTAGGCTGCTCGGGGGTCAGGGGTCAGGGACCCACTTGAGGAGGCAGTCAGCCGGTTCCCACATCTCCAGCTGAGTGCTGGGAGAACCACTGCTCTCCTCAAAGCTGTCAGACAGGGACATTTAAGTCTGCAGAAGTTACTGCTGTCTTTTTGTTTGTCTGTGTCCTGCCCCCAGAGGTGGAGCCTACAGAGGCAGGCAGGCCTCCTTGAGCTGTGGTGGGCTCCACCCAGTTCAAGCTTCCAGGCTGCTTTGTTTACCTAAGCGAGCCTGGGCAATGGCGGGCGCCCCTCCCGCAGCCTCGCTGCCGGCTGTTTGATCTCAGACTGCTGTGCTAGCGATCAGCGAGACTCCGTGGGCGTAGGACCCTCTGAGCCAGGTGCGGGCTATACTCTCCTGGGGCACCGTTTCCTAAGCCCGTCAGAAAAGCACAGTATTCGGGTGGGAGTGGCACCCCTGGAAAGGGAACTCCCTGACCCCTTGCGCTTCCCGAGTGAGGCAATGCCTCGCCCCTGCTTCGGCTGGCGCAGGGTGCAC
Source organism: Pongo pygmaeus (assembly GCF_028885625.2). Classification (NCBI taxonomy): domain Eukaryota; kingdom Metazoa; phylum Chordata; class Mammalia; order Primates; family Hominidae; genus Pongo; species Pongo pygmaeus. The sequence goes on along the minus strand of NC_085930.1, from coordinate 11,751,626 downwards.
TCACCCACTGACCTGCGCCCACTGTCTGGCACTCCCTAGTGAGATGAACACGGTACCTCAGATAGAAATGCAGAAATCACCCGTCTTCTGTGTCACTCACGCTGGGAGCTGTAGACCGGAGCTGTTCCTATTCGGCCATCTTGGCTCCTCCCTATTTTAATTGATTTTCAACAAAAGTACTAAGAAAAGACAAATGAGAAAAAAACTGTTTATTTATTAAAAGTTGCTGAGAAAACTAAATATCCATAGGCAGAGGAGTGAGATTGGACCCTTACCTTACACCATATACAAAAAATGACTTAAAATGGATTAAAGCCTTAAATTTAACATCTGAAACTAAAACTACTAGAAGAAAACATAAAAGAAAAAGCTTCATAACATTGCTCTTGGCAGTGATTTTTTTTAAATTTTATCTGAAAAGGTGAGGCAACAGCAACAAAAAAGACAACTGAGATTTTATCAAATGCAAGAGTTTCTGTATAGCAAAGGAAAAAAAAAAAGAGTAAAGAGAAAGCCTACAGAATTAAAAACCTTGTAAACCATGCATGTGGTAAGAGTTATTATCTAAAATTATAAGGACATCAAATAATAGCAAAAAAACAAAAAATAAAAACTCAATTTAAAAATAGGCAAATGACCAAGCAGGACACCTCTCAATGGAAGACATACAAATAACCAACAGATATTTGAAAATATGCTTAGTATCACTAATCATTAAGAAATGCAAATTAAAACCCCAATGAAATATCACCTGACACCTGGCAGAATGGCTATTTTTCAAAAAGATGAAAGATAACAAGTGTTGATGAAGATGTAGAGAAAAGTGAACACTAGTACACTGTTGATGGGAATTTAAATTAGTATAACCATTATGGGAAACAATATGGAGATTTCTTAAAAAAGTAAAAATAGAGTTACCATATGATCCAGCAATCCCACTTCTGTATATATATTCAAATACTTTGAAATCAGTACATCTAAGAGATACTGCACTCCCATTTTTATTGCATCATTATTCACAACAATCAAGATATAGAAACAACCTAAGTGTCTATCAACAGATGAACAGAAGAAAATGTATTATATATTCACAATAGAATACCACTTAGCCTTAAAAAAGAGGGATATTATACCATTTATACTAATATGGATGAACAAGGTGAACGTTATACTAAGTGAAATAAGCCGGGCACAGAAAAACAAATACTGTAAGAATATTCATGTGAAAGACAAAAAAATGAACACATAGAAACAGAGAATCATGGTTACCAGAGGCGGAGGAGTGGGAAGAATGGGGAGATATTATTTAAAGATTACAAAACGTTCAGTTAGACAGTAAGAATGAATGACAAGTATTTGAAGAGACAGGTATCTTTATTAGCTTGACTCAATCTTTCCACATTGCATACATACATCATAGCCTCACTTTGTACCCCATAAATACGTACAACTATAATTTGTCAACATCCAATAAATAACAAACAAACAAAGATTAATTTTGAGGAGTGTTGTCATGCAATTATGAAGATTGCCAAGTCCCACAATCTACTGTTTTGCAGCCTGGAGACCCAGGAAAGCCAGTGGTGTTATTAAAGTCTGAGAGAGAAAGCCTGAGAACCAGAGAAGCTGATGGTGTAAATCTCAGTCCAAAGGCAGAACATTTATGTCCCAGCTACAGAAGGAAGGCAGAAAGTAGAAAGGGGCAAATCTTTCCTTCTCAGTTTTTGTATTATTCAGGCCCTCAAGGAATAGGATGTGCCTACGGGCATCGAAGAAGACAATGTACTTTACTGAATCCACCAATTCAAACGTGAATCTGATCTAAAAATAACCTTCAGAGACACACTCAGAATTAATGTTTAATCTGGGCACCTGTTATCCCTATAAAGTTGATGCATAAAATTAACCATCACGCACTAGTAGAACCACAGCTTCTGAATATTGTAGCAGATAAGTTTGTTGATATACTACCAGAAAATATCTCCAATTTTCTGCTTAAATTAGGATACAAATAGTCAGCAAATTTTTATCTGATCAAGATTTTTTTTCTTTTTTATGTTACTTAACAGTAACCATTGGGACACAGAAGCATTTCTAAGTACATATTAAGAAAAAAAATCCAGTATCCACCACTTTTATCAAACTACAATGAATGTACAAGCAGATTTTACCACTTAGATATTATTATTATTATTATTATTATTATTATTATACTTTAAGTTCTGGAATACATGTGCAGAATGTGCAGGTTGGTTACATAGGTGTACACGTGCCATGGTGGTTTGCTGCACCCATCAACCCGTTATTTACATTAGGTATTTCTCCTAATGCTATCCATCCCCTAGCACCCCCACCCCCTGACAGGCTCCAGTGTATGATGTTCCCCTCCCTGTGCCCATGTGTTCTCATTGTTCAGCTCCCACTTATGAGTGAGAACATGTGGTGTTTTGTATTCTTTTCTTGTGTTAGTTTGCTGAGAATGATGGTTTCCAGCTTCATCCATGTCCCTGCAAGGGACATGAACTCAACCTTTTTTATGGCTGTATAGTATTCCATGGTGCATATATGCCACATTTTCTTTATCCAGTTTATCATTGAAGGCCATTTCGGTTGGTTCCAACTCTTTGCTATTGTGAAGAGTGCTGCACTAAATATACATGTACATGTGTCTTCACAGTAGAATGATTTATAATCCTTTGGGTATATACCCAGTAATGGGATGGCTGGGTCAAATGGTGTTTCTGGTTCTAGATTCTTGAGGAATCACCACACTGACTTCCACAATGGTTGAACTAATTTACACTCCCACCAATGGTGTAAAAGTATTCCTATTTCTCCACATCTTCTCCAGCATGTTGTTTCCTGACTTTTTAATGATCGCCATTCTAACTGGCGTGAGATGGTATCTCATTGTGGTTTTTATTTGCATTTCTCTAACGACCAGTGATAATGAGCTTTTTTTCATATGTTTGTTAGCCACATACATTTCTTTTTTTTGAGAAGTGTCTGTTCATATTGTTGGCCCACATTTCAATGGGGTTGTTTGTTTTGTTCTTGTAAATTTGTTTAAGTTCTTTGTCGATCCTGGATATTAGCCATCTGTCAGATGGATAGATTGCAAAAATTTTCTCCCATTCTGTAGATTACGTGTTCACTCTGCTGATAGTTTCTTTTGCTGTGCAGAAGCTCTTTAGTTTAATCAGATTCCGTTTGTCAATTTTGGCTTTCATTGCTATTGCTTTTGGTGTTTTAGTCATGAAGTCTTTGCCCATGCCTATGTCCTGAATGTTATTGCCTAGGTTTTCTTCTAGCGTTTTTTGTGGTTTTAGTCTTACATTTACGTCTATAATCCATCTTGAGTGAATTTTTGTATAAGGTGTAAGAAAAGGTTCCAGTTTCACTTTTCTGCATATGGCTAGCCAGTTTTTCCAATACAATTTATAAAATAGAAATTCTTTCCCTATTGCTTGTTTTTTTAGTGTTCATCAAAGATCAGATGGTTTTAGACATGTGGCGTTATTTCTAAGGCTTCTGTTCTGTTCCATTGTTCTATATATCTGTTTTGGTATAAGTAACATGCTGTTTTGGTTACTGCAGGCTTGTAGTATAGTTTGAAGTCAGGTAGCATGATGCCTCCAGCTTTCTTCTTTTTGCTTAGGATTGTCTTGGCTATAAGGACTCTTTCTTGGTTCCATATGAAATTTAAAGTAGTTTTTTCTAACTCTGTGAGGAAAGTCATTGGTAGCTTGATGGGGATAGTACTGAACCTAAAAATTACTTTGGACACTATGGCCCTTTTTATGATATTGACTCTTGTTATCCATGAGCTTGGAATGTTTTTCCATTTGTTTGCATCCTTTCTTATTTCATTGAGCAGTGGTTCATAGTTCTCCTTGAAGAGGTCCTTCACATCCCTTGTAAGTTGCATCCCTACGTATTTTATTCTCTTTGTACCAATTGTGAATGGGACTCAAGATTTGGCTCTCTGTTTGTCTGTTATTGGTGTATACGAATGCTTGTGACTTTTGCACATTGATTTTTTACTCTGAGGTTTTGCTGAAATTGCTTATCTGCTTAAAGGGATTTTGGGCTGAGATGATGGGGTTTTCTAAATATGCAATCATATCATCTGCAGACAGAGGCAATTTGACTTCCTCTCTTCCTATTTGAATACTCTTTATTTCTTTCTCTTGCCTGATTGCCCTGGCCAGAACTTCCAATATTATGTTGGATAGGAGTGTTGAGAGAGGGCATCCTTGTCTTGTGCTGGTTTTCAAAGGGAATGCTTCCAGTTTTGCCCATTCAGTATGATATTTGCTGTGGGTTTGTCATAAATAGCTCTTATTATTTTAAGATACGTTTCATCAGTACCAAGTTTATTGAGAGTTTTTAGCATGGAGGGGTGTTGAATTTTATCGAAGGCCTTTTCTGCATCTATTGAGATAAAGAAGTAAAGCGAGAAGAATCAAATAGACAATAAAAAATGATAAAGGGGATATCACCACTGATCCCACAGAAATCATCAGATAATACTATAAACACCTCTACGCACATAATCTAGAAAATTTAGAACAAATGGATAACTTGCTGGACACATACATCATCCCAAGTCTATACCAGGAAGAAGTCGAATCCCTGAATAGACCAATAACAAATTTTGAAATTGAGACAGTAATTAATAGCCTACTAACCAAAAAAAGCCCAGGACCAGAGGGAGTCACAGCCGAATTCTACCAGAGGTACAAAGAGGAGCTGGTACCATGACTTCTGAAACTATCCCAAACAACAGAAAAGACGGACTCCTCCCTAACTCATTTTATGAGGCCAGCATCATTCTGATACCAAAACCTGGCAGAGACACAACAAAAAGAGAAAACTTTAGGCCAATATCCCTGATGAACATCAGTGTGAAAATCCTCAATAAAATACTGGCAAAATGAATCTGGCAGCACATCAAAAAGCTTATCCACCACGATCAAGTGGGCTTCATTCCTGGGATGCAAGGCTGGTTCAACATATGCAAATCAAAAAACATAAACAGAACCAATGACACACATGAACAGAACCAATGACAAATACTACTTAGTTTTAAAGGTCATTTGTGTGCTCACAAAATGCAAGTTTAAAATGTTAGATTTAAATGTAGCTTTAAATAGAAAATCAAAGCTTTGTATTAGCTTTATTCAGTGTTGCTTCCATTCTTCCATCTCACTAGAAAAGTCTTCAACAAATGGAAGAACATTCCATGCTCACGCATAGGAAGAATCAATATCGTGAAAATGGCCATACTTTCCAAGGTAATTTATAGATTCAATGCCATCCCCATCAAGCTACCAATGACTTTCTTCACAGAATTGGAAAAAAACTACTTTAAAGTTCATATGGAACCAAAAAAGAGCCTGCATCGCCAAGTCAATCCTAAGCCAAAAGAACAAAGCTGGAGGCATCACGCTACCTGACTTCAAACTATACTACAAGGCTACAGTAACCAAAACAGCATGGTACTGGTACCAAAACAGAGACATAGATCAATGGAACAGAACAGAGCCCTCAGAAATGACGCCACATATCTACAACTATCTGTTCTTTGACAAACCTGAGAAAAACAAGCAATGGGGAAAGGATTCCCTATTTAATAAATGGTGCTGGAAAACTGGCTAGCCATACGTAAAAGCTGAATCTGGATCCCTTCCTTACACCTTATACAAAAATTAATTCAAGATGGATTAAAGACTTAAATGTTAGACCTAAAACCATAAAAACCTTAGAAGAAAACCTAGGCATTACCATTCAGGACATAGGCATGGGCAAGGACTTCATGTCTAAAACACCAAAAGCAATGGCAACAAAAGCCAAAATTGACAAATGGGATCCAATTAAACTAAAGAGCTTCTGCACAGCAAAAGAAACTACCATCAGAGTGAACAGGCAACCTACAAAATGGAAGAAAATTTTCACAACCTACTCATCTGACAAAGGGCTAATATCCAGAATCTACAATGAACTCTGACAAATTTACAAGAAAAAGACGAACAACCCCATCAAAAAGTGGGCAAAGGATATGAACAGACACTTCTCAAAAGAAGACATTTATGCAGCCAAAAGACACATGAAAAAATTCTCATCGTCACTGGCCATCAGAGAAATGCAAATCAAAACCACAATGAGATACCATCTCACACCAGTTAGAATGGCAATCATTAAAAAGTCAGGAAACAACAGGTGCTGGAGAGGATGTGGAGAAATAGGAACACTTTTATACTGTTGGTGGGACTGTAAACTAGTTCAACCCTTGTGGAAGTCAGTGTGGCGATTCCTCAGGGATCTAGAACTAGAAATACCATTTGACCCAGCCATCCCATTACTGGGTATATACCCAAAGGATTATAATTCATGCTGCTATAAAGACACGTGCACACGTATGTTTACTGCAGCACTATTCACAATAGCAAAGACTTGGAACCAACCCAAATGTCCAACAATGATAGACTGGATTAAGAAAATGTGGCATATATACACCATGGAATAAATACTATGCAGCCATAAAAAATGATGAGCTCTTGTCCTTTGTAGGGACATGGATGAAGCTGGAAACCATAATTCTCAGCAAACTATTGCAAGGACAAAAAACCAGACACCGCATGTTCTCACTCATAGATGGGAATTGAACAATGAGAACACATGGACACTGGAAGGGGAACATCACACTCTGGGGACTGTTGTGGGGTGGGGAGACGGGGGTGGGATAGCATTAGGCAATATACCTAATGCTAAATGACGAGTTAATGGATGCAGCACACCAGCATGGCACATGTATACATATGTAACTAACCTGCACATTGTGCATATGTACCCTAAAACTTAAAGTATAATAATAGTAATAAAAAAAAGAAAAGTCTTCATGAAATTTCTGCTTAGTTTCTTTCAAAAAAAATTGCCCAAGGCAAAGTTCTAGAGAAATAGTTAAAAATTATTCATAGTTTAAAGAAAAATAAGTTTATCCGTGTATAACTTTAATCCATTAAAGAAAGTTTATTGTAATCAATATTCTTTTAAAAACCTGTAGCCTAAAATAAATATTTAAGAATTACTAATTTCAGGTTATTGTTCTTTGTCTAAATGCTATGATATTCAAGATTTTTTCATTTTAAAATATTTTCAAATTAATAGTACTGATTTTTGTCTTTTTTTAAATAAAATATTATGTTAGACCTACCGATACCTCAGTCTATTGACTTCAAAGTGTTTTCCTTTTGCTTTGAATTGAAAATTCAAATATAATTAAGGCAGTCTTAATTTCTGTGATATATTTGTGCGGTTTCAGAAGGCCCAAAGTATGTTAGTTGTGATGATGACAAAACAAATTTCATCTTATCTGTCAAAAATAACATCTATGTTCATAGCTTTAATCCAATTAAGAATGGGGTGAGATTCTCTACGTAAAGAACTTGAAATACTGTTGGGAACTCAAATGATTCAGAGTAAGAACCACATAGGAGACTAGCAAGAACCATTTGTAACAATTGCCTAGGATACCTTTTTTTTTTTCACTTTGCCTGTTTGCAAACAAATGTGATGAAAAATGGTTTCAAAGGACAAAGTATGATTTTAAGTCTCCAGCAAAGCAGAAACAGCAGAAAATAATAATACGTTATGCATCCAAGTGAATTTAAGAAGATCAAATAGAATGGTTAGTTGTCTTGTCCTTTGCTGCACACCGCAAAAAATAAAAACTGCAACTTTCAATAAAGCACTTCATGGACAACTCTACAAAGATGTAAGACGTCTCAGGACTAGAAAACAGCAATCTCAAACATTATCTTCAGTGAGTATATTGGAGAATAAATGCCATTCACCTTTATAGATGTGAGACAGATGATCATTTTAGTTTCTTTGTACATTTAGGTATTATAGCCATTAAAAAAGATTAGCCTATAAGTACACTGTTCTAAAATGTGGTACTAATATTAACCAGGATTCAGTATTGTGTAAAGTCAGATAATGGGGTAAATAAATTTAGTTCAACGGCCACCCTCTTTCCCTTTAAACACAACATAAAACAAGGTGACTTATATATAAAGAGTAAAAATTTGTTTCTTTCAAATTTGTAATTCTGGGAAATGGTGGTTTGGATAGAAATATAAGCTTCCATCGTTGTCCTTTATTATTTGTAGTACTTTCTTTGATAAAGAGACTTAAAAAGCAAACTGAAGGGTAATATCAGAGAGCACAGTTCAACTAAATGGTATTTTATTCAGTGATCTGTTCATAAAATATGCCTAATTTTTATGATTATATAATAAAATCTTTGACAAAAACAATGGGAATGTGAAATGAGTTTACCCACTTTCTATAGATTTTTACACAGAGCTTCAGAGATTGTGAGGTGTAAAATAGGATTCAGGAAACACACAGAAGCCTGCTTCACTTGCATATATTCTCTTACACAGTTGTAACAGTGACCTCTCTATTTTCCTAAATTCTAAGTTTATTACACCCTTTTTGTCCTGAGGAAAGTGTTTATAGTTTTCTCAACCTGTCAGGTTTACCTTACTCCTGAGACAGGCTTAGATCTCTTAGTTACGTGACTTGATACTCTTTTATTGTTTTTTAACTGTGAAAAGAAATTTGAATTTTCAAAGCAGCCATGCAAACTAATTTGAAATGTGATCATTTTTATTCAAGGTTTATAATGTCCAGGCACTTGTCACTTTTACAGTCACACATAGAAAAGCAGGCGTGGCTGCTGCCAAAGTCAGAATTAAAACAAAACCGAAGTAAAATTTTCTATTGTACTTTGTCATTTTATGAAACCTACACATTATGTTTCTTCTTCTTTTACATGTCATTCACCTATTCTTTAAATGTCAAAGGAAATAAACGTCCCTGAAATTATCAATGTCATTATTGCTTTATGCCTTTCCAAGATCAGTACAAAAGGAATCTTGTGAACATTCTGGTTTAGATAACAATAATTGAAATGTGTAATATAACAAATATGTTAAAGGAACCAAAGAAAACTTTGAAACATCTCAAAATACGGAACGTTGCAAATATACAGTAAACATGAAATGACTAACAATCTAGTGACAAAGTTGGGTCAGAATTCAAAGTACCTTAAAATAAAAATTATCAAAGTCCACTGATGTTTTAAACAACACCAGATATTCAAAATTAAAATAGATTTGCTTTCTTCATGGTTTCTTTGCTTACAGGATAAAATGAATAACTGAACTATGCAAATAATTGCTAACTGATTCACTGCAGGTCAGAAAACTTTCACAAAACAGAGCAAAATTAATGCATATGGTAGAATTCATACACCCCCACTCACACCCCCTACACACATGTACACATAAATCAGATATTAACCTTCCCTTTTGCATGTTGTTCCCATAGTATAAAAGGGCTCTACTGTTTCTGATCTCTTGTCCTTGCTCCCCTAACCAATTGTATGGGATGAGACTTTTTGTTGTTGTTGTTGTATCATTAAGATTTAGTCTTTAGCTTTTATATTTCTCCATATGGATTTAATAGTTGATGGTAGTATTCAATAAGTTTCCAGGATGGGAGCAGAAATCTGGAAAATTGAAGAAGTAGAACTAGAACCATGTATGATTTCATGTAGACGGACTGCCTTAGTAGTAACACAAATTAGGAAAGGCAGCAAGCAAGAATAAGTCTAAATACTGAAAGCATTTTGGGAGTGATGGCCTGGAGTAGGAAAGGTATATTTGTCTGCTCAGGCTGCAATAACAAAATCCCATAGGCCAGGTGAGGTGGTTCATGCCTACAGCCCCAGCACTCTGGGAGGCCATGATGTGTTGATAGCTTGAGCTCAGGTGTTCGAAACTAGAAGCCTGGCCAACATGGTGACACTCTGTCTCTACAGGACAAAAAAAAAAAAAAAAATTAGGTAGGTGTGGTGGAGTACGTCTGTGGTCTCAGCTGCTCAGAAGACTGAGGAGGGAGGAACACTTGAGCCCTGGAGTTTGAGGCTATCCTAGACAATAGAGTGAGACATTGTCTCAAAAACAAACAAGCAAAAAACCAACCACAGATTGCATGGCTTAAACAACAGAAATTTATTTTCTCATAGTTCTGAATACTGGAAAGTCTATGATCAAGGTTTGGCATGGTTTGGTTCCTTGTGAGGACTCTCTTCCTGGCTGGTAAATGAGCACTTTGTCCTCATATGGCTTTTCCTATATAAGTGTCTCTAGAGAGAGAGCACAAGCTCTTCGGTGTCTCTTCTGATAAGTACACTAACATGGGGAAAAAAACTGAAGTAACAATGTAATGCTGAGTTTTAGAATGAGTCTCAGTGGAGAGAGGAAATAGCACTGTTTACTGTTAAAGAGATTTGTCTTCATTCAAAGACTTGACCTCAATAATCAAAATACAGGAGGTACTATTGTCTAGCATCAAAATAATGCAATATTAGCCCCTAGAATGATCTAATTTTTCAATATTTTTGTAGAAATTATGTAGATGTCAGCAATTTGCTTTATCAAAAAATAAAAATCAGGCATTTCATAGAACATCCTAGATGAATTAGTAATAACTTTTTGAGGAGAACTTGAATTCTCAAGTTCTTGAATATAGTTAAATGAAGGATGCTGGAAATTTCAAGGTGATGTTTGAAGTATGTAAAAACCCTTAGCAAATCAGAAATCATGGTTGGCTTGGAGAGATACCAAACTAGGGTACCCTGTGTGAACATGAGTTTTTTCTTTTAAAAAAATATGCTTTATTTCTTCTTTAAAAAAAATGGGATACATGTGCAGAACATGCAGGATTGTTACATAAACATGCGTGTGCCATGGTGGTTTGCTGCACCTATTGACATGTCCTCTAAGTTCCCTCCCCTCAGCCCCACCCCACAACAGCCCCTGATGTGTGTTGTTTTCCTCTCTGTGCCCATGTGTTCTCAATGTTAAACTCCCACTTATGAGTGAGAACTTGTGGTGTTTGGTTTTCTGTTCCTGTGTTAGTTTGCTGAGGATGATGGCTTCCAGCTTCATCCATGTCTCTGCAAAGGACGTGATCTCATTCCTTTTTTTGGCTGCAGAGTGTTCCATGGTGTATATGTACCACCTTTTCTTTAACCAGTCTATCCTTGATGGGCATTTGGGTTGGTTCCATGTCTCTGCTATTGTAAATAATGCTGCAATAAACATATGTGCGCATGTGTCTTTATAGTAGAATGATTTATTTTCATTTGGGTATATACCTAGTAAGGGGATTGCTGGGTCAAATGGTATTTCTCTTTCTAGATCCTTGTGGAATCGCCATACTATCTTCCACAATGGTTGAACTAATTTACATTCCCACCAACAGTGTAAAAGCCTTCCTATTTCTTCACAGCCTCGCCAGCATATATTTTTTCCTGACTTTTTAACAACTGCCATTCTGACTGCCATAAGATGGTATCTCGTGGCTTTGATTTGCATTTCTCTAATGACTGATGATGTTGAGCTTTTTTTTCATATGTCTTTGGCTGCATAAATGTCTTTTGAGAAGTGTCTGTTCATATCCTTTGCCAACTTTTTAATTTTTTTTATTGTAAATATGTTTAAGTTCCTTGTAAATTCTGGATATTATACCTTTGTCGGATGGGTCTGCAAAAATTTTCTCCCATTCCATAGGTTGTCTGTTCACCCTGATGATAGTTTCTCTTGCTGTACAGAAGCTCTTTAGTTTAATTAGACTGCATTTGTCAATTTTGGCTTCCGTTGCAATTGCTGTTTTTTTGTTTTTATCATGAGGTCTTTGTCCATGCCTATGTCTTGAATGGTATTGCCAAGGTTTTCTTCTAGGGTTTTTATGGTTTTGGGTTTTACATTTAAATCTTTAACCCACCTTGAGTTAATTTTTGTATACGGTGCCATGAAGGGGTCTGGTTTCAGTTTTCTGTATCCCTTCTAAAACCCGTAGAAGACTAGGAGGCCCCCTCTCTCCACTCCTATTCAACATAGTATTGAAATTCTGGCCAGGGCAATCAGGCAAGAGAAAGAAATAAAGGGTATTCATATAGGAAGGGCAGAAGTCAAGTTGTCTCTGTCTGCAGATGATATGATTTTATATTTAGAAAACTCTATCATCTCAGCCCCAAAACTGCTGGAACTGATAAGCAACTTTAGCAAAGTCTCAAGATACAAAATCAATGTTCAAATATCACAAGCATTCCTTTACACCAACAATAGGCAAGCAGAGATCAAATCATGAATGAATTCCCATTCATAATTGCTGCAAAGAGAAAAAGAATGCCTAGGAATATAGCTAACAAGGAATGTGAAGGATCTCTTCAAGGAGCACTACAAAACACTGCTCAAGGAAATAAGGGAGGACACAAACAAATGGAAACACATTCCATCCTCATGGATAGGAAGATTCAATGTCAAGAAAATGACCATACTGCCTAAAGTAATGTATGGATTCAATTCTATTCCTGTCAAGCTACCACTGACATTCTACACAGAATTAGCAAAAACTATTTTAAATTTCATATGGAATCAAAGAAGTCCCCATATAGCCAAGACAATCCTAAGTAAAAAGAACAAAGCTGGAGGCATGCACACTGCCTGACTTCAAACCATACTACAAGGCTACAGTAACTGAAACAGCATGGTACTGGTACCAAACCAGACATATAGACCAATGGAGCAGAACAGTGACCTCAGGAATAACACCACACATCTACAACCATCTGATCTTCGACAAACCTGATAAAAACCAGCAAGGGGGAAAGGATCTCCTATTCAGTAAATGGTGCTGAGCTGTTTCTTAAACCCAGGGAAAAAAATTAATGTAATTAAAACAAAACAAACCTTTCTACATAACGTTATGGAATTCAATTACTTGATGTTTATGCATAGGTATCAGAGTAAGAGTAAGATTCTAGGTCTATCTAACAATAGTCACTAACTGGGAATAAAAAGCACATCACTCTCCTTTATTTTTAAGTCAAGATTTTGGTGTTACTGCTAATAATTTCCTTCTGTTACTTTACTTTCTGTTACTTTATTGTAAGCAGAAACATTAACATACACGCAACATACATTCACACATATATGAAAACTGACACAAAGCATATTTAAAGTTTTATTTAAACTATCACAAAACATTCACATACATTGGATCCCCCAGAAAACTGAAAGACATAAGGGATTCTTATTAAGATGTTTTCATAGTGCCAACACTGCTAGGAAAAATTGTAATAGCTTTTAATTCTGTCATTTTAATGAGTACCCATTTTATTTTGTGTTTTCTATGTGTGTATGTTTGTTTGTGTATGCATGTGTTTGTATGTCGTTTGTGTATGTTTGTATGTGTTTTGAATACCAGACATTTTAGCATACTTTTGTTTTTGCCTTCAACTATGTAAGTATTCATCAGCTATCTGAGATGGAGAAATGTAAAATAACGTGTAGAGTTAAAAATAATGAAAACACCTTAGAGATGTATTAGCTAAAATTTATGCTCTTTGTTACATGTGTGCATACTTTCCATTAAACATAACGAGCTCTGAAATTGCCATTGACTTGTATTTGAAGCTTATGTTGTAGTATTTCCTGTGTTGGACTTACCAACGTCAGCACTAACTGGGTAGATACTGCCTGAATAAGAGCTAGCAGAATTGCAACTTTCATTATAGGTATGCTGTGCTACCAATTTTGTGTGCCATTGTAGTCAGAGCTATTACTCATAAATAAACACTGAATATAAAGTCACTTCAACATTTAAACAATTGCTTTCATTCTTTAAATCATATACATTAAAATAAAAGAGTACTCAAAAATTGTACTTTGTTTCTGAAATATTTCAAAGTGATTAAATATTTAAATCAATGATAGATTTTTAAATGTCACTATGACAGTAGTACTCTGTCCACATGTGTATAGGATTAATGAAGAAAAAAGGCTCTTTTTTAGAACTTGGACACACTTTTAAAGTTATTTTTCTGTGTCTTAAATATAAATGAATGCACAATGCTGGCAAAATGAAAACAGAGATAGGAAGGAAGGAAGAAAAGAAGGAGGAAAGGAAGGGGTGGAGAGAGTGAGGGAGGAAAAGACAACAAGAAGGAAGAGGAAAGGAAGAATATGGGGAGTAAAGGAGAGCAGGCCTGAATGTAATCAGTTAGCTGATATCCCATAAGATATCAGCTACATGTGACAACTCTACAACTCCAAATACACATTTACACGGAGTAATACATACAAAGATTGAGGACATTTCTCCAAAATTAATGGTTCATTTTATAAATATGTAGTCATTAAGAAAACTACTATTTGCATTTTTTTATTGCTACAATGTATCTTTGTTAAGAAAACTTTTTATTTTTAATTTTTAAACTTTTTTCATTTGTAAAATTTGTATTCATTCCAGAAGGCAATGTTAGCTTGACAACAGCTTAATTTTAATTATTTTACCCCAAATCTGTTATTACTAGTGGAAATTCTTAGGTAATTTTTAGACACCTATATGCTAACACACACAGCCACACTACCAACCTAACTAACAAATACTAGTAAAAAATATTTCTCTCACACCCATTTCACAGGAAGTCCAAAACACTACTCTGGTGTAATTAACTCAGGATTTATCATTAGATAAGAGAAACATTAGTTTATTTTCTAAAACTTGTAGATTCATGCAGAAAAAGTGAGAAATGCAATTCAGCTCTACTAGTTTGAGGTATAAATATTCAACATACCAATGATATGTAATGATATTACTAATCATTATGGTTAATTTTCCATGTAAACTTGCCTGGATCGCAGTACTTAGATATTTAATCAAAAACCAGTGTAGATTTTCTGTGAGGGTATTTTGTAGATAACATTAAAGCAGTAGACTTTGAGTCCTTAATGTGGGTAGGCCTTATCCAACCAGTTGAAAGTTTGAAGAGTATAAGCTGAGGTCCTAGTGGAAAAGGGAATTCTGCCTCCAGATTACCTTCAGAATGAAGTTGGAATGTCACTCTGACTAATATACAAATAGTCTTTCACTCTGGCATACTATGCCAAATAATTTTTTCTGGCAAAATCAAAATACAGTCAACTTTAAAAATAATAAAATATCAAATGACTAGGTGAATATTTTACATGATAAATTTAATGACTCTTTTGTGCTTATTCTTCATAGATGTCATTTATGTTATGTCTTAAATAATTTGAGATAGCATTCTGTATCAAATTGTATACTACTCACTTTCTTTTACATGTCACAACTTACGTAAACTTTGTTACCTGAAATTTACAAAAAATAATAAATATTCAGCTATAAAAATTAACAAAATTAATAAAAATGTTTTTATTTTAATTTTTGAGGTGAAAAATGTTAATAAAAACACTGATAAATTCAGAACTAATTAAAAACTGTAAAATTTATTTCAAACAATATATTTATAGTAATGTATATTTATTATACATTTTTCACGTATTTCAAGCAATAGAATATGTAGGATAATGTGAAAGAAATTATAAGCTAGTGATAACTATGAATCAATAAAATTACATTTGTATTTGATACATTAATACTTTTAACTTTTACATTTACAGCAGTTCCCTAGTCTGAATCCTAATTTTAAAGAGAGATGCATCACCTTAGTATTTAATGCATAAAAATTGAGTGTCAATAAAACATTGAAAAAAGAAATCTTTTAACTATTTCTTACTGCTACTGTGGCAATTTTCCGGCATTCCCAATGTACATCACCAAATATGCTGAAAAATCTTATTCTTCTAGAAAACATTCTTCAAAGAGCTTAATGAATAAGATAATTGGAAAGTACTAATAAACTGAGAGTGCCATAGCATTAATGATTTTGAACATAATAATCATATTACTTTTTAATAAGATTAGTTCTACTTATGAGATATGATCATTTAAAAAGAAATTTGACGATACGTTCTTACAGGATAAAGAGAGAGAGAGAGAGATACAAAGAGAGACACCAATAACTCACATTAAGAATTTCTTCTCTAATTTCTATTTATCTTATTAGTTTTCCTTTTGCTTTTGTTCTGGGAGTTTAAATTTGATATTCATTTAATATCAAACCTCAATTTAGAAACAAAACACATGATTGACTATTTTCACAACTATATTATTCACTGATGTCAATGACCTTTAACCAGAAACCACCAGGAATACATCAGCAGTTTCAGCAAGAAAGAAGATACACCAGGAGGAACTGTCAGGCATCTCAGTAGGAGGGTTTTACGACTTACAGGATTTGCACTCTCATTCTGTGATTTTGGAAAGAATTTATGGAGCCATGGATTTACTCTTAAATTGAATTTGTTTTATTCTCAGGCAGCAGGATTAATTCTATTTATCTCTTTATCTAGAAGGGTAAAGAGGCAGCAGTCCTTCTTCTTAGCCAGAATAGGGGGATGTTGGCTTAGACAATGTTCAGTGTCTATGTTCAGACATGAGCACAGAGTGCTCTGGTTTTGTCTTGAATCATATGGGCAAGGAGTGACCTTATTGATGTTAATATTCAGTGAAACTGTTTGTTCAACAGAAGAACATCAGGACCTAACTACAAGTACAAGGCTAGATCCCATGTTCTGGTGTTGCTTTTCTCTTTCTCATTAATCCATGTAAGATTTCTCTCAGACAATTTATACATCCCATTCCATGTATTGGTAAAGAATATCAGGTGAAAGTATCTTTCGGATTAAATCCTATGTTAATGAGTTCAAGGGAGCCTTTTGATGCAGTATATACATCAAACTCCTAAGGTCAGAGCAGAGAATAGTGGACAAAGAGTTTGCAAGAGGACTTGAAACTATCTAACTAAGAAAGTTACTTAGTCTGACTTCCAAAAAGAAAAAAAAAAAGTATGGTAGCAATAAACTAATAAATGAGGAAGTTTTGAATAATTATTTTAGAAGTGCTTTTGTATTGGTGAGTTTTCATTGGCTTTTGCTAAAAGTTTTATCTTAAAAAACATTTTCTGCAACATTTAATGATTTAAATTTTTTAAATCATGAATAAATATAAAAATATAAATATGCTCATGCATATATAAAAGCTAGATAAGACAAAGAAATTATAGTCCCTTCAAACTCAACATGTTTAAACAGAACTTTTTCTGTTCTTCCAAGATAATTCTTTCTTCTCCTTTGTCCCCACATCTGAACCATTAACAAATTTTGACACTCTGCTAAAAAGTTATTGAATCCATCCACTCTTCCCAAACCCCACATTGACTATCTTAAGCTATAATGGTAGAATTTCTGGCCTTAATTATTGTCAGTCTCCTAAGTTTTTTTCACCTCCTGTCTTATTCTTTTCCCATCCAGCCCTCACAGTGATTTAAGAACACATTCTGATTATGCCCCTTTCTCTATTTATAACTCCACAGTGATGTCTGTCTCTCTTCAGAACAAAGTCCAGCTTCCTTGTCAAGGATTAGAAGGGCCTTAAGTTACTCAACACTCCCTATTCATTCTCAAAGGTTTAGGTTAAAGCAAGTTCGAGAGACTGTACCTCATTAGCCTGATCAAACCAATACTATGATGTAGAAAATGGCCACTTAATCATTTTATGTAAAGGATGAAGCACATACAATCCAAGCTTTTCTTTCAAAACATGTTGATGCTCCTAAATTCTTCCTTTGAGTCCTCCAATACAAATGAGAGTTTACCTCAATGAGCACATGCACTTACACACATTTTCACCCTGTGCTCCAATTGCAATGTATTTATTTTATTTCTCATATTGAAACTTCTTTTCCCCCTTCGGGAATTAGCTCACAAGTTACTTCTGATCAGAACACTTTGCCGCTGTTACCTTTGTGTTACTGTCCCCACCCCCTTCAAATTATGTGGATACATCTGACTTACTATTCATAACTCAGTCTAGCAATCACTTTCTCGTGTTTGTGGAAGAAAGAACTACCATAAAAGGCCTCTCTCTTCTGTTAATTTGGGGACTCACCAAGAGTTCATGGGATTTATGTCTTTGTATTTTCAGTATTCACAACTGTATTTGAAAATAAAGTTAGCTTAATATTAGTGACAATTTAGCATCTTTGAAAGTAAAATTATTTTTACCTTTTTTAATGTATGATTATTGACACATTTCTTGGGGGAAACAAAATAATCATACTTTTAATTTTCTGATGTAACCTGTCCAACTTGACATTCAAATGTAGGATAATGTACCTCTGTGTTTTTCTCCCTTAACACTCATCAACCATCATTAATCTTTGACATCTTCTGAGTTAATGATAATCAGGAATCATCATTCTTTTATTTTGGCTCACATCATTTTTCTTTCTTTTTGAAATGTAAATATGTACCATTATAAAACAGAAAAGATTAGAAATAAAAATATCAGATAATTGCCGTTCAAAAGTGTTGTCACTGAAATACAGAAGAGATTTCTGTTTTTGTAGCTGTAAAAACTATCCAAATATAAAATGTAAAAAGCTATCTTTGATGCTCTTTCTTGATCTCTTTTTGCTTTTATATTTTTGTGAATATTTTTCTAACTGTATTTGGTACCAGCAAAAGTTAATCTAACATTAGCCTGCATTCAACAACAGCAAAAAAAAAAAAAAATAATTGATAGCAAAGACTTTGATATTCCTGAAGAAGAGTATAATTTTTACACCTTTGCTTTATATTCCACAGAAGTTTGGTAAAATTGTAATTATTGCAAAAAAGAGTGATAGTGGGTTTGAAAATTATTTAAGCTTTTAGAGAAAGTTTATTTAAAAAATGCCAAATTTCTTGCACCTAACAATAGAAATATTTTATTAAATAAATAAATTAAATAATTACTAATTATTTATTAAATAAACGTTATTAAATAAACTTAAATAAATAGAAATGGAAATAATATAGTTATTGGTTGCAGGCAAATTTAGCACATCCTATATATGTGGAACAAAGTCTTTTAAACAAAATCATGGTGTGTACATACTTCAACATTTTATTTCACTTTGTGTGTGTGTGTGTGTGTGGGTGGGTGGGTGTGTTTGTGCGTGCATTCAAAAGGTCCTTTTCTGACAAGTTCTACGTCACCTAGCTTTCACATACCACATTCTGATGCGTCATATACATGTTCTTGTGAAGGGGGGGGCTTTTGAAGTGTAAAAAGCATTTCAAGAAATTTCTTTGTTTTGTTTTAGAGATAGGATTTCTCTCTATCACCTAGGCTGAAGTATATTAGTGCAATTATAGCTCACTGCAGCCTTGAGCTTCTGGAATCAAGTCATCCACTGACCTTGGCATCCCAAGTATCTGGGACTATCAGCCCGTGTCACCATGCTTAGCTAATATTTCAAACTGTTTTTAGAGATGGTAACTCGCTATATTGCCTTGAGCTGTTGACCTTCAGCAATCCTTCTGCCTCAGCATCCAAGTAAAAAAATTTGTAAGAGTTTGAATGTAAATCCTTCTAGGTTTGTTTCTCACTTTCTCTGATATTAATGGTTAATGTGTTTCTAGCCACAACTTTTGTTAGTTACTCTTTTGAATCTCATGTCATATTTGTAATTATGTATATATATTTGTAATTATGTATATATATTTTAATTATGTGTATATATGTATGTATATACATAATTATGTATATACATACACACACACATATATATATACACACACACATATACATAATTGCTAGCTGATATGGCATAAACAGGTTTGGGATTAATGCTTTTTACTTGTTGAAAACCAAAGTACATAGGAGAGAGGAGATTCCTAATGTATATTTAGGATGCCATAGATATCAGTCAGTATATGTTACAGTGGGAAAGAAGAACCTTAGATAATCAGGACAGGCTGTTAAGTGGACATTCTTTAAATGACTTTTTGCTGTTTCAATGCCTGTAAGTAAAAGTAGTTAGATTACTTAAAGTAAACTGTTTTCAAATCTCACCAAACATTGTGTATGTTTCATGTATAAGATGCATCAAATATACAAAGTAAAATTCTCATTATTGTTGCTAAAATCAGACATCCCAAGGATTTCTATACATTCTATATATTAAAAAAATAATTACAATGTTTGATGTGTTATGAGCTGAATATTTTTGTTATTAATAACAAAATCACAGTTTATTAAAATATTTAAGGATTTATTTTACATATTTTCCAAGAAGTTTTAATGTCGACAAAATGAAATCTAAACCTTAAAACATAATGGTTATCCCAATAATGCTTTGTTATTAATTTTATTAATAAAAACAATCACTAACACCAATAGTCAAGCAATGGATCACTCATTCCTGAATTAATGCATGCACATCATTCTGTTATAATATGTTTTTTACATGAATCCCACCTGTTTTTAGTATAATTCATCAAAGGTGGGATTATGTCTTCTCCATTATTGTATTCCAACTGTAAATAATGGAGTCAGTTATATAATAGGCATTTGATATACATTTGTTGATTAAATAGATGGGTTCATTTACCTTAACATATATCAAATTATTTAGCAATTCCTTCTGAAGTTTAAAAGTTTGGAAATGTATGAAAATAAAAAATTAAAGTCTATTTCCTTGCATATTGTAACTAAAATTATCTTCGTGTCTCATATAATTTACTTTATTATCATATTAAGCAAATAGCTTAGCCTTTGTATCTCAGTTTCTTTTGTAAAATGACACATTGGACTAGATAATTTTTATGACTATTTGTATCTGCAACATCCTATAATAACAAATATAAAACACCCTTTTCTCAGCATTTCATACTTTCAATAATTTATAGGAGTTTATTTAACTTTTAGTTTTGGTTTCCTCTCTGAGTGCCTGAAGACATGGAATCCTCTGTATTCTACTAGATTCTCTTAGTCCTGCTATAGAATGATCGATTCAGTAAGAACCTTCTTAAAAGCTAAAAAGAAAAAAGAAATGTATGTGCAATGTGGAATCTCAATATTCTAGGAAAAAAAAAAGAGAAGTTCTTAGCAGGAGAATCAATAGGGAACAAAAAGTATTAAAAAATGTGAATACAGTCCCAGGGAGATGAATCAAAGTGGCTCACACAAAGACATAGCACTGATCACATTAATCAACTAGAAAAGGTTCATGGAAAAGACTTTACAATCCTCATAATAAAGGTAGGAGTTCAGAAAAGGCTTTAAGAAAATACGTGGATATTGGTTGAACTCCCAGAGGGCACAAGACAGCCAAATATGGAAGTATTTATAAAACAAAGAGATAAAAGCGAACATTGTCTGAAAGATTTCACTACATACTGACCTAAACGTCCCACCTTGAAAGTTTCGTTAGAACACCAATAGCTAAGTGGTGAGAAAGGGCCATTGTATTAACCTAACTCTCTTAGGAAAAATAAGACTACTGGGCCTGATAAAAGTTCTTACAACCACACCATATTTAGTTTCTAATAAGAGCTATGTAGAACTATTTGATAGAATTTTGAAATACATACCATATTCTTGAAATTTGAAGAGTAAAAATCTTTTTCTAAATTAATAAATATCTTGCTCTATTTTCAGGCCTAACGATGCCTTGAAATCCATGGAATTTAAAAATGGAGGATAAAACCTCTGATTTTCCAACATTCAAGAAAAAAAAGGTAAAACATTATTGAAATATCTAAATTATATGTTCAGTTTATTTTAAAAATCCAGACGGGAAACCACTAGGGAATATATAAAAACAGACCTATTTTAATATAGATGGATGAAGACAGGCATTCAGCGATAAGAAAAGATTTAGTAAAACTCGAGGGAAATCACGTCTGTCTCTACTTTAAAAAGTGTGCAATATGTCCCTTTTCTTAATTTACAGAGTTTCTATTGTTTAAAGAGTTGAAAAAGAATTTTACTTAGCATCAAAATTCAATGTACTATAATTTCATGGGAAAGGAAGGAGAAAAAAAGAAAGAGAGAGAGGTAGGTTTTATCAAAGATTCACATAGGTCTCCTGTGAGAAGCAGACAAAAATGTTGCAGATCCCCTGTAAAAGAAGATCTATACTTCAGAAGGAATGCCCATAGTGTACAATTAAAAAAGTGTTCTTATATTTTCCCATGCTGGTCCTATAGACATATTTTAATCTTATAAGAGATGCTGATTTAAGTCTCAGTTTATTCAGTCCATAAACAATGTTTTGTCACAAATATTCAGTAAAATTTAAGGTACAGCAGTATGTTTTTGAATAAGAGTTAGAATTTATTTGCATTGGAATCTTAAGCTTAAAGTGTTAACTTCTGTAACATTAAAAAATTGCAACTTTCTATAATATAATAGATAATATAAAGATAAATGCAGTATTACATGGATTGTTCATTTCATACGGGGAATAGTATACAAAGTAAAACCAACTGAATCTCAGCACATGACCCCAATTATAAAAAGTTTGAACACCCTCTACATTTGAAAAAGGAAAGAATTATAGGCATCTATTTACATTGTATAATGAATGATGAATAGTAGAATTAACTCATAGAGCTACAGTTAAGTTGTCTTCAGATAATATGGCAAATACAAATTATAAAAGGAATAATAAATTGGCCTATGGCTTTCACTCCATATGAATAGTTAGCTAAGAAGTGTCATGAAAATGCCAAAAATTTCTCAAAATACAATTCATTTTAATGTAATAAATTAATACATTATTATGCACTTTTTAGAAGGTGGGAGAAGGGCAGTATATCTAAACAAAGAAAGAATATGACACAGCCTAGTTTTTAAAAAATCATCAAACAATGCTTTAATTGAATTGTACTCAATTTTTTAATTTGTGAAATAGAATCATTTGAGTTTATAGCTAATTACTTCGTAGATACATTTTTTAAAGTTGAAACACATTCTGAATAGCAAAAGAACAGAAATAAGAAAAATAATTTACTATTAAATCTTATATTTTGTTAATCATATCGCAATTCGTTAAAAAATGATTTAACACACTAAAGTAATACATACTCCTTTATTGTTGCTGTTCATTGAATAATATTCAGGTTTTCATCTGTTAAGTACCACTCACTTTTGCATAATTTTGCAAACAATTATATAACCAAGACAGAATTTTCTACCAGACAATATTTAGCTTTACAACGTGATTAAGCAACTTATAACTTGCCTAACTCATTTTGCTTAAGAAATTATTAGCTGAACTGTGGTGTTCCAAGGTAATATAAAAATGTTATAAACCAAAGACAAAAGTGAATAATGGTAATCTTATATCTTTTTACATACCTATGAAGTTAGATTTTCTCATTTAAACACTCCAGAGAACCCTCTCAGAGCACACAATGACTATGTTCTCATTGAATTAATTTCCCAGTACTTAATGGTTTGAATACGTTTTATATAGGTGATATTTTATCACCATTCTCCATCATTCGGTTATCCATATTTCATCATATTTCATACAGAGTTTTTTATTTCTATACTTTTTTATTTTTATACTATAATTCTATGCATTGTACAGCTTCAATAAAGATTATTCCATTTGCCTATCAAATATTTATGCTAAACCTACACATAATTGCTTATTTCCAGAGCAGCTGCAATCATTTGATCCAGCTACTAAAAGAATAATTTTACCAAAGGTCTAAATTGTTGCTGTTTCCCCTTTGGGGTTATGCTTGTAGCAATATGGAAAGGTAAAAAGGGACTGAGAGAAATTAAATCATTTCTAAAAATAGAAAATTATTGTATGATAACCATAAGGGCATTGGATAGTGTATGTGTACTCCTGTGTATGTATCTCTACATGCTCTGTCTTGCCTACCCTCTCCTCCCCTTCCTTCTCATCTCCTTCCCTTACCTTCTTTTCCCCCTGTATCTTTCTCTCTCTCTCTCTCTCCATCAGTATATTCATTTATCCACTCATTTATTTATTTATACATCAATGCATCAACTACATGTCTGTATCTGTGTGTGTGTATGTATGTATCTACCTATGTTTATTGGTCTATGTTTAACTATCTATCATCTATCTGTCTTTCTGTCTGTCTATCTATCTATCCATCTATCCATTCTCCCCCTAAATATTTGGAAATCATTATATTATTATGACAAATCCAAAACTTTAGTTAATAAATCTAAACTTATTTCCAACCTAACTTAGAAATTTACTTAAATATAAGGCTTGACTCTGGAGGTCATCAACATCAGTTAGTGCTTATCTAGAGAAAATTTCTAAGTGTGTTATTTTTACAATAGAGATTCAAATGTGCATGTACTCCAAACCACTGCGACACCTAAAATGTTAAAAATTCTAGTATTAAATACCCAGTCAGTATTTGCCTTTCTGGAGTTGTCTTACATCCACTGTTATAACAATTTGTTTCAATCTGGAACAACAGTAACAAACAGCTGTTATTTTGCCATTTATACTTCTCTAAAACTTTTAAAAATCTATAATTGTCCCTCTCTCAATTCTGATTATTTTACAAGTTTGTTGAAGAAAGTAAGCTATTCATTCTGTTGAGCCGTAATTTTACCAAGTATTCCTTCACAGTATCATTCAACATATTGCTCTGTCACCTGTAATTTCATTAAATTAATATTAACTCTAATGTGTTGACCTGATTCTGTCCCCTCACCCCCAAGATTACTTCAGAGATGGTGTAGGTTTCCATCAAGAAGCACATAAATGGTGACCATTATATTTTATATTCTGTAATGAAATAAAGAACTTAACTGTCCAGATTCATTATTTCATTATGGAATGCAAAATGTTGAATTTCTAATTTTAGCAATATTTTTTTTAACTGGAACACTGTTAAGAGCAATGTCCCCTTAATAATTATTTGGCTATTCTGAGGCAGAGTTTCTACATGGAAAGCAGAGTAAAAGGTCGATTATTTCTCTTCATTTGCTAGGACCAACATGTGTTGCTTAATGATGGGGATATGTTGTTCTGAGGAGTGCATCGTTGGACAATTTTGTCGTGGGAACATCCTGGACTGTACTTTCACAAACCTAGCTGGTATAGCATACTACACACCTAGTCTATATGGGATAGCCTGTTGCTTCTAGGCTACAAACCTATACAGCATGTTATGGTACTGAATACTGTAGGCAACTGTAACATAATGGTAATTATTTGTGAACCAAAACATACCTAAACATAAAAAAGTTGCAGTAAAAATATGGTACAAAAGATTAAAAATGGTACACCTATACAAGGCACTTATCATAATTGAAACTTACAGGACTAGACATTGCCCTGGGTGAGTCAGTGAGTAGATGTGAAGGTCTAGGACGTTACCATGTACTACCATAGACTTTATATAAACATTGTACATTTTGGCTACACTAAACTTATTTTAAAAATTTATTTTCTCAATAATAATTTAACCATAGCCTAATGTAACATTTCACTTTACATTTTCATTTTTAAACTATTTGACTCTTGTAATAATACTTAGCTTAGAACACAAACACATCATACTGCTGTACAAAACTATTTCTTTTTATATTCATATTCTCTAAGCTTTATGCAATGTTTAATTTTTTTCAACTTTGTAAACATTTAATTAAAAACTAAGACATAAACACACATAGTAGCGTAGCCCTGCACCGGGTCAGAGTAATAAATATCATTGTCTTCTATCTCCACGTCTTGTCCCACTGGAAGTTCTTCAGGTGCAGTAACGTGCATGGAGCTGTCATTTCCTACGATAACAATGACTTCTTCTAAAACACCTCCTGAGGGACTTGCCCGAGGCTATTTTAAAGTGAACTTATTAACAATTATGTAGAATTACTACACGAAAATAACAAGACACATAGTATAGTAAATATATAAAGCAGTAACATGCTTGTTTACTATCAATATCAAGTTTTATGTACCATACATAACCGTATGTGCTATACTTTTATACAAGTGGCAGTGCAGTGTGTTTACACCAGCATCCCCACAAACACATCTGTAAGGCATTGCACTATCACGTTACAAAGGCTACGACATCAATGGATGATAGAAATTTTTTAGCTCCCTCATAATTTTATGGGACCACTGTGGTATGTACGGTTTGTCTTTGGCCAAAACGTTGTTATGCCGCACATGATTGTATTTAGAATATAGAGTTGCTCTCCTTACACACATTTTTGGCTGACATAATCTCCTGGATTCAAATATATTTAATGTTTCAATACTTTATAATATTATGCTTATTGATGCTCCTATGTTGTCCTATATTTGGGCAATGGGAGCAAATGCAGGATAGATTTTAAGTGTTCTTGACATGACCTCTAATCTTTGACAATTTTCTTATTTCTGGTATTTGTATTATTTTTATCATATAACTGGAATCAGCTATTTCTCCTAGAAATCTTCATCCCTACTAGTGAGAAAATCAGGGGACATTAATCTCACTGCTATTAAATTCATCATAATTTCTATCCTCTTTCAGGACATAAACCTAAAAAATACGCATACGTATATATTTTAGTGATAAAATACATACATTCATTCTGTTTTTCTAGATCATATCTAAGCTTCTGGAATTTTACTTATTTGATTTTATATTTATGTGCCATTGATACTTACAACCTTGATTAATAACCATGTTGTCTTAATTAATGGTTTGCTTTAACGTACGTGCCAGTTTCAGGAGACAGTGCCAGCATTACTAACAATATAATTAGAAAAAAACAGGTTTTTTTGGTGGTGTTGTTTTGGGGTTTTTTTGTTGTTGTTTGTTTGTTTGTTTGCTTTTTTGAGACAGAGTTTCACTCTTGTTGCCCAGGCTGGAGTGCAGTGGCATGATCTCAGCTCAACGCAACCACTGCCGCCCGGGTTCAAGCGATTCTCCTGCCTCAGCCTCCCGAGTAGCTGGGATTACAGGCATGTGCTACCACGCCTGGCTAATTTTGTATTTTTAGTAGAGATGTGGTTTCTCAATGTTGGTCAGGCTGGTCTCAAACTCCTGACCTCAGGTGATCCATCTGTCTTGGCCTCCCAAAATGCTGGGATTACAGGCATGAGCCACCAGGCCCGGCCAAAACAAGTTTTTTTGTTGTTGTTGTTTTGTTTTTAATGTTCTTCCTTTTAAGACATATTCTATCAATCAGACTAGTGTTTCGAAATCACTGAGATAATGGCTCCCTATTGCACTATGCAAACAACTTGCTACAGTTAAACTTGTATTTTACTCCATTTTTTAAGATTTACTCTTCTAATATATTTTGTTTTACAATTATGGAATGCATGTTCATGTGTCTAAAGTTAAGTCTCGCTCTGTTGCCCAGGCTGGAAAGCAGTGGTGCGATCTTGGCTCACTGCGACCTCTGCCTTTAGGGTTGAAACGATTCTCATGCCTCAGCCTCCCGAGTAACTGGGATTACTGGTGCATGCCATCACACCTAGCTACTTTTTGTATTTTTTGTAGAGATGGAGTTTCACCATGTTGGCCAGGCCTGTCTTGAACTCTCTACCTCATGTGATCCTCTCACCTTGGCCTCTCAAAGTGCTGGGATTATCTGCATGAGCCACCATGGCCAGCCTTTTTGTTCTTGTTTGTTTTTTTGTTCTCTTTAAGCTGCTTTTTATTTCTCTTTCTCTCTCTCTCTTTCTTTCTCTCTCTCTCTCTGTCTCACACATACACAATTCTATCTGAATTTTGATTTATCCTTTTATTTTGATTTGTTTGCAGATTTGTTTTTAAATAACACACACACACATTTATACATGTATTATCTCATCCATCCATTTTTTAATAAATGAAAACACACTAGTAAGAATAGTATCCATTTCGCTTTATACTTTATCACAGAAATTTGTTATGTATATAGCTTGTCTTCATTCTTTTCTAAACTCCAGAGTATTACATTAGGTGAATATACTATAGTTTATTCAATTAATCTTTATTAAAGGATTTTTGGATTTTATACAGTTCTTCACTATTGGTTTAAAGATGTTCTTTCTTAGTTTTATTCATTGTATGTTTAATTTCTTTGTAATTTTTGTTTTATTAATCTATTTGCCTGATGTATCATTTTTTTCTTATAGCTATGTTTGTTATCCCATAAATTTCAGTTGTTTCGTTTTTATAATTACTTCCAAGATGTTCTAAAATTTCAGCCTATATTTTCCATTAGACTGAATAGTCAATGAATAACTTGGTTACAATGTTTGTTATTTTAATGTCTTTTGATAAGCAGATATTTTTACACTTTTAATGATTTATCTATTTCATTATTTTAAATTGTATTCTTTCTCTTTCTTTCTAGTAAACATTTGCTTAATCCCAAATCACAAAATAATTCTCTTACATTTTCTCCCAAACTTTTTTTACTTTTCTGTTCAGGTATATTATCCATCCCAAGTTAATGCTGTGTATGATACAAGTCAATAATTAGGCCCTTTTTTGTCTCCAAGTATATGGATATCCAATTTTTCTGGGATCATTTGTTTAAAGACTTCCTTTCCCACATTGAATATATTTAATACTTTACTTTTAAAAACATATTTTCCATTTTTTGAAAATCAAATGACCGTGTAGGTATTAGTCTATTTCTGTGCTAGTGTGTGCGTGTGTGTGTGTGTGTGTATTTGTTGGTTCTTATACCAGTACTGGTAGTGATAGGAGGCAGAAAAATTCCTAGGCAGACAGGGAGGAGTCCCCAGTGGAACTCAACCTTCAAGCCAAGGACAGTCTGAAGCCTGAACACCAAACTACCAGTTCCGGATAGAGTCCGTAGACCAGAGTGAAATGTTCCTTTTATGTTCGGTGTGCTCAGCTCCTGATTGGTCCCTGGCCAAGCCTTCACTTCAGCCCCTGATTTGTTCTTTACACTACCATACCTCTTTCTGAATGGTACCTTTTCCAAGCCTACCCATAAATCAATCAGCACTCATTTCCCCATTCTAAGTCCATAAAAACCCTGGATTCAGTCTCACAGCTGACAACTCACTTTCAGGGCCCCTCTCACTGCTGAGAGCTTTCTTTCTGTCACTCAATAAAATTATACTCTGCCTTACTCACACTCTGGTGACCATGTAACTCATTCCTCTTGGTTGTGAGACAAACTTGGAACTTGCCGAAATGCAGGAATGAAAGAGCAGTAACACTCCCTCCCACTTGCCAAACTATGAGGTGGAAGAGATTTCTTGGGGGCTCATCCGGGATGAGTGGAAGGCTGAGTAAGAGCGAACCTATGACTCTTTACTTTCAATTCCACTGCTTCTTGTCCTCAGATTTTTTCTAAAACAGATAAAACTTCGAGCTTCTGTCAGCTAGTTAAGGGTGAATTGTATGGCTGCTGGTCTACAACACTCAGGGAACAGGCTTGCTGGGCAGAACTTCATTAATAACTCTTCACCTTCAGGTGGTGGGAATGCTGGCATTGTTCCAATCTAGTTTATTCTCATGGAAGTCTTCCCATGCCATGGGATCAGAATAAGGTCCTTAAGGTATCTTGCTGAGGCTACACCTTGGTGTTACCTGAAGGCTCCTGGAACAGCTCCAGTCCTCGAAAGTCCAATTGTGTGTTAGTCAAAGATTTCCAGTCTTTCCTATCATATTTTCTTTCGAGATTGTCATGGCTGCTAACCCCTCCTTATATACAATGTTACCAGTGGTTTTGCTACCCCAAAGAGATAGTATTACTGGGCAGAATGAGTACTTGGCTTAGTCATCAGGAGTGTAACTCAGAGCAATATGGTTTTTGTTTCTTTCTAGAAAAGAAGAGAATACAAAGATTTAAAGAGTTTTCTTTCCCCTGTTGAAACCCACTGGCACAAAATAGGAGGCTATTTTCCCCTAGACAACATTTCATTCTCTGCATTTTAGTTGTTTTTTCAACATGTCAGGAGTTAACACAGTCCAGCAAACAGGAGAGTCAATCTATGCTATATATATATATATATATTTCTTTTGGGTGCATTTTGTTAGGCTGAGCCCTCAGTCCTTGGGGCCCTCTCTCTGCCCTCTGCCTAAAGAGGATCTGGTCCCTCAGGTTCACGCTAACATTTCAGATTCTCTCAATAACTGCAAAATCCACTGGATAAATTGGAACTGATGGCAATTGGACTCTTCCCTTTGAGTGCTTAATCTGCCTTATTCCTGAAAATCTAAGTCCCTTGCCTGCTGGCCTTATTAAAATCAGCTCGTGTGGGTCCTACTGCTTGCTCCATTTGTGAATAGAAAAATTCCGCTTGCAATAGGGAAGAAATGGTGCACGTGCCCTGCCAGTTGTTGGCTGCAATTTGGTGAGGGCCACTGGGGACTAATTTAATGGGTCCGTACACCCTCCTAAGGTATCTCTTTTGTCTTCAGTTAGAATCATTTCTTGACTGGAGAGGGGTACTATGTCTGGGAGTCCATCACTCCCATTTCCTCAGTGCTATGATCTGACCCTGTCCATCAACTATAAGTTGAGGGATGTTTTGAAAGATTTAAGGATGCTCCCTCTGTTAGAGTTCTTTGACCAAATCCTATTACTTCAATGTGTTTTCTAAGCTTCAGTTTGGAGGCCTAGAAAGAAAACTAGATCTGAGGGATCCAGAGGCAGTCAACAGTGAAAGTCTAGGGAACAGTGTGGGTAAGCATGATGATTCCTGCCAACCAGGCATTCCTGCTTCATGGGTAGAGGTCATGCTTGCCTCCATGGTATGACATGGATGCCATAAGCCCGTCCATGGTGTCAGTACCAGTCACTGAAATTCTGAAGATGCTTCAAATTTAAGATAATAAAGATGGGTAACAAACCATCTGCAGCCAGAAATCCCTTGGAGTGCATCTTGAATCACTGGAACTCCTTTGACCCTCAGACTCTAAAGAAAAAATGTTTTACATTCTTTTGAAAATGGGCCTGGCTAGATTATAATTTGCAGGATGGGGAAAGTTGGCCTCTGGAGGGAAGTACCAATTTTACTACTATCTTGCAACTGGACTTTTCTGTAGATGTGAAGCCAAATGGTCTGAGGTCCCATATGTGCAGGCTTTCCTTGGCCTTCGGTGTAATCTAGACCTTTGCTGATGTTGTAGGATTGATCCAGCACTCCTAGCAGTCATCTTAGGAGAGACTGCAAAGGACAATCCTTTGGACTTTCTGGGCCTGGAGTGGGGCCAGGAGCCTTCAGGTAACACCAAGGTGTAGCCTCAGCAAGATACCTTAAGGACCTTATTCTGATCCCATGGCATGGGAAGACTTCCATGAAGATAAACTAGATTGGAAAAATGGAACTAGGGAAGCAGACTCCAGAGGTGTCTCCAGTGTGGGTGTGGGTTCCTTCTGGTTCTGCCCCTCCTGGTCCATCCTGTCCTCCCTATCCAGGTCCTGTCTAAAGCTTGTCCTATCCTAGAAATCCTCATTTTAGGTGGGTCCCAGCCTCACTCATGCCTACCCACGGACCCATCAGCACACATTTCTCCATTCTAAGACCATAAAAACCCAAGACTCATTCTTATAGCCACCAACCCCCTTATGTTTCCCCTCTCACTGCTGCTTTCTTTCTGTCACTCAATAAAATTCTACCCTGCCTTACTCACTTTCTGGTGTCTGTGTACCTCATTGCTCTCAGTCATGATGATAGTGACAGGAGAGAGACAAATTTCTAGGCAGACAGGGATGGGCCCCTAGTCAAACCCAACCTTCAAGCCAAAGACAATCTAAAGCCTGAAAACTGAATTGGCAGCTCCAGATAGAGGCCACGACCAGAGGGAGAACTTCTATCCCATATTTCCCCCATTCCTCAGTTGGTTCCTTCTGGATGATGCCTTCTAACCAATCAGATGGTACTTTTTCTAAGACCACCCATGGACCAATAAGCATGAACTCCCCAATCCTAAACCCATAAAAACCCTGGACTCAGCCTCACAGACAGCTCCCTACTTTCAGAGCTCCTCTTGCAGCTGAGAGCTTTCCTTCTGTTCCTCAATAAAATTATTCTCTGCTTTACTTCCTGGAGTCTGCATACCTCATTTCTCTTGGTTATAGGACAAGAACCTGGAACCCACTGAATGGCGGGAGTGAAAAGAGCTGTAACACTCTTTACCACTTGCTGATCTATGGAAGTGAAGAAAGCCACTGTGTGCCATACCATCCCATTTACCAAACTGCAGACAGCAGGAATAAAAAGACTTGTAACACCCTAGCTGAACTACTGGAGTGAAAAAAGCCACCGGATGCCAGTCCCTTCTGCCCACCAAACTATGAGAACCAAAAAGCTGCGACATTGTGAAAAGAACTTGGAACTTCTCAAACTACAGAAGTGAAAGAGCCTTAACACTCCCTCCCACTTGCCAAACTATAGGAAGTGAAGAAGCTGCAATACTGTAACACTTCTTCCTGCTTGCCAAACTACAAACTACAAAAGTGAAGAAGCTGCAACAATTCCACTGTCTTGATTACTAAAGCTTTACAGGAAGTCTTAGAGTTAAGTAGTGCACATCCTCTAAGTTGTTGTTCCTTTTCAAGAACATGTTAACTATTCTACATAGTCTGTACATTCGTATCAGTTTGTCAATTTTTACAAAATATCTGCCAGGATTAGATTTGGAATTACATTGAATGTTTAAAACAATTTTGCCAAAATGGATAACCTTAATATGTTGAGTTTACTGATTCACGAAAATCATATATGGCTGCTCCATTTTTTTTCTTTAATGTCTGTCAAGAATATTTTGTAATTTGCAGTTTATAGGTTACCTATACATTTTATTAAATGTATCTCTAAGGCGTTTTTGCTTTTTCATGTTAATATTAATTAAATTGATCATTTTTTCTCTTTTTAATTGTTTCCTTTTAGTATATAAAAATAAAATTTCTAAATTATTGTGTAGATTCCTAGAGATTTTATATGTCAATAATGAAGTAATTGATAAGCAGCTTTTTATTTATTTTCCTTACCTTACTGCAACAACCTTTGGTGCGATATTAAACAGAAGGGGTGAGATTAGGTATTCTTGACTTTTTCCAAAATATATTTGGAAAGTCTTCAATATTTCACCATTGGCTATGATGTCAGTTTTAAATTTACTTACATGCTGTTTATGTGGCTTAAACAATTTCTTTATATTCTTAGGATGCTGAGACTATTTGTGTTATTAACAGTGTAAATTTGAATCATGCCTTTTCTGCATCTATTGGAATGATCAAATGCTTTTCTCTTCTATTTTGTTAATAACAAGAATTACATTGATTGATTTTAAAATTAATCAGACCTGAGCTAAACATAGGCTGCCACGATATGTGAACATTTTCTATATTGATGGATATGATTTACCAGTAATTTGTTAATGATTGTTGTATTTGTGTTTAAGGATGATATCATTGTTTACATTTTCTTTTTCTTTCCTTTTTTGGGGGGTAATTTTATTATTATATTTTAGTGTTAGGCATTAGCAAACAAGTGGGAAAATGTATTTTTCTTCTCTATTTAAAAGATCATATAAAAGTCTGATTATCTTTTTTTTGAGATTTTGATTATATTCACTAGTGAAATAATTTTACCTTGGAGGTGTCTTTATGAAATATATTTTATAATTAATAATTTAATTAGTAAATATAGGATGTGAAGTTTTCTGTTTTACTTCATGACATTTTTGGTAGTTGTACTTTTCAAGAAGTGTATTTATTTTATTTACGTGTTCAAGTCTATCAAAACAAAGCTGTTATTAATATCCCCTTATTATTTATTTATGTATTATCTGTGATGATAGTCATGCTTTCAGTCAAAAATGCTGATTTGTGCTTTTTCGGTGTTTTTTAAATTTAATAGCTGAGCTAAAGCATTAAATTTTGTGGGTATTTTTGAATGACCAACTTTGGCTTCATTAATACTCTATGTTTTTGTCATTGATATCACTTCTGTATGACGTTTATTCACCCAATTATTAT
Source organism: Pongo pygmaeus (assembly GCF_028885625.2). Taxonomy (NCBI): domain Eukaryota; kingdom Metazoa; phylum Chordata; class Mammalia; order Primates; family Hominidae; genus Pongo; species Pongo pygmaeus. The sequence continues at coordinate 11,717,828 of NC_085930.1, read as the reverse complement.
TACTTCATTTCATTTTACTCTTTTTTTAGCTTCTTATTTTGGAACCATAATCAATTACATAGGCTTTTATTTTTCTCTTGTATAAAATGTCCAGCTATAGATTTATCTCCAACTATTTTTGTGGCAGTGTCACACTGTTTTCAGTGTGTTATAATTTCTAGTACAAGATTTTTTTTGCTCTTTGTGTGCATGTGTGATTCTTCTTTGATCTTGAATCATTTGTAAATGTATTCTTAAACATCCCAGAATTTGTATTTTTAAATATAGGTTATTGACTACTGACTAAGTGTATTTTCTTATAAAACTAATTTTGTATAATATTAGAACTTTTAAATTATTTAATGTGTTTTAAGTACCATCAAATAGGATATATTGGTACATGTGACAAGTGCAGTTGGAAATAATTCATATTACGAAGTTGTTAAATTCAGTGTTCTATATTACAATTAATTCAAGGTCATTGGGAGGATTTTTTCAAGTCTATGTCATTGCTGATTTTTTCTAGTTGCTTTTGTCAGTTTCTGAAAGATAGTTTACTATCACACATTCTGCTTACGATATACTCTACTTCTCTTTCTATGCCTATCAATTTTGTTTTATGTATTTGAAAGCTCTTCTGTACATAAACATTTTCAATTTTTTATCTTCTGAATAATCTTTTATCATTGTGAAATATTTCCATTTATTTCTTTTCATTATATTTGTCATGATATCTACTTTTTTATAGGAATGTAGACAACACAACCTATTTATTCCCTTTATTCCTTTGACATGATTTTTTTCTATATAATTAGCTTCAACATATCTGTGTCTATTTATTTAAAATATATCATTTGTCAAAGCATTTTTCTCCACTTTGTAAGTAATGCATCATAAACATTAAAGATTAAATATCTTCCATTTAATTAGTGTGTTAAATTCATTAATATTTAATGCCAATATCAATTAGTTTGGATACAATCCTAGAATATTAATTTATGTATATCCTCTTTCTTATTATTTCTGTCTCTTTTCTTACCTTCTTTGGAATTACTTGAATATTTTTAGATTTTTATTTTAGGTTATCTAATAATTTTTTAGATGAATTTATTTGCACACATTTTTAGTGAGTATACTAGGGATTAAAATATAACTCCATCAATTTTCATAATCTACTAAGAATAACATTTTTATACCTGATAAAAAATATATAAATCTTGTGCTTATACATAATAATTCATCCCCTTCCAATCTTTCATACTCTAGATGTAAGATATTTGTGTGTATGTATATATCACTTATGAAATATATATATCACATACTTATGACATATACATGAGATATTTACATATCTCATATATACTTATGAGATACATATATATATCATAAGTACATAAGTTTTAAGCTCCACAAGGTGTTTTTATTCTGCCTTTAAACAATATACGCATACTCATAATATATATCATATATAATATATATCTTACATACTTATGAAATATATATCTCATATATACTTAGGAGATATATATATATCTTATATATACTTAGGAGAGATATATATATATCTCATAAGTACATAAATTTTAAGCTCCATAAGGCATTTTTATTCTGCCTTTGTACAATCAAATGTTATTAAAATTATTAAGATAAAAATATATTATTTTATTCACAAATTTACCTTTAATTTTATTTATTTTTTCAGATTAAAAATTTTCCATTTCATATTATTGTCCTTCATTTTAAGGACATTTACAGCAAAGGTTTTCTGACAAAAGATTACTTTGTTTCTTTTATCTAAAAACATCTTTATCTCAATTTCATTTTTGAAAGATATTCATAGTGGATGTAGAAACCGATTTTTGTGGCAGTTTATGTCATTCCACTGTCTTCAGACTTTCATTGTTTCTAGTTAGAATCCATAATCATTCAAATTGATATTCTTCTAGACATAATGTGCTGTTTTTCTCTAGTTGCTTTTAATATTTATCTTGATTTTCTCTTTATCTTGGGTTTATAGTGGTTTGATGATAAGCCTCAGTGATTTTCATTTTCTTAATTTAAACTCTACAAGTCTTTTGTTAGGCTTATTGGATCTGTAAATTTGTATCTATCACTACATTTGTAAAAATTGCAGTCATTATTTCTTCAAATATTGTCTCCACCATATATATCCTATGTATTCTCACTATTTCAGACTCCAACTACATTTATGTTAGAATAGGATATTGTTCCATATGCCCCTAAATAGCTTTATTTAACTTTTGATACTTTTTCTCTACTCTTGAATTTGCAAAAACAAACAAAACACAAAACAATTTATTAGTCAATGCTTATATAAATGAATATTGAATAATCTAATGTTATGTTAGATGGATTTTATTATGTGAATATCAAATTTTAGCAATAGAAATGATGACATTTATTAATACTTTGGTATCATATCAGATAACTTCAATCTGCCTACTAATTTTATCCATTTATGTATTAATAACCTCGAACAGGGTTTGGCAAACTGTAGTTCATAAGCTTGCCATCTGCTTTTTTAAATAAACTACTACAGCAATTTATTTATTTATATATTTCCTATGGCTTCTTTTGTGCTACAATGTCAGAATTAAGTCATTGCAAAAGAGACTATAAGGACTGGAAGCCTGAAATATTTACTATCTTGCCCTTACAAAAGAAGTTTGCCTACTCCTGACTTAAAACATAGGTGAAAACATATTTGTGTGAAAATTTTAAGGACCCTCTCTTATTACAGGAAACATAAAGTATAAACAATGTTTTGAGATTAATTTGCTGATAATTCCTTATTAATATCTAATGAATATGTTTTCTTTATGAGAAGCATTATATTTTTATCTGTCTTATAAGCAAAACATATTAAAAACCTTTTCAGATATAAACAAACTAATATAAAATGACAGTAATTAAGTGGTGGATTCCTTTCGTGAAATTCATGTATACTGGTTGTTGCTTAAGGAAGAAAAAATATGTTTAAAAAATTGAGAAGAAGGCAGGAAATAAACTAATACTTGGTATTTTGTCTATTTTCAGGGGTAATGCACCTTAAATATTAAAATGTTATTTTGTAATAAAGTAAATGTATAATTTATACTGACAATAAAAATGTTTTGGTAAAAGCATGAGAGAAAGCTAATGACCATTAGTGATACTATCACTAGAAAATAAAACTATGAAACAATTTTTTTTTGAGACAGAATCTCACTCTGTAGTCCAGGCTGGAGTTCAGTGGAATGATCTCGGCTTGCTACAAGCTCCATCTCCTGGGTTGAAGCAATTCTCCTTCCTCAGCCTCCCAAGTAGCTGGGACTTCAGGCACCCACCATCATGCCCAGTTAATTTTTGTATTTTTAGTACAGATGGGGTTTCACCATGTTGGCCAGGCTGGTCTCAAACTACTGACCTCAGGAGATCCACCTGCCTTGGCCTCCCAAAGTGCTGGGATTACAGGCATGAGCCACTGGGAAGAATTGTTTAAAACAAATGAAAGTTAGCAGACATAAGATACTTACAAATCAGAGTTCAAAAGGCATAATTAGAGTTTCAGGTAATAAATTTAATTATCACATAAAGACCCTCAAGGATATTAAAACTATTAGCAAATTTGACGGAGAAATCTTATCCATATATTACTTTTGATTATAGATTAAATCAATATGCCATTTTACAAGAATAAAAATAAAATTTTCTGAAACTATTCAGAGGTAAGACAGAAAATAACAATTGAAAACGCTCACGTTTGGATCATTGCATCAGGAAAAGATCTGAGAAAACATATAAACTCTGATCTATGCCTGACAGGTTCAATAGCAAAAACTTTATTACATCCACATGAAAATAGATTCTAGAACAAAGAATTTTGGACTGGAAACTCAATCTCCTCATTAAAACAGTGTATGGAAACTGATAAATGGAGACCCTATGGCAAGTGGACAAAAGTCAATGAAAAAAATCTCTTAAGATTATAGCAATGATTGATTGTGTATACATTTCTTTACTACTTGCTGTATACAAGTCATATTTAAAGGATTTTCTATATGTCAAATGAATGAAGACCATAAAAGCTAACATTTTTATGGTGCTTAATATACTTCAGGCACTATTCTAAGTACTTTCAAACATTAATTCATGTAATTTTTTTTTTTTTTTTTTTTTTGAGATGGAGTCTTGCTCTGTCGCCCAGGCTGGAGTGCAGTGGCGCAATCTCGGCTCACTGCAAGCTCCGCCTCCCGGGTTCACGCCCTTCTCCTGCCTCAGCCTCCCGAGTAGCTGGGACTACAGGCGCCCGCCACCACGCTCGGCCAATTTTTTGTATTTTTGGTAAAGACGGGGTTTCACCGTGTTAGCCAGGATGGTCTTGATCTCCTGACCTCGTGATCCGCCGCCTGGTGTTGGGATTACAAGCTTGAGCCACCGCGCCCAGCCTCATACAATCTTTATGACAATCTTATGTTGTCAAGTTTCACATTTTGGCAATATCTCTCTCTATTTGCCTAGACCCACATTGGAGTCCTAGAAACTGGTCCTCAACTACTGCCCTACACCTAAATCCAAATTTTGAAGTGATAAATATTTAATTTTGCAAAATTTTGGAATGTACAAGCCACTCTTATTTCTTATATGAACTGCAATTTTGGGAGTCCCCAAGAGCACTGTCCAGTGTAATAATTCACTAAGACTCACAGAACTCACTGAAAGCCATTGTAAACACAGTGACTATTTAAAATATACCATTAAAATCAGCCACAAACAGAGATGAATGGGGAAGAGTGCAAGAGGTTTTCAAATATGAAGCTTCCAGTAGTACTCTTCCAGTGACGTCATGGACAGCACTGACTGCTCTCAGCAATGACGTGTAGCAATATGCATGGAACATGGCCAACACAGGAAGCTCACCTAAGCCTTCTTTTTTCCAGGTTTTTTTTTTTTTTTTATTAGGATTTGATCTTGTAGACATGGCTCGCTACCCATGTGGCTGACCTTAGCCTCCAGCCCCTCCAAGAGGTTAAGCTGACACCTTGTGGCTCAAAGGTTCCACTATAAATTATTGTTAGCATAGAGTATTAGACATGACCCAATCCCCACAGGTAAACAAAGCCACTCTTATCAGGCAGGATATTCAAAGGACTTAAAGATTAACTCAGAAAAGAGGAGCAAAAGCCAGACCTCTCTTTTGGTGAGGTTAATTTTTTTCCTACATTAGTCCACAGACATTATGCATCTGTACTGGGCTTTAATTGATCGCATAATCATGTTAGGTAAACAGGAAAATACCTTTTCAGATTTTCTTAAATTGTATCTTAATAATACTAATGATAAATGCACAAAAATCATATGTAGTTTCACATTCCATCTTTACCAAATATGCCACCTTTTGAGTGTGGCAAAATTAAATTCTTTTCAAATTATTGTTGTATGACTTCAAAAATGTCCTGCACAGTTTGCCGTGCCTAAATAATGAAAACTATCTCTGGAAAGAAAAATATACACCAAAAATGATTATTACAATTTGTTTTCCTCTCGCTTTGTTTCCAAACAACTTGTAAGAAAGATATAACTTAACAATACAATAACAAGTAAGTATGCTGTAATTTCATGTCTTGGGAATCTACTGTTTTTCTTAATTATGAATACAACCCTTATTAACAATATATTTCGAAGAGCTGCAGAGGACACATACAAATGCATCTGTATTGGGCTTTAATTGATCACATAATTTATTTGATCCCTTACTTTGCAGTCACTATAAAGTACAAGAATGACAAAGTAGGGTAAGTGTAGTGCAGACTAGAAATCTGTCTTGGCATAATTGTCACTGTCTCACGGAATTATTTTTCCCTGACTTTACAAGTGAAAATGGAAACATGAGTATACCTTTAACTAAGCTTAGTATGCCAGGATAAACATGGTAAACTATGTATTGGTGAACAAATATGTCTATTTGTATTATTATATGAATGTCCTTAAATCAAATATCTTTCTTGTTTTAAATACTGTGCAGAGTGTGGTAATGCGAAATTTCCTTTCAATATCTGTAGCATAGCTCTTAGGAAATGGTAGCTGGTAACGTTCTGACTTCTAGCCTTAATAACTACTTTTATTGAAAATAAAGTGCATCATTTTCGACATTCATTTTCAATTTCATCTGCCAAATGGAATGTTATCATTTATAAGATCAATAGAATGATCTGATCAAACACAAATTCGATTATACTCTCTCTCTTTCATGTGAAAATTTAAACCTACAATAGCACATAATACATAATTCAAAGGTATTCAATTTTTGCAGCATTTTCTACAGTACACAAGAAAATTCTTTTTGAAAGCCACTAAAATCCAACTAATTGGATATTTTATTTAATCTTACCTTCATTAAGGTTATATTTATCATGTTATTGATCAACTTTCTCATTTTGTGTTAAAAAATTCACAGTAAAGAACTCATACTTTATTGATATTAACTATTTTGTTCACTGAACCTCTATTGAAAATACATTTATTTTTCAGAGATGTCTCATATGGATAATTTCAGAGAAGCAAATATTACGTAGAGGTCTTTGTCTACACATGTGTAATATTTGGATGCCTTAGCCAATATCAAAATCATGGACAAACACTAATTTTAGAATAAAATTAAGGTATATGTCTTCAACTTTTAAATTATGATAAACCTAATATTGTATTATTTTATTATAACATGGCATTATATATTATTTATTCACATTCTTATATTTAATAGTGTATATATTCTCCAGTAGTAATTTATGTTTGTTGATTTGTTGTCTATTGTAATATTAGAATAAGAAAACCTTTTATCTTTACAGCTGAATTATTGTTTTTAATTTTTTTATTGTGGTAAAATACACATAACATACATTTTCCATTTTAAACATTTTAAGCATACAATCCAGTGGCAATGATTACATTTACAATGTCATATATCCGTTGCTTATATTTTCCAAAATTATACCTCATCCCAAACAGAGATTCTCTACCCGCAAACAGTATCTCTTCGTGTCTTTGTATGATTACGTTTTATTTTAAGGATTTGTTTATAATTCAATTTTGTTTAGTGGTTAATTACTGTATGCATAAATAAGAAAACTTTTGGCTAAACTGTGAATCTACAATTTCTGGTTATTGAACTATAAAAATATATTTTACAAACTGTTGAAAATATGTCTCAAACACACTGTGGTATTGTAGGCAGGGAAGGGGAAGAATATCTTCAGCTCTTGGTGAAAACTGATCACACAAATGGCGTTGAAGAAATATATTTTGAATTAAATTCATTTAGACATATGCTATAGGACTGCAATAAACAGATATCCCAGAACTTTCTCAGGCTTCTAGAAAGTGTTAAACATTTCTCATGATAACTATTCCAATAAGCATCCAATAATAGAATCAAAGACTTTGTCACCACCTATTAGTTTCCTTTCCTTTTTTACAACACTCATTCTTCCCACACTTATCAAAGAGCAGCTATCAGATATGCATATCAGGCAATACTTTCTTAAGCTCTCTACTTTTAACTTAGTGAATCCAACATACAGGCCAAAGTTACATACGAACCGCACATTGATGCTGCTAATTGCGTCTTGCCGCAAATATCAGAAAAGTACTTAGTTCTAAAACCATGAGAAGAAAATGGATTTAATCAGAGACAACATGTTTGCTCTCTGAAAGATTTTTATTTTTATTTTTTCGATGAAGAAGAAACACATGTATTTGTTTATAACAAACTATACAGGCAAAATTGGGTCAACTTCAATACCATGGAATATCCTTGTTCACAATAAATAATCACTGGGTAACACGGCAGGAGAAAATACTTTATTTTCTAATTCCTAAGTCTAATTTATATTCATTTTAAAATATATTAATTTATTTGCACTATTATTTTCTACAAATATGGCTACTCAATATAGTTAAACAGATAGCAGTATTTTTGTTTTTCCAGAAGACCAATAGAATTCTAGTTTGTTCAAATGTTTATTTAAAAATGTTTTCATGCCACATTCCATACATTAACTTTTAAAAAGTACAGAGACTTATGTTTGACGTATACAACCAATAATCCCTCATTTTCTTTCATAAATATAAGAACTTTAATGGAATTACCTACATCTGATATACTTTGATTTGATGTTTTAAAATTATAATTTAATTTAAAATCAAATTATAGTCTAGTACTCAGTGGAATCCTCCTTACCAGTCTCTGTGCTTTGACATATAGAAAAATGCTCTATATTGTAACTCAAATCAATGTTCCTGTATCTGAGCCCATTTGTCCTCCAAACCAGATTTGATAGTGCTTGTATTTCTTCCCTCAGATTGTCGAAAGGAGTGATTATTTGCAGCAACTACCCCATTGCCTAACATGGAAGCCTCTGTTTCATGATTCGCTGACCCATTTCCTTTTTTCACTGCAATACCTAACAAACCACATGTGGATTATATCTTCTAAAACGCCCTATTTTTCTCCTAGCACTTACAACTAATTTGGTCATGTCATTAATTTCTCTTTGAACTGCTGCAAGTTATCACTGTTTTCTTCATTTCCCAAACTTTAGAAAAATCATGTGATTGCCCTTCCTTAATAAATATTTAAATTAATATTTAGCCATGTCATTGTTATCAAAGTACCATGTGTCTCTTATTTTATCCATGGACATATCATTTAATCGTAAAATTTATTACAAAGCACTGAGATTACATATTTTTTTCTTTGTTTATTATATTATATATTATCATATATTATATTATATTATATATTATTATATATTATATTATATATTATATATCATATTATATATTATAATATCTATATTATATTATATTATATATTATAATATCTATATTATATTATATTATATATTATAATATCTATATTATATTATATTATATATATTATAATATCTATATTATAATATATGCTATATATATACACCATATGGTATATATTATATATATAGTATATGTATAGTATATATATATGCTATATACCATATATATATAGACTATATACCATATATATAGTATATATATGGTATAATATTATAATAATATTATACTATATATATAGTATATATGTATTTGGTAAAGAAAAAGAAAATGTGTACTTCTATCTTTACCACTTACCAGCTTACCAAAGGGGTAATATTGACCAAGTAACTAGACTACTCTGTACCTCAACTTTCTCATTCGTAAATGGATATAATAATAAAATATATCAGGCGGGGTTGTTGTGATGATTACATAATTTAATATGTTAAAGCACATAGAATAGTGCAGAATGCTCATAAGCACTTTGTAAATTTTAGCCATTATTTCATGAGTAGCTTATGAAGACAAGAAATATTTCTTACTTATTATTTTTCTTTCTAACTGGGGCAGTAATTCTCATAGGGCTTATGCTCCGTTAATGTATGTTAACAGATATATCCTTGACTAAGTTAATTAATGTTTTAATAAATTCAAGGAAAATGATTATTAAATAAAACAATAGATGTTACTCTCCCACCCAAAAAATTGGAGAATGTGATATAATTCTATAATGCAGAATTATTATCCAAAAAATTATATAGCCTTAATGTGAGTAATGATTATATGCTATAAAGTATATTAAATAGAATGTTTTTATCTTCTATTAATTCCATAATCTTGTTTAGAAATTATACATAAGCACTTTAATTTGTATTATTTTTATAATTGGTTGCATTTTTACTTGAGATAAACAAGCTACCATGCTATTTTGTATCCACAGGCATTATGTTTCCAGGCCTACAGATTTCTATCAATTAACATTAAAATAATAATTAGTATGGAATTCTTTCTCATTCTTTATTTTAGAAGGCATAATCCAATATTACTCGGAGATCATTATGGGCCTTGGACATAATTAAGCTACATATATTCATGGTACAATTTCAGCACTGCTCACAAAGTCCTTCTACAAGTAAGAACCCCACTATGAAATTATAAGGCACATATGGCCTAATGCATGAGAAGTACAATATTATATTATTAGTCTTTGTCAATTTATTTTATCAGACTCTTCTCAAAACACTACCTTGAAGCATTTTCTCTAAATGAATGGCAGTTTTTATTATAGAAAAATGAACAAGAAGAAGTAGATATTTTGGAATATGAGGCAGTCTCTTGAAAAGTCTAGAGCTAAACAATGAAGCTCCAGGTAGCCAGATAGCAGCAGGGGATCCCTGGAAATTTTACACAGTAAAATTTAACAATTTCTAGTTACAGATTTATTTACCTTTTTCACGAAAGTCGTTGATAAATAAGCTACAAGAAGTAATCTTGTGCAAGCCTTGTCTTTGCCATCCCAATACTGTGCTTGGCTAATCTCTGTTCACCTATAAGATGTCACCCTGGGGAAGCTGTCATCCTGGATTCTCTGTCCTACTCTGTGGTACACTGCTTAGTTGGGGTAAAACAATCTTACATTCTCTGAGAAGATTCTAAATATACTTTCCATAGAGACCAGGCCAAGAACTATAATTGGCAATAACCAAAAGGTTGCAATCGTTACTATTCTTCTATTATATCAGGGTAAATAGTATTTTTGAACTAGCCTCGACAACTTATCTCCGTTGATAATATTCTTTCTTAGAATAAGAAAATCTGCATTCCAAAGTGCTAAATTTCTTCACCTGAAACTTTTAGAACATATTAGAAATGTACATTGGGGATATTCCCAAAATTATATCCAACAATTAAAAGTGTGTACCATGATTCTGGCCACGATGCAATGAACTATTTATTAGCTCTTACTGCACCGAGTTCAGTGGCTGAAAAAAATTACTGAGCCTGAGTGTTTATAGGTATTTTTAATGTCTGATTAGTCCTTATTCTTTTAGAAATACCAGTGACTCACACCTGTAATCCCAGCACTTTGGGAAGCTGAGGCAGGAAAATCACTTGAGCCTAGGAGTTTGAGATGAGACAGGCAACATATTATGGCCTCATCTCCGCAAACACTAAAAAATTAGCTAGGCATCGTGGTTCGTATGTGTATTCTCAGCTGTTAGGGAGGCTGAGGATGGAGGGTCATTTGAGTCCAGGAGTTGGAAGCTGCAATGAACCATGACAATGCCACTGTACTCCAGCCTGGGCAACAAAGTAAAACTCACTCCAAAAAAAGAAAAGAAAGAAAAAAGAGAAAGAAGAAAAAAGAAAAAGGAAGGAAGGAAGGAAGGAAGAAAGGAAGGAAGGAAAGAAGGGAGGGAGGGAAGGAGGGAAGGAGGGAGGGAAAAATTAAAAATACAGAAAATGTGAAATACATAAAATTTATTTGTGTAAGTATTGGCTAAATTCTTGAAAAGGGGTAATTTAAAATATTAAAACTGATTAACTAGATTTTTAAAAATTATGGCTAGCTTTAATTTACCAAGAATATCATTGCCAACAAATAACATATATTATTTAATTGTAAATACAGGGTGGTGGTGAGAAGGGAATTCATCAATACATAAATCAATAATGAATGAAGAAAATAGTATTTTAGTGTTCAGCAAATATATCATACGAAACTTAGAAGCACTATTACAAAAATTTGGCAGGAAAATTCACTTATTAGAGATATTCACTAAAGTTCTTCCCTTCATCTAAGAATCACGCTGCCATCACTTTACTATGGCTGGTTTTGAACTTCTATTAACTGTGAAAAAAAGCAGCATATTGAGATTATTGGTTAGAGCTTTTCACAGTCATTTCCACATCACGAACTCGTCATCAATCAAGAAATTGCCATCTTTTCCATAGAGTATATTGAAGTTCATATTGTCTAAATGTCAGTGAGAAAAAGACTTAATTCTCCCTGGGATGATGATCATGTACTTTCACTCTTGCTCCATAATTTTCAGACTTTATGGCACTTTCATTCTGGAAATGCGTGCACACATGAAGCAGTAGTAGAGGACTGAAATGGCAGAGGCTTTCTTGTAATCCAGAGATATGAGAATCCCCAGTGTGCTGTGAGCAGTATCTGAATGAAACAAACTCCAGCAATTAATTCATGGGATAATTTTAAAAGTTGTCTTGGATTGTCCTGATAGTTTCTATGTAAATAATTCAACTTTGTAAGTTAAGAACATTTCTAAGCATCTCTGTATTCAAAAGATGATTGTATTATCTGTAGAATATTTCTTGCTTTATGAGTTTTTACAAATAATAAACCCAAATATCCTTGTCATTTAACCAATATGTTATATCTGTGAAACTTTTATGCTAATTCTAGAACAATGGAAACTATGTTTGTATTTTGTCATTGAGTTTCCTTGGGCTCATTGATTTTTTTAAGTAAAATACAAGGATTTTTATGTATTTTGTATCCTGCATCTACTCTTTAAAAATTGAAGTATTCATGTATATATCCTTTTTGTAATATATCACAGGAAACTTTATGCCATCCAATAATTTTAAGAAAGATTTATTTGGCTAATTACCTAATTACTATAAATCCTACTTTAAAAATTTCACAGGCCTGTGCAAATCCATACTGATAACTTTATTAAAAATATAAGCCTGTACATGAATGTATGTGTGTATATATAAATATACTTGCACATACTTAAAATTTAGAACTTAATCTATTTTAGGAACTAATCCATAATTTAATACATTTATATGCATATGGAAAGTAGGAGAAGGTGTTTCTTCATGATATTTAGTGCAAGAGCACAATGTGTTGTGTTTGTTTAGCACCTGCTGTGCTGCCACACGCCAACTCACACTCTCCTCATCACCCTCACTTGTACAAACAGCAAAAAGAAGGGACATTGAGTAGGATGATTTTATTTGGAATGAATATATCTCCTTATGTTAAAGTACATAACAGCACTTTAGGTCACTTACAAACTCTGATCTTTTTCAAGGTCTAGTTCATCTCTCTTTTTTTTTTAAGGAGAATTCCCAAATACTGATAATCCCCACTGAAGTTTCCTTTCACAGAAGTGTAATGCTTTTAAGAATTAGTAAGTTCCCCAAACGTGTCCTTCCTTAATTGACTTTCAGCATCTTTTTTGATTGTTTAGTTCTAAAATCTTGACTGTTTTGTGTGGCTCCATATCCCTATATCTGTTCTTTTTACCTGATATTTTGAAGATCGTATTCAAGCATTTTTTAGTATTTTATATGTATATGGAAAGGGACAATGACTGAGTGGAATATTTCCAGATAAGGAGATCTGGCTGTAGAAAAACATGAAGAAGATTTGAGAAACTTATCATATTTAATTGAAAAAAGATTTAGAGGGTAATTTGATCACTGCACTGATACCATTCAAAATGTTCTTCATAGATAAGAGGGTACATATATTCTGTGTTGCTTCCGAGAGTCATACGTGAATAATTGAAATCAATATACAATTACATTTTTGAGGAAGGAGAATGTAGCCTATTATCTAACTACCAATTAGATCAGTGGATAGCTTGGAAACTGAACAGAGAACAAATAAGAAAACATATCAGGAAGGCATAAGGACTAGAGGCATGAGAAAGGATATTCGTTAGTAGTTAAGGAGTCAATTTATTAATATTCCAGAAATCAAGGGCCAATAACACAAAGATGTATTACTTTTCTCCTCCCTCCAGTTACCACTGTGCTGTTCTCAGCCAAGCTGAGTGTCTTCCCTACAGGTCTCCTGACTGAATAAGACTTAGGAGCCCAGCAGAGAACAATCGGAAATCTATTGAGTTCTGTCATTAACAAGGCAAATGGTCCCTTAGTTGCTTCTCTTGTTCACTGTGGCTGAAAAACCAAGTTTACATGTTAAGTCATAGTTTCTGGATTTTTACAACTTATTTCTTAACTCCACAGGGAATGTAATAGTCAGTGTTCCTGAAAACATCTTTTTAAGGTAAAACTCTAAATGGCTAATTTAGAAGAAATAATAAAATATGCTAAATATAAAAACACTATGATAGAAAGGAAGGAAGAATCAATACTTGAGAGATAATCAGGAACATTTGAATTATGGCTGGATATAGGAGAAAGTAAAAGGAAGTTGTAAATTTTATTCTTTCTCATTTATTCTTCAATACAGGCTATATTACAGAAGAAAAATATTTGGTGAGATGATAAACTGACTATGGAATACATTCAATTTTACATGTCTGTGGGAAATTTGGTTAGGAGATAGAACAAGTAGCTGTGTATATAGATCACGACATGAATAGGAAGTTCTAGACTTAATCAACAGTAATTGGAGAGTGAGTACAGAGGAGATTGTACATATGAATAATTGGTATGCATGAGATAATTCAGAATAATTATACTGAAGGAGAAGAAAAAACTACTGAGAATGTTTGCTTTTAACATCAGACATTTAAACTTTTGGCAGGGAAAAAGAATCAGTCATGCAAGAATAAAAATAATGAGTAAAGAAAGCAACAAACAAGTCAATTGTCTAACTATTACAATTTAGAGATATTTCAAGAAGGAGAAAATGAAGAAAATTATTTAACAATTGAGAGATAGTAAATAAGATGAAATATGAAAAATGACTCCCAGGTTTTAGCAATAAAGATATCATTGATGCTTTGCTTGAACTATAATCCTGTGGAAAAGACAATTTATTAATGGGTATGGCTTTTAATCATTGTTCTATGCACATGTTTATTTTTATTTATATATTTTTAAAATTTTTATTTTAGGTTTGGGAGTACATGTGAAGATTTGTTACATAAATAAACATGTGTCACAGGAGATTGTTGTACATAATATTACATCACCCAGGTATTAATCTCAGTACTCCACAATTATCTTTTCTGCTCCTCTCCCTCTCCCCAACCTCCCTCCTCAAGTAAACCCCAGTGTCTATTATTTCCTTCTTTGTCATTCAGCTCCTACTTATGAGTAAGAACATGTGATATTTGGTTTTCTGTTGCTGTGCTAATTTGTGATATGGGTTGGCTGTGTCCCCACTCAAATCTCATATTGAATTGTAACTCCCATAATCCTCACATGTCATGGAAGGAACCCAGTGGAAGGTAATTGAATTATGGGAGTGGGTTTCCCCATCCTGTTCCCGTGAGAGTGAATTAGTCTCACGATATCTGATGGTTTTATAAAAATGAGTTCCCTTGCCTGCTGCCATGTAAGATGTGCCATTGCTCCTCCTTCACCTTTTAACATGACAGTGAGGCCTCCTAAGCCATGTGGAACTGTGAGTCCATTAAACCTCTTTTTCTTTATAAATTACCCAGTCTCATGTATTTCTTCATGTCAGTATGAGAATGTACTAATACAGTTTGCTAAGGATGATAGCCTCCAACTTCATCCATGTTCCCACAAAAGACATGTCTTGTTCTTTTTTATGTCTGTGTAATATTCAAAATTATTTATTGTGTATCATAAATGCCTTACCTTTTATTTAGAAACTATAGTTAATTTTTACATATATAACTATTTGTAAGTAATGTTTTCAAAGACAGAATATTAATAAGAATGAGGAATACCTCTGTTATTTTTTAGCTCAATATTATAGTGTTTTAAATTTTCCACTATTAGAAATAATACTACAATGTACATGTCTACATATAAATTCTTCTGTATTTCCTATATCTTCACAATAATGTTCCAGAACAGGATTAGGAGTATAAACAAAATTTTGAATTAGCAGTATAAATTATATAACACAACAAGGGCCCCAATGCATTTTGCTAAAATAATTTTCTAGTATCCAATACTGATTTATAGTTCTGTCAATGAATTAATGACATTCTTATTAGCATTCATAATTGTTTAAAACATTATATCTTAATAGTTTATAGAATATGAAGAGATATAATAAAAACAAAATAGAATATTTGAAATAAAGGCAAAAATTAATCACAATAATGTGTTAATCTATAAAGGTCAAAAAACAGAGATTTGGGAGGGCAATGGGAAATTAACAAGTGCTAGTTGCATAATAATAATAAAATTATGACCTAGTCATAAATTTTAAATAAAATTTAAAAATATATTATAATGTAAATGGAAGAATAATAAACTGATGAATTTAAATTCTCTTCTAAAAATTCTCTTCTAAACATCCCAATTTTCAAATATTTTAGTGTATTAAATTAAAGTTCATTAATCCACAAAATACAGAAAGCTAGAAAACAAAGAACAATTAAAGTTCATTAATCCATAAAATACAGAAAGCTAGAAAACAATATTTTCCATAAGATAAACAGATTCATGAACACTCAGAAGGAGAAAGTACTTCAAATTTGGATTGCTGAACGTTTTATAAAAAAGGTAAGTCTTGACAAGACTTTCAAAATTTCGTGTAACTTTTTTACTTAAAAACATTAAAGATTGAGAATCTTTCATTTTGTTTCAAAACTATGAATTTTAGTATACCAATAGGATAGCTCAAATGTTTACTTTAGAGAGGCATGTGAATGTAGATGTTAGTAGCACAGATTCTGAAGTGACACTCCCTATCTTCATATCCAGCTCAGCTAACCTCTAGCTCTGTGACCTTAGACAAGTTATTGAAGCCATCTTTTATTTTGTTTTCTCTTGCATAAATTGGAGAATATAATTGTATCTGCCTGTTTGAATTTTTATGAGGATTAAAACTTTAACATGTACAAATGGTTCAGAATGATGCCTGACACACGTTATCTGTTATGTATAGTCTGCCATTATTATTATTATTACTGTCATCATTATTATTACTACAAATAAATCTTAGTGAAAATAAAATTTAAAAATATATTATAATGTAAATGGAAGAATAATAAATTGATGCATTTAAATTCTCTTCTGAAGGTAAAGGGGAGGCATTTGAATATTTTCAACAGAGATGTGACCATAAAAATATTTGTCTGATATTGATTCTTCCTACCCATGAGCATGGAACGTTCCTCCATTTGTTTGTATCCTCTTTTATTTCATTGTAGTTCTCCTTGAAGAGGTCCTTCACATCCCTTGTAAGTTGGATTCCTAGGTATTTTATTCTCTTTGAAGCAATTGTGAATGGGAGTTTACTCATGATTTGGCTCTCTGTTTGTCTGTTATTGGTGTATAAGAATGCTTGTGATTTTTCAATATTGATTTTGCATCCTGAGACTTTGCTGAAATTGCCTATCAGCTTAAGGAGATTTTGGGCTGAGACGATGGGGTTTTCTAGATATAAAATCATGTCATCTGCAAACAGGGACAATTTGACTTCCTCTTTTCCTAACTGAATACCCTTTATTTCCTTCTCTTGCCTGATTGCCCTGGCCAGAACTTCCAACAATATGTTGAATAGGAGTGGTGGGAGAGGGCATCCCGTGAAAATGGCCATACTGCCCAAGGTAATTTATAGATTCAATGCCATCCCCATCAAGCTACCAATGACTTTCGTCACAGAATTGGAAAAAACTACTTTAAAGTTCATATGGAACCAAAAAAGAGCCTGCATCGCCAAGTCAATCCTAAGCCAAAAGAACAAAGCTGGAGGCACCACGCTACCTGACTTCAAACTATACTACAAGGCTACAGTAACCAAAACAGCATGGTACTTGTACCAAAACAGAGATATAGACCAATGGAACAGAACAGAACCCTCAGAAATAATGCCACATATCTACAACTACCTGATCTTTGACAAACCTGACGAAAACAAGAAATGGGGAAAGGATTCTCTATTTAATAAATGGTGCTGGGAAAACTGGCTAGCCATATGTAGATAGCTGAATCTGGATCCCTTCCTTATATCTTATACAAAAATTAAGTCAAGATGGATTAAAGACTTAAATGTTAGTCCTATAACCATAAAAACCCTAGAAGAAAACCTAGGCAATACCATTCAGGACGTAGGCATGGGCAAGGACTTCATGTCTAAAACACCAAAAGCAATGGCAACAAAAGCCAAAATTGACAAATGGGATCTAATTAAACTAAAGAGCTTCTGCACAGCAAAAGAAACTACCATCAGAGTGAAAAGACAACCTACAGAATGGGAGAAAATTTTTGCAATCTACTCATCTGAAAAGGGCTAATATCCAGAATCTACAAAGAACTCAAACAAATTTACAAGAAAAAAACAACCCCATCAAAAAGTGGGCAAAGGATATAAACAGACACTTCTCAAAAGAAGACATTTATGCAGCCAACAGACATATGAAAAAAAGCTCATCATCACTGGCCATCAGAGAAATGCAAATCAAAACCACAATGAGATACCATCTCACACCAGTTAGAATGGCAATCACTAAAAAGTCAGGAAACTCCAGGTGCTGGAGAGGATGTGGAGAAATAGGAACACTTTTACACTGTTGGTGGGACTGTAAACTAGTTCAACCATTGTGGAAGTCAGTGTGGCGATTCCTCAGGGATCTAGAACTAGAAATACCATTTGACCCAGCCATCCCATTACTGGGTATATACCCAAAGACTATAAATCATGCTGCTATAAAGACACATGCAAACGTATGTTTATCGCAGCACTATTCACAATAGCAAAGACTTGGAACCAACCCAAATGTCCAACAACGATAGACTGGATTAAGAAAACGTGGTACATATATACACCATGGAATACTATGCAGCCATAAAAAATGATGAGTTCATGTCCTTTGTAGGGACATGGATGAAGCTGGAAACCATCATTCTCAGCAAACTGTTGCAAGGACAAAAAACCAAACACCGCATGTTCTCACTCATAGGTGGGAATTTAACAAGGAGAACACATGGACACAGGAAGGGGAACATCACACACTGGGGCCTGTTGTGGGGTGGGGGGAGGGGGGAGGGATAGCATTAAGAGATATATCTAATGCTAAGTGACGAGTTAATAGGTGCAGCACACCAACATGGCACAAGTACACATACGTAACAAACCTGCACATTGTGCACATGTACCCGAAAACTTAAAGTAAAATAATAATAATAATACAAAAATTTGTCTGATTTTTACCAAAATGAATTTGACAATAGTAAACAAAATAGTTTAGCAATAAATCAGTTAAGAGTTAATGAAGAAATAGGTAGGGATAGCAAATATGGGAAAAAGCAAGGCAAAGACTGCAATATCATTCTCACTCATTTTTCCTAGCATGTGTATTGAGCACAAACTACACAGCAGATATTATACATGCAAAGAGATATCATCTCAGACTCTGTTCTTTTAGAAAAATAAGCATCTAAATGTCCATTGAGACATCAGATCACAGGCTACAAAACAGATGAAACCAGTACACCTGCTGTTTAAAATGTCAAAGCTCAAATACTTTAATATTTCATAAACTCTGTTGTTTCCAAGACGTAATACATGAAAACGTCATTCACCAATTCTATGCTTATCTGTGTAGTAGCACTTAGCAATCACATTATTGCCCTTGGGATAGTCCCCGTTCTTTATCTCTTAAAATTGATTCTCTCTTCATGACATTTGCACCTTTTTTTGTTGTAGAATATGGCTTTTAAAGGAGTCTTCAGTCTTCCTGAAACTTGATACCCAGGGGATATATCTTAATTAAGTTTCAATGCTTTTAGCACTTTAGAGTTTATGAAAAAGTTGAGTAAAGTAAGACCGTAATGAAATACAGATTTCTTTAATGTGAGCTCCTGAGTTTGGAAAAAAAAAAGTGTTTATATCAGTAACCTTCCTATTGCCATCAATATCAACAAAGAAGCTAAATAGTCTTTGGTCTGCCCTTGTAGTTCTTGTCTTTATTATTTCACAGTGAATATGCAGCATATAAAAGCTATTTTGCAAGAGAGAAAAACTAAAACATATACAGCTTCTCTTTTCTGGTAGACTGCACATTGTTAAAAACCAAAATGACCTGCTAATTAGGTCAAATATGGAAATAACCTATTAAAAATATTATTTAGCCCAATTATCACAAGTAAACAAAAAAAGCAAGCTGATTTATTATTACATTTTGATTTCATTACTCCTGTTGTTAACTGTTTCTTTTGATTTAGGTAAATATAAGTTAATGTAATTAAAGAATTAATGTAATCTTATGAAAATTAATTTCTTTGTTAAAATAAAAGAAAAGAAAAATAATGTGGTAATTGAACCTAAGACTACTCTAAAAAGTGAAGTCTATTAAAAATATTAATGTGGTGGTAAGTTTCTTTGATGTTCTTCTTGTCTCATATACTCCATGTAGAGCTGAAGCATCCAGTCATCTGGAAATGTCAAGTGACACAGAGAAAAAAAAAAATCTCCAACAAAAGTGGCAAAAAGGGGCAGTTTAGCAATAAAAAAAAAGAAAAAAAAACTGTTAGATGATAAACAATCTACTCCAACAGAACACTATAAAAACCAGTTGCACCACAACCACCCACGCCGGGAAAGTGAAATGGGTAGCTGAGACCCCACCCTCATGATGGTATAATGAGGTATCTTACAGACCCACCAGAGTGGTGTCAGAGAAGGCTCGTTGAATATTCTGGTATTTTACTATCACATAGAGCTAACTAGGACACCCTCAATGTGGAGATTCAATGGGAAGACAAAATTCCTACACTTGCCAAGCAGCAATCAGGAGCCCCACCACCTTGTGTGTCAATTAGAGGCCGAGCAGTGAGCCTGGGCTTTTATGTCCAGCTGGACGTGTCAAGATGGTGTTCCTCTTTGCTCTTCTGAAGTGGCATTGAAAAAAGCCAGCTAAAACAGAAAACTTAGTTAAGATTCAGTCTTATAGCATAATGCCTAAAATCGGGTTTTAAAAAATCTTCTAAAATTAACACTATTTAAGCTGACAAATCATAATTATATACATTTATGGGATCAAATGTGATCTTTTGATACATGTATACAATGTGGACTGATTAAATCAAGTTAATTAGCATATCCAACCAGGTCTTGATAAAAAACAAACTATCATGTCAAAAACTAGGAAAATCTCAAACTGAATGCAAAAAGACAATAGATGGCACAATTGATATGGGAGAAATGCTGGAATAATCTGGCAATAATTTTAAAGCAGTCATGATTAAAAAATGCTTCCATAATTATAACTTTTTGCAACAAAAGTGAAAATAGAGAGCAACAGCAGAGAAATAAAAGATATAAAAAAGAACCAAATGGATATTTTAGAACTGAAAAATATAATAATCCATATAAAAAGTTCAGTGGATGGAAAGAGGAAACATTGATAAACTGAAGAATAGAAAAATAAAAATTAACCAATGCAAATACCAGAGGAAAAAACAGACTAAAAAATAAATAGAGACTTAGGAACTTGTAAGAGGATAACAAAAGATCTAACATTCATGCCAGTGGAATTACAGAAGGAGGAAAACATGAGAGAGCTGAAGAAGTACTTGAAGAAATTAGGGCTTACAACATTCCAATTTTGTCCAGAGATATTAAAGCTACAGATTTATCATACAGCAGTGTGTTATTTAACATACAGCAGTACGTATTTAATGTGTTATTCTTAGTGAATGGAAATGAGGCTTACTCGGGATACAGACTTGCATTTCCTGCATGTAATGCTTCTGCAAAAGTTATCATCAATGGGTTTACAGAATGCTTATCTCCCGTTATGGTACGCCAAACAGCATTGCTTCTGATCAAGACATTCACTGCACAGAAAATAAAGTCTTGTAACGAGCCCATTCTCATAAAATTCACTTGTCTTATCGTGTGCTCCACTACTCTAAGGTAGCTGACTTTATAGAATAAGAAAAGAGCTTTTTGAAGACTCACTTACAATGCCAGCTAGGTTGGAATACCTTGTAGGGCTGGGGCAAGGCTCTCCAGAAGACTTTATGGTCTTTGAATCAGCATCCAAAATGTAGTGCTACTTTTTCAATACACAAGATTCATGGGCCCAGGAGTCAAGGGGTAAAAATGGAAATGGAACCAGTCACTATTGTCCTTGTTGAACTACTAGCAAAATATTTGTTTTCTGTCCCCGTGACCTTATTCTCTGCTGCCTAGAGGGCTTAATTCCAAAGGAAAGAATGGTTCTAGCAGAAGATACACCATAATTTAATTGAACTGGAAGTTAAGACTGCTACCTGGCAATTTTGGGCTCCTCATGCCTCTGAATCAACAGGCAAAACAGGGAGTAACTGTGCTGGCTAGCTGGATTAATTCTGACTATCAAGGTAAATTAGACTACTATCCTTAAAATGGAGATAAGAAAAAAATATGTATAGAAATCCCTTCGGGTGCCTCTTAATATCATTTTTACCTATGTTTAAAGTCAAGAGGAAACTGCAATAACCCTATTCAGGCAAAACACTTTTGGCCCAGACCCTTCAAGAATGAATTTTTGAGTCACTCTTTTAGGTGAGAATTACAAATTTGCATTACAGTTTTAAGTATAGTATATTATTTAAGTATAGTATATATTAAGTACATATTTAAGAATAGTATATTATATTAAGTAGAAGTGTGATCCTGCCATTGTTTTTATTTGAAGATTAGGTATTAAGGAGTTCTATACGGGTTTCAAGCTACAAAGGCATGGAATTATAATAGTTAATTTTGTATGTCAACGTGACTGGGACACAGTAACTAGATATTTGGTCAAACAACACTCTACCAAAGATTGTTGTGAAGGTATTTTTAGCCTTGAATGATTAAATTCAAGGCTTAATTTAATCATTAAGCCTTGAATAAAAAAGATGATCCTTCATAATGTAGATGGACCTCATTCAATCATTTGAAGTTCTTAAGAAAAAAAAAAAGACCGAAGTTCCTGGAGGTAAAGAGATTTCTGCCTCCAGATTGTTGTCAGACTTGAGCTACAACAATTCCCCAGGACTCTAGCCTACTGGACATCCTACTGGTTCTATTTCTCTGGAGAACTTTAACACACCACCTAAGTAAAGTTATACAAAATTTGTCCTTTTGTGATTGCCGTATTTCACTTAGCAGAATGTCTCGCAGGTTTATGTGCATTGTCACATGTGTTAGAATTTCCTTCACATTTTAATGCTGAATCTTGTATTCCATTGTTTGTTGTCTTAGTCCATTTTATGTTGCAATAACAGAATATCATAGACTGGATTATTCATGAAGAAAATAAATTTGTTTCTCAGAGTCCTAGAGGCTGGGATGTTCAGGATCAAAGTGCCAGCTTCTGGTGAGGACCACCATGGCAGAAGGTGGCAGGGCAAGAGAGTACAAAAGGGTAAGCAGAAAAGTGGCCACACTCACTCCTGAACTCACTCCTGAAGTAACACCATTACTTCATTCATGAGTGCAGAGCCCCCATGACCTAATTACTTTCAAATTGTCCACCCCTCAACACTGTTGCATTGGGGAATGAGTTGACTAATGAACTTTAGGTGACACATTCAAGCCAGAGCATATGTAAATAACACATTGATTTTATTCATGCATCCGTTTTAAAGAACACTTTGTTGCTTGCACCTTTTGGCTCTTATGAATAATCCTGCTAAAAATAACAGTGTACAAATATCTATTATTGCCTGATTTCCATCCCTTTGAGTATCTACCCAAATGTGGAATTTCTGGATCTAATAGTAATTCCAGTGTTTACTTTTCAGGAATTGTTGTACTGTTTTCCATAGCAGCTGTAAAATTTTACTTTTCTACCAGCTCCACATCTTTGTAAATACTTGTGATTATTTATTTTTTAAAAAATAATGACCACTGTAAAGATATAAAATAATATCTTTTGGGGGCTCTTTTTGTATTTCCTTAATGATCAGTAATATTAGTCACTCTTTCATGTGCTTATTAGTCATTTATATGTCTTCTTTGGAGAAACATCTATTCAAGGCCTTTGTCCAGTTAATGTGATACACACATATTTTAAGTTGTAGGAGTTCTTTTCATTTTCTGGATATCAATTAATCATCAGCTGTATAATTTAAAAATATTTTCATTCCATGGTTTACTTTTTCACTCTGTTTAGAGTATATTCTGATGTACAAATATTTTTAATTTTGCCTGAGCTTATGATTTCATATCCAAGAAATCATTGCTAGATCCAACATCATGAGATTTCCTCAGTATTCTGTTAAGAATTTTATAATATTAGTGCATAAATTTAGGTCTTTAATCAATTTTGAGTTAATTTCTGTATATGTCATAAGGTAAGATTCCAACTTTATTATTTTAAATATGGATATACAATTTCCCCTAAATCATTGGTTTAAAAGACAGTATTTTTTTTGCATTGAATAACATTAGCATGTAGGAAACATATGTGAAGCATTATTTCTGGAACCTCTATTTTATGTCATTAGTATATTTATATGCCTTTAAGTCAGTACTACACATTCTTATAATTATTGCTGAAGCCATATAGAAAGTTTTAAAATTAAATGTGAAACGTCCAACTTTTTCTTTTTCGATATAGTTTTGGTTATTGAGGTCCTTTGGGATTCTATGTAAACTTTGTAACAAATTTTTCATATTTTCAACAAAATATCATTGGAATTTTGACAGTTTGTATTCAATCTGTAGATTGCTTTGAGTAGTATTGATACCTTAAAAATACTAAGGCATCCAATTTATGAACATGGGATGTCTTTACATTTATTTTTGTCTTTAATTTTTCTAAACAGTGTTTTATCTTTTACCTCTGACATAATTTGGCTCTGTATCCCCACCTAAATCTCATCTTGAATTTTGCTTTCATAATTCCCACATGTTGTGGGAGGGAGCTGGTGGAAGATAATGAATCATGGAGGCAATTTTTTCCATACTGTTCTCATAGTAATGAATAAGTCTCATGAGATCTGATGTTTTTATTCGGGGTTTCTGCTTTTGCATCTTCCTCATTTTCTCTTGCTGCTGCCATGTAAGACGTGCCTTTGCCTCCTGCCATGATTCTGAGGCCTCCCCAGCCATGTAGAACTGTAAGTCAATTAAACCTCTTTTCTTTCCCAGTCTCAGGTATGTCTTTATCAGCAGCATGAAAACAGACTAATACAGTAAATTGATACCAGTAGAGTGGGACGTTGCTGCAAAGATACCAGAAAATGTAGAAGCAACTTTGGAACTGAGTAACAGGCACAGGTTGGAACAGTTAGGAGGCCTCAGAGGAAGACAGAAACATGTGGGAAAGTTTGAAACTTCCTAGAAATTTGTTGAATGGCTTTGACCAAAAGCCTGGTAGTGATATGGACTACAAGGTCCAGGCTGAGGTGGTCTCAGATGGAGATGATGTACTTGTTGGGAACCAGAGAAAAGATGACTCTTGTTATGTTTTAGCAAAGAGGGTGGAGGCATTTTACTCCTGCTCTAGAGATTTGTGGAACTTTGAACTTGAGAGAGATGATTTAGGGTATCTGGAGAAAGAAATTTCTAAGCAGCAAAGCATTCAAGATGTGACATGGTGCTTTTAAAGGCATTCAGTTTTATAAGGGAAGCAGAGCATAAAAGTTCAGGAAATTTGCAGCTTGACAATGCGATGGAAAAGAAAAACCCATTTTCTAAGGAGAAATTCAAGCTGGCTGCAGACGTTTGCATAAGTAAAAAGGAGCCAAATGTTAATCCTCAAGAGAATGGAAAAAATATCTCCAGGAAATTTCAGAGGAATTATGGCAGCCCCTCCCAACACAGGCCTGGATGCCTGGGAGAAAATGGTTTCATGGGCCAGGTCCGGGGTCCTCTTGCTGTGTGCAGCCTAGGATCTTACTGCCCTGCATTCCTGCCACTCTAGGCATGGCTGAAAAGGACCAACGTAGAGCTTGGGCCATGGCTTTAGAGGGTGCAAGCTCCAGCCTTGGCAGCTTCCACATGGTGTTGAGCCTGCGAGTGCACAGAAGAATTAAGGTTTGGGGAACCTCCGCCTAGATTTCAGAAGATGTATAGAAACACCTGGATGCCCAGGCAGAAGTTTGCGGCAGGGGCAGGGCGCTCATGGAGAACCTTCAGTAGGGCAGTGCAGAAGGGAAATGTGGGGTCAGAGCCCCGACACAGAGTCCCTACTTGGGCACCACCTAGTGGAGCTGTGAGAAGAGGGCCACCATCCTCCAGACCCCAGAATAATAGACCCAATGACAGCTTGCACCATTCACCTGGAAAAGCCACAGACACTCAATGCCAGCCCATGAAAACAGCTGGGAGGGAGGCTGTATACTGCAAAGCCACAGAGGCAGAGCTGTCAAAGACCATGGGAACCAACCTCTTGCATCAGCATGACCTGGATGTGAGACCTGGAGTCAAAGGAGATCATTTTGTAGCTTTAAAATTTGACTACTCTGCTGATTTTGGACTTGTATGGGGCCTGTATCCCCTTTGTTTTGGCCAATTTCTTCCATGTGGAATGGCTGTATTTACCTAAAAACTGTATTCCCATTGTATCTAGGAAGTAACTAGCATGCCTTTGATTTTACAGGCTCATAGGCAGGAAGGGCTTGCCTTGTCTCAGATAAGACTTTGGACTGTAGACTTTGGGTTAATGTAGAAATTAGTTAAGATTTTTGGGGACTGTTGAGAAGGCATGATTGGTCTTGAAATGTGAGGATATGAGATTTGGAGGGACCAGGGGCAGAATGATATGGTTTGGCTCTGTGTTCCCACCCAAATCTCATCTTGAATTGCATTCCCATAATTCCCATGTGTTGTGGGAGAGATTCAGTGGGAAGTAAATTGAATCCTGGGGGCGGTTTCCCCCATATTGTTCTCGTGGTAGGGAATAAGTCTTATGAGATCTGATGGTTTTATCAGGGGTTTCTGCTTTTGCATCTTCCTCATTTTCTCTTGCCGCCACCATGTAAGAAGTGCCTTTCGCCTCCTGACGTGATTCTGAGGTCTTCCCAGCCATGCAAAACTGTAAGTCCAATTAAACCTTTTTTTGTTTCCAGTCTTGGGTTTATCTTTATTAGCAGTGTTAAAACAAACTAATACAACCCCCTTGGTTAAATTTATTCCAAAGCATTTTATTCTTTTTGATGCATTGTACATGCAATTGTTATCTTAAACTTTTTTCAAATTGTCCATTCTTAGTGTGTAAAAGCACAACTGATTTTTTATCTTATATCTTGCAATTTTGCTCAATGTCCATATTCATTGTAATAGTCTTGTCTTCATGGAAACATTATAGTTCTCTACATATAAGGTTATGCCATCTGATTTCAGAGATAATGATGTTAATTATTTCTTTTCAATTTTGATCTTTTTTTATATTTTTTCTATCTTAATTTCTCTGTCTAGGGAATTACAGTACTATGATGAATACAAGTGGCAAAAGTAGCCATTTTTATTTTGTTCCTAATCTTTTAGAAAAATATTTCAATTTTTGCCATTGACTATAATGTTAGCTGAAGGATTTTCATATGTAGTTTTTGTATGCTTAGTTTATTTACTGCTTCTATAATAAAAGTGTTGAATTTTGTCAAATGCTTTTTTTCTGCATTAATGGAGGTTATGTGGGTTTTTTCTTCATTCTATTACCGTGCTATTTAAGTTTATTTTACTATGTTGAACCATCTTTGCATTCCATTAATAAATGCAACTTAGTTATCATTTATAATACTTTCAATCTGATGAATTTATGTTGAATTTTGTTTCCTAGTATTTTAATAAGCGTTTATATTAATATTCAAAAGGCATATTGGTTTGTAGGGTTTTTTGGTACTATCTTTGACTGGCTTTGGTATCAAGGTAATACTGAACTCATAAAATAATTTGAAGTATTTTTTTTTCATGTAAGTCCTTTCAGGCTGCACTGACAAAATACTAGTTTGTGTGGTTTAAACAAAAAACATTTATTTTTCACAGTTCTGAGGTTGAGAAGTCCAAGAAAAGGTGCTGGCCAGGTGCCTCTTCCTAGCTTGTAGATGACTACCTCCTTGCTGTGTTCTCATGTGGTAGAGAGAGAGTGATTTCTCTCTTTTTCTTCTTATAAAGCATTAATCTCACCACGAGGGCCCCACTCTCATGACCTCATCGAACCCTAATTGCCCTCCAAAGGCCACATCTCCAATACAGGTACATTGCAGTTTAGGACTTTAGCATATAAATTTTTGAAGAAACACAATTCAGTCCATAACACCTCATTTTCAACTTTTCAAAGACTTTGAGAAATATTAGTGTTAATTATTTTTTAAATGTATTGTCAAATTTGCCAGCAAAGTTATCTATTTCTGGGATTTTCCTTATTTGGAAGTTTTTGATTACTGATAGTGTTATTGATCTATTCATATTTTCCATTTCTTCACAATTCAATTTTGATGGGTTGTGTTTTTCTAGGAATATGTTCATTACTTCTAGATTACCTAAAATATTGGCATACAATTGTTTGTATTACACATTTATAATATTATGAACAGAAATTTAAAATTATTTCTATGATTATCTTTAAAATTCAGTAGAATAAAAAAAAATTAAAACCAAAGCATTTTATATTTTTCTATGACTTTAAGTCACTGTCTAATGTCCTTTTCATTTTAATTCTCAGTTGACTTTCTTTCTTTCAGCACTTTAGATATATAATTCTACTCTCTTGTCCTGCGAGCTTACCACACAGGAATTCTCTGACAGTCTACTTGAGGATGCCTTGTACATCAAAAGTCATGTTTCTTTTTGTTGCTTTTAAAATTCCCTCTTTGTTTTTCAACCGTTTGATTATAATGTGTCTCATTATGAGTAACTTTGGATTTTATTCTACTAGTGTTTATTGAGCTTCCTGAATTTGTATATCCGTGACTTTTTTTTCAAATTTGGGAAGTTTTCAGCCATTACCTTTTTCAGATAAGTTCTTTGTCTCTTTCTCTCTCTGTCTTTACTTGCCTATTAAAGTCTGTTGTTAGATCCCAGCTTTTATTTGTTTTAGTTCTTGAATTTCTATTTATTTCTTTATTTGTAATTCTTAGCTGTTTGCTGATATTTTAATTATGTTCATATGTTATTTTCCTGACTTCCTTTATCTCTTTGAGCATATTTAGTACAGTTAATTTAAATTCTTTGTCTAGCAAATATAACGTCTGTGTTTCTTCTGTGATGGTTTCTGAATATTAATGTTGTCACTTTAAATAGGCCATGTTTTCATATTTCTTTGTATGCTTTGTGATTGTTTGTTAGAAACTTGGCATTTGTCAAAACAGCCACTGATCCCAGTCTTTACAGAATTGCTCTGTGCAAGGAAATACATTCACTTTTTACCCTGGCACATAGTTTTAAAGTCTTCTCAGACTTATATGGAGCATGCATCTTCCCTGAGTCTGTGTGCTTGCATTAATTTTTTTAATCACCCTGTATATGTGGCTGCTTTCTACATGTTGATTTCGCTAGGAATCACACAGTTGCTTCTCCTAATTGACTTCACTTCTCTACTGTATTCCACAAACAGTGTTCTCTTGCCCCAAGAATGTCATAACCAAGAATATCATAACGGCAGAGGAATAGAAACAAAGTAAAATTTAACAGACCAAATAATCCAGGAAGATACCAACATCAACATTTTTTTTTTTTTTGAGACGGAGTCTCACTCTGTCGCCCACTCTGGAGTGCAGTGGCACGATCTCTGCTCCCTGCAAGCTCCGCCTCCCGGGTTCTCGCCTTTCTCCTGCCTCAGCCTCCCAAGTAGCTGGGACTACAGGCGCCCGCCACCACGCCCGGCTAATTTTTTTGAATTTTTAGTAGAGACGGGGTTTCACCATGTTAGCCAGGATGGTCTCGATCTCCTGAACCTCGTGATTCACCCGACTTGGCCTCCCAAAGTGCTGGGATTACAGGCATGAGCCACCGCTCCCGGCCTACATCAACATTTTCTTTCTTTCCTTCTTTTCTTTTCTGTTTTTTTTTTTTTCCTTTTTTTTTTTTTTTTTTTTTTTTTTCCCGAGATGTAGTTTTGCTCCTTTGTCCAGGCTGGAGTGCAGCGGCATGATCTCGGCTCACTGAAACCTCCATCTCCTGGGTTCAAGCGATTCTCCTGCCTCAGCATCCTGAGTAGCTGGGATAACAGGCGCCCGCCACTGCAATCGGTTAATGTTTTGTATTTTTATTAGAAACATAGTTTCACCATGTTGGCCAGGCTGGTCTCGAACTCCGGACCTCAAGTGATCCACCCTCCTTGGCCTCCCAAAGTGCAGAGATCACAGGCAGGAGCCACCGCCCCTGGCCTACATCAGTATTATCAACTATTTTTTACAAAGGCAGAAATTCAATTGAAGAAGGATTGCCTTTTTAAATGACTGTGGAGTAATTGGACATTTTTATAGGTTAAAATGAAAAAAAAAAAAGAAACAAACCAATAAAAGAAACAAACAAATTAAAACCCTTCAGCCTAAACATCACACCTTATTAAAAAATTAATTCAAAATTCTCAAAGTAGATCATAAACTTAAATGTAAAATGTGAAACCATGAAAGTATAAGGCTATTTAAGAAGAGAGAAAACTTTGGAATCTAGAGCTAGATAAAAAAATTCTTAAACTTGAGACTGGAAGAGCAATTCATGAAAGGAAAGACTGATAACTTGTATTTCATTAAAATTAAAATGTTTGCGAGGGGGGAGGAGCCAAGATGGCCGAATAGGAACAGCTCCAGTCTACAGCTTCCAGCGCGAGCGACGCAGAAGACGGGTGATTTCTGCATTTCCATCTGAGGTACCATGTTCATCTCACTAGGGAGTGCCAGACAGTGGGCGCAGGTCAGTGGGTGAGCACACCGTGCACCAGCCGAAGCAGGGGCGAGGCATTGCCTCACTCGGGAAGCTCAAGGGGTCAGGGAGTTCCCTTTCCAGGGGTGACTGATGGCACCTGGAAAATCGGGCCACTCCCACCCGAATACTGTGCTTTTCCGACGGGCTTAGGAAACGGTGCCCCAGGAGAGTATAGCCCGCACCTGGCTCAGAGGGTCCTACGCCCACGGACTCTCGCTGATTGCTAGCACAGCAGTCTGAGATCAAACAGCAAGTCGGCAGCGAGGCTGCGGGAGGGGCGCCCGCCATTGCCCAGGCTCGCTTAGGTAAACAAAGCAGCCTGGAAGCTTGAACTGGGTGGAGCCCACCACAGCTCAAGGAGGCCTGCCTGCCTCTGTAGGCTCCACCTCTGGGGGCAGGGCACAGACAAACAAAAAGACAGCAGTAACCTCTGCAGACTTAAATGTCCCTGTCTGACAGCTTTGAGGAGAGCAGTGGTTCTCCCAGCACGCAACTGGAGATCTGAGAACGGGCTGACTGCCTCCTCAAGTGGGTCCCTGACCCCTGACCCCTAAGCAGCCTAACTGGGAGGCACCCCCCAGCAGGGGCAGACTGATACCTCACACGGCCGGCCAGGTACTCCAACAGACCTGCAGCTGAGGGTCCTGTCTGTTAGAAGGAAAACTAACAGAAAGGACATCCACACCAAAAACCCATCTGTACATCACCATCATCAAAGACCAAAAGTAGATAAAACCACAAAGATGGGGAAAAAACAGAGCAGAAAAACTGGAAACTCTAAAAAGCAGAGTACCTCTCATCCTCCAAAGGAACGCAGTTCCTCACCAGCAACGGAACAAAGCTGGACGGAGAATGACTTTGACGAGCTGAGAGAAGAAGGCTTCAGACGATCAAATTACTCCAAGCTACGGGAGGATATTCAAACCAAAGGCAAAGAAGTTGAAAACTTTGAAAAAAATTTAGAAGAATGTATAACTAGAATAACCAATACAGAGAAGTGCTTAAAGGAGCTGATGGAGCTGAAAACCAAGGCTCGAGAACTACGTGAAGAATGCAGAAGCCTCAGGAGCCGATGCAATCAAATGGAAGACAGGGTATCAGCCCTGGAAGATGAAATGAATGAAATGAAGTGAGAAGGGAAGTTTAGAGAAAAAAGAATAAAAAGAAATGAGCAAAGCCTCCAAGAAATGTGGGACTATGTGAAAAGACCAAATCTACATCTGATTGGTGTACCTGAAAGTGACAGGGAGAATGGAAACAAGTTGGAAAACACTCTGCAGGGTATTATCCAGGAGAACTTCCCCAATCTAGCAAGGCAGGCCAACATTCAGATTCAGGAAATACAGAGAACGCCACAAAGATACTCCTCGAGAAGAGCAACTCCAAGACACATAATTGTCAGATTCACCAAAGTTGAAATGAAGGAAAAAATGTTAAGGGCAGCCAGAGAGGAAGGTTGGGTTACCATCAAAGGGAAGCCCATCAGACTAACAGCGGATCTCTCAGCAGAAACCATACAAGCCAGAAGAGAGTGGGGGCCAATATTCAACATTCTTAAAGAAAAGAATTTTCAACCCAGAATTTCATATCCTGCCAAACTAAGCTTCATAAGTGAAGGAGAAATAAAATACTTTACAGACAAGCAAATGCTGAGAGATTTTGTCACCACCAGGCCTGCCCTAAAAGAGCTCCTGAAGGAAGCGCTAAACATGGAAAGGAACAACCGGTACCAGCCACTGCAAAATCATACCGAAATGTAAAGACCATTGAGACTAGGAAGAGACTGCATCAACTAACGAGCAAAATAACCAGCTAACATCATAATGACAGGATCAGATTCACACATAACAATATTAACTTTAAATGTAAATGGACTAAATGCTCCAATTAAAAGACACAGACTGGCAAATTGGATAAAGACTCAAGACCCATCAGTGTGCTGTATTCAGGAAACCCATCTCACGGCAGAGACACACATAGACTCAAAATAAAAGGATGGAGGAAGATCTACCAAGCAAATGGAAAACAAAAAAAGGCAGGGGTTGCAATCCTAGTGTCTGATAAAACAGACTTTAAACCAACAAAGATCAAAAGAGACAAAGAAGGCCATTACATAATGGTAAAGGGATTAATTCAACAAGAAGAGCTAACTATCCTAAATATATATGCACCCAATACAGGAGCACCCAGATTCATAAAGCAAGTCCTGAGTGACCTACAAAGAGACTTAGACTCCCACACATTAATAATGGGACACTTTAACACCCCACTGTCAACATTAGACAGATCAACGAAACAGAAAATCAACAAGGATACCCAGGAATTGAACTCAGCTCTGCACCAAGCGGACCTAATAGACATCTACAGAACTCTCCACCCCAAATCAACAGAATATACATTTTTTTCAGCACCACACCACACCTATTCCAAAATTGACCACATACTTGGAGGTAAAGCTCTCCTTAATAAATGTAAAAGAACAGAAATTATAACAAACTATCTCTCAGATCACAGTGCAATCAAGCTAGAACTCAGGATTAAGAATCTCACTCAAAACCGCTCAACTACGTGGAAACTGAACAACCTGCTCCTGAATGACTACTGGGTACATAACGAAATGAAGGCAGAAATAAAGATGTTCTTTGAAACCAACGAGAACCAAGACACAACATACCAGAATCTCTGGGATGCATTCAAAGCAGTGTGTAGAGGGAAATTTATAGCACTAAATGCCCACAAGAGAAAGCAGGAAAGATCCAAAATTGACACCCTAACATCACAATTAAAAGAACTAGAAAAGCAAGAGCAAACACATTCAAAAGCTAGCAGAAGGCAAGAAATAACTAAAAGCAGAGCAGAACTGAAGGAAATAGAGACACAAAAAACCCTTCAAAAAATAAATGAATCCAGGAGCTGGTTTTTTGAAAGGATCAACAAAATTGATAGACCGCTAGCAAGATTAATAAAGAAAAAAAGAGAGAAGAATCAAATAGATGCAATAAAAAATGATAAAGGGGATATCACCACTGATCCCACAGAAATACAAACTACCATTAGAGAATATTACAAACACCTCTACGCAACTAAACTAGAAAATCTAGAAGAAATGGATAAATTCCTCAACACATACACCATCCCAAGACTAAACCAGGAAGAAGTTGAATCTCTGAATAGACCAATAACAGGAGCTGAAATTGTGGCAATAATCAATACCTTACGAACCAAAAAATGTCCAGGACCAGATGGGTTCACAGCCGAATTCTACCAGACGTACAAGGAGGAGCTGGTACCATTCCTTCTGAAACTATTCCAATCAATAGAAAAAGAGGGAATCCTCCCTAACTCATTTTATGAGGCCAGCATCATCCTGATACCAAAGCCTGGCAGAGACACAACAAAAAAAAGAGAATTTTAGACCAATATCCTTGATGAACATTGATGCAAAAATCCTCAATAAAATACTGGCAAACAGAATCCAGCAGCACATCAAAAAGCTTATCCACCATGATCAAGTGGGCTTCATCCCTGGGATGCAAGGCTGGTTCAATATACGCAAATCAATAAATGTAATCCAGCATATAAACAGAACCAAAGTCAAAAACCACATGATTATCTCAATAGATGCAGAAAAGGCCTTTGACAAAATTCAACAACACTTTATGCTAACAACTCTCAATAAATTAGGTACTGATGGGACGTATCTCAAAATAATAAGAGCTATTTATGACAAACCCACAGCCAATATCATACTGAATGGGCAAAAACTGGAAGCATTCCCTTTGAAAACTGGCACAAGACAGGGATGCCCTCTCTCACCACTTGTATTCAACATAGTGTTGGAAGTTCTGGCCAGGGCAATTAGGCAGGAGAAGGAAATCAAGGGTATTCAATTAGGAAAAGAGGAAGTCAAATTGTCCCTGTTTGCAGATGACATGATAGTATATCTAGAAAACCCCATTGTCTCAGCCCAAAATCTCCTTAAGCTGATAAGCAACTTCAGCAAAGTCTCAGGATACAAAATCAATGTACAAAAATCACAAGCATTCTTATACATCAATAACAGACAGAGAGTCAAATCATGAGTGAACTCCCATTCACAATTGCTTCAAAGAGAATCAAATACCTAGGAATCCAACTTACAAGGGATGTGAAGGACCTCTTCAAGGAGAACTACAAACCACTGCTCAAGGAAATAAAAGAGGATACAAACAAATGGAAGAACATTCCATGCTCATGGGTAGGAAGAATCAATATCATGAAAATGGCCATCCTTCCCAAGGTAATTTACAGATTCAATGCCATCCCCATCAAGTTACCAATGACTTTCTTCACAGAATTGGAAAAAACTACTTTAAAGTTCATATGGAACCAAAAAAGAGCCCGCATCGCCAAGTCAATCCTAAGCCAAAAGAACAAAGCTGGAGGCATCACGCTACCTGACTTCAAACTCTACTACAAGGCTACAGTAACCAAAACAGCATGGTACTGGTACCAAAACAGAGATATAGATCAATGGAACAGAACAGAGCCGTCAGAAATAATGCCACATATCTACAACTATCTGACCTTTGACAAACCTGACAAAAACAAGAAATGGGGAAAGGATTCCCTATTTAATAAATGGTGCCGGGAAAACTGGCTAGCCATATGTAGAAAGCTGAAACTGGATCCCTTCCTTACACCTTATACAAAAATCAATTCAAGATGGATTAAAGACTTAAATGTTAGACCTAAAACCATAAAAACCCTAGAAGAAAACCTAGGCAATACCATTCAGGACGTAGGCATAGGCAAGGACTTCATGTCTAAAACACCAAAAGCAATGGGAACAAAAGCCAAAATTGACAAATGGGATCTAATTAAACTCAAGAGCTTCTGCACAGCAAAGGAAACTACCATCAGAGTGAACAGGCAGCCTACAAAATGGGAGAAAATTTTCGCAACCTACTCATCTGACAAAGGGCTAATATCCAGAATCTACAATGAACTCCAGCAAATTTACAAGAAAAAAGCAAACAACCCCATCAAAAAGTGGGCGAAGGACATGAACAGACACTTCGCAAAAGAAGACATTTATGCAGCCAAAAAACACATGAAAAGATGCTCACCATCACTGGCCATCAGAGAAATGCAAATCAAAACCACAATGAGATACCATCTCACACCAGTTAGAATGGCAATCATTAAAAAGTCAGGAAACAACAGGTGCTGGAGAGGATGTGGAGAAATAGGAACACTTTTACACTGTTGGTGGGACTGTAAACTAGTTCAACCCTTGTGGAAGTCAGTGTGGCGATTCCTCAGGGATCTAGAACTAGAAATTCCATTTGACCCAGCCATCCCATTACTGGGTATATACCCAAAGGACTATAAATCATGCTGCTATAAAGACACATGCACACGTATGTTTATTGCGGCATTATTCACAATAGCAAAGACTTGGAACCAACCCAAATGTCCAACAATGATAGACTGGATTAAGAAAATGTGGCACATATACACCATGGAATACTATGCAGCCATAAAAAATGATGAGCTCACGTCCTTTGTAGGGACATGGATGAAATTGGAAATCATCATTCTCAGTAAACTATCGCAAGAACAAAAAACCAAACACCGCATATTCTCACTCATAGGTGGGAATTGAACAATGAGAACACATGGACACAGGAAGGGGAACATCACACTTTGGGGACTGTTGTGGGGTGGGGGGAGGGGGGAGGGATAGCATTGGGAGATATACCTAATGCTAAATGACGAGTTGGTGGGTGCAGCGCACCAGCATGGCACATGTATACATATGTAACTTACCTGCATGTTGCGCACATGTACCATAGAGCCTATAGAATAATAATAATAATAATAATAATAAAAGGAAAAAAAAATTAAAAAAAAATTAAAATGTTTGCTATATGGCATACTATGTCAATAGAATAAAGGATGATCTAGAGTAGGAGACAATATTTTAATATGTATGCAACAAAGGACTGGTAACTAGAATATATAAAGAATTCATCCAATTCAACAGCAAAATGAAAAAAAAATGAAAATGTACGAAACACATTCAGAGACAGCATATAAAGGAAAATATACACTGGAAAGTAAGCACATGTAAAGATAACATTATTATTAACTGTTGGAGAAATGCAAATTAAAGCCGCAATAATGTGTCATTCTCACCTGTCAGAATGGCTAAAATTAAAAATAATAATAATAACAACAATACTAAAGACAGAAGAGAAGGTAGATAAACTGGATCAAGAAAACAGTTCTACTGCGAATGTAAAATGGTACAACTATTCTTGAAAACAATTTGGCAGTTTTGTTTTTTTTTTTTTGAAAAACAAAACATGCCAATATTATACATTCCAGCAATCACACTCCTGGGCACTTATTCCAGAGAAATAAAATTTATATTCCCACTGAAACCTATACAAAAACATTTACAGCAAAATTTTTTATAATAGCCCCAAATTGGAAGCAACCCTGATATTCTCCAAATGGCATACGGTTAAACTAACCATGTTATATTCTCATGAAATACTGCTCAGCAACAAATAACAACAAACCACTGATACATTATAAACCTGAGAGAATCTCCAGAGGATTTTGCTGAATGAAAAAATTTAAAAAAGCCAATTCCTAAAATCCATAAAATCATCTCTGAAAAATTTTATTTGTATAACAGTTTTGAAATGAAAAAATTTCTAGAAATGGAGGACTAATTAGTGGTTGCCAATTTTTAAGGAGTGGGTATGGGATGGAGAGAAGTGAGTGGTGAGTGTGATTATAAAAGGCAGTATTAGAGATCCTTGAGGTGATGAAAATGTTTGTATCTTGACTTACCAATATCAATAAGCTAGTTGTAATAACGAACTAGTGAGGTAAGATACTGCCATCGAGGAAAACTAGATAAAATGCACGAGGAGTCTCTTTGCATTCGCATTCTGTCTTTCTCGTTTTTTTTTTTTTTTTTTTTTTCCATTTTGTGGAGACAGAGTCTCACCATGTTGCCCAGAGAGGTCTCAAACTCCTAGGCTCAAGAAATCCTACAGTCTCTGCCTCCCTAAGTGCTGGGATTAGAGGTGTGAGTCACTGCCTAGACTGCATTATTTCTTATAACTCCATATTTTACAATTATTTCTAACAAGAAGTTTACTATTTTTAAAAACCACGTGTTTATGTAGCTGTACAAGATGGACTATCATCTATTAAAATTATAAAAGTAGAAATATTTTTAAAAATAAAATAAGATCAGTTGAGCATCCTTAACGTCTTTGTTTTATATAAGAAAATAAAAAAACATAATGCCATATGGTCAAAGAAATGTAATAACTTTGTTGTGGAAATGACCTATTATAGGGAACAGAAACCAGAATTTCAAATTAATGACAAATGGTATTTCTTCATTTGATGACTACAATATGAATGAGTACAATATGTTGTTAGATAATATTAAGAAAATATTGAAATAAGAAATTGTGAAAACTGAAATAAAAACAAATTGAATAAATTTGAAGTCTATGTTTTATTCAAAATTCTAACAGTAATTGTGTGACATATGATTTGATGTTCAGACCATAAAAATTAGCTAGAATTTTTTAATTTAAAATATATTATCTCTATGAATAAATAATATAATAAGCTTAAAACCACTACTTTAAAATATATGCACATTTCACAAACAGAAGATAACATATAAGAAAGACAGTGTTTGTGTTCAAGTAGTAGAACTTCAGATGAGATCTTTCTAATTCTCTACTTTGTAAATTTTCTTCAGCACAATCTTGTTACAATAAGAATAACTAAGGCCGGGAGCGGTGGCTCACGCCTGTAATCCCAGCACTTTGGGAGGCTGAGGCGGGCAGATCACCTGAGGTCGGGAGTTCAAGAACAGCCTGACCAACATGTAGAGATCACGTCTCTACTAAAAATACAAAATTAGCCGGGCGTGGTGGCACATGCCTGTAATCCCAGCTACTCGGGAGGCTGAGACAGGAGAATGGCTTGAACTCGGTAGGCGGAGGTTGCGGTGAGCCGAGATCGCGCCAGTTGCACTCCAGCACTCTGGGTAACAAGAGAGAAACTCCGTCTCAAAAAAAAAAAAAAAAAGAAAGAAAGAAAGAAAGAGAAAAATAGGAAAGAAAAATAAAACAAAAAAGAATAACTTCAAGCATCTTACCAGAGAAAGTTAAATCCTGCTTAATGTAGACACAGGGGCAGAAGGTGAAAATGGGAACTTATTTTGCAGTCAGCCTCAATATGTCAGGGGCACCTGAAAATATTGCCAACGGGAAATTCTAAGGCAAATTTAAAAAGAACGTGCAATAAATAATACACTGTGACACAAACCTTTGAAGTCACTGAGAACACATATCTTTGAATTACCCTGCAGATATTTCAGTTGATAATATGCAAAAGGTATCGTGCTATATTGGCCTGGTCCAGAAATGGTGTTGGTTAAGGCTACAGACTGGACCTACTGAAGAATGGAGAGCCAAGAAATTGACCTTTGATTAATTCAGTCTTTCAATAATTGCTCAGAATTGACTGGGTCTACAATTTGTTGTTTGCACTTGAAAATAGGCAAGTTTGTTGTCAGTTTCCAAAACAGTGAAGAGAGCCAGAGGATTGTACAAAAATCCCTCAGAGGAGAATGAAGACTTCTTAATGGGCACAACAAACATCTTAATAGACATAAGGAGATCCTCTTTCTGCTCCAAGATTATCGTAAGTACCGGCCAAATTTGTGAAGACCTGAAAGTCAGGGAAAATAGCTCTTCTGGCTGCTGCCTCCTCATTTGTGTAACAACTTCACCCAATAAATCTTGTATTTTCTCCCCAGACTATGTCTGATTGTTTTCTTAGCTCTGTAGATATCTTTCCAATAAATAAGTTAAATAATTGGGAAAACCATGCAAATGAAAATCAAAATATGTGAAGTATTCATCTCCCTCAACTGGGCTTGTAGTCTATCTGGTGAGTCAGAAACACCAGAATTATCATACTTTCAAATAGATATGAAAAATTAAAAGTGCCAAATGAGTTCTGACCTCAGAACGCTCAATTCTAGATGTCAAAGATATTCTACAGGAAAAGATGTGAATTCATCTTCTCCCAAATGGTTTAAGAGGAATTGTATAGACAGGAGAGATAGAAATTTGCATGAAGAAATTCACAGGGTTGAAAAATGCAAGATATGTCAGCGACAGGTA
Organism: Pongo pygmaeus; assembly: GCF_028885625.2. Taxonomy (NCBI): domain Eukaryota; kingdom Metazoa; phylum Chordata; class Mammalia; order Primates; family Hominidae; genus Pongo; species Pongo pygmaeus. The sequence goes on along the minus strand of NC_085930.1, from coordinate 11,678,054 downwards.
GATCAGTGTAAATGGAATGAAAGGCTCATGCTTTTTCTATTACACCATTGATATCAAGTCCTTTAGTTGACTAACAATTGATGGCTCCTATATGTGTCACTTAAGTGTAAATGAAAATAAAATGCTTGCATATGCTCAAATAGAATTATATTTTATTAGCATAGGATCAAGGTGCCCTTCACCAAATTCCTAAAATATCTATTTAACTAAATATCTAGCTAAATAGTTGTTTAGCAGTTTGTATTTTATAGAAAAAAGAATGTGCTTTTCTAGAACTAAAAAATTTTATATTTGTACAAATATGCTAGTATCCTTTAATTAACTTACTTTTCCAATATACTTAATACTGAAATTGGCATTTGTTAATTAGGAAATATTGATAAATATTTTCTTTGTTGATAGAAGAATATATATATATATATTTAGTCCATTTGTGGAAGTAAACCAATATGTCATAAAAATCAATTTATCTTAAATAACAAACATATTTATAGTTAGGCTATAGGAGAATTGCAGAACTGAAGAACAAATGCTACTAGAAGGACAGGTAGCACTCCAAAGAGAGGCTGAATATAAACCAGAGGGTAGAAAAAATGACGGACAGCAAGCTGTAGCTGTTGCTGAGATGAACTTGAGCCCTAATAAAACTTTGGCTCTCCCCAAGCAATCTTGAAATCTTATTGACCATAAAATACGTAGTTCTCTTCTATCATTGTCATCTCTATCCATTACCTATATTAGGTTAACAATAGACATACTCTAGCCTGACATACATATACACAATAAAATCCAGTTTTAAAAACTGTCTATTTGGTTAAATTACCAAGAAGACATCTCAAGAATGAAATATAAATATTTTTTCTATGGAATGTGTTTTCTGATACAGATAAACTTCTTCCTACTATTCAAACTTTCATAACACACTCCCTTTTTCATACTAAACTCATACTTTCATTGTGCACCATTTTTGCCCTTAAATAGGTACAACTTGCTATTGTTCTGCCTAAATGCACTTCCTTTGACTCCTATTATGGCTGCCTCCTTCTCAACATTTAGCATTCTCTGCTCATTCCTTCATCACATTGCTATATAAAACTCCTCGTGCGTTTTCTGGTTAGTTCTTATCACAATATGAATATATTTTGTTTGTGTGTTTACTTACTTACTGGTTGACTTTTGATAATGTCATGAGTGTTGAAGCATTTGTGGGCCCAAAACCACATGGTGCCTGGCTTACAATACATGACACTCTTTTATAGTCAATTACTTGCAAAATTGCTTAGGAAAGAGCCAAGACTTTACATTGCTGATAAAGCCACTATAGTAACTGGCACAGTGCTGAATATCTAATTGGTACTTAATATTATTGACCAATTGACCAAGTTGCATCTGTTAATTGCATATATTTCATTAAATACCTGTTGAGTAAATGAGTGAATGATGCTTCACTCTTTAGAAATTATGGGACTACCCAGCACTTTGGGAGGCCTAAGTGGGTTGATAATCTGAGGTCAGCAGATTGAGTCCAGCCTGGCCAATATGGTGAAACCCTATTCTACAAAAAATTAAAAACGAAAAATTAGCTAGGAGTGGTGTTGGGTGCCTGTAATCCCAGCTACTCATGAGGCTGAGGCAGGAGAATCACTTGAACCCAGGAGGCGGAGGTTGCAGAGAGCCGAGATCACGCCATTGCACTCCAGCCTGGGTGACAAGAGCAAAACTCAGCCTCAAAAAAAAAAAAAAGAAAGAAAGAAAAGAAATTATGAGACTAGATCACTAGCCTGAAACTAAAATATAATTTGCAAATACTGATTTGCAGAAAGAAATAAGAATAATAATAAATTTTCTTGGGCTTTATAGGTGAGTGCTTTTCATTTCTCAAAGAATATACTATTTCTAGCTATGCAAATTCATATTTTGTGCAGGGTTAAAGAGTATAAAATACAGTTCATGCTAATACTGAAAATTAAATTTGGACATGGCTATTGTCCCCAAATCAAGGGAGAAACATTTAAAATCCAGTTGAGTCAATTCTCTGAAATATTACAGCTGTAGCAAATGTCAATACAGAGTGACAGAGGCAGCTGCTGGATGATCTCAAGGGCCAAACATTGAATGTGTTCCGTAGTTCAAGATGCGAAAATTGTTTGGCCACAGTACATAATGACTTGAGGCTTTCATTCACTGTGTGGGGAGAGTGGAGAGCATGGAAGAGCTCCATATCAAAATTTTAAATACTAACCCAAATGAAGGTGAAAACATCTCCAGTAACGTTCACAGCTTGGGGTAAAGATTATAACAAAAACAGTGACTAAAGTAGAAATACTTATAGACTATGTGGGTTGGCAGAAGACTTTTACAAGGCGAACTATTTATAATAAAACATTAGAGGTAATGAAAAAAGGTCAGATTCTTAATTACTCATCATTGATAAAAATGATTAAAGAGCACAGCAAATTAGCTACAAAGAATTGTTAGCAGAGAGAAAGGCAATGCGGTAAATATTCTATGCTATAGGTTGGGTATTCAAAATGAGAATAGAGAAGAGTTTGGTATACAATTTTACAACTTAATGGGTGAAATCCACACTTTTGTCCATCTTTTTACTTTATTTAACCTTGGAAAATTAGAGCTATAGCAATGAAAATAAGTTTGAGAAAAGTTCAACTGTAATTTCTTATTCTAGTAAATTAAATGGATAAAAGCAAATTGCTCTTATTTGGAAATTTAATTTCAGTCATACGTATGTATCAATACTTCTGCAAACAAACCACATCACAAACCAGTGGCTTCAAACAATAATTTATTATCTTTTATTCTTCTATGGGAGAACTGTATGGTTCTCCCTTGGGTTATGTCAAGTGGTTGTGTTAAGATACTAGAGTCATTTGAAGTTTTCTCTTCAGTGGACTTTGAAGAAGGCTTATTCATATGGTGGTGTTGATACTCATTATCACCTGGTAGCTGTTATGTTCCTGACTACCAGAGGATGCTAATGTGATCATTCTATGGGATTATTTTGACTTCCTACACTATGGCGGCTGAATTCTCAAAAACAATATCACCAAGAAAGGATTCCAAGGAATACGTAGCCGTCACCCTTTTAAGAACTGGACACAGTCACCTCTTAAAACTTTTGTTGTGTAAAGCGGTAACGAAATTTGTATGATTATAAAGTGAAGTGGCAGAAATCCTGTTTTTCAACTGGAGAAATGGCAAAGAATTTGTAGTCATTTTAAATTTTCCATTAGAAGTGGGAATTAATAGTGACACTTAGAAACCATTATATTTAAATAAGGATTGGAAAACAAAAATCCTACATGCTTTGAAAGACTTAACTCTTTGGCCACAAGAAAATTAATTATCAGCGTCAAGGTATTGTATGAATATGTATTCATGTATTCATTTTCAAAGCTTCATGTGTGATGGAATAGTTTAATTGCATCGCTGTGCCTAGACTATTGCACCATTGCTAAAATTTATGCTCACATACAAGAAAGAAAAATCAATTTGCATTGATTAGGGAGTACGGTAAACAGAAACATAGTATCAAAATCCATCCTGACTTGAAATTTTGAAATTGTATTGTCAGAGACATAGACATCTTTTTTTTCCCGTTTGTATATAACAAAAGACTTCAGAATGAGAATATATTTTCTGTACACCCTGAGAAATTTTACTTTCGTAGCTCCACAGGACCTGTAGAATGAAAAGCATATCTGAAGACTGAACTTATTTTTATGTCTTCATTGTCTTTAACTCAGAAGGGAGACTTGGAATGTACCCAGGGAGGTGAATTTCCTATTCAACTATATTCCTGTGTTATGAAAGAGATCTCCATGGTGGATTTCAAATAATACACATTAATGCAGGACAAGGAAAAAACTTTGTGCCCAGAAAATTTTACCAAAAATATGCCACAAGGTATTTCGAGAACCATCTTTCAGAACATAATGGAAAGTTAGATCAATGATCCAGTTGCTAGATTCTATTCATCTACGTGAATGGGATCAATAAATTTTGGAAACCTGGAAAAACATGAGATGGGAACATAAACAGCACTTATACGAGATGAAAAGTTGGGGTTAACATGTATATTTCAAGAAACATTTTTAGTTTATTTGCTCATCTTTTTTATTTGCTTTGTTTTTAGACTATGTAAGTTATTTCAGATTTCAAAAGGAGTCTGGTCGTTTTAAGAACTTGGAGTGTATAGGACACAAAAATAAATAAGTAAAGGATAAAGTCTTAAGAATATACTAATTCAAAAAATATATATATAATATGAGCATTTGCTGTGGAAACCTGGAGGCTGTTGAAGTGAAATCAGATTCTCAATTACTCAAGGTTGATAAAAAATAAATCTATGGGGGTGAACATAAGTGTCTTATCATGTTAAGAGGAATAAAACTGAATAAATTAAATAAATGACAATTACTTTATTATATTTAATACTAAGATTTTACCTAAAATTATACATATTTGTTAAATTCATTTCATGGGCTCCTGTATTCGTGATGTGCACGTGCCATGAAATTGTCTGTATAAGTTCTAGCATGCAGTACATTTATGAACCTTACTTTTATAATATTTCTTATTCATACAGTTGAAAAATTATGAAAACTACATATGCAAAGGATAAATGGAATTCTGTGTTTGAGGAGGAAGAACTTTCCATCATATGTTAATTTTTCCTGAAATACTACTAAATGTTTAAATTTCATAGCAAAGCTTCTATTTATGTACAAACACTTAATAAAAAGAAAGTAGTTGAACTTGCTTGATAACTGAGGTAAAATATGTGAGATGGAAGCAACCTGGTAACAAGAGCCATCCCTGGTCCTGTTTGAGTGTCAGGTACTGTACCTTCAAATCTTTACAGATGGTTTTCTCTACAGTCTTGGATACTGGCTTAAAAACTTCTCAAGCCAGTAAACCACGGTAAATGTATGGTTTAATCATTTTAAACCATTAATCATTAAACAAAATTATTGATCACTTTAATCATTTTGTTTTCTGTCTCTTAGGTTTCAGTCTCCTTCATTGGCTGATACCCAGTGTCATACAAAGCACAATTTCATATATATTACTTCCTTTTGATTTATGTTTTATGTTTGTTTACATTTGTGTTTATTTTGCTTTGTCTTGTTTTGGACAGGATAGGAACTCTGGTCCTCATTACTCTATGTTGGCTGAAAGTAGAAGTTTCTTTTATCTAATAACTGTATATTTTATGATAAAAATAGTTCTACTTTTAATCTCTAAATACCCAAAATGCTGAACACCTTAATTATGTAATTTTATAAAAAATATTTAATTTGTTGCTAAATTATAATTACATAATAAAAATAATTTTAATGGTACCTAACGGAAATTATGTACTCAAAAATGTTGTATTATATTAACCATTCTAGGACTTACTGCCATCTCTCCCCACTGACAAAAACTTTCTCTTGAACCAAACTTCAGTTTGGCTCCTCTGAACCTTCTTCTAGAACAGGCCTCAAACTTGGGCTCCCATGTGAATCCTTACTGAGTCTTGTTTTAGTAGAAATATTGACTCAGTAATTTTTAAAAATCAAATACATAATCATAATCAAATATAGACAGCACAGGACATATTCCTGTAGGTAGAGTTGAATTATAGGAATATCAAATTATAAAATTGCATATTTTATGACAATGACACTGTTACTTTGTTCGGTGAACATTAATTTTTTTTAGATATTTTTATTTATTACACTTTAAGTAACACTTCAAAATATTTTCGGATAATACCGATGGCAGTGGCGGGCAGTCTGCTTCCGCGGCTACCATCACGCTGGCTGCAGCAGCGAGGCCATGGCTGGGGCGACACTTCATGCAGCCGTTGGGAACCCCACCCCTTCTGAGTTAAGGCAAGAGATCCCCAGGCGCTGCTGCAGCCGCCCACACCACAGCTGCAGAATCAGGCCTCCTGCTCCATGGAGGAGAAAGAAGCCCCGCCCAGGAGTGTGGGGCTGCAGCCACCTAAACTGCAGCTGTGGATCCCAGCTTCCCCGTGCTTTTGTAGAGGCCGGAAGCAGGCAGAATCTCTGCCCTCCTGTGTGAAGGTGCAGCCACAGGTCGGCTGCAGACCCGGGCCTCCTGCCCCAGGGAGTAAGCAGGAGCTAGGGACAAGCGGCAGCCCTGCCCTTTTTGAATTAGTGGGGCAGGAGCTTTCTGGTGCAGCTGCGGAGGCCCTCTTTGGTTCAGCCTTCACCCTTGGGGCCCAGAAAAGTGCCCCACCCCATCCCTGCAGGCTCAGGGATGTCTGCTCCCACTTTCTGGCCTCTGTCTGCTCCCAGCACCTGCTCGGATCTTAGAGAAGGGTTGGGGCCAAGCTTCCAGGCCATGAATGGCAGCGGGAGGCATACGGATTTCTGGGAGGAAGAGGGCAGGACCCCCAATAAGTCCCCACCTTCAGGTCAGAGATGGCCTGAAGGCTGGGGGCCAGGCTGCCAGTCCCAAAGACTAGAGTGGGGACTAGTAGTGCCTCTTCCATGCCTGCCCACAGAGCAATCAGCATGCACTTCCTCCCCTCTGCGGTCCATAAAAGCCCAGGGCTCAGCCAAAACAGGGGAGAGGAAGGTCAGAGCAGGACAGAGAGGATGGAGAGAGGATAGGATGACTAGCTGCGGAGAACAGCTTCCCTCTCTGCTGGCAGCTGGAGATGATGGGAGGACCAGCTGCAGGGAGGAGCTACCCTCTCTCCTGAGAGCTGAACGCTGGAGGAGATGACCCATCTACAGAGAGGCGCTACCCACTGTGGGTCTCCTCTAAGCTGTTGTAACTCTCAGCAAAGCTCCTGTTAGCCTTGTTCACCTTCTACTTATCTTCATACCTCATTCTTCCTGGAAACAGGACAAGAACTCAGGCAAAGGTGCAACCAGCCGCAGAGGTTTCTGGCCAGAAAAATGACACCCCAAAGATCTTGTAACAATATTTTCAGCTTAAAATAATACTTCGTATTTAAGAAAAGAAAAATATGCCTATTATTTGTAGTTATTATTTATTGGTAAATTCCGATACTAAATATATTGCCTACTTATAAGCAAAAATGTTACAAGTCAGTTGGAGAATACTTAGCTCCATGGAATGTTTTTCTTTTTTCCCTTAAGTACTATAAGTTATACAAGAATCACTTAGATCCCGCTGTACAATCAGTGTATAAGCAATATAAACTTTTGCTTTGTGGTATGTCAGGGTGACTTTTTTTGCACCCTGGAGAAGGAAATAAAATTGTGGTGGTTTTCAGTGCAGACAACTACATTCCAATTGAATGTTCTCACATTCATAGGCTGGATTCATACCTTATGATTATCAAAGAATAGATTTGCGTGTTTGACACTATTTTATTTTTTAGGTAGCATTATTGTGTAAAACAAGAAAAGAGCCTTTCATTGACTTTGTATTCAGTTATAATTACTTGCTTTTGTTGTTGAATTGAGACTGCCTAATTAACATGTTTGTTTGTGCTGAGCAATTCCAAGATCCACAGGCAGGCACTTTGTGCCGCATTTAGTGGCACAGAAACCTATAAGGTATGTTCCAAGGGTACATATGAGACAAAGCGTATCAATTCTGCTTTGTAATAATCTGTTATTCACCATAGTCCAATAATAGATTTGTTTCCACAACAAAATTTACCAGATATATTAGAAATGAAATTATAATTCATCTCTTAGAAGAGCAATGTTGTTTGGACAACCTGACCACAATTTGCAAGTCTTTCTGATACATCATAATTCTATGTTAAATAAATTAAAATATTAGTAGTCTGATTTAGGATGTGATATTTGTAAGTTGAATTATCTTTTCCATTCACTCTTTTAAATGCCTAAAGAAAACAAATAAAACATCTACTAACAGTAATTTTTTTTCAGGTAGAGAATCAGTGCTTCCTTCTTTCCATCTCTCGTACAACAGCAATTTGGAGGTTGTACTTCTTTATATTACAATATTTTCAGGGCAGAAAAAGATGGATGTAAGCACAGCTGTCATTCTGTGAAAATGATGAAAACTATAGGTGATGTTTTTGTTTCCTAGTTCTACTGTAACAAAATACCACAAATTTCATGGCTTAGAAGAACAAAAATATATTTTTCATAGTTCTGGAGGTGAGAAGTCTGAAATCAAGGTGTTGGTAGGGTTGGTTTATTCAGAGAGCTGTGAGGGCATATCTATTTGATGCCTCTCTCCTCACTTCTGGTAGCCTCAGTTGTTTCCTTGGCTTGTGGATGACCAACTGTATTTTTATGTTTTCCTTCTGTGTCTTTCTCTGTGTCTGTATTCCTTCTTTTTATAAAAGCATGATCATATTGGAGTAGATAATTATCTTAATCACCTCTATAAGCACCTCACTTCTAAGTAAGGTCACATTCACAGGTACCGGAAGTTAGGACCTCAGCATCTTTTTAGGTGACACGATTCAATCCCTAACAGGTAGTGACAGAAAACAGAAAAGCCTTCCTAGTGCATTCTGAGGTTATAGTTTTCAAAACATTTTTAGAGAGATCTGACTTGGGAAAATGAAGACAATGCTGAATGGGTTTAAAGTTACTACATTCATAAATTATGAGAAATTTTGCTGAACAACTGCGTAAATTAATTTGCAGCAAAGTACTGCAACAGAACTTAACCTTTACAGTTCTTTCTCAATCAGTCTCTCCTGTCCTTCTCCCTCTCTTCTGTTCCAGTTATTTTATTTTGGGTTCTGGTTTTCCATAAAAGCAGAGTAATTATGGTTTTATTAATATGTGACAAAATAACAAGGAATTTTGTGGCCATGTAGTTATCACATTTGGGTATACAGTGGGAATTTAATTTCTTCCAGGTGACAGGTTAGAGAGAACGCTTTTTGTTAATTTCTTTTTTTTTTGCTTGAATATTCATGAACACAAATATGTTTAATATGTATTTCATGACCACTAGAAAGTAGAACATATCTTTAAGATTTGGACAAGCTTTTGTTTTGTTTTTAATTTCTGGGTTTATTTTGACCTATGGCTGAGATTGGAAATCTGAAGTTGTAATCTTCTACACCTTTGAATGTCTACATTTGAGAAAATTCTTTACTTTTTCTGTGACATTTAAGAATACTTCGTTTTTTTTTATAAGTTAATAAGTTAGATTATAAAATGTCTTAAGTTCAAGAACTATTTTTAATTGGTTTGTAAAAATGTATAAGTACTTATGTGGGTCAGTAGTTCCCCAGTTTTCCAAAAAGTAAAGAAACTGAAGTTTAAATGTGCTAGCCTTTTGAAAAAAGAAAAATCATACAGAAAATACTAGCTCAGAAACATTGTTATATAACAATTGAAGTGTATGTTATTATGGTAAAATTTTGACTAATCCACCTAGTTTGATAATTTTTAAAAATCAGCTATGTATTTTTTCTTTGACTTTTATCAAGTATAAATATAATGCAAGTGAACACGTTTGTCTTTATTTGCATAAGATATGTATCTGCCTTCTATTGAAGACCACTAGTCTAAACTTAAACTTCATATCTTAGTTCACAGATCAGATAAGCTAAGATTACTCCTAAAAAATGCTGGGATTGTGAAAAATATGAAAGTACGTATTAAATTACATCAGATCATAATTCTGGCTAACATTTTTACAAGAATCATAATTAAGTTTTGAAACATGTCATTTGAACATAATTGCTAAGATCTAGCAAAGGGTATGAACAGACACTTCTCAAAAGAAGACATTTATGTGGCCAACAAACATATGGGAAAAAAAGCACATCATCACTGGTCATTAGAGAAATGCAAATGAAAACCACAATGAGATACCATCTCATGCCAGTTAGAATGACGGTCCTTTAAACAGTCAGGAAATAACAGATGCTGATGACGCTGTGGAGCAATAGGAACAATTTTACACTGTTGGTTGGAGTGTAAATCAGTTCAACCATTGTGGAAGACAGTGTGGCAATTCCTCAAGGATCTAGAACCAGAAATACCATTTGATCTGGCAATCCCATTACTGGGTATATACCCAAAGGATTATAAATCATTATACTATAAAGACACATGCACGCGTATGTTTACTGAAGCACTATTTACAATAAAAATGACTTGGAACCAACCCAAATGCCCATCAATGATAGACTGGATAAAGAAAATGTGGCACATATACACCATGGAATACTATACAGTCATAAAAAAGACTGAGTTCATGTCCTTGGCAGGGACATGGATGAAGCTGGAAACCATCATTCTCAGCCAACTACCACAGGAACAGGAAACCAAACACCACATGTTCTCACTCATAAGTGGGAGTTCAACGATGAGAACACGTGAACACAGGGAGGGGAGCATCACACACCAGGGCCTCTTGAGGTGTGAGGGGCAAGGGGAGGGAGAGCGTTAGGACAAATACCTAATGTATGCAGGGCTTAAAACCTAATTGACAGGTTGATAGGTACAGGAAACCACTATGGCAATTGTATACCTATGTAACAAATCTGCACGTTCTACACATGTATTCCAGAACTTAAAGTAAAATAAAATAAAAAATTAAAGCCTTGAGCTAATATTAAAAATTGTGTTAGTTAATGACTTAATTTGGTATACCTGCATAATTTATAATAAACCAATACTGAAATATTAATCACAATTCAGTCTTAAAATCTACATTTTTTTTATTTTTACATGTTATAAAATTGCTTAAATATATTGCCACTTTTAAAGTGTAAATTAACATATGTGTGACTGTAGGATGTCTTATAATACATGCTTGAGATTCTCAGGCCAGCTAAAACAGTTATATGTAGCTGACACTTAATACCTCCTCATTTTCTCTGCGCAACAGAGATTAGTTCACTTGGTTATGTTTCTAGTTAATATAGGTAATTAAAACTATAACAGAACTATTGGTAACAGAAAGTTTGATTATGTTTGCATATTAACATATTGTACTTTTGTGTATCAACACAAATATGAAAGAGTTTACGTCCTCAAATTAAGGCTGTGGTTGTTTCCAACTGTGAAAGAAGAGAGTAAGATACAAAACTGAAGTACATGTAAAAAACTGTAGAACATCTGTAAAAAGTAAACCTTATCTTGCTTCATAACAGATGCAAAAAATGAAGCTATGAAATATAATTTTGTCAACTATGCTCATTCCGTTCATATATTTATTATGTAATAAAAGTAATATATTTTGCTGCCAAATGTTTTATGAATGCAAATATAAAATTTGTCGTTTTTACTTTTAAAATTACAATCTTCATGTATTTAGGCTTCTCTTAATAATGAGGTTTGTGCCAGGCACGGTGGCTCACGCCTGTAATTCCAGCACTTTGGGAGGCCGAGACAGGCAGATCACAATGTCAAGAGTTCGAGACCTGCCTGGCCAACGCAGTGAAACCCTGTCCCTACTTAGAATACAAAAATTAGCCAGGCTTGGTGGTGCATGCCTGTAATCCCAGCACTGGGGAGGCTGAGGCAGGAGAATCGCTTGAACCCTGGAGGTGGAGTTTACAGTGAGCCGAGATCACACCACTGCATTCCGGCCTGGACGAACGAGCAAGACTGGGTCTTGGAAAAACAAAAATAAAAATAATGAGTTATTAATGTTTTGTTTATTTATTTATTTATTTATTTATTATTTGAGATGGGGTCCCACTCTGTCACCCAAGCTGGAGTGCAATGGCATCAATTTCAGCTCACAGCAACCTCCGCCCCCTGGGTTTAAGCAATACTCCCGGCCTATTCATATTATTCATTAAGATAGAGAGACAAACAGGAAAGATTCAGAAGGATATATATCCACAGGACATATAAGCAGTAACAAATCTATTTATAGCTATGAGAAAGAAACTTTGATATGTTATATTTTGTTTCTAATTATATATTCTATATTTTTATACAATGAATATGTAATGTTTGTATTAACAACAAAAAGCAATAAAATGTATGATCCCAATTGTGAATAAAATTACACCAAAATACCTCTGGGTGAAAGTACTGTGGGTTTTTTTTTTTATTTACTCTTATAGGCTATTCTGTATATTTCTTTAATGAACACGTAAAACTTTTGTAATCTAAATTTTAAAATGCCATTTTAAATGAAACAAAACAAAATATTGTTTTTTATTTTCCCTGCAATCTGCCTGAATATCAGAGTCTGCATCACTTCAGAATAATTTTCTGAGATTTGTGTTGACTTTACCATTTCTTTAATGATTAAACTTTTTTCTCACATCTAAAAGAATAATCTGCCATCATATGTACATGTAATCTTCTTCTATGTTTATTTTTAAATAACATGTTGTCACTTTGTTTAAATATTAGAATACTGTAAACTAATGAATTGTTCATATCGACTGCTTTAAAAAAATAGAATTATGTGTGTTGGTAATTCTATATAACAGTCAATATTTAACCATATATTTAAATGTGTCATAACATATATTTGCATAAGCAAACAAGTAGTGGCAGAAAATATGTTAAAATTTTAGCCATAATCATCTCTCATGATAAGGGAAACTCAGTTTCCATCTGCCATCCTCATGCCGCTCAATGTATAATGAAGAAAAACGTCAATATAATTTGGCCTATTTTGAAAAGTTTTAGGTGATAGGATACTAATAGGATTATATATAGCATATGTTTTGGCAACCTATAGTCTTGTGTCTTCCCAATATACAGCAATACATTGTCTTGTTCCTTCTCAATACTGCCGGGGCTCACTCTTCTTGTATTCTATCAAGAACTTAAATTGAAATACAGAAAAGGGGACAAAATAATTTATTATTCAGCCTATGATAACATCCTTTATTATGTGGCTGAAATAAGTTATTCCATAACTTTAGTAAAAGTCAAAGTCATTCATATATTTTTATTCCATACTATGGTATATCTTTAGCAAATAGAAGAGACAAAATACATGGAGAGTAAGGTAAAAGTTGTAGACAATGAGAATTTGTTGTTCTAGTCTCAAATATACTACTGATTTTTTTGGCAAACATTTTGTAATTTAACTCTCAGCTAGATGATATATTTCAAATTATATTTTGCTTAAGAATCAATTTATACACTTTACATACTTATAAAAAACAGAAATTCCAGTGATCCATAACAGAACAATTAAATCAGTACATAGAAGAGTTGGGAAATAGATTCTATACATGAAATAAACTACCACAGTAGTTTGAGAATCACAGAGCTAGAAAAGAGACTGAAATATCTCTTACAAAGGTATTTTAAATGACGATCTACTGACCACACCTTAAATCCTTTCTCAAAATTAATTCTAAGAATTTGATAAAAAGACAGATGCTCAGGTCATTTGCTCAGAGGTTCATATACCATAGCTGGAGTTTAACCAACAGTCTGTATTTTTTAAAAGTCTTGTAGTGATTCCTTTGTAAGAGTAGAATTAACAATCATTTATTATTTTTAATAAATATGTTGGAGACTCTCATGAAATTGATGGTTTATTCCAACACATAAAATTTAAAATAAAAATAATTGATCAATTTTGCTCGTTAGGATTATATTTGATGCATTTCAGATATAATTTAGAAATAATTACACATATTCTTTAAATTAGTATAATATTTGCTCACTTAAAAATAATACATGCAAGAGGACACTAAATGGTATAATATGAAAAGTTAAACTCCTTCAAACCTCTACTTTGCAATCTTACATATCAACTTTGAGCTGATTTTTGAAGCTGATTTTTTCAATGTTCTATGCTTATGAACAAATATAGTAAAACAAACAGAACAACAACAAAAATGTATTTTTTAAATTCAAGGCTTTTTCTATGTCAGAAACCTCTACTCATCATTAAAAACATTCACAATAACTGCACACTTTTTTTTTTATAACATAAACTGATTAGACTATTTCTATACTTCTGTATTTTGATGAACTTTTATATACCATATCAATCTTCCAATACTAGAAATATGAGCCTGTTTTAAAGATCAAAGATTAATATACTTTGTAATTTTGTAATGTATTGAATGAGCTCATTTATGAATATTTATATATTTCTACTTTTGATATTAGCATTTTGAATAATGTAAACACAAACATTTTTACTAGTATACCTTTAGGTGTATATCTGAAAAATAAGTTTCTACTACTGCTAGGACCAAAGGTTTTTATATTTTAACAGTTGCAAGATACTGACAAATTACCCTTCAAAATACGTCTTCAGATTTTAACTCTTCTATAAAAAGCATGAAAGTTCATTTTTTCCATACACTCTCAACAATAAGAATGATTATAGAAACAATTTAACTTTTGGCAGTCTATATAAGAGGTGTCTTGTAGTTTCAATTTTCATTGCTATAAGTACAATTGGGCCCCTTTGTATGTTCACTGTTAGTATTTTTGTGTGTGAACTTTCTGTTTGTATGATTTTATAATATGTAAGTGTTCCTATTATACACACACAAAAACACACACATACACAAACACACAGAGTATTTAAAAAAAACAAAAAAAACAATAAAATTAGTCACTGTTCTATTACCAATAATAACCCAGAATTTAGAAAATTACATGCTTCATATATTAAAAATATAAGTATTGTGTAATTTTAATTTGGTGGGATCAAAATTTGCCCTCCCTTATATATGCCTACATAAAATTCCCACCTATGGGAGCATGCCCTATTTGTAATAAAATCTAGATTTAGCAATGTTTGATTTAGCTCTTGTAGCTGTTTGTGCTGATTTAATGAAGAATACTCAATATGCTTAGACAAAATGTTTTCTGACAGAAAAAATAATACTGTTTCCACCTAAAATGCTTTGTCTCAAGGTAAAAAATAGCCAATTTCAGTCTTCTTTGAAAAAAATAATAGCATTTATATAATAACAATGTGAGAAGTCAGAGGTGTAGCTTACCAGGCTGTATTTCCGGGAGACTTCCTAAAGCCAGGATTTCCAATCACATCTACCAATCTTCTCTAGGTAGATAAATTGAGTGTCATGCACTTAGATGTGCAGAGAACTTTTTAATGAAACCTTTAAATCAAAGGTTTTGTCACTAAAAATTAACAGAGAGTTTTACAATGTATATTAATAAAGTAGTTTTACATGGTAGCTAGCACTTTCATAAAAATGGCTTAATAGTACCTAATACTTAACATAATATATTGATTTAATAAATATTTACAAAGCATTCCCTCATCATTTGTTCTCTGGATAGAACTTGATTTATATGTTATTTTATTCCAAACCACTTTCACTTATATTAAAAATAAAAATAAAAAATGCTTTTAGGGTTAATTGTTATAGCATGCTGATAAATAGTAAAATCTCTTACATAGTGTTAGTCACAAAGGCAAAGTTA
Organism: Pongo pygmaeus; assembly: GCF_028885625.2. Lineage (NCBI taxonomy): Eukaryota > Metazoa > Chordata > Mammalia > Primates > Hominidae > Pongo > Pongo pygmaeus. The sequence goes on along the minus strand of NC_085930.1, from coordinate 11,662,707 downwards.
TTTTTAGAAAAACTAACATCGTGGTTAAAAGAGAATAAAGGAAATTAAAGAGTAAAAATAAGGAAGAAATTTAAAATATAGAAATATACATACATGTTATGCATTGGGGAAAATAACATTTTTAAATGATAAGTACAATTGAAATATGTTATTTTATTGTAATTTTGTTTTCCGAAAAAAGGCACTGCTATGATTTTGGAATTTTCTCCCTTAAAAAATAAAGATTATGTGATGTTCAACATTCTACTCTGGAATCTCCAGTATTGGACTCTTTCTGGTTTGATTATTATACAAATTATTTAACCTGACTGAAGTTCAATCACACAAGGCTGTTATGAGAGTTAAATTAGATTTGTACATATAGAGGCATTATGCATTAGCATTATGCTTAGTACATAATAAGAGCTTGAAAAATGTTAGCTATTATCAATGTCGTAAATGGCTGCTGTTCTCTATATGAGAAGTATACATTTTCTGTGGGAGAAAGGGAAGAATGTTGGTATATTTATTGGACGTTTGAATGTTGATATATTTATTAGGTCTGTATAGTTGTGAATGTGTTGTTCAAGGGAGTTTTTTCCTTGGAAGAACAGAGAGAGGATTCTAGAAGGCATGTTACCGTTTAAAATGAAAGAGTTTATAAAGCAGTAAAAGTAAAAGACACATAAAGAATTCAAAAGTAAGAATGTGAATTAAGACAAAGGTAATGGGAAGAAAAAATAAAGGGGAGAAAATATCATGAGAAAAATACAGGTAGATTTAATTTTGAAATATTTTCCGCTAAATACTGCATTATGAGAAAAAAGCCAACGGAATATATCGCTTTTAAAATTGTATTACATTTTATTATTTGTAGATTATTTGAATCATCCTTTTCTTATGTTTTCTTTCAATAGCTATTTGAGTTTGTATGACCGTTATACTTGGCAGATGAGGAATAGGGGCTAGAAATTTTAAGTGACATGACCAAGCTTACATCACAGATAAGCAGCAGGGTCTGAAATTAAATCCATGTCTTTCTTAGTGCTTTGTTTTGTGATATCAGGTTGTCTCTTTGTTAATATATCTTATTTAAGTGGATTGTTTCAATGCTTCCTTAACACGTACCATACACTGAGAAATCAGTTATATACTTTTCAGACATTTTATCATTTAAGGCTTTTAATAATCCTGTGAATATGTGAGAACATATTCGAGAACACAGAAATACCCTTAGCTTTAAATAACAGCTTGTGGATCTGAGACTTGAACGCCAATTTGTCAGACTGCAGACAACACTCCACCTTTCACACTAGGTTTCACAAATGAATGATTTCCTGTTGACCAGCTCTCATTGACACCTATTAGTCACTCCGTAAATTCTTGTTAAAAGACTTAAGAAGCTAATGTAGTAATCACTAATGAGTGAATGAACATACTCCCGTGTAAAATCTCTGCACCTGGACCACAGAGGTCTGGGAACCAAAAGTTAGAGAATTATATAGATGACATAAGGAAAAGATATAGCTTTCTTACACAACCACATATCCCAAGTTGCTGCAGTCAGGACAGGTGTTTAATATTGTTACACAGAAACGTATTTCTCATCCATTTTGCCCCAAGAGGAATTCATTCCAAATGTTGGCTTCAGTTAGAAGTAACCCCTTCTGTCAAATTGGGGTGGGCGACAGCTTTCCTATTTGCTCTGGCAAGATAAAGAGCTTTGTAGTTAAATAACCCTCTCTAGAATGTGAGCTTATTCAGAATAAGAACATCTGTTTTGTTCATGCCTACATTCCCAACACCTAGAATATTTACTTCTACATATACAACATCTAGATACAAATATGTATATGTTTTGATGAAATACACATTAATTCTGCAAAGATCAACATAATATAGGAATTTCCCTGATGTTTTGTTTTTCTATGCTTTGTTCAGCTATAAACTGAAAGAAAAAAATGTCTAGTTGCTTTGCATAGGACTGCGTTGAAATGTCTTAAAATGCACCAATAAATTTTACATTTACCTTTTTTCCAATTTATTTAGCATGTTCACAGCTCAACATATTTATTAAAACCTACTAGCTTTTTCTATGGACTCAAATTCAATCTTTAAGTAATTAATTCTTCTATCTTATTAATTCAGAATTAAGATTGTAAAAAAATGTGTCAGAATAAAGGGGCACCTTTTGTTTTGTTTTATAACTATGAAGTTTCTCAGGGGTGGAATCACTTTAATTGTCTACTTCATACTTAACAACAGGAAAGACAAGTTTATGACGTGTTAAAACATATGAAGATTGTTTATCTTAGAAATAGCATTGTATGTGTGCACTCAACTAAACACTATTTAAGTTTAGACATATGAAGTGTATTCTGTTCCAGTGATCACCAGTTTTTCTAGTACACACAACGTCTGCATAATTGATTTAGTAGGTTCATCTTACAAAAGAAAAATAGTCATTCTTCCTGTTATTAAAATTATTCATGTAATTTATAGTGTGTAGTGGAAAGTATCCAAATTTTGATAGATAACTGAAAACTATGATTTATTTTTATTATCTGTACTCTGAGATCTGAGAAAAATCTATCTACTGATTTTTTAAAGTATTAATAGTAATTTGTATGCCTTTCTGATGTCTGGAGATGACTGGTTTGAAAACAACATCTGACTCATGAAAAAAGTAAAGGTGTGTTTGTCATTACACCCCAGCTTCTATAAAACACCACTGAACCAACCTAGCCTGTGGGTTTGTAGTTTGAAACAATTTACAAATCTTTCATAAAACTATTGCTAGAGAAAACTGTGCCTAATAGTAAAGGCCAAGTAGCATCATATGTAATAAAATCCTGAAATGTAATCTTATGAAAAGTTTTTTTAATTTTTCACTTATTTTCCCTTGCAACTACCAACACCTTTATCAGATACTAATTTAATCTATAATACCATCAATTATTTCCTAATTGTTCCCGTGACTTCTGTACCTATCCATCAGTGTATATTCATTTATTCTAGTGTGTAACTGCATTATTGTATGTTCTTATTTTAAACTTCAGTATTTCATACGATCTAGAAAGTGTTTGTTGATTTTTTCCTAGACAGATTTGAGAGATAACTAAACTCCTAACTTTATCATTATCTCATTTAAGCAGCCATCCACAACTTTACAAATAAGAGAGTTTAAATCACTTAGAACTTCCTATAAATTATTGCGATGTGCATACTCATCTTTGTCAAATTTAAACTCTTTGCTAGGGTGATGTGTAACTGGTGGCACAAGACCATCTGGAAAATCACAGAATACCCTTCTTCCGTCCCCAAAACCTCCATACTTATTTCCTGACTTTTACAGCTAGGTGCAACCATATCGATAATAGTTATCACTATAAACTTAAAATTTCATAGCGTTTATTAGCTATGTTATTTTATTATTTCTCCATCTTATGCTAACTTTAATCAATGCGTTGTTTTATATAAACAGTAGTTTTGTTTTCACATTTGTATAACAATCTCTCTGACAGCTTTGAAGTCAATGGTTTTTCAAAGAAACTGTCATCTATCACACTGTTGCATACAAAGTATTTGATTTTTTAAAATCTTGAATATATAAGAACATGAGTGTAGTTTTATATCATTCAATTCAAAATATCTGGGCCAAGTAAATAATTTATACAAATGCCACCCATTTATCTCAAATGGGACAAGTTCAACATTATTTGGCACAGTTTGATTACGTCAAGATTATTTGAAGTCAGTGTGGCGATTCCTCAGGGATCTAGAACTAGAAATACCATTTGACCCAGCCATCCCATTACTGGCTATATGCCCAAAGGACTATAAATCATGCTGCTATAAAGACACATGCACATGTATGTTTATTGCGGCACTACTCACAATAGCAAAGACTTGGAAGCAACCCAAATGTCCACCAATGATAGACTGGATTAAGAAAAAGTGGCACATATACACCATGGAATACTATGCAGCCATAAAAAATGATGAGTTCATGTCCTTTGTAGGGACATGGATGAAATTGGAAATCATCATTCTCAACAAACTATCGCAAGAACAAAAAACCAAACACCGCATGTTCTCACTCATAGGTGGGAATTGAACAATGAGAACACATGGACACAGGAAGGGGAACATCACACTCTGACGACTGTTGTGGGGTGAGGGGAGGGGGGAGGGATAGCATTAGGAGATATACCTAATGCTAAATGACGAGTTAATGGGTGCAGCACACCAACATGGCACATGTATACATATGTAACTAACCTGCACATTGTGCACATGTACCCTAAAACTTAAAGTATAATAATAATAATAATAATAAAAGATTATTTGGTAGGCACACTTAGAAACTTGTAAAAGCAAGGCTCCTAAGCAGTCACCTTTTTTTTTTCTTTTGAGGACAAACTTTAGAAATATCCCAACTCCCAAAATTCAACGGAAACCCACGATGCATGTTCAAAGGTCCAACTCTTCTCTTTTTTCTGTCCCTAATACAAATTACTATAAATCTTACTCCTCGGATCCCTAGCCTCTCTTTCAGCCTTTTGACACTGTTTGGTCATTAAGCCATCAATATATATCTAATGAGGAGACGTAGTGTCAAGGAAAATTTTTGCTATCTTGATAAAATGGATAAAATGACCAGGAATGGACATTTTTTTCTCTTTCCTTCTTCTGTTAGCCTCAGTGTTGGATAGGATGATTAGAACTGACAGAATTGCCTTTCAGTCACAAAAACACACTCCATATAGCAAAATAAAAAAAATAAGATATACATTATTAACAACTAATTCAGTGCCCACAGTCTTCTAACTCTGAGCTACTTGGTTAAACTGCTCTTTGTGGGATTTTTGTCACTCACATTGACAAGTAATTCTACCTGATACATTAACATTGTAATTTGAATATGTGATCACTCTGACACTTCTTTACAATTATCAGCTAAGTTATATTTTCTCCTTGTTTTTACATCCTGCTCTCACTCTCCTTCTGAATATTCTCCTTCTGAAATATTCAACAGAAATTTTGAAAACAAGATTATTTATTCCAGGAAAATGGTAGTTTAGGCTAGCAGAAAGCTATGCAGAATTTCAAAACCTTCAACATACTTTTCCACAATATAAAAGAAATCGTATGAATCTCCTTTAAAAAATGAACAAGGTAATACTGGCATTGACCTGTTCTTGGACCTCATTTTCCATGAGTACAGTCATATTAGATTGAGATAAAAGTTTTCACTTCCTTGCTTTCCAACTTTATGTGTGGGAAATACAGTTTTTCTTGATGCTGCAAAAGGCTACCAACTTAAATCCTTATCTCCTTGTGTGTGATTCAATGACAGCAAGCCTCAGAGAGCTAAATAGTGGAAATAATTACAGACAATCCACTCTCACGACTTAAGTGTGGAGTCTGGCAGCACTGGGCTTTTAACTCTCATGTAGTATTTGAAAAAAGCCTACTGTGTTATTATTTTTCCTTCAAAAAATTTGAAGTAAAAATCATGTGTATTTCTGTAACAACAAAAAAGGAAAATCTGCTTTCGTTTAGGATTTGGTCATTTTTGTTCATAAAACAAGTGTGAATATGACTCTAATTTTTCCTAGGCTAAAATTAAACTTTTACGGAATAGTTTCATGCTGTCTTTTTTTGTAACTCTATCCTGAAAAATGCACATTAAATAATCTTCTTAAGCGGTTGCTTTTTCCCCTGAATTTAAAAAGAAACAACAGGTATTCAGGAAGAGTATTTTGACTTTTGAAAACCTTTGTAAGAATTCAAGGCCACGTGTCATTTCAGTGTACTGTTAAAAACCCATTTTGATTACAGTAACATTTGTTGCTCAGAGGAAAGTAGCATTTAATTTGTTTTCTCATATTATAGTCCTACTGGGTGGGTAAGAGAGTATTTCTAATTGTGTTTTGTATGAAGCTATTGCTTTTTTGCACTTTGCTTGTGCTGATACAATGATTCTTTTGAGAAATAATGTTAACTAATAAAAGATTTTCTGAAAGAAACTGTGATATGGTCTGAATGAATTCTTTTTTTTTTTTTTTTTTTTTTTTTTTTTTTTTTTTTTGGCCAGCGGGCCAAGTTTATTTTTCAGAGTAGAAAAATGAGAATGAAAATATATTCTAGGGACTTTTATTTGAGAGATTATCTCTTTGGTGCAGTTTCTTTCATTAATTATTACCTTTTCGTCTTATTTTAAAAGTACAGTCCTTTAAATTATATCTTCCTAGTATGGGAACCTTAAAATAAAAGCAAAGTTTTATAGGATATCATTGGAGGTATTATTTTTTCATCTTCTTGGGTAATTTGTAAAATAGGATAAATGAACCAAGAAGGAAATGTCTTTCCTATTTGTATGAAAGTAAATATTAGTATTATGTATTAATGAAAATTTAAGTTGCAAATTAATTATGAATGCTTCAAAATAAACAAAGAAAACTAAAGCAACTTTATCAGAAACAACAAACCACCATCATCAATTTATCCTATAAACTGTGATTAGGACTGCCAATCTTTAGGCTTAGTTTACTTTGTCAAACCCAGTTGATTTATAACAAAAAATTGTATTTGAATCAGATTTTTTTCCTCTTTAAGACTGTACCGAATACATCAGAACTTGTAGTAGTCTACCAAATATATAAATTATTCTGTTTCCATAAAATTTTTACACTGTAGAATATACTTTTGAATTATTTATTAATTCTAACACTTTACCTAGTGGTAAACTTATCTATGTTTTTTTGTGTATATTAAATGCAAAGAGATTGTTACAGTGTTGATATTCAGAGCTTACTGAAGTGGCAGAACTTTTCAACGGAAAGTAATTGCATTTGGTGTACAACATCTAAGATGTTTGTATGTGTGTTTATTTTTTTTTCCACATGTTCGTGATAGTCCCACTCCAGGGGACAGTTTTCCAGCATGTGAATCGTGAGTGTACCAGACAATCCTCTTATGCTTTTCTGTTTATCAATAAGCAGAAACATCACAGATGTGTTGTCTGTATGTACCAAGCTGAGAGATCCATATATGTGTTCTTCACCTGTAGTAGAAAATTACCCCAACACGTCACAATGAACCCTTCAAAATAATAAATATCTCATAGAAAAGCTGCTGAATCCTAATCCACCAATATTGCACCCAATGTAGAAAAGGTAAATGTGCATAGGCCAAAAAGTATAAGGTCAATCTTTATCGCTCTCAGAGTTATTCAGTGGTTATGCTAATACCATTTATGAAAAAATACCTGGAATTTCCAAAGATTTGTAATACCATATTGCCATTAGGAAATGCAGATATATAAAGAAATAGGCAGCCATTTCTTGTTAATTTCAATAATTATGTTCTATAAGAAAGTCATCACTAAAATTGAATTAGCTAATACTGAAGAACTGTTCCTAAGAGAAACACATGGTTAACTTCCTGCAAACCTCTGTTCACATTTCCTGCAAGCCTAGTTCAGCATTTCATCAGTTCTTCAATAGGCAACTTATTTTATGTATGTTTTTATTTAAAGACATACTTTTAAAGATATGTTGTTGATTTATTAACATTGAACTCAAGTTCAACAGCACTATTACTCATGCCTGAACAAAGCTTATCTAATACAAGTATTTTCTCTGAAAGGCACATCAGAACCTTCTTGCACTCAGGAACACAAGGCAACACTTCAGTACGGTGATTGTGGGCCATGTTGAACAGAAAGTGAACAACGAAAATCATAAAAGCATGAAACAGAAAATAACAAAGAGTATAAGAACTGAATTTTAGAACTGAAAAAAGAAGCTAGTTTTTTATCACTTTTTTCAATATCAGCTGAACGTTTGAGCAATGAGTGCCTCAAACTTTACTCTGAGCAAAATAACTGCAAGTGAGCATGTAAGTTACATGAATATTGATTTTGGGGTTACAAATTTAGTGAGTAAATGCATTTACAAATGTGGAATCTGCCAATAATGAGGATGAAATGCACATAGGTAAACAGATAGTTTTTTCTATGTATGGCTTTATGTTCTATGACATCAATATTGTTAATTTCACAATTCATAAGACTGTTTTATTATACCTCTTTATACCTATATTATGTTATATAATCTAATTCATTTCATGGTAATTTTGTTGTTAATTTTATTGTTTATAAAAGTAAAAGCTGTTAATTATTAAAAATAATATCAAAAATATATAAATAAATGAAATAAATTACACAGAATCTCAACACCTGAGGGTAAAGAAAATTCACACAGTATATAACCATATTTCCAGCTATTTTACATTAACACAATCTCTGCTATTGGACATTTTTATTGTTCTCCTTTTTCTTCTTTATATAAAAATTCATATAATACTTATGTTCTTAATCTTCTCTCTATTTTGGATTATTATTTACATTGATCAGTAAAAGTAAATCAATATTTAATGGTTCTTAACTAAAATAACATGGTTAAACATATATATCTATCCTCAAACAGCTGTGTTTAAGTATGCTTCTTTCATCTCACCAGTTTTTCCTGTTATTGCATATAATTATTAACACACATGCACACACACACACACACACACCCCACACACACATACACCACTCTGCAAATTAGGTAAATATTATCATTTCTTTCTTTTACAACACTTCTACATAATTTTCTTTAGATTGAATTTTTAAATTATTTTATCTTTTATTTTCACAATTCTGTGAATTATGTACTGGTGTTATTTGCACAATTTTTATTGACAGAATTTTGTTTTCATTCATTTGTATGAACTCCTTTTGAATTATTCCCTTCTTTATACATTTACAGCAAATTATACTATACTACTATATTTTAATATACTGCATTATATTTTAGTGAGTTTATCACTAACATTTTGTAGCTAATTTCCTCTCAATATTCATTTTCTCTATCTTCCTGAAATAAATAGAAATTCACGAATATTGCCCCAAACTTTCTTTGTTTGAAATCTTTCCTATGTTAGTGTCCTACCGATTCTCACATTAAAACATTTGAGGTCAATTTTGATACTTCCTTTTCTCTCATACTGCACTTGTAAATTCTGTCAAAACATACTATTACTGCCATCAGTTTCCACCACTGCCACTGCTAAGAATTTACTCTTTGTCACCATCATCTCTCACCTGGATTATTGCACTATCTTTATGACTGATCGTGTTTCCACCTCGGCCCCAGCCTATTTTCCACACAGTTGCCAGCATGATCCTATTAAAACGTCAAGTCAGATCAGATCAACTCTAAAAGCGTTTTATCTGTAAAAACCAAATTTGGAAATGGCTAACTGCACGCTACATAATCTGTAAACTCTTAGACCTTGTCCCTGAGTATGCAACCTCACTGTCACTCCACTAATGCATATTGGTCTCTATGCTCTTCTTCAATCAGACCAGGCAATGCCTTCATCCTAGTTCCCTGCACTGGCTCTTCCCTAGGGCTGGAATTCCATTGTGAGTTTGTTCGTTGGAATCACTTGAAAAAAATCCTTCTACTCTTTTATTATTATGCTTATTATTTTAGGTGAATGTAATAGGCATAGGAATATTCTCTATTAAAAATACTTTTAGCAAGAATTATTAATGCTCCTTTAAGAAACTCCCTCTTTTTTTTTTTTTTTTTTCTTTTGAGACGGAGTCTCGCTCTGTCGCCCAGGCTGGAGTGCGGTGGCGCCGTCTCTGCTCACTGCAAGCGCCGCCTCCCGGGTTCACGCCATTCTCCTGCCTCAGCCTCCCGAGTAGCTGGAACTACAGGCGCCGCCACCACGCCCGGATAATTTTTTGTATTTTTAGTAGAGACGGGGTTTCACCGTGTTAGCCGGATGGTCTCGATTTCCTGACCTCGTGATCCGCCTGCCTCGGCCTCTCAAAGTGCTGGGATTGCAGGCGTGAGCCACAGCGCCCGGCCAGAAGCTCCCTTTTTACTAATGATTCCAAACTATCTTTTCATTAGACAACCAGGTAATAGTCTTCTGATAACTAACATTCCTGAATACATGATCAAACTTTAAAAGAGTCCATCCTATTAAGGGATGCATTTTAAATCAAACTGGCTTGTAAAAGTTTAATAATTATTATCAAAATATATTTTCTGTGCTGTTTTGATCAATTATACTAGTGATATTTGTAATGGCAATTTAATCCAGAAAATGTTTTAGTACCCAGAGTCGTTGCTCGTACAAAACTTAAAACATAAACTTTGATCACACAAAACTTAAAACTAAAACAATAGTTTACCCATTTTGGTAGCAGAAGTTTATAATGAGATAATCTATAACTTTTCAAATATGACTAAATATGATTTCCAAGGAGAAAATGAAAGATAAATTACTTTTAGTTTTTAGATAAAAAACTTTTAGTTTTTACTATTAAAGTAGAATATGTTCAAACGCACATAAATGAATTGACAGTGGATGTGATGGTTAATTTTGTGTATCAACTTGGTTAGGCTGCGGCACCCAGTTCTTTGGTCAAATAACAGTCTAGGTGTTTCTATGAAGGCATTTTTTTTATTAAATTAACATTTAAAATCTATTCACTGTATGTAAGGCAGATTACCTTCTATAATATGAGTGGGCTTTGCTCAATGAATTGCAGGTCTTATAAGCAAAGACAGGTTCTCCAACCCCAGAAAAGGAATTCTGTTTCAAGAGTGCAACATAAAAATCTTGCTAAATTTTGAATTTTCCACTGCTTGCCTGCTGCTCTGCAGATTTCAGATTCAAGATTACAACAACTCTTAAACGTGTGAGTGTATTTATATATGTGTGTATATACTGTATTAAAAACTCCTTAAGACATACGCATTTAAATTTGGTCAGGTTAACTGATGATTTGTCTATAACATAAAGGGAGGGGAAACATAAGCCTTAAGCCTCACCAGTGGTTTAAAACTTTGCCTTTATCTGGAAGGTGAAGACAGAAAAGCAGAATTGCAAACATATATTCATAAACATAAATGATTGTTTAATCCAGTGTGTTGTGAAGAAATTACATACACCATGTGAAAAAAATGCCAGAGTATTTAGAGGGAAGACCCCTTCAGAACAGTTTTCTGAATAAAGTTTGTTTATAGGTGCGCAATATGAAGTGTGCATTGGGAATCGGTTGTGGAAGAATTTGGAGATTTTCTATTGCAGTAATATGGACTTTCAAAATGTTCATTAATTTTTTATTTTAGATGTATTACTTCTATTGAGCAAAAACTGTATACAACTTATGGAGCATTGTCATAGACAACTGGGAAGAATTTAAGTATTTAAATTAGTTTTGAAGTCAAAGTAATATTTCAAAATATGCAGTGAGTAATGGAAAGTTTTTGCTGTTGGTGTCTATGACCCAAATAAAATATTTCATCAATTTTAGACTTGATGAAAAGGAATCTTTTCTTTTGATTTTTGCTTGATATTTCTTGCTGCTCTTTTCTCTGTAATGTTCGTTTTTTTTCTCTCTGTCTTTCCGCAGAATGTTGTTCTACAGCCAGTTTAGAGACATGCCTGGTAATATTAAGTAAAGATTGAGTAGCAGAAATTTAAACTTGCATTTTATTTTAGGTAAAGTATATGCAGATTAACTGCCATTTGGGGTAGTGGTTTCCTAAATATGCACCTGCTAACCATTATTTGATTATTTTCTCCAGTTAATATCATGTGATTTAATGATTCAACATATATTTATATAAATTATTCCACTAAAGAATAATAATGTGTGGACAAAAATTAGGCAAATTTTATTACACTAAAATAATAGTTTAAATTTAAATATGCTAAGTATCACTGAAAATATATTTTATTTGATAGTTTTTAAAATGTTAAGAAACTTTCCCTTTTACTTAAGTGTCACGTTCATGTATGTATGCAAACATGTAAAAAAACCTCAAATAAATTACCTAACAATAAATCTTGCCCAGTTTGAAAAGCTTCGTTGTGACACTATCATCTCATAATAAATATGGAGGAATATAGTTTTATGTCCCACTGAAATAATACCAACTTTCTAACAGTTCCCAGGAATTGCTTTATTTATAATTCAAAGTGAATGATGCCACCTCACGATTTCCTATAAAATCTCAATTTCTCTTGAAGAACTTTTATATAAAAACTGACAGATTTGATACTGCTGTTTTATGACATGACTAAATCAGAACCCATAGTGGCATGTTTGCATGCAAAATAATATTGCTATAATATTGTATGCCTTGATTTACTTTTACATTTCATTCCTCATTTTGTATCTATCTGTCTTTCTATCTCTCTCTCTCTCTCACACACACACACACACACACACACACACACACAACAAAATTCAGGGTAAAGTTGACTTTAATGTGTTACCGTACTAGACAGTATACCAAAAAGCAGTTGTATAATATATAACTGAATGGTGCTTGAATGTTTACAGGCATTGCTCATGTTTATTTCCTAAATCATTTATTCTATGTGTAGAAAAAAATTGGCTTTTGTATATTAAATTGCATCTTAAAGTAAATAATTTCAAAACAATCGTCTTTTTCTCTAGTACACAAGCACTATATAAATTCTCTGTATATTTGCCACTCAAAATTGTTTACCAATGTTTAACCTCTCAAAATATAAATTTTTAAAAGCACACATTTAGATATTAACTGAATCTAGAGTGTATATTGATTTTTTGTATAATATTTATAATATATGACTTCTTAATTGGCTTCTAACAAAATATGTGATGCCAGGTAAGAGGGAGTCTCACAGTGTAAGATATACTGCCGCTCTCCATAAATTTACTAGTTGGTGCAGAGGTTATCAATAAATTTTCTGACTGAATACAATTGATCTGGCCAATGCCTTTTCATGAATAATGCTTAGACACTATTGTGTTACCTTTCTCAAATCCAATGGGGTTGAAGGAATACTCTTGGCTTGGTGCCTCTATTGGATAAAATATCATAATCTTCATAGGGGTATTTTTTAGTGCATTGTGTTGCTATAAATGACTACATAAGGCTGCATAATTTATAAAGAAATAAGTCTTATTTAGCTCACAATCCTGTGGCTGGAAGGTTCATGACTGGGCATTTGGTGAGGGCCTGAGGCTGCTTCCACTCATGTCAGAAGACAAAGGGGAGCCAGCTGTGCAGAGACCACAAGAGAAGAGAAGAAACAAGGTAGGAGAAGATGTCGGGTTCCTTTTAACAACCAGCTCTCTTGAGAAGTAATAGAGTGAGAACTCAGTCACCTCCAAGGGAACACATTAGTCTATTCATGGGGGATTCCCTCTCCCCAGTGACCCAAACATCTCCCATTAGGCCCCACCTTCAACACTGGGAATTAAATATCAACATGAAGTTTGCAAAGGAAAAGCATCAAAACCATAATAGATATGTAGTATGAAAATCATTCATCCCGCACACCTTCTGGAAATTCCTGGCCAATGACACACAGCTCTACATCTTGTGAGGACAACATGCATTTAAATGTACTATGTAGAGAAGGAGGTGTGACATTCTAAATTACACAGCCAGGACAGAACAGAGGGTTCAAGGCATAAGAAGAATTATGATGGATGATTCAAAGAATAAATAAATTGTTTCAAAGTGAAGTATTCATATCACAAAGGAAAAGAAGGGACACAGAGTGAAGATATATTACAGTTTCTTAGTAATGGGAATCTTTTTGTTGGGATGGTGGGAAAAAAAAGAAAATTATTTTACATATATTTGTAGTTATTAGGTAAAGTTGGGATGTTTCTCTGTTGAAATGGGTGGGGAAAAGAGGGAGAAAGTGGATAGAATGACAAACTGATAAATTATTGAAATTTTCTTTGATGTAATGCTAAAATGTAATGATGATAAAGTGAACAGAGAGAAAAACTACCTATGAAAAATATATGAAAGAAAAAAGTAAGTTAGAAGGTTCAAATTAGGAATGAATAAATAAATACAAACTCGGAGATGGTTGGAGATGGAATTTCGAGTTGTCATGAACAAATACACATGTAAAATTGTACAGTATTGTATTCAAGTGAGGGGCTAATGGATACATAATCTTAAAGCTAAAGTTTAGAAACTGGAGACTTGTTCAATATTCATTGACCATATGTAATTGCTACATTATTGCCTTTACTATTTTTATAGGGTCTGAGTCGTCTGACCAGAAGGTAGGTGAAAAAAAAAAAATCCCTCAAAACGTGTCCTCAGTGATACTTTCATGGATATTGTTTTAAAGTATGCATCCGGATGTGATCTCTGCATCACAACGAATCAACCCAACTTTTGGAATTTGGAATATGATATATAGTTATTTCTGAGGTTCTTTCTTTCTTATCAACGTTATGCTGTGTGGACAAAGTAAGCTCAAATATTAGGAGTGATGGTTCAATTTTATTTAACTTCCAGTTGAGTACAACAATCCAAATGAGTTCTGGCTGAGGGCAAAGGAAGCATGGAACAGAGAAAAGACAAGAGCAAGAGAGAAATACATGTATAGCCTTGTGAAGAGCTACAGAGCATGAAGCAATCACAAAATTATGTGTCTATTTTCTTCATTCTTCATCACATGGTATAATACATGGACTGGGTTTAGTCACTTATTAGGAAAAACATGGCTGAAAATTTTAGTGTTTTCAACATAGATGGAATATTTTTTCTCAGCTGCCTAATTACATGTAAGTATGTTTGTGTGTGTGTGTGTATCTGTCTTTGTGAATTAACGGTAGAAGTGTTTTAAATTATCAACCAAATATATGATACACATGAAGTCTACACTGTTTACTCACACATTAACTAAATCATGAGTCATTAAAAGGAAAAAGTAGTTTTCATACTTATATATTTCATAATTTGTGTCCCTCAAAGTATCTAGCACAGCACCATTATTAAACTTGATGAAACTATGAGAAATGAATAAATGCATATTATCTCCCTGTGAATGAAATGATATGCCTTGAAGATAACTGTCTAGCATTCACAGTAAAGTCTTTTAAAATATAAAATACAGTGCTTATTTTTTTTGAGGTGGCCTGTTAGCTATATGACTTTAAGTTAAACATGACTGCTATCACAAGAATGGCAAGAGATTCATCTTTGTGTGAATCTTTGGTTGGCTGGGACCAGCTCACCAAATATCTTTGTTTAAACTGCTTCAGTGATTAACAGACACAAAAAAGTATATAGATCAATTAGCAATGCCTGCCATGTACTCCATAGATCCATTAGCAATGCCTGCCATGTACTCCAGACACGGGAGAGGTGGCATGCATATTTGCTGACCCTGATCTAATTCATTTATAAAGTACTTGCCTTCATAATATTTCACATTATAAAATGGGCTTCTTATGATTAAAAAGGAGGTTACTGAAGAGAGAAACAATATAACAATTGAGCTAGAAGCAAGACTTGGAAAAAGGGAGATACAATTAGCCTTTGGGGACTGGTGGAAATGTTAGAACATCTGAGCAAAGGTAAATGCAAAAAATGAGTATGACTGTAACATATTACACACTGGGCATTAATATCAAATATAAGCAGCGCCCATCTACAAATAAATAGTTTTGTTGAGAGTACTTCTAAATACCCTTATTGCCTGGCTCTGTGCCCCAAAACTCTCATTACCCCAGTTTATCTCCTCTTCTATGATTATTTTTCTCTCTCTTCATCTACAACTCTTCAAAAAAAGGTAATTGGTGATTGCTGCTTCCCTTCTTCTTTCTCTGTTGTTACTAAACCATTGCTCTTTTAATAAATTAGAAACAAAATACTCTGTTCTTCTCAACTATATTTAGTGAGCTACAAATATTTGATAAGATTCTTCTAAGTCTGGAACATTAAGACTCATCCTCACTGAGTTCACTTCCCAATTGGGTTTTTAGAAATGCAGAGATTTAGCTACACAGTGTTCAAGTAAAAGACTGTCAACACACATTTTTGAAGCTGTAAATGGTACTTCAAGCATTTGGAAAAGCTTTAGTGTTAATCAGTGATTAAAAACTGACCTTGATAAATTGCTTAACCATTCTTACTAATTGTACAATACATATCCATTGATGAATTTATGGGCTTTGCCCATCTCCAAAACCAAATAGAACCTCCTTCAAGAAAAGACTATTGCAGTTCCTTCCAGTAATTTAATTCATTCTTGTCTGTTGTCTACTTTAGGCACTATCTCAAGAGACATTTTCAAAAATGCAGAATACTCATTTGCCACTTACAGAGAATATATCTATGTGACATTGACACAAGGTAGGTGTCCTAAAATTTTTGTAACAGATACAAAAAATATTGTCTACTCTTCAGAATAACTCGAAAGGAGACAGACTGCACACTTGATGAATTTAAATATAGAAAATTAAAGAAAATATTCACAAAATTCACAAATTCAATAAGTTATCATAACATGAGATCTGCAGATGTGAAAGGCAAGCCTTTATTTTCAGAGAAACAATCTATAGATTGGGGAGACTCAGCCTTAGGTGCAAGCAAAAGTGTACTGCAGAGAACAAATGGAGGGTTTGATTTTTTCAATAGAGAAAGCTCCTGCTCTAGTTCCCCATCAGGTTCATTTTCAGAAATGTTGGATTCAAACTTGTTATACCTGAGTCCTGATTGGTCAGGCCAGCAGAGTCCTGATTGGTCAGGCCAGCAGAGTCCTGATTGGTCAGGCCAGCAGAGTCCTGTTTGGGTAATTTTCAAGTCTGAAACCACAAACTCTTTTTAATTAAAGATTTCCAGGTGATTGATTGGGGATTTTTAGCCCTTGGTCACCGGGGCTACTCCTGCTGAGGATTGTACAAGCAGAATATTTGTCAAGGGCTGTGTTTTCTTCCAAGAACACAGTGTGTGACCCCTTTCTCACCTCACTGCGGCTGCCTGGTTCTGTTTTAAAATTTGAAGTGTCTCTGTTAGCCATAGAGTATCCATTTTGCCTAGATATTTTGGGTCTTTTTACAAATATATTGTCATTTTTAAAAAATGATATGTTTTTATTACTGTTCTCATTTTCAAGTAATCCGAAAGGTTTCTTTGAGAGTGATTTAATGAGATCAAGTGGCTGAGTAGTGGAAATAGCCATACATTTATTGTTCTATGATTTACAAATCACTATCATGTAAAAACCTGTACAGGAAATAATATATTTTGCATTTGTTAGGAACCACAGTAGAGATGTATCCAAAGTAACACATCACCAAGTCAAGAAATAAAGAGTAAAATAAGCATGTCTCTGTTTATTGTCATGCACTCTTACTATTACACTGTGGTGCCTTTTATTCTTTTAAAGAATAAAAATATCAAAAATTATTTTGCAATAATTGCCCTAATGCAATTCTTACCTGTTGATAACACCATGTGAGTTGCCAGTATAAAGAATATTTTACATTGACTGAAAGTGAATTAAGAACATTTCAAAGAGTAAATAGTTCTCTTCAAATCTGAATCAAATGTCAAAGGTTCATGACTTTCCTTAAATTGCTTTTCAAATGAAGAACCTTAAAATTTTTGAGTCTTTGAACATTTTGTAACATTTACTTAAATCTTATCATTTATGCTTGTTTCAACTACAAAAAACAAATCAAAACAAGCAACAGAAAAGAGTAGTAAGTATTTCACCACGGAGGAAATCATCGATAAAGCCTGGTGTGTGTGAAGGTGTAGTTTCACAGATTCAAATGTCATTGAAAAAAAACTTCAAAAGAGAAAATTCATTGAATTACATCAGGGAATTACATTCAGATATTAGTCTTAAAAACACAATTGGATTTTATTTGATAATAAAGTGTGGATTTTAATGTCATTCATTTTTTAAAGACATCTACTATTTCTCTAAGAACTTTATAGAATTAAAAAAAAACTAGCATGACCACAAGTTAAGAATAAACTAAAATGTAAATAGATAAGCATGCTAGCATTGAAATAAATAATCTTTAGTAAAATGGCCTTTCAATTTTTTGTAATGTTATATTTCAATCAGGAGAAAGCTTTTGAGACCATGGTCCCGTAACTATGATTATTCATTAAATAACATTTTCATGTATTATTTAAATTGCAGTACTTGGGATACTATAAAACACACAGAGGTAGAAATTGGTAAGGTTTATTAATATCCTCAGTTTCCACATATTCTTCCTTGGAGACTACTACTCATGTATGGCATACACAACAATATTAGATGATGAAAAGACATCTTATCATAGGGTATTTTGTAGCCCTAGGTTTGTAAATCATTCAATGGGACCTAGAACATTTTATTGCTGTTTTCAAGACACTAAAATCTATTTAAATGGGGTAAGAGAGGCTTTTCCACATATAGGTCTTTCTATGAAAAATTTCATTCCCAAATAAATGAGTAGGCGTTTTTCTAAATGTATTTTTTAGCTTCTGAGCTCATTTTAGCTATAACTGGAGATTACTCCTACAGGTAAACATAAGAAGCAGTGATATTCTGAGGCGCAGTGCCATGGAATTCTGTCAACTCATCAAAGAATATTTGGGATAATCTTTAATGGGAAAAGTTAAAATATTTGATCATTCTCATTTTATACATGGAACAACTAAAGTCTGAGTAGGTTAACATCATTGGCCAAAAGTTGATTTTATATAAAGATACATGACCACCTCAAAAATGGTGAAAGAAAAATTATTAATTTTTCGGCCTCTCAGATTGGTGGATGTTCTCTTCCTCCTTCCCATAACAGAAAACCTGTCAAAATTTAAACATTATTGATGACTACAGGCAAAAAACTCTTGATATATTGATCTCAGCCTAGGATCAATTGTAAGAATTGTATCAACTTAACTCTTACTATGGCATCCTGTGCTTAGAAGAAATATAAACTTCTCAGTAAACTTTTCCGTATTCATTTCAGGGACCACTTTGTATTGCTGTTTCTTGCTTAGTTATTATATTTCAACAGGGAGCATGACTACATAAAATGAAAGTCAAAGTAAGGTTTGCTTTTCTAGCAAGTACACATACTAGAAGATTGACTTGGGCTCATTTTGCTACTGCTGATGTTGCCTTTTCTAATTCACATTCCACAGTTCTGTGCCTGGAAAATACATGATTTACTTAGTATGTGTATGAGATGGAGGTAGAAATAGGAAGACACAGATAATAATATTGCCTGCCACCAACAGTTCATGAAAATATCCTTTCAGTGGACAGTGATCCACATCAGCATCAGAGACACATATAGAAATGCATTTCGACATGGTCTTTGAAGCAAATATAGGGAATAAAAATTTTGTGTTTTTAGAGAAAGGGAGAATATAAACAAAAATCCCATAAAGTATTAATATTGTCAACGAGATGAATAATCCACTTGTCAATTAAAGGGACTTTGCATGGAAGATGCAAATATTTTAATCTTGAATTACTGTTTATTTTGTTCCTTTAGACCCACAGAGATTGGTTTGTGTATCTTCTATCAAAATAGAGACCCTAGTCTCCTTTGTGGTAAAATATTTGAAATATATATATACATGTATATATGTATGTATTTGTGTTTATATGTATATATATATGTATGTATTTGTATATGTATGTATACATATACATATATGCAACCTTTGAAATAAATATCTTTGAAATAGAAATATATATGTTTGTATATGTATATATAAGTAGACATGTATACAAATACACACACATATATACATTTTATATATATAATAAGAATATTTAGACTTTCATATAAAGGTTTCATAGAAGTCATGGAGTCAAATGTACTTCAATTTAAAAATGAACTGGCTTTATTATAGATATTTGACAAACAGTCTGTGTTGAATGTTTATTTTATGAAAGTTTCATGTGATATATAGGTTTATTTTACTGGAGGTATATTTAATTTAGAAAAATGTTAATGTGTAGATATTCCTGACTTATCACTATAGCTATATTGATTAGAAATAATCTAATTTCTGGTTTATTAAATTTAATTACATACTATAAAATGAAGGTTATCAACAGGTAGTTGTCACCCAACTAGATGTATTTGCAGTCTTGCTAACTTCACATCTGGCATAAACTATTCTAAAAAATAAAATGACCCATTAGGTAGCAGCATGTCTTCTGAATACTCCAAGATCACACTCATCTCATTGATCATATTTCATTTGCTTTTGAGTACAGGTTAGGAAAATGTTTCCACGTTAAACATTGTTAGTTTTAGCTTAAAAGTACAGAAACATTTCCAGGTAATAAAACATGTTTACCAAGCTGCGCTGCCTCAAGGCTACACCACCTACACCATACAGAGTTGATCAAATGAAATCATCATTCTTTACAACAGGCCTGTCAAAAAATGTTCACTGGAATAGTACTGTCAGGTTACCTGAAATAAAGTAGGCTGGAGTCCCTGCACACAGCGTTCTAGATTTCTACTCTGTGGTCACCCTATGCCATCCTCCAAATTTCTGCCCCTGTGGAACTCACAAAAGCTAGGATCAAAGAAGATCCTGTCAGCTGATCAGTGATATCTCAGCCTCATTCATTTGGTAAAATGGAAGGTAGGCTACATTTTTACACAAGAGTAACAAGCATTTAAGAATAAGCCTTTGCAATGGAAGAAATATTTCAATGCCACTTTGATGACTTAGCTAAAGGACTCTATGTTGCATTTTTATCTTAAACTTGAACCCACTCTTTCAATCTAAGGCAGGTATTCACATAATGATAAATACAATTTTAATTACATGGAATAATTGTTTTACAAATCCAGGCATTCAATTTCCAAATATCTTTTTAGAAAAATGGTTACTATTGCAAAACTTGTTTTTCTTCTATAGCTTATACGGAAGGAACTAGAATTATATAATTCTGGGTTTATAGCTTGCTTTTCACTGCTTTCTTTGCTTTACATTTTTTCTTAATTCATTTTTTTGTCCTTTCTGCTTTCCTGCAAATTATACTTCTAATTTGCTCATGAAAATTTTCCCATTGAATTAATAATATATCTATTAAAAATAAACAATCTCATATAAATCAGATTGTCAAGAGTTTTAGATGTGTGCTGCTGACACAGTCCTATATCCTTTCTTTGCTGGATTACTTTTTAGTTGGAAAGATATGTTGGCCAATAAAATCATTTGAAATGCAGTATTGTATCTTAAATTTTTATTTTATCTAAAATTCTATGAAAATAAAAGTATTTAAGTAAGACAAACAAGTGAAAAATGAATCACTTTCCTTCTAGGTAAGAATAGATAAGCATATGTTTTAACTCTTAGCTATTTAAAATATAGATGCCAAATCAGAAGCAGGTTCCATATAGAGTTTTCCACCTACTAAGCAGTCTATTTTGTAGGGTGGTCAGTGTATATGGTAAATCATAAGTCATAAATGTGAAAATACCACTTATTCTCACTGTATGAAGTGTTCAAGCTGAAACTGTTCTAAAATGCCATATTTCCACACTGTTGTTGATTCAGTAACATTCAAAAGCCTAGTAGTTTTTTAAATGTGAGAAGAGGATCTTAATACCCATCTTGAATGCAAAAGCCCATAAACTATGAAATTAAATGATTCAATAAATAAATTATTGAAGAAATCTACTAAGAGAACATATTGAGGATTCATGCATCTTTAAGAATATAAAAATACTGAACTACAGGGATATTGTTATATAAAACAGTTTATATAACAATTTGGAATACAATTGTTATTATTATGTGAGTTTTGCTAACTCTGGAGATTCTCTACTCTTCACCAAGCACTTAGATATGTTATGAAGTGTGATCGTTGTTAGCAGCTGACATCTTTCCCTGGCCCCACGCATAACCATGTTAAAATTTCCTAAGTCTCACATTTAGGGGGACATTGCAAGAAAAAATTTGCATTATGTTGATCTCAGCTTAGATATTTGATTTTCTTATAGTGCATCAAATAAAATTTGACCTAGGAAAATATATACCAATATATACAGTAGGTATCATATACTTTTAGAAAACCATAAAAAAAATTGTCAAGAGTTTTCATTCACTTTATGGGGGCAAGCATGAGGTTCTAATTTCTCATTTGTTTTCAACTCATTTTTAATTGTCAGTTACTAGGTCCTGTATGAATATCTCAATGCTTCTCAGTTTGATGCAATGTGCAGCTTTTCCTTTCTGAACTCATATGTGCAGGCTATTGTAGACTTGCCTAGGCAAATATTTGGTGCTTTGAGCCACTCTTTGAATAAATACAGGCATACATTGAAGACGTTGTGGATTTGATTCCAGATCACTGCAATAAAGTAAGTATTGCAATAAAGCACATCGCACTAATTTTTCAGTTTCTTGGTGCATATAAAAGTGTTTACACTATATTGTAGTCTACTAAGAATGCACTAAGTAGCCTTATGCCAAAAATAAAAATGTACATATCTTAATTTTAAAAATAATGTATTGCTAAGAAATATTAACAATCATCTAAGCCTCTAGTGAGTCATAATCTGTTTGCTGGTGAAGGGTCTTTCCTCAATGTTGATGGCTGCTGACTGATTAGTGTGGTAGTTGCTGAAGGTTAGAGTGGGTTTGACAGTTTCCTAAAATAACACAATGATGCACTTGGCCATGTCAATTGACTCTCGCGTTCATGAAAGTTTTGTTTGTAGTAATGCAGTGCTGTTTGATGGCATTTTGCACACTGAAGAGCTTCTTTCAAAATTGAGATCAGTCCTCTCAAAATCTGCCACTGTCTTATCAACTAAGTTTATGTAATATTTTAAATCCTTTGTTGTCATTTCAACAATGTTCAAAATATCTTTACCAGGAGAATAGATTCCATGTCAATAAACCACTTTCTTTTATCCATCCATCAGAAACAACTCCTCATCCATTCAAGTTTTAGCATAAGATTGCAGCAACTCAGTCTCATCGTTAGGTTCCACTTTTAATTCTAGTTCTCCCACTATTTCTAATGTATCTATAGTTCCTTCACTGAACTCTTAAATCCCTCAGAATCATCCATGAGGGTTGAATCAAATCAACGTCTTCTCCTGTTAATGTTGATATTTTAACTTCCTCCCATGAATTGTGTATATTCTTTTTTTTTTTTTTTTTTTGGCGGAGTCTCACTCTGTCGCCTAGGCTGGAGTGCAGTGGCACAATCTTGGCTCACTGCAACCTCTGCTTCCTGGGTTCAAGCGATTCTCTTGCCTCAGCCTCCCGAGTAGCTGGGACTACAGGTGTCCGCCACCACACCCAGTTAATTTTTGTATTTTTAATAGAGAGGCAGTTTCACCATGTTGACCAGGCTGGTCTTGAACTCCTGACCTCAGGTGATCCACCCACCTTAACCTCCCAAAGTACTGGGACTACAGGTGTGAACCACTGCACCCAGTCGAATTGTGCATATTCTTAATGACATATAGAATAATGAGTACTTTCCAGAAGGTTTTCAATTTGCTTTATTCAGATCCACCAATGGAATCGCTATCTGTGACAGCTGTAGCATTATAAAATGTATTTCTTAAGTAAGACTTTAAAGTTGAATTTACTCCTTGATCCGTGGGCTGCAGAATAGATGTTGTGTAAGTAGGCACGAAAACATTAATCTTGTACATTTCCATTGGTGCTCTTATGATGACCAGGTACATTTTCAATAAGCAGCACTATTTTGAAAATAATCTTTTTTTTAACTAAGCAGGAGGTCTCAACGGTGTGTTTAAAATATTTAGTAAACCGTGCTGTAAACAGAGGTGGTATAATCCAGGCTTTGTTCTATTTATGGAGCACAGGCAGAGTAGATTTAGTATAGTTCTTAAGGGCCCTAGCATTTTTGAAATGGTAAATGCACCTTACCTTCAATTTAATGTCATCAACTGCATTCGTCCCTGACAAGAAAGCCAGCCTGTCTTTCAAAGCTTTGAAGCCAGGTACTGTCTTCTCCTCTATATCTGTGAAAGTTCTGGATGACATCTTCTTCTAACAGAAGGCTGTTTCGTTTGCATTAAAAATCTGTTGTTTCGGATAGCTACGTTCATCATTGAAATTAGATAGATTTTCTAAATAACTACTTACTGCAGCTTCTACATCAACACTTGCTGCTTCGCCTTGTACATTTATGTTATGGAGATGACGTCTTTCCTTAAACCTCATGAACTGACCTATGCTAGCTGCCAGCTGTTCTTCGGCAGCTTTCTTACCAATCTCAGCCTCCAAAGAACTGAAGAGAGTTAGGGCCTTGCTCCAGATTTGGCTTTGGATTAAGGGAATGTTGTGACTGATTTGATCTTCTATCCAGACCAAAAAAACTTTCTCCATAAGAGCAAAAAACTGTTTTATATTCATATCATTTGTGTGTTCACTGAGAAACACTTTTAATTTCCTTCAGTAACTTTTCCTTTGCATTCACAACTTGGCTAACCGATTGGCACAAGAGGCCTAGCTTTCAGCCTGTGCTGGCTTTAGACATGCCTTTCTCACTAACCTTAATCATCTCTAGGTTTTTATTTAAAATTAGAGACGTGTAACTCTTCCTTTCACTGGAAGACTAGGGGCCATTTCAGGGTTATTAATTGGCTTAATTTCAATATTGTTGAAAAATGCAATGTCTGCAAAGCACAATAAAGTGAAGCATAATAAAACAAATTATGCCTGTAGAACCTTCTTTAAAGCCTCTCAAAAAAAATGGTAAGGAATCACAGTTTAAAAATATATTTCTTGCTAATCTCTTGATATTACTCCTAATGACAAATACAAATCACAAATTCTTAATTTCCAGACAAAATAAGTAAGTAATGGGATTTTTTGGTTCAGGCTAGCTCTATTGTTCTTCTTCCTCCCCTTTCAGGCTCTATGATTCTAATCATTCTCAATTTGATTGAGAGGTGTGTTTTCTACTTATTGCTTAAATAAAATTCTCATCATTGTAAATGAAATTCGTTCAAGTTTTAATTAGGTAAAAGATTCAAATTATACTTATATTATGAGGTAGAGTAGTTTCATTATTTACTTCCCCCAACACCCCCAGGATAGGAGAAAATATATACAAAAAAGTTAGAACACTAAAATAAACTTGTGAAGCCTCTTATTCATAAATTTGCAAAGACTAGATCTGTTATTAAAAATGTATAGTTTTCTGAGCTTATTTATATAGTGTCAGAGATGATAATGTTGTGATAACATTGTAAATATTAACTCACCTGGTAGAATATGTTTTTGTTCAAAACAAAAAATCTTATTAGAAAATAGATTATAAGGCCTTTTAATATACCTTTTACTTTTGATCATACTTTCCTTTTAGTTGTAGCATTACCAGAGTTCTTATTAAATGCAAAATAAAATCACTAAAGCTATACTTTGGTGATAAAGTTTAAACTTAATTTTAAATAGTCTGTATGTGTTTATTATTGAATAATTCTATGCATCTGCCAATCTGTCATGTGGTCTATGTGATACATTTATGATCATGTTATAAAGATCAAAGAGCATACAAAGAGAACATTTGTAGTTGGCACGGTGCTGATCATGGGAATTTATGTTAGTATCGAAAATTGGTAAGTTCAAGATGGGTAAAGAGACTGGAGAAATCTTCATAGATGAATTAAACCCTACTGTCATAAAAATAAGAAACACTTGCTAAATATTTATTAACATGAAATGAGGCACACTCTTGTTAAATCTCTTACCTAGATCATCGCAGTAACTTTAAAATGATCTCCCTGATCATTTTTACCTCCTATTCATCCGCTGCACTACTGATACTAGAGATCAAAATTGACTAGGCCATTTCCAGTTTTAAGTACTCTTGTTTTCTGTCTGCAGAATATAAAATAGAATCCAATGTCTTCAGTGAAAAGTATAAAGAACGTTTACATCTTACCCCTGGCTAAATTTTTAGTTCTATTTACTTGCAATTCCTGACTACCAAGACTATTTCACATAGCAGCAGCTCAGATAGCATCTCCACTGAAAAATATTGGTTGGTTCCACAAGCTTGAATCTACTACTGTCTTCAGTATTTCTAGACTTTTGGGT
This sequence comes from Pongo pygmaeus, assembly GCF_028885625.2. Taxonomy (NCBI): domain Eukaryota; kingdom Metazoa; phylum Chordata; class Mammalia; order Primates; family Hominidae; genus Pongo; species Pongo pygmaeus. The sequence continues at coordinate 11,636,773 of NC_085930.1, read as the reverse complement.
AAGACCAATATTATATAACCTAATTTATTATATTCTAATATATGCACATATGTATATGTCTTCTTGATTTCATTGTCTTCTTGATTTCAAGGACCAGCAGTGGTACAATGAGGCTGAGAAAATATTTGCGTTTCTATTACTCCAGGATTAGTTCTCATTCGCTAGCATCTTAATATCTTCTGGTAATGGTTCTCATTCGCTAGCATCTTAATATCTTCTGGTAATGGCCCTGTGGGTGGGAAGAAGAGGCTCTCTAAACCTGGGTCTTGTTGAGGCTGAGAGAAATGAAGATGGATATATGAGAAAAAGGAAAGTACTATACCTTCATATTGTTTACTTTCAATTTTGCTTATCCTCGTATCCAATATGTAGATTTTGGAAAACTGTGAGAAGTAATCTATTTTTAAAACTCACAAAATAGATACTTTATTCACAAATTTGCTGTTTTAAAATATTAATTGAGTATAATGCTCTGTTACCATTTTATTTTAAAGACTTTCAAATAGCCCTCAAATCTTCAAAGCAAAGTTAATGATTAATATAAATTTGGAACATAAGATTTTAAAGATAAAAAATTTGTTAAAAAAAAACTCCTTGTATGAGACTTCCCAATAAAGAATTGAAAGTATAAAGCCTGACCTTAAAACTTGGAAAGGTCTATTTTCTATTATCAAGGTCTATGTAACTAATTCTTCTTCCAGAAATAACACAGGGAACAGCCAACTAAAAATCAATTCACCACATCTGAAGCTGCCAGATCCAGAATGAGCAAGAGCGGACATAATATGATTATGAGGACTCGGAGCATTCAGGACATACAACTGAATCCCACATAAATTGCCAGCCAAAGGGAGATGTTGCTGGATGCCCTGCTAACAGGGATTTAGAGCGATCAAGCTTTTCGATCTATGTTTCCATGGTGAGGTAGATATCATGTTCAAAAATTAGGCTTTTATGGTCACAAATTCTGCCAAAACTTTAGCTCATTACCTCCAAACAAGTGTTCAATAATTGCAACACTAATATTGTTGAGCATATTGTGTATTAAAGCATTTGCCACTGTTATGAAGATTTTCCTGAAAAAAGACCTACTTGAAATCATCTCTATTTTATTATAGATAAAAGTGAGAAATTAAAAGAAATGCTTTTTATAACATGATGCAGTGTATTAGTGTAAGAAAGTACCTGAACGATTAATTTAATACTATTTGTGGTGGCATTCAATAATAAACCTAACAAAATCAAGACAAGAGAATTGACAGAGTTTTTCCTTGACTTATGAATGTCTATACATAGACTTTTACGTGTGTAGATATGAAATCACATTTAGAGTGCATACACACACATATACACATTTATTACATATCTACTCAGAAATACTTTATTGTAGAAAAATATTCTATTAAATCAGGAAAAGGCACATTATTATTTACACATGGATAACAGAGCTAACATACATTTCCATATCTATACAGCAGGTATAAGGTGGAGCATATGTTTTTAAGAATTCAACTTCTCCACAACAGAGACAGGATCAAAACAGGACCATTGACCCAGCAGGCCCACATACAATGCCAACAGGACAGAAAACTTTCCTTATACCAGGCATCATCATCTCTTTATGGACTTGAATGTTGAACTGGTTGAATAATTGTCCAAAATGATATTTTTGAATAATGAAAGTGAATAAGGTATTAGCTGGCAATTTTTTCAGGCATGCAAATGGTGGCTAAAATTTATTAATATACTATTAAAATAGAACATTATTATCCTGTTGATAATTATTTTCATCACCTGTATTCCTACACACACACACACACATATATATATATATATATTCAGTTTAATAGGCAATGTTACCTTTAAACATAAAAAAATGCCAGCCACTTTTTTTATCCCAAAGATGACTTTGCCATGTCAGTGTACTGCTTCAGCTTTGTCTCGTATTTCCTGTGCTAAATAGATAGAAAGATTGTATCTGTCTCTGTTTTTTAGAAGAAAAAAAAACATTTTTTTCTCCATGATTGAGTCCAATGAGAAAAATGCCCCTTGGTTTTGCAGATATCACTAAACACTGTGGCACTCCCTGTGAATCCCTCTTATATATCTTCCTTGAGGTAGCCACCTGGCATTGTGCTGTTAAGTCACTTAAACTCACTGCGAAACAGGATACAATTTCACTCACAATATTTCCAAACCGTGTAATAATGAAATATGTTAATAATAGGGCTGTTCTGTGTCACCATTCATGATTTCTTAACTTTCAGGTTGGTATTAGCAAAAGGTACAATTACCTCTGGAAAAGTATCATCTTGATTTATTGCTACATCATCTTCAAAATGACAGTATTGTGATTTGGAAGAATATCCTAACTAGCAGGGAAGAAAGTGGAACATCATAATCCATGACACTGAACAATTCTCATTTTTGTTTTCAGAGTCATAATTATTTGTTGCTTTGCTTTTGAATTTTTGTTTATGAATCCCTTGCTAGATGAATAGTTTGCAAATATTTTCTCCTTGTCTGTGGTTCGTCTCTTCACTTTGTTGATTATTTTCTTTGCTGTACAGAAGGTTTTAGATTAATATTATCCCATCTATTTTTCCTTTTGTTGCCTGTCTCCTTGTCTGTGGTTCGTCTCTTCACTTCGTTGATTATTTTCTTTGCTGTACAGAAGGTTTTAGATTAATATTATCCCATCTATTTCTTTCTTTTGTTGCCTGTGCTTCTGAGGTCTTATCACAAAACAAAAACAAAAATGAAAACAAACAAACAAATAAAAAAACACTTCGTGTAGACCAATGTCTTACAGCATTTTCCAATGTTTTTATTTTCTAGTAGTTTCATAATCTTGGGTCCTACATTTAAGTCTTTACTCCATTTTGAGTTGATTTTTGTGTATGGTGACAAGTAGGGAGGTCTGATTTCATTCTTCTGCATATAGATATCCAGTGTTACCAGTACCATTTATTAAAGAGACTGCTTTTTCTCCAATGTATGTTCTTGGTGACTTTGTTGAAAATGAGTTGACTGGAAGTACATAGATCTTTTTTAGGGTTCTCCATCCTCTTTTATTAGTCTATTATCTGTTTTCAACCAGTACCATGCTGTTTTAGTTACTATAACTTTGTAGTATAATTTGAAATCACATAGTGCGATGCCCCTAACTTTGCTGGTTTTGCTCAGGATTGCTTAGCTATTAGGGTATTTTCTGATTTTAGACACATTTTAGGATTTTTTTTTCTATTTCTGTGAAGAGTTTCATTCGTATTTTAATAGTTATTGCATTGAATCTGTAGAGAGCTTTGAGTAGTAGCAGTGTTTAAACAATATTAATTTTTCCAATCCATGAGAATGCAATATCTTTTCTTTTTTTGTCCTCTTAGATTTTTTCATCAATGTTTTACAATTTTTATATACAAATCATTTATTTCTTTGGTTAAATTTATTTCTATGTATTTTTTGTAGCTATTATAAATTAAATTGATTCTTTCATTTCTTCTTCAGATTGATCACTGTTAGTGTATAAAAATGCTACTGAATTTCATATGTTAATTTTGTACTCTGCAATGTTATGAAGTTCATTTATTATAAGTTTCTGGTGGAGTCTTTAGCTTTTTTAAAATATAAGATGAAGTTATCTGTAAAGATAATTTGAATCGTTCCCTTTGAATTTGGATGTTCTTAAATGTTTTCTATTGCCTAATTTGTCTGGCCAGAAATTTCAACACTATGCTGAAAGAAAGCTGTGAAATTGGACATGTATGTCTCACTCCAGATCTTAGCGGAAAAGCTTTCAGTATTTTCCACTCAGTAGAATATTAGCTGTGAGCTTGTCATATATGGCCTTTATCATGTTGAGGTACACCATTTCTACGCCAAGTTCGTTGAAGGTTTTTATCTTAAACAAATGTTGATTTTTATCAAATGCTATTTTAGCATCTATTGAAGTAATTATATGGTTTTTGTTTTTAACTCTGTGAATGTGACATATTATGTTCATTGATTTGCATATGTTGAAGCATCCTTGCATCCCTTAGATGGATCCCACTTGATCAAAGCGAATGATCTTTTGAATGCATTGTTGAATTTGGTTTGCTAGTGTTTTGTTGAGTACTTTCACAACTATGTTTATTTTGTTGAGTTCTTTCACAACTGTGTTTGTTTATTGTTGTTGTGCCTTTATCTTGATTTGGTATCAGGGTAATGATTGATTCACAGAATGAGTTTGGAAATATTTCTTCCTCTTCAATTTTTTGAAATAGTTTAAATGTAACTGACATTAGATCTTCTTTAAATGTTTGTTAGAATTCATTAGTGAATCAATCACATCTTAAACTTTTCTTTGATAGAAGAATTTTTTCTTAGTTTTTCAATCCTGTTACTTGTTATTGGTCTTTTCAGGTCTTCTACTTATTTATTGTTCAATCTCTATAGGTTGTTTGCGTTCACAAATGTATTCATATCTTTTAGGTTTTCAAAATGGTGGGCATATAGTTGCTCATAATAAAATCTAATAATCTTTTGTATTTGTGTGTTAATTATAATGTGTGCTTTTTCATCTCTGTTTTTTTGATTCTTTTCTTCTTAGTCTAGCTAAAGGTATGTCAATTTTTACTTTTTTTTCTGAAACCATCTTTTTGTTTTATTATCTTTCTTATTATTTATTTAATCTTAATTGTATTTACTTATGCTCTAATATTCATAATTTATTTCATAAATTATGAAATAAATATAAATATATATTCATAAAATATTATATTTTATTTATAATATTATATTATAAATAAAATATTATAAATAAATATTCATAAAATATTAATTTTGGGGTTGGTTTGTTCTTGCATTTCTAGTTTCTTGAGGTGCTATGTTAGGCTGTTTCTTTGGAGGCTTTCTTTTTCTTTTTTGATGTATCATATAATGCTGTAATTTTTTTTAGTACCTCTTTTTCTATATCCCATAGGTTTTACTATGTTGTATTTTCATTTTCGTTTGTTTCAATAATTTTTTTTATTTCCTTCTTAATTTGTTCATTGACCCATTGGTTGTTCAGAAGCACGCTGTTTAATTTTCATGCATTTCTATAGTTTCACAAGTTTCTCTTGTTATTAATTTCTAGTTTTATTCTAATACAGTCAGAAAAAATGTTGGATATACTTTTGATTTATTTAATTTGTTGAGACTTATTTTGTGTCTAACATATGGTCTATCCCAGGGTTCCCCACCCCCAGTTGGTACTGGTACCTGAGACTGGTACTTGTCCTTGACCTGTTAGGACCTGGGTCGTAGAACAGGAGGTGAGCAATGGGTGAGTGAGCGAATCTTTATCTGTATTTACAGCTGCTCCCCATTGCTCACATTACTGCCTAAGCTCCATCTCCTGTCAGATCAGAGGCAGTATTAGATTCTCATAGGAGCACAAACCCTATTGTGAAATGTGCATGCAAAGAATCTAGCTTGAGTGCTCCTTGTGAGAATCTAATGCCTGATGATCTGTCACTGCCTTCCACCAACCCCAGATGGGACCATCTAGTTGCAGAAAAACAAGCTCAGAGCTCCAATTGATTCTACAATATGGTGAGTTGTATAATCATTTCATTATATATTAAAATGTAATAATAATAGAAATAAAGTACACAATAAATGTAATGCTCTTGAATCATCCTGAAACCATCTCACCCCCAACCTTTGGGTCTGTGGAAAAATTGTCTTCCACAGAACCAGTCCCTGGTGCCAAAACGTTCGGGTACAGCTGCTCTATCCTGGAGTATGTTTCATGTGCTAATGTTAATAAAATAGTCTATAAATATCTGTTAGGTCTGTTTGTTCTAGGGTATACTTTAAATCCAATGACTGTCAATTTTCTGCCTGCATTAGCTATCCATTGCTGAAAGTACAGTGTTGAAGTCACATACTATTATTGTATTGAAATCTACCTATCCCTTTATATCAACTGACACCTGCTCATGGGAAGAAGTCTGCTTCACGTGTCTTATTGGCGCACATGAGTATGCATCATCTAGCAGAGCCCTGCACAAGCAGGATAGTTTCCTGACTTCAGTAGGAGAGTTCATAGACAAGACTGGCTCCTATTCGTATATGCTGTGGAGTGGAGGCTGGTGTGCCTGTCACATTTGCTCAGATGGGCATGTGTTTCCCAGCAGGTCTCTGCATAGACAGGATAGTTTCTCAACTACAGCCGGGAGGCTGGATCTGAGACTGGGTCTCCTCAGGATCTGCTGTGGAAAAAAGGCTGGAGAGCCTTGTGTTTACTCAGAGGGCTGTACATCACACAGCACTTTCCTGTAGAGGTAGGAGTGTTCCCTGATTCAGTCAAAGGGCCAGTTTTGAGATGGGACCTCCTCAGAATTTGCTGTGGGATGGTGGCCGAAGAGCTTGGTTTTTTTTGTTCAGAGCGGGACCTGTCTCCCAAGACGATGCTGCACATATGAGATAGTTCCCTGACTGCTGAAGCAGGAGAGGCTGGAGCTGAGACAGAGCCTTCCCAGGATCTACTGTGGCCTGTGGGTTAGAGGCTGGACAGTCCATTTCATTGGCTCAGACAGACAGACAGACATCTCCCAACAGGTCTCTGCACAAATGGGATAGTTCCCTAACTGCAGTGGTAGAGAATGGAGCTGAGTCTGGCCCCTTCAGGATCTGCTGTGGGGCTGAGACTGAAAAGCCTATCTCATTGGCCTGGACAGGTATGTGTCTCCTGTCGGTTTTTAGTATAGATGAGATAGTTCCCTGACTGTAGCAAGAAGTGTCAGAGCCGAGAGTGGTCACCTTTGAGATCTGCTGTGAAAGGGAGGTTGACAAACTGACCTGGGATGCCTAGACTTTGGGGTTGGGAGACGTGATAGTCTCCCTCTGGGTCCTTGTACAAACAGGAGCTCTGAGTTGAAACCTTAGCTGAGGAAGGCTGGAGTAGAACCACAGGGCAAGTTTCAGCCTCATTGCTGAGGCCAATGTCGGCAGGCAGAGGAGCCTTTCCACCAAGACGCTAGCATGTACAATTACTTTTGGACCCCTTGGCAGATAGTTTTGCTTGCAAACTCAAGGTCAAATGAGGCTATAGCCAAGTTGCGTGGGGGACTGGGCAATTTCTCGGCTTGAACTTGGAAGCAAGCTCAGTGGATTACTTTGGGAGTGCAGACTAAACCCAGGAACAACGACCTGGGTGTTGTCTACTCTCAGAACAATACTCCTAGGTCTTGGGCTCCAGAATAGTTTCAAAAACTCCTATTTGAATCCTGAGGCTCCTATAGGGAGACTTTTAACTGTGGATTGGTATAGAATTTTTATTGTTGTGGGGGGATATGAGTGGGTTATCTTCCATTCTGCCATCTTGATGATGTCACTCTAGTGTTTAATTTTGATGAAGAATATTTAGTGAATTTTTTAATGGATCGTAATTTTAGCATCAGAATTAAGTATTTTTAATGTAAATGTGGATATGTTCTATTTTATAACATTATGTTTGAAATCAAATAGACTTACTTACATTGAAAATAAGTAGTTAATTATGAGTAAACTTTTGAACCTATTTGAGTATATTGCCTTGATATAAAGAATTGATGTAATTATCCTAATTATTTCTTAGTGTTTTGTCAGGATTATAGTAGAAAAAGAATGATAGAGAAGCCTAATTGGTGTTTGAATAAAAAATTTGGTGCTGCGCATTGCTATGTCCTGCCAGTTTATGTCAAGAGTGGAAAAAATAAAGAACTCTTTATTTACATATATATTTATTCACTTATCAATTTATTAAAATATTAATTAAGGGATTATTGTGTGAAGATAATATGCTAGCTGGTGATAATTAAACAAAAAACAAATCAGACTTGAAAAAGTGGTAACATCTTTTTAGGAAAGGGCCACATATATTGAGAGAATAACAAGGATATTCAGGTTGAAATTTTGAACTAAAAAATTAATTTTTCTGCATAACTATTACTTGACCTAAGACGTAATGAATAAGTAAGAGTTAGCTATTTATAGATTGGTGAAATGATAATGGGATGATAACTTCAGATACAGAAAACATTATGTATAATGTTCTTCCTGGGAAAAAGCATAACACATAGGAAATTGATGTGAGATGAATAGGACTGGAGTATAAAGCAGGACAGAAAACGAAAAATGTGAAGTGGAAGTAAAGACAAACCAGATTGTGCAAAACCTGTTGGCCACCTAAACAATACTTAAACTATATGATAGAATATGGATGTTTGAAACTTTGTGTCCAATCTTTCCAAGAAAGGTAGGCCCACTGTATGACATTCTGCTAGGAGAAAGATCACAGGACCCAAATTCAAGGCTAAATGTGTAATTAAGCTCTTTAACTTTCATCATTAGTAGATTGTCACCCACAATGACCATGCTAATTGCTGAACATGGAAGTGCTATACTGGAATGTATGAAGGGACATCTGAGAGCAAAGTAGGTGAAGCTGTACAGGGAATCAGATAGTTGATGGGCATAGCTGAGCCTCAGATCCAGGGCCATGTAGAGAACCACACATGCTTTTGAGCATTAACGATAGGGGACTATGTTGTTCCATGGTTCAACCAGATTGATGAGTGGGATACATTTGCTAAGCTGAAAGTCATTAAACTGGCTTTGAGTGGGATCACTTCTCATTGAATTTCCTATATGAATTCAAAAACTACAAAAACTATAAGGCCATGAGGATATGATGGCTCTGAAACCAAGGAATCTGTCGGCCTACTAATGCTTCCAAACCATGACAACTGCCCATCCTTTCCTGACATAATGGCCTGGTCATGAGAGCAGTGAGTACAGCAGTGGAGCAAGGGGACGGCGTGAAGTGGGGCATTTTACCTTTTCCAAGCGCAATGCTGAGGATCAGTATATTATTTCATTCTGAACTTAATTTTTCACTTGCCAGCCATAATAAATTAGTGTTTCCCTAATGTCCTCTCTCCTCTACACAAAAAAATAGATATTTTAGAATAAAGAAGAAAGATTTGTAAATGGGATATATGAGAGTATATTCAAATAAATAGGCTGAAAGATCATAGGACCTTCAAAATAAATATCTTGAAGGTATAGGAGAAAGTAGAAAAAATGGGAGTGTTAATTCATTAAGAAGACAAGACAGGATGGAGTAAAAAGCACATGTGAAAAAATTTGCCTCCAGTACAAAGAAAGACACTTTCTACTTCTTAAAAGATAGGAAGAAAAAAATAAAGACTGGGGCATATGGCTGTAGGTTTCTAGAGTTGCTGGTGAGGAGATGAAGGAGTTCCCATCTGATAGCTTCTATTTTTTACAATGAATTCCATGACAATATCATCAGGTGAACATGTGTCTTGTGGGAGTTAGAAAGACCTAAGATGTTTGAGAACAAAAAAAAATGTATAATGGCAAAGTCTTTAGGGAATATGAGGGAGTAAGTCAGATAGGACTGAAGTCTCCCTAACAACTTTTCAAGAAATTATTAGCACTGGGTTATCTTTTGTAGAGAGGTTCAAGTTGTGGCACTTGAGAATACAAATTTATATAATGGTTTTAATCTCCCCAAAATGAAACATAGATATCAGATACAGCATAGTAGACTGGGCAAGAAGAGAACATTTGTAACTAGTCTCCACCAGGTACTGGCTACACAATTTAGACAACTTATATAACCTCTAGGTTTAAAATTTTCAACACAAAACTTTAAAATAATAACAAATGTCATATACCTGATTTATTGAAGGACTTAACATGTGTGAAGCATTTATTACAAAACATGGTGCATATTTAGTCTTCATTGATGGTACTGATGAGGGTAATAGTAGCGACAGTTATTACTATTTCAGACCCCTTTGATTGAGAGAGACACTAAGAGCGGAATATATCATAATCTGTTTCCCAGCTCATTTTTTTCAGACAAATTTCTTCTACACCATCTGCTTACTTTCTTGCTCGCTACATATGCTCCTTCATTTCAACTTTGTCTGTTATACTCCAGCCTGGCTGAACTATTTACAGTATTCAAAAATTGCCACGTCACCTTACACATATGCACATTTGCACAGTTTTCTTGCTGCCTGGAAATACAACCAGTTCAACTAGTACTCCCACCAAAACACAAACATATGAACATCTCACTCCTCTTTTGCCAGTGGAGAACTTCTCCTTTAAAAATTCAATTCAGACGCAGGTGGCATAGCTGAGTTGAATTACATGAATACAGGTTTGTGGCCATTCCTCTGTCCCTTCCTCTGATGAAATTATATAATATTCTCTGTGTCATATCAATTGATGATGAGCCTCCTGGGAGAGAATGGGCAGCTTCTCTTTTACATTAAGTATCATACACAGATACTCACACACAAAAGGCTTCATACATAGTCATTCAATTTAAGGACAGCACCTCTGAAAGCAGAGACAACTCCACACACGCTCTAAACCAGGCTTCAGAGACAGAAGGGTCTGTACGTGATCAGTGTGGGAATAAAAGGGCTGGAGTTTTTCCCAGTTATTAAAATCCTACCAACTGCACTATCAACAATAACAGTGGAAGTACAGAGATCCAAAGCGGTGCCAGGTTTGTTAAGAAGAAGGATCAATAGTTATGAAGGAGAATAAACCACACCACATAGGTGAAGTTAGTGAACAGGTGAAGGCAGGAAATAGTAAAGCTTTCCAAGAGAAAACAAAAGCCTCAGATCCAGAAATTCTTAACATCCAAATAAAATAAACGACGAAACAATCCAAACTTTCCTTTGGAAAGAGAGTGATTAGAGTAGCCTCAGACTCTCCTTCCATGTTAGGAATAATAAGATAGGCACACAAAAAGCTAACGTGGCTTTCTGCAGTGCTTTTTACTTTTGGGTAATTTTGCCTGTTTGCAAATTCTATTTTACGACTAGCATTTTATCTATGTTCTCTTTCGGATTGGAGAGTCTTTCTTTAGTGTATTCATTTAATTGTTTTCTGCTAGACTTAAGTAGTAAATGTTTGGGGTGTAGCTAACCTGAAGGTGGTTATTGGATTTTCCTTTACTTAGAAAAGAATGCTGCCTAAGACCACTCTATAACTTTGCCCCCCATTTTAACAAATGCGTTATCACTTTAATGATTCAATGCAGTGTGTTTCTTTTATGCAAAATATGGATTTGCAGAGAGAAAAAGAGAGAGAGAAATCAAGTAGATAAAAAGTTTTTTCTCATCTTCTGCTGTATTTTATGGCAAGAATACAGTAAGGATATGACAGTTTGGGCATTCTTTGATGTATGGATAAAGAAGTCCATTTTATTATAAACACTGAAGTCTTGGTACCTGATAAACAAGTTACTTTTCATCGTGGATACATAGTATAGTCGACCTCACCTTTTCAATTTCTTTAATATGTCTTCTGTATGTAGTTTTTTTGTATGTTTTTTACACTTTTAAGAAGACTTGCCAACAATATTCTGTCATCTTTAATATCAAGTAGGACATCACTGACTTAAAGTTGCTTGGAAGAACAAGAGTACATTGCAGACACACATTGTTGAACTGATTCCTAGATAAAATTTGTGTTGATCAATGTCAATTCTTCCAGGATGCCAGATGGCATTTTGACTTACCCTTTCTTACATCAGTGGTATTGCAGAAGTGTCTGTCAGTAGGGAAAGATATAGGAAAGATGCTCTTTCAAAGGGAAGGACTGGTATCAGACCTTAGATACAATTAAGAGGAAAAAATAGGAATATTTAAAATAACCATTGTTTAAAAAAATTAATTGCACATGAGCTAAAGTAAACTAGTTTGCTCTTCCAGGAGAATCACAAAATAATTTATTTCCAACTCCATTTGAAGCCTGTGATAGTGAAGATATTCAAGGGCCTTTCAAACCATTAAACATCTTTACATATCATTTAAAATATTCTCATGTGCCAAGAATAATTTTGTCAAATTGTTCAAAGAAAATAATGTTTTCTGAAACTTGTCATCTGTACTTGGTTGATAGTTCAGGATAAATTATTAAAAATAATTTCACACATTTCATCTCAAATATTGCTTAATCCATTAAGTATGTATTGTCTTATAGTCCAGAATCTGTGTAGATTATCAATCAAACTGAAGTAATTTCTACAGGAGAAGTGTCTGACCTAACTGCAAATGTCAAATAAATATGTTGGAGAGAAAATTATTTGATAAATTTCAGAAAACATTTTCTTTTCTTGATGGGTGAAAAAACACTAGTTTGTGTTTACAAACATACGTGTGTGTTTGATGGTCAGTTTTTTCACATAATGCTACTGAATTCAAGTTGCTAGGGATATCTCAGGAAGAGGTACTAGCACTTAATATCTACTGTCTTTCAGTTCTTCTTATCATCGCTTTAACCCTCAGAATAAAGTGCTTTTTAGGACTTCTCAGTTTTATAGATGAGGAAGCTGAATTTGGAAGAGAATAAGAGACTTGCTTAATTAAGGTCACACAAATATTAGATTGGTGCAAAGGACTGCAATAACCACAATTACTTTTGCACCAATGTAACTTTATTGCTGGAATGTCAATAGAAGTTTAAGTTCAGAGACTATTCTAAGATATCTCACATCAAAGGCTTCTATGGTCCCGTTCTTAATTTACTCATAGGTTTAGCTCTAATTTCTACAGTACAAATGATCTGTTTTCTTTATAAATTTTCTGTTCAGATTGTATCTTGTTTTCCAGGGCAATGCCTTGATTTTATGGGCTAGAACATGTAAGCTGGTTAACGTTGCAGAGGCCTCAGGTTATATAGACCTGATATCAATAGAGGCAAAGATAAATAAGATCAAGTTGATATTAATTTGGTGGATAGGCATATTTCAATATTCTCTTGAGTTCTCTGCAGAAATCTGATTTTACAGGCTGATGATAGAATAGATTTGTGTGGGGAAACATTTATGTAAATAAATATTTTAATATTATACTTCTTGCCATTCTACTAATTGATTTCAAATGGGTTTGTTGTTGATCATATTTTTATAGATTTCTAAGAATATATTCTCCAAAGTAAGTAAAACTTATTTTACATGATCAAGTTTACCTTTTAACTTAAAACTTTTCAATTTGGAGTTGCATTACACCTCATAGAATAATTTGTATAGAAGGTAAAGGATATTTAGGTGGAGGTTTCTGCTGTGGCTTCCCCTGTTAAAGGATGGCTCATTAGCATACAATAATGAGAGAAAGAGCAGTAATTTGTGACTATGTCCCAATCTTATTTGTTTAGACTAGGGCATTGCCTGACTTCCCTATGTGATGGATTTCATGCATTAATAAAACTTTCTGCTTTTCTCAGACCCAACTTTTCTCTCTTTTTTAATTATCCAGTGTTCCAAAAATTTTTTTCTATTGGAATGATAGTTCCTGATTACATTAGTCTTCTCTCAGATCCCCACCTTCAACTTGTAAGTGATGTTATTCAAACCCATGATTTAAGCTTTTTTTGTTTACTAAAGCTATTTCTTAGTGATTTTTCAGAAACATACCTATCTTTCATGGACTCAGTTTAATTGTGATTGCCATATTCTGTAAGCTCTCACTTTACCTTCCTTAACTCTGTGAAAGTCTTCTTTTTTTAAAGTGTAGAACTGAGAGTAAAACAGTTCATTTTTATGAGTGTTCCTTAAAAATATTATGACAAATAATGACGTAGGTCATTAGCATATGACGTCCTAATGTAATTATTTTTGTTAGTAATCTGCCTGCCCTTTGAAAATTGCCAAGCCATTGTCTTAAAAAAAATGATTGAAGGTTGTTATTCTTCATATAGCAAAGGAAAGTGCTGGAAAAATTCTCTTTAAATTTAAGAGAAAGCAATAATTATTTAAAAAATGGGCTCCCTGAGTAGTTCCAAAACACTAGAATAGTTGCAATAAATTAGTGAAGTCATGTCTTCTTACATTAATTAGATGCACTGTAAAGTAAATGTCTTCATTTTTGTGTAATTGGGAAATATAATTTGAAGAATTAAATAATCTTTTTATGTAAGACACTATATTCAGGCAGCACCTAATTATTTGAATGTTTCATATTTCATATTTAGGTATGATATGTTTAGTACAGGTATGGGATCACTTATCCTATGTGGCAGTGGAACTTTTGATGTGTCTCAATCATAATAAGCTATATTAGTCTTCAGTCAGAAAAAAAGTCTCCATGTCTATATGGCTTAAAACAATTAAAGTTTATTTTCACTCATGCTACATGTTTATAGTTATTGGCTGGCAGCCTTCTTCTAAATGTCTTCTGTCTGGGACACTGTCTGGCAGAGCCTCACAGCAATATTCCTCAATGTCTAATGTGCACATAAATCACTTGTTAAAATTCATATATTGGTTCACCTTTGTGGAGGTACCTGAAATACTGGATGACATCTGGGCCTAGAACAAAAACAGATTTGGAAAGTATGAGCCACTGCTGAAAACCTCCGACTTCTAAGAACCCTTGAATTCCTGCCATAGTGAACTTAACTTCAGATTAATCCCCTCTCATACCTTTCCCAACATTTCAATAATAAAAGAAACAGTCCTCCAGTGCACCCTTTTTCCCCTCAGCAATTAATACCCTATTCAATAGTGAAAGTTTCCCTTACAACAGAAAAATTTGATTATGGCTTCTAATACAAACTTTGCTCTTACTTTAACAGACTATTGCTCAAAGTTCTCTTTGTCTATATTCAGTATTCTTCATCTTCAGAGTGAAAGTTATAAAGAAATCTAAAATGTTTTAGCTCCATTAAATAATCTGGCACACCCATGCTAACGAAATAACAATAACATAAAGATGCATCGTTGTATCTACACATCAGCTTGCAAATTACTCAGGTTAAACACACTGGCTTTCTCTGCATTTGAATATGTGGTCTCATCTACTACTCATATTAACTTCAGCTCACTGCTCATACATGTTAATCATCCAATCCCCTTGAACTGTCAACCTCCTTCTGACTGTTTTTTTAACCAGTCAAGACCTGATATTTGTTAAGACGCAGTTTCCAGGCTGGGTGAGGTGGCTCACACCTGTATTCCCAGCACTTTGGGAGGCCGAGGCAGACAGATCACGAGGTCAGGAGATTGAGACCATCCTGGCTAACATGGTGAAACCTCATCTCTACTAAAAATACCAAAAAAATTAGCCAGGCATGGTGGCACGCACCTGTAGTCCCAGCTACTCAGGAGGCTGAGGCAGGAGAATCACTTGAACCCGGGAGGTGAGGTTGCAGTGAGCTGAGATCGCACCACTGCACTACAGCCTGGGCAACAGAGCAAGACTCAAAAAAAAAAAAAAAAAAGATGCAGTTCCCATATGTACCCAACAATGGAAAACTACAGGCAATGGTAACTCTATCTGGAACATTGTTCTGGCCTTAATTACTCTCTTAATGTAAGAAAGAACATAAAGTTTGTATCTTGTGATTTCCTTGTACTTCTCAATACTACCAAATCCACGAAACATATGAAGGGCAATAGATTATTTAAGAATATGGACAAAAGACCCTCATGAATTGGCTAAAATAGTGTAAGGCATACATCATATGAAACAGTTGTAAACAGAAGGAAAATGAAAAAAAAAGTATATTCGGCCAGGCTCAGTGGCTCACACCTGTAATCCTAGAACTTTGAGAGGTCGAGGAGGGCAGATCACCTGAGATCAGGAGTTTGAGACCAGCCTGGCCAACATGGCGAAACCCTGTTTCTACTAAAAATACAAAACTTAGCCAGGCATGGTGGTATGTGTCTGTAATCTCACCTACTCGGGAGGCTGAGGCAGGAGAATCATTTGAACCCAGGAGGCAGAGTTTGCAGTGAGCCGAAATCATGCCACTGTACTTCAGCCTGGGTGACAGAGCGAGACTCCATATCAAAAAAAAAAAGAAAAGAAAAAATATATATCCACTATCTCTGTGAATGACATGCCTCTGCCACTTACCTGAAAACTGAACATATAATCTGATATCAATTAGCATTACAGGTCATCCAGCTATCTAAAACAAATTTCCAACCTTCTGTGCATGTATTTCCTCTTTCTCCATTCCCTACCCTAATGAGATAAGGCATTTTTGAATAATATTGTAAACATCATGGATAGCTTGTAATAGGAAAAAGTTTGTACATTGTAAGATAATTAATTGGAGAAGATGACAATTAAGACTAGGGTCAAATCCAGGATTTGATTTCAAGGGACTGATAGTTACAGGAAGCATATAACCTAAGAAATGTGCCCTAATAGCCTATGTTATCTGAAAAGATGAAAATACTCATTGAGTGACAAACAAATTCTGCATATTTTACTACTTAATAAAATGGTTTCTTGGCCCTATTTCTGATTTCTCTTTTTCCTATAATCCTGATCAGTATATCACATCCTCTGAATGAGCTCCTCAATCCTCATTGGGGTATCAGTATGGGTAGCTGTGGAGCCAGAAAACCATGTGTGTGACATCATTATGGTGGCAATATGTACCTTATCATTTTATTTTGTGGGGAAGTTATTATACAGCCTTAGCAAGAAGCAATAAATGCTCTAGAGTCAATTGATAATGGAGGTTCAGATCTTGGGAGAAAGGTCAGAACAGAGTTTATAAAATTTGGAGTCATTCCCATAGAGGTGGTTGTTAAAAAGATAGAACAGAGCAAATAAACTGCAGACAGCAAAGGGTCATGGAGTGACTCCTTGGATAACACCTGAATTAGTAGAGGAAAGGAGAAATGCAATTCAGCAGTAGAGACACTAGGAAAAAAAATAAGTCAAGAATAGAAAAATTGCAATTTAATGGGCTGAGGAATTAGAAAATTGATTTCATAATGTAGCCATCAATCGTGATGAATGATACAGAGAATTCAAGATAAGGTAACTTTATATCTTATTTATTTTGGATTTTGATTTCTAATAAGAAAGGGTCAGTTACTATGCAAGCTCTGCAATTAGACAACCCGGATTCCAGCCCACGTTCTGACACTTGCTAGCTCTGTTGTGCCCTTGGGTGATAGTTTCTAAGTTTTCTACACTTCTAAATTCTTACCTGTATGTAGGTAAAATTAGATAATCCATGTGAAGGCTTTAGGTGTTATCTGGCATAAAAAGCCCTCAATAAATATTAGTTTAAAAATAATGACATGATTATATTTGTAAGAGCAGTTGTGAAGAATGGTGAAAATCCATCCAGTTTGCAGCACAGTTAGAATTTCAGTGTAGTTACGTACACTACCATGTACTATGGTAAGTGGACACTACTTGTCTAACTGCAGTAGTAGAGTGGTACATCTATCACCTTCGATGAGCTGACAATTTGTGCCGTTTTTACTACTAGTTTTTAGAATAAGTCTCTCTTGAACATATTTTCAGTAGATTGAAAGGAAGAAGTAAAGAAAAAATTATTTACAAAGACAAAACCATACATGATAAGATGAATCAGAACCTCAGTGGGAATATTAGCTTTGGTAAGTGAGACTAATAGATATTCATCTGAACCCAGGGTGTAGGGGAGGAGTAAAGAAACAGGTATATTGATATTAGAAAATGGAGTTTGTTTTTTTTTCAAATATCCTCAGTCTGAAAACATAATAAGAAAGGTCAGCTATAGAGATTAAGAGTAGTAGAGATGAGGTTTCATACTGAGAAAGCAGAAAAAGGTTGGGATAACACCAAATAGAATATTAGAAAGTGTCATTTAATAATGACTAAAAAAAAATTCCAGGATTAGGAAGATAACATAGGGAGGGTAAAGATCTATAATATGCTTTCATCTAAATCACAGGACTTGGATGTAATTTTGCAAGCATTAAACAGTAAACAAAAATAAAGTTAATAACAAAAAATTAAAATTGAGAATGATCAATCTCAGAATACTATAAAAAATATATTGAAGGAATGATCTTGAAACAAGAAGACTACTAAAATTGCCATCTTCCATGAAAGAACTCAGCGTGCAAGGCAATGGGAGTGAAAATGGGGGCAAGAGGGATGGAATGAATGGCAGATGCATATTCTTCTGGTTGAATGTAGTCATTTAGCTCTAAAACCTATCATAATAAAAATGTAACTGTCTGATATTTTCTACTTGCCAACAAATAATTATATCATAAAGTATGTCATGTATTTGAAACAATTAATTTTCAAATCAAATTAAAATATTATGGCTAAACTTTCTTCAACCAAGCAACTGACTGCAGTATGAGAAACCACAGATTTACTACACTGAAGATACAATTAATTAGCATGGTTTGAGGCAATGGAATCAGAAGTTTGGCTTATTTAATGAGGACCACAGTCTACCATGTTTTCACAATTAAACTAACTCAACTGTTAACTTTCTTCAAATACAAAGCATATTTAAAAATATTTCTATATTATATATAATTATATATAGAAATATATATATGTATATATAGCTTCCCAAAGTCTCTTGAGTGTGTGTTTGCAAAATTCTCATGAACTCACTGCTTCCTTTGAGTGTTTGTTTTGTTTTGTTTTGTTTTGTTTTTAAGTTCGGGGCTAGTCCTTGGAATCAAACTCACAGACCAATATAGTCATTTAAACTTTGTTCTAAAATGAATGAAATGAAAATACTGTTTGTGGAAGAAAACCATGTTTTTTTTGTGTGTGGAGTTTTGTTTGTTTGTTTGTTTTTTGGTTTTTGGTTTTTTTGGTTGTTTTTTGTTTTTTACATAGAGGAAAAAGCAGCAGAAAATTCTTCCCCAGAGAAAAACATTCCTTGTTGATTTATGTCTGCAATAGGAGAATAACGTAACAGATGTATACTGCCTGGAATAAAGTATATTCAGCACATAAATTTAAATCACATACAACTTATGTTTTATGGTACAGTTGTGAATTGTGCTTTTTTGTTTCTATATGTAATTAGAAAGTAGAACAGATGTGAAGGTTAATTTTAATTTAGTGCGTCCATTACAAAGAAATATATATACTGTCTAGGGAAAGGAGGAATTTTGTTTCTTGTATAAATGTTCAGCTCTAGTTAGATATAAGAGTAGAGAAGTGGACTTTAGGACTCACTATTAGGAAACATACATAGTAAGACGAGTCACAAATATTGTAATAGTAATTTATGAAGCATACTTTGTATTATGTGGTAGATGGGGAAGTTGGAGTTTTCTGCTTTGAGATTTAGAGAGGTGAAGTACTCATTAAAGTAATACATTATTTCATAAGATATTTCTGCTTTGGGCTGGTTTATTGTGTGCACCTGCTCTTCGGAAAACATCTTTCTCCTCCTCAATCCCAATAATAGGATTAGAGGGTACAGCAAGCTCTCAGACAGGCTTTCTCTCCTTCCAACTGTGTATATTTTGGCTAGGGCTATTGCCAAGTGTCTGCTGCCTTGTAGGTTGGCTATGTCTTTGATACTAGAAAAAGTAGATAAAATAAATCAAGCCATGGTAAAAAGGCCTTAGAGCAGACTGTGGTAATAATTGTCAACTTTATATTTGCCTCTCACTGGATAAAATAGGCCTCTGTGTTTTTCCTACCATTAATTTAATTCATACACACCAAATTTTATGTTTTCAATTTGCATTGGAAGACAAAAATAGGATTGATGATGATCTGCCAGTTTTACCCTGAGGTTTAGAATAATACTCTGCACTAGATGAGGAAATGGCCAACTAAAAATATTTTGCACAAGATCATTTTGCCTTCAGCTTTTCGAAAGTGGAATTTAGGAAAGCTCTGTCTTAGGTGCCAAATTCTAGCTGCACGTGCCATATTTGAACTTTGGATCTACTTTCCATATGAAAGAAGTTTTAATTTCAGAAAGAAAATTTCTTTAAAAAACCTCCTTATATTCTAAAAACCAGAAGTCAGGAATATAAAAACATTTGCTCCACAGCATTTTCTAAGAAAACAAGTATTTGGCATTAACTGACAATGATAAAGGAAAGAAAAATTTTAAAATTATTCCAATCATGGTCAAAATATGCAATGCATTCTTGGAGTTCAATGTATCTTAATATTAAAGATCTATAATAAGACCAGTAAATAGAATTGTGCACAAAATACATAAAGAAAAGTAAAATATTAAATCCATGGTGATAAATTATTCCTAAAATACCTGAACCGGACTGACAAGATGAAGGTAAAACTTGTCATTTGTGACATGCTTTTTGATGCCATTGACAAAAGATATTTTCAAAGACATCAGTTATCGTCTAAACACATGAAATGTACAATAGCACTTCACTTCCTCATGTTTTTATGTATAATATGGATAGTAATACCAATTTCACCATATTATTGTTAGAGTTCAATAAAATGTTGTATTAAACAGTATTGCTCTGTGACAGGGTAGCCATTCAAGACTGAACCTTCACTACATAGCTCCCCTTTGCACATTGACACTTATTTTGTTTCAAATCCAGGCCTCAGCAACAGAAGCTACTATTATTTGTAATGAATCATCTGGATCAATACATCTACAAATATTTAAACTTGTCATCCAAGATTCACCTTTAACTTTGTCCTCAAGTTCTATCTCACTGCCTAATGTTTCCAAAAGCAAGAAAAATCGTCCAATATCTGCAATAATTTTCTCTGCTTCCATCAGCAATGTGAATCACAGCTTTCATTATTATTTGTTCTAAACTCTTGGACCTAAATAACCTTCATGCTAACATTTGTTGTTTGATCGTCAATTACCAGAGTGTATATTATATGGAGATAGAATTAGATAAGTACAGGTGCAGTTTCTTATTTAAAGCTCTGTGGGATTTTTCTTTAGTGAAACCATAGCAAACGGTAATAGCTCCAAATAGATGTTATTTGCTAACCTACAAGAGAACAAAGTAAGTTTTAGCAGCAGGTGATGGTCACAGTGTTCCAAGGAGGACCACATGAGCTATGGATGAAGGATTGAGCCTGGATAATCTTGCCTTTGTGACGCTGCCCAGTTCTGTAAATGACTTTCTCACTTCATTCAACCCCCTCCAACCAGTCATTGGCCAGCCTATTCTGTTTAAATTATCCTGTCTCAGCTTCTGGTCTAATCAGAATGATAGTCAGCACTGCTCAACTCATTGTTCCTGCAGTGTTGAGCTCCACAGGAGCCAAAACTTAATGTACCTACATAATAGATGACTGAATTGGAAATAAAAATAAGCTATTTGTTTGAAATTTACCTCCCATTTATTATATACTTGCATAGGAGGTCTCCTAAGAGTCTGTAGGGGAGCCTTGTCTGGAAACGTTATCTAATATATGTTTATGTGCTGAGAGCAGAATACACATGTGATTACAATACTGTTTCATAGCACTGATTTCTTTTCTTTTCTTTTTTAATTTTTTTTGGAATATGTCCTTGAGAAAATTGGAATGCAAGTTCTATCACCAAACATATGCCTAAATAACATTCTAGCCTTGAGACAAAGAGTTCCATAGATGCATATACACATAGATATAAATCACAGATTATAATTGCAATTTCTGTCATTAGAGGGTTTCAAATGTTCTTCAGCTTTGCGGTGTGCATATGATGGTCTTACCAAAATAAATGATTTCTCTATGCGTACTGTGAGCTCTGTCAAGATTGAGAGCCCATTGTCTAATAATTTAGAACATTACAAAGGTTTGTTTTCTGTATCTGAAAGAGATATTACTTCAAGCATAAATGCTGTTAGTGGGAGGAAGAAAATTTATCCATATTTCTCCCTATGTATCATTGAAAATGTACACGTATACATTTTACATTACAGGTCCCTCCAGTTGAACACCAGAAAGCTATGAGCTAGTATAATTTGCCAGCTCTGGAGAGGACTGTCACTTACAATTTGTGACTCTTAAATGGAAATTAAGGATGATATACAGAAGTTTATGGAATGAGTTGCCTTTGTGGGAAGAGGGTTAACATTAGTAGCCTGACAAGATTCAGGTGTTTCCTTAAAAGTCTTTTCAGCACAAAACCTTTATTATAGAAGCCTGTGTGTGAAAACTTGTGAACGCATCTAAACCATGCATTTTTTAATTTTTTTGGTCAAAGTGTTAATAAAAAGCTTTATTCATTTCAAGGATTTCAGATGTTAGTATAAATCCTCTCTATATATACTAGAGATTAAGTTAGGTTATTCCACAACTTAAACAAAGGAAACAACAAAAAAAACATTGTGGTCGAAACTGAGTTAGGAAAGTCCACTGCTTTTAGCTATCTACAGCAAATCATAAAAATGGAGTGACTAACTCATTCCACTTTTCCTGGGACTGCCCGGGTTTTAAACCTAAAAGTTCCATATTCAGGAAACCTCTTTATTACTGGGAAAATTGAAATGGTGGTTGCCTTGGATAGTGACAACTAGAAAATGACAATGGCTCTTAATTAGAAACTTCTTATATCTAAAAATGGGGTGGTAGGAAGTAAATACATTTTATCTCCCTACCACAGACCACAAAGATACACATGCAAACATGCATGTACAAATGACTGGGTAAGATCAACAAAGAGTAACCGAGAGTTAGAAACTAGAAGTGAGTGATAAACACATTTTAAATGCAAAACGAAGTTTAAAAACAAATCAGTAGTATTAACCTTAGCTATGCTAATTATGAATCTCAATTCTCACAGATAGATGAAGTGTCTTCAGCATACTCTGGTGGTTAAGAGCATAATCTTTGAAGTTGGGTGACTTATCAAACATGAATGAAGATGTATCTCTTTTTATGAGTTAATACATATAAAGGACCCAGAATATAATGCGTGTTACTGCTATTCCTTCATCTTCAGTTTGTCATTTGATATGAGTGATGGTATATTTGCTGTTGGCTTTCTTTACAATTGCAAATTTGTCTCTTGAAACTGAGATGGCATCAAGCAATAAGCAAAATTAAAATGAGATGTCATATATTTAGATATTAATATTCACAACTTTTTTTCATATTATTTTAATCTTGATTCACATTTTCACTGTTCTCAGATACATTTATACAGGTTCTTGTAGATATTTCACTTTGAGTTAACAGTTATATAGATGAACCATACTTGTATGACCACAAATGCAACACTAGTTGTCCTCTTTGTAAAACACCATTACATTATTAAAACGTTTGATAAAAATAATAAACATAAAAACATTTATTTTGCATTAATTGTATAAATCACTCTTTGGTTATAGGTATGCATCCCCAAGTATCATATTGGGACAGTCCGTGGAAAAATAAAAATTAAATTAACAACATTGGTTCAGTATTTAATTGCAGCTTTGCCAACTTTATATACAAATTTGTGCCTCTTGAATAAAATTCAATGAAAATATTGTGCAAGTCGATGCTGCTTTAAAAGCATCAACTGTAAATTTTAATTTACAGACAAGCTGAAGGATACACATAGTAAAGAATGGTGAGTAAATTGGAATTGGGATGTATTAATGAATTGTAGTGCATTAATAAAGCTTATATTTTCATTTTTAACCTATGAATAATAGCAAATAAAATATTTTAGAATCAGATTTATTCATTACACCAAATAAAATTTAAAAAATATCAGGGTCATAAATTACAAATACACAGGCGTCTGCTTTTGCCTTTCCTTATCTCTGTCACTTCAATCAATATTGTGGTTTATAAAAGAAAGGAGAATAGCGATATAAGGAAAAAATAGTTTGCTTTATAGATAGGATTAAAAATAAAATTGATTAGATGTGTATTTGAAGGGATATTTCTGTTTTCCTTCCTACTGCATCAAATATTCACAAGAATCTATTTTGAGTTATTGGGGAATCTTCTATCATATTAACTCAACAAAGCAGATTTTTAAATAAAAATCTTATACCTCTATTATTAGTGCATAATTCAGTTGATGTTATGTTTTTATTCATAAGTTATTGCAAGTTTCATGGACATTTACGTATATATATGCATTTAATTGTAATAATGTTCATTAATGGCTTCAAAAATTATTGTGTCCATAATTAATTAGCTACAGTTGAAAACATTCAAATTAAAGCCTGCTAAAGCTTATAAAAAATACACACATTTTATATAGCTAAATAAAATATCTTTCCCATATAAACAAAAAATGTGAATTTATAAAAGATGCTAATAAAGACAGCACTATGAAATTAAACTTAGGGTGTGTTTTTTTCTTTAACTTCCTAGAGAAATGACAAACTGATATAGACTGATAGCTCCTTCCATTATAATTTACTCTGTAGAAACGATGAAAAAAATAGCTAAACATGAAGCCAAGGAATTAAAAATAACTGTTAGAAGTACTTGTAGAGGACGGGCACAGTGGCTCATGCTTGTAATCCCAGCATTTTGGGAGGCAGAGACAGAAATTACTTGAGCCCACGAGTTTGAGACGAACCTGGGAAAATACAGCTAGACCCTATCTTATTTCAAATTTCAAAAATTAGGCCAGGCACGGTGGCTCCCATCTGTAATCCCTGCACTTTGGGAGCCTGAGGTAGGCATATCACGTGAGTCCAGGAGTTTGAGACCAGCCTGAATAACATAGAGAAACCCCGTTTCAATTAAACAAACAAACAAACAAACAAAAAGTACTTGTAGATACTCAGTTTTTTTGAACTGAGGTAGAAGTAGGATACATTTCAGCAGCTAGGGATGTTGGTGGTAGGTTTATCAGAGGAATGATATATTGGAAAGCAGATTAAATTCCTGCTCTTGAAAGGAACATTGTATTCCCCACTTCCATTGTGAGTTGAAAATAAGCAGCAATAGTCCATCCCATGGGGAACAGGTTGTATGATACAAAAGGAGTACTAAGCCCAGCTATGGAAAATAACTGATGAAAACTGCTATAGGAAATCAATTACCCAATACTCTATCCTCTTTTGAATATTCGAATTTTGATGATTACAAGCTAAGGAGTATATCTTTTTCTAGCAATATTTGTTTCCGAAAGTTTAAATGAGATTTTCTAATTAGAGAAGTTGTTTGAGGCAGTGGTAGTAAACTGAGCTGCACATCAGTCCATCTGTAATACCTAGAATCTATCGACAGTCCTAACGTCTTATAGCACCAAGAGAGACAAAACTGGAGCCTGAAGGTCAGCTTT
This sequence comes from Pongo pygmaeus, assembly GCF_028885625.2. Taxonomy (NCBI): domain Eukaryota; kingdom Metazoa; phylum Chordata; class Mammalia; order Primates; family Hominidae; genus Pongo; species Pongo pygmaeus. The sequence continues at coordinate 11,611,759 of NC_085930.1, read as the reverse complement.
TCCTACAGTATCCAAGCAGAAACAAGGTTGCCAAAACCTCCAGAAAACATGAAATTGTAGATAAAAAATAATTAGACATCTGTAATGACAAAAGACCACTATAAAAATAAGCAGCAAACACAGCAATAGAGAAGCAATGAAGCAGTGGAACATAGATATCAAGGAGAACATATATATTTCATATATGTTTTATGTGCTATACATAAATATATATAAATTATACATGTATATATAAAAAAGGAAATACATTTATTTTGTAAATTAAATAAAATAAAGTCCAAAGTTGTGAGAAGGAGCACATAGAAGATGTTAGAAGGAGAACAAGAAGATTAGAGCCAATGGGAAAATTAAAATTATAGTCTAAAAGAGCATATTGAATAACTCTTCCAGGAGATGACAAGTTAGAATAAAAAAATGAAAATTAAATTAAATAGTTAAGAATGATAAAAATAGGAGAAATATAATCATATAAATAATTGAAGTTTCTACAGAAAAAAATGTGTATTGAAAATGTTTGCAAAATTAATGAAAATATTTTTAGAATGAAAACAATATAAAAACATAAGATAGACTGCTCAATAAATGCCAAATAAGATAAAAAATGAAAGATATACTAAGATATATTATATTAAATTTTTAGAAATTGAGAGATAAATGATTTTAAAACCTTTCAGAGAAAGACTACCACAAGTAACAAAAATTTAGAATGATAATACAGCCCTATACAGCAATCATAGAGCGATCATAAAAATGTTTTCAAAGTATAAACAGAAACATTTGAATACTAATTCTGCAAAATTGTTGTCTATATATATGTGTGTTTCAAATATTTAGACATTAAAGACTTCAGAAGTTTTTTCACTATAAGGTCATTTAAAAAACTTGCTGCAAGGAAGAACTGAAATAACAATAAAAAATAATTTCTTCCAGATAAAGGGGTATTACAATCTGAAATAACATATAAATCTTTGCCTCTCTAAAATAAGAAAACTAAATACTTTGACCTTATAAAAATATGCAATAACAAGTAATCTGTGGAATATCTTTACCTAATGAAAAAGTTAACTAAGTTAGTTTTTTCTTAGATTTAGATTTCTTAGGTTTATTTTTTATAGAAACTAGTCTAAATATCAGTTTCTAGAAAATGCAAGGAAGAGCAAGACAAATAATATTATGTCATAAAGAAGTACTCAACTTTCAGCAACCCAGCCCAACTAGAAACAAACTGACAAGATCTGCCTGGCTGAACTGGCATATTCAGCATCCTTGTCTTGACTAAATCGTAAAGGTCTATCACCACCAAAAAACTTACAAAGGCAAGAAGATGTGCATTTTTCTTCACGTGCACACACCAATGCAAGGACACAAGAATTACAAAGAATTAGGAAATATGAAACCATCAGAAGTGCTAGTAAATCAATAATGGATATGGAGGAAATGGAGATCTATGAAATGACTGACAAAAAATTCATTTTGGAAAAATAATTTTGAAGAACTTCAGGGAACTCCAAGAAAATATGAATAGGAAATTAAGTAAAAATTGAAAAAAGGCCATGAACAAAATAAAAAGTTTAACAAATTAAACAGTAAAAAATAGAAATACTAGAGATAAAGAATACAAGTACTAAACTGAAAAAATCAATAGAAAGCTCACATAACAGATTAGGTCAAGTAAAAGAAAGAATCAATAAGTTCAATTTTGTACAACCATTATGGAAAAGTGTATGGAAATTTCTGAAAAAATTAAAACTAGAACTGCTCAATTATTTAGCAATTATGTAGCCAATTATTGGCTACATATCCAACGAAAATAGAATCAGTATGTCAAAGAATATCAACATTTCCATGTTTATTTCAGCATTATTTATTATAGCAAAGATAGGAAATCAATCTAAGTGTTTCATCAATGAATAACTCGATAAGAAAACCTAGTATATATGCCAAATAAAATAATATTCAGCTATAAAAAAGAAGAAAATCCTGACATTGGAGACAACATGGATGAACTTGGAGAACATTATGCCAAGTAAAATAAGCCAGGCACAGGAAATCAAATACCACAGGGTCTCACTTATATGTGAAATCTAAAAAAGTTGATCTTCTAAAAGTAGAGAGTAAAATAGTGGTTACTAGTGGGGTGGTTGGTGGGAGGTTGGGACATATTTTTCAAAGAATATAAAATTTTAGTTAGGTATGTGGAATAAGTTTAAGAAATCTATTATATAATATGGTGACTAGACTTAAAAGAATTTCGAGGGAAGATTTAGAGAAAAGGGTCCAGAAAGCATTTTTAAGAAAATGATGGCTAAACATTTTCCAAATCTGGGGAAATATGACAACATCCAGGTACAGGAAGCTAAGGGGTTTCCAATCAAATTCAACTCAAAATGGGGTTCCCCATATAATGTGTTTACATTATAATCAAACTACCAAAAATTAAAGCCAAAGAAAGAATTCTAAAAGCAGCTAGAAACATGAAACCTATCCCATTCAAAGTAGTTCCAATACAGATATTAGTAGATTTTTCAGCAGAAAGCTGTAGGCCAGGAGACAGTAGGACACTATATTCAAAGTGCTTAGGGTGCCATGCTGTTGGGCTTCCCAGCCTTCAGAACCATGAGGCAAATAATATTTTATTTAAAAAAAACATAGATTACCCAGTCTGTGGTATTCTGTTTTAGAAACAGAAAATGGACTAACACATAGGAAAAAAAATGTTTATGGCCTTGGTCTAGGCAATAATTTTTTAGATACATTCCTGGAAGCACAGGCAACAAAAGCAAAAATAGGTAAATTCAATAAAAACTGTGATATGTTTATCAAAATGTTGAGAGTTCCAATATATCTATCAGAGAACAGAAAGAAAGAAAGTACAGACTAGACACTCAACTTGAATACAGAGGATACAAAGATAAAGAGCAAGGGAGCACTCTCCAAAAAAAAATAAATAAATAAAGAATGAAAGTAATGACAGAGATTAATGATATAAAGAAAAGCAATAATAAATAACAAATATACTCCTAAATTTTCGGTTATTTGAAATATTATTAATATTATTATCAGAGATTGATAAGTGAATACAGTAGTGGAGATAAAAATTAACAAAATGTGAAGTAAAAAACTGAAATTACTTTTGATACCAAATATAAATAAAATAATAAAACATTAAAAGCCGCTATAAAGTATAAAATTCTTATAAAAGTGCATCTATTAGTCAAGGTTCTCTAAAGAGACAGAACGAAAATGATAGATAGATGAATACATAGATAAATAGATATAGATAGATAGATAGATGTATGTGAGGGTATTTATTAAGGGAACTGGCTCATCAATTGTGGAGGCTGAGAAGTTTCACAGTAGACTGACTGCAAGCTGGAGACCCTTAAAGGCCAGTGGCACGGCTCAGTGCAAGCTTGATGGCCTCAGAACCAGGAAAGCTGATGGTGTAACTTTCGGTTCATGGTTGAGAACCCAGGGGCTCACTGGTGTAAGTTTTGGGGTTCAAAGGCCACGGAGCCCAGAATTTATTTGTCCAATAACAGTAGAGAGGCCGGGCACGGTGGCTCACACCTGTAATCCCAGCACTCCGGGAGGCCGAGGCGGGCGGATCACCTGAGGTCAGCAGTCTGAGACCAGCCTGCCCAACATGGTGAAACCTAGTTTCTACTGAAAATACAAAAAAATTAGCCGGGCGTGGTGGCGGGCGCCTAATCCCAGGTACTCGGGAGGCTGAGGCAGGAGAATCGCTTGAACCTGGGAGGTGGAGGTTGCAGTGAGCCGAGATCACGCCACTGCACTCCAGCCTGGGCGACAAAAGAGAAACTCCATCTCAAAACAAACAAACAAACAAACAAACAACAACAACAACAACAAAATCACAGTAGAGAAAAAGCGTATCCAGGCTCTAGCAGGCAGGTTGACACATTTATTTTTCTCTGTTTTTGTTCTTTCTGGGTCCCCAGCAGATTGTGTGGTTCCTGCCTACACTGAGGGCAGCTCTTCCCCACCTCCTCCACTCAGGCTCACTTCCTAGTCTCCTCTGGAAACACCCACACAGATACCCTCACAGACACACCCAAAAATTATGCTTTCTCAGCTTTTTAAATATTTCCTAATCCAACCAAGTTGACAACTAAAATTAATAATCACAGAATACTTTATTGAAATTGGACCATTACAAAATAGAAAATTTTATTATTTTAATAAATATTAAAGAAACAGAAATTACCTCCCTTTCCACAAGAAGAAAAGAGAAAGTCCCAGATATTTTTATAGATGAGGTATTTTGAACTTTTATGAAAGAGATTATTCTTCTCTTACACAATGGTACAGAAAATATAAATAAGAAAACTCTTTATTTCATTTTAAAATAAAATCAAACCTTCATTATACAACTAGACCAGCAGTTAAAGAGCCCATTTCAGTTATAACTAGATATGAACATCCTCAATAAAATATTAGCGAACTGAATCCAATGACGTATTAAATGAACGCTTTATGTTTAAATTAATAGGCTAATGAGAAAGAAAATCATTTGAATTACATCAATAGAAGAATGATTAATATTTGATGGTGTTAAGCCTCAATTAGGGTTTTTAAAAGCCTTAGCAAACTAAAAATCAAAGTTAAAATCCTTATTTAAGACAGATAAAACTTTTAAAAATCTGTAGCAATGATTATCCTTAATAGAGATACTTCCTGTACAAATATTCTGTTTTCAATGTCAGGGACAAAAGAACAAAGACTATCAAAATTAATAATAGATATATGCATAAGAAGAAAATAGATAATCTATTTTTATTTAGAAATGACAAATATGTGTGTTAAAAATAGATTTTAAAATTTGCAAAATCAGAATTTTTAATATGTAATGAATTCTAGCATATTTTAAATATGAAATCAATTATAAAAATTATTATTTGTCCTAAAGATTAATACAAATAGTGTATATAATTAAACTATGAAACCAACAAGAAGAGTAAAAAGCTATAAACTATCTAAAAATAAAGCTTAAATACACAATTAAAATCAAGTTCAGAATCTATAGTAAAAATTTTTAAATTTTATCAAAAATTACACATAAAAGTTTAACAGCTAGAGAAACATTGCATGCTCTTGGAAAGGAAAATTTAGTGTTGTAAATATTTCAACTGAAGTTTTCAGTAAGTTTATTGTAACTCCAATAAATATTGCAGTTAGACTTTTGTATAATTTAGTACATATATTTTGCCTTTTGTATAAAAAGATACATTTCTCCGACAACATAGGAAAAAGGTTCAAAGATGAAGACTTGCTTGTTGGATATTAAGACATAAGAGAGAGACAGCGGGAAAGATGTTTTTGGGAAACCTGTAGATTATATATAGAATAGCGACAATTAACTTTAACATGTAATATGTACAAAGATAAACTCCATGGGAATTCAAAAATTAAATGTTGAAGCTAAAATTAATCAACTTAAGATGAATTTATTAGTATGTTAATTAAGTTAATATGATAATTAAGTTAATAAAGCCAATAATAATGCATGCAACCTAGGTGTTCAAAATTTCAAAGTCAAAACCATGACTTTAGTTTAGATGAATCAGCATTGGCATGTCTGCTTGAAAGCTGGCTGAATATATATATACATACATACACACATTAATATACATATACAAACACACATATCTTCAGTGAATCTTGAAAAAATAGCAAAAATATCTAATTTGTTTTTCTAAGAATTACCATCCACTCTTTTGTACTATAAGCATCATATTGCATCAAGAAAAAAATAAATTTTTTATATGTACTATATTCATTAACTACCTAAAAGAATCGAATAGCTCTAAAATATAAATTTCTAAATATTTTAAATGTATGAAATACAAATGAATAATATTCTGTTTTCTAACCCAAAACTGACAACATAAAACCGAGAATTTATTCTTATGTTTTTGAGGTCACATATACTCTCTTTTATTTTTATAGTAGTAAAAACTATAACATAATTCAAACAAATCAGACTTTTAAAAGTATTGTGGTTTCCTGTATTGTTTTCTCTCCAAAAATGCTATTTTGTGATTCATTTATACCAATAATATGCCTTAATTTTAAGCTGTGTTCATTTCTACTACATGTCAAAAGAGTTATGGATGGAAATGAGGCAAGAGTGAAGATTTCTTATTATCCCAGACTCCTGCCCAAGTGAACTTCTCCCCATGACATTGCCACAATGTATTTCCAGCTCCTCTTCCCACATTTCTATCTTAATATACGTGTAGGTAGCTTCTCCAAACAGTAATACAAACAGCTGTGGAATCATATTGTTGGGGTTTGATAATAACTATTTCAATTAAAAATTTTGTGTCCATGGAGAAGTCATTTTAAACATTTCATGCATAGTTTTTTTTTAATAAGTAAAATAAAGATAATGTCAGTTCTGATCTTAAAACAGAGTGTGTTTTAAATCAGGGGTCCCCAGTCCCTGGCCACAGACAGGTACCAGTGCGTGGCATGTTAGAAACCTGGCCACAGAGCAAGAGGTGAACTCCGCGAGCAAGCATTATTGCCCAAGCCTTGCCTCCTATCAGATCAGCAATGGCAATAGATTCTCATAGAAGCAGGAACCCTATTGTGAACTGCATACGCGAGGGATCTAGGTTGCACATTCCTTATGATAATCTAATGCCCTATGATCTGAACTGAAACAGTTTCATCCAAAAACCCATCTTAACTGCACCCCTCCCCACACCGTGGTCCGTGGAAAAACTGTCTTCCACAAAACTGGTGCCTGATGCCAGATAGGTTGGGGACCGCTGTTTTAAATGAACTCTGGTCTCTGTTCCAGAATGGTTGGGCACTGCTGTTTTAAATGAACTAATACTTATAGAGTACTAGTATTTGCATGGGACATTGCACAAACTTAGACAGTATTGACTGTTATTAAATATTTCTTCTCTCCACTGCAATAATAGTTTGCATCATCTACTTTCTAGAATGGTGGGTTTTGGCATCTGGTGAGCATAAAAATTTCTGACAGAAGTGTGCTAAAAATAGATTCTTGGGTTACAAATTAAACATACTTAATCAAATCTATTTTCTCATTTATGGCTCAGTTTAATTTGTTTTTTGTTTTGTTTTTGAGATGGAGTCTTGCTCTGTCGCCCTAGCTGGAGTCCAAGTGGTACAATCTCGGCTCACTGCAACCGTTGCCTCCCAGTTTCAAGCGATTTTCCTGCCTCAGCCTCCTGGGTAGCTTGAGCTACAGGGCACCCGCCACCACGCCTGGCAAATTTTTTTGTATTTTTAGTAGAGACGGGGTTTCACCGTGTTAGCCAGGATGGGCTCGATCTCCTGACCTCTTGATCCATCCGCCTCAGCCTTCCAAAGTGCTGGGATTACAGGCGTGAGCCACCGCGCCTGGCCCTGCTCAGTTTAATTTTTAACCAACTCCCAAAGTGATTCTTAATCACTAATGTTTAAGTGCAGCCCAAAGGGAGGCGTCTTATGCAAACAAACCACCTGTAGTCATTTATGACATTAACCCAGTGATACTGTCCCTGAAATTAGTCCCACCTGTAAGGCTCTGATCTGTATAGCCGACCTATCTTTCTGCTCTCCTGAGAAGTTTTACTTAAAGGCTTGTAACCTTGCTTCACATGCACAATGCAAAGGTAGGGGACAATATCTTTTTCAGGAAGAGAAAAAAATGCCACTACTAAAATTTTTTTTCTATTTATAATTTTATATTTCTATGTGCCGATAGTACCCTCTGTAATATGGATACACTATATTTATTTATTCTTTTTTTTCTGATTTTTTCTAAGAAGAAGTAGCTTCCATGGCTTTTGTAACCTTAAAATGAAAAGCAGCCATTTTTTTTTTTTTTTTTTTTTGAGACGGAGTCTCGCTCTGTTGCCCAGGCTGGAGTGCGGTGGCGCCATCTCGGCTCCCTGCAAGCTCCGCCTCCCGGGTTCACGCCCTTCTCCTGCCTCAGCCTCCCGAGTAGCTGGGACTACAGGCGCCGCCACCACTCCCGGATAATTTTTTTTTTTGTATTTTTAGTAGAGACGGGGTTTCACCATGTTAGCCGAGATGGTCTCGATCTCCGGACCTCGTGATCCACCCGTCTCGGCCTCCCAAAGTGCTGGGATTACAGGCGTGAGCCACCGCGCCTGGCCGAAAAGCAGCCATTCTTAGAGATTTGCTTAGCCTATGAAGAATTTTATAGAAGAGTGATAAATGCTAGTGTCTTTATTCTCAGTTACTTTTACAAATCACATTCCTCAAGTTGGATGCAAAACTGTGTTAGAAACTAAAGACACGTAGAATGAAATTTTTGTCCCTATTTTTAAGGGAAAATGACTCAAGCTTGTTTTTCTCCTTAGCAATTTCAGCTTGTAAAGTACTGACATAAAATCTCCTCAAACAGAACTTTAAAATCTCTCATTATTAAGACAAAAAAAGAAACTCAGAGACAATGCTCTTTCAAACTGCAACAATTTTTGCCTGAGAAGTAAAACGGTGAATATCGGTTCCGAAAGCAGTTTTTAAATAACGTCTTTGTCTTAATTTCATAATGTTTTGCAAAATACATATCAACTATGAATAAAATATAAAACATTTTTGTAGAAAATAATTCAGGGTTTTATTTGATTTATATAGATGAAATCCCAGTAAGTTACTAAATGTTTTCAGAATCGTATTTCCCTTCCTTTTTAAAAATTAACATTTATTCTGAAGACTGCAATTGCTGAGGGTAGAAAATGTCAGTTTCTAAAATACTTGTGTCCTGGGCAAACATTATTAACTTTCAGAGGAAGCATGCCATCTTCGTTCTTTCACAATCCTGGTATCAGCCTGGGCTTAGTTCAAGTGGTGGGAAAGGGGATATTTGAATTGCCCGTTCTTAACAGCAGCTGAGCACATTCATGGCACCCTTAAGACAATATGATATGTATTAATGTGAGAAGCTGGAGATTCATCCCTAGGGAGATCAGGCCAATGTGCTGCAGGAGACAACACAATACTTAACACCCTCAAGAGAGCTTTTGGAAGCCAGCAAACATAAAAGCAAAAGCAAACCCAAGAGAGCCTGCATTATCCTATTCTTGTAGAAAAAGTTAGTGCACCTGTACCTTGAATACTGCAAGCATTTCTGGTCATCACATTTAAGAATGAGTACTGGAGAAGATCCAGAGAGATAAAAGTAAACAGTGAAAGGATATATAAAGGCACTTGAACCTAGTGTTTCTCTGATGATGGGGAGAGAAACAAGAAAAACAGAAATGAAGTAAGGCACAATTTTAAAACATAATAATTTAAGAGGCAAACATAAAAGATTTAAGGATGTAAATTAATAAAAACATAAATACATTACACAGAACTTAACAAAGCATTGGAATTTCTCACTGCAATGCATAACCCAAGAAAATTTGTAGTTTTAGGAAGGGCTTTGGAAAATACACAAATGGTAGCATGTAAAATAAATTCACGATGTTTAAGTAGGGTGCCCATATACTTTTATCATCTAAACAAGGATGATATTTAGAATAATACAATGGTTAGAAATAAGTTTGTAGAGACAAGTGTAAACCAGGATAGTCCCTGACAAACTGAGAAGTATGCTCACATTATATTTAGTAATATATTCTTTGGTTTTTTTAAGTTTATGTGAGGAACAAAACACATCTGTTGTGCTACAGCATAGAATAATGTTCTTGTGGCTACTGCTAAAGTAACTTCTGCCTTAAATATAGGCATTAGAGATTGTTACCTGAGAAGTATGGTGTTTTAAAATAAATAGAGCTAAGCTATATATCCTCTCACTTGGAAAACATGGATTTTTAAATTGCATCCTTAGAGTGACAATTCACTGAAAAGAGAAGGGATTCTCTATTTTCTAACCTGTTTTAAATAATTGTATTCTTAGAGTGATAACATATTCAATCAATTCAATATTGTGTGCTTATAACTTTTAAGTGTGTTTTTTATTACTGTAAGAAGGACCTAGGGAAAAGAGAATAGTAAACTCTGGGAAATCTGCAGTAGAGTGTGATTCTTAAGAAGCATTGCATTGAAAAAGATCAATCTAACATGCATGACCAGATTCTAGGGAAGAGCTCAAACTTTAGATTTTTTAAATTATTATTATTATTATTATACTTTAAGTTTTAGGGTACATGTGCACAATGTGCAGGTTAGTTACATATGTATACATGTGCCATGTTGGTGCGCTGCACCCACTAACTCGTCATCTAGCATTAGGTATATCTCCCAATGCTATCCCTCCCTCCTCCCCCCACCCCACAACAGTCCCCAGAGTGTGATGTTCCCCTTCCTGTGTCCATGTGTTCTCATTGTTCATTTCCCATCTATGCGTGAGAATATGCGGTGTTTGGTTTTTTGTTCTTGCGATAGTTTACTGAGAATGATGATTTCCAATTTCATCCATGTCCCTACAAAGGACATGAACTCATCATTTTTTATGGCTGCATAGTATTCCATGGTGTATATGTGCCACATTTTCTTAATCCAGTCTATCATTGTTGGACATTTGGGTTGGCTCCAAGTCTTTGCTATTGTGAATAATGCCGCAATAAACATACATGTGCATGTGTCTTTATAGCAGCATGATTTATAGTCCTTTGGGTATATACCCAGTAATGAGATGGCTGGGTCAAATGGTATTTCTAGTTCTAGGTCCCTGAGGAATCGCCACACTGACTTCCACAAGGGTTGAACTAGTTTACAGTCCCACCAACAGTGTAAAAGTGTTCCTATTTCTCCACATCCTCTCCAGCACCTGTTGTTTCCTGACTTTTGAATGATTGCCATTCTAACTGGTGTGAGATGGTATCTCATTGTGGTTTTGATTTGCATTACTCTGATGGCCAGTGATGGTAAGCATTTTTTCATGTGTTTTTGGCTGCATAAATGTCTTCTTTTGAGAAGTGTCTGTTCATGTCCTTCGCCCACTTTTTGTTGGGGTTGTTTGTTTTTTTCTTGTAAATTTGTTTGAGTTCTTTGTAGATTCTGGATATTAGCCCTTTGTCAGATGAGTAGGTTGCAAAAATTTTCTCCCACTTTGTAGGTTGCCTGTTCACTCTGATGGTAGTTTCTTCTCCTGTGCAGAAGCTCTTGAGTTTAATTAGATACCATTTGTCAATTTTGGCTTTTGTTGCCACTGCTTTTGGTGTTTTAGACATGAAGTCCTTGCCCATGCCTGTGTCCTGAATGGTAATGCTTAGGTTTTCTTCTAGGGTTTTTATGGTTTTAGGTCTAACGTTTAAGTCTTTAATCCATCTTGAATTGATTTTTGTATAAGGTGTAAGGAAGGGATCCAGTTTCAGCTTTCTACATATGGCTAGCCAGTTTTCCCAGCACCATTTATTAAATAAGGAATCCTTTCCCCATTGCTTTTCTCAGGTTTGTCAAAGATCAGATAGTTGTAGATATGCGGCGTTATTTCTGAGGGCTCTGTTCTGTTGCATTGATCTATATCTGTTTTGGTACCAGTACCATGCTGTTTTGGTTACTGTAGCCTTGTAGTATAGTTTGAAGTCAGGTAGTGTGATGCCTCCAGCTTTGTTCTTTTGGCTTAGGATTGACTTGGCGATGCGGGCTCTTTTTTGGTTCCATATGAACTTTAAAGTAGTTTTTTCCAATTCTGTGAAGAAAGTCATTTGTAGCTTGATGGGGATGGCATTGAATATGTAAATTACCTGGGGCAGTATGGTCATTTTCACGATATTGATTCTTCCTACCCATGAGCATGGAATGTTCTTCCATCTGTTTGTATCCTCTTTTATTTCCTTAGCAGTGGTTTGTAGTTCTCCTTGAAGAGGTCCTTCACGTCCCTTGTAAGACACAACATACCAGAATCTCTGGGATGCATTCAAAGCAGTGTGTAGAGGGAAATTTATAGCACTAAATGCCCACAAAAGCAGGAAAGACCTAAAATTGACACCCTTACATCACAATTAAAAGAACTAGAAAAGCAAGAGCAAACACATTCAAAAGCTAGCAGAAGACAAGAAATAACTAAAATCAGAGCAGAACTGAAGGAAATAGAGACACGAAAAACCCTTCAAAAAATTAATGAATCCAGGAGCTGGTTTTTTGAAAGCATCAACAAAATTGATAGACCGCTAGCAAGACTAATAAAGAAAAAAAGAGAGAAGAATCAAATAGATGCAATAAAAAATGATAAAGGGGATATCACCACCGATCCCACAGAAATACAAACTACCATCAGAGAATACTACAAACACCTCTACGCAAATAAACTAGAAAATCTAGAAGAAATGGATAAATTCCTCGACACATACACTCTCCCAAGACTAAACCAGGAAGAAGTTGAATCTCTGACTAGACCAATAACAGGAGCTGAAATTGTGGCAATAATCAATAGCTTACCAACCAAAAAGAGCCCAGGACCAGATGGATTCACAGCCGAATTCTACCAGAGGTACAAGGAGGAACTGGTACCATTCCTTCTGAAACTATTCCAATCAATAGAAAAAGAGGAAATCCTCCCTAACTCATTTTATGAGGCCAGCATCATCCTGATACCAAAGTCTGGCAGAGACACAACCAAAAAAGAGAATTTTAGACCAATATCCTTGATGAACATTGATGCAAAAATCCTCAATAAAATTCTGGCAAACAGAATCCAGCAGCACATCAAAAAGCTTATCCACCATGATCAAGTGGGCTTCATCCCTGGGATGCAAGGCTGGTTCAATATATGCAAATCAATAAATGTAATCCAGCATATAAACAGAACCAAAGACAAAAACCACATGATTATCTCAAGAGATGCAGAAAAGGCCTTTGACAAAATTCAACAACGCTTCATGCTAAAAACTCTCAATAAATTAGGTATTGATGGGACATATCTCAAAATAATAAGAGCTATCTATGACAAACCCACAGCCAATATGATACTGAATGGGCAAAAACTGGAAGCATTCCCTTTGAAAACTGGCACAAGACAGGGATGCCCTCTCTCACCACTCCTATTCGACATAGTGTTGGAAGTTCTGGCCAGGGCAATTAGGCAGAAGAAGGAAATAAAGGGTATTCAATTAGGAAAAGAGGAAGTCAAATTGTCCCTGTTTGCAGACGACATGATTGTATATCTAGAAAACCCCATTGTCTCAGCCCAAAATCTCCTTAAGCTGATAAGCAACTTCAGCACAGTCTCAGGATACAAAATCAGTGTACAAAAATCACAAGCATTCTTATACACCAACAACAGACAAACAGAGAGCCAAATCATGAGTGAACTCCCATTCACAATTGCTTCAAAGAGAATAAAATACCTGTATATTTTTATTTATTTATTTTTATTTTACTTTTTTTGTGACAGTCTTGCTCTGTCACCCAGGCTGCAGTACAGTGTCGCAATCCTGGGTCACTTCAACCTTCTCCTCCCAGGTTGAAGCAATTCTACTGCCTGAGCCTCCAGAGTAGCTGGGACTACAGGGATTCACCACCATACCTGGCTATTTTTTAATTATTATTATTATTTTGTAGTAGAGACACAGTTTCACCATGTTGCCCAGGCTGGTCTTGAACTGCTGACCTCAGGTAATCCACCCGCCTTGACCTCCCAAACTGCTGGGATTACTGGCATGAGCCAAAGTGCCCAGTCTTAAACTCTAGATATTTCTTAGGAGATATGTTAATTCTATTTAAAAAGTACTTTGGAAGGTGCAGTATGTTAGTAATAAGTGATTTGGTGAAAATATACACAAATATAATAACATATCCTGTAGTAAATTAATAAAATTAATGATTAAATAATTATAATTTAAAGCAAAAAACATTCATGTAATATATCCTACATATGCAAGAGCCTATTTAACATTTAAGCTTGAAAATCACAGAAGCCTCCAATCACATGTTAAAAATTTACTGAGCTTCCAAAGAGAGTCAGCCAAGAAGAGAATTCCAGACTCTGAGAAGGTTATATCCTTGATATAATTTTCTTGCTAATTATTCTGTCTAATAATTCACCAAATTCTGTTGACATGACTTTAAAAAAAAAAAAAAAAAAACTCTCATCTGTGAGCCTCTATCCACTTTCACCTTCAACTACAAAGAGCTACCAGCATCTCTTGCCTGAATTATGACAACAGCCATTTAAATATTCTTCTGCATATTCATGTTTTCCCAAATTCATTGTATACTCTGCAGCCAGTGCAATCTTTTAACATAATCATATCAATCTTCATGATAATTCTTTGCTGTAATAATAAAGACTAAGATCCTTCCTTCATATTGCAAGACCACAAATCCTCTGTTCTAGCCTGACTCTCCAACCTCATTCCAGATACTTTTTCTCTTAGTCTCTTTGGTCTAGTTTCACTAGCCTACATGAATGTTGATATATTTTCATGCCTCTATCTGTGCATATTATCTCTGCCTGAAATTCTACCATACTATCTCTACTTCATATCAAATCATATCGTATCATTACTTGTATTCATTCCTCAAATATGAGCCCAGAAGTTATTCACTGACTACCCAAAATCAAATGATGCCTCGAATATCTCTCTGGAGTTTTTCTTTATTATTTATAAAAAATTTATGATTTTTTTTCAAGTTTATTTTACAATCAGGGGTTTCCCGTGGAGATTTGTTACAAAAGTATATTGCATGATGCTGAGGTATGGAGTATGAATGAATCTGTCACCCAGTTAGTGAGCATAGCACCTAGTAGGTAGTTTTTTTAACACTTGCCCCTTCCCTTCCTGTCTGTAATTATGTTTTTAAAGATTATGTGATTAATGTATGTTTTTATTATTAGACACTTAGCTCAATGCAATAAAGATTATGTCTATCAATACATGTAAATAATTAATTTTGAATAAAAGTGTATCTCCAGTGCCTATATCTCCAGTGTTTATTTCATTGCTTAACATACTAAGGTTGTAAATAAATAGTTTTGAATAAAAATTGCCTCTAAATAAGGCCACTAACAACTTCTCCCTTCCCTGTACACACATTTGAACTTGCATTAAGCAATGGGATGCCACACAAGTGATATTCTACAGCTTCCAAACCCAGGCCTTCAAAATATGGCAGCTTTAATTTATCCTATTTTGTAAAACTAGCAATGCTGTAAGAAGATACAAACTATCCTGCAAGCTAGAGTGAGAGAAAACAAGAGGACGCCCTGGAGAGTAAGAGGACACAACGGAAGAAAGTGTCCATGTGGAAGAACACTGGAATGCCAAACATGTGAGTAAAGCCTGGTTGAACTTTTCAGCCTAACCCACTTGCCAGCTGAATACAGCCAAATACATTTTCCAGCTGATGTCACAGGAAAAGACTAAACACCTGGAGAAGCCCTGTCCCAAATCCTCATTCACATAATCATAAGAAATAATAATTTGTTGGCTTACAGCACTAAGTTTTAGGGAAATTTCTTACACACCAATTGGCAATTAAAATAAATAAATAAATTAAGACTCATTATTCAAGTTATCAGAATGGTACAATATGTTTTTAAAAGTAGTACTTAAGATTTATAATTTTAGAGTGGATATAGGAAGTGGTGGAATATAAAAGTTGAAATGTAGAGCCTCTTTAATGTTGAATGAACAATGGGTATAAAATAAAGTGTTTCTTGGTAGAATAGTGATGGTATTCACTATTCTTTAGCAACACTACTCTGTCTACCATGATACTGATAGATTTTTTCTTTTTACTTAGATAGCATTTTATTTTTATAGGACTTGGTAAAATACATAAAAGATAAAGATATATACATATACATAAATTGTATATATACACTATACATATATATGATATATGATATATGATATATGAAATGTTTTGATACATGCAATCTGTAATAATTACATCATAGAGAATGGGGTATTTATCTTCTCAAGCATTTATCCTTTGTGTTACAAATAACCCAATTACACTCTTTTAGTTATTTTTAAATGTACAATTATTATTGGCTATAGTCACCCTGTTGTGCTGTGAAATACTAGATCTTATTCCTTCTTTTTAAATTTATTTGAAATTTTAATTTCCGTGGGTACATCAGTGTATATATTTATGGGGTACATGAGATATGTTGATACAGGCGTACAATGCATGATAATCAATTGTGCAGTTTCTCTCATCTTAAACAAGGATGATGTTTCCCTCCTTTAGAATTCTACCTTTAGAGTACTACCTCCATAAACAATCTTAACTTGTTCTCGCAGAAGACAAACAATATACATGCTACCACTTATAATCTGTCCACATTTTCTATATTCTTGCACAAACATTAACGAGTAATTATCTAACTGGGTTTTTCTTGGTAATAGCTTCTCTATTTTCATATTAGAAAGGGTGCTTCTTGAAAGACTCCACAATTCTTATTCTGTACATATGGAGTCAAATATATTTTAGAATTCAACATTTTGAGATTGTAGAACTTTTATATTATCTCTCTCTCTCTCTCTCTTCATATATATATATATATATAGATAGATAGATAGATAGATAGATAGATAGATAGATCCATGGGACCTGCAGGAGTACTCTATAATAAAGCATATTAATATTACTGTTGCAAATATACAAATATTCACATAAAATGAGATTCATAAAGACTATAAATAAGTTTAAGTGAACTTTTCTCCCGACATAATTTGGGAAAGATCATGTTTTGCTTTCAGATCAAGTTATTAAAGATATTTTATATTTTAGCCTATTTCAGATATCAAAACAATGGTTAATAATTGTGTTTCATCTTGCTGGATCATGTCTCTCCCCAAGGTAGCCATTTCAATCTCACTAAATCAATTCCCCACCTTTTTTTTTTTATAGGAGTTGTATGGTTTCCAGTCATGTCCTTTTACAAAGTAAACAGTTAAAACTTCCTTTTTGCAACCTTACCTTGAAAAACATATTTGATATGTAAATATCTTGGATATATCCCTACTTTTCCAATTTATATTAGATTATAGATCTAATAGATTTATCCTCTGAAGCTTTAGGTCTCATTTGAAGTATGCCCCCCTGCTCTTTTATTACTCTTTTATTTTTCTGCCTGTCCCCATCTAGTACTGGCACTATTTCTTGAACCACTATCATTCTTGAACCACTATCTATTCATTTCAAGTATCCTATAATTTATTTGTCTTTTGTTCTACTTCCTTTGCACTGTGACTAATTATCAAATCATTTCAGAAGAAGTACTGTCCTCTGTGAAGATATCTTGGCCTTAACATTGTTATTTGTCTTTCTCTATCTCTTTTTTAGTATTGGTTCTATCTCCAATATGGTAGGGTGGTCTGTTACCTTTTATTTTTAAGAACGGTGTTTCTCAGATTAAAGTCAGAGGAAAGCAGGTCGATGCTTGTAGTTCCAAGGCTGAAATTTTCTAATGAACAAGACCACACAGAGAAATCATTAGACTGAGTAAAATTGTTAAATTTACCAATGCCTGTAAAGGTTATAAAGAGAATTTCCTTTAAACTGGGCTTTAAAATTAACTAAAATCGAATAATTTAGTTCAAAGGTTTTGGAGTCCAGAAGCTAAACCAAAAGACTCTTCATCAATCATTTAGGCCTGAATATTCTACTCCCTTCTTTACTTCCCAGTTTCCCCATATTATGCACCAGATGCTACAGTCTCTTAGATAGCCTTATTAAAACTATCTCTGTACTTACTGCAAATTATGAACAAACCCAACACCAAAACAAGTAGCAAAAAACCCAAAAGTCAAATTACCACTTTTCTTGTTGATACAAACTAGGGTAAAGAATGGAGCTTAATGAAACGCCAAAGTGTCTTGTTAAAAAACCATCCAAGAGTTAGGTCTCCTTAGGCAGAAATAGAGAAAGAGAATTATATCATTTTCTATGTCTGCATAACAAATTACTGGAAACTGAAAGGCTTAACCAATAGACATTCATTATCTCCCAGTTTTTGTGGGTCAGGAACCAGGCATCTCTTAACTGGCTTCTCTGCTCAGGGCTCTCAGGTAGCCACCATGCTGCATATTCACCTAGAGGCTTAACTAGAAAGAATTTGCTTCCCAGCTTAGTAATATTGTTGGCGGAATTTATTTTCTTCTAGCCATATGACTACAAATCCCCATTTCTTAGTGGCTATTGACAAGAAACCACCATTAGTTCTTAGAGGCCATGACAGCTTCCTGCTTCTTAACCCACTCTGTAAGAAGTTTACAGTACGGTTCTTTACTCCTGCAAGACTAGAAGGAAAATCTCTTGCTCCAGTCTGCCAAGTCAGAGTCCTATATAATGTACTATAATTATGGGAGTGATAGTCCATCACAATTGCCATGTTATATTTGTTAGAAGCAAGTCACAGATTCTGTTTAGACTCAAGGGGAGGGGAATCTGTACAAAGATGGGACTCATTGAGATCATCTGAAGGTGATTCTATTACAGAACTTATGGTCAGTTATTCATGGTACCAATAAGAGAAAATAAACTGAATCATATCAAGCAAACAAACAAAAATATCTTCCCCAGAAACATATCATACATTCCTGGTCCCAAAGATTGGTGAAACAGTCTACTCTGAAGCTACATCAACATTATATAAACTATTTTGATTATGTTGGTCAGTATTACGCATCAACTTGGCTAAGCTATAGTTCCCAATTATTTAATTAAACACTAATCTAGGTGTTTCTGTGAAAATCATTTGTATATGTGATTAACGTTCATAATCAGTTCACTTAAAGTATGATAGGTTGTCCTAGAATAAGCCTGATTCAATCCATTCAGAAGCTTTAAGAACTAAACAGGTTTCCCTGAAGAAGAAATTTCACCTATAGATAGCAGCTTCAATTCATTCCTGAAAGTTCAATCCTGCCCTTCTTGATGGTCCTATTGATTTCAGACTTGCCGTGTCCTCCACAATCACATAACCCAATTCCTTGTAGTAAGTCTCTCTCTATAGAAAATCTTCTCTTATTTCTGTTTCTCTGGTTGAACTCTGACTGATACAGTAGCAAATTAAAATTTTTAAGACATTTGGTATTATTATATGCCATCTTTTATATAAAATACCACAATGTAGATAAATGGCATAACACGACCCTTGATTTAAATAATTTGATAGGAATGTTTTCCAGCCAGTTTCAAACTGAGTTACAAAGAGAGAATGATAACCTTGTATCTTTGTATTGTCCCATTGTAAAAGAAAGATACTGCTTACAAACAGAAGGAGACAGCCTAAGAAATCCAGCCACCCCAGGCCCTGCATGGCCCTCTCAAGCAATGATGAATCCACACTGCAGTACAAGTGTGATGTAGTGAACCATGAAGCAGTGTTTTGGCAGTCTTGGGGAATCAAAATAATACAATCTGGGTATTTTTTTAATCTGTGGATTTACTTAATTCAGAAATAGATTTAGAAAAAGAATGAATAGACTACATAACTCCCAAATAATTATCAATAAATATATATTTTCTTACAACAGAAGTTTTTATAAGTATTGCACTGAAATAAGTTAAACTTTACTGATACAGATGAAGAATTGTTACATTAAACCATAATACTTATAAAGAAAATGTATATGTGCATCAATAGATCAATAGATAGATAAAAATATATGATTTTAGAAGATATTTTACGGATGTATGTTTTTGTTTATTTCAGCATAAAGACATATGTTTGATCAAGATCCAAAAATTTAAATTATAGCCATAATAACTAAATGCCCCACTTGAAGGAGAACCCATACATTGTTTAATTTTGAGAAATGTAAATTCCAGTAAGGCTTTCAAGATTACTCTGGGTAAAATATATGCCTAGATAACAGAAAAAGTTGTTTTTCATTGCTTTTATTGTTGTCATTTTATATAAGATTATAATTATGAGTCAGATAAATATCACAGGATTCCTGCTGAAAATTATTACTTGAAATTTAGTATAGCCAAGCTGTCAGTTTATACAAGCTGCTGGAAAGCAAAATAAAAATATGTAGAAGGAAAAATGTGTGGGTTCTGTTGTTATGGCCCATAAAAAAGTTAGTTAGAAATCTAAAAATATTGGGTGGCAAAGATTCTATTTATAATGTAAAGATAAAAACCACAAAAACTTGAGTTTCTGGGTAGAAAAAGCAGCCAAAAAGTCAGAGTTTTGACATCTAGGTGATTGTTTGGATAGTATTTCCTTGAGAGAAACAGTAAAACAAGAAAGTAGACTGTTGATGCAATCGAGCAGAGAAAATCAGTTCTCAAGTATGTGGTTCTTGTGGGACCTGCTAAAATTGAGGGTCATTATCTGAGGACTGTTTCTACAGGAAATACAGATTGTGAAGACTTCTACGTAGATGTGTCATGACTTGCAGGCTAAATATGGTGAAAAGCAATGCAAGGAATCTGGAAATGAAAACACAGCATCAAAGCAATATCCAAAATTTAGGGGGTCAACAGAATAAACGACTGCATCCTGCCATCCAGAAAAACAGAGGCAAAACCGGTAAATCAAAGTGGTCCATACTTATGAGTGAGACTACCTCAGGCTGAGAAATTCTTATCACCTATTTTTAAATCACAATCCAATAATTTCTAGATTGTGGCAAATTTAGGGCAGCAGCAACTTTTATACTCAACATAAATTCATCAAGAAAAAAGCACACGCATTATGAAAAGAATTAAAAGCAAGCATAGAAAAAAATATACCACAATTTTGCCAATAGCTGAGGCTGATAGTTTTATCTGGCTAGAATAAATTTATTTACTGTGAATACACTGTGGAAACTTTATAGTCCTAATTTGGGTCCTTATAAAAGCACATCAAAATCAAGAAAGGAGGCTTAAAATAAATTCAACTAATTGCCATGTAAACATTTAATGACTATTCACATTCGTGTATGATATACAGTCATTTAGAAAATTATCATTTAGTACATTCATTATGTTTTCTTTTGTATATTTATTTGTTCATTCATTCATTATATAAATAGTTATTGTGCACAAAATATCTCCAAGGCACTAAAACGCAAGGAATGAAGAGATGCTCCTTGCTATCAAAGGTTGATATTCTTAAGAAAAAAAGATACGTGAATAGGTAATTAGTATTTATGATAGAAATCACAATATTAGGAATAGGTAAGTATCAGGAAGGCTTCCAGGAGTCTTTTACGTCTGATCTGAAGTGTAAAGATTGGTCGGCAAAGCACTAGATCTTATTTTGGTGAGGACAACATTCCAAATAGAATTTACAAACAAATACAGGAAGATGAAAAATAACTTACCAGGTGCAGAGGCTTAGAGGCATTTTATAATTCCCAGAGCATAAAATTAAAGACCATGACGATTCTAGAGAAGCAAACAGGGGCTAAAACCACATGTTAAGAGACTTGACATTATCCTGGGGCCAATCTGGAAAAGCAGATCTGCAGTTGTTAATATATCTTATAAAGGAATAAAAAGAGTTCACTGTTAAGTCAATTTGAGAAATACAAATTAAACAAGATTAAGCAGGCATTCTTTGTGTTTTAATATATCTGTGTGCTTTTTCAATTACCAAACATAATCCCTAAACTCATTTGTTCAAGGTAATTTTTTACAAGGAATATCTCACAGGACTAAGATTCCACTAAAATTATCCTGAATAGTTCATATGTGGAAATAACAAGAGCGGATTTGCAAGTTAGAAATATCTCCCTGGGGATTTTTGTGGAGGCTTGGTTAAAGGTTAAAATAAATGGATGAAGGAAGGCCAGTTAATTGGCTAGACCAGGCAAGAGAGATAATGAAGTACCGCAGGAGCAGTAAAATTAGAGAGGAACAAGTGAAATATGTTAAGGAATTGAAATCTGTAAGATTTGTGTCTGGATGAAAAGGTAAGAGGAGAAAAAGAAATCAATTTCCATACTTCTGGGTTTGTGACTAAGTGGCTGAGAAAGGTACGGACCGCCAAGTAAGATTTAAAAATATAGAATCTTTGGGGAGAGAAGTGATGAGTTAGGATTTTGAAACACAGGGCATGTAAAGACCACTGGTAATTTCAATAAGCTATATTTACAGAAACCTGAAGCTCTTGGAAAGATTTGTCCCATAAGAGAGAAATTCTGACATCAGTAGCTTTGGCTTTGTGTAGAAATCTTCAATGAAAAATTTCATCTGTAATCTCTGTTTATATTACCTCTTCCCATTTACAGGATGGTATCAATCAATCTTCTCATCCATGGTTCTTAAACCAGTTTGTTTATACTCGAACACATGCACACACACACACACACACACACACACACACACACACTCACACACTCACACACTCACACACTCACACACTCACACAGACCTTCTATCTGTAAAATTGGTAAATGTCTTACCTCAAAATAAGCATTGGTATTATTCAGAATTAGGTAAATTGGCTTTCAGTAACAAGTAATCCACAAATATCAAAAGATCCCAGCGTATTGCTCATTGTGAGTACAGGCAGGTGAGGTGATGGTTTCGATCCCAAATACTCTAATTTTGTGGCATCTCCATATCCGTAAGTGTTTTCCCTTTTACTGTGACCTGGGGAAAACAAGCATGGAGAATCTAAAACTGGTTTTTAAAAACTAAATGCTTCCACTTAAAAGTGAAACAGAAGTTCTAATTACAAGGCAATTCACTATGCCTCCTATAATTTCAAAAAGATGGGAAAATGCAACAAAAGAAAAAAGAACCAGAAATATTGGTGAGTAGCAGGAGACACTATTCTAAATTAACTAATCAGCTAATTATTATTTTAGGGTCTAGCATACTTGTAGCACTTTGATATCATGTTACGTATAAATGATAAAAGGTAAGTTTACTTAAAGCTGTTTCCAATTCCTCCCTCAAACACCAAATAAGACTCTAATAATGGATAATTACACAAAGTTGCCACCTAGAATTTGCTATGGAGGATATATTACCTGTTGCTGGCACTTCATTCCAGACTTCTTAGATAGAATCTGAGTGGAAGAGAATAATACGAGTACTACCTACAAATTGATTAAGACCTATAAATGAATACTACCTACAATGAGTACAGCCTACAAATGAGTACTACCTACAAATGTGAATGTAGACCAAAAAAATATATATATATGTTAAGGAAAAGTAATTTTCTACTGGATGCTCTATGTTAGAAGAATCACATTTACCCAATAAGTGCTCTATCACAAAAAAAATAGCAAAAAAATAGTACAATACCTTCCATGTTCCACAACCACTCATGAATATCACAGTCTACAGTCTAGATTATAGAGGACAGATCTTTGCTAACATAATTAGAAACGAAATCAGGTATTATGTGAAGATGGAGGATAATTTTTCAAATGTGTTACAATTAATACATAGTTATTTTGTACTTAAGAAAAAAATCAAAATTGTGTGTATTTAAATAAATTTTTAGTTTTCTCTCCTAGGTTCTGCCCTTGTAAGAGAGAAGCTAACACAATCATTATGCTACATATTTACTCTGAGGCAAGATTAACAAATTTTGCTTCTAGAGATTCCTCCACTGGCCTTAGCTTCTGTATTTCACAGAATCATTTTCATTTTAGGAAACTGGTGTTATAAAGTGTAATGTGCCCTCATGTGATTTCTCAAACAAATGAGTGTTTTTAAAATATCACTTTGTAATAATAAAAATATACTCATGAACTTGAATTATTGTGCTGTTTGTAACTATTCTCTTGGTGTGAATTACTTTGCAACAATTCATGGCCTGCACACTTGACTTAATTAAAGTATTCCTATCCTTACAAAGTGCACAAATGAAGTAGAATTATTTTTAAATCTGTCATTTTAGGGGAAAGAGTCTGATTACTATTTGATTCAGTGGCATGGAGAAATGAATTTAGCCACAGGCAGCACAGCTCTGAGACCAATGAGAATATTGGGGAAGGTGAAACTAAGATTTTAAAAAGAAAATACTTTCTGACTTTAAGCCTGTCTCCCCAAATCATTAGGGACAGAATAATGCCACATCCTCTAGTATTTGTTTTGTTTGTTTGTATGAGAAAGTCAAGGCGATAGAAAGTGAAGATCCCCCTGCTTCCTGAGTTCTACAAGCAACATGCAAATGTCAGGTTTAAAATAGTATGCTATATTTTAAAATCTTAGTAAGTTTGATATGCCATTACAGATCATTTTAAATGCTCATAGTTACAGTAACGTATCTTTGTTAAAAATATCACTCTTATTTTTAACTAAATTTGTGTACAGTATACAAGAAAGAAATATATGATCACTTGAAAGTGACAAACTATCTGATTCTCTAAAGATCTATCTCATATAAGAATTAGAAGGCTGGATTATCTCATTAACCTTAAGACATGGCATGCTGTAATGATGTCTATAGTTTAGCATTACACAAAAATATACTCTTGAATACAAAATATATGTCATTATGATTAATATCACATATGTTTAAAAGTTATTTCAGAATAGGAGACTTGTTTGCTAGAAATGTAGCATTTAACTAAAGTACTGCATATCCAACTTCTATTATCCATGCACTCACTCAAGATCCAAACCAGTGCTTAAGTGTTTTATTCATCATCTTGTGGGAGCCGAGACAACTATATTAATTAACATAAAGTGGGAGAAACATATTTAATACTAATAGCAGATTGTTTTACAAATGGAGGCACAGAACAGATAACTATTTCTTTCATGCGATTTCTGGCATTTCTTCATCCATGTAACTGCCCTTCATTTCAGTAGCAATAAAGAGCAAAAGCCCTAGATATCAAAATGATAAATTTCTTTCACTTAGAATATCTTTCTCGCTCTCGAATCACTATACACTCACTAAAAGGGCATTATTTCCTAGAAATGTGACAGTTAAATTTTTTAAGCATCATGATACGGGTGTTGTAATGAACACCATGCTGTATTATCATGACTTCAATATGATCAAATGCTGCTTAGGCATCTGAGATTCCTGAAACAGAACTGAGAGGATCACAAGGATTAAAGACATATGAAATGTTAAATCTTTAATCATTTTTCACACATTTTATGGCTAGCCTATCCTTTCTCACAACTCAATGAAGTTGAGATGATGACAAGTGGAAAATAGTCAACTAATTAAATTTCAGCCTTTCAAAAAGGTCAAAATAGTATGGTATATTACTATACTTCACAGAATAAATGAAGCATGCAAATGCCAATACTTCATTCCAGTGACAAAAGCAGAAAAATATATGAGAGAAAATGGAGCAAAATTGTCTCATTGCTTCAAGGTGTGGCAGTCAAAACTTAGCTAGGATTTAAATTTCATAGTGAGTTATTTGCTCTAAAACACAAAAGGTTGCATTTGTTCTTATAACTATATCTTGAAAGTTACTTCTAGGTTGTACTTCTTGAATATATTTTGCTATAGACTATAAATGTGAGCCAAAATCTCCCTTAGCTACATGTTCCAAAAGCTTTCTTACACTGTCTTTAAGAATAATCTGAATTCCATCTTTTGTCCACTTAATGAACAATCACACTTTATCAGTATGGTCATAAGGGACAAAATCACCTACATAAATAACATCAAAAAATAATCCCCCAAATAGATTGTTTTGTATATATATAGTCACATATATATGATTTATATTATACACACATAATTATTAGTGTGTGATGTTTTTGATATTAAAAAACAAAATGCACTAGATATGAATGCACCTTTTATCCTTGCTGCTTTTCACGCTGTTCTCCAGCAACCTAAATGCCACCCATCTCCCACCCTTCAAGGCTCAGCTTTTGTCTCAATTTTACCTTAAAAAATAATATTCTAACGATTATTTCCTTTCTTTAAAATTCTCGGTTATAGTCAGTCTCAACAAAATTATATGTTATTAGTAATAAGATAATGCAAGTAAAGCACATATCACAGGGATTGGCACAGACCAGATGTCTTAGAAAACATGGCCTATTGGAAATAGGTTTTGAACCCTGACCTGCATTAGCTAAAAATGGCAATCTCACTCTTTCATAACTATATATTATCCATAATATTATTAACCCTCTCCACTGAACATCAGTTTTTACATGTATAGAATGATCAAAATGAAACCTATTTCAATGGGTTATTGAGGTGGTTATATTTGATAATGTTTAAGATGCTTAACACATTTGATACATAGTATTCAATAAAGATTTGTTTTCTTTCTACCATTTTTGTATAACTCCGCTGTCTATTTAATAATTGCAATTAGCTGAATTCTCTCAGGCTTCTAGATGTGTGGAGAATTCAGGAAAACTCCACGGTATTAATTCCTCACTATTGCTGGAACAAAATCCCACCAACTTGTTGGTTAAAACAACATAAATCCGTGATCTGCTGACTACAGTGACCAAGAACCTACAATTCTGTAGGTCAGAAGTCTGATACGGGTCTTGCTAGGCTAAGATCACGATTTTGGAAGTGTGCGGCTCCTTGCTGTGGGTTCTAGATTCAGTTGCTGTTACTTGTAATTATAGAAACAAAGCCTCTATTTTCTGGTCGCCTATGATCGATGGGTCAATCCTAGCTTTTAGAAGCCCCCTCATTTCTTGGTTTGTAGCCATCTTCATCCTCTTCAAACCCAGCAATGGCAGGTAGAAATCATCTTGAGTTTTAAGATCGTGTGTAATTAGATAAGGCCCATCTGGATAATCAGAGATAATCTCATTTCAAGGTTGATAACAATAACATATATGTAAATTTGCTTTGGCAGGTTTGGTAACATACTTACAGGTTTCAAGGAACAGGATTCAGACATCTTTGAGGATCTATTATTCCGCTATCTGTACTGTTTGTAGGGTTATGTCATTGGACCTGTCAGTTGGACACATTGTTTTCATACACGAACGCAATTCCACTATGCCGAGTGTGATAATTTGTAGTTAATTGCATTTAGGAATTCCCCAGGAGTGCTAATATCTTATCACATATGTGTTTATGCAACCTGTACCTGGCCTAGAGTTTTCCCCAACTGCTGCAATGGTCAAGTGTCCAGTGGGTATACATGTGGCTATATATTCCAAATTTAGTCAGAATGTTAACTTTATACTGACATAGGTGCTATAAAATAGCAGTATAAACTCATTATTTTTTAATATGAGTTTAATTTTTAATATAAGCATATGATTTTTAATGTGTATATACAGGCATGTATATGTACGTATGTATATTTACACACAGAGATACATATGGTTATTAGATACATATTGATGTGCATATCTATGTATGTATGCTAGAAGCAATGACATGCTAGTAACAATGAACATACCGTTTTGCTTTCTAAACATCATTTTCCAATAAAACAAACCATAATTTTCACAGATTGGAGTTATTTCAGGGCAGAAGAAATATAATGGAAGCTGGAACAGCTTACAATGTCAGAAAATAAAGAAGGGCTCAAAAAAGAAGGAAAAGATAAGATCTTGTTGAAAGAACACAGATGCCAACAATTTGAAGACTCTGCAAGTGGCCAAAGCTGAAAAAAGAAAATTGAATAGCAAGATAAATAATGATAGTACTGGACTTTAATCCATAAAAATATAAATATTCATGTCTATATTAACAAAATTGCTCATTAAATAAACATATGAGGATGACAGTCTATTCTTCCTTACAATATAATTCTAATTGATATATGTACAAGGTAAGAAAAAAGTACTGTTAGGCAAAAACAGTAATAATAAATCTTTAAGACATGTTCATTGATGGAAGCTGAAATTATATGGCAAATTTTGAGAATGAGGCTTTATAAATTCCAAATATTTCCCCTAAGTTATTTATCAACTACAAAGAGAAAGACAGTAAATTTAGAATGGAAAATCCTGGAAGAAGCTAGCTGAGCTAAGTTATCAAGGTTAACAACACCTAAAGTAAGATATATTTACATTATGAACCACTTGATATGAAACACCAAATAGGATACAACATTGTCTCTGTGGTATTCTTTTAAACAATATATCATAGCATTGCTATAAGGAGACATCATCAGACAAACCCAAATTGAGGAGCATTCTACAGAATAATTGATCAGGGATTTACAAGTATCAAGGTGATGAAAGACAAGAAAAGACTGAGGAAATGTTAGAGACTGGAGGATACTCAAGATAAATAGCAGCTATACATAATGTAGAGCCTGGATGGAATTCTGAATGGAAAAAGGACATGTGTAGATAAGCTGATGGAATTTTATTAGAAGCTAGAATTGCAAAATAGTTAATAGTATCTTACCAATCTTAATTTCTGGTTTTATGTAACCCTGGTTGTGGTTTCATAAAATGCTAACATAGGAAAAAAATAATAAAGAGGAAAGAAAATTCATTTCATAATTCTGGCAACTTTTTGCATGCCTTAATTTAAAACAAAAAGTTGAAATGGTGTAATCTAATAAGAGTTATTAGAACTATTCATGCACAGGCACAGATTACTACGCTGTAAGTGGTAATAATGCTAACATGGTTGAGCATATACTATTTAGCAATCATCAATTAATTTCATGAATTAATTTATGTAACACTCATGGTCACAGTATGAAATAAGTACTATTGTACCATCCACATTTTACATATGAAATAACTGAGGCACACAGAGAGTGAATTATTTAGCCCAAGAACTTTGAAACCAGGCAAACCCCAAGCTTTTATCTCCCATGCTGCATAGCCTCTTTCGTAGAAAGCTTAATAAAGGTGTAATTAAGCTGATATTTAGATTGAAAGTAGCATAATTAAATTATTAAATTTCGAGAAATGGAGTTAAGAAATAAGTCAGTATAACTTCACAGTAAATACCACATGCTATTTCTCAAAGAACATATTTTGAATTACAAATAATAAAAACGAAGAAAATAATGAGAAAATTTTCAGGTTAGTATCTATTTTATTATGATTCCTTCAGCTCTTATTTCTGTGCTTTAAAAAATATAAAATCAGGACCATTTTGATTTCTGTTTATTGTTCTTATCTCCAAAATTTTTGTTATGGGGCTTCCTGCCTGTTCTCTATTATTTTTTCCCTTCTCTTTTATCTATATTCCCTTAAAAGATCACTTGTCTATCTTGTGCTAGCTCCTCCTCTTATATTTGCCTTATTCCATTTTATACCTCACATAACTTGCTCTGGGTAGAAAGATAATATGTCTCAACACAGTACATTTTCTCACGGCAGAGCAGCTAAAAGAGTAAGCATTAATTTTCAACTTAAGTATCAATATAAATTTCACTTTAATATAAATCTGAAGTGTTCCAGTAAAATCTTTATTCTTGCAGCAGGTCTCTCTGATAACCCCATATTCATGATGACTTTAGGCAATGACAAACACCACACTGTGTCAAATTCTGACTCTCCCTCATTTCTTCCCTTTATCAGCCTCTCTCAAATAAAAGTGGCAAAACTCACTGCTGAGAACATTATAAAATTTGCATTGTACTTTCAGATGTAGAATAGTAATTCTCATGGATGAAAAAAAGAGTAGGAATTATCTTTCACTTTACTAGTTCAGAGATCATAAGTATTTCACATTGAACTTTTATACTAAATGAATGGAATATTTATATCAAGCCTGAAAATCAAAGTTCTTAGTACAGTTACAAAACAATAGGTGAGACTACACAAAACTATTCTTCACCTCTTCACTCAAGTGTTTTTGGGGAAAAAACACTTTTCTCCCATCTCCATTTGGATGAATGAATCAATGAGTATCTTAAACTCAATATGTTAAAAAAACATTCTCAGGGTGAGCTATTGTATTAGTCCATTCTCACACTGCCATAAAGACATCCATGAGACTGCATAAGTTATAAGGAAAAGAAGTTTAATTAACTCACTGTTCCACAGACTGTACAGGAGGCATGGCTGCAGTGGCCTCAGAAAACAATCATGGCAGAAAGTGAAGCAGAAGCAAACACATCTTACATGGCGGGAAGAGGAGCAGACAGAGTGAAGGGGGAAGTGATACACACTTTGAAACAACCAGATCTCATGAGAACTCTTACATAAGAGCAAAGGGGAAGCCTGTTCTCATAATTCAATCAGCTCCCACCAGCTCCCTCCTCTAACACTGAAGATTACAATTTGACATGAGATTTGGGTGAGGACGCAGAGCCAAACCATATAATTCCACCCTGGCCCCTCCCAAATCTCACTTTCTTCTCACATTTCAAAGCCAATCATGCCTTCCCAACAGTCCCCCAAGTCTTAACTTATTCCAGCATGAACTCAAAATACCAAGTCCAAAGTCTCATCTGAGACAGGGCAAGTTCCTTCCATCTGTGAGCTCATAAAATGAAAAACAATTTACTTCCGAGATACAGTGGGAATACAAGCATGGGTTTAATGCTCCCCTTCCAAATGGGAGAAGTTGGCGAACATAAAGGGGCTACAGGCCCCATCCAAATCCAAAACCCATCAGGGCAGTCATTAAATCTGAAAGCTCTGAAATAATATCCTTTGACTTCATGACTCACATCCAGGTCACACTGATGCAAGGGGTAGGATCCCAAGACCTTGGGCAGCTCCATCCCTGTGGCTCTACAGGGTACAGCCCCCACAGCTACTTTGGTGGGCTGGTGTTGAGTGCCCATGTCTTTTCCAGGTGCATGGTGCAAGCTGTTGGTGAATCTAGCATTCTGGGGTCTGGAGGACTGCAGTCCAGTAGGGACTCTGTGTGTGGGCTCCAACCCCACATTTCCCCTCTCCATTTCCTGAAGAAAGGTTCTCCATGAGGGCTCTGCCTCTGCAGTGGACTTCTGCCTAGACATTCAGTTATTTCCATACAACCTCTGAAATCTAAATGGAGGCTCCCAAGCCTAAGCTCTCTCCCTCTGCACACTCACAGGCTTGACACCACATGGAAGTCTTGGTGGCTCCAGTCTGGCACTCTCTGGAGCAGTGGCCTGAGATGTATTTAGGGCCCTTTTAGCCATGGTTGGAGGTGGACTGTCTGGGATGCAGAGCACCATGTCCTGAGGCAGCACAGAGCAGTGGAGTCCTGGATCTGGCCTTCAAAACCATTCTTACTTCCTAGGCCTCCAGGCCTGTGATGGGAGGGACTGCTAGGAAGGTCTCTGAAATGCCTTGGAGGTACTTTCTCCATTGTCTTCGTTATTAACATTTGGCTCCTCTTTACTTAGGCAGATTTCTGCAGTACACTTGAATTTCTCCCCTGAAAATGGGTTTTTCTTTTCTACCACATGGCCAGTCTGCAAATTTTCCAAACTTTTATGCTCTGCTTTCTTTTTAAATATAAGTTATAGTTTCAGGTCATTTCTTTTTTTATGAAAATGATCGTAGGCTTTTAGAAGCAGTCAGGCCACATCTTGAATGCTTTGCTGCTTAGAAATTTCTTCTGCCAGATTCCCTAAATCATCGTTCTCAAGTTTGAAGTACCTCAGATCTCTTGAGCAGAGGCACAATGCTTCCAGTCTTTGCTAATGCATAGCAAGAGTGACCTTTATTCCAGTTGCCAATAAGTCCCGTATGTCCATAAGGAGGCCTCCTTAGACTGGACTTCACTGTTCATATCACTATCAGCATTTTAGTCTCAACAATTTAACAATCTCTAGGAAGTTCCAACCTCCCTCCAACTTCATGTCTTCTTCTGATCCGTCCAAACTGTCCCAACCTCTGCTCATTACCCAGTTCCCAAGCTGCTTCCACATTTGCAGGTATCTTTATAGCAGTGCCCCACTGCTCAGTACCAATTTTCTGTATTAGCCTTTTCTCACACTGCTATAAATACATACCTGAGACTGGGTAACTTATAAAGAAAAGAGGTTTAATGCACTCACAGTTCCACAGGCTGTGCAGGAGGCATAGCTGGGGTGGCCTCAGGAAACTTATAATCATGGTGGAAGGTAAAGAGGAAGTAAACACATCTCACATGGTGGAAGCAGGAGCAAGAGATTGAAGGGGGACGGGGGTTGCTGCTCACTTTGAAACAACCACATGTCATGATAACTCTATCACGAGAGCAGCAAGGGGGAAGTTTTCCACCAGGATTCAATAACCTTCTTCCGGGCCCTTCCTCTAACACTGAAGATTAGAATTCAGCATGAGATTTGGATGGGGATACAGAGCCAAACCGTATTAGCTACATTTGCTTCTCCAGGTTTAAGGGTATTCCCACGGTGTTCCACCGTCCTTTATTGGCTTCTCTTTCACTTCGCCATACATTTGAAAATAGCCTCTTCATTAAGCATCCTTCATCTGCTCTTTTGACGTACTGTGTCTATCCCGGTGGATCCTTTTTTCGATGCAATGAACAGTTTTCCTGTATAAAGTTCTTATAACTTGAAAGATAAATTGCTAGCAACAATTAGAAAAAACTCTCATTCACTGCTAATTCAATACCACTGCCTTTCCAGTTTTTAGTAAATGAGTTTACCACCTAAATCACATCTTAAATATAAACCATTGAACAGGACCAAATTTTATTCATTCACTTCCGCTGACCTCTATTTTAATAGGGGAAGTACTTCTCATCAAAGGTCAATATTTCCATGTATGCTTTGGATCCCAAAATTCCCACTTTCTTAGAAATGTTAATGCTTGGCTGAATACAGTGGCTCATTCCTGTAATCTCAGCACTTTGGGAGGCTAAGACGTGGATCACTTGAGGCCAGGAGTTCGAGACCAACCTGGCCAACATGTCAAAACTCCATCTCGACTAAAAATACAAAAATTAGCCAGGCATGGTGGTACATACCTGCAGTCCCAGCTACTCGGAGGCTGAGCCAGGAGAATCACCTAAACCTGGGAAGCAGAGGTTGCAGTGAACCAATATTGTGTCACTGCACTCCAGCCTGGGTGACAGAGAGATACTATGTATCAAGAAAAAAAAGTTAATGCTTGATTAGCTATTTTTAATCCAATTTCTTCCTGTCAATATTTTTCAGCATTTAATTACATAATATTTTTGCTCCTATCTTAAAATAATTCCTGAACTTCATATCTCAGACTACCTTTTTTTAAAAATAGTCATTATTCTTGAAAGCGCAACAGAATGTCATTTTTCTTCATCTCTGCGTTTCCCACTCACTCAGATCCAATTGGTGTGAACTAGGCCAATGTGCACATTTGCAAGGCAATACAGGTTATAGCTTCCTTTTACTTAGAACAGATTTCGTATAACCCATTTTGCTAAAGATTTTATTTTGTCCTATTCTCCCAACAAAGCTTACTTATTCTACTATGCACACTGATTTCTAGGTACATTGAACGGAGACTCCATTCATTGCTTTAAGATTTTACCCCATATATACACTGGACTAGGATTACACATTTTCTGATACGTTCTGTTAAGAAGTGCCTCACCTTTTTTTTCTGTCATTTTCTTTTGACATATATTTTCTTTTCTGAATACATTTGAAGTCAAGGAAACAGTATCATAGAAACAAGTAAAATCTGAAATTGTATGTGTTGGTTCAGTGTAACAGCAGTGCATCTATAACTTTATTAATGCAATTTAATTTTCAGTGGATTAATTTTTTCAAGCAAATTAACAACTATACTTGATATTGATATATTTATAATCAATGGAAGAAGCATCCCAAAAAGGGCAAATGCTATATGGGCTCAGTGAAACTGGGTGAAAATTTCCTGGATAACAGAGATTACAAAAAGTATTTAAAATGAGAACAAGTAGAATTAAAGGTCAATGTTACTACAACACTGCTTATTAAATGAAAATCTTTGAACATAAATGTTTACAAATCTCAATTATTGGCACATTTTCCAAAATAAGAACTAAACATATTTCAATAACAGAAGGATAGTAGAAATCAGTGTTTAACAAAATAGAAATTCACTTTTAAAATATTTTATTAAAAAGTCAATATACAGTAAACATAATATATTATTTTAATATCCTTCATATGTTCTTGAGTGCCTCCTATTATATAATACCAAAGATCTGAAAAAGATATTGATAAATCATAATAACTTTTATTAGGGAATGATTTTCAATTACATATCTCTTTCTTTAGAAATTACATACCACAGGTGAAAACAATGTTTCTTAGGTACAATTTTACTGAGTGATATATGAGAGGTGTTTTATGGTTGATAATGCAAATGAATCATTAAAAGCAACCCAAGAATAAGTCAAAAAACACAAGAAAAGATAAATGTGTATCTTATATTGTGAGACAGAACTGGGATAGTGTGGAATGTGGCTTAGGATAGAGCAGATTATGAATAACATAACTTTCAGTTATGTACCACGCACTGTCCTGTTTGTAGCACACACATTATCACATTTATAAGTCTGTAAAGAAAGCCTATTAATTTTATGGCAAGAGAGCAGCTGTGGGAGAAGTGAAGACATAGGCATAGAGACTTGTGCAGGGACAGCTGCCTTTTGGGTCTGAAAGAATCTGGTGAAACTGAAAAAAGTTTCTTCTATCCAACTTTCTCCATTCTCTAAGTAATTACCATATAGCTGCTATGTAGTAGGTTCTTTGCTAGCTGCTCAGATGTATTGGTAAGTAAGAGAGACATGCTTCCTTTTCTGATGTATTATGCATGAAGCAAACACAAAGCAAACAGCTAAAACACTTTACAAATTGGGAAAATGGTTGAAATAAACATATTTCTTACAGTATAGCAGAATATAATTCTCAATAGTTCTCTCAAATAAAACAACTAAAATGATAGGCACAAACATACCTAGATACTTGGTAAACACTCTGATGAAGTGCATTGAAAGAAACCCAGAAGTTAATTGAGAATAAGAATCTTGCTTTTTATTAAAAAGTAAGTTTTAAAGATGGCTTTACCTATTTTTTTTTCTGTACTCTGGGATCATAAGCTTCTGAACTGGCAGTTGAACATCCCAGACAAGGTGGAAAACCTAAAGAACCCCTTTATGAGACTTAGTAATCCAAACTTAGAATCTTACAACTTCAGGGTAGGACTCAACAAGAAATAAGAAGCATTGAGGTGGACACAGAAATGAATCTCAACTACGTCAACTTTGGCAAAGTAAATAAAAATCTCTTTTGCAACTTCAAAATTTTAAAGTGGCTCTAACATTGCTTTTTTTTTCTTTCTATCCCAACATGTTACCTGTGTTCTCTGAAAAACATCAAATATCAAAGCAGGAATTAAATTTAAAGTCATCCTGGCTATTAGTGGCTCCAGGCAGGAAACAGAAGCAAATGCAAATCCTGTCTGGAGAAACTTAAATCAAGAAATACCAAAAAAAGTGACCACAGATAAATTTATATTAAAATCAAATACCCCACAGGCAAAAATGACACAAATAAATTAGCCACTATTAAGGGAGAACCAATGTAAATAATAGACAGTGGGTAAAGTCAAAAATTATTTCAAATATTGGAACTATCAAACATAATTTTAGAAAACAAATCTGTTTAATAAATTCAAATAAAAAAAGAAAAATTTGAATATATTTGCAGGGAACATAAAAGTATGAAAAATTACTGAGAAGCCATTTTTGGATCTGGCATTTAAGAAGCTTGGGAATCAAAAATATCCTAATAGCAGGTAAAAACCTGAACAAACTAAAAAACAACAAATATAAGATCTATAAGAAAAGTGGAATAATGGAACATACCTCTGTTCCCCAAATTAGAGAGATCAGCAGGAGAATAATAAGAATCACAACTTACTGGAACAGAAGCACACAAGTTAAAACTTCTGCAGGAACCACTGTCTGCATAGGGAAGTCTGAACTGTAATTGATGAATTGCTGGAGGCTCCCTGTGGTCAAGTACGAGAAATAAAATCTCCAGAAGGACCCAGTCATGTTAGGGGTCATACTTTCCTTAGTTTTACCTCCTGGAATTTTATTTGATTCTCACAGTGAGTATCAGAGAAAAACTTTAATGCTTCTAGCAGGAGGAGGATAAAAGAACCATTTTGAAATATAGCAGAGAAATGTATCCTTTTTAATCAAGTATTCCTTCAGGAGAAACTATTTAACCAGAATCCAAGCTACTGGAGTTTTATCAGAGCCTAAGTGACATGGGGAAAAGATAATACCCAACTCCAGCCCACTTTAGCTATTCTGTCCTATTTAAGGAAGGAGTCGGACTAGAGGTGTCACGTTTTTCAAGGTCTATTTACGGCTGTTTTTTATTCCTGGAACATCATGTCCAGTTTTGTTTTTTTTCTTGGTAATTTAAGAAAAAAATTACAAGATGTACTAAAAGGCATAAAAACACAATTTGAGGACACAGACCAAGCAATAGAATCAGACATGGCAGGGATGTTCAACTTAGATTGGGAATTCAAAACAATTATGATAAATATGCTAATGATTCCAACAGATAAACTAGACAGCATTCAAGAACATATGGGCAATATAAGCAGAGAAAGAAAAATTCTAAGAACCAAAAATAAATGCTAGAGCTCAAAAGCACTGTAATAGGAATATCTTCACTGGGCTTATTAGTAGACATGGCACAGCAGAGGAAAAAATCTGTGAGCTTGTGGATATCAAATGGAAACCTCTAAAACTAAAAAGCGAACAGAAAAAAATACTAAAAAGAGGAAAATAATGTAAGAATATTCAAGGACTTTGAGGCAACTACAAAAGGTATCATGTATGTGTAATGAGAACACTATAAAGAGAAAGAAATTGAAGAAATATTTGAAACAATAATTGAGAATTTTTACAAGTTAAAGTCAGATACAAAACTACACAACCAGGAAGGTTAGAGAACTTCAAGTAAGACAAATATCTAGTCATTTATCATTTTCAAACTACAGAAACACAACTGTAAAAATGAATCAGTGGGAGCTAAAAAAAAAAAAGGTTAAACAAAGAAAAAAATATAAAATTCATATACTAAAAAAGAAACGAAAACCATATAAAATGCTCAATTAATAACACAAAAGGAAGAAAAGAGTATAAAACAAAAATAGAAACAAAAACTAAGGCAATAAATAGAAAATATGAGCAAACATGTTAGATATTAATCTGACTGCATCAGTACTCACTTTGAACATCAATATATTTTTTTTTGTTTAAGAAAAGTGTATCACTCTGTTACCCAGGCTGAAGTGCAGTGACACACTCATAGCTCACTGAGGCCTTGAACTCCTGAGCTTAAGTGAGCCTTCTGCCTCAGCGTCCTGAGTAGCGAGGACTCAGGTTCATGCCAAAACACCTAGCTGAGATTTCAGGTGTGAACCATGAAAATCAATAGTTAAATGCAGCTATTAAAAGACAATATCAGAGTGGGTCAAAAAACAAGACCCAACTGTATGTTGTCAACAAGAAACCTACTTTAAATATAAAGACACGTGTAGATTATAAAAACTATCTAAATTGGAAAAGAGAAAATCCTATTATTTGTTCACTAATGATATAATTTCATATCAGAAAACTCTAAAGACTCCTCTGAAAGATTCCTAGTTTTGATAAATGACCTCAGTAAAGTTTCAGAATACAAAATCCAGCTACAAATTGGTAGAAGTTTTATACATCAATAACTATAAAACTGAGAACCAAATTAAGAACTCAATCCCATTTCAATACCTACAAAAACAAACATAAAATACCTAGGAATACACTTTAATCAAGGAGATGAAATGTCTCTACAAGAAGAACTACAAAACACTGAGAAAAGACACAAACATGGAGATAAAACATCCCATGCTCATGGATCAAAAGAATCAGTATAATTCAAATGACCATACTGCCCAAAAGGATCAATAAAATCAAGGAAATTCCTGTAAATTACCAAGGTCATTTTTACAAAATTAGACAAAAGCAATCCTAAAATTCATATGGAGCCACAGAATATCCTGAATAGCCAAAGCAATCCTAAGCAAAAAGAATAAAGCTGGAGGTATCACATTACCTGACAACAAATCATACAACAAGGCTCTAATAACCACACAGCATGGTACTGGTATAAAAACATACATATATCAGTGGAACAGAATAAAGGACCCCAAAATAAAGCCACACACCTAAAAGCAACCAAACTTTGACCAAGCTGACAAAAATATACACCAGGGAGGCCAGGAGCCGTGGCTCACGCCTATAATCCCAGCACTTCGGGAGACCGAGACTGGCGGATCACAAGGTCAGAAGTTTGAGATCATCCTGGCTAATACAGTGAAATCCCATCTCTACTAAAAATACAAAAAATTAGCCGGGTGTGGTGGCAGGCGCCTGTAATCCCAGCTCCTCGGGAGGCTGAGGCAGCAGAATCTCATATACCTGGGAGGTGGAGGTTGCAGTGAGCTGAGATCGTGCGACTGCACTCCAGCCTGGGCAACAGAGTGAGACTCCATCTCAAAAAAAAAATATATATATATATATATATATATATACACACACACTCACACACACACACACACACACCAGGGAGAGGATACCCTATTCAATAAATGGTGCTGGAAAAATTGGATAGCCATAATGCAGAAAAATAAACCTGTACTCATCTTTCTCATGATATACAAAAACTAACACAAGAGGAATACAGTACTGAAATGTAAGACCTAAAACTATAAAATTATAAAACAAAACTTGGAAAAACTCTTCTGGGCATTGGTCTAGGCAAAGAATTTATGACTATGTCCTCAAAAGTAAGCACAATAGAAACAAAAATAGACAAATTGAACTTAATTAAACTAAAAAGCTTCTTCACAACAAAATAAATAATTAATAGAGTAACATGAGAACCTACAGTATGGGAGAAAATATTCACAAATTATGCATGTAACAAGGGGCTAATATTCAGAATCCACAAGAAACTCAAAGAACCCAACAAGAAAAAAAAATTAGAAGGGAGACTAAAAACTTGAACAGACATTTCTCAAAAGAATACATATAAGCAGACAAAGAACACATGAGAAAATGCTCAGCATCACTAATCATCAGATAAATTCACATTAAAACACAATTAGATACATCTTACACCAGTAAGAATGACTGTTACTAAAAACATGATATCATATTTTATTTATCCCCTCTTCCACTGATAGAAATTTGCATATGCATATACATGTATATACACATATATAAACACACACATATACATAGGTATATATATGTATACACATGGAATATTACTCAAGCACAAAAGAAAATAAAATCATGTCTTTTGCAGCAACATGATGGAACTGGAGACCATTATTGTAAGTGAAATGACTGGGAAACAGAAAGTTAGAAACTACATGTTCTCAATTATAAGTGGGAGCTAAGAAATGAATACACAGTGATAAAAAGTGAAATAATAGATGTTGGAGATTACAAAAGAAAGAGGGGTGAGAGTAGGTGAAGAATACAATACTACCTTTTTTTTACAATGTACACTATTTGGGTGATGGCTACACTGAGGGCCCAGAATTCAACACTATGCAATATATCTGTGTAATACAACTGTATTTATATCACATAAATCTGTAAAATATTTTTAAGAACTAAACTGATGGAGAAAGATATAGCATGCTTATACTAATCAAAAGAAAGCAAGAATAGCTATATTAATTTCAGACAGAGGAGTCTTCAGAGACAGAAGTTATTAGGCTGTTTATTCTGTTGGTAATTTCATTTGATTTGTAGAAGCTCTTTGGTTTAATTAGGTCCCATTTGTCAATTTTGTGTTGGTTGTGATTGTTTTGGGGGACATAGCCATAAATTATTTCTCAAAGCTGTTGTTGAGAAGGTATTTCCTAGGTTTTTCTTCTAGGATTTTTGTAGTCTGAGGTATGATATTAAAGTTTTTAATACATCTTGGGATAAAGATGGGATAAAGAAAATATGATATCATATTTGGATTGATTCCATGAATGCTCTCGTGAATGCTGCTGTGATGAACATATGAGTGCAGGTGCCTTTTGGATACAATGATTTCTTTTCCTTTGGGTAGATACCGAATAGCAAGATTGCTGGATCAAATGGTAGTTCTATTTTTAGCTTTTTGAATTCTTGTATATGGTGACAGACAGGGGTCCAGTTTCATTCTCTGCATATGGCTAGTCAGTTATCTCAGTACCATTTATTAAATAAAATGTCCTCTCATTACTGCTTATTTTTGTTAATTTTATTGAAGATCAGATGGTTGTAAGTGTGTGAGTTTATTTCTCATTTCTTTATTCTATCCCATTGGCCTATATGTCTGTTTTTTGTGCAAGGACCATGCTGCTATAGTTTCTGTAGCTTTATAGTATAGGTTGAAGTTGGGTCACGTGATGCCTCCGGCTTTGTTGTTCCTGCTTAGGGCCGTATGGCCAATTTAACAATATTGATTCTTCCAACCTATAAGCGTGGAATATTTTTCCATTTATTTGTGTCATTTCTGATTACTTTCAGCAGTGTTTTATAATTCTCCTCATAGAGATTTTTCACCCTTTTGGTGAGATGAATTCCTAGGTACTTCATTTGTGTGTGTGTTGTTATTGTAAACGGGATTTTGTTCTTGATTTGTTTCTTAGCTAGAACATTATTTTGGTGTTTAGAAATGCTACCGATTTTTGTATATTGATTTTGTATCCTTAAACTTTACTAAACTCATTTACTAGTTCCAGGATCCTTTTGGTGGCGTCTTTAGGGTTTTGTGCATATAGAATCATATCATTAGCAAAGAAAGATAGTTTAATTCTTATTTTTCTGTTTGAATGCCTTTTATTTCTTTGTCTTGACTGACTGTTCTGGCTGGGACTTCCAGTACTATTTTTAATAGTAGTAGTAAGAATGAGCATTCTTGTCTTGTTCCAGTTGTCTAATGGCTCTAGCTTTTGCCTATTCAGCAGGATGTTGGCTATGGGTTTGTCCTAAAAGGCTCTTATCATTTAGAGATATGTTCTCTCAATGTCTAGTCAGCTAAAGGTTTTAATCTTGAAGGAATGTTGAATTTTCTCTAAGGTTTTTTGTTTGTGTCTATTGAGATAATCACTGTTTTTTCTTTTTATTCTGTTTATGTGGTGAATGCCACTTACTGATTTGCATATGTTGAACCAAACTTGCATCCCAGGAATAAAGCCTACTTGATGGTGAATTAATTTTTGAGGTGCTGCTGGATTTGGTGTTCTAGGATTTTGCTGAGAAATTTTGTATCCATGTTCACCAGGGGTATTAATCTGAAAATTTTCTTTTTTCATTGAGCCTCTGCCAGATTTTGGTATCAGGAAGATACTGGATGCACAAAATGGGTTAGAGGGAATCCCATTTTCTTTTTCTTTCTTTCTTTTTTATTTATTTATTTTTTTGGAGTGGTTGTGGTAGGATTCGTATCAGTTCTTCATTGTATGCCTCTAGAATTTGGCTGGGAACCCATCTAGTCCAGGGCTTTATTTGGTTGGTAGGGCTTTCTTATTACTGATTCAATTTCTGAACTTGTTATTGGTATGTTGATGTTTTCCGTTTCCTTATGGTTCCATCTTGGGAGGTTGTGTGTTTTTAGGAATTTACCCACTTCCTCTAGATTTTCTAATTTGTGTCCATAGAAGTGTTCATAATAGTCTCTGAGGATATTGTATTTCTGTGGGATCATTGCAATATCATCTTTGTCATTTCTGATTGCACTTATTTGGCTCTTCTCTCTTTTATTTATCCAGCTAGCAGTCAACCAACCTTGCTTATTCTTTTAAAGAGTTGTCTCCTGGTTTCATTTACATTACTGATGGGCTTTTGCATGTTAATTTTGTTCAGTTAAGCAAATTAACAAGCCAAAATAAAAAAATTAAAAATGTGCAAAGTACATACACAGACACTTCTCAAAAAAAGACATACAAGCCACCAATAATTCTAAAGTTTATATGGAAAGATAAAAAATCCAAATAACCATGTAAATATGGTCAATTGATCTTGATAAAGGAGCAATGACAATTCAATGAAACAAATGCAGTCTTTTCAACAAATGGTGCTAGAACAACTAGACATCCACAAGCCAACAAAAAGAAGAATCTAGATACAGATGATATGTACCCTTTACAAAATCTTATTTAAAATGGATCACAGACCTAAATGTAAAATGCAAAACTATGAAACACCTAGAAGATAACACAGCAGAAAATATACATGATTTTTGGCTTGATACTGACATTTTAGATACAACAACAAAGGCAAAATTTTAAAAAGAACAAATTAATAAACTGGTCTTAATTAAAGTTAAAAATGTCTGCTCTGTGAAAGACAATGTCAAGAGAATGCAAAGACAAACCTTGAACTGGAAGAAAGTATTGGCAAAAGACATATCTGATAAACAAGTGTTAACCAAAATATGCAATGAGTTCTTAAAACTCAACTATAAGAAAACAAACGCCGTAATTAAAAATGGGCCAAAGAATTTAGGAAACACTTCACCAAAGAAGATATACAGATGTCAAATACCCTATGAGAAGATGCTCCACATCATATATAATCAGGGAAATGCAAATTAAAACAAGGTGACACTACACACATATTAGAATGGCCAGAATCCATAACATTGATAACATCAAATGCTAGTGAGAGAAATTCTCATTCATTATTGGTGAGAATATAGAAAGGTACAGCTGGTTTGGAAGATAGTTTGGCAGGGTTTTTTTTTTTTTTTTTTCCAAAACAAAACATGATATTATTACATCGTCTAGCAACTGTGCCTCTTGGTATTCACCCCTAAAAGTTAAAAACATATGTTCACAAAAACTCTACACAAAGATGATAACAGCAGTTTTACACACAATTACCAAAGGTTGGAAGCAACAGTAGATAAATTGATAAATAATCTGTGATACAACTAAATAATAAAAAGGTGTTTAGGACTGAAACCAATTAGCTATCAATCCATGAAAAAATAAAAAACATAGATGAAACTTACTTGCATGTTACTAAATGAGGAAAAGGCAGTCTGAAAATGCTATATGCTGTGTGGCTTCAACTATATGACATTCTGGAAAAGGCAAAACTGTGAAGAGAGTAACAAGGTAAGTGGCTGTTCAGGGGAGGAGGGAGGGAAGAATAAATAGATGGAGCATTGAGGAGGTTTGATGTAGTTACACTAATCTGTATAATTCTTTAATGGTATATATATATATGTATAATATATATGTCATTATATATTTGTCTAAATCTGTACAATGTACAACACTGAGAATGAACTTTAATGTAAATTATGGACTTTTAGTGACAAAGACATGTCAAGGTAAGTTCATCAGTTATAACAAATGTATCACTCTGTGGGGGAATGTTGATAATGGGAGAGGCTATGCTTGTGTATAGATTGTTGGTATATGTGAAATCTCTGTACTTCTCAATTTTGGTGTGAACCTAAAACTGCTCTAAATATAGTCTATTTTTATATTACAAAGAATTTGTTTAAAATAACCAGGTAGATAGTTTAGAAACAGTAATAGACATTGCAATCATTGAGTTCATAGTAATTCAAATTAAAAAAATGTGGATAAGATTAAAGATGAATAAATGTTAGAAGTGATTTTCCACAGCATGGCCTACGGAGGCAAAAAAAAAATAAAAAGACTTAATGTCTGAAAGATAGTTTAAGTGATATGAAGTAATATATGAGAAAATCTTCAGTCTCTTCATGATTATTGTAAGAGAGAATGAGAGAATTGTTCAGAGGAAAATATTGTTGTGACAGTTCTATAGAATTACAAAGGATGACAACCCAGAAATTCAAGAAAAGCAACAAATCTCAATTAGATTAAATTAAACAGACAACCCTCTGGGCACAGTGGCTCACGCCTGTAATCCCAGCACTTTGGGAGGCAAAGGCAAGTGGATCATCTGAGGTAGGGAGTTCCAGATCAGCCTGGCTAACATGGTGAAACCTTGTCTCTACTAAAATTACAAAATTAGCTGGGTGTGGTGGCATGTGCCTGTAATCCCATCTACTTGGGAGGCTGAGGCAGGAAAATAATTTAAACTTGAAAGGTGGAGGTTGCTGTGAGCCGAAACTGCACCATTGCACTCCAGCATGGGTGACAGAGTGAGACTCCATCCCCCCAAAAAATAAATAAATAAAAATTAAATTAAATTAGACATACATCAGCACATAGGCATATAATAGAAAACATAAAATGTGTTATAGGTCTCAATAGAATCACAAAATAAAGATAAAAATTTTATATTTACAAAAAATGCCCTCAATAACTATTCATGTGAAATTAGTTTATCAACAGGCTGAGAGAATATATTTTTAAATTATATGTCAACCTGCTATCCTGAATCCTTAGTAAATTCTACTTGTAGTGTTTGGGAAGTAACCCTTGTGCAATTTTTTTTCAATGACTCTTGGCTCAACTTCTAGAGTAGAAGTTACAAACCAGAGTATTAGGGTCAAATCTGAACGTTAGCCAAATGTGTTTGTAAATTTATTGGAGCATAGCCACAAATATTGATTTAAATATTTTTACGGCTATTTTTGTGTGAGAATTGAGTAGCTGCAATGGAGACTGTGTGGCTAATAAAGCCTAAAATACTAGTGGCCCCTTTATAAAAGAAGTTTGCTTACCTCTTCTCCAAAAGAGTTTCATTTTCCTTTGTTGTAGCTAAACTCGTTATTAGGTAATATTCTTTCTCCCTGGAAACAACATGACATTCTCAGCCCACTTCTTGTTTATAGAATACTGAAAACCAAGGTTTATTTGAAGACTAGCGTGGTCACAGGATTTATCATTCTAGACTGAAAATGTCTTTGGCAGGATGACTATGTGCTTAAAAAAATATTAGTAGAGGAGTTTCACATCTAGTTACGAAAAAAATAGGTCAAAGGGAGTCCAATAACTAAAAAAGGAAGTTTTGATTTAGGTAATATTTAAAATAGCCTTAGAACATAAAACTTTATTTACAGAACTAATGAAGGAAATAAACAAGCTGACAATCATATCAAAATAAATCATCAGAATTTTACCTCTTTATATTACAGAATATTTGAATAATATGATTAATATACATCACCTAATAAACAAATATAGAATGCTACACCCAAAA
Source organism: Pongo pygmaeus (assembly GCF_028885625.2). NCBI lineage: Eukaryota > Metazoa > Chordata > Mammalia > Primates > Hominidae > Pongo > Pongo pygmaeus. The sequence goes on along the minus strand of NC_085930.1, from coordinate 11,566,893 downwards.
ATAATAGAGCACACAGTCCTTAAACCCATAGCAGATTAACTGATAATCAAATCAATTATTATGAAAATGTTTAATAGAAAATACACATATTTGGAATTTTTGAATCACTTGCCCAAGTAATCATTATATAAAAAAAGATATAAGAAAACACTTCTAAGAATCTTAAGCACACCATTCCAGAATAGACTGACACATGGCTCTAAATAGAATAAAGCTTGTTTTTTAAAAAAAGTGTTGATTTCATTTTTGTAAAATGCTGTAGACTAAAGACTCAGGGGAAACCCATACTAACTTCAAGGGAGTTGTACCAACAAAAGCACCACCTACCCTAAAGAGAACAGAAACTATAAAACCACAAAAGGGAATAAAAACAAAAAAATGCACAAAAACTGTAAAGACACAAAAACAAGCCTCTGGAAAATTTAATTTTTTAGAAAAGAAGCAAGATAAAAATGCTACACCGATGAAAACAGAAACCATTTCTTATGTAAAAGATTGATACCTCAGAGCTAGACCCAAGAACCCAGATGACGGGTCTCACAAGTAGAGGAAAAAAAAAAATAATTAGAATACCACTCTCAGATTGCAGAAAGAGGTGCTAGTCAAAAACTCCTTTAAGCCCCCAGAATCAGGGAGGAGTTGTCAATTGTGCTTGAAGGGATTTAAAAATTGCTATGAATTAGTGACTTCTAGATATATTTTATTATTTCCATTTTTGATTGGCAGGATGTATTGCTGTTGTCTTGCATGGTGTCTTGACTGTGTAATAAGTTTGAGGGAGAATTATACTTTATTTTTTTCAGTGGCAGGTCTTTTGAAGAGGAGAAACTGCATCGCAAGTGTCTTCCAACATCTAGACCAAATGCAGATGAAGAGAGAATAGATTTTAAGCCAAATATTATAACTGGAGAAAACTTTTGGTAATTTTGGCATCAAAGTAGAGCTATTTTAATGTAAGAAGCACTGAGAATATGTTGTGACTTAAAATTATTTGTAACTCCTCCCATCAAAATGTGGAGTCTGTTTTCCCAGAATTTAAATCTAAGCTGGATGTGTGACTTGCTTGACTAATAAAATGAAGTGGACATGATTCTGTCTCTGATCTAAGGCTCAGCCTTGAGAAGCCTTACAGTTCTTGCCCTCACATGAACAAGCCTGAACTTCAACCTTGCAAGACCTTAGGGAGGAAAAGGTCCAGCCATCTCGGTCATCCTTGCTGAGCCCCCAGACATTTGTTTGCTCCTAGCAAACATTATACAAAGAGAAGATTAATCGTTCTGGCTAAACCCAGCCTAAATTTCTAATCTAAAGAATCATGAGTTAATAAATGATTATTGTTTTAACTACCAAGTTATGGGGTAATTTGTTCCCCTGTAATAGATAACTGATACATTTTTAACAACATTTTCCATAATATAGAAAAACTAAAAATAACCTGGTATTTTCAGTAGAAAATTGATGATCAAGACAAAGTTGGATTGTTACTAAACAATGGGAGTGAGGAGTTTCTCTAGAATGCCAAAGATATCCTGGGGCACTTCTCAGTGCCGTCCTGCCCTGTGATTAACAAAGTAAAATAACAGCAACCTAATATAAGCAGATCTGAGAGTGACCCACATACTTCAGGGATGAAGTTTTGGTGAGCTCACCCCAGAAGGCATCAACCAAGCCAGGATGATTGCTGAGCATAAGAAGAATCTAGAACGAGTAAAAGAAAGTAGTTATAAACATTAGTTGTAACCATGTGACCACCTACTATACATATTTTTTTGAATTTTATATACATGTATAAAGATTTTTTAATTTTAGATAATTTCTATGAAGTCTGTAAAATATAATATATGTTTATATATTTTGTTATGTTATATATTAATACATGATGCTAATTGTAATATTTTTCACATAAATATGTGTTTAGGAAAGGGAGGATAGTGTATCAGTGACAACATGTTATTGCAGAAAGTAAGTAAATCAGAAACAAATACATACAGTACAATTCAATTTATGTAATTTCAAAAGCAGATAAACTAAAACAATATACAACTGAGAGATAAATACAAAAATCGTTAGACTTTTAAGAAAGAATAAGAATGCTTATTAAAATTGGGATAATACTATTAATAATTATAATAATATCATACTATAAACAGTGTTTATTAAGCCAGGAGTGTTCTAAGGACTGTTTAACATAATTACCTAATTGCTACATTAATTCTACGAGTAAGTTATTAACATATGTAATTTTAACAGCTATCCTATTAGTTACTCTTATGATCCACGTGTTACTTATTATTATCACATTAATATTCACATGTATCAGTCGGGATTTGATCATCAGCAAGTAGAACTACCAGCAGCCTTATGTAGACTGCTTAATTAGCTCTTATAATTGGATAAGTTCACATTTCTATGACAAAACCTTTATTGTATATATAAACAATGTATAAGAAATTACATTACCATCTAAATATATTATAATTTTACAGCTATATTGTGATGGTTAATATTAAGTGTGAACTTGGATTGAAGGATGCAAAGGATTGTTTCTGGGTCTATCTGTGAGGGTGTTGCCAAAGGATATTAAAATTTGGATCAGTGGACTGGGAGAGGAAGACTCACCCTCAATGTGGGTGGGCACCATCCAGTCCGCTGCCAGAGCGGCTAGAAAAAGCAGGTGAACAAGGTGGAAAAAGCTGGCTTGCTGAGTCTTCCAGCCTTCATCTTTCTCCTGTGTTGGATACTTCCTGCCCTTGAACAACAGACTGCAGGTTTTTCACCCTTTAGACTCTTGGACTTCACCAGTGGTTTGCGAGGGGCTCTCGGGCCTTTGGCCACAGACTGAAGCCTGCAGTGTTGGCTTCCCTACAGTGTTGGCTTTGGGACTTCAACTGACCCACTCTGCCTTCCTTGCTCCTCAGCTTGCAGATGGCCTATCGTGGGACTTTACATTGTGATCATGTGAGTCAATTATCCTTAATAAACTTCCTTTCATATATACATACATCCCATTAGTTCTGTCCTCTGGAAAACCCTGATAAGTACATACAAATATATGTATATGAATGAAAAACAAAAAAATGTTATGTATGTATTTATATCAAAACTAGGAAGAACTGTGTATATCAAGTGGTCACATGGTTGCAACTAGTATTTAAAACTGCTTTCTTCAAGTTTATAGTCTTTTTTTTCAGTGGGTATCTTCGATTGTTTATTTTTTTCATGGGGTAAGCTCATTCCAAACCTTATTCTTAAAGTGCGTGGGTTACTAGTAGATTTGCCTGTATTGACTTGTAATTTTACCTTTTTAATTATAGCACAAGAACAGTACTAAGGGATGCCCCAGGGGATCTTTTGCACTTCAGAGATACTCCTTCTCACTCCCACCATGGAGTAGCAATCTGATTTTCCCCTGGTCATCAAAATCATTCAAACCAGCAAATACAGCAAGCCACTTTTTTGGCTGTTGATTTACCAGCGTAAGGAGCCAGCTGTCAAGATTGTGAATAACCCTTGGCAAGATGAAAATGTAGCTGATGATGCTTGTCAGTGTTTCAGAAGTTTGTCTTGGAATGGACTAAATGGGACTATGAGTGCAGCCTAGTGTGACCTCAGCCAGATGAGAAATCAAATGGGAATCACAGCCAGATATCAGGGGAATACATGAAAAACGGAATAGGATTGAGCCATCCAGGAGGACTCCGGGCTCAGATCAAGATAAAAGAGTGTAGTCCATGTGTTCAACAGCTGCAGTTTTCAAGGGCAGAGACTCATGAGCAATAGATGGCCAATGAAAACCTTCATCTGAGAGTCACCCAAGGGCCCAAGGAGTAGCACAAACTCATTGTGAATATTCCAGACTCCACTCCCTTTGTCAGGAAGATATAATGAACACTTTTCATCTGAGAAAGAAAAAAGATGAAAATGTTAATATCAAGAAAGACTGAGTAGCTACCTTAAAATCACTACTGTAATCTGAACAGAAACTGCCAAAATTAGAAGCAACTGCTAGATAATGTTAGTAGGAAAAATTAAGTTACTCTGCCATCCCACAAAATGGGATCTACATTTCTTTGGTTACTGGAATGTTAGGTTATCATAATTGCCACACTACCAAAGTGAGCATCCTGTACTGCAATGCATGTTTACTTCTCTATATTCCTACTAAGCTGTTAACTCTATAGTGACAATATTTGTTCCTTTTTCTTTATTTTCCACTGTATTATTATCAGCCAACATCATTCCTGTAGCATATTTGAAACTTAGTAAATATATGAAGAATAAATACAGAAATGAATGATTTATGAGGATAGGAGAAGAGGAGGGCAGAATAGGAATGCGTTGAACCTGTAAAATACAAAGAGGGAAAATATGCCGTACGAGAGGTGAAGAAAGATAGCAAACTTGGCAGGTGGAGAGCATCATTTTACTTAAGATTGACTCTCTGTACCATCATTTAGTGCCAGGAAGCCTTTTTTTCCACTGTTACGCAAAAGCACATCTGCTTTTATGATTTACATAAATGCCTTTGATTGTTGTTGTTGTTTTTAATATGATTGACTTCATTTAGAGCAATTCTTGCTAAGGGGATTCTATGACAGAGGACTCACTCCATCTCTAGTATTATTTCAAGTAGGTCAGTTCAATTAGATACATTTTGATTGCATCTATGGAATTGCTATAACATCTATAGATACTAACTTTAAATATCTAAAAAAACTAATTTTTTGAAATTTGATTAAAATATAACCAAACTCCCTTATGTTGTAATTTATGTTCTGTTGTTTCAGGCATAATCAGAAGACTTAGAGAATACAATATAGCATTCTCTGTATAATTGTCTGCCGTCTGTTATATTCTTAGCCTATAATTCTAACTTATCTCTTGCCTTTCTAGTCTCCAGGCTAAACAATTACAGTCCCTTTAACCTTCTTTCAGAGGTCATATTTTTAATCCTTTAATCATTTATGGTACTCTCTTTTAATCCTCTGTAAGTTCCCTTTTAAGTTGCAGAGCCAAAACTAAATGTGGTACCCATGAAAGGTTTTAACCATGCTGAGATGCTGAGTATAATAGGAGATTTATCTCATGGTATCAACACATTCTTCTTCTCACCATGAATCCCAGTATTGCAGTTTTTAATAACTAAGAAATGACATTGTGCACTCATGTTCATCTTGTTAGTTCATCTTATTACCTACTGCTAATGAATAGCTACAATTGGGATTATGAACCAGAGAACCAAAGACATCACTTCAGGATCAAATGTGAATTATACATTCACAATAAAAGAAGAATCATGCAAATTCAGTGACCTTCCTCAGTAATGAAATGACTAACAACTATTACTTACCCTGGGTATATTATGTACCAGTGTAGGGAGTTTGAGATTCATTTTATCTTTCATCACTATAATAAAAGGTCTGGGCAGGCAAATGTAGAACAAAAAAAGATGGAAGGATTAATTTTAAATTAAGCAGTATGTTTCTAACATATGCCTGATAGAGATTCTATGCTTTTCAAAAACACTCCAACTAAGAATGATATTTTTAATAATAGTATTATAATGTTCTTGCCACCAATGGAAGAAGTGTTTATGTAACAGTCATATGAATTTTCCCAAAAGTTTCCTACGCAAGGATTCCCAGATGTCAGTCAGAGCAGAGTGAAGAGGCTGCATAAAAGTAACCTGGGAATTTCCTTTTCATAGTTAGCTTTCTTTTTTGAAATAATTGCAATTTATAGGAGGTTTCAAAGAAATGAACAGGAAGGTTGCATGTACCCTTCACGGAGCCTCTCCTAATATCAACACCTTTTATCACCACAATACAATCAAAACCAGGAAAAATAACATTGTTACAGTCTTGACAACTACTCTGATTTCACCAGTTATGCATAACACTGAGCATGTGTGTGTTTGTGTATTCATCTCCATGCAATTTTATAATATTTGTAGCTTAATGTAACCCTATGATTTAGTCATTACACGAAATAAATATGTATCAAAACATCACATTTTACTCAATAAATGTGTACAATTATTATATGTCAGTAAAAAATAATATGAAACATGAACTTTACATTTTTAGAAGTTGTTAAGGTCCTTCAGTCATTTTGAGTGTTCCTCGATTATCACAAGGATCACTGGCAAATAATAGAATCGAGGTCTAATAAATAAGACTCATTCATAATAAATTGTGGTTGTCCTAATAATATGAAGAAATTCACAGATTCTGGTGTAGGCATCATTTTACATATGCTGAGAAAATTTCCACATATTCTGATTTTACATGTCATATGTTAACAAAATAATAATTTAATTTATATTTCACTCTATAGTACCTATGCTATAGTATTATGAATTCAATAAATAAGAAGTCGAAGAATTTCACCCAATTCATTCAAAATTATTGACTGAGAATTATTAATATGCAACACTAAAAAATTCTGTTCTTACACATTTTTAATATTAATAGTGGAGATAAATGATACAGCTCCAAAACCTGTATCTAGTACTCAAAGAGATATATAAGTACTAACACAAATACAAATATATAGGTAAAGTATGTGCAGATGATTATGTAGACAATTCTAAAGAAACTAAAAATAACCCTTAGAAGTAATAATTAAGTTAAGATTGCAGGATACAATATCAGCAAACAAAATCAATTGTGTATGTACTGCAATAAAAACATAGAAATGTAAACTGAAGTTACAATATTATTTACATAATTCAAAGACAATGAAATACTTATAAACAAATATAAGAAAACTCATGTATAGGATTTGTAGGCCGAACGTGACAAAATGCCAGTGAAAGAAGTCAAAGATGACCTAAATAAACAAAGAAACACACTATGTTCCTTGATTAAAAGGCTCAAAATAATGAAGATGTAAATTCTCCCTGAAAAAAAAATTTAGCAAGGTTATCCATTGACAAAATTATTCTAAATTTAATGTAGGAAAATTAACTAGAATAGCTAAAATAACTTTAGGAAAATAATAATGGAATGAATGAATCACTCTACCTGTTTTTAGGATTTGTATACAGCTATAGTAATGAAGAATGTGTGGTACTGGTGGATATGCAGACATATGTGTCAATGCAACACAGCACAGAAACAGACACACACAAGTACAGATGACTGATTTTCTACAATGGCAGAAAAGTAATAAAAAGTAGGAAGAATCGTCTTTTCAAAAAATGGTGCTGGAACAGCTGGATACAAAAAAAAAGCTACCTGTGGTTCGAATATATTTTCTTACATTATGTAGTTTTTATTTTCATTCTCCTAACAAGGTCTTTCATAGAGAAAAATATTTTTATTTTTATAAAATCCAACTTATTGTTTTTTTTTATGGATATCGGATAAAGGATTTGAATCTAGAATTTATATGGAACTTTTTAAATTCAAAATACAATTTTTAAAAATCCAATTAGAATGTTTTACCACAACGTTTCTTCTCAAATTCAAAAATGTCAAAATTTTATTTATGATCTTGCATTTGCCAAGCATGCCTAGTATTATTTTTATTTGTATAACTTGAAAATAAAGTTGGTTAATTATATATTTTGAAAACCTAACCAATGAATTTGCAGAAAACCAAGACAGAAAAATCTTGTGTTTAACCAAGATATTACATTAATAAAATGTTATTATTTGTATTAAAATATGACACAGAAATGTTACTTTTTGCAATTCTTGTTTATGTTGTTTCTCATGCACTACTATTAACCCTGTTATGTTTCATAAATAATAAAATACCTTTACAAAAAAGAAATGTATATATAAAATATGATGCAAGTTAAAAAGGGAGAATATTTTCTACTGAAAGCATCAAAGAAAGATTGATGAAGAAAGAAAAATTGGAAATGTACCATAAAGCATAGACAAAGATTTGATATTTGAAAAATGGGAGCAAATGTATGAACATAAGCAAAGATTATGAGCAGGGCTATAGTGATCATAAAAGGAAAGAGTGGAAAGCAATATCAGAAAGGTGATTTAGAGTCAGGTCATGGAGTGCTGGAAAACAAGCCAGGTCTTTTCTCTTTATTCTGTAGACAATGAGAATTCAGCAGAGATATTCAACACTACAATATTTATCAGATCAATGTTTCAGAAAGGTGCATTTAGCAACTGTGCATATAATAAATTGGAAGACATACAGAGCAAAGATAGTCCAAAAGTTAGTAAGCAATTTTGATTCTTTAGGCTTGAGGAATAAAGATTTACACTAGGCTGTTAGAAACTACGATAAGTTGGAGAAGAACTGTGCAAGAAAAATAAAAGCTTTTTTTTTAAAATAAAAAAAAAATAAAAGAGAAAGAAATGACAACTGATTGCAAGTGGTTTTTCAGTACTACATAGCAGGAAAAGTTGCTAGTACTTTGAATCTGTGTCCTATTAAGAGAAGTTAAAAATACAGGAATGAAAGGCAAAGCATTATTGTGGAAGAAGTAAAGATGAGTGTATAGTAATAAAGTGGGAGCAGTAAATATAGACTGATTTTTCAAGTTTAATGACTCAAAGGAAGTGGATGGTTGCACAGTTGACTAAGATTTTATTAGGATAGAAAACAAGTAAGTGGAAGAGTAAGTGGAAAATTTTAATTGAGAGGAAAGTAATGAAATGCCAAGAAGAATATGATACAAGAAGCAAAATTCTTCAAAAAGCAGATAGCTTCTGAGACTCATCAGAGTACATTGCCTTGGAAAGAAGAAATGATACCCTTCCGAGATCAAGGAAAAGGATAAAAGGGTAGTCAAGGTGCCACTGAATTTATGACAGAGAATGAAAGGTGAGTTCCTACCACATTGTGTCAATATTATCAATTTGTTTCTCAACATGAGCAAGTATACAGTGGAAGGCATAATAAAGTTAGAAAGGTCTAAAATACATTATCTGAAAAATATGTAGTTTTCCTTTAAAGTACAACCTGTTCAAGGGAAGCTATCATATATTTTAACTTGTTATAAAACACGCCAAAGCCTAACAGGTTGCTAAAAATGTTTGATACATACAATATGCAATAACTGACACACGAGTATATTTCTATTTATTTATCCCAACTCTTAAATATAATTTAAATGTAAAAATCCAACGGAAAAATCCACAGTTAGGAAATTAAATTTTTGTATTTATTTGAAATTCATTTATGCTGCACAGACACTTTCCAGTTAATCTACCATTTATGCTCCCATGTAGTATTAACCCTACGTAATTCCTGAGGATCAGTAGTATCCTGTGAAACTCCTCTCCATCTAGTGTTCCATGAAGTCCCAGAGAACTTCTTCATGATACTGGAAAAAATTCTAAGAGTTTTCCCCCCTTATTGAATTTCAACTCATAATGATTTCCCTTCAGATCTTTTGTATTCAATATAAGTGGTCTTGCTCTGGTAAAATTATAGGTTCCAAACGAGTCTGCTACTAAAAAATGCGTTTGTATATTATTTCATTTTGTTTTACCACCATAATAAACAATATTATTACTTTGTAGTTTCTTCACCACAAGATAAGATAAGCAGTCATAAAAGTATGTCATGTCAGTTGCATTATTACTGTTGTTGTTTTTTGTTTTCTTAGATATTCCACAAAGTTTCAGTGTAGCAGGTTTTAGCTTGGGAAAAGGTAAAAATGCTATAGAAAAGACAGATATACTGAAATAAAAGAAAAAAAGGCAGCAAGTGCATAAGTTTAGAAAACTAATCAGGTGACACATTTCCTTATTGTTACATAGAGTTCTATTCATTTATCTTGGCAATAAAACTGTCATCTGTCAGATACACGAGTTTTATTAAGCAAAGACTTTTTTTGTCAAGATCGAGAAAAGTGAAATCAGCAACATGGTGTATTAGTTCGTTCTCACACTGCTGTAAAGAAATACCTGAGACTGAGTGATTTATACAGGAAAGAGATTTAATTGACTCAAGTCCTCCATGGCTGGATAGGCCTCAGGAAACTTACAGTCATGGCAGAAGGGAAAGCAGTCACCTCTCTTACATGGCAGCAGGAGAGAGTGAGTGTGTGAAGAAGGAACTGTCAAACACTTATAAAACCATCAGATCTTGTGAGAACTCATTCATTATCACGAGAACAGCATGGGGAAACTGCTCCATGATCCAATCACCTCCCACCAGTTTCCTCCCTGGACATGTGGGAAGTATGGAGATTGCAAATCGAGATGAGATTTGGGTGGGGACATAGAGCCAAACCGTATCACATAGCTTACAAAAAGTTTTCTGCAACGTTTATGTCTGAATATCTTTATCTTTTTGCTATTTCCTCCAAAGAGGAATAGACTGTTAGCTATAATCCTGGGTAATCTTCCATAGCATGTGTAAAAAATAATTTTGTCTTTCAAACATTAATCAAACAAAACATATATTTGATAATATCTGGCTATTTATACAATAGTCACTTCAGATTCAGTTTATTATAAATGTACTTAATTTACGTAAGTGATTATGAAAATGATTTTCCTGCATTTTTTCTTTTCTTATAACATTCTTTTTAAGTTTAAGTGTTAACATTATACAGGCCTTCTAAGATTCAGTGGGAGATATTACTTAGTCTCCATTCTTGGGAAGAATTTTGATAACGTTCACATTATTACTTAATTGTTTAGTAAACTTCACTAATGGGCTCATCTAGGTTTAATGTTTTCTTTGTGGCTGGGTTATTAAGTATAGATTTGAGTCCCTTAATGATTGTAAGACAAGTTTGATCTGTATCAATTTTATCTGTCATCAAATTTAGTTATATATTTGTAATATTATTTTAATAGTAAACAAAAAGGTTAGCATCTGTTAGTTGAGTTTGGTTGTAGCTGTTACTGCTATTTAACTAAGGTGATATTGTCTCATTTAGCTTTTTTTTTTAACTAAATGCTATATCTTAAACATGAAAAATTATAGAGTATGTAATAAACTTAAAGATAATGTTATCTTCCTTGGATAAAATTTACTTTTGTAATGGGCTAGGGTAGAGGTGCTAGAAATAACAAATTTACTTATTCCATTCAGAGATTTAGAGAATTCACATTTGGCTGCAATCATAGGTGTTTATCTATCTCCTATTCACGTTTTTCGCTAAATTGTAGGCCTTTGGGACTCCAACACAAAGACTAGAGGGATACCAGGGACCTCCTTTCACCAATTATGAACTCTAATATTTGTTGAAAGCATTGCTTAGCTTGTCAGTCTCCACTTAAAAAATTGTCAGTCGCATTAAGAGGAAAAACGGTAAGGTAGATCTGACATGTCACTCTGGATTCCTCATTTCCTAGATTTCGGCCCTGTAATTATTTACTTTTGTGTAATACATTCAAACTAAGACTTCGACATTTTTTTCCAGATTTTTTTTTCTTAATTATCAATGGGAATTTGTTTGGAAACATCGTAAAAATACTTTGCCAGAAGCTATTGCTTTATTTTTTCAATACACAATGTGTGAGGGAAGCCTGCAACATGAAAGGTAGAGAACAAAACAAACAGAAAGGAAAAACAGAGAACAGATAAAACAACAGAAAGAAATAAAACTACAAATACAATCCAGAGAGATGAGAGGTAGGTGCATTTAGGGAGAAAATAATTTATCATTTAAGTATGACATTTAGAAAACATGACAGTGTTCCTGAGAAGTCAAAAAATATAATAACACTAGTAAAATAATTCAAATGTGGAAAGAAATGTTGATAAATTCTCTCAAAAATTTGACTGTATAAAATATAATTTATGAAAATAAGGATTAAAAAGTTACAAAAAAGCATAAAGGACTAATAACAACATCTACTAAGAAAGAACAGAAGAAATTGGAAAGATATTAATTAAAATTAAATTTTCCAGAACTAATGAGTATATAGAAAAGTCTTACTAAATTGAGTAAACACAATGAATGAAAGAAAGGTCATGAAATGTAATTTCATCTTGAAATTAGGAGAAAATAATACATTTATTCTGAGATAAATAAAAAGTTAAGAATAAGAATATGTCAGTTTTAATGATTGAAAGTAAAAGGAATAAATATATATGTATATATTTTTAATTCTCAACCTTCTGGAGAAAAATATAGCTTAAAATACATTGTTAAATTATTAATTAAGGATGAGGTAGAAAAAAATTACATTTTTAGATATGTCATCTTTTTTAAAATTATTTTATTTTGAGCCAGGGTCTCTCTGTTGCCTAGGCTGGAGTGCGGTGGTGCCATCTCGGCTCACTGCAACCCCCGCCTGCCTAGTTCAAAGGATTCTCCTGCCTCAGCTTCCCAAGTAGCTGGAACTACAGACACGTGCTACTATGCCTGGCTAATTTTTGTAATTTCAGTAGAGATAGGGTTTTGCATGATGGCCAGGCTGGTCTCGAACACCTGACTTCAAGTGATCTGCCTATCTCAGTCTCCCAAAGTGCTGGGGGGATATAGGGATGAGCCACCATACCCAGCCACATGTCACCTTTTAAAAATACTATCTCTCATCATTTTTGAGAGATAGTATTTTTAAAAGGTGACATGTGGCTGGGTGTGGTGAGTTCGTGTCCTTTGTAGGGACATGGATGAAATTGGAAATCATCATTCTCAGTAAACTATCGCAAGGACAAAAAACCAAACACCCCATGTTCTCACTCATAGATGGGAATTGAACAATGAGAACACATGGACACAGGAAGGGGAACATCACACTCTGGGGACTGTTGTGGGGTGGGGGGAGAGGGGAGGGATAGCATTAGGAGATATACCTAATGCTAGATGATGAGTTAATGGGTGCAGCACACCAACATGGCACATGTATACATATGTAACTAACCTGCACATTGTGCACATGTACCCTAAAACTTAAAGTATAATAATAATAAAAAATAAAATAAAATAAAATAATAAAAAAATAAAAATATTATCTCTCATGCGTGTTTTCTTTCTTGGGAAGTTGTTTAAGGATATATTTAAAGAAAAAAGGATTAACCCAAAATGAAAAAAAAAAAACTGCAGTGTCTATTTTTAAAAAGTAACAAACAAAAATTATAGATCAAATGCAGGATAAAAGGCAAATGAAAATGTCAACAGGATTAATAAATACATGTTCTGAAAACTCGTTGTAAAGCAGCCTTTGACTACAGCAGGAAGACAAAGGAATATAAAAAATACCATCTTTAAGAAAGTAAAGCAGAACTGAAAAATACCTGATGTGATGCATCAAAATGACAAATTGTTAAATTTGATAAAATGTCCATTTCAATTTCAAATTTAAATAATGGGTCATAAATCTTCAAATAAATATACGGTCTGTTAAATTAGTTGCCCTGATGTTTAAAACAAATAAAATGTTTCAAAAGATACTAGTGGGAAAAGTGTACAATTTCAGAGCTAGAAAGCAAAAAAAATACAGTGTCATTGAAACCAAGCATGAGCAGAATTTCAAATGAAAGGTGGGATAAATATTGATACAAGGTTGGAGAGTCAATGGTGATGGAATTCTTCAGGTTGTGTCAAGGGGGAAGTTTCTCAGGGAAAAAACAAACTGACAAAAATCCTTCTTAGCAGATACTCAATACAATGAAAAGCACAGTAGGCATTATTAAGAAAAAGATATTATAAATCATATTAAAGGAAATGTAGTATTAGTATTTATGTATACAATATAGTCTATAGTTACTTTGAAAGAGTAAATAATCATGAATATATTATAAGAAATTTGACATGGAAGTTATTAAAACTTGTTATGTGAAATATTGAAATAATTTATTAATTTCATTACAATTATTTCCATATGCATTTCTAGTTGGAACTGTCTTTGTGATTCTTGAAAAGAAGCATGCTGTGACTTAAAATGAAATCCATCCTATTCAAAAGTGATTCAGAGGTGATTACTCTTTAGCAAATTCAAAAACTTAAAGCATTCAACAAAATAAGGAAGAAAGTTCACTCTAATATAAAGCCAATGCTTTTAAACTGTCATAAGAATTGTTGAAGAGTGAGTAAACACACATTTTGTCACTAAATGTCCATATCACTGTTCCTACTACACATGTAATCACTAACCTCTTAGCAAGGGACGTGAATCCAATCTAATTCCTGGATTTAGCCCAAATCTAAGATCTCTTAATGGTAACTAGTTTTCTCCATTAAGTTTCAATAAGGGTCCTTATGGCCTGGTGTCTTAATAAAAATATTTATTATGTATCCATTCTGTGATATTGCAATAGGAAAAATATAACTTAAATGAACAATTTCATTCAGACAAGAGACGAAAAAGAGACACACCTGCTTCATTATCTGTGTCACTTATGATATTATAGGTTTCACTTATGATATTATCTGTTTCACTTATGATATTCCATAAGCTGGCAGTGGGGAAATTTTCTTGCTCAGACCTTAGTTGTAGCTTTGGGACAAACTCTCTTATCCATTTTTTTTTTTTTTTTTGTCACCTCTGCTTCCCCTATTGCTACATCTAAAGAGGACATTGATATGCATTTCCTTCTTGAAGGTGTCTGCCTTTTATTTTATTTTATTTTTAATTTTTATCTATTTTTTTTTTGAGACGGAGTCTCACTCTGTCACCCAGACTGGAGTGCAATGGTGCACGATCTCGAGGGTTCAAGCAATTCTCCTGCCTCAGCCTCCCGAGTAGCTGGGATTACAGGCACCTGCCACCACCCCCGGCTAATTTTTGTATTTTCAGTAGAGACAGGTTTCTCCATTTTGGCCAGGCTGGTCTCAAACTCCTGACCTCAAGTGATTTGCCTACCTCAGCCTCTCAAAGCGCTGGAGTTATAGGCATGAGCCTATAATCCTTTAAAACCTACTTCCTGCATGTGTGAGTTTTGGGGTTAAAGCATTATTCATAATTTAAAAAATAAAAGACATAATGAACTACAAAAAAGTTAGCCATTTTGTAGTGGGGAAGAGATGACAGTGAGGCTAACTACCTACATACAAGCTCTGGTAACAAACAATAAAATTAATAAAAAAAAGATACCCTAAAAAGAAACACGAAGATTGGCCAGCAAAATGGGATAAAGTCCTTACATGCTTAGAGTGTAAGAAAAAAACAATGCAAATTGAAATGAGCACAATAAAGGAGAGCTGAGTTAGCCGTTACTTATGAAATTTATAATCCCACAGTTTTATAATCTCTCCTTTCTCCGTAATAATTTAGAATGATAGCTATTACAATCCCTACACCATTGCATCCCATCACCACTTGATTTAAAGTTAAAAAACCAACATATCATGGATGACCCAAGACTAAAAGACATAAATTTATCCATGCATTTCTCAAATAAACAAGTCACCAAATCTTAAAACCCCATCTTTATGGTCTGCATTCATAGACAGATGTCAGTATCAAACACACAGTCATTCAGAGTCTTAAGAAAAAAACAGATGGCATATTCAATTCAGGCCATTTGAGTAGGATTTAACGAAGAAACGATTTACAAAGATATGAGCAGTGTGAAAGGAAACACAAATACTACTGAATGACAATAATTAGGCTGTTATCATTCTGGAACCTGAAAGAACAAAAGGAAAGGACACATGCAGAAATTTGAAACAGAAACTTTGGGTAGATGTTAGCTTCTAGTGGCTGTGATTTTATTCAGGAGATGCAGATAGCTCATGATGGCCTTAAAACATTGAATTAGACAGGGGAAATATATACAATATCATACCCTCTTACTTCTCTCCAATGTCCTGCTGGCATTCGTGATCAGTTGAACTTAATTCCAAATGTAAGGACAAGGAAGCTGCTTTATGAGCAATAATTATGTCAGCTGTTGAGACAAAGAAAAAGTTGAGAAAGAGGCACAGAGAGAGGATCTAGGGTCTAAAACAGAAGGTATCTATAACAGATATCAACATCATGGAACTCATATTGACCTAAACTTGGAAGTGATGTTTCAGATGCTACAACCGCATGTAAAATATCAACCTCAAACTTAGGGGATGAAAACAAAAGCAGCGTAATTCAGGTTCCTGGGTTGGATCCTTGCTATAGTCTTAGTATTTGTATCCCCCCTCCATTCCCTCAAGTTCCTATGTTATAGTGTAATCAGCAATGTGATGGTATTAGAAGGTGGAGTCTTTGGGAGAGATTAGGTCATGCTCTCATGGATAGGATAAGTGTTTTTATTAAAGAGGCCTTAGAGAGTTGTCTCACCCTTTCCACTATGAGTGAGTACACAGTGAGAAGGCACCAGGAAAGGGGCCCTCATCAAATATCAAAACTGCTGACTCCTTGATCTTAAACTTCTGAGCCTCCGGAACTGTATGAAGTAAACATCTGTGGTTTATGAGCCAACCAGTTTACATTATTTTGTTATTGCTGCCCAAATGAACTAAAACATTCCTGAACTCTAAAAAGGATAGTTGTGAAACCTTGAGGAAATTGGTTGAATGGTATACTTTGTACTATATTTGCAACTTTATGTAAGCCTAAAATTATTTGTAAATAAGCTATACTACTACTAACAATAATAATAATTTGCTATTATCTTTCACAGGACATAGAGTGGATTGCGCTTAACTAAGTATTTCCTAGTTGAGGTTTCTCATGCAGTTTCAGTCAGAGGATGTTGGCTGGAGATGGAATCATATGGAGGCTAGGACATTTGCCCACTCTGAAGAAAAAACAAACCGCTGAAGAAATCTCACTCCACCACTATTTGGTCACTCCATATACTCTCTTCATCATGGAAGCTTCAGGGTAGCTGGAATACTAACATTGTGGAAGAAAGAAAGCTGTGTTGTTTTTTATGACAGATGTAGAAGTCAGATAACAGCACTTCTGCTGCAATTTGTTGGTTGATGTTATTAGAATTTTCTTAGGTTCAACGAGAATGGATATAATTCTCACAACTCAATAGAGGAATGTAAATATTACTGTAAAAGAAGGACACGTGGGATGGGATCAGTATGTCCTGGAGCTGACTCACAAGGGTGGGTGGTTAGCGTTACTTCTCAAATCTGCCTTCAGTGGCATCCCATTGACATCTCGAAATAAGCATGGTGGCAGTACTTACATCATAAGAATTGACAAATGAAACAAACGCTATACCTCCACCTCATGCACATAGTCAGTTGTTAAACATTTACCAGTACATTACTGGATGTGATGTGTACCGATGCAGATCTCTTTAAAAAATCCTATCTCATACAAACATCCCACAGTTACAAAGTGGAGGGGCTCAAATTATAAGTGAAATGTGTCAAATTACCAACAGCAATCCGACTCTGGTAATATCAGTGATCAGGTGAGACGAAAGAAATAAAGGAAAATTTGATGGCCTCAGGAACTGAGAATCCAGAAATGTAACACAACAATAATTCATCCTTAAAAAGAGGGGTTCATACTCTGCATGAAACCCCTCTGATAGGAGCAAGTGCATTGAGAGGGGTCTTCTGATAGGAGCCCTATCAGATAGGCTGATAGGTAGGCCCGTCTGATAGGCTGATAAGTAGGCCCGTCTGATAGGCTGACAGGTAGGCCCGTCTGATAGGAGCAACTGAATTGAGAGGGGTCTTCACAGAAACCATTCATGAATTTGACGCTGGAAACATACAAATGTTTGACATGCCACAAAATAAAACAAAATTGAAACTCCTAAAATCTAAAGCAGACTAAAACAAATTTGTGTATAGTCCATGGCAGATAACAAAGAAAAATTATTTCAATTAATTATAAATCTAGACGTGATGGCGGTTCTCTTGTGGGTTACATCCAAGGATAGGAAAAAAATGTAAAAATGCTTAAAGTATTTCCAGTGATAACATTTAGCTACTAAGAGACCAAGAAAAAATGAAGATATACAAATATAAAATGACTTATTTACTATATATTTTAAAATAACATTTGCTCTCACCGTATCCACTAAGAAAACTTAGAAATAATAAATAGTGTTATGGGTTAAATTATGTCCCCTCAAAATTCATGTTGAAATACTAAACCCCAGTGTCTCAAAATGTGAGTGTATTTTGAAATGGGGCCTTGGAGAGATAATTATGTTTAAATAAAGTCATATGGCCGGGCCCTAATTCAATCTGAGTGGTGTCCGTATAAGAGGAAATTTGGACACAGGGACACCAGGGGTATGAGTGCGGAGACACAACCACGTGAAGAAGCAGTAAGAGAGCGACCATCTGGAAGCAAAGGAGAGAGGTCTCAGAAGAAACCGACTCTACTGGCACCTTGATCTTGGACTTCTGGTCTCCAAAATTGTGAAACAGTAAATCTTTTTTGTTTAAGCCACCCAGTCTCTGGTATTTTGTGGTGGCAGGCAGTGAAAACTAAGACAGTCAGAAACAATGAGAAGCTACAGTGCTGAAAAGATGGTCATTAAATCCTGTCTTCCTCTCTCAAAAGGAGCAACGATTCTTTGAAAAAATGACAAATTTCAGATCTGAGCAGAAAAAGTACAAGATAGGCCTAAAACAACTTTGTCACAAAAAGCAAAAACCTATCAAAATCTACTTGTCATATTGAAAAGATTTAGTGGCCACCTTTAAGTAGCTCCCACTGTCAAAAAATGCTATAACATAAGCATCAAAGAAAAAACAAACAAAAAACTACAACAGAAGGAAATATATCAACTATGTTTAAATCTATGGTTTTCTAATGGCTAAAAGAAAAAAAAGCAGTCTGGTTACTTTTAGATAATGCAGGACAATTAACTCATCATTTTAATTTCTCATTAAATAAAACAAAGATGCATTTATTCCTCCCTCCCTTTGTATGCTGTGAAACAGCCCAAGCAAGTTGTGGAAGAAAGGATGTTTTCCCTTTAAAGGAACAACCTGTATAAATAGAATTCAGCTAATAAATAAGAAAGACAATATAAAATTATAATTTTGCTATTTTGCAACTATTATCAAAATAAAAAGTCTAAGCTATTAGCAAAAAGAAACAATCAGAGATTAGATGCTTTCTGATGAGAGAACACACTACAATCCTTGCAGTGTTCTTGCCAAAAAATGAAATAAAATGATAGTAATAATTAATTCCAAGTCAGCTCAGTCATGTAGATTTGATTGCCAGGTTATAGGAAACACAAGAGTCAAAAGAACATGATATAACACAGTGTTATAATACAATCTTTCTCAATTTCAGTTAGGTCGAGCAAGCAATCTAGCTTCTTCAACAAATAAATAGCAAGATCAAAACATGATAGAGATAGGGTGGGTAACCTACAAATTAAAAAAAAAAAAGGATTAAGAGACATATGAATTGTACTATATGATGTTTATCTGGAATTCGAGTAGACCCAAGAAAATCTTAGTATAAGTCCATCAGAAAATGTTGAGTACTGACTAGATATTTGTAAATAGTAAGAACACTTGGACACAGGGCGGAGAACATCACACACGGGGGCCTGTCATGGGGTGGGGGAAGGGGGAGGGGATAGCATTAGGAGAAATGCCTAATGTAAATGATGAGTTAATGGGTGCAGCACACCAACATGGCACATGTGTACATATGTAACAAACCTGCATGTTGTGCAAATGTACCCTAGAACTTAAAGTATAATTAAGAAATTGTTTTAGACACAATGATAATGCTGTGGTTTTATATTTTAAAAGACATCTGGCTTTTAGTAACATATACAATTAAGAAAAAACTTAAAATTGAAAGTCAAATTTGTTCTTTATTTTTTTCTGATATCTTGCATTAATGGTAGCTTTATTTCTTGTCTGTTTGGTAATTTTTACTATGAGTTAACATTTCACTGATTTTTTTTCTTGACATACTAAAGGGTTTGTATTCAGAAATCATTTCTTCAGGTATGATTTGCATTTCTGCTTCTAGGTTAAAAGGGCATACGAATTCTGATGCTTTATTCATTTAATTGCTTTGTTTGGCATTTTTATTCATATGAAACACCAAATTACTATGTTAGAACATTGGCATGATCATAGGTTTCCAAGGACTATAACGGTATTATGTATATATTTTTCCAACTGGAACTGGAAAAGTCAGACATTTTCTTTGCTTCCACTCTACAATCGCTTTGCCACTTGCTGGGCCTTTCTAAGCCTGTGGTTAACTCTTTGAGCTCCAATATTATTTGTGATCTAGGATTTATCTCTTCAATTTCTATTAGCCTGAATTAGGTTTCTTTTTCCTTCACAAATCAAAAATATGGCCCCAAATGCTTTATGAACTGAGATTTGGAGCAGGTATTGTGCATTTTTGAAGAAAACCATGCTAAATGCTGAAAATTCAAATATATAGCCTGCTCTTTCACTGAACTTGTATGCTGATTCACAGTACTTTTGCTTGTCTTTTAACATTTTCTCTCATCCCCTGCAGTGATTAGCCATAATCATCAAAATTCTTTATAATATTCCTTTCAAGCCTCCACCTCCTTTAATTTTGACACACATTATTATCATCCCTTATCTCCTTTATACCACCAGGAAGTTCGTGCATGAATACCCTTAACTCATGCTCTACAAATTCCCATAAACTTATTTGTATCTCATCAATGTTTTTATTTCACTCACTCTTAAATGCAAGGTCAAAGTCAATCTTTATACCTGTGTCTTCATTCAATGCATTTCTTTCTTGCATTTCCTTTAAAACATAAAATTCAGGCATGAGGGCTATCTACTTCATCTCTCATACTCCCTGCCCCACAAATTTATATCCATCTCGTTAATCATTTCCACCTTCTTTTTAATATAGTTGTGATTCTTATTCAATCCACTACTGTCTCTTTGGAACTTTATTCCATCAATGTCTCATTGCTATTTATCAACTCTGATTTTACCTGTGCATGGATCATTCATCCCACCCATAAAGATACCCAACCCCCCCACACATACACCCCTACCAAGGAAACCCACCATTGACTCCACTTCCAGCTTCCAACATTTTTTCAGCTTTATTGAGGTATATTGACACATAAAAAGTGTATATATTCAAGGTGTACAATGCAATGTTCTTATACATATATACATTGTGAAGTGATTACCATAATGAAGCTAATTAATATATCCATCACCTCACAGAGTCAGCTTTTTCTTTTTTTTTTTTTTTTTTGTGGTGAGAATACCTAAGATCTACTCTCTTAGCAAATTTCAAGTGTGCAATACCTTAAGAAAGAAATCCTATTGTTTGGATGAACCTGGTATAAACCTGGAGGATATTATGCTAAGTGAAATAACCTGGTCACACAAAGACCAATACTACATAATCTCACTTACATGCGGTAGCTTCAAACTTTTGATGTCTTCTGTACACCACTAATAGGCTTCTCCAAAGAGTAATATGCACTTAGTGACGTCTCTTCTTCACAAAATACTTACCCCAATCCCCAATGCAATTGGCATACATCTCCACAACTATGCTGAAACTGGTTTTGAACAGTCACTAATTACTTTTAAATTACTAAATCTAATGGATGGACAAATATCTATTATCTAAACATATGTAGATGTAGCTTTTGACACTTGCACTGGTTTTAAATACCTACTTCCCACCCCTCCCCATCTCCCAGTTGTACTACTCTTTTCTGATTCTTCTTTTGAACTTGTTCCATTCAAAATGCTTGCTCTGGTGACTTTTTTTCCTTCCGTAGAGTGTTAGGAGATAATTCTCCATGGGTTTCTCATATTTCTGTATGTCTTATGATCAGAGGCACTGACAGTTTTTGTTCGGAGCTATATTTTGTGGTAGGCAGAATAATGCCAACCGCTGCCTCTAACCTCAAGGAGTTCCACGGTCTAATCCCTAGAGTCTGTGAACATGTTCTGTTACATGGAAAATGTAAATTTTCAGATGTAATTATAACTAAGAACCTTAAAATAAGATTATCCTGGTGGATCCAATCTAACGACAGAGCCCTGAAAAGCAGAATGTTCTAGGGCTGGAAGCAGAAAAAGTCAGAGATATTCCAAGTGCAGTAAGGATTTTATGTGATCTATCAAGCTATGAGGTACAGGGGTTCATGAGTTCAGGCCAGAGAGAGGTCTCTGGTTGCTAATGGCAGCCCCCAACTGATATATAGCAGGGAAATGAGGACCTAAACCCCATGATCACAGGGAATTAAATTCTGCAACAGCCTGAATCAATATGGAGGCAAATGCTTCTTAGGGCCTCTAAATAATAGCCAGCTAGCCATCCATTCATTTCAGACATGTGAAACCTGGAGCAGAGAAGCCAGTTAAGCCAAAGCAGATATCTGACCTACATAACTTTGAAATAGTAACTCTGTGCTATTTTAAGCCTCTAAGTGTGTGATAATTTGTTATAGCAGCAATAGAAAATGAACATACTTTTCAAGGATATTCACATATCAAGCAGGCTTGGAAGATGGAGATGATGTCTCCCTCCAGAGCAGAGGACAGGTTTGTCTGCTGTCCAGCATGGTATAGATAATAGTCTAATTTAGGGCAAAGTTCTGGCAGATACACTTGCAATTATTATTAAAAAAATGAGTTTTTCTATGTTCAAGGTTCTCAACTGGGACACAAACTCACTACATGAATAGTGCCCATCTATATTCACCCCTGCAGAACTTAGGATCCAGGGAGAATTGTTGCAAATAGAAAGCTCATGAAATATCACCAAAGGTCCCTGCCCCCAGAATCTCGAGTGTTATGCCAACATCCATGGAATTGTGGAAGGCTTTCAAGAAGTGTAAAATCTCCTACCCTACACATTTCTTGATACTACATTCTTAAACATTGGCATAAACCAACTTCTATCTAAATATGTTATTATTCTTTTATATCATGCTATCTCTAACAATCACAACTATTGTAATTACAACTATTCCTTATATGCTCAAGTCTCCCTAAATCTATATATTTACCTTATTCATCTCTCCTTATATTCAGACAAAAGCAAGTCAGTGGTCTTGGTATATCAATGGGGTAGCTTATTTCCCAAGATGCTTATGATCAATTATTTTCCTCCACGTATACACATATCATTTTCTCATATCATTTGCTAAGAGGGTAGATCTTAAGAATTGTCACCACAAAAAAAAAAAGAAGAAAAGAGAGACGTAACTTTGTGAGGTGATGGATATGTTACTTAGTATTATTTTGGTAATAATTTTTCAAGGTACATGTGTATAAGAACATCACATTGCACACTTTGAATATATACAATTCTTATTTGCTAATTATCACTTCACTGCAACTTCTCCTCCTGAATATACTCCACCTCCTATGGGAAAATGGTCTTAGTGATTTGTTTGACAAATAAGATGCAGAGAAAGTGACATTGTAGGCCATATATTTTTGCAGCTTCACCTTGAATCTCTTGGAATGCTCTTTCTGTAGAAAATAAGCTATTGAATAAAATATCCAACTACAGTGAGACCGACCACCATGCTGTGAGGAAAACTCAGCTAGCCACATGAAGAGCTGGCCACCTAGCCATCCGATTCCAGGTTGCAGACACAAGGGGAAAAAAAAAAATCTTCAGCATTCAGCCCAGTGAAGCTTTCATCCACCATCCAAAATGGTAATTGATTGAGACATTGCCAGGAGAATTACCTTGCTGGACTAAGCAACACATAAACTGTGAAAGATAACAATGAATTATAATTTTAGTTCTTAAGTTTTGAGGTAGTTTGTTACAAATCAATAAATAACTAAAACCACCATTATTTGAGTGGACTATTATAAAATCACTTACATAAAAAGTAAAAGTAACTTCTGTCACTGAATTATTCATTCTCTATCCAATATGTGATAATCAAACCCCTCACGCGAATTTGTATATCATTAAAATATCTGGATTATCCTATATTTCTTTTACATTTTAAACTACACATTTTCTTAATCTTTAGATCTTGTTTTTTTGTTTAATTAATCTGCATCTTCACATCTATTTATAAGAAAAATGGTCTGGCGCGGTGGCTCACGCCTGTAATCCCAGCACTTTGGGAGGCCGAGGTGGGTGGACCATGAGGTCAGGAGATCGAGACCATCCTGGCTAACACAGTGAAACCCCGTCTCTACTAAAAATACAAAAAATTAGCCAGGTGTGGTGGCATGCGCCTGTAGTCCCAGCTACTTGGTAGGCTGAGGCAGGAGAATGGCGTGAAGCCGGGAGGTGGAGCTTGCAGTGAGCTGATATTGTGCCACTGCACTCCAGCCTGGGTGACAGAGTGAGACTCCGTCTCAAAAAAAAAAAAAAAAAAAAAAAAAAAAAAGAAATATACACCTAAATCATGTTCTTGATTCATGGTAAAGTTTCTTTATTTAGCCACCTTCAAACACATTATCAGATTTGTTTCCACAGTATTTTATCAACTCTAGTGAGGGTTATCCTTTTGGTAATATATTTAAGTAATTCACCAACACTAACCAGACTAATGACAAACTATTAATAAAATATTCCTCTATTATGGGCTCCCAAATCATGTAGTCATCAATGCATTCTATTTTATAGGAATCACTGTAATTGTCATTAAGACATAACTTACAGAATTAGCCAAACAGTAACTTGCTATTTTATTTAATTAATAGGAAGGGAAAAATGAGTAAGCATTTATCATAACATTTTTGTTATTTTCTCTATTTACATTCTTTATATTCTTCTTCCCTTTTTGTTATTATCCCCAAGGGAATTTTCTCTGTGAGTCTTTAAACTTATTTAGCTTATTGTACCCTTTCATAAACACACACACACTCATTCACATATCCGAGAAGTTTCCTGTATCACAACAAATTAATTGAATTAAAATTCAAATAACTTTGGTCATTGGTAGAGTTAGTAAGATTCAGCAGAATTACTGAGTAACCCGCTACTTGAGCTTTCTAGTATTTCAAGATTTTTGACATACTTAAAAATGTTGTCACATTATTATCAGGGCTTTGAACTGCAAGGTTTTTAGTTTCAAGAAGGCTTTAATGGGAAGAATCAACCATCATTCACTGAAACAGATAAAACTATAAAGCTAAGTTAAAAAGTAAAATAGATTTTTAAAGAGCATGAAGAAAAGTACTCTATCCAAGTAAGGATTTTTACACTGAGAAAAATGCTTCAGAAATTACCCAATGCCTTAGAAGACTCAGGCATTTCAGAACAAGATGAGAAAATGATTGAAAGCTCTAGAACTGAATGCCCCAAGGAAACATTAAACTTGCAATTATATGCAAATATATTTTAGCTGTTCCTCTTTTAGCAGACACTGAAAAGATGGATTTTTTTCTAGAGATTTTAAAAGTGGAACATCAAGGATGATTTTCTCCGTATTTTTCAACACTTGAAAGACCTCATGGTAACAGTTACAAAATAAAGAAATAATGTATACTTATACTAAATGATTTTATTTAAATATGTATTTTAATACTGTCCAAGCATAATATCCATTCATTCATTAAATCAAAATATATTTAAGACATGAAATATATTGTTCTAGTTGCTGGCAATACACATGAATATTAAAAATGCAAAATTCTACGACTCATGTAGCTTACATAATGTTGGATAGAAACAGAAAAAATATACAAATGAATATGTAACATTTCAGATGGTGGTAAACATATGAGGTAAAGTAAAACAGTATAAGATAATAGTTACAAATGGTTTAGTTGATTTTGTAGGACAGGTTAAAGAAACTAGGTTTTCTATCAACAAATAACTGATACTATATTTCAGTATCTCAAGAAAATAAAAGCTAATTTGTGCTCTTTCTCATATCCCTAGATACATAATGTGTCCGTGTTCCCACTCCTGTAAGGTAATAAGTGTGTGTTATTTTATGCAACTAAGTTTGTGGTAATATTGTTCCTCTTAAAAGGAAATTACCACAGACACTTGTTACAAATGTCAAAAAAGACTTTATTGAAGACTATTGCAATAGGAGAGAGACTGAACTCAACCTTACTGAAACAAAAAACAAGAGAATTTTTTTATTTCATCTGTTCTTTATAAAAAATTGACATATAACAGTTGCACATAATTATGGATTACAGAATAATATTTTAATACATGTACACAATGTGTTATGATCAAATCAGGGTTATTATCGTACCTATCACCTCAAACATTTATTACTTTTTATGTTGAGAACCTTCCATATCTTCTCTTCTAGCTATTAAAACACAAAATAAATTATCGTTAACTATATTCACCATCTAGTGCTATGGAACACTAAAAGTTATTCCTCTTGTTTAGCTGTAATTTTGTATCCTTTAACTAAGCTCCCCATCCTCCACTGGTTGCTGGGAATGTCGATTGATTCCATATGTTGGCTGTTGTGAATAGTGCTCTTGTAAACATGGGATGCAGATAATCTGTTAAATATAATAATTTCCTTTCCTCTGGATATATACTACATAGTAGGATTTCTGAATCACATTTAGTTCCGGTCAGAGTTTTTTGAGAGTGTTTTCATGCTGTTCTCCAAAATTGCTGTGCTAACTTACATTCCCATCAATAGTCTATAAGAGTTTTCTTCTCTCCACAACCTCACCAGTGTATGAGTTTTCTTCCCTCCACATCCTCACCAGCATATGTTATTTTTTTGTCTTTTTGATAACAGCCATTCTAATTGGCATAAGATATTTTATCAAGGTTTTCATTTGCATTTCTCTGATGATTAATTAGTGATGTCGAGTTTTTTATACGCTTCCTGGCCAATTTGTATGTTTTCTTTTCATAAATGCTTATTTAGATAATTTGCCCATTTTTAAATCAGATAAGTTGTGTGTGTTTTTGTCTTTTTTTTTTTTTTTTGATGTTGAGATATTTGAGATTCTTGTATATTTTGGAGGTTAATCCCTTGTTGGATGAATAAAAATATGTTTTCCCATTCTGCAGGTTGTGTTTTTCACTCTGCTGATTGTTTCTTTTGCTGCGTAGAAGCTCATTAGTTTGATATAATCCAATTTGTTTATTTTGGCTTTTCTTTCCTATGATTCAGAGGTGTTACCTAAAAAATTTTCCCCCAGACCAGCATCCTGAAGTGCTTCTCCTATGTTGGTCATATATGACAAACCCACCACTAGCATCATAATGAATGGAGAAAAGGTGAAAGATTTTACTGTAAGAACGAGAACAAGAATATGATACCATCTTTCATCACTCCTACTCAACATAGGAAAGGAAGTTCTGGCCAGCACAATTAGGCAAGAGAAAGAAATAAAGGGCATCCAAATTAAAAAGGAAGAAGTCAAATTGTCTCTGTTTTCAGAAGACCTTGTATTACATATTAAAAAAAAAAAACCCTAAAGACTCCCCTAAAAAAACTCAAAATTTATTTTTTTATTTTTATTATTATTATTATTATTTTTTGAGTAGGAGTCTCACTCTGTCACCCAGGCTGGAGTGTAATGGCACGATCTCAGCTCACTGCAACCTCTGCCTCCCAGGTTCAGGTGATTCTCCTGCCTCAACCTCCCAAGTAGCTGGGATTACAGGCATCTGCCACCATGCCCAGCTAATTTTTATACTTTTAGTAGAGACAGGGTTTCACCATGTTGGTGAGGCTGGTCTCCAGCTCCTGACCTCAGGTGATCCACCCACCTCGACCTCTCAAAGTGCTGGGATTACAGGCATGAGCCACCGTGTCTGGCCAAAACTCAGGATTTTTAAACTTTAGTGTGAGCTAATGGAAAAGTACTGTAGAACATTTGTAGGGAGATTGTTTCTTGATTAGGCCATCTATGTTGGTGTCTTGGTGCTTAGGCTCCTAATCTCCAACAGAGACTGGAAGACTAGAACACTGTTTTTCTTGATTATTCCATTCCTCCTTGAAAAAGAGACTCCTAGGTAGTAGACTATTTACATCTTAAAAGTAAGAGAAAAAATTTACAATCACAAGTTTTCTAAAGTACAAGCTCTAAGAAAAGATAGGTCAGGTGCCTACAGTGAGAAAGAAAACAACCTCAAATTTGGTCAAGCAAAAGGGAATGTCAAAGACACGTTGGTCATTACACAGCAATAGATTAATAATACATTAGATTCCAGATATCATGTAACATAGCCCATCTACCTCCCACCTCCCATAGGAATTACGTAGTGTTCTTATCTGTTCTGACCCAGACAGTTATAGGACAATAAAGAAAACTTGTTTTATTGTTTTTTTGCTTTTTTAATGTGTGGCCTCTAGGCCATTAGAAACGATCATCAAGTCATCACTCAAGTGGGACCCTGCCTTAACTTATGTTCTAACCTTATGGCTAATGAAGTTCCCATAAATGTGCCTCTTGAACTTAGCCCTCTAGAAATCCAGGCCACAGATCTTAAAATACATTAAATTCCACAATTATTAAAATATTCATTAATCCTTCCGAGTAAGCACTCAAGCTCACTCAGCATTGCTATCATTCAGCACTGCTACATTAGAGAAATTATTTTATTAGTCCAATTATGGTTTATTTTCCTCCAAAGTTGAACTCTTCTGAAGTTTAATGCTCCAGTATTTGGAGGAGAATTCCTGCTAACATTTTTATTTGGATTAGCAGGTACTTTTTCATGATTATAAAGAGCCTCCAGGAATTTTATTATAAATCGACTCAGACCTCTAGACCAGCTCCTGTAATCCTCTCAGAACATATCATCACATGGCACTGGAATAACTGGGCCAAGACTAATCAAGCCAGTACACATGGTGTTGCATTGAATATTAATGGGATTTGTGCACCCAAAAATATTTCATGTTGCATGAGCCTGTTATTAGAATATATTCTGTCATCCAATCAACTCCACCCAGGTAAGCTACAAAATTTTCTATAAAATTCCTCAGCCAACCTGAATAGGGACAATTTTGGTAATAAACAACAACCAAATAAAATGCAAAGTCATATCTCTTAATGATAACCTACTTTAATTTCCTCTTCCCTTAAGTTCTTTCCATCTAAATTCACATTAGCTATATCAGAGGAGTCAACAAACCTTTGGCGTTAGTCATTTGGTAGCAATATATTTTGCTTCATACCAAGGTTTCATCATGGATTGTGGCCCCAAGGAATTCAGAAGCTTTGCTGTTCAGAATTCTGCACCCTGTGTGATTTATTGATATTATTTCTCTCAGCTTATTTGAAAACCAATCAGAATGGTAATATAGTCTATAGAGCACAACTTGGTGTTAATTGTTTTTGGCTACCAAAAAATTGAGTCATCAGGCGATACAACATCATTCCCCCCCCAACCCAGATTATCTGGGTGTAGTATTTATACAGGCTATAATTCAGGAGAAATCCAATATCCTTTCTTTGGAGATCTCAGTTCCTCACAGGGGCTTTCTATCAGCGTCAGCCATTGGATATACTAGATCTGAAAGAAATAGTGGACAGGGTTTTTCTCTGAATCTGCGAAACTCTCAAGAAAAATGACATAATTGACTTCATCCTTGGAACTCTAACCCGCTTAAGAGCATTTCTCTCATTTTCATATTCTTCTCTGATTCTTTGTATCATCTCTTTGACCCACACCCTTTGCCCCTTGCTCAGAATTTCTCCTCCTGACTCAGCTGTACTCCATATCAATAGGGCAGACAGTACAGAAAACTGGCTAACACTTTTTTATCAGAAGCACTTGAGACAGATATTAAAGGATTTGATAGGTTAAAAAAAATGCAGAGCTGTCTCCATTGATGGCCATGGAATTGTGGTTGCAGTTAATCCAGATTTGGCTACATGGGATGAAGTGATAATACACTCTAAAATACACTTAGATGCTGTGAGGTGTAGTGTGTTTTCTGCATTTACATCAACTTCTTTGGATATACACGGGTCCACACCTGAACGTGGGAATATGGGATCAGTCAAAATCAAACAAAAATTGTGTGGTGTTAGAAAGAAAATTCTGTACTTTCATGTAGCCCTTCTTCAGTCTTATTACCTGATCTTTGCAACTTTTCCAGTGAAGGCCCTGACTTACTGCCCTTCATGTACAACTTGAGGACACAATCATTTTAAAAATTAATCCATACTTTTAAACATTTTCATTACATATTCTGAGTAGCAGGTGCTCCTATTACCCATTTCAATTTTAAATGAGAAAAGTGTTCTGAGAGTGTGGTAGGGAGGTTGCATCTCCTTATACCATGCTTCCTCGATTTTTCTGTTTTGGTACATTAGTAGCAGTGATGTGTGAAAAATGGTTAGAGAAATAAACTCGGGTAGTTTGAATTGGTAGATAATTTGCTCTCTCAATCTTTTAATTGTATAGTCCAAATCTGCTTCTGTTACAAGAGAATCAAAGCATAAAGTAGAATAAATTAAAATCCCATTAACAACAAGTTGTAGCACCCTACGGCTATTGGTATAGATCCAAAATAATCTGCTTGCTACATGTGGTGGTGCTTCCGACTGTGGAGAATTTTATCCCAAGCCATTTTCAAGTGAGCGATTTCCTGTTGAAAATGGGTACAGTTTCTCTTCCTAACAATAGATACATTAGGTGATGGGGGAATATGTGGAATGTGTTCTCTGTCTGTCCATAAGTGCACAGTGTGAGTACTTGCATTTTCGCATGCTGCATAACCTAGGGAGGAAGCCTTCAAGGTCTGACAAAGGCATCGGCTGAACATCCCAATTCCTTTTTGAGTTGACAACTGATTTTTGTTTTTTTTTATAGTTTGTTGTGTGTGATTGAGGGTAGGGGTCTGTGTGTGTGTGTGTGTGTGTGTGTGCACATACACATTTGTCTACATGAACCACTTTAATTCTTCCTGTAAATTTCCACTACAATTTTTTTTTATTAAAAGGCCCATAGGATGGTGTTTCATTTTCTATTTTTTAAGATTCATTTTTCTATATTGCAAGGTCACGAGCTAATGCCCAATAATCTGTACATATTCAATTAGTGTTCAGGAATTCAAGTCTAACTTCTTTTCTACTTGAAAACAAACCAAAAAGCAAAAAGTACTCTTAGCTCTGTCCTTCTCCTTCTAAAATTTTAACATCTGCATGGTTTGTTGCAGTTAACTTTCAACCAACAATGAAAATTTCCATTGAAAAAACAGAAAAACTGTTTTGTTTCAGTTGGAGAGAAGTATGTCATTCACCTTACAAAGTAATGGGGTAGAAAAGTCCTTGGAGTGCTTGACAGTCAATCCTATAGGCAGTGAATTAATGGACTCATGAACAAGGTGGATCGCTTTGAACTTTACACGCTTAGCATGCCCAGGAATGTACTAGTTCCATTTTATGTGGCATGTTTGCTGGGCTGCTTCTTCTCTATTTGAATATCTCTTACATCACCCAAGACATGATCAGTATGCCTGGCCCCCAGTTTAACTGTTGGAGCAATGTATACGAACATCCCATGCCAAGACAGTGATTGTCTATGTAATGGGCTATGAAAAGCAACTGCACAGGCAGCCTTTGAGTGTAAAACTCCTATGAATTTCACAGGCTAGACTGAGACTTTTATTTTGGTTGGACTTATCTGTCAGTCTCTACTTGTGGTATGGATAACCACAGTCCTTAACTCTTCCTGTGCCTCTTCCTTAGGGAGAGAAAGTCATGATATTATCATTGTAGTGCATTAACATACTTTAAATTGTTACCAAGTCCTGACTCACTAGATTATGGCAATTCAAATATTCCCATAGCAAAACAGTAATTGTAAACCAAATTTCAATCTACAAGAATGCCACGTGGGGTTGACAGGTAAAATATATTGTTGATTCCATGCAATGTCTGAACATAATTATATTAAAAAGTATTGATTTTTACCTAAAATTTAAATTCGAGTGAGCGCCAGTGTTTCATCTGCTAAATCAAGCAACCCGATTTTTGCGCCTGGATGGACTCTAATAATTTGTATAGGAAAGAAAGCAAAGGCCTTTTGACCTGCTGTCCCACTTGACTAGTTGCACTTCCTATGTACCCTCCCCAATATGAAGTCCAGCTGAATCAATCTAAGAAACCACCTTGTTTAATCCTGCTAGTCTATTGTTAACCTCCAGGAGACATCTGTTTTGCATACTGGACATATAGGATTGACAAAAAGGGCTTTAGGGGGATGTAAAAATACCCCTTTAAACATTTCCTCAATCATAACAGTGAGCTCTCAATGCCTCCCTGGAATACTATTGCTTAAAGTTTGATATAAAGCAGTGATGGGACAAATTTTATATTGAGTTTGGTGAATTAACTGTTTGAAGATCAGATTTAGTCTGTGGAACGTGTAAGGGAAATTATGTCCCATTTTCACTCAATAGCTACTCAAAGGACTTACTCAGACAATCTGTCTGGTACCATTTTCCAAATTGTTACTCAAACTTCACTTTAGTTTTTTCTACCAAACATGTCCATATGCTCCTAGCTTTGCCTTCAGGCCCATCAGAGTGCTATCTGTATCCACCAGAGGGACTACTGCAGACAGTAATGAACCCCCATATCTAGAAGTCCTAAGGTTTGTTGCGTATCACCCCTTGAACATGTCACTCAATTGTTTGTATACAAAAACAAGGGTTGGGCAAGCAAATTTAGGACTTTCACTGCTTTTTTTTTTTTTTTTAGATTTTTCCTGCTTTAGAGTATAAATTTACATCCTCCTCACCAAATCCCTGCCCATTTAATATATTTTATTCTAAATCATAATCCTCACAATTTAATTTGAATTCCTTTAGGCCAAAATAAAGAAATAATATTTGATGTGGTAATTTGAGAGGTAAGTCGAGCAGATCTCTTACTTTCACACCCCATCCTATGTTGCTAATGAGCTATAAATTCCTTAATGGGAATCCTATCAAGTTTCTCTGTTTTTATCCCATTCTTTGAAAGCCATCTAAACAACTCCATTTAGCTTTGTTAGATTTCCCTTGTCATTTTCTTCTCTATCTTTTCTATTTCTTCCTGTTATGTTGGCTTTTGCATAGCTAGCATTTATTTTATCATAAAACTCTACACATAAAAAACAAGTCAGTTATTACCTGCTAAATATTCACTTGACCCCAAAAACAAGACTGCATAAGGCTTAGAAGATTGAGGAATCGTGTGTTGTTACTTTAATTTACATAATGGTCTCTATCAATGACATTAAGTTAAGTGTGTCCCTCTTGTAATCATAAAATCAGTTCAGAATTGCCTGCATTTACAAGATTTCTACTGTTTTAAAAGGAGTCTGGGCAGTTACTCCTTTCAGTTTAGATCTGCCAAAAGCTTCTATTCACCAACTGTAGCAAGTTTAGAGTCACCATCTGAAAATTTCTGCTCATACAGGTTTATGTGAGGATTATTTGTCAACTTAAAGAATCTCTTCCAATCAGGATTTTCCAGAAATAGCGACCCTTCAAATCTCACTATGGTTAATTTTAAGAATCTATGCATCTATGCCAGTAAGAATTCATCAGTCTTCTGTCGTAAAGAACCCTAGTTCTTTAACAGAGTGTCTTGGAATTTCATGGTCATTTGACCGTGATCTTTATTCTTGTATCCTTTTTTGACTCATCAGTGGTCTTAATTGAATTAATATACGAGATTAAGGTGCCAGTTGGCTATTCAGTTGTCTATGGAAGCAGCAGAAGGCTTTTCCAGTGACAGGAACTTCTGATTTTATATTTCTCATCCTATTTAGTAAGCATCTTCTAGACATCTAGTCTTTACCCTAAGGGGTATCAATGGTTAAAGAAAAATTTTATTTTATTTTTTTTGCTAATTTCCCTCCAGGCTAGTGACATATTCCCTGTCTGTTCATTTAGGTAGCTCCTACAAGTCTAATTTCTCTAAGTCCACTGGTCAGGCTCTTGTAACCTATCTCAAGATTGCCACAGCTCATATCAAGGATGAGAAGACATCAGCATGACATAAAATCCTCACTATGGTTTTCTGTCTCTTCCTGGTTCTTGGCTAAAGGTGACTCAGACATTTATGAACTGTGGGCTTGAAAGACAATTGTGAATATAGTGCCAATCTGTGTTAACAAAAGGAGAGCTTGTCAAGTTCAACTTGGAAGAGTCGGAGATCTTCTCCAGTATATAACTTAATTAAAAATTCAAATAATTGACATAATCATGAGATCCTGGCAAGTAATGGAGACACTTGAGAGCTCAAAAACAGCTCCCCTCTTTCTCTTTTTGTTACATTTGGATGTACTCTGGCATTTGGGGCATCACTTACCCAAAAGGGGTTTTTCAGTCATGAAAGAGGTCCATTTTGTACTTCAAGTATTACATAGTAAACAGTGACATTTTCCAGTGTGTTATGTGCCCCCAAATTTATAAATGCTGTTTATTTTCATAAACAACTTAGGTAGACTGAATAAACCCTGGTGAAAGCATAGATAAGGACGCTACTATCTTGTCATTAAAGAAAAATACCATCAGGAGGTCTGACTAGCACATGAGAAATGAGATTTGGCTTGGTCATTTTTTTCTTTCTTTATTTTTTCTGCTCTCCCTGGGATCCTAAATGTAGGAAAGATGTTACAGACTAATGTAACATCCTGGGATCCTAAATGTAGGAAAGATGTTACAGACTAATGTAACATCCTGGGATCCTAAATGTAGGAAAGATGTTACAACTCAACAACTATGTTGAGTTGTTAATTCTCTACTTTTTAATCATGCTTGGATTCAGAGGCATAAAAAAATAAAAATAATTCTTTACACATAGTTATATAGCGAACACTTATATACCACTTATTATAATATGGCAGACACTAGTCTAACCACTTTTACAAATAATGTTTCATTTAATTGAATTCCACTGAACAATCTTATGAGATAGTTATTATTTGGTCATTACTGTAATCATTTTACAGATGAAGACACAAAGACATGAGGTTAGTAACCTGCCCAAGGTAAGTAGAAGAGACAGATTTAAATATAAACATCTGGCTTCAGGATTCACGGTTAATCTACATGTTAAACTATGCTAATCTGCTCTTTTTTAAGTTACTATGTTCAAAATTATTAATGCAAATGTGAGGTTTTTGACATCATTTGAGAAGGAACATCATGTAACATTTGGTGGACTATCGGTCTAGAACTTTGGATTTTATTCTGGCCACAACACCATCTGAGTGACCCTTGCTATGCCCGTTAAAGTATTCTCCTTCAGACAATGTAGGAGATGTTCATGGATGTATAAGATTTGAAGAATCTCACTTGCCAAGCCCCAAGATAATAGGAGTAAGACACTATGATGCAAGTGTGCCCTTTTAGTAGTGATAAGTATAACTTCTGATGTTTCCAAAATGTGCCAGGGCCAGATATTAAGAGAAAGTGGAACAACGAGACACAAGTAGCGGCTTAGGAAGAAGTACCCTGAACCATGTTATAAATAGACAAGGAAACAAACAACACATTCATATACAGTAATAGATGATAGATAGGTGATAGATGATAGATAGATAGATACCTAGATAGATAGACAGGGAAGATAGATAGATAGATAATTGATAGACAGAAGATAGATATCCATCTTCTGTTTCATTTCATTTATTGTCTTCTTAATTCCGAAAGTATTTATTGATTGTCTACTCTGCTTTCAATGTGCCAGTATTGTTCTAAGCACTGGGAATACAGATGATTTTAGTTAAATATAGACATATGTAATAACTATAAGATATCTGAATGTAAATATAAACTAACATATATTTTCTGTATTTTAATGATATTTTAAAATCCAGCTTATCTATATAAGGGTCAATGTATGAAGACATTGAAAATATGTATGAAGTATTTTCATTTAAGAAATAGTTGTTAAATGCACAGTATGTCTCAGGTATATTACTAGGTTGTGGGAGTACAAGAATACATAAACTCGAATATAAAATATGTAATATACCCAGAATTTTTGGCCAGAAAACTACTTTAAGCAATTTAAATGATTAATGATTGGGAATTAATTACCATTAATTAGTTTTTTATTCATTTAATTATGCATTTTGTTAAGAAATTAGTATTTGGGCAGAGGAGGTAAAGAAGCCATTTGAGAACAGAACAGGAAGATACATGAGAGAAAACATAATTTCTCTTATTTCTCATTTTAGGTTCTTAGTCGAGACACTTTTCAGACATCAAATTATCAAAAGAAAAATATGCAGAAGTTTATTAATGCCTGTTATACTCATCACACGAGAGAGACCTCGGTTCAAAATTATGTCTATCTAAAGAGTGGCTTAGGGGCTTTGCTTAAATAGTATTTTCACAAGGAGCCGTAAATCCTAAATAGTAGCAAGACAAAGCAAAGAGCAGTTCTAGTATTTTAAAAGTTGCGAAATTGTAGTAAGATAGTAAGATCTGTTTCCAGGTTCCTCTGGTGCCTGCTGGTGCCTTCTCTGGGCCGATAAGCAAGTGCTCTTTCCAGTGAGGAAGGATAGATTCCTGCCACCAGGCAAACAGAGGCAGAGGCAGAGTGTTTCTCTGTTTTAGTGTTTTAACTTAAAAATACTCAGTATTTAGGGATAAATATTTTGGTTTCCTTTAGTCTCTTTTTTGAAACTTTACTTTCAAAAACTTTCACATATTAAAGTTTCACATGTATATTGGTAGCTTTAGAGAAATTTGGGTTAGAGATGTTTAAGATAAGAAATTGGCAAAGTGGGAGAAAACGTGGAACTAGAAGAAACGAAAAATTTGAGTACATTGTCCCATATCTCCTATTGAAACAGTACCTTAGTCTTGAAAATAGTCAATTCTGCTGAACAATTGTATCTCATTCCAGGAAGTGGTGTTGTACGTGGGTTTTCTTTAAAAGTAGTTCTCTATGTGGTATAGATAAACAGGTATTTAGTAAGAGGTATCTCTAAGGAAGCAAAAGAAAAAAACAAAAGTTAACATCTGGAGCAGTCCACAAAACAGTCTCCAGTTTTGGAAGTCAGTCAGCTGAAAAGATTTTGAGATTTGTGCTCTTAAGTATCTGCAGTTGGAGTGAAAGCAAACAGTGATAATCTGACAGATTTTCCTGGATTGTAGTTTGCATCATATGACCCAATAAAATTTTTGTCCATAAGTTGTGTTATTTCTCCAAAGTTTATATCAAGTTGTCTAACCTTAGCTTGTAACGCTTCAAGAAAAGCACAGCTTAAATTTCCAGTGATTTTAAGTTGGAAAGGAGGTGGGAGAAAAATTGGAGAAATTAATCTGGTGAGTTGTAGCCAAATGTTGAAGTTAACTAAAAATTCAGTATTCAGTTTAGATAATACTGAAATTAAAATAAGCAAAAAAAAAACAAAAAACAAAAAACAAACAAACAAAAAAAAAAGACAAGGGACAGGGCTAGAATCTAAAAACAGGTGTACTATAGTTTTCTTCTGAAACATAATTTTTTCCTTACAATCACCCCCATTTTTACTTAATGTATTTAATGTGAGGCCAATTTAGTTGTAAAATAAATTTTATTTAGCCTTAACACTTGGCCTGATTTTTTTGCATAAAGTACAGCAAAAATAATTGTTGGTCATATAGTTTTTTGTTTTTATTCTGTTTTGCTGGATTTATCATAATAAATCTCAGATTATACTTTTAAAAGCCTCTCCAGGCTGTGAAACCAACCCATGAACTCACCATCAGCTTTTACCTGTAATATCTGAGTGAATTCTTCTTTTCTGGAGCTTCCCTAAATATTTTGAGGTTCTTGGGCCTGTCATAAAGTGACATTCTTTTCTTAATAAAAGGCTAGAAACCTTGTAAGGGAAATATGTAGATAAGGTACTAGGCTAGTTCTTCCAAGGAATTAAATAACTCCTTAAAGCTAATGTTAATTTCTTAAAGTATTCTGGTCATATCTGAAAATATGCCATCCTAGTCAAAGCCTTGGTGATATAACCTGTGCTTCCAATTATCCTGCTACAAAAAAAAAGCAAATTCGCATTGAATTAATGTAAATAAATGTATTGTCAAAAATTTAACAATACTTACAGTTTCTTAATTTTGGAGGGATCAGATAGAAAAGTAAATGTTCCAATTTTGTTTAGAAAAGTATACTTTACCTAATTTTTCTAACCTATAAATAGCATATAAAAAGAAAAAAAAATCTTGTGACTCTAGAAAAAAATATAAAAGAATCAACAATGACTGAAGCAAAAGGAAAAAATTTTTAAAAATTGTTTTAGTCCTCTATCAGTTTCATTGCATGTAATTAATTCTTGATCTGCTTGATGTTGTGTTAGCAATCTCTATAAACCCATCAGTTTTTTTTTTAATTAGAATTTTGGAAGCTTTTATCTAGTTCTATGGTGTGAACTCCAAAGTTATCAGAAACTTGTACTTAAGAGTACATGTTATGGTCCTTTTCTATGAATTTCCTTGTAGCCAATTACAAACCATCCTTTCTTGGAGAACAAAAGTAAAATAATACTTGTTTGTAGACGACAAAGGTTTGGAATAGCCATGGTTAAAGATGTAATTCACAAAATTATTTCTGTGGCATAGAAAAATTTAACATAATACTCAGAATTATGACTGATCACATATACCAAGACACATAATTTTTTAATAAATCTTATACAATTTGGAACACAGATTAACAACACATTTATACAAACTTAACTCAAAGAAGGAACATTATTTCCAATTTGACAATCCTACCCACATAATTTAACATATCAAACAAGCCTAATATTGTCTCTCTTGGACTTCTAGATGTCCTTTTTTTTTTGGATATCTAACAGTTTGAGGTTAAAAATACAATTTAGAATTTGAAATTTGATTTTGGGAAGCCTGTCAAATATGTCAAAGGTTTAAAATACTTGATCAAAATAGGATCACAGGTTCAGTCAAAGAGGCGATTAAAAGATTTCAACAAGTAAAAGCCTTTATTCTTTGATGGGGAGACATCTCAATTTTCCAAACAAAAGACCTAATAAAGACAGCATGAGGTAAAGTCTTCCCTCTAGCTTTTGCAGTTCACTCAAATGGCGAACCAAAGCCTTTTTAAATTCTTTATTAATAGTATACGATTTGCATATTAATACTAATATTTATTAATTAATTTATAATTATTTATCTTATTTAATTATATCATATTATAATTAATTCATTATAAGTAATTATAATTAAATATATTAATTTATAATAAATTAATTGATTAATTTATTCATATTATTAATAATGTTAATATTACACAATTTGTATAATATTGATATAATACTAATAAAGGATTTAAAAAGACTTTTATTCACCATTTGAGTGAACTGTAAAAACGAGAGGCTAAGACTTTACCTCATGCTGTCTTTATTAGGTCTTTTGTTTGGAAAATTGAGACTTCTCCCCATCAAAGAACAAAGGTTTTTACTTGTTGAAATCTTTTAATCGCCTCTTTGACTGAACCTGTGATTCTATTTTGATCAACTATTTTAAACCTTTAGGGTGGGGGGAGGGGGGAGGGATAGCATTAGGAGTTATACCTAATGTAAATGATGAGTTAATGGGTGCAGCACACCAACATGGCACATGTATACATATGTAACAAACCTGCACGTTGTGCACATGTACCCTAGAACTTAAAAGTATAATAATAAAAAAAAAAGAAATGCAGGATTTTGTGGTCCTACAGACTTGTGGGATCAAATCTGCATTTTAAGAAGATCTCTAGGTGTTTTTTTTTTTCTGCATATGACAGTTTAAGAAACACTAATGTTAAGAGCCACCATCTGAACAATGGTTAGTTTTGTGGATAAGATGTAGTGTTGTTTTTATCTGTCTTATACATCAGACTTTGAGAGTTAGGTTTTCAAACCTTAATATATTCCTTTCTCTTACTATAGAAGGAGAACTATAAAATCCTATTTTGTCTTAAATAATTCTCATATTACTCCATGTGTGTAATCTAACCTTCTCAGCCAAGCTATAGGGCAACAATCATATCAAAATAAATGATTCCACCTTTATCAGGTACAGAATGCATTTAAGCCACTGTTTCTGACATTAAGGAGGTGGTGTTAGAGAGACGTATAGGTAATTTCCTTGCCAACAGTACGTATTTGTTTGGCTTTTGTTTATTTGTGTCACTTGTTTCTTGTCTCTCATTGTCACTGGACTGTTAACCTTCTATGGGGCATAGATCATGTTCACTGTTTCACCTGTAGCTCCTACCACAGTGCCTAGCACATAGTAGATGTTCAATATATATTTGTTTAATAAATAAATGACTTTACAAAACATAAATAAATGGCTTTACAAAACATTTTTGTAATTTTTTGTTTAATAGATAAATGACTAAACAAAATAAATTTGTTTAATAAATAATTATACAAAAATTTTTATTCAAAAGAGAAAGGCAAATTCTACCTTTGTATTAGTTGTATTCATACTAAACCTAATTTTCATAAAACCTTCTAAACTAATATTCCTAATCTCTATTAGCTTTGAACACATGATATTCCTATAAAGTTTCTATAATCTTTTAGATTTCATCTTCATTCTTTCTCCAACTTTCTATGTCCATTTAGTTTACCCATGTCGTTTTTTTCTTTCATATTTTGTGAAAATAACTTTGAAATAACTTTTCGACGAGACAAAATTATTTTTGAAACAAAAGCATGTTCTCATACTTCATAATCTCATTAATAAAAAATCTTGCTTTCCATGTATTCTCTGTATACAGAATTGAGTCGTTTTTTATCTCCCTAATTAGTTACTATATATTAGTAAGAATTTTACTATTATTAACCTTAATTCATAGTAAAAATCTAAGAAGTATGAAATTTTTATCTGTCAGTTACACACCAACAATTTATGAATACACATTTTATGACTAAAAAATAGGAGATTTCAAATGAAACAATTTTTCAACATGGAACAGAACACATTTACTAAAAGAAATAATTGTTTTTTCTAAAATAATAAACCAAAAATATACAAGTTTAAACTCGTATTTAATAACTAATATCATAGCATTATATCTCACTTGTAAAGGATCTAGATTTTCAATAACTGTTCATTATTTAATTTATTTTAGCAAAATTTAGAAGGGTGTAGTTACCAAAAACATTTAAGAAGCCTTTTTAAGTAAATACATTATAAAACGTAATTACTATTAAAAGTTTATTTATAAACTTGTATCTCATTTACAGCTATTTATTTATTTAATTTTAATAATTATGTTTGGAAAAATTCTATACGACACTAAACAAATCTAGCCATAATCTCAAATTAAATTTTCTATTCAACATATTTATATGTCTGTTAGGGAAGTATCATAATAGCAAGAACTTTAAATTTACATATAAACTTTTCTGATCGCTCAGAAGACATAGTTATTTTTATTAAATCAACAATATTAAAAATTATATTTATTGAAAAATTTATGTCATGTAAAAGATTTGAGCTCATTTATTTATGACTACTTCTTTCAGTTAATTTCGTACCATATAGATAATATTAAAATACACGTATAGACATATACGTACAGGGAGAGACAACATGGAACATACATATGTACCTGTTTATGTATCTAGAAGCCGAAGCGATGAAAAAGTTCAATGCAAAAGAGAGTAGAGTTTAGGTTTGAGAGGAATCTGTCCACTCGCAACTCGTGGGACTCCATGCGGAAAAACAGATTCCTCCCAAGGAGAGGCACCTGAGATTCCTCCCGAGGAGCGGCACCTGAGATTCCTCCCAAGGACAGGCACCTGAGATTCCTCCCAAGGACAGGCACCTGAGATTCCTCCCAAGGAGCGGCACCTGAGATTCCTCCCAAGGACAGGCACCTGAGGCACTTCTTCTGTTTTCTCGAGGCACCCCAAGGCTGTTAATCTCTAGGTCCCCTCATATGGCAGCGCAGGTGGCAAGAGGAGAGACAGAAATAAATGAAAAAACAAGTATTTGAGGCAAAAGTCACCTCACCAAGAGGAGGAACAGATATTTGGAGGAGTTTTAAAAAGACAGGAATTCAGTCAACTTAGAAGTCTTTATGGAGAGAGAATAGAGGCCTTAAAAATATATATTATATATATATTTATATATTATATCATTACCTAATATTTATTCTATATTTATATTTATAATTATAATTAAATTTTATATTTAGTTCATGTTTATATAATTTTGTATTATATTATGTAATATATAATATATTTATATTTATAATTAAATTTTATATTTAATTTGCATTTTTATAATTTTTTATAATTTTAATTTAATTTTCCTAATTAAATTATATATTCCCAAAATTAAATATATTTTTATATATTTTCAAATATATACACACATATGTGGGTGTGTTTATATATGTATACATATATACATATATAAAGCATATATACACATATAATTGAAAGTTGACATTTAGGCTATTTATATGTGTCTGTGTGTATACGTGTGTGTGTATGTGTGTGTATAGGTATGTGTGTACATATATGTGTATATATGTATAAATATGTGTATATATGTGTCTGTGTGTATATGTGTTTATACATATGTGTATGTATGTGTATCTGTATATATGTGTATATATGTGTATGTGTGTATATTTGTGTGTATATATGTGTATACACACACACACACACAGAAACACACATGCACACAATATTTAGCCTAAATGTCAGCTTTCAATTAAGT
This sequence comes from Pongo pygmaeus, assembly GCF_028885625.2. NCBI lineage: Eukaryota > Metazoa > Chordata > Mammalia > Primates > Hominidae > Pongo > Pongo pygmaeus. Next base: position 11,524,473 of record NC_085930.1, on the reverse strand, counting down.
CAACTTTTGACTATAGAGCTCCTAAAATTCTTCTTAGCTGGAAAAAATAGCAAACATTCCTGATTTTGGCTTTTCCTTTCTGAAATTTCACTCTATTTCAAATCTGACTTCAGCTGGCTGCTTAGCGAAGTCCTGAGATGCTAAGATTTCAAGACATGGTTAAAATTGACATCTCCAAGGGACTGAAAGTACCCTCTACATACTTTCAGATAGAAAAGTCCGTATTTCCTGCCGGGTGCAGTGTTTCACGCCTGTAATTCCAGTACTTTGGGAGGCCAAGGTGGGCGGATCACCTGAGGTCAAGAGTTCGCGACCAGTTTGACCAACATGGAGAAACCATGCTGGCCAGTATGGTGAAACCCTGTCTCCAATAAAAATACAAAAATTAGCCAGGCGTGGTGGCGCACACCTGTAGTTGCAGCTACCTTGGAGGCTGAGGCAGGAGAATCGCTTGAACCCGGGAGGCAGAGGTTGCAGTGAGCCAAGATGGCGCCACTTCACTCCAGCCTGGCAGCAGAGCCGAGACTCTGTCATAAATAAATAAATAAATAAATGTCCATATTTCCAAAAGTATACCTACTTTAATTGTGATTCAAAACCAGTAAGCCTTTTTATGGCTTATAATCAGATGAAAGAATTAGATTTCCAAAGAGGGTGCAAAAATGTAATCCCCCTCAAGATCTGAAGTTTCTCCCAAAAACGGAAGATAAAGTAAAGATCCTCATTATTAGCAAGGCAAGGAAGGCTGAAGCAAGACAAATTCCTGAGAATTGACATACTTGGACAAATGGACATTTCATACTTTCAGGTGAATTCCCCACCTGGTTGCCTGACATAAGCTCTACAATTTGTGCTCTCTAGGGTGGCAGAGACCAGATAATCAATCCATTGTTTACAAAGTCAAGCTTTTCAAGAAATAAAACAGGAGGAAAAGAGAACTTATGATTTTCGTCTTTACGAAAAACCACACAAAGAGACAGAGAAAATGAAAACAAGGACAATTTTTGGAAAATTAGAGATCAATAACTCAATAGATACTAATAACAAATCCACAAGAATCACAAATTCAAAGATCTATTTTTTTTATAAATGTTTTTCCCCTATCAGTTTGAACCTGGAAAGTAAGGGACAAACAAAAATGTTAACCATCCTCTCTCAACCAGGAGCCACAGGTAGACGTCTGGGAGAAGCTGAATTTGGTAAGGAATTTTACCCATTTTTACTGATTTTTGCCAGTTTTCTCTTGGGATTTCATTTATCTTAGGTCTCATTTAGGATGTTTATACATTTTTACTTCTGTGAATAGTGCTACAATGTGTAAGCTTCTTGAAAGCATAAAATTTTCTTTAGTCATGGCTATAACTTCATAACTTAGAATAACACAACATATAAAAGTCAATCCATAGCATATTTTTAATATATGGAAAAAAGCAGACCATTACAGATTATATATTGAACAATGCTTTCGGATTAATAAAATGCATATAGTAGAATACAAAAAAATATATAAAATGATGTCAGTTTTGAGATCAGTATTTGGTTATACTGTACATGTAGTTTTTTTGGAACAATGAATTTAAAATATGACAGAAGTGATTCATTCTCTTAAAAAAACAGAACAAGTAATTCAAAAAGTGAAAATACAGAAGCCAAATACCAACCAAATCACCAACATCCACTGAATTGCTTTCCTCAACAATATAGTCACACTTTTCATCCATTCTGTTTGTAGTTTGCCTATTTTATCTAGATTTTAAGCTCTTGTTCTAGTGTCTATATTCTTTAATAACTTTGTGCATACTGTTATCTATATTATCTGTTACAGTGTAATATGTTAATTACCTGGAGTTATGTTTTCTTACAGACTGAATTCTTTACCTACATGCTACATTATTTTCTTTCACTGTTTTAGGAGAACATATTTGTAATTATTAATAATGCTTAGTTGTCTTCTTTATGGTTAAGTTTTGTGGATAGCTTTGTCCAGAACTTCCCATTTTACTCTGATTTAGTAATTTAGTCTTCTTGACACCTTTCCCACTTTCCCAGTTTACCTTTCAGCATTAAGCTAGAGTTTGAAAACTTAGTCTTGCTTTACATTCATATTTTTTCTGAAACACAAAAGCACGAGGGAATGGAAAGAAACAGAGCTGAGCCTCTCTCTGGGTACGGGTTTCTGGGCTTTGTATTCTCTTGGGTCCTAATAAATGACCACTGGGATTCACTCCATATAGCCAAAGACATGAAAATGTTTGAGACCTTTAATTGTTCCACCAACATCTACTTAACGCATTTATTTTTTATTCTTTCCAAATTAAAACCTATAATTGAGAATTCGAAATACTCTTTCAACTAAACCCGTCTGCATCAGCAAACTGGGGTGTTATAAAAAAAAAACCCATGCAACTCATTATTAAACCACACAGTTGGCTCTTTCATAAAGTATATTCAAACCCATTTTCTCTTTTTATTGTTGCTGGTAAACTATTTTCTCTAATTTTTTTGTTATTTGTTAAATTATGAGGGTGTTTTCTCTGATTTTTGAAAGTTTTCTCTGTATTAATACATTTAGTTTCTTAAACTATAAAATTGGGGTTATAACAATATTTATTTTATAGTCTTGTTTTGGATATTACTTAAGAAAAGGAGCCAGATGCAGTGGCTCATGCCTGAAATCCCAACACTTTGGGAGGCTGAAGTGGGCAGATCACTTGATCTCAGCAGTTCGAGACCAGCCTCGGAAATATGGTGAAACCCTGTCTCTACTAAAAATACAAAAATTAGCCATGCATGGTGGCAAGTGCCTATAGTCCCAGCTACTTGGGAGACTGAGGTGAGAGGATCACCTGAGCCCAGAATGTCGAGGCTACAGTTGAGCGAATATTGTGCCAATGCGCTCCAGTCTGGGCAATTGGAGTGAGATGTCATTGACAGTTGTAGGATTATTGTTTTATACATTCACACACAAAGCATTATTAATATGCATTTCTTACGAAGATATTTAGACTTGATGCATATGCAAATATGATGAGGTGAGAGAGACGGTATTTTTTAATGTATTTATCACAAAAACTATCTTTGGGTATTTTCTTGAAATGAGAAATTAAGTATATTTTTAGGTTACATATAAAATGTACATATACGTTACAATGGGTAGAGAGAAAGCTTAACTTCTAAACAAAGGTAACATTTTTAATTTTGGAAATTGTATTCTAATGAAGCAGATGGAAAAGCTGTAGGTAAATTTCAACTGCCATTAATTATGTATATCTGTTGGATTTCAACAGCTGGTATCATTATAAATGTTATTAGCCTTATTAGGCATGTATGTAGCATTTTATTGCAAGATGTTGTATAGTCTTTAATTAGTTCATAACAGTCTTAAGAAATGGATGAGAGTGGTTATATCATATTTCAAGAAGCAAAAACCAAACTTGCAATAATTACCTCCACAACTAATGCTGTTGGTATTTTACATATAGCATAAACACAAATTCTCTAATAAGTGCTTATAATCATACGCTCTACTCTGTTTGAAATTCAGCTTTTACCTAAATCTTATGATGTTATTTGATCACCATGCTTTTTCATGTTTCTGACATGAGACAATTCTCCTTCACTCAGTGCTTTTTGAATAGTCTTTTAGGGGATGAGTATTAGTTCTGTCTATTTTTTTTTCTTTTACAAAAAAAAACAAAACAAAACAAAACATGGTTTTCTACAGGAACATAGCTTTAAATAATTTATTTTCACTTTAATTTTATAAAACTGAGATAGCAGCATAAGTCTACATATTTAAAATACTGAGATATAACTTCCAAAATAGCTTTTGAGTTTAAAATTTTTATAATAGAATAGAATAGAATAATAGAATTTTTATAATTCTATTCACAGTCTGATCAAATTTATAAGCATTAAAGAAATCTAACACTCTCACCACAACTATGTGTACTAATCAAACAATCAGCAAAAAGGGCCTGGACATTAATCTAGGTATCAGATGCTTTTTAAAGTTAATGGAGTGGATTGGATAGTGGAGATTTTGACTTTTGCTCTGTTAAAACAATGAAGACTTAAAGCTATTTAATTCTCTTTGTAGAGTTTTTTGCATATTTAAACACCTTAAAAATGTTTAAAACTATATTGATGATTATGTGACAATTAGAACATGTATGTATAATAAAGTGAATGATTTTAATTAGCTTAAAGGTGATAAAATAATGTATATGCACTTGGCACTGTTACTTGACACAGTGTATTACTTAACTAGTTAAAATTAGTTCATTTAAACATTTAAGATGTTAATTAGCAGGTTATAGGGAATTGAATATATTCTCAACTTTTCTACATTTAATATATCCATCTCTCTTATTTACCTTCTCATGAATACAATTCAAGAAAATGCATATTTCACACAAGGACAAGTGTAAGTTAAGTGGTACTGAAAATAAAAATTATAGAAAGAATTATTGCTGCACAATTCTTATGAAACAGAACTAGAGCTATACTATTTATATATTTATTGGAACAATCATCAGGGTGAATTTTAAATTATCATTTGGGTTTATTGACTTCAGATAGGTCACTGAAATAAAACTGTATTATTGCACATGATGCTTGCTTATATTGCTCCAGGAATAGCACTGAAGACTAATCATTGCCAAACAAATTTATTAAATAGCTATTCATAAAATACCACTATCCAAAGTTGCAGAAACAGGATCAGAAGTGATATCTAGTACCTGTGCTCTAAGGGCATAATATTTGAGCCAAATATAACTATTAAAAGATTCATAGTATAGATTAAAATATTCACTTTTCATTGAGACAAAAAAGCTTAAGCTCAGTTTATGTAGAAATGAAGACTAATCTGACTTTTTCAGTAATTTTTCATTTTAACTCTGGAAATAACCACTCCAGCATAAGCAAATATTTGAATAATCAAAAATAAATAAAAGCTTTGTTTTTTATTTCAAAAATTGAATTATATATGTAAATCAGATTAAAGACAAAAGATGTTCAAAACACAATTAATTTAAGAAAACCTTAAAAATTGCAGGCACAGAGGATGTTAATAATGTGGTAATTAAAATGAAATTCTCAATTACAAATGTATTCCCCACTATAAAGAGAACCCTTTATGAAGTTAATCTATTATTGACTTATAGTTCTTTGGATTATTTACAACTTTTCAAGAACATATTGTTTAAAAGGAATGCCTGAACTAAGTCATTTCCTCTTTAACAGAAATAAAGATAAGTATCAATATAATTAACTTTATGTGGGTCACCATTGATAAAAATTTACCTACTTTTGAATCATTATGTATCTTACAGCAAAGTGGTTCCCAGCTTTGCCTCCTTTTTAAAATCACTTGGAGGGTTTAAAAATCTATGTCCAAGTTATTTGTCTGTTTGTTTTTATCAAGGTTTTCAATACAAGGTCAAAGATTAGAAATCAGTTTTTTAGATTAGTCATTTGTCAAACTTAAAATGCAATTTCCAATCCAAGAGCTCGAGACATAGTCCAAGATTTTGTATCTCTAACAGGTTCCCACGTGATGTGGTAGCTGTAGGTCCTTGGACGTCACCTTGAGAAGCACGGTTTAAAAGAACCTTTATCAATACAACATTACTCAAATATTATGTGATAATCTAACACATTATGTATTTGATAAGAGAAAGCAAAGCTATATGAAATTTGTGACTTTTTTTCTATAATTGTTAATTCTTTATAGTGTTATTAAAGTTAATTATAGTAAAGCTTAAAAATTTGTTGGACATGAGCTTAAATTTTATTACATTGACTATAGATCTTTAGAAATACTTATTGATATAGCATGATATATTGTTCTTTGGATAAATGGTTCTGTATATAGTGTTCTAATTATTTAGAAGATTTTATTTTTCTATAGTATTTTTGAAAATTTAGGATATCAGTAGTATAATTCATTTTAGTACCTAGAAATTTTAAATGACTTTATTAACATTTCCAGAAAGTTTGTCTGTCTGATTTTTAACGTATTATTTTATTTGAATCAAGAAAAAAATTAGGGTCCAGTTATTTCCTTTCATAATAATACATTACAAACACCATTCATCTGAAAATCTCAAAAACCAAATCATATAGGCTGTTGGTAATCTACAGATTGATTAATTCTGCTATAGTTTGATTTGATTAACCAAGAAGCAATTTAAAAAGGAATACAATCAATATATATCTTATGCCTCTAATTTTGCAAATTGTGCTCTTTTCACTGTATGTTGAGGAGATACTAATAACATTAATCTGCTTCTTTAAATTTACTTTGCTTCTGTTACTTATATTCAGTTGAAGAATCTCATTTGCCATCACTTAATTACATTTTATTAATCAAAGCCATACATCTATGTAGTCATTTCCTTCCCAGTTATCTTCAATCTGATTAATACAAGTAACTTTTTAAAGTGATCCTGTAAGTATATCAAACATGAAGTGAAATGGTTATTAAAGCTATTTTGACTTTGAATATTGACATCCTGAGTTAGAAGAGGATTCCATTATAATTCCCTAAAAGTGTTTCTTTTTTTCTTTCTTTTTTTTTTTTTTTTTGAGACGGAGTCTGGCTCTGTCGCCCAGGCTGGAGTGCGGTGGCGCAATCTCAGCTCACTGCGAGCTCCGCCTCCCGGGTTCATGCCATTCTCCTGCCTCAGCCTCCCGAGTAGCTGGGACTACAGGCGCCGCCACCACGCCCAGCTAATTTTTTGTATTTTTAGTAGAGACGGGTTTTCACCGTGTTAGCCAGGATGGTCTAGATCTCCTGACCTTGTGATCTGCCTGCCTCAGCCTCCCAAAGTGCTGGGATTACAGGCGTGAGCCAACACACTCAGCCCCCTAAAAGTGTTTCTAAACTGCACCACTTTATAAATTGGACTGGGATGTGTTACTGCTGTTTAAATACTATTTTTTCCAACTTTTTAGAATCACTACCACCACTACCATCAGAGTAATAATAAGAAAAGTCTCATGCTTTGTTTGGTACAGAAGAGAGTGTTTAATTTAGAACGAGCAAGTTTTATTAATTTTTTAATCAAAATGAAACAGCCATAGAGCCTTTTTAAAAAATTTATGAGCTAGGGAGAAGTGTGAAATATATCAAACTAATGTGTATGAAAATCACCTATTGAAAACACACCTCAGGTAACATTCCCTAGAATTGTAAAACTTAGGTACTCATCGATGCGTTAAACTAGCTCACAATTCTGTGCAGTGGTTGAGGTGATTTAATTATTGTCATGTTGAAAAGACGCATGCTATCTGGGTACATAATGACTTCTCAGGAAACAATGACAGTTAGTCACTTCTATTACAGCTCCTGCAGCATGCATTGCTAACAAGGTCCACAAGTCATAACACCAGACACCAAAGTGGGACCATCCCTTTCTTTCTCTTGTTTGAAAAGAAATGGAACAAGCCATCCAACACAATACTCCAATCTTCCCTATTCAGTAGTATTATATCTTCTCAGGTCTTATATTTCTTTTCTGAACGTATTTTTATAAGCTTCATTTTAGTTTTGAACAAAATGTATCCTAGATTTTTGAGAACTGCAGAAGCAAATCGAAGTCCATATCTAAAATATGCAAAATATGTAAATAAAAATTGTACATTAGCAATTTTTGTTATTTCAAGTCCAGATATTTTTTATAGTGACATTAACAGCAAGGAATCATTACATTATAAATGACATTAAAATTGCCTGTAAACTGCAAAGCTGAAAATTAGATTTAAATTTATGATTCTCTTGTTTTTTAAATTTTGAAATAATTTAATACATCTAAAAAAGTTGAAAAGTAGTACAGATATTTTCCATGCAACCTTTACCCAGTATCCCCTAATGATAACACTTTGCTTAATCACAAAATTAAGATATTAATATTAATACTATGCTAATAACTAAGCTAAAGATTTTATTTAGATTTTACAAGTTTTTCCACTAACATTATTTTTCTGTTCCACAGTTCAATCCAGGATTCAAAAGTGCATTTGGATGTTAGGTATCCTCCAATCTGTAACAGTTATTCAGACTTCTTTGTCTTCAATGACCTTGATATTTTTGAAGAATGTTGCTAAGATACTGTATAGAATGCGCCGCAATTTGGGTTTAACTAATGTCTTTTCATGATTAGATTTGACATACATTTTTTTTGACAACAATAATATGTAGCATTTGCCCTTCTCAGTGAAACATGACAAGATAATGGTAACATATCTGATTGTTGGAGATGCTAACTTTGATCTCTTGATTAAAGTGATGTTTCTGACTTTCTTTCCTGTAGTTATTATTTTTTCTTTTATAATTAATAAATATCCTGAGAGAAATCCTGTGAGACTATGCAAATATTTGTTTTTCTTCAGGCTTTTGATCACCAATTTTGTTATTCATTACGGATCTTGCCTTCTTTTCGTTTGTTTTCCTTCTAGCTTTTGATCACCAATTTTATTATTCATTATGGATCTTGCCTTCTTTCATTATTACTGTACTGTTCTAATGGTGATATTCTACTTTCCTCATTCATTCTATATTACTCATGGCAATTTTCCTGTAAGGAGGAGCTGTGCCGTATCTCCCAATAATCTTTTTATTCAATTTGTGTATTTATTTATGAAAATATGAACTCATGGGTATGGATTTTATCCTATAGCTTATAATAATATACTATTTTATTATCAATGTTGTTGCTAAGTTTGTTTCAGGTTTGGCTATTTGGAGCTATTTCAGAATGTCTTATATGCCCTTTCAAGATTGCATGTATCTATGCCTATGTTCATGTCTGCCTGTCTATCTATTTTTATCTATCTATCTATCTATCTATCATCTATCTATCTAATCTATCTATCTATCTCAGCATTTCTCTACTATCTTGCACCCTATGATTCTCCAGGCATAACTTGATTTTCCCTGCTACAAGTCTGGAATCAATCATTTCTCCAGGAAGCTCTTGTTTCTTTTCTTAGAAAATTGTATTTAGAGACCAAAATAAGTGCATTAATTGTGTTCATTGCTACAAATATGACATAGTTTGGATATTTGTTCCACTCAAATCTTATGTTGGATTGTAGTCTCTAATGCTGAAGACAGGGCCTGGTGAGAGGTATTTGGGTCATGGGGGTGGATCCCTCATGGCTTGGTGCTATCTTCATGAAAGTGTGTGAGTTCTCGCAGCATCTGGTTGTTTAAAACTGCGTGGCATAGCCCCTGGCATATTCTCTCTCTCTCTCTCTCTCCTCCCCACCTCAGAAGATACCACACCCCCTAGCTCACTTGCTCCCATTATCATCATGTGATGGGCCTGCTCCCCCTTTGCCTTTGGCTATTTACAAGCTTCCTGAGACCTCTACAGAAGCGAATGTAGCTATCCTTCCCGTACAGTCTGGAGAACGTTGAACCAATTAAACCTTCTTCTTATAAATTACCAAGTCTCAGTTATTTATTTATAGCAGTGCAAGAACAGCTTAATACAAAGTGTACATTGTTTCTAGGGCCACTCAATAGACAGAGCTAGGAAGTAGAATAATGTATACTAACTGATGTATAATATATATTTTAAGGAGTTTTTACATTCAACAACAGAGAACTTATTTCTTCAATAAGAAACTACGTTGTAATACTTATTATTGATTGATTGATTGGTCAAATGCTAATATACACATAATAGAGTTTTATAATTGTAACCCATACACCTGTGAGGAAAACAATTACTAAATATTATTAATGTAACACACTATTTGTATACAGTTAATTTTTTTTTTTACTTTGCTCTTATACTACCCCTAAAACACCACTTTCCAAATAGTTACAGAGGTTAGTTTACTTTCATCCCTACTCTCTTTGGTGTAATTATTAATTTGTAATATACTTAGGTTTATTTGTTACTGACTTTTTTCTACTTTCAGTTTCCCTCTGTTTGGACTGAACTGTGATCCTCTAAAATTTATATGTTTAAGCCCTAATTCCAATATGACTGAATTTGAAAATACTTTAAAGAGGTAATTAAGGTTAAATGTAATCATAAGGGTGGGACTCTAATCAGTATGACTGGTGTCCTTCAGGAATGTGGTAGCACAGTGAAAAAGGTCATGTAAAGACCCAGCATGAAGGCTGCCATCTGCAAGCCAGGAAGAGAGGTCTTAGAAGAAACCAACCCTGCTGGCAATTGATCTTGGAATTCTAGTTTTCAGAACTTTCAAAAACTAAATTGTTGTTTTAGCCTCCTGGTTTTTCGTATTTTGGATCAGCTTGAGAAGACTAATATGCTCTCCTTTCCTAGTTGATTTTTAAAAATTTAAACAGTAAAATTTATTATTTGTGGTATACAATTATATGTAATTTAAAAATATTTTTACTTTTTCCTAAGGGTATTATTTTACATAACTATAATATCAAACTCAGAAAATTGGTATTAACATTAATCTATAGAACTTATTCAAATTTCATGCTTTCATATATGTGTCTGTGTTTGTACATAGCTTCCTATCATGGAAAGCCTACCGTTATTTGGAGCTGGAAGGAGGTACTTCTGAGAATTTCTGGCCAAGACTACCTATCGGTGTTACCTGAAGGCCCTTGGGCTAACTAACTCCAGCCCATTGGATATCACGCACAGGATTTGCGAACTTTTGCTATTGCAGTTACCTTCTTTCCTTTTTGCAGCTGCTATCCCCTCTCTGTATGCAGTGTAGCAGGACTTTTTACAGCCCAGGGAAATAGTCCTGTTAGGCAGGATTAGTGGGTGCTGTAGTAACTTGGAATGTAGCTCAAGGGACTGCTGTTTTTGTGATTTTTCTAGAAACAGGGGAATTTCATGATCCAGGTTTAAGAGATTATCTAACTCTCAATGATGGCACTTCCTGGGGTTGGACTTGGATGGGGGGTTATTTCCCCCCAGTTAATGTTCCTCTCTCCATTTACAGTTTTGTTTTTTTTGAGATGGAGTCCCACTCTTGTCACCCAGGCTAAAGTGCAATGGCATGATCTCGGCTTACTGCAACCTCTGCCTCCTGGGTAAAAGTGATTCTCCTGACTCAGCCTCCTGAATAGCTGGAATCACAGGCGTGTGCCACCACACCCAGCTAATTTTTGTATTTTTAGTAGAGACAAGGTTTCACCATATTGGCCAGGCTGATCTCAAACTGCTGACCTCAACTGATCTGCCCACCTCATCCTCCCAAAGTTCTGGGATTAGAGGTGTATGCCACTGTGCCCAGCCCAGGCTGTTTCTTTTTCCATGGGAGGAGCCATAACTGCCCAGTTGAAATGGATAGTCTCCCTATGAGACAAACTAACTTTCTCTTAACTGGCAGGCATGTTGTGGGGGCCTAACCCGCCTCAGATCTCTCTCTTTACCTCTTTGTCTAAAGAGCATATGGAAACAAAGCTACTGTCTTGTATTTCAAGGTTTACAGCGCCACCTAGTGGAATGGGAATCCTCTCTATGGGGAACCTTGATGGCTCTTTGCTAAAACTTCTAGTTTTCCAATTCTTCACTCTTTTGTGCCCTTCTACTAGTGACGAGGTTTTATTCTCCCTCTGTGAGTGGTAAAACTCTTTGACAGTGAGGAGGAAAATGTCTTCTGCAACCAAATTTTGGCCTCATTTGATTCCTACATTCTTTTGAGACACCTATTCTGCCAATTAGAATGGTATTTAAGTAGAAACGGGATTTTAGGTCTGGAAGTCAGCTGGAACCACTGCTTAAGAATAAATGCTTTAGCATGGACCATAATAGCAGAATATAGAGCTCAACGTGGAATATTTCCTCCATTAAGGGGCCTGGTCCAAATGCAACTGTTACATAGTCTCTCATGAGATCCACCTATCAGGGAGCCAGGCAGATCCCACAAGTGTAGGAAATCAAAGGAAAATTATCAGCAGAGAAATGAGGTCTTGCAGGTGAACATGACTATTACTGCTGCTTAGCTCCTCCGGATCCATGTGTGAGGGTCATGCCTTCATCCATGGGTGGCACCTTTAATAGATCCCAGGCCCCCAGAGATCCGAGGAGGGAAAATAGAAGGGGGGATGTCGCCAATGTTTTCCTCTCTACCCTAGGTCACTCCAAATGAAGAATGAAGACTGAGGAACATCTTTGTCCTTTTTCTTTGTAGATGGGTAACAAACCATCTTCAGCCTGCACTCCCCTTGAGTGCAGCTGGGATCACTGGGACTCCTTTGACCATTAACTGTAAACAAAAATTGACTCATATTCATTTGCACTCAGGCATGGCTATCTCACAAACAGCAGAATGGGGGTGAGGAGCTGGTCTCTTCAGGAAAGTGCTAACATCAATAATATTGGACAACTAGATCTTTTCTTCAGGTGGAAGGGCAAATGGTCTGAGGTTCCCTATGTGTAAGCATTCTTTGCCTTGTGAGACAACCCAGACCTTGTCATCATTGTAAAATGGACCCTGTTGTCTTAACGATCATATAGTCAAGCCTACAGGAGATAATTCCCCAAAGTCAAAGAACCAAACTCCCATGGAACCCTCAAATGCAACTTCCGGATGCCCTGGCACTTCCTGCACCCCTATTCACATCAACAACTTCTCCAGTTCTACCACCCAAAACCCCAGATTTTTCTATGTTTTTTTTTCTTCCTTCTTTCCCATTTGTAAATAGCTCCTATCTCTTCTTTTATAATGTCCCTCCAAACTGGGGAAAGTTAATTTCTCAAACCTTAAAATGCTTGAGCTTGAGGGAAGTGAAGGGAACCCAGAAGCTTGACATGCTGGCAAAAAGGTAAATTTTTTTTTTTTTTACCAGTTAGGCTTTTGGCTTCTCTCTCCCTTTGCAAACTGGTAAAAGGAATAATAAGGATCACTGTTTATATTCTCTGTAGAGTTGTGATTAATGAAAAAGGATTTGTGAGGTTAGTTTTAAGCTGCAGTCAATCTGGTGTGCTTTGTGTGTCCTTCTGTATGGTTCTGTCAGAAAGAGGGTTACCTTAGGATAGAATGTGAGTCTAGAACTCCATAAGCTTGCTGTCCAAGTCAGCCCATTAAACTGGTCAGTAACAAACTTTGTTACAGGCCTCCATTTTGTTTTACATTCTTGAGCATAACCTATAACCACATAGCAGTACTTTGTTTTAGCCGCTGCCATTTTACAATGGCAGCCCAAGTTCAATCCTTGCTTGGGAAATGAGTACTTTTGGGTTAATATCTGTGACTTCTGCCATTTGCTGATTCTCTTCTCCTCCATGAACAACTTCTAACTTCCTTTCCTAATCCTTTCTTTCTCTGAGTTGCCTTTAAAGTTTCTAGATTTTGTAAAAGTGTAACTGCCCAATGGGCTCATCTTGCCTACTTCCTGGACAGAACCTATTTATGAAAACAGGGCAACTGCAATGAAGAAAGGGTGATCCACGTGGGCTGGCTGTGTGAGAGACCGAAGTTTTGTTATTACTTAGGTCAGTCTCCCTGAGCATTTGGAGAGCAGAGTTTTTGAGGATGGCTTGGTGGGTGAGGGGAGGCCAGTGAGCCAGGGTGCTGACTGGTAAGGTCAGAGATACAATTGTAAGGAATTGAGGCTGTCTTCCTTTGCTGAATCAGTTCCTGGGTCGGAGCCACAAAATTAGATGAGCCAGTTTATTGGTCTGGGTGGTGCCAGCTGGCCCGTTAATTTCAGGGTCTGCAGAATATCTCAAGTGTTGATCTTGGGAGCACTTTAGGGAGGGTCAAAATCTTGTGGCCTCCAGCTGCATGAATCTTAAACCATAGTTTCTAATCACGTGCTTGGTTTCTTGGTCCTACAAAGGCGTTCTGGTCCCCAGGCAAAAGAGGAGATTTGTTCTTGGAAAGGGCTCTTATCATCTTTGTTTTGGACTATAAACTATGAACTAAGTTTCTCCCAGTGTTGATGAGCCTTCACCCAGGAATGAACAGGGACAGCTTGCAGGCTAGAAGTAGAATGGAGTTGGTTGGGTCAGATATCTTTAACAGTTTTAGTTACAATTTTGCAATGGCGATTTCAAAATCGGCTTACCACTTCTTTGAAAATAACTCGTACACTCGAAGTTAAATCATAACCTTAATTGAGGCTTGTTGGTTTCACCTGTAAGGTTACTTTTGATAAAGTTCAAAAGCCAGAAATCTTAACTGGTTGGCATGGCTAAAGTCAGGTAACCAGGGATTTAAAAGGATTTTCTTAAAGAGCACTTAGCTTAATTAAAATGGAATATCCAATTTATAGGTGTATTTAAAAGGCCTTTACGTTTTTCTCTTCTTGGAGCTTCTTTTTATACAAAAGGTTTTTTCCTCAGTCAACTGAATTCTTTTTCTCTATTATGTCTTGCCACTGTTATAGCATGCATAAGAGGCCCCAAAATAACTTCCAATGGTGTGGGATTCTTTGGGTGCCCCAAATTCCATTTTGAGAGAAACCTCTGTTTACTTCATGGAACTCCAGGTATTAGAGGCAAATAGATCCCCTCAAAATCTGTTTTTGTCTTCCCCAGAAACTGCATTCTTTCCTAGCCCTACTTTTAAAGAGCCACACCCAGAGAACAATAATCCAATTAGGAAATTGGCAAACAAAAAATCTTGTAATGACTGGATCCTCTTCTGTTTTTCTACATTGTTATATATGTGTTTTGTATGATGTCTATAAAAAGAGCTCTAACTGATTGGCCTAAAGAAAAATAAGTGCTTAATTCAAATATTTTTAATGGAAAGATAAAAGCTGTAATGCCTTTTAGTTCATGTGACTTCAATCTTTAAGCGTTAAAAATAGTTATAATGATAATTGGTAAAATGCAAATGTTGTCAAAATATAAATAGGTTGTCTAAATCATGTAAGTCAGATACTAGGTTTGCTAAATGTTTTAAGGTTGGAAATTGCCTGCTTTACAACTTGGTAATGCCTGGGGACATACAAAATTAACCACACCACTATCTATGCTGGAAAAAATCAGACTTTATTTGGGCCTAGCACATAATTAAAACAACTTACCAGATTTTACGTTAAAGTTAAAAATTGTTAAAAGTTGCCATTAAAACACTCAGATGAGACTACTGAAAATAGATTTACATGCAAGGTGTGTAAAAACAGTAAAATGTGTTTGTGGTAAAAGATGATAAAAAGGCATGGTAATGTTAATCTTGCCTAGGAATAAAGGATTATTTTGAAATCAATATAAGGGTGAAATTTAGCCTTCTCTCCCTTGCACAATATTTTCATGAAATAGTGAGGGATAATGAAAGATTTTTCATTTGCATTGCAGATAGACTGCCAAGGGGTGGAAAGAGAAAACAGAAGACAAACTGTTTGGAAAGCTGTCTTCCCTCTTAATGAGTAAAGGTTTTTGCTTTCTTTTAAAATTTTTTTTTTTTTTTTTTAAGTCATTATTTTGGCAAAATAAATAATGATAATCTGGATTTGCATTTAATAATATCAAGTGTTTTAAACCTCTAACATTTAACAGGCTTCTCAAAATCAAACTTCAGTTTCAAAATTGTCTACAGAGTGCCCCTGAAGCATCCAGAAGAGAGGTAAACAGGATTATTTAACATGTTAAGGTATGTAGGATTGCCAAAATTAAGTTTAATCTTCTTTAGGTTATATTTTAGTGAATAATATTAACATATGTTTCAAAATCATATGGGATGTCTAAAATTCTAATGTCTGAGTGTATGCCATCAATCCTAATTAAGATTATTGTGTTAAACTATTGTAAAACATAAAAATAGCCAGATTTATTTGTCCATCACATTTTTAAGTGTAACTACCCTGGATATTTCATCATTCAAACATGATTATTGTCTTGTTTTAGTCCCCTACAAAATATGGTTTATAATCAGTTATAGGACTTTGACAGGTGCTTTAACATGTAGGTTTCTGATAACTTTGGAAATTGTGACGTGGGAGTAAAGGAAAATGTACGGGAATCATGAAGAGCTGAAATGTTCCTGAATGTCAAATAAGAGTTAACTGCAAGAACTAAACTAATAGAAGTCTAAAGTAATCTTTTTTCAGTCAGCTTGAAACGTTGCTAATCCTTGTTTTGTTCTTCAGAGTAAAGGAAACTTTTAAGTTATCTACTTTTAACAATTGAGTAGACTCCTGTAAACAAAATTTGGAGTATATTTGTTTCTCTCTGCCTGGTTCTACAGTTTTGATTCTTAACTTATGGCAATGTTGTTATTTTCATGAATGCAATGAGAATCCATTTTATTTTGCAACAGGACACAATTGGAGAAACTGATTGTTTGACCAAGGCTGTGGCTGGATGGATGTGCTTCCCTTTATGGAAATCAAGCTTGACTTGCAAAGCCAATAAAAGCCCATTGAGAGAACTGGCTTCATACCATGTCTACACAGCCTCTGTACAGGGTTCCTAACTGGTGCTGAGTAAAGAATGTCACTTTTTAACAGACCCAGGAACCCCATGTTCTTGGAACCTCAAAAAAAAAAAAAGGGCATTATCCCAACTCATAGGTATTTGACAGTACAAACCCGTGTCTGGGCTTGGCTTTGAAAAGTCTTATCTGAGATTCCTTGTGTTACAGAGTTCCATCAAAGCTAATTTAAAAAAACTATGTAAAAATAATTATTCTTGCTGTACTTTATGCAAATAATCATGTCAAGTATAAGACTAAATTTTATTTTGCAAACAACTCAGTCCTATCATGGTTTGTATTCAATAAAAATGAAGACTGAAAAGAAAAACAAATTATGTTTCAAAACTTATCTTATGCTTGTCATTAAATTCAAATCTCATTGGTTGTTTTTTAAGTTCTTACCTACCTCTTAGACTAACTCTGCTTATTTCTGTAAACCCACTGGCAATCTCCAGTTGTAGTTCAGAAGAAACAAAAAGGGATGGGTAATGTAAAAACCTCTACCAATATTCTAGTTTTGGGCAATTATCTTGCAAATCCTTTGATGTGATGAGAGTATATATGGTGCCCATAACTCAGAGATTTATTTGTTTGGGAAATAAAACCAAGAAAGTTAACCAAAGCCAAGCCCCATGCACCCAAATCTTAACAGGAATAACTATAGTCACCAGTTATCTGGGCATGTTCACAACCTTGGGATTTTCAGGCTGCCATTTCCTTTCCTTTGTTTCATTTTAATACATTTCTTTTAATAACCCAAATGGCTTTTTCTTGCCTAAAGGCTATCAAGGTACAAATGGTGATGCAAATGTAACCATACATGGTCGTGCCTTCCTTCCAAGGACACTTAAATCAACCCTAGGGGGAACCCTAGCTGCTGTTCCCCTACACCACATCCCTTTCCAGCAGGAAGTAGCAAGAATTTAATCCCATTCCCTCTAACAGCAATTAGGATCTCCACTCCTGAGGCGAGAAATGAAAGAGGAGAAAGGAAAAAACTTGATCAGGTAGGCAGTTAGGGTGGGTCCTCTGTTGAATTCTTTCAAACAAAAGAACAGCCTGCAGGCACAAAAACAGAAACTTACACAGGGAATCTTGCCTAAAATGTGCCCACAGATACACAGATAAAAAAGCCAACTCAGATGACTTGCCCAGACATGCCCCCAATAAAAAATTCATTCCTCTGACACATGCACGGTAAAGGGAACAAAGCAATGTAGAATAACTCAAGCTAAGGGCCCACGTGCACATTAGGAGGACAGGGTGGAGTTACCAGAAATTTGTGCCTTATGCAAATGAGATGTCCAGCCCTCATTGATTTCTTATAAAAGCCTGTGCATTCAACTGTGAAAAACGCAATCCTTTCCTGGACTTCTCCCTGCTGCAGAGACCTGTCCTCTTTCTTTCACCTGTTAAACTTCTGCTTCTGCTCTGATATCACCCCTGGTGTGTCTGCCTCCTTGAATTCTTCAGCCATGAGACTACAAACTTTGGGTGTCACCCCAGGCAATGAGTCCATTTCATTCTGATGAGGCTTCAGATGGAACTGAGGAACACGGTATTGGAAACTGGAGTAAATGCCATGCTTGTTATAAATTGGCAAATATGTTGCCTGAATTGTGGATGCTCAAGGGCTTTGTGGAAGGCCAAATTTGAGAGTGAAAGACTAGGATGTCTGGCAGAAGAAATTTCTAAGCAAATTATAGGAGATGCAGAGTTACTTCTGGCTGCTTATACTGAGATTCAGGAGCAAAAGAATAACTTAGAACAATTTATAAATAAAAAGGGAAGCAGAGTGGAGAGATTCGAAAAAGTTTCAACCTACCACGTAAAGGGTAAAACAAAATGTCTTTAGGAGAGGAAACCAAGGGTGTGGTGTGGATAGAAAAGAAGCAGGTGCATTTTCACACCCTGTAAAATAGAACCTAAAGGCATTTTAGAGATCTTCAAGGCTGCTGCTCTCATCACAGGCCCTGAGGCCTATAAAGGCACAGTGGTTTCAGGGGACAGGCCTAGGGCAATCTCCATGGGCTCACTACCCAGAGCTGCCTCAGTTCTCTGCTCCTGGAACCGCACACTCCAGCATGGCACCCAGTGGCTGCTCCAGCCGTGATACAGCCCCAGGTGTGGCTCATGCTGCAGCTCTGTAAAGCAGATCATAAACCTTAGTGGCATTCACCATGTGCTAATACTGCAAGTGTGCAGAAAGCAAGAGCTGTGGAGGCTTAGCAGCCTATACCCAGATTTCAAAAGATGTCATCAAAATAATAGGGGTACAGGGAAGAGACGTGTAGGGATTCAAGCACTGCAGAGAGCCCCTGCTAGAGCAATGCTGAACATAAATGTAGGGTTGGAGCTGCTGCAGAGTTTCTATTAAGGCAAAATCCAGTGGAGACTTGAGAGCAGGAAAGCCACCAAGAATCCAAAGCTGTAGAGCAACCAGTATCCAATACCAGCCTGGAAGAGCTGAGTGGACTGAGGCCAGCAAATTTAAATGGCGTAGGGATACCCAAGGCTTTGGGGGCCCTGGTACAGGGTGCTTCAGATTTGTTTTAAAACTGATACCCCTTTCTTCTTGCTTTTTTCTCCCTCTTGGCATGGAAAACAACCCTATCCTTTTTCTATCAGCGTATCTTGTAATCTAGTTACGGTTACGTTACTTTGATTTCAGAGGTTCACAGATGAGTCTTTGACTTCTGAGTTGGTGCTAGACTATGTTAAGACTTTGACTTTATGAAGATGGAATGAATATGGGAAAGACATGAGCTTTGGGGAACAAGGGGTGGAATGTGGTGGTTTAATGTCCCCTCCATAGCTCATGTTGAAGCTTAACTTCCAATGTGACAGTATTAAGAGGTAGGGTCTTTATGAAGTGATTGGATCATGAGGGCTCTACTTTCATGAGTGGATTAATCTATTTATGTATTTATAGATTAGTGGGTTAACGGATTAATGAGTTACTATGGGAGTGCAGTGTGTGACCTTATAAGAAGAGGAAGAAGGACCTAAGCTAAGCTAGCATGGTAGCACGGTAGCACACTCAGCCTTGAGCTAGCACTGTATCATGTGAATAGCTCAGTCCCCTTGCAATATCATGCCCTGCACTGCCTCAGGATGCAGCAGAGTCCCCACCAGTAAGAATGCTGTCTCCAGATGCGCCCCCTGGACTTTGAACTTCCTGGCCTCTGTAACTGTAAGAAACAAATTCCTTTCATTATAAACTACCCTGTTTCAGGAATCTGGTTATAAGTAGCAGAAAACAAAGTCATCCATTTATGGATATTCAATTGTTCTACCACCAGCTGTTTAAAAATATTATCAATTCCTAATTGAAATGCTTTTGCATCTATGCCAAGAATGAACTCACCTACATGAAGTAAACTATCACCGGAAAATGATGAAGAAAATGGGCCTAAGCAGTATCTTGCTGCCTGTCTACCTCTAGAGGTCTTCAACCAGAGCACTGGTTGTTCCACCTGGTCCTGGGGACTACGAGAGAGGAGAAGCCTTCTCTCTAGGGAAGGCTGGGTTGAATCCCTAAGGGAAGAAAGAAAGAACAGAATATTTGGTTCAGCAACAAATAGAAGAAGCTACTGAAGCAGCTTGAAGTTACATAAAGCCCAGAAAAAAAAATGGACTTGCGCAAACTAAATTTGGAGGTGATAAAGCATTGGATAGCAAAATGAATAAAATAAATTTCTAAATTAGAAAATGATATTGTGATTGAATTTATATTCAACCAGTTGTAGGTGAAGACTCCAAATTCCAAAATAATGCAAATCAATCTGGCTGGATTTTTTAATTAAAATGCTAGAAAATTTATTGGAGAACTATATCTAGTGCTGTTATATACACACAAAAAAATATCTGGGATCCATTTTACTTTCAAAGAAATCAAAGAAAAATAAAACAGGTATAGATTGAGCAAGACATTTGGCATCTATAAAAAAGCAAGATGAAGACAAACATAAGACAAAAAAGGAAAAGAAAGAAGGCAGCAATTAAAAAATAAAACAGTTCTAGAAGCCTAAGAAAATACTAATCCAGATTGTCTTCCCCTATCAGACCATCTTTCTGTGTCAGGAAACAGAGACAGGGCATTTACTCTTGATCTTCTTTTCACAGAACCAAGAGCTGGAGAGTCCTTTTGTTTCTAAAGTGAAGAAATCCAGCATACTCAAAACCTGCATTGAAAGTAAAAACAAATTTTGGTGCAAGAGACTACCTCTACTAGTGATAGTCTAAAGGTTTCCAAACCTAAACCTGTGTCAGAGTGTAGAGAATATTCTCTTGGAAAAAAATTGAAACAGAAAATGACCAAAAAAAAAAATCATTCAGTCATGTTCCAAATTGGGATTCCAGATATATTGTAGCTGTTTTTTTTTGTTTGTTTTTTTTTCATACTCAACTGCACCAGAGTCATTGATCTTAATGAAGGTCACATCCGCCTAAGAGGTGACCTAGTTCAAGAAGATGGCAATTCCTCAAAAGATAACTTTACCAAAGACAAACGTTTTCTCTATGGAGGCATAAAATATGAAGATCTCCAGGGAGACATCAATATCCTTCACTGGAAGTAGCTCATTGTCCTCCTCATCTCCTCCAGGTCATCACCAAATAAACCTTCCAAGAAAAAATCTACTCCAGGAAAAGCTAGCAGATTATCTTCTTTAGCAAGTCCTCAAGGGTAAATGCACTGGCTGTTACCTCCAGCAACTTCCTTACCCAAAACTCCTCATGCCTCAATACCACCCTTTTAAACTGTCTCTTAAATGAAGGAAATCACAGTCTGCACAGCAGAAATTCAAGATCTCCCACTCTTCACCTCTCAGAGAAGCTTCCCAGTCCCCCAGGAATATTTGCCTTCTTTATTATCAAAATATAAGAGAGATCCTTTTCTGAGCTGATTTATCCAGGAGGCCTCATCATCATAACCAAACAAATGACATGTGCCATCCCTACAAGCTGGAGCTCCTCAGATCACCTTAAGCCCCTTCCCTCTTTCTTCTCCCATTTGACCGCCCTCCTAAGAGGAGCAGCAGCAGCATGGTACCACATCTCCAAGTACTAGATCCATGATTCCAGAGCACAAAAAGACAAAAACAAAACAGCCTCAGCAAGCTCTTAGTCTGTAAGGAGGGCCTCACACTCTATATTTATTTAAGGATTTTATGATTCATCAACCAAAAAACAAAACAAAGGAATCTTCAGCCCTGTTTAGTCTAAGTCACCCATTAGCAGCTATACAGTCGTTTTTACTGTACCAGTGAAAAAGGCTAAAGGCCCAACTCCAAGCCTACCACTACCAGAGAATTTGAACCACAACAAAAGTTTAAAGAAAAAAAGTTTTAAAAAGGCAAGACTTTTTTAAAAAAAGCATAAGAAGCACACAAAAAAGAACAACAAACTCAAGGAAGAAAAGGCTGTGAGCTGCATCCCTGCATTCATTGCCTCTCCCACAACCACATCAGTGCATGAAGAACCAGAGACAGAGATAGAGCCCAAAGGGAGAGCGTAAGTTTCCCGAGTCCTTACCAAAAGCACAAACCTATACAGCAGGCAGAACTGTGAGCTAATTAAATCTTTTTTCTTTATAAAGTACCCAATATCAGGTATGTGTTTACAGCAGTACGAGAACGGACTAATGCATTTTCCCCCCTCCTAGCTCTTTCTTTTGGAAAGGGAGATAACAAAATTGGTTTCATAAAGAATCTGAAGAATGACCTTTCAGTTCTGTACAATTTTGTTTAAAAAATTACACAAACTGATCATATTTGAGTGGGTCTAATTTTTTTTTATTTTTTTGAGATGGAGTTTTGCTCTGTCCTCAGACTGGAGTGCAGTGGTGCGATCTCGGCTCCCTGCAAGCTGCACCTCCTGGGTTCACACCATTCTCCTGCCTCAGCCTCCCGAGTAGCTGGGACTACAGGCACCCGCCACCACGCCTGGCTAATTTTTTTTGTATTTTCAGTAGAGACGGGGTTTCACCATGTTAGCCAGGATGGTCTCTATCTCCTGACCTTGTGATCCGCCCACCTTGGCCTCCCAAAGTGCTGGGATTACAGGTGTGAGCCACCGTGCCTGACCTTGGGTGGGTCTATTTCTGAACACTCTCTTCTGTTCCATTGCCTTTGTCCTTTCACTAGTATCACATTGTCTTGATTACTGTGACATTCACATTAGGTTTTGAAATCAGGTAGTATGAGTCCTCCAGCGTTGTTTTTTATTTCCAAGATTGTTTTGCATATTTCTTTGTTTTTCTACAGAAATGTAAGAAATATCTTGTAAATAGCTATAAAAATTATCATGTTTTTATTGGTTTTGCTTTGAATCTACATATCACTTTGAGGAGAATTGAATTTTCCAACACATATATATGGTGTATCTATCTATTTACACACAGAAGATATAACACCTAGAATATGAAGAAATACTTCCCATATAATTTTAAGAGATCCTCATTATTTTAATACCAAAACCAGACCAAGATATTACAAGAAATAAAACCACAGTCTAATAGCCCTTTTAAACATAACATATCTGGGTATGATGTTTTTTGTAATAGAAAATGTTAAACTATACATTCAATTTATTTTATAATTGGGGGAATATTGATGTTATCAGCTTCTTTTTGAGTGATTTGCTCAATGTTAACATCTATTTTTAATTTTAATAAGTAATTATATTGCTTTTCAAGAAGGCTATTATAAATTACTCTTTTGAAAGCAATCTATGACAGTTTGTTTTTCCTACAGTGCTAGAGAAGTAGTAGTATTCACAATTTTTAATTTTTACTAAACATATTGATAAACATTATTTCATTTGTACTTTAACTTATAACTGCATGGTGAAATGTGACTAAGTATATTTGTTACTACTTATATTTATTATTTTGAATTTACTGTTTTATAACTTGCCTAATCAAGTATAAGACAAATTTCCACTGTACATATTTACCAATGACACATGGATCGTGGGCTTTCTTTCCCTTTTGTAGATGTATGTGTTTGTTTTGTTTGACTAGGTGGGGGGAGGTTGCATGGTATGTAAACCTCATTAAGTAGTGATCAGCATACTAAAGCATATAGACCAAATCTGGCCTATATTTAGTTTTATAAAACGTAGCCATGCTCATTTCTCCATATATTATCTACAGCTAATTTTGCACTATAACAGCAGAATTGAGCAGAGTTGAGTATTTTTCAAAAAAGATTGTATGACCCACAAAACCGAAAATAATTACTATATAGCTGTTTATAGGAAAAGTTTACTGACCTATGTAACAAACCATAGATAATAGGATTTAGAACTGAAAGGAATAAAACATACACTTTAATTCCTTATTTGCAAATAAGGAGACAGAATAAAATCATGGAATAATTGGCCTAAATAAATGCATCCAGACACTGTTACCAAAAATAAGAACTCTGACTGCTTTGGTTTTGTTTCATTATTTTTCTACTCTACTCATGTTTATCTTCATCTTCAAAATCAGTAGATATGGACATTTATTATAGAAACTTAATAAAAAAAAAACCTTTGGTAAAGAGCTATTAAGCAGATTATAAATATTTTTACCACAACAGGATCTTGCCTGAATCACAAATGATGTTTTATAAGATTGATTATCAAGTTCTTGAAAATATGATCAATATGAGTATGTCATGTCAACTCAAGATATTTAGAATCGATATCTAAAAACACTAATCTTTGCAGACGGTAAAAATTTTTCCATTATAATGTTTGACAGTGCTTAAAATTATTTGAGCATTCAAGTCACACAGCCTAAGTATTTAGATTATAATATATAATAATAGATACTATTACAGTAATATAGTTATATTTTAATATTAAGGATTTAGATCTAATAATAAAAATGAGCATAGCTAAAGATTGTTAGGAAATGACATCACCCCTTTGCCCTTGTCATTCCTCAAACATCCTACTATGAATTCTTTTGTTTTCCATCGTGAACTTTGCATACAGATAAGCAGTTTTTAGTAAACTTCTTTTATTTAAGATAATTGAATGTATTAGTTTATGGGTTATCATAACAAATACCACACACTGGAGGCTTTAACAACAGAAATTTATTTTTTCACCGTTTGAAGGCTGGAAGTCTGAGAGCAAGGCGTTGGCAGAGTTTATCTTATTCTGAGTCCTCTCTCTTGGCTTGTGGATGTGTGTCTTTTCCCTTTGTCTTCACATCATCTTTCCTCTGTATCTGTGTCAAAATTTCCACTTCTTTTAAGGATATCAGACATACTGGATTAGGGCCCACAAACATAACCTCATTTTACCATAATTGTCTGTTTAAAGGTCCTGTTTCTAAATCTAGTCACTTTTTGAAGTACTGGAGATTAGGACTTCCACATATGCACTTGAGGGGAGGGGAACAATTCTGCCGGTACCAGTATACTGCCCTGATATTGTCCCATATTATTCATTGACATATTGGGACCGTTTAAAGTGTATTCATGATAGAAACTGAGAAGTTGTTGTTGGAACTTGATGTTTTATCCTATGAAAATGGTGATTCAAGCTGGGCATGGTGGATCATGCCTGTAATCCCGAGAACTCCACTCACTTAAACCTGCTGTGCTCATCCCCTCATAAGAGAAAGCATACATGTGAGCTGGTGCAGGAGCTGGGGTGACGGCTTTTTGGCTCCGGCAGGAACAAACTCCATACTGGCCCTGCATTAGGATCTAGGGGGGTGCCTGTGACCCTTGAAGCCCGAGAAGGAGTGTTACAGTCAGTGTTCTTCTCTTTTAGCTTTGCCATCTGCAAATGGTCATGTTGACAGCTCAGTGGAGAGTCAGTTTGACAGCCTTCTGCACCTGCACCTGAGTTCTTGTCTGGCATCCAGGAGGAATGAAGTTGCACAAACGAATTTGAAGGGTGGTAAATGCATGGGATTTTATTGCTGAAGAACGTGGCTTTCAGCAGGAAGGGGAGCTGAAAAGGGGATGTAGCAGGAAGATAATCTTCCCCTGGAGTCCAGCCATCCCTGGCTAGACTCCTCTCTGAAGCTATGCCAATAAGTTAAGTTGTCCCTCTGAAATAAAGCCACTTCTCTCCAACCACAGTCTCCAACATCCAGCGGCTTCTCTTCTCTCCTCCTCTAGTGGAATCCAGGGTTTTTATATGCACAGGGTGCGGGGGTGGGGTAGGCCATCAGTGGTTTTGGAAAAGGCAAAATTTGAGCAGGAAAACAAGAATGTATGTTCTCACTTTGGGCTGTGGTTCCAGAAATTCTGCCCAGATTTCCCCTGCCTTCTGTCCCTATCAGAGGCAGGCAGATCGCTCAAACCCAGAAATTTGAGACCAGCCTGGTCAAGATGGCCAAACCCTGTCTCCACAAAAAATACAAAAATTATCTGGGTGTAGCATCATGCGTCTGTGGCCCCAGCTACTCAGGAGACTGAGGTGAAAGGATCACCTGAGCACTGGGAGGTCCAGGCTGCAGTGAGCTGTGCTTACATCACTGCACTACTGTAGCCTGGATGACAGAGTGAGACCTTGTTTAAAAAAAAAGACCATTCAGATACACAGATACATTAAGTATTTACATGATATAGAATAAAAATGAAAAAATGTAACTGGAGGGATATTTTACAAATCTAAACTTTAGGCTATGGAGAAAAATAGTGGTGCTTTCAATATTTAAAAAGAAGCTAGAATAGGAAAGCTAAGATCTACTTAGTAATTAAACTATAAATTCTAAGTCCTGTTTATACTGAAGTGATCTACTGGGAAGAAAATGATTGAATATTTTTTGTTTCATATATGATCCTTAAAATGATCATTGGATTTGAGCTTGCCAATTCTAAAATGGCTTTGATTTGGGATTTGGGATTCCTTTCTCATTACATTTTGTTGTTTTTCTCCTTCATTGATTTAAATCCACCATGATCATAGTTTGTCACTCAAATTCACAAAAAAAAAGAAATAAATATAGTCATATTTATTCATATATCGAAAGAAATCATTTATTTCACAGGCTTTAGGTTATCTGGAAATACAATTTCAGATCTACTGTTAGTTACAATGTTTATGTACTAGTTTTCCTATTAGTATTTCTCAGTTGTCCAGTCATTTTTCTAATTGGTCATTGACTTTGCTGACTTTGTTATGCCTTATAGGCAACATCAATGTTTAGTAACAATGATAACAATAATAATAAACAACATCCACATTTTTAGGACAGTAATCACTGTTTCTATTTCTAAACCATAAAAACATTCAAGAAGGTTTTCAAATGACACATTTGACACTCATAATCCAAAAATAAAATTTGATTCATCATACAGGACCAACAACATCGCTGCTAAATGTCCCTACTGAAATGTAGACACCTGAAAAGTCAATGTAACTTTATTTTAAGGACTCCTATAGAATTCTCACTGAAGATCTCTAATTATTACTGATGATATTTTTTACTTTATAAATTGGAAACCAAATGGGATCAAGTGACTTGTTCAAATGTATGTAGAACAGGCAAGTAAAATAATCACCTGATTTATTTTACATTTTAGTTGCATGACATCAATGTGTTAAATCAGTGGAGACACATATCTTCAAATTATTAGTTTGAAAATTATGCTTGTATTATTTTAACAAAAGAAATATATTCCATTATGGACAAGATGGACAAGACAAACACCCATACTTGCTCACTTGTACAGAATTTCTGAGGTTAAATTGAATTTCATATTAAATTTAGTACAAATAACTTATTTTTAAATTTTATTTAAATAAAATAAAACTTCATGCATACAAATAATAAGTATTTTTCTAATGGTGCAGTTTACATCACCACATTGATGCATACTTACATTTTTGGCTGATTATTATTATAAGCCTTTCTTTTATAGGAAATAAAGAAAAATGTTTATGAAGGACTCTTAATGATGTTTCCTCTATGCCACCTTCATGATTTCTGGCTACTATATTTGGATTATTTCAACTACAGCTTAAATCCCTGCAGCTATCTGTAGCATTCAGAAGCCTTGTTTTCATATGAAAAGGCATTTCTGAATACAGACAATAATCTTTTCAAGTTTTAAGGCTGCTGTTAGCATTTGTTACTACTGAGGATCAGCTGCCATGAGCTACAAAGAAATCACAAACTCCAACCCTCCTGCTAAGTAGAAAATCCAAAACGGCAGAAGGAAGTGTTTTAGCTCCCAAGATAAATTGTGAAGACCTTAACTGCTTGAAAATCTACTTTGTACAGGACAACGTAAGACAACACCAAGAATAGAAAACACAACCAAGTAAACAAAGACCAACCCTCAAATACAATTCAAAATGGAAAGTCATAGAAATCAGTAGTCATAAAGGTAAGGCGAAGAAAACCATGACAATCTTATTTTCAGATTAAATAACTACCTTCAGAAATATAATATGATCTGAATTTTATAATATCAAATTTAAGCACTTTCTAATAAGCCAAGTTTTCATATAATAAGGTTTTTTTCTAGTCTGGTTTTCAAAGAGAGTTTAGCCCTTTTGCTGCATAATGTATCCTTTTATAATCATTATTATATGAAAACTGTAAGTTATACACTTACAAGAAAACAAGTTTCTGCATGTGTACTATATAATAATCTATTTTATATGCATACCTTAATACATACATAGAGAATTCTGGAAAATTATTATTAAAATATTAATGATAATAATATGAGTAACTTAAACTTTTATATTTATATTTTTGCAAATTGACATTTGTTTTATCATACTGACATTTTTACAACATAAATAAGCAAAAAAAATCTGTTATATAATGATTCCTAAATATAGATTTTCAATCCTTATAAACTTCTAAATTTCAGACTCATAAATTCTTCTTTTAATTGAAAATCTATGTTTAGAATTGTAACTAGCATCTCAACATTACAAAGCAAACCTCTTGACTTCTACCATCAAACTTGTTTGTTTCACAATATCTGCCTATCTCAGTAAGTGCTTAGCAATTCCAATTTTCCAGTCTATCAGACAAAAATATCTTGCAGTCATCTTTGACTCCACCTTTTAGCAAGTACCTTAATTCAAATCTCGTCAACTTTATCATAGAGATATGCTTTGAATCATACCATTCTTCCTCACCTAGGCTGTGGGCATCTTAGGCTAAGCTCCCAGCATGTTTGATGTTGGCCTACATGTTTGAGCTGGTCTCCTTGTTGTTACCCTTTATTCCTTTATGGTCTGCATCCAACAATACAGGGTCAACCTTTGAAAATACAGGTCGATTTTTGGCATCCTGTGTTCAAAATCATCAGAAGTTGTTTCTATTGTTAAAATTCCAAATTCTTATTGTAATATGCAGAGGCTACCCAATGTCAATTTACACCCATTCTACTTTTTTTTCAGTAATAGAGTTTTGATTGTATTTGGAGTGGCATAGTGTTTATTCCCAGAATTACATTCCCCATTATGCCTTATATAGAGGTAAGATGGAGGCTGACAAGATATAACCAGAAATGTTTACATGGTGCTTTCAGGAATGTTCTACAATGGTAGTAAGTCCAAGTGGCACTCTTGTTTTGTCCTTGCTCTTTTCTGTTTTCAGCATACTAAAATGAAGTGTGTCATTTAAACTTGGCAGCTATCTTATAAGCAAGCGGATAGGGACCACACCCTATGGAGGATGTAAAAATAGAATTACCCTGAGTATTTAATGAAAAACTGGAGCCATCATAACAGCCCTGGACCTCTTATGTGATAAAGCTTTAAAATATATATATTTAAAAGAAAAGTTGTTATTTGAGTTTTCTATTGCATGCACTTAAACAGTCTTTAATGGTTACACGTGTTTTTTAGAGCTCTAGATTTATCTGCACCTATTTCAGTAAACTGCCTGTATTAATTTGCTCAAACTGCTTTACAAAGTATCAGAAAACTGGGTGGATTAAAACAACAGAAACTTGTCTCACAATTCTGGAGGCTAGAAGTCAGAAATCCATGTATCAGCAGGGCCAGGGTTCTTCTGATACGCTGGGGCAGAGGAGAAGGTAACGTGAAGACAGAGGCAAGAGATGGGAGCAATGCAGCTGGAAACCAGGAAGTTGAAAGAAGTAAGGAAGAATGCTCTACTAGTGCCTCCAGAGGGAGTGTGGCCCTGCAGAAACTTTGATCTAAGACGCTGGCCACTAAAACCCCGAGAATACATTTTTGTTGTTTTAAGGCACGCAGTTTGAAGGAATTTGCTACAGTACCCTCAGGAAGCTAACACAGAGCCCTTACCTCAGCAGTTCCCCTTTCTTACCTATCTCCTATGTATTTTGCTGCCTGACTACATTCAGGTCTTACAGGTACTGTTTCATCACTACAAATTTCATCACCCGACACATCACATATCTCTGTGTTATTTTGTGTCTGCCCCTCTCATTAGAATTAAAGAAACATGAAAGCTAGAACTTTCCTATCAGCAGCTTGCTGGAGGTTATCTACATTAGAGTAGACACAAGAAATATTTGATTGATCTAATGTGACTAATTAAAAACTAATAAGTATTGATTGAACTAATGGAGTACTGTAAACAATAAACTGACCTTTAAATTTTGTGCTTTTAATTGATATGATTTGAATCATTAGAAAAGACAAGTCATGTGTTTCATAATTACATCTCAATTATTCTTTATGATGCTAGGGAATGTTATCATCAATCATATTGAAAAGATGGGGAGATGAGAACACTACATTCTATTTATATTTTCCCTTTCTAAGAAGCAGTTTCTTCAATCCACTCTTTACTAGAAAGAAATATTGAATTCAGGCAAACATATTTTTAAAAGCATCGAGCACATGGATGTTTTTATAAACAAAATAAGCTAATGCTTATGAAACATATCAGCTATTATTCTTCCACATAAACAAATACACAAAAATAAATTTATTCACATCAATGATGTGATTTACAATATATACATGTCCCTTCATTTGCAGTCTCATTGATTTGTCAGCTAAGTCTAGATACTTGAAATGACCTTGAGACATAACTTGGCAAAGAGTGGATAAAAGAGGAATGTCCAGAGAAAGGAGAGTTGTCAGCCAAAATGCTTCTAGTATCCTAAAAACAGGGCATCGGAGAATAGTCTTCTGAAAAAATCATAAATATGAATAAACAGTAGTGAGTAGTCACATACATCTGTGGCAAGTGTATTTAAGTGAGAGAGTAAGATGCTTATGCTAAGGGGATGGATATCTAAAAAGAAAATAAATATTCTAAAATAATCCTGGCAAATATAGTTACAACTAAGGTGATTAATAACATCATTGCCTTTGGCTTTTATATTACCCTATGGATCTATTTATTAGGATTTAAATTTAAATCAGAGAGGTTGATGCTGAGGTAGCTTAGCATAAGTTTGTGGGAAATAAGAAAGAAATTAGGTGGCAAGAAGCAAGCCTATAATATCCCTCTTTACTTCTAATAAAATGTAAACTGCATTACAAGAAATGTAGAATTTAACTAAAAAATGTTTTATGTAAACAACTAAAATTATATCCTGACGGTGTCAAAATACTGTCATATTCCATGAGGTTTCCAAAGCTGCTTCTTTTCCTTAAGAAAAATAAGATGTTTTATTTTTTGAAGTGTCCATGTATACATCCCACAAGAATCCTCTTTTTAAAAAATAGTTTTACACATTTTATGGAGTTGTATGTATGTGGGTGTCTCTGAGTCTCTGCATGCTATGAGATTTCGGGCGAAAATGACTACTTGTTCATTTTTTAAAGTATTTTAAGATGATTTTAATATAAAAAAATTCACTTATGACTTTACAATTTATCTTACCATATTTTTATCAGTTTAAAAATGGGTAAATTTTTATCTTTCTAAAACAGAAGGCTTATTATATATAAAAAATCAACATTTTTGTAATAATTTTTCACACAAGTAGAAAACTTGTTATTCGAAGAAAACCATTTATAACTTTAAAATTGTATGTTAATATATTTTAATCATATTTTTTTCTTAGTCTGAAGAACAAGAGTATATGAGTTTCATATATGAGCTAAAATACATTATTAAGACTATTTAGAGATAGATACATAGATATAACTATTTTGTACGCATTTGTGTTCACAAGCACACATACATACATATATCCACACATTGAATGCCTTTTTTAATTCTCCCTTTCAAAATATAAACTAGAATACTTTAGAGTGAATTAGTACATACTATCAGAGACAACGGTAAAGACAAAAATGTTTTCATGTCTGCTGTATGGGAGCCAGAGCTATTCAATTTTCCTTCAGGCTTCTTCTGAAAAAACTACCAAGAGACTGCATTTTTATACCACTGGGGGTACTTCTTATGTTACATATTAATTTATATTGGCAGGAAATTTTGGAAGACAGCCATTTGCCAGCTTTCCAAGAACAAATTGTGTAGTTACAAATGTTGCAGCAGTAGGCATGTGTAAAAATGTTGAAATCATAAAAAATAAAAATGGATTAACAGTAGTTTCTTAGCATTAGTATGCAAATAATTGAGAGCTAATACAATTTTCAGATTACAACCTAATTTTATAGCTTACTTTAGCAAATTGGCTAAAATGAATAAATATGCTAGTGCAGACATCTAAGTTTAAAATTTGCATCTAATAAATGACTGGCAAATAAAAGATGTCTATCCAAAAAATGGTATTGCTTGTGAAGAACCTTTGCTTGTTCAGTGATTCTCAATGTACCTGTATCAACGTATGTAAAGCCGTTAATATATTTTCAGTGTCATTGGCAAGAATTCCATGAAACATTCTTTCTATTCAGTGGTTCACAATGAAATGGTTTAAAACATGAATTTGGTGCCGGGGTGGAGGTGGGTGAAGAAAAAAAATCAGATCTATGACCTGAATTGCACACACAAAGATATCATTTTAATAGAGTGTTTAAAAGCATTTTATTCAATCTCAATATTCCAAATTTGAAAGATAATTAATCTATTTCTGCTATTCATACTTCCCCATAACCCAGTTTAAGCCAGTTCCCATAAGAAATATTAACTCTCATTATTATTGAAAATTGCATTTTTTTTAAATTAACCCATTGATTTGCTAATTATATACCCTATATCTGGAAGATTCTATGATGAGTTTCAGTAGAGAACAGAGGAAAATCTACTGGTGTATTTTAAATTCTGGTTATTTTTATCCATTGATAGGATGATTACATTTTTAAATTATATTGTTTGATGAATATCATTTTATGATAAATAAATGTGAATGGTAAAATTGTAGACATATTGCTTCTTTTAAAACAAATACACAGGAAAAAATAATAGTCTTCAAAGCAGCAGTCATTCTGAAAAGCTTTTAATCCAATGATATTAGGATATCATTTATGGAGATTGTATTTAAATTATTTATTTATTTATTGGTTTAAAGGTTCTGAATGTGTTGTTATTATTTTTCCTTTGGAGGTGAATCTGATTTTTGAAAATAAAAATCTAGGATTTGAATAAGCATATGGTAAAAATAAATGATGCAAAGTATACAAACAAGTACTGTTGGAAATAACACTGTTCAGTATCCAGTAGGAGTGACGTTTGGGTCTATGACTAGAAATAAAAATTATATACCTTTAAACAACTTAAATAAACTTTCAGGCTAGGCTTTTTTTCTGAGCATGAAGACAATTTATATAAATTTTGTCTTCTGTTCTTAAAGGATAATTTAAAAATATTAAATTACCTATTGCATGTAAGATAAATTGTATTTTCATATCAACAAGTTAGATATGAAAATATTCTTTTAAAGACAAAAACTATAAATCTATGTACATCAATGTAACAAATTATCTATAGAGGCAATAGATAATCTGAGCAGTTCTACATCTATTTAAAAATTGAATTCAGCCCAGGCACAGTGGCTCACGCCTGTAATCCCAGCACTTTGGGAGGCTGAGGCGGGTGGATCGCGAGGTCAGGAGTTCAAGACCGGCCTGGCCAAGATTGTGAAACCTCCTCTCTACTAAAAA
This sequence comes from Pongo pygmaeus, assembly GCF_028885625.2. Taxonomy (NCBI): domain Eukaryota; kingdom Metazoa; phylum Chordata; class Mammalia; order Primates; family Hominidae; genus Pongo; species Pongo pygmaeus. The sequence goes on along the minus strand of NC_085930.1, from coordinate 11,491,101 downwards.
TACAAAAATTAGCCGGGCATGGTGGTGGGCACGTGCAATCACAGCTACTCAGGAGGCTGAGGCAGAGAATTGCTCCAACCTGGGAGGCAGAGGTTGCAGTGAGCCGAGATCACGACACTGCACTCCAGCCTGGGTGACAGAATGAGACTCCAAAAAAAAAAAGAATTCATGGTTAAAAATATCCTACTTCAGTTTAAGAAAAATATAGTTAACTTCCACCCAATTTTTTTTTCTTTTTTTTTGTTTTAGCAAATGAGAGGTCGTAACAATTCCTAATTATTTTATGAGACTAGCACTGTTACCAAAGAACAGGCAAAGACATTGCAAAAAAAAAAGAGAAAAACACAGACCAATGTCTTCTGTGAGTATAGACCCTCAAAAACTTAAAATTTCAGCAGATTGAATCTAGTAATTTATAAAAAGTGTGATCCATGACAGGGTTGAGTTTATTCTCAAAATGCACAATTAGTATAAAAATGAAAAATCATTCAATATAATTAACGCCATTAATGCGTTGAAAAATACAATTTGAACAGTTCTATAGATGAAGGGAGCATCTGAAAGAATTCAACACACATTCACCATAAAATCTGTAACAAACTAAAAGTTGAATGAAAATTTCTCAACTTGAAAAAGCATATTTATGAAAACCTAGAGCTAACCTTATATTAAACAACACAGACCTGAAGGTTTTATAGAAATAAAAAGAACAGGGCAAAAATATTTGTTCACTACTTTTAAGTGACATTATACTGTACATCTTAGTGCAATAAGAACATAAAAAATTGAGTACTGGATAAAGAGAAAGAAATAAATTTGTTCCTTTTAGTAAAGGGCATAATCATGCATGTAGAAAGATTGAAGGAATCCATAGAAAAGCTCCTAGAACTCATTAGCAAGTTTAGCAAATTTGTGCAATGTTCCAAAATAAAGTGTAGTTCTATATAAAAGAAAATCATTGGAAAATAAAATTAAAATACATTGCATAATTAAAAAATTTAAATACACTATATATACTATATACACTATATACTACATATACTATATATACTATATACACTATATACTACATATACTATATATACTATATACTACATATACTATATATACTATATATACTATATACTACATATACTATATATACTATATATACTATATACTACATATACTATATATACTATATATACTATATACTACATATACTACATATACTATATATACTATATACTACATATACTACATATACTATATATACTATATACTACATATACTATATATACTATATATACTATATATACTATATACTACATATACTATATATACTATATACTATATATTATGTATAGTATGTGTGTATATATACAAAAAATGTGTATACATATATATGCATATATATAAAATGGCTGCAAATATACTTTTAAAATTGTCACCTAACATTTTTAATTAGATGATTATGCTAAGAAAACTCTAATAAATCATGAAAAGTAGACTTAAAGCAATGCATTTTATGTTTTGTATTATCTGTACTATATATTATATGGTATATACTATGTATACTATATTATATAGTATAAACATTATATTAGTATATATTGTATATATAGTATATATAGAGTATATATATGCATATTGTGTATATATATAGTATATATAGTATATATTAGTATATACTATATATTATATAGTATATATTAGTATATACTATATATTATATAGTATATATTAGTATATACTACATATTATATAGTATATATTATATAGTATATATTAGTATATACTATATATTATATGGTATATATTAGTATATACTATATATTACATAGTATATATTAGATAGTATATATTATTAGTATTATATATAATACTTATAATATATAATATAGTATAATATTGTATTATACTATATTATATAGTATAATATAGCATAATATATTATATAGTATAATATATAGTATAATATATATTTATATTATATAGTATATAATTATATAGTATAATGTAGTATAATATAGTGTAATATATAGTATATATTACATAGTATATATTATATAGTATATAATATATACTATATATTATGTAGTATATATTATATAGTATATATTATATACTATATACTATATTATATATTATATATTATAATATATAATATAGTATATAGTATATAATATATATTATAATATATATTATATATAATATACTATATTATATATTATATATAGTTATTATATATAATATGTACTATATACTATATATGCTATATATAATATATAATATTATATATTAATATTATATATTATATATTATATATAAGTATATACTGTATATACAATATATACTATATACTATATATATAATATATATTTATATATATAATGGCTGCAAATATATTTTTAAAATAATCACCTAACATTTTTAATTAAATGGTTATGTTAAAAAAACTCTAACAAATCATGAAAAGTAGACTTAAAGCAAGACTAATTTTCTGAAAACAACCAACTAAAATTTAATTGACACCAAGAAAATGCTAAATTACAATCATTCAAATATTTTAGAGATTGAATAAACATTTTTTGTTCCCAGTGGAAATTAAATGACACAAGAGAGGGTTCAATAAATCGAAATACAGTATTTCAATATTGTGATGTGTGGTCAAAACCATAATACAAAATTCCTAAACATACGTCCTTATATTAATAAATTTGAAACTTAGTGAAACTCATTGTTGAATAAAACAGTTATTAGAATAACAATATTAATAATCTATTACTAATTATTAAAGTAATTAGAAGTTAAATCTTTAAGAACAAAGTAATAGCACTGTTGCATAAAACAAAGGGTTAGTTATTGCAAATAAGTCAATTTTTAAAAATTCTACATGTGATACAATAAAAAATACATTATAGTCACCCTTTCGTACTAACAAATAATGGATCTTACTTACTCTTTCTAACTTTTTAATTGTACATTTTAAAATGAATAAAAGGATATAATTGGATGTTTGTAACACAAAGGATAAATACTTGAGGTGATGGATAACCCATTTACCCTGATGTGTTTATTACTGATTGCATACCTGTGTCAAAATATTTCATGTAACCCATAAATACATGCACCTACTATGTACCCACAAAAGTTAAAAATACAAACAAAAATTTTAAAAAAGAATTTAAAAAGAAAAAACTAGTGAAAACACAATATTCAGAAGTGTCAAAAATAAAATCAGAAAAAGTTAGAAAATGTAAAATTTTATTATGCACACAAAAGCCTCGTTTGGAACCAGGAAATATCAAACCAAAAGTGGTAGGAGGAAACTCAGAGGTATGCCATTGCAGGCTGGTTTATAATCTTTGTAATGATTGGTTACTACAGTGGTGGTTTTCAGATGGCAGAGGATGATTGGTTGAAAATAATCATTGCGTACCACGTTTGGAAGGCAACTTAAATTTCATTTATGATTATTAGGGATATTATGTGAATAACTTTGTATCACATAACTTTGATACAAAATCTCAGTATTTCTCATAATGGAGTTCATGGACTACTGATTTTTCCAAGGAGAGAGAGATAAAAAAGAAAGTGGAGAGAGAGAGAGAGTGAGAAAGTGAAAATGAAAAAAAAGAGACTTTTTTTTTTAATTCCATGGCCAAAGAGGTTTGCGATGTGTGGGATAAACAAAATTATAGTCCTTTCTGTCTATGGAATTTGTCATGAACTATGATTATGTTCCAAAGCTTTTCCAATTTTTCAACCTCCCGAATTCCTTACTAATCCTTCTTCCAAAGTAGACCTCATGTGTTACATACAGAAAAAGGTCATCATTAATTCTCTATTTCTAAATTGCTTAATGGCTTCTTTCATCTAGTTTCCTTTTCTTGGCTTCTTCCTGAATTTCATGTAAGTCTTTTAGAAACTAAAGTCCATCCAAAGCCCAAGTTAAATAGTATTCTCCCTTCACTTTGCTCTATTTCACTCTTTCTTTCTTCCTACTCTCTTGCTTTTTCAATATTTTGCATTGTCCCATCTTCAATTTTACCTTTACGGTGACCTTTTTATGTACAAAAAATTTGAGTATCATTCAAATTTACCGTCTTTATGTCATCATCTTCTTTTTTATCATTGAACTCTTCCACGAGATATCCATGTGTGCGACTTTCACTTATTTATCACCTATCCATTCTTAACAACATAGTTTCTAATTTAATTCACAAAAAAGATGACATTTTAAATTAAAAAAATCACTGTCTCCCTTTCATTCTTCATGAAAACAGCATGGACTCTGGGGCATATTGATTATTACTCAAATCACAACTCTGGGACCATGGACAAGTTAGCATGTATAATACTTAGGTCCCTTCTATATGAAAGCTCTTTCTCTTGTATTATTATTTAATCAAAGATAGATGTAAATATGCTTGGTAAAGAGAATGCCTCATACTATTTTACTTTAATCACTCTGTACTTCCTCATTTCTGGACTTTGTTTTTGATTGTGAGCATTTGAGATTCCCTTCTAACATCACAATTCTGTCATTTTCTTTTTTAATTTATTAGACTATCTTAACCAGTGTTATTTACTGGCAAATTAGAATTCTAAACAAGTCATGGGGTATAAAAAGTGGGGAGAAACCCGTTAAACCCAACAAGTGGCTTTAAGGAGAACAGAGAGAATGTAGATCACCTGCAAAGAGGTGGAGCTATATAATGTCAGGGTCAAAATAGAGTGCTCTGGGGAGAGGAAGCCATCCAGACAGGCACGGTAGAAACAAAATAATGGGAAATAAACCGGAAAAATCTGGTCCAAAAGCTATGCTAAATTTTACTGATGATGAAAAAACAAACAAACAAAAAATACAATTAAACATCCTGGTAGAGATGATAATGAAGAACAACTATAGTTTCAATGCAGAAGGCCATGAGAACCAAAAGAAGGAACAAAAAGCCGTATTTGGAGACTTAAGAATTCCTTGAGAAAATGGAGTCCAAGCTCAAATCAAATGGCCTTTCTCTTAAAAGAGAAAGGATGTAAAATTATTTTGTAAGAAATGAGAATATGGCCTTGTGAGAATTTGGTATGTGAAGCATACAGGTGTTAAGTGAGAGAGGAAACAAAAGAGACAGGTTAGATCAATTGGCACAAGGTCATAATGGGCCTTGTGAGCCACATTAATGCACTTGGATTTATCTAAAAGCAAAGAGATGACAGTTAAACCCATCTATTTTTATTCACATGTAAGTCATGGAAAATCTTAGGCACAAAATATGTTTCCTGAAGTTTATAATTCATATGAATCAAATGAAAGATCAGGCCATCTTATTTTCTGATGTTCATACCAGAAAACCTAAAAGTGTAGCTCATTGGACAGCTAGAAAAAAACCCATGAATGATAATACTTCTAATTCTGCACCAAACAAAGTGAAATGTCTGCTCTCTTCATATTTTGTAATAATGACACAGCACATCTTAATAAAATAAAAAAAAGAAAACAACTGGTAGGGGTAGTTATTTCAGGCTAAATATTATCAACCAATCTCAAATTCCGTTATGAGACGGGCTGTAAAATACAGAACAAAAGCATCTTCTCCTTTACATTGAATTTTAATAACTATCATTTATCTGTATTTTCAACTCCTTCCCCAGATATCTTACTACAGCCTTCTAAAGTTTGAAAATGTTTTCTTAAATATTTCTGTCTCTGAAATTTCATGTCAATAATTTTTGATTAATGGAATTAAGTCCATTTTTTTCTAAATGTATTTTTTTTAAATAATTGTCCTTGTTATAAACATCTGTGTTTTCTGGCAGTGACCCAAAAATGCCAAGGGAGGTATACAAAATGCTGAGTAGATATTATGATTATACTAATACTATTTTGTATCTATTTGACTTTATTCACAAATAGCATGCTATAATTTTTATGTTTATTGGCATTCTTTGTTTATTTCTTTAACTTTTTGTCTATGTATTCAACTATTGCACAGTTATCCATTCCTGATCTCATAACTTTTAATCATCGTTAGACACAGAGTAATGCAGTATGATGATAATTTCCTAACTTTAAATTTCCTGGCTTACTGCATTTCCTTTTATGTTTAAGAACAATAGTATTTTGCTTAATTCAATGCTTCCATTTAAAGAGTTAGAAAAACTGAGACATTTGTAATCTAGTCTTTTGAGGAACTTCTAACTCAACCTACTTCAAAAATAGCCACTGACTGAGGTCTGTGTGGAGAACCTAATTGGTATGAGTGAAGCACAACAGGAGATAGCAGCTAAATTTGTATGCAAGAGTCAGGATAAGAAGTATGACACTCACAGGGAAAGCACAAAACATCAAGCCAACAGTTCAGGACTAGTCATTCAAACGGACTAAAGGTCAGTTCCTTTTGTCTACCTTTCTTACAGAGTCACTTAGAGGTAGGAGATGGAAGAAATGAATTTTTCATGAAATATACTGCCTGAGGAAAAGAAAAAAATAATGTCTATTCCATTGTGTATACCCAGAGCAAAGTGTAAGGCTCATGGAGTACAAAATGTCATAGGCAAAGCTTGACTCTTTTTTCCATCATACAGTTGGGTAAATGAAGCTTGGCAGTGACTAATAATGCATCAATTTCTCGTGATCATAAATAAACCTGGATTATAAAGAAACATGAGAAAACATCTATCTAAGCCCAGGAAATGATTCAGAATTCCCTGTATAAGTAAAATCTAGGATGTTTTAATACTCAAGGAAATAACCAGATGTCTGTTTTAATGCTTAGAAAGTTTATAATTTTCTAATTTCTTCTATAAGATAGATAATTAAATTTGAATTTATAAGATATAAATAGAAGATAATTCGAAGAAGCTAATCAATAAACGTGTTCCTCATTTGCTGACCCTGCTTTAAGCAATTTCTGTGAGTCTGACTGTGATTTCTATGTTCCTCTTAGGTGGGGGAGAAAAAATAAGAGTGGATAAAAGAAAGAAAGAAAACAGAGAAAGGTAGGAAAAAAAACAAAGGAAGGAAGAGAGAAAAGAGAGGAAGAGAGCGAAGGGGAAAAACAAGATTGACTCTACAGTATGAGATATACTATTATATATTGGTAAGCAATTGGAAAAATAAATATGTGTAAATATAATGGATTAATTGTATTTTAAACAATTACATTTAAATGTTACATATGTTTAAAATTTTAGAATTATTAATCTGACATAACTATATTTCTAGGTGTTATTTAAATAAACATAAATTTGTTCCAATTAACTTTTTGATAGATTAATCTACATTGACTCCTATCTTACATACCCATTTAACATTTTTTAGTTTTTTTCTTAAATCCTAATGTAAATGAACTCTTCTGTGAGTTGCTAGATTTTCTCAAATATTAAACTTTTTTATTCTTTTTTCTTTTTTCTATCTCTTCCCTCTTCTGTCCTTACTTTGTAAATAATTTTTCTTCTTCATTCTTTTTTATTCTTTTACTTAATTATTTTTCTGTCTTTCTTATTTTCTTTCTTTCTTCTGATTACATGCAGAAGTGTACTTCTAGATCACCAGGTGAGATTTCAAATTTTCCAATTGGAGATCTTCGTAGAATTTTTGCTTACAAGTTCTGTAAGCAATAATCTATATTAACAAAATGAAAAAGAGGTAAAATGATTAAAATGTCTACATAATTGCAGATAATTAAATAGATAAATGAAGTTAATAGAAAAATAATTTGAAATAAAGAGCAGGTAAATTAAACATCACCTGTTTTTTACTAATTGCTATGGATTTTATTACCTAAAAAAAGATAAGGAGCTGTAAACTTCGTTATTTGAGGGAGAACAATTGCCATGAATGTAGGACACAGCTCTTTCATCTGAATTTGAATCCTTGGTTTTTTTTTCTTTTTAAATTAGAGACTGTGTCTTGCTATGTTTCCCAGGCTGGACTCAAACTCCTGTGCTCAGGCTTCTGTCTTAGACTCTGTAGTAGCTAGGACTACAGGTGTTCACCACTGTACCTAGATTGTGGATTTAAATCTTATTTGAAGGAATTGCTTGAAAGATATAAGGTTAGGTTGTGTTTCAGGTAAATTCGACTATCTTACCATGAAAACAACAAACAAATATCGAGTTGGAAGTAGTGAAAAAGTTATGACCACCAAATATCAAATTATCATAATTAAAACAGGAACATGATATCAGATTACAGCAACTTTGATTCACTATCAACCTTGTACCAGCCAAGAATGCAAAGGTACAGCTTCTGCATATATTCTACAGCACCTGAGCCAGAAATTCCCCAAGAGGTTTCTATACATATATTCAGTCCATTTAATTGTAAAGAATGAAATCTGAAGAAAATTACCTCAGTCTTAGAACATAATTTACTTTGCACATATAGAGAAGTTGTAAAGTCCCTGAATTTATGACATTGAAGGCGAGAAGCTCATTTTTACCACCATTTCCACATTTCAAAATAGGTAATCGCAATTGAGGTCCCCACTTTCCACTTTGTGTAATGCATATATCTCACCCATTCTGGCTTCTAGCTGATGGATCTATAGGGAACACATTATGAAATATAAAATTGGATGCAGTTTTCCTATGAAGTTATAATTTTACTTCTATATAGAAAAAATAAATATGTGTGTGGTACTGTTATCCCACTTGTGCTGAGCAACTAATGTTAAAATCTCAAGCATACAAAATTGGTTAAATCAGTGAATTGGTAGTTCTCTTTTAACATTTCTCTTCGTCTAAAGTATTTTTTTACTAGCTATATTCTTGATCATTTAAAAGTAGATATTAGGACTCTTCTAAAAAATATTGTCTTTTAAGAGTTTCTGTGGGTTGGAAACTTTTTTTGCTTTATTATAATTCTTGAAAAAATATTAAACAGTTTATCTCCTAGAGTACTTTTATGAAACTAAAATTTTATGATTTTTATTTTTAAGGATATGATTAACTTTATTGGTTAGACTACCATATTGCCTCTATAAGTCTATTACCTACATGAATACAAGGATCCTGCCTCCTTCTCTCTATCTCAGATCCACTGACAGCACCTGGCATAGAGTAGGGGCATCCATTCATAAAACACAAGAATACAGTGGTACTCTACCTGTTTATATGTTTTCCTTTGTACCTTCAACAGCGAATAAGAATACAACTATTTATAGCGCACTTAATTTTGTGAGTGAGTTCATGAAATGCAACCTTTCATTCTCTTGTGTGTCCGTGTTGCTGGGAGACCTAGGTTATTGCCTACAATTTGTTTTTCTTCTGAATAAAGCTGCAGAAACCAAATCCAACAACTTTTGGCAAGGAAGCTTCCTTTTATCATGCACCTCCCTCCCTTGGGACTTGGAGAGTCTTCTCTTCTTGGAAGGCCGATGCATTTGCAATTCTCTACACCTACTGTGGTCCCATGAGAAATGTTATTTTCCCAAATTTCAACAAAAAATTTGGATTGACATTTTATTTATTGACATTGACATTATTTTACACTTCTTCCAACTCTCCAGAAAATAAGAACCACTTGATGGTAGCAGTCCCACTATCACTGCTGCTCTGTAAATAACTCTTTACAATAATTAACACAACTTAATCTGACTTTATCTAACGTATCTTATTTTTAGCTTTCTCCTACAATATTTATTTTGGATTTATCTGAGTATTTATTTGAAAAAAAAATCCTCAATATGAAACATAGTTAATGATTCCAGATATGTCATCATCAAAACTAACTCATGGAACTTTATTCTTAACCTTTCAATATTTCACAGTTTTATTATAAAAGTAATAGTCAGTTTTGCTATTATAAGTAATGGTACTTTTTATTAATAAATTACTGTACACACGTGCTGCTAAATTTCTGAAACCCTAATTTATTTAGAACCTCTTTTTTCTTTCTCTCATGCTACAGAGATAAAAAAAAGTTATTGATATGTGGGATTTCCCTAGTTAATACTCAAAACATTTTTGAAACCTTTTAAAAAAATTATAGCATCATACAGTATAATTTCTTTACTAATGTACATATATCCCCAATCCCTACACCAGGAATTGGCGAATGTTTTCTGTCAAGGGCCAGATTGTAAATATTTTAGACTTGCGGGACATATAATCTCTGCCACAACTACAACTCAGCCTTTGGAGTCTGGAAACAGCTACAAACAGTACATAAACAAATGATCATGGTTTTTTATTACTATTTCTGGACACTTGTATTAGTTTGCTAGTGCTGCCATAACAAAATACCATATACTGTGTGGTTTAAACACAGAAATTTATTTTCTCACAGTTTTGGAGGCTAGAAGTCCAAAATAAAGGCGTCAGCAGCAGGGTGGTTTCTTCTGAGGCTTCTCTCCTTGGCTGTCAGGTGTGACTGCTTTTACTCTATGTCCTCACATGGTCTTTCCTTTATGTCCACGCATCTGTGGTGGCATCTCTTTGTATGTCCTAATTTTTTATTATAAAGACATCAGTCAGATTGGATTAGGGCCCATTCTAAGGCTTCATTTTAACTTAATCACCTTTGAAAGGCCCTTTCTCCAAATACAAGCACACTCTGTGGTATGGGGTTTAGAGCTTCAACACATATATTGTGGAGAAACATTCAGCTCCAAACAACACTGATACTTGTTACCACTTAATTTGATGCAGACATATACCAATTAAATGCAAACCTTCTACTTACGAAGATATTCATATGATATTCCAGAATTACAAAGCTGTATCTGCTTTAAATATTTACTACTTTTTATATAGAATGATATACTTTTCAAGACATTGACTATAACATTCTTTCCATTTATATGTATTTGTTATCATGTTGTGCTATAAGGATTCAACAATAATTAAAATATGATATCAGCTTTCTAAGTAGGAGAAACCGCCACAAACATATGTACTTTAATATCATAAGCGCAAATATAGATCTATAAAATGTTAAGATGCACATCAGAAACATACAAACTATGGGTCAGATCTATGGAAAGTTGACTGAAGAGGTAACATTGGAGAAAAACTTTAAAATAAAAAGCATTCTGGTTCATCATGACAAAATGTACATACGCTTTCATGTCTCTTGCCACTAACATTTCATGAGAAATAAAAAATAAAAATGTGATTAAACCAGTATTGAAAATATAAGAAGCGTGCTATAACTCCAAGGCAAAAAATATTCTCTGGAAGATACAATGCAAATGCCTGAGAAATCCACGACGCCAAGCCAGGAAAGCCCTGAAAAATGTAATGGTAAACTAAAAAACACTGTTGAAAGAAATGAAAGAAGACATAAATAAACGAAAAGACATCCCATATTCAAAAATCATGACAGACTTTCTTATTTAGATGACAATATTCTCCAAATTGATCTATAAATTCAACAAAATCCCTGTCAAAATCCTAGCTAGCCTTTTTTTTGGCAGAAATTGTTAAGCTGATCTGAAAATATGTAGGTACAATGGATTCAAAATAGTCAAATAAATCTTGAAAAAGAACAATGTTTGTTAGAAACTGACAATTCCCAATTCCAAAATTTATCACAAAACTACTGTTATCAACACAACATGATATTGGAATAAAGGTAGATGTATAGATCCATGGAATGAAATTGAGATCCCAGAAATTAATTAATTATACCATTAATTAATTCGATTAGTAATTAATTTTAGTAACCTAATTAATTAATTTAATGGTTAATTGATTTTCACAAGGAAGATAATCCCATGGGAAAGGAATGGTGCCTGGACACCTGAATAACCATGTGCAACACAATAAAGTTGACACGTCCCTTACATCCTGTAAAAAATTAATTCTAAATGGATCATAGATGTAATTATAAGAACTAAAACTGTAAAACTCTTAGAAGAATAAATAGGAGTAAATCATTATGATTTTGATTTAGGGGATATTTTATACTACACCAAAAGCATAAATGACTATGGGTAAACAGATCATTGTACTTCATCAACATTGGAAAATTAAGGCCACTACCAGGAAAGTGAAAAGACTATGCATGCAGTGCGAGAAAGCATTTGCAAATAGTATATCAGATAAGGAACTTGTGCCCAGAATACATAAAGAATTCTTAAAACTCAGTATTAAAAATCAAAAATAAATTTGCCTGATTTCAAAGGGAGCAAGAATGTAAAGGATGTATTTCAACAGCTATAATTGATATGTAATTACATACTATACAATTAACCCAAAGTATACAACTCAGTGGTTTTTAATATATACACAAATACGTGCAAGCATTACACAATTTTATAACATTTTCGTCACCTCAAAATAAAACCCTGTAACCTTAGCTTTTAGCTCCTAATCCTCTACGTATGTATATTCTTAAGAAACAAAAGTATGTATATTCTCAAGAATATACATACTCCTCAAAATACGTATATTCTTAAGAAACAAAAAACATAAATAAGCTGATCTTAGTAATTTTACTCTTATTCAAATTTTGAATTTATTCAGATATATGAATATATATGTATGTATATATACAAATAATATTAAACTGAGATATATATATAAATAATAAAACATAACATCCGAATGGCATTATTTGGAATCAATATTTTGAAATATAATAACATAAAACTCTTAAAAAATGAATGAACTTTGTTATGTTGATTGGAAATGTAAACATAAAGGCAGAATTATTTTAACCAAAATATAGTTCCTAGAGCTGCTCACTGATGTGTGCAAGAACAATGGTACCTCAACAGCAATGAACAAACTGGGACCTAGTTGATTTTTTAAAATCTAATTTCAAATTTATTTTAGATTTAGGGAGTACGCGTGAAGATTTGTTACATGAATGTATGGCATGATGTTGAGGTTTGGGGTACAGATTCTGTCATCCAGGTAGAGAGCATAGTATCTAATGAGTAGTTTTTCAACCTATGTCCCTCTCCCTCTCTACCTCCTCTAGTATTCTGCAGTGGCTATTGTTATCATCTTTATGTCCATGTGTACTCAATGTTCAGCTCCCACTTGTAAGTCAGAACCTGTGGTATTTGGTTTTCTATTGCTGAGTTTGATTTGATTTGACTCTCAGCCTGAACATCATTAATGTATACCAAGGCTACTGATTTTTCTATGTTGATTTTGTTTCCTGAAACATTACTGAAGTCATTTATCAGTTTTAGGAGCTTTTTGGTGGAGTTTTTAGAGTTTTATGAGTATAGGATCATATTGTCCACTAACAGAGAAAATGTTATTTCAGTAGTTTGATATTTGATAATGTAAATACAGGATAATGTACCTTTTAAAAATAGACACATGCTAAAGTATTAGCGATGAAGTATTATGATGTTAGTAACATTTTTAAATTATTTTCTAACAAGTTCCAAATAAATAGTAAGTTACATATGTAATTGTTATGCTATTTATCTCTGTACATGTATGTATATACTTGTATCTAACACTACATATAAAAATATATAAACATGATAAATGTTAATAATTATTGAATATTACATTTATCATATTATTCTTTCCATGATTCTTGCTTGTTATTTTGTATAATTAATATTTTTGAGCAAATATTGGCAATTTAGTATGTCATAAGAGTAGCTGTACAATTTTTTAAAATAGAAATGAAACAGAGCACTTATTTATATTGCAGTGAATCTAGCATTAATAATAAAAAGAGTAGAAATTTATTAATTAAAATACAACTTTTATATAAGAGATGCTTTCAACAGAGAAAAATTTTAAAGTGTTATTAAGGTTTTTCAAAGTATGGATATTCACTGGAAATATTTCCTACTCCAAGAGTCAACTGAGGCAGTAAACAGAGTAAGTGGCTACATAAGGAAGGAGGAAGTTAGATCAAATTATATTTCTGACAACATGGCATGAAAATGCTTTTAAAAGACTGTGGCCACTTGCCTTTTCTTTCCACCTTTGTTCTACTATTTTTAAACTGTAGATCTTATAATCTTTTCTGAAAAATATAATATTAAAGTATTAAATCTTATTTGTTGCTTTCAAAAGTGAATGAGCTAAGTTGTTTTTTGAAAAAAGACACACTGTTTTAAGAACTTCTGCACAGCATAAGAAACTATCATCAGAGTGAACAGGCAACCCACAGAATGGGAGAAAATTTTTGCAATCTATTCATCTGACAAAGAGCTAATATCCAGAATCTACAAAGATCTTAATCAAATTTACAAGAAAAGAAACAAACAACCCCATAAAGAAGTGGGCGAAGGATATGAACAGACACTTCTCAAAAGATGACTTTATGCCACAAACAAACATATGAAAAAAAGTTCATCAACACTGGTTATTAGAGAAATGCAAATCAAAACCACAATGAGATACCCCCTCATGCCAGTTAGAATGGCAATCATTAAAATGTCAGGAAACAACACATGCTGGAGAGGATGTGGAGAAATAGGAACACTTTTACACTGTTGGTGGGAGTGTCAATTAGTTCAACCATTGTGGAAGACAGTGTGGCGATTCCTCAAGGATCTAGAACCAGAAATACCACTTGACTCAACAATTCCATTACTGGGTATATACCCAAAGGATTATAAATCATTTTACTATAAAGACATATGCACACCTACGTTTATTGTAGCACTGTTCACAACAGCAAAGACTTGGAACCAATCCAAATGCCCATCAATGATAGATTGGATAAAGAAAATGTGGCACATATACACCATGGAATACTATGCAGCCATAAAAAAGGATGAGTTCATGTCCTTTTCAGGGACATGGATGAAGCTAGAAACCACCATTCTCAGCAAACTAACACAGGAACAGAAAACCAAACACTGCATGTTCTCATAAGTGGGAGTTGAACAATGAGAACACATGGAGACCAGGAGGGGAACATCATACACTGGGACCTGTGTGGGGGTGGGGGGCTTGGGGAGGGATAACATTAGGAGAAATACCTAATGTAGATGATGGGTTGATGGGTGCAGCAAACCACCATGGCATGTGTATACCTGTGTAACAAACCTGCACGTTCTGCACATGTATCCTAGAACTTAAAGTATAATAATAAAAAAAGAACTTCATGAAGGCTGTTTACTAGAAATGTGTATAAACAATATGATGATGCTGCAAATAACAAAGACTCCACTCTTTATTTGGCCTTATTAATATTCTATTGTGCATATATAGCACTATTTTTCATTCATTCATTTACTAACTGATAAATATGCAGGTTGATTCCACTTCTTGGCTATTGTGAATACCAAGTCAATAAACAGGGTGGGTACAGATACCTTTTCAACATACTTATATCATATTATTTTGGATATGCATCCTGAAATAGGATTGCTGTATCATACGGTATTGATTTTTTGACGTTTTTGAGGAACCTCTATACAGTTTTCCACAATGGATGTGCTAACTTACATTCCTACCAACAGTTCACAAAGCTTCCTTTTTCTCCATATCGTCTCCAACACATGTGATCATCTGTCTTTTTGATAATAGCAATTCTAACAAGTGGGAGGTGGTATTTCATTGCAGTTTTAACTTGCATTTCCCTGATGAATAGAGATGTTGATCATTTATTCATATATTTGTTGGCTACTTTAATATCTTCTTTTGAGCAATGTCTATTCAGGTGTTTTGCCCATTTATTACATTTATTATTTCTATTTTTGCTATTTAGCTATTTCAGTTCCTTATATATTTGGGATATTAATTCCTTATGAGATGTATGGTTTGCAACAATTTTCTCTCATTACATAGGAGGCTCTTTACTCTGTTAATGTTTCCTTTGCTGTGCGTCTTTGTTTGATATAATCTGATTTGTCTATATTTGTTTTTGTTGTCTGTCTTTTAGGGGTCATAGCCAAAACTTAATTGCCCAGACCAAGGCCAAGATCTGTCCCTTATGAATCTTTTCTGGTGGTTTTAGAGTTTCAGGTCTTTTGTTTAAGTCTTTAATCCATTTTCAGTTGATTTTTTAATATGGTGTGAGATAAAGATCCATTTTTATTCTTCCCAATGTGAATATTCAGGTTTTCATACATTATTTATTGAGTAACTTGTCCTTTCCTAATTTTATGTCCTTGGCACCTTTGCTGAAGATTGATTGACTAAATAATTGGATTTATTTCTGACTCTCTTTATTCCATTGCCTTATATGTCTGTTTTTATGCCAGTACCATGCTGCTTTGATTACTATAGCTTTGAATTATGATTTGAAATCAGGTAGTGTGATGCCTCCAGCTTTATTCTTTTTGTCCAAAATCATTTTGGGTACTCTAGGTCTTTTGTAGTTTTGTGCAGATTTTAGAATTTTTTTTCTGTTTCTATGAAAATGTCACTGTAACTTTGTCATTGGGATGGCATTAAACATGCAGGTTGTTTTGGGTAGTAAGGACATTTTAACAATATTAATTCTTCCAATTCATGCACATGGGATGTCTTTCCATTTGTTTGTGTCTCCGTTAATTTTTTTCATGAATGATTTTCAGTTTTCATTGCACAAATGCTTCACTTCCTTGCTTAAATTTATTTCTAAGTGTTTTGGGTTTTGTTGATGCTATTGTAAGTAAGATTGCTTTCTTGATTTTTTGGATAGTTTGCTTTTAGTGTATAAAACTGCTATTATTTTTATATGTTGATTCTGAATGCTTCAACTTTACTGAATTTATTTATTTGTTTTAATAGTTTTTTGATGGAGTCTTTTGGGTTTTCTATATATAAATTCATGCCATCTACAAACAGAGATAATTTTACTTCTCTCAAACCTGAATACTTTTTATCTCTGTTACCTACCGCCTATGGCTAGGAATTACAGTACTATATTGAATAGAAATGGCTTGAGTGGGCATCCTTGCCTTGTTTCTAATCTTAGAATATAGGTTTATAGCTTTTCACTGTGCAATACAATATTAGCTGTTAACTTGTCATATATGGCCTTTATTATATTTAGATATATTTCTTATATAGATCTAATTTTTTAAAAGTTTTTCAAATAAAAAAGTGTTGAATTTTGTCAATTCCTTTTTCTGTATCTATTGAGATGATCATATGATTTGTATCCTTAATTTTATTAATGTGATGTATCACATTTATTCCTTTCATATGTTTGATTACTCTTGCATTCAGGAATAAATCCCACTTGATAATAGTGGATAATTATTTTAATGTGTTGTTGAATGTGGTTACCAGTGTTGTATTGAAGGCTTTTGCACCTATGTTCATCAGACATATTAGCCTTTAATTTTCTTTTTTTGTATTATCCTTTTCTGGCTTTAGAAGTAAGGTAATGCTGATAATGTAAAATGAGCTAGGAAGTATTGTCTCCTCTTCAATGTTTTGGAAATACTTAAGAAATATTAGTGTTCGTTCTTTTTTGAATGGTTGGTAGAGTTCAGCAGTGACGCTTTCAGGTCCTGGGCTTCTGTTTTTGGCAGCTTTTGATTATTGATTCACTCTTTACTAGTTATCAGTCTGTCCAGATTTTCTAATTTTTCATGCTTCAGTCTTGGTAAGGTGTATGTTTCTAGGAATGTATTCATTTCTTCTAGGCTATCTAATTTAATGGCATATTATATGTGTGTAGGGGAGTGTACTATGTATATAGTTGTCCACCCTTATCTCCCTTATCTGCAGGGATTATGTTCCAGGCTCCTCAGTGGATGCCTGAGACTGTGGATCATATCAAACCCCATACACTACGTTTTTTTTTTTTTTTTTTTTTTTTCCTATAGAATAGTTGGCAGGGAGCATATACAGTGTGGATACACTGCATAAAGTTATCATTCATGACCCCCGCAGGAGAGGGTGGGATAGTATGAGATTTTACTAGCTACTCAAATTTGTGCTCAATTTGAAACTTATAAATTGTTTATTTCTGAAAATTTTTATTTAATATTTTAAAATCATAGTTGACCACATGCCTTATTCTCTTTAGTGTTGATAGAACACTTGAGGCTAGGTAAATTACAAATAAAAGGGATCTACTTGGTTCACAATTCTGGTGGCTGTAAAATCCAGGAGAATGGCACCAGTATCTGTTTTGCTTCCAATAAAAGCCTCATCCTGCATCACAACATGCAAGAGAAGCAGAAGGGGAATAGTTGTGTGCAAAGAGGCCAAACAGGAGACAGAGTCCACTTCATAACAACCCACTGTCAAGGTAACTAATTCAGTTTCAGGAGAGTGAGAACTCATTTACTAATACAAGACTGTTTTAACACCTTCATGAGGGAGGATCCCGCATGATCCAAACACCTCTTAAAGGCTGCATCACTTCCCAGCACTGTTAGATTGGCAATTAAATTTCAACATGAATTTTGGTGGGGAAAAATTGTATGCAAACCATAGCACTGCCAGTAACTTAAGAAACACGGAAAGCAGGACTATAACTAATGGGGGGAAAATACAGACATATGCACACACAGTGGAATAGAATACTTCCCAGCCTTAAAAGAGAAGAAAACCTTATCATTTGCAAAAGCATAGATAAAACTGGAGGACACTATATTGCATTTTTCTCAGTGAGATAAGCCAGGCAGAGAAAGACAAATACTGCATAATCTCACATATGTGTGGAATTTGAAAAAGTCAGACTCATGGAAGATGAGAGTAGAACAGTAATTACCAGAGGAAAGGGTGGGGT
The DNA here is from genome assembly GCF_028885625.2 of Pongo pygmaeus. Classification (NCBI taxonomy): domain Eukaryota; kingdom Metazoa; phylum Chordata; class Mammalia; order Primates; family Hominidae; genus Pongo; species Pongo pygmaeus. The sequence continues at coordinate 11,472,509 of NC_085930.1, read as the reverse complement.
ATGAGGAGGATCAGAGGAATGGAAAGATGTTGGTCAAAGTGTACTAAATTTCAGAAAGATAGAATAATTTCTGAAGATCTATTTTGTGCAGGGTGACTATTGTTATGAATAATGCATTATATTCTTGAGAATTGCTAGGCAAGTAGGTCTTTAATGTCCTCACCACAAAAAGCATAGCAAGTACACGAGATGATGGATGTTTACTAGCTCCATTGAATCATTTAGAAACATTTACATATATCAAAAACACCATTATACACCCTAAATATACACAAGTTTTTACAATTATACTTATACCTTAATAAAGCTGGGATGGAGGGAACAATAAAACAATGTGAAAAAAAGTTTGGAAATTGTTATATGGAAAGTTTGTGTTTTGTCAAATTCATACGGCAAAGCCTTCACCCCCAGCGGGATGGTGTTTGAAAGGGGTACTTGGGAGGTACATAGGGTTGGATCAGGTCAAAAAGTGGGACCTTTGTAATGGGACCTTATTAATAAAAGGGAGAGAGAAAGATGGCGTGGAACCTTGATCTTGAACTTCCCAGTCTCCACAACAGTGAGAAATAAATTTCTATTGTTTAAGCCACTCAGACTATGGTATTTTTTTAAAATGTCGGCTCAACCTAATACAAAAATCAAGAATTGAAAATGTATATAATAGATAAAATTTATGATTAACATTACAAATAAGACAAAGAATGGCATTAGATAATGATACAAGGTAAACATACTAACAGTATCAAACCCTTCAGGAACTAATTACATAAAGTAAACTTTATTAGAAATTCTAAGAGAATTTGATACAAATGAAATTATTGAAGTGAGTGTAATCTATCTCTTTAATAATAATAAATAGTAGATAAGGCAGGAGCATAGGGCTTGGAGGCAGGGAAAATAAGGACTTCCTAGAATTAAATCAAACAGAAACACCAGCTATGACAGGAAATATCCTCTTCATTTACATAGGGTGTACAGCGAGTAAATAACGTTGTAACTTTTCTTTATTCTCTTCATCTACATAGGGCACACACCAAGTAACCAATGGAAATTTCTAGAGGAAATTTAAACCCCAGAAAATCCTGTAACTGGGCTCTTGAGCCACTTGCTGGGGCCCGCTCCCGCCTTGTGGAGTGTGCTTCCCTTTTCAATAAATCTCTGCTTGTGTTGCTTCATGCTTTCCTTGCTTTGTCTGTGCATTTTGTCCAAATCTTTGTTCAAGACGCCAAGAACCTGGACACCCTCCACCGGTAACGTATTTTGGCGAGCCAGACAAGAGGTAAGCCCAGAGTTTGGGATTTATTTTTCACCTTTTCCTTTCTGCTCCATACAGGGGAATCTCTCTCTCTCTCTTTTCATTTCCAACTCAGGACCCTCAGTGGGCAGTGCCTAAACAGAGACAACTGCAGGTTTCTGGCTGTGGCCACTCTCTGGTGAAACTAAGGGGTTTCTGTGTGGAGGTGCCTAACAGCCACTGTCCAATTTGGGTAAGGGACCTGCATTTTTCTCCCTTTATTTCTTTTTTCTCTCTTTCTTTTTCAGTCTTTTGGTGGCTGCTTCCTAGTATTAAATAGCTCCTTAGTAACTGAGCGCAACTGTCCAGGGCCACTCTCTGGTGTTACCTGAAGGGCAAGGAGTAAATGGGGATAGTTGCCATGCCTGGAAGGGGGAGGGATTTTTCCATCTTTTCCAGTTGTTGTCCCTGATCCCTACATGTGGGACAGCTTTTCCAGGGTGAACTCGCATGCATTTCAGGTGACTTAACCTTTTTTTCCTATGCTAAATTCTTTCCATCCCCAACTCTACTGGCTAGGGACAAAAGAAGCCCACCCACCCTCCAGTTCTTGTCATTACAGTTCATGGCTATCACTCTAGTGCAGGGGGAAACATGTGAACGCATGGCCTTATGAAATTATAAGGATGCTAGAAGTCAAGGCCTTCATCCAGGGGCAAAAGCAAAGCTCATAGTAGGCCATCACCTCTCGAGGGAAAACATGCAAAGCAGCCCCAGTGCCCACCTGAGGTCAAAAATATCTGTCCATCTAAGATTGGACTCCAGAGGGGGACACCCCAGGAAATCCTCTGGACCTCAACCTCTCCAAAGGGGATGCCCTTGGCAGAAGTCCTCAGGTCAAGTACTAAGCCCTTCTTAGAATTTTCTCTGCCAGTTGCAATACTGTTTCACTGCAATATTATTTGGAATCTGGAGTTTGCTGTTGAATGGGAAAGTGGGATGGAATTGCATGTATCCAGGCTTTTGTGCTGCTGTTCTAAGCAGGGGGCCTGTTTAACGTGTCATCCTCTCCTGTGGTACTGTTTGGTCCCAGTGTTCGAGTCTGGGAAGGTTTAACCTTTAAAAATTAAACTGTCAAAGCCCATCTCTACTAAAAAATACAAAAAAATAGCTAGGTATGGTGGCAGGCAACTGTAGTCCCAGCTACTTGGGAGGCTGAGGCGGGAGAATGGCGTGAACCCAGGAGGCGGAGCTTGCAGTGAGCCGAGATCGCACCACTGCACTCCAGGCTGGGGGACAGAGTGAGACTCCGTCTCAAAAACAAAAAACAAAAAACAAAAAACAAACAAAAAATTAAACTGTCATGGAAACTGCTAAAGCAGTTTCCCCAAATTTTGGTTCACAGCCTTCATTGAATGATCTGTTGGGACAAACAAAATAAAAGTGGTGAGCTTGTATTGCTATCTCATGGCTAGAGTCCCAAGATAAAAGCTACTGAAACTTCATTTGTGTATATACACAATAAACACATGTCTAGATGTGTTTATTTGTATGTTCACTAATTGTTACATGCTGTGTCTACCAAATTGGCTTATAAGTAAAGACTTTTCATAAATTAAGTAAATAAGTGTAAGCAATTTTACTTACTGGTCAGGTGCCTAAAGTGAATTTCCTGATTGCACAGGACATATGGTCATATTAGTGAACTTAAGGATATCGAATTGTGTATCAGGAACAAAATATTTATTATGTGGGTTTTGGGGGGCCCTGGGGAACACTGTAGCCTCCGTGATAGATTGAGTAGGATAACAATAGATGATTATGCTACCATGTATTTTCACCAGGTAAAGAAAGCTTTTTATGGTTCACTAAGGACAATCAACTCCTTCACAATCTAGAACCAAAAGAGTGGATCTTCTGAGAACATCTACTGTAAGAACTATAGTTACACAACAGAATTTAAATTCTCTTGTGAAAGTTAAGGTAGAATTGGCTGAACAGAGGAGTATCTGTGCAGCTGCTGGCATTTGTGGCTTATGGAGAAACACATTAAATGAAGATTACAGAGATTCATTGGCAGGGGATTAACAAAGAGATTGCTTAATTAAGTGAGTAGGCTCACTATCTAGCTCATTCTTTGATCTATTTGATTTTAGGTGGTTTGGTTTATGGGGACCCTGGGAAAGGAGCATACTCCAAACTCTTAGTATTATCCTCCCGATAGTTATAATAATAGTTGCCCTGTTGTGCTGTATTTTCTGAAAGGTTTTAAATGCTTGCATGCATCCATCTCTAGAATGTCAAATTGTCTCTCTTCAACTGGAATGACAAGAGCTTAAAGAAACGTGTGACCATGAGGAAACCGTAAACTATGAATAACGTGTTGAGACCAGAAACCCAAAATGATGGTAACTGAGCGGTGCTAAGGCCCTAAGTTTTGGTCACACTCTCACCTAAGTGAGAACTTGACAAAAAAGGAGGGAAGTTTTTAAAACAAAATTCTGGGAGGTCATTGTTTTTTATTGAGTTCATGCATTCAACCCCAAGAGATCAAACCAAACCAAAATGGAGCTGCTTCTGTTAAGACTATAAGGAAACACATACATTCTAGAACAGACCATGTTTTGTTTTTCTCCTGCAAATTTCTATAACAAACATTCCTGACAGCATAGGCATCCACTCCCTGAAGTTCCCGTTAAGTCTTTTAACTAAATTCATTTCCTCTGGCCTAGAGACCATCAAGCTTCAGATGCTCATGTGACAAGGGTTCCAGCCAGTTCCAGGTGAAGACACCACTCCTAGCCATCAAGGAACTACCCTGTCTCCACTAGACAGAGAAGGGTGAGAGTTCTGTAATCCTCAGTAGATAGGGACCATGCCCCAAGCCAGCGTAAAGCAATTACAGAAGAAAGACCATTGGTCTCTCCGCTTCCCATATAGATTTATGGGGATCACGCCTTTCACGTGGGGAATGAGGCAGGAGAACAGGGCCTGGAGGCAGGGAACCTAAGTACTTCTTAAAACTAAATCAAATGGAAACACTTCAGCCATGACAAGAAATATCCCCTTCATTTACATAGGGCATACACCTAGGAAATGACTTTGTAACTTTACTTTAAGCTCTTCATCGACATAGGGCTGACAACAAGAAACCAGTGGAAATCTCCAGAGGAAATTTAAACCCCAGAAAATTCTGTAACTCAGCTCTATGCTTGAGCCACTCCCACCCTGTAGAGTGGACTTTCACTTTCAATAATTTAAACCCCAGACAATTCTGTAACTCAACTCTATGCTTGAGCCCACTCCCACCCCGATAATTTAAATCCCAGAAAATTCTGTAACTCAGCTCTATGCTTGAGCCCACTCCCACCCTGTGGAGTGTACTTTCACTTTCAATAATTTAAACCCCAGAAAATTCTGTTACTCAGCTCTATGCTTGTGCCCACTCCAACCCTGTGGAGCGTACCTTCACTTTCAATAAATCTCTGCTTTCGTTGCCTCATTCTTTCCTTGCTTTGTTTATGCATTTTGTCCAATTGTTTGTCCAAGATGCCAAAAACCTGGACACCCTCCACTGGTAACAATAGATAGGTGGGAATATAGAATAATTTAAGTAAAAACCAGTTTAGAAGATGTATAAGAAATTTTTTGTTAAAGACTTAAAAGATGTGCCTTTTTTTATCTGTGTCCAGGGAAAAAAACACAAAAATGAGATATGAACTTTGTCACAAGGAAATCTTGAAATTTCCAAGAAGCGAAACTTTATTTTATGCCTTAAACTTTTAGAAGATATACTAAATCGATAGGTAATATTATAACTAAATTATATAAAGACAGACAAATCCAAAATCTGGTTCTTTGAATGTGCTAAAAAAGATAGAGTAAGAAACGATGTACATGAAAAACAAGCAAACAACAATGACAAAACAAACAAAAACCATCTCTGAATCTTACTGAACAGAAAAGAGGAGAGATGAAATGTACACGTTAGTAGTTAGAGGAGAATAAGACCACTCAATCAGTAAAGTCTGAAACAACAGAAGGTTGTTAGGTATCACCCTATGGTGATAGTTATTTATTGTGCATCTAATTACCCTAAAACTTAGTGACTTCAATCAGCAACATTTTCACTATGTCAGTTTCTGTTCCTCAGAAATCCAGGTGTGACTCCCCTGTGTCCTTTGTCTCAGGGCCTTTCTCAGAGCTGCGACGAAGGTGTCAACTAGGACTGAAATCATATCAAGCCTCAAGTGAGGGAGGATTTTCATCAACGCTCATCACTTGCTGTTAAGATACCTTTCTTCCTAGGTTAGACTAGTGCCTCAGCTTCTTGTTGATTGTCATTCAGTGGCCTTACTGTTTCCTTTGCCATGAGATTCTCCATGGGGTACCTTACAACATGGATGTTTTCTTCATTAGAATGAGCAACAAGCAAGCAAGAAGAGTTAGAAAGAGAGTGGGAACAAGACCGAAAACAGACTTTTTTTTTTTTTTTGATGCAGGGTCTCGCCCTGTCTCCCAGGGTCTCGCCTACTCCAGTGCAGTGGCTCCATCATGGCTCACTGCAACCTCCACCTCCCAAGCTCAAGTAATCCTCCTGCCTCAGGCTCCACGGTATCTAGTACTATAGGCACACATGACCACACTTCGTTAATTTTTTATTTATTTATTTATTTATTTTTGGTAGAGACAGAGTCTTGCGATGTTGCCCAGGCTGGTCTCAAACTCCTGGGCTCAAGTGACCCCCCTGCCTTTATTACCCAAAGTGCTGGGATTACAGGCATGAGCTACTATGCCCGGCACATAGCCTTTTTTATAAATCTCAGAAGTGACATCTAATCACTTTTGTCTTTTTCCACTGTTGTTAGCAATGCATTAGGTGTTGGTCACACTCAAGGGCATGTGATTATACCAGAGCATGAATATCAGAAAGAGGCAGGGATCACTGGAATTCAGTTTAGAAAGATGCCTACTGCTGGTGACAAGTTTAAAAACAAAACTTAAGAATTTTTTTATTTCTAAAAAATAAGGCATCAAAACATATGAAAGGAGAAGTAGGATACTTAAATAGAACAATAAATATAGATGATATTTCAAATGTGATTATTAATATTATTAGATTGGTGTTTCATAATTTCTTTCTGTCTTAAGAGACCAATATTTTAGTTAAACTTCCTAGACTATAAATAAATAATGTATTTTTTGTAATTGTATCTAATAAACCTAGAGTGACCTATTGCATCATTTGACTTTACTTACTGTATTGTCCCTGCTATTCTTTTTTTTTTTTTTGTAGTTTTCTTTCTTTCTTTCTTTTCTTTTTTTTAATTATACTTTAAGTTTTAGGGTACATGTGCACAACGTGCAGGTTTGTTACATATGTATACATGTGCTATGTTGGTGTGCTGCACCCATTAACTCGTCATTCAACATTAGGTATATCACCTAATGCTGTCCCTCCCCCCTCCCCCCACCCCACAACAGGCCCCGGTGTGTGATGTTCCCCTTCCCTGCTATTCTTTATGATTATTTGTTCATACATTCTGCTCACACATTTGTTTAGTTGTTTCCTTTCTCCCTACCTAACAATTAAGTTCAATGTACTCTTCCCTGAAAATGCTTCTTCAAACAGTATGGTTTCAGTGAAAGTTATACATGTTATTACCTGTCTCACCAGTCATCATCTCCTGCCCTCATTCATCAAGATAAACACAGAATATAAAAAGGGCAAGTAAAATACTATAATCTTTCTCTAAGCTATGTTAATTTAGTGCTGGTTTGCCGGAAGGATTATCTCTCTGCTTCCTCTTTCTTACAACTTCAGCTACTTGAATTTGGTTTCTATTATTTACAGTTAGAGAATCCTGACTGGTATAACATCTAACACCCTTTCAATTCCATCACCACTTCAATGCCAATAATCCTTGTTTGTACAACAGCCTCTCCTATATTCCTATAAGACTTGCACAATTTTGGTTATACAATAGAACTAACATCTGGGTAAATGGGTCACTGGCTTTAGTGCAGGACTAATAGGGAATACAAAGTAGGGAGTAAACATTGTATCTCATAATGTATGATTTAGAGGAAGCAGAACATAGGATTGTGCATGGACTCATTGTAAGGCAATAGAGTCTCTATGCACACAGATAACTTAGATAATTCAATCAGTACCACAGATATAAGGAAGACAGAGAAAACTACAGAAACTGGAAAAATAAAAGGTGTTAATCCCTTTCCAGAATTTTTAACCTTTATTAAACAAGAGACTTGGACAAAACCCAATGATAATAAGTGGTAAGAGCAGAACCATAGAAAGTAGGACCTATTATTATTTAGTTATCCTATTGTACCCCCAGACTGGTGGTATTTTCAGGAGCAATATTTATTTATTAAGTTATTAATAAACAGTCCTTTTGGTATGCTTCCTCAGGATTATAGAGAATAGTGATTTCCATTATAGTAAGGATTAGGTGTAATTATATCTCTTAATATCTTCTTACTTTGGATTGTTATTCTTTTTTCCTTGACAGTTTACTGGCTACCTTGAAGAGTTAGTAAATTATGTATATACAAGTCATTCTAGTATTATGTCACATTTACAGATACTTAAGGCATAAGTAATTAGATGAAATTTTATGACTGTGACAATTAATTTACTAATGGCATTGGTTGCATTGGTAAGATTATTGTATGTAACTTAGTTTTTTGAACCTTAGCAGTACTCGATTTTATAAAAAATTGCATTTTTTTCTTTTGAAAGTTCTAATATACTGTTTTATGTTGATTTTGTTTATTATCAGTACTGTTACTCAAAAAACGTTGTATAATATTGTTTCACATAAACATATTAACTAATCTGTCAGGAATTGTATTTCGTGATTTTCTTTTAATTTATGACTCCAACCATATATGTGAAGTTCCTGAAAAGAGAATAGCAAACTGAATATGGGATAGCTTGTAATCTCAGTAAAGATAATGTTTCATAATAGCCTTAGTATTACTTATCTTCATAAGTATGTAAGATTTAATACTAAAGTTATCCACTAAGATGTGAATAAATATTAAAGTAAGTAAGCAAATGGTAAAGCATCTAGACTTTATTTAGAATTATTTCAATTAAAATCTTGTGATATATCTACTCCTTGAAACTGTGTCTAGTTATTTTTCTTTCACATTAAAACTATATCCACCATTTTATTTGCTTATTAACATTTGTGAGTTAATGTTTTCCTAACAGTTAAGCAAAGAAAGTAGTATAAAATGCATTAAATAAAAATAGCTATAGGAAATATCAACTATTTAAAAATTTTTCTGCTTACTAAATCAATTAATTCTTAGGTATTTGTGAAATATTAATTTTTGCCAATAAACAGAAAAATGAATTGAGATTTTTGGTTAGAATTATTTAGGAATTAGCCTGTTTACTAGCATAGTTCTGTGACTTACCATAACCAGAACCAAAAATAATACAGAAATTGTTTAGCCCAAAGATATCCATGATTTGAAATCAACACAAAGCCACAGGATATATAGCACTTATCATCTAAGATTTGCCATGGGTCAGGAGCCTTACAAATTTGAACTGTGTGCTCTGTTCAGGATCCCACAAGGCTGAAATTAAGTGTCGACTGGGTAAGTTCTCAATTTGAGGCTTGACTAGAGAAAAACCTACTTCCAAACTTCCTCAGGTTGTCAGAAGGAATTGTTTCCTTGCTGTTATATGACTGATATTCTCATTTCCTTTTAATTTAATTTTATTTTTAAACATTTTATTTTAAGAATATGTAATAACATACATATCTATGGGGTACATGTGAGTGTTTGTTACATGTTAAGAATGTGTAATGATTAAGTGAGGATGAATGAAGTATCCTTCACCTTGAATGTTTACCACTTTTATGTGCTGGTATCATTTCAAGTTTCCCATTCTAGTTACTTTGAAATATATGTAACATTATTGCTAAGTCATCTTAGTCCACTATCAAACATTGGAATGTATTTCTTCTATCTGACTGTGTTTTACTCATAACCAGCTGTATTAGTCCATTTTCCCACTTCTGATAAAGACATACTTGAGACAGGAAAATTTACAAAAGAAAGAGGTTGATTGGACTTACAGTTCCACATGACTGGGGAGGCCTCACAATCATGGCAGGAGGCAAGGAGGAGCAAGTCATATCCTTCATGGATTGCAGAAGGCAGAAAAAGAGCATGTGCAAGGAAACTCCCATTTTTAAAACCATCAGATCTCGTGAGACCAATTCATTATCATGAGAACAGCATGGGAAAGACCCGCCCCCATAATTCAGTCATCTCACTGGGAGAATTATGAGGGCTACAAGATGAGATTTGGGTGGGGACAGAGAGCCAAACCATATCCCCAACCTATCTTCATCCACCACTCCCCTCCTATCCAGTCTCAGGCATCCATTGTTCTGTTCTCTAAGTCCATGCGATCAAATTTTTAGCTCCCTCATAGCAGTAAGAACACATCCTTTTTTTATTTTTTTTTATTTTTTTTATAGTTGTGAGCAAGAGACTGCTTTCAGTTTCCAGGCATCACACTCTGGTTCTTGCCACATGACCCCCACTCCCATAGTTTCTCTCACATTTTAAATATCTTCCCTTAGTAAAGGTCTAATTCCTTTTATGTATTTATGTATTTATTTATTATTTATTTTAATTTAATTTTATTTTTGAGACAGGGTCTCGCTCTGTCACTCAGGATGGAGTACAGTGGTGGGTTCTTAACTCCCTGTAACCTCCGTCTCCCAGGTTCAAGCAATTCTCCTTCTCCCAAGTACCTGGGATTACAGGCATGCACCATCAGGCCCAGCGAATTTTTTTTATATTTTTAGCAGAGATGGTGTTTCACCATGTTGGCCACGCTGGGCCTAAAATCCTGGCCTCAAGTTATCCTCCTGCCTGGACTTCCCAAAGTACTGGGATTACAGGTGTGAGCTACCACACCTGGCCTCCAGTTTCTTTTAAAGGCTCACCTAATTGGATCAGTTCTACCCAAGATAAACTCCTTTTTTATTATCTCAAAGTCAACTAATTTGGGATCTTAACTATATCTATGAAATCCCTTTAATTCTGCCTACATTCAAAGGGAGGGGATAATCCAGGGGGTATAAACCAAAACATAGGAATCTTGGGAGCCAATTCTGAATTTTGCTTACCTCAGTGGTTTTGCTGATAGAATATATGTGGCTAGGAGAATCCAAAAGGAAAGTTGAAAAAAATGCAAATACCCTTACTTCCTAATTACGAAGAATTGTATGCAATAATTTTGAAACACTAAAATACATAAAATAGTTTAAATTATTTTTCCATCATTCTTGTATAATATAGTCAGTAGCCTTAATGTTTCAAGATACACAGATATCTGAAAGTCTTAGTGCATGCCCAGTAAACTCTATACACGAAATTGGATATCTCATTATCTGCTTGATCATGGAAATGAAAATTCCCCATTAAAAGATCCAAAATCAAAAAGGTTTCTCTGTTAAGTTCTAATCTTCTTTCTGAAGAGAAGCATCTGTTTAAATAATATAATAATAATCATATATGATATAGTTTCATATTCTTATTCCCTTGACTTTGCCTACAGAAAACTCTAACTCATATTTCTCCTTATCCATTAAATCTTCACAAGGCTCTCATAAGATATTTATTTTTTACCCCTTCTTCTAGTTCTCACCTAATTTGCAGAGTAGTGCATATTTATGAATTGTTTAATTATTTACAAATATAGAGATGATACATGCACCTCTTTTATTGCACACTATCTTACCGGAAAATGTCAAAACTATATTTTAAAATAGAAATTACATCTTCTAAAGTAGAGAGACTAATTGTTGAAACACCATACAAGAATGAATGCAGTTTGGGACTTCATGATAGGTGGGTTCTGAGGAAGTATTTTTGTGAGTTGGAAAGAGTCCCATCCATTGGGCTGAGAATGGTATATGGGCAGTAACTCAATGTATCACATAGCTGACAAAGAAAAGCAGTAACCATTGGGACTTTAGAAAATGGCACAGTATGGTGTTTGAATCACCTAAGCAGACAGGAGGAGGTTAGCAAAAGGAAAGTGTTTTGAGAAAAAGCATGTTCATGTGTATAAAAACACAAGGTAGAAGTCAATCTACTTAAAAATAATTGCTAAAATGTTCATATTGGAAAAAAGAATATTTATCAAGATCAGATTCTACTTCAGTTAGTCCAGTAAGAAGGGTGCCTTGCTGTTAAATTCCAAAATATTTCCAAAGGTGAAAAATAAATCTAGAGGCTAAAATTAGGTTTTGCCACAGGCGTGGGTCAAATATCACCCTTAAAGAGGAATTAGAAAAAATTAAAGTACAAGGCTAGGACTGAATAACAAAAAATCTTTAAATTGATTTGTTTTATAAAATAAAACTATATTTTCTAGTACCAAAATTAACAACACTATGGCTTATTAAATTATGGAACATATTTTTAATTATCAGAAAATAATTCAAAATAAAATAGTATGTCAGGTTATTTCAATAAGGTATATGTTTAAAGGAGCAGGAATGAAATAAAAAATATTTTTTATTAAGTTATCCTCAAATCTTATAAAAATCTTCATTTTGGAGATTATTCAAAGATTATGAAAAGAATAACTTTTTTTAAAAAAGAGCTTTTTACTTTTATGACAATAAAAATATTTGGAATAGTAATTTTTAATTGTTCATAAGAGATTTTGATTTGCTTTATAAATCATATGACTTTAAAAATCAATTAATATTAAATATTAGCCAGGATATTTGTTTAATTTCAGAATACACTGAAGAAACTACTTCTTATTGTGATGTGGCACTTCATAGATCTTCTATTCACATTCTATCTCTTATAATTGCTTGGCAGTTAAATACAAGTTTGATAATATGTAAAAGCTATATGAGCTAGTGCTGTGCATTTGTAATTAACTATGTAATTTTAAGTGATCAAAATATTGTCCATGACTAAGCTCAATTAAAATCTAAAAATTAATTATATTAATATATGGTAAATTTATTAGTGGTTGTGTCTAGGTAGCTAGGAATTTATTATTTTGTTTATATAGCCATCTGTTCTAATTCCATATGCAAGGTTATTGGACATTATCCAAAAATGTGTAGCTATTGTAGACCTAAAAAAATGTTAGCTGAATTCTTTTACTAAACAAATAATGATTTAAAATAGAGCACTCTTTTAGAGTAGAAAAAATATAAACTAGTAAATGAATTTGAGCTATTCATCTAGGAGACCAGTTTCCCTGAAATTATCTTTAGGGGAAAATCTCATATTCCCTTAATTGCATATAATGAGAGTGTAAAAAAGGCGAAATTAGTAAACATCTTTTTCTCAACTCTTTAGTTTTAGTTTCAAAGTTTAAGTTTCACACTCATAAAATCTGCATGTCCTTTGGGTGCTTGATATCACATTTAAATATTCCGAAGTAAGATTATGAAAAGACTATTATTTAACTTAAATGACTAGTCTTCATTCCTATGAGTTTCCCTGTGTTTTGATCATCATTGTTATTTTCTGACCATCTGTTTATTCTATCACATTAATTGAGGATATTGGCCCCTGTCTTCTTCCCTCTCCATTTTAAGTACCATCATTCTTCCTTAATGATTATAGTTTCTATGAGAATAGCCTCTATTAGCATTTATTACTTTTAAGATCAATGTCTCTATTTGTGAGCATTAAACAGGAAGTGGTAATCTTGGTCGGCCTCACCCTGCCGCCATCTCCATGCATATTAGTCAGGATCCAACGTCTGTAAAGTAGAAACCACACAGTAATTTGAAGACTTTAATATAAAGAATTATTGACTATAGGAAGGGATTAGAGTAATGAGAAATTGGCTACTGAGAAGTAAAGAGAACTCTAAAGAACACAGGAATAGCATATTGATGTGCAGCTACTACCCTTAGAGCTGAAATAGAACACCCATGGAAGAGGATACTCCAGGACAAGATCCAGACCTTGTTGAGGAAACACAGCCTTGGCCATTGAGTAGCAAATTCACAGGGCCGCTGCCTGAAGAAATTTCTGGAAAAGTGTGCTCCAGAATTTGCCATAAGTCAATCCCTTTAACTATTAAGGAAAGCTCCCCACAGGGAGATGTATTATCAGAGGGACTTCTTTAGGAAGCTATCAAAAGGGGATTTGCATTTGAGTATTATTACCTAAAAAACTATGGAATACAATAGTGATGTAGGTTATTGAAACTCTTTGTAAACTAAAATGTTGAAAAAACTAAAGAGGGCAGAATGTATGATATACTTGAGCGTATTTCAAAATATCAAATTAACCAATACAGAAAACTATAATCTGATTGTCTATACAGCATAAAAACCAAGTCCTCAATTTTTCCTGTCCATGAATAAATCAGTCATTTCTATGTACTCAAACGGCATTTTAAAAAATTGTTATGCAATTACATCAAAATCATCAAATAACTTATCATATAAACAGGGAATTCGAGGACATTAAAAAAAGACAATTATGTAACAAAATACAAGATTTCAGGAGACATCACTCTCCTTAAGGTTTAAAAGTCTGAAAGTAGGAAAATAAAATAAAATTGCATTTAGTTGACTTTCTACTTTTTTTTATCCTTTGGTTTTAGTTTAGACTATATTGTTTCATAACTTCAATATATTTGACCCTAGCTCCGATGTGGGAGTTGGCGAGATGAGAACCTTCAAACCATGATTTTGAAACCTCCAGTTCAAATGCTCTGGGATGATACTGTGAAGACACTATCCTTAAAATAAATGATTTGATCTTCAATCAAGAAAAGTGTTAACTTCCTGGAAAGATTTCAGTTTCCTGCTCTGAAGTACTCAATTTAGCAATTTCATCAACTTTCACTTAACCATGCTATTGAAGAGAAACAGAGGCATGAATAATCTAAAAGTACAGTTAATTTTAAAGGAATATATATGAGACGATTTTCTGCAGTAAGTTTAACTTTCTAGTTATGTTGTACCTGAGCAAATAATAAAATTGGTTTTTCTTCCTCAGGGTGTAATAATTGGTAGCTAAGTAAAATGATGTGATAAAGGAGAGCCAAGCACTTTTGTTAGTTAACATGAAAATATTTTTAAGCAGTACATACATATGTGATGAGTTGAAAATTGCTGATAATAAAGAAAGCTTGCTGTGTGTGAAAAACTGGAGAATGAAAACAACTGACCGTACGTTGTGAGATAGACTGGACTAAATACATATCCACACTAGTGAGGTGGATAGACTCTGCTAGCCAACCTTCCACGAGTCAATGTATTTAACAGCATTTTGTAAATTACATAGCATTACATAAATACATGAATTGGAGGTTACCAAATGTTACTTTTTTGGTGTGATGCATGAACTTTTCTCAATTTCCATTATCATATGCGTGCAAAGTGCCTTTTTAATGTAATTTTTTCTATGCTTTCTATTTTCTTATTTCCCATTTGATCAGGTAGGCAAGTTCTGTGATTTTTTTTTTATCTCAAAGAATGATTCTAGTACAAAATTGTTTCCAGAAGCCCTGCCCTACAAAAGAATAAGGTTGACAAGAGATAGTTTCCTATAAATTAAGAAGAGAAACTCTGGATGTAGAGCAAAAGAGGGAATGAGAGAATGGTTTGGGAGAAGTCAAGGAATATGAGGCATACGAAGAGGTCATTGAGGAATTTCTAGCTCATACCAAATCAACAGAAAGCTCAATCTGCTGAGACAAGTAAGCGTGGAGAAACTACACTAGCTAATGGGAAAGGCACAGTCTAATAACTAACAATAACAACAAATGCAACCACCTTGAGAAAGCTCTAGAGAAACTGAAGCCTTTCTAGGAACAATGTATGTAGTAGTCTGGTGTCTGCAAAACTTGATTTGAAGAAGAAGAGAGAGACTATTTTTGAAGAAATAGTGTTAGTACCACTGCTTTCTTATTGACTGACTGTATCTTAGCAATTAGAGGCAATAGAAAAAATACCAGGACAAGACCTACACTCTATGCATGCGTGATGGAAACTAGCGTGGCTTGACCAGTCATTCACAGTCATTGATTTTTTCACCCCGCCCCCAAGATCATTAAGTTTACCAACTGCCAACTCCAAATGTTTCTCAGAGTCATGATCATGGATATATAAAAATGTAATGCATGATAAAGGTGGTATCACAAATGCATGCAGAAAGAGCAGATTGTTTATTAGATAAGGTTGAGAAAATTGGCTCATTAAATGGAGAAAAATAAACTTGGATCTCTACCTAACTCCACATAGAAAGGTGGACTCCAGATGGCTTAAAACCTTAATGAAAAATAAGGCCATAAATTCAACAAACAAAAAAATGTTAAAAACTATCATTTTTACTAAGAAACAATGAAGCATGTCTTAAACAACATTTTGAAAGCACTAGCCATGAAACAAAGCAAACAAAAAGATGAGAGAGTGATGGCATTCAATCAAGATATTAGGACAAAAAGATAAAGGGAGAAAGTGCATGAAACTGATAAGGATTAACATTTAGCATGTAGAGATTTTACTAAAATATACTAATGACTATAAATCAATTGATAGCACTCCAAATAGGAAAATGAGCCAAGGAGACAAATAGGCAATGTACAGAAGAGAAAGCTCATAAGCTAAGAAATATATGAAGATATTTTGTAATGTATTAGGAATAAGATAAAGGAGAGTGAGAATACTTATCAATAGAACAATTCCAGTTCTGTGAGTTATGGGGATGCAGAGTCGCTGGTGGCCTGCTGGTGTAGCTATTCTTAAGAGCAGTTGATTCCACGTGGTCAAATAAATCTACATAACTATTAATACAGGAATTAAATTTTGAGTAAACGAGCCCAATATATTTTCACATAAGTCCATTGAAAGTACATACAAGGACTTATACAACCTATTGTCTGTCCTTAGAAGAATGAATAATTTAAATGTGGTCAAGGCATATCATGAAATAATATGTATCAGAAGCAACTATCTAGTTATACACATAATAACATAGATTTATCTTAAAACCCTAGCACTGAGGAAACAAAATAGAAGCAATAGAGTGAAATATATGCCTTAATCTTATGATAATAAATTCAACCTGTGTGCACTAAAACACCAAGGCCTACAGTCTAACCATACACACAGCTGAAAATATTCACAGAAGACAGAATAGGTTTTTATGCGGAGAAGGTGAGAAAGAAGAATGTGGATAAAGCAAAAGACTCAGAGAGAACAGATTCAGGTGAAATATCAGTGATGGGCGACAGGTAATAATAACATCAGAGAAAGCTGAAACCTCTGGGAACTGAATTGATTTCTACAGGCTGCTCAGCCTTCTCATGAGTCTACCTTATCCTTTGTCTCCTAAGGGTGTTCTTGTCTGTTTTTAAATTTTAACAAATCAGCAGCTGGTGGTTTTCTTGGTACCTATCCAGCAGAAAAGGATGATTGATGTCCTGTGACTTTGCTTGGGGTCCTGAGCTGCTGCATGAAAACCATGTGAATTCCCCCAGCCACCCAACACATCAGTAAGAAATTGAAAATTGTGTGAGCCTTGGAATCTAGTGAGAGTTGAAGTGGTTGTGCATACATGAGAAATATCCACACCTGAACTTGATCATTGGCTTTGTAAACTGGATGGAAATAGCTTAGGCCCTTAGAAAAATATATAATGATTAAAAATCATTTGATATGCTTTCTAGGTTAGTAATTACATCTTTCAATAGCAACAAGTAGTAGTTTGGAAAAGAATGAGCGAACTCAAGTAAAGTACACCAAATCTTAACTGATGAAAAAAATCAAACCTACCAATATAACATATATATGTATTAAATTAATTGGTATATAAGTTAATTGGTGGAAAAAACTAGCAACATCTGAATAGTGCTAGGAATTTATTTTTTTTTCTTTTTCTGGCTCCTATATATATGTATATGGATGGTATAATATACCTATTTTGATATTTTCAAAAAAATTTTGATATATTATCAAATTTGAAGATATTTGTCAATCAAGTAAATGTTAACACACACTGTTTTAAGCACAAGTAAAGTTGAATATCTTTTCACTTTTTTTTTTTTTTTTTTTTTTGAGACAGTGTCTTACTCTGTAGCCAGACTGGAGTGCAGTGGCGTGATCTTGGCTCACTGCAACCTCCACCCCCCAGGTTCAAGCAATTCTCCTGCCTCAGCCTCCCGAGTAGCTGTGACTACAGGCGTGTGCCACCACGACCAGTTAATTTTGTATTTTTAGTAGAGATGGAGTTTCCCCATGTTGGCCAGGATGGTCTCGATCTCTTGACTTCGTGATTTGCCCACCTCGGCCTCCCAAAGTGCTGTGATTAAAGGCGTGAGTCACGACGCTCAGCCTCTTTTCACTTTTTATTGGGCATTTGACATTTATTTCAGTGATTTGTTTGTTCACTCTGAGTTTTTAATTTCATGACCTCTGCTACTCTGCCTTTTCATTTTATATAATAATGTGGTATAATTTACAATAAGGCATACACTGAAACATAATTATAAACAAGAAGCACAGTCCAATATGGTCTTGCTTTCTGTTTGTTTTTTTCTAATTATTTTGAATTCATTTCAAAGTTACAGTAAAAAATTAAGAAAAGTTAAACAATTTCATATATCCTTCATACAGATAATCCATTGAAGTTTTGAAAACTGTACCAATAATGTATTTTACTTCAAAAATGTCTAATCCAAGATCATCTGTTGCACTTAGATGTCATTTAATCCAGAAAAATTCTTCAGTCTCTCTTGACCTTAATGTCCTATACATTTTTGAAGATAACAGAAAAGTTGTATATTAGATTATCTTTTAATTTGGATTTATTTGATGTTTCTTCATGATTAGATTTAGATTATGCCTTTGGGGCATAAATATCAAGGAAAACTGCTGTATTTGTGTCATTGAATCCTAATAGTTGCCATGTGATGTCAATTTTTCTCATTATTTGTGATGTTTGATTTAATTACTTGAAGTGACATCAGAAAGGATTCTTTTCCGTAAAATTACTTCTTTTCCTTGTAAATAAGTAAGCAGTCTGGAGGAGACACATGGAGACTCAGTAGATACCCTATTTCATACTCAGGTTCTAGTAACCCTTTAGCATCAATAGATATTACTTACCTAAATTTAATTATTGTAATGATGCTTATCAAGGGTGATTTTCTAATTTTATATTTTTTTCTATGTTTATTTTAGGCATACTGTTGTAATGCAATTTTTCTCCTCCCATTATTTCATTTATTTATACCAGAGTGTTCTTGTGGATTCTCATTTTATTCAATGTAATATAAAGGTGTATATGTATGTCGGGGGTGTGCTTGTACACACACTGTACTCACGATCATTATTTATTTTGACATTCTAATTTTTCAGTTCACCCAGTAATCAGTATAGCCTCTTCAAACTGGTTTCCATGTCCTGCAAATATGCCATCAATTCTTTGAGCATTTCCTTGCTTTCTTTTATGGCAAAATATTCCACTCTTATCTAGTTCTTTCCTTGCTCCAAGATCAACTTCTTCAAGGAATAGTGGTTCCACTTAGAAGAGAATATTTATAGATTGAGTTCTGAGTTCTTGGTATTCTTATTTCTACAGGGAATTTGCTAGTCCAGGCCCTGTCAGTGGATAAACTTAGAAAATATATGCATGCATATGCACATACATGAGTACACCTATACAAACACACATACACAGACTTTTACATCTGCAATTATGTTTTTTAATCTATTAGTTGACATTTATACTTCCAAGCTCATTCTAATACTGCAGGATTTATTTTCTTGCATATGCCCTTTTCATATTTGAATATTTTTCTCCAAGTGTGAAGTTTGGCTCCAGTTTTCCTCAATGTATTTATTTAATCCCCCTGTATATAACTAATTCCCAAAACTTACTGGACCGATGCCTCACTTATTTCTGCTTAATGGTTATTTGACTAATTACAAAGGAAGGAAGGAAGGAAGGAGGGAATGAAGGAAGGAAGGAGGGAAGGAAGGAAGGAGGGAATGAAGGAAGGAAGGAAGGAGGGAATGAAGGAAGGAAGGAAGGAAGGAAGGAATGAAGGAAGGAAGGAAGGAAGGAAGGGAAAGGAAAGAAGGGTGATGAATTTTAACTAATGTGTCTATCAATGTAAACTTCATTTCAATTAAGATATAGAATATTTCTCTCATCCCAATAAGTTCTGTCCTGCTCCTTTTCAGTAAACTCTTCATTACAGTTAAATCACTATCCTAATTTGTATCAGCACAGCTTAGTTTTATCTGTTCTAGAAATTCATGTTAATTGGATCACACAGTATGTATTTTTTGTGCTTGCTTTGTTCCCATCTGAACAAGATTATTTTAAGATTCATCATGTTTTATGTACCACTATTTCATTTCTTACTCTTTCTAAGTTATATTACATTTTATAATTACTACACAATTTCTTTATCTATTCATCCATTCCTCGACAACTGAGTTATTTCAGTTTGGGGTTAGTAGAAAAAAGTTGTCATGGAAATTTATACAAGTCTTTTGCATAAATATATTTTTATTCCTCTTGGGTAAAATACCTGGAAGTATAAGTGTGGGTCATATGATACGGGCATTTGCATTTCCTAAGAAACCTGGAAATATTTTAATAAGTGGTTGTACCATTTTACACTGCTACCAAATATACCTGATGACACTTTTATATGAAGGAATACATTTTGATATCAACATATGGACGTCTATTCTTATAAAAACATTCATTCCAATCAATCATTTCCAATATATGTATTTAATAATAATTCATTCTAATCAATCATTTCCAATATATGTGTTTAATAATCATTTCCAATGTATGTGTTTAATTAATAATATATTAATATTAATATTAATAATAATATTTAGAACCTTCTAAGAATATTTATTGAATATTATTTCTTCAGGGAGTGAAGATAAGCCCTTTAGAGATTGAAAAATGAATGGCACAACAAATTTGCAGGATAAACTCATGAATAGACACATAGTGACTTAATCTGTATAATGCTGTAATCACTGAAGATTTGAAGAAAGGCTTTCTCTCTCTATTTATTTCTCTATTCCCACATATCCAATGGGAACTACTAGGTGACCAAAGTGTTTCATCTGGAAAATTATTTAAAATTAATGACTAAAATAAAAAATAGCATGTTGATCTGATATCACATATTTAATAGTGTATGAAGTGCTAATCATTCCTCACCAGTGCTTCCCAGTGCTAATTTCTGCTTGCCTTATTATTTATTTTTATGGTTTACCTGAGCATTATATAATGCCATATTGAAAAAGTTCTATTTTCTTCAAACATTCATCTAAGCCATAATTAATTGATTTATTCCTGTATTAAGGAGAAACCTTCTTTCCGATGAGGCATAAACTATAAACTCATTTTTCCAAAATTGATAAGATTGTGATAATACTTTTAAAGAATCTTAAATTAATTTTACAGAATTAATATGTATACTTTTGTTTGTCTCACCACACATCAAAAATTTACCATACAGAAAAGCCATTAAAATAAAAGAGCGGCAGAATTAGAGGCTATAAAAGTTCTCATAAAATAGTAACATTTGCAATGTGAAATATTACATACAATTCTGGATAATTTTAGTGTTCTAAGACATTATATATTATTAAACAGGAAATAGCCTCAAGCATGTATGTTTTGATAATGAAGATATATGTAAAATAAACACTTTATAACCATATTTTCTTAGTAATTATACACAGCATTAATAAAAGAAAATAATTAAGTATAAACATACTAAAATGGTGGTCTGATTATGCACTTGTTAAGTAGAACTGATTTATTTTCTATTAGCATTTAAACTAATATTTAGCAGCCTCTTTTACCTTTACAAAACTAAAACTCACTATTGTAAGAGAAACATTTTCATAATCTATTGATCTCGACTTAGAACAAACCCTTGTAGAGTGAAGAATCCAAAATAAGTTTGACATGCTTTGCTCAGTGAGTTATACACACTAGCTTTGCCATGATACTCAGTAAAAAATACTCTTAGGTAAACCTTTATTTAATTGGAAAAAATACTCTTCCTCTCTATTTTTTACTAGGAAACATATGTCTCAACAATTACCAACCCATGCTTCTTATTCTTTGACATTAACCACATTAAATTTTGGCAATATATTTGATAAAATACAGAACAAGCATTCTTACTATTATAAGCATAGCATTTATTAAGATAAACTAGTAAGAGGGTATGTAAGAAAAACTACTATAAGAAAGAACACAAATATTTGTATAATATTAGTATTTTATGACTACTCAGGAAGCAAATAATGTAGATTATAAGATTGCAGCAGATAGCTCATATCCCCCTTATTCTTCTGTTGTGTATTTTACAACATAGCTTTCAGATATTAGTTTTACTGAGTAAATAAAAAACATAGATGAGACAAATTAATGAAAACAAGACTCTAAGTTCTAATAAATAGATTAAATAAAGAGCCAACTAAAGAGAAATAATATCACTTGTTCAGTTCATTCATAGGGATACAGCAAAACTTCACAATAGCATTATATACAAAAATCTTGAAATTACCAAAATTTGCTAGTATTATAATATTAAGACTCTACTGCACATATTACAGCATAGCTAAGCCATCTGGGTGACTTAATTATATCTCAATAGTCTAAGAAATATTTACTGCTAAAAACATTTATATTTTTTCTTCTATCGAAGTATAATAAGACAAATAAATTAGTGTATCACTTTTTTAAAAGAAAAATGTAAAAGTGTGAGGAGGCAGAACTGAGGTATTTACATACATTTTCACAATATTTATGTGAATTTATAGTAAAGAAAAACTTGACACAATACTAACTGAAAATTACTTCAGTGTTTTGTGTTTTATTGTGTATGGAAAAAAAAGAAAAAACAGAGTAACAAATCTAAAAGTGACACACATGAAGAATGCTTATTGGAAAACAAATTATCCTAGAAGCTAAATAAATGTTCAGGAAAATACTTTTTCTTAATGATAAAGGTAGTTTTTAAAAAGCAATAAGATAATCAAAGAAGAGTTGCAAGTTAACAATAATTGATGATAAAATACATAAAAGGGAGAAGAAAAGTGAGTTAGTGATTTAAAAAATGGAAGGGAAAGTTGCTCTGGGAAATAATTATAGAAATCAAAATCATTTGGTGTATTGAATGATAATATTAATTTTGCCTAAAAACATTCTGAAAACAGAATAAGACAGTTTTGAGAAAAGTATAACATAAAATGGACAAGAAAACGGAGTGTGTATATTGATATAGACAGCCTTCGAAAATACAGTATTAAACAAAAGTAAGTAGTTTATTATTATTCTTTGATACAATAATTTTACTGAATATGTACTAAAAAGTTATGGATATGCATAAGTACATATATATTCAAGATATATGCACATATACATATGTAATTCTTCTAAATATGGATACGGGCTTAGATAAAGTAGGCCCTACTCTGCACACACAATTTCTGTAATGACGCAGTTAAAAAACAGTTAATGTAATATTAAGTTAATGCTGAAAAAATGTTAAGTCATTCTCTACTCTTATGTTTCTTCCAGTAGTATGATGTCCCTGGCTTCCCTCTATCACACATCTTCCTGTAGAGTAATGGTCTTTCATAAATATGAGCGTGGAAGAAGAAACCAGGTATGTCCACATAGATAAGTCCCTTCCCCCTCACCTCTCTGGACTATGGCTGACTGCACAGGTCATAGGTCCTTAAATTTGTTATACTTTAGGTTGTCAATGGCCAGTATTAACAGGTCTTTCCTCTAGAAAGTGGAAAGAAATATATTTTTAAAAAATTACTAGCTATTATGTAATACAATTTTTAAATGAATAATTTCTAATTGTTTGCTTTCATGAAAATTTTTTAAAAAGCTTTAATTTTTAAAGCTAAATAAGTATGTTATTGTTGGAATTTTTACAAAACAATTTAAAAAAAGGAATGATAATTTTATAAAAATTTTATTCCCATATACTTAAGTGAGAAAGAATTTCTCACTTAACACTATGCAACAAACAACAGGGATAAAATGAAACATGGTACTAAAGGATGAATATTGTCTTATTTAGGATTAAATAATATCCATCCACAGACAATAACCAATTACAATAATTAGTGAACATATTTGCCCAGTAAGGAATTCAGTTACAGTAAAAGTTTCCTTATTTTTAATTTTTGTTTGGTTGAGGAATTATTTACTAGTAATTTTAATAAATTCTCATTTGTGACTAAAAACTTTAACTTAGAACCATAGAGGCCAATATTTTTTAAAAAATAAATTATAATATTTAATCCACATTTTTGCAGAAAGTTTTAATAATTAAATCAATATAACATTATAAAGCATGAAATATATTACAATAAACTCTTTGGGTGTGATGAAATAAAAATACACATCAAATATTTATGAATAAACCAAAATTTCTCTTGGAGATGAGCTTTTTGATGTATTTCAAAATGTGTACTTATAGGTTTCAAAGTGTTGTATTAACAGTGTAATGTAATAGTATTTTCAAACATTTATATTTAAAACGTGTTGAAATGACTCTGTTTACATTTAAATTCATATAAAAACTGTAGGAAGTCAAGTGAAAAAATATGAGAGAGTATATGCTTTCTCAAATAATTTTTAGTGGAAAGCGTAAGCCAAAAGACATGCACTTATTTTTTATTTTAACTTTTTGATTATGAATACATAATAGTTGTACAAATTTATGGAGTACATGTGATATTTTGACACAAGCATGCAACGTATAATGATCAAATCAGTGTAATAGGGGTATCTATCACTTCAAGCATGCACAATTTGCTTGTGTGAGGAAAATTCCAATTACATTCTTTTTTTTTTTATTTTGAAGTACGCAATACATTATATTGTCATCCTATTGTGGATATAGTCATCCTATTATGCTACCAAAAACTAGATTTTATTCCTTCTATCTAACTGTAGTTTTATACCCATTAATGATCTCAACTTTATGCCCTGCTTCACTGTTTCCCAGCCTCAGGTAACCGTCATTCTACTCTGTATCTTCATGAGTTCAATTTTGTTTTCTGAGCTCCCACATATTAGTGAGAAAAACGCAGTATTTGTCATTCTGTGCTTGGCTTATTTTACTTAACACAATGTCCTCCAGTTTCATTCATGCTTTTATAAGCGACAGGATTTAATTTTTTATGGCTGAATCTTGCATTTTGTATTTGAACCACATTTTCTTTATCCCTTTATGCCTCCATGGACACTTAGGTTGAGTTCAAATCCTGCGTACTGTAAATAGTGCTGCATAGGAGTGCACATAACTCTTCAACATACTGATTTCCCTTTCTTTGGGGTATATACACAGCAGCAAGATTGTTCATCGTATAGTAGTCCAATTTTAATTTTTTGTCTCACCTCCATATTCGTTCTCCATAGTGGCTTTACCAATTGACATTTCTACCAGCAGCATACAAGGGTTTTCTTTTCTCAAAATCTATACCAGCATTCATTATTGCCTGTTTTTTTTTAAGCCATTTTAATTGAAATGAAATAATATCTTATTATAGTTTCAATTTGCACTTATTTAGCGATTAATTGTGCTGAGCATTTTTTTAGGTACTTTTTGGCCATTTGTATGTCTTCTTTTCAGAAGTATCCATTCAGATTGCCTACTTTTTAACTTGATTCTTTCATTTTTTCTATTGAGTTGTTTGAGCTTATATGTTATGGTTATTCACACCCTGTCAAATGGGTTGCAAATATTTTCTCCCAGTCTGTGGGTTCTTTCTTCACTTTGTTGTTTGCGTCCTTTGCTGCACAGAAGCTTTTTCGTTTGATGTGATTCTGTGTCCATTTTTGCTTTTGTTCCCTGTGCTCTGGAGGTCTAATTCATGAAACCCTTGCCCAGACCAATGTTCTGAAGTGTTTCTCTAATGTTTCCTTCTGCTAGTTTCCTAGTTTTGAGATATAAGTATCTAATCAATTTTGATTTGATTTGTGCATGGTGAGAGATACAGTTCTAGTTTCATCTTTTGCATATGGATATTCCAGCACTATTTATTACAGAGACTGTCTTTTCTCCAATGTATGTTCTTGACACCTTTGTTGAAAGTGAGTTGATTGTAAACATCTGGATTTATTTCTTGGTTCTCTATTCTGTTGCATTGGTCTAAGTGTCTGTTTCTTCTGCAAATACCTTGCTGGTTTGGTTACTAAAGTTTTGCAGTATAATTTGAAGTCAGGCAATATGATGCCTCCAGTTTTATTCTTTTTGCTCAGGATTTCTTTGGCTCTTCTGGATTGTTTGTGGTTCCATATAAATTTAAGGATTTTTTTTTTAATTTATGTGAAGAACTTCATTGGTATTTTGATAGGGATCACATTAAATCTGTAGATTGCTTTGGGTGGTATGAACATTTTAACAGTACTGATACTTCCAAACCATGAACGTGGAATACCTGTCAGTTTTTTTTTTTTTTTTTTTTTTTTTTGAGCAATGAGACAGAAAAAATTGGAAAGGAAGAACTCAGCTTATTCTTGTTTACAGAAGGTACGATCTTTTGTTTAGAAAACCCTAGAGACTCAACCAAAATAACCATTAGAACTGATTTAAAAAATCAGTAAATTTGCATAATGCAAAATCAACACACAAAAATCAATAGCATTTCTATAAACCAAAAGTGAACAATCTGAAAAGGAAATCAGGAAAACAATCCAATTTACAACAACTATAAATAACATAAAATGCAGTGAAAGCTGTAAAATATTGATGAAACACATTGAAAAGGCATGCATTTATGGTTCAATTTCCATTTTATAGATGACGGCTGTAAAGACAGGTGAAATTATTGTTAACGTAGAAAATGAAAAAATCTAAACAGTACTTTCAGGACAAATGGTATTTATTTCCACCAGATTATATTTTTAATATATTTTAAGTGATAAAAATATGTGGCTGATAAATTAGGCCTAAAATTATATAATCACATGTGCTGTCTAATTTCTCAAATTTAGGACCCCATGATGGAGTCAAAAATATCATACTTTGGATTACTTGTGTATGTATGTAGGTATGTATGTGTTTGCTTACCACTCTACATATGGTATAATGTTGAAAGCTTCTTTAGATATTGCTTTTGTGGAGAAACTGAGGCTCAAGATAAAAGGTTATTTTTCCCTTTGTTAAATAATTCATTCTTGATGTGTCTAACCAAATTAGGCTCTAGGACTACAGGTTGCTCCTTCACTTTTGTATCAACTCCATGAAACTAATTTGTATGAAATTAAATTAGTCACATTCCAAAGTTGGAAAATATTTCTTTTAATTTTTACTGGACACCTTATATTTTTGTCATATTTTGCTATAGGTATTTGGATAAATGGACAGAAAACTAAATCCAAAAAAAAAGTGTATTCTTGAGGACAGCCAGCTAAGTCAAACTTAAGAGTCAAGAGTTTGTGTATGAGTCAAGAGTTTAACAATGGAGGCCATTTGTCAAACTGGTTGTGTGTAGCAATACCGAGAACGTTTTCCACAGGTGGTGGAAATAGACACCAAATTCAAATAACAGGAAGAAATAGAAAGTAAGGAAGTAGAGACAGCAAATGTAGACAATTTTCTCAAGAATCTTGGCCGTGCCTTCCATAAAGATAAAAATGATGTACTTTAGCACTGAGAAACAAGTGATTGAATCTTGCTTATGACACTTTTTAATAGGTGTGTGATTTGGGACAAGCCACAAACTGTTGAAAGCTCAGCCTCTCAATCTGTGAATTGCGGGTAAAAATATCTATATCAGCTGGATGCTGTGGCTCACGCCTGTAATCCCAGCACTTTGGGAGGCCGAGATGGGCGGATCAAGAGGTCAGGAGTTAGAGACCAGCTTGACCAACAGGGTGAAATCCCATCTCTACCAAAAATACAAAAATTAGCCGAGCGTGATGGTACAGGCCTGTAATCCCAGCTACTCAGGAGGCTGAGGCAGGAAAATCACTTGAACCCGGAAGGCACAGGTTGCAGTGAGCCGAGACTGTGCCGCTGCACTCCAGCCTGGGCCACAGAGTGAGACTCCGATTCAAAAAAAAAAAAAAAACTATCTCATGGGGTTATTGCAAGCATTATAGGAAATTATCTATTAAAAGTAATTAACACACTTCTCATCATATAGTAAGTACATAACACATAGAGTACACAACACTAAATACAGTATAAAGAAATAGCTAATTTAAGGGTATATTTTGCACAATAATCTTAAATACAAAATGTGCTTAAAATAATTCATAAAATCATTGAAGGAACTAATTCATATTGAAATAATTGGGAGCATTTTAATTTAATATATATTTTTATTAAGATAAAAACAAACAAACAAAACATCATTTTATTCTAGATAGGGAGACCAAAAAAATTCCTGATTTGATGAAAGGTTAACTGTATTAGTCTTCTTATATTGCTATAAACAAAATACATTGCACTAGGTAATTTTTAAAAAAAAGAGGTTTAATTGGCTCATGGTTCCTCAGACTGTATAGGAATCATGATACTAGTCATCTGCTTGGCTTCTGGGAGGCCTCAGGAAACTTACAATTACGGTGGAAGTCGAAGGGGAAGTAGGCATGCCTTACGCAGCAGCAGCGGGAGGAAGGGGCAGGGAGGTGCTACACACTTTTTAACAACTAGGTCTTATGATAACTCACTCACTATCACACCACAATACCCAGGTAAACATTGTCCCCCATGATCCAATCACTCCCACTAGGCCCCACCTCCAGGATTGGAAACTACATTTCAACATGACATTTGGGCGGGGACACAGATCCAAGCCATATCAGTAACAGAAAATTTACTATTTTCCATTTTAAAATTAAATAATTTGAATCTAATTGCTAACAAGTTAGATCAGCATAAATAACACTTCATAAATTTCCCTAGATTTATGATTCTCAAACATCTAATAGAAATTATGACAGATAGAAATAATGTTAGTCCCAGCCTCTGCCTCTGCTATTGTTACTTTGTAGTTAATTTGGGGTGCTATGAATTTGGTTGTTAGGAGAAATTCAGTAAAAAATTTATGACCAATTCTTAAAAATGTTTTAGCCATGTGTTTATATACATGTGTGTCTGACTTTTTTCTTGTTACAGATATAACCTGATTTGAAAGTCACAGAAATAATCTGATTTGAAACCATGATAGATCATGTTAGTCACCAAAAAGTACTTAACATTTTCGTTTTTATGACTACATGGGTGATATGCATAAAAGTATAATAATACTCCTCATTGGACTCTAACTTAGAACCAAGCAAGCCTTTGTTTTTCATTTACTTTTATCAAGTTAAAATAACATCCTTTATTTCTCAGCAAAAGTATGTTTTCATTTTCATCATGTTTTGTATATTTATTTTGCTGTTGTGCAAAAGATAGTGTCATTTTATTTGGTGGTACAATACTTTCAGAACTGTTTAAAAAAGTTAAGGTTAAATATTATCTAGTTTATGCACATAAAAAATTAGTGTAAAAAAATCCCACAATATTTTGCCATTTGACTTGTGTAGATCAAATATAAATGTTTATTTAGTATGTTTTTTATAATTATATAGAAATCTGATTATTTTGGCAATTTGATGTTTTTTATCTGTTCTTGTATGGAAAAAAGAAAAATGTTAGATTTGAGTATTGCTCTTACTAAATTGACATTAATTCTTACATAATATGATCAAATAGGTGTTTGCAATAAAGTTGTATGTATTGCTTTGATACACTCACATGTGAAGGACTATTTGTATTAATTTTGTAGTAAAATTCATAGTTGTATTTTAGAAGCCTCCGGTATTTCAGGTGTGATACTTTATAAGAAAAATTCAGGTTTTCTGCAGTATTATTGAAATGCAAAATAAATCATAAGCAGTACATAACTTAAGTGCGATATTAATGTTTTTATATCTATTTATACATTCAGCATTTATACAACTTTTTCAGTATATTACTAATTATAAAATGATGTAACACCTATGTAACTGAGCAAAATCACCTACAAACTGTCAACAAATGTTGATGCACCTCTTCCGTAAAAATGTAATAATGGTTATTTTCCTGTGGCATCAGAATATTAAATTTGAGATACACTATGATTAATTGATCAAGGACAGCTCTTGTTGAGTAATTATATTTAAGAAGGATCTGTCAATACCATTTGCCTTCAATTGTCATATTAAATCAAAGATAATGAGTACAGTTGTACTGAGTGATGTATGAAATAATGCAATTGAGTGAAAAAATTCAAATAAAAATATAGATAATTAAGAACTAAAAGTAGGCAAAGTAAGATAACAGAGTGGGATTCATGGACTGCCTTCAGGATACTGAAAAATCAAACAAGTCTGCCAATGATTTAAATGTCCCATTTAGTACACTGAAAATATTTCCTAGACATACTTCATAAAATATAGAGTCATGAGGCCTAGACAAGGTCACAAAGTTATATTTAAACTAATACCAAATGATCCAAAACTTAAAAAAACTGGTGTGGTCCAAGGAGAACATGGTTAATAGTTTTATAGAGGAGTATCAAATGTAATTTATAATTTCAAAACTATAATTATGAGGAAATTAACATATTATTGAATTAGAATTTACCGTATTCTGATTTTGCAGTTCTCAAAAAATATACATTTACATGTATAAGTTATTTGTAAGTAGCATGCTCTCACAACTCAGTAAATATGTGTATTTTGCAAATCAGATGAGATTTACCATTTAATAAAGAAAATAATTTAAAAATGAAAAGTTATACACATAAAAGCCATGATGTTGTGGGGTGGGGGGAGGGGGGAGGGATAGCATTGGGAGATATACCTAATGCTAGATGACGAGTTAGTGGGTGCAGCGCACCAGCAGGGCACATGTATACATATGTAACTTACCTGCACATTGCTCACATGTACCATAAAACCTAAAGTATAATAATGATAATAATAATAATAAAAATTAAAAAAAAAACTAAACTAAAAAAAAAAAGCCATGATGTTAAATTAAAATATTCCCCTACTCAGAAGTATAATTATAAAACCAAGCTAAGACCAAAATGAATAAAATAGTTTTTTAAAACATAGTATATAATATATTAAATTCTGA
Organism: Pongo pygmaeus; assembly: GCF_028885625.2. Classification (NCBI taxonomy): domain Eukaryota; kingdom Metazoa; phylum Chordata; class Mammalia; order Primates; family Hominidae; genus Pongo; species Pongo pygmaeus. The sequence goes on along the minus strand of NC_085930.1, from coordinate 11,442,081 downwards.
AAGTTATTTATAAAGCTTGTGTACAGGCCCAGATTAAATAAGCAAATATTTTATCATTTAGAAAGTTATTTAATTCAATGTATAATTATTTAACTAATCTAATCTCAGTTTGCACACCTCAGTAGTACGGTTGTTGTTACCTGCTACCTGTAGTTGATCACTTTAATGAATTGCAATATACTGAAAGCTCTCCAGTTATTAATGCTTTGCTGTAGGATTAAAGTTATTGCCAAATTCAGAATAATTTATCCAGTGTTAATTATAAAGGTGTTTATGAGATGTCTCTGTAGAAATAATAATGTTGTTTTATCTTTAAGTTCCATAGAGTAGGAGTACCATGTTTCAAATGGTTGAAAAAAACAAATGTTAGAAAATAGAATTCTTAAATTCAAATGTTTATTATTGTTCAAATCAAGTCAGGAAAGAGAAAATTGATGTGCAACTTGTTCTCTGTACTAGTTACGACTTCACATTTTAAACAATTAAGAAGAATAGTTCCAAACTACAATGTATAGACTACCATGAAAAAAAATGCTCACTTTCTCAAAATACATGTGAGTTTTGATTAGGAGACTTCAAATTACAGTACTCAGCTTACAGATGTATTGAGGTCATCTATAGTGTTGACCCACATACCTCTGGGAGAAAAGATAAAATGTTGGAAAAGCAGTTCTTGCATTTTTTATAGCTGTTTAGTTTCTTTTGGGATGTGTGCCCAGTTTTCCTACATCTTCCATTAGTAAAGAGATTGTGGTAATATGGATTTTTTTATGACAAGGATATTGATAAAATTCCTGATGTACACACACAAATTATTTTCATATAGTCTTGTGTGAGGTTTGTGAGTAATACATAGACTACTCAGAGTTTTAAAATTAATTGTTCTTTAAATTTTAGGATAGTCCTTTACACAAAATAATTCATTGATTTATGGAAAGTCTGCAATGAGAAATCACATGTACAGTCTCCTAAGTGTTTTGTCAGCGTCTAAATTGTTAAGAAAAAAGCCAAAATGTTTCAAAAGGGGTTAAGTTGGACACTTTCTCTTTCTCCAAATTTAAATGGTGTGAACAAAAGTCCCTAGGAGACTCTAAGATTTTCAAAGTAACTTAAGTCCTTCTTAGTTGTTTGAAAGTTCTACCTGATTTCAAGGAAGATACTTTATGATAGCTTTTTATCCTAATAAAATTTTTGATAAAGGATACACAGTATAGCACATAGTTCATACTATGTAACAGAGTTTCTTTCTTTTAATGAAAGTTTATTTTTATACTTTGTAGAGACAGTTCTTAATATGTTGCCCAGGCTGGTCTTGGACTCCTGGCTTCAATCAATCCTCGCACCTCGGCCTCCCAAAATGTTAGGATTACAGCTGTGAGCCACCACACTTGTTTTAGGAATTGTGCAAGGTGTTTGCAAGAATCTTCATCCAGTCTTCAACTCCTACTGTAATGAAACCACTCGAGTTTTCAATTTCCTGGTGGTAACAGGCTTCCAAAGGCTCTTAGCTACCCTGAGAACATATGGGAAATGCCAAGAGGAAATGGAGAGGTCTCCACTGGGATCAGAAATACTCCTGGAGTTATGGAGGCCGAGATGTCCAAGGTCATCGGGCCACATCTGGTGAGATCTTTCCTGTTGGTGGGGACAGTGATGAATCCCAGGGCTGTGCAGGGTATCATATGGTAAGAGGGCTGAGCGTGCTAGCTGAGGTTTCTCTTCTTTTTATGGTTTTCATTTTATTGTTTTTTATTCCAGTAATTTTTGGGGAACAGGTGGTGTTTGTTTACATGGATGGGTTATTTAGCAGCGATTTTTGACATGTTGTTGCACCCATCACTCAAGCAGTGTAACTGTGCCCAATGTGTAGTCTTTTATCCCTCACCCCCTCCCATCTGTCCCTCTGAATCCCCAAAGTCCATTGTATCATTCTTATGCCTTTGCATGCTCATAGCTTAACTCCCACTTATAAGTGAGAACATACAATGTTTGGTTTTCCATTCCTGAATTACTTCACTTAGAATAATGGTTGCCAACTCCATCCAGATTGCCGTGAATGCCATTATTTCATTCTTTCCTATGACTTAGTAGTATTCCATGGTGTGTGTGTTTGTGTGTGTGTGTGTGTGTGTGTGGATGTGTGTTTCTCGCTCTCTCTATAGATAGATGATAGATAGATAGATAGATAGATAGATAGATAGATTCATTCTTTCATTCCTTTTTACAACTGAGTAGTATTCCATTGTGTGTGTGTATATATGTATATGTGTGTATATGTGTATGTGTGTGTATATATATGTATATACATTCTTTCATTCCTTTTTATGGCTAAGTAGTATTCCATGTTGTGTGTGTGTGTGTGTGTATATATGTATATGTGGCTGTATGTGTATTGTGGGTGTATATACATGTATATACATTCTTTCATTCCTTTTTATGGCTGAGTAGTATTCTGTGTGTGTGTGTGTGTGTGTGTGTGTTTCTCTCTCTCTCTCACTCTCTTTCTATAGATAGATAGATTCATTATTTCATTCCTTTTTACAGCTGAGTAATATTCCATAGTGTGTGTGTGTGTGTGTGTGTGTATGTATATGTGTATATTTATATGTGTGTGTATATATGTATATACATTCTTTCATTCCTTTTTATGGCTGAGTAGTATTTTATGGTGTGTGTGTGTATATATATATGTGTGTGTATATATATATCTGTGTGTGTATATATATAGGAATTTTTATATCATATATGTACACATATGTATATATATACACACACACATATATATATAAAATCACATTATCTTTATCCACTCATTGATTGATGGGCATTTGGGCTGCTTCCATATTTTTGCAATTGTGAATTGTGCAGCTATAAACATGTGTGTGCAAGTGTCTTTTTCATATAATGACTTCATTTCTTCTGGGTAGATACCCAGTGGTGGGGTCGCTGAATCACATGGTAAATCTACTTTTGGTTCTTTAAGGAATCCTCATATTGTTTTCCATATGGGTTGTACTAGTGTACATTCCCAGCAGCAGTGTAAATGTGTTCCCTTTTCACCACATCCACACCAACATCTATCATGCTTTGATTTTTTAATTTGGCCATTCTTGCAGGAGTAAGGTGGTATCGCATAATGGTTTTGATGTGCATTTCCCTGATAACTAGTGATTTTGAGCATGTCTTCATATGTTTATTGGCCATTTGTATATCTTCTTTTGAGAATTGTCTGTTTATGTCCTTAGCCCGTGTTTTGATGGAATTTTTTTTTCCCTGTTGATTTGTTTGAGTTCCTGGAGTAGATTTCACATATGAGTCCTTTGTTGGGTGCATAGTTCACGAAAATTTTCTCCCACTCTGTAGGTTGTCTGTTTACTCTGCTGATTATTTCTTTTGCAGCATGAAGCTTTTTAGTTAATTAAGTCCCATCTATTTATCTTTGTTTTTTGTTGCATTTGCTATTGGGTTCTTGGTCATTAACTCTTTATCTAAACCAGTGACTAAAAGAGTTTTTCCAATTTTATCTTCTAGAATTTTTATGGTTTCAGGTCTTAGATTTCAGTTTTTGGTCCTTCTTGAGTTGATTTTTGTATAAGATGAGAGATGAGAATCCAGGTTTATTCTTTAATATGTTGCTTGATGATGATCCCAGCACTATTTGCTAAATAGGGTGTCCTTTACCCACTTTATGTTTGTGTTTCCTTTGTCAAAGATCAGTTGACTAGATTTAGCTTTATTTCTCAGTTCTCTATTCTGTTACATTGGTCTATGTGCCTATTTTTATACCAGTACCATGCTGTTTTGATGACGATAGCCTTGTAATATAGTTGTCAGGTAATGTGATGCCTCCAGATTTGTGGGTTTTTTTTTGTTTTTTCTTTGTCTTTCCTTGGCTGTGCAGGCTCTTTTTTGGTTCCATATCAATTTCAGGATTTTTTTTCTAATTCTATGAAGAACAATGATAGTATTTGACAGGAATTGCATCAAATTTGTAGATTGCCTTTTGCAGTATGATTATTTTTACAATATTGATTCTACCTACCCATGAGCTTGGAATGTATTTCTATCTATTTGTGTCATCTTTGATATCTTTCAGCAATGTTTTGTAGTTTTCCTGGTTGAGGTCTTTCACCTCCTTGTTTAGGTATTTTCCTAAGATATTTAAGTATTTTGTTTTTGAAACTATTGTAAAAGGAATTAAGTTCTTGATTTGATCCTCAGCTTGGTTACTGTTGGTATATAGTGGTGCTACTGATTTATGTACATTGATTTTTGTATCCTGAAACTTTACTGAATTTATTTATCAGAGTTTTTTTTTTTTAAGATGAATCTTTAGGGTTTTCTACCTGTACAATCATATCATCAGTGAACAGCAACAGATTGACTTCCTCTTTATCAGTTTGGAAACCCTTGATTTCTTTCTCTTGTCTTATTGATCTGGATAGGAGTTCCAGTACTATATTGAATAGAAGTGGTGAAAGTGGGCATTATGTTCTTGTTCCAGTTCTCTGGGGGAATGCTTTCAATTTTTTTTGTTGTTGTTGTTCAGTAAACTGTTGGTTGTGGGTTTGTCATAAATGGCTTTTATTACCTTAGGGTGTGACCCTTCTATGCTGATTTTGCTGAGAGTTTTAATCATAAAGGAATGCTGGATGTTGTCAAATGCTTTTCCTGTGTCCATTGAGCTGATTATAAAATTTTTGTTTTTAATATTGTCTATGTGATGTATTACATTTACTGACTTGCATATGTTAAGCCATCTCTGCATTTCTGGTATGAAAACCACTTGATCATGGTGAATTATCTTTTTGATATGCTGTTGAATTCACCTAGTATTTTGTTGAGGGGTTTTGTGTCTACGTTCATCAAAGATGTTGGTCTGCAGATTTATTTTTTGGTTATGGCCTTTCTTGATTTTGAATTAGGGTGACACTGGCTTTATACAATGATTTGGGGAGAATTCCCTCTTTCCCTCTCTTTCAGAATAGTTTCAGTAGGATTGGTACCAATTTTTCTTTGAATATCTGATAGATTCAGCCATGAATACATCTGGTTCTGAACTTTTTTTTGGCAATTTTGTTATTGCCATTTCAATCTCACTGCTTGTTATTGGTGTGTTAAGAGTTTCTATTTCTTCCTGGTTTAATCTAGGAGGGTAAATTTACAGGAATTTATCTATCTCTTCTAGGTTTTCTAGTGTGTGCACATCAAAGTGTTCACAGTAGCTTTGAATGATATATTGTATTTCTGTGGTATTGGTAGTAATATCTCCCATTTCATTTCTAATTGAGCTTATTTGAATTTTTCTCTTCTTTTCTTGGTTAATCTCACTAATGGTCTATTAATTTGGTTTATCTGTTCGAAGAACCAGCTTTTTGTTTCATTTATTTTTTGTATTGTTTGTTTGTTTCAATTTCATTTAGTTCTGCTCTGATCTTTGATATTTCTTTTCTGCTACTGGATTTGGGTTTAGTTTTATCTTGTTTCTATAGTTCCTTGAGGTGTGACCTCAGATTATCTATTTGTTCTCTTTTAGACTGTTTGATGTAGACACTTAATGTTATAAACTTTCCTCTTAGCACTGCTTTTGCTGTAAGAGCTTTTGATAGGTTGTGTCACTATTATCATTTAGTTCAAAGAATTTTTAATTTTCATCTTGATTTCATTATTGACCCAACAATCTTTCAAGAGAAGATTATTTAATTTTCAAATATTTGCATGGTTTTGAGGGGTTTTTTTTGGTGTTGATTTCCAGTTTAATTCCACTGTGGTCTGAGAGAATACTTGATATAATTTCAATTTTCTTAAATGTATTGAGGTTTGTTTTGTGGCCTATCATATCATCTATGCTGGAGAATGTTCCATTTGTTGATGAACAGAATGTATATTCGGCAGTTGTTGGGTAGAATGTTCTGTAAATATCTGTTAAGTCCATTTGTTCTAGAGTGTAGTTGCTGACTTTCTGTCTTGATGACTAGTCTAGTGCTATCAGAGGAGTATTGAAATTCCCCACTATTATTGTGTTGTTGTCTATCCCATTTCTTAGGTCTAGTAGTAATTGTTTTATAAATTTTGGAGCTCCAGGATGGGTGTAGTGGCTGACATCTGTAATCTCAACACTTTGATGGGCTAAGGCAGAAGGATGACTTGAGCCCAAGAGTTTAAGACCAGCCTGGACAACACAGAGAGACCCTGTCTCAATTGAAAAAAAAAAAAGAAAAGAAAGAAATGAATAAATAAATGAATTTGGGAGCTCCAGTTTTAGATGAATATATTTAGGATTGTGGTACTCTCCTGTTGAACCAGTCCTTGTATCATTATATAATGTCTCTCTTTGTCTTTTTTAACTTTTGTGGCTTTTTTATCCTGATATAATTATTGCATAAGTGATGTGTATTATATCACATGTACATAACATATCATTTACATAGTATGGCAAAACTTTATACCTCTTAAGCAATATTATTTTAATATCACATTTTATTCTTAAAATTGCCAAATAATTTCTATATACAGAAATTACCTTAAGCAGTGATTTAATAAATATAATGTAGTTGAATTCATTGCTGAGAGGAAAAACAAAGTATTTTCCATCCTTCAACTGCATTTGACATGCAGTTTGTTATTGTACTTTAATCAGATAAAGCTAACAATAAAAATTTGTCTTATCTTTTCAATTTGTAGGTCTTGGTACTTTAATCTTTTTTAAATTGGATGAACTCATAGTGCTGATACAATCTTATGAAAACGGAGGATATTTAAGACACATTAATCTGATTCACATGTGTAATATGATTTTCCAAGACATGTCAAATGAAATTGGTTTAAAAGTTGTTTTCTGTGTAGTTGCTCAAATGTTGCCCATACTACTATCTGAAAGCCAATACACGGAGTGTGAGATATGAAGGATTCTTCAATTTACATTTCTAATGTAAAAAAAACTGAGGCTTGATAGAAAAAATAATAATCAGTACATTGGAGTTATTTAAAAGTACTGCCATTTTGAGGGCATACATTTTATTTAGGAAATATTCTCTCTACCTCCTACATCCTGACTTTGAGAAAACATGGAATAACCTCTCCTAATATCAATACCAAATTTCACTTATCTATTAAAATTCACATATTTTAAAAATAAAATACTATTTATTTCTTAGCTATTGTAAGCTTGTGTTTGATATAGTGTGATTGGCATTGTTGTTTTTCTGTTAAGCAATTATTATTCTAACCAGTGCAAACAACTAATCAACAAACTTTTTTAGTTATTAAAAATCAGATTTTACAGAATACTAGTAAAGTACATTTTATTTAACTTGATTGGTAAAAAGGTATGCTTCATTTTAATTTACATAATTACCTACAAACTCTTATATACTTTTAAATTGGTGTATGAAGTAACTTAATCTAGGACACTTAATCAAGGAAAAGAAGAAGACATAAAAATGACTTTCTCCTGCTTATCATCAGATATTTATTTTATATAACTTACTGATGTTTAATTGTGAAGCATAATTATTTGTAAGATTGGGTTAGGTCGTGCATGCTGTGGAAACCAATAACTCAAAAATGTTAGTTATTTGAAGCAATAAGATTTACTTGTTATTCATGCCATTTGTGTACCGTGTATATCCTACAACATAGGCTATCCTTTATGTCTCCTTAGTCTGTAATCTAGAATAATAGCAAGGTCTCCATGTGGATTTCGCCATGCTAGAAAGAAATAGAATAAAAATTTTAAAAGATACAATTTGCAAGTCACTAACTGACTCTAAAAATTCCTTCCTTTTCACTCACATTTTATAAAACTGGGTTCTAAAAGTATTTTCCATGGACCAGTAACATCAGAATTGCCTAGGGACTTGTTGGAAATGTAAAAAGTTTCTGTCCCTAGCTCCAGAATTACTAAATCAGTAACTCTGGGGTAGGGACCCAGTAATCTATGTTTTAACTAGCTCTTTAATAGATTTTGATGCTCAATAACGTTTAAAAACCACTGTCTATGGCAAACCTTCTCTAAAACTAACCTCAAAGAAATGGGAATGTACAGTCAATTTAAGTGTTCTGAGGATAATCAGAAATATTTGGTGGCTAGTAATAGTGAATACAACATGAGATAAAAAATGAGAAAAACATGATTGCTGTTGGGCCCTAGTCATTCCTTAGATAACTATTATTAAACTTAAATTTGTATCACATACTTAGTCAAAGGGAAACCTTGAGTTACAAAGATACAATATGAATGTAACACTTAAAGCTTACAATATAGATAGAGAGAAACATATTTTACCCAACTGATGAGTAGTGACATGAAACAGTTTATGTTAATTGCCCATGTGGCCTTGCCAATCAACAAGTATGGGCTGATTGGCTGGAGTTTTGTATTGAGACTTCTGAGGCAGTCATCAGATACATTATAAAAGATTGCTAAAGTCAATCTAATTAGGACGGTTCACATGGGTAGGGAGGAATAAAAGAACACACATGACATGTATTTGTATCTTAGTTTTTTTGTGTGTTGCTATAGTAGTCTGTTTTGTGTGGCTATCACAGACTGGGGTATTTTATAAAGAAAAGAATCTTATTTATCACAGTTCTGGAGGTTGGGAAGCCTAATATCAAGGTGCTGGCATCTTGCCAGGGCCTTCATGTTCAGTTATCCAATAGTGCAAGGTGGAAATACAAGAAAAGACTGAACTCGCTTTTATAAAAACCCACTTTTGTAATAACTAACTCACTTCTGTACTGACTACATGAACCCATTCGTGATGGCAAAGGTGTATGGACTAATCGCCCCTTAATGATCTCACTTCTTAATACCATCAGAATGGCAATTCAATTTAACATGAGTTTTGGTGGAATCATTCAAACTGTAGCACTTTGCTATCCCTATTTATTCAAAAAGTGAAACAATTTATGCTAAGATACTAGGTTTAGAAAAGAAAAAAGTATAGAGTAGATAATAAAAGTGAACTATTGTCCTAAAGACACATTATATTGCTCTTATACTAAAAGAGTTTCAGAAATTCTGACAGGTAAGAGAGAAACAATATTACATATAGAGTCATTAGTTCCTATATGGCTCTATCTTCTTTTCCATCATATCATTAATAGGCCAGTTTACTTCTTAGCACAAAAGAATAAAGTCTCAGTTTTGACTGAACGCATTTTAATTCTTATCTTTACAGAAGAATATTATCATTTATCTTTTGTTGATTTATCATTGTATGCACTTAAAGCTTTTTAGTCTTCTTTTCAGTTTTGTGTTAACCTACCTTTCTAAATAAAAACTCATGAAATATTCTTTTATTGAATTGGCACTGTTTCTTTGTAATTAATATTATAAAGCTATTCTGACTTAATTTTATAATTTCCCTTAATAATTTTAAACTTAATTTTATTTAAGATTATTTACTGTATCTATTATTACATGCTTGAATTAGTATCATAGATTTATTTAGTCATTTGTATAATTATACAATGCTTATATTTGTATGGTAGCAAATAATAAAAAGAAATTAAATTTGTTTTTTCCTTAACAATAGTTAAATATGGAACTTCACACCAGGACATAGAAGGTGGGTAATTCTATTTTTATAGCTTTCTTAACGACTAGAATTTACAATAATATTATGGTATAGCAAAACCAATTTATATTTGGATTATAATTTAACATTTTACATTGAATTCTCCATCACAAAATTTAAAATGAAACATTTAAGCAAACCTCTAACAAATGTGCCCTCATGACAAACCGTAGAAAATGTAAGTCAAAATAAAAGTAAATATGAAGAGAAAGGACAATCTCTCTGAGGAAAATTTTAAGATAATTTACAAATAATTTGCTAACGCTAATATTAACTCATACATTATTTGCTTAAATCATCTAAATAGTCTAAATTTCTAGATATGACATTGTTAAAAAACAGTTTTAAATTGTCTTTTTTGAGTGGCAACAAAGTTTTAAAAATTGTGTTGAATTTATTTTTAAACTGAAAATTAAAAACTGTTTATATTTATTATGTATATGTTGTTTTGAAATATATATATGGTGTGGAATGATTAAATTTAGCTAAATAACATATGCATCACCTCACATATTTATCTTTTTTTTTGTGGTGAGGACACTTAATATTTACTCTCTTAGCAATTTTCAAGAACATATTATTATTAACTATAGTCACTACGTTTTACATGAGATGTCTTATGTTCATTGCTCATATCCCATTGTAATTTTGCATTCTTTGCCAAATAACTCACCAATCCACCCCACACACTAGCCTCTAGTAACCACAACTTTATCCTTTCTTTCTAGGACTTCAAACTTTTAGATTCCACAAGTAAGTGAAAAGATGCAGTATTTGTCTTTCTGTGCGTGATTTACTTCACTTATCATCATGTCCCTCAGGTTCGTCCATGTTGTTGCAAATGACAGGATTTCATTCATTTTTAAGACTGAATAGTACTCCATTATGCAAATATACCAGATTTTCATTGTCTATTCATTCACTGATGAACACGGGTTAATCCTATATGTTGGCTATTGTGAATAATGCTGCAATGAATATGAGAGTACAGATATAATCTTGACATATTACTTTTATTTTATTTGGCTATATACCCAAGAGTAGCTAGATTATATGAGAGTTCTATTTTTAATTTTTGAGGAAACTTCATACTGTTTTTCATAATAGTTGTTACTAATTTACACTCCGTATACAAGAGTTCCCTTTTCTCCACATTCTTTCCAAAATTTGTTTCCTTTTCTCTTTTTGATAACAGCCACTCTAACTGGGGTGAAATAATATCTCACTGTGGCTTTAATTTTCATTTCTCTGATTAATGATTTTGAGCTTTTTATAATAAACACTTGTTGGCAATTTGTATGTCATCTTTTGAGAAGTGTCTATTAAAATTTCTTTGCCTATTTTTTAATCAGGTTATTTGTTTTCTTACTATTTTGTTGTTGGAGTTTCTTACATATTTTAGATATTATGTGCAAATATGTCCTTCTATGCTGTAAGTTGTCTTTCTACTCTTGTAAAAACAAGACCCAAATATATACTGCCTACAAAAGAGTCACTTCATCTGTAGGGACACAAGTAGTCTGAAAGTGAAGAAATGAAAAACAAATATTCCATCCCAATGAAAACCAAAGAGAAGGAGTAGCTCTACCTATACCATGAAATTGACTTTATGTCAAAAACTGTGAAACGAGAAAAATAAGGTTATTATGCAATGATAAAGGAGTTAATTCATCAAAAATGTATAACAATTGCAAATATATATGCATGCAATATTAGAGCAGTAATTATATAATGCAAATAATAGTAGATCTGAAGTTAGGGATGCACAGTAATATTATAATAGCAGGGTAATTCAATACCATACTATCAGCAATGGAAAGACCATCAAGGCAGAAAATCACTAAGAACATATGAGACTTATACTGCACTTTGGAACAAATAGAACGAACAGACATACACTGAACATTCTGCCCACCATTAGTGGAATACACATTTTTCTCCAGTGCACATGGAACATCCTCTATGATAGATCATGTGTTGAGCCACAAAAGTAGTCTTAATGAATTTTGGAAGATTAAAATAATATCATGTATTTTTTCTGACCACATAGTATGAAACTAGAAACCAGTAATAGGAGAAATTTTAGAAAATTTACAAATACATGAAAATTAAATAACACCCTCCTGAGCAACCAATGGATCAATGAAGACATTAAAAGTGAAATTCAAGTAAAGCACCCTCAGCAAATGTAAAAGAACAGAAATTATAATAAACTGTTTCTCAGGCCACAGTGCAATGATATTACAACTCAGGATTAAGAAACTCACTCAAAACCGCTCAATTACATGGAAACTGAACAACCTGCTCCTGAATGACTCCTGGGTACATAACAAATTGAAGGCAGAAATAAAGATGTTCTTTGAAACCAATGAGAACCAAGACACAACATACCAGAATCTGTGGGACACATTTAAAGCAGTGTGTAGAGGGAAATTTATAGCACTAAATGCCCACAAGAGAAAGCAGGAAAGATATAAAATTGACACCCTAACATCACAATTAAAAGAACTAGAGAAGCGAGAGCAAACACATTCAAAAGCTAGCGGTAGGCAAGAAATAACTAAGATCAGAGCAGAACTGAAGGAGATAGAGACACAAAAAACCCTTCAAAAATCAATGAATCCAGGAACTAGTTTTTTGAAAAGATCAACAAAATATATAGACTGCTAGCAAGATTAATAAAGAAGAAAACAGAGAAGAATAAAATAGACGCAGTAAAAAAATGATAAAGGGGATATCACCACCAATCCCATAGAAATACAACCTCCCGTCAGAGAATACTATAAACACCTCTATGCAAATAAACTAGAAAATCTAGAAGAAATGGATAAATTTCTGGACACATACACCCTCCCAAGACTATAGCATGAAGAAGTCGAATCCTTGAATAGACCAATAACAGGCTCTGAAATTGAGGCAATAATTAATAGCCTACCAACCAAAAAAAAGTCCAGGACCAGACAGATTCACAGCCGAATTCTACCAGAGGCACAAAGAGGAGCTGGTACCATTCGTTCTGAAACTATTCCAATCAATAGAAAAAGAGGGAATCATCCCTAACTCATTTTATGAGGTCAGCATCATTCTGATACCAAAGCCTGGCAGAGACACAACAAAAAAAGAGAATTTTAGACCAATATTCCTGATGAACATTGATGCAAAAATCCTCAATAAAATACGGGCAAACTGAATCCAGCAGCACCTCAAAAAGCTTATCCACCAAGATCAAGTTGGCTTCATCCCTGGGATGCAGGGCTGGTTCAACATATGCAAATCAATAAACATAATCTATCATATAAACAGAACCAAAGACAAAACCCACATGATTATCTCAATAGATGCAGAAAATCCCTTTGACAAAATTCAACAGCGCTTCATGCTAAAAACTCTCAATAAACTAGGTATTGATGGGACATACGTCAAAATAATAAGAGCTATTTATGACAAATACACAGCCAATATCATACTGAGTGGTCAAAAACTGAAAGCATTCCTTTTGAAAACTGGCACAAGACAGGGATGACCACTCTCACCACTCCTATTCAACAGTGTTGGAATTTCTGGCCAGGGCAATCAGGCAGGAGAAAGAAACAAAGGGTATTCAATTAGGAAAAGAAGAAGTCAAATTGTCCCTGTTTTCAGATGACAAAATTGCACATTTAGAAAACCCCATCATGTCAGCTCCAAATCTCCTTAAGCTGATAAGCCACTTCAGCAAAGTCTCAGGATACAAAATCAATGGGCAAAGATCACAAGCATTCGTATACACCAATAACAGACAAACAGAGAGCCAAATCATGAGTGAACTCCCATTCACAACTGCTTCAAAGAGAATAAAATACCTAGGAATCCAACTTACAAGGGACATGAAGGACCTCGTCAAGGAGAACTACAAACCACTGCTCAATGAAATAAAAGAGGACACAAACACATGGAAGAACATTCCATGCTCATGGATAGGAAGAATCAATAGCTTGAAAATGGCCATACTGCCCAAGGTAATTTATAGATTCAATGCCATCCCCATCAAGCTACCAATGACTTTCTTCACAGAATTGGAAAAAACTACTTTAAAGTTCATATGGAACAAAAAAAGAGCCTGCATTGACAAGACAATCTTAAGCCAAAGGAACAAAGCTGGAGGCATCACGCTACCTGACTTCAAACTATACTACAAGGCTACGGTAACCAAAACAGCATGGTACTGGTACCAAAACAGAAATATAGACCAATGGAATAAAACAGAGCCCTCAGAAATAATACCACACATTTACAACCATCTGATCTTTGACAAAACTCACAAAAACAAGAAATGGGGAAAGGATTCCCCATTTAATAAATGGTGCTGGGAAAACTGGCTAGCCATATGTAGAAAGCTGAAACTGGATCCCTTCCTTACACCTTATACTAAAATTAATTCAAGATGGATAAAAGACTTAAATGTTAGACCTAAAACCATAAAAACCCTAGAAGAAAACCGAGGTAATGCCATTCAGGACACAGGCATGGGCAAGGACTTCATGACTAAAACACCAAAAGCAATGGCAACAGAAGCCAAAATTGACAAATGGGATCTAATTAAACTAAAGAGCTTCTGCACAGCAAAGAAACTACCACCAGAGTGAACAGGCAACTTACAGAATGGGTAAAATTTTTTACAATCTACCCATCTGACAAAGGGTTAATATCCAGAATCTACAAAGAACTTAAACAAATTTACAAGAAAAAAATCAAACAACCCCATCAAAAAGTGGGCAAAGGATATGAACAGATACTTCTCAAAACAAGACATTTATGCAGCCAATAGACACATGAAAAAATGCTCATCATCACTGGCCATCAGAGAAATGCAAATCAAGACCACAATGGGATACCATCTCACACCAGTTAGAATGGCAATTATTAAAATGTCAGGAAACAACAGATGCTGGAGAGGATGTGGAGAATAGGAACACTTTTACACTGTTAGTGGGACTGTAAACTAGTTCAACCATTGTGGAAGACAGTGTGGCGATTCCTCAAGGATCTAGAAGTAGAAATATCATTTGACCGAGTCATCCCATTACTGGGCATATACCCAACGGATTATAAATCATGCTGCTATAAAGACACATGAACACATATGTTTGTTGTGGCACTATTCACAATAGCAAAGACTTGGAACTAACCCAAATGTCCATCAATGATAGACTGGATTAAGAATATATGGCACATATACACCATGGAATACTATGCGGCCATAAAAAAGATGAATTCATGTCCTCTGAGGAGACATGAATGAAGCTGGAAACCATCATTCTGAGCAAACTATCTCAAGGACAGAAAACTAAACACTGCATGTTCTCACTCATACGTGGAAATTGAACAATGAGAACACTTGGACACAGGGTAGCGAACATCACACATGAGGGCCTGTCCTGGGGTGGGGGGATGGGGGAGTGATAGCATTAGGAGATATACCTAATGTAAATGACGAGTTAATGGGTGCAGCACACCAACATGGCACATGTATACATATGTATACATATGTAACAAACCTGCATGTTGTGCCCATGCACATGTTTGTAAGTTAATAAGCTCTGCATAAAAAAATAAGACAGATCCTATTTAAGCATCCTAATTATGTACTTCAAAGAACCAGAAAAACAAATTGAGCCCTAAGCCAGCAAAAGTGAAAAATAATAAAGATTAAATTAGGAATAAGTAAAATAGAGACAAGGAAAGAATAGAAAAGATAAATGTAACTAAGTTTTTTTAAGATCAAATTGATAAATCTTCATAGAGAAACGCTAAGAAAAAAAACCAAGAAGACTCAAATAAATAAAATCAGAAATGAAAGAGGAGGCCTTGCAGTAGATATCATAGAAGTACAAAGGATCATAAGAGAAGACTATGAACAACATATGCCAATAAATTGGATAACTTAGAAGAAATGGAGACATTCTTAGACACATAAAACCTACCAAGACCAAATCTTGGGGAAACAGAAAACCTAAACAGAAAGATAAGTAGCAGGAAATTAAAGTAGTAATGAAAATTCTCCTACCAAAGAAAAGCCCAGGACCTTATGGCTTTACTGTTGAGTTCTGCTACAGATTTTAAAAAGAACTTACACCAATCTTTCTTAAACTTTTCAAAAACATTGACAAGGGAATACATCAAAATTCATTTTACAAAGCAAGCATTACACTAGTAGAGCCAGACACAATAATACAAAAAAGGAAATTACAGAACAATATTGCTAGTGAATACAGATGAAAAAGTCTTCAACAAAATATTAGCAAACCAAATTCAATATCACAGTGAAATAATCATTTACCATGATCAATTGAGATTTATCCCAGGGATGTCAAGATGGTTCAACATGTGCAAATAGTTCTGATATATCACATTAACACAGTGAAGGACAAAAAAACATATGATTATTTCAATAGATGTAGAAAAATTATTTGACAAAATTCAGCATTACTTCATAATAAAAACTCTCAACAACTTAGGTATAGAAGGAATGTATCTCAACACAATAAAGATCTGATATGACAAACCCACAGATAACATCATACTGCTAATTCATACTCTATGGATTGGATGCTGAGAACTAAGACAAGGGTGTTCATTCTCGTCAACTCTATTTTATATAGTTCTGGAAGTCCTAGCCAGAGAAATTAGGTAAGATAAAAAATAAAATGCATCCCAATTGGAACACAAGAAGGTAAATACACCCTGTGTGCAAAAGACATGATTTTATATATAGAAAACCCCAAAGACTCTACCAAAAAACTGTTAGAACTAATAAATTCAGTAAAGTTACAGGATACATAATCAACACATGAACTTCAGTAGTTTTTCGATACGCTAACAATGAACTATCCAAGAAATAAATCAAGAGAACAATTCTATTTACAATAGAATCAAAAATAAAATACTAGTAAAATGCATAGGAATCAAAGAGGTTAAAGACTTGTACACTGAAAACCATAAAACATCAATTGAAGATTGGAAGAAGACACAAATAATGAAATATGGCCCACATTCATGGATTATAAAATGAGAATTATTAAAATGTCTACACTACTCAAATCTACAGATTCAATGCAATACCTATGAATATACCAATAAAATACGACTGCATAACCAAAGCAATCTTGAGAAAAAGAACATAACTGGAGATGTCACACTAACTTCAAAATATATCACAAAGCTATGTTAATCAAAACAGCATGATGTTGGCATTACAATAGATATGTAGACCAACAGAATAGAATAGAGAGCCCAGAAACAATTCCATGAATTTACAGTTAATTGATTTTTGACAAAGTTTCCAAGAATACACAATAGGGAAACGACATTCCCTTTCAGAAACCATGTTGCGACAACTGTATAGCCACATGCAAAAAAATGAAGTTAGATTATCATCTCACACCATAGAGACAAATCAAAACTGATTAAATAATAAATGTAAGACATGAAACTGTAAAACTACTAGAAAATAAAAAAATAAAAATAAACAGGAAAAACTCTCCATGATATTGGTCTGGACAATGATGTTTTGGATATGACCCATAAAGCAGAGGCAACAAAGCAAAAATAGACAAATGGATTATATCTACCTAAAAAGGTTCTGTCCAGTCAAGAAAACAATCAATTAAATTGCCTTCCAGTGTTATTTGTCTTCTCCATTTTAGTTTGAGATCCTTGAAAGCTGAATGAACAAAACTGTTCATTCCATTTTGGAAAGTAGGTATAGAATTTGAATTTATATCTTTTAACATATTGGTTTTATCTGACTTGTTACATTTTAGAGAATATGTCAATGGGCTCATCGAATACTTTGATAGATTTAGGTTTCCAAACTAACTCAGCGTGTGTGAGAAAAAGAGAGAGAGAGGAAAAGACAGAGAGACAGAGCTAGAGATAGAGACAGGAAGGGAAGGAGAGAGGGAGAGAACGATTTTACTTTTTCTCAGTATTTCTTAGTGTTTATGTTTCAATGATTTATGCCTAAATTCAGACATACGCATCACCCAAATTATACAGTATCTGGACCCACTAACACATGTTTTGTTTGAGTTTTTATCCAGGTCACTGGAATCCACAAAAATCTGGTTTATTTTTGTTTGTTGGTATCTGCCTACTATTTACAAAAGGACTGAATAGGTATATAAATAGTAAATATTCAATTTCAGTCTAAATTTTCAGCAAGATATTTCAAGTTAATTCTGCTTTATAAAATGGCACTTACAAGTTTTAGCTATTTATTATTTGAAATTAACTATTAATGTTGGTACATTTGGTTAAATATTATCACCCATATTAGATGCCAAGTTCAAAGAATATCCAATCAGAGCGACTTAACCCAAAAGCGATTCTGCCTCTATGTATGCTGCTCTGAAATTTTTCCAACTACACCTTTGCTTAAGAATAAATTCTTTCAAAAGACTGAAATTATCATTGATAAAATTTGCTCTTAGGGATCTTAGTCTTCTTTTTCTTTCTAAATATCACTTCTCAAAATGTTAGACTTGTTAAACATTGGTGATTTTTATTCATTCAATAATAATAATATTGATGAAGATGCCCAATTAAGCACATGCTACTATATAAACTATTTGGTATTTATAATAAAATTAAAATATGATTCCCAAATACAAGGAGAGTGAGTAGTCAATCATACTTTTAAGCCATATTCATGCAGAATCTTAATGTTTTTATTTCTTCAGTGATAATCTTTATATATAGCGCATTTGTAAGGATTTTTCTTACATTTCATATGTGACTTGTACAGAACCTTGTTGCATTCTTTTATTAATGTAGTTACTTTGATCCTAGTTTTCTCAAAATTGCAATCAAAATAAAGTTAATTTCTTTAATATCAAAATTATATTAAATCATCTTTATATCTCCCAACAGTATTTGAATACATTGCATTTAGTTATTTTATATATTGCTGTAGACTTATTTTCTTTTAAAGAATGTTTACTTAGCATCAAGTGGCCATGTTCTAGAGTTGGGGTTTTATTCCAGCTTCCACACTTACTATTAAAATGAAGTGGGTTTAATACATTTTCTGAGGTTCAGATTTTTCTACTCTAAGCCGGTGCTAATAGCATAAACTGCTCAGAAATTTGTGAATTTTCTTTGAGTCAACAAATCTGTTTCTATCTGATCTTCTCAAATAATTATTAGTTTTCCGCAGTATTATAGCTGCTCTTAGCTATGTATTTTTCTTCCTTTTACATTCTTTGGGTTTACTTTTTATCTTACTTATTTAAATGGTTACCATATTTAAATAAATACTATCTTTTTTATATTTTATTTACGAATACTATGTAGTAATATTTATCCCTAAATAATACTACTGTTTTAGATGCAGGCCACACATGTTGATATTTATTATTTACATTATTATTAGGCTCCACATGTTTTACTATGTCTGTTAAGAAATGTTTTACTGCATACATTATTTAACTATGTGATTTAAAGTCTCCAAGATAAAATATGTCCTTATTATTATTTTAAAACTGTATTGAACTGTTTTCAGAGAAATATTGGGTATGATACAATCTATGAGAATTCTTGGTAGTTGTCTTTGGAATATTAGTCATTCAAAAAATAATTTTTCATGTCCACTTAAAACCAATAAAGTAATGTTTGTGTGCAGAAAAGTCTATGTACATTTCATTAAGTTTATTGAATGTGCAAGTCAAATCTTCTATATCCAACAGTACCAGACATCAAAACTGGCTATAAAGCTATAGGAATAAATTTAGTGCAAGGATGTACAAACTGATCATTAGAACTAAAGTCACTACAAAAATTGACCCAAGGTTTCCTGAATTATAAAAATGGTAACACTACCATTAAGAAGAGGGAATGGATAACGTTTTCAATAAATGAAATGGGGTGAATTGAATAAAAATGTAGAGAGACTATATACACACACACACTCACACACATTGACTTCAAGTTCACAACATACAAAGAAATAAATTCCATGTGGACTGTGGCTTTAAATGTGGAAGGCAAAAGAATAAACAGTGAGATTTTAGAATGCAAAAAAATATATCGTTGGGATCTTGGTATAGTCACAGATTTCTCAAATAGGAAACAGAAAAAGAGTTAAATAATGAGAAAAAATAACGTTAACTATATTTAATTAACCACCTCCATTCATCAAAAGACATTGTTAATTACCTAATTCTGAAAAGAAGGTCTTCTATGAAAAATGTCTTTAAACCATGAAAGTTAAGAAAATTAGACAAATTAGCAGAAAAACATCAAAACTCTGAATGGACACTTCACAAAATGGGCCATTCAAATTGGCACTAACATATTTTATATATATATATATACATATATCACATATATATACACACACATATATATGTGATATATATGCTTATGACAATGGGAAAAAAAAACTACAACCTGAAACCACTACAAACTTATGACAATTGCTACACTAAAACCTACTAGAAAATACTGGTGTTAATAAGAAGATGGATCAATCAGAGTTCACAATTCTTTGTTATCTTCTAAAGATGAGCATCTGCCTAGCTTATTACCCAAGGGTATCATTACTAGGTAAAGACTTGACAAAATAGAAACATACATCCCATTAAAGACACACACTAAAATTTCTAATAGCCATGATACTTGTAAGATTTTAACTCTGAAAATCCACAAGTGTTCATCAAGTTTAAAATGGATAATTATGATGTATTTATATAATAGAATACTATAAAGTAATTTAAAATAAATGAGTTACAAGTGCTTGCAAAAATAAAGGTTGATCTCATAAATGTGATGTTGAGCCAAATAAGTCAGAGATGAAAGATTAAAAACTATATACTATGATTCCATATCTCTATCTCTATCTCTCTATACATATAAGCAAAACTTATTAATTGATCATTCAGTAGGAAGAGTAGTAGTGAGAAAGGAATACAAGAGAGAAAAATATTTTTTTAGATGTGTTCATAATATGCAGCTGTTTGATCCATGTGGTGTTTACAAATATATGCTCAATTTATGGACACGCATAATATGCAGCTGTTTGATCCATGGGGTGTTTACAAATATATGCTCAATTTATGGACACGCATTGAGCTGCTCAATAATGAATATTGATTATTTCTTTTTATATACTATATTTTAGTAAAATATGTATTTAATGAACTTTGTCTTACTTGATGTATTAGATGATGAGACAGTAATGTACCCACTCTGTTTATAAACTTGTCGATTTCTCCTTTTGATTGTAAGATATCTTCTAAAAGGTACAAAAAGAGACAATTTGAAGAATTACTTCTTAGGATAGGCATAGTATGGAAGAATAAATATGTATAATTTTATTAATAAGCTAGAAAATATCAATTAAAAGTTTAATTTTGTGTTCTTCACTAATACCAATTTTAAATGTATGTTAATATCAGAGATGGTAAGCATGTGAAATAACAATGCATTTCTTATTCATTCTTGATAATATTGTAAATTCTTGAACTACATTTGCATTTTCTAGTGACATTGATTAAAAACATATTTTAAGACAATAGTTCCACTAATTTATATATGTATATATGTGAATTTCTTACGAATCTGCCTCTGAAGACTGTACAAAATGATTCATAGTATCATTGTTTGCAATAGGAAAACAATTACAATCAGCTTAAATTTTCATCAGCAATAAAATAATTTTTTGCTGAATTTTTGCAGTAAAATATTATTAAATAATAATACAGATGAATTAGTTATATTTTCTAAAATATAAATTTTAGTAAAGAATAAGTCACAAAAAATGTTTAGACTGAATATATATGCTTATAAAATTTGAGCAAAATATAAAGAAATACGTTGCTTAAGCCTGCAAAATGTTGTGGTAATCATATACAAGAAATTAAAGTAGGCCAGGAACAGTTGCTTACACCTGTAATCCCAGCATTTTGGGAGGCTGAGGAGAGCAGATCACTTGAGGTCGGGAGTTTGAGAACAGCCTGGCCAAAATGGTTAAACCCCCTGTCTACTAAAAACAAACAAAAAATTAGCTGGACGTGCTGGCACACACTCGTAATCCCAGCTACTTGGGAGGCTGAGGCGGGAGGATCACTTGAACCTGGGAGTCAGAGGTTGCAGTGAACCAAGATCGTGCCACTGCACTCCAGCCTGGGCAACAGCCAGTGAGACTCTGTCTCAACAAATAAAATAAAAAGAAATAAATTAAAGTAATTACAAACACAAAACTCATAACGACAATTATATCTTTTACTTAAGTATAATTTACATATCACTAATCTTTACATTTTAAATATTTCTATGAATCCATTAAATTAATTGTGCAACTATTACTGCAATGCAATTTAAAAACTCTCACACCCTCCAAATATTTTACCTGCAAACATTACAGTTAATCCATATTCTGAACCACAGCTCCCAACAACTAATAATTTTTTATTTGTATACTTTTGCCTTTTCTAGATATTATATACAAATTGAGTCATATTATATGTTGTTTTTTGTATCTGGCTTCTGTCACTTAGAATGATATTTTTGAGATCTATGCATGCAATTGTGTTGATCAGTGGTCCATTCTTCTTTTGCTATATTGTATTCAATTTTAATAGGATTTATATTTGATGTATAAATCAATTTTGAGCTAACTGACAAGTTAACAATTCTGAGTCTTATAATTCATAAATATGAAATACCTGTTCATTTGTTTAGATCTTCTTTTTTTAAATACTGTTTTATAAAGTTCATGGTAGAGGTCTTGCATGTCTTTTACTAAATGTATTTCTGTATATGTTATGATGGTATTATCTAGATAAATTTTTATTTCAATTTTGATTATTTTTATTAAGACATTTAAATATAATTGGTTTTGATATTTACTATTTTGTATTCTGTGATCTTAACTTATTACTTCAAATCAACTTTTTGTAGATTATTTAGTGAGTTCTACATACAAAATTATATCATGTAGAAAGAGATAAGGTTTAATTTCTTTATTTCTAAACTTTACACTATTTTTTTTTTCCTTATTGCACTAGCTACGTAGTTTACTATGATACTGAATAGAAGTGGTAAGAGCAAAAACCGTAGTCTTGTTCTTAATCTTAGAGGGTAAGTATTCAGTCTTTCACCATAAGTATAATGTAACCTGTAGCTTTTTCTTTCATAGGGGCCCTTCAGGAGATTAAGTAAATTCTCTCCCATTGCAAGTCTTCTGAGAAGTTTCATTATTAATCCATGTTGTACTTTGTCTTTTGACTCTATTGAGATGATCATATTCTTTGTCTTTTATTACTTCAAAATGGCATATATTAATTGAATTTTTAGATATTAACATTTTTGGCATTTCACTTGATTGGAATATATTATTTTATATATTGCTGGATTTATTTGAGAAATTTTTGAATCTATTCTCAGCATTTTTGCTTCAATGTTCACGAAAAATAATGATATGTAGTCTATTTTTCTTGTGCAGTAATTTTCTGGCTTTGGTATCAGGGTAGTACTGATCTTGGACTGTATGTAAATTTTTGAAAAATTGTTCATTTTTTATGTTTTGTTCAATATTTTTAATTTTAAAAACTATTATTAAAGAATGAACCTAATGAGAAATGACATTTACAAGCATGTAGGTTAATCAAATAAGCCTTAACTATTTTTTTAAATGGCTACTTTTAATGAGTTACTGCTGTACAAATGCAAAGGAATTAAAATATGAGAAAATTATAACAAAAACCATAAACTGAAGATAATGGTTGTTAATATACTCTAAGGTCCTTGGATTGTCAAAGAAAAGTTTTGCTTCATCATTGCAGGCCTTTTCTCAGCAGGCTCATGCAGCACAAAGTGATTCTCTAGTTCACCCACACACAGCTTCTACTATGTCCTACTTGCAGGAGGACTGGTCTCTGGATGACCTGGGTTGACCCGCCTCTTTTTCTTCCTTGAGGAATTCTTGCAATTCTTAGGCAAAATGAACCAAGAATGCAACATTCTGAGATGAGGAAGAAATGTCCAGCACAACTCAGATTCTGTCTCCATTCCTCCTAGAACAGGATGTTCTGCAACACTTGTACTCAGACAGCTCAGTTGCATGCAGGTTATATAAACTCAGGATGGAGCACTTTTAGGGTCCATCAGCTGTAGTGCAATGTGGGGTACATGCAGGCAAGACTCCAATTATTTTAGGCAGCTGTTCTGAGCATTGGAGGACCACCTCACCATGAATCCTTAGCTTTTGTTTATCATTCCTGCCTATGTGTAATAAGTCTGCTTTTCTTCATTTGTTGAGTAAATGTTCTTTCTCTCTGGATTCACGCAATCAGCAAAGAATCTTTGCATTGCCCTGGCAATCAGTACTCAGTGGCCATGAGGAATAATTAGGTCAGCTTCATTGCTTGATGGTGTCCAATATGTCCCTCAGGCTCTCTTCACTTTCCTTCAATCTCTTTTCTTTTTGTTCCTCAGACTCAATAATTTCACCTCTCTTATGTTCAAGTTTACTGATTCATTTCACTACCTTCATTGAATTCATGTTGCTGCATTAAATTTTTGACTGGAAGTTTCATGAATTTAGTATGTACAGGCTGGATCCCATTACTCTTTTTCTTTCAGGTCAAAACATTTCCAATTTCCTAATGGTTCTTTTCCACCATAAAGAAAAATATGCAAGTTCAAGTCACAATTCTAACTCAAATCTGACTTCGAATCCCTGCGGCAAATTCTTCTTGTAATATACAGCTTCAGAATTTCTTTGTGGATTCTTTTTTGGTTTTCTATGTCTGTATTCATATTTCCATTTTGTTCTTACATTATTATTATTATTTTTTTTTTTGAGATGGAGTCTTGCTCTGTCACCCAAGCTGGAGTGCAGTGGCACAATCTTGGCTCACTGCAAGCTCTACCTCCCAGGTTCACGCCATTCTCCTGCCTCAGCCTCCTGAGTAGCTGGGGCTACAGGCGCTGCCACCATGCCCAGCTAGTTTTTTGTATTTTTAGTAGAGATGGAGTTTCACCGTGTTGGCCAGGATGGTCTCATCTCCTGATTTCGTGATCTACCCACCTCAGCCTCCCAAAGTGCTGGGATTACAGGCGTGAGCCACCATGCATGGCCTACATTATTTTATTGTCATTGTTCACAATTGTAGTTCTTTGAGCATCTTTAATATGGTTGTTTTAAAGTCTTTGTCTAGTAGATCCACCATCAAGTCTTTTTCAGGGACAGTTTCTATTGGTTTACTTACACATAGAAACAACTTTTCTGTTTCTTTATATGCCTTGTGTTTTTTTTATTGAAAACTGAACATTTGAATTTTACAGTGTGGTAACTTTGTTAATGAGATTCTCCACCTCATCCTGAGTTTGCTGTTTGTAGTATTGTTTTGTGGTTTTTAATCTTTTTTAAGGCTCTCTGTGCCAAGGATCCACCTGAAGTGTAAAGTTTAGGTCCCTTCATTTCTTTTCTGAGCCTGCACCTTTCTCTGGGCATGTCTGGTCCTTTTTAATTTTCTCCAGGTATGCAGTTGCTTTTGAAAGTCCTAGACTTTAACATTTGGCTCCCAAAGGGAGAAAAGAAGAAAAATAAAAGAGAGAAGCATCTCAATTCATTAAAGCCCCTGGAAGTTACTTTAACCACAAGGGGAGGAATAGGTTTGCAACAATGGATGGAAATACAACAGTGTTTCTCAACTCTTGGTTTGTACCTCTGTGATCAGAAGCAGAAATCAGAACAGAGATCCCCAGTATGTGAAGGATGAGGGGTTTTTTTCATTTGTGTGCTTTTTCCTTTTGTCTCTCCTGGCTTCCTTGAGCTTTATGCAGACTTCTTTAGGAAAATAGGGACAGCTGTTAGCCATGCGGCATGGCTAGCTGCTACTGCATTAAGTGATTAAATTGACCAAAATTGCTTGCAGTGCACCATCCAATCATTCTCCTGGAAGTTGCAAGACTTCAATAGTTTCCAGAGTCTCAAAATAGCTACATTAGACAGATTCTGTCAGTTCAATTGTTGTCTAGGTAGTAAGATAGATTCTTTGTGCTGCCTACTATACTATTTTTCCAGAATCTTTCTAGAAATGTAAAAATGTTACATTTTTAACATAAATGTAATCTTTCAAAATTGCATCTTCTTATATATTGTATGTAATTAAAATCAATTTAATTTTGTATATTTATTTTTTATTCAGTACTCTTTCTAAATTTCATTATTATGTTAGTCACTTCAATCCTTTAAACAATATTTAAAAATTTTATTCGTTATGTTATTGTATTTCAACTTCTTGAAGAGCCAGTTTCCCTTTCTGATGTGTCACACCTTCCTAGTGTTACTTTTTTTCAAAATTTCTATTTCTGAGCTTTTATTTGTATGTGTTATTTTGTTAAACATTATTTTACCAATTTTTTTATTTTGTATCAACATTATATAAAATCAAAATTGTGAAACTCCACTACTCTGTCATTATTTTAAATTTGGTTTGATTTTTTGAGATTCTCAGAACTGGAGCAATTTTTATGTGACTTAGAGATTCTTCATTGTGACTTGGAAATTCTTACTACATTTGGCTAGTATAAATAAATGTAAAATATATAAACCTTGTGATTTTGTTATCTTTCTGTACATTTAAGCATACAAATTTACAAAAAAAATTAAAATTGTATCTATAACATTTTTCATGGTAAAAGTATCTTTCAAATATTTACATATTCCTCTATTAAAATGTTAACCATTATAATAATCAATTGATGAATCCATTATATAATTTTTACTGCAAGAATAACTTGACTTAGCACTTATTTTATTATTCCGTTAGGCTGCTGTAATAAAGTTCCATGAACTGGATGGCTTAAAATTACAAAAAAAATATTTCATAGTTCGGAGACCTAAATCAAGATGCTGGCAGGGTTGGATCCTTCTGAGACCTGTGAGGGAGAATGTGTTCTGTGCCTCTTTTCTAGCTTTTGACGGCTGCTGGCAGTTTGGCATTATTTAACTTTCAGATGTGTCATTTCAGTATCTACCTTGACCTTCACATGACATTCTCTTTGTTTTTGTTTATATGATATTATTATTATGAGGACACTAGTAGGAGCTCACTGCACCTCAATATGACCTCATCTTAACTAATTATATTTGCAATGAGCCTATTTCTAAATAAGATCATATTCTAATGTACAAGGGATTAAGACTTCAACATATCTTTTATGGGAGTGGGAGCACAATTCTGTTCATAACTTTGGTAAACATTGTACTTAATAGATAATCCTTACAGTTTATTCACTTTTAATTTATGACAACTATAACAATTTTATTTTGTTCATTGAAATTTTGACTTAAAGTTTCATGTATTTAGCATATACAGCCTGGATCTCATTACCCTTTTTGTTTCAAGTCAAAACATTTCCAATTTCCTAATAGTTCTTTTTCTCCCCTAAGGAAAAGTATGCAAATTCAAGTCAGAATTCTAAAAGATTATTCTAACCATCACCATGTCCAATATATTTACATTGCTATAAATTCCTTATATTAGGTATGTTTAACTCTAGCCTCTTCCATTTAGGTCTTCTACAAGAATCTAAATCTAGGTGATAATATCAATCTTTTACAGAAATTAAATGTGCTTGGGGTATCCAGATTGCCTCTTCCCCTCCTCATGATTTCAACACATTCTTCATGAAGCAACTACAATTTTAAAACATAAAAAATAATAAAGTCATTTACTCAGGTGAGGCATGTCACTGGCTACCACTGTGGCCGTCAAAGTATTGTATTATTATCTGGCTTTTTCCAACCTCGGTATTCTTATGCCATGCTAATCACTGTCTTTAGTTTAATCTATAATCACATGCTTTTTAAAATTTCTAATGGTTGTTTTCTTCCTGTCCATTTTCACTTGCTATTTATTATTCCAAAAATCTTATACCCTACCCTAACCTCTACTTCCTCATATACTAAATTGAATAGCATGCTTCAGTTTAATGGGTTTTTCCCTCTGGAAATCTTTCTTGATCTTTTAGTCCAGCTAACATTTTATAGCACGTATCTTTCTCTCTAAAATTGACACAAGTGTAATATATGGTTTATTCTAGTAAAAATAGTTCATTATTTCTCTCTTTAACATTTGAACTTCAGTAGAGTAAAAGCTTTTAGAACTTTAGGTAGAAGCAACATCAGATTTGAATCCTTCTGTAATCTCAGACAACCAGCTGCTTGGATATACATTTAGCATTCAATATCAGCTTGCTGAATGAATGAACATCTATATGCTGATTACCTCCAAATCTATACCCAACTCCAGGCACAATATTTCCACATAAATGTCCCACGAACTTCTTAAACTACGTATTTGTAATTTTCACTCTTAATTGCCAAACAAGAAATGTCTGTTGTTGTCTTACTCCTTATTCATCCTCACATACCATACCAAAACCTACCAAAAATTCCAATGCTTTTTTTCCTAAATATAGCCTAATTTCATCCACTCCTCTGCATTCCTGTTACGCCACTTTACAACACCCTTACTCATTAAATACATACTGCAAAAGCTTCCTAGTTGGACTTTCAGAAACAGTGTTGACACCATGTAAACTATTCTTTATACAGCAAATTGATGTTTGTTTTTTAGGCACATCTTGTCTTTCACTCACCTGCTTGATATTCTATAATAATTTCCAATTTTCCTTACATTCCAAAAGGTTTAAAGGCTCTATGCTATTAAGAAGGTGTTAGTCGGCAAGGCGTTGTGGCTCACGCCTGTAATCCTACCACTTTGGTAGGCCAAGGCGGAGTGGATCGCCTGAGGTCAGTAGTTCGAGACTAGTCTGACCAACATAGTGAAACCCCGTCTCTACTAAAAATACAAAAAAATTAGCCGGGCATGGTGGCAGGCACCTGTAATCCCATCTACTCAGGAGGCTGAGGCAGGATAATCATTTGAACCCAGGAGGTGGAGGTGGAGGTTGCAGTGAGCTGAGATCGCACCATTGCACACCAGCCTGGGCAACAAGAGCGAAACTCTGTTAAAAAAAAAAAAAAAAAAAGAAGATGTTACTCATAATTTAAAAATTGAATTTTTATGTGTGTAGTAGTATAACATTGTTTAATTTGCAATTGAACATCTTTTTATATGCTTATTAGCCATCTCTATATTTTCTTTGATGAGTTAAGATCTTTTGTCCATTGTTAAATTTTGGAACACAGTCCTTAATTAGGTACCTCTTTTTAAAAATATTTTCTTCCTATCTGTGGCTTGTCTTTTCATTTTCTTGACAAGTCCTTTCTCAGAGCAGAATGATCTTATTTTAATAAAGTCTAGCTTTTCAATTATTTATTCCATGGAATGTGCTTTTGGTGTCACATTTAAAAAATCATTGTCAAGCCTAAGGTCATCTAGATTTTATCCTATGTTATCTCCTAAGAGTTTAATAGTTTTACATTTTAGATATAGGTCTATGATGCATTTTGAGTTAATTTTTTAAGATTTGTACCTAGAATCATTTTTTTTGTATATGAATGTTCACTTATTCCAGCACCATTTGTTGAAAGCAGTTTCTTTTCTCCATTGTATTGCCTTTATTCCTTTGTCAAAGATAAGTTGACTATAGTACTTTTGGTCTAATTCTGGATTCTCTATTCCATTCTATTGATATATTTGTCTATTCTTTTCCCTGATATTATGCTGTCTTGATTACTGGGGCTTTACAGCAAGAGTTACAGTTGGGTAATATCTCTCCTCTTCAATGATCTTTTAATTCATTTCCTTTTGTTTTTTTCACTCCTGCCTCTCCATGCCAATTTCATTCCTTAGAGAGCTCTGAGAGTAATTCTTTTAAAAATAAGTGAAACAATATAACTTGCCTACAGAAAAACTTTCAATAAGTAAGTTCCTTTTCTCTTAGGATAAAATATACAATTAACAAAATCATCCAAAGGCCCTTCAGTATCTGACCTCTGCCTTCATCTTTAGCTTTGGAGTCACCCACATCACTCTTTCCTCACAGTCATTTTGAATTTTTAAAATTTCTGTTATGTGACAAAATATTTCCCCTCAATGGGTCTTTACACTTGTTTTTTGGTTTTCTGATGTTGTTTCCTTCTCTATTAGCCTGGCGGTTTTCTACTCATGTATAATTCAAGTCTCCTTCAAAAAGAAGATCTTTTGGAACACATAATTTTGTTCCTTCTTTTTACATAGTGTGAATACAGTTATGCATCATTTAATGATGAAGATGCATTCTGAGAATTGTGTTGTTAGTCAATTCCATCACTGTACAAACAGCATAGATGTACTTACACAGCTAGATGTTATAGCCTACTACACACCCAGACTATATGATATATCCTATTGCACCAAGGCTACAAACCTTGGAAGGATGCTATTATACTAAATCCTGTAGGCAATTGTAACACAATAGTATTTGTGTGTTTAATCACATTTAAACATAGAAAAGGTGCAGTAAAAATAAAATATATAAAATGAAAAATGGTACACCTGTATGGGGCACTTACCATGAAGTGGTAAGTAGGACTGGACGTTGCTCTGGGTAAGTCAGTGAGAGAGTGGTGAGTGACTGTGAAAGCCTAGGACACTACTGTGCACTACTGTATATTTTATAACTACTGTATATTTTATAAGCAGTGTATGCTTAGGCTACAGTAAATTTATAACAATATTTTTCTCTCTTCAATAATAAACTAATCTTCTAACCTTAGCTTATTGAAACTTTTTTTTTTTGAGACAGAGTCTCCCTCTGTCTCCCAGGCTGCAGTGCAAAATGGTGCAGTCTCACATCACTGCAGCCTCCACCTCCCGGGTTCCAGCGATTCTCCTGTCTCAGCCTCCCGAGTAGCTGAGATTACAGGCGCATGCCGCCATGCTGGGCTAATTTTTTGCGTATTTTAGAAGAGATGGGGTTTCACCATGTTGCCCAGGCTGGTCTTGAACTTCTGAGCTCAGGCAATCCGCCCGCCTAGGCCTCCCAAAGTGCTAGGATTACACGTGTCAGCAACCGCGTCTGGCCTGAAGGTTTTAAACTTTATAAACTTCAAATTTTTTAAACTTTTGACTTTTGTAATAATACTTAGTTTAAAACAAACACATTGTATAGCTATATAAAATATTTTTCTTTCTTTATATCCTTATTCTTTAAGCTTCTCACATTATCAGTTTTTAAAAAGTTTTACTTTTTAAACGTTAGTTTGTCATTAATGCATCGCGCTAAAATATGACCATGACAACCCTAGGCAATAGCAATTTTTCAGCTCCTTTATAATCTTATAGGACCACTGTTGTATATATAGTTCAGTGTTGACCAAAATGTTGTTATGTGATTCAAGACTTTGTTTGTTGAAGGTTTTTTTTCTTCTCATCACTAAGATCAGTGAACCCGTTCATTATGCTGAGACTGTAACACAACAAAATATAGATGACTATTTAAACATCTAATTTAATAGAGTACATTTTGAATGTTAAAAAATGAAAATTATATCTCTAACACATTAATCTTCCAATAGATTATTTTTCATGATTTACAATCTGTGGAGGCATCACACAAGTATCTTGTCTTCTGAATTTCAATCATTTCTGAATTAGATGGTCACTTTAAGATAAAACATAAGACAATCCATAAGACTTTGTTCAAATTCTCCACTGACTTCCCGTCTCACTCAGAGTACAAGCCAACAGTCTCACAATATGGCCCTTGGTTACTAACTTTCTGATCTTGCCTCGCTCTTCCTCATCCCACCCTGTACAGTCCTAAAATGCACCAGTCACCCTTTTCTCTCAGGCTACTTAGAGCTGCTTTTCTGCTTTCCTGGAATGTCCCAGAAATTTGCATGTTTTTGTGCTTCATCACGTTCATTACTCAAATTGTGATCTTCTCTGTATTACCTTTCCTTGCCATGTGATCTAATAATGCAATCTTGATCTCACAACTCATTTAGATATGAACTTTTGGAATTCTGTATATTGGTGTGCAGGGATGTGTGGGCATATGTATATTTGCAAGCTTTTTGTTTCAGAATGATGGCATAAGACGTGAATGTATCACTATGTGGCTCAATGTGAATAATGTAAGTGGTGCAGTTTTATTTTATGTTTTTAGGTAAAATACCATGCCTCAAAAAATGATAGAAAAGCATACACTAGAGGATTAGCACCAATTAGAAAATGTGTTATTTAATAAGTTGATGAAAAATATGGAAAAATAGAAAGGTTCTCTTGAGGTAGTAGTCATCGTTTAAATATTCTTTAGATTGTAATCAGTAGCATAATTAATGAATTATAAATTTTTATAAATATATTCTTCATATTTTAATATCTTTGACAAATAACTATGTTTTAGAATAGGTTTTCAGTCTTGACTAAATGCAAAGGAAATTGTTCTATGACTTATTGTAGTCTTTTCCGTCAGTATAACTGTGTGAAGTAGCATTCTTTGGAGGACGTGTAAGAAAATAAGCAAAAGATTAGCAGCAAATTCAAGCATAAGTGGATTAGCCATCTGAGCAGTCTTAAAGGTAATCCTTTTTATTTGGGAGAAAAACGTGCTAATTGGAGAATTTATACATCTGTGGTATTAGCTTTATTAACAAAAGAAAATTGATGAACAATGAGTCTCAATGCCATTTCTGGAATATTAACATTATTTCAGTATATGGGCTTGAAAGTTATCCTTGTAACTATGTGTGAAGTCTTAAAATTAATCACACTGTTGTTGGTATGTACAGAACAATTTCTGGCCCTTTATCTCAACTATAATTTACTGGAAGTTTATGACTCTCATGTTTAAATTCAGAGTAAAATTTAATCCTAACCAATATACAAATTTATCAGCTCCATAATTTAAATGGTTGCTTTTTTACCTTTAGTCTTTAACGAACAATTGTCCCTGCTGGGATCCAAACTGGTATAAGGAGATAATGCAATGAGGCTTTTATGATCTTCTGATGCAGATAAGGGAGCCTAAGGCCTCTTTCTGGTCCTTAGGTGTGGGTGATGTGATAACTTTTGAGACAGGAACTTC
This sequence comes from Pongo pygmaeus, assembly GCF_028885625.2. Lineage (NCBI taxonomy): Eukaryota > Metazoa > Chordata > Mammalia > Primates > Hominidae > Pongo > Pongo pygmaeus. Next base: position 11,409,466 of record NC_085930.1, on the reverse strand, counting down.
TCAGGACATTGTGCTGCCATTCACGGTTGGTATGTGGGACTACTGTTAAAGGAACTCCTTGAACTTGATAGATAGAGCTTGTTGGCAGCTCGTTGGAAGGCATGGCCTTTCTTTAGCTCTAATGAAACACTATCATGTTCTCTATGCATCCCTTTAGTCTATGATATTCACTCATGTACATTTCCTTAGTAGACTTTCTAGACCTAAATGCAGCAATTTGAGTAAGTTTTTAACACATAATTTAAGGATAGTGCAACTACATTCAACACATTCTCATCCCAACATGTCATCTTCTTATCTCTATTATAGATTCAAGGGAATCCATATTGCCTTGAGTTGACCAGGAACCAAAGTCTTCTGAGTACCAAGACACATACAAATGGATTTATACCTTTTTCTCCTACTCAAAATTTCAGATAAAAAAGGAAGAAATATTATCTTATATCTTCCTTCCTTACCACTAAAGCTCCTTGGTTAATCCTTTCAGACACATTAATTTATTTATATTAAAGAACTCATCATTTATTTTTCCAATTGTGTATCAAGATTTACTAAAGCAGCATATACATATTAAAACACACTGTCTTTGTTTAGGGATAGAATTTTTTCAGGTCAAATATCTTTCTAAAGACATTGAAATTCCACGTTCTTAAGCTTTTGGGTGATAATATTTACGATTTCACCTCAGTATTGAAAGAGCACAAAGAAACATCAAGAGTTAGATTAAACTGTATCCATGTAATTTTTTTTAGTACTTTCTCTAGTGTAAATCTTCCTGACTCTACAAAGTCTAGCTTCAGAAATTATAGACCCCCAATAAAGTGGGAGCTAGATCTTTATTCCAAACTAATTTGTACCCCTGAGGCACTTCATGTTTTTCTTGATCAAACTGGTTACTGAGTTTTACCTTATACCTAGTCAGATCCTCAGAATAATGTTCTTTAAAATAAAGGTCATAATCCATTTTATTTGTCATGAAATTAAATTTATGTGATTCAGTTGAAAGAAAAAGAGAGAGGAAAGAAAGAAGGAAGGAAGTAAAGAAGGAAGGAAAAAGAGAAAGAAAGAAAGAAAAGAGAAAGAAAGAAAAAGAAAGAAAGAAAGGAAGGAGAGAAAGAAAAGAGAAAGACAGGGAGGATAGTAAATATTAAGAGAAAAAAGAGGAAGAAATGAAGAAAGGGAGAGAGAAAAGGAGAAAAGGAAGGGAAGAAAGCTGGAATAATGAAAAAGGAAAAATAGAGGAAATAATAAAATAAAATAGAAATGCGATGAGTAACATAATTTTTTTGTTTCAGTCATATACACATTTCTGAGTGAATGTATAATTATATAATCACATTTATTAATATTAATCTCAGGGAAAAATAATAGTAATATAATTTTTTTAAAAAGACCTTTGAAAACTATTGGCCTAGTACTAGCCCCCTCTACTTCTAAGGAACCTAAACTATATGGATATGGCAAGGTTTTATTAATATATATAGCTTTCCTCTTCAGATGGAAATTGTATTGTGTGTATGTGTGTGTGTGTGTGTGTGTGTATTATGAATAATAAGCATGACATTATGAGGGATTTTAGTTAAAACCAGAAGTATAGATTTATGAGTCAGTATCTCAATACCAATCTCTTTCCTTGTTCCCCTTAGGTTGTGCTTTTCGTTTCAGTCCTATAGTCTGATTAGAAAGGGATGCATACCATCTGGTTGAGATGACAAGAAACAGCATGGTATCATCTTCTGACTGCCTGGAATCTCTCAAAGTAACTTTGCCTAGTGGATGATTAATTTGTAGTCTCTTTCTGTCTCTCATGATTGATTTTCTTTTTCAATGCACTGTCTATATACACTTCACAGCTCATTTTAGCCTGAAACACCACTATTGGAATTGGGTCTTCCTCATTAATAAGTTATGGCCAAGATATATTTATATGACATCAAAACCACCAAACAGGAAACTACTTCAATCCAACCCAGATATAATACTAGCCTATCATTATTTTTCATCTCAGTATAACATGCAATTTATGTATACCTATTAGTTATCAGGGACCTGGTTTCCTCATCATTATATTAAGGGGCTTAAATTATCTTAAACTCTATTATAGTTTACCTTGTTTCTCAGCTAACCAATAGTAACAAGAATCCAAAATCCCACAGTGGTAGATTTCCATCTTACCCCACCCCACTCACAAAAAATATTTAGATTTGTGTGCTTAACATACATTACATTGATAGATGAAGCAATTATATTTGGTAGTAAAGGCAAATAGTTTGTTGGTGATTGATAGAATAAAAATAATACTGTGGTAAGTAACAGAGATAATCAGGTAATAGCAAAGCAGAGGGTCTGAGGCCAGAAGAGTTAATAATTTCAAAGTGGGTCAGGATGGGGGATGGCAACACGGCCGACTAGAGTCAGATACGTGGAAGAGCTTTCACAGAGGGACTGAGACGACGGGTGTGCTTTTAAATGATCTTCAAAGGAAAGAAGCCGAGAGTCGACAGAGTAAGACAGAAGTTGAGCTCAAGGGGGAAAAATCTGGGAACCTGCAGGGGCTATTGAGCACTGGGACTCATTTTTGAACCACAACAGCTCCAGGGGAATGGGTGAGTTGAACTGGCAAGGAGCAACCCGCTCTCACCATGGGCCTCTGGATCCCTGGCAGGAAGGGACCCCTCAAACACCAAGGACACATGAATTGGCAAGGGGAGCAGCATAGAGAAGTTCTGGGGCAGCAAGCCAGCTGATGTGGAGCACAGATGGTTTGGTGTGGGTATGTCTGTAGTGCAGCAACACCAGGAATGGCCATCCTTCTAGGCTCAACTTGCTCCCATAAGAGACTTTAGCTCTGGAGTAACTGCCAAAGCTGATCTCTGCAGGGTGGCCTTGCACATCAGATGGGGCTGGTCTCACCTAAACACTCCTTAGTCTGCTGACCTCTTCCAGGCCACAGCCTGGCAACACGTGCTTATAGGGCAGTCTCAGATGTACTGAGGGCCCTCAATATAGCTTCAGCACCTGTGGATCATGCCTGTGGAGAGCTCCAGTGAGGCAGTCCCTGGAACAACACAACAGCCTGCACATTCCCTCTCCATACTGTACAACAACTACACCCATCACTTTGCTGGCTTGTGTCTGCATGGGTGGGTTTTGCTTTTCTTGCCCTGTAAGTATTCAGAAGTGTAGTCTGCCCACCCCCAACTGCCATTGCAGATGAAGTCTTGGTGGGCAGAGAGCCAGCAAGCCCCACCTCCACCAGCATCTGACCCTTATGTTAGTGCTACGCAGAGAACAAAGGATACTCTCACACACTGTGTGATTACTCCAGCTTGTGGGGCACAGAGAAGGCACCCAGATTTATGCTGGCTAGCACACCAACCCAAGCCAACTCTACCTCCAGTGCAACAGTGCACACAATCTCCAGCAGAGACCCCCTGCTCCCACCCCGCAATCAGCTGTCTTGCCTCTCCCACTGTGGTGAATGCCTAGAGGGAGGCAGGAACCCCTGCATCCACTAGCACTCTACTGCAGCTGCCTCACCTCAGCAACCCCAGCACAATGGACTCCAAACCTTGAGGAGCCAGAGAAAAACGTGAGAGCCAAGTACAAGTTCCTCAAAGTTAGAGCATGCAGTCCAGGAGTTGGGAACTGAGAGTTGGCCCTCTAAAATTTCCCAGAAATGAAGTCAGTTGACTGAATCTACCTTATACCATAGTCAAACCCTCCAGGTCATCAAATAGGACAAAAGAAAATAAAAAACATACAAATGTCAACAGCCCCAAAGATTGAAGGTAGATAAGCCAATAAATATTATAGTCAGTGCAAGAATGCTGAATCCAAAGAGCCAGAATGCCTTATTTCCTTCAAATGACCACATCACCTCACCAGCAAGGGTTTGGGACTGGGCTGAGGCTGAGATGGCTGAAATGACAGAGGTAGAATTCAGAATATAGACAAAAACAAAGTTCACTGTGTTGTAGGAGTATGTTGAAACCCAGTGCAAGGAAAATAAAAATCATGATAAAACATTGCAGGAGCTGACAGACAAAATAGCCAGTATAGAGAAGAATGTAACTAATCTGAAAGAGCTAAAAAACACACTACAAAAATTTCATAATTCAGTCACAAGCATTAACAGTAGAATAGACCAAGTGGAGGAAAGAATCTCAGAGCTTAGAGACTGCCTTTCTAAAATAAGACAGGCAGACAAGAATAAAGAATACACAATGAAAGAAAACGAATAATATATTAGGATTATGTCAAGAGACAACTATGACTGATTGGTGTACCTGAAAAAGATGGGGAAAACAGAACCAACTTGAAAAACATATTTCAGGACATCATCCATGAGAATGTCCCCAAGTTAGCTAGAAAGCTAACGTTGAATTTCAGGAAATGCAGAAAACCCCAGTCAGATACTTCACAAGGAGATCATCCCCAACACACATAATCAGCAGATTCCATAAGGTCAAAATGAAAGAAATAATGTTAAGGGCAGTTAGAGAGAAAGGTCATATTGTGTACAAAAGTAAGCCCATCAGACTAACAGCAGACTTCTCAGCTGAAACCCTACAAGCCAGAAGATATTCGGTGCCAATGTACAACATTCTTAAAGAAAAAAAAAGTCCATCCCAGAATTTCATATCTGACCAAGCTAAGCTTCCTAAGTGATGAAGAAATTAAATCCTTTCAGATAAGCAAACGCTGAGGGAATTCGTTACCTCCAGACCTGTCTTACAAGAGGTCCTGAAGGAAGTATTCAATATGGAAAGGAAAGATCATTACCAGCCACTATAAAACCACAGAAGTGTACAGAACAGTATACAGAACAGTAAAGCAACCACATAAACAATTCTTCAAATAACCAGCTAACATCATGATGACAGGATAAAACCCACACGTATCAATACTAACCTTAAATGTAAATGGGCTAAATGTCCCAATTAAAAGACACAGAGTGACAAGTTGGATAAAGGACTAAGAGCCATTGATATGCTGTTTTCAAGAGACCCATCTCACATGCAATAATACACACAGGCTCAAAATAAAGGGATGAAGAAAAATCTACCAAGTAAATGGGAAACAGGTAAAAAGCAGGGGTTGAAGTACTAGTTTCTGACAAAACAGACTTTAAACCAACAAAGATTAAAAAAGACAAAGAAGGGTGTTACATAATGAAAAAGTGTTCCATTCAGCAAGAAGATCTAACTATACTAAATATATATTCACTCTTTCTAAAATAAGGCAGGCAGACAAGAATAAAGAAAAAAAATGAAAGGAAATGGATAAAACGTTCGAGAAATATGAGATTATGTAAAGAGACTGAATCTATGACTGATTGGTGTACCTGAAAGAGATGGGGAAAATGGAACCAACTTGGAAAACATATTTCAGGATATCTTCCATGGGAACTTTCACAACTTAGCTAGAAAGGCCAAAATTGAAGTTCAGGAAATGCAGAAAACCCCAGTCAGCACCCAGATTCATAAAGCTAGTCCTTGAAGAACTTCAAAGAGACTTAGACTCCCTCAGAATAAGAGTCAGAGACTTTAACACCCTAATGACCATATTATACAGATTATCGAGACAGAAAATTAACAAAGATATTTAGGACCTGAACTCAGCATTGGATCAAATGGACCTGATGCATAGCTATAGAACTGTCCATCCAAAACCAACAGAATATATATTTTTTATTACTACATGGCACATCTAGCATTGATCAGATAATCAGAAATAAAGCCCTCCTCAGCAAATTTGAAATAACTAAAATAATAAAAAACAGTCTACACAGTGCAATCAAATTAGAGCTGAAGACTAAGAAATTCACTAGAAACCATAAATTTACATGGAAACTGATTATCCTGCTGCTGAATGACTTTTGGGTAAATAATGAAATTAAGGCAGGAATTAAGAAGTTCTTTCAACTAATGAGAGCAAAGATACAACATACCAGAATCTCTGGGACACAGCTAAAGCAGTTGTATGAGGAAAATTTATAGCCTTAAATGCCCAAATCAAAAAGTTAGGAAGATCTCAAGTTTGCAACCTAACATCACAACTAAAAGAATCAGAGAACCAAGAGCAAACAAATCCCAAAGTTAGCAAAAGACAAGAAATAACCAAAATTGGAGCTGAACTGAAAGATACTGAGACATGAAAAATAATTCTAAAGATCAACCAATCCAAGAGCTGTGTTTTGGAAAATAAATACACAGACCTCAACCTAGACTAGTGAAGAAATAAAAGAGAAGATTTAAATAAACACAATCAGAAACATCAAGGAGGATATTACCACTGACCCTACAAAAATACAAGCAACCATCAGAAAATATTATGAACAACTCTATGCACATAAACTAGACAATCTATAACAAGTGGATATATTTCTGGACACATACACTCTCCCAAAACTGAAACAGGAAGGAAAGAATTGAACCATGAACAGACCAATAACAAGCACTGAGATTGAGGCAGTGACAATTATCCTACCAACCACAAAAATCCCAGGATCAGGTGAATTCAGAGCTGAGTTCTAGCAGATATACATTACTACTGAAGTTATTACCCAAAAAAATTGAGGAGGAGGGGCTCTTCCCTAACTCATTCTACAAGGTAAGCATCTTCCTGATACCAAAACCTGGCAGAGATACAACAGAAAAAGAAAACATCAAGGCAATATTGTTGATGAACATCAGTGCAAAAATCCTCTATGAAATACTGGCAAGCTGAATCCAGCAGCACATCAACAAGCTTATCCAACACAATAAAGTAGGCTTCATCCCCAGGATGCAACATTCACAAACCAGTAAAGGTGATTCATCACATAAACAAAACTAAAGATGAAAATCACATTATTATCTCACAGATTCAGAGAAAGCTTTCAATAAAATTCAACATCTATTCATATTAAAATCTCTCAATAAACTAGGTATTGAAGAAACATACCTCAAAATAATAAGAGCCATCTATGACAAATCCACAGTCAACATCATATGTAATAACAAAAGCTGGAACCATTCCCCTTGAAAAATGGCACAAGACAAGGATACCCTCTCTTACCACTCCTATGTAACATACTACTGGAAGTCCTGGCTAGGGCAATTAAGCAAGACAAAGAAGTAAAGGCATCCAGATGGAAAGAGAAACTTTCAAACTATCCCTGTTTGCAGATGACATGATCCTATATCTAGAAAACCCTGTAATCTTAGTCCTAAAGCATCTTAAGCTGATCAGCAACTTAAGTAATGTCTCAGGATACAAAATTAATGTATAAAAATCACTAGCATTCCTATATAACAACAGTCAAGCCAAGAGGCAAATCAGGAACATACCCCCATCTACAACTTCCACAAAAAGAATAAAATACCTACAATACAGCTAACCAGGCAGGTGAAAGATCTCCACAAGGACAACTACAAAGCACTGTTCAGAGAAATCAGAGATGACACAAACAAATGGAGAAACTTTGCATACTCATGGACAGGAAGAATCAATATCATTAAAATGACCATACTGCCCAAAGCAATTTGTAGATTCAATGCTATTCCTATTAAAACACCATTGAGATTCTTTGCAGAACTAGAAAAAAACTATTTTAAAATTCATATAAAACCAAAAAAGGGACTAAATAATCAAGGCAATCTTAAGCAAAAAGCACAAAGCTGGAAGCATTACACTACTTGACTTCAAATTATACTACAGTGCTACAGTAACCAAAATAGGATGGTAGTGGCACAAGAACAGACACATAGACCGATGGAACAAAATAGAGAACCCAGAAATAAGACTGCATACCTACAACCATCTGTTCTTTGACAAATCTGACAAATACAATTGATGAGGAAAGGATTCTCTATTCAATTAATGGTGCTGGGATAACTGGCTAGCCATATGCAGAAGACTAAAACCGGACCCCTTTCTTATAGCATATACAAAAATTAACTCAAGATGGATCAAGGACTTAAATTTAACACCCAAGAATACAAAAACCCTGGAAGACAACCTAAGTAATACCATTCAGGACACAAGAAGGAACAAAGATTTCGTGATGAAGATGCCAAAAGCAATTCCGACAAAAGTAGAAATTGACAAATGGGATCTAATTGAACTAAAGAGCTCTGCACAGCAAAATAAACGATCAACAGAGTAAACAGAAAGGGAGAAAGTTTTTCAAACTATGGATCTGACAAAATTCTGATATCCAGCATCTGTAAGAAACATAAACAAATTTACAAGAAGAAAACAAACCCATAAAAAAGTGGGCAAAGAACACGTACAGACACTTTTCAAAAGAAGAGCTACGTACAGCCAACAATCATATAAAAAAAGCCCAACACCACTGATCATTAGAGAAATGCAAATCAAAACCACAACGAGATACCATCTCACACCAGTCAAAATGGCTATTATTAAAAGTCAAAAAATAACATGCTGGTGAGATTTGGGGAAAAAAGGGAACACTTTTACACCGTTGGTGGGAGTGTAAATTAGTTAAAACATTCTGAAAGATAGTGTCTTGATTCCCCAAAGGCCTAAAGGCAGAAATACCATTTGGCCCAGGAATCCCATTGCTGGCTATACATCCAATGGAATATAAATCATTCTATTATAAAGACATATGCATACATATGTTTATGGAGGCATTATTCACAATAGCAAAGGCATATAAATGTCCATCAATGATAGACTGGAAAAAGAACATTTGATACATATATTCCATGGAATACTATGAAGCCATAAAAAAGAACAAGAACATGTCCTTTTCAGAGACATGGATGGAGCTGGAGGCCATTATTCTTAGCAAACTAATGCATAAACAGACAACCAAATACTGCATGTTATCACTATGTGGAAGTTATCACTATGTGGAAGTTCCACTATGTGGAAGCTAAATGATAAGAACAAATGGACATAAATAAGGGAACAACACACACTGGGCCTATTGGAGGGTGGAGAATGGAAGGAGACAGAAAATCAGAAAAAAACTAATGGGTACTAGACTTAATACCTGGGTGATGAAATAATCTGTACAACAGACCCCCATGAAACATGTTTATGTAACAAACTTGCACATGTACTACTGAACTTAGAAGTTAAAAAACGGAAACTAGTTCACGTAAAAAGAAACATTAAGCAGTAATGAACAACAACTTAAATAACATTAATACCAGAGAAAAAGGCAAAATGTGCAGACTGACATCATAGTTTTCAATTTGTTATTGCATATTTAGAAACAATCACAGTATGCATAATAAAATAAAATTTACATTTATTGAGTGCTATGTGTTAGGGGAAGAGTGGTATATTCTTACATATAGTATAGAATTTATTTCACACTGTGTGCAGTAATTGTTTTCTCATTACAGATGAATATACTGGAGTCAAGAACTTTCTCAAGTCCAGTTCTAGAATCTTTAACTTTCTATTAGCCAAAAGCAACGCTAAATGCATAACCTCTTCCTCCCCAAAATTTACTCCACTTATTCTGTTCTCTTCTCCTACACTTTCTTATCTACTTTAATGGTAGGAAAAGGAGAATATTCATTAATCACACGCCAGAAGTCAAAGCCCTTCATTATTTATTTTTATGATTATTCATTGATATAGGGCCCTCTCATTTGATTTTTTTTTTACTTCATCCTGGATCTCTTTCTCTGTCCACAATCCAGATATCTATTTTATTGTGTTGAATATATCTTTTTAGAAATGTATGTATATTTTTAAATACTTAGTATTTTTTCATGTGTGTTTGAGTGTTTAGGTAAATTGTTGAATGCATTAATTTTTACTAACTGTTTAGGCCAACAAGAGCTAATGTCATCTTTGACTCTACCTTATCTCTTAGCCCGTGTGTGTGTGTGTGTGTGTGTGTGTGTGTGTGTGTGTGAGAGACGGAGTTTCGCTCTTGACCGGGCTGGAGTTCAATGGCGGGATCTCAACTCACTGCAACTTCCACCTTCCGTGTTCATGCAATTCACCTGCCTCAGCCTCCTGGGTAGCTGGGATTACAGGCATGTGCCACCATGCCAAGCTAATTTTTTGTATTTTTAGTAGAGACAGGGTTTCATCATGTTGGCCAGCCTGGTCTCGAACTGCTGACCTCAGATGATCCACCTGCCTCGGCCTCCCAAGATGCTGGGACTATAGGCGTGGACCACTGCACCCAATCAGCCCATACTTTTTATTCCTGTCAATTCAGTCCTCAATATCCCTGACAATTATTCCATTTTCTCTGTTTTAAGTGCTATGCTGCAGATCCGTTCCTCATTATTTTTTGTAATAATCTTGTAATTACTGTGATGTTAGAATTAACTCCTTCTCCAATCTTATTTCTGTTTTCCATTTGGGCTCATTGTCTAAATAAATGACTCACTTAGATTTGATTTTGTAAAGCAAATCCTAACTTGGTAATTTGTCTGCAAACCATTCACTGAGAATGTGCTCTCTGGAGAAGAAACATGACGAATACAAAATAGGGTGGGAGACAAGGGCTGAACCAGGACGTGCTCTCAGCTCCAGCCTACGTTCCAACTGATTCCCAGGGATGTGCTAGAGCATGAACTTCTCCACAGGGTTAGTTCTCCCCTCAGACAAGCCTTGTATATTTCTATCTTAGTCAGTCATTGTGGTTGTTCAGTCTCATAGGGAGTAAGGAGAGTGAGGACCTGGTAAGCAGATCATCATGGCTGAGGGAGTTTCTCTGAAGATTGGCCACTGTGAGCCATGTGTGGCTAACACAGCAACAGCAGCAGCAGTACTAGGAAGGAAAAAATTTCACTACTCAGAAACAGCTATCTGGGCAGTGCAAAACCACAGCCACTACAGCATCCAAGTGATTTTCTAAAACCCTTTAGCTCCCCTAATTACAATCCATCAGTGGTTTCCTACAGGCTGCAATATTAATTCCAAATTATTTATCATTGCATGCTTTTTTTCCCTTTCATTGTATCCATCCTTACAATCTACGCATATAGATGTATTCGTAGTTTTTAAAGCACCGTCTTCTACGTATATTTTGTATACTTTTTGGACAGATGGCTTTATCTTCAAAGAACTGTCTTTGAATATTTGAACACCTAATGATCTAGTGAATTTCAGCTTTTTAAATCTAGCTAAGATTTCACTTCCTCCTATATACCTAACCATATTCCCAAAGTCCTAACTTCTGCCTTAATCCTGCTCTTTCTATAAGCTCCTCTAGCATTTATAATTCTAAGTATCTGCTTACCATTCTCTCATCTCAGTAAGCAATTATTTCCTTATGATCAGAAGCTGTGATTTTTAATCTTTTTATTATACATCTTGACACATAATAAATATTCAATATACCTTTTCTTAAATAAATGCACTAATAAGGTTTATAGATTAAAACACTCAAATTAAAAACCAAATAAAGAAAAAAGTAGAATGTATTCCTGTGCTATGAACTCAGTTTCATCAGATTCTCACATGTACGACCAACTTTTATTTAAAAACAAAAAGGTCTCTGGATTTTTACACTATGGTATCTGAAATTGGGTGACTTAATTTATTGGCAATATAATACTATCTCATGAAAGTGTATTCAGACACATCATATATGTAAAGTGGAAGATACCTAAATATGTGTTTGTGTCTCTCGGGTGTCCTCCTGGATCACATGCAGTTCAATATGGCTGGAATGCTTATGCCAAGATTGTTTGATTTTTCTCCAATAATAAATTAAATTTCTGAATAGTATTAGTTCAGCATTATGCTACAATCAATTATAGCTACTATTATGGTTGTTTGCACATGAATGGCCCCAGATTTATTCATCTAACTTTTAATTGTGCTTGTTTCCACACTTCTAGCCTATAGTCCACTGAAGGAGCAACTATAATTAGGAAAGGTAAACTAATTAACTTTCCTGCATATTGTCATACTTTTTTCCATTATATACATTATATACAACATGCATATCAATATAAATTTTCACAGATTCTCACTCAAAATCACTATGAAGTATATGTATATATGGATATACATGTATATACATATGTATATATGGATATATGGATATGTAATATCCAGCATGGCTATGAGGATAGCACATAGCTCTTCATGTAAGAAAACTGATACCCTTCAGTTAGATATGGTTAATATTTTTACCCTAGTCTTCTATGGAATATCTCATTTTTCACTCAAGCTCTCTGCCATTATCTGACCCTTTTCTCTTTTTCAAATTAGCCTAAGTTAAAACGATCATTTTCTTACATTGGTGCTTAGATACTAACTTCATTTTGTGTGTCTGCAATTGCTCACTCATCGAACACAAATGTAGAGACTTCATCAACTGTACCTCTATAGTTCTGTGCTGTATAGAACTGCATCTCACTCTTTCTATAAATCTATAGCTCCTGCTTTTGATAGAAAAAGAATAACATATAACATCTAAGTTGAATTCTACCAGAGCAAGTCTTTTCCACTTTTCAAAAGTAATTGATTCTAAGTAACTTCCTAGGTCTATACTTGCAGACTTGCCTCTGGCTTTAGCACCCTGAGGTTTCTCTTTTTAACAGTTTCATTTCCAGTAGGCCTGCACAACATAGAAAGGCTTTTGGTATCAAAGTGTTGATAGAAGCTTGAATCTGGTTCAGTACAGGTCACAAGGATAAATGGAGAGTAACCCAGAGATGAGCTTAGCACTAATTAGTGACAAGAGAAGCTGGATAATATTACTTCTTCTGTACTGAACATCTGTTTTGTTCAATTGACTACATTACATGGACATGCTCTTTAATCCCCACAGTCAACATTATGAAGCAAGTAGTATTTCCATTTCACAGATGAGGTTTAGCAAGGTTAAACAATTAGTTCATGAACCTGAAGCCTGTAAATTACATGGTATGATCAGCCTCATCCCATCCCTGTAAGCAGGCATTTAAGCTGAATTTCTGTGTCTAGTTTACTTAACTCTCTCTTTAGTCTATTTATCATGCACTGATATCTTGCCCACTATGTGCCAGGCACTGTTCTAAGACCTTTAAAATATTGAAAGTATTTACTCGTAACAGCCCTCTAAGTGATACATCACGAACCTCATTGTAAAAAACAGGAAACTAGGACCAGAAATATTTAGTAAATTGTCCAAGATCATGCAGCTTTTAAATGCTGTTTTTATTTATTTGTTTATTTATTTTTGAGACGGAGTCTCGCTCTGTCGCCCAGGCTGGAGTGCAGTGGCGTGATCTGGGCTCACTGCAAGCTCTGCCTCCCGGGTTCCCGCCATTCTCTTGCCTCAGCTTCCCGAGTAGCTGGGACTACAGGCGCCCGCCACCACGCTCGGCTAATTTTTTTGTATTTTTAGTAGAGATGGGGTTTCACCGTGTTAGCCAGGATGGTTTCAATCTCCTGACCTTGTGATCAGCCCACCTTGGCCTCCCAAAGTGCTAGGATTACAGGCGTGAGCCACCACGCCTGGCCTTAAATGCTGTTTTTAAATATACAGACACATGAAAGTAAATTTTAATGTTTAGCTAAACATTATGCTATTGTAATAAAGTCATTGCATTTTTCAAAATTTAGTTTTGCTTTAAAATAGATTTATATTCAGCAGTAGATGTTTTTGTTTCAAGTCCAGTTATCAATTGTCCACACCTGGAAGATATTTACCTTTTAAGCCTTGGTCACTCTAACTGCCACTTTCACTATTTCCTTTTGGCAGCTACTAGACTTTCAGGCTGAGAAACTTGGGATTAATAACAGTTTCTAGGAGATGTACATTAGAGATCCAATATATTTCATCAATGACACATGCCCTACTTCCTCAATATCCTTCACTCTAGCCAAGGCTGTCTGTGACTGGAAGAAAGAAATACTTTGCAGCATCTCTAGAACTGCAGGCTGCTGACAAAGATCATTAACTAATTTAGATTTAAGTGTCTGTGGAATTGCTGGCTAGAACTACTACAGCAATGCCATGGGATGATAAAGGTTTACTTCTATCAGGGAGTCTCCAGAGCTGCCTGTGTCTCATATTTCTTCTTACTGAAGCTAATGCACTGGAAACTTTGTGTGTGTGTGTGTGTGTTCGTTTTTGTTTATAGGAACACATCACATGGTTTGAATAAAATGTAGATTGGATAGTATGCAATTAGGTGAACAATTTATTACATGTATGGCATTAAACAGATCAGAAAGAGTGTGTTATTACTGGTTACATGGGTCCTCTATAACGTTATTTGGTGTGATGTTCTTCACATGAATTGCTCTGACAGTTTTTATGTCTTATCGTTGCATGCTGATGGCAGTGTGCAAATAGGTTTGCCACATAGGAATTACCTGTCCCACAAGTTCATTTTCAATGGCATTCTAAAGATCAACCATCCTTGCAGGAGTTAAGAAAGATTTACAGAATCATTGCAATGCAAATCCTTAGAAAGAAAGGCATAAAAAAACCGACAGTGTTGTATAGAAGAGACTATAAAGAAATTCACTATTTTTAAAGTTTCATATTTTAAAAAGTATAACTGCTATACAATAAAAATGTAGAATTTAAATTTCCATAAAATCAAATTTTAATGTTTTTCTACCTACATGTTGAACAGCAGCTACTGATAAATCTTTGTAAGGAGTCTATGCTGGAACTAATAAATAATTGACATTTGTTTAAATGGTGAAATCACCAACACATTCCTTAATATACAAAGAAGTGTTTTACATTTAAAATTATCTGAATGTAGATTACAAAAGAAAAACCTAGAAATTCTCCATTTCTGATATCCACATTTGTTTGGTCAAAGAGAACTAAAAAAATTGCTGAAAGAAATACTAGCATCTCATAATATTTTGGTTGAATATATATGTACACATGAATATGTGGGAACATGTACATATATACATATATATAGTACAAATTTTTAATGTTTAATTTTGTGTGTATGAGGCAAATCTCATATGGTGTTTCAAAAATAGCTGGACTATTTCCAGAAAAATAAATTTTAAGTGTGCATAAAGAAGAAAACCTCTGAAAAATCATTGCCTGATTTGTTTCTCTTGGGACAATTGGGCTAATTATATATTTTCTATTACTTTGTGGCTGCCCACAAAGATTTACTATATATCATTGTATATGCCACAAGGATAAAGGATACTATATATCATTGTATGTGCCACAAGGATAAAGCAGTATTTATTATTAAATTCCTACTATTTTATTTATGAAAATTTATGGGGTACATAAGAAATGTTTTGCATATACAATGTGCAGTGATCAAATCAGGGACCCAATTACAATACATTTTTAAAGTATAGTCATCCTACTTTGCTATCAAACATTGAATTTATTTATTCTATCTTACTGCATGTTTTTACCCTTTAATCCAGCAGTTCCCTACCTTTTTGGCACCAGACACAAGTTTGTGGAAGACAGTTTATCCATAGATGGAGGTTGCGGGTCACAGTTTCAGGATGTTCCATGCACATTATACTTATTGTGCACTCAATTTCTATTATCATTACATCGTAATATATAATGAAATGACTATACAACTCACAATAATGTAGAATCAGTGGGAACCCTGAGCTTGTTTTCCTGCAACTAGATGGTCCCATCTGGGGGTGATGGGAGACAGCAACAGATCATCAGGCATTAGATTCTCATAAGGAGCATGTAACCCAGATTTCTTACATGCACAGTTCACAACAGTGTTTGAACTCCTATGAGAATATAATCCCGCTGCTGATCTGACAAGAGGTGGAGCTAAGGCAACAATATGAGCGATGAAGAGTTGCCGGAAATACACACGAGGCTTTGTTCACTTGCTCCCCACTCATCTCTTGCTGCACAGCTTGGTTTCTAACAGGCCATGAATGGGTACCAGTCTGCGGCCCCAGTGTTGGGGATCCCAACTTTAACTCACTTCTCTTCATTCTTTCCCCTCCCCCACTCTCCCTTCTCAGTCTCTATTATCTATTTTTCCTTTATCATCTCCATTTGTTCAAATATTTTAGCTCCCACATACAAGTGAGAACCTGTGACAGTTGTCTTTTTGTGCCTGACCTAAAGATCAGGTAAAGAAAGGAAATCTAGTGAAAGGAATAATCTAATTCCATTCTAAGAGGCCTAAAAATAGAAATGCTGAGCCTTGAAATATAAACGATTAAAGTCAATTTGGGATATAAGATTACTAGCTTAAACATTTATTAATAGTTAGTTTTTGAGGGCAGTGGCTTGTTAAAGCAAACTAAATATGGCTGAGAAGGACTCTGTACTTCTATATTTGAGTTCTTTTGGATGAACTGTAACCTAACTTAATAGTCAGACAAAATTCAAAACCTAACTAATAGTATGCATCTGTAAAAATGGCTGAGTTGGCCAATCCCAGCAGCCATACTTCAACCATTCATAGACTGCTAAATGTTCAAACTGCATTCAAATAAGGCAAACATTGAGCTGTAACCAATCTCACTGTTTCTGTACCTCACTTCTGATTCCTGTATGTCACTTTAACTTTTTTGTCTATAAATTTGTTCTGACCATGAGGCACCCCCTGGAGCCTCTGTGAATTTTCTATGATTCTGGGGGCCTCCCTATTTACAAATCATTCATTGCTCAATTAAACTTCGTTTTTTTTTGTTTTGTTTTGTTTTGTTTTCGAGACGGAGTTTCACTCTGTCGCCCAGGCTGGAGTGCAGTGGCACGATCTCGGCTCACTGCAAGCTCCGCCTCCCAGGTTCACACCATTCTCCTGCCTCAGCCTCCCGAGTAGCTGGGACTACAGGTGCCTGCCACCACATCCGGCTAATTTTTTGCATTCTTTTTTTTTTTTTTTTTTTTTAGTAGAGACAGGGTTTCACCGTGTTAGCCAGGATGGTCTCGATCTCCTGACCTCGTGATCCACCCACCTCGGCCTCCCAAAGTGCTGGGATTACAGGCGTGAGCCACTGTGCCCAGCCAATTAAACTTCTTTAAATTTAACTCAGCTGAAATTTTCCTTTTATCAGATGGTGTCAGAAGCGGATCTGAAGTGGAGCTTTTAGTGACCCTCAGGAGCACTTAGTGAACATGCAAGGAACCTGCAGGACCCACTTGTGTCCATTGATCTCTGGGAGCAGCTGGGGTAAGCTCCGTTTTGGATTTCGGAGCTCCATGGACTTGTGTTTTGAGATCCCTGAGTTTCTTTAGGCAAATTTCTGATCCAAACTGGGTTTGGCATCATGGCAGAAACAGGACTGGGTCCAGGAATGGATTTGATCCGGGAATGAACTGGCTTGGATCCAGTCAGAGGTCTCTTACATCTGACTGGGTCAGAAAGGAACTGGTAGTAAGCAGTAATATTGCAGGGGTTATAAAATTTGGCTTTTAAAAATTAACAGGAATTTTTGTGTTCTACCCCCTATGTTAAATTTTTCTTGTATACTTAGGTAGAAAAAAGTCATTGGCTAAGTTAATCAAGAGAACCTGAGAGTAAAGGCAATATTTTAGGTAAAAATGAGATCTTTAGTTTCTGGGAAACTGAGTTCATTCTGACTTATACTTTAAGCCTGGGAGGGAGTGAAGTCTTACGGCAAAATCTTACAAAAGATAACTTACAGGAGAACGCTACAAATGAACAACAATGCATTAAAGTAAATTTAAAAATGAGGGTTCTTGGTAAATTCCCATTGGCTAAGAATGGGTTTGGCACTACCGGATGTCAACTGCCATTCTCTTTGGAATAATCTGTCTTGCAGTCTCTGCTGAGGACTAGGGCTTTACAGGATTGTGGGACACGGGGAGCTTATTCCTCCCTAAAAGGGGAAACTTGAGAGGTGATGAGACTGCTGGAAAAGAGCGCTTTGCTACCAAGAAGCAACCACCTGAACTTCTCAGTGTTGCTTCAATGTGTGGGTCTTTCTCTGGCCTCCCTGATCATTTCGCCTTCCCCAACCTGCCACAGGCAGTGCTTTCCTCTCTCTCCTTTCCCTTTCTTATCTTTTCTCTTACTCAGAGCGACCATCTTGCCCAGAGACCACGTGTTGAAACTCCTACTCAGAGGTTGGATTAAAGATGGCGGGGCCCATCTGAGGGCAAATTTAAGCCTTGCCAATTTGATATTGGGTGCTAAGCACAGTGGCTAATATCTATGTTTTACCACACGTATTTTGCTCTGGCCACACTGAAAAAAGATAATTTTTCTTTATGATGTGTCTTGGTCCCAGCAGGATGGTGTGGCAAGCTAAGTCACTAAGGCTGCTCAGGGAAAGGGAACTCAGAATCTTGGCATGCCGGCAAAAGGGTAAGAATTTCTTACCAGTCAGGTTTCTGGCTTTTCTCTCTCTGTGCAAACAGTTGAATGAATGGTAAAAATCACTCTTTATCTCTTCTGTAAAGATTTGATTAATGCAAAAAAGGATTCTGAGTCTAGTCTTAAACTGATGTACTTGTGCTATGAATTTGTTTTTCTGTGTCAAGGAGTACCTTAGGATAAAACATGGACTTAGGACCCCATAAGCTGGCTGCTCAAGATGGCTCAGCAAGCTGGTCAATAACAAACTTTCCCGCAGTTCCCTAAAACAAACAAAAAAACTGGATGGGGTCTCCATCTTGACTAATGTCCTTGGGAGCTTGACCTTGTAACCACGTGGCAGTACTTTCTCTTGGTCTCCGCCTTCCAGGGAAGAGGAATTTTAGGATTTATGTCATAGTTAGCTCTAAAAATTATCTTGAGTGGTTAAAAGTGTTTGCAAGCTCAAAATTAACTACTTTCAATTCCTTCTGGGAAGGGCAGTGGAGATTGCCCTGTGCTGTAGCTCAGCAGCGAAGGTTTTGCCCTTTCACACTTGCAGTCTGGGTTTCATTCCCTGCTTAGGGAGAAAGTCATTTTTGGTTTAATATCTGCATGATCTTGTCTAGTCTCTTCTTCTCCATGGACTATCTTAAATTTTCCTTTCTCTGAGCACCTGAAAGGTTACCTTTGGTAAAGCTCAAAAGCCAGAAATATTGGCCATTTGACCATTTAAACAAAATTTTAAAAGGACTTTATTAGAGTGCCATTGTTAAAAGTCAGCTTAATTAAAAGAGGATATTCGAGCTCTAACAGCCTGGACTTCTTGGGAAAACGATGAGGCAGCGGAAACCCCTTTCCTGCCCTTGTTCTTCCAAGAACTCCACCATAAAGCCAATAACCAATTAAGAAACTTAAAAACTGGCAAATGAAAAATCTTACAACTACAGTAGTAATCTTCTGTCTGTGTAATTATATATGCATTGTGTATAATATTTATATAAAAGACCTCTAATTAATTGGCTTAAACAAAAATAAGTGCTTAAATCAAATATTTTAAAAGCAAAATGAAAACTGTAATGTTGCCAGGCGTGGTGGCTTACGCCTGTAATCCCAGTACTTTGGGAGTCCGAGGCAGGAGGATCACCTGAGGTCGGGAGTTTGAGACCAGCCTGGCCAACATGGTGAAACCCCATCTCTACTAGAAATACAAAAAGGAAATTAGCCACACATGGTGGTGGGCACCTGTAATCCCAGCTACTTGGGAGGCTGAGGCAGGATAATCCCTTGAACCAGGGAGGCAGAGGTTGCAATGAGCTGAGATCACGCCATTGCACTCCAGCCTGGGCAACAAGAGCAAAACTCCGTCTAAAAAAAAAAAGAAAGATAATTGTTCAATTTATTTTGGAGACATTAAATTCTAAATAAGACTTGGGGAGATATGGTATTAGCCATGCCCCCTACCTATGCAAGAAAGGTTATAAAGTAAAACATGTCATATGTGGTCTGTGTATGTCATGAAAGAATGTATGAAAATAAACTTACACCAGAAATGTTGTACAATTTAAAGGTGGCTAGGCCTCCTAAATGCTTCATAAAATGTCACTATGATTCTTAACAGTACAGCTTGCCTGATTTACAGCTAGGTAAGTCCTAGGACAGGTGAAGTTAGAGGCTGGAAAGAGTCAGACCTTATCTGCATTTCTGTCTGGGTCCTAGGCACCACACTTAGTACATAATTAAAATCTCTTACTTATCAAGGTTTTCACCAAAAGTAGAAGTCACTAAGAGTTAACATTGTAACATGTAATTGAGACTACTGAAAAAATATGTTTACATGCAAGATGTGTAAGCAGAATAAAATGTGTTTTTGTAAGAGATTATAAGAAGGTATGGGAATGTAAATTTTTGCCTAGGTTAGAGGGTTAAAAGATTATTTTACATTAAATAAAGTTGAAGGTTTGAACAAGTTGTGGAAGGTTTATAAAAATTAATTGTAGAAGATTCTATGTGTGAACATATTACCAAAAGTTAAAATGGCATTATTCAGGGTTTTTATTTTCCATAAATAAGACAGTGAAATAAAAGCACAATGAAATATTCTTAGAACATTGTTCTGCTCTGAGAAAAAAAAAAATTGTAAGGGGTTATAAAAGGTTTATGAAAATCTTACCTTACGGTCAAGTTAATTAAAACCAAATAGATTTATAAAATGTTACCAAAAACTACCTTTAACATTAAAAATACACTAATGGAAACATAAAATTTGTTTTTTTTCTTTTAAAAACATGTAATATTAAAAGATAATGAAAGGTTTTTGTTTACCTTTTAAGTAAATTACAAAAGAAAAAGAGGGACAGGGAAAGAAAGGAGGCAGAGTCAGTTGACCTGTGCTCCCTTCATTGGGTCTTGTTTGGAAAGCTGAGTCTCCTCCCTATCCGAATAATGTTTTCTCCTTTTAAACATTTTTGAGTTATTATTATGGCTGAATGAAAAGCTTATGGTAACCTAAGATTCTATTTTGTAATATCCAGTGTTTTAAACCTTTGGCTTAAACCCATGGTTCACTGAGGACAACTCCTTTGCAATCTAGAACCCGAAGATTGGATCTTCTGTGAACATCAGAGAAAGACTGTCCTTGCCATCCATACTACAGCAAAGCTTTGGAGCCTGGAACCTTGGGTTCATGATCTCACAACTGAGAAGGGTCCCTCCACACTCCTGAACTGTACAACCATTGAAACTCTTAAGGTAAAATTAACCAGGAAAATTTGTCTCCTTAAGAAGATGGCATCCTTGATGGGAACAGCTTTTCCCAAGATCCTGGATCAAAATGTCTACTATCATGAGGCTCTTATATTTGAATATTTTTTCCTTGTTTATGCCTTTAGGAACAATTGAAATGAAAGAGGGATCTATTATGTGCACTTACAGGGTATACTTTTATTTGTGAAGGATTTTGCATCCAGCCTTATGTGAATAACCTTGTACTTTAATAGATAAAAGATGAAGGCTCAATGTAGGTGAGAAAATGTAGTGGTACATATGTTGCCTCATAATCAGTCAAAACTCTTCTTAACCCACATAATGGATTAAAGAGAATATTGCCAGGAGGCCTTCGCTCTTCTAAAATGACATCATTTGTTAGGTCCTTTTTCCATAGTTTAGAATAAAAGAGGCAATAATTAGAAATGTCACCCTCATAATAGGCGCTACAGCAAATTCTACTTTAAAGGCTATTGTTACACAACAGACTTTAAATTATCTTGTGAAAGTTATGCTAAATAATAGAATTGGCCAAACAGAAAAGTACCTGTGCAGTTGCTGACACCTGTGGCCTATGGAGAAAAACATCAAATGTAGATTATACAATTTCAGTTGTAGGGGATTAATGAAAAGACCACCTAGTCAAGTAAGTAGGCTCTTCATCTAGCTCATTCTTTAATCTATTTAATTTTACATGGTTTGGTTTATGGGGACCCTGGGTAAGGAGCACACTCCAAATTTGTTATTATTCTCTCAGTACTCATAATAATAGTCTCCCTGGTGCGCTGTATTCTCTCAAAGGTTTTAAATGTTTGATGCAGGCCTCTCTAGGACATCAAATGGTCTCTATTCAACTGGAATGACAAAAGCTAAAAGAAATGTGTGACCCTGAGGACATCTTAACCTATGAATGATGTGCTGAGACTGGAAACCCTAAATGATGTTACTAAGAATGGCACTAAGGCCTTAAGTTTTGGTCACACTGTCACCTAAGTGAGAACCTGGCTGAAAAGAGAGAATTTTTAAAAAACAAAATTAGAGGAAGCCACTATTTTGGACTGAGCTCATGCGCTATGCCCCAACAAACCAAACCAAGCTAAAATGGAGTCACTCATCCTAAATGTGACATGATCAAACCAAGCTAAAATGGAGTCACTCATCCTAAATGTGACATAATCAAACCAAGGCTTTAAGAAAACAGATAGATGCTAGAACAGACCACGTTTTGTTTTTCTCCTGTAAACAGGATGTCTATCATAAGGAGGTACCGTCTACTCAGTCCTTATTCTCTCCTTGCAAAACCCACTTTTCTACTGTTTCCCAGTGAATTTCAAACCATATAATACATTTATGATAGTGATATTAACATCAGTGACTAAGGTTTTGATAAATCTCTCAAAATTGAGAAAATGACCAAAAGGGGGAAATAATTGTTAAAGCAAACTAAATATGGCCTGAGAAGAACTACATAGTTTTATATTTGAGTTCTTGTGGATGAGCTGTAACTTAGCTTAATAGTCAGACAAAATTGAAAACCCAACTTAGTATGCGTCTGTAACAACGGCCGAGTGTTGGCTAATCCCAGCGGCCATACTGCAACCACTCATAGACTGCTGAAAGTTCAAACTGCATTCAAATAAGACAAATGCCAAGCTTAACCAGCCTCACTGTTTCTGTACCTTACTTCCGATTCCTGTATGTCACTTTACCTTTTTTGTCTATAAATGTATTCTGACCACGAGGCACCCCTGATCTCTGTGAATCTGTTGTAATTCTGGAGGTGCCTGATTCGCAAATCATTCATTGCTCAATTAAACTCCTTTAAATTTAACTCAGCTGGAGTTTTCCTTTTATCAGATTGAATTTTGCATATCTACTTTAGATTTTAATTTCTTCTATAAATTAAAATACAATCTTCTATAATTTCTGATAAAATGTTTGTTAAATAAATGAACTCAATGCATTGGACACAAATTTCCTGTTGCTTTTTTTTCAAAGTACATAAATTGATGCTACTTTATCCACCTTTCTCACATTTTCTCTGTCCCAATCTCGCACTGGAGGTTCAATAGTCTTCTTCATACCTCAAGTTCTTTCTCTTGTAAAATGAAGGCATGTGACCACTTTCCTTTTCTAATTCTTTCATAAATCTAAATATTTTCAGTACCTATTGGTTACTATGCTCACCATCTGGGTGAAGGCATCATTTGCACACAAAATCTAAACAATATACTATTTACTTATGTAAAAAACCGAAACATGTACCTGCTGAAACTAAAATAAAAGTTGAAAAAGGAAAATAAATAATACCTTCCCAGAATATTGCCTATAGGAACCAGTCTAAATTCCTTAATACAGAGTAAAATGGTAATAAAATTCTTGCCCTGATTTTCTTTCTTAGGCCTATGTCATTTCAACACTCCCCATCACCATTCTTCCCCAATCTCTTCCATTTTTTTCAGCCTAAAATCCTTAATACATTGAATTTTTGTTCAATATTTGTTATATGCCCCAAACTATACTAAGCTGCTGGACTCATGCCCTTTCACAATTTCTTTTCTGTTCCTTTCAGAGTAGTGAAATGATACTGATTTTTAATGATCTGTCTTTTCTTGGAAATTTCCTATTTCCAAATGAACTTATAATTTCTATCTTTCGATTTCCATAACACTTGTCAATGTCATTGACATAGCCCTTATAATTATGAGATGTACATTGTTAGTTACACACATTTCTTGTTTTCCTAATTTTGATGTCCTTAAGATCAGAGATATTTTACTGGTTTGTATTCCTATCAGAAAAAACTGTGGCTTACATGTAATACATATTCAGTAACTGTTTGAATGCAAAATGTATTAAAATAGTATAAGTATCCAAGTTGGTGATTCAATTTAGTTAATCTTTTCTGATACCCCCACCCCAAAAAGGCATATGTAAAAGTGCATAAAATTGTGTGTATGCATATGTAGATCAATAGATAGAAGCATCTGTGAACACAAATAAAAAATTTAGGAAATGATTATCTTAGAAACACTTTAGCATCAAATCTTATTTATTTATTTATTTATTTATTTATTTGCTACAGCTTTTGTGGAAAAGTTGGATTTTTGTTACATGGATGAGTTCTCTAGTAGTAATTCCTGAGATTTTGGTGCACACTCTACCCAATCTGTATTCTTTATTCCTTGCCCCTCTCCTCACATTCCCCTTGAGTCTCCAAAGACCCTTATATCATTCTTATGCCTTTGCATCCTCATAACTTAGCTCCCACTTATAAGTGAGATCATACAAAATTTGGTTTTCCATTCCTGAGTTACTTCACTTAGAATAACTGTTTCCAGCTCTATCTAGGTTGCTGAAAATGCCATTATTTCATTCATTTTTGTGGCTGAGTAGTATTCCATGGTGTATATGCGCCACCTTTTCTTTCTTTACTCGTTGGCCAATGGACATTTAGGCTGGTTTCATATTTTTGCAATTGTGAATTTTGCTACTATACACATGTATGTGCAAGTGTATTTTTCATACAATGACTTCTTTTCCTCTGGGTAGAGACCCAGTAGTGTGATTGCTGGATGAAATGCTAGTTCTACTTCTAGTTATTTAAGGAATCTCCATACTGTTTTCCATATGGGTGGTACTAGTTTACATTACCACCAGCAGTATAAAAGTGCTCCCTTTTCACCATATTCACACCAATATTTATTATTTTTTATTTTTAATTATGGTCATTCTTGGATGTCATTGTATTTTTAATTTGCATTTCCCTGGTAATTAGTGATGTTGAGCATATTTTCATGTTTGTTGGCCACTTGTATAATTATATAACTTTTTTTGAGAATTGCCTATTCACGTCCTTTGCCCACTTTTTAAATTTAATTTAATACTAATCCTACTATCTATTATATATACATATGTCAGAATAGATATATATTATTATATACATAATAGTAGGATATAAAAGAATAAATATATTCTTATATATAATAGTAGAATATATATACATATTCTATATATATTCTATATATATTCTATATATATTCTATAGATATATTCTATATATATTCTATATATATTCTATATATTCTATATATATTATACTATATATTATTCTCTATATATATTCTATATATATTATTCTCTACATATTCTATATATAGAATATTCTCTACATATTCTATATATAGAATATTCTCTACATATTCTATATATAGAATATTCTCTACATATTCTATATATAGAATATTCTCTACATATTCTATATATAGAATATTCTATATATATTCTATATATATTATATTATATATAGTCTATATTATATAGAATATATATTACATTCTATATATAGAATATTCTATATATAATATAATATATATTATATATAATATATATATTATATATAATGTATATTATATATTATATATTATATATGTATATTATATATTATATATTATATATGTATATTATATATATAGAATATTCTATATATAGAGAAGATATATAGGATATATATAGTATATCCTATATAGAGAATATGTATAGAATATTCTATATATAGTATATGTAGAATATTCTATATATAGTATATATAGAATTATATATATATTATTTGACATTGAAACACTAATGTTTACCTTGTTATTCAGCACATGCAAACGATATACAGACCCACAAGGAGAGAGGGTAGTGGAAAAAAATAGAAAGTTATTCATTTTCACCATGCACAGCAAGGAAAGCTCCAGAAGAATTATAGCATTGAACTAGAAATTGAATCAAAATATCACAGTCTCCTGGTTTTTCTCCTCCTGCTTCTCATCTTCTTTCACTAGTTCTTTCTACTTCTATATACATAGAATATATATATAGAATATATATGGAATATTCTAAATATAGTACATATATATAGAATATATATGGAATATTCTATATATAGAATATATATGGAATATTCTATATATAGAATAATATATAATACATATATAGAATATTCTATATATAATATATATAGAATAATATATATCATATATATAGAATATTCTATATATATTATATATTATATATTATATATAATATATCATATATATTATATATTATATATAATATATCATATATATTATATATTATATATAATATATCATATATATTATATATTATATATAATATATCATATATATTATATATTATTTATATATTATATATATAGAATATTCTCTCTATATATATATAATATTTTATATATATATATTCTTTTTAGAGACAATCTCACTTTGTTGCCCAGGCTGGAGTGCAGTGGCACAATCAGCTCACTGGCGCCTTGAATTCTTGGGCTCAAGCAATCCTCCCACATAAGCCTTCTGAGTAATTGCAACTACAGACACTCACTACCATGCCGCGCTAATTTGGTAGAGACAGGGTCTTGCTGTATTGCCAAAGCTAGCTTTGAACTCTTGGCCTTGAGCGATCCTCTAACCTCAGCCTCCTAAAATGGTAAAATTACTGGTGTTAGCCATCTCACCCAGCATCTAAAAATATGATAATATCAAATGTATAGAAGAGATACCCACAGTTATAAAAACCACCATAAAAATACAATTATGCATATAAACAAAACTTCTTGGTGAAAAATAAAATTTGATCTTAAATATAACTGTTATACTTGCAGTAAATTATTATGTAATCCAGATTTTCTTTGGAGCAAGATACAACCTGCTAAAAAAAAACCATCACAGGATAGTTTTTTCCTTGAGAAATAGATTTTTTGTTGTTAATTGTACCAAAAATGAATTGTATGGTGTCCTTTGAGAAATACTTAGAATTTAGGAATGCTAGTTGGCATTTGTGTAAGTGAGGCATAGTGTGTGAATACTCACGTTATTTTAGGAGATTTTAAATATTTTATCTATTATACTCTATGCCCAAGTGATCAATCTTAAGAAGAGTCTTTACAATGTATTAATACATAGCATATGAATATAGTTTCTTGCTCCCAAAGACCCAATAGCATATATTATGTACAAACAATTTCGAACTAGTTGTATGCTCAAGTTGTCTTTTCTAGAAAATGCAACCAACTTAGACACATAAGTGGCAAGAATATATACCGTTCGACATTTCCTTCATGCTACATGAAAGGAAAAGTAAAGGTGTACTTTGAAGGACATTGGCCTGTGACATAAACAATGGAAAAGAAAACAGTAACAATAGCCCCTTTACTTAGGTTTATGTCCATTTATTACGTGAAAATAGGAGAGACAAACTACATCAAAATTATCCAACAATGTACACTTAATCTAGTATCTAGCAAGAGGAAAATTGAACACAAAATAATAAAATATTCCATTTAGATCATTAGAAACTGATAAAAGTTTTCATGAGGAAGGAGAAATACATAAAATTTAAGAAATAAGCACTGTAGATTGGTTATAAAGCTTATTTGACATTGAAACACTAATGTTTACCTTGTTATTCAGCACATGCAAACAATATACAGACCCACAAGGAGAGAGGGTAGTGGAAAAAAATAGAAAGTTATTCATTTTCACCATGCACAGAAGGGAAAGCTCCAGAAGAATTATAGCATTGAACTAGAAATTGAATCAAAATATCACAGTCTCCTGGTTTTTCTCCTCCTGCTTCTCATCTTCTTTCACTAGTTCTTTCTATTTTTCCCAGACACCACAATATTGAATTATGAATTGCCCAGGGTAAAGTGTCAATGTTCATTTTTCTCTTAACTCAGTCCCTGAGTGATCACATCCATGTCCATATTTTATATACCATCTCTAAAATTAAGGCCACAACATTTTAATCTCTAGCTAAATTTCGCTCCTAGATTCTATATTTATATATAGAACTATATTTGAAATATTTAACGTGTATTATTTCCTTAAAGGAATCTCAAATCAAATCTGTCCAGAACAGAAATGATTTTAGTCCTCTCACCCCATAACTTCACCTCTCCCATATCCATGAGACCACCATGGCTTCAATCCATTGCTTCAATCATTCCATTGCTTCAATCAGTTGCTCCTCTGTGACTCCCGAGTTATTTAGAATTTTTAAAAATATATATTTTTTTGGAGCACTCTTCTGTTCATAGCAAAATTGAGAGGAACATACAGCAGTATCCCATTTACTCCCTGCCCCAACACAGGCACGTCCTCCCCATTATTAACATCCCCCACAACAGTGATAAATTTATCATGATTGATGAACCTACACCCAAAGTCCGTAGTTTATGTTAGGTTTCATTCTTGGTGCTGAACATTCTGTTGGTTTGGACAACTATATAATGATACAGATCCATCATTATAGCATCATACAGACTATTTTCACTGCTCCAAAAACTCTCTGTGCTCTTCTTACTCATCTTTCTCTCCTCCCTAACCCCTGGCAACCACATACCTTTTGACTGTCTTGACAGGTTTTTTTTGTCTTTTCCTAAATGTCGTGTAGTTGAAACCGTACAGTGTGTAGCATTTTCTTACTGGCTTCTTCACTTAGTAATGTTAATTTAAATTTCCGTCATGTCTTTTCATGGCTTGATAGCTATTTTTTTTTTTGCATTGGATAATAATCCAATTTTGGAAGTAGCACAATTTATTCAACCATTTACCTATAGAAAGTCATTTGGTTCTTTCCAAGCTTTGGCAATTGTGAATAAAGCTGATATATACGTGTACATGTTTGTTGTAAACATGAGTTTTTAACCTCTTTTGGTAAATAAATAGCAAGGGGTGTGATTGATAGTATGGTAAGAACTTATATAGTTTTGTAAGAAAATGACGAACTATTTCCCAAAGTGTCTGTACTATTTTGTATTCTCACCAGCTATGAATGAGAGTTTCTATTATTGTATGTACTTGCCAGCATATGGTGACTATAAGCTTCTGGATTTTGGCCATTCTAATAGGTGAGTAGTTATATGTCATTGTTAGTTTAATTTGCATTGACTTGATTATGTATGATGTCAAATATATTTTTATGTGATTAATTGCCATATTTCTGTTTTCTTTGGTAAAGTGTCTTTTAGGGTCTTTGGCTCATTTTTTAATAGGCATGTTTGTTTTCTTATTTTTTAGTTTTAAGTTTTTTTTATATATTTCAGATAACAATTCCTTATCAGATATATCTTTTGCAAATACTTTCTTCCAATCTATGGCTTGTCTTTTCATTCTCTTGATAGTGTGTTTAGCAGAGCAGAATTTTTTAAAATTTTATGTTTTAAGTTTTGCTTATCAATTTGCTCTTTCATGGATCATGCCTTTGGTGATGTATCTAAAAAGTCATCATAAGTATAAGATCATACATTTTTTTCTCCCATGTGAAATCCTAGGAGTTTTATAGATTTTTGTTTTACACTGAGGTCTATAATTCATTTTGTATACATTTTTGTGAAGGGTCTACGTTATGTGTCTAGATTCACATTTTTGTATGTGCATTTCCACTTGCTCTAGCAGCATTGATGAAAATGACTATCTTATTTCTATTCTATTTATTTTGCTCCTTTATTAATGATCAGCTGACTTTATTTGTGTCAATTTCTGGGATCTCTATTCTGTTCCATAGATTGTCTAATATTTCATCAATACCACAGTGCCTTCATTACTATAGTCAGAATTTTTAATGTGCAATATTTAAATCATTTAATCTTGTTTTAAGTATATGCTTTATATTGCTATGTTGCCAGAAAATGAGGAAAAGTTTTGTTTTTTGGGAAATTCTTCATTTTTTTTTAACTTGGCGTATTATAAATAAGATGATTATAATTTGTGCAATACTCATAGGGGTTTGAGAAAAAAAATCACCTTCTGTCTTAATTAAAACAGATAAAAAGAAAGAGAGAGAGGAGAGGAGGAGTGGAAAAGAGAGAGAGAGGGAGAAAAAGAGAAAAAGAGAAAGAGGACAAAAAGCAATTTGAAGAGCAATTAGAATAGGTCAGCTGTGGAAAATGGCTTATAATTAAACCTAACATTTTTAATGCCAGCAGGAGAAAATCATAAGAGATTATAAAGAATTGATCAAATATTTAATTGACTGCCATAGAGAAAACATGCCTAATGAAGAGCTGGAGGAACCACAAATATAGTCTACAGAGAGCATTATCCTCAACACAAAATGCCCACAGTGTAGTTATCAATAACTGAAATTATACTTGAGGTTAACATTGACCCTATGGAATTTTGCTTTCCATTTGACATTAGAATTATACTCTGTGGAATATTGAACCCACCTTGTATATAATTCCAACATGAAATATCATTTTATACATATTTATTACTTTCTATATGAAAGATTGTATGTTAGGCCTAGGTGACATTAAAGCAAAAATAAGTAATGCCAGATCCAACCAAGCTCTTAGTATTATTGGGAAGAGATAAGAAATGAACAAATAAATTTATAAAACAAAATAATAACAGTTTTTGAATATGTTGTGGAAAAAATAGAAGTACATGATAGATTGCAATGAAGTAGTACCTCAGATGGAATACTTGGGAGAACTTTTCTGTGGAGTTGGCATTTGTGGAGATACCTGAAAAATGAGAAGACGCCTGCCAATTGAAACACCTTGGAAATAGCCTTCCAGGCGAGGAAGTAGCAAATGCAGAGTAATAGTTAAAGTACTTATCGTGGTGAGAAATAGGAATAAGGGCAGTGTGGCTGAACACACTTCAATATTCATATAAGGTGAGGATAGGGGTTTAAGCAGGGACCCCATTCTGTAAGATGTGGAAGGCTGTATATAGAGTTTAGATTTTATTGAAACTTCAGCAGGAAGATATTGAAGGATTTAAGCACAGAAAGGCAAGATCAAATTGACATTGTAAAAAAAAATGACTCTGACTTATGCTCTATAAATAATAATTATTGATATGGCAAATGCAGTATTCCAGGCCGGATAGGATGTTGACTTGCAGTAGAATTGGGGGCCAGGGAAAAATGAGGTAGTGACAGATTTGAAGTATTTGTTGGAGGCAGAACTCATTGTACTTACTGATGGATTTGATATAGGAGGGCATGACTGAAAGGAGAAATTAAGGGAACTTGGATTTTAGCTTGAGAAACTAAATGGACATAAGGTCTCATATGAGACACAAGAGTTAGAGATGGGAATAAATTGGTGTGGCTGAAAGGAATGGAATCAAGAGTATTATTCTGTTCAGTTTCATAATTCAGTTATTGGGACAGTCAAGAGCTTTGAAGTATGTAAAGCACTGGGGTTATCTCATGGCACACAGCAAGTAATTATTAAATGTATCATTATTTTTCTTATTATAATTCATATTAATTTTATCTATTATTACATTTGCAATTTTCAAATGTGTGTGTGATTATTTGTTTAATGTCTTTGGTTACATGGAAGTCTATGTTTTCCTCTGTACATGTTTGATTGACATAAAAATTCTAAATTCACTCATAATTAAATTAAATGTTTTTCAAAATAGATTTCAACACATATTTTATTATCAGCTTTTCTGAAAAAAATGTATTAATTTTCTAATGTTCAAGGTTTCCCAATTAGCACTCTCTATCTTTCAAGCACAAAGTTGCTTAGTTGTAAGTTCTGTTGCATAATAACCCTCTTCTTTCAAGATGTTAAAATTATAGTTGCAGCTCTTTTATTTTAACTTATAGTAAATCTTTAAGATTAAGTTATATGTTTGATAGTTTTGATTTATTACTGGCCCCTTGAAACATTGATTTTCATATTTCATTGGCTCAAGTAATTATTTAGATTTTTGTTGGCTGTTTTATTGAGAAAGATAGATGGGGACATATTATATTCATTCTATCATATCAAAACAGTTCTTTGATTTGAGGTGATTCAAAGTACATGTATGGGCATTCACTTAGTGGTCCTTGGCATACCTGTCACATTATATTCCCACAAATCTTTGTAGGCTTTCTTTAACTGCCTTATAGCATGTGATGTGGCAGGAGAAAGGTATGAATTAAGTGATCAGTTTTCTCTTCGCAAAGGTTTTAGTCTGGTTTCTTTACTCTTTAAACCGGTTAGGCTTGGGTTTCTCAGAAACTTCTATTGGCTACCTTGAGATGAGGTTGTATAAGAGGAGCTTAACTTTCCAGCAGGCCTCATGCTATTTCTTCAAAAAACAAAGAAACAAAAAATCATTTTTTAATGGATTATAGAAAATGCTAGTTCCTTTAGTGGCAAATTTCTAGAAATACTAGTTTCTTTATTATCATTGTTTTTACTTTTTGCTCCTCGAGATAACTTATTGTTACGTTCAAGAAATTTATATTCAACTGCATATTTGAATATTGCTTTAGTTTTGTTTGTTCTATTTTCACTCAAAAATATATATGTAATGTTTTAAAATTATGTATTAATACATACAAATATAACTTTTAAAACTTGTTGTTTCCCTCTCCATAAGTCACAACTGCTTCATTAATTCCATAAATCTTACTATTTTAAAGGGAGCCATGCTCTATCACACAAGAGTTGAAGCCATGCCCTGTCACATGGAGCCATGCCGTATCACTCAGGAGTTCACTCATCATGGAGCCATGCCCTGTCACATAAAAGTTCACTCATCACAAAGAAAATGTGAGGTTTTTTTTAAATTTTCATTTTGAAATAATTATGGAGTCACATCTAGTTATAAGAAATAATACAGAGAGATCTCATGAGCCCTATACCTAGTTTCCTCCAGTGGCATTATCTTGCAAAATTATAAAGCAATATGATACAAGGATATTGACATTAATATATTTCGCTTATTGAGATTTCCACAGTTTTACCTGTACTCATTTATGTCCATAAATTTACTATTACACAATGTTATCAAATGTGTAGGTTTGTGTACCCACTACCAAAGTCAAGATTCTAAACGTTCCATCACTATAAGGGGCCTTCCTTTGTATTCCCCTTTTATAATCACAGCCACATCTACTCCTCCTTAACCCCTGGCAACCACGGATCTCTTCTGCATTTGGAAAACTGTATCATTTCAGAAATGTTATGTAAATGGAATAATCCAATCTGTAATATTTTGTAATAGTTTCCCTTTTCCCCACTTATAATAATTCCCTTGAAATTCATTGAAATTATTGTAAATATCAATAGTTCATTCCTTTTCATTTCTGAATCAGATGCCATAATATGGATAAACCATACTCAGAAAACATTTTATGTTCAGAATCACATTAATTTACTTTCCATAAGTGCAAAAAAAGTATTTCAATTAGTTTATTTGAGTCACTCCTAGCTCTTATCTCAAAAAAATCATAGTACCTGCCTTGTTTATAAATTGTTAAAATCCATGACTTTTTAAAAACTTTTCTTGAAGTTTAATATAGAAAGGTCTGAACATCAAAAAGTGTACAATTCTGTGAATTTTACCAAAATGAAGTATATGTGTAATCAAGATCAGATCAGTAAATAGAAGATGATGTTTACCCTGGAAGTTTTTATAATATCCTCCTTTTTCACACACCATCTTTCAAGGATGACCACTATCCTTAATTCTAAGAACATTGATGGGTTTTTATAATATTCACAAACTATTTTGAGGAATACATATTTTATATAATTCAATTATACAGTGCATATTCTTTTGTGTTTGGCTTCTTTAGTTCAATGATATATTTGCTGGATTTATCATTATTATTGAATTTAGTTATATTTTGTTCATTCTCATTATTTGTATAAAGCAGGTGACTGTATTCACAATTCTCTATCATTGGTATATTACTTTATACTTGTTCCAACATATGCCTTCATAATTGTTAAAATCTGGGAGTAGGTCTTGATAACTTGGAGTTGAAATCCTCCATCTTCATTCATTTTTTTTTAAGATTGCCATGACTATTTTTGGCCTTTTGTTGCCAAATGAATTTTAGAGTCAACTTTCTAATTTTGCAAAGTAAAATTTAAAATAAAATAAAACTTTTAAAACATGTTTTGATTTTGATGTGGATTGCATTGAACTTGTATAATAATTTAGGAGGCAATAAAGATCTTTATAATATTCCAATACATGAAAATGAACATAAAATCCTCCACTTATTTATATCATATTTAATAATTTTCAATTTCTAGCAATTAGTGTAGCAGTCTTGCCCATTTTTGTTTTTATTTATTTCAAGGTACTCAATGATTATTAATGCTACTGGTAAAGGTATTTTTGTAAATTTTATATTCTATTTGTTTGTTCCCAGTGTTTATAAATATAATTCATTTTTTAATAGTGACTTTGTATCCAGTGACCTTGCTAAATTAGTTTATTAATTTTGATACGTTGTACATTACTTCTGAATTGTCTAAGTTTACAATTGTGTCATTTTTGAGTATTGAGAGTCCTTCTTATGCCATCAATTTGCCTCATTTTTTCCCCATTAAAATGTTGAATAGTCTTGGAGATAGCAGAGATAACAGACAAGCTAATTTTGTTCCAGATTTCAGGGGTAATTATGTAGTATGATATGTGCTGTCGGGTTTTGCATGTGTGTGTATGTGTGTGTCCATGTGTATTAATGCTTGACAGTCTATATCATATTAACAGAGTTTCTTATAATAGATTAAGACTAATTTCCTGTAATTATTTTTCTTATGAATAGGTATTCCTTCTTTCAAATACTTCCTTTCTTGCATTTATCAACATCATATGATTCTGTGTTCAGGTAATACATTGTATTGATTAATTTTCAACTGTTTAAGAAACCCTGCACACATGGAAAAAGCTCACTTGTTTATTATACCCTATCCTTTAAGTTTATTGTTGAATTTGACTTAATAATATTTTGTTTAGATTTTAATCTAGGTCCATGAATGAGATTGATATATAATTTCATTTTTTTACCACATTACACACTAAAACATGCAATGTTCTTGTCAGATTTTCCATTCCTGGTAAAATTCATCTCAAAAAACTTTTAGGAAGACTTTCCTCTGTTTTATTCTTTTGTTTCCTAAAAGAATATGTGCAGTGTGCAGGCTTGTATTTACTTCTCTTGAAAAGGTTTGGAAGAATTCACAGCTGAAACCATTTGTGTCTGAGGTCTTGTTTCTATAAAAATTTTATTTATGAATTTAACTTATGTGAAATGTATACAATCACCGAAAAGCTTTCTTTATTCTTTAATAACTTTCATAAGTAGCATGTTTGGAAGACTTTGTTCATTTTATAAAAGTTCTCAAATTTATTGTCTTCAAGTTGCTTATAATATCCTTTTACTACCACTTTGATATTTGTGGGATCTGCAGTGATGCATAATTTTGCCCTCATATATTATTATGGGACCTATGTCATTTTATTTCTGAAAAGTTTTGCAAAAGTTTTATTACTTTTTCAAAGAAATAACATTTGCTCTGTTAATTTTCTTTATTTTAGTTTTTTCTCTGTTGTACTGATTTCTATTTCTAGATTGAAATAAAAACTTAACTTCTTGCTTTTAGATATTTTTTAATGTATTGCTGGAATTCTTTTCTAAGCTCTCCTTTACCTGTTGCCCTTAAGCTTGGTATGACATTTTTATTATCACATAGTTCAGAATTATTTTATTTTTGTAATTTTTAATTTTGCTATTATTTTAACGTTATTCAGTATTTAACCAATTATTTATATTTGTTCCTTTTGCTCTTTATTTCTTCATCAAAGTAGTTTGAAAAGTATTAATATAAATTGATAGTGTTTTCAAAAATTTTAAGAGTGTATTACATATATGATACCTTAGCCCATCAAAATAACTTCAACGTTTATAACATAAGAGGAAAGACATTCTTTTACATAACTAAAGTATAGGATTAAAGTATAGGATTAAAACAGGAAATTTAATAATGGTAATTACTATTACCTAATTAACAGTCCATAATCAAGTTCCATCAATTGTCTGGACAATGTCCTTTATAGTCTTCATCCCCTAGCTCTACCCTTCCTTAGAGGATAAAATCTAGGATAATGTGCTGAATGAATTTAGTTTTATTTTATTTTTTTAAGGGGCAGGATCTTGCTCTGTTGCCCAAGTTGGAGTGTAGTAGTGCAATCATAGCTCACTGTAACCACTAACTCTTGAGCTCAAGTGATCCTCCCTTTTTAGCTTCCTGTGTAGGTAGGATTACAGGTGCACACCACTATGCCCAGCTAATTTTTATTTTATTTTATTTTTTGTAGAGATGGGGTCTCACTATGTTGCCCAGGCTGCTCTTAAACACCTGGCATCAAATGAGCTATTTTATAGATCTCCCAAAGTGCTGGGATTATAGGCATGAGCCACTGCACCTGGCCTTTCATGTCATTTTATTATTTCATAACCTAAAATAGTTCACCAGCCTTGCATTGTTTTTCATTACTTCATATTTTTGGAAAGCATAGGCTATTTGATCTAAAGGATTTTTTTGAGTTTGTCTTATGATTCCTCATGTTTAATGGCAAGTTATGAATGTTGTTAGAAATACCACAAAAATGATATTGTGTCCTTCTCAGTGCATCAACTCAAGAGGCCCCTGACATCAATTTTGTTAACTGTAGTCACTCAACTATAGTGTTATTGTCTGGGTATGTCTACTGCAAAATTACTACTTTTGCTTTTATAATTTATAAGGAATTTACATGGAAGTGATTTGATTCTAAGAAAATATCCTGTTTCTCGTTAAACTTTTACACAATACTTTTGGCATCCCTTGAGCATACCCATGTTAATTAATTATGAACAAGAGCTGCTAAATGTAATCAAATTCTATCATTCTTTCTATCATCATTTTTACAGCTTTCCCTTTTTCTGTCTCTACAGCTCTATCTTTTGTCTATCTATCCAGTTAGTAGGTAGTTATATCAAAATGTCTCATGAATTCATATTATATTCAGTTGGATTGTAGTCCACTACTATTATCATCTAGTTTGAGGCTAAAATTTTTCTACATGGAAGCCCATTCAAATTGGTGCCTGGGTCTCTTTCACATGCAAGCATCTTTCACTGAGTGCTTGACTTTTCCTGACACACAAAGTCATTCTAGACCCATCCATCCCTCCCCTAGCTTTGGAATCAACATGCAAGGCTTACTTTTTTGTTTCCACTTGGTTAGGCTATGGTATCCAGTTCTTTGATGGATACAGCCTAGATGTTGCTGTGAAGCTATTATTTAGATGTGATTAACATTTATATCAGTAGAGGGAAGCAGATTGTCCTCCATGATATTTTCATGATAAATTTCATTGAATTACTTGAAGGCTATATGAAAAAGGATTGTGATCTTCAAAAGAGGAAGGTATTATGGCTCTCAAGTGCCTTTAAAATGAAGACTGCTACATTACCTCTTCCTGGGTCTCCAATCTGCCAGCCTGCTCCAAAGATTCTCAATTTGCCAGCCCCTACTATCATATGACTCAATTCCTTAAAATAATTTTTTTTTTTTTTTGAGACGGAGTTTTGCCCTTGTTGCTCAGGCTGGAGTGGAATGGCGTGATCTTGGCTCACCGCAACCTCCACCTCCCAGGTTCAAGTAATTCTCCTGCCTCACCCTCCCGAGTAGCTAGGATTACAGGTGCCTGTCACCATGCCCAGCTAATTTTTGTATTTTTAGTAGAGACAGGGTCTTGTCATGTTGGACAGGCTGGTCTTGAACTCCCGACCTCGGTGATCCACCCCACCCACCTCAGCCTCCCAAAATGCTGGGGATTACAGGCATGAGCCACCGTGGCTGGCCAAAATAAATCTCTCTTTCTGTGTACCTATCTATTGACTGATAGATAGATTGATGGTAGATAGACAGATCCTGTTGATTCTATTTCTATAGAGAACTCAATACAAGTAATTTTTCCATGTGGTCCATGTTCCTTTTAGTAAAAAATGGTATCTGAAAATTAAGTCCTGAGTTATAGGTGTGCTCATTGCCATTAAATTTTTTAATGTTTCTAGGCCTTCTCATCTGTGAGAGCTAAAGAAATATAAATATATATTCGTATACAGAGATATATAAACACACACACACATTTCTCTAATTACAATTCAACATTTCAAGGTTCATTATTCTAGGCTCTCCATTTCTATGTATTTAACTTTATTCCCCAACAATAAGAAACCTGGCTTCTAAATATTCTAAATATTCACTCATTTGCTCAATTACAAAATACAGACTGTAGCTACAAAATGGCTGCCCCACTTCAAAATTGCTAACCTATACCACTGAAAACTAAAACCCATTAACTAGAAATAACTACACTTTAACTTTTGTTTACAATGTTTTCATTTCTTTTTTCATTTTTGCTTTAGGCTGTGTGTTAGATTCAAAATACTGTGTTCTAAAGAAACTTAGATAATTTCATTCAGTTTTTTTTACCCTTTATTGTGCTTATGGTCAATTTGTTTTTGTTCTTTATCTTTCCTCATTCATTAAGTGTTCTTTATATATTTCGAATATTAGCTCTTTTTGTGACACATATATTTAATGTTTTGTTAATATTTGTCCCAATATTTAAAATTCCTGAGACCTTTTATGGTGATTTTTGCTGACATGCAACATATGAGTATGTGTGTTTGTGTGTGTGTGTGTGTGTAGTCCTACTTTATTATTTTTTTCAGTATGAGTTTATTGCATCTAAAAATTAAGTCTTAGTGAGAAAATCCTTTCCTATACCCCGGTTATATAAGAATTCAGCTACACTTGTTTATTTCCCAGAAATTATATTTTAAAAAATATTCAGATCTCTTATGTTTTTTCTAGAGTCCATTTATTTTTATCTTTTTTTCTGCTAGCTGTATGGCTGTCTCAGGAACATTTATTGCAAATTTCCTTTGATGGAATCATTTGTAATAGCAGTTTTATTATCTATGGAATTTCTGTATATATCTATTTGTATTTCTGGATTTTATATTTCATTTTACTCTATTTATGTATCAACACTATAATATTTGAATGACAGAGAATTTATGTTTTTATATGATGTATGCTACAGGATTACTCCTATTTGTAGAGTTTTTGATCCATTCTTTTCTAAATTTGTCTTGTATATTTATTTGCCCATATTAAATAGTATCAATATGTCTAGGTTTATAAATAAGCTTGGAGTTATTTTTAATGGAATTGTTACAAATTTATAAAGTAACTTAGAACTCACATTTTTTAAATATTGAGCATCCAAAAAAGTATATCTTTTAATTCTACTTGTGTATCTTTTAGTGTCCTAAAGATTACCTCTTATGTTTTGCAAGTTTTTAAATTTTTTTATTAGTCTTTTTCTTAACTATATTTATGTTTAATTATTTCTATCATAATGATCTTTCCCTACAGTTATGTATTCTAAATGGTTATTTTTGTACAAAACAAGACTATTTATTGTGTGTTTTAATTTTATACCCTGCTATATTAATGCATGCTTTGTTGCTTGAAAAATTGAACATATTTTAATTTTCATGTTTTATCCTATTATCCATGGACTGTTAGAGCTTTTAAAAAACGTCCATGTAGTCTAATATTTTCTAATTATATTATTGCCTTTGAGTTTTAGCTTAATATCATTGTGGTTAGCAATGATTCTTTCTATAATTTCAGTCTTCTTGTAACCGCTCAAGGGGTTCAACTTGCCTGCTGACTAAACAGAGCTGATTTATCAAGAAAGGGAATTGCAATGGAGAAAGAGTAATTCACACAGAGCTGGCTGTGCAGGAGACTGGAGTTTTATTGTTATTCAAATCAGTCTCCCCAAGCACTCAGGGAGCAGAGTTTTTTAGGATAACTGGGTGGGGGGAAGCCAGTGAGCCAGGGAGTGCTGATTGGTCCGAGATGAAATCATAGGGAGTAGAAACTGTCTTCTTCTGCTGAGTCAGTTACTGGGTGGTAGGCCACAAGATCAGATGAACCAGTTTATTGATCTGAGTGGTGCCAACTGATCCATCAAGTGCAGGGCCTTGATGCACTTGATATCTCAAGCACTGATCTTAGGAAGAGTTTAGGGAGGGTCAGAATCTTATATTCTCCAGCTGCATGACTCCTAAATCACAATGATTTAATCCTGTGGCTAACGTTAGCCCTACAAAGGCAATGTAGTCCCCAGACAAGAAGGAGGTCTGCCTTGGGAAAAGGCTATTACCATCTTTGCTTAAACTATAAACTATAAATTAAGTTGCTCCCAACATTAGTTCAGTCTATGCCCAGGAATGAACAAGAACAGCTTGGAAGTTGGAAGCAAAATGGGAGTCAGTTAATTTAGATCTCTTCACTGTCTCAGTCATAATTTTACAAAGGTGGTTTCAATTCCTCCCTTTGGGTTTTATTACTCCTTAGTCTTAAGGTGTAGGCTATGAAGATGTGAAAAGGTCATCAATCATTCTGGCTTCTTCCTACTGACGGAAGATGTAGTGAGAATGGGAGTGAACCCATTGAGAGTGAGAATAGTGGAACAGCTTTCCAACTGTCTGTGTGTACTCATACAGGCTTGGCTGGGCTATCAAGGCTTGCATGGTGAAAATATTAGTACTTACATCTGTAGTTTTAGTACAGTATTTAAGTGAAAAACATGCTATAAGGGAAATAATGAGTCCTAGGATGAAGAGTACAATTCCCAGTTTTAAATGCAAAGATTTGAGAGCATTAATTTGGGGACTTCTAACCCACAAAGAATTTAGAATTTAGTCTAAACTGTAGGAAAAAAAAAAAAAAAAAGCACAGCTAAAAACAGTGTACTATAGTTTTTCTTTGGAAGCACAATTTTTCTCTCTCCAGTTCCCATTTTTTATTAAAAAAAGTTATGATAGAACTGATTTATTTACAAAATAAACTTTAGTCTTATTGTACTTGCCCAATTATTTGCATAAAGTGCAGCAAGAATAATTATTTTTCACATTTAATTGGCTTTGATGGAAGACTGTCCCACAAGGAATCTCAGACAAGACTTTTTAACAGCTGACCCCAGCCACAGGTCTGTACCCTAAAATACCTATGAGTTGGGTAAATTGTGTCCTCTTGAGGTCCCAAGATAACTTGGGGTTCCTGAGCCTGTTAGAAAGTGACATTCTTTATTTACCTCAGGTCAGGAACCTTGTACATGGGCTGTGAAGACAAGATATGAAGTCATATTCTCCAAGACGCTTTAATTGGCTCTAAAAGTTAACTTTGATTCTTTAAAGGAAGCATGCTATTGCAGTCAAAGCTTTGGTAAATAACCAATTTCTCCAATTGTGTCCTGTTACAAAAGAAAACAGATTCTTGTTGCATTTATGCAATTAACTAGACTGCCATAAATTGAAAATACTCATGAATAGTTCCCAAATTCTGGGGAAATCAGGTAGAGAGAACAAACATGCTGCAAAAGTTTTACTTCCCACTGCCCCCCACCCCAGCCCCCACAGGAATATATTTTACTCACTTGTAACAAGTTGCAAATAGCTCTAAAAAGTAAGTTATCTTGATACTGAAAACAAAAGGATTAGCAATGTTTAACAGATCAGCTCTCCATGAAAGTCCCAGAGGTTTCATTTTTTCCTCTATTCCAATAGCACAATTTTTAAAGTTATCTGAGACCTGCACTCAGGGTCCTATATCTGATTATAAACTGCCTTTTGAAAAGGACCAAAGTAAGACAAAATGTATGTGGATGACAAAAGTCTATAGCCACTATTACAGGTACAATTGACTAGGAATTTTGGTTACTTCTGTGGCATACAAGAAGTTTACATAACAATTGCAATAATAAGGTACTCTAAATCATATCACAATTATAAAAGTTTTCCATAATTTTTAGAACACGTACTCATAACATACTTATGCAAACACAGTCCAAAGAAAACCAATCACCATTAATTCACTCTTCTATCTGAAAGTTTTTTCTCTATTCTAATGTCACAGTCTCCAGAGTTATTAATCAGAATCCTGCATTTAAGAGCATCTGTTAAATTTTATAGCTGATTATAAAACCATCTTTTAAAGAGGGGCAAAATAAGATAACAATTTTCTGTGGATGACAAAAACATTTTAGTGCAGCCACAGTTAAAGACATGATTGACAAGGAAATTTGTCACCTCTGTGGCACAGTCAGTTAACATAATACTTCTAATTATTACTGATAACATATATTAAGTCATATCAGAATTATAGGAGTTTTACATAATTTCAGAACATAATACATTTACACACATATAGCTCAAAGAAATAATACATTTACACACATATAGCTCAAAGACAGATAATACATTTACACACATATAGCTCAAAGAAAGCCTAACACCATTTCATATTTGACAATGTTTCCTCTACAATTTGTATATGAAATAAGCCAAATGTCATTTTTGAACATTAGAGGACCTAATACCTAAAATATTAGGCTAGAAAGAGACATAATTTATAATTTGATTTTGGAAAGTTTGTCAAATATCAGTTTTAAACATTGGATATTACAAAATAAAATCCCATCAGTATGATTTTAATGTTTTAACCTATGGAAAAAAAAGTAAATAATTTCTTTTAAATCTTAGCCACCTTGTTTATACCCACAGAATTTGTATTATAAGATTAACACTTTACAAACTCTTTTTCACTTTGTTTAAGCCTTCAGTTTTGTCCTGTTACTCTTTTAGGTTAAGACAAACTTTAAAACTTTCTGAACTAGACGAAATTACATTCCCTTTAACAAAAGCCATATTCCTATGCCTTCTTATAATCTTTTACCAAAACCACATTCACTACACAACTTATATGTAAACCTGTTTCTCCAGTAATCTCAATTTCATGTTACAATGTTAACCCTTAGCAACTTTTATTTTTAATGAAAAGTCAGGTAAGTGATTTTAATTATATACTAGGAATATAATTAAATATAGAACATCAGATAAGGTTCTAAATATAGAACATCAGATAAGGTCTGACTCTTTTCAGCATTTAGGGGCATGGCTTTCCACATGTTCCCAAGCCTCATCTATAATCTAATGCTCCAAAGTAAGTAAATTGAACAATTTTCAAAAGTCAAGGAAACAGTTTAACCTTAAAGCATTTAGCAAATCTGATATCTCACATTAATTTAGACCAAATGTCTACATTTTCAGGACATTTATTTTACCAATAATCTTTAAAACTGTTTTTATTTCCAAAACATTACTAAAGTCATGTGAACAAAAAAGGTACTAAAGTTTCTATTTTTCTGAACAAAATATTTGATTTAAGTGCTTATTTTTCTAAGCCAATTAATCAGAGCTTTTTATATATAAACATCATACACACAACACATTTAAATGCAGACAGACAGAAGATTCAGCACTTGTAAGATTTTTCATTTGCCAGTTTCTTAACTGGATTACTGGCTTCAGTGTGGAGCTCTTGGAAGAACAGGGCCAGGAAAGCTTGCATTTCTGGGACCTAATCACAGCCAAAAGCAGAAACAGATCCCCAAAATTAAGGGTGCCATTTTATACTGGATCCTGGATCCCCAAAAAGTGGGAAATACTTCAGGAGAAGACAGAGCAGTGCTCTTACCAACTGTGCATTTCATTGCAAGGCCACCCAAAGCCTATCACGCAATGGTGTAATTAGACCATCCCCCATGGGAGCCTCATCTGTCAGTGGGAGTGGGGATGTTTCCATATCTTTCAGGTGGCCAAGAGCATGCTTCTGTGATCCAAGTGTGCAAAGAGTCAAGTATTCCTCCATAACTATTATTAGCCTTCCCCTAAAGTACATTTCCTACCTAGTTATTACACACCAAAGCTCTCTCATAGTGAGAAGTAATTTCTGATACCCCTGAAACTCAAAATTGTTAGATAACACAATGCAAAACAGAACAGAGCCTTTGACTTTAAGAGGGATCTATATGCTTTTAATTTCTGGAGTTTCATGAGGAAAACAGTGTTTTTCCAAGACACGGTCTGTGGCACCTCCTGTTTTTCCCAAGGAATCCCCAGCTGCCAGAAGTTATCTTAGGGCCTCTTACATGTGTGTTAAGGTTGGCTAGAAAAAAATGGAGAAAAACAATTCAGTTAACTGAGAAGAAAAAAACTTCCCAGAAAAAATGAGATTGAAAAAGAGAAAAACATAAAGAAATATACCTATAGCTTATCTACTTTAATTAAGCTGACTTTCAACCATAGCACTCCTTAAAAAAGAATCCTTTTAAATTTTGTATTA
Organism: Pongo pygmaeus; assembly: GCF_028885625.2. Classification (NCBI taxonomy): domain Eukaryota; kingdom Metazoa; phylum Chordata; class Mammalia; order Primates; family Hominidae; genus Pongo; species Pongo pygmaeus. The sequence continues at coordinate 11,365,396 of NC_085930.1, read as the reverse complement.
CCCGACTTTAGCCACACCAAGAGACCAATATTTTTGGCTTTTGAATTCTACCACGGGTAACTTCCCACATGAAGTTAATCAGTCTTAACTAAGGTTATAATTTAACCATGGACACATAGGTATCTCAAAGAGATAGATAAGCAGTTTCCTTTTTTTCAAGATTTAAAATCTCCCCTAGGGTAGGGTAGAGAAAGGGAAATTCAAGACAGGAAATCGGAAGCTATCCATGGGGGGAAGAAAACTTCAATAAATGGCAAAGTTACATAAATAAAAAAACAGAAAGGAATCTCCAGAAGCCAAGAATAGAACCCAGGTAGCCGTTGTCAAAAGGCAAATCTTCAGCTTCTGAGGTACAGCATTAAGCAGTTTCTATTTCTCTTCCCAGAAGGAACCTAGAGAAGCCAACATCAAGCTTGCAAAGGCTTTTAACTGCTAAAGAATTTTTGAGACAGAGTTTTGCTGTTGTTGCCCAGGCTGGAGTGCCATGGCATAATCTTGGCTCACTGCAACCTCTGCCTCCTGGGTTCAAGTGATTTTCCTGCCTCAGTCTCCCAAGTAGCTGAGATTACAGGCATCTGCCACCACTCCAGGCTAATTTTGTATTTTTAGTAAAGATTGGGTTTCACCATGTTGGTCAGGCTGGTCTCAAACTCTTGACCTCAGGTGATCTGCCTTCCTCAGCTTCCCAAAGTGCGAGGATTACAGATGTGAGCCACCATGCCCCGACCTTAAGAAAATTTTTAGGGCTAACTGTGACATGAATCCCCAGGTTCCTGTCTTCTAGATGGTAGAAACCAAGAGAAAGCATCCCCACATAGTCACAAGGTTATGCTCTTAAGGACACAAAACAAGACTGAGAAATTTATTCTGGTATTGGTTTCAGGGACCGGCAGCAATATTTACAACTGACCAGCCTGTCAGGCTTGCTTGAAAAGCAGGATTTTAGGGGTCCTAAACCCACATTCTATCATGTGATACTCCTTTCTCCATTATACAACACAGAAAGACAAATTCTTAGCACAAAGGGCACGTGATTTGCTACTGCCTAAGACTAGTCTTAAAAATCCTTTCTCTATTAATCAAACCCTTGCAGAGAGACAGTGGCATTTACTGTTTATCCAGGCAGAGAAAGAGAGAGAGACCAGAAACTTGGCTGGTAAGAATGTCTTACCCTTTTTGCCAGCATACCAGGTTTCTGGGCTCCCTTTCTCTGCAGCTTCCAGAAGAACGGAGAGGTTTCTGATGACCCTGCCTACTGAGCCAAAGCTGTGGGATTCAAGTCACTTTACAAGAGAAAATCACCTTTTCTTGTTTTATGGAACCATATGCAAGATGCTTAACTTGCAAGATTCTGCCCAACAGGCTGCATGGGGAACTGAATAAACATTTTCCATCCCAGGAAAATACACATAACAAAAGAAACATTCGTTACATTGTTCAGCACCCAGTATCAACCCAGCAAAGCTGAAACTTTCCCATTGTTCCCTGTAGTCTTTGATCCACTCCATGTGGGGAGGGACAACCTTCGAACAGTAATTCATAATGAGGTCTCTGAGCAAGGCAAAGAGGAGAGTGTCACCCTGAGAGTCAGGCCTGTTGAGCCTTCTTTAGGGGTCACTGAATGTGATCAGACAAATAAGGAGGGTTTTCTGAGTTAGGCCTGCTGGACTTCCATCAGCAACCCCTTCTGAGATCCTTTCCAAATATACAAACACACCTGAAGACAAAGCAGACAGAAGGCCTTCCAAATCAGATTCCTAACCAAGAACTCCAAGAGTATCCCTTCCAAACTATCCTCCTATTTGTCATCTGAGAAACCTCCTTGAAATCTTCCTGATTGAGAAGACTCCCAAACCAAGACTCTTCCTATTAGTTAGAAAACGCCAATCAAAACCCACAGGAGCTGAACAGACACACTGCAGTGGGGCTACAGACACAGGGACCCCATGTTGGAGCTTCAAACAGACACTCTGCAATAAGGCTACAGACACCACACCATAGGGGTACAGAAACAGCTGGGAAAAGAAAGGAGGTGTTGGCAGCCCCTAGGATACTCACAAATCCAGACATGCTACTGGGCTACAGTGGGGCTACAGATAGACACCCTGTGATAAGGATACAATTAAGGGATATCTCCTCATGACTATTTCTCCATTGCAATTAAATCCATGAGCTTTGGGTCAGCAGTGCCCCACCAGTAGAGAGAGTACCAGAGTCAGCCCTAAGTCCAAGAGAACTAGTCAGCCACTTGGGCTGGCCTCTGGATCCATCGTTAAAAGAGGGGCACTGAACCACAGGCAGGTAGCTACAAAGACAATCCTGGATGAGCCCCTAAATTTGTAACCGTCCAAGGACCTTGCCTGCTGCCTAAACAGAGCTGATTCATCAAGACAGGGGAATTGCAATAGATAAAGAGTAACTCACGCAGAGCTGGCTGTGTGGGAGACTGGAGTTTTATTGTTACTTAAATCAGTCTCCCTGAGCATTCAGGGAGCAGGGTTTTTAAGGGTAACTTGGTGGGTAGGGGGAAGCCAGTGGGCCAGGGGTGCTGATTTGTCCAAGATGAAATTATAGGGAGTCGAAACTGTGTTCTTGAGCTGAATCAGTTCCTGGGTGGGGGGACCACAAGATCAGATGAGCCAGTTTATTGATCTGGGTGGTGCCAGCTGATCCATCAAGTGGAGGATCTGTAAAATATCTCAAGCACTGATCTTAGGAGCAATTTAAGGAGGGTCTGATTCTTGTAGCCTCCAGCTGCATGACTCCTAAATCATAATTTTTAATCTTGTAGCTAATGTTAGTCCTGCAAAGGCAATCTAGTCCCCAGGCAAAGAGTAGGTCTGCTTTGGGAAAGGGCTGCTACTGTCTTTGTTTAAACTATAAACTATGTTTCTCCCAAAGGTAGTTCTGCCTGCACCCAGGAATGAATAAGGACAACTTGGAGGTTAGAAGCAAGATAGAGTTAGTTAAGTTAGAGCACTTTAACTGTCTCAGTCATAATTTTGCAAAGGCGGTTTCATTCTGACAGATAGGTCTGAACTAATAGAAGGAGACACAGATTAAATTAAATTTTAGATAAACATTTTAATTTAAATCAGATGGGAAATTTAATAACTGAAAAAGAAAACTATCTGAATGCCCAATGGTAAATATTAAAGTTGTGAATTTGCATAAGGTATTGTCAAGGTGAATACAATTGCTAGGAAGTCATTTAAAAAATTTAAAGCTTTGTGCCATAATGAATACACTTTACTGAATTTAGCACTTTCAATGGACATTCTATCATCATGTCTATAGTTCTTAAGCATTGAAAAGGAGGTGGTTTGAGGAATGACAGTTCTGAGAAGGAGAGTACTGATACTGAGCCAAGAAGTTCAACTATCCAATCTGAAATTTCTGTAATGAAATAGAAAAATCAGGTCTCATTTGAGAGAAAGAAACCCATAATGTCCAGCTATGATGAGTCAACAAGCTGAAAAGTAGCATCATAAGGGTTGCTATGAGTCTTAATAAGCAGTGACCCCTCATGCATAACGACTGAACATGGCTACATTTCCACCTCTTAATGAGAATACTGACTTTCTGCCCTCACACTGTGTATGCTGTGACTACAACAACAAGACTAACCCAAATTCCATTATTCATTCTAGAAAGTAACCACATTGTCTGACTAAGAACAGATTTGTTAATGTGGCAGGGATTTGCCATCGCAATAAAATCCTCCTATTAATGACTGTTGCTAAGATATCTACTTATCAGATCTGAATATAAATTGATAATTCTTGCTTTTAAGGTCAGATCTATTTTTATGTATTATGTTGAATGGCAGATTATATTGAAGACCTTAGGTTACTAGGATATATTTTAAAGGTAGTAGCTGGCTATTAAAATACACTTGGTCAGGGTTAATAGTGAGTCATTTTTAAGGAAGTTTTATTTGGAATAGAGGAATCAGAATGGATAAACCAATTATTAAGGTTTTATAATTATCTTTGGTAATTGATAATTATTTTTATCTTCATGGTAAGATAATCATACAATGTGAGGTATAAATTATTGTGTTTTTATAAAGAATTTGGCATTTAAAGTGAGAGAAATTTTATATTTTAGATGATTGCAGATCACGGATCTAAACGACCATGGAGTAGCAGAATATACTATCCCAAAATATGCCACTTTGGCATAAAGACTATTATGAGCTGAAGACAATTCAGAAAAACACATCCCAGGACTCTGCCCTGCCCTTAGTTCGCTAAAAGTAGCACATAAATTTGTGAGGATTTCCCTGTCTCTACTTCCTGCCCTTCAACAGGAAGGGCAGATGTCAATCACTGGAGATAATTCTAGACCTTAGCCTAGAGAGGCACCAGAGGAATCTACATAACAAACTTGACTCACTAGGCCTTATCTTCCACATTTCTTCCACATAGTTACCTTTCTACCATTTACCCTCCTTGAAAACTCAAAAATTATTTTCCTTTATCATGTCACTTCTCTAAAAATGTATTCTTCTTTTGTTAAGATGTTAGATAAGCCCAAATTCTAACCATCCACTAGAGCTACTCATCTCTGAGTGCTCCTATGTGTAAACCAATTAGTGAACTTCTGCTTGTTTATCTGTCCTCTGTTAGTTTAATTTACAAGGCCACACCTGGAAACTCAAATGGGTAAAGAAAAAAGACAGTTTTTTTCCTCCTCACTCCACCTAGTTGATTCAAATTGAAAAAACCACTTGACTATTCTGACCATGTTGTTTTACTAGTAATATGGAAAAAATAAAATCTCCCTTAACTATTTCCCATGGCTATTGTGAGGACAAATTAAAATGGTCATTATAAAAGGTCTTAGAAAATAAACTTCTAATAAAAATTGGATGCTATTTTAATTAGTTGTAAATGTTAATGAGCTCTCATAACTGTCTAAAATGAATATTACTTTCCTTTTAAAATGCCAAGGTTTTTTAAATTTTTCAGTCCTCCTTTACATTTTTCCATATTTCCAAATGAATATATGGATAATTATTTTTTATTACATATATAAATTATATACACATAAACATATATATTTTTTCTCTGATATATGAGTTAACTTTTATCTGTAAATAAACACTTTTCCAACATAATTGTTTGTTTCTGGGTATATTATTTAGTTTAGATTTGTTTTCTTCCTCATGTCCATCCGAATAACCAAGTATTGTAATGTAAGCTGATTAAAAAGATCATGGCTGCACCATATCTAAGCTACAGATTGAAATAAATTATAGCTTTTAAGATTCAGCAAACCTGCTTGTAGCATTTACATTCATTGTGTTAAGTAAAATCTTCCATTAAGGTCATTAATCAAGGTGGATGATATATTGTTACACCCTCGCTCCTTTGACATATGAAAGATTTCACATCCAATTAGTTGCCAAAGATTATGTCCATTTCAGGAGGTCTAGGTTTCTGTCCTTCAATTGCTAACAGATGTTATGACTTTGGGGAAGCCTGCCACTTTGGAATTATTTTCTTTCAGATGAAATAAGGGAATCAGGAATAGATTACACTTCTAAGCCATTCTAATGTTAATAGTTCATGACATTGTGGAACATTGACTGTTTGGGATTCAAATCCTTACCTTAGACCTCGATACTCGGAGGAACATAGAGAATGCCTGCAATCTTTCTTAGAGGGTCATTTAATTTTAAATGACTCAACATGTACACAGTTACAGAGCCCTCTACCATTATACCCTCAAAAAAGAGGAAATGCAAAAATCATGATAAAACTTAAGAACTAGAGCCCTTTTTTTGAGGGGAACAATATAGCTTTCAGAAAGGGATAATGAGAGAGCACAGGTAAAAAATGAGAAAAGCATCCATCCATTTCATATAACTCTTTGCCAACTACTACTGGCACACATTTAAAATTCATTGTCTACTAGAAAAGGCTATAGAAATCAATGTTTAACTTGAAGAGAATTACAGAAAAGATTGATTGCACCTAAAAGTTTATTCAAGTCATTTCTGATAGCATGCTAAATTTTTCATATAATGTGACTTCTTTTCTTCATTTCCATGGACTTTGTTTTTCCCAATCTAGGGCTGTGCAAAGTTGTCTTATTCATATAAGCCTTGTGAAACATGGGAAATGTATGATTAACTTTATAAATGTATTACGTTGTCCTCAAATAGAAAGGTGTTGCCAGCGGAGGTGTTAATATGTTTATGAGCATGTATTAGTGTTCTTTGTGGGAGAAAGAGTGACGTAATGATCTGTAGTGGGCAGTGATGTGGTAGCTGCTGGGTGCTTGCAATGCATGCAGTTACAGAATATTAACCTGAATAGGTGTCCTAAACAATGGTTTTCAATCCAAATCCAATCAAGTTAAAATAAAAGAGTCATCAGATGGAAAGCAAAAGGGTCAGGAGTTAGGAGAAAAAGTATTAACACACACACGAACACGTGCATACACACGTGCACACGCACACACACGCGTGCGCGCGCACACACACACTCACAGAGGATAAGAAGGAATTTAAGATAGTCTCTTTAGGTTTTATGGTACATGTGCGCAATGTGCAGGTAAGTTACATATGTATACATGTGCCATGCTGGTGCGCTGCACCCACCAACTCGTCATCTAGCATTAGGTATATCTCCCAATGCTATCCCTCCCCGTACCATAAAACCTAAAGTATAATAATAATAATAATAATAATAATAAAAGAAAAAAAAAAAAAAAAGAGAAGATTCACATGAAGGACAATATAGAAAGATTATATTATTGTAATATGTAATAAATAATTGACAATAAATGAAAAAAAAAAAAAAAAAAAAAAAAGATAGTCTCTTGATTCCAGGGCAATAAAGTAATATATGTTTTTCATTTGGGTGCTTCTGGCCACTCAAAAATCCTCTGAGAGCTCAAGATTACAGACTTGGAGAAACTAAAAATAAATTTATATAGAAAAAAATTAAATCCAAAATAAAATCTGTGGTTTTCTTGTTAATTTTTGGTAAATAATTACTGTAAAAAATTAAAATAGTCATCTGTTTTTCATGTCACAGTATAGGGACAATGCTATTTTAAAAAGCCAGAATATATTCACACCAAGAAAAAAAAAATCTATGTATCTTCAGATACAGTGCATGTTCAACACAGAACAATAAATTAAAGAGAAAAATATCTTAAAAAGTATACAAACATTTTCCAAAATGATTGTAGAATGTTATATTTTCACTTTTTTAACAATTGTTTCAAACTTTAATTTAAAATTTGAAATTCTATTAGTTTATTATTTCTATTTGCAAACTCATTATAAACCAGCATGAAAAAACTTGCCTTTCAAAAACAAGAATGTTAACTAGGTCTTATGAATTCTTCATGAGATAAATTTAATGCAATTATTTTTAGAATTACTACTTAATAAATAAATACATTTCACTAAATGGGATTTTCTAAGGTGACAGTATAACAAAACCACAAGCTTGCAAGTTTCTATTTAACAAATATTTTTACATGGCTGTAATATTTAAAACTGAATTCTACATTTTCTTTCATTAATAAGTTTGAACTCTTATAGTGTCTGCTTTCCAGAATTGCATTCGTCTAATTAGCTAACTCTTACTCTTTTAAGCATTGACTCAAATGATAAAAAAATTGTAAATACATAGGAACAAGTATATGCATATCCATAAGGCGAAAAAACAGAATTAATTTAAGATACTAATCTATACATTTACAGCATTCAGTATATAAAATTGGATCTCATGATCCATTGTGTTCTTTTTGTGAAAACTTGACATACAAAAAAATTCTAGTTATTAATATTCCATGTGTAAAATATATGCATAATATTTGCTAAAGTATTTTCTATATCTCTCTTTCCCTCTCATTCTAGCTCTCTTAGAACAAAAACAAAGACAGAAAAACACTAGAATATCTATACTTCCTACCTTGAATTATCTGGTAGTCCAGAATATATTTTGCAGTTTAGATTCTAATATTGTTTATTTTTGATAACATACTTTTATTTTTAACATTGATTTTAAGGATGTAAAAGGTCCAGGCACTGTGGCTCACAGCTGTAATCCCTGCCCTTTGGATGGCCGAGATGGGTTGATCACTTGAGGTCAGGCATTCGAGACCAGCCTGACCAACATGGTGAAACCCTGTTTGTACTAAAAAATACAAAAAGTAGCCAGGTGTGGTGTTGCACGCCTGTGATCCCAGCTACTCGAGAGGCTGAAGCAGGAGAATCACTTGAACCTGGGAGGCAGAGGTTGCAGCGAAGCAAGATCGCACCACTGCATTCCAGCTTGGGCAACAGAGGGTGACCCTGTCTCAAAAAAAGAAAAAAAAAAAAAAAAAAAAGAACCCAAGCTTGTTAATGGAAAATATGAGTTCCTAGCTTCCTAGCATGGGTTTTATACAAGAATTCAAGATTCATTTACAAAGTACCAAAGCATGTTTGAGCACAGGGGACACTTCAGTGTAGTAAAACATGGCAATCTACTATTTCACATTTGGGACCAAATATTTTTTGTTTCTGTGTGTTTTCTAATGCTGTCTCATAGACTTGACTAATTTTTGCTCTGCATTTCCCCATTATCCAAAGAATTTCTCAAAGCTTCTGTTAGTCCCTCAAATAAAAACAGTTCTTTCTCTGAAATTTCATAGCGTTATTTCTGTCCCTGTGCTTCTTTGAAGACATTTTTATTTCCTTCTTGTATTAATCTGTTTATATTCCCCTCTTATGCAGCTCTAATGTGTATTGGAGATGTGAATAGTTGATTGAGTTTTTTTATATTGATAGTAACCAAATGAGTATTTTATATATAGCAGGGGTCCAAAATTTGTGTTGGTAAATAAATAAATTAACATCTGGAGGTTTTATGTTTGTTATTACTTGAAGGCACAAAGAGAGAATAAGGGGTGTTTTCATAATAGTTTATTAGAAATAAAATTCTACACATTGTATAAATAAGATGTCTCAGTATTAAAGAGTAGAGATATTTACTTGTCCCTCAATTCATGGTTATTTCAAATGATTTTTGTTGGAATTTAAATGTTATATAACATTACTTCCCATATTGTCTTCATTGTTTTGTAACAACAGAATCAGTTTTAGTATTATAAATAATAACTTCAAAGAAATAAATGACACGTCATCTACTTAACGATAGTTGAATCTGTTTTCTTGAGTTTTCCTTGTGTTTGACATAGCAGACCCACAAAATATACCTTTTTTAAAAGAATACATGTCTTGGTCGGGTGAGGAGGCTCACACCTGTAATCTCAGCACTTTGGGAGGCCGAGGCAGGCATATCACCTGAGGTCAGGAGTCTGAGACCAGCCTAACAAACATAGTGAAACTCTGTCTCTACTAAAAATACAAAATTAGCTAGGCATGGTGGCACATGCCTGTAGTCCCAGCTACTCGGGAGGCTGAGGCAGGAGAATTGCTTGAACCCAGGAGGCAAGATTGCGCCATTGCACTTCAGGCTGGGCAACAAGAGTGAAACTCGATCTCAAAAAAAAAAAAAAAGAATAAATGTCTTTAACACTGAAATTGTGCATGTGATACTAATGAGATTATTTCTAAATAATTGAAGAATTTAATAATTGCAATTTAAATCAAAATGTACACCATTGGGTGTATGATGTTACTACCCCTAAAAGTAGGATTTAAAATATTTGAATCGTCATGTGGCTCGCACAACGTGAAACCCAAACAATCCCATGGAAATTTGTTGATCAAATAATCATGGATTTTATTCAAATTCCCAATTTTAAACATTTGTCTGATGTAAGAGCAAATGTTCTGACGTTTGAAAAATAAAAATAATTTTTATCCATAAATTAACTTGTGTCTATAGCATCAACCACGTGTTAATCTTAAGCCAAATGTATTGCATCATGAAACTTGAAATAGTCAGCAGCAGAAAACTGTAATATTTGCAACTCTCCCAACCAGTAACCATGTGGAGCCTGTACAATTGTACCGCTAGTACAAACGCGGTACTTTTCTGAATATCTGAATTGTGGTTTCATTACTTAAGTTGACAACCTAACTTGAAACTCATGTTTTTTTTTCTTTATTGGTTTATTGATCTGTATAAAATAAATATGAAGGCAAGAGTAAAAAACAGCAACATGAATAATAGATAGTACAATATTGGCAAGAAAGGCTAAAATTTGTGATCTTTGACCATTGTTCCACTAAACATACTTACCTACCTTGTTATGATACTTAACAAGTTACTGCTAAATTAAATTTACCCTATTATTGGAATATTGTTGGGTGAATGTCAGTTCTATCTAACCTTTCTATTTTATTTCTAATACAAAGAAGAAACAAATTAATAGCTCCTATTTGTATCACCTATCTAATAAGCATTTTATAAAACACATTTCTCTATGTGAAAAAATAGTAATTGATCATCTCTTATTCATAGATATGAGTTAAATAAAATATAGCATAAGGTTAATTTGTAATCTTGCTTAACTAGTTAACAACTAAACCAGAATGAGGGAGAAAGAAAGACAGACATATCACTTTTAACAATGCAAAATTTGTCAATTTAATTTGAAAAAAAATCAAATAGTTTATTCTACCTCTAAATTAGAAAATATAGTTGTATTTCTCTCAGTATAAAGTTATTTCCTGTCAATTATTTTTATTTATTATGTAATTTTTTATGCATTTGTAAAGCTTTGGAAATCTTTTCCTAAAATAATAACATTATAAGTTATACTGAAACTCATGCTAATATATTTGAGTACTCTCTGTTGCTTAAAATAATCATTTGAACATGTGGGTCATGTATGCAAAAACAAACAACTCACGCAAAATGAAGATCCTTTAAAAATACATCACAAAAATAATTGTCTCTCTCCCTTTTTTTAAATGAAGACAAGGTCTGCTTTTGTTGGCCAGGCTGGTCTTGAACTCCTGGGACTCAAGCTATCCTCCACCTTGGCCTTCCAAAGTTCTGGTATTACAGGCATGAGCCATGGTGCCCAGCCCATGGAAGAAATTTTATTGGCTTCATTTCCTCTCCAAATACTAATATCATTCAAGATATTTTAAGAAGTTATTTGCCATGACTCCATTCTGTCTACTCCGTTTAAACACATCAACATGGTACTTTTATTTTCTCTTTTTCTGGCTTACCTATTTAACTATCTTGGCAGTTTGATATGGATTTTATATCTCCAAGTATCAAACACACCAATAATATCCTTGTTCTGTTTTTCTGGTTGCTGTTTTTAAAATGTTTAATATGTTAAATATAAGGATACCTTCTATTTACTCTATGTAAGTTTCATACTAGTAATTTAATGTTTACTTTAGTAACTTTTGTTTAATGTATATTATATACAGTAGTGCCACCTCATCTGTTTGGAATACATTCCAAAATCCCCAGTAGAAGCCTGAAATGAGGATAGTACTGAAATCTAAACAAATGCTCCCTGAATTAAGTATGGTTGAAATTATGATTTTTTGACTTTATGATGGCCTTATCAGGGTATTTTTGACTAATGATATTTTTGATTTATAATAAATTTGTTGGGATTATAATTTGAGGAGCCCCATCATAATTTGAGGAGCATACGTATAAACCATGTTTTTCCTTATAGATGCATGCCTGTGATAAGGTCTAATTCATAAATTAGGTAGAATAACAATAAAATAGGATAGTTATAACAATATTCTGTAATAAAATGTATGTGAATGTAGTCCCTCTTTCTCACTGTCTCCAAATATCTTGTTGTACCAAGACAGCTAGTAAGTGACTAAAAGGTGGGTAGTGTATACAGCATAGGTAGGCTGGACAAAGGGATGATTCACATCCAGTAGAGGATGGCGCAGGGTGCACCAGATTTAATCATACTACTCAGGATGATGTGTAATTTAAAACTTATGAAGTGTTTATTTCCGGAATTTTCCATTTGGGTTAACACTATGTATTTAGGAATATTTCCTCATCTATAAAACATTTTTTATTAAGTAGAGATTAGTTTACCTCAAATGGAGACCAATTGTTTTTAGAATCTTGAAAATGTATGCATTATGGGAAAAAATACCATAAACTAGATTTTTTAAAAGGGCAAATAGTAGATAACTTTGGTCTAGAATATTTGGTAAAATTATATATTGTAAATTATATATTTGCTATTTGGACTGCACTCTGATGAGTTATGGAGAGTCTGTCCATGCTTCTTTTGTGATGAAATGTGATGCATTTGGATGGAGCACTACTCAGAGGACATACTAGAATTTATTAAAATGTAGGACTGGATTCTCAAAATGAAATATTACATAAAAGAAAATATCCTTATTTAATATGGCTAGAATCCCTCTTCCAACTCTGCAATATTTATATTATAAACTGGAAGACTATATTTTATTTACTAATTACTCAGATATACATTCCATTTTTTCGAAATAAAATTTAAAACTTTGGGGGTCTTTGGGCCTATAAATATTTAATTCAAAAATTTGATTAATTCATTAACTAATATAGTATTGAGAAAAAATTCAGATTATTTTCTCTCTGCTTCCTGGGTTCAAGCAATTCTTCTGCTTCAGCCTCCAGAGTAGCTGGGACTACAGGCACCCACCATCACACCCAACTAATTGTTTTTGTATTTTTACTAGAGACGGGCTTTCATAACATTGGCCAGGCTGGTCTCAAACTCCTAACCTCAGGTGATCCGCCCGCCTCAGCCTCCCAAAGTCTTGGGATTACAGGTGTTAGCTACCACTCCCTGCCATCGATGTAGGTAATTTTTCATGGCAAAATGTTTATATGATTCTAACTAATGAGTAGTGTATTAACTAGTGTACTATATTGGAATGTAAACATTTACCATTATTTTCCCAGGACATAGCGTAGAGCAAGTGACATTGATGGCAAAAATTAATTTTAAGTAATTATATAATATACAAAATGATAATAATCTTAAAATAATATGTGATTGAGACCTGTTGTATGGGCCTATGTGTTTTCTTATCAGAATACTTTCATACCATAGAGTAAAAATGGCACTTGTGTGTTTGATTCTAGTAAAAATTAAACAGGGAGAGAACACCCATGATTAGTTTAAATGACCCTCAACCAGTAAAATGATATTACCAAGTCATTTGAAAGGTCATCAAAACTGTAAAAATAAGTAATTAAATAAGTAAATAAGTAATAATTTCACAGACACCCATACTTTTTGGGAAGAGATAGAGAGACAGAAATAAAATTGGTCATTAAAGCTTCTTTTGCAAACAATGTTACACTCTAAGACAATATAAAGAAATACCAGAGCAAAGTCATTTTATAAATAGTAATGTTAATTATTCAAATGTATTTGCTATAGTTATAGTTTATTCATTTATTTTATAAGGAACTCCATTACTCTCTTTATACTTACATGATTTACTTCATCCTGAGCATGAAAAATCTGTTGTCCTACTTACCAGGCTAAAGAAAGTCATCCATGATTTGCGGGTCGAAAAGAGGGAGGTTTATTATTATCTGTTGCTCAAGCACTTTCACCTCCCTTGGCACTTGATTCATTAGATACTTGTATGGCCTTGGAAATTACTTTCAAACCTCTCAAAGTTAATTGAGCTCAGGACTGAGGTTCAAAGCATCTGTACTTTTCTCCTTTACTGAAATAAAATATAAATCAGTGAACCAAGTAGTCTCCTATATTGCCAATAAGCTTTGAAATTAGCTATAAAATTGTCACATTATATATTAAGATAGAATTATATTTTAGTTGATTGAAAAATGCATTTTTCTTCAACCAGTGTGGGATGATTTAAACTATTTTTCCTTTTCTCTATGTTACAGCATTTAATTTTGAATTAGTTTTCATATCCTGGCCAGAACCAAACTAACGAACTAAGCTAAATATAAAAATTAACGTACATAGAAAGAGGAACCTAAGGAAAATATGAGAGGGACATGAATACTTTTAATGTCCCCAAGCACATTTCTGAAAAATGTTTTATTCTTAGACTGCCCTACTCAGTTGTTTCTAAATAAAAACCTGATTGACATTCAGACGTCTTCCAGTTATGATGAAGTCATAAGATATATGAATACACACACACACACACACACACACACAGACACACACACACACAGAGATATTGGAAGGCAGATATTTTCAGATACTGCACATCTGAGAAATAATCATCCCAGAGAGAAGGAACAAGAATGAGGCAATCCATACAGAAGCCCCAACTTGCTGCTTGGGGAGTATCTGGGTTGTGATGTAGAGAAAGGATATTCAAACAGAAACAAGCAGTCTCTAGGTAGAAGAAGCAGAGTTCAGAGTTTGTGGAGGCAAACATGGGTAAAATTCTAGGGAAGATTGCTAGAGAAAAGAGGACTGAACATAGCCGGCAGGACTCCAGATATCTGAGAACAGTTGTTTTCTAGTCTTCATTTGAGCACAGATCAGGACACTTGTGAGAAAAAATGTCCAAAGACACTGAAAGACCACCAGAAATGTCTGGTTATCACTCTCCAGGAGCACACAGACCTGGGGCTAGCTCGTGATCCCACAAGCGAGAGAGGAAACACTTAAAGAGTAGAAATTCCTATGTGCTTTAAAATTAAGGAAATATCAAGAGCAATTCTATGCCAGTATCTTTGACAACTTCAATGAAATGGACAATTGTTTTGAAAGGCTTAAATACAGAAGCTTAATTAAAAATAACAAGAATAGTCCTACATCTCTGAAGACATTGAACTTTTGCTTAAAAAAAAGTCCCACAAAGAAAAATGCAAGCCCAGGTGGCTTTCCAAGCAAATTCTACCAAACATTAAAGGATGAATGAATGTCAATTTTATACAAACTCTTTCAGAATATAAAAGAGAAGGAAGAACTTCCTCATTTATAAGACCAGCATTACCCTGCTACCATAGCTAGACAGACATACAAAAATAAAACTATACACAAATATCTCTTATAAATATAGACATGGAAAGCCTTAACATTTTAGCTGATAAATTCAAGAATAAATAAGAAGCATAATAATAGCATAACCAATAGGATTCATCCCAGAAATAAAATTGTTTCAGCATTTAAAAACCAAAAATCAGTAATTGGCCATACTAGCAATATAAACAAGAAAAAAAAGTATATAATCATCTTGAATAGAAACAGAGGAACCAGTTGATAAAATTCAATATCCATTCAGGAAAGAAGAAAAACTAAGAGTGGAAGAAAACCTCATTTTCAAACTAATAGAGGGCAACTATAAAAAATCTAAAGTTAACATCATACTTGATGAAAAAATCATTTTTCACTTAATATTGGGAATAAAACAAAGATATACCCTCTCATCACGTCTATTCAGCCTTGTACTAAAGGTTCTAGGCAGTGCAATTCAACAAGAAAATGAAATAAAGCGTGTATATTTTAACACAGGAGAAAAAATTATCTCTTTTCCTGAGAAATTGGACTGATACATTCCATGAAGGCATAATTCAAATGGTATGTCATATTAATCACATTCTTGTTACCCACAGATAAAGGTAGAAAATAGATTTTAATATTTCTATAAAAATGTGATCTGTCACCCCTTTCTTTGACTAAGAAAGGGAATTCCCTGACCCCTTGCGCTTCCTGGGTGAGGCAATGCTTCATCCTGCTTCAGCTCACTCTGGGTGCACTGCACCCACTGTCCTGCATGCACTTTCCGACACTCCCCAGTGAGATGAACCCGGTACCTCAGCTGGAAATGCAGAAATCACGCATCTTCTGCATCACTCATGCTGGGAGCTGGAGACTGGAGTTGTTCCCATTTAGCCATTTCCTAGTCAAAGAAAGGGGTGACAGACGGCACCTGGAAAATCGGGTCACTCCCACCCTAATACTGTGCTTTTCCAAAGGTCTTAGCAAACGGCACACCAGGAGATTATATCCTGCACCTGGCTCGGAGGGTCCTATGCCCACGGAGCCTCGCTCATTGCTAGCACAGCAGTCTGAGATCAAACTGCAAGGCGGAAGCAAGGCTGGGAGAGGGGCGCCTGCCATTGCTGAGGCTTGAGTAGGTAAACAAAGCGGCTGGGAAGCTCAAACTGGGTGGACCCCACTGCAGCTCAAGGAGGCCTGCCTGCCTCTGTAGGCTCCACCTCTGGGGGCAGGGTATTGCCAAACAAAAGGCAGCAGAATCCTCTGCAGACTTAAATGTCCCTGTCTGACAGCTTTGAAGAGAGTAGTGGTTCTCCCAGCACTCAGCTGGAGATCTGAGAACGGACAGACTGCCACCTCAAGTGGGTCCCTGACCCCCGAGTAGCCTAACTGGAAGGCACCGCCTAGTAGGGGCAGACTGACACCTCACACGGCCGGGTACTCCTCTGAGACAAAACTTCCAGAGGAATGATCAGGCAGCAAAATTTGCTGTTCACCAATATCCGCTGTTCTGCAGCCTCCACTGCTGATACCCAGGCAAACAGCGTCTGGAGTGGACCTCCAGCAAACTCCAACAGACCTGCAGCTGAGGGTCCTGACTGTTAGAAGGAAAACTAACAAACATAAAAGACATCCACACCAAAAGCCATCTGTACGTCACCATCATCAAAGACCAAAGGTAGATAAAACCACAAAGATGGGGAAAAAAAAGTAGAAAAACTGGAAACTCTAAAAATCAGAGTGCTTCTCCTCCTCCAAAGGAACGCAGCTCCTCACCAGCAACAGCACAAAGCTGGACGGAGAATGACTTTGACGAGTTGAGAGAAGAAGGCTTCAGACTATCAAACTACTCCAAGCTAAAGGAGGAAGTGCGAACCCATGGCAAAGAAGTGAAAAACCTTGAAAAAAAATTAGATGAATGACTAACTAGAATAATCAATGCAGAGAAGTCCTTAAAAGATCTGACGGAGCTGAAAACCAAGGCATGAGAACTACGTGACGAATGCAGAAGCCTCAGTAGCCGATTCAATCAACTGGAAGAAAGAGTACCAGTGATGGAAGATCAAATGAATGAAATGAAATGAGAAGAGAAGTTTAGAGAAAAAAGAATAAAAAGAAATGAACAAAGCTTCCAAGAAATATGGGATTATGTGAAAAGACCAAATCTACATCTAATTGGTGTACCTGAAAGTGACGGGGAGAATGGAACCAAGTTGGAAAACACTCTGCAGGATATCATCCAGGAGAACTTCCCCAATCCAGCAAGGCAGGCCAACAATCAATTTCGGAAAATACAGAGAATGCCACAAAGATACTCCTTGAGAAGAGCAACTCCAAGACACATAATTGTCAGATTCACCAAAGTTGAAATAAAGGAAAAAATGTTAAGGGCAGCCGGAGAGAAAGGTCGGGTTACCCACAAAGGGAAGCCCATCAGACTAACAGCGGATCTCTGGGCAGAAACTCTACAAGCCAGAAGAGAGTGGGGGCCAATATTCAACATTCCTAAAGAAAAGAATTTTCAACCCAGAATTTCATATCCAGCCAAACTAAGCTTCATAAGTGAAGGAGAAATAAAATACTTTACAGACAAGCAAATGCTGAGAGATTTTGTCACCACCAGGCCTGCCCTAAAAGAGCTCCTGAAGGAAGCACTAAACATGGAAAGGAACAACCGGTACCAGCCACTGCAAAAACATGCAAAATTGTAAAGACCATTGAGGCTAGTAAGAAACTGCATCAAGTAACGAGCAAAATAATCAGCTAACATCAGAATGACAGGATCAAATTCACAAATAAGAATATTAACCTTAAATTTAAATGGGCTAAATGCTCCAATTAAAAGACACAGACTGGCAAATTGGATAAAGAGTCAAGACCCGTCAGTGTGCTGTATTCAGGAAACTCATCTCAAGTGCAGAGACACGCATAGGCTCAAAATAAAGGGATGGAGGAAGATCTACCAAGCAAATGGAAAACAAAAAAAGGCAGGGGTTGCAATCCTAGTCTCGGATAAAACAGACTTTAAACCAACAAAGATCAAAAGAGACAAAGAAGGCCATTACATAATGGTAAAGGGATCAATTCAACAAGAAGAGCTAACTATCTTAAATATATATGCACCCAATACAGGAGCACCCAGATTCATAAAGCAAGTCCTTAGAGACCTACAAACAGACTTAGACTCCCACACAATAATAATGGGAGACTTTAACACCCCACTGTCAACATTAGACGGATCAATGAGACAGCAAGTTAACAAGGATATCCAGGAATTGAACTCAGCTCTGCACCAAGCAGACCTAATAGACACATACGGAACTCTCCACCCCAAATCAACAGAATATACATTCTTCTCAGCACCACACTGCACTTATTCCAAAATTGACCACACAGTTCGGAGTAAAGCACTCCTCAGCAAATGTAAAAGAACAGGAATTATAACAAACTGTCTCTCAGACCACAGTGCAATCAAACTAGAACTCATGATTAAGAAACTCACTCAATACTGCTCAACTACATGGAAACTCAACAACCTGCTCCTGAATGACCACTGGGTACATAACGAAATGAAGGCAGAAATAAAGATGTTCTTTGAAACCAATGAGAACCAAGACACAACATACCAGAATCTCTGGGACACATTCAAAGCAGTGTGTAGAGGGAAATTTATAGCACTAAATGCCCACAAGAGAAAACAGGAAAGATCTAAAATTCACACCCTAACATCACAATTGAAAGAACTAGAGAAGCAAGAGCAAACACATTCAAAAGCTAGCAGAAGGCAAGAAATAACTAAGGTAAGAGCAGAACTGAAGGAAATAGAGACACAAAAAACCCTTCAAAAAATGAATGAATCCAGGAGCTGGTTTTCTGAAAAGATCAACAAAATTGATAGACCGCTAGCAAGACTTACAAAGAAGAAAAGAGAGAAGAATCAAATAGACAAAATAAAAAATGATAAAGAGGATATCACCACCGATCCCACAGAAATACAAACTACCATCAGAGAATACTATAAACACCTCTATGCAAATAAAATAGAAAATCTAGAAGAAATGGATAAATTCCTCGACACATACACCCTCCCAAGACTAAACCAGGAAGACGTTGAATTTCTGAATAGACCAATACAGGCTCTGAAATGGAGGCAATAATTAATAGCTTACCAACCAAAAAGAGTCCAGGACCAGATGGACTCACAGCCAAATTCTACCAGAGGTACAAGGAGGAGCTGGTACCATTCCTTCTGAAACTATTCCAATCAATAGAAAAAGAGGTAATCCTCCTTAACTCATTTTATGAGGCCAGCATCATCTTGATACCAAAGCCTGGCAGAGACACAACAAAAAAAGAGAATTTTAAACCAATATCCCTGATGAACATCAATGCAAATATCCTCAATAAACTACTGGCAAACTGAATCCGGCAGCACATCAAAAAGCTTATCCACCACGATCAAGTGGGCTTCATCCCTGCGATTCAAGGCTGGTTCAACATACGCAAATCAATAAACATAATCCAGCATATATACAGAACAGTTGACAAAAAACACATGATTATCTCAATAGATGCAGAAAAGCCCTTTGTCAAAATTCAACAGCCTTCATGCTAAAAACTCTCAATAAATTAGGTATTGATGGGACGTATCTCAAAATAATAAGAGCTATCTATGACAAACTCACAGCCAATATCATACTGAATGGGCAAAAACTGGAAGCATTCCCTTTGAAAACTGGCACAAGACAGGAGGCCCTCTCTCACCACTCCTATTCAATGTAGTGTTGGAAGTTCTGGCCAGGGCAATCAGGCAGGAGAAGGAAATAAAGGGTATTCAATTAGGAAAAGAGGAAGTCACATTGTCCCTGTTTGCAGATGACATGATTGTATATCTAGAAAACCCCATCATCTCAGCCCAAAATCTCCTTAAGCTGACAGGCAACTTCAGCAATGTGTCAGGATACAAAATCAATGTGCAAAAATCACAAGCATTCTGATACACCAATAGCAGACAAACAGAGAGCCAAATCATGAGTGAACTCCCATTCACAATTGTTTCAAAGAAAATAAAATACCTAGGAATCCAACTTACAAGGGACATGAAGGACCTCTTCAAGGAGAACTACAAACCACTGCTGAATGAAATAAAGGAGGATACAAACAAATGGAAGGACATTCCATGCTCATGGGTAGGAAGAATCAATATCGTGAAAATGGCCACACTGCGCAAGGTAATTTGAAGATTCAATGCCATCCCCATCAAGCTACCAATGACTTTCTTCACAGAATGGAAAAAACTACTTTAAAGTTCATATGGAACCTAAAAAGAGCCCACATCGCCAAGTCAATCCTAAGCCTAAAGAACAAAGTTGGAGGCATCACGCTACCTGACTTCAAACTATACTACAAGGCTACAGTAACCAAAACAGCATGGTACTGGTACCAAAACAGAGATATAGATCAATGGAACAGAACAGAGCCCTCAGAAATAACGCCACATATCTACAACTATCTGATCTTTGACAAACCTGAGAAAAACAAGCAATGGGGAAAGGATTCCCTATTTAATAAATGGTGCTGGAAAAACTGGCTAGCCATACGTAAAAGCTGAATCTGGATCCCTTCCTTACACCTTCTACAAAAATTAATTCAAGATGGATTAAAGACTTAAACGTTAGACCTAAAACCATAAAAACCTTAGAAGAAAACCTAGGCATTACCATTCAGGACATAGGCATGGGCAAGGACTTCATGTCTAAAACACCAAAAGCAATGGCAACAAAAGTCAAAATTGACAAATGGGATCTAATTAAACTAAAGAGCTTCTGCACAGAAAAAGAAACTACCATCAGAGTGAACAGGCAACCTACAAAATGGGAGAAAATTTTCACAACCTACTCATCTGACAAAGGGCTAATATCCAGAATCTACAATGAACTCCAACAAATTTACAAGAAAAAAACAAACAACCCCATCAACAAGTGGGTGAAAGATATGAACACACACTTCTCAAAAGAAGACATTTATGCAGCCAAAAGACACATGAAAAAATGCTCATCATCACTGGCCATCAGAGAAATGCATGCAAATCAAAACCACAATGAGATACCATCTCACACCAGTTAGAACGGCGATCATTAAAAAGTCAGGAAACAACAGGTGCTGGAGAGGATGTGGAGAAATAGGAACACTTTTACACTGTTAGTGGGACTGTAAACTAGTTCAACCATTGTGGAAGATAGTGTGGAAATTCCTCAAGGATCTAGAACAAGAAACACCATTTGACCCAGCCATCCCATTACTGGGTGTATATCTAAAGGATTATAAATCATTCTAATATAAAGACACATGCACACATATGTTTATTGCGGCACTGTTCACAATAGCAAAGACTTGGAACCAACCCAAATGTCCAACAATGATAGACTGGATTAAGAAAATGTGGCACATATACACCATGGAATACTATGCAGCCATAAAAAATGATGAGTTCATGTCCTTTGTAGGGACATGGATGAAGCTGAAACCATCATTCTCAGCAAACTATCGCAAGGACAAAAAACCAAACACCGCATGTTCTCACTCATTGGTGGGAATTGAACGATGAGAACACATGGACACAGGAAGGGGAACATCACACTCTGGGGACTGTTGTGGGGTGGGGGTAGGGGGGAGGGATAGCATTTGGAAATATACCTAATGTTAAATGATGAGTTACTGGGTGCAGCACACCAACATGGCACATGTATACATATGTAACTAACCTGCACATTGTGCACATGTACCCTAAAACTTAAAGTATAATAAAAACAAAAAAGAAAAAAAATGCGATCAGTATAACTGTAGCTGCAAACTATACCATGTATCTAAGTCTTCTTGGAAAAATATATACATCTATAGATAATGATAAATAAAAATACTCAGATAGTTACTTTAGAATTGTTAAAGCTTAAATTATTCAAGGCATATATTTTTGAAAGGGTAATTCCCAGTTTCCTCTATACTAAAAATGATTTCTAAAAAGAATAACCACAGAATAACATCAAAAAATTAAAGGCCTTCATGCTTTTGCCTTATATCAAAATCACTTATAGGCATACACACACATATAATTTTTCTGTAACTAAAATTTGTATATGTGTATGTGTAAAGAGACAGAATATACATTTTTACAAACACAAAATAATTTACTCATTGTAAATATTTTATATTTTGACCACTATATTTGAAGATATATTAAAATTCTATTATTGAAGTAGTGAAATCTACTAATGTTAGATATTTTTATTAGGTTTGTTGTTGTTGATTTTCTCTTAACTAAATATACCTTCCTCACATTGGACTCAGATAGATAAAAGCTAGCTTACCAATAAATTGTGCCTTACTTACATTGTGATATGTGTTTCATATTTAAATTTACATATATTTTAGTTTTAGGGCTTTCAAGTCTCTTCTACTTTTTTTTTTTTAATTCTCGGGCTTGAACAATATTTATATTATTATATACTTAATGCATATTAATAATCTTTGACACAAATCCCTTGTCATCAATAATCTGCTATTTTCTGTAATATCATTCTAGAATCTATATAATTGATAGAATTGTTTTGGAGTTAAATAAATCACTAAACAGAATTTGAAAGGAATTACCAATTTTATTATGTTAATTGTAGTGCTATAGTCTCAAATTAGTAGGTTTAGCTAACTTGGCAATTATTTGTTTATACTGATTCCTAAAATTCTATATTTTATTTATACAAATCTTTGAAAATTTCACATATGCATATGCCAACATATTTCACGCATTGCTTTATAAATAAAACATAATTTTCATAAATTCTAATTGGTAGCAATACATTTCAAAAATGGGAAAATAATATAGTATATGTCTATTTATCTTTTATAGAGGGAAAGTTTATTTGCTGACCTTTGAAACTCATTTTCATAATTTGCAGAAATGAAAGTTCTCATTCCTTTGCCACTAACAAAACCTTCTATCTTATATTTACAAATATAAAGGATATTTTTTAGAAAGGAAATTTCAATAATTTAATTATGATTTAAGTTCAGTATATATTGAGAACATAAAGTGATAAATTATAGGAACACGTAATAACAACAACAAAAACCCTAAAACTTTTAAAGAGGTAGAGACTATGATTTTTTTATCTTGCTGAAACTTATTCAGAAAGAACAAGACTTCCAAAATGTTTATTAAAAAAAAGTAAGTGCTATTTTTCTATATATACCTCAAACAAGTGATATAATCATTTTGGTTTTGCTTAGCTGAACAATGGAAAAAAACAGTTTATATAAAATTATAAGTAAAACCCAACTGTACGCATTATATAAGGGAATAATAAAATGATTGTAATCCAAGAATATTTATAATAAAAATATGGCCAAAGGCATTAAAAAAATTGCAGTACATGAAATTTCAACTTTATCATCAGGTAATGTAAAATAAGGGACAAAAATTATTAAATAAAGCTAGGAAATTCCTTATGTTTATAAATGTTATTTGCACATCAAATAAAGTCAACAACATTCAAACACCAGCCAAAAAATCTGGAGGAAAAAAAGAAGAAATTGCTAGAAACATTTTGTTAAGAGACAATATTATCTATTTAAGTTCATGACATTTCAAGTGAATGAACAATAAATTAGAAAACTGAATACATTAATAATTAATAAGGTAAGTCAAATTGAAGTAGCCCAATTACATCTTTAAAACAGAAAATACACCTCTTTTGAAGCACATAAAAAAAACATAATTAGCATAAAAAGTTAGATAAGTTTGAAAAAGGACAAGTAACAGAAACAATTTCTTGTTGACAAAGGCAGAAAAAGTAGGAATTAGTAATCCAGAAAAAAATAGGACACACAAAATATCTAATTCATGAAAATTTATGACAAATATCAAAAACATCTCTTATAGGATAAAAACAGAAATCCCACAAAGATTTAGAATACCAATCCATAATAATAGTAATATTAATTCAAATTAAACTCAAAGAGCAAGAATGTCTTAACCTAAAAAAATATGAAATTTAAACATTAAGGAAATGAGGTATTTAATTCAAAAAATTATTAAGTGTCTTATGCAGTAATGTAGGACACCACTCTCTCTCAAACCCCATAAGAGGTATTTAATGGATGTGAAATCATACGATAACAACTTAGAAAAACAGGAAACATGATGGTTTGGAAAACACATGGACCCTTATGATGCTAATGTAGTCAAGGACAAAGGAAAAAATTGTCAGATACACAAAAGGGAAATGATAATAGAAAACTAAGCACCAAAAGAAAGAAACAACTTTTGAAACTTTGTGCAAATAAATTTGAAAACGTAAAAATATATGAGTTTCATTTTAGTTAAATATAAATACACAATTCCCGCAAAGAGAAAATAACATTTAAAAATCAAAGACCAAACTTATTTATGAATATCAAAGCAAAAAACCTTAGATAAAAGATACACATAATCAATTAAAAGAACAATATAACTAATTAGGGCATCTTAGGATAATGTAAAAAACAATATAATAAAATCCATTAAGATGAATCATATTATTGACCTAAAGAAAATAACAACTATATGTATTCTACATATATCATATGTAATAAAAGCACTCACAAAAGAATCCATAAATCTTTTAAATAAAATGTTCTTAATAAAATAGCAATAGAATAATGATATATTTAAGTTTCTGGATTGATTAAAAATGTTATTCTCATTAAAATGAGAAAAAGATGAAGATGCTATAATTTGTCAATATTAAGCACCAATATTAAACAACAGTAGGAAATAGTTGATATAACCAGATGAGAGAAATACATATAGAAATTCTGCATATAAAATGTATTTTAAATTACAGATGATGTTAATGTTTCTCTAAAAACATAAAGGATCAATTAAAAATCTATTACAAATAATGTAACAAATTTAATCACTTTCTGGGTATAAAGTTAATGTGCATAAATCAATTTATTCATAAACAATTTAAAAGCAGGAGAAAATACACTAAGTTATACAGTGACAAAATACGAAATATCTAGGAAAAATTATCAAGAAATATTTAGAATTTATATAAGGAAATTTTTTTAATGTTAATGAGGAATATCAAATAAATCAAACAAATATAGAGATAGTACAGTTTGTGAACACAAATATAACATCATTAACTTGTCAATTCATTCTAGAAACTTTAGAAATCTAAAACCAAAAGTAGAGTTTTAAAGATCTAGAAATTTTTTTTGAGGAATAGAGAAAGTGAACCAGGTATTCTAAAATTAAAAATAAATATAAACTTCAATAATATTTCAGAAAAAATATAGAAGGAGACTATTCTTACTGGCCATTACTTTGAATTTTAAAGCTTAAATAATAAAGATACTATAGTTGTTGTAGACAAATTAGTAGAATATAAAGTCCAGAAAGAATTGAAAATATATATAACATTATGTACAGTGAAAGCGTTGTTTCTAAACAATTGGTAAAGATGCACTTTTTAATTTAAAAAAGTTATGAAAACAGGAAAAAAAGTTTGGACATCTCATGATAACTTAGAATAAATTACAAAGGGATTTTAAGATTAAATGTGAAACTAAGGCGATAAAAGTTGTATAAGTTAGCAAAGGAGAATGTGAAAAGTCTTCATAAATATAAACCCAGTTGCCTTGAAAGAAATGAAAGGGTGGTTTTCGTCCACGTTAAACACAAACAGACTGGGAAACAAAGAAAACACTGTAAAAAGAGTCAAAAAGCACTTTACAAAAGAAAATATTTATACCTCATAAAAAAGAACAAAGAGCAAATTGTCTTCATACATGAAAAGCTTCTAAAGTCTGTATGAAAAATGCTTACACTGTTGCAATAAATTTAATATGAACTATGAAAAGACAGAGTAGGTAAAATATACATGTCTCTCAAATATGAAAAATGCTACGTTGAACACACAGAGGAAAGATAATATTTGCAATTATAAAAACGATATTTTATCCATAAGCTTTTAAAATATTAAACGTTTTGTGAATCACTGAATTACTTTATCCATAAGCTTTTAAAATATTAAACATTTTGTAAATTACTGAATTGGAGTGAGTTTCAAGAAAAAACATTCCTGGAGATATTAGAGATTATATACCTTCATCTAAGAGTTTGGAAAGTTTATAAAATCCTGAAAATGTATTCTCCAGTCAAAAACACATATGTGTGAAGTGACATTTGAACTTGAACATATCAACAGGCAATTCTGCATAGCTCTCTATGTGTGTGCATTTCTGTGAGAAGCAGCATTAACAGTCTTTGTTCGAACCTTCTTTGTTCTAGAACCTCTTCAAAAACTTTTATCCAGTAAATGTCTTTGGAAAATAGAAATAATATCTCACTCCAGAGAAATGGTAGGTTTATTTACTATACAGTCAAATAATAATAGTATCTCTCTCTGGGGCAAAATTCAGTCAAACTTACTGCCCAGGGCTTAAATTCTGAGTTCTCCTGTAATATCACCCCCTGAGTGTACAGGCATCACTTTGCCCTCTTCAATCGCTGGGGCTTTGGAAATCAGTGCAAATGTCAATTCTCCAGCTACTGCTTATGCTAGGGGTAATATGGTTTTTGTCTATAGCACAAGAGTCTCATATGTTTTGCCAGCATGATAAATTGTAAATTTGAGATTAAGGTAAATTTTTAGACCATTTTGATCTTGGTGAAATAGTCAGTGCTTTATTATTTGTAATATCAAATTGTGTCAAAACCGAAATGCCCAGCAGAAGATACAGGTTACATAAATTATATCAAAATATTTAATATTATTAAGTTATTGATCATAATCTTAGCTCTGCATTTACTTATAACAAGTCCAAGATATATCTTTTAAAGAAGAAAGTAATGCAAAAACATTTTGTAAAATTTGGTACCGTGTGTATAAACAGATTTTTTAAAAACATGAATTAAGGGACACTATTTAAATTAAAAAGTCATGATGAGGACTTCCAGCCCAGACTATGTACACTCCTATTTTCTTCTCTTACTTACTAAGCACAATTAAAACCCAGGAAATATGCAAAATTATAAACAGGAAATGTATAAGATAAAACAAAAGAAAAATTCTGAAAGGCATTTAGCACCTTTTAAAATTTAAAGTGAAGGCCAACTGGTTGTAGACCCAAAAAGTGGAGGAGTAGCGCAGATTGCATCCCCTGACCCAGCAGAAGAAGGCCACCGAGACCCACTGTTTGCCAACCACTGCTTTAGCATCAGAAGGCAGCTATAGGCTCATTCCTCTCTTGGAATGAATGTGAGTCCTTCTGGAAATACCAGGTGAATACAACACTACAGGGAAGGTGGATTAATTGGAAGCTTCACTTATTTTTATAAGTGTTCATGTGAAATAATATATTTTCCCACAAAACATGAACCTTCCATGTTCTGCCAAGAGATACTGAGGTGAACAGGCAGAACAAGCAAGACAAACAGCTATAACAGGAAGCACAGTCTGGCAAGCTTCTTGTCTCTATGAACTGAGACCCTTCACCCACAGACATTGGGACAGGCAAGCAGAATAAGAAAAAGGAAAGCAATTTTTAGCTAGTGACTTAGACTGGGCAGCTTCTTTATTCCTTTGGGCCTAGGATTCTCCTACCCGGAAACACAAGGACAATCAGGGGACACCCATGAGGGACCCCACAACACCTTGCTCCTACCAAGAGAAATCTAGCATCCTGAACTGGAGAAAGGTCTTCCACTTTTTTTTTTTTTTTTTTTTAGATGGAATTTCGCTCTTATTGTCCAGGATAGAGTGCAATCTTGGTTTACTGCAACCTCCACCTACCGGGTTCAAGCGATTCTTCTGCTTCAGCCTCCAGGGTAGCTGGGATTACAGGCATACTCCACCACGCCTGGCTAATTTTGTATTTTTACTAAAGGTGGGGTTTATCCATGTTGGTCAAGCTGGTCTCGACTTCAGGTGATCTGCCTGCCTCAGCCTCCCAAAGTGCTGGGATTACAGGCGTGAGCCACTGCACCCGGCCAGGTCTTCCACTTTTTAAGGTAGCAAGAGTCACACCAGATGAACCAAGCAGCCCCAAATAAAATCCCAAATGTTGGAAAAATTAAATTGCCATAAAATTAGGCCAACACTTGCATGCCAAAACTAAAATAGGACTAACTGCATTATGAAGTAAAATATTTTAATAGAACCTAGAGTCTTCTTACATAATAGAAAAAATTCAGAATAAAATTGAAAATCACTCCTTATATTAAGAACTTAGGAAATCAAAAACTGAATGGGAAAAAAATGTCAACTGATGCCAATATGGTGGTGATACAGATGTTTCAATTATCTGACAAATATGTTAAACGATCCATCATAAAAATGTTTCCACATCCAATTAATTATTTTTGAACCAAATTTAAAATAAAACTATTAAAAAATAAATTTAAAAAACACTCTCAAAGAACTAGAAAACACAGTAAAGGAAATACAAAACTGAATGGACCCAACAGAAGAGTGGAGTGGAGGCAACAATAGCATTAGTGTAATTGAAGGTAAGACAAATGTAAATTCAACCCTATCTGAACAACAGAGAAAAAACAGACTACTACTACTACTGCTAATAATAATAAAGAACAGCATCATATGGACTTGTGAGATAATCAAAAAACTAACATAAATATAATTGGCATACAGAGGAGAAAGGAGAAAAAGATTAGAGCTAAAATAATTATTTGAAGAAATATAGTAACCTCCCCCTTATCTGTGGGAAATTTGTTGCAACATTCCCAGTGGATGCCTGAAACCATTAATGGTATTGATCTCAATTGCCATTAATTGAAACATGTTTCTGCTTGTGTCTTCTACCCAAAACTTGAATGCCTTTTTCATCTTCCTAAGCTCTTATCATGCACTGTGGCTATAACTTTTGCAGTTTGAGGTACAACAACAAAACTGGCACTAATTATTATTCCTTCTTCATGATTTTACAGATATAAAATGTGTTCTTCCCATAAATTTTAGCAACATCAGCATGTAAGTTTTTTTTTTATTAAGTTGAGAATTTTAAAGAAGCACTTTACTGTTTTTCTTTGGAATAACCAAACTGCTACTATCATTTTTCTTGCACTTAGAGGCCATTATTAAGTAAAATAAAGGTTACTTGAACACAAGCACTGTGATACCATGACAGTGGGTTTGATAAACAAAATAGCTGTTAAGTCACTAACGGGTGGATAGCATATACACCTGAATATGCTGGATGAAGGAATGATTCATGTCTCAGATAGGTCAGAGCACAAGAACATGAAATGTAATCACTCCACTCAGAATGGCAAGCTTATAAACTGTTTATTTCTGGAGTTTTCCATTTAATATTTTCTAACCATTTTACTGCAGAAAATGGAAACCATGAGAAGTGAAAACATGGATGAAGGGGACTACAGTAGTGCCTGAAACCTTCTCAAACTCGGAGAAAGACACAAGCAGATGAATCCAATAAGCTGAGTGAACCTCAAGAGATATCCATGCCAAGACATGTCATGAAATAACTGTGAAAATACTTGAAAACATCCAGAAAAAGGAAACATTGCCTATAAAAAATTCCAATTTGGATGACTATAACTGACTCATCTGAAACCATAGAGGGAAGAAGGAAGTACTACAACATGTTTTCAGTGTTGAAGGGCTGTGAACTGAAATTCTGTAACTGGCATAACTAGCCTTCAGGAATGAAGAGAAAATAGAACATTTTAGGACAAAGAATATTAAAAAAATATTGTTAGCAGAACAAATAAAAACATTTTGGGACAAAGAAAATTTAAAATAAAATGTTGTTAGCAGACCTATCTTTAAAGATTGTCTAAAATAAATTCTTTAAACAGGAGTAAAAAGTTAAGAGAAAGAATCTTGAAACATCAGGAAGCAAAAGGAATAAAGGAAAAAGCAGACATATGGGTATATACAATAGATTCCAATTTCCCTCATGTGTTTATATATTGTATTTGATAATTGAAAGAAAAAATTATAACACTATCTGATACACAATGATATTTAAAAAGGGAGAAGGTAAAACAACCTAAATGGAAGTGAAGTTGCAACATTTCACTCAATGTGGTAAAAAGTCAATACCAGTATACTGTAATTCACTTATGTATATTACAGTATATGTATTAATAAGAAAATCACAACTAATCTATTATAAAACTGTGAAAAACTATACAGATATACATTCAGAATTACTTAAATAAACCAAGACTTTTAAAAATAATATTCAAGTAACCTATGGGAGGGTAAGAAAAAGAAACAAAGGAGTAAGAATCAGGGGAAGTAAATATAAAACAAATAATAAAATGGCACACTTGATTGATAACAGATCAATAATTACATTAGGTGTGAGTGATCTAAATATACCATTCAAAGTTCGGTAGAGCTGGTTAAAAATACAATCCAACTATATGCTAATATACAATATTACAGGTATAAAGTATGTATAATCAAATGTTAATAGGTCATCAAGTATTAAAATTACCAGAGATGAAGATGAACATTATATAGTATTAAAAGGATCAACCTACCAAGAATAAATAACAATCCTAAGTGTACATGTATCACAAAACAGAGCCTCAAAATACATGAAGTAAAACTGAGAGAGCTAAAAAAAAAATACGAGTTCATGAGTATATTTGGAGACTTTAATATACCCTCTCCACGTCAGCAATGAATAGAGCTTCTAGAAACATGCAAAAAGGTTATGAAACATCTGAATAATGCAATCCACTAACAGGACATATTTGACATATATGGAACAGTTCACCCAATAATAGCAGACTATTTTTTTTTCACAGGTTTATGGGACCTTAAGATAGAAGGCATCCTGGGCCATAAAATAGTCCTCAACAGATTTAAAAGAAATGAAATGAGATACCCAGTGTGTTCTATGACCATAATAAAATCTGACTAAAACACAAAATAACAGAAGGAAAAAAATACATAAATAAACTAAATGTAGAAAATAAACTACAAAATGATCCATGTGTCATTTGTCAGAGAAAGGTTTTCAATAAAATTTTAAATGATTCATATAACTGAATGAAAATAAAAACACAACATGGCAAAATATGAGGAATGCTGAGAGAAAAATGTATAGCACTAAATGCTCACGTTAAAATGTGAAAAGCTCTTGAGTCAATAATTTCAGTACCTCAGGGAACTAGAAAATTAGTAAAACATTACAGAAAAACAATGAATCAATATATCTTTTCAAAGAAATTAATAAAATTAATATATCTCCAATGAGACTGACAGAGAGAGAGATGAAGAGAGAGAGAGGAAGCCAAATTATCAATATCAGGAATGAAATACAGGACACCACTGCTGATCCTGCAGCC
The DNA here is from genome assembly GCF_028885625.2 of Pongo pygmaeus. Taxonomy (NCBI): domain Eukaryota; kingdom Metazoa; phylum Chordata; class Mammalia; order Primates; family Hominidae; genus Pongo; species Pongo pygmaeus. The sequence continues at coordinate 11,334,096 of NC_085930.1, read as the reverse complement.
ATTAAAAAGGTGTTTAGAGAATTCTATTAACAACTATACACTCATACATTTGAAAGATTAGAAGAAATGGAACAATTTCTTGAAAATCACCAACTACTAAAAAGTCAATCAAAATGTAATAGACAATTGAACACCCTATAACCATTAAAGGTAAGAAGTTAGTAGTTAAAAAACACCAGAAAAAAAGGATTTTCAGGATCCAATGTTTTCACTAGAGATAACAAACATTAAAACAAGAATTAACACCAATTGTAACTGTCTCATCAAGAACACAGATGAGAAGGAAATGCTCCCCAACTCATTATAGCAGGCCAGTATTACCCAGATATCAACACAAAAAGAGTAGCGGAAAAGAAAACTATAGACAAATTTCTATCCTGTGCTTAGCCACAAAACGCTCAACAAAATACCAGAAAGCAAAATGTGAAAATATATAGGAAGAGTTGTACAATGCTACTATGTGGGATTTATCCTTGTCTGCAAAGGTGGTTCAACATTAAAAAATCTATCAATGTAATCCTCCATAGCAACAAGCTAAATAATAAAAAGTACATGAGCATACCAATGGAATCACAAAAAGCACTTGACAAAATCCAACATCCTTTTATGCTAGAGACTTGAAGTAAATTAGGATTAGTGGAGTACTATCTTGGCTTAGAAAAGAGCATCTAAAACAAACATAAAAACAAAACCCTACATTTAACATCCACCTAACATAGGGAGCAAGGCACCCGTCTTATTCAACATAAGAGTAAAAGGTCTAGCCTCTGAAGTAAGCAAAAATATTAATAACAATGTAGTGCACATAGATTAGGAGAGAAAAAAATAAAATTATCTCTATTTGCAGACAATATGATTTTTTACATAGAAGACCTCAAATGTCAACAAAACATTAATAAGTGAGTTCTCTGCAAGGTCATAGGACACAAGAGCAAAACAAAACAAATAAAAAACTATTCACATTTCTACATAATAATGACTCTACAGAAACTGAATTTTAAAAATGTCATGCTATTTATAAACCTTCCAAGCACAATTACTTAAATATACAATTAACATAGATGAGATTGATATGCTGACAATTACAAAATGATGATGAAAGAAATCAAAGAAGACCATAATAAGTGGAGAGACATACTGTATTCAGGAGTTGGAAGACTCGATCAAGTAATGATGCCATTTCTCCATTAAATTATCTGTAAGAGTAATACAATTGATATCAAAATTATATCCAAAAGTTTTTGAAGCCATCAACAAGATAATTCTAAAATTTGTATGGAAGTTACAGTCCGCAGCATGACAAAGGTGAATAACATGAGAGAAATCACACAACTGGACATAGCTATAGAAGTCAAAGCACTGAGGTATTGTTGGAGGCATAGACATGTAGAACAATGCAACAGAATAAATAACACAGAAAGAAAATTGCATAATTATTTTCTACTTATTTATGACAAAGATGGAAACATTATTTAATGGAAGTATAAACTTTTCACCAAATGTTGCTAAAATAGTTTAATATTCATAACCCCATAAAATGAATGTCAACCTGTAATTCGTACTTTATATAAAATTCAGTCAAAATGAATGAGAGACTTAAATGTAAAACATAAAATTGTAAAACTTTTAGAAAAAAGTCTTTGAGTTCTAGGAATATGTAAATATATCTTAGAATTGATACCACAGCTCAACATAAATGAAAAAGAAAATAAAAGATCAATTGGACTTAACCAAAATCAAACACTTTTGCTCTGTAAATTCACATGGGAAGAAGAATATATTGACATGTCACATACCCATCAAAGGATACAGATATTGTAGTTAGAATATATAAAGGGCTCTAAAATTCCAACAGTAATAAAACTCACCAATTAGAGAATAAGCAAAAGGCATGAACAGGCATTTCATAGAAGCAGAAATGCAAATGGAAAAAAAACAAACTAAAAGATGTTCAATTGTGCCACTGCACTCAAGCCTGGGTGACAGAGCGAGACTCCGTCTCAAGAAAAACAAAAAAAAAACCAACAATAAAAAGATGTTCAATATGATGAACCGTCATGAAATGCAAATTAAACCCCACTGAGATATGATATACGTGGATCAGAATGGCTAAATTAACAAAAATAGTAAAAATATCAAATGCTGGTGAGGATGAGTTGAAACTGGGGATAAATTGAAACTGAATTGAAACTGCTGATGGAAATATAAAATGCTACAGTTACTCTGGAAAACAGTTTGTTTGGTTCCTTATAAAAGCAAACATTCAATTACCATATGACCCAGCAATTGCACTCTTGGGCATTTTTCCCAGAAAAAAAATAAAAACTTATGTTCATAAGAAAACCTGTATACGAATGTTTGTGCTAGTATTACATAAAAACAAATCTGGAGTGTACAAAGGGAGACTTTATTTGGAAAGACTATTGCAATAGGAAAATATGCTGAAGCCGGGAACTTCCAGCATCTCAAAAACAAATAGAAAAATACCCTTTTTAATAGTGTAGGAGGTAAGCAGAGCTCAGCAGAAACTTTTAAGGGGAAGTTGGCAAGCAACGGGAAACGACTACCAAGATCTGACAATGTGCCTGGCAGTAATCAGCCAATTAGAATAAATTAATGGTGGGATATGTTTCCCTTTTTAGAACTAGCTCAGTCTTGGAACGAAGTACAGTTCAGGGGCATATAGGGAGGCCATAATGTTAACTATAGTTTGGTTAGGACAAACAGGAGATAAGAAATGGGCTGTTGTAAACACTTGGTTAGTTCTCCCCATTGTTTCAGACTGACAAGGTCGGTTCTTAAATGTTACTAGAGATGAAATAAGAGTCATTGTGAGGTTGGGATTGAACCAAGTGGTTTTCAGGGGGTGAGCTGGCCTTCGTGTTCTTGTTGGCTTTGAAAGACTAGCTGTATCATCTGTTGACTTTGCTATCTTCCTAGAGCATTTGAGGAAGTTAGGCATTTAACGAAAGGTATACCTAGAGATTTAATAAACAGAACTATTATTAAAAGTTGAATAAAGTAATAGAAACAATTGTACAGTTTTGAAGGCAGGCTGTTGAAAGGCTTCTAGAATATGGAGTGCAAATTTAAATGGAGTGAGGATGATAGAATGAGGATGACAGTGGCAAGCCAATATATTTTTCAGTTAGCTGTCTGAATATTTTTGGCGATGGCAGAGTCATCAGAGATATTTTGGGAAATATATGCACAATGATCATTTCTGACTACTGCACACGGGTCTAGGATTGAAGCCTCTGGAGTTTGGCAGCAGTATTGGTAGTAAGGCATACAATGTGAAAGCTCTTCCCACAGGATTTAAGATTAGTTTCCTTGTGATATGGCTTGTAAAGAACAAGGTCTCTACTACTGGAGGAAAAGCAGCCTCAATCTGTTGGTGACAAATATGCATGTAATTAATCACTTCCTTGAAGCATTTTAGAATGTCTGAATTGGCCAAATTTTTATGGGTCAGCCTTCTGTTATTTTTTATTGAGCAGTTGCTGTGACCCAGCGGGAAAGGACAGAAGAGCAATCAGGACTAAAGATAAAACCTTGGGTTATAAAGATTGAGTTTTTGTGTCAGTTTATAAAGTTTTAATTGTAACAATCTATTAGCTCTCATTATTATTTCATGTGACTGGGGATTATGAGGACAATGTAGTTTTTGGCATGAAGAAAAAACTCAAATTTCTTGGATGGTTTTACTGGTGAAAGAGAATTAATCATGAGAGGAATACTTTCTTTGATAAAAGTTTAGCAGCTGAAAAACAGCAATGGTCCCTCTAAAAGTGATAGTTTCCAGGCAGTGAGAGAACATGCAGATGAAATTAAAAACATATTTATAACTATGATATTTAAGGAACTGGATAAAATCTAACTGCAAATTTGAAAAAAAAAGGTCTTAAATATCTGTATAATAAAAATTCATAGGTAAGTGATAAATACCCAATTGTAAATTGCTGGCCTAGACTATGTTGTATTTAAATTAAAGAAGTGTAATTATGGCCAATTTAGAATTTAAAGAAGTAATTGATATTCTGACCAATAACATTGCATTGTTGTCTTAATGTCAGATACAGCAAAATTAAGACTCTGATAAATAGAAACATATTATGGACTGTGAGGGTGTTGTAAAAACCCTAGGAATTGTAAATGTTTTAATATATTAGTATTTTAAATATTATATTAAAAATAAGAATATTTTAACAATACAAATTTGATATAGAGGTTAATCATCCTTTTTGACAACACATCCTATGTAATTTGTATAGTATTAAGTAAATCAAACTATATTTTAGCTCCGCTATTTTTAGAAGGTGAAAGAACAAATCATTTATGATTTTCCTGGGGCCCTCTAGGAAATACAAAAGTTAGATTTATGTGTAAAAGTTGTCATTCAGTATTTAATTTGGGGAAGGCAAAATGTCAAAAGTTTTCCAGAGGTTTGAACATTTGGTTAAATAAGATCATAGGTCACTGAAAACCTATACTTGGCCTATACTTGGCTACCTATATATATGTATATACATTTATTTATTATTATTATTTTTTGAAACTGACTCTCACTCTGTCACCCAAGCTGGAGTGCAGTGGCGTGATCTCGGCTCACTGCAACCTCCACCTCCAGGGTTCAAGTGATTCTCCTGCTTCAGCCTCCCAAGTAGCTGGGATTAGAGGTGCCCACCACTACATCCAGCTAATTTTTTGTATTTTTAGTAGAGACGGGGTTTCACCATGTTGGCCAGGCTGGTCTTGAACTCATGACCCCGTGATCTGCCCTCCTTGGCCTCCCAAAGTGTTGGGATTACAGGCGTGAGCCACCGTGCCCAGCCTTGGCTACATATTTAGTCACATTGACAATAAACTGTTTTAAAAGTAAGCATGTGAGGTAATATGATTATTAAAAAAAGCTCACTATTTGTAAAACTTAGAAGACTTTTTAAAAAAATCAAGGACATGATAAAGTCAACCTAAAGAATAAAAAACAATTCTGATCAAACAGAATCTCTGCCTTTTAGGCAGATTAAGTAGAAGGTTAAAAAAACAAACATTTCTACAACTTCTTTTTAGTAGTGGACCAATAATCCAATAACATCTTAATAGCAAGAAAACCAAATTCTAGTTTTGTATCAGTGCATTATTTAATATTAAAGTTTTTTTAATCTCATAAATAAGCCCATTACCAGCTTTGACCATGACAAATAAAATTCCATTTCTGTGAAACCTTATTAACTTTTTATGTTAATTTAAGTTTTATCTTATATCTTTTTATTTTTAAAAAATTCTGGAACAACAACTCACTGTATTTTATGATGAAATTAGTCTTTTTTCCTTTAAACACACACACACACTCACACACACACACACACGCTCTCGCTCTCTCTCTGCCTACCTTGAGTACTTTAATTTACCTGAAGTCTAGGGTTTTAAGTTAATAAAAGGTTTGAAAACTGTCCTTAAGATGACATATTAATGACATATTGTACATAATTATGTTGAAACAAAGTTTGTCAGAATAGTGACTCCATTTTGTTAAATGTATATTTATATTTTGATAATGGCTAACACCTAGTATAATGCTTGTTCTTGTGGGAAAAATTTAGGTTCAAGAGACATTGATAGTGAAACTGAAATATCTCCTTATGTATAAAGTATACTTTTCCATGTATAACTCCTTTTTAGTTCTTTCTTTATCCAACATTAGACAAATAGAAAACAGTGATGATTTCCTGTTATCTCTTTCTTTTGGTCTTTTTATGTTATTTTACATAAATTGAAGGTACTAGTAATCTACAAATCTTGCAATTAAGAACCAAAACTTCTTTTTATGGTGTAACATGCAAGCATGAATAATTACTGAAGAATCCACCTACAAATGCATGGACTTTATTTTTTGTGTTTTTATATTTTAAGAGTTCTCTATAAATAGCATTATTTCTTTCAGAAATGAACTAATTGTATAGTGCTGAATGGTGAATTTTGGACTATTTTCAAATGTATCAGGAATAAGACTGCCACCTTGGTTGCCACTATATCGACTCACTGATTTTCTGTTATGATCAATTCAATGGGTCAGGAATAATAACTATGAGATGAAATTGCCATAAATGAAGATGTTACATGTTTAAACTCTGACAAAAAAGTACCTGTATAAGTTTAGAAAGCATACTCTCAAGTAGAATAAAAATATGTTTATTTTATACTTAATATTGAAAACTCAGAACACATAGCTATTTATATTAAACCAATAATATCAGACTTTTTGCCAAAGATTATATTAATGTGAACTTGGATTTTTGAAATATTTGGGTAAGTTTTATAATAGTATTTTTTCACATTGAAAGTATTAGAAGTTCAGTGTTTTATTTAATTTCTGAGAGTTTTAGTAATATTCAGTTTAGATAAGTATTTATGTACCTCTAACCAATTAGACTAGAGCAACCTTAGGAATTTTACAAGCTAATTTGGTACTGCCATTCAGAGCTAAGAAAATATTACACATATATCAGATAAATATATGCATACATACATTAATACATACATATACAGGTGAACATAAAGACAGACACAAATAAGGTGACAGCTTTAATTCTAAAATTTAAGCTATGAGTCAGATATAAATACAGGAGACATTGGTTATATAACATAGTTGGCTCACCAATGTTTGTGGAGGAAACTTAAGACCTTCTTTGCCCTGATATGCAATCTTATGGTTTGGATGACACCACATGACCATATGGATATCTCCACTATTCATCAGAGTGGATAAAATATGCAATCTAGTTCAAATGATTTTTTTTTCAGCTATAGGTGGCTGCTCTGGGAATCCCTGGGTCCCCAAAATTCCTTAATGTGGGCAGGATGCACAAAGTTCTAGTGACTTAGGGAGCTAAGGACCTGGACTGAGAGGAGAAAAGTCTGTCAAGGGTGGCTAGATGTATGAAGGAGGTAGAGATACTGAAGAACAGATCAAGAGATTCAGGGACCTGAAGGGAAAGTCAAAGGTGGTTACTAAGGAGGAAGGAGGAACACGGATGATGAGAAGGCAGTGGTTTAGATGAACCAGTTAGGGAAGATCTCAAATTTCCTAAATAGATTATTAAAGTTTCAAAATATCCTCTGTAAATTTTTGCCATTTTAAAGACATTAGACAGAATTATTGCCAGAACAGCAGAGCATATAGGCAACAAATATAAAAGATGGTGAACATCAAGTAGATTGAGAGTTACCACTTGAAGGAAGAGGAGAATTTAGTTGAAAAGGAGCAAAGGAGAAAAAAATTTTTCTAGAAAGTTCCATGCACAATCCTGACTGGGAGTAAAGGAGTCTCTCACACAATCCTTGTTGTGGTACTGATTGTGGTACTGAAGGACCTGCTCTATACAATCTACAGAAATTGAACCAGGAAAAGCAGAGGCCTCATGAAAGAGCAAGGAATTTCCTACTTTAGAGTCAGGAGTAAATCTCCAAGAAGATCCAAGAAGACTTTCATCCAGGAAGATTCTTGCTCAAATAAAAAAGAATGCAGTAGAACCTGTTGTTGCCAGGTGTTATGGACAGAAGCAAGATCCAGGAGGGAAGTGGGTGTGGCTGTTAAAAGAGGGAACTTTGCTTTGCTGGAAATATTCAGTATCTTTTCCATGATGATGGATACAGAATCTACACAGATGATAAAATTGTATCAAGCTTAACGCACACACACACACACACAAATACATATAAATAAAACTGGGAAATTTGCATAGGATTTGTGGATTATATCAATATCTATATCTGTTTGTGATATAATATAGTTTTGTAAAATGTTTCTATTGAGAAAAACTGGACAAAATACATGAGGAATCTCTCTGTATTATTTCTTACAACTGTATGTGAAACTACAATTACTCAATAAAAATTTCAATTCAGGCCAGGCACAGTGGCACATGCCTGTAATCCCAGCACTTTGGGGGGCTGAGCAGTTAAATCACCTGAGGTCAGGAATTTAAGACCAGTCTGGCCAACATGGCAAAACCCCATCTCTACTAAAAATACAAAAATTAGCCTGTTGTAGTGCTGTGGTGCCTGTAGTCCCAGCTCCTCGGGAGTTCGAGGCTAGAGAATCACTTGAATCTGGGAGGTGGAGTTTGCAGTGATCTGATATCATGCCACCGCATTCCATGCACTCCAGCCCAGGAGACAGAGCGAGACTCTGTTAAAAAAAAAGAAATCAAATCAAATAAACAAACAAAACAAAACAAGAAAACAAGGTGAGTTCGGAGAAACCAGTCCTATAAAAATGATGAATATGAGCCAAGTGGGGTGGCTCACACCTGTAATCCCAGCACTTTGGGAGGCCCTGTCTTGTGGATTGCTTGAACCCAGGAGTCTCAAAATATCCTGAGGAACATGGTGAGACCCCTCTCTAGAAACATACAAAAATTATCAGGGTATGGTGGTACAAACCTATAGCTACTCGGGGAGCTGAGGCCGGAGACTGAGGCAGGAGGCTGAGGCGAGAGGACCACCAGAGTCTGGGAGGCAGAGGTTCCTGTGAGCCAAGATTGTGTCATAGCACTCCAGCAGGGGGGACAGAGCAAGACTCTGCCTCAAAACAAAACAAAACAAAAAGAATGATAATTATCAAACCCTGGATGCTAGGAACTTAAGAGACATTATGAAAAGAAATAGAGAAGTTAAAGTTTAGATCTTCCAAATTATTTTGTTCATAACTTACTGGCATTTTGAAGAGAAAACTCAGTTCAGCATTCCTTAAAAAAAGGTGATATCAGTATGTATATACAGTTCATGTAGAAACAGACAATAAAGAGACAGAAGGAAGAAAGACAAACATGAAGTAAATGATCCAAAGTGGAGATTTTAGTTTTGCAAGACAATAGGACCAGAATTTTTATAAGAAACCACAAGATAATATGAAACTACCTTTGAATGGTATTTTATGAAGAACTAAATGAATATCAGTTGGTTATTGAAAGTCTACAACTCCTTCATACATTCTCCTTAATGTTGGCACTGTTATCACTCATAAATAAAGGTATTTATTTTTGAAGCAGAGACAAGAAGAAAATTAAGAGCAAAGAGGAAATTCTCTTAAGTCATAAGAAGGATAGTCAAGAATTTCACATGCCATTCCTCACTTGTAATATGGTATTGGAAGCTAAAGCATCTATTAACAGATGAGGGGAAATATACATGGTACTTCTAAGAGTATGGTTGGTTGACAATATGATTTGGTTTATATGGGGAGAATATCATTAACAGGGAGAAAAATCAAAGATTAAGAATAAGACGTGGGAAATACAAATACACTGGGCATAAAAAGGCAGGGAAAATAGGAATATCAGCATTGATTAATTCATAAGTTTGGGATATTAAGCAAGATATAATTCAGGGTGATAGCAGTACCTAAAGCAAGAGCATTTTGATGAATAACAGAAATGAAGAAATAACAAAATGTCGATTTAAAGTTATTAATTAAACAGATCAAAGAGCTGTAAATTTACAGTGTTAAAGAGTCATCAAATCTGATGTTTCTTTTCCCAAATACATTGTCAGATAATTTCACGAAACTCTCTTTATATATCTTTCACGATGCATGAGTTTAACACTTACACATACCAAAAAATAATAAATCTGTTAGTTTTAGTGGGGAGAGGGAGGAAGGAAATTGGCACAGGCTAATTCATTTCTGATAGTATAGGCAGAGCCTCACTCTGAAGGAATTGAATAACTTACTCAGGGGCAGGTTCTGGCTGACTGCCCCCGGTTCTTGATTGCCATGCTCTCAGGCACTTGATAGCAAGATACTTTCTTTACAGATTCGGCCATGCCCATTATCTCCTTTTAGGAGATTCTCTCAAAAGACCTGACCATAACGTTTTTCAAACTCTCTAGGGTCATTAGCACACTATCTCTCTTTCACCTCTCTCTTATCATTTCCCAGGCTTCAGAAATTCAATTCACTTTTCTGTAAGTTGTTAAAACTCTGGGAATGCAGTTCTCAGTACTTACTAGCTAGGAATGTTTGTACAGTATGACAGAGTCTATCCATTACTTTCTGAAGTTCTTTACACAATGAAGGCATTGAACAGAATATTCATGATTCACACATGAGGAATAAAAGACTTATTATGTAACCCTTCCGAGGCAGCATTTAGCCTATGACTAATCACAGCTGCATGGTACCTATTAAAACGTACAGCATTCTAAGAATTGCACCTTTTTTCTTCATTTAAGGCCCAAACTAAAAATTTAGATAACCGTCTGTTTCATATAGATGTTTTAGTTATATAATGAAGGAGATAGTCATGATGGCTTGATTGTGATTTAATTTTTGGCAAAAAAAAATCTTTACAATTTAAGAGATTAATTTACCAAAAATATAAAATAAATAAAAACTAGCAAATATTGTTTCCCCTCTCATCATCACGGATGCCTACTCTCTTTCCAACTATAATCTTCATAAAGCACATTTCAGGTCAGAGACATTTGCACGCTAAATTTTCGCAATTTTATCTTTCCTTTCATAGAAATGTCTGTGCAAAACTCATTCTAATAGAAAAATAATCTAAATTCATTGTAATATTGTCAACTCTCAGTAATCACTATCAGACTTTAATGATTATGTAAAATAAATTCATTTATGTAACTATTAAAATACAAAATTTTACACAATTAAAATTTTATAGGACAAAATGTATCCTCAGTACTCTGGTCAAGAGGTATTTAGAGCATTATATTCCCAATTAAAAACAAAAGGAAGAAAGAAATCAACAACAAAACTAGTAAGTTAAATCTGGCTATAATTATTTTTCAGTTATGTCTGTATGTCATTCCAACTTGGAACCTCCAGCTCTGCTGTTTAGATGTATATTGGCAAACAAATGGCTTTCCCAAACTGTGTAATTTGTGTAGCCCTTAATACATTCTCTATTAACCACACAAATGTTTTCAGGATTTAAGGAAACCAACAAGGGATATGAAGTACCCTGAGGTTAGCAATAGTAGGAAGCTATTCCCTCTTCCAGATATGAAGAAACAAAAGGATATCAGATTTGAGAACATGAAGAAGGTTCGGGTAGAGTGAGGGTACTATGAATGAAATTATGGTCTTTTATAGAGAGAGACAGCCAACCCACAGCAAATCAGCAAGCAGAGAGCTGAGAAAATAAATATTTTTACTTCACCCACCTTCCTATGCTAATCTTTTACTAAATAAGATTGACTAAACCCAAAGGAAGCAGAAGGATAAAAGAGTTCATTGATACAGCCAATACAGATTAGACTAGCTAGAAAGGCAAAAAGAAATTATTATGGATTATCCTGTGTAATACACTGTAAGTGTTTAAAATACTAAGAAAAAGAGGTACTTAACATTCCCCTCAGTCTGACTAAGCTTTAGACACTCTTCTTCCTGACTCCCTTTTCTTAGAGCATTTGCTTTATAAAACTTGTAATTATAAAGTTTTCTCTGCCTTTTTGAGATGCAAATACTTTTAAGTTTCTTGCCAGTTATAGAACTCAGGAATGTCTTTCTCAAGGGCCTGCAAGCTATGTCTTTAAAATGTAATCATCGAGAAAGATGTATATGTGTATCAAAATGTTATATTACACAACTTAAATATATACAATAAAATGAAATACAACACTATTTAAGAAAGAAAGAACAATATTGCTCTTATCTCCCAGTTACTGTGGGATGGTAGCACCTTAACTTCAACATGTGCTTGCTCCAAGTTGTAAAACTACCTCCTTCAGCGTAGAAGATAGCTTACTTTTCATTTGGATATAGTCAATTAGCAAACACAGGTGGTCTATGATATCCACTCCACATCTTAAAAACTCTCCAGCCTTTTGTATCCTGTGAATTCTGACTTTTCTCCCTTTTTGTGATAGCCTTGAATAAAGTCTTCCTCATCTGATTAATTTTCACAGAACAATTTTTGCTTCGATAACTCTAATGATTTACTTTAAAATATGCATGTATGTTAATGCAGAACATTGCCAAAAGTTATGCTAGAGATTTATCCTTTAATTATATTTATATATTTTTTTCAAATAGGACAATTACAAGCACACCAGAAACATAATCTGCTGATTATCTTAGTTTGAGGTCCTTAGGAACGGGGCCTGAAAGATTCTGCTGCATGGGCTCTATTGAGAGAGTGCTCTCAGGTAAACACTGTAAGGTAATGAAGGAAGCAGGACAGGACAGAGATGGGGGGTGGATAGACAAAGCTGTGGGCTCCCCTGAGAAGCCTTTTGTGCCCCAGAGGCAGCCATGGTTTTAGGCTGCACCTGGGTATTTCCAGGTCAAATTCTTCTATGGATGGAGCACAATTTTCAGAAAAAAGTGCAGCTGTAAATTATTAGCAGTCAATAATTAGAACAGCTAAGGAAATAGGTGCATCTGCTCAGTAAAGAGAATCTGGGTTGGCACCAATGAAGTCTACTACATGTAGCATTTACAGTAAGCATATCTCCAGTCTCCAAAACTGGCTTTATTATAGGTTTTGCTATTTGTCAAAAATTATTCTTCTTAGGAGACAATGTATTTGAGAACAATAAAAATCTTGAAATATTTGAAGTATTATATCACTAATTATATAATTTCATTCTCTATATAAGACTGCTAATATAGTACCACTTAAAATACTCTGTTTCTGCTTAATGTTTTCAGTTAGTAGTTAGCTAAACATTGTAGGAAGCATTTTAGTTATATACCCTATCATTACTGTCATTACTATTATTAAATATTACTATTAAATATTTATTTAAAATGATATGGCTTTACATAGAATATATTTCACTCAAGAGTGTGCCTTTACAGGAGAATCACTCGAACCTGGGAGGTGGAGGTAGAGGTTGAAGTGAGCGGAGATTGTGTCACCGCACTCCAGCCTGGGCGACAGAGCAAGACTCTGTCTCAGAAAAAAAAAAAAAAATAGGGTGTGCCTTTATATAATGTTTGTTAATGAGTTACAGTAATTTTAATGAAAGGTGCATAGTCTAAGGATTTATTTTCTTTGCAACACAATTATAAAAGGAAAGAACATAGTTGAAACTCCACAAACTGTGCACTTTTCTCTTTTTTTGCTTTTAAAAAATTTATATTTATGTTTTGTTTTTCATTTTTTATTTCTATGAGAACATGTTAGGTGTATATATTTGTAGGGTGCATGAAGAATTTTGATACAGGCATAACACATAATAATCACATTAGAGTAAATAAGATATCATCTATCACCTTAAGCATTTATTCTTTGTGTAACAAACATCCCAATTGTACCTATTTGTTCTTTTAAAATGTGCAATAGATTATTGTTTACTATAGTCACCCTGTTTTGCTATCAAACATTAGATCTTATTCTATTGAACTATATTTTTGTACCCATTATCCATCCCCAATCCCCACCCCGTCCCCCACCTCCCACTGCCACATGACCATTCCCAGCCTCTGGTAATCATCCTTTCCCTCTCTATCTCCTCTATCTCCGTGAGTTCAATTGCTTTCATTTTAAGCTCCCACAAATGCGTGAGAATATGCAAAATTTGTTTTTTCTGTGCATAGCTTATTTCACTTAATATGATGCCCCCCAGTTTTATTAATGTTGTTGCAAATAACAGGATTTCATTTTTTGTGGCTAAATAGTACTCCACTGTGTATTTGTACCACATTTTCTTTATCCATTCATCTACTGATGGACACTTAGATTGCTTCCAAATCTTGGGTCTTGTGAATAGTGCTGCAGTAAACCTGAAAGTGCAGATACCCCTTTGATGTATTGATATTCTTTCCTTGGGGTATATACCTAGCAGTGGAATTGCTGGATTCTACAATAGTTCTATTTTTAGTTTTTTGAGGAATCTCCATATGGTTCTTCATAGTGGTTGTATTAATTTACATTTCCACCAAAGACCCTTTTCTTATTAAGCATCTCTGTGCTCTGTTGAAGTTTCACCATGTGGCTTACTCTTTACGTTCAGTAACAGATACTTGCTTTAGATTCTAAAATGACATTTCTATTAAAAATCAAAACCAGAGGGGAAAAAAACTTTCAAAAATTTTTTAAATGAAAAAAAAAAAACACCACATTATTCAAAAAACAGAAGTAAACCTGACAGGGTCCTCTAGGTTTTTTTTTTTCCTACATATCTGCTTGTATACCTTTAAAATACAAATAAAATATTAATTCTAACAGAATATTAATATCATGTAATTAAATGTTAATATTAACTGACATTGTACTGTTAATTATTAATATTTATTGGATATTAATATTAAGTTTTAATAACACAAAATATCTATGTCAACAAAGTGAAGAAACCAGAACAATTCGCTCAAATATGTTAAAAATTGTAAGAGAAAAAATGTAATATGTTCTTGTTTATCAACTTATTCCATTTCATAGAATTATCAAAATATGTAGATACAATTGCAATATGCACCAGTATTAAAATCCAAATTATTATTGCCTTCTTTTTTAAGCTATTAGTTTGGAGTTTTGCAGTGTAATGAATTCTCCAACCAGAACTGATGGGCTTCCTTGGCTTCCAGGTATCTTACTGGAAGTTGAACTATTATATCCTTGGTAAATAACACATGGAAAAAGTCAACAAATTCTACCTTCCCTCAAGCAATAAGATAATGTAGTACATTATTATCATCATTACACTTTGTTGCTCTCTCTATCTCTCTTTTTAATCCATCCTGTCTACATCTTGTTGAATTATTTCAATCTACAAATGTGTACATTGCATTGTTCCTTTTATTTTTATCTACAGAATTTTTACCTTTACATCTTTAATTTGCTCTGGTTTTGAGTATTGCACCTCTATCCCTTTTTGTTTAATATTTGTTTGTTATGTCCTTTATATACCTTTATTTGTATATTTCTTGCATGTGTGTATGATTTATGTACCTTTCTTGAAGACTCAATATATTTTTCATATTGTTTCAAGCCATTGAAATGAACAATGGGAAATATGAAGAGCCTTGAAAACATCCATAGACTGAAGTAGATGGCCTAATTCTTATCAAAAGTCAGCACTGATGTCTGCCTTTTACAGCTTCTCCTAGCAACATTGAACAATTTTCACATTTACTAAGCGAGTCTCACTTGGTCCCAAATGTCATCACTTATCTTTTTTGAGAAGTAGAAGCAGGTGTCATGGTTCTTCCCACTTACTCATATATTTTATAAATTTCTACCACATCACAGGCTTTCATATTGAATATCTGACTCTACAAGAATTTTAGCCCAGAATTAAAATGGGAATATATGTTAGGTGTGGAGCATGGCTCATAACAATATATAGTGACTAAGAAAGAGAGAAGAAAGATCTATTTCAACAGTGTGTCGTGATCATGGAATTGAAGTAGGGAGGCTTATTATACTTACCCAGTGCTTTTGTAATCCTGACTGTCACATTTCAGCGATATAACTATAGAAAAATTATTATTGACTTAAAGTTTCAATTTTCTAATGTACTCAATGGGAATAATAGTACCTACTTTTATCACATTAAAAGGCTTATGCACACACTTTCACTGGTACTTCAAGAATTTTAGGTTTTGGAATTCAACTTTGATATACACAATTTAATGAGCTCTCATTACTCATTAAAGATGGCGAAACAATGAAGAACTATATTGTTATTTTCTGTATCATTTTACTTTACTATTTTGATTACAAAGAACATTTACAGTCATTTAAAATGCAGTAAGTTGACACTGTATTTTAAATTTATGTAAACTAAAATTTAAATTTATGTAAACTAAAATTTAAATTTAAGTTTAATTTAATTTTGGTACTGAAATTTTTAAAAATTTTTTTTTAAATCTTTATTTTTATTTTTTTGAGACAGAGTCTCGCTCTGTTGACGAGGCTTGTTCTTGGCTCACTGCAACCTCTGCCTCCTGGGATCAAGCAGTTCTTGTGCCTCAGCATCCTGAATAGCTGGGATTATGGGCAATTGCCACCACACTGAGCTAATTTTTGTATTTTTAGTAGAGACTGGATTTCACCATGTTGGTTAGGCTGCTCTCAAACTCCAGCCCTCAAGTGATCCCCCCCACTCGGCCTCCCAAAGTGCTGGGATTACAGGTGTAAGCCACTGTGCCCAGCCAACATCTTTAAATTATGAAATATTATCATAATATTACAATTTTGCATACAATTCTTTTTATATTTTAAAATTCTTGCTTGCTTTATCAAAAAAAGGCATTCAAAATTATTTTAAAGTATTAAAATGACAGAATTAATGGCTATTTATTTAAGGTAGACTGATTTCATATAGTTTTTGCTTTCCATTTGTAATGCTAAAATAAAGGTATTACTGAAGAGATTATAATTATGTAAAACAGAAAAAAAAACATTTAAATTGAAAGAGTAATTTAATGTTAACATGAATAAAACTGAATATAATGCAGACTAAGTAATAGAAATGTGCTTAAAGCCAAATTAAATTATAATAATAGTTGATTTATAGTATATTACAGTTATTACTTAGACAAAATGCCATTTTCCAGGGAATTTTTAAGAAAGAGAGAGGGAGAGGGGAAGAGAGTGAAGGAGGGAGAGAGGAGGAAAGGAACAGAAAGAGAAAGAAAGAGAGTAATTTGTTAAAACAATTATATGAAGTCAGCACTACTTTTATGTCTATTTTATAGATGAGAAAGCTGAAGCACAGAAATATTAACGAATTTTCCAAGGTTATATAGCAAGTAAGTATGCAGCCTTGTGTTATGTGTGTCCACATTAAGAGACCACCAAACAGCCTTTGCATGAGCAATAAAGCTTTTTAATCGCCTGGGTGCAGGTGGACTGAGTCCGGAAAAGGAGTCCACAAAGGGAGTTAAGGATGGGGCAGTTTTATAGGATTTGGGTAGGTAGTGGAAAATTACAGTCAAAGGGGTTGTTCTCTTGTGGGCAGGGGAGGGGGTCACAAGGTGCTCGGTGGGGAGCTCCTGACAGTTATTGTCCAGGAGAAGGAATGTCACAAGGTCAATTGATCAGTTAGGATGGGGCAGGAACAAATCACAAAGGTGGAATGTCATCAGTGAAGGCAGGAACTGGCTATTTTCACCTCTTTTGTGGTTCTTCAGTTGCTTCAGGCCATCTGCATGTATACATTTAGGTCACAGGGGATATGATGGATTAGCCTGGGCTCAGAGGCCTGACATCTTGTTGGTTTTATTTATTTGATTTCTTTACATACAGATTTTTAGGTTTTTAAGCCACATTTAGATTTTCTGGATTTCAAATGTAATATTTAGCCAATAGTCATTCACTTTTGTATTTCAAAGAAAGATTTTTTTTAATGTTAATTTGTTTCAGTACCTGGAATATAGCTTTGAGAAACTGATTTTTATAGCTCTTTAGATGAAAGTGCATGGATATTAGTATCAAAGCAAATTAAAGCAGATTTGAAATACAAGAAATTTAGTAATTATTTAAAGAAGAAAATAAAGATGTATTCATATTTTCAATTTTCATTTACTTCAAAATAAAAATCAACATTTGTAATATTGGAGCTCATATTCTTTCCCTTGAAGAAAAAATATGAAACTGTTGTAATACATATCTTGTGTAAATCTAGTTTTAAATGTGTGTTTCTCAAGGTAGAATCTTATTCTGTAAGTTTTTGGATAAAAGGAAAATGTTTTGAAATAAAGGACTGAGTAAACACCTATTTATGTAGGTAATTAGTTAATTAATTTATATCATCATATATTTACATATAAAAGCTTTTTTGCCATAATACCAGAAGTATTTATACAGCTCTATCATGTTTTCTTTTTCCTGTCCTGCAAGACGTTTCGTCATGAGTTTATTACCTTCAAAATGATCACTTTTAACCACCTATACTCAGTTGTATCCCAAAAGTTATCACTGCCTGTAAAATTCTGTAGCCGGTATTAAATTACTTAAAACATCTTCTATAGATTATCCTTCATACTGACCATATAAAATGTGTTTTCATTTAGAGGGGAAAATTACAGGACAAATTATGTTGCAATTACTTGTTAATATAATAAGTAGTCTTGTTAGATGATTTCACCAATTAAATTGTATTAATTATATATGTTAAAGTGGCTTAACTTCTACCTGAATAATTATGAATAATTATTTTGTTAAAAAATTATCTCAAACACAATTTGCTGTAGCAAGAATGTCAAAGTAAAACAAGTGGGAATTTTTTCACTACAGAATTTCAGATATCATACTAAATTAACCCCACTGATGTTGTATGTTGATTTTTTGTTTTAGCAAATAGACAAGTTCAATTACTCTAGTCACTTAGAAGTCTATCATTGTCTCTCTTCTCCCTGTTCTCCCCTACCTTTTCCTGCCTTCTTTATCCTTATTCTCTCTCTTCATAGCTGAATGTATTACTAAGCTTCAGTGTAAATTCTCCTTCCACTAGTCCAGTGCAATTGTGTTGCTAAGGTCACCAATGACTTCTAATTTACCCAATGCAATGATCTTTTTTTGTGTGTTTATTCATCATTTTGATTATTTTTCTCTGCATTTGCCCCTTTAATTTGTTTTGGAAATGCACTGAACCTTTGTTTTCTAAGGCACAGTGCAACCAACCAGTTTTCTCCTTTAACTGACCATTAAGTATCAGGATGACTTGAGGCTCAAATATTGATCCTGTCTGAGGTTGTTTTCTTGACCCTCCATCTATGCATGTGCTTTGACAGAGTATGGTAACTAAACACAGTATATCTCTACCCAGGGTTCTCCTTGGCAATCACAATCATCCACTACCTACTGCCCCATGGGTATGTATCACCTATGAGAGCCAAAGGGGAAAGTCTCATCTTCTGTCTCAAGCTTTCCCTTCATCCATTTCATCTCTTTGTTTTCTCAAGATCAAAATGTGATATTTAGCCTTATCTGTTCTTCTCTCTTATGAATCATATTCAGCCCATCACAAAATGGTATCATTGGTTCCTCATTAACAATCTTTATATATGTAGTCAACTATTCCATTGCTGCCTTTATCTAAAACCTTAAAACTTCTTGTTTGGATCGCTGTTCTTCTCCAAATCCATTCTTTTCATTTTCAAGGGGTATCAATCTAAAATACTATTATGATCATAACACTGTACTCCTGAAAACTATTGTATTTCCAATTTCTCATATTTCCTTCTTGTGCTTAATGTTTCTCAAACATATCCAAAGTAAAGCTATTATTTTTTACAGCCTACTTGTTCTTCCCCAAGTTTCACGTATGTACTTAGTGAACCCATTCTATACAGTTGTCCCAAACATAGTGACTGTTTATGTTTATCTTCCTCTGTAAACAACTGAGCAAATAACGTTATCAGCAATTTTCGGGTAAATCTGTATTCCAAACTCCATTACCCTAGTTCATACCACCATATTTTCTTCTTTTCATTGGTGCAATAATTTACAACCCCACTTCCTCTTATTGATCACATTTATCCACACTGCAGAAAAGTGCCTTTTCTAGCAGCCAGATATGATGACAATGTTTTTGCAATTCATGACATTCAATAGCTCCCAGCTGTTCTTAGAATGAAATTCAGACTCCTTATCAGAATTCACAAGATTTTCTGGGATCTCTTTTGTTATGTGCCAGCTCCCTGTTTATATTATTTTCCAGCCATACTAAACACCTTGTAGTTCCTTGAAAGTTTCACATTTTCTTAGCTACTGTTTCTTCGTGCAAAATAATCTCCACTTCTGTTTCTTTTCCTTGGTCCAACCCCTACACTCTGTTGCTATGTTCTACAGATATAAATAAACCACCTCCTTTACGTTAACTTTTCCCACACCTAAAGACTAGTATTATTATCACCCTAAATTGTACCTTTCTGAGTATTTGGTTCTCTCTCCAATGTGTTAGTAAAGTCCTTGAGGAAGGAGGGGAAAAATATTATTTATTGTATCCCAAACATTGACCATAGAACCTTATACATAGTAGCAAGGCAATAAATATTTTTATAATGAAGAAATATTCTCAGATACCTGGATTAAGTGCACTACATTTATCATCCTTTAAGCACCTGAAAGGGTTATTTTACAGATAACAGCCCCAGAAATATATCTCATAACTAGCCATGTTGAACTTTATATTCAGATCTGTCATGTCTCAATGTTGTTTTTCCTTTGCCATCACCACAGGCTCCTGTGAGTCCCTCCATGGTGTCCCTCTGTCACTGCAATGGTGGTAATCAACCAATTTTAGTTTCCCAGAGTTGCTACGTTGTCACACGTAGTCAGGTCTTTAAACAGACTTCTTTGCATTGAAATGCTTATTTTCAGTTTTTTGTATACTTTGATTAATTTTGAATTTATTTGATATACAGCGGAGGTGCTCTATTTTACAAACCTCCTGTTAATAACTCAGACATGATTAGATGTCTTTTTCTAAGAGATTGGCATACTCACCTCCAATAAGCCCATATTAAAGCTCTATTGTCTTGGGTTGTCATAGTTTTCTATATTCCCTCACTTGAAAATAAGCTTTTTAGTAAAGATAACTTACATTTGTAACTCAGGAGTTTTGCCCATTCCATGAACTCAGTAGATATTTCAAAGAAGAATAATATATGCTATGCACTAACACTACTAAGTGTATTTGATCCCTGTTGCCTTCCTACAGAATGCTCATTCTCTATATCAAGACATGGTGAAATTTCACACATCCTCAATAGTTCTGCTCAAACATCTAAATATATCTTTCTATGTTAAACATCACCTTAGTTATCCTTTTATGCCTTAATCATTAAGGACTATTTGAGCTTTCTCACAGGTGGTAGACTCATCATTCTTTTTTTTTTTTTTTTTTAGACGGAGTCTCATTCTGTCGCCTAGGCTGAAGTGCAATGACACAATCTCAGCTCACTGCAACATCCGCCTCCCGGGTTCAAGCGATTCTCCTGCCTCAGCCTCCCAAGTAGCTGTGATTACAGGCACATACCACCATGACCTGCTAATTTTTTGTATTTTTAGTAGAGACGGATTTCACCATGTTGGTCAGGCAGGTCTTGAACTCCTGACCTTGTGATCCGCTGCCTTGGCCTCCCAAAGTGTTGGGATTACAGGCGTGAGCCACTGTGCCTGGCTGACTCATCATTCTTGATTTGTATTGATGTACGCCCTTGTATTACAGTTTGACTGTAAAATTCTCTGGGACTGGAGCTTGGCTCTGTTTATCTTCCTACTCTCAGCACATTACAGGTTGCCTTGCATGTGATATGTCCACAATATTTTTGCTGAATTTAAAGTGCTTATTCTTTTTCTTACAATGCATAATATTTACAAAAGTAACTCCTTCCTTTTGACAATAAGGGAATTTATACATGAGACTAATGAAGTGAGAATAAAAGGCTGTTTCCCATAAAAGTCATAATATTTTTGGCCCAATTTGTAGAGAACTGAAATATAACTCAAAATCATATCAAAAGCTCATAGAGGAAAGAAACCCACTATGAATTAATTTTAATTTTTAGTACAAACGCAGACTATGAGAATTAGGCCTCATGATTTTAACTTTCTAGGTGTTCTTTTCTATTGGAAAGGAAAATTTCCTTTTGTAGGTAATTATAATGACTCTCTGAGATTAAGTATCATTCTATTAGTTGTGTTATATATCAAAGTTCTCAAAAACATTAAGTTTTGGATAAAGTAAACACAAAGTTTTAAACCTCGTAATGATGAGAAAACTTTGAAAAGGTTTGTGGAAAGTGTGCTAAAAGTTTGTGGGCTTTTCTGGTTGTTAAGTGTTTCACTTTTCTTTTCTATGGTTTTAACACTAGAATATTTATTCACAAACAAAATGAAATAAAAGAAACTATCCTTTGGCTCCTAAAATTCTATCTTATACTTATCTCCAAAAGCACCCATTTAAAGGTGTTAGTATAAGCCAGTAAAGTGAGGTGGCCTTTTACCTGACAACATTTCAATCCAAGTAGAAGATAAGAAGAAAATTTATCCTTAGAGAATAATTTCAGAGTAAACTTTTCTACAGCTACTCCCCAGAGGTTAAGGTAAGAAATAAACTGAACACAAACATATCTCTATAGAAAACTGCTTAAGTTGGCTCAATTCTCCAATGAAAGCTACAACTATATTTACTTTTCTTCCATTTTTCTCCGAAGATACCTTTAAATGAGTTATGCTTTAATGGGGGTATTTTAGAGATTGAGGAAAAAGTATAGATACTATGAAATATAATTTCTTCCAAATATAGGTTATTTAAGAATATATTTATCAGGGCATGTTGCCCTTCCTTATGTAACTTTTGCTGACATATTTCTATTGTTGAGTCAGCTAACACAAGTATAGATCAGTAACTCTATTACAGATATTTAGTAACAAATATAAAACACCCTCTGAAACAAATATTTAATATTAAAAATAAAAATTTCCTATTTTCATAAGCCTATAATTTTCTATGTTCCTGTTTTAATTTTTTGTAAAATTACCAATTTTATGCTATGCTTAGATAAGGCCATTCTAACACTTTATGGTAATTGCTGTATTTCCCTGTGATTACCTCTACCATCAGGTCATGATCTAATTTGTCATTGTTTTTGGGGTGATGATTCTTAGAAAATGTTACTTACTATGCATTTCTAAATATAATTAAATACATTGTTGTAAATATATGTGGCATAGACATAACTACACATAGGGAGTTTTCTGATTCAGGACATTGGGAATGGAGGTAGAGTGAAAACAAACATACACACAAAGATTTCTTTCAAAAATAAGATAACTAACTAAATTTATTATTTACTTCCATCTATGAGTACTTTGTAAAGCAGAATTAAAAATTCTGCCATCTTGCTGTACTGAATTTTTTTTTTTTTCAGTTTGAAAGCTTCAGGTCCATCTACACTCTGAATCATGGTCTCTCTGACTCCCATTAATTTGTATTGTGTTGAACACTGACTGGTGAAAGTGATAGTGTTCAATCTGTGACAAAACTGTCAAGAAGGAGTGCATTTCTGAGTATTTTGTAAAGCAGAATTAAAAATTAAAAAGTTATATATCTTTTAAAACTCATTTCCCATACCATTTCAGCCTATTAGAACTCCAACCACGTTGTGTAAAAATTCCCGTCATCCAAGCATTGTGAAAACTCTCACTTTTAACTATTTCGGATAATTTGCTGATAATTTGATGTGGAAAATTAGTTTGTAAAATCTTTTTAAAAAAACTAATTATCTGTTTTAATACTGTTTCAAACTAGGAACAGTGGCTCATGTCTATAATCCCAACATTTTGGGCAGTCGAGGCAGGAGAATCGCTTGAGCCCAGGAAAGGCTGCAGTAGCTGTGATTATGCCATTTCACTCCAGCCTGGGTGACAGAGTGCAACCCTATATATATAAATATATATATAATTTCACATTTTCAATAAAAAATAATCCATGCATATTGTTTGGTATGGTTCAAATGAGAAGATGGCCTCAGTGTGATTATATGAATTACGTGGTTTATTGCCACACATAGAGATTTTCTATGTCCTTTTTTTTTTCTAACAATGCTCAAAGAGGAAAAGAATATGGAGAACCAATCTTACAGGAATGCACTGTGACAAAGTACATTAACCACATGATGAGTGAGTTCCAATTTTGTTTAGAGTTCAATTATGCAAATCTAGTTGATCAATTAAAATGGAAGTAGGCCTCTGTGGATGTAAAGTCTAATTGAAGTTTGAGGCATATCTTTCTATCAGAAGTTTTCAGGAGGGATAATTTGACCAGCACAGCATAAGTTCATGTTCACAGGCAAGGTCGTCAGACACAGGAGTGGTGCTGATGTTGGTGAATGAGGCTTGGGAGAATGCATTGAAGGCTGTCAGATAGTAGCCCTGCTACAGCCTAAGCTGTCAGTTGAAGGCTGCCAGAAAGTAGTCCTGCCACAGCCTAAGCTCTCAATGTGTCTGTCAAAGTCTTGGGTTTATGTATGTTTTGGAGTCCAGTAGTTGAGGCCAATATCTCACATATATGGTTTGATAAGGTGTGACATAAAATTCTCACAGAGAGGGAAATTACATTCCATGTCCTTATCATAGCAAAACTTGTGTCACTAATACAGCAAATTATTAAATTGGAATCCCTTCAAAGTTAAATAATATTAATACATATTGAGTCCAGATTATTTTATGACACTGTTATTATATCATAATCTATATATTTAGCATTTTATTCAATTTTATATTCAAATGTATAAGATACATGTGTCCTTACATCAACGTTCATCTAGCGTTTTATCAGTCTTTATTTCTTAATTTACTTTCTTCTGAATTACAGTACTATGTTTTAAGAAGGAATTTTAGGCCATAAAGTTTAGTTGCTTTTGGGGTTCTTGTTTTCTTCTTACGTCTTTGAGAGCATCGTTATTTTTCCTTTGCAAATAAGTTGAGAACATGGTAGTGAAGACAATTCTTGAATCACAATATTAATGAATTGTTCATTGGTAACGATTAACAGGATAATCTAGAAGTGCAGTAAATTTTTATCAACAAATGTGGACTGGTGAGAAAAAAACCATTTATTCTAACATTTTACTGAATTTTCAGAGATTGCTCTTCAAGGCTAGATTCAAAAGGCTATTTTATATCAGGGTTTTACTTATTTTTCCTTCTCATTTTAAATTAATGTAATTTCAGTTTTTCTCTACAAAGCAGAAGAAGCTAAATAATACACTCGTAAAGAATTTGAAGATTAAAAGCTTACTGATAGCTTTTATTTTCAGTATACTGAACCACCACTCCCACTCTTTTCAGCTTCTCACTTGGCCATTATTTAAATTATCTAAATTATCTCCAACTCCAAATCCTTCAATTGACTACTGCCCAAAGTACTATAAATTATTGTTGAGTGAAATACTTATGAGTGTACATTGTGTGCATAGAACTATACAATAAGTAATAAATTATGCAGATTTCTCAGCATGTGGTCTGAGGAACTTAGAAGAGATCACTGAAGGAGGATGAGATAAAAACATAAAATGGATACTATAATACATTATTGGGAAGGTACTTTTTGGTTTTAGTATAATAATACTAAGGGTGGAAATATATTTCCTGAATTTAAGTCATTAATGATTTAAGATACTAATAATGAAGTGATGTAAAAAAACATCAGCAAGAAAGTGGGTTTTATTTAGCCGATAAATTTTAATAGTGTATCTAAATGCTGTCATTGGGAAGAGGATTATCAAAAGAAGAGAAGAGATTAAAACTAACTTAATAATGAGAACGAAGTGTAAATAATGTTTAAATTAAAATGAATATTCTAGTTGTGAAGATAACAAAGATCATTCTTTCCAGAAAACAGTGGTATTAATATACTACATATATTTTGAAAAATATTTACAAATATTTCATTCAATATGACAAATAATGATTTATTTTGAATATAACTGTATTGCTCTCAAAACAATGTGTCTGTGTTATGAAACAGAACCCTTTCTCTGTAAAGTCACTAAATCACCTGACTTAAAATACATGTTAATTGAATTCAGTTATAAGTGAAATCCAGCACAGTACTCATGGTGATGTGTTCCTAACAAAACAAATTGCTACTATCCTTTAGCAACTTAATTCCCGGAATGATGGTATATTTACAGGCATAGTTTTTAACTTTCATAGATCAATTTTTCAAAAACTGTCACCAATTTTTAAGACTTATCATATATTTACTCTGGCTTATCTTATAAGTGCTAACCCATTTCAAGCCACCATAAAGTTCTCATTTTTAATGTATAGTGTGGTACTTTTTCTCCTCAAATTTTTTTTTTTTTTTTTTTTTTTTTTTTTTTTCTGTTTGATGGAGTCTCGTTCTGTCGCCCAGGCGGGAGTGCAGTGGCGCCATCTAGGTTCACTGCAAACTCCGCCTTTAGGGTTCAAGTGATTCTCCTGCCTCAGCCTCCCGAGTAGCTGGGATTACAGGCACTCGCCTTCACGCCCGGCTAATTTTTTGTGTGTGTGTATATATATATTTATTTAATTTATTTACTTATTTTTAGTAGAGACGGGATTTTACCATGTTGGCCAGGCGTCTCTGCGCTCTCGGGGGCCCAGGAAGCTCCTGACCTCAGGTGATCCACCCACCTCAGCCTCCCAAAGTGCTGGGATTACAGGTGCGAGCCACCGCGCCTGATCTTTCTTGGCAATATTTTAGCAGACAGAACACTATCACTTTCACCAGTCACTGTTCAACATAATACAAGTTAGTGGCAGTAAGAGAGACGGCAACTGAGAAGATAGATTTAAAAAAGTGCAGTACAGCAAGATGGCAATAACATTTTTAGGTTGAGAGCATAAAGTAGTACTCATCTAACCATTAGGTACTATAACGAATATACAAATAAATAAATATAGTATGCTGTGTGTGTGAATGTGTACTTGGATACATACCCAAATACTACTGATGGTAGCGGCAGCCCATCTGGAGGGGCTGCTGCAAAGACGTCCACTGCAGTGGGGTAGGTGTGGCCAGGGCTGCATACTTCCCAGAGCTGGCCCGGGCCGGCAACAGGTGGGAGCCCCGCACCATACCGAGTCAATGGGGCAGGAGACGGACACTCCCGGAGCCCCACACTCCAGGGTGCAGCTGCAACCACGCAGCCATGGCCCAGGACCCAGTCATCTCTGCACTCTCGGGGGCCCAGGAAGCTCCTTGTCTCTGCAGGCTTGAAAGTTCCTGCTCCCACTGCCTGGCCTCTCCCGGCTCCTGGCACCCACTCCGGGTGGGAGCAAAGTTGTGGCCTAGCCTGGGAGCTCTTGCAACCCGGCCAGGTGTGTGCATGCTTGGGGTGGCACTGGCATGTCAGCGCCCTGAAGCCTCGGTCCCCTCCAGACTTTGGACGTCAACGACTACGGGAGGGAGGCTGAGTGGGGCCTGAGGGCAGCTCCGCATGGTCTGCAGGTGTCCCTCAGCACAAACATCCTGGGTGCCCTGGGTGACAGGTCAGCCCAGGAGGCAGATAGTCTCCTGGGCAGAAAGGTGCGGGTCCCTGGTAACGCCCCACCTTCAAGCCAAGGAAGGCCTGAAGCCTGGAAGCCAGGATGTCAGTTCTGGGTGGAGTCCACGGCCTGGAGTGAGAATTTATGGCGCTTTTTCAGTGCCCACCCATGGCTGCCCGTGGACCAATCAACATGCACTTCCTCCCTTCTGAGCCCATAAAAAAACCCAGACCAAGCCAGACTCACACAGACACTGGGACTATCAGCTGTGGGAAGGAGCCACCCTCTTTAGGTCTCCCGAGAGCTGTTCTGTCGCTCAATGAAACTCCTCCCCACGTTGCCCACCCACCTCGTTCTTCCTGGACATGGAACAAGAACTCTGGCCGCCGAGTGGCGGGGCTGAAAGCTGTAACACAAACAGGGCTGAAATGCACGGCCTGCTGGTCACCTTGCGGCCGACGAGAAGGAGAAATGAACTACGGCTCTTCAGGGACCCCAGACCTAGGGGGCTCCCCGATCCAGGGCAATGACACCCTCTTTGGGTCTCTGAGGTTCCTGGCGTTTCCAAGCTTCCAGGCACCACTGCACTACCCTTATCCAGATGCGGGTGCCCGCAGTGGAAGTCACTTGCGGTGGCTGCAGCCACCTGATCCAGCTGCAGCTTTGCCTGGAGCTGGCGCCTGTCCTGGCACCTGGAACTGCCCACCCCACTACAGCAGCTGGCGTGCTTGGCTGGGTGCAGTGACTGGACTCCATGCTCACTCCGCTCCGTGCCTGGCTCACCCTTGGCTGGCATAGGATCTGGAATTGTAACGCTAGCCGAGCACAGCCTGCCAGGCAGTGTGGGTGGAATGAGCTGAGTGGGCAAAAACTCGGGAAAAGACGCCACCACTACAGAAGTTTCAGCTGGAATAGTGACATCCTAAGGATCCCCAAACTCTATGTGTGTACATGGATATATACATACACACTATGTGTACAGGGATACAAGAGAAATGAATATTTATAGATATTGCTAAAATGTTTATTTAATGTATACCAAGGACTTGCTCAAGTCAATATTTATTACATTTCTGAATTGCTTTTGTACATTTCATTTTTATATATTTTGCTAGATTCTTATAGATAATTTTATGTTTATTTACTGTTTCTATGTGCCAACTAGGTAGTTCGTGATACCATTCATATATTTCCAATGTGTGTTTATAGTCTGGAAAATTTTTACTATATTATATATCTGCTAAACTACATCTCAGAAAACTCATCAGAGACAATGATTTATTTCCATGTGAAAATAACATTACTTTTATATGGAAAATTTGAAAAGCTATTTTGAAAATTTAGGACATTAAATATTAATATGTAAATCACTGGTAAAAATCCTATAAGAAAAATGAGAATTCATAATTTTCCTAAAACTTTTTATGCTTTTTTATATTACGTTATTTGTACTTTTTCAATCCCTTGTAGGTTCATAAAGCAATTATAAAAACACAAGATATGCTTTTCTCATTATTTTAAGCACATTTCAGTTATGAGTTAATATATAAAAGGAAAAAGGCAGAAACATCTTGAATTAAAAGTACAGTAAAAATCTATAGTAAATTGATATAAAGTGAATGATGATTAGCTCCTGTCAGACATTCATTCTCTCTTTCTCAAACAAAGGTGGTAAGGTTATTTTTCTTGCAGAGGTATTAGAAGGTGACTACTGCTGGATCTTTTGGTCCAAAAATTACATTGCATAGTTAGTTGTCTACCATAGAAGATCCATTATGTTTATTTTGAGTTGTTTTGTGACAGTATTATCTAACAAAAATATTATTTTTCATCAACCCCAAGAAATTTGACTCTTTATTATAGGCTATTGAATTTTGGGACCCTAAATTATAAGAAAAAAATGATAAAGTTTGCATGTTCTATATCAAGGCTGTTTGTATATATGCTGTTTTAAGTAATATTGAAATACTTCTTCAAAAGACAAAATAGATTCTCAAGTGTCATGTAAGTAGAAATTCAAGTAAACAGAGTTACATTAATGAAAAGACTTCCCTATTTTCATACGAAATTTAGGTACTATAAATTAATTTGATTTGAGAAGATATTTTGGATGAAACGGAACTAATATTTATTTAAGAAAACAAAAGGATTAGTTATCTTCTATTTGCTGGATTTTATTCACTCTCCATCTTTCCCTACCTTGTTCTGTGTCTTAGCATGCTAAATCTTATAGGCAACATCAAAGGGCTCCTTGCTCTCTAGATTCCGGTTGCATTTGCTGTATTGGAGTGTGCAGAGTACAGAGGTTGAAACTTGGATATTGAATCCCAGGGATCTCTGCCAAGCAGGCTGCTGGAGATTGGTCCGCATCCAGGGAATTAACAACCCTGTTCAGGCAACACTCTCCATTCAGGCACTCTCTAGGCTCTGGTAGCTGCATGATTTCTTTGCTCCTTTAGGACCTTGATGATCATCTTCCCTCAATCCTACTGCATTCTCCCTGCTGGATTAGCCAGATTTTGTCTCTACAGTTGAAAGCAGTCTGTTACTAAATTGTTGACAGCTTGAGGGTATCTGTCTTTTCTGTTAGAAACCTGACAGAAATAGCACAATTATTCAAGTGTGCCTATTCTTTTCTTTTTCTTGTATTTGACAAATGTGACTGTATCTACTTGCAAATATAAATATAAATATTTCATTATAATTAACAACCCCCCCAGCATTTATATGAGTTATATGTACTAATGTGTGGGTGTCTAAATACAATAGACTCTTAATTAATTAGACAATGACAACCAAACACAAGAAATTCATAGCAGGAAAAAAATTCCAAGATAATTTGAGCATATATATTAATATTGAAAAAATACAAACTACAAAAAACACAAGTTAAAATTTGCTATCAAAAGCATCAAAATTTGGATATCTCAAATGAAAAAAGAGATTAAAAATAGTATGCTCCTTTATCAAGTAATTTATTTTTAAGTTTAAAAATATTTTCCACAGTAGGTTTTTTTTTTGTTCGTTTTTGTAAATTTTGACTTTTATTTAGATTCAGGGGATACACATGCAAGTTTTTTTCATGGTATATTATGTGATGCTGAGGTCTAGGGTATGAATGATCCCATTACCCAGTGAGCATAGTACCTGATAGGTAGTTTTTTAAGTTTGCCCTGTCACCCGCTCCTCCCTTTGGGAGTCCCCAGTGTCTATTGCTCCCAACTTCATGTCCTTATATACCTAATGTTTAGCTCTCACATATAGTTGAAAAAATGAGGTATTTGGTTTTGTGTTTCTGCATTAATTTGCTTAGAGTAATGGCTTCCAACTGCATCCATGTTGCTGCAAAGACGTGATTTCATTTTTGTTTTAGCTGTGTAATATTCCATGGTGTACATGTACCAAATTTTCTTTATCCAATCCACCATTCACAGACAGGTGGATTTCATGTCTTTCCCATAATGAACAGTGCTGCAATGAACACACAAGGGCATGTCTTTTTAGTAACAATTTATTTTCCTTTGGCTATATACCCAGTAATGAGATTTCTGGGTCAAACGGTAGTTCTGTTTCACGTTCTTTGAGAAATTTATGAACTTCTTTCCACAGTAGCTGAACTAATTTACATTCTAACCAACAGTGTATAATGTTTCCTTTACTCCACAGCCTTACCAGTATCTGTTATTTTTTGACATTTTAATAATAACCATTCTGACTGGTGTGAGATTCTACAGCATAGTGGTTTTGATTTGCATTTCTCTGATGATTAGTGATGTTCAGCATTTCTTCATGTTTGTTGGTCACTTGTATGTCTTTGAGAGGTGTCTATTCACGTCTTTTGACCACTTTTTAATTAGGTTATTTCTTCCTTGTTGAATTAAGCACTTATAGCTTCTTGATTTTTGAACTTTGTCATATACATAGTTGCAAATATTTTCTCCCATTCTTTAGGATTTTTGTTTACTCTTTAGTCTAATCAGGTCCACTTGTCAATTTTTAACAGAGGCATGTTTAGTATAAAGTAAATTTATATTTCTGTGCTTTAATGATGTTAGAAATGAGTTAGGAAAGTTTGAAATTATATGATCAGTCATGAGTCTGCTAAAAATGATTGCATAACTGATCTAAAAATAGAAGTAAAATGATTATAGTTTGTAAAATATAATATTAATTCAAACAAAACCGAGATGACCAATATGATTCCTTGGATGTATTTCATTCTACTCATCGAGAATGTACCTTGTTAATTATAAATAGTTAAATAAATGTAGAAAGAGATAATATGAATGTATTGAGATGTGCCTCACAGCACTTTATCTATATGTCTCTCTTTTAAGATAAAAGATTCTCTTAATATGCCTCTGTATTAGTCTGTTTTGACACTGCTATTAAGAATTGCCTAAGACTGCGTAATTTATATTTTAAAAAAAGAGGTTTAATTGACTCACAGTTCTGCATGGCTGACATGTGGAGATTACAAGTTGAGATGAGATTTGATGAGGACATAGAGCCAAGACTTATCAGCCTCTTTCAAGAAGAGTCATTTAAAAAACATTAACTGTAAATGTTATAAAGAGCCAAAAAGCTTTCCAAAATTGATTTTCTAAATTCAAGAATTTGAAAGAATCCTCCTTTCTCCCATATTTTTTTATATTCCTGGTTATTAATTTATTTTTTAAAATTTTAATTTGAATTTATATTATTTATATTTTATTATTTATAATTATAAGTTAAATTATGCAATAAAATGTATAGATCTTAAGGTACATTTTTATGTCTTCTGACAAGTAAATATGTCCACATAACCCACACTGAAGTCAATATTAGACCATCTCCCTCACCTCAGAAATTTCCTTATGCCCCTGTGGAAGTCAGGTACCGCAAATGAGAGAAATCCACAGTAGTGGTTTCAAAACTATATATTAGTTTTGTTTCTCCAGGAACATTATGTAAATGGAATCACGTAGATGTACTATCCTGTATCAAACATTTTTGGCTAAAAATAACATCTAAGAAATCCATTCATTCTACTGTAATTATCAGTGCTTTTTAATTGCTGGATAGTACTTTATTGTATGGATATACCACAATATGTATTTATACTCTCAGGTGGATGAACATTTGGGAGGCTTCTAGTTTTTGACTATTATGAAAAAGGTTCCTTAACATGACTTAAAAATCTTAACATTTTTGTACAAGATGTTTGATGAATACACATTTTCATCTGTTTTTGGTAAACCTAAGAGTGGAAAGTCTCTATCAAAGGGTAGATTGACATTAAAAGAACCTGTCAAACTGTTTCCCAAAGTTGGGGGTTTCACTTTTCATTTCCACCAGTAAGGTATGAACATTTTAGTTTTTCTACATCTTTGGAAATATTAGGTGCTAATCTTCACTTGATTTTAGCCATTGGATACATATTTGTGGTAATAATGCAGAAGCTTGATATATAAAATATGTAAATGTTGAAACATTAAAAATATAAATTATCTATGAGAAAAATGAATAGAGGATATCAAGTGAAAAATAACACAATGTATAATTACCCAATAAACATATGGAAATCAGTTGACCCCACATAGCACATATCAAACAGCTGCTACTTAAAATGTGATGACACTTTAAAATTTATCAAATTAGACTTGATTAAAAATAAAACTGCAACATTGTTGTGAAAGTAGAGTATAAGGGAGATGTATATGGTTTTTTATTTGGAATATAGATTTATATATATTTCTCAAATAATTGGCAATATTTATTAAAGCATATTAAAATGTCCTACCTGTTTGTTATCCTGTATTTTAATTTTCACACAAATATAATGAGGAGATGATACAGGATAAAAATGGAAGTGTTTAGCAAAAATGTTGAACGATGTATAACGTCAACATATTTAAAACCTTTTAAATGTCTAACTGAAATTATTAAATTGAAGTCCATAGACTCTTCTTAAATATTTTTACCATTAAAAATGTTTGGAATAATATTTCATAATCCATTTATGTTTAAGCTTAAAAATATTACATCTAATTTGATTTGTATTCATAGTGATATATAATCATATGTAAAAAAAATACACAAATATATTCCTGGAAGAAACACTTGAAAATTACTAGCATAATAGATGAGTGATGCCATTATTTCTGACTTGTGTTTTCTTTCTTTTTTTCACATTTTTGACAATAAACATGTAATATTTTGATTGTTTACAGAGGACTTTTTTTCCATTTGTTTACATATATTTTCTTGCATATGACCCATATTATCTATTTGAATTATTTATAATTCATACAGTTATATGTATTCTTTTACCTTACTATTTCATTTCCTCCTTTTACTTTTACTTATTTGCTTGGATGTCTGGAAAATACTTCAAATATTGATTTTGTATCCCTAGCTCTACTCTTACCACAGTCCTCCATAAAATTACCCACCCTTCCCCACAGTCACACATAAGAAAAATTTAATGGAAGATATATTCACTCAATGTCTCACTTACATTTATAACCATGACCTCTAATTTCTATAAACCTTCAGGAAGTGGGCCTAAAAAATTACTGTTGATGCAGTACATGGTCTGAAATTATCCAAAAATAGCATTTGTGATAGTTAGAATACAAGCTGAAAACTGATTGCTCCACATGCTTAATTGGTCTGTAAGTTAATTTTGTTTGCCCTGCACAATACTTCAAATGTCATTTATTTCTGCGATTGAAACATTTTACATAATAACTGAGATTTTCAGCTTCACTCAAAATGTAAGAAAGATTCAACCACGTTGAGTCTGTGGTTCTGCAAATCCTGAAAAAAATGTCAAATACCCCATTTGTAGGCAGTCTACTTTGATCACCAGCATCTTTTTTGTTTGTTTATTTATAACTGAATTTTCTTTTAAATTATAAAATGAAACTTTGTCTATGCAATGTATGGTACTCAAGAGAAATTGACCCTTTATTCATGTTCATGACTGGGTCCTAATTAGCTTTGGTCAGTCATGACAATCAGATCTATTTTGTAGGTGATTGACTCAGAAAATTCAGCTTTACCCATCAACAGATAATATTTAGCTGGTGCTATGGTCCATATGTTTATGTACCCCAAAATTAAAATCTTAAAATCCTAACTCCCAAGGTGATGGTATTAAGAAGTGTGGACTTTAAGGAAGTAATTAGGTCATAAAGGCAGAGCCTTTATGAACAGGATTAGTGCCCTCATAAAAGAAGCTCCAGAAAGCTTCCTTGCTCTTCTGCACTGTGAGAACAAAGCAAGAAAACACTCTTCATAAAGAAGCAAGCTCTTTCTCAGTACCAAATCTGCCATTTCATTGATCTTAGACTTTCTAGCTTCTAGAAATGTAAGAAATAAGTGTCTGTTGTTTAATAAGCCACCCAGCCTATACTATCTTATTATAGAGGCCCGAAGGGACTGAGACACCTGGAGATTGTTTTAGCCAGAAAGTGAGCATATGGACTGAAGTGAGCCAAGCCAAAGAAGGAAAGACTTTTTATTCAAGCCTCGTAGAAAAACTAACTCTTTCTCTCTCTCTCTCTCTCTCTCTCTTTTTCTCTGTGTCAATGAAAAAAATTGAAGAGAGCCTTGACAACAATAATACTGATACTGACTCTTTATCGGGACTTCCAGTCATACAAAACATATTACTTATGTCATTTGAGTCAGATTTTGATTACCTGTAATAGGAAACATCTATTTGAAACTCTCATTTAGTTGGCGCACATATGTTCCCACTTAAAAGATATCCATTTGCAATTCATTATCCTGGACTTAGCCTTCTTTACTAATCTGTATTTCCTATGTGACTCTTGAAAGCATTTGGGTTAATAAACACTAATTTAGCAAACTTGAAACATTATATTTTAAAATAATCCTCAAAGGATGTTTTGTGTATGTGTGTATAAAGGGGGAACTCATGATATTGACTACATATCCTTTAATTTATGTACCTGAGAAGCAGACATTTGATGTTTTTTATTAAATACAGAGTAGAAATTTTAGTACTCAGAAATAAAGACATACTTTTGTAAGAGATGTGCAGCTTAATGCATATATATGACTGAAAATAGAGTATGCTCATACCCACACACTTGTTAGCACTATCGGTTTCCTCAAATACAAATTTGAAAGCTGTCTTCTTTTAAAAAGTGTCAGTTCATGTCCTTTGCTTGCTTATTAATGTCATTGTATATGTTTTGCTTGTTGAACTATTTAAGTTTCTTATAGACGCCTATTGACCCATCTCTAAAGGTTACCACTACTAACCAGTTTCTCATAGGCACATGTGAAAGCATATATAGCAAGCTAGATGGAAAGGTCAATATCGTATATATTTAATTCTACTTTATATTTAGTTCTACTTGAAGGAGTGTAAATAATACCTAATTCTACTGTTTTAAAGCATTTCATAGAATTCAGTATTTCAAATAGTCCTCAGTCATATAAATATGGCTAAATAAGTGAATTAGTCCTTAAATGTACAGCCTGTTAATAAATAATGTAACAGACTATTTTAATTCATCATATTAGTATAGTTTTTAATTCCCTGAAAAGTACTGTCTATTTACAGTTAATGGATCTCCTCATCTGTAAAAATATTAACTTGGTCACTAAAAACATCTTTTAATAAATATTTCTGAAATGTGAAATTAATAAAAAAGTCATAACACTGAGTTCTTAGGCTATGTACATTTTCATTAAAATAATGACTCCACTAGTTTTCTGATAGTCCTGTGTAGCTTGACAGGTATAGTTTGGGAACAAAGACAAAAATTTACAGTTCAAATTATTCACTATATTGATGTTAGACATAAAGAAATTTGAAACTTTCTAGATTTAAAATCTTTACAATTTGAAAATAAATATATTATCCATTCATATTCACATAGACATTATGTGTTAAGTATCAAATAAGTAAAAAATATTTCTGAAAATTTAAATATCTTTGAAAAAGATTAGTGATGCCACTATTTTTATTTTGGATTTGTATAATTTTCTGCTTATTAGCACCAACTCAGTGCTTAGACCAATTCTATCTGCATAGAAAAAAGCACATTCTATGATTCTATATCTCATATACTTAAGGGACTTTTATTTTAAAAAGTAAACAGAGAACAGTAGCCAATAACAACAGCAAAGGAGTAACAACAAACAGCTGTAGCTGCAACAATACCAGTTATAAAACAACAAGGTAAAACAAATATAACCTAGAAAACGAAGGTAGTATGTGAGGCATATGTAACTAAATACTTTTTTTCATGAGTTTAGTGATAGATGAATTGATTAACAAAACATATTTCCTTTAACAATCTTTCCAATATGGCTTTTCACCACCATTGCATTAAAAAAAAAAGCTAACTTTTCCTAAATCTTGATATGTGAATTTTAAAAAATGGCCTCCATTGGAGTTACAGTATTTCTGAAAATCATTTTTGGCACAGTTTTCTGCTTTAAACAGAGCATATCCTAGTGGCTTAAGTTGGAGAACAACATATTAATTTAATGTAAACCAATATCTTACTAAAAAGATGTACACTTTTAATGTTTTCACAGATATTTTATAACAAGCATGACTTACAATATGAAAGAGAGCTAAGTTATTAAACGTAAACTTAAGAGACCACAAAAATATTCCTATTTTCAATTTGACAAAAAGGAAGAAAGAAAAGAAAAGAGAAAGAAGGAAAGAAAGGGAGGGAAGCAAGAAAGAAAGGAAGGAAAGGAAGAAGAGAGGAATTGACGAAGAAAGGAGGGAAGGAAGAAAGAAGGAAGGAAAGGAAAAACGTTATTGCAGATAAAGGGTGGCGCACCTGTGTTTCAACTCTGGCAGCTGACAGGAATAAAAATAGAAAATATATTATTTAGTAATTGAGTAACAAAGTGAAAAAAAAAGAAATCTAATATTTATTGAGCACCTGATGTGTGCCATGTAGTTTCATTAATGTTATCTCATTTTATTTTCCAACAATTACGTTAAGTAAAAATTGCCCTCTGTTCATTTTAAGCTTATTTCTATGAGCTTCAGAATGATAGGGGAAGTTCCTTACAGTTAATTAACTAGTGGATTTGATTCTCACCAACAATGAATATTTTGAAAGAAATGAAGATTAAGGATATGGAGATAATTTACACCACCGGAAAAAAAAATACTTTTTATTGAAGTAAAACGTTGTTCCATCCATCTGAAGTCATCTCAAAAGTGGCAGCAGGTTAATTTCCACAGGGGAATGTCCCAAATCACCCCAAGATGGGGTCAGTTGGAATTTCAAGGAAAGCAGCACTAGTTGCCAGAATGATCAGTCCAAAGCATTGTTACTCCGCAATTTACGTATGGAGGGGCCTGCAGACTGTCCTCACAATGGACAGTGAGAGAAAGAGCTGTTCTTCCTAGTTATGTCTACAATGACAGGTCAAGTTATGGAGTTTATATGAGGGTTGAAGGAATTTGGCTTAAAATAAGGCAGGTTCCTTTCAGTGTTTTGAGGGAAGGGAAGGAGGGAAGAAAGAAGGACAGCCTAAACACCTTTAACAGGACTGGGAACGTTCAAGGCCCCAGCCTAAGGTTCAAGCTTGCAGGGGAACACATGCAGCTGGGCAAGTCACAGAATGGTGAGGAACAGAGAAAAAAGTAGGAGAAACTAAGGGACCCAAAAAACATCTATGAAGAAAGAGACATGACTCAACTATGAACCTCAGTGAAAGATTACAGAGTGATATCACTAACAAAACCAGCAACTTAGTCATAAATCAGGTGAGCATGTATGGATTTATGTTGCAAATTTCAATTGTGCTATATTGGCCTATTCTAGCGAATGGAATAATGTCTTTGTTGTATCTTTGGAACAAATGGTCATTATTTATTACTGTACATCCTTCTGATTTGTTTTTCATCAGTATTATCTTGACTACTATTAACATTTGAATTTCCATACAGAAACTACTGCTCCATTTGGGACTTAGTTGGGATTGCAACCAAATTGCAAATTCCTTAAAGCTCGGTTCCCTGTTAAGATTTGGTTGGGATTTCAATGAATCTCTAAATCCATTTGTGTTTAATTGCCTTTTTTACAATATTGAGTCTTCCAATCCTTGAAACTGGAATTTCCATTTATTTAGGCCTTCTTTAATTTTGCATATGTTATGCTCCTCAGTGTAGAGGTCTTGCAAATCCTTCAGCACATTTATGTCTATGTTATATATTTTATTTATTAAATGATATTCAAATAACATAAAGTTCATTTTCTATTTGAATTGACTGCATATTTATCAGCAGTATATATGTACTCTTTCAGTTTTTACTATTTTTTACTAAGCAATGTTTATATTTACTGTTTTTTTCTCATTACAGTTTTGCTAAATTGTATTTTTATAAAATGTATCCATTTTATTAAAATATTTCATTTAGCAACATAAAATTGTTTATAAATTCTTGATATATTTTTAGGACATATAGAATCTCTGTTGTCAGTTTATTTTGCATTTTATGACTTCTCTCCCTCCCTCTTTTTATTGTCTTCTATTCACATTAATTACTT
The DNA here is from genome assembly GCF_028885625.2 of Pongo pygmaeus. Lineage (NCBI taxonomy): Eukaryota > Metazoa > Chordata > Mammalia > Primates > Hominidae > Pongo > Pongo pygmaeus. Next base: position 11,295,587 of record NC_085930.1, on the reverse strand, counting down.
ATTATTTTCAAAAATCTAATTTTGGCTTTGATATAATTCTAGTTTTAAAAAGGCTTTTCTATTTTACCAGATTTATTTCATTTGTATTATTTTCTTTATATTTTTGTGGCTTAGCTATCTCTGATTTCAAGTTTTTAATTACTTATATGTGTATCTGGGAAATGTTTTTTCCAAAAATGTTAGACAAACTTTTATTTATATAATGAGAGGGGTATAGGAGACACTTACATAAAAATACCCTTAGCATATAAAGCGATATAGTTATTTCCAAAATTATTATTTTGGGTTCAATTTTGTACCCAAAATACATTATCATTTCCTTGATAACTGAATTTATATTTATCTATCTGTCTGTAAATTTTCATCCTTTTGTTCTCTTATAGGTGTCACATTTTTATTATTTCTATAAGCCTTTACAATTTTAATAGCATAACTCATTAACATAAATAAAAATTAATTCAGTACAAAATAAACTAAAATACACAAAAATTAATAATTCTAAAAAACATAAATCTGATAAAGGTGCAGTAATAAAAAATGCCTTTAAATATAAAAGAAAGGTAAAGTACTTGGAGCTGAGCTTAACAAAAACTTTGGAAAATCTATACATAAAAAATTTAAAAACTTTAAAATAACCCTGAAAACACGTAAGTACATTTGCACTAATGGAAAGAAAATAATTCTTCTTGTTCATACAGATATCAGTTCCTTCCATTTAATGTATAAATTTAAAATAATCCTAATAAACACACCACAAACCTTTTTGGTGGAGGTAAAGGTGACACTAAAGCTTTTATAAAATATCATAAGAGAGTAACTAGATAAAAACACTGAAAAATAAAAACAATGAGGGGTCTATTTCTACAAGATATTAAAAAGTGCCATTAACATACATTAAAGTAGGTATGTTATAAAATATACATACATTAAAAATATACCATATAAAATATACTATACAGTATTTTTAATCAAAATAGTGTGGTATTGGGCATGAATAGGCAAACAAATGAAGTTTCAACTATACAAAATATATATGGAAACATATTTCATTATACACCAGTGAACCAAAAATAAATATTTAAATTAATGAAAATTTAAATTAATGGAAAATTATGTGAAAGAACAAAAGTAGATCCATACTATGTATTATATACAACTAAAAAACAGATACAAATATAAAAGTTAAAAACATACAAGTAATAGAGTAAATTTCTATAAACCTAAATAAATATAATAAAATCTAAATTCAATTAAGTAAAAGACTGATACATTTGACCACATAAATTATTTCTCAAATCTGTGCATTTCAACAAATGCCACAAACCATTATAAAAGGGTAAAACAAATGTCACTTTAAATAAAAGTATTACAAAGCATATCAGAGGTAAAGGCTAATAACCCTAATATATGGAGAACTGAAATGTTAAGGGTGGGAGAAATAGCAAACACTCACACCATAATTGAGCAAAACACATAAAAAGACCATTTTCCAAAGATAATATTAAGATGACCATGAAAAATTTTAAAGGCCAATTATAGGCAAAAGAAGATAAATGAGAAAATGACAATGAAACCTACCAAATTGTAAAAGAGTAAATGTTTTGATCAGGAACAAGGCAGGATATCCACTTCCACCAATTTAACCCAAAATAGTATTGGAATTCTAGCCACTGAATGGAAAAAAAAAAAAAAAAACTTTATGTATGTTGGAAACTACACCACACTGATCAAAGTAATCAAAGCAGATTAATACTGTGTTCATAGATTGAAAGACTCAGACTGGTAATGATGTCAATCCCCTCCCTGCAAAATCAATTTATAGGCTCAAGGCAATTTCTATCAGAAACTTAGCAAGGTTTCCAGTAGGCATAAACTAGCTTATTCTAATAGTGATATGGAAAGTCATAGGCCATAGTTTAGCTAAAGCAGTCTTGAGAAAGGAGAAAAAGTGGTACAAATCACTATCTGATATTATGGCTTACCACGTAACTAGATTATTCAAGACAGTCTACTGGCAGCATAATAAACAAATACATCAAGGGAATAGAAGAGAAAATCTTAAATCAACTGACACAAATACATTCAATTAATTTTTGACAAGGTTTTAAAGGTAATTCAATGGAGGAAGGATAGCCTTTTCAACAAATGGCACAATTTGACATCAATAGGCAAACAAGCAAACAAAAACCACTATAACATCTTTGGAAAAAAAAAAAAAAAAAACACAAGATAAAGTCTTTGGGATCTATAGCTATGCAAATAATTTGTAGAAATAGCACTAAAAATGTTCAATCTGTAAAATAAAACAAAAGATACATTTTACCTAATCCAAATGAAAACCTCTTGCATTGTGCAAATTAATGTGAAGAGGATTTAAAGACCAGCTGCAGACGGGCAGAAAATATTTGAAAACCACTTATATGGCAAAAGACTAGTACTTAGTATATATAGATATAGATATAGAGACAGGTATAGATATAGATAAAAGTTTTAAACCTCAAGAGTAGAAAAAAAACAATTTAATCAGAAAATAGGCAAAAATTATGTACAGACATTTCACTGAAGAGGATACGTAGTTGGCTAACATAAGTAAATGGATTTAAAAAAATTATCTATCAGGTAAATTCAAACGAAAACCACAGTGATATATTCCCACATCCTATTAAAATAAATAAAACAAAAAATAGTTGCAACACCAAATGCTGGTCATGGCACTGAAAAATAAGATCAATCATACATTACCGGTAGAAATGTAAAAATTTAGTAAAAATGGTACAGATATTCTCTAAAACAATTTGGAAATTTTATATAAAATGAAACATTCAATTTCCCAGAAATCCCACTCTTTACATTTAACTTCAATTTTAAATAGATTATGTTTAGACAAAACCTTCTCTATGAATGTTTATATAAGCTTTAATTGTAATAGCTAAAAACTGAAAACAAACCTGATGTTCTTCAGTTCGGGAATGGATAAACAAACAGTGATGCCTCCATGCCATGGAATGTAATTCAACAATATAAAGAAACAAATGGGTCTTGCATACAACTTGGCTCAGCAAAGATGTCCAATCCATACTGTATGATTCCATTTTTATAACATCTTAGAAATGAGAACATTTAAAAATGGAGTGCAGGTAATATAGTAGTGGTTAGTGCGGGGACGGAGCAAGCATGGGAGGTTGATCTTGCTGTAAGAGGGCACTGCCAGTAGTCCTTTGGTGATAAAACTGTTCTGTACAGACACTGTGGTGGTGAATCCATGAACCTACTATTTGATACAATTGTGAAGAACTAAACACACACACTCACACACACACACACACACTCCCCAAATGAATACAAATATAACTCAGGAAATAATGTGTATGAGGTTGGTGAATTGTATCAATGTCAATATTCTGACTGAAATATTTCAGTATAGTTTTTCAATGTGCTTCCCCCTGTTAGGAGAACTGAGAAAGAGTACATGACATGTCTCTGTGGTATTTCTTACAACTGTGAGTAAATCTATAATTATCTCAATAAAAATGTCAATACAATAGAATTACCCTGAAACACTTTCTCAACTATCAGACTGGGAAATTACAAAGCTTCACAGTACATTTTGTTGGTGAGTGTGTAGGGAAAGAATCACTCGATATATTCCCTGTGGAAAATGAAATGAGTACAATACATGCAAGGAAGAATTTGGTAATGTATAATAAAATGATAGGAGTGCTTACTTTCTGATCCAGTAACTACAATTCTCAATATTTCCTTGACTTTAACCCTCCAATACCAAATATACATTAACAGGTTTATTATATTGTTTGCAAATGCAATATGTTGGAAATAACTCAAATTTTTAAATACGGGGAAATGATTAAGCTGTAATTCTGCTATCTTTACAACGGAGAAGATAGATGTACTACAGACTTTTATCATGCAACTGTTGAAAAAACATACAAAATATCGTATGAATTGAAGCCAAAGGGAATTATTCCCAAAATGTAATTTTAAGGAAGGATAACAAAATTTATAAGATTGCTAAACTATCATATCATTACCTATTGCATAAGAAATAAATACAAAAGCGGTATCTACTTATCTTTTATTAAAAAAAAAAAATTTAAAAAGGCCGGGCGCGGTGGCTCACGCCTGTAATCCCAGCACTTCAGGAGGCCGAGGTGGGCGGATCACAAGGTCAGGAGATCGAGACCATCCTGGCTAACACGGTGAAACCCCGTCTCTACTAAAAATACAGAAAATTAGCCGGGCGTGGTGGCGGCGCCTGTGGTCCCAGCTACGCGGGAGGCTGAGGCAGGAGAATGGCGGGAACCCGGGAGGCGGAGCTTGCAGGGAGCCAAGACGGCGCCACCGCACTCCAGCCTGGGGGACAGAGCGAGACTCCATCTCAAAAAAAAAAAAAAAAAGAAAAAGAAAATATAAGCCAGAAACTACTGTGAGTGATTACCTAACAGGGATGGTTGAGAATGTAATAAAAGAATGAATAGTAGGAATGAGGTAGAATTAATATGGGAAAGTGATACATTTCTAAATATACATTTTTTTTTTGCATTTTTCACTTTGGAGCCATGTCAATATTTATTAAGTCAGAAAAAGGTTCTTTAAAAAGACTGAGGAATGAGAAAATCTACAATGGAAGATGAACAAAACCAAAGGAATTCAACTGTATTTTAAATATGAGGTAGGTACTTTAATCATTGCCATTTTAAAGATGAAGAGGAATCTGAACCACTGCTGTGATTTTCTGAATCCAAGGCATATGTTTGGAAATACAAAATAATCAGTATTTAAAATAATTATTTTAATGACAACTCGGAGCACATTATTTGCACGTCATTGGATAATCCAGTATAGTATACTATATTCAGTGTAGAGAATTTCACCCTTCTCAGTTACTATGTAGAACAGTGAACCCAGAATTCACCAAATTACTAAATAAGAATATGAAATGTCATTTATTTCAATAACTAAAAAAAGCCAATTACAATGCATTTCAATTCAAATATATATGCCAAGAGCATATGTAGTTACTATTTTTACTACAGACTAACTCAAGAAATTAGAGAATGCATGTAGTCCATTAAAGATACTAATTTTTAATAAATAGGAAGAAAGTATATTTTAAGTATGTCTAAATAGCATAAAAATACTTGTATTCATTATTTCCACCACTAGGATTCTGTGATTGCAAGCAACAAAATTTAAATTTTGGCTTAATTAAAAAGTAATATTTTGGAGAAATATGGGCAGTGCAGCTAAAGAAGATACTGAAATGCAAGTTTAAAAAGGGATAGAAACCTGGCATTACAGAGATGTAGATTCATGTTCTAATAGATGATGTATGTGAGACAGCACCGTCTGGATAAATCAGTTCCAATTTAAAGTTGATCTTGTGATTCTTAACTCATAAGTGCAAGTTTTAGCCTAAAGAGTTCAAATGACATAACTCAGATGCGGAGACCACACTTGCCTGGAAAGGGCACATTGGTTAGGAGCCCCAAGTAAACAACAAAAGAAAAGAAAGGACATTTTCCAAAGTGAAATGGGAAGGTTGAATAGACACTGAACAGGTAAAAGCAAGGACACCCAATACAAATAAAAGAAAAACATGAGAAAGAATTAGCTTCAATTGTTCAAATATTTATTTAATTTGTGTAAAGCCATCCATGAGGTAATGCATTTTAATTTTTGAAAAATAATAATGCCCATGAAAAAGTTGTTGCACTAGTTTCTATGTTATTGTTGTTGTTTTGAAATCTGAGAATCCGTTTCAGAATGCACCCTGAAATCAAATAGATTAGCTTATTATAAACTGATATTTCAAGAAAATAAATTATTTTATTATTTCCATGTATTCATATAGAAAAATATTGACAAATTATAGAAACAAAATTAACTGAATATTAAAAGATTGCATTTAATTTTCTTTAAATAATTATTGTAAAGCCATACTGGCTGATTGTGACACTATTGTATTACTGGAAATCAGATAAACAGACACATACACACATATATGTACAAACTTCATAATATTAATATGCCTGATTTTGTACATTTGTCTATTTTCTTGGATTTATTTGTGGATATCAGTTATTAAAAGCTGAGTAAAATATAGCCTAATGTCATGCAATTAAAAATGTTTAGCCCATATTTAATAAGATGAAATCTATAAATTACCTGGAATTCATTAGAATGGGTTCTATATACATACAACATTATTAATACCTCAAAAATATGTGCAATATATAGATTTTAAAAGTTTATAGGGGCATAAAAATCAATGTAATATGTTTGTGAGATTTTTTTCTGAAAGTGGATCAGTAACCTGTTTTCAAGAATTGATTTAGAATCCCAGGAACGGAGTAAGATTGATGCTTGGATTTCTATACACTCCTGAAAGATTATTTGACAGCTTTCAATTGTCTATGCCATTTTGACCTGAACACCAAGTCCTTTGAAATATGCATTTATGATACAGGTCCTTTGAAGCTAATAGATTTCTCTGAATTATTCCTGCACTGATGTAGAAACATGCTGTACAACACCATTTCAAAGACATCATTTACAGTGAGACAAGGTACGTGACCTCCAGAAATGCCAGAAGTGCTTTATGGATAAGTTTGTCATCTTATTCTCCAGGTCATTTTCACACATGTATCATTTCATCTTGGTCTGACCAACAGGTCTCCATGTCATCCCCACTTGGAATATAAAGTGTGTTGTCTCTGAAACTGTCTTTCCTATACCTTAGTCCATGATTTGAAGTCCTGTCTTCCTTGATGCTTTATTTGAGATACTAGACAGAAATATGAAAAGATGAAAAGAAAACTTAAAATAAGACAAACGTTTTGTAGTCATCCGTATTACTTCCATCATTTAGTTTTTTTCCTCATTTTTTTAACTTTAACTTACCCTCTGATAAAAAGCAAACAAAGTGGCCAGGCGCCATGGCTCACACCTGTTATCCCAGCACTTTGGGAGGCCAAGGCGGGCGGATTACGAGGTCAGGAGATCGGCACCATCCTGGCTAACACAGTGAAACCCCGTCTCTACTAAAAATACAAAAAATTAGCCAGGCATGGTGGCACGTACCTACCTGCGTAGTCCCAGCTACTCAGGAGGCTGAGTCAGGAGAGGCGCTCGAACCCAGGAGGCGGAGGTTGCAGTGAGCCAAGATTGCACCACTGCACTCCAGCTTGGGCGACAGAGCAAGACCCTGTCTCAAAGAAAAAAAAAAAAAAAAAAGATTAAACAAAGTGAGAAACTAAATGAGAAAAAATAAAATACAATGAAGATACAATGAAGATAATAATGAGTGTAGAAAATATAAACTGTAAATATGGTTTGAGAGACAAGGCATAAGAGGAATTAGGCATCTTGCTTTGAAACGAATTATATTTAAAAAAATTAAATATGCTTAGGCAAGCATAAATGGTTGATATTCAGTTAAAATCCTCAGATAATATTTATTCTTTTCATGGTATTCTTTAAACTGTTTTTTTTTTTTTTTTTTAGAATATGGACTTTTGTGTGTATTTTAGGATTTTTTTTGGAGGGGGTGGTGCATAGATGTAGCTCACTGGTCTACAAACTATGGCCCATGAGCCAAAATTGGCCCATTACGTATTTGTGTAAATAAAGTTTTGTTTCAACAAAGACACGGCTATTTATCTGTATACTGTCTACAAATATTTCCATGCTAAAATAACAGAGCTAGTTGTCTCAGAGGCCAGATGGCCCAGGAAGACTGAAATATTTACTTCCTGGCCCTTTACAGAGTATGTTTGCCAATTTTTGGTCTGGCTCATAATTCATTCCTGAAATGCCTGTGTGTCAGTTACTTTTGAACTACTTTACAGTACAAAATACTAGAGATGTGAGTTGTTTCTGTAGATAAGATTACTTGAGATAACAATGGTTGAAGTTATGTACTATCATCTGAAAATCATAAAAAATATTTTCAAAGGAGATTTGAACATTTTATAAATTATAGTTGACGATGCTCAGAGAGAGATGATTTCAACCTCAAAAGCAATATCCACTTTTGAAATAACTGTTATTTATTTTTACAGATTGGTTACAGATTCAAAATGCTTTATTTTGTAATGATATCTATCAATGCCTAAGAACAAGAACAAGAAAGTAGCATCACATGTACTATTAAATATATGATGGTGTTACATCACCAAAGTTTGCATAAAATACAAAATGTTTAAAAAATCATAAAACTGAAATTTACTAACGGTAAATCTCAATAAAATTACTTAAAGTCCAGCTTTTCATCAAGCATTTCTTTTACATTCTAAAGGAGAACATAATTAATATAAAAATGTACTTTTAATCTACAATTTAATATACAAAAGACCTTTAAGGGATAATTCAACCAGAATCTATTCAATAAAGTTTAAAACATTCAAATGCTCTATTCAATATTTTAGATGGAAACATGCCAAAAATTTCAACTCAAATCATCTGTTTTTCTTTTCTTCTCTAAGATGTGTCGGCTCAAATTCCCTAAAACAGTTTCATAGATAACATATTTCTTTTTTGAAAGAAATAGTGGAAGATATGTCTTTAGTTCAACAGTATCTGTATTTCGGTAAACTTTTTTCAATCATATTGTTTCAACTAAAATAAACGTAGAATTTCAGTGAGTCCAGTGATATTTTTTCTATCATAAACTACTAAAATTTAACATATATTTTAGCATCTTCAACTTTAATTGAAACAAACTTTAATTTTAACTGAAGAATCATGATGATAGTCAATTTGCTCAGACTTCATAGTTAAAAGTGAGAGGAAATCTAGTTTAAATCTAAAATAAATACATTTGTTCACATATATTGATGCAGTTTTGGATTCTAGGTCTGACCTAGCTACAGGGATTCCAAAAATGACATCAGGACAAGTTTCCCTCTTCCACTCCCCTGTCTTTTATTTTTGCTGTCTTTATTCACAGATGGAATCTCTTCTTTTAGACAACAGCATTTGCATGTAGAGCAAAAGAGACTGACTCTGGTAGTGTGTAGGCCCATATATGAAGAGTAGCCAGGAAGCAGAAGACATAGGTCTAAGTTACCATGTCTAACCTGAGCTGAAACATAACTCCTGAAAGGAAATAACAGGATTTTCTTGTGAGAAAAATATGGATGTTGGTGAGCCAAAGATCAAATGAATCTTCATTCAATAACATTTCAACTTGTTACATTAAAATTACAAGAAAAATATAAAATAGCAATTTTCCCCCTAGACATACATATCATATGTGTTTTTTCTTTAAAATTTGCTAGTTATAATACTGTAACTAAAAAGCATATGGATTAAGGTAACTGGTTAGTATTACCTTTTGGGCTATCTCAAGAGGAATTATTAGAGAAAGACGAAGTAGGTAACTAATAAGCTAATCAGCAAAAAATTTAGCTTACTAAATGGCAATGAGAAATCAACTACATCACAACAATGAATAGGAACTAATAATTTTGATTCTGAAAAATATTAATAAGTCAAAATAATTACACATGGATACCATCAACTCTTAAAAGCAAACAAATATCAATTGTTCAAATTATTAAGAATTTAAGGTGGAAAAAAATGAAAATGAACATAGGGAAAAGTCAATGGCGTATTATATACATTTTTTCAGTTATATTGAGGTATACTTGACAGATAAAAACTGTCTATATTTAAGGTGTAAAACATAATGTTTTCATATATGTATACATTGTAAAATGACTATCAATCAAACTAGTTAACATATCCGTCACCTCACATAGTTATGATTTTTTTGTGGTGAGAACACTCAAGATCACTCACTCACCAAATTTCTAGTATATTTGATTAGCGCAAAAGTAATTGGGTTTTTTAACCATTACTTTTAATATAGTTTTGGTCTCTAGGCCTGATCTAGCTACAGGGACTCCAAAAATGGTATCAGGGTAAGTTTCCCTCTTCCATTTCCCTCTCCTTTATAGTCACTGTCTCCTATAGTCACCGTCTCCTTTGCAGCCTCCTACAGTCACTGTCTTAAGCTGATTTTGTTGCTTTAACAGAATATCTGAAACTTGGTTTTTATAAACATGGCCATCATTTCTTAGACCTCTGGTGCCGCATCAAAACATAGCAGAGCAGGTCAAGGGGAAATCAGGGACATGCAAAGAGAAGGAAATCAGAGGGGCATCCTCGCGGAACCTGTTCCCATGAGAACTAATCCACTCTCATAGTGGCAAGAACTCACTCACTACCAGGAGAACAGCAGCAAGCCATCCATGAGGGATCTAATTCCATAACACAAATATCTCCCACTAGGTCTCATCACCCAGTACTGCCACACTTGGGATCAAATGTTAACATAACCTTAATGGAGAGAAGCAAACCATGTTCATATCATAGTAGCCGTCCTGGGGTAAATTAGATCTCTAGAATGTATTCCTCCCAAATAAGTGAACCTCTTTATCCTTAACCAATGTCTCCCCATTTTCCTACTTCCCAATCCCTGAACCCACTATACTATTTGCTGCTTTTACGCTTTTGAGTTTTTAAGATTCCACATATGAATGAGATCATGCAGTATTTGTCTTTCTGTGTCTGGCTTATTTCACTGAACATAATGTCCTCAAGGTCATCTATGTTGTTGCAAATGGCAGAATTTTCTTTTTTTAAGGTTGAATGATATTCCATTTTGAGTGTGTGTATGTGTGTGTGTCTCCATTTATCTGTCATTGAACATTTAGGTTTTTTTCTATGTGTTGGCTATTGTGAATAATTCCACAATGAATTTGGGAGTGCATATATTCCTTTGAAATACTGATTTCGTTTTCTTTGGATATATGCCCCGGAAATGGGATTGCTAGAGCATATGGTAGTTCTATATTCTGAGAAACCTCCACAGAGTTCTCCATAAAGGCTGTACTTATTTACATTCTCACCAGAAGTGTACAAGAGTCCCCTTTTTCTTCGCATCTTTGCCAAAACTTATTATATTTCCTGTCTTTTTGATAATAACTATTTTAACACATGTAAGGTAACATCTCATTTTTTTCTTTTCTATGTATTCTTATTTTTAATTTTTATGGGTAAATAGTATATATATGTATATATATATATGGAGTACATGAGGTGTTTTGATACATGCATGGAATGTGAAATAAGCACATCATGGAGAATAGGGTAACCTCCACTCAAGCATCCTTCCTTTGAGTTACAAACAATTCAGTTACACTCTTAGTTATTTTAAAATGTATAATTAAGTTCTTATGGACTATAATCACCCTGCCAGGCTATCAAATAATAGTCTTACACATTCTATTTTTTTGACGCATTAACCATCCCCATCTTCCCACTACCCTTCCAAGCCTGTGGTAACCATTCTTTTACTCTCTATGTCCATGAGTTCAATTGTTTTCATTTTTAGAACCCGCATATAAGTGAGAACATGCAATGTTTGTCTTTCTGTGACTGGCTTATTTCAGTTAACATAATGATATCTAGTTCCATTTATGTTGTTGCAAATGACAGGATTTTATTCCTTTTTATGGCTGAATACTACTCCATTGTGTATATGTAGCACATTTTCTTTATCCCTTCTTCTGTTGATAAATTAAAGAAATTGGGGAAGACACTAAAAATGAAAAAATATTTTATGTTTCTGGGTTGGAAGAGTCAATATTGTTAAAATGTTATAAGACACAAAGCAATCTCATTGTAGTTTTGATTTCCATTTCCCAGTAGCAATGTGGTGCCCCTGATTTATCTATACTTGTGAGCAATGTGTGTGACTTCTCTTGAGAAATGTTTATTCAGGTCCTTAGCCCATTTTAAAAATCTGGTTGTTTTACACTATTAAGTGATTTGAACTCCTTATACATTTTGCATATTAACGCCTTATCAGATATATGGTTTGGAGATATTTTCTCCCATTCCAAGGCTGACTTTTTATTCTGTTAATTGCTTGCTTTCTTATGCAGAAGGTTTTAAGTTTGATGTAATGTCACTTGTCTATTTTTCACTTGAGATTGTGCTTTTGGCATAATTTTCAAAAATCATCGACCGTACCACTGTCAAGAAGCTCTTTCCAGATGTCTTTTAAGTTCTACAGTTTCAGATCTTATGTTTAAGTCTTTAATCCACTTTGAGTTTATTTTTGCATATGGTTGGTGAGGGATACATGTATTTACCTGCTAAAACCAGTCTGTAGAAACAGAAAGAGGTATTTACTCTACCAATGCACAGACAACAAAGCAAGGCTACACGGATCATGAAAAGTCATGGAAACATGATATCCCTAGAGGAAACTAATAAAGCTCTAGTAACCAAACACCAAAAAGTGGAGATGTATACATTACCTGACATTGAATTAAAAACACATTTTAAGGAAGTGCAGCAAGGCACAAGAGAACATGGATAAATAATTCAATACAATCAGGAAAATAATACATGAACAAAACTAGAAGTTAAACATAGAGATAAAAATTATTAAAAAAAAGAGCCAGGCAAATTCTGGAGCTGAAAAACAAACAAGTGAAATACAAAATACAATACAACTGAATTTTCTGCATGTGAAAGTTGTTTTCCCAATGATATTTATTAAAGAGACTGTCTTCATTGTGTGTTCTTGGCACACTTGTCAAAGCTCATTTGACTACAGATGTGTGGATTTATTTCTTGGCATTTTTTCTGTTCCATTCATTTATATAATGATTTTTAGGGGTGCTTCTGTTTTGAATACTGTAGCTTTGCAATATATTTTGAATTCAGAGGGTGTGATGCCTCCAGCTTTGTCCTTCTTGCTCAGTGTGGCTTTGTCTACCTGGAGTCTTTTGTGGTTCATTATGTATTTTGGTATTGTTTTATATCTATAAAGAATATCATTGGCATTCTGACACAAATTGCATTGAATCTGTAGGTCACTTTGGACAATATGTTTATCTTAACACTATTAATTCTTTTAATCCATGAGCAGGAGATTACTTTCCATGTATTTGTGTGTTTAATGTTTTTCATCAATATTTGTTTTTCTGTCCCTTTCTGTCTCTTCTCTTTGTAAAAATTCCATAATGCATATATTGATTTGCTTTATTGTGTCCCATAAGTTGCATACTTTCTTCACTCTTTTGTATTCTTTTTTCTTCTCTGATTAGATAATTTCAAAAAACCTGTCTTTGAGTTTACAACTTCTTTCTTTGCTTAATCTGTTGTAGAAGCTCTCTATTGTATTTTTCATTTCATTTGTTTATCTTTCGTCTTCAGAATCTGTTCAGTTCTTTTTTATAATTTGTATCTCTACATTTAACTTCTAGTTTTATGTATTGTTTTCCTAATTTTATCAATTTATATATTTGTGTTCTCTTGTGCCTTGCTGCACTTCCTTAAAATGTCTGTTTTTAATTCAATGTCAGATAATGTATACATCTCCACTTTTTGGTGTTTGGTTACTAGATCTTTATTAGTTTTCTTTAGGGATGTCATGTTTCCATGACTTTTCATGATCTGTGTAGCCTTGCTTTGTTGTTTGTGCATTGGTAGAGTAAATACCTCTTCCTGTTTTTACAGACTGGTCTTGGCAGGTAAAGACCCTCCCCAGCCAGATGCTCAGCCTAATGGGACTGCCTAGAGGATCACAGTTGAATGGAGCTGGAGTAAGTCACAGATCTGTTGTTGGACCTGCAGTTGAGTTTACATTTGGCAGGCCTGTTATCAAGCACATGGTCAGGTATGGTTCCTGCCAAATCACCAGGTGGATAGGACTACCTCTTGGACCACAGTTGGGTAAGACTAGAGGCAGATTATTAGGCCTATTACATGTTTACTATGAGGTCCTCCCAGAATGGGCCTGTTGCTAGTGGCGCATACAGTTCAGAAGACTCCTGCCAGAACCCTAAGCAGGCTCTTGTTGGATCAATGGAAAGGTCCCAGGACAAGCAAACAGGACTGCCTCTGGAACTGTGATGGGGTGTGGTTGGGGCTGAGTAACAGGGCTGCTTCAGGGTCCGCAGTTGGATCCAAGGTTGGTAAGCCTGTTACTGAGGGTCGTGATTGGCATAGATCTCACCAAGTCCCTGATCAGAAAGGATTACCTACAGACCATGATAGAATGGGACTGAAGCCAGATCAAAAGGCTGCTTCAACAGCCCTACCACAGTCAAGTTTGAGATTAATGGACATGTTACCAGGAGCATGGACAGGAGTGTTTCCTGTTGGGTCCCTGGACAGGTTGGTCTGCACCCAGACTGTAGTTGAACAGGACCACAGGCTGATTTAGGATCTGCAGTCAGATCAAGGTTGGTGGACCTGTTACTGAGGACATGGACAGGTATGTCTCCCACCAGGCCCTGAGTGGGCAGGGCTATCCCAAGACAGCAGCAGAACAAGTCTAGAGTCAAGTCTCAGGAATGCTTTATGGTCCACAGCCAGGACTGTGAGCCTGCTACCACAGACACAGACAGGTGTTGCTGGATCCCTGGGTGGGCAGGGCTTACTCTATAACTCATTATAGAGCAGGACTGGAGCTGGGTCACAGAGCTCCTTCAGAATCCACAGCTGGGACTGGAGTCAGTGAGCCTGTTACTGGGGATACAGATAGGCTTCTCTCCCACCGGCTCCCTGGGTATGTAGAACAGCCACTAGACTGTGGTAGAGAAGGGCCACAACAGGATTACATAGCTGCTGCAAAGTCCACAGCCAAAAATGGAGTCAGAAGGCCTGTTATTGGGGTTGCAGATGAATGTGTTTTTTTCTTGGTCTCTTAGAAGAGGAAGCTAGTTGCAGGACAATGGCAAAGTAGGGTTGGAGCCAAGTCCATAGGGAGACAGAGCTGCTTTCAGTCTGCGGCTAAGACCACATTCAGTGAGCCTGCCACCAAGGCACAGTCCTGCATACTCAAAGCAGTCCTCGTCTATCTTGGGCTTCTCTGGTATTTCACAGCATTCTAGCTAAATGTCAGAGCTACTACTGAGAAGGCATTTTTGGTGGAGAGTGACTGCCAGATCATTGTTTGTGTAGAAGAGATGTGAGCTGAGATACCTCCTATTCCACCATCTTGCTGAATACATACTACGTAGTTCAAGAATAAATAATTTCTCCCTCAAAAATATAACTTGGTGACTGCCAAATTATGCCCTATAATAAAAATATGCTTAAAAGAATAATTGCTCTTATGCTTTTCCAAACAGTATACAATATGGAGAGTAAATAAACACATTTTAAATTTATTTTGTGAACGAATACTCTTTTGGATCTAACATATAAAAGTAATCCTTATTACCTTTACTAGAAATAATAGGCCAAGGGGAGTGGATCACTTGAGGTCAGGAGTTCAAGACAAGCCTGGTCAACATGGTGAGACTCCATCTCTACTAAAAATACAAAAATTAGCCGGGCATGTTGGTGTGTGCCTGTAGTTTCATCTACTCGGGAGGCTGAGGCAGGATAATCTTTTGAACCCAGGAGGCAGAGGTTGCGGTGAGCCAAGATTGCACCACTGCACTCCAGCCTGGGTGACAGAGTGAGCAAGACTCCATCTCAAAAAAAAAAAAAAAAAAAAAAACAGAAAAGTAATGTTTTCTATGTACATAGTATAAAGAATATTTTTCCTATATTGCCATAGATTTTTTTCCAGTCTAAATGAAAAACAAAAAAAAAACCTTCAAATTGATTGGATAATGAATGATATCTTTCCATTGGAATGTTCATTGCCACATCAAACATTAAATTAATTGTCATATAATTTCCACTAAACAAACATCAATAACAGAATATTGCAACCATTATCTCACAACTCTATAATTAACAGAACTCTTGTTTATGACCTCTAGGTTCTAGTCAAGTCTTATATCATGTAAATTGATCACTACATCAGTTGTAATTTATTTCCAAAACTTGCAAGATATCCACCAAACATGTCCTGTATTTGTGAGTTTGTCTATGTTTGACCCCGAACTCAATAGTTTATTTTGAAGAGGAATGTTGTGGAAATGTAATTATGTAGTACTTCATTTTTTATGAGGTTCTTTCCTATATCACATTGATTAATGATCCTAGGAGATAAGCATGCTTTAATAATAAAATAGAACAATTTCTATTTCTATAAGGTCAACAATACCCCAACCAACAAATATCAGAGAAATCATGATTGTCATTTCTTTCTTTTTGGTGACTTAAAGTAATATAATTGGAGAAATATCTGTTACTTTCTACTTGTTAATTCAAATTTGATGTGGCTAAATATTTAAGTAAAAAAATATTTTTATGTAAAATATAAAGGTATATAGTCATGACATGTAGAGATACCATTATACTAACAAGGATAGTGGCTATATTGAACAATAACATATAGCTTCAAATAGCTATAAGAATGATATTGAATATTCCCAGCACAAAGAAATAATAAATGTCTGAGATGATGGATATGATAATTACCTTGATCTGACCACTATACATTATATGTATCAAAATATCACTGTATGTCACATAAATATGTATAATTGTATGTCAATTAAATAAAACACACAAAGAGTTTTGAGAACTGGCATAGAAACATAAACCAATAATTGGAAAACTGATCGGGTCATATTCTGGGAAACAAATCAGCAGTTAATATACGGATATCCCAAAATATAATTGAATCAGAACACCATCTGCAAAATACTTTAACAAAAAGACCTCATAGGGCAGTTTAAAGGCATTATCTCAGGTTTATCTAAATTATTTTTGTAACCTTAGTGTATTGACCCTAATTAGTATAAGATTTAGAGATGCGTATGGACCATCATGTAAGAAAAATGACTGAAGGAAATATTTTCATAAACATGCACTTTAGTACCAAGTGTTACCATATTTATTTGTACTATATAAATAAATAGGTTAATGTCAAGCACTGTTTTATCACCTGAGAATGTTTAAAAACATGAGAGAAAAAATAGAGAAAATAAAATCATACTTTGAGTGATTTCTAAGGCCTAACTGAAAGAGGCAAGGACAGATACGCCATATATAACTTTAAGCGTGGCATTGTATTTACTACATTTTAAGTACTAAGTAATGAATACATATAAATGCAGTTTTATTTAAAACTAACTATTGCCATATCCAATATTATACTTTTCTTATAATAACTAGGCAACTATGTTTACATGAAAGTAAGAAAAACATAAGCACTGCTTTTTCTAATTTCTTTCTTTTTTGGTACACCATCATTATCAATGTTGTTCAAGTGTAATATTTTTCCCTTTACCTAACCACTATTTTCCTTCATTGTCTTACAAAAATTCACTTTATTGCATTTAATAAATTATCTTAAATGTGCTTCCATGACAAGTACATTTGTTGCTATCATTTTTAATTCACATGCATCTTTCTATTTGCTAGCACCTATTTATGTCTGCATTTTTAAAACTCAACACAAAATTTAAAAATTTCTCTGTGTTCCAGAAAGCATGATAATTTTAATCACTTAAATACAATGCATTTAAGATACACACTTAGCTTTATTTCCTGAAATTGTACTAAAACACCAACAGAGAGTAAGAAGGAATGAATAATATGTAAGTAAAGGAGAAGTGATAAAGCTGGAAGTTGGTGAAGGATGGAAAACTAAGCATGGAAAAAATGTGAGAAGCGAGGGTGTATTCATATTGCAGAAGCCCACCAAAGCATAAGAATTGAAGACTTCAGCAACCTCTAACAGTGGGTGTGGAATAGGTCTGAAAAGAAAAGGGCTGTTTAAAAGCACTTACAAGAAGTAGTTAAAGCCCCAGATCACTTCCTACTCAAGTGGAAGGTAAATGTCTCTGGACTCAGAATGAACAACTGAGGGATGGAATGTAAGTTCAGTGCAGAAGATTTTAAACGAACGTCTAGAACTTAACCATTAGATATACAGGATTTTTTTTTTCTTTTACTCAACAATCATGTTTGCAGTCAGTATTATATACGTGACAGGACATTAAACTGTTTCTTTCTAGGGAATGCATATAGCCAAGAATAAAAGACAGGCTTCTGAGGATTCCCAACCAAACTTCTGGTTTCCACACAATCACCAAAAAGTGAACCAGAATTTCATAATCTGAATCTTAATATGCACATACAGGAGAGGATCACTAGATATTTGTGGGACTATCCCCAATTAACAAAAATATTGTGCACACCCACAGAGAGGAAAACTTTAAAATATTACCTAATATACCAAAATAGTCTCAAAAATGAGAAGATAAAGGATTTGCAGGAAAGCAAATTTCTGTCAAATATATCAAGTCTTCCTAAGCTAATTTATGAAAATAATATGACTCCAATGCATATATCAATGTTACATATTTTCTAAAACTAGTTAATTCTTATGATATGAGGAAATAATTTTAGACCAATATTAAAGAAAAGCAACCCAGAAAAAGAGAAATAGGTAAGGGACATTCATATGATATATTAAACGTATCGTAAATTCTTGGTCACACTGAACATGAATAGAGAAGTGAAAGAAAACAAAAAAACTCAAAGACAGATGCAAATACATTTTGGAGATATGTATATGACAAGGTAGCATCATTTCAGTGTGGAAAAAGAAAGTGCTTCTAGGATTCTGAAAGTTCTTCTAGGATTCTATTCTGTTTTTTTCTTTTTATTGTTAAAGTCCAAATATACATCAATGCTAGACTGTTTGATATTGTTCAACAGACCTTTAATAATTTGGTGTTTGTTTTCTATGTCTGTGTTTTAGTTTGGGTAATTACTATTGACTTATTATTTTCATGGATTCTTTTGTGTTGCTTTTGTTTTCAGTTCTTTTTTAGGCCTATCAAAATATTTTTCATCTCTGATATTTTGGATTTTTATTTCTAGACTTGTATTTGCCAGTTTTCTATAGTTTTCATGTCTCTGCTAAAATGTGTCTATTTATGCTTCATCGTTTTTCTCGTACCTGACTACATGACAGCACATCTTTCTCGAGTGTTGTCTGTTCTTAGAGGGGCATGCCATGCTTTCAAATTTAGTTTACCCAGTTACATTGTAAGATCAGGACTATAATAGGCTCAGAACACTACAATTATGTACACTTTTATACTGTTATGGCTTTTTCTTATGATTTGGTTGAATTTCATATTATATTGCTTTTGTATATTCCAAGTGAAAGAGAAGAAAATTAAACTGTAAAAGAATCATATCATTAAAGTACTAGAAGGAAATACGAGCAAACAGTCTTGCGAAGTGAAAGAACAAAACTTCTCTCAAACTATGAAAATAGTTGGCACCTAGAAGCCTAAAATGATAAATTTTAATATATACAAATAAAAACTGCTTCATGGCAGAAAATACCATAAGCAATATTAAAAGAGATGTCAAGCTGGAAAATATATTTATGTTTCTACAGCAGCAAAACACTATTCTTCTTAATATAGATATAGTGCCTAGTAATTGGAAAAGAGCCAACAAATCCTACTACTTGCCTCTTCCATATTCCAGTGGTGTTTTGTCACCATCTTTAAAGCCAACACTGATGTATATCTTGGTGTCATCTTTCTATGGTGACATCTCCTCTGACTCTTTTCCCTGTCTTCCTTATTCACTTTGTGATTAAATTGTGATTACATTGTGGTTGCCTTCGTTATGCCATTGGGCATAGTCATATAATCCAGTGTAATCTCTCCATCTCAAATTCCTTAGAATCTCTGTGTCATGTAAGGTAGCATATTCACAGATTCTTGGGAATAGAGTGTGGATATATTTAGGAAGCTGTTATTCTCTCTCTCTCTCTCTCTCTCTCTCTCTCTCTCTCCACCGAACTAGCAATCCTCTGCTTTCATTCCTCTCAAAGCCATGATAATCTCTTCCCTGCAGACTTCAGTAGACTCTGAAATAGTCTCTTTACTACCACTCTTGTTTACCTAAACTTTACTCTGAACACATCAGCCAAAGTGGAATCTTTTAAGATGTTAACAGTAGTATGTACCTTGCTCAAAATCTTCAAATGGATTGCTACTTTACCTATAGTAAAACCCAATGATCTTAAAATGGTCTAAAAGCCTTACATCATTTGACACCTCAATATTTCACCTTCAACTATTCACATCTACCATGGAGTCTTTACTGCCTCTACAAATGGCAAGACTATCCTCCTTTAACATCTTTGACTTGCAATTCTATGTGCCTGGAACAACCTTTCCCATGTAGCTCTCCATATCTGAACACCCCACTCTCGTACTTTCTGCAGGTCACCTAAATGTCACTTTATCAGTGATGACTTCTTTGACCATTTATTTACAGTATTCCTCTCTATTCCTCTTTCATGTTTTATTCTCCATAGCATTTACCTCCCTTTTGGAAAGGATATATTTGTCTCCTTAATTCTTTATGTTCTATTAAAATGTAGTCTTCTTAAGTGTAAAGACTGTTCAACATTTTATTCACTGCTGCATCCACAACACCTACAACATTGCCTAGCCTAGAGTGATGCTAAGTAATTATTTGACGATCACAGGCATAAATGAATGCACGCACAACAAGCTCTGCTTCCTCATCACAGCACTGTTTCAATTTCTATGCAAGGTTGCTCTTGACCAGATCTTTGACAATATGCCCCTTCCAGCCAGTTTTCATTTTAATCCATTTACCTAATGTTGCATCATATCTATGTGTTACAATCTAGAGCCTGTACACTCAAATATAGTTGAATAAACATGGCCTTGTCTATCATCTGCAGTACATAATTTTCTCTCAAAGATAAATTGACTGTATGGCACAATTCTTCAAATAATCCATATATTAATTAGCCAACATCTAGAGAGAGAATATGTATGTCCTGGTTGACTTTTTAAAAAAATTCATAGAGGAGTTTGCAGCTGCTATAATATGCTTGATTTATAATATAATTCATCTCATGAAACATAACAACACAAAAGACATTTGAATTCCTAAATGATACATTTAGAACAAACATAAAAACTATAATTAATGAAATAAATATATTTATATACTTAAAAATATGCAAACCAATAGATTGAAAATGTTCACTTTAATGTAGGCAAAAATCATAAGAATAGAAAACTTTTTAATGCCAAGGATAAAAAGAGAAATATCATTAAGGAAAATAATTAAACAAAAAAAAACAACGCTAAGTAGTTTTACAGCTATTCTCTGTAGCATTTAAAACTAGATTCAATAAAAGAATAGATATATGTATTTCAAGTTTTAGTATCATCTCTTTGTATCTCAAGAACTGTAACAATCAAAATTATGTGTTACAGAATAAAATCTGTTCTAGCTGCTCAGAATATTTACAATCTTTGTCTCCTCTATGATATGTTTCCATATTTTTGGTCAGGAGGAGATAGTGAAATTCCACTTCAGTACATCCTTCGGCTCCAAACTGGTACTTCTTAAAAATTAATATGCGGCCTGGCGCGGTGGCTCGCCCCTGTAATCCCAGTACTTTGGCAGGCCAAGGCAGGTGGATCACCTGAAGTCAGGAGTTCAAGACCAGTCTGGACAACATGGTGAAACCCACCTGTACTAAACATACAAAAAATTAGCTGGGTGTCCTGATGGGCACCTGTATTCCCAGCTACTTGGGAGGCTGAGCAGGAGAATTGCTTGAACCTGGGGGGGCGGAGGTTGCAGTGAGCCGAGATTGAGCTACTGTACTCCAGCTGGGCAAAAAGAGCAAAACTCCGTCTCAAAAAAAAAAAAAATTAATAGACAGTTGAATAACTTAGGAAACATGTTAAATGCAAATTCTAATCCAGTAGCCCTGGGTTGAGGCCTAAGAGTCTTTAATTCTAATAACCTATCATGTGACAACAATGCTAGTTTTGATTGAATACTTAATAAAGCAAGCACACAGAGCAAAAATATATAAATATGTAAATGTACAAGCAAAAACACAAGACTCAAAACAAAATAAACATCTTTATTATCTAATAAGAAACAAAAAACAAAGCTGTGAGAAAAAAATTCTGTGGGTTTGTTGAGGTCTAGATACTCATAACGACAGTAGCAGGATGGAACTCAGTTCTCTGATTATCAGATGGAAAGTACTTAATGTGAGAGAAGCAACTTGACCCACTTCCAAAGTTTAATGCCAGCAGCTGATGTGCGGTTCCTCTATCTTATAAGCATGCTAAAAAATTGAGGCTCGTCACACTAGGCCTGATGCAATGGCTTTAGAGCAACTTGTGAACCTAGGGATGGTGGAAGACAAGCAGCCTTGCAAGCAGAAGCAAATTCAGTTCTCCCACTGGAGTCATGGATGAATTTCTTTTTTTTTTTTTTTTTTTTTTTTTTTCTTTAGATCTTCTTTAATGTCTTTTTTTTTCTTTTATTATTATTATTATTATTATTATTATTATTATTATACTTTAGGTTTTATGGTACATGTGCACAATGTGCAGGTAAGTTACATATGTATACATGTGCCATGCTGGTGCGCTGCACCCATTAACTCATCATTTAGCATTAGGTATATCTCCCAATGCTATCCCTCCCCCCTCCCCCCACCCCACAACAGTCCCCAGAGTGTGATGTTCCCCTTCCTGTGTCCATGTGTTCTCATTGTTCAATTCCCACCTATGAGTGAGAATATGCGGTGTTTGGTTTTTTGTTCTTGCGATAGTTTACTGAGAATGATGATTTCCAATTTCATCCATGTCCCTACAAAGGACGTGAACTCATCATTTTTTATGGCTGCATAGTATTCCATGGTGTATATGTGCCACATTTTCTTAATCCAGTCTATCATTGTTGGACATTTGGGTTGGTTCCAAGTCTTTGCTATTGTGAATAATGCTGCAATAAACATACGTGTGCATGTGTCTTTATAGCAGCATGATTTCTAGTCCTTTGGGTATATACCCAGTAATGGGATGGCTGGGTCGAATGGAATTTCTAGTTCTAGATCCCTGAGGAATCGCCACACTGACTTCCACAAGGGTTGAAGTAGTTTACAGTCCCACCAACAGTGTAAAAGTGTTCCTATTTCTCCACATCCTCTCCAGCACCTGTTGTTTCCTGACTTTTTAATGATTGCCATTCTAACTGGTGTGAGATGGTATCTCATTGTGGTTTTGATTTGCATTTCTCTGATGGCCAGTGATGGTGAGCATTTTTTCATGTGTTTTTTGGCTGCATAAATGTCTTCTTTTGAGAAGTGTCTGTTCATGTCCTTCGCCCACTTTTTGATGGGGTTGTTTGTTTTTTTCTTGTAAATTTGTTTGAGTTCATTGTAGATTCTGGATATTAGCCCTTTGTCAGATGAGTAGGTTGCGAAAATTTTCTCCCATTTTGTAGGTTGCCTGTTCACTCTGATGGTAGTTTCTTTTGCTATGCAGAAGCTCTTGAGTTTAATTAGATCCCATTTGTCAATTTTGGCTTTTGTTGCCATTGAAAAAAGAGCCCGCATCGCCAAGTCAATCCTAAGCCAAAAGAACAAAGCTGGAGGCATCACACTACCTGACTTCAAACTATATTACAAGGCTACAGTAACCAAAACAGCATGGTACTGGTACCAAAACAGAGATATAGATCAATGGAACAGAACAGAGCCGTCAGAAATAATGCCACATATCTACAAGTATCTGATCTTTGACAAACCTGACAAAAACAAGAAATGGGGAAAGGATTCCCTATTTAATAAATGGTGCTGGGAAAACTGGCTAGCCATATGTAGAAAGCTGAAACTGGATCCCTTCCTTACACCTTATACAAAAATCAATTCAAGACGGATTAAAGACTTAAATGTTAGACCTAAAACCATAAAAACCCTAGAAGAAAACCTAGGCATTACCATTCAGGACATAGGCATGGGCAAGGACTTCTTGTCATGGATGAATTTCTAGCACAAGTATCACTTCAAAGCAGAAGCAACAGCCTGCGATTACAACCTCTGGCCCAGGAGAGAAGATTAGAACCAGGCAGAGCCAATGAAAAATGATACACCTCTGAAAAAGACAAAGAGAGACATAAAAGAACAGCTCAAGTAACAAAGCAAAAAGAAACAACAAAAATCTCCCAATCACTCAAAAAGTGAACTCAAAACCAAATTTGCAATATATAACGAAATCTAATATCTAATGCTAACAAAGGCAAGTTTTCTCTTTAAAAAGTCAGATTATAACGTTAGCACAAATTAAATAATTTTTTCAATGTTTATGTTATAAATATTCAAGTAGCCAATGTAGAAAGTCACTCACATAAGCAATCACATAAATTCAACAATTATTAATAATTTGTCATGCTTGTGTGTGTATTCACACATGTATACATAATACATACACATATATAAACACACAGATCTATACGTGTGCTTTAGTGTATATTTGTGTGTGTGAATGTGCACATATTTTTGAAGTATTTGTGGAAAAAATTGCACACAAAATTGCTCTTCACTCCTAAATACTTTAGCATGCATTTCATAAGCACATTTAATTTCTCCTACGCAAATGCAATACTTTCATCAAACCTAAAAAAAGAAATAAGAAACCCCACTAAGTAACATCTTAATTATTTTTTAAATTCCCTAAATCGTTCTCAAAATATGTCATATATCTTTTGTAAAATATCAAATATCCAACTAAGTCTCTCATATTGTTTTTCGATCTTATAGCTTTTTAACACTTTTAATCTAGAAGCATCACTATTTCCCATCATTTTAAGTATACATTGACTTTCATATGAAACTTGACATACACTCTAAAAAATGTTTTATCCATTTAACTTTCTGTAGACTGAAAATTATAGTTAAAGATAATCAAATTCAAGTATGTTTTCCAATAATATTAAGTGATATTATGTATTTCTTATTGAATCGCATGTTAACACACATAAGTGAGATTTGTCCAAAATTATTGATGATATTTCATCTCATATGCAATTTGCAACTCATCTACTTGGTGATAATATGACACTATGAAAAATCCTGTTTTCCATGATGTTATATCTAATATTTTTAGCTTTCATTGGTTCCCCTTGACAGGATATATATCTATTGAAGATTATAAAGTGATGATATATTAATTTTATTCCTCCTTATACATTCATTATGTGAGATTCTTCTATAAAATAGACATTCTCCTCATCAACTGGGATGACAAAAACTTCTTATAAAGTGTAATAATATATACTTTGTTTTTCTTAATAATAGTCTTCATTTTTCATATAAATGCAGTGAATTGCCTTCATTTATTCTATTTTAGGTAACTCTACGTTCACTTTAAAAAACTACTTCCATGCTCCAATACAAAACAAACTCCTAAAAATTGTTTCTGTAATGCAAAGAAATACACAACTTAAATTGTGGGAAAGTGTAGCAGAATATTCCTGTATTGCAGTCATTTTGGGATTGTCCACATTTCTTAAATACCTAACTTGTCTGATAACACACAATGTAAACAGCAGGTATGAAAAATAAACATTTACATATACTTCTAAAAGTTCGTTGTGGATTTCCTATTGGCATTGGATAACTAATCATACTTACAGCTGCAGTAGTAGGATCTAAATATGCCTGTTGTCTCATACCATTGTGCATATTGGGAGTGTTACTTCCCACGTTGCTCCTTGCTATTGAAACTATTCTGTTTAATCTCCATTGAACCAAAAAATTGGATCAATTTTCAGATTACAGAGTTGGTATAGAGTCAGCTAATGACTAATAAAACTGTGAACTCTTTATTTGAATAATGCAATGAATTTGTAAATTTTATCGAGTCAACGTAAACATCATTACATTTGACATACTAGGGCCAAGAGCCTATGTCAACTTGTTTCACCTTCATTCATTATGCTAAACACTTTACTTTTGGCACAAGGTGCTCCAAAGTTGCTTCATACTCTTCCTGCTCCAGATCTACTCCGCCATTTTTTTCTGAGAAGCCTTGGATTTTTCATTGAGAATGACATTACCAAATCAAAATATGGGTGCTAGCTATGCTCATTTCAACTTAAGTACCATTGTTTTTAGTCTCATTTGAAAAAAGAATTAGGTGATATTTAATTATTTACCAATTTGTTTTATTGTGATAAAATACACATATAATTTACCATCTTAACCAATGTTAAGCATACAGATCAGTGGTACTAACACGTTCATAATGCACAGCCATTAACATCATCTATCTCCATAACACTTTTTATCTTGTCAAACTGAAACTCTATGCACAATAAACAACACCTTCTCATTCCCCCCGGCCCCCAAGCCCCGGCATCCACCATTCTACTTTCTGTCTCTATTATTTTGACTACACTAAGTACCTCATGTAAGTGAAATCATACACTACTTTTTTGTTTGACTGGCTTGTTTTCCTTAGCTAACGTCCTCAAGATGTATTCGTATAGTGGCAAATGTCAGAATTTCATTCCTTTTTAAGATTATCTAATATTCTGTTATATTTATATACCACATTTTGCGTCTCCATTATCCATCAGTGGACAATTAGCTTATTTACACATTTTGGTTATTGTGGATAATGCTGCTAAAAACACATATACACTTGTAACTCTTTGAGCTCTTCTTTCAATTGTTTTGGTTATAGACCCAGAAGTGAAATTCCTGTGTCATACAGTAATTCTATTTATTTATTTTTTTTTGAGAAACCGCCATACTTGTTTTCCACAGCAGTGGTACCATTGTACATTCCCACCAACAGGACACAAAGTTTCCAATTATTTCACATCCTTGCCAACACTTGTTATTTTCTGTTGTTGTTGTTGTTGTTGTTTTAACAGTAGCTATCCTAATGACTGTGAAGTGATATCTCCCTGTAGTTTTGATTTGCATTTTCCTCATCACTAGTGATGCTGAACTTTTTTTTAGGGGTCAATATATATTCAGTTCTGTTACAGTCAGAACGTTTGTGTCTTTCCCAAATACATACGTTGAAAAGCAACCCCCAAGGTGATGGTATTAAGGGGTGAGGCCTTTGGGGTATGATTAGATCATGAAGGCAAAGCCCTTATGAATGGCATTAATGCCCTAAAAATAGATGTCCCAGAATGCTGCCCTTGCCCCTTCCACTATGTAAGGATGCAGCAAGAAGGCTAACAACAGACTCCAAATCTGCTGGTGCTTTGATCTGGGACTTTCTAACCTTCATATCTGTGAGAAATAAGTATTTACTGTTTATAATCCACCAAATTTATGGTGTTTTTGTTATAGCATCTTCTTTTGTTTGTTTTTTGAAACAAAGTCTGCTCTGGAATCCAGTGGCACAATCTTGGCTCACTGCAACCTCCACCTCCCAGGTTCAAAGATTCTTGTGCTTCAGCCTCCCGAGCAGCTGGGATTACAGGCATGCACCACCACACCCAGCTAATTTTTGTATTTTTGGTAGAGATAGGGTTTTGCCATGTTGTCCAGGTTGGTCTTGAACTCCTGGGCTCAGGTCATCCATCAACCTCAGCCTCCCAATGTGCTGCGATTACAGAAATGAACCACTGTGCCCAACCTGTTATAGCATCTTGAATGGACTAAGACATAGTCCTTTGCTCATTTGTAAATTGTATTGTTTTTTGTTGCCAAGTGTTAGGAATCTTCCCTGTATTTTGATTATTAATCCCATATCACAGATACAATTTGCAAATACTTTCTTCCATTGTGTGCGTTGTTTTCTTACTCTCTTGATAGTGTCTTTTGATGCACAAATTTTGTTAATCATTAAATCCAATTTGTCTATTTTTTTTCTTTTGTCGCCTATGACTTGGTGTCATATCAAAGAAATAATTAATCCAACATGAAGTTTTTGTCCTATGTTTTTTACTAAAAGTTTTATAGTGCTAGGTTTTACATTTAGGTATTTCATCCATTTTGAGTTAATTTTTGAATATAGTGTTAGATAAGGATCCAATTTTCTTCTTAATTGGTGGATATCCAGTTTTCCCAATACCATTTGTTGAAAAACTGTCCTTTCCCCATTGAATAATCTTCTAACCCTTGCCAAAAATCATTTTAACATATATGCAGGTATTTTGGGGCTTTCCAGTTTATTCCATTACTTTCTATGTCTGTTTTTATGCCAGAACCACACTGTTTTGACCTGTTTTGTTATTCCCTTTTAAGATTGTTTTGACTACTGAGGGTCCTGTAAGATTCCATATAAACTTAAGATGAGTTTTTATTTCTTCAAAAATTATCATTGAAGTTTTGATAGAGATTGTATTGAATCTATACATTGCTTTGGGTAGTATTGAAATCCATAATTTTGTCTTTTTATTCTTTAAGCATGGGATAAGTTTTCATTTAATTAAAATTTTTTTAATTTATTTTAACAATATTTTATAGTTTTATAGTACAAATCTTTCACGTGCTGGTTTAAGTTAATTCCTAAGTATTTTATTCTTTTTTATGCAATTATAAATGTCATTGTTTTCATAATGTTATTTTAGATTTTTATTGTTATTGTATAGAGATGCAACTGATTTTTTGCATGATGACTTTGTTTTCTGCTACTTTGTAGCATTTGTTAGTTCAAATAATTTTTTCCAGAAACTTTAGTTTTTTTAATATACAAGATTATATTATTTCTGAACAGAGATCATTTTACTTCTTCATTTCTGAGTTAGATATATGTTATTTCTTTTCCTTGTCTGGTTTCTCTGTCAGAATTTCTAGTACTATGTTGAATAGAAATGATTTATCAGACAGCAAACATCCTTGCTTTTTACCTAATCTTAGAGGAAAACTTTTTAATCTTCATCATTGAATATGATGTTTATGATAGGTTTTTCATATATTCATCGTATCAAATTGAGGTAGTTTCCTTCTATTCCTAATTTGTTGAGTGTTTTTATTTTTTGTATGAGAGAATGCTACATTTTGCCAATGCCTTTCCTGGGTCAATTAAGAGACTCAGGTGTGTTTATTTCCCCTTCATTATATGGTGCATTACATTGACTGATTTTCCTGTGTTGAAACATTCTTATATTCCATAGATAAGTTCTGCTTGGTCAGGGTGTATAATCCCTTAATATATGACTGATTTTGGTTTGGTAGTATTTTGTTTAGGATTTTACATCAATGACCATAAAGGATATTAAACATTTGCTGTTGTTGAGATATCTATATATTCCTTATCTGGCTTTGCTTTCAGAAAAATGTTGACCTCACAAAATGAGTAAAAAAGTGTTTGTTCTTTTTTAATTTTTTAGAAAATTATAAGAATGATTTGAGTTAGTTCTTTAAGTAATTGGTAAACTTCATCAATGAAGCTATCAGAACCATGGCTTTTCTTTGACAGGAGAGTTTCAATTACTGATTCAATCTTTTTACTATTTATACATCTATTTAAATTTTCTATTTCTTCATGATTTAATCTTTGTAGATTTTGTGTTTTAGGGATATGTGCATTTCATCTAAGCTATCCAGTTTGCTGGATTTATTGTTCTTTCTTATAATTTGTTATTTGGAGAACTGGGAATAAAGTACTTACATTCGCTTATAATTTTAGTAGTTTGAGTCCTGCCTTTGTTTGTTCATGTATCTAAAAGTTTGACAATTTTGTTGATCTTTCCAAAGAAATAACTTTTTGTTTCATTGTTTTTCTCTATTTTTTAATCTTCATTTTATAATTTATGTCTCTCCCCATCTTTATTATATCCTTCCTTCTATCTTTGTGTTTAGTCATTTATATTTTTTTGTAGCTCCTTCAATTGTAAAGTTGGGTTGTTGATTTGAGATCTTTCTTGTTTGTCTGTTTTTATGTTTTATGTAAGGATTTATAGCTAAAAATTTTTCCCTTAGCACTGCTTGGCTATATCTCATACGTTTTGATACGTTGTGTTTTCATTTTTATTTATCTTGATGTGTATCTAATTTCCCCTTGTGCTTTCTTCTCTGACTCATCTTGTGAATGTTTCTTCTCTGACTCATTTTGTGAATGTTCTGTTTATTTTTTAAGACCTATTATGTTTATTTTATTAAGTTCAATTTATTATGTTTAATTTATTAAGACCTAATACATGCTCAATCCTCTGAAATCTCCATGTGCACTTGATGAGAATGTGTGTGTTGTGATGTTGGGTACAGTGTTTTATAAATGCCTCATAGATCTAGTTGGTTGATTATGTTGTTTCAGTCCTCTATTTCCTTACTTATCTGCAGTCTGGTTGTCCTATCCAGTAAGGAGGGTGGGGTATTGAAATCTCCAACTATTATTGTGTAAGTGTCTATTTCTCTCTTTAATTCTGTCAGTTTTTGCTTCATATATTTTGATGGTTTCTTATTATGTCAGTGTTTATAATTATTATAGTTACTGCTATATTAAAATTTGAATTAATATATAATAATACATTATTTGTTTAATATGTTACATTGTCTTTTGTAAACTTTATTGATTTAAAGTCTTCTTTTCTTCAGACATTAGTAAAGCCATATCTGTTCTCTTTTGGTAACTATTTCCATGAAATATTTTTTACCAACCTTTTACTTTCAATCTATTTACAAGTTTATATCTAATGTGAATTTCCTACAAACAGCACATAATTTGACCTTTTTGTGTCTTTTGATTAAAGAGTTTAATTCATTTACTTTTAAAATGATTCCAGATAAAAGGAGACTTAGCCTCTGTCATTTTGCTATTTGTTTTTGAGATTCCTTATAGCTTTTTTTTGTCCCTCAGTTCCTGTATTACTGCATTACGGTCTTCTTTTTATATATATTTTTTGTACTAAAGCATTTAAATTTTCTTATTTCCTTTTGTGTGTATCCTACAACTATTGTATTTGTAGTTACCATGAAGTTCAAATTGAACATCCTCAAGTTATAATACTATAATTTGAATTTATAACTTAACTTCAATAACATGCAAAATTTCTTATTCTTTAATAGCTCCATCTTCACCCCGTTAAATTGTTAATATCAGAAAATTCATTTTTATATATTTTTGTTCAAAAACATAAACTAATAAACCTTTTAAATGCATTAGTCTTTTAAATTATGTAGAAAACCAAATGTAGAGTTATAAACCAAAATAAGAATTACAGTAGCTTTTATAAGAATAATTGTTTTATTTGTACATGCATTTTTCTCATAAATCATGTAGAATAAAATTGGAAATGCAGGTTATTTTTACAATAATACTAGTTTTTATACTTTTCCATATGTTTACCTATACTGAAATCTTTATTTCTTTATGCAGCTTCCAGTTACTGTATAATGTCCTTTTATTTCACCCTACAGAGCTCCCTGAGCATTTTCTGTAGGTCAGGTCTAATGATAACAAACTCCCTCATCTTTTATTTATCTGTGAGTGTCTCAATTTCTCTATCACTTTGGAAGGGTAATTTTACTGGGTATAGAATATTGTTTGACAGGTTTCTGTTTTACCACTTTTGCTCTTTCAGACCACTACTTCTGGACCCCAAATTTTCTAAGAAGTCTCCTGATTTTATTAAAAACTGCTTGTATATGATAAGTTGCATGTTGCTTTTTGTAGTCGATGTTCTTTCTTTGTGCTAGGCTTTTGAAAGTTTGCTTATAATGTATCTAGGTGTAGGTCTCTTTGACTTCATCTTACTTGGAGTTTGTTGAGCTTTTTTGGTGTTTACATTCATGTATTTCACCAAATTGGGGAAGTTTTAAGCAATTCTTTCTTCAAATATTCTTTATGCTCCCTTCTCTCTATCCTTCTTCTAGACCTATCACAAGCCATAAGTTGGTCTGTTTGATGGTGTCACGTAGGTCCCTTAGCTCTGTTCACTTTTATTCAATTCTTTTAAAATTTTGTGTTCCTCAGATGTGCTAATTTCCACTTCAAGTTCACTGATATATTCTTCTGCCTACTCAAATTCGCTTTCAGTGCCTCTATTGATTTTTTTATTTAAGTTATTCTCCTTTTCTCCAAAATTTCTTTTTGTTGGTGTTCCATTTTAGCTTTTCTCTTTATTCATATTTGTATTTGGTTTTTGCATTGTTTATTTTATCCTTTCCATATCTTTAGTTTTGAAAGCATCATTAAGACAGTTGTTTTAAAGTCTGTGTTGTAGACTCATCATCATATCTTTTTTAGGACACTTTCTGCTTATCTATTTCTTTTTCTTGAAATGGGCCATGCTTCCCTGTTTTTTTGTATGACTTGTAATTTTTTGTTGAAAACTGGACATTTAATAATGTGGTAACTCTGGAAATAAGATTATCTTCCTTTCCAAGGATTTGATTTTTCAGGTATTTTCCTGAAAAGGTTTTAAGACTTTTAAGCTTTTCCCTAGTCATATTCAGTAACATTCTAATTTTCACTGTGTATACATTTGTTTTTAAATGTCCTAGGCTTTAATGTCAGGATCCCAAAAAGGGTGGGTGGAGGAGAAAAATAATGGAGAAGTTACAGCACCAGCTTTTTCAATATTCTGGAAGTCACTTCTGTTGGAGGGAGAAGGGTTTACAACAATGAGGGGAGGTACCACCACAATAGCCATTTGCCTTTCTGTCTACAACTTTGTGATTGGAAGCAACAATCAGTAATCAGGATACAAATCCCTGATCTTGGGAAGACAGTGCCTTTTGGCCCACCCTGGCTCCCACAAGCTGCATTCCTTTGATTTGAAGAACACTTGCACTTCTGTCTGCCTTAGGGGTGGTGAATGTATACCTGTTAACGTGCTAAGATGTAAACTGACCAAAGCTAACTTTGATTTACCACATAAGCCTTCCCCTAGAAGTTGTAAGCCCCAGAGTTCCAAAATTGTCACATTAAACAATTTCTGCCAATGCAATTATTTTCTAGGTGGAGGAACAGATGTCTGATATTTCCTACTCTGTTATCCTCCCAGAATCCCCTCCAGACAGTATATTTTTAAAAGCAGCATTGATGTTGGCCTTTTTGTGTTTGTGATTAAAAGTAAAGAATTGTTGTCTGAAGTTGTTTGGCTTTATACTTGTATCTCTTTTCTCTTAAATAGAAAATATTTTATGTTCTAGCATTAATATATTTACTTGTTTTGATGCTACTATAAATTAATGAACATTAAGAAGAAATGGAACAGAATAATAGTCAAACCATGATTAAGAGTGGGAATTTTAGCAAATTAATCTATGCCCATATGCATCTCTATTCATACAAATACTATGCATATATATGCATATACAATTTTTGTGTCTTCATTGTATATAAGAAAATTCAAACAAATGTTATAAAGTAGATACACCAATTGTGTTGTAATAGTAAAATATATATAATACAATAGTTTTAATAATAGTCATATTTTTCATATGAGTAAGTCTCAAAAACATAATGTTGAGTAAAAAAGCAAGTAGCAGAATAATAGGATATAATTTCATTAGAATAAAATAGAAAAAAACATGCTATGTATGGCTCGTAAATATCATATTCCTATCTCAAGTAGGGGTATTAAATTATCTTGATATAATAGTTACCTTTATGTAAGAATGAAAAGGGCTTTACTGGTTAGTAGACAAGAATGCATATTTTTAATGTGTAATTTATACACTTATTCAGACATTCATCCAATAATATTTATTGGGAGCTAAAATGCTCATCTTGGAAGTATAATGGTTTTCAAAGCAATGTGTTAAATTTTAATCTTCTAGGGTGAATATAGACATTAATACTATTGATGATACAATTGATAAATGTCTCAGTAGTGACTAACATAGAAGATCATCAAAGAGAATACAACACATCCTCAAATATTCAAGAAAGGACTTAGAAAATAAGGAATATCTATGCTGAAACCAAGAATTAATAAATTAATGAAGATGAAGAAACAATTTCCTATCAGAAAGCAGCATGAACAAAAATCATAATGTCAAAGAGAACTTCAATGCATGGAGGCAAGCATTTTTATACAGATTAATTATCAAGCAGGAAAATTTGTGGTGGGATAGTTGAATGTACTAATTTAAATAATTAAAGGAAAAGAAATAATTTGAGATTGTTGACAAGGAACTTTGAAGAAAGTACTTTCATGTGGTTGAGATCATTGATACAATAATTAGTTCTTCAGAAAAACAAATCTAGTATTTACCCAGATAAACAAGAAAATTCAATAAAGCACAACATTAAGATTGAGAATAATGATTTTTAAAATAGTGTTTTATATAATTTAAATCTTACATGATGCTTCTCAGATAAAAGTTGTATGTTCAAATAGGTTTCTGGCATACTGTAGAGTATATTTTTGAATAATCACAATGTGCATTCTCATATTAAAATCTCTAAGGATACTTGGTGATAAAGTATATAGAATAGCACATATTTGTAATGTTTATATGTTCAATTACAAAACATTACATGATTATTTGTCTTTCTGTATGTGTTCAGATAAACTAGCTCATCAGACAATAAATATAGCAGCTATAAATAATAAAGTATTGTTCCAGTCTCCTTACTTCTTAATTTAGCAACGTACAAGTTCTTGTCCCATGACAAAGAAGAATAAGATGCCCAGAAACCAGAGAGTGAGTAAGGCAGAGAAGGATTTACTAAGCGAGAGAAAACTCTCAGTAGCAAGAGAGGACACAAAATTGTTGTCAAAAATGGTGCTGTGTTCTGGGACTTTTATGTGGCAGAAACAAGGAAGTCTTCAGTGGGTTCTGCCTTAATGGGAGGGATGAAATTCCCCCCAGGGTGTTGCATCTGCACGTGCCTGGGGTTGGCCATAGTGACTCTATCTTGGTTATTACCCCTGATTGCCTAAGCAAAATGCATGGGGGCACCAAAACCACGATGCTAATGGTATTATAATTTCAGGGTCATTTTAGGATGCGCTTGGTCTTTGTCTGAGCCTGTGCAGGCAGCCTGAAATTCCCTTCTGAGAAAGCATCTTGGTATAAGAGGAAGTTTTTAACCACATTTCATCCTGCTAGCTACATAACAGGGGTGGTGCAGGTGCAGTCTTATAGGCGTTGTCCCTCTCCCAAAACCCTCCCTCTCTATTTGCCTAACCAGCCCCTACCTGCCTCCTCTCTCAGTATTATCTCTAACAATGGGACTTGTAAAAAACATCAGTGGTGGTTACAGTGAATTAGAAGCAATATAGGCTTCAGTGGCAAAAATCAGGAAAAGTTGAGTTCAAACTACTTTTGGCAAAGGTACATATGAATACGTATTTAAGAATATGCATCAGAAACATTAATAGACATCTTCCACAGTAAGAAAGAACAAGAGAAGTAAAGAAAAATGAGAATGAGTCAATTAATGAATAAATAAATGTATCAGTAAAACAGGAGAAATTGAAGAGAATGATGATAATAATATATGAGCACTAAGGTTGAATTAGCTCATTGCTGCATCTGAGGGACAAAATAAAGGAGAAGGAGGAAAAAATAAGAAGAAGGAGAAGAAGAGCATGAGGAGACAGAGGAAGAGGAAGAGGAAGAAAAATGAAAAAAAGGAAAATTAACATTAGCAGTGAGTAAAAGAAATAATAATAATAAAAATATTGTATGTGCATCTTATAGGTTGTCTGCATAGGTAATAAAGAAAAATTAATATATATATGTGTATATGTACCTATATGTATGTATGTGTATATGTACATATATGTATATATGTGTATATGTGCATATATGTGTATATATGTATATGTACATATATACATATATACATATACATAAATATATACATATACACATATATACATATACATACATATATACATATATGTATATACACACGTGTGTATACATATATGTATATACACATATACGTATATACACACGTGTGTATACATATATGTATATACACATATACATATACATATATGTGTATACACATACATATACATATATGTGTATACACATATACATATGTGTATATGTGTATAGATACACATATATGTGTATCTATACATACACATATATATGTGTATCTATACATACACATATATATGTGTATCTATACATATATGTGTATCTATACATATACATATATGTGTATCTATACATATACATATATAGAGAGATAAATATATGTAGAATATATCTGTATATATAAATTTATATTTATATTTATTTATTTTTATGTTTATATTTATAAACATATATATTTATAAACATACATTTATGTTTATTTTTATGAACATAAAAAAATCTCTAATCATATGTTTAATTCAATATAAATTTGAATGTTTTATATCCTAAGGATACATATAGTCTTATAAGTTTTTATATTTATATTTATATTATATATATGAATCCAGATAAAAAGACAAAACATTACTTTATTTAAAACTCTGAAAAATAAAGCAACAGAATAATCCTGGGATAAAGCATAAGTATACATGTAAACAAATGATTTATAAAAATGGAATTATTAAATTATAACTAAAAGTAGATATTTGTTTCTTTAAAAACTAAATACATACGCAGAGAGTTAACTGAATTAAAATAAATAGACAAGGAATAAGCCACAATATTTTAAATATACAGGTCAAAAAGTACATATAATACGCTTATGAATTTGAAGATCTTATGAAATACAAAACATAACACCTTGATCCCAAGGAAGCCAGGAAACTCACAGCATTCAATTACTATGACAGTAAAAATAAAAATCATCAAAGTGTTGACACTTCCAAAATCAGCTGCCCATCTAGTTCCCCATATAAATCCTATCAAACATACAGGATGCAGTCTTTGACAGCTGTTTAAATTGATACAAACCATACAGACATAAATCCTTTATATTAAGTCTGAATAGCACAGATACCAAGATCTGATGAAGTACACAAAGGCAAATGACATAAAAATCTTTTTTTGAATATTGAAGCTAAAAAGGTCTAGAAAATTCTAGCAAAGTTTAGCAGTATAATAAATAATGATATATTTTGACCAATTATGGTTTATTGTAGGAATTAAAGGATATATTAATATTTGAAATCCAATTAATGTCATTTAATGTATTAGTAGTTTTAAAAATTAAAATTGATATTCGTAATGTTGAAGAGACTTTCAATAAAATTAAAGATGCGTTGATCACAAGAAAAAAGTCACACTGAAAATCCTTCTCTGAGAAAACATTATAATACCAATAAACTATGTATCTACACATACACATATTACATATAAGCAGGCACATTACTCTAGAATTGTGGTGTAATGTTTTCCAATATAAGTGAACATTGTTAAATTTCAGCACTTTCAGAACAATACAATTTTATGCATAAGTTTATGTATGTAGAGTCTGGAAGGATTCACATCAACTTTTAACAGTTGCTGCTTCTAAAGGAAGAATTGGAGACCATTAAGGCACTATATTAAGTTTTACTTCAGATTGCGGAAAATACTTCTTGTTTGTTTGCTTTTTTTTGTTTGTTTGATGTTTTGAGCTTAGGTATAAATTTCATTTGGATCTTAAAAGTTAAAAGAAGCAACGAAATGATAGAACTTATAACAAAGAAAAATATATTTGTCTTTATTTATACAACACTAACAGTAAAAATGTCTGTGTTAAGAGCTTTTAAAAGTTAAGAGAAAGGCATAAGAAAAGTAATTGTATCCCTGACTTCAAAATAATAGTACAAATAATTTTGGATTTTACTGGACTGTTGACACCTAATATGATGAACAACAGCTTGACGGTATCATGAGTCAGGGAGTCTTCAATATAAGCTGTCAAAGATGAGAAGCTTCCTTGAACATTCTGGCTAGTGACCCTTCAGTTCCAATGGAATGACTGACATACAACAGTTTGTCTATAATATCTTACAATATGGCTTTTCTATTGTTGTACATTTATCAAAACTACCTGGCAGCCTTCCTATAATCAAGTCTGAAGTTACATGTTATTTGAAATGTGATGTTGGTAGCTAGAAATACAAGCTAAAAATTAATCAGAATTTTCTCTTTCATTCTTAGTTGATAAAACTATGTATTTAATAAAAGAAAGTTCTTAAGGGAAATAAAGCACATAAAAACAAATCTCAAACAGGTTTTTTTAAACAGAGGTTGTCAGATGAGTTTCAGGTAAGTCCTCAAATCCTCAAATTTTGCATGCATAATTTTAGACATATGTTTATTGTTCTAATAAGGAATTTCATTAGCTTCCATCAGATTTTAAACTGTGTATTTATCAGAAGTAATGTAAGAATATATATAAGCAAATCCAAGACTTTAACATAAGCTTTAGATTGTGTAATTTGACATGTGTGTTTGTGTGTGTGTGTACAGAGAGAGAGAAAGGAGAGACATGTATATAATTGACATTGCTGCTGTTCCTATGAAGTTTTTAACTACCAAATACATGTAGTGAATTATGTGAATATTTAAAAACTATTTATCTGTTAAGAATTGGTGTGGGGAGAATCTTAACCATGAATGCTATTTATTAAATTGAGCATTCATGTGAAGATACAACAGGGCAACTGCAAAGACATTTCTAAAGTTGAAAAAGGTGAGAGTACTTTCTATACTGATTATTGAGACTTCCTATAAAGCTTTGTAAATTAATACAGTGTGGTCTTAAGGCAAAAATGGGAAAATACAGCCTCTGAACAACAACAAAAAACAAAATGGCCAAAAATGGAGCCACACATAAATGAACACTTGATTTATGGAAACGTTGCAGAGCATTGGTGAAAATAGACTCTTTTAAATGACTAATGCTGAGTCAGACATATATACATGTGGAAACAACGAAAGAATCTCTAAACACAAATTTACCTTCTGTACACAAATTTAATTCCAAATGGATTTTATATCTGATTTTCCAAGGTAAAACAGTAAAGATTTTGCAAGGAAACATATGAGCATAACTTCTTGCGCTTTGAATAGGTAAGCTATAATGAACAGGGCACAGTAAGTACAAACCATCAAAGATAAGAAAGGAAAAGAAAATCACATTGACCCCAAGACCACTTTTCTGTCCAGACAGAAAATTTTCTCAGAAGTCATGTTTATACTTGCAATTTTACATTCTCACTTCTTATTCTCTCTCCAACCTCTTCCCATTGGTTGTTGTCCCACACAACTTCTCTAAAATGACTTTAATCGAAGTGACTCTTGACTTTCATCTTCACAAGCCAATATTTATTTCCAGTCCTTACCTTGTATTAAGCAGCATTTGATACATTTTGCCACTTACTCCAAGATAAAACGTGTAATTCTCTGGGGTTCCAAGACTCTCTACTTTCCTGATATTCCCATTACCCCACTGCCAGCTTTTCCCCAAGGGTCTTGCTTGGATGATTTCACTGCTCCTGCTATAACATTACAATCTATAACATTATAATATATCATGACTATAACCTGGATTTCTTTCTTATATATTTTCTCTGAGTGGTGAATGAAGTCTCATGATTTTAAAAACATCTATAGGCTGTTTATCTTCAAAAATATTTCTCTAGTTTAGGGCTATTCCCTGATATTCAGACTCATATTTTATCACCTGGGCATCACAGTCTGTATCCCTAATATGCATCTCAAACCTAACATGATTGAAACGAAACTTCTCATTCACTTCATGTGCCACCATGCAAAATCCACTCCTTCCCTAGCTATCTCACCTAAATATTTCCCTAGACTGGGAATATTCCTTGAAGATTCCTTTTGCTTTAACCCTTATATCAGGCTGGTACAAAAGTAATTGCTGTTTTTGCCATTACTTTTAATCCATCTTTGAGCCCTCTCAGCATTGCTTCCCAAACGTAATAGAACTTTAATTTTTCTTATCCCCCACTGAAATATTGGTATCCCAAGACAAACACCTCTGTCTGAATTACTGAGACATCTTCCTACACTCTGTCACTATTTAAATGATTGATCTTGAATTTGAACGCTAACCTCTGTAATGAAGCTGGGGAATTTGTGTCGACAATTTGCTTTCTAACTTGCTTACTCTTTCTGCCTCTCTTTCAGGGATGCCAATGAGTCACAAGTTTGTTCTCTTTACATAATACTATAATTCTCAGAGCTTTACTTCACTTTTTCAAGTTATTGTTTCCTTATTTTTGCCTGACTGAGTTGATTCAAAGAACCGGTGTTCAGGATCTGAGATTCTTGCCTCAGCTTGGTTTATTCTGGTTTTAATGCCTCTGACTATACTATGAAATTCTTGTAGTGAGTTTTTCAGCTCTATGAGATTAAATTTGGCTCTTTCTTAAAATGGCTATTTCATCTTTCACCTCTTGAATCTTTGTTCTGCATATTGACAATCTTCATTGCCATCCAGATTCTGAATTCTCTGTCATTTCAGCCATGTACAGGAAGAATCAATATTGTTAAAAATGGCCATATTGCCCAAAGCAATTATAGACACAATGCCTTTTCTATCAAATTACCAACATCATTTTTCACAGAATTAGAAAAATTTATTCTAAAGTTCACATGGCACCAAAAAAGGGCCCAAGTCGCCAAAGAAATCCTAAGCAAAGAGAAAAAAGCTGGACACAACACAGTACCTGACTTCAAACTATACTTTAAAGCTACAGTAACAAAAACAACATGGTACTGGTACAAAAATGGACACATAGGCAAATGGAACAGGTTAGAGAAACCAAAAATTAAGCCATATATCTCCAACCATCTGATGTTCAACACAGTCAACAATCAGTAGCAAGCAATGAGGAAAAGACTACCCTATTCAATAAATAGTGCTGGGAAAACTGGCTAGCCATATGCAGAAAGTGGACCCCTTCCTTTCACCACATACAAAAATCAACTCAATATGGATTAAATACATAAATATAAAACCTGAAACTATAAAAACTCTAGAATAAAACTTGTGAAATACCATTCTGGACATTGATCTTGGCAAAGATTTCATGATAAAGACTCTGAAAGCAATTACAAAATTACAATTACAATTACAATTACAAAAGCAATGACCTAATTAAACTAAAAAAGGTCTGCACAGCGAAAGAAAATATCAACATATTATACAGACAACCTACAGAATAAAAGAAAATACTTGTTTCCAAACTATGCATTCAACAATGGTCTAATATCCAGAATCCATAAGGAACTTAAACAAACCAACAAGCAAAAAACAAACAACTTCATTACAAAAATGTGCAAAGAACATGAACAGGCACTTCTCAAAAGAAGACATACATATAGATGGCAAACATGAGAAACTGCTCAACATCACAAATTATTAGAGAAATGTAAATCAAAACCATAATGAGTAATCATCTCACACCAGTCAGAAGAGTTATTATTAAAAGGTCAAAAACAACAGATATTGGTGAGGTTGCAGAGAAAAAAAGAATGCTTATACACTGTTTATGGGAATGTAAACTAGTTAAACAACTGTAGAAAGTTGCTTGAGGATTTCTCAAAGAACTTAGAATGGCTATTCAATCCAGGAATCATATTACTGGGTATATATCCAAAAGGATATAAATCAGTCTCCCTAAAGACTCATGATAGTGTATGTTCATTGCAGCACTTTTCACAATAGCAAATACATGGAATCATCATTGATGCCCATCAGCAGTGGGCCAGATAAAAAAATGTGGTACATATACACCATGAAATACTTTGTAGTCAAAAAAAGAATAAAATCATATCCTTTGCAGCAATGTGGATGCAGCTAAAGGCCAGTACCCTAAGCTAATTAATGCAGAAACAGAAAACCATATAACACATGTTGTCACTTATAAGTGTTAACATGTGGTGCACATGGTAGCTAAACATTGAGGGCAGAGTAGGAGGAAGGTGAGGATTGAAAAACTACATATTGGGTCCTATGCTCGCTATCTAGGTAGCAAAATAATTTGTATACCAAACCTCGGCGACACACAATTTACCCATGTAACAAACCTGCACATTGTATACCCCTAGAACCTAAAATAAAATTTGGAAAAAATGCAGTCAAAAGATTTTTTACTTTTTCATCAAAAGATAAAAAGTAAGAAATACTAGGAAGGATGCAGAGAAAGGGTAACTCTAATACCATATTGTTGAGAATATAAATTAGTACAGCCATATAAAGAACAAAATGGAGCTTCCTCAGAAAATTAAAAACAAAACTATCATATGATCCAACAATCTCACTATTGGTTATATATCAAAGGATATAACATCTATATGTTGAAGATATACCTGTACCCCACAATATTGCAGCAGTAGCCAAGATACAAGATCAAATTAAGTGTCTATCAATGAATGAACAAAGAAAATGAAATGTGGTATATATACACAGTGAAATACTATTTAGCTATAAAAAAAGTAAAATTTTGTCAATTGTGACAATATGGATGAACCTAAAAAATATTATGTTAAATGAAATAAATCAAGCACAGAAGGATAAATATGGCATAATCTCGCAGGCAGAACATAAGAATGTTTATCTCTTAGAAGTAGAGAGTAGAATAGTGATTACCAGAGGCTAGAAAAAGTACAGAGATATGTGGAGACGTTGGTCAACTGGTACAAAGTCAAAATTAGATAGGAGACAGAAGTTCCAGCGTTGTATTGCACAATAGGATGACTATAGTAAATAATAACATATTGTATACTTCATAATCATTAGAAGAAAGAATTTTGAATGTCCTTACCACAAAGAAATGACAAGTGTTTGAAGTCATGGCTATTTTTATTATCCTGATTTGATCAGTACACAATGTATGTAAACATCACACTGTACCCCATACATGTCAAAATATCACCCTGTACCCATAAATATGGAAAATTATCATGTGTCATAAAAACCAAATGAAACTTGTAAAATTGTGGTAAATCCACAGGCTAAATAAATACATTTAAATGTCTGTACCTGGAACACGTTGATTCTAGGAATTGGACTTCATTATGAATTATGACATGGAAGAAAGCCACTTTCCTACTGGACATTATTATTTTTAAGTAACAATTATTACTTCTATTATGTAATTATGTGTATATATTTTTTATTTTATTTTATTTTGTGTTTTTTGAGATGAAGTCTTGCTCTTGTCCCTCAGGCTGGAGTGTGATGGCATGATCTCGGCTCACTGCAACTTCTGCCTCCCGGGTTCAAGTGATTCTCCTGCCTCAGCCTCCCGAGTAGCTGGGACTACAGGTGCCTGACACCACGCCTGGCTAGTTTTGGTATTTTTAGTAGAGACGAGGTTTCACCATGTTGGCCAGGCTGGTCTCAATCTCCTGACCTCAGGTGATCCACCCGCCTTGACCTCCCAAAGTGCTGGGATTACAGGCATGAGCCACTGTGCCCGCCTTTTTTTGTTTGTTTTGTTTTTGTTGTTTTGTTTTTGAGATGGAGTTTCACTTTTGTTGCTCAGGCTGGAGGGCAATGGCGCGATCTCAGCCCACTGCAACCTCCACCTCCTGGGTTCAAGTGATTCTCCTGCCTCAGCCTCCAGAGTAGCTGGAATTACAGGCATGCACCACCATGCCCAGCTAATTTTGTATTTTTAGTAGAGACGGGGTTTCTCCATGTTGGTCAGGCTGGTCTTGAACTGCCAACCTCAGGTGATCCGCCTGTCTCGGCCTCCCAAAATGCTGGGATTACAGGTGTGAGACACCACGCCCAGCCCAATATATTTTAATTTTTATAGCTACATGATAGTTGTGCATATTTATGGAGTACCTGTGATATTCTGATAAAAGCATAAAATTTGTAATGACAAAATTATAGTAATTAGGATATTCATCATCTGAAAAATTTTTGTGTGTTAAGAACATTGCAGTTTCACTCTTCTAGTTATTTTGAAATACACAATAAGTTATTGTTAACTATAGTCACCCTATTGTACTACCAAACATTAGATCTTATAGCTTCTATTTAACAGTATTTTTGTACCCATCAGCCAACCCTTGTCTATCCCCCTCTTCCCACTACTCTAGGGTATGCTTTTTTACAAGTAACATAGTTATTTGTTTCTTCTTACAGTAGCTAGTCTACCCTAACCCATACAAAAATGAGTACACTTTAGTAGGGTTCTATAACAAATATTGGTATACACATGTAGTCCTGGCTTAGTAGCGCATAGCCAGGTTATGGGCAGTGGGTGGGTGTAGCAGATGTAGCAGGCTGGAAAGCTAGTGTTTCACCCTATGCTGTGGAAAACTTTTGCTTGTTTTAATGTGGAAGGCAGATCACATGCTTACCAACACCGAAAGTCTAGTCAAATCAATTGAAAAGATCAAACATATTAGTATGTATATGCTACTCCTTGCCACTTAAAACAAAGTATTATAAGAGTTAAATAATTATAAGTATGATAACAACATCAGTAACAATTGGTTGGCTAACAAGAAGAAATCGGAGAAAATAGAGAAAATCCAAAATAATTTGGTGACTGTATGGCTACTGACACAAGGGAATAACTGAAATCAAAAATGATCAGAAGTCTTCAGGTTCTTGAGGAAATTATACTGCAAACTGACTACAAATGTACTGAAAGTTTCTGGTACCAATCAGTCTTTGAAACAAACCCCAGTACTGGAAAGTTGCACCAAGAGGAAGCAGGCTTTAAAGTTACAACACCCCATTTAGATTATTAACTGAAATACCCATTTCAGATGTTATTGTTGAGGATATAGGACAAGTAAAAACTTTGCAGAGGGCAAATCATGAGCCATATAAACAATGTTCAAGAAAATTCCTGCCAAGGAGAACTTTGGTCTATTCAAGAAAATTTCTAAACTACTCAGATCAAGGTGTCTTGACTATACGACCCATGTGAGTTTCATCAGTAACTGCTCTGAAAGAGGAAGGGCTGTTTTCCAGCCTTCCCTTTTTCATGGTACTTTTTATTATGTTCGATTTCTCCTTGCTCTGCCTTTGTATATTGTGTGTTTGGTGGAAAGGAGAAACATTGTAACGTGCCTTTTCTTTTGTAAGGTCTCTGGGCCACAGGCCACCCACTTGGGCTGGTGGAGAGAACTTAACGTTGCCCACAAGTCCTGAACTTTTAGCTGAATATAGTAACTGAGTGAGTTTTGGATTGTCAACGTTAAGAAAACATTGCATTCATTTTGTGAGACAAAGACTGTTCCTACATATTTCATGATCAAAGGAGAACACATACAGATGGATAACATCCACCAAAATCTGTTCTCTTCTTCATGGACTCATGGCTAAGAGACATCTG
Source organism: Pongo pygmaeus (assembly GCF_028885625.2). Taxonomy (NCBI): domain Eukaryota; kingdom Metazoa; phylum Chordata; class Mammalia; order Primates; family Hominidae; genus Pongo; species Pongo pygmaeus. The sequence goes on along the minus strand of NC_085930.1, from coordinate 11,250,614 downwards.
CTAGTCTCTCTCATATCTAGGTGTAGCCATAACTTATCTTCAGTAGGATATTAACAGAAGGTTTGAGTGCCCTTTCCATGTCAGACTTTACCTATCGAGCTTGCCCTCTCTATACCTTTTTTATCTTCCACTGTCAATGTGCTGGAATTTAACATAGAAACCAATTGATAAAGCTGGCTGAACCATTTCAAACTGTTCCCATAGCTTATCAACACCCAACCTAGACAATTACTCTGGCTGGGTTCAGTAGCTCATGCCTATAATACCAGAACTTTAGGAGGCTGAGGTGGTCAGTGTGCTTGAACTCAGGAGTTCAAGATCAGTCTGGGCAATGTGGTGAAACCCTTCTCTAAAACATATCAAAAATTAATCAGGCACGGTGTCAAGTGCCTGTACTCCTAACTACTCGGGAGGCTGAAGTGGAAGGTTGCCTTGATCCCAGGAGGTCAAGGTTGCCATGAGCCAAGATTGTGCCACTGCACTCCAGTCTGCACAAGAGAGCCAGAACCTGCCTGACAAAAAAAAAAAAAAAAGAAAGAAAGAAAGAAAAATTACTCTGTAATGTTTTGTTGAGCCCCTTGGCCTACCTCAAATAATATACAGTGCAAAGTTTATCAGCAATTTATCATGTTTTCATATAATAAAACTGCAAAGAGAATAACATCTCTGGCCTCTTACTCCTCTTCTTCCCACTACTTTCCATGTGAGGAATAGTAATTTATCTAAATGGTGAGTTTGGAAAACAAAACCACATATACTTGCCTCAACTCTCATTATCCTTTGATTAATTTACTTACCTCAGAGACAACACCCACTGATGTAATATTTAAATTAGAAAAACACACTCTGCTCCTAATTTCTGCAAATTTCAAGTAGAACTAATTCAGGGCAATGTTAGCAAGTTGTGTGGCTGCATACCCAAACAAGCCAAGTTCTCCTAAAATAGTCTTTATTGATAATAAGATGGCATTACGATCTTCATTTATGTGAGTCCTTTGGCTGCTTTTCAAATAACACTGGGCTTGGGTAGAAACGCACAGTGAGCTATTTCTCAACATCTCTAAGAATAGCCTAAAGTTAAAACAAAACGAAATAAAACTTTGTTTTTATATTTATTTACTGAAGTAACCAAGTGCTCTTCCAAATATTTTTTTGTTGTTGTTGTTCCTCTTCTGTCTCAGTCCAGCACTTTCACCACCCATTTAAGTAATCTAATTACACCTCTTAAGTAATCTTCAACTTGTATTTAGCACGGTGGAACTGATAAACCAACTCTATATTTGAAGTACAGTGGGACATAAGCATAGGTCTTTATCTTTCACAACATCAAAATGAAATTTCAACCAGGTTATTCTCAGGTGTGTATGACTCTTATCCACTTGTCAATTTGAAAATATGTTTAATAAAATGATTCCACTTAGTATTGTAATATCATGATCAGGATGGCACAGTAGTTTATGACAGAAACATCTACAAAAAATACTGCAACTGTAGTGGAGAATTTATGGCAGTTTGGGAGAGCAAAAAAAAAAATGTTGAGACAAGATGAGCCCTATATTCTCAAAATATAATGCCAAAGATATATTATCTGTTTAGAATATATCTAAAAAATATAGCTAAATTATTATGATGAATATACCCTCTCTGATCCTATTTCCCCTATTTTAATAGGATGTTAAGACTGATGTCGGTTTCATGGAACTGGTAAATTTTACCTAAATAAATTAAGCACACCAAGAAAAAAAATCAAAGAAGGTCAATAAAATGTTTGACACAGACAAATTCCTCTGTAAGTCTTCCCCACAAAACATCTACAATGCTATTTTATAGAGAAAATATAACTAATATTTAAAAGCCAAGTGCTTTAGATACAGTGTGTAATTTAAGATTTAAAACTCACAGCAAAGCACTATGTCTACATAGAGGAAATTTTAAGAGAGAGACAGAGAATTGAGAGAGAGAGAGAGAGAGAGAGAGAACCAGATTTTCACACCCAGGAGAGCTGAGTCTATGGTCCAAAATGTAATGCATATGCTACTGTTAACGCCACGCTGAAAAGACTTAAGACTTTTCATTTGTACTTTAGGAGCACCGTGATGTAAAGCACAGGAGTAGAGTGAAACAAGTTGTCTGGGTTTGGAAGCTAACACAACATTTGCTGTCATTCTGAGCGCAATAAATAATCTACTCAAGACCCCTTCCTCCTTTGTAAAATGGCGATAATGTCAGTCCATGCATCAAAAAGAGTTGTGAAAACTGTATTTCGCTTAGTGGTTCTCAAACTTTATCTTGCATCAGAGTCAGCCTGAGTTCTTATGCAGTAGGGAAAGTAAGGTCTGAGATTTTGCATTTCTTTTTTCTTTCTTTTTTTTTCTTTTTTGTTGAGATGGAGTCTCGCTCTGTCGCCCAGGCTGGAGTGCAGTGGCGCCATCTCGGTTCACTGCAAGCTCCGCCTCCCAGGTTCCCGCCATTCTTCTGCCTCAGCCTCCGGAGTAGCTGGGACTACAGGCACCTGCCACCATGCCAGGCTAATTTTTTTATATTTTTAGTAGAGACGGGGTTTTACTGTGTTAGCCAGGATGGTCTCGATATCCTGACCTTGTGATCCACCCACCTCGGCCCCCAAAGTTCTGGGATTACAGGTGTGAGCCACCACAACCGGCTGAGACTTTGCATTTCTAAGTTCTCACTGATGCTAATGTTGCTAATCTAGAAACCACATTTTGAGAACCACTGTATAAACTAATGTTATAAAGAATTCGCAGATTGACATTATAAGTGTCCGATATGCTTTGGCTGTTAATTTTCTTAGTGTTTTTTTATTCAATCTTCATTATAGTAAAAATTTAATATTTCTATTTAAGGCAATTTTTGCTTTATTACCTTACATATTACAGGAATATATATATTCAATAATTTTTAAATTATAGTGTTTGGGTAATAATACTTTAACAGGGTCTTTTGACAAAATAAGAACCTTTTATAGAGTGAATTATTCTGTTCTATCATTTTGAAATTTTGTGTGTTGGATTTTCTCAGGAATAACATTGTTTAAATAGCCTGATATCTTAAAATGTAATTGAATAAGGAAATTTAGTTTGGGATGGTAAGTGTTGTTCTTGGTGAGTGTTTTATGACTCCAATGCTTTTATTATGATTTTCCTCAGTATCACTTTATTGCCATTATGTATAGGTCTAACGTTTTCCTATATAAGATTGTCATAAGGACTAAAAGTATCTTTCTTTCTCACTATTATATCCATGGACTATGTAAGCAACTATTAAGTATATGATAAATGATTTATATATTACATTCTTGAAAATTTCCTGACATTATGATGTAGTATGCAAATAGATGTGCATGCATACATGCACACACATACAATAATCTAATTCAGGACAGAAAAAAGTAAAGAATAATTCACCTGAATTGTATTTTCAAATCTATAAGAGAAGAGAATTGGTGACTTGTACAAAGAGGGAGAAACACACAAAAAATAAGCCAGGTAATACAGAATCCAAATAAAGACAGAAAACAGTCAAGAAGAGGGACTCATTTCTGGTGATGATACTAAATGAGTGATTAATGAAGTGACAGAAAAACAAGAAAAAATTTACATTAAAGACTAAAACCATTTCATTTTTTATTTTGTTTGTTTCGCTGAAAGAGGCTGCTAAGAAATTAATGATATCTACAGAAATGACAGATGACATTTTAGAACTTGAAATAAAAAGGACAGCTTGGCCAGTGTCACTAACAGTCAAAAATTTGAATTATTTGATGAAAAATATATCTTGGAAAGGTTTATCTAACTTGAAACATATATTTTCTATCTGTGTTCCCTAGTATTAATGAATCATATGCCTAAATTTTTTATCTAATTTCAAAGAAAATATCTACCTACTACCAGAAGGAAGGAGGGAAGAAAAATGTTTAGCATACAAATTAAACAATAAATAGTAATAACAAACAGTGGGTGACATCTACAGTTTTTCACAAGACAAAAAGAAATATTTCAACTTATTTTCACTAGTTTTTTTCTACAATTGTGTCAAAGAAAGCAGTGACGTTTGCATTAAATAGCTTGTGAAAATTGAACAAAGACTGAGCTGGTAAATACATTGCCTTCTTCAGTGAGATTATTTACTTCTTTGACAGTTTCACTGTCGATGAGGACATGAGAAATTGCTTTTACTGCAGGCTGTATGATATGTGGAATTTTTATCAGATGGTTGTTATTAAACATTGTTTAAATGAAAAGTGACACAGTCTCTTTTAATGGGCTGAATGTTCAAAAGATTAGCAAACAAAAAAGCTTCCAGCATGAACTGAATTTTTATGACTTTTTCTTGGCACACTGCCATAATATGAAAGTTTTAGATGATTTTAAAAGCTACCTGAAGTGGTCTTAATTCTCATTCCTCCTGGGAAGCTCCAAAATACTAAGGATTGTCTTTGGCTTTTTCTTGGGAAACTTCACTTCTTTCTTTGGCCTTTATTGATCTTAACCATCTCCAGAAACACACAGTTTATACCAACAAATACTTTCAAACACAAAGTAAAAAAGAATGAGTGATAAAAGAAAAAGCAATAACTGTAACCTGATGAAAAATCCAGACTGAGGAAAGTGCTCGGTTTTTTAAGTAAACAAAAAAACTGATACTTTATTTACAACTCCAACTATATTTCCATTTCTTACATGTCCTTAAAAAACACATTCCACTGTGTAAACCAGAATAATTTCATATAATTTTTACTAAAAGATTATATAAATATTAGTATATTAAAATAATAGAAATGCTTTATAATCATATGCTAGTATTCTTTAATGAATATCTATTTTAAGTAGATATCAGTAATTAAATAATTATATTTGCAGAAAAGGAGAGGATTAGGTATAGAGTTACATGTTATTAAGTAATACGAAGATATTGAAATAGTTACTGTTTCAAATGTTTTACACTAAGCCTTTGCAATATCTGGAGCAAAAATTAAGTAGACAAACGTCTTCAGAATCTGTCTTATACAAGCAACTTGCAATTGCACTAATTTACATGACCTTATGGTAATACCCTGGATTTGAAGTTTTTTAATGGCACATATAGTATTAGTTGATATGTTTATATTTTCTAGCACAATAATGGTAGCTAATTTATTAATAAATTACAGAAACTTTTTTTTTCTTTTATTATTATTATTATTATTATTATACTTTAGGTTTTATGGTACATGTGCGCAATGTGCAGGTAAGTTACATATGTATACATGTGCCATGCTGGTGCGCTGCACCCACCAACTCGTCATCTAGCATTAGGTATATCTCCCAATGCTATCCCTCTCCCCTCCCCCCACCCCACAACAGTCCCCAGAGTGTGATGTTCCCCTTCCTGTGTCCATGTGTTCTCATTGTTCAATTCCCACCTATGAGTGAGAATATGCGGTGTTTGGTTTTTTGTTCTTGCGATAGTTTACTGAGAATGATGATTTCCAATTTCATCCATGTCCTTACAAAGGACATGAACTCATCATTTTTTATGGCTGCATAGTATTCCATGGTGTATATGTGCCACATTTTCTTAATCCAATCTATCATTGTTGGACATTTGGGTTGGTTCCAAGTCTTTGCTATTGTGAATAATGCCGCAATAAACATACGTGTGCATGTGTCTTTATAGCAGCATGATTTATAGTCCTTTGGGTATATACCCAGTAATGGGATGGCTGGGTCGAATGGAATTTCTAGTTCTAGATCCCTGAGGAATCGCCACACTGACTTCCACAAGGGTTGAACTAGTTTACAGTCCCACCAACAGTGTAAAAGTGTTCCTATTTCTCCGCATCCTCTCCAGCACCTGTTGTTTCCTGACTTTTTAATGATTGCCATTCTAACTGGTGTGAGATGGTATCTCATTGTGGTTTTGATTTGCATTTCTCTGCTGGCCAGTGATGGTGAGCATTTTTTCATGTGTTTTTTGGCTGCATAAATGTCTTCTTTTGAGAAGTGTCTGTTCATGTCCTTCGCCCACTTTTTGATGGGGTTGTTTGTTTTTTTCTTGTAAATTTGTTGGAGTTCATTGTAGATTCTGGATATTAGCCCTTTGTCAGATGAGTAGGTTGCGAAAATTTTCTCCCATTTTGTAGGTTGCCTGTTCACTCTGATGGTAGTTTCTTTTGCTGTGCAGAAGCTCTTGAGTTTAATTAGATCCCATTTGTCAATTTTGGCTTTTGTTGCCATTGCTTTTGGTGTTTTAGACATGAAGTCCTTGCCCATGCCTATGTCCTGAATGGTAATGCCTAGGTTTTCTTCTAGGGTTTTTATGGTTTTAGGTCTAACATTTAAGTCTTTAATCCATCTTGAATTGATTTTTGTATAAGGTGTAAGGAAGGGATCCAGTTTCAGCTTTCTACATATGGCTAGCCAGTTTTCCCAGCACCATTTATTAAATAGGGAATCCTTTCCCCATTTCTTGTTTTTGTCAGGTTTGTCAAAGATCAGATAGTTGTAGATATGTGGCATTATTTCTGACAGCTCTGTTCTGTTCCATTGATCTATATCTCTGTTTTGGTACCAGTACCATGCTGTTTTGGTTACTGTAGCCTTGTAGTATAGTTTGAAGTCAGGTAGTGTGATGCCTCCAGCTTTGTTCTTGCTGTATTCAGGAAACCCATCTCACATGCAGAGACACACATAGGCTCAAAATAAAAGGATGGAGGAAGATCTACCAAGCAAATGGAAAACAAAAAAAGGCAGGGGTTGCAATCCTAGTCTCTGATAAAACAGACTTTAAACCAACAAAGATCAAAAGAGACAAAGAAGGCCATTACATAATGGTAAAGGGATTAATTCAACAAGAAGAGCTAACTATCCTAAATATATATGCACCCAATACAGGAGCACCCAGATTCATAAAGCAAGTCCTGAGTGACCTACAAAGAGACTTAGACTCCCACACATTAATAATGGGAGACTTTAACACCCCACTATCAACATTAGACAGATCAACGAGACAGAAAGTCAACAAGGATACCCAGGAATTGAACTCAGCTCTGCACCAAGCGGACCTAATAGACATCTACAGAACTCTCCACCCCAAATCAATAGAATATACATTTTTTTCAGCACCATACCACACCTATTCCAAAATTGACCATATACTTGGAAGTAAAGCTCTCCTCAATAAATGTAAAAGAACAGAAATTGTAACAAACTGTCTCTCAGATCACAGTGCAATCAAGCTAGAACTCAGGATTAAGAATCTCACTCAAAACCGCTCAACTACATGGAAACTGAACAACCTGCTCCTGAATGACTACTGGGTACATAACGAAATGAAGGCAGAAATAAAGATGTTCTTTGAAACCAACAAGAACCAAGACACAACATACCAGAATCTCTGGGATGCATTCAAAGCAGTGTGTAGAGGGAAATTTATAGCACTAAATGCCCACAAGAGAAAGCAGGAAAGATCCAAAATTGACACCCTAACATCACAATTAAAAGAACTAGAAAAGCAAGAGCAAACACATTCAAAAGCTAGCAGAAGGCAAGAAATAACTAAAATCAGAGCAGAACTGAAGGAAATAGAGACACAAAAAACCCTTCAAAAAATAAATGAATCCAGGAGCTGGTTTTTTGAAAGGATCAACAAAATTGATAGACCACTAGCAAGATTAATAAAGAAAAAAAGAGAGAAGAATCAAATAGATGCAATAAAAAATGATAAAGGGGATATCACCACCGATCCCACAGAAATACAAACTACCATCAGAGAATATTACAAACACCTCTATGCAAATAAACTAGAAAATCTAGAAGAAATGGATAAATTCCTCAACACATACACCCTCCCAAGACTAAACCAGGAAGAAGTTGAATCTCTGAATAGACCAATAACAGGAGCTGAAATTGTGGCAATAATCAATAGCTTACCAACCAAAAAAAGTCCAGGTCCAGATGGATTCACAGCCGAATTCTACCAGAGGTACAAGGAGGAGCTGGTACCATTCCTTCTGAAACTATTCCAATCAATAGAAAAAGAGGGAATCCTCCCTAACTCATTTTATGAGGCCAGCATCATCCTGATACCAAAGCCTGGCAGAGACACAACAAAAAAAGAGAATTTTAGACCAATATCCTTGATGAACATTGATGCAAAAATCCTCAATAAAATACTGGCAAACAGAATCCAGCAGCACATCAAAAAGCTTATCCACCATGATCAAGTGGGCTTCATCCCTGGGATGCAAGGCTGGTTCAATATACGCAAATCAATAAATGTAATCCAGCATATAAACAGAACCAAAGACAAAAACCACATGATTATCTCAATAGATGCAGAAAAGGCCTTTGACAAAATTCAACAACCCTTCATGCTAAAAACTCTCAATAAATTAGGAATTGATGGGACGTATCTCAAAATAATAAGAGCTATTTATGACAAACCCACAGCCAATATCATACTGAATGGGCAAAAACTGGAAGCATTCCCTTTGAAAACTGGCACAAGACAGGGATGCCCTCTCTCACCACTTCTATTCAACATAGTGTTGGAAGTTCTGGCCAGGGCAATTAGGCAGGAGAAGGAAATCAAGGTATTCAATTAGGAAAAGAGGAAGTCAAATTGTCCCTGTTTGCAGATGACATGATAGTATATCTAGAAAACCCCATTGTCTCAGCCCAAAATCTCCTTAAGCTGATAAGCAACTTCAGCAAAGTCTCAGGATACAAAATCAATGTGCAAAAATCACAAGCATTCTTATACATCAATAACAGACAAACAGAGAGCCAAATCATGAGTGAACTCCCATTCACAATTGCTTCAAAGAGAATAAAATACCTAGGAATCCAACTTACAAGGGATGTGAAAGACCTCTTCAAGGAGAACTACAAACCACTGCTCAAGGAAATAAAAGAGGATACAAACAAATGGAAGAACATTCCATGCTCATGGGTAGGAAGAATCAATATCATGAAAATGGCCATCCTTCCCAAGGTAATTTACAGATTCAATGCCATCCCCATCAAGCTACCAATGACTTTCTTCACAGAATTGGAAAAAACTACTTTAAAGTTCATATGGAACCAAAAAAGAGCCCGCAGAAACTCTTTATGTTATTCACATAAGTTACTTACATTTCTTTCTCCTAACTATATTTAATCATAAACCAATGCTATAAATCTAAATTATCTTTTGCAATTCTTCTTCTGCTTGTCTGATTGGCTACATTTGACATAATTAATCATGTTTTCTTTGACCAAATCTATTTATTCTTGTCTTGCATCGTAACACAATTATATATTTATTTGTCTATATATATTTATTTAATATAGATATATATAAATTATATAGTTATGTTTCTGTAGATATAAAATCTTTGTTAGTTTTGTTTGAATAGTCTAGATTACTCTGCGTTGTATCTCCAAGTTTTTCCATTTTCTCCTCTATCATCAATTTTAAGTTGTAATTGCTCAAAATTCTGCCAAGTTTCTTCTCACTTTTACATTCTTTCTCTAATTAACATCATCACATTTATACTGAGGGTCAATGATAAGCCATGAACCAAGTCATCTCAAAATTATCACACCTCTGAGACTAACTCAAACTTCCAAATCTCCAGTCATAATCTTTTATTCTGTGAAACCTTGATTGATAAAGAACTCCCACTCAAACTGCTATATGACTTCAATGACATCTCCATTTTGATGCCTTTACTTTTTCTCCATTTTTTACCTAACAATAAATCAATATATACAAGCTATATAATTGAGCTTTTGAATTGAAGTTCAATGAATTTAGTGTGTCCAACCTGTATCCCATTACGCTTTTCCTCTCAGACCAAAATACATGCCACTTTTCAAAGGTTTCTTCTCTCATTAAGAGACAATACGCAAGTTCAAGTCAGAATTCCAAAAGGTCATCTAAACTTTCACGCACATCCATGTGAAGAGACCACCAAACAGGTTTTGTGTGAACAATAAAGCTTTTTAATCTCCTGGGGGCAGGGGTGGAGGTCACAAGGTTCTCAGTGGGGGAGCTTCTGAGCCAGGAGAAGGAATTTCACAAGGTAATGTGATCAGTTAAGGCAGGAACTGGCTATTTTCACTTCTTTTGTGATTCTTCAGTTACTTCGGGCCATCTGGATGTACGTGTGCAGGTCACATGAAATATGATGGCTTAGCTTGGGCCCAGAGGCCTGACATTCCTGTTTTCTTATATTAATAAGAAAAATAAAATAAAATAGTGGTAAAGTGTTGGGGTGTCAAAAATTTTGGGGGGTGGTATGGAGAGATAATGGGCAATGTTTCTCATGGCTGTTTTGAGTGGGATTAGGGGCAGTGTGGGAACCTAGAGTGGGAGAGATTAAGCTGAAGGAAGATTTTGTGGTAAGAGGCAATATTGTGGGGTTGTTAAAAGGAGCATTTGTCATATAGAAGGATTGGTGATGGCCTGGATGCGGTTTTGTATGAATTGAGAAACTAAACAGAAGACACAAGGTCTGAATAAAATAAGGAGAAACAGGTATTAAAGGACTAAGAATTGGGAGGACCCAGGACATCCAATTAGAGAGTGCCCAAGGGGGTTCAGCATAATTACTTGCTTGGTTGGTGAGTTTTTAGGCTCTATCCAAGTTTTTGGGGTGCAGTTCAAGTTGGGCTGGTGTCTGGAATGAGACTGGGGCCTAATAAAAAGGAGTGTCCATAAAAGAGCTCAAATGGGCTGTAACCTATAGCAATCAGAGGACAGTCCCAAATTCTGGGAAAGCCAAGTGGTAAATTTCACACACATCCATGTAAAGAGACCACCAAACAGGCTTTGTGTGAGCAATAAAGCTTTTTAATCACATGCGTGCAGGGAGCTGAGTCCGAAAAGAGAGTCAGTGAAGGGAGATAGGGGTGGGGCCATTTTATAGGATTTGGGTAGGTAGTGGAAAATTACAGTCAAAGTGGGTTGTTCTCTGGCTGGCAGGGGCAGGGGTCAGAAGGTGCTCAGTGGGGGAGCTTTTGAGCCATAATGAGCCAGGAGAAGGAATTTCACAAGGTAATGTCATCAGTTAAGGCAGGAACCAGCCATTTTCACTTCTTTTGTGATTCTTCAGTTACTTCAGGCCACCTGGATGAATACATGTAGGTTTGGGCTCAGAGGCCTGACATTCATGTCTTCTTACATTAATAAGAAAAATAAAACAAAATAGTGTTGAAGTGTTGGGGTGGTGAAAATTTTGGGGGGTGGTATGGAGAGATAATGGGCGATGTTTCTCAGGGCTGCATCGAGCGGGTGCTGTGGGATGGGATATTGGCATTGAGCAGGGTAAGGGTGATTAGGTTTTAATGGGATGGTAAGGGATGCATGATCGGTCACCAAGGAGGGAGCAGAGGTGTCCCATACTTGTGGGTTAAGGTGGAGAGATACAAGGGGAGGATGTGAAGGAGGCTTGGAACTGGGGAAAAGGGCAGCAATGAGGTGTGGCTGTAGCCTAGGAATAGTCAGGGAAGCAGATAATTTAGTTAAAATGCCTAGACCTAATAAGGGAGCTGGGAAAGTGGGGATAATTAAAAAGGAGTGCATAAAAGAATATTGTCCAAGTTGGCACCACAGTTGGGGAGTTTCAAGAGGTTTAGAAACCTGGCCGTCAATACTTACAACAGTTATGGAAGCAAGGGAAACAGGCCCTTGAAAAGAAGGTAATGTAGAGTGGGTAGCCTCTGTATTGATTAAGAAGGGGATGGACTTACCATCCACTGTAAGAGTTACCCAAAGCATCTGTGATGGTCCAGGAAGCTTCTGAGGTGATTGGGCAGCATCACTCTTCAGCTGCTAAGCCAAGAAGATCTGGGAAGGAGTCAGTCAGAGAGCCTTGGGCCAGAGTTCCAGGGGCTCTGGGAGTGGCTGCTGGGTGAGTTGGACAGTCCAATTTCCATTGGGGTCCCACACAGATGGGACAAGGCTTAGGAGGAATCTCAGGCTGCGGGCATTCCTTGGCCCAGCGGCCAGATTTCTGGCCCTTGAAGCAAGATCCTGATGGAGAAGGCCCTGTAGGAATGCTTAACTGCTGTGGCTTAGGCATTTTGAAGTTCTTGTGTGCTGGAGATGTGGCTGGGGTTTCTCTCACAGTGGAGGCAAGGAATTGCAACTCAGAAATACATTGCTACTTGGCTGCCTTTACTCTGTTATTGTACACCTTGAAAGCATGGTTAATTAAGTCCTGTTGTGGGGTTTGAGGGCCGGAATCTAATTTTTGGAGCTTTATTTAATGTTGGGAGTAGATTGGGTAATAAAATGCATATTGAGAATAAGATGGCCTTCTGACCTTTCAGGGTCTAGGGCTGTAAAGCATCTCAGGGTTGCTGTCAAACGAGCCATGAACTGGGCTGAGTTTTTATATTTGATGAAAAAGAGCCTAAAGACTAACTGATTTGGGAGAGGTGGGATAAAGAAAAAGGAGCATTAACCTTGACTATGCCTTTAGCTCTAGCCATCTCTTTAAGAGGAAATTGTTGGGCAGGTAGGGGAGGGCTAGTTGCAGAATGAAACTGTAAACAGGACAGGGTGTGAGAAGGGAAGGTAAGGATTATAGGGTGGGGGAGTGGAGGCTGAGGAAGAATTGGAATCTGGCTCAGCCTGGTGAGGAGCAGCCTGGGGAGGAGGGGAGAGGTCAGATGGGTCTGTAAAAAAGGAAGATTGAAAAGACTCAGCAACACTTGGGGTTGGGACTGAGGGGACAGGCGGGAGGGAAAGAAGGAAGATTTGGGACGAGTTGCATTGGGAACAGAGACTAGGGAGGGACTGATATGTAAAAGAATGCCTGGACATCAGGCATCTCAGACCGTTTGCCCATTTTATGACAAGAATTATCTAGATCTTGTAAGATGGAAAAATCGAAAGTTTTCTGGCTACTTGGAACCATTATTGAGTTTGTATTGGGGTTAAGTGGCATTGCAGAAGAAAATAAGGCATTTAGATTTTAGGTCAGGTGTGAGTTGAAGAGGTTTTAAGTTCTTGAGAACACAGGCTAAGGGAGAAGAAGGAGGAATGGAGGGTGGAAATTTGCCTATAGTGAAGGAGGCAAGTCCAGAGAAAAGAGAGGGTACAGACATGGAGAGAGGGGGTGGGGAGGTGTTTGCCCCCAAGGAAAGCGGTGTTTGCCACTAAGGGTGAAGGATCAAGGCAGGCATCCCCGCAATGATTAAACACCAAGGGAAGACTGTCTTCCCGAGTCCGTGACTGGTGCTGGAGTTTTGAGTTCATGGATAAAATGCGTCTCCTCTCTCTCTACCAGAAAAGGAAAGGAACTGAAATTAAGAGAAGAGAGAACTCGAAAGATGGCACCAAGATTGAAAGAAGAAAGAGGTTGAGGGATAGTGAGAGAGGCTGGAGAAGAGAATAAAAAGAGGCCACTCACCCAATTTAAAATTGGTGAGATGTTCCTTGGGCTGGTTGGTCTGAGGACCTGAGGTCATAGGTGGATCTTTCTCAGGGAGCAAAGAGCAGGAGGACAGGGGATTGATCTCCCAAGGGAGGTCTCCCGATCCAAGTCAGGGCACCAAATTTCACGTGTGTCCATGTGAAGAGACTACCAAACAGGCTTTGTGTGAGCAGTAAAGCTTTTTAATCACCTGGGTGCAAGTGGGCTGAGTCCAAAAAGGAAGTCAGCAAAAGGAGATGGGGTGCAGCCATTTTATAGGATTTGGGTGGGTAGTGGAAAATTACAGTCAAAGGGGGTTGTTCTCTGGCAGGCAGGGGCGGGGGTCACAAGGTGCTCCGTGGGGTAACTTCTGAGCCAGGAGAAGGAATTTCACAAGGTAATGTCATCAGTTAATGCAGAAACTGGACATTTTCACTTCTTTTGTCATTCTTCAGTTACTTCAGGCCATCTGGATGTATGCATGCAGACATGGGCCCAGAGGCCAGACATAAACAATCTCCATGTCCAGTACTTTTCACATTCCTATAAATTCTACATACTAAATATCTTTAATTCTAGCCACCTTCATTTATGTCTACTGCAAGAATGTTAATCCAAATGTTGATACTCATATTTTACAGAAATTAAATGAGCTGTGGTTATTCACATTTTCTCCTCACCCTTTCATGATTTCAATACATTCTTCTCACAGCAATTAAAGTCTTAAAATATGAACTATATAAAGTCACTTATTTGATACTTAATATTCTTTAATACTTTTCAGTTTCTCTTAAAATAAACTTGCAATATTTAAAAGACCCTATACTCTTTTAAGTAGGCATTACTCATAAGAAACTGAATTAGTATGTGAATATTTTCTGCTGTAAAACTGCATAGAAGAAAAGTAAATTACTTCAATTCAGCAAGTCTTTTATATATAAAAGGGTCGTATTTTTAGAAATTATTAAATCAAGTTTGTTTGTTTGTCTTTCTGATTCAACCTATAGAGGATTTCTAGGTGGTATGAAAGCACTCCTCTTTTCCAGAGATTTCTATAGAAATATGTTTTAAATTATGCTATGTCACATTTAGTACTATGGCTAAATATGGGCATAAAACCTTTTTATTAACATCTTTTATCCCAGATGAGAAAATGCTAAAATATTTAAAGAAAAAAACTTTAATAAAATCTCAAGCGTTTTCTAGCCTTGTGTATAGGAAACTCCCAATTCCATCCCAGCCTAGCCATCTGTTCTTCCAAGGGTAGGAGGAGAAGTGAATTTGAGAAGCACTTGTGAAATTTACAGTTCAAAAGCACAGGCTTACTAAAGACTGAGGCTTAATCACAGGATGCTTCCCTCTGCCACACTTTAACACTGCGTTCCTAAAGACCTAAAAGGAACTTACTTGTTCCTTTTACTCAATGCTATAGTTTGGATTTATTGTGTTTCCTCCAGATTTCATGTTGATGTTTAATTCCCAGTGCAACAGCATTAAGAAGTGAGGCCTTTAGGAAGTTATTAGAACAAGATGGCTCCACCCTTATGAATGTGATTAGTGCCTCGTAAAAAGACTTAAGGAAATTAGCTAGATTCTTTTGCCCTTCTGCCTTCTAACATATGAAGATAAAGCATTCACCTCTTCTGCCATGTGAGAACACAGCAATACTGCATCATTTTTGAAAAGAGAGAACAATCCCTCACTGGACACTGAATCTGCCAGTACCTTGATCTTGCACCTCCCAGGCTCCAGAACTCTTAGAAAATAAATTTATGCTTTATATACTTACCCAGTCTTGCGCATTTTATTATAGCAGCAGAAACAGACTAAGATAACCAGCATATTATGTTTAGCTATCAAGAAAAAAATTACAAGGCATACCAAAGGCACAAAACACAATTTGAAGAGATAGACTAAGCATTAGGACCAAATCCAGATTTGTCAGGGGGCTGTAATTATCATAACAGACATTAAAACAAATGTAATTAATATGCTAAAGAGCCTAATGAGTAGACTGTATCAACAACAGATGAACAATTAAAGTAGAGAGAAGGAAATTCTAAAAAAATGATCAAAAAGAAAGGCTAGAGATCAAACACTGTAACAGAAATTAACAAGATCTTTCATGGGCTGGACAGTAAACTGGGCAATACCAAAGAAGAATCTCTGAGCCTGAGGATACTTCAATAGAAACTTTCAAAACTGAAAAGGAGAGAGGAAAAAAAAAAAAAAAACAGGGAACAGTGTATCCATGAACTGTGGGACAATTACAAAACATGTTATACACATATAATAGGATTACTAGAAGGAGAAGGAAGAGAGTTAGGGAAAAAAAAATTTGAAACAATAAAGCCTGAGAATTTTCCCCAAATTAATGTCAAATAACCA
Source organism: Pongo pygmaeus (assembly GCF_028885625.2). Classification (NCBI taxonomy): domain Eukaryota; kingdom Metazoa; phylum Chordata; class Mammalia; order Primates; family Hominidae; genus Pongo; species Pongo pygmaeus. The sequence continues at coordinate 11,234,821 of NC_085930.1, read as the reverse complement.
AACAACAGATCAGATAACCAAGAAAAGAAGCTCAGAGAACACCAGCAAAATATTTGCCAAAACCCCTATAACTAGACATATTGATTCATACTACAGAAAATCAAAGGCAGTCTTGAAATAAGCCAGAGGGAAAAATAGTACCTTATGTATAGAAGAGCAAAGATAAGAATTATGTCTGACTTCTTCAGAAACTATACAAACAGTAAGATTGCAAAATGAAATATTTAAAGAGTTGAGAGAAAAAAATACCCAACAACCAAGAATTCTGTTTTCTATGAAATTACCTTTCAAAAGCGAGGAAGAAATAGACTTGTTCATACAAACCCACGTTGAGAGATTTGTTGCCAGTTGGTCTGCTATGCAAAAAATATTAAAAGAAGTTCTTTAAAGAGAAGAAAAATTATCTAGATCAGAAACAGATCCATTTATAAATAGGAAGAGCATAGAAGAAAGTAAGTAAAAGTGAAAAAAATATATTTTTCCCTACTCTTAATTGATCTAACATAACAATTTGTTCAAAATAATAGCAACAATTTATTTTATTGGTTTGCATTATATGTAAGCTTGTTTATGCTTTTACATGTAAGTAAAATAATAACATCAATGATGCAAGAAATGGGAGAAGAAATTAGGATTATTATATTATTACAAAGTAGTAATTATTACAAGTACTTGAATTACCTGTGAAGCAGTACAGTGTTGTGGGTTTTTTTTTTTTTGTCTTTTTTTTCTTTTTTTTTTTTTTCTTGAGACAGGGTCTTTCTCTCTCACCCAGGCTGAAGTGCAGTGGTATGAACATAGTTCACTGCAGCCCCAATCTCTCAGGCTCAAGCAAACAACCCACCTCATTCTCCCAAGTAGTCAGGACTACAGGCACATGCTACAGCACCTGGCTAATTTTATTTATTCATTTATTTTTAGTAGAGATGGGATCTCACTATGTTGCCCAGGATGGTCTTGAACTCCTGAACTCAAGTGATTCCCCCAACTCAGCGTCCCAGAGTGCTGGGATTACAAGTGTGAGCCACCACATCATATGCTGTTATTTTTTAAGTGGACTTGGATTATCTGTAACAGCATATTGCAGAGGGAGGGGATTCAAGTTGGCTGACTAGCAGGATCTGGTACTTGCCTCCTTCACAAAGAGGAACTACAATAGCAGGCAGATTATCACACATCAAATAGACCATATAAGGGAGAACATTGATATTCAGTAGAGAAGTGACAGGAAACACCTAAGACAAGGAAGGAGAGTAAAGCATGGGAGCTCGGTTAGCTGGGCCCTGCTGGGAACCTAGAGAGACTCCCCAATTTGGGGAAAAAGTAAGTGAGTGGACCCTAGCAGCCTGCATTCCTACCACAGTCTCCTCCAACCCTAGGGAGAAGAGGCCCACTTTACCCTCAAAGGCCCTGAGAGTAACATAGGGAGCTGCCTGGAGACAGTGAGTTGGCATTGTCCAGAGAGAAAGCTAATGCTGCTTCCCACCTTCCCCTGAAGTCTTAAGCTAGAGTATGGCACTATTTTGAGAGCCCAGCTCCCACCAGGTAGCATCCTGCTCTGGAGTCCAACAACCCCTACAACTCCACATCCCTAGAGCTCCATAGACATCCCCTACCCCTAGACAAAATGGTGGCTGGCTGCTGCTTTCAGAGCTGTAATGCAAGCTATTGGCAGTGACCTGACTATCCCCAGTAGTGAGGCCATTATGCATTTACAAGCATAATGTAGGTTTCATTATAGGCAGTGGCAGGGTCATCCTAAGGCCCCTGGTATAATATCTGAGTTGGGGCAGCAGTGGCTGCAGCTGTAAGCAGACAGTTGGGAAGTGTGTAACTCAGTTATCACCCTGCTTGCAGCTATCACCTGGGTCCAAAATACATACTCCCCAACTGCCTGCCTACAGTTGCAGCCACTGCTGCACCAAGTCAAGCATTATACCAGGGGCCTGTGCATTACCCTGCCACTATCATAGCTAGCAGCGACATGTACCACAAAGGGTCCTGAAGAAAGATCTGAGTGGCACAGATCAGCTCCATTTCCACTCAGCACCTGAACTCACCAATCAGGAGCCTGAGAATAGCCCTGCCCAGTCTATCACCATTAGTACTTTAACATTCATCCTAGGAGCCAGGGGGCAAGCCCAAACGACACGCCTCTAACACCACAGCTATCATTCATCCATATGTGCCATCTTCAAGCCTGGGAATATGCCCCCACCAAGCCTGTTGCAGCCACTGCCAACACAAGCACATATGGGAGTGAGATGGTTGTCATACCAATGCTACTACTGCTGCTCATGCCATGCTCACTGCCCAGGGACCTGAAGGCCTGCCCAACCAGCCAGCTCTCTGCTGCCATTGCTGTCACCCAAGCAAGCTAGCTGGAGGCCTAAGAATAGCCTACCTGAATCTGTTAACTTTGGTGCCACCATATGTTGCCCTGTGGCCCTTCAAAGACAGGCTTAACAACAACATTTATAAAATCCTGAAACTAAAATTCAAATAATATTTAAAAACTCAGTGAGACACATAAGAATGAATATTAAAAATACAAATAAATCAGAAATACAATTCAGAATATAACTGAGAAATTTACCAATGAGATAGATATCATAAAGAAGAACCAAACATAAATTCTGAAACTGAAAAATTCATTGATTGAAATTAAAAAAGAAGACATTTGAAAATTTCAACAATAGACTGGGCCAAGCAGAAGGAAGAATTTTAGAACTTGAAGACAGGTCCTTTGAAATAATCCAGTCAGATGAAAATATAGGAAGAAAACAAAGAATAGTGAACAAAGTTTATGTGACATATGGGATACCATAAAGTGACCAAATATTTGAATTTTAAGTGTGCAGAAGGCAACGTATAAATAAAATGGATAGAAAATCTATTTAATGAAATTATAACTGAAATAATTTCAAGTCTAGCAAGAGATTAGATAGCCAAAAACAGGTAGCTCACCGATCTCCAAATAGATAAAATTCTAAAAGGTCTTCTATATACATTACAGTCAAACTGTCAAAAGTCAAAGAGAAATTCTAAAAACAGCAAGAAAAACTGTCTAATCACTTATAAGGGAAGCCCTATAAGACTAACAGCAAATTTCTTGGCAGAAACATTATAAGCTTGGAGAGAATGGAATGGTATATACAGATGCTGAAGGAAAAATTTAAAATGTCAGCAAAGAATATTATACCCAGCAAAGTTATACTTCATTTAAAAAAAAAAGGAAACAAATATGTACTTGCTGAATGTGTAAAAAACCACGACCCAACTATATGCTGAAGAAATTCTTCTCACCTTTAAAGGCACTTATAAATTGAAAGCAAAACAACAAAAAATGACATTCCATGCAAACAGAAACAAGAGTAGCTGTACTTATACCTGATAAAACAAGCCTTATGTCAAAAACAGTAAAAAGAGAAAGAGAAGATTATTACATAATAATAAAGCAGTAAATCTGCAAGGGAATTTAATACTTTTAAATATATATGAACCCAACACTGAAACATCCAGACATACAAAACAAATAATATTAGACCTAAAGGGAGAGAGAGAGTCCAAGGCAGTACTTGAAGAGGACTTCAAAACCCCATGCTTTGCACTGCAAAGATTATCTAGACAGAAAATTAACAAAGAAGCATTGAATTTAAAAAGCAATTTAGACCAAATGGACTTAACAGACATTCACAGACTATTTCATCCAACAGCTACAGAATACACCATCTTCTCATCAGCACGTGGAAGGTTCTCCAGGATAGACCACAAGTTAGGAGACAAAACAACCCTTAACACATTTTTTAAAATCAAAGCATATCAAGTACCTTTTTGGGCTACAATGTAATAACATTAAAATCTACTAACAAGAGGAAATTTGGAAACTCCACAAACACATGAAAATTAAACAATATGCTCCTGAATGACCATTGTGTCAAGGAGGAAATAAAGAGGAAATCAAAAAAATTGAGACAAAAAGTATACATAAATACAACATACAAAAACCTATGAGATATAGCAAAAACAATGCTAAGAGGGAAGTTTATAGCAATAAATGTCTGCATCAAAAATGTAGAAATACTTCACATAAGCAACCTAATAGTGAACCACAAGGAAATAGAAAAGGAAAAACAAATCAAACACAAAATTAGTAAAGGACAGGAAATATTACAGATCAGAGCAGAACTGAAATAGAGATTTTTTTTAAATTACCAATAATTAATGAAATAAAAGGTTGATTTTTTGAAAACATAAACAACATTAATAAATTCTAACCTAGACTAATCAAGGTTAAAAAATGAAAGAAGACCTAAATAAACTCAAAACTAAAAAATGAGACATTACCATGGATAGCACAGAAATAAAAAGACCATCAGAGACTACTATAAACATGTATATGGTAACAAACTAGAAATACTTGAAGAAATGAATAAATTTCTGGAAACATCCAATCTAACAGAATTTAATCAGGAGGACACAGAAAACTTGAACAGACCAATAATGAGTAATGAGATTGAATAAGTAATAAAAAGTCTCCTAATATATAAAAAGCCAGGACCAAAGGGCTTTACTGCTGAATTCTACCAAACTTACAAAAACTGACAACAATCCTCCTCAAGCTATTTCAACAAACTGAAAAGGAGAAAATTATCTCTAGGTCATTCTATGAAACCAACATTACTTTAATAGCAAAACCAGACAAGAACACACAAGAACAAAAGAAAACTACAGGCCAGTATTTCTGATGAATATAAATGCAAAAATCCTCAGCAAAACACAAGCAACTTGAATTCTACAGCACTCCAAAACGACAACACACCATAATCAAGTGAAATTAGTCCCAGGGATGTAAGGATGCTTCAACATACACAAATCAATAAGTATGCTGCAGCACATTGATAGAAAGAAGGACAAAAATATGTGATCTTCTTGAAGTAGAAAAAAAAAGACATTTAGTAAAATGTAGCATCTTTTCATGACAAAAACTCTCAACAAACTAGGCATGGAAGAAACATATTTCCAAATAATGAAAGTCATATATTGACAAACCCACAACTAACAACACACTGAATGGAGAAAAGCTGAAAGCCTTTTGGGTAACAACTGGAATAAGACAGGGATGCTGCAATTTTTTTTTTTTTCAGATGGAGTTTTGCTTTTGTCACACAGGCTGGAGTGCAATGATGCAATCTTGGTTCACTGCAACCTCTGCCTCCCAGGTTCAATCAATTTTCCTGCCTCAGCCTCCCACATAGCTGGGATTACAGGCGCCCACCACCACAACTGGCTAATTTTTGTATTTTTAGTAGAGAAGCGATTTCACCATGTTGGCCAGGCTGATCTCAAACTCTTGATCTCAGGTGATCTGCCCTCCTAGGCCTCCCAAAGTGCTGGAATTACAGATGTGAGCCACCAGGACTGGCCAAGGTTGCCCTCTTTTACCACTCCTGTTCAACACAGTACTAGAATTTCTAGCCACAGCAACAGGCAAGAGAAAGAAATAAAAGGCATCCAATTGGAACAGAGAAAGTCAAATTGTCCCTCTTTGCAGATGACATGATCTTTTTTTTTTTTTGGTATTGTCACTGCTTTTTGTTTTATTTGTTCTATTAAGTGTGTAGAGACATTTCACTATGGTTTTTATTTGCATTTTCTAAATAGCTACTAATATTGACTATCCTTTCATAAGCTTGTCATCCATATGTCCTCTTTAGTGAAATAACTGTCTATGTCTTTTGCCAATTTCGGTATTAGACTTTTTCTGTTGAATTTTGAGAGAATTCTTTACATGTTACAGAAACTAGTCCTTTGGTGGATTTGTGATTTACAATTTTTTTCTTCCAGTTCATTGCTTGTCTTTTTATCCTCCTAACAAGGTCTTTCTAAGAACAATTTTTAAAATGTTGAAGTCCAAATAATTGATTCTTTTCATATTATGCTATTGGTATCATTTTTTAAATTATGTTTTTATTTTATTTATTTATTTATTATTTATTTTTTATTATTATACTTTAAGTTTTAGGGTACATGTGCACAACATGCAGGTTTATTACATATGTATACATGTGCCATGTTGGTGTGCTGCACCCATTAACTCGTCATTTAGCATTAGGTATATCTCCTAATGCTATCCCTCCCCCCTCCCCCAATCCCACAACAGTGCCCCATGTGTGATGTTCCCCTTCCTGTGTCCATGTGTTCTCATTGTTCAATTCCCACCTATGAGTGAGAACATGCGGTGTTTGGTTTTTTGTCCTTGTGATAGTTTGCTGAGAATGATGGTTTCCAATTTCATCCATGTCCCTACAAAGGACATGAACTCATCATTTTTTATGGCTGCATAGTATTCCATGGTGTATATGTGCCACATTTTCTTAACCCAGTCTATCACTGTTGCACATTTGGGTTGGTTCCAAATCTTTGCTATTGTGAATAGTGCCGCAATAAACATATGTGTTCATGTGTCTTTATAGCAGCATGATTTATAATCCTTTTGGTATATACCCAGTAATAGGATGGCTGGGTCAAATGGTATTTCTAGTTCTAGATCCCTGAGGAATCGCCACACTGACTTCCACAATGGTTGAAGTAGTTTACAGTCCCACCAACAGTGTAAAAGTGTTCCTATTTCTCCACATCCTCTCCAGCACCTGTTGTTTCCTGACTTTTTAATGATCACCATTCTAACTGGTGTGAGACGGTATCTCATTGTGGTTTTGATTTGCATTTCTCTGATGGCCAGGGACGATGAGTATTTTTTCATGTGTTTTTTGGCTCCATAAATGTCTTCTTTTGAGAAGTGTCTGTTCATATCCTTTGCCCACTTTTTGATGGGGTTATTTTTTTTTTCTTGTAAATTTGTTTGAGTTCATTGTAGATTCTGGATATTAGCCCTTTGTCAGATGAGTAGGTTGCAAAAATTTTCTCCCATTCTGTAGGTTGCCTGTTCACTCTGATGGTGGTTTTTTTTGCTGTGCAGAAGCTCTTGAGTTTAATTAGATCCCATTTGTCAATTTTGGCTTTTGTTGCCATTGCTTTTGGTGTTTTAGAATGAAGTCCTTGCCCATGCCTATATCCTGAATGGTATTGCTTAGGTTTTCTTCTAAGGTTTTTATGGTTTTAGGTCTAACATTTAAGTCTTTAATCCATCTTGAATTAAATTTTGTATAAGGTGTAAGGATGGGATCCAGTTTCAGCTTTCTACATATGGCTAGCAAGTTTTCCCAGCACCAATTATTAAATAGGGAATCCTTTCCCCATTTCTTCTTTTGTCAGGTTTGTCAAAGATCAGATAGTTGTAGATATGTGGCATTATTTCTGAGGGCTCTGTTCTGTTCCATTGGTCTATATCTCTGTTTTGGTACCAGTACCATGCTGTTTTTGTTACCTTAGCCTTGTAGTATACTTTGAAGTCAGGTAGCGTGATGCCTCCAGCTTTGTTCTTTTGGCTTAGGATTGACTTGGCAATGCGGGCTCTTTTTTGGTTCCATATGAACTTTAAAGTAGTTTTTTCCAATTCTGTGAAGAAAGTCATTGGTAGCTTGATGGGGATGGCATTGAATCTATAAATTACCTTGTGCAGTATGGCCATTTTCACCATATTATACTAGAAAAAACTAAATATTTCACAAAAATCTTTAAATTTGATAAATCAATGAAATTGCAGGATAAAAAAAACAAAAAATAACAAGTAATGTTTCTATACACCAATAATGAACTATCTGAGAAATAAATCAAGAAGATAATGCCATTTACAATGCTGACAAAAAAAAGAAAGAAAAAAAAACCCAAAAGGAAACACCTAGGAATAAATAGAACCAAGGAGGAAAAAATTCTCTAAAGTAAAACTACTGAACACTAATGAAAGAAATTGAAAGATGCACAAACACATGGAAAGACATCCCATGCTCATAGATATATTGGTATTATCAAAATAACCACACTACCCCCAAAAAATCTACAGATTCAATGCAATTACTGTAAAAACACCAATGGCATTTTTCACATAAGTAGAAAACAGGTTCCTATAATTTGTATGGAACCAAAAATATCCCAAGTTGTCAAAGCAATCCCGAGCACAAAGAACAAATTTGGAATTATCTCACTACTCGACTTCAAAATATATTAAAAGTTTAATGTAATCAAAACAGCATGGTACTGGTACCAAAATAGATACATGGACTAATGGAATAGAATAGAGAGCTCTGAAATAATGCTGCACACTTACAATCATCTGATCATCAACAAAGCTGACAAAAGCTAGCAGTGAAGAAAGGACTCCCTTTTCAATAAACAGTGCTGGAATAACTGGCTAGTCATATGCGGAAGACTGGGACCACAACCCTTCCTTCTACCATATACAAAAAAACTCAAGATGAATTAAAGACTTAAATGTAAAAACCCTAACTATAAAATCCCCAGAAGATGACCTAGGAAATACCATTCTGAACACAGGAACTGGCAATATTTCATGATGAAGATACCAAAAGCAATGGCAACAAAAGCGAAAATTGACAAATGGGGTTTAATTAAGCTAAACAGCTTCTGCACAGCAAAAGAAAGCATCAACTGAATAAAGAGACAACGTCCAGAATGGGGAGAAACTATGTTCAAACTATGCATCTGGCAAATGTGTAATATCCAGAATACATAAAGAACTTGAATAAATTTATAAGCAAAAACCAAGAAATTCAGTTAAAAAGTTTGCAAAGGATTTAAACAGTTTTCAAAAGAATACATACATGAAGCCAAGGAGCATATGAAGAAAAAGCTCAACATCATTGATCATTAGAAAATGTAAATCAAAATCACAGTGAGATACTATTTCATACCAATCAGAATGGCTATTACTAAAGAGTCAAAAAAATAACAGTTGCTGACAAGGTTGCAGGGAAAAGGGAACACTTATACACTGTTGGTGGAAGTATGAAGTAGTTCAACCATTGTGGAAAGCAGTGTGGCAATTTCTCAAAGACCTAAAAACAGAAATAGCATGTAACCCATTTTGGGGTATGTATCTCCCAAAATATAAATTGTTTTACCATAAAGACACATGCACAGGTATGTTCATTGCAGTATTATTCACAATAGAGAAGACATGAAATCAACCTAAAATGCGGTACATATACGACACGGACCACTATGCAGCCATAATTTTAAAAAGTGAGATCATGTCCTATGCAGAAATATGCATAGTTTTGGAGGCAATTATCTTAAGCAAACATATGCAGGAACAGAAAACTATCGTGTGTTTTCATTTACTAGTGGAGGCTAACAATGAGAATGCATGGATCAAAAGAGAGGAACAACGGACTCCGGGGCCTACATGAGGGTGAATGGTGGGAGAAAGGTGGAGATTAGAATAAATAACTATCAGGTACTATGCTTAGAACTTGGATAATGAAATAATTCTTACCTCAAACCCCTGTGACACGAGTTTACCTGTATGACAAACCTGTCCGTGTACCCCTGAACATTAAATAAAAGTTAAAAAAATTAGAAAATCAAATTGAACAATCTGTAAAAGAATTATATGCTACCATCAAGTGGTACTTATCACAATTATGCAAAGCTGATTTAACGTTGGAAAAGCACTTAATGTAACCCATCATATCCATAGCCTCATGAAGAAAAATCACATGATCACTGACAGATGCAGAAAAAGCATTTTACAAAATTCAATGATTCATTACAAAAACTCTCAGTAAGCTAGAAATAGGGGATAATTTCTTCAACTTGATAAGGAATATCTACAAAAATCCCTCTTGGTTAGCATTATATTTAATGGTGAGAAACTAGAATTTTTCTACAAAGAGCAGGAACAAGGCAACGTTATTCCTTCTCACCATTGCTTTTAAACATACTAGAAGTTTTAGCCATTGCAATAAAACAAGAAATAAAATGAAACATATATTGATTGAGAAGGAAGAAGAACTATCTTTTTTTCTTAATTTGACATAATCATTTATATAGAAAATCCAGAAGGATTGACAAATAAACTCCTGGAAATAGTGATTACAGCAAGGTTGCAGGATGCAAAGTTAATATGCAGTAGTCAATTACTTTCATGTATACAGCAATGAGCAAATGGAATTTTAAATTAAAAATATAATACTATTTACATTAGCATCCTTAAACATATGAAATGTTCAGGCATAAATCTAATAAACATTTACAAGATCTATATGAGGAAAATTATAAAACACTGATGCAGTAACCTAAAAACAGAGAGCTATTCTGTGTTTACATATGGAAAGGCTCAGTATTTTCAAGATGTCATTTTTTTCTCAATTTAATCTATAGATTCAATTTAATCTTAATCAAAATGACATCATGTTACTTTGGAAATATAGAGAAATGAATTTAAAGTTTATATAAAGAGGAAAAAGATCCAGAATAACTAACCCAATACTGAAAAAGAAGGAGAACAAAGTTGGAGGATGTACACTATCTTGACTTCAAGTATTACTAATAAACCTAAAGTAATCAAACAGTGTGGTATTTGGGAAAGAACAGATAATTAGTGGAATAGAATAAATAGCCCAGAAATAAGTCCAAATAAATATCATCAATAGACCTTTGACAAGTTGTCAAATGCAATACAATGAAGAAAATATAGTCTTTTCAATAAATGCTGTTGAAACAATTGGGCATCCGCATGCAAAAAAAGTGAATCTAGATATAGATATTATACCCTTCACAAAGTTAACTCAAAATCGATAACAGATCTAAATGTAAACACAAAACTATAAAATTCCTAGGAAATAACACAAGAGAAAATGCATGAATCATTGAGTTTGGCAATGACATATTAGATATCAGACCAAATGCATGATCTATAAAAGAACAAATCGATAACCCTGACTTCATTAAAATTATACATTTATGCTCTCAGAAAGACACTATCAAGAGAATGAAAAGACAAGCCACTAAGTGGCAGAAAATATTTGCAAAAGACATACCTGACAAAGGACCACCATTCAAAATATACAAAAAAAAAAATACTTCAAAAACTCAACAATGAGAGAACACCACAATTAAAAAATAGGCCTTTAGCCAGGCATGGTGGCAGGTGCCTGTAATCCCAGCTACTCGGGAGGCTGAGGCAGGAGAATCGTGTGAACCTGGGAGCGGGAGGCTGTGGTGAGCCAAGATAGTGCACCGCACTCCAGCCTGGGTGACAGAGAGAGACTCTGTTTCAAAAAAAACAAAAAAAAATAGGTCAAAGACCTTAACAGACACTTTATCAAATAATATTTACAGATGACAAAAGAGCATATTAAAATATGTTCCACATCATAGATCAACAGGATAATGCAAATTAGAACAATAATGAGATATCACCACACAGTATTATAGTAACCACAATCCAGACCACTGACAACACCAAATGGTGACAATGATGTGAAATGATGGAAACTCTCACTTATTGTTAGCGAGGATGCAAAATGGTGTAGCCGCTTTGAAAGACAGTTAAATAGTTTATTATAAAATTAAACATACCTTTAATACATGATCCACCAATTATATCCTTGGTTTTTACCCAAAGGAGGTGAAAACTATATTATACAAAAACTTGCACAGAACATTTATAGCAACTTTATTCATAATTGCCAAAACTGGGAAGCAACCAAGATGCCCTTAAGTAGGTGAATAAACTGGTATATCCAGACAATGGAATACTATTTAGTGGTAACAAAGATAAACTATCAAGCCATGAAAAGACATAAAGGAAACATAAATGCTTATTATGAAGTGAAACAAGTCACTCTGAAATTGCTCCGTGCTCTATGATTCCAAATATATGACACTCTGAAAAGAACAAAACTGTGGAGACTGAAAAATCTGTGGTTTCCAGGTATAAGGGGAAGATGGAGGATGACCAAGTGGAGCACGAAGGATTTTCAGGGCAATGAAACTATTTTTTATGATATGTTAATGGTTATACAAGTCTTTAAACATTAGTCCAAAGCCAGAGACTATACTACACCAATCATAAACTCTCATGTAAATAGTGGACTTTGGATGATAATAGTGTGTTGATGTACATTCTCCAGTGGTAGCAAATGTAACACTCTGGTAGGGGATATTAATCATGAGGAAAATATACATGTGTAAGGGCAGATGGCGTATTGGAAATCTTTGAACCTTCCTCTCAGTTTTGCTGTGAAAATAAAATGTCCTATACAATGAATTCTATTTTTAAAAATCTCAAAGATTACAGGACCAGCATACATGTAACTGGATAATCTGACTTATAAGTAAAATTGTTTGCATTCTGAGGTGGCACCCTATATTCATTGATCTCCTGTTGCACCTACATGTTACAGTGTTGTAAAAGTTTCTATCCAAACACTCATAATTGGAAATCTCAATTTTTCAAAGCCTAGATATAGGAAAGCAATTTTTTGACAGAAGTATTTTGTTCCCTCCTTCCTAAAACTTTTATTCCTTAATTATTGTTTATTGTCTAACACCTTCCTCACTACAGTAGGACTATGAGTGTAATATTAATATTTTTTTGAAAAAAGAGAATAAAACAACAGGAGGGGACAGAGTGCATAGTGACTAAGAGCATTGACAATGGCTTAGTCCATGATTCTGTGACTAATGCACATTGTGTCTCAGTTTCCTAAGTTACAAATAGGAGACACTGAAAATAACTACCTTAAAGGATTGACTTTTATGTAAAACTGCCTAGACCAGTACCTGGGATTGAAAACTGTGTAAGTGTTAATTATTACTAACCAAGAAAATTCCTACACAATGAATCCAATATAACATAGAATATGTCCAAGGTTTTTCAAATATTGTCCAAAACGAATGCCCTTTTCCAAACTCTTCACCTTTTCACATTGGACATACCTAGTGGTGTCAGCTACTTATCATAGAAGAGAGTTTTAAGTATCTGAAACAACCTAGCTGTCAATTCTCCATATACATTTATGTACATTTCACAACTTAAAATGTGAGCTCTAAAACTGAAAAGAAAAAAAACCTATAGGTAGTTGTAGTCTGAATGGAGAAGACACTGATATCATTATCTCTAGTTTATTCATTTATCCATGTATTTATTTATTCAATCAGTCTGAACTGAGTGCTCACTATATGCTAAGCACTGACATAGGAGTAAAGGTAAAAAGATTTATTAGAATGAACCACCAGTCATCTGGAGAGACCATTGTCTGAATGAAAATGTTTCAGATAACCCCTGTATCTTCAAAGAAGAGAAAGAATAAGCCTTGGCCAATATAGTTGTTGGAGTCCAGACTTAAAAGAAAAGTGTGCCTTAGGATACAGCAATCTCAAAGAGGGAAGATGATGTTCAACAAGGTAAAAGGGAACCCTAAGGTATTTCTCTTGAAGTTGATATTGAACTTAAATTGGATTCTATGACTGTGGATGATAACCACAAACATGAGACTAAAGTTTTCCATGATAAATGTGCTTTCAGGTGGAGGCTGGTTAGTTTCCTAGGACAATTTATTTTGTTTGAATATTCAATTTCTTATTCTGGTCAGGGGAATGGATTACCTTTTTTTTCCATATTGAAATGGCTTGGAAAAAGAAGGTAATATATTATTTCAATACAATAGGAAGATGTTTATTATTAATGTCACATCACATTCATCCATTACGTTTATGGGGTCAACAGCAAGAGGACAAATTATGTGTAAGATATATATATATATATATATATATATATATATATGTGCATGTATATAAAAAATTATTAAAATATACTCTCTCATCCTCCTGTTGTAATTATACCTTCACACAAGTAAAATAAGGAAATTATGTAAAAAGCTGTAATATTTATATGAATAAAACCCAGCAAAATACCAGAGACCATTTAATTTATTATTTATATTGCATGTTTGTTTCACTGAAAAGGCAGCAGTACTTGAATGAATAATAAAATAAAGATAATATATTATTATATAATTATTTAATAAAATATTTTGTCCTCACAGTAGTAAACCCTGTTATAGTAAGAATGTTTAAAGTTTGCATCCTACTAAAAGTAAATTTCTAAGAAATAAAAATAAATTTGCTTGAAAATGTATTAATTTGTATAGATTTTTACAAGAGTATAGATTAAAGTAAGTGTAAAGTGCAAACTCTTCAAAATTCTACTGGTCAATATTTGTCTTGTTACTGATATAAATTATTGATATCATGAGATCAAAATTTCACCTAGAACTATACATATACATTTACAGTAGGAGGGATTATTTAATATTACAATAGGGTTTCAATCACCATGTGCAATTATTCTGAATACTGTGTGATTCTGGAGTATCACTGGAACCATGAATTAAAATAAAAGTGAAGAAAGAAAAATGTTGCTGAGTGCTGCTTGGTGATGATACTTGGTTATGCAGGAATCTGTGGCATTCATGCTGTGAAGAAGAATTTGACAAGTTAATTAATTTGTCTTTTCTCTTACCTAAATGCTTGTGCTGCTCAGATTGTCTCCACACTCTGTCACAGGGCATTCTGGAGTGTAGGCAGCAGCACAATGTCCTTTTTTTTTTTTTTAATATTCAGACATCCTTTATTTCAAGGACAGGGGCAAGGGATTGCAGTAAAGCATTACTTCGCTTCCAGAAAGGCATCTCTCACAGGGGCAGGCATTTAGGGTTATGATCACACCATGCCAACACTAACCATTGATTCCCAGGTGACAGGAGTACCCACGTATAATCTATAAAATTATTTGTGTGTGTGTGTGTGTGTGTGTGTGTGTGTGTCTGTGTATCTGTGTGTAGTTATAAACAGTGGGTCCTCTAATGTACCAGCCAAGATCAGAGGCCTCTTCTGCCCTGGTCTAAAGGAGATATTCATTGAGGTATACGTAAAGTGCATTAAAACCACATAAAAAGGTATAACTATTCTGGTTTGGGGAAAGAAAGAAAGATACATAATTATTTCTTAGAAGTAATGTAACTTCAGATGAGTTTGGAGCATGGGAGTAAAGTATTGTTATCGAACCAAACTGGAGTCTGCTCCTCTAGCATAGCAATGCCAGACACTGACATCAGAATTGCAGTCAGAGGAAGTTTTTGCAGGGCACAAAGCAAGGAGAATCAGGAAGCTAATGCTTAAGACCTGAACTCCCCAATGGCTTACTGTTAAGGGTTTTTAAAGATGGGAAGGCAGGGGTTACAGGCAAAGTCATAAATCAATACTTGTAGGCTATCCATTGCTTTGACCTGAAGAGGTGAGATATCTTGAAATGGGGACCCATGGGTTATGGCCGGATTCAAAGATCTTCTAATTTGCAACTGGTTCATGAGGTGAAGTTTTGTTTAAAAAATTTGAGATGATCAGAAAAAAAAAATGTTATTTCTGGGGTATGACCTCCTCTAGGTCCCTGAGGAAGGAATTTAGTATTCAGGAAAGAATGACAATGTGAGTTCAGTCCTCAGTTTCCCCTTATCTGAGGTCTACGTTCCAGTGGATTCATTTACTGGGGGTCCAGCTTTCTGAAAAAAAAAAAAGAAAAATCTGAGGGATCTATTTTAAAATGTTACCTTTAGTTTCTGCAGAAGAACTAAACATCCTGTGATTCTAACTTCTTTGGCTATTCTTTTAAGCAACTATTACCTTATTACTTATTAAGTAGCTTATTTGCTTTTCAGGAATGCTAGGTGCCTGAAATTTCTCTCAAAGGAGCTCAAGGTTTTCGTTATTTCCATGTTTGGAGGGCCTCCAGGTCCCTAAGAGGTGTCCCTGCTCCATCTCGTTATCTACAGAACTGCACAAACAATATATAAAATATTTACTAAACCACTGCCCCCAACATTTTTGGCACCAGGGACCAGTTTCATTGAAGACAATTTTTCCACTGACTGAATGGAGGGAATGATTTCAGGATGAAATTGTTCCACCTCAGATCATCAGGCATTAGAGTCTCAATAAGGAGCACACAATCTAGATCCCTCGAATACACAGTTTACAATAGGGTTCTTGCTCCTATGAGAATCTAATGCTGCCATTGATCTTTCAGGGGGCAGAGCTCATGTGGCAATGTCCACTCACCTGCCCCTCACCTCATGCAGTGTGGCCCAGTTCCTAATAGGCCTCGAAACAGTAAAGATCTGTGGCCCAGGGGTTGGAGACCCCTCTACTAGACAATCTTTGCCTCTGAGGATTTCATTAGCTCTTTTCAGAGCCACATGACACTATTTACTTAGATAATTGATCTTATAGTAAATCAAACTTTAAATTTATTATACATGTAAGAGATTCATAGATGCTACATTTGAATGGTAATATGTATAAATATACATACTGGTTATATGTAAATACAAAAAAAAATAAAGATTTAGTTCAATACAATGATTTGAATGTGTCCTCCAAAGTTTATTGGTTGGAAACTTAATCTTCAATGCAGCAATGTTGAGAGGTGGAAGCTTTAAGAGATGATTAGGTCATGGGTGCCCTGACCTCATGAATGGATTAATACTGTTATTGCAGTAATTGGTTAGTTATTGCAGGAGTGCAAGAGTGGGTTTCTGAAAAAAGGATAAATGTGGTTGACCCCCCTTCTCTCTCTGTCTCTCTCCACCCCCCATCTCTCTGCCATGCATCATCTTTTTCTCTTCCACCTGTTCAACGTGGGATAATGCTGCAAGAAGATCCCACAAGGTGTGGCTCCTTAATCTTAGACTTCTCAGCCTCCAAAACCATGAATCAAATAAATTTCTCTTTATTATAAATTACTCAATTTCAGGTATTCTGTTACAGTAGCACAAGACAGACTAAGACGTTTAACCTATGTAGTTTAAAGATTAGCACATTGAATTTTAGATAAATGAATAGATTCACAAAAGATTCTCCAGAAAACTAATGCCATGATAATGGCAAAATCTGGATCCTCTTAAGTCCAAAAGCTGTATTCAGTTCACAATTATATTATCCTTAAAGAATATCAATATCTTGGAAAGCAATTTTTACAGGTGTATAATAATTAATATGCTACATGTACTATGTAGGTAACATCTGTGATATATTGTCCTCATTTCTAATAAGTTGATATGTTGTCTATAATTTATTATACATCATTTTTGATCAAACACTTTAAAGAACAATGACAAAAGCTAAAAACAAAAAAAGCTACAACAAGGCAAAACTGCTGAAAGTAGTGCTATGAGCAGATCTCAAATGAAAATCAGGAAAAAAATTAACTGAAGAGCTAAAAATACTCCAGTACCCAGAGAAGATGCTGTTATAAGCTTGGGGAGATATAATTCCTTAAAAAGTGTACCTTTGAAAATATATGTTACATTATAAGGAACAATGTGTACATTTGTC
This sequence comes from Pongo pygmaeus, assembly GCF_028885625.2. Taxonomy (NCBI): domain Eukaryota; kingdom Metazoa; phylum Chordata; class Mammalia; order Primates; family Hominidae; genus Pongo; species Pongo pygmaeus. Next base: position 11,217,499 of record NC_085930.1, on the reverse strand, counting down.
AAGAAAATATAGTTAAAATTTTTAAACAGTTACAATTTTTCTTCAAAATTTCCATGCCAAAACTATGAGATCATCAAAGCTAATGTAAAGCAAAATTAAAATCAAACTCTGTCATTGATTTGAAGCCAAGATGGCCAACTAGACATGGAAAGGAAGAGCTTTTTCCATCAATAGGCTAGACTTTCAAAAAGACTAGCACACTACTTAGATATCTTGAGAAAAAATGACGTTGATAGTGGACCAATGGAGGACTCAGAAATGGCTGAAAGGGGAGGATGCTGGGAGTCTTGCACAGGGTTGTCAAGCACCAGGATTCATTTGTGTCCTTGAGTAGCTCCTGGTGAATGGGTGGATGGAAGAGGTGTGGAGCGGCCAACTCTTGCCATGGACTTGAGAATCTTAGCTGCAGGAAACCACACGTAGCTGAATGTTTGAGCTGGCTGCAAGAACCTCCAGGAGAGTTGGCAGAGACAGAATTCCAGGCTACATGGAACCCAGAGAGTTGGCACAGGAACAGATTAGTGTTTTTTAATCAACTCAGCCAAACAAAAATAAAGAAAAAAAATTTAATGAAGAAAAACTCCGAGAAATATGGGATTATGTAAAATAACCAAACCTGGGAGTTATTGGCACCCCAGAAAGGGAGGGAGAAAGAGGAAGCAATCCGGAAAACATATTTGAGGATGTTGCTCAAGAAAATTTTCTCAACCTCACTGGAGAGGTTGGCATACAAATTCAGGAAATTTATAGAACCGCAGTAAGATACAATACAACCCAATCATCCCCAAGACACAAAGTAATGAGATTCTCCAAGGCTAATGTAAACAAAAATATTGAAAGCAGTGAGAGAGAAGGAGGAGAACATATACAAAGGGAGCCCCATCAGGCTAAAAGTAGACCTTTTAGCAGAAACCTTACAAGACAGAAGAAACTGGGGGCCTATATTCAGCATCCTCAAAGAAAAGAAATTCCAATGAAGAATTCCATTTCCAGCCAAACTAAGTGTCATAAGCAAAGAATAAATAAAATAAAATAAATAAAATAAAATCTTTTTAAGACAAGCAAATGCTAAGGGAATTATTTACCAACAGACCTGCCTTACAAGAGATCCCGAAGGGAGTGATAAACATGGAAGTGAAAGACTGTTATCTGCCACCACAAAAACACACTTAAGTACATAGCCCACTGATGCTATAAAACAATTATGCAATGCAGTCAACACAACAATCAGCTAGCAACATGAAGATAGGATCAAATTCCCACATATCAGTAATAACCTTGAATGTAAACAGGGTAAACACCCCACTTGAAAGACACAGTGGCAAGTTGCATAAAGAAGCAAGACCCAACTGTTTGCTGTCTTTGAGAGACCTGTCTTACATGCAGTGGCACCCACAGGCCTAAGGAAAGTGATAGAGAAAAATCTATCAAGCAAACAAAAAATAAAATAGAGGAGTGATTGCTACTCTTATTGGACACAAAAGAGACTTTAAATCAATAACAATAAGAAAGGACAAAGAAGGGAATTACATAATAATAAAGAATTCAACACCTCAAGAAGACTTAACTGTCATAACTATATGCACCCAACAGTGGAGCATATAGACTCATAAAACAATATTTAGAGACCTACAAAGAAACTTATATAGCTACATAATAATAGTGAGAGACTTTAAAATTCCATTAGCAGGATTCATTAAGGCAGAAAACTAACAAAGATATTAAGGAACTAAATCTTACACTTGTATTACTCCATTTTCATGCTGCTGATAAAGACATACCCGAGACTGGGAAGAAAAAGAGGTTTAATTGGACTTACAGTTCTACGTGGCTGGGGAGGCCTCAGAATCATGGTGGGAGGCAAAAGACACTTCTTATATGGTGGCCACAAGAGAAAAATTAGGAAGAAGCAAAAGTGGAAATCCTGGTAAACCCATCAGATGTCATGAGACTTATTTGCTGTCACAAAAATAGCACAGGAAAGACGGGCCCCCAGGATTCCATTACCTCCCCCAGGTCCCTACCACAACATGTGGGAATTCTGGGGGACACAATTCAAGTTCAGATTTGGATGGGGACACAGATAAATTATATCATTCCACCCTGGACCCTCCAAATCTCATGTTCTCACGTTTCAAAACCAATCATGCCTTCCCAACAGTCCCCCAAACTATTAACTCATTTCAGCATTAACCCAGAAGTCCACAGTCCAAAGTCTCATCTGAGAAAAGCCAAGTCCCTCCCACCTATGAGCCTGTAAAATCAAAAGCAAGCTTGTTACTTCCTAATTACAATGGGACTACAGGTATTGGGTAAATACAGCTGCTCCAAACAGGATAAATTGGCCAAAACAAAGGGGTTACGGGGCCCATGCAAGTCTGAAATCCAGCAGGGTAGTCAAATTTTAAAGCTCCAAAATGATCTCCTTTGATTCCAGGTTTCACATCCAGGTCACGCCGATGCAAGAGATGGATTCCCATGGTCTTGGGAAGCTCCACTCCTGTGGCTTTGCAAGGTACAGCCTCCCTCCCAGCCGCCTTCATGGGCTGGCATTGAGTGTCTGTGGCTTTTCCAGGCAAACTGTGCAAACTTTCAGTGAATCTACCATTCTGGGGTCTGGAGGATGGTGGCATTCTTCTCACAGCTCCAAAAGGCAGTGCCCCAGTGGGGACTCTGTGTGGGGGCTCCAACCTGACATTTCCCTTCTGCACTGTCCTAGTAGAGGTTCTCCATGAGGGCCTCACCTCTGCAGCAAAATTTTGCCTGCACGTCCAGGCGTTTACACACATCTGAAATCTAGATGGAGGTTCCCAAACCTTATTTCTTGACTTCTGTGCACCCACAGGCTCAACACCACATGGAAGCTTCCAAGGCTTGGGGATTCCACCCTCTGAAGCCACAGCCTGAGCTGTATTTTGGTCCCTTTCAGCCAAGGCTGGAGCAGCTGGGACACAGGGAACCAGTCATTAGGCTGCACACAGTACAGGGACCCTGGGCCTGGTCCACAAAACCACTTTTTCCTCCTGGATGTCTGGGCCTGTGGTGGGAGGGGCTGTGGTGAAGGTCTCTGACATGACCTGGAGATGTTTTCCCCATGGTCTTGGGGATTAACATTAGGGCCCTTGCTACTTGTGCAAATTTCTGCAGCCCACTTGAATTTCTCCACAGAAAATGTTTTTTTCTTTTCTATTGCATAGTCAGGCTGCAAATTTTACAAACTTTTATGCTCTGCTTCCCTTATAGAACCGAATGCCTTTAACAATACCCAAGTCACCTCTTGAATGTTTTGCTGCTTAGAAATTATTTCCAACAGGGCCGGGTGCTGTGGCTCACTCCTGTAATCCAGCACTTTGGGAGGCTAAGGCAGGCAGATCATGAGGTCAGGAGATCCAGACCATCTTGGCCAACATGGTGAAACCTTGTCTCTACTAAAATACAAAAAATTTGCAGGGTATGATGGTGGGCACCTGTAGTCCCAGCTACGCAGGAGGCTGAGGCAGGGGAATCACTTGAACCAGGGGGTCAGAGGTTGCAGTGAGTCGAGATTGCACCATTGCACTGCAGCCTGGCAACAGAACGAGACTACATCTCAAAAAAAAAAAAAAAAGAGAGAGAGAGAGAGATAGAAAGAAAGAAATTATTTCCACCAGATAACCTAAATCATCTTTCTCATATTCAAAGTTCCACAAATCTTTAAGGCAGGGGCAAAATGCTGCCAGCCTCTTTGCTAAAACATGATCAGTCACCTCTACTCCAGTTCCCAACAAGTTTCTCATCTGTATTTGAGAACACCTCAGCCTAGACCTTATTGTCCATATTGCTGTCAGCATTTTCTGCAAAGCCATTCAACAAGTCTCTAGTAAGTTGCAAACTTTCCCACATTTTCCTGTCTTCTTCTGAACCCTCCAAACTGTTCCCACTTCTGCCTATTACCCAGTTCCAAAGTTGCTTCCTTGTTTTGGGGTATCTTTTCAGCAACACCCCAGTCTACTGGTACCGATTTACTGTATTAGTTCATTTTCACACTAGTAATAAAGACATATCTAAGACTGGGAAGGAAAAGAGGTTTAATTGGACTTAAAATTTCACGTGGCCGGGAGGCCTCAGAATCATCACGGGAGATGAAATGCAGTTCTTACATGGCAGTGGCAAGAGAAAATGAGGAAGGTGCAAAAGCAGAAACCCCTGATAAACCCATCAGATCTCTTGAGACTTATTCATTATCACAAGAATAGCGTGGGAAAGGCCCCCATGATTCAATTACCTCTCCCTCAGGTGGCTCCAACACTTTCCCAAGTGTATCTGGGGGATACAATTTATGTTGAGATTTGGGTGGGACCACATCCAAACCATATCGATGCTTGACCAAATGGACAGAACAGACATCTGCAGAACACTCCACCCAACAACAGAATACATGTTCTCATCTGCACATGGCACATACTCTAAGATTGACCACAAATTCAGCCATAAGGAAATTATCAAAATACTACAAAAGAAAATTCAAAATTATACCAACCACACTCTTGGAATACAGCACAATCAAAATAGAAATCAATAGCAAGAAGATATTTGAAAACCACACAATTGTATGGAAATGAAGCAACCCACTCCTGAATGAGTTTTGGGTCAACAATAAAATTAAGACAAAAATCAACAAATTCTTTGAAAGTAATAAAAGCAAAAATACAACCTACAAGAATCTCTAGGACATATTGAAAGCAATGTTAAGGAGAATATTTACAGTGCTAAATGACCATATCAAAAAGTTAGAAAGGTCTCAAATTAAACACCTAACATTAACCATAGAAGAACTAGAGAATCAAGAGCAAACCAACCCCAAAGCTAGCAGAAGAAAAGAAATACCCAAAATTAGAGCTTAATGGAATGAAAATGGAAACATGCAAATTCATACGAAAGATCAACTAACATAAAAGTTGATTTTTTGAAAGAATAAATAAGATTGTTAGACCACTAGCTAAACTAATACAGAAAAAAGACATAACATCCAAATAAAAAGAATCAGAAATTAAGAAGGGGACATTACCACTGACCACACAGAAATACAAAGTACCCTCACAGACTATTATGAACACCTCTGTGCACAGAAACTGGAAAGCCTAGTAATAATGGACAGATTCCTGGAAACATACAACCTCTCAATGTTGAACTGTGAAGAAATTGAATTCCTGAGCAGACCAACCAGTTCTGAAATTGAATCACCAATAAAAAATCTAACAGCCAGAAGAAGCCCTGGACCAGATGTATTCACAGCCAAACTCTATCAGACATATAGAGAAGAACTGATACCAATCCTACTGAAACCATTCACCAAAAAACAGGGAGGGAAGACTCCTCCTTAACTCATTCTATGTGGCCAGCGTTATTCTGATACCAAAACCTGGCAGAAATACAATGAAAGAAGAAAACTACAGGCCAGTAGCCCCCATGAACATAGACGCAAAAATCCTCAACAAAGTACTAGCAAATAGAATTCAGCAACACATCAAAAAGTTAATCCACCACAATCTAGTAGGCTTTATTCATAGGATGCAAGGTAGATTCAAAATACACAAATTAATAAATGTGATTAATCATGTAAACAGAACTTTTAGTTTAGTTTTTGTTTTTAACAAATGTGATATGATCATCTCAATAGATGCATAAAAGGCTTTGGACAAAATTCAACATCCCTTTATATTAGAAAACCTCAACAAACCAGGCATTAAAGGAACACACCTAGAAAAGTAAGGGCTATCTATGACAAACCCACAGCCACATCATACCAAATAAACAAAAGTTGGAAGCATTCCGTTTGAGAACCAGAAAACACAAGGATGCACACTCTCATTCCTATTCAACATAGTACTGGAAGTTCTAGCCAGAGCAATCAGAGAAGAGAAAAACACTGAAAGGCATCCAAATAGGAAGAGAGGAATTCAAGCTATCTCTCTTGCCGATGAAATGAGCCTGCAACTAGAAAACCCTACAGTTTCTGCTCAAAGACTCCTAGAGCTGATAAACAACTTCATAAATTTTCAGGATACAAAATCAATGTACAAAAATTGTAGTATATCTATACACCAACTATGTCCAAGCTGAGAACCAAATCAAGAACACAGTCCCATTAACAATAGCCCCCAAAAATAAAATAAAATACTTAGGAATACATCTAAACAGGGAGACAAAAGATCTCTACTAAGAGAATTCCAAAATACTGCTGAAAGAAAGCAGAGACAACACAAATAAAAATATATTTATGCTGATGGATAGAAAGAATTGATATTGTTAAAATTGCCACATTGCCCAAAAGCAAATTATAAATTCAATGTTATTCCTATCAAAGTATCAATGATTTATTTACAGAATTAGAAAAAAATCTACTTTAAAATTCATACGAAACTAAAAATTTTCAAATAGCCAAAGCAATTTTAAGCAGAAGTAATAAAGCCTAAGTCATCACACTACCCAAATTCGAACAATACTACAAGGTTACAGTAACCAAAACAACATGGCACTAGTACAAAAACAGACATATATACCAATAGAACATGTTAGAGAAGCCAGAAATAAAGCTGCACACCTGCAACCGTATGGTCTTCAACAAAGTTAGCAATAACAAGCAATGGGGAACGGAATCCCTTTTCAATAAATGGTACTGGGATAATTGGCTAGCCATACGCAGAAGATTGAAATTAGACCCCTTTCTTTCACGACATATAAAAATCAATCCACCATGGATTAAATATATAAAATGTAAATCTATAAAAATCCTAGAAGAAAACCCAGGTAATATTACCCTGGACAGAAATCCTGGAAAATATTTCATGATTAAGACTCCAAAAGCAATTACAAAAATACGACAAATAGATGCCTATCAACAGTGGACTAAATAAAGAAATGTGGTGCATACACAAAATTGAATAATATGTAGCCATTAAAAAAAGAAATCATGTCCTTTGCAGCAGCATCAATGCAGCTGGGGGTGATAATCCTAAGCAAATGAACACAGGAATAGAAAACTAAATACCATGTGTTCTCACTTATAAGTGGGAGCTAAACTTTGAGTACACATGGACGCAGAGGAATAGTGGACACAAGGACTTACTTGAGGGTGGGGTGTAGAAGGGGGTTGGCAGTGAAAAACTATCTATTGGCTACTATGCTCAGTTTTGGGGTAACAAAATAATATGTACACCAAATGCCAGTAACCTGTGATTTACCTATGTAACAAGCCTGTACATGTACTCCAAAACCAAAAATAAAAGTTGGAAGAAAAAAAAGCCCATGGGCAAAATGATGTTTTTTTTAAAAAGACAAAACACTGTCATTTTTAACTTTGTAGTTTTAAAAAAAGATGTTTATTAGCACCATGTAAATTCATAAAACAGTAATATTAGTAGAATGTGATTTAAGATAATTGTAGACATTTTACAAAACAGTTATTATACCTGGTGTCATTTATACTGAACAAATATTTACAGACAAATCTTTATAAATGAGCAAGTTATATACAATATCAGTTCCTGTGATTTTCTCAATGAGGATATTAACAACTGTTACTAAAGCTATTTTACACTGTCCAATGTCCTAATACCTTGAAACTAAATGATGTATATCAATATCTTCCAACAGTGAAAATGTATACTTAGGAGAAATATGTTACAATGAATGTCTATATAATTCAAAACGTGAACTGCTCACGGAGTGAAATTTACTCAAATTCAGAGATATGATTGAATTTTTGTTGTCAGCTATGCTTATAACATGTTCCCTGTTATTTTAAGGAATAGGATCATTGTAACTACTCTATTAGTATGCTATATGAATACATAATATTGTAATAATTACAATGATTAGACAATAAGCAATTACTCTCTACCTGTCTTAAAAACTAAGAAATACTAACTGACTGCATTTTATCTATTAACTTAGATCTTTGTTTCTCAAATTTTAATGTAGAGGCCAAATAGTTCATATGTATATATAGTTTATATTAACTTTAGATACTATTATATTCGTGCTTTTTTGAGCTTATGTATAGACAAATTGTACTGTTCTTCAGTTCAGATACTAATAATAGCAATCATCTTGAAAAAAACTCAAATGCTCCATTGAGTAAGAAATTTCTTTCTTGTAATGCATGGTATGCAATAGAAAAGCTATTATAACATTATACCATCAGAGCAGGAAGAACCTTAGAGACAAAGTAGTCCAATCCCCTCATTTTACACATGCAGCTGCGGGACCTCTGAGAGGTCAAGTGACTTGCCAGAGGTGACAGTACCAACAGTTAGTGGCTGAGCTAGAAACAGGGCTCTGTATTCCCAGTGTTATGTCAATGATCTCTTTGCAAATGTTTCTTAACGAACTTTATAGCCTCCAGTCATGCTCACAACCTATCCATTCTCTACACTGCTGCCAGAATGATCTTTCATGAATACAAATCTGACCAACTTATTCCCCTGCTTAAAAGCCTTTAATCGGCTTTATCACTCACAGAAGAGACTTCAAGTTTCTTAGAACTGACTATAGGATTCTGATATCTGTTTGATTTTCTAGTTTATTCTCTTACTAATTCTTAGAATCTAGAACCTGAGTCCTGCAAATGCGTCATACTTTATTTATCCTAAAATGATTTTGAATTTCTCTGAAGCTAAGAGCAAACTGTTTTTTTCCTTCTCTATTTTCTCTGATTCACTGAACATTTGTGACACCAGATGTGTGGGTGCTAACTAGCTGAACATTCTCAAGTTCAATTCAATTCTGTAACTATTTACCTGGAGATATCATCAGATTCCACAGGTTAATGGCTCAATCCCACAAGACTGCTCCCACTTCAGATACCAGTCACAAGCAGCAGGTTGTAGCCTGTGCTTCTGACCAATCAGCTGTAAACCACATTTTTCAAAATGCCTTGCTTGGGTTTGATTAATTTGATAGAATGGTTCACAGAGCTTAGGGATTTACTTACATTTACCAGTTTACTTGAAAGGATATTACAAAGGATATAGATAAATGGCCAGATGGAAGAGATACACAGGGTGAGGTTATGTGGGAAGAGACCTGTAGCTTCTGTGCCTTCTTCAGTACACCACCCTCAAAGCATGTCCACATGTCAAGCTATCTGGATGCTCTCTGAACCTCATCCTTTTGTGATTTGGAGGAAACTTAACCAGGAATGGCTGATATATTATTGGCAATTGGTCATCAACTTAACCTTCAGCTTACTCCCTTGTGGATTTTGAGGGTTGAGTCTCAATGTCTTAAACCCCTAGTCATGCCTTGTTCTTTCTGGTGACCAGCCCCCATCCTGAAGCTCTTTAGGGGCCTCAGCCACCAGGCATGTCAGTAGCATACTAAAGACACTCTGATAACTCCAAACATATCAAGGGGTTAAGGAGATGTATATCAGTAAACAGGGAAGACCAAACATGTATTTCAAAATATCACAATTTTAAAAAGCCACCTCCTTATTATCTCATTTTATTATTACATAGCAACCTTCAGAAACAGATTTCTGATTTTGTAAAATAGAAGATATTTGTGTTGCTCAAATATATATATCTGATTATTGACTGATTGAAAAGGAAAATCTACATCATTTTTCTCTTGGTGTCTTCACAATGATTACCATAATTACTAACAGAAAAATCAAAAGCATTAATTTATTAATATAACAAACTTCACATTTAAAGTAGTTATGCATAAATTTAGATTTTACTAAGAACTCGATTCTTAAGTAAAATCAATGTATACCCTCTTTAAATTAAAAAAAAATGTTTACTTACACATATCAGACACCCTGTATGGGTACTGTGTAAGCAAGATATGAGACCAGTTTTACAAGAAGCTCTTGTTGACTCTATAAGTCAAATTTGATTCCTTAAAGGAAACCAACTCATTCCCGTAAAAGCCTTGGTAAAACAACCAGTGTCTCCAATTATGTCCTGTTACAAAAGAAGATGAATTCTTATTGCACTTATGCAAGTAAGTATATTGCCATAAGTCAATAATACTCACAAATAGTTTCCAAATTTGGGGGAAATTTGGTAAGATTTATCTACCTATAAGCTGAAGCCCCCCTTGCTCAGAGTTGTCCCAGCTTTCTGGACCAAACCAATGTATTTCTTACATGTATTTGATTGAAGTCTCATGTCTCCCTAAAATGTATAAAACCAAGCTGCACCCTGACCACATTGGGCCCATGTTCTCAGAACCTCCTGAGGGCTGTGTCACAAGCCATGGTCATTCTAATATTTTAGAGTTTAACTAGCTTTGGAGCCTCGGACACCAGACAGAAGTACAGATAAGGTTTGACTCTTTCTAGCATAGCTAGGGGCATGATTAACTTTGTATGTCCCCAGGACTTACCAAGCTTTAAAGCACAAAAGTTTTACAGTTCAGAGCCATAGTAGGAGTTTATGACTTTAAAACATTTACTAGACCTAATACTCTTTAAAACTACATTTTTATAAATTCTCTTTCACAAATCTTTTTACAACCTACACATACCATCTGCCACATGCTTGGACTTTCTAACTTCCCCTAAACAGCTCTCTTTTTAAACAACCAGTCATTTTACTTTAGGAAAATAATTTACCATACATGATCCTTTCTCACATAAAATCTTTTTTTCTTTATAATTTTTTTACAAAAATACCTCTTTACCTTTATTACCCTTGAATTAGACAAAAGTCATTTTCCTTCTGTTAGGAAGTTATGGTTTGTATTGCATGTTGCTGTGTGAGTTTTGTGAAGGGGGAGCAGAGAAGGAGGTTATCTATGTATTGTAGAAGTTATCACCCCTCAAGAAATTGCTTAATTAGATTTTTGCTAGGGCTTCTCTGGATAAGTGTGGGCTATTTCTAAACTCCTGAAGTAGAACTGTCCAGGTAAAAGTCATTGGTTAAAGATTTAGGTAGCTTTCCCAGGTGTAAATCAGAAATAATAGTCTAAGACCCCCCCCACCCAAGCATCTGAATGGACTTTCCCTCAGCCAGGGCTGTTTTACAATTTAACCTGAAAGACTGTTTCAGGCCATGACAGGAAGTGGCAAATGAACGTGCCTTGTCATATCTCTCCAGCATTAACATCAATGCAGACTTTAAGTCTGATAAGAAATATTTTACAGCCTATTCTCTCTGATGCCTACTATCTTCATGAAGGTTTCCTCTGCAAATAAAAACTTCAGTCTCCACAACTTCTTATCTTAATCCAGACATTCCTTTCTATTGATTCCAGTGATGTGAGATATTTCTCAGTCCCTGTGCCAACTGAGGACCTCCACGGCCAGTGACACACCTCTGCCCCAGCCTTGCTGGGCTCCAAGCCTGCTGCTGGAGGTGCCTTACCCACTAGGCCTACCTGTGTTATAAATTGTACCTGTGTTTGCCAGTTCCCAAGCTCTTGTCCTGCATCCAAGAAGAATGAGGTTGCACTGACAATTAGAAGAGTGAGGATGGGTGGAGAAGAATTTTATTGAATGATGAAGAGCTGTTAGCAAAGAGGGGATGTAATGGGTGGTTCCCCATCCCAGCAGTTGGGTGGGTTCCTTTCTCAGTGTGGCTAGGTATGGGGTTTTTTATGGACTTGGAATGGGGAGTGTATGATGATTGGTTTGTGAGTAGGAAAAAAGGTTAAGTGAAGACAGCCCTCAAAGGTGAGCACAACAGTGTAGAAAACCAATTAGGAAAGGGTAGGTAAATGAAAAATAGGTGAAGAGTGGGGATCAATCAGAAGAAAGCATGCCAAATGGGAAGTCAGGTTCTCAGTCCAGTCTGTAGATTTGACTTATAGCTGGGCTTTCAGGCTTTAAACTGTCTTCGGATTGGAGGTGGGGATTCATCAGGGAGTCACCCCTATGTGCCTAGGCATTTGTCTGTCTCTTGCTGCTATCACCAGGTCTTTAGATAAATGCAACAAATTGTCAACCATACAATTTTTAAATCTACCTATAGGCTGAAGGCCCCTTGCTCAGAGTTGTCCCAGCTTTCTGGACCAAACCAATGTATTTCTTACATGTATTTGATTGAAGTCTCATGTCTCCCTAAAATGTATAAAACCAAGCGGCACCCTGACCACATTGGGCACATGTTCTCAGAACCTCCTGAGGGCTGTGTCACAAGCCATGGTCATTCTAATATTTTAGAGCTTGACTTTTCATTGACACAGGAGAAATACAGATATTAAAGAGAAAGACAATTTAGAGGTTGGGTAAATATTAAATAGTCACCCTTCTTGAAAAGTATATTTTTGCCTCAAGGGGTGTGAATATTTTCTTTTGGAGGGAGCGAGTGCCATTTGTTCCCATTACCCAAAAAGATTTGGAGGAGCTGCTTAGAGAAGGATATGAACACAGGGCATGCAGCTCTTGAACTCAAAAGATAAGCTTATAATTTTACTTGCTGCTTCCAGAGTTGATCTTGGCTTTGTCCTGTTGATGAAAATGTCTAATCTGGGAACAGGCTGGAGCCAAAACTCCCTTCAGCTTAAGGCTCTCAAGTGTTGGTATTCTGTGTCCCATTCCAATGACAAAGCTTGTGGCAGAGGGAGCAAGCACTGCAGGGTTTTTTCCTATTTATCCCATTGGTACAGTTTGCCTTCCAGTGGCCTTCTTCCAGCACGAATGGCAGATACTTGGAGAGTGTCCTTAGGGCAACCTGAAGGCGGCTGGTGGGCTTACATAGCAGCCAAGAGTTAAGCTTGCCTCTCACTGTTTTTTCCTTTTTCTTAGCCCTTCCCTCCCTATTCAACTCTCAGTTATAAAAGACTCAGGAGGCTAATCTGAGGGCCTCCTTCACAGGGGCACTGGATTCCAAAGTTGACTGTTGTAATTTCCTTCTGGTTCACTTTTTAGGTCAAACAGTATTACAAAGTAAAACTAGTTTTTGTGTATTAAGGTTTAGGGGAATCAAACTTTCCTAGTTTGGGTAGATGCCTCTGAGGGGCATGTCCTGTAGTATATGCAATCACCATCTGAGAAGAGAAAACAGAAGAGAAAAAAATGAAAAATGATGGTCTCCTCTCTTAGCCTAGAACCAACCTTCATCTGTGTCCTATGGATCTTTTTTACCTGTGGCCTTGGGCTGGCCTGTATCCTTGTCTCTATGACCTTACAGTGACTCTTGCTTGGAACATTCTAGCAACAAAACGTTTATCTGTTTTCTCAGATTCTCATTTACTATGTTCTTTAAGTAGATGAGAAGCCTGTTTTTCAGCTAACTGCTACGAGGGGCTGGACTACCTTCCTTTTGAATATAAACTTAAAGTCTTAATGCATATTGAGATAGGTGTGGAAGTGATTAGAGAGATGGAGGCTACAGAATGAAGTGGGAGGAAGCCAGAGGAACACTCATTGAAAGCCTTCATATGCTCACAAAAGCAGCAGCCCTTATATTGGAGAGGGCAATGTTTATGTGCCCTCTTGACATAAAGTAGTAACCTCAGGAGGACGTAGGGCTTCAGGTAGGAACACGCAAATGACAAAAGAAGAATTTCCCCTCCTCTCAAAGGGGTGCTAACTCAAAAAGAAACAAACAAACAGACAAAAAAACAAGAAGCTGGGGTCCTTAAAGGACCACTGAGTGAGGCACTATTGCAGGCAGACAAACCCTTTCAAAAGCCACCACAAAACACAGCCCTGGGGCATATCAGTAATGAAAAACTTGCTCCTTTATATGGTAAGTCATAAGGATCTGGTAGAGTCAGGGTTCTGATTAGCGTCTATCCGGGCAGTGTGCCAGCAGACAGGGGAAGGGTTGGAAAGTCATCTGAGCTGGTGGGGTTAAAGAGGTATAAACCTCAGGGGATATCCACAAGGGAGCCCATGTCTTTGCCGCTGAGCACACTAAGGGCTGCAGGTGCATAAATAACAGGGAGTATGTATATTTAAGCCAGAGGACAAAGTCATGCATCATGCAAAGTAAAACCAGAGAAGAGGCAAACTTGCCCCCAAGGCAAAAGTCTGGCAGGCACATGAGGCAATTTCAGAATACACACAGATAAAACAGAAGAATAGGCAGTGAAGGTTTTTAGGAAAGAGACAATTTTAGTTGAAAAAGTAGAGGAAACCCCAGACATTGAACAATCTCAGACTCTTTTGATTTTTTTTTTTTATTTTTGAGATGGATCTTTGCTCTGTAGGCCAGGCTGAAGTGCAGTGGCAAGATCTTGGGTCACTGTAGCCTCTGCTTCCCAGGTTCAAGTGATTCTCCCGCCTCAGCCTCCCAAGTAGCTGGGATTACAGTCATGTACCACCATGCCCAGCTAATTTTTTTTGTATTATTAGTAGAGATGGGGTTTCACCATGTTGGCCAGGCTGGTCTTAAACTCCTGACCTCAACTGACTCACTCACCTTGGCCTCCCCAAGTGCTGGGATTACAGGTGTGAGCCACCTCACCCAGCTGTCACAGTCTCAGATTTTATCCCTACCACTCTTGCAAATCTCCTGTCAAGGAGAGCCATTAGTGTCTCAATTCTACTCAGCAAATACCTCAAGGTCCTTCTTACCCCTGGGAGCCAGCCATCAGCGTGAACTGAGAGATCAGCTGAAGGAAGCAGAGCCACTGCACCCAAGAGTAATCATTCTGGGGGTTGGATAATAAGCAGGAGAGTGAAAGGAGAAGGAAACCACATATGGGAGTTGAATATCTCCAGCCAAAGAAGGCACGATGTAGACATGCCTTACCACTAGGTAACATACCCGAGTCAGCAGCAGAACATATCCAACTTACGTGGTACCAAAGTACCTTAGCAATAGGGAATGTATCCAAGTCACACAGCACCCAAGTATGTTACTGGTGGCGAATCCATACAGATCTGCAGCAACCTCAATTCTTGCCTCCTCAGAAGAAAGAATTCAACCAAGGGACATAAGGCAGAGTGAGAGACTGAGGCAAGTTTTAGAACAAGAGTGTAATATTATGAAAAAGCTTTAGAGTAGGAACAAAAAGAAGTAAAGGACATTTGGTAGAGATCCAAGCTGGCAACTTGAGAGATTAAGTGCATGGTTTGAGATTTGACATGGGGGTTTTATATGTTGGCATGTTTCTGGGAAGTTGTGTTTTTTCTCCCCTGCTTCTTCCATTGAGGTGAGCTGTCCATATGGGCAGTGGTTTGTCAGCACTTGGGAGGAGCGGGATGTGCCCTGTGTTTACTGGATTTGTATACATATGCTCACTTGGCGTATTTTTCCCTTACCAGTCGAGTGTCCCTATAAGGTCATATACCAGTAAAACTGCCATTTTGCCTCTTAGTTCACATGCATGAGCACACTTGCCCAATCTTGAGAATCTTATCTGGAAGCTACTGATCGCAAGCTTTAGATTTTTCCTATCTGCTGGGAGACTGTCTTTCCCTGGTGTCTGCTGAGACTAATTATTTTAAAGAGACAGGTAACAACCGCGTGACAATCTCTTGATGGTCTCCCCACATTCCTGGCTAGGAGGGCCCTCTCCTGCCCTGCTCTTGTCTGACCGGCTACCTACTGTAATATTTGTAATGATAGGAGACAACTAGATAAAGCGTCACAAGTAAACAGTTAATTCGAATTGATCGTGACCACAGTTAGAATTACAGTTGGTTACTATAAAAAGGATTTTTCTTCAGAAAACCAATTCAAGTATGTTAACGTAAGGTTTAGATTCAATTTTAAGAAAGTTAAGAGAAATACTTATTAAATAAATTTGCTTGATAACCATTTGATATCTGATTTATGTATGTGGAATGTTTTTGTAAACAGTTTTCTTTCTTTCATATTTTCTGTCTAAAGCTCTAGTACTCAAATGATTTTAAAAAGAAATGAACAAAACTTATTTATCAAATTCATTAGAAAGTAAATGAGTAATAAATATTTGATTTTGTTAAGTGATACACTAAATGATACATTCAAAATGAAAGCTATGTTTGTTATTTTTTAATAGCATGGATCTCTGAAGAATCAATAAATTACCTTGTTTACAGAAATGTTTAAAACAATTTTGTACTTGTAAATAAACCAAGAAATATAACTCATAATATATGAGAAGACAGTTTTGAAAATCAAGTATTATAAACATAAGATACATTGAATATGAAAGATAATGGATCTACAAATTCTTTAAAATAAAGTATTTTATAGGTATGATACTACTTTATTTCTATTTTATTTATAAATATATTTATTACTGTGATTAGTTGAGTTTTTCAAAAACAGATTTTATTAAAATTTTTATTTACCACCCTACTAACTAACCAAGATAATGTAAACTTAAACAAAGCAATGATTATTACAGACATTTATCATTGTGGCCAAAATCAGAGGAATATTGTGAAATAAATTATTCATTGGATCCTGTGAGAGATATACCACAATTATATGCAAGATTGTGATAAATTTTTGAAAATACATTAAAAAAAAGTTTAAATTCAGGATTTTAAAATTATTTAAGTAAAAATTAAAATTTGATTTTTAACACATTTCATCAGTGGATGTGTCAATGCTTTTTCTAATAATTTTAAAATATTTAAAACATTGGCTTAAGTTTGTGTTAGACTTACTACTGTCAACACATAAGTAAAAAAACTAACAAAAACTTTCTTAAATAAAGCATCTATCTTTAAAGAATTGCATTTAATTTTGCAAATGTAGTCTTTTAATATTTACTTGGTATATAACCAAGTAAACATATCTCATATGTTAAACATATAAAAGGCATTTGCAGAAAATAGTGAAGACTTCTTCCATTAAGCTTCCCTACTGTATGACAATCTACTATTCTAAAATTCAGACTTCTAAAATAATGTTTTAGGTCCTTTGGATTCTTCACTGTACATTACATACTCTACATTTTTTATATGACAGAGAAACACAAAGAATTATAGATAAATAAAAATACAGCAATACACCTCAGAACCTGAGAATCTACATATGATATTTATGACTTTAAGAAAGTCTTAGTTGCTTAATCTCCCTCATTGTTACTTTATTATCATACAAAACACTTAGGGCAAATTACTTTTAAGGCCATTTGCCAGTTCCCACTATGACATGAGTTTACAATTATTCTTTTACAAAACAATTTTCTCCATAATTCCCACTAATAATGCAGTTATTAACTGTTGATTTAGAGAAGTTTAACTGTTTACAAAATGATTCTTGAAGATTCCTGCCTTTAAATCTTAATCGTCACATTAAGATTTACAAAAAAGAAATATTCGATATGAAGTTATTAACAGCAAACCACTTTTTGTAAAAATTAATTTTGAAACTAACTTTTTTGGTATGTAAAACTCTTATAAAATCTCAATAATTTCTTTAATAAGAATGCAAGCTTTTGAAAATAAAATATTTTAATAAATGTCTCCAATATTCTGGTCTAATGTATTTCCATAATGCTACAATTTTAATAACATTGAAAACAGAGAAAATTTAAATGTATTTGAAGGTAATATACATGTAATTCAAAAATCTGTATATTATTGTGTCAGCTCATTCTCAAACTGCTAATAAAGACACACCAAAGACTGGATAATTTATAAAGGAAGTAGGTTTAATGGGCTCAGAGTTCCACAGAGCTGAGCAGGCCTCACACTCATGTTGGAAGATGAAGGAAGAGCTAAGTGACCTCTTACATAGTGTCAGGAAAGAGAACTTGTTCTGGGGAAGTCCTCTTTATAAAACCATCAGATCTTGTGAGACTTATTCACTATCACAAAAACAGCACCCACTCCCATGATTCAATTTCCTCCTACTGGGTTCCTCTCAAACACATGGGAATTATGGGAGATATAATTCAAGATAAGACTTGGGTGGGGACACAGCCATACCATTCTGTCCCAAGCCCCTCCCAAATGTGGTGTCCTGACATTTCAAAAGCAATCATGCCTTCCCAACAGTCTCTCAAAGTCTTAACTCATTAAACATTAACTCAAAAGACCACAGTCTAAAGTCTCATCTGAGACAAGGCAAGTCCCTTCTGTCTATGAGCCGTAAAATCAAAAGCAAGTTAGTTACTTCTTCTAGATACAATGGAGGTACAGGCACTGGGAAAACACACTGATTCAAAATGGGAGAATTTGTCCAAAACAAAAGGGCTACATGCCCCATGCAAGTGTGAAATCTAATAGGACAGTTATTAAACTTTAAAGTTCCAAAATAATCTCTTTGAACTCAGTGTCTCACATCCACATCACGCTGATGCAAGAAGTGGGCTCCCCATAGCCTTAGGCAGCTCCTCCCCTGAGGCTTTGTAGCAAACAGTCCCGTCCTGGCTGCTTTCACAGGTTGTCACTGAGTGTTTGTGGTTTTTCCAAATGCACAGTATAAGCTGTCGGTGGATCTCCCATTGTGGGGTCTGGAGGATGATGGCCCTCTCCTTGCAGCTCCACTAGGCAGTGTCCCAGTGGGAACCCTGTGTGGGGTCTCCAACCCCATATTTTGCTTCCCCATTGCCCTATCAGAGGTTCTCCATGAGGGTGCTGCCCCTGTAGTCAGTATTTGTTGGGACATCCAGGCATTTCTGTACATCTTCTGAAATCTACGCAGAGGTTTCCAAACCTCAATTCTTGACTTCTATGCATCAGCAGGCTCAACACCATGTGGAAGCTGCCAAGACTTGGGGCTTGCACTCACTGAAGCCACAGCCCAAAGTGTACCTTGGTCCCTTTTATCAATGGCTAGAGCTGCTGGAGAGCAGGGCACCATAGCCTGAGATTGCACACAGCAGCGGGGCCCTGGGCCCAGCTCACAAAACCAATTTTTCTCCTAGGCTTCTGGGCCAGTAATGGATGGGCTGCCATGAAGTTCTCTGACATGCCCTTGAGACATTTTCCCCATTGTCTTGGCAATTAACATTTGGCTTCTTGTTACTTACGCAAATTTTTGCAGCAGGCTTGAATTTCTCCCCAGAAAATGGGTTTTTCTTTCCTATTGCATCATCTGGCTTCGAATGTTCCAAACTTTTATGCTCTGTCACCTCTTAAACTCTTTGCTGCTCAGAAAGTCCTTCCACCAGATACCTCAAATCATCTCTCTCAAGTTCAAAGTTCCACAGATCTCTAGGGCAGAGCCAAAATGCCACTAGTCTCTTTGCATAGCAAGAGTGACCTTTAAACAAGCTCTTCTTTGCCATCTGAGACTACCATAGCCTGGACTTTATTGTCCATATCACTATCAGCATTTTGGTCAAAGCCATTCAACAAGTCTCTAGGAAGTTCCAAGCTTTCCCAGATTTTCCTGTCTTCTGAGCCCTCCAACCTGTTCTAACCTCTGCCTGTTACCCAGTTCTAAAGTTGCTTCCACGTTTTCGGGTATTTTTATAGTAGCACCCCACTCCACTGACACCAATAGTCTATTCTCATGCTGGTAATAAAAAATACCCAAGACTGGGCAATTTATGTAGGAAAGAGGTTTAATGGACTCACAGTTCCACATGGCTGGGGAGGCCTCACAATCATGGCAGAAGATGAAAGAACAAAGGGATGTCTTACGTGGTGTCAGGCAAGAGAGCTTGTGCAGGGGAACTGCCCTTTATCAAACCAACAGATCTCGTGAGACTTATTCACTATCACGAGAACAGCACTGAAAAGACTTGTCCCCATGATTCAATTACCTCCCACGGGGTTCCTCTGATAACACATGGAGATTATTACAATTCAAGATAAGATTTGGGTGGGAACACAGCCAAACCATATCAACTACCTAAGCTAGCCTTTCTTATATTAATATAGCAAAAGAGCACGTCTTTTATAGAAATTCAGAGCAAAGCTTATTTTATGATTCTGGCACTTGGCTGCCTATGTTAACTATACCTGTTAGGGCCTCAGGGTCCTTGGTTGGGAAAGCGGGACAATAATACTCACCTCTGATTTGTTTTCTTTTTTGTTTAAATAAGAAATTGCAAATAATGAAGTATTTGGCCCATTTCTATTTCTACCTTTGCTTTTTGGTTACAATTCCAATTATATGTGCCCGTACTATTTTAATATCTCACATATAGTATCTTTGCTTTTGATCTCCTACCTTTTCTTCTAATTAATTTTGTAAACTAGTATCTAATTATCTCACAGACACAAGTTAGACTAAGTTACATTTATTTACCAAATATTGATGCCTGAAGTTCCTTAAAATATAAAAAACATTCTTATCCTAAGAGTTAAGGTTCTTTACAATCTAAAGTTACTTTACAGTTAGTTTCCTTTGATCACTAGAGATGCAATAAAATTCAACAATAGGTTGTTGTGAAAATGGGACAAAGACTAGTCTTCAGTCTTTGTTTGCATCATTACTTCAAAAAATTTCTGCCAACTTTTTATGTCATATTCATTAATGCTTGCTTCAAAAATGGCATATTTTGGTATAAAGCCTTCCCAGTTCAAATAATTAGTGAGTAACTTATTACCTTAGAATATTTTTGCACTCAATTACAAAATATCACCTTTTATCTTTAATCACAATTATTTATTAAGAAACCTTAACATTTATACCAGATTGAAAGACAGAAAATGCTTAATTCAATTTCATACTTTCTTCTTTCTTTATGACACAATACTATAAAAATATACTTGTCTTAAATTTTGCATGACTTTGATACCAAAACAAAAATAGTGTGTAGAAAATGTATAAAATGTAATGCACCAAAAAGCCTTTTTCATGGTGGAAACTCTTTATACATTTATTTAAGTCAAACAGTGATTTTTCAAATATAAGGTATATGATAATACTCAAAAGCCCCTTTGGACCAATAAGAATACTTTAAAGAATATAATTGTAAATATTAAGTATTTATATTATTGGTAATCTTCCCAATATGGGACTCAAATACTTAGCTATACCTTCACTTTCATTTTCTCAGAGAAAAAAGTTTATAATGAAATTGTTAAAAAGCCTTACCAGAGTATAAAATTTGCATGCACAAGATGTTTGGCTCTTCACTCTGAAAAGTGTATGATCAAGTACATTTTCTAACATAACCGTTCATTTGTTATCCATTCAAATTCTTAGGTCTTGTATACAGAGGAAATTACACGACATAAAGTGTCCTTGAAAATTGTTCCTTCCTTCCTGTAAGTTTCTGTATATTAGTTTCTTGACTCTGGGCTTTGGTTTTAACATGCTGAGAATATCAATAGTGCCCAATAAAGATTACGTTTGAAAACAAGGAAAGGAAAACTCTATATGAGAGAAATGCAAGAAGAATAAAAGAAAACTTACGATGAGTAAAATTGCATGTCTGAGAAATGATGTTGAACTGAATTAGGATTATAAGTGTGAGAAAAAATCTATGGTCTTAACACTCAGAAGAGCAATGGTCCAAAGCAATAATGATAACAGAAATAAACATTCTGAAATATCTGCCTGCAAATGAATGGCGACATTATTCAACACAAGTTCACAACCAAAACCCCTTTATTGGGGCTACAAACATGAGAAATAACACTCAACTGTATCTGAGCTTGGGGTTCTTTACCAAAGATACATGACAGCAATAGTGGCCCACCATGGGAGACGGGAGGGTGTGAACCAATTCTGCGGCAATATTTATTCACCATAAAAAATAATGACTGAAATCTTGGAAATCCACCACGAAGTATCCCTTAAAAAATTAACTAACAATTGAGAATTACAAGTATGTGAAAAAAAACCCACACAGTGAAATACCAAAAATAAAATCATAGAATAATTTATTCATAAGTAGAGTTAATAGAGTAATATGAAAGCTATTTTACATAAGTAAATTTAACATATTCAAGGAATTGAACAAGGCTAGCAATTACAAAATAAAAATTATCAAATGCAAAATTAGAAGAAGAAGAAAAGTAATTATATCTCAAATGGAAAAAATACATTCATTGAGATAAATATTAATAAAAGGAAAAACCATCTACTAAATAGAGATAACCTGTGAACTGAAAAATTATACAAAGAAACCTCCTAGTGGAGAACATTTACCATATAATAGCAAATAAGCATACAATAGGACATAATATTTTAAAATGAGTATAATAAATGAAAAGACACAATTATTTTAATCTTCTTTTCAGAAAAATGACGAAGATGACATTGGGTAGTCAATATTTAAAGAGCTAATATCTGAGAAATTTCTAATACTGTTATGAAAATATAAATTTTCAGATTGAAATAATAATGTCTTCAAATATTTTGAGAAAATTTCAGAACATCAGGAACAAAGTAAAACATAAGAATGCTGAAGTGTGCCAACAAGAATAGACAGATTAAGGTGGGGGCATGGTGGCTCATGTCTGTAATGCCAGCACTTTGGGAGGCCAAGGTGGGTGGATCACGAGGTCAGGAGATTGAGACCATCCTGGCTAACATGGTGAAACCCCATCTCTACTAAAAATACAAAAAATTAGCCAGGCGTGGTAGCGGGTGCCTGTAGAGGTTGAATCAGGAGAATGGGGTGAACCCAGGAGGCGGAGCTTGCAGTGAGCCAAGATTGTGCTACTGCACTTCAGCCTGGGCAACAGAGCCAGACTCCGTCTCAAAAAAAAAAGAATAGACAGATTAAACACCATGGAATGGGAATCATATTGACATTAGATTTTTGACATTATAATAGAATCTGGATTACAACAGAGTACTATCTTAAAATAATGAGATAAATAGTTTATAGCCTAGAATTCTATATTCAGCCAAGCTATACTTTAATAATGAGTTTGAAATATTTTTCAGACATCAGAAAGCTAATTTGCTGTATAATTTTGCAGTAAAAACTCCTTTAGCAAGGAAAAGTATCAAATTATAAGAAAAAATTGGCATAAAAACTCAGATGGTATTCTGCTTCTCACCAAAATGCTGAATTTATGCATGATTCTTATCCACCTTCTTCAAGATTAACCCAGAAGAACAAAGAAACAACATGCCAAGGAGAGAGAATACACCTCCCCCCACCCATACACACACACAGGAGGTAGTGAGGGATATTTTCAACTTAAATATCTGGGTAGGTGGCCTTGGCTTGAGATAAGAGGAATCTTTGGAAAATAAAGCATGTTCAGATTTCTCCTTCTCACATTGCTTGCCTCCCCACCAGTAATGATTTGGGACTGTGTTAAAAATTCTTCATAATAAAATCTGGGCACACAGAAACCCAGTGACTATGTAAAGATTTAAGAAAAATACCTGAAGATTGTTCACGTTAAATAATTTCCCACTCCTTCCTTTCCAATTTCAAAGAAGTGGGGAATTACCATTTATGGATTATCTTCTAATTATTTGGCTGAAACTCACTATTAAGTGTCTTGATCTCACACACATTTCTTGCATTTCCATCTATTGTCTCATGCCCACAACCCAAGAGAAAACTAGTTGGGAGAGCCCAGGTAAAGTATATTATAAAAATTAAACTATTTAAGAAGAAAAACCAAATTTTTGATTACAATTCTACCAGAAGCAAAGTCATTATAATAGAAAAAAACAATAATTAAAAATGAGGCCAATGTATGTACTAAAAAAGAGAAAATATTAGAAATATGCAACAAGAAAACTCAGCAGAAATATTAAGTATGAAGAGACAATAGTTGAAGTAAAAAAACACTAAATGAAATATAAAGGTGAATAGATACAGTTGAGGAAGTAGATAATTAGAAGTCGATATTGCAGAAAACTCTCTGAAGGAAGAGAAAGAAAACATAAAGGCAAAGACACACGTAGTGAAGATAAAAGTAGCGGTGCTAACAGCTATGAAATAGGAGTCAAAGAAAAATAACTGATTATGGAAATAAATATTTAAGAACAAATGAAGATAGTTTCTCAATTAAAAATTGATCAATTGTATATTGACAAATTCTGCAGTGTGAACGCCACATATAAAAAAGAAAAAAAATAGATACTCTACATTATAGCTTTGAACTATACTTTTATTTTTTTACCTTAATTTCCAGGATACATATGCAGAATGTACAGATTTGTTACATAGGTATACATGTGCCATGGTGATTTGCTGCACCTATCAACCTGTCACCTAAGTTTTAAGCCCCACATGCATTAGCTATTTATCCTGATGCTCCTCCTCCACCCTCCCCTCCCCTGACAGGCCCCAGTGTTTGTTGTTCTCCTCCCAGTGTCCATGTAAACAATACAATTTTTTAAAAATAGGAAACTACAAAACTGTACATAATAGAAAAACATACAAAGCATATGCATTTAAAAAGAAACAAACATGATATTGGAATCTAATTTTTCAATTGTAATATTGGATGTAAATCAATCAGATAATGTATTTCATCAAATAAAGAACAAGTACATGTAAAGTACAATCTGGTTAAAGTAATTCAAATATAGAAGAATTATCAAAGTATTTTTGGCATACTAAATCTCATAATATTTCACTCTCAAAAAATCAATTTTGAAGCAGGCCTTGATCACATGTTTGAAGTGGAGGAGAGGTGACATTCAAGGTGTGACATGAGATAGAATACTTTCCCATCATCCACAGGGGATACTTTCTGAGACCCCCCACTGGATGTCTGAAACCATGGGTGGTACTGAACCCTATATATTATTGAGGTTTTTTCCTATATATACATAAAGTTTAATTTATAAATTCAGCAGAATAAAATCTATTAATTCAGCAGAATAAGAGATTAACAAAAACAAATTAGAAAATAAAATAATTATAAGAATATACTATACTAAAAGTTATGTAAATTTGATACTTCTTTCTCTGTCTTCTAAATTATCTTTTTGTACCTATTTTCAGGTGGCTGTTGACCAAGGGTAACTGAAACAAGGAAAGTTAAACCATGAATAAGGGAAGACTGCTGTATGTAAAATAGTTATATATGACATTACAATTTTGTCGCTTATGAAACAACTAGAATAAAAGGGGAGGGAGAGAGAAAGAGAAAGAGAGAGAGAGTGCAACCCCAAATTTAAAAGCAAGATATTATCAGATAAGGTTTGGAGAGTGAGGGACCAAGTAATAAAAAAGTGGACTAAAGTTATTCCTTATTATGGAAGACAAGATGATAGCATTCGATTTCAATAACATATGAGAACAATTTTAAAAACTACTTAAAAAGTGGAACAACCTGAAAATTAGAGTAGAAATTACTAAACATACCACAAATTAAACTTAATTGGCAAAACATTGGATAAAAGATAAAATCCAGGTGTGTGCTGTTTAAAATAGAAATATATAAGGTATAAGGACTCCTAAAGATTGAAAGTAAAACTAAGAGAAAAAAATTACACACAAGATAGTAACTAACAGTAGTGCAATAGTGTAGCTATATTAGTAAGGATAAAATCTATTGAAAGAAAAATATTAACATTATAAATTGTGTGTTATTGAATAGTATTAAATATTGAAAGTTTTAATTTGTCACAAAGATGTAGCTGTTTCAGATGTATGTGCACCAGATGAAAGTTAACAATATTAAAATATTAAATATTAGACTCATATAAATGTAGATTTTTATAAAATATAAAATCCAAAAAAAAAGAAAATTAATATAACCATAGAGA
This sequence comes from Pongo pygmaeus, assembly GCF_028885625.2. Lineage (NCBI taxonomy): Eukaryota > Metazoa > Chordata > Mammalia > Primates > Hominidae > Pongo > Pongo pygmaeus. The sequence continues at coordinate 11,192,027 of NC_085930.1, read as the reverse complement.
AAATAGTCTATAACATAAGAATTTTCTATGTACATCTCTTGATTGTTGATAGGCTAAAATTAAATATTAGCAATGCTGTGGGAGAAGTAAACAACACAATTTGCAAGTTTGCCTTTTACATGAAAAGAGAGTTCTCACTCATGATTTAGATAATACATGTTTTTCTTATGTACATAGAAATAATATAAAATATTCATTAATTAGGCTAAAAAGAAAGCCTCAGCAAATTTTGACAATGTTCATCTCATATATCTGAGATAAAATTAAATAAACTTAATATGTATCTTGTGGTTTAAGAGGAAATAATATAAATATTTTTAAATGACTTGTTCAGAATGCTTTAAGAAAAAAATAAGAAAATGTCAGAAAGGAAATAGGAGATATGAAAAAGAACTAGTGTATATATAAAATTGAAAATGCAATAACCTAAATAAATATTTTCATTGAAGTAAATATTTCAAACTCAATCAATAGTGGAATAAAAACGACAGAAGAGAAAATAGATCAACTTCTCAAATTTGGCAAAAGATCTAAACTAGGTTAAATAATTCTAGCAAACCCCAAATAGGATGGAACCAAAGAAATCTACTTCAAAACACATAATTAAATTCCTGAAAACTAATGACAAAAAGAAGACTTAAAAGGTGCCCGAGAGAAATGAAGCACTGTTTTCTAGGGAAAGACCAATGTGAATAACTGTGAATTTTTCATCTGAAACCATAGAAGCCGGAAGGAGCAGCATAACACTTTTGTAGTAGTTAGTGAAAGTATTTGCAAATCCTGAATTTTATATCCAGCAAAAGTATTCTTCGGCAGTGAAAACCACATAAAGATAATTTCGAATGAAAGAAAACTGAGAGAATTTGTTGTTAGCAAATTCCCTTAATAAATGGCTGGCGGGGCGCAGTGTCTCACGCCTGTAATCCCAGCACTTTGGGAGGCCGAGATGGGCGGATCACAAGGTCAGGATTTTGAGAACAACCCAGCCCAACATGGCGAAACCCGTCTCTACTAAAAATACGAAAAATTAGTCGGGCCTGATGCCAGGCACCTGTAATCCTAGCTACTCGGGAGGCTGAGGCAGGAGAATTGCTTGAACTCGGGAGGTAGAAGTTGCAGGGAGCCGAGATCCCGCCACTGCACTCCAGCCTGGGACAAAAGAGTGAAACTCCGTCTCAAAAAAAAAAAAAAAAAAAAAAAAAAAAGCCAAAACAGATTACTTAAAAAGTAAAAATATAATAACAGAAAAAAAATGGGACTTCACAAAGGAAAGGAGAACATAAGGATGGGAGGAAATGGAGAACATGTAACAGACTATCTTACTTTTTATGAGTATTGTATATTATATTTGACAGTTGAAACAAACAGCACCATCTGAAATGACACTCAATGTATATAGAGAAAATATTTAAGGGAATTGTATTTTAAAAGTGTAAAATAGTGTAGGCCATTATGGATTTTCATCATATAGTCAGTCATGCCAGCATATCTCCTGAAGAGGACATTTGTCTCAATAAATTGAACTCCTGCATTGTTAAAGATTAGCTTCTCCTATGCAGGAGGATTTACTCCGGCTTCTTTACTCTAAGACTTTGATCAACAACAAAATTATATTTACGGTATTTGATTCTGAACTGATATAAGGAAGTCTTTCATTATTGCTGTTTTCTAGTTATCTTCTTCAGTATTTTTTCTTCATTTGAACTTTAAAAATCACTGCATACAAATTACAAAAAAAAAAAGTCCTCATATTAGCATGCTCATATTAGCATGGGGAGAATCAAATGTTTATTATATTGTTTATTAAATCTCCCCATCTAGAAGATTTATGCATTTCAATTCACTCAGCTCCTCTCTCAAATGACTTGAAGTGGGTAATATCCATATAACCAGATTGTGCTTTTACAATATTGTGTGGAATTAGACAATTGGATGAATTGTGGTGCCATTAACTAAACTGGTAACATGGAGAGAATGGAAAATTTATCTTCAGACATAACACTTGTCTAATATAATAGAAATGGCAGATGACACAAGTAAAATTGATGGCTCCTTTTCCAAATAGAATTATAAAATAGAATTTTGGTAATTTAAATTATTTAACACAAACTAATGTAAAGTCTTTGCATATAAATTAAAAATGTAATTAAATGGGATAGAGTACATTTTGTTTGACAGCAGTTTATATAAAAGATGTGGATTCTAATTGACCCCTAGTTTCTTATGAGATAGAGCTTGCTATGCTATTGTCTGCTGATGTTATCATCAGAGCATATTAATACAGATTATCCTAGTAAAGATAGAATGAGCCTGTGAAGGGTTGGTGATATTTGGAAAATTGCTTCCAGGTGTGGGAATTTTAGCGGGTCTGAGTCATATTAGAATGAAATACTTTCACAAGGGGAGAAAAGGATCAAGAGGGATGTGAAAGTCCTAGCATATAGAGGGAGTCTTAGGAAACAGAGATGTTAAATAGGAGAAGGAAAGCTACATTGGAGCAGTTGGGGTGTGAAAAACGTGAAAGCTGATTTTATATATTTGAAAACATTATGATACAGGAAATGTATTGACTTTTTGCATATATTTAGATTTTAAAGGGAACATTTTAGCTGAATAAAAAACAAAAAAAGAAATTACCACTGTTTCCAGTCTTGGAGTAGAGCTGATTATTATTTTTTAAAGAAAGCTAGTAGCAAATGCAATTTAAAACATTTCTTTTCTTTTTTCTTTTTTTTTTTTTTTTTTTTTTTTTTTGTTGAGATGGAGTCTTGCTCTGCCGCCCAGGCTGGAGTGCAGTGGCGCGGTCTCGGCTCACTGAAATCTCCGCCTCCCGGGTTCACGTCATTCTCCTGCTTCAGCCTCCCAAGTAGCTGGGACTACAGGCACCCGCCACCACGCCCGGCTAATTTTTTGTATTTTCAGTAGAGACAGGGTTTCACCATTAAAACATTTCTTTATTATATTGGTGGAAAACCATTAAAAGTAGTTCAATTCGTTTTTCTCAGTAACAGTTCAAATACCCTTTTCTTTAATTTCCAGTTACTTACACCTAGCAGCTGCTCTGGAGAGATTCTCTTTATTCTCCCATCATTCTGTTATGCAACGCTAATTGTACCTTCCGCCTCTTGTCTCAGCTCTTCATTAGGTAAATGAACTTATTTACTTTCCTCTTAGTTATTCTAGAAGGAATAGGGCAGCCCACGAGTTGATCATGTGAACAAAAAACTTTCTCCATGTTTGCAGTGGGAGGTTATTGCAGGGAATGGGATATGTTTAATAATATTCATACATCTTTGTCCATGGTACATGAAAAATATAACTCTTTATAAAAGATATAGGATCTTTATGATAAATTGTACCCTGTGTTATTCCACGTTTTAAGAAAAGTTCTAGAATAACATTTAGTGGCAATACTATAGAAATGACTATTTCTATGCACAGTAAATGATACATTTTCTTCAAACTTTTTCCCCTACAGGAAATAGCATAATTAGCATATATATACATGTATACACAGCTTAAAAATTGAATGAACGCATTTTCCTACATACTTCAAAACACAGCTAGTGCCATGAAGATGTTATGTTTTTTACGGTTTTACAAGTGTTAATAAAGGGCATCCATATTGTTCCATTTGTTTGTTTCTAAAACATTAGGATTGCATTTTGAATTTTTTTAATGCCATGGTAAACTTAGTTTCTTCTAACATACATTTCAACAGAAATATAAGATATAAATTATGATAGTGTTTACTTGGTAAGTAGCATAAGCATAGCAAACAAGTTTTTGCTTTGTTTTGTTTTTACATTTTAAACAAGACATTTTGTTGCTTTATGACTTTGGTAAAGACAAGTTACGATTCTAAATTTTTCTGGATAATTCCTTTAAGTGTGTGGCATATATGTGCCAGAAATCTAAGTATATATGCATTTATGCATGTATAATGAAGTATTCATTAATTCTATAATTAATATATTGATACTAGCAACTAAAATGGAGCATCTCATTGCCCGTTCTTTTAGTTGCAAGGTCTTGTCCTCTGTATCTGATAGTGATAGCCTCCACCACATGGTAATTTATACAAATATTAATCACAGTGAGTGAAATATATACATGTTCTACTGTGGCAATTTTACATTTAAAGATCAGAGACTAGGTTATAGATAGGAAGCAAGGAATATATTGCAGGATCTTCAAACTAATATTTAGTATATTTGATCCATGTGAAATAGTTAATTTGAAATCTTAAAATATATTACTTTATTTGGAGAAACATTTTTAAATTAAATATTTATTAATGTTTCTCTTTTATTTTTCTCACTTCAGCTAATTAAGTCAGAAACTTAAAAATATATTACATATTTCAAAATACTCTTGAAATCACTTTAGGCATTTTGGAAATTGTGTGCAACAGACTATTTGAGATAAGTCTAGTAAAATTTAGAATTTCATTTTTTAAAAAAATTTATAGTGTATAGCATTCCATACAGTAACTTAGGTAGTAAGGTAAATCCTTAACTCATAGTTTTGAAATACTAAATATATGAAACCACGTGAAGTTTTGAAATAATGTTACAATTTCTATCTTTAGGTCTATTTTTTAATTTTACTTACACTTTTACATAATTTTCTTAGGAAAAGCAAAAATCAAATAAAAGCTGACATGAAGAAAATATTTTAATGTCTCACAAAAATAAAGCATAGTTGGCACTAGTGGGAGGATATATCCCTATTCATAGATCTGCTACAATCATTTAACAAGGAAAATAGATGATAAGCATTGCCCAATGAAATTTTCCAAAAGGAAAATAGTTTTCCTTAGTGATTAAGCTTATTCTGTCAAATTATGATATCAATGTAATGCAATCTGCTTTAAAAATGTATATCCCATTCCTCCTACTCTTCTCTAATTTTAAGCAGGTGATTTTCCAACTTTCTAAAATAGCGGATTATTTGATGCATAGCTAATATGCACATACAACATTTCATAAGAATTTAACATGTAAATAAAAGTGATTTGTTCATTCAGAATTTACAATTTTAGAGGAAAATTCCAGCTGGTAGTTGGAGAGGAGAGGAAGCTTGTCTAATAAGAACAAACTAAATTCTGAAATATGCAGCATTGCCTTTTCTTGTTCTATCCTCCATAAGTGTTCTAATATAGCCACAGGCAGGACTCAGTGCCTGGCCCAGGGGTCAAAGAAAAATGCAATGACTGCCTTTCCAAAGTTACTGTTGCTCAAATTAGTCTGCCTCATGGGGAACCTAAGTACCTTTTCCAGGGGATCTGCTTGAATTCTAAATTTTTTGGTACTTCAGGCATAACTTCAGTGTAACCAGAGAGAAAAAAAGTAAAGATATTTGAGATGATTTTTATGTAATAATTTTTTGTAATAATTTTCATAATTAAAATGTACTTGTAAGATTTCTTAAAATATATAAGAATCCCTACCATATTTAAAGATATTATCATTAAAGACAATAAATTGTCTATAAAACAAAGAAAGAAATGTACTTCATGGGAGACATAAAATTAGAATATTAGGATTTTACACACCTCCTTTGGGGACAAATAATTTATCTTTTGCTTTAAATTTCTCATCAAGCAGAGCAACTTATTGTAAGATAATAGGAATATACACGTGTAACTATTACATACATGTATCTCAGTTATGTGCATGTGTTCAGGCTGACCCTTCTGTTGTCCATAACCCAGAAACTTTTGTTACAGTATTCTTACTTAATTCAAAGAGCCAGACACCAACTCAGGATAGTTTAAGAAAATGTATGTGTAGGGGCTGGGCTAGTCCAAAAGCCCCTTGTCAGTAGGTGACAAGAAGCAGAAATTAAAATCATATTGTGACCTGTCTCAGGGCCATGAAAGTTGAATGCTACCCATTTGAGGAATATCAATGAAAGCTGTTTTTGAATGTTTATAATAGTGTTCCTTCACTATTGAGATTCCATCATCAGTTTTGGTTTCCTGCTTCTGGTCATTCTTCCATCTTTGAAATCTTTTTCCCTTGCTGGTATTCTATACAGCTTATCCGTTTCATAACATTTTCTAAATCATCGATTCTGTCATTTTACACTTTGATTTACTCATAGCCCATGACTAAACTATGTTCTCAATCTATCCATCCATTATTGGTAACTGCACGGTTTTTTTATTTTTATTTTCTAATACAGTGTTCCCAAAAGTGAGAATTAAGCTGAGTTAGGAATAGAGGTTTTCTCATTAAAGCTTCCAGTGGCGCCTGGAAAGCTTATTGAATGATATTCTCACCTCAGATGTGTACCACTGGTCCAGTTATCTCTAGCTGGGCTTTAGGAGTGGGGAATTTACAGGCAAATTTGGCTTCTAGAGTTACACATCACCAGGCAATACAGTCCCATACTCATTGCAAGAGACTGAAGCACGGCAGGCTCACTGGTTATCCTGTTTCTCCTTTCTGAAAGTAGAAGCTTAAAGCTTTTATTCTCTCACTGGACAAAACAAAAAGACGGTATCTGCCTTGGCTGTTTTTTAGAAGTTGTACAATTTTGAAAATAAATTTGCCAAGAGTTAAGCCATTTGCTAAGACTTATCAAAGAAGAGCCTTGGTCCACTCTGCTAATATCAGTAGGAAGAAGTTAGAGAGGTTGCTGTGTTCCAAGTTAGAGAATGAGCTGCTCTGAACTGTGGGGGAAAGGAGCATTGAAAATAGTGATTCTGATGATTCTGAGCAATAACAACAGAAATAAAAATGTATACAGAGCTAATATTGAAAACTTACGTGGCACTGGTGATTCACCTTTGTAAGATCTCAATTATTATTAAACAGAAAAAGAAAGAATAGCTAAAAAGTAGGAGATTTCAATAGAGTTAGGAAACAGCCAGAAAAAAGTTGTACACTTCATATTTAATAAAAAATAAACACATTATACAAGCTAATTTTGTTATTTAATGGGATTTTAGCCCGATGAAAAGTTTATTAAAAAAAAAAAAAAAAAGTGGCCAGGCACAGTGGCTCACGCCTGTAATCCCAGCGCTTTGGGAGGCCGAGGCGGGCGAAACACGAGGCCAGAAGATCGAGACCATCCTGGCTAACATGGTGAAACCTCGTCTCTACTAAAAATACAAAAACTTAGCCAGGCGTGGTGGCGGCGCCTGTGGTCCCAGCTACTCGGGAGGATGAGGCAGGAGAATGGCGTGAACCCGGGAGGCGGAGCTTGCAGTGAGCCGAGATTGCGCCACTGCACTCCAGCCTGGGCGACAGAGCGAGACTCCATCTCAAAAATAATAATAATAATAATAATAATAAAATAAAAATAAAAAGTACGTAGAGACTTGCAGCCCACAGGGGGAGATAAACGATCAAAGAGCCCGATTCAGTTTAGTGGCATAAGACTCGTGAGTGCAGAGGGAAAGCGCATTGTAAATCCAGGGCTTCAGATTAAGGACTGCATTCCGGACGGGTTACTCCAGTCTCCTACCCCTGCGATTTTCAGAACTCGGGGAGCCAAACACTTACCTGCTTAGCAGGATACAAGGGAATCCTCTGAGGAGATGGACTTGCTTAAAATAAAATACATACTGATAATGACATTTGTGGGACAGGTAAGTCTAGTTCTATGACCCAGGCATGGAAGAATAAGAAAGGTGGTAGGAGAAAGAATTGAAGCTTGAAAATGAAGGAGCCACAACACAAAAATTAAAGATAAATTAGAAGATTAAATGTAAGTGAAGGGAATAATGCTGCTGCTATTAACAGCAAAGTCCTGATACTACACAGGGATAAAGAGGCAAGTAGCAAATCAGAAGCAAGTTTACTAGTATTTCAGGTTCATTTTATTTGAAAATATTTTATTTGTGTACAAAATAATCTAGGACCGCCCCCAGAATCATGTTTGAAATCTTAAAATAATAGAAAATATTGTGAAGTACCTACACAGAGATTGAGAGATTAGCATTTCTATAACTGAAAATAATTTTATTTTATTTATTATTATTTTTTGAGACAGAGTCTCGCTCTGTCGCCCAGGCTGGAGTGCAGGGGCGCGATCTGGGCTCACTGCAAGCTCCACCTCCCGGGTTCACGCCATTCTCCTGCCTCAGCCTCCCGAGTAGCTGGGACTACAGGCGCCGCCACCACCTTCGGCTAATTTTTTGTATTTTTTTTTTTTTTTTTTAGTAGAGACAGAGTTTCACCGTGTTAGCCAGGATGGTCTCGATCTCCTGACCTCGTGATCCACCTGTCTTGCCCTTCCAAAGTGCTGGGATTACAGGCGTGAGCCAGCGCCCCCAACCTGAAAATAATTTTAAAAGTCTTAATTGACCCTTCTGTACTATATTTCTTTTTCCTTTACTTTAATTGAATTTTAAGTTCTCGGATACATGTGCAGGACATGCGGGTTTGTTACACAGGTAAACTTGGTGTACCAATACCATGAATACCATGGTGATTCATCACCTAAGTATTAAGCCCTTCATGCATTAGCTATTTATCCTGATGCTCTCCCTCCTCCCGCACCCCCAACAGGCCCCAGTGTGTATTGTTTCCCTCCCTGTGTCCACGTGTTCTCATTGTTCAGCTCCCAGTTATAAATGAGGACCTGTGGTGTTTGGTTTTCTGTTACTGTGTTAGTTTGCTGAGGATAATGGCTTCCAGCTCCATCCATCTCCCTGCCAAGGACATGACTTTGTTCCTTTTTATGGCTGCATAGTATTCCATGGCATATATATACCACATTTTCTTTATCCAGTCTATCATTGATGGGCATTTGGGTTGATTCCATATCTTTGCTATTGTAAAAGTGCTGTAAATGAACATATGCATATGTGCATCTTTATAATAGAATGATTTACATTCCTTTGGGTGTGTACCTAGTCATAGGCTTGGTGGGTCAATTGGTATTTCTGGTTCTAGGCATTGGAGGAATCACTGCATTGTCTTTCACAATGGTTGAACTAATTTACATTCCCACCAACAGTGTAAAAGAGTCCTGTTTCTCTGCAGCCTTGCTAACATCTGTTGTTTCTTGACTTTTTAGTAATTACCATTCTGACTGCTGTGAGATGGTATATCATCGTGGTTTTGATTTGTATTTCTTTAATGATCAGTGATGTTGAGATTTTTTTCATATGTTTGTGGGCCACATGAATGTCGTCTTTTGAGAAGTGGCTGTTCACGTCCTTTGACCACTTTTTAATGGGGTTGTTTTTTCTTGTAAATTTGTTTATATTCCTTATAGGTTCTCAATATTAGACCTTTGTCAGATGGATAGATTACAAAATTTTTCTCCTATTATGTAGGTTGTCTGTTCACTCTGATGACAATTTCTTTTGCTGTGCAGAAGTTTTTTAGTTTAATTAGATCCCATTTGTCAATGCTTGCTTTGTTGCAATTGCTTTTGACATTTTTATCATGAAATCTTTGCCCTTGCTATGTCCTGAATGGTATTGTGTAGATTTTCTTCTAGGGTTTTTATAGTTTTGGATTTTACATTTATGTCTTTAATCCATCTTGTGTTAATTTTTGTATAAGGTGTAAGGAAGGGGTCTAATTTCAATTTTCGGCTTATGGCTAGCCAGTTCTCCCATCAACGTTTATTAAATAGGGAATCCTTTCCCTATTGCTTATTTTGTTAGGTGTGTAGAAGATCAGATGGTTGTAGATGTGCGGCCTTATTTCTGAAATTTTTGTTCTGTTCCATTGGTCTATGTGTTGGTTTTTGTACCAGTACTATGCTATTTTGGTTACTGTCGTCTTGTAGTATAGTTTGAAGGTAGCGTGATGCTTCTAACTTTGTTCTTTTTGCTTAGGAATGTCTTGGCTGTATGGGCTCTTTTTTGGTTCCTCTGTACTATATTTCTAAGATACCACTAAATTTATATTAATATACCTGTACTCTTGGTCCTTCTATGTTTTCTGTTCAATTAGCCCTAATAAAGAAATACAAATTTTTAATAGATATTGAGTCTATTACATTTAATCTTGAAATTCCCTCCCCCAGCTTCCATCTGCATTCCAAAATGCAGTGTAAACTGTGTTTTACGTGTGTCAAGAACCTCAACAAGTTTAAGAAGGATGACAAAGAATTTAAGTTGCAAATGCATATTTCACCTGTAAGTAATTATGTGTATCATTAATCCCTTATTATATGTCAATACATATGATCAAATATACGTTAAAAGAAAATATAAAATAGAGTTTAAGACACCACTTGGTCTGGTGTCTGCTTTCAAATCCTGACTGTTTCTATCTTGAGTGAGATATTTGTCCTCCTAGCATGCTTTGTCTTTAAATGGTGATAATAATGGGGACTATTTTAGCGTTTTTATGAGGATTAAGTAAATAATGTTTGTAATGCTCTTAGAATGATGTTTATGACATAGCACTATGTGTTTTTTCAAGAAATAAGTACTTTAAAATTAAATGTCATATGCAAATTAAAACATAAAATATATATTAAAATGGACAGAATAATTTTCACATACAATACCAAGAAGCCATATGTGCGTATAAATTTTCTTCTATATATAAAATATGGCATTTCTTTGTTAATAATAATCAGATAATAAAGTTTAAATAGCCCAGATAGTTTTGCGGATTTTTATGTTCATAATTATTTGAAATTATTCTACACTAAAATGTATGATAAAAAAGGAAAGTTAATTTTTATAGTCTGTTAACATTTGTTATTAGTTATAGGGTATTTACATGTACTTTGCAGTATGTCATAAAGCTATAACTTGTAGGACTTAGAAGTCAAATTTTGTGCTTTATAATTCTAAATACTATATAATACAATATATATACAATAACAACTTTCCTTCTTTAACTGTCATTTATGATATTTATAACTGAGACTAAAATTTAATTTGGGTCGTTACTTTTCCTAAAACTTGTATATTAGCTAAATGTCATTATAACATTCCAATTACTTTCCCTCTTTATCTTGTTTCAATTTAAATAATTTTCAAATTATGTATTTTGGTGTAATTAGAGTCTCCACATACATTTTAATCATTCTAGTCATGCATAAAAATTTTAAAAATTATGTAGACTTGTAATGATCTGTGAATTCTCATATTCCAAAACTCTATCTTACATGTTTCTCATTATTATTTACAATAAACAATAATTAAGAAGAAAAATATCTTTATTGTATATCCATAAATGCAAAGCACATATGAGACAAAATACAAAAGAATATATATTAGTAAAATTGTTACCCATCTGAATACTTTCAGATATTCATAAAAGGACATTATTTTGTGCATGGTAATAATTAAATACCTGTATTAGTATAAAACTTCCAAGAATATATATTTTTTTAATCAGGAAAGGCTATTTCACATTGTTTTTACCTCCATTTGTAGGGAGCTCATTTTGAAATCTTAAGTATAGTAATATTCACACTGTTAAATTTATATATTTAACTCATAAAAATGATTGAAAACATCCTCTGCCAAATATTTAAGGTCTCTACACTCACTTCAATCACATAGCAGGAAAGAATGTTTACTGAAAGAAATAAAGTTCAGAATATGCTCATACCGTTTCGAAAATCATTGCAGCATTTATTTCTTATCCTCCTCTCCTTTCATCATTAGGTACCTGAGGTAACTGGCAAATACAGGGCTGAATACACAACTCAAACTTAACTATGTCGCTTAATGTTAGAGTGATAATAGATTCAAATTGTCACCAAAAATCATGTTAAGTCTTCCAATCATATTATCTTTGACTCTGCCACTCTTTGGAACGCTTAGCCAGTACCCCCTCCTTTTGGGGGTCGAGACTTATAGTACTCTCTGTGCTTTGCCTAAAATCAACAAAAAATCAGCTTTCCTATCTTTGGAACTCCCAGAACACTTGATTCAAATCTCTGTTATGTGGTATTATGTACAGTCACACTCCTTATAATGACATGTAAATTAATAATGCATTGCGTATATGATAGGGGTCTTAGAACATTATAATGAAGCCGAAAAACAGGCGCAGTGGCTCACGCCTGTAATCCCAGCACTTTGGGAGGCCAAGGCGGGTGGATCACCTGAGGTCAGGAGTTCGAGACCAGCCTGACCAACATGGAGAAACACCGTCTCTACTAAAAATACAAAATTAGGTGGGCGTGGTGGCATATGCCTATAATCCCAGCTACTAGGGAGGCTGAGGCAAGAGAATCACTTGAATCTGGGAGGCGGAGGTTGTGGTGAGCCGAGATTGTGCCATTGCACTCCAGCCTAGGCAACAAGAGTGAAACTCCGTCTCAAAAAAAAAAAAAAAAGAAAAACTTCTTTCACTTAGTAAGATTGTAGCCATTGTAATGCTGTAAGGCAAGGCATCACTCCCATGTTTCTGGTGACGCTGGTATAAGCAAACCTACAGCACTGCAAGTTGTAAGAAAGTAACACACAGATGGTTATATATGCTATATAGTACCAGATAATAATAATAAATGAGTATATTACTGGTAGATGTATTTACTGTGATATACTAAAAACTACCATTATTTTAAAGTGCATTCCTTCTACTTTTGAGAAAAAAAAATAACTGTAAAATAGCCTCAGGTAGACCCTTTAGGAAATATTCCAGAAGAAGGCATTGTTTTCACAGAAGATGACAGTTCCATGCGTGTTATTGGCCTGAAGATCTTTCAGCGGGGCAAGATGTGGAGTGTAAAACAGTGATATTGATGATGGAGACCCTGTGCAGGCCCAGGCTTACACGTAGGTTTGTCCCTTAGTTTGAAACAAAAAAGTGTATAAAGTAAAAAGAAAAAAGTTAATAGAATAGGATATAGAAAAATAAAATATTTTTGTACAGCTGTCCAATTGTTTGTGTTTTAAGCTGAGCGTTATGAAAGAGTTAAAAAGTTTAAAAAGAAGTCTACAAGGTAAAAATGTTACAGTAAACTAAGGTTAATTTAGCAATAAAAAATTAATACATTTAGTCTAGCCAAAGGTTATAGTGTTTACAAAATCAACAATAGTGTAATGTCCTAGGTCTTCACATTCACTTGCCACTTACTGACTCACCCAGAACAAATTCCAGTCCTGAAAGCTTCTTTGGGGTAAGTGCTCTGTGCAGATGTATAATTTTTCATCTTTTATACTATATTTTTACTGTGCCTTTCTGTGTTTAGAGATGTTTAGATATATTAATACCATTGTGTTATAATTGCTTACAGTATCCAGTACAGTAACATGTGGTACAGGTTTGTGTCCTAGGAGCAATAGTTTATGCCACATAGCCTAAGTGTGTGGTAGGTTTTGCCATGTTTGCAAAAGGACAAAATCACCTAACCACACATTTCTCACAATATATTCCTATCATTAAGTGACACATGACCGTATTTTGGCCACCTTCACTAGATCGTAAGCTCTTAGTTGGGCATAGACGCATGAATTATTTATCTTTATGGTTATAGCAGTTATCACAGCTCTTGTTATGTAACAAGTGCTTGATAATTTTAGTTAAATAAATACACTAACCAAGACAATTTACATCAGTGCCACCTTTTACATTGACATATGTAATTGTCTATGAGACCGCTTTAATGTACACAGGGAAAATCTAAGTATTTGAGCAATGGCATCTAAATTAATTTATTTGGAAAGGTATATTATCTATATTACAATATGAATCAAAATCTTATATGGTGGCAAAGCATAAAGGAATTTTCTGTAGAAGTTGGCTTAAAGATAAGGACGATTCTTTTCAAGAGAGAAGCCAATATATGCTTAATATAGTCTGTCCTAAAAGAAATCGTGTAAAAATAAACAAGTATAAAGCCCCAACCACTTACAATCCCTCTTAAAATATTTATTTAAATTCTTATCAATGATTAAAAGTCAACAACAAAAGGGAGATCACTGTATACTACAGTGCTATTACCTTTTGCCAATAGCATTATCCAACATAATTACATAAAAATGTGAACTATCAAAGATAACACTTTTAATTTCCGGCATAAAGTGTCTATACATGGCTAGTTACATAAATTATCTTTTGCTTTTAGGCTAAAATGATAATGGATTGTTGTGAGATAAAGTACAATATTATTGAGATACCAGATTCATGCTTCAGGAAGATTTCTGTTATGTCATTTATAAATCTTGAACACAAAGATAACTTCACTTAATTCATCAACCTTATTATAGGTAACCATGGCCTAAGCAGAAAGTAAGCTGTACTGTTAAGAAAGAATCCTGAATCCACCATTTACTAGGTGTGTAATTTTAGGCAATACATTAAACCTCTTTGTCTCATGTTAGCTCTCCTCTTTAAAAGGAAAATGCTGATAAATACAGTGTCATTATGAAGAGCAAATGAAATAGGATAAAACTAACACATGTGTCTCTATGGCACATTGTGCAACTAAAGTAAGTTTCAGTAAACAAAATCCAAATTTAAACAATTTTGTGTTAAAATCATATCTTATTACAACTTCCACTATTTGCATCGTTGTTCATTTTCAGAGAACATAGTTATATGGGTTTATACTTGCTTGTTGAGGAATCAGTAATGATTTGGGCAATGTATCGAGGGAGTCCCAAAATGTTATTAGTCACTTTACCATCATCATGTACACCCCCAAAGCTCCCAAAATATCTTTATAATCTATATTTTTCTTTAAATATTCATCTATATATAATGCTGTCATATCACCTTTGGAATCCTCTAGCCTACTGATGTTATGACATAGTTCCTCAAAGATGGCACTAAGCATACAATGCAACAGTTGGAACTAGAGTATTTCTAATTCCTAAGACAGTTGCTTTGTCATCTGGTCTTCTGGTATCTGTAAGAGTTTTGAAAATTTGAAACCACAACCTTTATATCAAGCCTCAGATGTTTTTCTCAGATAGTTTCTTGATTTTGAGCCTTATGCAAGTTTATTTTTAACCTTAAAACGGGGAACAAATAAAGTTCATCTTTCTGTCACCTAAGAAAGCAAGTGTTGCTATGTAAATTGATAGCATGAACATCATTGAAAACATGTAACAAAATACATAGGATGGCATTGATTTTTATATTAAGAAAGCAAAGTACAAATTTTAATTATTTATTCATTGTTGCACATCTGATAGACTCATCTGTTATCTATTTGTCAAAACTTCCAACCATTTCTCAGGTATTTGTTTCTTGACAATAGATCACAAACTTTCTTTCCATTCCCTGCCTTCCCAAAATAGATGATTCTATATTAATGTGTCCCATGCAACACCATGACTTTGATTTCCAAACCTCTTGCCCTTTCCACTGTTAATGAACTTTCCCAATTCATGTCTAACATTAGCCATCAGATTTATACTCTGAGATATTGTAACTGCTTAATCTCCAAAATGACTAACTCAAGCATTCTCTTATCACAATCTTCTCTGTGAAAATTTTTCTGTTGGCTCTAAGAAAAGGAAGCTAATTTCATTTGTTTCATTTCAATAGCCTGGTAATCTGATAAATATTATGGAAACTATGTTTTGCTAGTTATGGGGTTTATTTTTTAATTTATTTAAAAAACCAAGCCTGACAGTATACATGCAAACCTTATACTTAACTAAATAAAGGAGTTAACAAAATATTCCTAATTATAATCACAAGTTTTTCATCAAAAATAAAAGAAAACTATGCATATATAACCAAAGTTTTGAAAATGGCCACATGCCAGTAATTAATCAGTCTTTATAGTTACTTTTTGAATTTAAGATATGTTTTATGCTATAAACCATGATACTAACTTTGTGAATTACCCATCAAAAATCTTTAAATAAAAAATGTATAACCATATGGCAAAAACCAATCTAATTTTATCATGTGAATATATAATACTTTCCCTCTGTTACATTTTCATGTATAATAAATATGCATTCTTTTATGCTATAGTGTATCTCATTCATGAGAATTTGTTTGACAAATGTGATTCAATCTGCATTAGGAAGAATTTGATGCTTCCTTTATTATGATTGAATGTTTTAATATATGTTTCTCATAATCCTGCAATCACTTATGGAAGCTGTCCTCTATATGTACAATCTTTGGATGAATATAGTTCAAGTAATAATTCATGGGGCCCAATGTTTAAATCTGATTGGTACAATAAACAGAAATACCATCCATTATAGAGTAACAGAATTTTATCCCAATAATTTCATTTGAAATAATTTGTATTCTACATTTCCTTGTTTGTTTTTATGTAAAATTTTGTTCTACCCCAAATCTTATTAGATTTTAGTTCACAGCTACGTAAGTTATCCTTATTTCCATATCACTCAGAAATGCATTGGTAGTGTATTCTGCTTTTTTTGGTTTGTTTGTCTGTTGGCTTCTTTGCCTTTCAGGTTATATTTTTCAACAAAAAAGACATGCAAGTTGCCAAAACTGAATAATTTAATTTGCTTCTAGTAAAGGGGAACAGACCTCCCCCCAACTCAGTGTAAATAACCATTTTAAACTTTTTGGTAAGGAACTTCTGATGATTATATCCAGTCATCTATATTTTGGTTATACCACCCATTATTTTTTTTAAATTTAGCAGCTATAAACATTATCTATTAACTCTCTCTGCAAAAGGTGGTAATCAGCTATCCCTATGAGCCTCATCCTCTTCTGCCTTTCATTTTTATAAAGTTAGTATTTTATTTTATATGGAAATCCTCTTCCTCAAAAATTTTTGAAACTCAATATGATGCATGACAATTTATCTGCAATGTAATCATTTATTTGGATGTTAAGGCATTGACACATTTTTCTGTAGTAATTGCTAAATATTATTTAAGGAAAATTTTAAAAGGTTTTAACTTGGCAGCTGAGAGCTTCCTATTCTTAAAATAAACTCTTATAGTGATAGTAGTAAAAACATCATTAGAATTTATATTTCCTACATATTGAATGCCTATAAGCTATAGATTTGTGTTTAATTGTAATGCTATAAAACTTATAACTACAGATTTTTTAGGTTAGAATCACTTCCTAAAAGCACAATACAACATCTGATGAGCAATTGCTATTTAACGTGATTCTACTTTACTGAAAATAACTTTTACATCCCAAAATATTAACTTTGTATTTGCAGTTTAGTAGAGTTTGTTTTTCATTTTATGTGTCAATAAAGCTATCTAAATTATAAACTAGTAAAAGTTTTATAAAATGGTCTTGCCAAACAATTCTCTTTACCTAGCTTACCAAATAAAATCTTATTCTCATATTCTCCAAACTTTCTACTAGCTTACCAAATAAATTATTATTCTTGTATTTTCTGAATTTTCTCTATCTTCGTCTCATCTGATTCATTATGTTTGGCAAACTGGTAAATGGTTGTGCTGGTCAAAGCAGACAGTTTGTAATCCTGTCTTTACTAGTAAAATTCATTTTTCTAATGTCAATGTTCAGAAATATAATTGATTGTATATCAAATATTTTATTTCTCCCTCTATCTCTATATTCCTCTCTCTGCCTCCTTCTCCCTCAGTCTCACTCTGTATTTTTTCTTTGTAAATGTTCAGAATACATTTAGTACTATATATCAGCAGTGTTTTGGAGTTTTATTTGTTGGCCCTTGAACCAATAAATTTATACTTTATTCCAAACCACTATTTGAAACATGGAAACAATTATAAATTACTTATTTACTTATTTTTGCAATAGAAATTAACTCCAAAATAATATAGCTGAAGCCCTACTGGAAGACAGGGTTTTGCCAGCAGCTTTATTTTAAAAGTTAGATGGTGTTGTGTTTGGTTTTGTTTTCGTTTCTTTTACACAGCATGACCAGAGCTTTCAAATGCATTTTGCTCCTGGCAATGCCAACTTTTACCCATCACTTCTGATTAAAAATCATGTGTCCCTTGTGTGTGTGTGTGTGTTTATGCACACTTTTCTGGAAAAGTAGAGAAGGACGTTTCCTACTTATATTTTGTTTAATCATTTCTCTTTTCTGAATATTTTTTCTGGAAATTCCAGAGACTTTGAAACTTAGATAAATAAACTTTTCATTTATTTTATCTATTTCAGTAAATGTATTTCAGATGTGCATTATTCGTTTCTGGTTTTAATGATTAAATGAGTGCATGCTTCATAATAAATGCCTTTACTCACTAATGGCAATATGTGAATTTGTGTTTTAGAATACATTTTGTTTTATAGAAAATTATGATTTTTCTCACCATTGTACTAATGAAAAGCTAACACACATTAAACAAGGGAAAGGTTATTCTATTGCATATTTTTTACTTTAAATTAT
This sequence comes from Pongo pygmaeus, assembly GCF_028885625.2. NCBI lineage: Eukaryota > Metazoa > Chordata > Mammalia > Primates > Hominidae > Pongo > Pongo pygmaeus. Next base: position 11,173,796 of record NC_085930.1, on the reverse strand, counting down.
TTCTGAATGCATTTCTAATTTTAAATATCTCCCACTGTTTGAGAACATTGCAAACCATTTTATGCAGGAGAAATGTTAGTAAAATCAATGATATGTTATTTCATCAAGCTTAAATATTTTGCTTAAACAAAATATTTAAAGCCTTGGCAAATGTAATCATGGATAAACATAAATTTCAATGGAAGATGGCCCACAGGAACTAATTTTAAGGAGAAGTAAAATGTAAATCTTTAATTCCTTTATTGCAATTCAAAAGACTTTCATTCTGCTTATAATTAAGCTTCATTTTACTGTAAACACTTTTATTATCTCCGTGCTCCAGGTAGTCAACAGAGTTTAGAATCTCTGTTTACTGCCAGGCAAAATAAAAATTATAAGCTTTTAGCATTATCCATTAAAGAAACACATGATGTTTATCTGCTGAGATGGCTGATACTACCAATTGAGATTCTCTGATAGATGTCATAGTATAGAAACTAATTATTTTAATTTTTAAAATTTTTACATATGTCCCTTTAGGTGTCATTTTGGATCTGTTTGGAAAACGGAAGAGAAGAAACCTCGATTAAACACATCCTCATTTCCTGTTTACCGATTTACTATATCATCCATCAAATTTTGTCATCAGGCATCTAAAACAACATGCAAAAAAACCAAAGCATATGCTTTCTGAGTTAAAAAAAATAGCAATCTATTATTATTTTTTAAAATCCATAGCAGAAAGTTGAGTAGGGGGATGTGAGTTAGGTAAGGACACATTTGATGAAGAAAGTTCTCTTAAAGCAAGCAGCACTGATTCCATTCCCCATTACGAAGATTTGAAATGTATGTCAGACCCACTCTTTTTCGCTCTGATTTATGTGACTTACTTGATAGACAGCTCCCAGTCAAATTGAGATATATCAGTCAGAATGATTTTTGACAAATTAGTACCAATATAAAATGGATTTCTTATATATAACATATAATTGTATAAAAGATGAATTTTTAAAACAATCATATAATTTTTATGATAATACATCAATGTTACTAGAAATGACAACGTTCATTTCACATGGTCAGTTTCGTTACAAGAAGAAAATAGAGTATAAATTGATTTTGTCTGTTTGCAAAATCACATTCTTTAAAATGGTTAAATCTAAATACTTTTGAGGTAAAGAACTGATAGTACTCTTAATATGGACTATTGTCTTTAGAAAATTAACCCTTACCTATCCTACTCTGAAAAATGTGGTGGAATTTACGTTCAAAAATGCAAAATAAAATTTATATGATACTTTATGCTATAGACTGAATGTTTGTGACCCCCCCACATTTATATGTTGAAATCTATCCCCGATATGATAGTATTTGGAGTTAGGGTCTTGAGAGATTATTTGGTTCTCAGAATGAAGTGCTTGTGAATGCTATTAGCACCCTTACAAAAGACACCCCAGAGAGAACCTCAACCATTCTACCAGGTAGACACAGCAAAAAATGTGCCATTAAAAACCGGAAAGCGAGCCCTCACCAGATAACAAATCTGACAGCGCCTTGATTTTGAACTTTCCGCCTCCAGAACTGTGAGAAATATATTTCTCCTGTTTATAAGCCACACAGTCTACTGTGTATTGGTTATAACACTCCAGACTAAGACACAGAACATGCTAAATTCACCAGAAAAAGCATCTCTGGGATTAATTCTTCACCAGGCTGTTAGAAAATAGAATCCATATGTGCCAAGAAAATTGTCTCTTGATCTAAGCAAAGCTCTTCACTGTTTTTCTTCACAAGAATATTAGTCTATCAAATCTAAGATATCATCCAATAAAAATGCATGATGAATCCATATATTAAAATGTGAATGAATATGCATCTAAGGAATAATGAAATATAATAGAAAGGGAGCTAATACAAGACTATATCCTTAGGACAAACAAACAGCAGTGTTAACAAAATAATTTGGTTTACTTAATGTGGTCAAATAACCACAAAAAAACAAGTCAGTGGCAGCTTGTATTCAAGCAGTGCATTTCTCATAAATAAATTGTTCTCTTCCCTCAACACTTATACTGTCCACGTAACTGTGTTTTTAAAAGGGGTGTGATAGTTTTAGACGCAAAGTGAAAATATATCTCCTGAATATCTTTTTTTTTTTTTTGAGATGGAATTTCACTCTTGTTGCCTAGGCTGGAGTGCAATGGAGTGATCTCGGCTTACTGCAACCTCTGCCTCCCTGATTCAAGTGATTATCCTGCCTCAGGCTCCCAAATAGCTGAGACTACAGGCATCTGCCACCATGCCCAGCTAATCCTTTTTTTTTCTTTTTCTTTTTTTTTTTTTTTTTTTTGTATTTTTATTAAAGACGGGGTTTCACCATGTTGGTCAGGCTGGTCCTGAACTCTTGACCTCAGGTGATCCATCTGCCTTGGCCTCCCAAAGTGCTGGGATTACAAGCATGAGCCACGGCGCCCAGCCTTTCCTGAATATTTTTGACAATGAAATGTTTAAAAACATATTTTAATGAGCAAACCCGTAGTATTACTATTAATAACAGAACAATGTCAAAAATACACATCACATAATTCCATTTCCAAAGTAAGAAAATCCATAGAAACGAAAAGCAGATTAATGGTTTCCCAGGGTTTGGTGGAGGAGAGAATGAGGAATGATTGGCTTCTTAACAGAAATGTTTCCTTTTGGAGTAATGAAGTTTTCTGGAACTAGACAATGGTGATGATTGAATAACAATTGCAAATGTGCTACATGATATTGATAAAAAATTATGTTATGTGTATTTTACCATAAAATGCATTAAATTAAAAAGGGGGTGGGAGGATTTTTCCTTTAAACTATTTTTTTCTCATGGTGTATGTGGGATTCAACTTACGTATTATATTTTAGTTGTTTCTTGCTAAAAGAGATTACATGATCAAATAATATTAAAACAATCTTAATTAAATAAATTGAATGAGATTTTAGCTTTAAAATAATAATGACAAACAAAAAACTTGGGTGTGCCATCACCTTCCCATAGTTTCAGACTTAATTTCCCAAAAAATGATTTATTGCTTGATAATAAATTGTAGCATATAAAATGTATCGTAACTTTTTAGATTGCTACCAAAATGTAACTCTTTCATCTATACAAGTAATAATTTTGAATTCTATGTTATGATATTTGTGTTAAGGACTGAAAGATCAAATTATCATTAATAGACTACTTTTGGGATAACCATGTGTATATGGTATATGTCTTTTTGGCTGAGTCTTCTACAATACCAAAAGGAATAGAATTTTATTCTGGAATTCAATACTGGCATTATCCCTTTAAGTTATCTGCAAAATAATTGTTTAGTTTCTTTTGTTTTCTTTTTAGGTGTGTCACCAGTTCTGTGACAATCTCAACACAATCACAGGAGAAGCACAGTGGATGGCTGCCATTTATGTCAACCTTCAGCTAAACCTCGGCTTTAAGTTTTATTTAATATTCTCAACAAAAGTTGACCCAGCATACTATGAAAACAGATTTTTCTCTCATGTTCTTCAGGGTATACTATATTCCTTCTTCCTGAAAACCCCTCCACAGATGCTCCAAAAAGCGTATGTTCTGTTTCTTCTATCAATATTTTTGGATCATCCTTCAATCTTTATAAATGTATTTTAATCTTACCTCCAGTGGCATCCTTCACTTAATTTTTTTCATTTTTATGGGTTAAGATATTTCTGGATTTTCAAAAACAGTTTTTACATTTGAAAAATTTATGAATACCAAAATGTATATTCTTCCTATAATATTACTCCCCCAGTTTTTTGC